>NC_068931.1:38360000-48360000 GCF_023091745.1 Budorcas taxicolor
GGAGAGGCCCTTGCAGACCCCTTTTCAGACTTCTGATTTCCAAAACTGTAAGATGACTGGTGTTGTCGTAAGTCCCTAAATGTGTGGTAATAACGTGACAACAGCAATAAGAAACTGACACAGATGGTAGGGATGAACAGCTGCTATCACAATTAAACAGACAGAGACAGGTGCTCAGAAATGTAATCACAAAGCTAAAGCTTTCATCCCTTAAAACAGTGGTTTTCAAAGGTGGTCCCCCAAACAGCAGAGTCAGCAGCACCAGGAACCTGGGAGTCAAGTTCCCAGGCCTCACCCAGACCCAGGATTCAGAAGCTTTGGGCGGGGGGGCGGTTGGGCTGGCAATCTGTGTTTTAAAAAGCCCTTCGGGTGGTTCTGGTGCAAGCTGGGGTTCACCTACAAGATGAGTGGCCTTGGCTAGCTCTTCAGGGATTAGGGGCACCTGTGTTTCCTTGGATGTGTGTATGTGTTTTCCTAGTGAACCTACAATTAAACTAGTTATGTCGTGGTTTATGTTGGCTTGGGATCTGGAAATAATGGGCAATCTAGGCTCCAAGATGGGCTCTGAAGGGGAAACGTGGTGGTGGGGAAGGCTAGAATTCAGTCTCCCTGTGTCTCTGGGTTCCCAGCCTCTTCATAGCCTATGCTGCATTAAAGAGACAGAGTAAGGCGGGACCGTGGGTACAGAACCCACGCGAGATCTCGCGAGATCCTGCACACTGCCCCTGCCTCACACGTTCTGCAGAAGGGGTGACTTTTCTGAGTTACACAAGGCAATCCCAAACTGGCTAGTTGGAAAGATATTCAGTTTGAAAACGTGAGTGTGGCCATCCCTTCCTGCCAGAGCTTAAAGTTATGCAATCACATAGACAGGGCTTTCAGTCCTGGGTCAGCCTTGGGTTAGCTGGATGATCTCCAAATCCTTCAGTGAAATGGGCATGCAGATAGTACTTCTCTGATAGATCGTTGAGAGGTTAAGTGAGATAATATCGGGGAAGGTCCCAGTGCAGGGACCTGAAACAAAGTAAATACTGAACACCATTGTGGTGAATTGTAATTGACTGTAGTTAATGACTATGCCAAAGCCTTTGACTGTGTGGATCACAATAAACTGTGGAAAATACTGAAAGAGTTGGGAATACAAGACCACCTGACCTGCCTCTTGAGAAACCTATATGCAGGTCAGGAAGCAACAGTTAGAACTGGACATGGAACAACAGACTGGTTCCAAATAGGAAAAGGAGTACGTCAAGGCTGTATATTGTCACCTGCTTATTTAACTTATATGCAGAGTACATCATGAGAAACGCTGGGCTGGAAGAAGCACAAACTGGAATCAAGATTGCTGGGAGAAATATCAATCACCTCAGATATGCAGATGACACTACCCTTATGGCAGAAAGTGAAGAGGAACTGAAAAGCCTCTGGATGAAAGTGAAAGAGGAGAGTGAAAAAGTTGGCTTAAAGCTCAACATTCAGAAAACGAAGATCATGGCATCTGGTCCCATCACTTCATGGCAAATAGATGGGGAAACAGTGTAAACAGCATCAGACTTTATCTTTTTGGGCTCCAATATCATTGCAGATGGTGATTGCAGCCATGAAATTAAAAGATGCTTACTCCTTGGAAGGAAAGTTATGACCAACCTAGACAGCATATTAAAAAGCAGAGATATTACTTTGCCAACAAAGGTCCGTCTAGTCAAGGCTATGGTTTTTCCTGTGGTCATGTATGGATGTGAGAGTTGGACTGTGAAGAAAGCTGAGCACCGAAGAATTGATGCTTTTGAACTGTGGTGTTGGAGAAGACTCTTGAGAGTCCCTTGGACTACAAGGAGATCCAACCAGTCCATCCTAAAGGAGATAAGTCCTGGGTGTTCATTGGAAGGACTGATGCTAAAGCTGGAACTCCAATACTTTGGCCACCTCATGAGAAGAGTTGACTCATTAGAAAAGACTCTGATGCTCAGAGGGATTGGAGTCAGGAGGAGAAGGGGATGACAGAGGATGAGATGGCTGGATGGCATCACTGACTCCATGGACATGAGTTTGAGTGAACTCCAGGAGTTGGTGATGGACAGGGAAGCCTGGTGTGTTGTAATTCATGGGGTCACAAAGAGTCGGACACGACTGAGCGACTGAACTGAACTAATTGTTATTAATTTCAATTAACAACAGTTGTTTACACCAACCCTGGAATCTCCTGTTTCCAGGCTTCTCACGTATAATGGATCCAATACACAAATTCACCTATGTAAGGGATTCAGTCTATTTCAAGTTCTGCTAACAATATCTCTGCTTGAGATTCCTCAAGACTCTGTGAAAAGGAAAAGTTTTCCTTTTTATAACCTGAGTGCGTTTCTCCTAGCTTCCCAGTAATGAAACTTTTCCACACAGCCTGGGCCTCCAGCTGGGTGTGTGTATGTGTGGAGAGGGGTTGCTCAGTGGACCTCAGCAGGGATATTCCCATCACCCCATACACCCCAAAACACACATGCAAGCTCAAACAGGGTGTGATGACCAAAAGGTCTTGCTCACAGGTCTTGGCCACCAAAGCTACTAGGTGGCATGTGCCCAAATCCTTACATAAGCTCTGCATTGCTGTAGGATGTGGCCATCAGGAAATCATTAGGCAGGTCATGTAAAGGTTTCCATGAAGGGGGAGGTTAAGCCTGCTAGGAATTGCTGCCAGGAGCCCCGAGGCAGTAGAGACAGAGGTGTTACAGACCTGAATTTGAGTTCCCTTACTCTCCGCCCCTCTGAACAGACCCATGAGGTGGAAGGTGCTACTGGGGCTCGTGTCCTTCCTCCTCCTCTGTCTCTATGGTCTTCCTTCTATGCTTTTAAGCCTTAAAGTCATCCCATGGATTCTTCTTTGCAAATTGAAAAAGCATAGCTTGCCTTGTAATAGGATATTTTGTTAAAGGGCTCCCTTCTCTCTCTGTGCTTTTAATATTCTTATTCTTTCTTTCTTTTTTATATCCTTTGGCCACACCCCGTGGTGTATGGGAACTTAGTTCCCTGACCAGGTCTTGAACTTGTACCCCTTACACTGGCAACAGAGAGTCTTAACCAATGGACCACCAGGGAAGTTCTGATTCAGATTACTTAAAAAAAAAAAAGCTTTTCTACTTCTTAAAAAATATGTAAATATAATAGAGGTTTGGTAAGGACCAGCTCCCAATATGTTGTAAAGACTACCACTTGACTCTTCCTTCGTGCTAGCTAGCATTTTAAATATTTTCCATTCATAAATCAACTGCATTTCACTATGAATTCTGGGGTTTTGTTTGTTTTTCTGCTGGGCAGCTGTTTTTTTTTTTTTCCCCCCTCTTTCATCTCATGATCTCATCCTTTTATTTTCTTCTCTCAGTTACATTAATGTGTATTTCACTGCTTTGAATGTCATACTGTTAATGGAATAATTTTATACTTTTATAAAGATCATAGTGAGTAGTCTGTTAATCTTACATTTTTAAAAGTGGGAACATTTAAAGAATAAAAACAAGGCGTTGTGTATTTGTTGTTCATAACAGAAATATTTGACTCCAACAGTCCTTGATACCATCAGTCTTTGAGTCCTATTTTATCTGGAAAATGAGCCTGTTTGTAGTATATACTTCATCAAGATCCTAAAGTTTGTAATATCAACTTATGGTATCAAAGTGGATATTAGACAGGCCTCGATGGTTGTATAGTAAGTCTCATTTTGTTTAATCTATTTCAACTAACCATCTTCCGTGATAAGCCCACAAGAACTCAAACACCTAACCTTCTGTTTTCTAATAGAGCTTTCTACACTCATTGCATGCATGCTAAGTTGCTTCAGTCATGTCTGACTCTTTGTGACCCTATGGAATGTAGCCTGTCAGGCTCCTCTGTCCATTGGATTCTCCAGGCAAGAATACTGGAGTGGATTGCCATTTCCTCCTGCAGGGGATCTTCCCAACCCAGGGATCGAACCTGCGTCTCTTTGGTCTCCTGAACTGGCAGGGGGGTTCTTTACCACTAGTGCCACCTGGGAAGCCCAGGCTTATACAGTGCTGTGTGTCAATTATATCTCAATACAACTGGAAGAAAAAACTTATCTAAATAAAAGGAAGTGACAAGAAGGAAAAAAAGGAGAACAAAAGCTCCACAAGGCCAGGAGAGCTTTTGTTTATGAAATCAAATCACACCGGATCCATGATCAAAGCATCACCTCCCGTGTGAACTGAAACCGCAGCTTCCCTCCTAAAGGCACATCCAAAGTGGGTGATGTCCAAAATGGCTGGGGGTTGTGTCACCATCTTGCCTCTTAGATTTCTTCCTAGAGGCTCATCTGTTCCCATTTTTAAAGACACGAGACTTTTCCAAAGAAGCCAAACTTCATTCCCCCACAGAGGCTATCAAAAGAATTTGACATCATTTTGAGATTTTGGATTGCCTACCTACCTACAGGGGATGAACAAGTTGCCTTTGAGGCAAGTCTCCTCACAGTGTGCTGGGTTATCAGTTGCAAGGCTTGTCCCCAGCATCCAGCAGCCTCCCAGCCCCAAGGTCTCTCCTGTCCACTGAACAAACCAAGTGAGTCAGATGAAGATCTTCCAGCTGGGGCTGGACCCTCCCTCCCCAGAAAGATCCAGGCAGGATGTCAGGGCCATTCCAACCCAGGCATGACTCAGTTCTTCCATGGCCTCCCCGTTTCGCTTGGATAGGCTGGTAGGTTGGTCTTCTTTGTGGAAATATGCACCTCTTCCTGCTCCAATTTCAAGAGGGAAAATCCCTTTTAAGAGGAATATTTAGAAGATTCTGTCATGGAATTCTTGCCATTACCCCAACTATCTCTCCTTCTCCCCAGTTTGGTGTCTGGATGTTTCTCTCTTACCCCAATTTTCTTTTCACTTTTTGAGGCCACGCTTGTGGGATCTTAGTTCCCTGACCAGGGATCGAACCCAGGCCCTCAGCAGTGGAAGCGTGGAGTCGTAAGCGCTGGGTCACCAAGGAATTCCCCCCAATTTTCTGAATTTGGGGTTATGAATCTAAAATTAGAGTCCAGAACCCATCAGTGTTATCAACAGAACTTTGCAATTATTTCTTTCAAACAAATATTTTTCCTGTTCAAATTTTTTTTTTTTTTCATCACAAAATAAAGTATCAACGAGTGTTTCTGTTTCAATGTAAGGTCTTTAAAACATGAAAGGACAGTTCACTTTTAACCTTACTGTTGGTGTGATATAAATAGCTTTTTTTTCTTTCTGATGATTTTAAAAGCTTACACAAAGCTGCAAAATGCTGAAGGAGGCACCTTGCTTCAGAGAAAGAGCACAGACTGACCCGCGTAACAAAAATACTCTGCAGGAAGTAGCCCATGGAGTCCCTGTTGATTTTCTCTTATGACTGTAACAATTGTTTTTCCTTAAAAAGAAGATAAAAAAAGAAAAGAATAACCTACCTACAACATTAATGTCATTTTCAGAGTTCTAGGATAAATCCGGAACAGAGCCATTTTTAAAGAAAAGGAAATAGGTTCCATTCTGGCAGTGGATCCCCTCCACTGATTTGCGTATTTCTTGCCATGATAAGCTGTAGAAGCTGCCTTGAGTTCATTCGGCAGATGGAAAACAGCAAGAAAAGAGCTAAGCATTCATAAGGACCACCATCTGAGGTTTGATTTCCCATAGAGACAAGAGAGTCCAACACACATCCCACAGAGCATGCCCATCAAACGCTCCCCTTCCAGATGCGTGAGAACACATGCGTGGAATAACAACCCCCTCCCCCCTGCCACACACACAACAACTGTGTCCTGGGGAGCCCCTGGGCACACACAGTTACAACTCAGCATGCTCCCAAGCCTTCAAGCTGCTACAGCCCCCAGCCAAGAAACTGCCAAAAAGATGCTCAAGCAGCAGTCCAAACCATCCTGACCTCTGGTACCCATGACCACTCCCCGTGAGCCCTGGGAACTCAGAGGAGACCCTGTGATGATGAGGCTGCTGAAAAAGCCCCAGGCAGTCAGTCAGCTCTCTGCCCATACTTAGCCTCACTCTTCTTTTTCTCTGAAACCATAAACCTCTTTGGGGAGGGTTCTGATAAGCCATGCTACCAGAAGTAATCATAGCAATGAGCAAAATTATGATGGGGACACTGTTCTAGCAGGACAATACTTTTTAAAATTATCTAATGTCCTCTTGGCTTTCTGGCTTTTTAAAAAATGTTTTCCATCCTTTTGTTATAAGTGGACTACTGTGCTTAAGCCAAGCAGGCAACAGAAAGCCCTGACTTTAAAGCCATTTGGCGATAACATATCTGAACAGCCCAGGGTGGACCCACTGTTATCCACAGATAATTAACTGAAACTTGGGGTGACTTGCCACTGGGAGTTTCCACAGGCAGAGTCATTCTCATGGTCCCGCTTGCTTTGGTAGCTGTGTCTTCTGTTTTTGCTAAGCCAGGGGCGGTTTGGATCTTCTCTCAATAAAATTCCGTGTTTTCGGGCAGAGGGACCTTGAATCCCTGCTTGGCCTCACAAAGACCTGCCACACGTGAGGTGTCCTCTCTCGTTTCTATAGGTCTGTTCTTTGATTCCTCTCTTGACTCTGAATGGCCATAGCCTGTACTGTTTCCTGGTCCCTTCCTTATTTGAGATAGCAATGCACTTTCTGCCATGAATGTCAGAATTAGTCCCTTTTTAATGTGCTTTTCAAAATGTGATGGTACTAAATCCACTAAAGGAGCAGAGTCCCCCTCTCTGGATGGGCCAGCCCTATGGGGACATTTCCGAGTCTCTCTTCCATCTCCCAACCTGCAAACTCCAGCCCACCCAGTCCTTTTGCTTGAGTCAAGCAGGTGGTCTCACCACTAGAGCCCCTCCTCCTCACACTTTCCGGCTCCCACCTCCATGCAGTGCCCATTCACGAAGCCACATCTCTCCTTATATTTGAAAATTCACCTTAAAGCCCACCACCTCTTCCAAGGAGCCTCCCCTGATAAAATGGGGATGAAGAACCCTCCAAAGCATGACTGACAAACTCCCAATAAACGAGAAAACACACACACACACACACACACACACACACACGCCCCACAACAAACAGAGACACTCACAAAGAGAGAGCATGACATATTCCCTACTTACAAGATGTATGCTCCTCTTAGGGCAAGGTGGTCAATTTTATACCAATACCCAATGAGTCATTTCAAAAAATGAGGTGTTTTTAACATTCTTGGGGGTTACTCGGTGAAATACGGCTGTGTGGTCTCTCCGCCACCAACCCTCCTCTTGCTTTAAATCTCTCTTCCTTCTCTTCTCAGCGTCTTTGATGCACAATTCCAAGGAACCACCTGGTGTGAGTGACATGGATGACGCTCAAGAAGCTGGTTCCTGCAATACCTCCTGGGTGGCACCTCGTGACTTCAGACAAGCCATCAGGAAGTTTTAATGACTCTGTGCCTGCATATTTCCTGGGCATGCATGTCTGCTATAGTGGGATGAGGAATCAAATCCCTCTAGAAAAGGTCCTGCTGAAAGATGGAGTGGGTGGGGGAGTGGGCAGGGTTCCTGACAAGACTCAAGGTCCAGCCTCAGATAAAGATGCCGTAGAGGATAAAGATGCTCTCTAAGGAGCAGTGGTCCTGAGGCCGTCCCATCAGGGGCAAAACCACACCTGCCTCCTCTTATCAATGCTGTCTCAGGGGTCAGTGTTGCGGCCACTCATTGGGGAGCTGAGGGACGTGTGGCATAAGAGAACCAGGACAAGGAGACACAGATGGAAAGGCAGTAGCTGGCGATTAGAACATGGCTTCAGACACCACGGCCACAGAAGCGGTCTAGCTACAAAGCCACGCGGTGCAATCTTGAAGCAAAACGGTATTGATTTTGTGGTTGTGAAAACGTACCTTCAACTGCAGAACTCAGTTTTATGACACCTTGAATAAAAACAAAAAGTCGCAGTTATAGAATGGACCCACATTACTTTGCCAGGCTTCGCACATTACACACATGCTTCAAATCTGGAGTTTTGTTGTTGTTGTTGTTGGCTTTTTGAGAATTTAAGTAAACAAACACCAGCGTCAAAAACGAAGTAATTTTCAGTCATTGGTTAAGCTTCATGAGTGTCTTCATCTCCCACTAGTATCACTTGCGAGCGTTTTTCACTAAATAAAGGATCGGCCATGTGTTTGGATGAAACAAAGGCCAAGTCTCAATAGTCTGACCGGCTATTTCTGTAGAGAAGTCATACTGGATGAAGGACTGATAAAACAACTCAGAGGACATCACGGCCTCGTATTTCCTACCTAAGCTGAGCATTGAGATCATCTAATAGGCGCCGGGACAGGTTTCTGCTGAAATGTGTAACAAGGCTTAGGGACTACGGTGTGATCTGGCAACTTCCTTCTCTGGGGTGGTTGGACCAGAGGCCATTCCTGGTCTCCCGTGTTTAGTGCTCCCATTCCCTGCAGATCAGTGGAGGGGCTGAGCTTGTCAAATTGTTCATGAAGCAAACAGACACTACCCTTGACTGGATATCCACGTGACTTTTCGGTGAACTGAAAGGTCAAAATACTAAACTAAAATAAATTAGACCTGGTCCAATAATTTGATTTTGAAAGTTCATTTTCTTCCGTGTAAGTCGTAAGTATAAACAATATTTCCCAAACTCTGTGTGATAGCCATGATACCTTAGGCTGAAAAAAAAAAAAAAGTCTGCAGTTTCACTGTGTGGAAAGTCTGGTTTTCTTTCAAATGGGAGGAGTCTCAAATTAAAAGTGGAAACAAACCGCTTTTCAATACTGGTAAACCAAACTGGTTATCAGCATGACCACCCACTGATTTTTAACAGATTCTATTCACAAAGAGACAAACTTGCTCTCTTTTATAACTTTCTGGAAAAAAAAACACTTTAAGTTACCAGTTGAATTTCATCTTTCTGGTGGAACCAGTCATATCTGGTCAATGTTTAACAAGGGGAAAAATATGCCTGTATTATGTATGTATATTATGGGTTTTACCAATATATGTGATGTGTAGTACACAATCTACATATCATAATAAAATATACAGTCTTATTTATTGCAGCTTCCATGCAGCCAACAGATTCTCACAGAAGACTTTTGCTGATTTGGACCAAACCGTGGGATTCACAGCCAGCAAATTAATCATGATTTGACAAAAATAATGCTCTGAATTGCATCCCAATTTGTTCTTTTCCCAGTAAATTCATTATCATTATATCTTTTATGTGATCTCTTGAACTATTAAACTGTTCAAGTTTTATAAATATTATTTTGATTAAGTTAAAACTCTTTTGATGTCAACACTATGAAAACACTCCCACTGTGGCCTATTTCAAGCTTCCAGCTTTGATGTCACTGGACATGGCTTTGGGAAGAGATGAATGATAGCAAAACCATCATGTAGTAAATATTTCACCACACAAGGATAGCAGATGTAAAGAACCCCAAAAGCATGGATAGTAAAATGTAGTCAAACAATCAGGAAGTAAAGATTTTAAGGTATTTATCACCTTTGTTTTAATATAATTATAACTGCATGTTTGTAATCATGGGTGTGTTTAATAATGGGTTTACAAAATTCCCCAAAATGTAACAGTTGGCTCTTGCAACCTGGTATGAACCAGGTCTGACACATCATGACCGTAACTGATGTTTCTTTTTCCTCATGCCTGGAGAAGAGAATCTTGACCTTCAGAATACTTTAAGTTATTCACAAAAGGAGTTATAATTTAACTGAACAAGCCAAATATGAATAAACTGAGCATTTACCATGATTTTGCCCATAATTTCACAACCTCTTAAACCTGTCATATGCAAAAGGATACTCTATATAGATCACCTTGGAAATAACAGTCATTGAGCACCAACTAGCAGCACACGCTAAATGGACTTGGTCATCTTTTGGTCAGGCAACCATTCCAAGAGGTATGAGTCATTGGCATAGTAAGCGATGATTCTGTCTTTTTTGAACCATAGAAGCTTTATGCAGGAAACCATCAGAGTATTGGTTTTTTTTTTTTTTTCACCTGTGTTTATTTTTGTGCATAACCATGGGTGTCAGCAACTGTCACTCAAGTGAAAGGACATCAGTGTGACCTAATCAGTGTGTGGAAACAGACTTGATGCAAAGAAAGCAAGGAAGTCTAAAGAATTTCTTATGGGAGATGTGGGTGGTGGTGGATGAGAGCTCAGGAATGTATTTATAGAGTGAGGGGGAAAAGATCTATTAAAAAACAAAAGTCTGACTTTAGAACTCTAATTATAAACATAATTTTAAATAGACACATGAGTTATTTGTTCCTCCATGTGAATTTCCCTTATGTTTTTTAAACCCCAAGTCCAGCTTTCCCCTATAGCAAGATAGGCTTTCATACTGCAAGGTAGTAACTACGTTATAGTGAAAATCTAGAATTGGCTAAATCTGGTTAGGGTACTAATATTAACATTATACAAAAACTTATAGAATGAAAAGATATTTCCTTTATCTTAAAATAGAAATATTTTAAAAAACATGAATATTTAAGAAATGATTGATGGTGCTGAAAAGCTACACATTCCACTGCTGACTTCTAGGACACACAACAGACATTATCTGGTGACTGGCTGATGCTGACATTGCCTGGAATTAAGGGTAAGCCATAACACATACATAAATATATATACACACATGAACGCTCCCGTCCTCCGCCACATTTAATTCTTCATAGTCTTCCGAAATGTTTTTTCCACCTGATGACTCACCTCAATTGATCTAAAGTAATTCTTAGGAGAAAGTGTCAGGTTAAAATAATTCATGCTAAAGTGTGAATGACTGGGGCTCACTAAAACCCTCCAATGACATCTCATTGTTTTTGAAATACTAGTTGAATCTTTAGCCCTGGCCATTGAGGCCTATGGGATGTATTCCTGCTTATTTTCTTACTACTTTTACTTCATTTCAGGTGACTTCCTCCCTCAAATGTTTTAACCACTTCATTTTTATCTTTGTGCTTTGCAGAGATAATTCCTTTTGGCCCCCTGCTCTACCCTCCTGGCACCTGCTGCTCCCTCCCTCCCAAACCACTGGATCTCCCCACAGCTAACTCTTTCTCTTCATTCAACTGTTAATTCAAATGTCACTTTCTCGAAGTCCTTCCTTGATTACCGTACTTAGAGCAGACCCAGTAAGAACTCACTGGCTTGTTTCTCTCTCTCTTTTTCAGAGACATCACTTTGCTGACAAAGGTCTGTCTAGTCACAGCTATGTTTTTTCCAGTAGTCATGTATGGATGTGAAAGTTGGACCATAAAAAAGGCTGAGCACCAAAGAATTGATGCTTTCGAACTATGGTGCTGGAGAAGACTCTTAAGAGATGCTTGGACAGCAAGGAGATCAAACCAGTCAATCCTAAAGGAAATCAACCCTGAATATTCATTGGAAAGACTGTTGCTGAAGCTGAAGCTCCAATACACGGCCACCTGATGTGAAGAGCCGACTCATTAGAAAAGACCCTGATGCTGGGAAAGATTGAAAGCAGGAGGAGAAGGGGACAACAGAGGATGAGATGGTTGGATGGTGTCACTGACTCAATGGACAAGAATTTGAACAAGCTCTGGGACATAGTGGAAGACAGGGAAGTCTGGCATGTTACATGCCAGACTTCCCTGGGGTTGCAAAGAGCTGGACACAATTTAGGGACTCAACAACAACAAAATTACTACTAAAATTATCTTTTTGGTTTATTATTTGGTTCTTTGTTCTGGGGTGTCTTCCTCATTACAACACCAGCAGAAAGAGAGCAGGAATCTGGTCTTTCTTGCTTGCTGCTGTAACTCCGTTAACTAGAACAGTGCCTGGCATACAGTAATTACTTAAAATATTTATCAAATGAAAAAGCGATCGTTCCCAAGTGTTTCCAGGTGTCAGAAAAGAAAATTTGATCTGTCCTAGCAAGTATAATTCAATAGTGGATATCACTGAGCAGAATACTAGATTTTACTATTTTGACCAATGACTATTTCTATTCAGAGACTGGTCTTCATGGAGGTTAGTGAACACTGATGTGTGGAGTGAAGATACATAAGTTACAGCAGAGATTTAGGCTTCAGGATTATAATGTTAGAAAGTCCCAAAGAAGTAAGTTTATCAGTGTTAGGACTAGGGTTGGAGAAAAGATTGTGCTCTACGTAGACTTCAAGGAATATTAGCTTATTGATTTTATATCCAAATGTCTCTAGAATCTGTAGTTTCTTGCCTTTACTGTCATTGTGCTCAGTTGCTCAGTCGTGTTCGACTCTTTGCGACCCCATGGACTGTAGCCCCCCCAGGCTCCTCTGTCCATGGGATTTCCCAGGCAAGAATACTGGAGCGGGTAACCTTTCCCTTCTCCAGGGGATCTTCCCAACCCAGGAACTGAACCCAGGTCTCGCACATTGCAGGTGGATTTTTTACCATATGAGCCACCAGGGAAGTCCAACCCTGGGCCAAATTGTCACAGTAATGTTCACATAAATCTGTATGATAAGGTATATGTAGAGAAAGAGGAACTAAGAAAGAACCATTCAGTTTTTAATAATCTCCTTCCAATGTACTCTTATACTGCAGCTGGAACAATCTTTTCAAAAGGCAAGTCCAATTATGTGATATCCCTTACCTTTGAAAAGTCTTCAGTGGCGCTTCATTATTTTTAAGATGAAACCCTTTATTCGAAAGCCTTAACATGATTTGCAAAGCCCTGCATGATGTCACCCAGAGTGGAATAAAAATGGTCACAAATCCTTGGTACACCTCCCATAGAGAGATGGGGGTTATGCCCCCTTTTCTTGAATGAGGGCAGCTCTGAGACTGCTTTGACGATTAAAGTACAGCATCAGTGATGCCCGCCTCATGTTTGTGCCCAGGCTTTATGAAACAGGCGGCCTCTTTTTTTCTGTCTCTTGGAGCCCTCCCTCTGGAAATCCTGACATACCAGGTTGGAAGCCCTTGGACTGCCCTGATGGAAAGACCAGGTGGAGACATTCTGGCAAACAACATCCAGTGAGGGAAGAAGCTAGAAGGCCTTGAGAAGACTGCTGGTGACAGCTCGGAGGACGGGAAAACGGCCACTGTCCCTCCCAGATTGGGAGACTGCAGGAAGCACACTCTTCTGATGTTGAGACAGAACGCTTGGCAACACTATCCCCTGCAGTAACGTGGAAACTACAAATATTCCTGATGAATTTATAGATTTTAGAAAGATTTCCCGGTAGAATGCTTAAAATGCCATTGGTTCTTTAAAACGTGTCATATGATAAAATATAGATAAAGATGAGGTTTTTTTTTTAAGGACCTGTTCAGTTTTCAAGCGAAATTTAGAGAAAAATAGAGCTAGTACTTGTTGGTTTAAAAAAGATGAAAGGATTTCACATTCCTAATCTTTTCAAAGGCAGAAGTCTCTCAACCTAGAAATTGATATTGGAGAACATCTCAAGGGGGTGGCCAGAAGAACCTTTTTTTTGTAACTTCAGAAAAACTTAAGTATATGCCTCACAAAGCTTCTAAAAGACACAAATGCTTCTGAGGATCCTCAGGGTGGGGTCCCCACAGCACCCTGACTGAGCCCAGGCCAAAGCAGGGATTGTCTTGAGGAGAATTGAGGATGTATGTTTTGTCTAACAGAGTGAAGTCTAATAAGATTCATAGGAAGGAAGTCTAATAAGATTTATAACTTGGAAGGTGAAACCAAGCATTTTCAGGGTGGTGGCCACAACTGCTGAGAGTCTGGGAGCAGGACTGGGCCCCCCAAGTTAAGGAACAAGCAGTATGTGGATTTCAGAACTGCTGGATGCCAGTGATGGCTCTGTGCCTCTTGTTCCCCCACTGTTTGAATGAACATGCTCAATGCATTGATCTCACCCCTGTGTTATTTATCTCACCTCTGTGTTATCAGTATATGCTGGGTGTATGTGTGTGTGTGTGTGTGTGTGTGTGTGTGTGTGTGTGTGTGTGTGGTGGGGCTATGATATACATTTCATTTCAGTTCACAAGTCTTTATATTGAGAGAAACTGTATCAGAGAACTACATCAAAGGTGCCTTATCAGCACTTGACCCTTACTTTGTTATTTTTTAAAAACTAATTTATGTATTTATTTACTGCCTGCACCCCAAGGCGTGTGGGATCTTAGTTCCATGACCAGGAATTGAACTCGAGACTCCGGCATTGAAAGCACAGAATTTTAATTACTGGACCACTAGGGAAGTCCCTTGATCATTATTTAGATGGTCAGAATCTGGACCTCAAACTTGAACTTCATGCCCTAAGGAGATGACATTTCTGGACGGCTTTAGGAATAAGGATATTTTGCATACAGGGGAATGTAAAGAGTTTGTGTCTGATGGTGAACCATGGCTGACTAAAGATGACCACAAATTATTTGAAAGGGTTCACGTTGAGAACACTTGTTTATCTTGACCCAGGTGGGTCCTGTGACTGTTCTGACCAATATAATACCTTTGAAATGATGCTATCTGGCCAGACCTTAATACTTTCTGTCTCCTGGGCACTCTCTCTGGGAGCCCTGAGCTGCCACGTCAGATGCCTTGAAGCTGCAGTATTGCAGGGGCCACTTATGGGTGCTCAACAGCCTCAGCTGAGCATACTCTTCCAGACACTGAAACCAAGGTAGCAGCGTTAGTCATTCATTTGTGTCTGACTCTGTGACTCCATGAACTGTAGCCATCCAGGCTCCTCTATCCCTGGGATTCTCCAGGGAAGAATCCTGGAGTGGAATGCCATCCCCTTCTCCAGAGGATCTTCCTGACCCAGGGATCGAACCCATGTCTCCTGCATTGCAGGCAGATTCTTTACCACCCGAGCTACAAGGAAGATCCTGAAACCAAGGTACCAGTTGAATAATTCCATCCTGGATCTCCTAGACAGCCCAACCTCCAGTTGAATGTGAAACAGAAGAATCACCCAGGTGAACCCCATGTAAGTTCATGTCCCATAAGATGGTAGGATAAAAATAAAGGGGTTGTTTATCAGCTCCTTTGCTATACTTTGCAGTCATAGCAACAGGTAACTGAACTTGAGCTCCAATTCTCTGACCTTACCTGGCATCTCAGCCCCTAATAATCTGTACTCTGGTCATACCACCCTTCCAGTTCTTTTAATATTAACAGGTGCATTCCCTCACTTTTCTTGATCTTCCAGCTCTTAGCTTATGATGATTTTCTCAGGGAGGTTCACCCTGACCCTTTAAAATTAGTTTCTTTGTTCCAGCAGATTCTCCTGCAAGAACTGTGTTCCTTTTGGAGCAGTTATCTCTGTGATTATTTCATGAATGCCAGCCTCCACTTCTAGACTGTGAGCAAGCCTCTTTGATCATCACTGATTTTCAGAGTCCAGTAGTATGTCTACACATAAGCAGTGAATAAATATTTAAGCAGATGAACTTAGAATTATTTGATGCAGCAGATAAGGACTCACTCTTCACCAGCGCCTTTAATAACTGTGTCACTATTCTTCCTGAAAGATGATGCTGTGAAAGTGCTGCACTCAATATGCCAGCAAATTTGGAAAACTCAGCAGTGGCCACAGGACTGGAAAAGGGCAGTTTTCATTCCAGTCCCAAAGAAAGGCAATGCCAAAGAATGCTCAAACTACTGCACAATAGTACTCATCTCACACGCTAGTAATGCTTAAAATTCTCCAAGCCAGGCTTTCAGCAATATGTGAACCGTGAAATTCCAGATGTTCAAGCTGGTTTTAGAAAAGGCAGAGGAACCAGAGATCAAATTGCCAATATCCGCTGGATCATCGAAAAAGCAAGAAGAGTTCCAGAAAAACATCTATTCCTGCTTTATTGACTACGCCAAAGCCTTTGACTGTGTGGATCACAAGAAACTGTGGAAAATTCTAAAAGAGATGGGAATACCAGACCACCTGACCTGTCTCTTTAGAAACCTGTATGCAGGTCAGGAAGCAACAGTTAGAACCGGACATGGAACAACAGACTGGTTCCAAATAGGAAAAGGAGTACGTCAAGGCTGTATATTGTCATCCTGCTTATTTAACTTATATGCAGAGTACATCATGAGAAACGCTGGGCTGGATGAAGCACAAGCTGGAATCAAGATTGCCAGGAGAAATGTCAATAACTTCAGATATACAGGTGACACCACCCTTACGGCAGAAAGTGAAGAAGAACTAAAGAGCCTCTTGATGAAAGTGAAAGAGGAGAGTGAAAAAGTTGGCTTAAAGGTCAACATTCAGAAAACAAAGATCATGGCATCTGGTTCCATCACCTCATGACAAATAGATGGGGAAACAGTGGAAACAGTGGCTGACTTTATTCTTCTGGGCTCCAAAATCACTGCAGATGGTGACTGCAGCTATGAAATTAAAAGATGCTTACTCCTTGGAAGGAAAGTTATGACCAACCTAGACAACATATTAAAAAGCAGACACATTACTTTGTCAGCACAGGTCCATCTAGTCAAGGCTGTGGTTTTTCTAGTAGTCATGTATGGATGTGAGAGTTGGACTATAAAGAAAGCTGAGTGCCGAAGAATTGATGCTTTTGAACTGTGGTGTTGGAGAAGACTCTTGAGAGTCCCTTGGATTGCAAGGAGATCCAACTAGTCCATCCTAAGGGAGATCAGTCCTGGATGTTCATTGGAGGGACTGATGTTGAAGCGGAAACTCCCATACTTTGGCCACCTGATGCGAAGAGCTGACTCACTTGAAAAGACCCCGATGCAGGGAAAGATTGAGGGCAGGAGGAGAAGGGGACGACAGAGGATGAGATGGCTGGATGGCATCACTGACTCGATGGACGTGAGTCTGAGTGAACTCCGGGAGTTGGTGATGGACAGGGAGGCCTGGCATGCTGCAGTTCATAGGGTCACAAAGAGTCAGACACAACTGAGCGACTGAACTGAACTGATTCTTTCTCATACATTGTGGACTTTTGGATTCAAAGCCATTGCAACTGGGGAAAACTAAGTCACTTTAGTTGTGTCCAACCCTTCTTGACCCTATGGACTGTAGCCCGTCTGGCTCTTCTGTCCATAGGCATTCTCCAGCAAGAATACTGGAGTGGGTTGCCATGCCTTCCTCCAGGGGATCTTCCCAACCCAGGATCTAACCCACATCTTCTATGTCTCCTGCGTTGGCAGGCGGGTTCTTTACTACTAGTGCCACCTGGGAAGCCCAGTGTGACTTAACATCTGTCTGTGACAGCAGCTCAGCACAAATAAAGTTGCTGAAGTTCCTTTTGGTCATCTCTGTGCAAAAAAAGGAAGTTGAAGATTGGTTCTGGGCGTGTGTGGGCATAGGAGAGCAGAGGAAAAGAAAACAGACAATCAGTGTTCTCACATTTATGTCTTGGCTGGAAATTGGGGAGCTCTCCTGAGAATCGAAAGGATGGTAACTCAGCTTTCTAAATGATTTCTAAATTTAAGTTTTGAAATAATTTCTTACTGGATTGTGAGCTCTTCTCTGCTTTACCGTTTCATCCAAAACTGTGGCCGGAAAAATAATGGGAGGGCTGATGTCTGGGTGAAAGATTCTATATCTTCTATTACCTCTGCTTGCAAGACTATTTTCTGAATATCTAGTTTGCAGTCTACTGTTTTTTTCTTTTTTTAAATGTATTTCTCTACTTATTGAGTCTTGCGCATGTGGGAAATAGATGGATCCACTGGAAACTGTCTTTCTTAAAAATCTTCTGCTGTTTCCTTAAGTCCTTTGTCATTTTTGCTGTATGTGAAATAAGGTCCTTATAAATGTCCTTAAAACGTCTATTTCATAATTTTAAAAGGCTTTTCCTTTGCCTTGTATAGTTATCTTAACAGCAGTCCTCAAATGGGCTGGTGTACAATAAACTTTTTTAGTTTTATTTTTGATTGTTTAATGTTAGCTGAACTGCACAGCTTGTAGGACCTTTGTTCCTGGACTAGGGATCAAACCGGATCCACAGCAGTGAAAGCCCAAGTCTTAACCACTGGATTGCCAGGGAATTCCCTTCAGTTTCTCTCTTTATTTCATATTGGAGTTCCCCAATGGTTCCGCTGGTAAAGAGTCCACCTGCAATGCAGGAGACGTAGGTTCCATTCCTGAGTGGGGAAGATCCTCTGGAGGAGGAAAGGGAAATCCACTCTAGTATTCTTGCCTGAAAAAGCCCTTGGACAGAGGAACCTGGCGGGCTATAGTTCAAAGGGTCTCAAAGAGTTGGACAGGACTGAGTACTCCAAAAGATAGCCAATTAACAATGCTGTCATAGTTTCAGGTGGACAGCAAACGGACTCAGCCATACATATACATGCATCATTCTCTCCCAAACTCCCCTCCTATCCAGGCTGCCACATAACGTTGAGCAGAGTTCCCTATGCTGCATACCTACTATATATATATTTTTAACGAGAGTTTAGTAGGGCTCCGATAAACTGCCAACATCCGTTGGATCATCAAAAAAGCTAGAGAATTCCAGAAAAACATCTACTTCTGTTTTACTGACTATGCCAAAGCCTTTGACTGTGTGGATCACAACAAACTGGAAAATTCTTAAAGAGATGGGTCAGACCACCTGATCTGTCTCCTGAGAAATCTGTATTCAGGTCAAGAAGCAACAGTTAGAATTGGACATGGAACAACAGACTGGTTCCAAATCTGGAAAGGAGTATGTCAAAGCTGTATACTGTTACCCTGCTTATTTAACTTATATGCAGAGTACATCATGAGAAATGCTGGGCTGGAAGAAGCACAGGCTGGAATCAAGATTGCTGGGAGAAATATCAATCACCTCAGATATGCAGATGACACTACACTTAGGGCAGAAAGTGAAGAGGAATTAAAAAGCCTCTTGATGAACGTGAAAGAGGAGAGTGAAAAAGTTGGCTTAAAGCTCAACACAGAAAACTAAGATCATGGCATCTGGTCCCACCACTTCATGGCAAATAGGTGGTGAAACAATGGAAACAGTGACAGACTTTATTTTGGGGGGCTCCAAAATCACTGCAGATGGTGATTGCAGACATGAAATTAAAAGACACTTGCTCCTTGGAATACTTATGACCAACCTAGACAGCATATTAAAAAGCAGAGACATTACTTTGCCAACAAAGGTCCGCCTAGTCAAGGCTATGGTTTTTCCAGTAGTCATGTATGGATGTGAGAGTTGGACTATAAAGAAAGCTAAGTGCCGAAGAATTGATGCTTTTGAACTGTGTTGTTGGAGAAGATTCTTGAGAGTCCCTTGGATTGCAAGGAGATCCAACCAGTCAATCCAAAAGGAAATCAGCCCTGAATATTCATTGGAAGGACTGATGCTGAAGTTGAAACTTCAGTACTTTGGTCACCTGATGTGAAGAACTGACTTATCTGAAAAGACCCTGATGCTGGGAAAGACTGAAAGCCAGAGAAGGGGACGACAGAGGATGAGATGGTTGGATGGCATCACCGACTCAATGGACATGAGTTTGAGTACGTTCTGGGAGTTGGTGATGGACAGGGAGCCTGGCGTGCTGCAGTCCATGGCGTCTCAAAGAGTAGGACACGACTGAGCGACAGAACTGAAAACTGAATCAGATTTCCATGTACACATACTATTCATAATATAATTTAAAAGAAAACACTCCCTAAATGGCAGGGCTACTATGTAGACAGACATATTCCTCATCATCTGAGCGGGTCCACAAACTCTGGGACGTCGCCCATGTCCACGGTTCTGATTTGTATCCCCATCCCTGCGCGCACAATACTGTACTTGTCCCTTTTGAACATGTAACAGATTAAAGAGCTGGGCAGGAGGCAGATGCAGAAACACCTTTGATCTCTCATCCTTGGGGGTTAAGGGAGGGCAGACACCTGGCGGCTGCTGAGCCGGAAACAAAACACAGGCGGGACTGGAATTACCTTCAAGGGAGCCGCAGCTCCGCGGAGGAGGCAGCTGGACGCCCCGCGTGGGCGCGAGGGGAGGAGGGCCAGTGTTGGGCTGAGGACGCTAGAGCCCCAGCGAGGTGAAATCCGGCTAGCCGGGGGCTGCTTACATTCCTTAGGCAGAGGATTGGGAAGATCAGGCAGCTGCATTGAGCAAAAAATTGAAGTCATTCTTTTGCAAATAGTATTGCAAAACGTTCAGCTGTGCGCAATTGCTGAAAGGCAATTTTGATGGCAATTCAGGAAGCTTTCAAAGAAAGGATGTTTTTCAACTTTTTTTTTTTCTCTCCTTAGCGAAACTCTCTTTATTAGGGATTTCACCTTTGCAACAGGATGCTGTGAAGGGTCTTAGCCAAAACAGGATCTGGAGCATTTCCTGTGATCTTTGGTGAAATCGCATTGCCCCCTGGCGTTTGCGTGCTGTGTTACAGCTTCACGCTGAAAGCCCAGAGAATGCCAATCAAGTCGTTCAAGGAGGCTGCTTCCAGTCTTTCCCGCGGTCCGAGAACATAGAGTGGTTTGACAAGACAAGGAATGAAAATTTAAAATTCAGATTCTTAGGACTTCCCTGGTGGTCCAGTGGCTAAGACTCTGTGCTCCTACTGCAGGAGGCCGGGGTTTGGTCCCTGGTCAGGGAACTAAATCCCACATGCTGCAATTAAGACCAGCGCAGCCAAATAAGTAGCTAAATAAAAAAATAAAATTCAGGTTCTTTTCTTCTGTACCCTCTGCAGCATCTTCTGAGATTTGCAAGTGGCTCTTGAAAGAAATTTATCAGATGATAATCCGCCACTTTTTTTTTTGGTATGTAAGTTTTCATGTGAGTGACTGTTTCACACCCTTTTTTTTCAGAACAAACTCCAATATCTCCTGTGTTGTAAAACCTTTCCTGGAATCTGCTCCCTGTTTTGTACAAACCTGAACTTTCCCACCTTTCTGCCGTCATGTTTCTTTCTCTGATAGAAACTTGAAATCGAGGATTACACCTGATTTGTTTGTATTCACTGTGACCAGCAAGGTGCCTGGCAGCCAGTATATGTCAACAAAAAGTGTGTTGTTTGTTGGTTGCATGTAACAATGCTGCTCACAAAAGGATCAACTACACTTCCTAATCAACAGCAACTGAATATCACTATGCCTACAGAGTTGGAGGAAGGAGAACGGTCCTTGCACAGGCACAGTGTCCAATTATGGAGGAGAATGGTTAGAATAACCTAAGATTAGACTATCTCTACCTCTAATAAATGGCTTCCCTGGTGGCCCAGAGGGTAAAGCATCTGCCTCCAATGCAGGAGACCCGGGTTCGATTCCTGGGTCGGGAAGATCCCCTGGAGAAGGAAATGGCAATCCACTCCAGTATTCTTGCCTGGAGAATCCCATGGACGGAGAAGCCTAGTAGGTTACAGTCCACGGGGTTGCAAAGAGTCGGACACGACTGAGTGACTTCACCTTCACCTCTAATAATCTACAAAAAATCATTCAAACTTCTGTTTCTTCCCCCGATGAACCTCTGCTCTAGAAAGATCATGAGCATATTCATTGTCACCAATTTAATAACAAGTTTCTTGGGGCAGACATTTCTAGGAGTAAGTGCAGTTTCTGAATGATGTTCTTGAAGATGCGGAGGCATGTTGACTGAGGCCATTGTCTGTCCCTGAACTGAGCGACAATGAACAGATCTGGGGTCTAGGGCAGGTTATGGGTATTGAGGGGCAGTCTATTTAAAGGAATAGGAACTGTGAATCAAGGGTGCCTCTGCTTGAGTATGATGTATACATAGATGTCACCTTAGGGCAGAGAAATGATCAGATCTGAAGATTCTATTATATTAGGATGGGTGGAGAGGCTGATGCTATTAGCAAGACTGCTTTTTAGGTTATAATATTGTCATATTAACACTAATCCATAAAAGCTCCTTGAAGTCATTTATTATGCTTTTATTTAGTTAAAATAAAAAAATTTCAAGGAAGGAGGCCCTTGTAACAAGAGGCACAATTCATGGTTGTTAAAAGCTTGTGGGTTTTTTTTTTTTTTTTTAATTATTACATGCTAGTGACTTTACTTTTTATTGGTTTTGGCCTCACTCTGAAGCTTGCGAGATCCCCTGACCAGGGATACAACCCAGCTCCCCCACCCAGTGGAAACGTGGAGTCCTCACCACTGGACTGCCAGGGAATTCCCAAGAGCTGGAATTTTGAATAGGTACAAATATTGACTGGGTCACTGACCAGCCACTTGACCTGGGAAAAGCCTCTAAACTTTTCTATGTCTCAGTTTCCTCAATGATCAAAACGAGGCTGGTGCTGGTAAACATCTCTAGTGTTTACTGCTGAGGAGGACCATGTGAATTTCCCATTATGAGCAGCTAAGGGGAGATTAAAAAAAAAATTCTTACTGTTGAAGAAATCCATTCTATGAGACATCATTCATGTCCTACTCTTTGCGGCCCTGTGGACTCTAGCCCACCAGGCTCTTCCCTCCATGGTATTCTTGCAGACAAGAATACTGGAGTGGGTAGTCATTCCTTTCTCCAGAGGATCTTCCTGACCCAGGGATCAGGCCCAGATCTCCTGCATTGCAGGTCTCTTCTTACCCATTTGAGCCACCAGGGGAGCCCCTGAGACATCATTAAAACCCCCAAATACAAAGGAATATACTAGGTAACAGAACTGTAATAGAGCACAGCTAAGGGCTTCAAGGTAGTTGCTCTGCACCACCTACTCTGTTACCAGGCAAACAGGTACCATTAGTGGTCTTGCTCAGCCATTGGTCAGTGCTGCAGTGGGCCCTTCCCCCAAGTGACCAACTGACAGTGAGTGGCTGTTAGTGGCCCTGCTCAGCCATTGGTCAGTGCTGCAGTTGGCCCCACCCACAAACAAGCAACTGTCCATAGATGACCGTTAGTGGCCCACGCAGCCAAAGGTTGGTGGAGCAGTGGTTGCCATGTGGAGAATCAGGTAAGAGGCAGATCCTCTCTTTCTCCCTGGGGGGCCACCAGTTCACCTGGCCTTGGGCCAATGGGTGAGCTGGGGGCCCAGGGAACAGGCCCCAGGGGGCTGGGTCCTGCAGAGCTCCAGAGCCCTCACCAGGGTCACCCACTTGCTGAGCCCAGGCCTTGAGGCAGTGGTGAACCTCTCCCTCAGCCCTGCCTCTGTGACCTAATGGCAGTGGCCGCCTGTATAGGTCACAGTCTGAGGGACCTGCCCCTGCTGTGCAGGCGGCCTGAGGAGCCTGAGGGCCAGTTGGGTCCTGGGCTTCTGGCTCCCTCAGTGATAGCGGCTGGGCAGGCTCTGGGGACCCAGCCCTGAGGACACCACCAGCTGAGCTCTGCCTCCTCTCAGCCAGGACTGGGCCTCAGAAGGGTAAAGTTGTGTCTGGGGACTGTGTCCTTTCTTGTCAGAACAGAGAATAACATTTGTTTGGTGGAGGTTTACATAAACATTGTTACCTGACCATGAAAATGAGTGTTAGTCGCTCAGTGGTGTCAACTTTTTGTGACCCCATGGACTGTAGCCTGCCAGGCTCCTCTGTCCATGGAATTCTCCAGGCAAGAATACTGGAGTGGAGTGCCATTCCCTTCTCCGGGGGATCTTCCCAACCCAGGAATTGAACCCTGGTGTCCTGCATTGCAGGCAGATTCTTTATCATCTGAGCCACCAGGGAAGCCCAGTAAGAGGGTATATAAGCCTCAAATTCTAACTAATACCTCCTTGAGTGATATTTTCCTGTGAATTCCCAGAGGCACTTGAATTAAAATTGTGTTTTTTCCCCTAGCTAATCTGTCTTTGGTCAGTTTAATTTGCAGGCCTCCAAGAACAGAGCATAAGAGGGTAGAGGGGAAATATTTCCTCCCCAACACATTCCTATATGACTTTGGCCAAATATTGTACTGTACTATGCTAAATCTCTACAAGGTGCCTCAGAACTAGCTTGGCACCTTGCTTCAGAATATCCTCAGTTTACGGAGCTGTGGCAAACTTGAGTCCACCATAAATGAGCAATAGAATGCCCCATGTAATATTTGATGTGTTAGCATTTGTAGAGCATCTTTGAACAATGGCTGACAAATACAAGTTCTAGATAAGTGTTTGTTATTAATAGATAAAAATATTCACTTCATCGTACAATCCTAATCTTTAAGACAAAGTCATGCAGACTTGTTCTAGGGTTCCAAGCCTGCTAGATACCTATTTTGTCTTGCACTGCATCTTTATAACCTTGCACATATGATGATGTGTAAACAGTGAATACTGTTAAGAAAGCTAAAACTTTTAATTGTTGGAATAAGATAATCATTGTGAGTTCATTTTAGCTAACCCTTCTGTCTTCTCAAGTGTAACTGGAATATCATTTTTAAGCATGTGCAAGGCATATTCAGACTTATACAAAGGGGACCAGGGGGATTACTGGAGAGATAAATGGTGCTAATAACCACTAACAATGGTGTAAAATTATGCATCCTGGGGGAGCCTGGAAATGTATATTCTTTTTCAGAAGGAGCTGAGACTTAGAAAATTGGGTCTCTAATGTGATTACTAAAGGCAGATGACCATCAGTGAGCAAAATGGGGCTTCTGGGGAATTCCAATGCACTCCAAGCAAACCTAGCAACTGATAGCTTCCTGGACAGCTGTTTCTTCCATCTATTCCCCCAATTCTTTTTGTTAGTTGTCAGCTAAATCTTTATGTGAATGTAACAGCCACTCTGCAGAAACAAATTTGTCTTAGAGGTTTTCATTTTCATCTGGCAAATGATGTGCAAAAATTCTGACTGTCATTCTCAAAGCCTACAGTGAAAATGCAAGGGTAGAGTTTCTACAAATGCAATCAAGCATAACATTGTGTTAGGTTTAGGAGATATTTCTAAGTCATTTCTATTTCAATGTTTCCAAATGTATAGGACAATTCTGCTTAAATTTACCATGTGTGCGTGCTAAGTCACTTCAATCGTGTCCGACTCTTAAGTTGCTTCAATCGTGTCCGACTCTTTGTGACCCTACGGACTGTAGCCCGCCAGGCTCTTCTATCCATGGAATTCTCCAGGCAAGAATACTGGAATGGGTTGCCATGCTCTCCTCCAGGGGATATTCCTGACCCAGGGATCAAACCCACATTGGCAGGTGGGTTCTTTACCACTAGCATCACCTGGGACACCCTATATTAACCATATCCTAAGTTAATAATTGACAACTGTCAAGTAAGCATGTGTGTGTGTGTGCACGCATAAGCGTGTTCTCTCAGTTGTGTCTGACTCTTTTATGACCCCATAGACTGTAGCCCACCAAGTTCCTCTGTCCATGGAATTTTCCTGGCAAGAATAAAGCTTATTGGTCTATAAATAACCTAACATTAATGTTTCCATAACTAAGCACATTGAGATCAGGTCAGTCTATTAGTTTTATGTTATTATTATTATTTTTAATCAAGACTATCTATGTATGTATATATGTATGGCTGAGTCCCTTCAGTATTCACCTGAAACTATCACAACATTGTTAATTGGCTATACCCAATACAAAATAAAAAGTTAAAAAAAAAAAGAATATCTATGTATGGTGACAAAAGTTGACTAGACTTATTGAGGTGATAATTCTACATTATAAACAAACATTGAATTGCTATGCTATATATCTGAAACTAACATAATGTTAGCTGTCAATCATACTGCAAAAAAAAAACAAAAAACAATGTCTGAGACGGCTAAGCTGCTTGACTCTCGTTTGAAACCATTTCCTTGCCTCCCATCACAGAATTTTCAAAATCTTTCAGATGGTGAATGACATTCTGGATTATTTGGCCCTTACTACTTCTTTCTTTATCTTAGACCACGAGCATCCTCATCCTCTCTCCCTACTACTAATCTCTGTCTTCCAGTGACACTGGCTTTTTCATTAATAGTTAACTTTTTCTTCTCATTCCTGGCCTTTGCCCTTTGCTGTTCCCTCACCTGGGAATTCAAGGAAGACTTCCTTGAAGAAAGGGCAGTGAATTTTCCCTGACCACACACTTCACAGTTGATCTAGAATCTTAACACCTTTATTTATGTCTTTATAGCACCTCGTAACTGAGGTAAACAATTATATACATAAACATTACCACCCCCTCCCCCCACCCAAATCTCAGATTATCTGCTCCTTGAAATTGGGGCAGAGCCTGAGTCTGTAATATTGCTGTGTCCTCAGGAGCAGCCCAGTGTGTGGCACACAGTAGGTGCTCAATAAATGCTTGATAAACATGGAAAGCAATTCTTAAGCCTCAGCTCAGTTCAGTTCAGTTCAGTCGCTCAGTCGTGTCCGACTCTTTGCGACCCCATGAATCGCAGCACTCCAGGCCTCCCTGTTCATCACCAACTCCCAGAGTTCACTGTAATTCATGCTTTCCTGCTTCATGGCTGTGCGTGCTTGTGTGCTAAGTTGCTACAGTCATGTCTGACACTCTGACTCCATGGATTGTAGCTCACGAGGCTCCTTTGTCCATGGGATTCAAGAATACAGGGTGGGTTGCCATACCCCCATCCAGAGGTTCTACCCAACTTGGATTGAACCCGAGTCTCTTATCCCTTGTGCATTGGCAAGTGGGTTCTTTACCACTAATGGCCCCACTTGAAAAGCCCTTATTGGTATGTGTGGGGGGAATGTAATTACAAGGCCCTTGTAAGTAAAAGAGGAATGCAGGAGGGTCAAGGGCCAAGTGATGCAGAGTGAGGATTTGGCTGGCATTGGTGCCTCTGAAGATGGAGGAAGGAGCCACCAGCCAAGGAATATGGGTGGCTTCTAAGGGATGAAAAAGGAAAGAAATGGGTGCTTCCACAGAGACCCCAGAGGGTACTCAGTATCCCTGCCTGTCATCTTGATTTTAGCTCAGTGAACCCCATTCATACTTCTAGCCTCTCAGAGGTAATACATTTGAGCTAAGCCACCAAGTTTCTCGTAATTTATCACGGCAGCTACAGGAAACTGACACAGGCACCCTCTCTCAAGTCTTCACATCGAGGGTAACTATGGGTGCTTCAGCTGATGGGTGCCCAACTAGGAGGATTTTCTGATTATATTACCTCGTTTTCATTTCATAAAATGGAAAGATGGTTCAAAAAATTAAGGATAATACTAATCATGTGAGCATAGAAAACACCATAATAGAAAGGTTGACTTGCTTTGCTATAGTACTTTCTTAATCGTTAAACACTTTACACATTAAGCAAACAGGGGGATGATCTTATCAGAGTTGATAAGAAATTGGCTCCCAAATTTAGAATTATCAAGAATAATGAAGAACATCTGCTTTTTAAAATGAGGAACTGAGAGAATTCCCTGGCCGCCCAATGGTTGGTGGGAGGAGGGTGCGGGGGGAGTAGGTCCAATCCCTGGTGGGGGAATTAAGATCCCACAAGCTGTGTGGTATGGCCAAAAATAAGAGAGAGTTCTAAATATATCACGCTTTGAGAATATTAACTAATTATGTGAAGTCACTATAATGGAAAGGTGCTTTTAGAAATACTGAAAGTATTGAAGGTGCAGGTAGGAATTAAAAAATGACTTGTAGAACCATATAAAATATTTTCATTAGAAAAAACTGGAAACTTAATGCCAAAACACATAAGCAGAGCAAATGTTATTACCACAAGCAAAAATAGGTAAGGTGATGATAAAAATTGCCAGATGGCAAATGACCAACTTATCATATGAAAAGAGAAATTCTGAACAAATAGCAGCTCTCTCCTAAGGAGTACAATGATTCCAAACCTTAAAGATGGACTTAAAATTTAATCACATTATAGGACACAATTACTGTCCATCCAAAATATATGTAGTTCATAGTTATCAACTCTCCATTTCTTGATTCATAGGGAATAATCTGTGTGACTTAAAATCAGACAGAGGTATAAACTACAAAGTAGAAATCCAACACTGGGAAGCGAAGCAGAGGGAGGTAATGGTCGGAAATGGAACAGATGCAACTCTAGGGGGCATCCTGGCGACCGAAGAGAAAGATGGAAGTAATTCTGAAAAGTCATGGCAAAAAAAAAAAAATGTGAAATACCTCTTCATGTAAAGCTACTTCAATATCTTAGAACAAATTGTAGAATGTTGCTGTTGGTAATATTTGCCTTTCTCCTATTTAAGGCATTTTATTCTAGGTATATATATATAAAAAGACAAAAAGAAACAGAAATGTGTTCCATCTAAAGATGACAAACAGGTTGAGTTAAGGAATGGGTTAAGGGGTAGCCTGGGGTGGTTTGCAAACATCTGGGAGTGTCTGCACTCCCACTGTACTTACTGCCCCCGTCCTCCACCCCTTGTGGATTCTTCACATGTTTGCACAGACTTCATTGACGTGAGCCTGCGGACTCTCTTATCCAGCTTCCTTTCTGGTCTCTAGATTCTCTGAGGCCCTTTACTATTGACTTCCAGTGCAAGGAAGTAATTATGAGAAACAGATTACAGAGATGCTGCAGTTTTAAGTTGTGGGTTCACTTCATTTATACCCAGCACATCTTTGCATGCATGCTAAGTCGCTTCAGTTGTGTCCAACTCTGTGCGACCCTATGGACTGTAGCCAGCCCGGCTCCTCTGTCCATGGGATTCTCCAGGCAAGAATACTGGAGTGGGGTGCCACGCCCTCCTCCAGGGGATCTTCCTGACTCAGGAATTGAACCTGCTTCTCTTCTGTCGCCTGCATTGGCAGGTGAGTTCTTTACCACTAGTTTTACCTGGGAAGCCCCCAGCATACCTTTAGCAGTTCTCCATTTTGCTCCAGGTTTCACACATTCCCTATTATTTATGTGCACATACCTATCTCTTGAGAAAAATTTTAAGGTCCTACCCCCAGACTCTGTCTCTTAGTACAGTGTTTTTGCAGACTGTTCTGAAAAGTCACGGCAGAACCATGATTTGGCTAAGTGGCTACTAAAGAATCTTTGAAGGAGAGTCTTTGTATTATTATTGCTCGACTATATTATTTGCAAAGCAGGATTAGTGGTTTCTGGCAGAATTTCAGTTCATTTATTTCCCTGTTCAGGTTAAATGCTCCAAACTATTCCCAAACGTCAAACTATAATTGAGCTCCTCAAACAACAAAACCTTTCAACAGCTAGATCAACACAGCGAAAAACCTAGCTACCAAATATGCTCTATTTTCCATTCGACCTTTGATGGATTTCAGAAATGTAATTTTAGATTCCCCGTCAGTCAGGGTCAGGTTGCCCTCATTTTGGTGATGTTCTGAACTGTCTGAAAAATCATCGAAGTACTGTGTGTATCGGACAACATGCATCGTGTCCTTTTTAGTGGCCCTGTCATTTTCCACCTCTTTGAATCACCATCAAAAAGAAAAGGTAATCAACCATTTCAAGAGGAAGCTGATATATGTTAAGACTTGCTACCTACCTCAGCAAACCAAAACATGGATGATGGATATAATGGTACATTTTCTTGTGTCTAGGGCTTAGACACAAGAAGGTCAACATGGCATACTTGTTGTTCAAATATTTCCCAAATGTAAGCCTTGGAAGACCAGTTATGAGACATAAACAAGTAGATTTAGAGGGAAAAAAAAAGATTTTGTGATGAAAGCAATTTGAAAAATTCTGGATCGATTAGAATTGAAGAGGTTGCTTTACTATAGGGTTTCTTAGAGTTTTCAATATGGAAATAAGCACTGTGACTTCCTAAAAGGTTTGCTACCTATTCAAACATATCTCCATAAGTGAGCTGTAGAATTTTTAGCTAATTTTTTTTTGCCTAACACCTCAAGAAATCCTGGAATACAGTTTGAGAAATGCCAACAAGCCTCTCTTGATGCCCCTCCCTTTGGTGGAATTCCTAAGCATCTAGGATTATTGGTGGTATCCTGGGGGAGGAATCAGGACTTGGGTGGGCAATACTAAGGAAGGAGAGATTTACTTGGCCTTGGAGAAACTTCTGGGAATTCCAAGATGACCTGGAGCTCTTGATTCTGAAGCACCATGGTTTTTGAATGGCTTGGAATGGACTGCTAGTCCCAGGATCTTTTTGTTTTTTTCTTTTACATTAATTTTTATTGGCATATAGTTGCTTTAGTCCCAAGATCTTTGAGAGTGGGTTCTGGCATGAAGTAGCCCATGTGCCCAGAGGAAGGGAAGGCTGATAGAGGCACATTAGATAAAGGAATTTGTAGTTTAAAAAAAAAAAATTATTTTTAAAATTTATTTTTTGGCCAAGTGGCTTGCAGGATCTTAGTTTCCCCACCAGGGATTGAGCCCATACCCCTTTCAGTGGGAAGCTTGGAGCCTTAACCACGGGCCCTCCAGGGAAGTCCTGAGAAGAGAGTTTTAAGAAGGCAAGTGATTAATATTTTGGTTTTCCCATTTCTTCCTCAATTGTTTCTTTTTAAGGAAATTTTCTTATAATGTCTGTTTTTTAGTTTTGATTTTTTCCCCTTTCAAGTTTCCTATTAATTTTGTTTGTTTGGTTGGTTGGTTTGGTTTCTTTAACTACCAACATCAGAATTAGACTCTGAACCTCATGTCACTATTCTCTGAGACCAAGGCTTAAGGTTCAGAGGTGCTCAGAGTGGCTCTGGTTTCTAATAATGTCAGGAAGAAGCAAAAGAACAGGAAAACTGGGACAAAATTGGCTTGCCACACAGAGCAGGGTTTGGTATAGACCAAAGGCTCATGTGAGGGTTTGGTTTAATATCCTCAAGACCACCCACATAAGACCACTCCTGATAAACGAAGCACCCTATTGTATTCGGGCACACAACTTCTTCCATAGTTAATGGACTCCTTTGAAAAAACATGAGTCAGATGAACCAAATTTACTCTGAAAGGTTATAGTATTGTGAATATGGCTTTAGCAAGTAAACTTTTAAAAAATCTTTAAGTTTATTGGTCTGTATTTACATGTGTGATTGTAACATTAAAATACTGGCCTAAATAATCCATAATTCTACCATATAATACTATTTTTAAAAAGAGTTGAGGAATTAGTTTAATATTTCATGTAAGACAAGATAAGGGAAAAAGGCCTAAAATGACACAATGGTGGCCCATATTTTTCTCTGTATTTGCTCAAGTTGATGTTTTCTTTACTTCATCTCAATGCAGAAGGAGTTATCCTTAGGAGAACTCTGAGCAATTTAGTAATTATTTTAACATATCATCGAAACTATATCAAGGGAAAAAATTCCTGGCTGCTTTATAAGCTACCTTTGGTAATGGAATTTAGTTCAAGATCAAAGGTTAAGTGCCTCTTACCAGAGATGAGAAGTAATCCTTTCCATTGTATATATATTTTCAGAGTATTTTTATTGTTAAAATGAAATACAATGGACTCCCTCCCCTATCCCACCCTTCCCAACTCCAAATCATCAGTAGTTGTGTTTAGGCATCCAAAAACACATAATAATAGTCAATTATACAGTTCTCCTGGTCTCCAGAGTTCAAAAGCAATTTTATCATTTTAATTAGCAATTTACTCTTTTAACAGGCATCAGAGTCTGCTACAGCCCACCCTCACTCCCAACTGACAGTGGAATAGGAGTATTAGCTCTCCAAGGCTGCTCAGTACCTGCCCCCATGTGTTTATGTTGGCACTGGTTCAGGCCCTGGGAAGCCAGCCTTGTTTCTACAAGCCAGGGCCAGACAATCCAACGGAGATCTGCATACGACAGCTGTCTGCTAACTACTCAGCACTTAGAGCTTCTAAGTGCTCTTCCGTGATGGAGTCTCCTGGTACACTCATGGGGAAATGGACATTAACTCTGAATTACTCTCATCAACCACCTTCTTTATAAACTTTTCCATCAGGAAATCAAGGTCTGTCCCTGGAAATTCAACTTGCTTCTCGCTGTTCCAAAAGAAGAGAAAGAGGCGGGCTTGCCGGCAATGTGGAGATGGAATCTAGGTTACTAATCCTTGTTGTTGTTCAGTCGCTAAGTTGTGTACGCCTCTTCACGACCTCATGTTCTGCAGCACGCTAGGCTCCCCTGTCCTCCACTGTCTCCCAAAGTTTGCTCAAATTCATGTTCATTGAGTCAGTGATGCTATCTAAGCATCTCATCTTCTGCTGGCCCCTTCTCCTTTTGCCTTCAATCTTTCCAACCTGGCCTTGCTCAGTCTGAAGAAAGTCAGTAGCCTGGCTATCAGGAAAGCAGAGCCCAGGTCTCCATTAAAGCCCAGTGCTTTTCTTCAGGCATTTTGGGTTTCTAACTATAAAAGCCTTTATTTCTTTGCACTGTTGAGCTCAAGGAGGCAAACATAATGCAAATTCTACTCTTAACCCTGATTTTTTTCTTGTCCACCTATGGTGATCTGCATGTTGAAGAAATGCGAAATATTTAATTATATGACAGCCAGGCAGAAACTTGTCAGAAAAACCTATTCTAATATGAAGATCATCACAGCACAGATGTCCATCAGTCAGATCATCTCCTTACTGAGTAGGATTAGACAGAAAAGGGAAACTCAGAAACTCAGGCTAATTGACGCAGTACAATTTGTGGTTTGTAATTACCCACAGCGCCATGAATCCTCTGTGACTTTATAGCTGAAGTCAGAGGATCCTGATACATTTAAAATGAAAGTTTCTTCCTCTACTGAAAATATGCTTATTCAGAAAGGACAAAAGCAAGCCTTCATTGGTCGAGAAAGATGTTGGGGGTACATTTGTCTTTGCATTTTTGCTGATTGGTGTTTAGTGTTGGTACTGCCTGCATTTGCTGATGTAAGAGCTTATTATTTTATTCTATTTCATTATTTGTGCTATGTAAAAATTACATTTATTTATTTTCATGTATGGATGTGAGAGCTGGACCATAAAGAAGAAGATTCTTGGGAGTCCCTTGGACAGCAAGGGGATCAAACCAGTCAATCCTAAAAGAAATCAAGCCTAAATATTCATTGGAAGGACTGATGCTGAAGCTCCAATACTTTGGCCAGCTGATGAGAAGAGCTGACTCATTGGAAAAGACCCTGATGCTGGGAAAGATTGAGGGCAGGAGAAGGGGATGACAGAGGATGAGATGGTTGGATGGCATCACCGACTCAATGGACATGAATCGGAGCAAATTCTGGGAGATACTGAAGGACAGGGGAGGCTGGCATGCTGCAGTTCAATGGGGTCGCAGAGAGTCGGACACAACTTAGCGACTGAAAAACAACAATTCATTTTCATGACTTTTTAGATGTACAAATGGTCTCATCTCATGGAGGGAGGAGAAATATGAAGCAAGGAGAAAGAACCACTGTCCTCAGGAGTCTCCAGGATGAAGGCATTCTGGAGTTATTCTTCATCCTGCCACAGCAGCATGTGACATTCTGGTTGATGGTGAGAAGTTTGGGCAGGGGCTGTGTTGGGGACTCTGAATGAAACAAGCCCTCCCTCCAAATGAGTGGGTGAGGACTCTGTTTCTAAAAAAGATTAAAATCATAATAGGGGATTAGGAGAAGAAACACTGCAGAGTCAAAGAAAATAGCAGGGCAAGGAAGAAGGAGTATTCTAAACACATTTATGTGATGAATTTTGCGCACGAGAGTTGAGCTGGGGATCCCGAGGGGCTGGGAGTTGTGGAGTCTGGGGTGGGGTTGGCCGGCAGAGCCGGAAGGGAGAAGAGGCTGATGCAGAGGTGGTGTAGGGGTGAGGCTGGGAGCAGAAAAGATTCCTTCTGAATCTGCGTTGGTCTATTTCCAGCCCAGAGGAGAAAGAGATCTTTCTCAGTAGGATAAATGGAGATAATTCAGCCAGGATCTGACAGGTGGATGGAGAGAGAGATGATTTAAGAATCACAGAGAAGTCCTAGGGTGAGAGAGAGAGAGTTCCTGCAAGTGATGGTTTCAGATATTCACCCTGTGCCAAGATGCCAGATCGACATTGAGATGTATGTATGTATGTTTTTCTTTACCTATGGGTTTCCTGGGGGCTTCCCTGGTGGCTCAGTGGTAAAGAATCTGCCTGCAACGTAGGAGACGCAGGAGACTTGGGTTCAATCCCTGGGTCGGGAAGATCCCCTGGAGGAGGAAATGGCAACTCATTCCAGTATTCTCGCCTGGGAAATTCCATGGACAGAGGAGCCTGCTGGGTTAGAGTCCACGGGTCACAAAGAGTTGAACAGGACTGAGCACAGACACCGCCCCCCCACCCCGCCCCCCGCGCCTCCCCCGCCTCCCCCGCAGTGATTAGGACTCCGTGCTTTCATTGTAAAATGCATGGGTTCAATCCCTGGTTGGGGAACTAAGATCCCACAAGCCGCGCCCCACCCCCCATCCCCCCAAAAGAAAGTTCCCTCGATGTGGAAAAATTCTGTTTTGACATCTTTTAGCCCGCGACTTCCTGGAATGCCCCTCAGCTGCCTGCCGGTAAGTCTGTCCCCTGCACGCACGTCAGCAGCCGCCAGGGGGAGACGTCACCCAGCAGCGCTCAATGGAGAATCTGTGGCAACGAATATGCCCTGAATTAGACAAATTCCTCCCCGAAGTCGCCTTTCCATGCTGAGACGCTAATCCTGACGGTTTCCAGAGCAGCAGGCATGGCTACACGGGGGCAGTTACACTACTGGGAACGTTAAGATTAAAGCTATAAAAGCACCCAGGAACAGATTCTTTAAAAAAGGTAAAAACAAGACTGCAGTGGCAGCGGTTAGGATCTTGGAAGCTGAGTCACCTCACAGTATCTCCTCACATCCTGCTGATGAGGGGAAGTTGTGCCCAGCCTACCGAGGGGCTGTGTGCTGGGCACCAGGGACCCCAAGGGCTGGCACAGATGGCTTTGCACCGAGACCATGGGTGGGGAGGAGGCGATTATTTCTTCAGATCTCAAAACAACTTTGAACTAAAACCTCTGTGAGAACATGGGGCTCTTGCTGTCTTTTGTTTAGTTGCTAAGTTATGTCTAACTTTATTGCCACCCCATGGACTCTAGCCCACCAGGCTCCTCTGTCCATGGGATTTCCCAGGCAAGAATACTGGAATGGGTTGCCATTTTCTTCTTCAGGGAATCTTCCCCACGCAGGGATCGAATTAGTGTCTCCTACGTTAACAGGTGGGTCCTCTACCTCTGAGCCGCTAGGGAAGCCCTCTTCCCTCTAGCTGTCCCACCAACTGGCCCATTGGGTCATACTTATTTTTCCCAGAGGAAGTATTTTTAACTTGCATTTTATGTTTGTTCCTGAGCTGATGTCATGGAAACTGGCTTGATGCAGGCAATTAGAGGAAGAAAGAACACCTCCTGGATGTATTAGTATTTACTGTCTTTGGATGTTTTGATAGGAGGCTTGTGTCAAGAGAAAAGACATGAATATGTATTGATAGAAAAACAAACAGAAGAACTCAGCATTTATACCACCCTATTTTGGGGTTCTAGAATTCGGCACTACAGGGGAAAATGTGTGGATCTTTAAGGAATTATTTCTCTAGTTTGGTTCACAAAATGCAGAGTGAGGGTAAGTTTAATAGATAGAAATAAGAAATTTAGTTTTTGTTTTAGAAATTCAGTGTTTTTTTAATTACAAAGAAACACATAATTTGGTGGGTTTATTTTAATTTTTTGAGCCAAACAGATTGTGTTGGTCTGACGATTTCAGCAAACCATCTGCAAGGCTATCTGAAAGGAATCTAAAATTAAAGAAGGGGTTATTTCGGTTTGTTTTTTGGAAAAAATATTTTAAACTTCTCAGACTACTTCTCAGGAAACTTCAGCGGGTGGAGTGGAAATGCAGCTTTGTTGTGCTTTATTCACTTCCTAGTCAATCAGCGTTGTACTTGTATAAATATTGCAGCTGGAATGAAAGATCTGTGTTTGCCTCTCAGGTGGATCACTCTTCAGTGATCACAGTGACATTCTTTATATGAAGCTGCTCTACCCAAACCATCAGCAAAAGAGCATTAGGACACAGCTTCATCTAGGGCCCTGGGCTTAGACACAGTTCCAGACTCAAAATGTCATTTCAGTTTATTGTTGAGTCGCTCAGTTGTGTCTGTTCTTTGTAACTCCATGGACTGCAGCATGCCAGGCTCCCCTGTTCACTATCTCCTGGAGTTTGCTCAGATTCATGTCCACCGAGTCAGTGAACCACTTCATCCTCTGCTGCCCTCTTCTCAATCTTTCCAAGCATCAGGGTCTTCTCCAGTGAGTCAGTTCTTTGCATCAGGTGGCCAAAGTACTGGGGCTTCAGCTTTAGCATGAGTCCTTCCAATGAATATTTGGGTTGATTTCCTTTAGGATTGACTGGTTTGAACTCCTTGCAGTCCAAGGGACTCTCAAGAGTCTTCTCCAGCACCACAATTCAAAAGTATCAGTTCTTTAGTGCTCAGCCTTCTTTATGGTCCAACTCTCATATCCACAGATGACTACTAAAAAACCCATAGCTTTGACTACACAGACCTTTGTCAGCAAAGTGATGTCTCTGCTTTTTAATACTCTGTCTAGGTTTGTCATAGATTTCCTTTCAAGGAGCAAGTGTATATCTCAGTGTAATTATTAATGGTATCCTTTTCACTCTCCAAAGGGACTCAATTTTTCCCGTACATTTAATACCTGTCCCATAGCAGGTGGGTGCTGAGCAGAGGCGGGATGTTCCATCTCTACACTCAGGTAAAGACTGGTGGCTCAGTGGACATTGGCTGGGTCCCTTCCCTTGGTCCTCCCTGCAGAGTTCACACAGCAACAGCTTCAGGGCAAGGACAGATAATGGGAAACATGATACAGATTCTCTTGCTCAAAGTACTGGCAGGCATGAGGACATAATTGTACTCTGAAGATGCAAATGTTGATTCTGAGCATTGAAGATAGGGCCCACTGCAGACATGTATCTGTGACATTGGTGACTGGCTGAGGGCTTCCTCAGTGGCTCAAGCAGTAAAGAATCCGCCTGCAATGTAGGAGACACAAGAGACACACGTTCGATCCCTGGGTTGGGAAGATCCCCTGGAGGAGGTAAAGGCAACCCACTCCAGTATTCTTCCCTGGGAAATCCCGTGGACAGAGGAGCCTGAAGAGCTACACTCCATGGGGTCGCAAAAGAGTTGGACATGACTGGGTAAGCATTCACCTGGTTCACCTGAGCGACATTATCATCTGAATGCAGAGAGAAAGGGGAGCTGACAAAATGATGTGATACAGATCAGACAGAGCCTGTACTCCCATCCTTGGAGGATGTGAACTTACCAGGGACAAGGAAGTAAGAGAGTCAGGAGCAATGAAGCACCAGAGTCATATGTCCTGGGAGAAAAAGTTTCCCAATGAGAACCTGATAGAGAAGTATTCATAAGGATCTAGTAGATGCTATTGGAAACTTTGAGCTTGGGGCTTGGGTGGGGGTAGGAAATGGATTTTGATATGAAATTTAAGAGAAGACTCGAGTTCAGAAAGGGAGAAATGAATATCACCAGGCACTGCAGATGATGATGTGGGTTAGCTCTGTAGGACTGAAATGGAGAAACCAGTTGCTAAAAGCCTGATGAATTAGTAAGCTGAGATCTAGTATCTGTCTGCTGATCTCATATACCCACGTGACTTCACCTATATGAATACAGTCAAGCCCCACTGTATTCCTTCCTTCACTCTGTGCTGGTCCAATCAGCCTCCAGCCAGTCACTAGAAGACACTCCTTTAGAAATCCTCAACTCCAAAGGATGCATTTTCGGAATCCTTCCCTGTACATGGATAAATCAAGAGCAGTATTGAACCAGCTCCTCTGATCTGAGAAGCTCCATTTGAATGTAAGCTGTACAGTTGCACTTTCAAGCTGGAACTGAATTTCCATCGAGATGCCTGAGGAGTTCAAAGTTATTGCACTTGTCAACCATCTAAAATCCTATAATAATTCAGGGAGACAGATTACACCAGGGTTTTCAGCCTCTTTTCAGCCTGCAGAGAACATGTCTATTTGTACCAGATCCTAGAAAATTCTGCTACTGTAAAAGCAGTACAAAAATCAGGCATTTTGCCTTTTTAAAAAAATAACTGCAAAGGAGTGAAACACTTAGGTTTATTTTTAAAACTTTTTTACGTTCTAATACTATTTTATTTTCAAAAATGTCTCTAAATTGGAGTATAATCGCTTCACAATGTTATGTTAGTTTCTGTTGTACAACAGCGTGAATCAGCTATGTGCATGCATATATTCCTTCCCTCTTGAATCTCCCCACAGTCCTGTTCCATTCCTCTGGTCGTCACAGAGCACCGAGCTGAGCTCCCTGTGGGATACAGCGGCCTACCCCTAACTCACTGGTCTACACATTAAGGTGTGTATATGTCATTGCTACTTTCTCAAAATGGCAGCGAAATGAGAAGTGCTGGTTTCAGAGCTGGACTGGGAACACCCTGCCCAGGGATGCCTTCTTATCAGGTTGATGCTCCTGGCCCTCAACTTGGGTTTGGTGCAGAGAAGTGTCTTTGGGGCTGAAGGATTAGACAACACCAGAGAGTCCTCTTTTCTCCCTATTTCCCTTACTGCCATGTTTCTCTGGTACAGAAATCAGAGGGAGGTGGTACAGGAACAGGAGAATGCTGTCCTGACTCTCGAGATCCAAGGGCACCTTCCCAGGATAGACCTGAATCTGGCTTTCTTTGTAGACCAGCACAGGAACTAAAGCTCAGGTCCACTGACGGTGAATCAGTGTTATGAGTCCAGCCCAGGCGTTTTAAATAGTTTAAGACAGACAGCTTTGGGTGTGGATGGATCTATGCTTCTCCATGCACTGGGTTCTCTCCAAGAATATCCTATGGTCCTTCATTTTACACTAGGAGAGACCACCTACCCTAAACCAAGACCGTCTCAAACTGTATCTTTCCTACCCTTACCAAATCCCTGGTTGAGAGAAGATATATTTAGGGAAGGTGATTGGAAAGGTTTGTGGCTCATGCTTCTTTTTGGTAATCTGAAAACTCTCAACGACTTCCCCCAACACTACCCCATTGCACCCCTAGCTCCAGGCTCTGCACGGGGACCTGGGATTTTTTTCCTTTATCAAAAGGGGGCATGGGTTCAAAAGGCTGAAGACTCTGGTCTGATGGGTTCACATTGTTTCCAGAAAAACTTCCATGAGGGTTTTTTTTCACATCTATGGGGAGAGAAGCTCAGCTCTCTCTCACATATTCATTCCACAGATATTTTTAAACAATTTTTATTTTTTTGGTGCATGGCATGCAGGATCTTAGTTCCCTGACCAAGACTCTTGAACTGGTGCTCTCTGCAATGGAAGCACAATCCTTAACCATCCAGCCGCCAGGGATATCATCCTGCAGATATTTTCAGGCATCCATTGAAGACATCACTTTTTTAAGAGCTGGGAACATAGTAGTGAAGAAGACACAAATTCTGTCTAGAATTAAATGACAGATACCCAAGTATTGAATTTCACAACACTTAGCAGTAAGTGTCATGACGAAAAAGAAAGCATAGCAAGAGACAAGAGTACCACAGGGGCGGGAGGGGAGGGAGGTGGTCCTGAGAGACAGCCGAGGGACGAGGACCCAGGGGTGGGCTGGGGGTGGCGGTGGGGGGTCAGGGGTCCTGGAAGAAGCACATAAGGCAGGAATGAGCTCACTGAGGTGCAGAAGGTCAGAGCTCCCCATCTCATGTTCCCTGAGCAGCTAATAGGTCTCAGATGTCCGGAGAAGGCAGTGTGCTCAGGCCGGAGGCAGCCTTGGGATGCGCTGTGGGCAGGGAGGCGCCAAGAAGGCCATGTGTTTGGAACAGAAAAGGGCCAAGAGGCAGGAGGGGCCACACAGGGCAAGGCCTGGGCTGGAAGCACAGGGATCCTAGCCCTTGGTTGTAAGAGGGTATGGACTGGAGCCCACCAGCCTCCTCTGTCCAGGGGATTCTCCAGGCAAGAATACTGGAGTGGGTTGTCATTTCCTTCTCCAGGGGGTCTTCCCAACCCAGGGATCGTACCCTGGTCTCCTGCACTGGAGGTGGAGTCTTTTCCGACTGAGCCACCATCTAAGGCTAATGTAGAAGGGAGTAAAAAATCAGCCAGTATATCACGTTTGGTTTCAGGCCCTGACATCTGATAAGAATTCATAGTGGGAGTGGATCCACACCACAGCTTGAGGTCTCCAAAATGATTCCAGTGATCACGTCTTTCATCCTAAAAGTGAATCAGATCATATCGCAGTGGAGTATAAACACAGAGTTAAAGAAGAGTTTAACTCTTCTTTAAAAAAGGGAAATGTTTAAAATTCCCTTAAAATTTTTTAATTTAAACATTAAAAAATGTTTAAAAAAACGGAAATGTTTATGCTCAATTGGCCTGCTGCTGCTGCTGCTAAGTCGCTTCAGTTGTGTCCAACTCTGTGCGACCCCATAGACGGCAGCCCACCAGTCTCCCCAATCCTAGGGATTCTCCAGGCAAGAACACTGGAGTGGGTTGCCATTTCCTTCTCCAATGCATGAAAGTGAAAAGTGACAGTGAAATCGCTCAGTCGTGTCCAACTCTTAGTGACCACATGACTGCAGCCTACCAGGCTCCTCCATCCATGGGATTTTCTAGGCAAGAGGACTGGAGTGGGGTGCCATTGCCTTCTCACTCAATTGGCCTACTAGAACTCATGGGGCTTCCCTGGTGGCTTAGAGGATAAAGCGTCTGCTCACAATGCGGGAGACCCGGGTTCGACCCCTGGGTAGGGAGGATCCCCTGGAGAAGAAAATGGCAACCCACTCCAGTACTCTTGCCTGGAAAATCCCATGGACGGAGGAGCCTGATAGGCTATAGTCCATGGGGTCACAAAGAGTCGGACACGAGTGAGCGACTTCACTTCACTAGAACACAAACGGAATGAAAAAAAAAAAAAAAGAGTAAGAGCCACCCAGGTGAGATAGTCTAGACCTGAAAAGTGGTGCGTGCAGTCCACGCAGACCATCAGCTGTGCTGAGTCCACCTGGTAGGTTTGGGAGGCCTGAGGGGCAGGCGGTGGGGCTGAGCCCAGAGAAGGACATGGGCTGTGCATGGCTGTGCCCTAAGGGATGGCGCCTGAGTCCAGGGAGGAGGTCTTCTTGGTGAGTCAACACTGGGAATCCTCCGGGGGAGGTTTTTTTTGGGGGGGGAGGAGGTGGGTGGCTGTCACACAGAATGACTGGTTAATGGCTTGAAGTTTTTGGTTTTCATTTTGCTTTGTCCTAAAGCCTGAGGTTGCAACCTCAAAATAAACACTTAGGAAATGGAGAATCTTACCGCACTTACTGCCTTTCTGGTCCCTCTAGAGAAGTGCACCCCCATCTCTTGACTGTCCTAGTGTGTGGTGACAGTGTGGGCTGTAGCGGGGCTCAGAGGGGGCCCTCTGCCCCGGGCTGGACTGAGAGGGGGCAGGGGCAGGGTTGGGTATGTGGACTTGGAGGGTGGGGTCGTGTTGGGTGTGGGGCCGACTCTCTTTTCTTTGGCATCTCTTTCACATGGAGAAGACCTTCAGTCTTCTGTTTACTCAGAGTTCCCACTGGACCATCTTACCCTGGGCCTCTCCTTTGGGAAATATCTGACCACCTTATTCAATCTCAGTTACTAAGAGCTGATAACTGCTCGGGGTGTTATTTCCTTCGAGTAACAAACAGGCTGTGATTTTATTTTTTAGCTGCACCGGTCGGCATGTGGGATCTTAGTTCCCCGACCTGGGAATGAGCCTAAGCCCCCTGCACTGGGAGTGTGGAGTCTTAACCACTGGACCACCAGAGCCCACCACTAGGCTGTGATGTGGAGCAGGCCCACTGAAGGGAACTAAAGTTGGGGTGTCCAATGGCAGCTGGGTCGGGAGCTAACTGTTGGCAAGGACTTGTCTCCTACCTGCTATTCTGGTAATTCCCTGCCCACTGCAGCTCAAGTTGTGGGGAGCCTGGAGCAGAGAAAAGGGGCAGGCAAAAGAGACGATTATGTTTTAGTTAAAATGCCAAATGGCCACTCTTTGCAGCTTCCAGAGCTCCACCTTTGCATAGCAAACATAGTAGCAACTACTGTCTCGATTGAATCAATCCTCTCTCCATCAGCTCAACATAAGGTAAGCTGAAAGCCAAACATAAGTTTGAAAGCCAAACATAAGATAGTGAAGCATTCCTATTGCTATTCTTTTCTTTCCAGAGTTATCCTTCAGATGTGCTCAGATTGATGGGGGTGTGGTGGGTGGGTGGCGGAGGGTATGGGGAATGTTTGTGCAAAATCCATTTTCAGCATTTACAGCTGCTATTGCTATCAATGACTCCTCATAAGATGGTGTCTTGGTACAAAATCAGACACTGAATTCTGGGGACTCTCTATGTACAGCGCAGAGCCTAAACAGCCAAGTACAATCAGGGTTAATTCTGAGTCAAGGTAATTCTACCAATTCTCCCTCTCCCGGCTTCTCCCCCACCATCCACTGTGTTATCAGCTGAGTTTGGTGCAGCTGCAACTGATTGAACCTCCAATCACCTCCAGAATATTTACTAGGCACTGAAACTGATAACAGCTGATATTAACCATGTGCGGGAAAAGATGAAGAGGAAGGAGCGATAAGGCTGAAGGATAATTCCAAGATGGATGGGCTTGGAGCCTGCGGACACATAACTCAAGACAGTCAAGGCTTATGCAGTAATTGGCAAGATTTGTCAACCTGGAGGAGGCTTTAGTTGAAAAGACGAGATGAGTAAATTTTCCAGTTGCTTGTCAGGAGTTAGGAGTAAGAGGATGCGCAAGTTGTCTTTGGGAATAAGAGGAAGGCATCTGGGATGGGAAAGAAGCAGTCTCTGAGGAGGCAGGATTGAGCAGCAAATTGATAATTACGTTTTTGTGTATGTTTCTGTTCTCAAAACGCAACATTTGCTTATAGTCTTCCACTTGATCACAAACTTCAGTGCATCGTAAGTATTTGGTGTTCTTCCTCTGACACGCAGTGCGATGTGCGCAATGTGAAAACAGCTGCCTGTGAAACTGTTCTCATGTTTGGAAGCCTGACATCTTGGAGATGTCTGATGGGCACCTGCGTGTCCACGTGTGCTCCGGCACACTCTGAGGAAGTGCCCAAGAAGCAGAATTGATCAATATGCCTATTTCATTAAGGCTGCAGCTATTTGCCTCTGCCTTTTCATCAGCCTGTTTAGAAGAGAGAAAATGGACATATGGGGAATCCAAAAATAAAAGGTTTTGAGGATGATTTACCGTTTTGAGTTAACATAGAAAAACACAGGCAGGCAGGCGGGGACACTTTGATGATTCTGCCCTATTCTGAATCTTCCAAATGCTTCTGGAGGTGTGTTAACATCAGAAATAGCTCCTTGAGAAAGAACTTTATCCAAGGGCCACAGGTTTCTTAGTCTCCACCCCACTCGTTTTAAAAAACAAAAAACATAATTTTGATTCAGAACCAATTTGAGGGGAGAGAAGTGTGGGCATCCTGCTCAGTTAATGTAATCCTATTAAGACTTTTTTTGGAAGGAAAACAAAACCATGAGTGATTTTCTAAGATGTTTAGGACTTCCCTATTATGTAGTTGAAACCAAGAGGAGTGTATTTGGAAAGGTGCATTACAAATGCCACACAGGTTCAAAGAGTCAATTGGTTTTCAAACAGAACCAGAGGTTGAGAATGAGTAGATGGAGATAGAGCCCCAGAAGGATGACTCCAAATGAACACATACAGTGATCAGTAAGGTTCATGGCAGACCTGTAAAACTCAGGCGGGAAATAAGCCTCAATCCACTCAGCATCTGGTTAAAATATCCTCCTGTTGCACACATTCAGCTTGCATGCTATAGATCTACCACCAGGCTGAAATGTACAAATTAATGTATGTAGGTTTTAAAATTCAGTAGACAACACCGCAGAGGTATCTCTTTCATTCCTAGATGAAGGCTTCATGATGCTCCTGATACAACTAACACAACCTATATGATCACAGTTGGGAAGAGCCAGGCCTCAGTAGTTGTGTCCAAGGCTGTGTGACCATGTGAATGAAGGGAACTCAACTGCCTGTTTCTGAGCCCCATTCATGCCATGTTGCCTCAAACAGAATTTTAGGAGAACACAGGTGAAAAGAGAGAACTGGTTAGTGTGGTAGCCTTCACCTTTCCTACAGTTTGCCTTTGAGTTGCTAGAATGGGTGAGAAAAGGCTAAGAGCTTTTGAGTTCTCTCTGGAAGAGAATAATGAAAAGAGGAGGCAAAGACAAAGTCAGGAAAAGGTTTGAGAAAGGAAAAGGCAGATGTTGTAATGAGAGTCACCAAAGAACCTGGTGATGTGCGATTCCAGAGCCAGCAGAGCGCTGTGCTGGGGGCCACAGGTATCCCCTAAAGCACTAGCCTTTGTTTTGTGGCTCTGACGCTTCTCATGAAGCAAGAGTCTTCATCCTTTTTCAGTGTAAATTTGTCAGAATCACTTTAATGAATTAGGATGATGAATATCTTCCAGGACTCTGCACAGTCCCATCCAGCATTTCCCTTTTTCCACTTTCTAAAGACTCCTTGCCTTTCTAAAAACACAGGTGGCCTCCTCTATTGTATTAGGTCGTACTGGTGGCAGAAACCCTTTCTTTCTCTGTAATTGCTTGGGGAGCTTTTCTGGCTGGGACACAGGTACCAGCCGACAGCATGCCTCTGAGGGTTCAGCTTTGTCAGCCTAAGAACTACAAAGGCATGGATTTATGTTTCAAAGATCCCTTAAGCTGGTTTTATGTAGCTTTACACTTTGTCCTAAATGCCCTTCTCTTCAAAAACCACCTGCAACTGCCATTTGCAAATGAACCGCCTCTGACATCTGAAGGCAAAAAAAAAAAAACCCAAAAAACCCCAAAATCTACAGAAAGCTCACCTGCTACCCTTATGGGAGGCAGGGATGGCAAAGCAAAGGCTCCTTAAAAAATTTAATTTTTAAGAATTCTTTCCTAGAAGGAGTTACTATATGCTTAGACAAATAATAAGCATCACCAAGTACCATCTTTCTCACGATTATCTTCATTTACCCAGTGTAACCACTGAACCCAAGAGACTTCATTTAACCAAGAAAAAAAGGTGAAATTGAAGGATATGAGATGTATTATCGTTTCTAAATGGAACCTTAACCCTGAAATGTTATCTATTAATATTTCTGTTTTAAAAATAAAATTCATTTTATGTATTATGAAAGTAAAACATGCCCACTGCAGAAATAAAGTATAAAGAAAAACTCAAACCGTCTTTGGCTCCAATAGCAAAAGTAATTACTGTTTAACATTTTAGTGCATTTATTTCTGCCTGGTTTTTCTTTTCCCCCTCTGTGTGCAGTTTCTTAACATAGTTCTGCATTATGTATGCATGTTTGTGTGTTGTGTACACACAACATTTTGGACAGTGCTTCACTGTACTGTAGGCATCTAGCTTGATCTAAGAAGTTCTTCCCCTCAATATTACCATAAGTTCTTTCTAAATTTAATTTTAGTGGCTGGCATAATAATTCATTGAAGTGAGCGTTTCATAATTTGCCTAACAGTTCCCTTGTGGTGGTATTTTTCAGTCGCTAAGTGGTGTCTGACTCTTTGTAACCCCATGGACTGTAGCCTACCAGGTTCCTCTGTCCTTCATTATCTCCCAGAGTTTGCTCAAATTCATGTCCATTGAGTTAGTGATGCTGTCTAACCATCTCATTCTCTACTGCCCCCTTCTCTTTTTTGCTTCAATCTTTCCCAGTATCAGGGTCTAGGAAACGGCAACCCACTCCAGTATTCTTGCCTCAAGAACCCCATGAACATTTCCCTGCTACTGCTGCTGCTAAGTCGCTTCAGTCGTGTCCGACTCTGTGTGACCCCATAGATGGCAGCCCACCAGGCTCCCCCGTCCCTGGGATTCTCCAGCCAAGAATACTGGAGTGGGTTGCCATTTCCTTCTCCAATGCATGAAAGTGAAAAGTGAAAGTGAAGTCGCTCAGTCGTGTCTGACTCTTAGCGACCCCATGGACTGCAGCCCACCAGGCTCCTCCATCCATGGGATTTTCCAGGCAAGAGTACTGGAGTGGGGTGCCATTGCCTTCTCCGAACATTTCCCTACTGGCAGACAAATTTTCACTTATCATCAAAGGTGTTTTTCACCATCATAAATAATGCTGTGGTGAACATCTTTATAAAATTTCTCTCAGACTGTCTCCACAGAACAGTTTCATAGAAGGAAAACAGGTAAAGAACAATGAATATCCAACAGTTTTTAGAGATTTCAACACCTGGCTTGGGTTGAATCTCATGCTTTGGATAGGTGCAAAGAGTGAGAGTTTTGCTGCTTAATTAAAAAAATGGAATTAAAAGTAGAGAAGAAATTACATGTTCTTAGCACCTTTAGAGATTATCAGTATTTTTTCTGGCCTTTTAGGTACTCTAGAATTTGGGGGATGAATAATACGATGCATTTTAAGAGAAAGCTGGGAAAAGTTGTATCAGTGTCCATACAAATGCTTTATAGATCTTCTCATAGTTTAATATTCATTCCAGAGATGGGCTCAGCAATCCATAAAGTCCTCCTTATTCAGATATTCATAGGTTAAACAGAGATTTGAGACCAAGTCAGGATTGAGGCTGCTAATATTAGGATAACAATTCACAGATAAGAAAGGGAAAAGGAGGTGTAACCTCCCTGGGACTTTGACTAGGAGAAGCGGGGAGAAAGAACATAAAGTAGAATTAAGAGTCTAAGAATAAACGGAAGCCTTTATTTGCAGAAGTTAACATTTACCAGTCTCCTTGAGTCTCACCATTTTACCCATTTTGGGAAGTCCATTCCCCAAATAAAAAAATGATTGAAACTTTGTTTCTCAAGATGGTGTGGGGGAGACATGTGACCATCCCACTCTTTCTAAAATGAAGTGGTTTATTTTCAGGTGCTTGAGAAAAAAAGTAAAGAACTTTCTGCTTCTGTATAGATGTTGGAGTTATCCTAGAAACTTAGGGAATTCAGTGAAGTAGAAAATTTCCTGAGGAGCTCTTACATTTTCACCTATGGGTCAACTATCAACAAATGTTCTTGGCCAAATTTTGTATGTGAGAACTGTAGCTTTGTGTTTTGAAGGCTAATGTGCAACAGCTGCAAAGCGATACAGTAAGTGGTGTTTAAAGTGTTTAGCTTATAGTTTGGGATGGCACGGCACATGTGCTTAGTCACCTGAGTCCTGTCCGACTCTTTGGGACTCCATGGACTAAAGCCCTCCAAGCTCCTCTGTCCATGGGATTCTCCAGGCAAGAATGCTGGAGTAGGTTGCCATTTCCTCTTCCAGGGGATCTTCCCCACTCAAGGATGGAACCTGCATCTCAGGCTCATGATTGGGCAGGTGGATTCTTTACCACGAGTGCCACCTATAGCTTGGTCACAGGTACTAACTGAGACCTTAAACCATACAAGACTAGTGGAGTTAGACTGATCAAGGCCAAAGTTAAGAGCTTGAATTCTTTTGATTTAAGCAATTAAAAAAGCGTTGAGGACTTGTGGAATGTGGCTTTCTTGTTTTCTGATGGATAGCTATTCATGCTTTAGGTAACTAATTTTTATTGTTTAAATTTTTAAAATTTTGAACTTTTTTTTATTACTTTAGTTATGAAAGAAGGAAAAATTTTGAATTAAAGTATAATTGACTAGTTTCAAGTGTATAACATAGTGATTTGATATTTCCATACATTACAAAATGATCATCACCATAATCTAGTTACCAGCTGCCACTATGTAAAGTTACTACAATATTATTATGTTTCCTATGCCGTACATTATATTCTTTGACTATTTTATAACTGGGAGGCTGTGGCTCAATCTCCTTCTCCTATTTCACTTATTCCCTCACTCCACTTCCCTGTAGCAACCATCTGTTCGTTCTCTGTGTCTGGTAGTCTTTTTCTGTTTGTTAATTTGCTTTTTAGATTCCACATGTAAGTGAAACCTTATAATATCTGTCCTTCTTTTTCATTATTTCATTAAGTATGATACCCTCTAGGTCTGTCCATGTTGCAAATCTCATTCTTTTTTGTGGCTAAGTAATGTTCAACTATGTAAGTGTGTAGAAAACATTCTCTGTATCCATTCAGCTGCTGATGGACAGACACTTAGTTGGTTTCCATATATTGGCTACTGTAAATAGTGCTGCAATGAACATAGATATGCATATATCTTTTTGAAGTCATTTTTTATTTTCTTTGAAAAAAATATCCAGAAGTAGAATTGCTGGATCATATGGTAGCTATATTCTTAATTTTTTGAGAACCCTTCATACTGTTTTCCATAGTGTTTGTATCATATAATTAAAAAAATGTTTTATTTATTTTTGGCTGCACTGCATCTTCATTGCTGTATGTGGGCTTCCTCTGGTGTGGTAAGCAGGGGCTTCTCTTCATTATAGAGCATATACTCTAGGTGTGTGAGCTTCAGTAGTTGTGGAACGTGGGCTCAGTAGTTGTATCACAAGGGCTTCACTGCTCCACGGTATGTGGAGTCTTTCCGGACCCGGGATCGAACTGTGTCCCCTGCACTGGCAGGCAGATCCTTATCCACTGCGCCACCAGGGAGATCCCCAGGTAACTAATTTTTGAGTGAAAAGAAAGTTTCTTTAAACATTCTTTTTATTTAATGGGATGCAGTAAATGTGCTGTGAATCTGGAAAAGATACTGATGTCGTTGCCATCTGAACTGAGCAAACACATGGTGATTCCAAAGGCTAAGCAAACAATGTCTGACGCTTGCATTACTTTTTAAGACAAGTGGTGCTTTATTAAAATTCCACTCCGATTGATATGCCACTAAAGTCATCCTCGATGACTTGAAAGACAATGGATACTGCTGTCCTTGAGAATTCTTTGTCTTCACTTTTTTCTCAGTCACAATTGTTGAGTCTTGGTTTGAGCAGTTCAAGATTTTTAAAGAGTGTATAATTTAGCTTATAGGTTTAAAGTGGTGAGAAAAAAAATACTTGGATAGGATTGGGAAGGAGGATAAGGGACTCTGACAGTGATATGAGGCATTGAGTACAGGGTGCAGAGTGAAATATAATTTTGGGTGGCACCCATGAGTGAAAATTGGGTCATGTTAGGTGGGGCATAGCTATGCGTGGAAAGCATAGTTTCAATGTTTGATGGGCAGAGGGAGTTACATAATAGAGATGAAAACAAGGCCTGCCCACCCATGCATGTCCTCTTCAAAGGAAACCCTGCTCAAACCACCCATTGAAGAAGTCATGGCTACTGGGTCCCTGGAGTCCCAGAAGGGTAGGAGAGGGAGGGTGGGGATGAAAAAGTGATTACAGAAATGACAGCTGAAAATTTCCCAAACTTGGCAGTATGGCCAAAAAAAAAAAAAAAAAAGAATAAATACAATAGACTTTCTCCTCTGAAAATTTCTGCATTATGTATGACATTTGAAGCAAAAAATATAACGTGTGATGTGGTTCTCAATGTGGAGAAAATATTTAAGATGATTAGATTATAAATGGGAGAAGGCAAAGGGACTTGAAAGCAGGTTTGATTTCTATACCTCATTCAAACTGGTAAAATGTAGACAAGAGTAGATCTTTGTCCTGATGGAGACCCCCTGGAGGAGGGCATGGTAACCCACTGCAGTATTCTTGCCTGGAGAATCCCCATGGACAGAGGTACCTGGCGGGCTACAGTCCATGGGGTCACAAAGCGTTGGACACAACTGAGTGACTAACATGCAACAGTGGTTCTGTATCTTGATTGTGGTGGTGGTTACAAGAGTCTGCACTTGGATAATTACCCATATACATCATACCAATGTCAATTTCCTGGTTTTGATATTGTATGATTATCTACAATGTAACCATTGGGAGAGACTGGGTGACTGGGTATAAGTAATTGCTGTACTATTGTTGCAGTTTCCTATAGTTATATAATTATTTCTAAACAAAAAATTAAAAGATAATGGAAAGAAGTTCCGTGAAAATGATAAAAGCCAACATTTAATATCTCATAGCTTTCTGGCCAAAATAATCATTTTGGGAGAGAAGAGTACTTCGGAAGCAAAGCAGTGGGTAATATGGACTCACTAATTTTCTTAAATTATAAAATTTAATTATAGAGGGGATATATAGTAGGATAAGAATATTATTTTTCTGGGCTCCAAAATCACTGCAGATGGTGATTGCAGCCGTGAAATTAAAAGACGCTTACTCCTTGGAAGGAAAGTTATGACCAAACTAGATAGCATATTAAAAAGCAGACACATTACTTTGCCAACAAAGGTCCATCTAGTCAAGGCTATGGTTTTTCCAGTAGTCATGTATGGCTGTGAGAGTTGGACTGTGAAGAAAGCTGAGCGCCGAAGAATTGATGCTTTTGAACTGTGGTGTTGGAGAACTCTTGAGAGTCCCTTGGACTGAAAGGAGATCCAACCAGTCCATTCTAAAGGAGATCAGTCCTGGGTGTTCTCTGGAAGGACTGATGCTAAAGCTGAAACTCCAGTACTTTGGCCACCTCATGCGAAGAGGTGACTCATTGGAAAAGACTCTGATGCTGGGAGGGATTGGAGGCAGGAGGAAAAGGGGACAAGAGGATGAGATGGCTGGATGGCATCACCTACTTGATGGACATGAGTCTGAGTGAACTCTGGGAGTTGGTGATGGACAGGGAGGCCTGGTGTGCTGCAATTCATGGGGTCGCAAAGAGTCGGACACGACTGAGCGACTGAACTGAACTGAAGAATATTATATGAAAAACAAGTTCAAGATTGGATTTTGAGAGAGAAAGGATGGCAACCCTACTCAGAAATTCTAGGTGAGCTTCTGTCTTCATATCATCTGATATTCCTCATCAGAGATACACTTCTAAGGTATAAAATGGCTTAAGCAAAGTTTATTTTAATAATGTCATATATCCCCTTGAGACCATAAAGCTGAAAAAATACTGTAGGGATTAAAAACTAATTAAATTTTGACACGGTATCATATATTTTAGCATAATTTAGACTAGTTATTCAGGACTCTTGCCTGGAGAATCCCACGGACGGAGGAGCCTGGTAGGCTGCAGTCCATGGGGTCGCTAAGAGTCAGACACGACTGAGTGACTTCAGTTTCACTTTTCACGTTCATGCATTGGCGAAGGAAATGGCAACCCACTCCAGTGTTCTTGCCTGGAGAATCCCAGGGACGGGGGAGCCTGGTGGGCTGCTGTCTGTGGGGTCACACAGAGTCGGACACGACTGAAGCGACTTAGCTGCTTAGCAGCAGACTAGTTATTTTCTTCTGTAAGTTAGAAGTTATTAGAATTAGTAGTCTTAATAATTGATGATTGATAGAAAAGGGAAAAAAAGAGCAGCAGCATGAATGGACCTAGAGATTATCATACAAAGTGAAGTAAGACAGAGAAATACCATGGTTCACTTACATGTGGAATCTAAAATATGGCACAAATGAACTTATCTGCAAAACAGAAACAGACTCACAGAAAGGAGAGGTGCTGTTGACAAGGGGGATAGTAGCGGGTGGGGGAAGGGGTGGACTGAGAGTTTGGGGTTAGTGGATGCAAACTATTGCATGTAGAATGGATAAACAACGAAGTCCTATATAGCACAAGCAACCATATCCAATCTCCTGGGAAAAACTATAATGAAAAAGAATATAAAAAAGAACGTATATATGTGTATAATCAAGTCAAAAAATTAACATTGTAAATTATAGTTCAACTAAAAATGGCCAAAAAATGGGTAAAAGAGAAAAGTTTTCTTTTGTACGCTGGTGGAATTTACCTCTCAGTAGGATACTAGCAGATGGCAAAGAAAACTTCCAGTGTTAATAGTGACACGGCCATTGATTTCTCATTACAATAAGTATAAGACTATTTCACATATTGTTGCTAGTGTAGTAAAATCATGGTACTATTCATCTTGGTCTTCTCTTTTTAAATAAGGACACTTGGCAACAGTAAAGGGTCATCCTGAACGCTTGACAGAAAGTCAATTGCAAGAGGAACAGACACAAACCCTTGGCTGGAGCTATGAAGGGATGTCCAAGTGCCAGCATTAATCACACGTATGGTTTTCAGTTGCTACTAGTTTGCTGTATTAAAGTTCGATATGAATTGGATCAGACAACGCCGAACTTTGAAGAGTTTTAAAAGTGTCTGTTTATTCCATTATAAAACATGTGTCTATGGAGGTATCAGAAAGATTAAAAAGTGAATTTTTAGGTTTGGTGTTGTCATTAATTTTGGGGGAGAAATTTCCCATATAACAAATATTCACAGGAAAAGAGTCTGATTTTCTAATGTGTGTTTTCTGATTGATCTTGGTAACTGGATTGTGAATACTCAACCCAGCCAAGAGACCAGCCAGATCAGGAGTAAATCATTGTAGTATTTTTTTTTTTACTTAGTCCAAGGCAGAGACCAATGATGACTTCATCAGCCACAACACAAAACCTACCACCTGCTTACTTTCCACATGAGTAGGTAAAGATTCCTTTTTCCATTCAGTTCTTTCTGACAGCACTATAGATCAAGGGGTTGGATATTGGATCTTTTAAATCCATCATAATGTCAAGATGAAAAAGTGTAATATGAAATTTTAAACCCAAGGAGTATTTTAGTTTTTGAGGTTTTGTCTCTATTCATTGCTATTTCTCTCTCTTTCTTTTTTTTTTTACATTTTTATTTCACTTTAGATATTGCCAGTTTAGACAAACCAGCATGAAACATGGTGTTGCTAATATGTGATCCAAACATTTCTTTTAAAGAGGGGTTTTCAGAAAATTTTATGGAAAACACAAGTTTCAAACATGGCAGGAACTAAATGAATATTTGTGGGAAGAAAAATGAAATAAAAGAGTTTTTGGGCATCTCATTCTGTAGACAAATTTGTATTAAATTAGTTCAGGGGATTGGGGGCAGGAGGAGAAGCGGACGACAGAGGATGAGATGGCTGGATGGCATCACTGACTCGATGCACATGAGTTTGGGTGAACTCCAGGAGTTGGTGATGGACAGGGAGGCCTGGCGTGCTGTGATTCATGCGGTCGCAAAGAGTCGGACACAACTGAGCGACTGAACTGAACTGAATACTGTACTTTACTAAGCACTTATTGATGAGTAAAGAGAATTGAAGTGTGGACTTCCCTGGTGGTCCAGTGGTTAAGACTCTGTGCTTTCAGTGCAAGGGGCAAGGGTTTAATCACTGGTCAGGGAACTAAGATCCCATATGCCATGCACTGTGGCTAATAAATATATTTCAAGTTCTTAGTCATTCTACTCTATCTTAAAAAAAAAATAAAGAGAATTTAAGAGCCTGCTCTGTCACTTACTAACTTGGTCAAGCTGTTTAAACTTGCTAATAAGCCTTAATATTTTTTCCTGTATTGTGAAAACAATGATATCATATCCTGTACATGTCATAGACTGCTCATGAGGATTACACGAGATAATCTCCACAGCTGGTTCATAGTGCTTGCCAAGGAGTAAATGCTCCAAGATTAGCCATTATCATCATTATTATTATTTTTTTAATCATCATTATTAAACTAAAACAGATTGAGAGATTTAAAATCAAAGCCAACAGAGAGACATTATATGAACTGTACACAGTGCTTCCTTATTAATGGTCTTGTTTGAACCTCACAACAACCCTCAAGGCTGGAAGACACTGGAACTCCATCACTACTAGCCCTGTGACAACCCCTGAGGTGGGCAAAGGCAGATATGCAGGCTGTTTATGGAGCATGATACCTCCAGACCTGATGCACTGGTCCTGAGAGGTGATTTTTTAAAAAATTATTTTGTTAAAATATAGCTGATTTACAATGTTGTGTTAGTTACAATGTTGTGTATAGCAAAGAGATTCATTTATACACACACACACACACACACACACACATATATATATATATATTCTTTTTCATATTCTTTTCCATTCTGGCTTATCACAGAATACGAGTATAGTTCCCTGTGCTATACAGTAGGACCTTTGTTGTTTATCCATTCTCTCTATATATAATAGTTGGCATCTGCTAACCCCAAACTCCCAGATCCCTTTCCTACCCTCTCCCCATTGGCAACCACAAGTTTGTTCTCTCTGTCTGTGAGTCTGTTTCTATTTTGTAGTTAAATTCATTTGTGTCATAGTTTAGATTCCACATATAAGCGATATCATATGGTGTTTGTCTTTCTCTTTCTGACTTACTTCACTTAATATGATAATCTCTAGGTTCATCCACATTGCTGCAAATGGCATTATTTCACTCTGTTTTTTATGGCTGAGCAGTATTCTATGGTGCATGTATACATACATTTTCTTAATCTTTTCATCTGTTGATGGGTATTTTAGTTGCTTCCATGTTTTGGATACTGTGAGTAGTGCTGCTGTGAACACAGGGGTACATGTAAGCTTTTGAATCATAGTTTTCTCCAGATACATGCCCAGGAGTGGGATTGCAGGATCATATGGTAGCTCTGTCTTTAGTTTTTGAGGAACTTCTATGCTGTTCTCCATAGTGGCTGTAGCAGTTTACATGCCCACCAACAGTGTAAGAGGGTTCCCTTTTCTCCACACCCCTTAGAGGTGATTTATATGTGACAGAACTGCTGGAGGAGACAGACCCCTCTATCTTCTTCAGTGTTGATAGGACTTCTGTATTTTATGACTTCATAATATTGCTATTTAGAATACAGAAGAATGCCACCTTGAGGGCCCCAAAGTAGAAATGTTATAACCAAATTCTTCCCAGAATCATCACAGTCAGTTTTCTCAGATATTAAAAAACAGAGAAGTTTCCCCACAAAAGGCATAGTTTTTACTACAAATCTTGCTCTTTTTTTTTCTGGTCTAAGCCTCCTAAGATGGGAGGAAGTGGACGTCGCCAGTCCTACATGGATATTTGGAGAAATTCAAGGAAGGGAGCCTCATAAGCAGAGGGACAAGAAACCAGTCCAGGCAAGATCTGAAATTTATTGCTTGATCTTATCTTGAGTAGAAAAGAAAGGTTCTTTGTTTTAAAAAAACTTCTGGTCTATATCTGTCCTTTGGACTTCTGAACCTTTCCCTCATTGCTTTATAAAAACAACCTGTTAATTAACTTCGTGCCTGTTAGAAAGAAGTGAACTTCCTCTGAACTCTAAGGATTCTTGGTGAATTTGTAGAGCTGGGGCTCAAACAAGCAAAGGGCCAATGGCTGGCTGACCTGGGGTTTTATTCTGACTTTGCTTCCAGCTAGAGGCCCACCACTCTGGGTCTTAGTTTTCCTACTTTAAAATGAGTTCTGTGGATGAGATCAGTGGTGATAACCTTTTTCAGTAAAAGGCCAGAGAGCAAATATTTTTGACTTTCTGGACCATATGGTCTTCAGCAACTACTCAGTTCTGCTGTGAAAGGATAAAAGCAGGTACAGATAATATGTAAACAAATGTGTGACTTTGTGTTCATAAAACTTTATTTATAAAAATAGGAAGCAGCTTAGATTTGGCCCCTAGGTTGTGGTTTGCAGACCTGTGGGCTGGATGATGTAGAATTTTCTTCTATTGCTAATATTTTATGATTCAACCTGTTTTAATAGCAATACTATTTCCCTGGGAAAGTCACCTTGGTTATACAAACATCTGTTGAATATGGAGTTTGTGAGGTACTTAAGTATTTTTCTGCTGGTCACTGCAGTGTTCCTGGAGAAGGAAATGGCAACCCACTCCAGTATTCTTGCCTGGAGAATTCCATGGACAAAGGAGCCTGGCAGGCTACAATCCATGGGGTCGCAAAGAATCGGACATGGCTGAGCAACTCTCACTCGTACTCATTGCAGTGTTATTCACAATGACCCAATATGGAAACAATCTGTGTCCATGGAGGGATGGATGGATGAAGAGGAAATAGTTTTTAATTTTTTAAATTAAAAAACCTTTTTATTTAATATTGTAGTACAGCTGATTAACAATGCTGTGATAGTTTCAGGTGCATAGCATAGCTACTCAGTCATATAACGCATGTATCCATTCTGCCCCAACCCCCTCAACCCCCATCCGGGCTGCCACATAACACTGAGCAGAGTTCCCTCTGCTATACAGTAGGTCCTTGTTGGTGAGCCATTTTAAATATAGCAGTGTGTACATAGCCTTCCCAGACTCCCTAACTATCCCTTCTCCCCAACCTTCCCTCTATCCTTCCCCTCTGCTGCTGCTGCTGCTGCTAAGTCACTTCAGTCATGTCCGACTTTGTGCAACCCCATAGATGGCAGCCCACCAGGCTCCTCCATCCCTGGGATTCTCCAGGCAAGAACACTGGAGTGGGTTGCCATTTCCTTCTCCAATGCGTGAAAGTGCAACCATAAATTCATCCTCTCAGGCTGTATGTCTGTTTCTGCTTTGTAAGTCTATTTGATACACAATGGAATATTATTGTCATGAAAAGGAAGAAATCTTGTCATTTGTGACAACATGGGTGGACTTTGAGGGTATTACATTAAATGAAATAAGTCAGAGAAAGGCAAATACTGCATGATCTCACATATATATGGAATCTAGAAAAGCTGAGGCAGAGAATACATCGGTGGTTCCTGGGGGCTGGAGGGTGGGAGAAAGGCAGAGGTGGTGATCTAAGGAACAAACTGCCAATTAGAAGATTAATAAGTTCTGGAGATTAATGTACAACATCATGATTATAATCAACAACACTGTGTTGCATTCAAAGTTGCGAAGAGAATAGATCTTAAATGTTCTCACCATCAAAAAGAAATGATAATTATGTGAAGTGATGGAGGTGTTAGCTAACACTATGGTGGTCACCATGTAGCAATACATTCATGTATCAAATCAACTCATCTTACACCCTAATGTATAAAATGTGGTATCTTTGTCTGGTTTTGGTATCAGGGTGATGGTGACCTCATAGAATGAGTTTGGGAGTGTTCCTTCCTCTGCAGTTTTTAAAAACAGTTTCAGAAGGCTAGGTGTTAACTCTTCCCTAAACGTTTGATAGAACTTGCCTGTGAAGCCATCTGGTTCTGGACTTTTGTTTGTTGGGAGTTTTTAAATCACAGTTTTTAAACTTACACAATGTAATATGTCAATGATACCAGAGTAAAATAAGCATTTTTCTGCATCTTCTCTTACTTTTCTTTCTCCATTTTTGAGTGCCTACCATGTATATTATAAATATAAATTACTACCTTAATGTCATTTTGCTCAAGATCTTGTGTGTTTAGGGTTTGTTGTTGGGGGCAGGTGTGTGGGGAGCAAGCTGTACGGAGGGAAGGATGAAGGAAGGTAGGTTCAGTGTGGTTTTCTGTATGGGATGGCTGACCAGGTGTGATGACCCAAACCTGTGAGAACTCCCAGACGTTAGCCCCGACCTCAGGTGCTCTAAAGGGTAACTGCTTCTGTATATGGAGCTGGGAGAGTGTGTGAGGTTAAGATTATGGAAAAGCGTGTCTCTGTTTAAAGGAGAATGTGACTGCTCTTGTTGGAAAAAATCAAACTGGAAATATGTGTTGTGATCACTGTGGCCCCAAGCCACACTCACAAGGGCAAACTGTTGAACTCCCTGCTTGAGGACCCTGGCTGTTCGCCCAGGAGGATGCTCTGTCCTGGACCCTTGCTGCCCTTCCTGGGGGCGCCATGAAGGACAGGAGACCACTTCAACCCCATTCACTTTTAAGAGCTTCCCCTAATGAAAAGAATATAGCACACCAGCCAAATATCAGGAGCAACGGTGTAGCACATGCTTACTCTTCATAAAGTCACATTATTGTTACATAAGTCTTCCTTGAAACTCTTGTAATGTACCAGAGGAAATATTTTAAAAGACCAGAGAATCATGTATCATGATAGCTTGCCTATTTTTGTGAAAGAGTATTATTTTAGCTCAAATATTATATTGGCTTTACAAATCATAAAAAGCAGTAAGTGTTTATTTAAAACATCTCCCTCTGCCCACACCCACTGACCCTCCGGCTTCTACGTGCTGCGTCCCCACTGCAAACGACGTATTTTGTGTCCTTTCTGACCTCGCGTGTGTGTGTGTGTCTGCATGAGTATCCGTTGATGATGATGCACTGCTTATGCTTATCCAGGCTCTTGTGTCACCAGACTGAAGTCTGTCTAGCTGCAATGTGGCAATGCTTTCGATAGATCCTGGATGCTTAGCATAGGAAGTAAAAAGAAATCTCATCCCTAAACACATACAATTGCATTTGTATATTTCACAGAAGGCCAGCTGAATCCAGTTCTCTGAAGTAGAGGTTTGCGTCTATTTCTAGCACCAAGTTCTACTTTTACCTAAAATATTCAGAGGATTGAGGTAATGGTGCTTGTTTTCCCACAGTCATGAGGCTAACTGACCACTTAAAATTTTTACTTTCTTAGTGTTAGTTGCGGAGAAGGCAATGGCACCCCACTCCGGTACTCTTGCTGGGAAAATCCCATGGATGGAGGAGCCTGGTGGGCTGCAGTACATGGGGTTGCAAAGAGTCGGCCATGACTGAGCGACTTCACTTTCACTTTTCACTTTCATGCACTGGAGAAGGAAATGGCATCCCACTCCAGTGTTCTTGTCTGGAGAATCCCAGGGACGGCGGAGCCTTGGTGGGCTGTCGTCTATGGGGTTGCACAGAGTCGGACATGACTGAAGCAACTTAGAAGCAGTGTTAGTTGCTCAGGTGTGTCTGATTCTTTTCGACCCCATGGATTATAGCCCACTGTGCTCCACTGTCCATAGGCTTCTCCAGGCAAGAATATCAGAGTGGGTAGCCATTCCCTTCTCCAGAGGATCTTCCTGACCCAGGGATCGAACCCAGGTCTCCCACATTTTGGGCAGATTCTTTATCATCTAAGCCACCAAGGAACAGTACCTCTAATCCTCACCAAATAGCCCTTTGGTGCAATGATTATATAGGAACTTACTTGAATCTATTAGGTGGAGAGATATCTGAGTGCTTGAAGCAGATAATAAAGGGAGATAATATAGGACTGTATCATATATAAACCAAAATGTCAATTAACCAAAAGAAGCATAACTATACATCACTCTCCAACTCAGTTCCTAGTTGGCTTTGAGTCTCCATTAATCCCTAGTCATATCACCAGGGGCTCCCTAGGGCCCCTTGGAGCCGAGCCCATCTTCCTGCCTCTCCCACATGGCAGCAGACATTTCTGTGGACCTTTCTCGGTGGTTTCTTTTTGCTCATATGAGGAATGGAAAAGACTGGAGGAGAAAAGCTTAATAGTCTAGTTTGCTAAACATTTGAACCATTTAAAATGGGCTGACAAAAATCAAAGACAGAATGTGGATTGTTGTGGGGGGAAGTTAATAGCTATTAACTGCAGTTGACAAAAATGAATTGTTTTTCAGACAAAGGAAAGTTTAGGAAATTTAAAATCTATTGAGAATGTCCAAGAATAATGAGCAAAGGCGAAATCTATGTCACATCCTACTGAACACAGATGTAAATCTGACCTGTGTGCACAAGGGAAATGGTTAAAATTAGAGCAAAGTCATTTCCTGATTAACACAGATGAGTGCATGCTTTCAAAAACTAGTAGGTCCAATGAGAAGGCAGACTTTCTATGGAAGGAAACTAATAGAAGAAAATATGTTAATAATAGCACTGACATCATCATGACAGAGGAAAGGAAAACTCTGTGTATATGTGTGTGTGTGAGAGAGAGAGAGAGAGAAGAGGGGTAAGAAGGAAATACAGGAAATATGACAGAAGTAGAATTAAAAGCACAGAACTTTATTATATCCTAAAATGACTTTTTTTAAAAAGAACAAATCCATGGTATAGATAAACTTGGAAAAGTGATATCAGAATTCTAAAGGCTTTACTTAGAATCTATAACATTTAGTTCTTAAACTCTTTGCTTATTTTTCTATGACTGTAAGGACAATATATCATAATGTTGACTTGGATGATGAAGGGTGACATCACCAGCTGTCCTGTATACAAATCTGGTATTTTATGCTTTACCATTCCCCATGACAAGTTCCATCTTCCTGCCCGTAACCCCCTGCAGCTGCAGCCAAGCCTGGAGTCTCGCCGCCCTGACGGGGCCCAGGACTTAGGACAAGGCTCCTAGAGCCCAAGGTGGAGCAGATGTTGTCAGCTCTGTGGGGTTTTTGTTGACTGCTCCCTGTTTTTCGCTGTTCTCCCATACAGGGCCTCTGGCTAAAGCCTCTCCAATTCTAAATGGAACAACACAAGACACCCTCACCCCAGGCCCCCTTCACCTCCTTCTCTGATAGGCTTGTCAGATTTAGGAAACACTACAGATGTCACAGATAATTCTGTAGTGTAAGTAGGTCCCATGAAAGATTTGGGATATACTGACACTACAAAATGATTTACTATTGATCTGAAATTCACATGTAACTGGCAACTTGGATTTTACCTGGTGAGCTTATTATCTGAACTCTGGGAACCCTCAGCATACCTGGGAAGGGTCTTAGGAAAGACAGAATAGGGTATTTGGGGCGGGGTGTTCCCTTTTCCTTCCCTCGGCCCTTCTGGGCAAGGATCTGAATTTTGCGTATTTAAGGAGCAATTGCAGCACAGAAGAGTAGCTGGTGAGTGATGAATCTGCTGTACAGAGAACAGATCAGACAGGGCTAGGGGGAGGCGGGTGGGGAGGGGGCGGGGAAACAGGGAAACACCGAAGACGAAACTAGAGACGCAGCCACACCTTCAAGCTACACTTATTGCACAAATGTAAAAACGCACAAGTATGCCCGTGAATGAATTTAAAAATGTGTTCATTTCCTAAACCAACTTTATTTAACTTATTAACCTCATCTGTGGCTGTGCAGAATCTCCTAGTGAGCAAGAACACACACCCACTGTCTCTGGTGGGAATCGGCCACCCAGGGCCAGAGGTGCTGGGATACAGTGGGTCAGCTGAGCTACAGTCTAGAAGCATCTCTTCCCTAATCCTGAGATCCTAATTTGCCTTGGTCCAGAAGGAACACCTGTTGTTTAACCTCTAATGGCTTTCTTGCAAGTAAGATGGGAACCTATTAGTTCTCAAGCCAGCAAAAGTTCTAAGCTGAATGATAATTGCTGACATTTGAGGCACCTAGAATGAAAACTGAATAGTTTAGCATAGATTTTCCCTTCTAATTAATTCATCATTTATCTTGACTCGATGTGATGATCTTCTTTATCTAACTAGTCTTTATTGGGGTAATGCTAAATTCTACCAAAGTTAAGACTAGTTTCAATGGAGAGGATTTTCTTCTTGGACCCAATGTTATTTTAAAAAATGTACCCTGAAACCCTCCAAAACAATACATACGCTGTCACACACAATCCATAGCTATATTCCTACATAGGTCCAGTGTCATGGAAACCAGCTAAGCTCTTCTGTGCCTCTCTGACGAAAATCTGATCAAAAGACAGTGTCGTGGCATAAATCCAAACTCAGTTTAGAGTGAAAAGGAGGTGCTGGGTGCGTATAGTCAGGAGGTTTAAAATGAAATGAAATAAATCTGCCTTTGGTTATAATGAAAGGAAACATCAGTTGTGCAATCAGTGTTACTACATCATCCATTTCTTATTGTCTCACAATGACAGTTCAGGTCTTTTGGGAGAGTCATTTTGTGTATATCTTGGGATTTTAAAAGCTTTCCAGCTCTGCGATGCTCAGCAATCAGGGTGTCTGATTCGTGGAGAGGGTCATAGCCCTGAACGGGAGGGTTTGGTGATGGAGAGCAGGAGTTGGGAAGGATGAGAGTACTGGTCCTAGGATGCTGGGTGGGCATCTTGGGAACATCTCCCCCCCTGTGCTGTCTCCCTTAGTCCCCGAGTTGCAGTTTCCTCTGGTGATACCGGAGACGCAGATGGAGGAGGAAGGGGGTGCGTGACTGTGGCCGGAGGCTGGGATGCCTCGCGGGGAGTGGGTGGGGTTTGGTGACTGGAGACCGTGTGATGCCTGCGAGAGGACCACGTGCAGTGTCTGGGGACAGTTGAGGCGCCGCCCGGGGGGCGGGGGCTGGTGCGCGGGGCCGGCTCTGCACACTCACCCGTGCTGCTCTGGATGGTCCTCACGGTGGTGGTGGTGCGCGGCGGGGAGGAGGACCGCAGCGACACGCACTCGTCGTCCTGCGAACAGCCCTTCTCGATGGCTCGCACGTAGCTGTGGCTCCGCATGCGGAAGCAGCCAGGCATCGGCAGGTCCAGGGCCTCCACCGCCTGCGACTCCAGCTCGCTGAACACCGACTCGCACACCGACTCGAACTGCCCGTTCACCTCCATTTCGCTCACCTGTGGGGCCAGATGGGACGTTAGCAACCGCTCTTCCCGGGGAGAAGCCAACTCACCCTCCGAGCATCTCCAAACCACTTCTCCCAGAGGAACGCCCCATCAGATAGCATTAAATTCGAACGCATTTTTAGCTCCTCAGCAAAGAGATCAAACCAGTCAACCCTAAAGGAAATTAACGCTGAATATTCACTGGAAGGACTGATGAAGCTTCCATACTTGGTCCCCTGATGCGAAGAGCTGACTCGTTGGAAAAGATGCTGGGAAAGACTGAGGGCAGGAGGAGAAGGGGACGACAGAGGATGAGATGGCTGGATGGCATCACCGACTCCATAGACATGAGTCTGAGTAGCTCTAGGAGTTGGTGATGGCCAGGGAAGCCTGGCGTGCTGCAGTCCATGGGGGTCACAAAGAGACACAACTGAGCCACTGAACAGCAGTAGCCTTACAGACTAATGGGGTGGTATCTAGCTTATAGTCAATTAAATTCTAAAGAAAGAGAACTTTGTTTTTAGAATGCAAGGAAGCATGGTGTTGGGAAATCATTCCTCCAGCTCACGCTGAGGTGCTAATTTTCCTTTATCTCTTCTCCAGCAGATATAAATGCAAACCTAGGGGCCAGTGTTACAGCCCACGGTCAGAGTTCATGTACTTCAATGGGGCTATTTTTGGCACAAACGTTTTAGAAGCTAGTATTTTTATTGTGCCTTTGGAAGTGACTAGTTTGTCAAATAATTTGTGTTGACTGGAGTGTAATTTATTGTAAAGTCTAGAAACAGGCCCTATATTTTCTGGCAAGATATATATATTCTGCACAAAAATAGGTCAACCCAGATATGTCAGTCTTGAATGACCCTATTATTGAGATTTTCAAACTATATACATACTATCTAAAAAAGGTTCACTCTTCTCTATAAAAAGCTGATATGGTCCACAAATTGTTTTTAAAATCTTCCAAATAAATTCTTCCCCTTTTTGAGGAATCAGTGTTTATTTACGTATATTCCTCTGTATATAACTTACACTGGATTTGAACACCACATTAAAAAAAAAAAAAAGCCAGACCAGGTTGTTTAATCTCTCAGTTGTGTCCAACTATCTTGCCACCCAACAGACTGTAGGCCGCCAGGCTTTTCTGTCCATTGGATTTCCCAGGCAGGAACACTGGAGTGGGTTGTCATTGTCTTCTCCAGGGGATCAAACTGTGTCTCTTACATCTCCTGCACTGGCAGTTGGATTCTTTACCAATAGCACCACCTAGGAAGCCCCATATTATATTTATATGTATATCTTTATTTCATACTAAAAATCTTGGTTTTCAAGGACACAGAAGATGATAGAATTGGGATATTCTACCATGATTCATTTGGTTTCTTCCACAGTATATCTACAACAGCCTCAGAATAGCAAACTAATACCACTGCTGCGCATACCACTATTAAAAACAGTTCACATTTCCTTCCTTTTGCATGTGCTCTCTCTGTTCATTCCTCATTTAAAAATAGTTGTGCTATGGAATGAGGCCAGGCTCCACCTTTGCGGTACCAGGTGCTACTGCCAGCTCTGACAACCTTAAAAACTTGAACTTTACTTCTGGGGGAGTATACGGAAATGTAGATTTGAGAATCGCTGGTTGGGGGGAAATAGCATTTAAGGTTGGAAGTTGTGTGTGCAAGATTGTGTATGAGTATTTTTGTATTAAAAGAATTTAAAGGCGAAAGAAAAAATTGCTGTGTTCGACTGACATTATCAGAGCACATCACGTACATGGTCTTTCCCACTGTGGCTCTCGTTAGTCCTAGTTTTACAAATGACTATATATTTAATGTTTGTTGCTTCTTTTTTCATACAAAAAGGTGATTCTTTATTCAGCCTAGACACACATATAGGTCAAGTAGCTCTGGATAGCTTATAAAAACAAAGAGCGAGCCCCCAACCCAGCTCCAATTCTTCCTCCCCAGAAGAACCATTTTCAATTCTTCCAGGTGAATCTTAACGGTATTTGCATCCATATTGCCAGACACATGCTTATGTGAATCTCCTGATATGGTCAGAGACCTCTGATAACCTCTTGGTTTCCTTCCTGCCCTTGAAACATCTGTCTGGGTGCCTCCTACTACAATCTGTGGCTGCTAAGCCCACTGCTGTGCTGGGATCTCCCTTCCCCATCATTCCGGGGGTGCCTTTCATTATCTGACTGGTGGTGGTGCCCCAGTTCCCCTTTCTCTGTTTTATTCCCTTTTTTTCAGTGGAGCACATCTCCTAGCGCTTTCTTGGGAAGGCAGCCCCCTTCACATTGCTGGAAATGTCTGCACCACCTCCACTGTTAAGGGAGAGCTGCTTGTATTTAGGGTTTTAGCTGCATCCCTCCTCCTCTCAGGTATTTCTGGGCTTCTCTCCTTGTCTCAGCCTCCGTGTGTGCTAGAGACTGGGAAAACAGATGTCTTTCTCACCTCTGAGCCTTTGTGTGTGTGCTGGTTTGCCCTATCCCTTCTGGAAGCTTTTTAGGATTTCTTTTTTTTTTTTTTTTGGTCCTGAATGCTCTAATGTTTCACCATGGCATTCCCTGTAGGGATCTTTGTCCATTCATTATACTAGGTACTGGGTGGGCCGTCTCAACCTGCAGATTCATATCTTTCAGTTCTGGGACCATCATTTCATTAGTAATTGCCTTCCTTCTGTGTCACTGCTCAGATTTTAAATTCATTTGGATTTATTTTTTATCTGGTTTAATGCCATGAGTGGGAATATAGAGAAGGCTGAGCACTGAAGAATTGATGCTTTCAAACTGTGGTGTTTGATAAGACTCTTGAGAGTTCCTTGGACAGCAAGGAGATCAAACCAGTCAATTCTAAAGGAAATCAACCCTGAATATTCATTGGAACGACTGATGCTGAAGCTGAAGCTCCAATCCTTTGGCCACCTGATGCAAAGAGCTGACTCACTGGAAAAGAACCTGATGCTGGGAATGATTGAAGGCAGGAGGATAAGGGAACGACAGAGGATGAGGTGGTTGGATGGCATTACTGACTCAATGGACATAAGTCTGAGCAAACTCCAGGAGATAGTGAAGGACAGGGAAGCTCTCGGCATGCTGCAGTTCATGGGGTGGCAAAGAACTGGACACGACTTAGCAATTGAACAACAACAATGCTGTTTCTACTATATCATGGCAATTCACTTCAATTCTCTGAGCCTCACTTTTTTCATCTGTAAAATGGGTATAATAATACCTCCCTCACAGGGATGCTTTTAAAGAGAAAAATAAAATATACAAGTGAACATTACTAGGCAGATAGTAGGCATTCCATAAGTACTAGATATACTTTATGAGAGAGAGTGGTGGGAAGAATGAGAAAATGTACTCTAATTCTCTGAGGTTCATAAATTAAAAAATGACCTTTCTTATGCATGTGTGCATGTCTGTAGCCCGCCAGGCTCCTCTGTCTGTGGGATTCTCCAGGCAAGAATACCGGAGTGGGTTGCCATTTCCTTCTCCAGGGGATCTTCTAGACCCACGGATCGAACCCACGTCTCCTGCGTTGGCAGGCACATTCTTTACTACTGAGCTACCTGGGAAGTCAATCTTTCTTACAGCTGACATGAAATTAATGAGATAATATGCAAAGCTTATAGCATATGTCAGGTAAGTGATATATAGTAACTGTTCCATTGTTCTCATTTCCATTATTACTACTGCTATTATTGGCAATATCATTGCCACTAATACCCCAATTCCAGCAGATATTGAAGAAGTTTATGAGTTAGGAGTCAGGACACCTAGGTGTTCTGGGTTCTGTCACTGACTAGCTGTGTGCTCAAAAATGCTTAATTCATCTCAGTTTACATTTCTGGTACAAATACAATGAAGGGATGGTTTAGGTCAAAAGTCACCACTAACCTGCTGGTATTACCATCGAGTACAATAACTGCCTTATCACATTTATGTTTTTAAAATGGTGTACAAACCCAAACATCACTGGACAAAATATATCTGTGGGCTTCTAGTTTATCATTTTAGGTGAAGATGTTTGATTTGGACTTGAAATAAATTGAGAAGTAAATTAAGTTATTTGGAAATGAGAGTTATTATGCCCAATAGTTTTTAAAATGTGACTTTCTCAAATTCTTCTCAAGTCTTACTTTAAAAGCCCCCATTTTTTAGATGTGTATATAGGGAAAAAAAAGTAGAAAGGGAATAAACATATAAAAAGATGTTTGGTTCTCCTCATAATCTAAGCACAATCTGTTTTTAGGGATATTTTATTTCTATAAGGTATGAACGGTGGAAACAATTTAGTTATTCTATACCAATTTCTTAACTTATAGCATTTTACTTTGATCTTTTCTAGGAGCCTTTGATGAATAATATACCAGGTTTTAAGAAGGAATAGGCTATAATGCACTTAGATTCTATACTATTAGAGCTGCTACTGAAGATCTATAAGAGAGATATCTCCAACATCACAACAACCAACTACTTTTTGAAAAGCCTAGAATATATATAGTAGGATTACTTAGAAGAAGAAATCATTCCCTTTGAATAATGACAATGCTGGCACTGTGACAGAAAATTTGAAATCATCCTTCCTGATACTTTGTTCCTTGGAAAATGAATAAGATACTAGAAAAATGGTGTGTCATTAGGAATCCATTTAGGATGGTTCTGCTTCCTGTATTTTACTTAAGGTGCAATGATCACACCACTTGACACCCCCCCCCACCCCCCAACCCCCGGCCCCTGCCGCCCTGGATCAGGGCCCACACGTGCCTCTTCAGTGATTTGTCGACATTGTGCTAAGTTGTCACCAGAAAGTGACACAGTCTCAAGGTCAGATCTGTGGCGCAGAGACTAAAAGCAGGCAGCTGCATGAGTGTGCGTCCTGATAAAGAAGCTCTCCTGTCGTAACTGTGTGAAATTATGAAAGCAGTGGGTGTGTATAAACATTTCCAGCAAAATACTCTAAACCCATGGATGTATTCTTCAGGTGTGACACCAGAGATTTATAGACTATTTTACAATTCTGGAAGGCTGTGTGACCATGAGCCTGTCCAGAATAAAGATCAGTTTAAAGTTTTAAAAATTATATTGTTTATATTGAAAAAAAGTAAGAACAAAGCAAAGTTCAAATTTCACCAAATGAGACACCAAATATTTACCTAAGAGTTGGGATAGTGAGCTTCACTGGATGCAGTAGCTGGCACACATAGATATGTGTACTCTTGGAGATTTCTTTAAGGAAATGTACAGTGGGCAAACATTGGAATCCAATATGCCAACTTTTCCTGACTTCCACCCTACCCTGATATTGGAGCCTCGCTGTGGTCCCTGCCTTTGCTTTTCAAGGATACATTTTAGCAGGAAGCTCTATTTTGATGGTGGGGACAAAATGAGAGGAGTGATCCTATTTCAAGGTCTTACTCTGATAGATCAGAGATGCTTCAGGGCTTAGCCTACCATTTAACACCACCGCCTTACCATCTTCACCACTACCACCATCATTAGCATCATCTCTACCACCACCATCGTTACCACCACCCTCATCATAATCCTCACCACCATTACCAGCACCATCTCCATCAACACTATTGCCACCATCAACAGCAGCAGCAGCACGACCATCACCACCACCAGTAATATTAATTCTCACCTTGATGATCACAAAGTCTTTCAAACTAGCCTCTCTGCCTCTTCAGGCTCTCTCTCATTCTCTGCAATTTTCCTACAATTAATTTTTTTTTTGGGGGGGGGAGCCGGATTAACTATCCTTCATCAAAGCTCTGATCGTCTGTTTTGCCTGCATAAAAGCTGAAGTTTTAATTAATCTTCCATCAGTCTCCCTTCTAATGAATAAGGTCTAGTCCCCTGGGCCCTGCATAGAAGGCCGTGCATGAAAGATGCCTCCAAGACAAAATTCAGAACAGATTGCCCTTGCTGTGGCTACAAGTATTCTGAACTTCAACCATACACTATTGCTTGCATATGCTTTGGGGCTTCCAATGTGGTGCTAGCGGTAACTGCTTTAGGCCAGCATTTTTCAAAGTTCAGATATATACTACTTTAATAAATAATTCTTTATTAATACATTATTTATTAGAATCACCTGGAATATCTGTTAAAATGTACATTCCTAGACCCCATGCCTAGAAGCACTCTCTTTAGAATCCTGGGCACTGAACACTTTTTTTTTTTATTCTCTTGGGTATCTTGTTGACAATTTCATGACCATAAAGTCCCCTTTAACTTTTGGTTACTTACATATCTTACAGGGTGTTTATAAGGATTAATATTATGAGCATATAAAGCAGTTGGCACAATGCCTGACCCAGTAAAGTTGGCTCTTATGGCTAATTCTTGTCCTGCCCACCTCAGTGTTTTTCTGGTGTTCAAGTAAATAACATTTGTTATTGTTATTTGTTATAAATAACATTTTTTTGGGGGTGTAATCTCCATTAAACTATAAACTTTGGGGGAGCAGGAATGAGGCATTATTCACCACTGAATAACTTTCAGGATCCAGCCCAGTGTTTTGCTCAATAATATCAGCTGAGTTAATAGCATAGTGCTTTTAAAAGTAATTAATTAGTTAACTTTTGTCTGCTCTGGGTCTTTGTTGCTGTTCACGGATTTTGGCAAGTGGGGGCTCCTGTCTAGTTGCAGTGCTTGGGCTTCTCACTGTGGTGGCTTCTCTCGTGGAGCACAGACTCTAGGCACTTGAGTTTCAGTAATTGTGGCTCTTGGGCTCAGTAGTCTGGGCGCATGGGCTTAGTTGCCCTTCAACCAGGGATCGAACTCGTGTCTCCTGCATTGGCAGGTGGATTCTTAACCCTGGACCACCAAGGAAGTCCCAAGTATGGTGCTTATTTTAAAAAACTGATAAAAATTAAAATTCAGAACTCCTAAACTTTATTTCCAAAAAAAATCCCCTTTTTTTGTCCTTCCAGAAGAAGCGCCTCCTGCTCCTCTGGTGGCCCCTGAAAGCTGCAGTGTCCACCCTCCAGGAGTCCTAGGTTTAACCCTCCCTTGGGATAAGGCAGCCTAACCCCCTCCCATATTCCCTGGAGGCACTGAGAAGCTTTAGCTGAGTATTTCAGATGCAGTATTAAGTTAACTTTACTGAGTCTTCATCCCTAATTCAGGGTACCAGTTCTTAGAAGTAGACTTGTGTCTTACAACCAAGACACAATTATTCACCTAGGATCCAGCTGAAATAAACAGATCACATCTCATTTCCCAGCCTTTGTCCCTGTTTTGATGACTTGCTTAATACTTTTAGGATTAGACACTGCCTAGGTTTTGCCAATGACGTTCACCCTGTCCTTCTATCCTTCAAACATCTTTGCAACTGAAGCCTCATCCATCAACTCCTTAATGACAAATGTGCCAGTGCAGGCTGACTGCTAAAGAGTTTCCTCAAGGACTCCCCCCACGTGCTTTACCCCAGCTGCCCAAGGACCCCTCTGCTGCTGGTCGGACTGTTGGTCCCCAGAGCCAGCTGTGGCCAGTCACAGGCAGCATTTAGACTGGGGCCCCTGCCCGACCCACTCAGGGGATGTCAACCTCCTCGCGTCACACCCCCTGGGTTTCCCCAACTGCCCCGTGCAATTCACTGCCCATGGCCGCGGGGCTCACCTGGCTGATGGTGCTCATGGCGCGCATGTAGCTCTCGTTCCTGGAGCGGAACTTCGGGGACGTGAGCAGCCCTGCAGGGTCCAGGCTGTCGAGGCTTCGGTTGATGGAGACCTCACTGACCGCCCTCAGGTAACTGTGACTCCGGATCTGGAGTTTGGGGGAGTGCTCATTGGAAATCCTGGAGGAGAACAACGGAGAGTGTGCGTGAGTCCTGTTCCACCGTGCAGGCGGGAGTAAGACAGGGCAAGTTCCGACTGCCAGGGCCACCCTATATACTAGCGCAAGAAACACAGGTGCCCTCCCGTGGTCGTTACACTCCCCCGTGGGGTCTGGGAAGAAAGCTTTTGATGGGAAATCATTGAGAGAAATTATAATTCCTTCAGCCCATGAAATAATGTCCTCAATCACATTTTCCTAGACATCCTAGAGGGCATCGTGTAGTTGCCATGCCTGCCCTAGAATTCTTCCCGGTTCTAATTTGTGAGCTTTCCCTTTGTACTCATTTCTTTTCTATGCCATCTTCTATTTTATTTTTTATTGTGGTAAAAGTCATATAATATATAGAATGCACTATTCATATTATCTGTGCAGTTCAGTGGCACTAAGTACATTCACATTGTTGTGCACCTCTCACCATCATCCATCTCCTGAATGTTTCACCTTCCTAAACTGAAACTCTGTCCCCAGTAAACACTAGCTCCCCATTCCCCCCGCCCTACCTCCCCATCCCCTGATCCCCCCTCCCCTCTACACCCAAAGCCCCTGGCATCTACCAACCTACTTTCTGACTCTATGAATTTGACTATTCTAGGTATCTCACATAAGTGGAATCAAACAGTATTTGCACCTACTGTATACTGGAATGCACTTTTAAGGTTAGCTTAATATATGTCCTACAAACAAGACTGTCCTTTGCTTTGGATTTTGTATTAATGGCAAATGGCAAATGGGTGTCTGTAACTCTATCAATATCTCTATCCATCTTTATATCATCTGTTTAACCTTTCCTCATTTAGTTGAGATTTAACAGTGAACAAAACTTCAATTTTAGATGTTAACATGTTCACATCTCTAAATCTTGATATTGAAAGACAAGTCTTACATACATTATACTTGTAAGACTGTTTCCCAAGATGCATTTTAAAATTATAAAAGCAGATTGCACTTTGCAAAAAGCCAAGCTATCCAGAAGTGCACAGAGCAGAAAGTGGGTCTCCTTGTCCCCTTGTTCCTGCTCCAGAATCCCACTCCCCTGAAAGAATTACCCATAACAACTTGCTGTATAGCCTTCCTTACCCTTTCTGAACACATAAAAACAATTGTTTTAGTAATTAAGATTTTTTTATTGAAATATAGCTGATTTACAATGTTGTGTTAGTTTCAGGTATACAGCAAAGTGGTTTAGTTATATATTCTTTTTCTTTATAAACTATTACAAGATATTGAATATAGTTCCTTGTGCTATACAGTAGCACCTTGGTTTTTTTTTAAATCTATTTTATATACATCAGTTTGCATATTTTAATCCTAAACTCCTAATTTATCCCTCCTCCCCCCCTTTCCCCTCTGGTAACCATAAGTTTATTTTCTATGTCTGTGTTTTTTAAGTAATTTTTGAATTTTGTTTTTGTGTGGGATTCAGGGTGATTTTGTTTCTTTCATTATTAAAAAAATTTGCTGTAATATTGTTTGCAATTTAAAAAGTTGGTAAGGAGAAAGATGTAGGCCCAATAAGCTTCTATTATTTATAATTTTTCTGGAGATCATAGCCAATCAAATTAGAAAAAAAAGAAATAGAGAATATAAATATTCTGAAGAAAGAGAGAAACTTTGAGTATTTACAGATTATACAATTAATTCACTAGAAGATAAAATCAAATGAAAACTTTCAGAACTAATAAGAGTGATTGCCCAAATAGTTACATAGAGGGTAAAAACAGAGAAATCAATAATTTTTCTATATACTGCCACCACCAAATAGAAATTTTAATTTAAAAATCCATTCAAAATGATAAACATAATAAGTAGAAGCTATGAAAAAGAGGTGCACCAGAAATTTTTGAAAAAGTAATAAAACTTTATGCAAGGCAATAGGCAAGTAGTAAATAAAAACAATTTTTCTGGATGTGAAACTCAATATTGTAGAAAATTTTAAACTTCCTAAATTAATTTATAAATTTTATACTTGTTGTTCAGTCGCTAGGTGGTGTCCAACTCTTTGTGACTCCATTAACTGCAGCATGCCAGGCTCCTCTGTCCTATCTCCTCTGTCCTATCTTGAGGAGTTTGCTCAGACTTGTCCATTCCTGATCCAGGGATCCAACCCAGATCTCCTCCGTTGCAGGCAGATTCTTGACCATCTGAGCACCAGGGAAGCCCCTGGTAAATTTAATACTAAAAGCTGAGGATTTGATTAATGGCCACTTTTTGCAACTACACTGAAGGAGGGGCCAAATTAGAATAGATCTGGAATTTAGCATCAAAAGGAAACCTCTTGTGTATTTTACTAATACAAAAGAGAAACTGATTGTTTTGGCAATGTTCCTATGGATCCTAAAAGTAGCTGCCAAACATAAAAATACCTCTGCCAGATCAGGCAAGTATTTTGCATGCCTTATGTGCCATTATGGAGATTCACCACGGACCACTTTATAAATGCTCGTGCCAAAAACCTCCGTCAGAAAACAAATACACTGAAGAGTACATTTTCCCACTGAGATCTCTGCTAGGGAAAGAGAGCCTTCACTAGAAGCATTTACAGCCTGAAGTTCACTTCCACTAGAACTTGAGAGAAGACAAATGTGTTTCTTTGGCTGTTTTGTAGCCTGACCCAGAGCAATGGTATTGCCAACATAAATGAGGCAGCGCTTCCAAACAGTTATCAGGGCAGCAATGTGGGCAGCTGTTTCATAAATGGTCTGCATTCAAAAGAAGAAGTGAAAAGCTCAGTGTTTTGAACAATGAGGGTGTGTCTGCTGGCTGAGATGGAGAAATGAGGCATCCTTGAAATAATCATTCAGTTCGGCAACTCGTTATGAAAGAAAGCATAATTCCAAACTGGAAGAGCATTCAGAAGAGATCGAATAGTTCTACTTTGGTGAGTCATTCCTGATGAAACAACACCTACTTTAATGATACACGAAATATAAGGAAATGAGCTCTTTGATCTTGTCCACTTAGAGAGCAGTGCCCACAGCTCTCATCATAAAGGGTACAGTATGTATGTGTGCTCCTGAAGATGAAACACTCATGAAAGAAACACCAAAAGAGAATGAGTTGATTATCAACTCTAGAGGAAGTTGATCTGCTAAGAAGAAAAGGAATGTGCATATTCAGAAACATTAGCTCTTAGATTAGATTAATGATCGATGTTAGCCTATTATAATGACAGCCATCATATTTCACGTTCTCCCTAAATTGCTTATGCTAAGTTAACCTTTCATGGCTTATCCCAATGGAATTGAGATTTTGGCCTGGTTGGGCCCCATTCGTTATCATGTCCTTTAACTGCACCCAAAGATGGGATGCGCTTAAATGGCAGTGAGACAGCTAGACAAACAAGTTTGGCCAGTGTATCTGTAAGGTTTCCATTGCAAAAAGAAAAAATGCAATAATACTTGGAAAACAACATTTAATACATTTTACTTTTTGAATATAGTTTTATTAATTTTAATTGTGTTTATTTTAAAAGATATTTTAATTCTATTGGAGTATAGTTAATTTACCATAATGGGAAAGAATATGAAAAAGAATGCATGTGTGTGTATATATATATATGAATCACTTTGCTGTACAGCAGAAATTAACACAATATTGTAAATCAACTACACTTCATATTCTGTGATAACCTATATTAAGGAAGTTGATTTACAATGTTGTGTTAATTTCTGCTGTACAGCAAAATGATTCATGCACACACACACATACACACATATAATCCATTTTTTTCATATTCTTTTCCATTATGGTTTATCACAGGATATTGAAATATAGTTCCCTCTACTATACAGTAGGACCTTGTTTATGCATTCTATATATAATAGTTTACCTCTGTTAATTTCAAACTCCCAATCCATCCCTCCCCTTGCCCCCCTTTACCTTCGGCAACCACAAGCCTATTCTCTCTGTCTGAGAACACAGCATTTTAAATCACTGTTCCCAAAGAGAGAATGATTAATCCTGTAATATATCACTAACATTGTAACTCCACAAGATGAATAAGCTCCAGGGATCTAACGTATAGCACAGTGCACGTGTCCTATCACTCAGTCGTGTCCGACTCTTTGCGAGCCTGTGGACTGTAGCCCTGCAGGCTCCTCTGTCCATGGGATTCTCCAGGCAAGAACACTGGAGTGGGTTGCCATGCTCTCCTCCAGGGGATCTTCCCAACCCAGGGATCGAACCCAGGTCTCCTGCATTGCAGGCTGATTCTTTACCACTGAGTCACCAATAACTACATAATAACAAATAAAATGGAAAACTTACTCAAGGGGCTCAGAGCAAGGCCCACGAAGAAGAATAAACCTGAAGAGAGATTATGCAGGCTGAGAAATTAAAAGAAAAGAATCAGGAAAAACATACAGAGCTTCAAAGATGGTGGGACACCATCAAACACACCAACATACATGTAATTGGAGTTCCAAAAGGAGAGGTAGAAAATACATTTAAAGAATTAGTGGCCAAAATCATCCCAAATCTGATGAAAACTCATATATCTAAGAAGCTTAAAAAAACTCAAAGTACTATGAACTCAGTGAGACCCACACCTAACCATATCCTTGTAGAAGTGTCAAAAGACAAAGACAATGAGAAAATCTTGAAAGCAGAAAGAAATGACTCATCACTTACAGGGAATCACCAATAAGATTAAAAGCTGACTTCTCATCATAAATCAAGGATGCTAGAGGGCATTGAGATGAAATATTCCAAGTACTGAATGAAAAAGATGGTCAACAAAGAAGTCTATATAGAGAAAAACTATTTTTCAAAAAAGAAGACATTCCCAGAAAAACAGACTGATTCATTGACAGCCACTTAGGGTCTTTTGGCAAACTTCTTTTGCAACACCATATTGTTCCTTAAACACTTCATTTCCCTTCTGTTTCTTAGAACTTTAACTTCATAAAGGGATCGGTCTCACCAACTGATCAGCCCCATCAGAGCAGCACAGCTTAGACACAGGAGCAACTTCTACATTTTAAGATTCAGACTGAAGGAACAAACTCCCATAGGTCCCTTGTTGTGTTCTTTGTTGCTCTTCCTCCATAAATGCTTGACATGGGGAATGAATGTCAGCATTATTTCTGGGAGACATGGCACTGCCAAGTGTTGTAGACCTTGCTATCTCAGAAGTCCAGGGTGGGGTAAAAGGAAGATGAGGAAATAATCTTAGGGATTTTTCTTTGCTCCATTAGCTTCACTCGGTAGAGGAAAAAAACTGATATGGGTGGAGATTTGTTGACTGTTCTACTGGGAAGATTAGCAAAGAGCCACAGGCTGAGTATCTGCAAAGCCATATGCTAGAAGCTGGGATACTGCATTTTAGTTATAAAGTGGATCTTCTCCAAAATAAAGGTGCAGTTCTTCTGACAATAATTCATCAACCCTAGCAACTTTCAACATAAAATGCAGTTCTTACAGGGTGCCAAATATGTTTATCCATCATATTTAGGCTCTTCTGACACTTGGAAGGACATCCCAGGTAGTGCTAGTGGTAAAGAACTCACCTGCCAATGCAGGAGATGCAAGAGACTCAGGTTCCATCCCTGGGTCAGGAAGAGCCCCTGGAGAAGGGTGCAGAATTCCAAGAAAGATACTTGGAATTCAAACATTCTTTCCTATAGATTCTCAGGACTGTGCAACATTAGATTTAAAACAATACAAATCAGATGCCAACTATTCATAATGCTTGTGCTAGATGCTGCGGAGAACATGTGATTCCTGCCTTTGATAACGCCAGTCTCCAGACGGAGACAAATATGCCGAACAAACTTGAAGATAATCTGTGTTGTGCTTATAATAGGGCTTCCCAGTTGGTGTTAGTGGTAAAGAACCCACCTGCCAATGCAGGAGACATAGGAGATGCGGGTTTGATCCCTGAGTTGGGAAGATCCCCTGGAGGAAGGCACGGCAACGCCAGTATTCTTGCCTGGAGAATGCCATGGACAGAGGAGCCTGGTGGGCTACAGCCCATGGGGCCACAGAGCTGGATACAACTGAAGCGACTTAGTACACAAACATGTATTTATAATAAGTGTTCAAGAAAGAAGCAAGAAGAAGGTAGCAAAGAAGAGACTCATTTGGAGTAGAGGTATTAGGAAAAGCTTTGGAGAGAGGACAGCTTGGAGTCTCTCAGACCCTGATAGCCTGTCATCAGGTAAGAGTGAGCCAGACAGAAGTCATTCCAGACCCAGGGAGCAAAAACTTGGGAGGCTCAGGGCAGAGGACAGTGCCCAGTAAGCTGATATGTACAGAGCTGAGCCTGCTCTCATCAGAGGCTTATTGCAGTTGTAACTGCCTGCTGGCCAGTCTCCCCCATAAAACTGTGGGTTCTGGAAGGCAGCAACCACATCTGGGGTCATGGGATTATATGGAATCATCACTGTGTTCCCAAAGCTTAGCACAGTGGCTGGCATACATTGTTGTTGTTCAGTTGCTAAGTCATGTCCAACTTTTTGCAACCCCATGGAATGCAGCACACCAGGCTTCCCTGTCCTTCACTGTCTCCTGGAATTTGTTCAGATTCATGTCCATTGAGTCAGTGATGCCATTCAACTATCTCATCCTCTGTCATCTCCTTCCCCTCCTGCCCTCAATCTTTCCCAGCATCAGGGTCTTTTCCAATGAGTTGGCTCTTTGCATCATATTATTAGATCTCCTTAAAAATTTGTTGAATAAGTGTGAGGGGGGTAGTGTGGAAAGTCTGAAATCCACCAAGGCACTGTGACAAGAAACCCAGTAAGACCCTGATGAGGACCTGAAGAGAATCAAGGCACCATGGAAGGTGAAGACTTGGGGGACGGGTAGGTCCCTTTGGAGATCTATTCCTGATGGAAAGTGTTAGTCACTCAGTCGTGTCCTACTCTTTGCGACCCCATGGACTGTGTAGCCTGCCAGGCTCCTCTGTCCATTGAATTATCCAGGCAAGAATACTGGAATGGGTTGCCATTTCTTTCTCCAGGGGATCTTCCCCACCCAGGGATCAAACCCAGGTCTCCCACATTGCAGGCGGATTCTTTACCGTCTGAGCCACCAGGGAAGCCCAAGCAGGACAGTAACTCCTCTCATCATGTTATACAGACTATAGTCAGACCCAGGGGAATTGATTTCTCTCTTTGGGAGCAGTAAGGAAAGAACCTTTCTTAATGTTCAGATGTGCCCAGCAGAGTTTTATTGATGGCTGACTGAGGATACAGTGCTTCATACACAAAGAATTGCTTCAAAGACTTGCATGCAGGAATTTGGGAGCTCTGGTATGCTTTTAGCATCCGAGGAGGTCTGTGTGAGTACACAGTACATGTCCATGATGGCAGATCCCGCCTAGAACTGAACAGCAGCTGCAGCACGGGGCTCTTTTGCTTTCTTGGGTTCCGGGTAGTCAGTTTTATAAAAACAAGTCTTACGTATCACCTCAAAGTGATTCCTACAATTCTCTTCCCTTTAGCTTGATTAGGACCAAAATGATCACTAAATTGATAAAAATAATTCAGAGAGAAATGAGATTTGTGGAGTGGCAGTTGCCCTTAGTGGACTTCCCTGGTGGCTCAGTGGTAAAAAATCCGTCTGCTATGCAAGAGACCAGGATTCGATCAAGCAGTTTCACAGCGGGGAACTTGCTCTGCTGAACTTGGCTCCTTGTTATAACAAGCTGGCTTTGAATCTCAGTTGGCTCCGTGGTACTGGGGAAGCCACACTTCCTCCTTGTTTAAAATAGAGAACATTACTGCCTTATAGAGCTGTGAGCATTTTTCTTTCTCTTGGCAGCACCGCATGGCATGCCTGCATTCATGCTAAGTCCCTTCAGTTGTTTCTGACTCTTTGTGACCCTATGGACTGTAGCCCGCCAGGCTCCTCTGTCCATGGGACTCTCCAGGCAAGAATACTGGAGTAGGTGTGTGTGTGCTTAGTTGCTCAGTCATGTCTGCCTCTTTGTGATCCCATGGACTGTAGCATGCCAGGCTCGTCCATGGGATTCTCCAGACAAGAATACTGGAGTGGGTTGCTATGCCCTCCTCCAGGGAGTCTTCCCGACCCAGGGATCGAACTCATGTCTCTTATGTCTCCTGCATTAGGCGGGTTCTTTATCACTAGCGCCACCTAGGAAGTCCACCGCATGGTATATGGGATCTTAAATTCCCCACCCAGGGATGAAACCCTCAGCCCCTGCATTGGAAGGCAGAGTTTTTTTTTTTATTTCTATTGAGAAATTTTATTTAGGTTTAACCTAACATCTAGAGGACTTCCATGCGATTCCATCTTTTCCCAGAATGAGATTCCAAACTGCAGTTTCTAGGAGAGGGATTTGGAGAGTTGGGTTTTGCTATTTAAATTGGGATCACATTAATTATTAGCAGACAAAAGACCTTTCTCTGCTGGACTTAACCACCTTAACTAAGGAAAGTCCCTTACAGCTGTGAGGATTTACTGGATAATTAGCCTCTCTCTCTCATCATGGCAAATATAAATAACATAAAACCCACCATTTCAACCATTTTTTGGTTTGTTTTTAAATTCTAATTGGAGGATAATTGCTTTATGATATTGTGTTTGTTTCTGCCATACATCAACATGAATCAGCCACAGGTATACATATGTCCACTCCCTCTTGAACTTCCTTCCCGCATCCCATCCTCTCCCACCCCTCTAGGTTGTCCCAGAGCACTGGGTTGAGCTCCCTGCATCACACAGCAAATTCCCAAGGGCTATCTGTTTTGCATGTGGTGATGTGTATGTTTCCATGCTCCTCTCTCAATGCGTCCCGCCCTCTCCTTCCCCCGCTGTGTCTGCAGGTCTGCTCTCTGTGTCTGCGTCTCCATTGCTGCCCTGCAAATAGGTTCATCAGGACCATCTTTCTAGATTCCAAACACGTGTTAATATACAATATTTGTCTTTCTCTTTCTGACTTACTTCACTCTGTACCCTAGGCCCTGGGTTCATCCACCTCATTATCACTGACTCAAATGTGTTCTTTTTTATAGCTGAGTAATATTGATGCTTTTGAACTGTGGTGTTGGAGAAGATTCTTGAGAGTCCCTTGGACTGCAAGAAGATCCAACCAGTCCATTCTAAAGGAGATCAGTCCTGGGTGTTCTCTGGAAGGAATGATGCTAAAGCTGAAACACCAATACTTTGGCCACCTCATGTGAAGAGTTGACTCACTGGAAAAGACCCTGATGCTGGGAGGGATTGGGGGCAGGAGGAGAAGGGGACGACAGAGGATGAGATGGCTGGATGGTATCACCGACTCGATGGACAGGGGTTTGGGTGAACTCCGGGAGTTGGTGATGGACAAGGAGGCCTGGCGTGCTGCAATTCATGGTGTCGCAAAGAGTCGGACACGACTGAGCGACTGACCTGAACTGCACTGAATATTCCATCGTCCATTTTTAAGCGTGCAGTTGGGCAGCATTAAGAACTTTTACAGTGTTGTACAACTGTCACCATCATCTAACCACAAAACCGTATCATCATCCTAACTGAAACTCTGTACCCATTAAACACTAACTCCCCATCCTTCCTTCCCTGACCATCTTACTTTCTGTCTCTATGAGTTTGACGACTCTTAAGTACCTCACATAAGTGGAATCATAGTGTTTGTCTGGCTTGTTTTGCTTAGCATAATGTCTTCAAGGTTCATCCATGTTGCAGCATGTATCAGAATTTCCTTGCTTTAATATTACTTATTAATATTCCATCATTCTATTCACCACGTTTTGTTTATTCATTCATCCATTAACAGACACTTGGATTGCTTCTACCCGTTAGCTATTGTGAATAACACTGCTATAATCTAAGTGTACAAATATCTGTTTGAGTCCCTGCTTTCAATTCTTTTGAGTATATACTCGAAAGTAGAGATCTTACTTTAACAGAAGTACTTAACTTTTCTATTTCATTTCTTAGCAATTAAGCTACCAGCAACGTTGGGGACCAATATAATAAAAACAGACTGTCATTATTTTTCCTCCAAAAAAATACTCTATTGATCATTTAAGGTAAGTTTTAGGGACGCACAATAATGTAGTATTTCAGGAACTATTATTGTTATGGCTGAAAACAGAAAAATGCTTCTATTGTTTGGGGAAAAGTATAGTAATAAATCTGAGTATAATGTTACTGCTCTAGTGATTGCAAAACAGTAATGTAATTAAAACTTGATACAGTAACATTGAGACTAAATTGGATTGCCATGATTAAGACATCCAGGAAAATAATTCTACAAGCAGTTAGAGATTACAGAAAGACTGTTGACAGGAGTGTCAGTCTATGAACCGGTTAAGGAAAAAATAATGTCATCACTAAGGAAGACGGGATGACAATTCAAATGTACTAGTTAGTAAAGAGCCCTCATTCTTAGGAGGGATGTAAATGCTGCTTTGAGCTGAAGGGAGAGTGTTTCTTTCAATTTAAAAAGTGTCGGGGCAAAAGCGGTGTTCTTACACAGATGTAAGCTGACATTGACAAATCAGAGTCAGTAAAGCCTGTGTGAAAGTCTTTTGATAGATTTTCTTATAAAGTGCTTCACATTCTGACTTAACTTGAGGAAGAGAAAAACGCAACTAAAGACAGTCTTAAATAATTCTTTTAGTGTTGGTTTTCTTCTAATCCCCCTTGTTGGATGCTCTGTGTCTACACTTACTTCTATCCTCTCAAAAGGTCTCAAAGAAGACCTACCTCCCGTCCATGAGTCAGCCTTCAGTTGTTTAGAACACAGGTGTCAAGCCCTAGCTAAGCCTCCCTTCTGGTGACACGTCCTCCTTCATCTGGTCCTTGTATGTCAAGATTTGTAGGCGCTCCTCTACCTTGATAACTCATCTCTAAAGTAGGTCCAATTTGTTATTTTTTGACAACAGAGTACCTGGAACCAAACTCAGCCTTTCAAATATGGGCTGACAAGAGTGGAATACAGAATGGCTATTGCCTTCTGTTCTGTAGAAAATCATCTTGGGGTGAAGTCTAAAAAGCTTTGGACTTATTGTTTGGTTTATAGTCACCCTGTTGGCTTCTGGTAAGCTTCCTTTGGACAACTTTTATTTATTTATTATTTTTTAAACTTATTATTTTGTATTGGAGTATAGCTGATTAACTATGTCGTAATAGTTTCAGGTAGACAGCAAAGGGACTCAGCCATACATATATATGAGTCCCCCAGACTCCCTTCTCATCCAGGCTGCCACATAACATTGAATAGAGTTCCATGTGCTATACCGTAGGACCCTGTTGGTTATCCGTTTTAAATATAGCAATGTGTACATGCCTTTGGACAGCTTTTAGATCTTCACCTCAAAGGATATTAAGTCATTACAATTTTTGATCCTTTTCTTCCTGTGAAATTGACACCGAGGTTTATCCTGCCAGCCCCATACAATATATGCAATATATGGGCTCTATTCCTTTTTTTTTTTTTGGTTGCACTGGGTCTTCATTGCTGTGAGTGGGCTTTCTCTAGTTGCAGCGAGTGGAGCTATTCTTTGGTTGCGGTGACAGGCTTCTCATTGTGATGGCTTCTCTTGTTGTGGAGCACAGGATCCAGGCTGTGTGGGTTTTAGAAGTTGTGGCACACAAGCTCAGTAGTTGAGGCACATACGCTCAGTAGTTGCGGCACACAAGCTCAGTAGTTGCAGATCGAGGGCTTAGTTGTTCCACAGCATGTGGAATCTTCCCGGAACAGGGATCAAATCCACGTTGGCAGGTGGATTCCCATCCACTGTGCCACCAGGGAAGTCCGTACCAGCTATTCTTGCTAGTTGTGTCATCAGCAAATACAACAGAAGCAAGTGTAATAAAACCCCAAGTCAGTGAGTGTTATGAAGTTCTCTGCTTTACCTACAATGTCTTATTCAGTTAGCACACCAATATTATGAATCGTTCTAACAGTTATGAAGCATTATTATTCCTGTTTTGTAGGTGAGGAAACTGAGGCTGATGAGTTTGTAAACTTAGAATTGGAAGCTTGGCCTATCTAATTTCTGTCATCTTAACTACCTTGTGGCTTCCCCATAAGCGTGCCACGTATTTCCTTACCCCATCACCTGTAAAATTATTGACTAGGATTGGGCAAATCCATTGTCTTTGGAATTGGCTCAGTCCATTAACAGCACAGTCTTTGTTAGGCTCTTTATCATGTACTTCTGTGACCCAGCCCATGCTTCTGTGATGTCAGTTTTTTCCTGCAAGCCTATTGGGATCTACTGTGTAAATGTTTTAAATGCAGTTCCATTCCTCTGATATGTCTCAACCAGTTCAGGGAGGAAAAATATAGGCAGTCCTATATGTTCCTTTTTAGTCAGTCTATGCTGGCTCCTTCTTTTCTAAATCATCATAAACCATCTGTTTAAAAATCCATTCTGCAGTTGCCCCACGGATTTACATTAGATCAACTATCTGAAATTTTTAGAATCCTCTCTTTAGAAAACTGAGATAATATTTACTTCTTTTCTGGCACTTTCCCTATGGTTCCTAAAATATTACCAATATTGATTCTACAATTACATCTGCATTCCTTTAGATGGAAATTAAATTTTCTTGGCTTTATGTATTTGCTTTATATTTGTGGCAGTTACCTAGTTTTGGTTCTAAGCTGGGCTTAGGTAGTTGGCCATATTCTTTTTGCATGCCCAATTCAATTAAGTTTTAACTCAGAAAGCTATTATGTATTGGGGAAGTATATTGTAATCAAATGTAAACATGGTTCCTACACATTAGGGCTGCTTCTCACCTATGCAGTACTTCTGTACAACTTATGTACAAATTAGGAAAAGATGCCCCGTTCTCAGATAAAAAAGTGCTTAGATAATTATATTATGGTGTAACAGGAATAATTTATGGTAGATCCCACCCTAACTTGCCTCTTTGGCTTTCGCTACATGATACAAATGCTCACAGTTTGACCCAATCTCACATAAGACAGAACTATTTTAGACAATGACTGCTGTGACTGGAGGCATGGTTTCCACACTTCACTCAGACTGGTAAGAATGATGATTCCAATACACTGTGATAAGTTATAATTCCTAAAACTACCACTAAAAAAGCTATACAAGAAGATACACTAAAAAACCACTATCAATAAATCAAAATGGAATTCTGAAAAATATTCAAGTTTCCCCTAACAAATCAGGAAAAAACCCAGGGAAACAAAAAAGTAAAAACTAACCAGAAACTCAGAAAATTAAGAAAATCAAATGGAAGCCTTAAATCCTAACATGGTAATTAAATTAAATGTAACTAGTTGAATGCCTGAATTAAAAGAGTTGCAGGCAGGATTAAAAAACATGACCCAACTATAAGTTGTCTAATGATGAACCTAGACAGCATATTAAAAAGCAGAGACATCACTTTGCTGACAAAGGTTCTTATAGTCAAAGCTTTGGTTTTTCCTGTGGTCGTGTATGGATGTGAGAGTTAGACCATAAAGAAAGCTGAGCACTGAAGAATTGATGCTTTTGAACTGTGGTACTGGAGAAGACTCTTGAGAGTCCCTTGGACTGCAAGGAGATCCAACCAGTCAATCCTAAAGGAAATCAACCCTGAATATTCATTGGAAGGATTGATACTGAATCTGAAGCTCCAATAATTTGGCCACCTGAGGTGAAGAGCTGACTCATTGGAAAAGGCCCTGATTTTGGGAAAGATTGAGGGCAGGAGGGAAAGGGTGCAACAGAAGATGAAATGGTTGGATGGTAGGCATCACTGACTCGGTGGATGTGAGTTTGAGAAAACTCTAGGAGATAGCGAAGGACAGGGAAGCCTGGCGTGCTGCAGTCCATGGGGTCGCAAAGAGTCGGACACAAGTGAGCGACTGAACAACAGAAAGAAGGAACATGCTTCAAATATAAAGATACAAACTGAAAACAAAAAGAGAAAAAGTTGTACTATGCAAACATTAATCAAAGGAAAACAATAGTGACTCAATGTCAGATAAAGAAATTTTACAGGTAAAATTCTTCATCAGGTAAAGAAAATGACCAGAGGCAGAGAGGGATATTATATAGTGGTTAAAGAGTTGATACATCAAGAAGACAGTCCCAAATATGTATGAATTAAATGACAGAATTGCAAAATAAGTGAAAAACTGAAAGAATTGAGTGAGGGAAAAATCTACCATTATAGTTAGAGACTTCAATAACCACTTTTCATCAATTGATAGAGCAACTTGACAAAATCAGCAAGGATATATTAATACTAATAGAGGAACTCAACTCTATCAACCAAGAGTCAAACTGACATTTAGAGAATCCTCCATCCAAGAAAAGCACACTACACGTTCTTTCCAAGTATTCATGGGACATATATAAATGTAGACCATATTCTGGGCCATAAAATGAAGCTTCCACCAATTAAAAAAAATTGATATCATATACAGCATGCCCTCTGATCACAGTGGAGCTGCATGAGAACTGAAAAGCAGAAAGACAACAAGAGTATCTCTAAACACATGGAAGCTAAACACCCAAAGCTAAATAACTTACGGATCTAAGAGGAAGCTTCCATGGAAATCTAAAAATACACTGGACTGAAGGGAAACAGAAATACAACATATCAAATTTTGTGGGGGCATAGCTGAAGCAGTGCAGAGAGGAAAATCGATGGCACTAAATGCGTAAGTCAGACAAGAAGAAAAGTCTCAAACCAATAAGTTTTACCGCCCGAATCTTGAAAAGAGCAAAATAAACTCGAAAAAAGGAAGAGGGACTTCCCTGGTGGTCCAGTGGATAGGATATCACCTTCCAATGCAGGGGGTGCAGGTTCAATCCCTGGTCAGGGAGCTAAGATCCCTCACGCCTCATGGCCAGAAAACCAAAACATGAAAAAAAAAAAAAACCAACCACCAGAAACAATACTGTAACAAATTCAATAAAGACTAAAAATGGTCCATGTCAATTCTTATAAAAGGAAGAAAATTATAGAGATTAGGGCAAAAATCAGTGAAATTGAAAAGAGAACAATATAGAAAATCAGTGAAATAAAGAGCTGATTGTTTGAAAAGATCAATAAAATCGACAAACTCCTGCCTAACAATGAATAAAAGAAGACACAAATCACCATTATGAGGAATGAGACAAAGTACATCACTACAGACATAAAAATGATAACAAAGGCATATTATGAATGACTGTACACTGATAAATTAGACAGTTTAGATGAAATGGACCAATTCTTTGAAAAACACAAAGGACCAAATTCACCAAATATTAAAAGTCAACAGAGCTGTAACTCATAAATATATCAAATTTTTAATTAAAAACTCACCCCCAAAAAATATCCGGCCCAGGTGTTTTCACAGGAGAATTCTACCAAAATTTAAAACCAAATTAAAACCAATTATACAAAATCTTTTCTAGAAAACAGAAGGGAAGTTAATGTTTCCTGACTCCTTTTATGAAGCTAGCATTACCCTGATACCAAAAGCAGAAAAAACCACAGATCTTGTGAGTAAAGACAGAAATGTCCTTAACGAAATGCTGGCAAATAGAATTCAGCAACATATATAAAGAATTATATACCAAGAGCAGGTCAAGTTTATTTTACTTAGATGGGGTATTCTACTTGCAGAGATGCAAGGCTGGTTTAAGAAAATCAGTCAATGTAGTCCACCTTATTAATAAGCTAAAGGGGGGAAAATTACACAATCTTACCAACTGATGCAGAAAATGCATTCAACAACAACTCATTCGTTATAAAACCTCTCAGAAAAATAGAAATAAAAGGGAACGCCCTCAATTTGACAAAGATTATCTACAAAAAACCTACAGCTAGCAACAAGGCAAGGATGTCCACTCACCATTCTTACTCAACGTTGTGCCAGAAGTCCTAGCCAGTGCGGTAAGGAAACAAAAAGCATACACATTAGGAAAGATGAAATAAAACCGTCCCTACTGTGGGTGACATGATTGCCAACACAGAAAACCCCAAGGAATCTGCCAAAAATTCCTGAACTAGTAAGTAAATTTAGCAAAGTCACAGGATATAAGATGCTACAAAAATCAACTATTTCTAAATACCAGCCTGAACATATGGACACTGAAAGTAGATATGCAACACCATTTACAATCACTTTAAAATACTTAGGTGTAGTCTGACCACATGTTGTAAACAAAACATGTGCAGGACTTGCATACTGGAAACTAAGCAACACTGATGAGAGAAATCGAAGAAGATCTAGATAAATCCAGACGCAGACCATGTTTAGGAATTTAAATACGGAACATAGTCAAGATGCCAATTTCCCCCAAATTGATGTGCAGGTTTAATGCATTTCCTATCAACATCACATACTTTTGTGGACATAGACAAGACTGTTCTAAAATTTACACGGAAAGTTAAAGGAACTAGAATAGCTAAAATAATCTTTAAGAGTAAAGTGAGATTTACTCTATTATTTTTGTCAGGAGTTTGACACAGAGATCAATGGAACAGAATGGAGAATCTAGAAATAAACCGACAGAAATATGTCCAACTGATCTTGCCAAAAGTGCAAAAGCAATTCAAGGAGGAACTATAGCCTTTTCATAAATGGTGTTGGAGTAAACATCCATTGATATTTACTTTGAACTTTAAGTCTCACACCTTACACAAGAAGAAACTAAAAATGGATCCTGGACTTCAGTGTAAAGTAGACTTTTAGGGGGAAAAAAACATTAAAGAAAATCTTTGGGGTTCTAGCCTAGGTTCTTAGATTTGACACAAATCAAAAGCTTTTCCTCTGTGAAAGACTATTAAAGTAAAAAAAAAAAAAAAAACCAAGCTAGACATGAGAAAATATTTGAACATCACACAAAGACAAAGAACTTATAGTTTCTATAAAAAAAGGTACATTTAAAACCCAACCCCAAAAGCCCAATCAGCAAATGGGCAAAAGATGGAAAGAAACATTTCACAAATAAGCCCAAGAAAAAAGTCAACATCAAAAGCCACTGAGGAAACGCGAATGAAATCCATGAGAAAGCCCTACACACCAATCAGAATGACTAATATAAGAAAAAATAATGACCACAAATGCTGATGAGGATTTAAAGAAACAGAATCACTCATGGATTGCTCGTGGGAATATAAAATGGTGCAGCCACTCTGAAAAATAGTATGACAGCTCCTTCAAAAATGAAACATGCAACTATTATATGACTAACCATTGTATTCCTGGGAATTTATCTTAGAGAAATGAAGCCTATATTCACTGAAAAGCCTCCACGGAAATGTTATCACAGCTTTATCCATAATAAATTGGGAACAGCCCAGATGTCCTTCAACAGCTGAATGACTATAAACCAACTGTGATACACCCTTATCACGCAAGACCACTCAGCACAGCCTGGAGGAATCCTCAGAGCATGGTGAAAGGTTTTGTATTTTGCCTACATTGGCATCCTGGTTGTGATATTGTACTGCAGTTCTGCAAGATTTTTTCATCAGAGGAAACTGTGTAAAGGGGTCAGGGGATCTCCCTGCATTATTTTTATTACTATATGGGAATCTACACTATGCCAAGGTAAAAGTTTAATTAAAAAATAATTCCACCCTCAGACAACGAATGGGTTAGAATATAGAAGAAACTAATGTGATTTCTCACCTAGTCCAAAGCTGAATGTTGGAACTATGTTCAGACCTGAGAATAAGGAGAACCAAGTTAATCTCCAGATTGTTAAACTTCTGCCATGACGAAGCAGGCTCTGTGTCTGTGGCAATGAGTAATGCATGCCTTAAGCATGTACTTGTGATATAGCAAGTCCATTTCTGGGTGTTTACCCGAAGAAAATGAAAACACTAATTTGAAAAGATATATGCACACTTATGTTCACTGCAGCATTATCTATAATACCAACCTAAGTGCCCATCAACAGATGAATGGATAAAGATGTATCCATTATACATATATATAGATACACACACATATACACAATGGAATACTACTCAGCCAGGAAAAGGAATGAACCTGCCAATTGTCATGAAAGTGAATGGATCTAGAGGGTACTATGCTAAAATGAAATGTTACCCAGGGAAAGACAAATACCATCTGGTTTCTTTTATATGTGGAGTCTTAAAAAACAACAAGCAAATCAAAAGAGAGACAGATGCATAGATACAGAGAACAAATGGGTGGTTGTCAGAGGGGAGGGGAGTGGAGGGTTGGGTGACGAAAGTGAAGGGGATTACGAGTACAGACTTCCAGTTATAAATAAGTCACAGGGATGTAACATACCACATACGGAATGGTGGTGGTGGTTTAGTTGCTAAGTCGTGTCTGACTCTTGTGATCCCATGGACTGTAGCCTGCCAGACTCCTCTGTCTATGGGATTCTCCAGGCGAAAATACTGGAGTGGGTTGCCATTTCCTTCTCAAGAGGATCTTCCCTACCTAGGAATTGAATCTGGGTCTCCTGCACTGCAGGCAGATTCTTTACCGACTGAGCTATGAGGGAAGCCCCTACATACGGAATACAGTCAATAATATTGTAATAACTTTGTACTTTGTACGCTGAGGGATGGTTACTAGACTTTAGCATGGTGATCAACTTGTAACGCATATAAATACCAAGAATGTACTCATGGGTGTGGGCTCGAGGGCTGCTTAGGCACCATTGTCTGAGGCTTCTTGAATATTCCATCTCCCTGCGGAGTGGGTCAGCGCTGTGGTCAGGGGAAAGGGAGGTAGGCTGGAGTCGAGGGGCAGAGGGACCGTCCTCTTTCTTGGACTCTCTGGAAGATGCAGGTAGTTTCTAGTAACTGGATTCTGTTTCTCTGCCCACTGCCTTTCAACACTTCAGTGGCCACTACCATTATAGCCACACTGATGCCTTAACTGAGACATGAAAAAGATGAGGGGACCACAGGAAAAGCACTTGAAATACAATATTAAAAAAAATTTTTTTTATTTTAAAATTTTGCCCTGTCCAAAGTGGCATGTGGGATATTATTTCCCCAATCAAGGATGCAACCCACACCCCCGGCATTGAAAGTGTGGAGTCTTATCACTGGAGTGCCAGGGAAGTCCTTAAAACACAATTTCGATGTCTCATGAAACGCACAGGAATGAGCATTCATTAGCTATGCTTTACATCTGCTTTAGCTATAGAAATACAATGGTTCTGAAACTCATATTTAGAGAGAAAGTAACTACCCACTCATCTGAACAAAAAGGGGAAAAAAAAACGTTTTTCAGGAAATGTGAAGAATCATTAACTTCACAGATTCTGCACAGAAAGCATAATTGCCTACAATACAAGGCAGAAACACACTCTAAAGCATTTGTGAGCAAAATGGAGACATGGGCCATTAATCCTTTATCATCAGAATCAAACAGTACTCAAATGACCACATGGACTGTGACTAAATCAATTAGGTACAAAGATGGTAATAATTAGGGCTGTTGGCAGTCAAAAGCTCTCCCAGAAATGTGCTTAGATGTTGAAAAGACGACTTCTATCCACTTTTATTACCTTTGTGCCGCGGTAAATTATAGTAATTTCTTATGCCTTGAGTAAGGGGAAATGGGAAGATAATATTCAGCTTACTGAGGATGGTTTAACTTTTCTATAGACAAGCACTGAACAATCATGTACCTACACATAATGCGGGATATAAAGCTTTCTGGTCAAAATGTACTCTGTTATGGTAGCAACATAATAGAGTATGCATATTCTGCCTCGGAAAATCCCAAGATTCTGGTAAGCAATGTGTAGGAAGCAAAGAACTAGAGGATTAGACAGTGCATAAACAAAGCTCCCTTTAACAGATGCTGCTGTTGGGACAGCTAAGACTTGCCTACTGTCCTTCCCTTTCCCAACCCCTGAGGGGCCTTCCTCCCCTCTGGGTCTTTATTAGTTGGCTTTTGTCGCTCCTCTTCTGAAAAAGACACTTATTTTCTGTTCTGCTCTTTCCTATGCCCAGCGTCCACTTGGAGAAAAGAGTGAGTCTGTATTTCCAAGGAGACCTTCGCAGACCATCAGGCGAGTCAGTCCCGGGGAGCGCCTGCAGGGGGCGGTCGACACCGTGGAATGAGCAGACCGCGTTGGCTGCCCTAGGGGTCCCGGACCTGCTGCAGGACAGGCCTGGGAGATCAATATGCAAGAAAGGAAAATCCAAGGTAATCCGCTCAAATCAAGTTGTTAAATGTTTGCCTTTGGTGACCTCTAAGAATCAAAGGTGGTCGGGGGCCTGGAGTGATGGCGGGGGTGGGGGTTCATCTTTTCTAAGGCTCTCACTGCACAAATGTGCAGTTGAGGCTCAGAGGAGGCCTGTGGTGTAACCAGCGAATTAGCAGCACTGCTGATGCAAGAACTGAGGTTGACTAACAGCCTGGACCCTTTAAGAGATTCCCCGCGGCCCCTGTCTGTATTTATTTACAAGATAAATATCTAAAGTAAAAAGAACACTCTCCACTTCTGAGTTTTCATTTCTAGGAGTGAAGCTGAAAGTGGCGAAGCTTATTAGGGGGGAAATAGGCACTAATTTGAAATAAGATAGGATTATGAATACATTGCACTATCTGTTTATGTTATAACAGCCATAGGCTCTGATGGTGGAAACAGTTAATAAGCTTGCTTTTTTAAAAATCTAGCTGTATTGCCTGTTTTATTTACATATATTGAAACAAGGAGTCTTTTCTGGTGAATCACGCATTTATGGGATCATTTGGGAGTTCTGGTATTATTTTCACCTGCTCTTCTCTTTCTAAGCTCCACTGCAGAACAATTAATTTAGGTTCCCAGGGTATTTTCAAAAGCAAGCTGCTCAAAATGTGGTTCTAGGACCAGCATCACCTGGGAGCTTGTTACAAATGCAGAGTCCCAGGCCCACCTGAGGTTTATTGCATCCACGTGTCAGCGGGATTCCAGGCGATTCTTGACGTGCACTACAGCCTGGAGAGAACAGCTGTATCACTCCAGTACTACCTCGCAGAGCCCTTACTTCATTGTTCCTCAGGCTGACCTGGGCTCCTAGTCCTTAACCTGGGTGTTCCTGCCAAGAATGAGCATTCAGCATCTTCTGTTTAAAAGAAGAGCATCACTTGTGCTTTAAAATGAGGCGGAAAGAGTAATGGAGTGGAGTTTGTGGTGCGTTCCTGTGGATTCCTTAATGGGACTTTATTTTATGTGGAAGGGCACTGTGTTGATAGCTATATAAGAAAGGTTTAAAAGTCCTCATATGCAATTCATGGAAGCTAATAAACCAGTTTCTTGGTCGACTCTGGTCCTAGTACTTGACTCATTCCTAATGAGTTGGGGTCTGAACAGCCTCATAAACCCTGTCAGCTCCCCAGACAGAAGGACGCATGGCGAGGAAGCTGTGCTTGCACAGACCATAGCTTCTCATCATTTTTGTTTCTTCCCACCACCAAGTCTAGAGTTGTGTTCTCTATTCAACACGTGCCTAACTATCCTTGCCAGCAATAACACTACATAAATATTGAGTCGCCCCCGCCCCACCATGCATAAAGTGCTGTTGGATCAAAATGTTTTCCTAATTAGTTAAAATAGCTGATGTTGGACTGCTAGTCAGTGCAAGGGTGTAGGCCGAAGGGCATATTTAGATGAGTTTTTCTGATATCCCTGTTCTGTAGGTGAAATCACATATCCATTTGCTTCTTCATATATCTCCAGGGAGTTATCAATTTGGGAGACAAATGAGTTACTGCATTATAGTGCTGTCAGACTCAAGCATTTTGGATTTTGTGGAATTAAACTCATGCTGGCTTGTTTATCGTCTATGTCTAGAAAATTGATGATGTAAATGTTGGAATGCTTAAAAGGATACACTTTAGAAGTGTGGTTTAACACATGACTTCAAGTCTTGGAGTTTGAGTGCTGGAGAAGAAGCTTCCACAGAGTAGATTGGGGTTTTCCAGAACCATTCACATCCTCACTGGCCAGTTCCCCTGGCAGGCGGCTGCTGCCAGGTCCCTCCTTTGGGAGGCCTGGTTCTGTCTAGGCAGCCAGTGCCATCAGCTGGAGGGGGTACCTTAGAGACCAGGTGTGGATCACCAGGGTGCTTGTGGGCAGTGATGGAAGCAAGGTCCACTGTACCCTGTTGCGAATTTGAGAGAGACGGATGATACAGCTATGGATGAATAAGTTTCTTTTCTTTTCATCTTTATTTATTTCTGGCTGCACTGTGTCTTTGTTGCTGTGCATGGGTAGTTGTGGCGAGTGGGGGCTGCTCGCTAGCTGTGGTGTGAGGGCTTCTCACTGGGGTGGCTTCTCTTGTTGTGGAGCACAAGCTTTAGGTGTGCGGGCTTCGCGGGCTTCGGTACTTGCAGCGCTAGAGTTTCGACGTGCGACTCGAGAGCACGGGCTTAGCAGTTTTGCACAGGCTTAGCTGCCCCAGGGCAATGGAATTTTCCCAGACCAGGGATTGAAACATTGTCCCCTGTATTGGCAGGTGGATTCTTATCCACTGGAGCACCAGGGAAGTCCTATTTTAAAAATTTTTTAGAATTGAACTATAGTTGACTTACAATATTGTGTTAGTTTTAAGTGATTCAGTTATATGTATATATGTATTCCTTTTCAGATTATTTTCCATTATAAGTTATTATAAGATATTGAATATAGTTCTTTGTGCTGTATAGTAAATCCTTGTTGGTTATCTATTTTATATATATTGGTGCATATCTATAAATCCTCTACCCCTAATTTATCTCTCTCCCTCCCCTTTCCCCTTTGGTAACCATGTTTGTTCTCTATGTCTGTGAATCTGTGTCTGTTTTGTAAGTGAGTTGGTTTGTGTTATTTTCTAAGATTCCACATTGAATGAATAACATTTTCAACGTTCATTTTAAACTCAGGAGTGATATGGTACCACAAACAGATAATATCTGCAATGATGATGACATTTCACTATTAATTAAGATCTTCTATAATGATTATTTTAATGTGAGCTAGAAACATTTTTATGATGAAGATCAATGAAGAAAAAAATGTGAATAGAAAGTTCAGCCAAAGGTGAGTTTAAACAGAGCAGCCTACTTGAAGATATTTCTCTGTGTAGACTCTTGCCTTACAGGTCTTCTAATATTAGCTGATTAGGCATTAGCTGATTAGGCATTCCAGACACAAAAGTCACGTGAGAAAATGGTGAGACTCTCCTCTCAATCAACCCCAAACTGACTTTGATCAGGACTAGCATTTCTCCATCAAGGTAGGAATATTGCCATCGGAGGGACTGGGCACATACCAGATGCCATAAATGAGGTTGACATCTCCAACTACTAAGTCAGAAAGCTGAAAAAATATAGAATATCTCAACAGGCAAAAGTGCAGCGTCTTTGAATGGCATATGAAATTTCCATCAAAATGGCTTGATCTGGAAGGGTTTTATAAAAATAAACTGCTTTTCCAGCCCTGTACTCTTCTCCCCCTGGGAACCCAGTGGGCAGTGGCTGCAGACAGCAGCCTCCTCGATAGTGTATGCAGCCTGTTGTCTGTACAGGTTGCCCTAAGGGACCTTGGAGACAGCCCTTTCCAGTGGACATTCATGACTGGCATGCTCGCCCCAGTCTAGGCTCCAGACAGGTATGTGTGTTGCCTTTGGAAAGCCCCAAGGTGAAGTGGCCAGGGTCCACACCGGCCAAGTCTTTATGTCTATCTGCACCAACCTGCAGAACACGAGCATGTGACTGAGGCCCTCTGCAGGGCCAAGTTCAAGTTCCCTGGCCGCCAGAAGATCTGCATCTCCAAGAAGTGGGATTTACTAAGTTTCATGTGGATGAGTTTGAAAAAAACATGGTGGCAGGAAAGCGGCTCATCCCCAGTGACTGTGAGGTCAAATAATCCCTAGTGATGGCCCCCGGACAAATGACGGCTCTGCACTCGTGAGAGCCTCGGTGCCGTTCTCTCCTTAGTCACGCCCACCAGTGAATTCTACTTTCAGTATAAGTACAAAAACTGTTTGTTTTTTGTAAACAAACAAAAAAAGCTGCTGTCCTTTCTCTATGAATATGTTAAGGTTGATGTAACCCTACGTTCGGAGAAGGCCATGGCATCCCACTCCAGTACTCTTGCCTGGAAAATCCCATGGACGGAAAAGCCTGGTAGGCTACAGTCCATGGGGCTGCAAAGAGTCGGACACGACTGAGCGACCTCACTTTCACTTTTCATTTTCATGCATTGTAGAAGGAAATGGCAACCCACTCCAGTGTTCTTGCCTGGAGAATCCCAGGGACGGGGGAGCCTGGTGGGCTGTCGTCTATGGGGTCGCACAGAGTCGGTCACGACTGAGGCGACTTAGCAGCAGCAGCAGCAGCAGCAGCAACCCTACGTTTGTTCATAAACGTATAATAATTATAAATGCTGGAAAGAAGACACATACACACACCTCTCTTTGTGGAGGCTTTTGTGTGTCATCTGTTAAAAATTATCTGTGCATTTAGTTTGTCCCTTGGAGTGCAAGAAGATCAAACCAGTCAATCCTAAAGGAATCAGTCCTAAATATTCATTGGAAGGACTGATGCTGAAGTGGAAGCTCCAATACTTTGGGCACCTGATGCAAAGAGCTTACTCATTGGAAAAGACCCTGAGTCTGGGAAAGACTGAAGGCAGGAGAAGGGGATGACAGAGGATGAGATGGTTGGATGGCATCACCAACTCGATGGACATGAGTATGAGCAAGCTCTGGGAGTTGGTGATGGACAGGGAAGCCTGGCATGCTGCAGTCCATGGGGGTCACAGAAAGTTGGACATGACTGAGGGGCTGAACTGAACTTAGTTTGTCCATTTGTCCTAAAGTTTTGAGCTAGAATTGCAAAAGACATTAGTTATTCAATTTAACACAGGCTTAAAATTGTCAAAGCATTCGGTTTTCTACTAAGTCTCTCTCTCTCTATCAGGAAAGGGTATTTTCCTGTCGAATGATACTGACAATGAAAAAACCTTATCAGGCCCATGAAGTCTCCTTGAAACACAAAGAATCTCTTCTGGGTGGAGAACGGCCTATGTAGGTAGCCCTGAATGATCTAGCTTTTGAAAGGGCAGCAGAGGGCCACCTGACTGTTAAGACTCAGGCTCCAGAGGAAGCTCCTCCAAACTGGTCCTCTTTGGCACCTCCCCACAGATTCCAGGCTACCACCGCGGGTGCCAGATGCTACGTCTCTCCCTTTGGCTTGTTGCCTAGTGACAGGTGCCACATGCTCTTCCCTCCCTGTTGTCACGACCACAACATGATGGAGAAGCTGTATAGTCCCGCTCATAATCAGTGGGCTGATTGAGTAGGTCGTTTATCCAAATTCATTTACTTATTTAACAATTATGTATCGAGTACCTGTTAGGTATCAGGTACCACGCTAGGTGCTAGGATAGTAGGGAATAAGTTAATCTAATTCTTGCCCTCAAGGTGCTTATAATTTAGGGGCCTGGGGGGAGCACAAGCCTGAGCACAAAACAAACAAACAAGGGGAGAAGTCTAATAAAAGTCCCTATGACATGTACTATGAAAGATATAGTACATAGTGTCCTGGAGGCTCCCATGGACAGAGAAGCCTGGCAGGCTGTGGTCCATAGGGTCATAAAGAGACATGACTGAAGCAACTTAGCGTAAAGGATATAAGTGAAGGCTGAGACAGGAAATAGATGGAGAGTCTGTGGATTCCTGGCTTGAGTGACCGGGTAGGGTGATCACCATGGACGGAGCACTGAGCTGGAGTGAAGGGGAGGGGAAAGTGTCCTGAGGTGGGTGTGCCTCCCTCTGCTGCAGGGAGGGAAGCATGGCCCGAGGGGAGGAAACAGCGGAGACTCACAGGAGAGGGCATCAGAGAGGAGAGGGCTGTGTGTGTGTGTTCTGGGAGAGGAGTCCAGGCTGGAGGATGTCAGGTCATCACACCTCTTAAAGCTTCCAGTGACCCACTGGGGGTAAGGTCATGGGCAAAGTATTGGTATTTAAAATAAACATGCCTTTGCTCTAAAAAATGATAACATGGAAGCTGATGGTTTAAGTAGTTTACCCAAAGGTCACTTTCCTAATTCCCTGGTGAGTGTTTTTCATGGTAAATGATGTTCCCTCTCATATTTCTGCTGATTTCAAAGAAATCATGCTGATTCATTACCTAAAAGTAATCTCACCTGGGGGTCAGATATTAATCTTTGCCCCAATATGATTTCTTTCTGCCTGTTGGCAGCCATCCCTGCAGAGAGCCTGGCAGAGTAAACCTTGCTCAGCATTGACACTTGGCTGGGAGTTGGCAGGAGGGTGAAGGGCTGCGCAGGTGTCCTGAGAGGCTGCCGGACTTGCGTATGTGAAACTAGACTTTGATTCCATTTCGAAGTTATTCATTGCTTATTTAGTATGTAGTGCCGAAGTGCCAGGAGTCCTTAATGAAGAAAGCAAATGGTCAGAAGACCTAAATAGATGTTTTTCCAAAGAAGACATACAGATGGCCAACAGGCACATAAAAAGATGCTCAATGTTGCTAATTATTAGAGAATCAAATCAAAACTACAATGAACTACCACCTCACACTAGTCAGAACAAATCTACAATGAGGTATGACCTCACACTGGTCAGAATGGCCATCATCAAAAAGTCTACACATTTTAAATGGCACTCACATTTAAAAAGTAATATTTATGCGATTTCTCGTCATACAGATCTGAGGTTCACTGTGTGTTTTTCCATCCTGGGGGGTACTCAGGGTGGAATTGACTTTCCACTTCCACAGTATCTTCTTTTTTTTGAGGTATCTCCATACTGTTCTCCATAGTGGCTGCACCAATTTACACTCCTACCATCAGTGAAGGAGGGTTCCCTTTTTTCCACATCTTATCCAGCATTTGTTATTTGTAGACTTTTTGATGATAGTCATTCTGACCTGTGTGAGGTCGTACCTCATTGTAATTTTGATTTGCATTTCTCTAATAATTAGCGATGCTGAGCATCTTTTCATGTGCCTGTTGGCCATTTGTCTGTCTTCTTTGGAGAAACGTCTCTTTAGATCCTCTGCCCACTTTTTGATTGGGTCTTTTTGTTGTTACTGGGTTGTGTGAGCTGTTTGGAAATTAAGCCATTGTTGGTTACATCATTGGCAAATATTTTCTCTCATTTGTAGATTGTCTTTTCATTTTTTTTTTTTTTATGGTTTCCTTTGCTGTGCAAAAGCTTATAAGTTTGTTTAGGTCCCCATTTGTTTTTTCTTTTTTTCAGTTCAGTTCAGTCACTCAGTCGTGTCAGACTCTTTGTGACCCCATGAATTGCAGCATGCCAGGTCTCCCTGTCCATCACCAACTCCTGGAGTTCACTCAAACTCATGTCCATCGAGTTGGTGATGCCATCCAGCCATCTCATCCTCTGTTGTCCCCTTCTCCTCCTGCCCCCAATCCCTCCCAGCATCAGGGTCTTTTCTAATAAGTCAACTCTTTGCATGAGGTGGCCAAAGTATTGGAGTTTCAGCTTTAGCATCAGTCCTTCCAATGAACACCCAGGGCTGATCTCCTTCAGGATGGACTGGTTGGATCTCCTTGCAGTCCAAGGGATTCTCAAGAGTCTTCTCCAACACCACAGTTCAAAAGCATCAATTCTTCAGTGCTCAGCTTTCTTCACAGTCCAACTCTCACATCCATACAAGACCACTGGAAAAACCATAGCCTTGACTAGACGGACCTTTGTTGGCAAAGTAATGTCTCTTGTTTTTTTTAATTTATTTATTTTAATTGGAGGCTAATTACTTTACAATATTGTGGTGGCTTTTACTATATATTGACATGAAACAGCCATGGATGTTCCCACCTTGCTCCCCACCCCATCCCTCTGGGTTGTCCCAGAGCACCAGCTTTGCGCACCCTGCTTTGTGCATCTAATTTGCACTGGTCATCTATTTTACACATGGTAATATACATCTTTCAGTGCTATTCTCTTATTTTTGCTTTTATTTCTATTGCCTTGGGAGAGTGACCTGAAAAAACATTGGTACAGATTTATGTCAGATAGTGTTTTGCCTATGTTCTCTTCTAGGAGTTGTATGGTGTCATGAAAGTGAAAGTGTTAGTCACTCAGCCGTGTCTGACTCTGCAACCCCGTGGACTGTAGCCCTCCAGGCTTCTCTGTCCATGGGATTCTCCAGGGAAGAATACTGGTGTGGGTTGCCATTCCCTTCTCTAGGGGATCTTCCTGACCCAGAAATCGAACCTGGGTCTCCTGCATTCCAGGCGGATTCTTTACCATCTTAGCCACAAGGGAAGCCCTTATGCCATAGAACTATAGTGTCATGGTTCTAGACTATTTTAAGGTGGAGGCCCAACTTTGTAGCGAAGAGTGCTCTGAATCTGGAGCTAGATTATGAGATAGTCATAGCATAAAAAACCCAGAATAGTCCATCTTAAGTCATCTGCCCTCTTAATGAAGCAAGAAGCTGGGAGAGGTCAAAAAAAGAAAAAAAAAAAGATAATGTCAGATATGACATGATCTCTCCTGATAAGTTTAATTGCAGTCAGAACTGAAACAATGAATTTGTGGGTTCTTGCCCAGAAATAAAGAGAACTAATTGAGATCATCAGAAGTGTCATCTTAAGGGACTTCCCCGGAGGTCCAGTGGTTAAGACTCTGAGCTTCCAATGCTAGAATGCTAGGGGCATGGGTTTGATCACTGGTCAGTGAACTAAGATCTCACATATTGCTGCTGTAGCAAAAAAAAAAAAAAAAAAGCACTAAACCAAACCAATCAAGCCATGAAAAGCTAGATGGAACCTTAAATACATGTTACAAAGTGAAGGGAGCCAACTGGAAAAGGCTACATACTGTATGATTCCAACTCTGTGACATTCTGGACAAGGCAAAACTACGGAGACAGTGAAAAGATCCTTGGTGACTAGGGTTTGAGGGGAGGGAGGGATGAAGGGGCAGAGCACAGAGGATTTCTAGGGCTCAGAAGCTGTTCTGACATGACAGAGGTGGATTATTGTAATTTTGTCACAAATCATAGAATGTGCAAAGGAGTGAACTGTAATGTAAACTATGGGCTTTGGGTGATACTGGCATGTCAGTGTAGGTTTATCAGTTGTCACAAATGTACCTCTTTGGTGGGGGGTGTTGATAACGGGAGAGTCTGTGCATGTGGAAGCAGGGAGTGTAATGGAAATCTCTACTTTCCACTCAATTTTGCTGTAAACATAAAATTACTCTAAAAAGATAAAATCTACTTTGAAAAACGAAAAGGGTGAGAAAGCCTGGAAATGAGATCATTGTGTTCTAAGCCCTGGCAAAGATCACTGATGGTCAAACTAGCTGATGAGAGAACCTCGGGCAGGTGGGCCGAGTCGATCAAGAAGCACTTCTGTTCTCTCTCCATTATACCAATCATGCAAGTTTATTTGTTCATTCAACAAAATGCATTGCCTTCTGGCTGTGTGCCAGGTACTGTGCTTGAGCCTGTGATATATAAAGAAGTCCTTGGCCTAAGGAAGCCCATAGCCATCAGAGGAAACAGACAAGTTGGACAATAAAAGTCTTGGATTATAGGGACTTCCATGGTGGTCAAGTGATGAATACATTGTTCTTCCACTGCAGCAGGTGTGGGTTTGATCCCTGGTTGGGGAACTAAGATCCTGTGTGCTGTGCCGTGCAGCAAACCAACACTCACACACACGCGTGGTATGATTCCATCGCTCAGTCCTGTCCGACTCTTTGTGACCGCATGGACTGTACCCGCCAGGATCCTCTGTCCATGGGCTTTCCCAGGCAAGAACACTGGAGTGGGTTGTCATTTCCTCTTCCCGAGGATCTTCCTGACTCGGGGATTGAACCCGAGTCTCCTGTGGCTCCTGCATTGCCAGCGGATTCTCCACTTTCTCAGCCTCGGATGATAAATATCAGGATAAAGATTTCCACCAGAAATTATTAAGCTGGGTCTCTAGTACAATTCTATCCTGACAATTTGGATGGATGATTCCAGCTCTCCTGTTTACTTTCAGATTAGAAGATTAGAGGTGAAGGTCAGATCTGATGGTCCACGTTCTTATGTAACTAACTGTAGATCTCTTGAATAACTTCTTCCCCTGATAAAAATATCTAGCCAAATTCATTTCAATTGATTGGTAAATATTATTTGTTTTTAACTGATATTACATGCTATATATTAGTAAATAGATTCCACTTGGTTCTGGGAATACCAGAGGCTGGTTCTACATTAATGCAAGCAAATTAAAGAGGAAAATAGATTCACAATGCTAATAATTCTGTGTAGCTTGACAGTCAGATGTTAGAAGCTATAAATTGCCAAGTTAAAAAGTAACAAAAAGAACCAAAATACATTTTTCTGTTATTGGGAATCCAAGCTGAGAAAGAAGACTTCTTTCTACCCCCAAATTAGGGCTGCTTGCCTCCCACCCCCCACCCCCATCTCCTAGCAGCTGGTACCCCACCTCCACCCTCCTACTATCAGAAATAATTTTCAGCAGCTGTCTGAGGAAAGTTCTGCAGCCATTGCCAAATCTGGGGCTCAGTTGCGTCCATACGCTGTTCCTGTAACTCTATGCCAGTATCTTCCTATGAGCGTGTGATCAGGTACAAGCAGCTCAGATCTCCCATGTGAACCTTAATGAAAACCAGGGCCATGTTCAATCTGCCAGGCACCCAAAGCCTCATCTTCCTTTTCCTCCTTGTGACAAGGTAACTGATCAGGAAGAATATGTAAGGGTCAGTGATAGGATTTGCGGTAATTGCAGGTTCTTAGAAGCAAGAGTTCTGAGAAGTCATTTGTGGTCTCATTGTTATCTGGAATGTCATGGAATGTCGGTGATGTCGCCTGTTTGAGGCTCACTTAGGCGTCTCTATCTGCGATGCTGTCCCCTCTTAGAAGAGCAGGCCTGCCAACTGCCACTTTTCCTCGCTGCTGGCAGGAACGCTCCTCATTAAAGGGATGGTGGCTGTGGGCCAATCATTCCATTCTTTCTACTTGGCCCAACTTCTTAAACTGTTTTTGGAATCAACTGAGAGATTAGCATTGAAACATATATGTTACCGTACATAAAACAGCTAGTGGGAAGCTGATATATAACAGAGGGAGCTCAATCCCGGGGCTCTGTGATGACCTAGAGGGGTGGGATGGGCTAGGGGGCGGGAGGGAGGTTTAAGAGGGAGGGGATATATCTATACAGATCGCTGACTCACGTTACTGTATGGCAGAAACTAACACAACATTGTAAAGCTATTATCCTCCAATTAGAAATGAATTAAAAGCCAAAGAAAGAAATATAATAAAGAAAAATTCATTAAAAAACTGTTCTATTGGAATACAACATATATGCAAAAAAGCATATAAGTTTACAACTGGTTGCTGTGTACTCTCAGTCACGTCCCGACTCTTTGCGACCCCACGGGGTGTAGCCTGCCAGGCTCCTCTGTCTATGCGACTTTCCAGGCAAGAATACTGGGGTGGGTTGCCATTGCCTTGTCCCAAGGAGCCTCCCCCACCCCACCCCCATCAAGGAAGAGAACGTGATGAGTGTCCCAGAGGCTCACTGCCAATCCCCATCTCCTCTCTTCCCCAAAGGTTCCTGCCCTCCTCGCATTTCACACCCTGGATTTGTTCAGCTTGCTTTTAACTCAGATAAGTGGGGTCATAAAGGGTGTGTCCTTTTGTGTGTCTGGGTCCTTCACGCAACATGGTGTGCATGAGAGTCGTCCTAGTTGTTTGGCACAGCTGTTGCCTAACTGGTATAAGTGCTCCATTGTCTGCCTGTCCTCTCATTTATTTATCTGTCGACGGACATTTGTACTTTGGGGCTGTTAAAAGTATACCGCTATGAATTATTTGTATGTCTTGGTGGCATGGGCTTGCATTTCGGTTGTGTATATATATTATACACTGGGTTGTAATAGTTACTGTAATGACTGGCTCACAAGCTTTGCCTTTTAGGGGAAGGAACAGTTCACCCTGGGCCCCAAGAACCCCTGCATGTCTTTCCCAAGGGTGCAGACGTCAAGCCACATCCATCCCTGACACTGAGCAGTTCCTGTAGCAGTCCACACAGACAAGACAGGTCCAGGCGAGCATGGTGTGCTTACTGCCTGCCCCTCAGGGGAAACAGGGGGCTGGCTTGTTTGCTGCCTCCTTCCAAAGGTGCTGAGCCCTGGGTCCCACGCCCCTCAAATGCAGAGCAACCTGCCGAGTGACCAGCTTTCATCTGGACCCACCACGTTGCCCAGTGGGCTCGGGAGGCACGGGAGCCAGCATGACCATTTGATGTTCCTGCTGGTTGCTGTGCTGCGGGTAAGAAACTGTGTTGCTAGTGATTTTCCACATCTCAGAGACCACTTCTGGCTACTGTGGGGTGTGGCAGCCCTGCTCTGCTCATTACCCGGGCATCTCCTTTGGGGTCTTATTATCCCTTGCTTGTCTATGAGGCTGGGGTTCTTTCCTGATAGAGCTCATCAACTGTAGTGGGTGATGCTAATCATTGCCCAAAGTAGTGTGTGAGATTTCTTGTTCTTCTGACCCCCTGTTTTTAAAAACAGAAGTATAGTTAATTTACAATACTGTGTTACTTTCAAGTGTATACAGGCAATTCAGATATCTGTATCTAACGATATGTATGTGTGTGAATGTGTGCTAATTCTGTTGTGTCCAGCTCTTTGCGACCCTATGGACTGTAGTCCGCCAGGCTCCTCTGTCCGTGGGATTCTCCAGGCAAGAATACAGGAGGGTTGCCATGCCCTCCCCTAGGGGATCTTCCTGACCAACTATATGTGTGTGTGTGTGTGAGTATAAAATTCAGATTATTTCCCATTACACGTTATTAGAAGATATTGAGTAGCTCCTTGTTTACCTATTTTATATGTAATAGTGTGTATATATTAATCCCAAAGTCCTAATTCATATCTCCCTTCCCCCTCACTATTCCTTTTGGTAACTAGTAAGTTTGTTTTCTATGCCTGTGACTCTATTTCAGTTTTTAGATAAGTTCATTTGTATCATTTTTTTAGACTCCATATCTAAGTGATATCATATGGTATTTCTCTTTCTGACTCATTTCATTTAGGATGATAATCTCTAGGTCCATCCATGTTGCCGCAGATGGCATTATTTTTTTCTTTTTTATGACTAACAGTACATTGTGTATATATACCACGTCTTTATCCATTCATCTGTTGGTGGGTATTTAGATTGCTTCTGTGTCTTGGCTATTGTATATAGTTGACCCAAAATTTTAAGACTTTTCTATCACTCGTATTTTACTGATGATTGTATGTGTAATACTTTGATATTATCAAATAGGATAATTCTGACAGCTCTGTGAGGTCAGCATTATTTTAGAGATTAGGGCACTGAAGACAGAGGGTTAAGGGACACATTTGGTTTTATACAACTATGACCACGACAGTAACCATCACATATAAACGAGTAGTTACCTATTGCCTATCAGCCCCTGTGTTGGGCGCTTTATATCTGAGTCATTCATAACAATGCTCCAACATAGGTATTAGAGTTATTCCCAGTGACCAGCTCAATGAATCGACATGCAGTGAAGTGAATTCACACGTCCACAGTCACACAGTTGTTGGCAGAGCTTTCAAGGTTTGAATCCAGGGTGAGCCTGACCTCTGGCCATCACACTCCTGGTCTAGATCTGGTACATACTTGAACCCACATTCTCAGAACCCAGAGCTGGTGCTCAGTTCACCACCCATTTTGCTGACCCCAAACCTCCAACAACCATCACCCTGTTTGTCTTTCCTACTAGTGCACAATTTAATGACCAGTGATGAGGCAGAGTGAAAAGAGAGGCATCTGTGCGAAGTTGCTTCAGTCGTGTCTGACTCCTTGTGACTCTATGGACTGTAGCCCACCAGGCTTCTCTGTCCATGGGATTCTCCAGGCAAGAATACTGGAGTGGGTTGCCATGCCCTCCTCCAGGGGATCTTCCCAACCCTGGAATCGAACCTGCGTCTCTTGCATCTCCTGCATTAGCAGGCAGGTTCTTTATGACTAATACCACCTGGGAAACCCAAAAAGAGAGGGAGGAGAATGGAAAGTTTGTCTCATTCCTGTACCAGATCATCAGCTTCTGGATAACAGATCGTTCCCTGCATATATTAATAAAATTACATTCAAAGGGGAATGCAAATCCCTGGAAATTGAGAAGAGTATGTGTGGCTAATTTTAAAGGAAAAGTTAATTTTGCTTTTGAAGGTTCTCCCTCTCATCACCACCATCTGGAGCTCTCTGTCTCCAGGGAACTCAGTTCTAGAAGGTCAGGAGGGGTGCATAGTAATGCCTCTGTGTTAGCAGAGTCCAGAGGAAATGAATGCTCAGAAATTCACCGGTCTTGCGGTTTTTGGTCTCACTGTGCTCCAGTGGCCTCAGCCTGCCCTCCCGGAGGAGCAAACACATGATTAACTTCACACCCAATTCTTGGCTTCTTTGCTTCAGGACCTTGGCCACTCTTGGGGCTAAGCTGACTCTCCATCATAACCTAAAAGTGAAAGTGCTATTCTAACTTACCGCCCCCCTCCCCTGCCTCACTGCCAGCATGTTTCTTTGGCGACATCACACTATTTCTCTAACCCTGAATATGATAAAGGGGGAGATTATGTAACATTTGCTTACTTGCCATTTTAAGAAGCCAATTCAAAGAGATCCTTGGGAAAATTATTTTAAATGCATGTTTTATAAGATCACTTTCTACAGTTTAAAAACCTGTATGGTTTTTCAATGATGGTTCAAAGTTTCTCTTTAAATATCCATCCATATATGGGACTGGGTATTGGCAGAGTGGGAGTAGGGATTTTACATGGATGTTCAGTGGGAAATTCTGAAATACTCCTCAGCGACCGGGGGCTTCTCACCAAATAATGTGCTCAGTCTTTCAGTCGTATCTGACTCTTTGTGGCCCCATGGACTCGAGCCCACCAGGCTCCTCTGTCCACGGGATTCTCCAGGCAAGAGTACCAGAGCGGGTAGCCATTCCCTTCTTCAGGGGATCTTCCTGACCCAGGGATTGAACCTGCATCTCTTGTGTCTCCTGCATTGGCAGGTGGATTCTTTACCACTAGTGCCACCTGAGAAGACCTCTCATGGGGTTGGAGGGGGGATTTTAATACCAACTTCCAAAGTGATCACTTCAGAAATAAACTAAAGGGAATATGATGAAGAAGAAAAAGTAGATAATTTCATAAAAATGGAGGTGGTGGAAAATCTGCGTATGTGGCTGGGGGAGGGGTGTACAGGGGTATACATGCTTGTATCATAAAACAAATCCCCTCGAGTCCTGTTGGTTATTGTTTCATATCGAAAGTAAGGGAAAGAAAGCAATTTTCAGCATTTGTACTTGGGATTGTTTATACAACATTGTTAGGGTCATCTAGTCTTGGAAAAAACATACGAACAACAACAACAACAAAAAAAACAGAGAGATGTAAATGTCACCTCAAGAGTGTCTGGGGTAGAGCCTTCTGTTTTGGTTCTGAAAGGTATTTCAAATCTGTGCTGCGTTTGAGTGGATCCACAAGATCAGGTCAGAAAAATGCCTTGCATTTGATGTTAAATACTGTTTCTTTCGATAGAATAGAACAATTCAGCCAACAATAGTTGGTCCTTTGACCCCCTGGGTATGAAAGAGGAAAAGTTGATGAGAGGTGAGTTCTTCAGATCTAATGTAGGATTTGTGGGATGGGGACATCATCTTCTGAGATCAGGGAAATGAGATATGTGTGTGAGTCTGTAGAACCCAAGCAGAACAAGTCCTCCCAAAGCAAGTGGCCCATTCTTTTGTTTTTGCTTTTTGTCAGCTCCTCACTTTGCATGTTTGCCAGTGAGACCCACTCGAGAAGAATTTCTGATGAAAGACCTAGTATCTATAAAAGAAAAATTTAATTTGCGTATCGGGGTTTTGAACTAATTATCTCTTATGATGCACGTAAAAAGCAGGTCATGCCCCTTTAGCAGATGTCAGGAAGATGAACCTTTCTGATAGAAGCATATAAGTCATCTGTAAAGGCAGGTTTCTTGACAGTGTGGGCTGTGGGCCCAGGCTTCTCAGGGCTCCTCTCAGGGACTCTCTCACTAGAATCTTAACAGAGAGAGACCTGAGCACGGTGGCAGAGCCTGAAGACACACATACACACACACACACACCCCTGAGAATACGCAGAGTGCAAAATTTCTGGAGCTGAACCACTATGTTGGTGAATAGAAAGGCTAAATGTGGCTCTGGGAAAGAACAAATGATCGCCGAGCTGCGGATGAAAGTGCACTGGGAGGGCAGGTGGATAGGCGAAGAGAAAGGATGAGGATGTCACAGAAAGGTGGATCCTGCCGTGGGAACACAGATGGTGCTGTGCTGTGCAGGCTCTGGCTGTGGCCCTGAGCCCACGCTCCATGGTACCTCCCAGTCCTGCAGCCTTGCTAGTCACCCAGCACCTGCCCAGGAGACTCCTCTGGGGACTTCCCAGGTGGTCCAGTGGTTAAGACTCCATGCTTCCAATGCAGGGGGCATGGGTTTGATCCCTGGTCAGGGAACTAAGATCCCACATGCCATGCAGTGTGCCCCCCACCCCCCCCAAAAAAGCCAAGAGAATCCACTGGCATCTAAAACTCAGTTTATCCCAACCCGCCCTCACCCCCACATTTCTTGCTACTCTGCTTCTTCCTCCTGCCAGCCCACAGATGCAGAGTGATGAAGTCTTCCTGCCCTGCCTTCTATAGCAGCTCCCAAATTTCTCTCCGCTTTGCCCTCTTCCCTTCTGTTCTAATCTCAGAGCCTTAGCCATGGTGGGGTCTTCCTGTCTGTCTCCCTAATCTGAAAAAGTAACACAATCAGTTTTTACCATAATGCCAAAACCTTCATAGGTTTCCATCACCTACCAAATGAAGCCCAAACCCACAAGAATCCATCCAAGCCTCTGGGATCAGGATTAATGTTCTCATGGATGGTGAAGCCAACTGTTCTACTGAATATCATGCAAATTAAGCTCAAGGGTCTTTTCTTGTACTTGGACCATCCCTGTGTTCTAAATATAGCCTCTTCATTTTGATCGCCTCCTCTCACTTTGCTTGTTAATATTCTATTTATTTCGGGCTTCCCTGATAGCTCAGCTGGTAAAGAATCTGCCTGCAATGCAGGAGATCCCCTCCTCTCTCTTTGCTTGTCAATATTCCATTTATTTAAGATCCAGTTTAAATTGCACCTCCTCCAGGAACTTTGCTCTCTTGCAAACAGATGGAAGCTATCTTTTCCTCCTCAACATCCTTATAATAGTCAGTGCACACTTTCTTTCTTTCTTCTTTTCTGTGGCCACACAGTGAAAGCAAAGTCATCACTTTGCTGACAAAGGTCCATCTAGTCAAAGCTATGGTTTTCCTAGTAGCCATGTATGGATGTGACAGTTGGACCATAAAGAAGGCTAAGTGCTGAAGAATTGATGCTTTTGAATTATGCTGGAGAAGACTCTTGAGAGTCCCTTGGACTGCAAGATCAAACCAGTCAATCCTAAAGGAAATCAACTGTGAATATTCACTGGGAAGACTGATGCTGAAGCTCCAATACTTTGATCACCTGATGCAAAGAGCTGACTCATTGGAAAAGACTCTGATGCTGGGAAAGATTGAAGGCCAAAGAAGAAGAGGGCAGCAGAGGATGAGATGGTTGGATGTCATCACTGATTCAGTGGTTATGAATTTGAGCAAACTCCTGGAGATAGTGAAGGACAGGGAAGCCTTGAGTGCTACAATCCACACCATTGCAAAGTTGGACACAACTTAGTGACTGAAAAACAACATGTGGGAACTTAGTTCCCTGACCAGGGAGCAAAACTATGCCTTCTGCAGTGGAATAACGGAGTCTTAGCTACTGGACCATCAGGGACTTCTCTTTTTAAATAAATTATTTTCAATCTCCCTATTTGAAAGTCAGCTGGTTAATAACCTTAATTTCATCTGCAACCTACACTCTCTCTTGCCAAATAGCATAGCATATTCACAGGCTCTGGGATTAGGGTGTGGACATCTTTGAGGGCTGGCATTCTGCTTATCACAGGATCCTTCTGTGTATTTTTCTCTTTTATATTCACATATCAATATTGTTATAAAGACATATTTATTTTTTTAATATGTGATTTTTAAAAGCATGAGATACTATATATATACTATATATATACTATATATAGTATAGTCACATAGTATATATATAGTATATATATCTATCTGATATTATATATGTATAATATATATTATATATATATCTGATATTATATATTTTGCTTTTCTCAATGAATAATTTATCTTGTATAGTTTTTGGGGGTCAGTCCTTTTGGAGGCTGTCACTGTTAATAATTGCATAGTATCCTATAGTTTATTACTATTAGTGGATGTTTAGGCAGCTTTAACATTTTTTACCCTTGATCATATATATCTGTGTCCTTAGACAAGACTGACTACAGCACACATGTCTGTAAATGGACCCTCTGGGAGCAAAGAACATATGTATATTTTCAGAGGGCATTTAAAATTTTTATTTAAAGTTTTAAACCATGTTTGCTGATTACACATCATTAAATAGTGTAGAAATTTTAAAATATAAGATTATTTATTATTCAAATTCTTAAAAACTCAGTAAGTTTACATCTCTTTTTTGACTAGTTGATTGATTCACCTGCCACTCTTCTGTGTGAACAGTATGAAGTCACATGACTTGATTTTATTAAAATACAGCTATTGTTGCTGCGATTCATGGGGTCGCAAAGAGTCGGACACGACTGAGTGACTGAACTGAACTGAACTGATTGTTGTTGTTACTGTTGCTTATTTATTTTTTTTTAAAAATTGTACAGGAGATTTCTGGATAGAATTTCTGTATCCCAAGCTGTTCTCAATAACTGTCTTGGTTGGGAAGTGAGAAGGATGCCTTAGGGTCATTAAAATTCACTTTTGCTTCAAGAATTTTCTATGAAATGTTAGGTACAAAGCTAACTGGACCAAACAAGTCATGCAAAAAGGGACTTTGCTAGTGTTTATGGCCTATGTGTTAGACAACTTGGGGAGAAGGTGCAAAGACCCAGAATCCCTGTAATGGCCTAGCTTAATTTTGAGAAAGAGGAAAACACTGGTAATGACTCACGAAGGTCCACCCAACCTTGCCTTTTTTGGGGTCATTAAATTACTTATGTCACTGTACGTCTGAAAGGTGGCCTCTTCCCAAGGATGCTAAATAAAAGTGAGCGTGTTCATAGCTCAGTTGTGTCTGACTCTTTGCGACCCCATGGACTGTAGCCTGCCAGGCTCCTCTGTCCGTAGGATTTCCCAGGCAAGGATACTGGAGTCAGCTGCCATTTCCTTCCCCAGGGAGTCTTTCTGACCCAGGGATTGAACCCAGGTCTTCTGCATTGCAGGTAGATTCTTTACCACCTGAGCCACCAGGGAAACTCCAAAGATGCTGCTAAGTCTGTCTGCAAGCTTGGCTTATGCAAAGTCTGGGTATTGAGGTGACAAGGAAATGAGCCCCTTCCAAGCCAAGAGAGCTTTATGTTAAATATTCTGAAAGTTAAAATCTCAACTAACAAAACTGCTGCAGTGGTTTTACTCCTCTGACGAACTCTCCAACCTCTTTACAGACCTCGAGTGTCCTGTTTTCCTTTATTCCCCTAAATAGGAACAGGACTCCCCTTCTTTTCAAACTTATAATTGAATAATTTCCTTTAAAATGTTCTTGACCTTTTTTATTGTAACCCATGTTGTTTTTTTAATTGTGTATTTTAATTCCAGTTTGTTTTGTTCAGGGTATAAGATCAATATATAAAAATCTATTTGATTTCTACATCCTAGCTATGAACAAAGTGAAAAGTAAATTACGGAAACAACTCTATTTACAGTAGCATCAAAAAGAATAAAATCCTTAGGTCTATATTTGACAAAAGATGTGCAAAACATATACTCTGAAAACCACAGAACTACAAAGTCACTAAAGCAAATTAAAGAAGACCTAAATAAATGGAAAGACCTAAGTAAATGATCACTTACTGGGAGACTTAATATTGTAAGATGACAGTACTCTTCAAACTGATCTACAGATTCAGTGCAATCCCTATCAAAATCCAAACTGACTTCTTTGCAGAAATTGACAAGCTGATCCTAAAATTCCCATGGAAATTCAAGGGACCCAGAATACCCAAAACCATCTTTAAAAAGAACAAAATTGGAAGACTCACATTTCCCAGTTTCAAAACTTACAAAAGCTGCAGTAATGAAGATAGAAACTAAAGAAAACACAGATAAATTGGACTTCATCAACATTAAAAACATTTGCAATTCTAAGAACACCATCATGAAAATGAAAGGAAAACTCATAGAACGGGCTAAACATTTTTGCATATTTCTGATGAGGAACTTACCTCTATAAGAATTCCTACAACCAACTCAATAATAAAAAGACAAATAACCCACTTAAAAATGAGTTAAGGTTCTGAATAGATGGTTCTCCAAAGAAGATATACAAGTGAACAATAAGCCCTGGAAAAGATGCTCAATATCATTAGCTATCATAAAATGCAAATCAAAACCACAATGAAATACCACTTCACATCCACTAGGATGGCTATAATCAATAATTTAGGTAATAACAAGGCTTGGCCTAGGTGTGGAGAAACTGGAACCCACCACGTGTGGTGGGAATGTAAAATGGTGCAACCACTTTGAAAAACAGTCTGGCAGTTCCTCAAAAGGTTAAAGATTAAGTTGTCACATGAGCCAGCAAGACCACTCCTAGGTCTGCACTCAGGAGAAATGAAAACATGCCAGAGAGCTCATGGCAGCATTATTCATCACAGTCAACACCTGGGAACAATCCAAATGTCCATCAGCTGATGAATGGATAAATAAAACACGGTACGTTCATACAACAGAATATTATTAAGCCCTACAAAGAAATGAAGTGGTTAAACATGCTACAACATGGATTAGCCTTGGAAACATGCTAAGTCAACCACAAAGGACCACATTTATGAAATAAATATCCAGAAGAGATGAGTCCACGGAGACAGAAAGTAGATTGAGGGTTGTCTAGGGCTGGAGGAGGGGGTGGGGGGAACTAGGAAAAGAGGCATAGGAGTTTTGGAGGTGATGAATATGTTTTAAAATTGACTGTGGTGGTGTTTGCTTGACTGTGAAGATGCTAACAGCCATTTTACTGACCACAGTAAATGGGTGAAATACATGGTATGTACATTTTATCTCAATAAGACTGTAACAAAAAGAAAGTAAATGTCCTTTTGAAGTTTCTTACTTATGAATATAGGGCTTTTCTCTTAGTGTGGATCCTGAGGCGATTTCTGGAAGGGGTAGTGATGCTGGTGGGAATTCTGTGTGTCCTCATATGTAAAGTCACTACAGACACAGAGAACAAATGTATGGATGCCAAAGAGGGAAGGGAGCGGTGGGATGAATTGGGAGATGAGGGGTGACATACATATCCTACTGATATTATGTATAAAAGAGATAGCCAATGAGAACCTACTGTCTAGCACAGGGAACTCTGCTCAGTGCTCTCTGGTGACTTAAATGGGAAGGAAATCCAAAAGGGAGGGGGTATATGTATATGTATAGCTGATTCACTTTGTTGTGTAGCGGAAACTAACACAACACTGTAAAGCAACTATACTCCAATTAAAGAAAAACAGTTTTAATTATTTATTTAATATTTATTTAATATTTATTTATTATTATTTATTATTTACTGGGTTAAGCACTGAGTTAAGATTATTTCCGGGGTTTCCCTGATGACTCAGTGGTAAAGAACCCGCCTGCCAGTGCAGCAGATGCAGGTTTGATCCCTGGTTCGGGAAGATCACCTGGAGAAGGAAATGGCAACACACTCCAGTATTCTTGCCTGGGAGATCCCATGGATAGAGGAGCCTGGCGGGCTATAGAGTTGGACACAGCGTAGCAAGTGAGCATGTACACAAGGTTATTTCTGCCCCGGAGACTGCCTGATGGGCTTCATTTCTTTCCCTAGCAGATTCTGAGTGTTCAAAAACCTGTAATTTCAAAATATTGAGTATGTGGGCTTTCATCCACAGCAGAGGGTCATTTGGAAGACTAGAGTGGAAAGAGACAGTGTTTGTGTGTATGGCTGCACACACGTGTGTACGGGGAGAGGTGGATGAAGGGAGAAGCGTGACTTTCTAAGCCATAGTGCATCCCTGGTCGCCAGGGCAAGGGGTTCCTGGAGGGGCCTGGGTGCAGGGTTTCAGGCACTAGAACGAGATGCCTGACCTGGGCTGCTTCCTCCTCCAGCTCCCGGGCACTGGGTCTCTGGGCCGTAGCAACCTGGGCTTCATGGGACCGTTCACTACCCTCTTCCCCAGTTCTCTATTCTATTAGGGCAGCTGCTCCATCTTCTTCTTTCCCCCTCTCAAGCTGCTCTAGAAAGATTTGGGTCTGCTTCCTGTGTGTGTGTGTCTGATTTTTTAAAAAAATCCTGGGGATTCTATTTTTACTCCTCTGTTCAGGTGTCCAGATGATGAAGATATTTTCTCCCAATCAGCAGCAGCCCACCCACAGTGTCACTGTGTTCCATGATTAGGCTTCTTAATGACCGGGGTCCCCTCCTGCCCCCGGGCTGCTCTTCAGCACGCCCACTCCAGCGGCTGCCACAAGGAAAATGTGCACTGGGCCAGATCTGGAGCCAGAGCCAGGGAAGGGGCATTCTGGAAAGCCCATCTCACTACAGATGAAATCCAGGAGGCAAACATGAGCTCTGGAAGTACTCTCAAGTTCAAAGTTGTGAGTGAAACCCGTAAACCTCACAGGCCAGGGCTCTGCCACCTCCTTGGCCATATCTTCTGCCTCCAGCCCCTTCGCCCGCTCCCTGACACTCAACCGCTTTCCTGCTGCTGCTTCTCTCTGACAACCATATTCCTGCCTCGAGGCTTTTTCCAGATTTGTAAAATGACACCCAAGCCCCACCTTTTAGATATCCACCTCACATTATAGATTGAGAAAATAACATCCACTTCCGTTCTCATGGTTTTTAGTAGCTTGTGCAGCTGTGATGTGTTCATTTTATTTGTGTCTGTAAATATCACGTCACTGATGGGAGGATTTTGGAAGGCAAGGTGTATTATTCTCCTATTTGCTGCTGTAACATATTACCCCGAACTAAGTGCCATGTAGGGCCATCCAAGATGGGCGGGTCATGGTGGAGAGTTCTGACAAAATGTAGTCCACTGAAGAATGGAATAGCAAACCACCAGTATTCTTGCCTTGAGAACCCCATGAACTGTATGAAAAGACAGAAAGATAGGACACTGAAAGGTGAACTCCCAAGGTACGTAGGTGCCCAACATGCTACTGGAGATCAGTGGAGAAATAACTCCAGAAAGAATGAAGAGACAGAGCCAAAGCAAAAATGACACCCAGCTGTGGTTGTGACTGGTGATGGAAGCAAGGTCCGATGCTGTAAAGAGCAATATTGCATGGGAACCTGGAATGTTAGGTCCATGAATCAAGGCAAATTGGAAGCGGTCAAACGGGAGATGGCAAGAGTGAATGTCAACATTTTAGGAATCAGCGAACTAAAATGGACTGAAATGGGTGAATTTAACTCAGATGACCATTATATCTACTACTGTGGGCAAGAATCCCTTAGAAGAAACAAAGTAGCCATCATAGTAAACAAAAGAGTCCAAAATGCAGTACTTGGATTCAGTCTCACAAATGACAGAATGATCTCTGTTCGTTTCCAAGGCAAACCATTTAATATCACAGTTATCCAAGTCTATGCCCCAACCAGTAATGCTGAAGAAGCTAAAGTAGAACAGTTCTATGAAGACCTACAAGACCTTCTAGAACTAACACCCAAAAAAGATGTCCTTTTCATTATAGGGGACTGGAATGCAAAAGTAGAAAGTTCAGAAACATCTGGAGTAACAGACAAATTTGGCCTTGGAGTACAGAATGAAGCAGGGCAAAGACTAATAGAGTTTTGCCAAGAGAATGCACTGGTCATAGCAAACCAACGACACAAGAGAAGATTCTACACGTGGGTATCATCAGATCGTCAACACTGAAATCAGACTGATTATATTCTTTGCAGCCAAAGATGGAGAAGCTCTATAGTCAGCAAAAACAAGACCAGGAGCTGACTGTGGCTCAGATCATGAACTCCTTATTGCCAAATTCAGACTTAAATTGCAGAAAGTATGGAAAACCACTAGACCATTCAGGTATGACCTAAATCAAATCCCTTACAATTATACAGTGGAAGTGAGAAACAGATTTAAGGGACTAGATCTGACAGACAGAGTGCCTGATGAACTATGGACAGAGGTTCATGACATTGTACAGGACACAGGGATCAAGACTGTCCCCAAGAAAAAGAAATGCAAAAAAGCAAAATGGCTGTCTGAGGAGGCCTTACAAATAGCTGTGAAAAGAAGAGAAGCAAGGAGAGATAAGAAAGCTTTCCTCAGTGATCGGTGCAAAGAAATAGCGGAAAACAATAGAATGGGAAAGACTAGAGATCTCTTCAAGAAAATTAGAGATATCAAGGGAACATTTCATGCAAAGATGGGCTCAATAAAGGACAGAAATGGTATGGACCTAACAGAAGCAGAAGATATTAAGCAGAGGTGGCAAGAATACACAGAAGAACTATACAAAAAACATCTTCATGACCCAGATAACCACAATGGTGTGATCATTCACTTAGAGCCAGACATCCTGAAATGTGAAGTCAAGTGGGCCTTAGGAAGAATCACTGTGAACAAAGCTAGTGGAGGTGATAGAATTCCAGTTGAGCTATTTCAAATCCTAAAAGATGATGCTGTGAAAGTGCTGCACTCAATATGTTAGCAAATTTGGAAAACTCAGCAGTGGCCGCAGGACTGGAAAAGGTCACTTTTCATTCCAATCCCAAAGAAAGGCAATGCCAAAGAATGCTCAAACTACCGCAAAATTGCATTTATCTCACACGCTGGTAAAGTAATGCTCAAAATTCTCCAATCCAGTCTTCAACAATACGTGAACCATGAACTTTCTGATGTTCAAGCTGGTTTTAGAAAAGGCAGAGGAACCAGAGATCAAATTGCAAACATCTGCTGGATTTATTGACTGTGCCAAAGCCTTTGACTGTGTGGATCACAAGAAACTGTGGAAAATTCTGAAAGAGATGGGAATACCTGACCACCTGACCTTCCTCTTGAGAAATCTGTATGCAGGTCAGGAAGCAACAGTTAGAACAGGACATGAACAACAGACTGGTTCCAAATAGGAAAAGGAGTACGTCAAGGCTGTATACTGTCTCTGTGCTTATTTAACTTATATGCAGAGTACATAATGAAAAACGCTGGGCTGGATGAAACACAAGCTGGACTCAAGATTGCCGGGAGAAATATCAATCACCTCAGATATGCAGATGACACCACCCTTATGGCAGAAAGTGAAGAGGACCTAAAAAGCCTCTTGATGAAAGTGAAAGAGGAGAGCGAAAAAGTTGGCTTAAAGTTCAGCATTCAGAAAATGAAAATCACGGCATCTGGTCCCATCACTTCATGGCAAATAGATGGAGAAACAGTGTCAGACTTTATTTTTCTGGGCTCCAAAATCACTGCAGATGGTGACCGCAGCCATAAAATTAAAAGATGCTTACTCCTTGGAAGAAAAGTTATGACCAAGCTAGACAGTACATTAAAAAGTGGAGACATTACTTTGCCAACAAAGGTCCGTCTAGTCAAGGCTATGGTTTTTCCAGTGGTCGTGTATGGATGTAAGAGTTGGACTATAAAGAAAGTTGAGCTCCAAAGAATTGATGTTTTTGAACTGTGGTGTTGGAGAAGACTCTTGAGAGTCCCTTGGACTGCGAGGAGATCCAACCAGTCCAACTAAAGGAAATCAGTCCTGAATATTCATTGGAAGGACTGATGTTGAAGCTGAAACTCCAATACTCTGGCCACCTGATTCAAAGAACTGATTCATTTAAAAAGACCCGGATGCTGGGAAAGGTTGAAGATGGGAGGAGAAGGGGATCACAGAGGATGAGATGGTTGGATGGCATCACTGACTCAATGGACATGAGTTTGAGTAAACGCTGGGAGCTGGTGATGGACAGAGAGGCCTGGCTTGCTACAGTCCATGGGGTTGCAAAGAGTTGGACACGACTGAGTGACTGAACTAAACTGAACTGAAGTGGCTTAAAACACACAGATTTAGAATCTACCCCTAGGGAATCTGGCTTCCCTGGTGGCTCAGATGGTAAAGAATCTGCCTTCAATGCAAGAGACCTGAGTTTGATCCCTGGGTCAGGAAGATCCCCTGGAGGAGGGCATGGCAACCCACTCTAGTACTCTTGCCTAGAGAATTCCATGGATAGAGGAGCCCGGCGGGTTACAGTCCATCGGGTTGAAAAGAGTCAGACCTGACTTAGTGACTAACACTTCCACCCCTGTAATGTGCTGTATGACAAAACAATGCTAGAGGCAGGTTCTCAGATGGAAAGATAATGATACCAGAGTGAAAACCAGAACCTGAAGAATTCAAGAAAAACAACCAAAAAGGTAAATACATGGCCAATGAGACTATTTGTTACCTTTCAAGTCCTTTAAAATATATTTGTTATGGAAAGCAAATGTAGAACATCATTTAATGGAATTTTTGATATGTGAAAATTAATAAAAATGAGGATGATAACAAAAGGAAGAAAAGAAGATGATCTTATATCATTGGGGGAAATATTAACTCTAAGTAGAATGTCAAAAGTTAAGTATATAGTAGACAATCCTGAAAATAACCATTCAAAGATCTATACAAAGAGACAGTCACAGAGCCAATAGAAAAATTAAAATGAAATACGAGTGCTACTAGAATAATCAAAAGAAGACAGGAGTGAGGACACAGAGGAACAAAAATCGTGGAGGAAATCAGAAAATGACACTAACACTGTAAACTGATGTCCAGGCATAGGCATAACTGTATGAAATGTAAGTGATCTAAAAAAAATTCCCCACAAATTTATCTTATAGTTCTGGAGGTAGGAAGTCCAAAATGGGTCTTACTGGCCATCGTCAGAGTCAGCAGGGCTGAATTGCCTATGGATGAACTTCCCTGGGGGTCCAGTGGCTAGGACTCCGCATTACCAGTGCAGTGGGCCCAGGTTTGATCCCTGGTCGGGTAACTAGATCCCACATGCCACAAAAAAAAGATCCTGCATGCTGTAACGAAGATCAAAGATCCTGTGTGTCACAACTGAGACCTGGAGCAGCCAAAAAAGAAAAAATCATGTTCCCTTGTCTTTTCCCCTCTAGAGGCAGCCCACGTTCCTTGGCTTGTGGCCCTTTCCTTCATCTTTGAAGCCAGAAGTGTAGCACCATCTTGTGTCTCCTCCTCTGTCCTCTGCATCTGTCATCATCTCCTTCTCTGACTCTGACCCTCCTATCCTTTGACAGAATGTCTTGTGACTACATTTCCTTCTCAAGATCCTTAGTCACACTTGCAAAGTTTCTCTGCTATGGACGGTAACATATGCATAGGTTCTGGGGATTAGCACAGGCTCATTTTTTGGGTGGGGGAATCATTTTTCTCCTTCCCATAGAGATTAATGACTCACATGGTTCCAATGCATTATTTTAGGCCAAATGCTTCCATTTGCCTTTTATGATGATGACTAGATAGTCCCCTATTTAGGGTCAGAGGACATAAGTGCTGCACTGTGCTTCGTCACTCAGTCGTGTCTGACTCTTTGCGACCCCATGGACTGTAGCCCACCAGGCTCCTCTGTCCATGGGGATTCTCTATGCACGAATACTGGAGTGGGTTGCCATGCCCTTCTCCAGGGGATCTTCCCAACCCAGGGATAGAGCTCAAGTTTCCCACATGGCAGGCAGATTCTTTACCATCTGAGCCACCAGGGAAGCCTAAGAATACTGGAGTGGGTAGCCTATCCCTTCTCCAGGGGATCTTCCCGACCCAGAAATTGAACCAGGGTCTCCTGCATTGCAGGCAGATTCTTTGCCAGTTGAGCTACCAGTACAGGTAATAGAAAGAAGCCCAGAAGAAATCTCAGGAAGAAACCTCAGTGTGGATTCTCAGATGTAGGAAAATGGATTTCTATTATTTATATTTGTCTGATAGATTTTATGGGAAGAGTGAGAGCCTGTATTATTGATGTCTGAAATGTTTCCTTTACCTTGAATTTCTAGAAAATCAGAGCTTGGAAGTAACTCATTTTCTGAAAGATTTTAGAATTATTTTTTTTTGGTGCAGCTATGCTAAAATATCTAATGAGAATAAATGAGTAAAAGTAGCAAAGGAGTAGATGTGAGTTCAATGAATAAGTATCTTTTCAATGAAGAGAGTTGTCACCAGTGGAAAAGGTGCTGTGTTGTCGTTTAGTTGCTTAGTCATTCCCGACTCTTTGTGACACTATAGACTGTAGCCTGCCAGGTTCCTCTGCCCATGGGATTCTCCAGGCAAGAATACTGGAGTGGGTTGCCATTGCCTTCTCCAGGGATCTTCCTGACCCAGGAATAGAACCTGCATCTCCTGCATTGGCAGGTGGATTCTTTACCACTGAACCACCAGGGAAGCCCAACAAGCCCCATCAGTGGTATGTGTACCCTTAAACTAGAGAAATGAGAGCAAATGTTTGGACTAAATGTGCTGGATGATAACAGAGACTCCTCAGACTCTAACAGTCCTTGATTCTAATAGGAAAGTCTCAGCATTTGGGCAATCTGCCATCACACCTGAGAGCATGAGGTTCTCACTGAGCAAATACCAAACCTGTTGAGTGAACCTCAAAAATAAGCTAAGTTAATGGACAGGATGGGTGATTAGTACAATTTTCATTTGTAAATTACTTTTAAGCAATGCACATGTTGTATAAAACAAAGCAAACGGGCTCGAGAAGTTTTTCAATGATTTCATTTACCAAAAGGTGACTCCAAAATGATTTCATTTACAAATAGGTGACTCCAAAACAACCAAGGAACCAAAATGCTTCTGCCTGGCCTCCTCACTTACTTTTTTCAGTGCTTACTGCTTTGGGAAGGTAGTTTATTGGGAAGAGTACTGCTCTGCCTTCAAAGGGGGAGACAAAGGAGAGTGAGTTATTTCTAGTCTACAAACATATTTCAAACCTATAAGATACTAAAAGTAATTTCTACTTGTACACACTGTTTCTCTGAGGATGACAAACAACTATGATTAGGGTTATTTGGCAAATGGGAAAATTTGGGCTTTGAGTTAAAGAGGTTTTCAAAGTTATCACATGTTGGCAGGCTCCTCTGGCACTCAGCGCTGTGTATCAGGTGTAATCCTTCCAGGGCTGGTTTGGTAATCCCCTCACTATTATTCTGGAATTACTTTTGTCATATAATGTAGCCATTACCAAGGAGAACTATAAAGCCTACATAAGCACATGGAGAAATGGACAGCTACAAATCAATGCTTAAGTGGAAAAAAGCAGAACACAAAATTATAAGTCCATGATTATCCTAACTAAGGCTTCCCTGGTGGCTCAAACAGTAAAGAGCTGGCTCATCTGCCTGCAATACAGGAGATCCAGGTTCAATCCCTGGATCGGGAAGATCCCTTGGAGAAGCAAATGGCAACCCACTCCAGTATTCTTGCCTGGAGAACTCATGGACAGAGGAGCCTGGTGGGTTATAGTCCATGGGGTCACAAAGAGTCAGACATGACTTGGCGACTAACACTTTCACTTTCACACTATTATCTATCATAACTACCAAAAAAGGGTAACTTTTTATTTTGTATTGGCATATAGCTGATTAACAGTGTTGTGATAGTTTCAGATGGACAGCAAGGGGGTTCAGCTATATACATGCATGTACCCATTCTCCCCCAAAGCCCCCTCCAGGCTAGGTCAAATGAACTTTTTAATCAACCCAACATTTCTTTGTATGGACAGTTTCAGAGTTCCCCTGAGTCTTTGTTTCTCTAAGCTCTCAACTTTGGGAAGGTAGCTTATTAGTCTTCTCTGCCTGCAAAGCGGGAGACAGAGTGAGTTATTTCTAGTCTACAAACATATTTCAAACCTATAAGATACTAAAAGTAATTTCTACTCGTACACACTGTTTCTCTGAGGATGACAAACAACTATGATTCGCGATTAAAGGAAGTGGAGGTGGATTGTGATTTTCAGTATCCAGTTTATTCCAGAAAAGCAGGGAACAGACCCTAGATTTAACTGAAGGAAGAGTACTTGCTTCTATTTCTTTCCGATACGATGTGTCCACGACAGAATCTGAGGAGAAGGGGAGAGCTCGAGGCTTTTATTTTTATTTATTTTTATTTTTTGAGCTCGAGGCTTTTAGAGCTGTGGCTACTACGGGGTTTGACTTTGGGAAGCGGCACAGGTCCCTCTGAAGGAGTCTCTGTAGGGGTATTTGGTGGGGTGACAGCATCCATTACAAAGAAGTCGGGAGACTTCCATGATTCCCCAGGAGGGTCCTGAACTTGCGTTCAGCCCGAGATAAATCACTGTCACTCTGCAGCCAGGCGCACACAAACATGGAGGCTACTTTTGCTTCATTAAAACAAAAAGACCCACCAGGTTCCCACAGAGGTGGTTTCTGCCTCTTAGAAATGACAGAATTAACTGGTGCAGGTTCACCTCCATGGGGTGCCCTGGGCAGGACTTCTGGGCTGAGGCAATAACGACTTATCAACCAGGATGCTGTTTCTGGGGAACAGGTGGGGAAGAGGTGGCAGCTACTCGGGCTACAGGAAATGATGCCCCTGGGAAAAGTAGGCACACTGTCATGATGCTTGACAGGCACCCTGTCTTCTAGCGACATGGCAAGGCACGATGACAATTACTAATCACAGGTGGCTCAATTTAGCATGGCAGTGTTCACCGGAAATCAGCAGAGATGGGAAAGCTGTAAAAACACAGTGTTTTCCCCCCCTCCTTGTAATTTCATACGTGTTTGTTACTACAATGGGGTCAGAAAACTCAAAGTGCCTCCTAAGAACAATGGGCTCTGGATTCATAAAGCTGGCTCGAATCCAGAGTTGTCAAATCTAGTCTGGGTTGCATGATGCTGTTTATTAAAGCAAAGTGCTGTGTGTGCTTATTGAGCAAAAACGCACAATACTTACTTAGATGTCAACAGTCATCATTATGTGGTATGGATGGTACTACACATAGTTGTGGCTCAGCAGTAAAGAATCCACCTGCAATGTAGGAGATGCTGGAGACACGGGTTCGATCCCTGAGTCGGGAAGATCCCCTGGAGGAGGAAATGGCAACCCACTCCAGCATTCTTGCCAGAAAATCCTATGGACAGAGGAACCTGGTGGGCTACAGGGTTGCAGAGCTGGGTACAACTGAGCCCACGCAATATACATAGATACCCATATACTGTATGTGAATTAAAATATATTCTACTAAAAAGTGTAACAATCTCAGTATTTTAAAGTCAGATGCTCAGGGTAAGCAACTGAAATGAAGTACAATTAAAACAGGCAAATAGGCAGACTTTCATTTTTAATGGCAAAGTCATGTGTCAGCTCCCCTCTGCTTCCACCTCTACGTGGTGGATCCTCCACCTACAGTTGGCTCTCCTGAGCCCTAACCCAGCGGTCCCAACGTTTTGGCACCAGGGACCAGTTTTTGTGGACAATAGTTTTTCCATGGATGGAGGAGGGAGGGGATGGTTTCAGGATGATTCTAGTGCATTAAATTTATTGTGCACTTTATTTTTCTTATTATTACATCAGCTCCGCCTCAGATCACAGGCACTAGATCCTAGAAATTGGGGGGGCCTGACCTAACCTGCTCTGTATCCACCTGCATTTTATCCCAGGAGCCCCAGCCGCATGGCTGCCTGGCCCTTGGATCCTCACTTGTCTGCCCGGCAGTGGCCTCCTGCCCTATGTGGAGCTGGGGCTACTCCAGATGTTGTGATGGAACATCCTGCTTTGCGTCATGCTGATATCACTGATGGAGACCCTGACCTCTCACTTTCCTCCTCTCAACCTGTCCTCCCTGGAGGTGGGACGCTGAGCTCTGTGTTTCCCCTGCTGGGTCAGCATCTGCTGCAGACCAGGAAGGAACCAGGTGATTCTCTGACCTGACAGCGTGTGTGGCCACCATCTGCAGCTGCCCTCGCCACACCTCAGCCCACGGCCTGCATTCCTCAGGCACTGGTGTCAGTCCAGATGGAGCCTGTGTTGGCGGAACTGCCCACATAACGTACTGGGTGCAGTGTACATGCGTGCCAGGCCCTTCCGGTCCTGCCTGACCCCTCAGCCTCAGCCCCCAGGAAGCTGCTGGGTCTGTGGAGCCTCAGGCTTCTTTACTGGGTCACTGAAGGAACCCCCAGTCAATACCCCATGGGAGCAACTTTTGACCAAGGAGAGCCAGGAAGCCAGGAGGAACTGGAAGAGAAACTGCTTGCCCTTTTGCTCTCTGATGGAATGTTCCAGACAGGATACAGTGTTTCCATATGGTCTCCCCAGTGTGTGCCAAATTGCTTCAGTCGTGTCCAACTCTTTGTGACCCTGTGGATTGTGGCCCACCAGGCCCCTCTGTCCATGGGATTCTCCAGGCGAGAATACTGGAGTGGGTTGCCATTTCCTCCTCCAGGAGATCTTCCCCACCCAGGGACTGAAGCCAGGTCTCTTATGTCTCCTGCATCAGCAAGTGGGTTCTTTACCACTAGTGCCACCTGGGAAGCCCCCAGTCTCCTCGGAGATATCCCATGCATCCAAATAACCAGCTTTGTTTTCCTGCCTGGTAATGTCCTGCCTTGCATCCGCTCTGCCTTCTTCCCAGCCTCACATCTTCTGCCCCATCTTCTCCTTTTCTTTGAGGAAGAGTATGGAGACTCTATCTATGGTGCCATTTCTGGGGAGCTGGACTGGAACAGACATCATGACCTGGATGGCAAGATGCCCTGGCACAAGGACAGTCCACTCATAGGCCACCCACCCACACACCATCCACTCATCACTTTTCTGGTCCCTTCTGGTCTGTGGTTCAAGTTCAAGCCTGGGTCACTCCTGCACTCAAGCAGGTTATGGCAAAAAATGGGTGGATTCTTGGATATTTTGGTAATTGTATGCTGGCCATGTGTTCTGGGGCCTGGAACCTGAAGAAGAGGTTTTGACTTAATAGTTAGAATTTCCAGCAGCCCCCAACAGAACAGGTTCTCTCTGGCAGGAATGGTGAGTTAGTGACAGGCTTGTAGAGAAGCTAACCTTGGGCTGGTGACCATGCCTGGCAAGATAGTAAGGAGCAGTGATGCACAGACTTGAGTTTGCAGGAGGATCAATTCTGTGAGGACATGCTTATTGCAAATTGCTTGTTTCTTAAATATTTACTAATTCACATTTTTAAAGATTGCAGTATTGTTCTTGTTACAAGGGCAATTTTGTGAAATAAACACCACTGAAACATCCTATGGGGACCACCCCAACTCTTTGCCTCAACATACTTCATGTGGGCTTGGGGCTCATGGATTTTCTGAGGCTGTGAGAAAGATAGTGTGTGTGTGTGAGTCCTGTTTGGGGATCATGTTCATAGCTTACATTGGCTCTTCAAAAGGGCATGTGACCTAAATAAGTAAGTAGATACTTAAGAGACTTCCCTGGTCACTAAGTCCAATGGTTAAGACTTCGCCTTCCACTGCAGGGGTGGCGGGTTCAATCCCTGGTCACAGAGCTAAGATCCTACATACCTCTCAGTCAAAAAACCAAAAAACATAAACCAGAGGCAATACTGTAACAAATTCAATAAAGATTTAAAAAATGGTCCACACCAAAAAGATCTTTAAAAAGTACTTAAAGAATCAATCCTTGGCCTAATAAAAAATGTTTAAAATCTGCCTGATATGAAATAAATAAGCCTAAACATTCAGAACTCTCAACAGGAGAGCAATTATTAGACTCCCTCCTCCCTCCGCCCAAGTCTCAGTGAAGGTACAAGGCGTTTAGCAAGGAGGCCCCAGGAAACTTCTTTTTGGATTTCTGACTGTTTTTGTACACTTAAAGAGGCAGAAAGGTCCCCAAAACTGCTCCTCTCACAGTACCCCCCGGTCCTTCTCCAGCCCAAACCCTTGCCTAGCCTCTCCCTTCACAAACCACATCTGATGCTTCACACGCCCCCGGGCTCAGCCGCCACCCCAGCACTGCCTCCCGACCAGGCCGCGCAGCCGCTGCCCGGGAACGCTGCCATCGCATCCTTCCTGACTCTATCCTCTTCCCCTTTTAATTTCTCCTCAAAAAAACCAGCCTGACCAATTCTCTTAAAATGCTACTTCTTTACCTGAAAGCTTTCTAATATTTTCAGTCCAGAGTCCTCACACAGCCCACAGGCCCAGGCCCAGTCTGCCTCTGCTCCCTCCAGGACCCTGCCTCCACTGCTCTCCCCTCACCCACTCTGCTCCGCCACACAGGCCCTCAGGCTGGGCGTCAGACAGACCAGGCGACCTCAGGGACTTTGCACTTCCGGTTCCCTACCTGAAGTCTCTCCCCTCTGACCACTGCAGGCCTCCCAGCTGCACCTTCTTCAGGCCTTCGCCCATGGACCCCTTCTCCTGCTTAACCTTTTCCTTCCCAGCACTTGATCTCCATCTGAGGGCCAGGGGTCTCCTCCTGACACTTGGTCCAAATCTGACACACTCTCTTCTTCATTTGCCCATCCCGCTTATTTCTGTCTCCTCTGCTGGACTGCAAGCCCTCCACAGGGTGGAGCGGGGGCTGCTGTCTGTCTTGCTCACTGTGGTACTGCTAGAACAGATGCTCTGTACACAGCGAGTGCTAAGCACCTGTTGAATAGATGCATGACTGAACAAGCAAGGCTGTCACTTGCATTTCCACGTTCCGTGTCTAACTGTACACATCTCCCCCTTTCTCCTCTGAAGGGTAAGGCATAGCTGTTCTGGTCCCAGGTGGTCTGTTAGTACCGCCTGCCCTTACACCTCCATCTGGAGGCACCTCCTTCTTTAGTCCTTCCTTAACCATGACAACGTGGCCCAGCAATAAGTCAGGAAACTAGTCAGCTGGGACCTGATATATAAATAAGACTGTGTAATCACCAACATGCATTACTGTGATACACATCTGAAGTGCATCTCAATTAGAGGCACCCGTTCATTTTTTTTTTCTTTTTCTGACTTCAGAATCTTCTGTGTTGCTGCTGCTGCTAAGTTGCTTCAGTTGTGTCCGACTCTGTGTAGCCCCATAGACAGCAGCCCACCAGGCTCCCCTGTCCCTGGGATTCTCCAGGCAAGAACACTGGAGTGGGTTGCCATTTCCTTCTCCAATGCGTGAAAGCGAAAAGTGAAAGTGAAGTCGCTTAGTCGTGTCTGACTCTTCATGAACCCATGGACTGCAGCCTACCAGGCTCCTCTGTCCATGGGATTTTCCAGCTAAGAGTACTGGAGTAGGGTGCCATTGCCTTCTCTGCCTCTGTGTTACTTGCTCCTAATTCCTAGTTGAACCTGACTGCGGCAATGGGAAGTGATGCCTGAGGAGGACCCAGGAATAACCAACCTAGCGTCCCTGTTTGGCCCTTACATTATGCTGAACACAGAAGGTTCCTCTCTGTGGAGCGAGCTGCTCCCACTTGGGGATTTTGGGGTGGGGTGTTGGGGGGACGGGAAAGGATGACACAATACAATAGGGTTGAAGCACCAGTGGGATCACACACTGCCACAAAAACTTGGCTTGGCCAGCTGCCTCCTACAGGGTAGATTGCAGAAGCTGGCAGGGACTCCACTAATTATCAAGGTGGCTGTGTGGCTGTGAGCCATTGTCCAAGCCATCCAGCAGCAGACGGAGCTCTGCCAGTTCTCCGAACACAGGATCTGGCTAATTTGATTAACATATGGTGGAGACAAAGTGCGTCACCGGTTTCCTCTCCCCTGACAGCTGACTTCTGCAAGCTGTTGTCTCCTCATCTCCCACTGTGATGCCCCGTGTATGCATCCCCGTGCAGTGGAATAGGTATTTTAAAGGAGACAGAATATTTTAGAGATCATAGAACAATCCAGTGAAAACTTACTTATTGTTATGGAAGAAACTAAGTTTCCTCATTGGGAAAATGAGTTGGCCATTTATTTTCAGATTGGCCTGACCCTGATGCCCTGGACATCTGTAACTGACCAGGATCGGGAGGATCACAGAGCCTCCTACTGAGTTTCATAACAACAGGGTCTCTGGATGTCATGAGAAGCCAGGAAGAGGTCCCCAGATCCCTTGCAATAGACAAAGGGCTTGTCTTATTGAGGGCTAAGCTAGATACTCATTAAAAATGTTTTTTCTATTATTCTTACCAGTTTTCATAGAGTTGCATGGCTTGTTGAGTGGAAAGCATTCACATGAAACACAAATGTTCTCCTTGTCCACAGCACCCAAAACCCACAACAAAACTGATTATCCTCTAATTGTATGAGAGATTCAGCAAAGCTAAAAGGCTGAGAAGTGGAGTCAGCAAAGCTATAGGTCTTGGTTCATCAGAGAGAGAGAGGAGATAGCATCACTTGATAAGGGTGAACATGATTAAGGAAATGAGAATCAACACCTTCCACTGGGTGGTTTTTCTCAGAAACCTCAGGCTGCCCACTGTCCTGTGTGCATCTGTCCTGGGTTCCAGTGTAGACAGAGAAATTAATTTGTGATTAGGACAGGCACCGGAGAAGGCAGTGGCACCCCACTCCAGTACTCTTGCCTGGAAAATCCCATGGATGGAGGAGCCTGGTAGGCTGCAGTCCATGGGGTCACGAAGAGTCAGACACGACTGAGCGACTTCACTTTCACTTTTCACTTCCATGCATTGGAGAAGGAAATGGCAACCCACTCCAGTGTTCTTGCCTGCAGAATCCCAGGGACAGGGGAGCCTGGTGGGCTGCCGTCTATGGGGTTGCACAGAGTCGGACACGACTGAAGCTACTTAGCAGCAGCAGCAAGACAGGCATAGCACTTAGAACTCTATAGACTCAAGACTCTAGACTCAGTAGCCAAGACACGGAAACAATAAATGTCTGTCGACAGATGAATGGATAAAGAAGATGTGGCATGTATGTATGTGTGTGTGTACACACACACACACACACACACACACATATATATGGGGCCGAGGGGTATTTGTGTGTGTGGCTCAAACAGAAAGAATCTGCCTGCAATGCAAGAGATGTGGGTTTAATCTCTGGGTTGGGAAGATCCCCTGGAGAAGGAAATGGCAACCCACTTCAGTATTCTTGCCTGGAGAAATCCATGGACAGAGGATCCTGGCTGGCTACAGTTCATGGGGTCTCAAAGTGTCAGACACAACTGAGTGACTAACACACACACACACACACACACACACACACTGAAATATTACTCAGCCATAAAAAAGAATGGAATAATGCCATTTGCAGCAACATGGATGGACTGAGATGATCATACTTAGCGAAGTAAGTCAGAAAGAGAAAGACAAATACCATATATCACTTATATGTGGAATCTAAAATATGACCCAAATGAACTGATCTACAAAAGAGAAACAGACTCACAGATATAAAGAACAGACTTGTGCTTGCCAAGGGGGCCACAAGAGGGATGGATCGGGAGTCTGGAATTAGCAGATGCCAACTATTATATATAGAAGAGATAAATGGCAAGGTCCTATCTACAGGACAAGGAACTATATTCAATACCCTGGGATTAAACCATAATGGAAAAGAATATGAAAAAACATATATGTATAACCAAATCTTTCTGCTATACAGCAGAAATTAACACAGCATTATAAATCAACTATACTTCAATAAAATAAAATTTTAAGAAATCTTAGTTAAAAAGAAATTGTGTCCTTTACCCATTCTGCACTGGCAATTAGTATTTTGAAGAACATTCTGGCTGAAGAATAAGGAGACCTGCCCTGAGCTCCAGTTCTGCTCGTGACCTGTAACAGCTGGAGCAGATTTTCTTGTAGAGAAAGAGGGGCTGTTTAAAGATCACATGAGGTATGATGGCAAACTTTTACAAACGTGAAAACTGCATAAAAATGAAATAACTCTCATAACCACTGCACGTGAGAAAGGTTTCCCACAGTCATAATACTCCTGACGAAGTTTAGATTTAATGCAGTTACCTCCAGAACACAGGAAGGGATGAGAGAAGGCAAGAGGCTCACCACGCTGTTTTCCACACTGCTCAGCTCAGCTTCTTCCAGTGTGGGTGGTTGCTGTGTGCAACTACTTAACCAAACTCAGGGAAGGTCCAGGGGGTTAAATAGCACAGGAACTTAATAGATTTACCTTATTTTGGGAAAACAAGACAAAACAACCTAAGATTTTTTTCCTTAAAGATTAATTCTCCCTCCTGCTAATACTAAGAATTTCCTCCATGTAAGATGGCAGCAGCAGCAGCAGCAGCAGCAGCAGCAGCAGCAGCAGCAGCAGGGCCAGAGGAGTGGGAGGATCTTAACCTATTCTCTAAGCAGTCCATCCTAAAGGAGATCAGTCCTGGGTGTTCACTGGAAGGGACTGACGTTGGAGCTGAAAGTGCAATACTTTGGCCACCTGATGTGAAGAGCTGACTCATCTGAAAAGACCCTGATGCTGGGAAAGATTGAGGGCAGGAGGAGAAGGGGACGACAGAGGATGAGATGGTTGGATGGCATCATCGACTCGATGGACATGGGTTTGGGCGGACTCCGGGAGCTGGTGATGGACAGGGAGGCCTGGCGTGCTGCGGTTCATGGGGTCGCAAAGAGTTGGACATGACTAAGCGACTGAACTGAACTAAGCAGTTCAGGGAATCTCAGTATATTCAAAAACGAGAAGAAGCTGGAAATTTCTAGCTGTTGATCAAAAGATCACAACGACTGTCAGTTAAAAACCCCAAACCGAAAAATCCACTACTTTGTATAGTGGCCAGTGGATTGTTTTTCCGGTAGTAGGTTGTTGGTTTTCAGCCCCTGCGTGGCATTGTCTTAGAACCCAGTCCTGCATGCAGGAATTGAAAAGGCAGACTTTACGATTATAGCTTTTGATTTTGGTGGCTGGGGACATATTTCACTTTATATCATGCTTTTTGCTTCCTTTTCATTCTCTTCAAATGATCAAGAGCTTTGAGATCCTAAGCCTTCACATTTATTAAAATTACTTTTAAACTCTTAGCTCATTACTGTGTTCTTGCCCACGATTTAGAATCTCTTAACCAAGAGAAATAGCTCTTTTCTTATAGCAAGTCCTTTTTACCTTCTATAGCTTTGCATAAAGAATACTCTCCATCAAAGAGGGAAGAGGTTACCTAAATTATTATTCACACATACAATGGGATACTTTGCAGTTGTTAAGAATTTTTAAAGAAAAGTTAATGTACGTGCATTTATGTAGAATGATATTTAAGAATTTTGATTGAAAACAAATTGTAGAGTAGCATGCATAAAGAAAATGTAGATGTGGGTATAAGATATGCATAGAACATTTCTGTAAGGATACACAAGAAATGGTTACAATTCTTGTCTCTAATGAGGGGTAAAACAGGGATTGGAGAGGGGAGGAAGACTTACATACTATTCAAGCACACTTTGATGCTATTAGAATTTTTACAAGTATTTAAAAAAATATTTATTTATTTGGCTGCACTGGGTCTACACTGTGATGTGAGGGATGTTTGATTTTCATTGTGGCATGCAGGATCTTTAGTTGCCGCATGTGGGATCTAGTTCCCTGACCAGGGATCAAACCCAGGCTCCCTGCATTGGGAGAGTGAAGTCTTAGCCACTGGACCGCCAGGGAAGTCCCAAGTGTTCTTTGTATAACACTGTAATAAAGAAGGAAACCTTTCCATCATTCCTAAGCAGAAAGGAGAGGTGTGTAGGCATGGCATTTGTTGTGGTCTAGGGTATCATCACAATAAATAATAGAAAATAGCAATAAAAGGGAAATGACCCACTCATCTCCTGGTGGACTTTTGATTTTTGGTATTTTTATTTAACCAGTCAATCCTAAAAGAAATCACCTGTGAATATTCATTGGAAGGACTAATGCTGAAGCTGAAGCTCCAATACTTTGGTCACCTGATGCAAAGAGCTGACTCATTGGAAAAGACCCTGATGCTGGGAAAGACTGAGGGCAGGAGGAGAAGCGGGTGACAGAGGATGAGATGGTTGGATAGCATCACCAACTCAACGGACATGAATTTGAACAAACTCTGGGAAATAGTGAAGGACAGGGAAGCCTGGGGTTGCAAAGAGTCAGATACAACAGAAGTGACTGAGCATTCATCTCAAAGAGTTTTGAGATCCTAAGCCTTCACGTTTATTAAAATTACTTTTAAACTCTTAGCTCACTACTGTGTTCTTGCTCACCCATGGGCAAGCGACTGCCCACCCATGCATAGCTGATAAACAATGTTGTGACAGTTCCAGGTGAACAGTGAAGGGACTCAGCCGCACATATACATGTATCCATTCTCCTCCCAAATTTATTTTTAACTGGAAGATAATTGTTTTACAATGTTGTGTTGGTTTCTGTTGTACAGCAGCATGAATCAGCTGATGTATACATATATCTCCACCCTCTTGAACCTTCATCCACCTCCCCATCCCACCCCTCTAGGTCATCACAGAGCGTGGAGCTGAGCTTCCTGCACTATACAGCAGCTTCCCACCAGCTTTGTATTTTACATATGGTCGTGTATATATGTCAATGCGACTCTCTCAATTCATCCTATGTATTTTCTTTCTTTCTTTTTTTTTTTTACTGCTCAGAAGTCTTAAGAGCAGAGAGAGGTGAACACAGGAATAGTGGCTAAACTGACGGTAGAAAGATAGGGTACCTGAGCATCAGACCAGTTACTGCTCTTCTCTTCCTCCAAACCTATGAAGATTCCACAGGGTACCCAATTTACTAGGGGATACCCACTACACTGAAAAACGTCTTTCTCTTCCAAGGATGGAGTTTGAGCAACCATCTCTGTCGCCCTCTATTCTTCAACAGGCAAGACAACAGTTCACTGACATTTTTTGTTGTTATTCAGTCACTAAGTCATGTCCAGTGTTTTGCCACCCCACGGACTGCAGCGCACCAGGCTCCTCTGTCTTCCACCGTCTCCCTGAGTTTGCTCAGACTCACATCCACTGAGTCGGTGATGCTATCTAACCGTCTCACCCTCTGCTGCTCCCTTCTCCTTTCGCCTTCATCTTTTCCAGTGAGTCGGCTCTTCGCATTAAGTGGCCAAAGTATTGGAGCTGCTGCTTTGTGCTGCCACCGCCTCCCCCAGACTTATTTCTCAGAGTCTGTTTGTCTCCATTATCCCTCCCTCGTCTGCTCCTGGAGCTCCATTTCTTGTTACAGTCCGTGTCTTAAGCTTCCATCTTACTCAGCGACATGGGATTCTTAGTGGTGTCTAGTTTAATGGGATTTAAAGAGGCACACAAGGAATAAAAGGGGAGTACACTAGGAAAGCAAAAATTCCTACATGATATAACCCATAATCTACTCTTTTATTTCTTGACGATGTTTTGACTGGAGCTCATTATTTTCTAGAAGTTTGAAGCATTCCATCCCTCATGAGAAAAAAAGATCCCCCTATCCTGGAATTCTAGTTCCCCAAAAAAGAAAACTATATTTTTTATTCCTACTTCTTTGACATTTAAGTCCATTTTTTTTTCCCCTCCTTCCTCCCCAGCAATTCACAGCTTTAGGGATGAATCATAGCCATGAACCAAGATAACTAAAATTAGCCAAGTGAGATGGGGCAAACATTTTGTTTGAGGTTTTCAACTCCCATCTTCTCTCAGGAATGTTGGCAAGGAGGCACTCCCACACTCTTGTACATGGTTTTTCTTTCTTCCTTTCCATTTTCTGTTTTCCAAAGGCATCTTGAAGGCTTATTTCTGAGGCTGGTTTTCATCAGCTACTTAATGTCAGTGATTGTGTCTTCCGATAGGTAAGGCCCAAGGTCAGTGGAATGTTCTGGAGTCAGAAGGAGTCTTGAGACAGTGAGCTTCATCTTCAGGCTGCAAAGCTCCTGGAGAAGCATCTCTCATTACTCTTTAGTTTCATTGCTACACTCTGGGGACCATCACTTCTCTCAGTCCCTTCTCTTCTCCCACAGATCGTGAAAAAATCCCTTCCCCTCACTGCTGGATTTTCCTTCTTTCTTCACTATTTTTTTAAATTTATTTTTTAATCGGAGGAAAATTGCCTTACAATATTGTGTTGGTTTCTGCAGTATGGCAGTATAGAGCAGGCATAGTTATACATTGTCTCCTCCCTCTTGTGCCTCTGTCCACTCCCCTACCCCACCCCTCTAGGTCACCCCAGAGCACCAGGCCAGGCTCCCTGTGTTTTACAGCAATTTCCCACTAGCTATCTGTTTTACACATGGCAGCCTGTATGTATCGATGCTACAATGTTCTTCATTATTAACTAACAATGATTTGAAATGACATATCACCCAAGAACATTAGTATTTTTGAAAAGGTCTTCTGAATGTTTAAGAGTAGATTCTCAGGCAAGGAGGACAGAGGTTTGGAGGCCTGAGTTCCCTCAAAGCAGGTCACCTCAGCTTGGCTCTGATGAAGGATTTAAGTCTTTTACTTGGATTGGCCAGCATATGCTGTTTATTCTGGAAAGGAGACAACTGTCTGCTCCATGATTAGTCAAAGCCATGTCCAAATCCCAACTTGGACTTTTATTCAATAGACTGTAAGAACATTTAAAAAATAACAGTAAGTGAGCTGTCATTTAGAAGATTCTCAAGTTAAATTCAAATTAATGTCCATTAATCCTCAGCAAAGAACACTTTAAAATCTCTTTGTAGTTCTTTATCCCTTCATCCAAGCACTAAGAAAAATTTTCTCCTGGAAAAACAATCAGTCTCTAATATTATAGACTTTGAAACTCTTCCAAAATCAGTGAGAAAGGCCTCAGGTGTCTGTGCTTGCCTGGCTCAGGAAAGGACCTGCCAGAGCTTCCTGCAATATTGATAAAGTAACAGAAGACTTCAGGAAGATTTATTTTCAATCCTAAATGTCTTGAGGGCAGATAAGTTTTCATTTTCAGGATGATTAATCCTTGAAATCATAATTCTTTTTCCAATCCTGAAACTTAAAAAAAAATAGCTCTGTGGCTTTTGGCAATGGTTTGATGTCTCTGAGCCCCATCCCCACCCCCACCCCCGAATTAAATGAGAGTCCTGTGCTCTTAACTTGGAGGGTCCACTTAGATGGCTCCCTCTCAGACCCACCCCAGGCCCTTGCAAACAGCATGAGTGGATCCCAGCATTAATGGATCCCAGTTGTGTCAGTGTTAGTTGCTCAGTCGTGTCCGACTCTTTGCGACCCCACGGACTGTAGCCCACCAAGTTCTTCTGTTCATAGAATTCTCCAGGCAAGAATACCGGAATGGATTGCAGTCCCTTCTCCAGGGGATCTTTCTGACCTTGCATTGCAAGAGATGGAGCCAATGGATCCCAGCTCCCATCCAGATGAGTACAGGGTTCTGGGGCTCAGAATCCCCCTCAACAGAGCCTCAGCCACACTTCTCAGTGACTGGCCATCGCACAAGGTGCTGTCCCTCGTCTCCTTGGTCTTGAGGAAACTTTCAGCGCTAATGTACATGTATGGTTATGATGAAGCACAAAGCACCGGCAGCTCACGGTTTAAAGACACAAAGAAGGTCGTGTTGGGAAACAAAACAATATGAGAGGAGACAAACGGGGTTGTTCTCCTACAGCTTCAATTCTGGGGACTTAAAATGAATCCCTTCTGCATCAGGAGCCCCAGACTGTAGCCTCTCGCTGGAGCCTCTTGTTTTGCTTCTCTTTGGTAGAAGTTTCCTTTCTCTCTTTCCCCGCTCTGGCCAGACTGTGTCCTCAGCTGTGTCTTCACATTCCACACGCTGTCCCGCCCACCTGCAGCTCCTCATGTTCCTCCTCTTCCCAGAAAAAGGAGGGCCACAGGCCATGAAGAGGGGAGCAGGGCGATTTTTTTTTTAACCTATGGATGTGAACCATATTGAAGAACACAGCCATGTACATCTTCCCTTCTTCGTCCTAAGTGGAGGGAAATGCCTCTGTTTTCCTTTGCTGTCTGTTTTGCCCAAATGCTTTGACATCCCTCTCCAGTCCCGCAGTAACTAACATGTAACAGCACATGCTCCTCCCAATGGGAGGGTGAACAGCCTAGTATCACCTAAGGCTACAAACTTGTGGGTTTACATCCTCATTGAAAAACTCAGGATACTTTTCCACCTCTCCCTGACCGTGACACCGTCTTCTTTCGTGTTCTATCCTATCAACTACCTGCAACTCCCTAAAAAGTAAGAAGTGGAAAAAGTTTAAAACAGAGAAACGCATTCATTTACTCATAGACAAATTATTTAAATACTTTCCAACCTTCTTCAAGGGAAAAAAAAAAGAAAAGCTCGGTTAAAAGACAAATAGTACCTAGTATTACTCTGTGTGCTTTTAACTTTTAAAAAGTGTATGTCTTTCATTCTGCATTTGGCATTTACCCATATTGGTGTACGTGCATGCTAAGTTGCTTCAGTTGTGTCTGACTCTTTGTGATCCTATGGACTGTAAGCTCTCCAGGCTCCTCTGTCCATGGGATTTCCCAGGCAAGAATACTGGAGAGGCTTGCCATTTCCTTCTCCAGAGGATCTTCCCAACCCAGGGATCAAACCCAGGTCTCTTATATCTCCTGCACTGGCAGGCAGGTTCTTTACCACCAGCACCACCTCTGGCACCACTTGATAATGCATTTTATGAATCTGCCACTGTTATTTATCCCTTCCCCTGCTGGTATGTATTTAAGTTGTTTCCAACTTTTCACTATTACAATACTGCTACAATAAACATCAATGAGCATCTAAAAATATAGACAAAACCAGTACAAGAAATTGCCTATTATATTTAGCCTCTGTCATCACACCCAGCTTAAAAAAAAAATAGGTTTGTATTTGGGGGGTGAATACCCTCCTCCAAATGAGATGGGCGTGTGACTTTTGCAGTCTGTACCCTGTCCTTATCTCTTGCTATAGAATTGCTCTTCAGAAAGGGCAGTTTGGATCCTGCACTGTCCCTGCAATGATCACAGCCTCAGAGAAGAAGGAACTATGTATCTTTGAGGGAGCTGAAGGAATGAAAAGGAATTTAGATGCTTTTTAGAGAGAAGGAATGGAAAGTGTAAAACACAGGAGAGAGATTTCAGTTTTAATTAGGTTCTAAGTGCCTGATCGAGTACTCAGGGCTCACATTAGCTTTGTTTTATCACTGTAACTCTATACATGAGGCTTTCCCCATTTCACAAATGAGGAATCTCTGTCTTAGGAAGATTCAATAACTCGTCCATGGTTACACATCAACTAGCTGTCAGAGCGAAGATGTGAGGCCCAGAGTTGAAAGCAGAAAGAATAAAGAGCTGATTGGAATAACGGACTCACCAAGACTGCTGAGGTGAGCAAAAGATATGACAGTGGGTCCCAATCGAGGAGAAAAGGAAATACAACTGGGTGCCCGGGAAAAGGGGCCACTCAAAGCACACTGGGAGAATGCAGATTGAGGGAGATGTCAGAGGCTGCAGCGAAGTGAGTTCTGACCTGGAAGTGCAAGAAGGCTGACATGCAGCTGAAAGAGGAAGGGCCTTGAGAACATCTTGACTCAAGCTTGGCCTGGGGTGAAGAGAGGAAGGACCAAATGACCAAAGGATCGAGGAGATTCAGAGTTAAGCAGGCATTGTTTGATGTTTCCTGGGAGCTCAGCTGGTAAAGAATCTGCCTTCAATACAGGACACCCCGCTTCGATTCTTGGGTAGGGAAGATCACCTGGAGAAGGGATAGGCTACACACTCCAGTATTCTTGGGCTTCCCTCGTGGCTTAGCTGGTAAAGAGTCTGCCTGCAATGTGGGAGACCTGGGTTTGATCCTTGGGTTGGGAAGATCCCCTGGAGAAGGGAATGGCTACCCACTTGAGTATTCTGGCCTAGAGAATTCCAGGGACTGTATATCATGGGGTCGCAGAGTCGGATGTGATGGAGTGACTTTGACTTTCTTTCTGGCTGATGTGAGTCCTGGTTTCCGCTTTGTGGAGCCTGGGTTCCGCTCCCTGGAACAACTTCCCTGGTCCTTGTCCATGTTGTTCAGCTCCATGGGAGAGTCCTCCGTTTCTGTTGTCCAGTATGACCACATCCAAAGTATCCAAAGTACACATTAGGAAATATTGGCTCCTTAGAGCCAATAGACGTTTTAGGACGTCTCTCTTTACTGTATCTTTTCATTGTGATTCTTTGGGAAGTAGGTCCTCTCAAGATTACCATAGTCAACTTCTTTTTAAAAAAAATTATTTAAAATTTTTATTTTTTGGCTGTTCTGGGTCTTTGTTGCTGCGTGGGCTTCTTTTCCCCTAGTTGCAGCAGGCGGGGGCTACTCTCTAGCTGTGGTGCGCGGCCTCTCATCGCGGCAGCTTCTCTCGGTGCAGGGAGCAGGCTTCAGTGGTTGCGGCACATAGGCTCAGTAGCTGTGGTGCACAGGTTTAGTTGCCCCGTGGCATGTGGGATCTTCCCATATCAGGGATAGAAACTCTGTCTCCTGAACTGGCAGGTGGATTCTTTACCACTGAACTTCTAGGGAAGCCACACACTCAACTTCTTACCTACTGGTTCCAGTGAGTTCCATGTAGCAGGCATCGTACTCGTAGACCCCTTGGAGATGCAATGACCGTCGCTGTCCTACTTGCCTTCCTACCTTCATGCCTCTCTATCTCGTGTACTCTCAGCTTACCAACCTATCAACTGCTCTTCTCTGAAGCATTTTAATCTAGTTAAAAATATTTACTTAATTGTATCTTCATTCTAAATCATCCTATTCCACTCAAAGCATGAATAATGAAGCAAGGGAGTCATGTCCTTTTTTTAATTTTTAACTTAAAAAATATTTATTTATTTACTTTTCGTTGAACTGGGTCTTCGTCACAGCAGCTGGGCTTTCTCGAGTTGTGGTTCACGGGGGTTACTCTCTAAATAAATGCAGTGTGTGGGCTTCCCGCTGCAGCGGCTTCTCTTGTGGAGCACGGGCCCAAGAACTTGGGATCAGTAGTTGTGATGCAGGGGCTTAGTTGCCCCAGGGAATGTGGAATCTTCCTGGACCCATGTCCCTTGCATTGGCAGGCGGATTCTTAACCACTCGACCACCAGGGAAGTCTGGGGCCATGTTCTTGATTTGAACATTGCCACACGGGGTAGTTTTCGTCCTATCTTCTTCATTCAAGTGCTTTCTCAGATTTACCTTTTACAAACTGGATTGAGATCAGTTGCTTCTTCCAGTCACACAAGTCCACAAATGTCTCGACTCTTCTTATTCCCTTTCATTACTACTTGTATTGTAACCAATTCTTTTCCGAGTCTATTTCAAAGCATGGAACACTGTGTTGAAGGCTGCCAAGAGCAACCGACACATTCTGTTAACAATACGGTTTGCAACTACTTCCCCTAGAGTTCATTTGTTACCTCATCTACCTTCCATGTTCTAGACAACAATTTACCAAATGACTCACCACTGCATAACATGGATCAGTATGTACCAGCCTCTGATAATTACCTTGCTTCCTGCTACCAAATCCTATAATCAGGCATATGTTTTAGTTTATTTTGTTGTTACATGAGTACCCCATTCCTAGTACCAATTTACGTATAAGTTCGGATAGGCCAAGTTTGGCTCTGTTGATAAACAATCGCAAATCGCCCAAGTTTATTTCTTGCTCACAACTTCATTTCTTGGATATGTTTCTTTTGCCCATATCATGAACTGGCAGGAGGCTCTGTTCATTGCATTCACTCAGATACCCAGAAAGACAGAAGGGTCCTCGAATCAGAAAAGTGGACCCAGGGAGTAGGGCCGCACTTCCTGGAAGTGATACACAACACTTCTGTTCAAATTTCATCACTAAAGCCACGTACATGACCACACTGATTTTAAAGAGGCAAAGAAGTGCAACATTGCCATGTGCCCAGAAAAGGAGAGCTGGGTATACATGGTTAACATGTAAAAATAATGGTACCTTGAAGCCATTCCCCACGATATACCCCAGGAATGCCATCTCCTTTTACATCTGTTCATTCAAAAAAGACTTACGACAGCATGTTGCTCAAGAGCACAGGCTCTGAGGTGAGATGATCTGGGTTCAAAACCACAGCTGTGTCGCTTCTAGAAGGGCTACTATGGGAAAGTTATTTAACTGTTCTGTGTCTCAATTTTGTTGTCAGTTTTACATGGATGACTATGTATCCTATCTCAAGATTAATTGTGAAGATTGGAAAAGATAGTGTATGCGAAACACTTAGAACAGTGCCTTGCAATGATCAGTGCCCCTTTCATTAGCTGCGTGTGTGTGTGTGTGTGTGTGTGTGTTGTTCAGTCATGTCCAACTCATTGGGGGGCCCCGTGGACTGTAGGCTCCTCTGTCCATGGAATTTTCCAGGCAAGCATACTGCAGTCGGGTGCCATTTCCTACTCCAGGGATCTTTCCAACCCACTGATCAAATTCGTGTTTCGTCTGTCTCCTGCGTTGGCAGTGGATTCTCTAACACTAGCACCACCTGGGGAGCCCATTCATATTCATTAGTTATTCCATCATTATTGTGATTGCTGGCTACTTACTATGTGCTAAGCATTGGGATAGATCAGCAGTCAGGGTTTCTAGTAGGATAGAACTTACAGTCTAATGGTGGAGAAGAGTAGAAGAAAGTTTCCATTATTTTCAGTGTTCTTCTCAAGATTTAACCTCTCCCTGTTGGCTATTTCTTCTTCCCAAGAACTCTGGCAGCACTCTGTTGAAACCTTTCTTAAGGTCGTCACAACCTTCTCACACACTTTCCTATTTTCTCTGTACACCATGTCCAAGGGGGTTCAAAAGTTAGCTAAACATGACTGTGGGGCCCTCCCTGGTGGTGCTTAAGCTCTGGGCATGCACTACTGGAGGCACAGGTTCCATTCCTGGTTTGGAAATTAAGATCCCACATGCCGTGCGGCATGACCAAATATAAAATAAAGATGACTGTGAAGCCCTTGTCACAATCCCAAGGAGATGCAAGCAATGCTACCTCACCATTACACAGTCCCTATATTCTACAGTGCCTTGATCAGTAGCTTCCTGGAGTAGCTTTACCTGTAGTCGTTGAGTTGAATTGTCATCTCACACCTGCTCCCCCGCCTTTGGCTGCATCTATGCTGGCTCAGACTCTTCACCCTCCCCCTTCAAGCCTTGCCTCTGAAGCAATGGTTCTCTGAAAGCTTCCTGTTCCTTCTGAATTCCACCGAGCATCGCTAGCCCACCTGGAGGCTGGGAACTCGGTCTGGCAGGTACATATTAGCGGGTTAAAAATATCAGTGCAGCCATGCTTCATACTGTCATCCACCCTGAACATGAACGTATTTCCCTCTGTTCATCTGGGGAATCCCGTTCTTTCTAGTTCTGTGGGGAGGAGGGGAATGGCTGTAACGAACAAGCACTAACTATTCCTTTTAGAACCGGAGAAGTGTTCTCGTCAATGGTCGTGGTGACTGCTTCACATGCTTTCAAACTTATCTGTGAGCCCAAAGGAACCGATGAATAGGAGTTATATTCGATCATCCATCCTGATCACTAAGAATATATTCATTTGTTTTCAAGCCTTTTTTTTTTTTTTACAAAATAATTGTGTACAACAGTTTACCAAGTGTTTTCAGTATCTGTCATTTGATTCTCCTAGTGGCCTCAGAGGGAACTCAGCATTGACTTTAAACAATACAGATAAACCACTAGGGACCACTGATCTACACTATTTTTATCACTCAGTCATCTGAAAAATTCAAGTGTTTTAAGGAAGCATTGCCTTGCAGATTTGATGGCTAAACAAACAACCAAGAGTGGGAATACACAGACACCCTCATTGATGAGAACTCCTAATTCTCTTTAGAAGCCATTCTGGATTGTTGTAAACTCTTTTTGGAGGTTGGTGGTTCAGCTTATGCTTTATGCAAAACACACCTGGATACCATGTCTTTGAAGGCACTGGGATGTGTGTCAGACCCAAGGTCAACACCAATAGACTATTCAGTATATCATGCTGCTCCACCTGTGGGATGTTGTTTGCCACACTTACTCTAGAAGTTCTGCAGTCCGATCACAAGGGATAAAACAAGGAAGTGGGGTGCCGGAAGTAGAGTATTGGAAACACTTACTTGAGAGTGGTGAGTTCTGTGAGGGATGGCTGAGTCGCCTTGAGATAGCTTTCCCTGCGCGCAGCCACTTTGGGAGAAGGCTTGGGGCTGGTGTCCGAGTCACCGCTGTCTTCATCTCCCATGGCCTTGATGTAGCTGCCGCTCCGCATTCTTCGGCAGGGGATTTCATCATCTTTACCTCGAGGGGTGTACCCTGTCCATTCATCCTGAGGGACCTATGCAGATACAAAACAGAGAGTTCATTCTGTATAAAGTCTACTTTCGGGAATTCCCTGGTGGTGCAGTGGCTAAGACTGCCGGCTCCCAAATGGAGGGGGCCTGGGTTTGATCCCTGGTCAGGGAACTAGATCCCACATGCCACAGCTATGATCCTCCATGCCACAACTAAGACCCAGTGCAGCCAAATAAATAAATACACATAAATATTAAAAAATTGTTTATCTTCTTTTTTTTCCTGACCCTGAATATAGGTAATGCCAGTAATTATTGAAAACTTTTAGACATTAACTTTCAGTAATAATATTTTACCATAATTAGTTTGAAAATATTTTCAATACATGCAAATACATGTCTCGGTCTTTGAAAGAACCTCTGTACTACGGAAAATTAGAACCATCAGATTCACTTATACTTCTCAATTTTCTTATGCTGAAAATAATAGGCATATACAGATGCCACTAGAGAGTGGTTTTATTTGAGCTTCTCAATGATTTGTCTTCAATTGTCATTGGAAATTCAAGAATGTTTCTGTTTTGTTGACATCTTTCCTGCGTCTTCCATCTCTAGCATCTTGTATCCAATCTTGCTTCCTCCCAAACCACTGGTCTACACCACCTATGTTTGCTTCCCAACCACCGATTCTTTCTGAATCTTCTTAATTTGGATTTAGCCTCTATAGGTTGCTTGACACACTCTTTGAAGGTTTCCAGTGGTCTCCTCATGAAAGCTAGTGGCATTTTCTTAATTTTAGTTTTTCTTGGCCTCTACCAAGAGGCCACCCACGTACCCACACATATACCACCTCTTAAAGAGTTTTCCCCTTCTGTCTTTCTGATTACCCTACTTACCCGATTTAGCCACTACTTAGCTGTTCTTTTCCTCTTGCTTTGTTGGATCCTGCTCCAAGTCCCTAATTGTGAGGAACCCACAAGATAATGTTCTCAGTACATGGCTCATTTGTCTTTCTATTGGGTTGGCCAGAAGAGTTTCTTCAGTTAGTGAATATGCTGTTCAATAAAGTTCTGGGTGAAAATGAAAAATATGTCTTTTTATTTTTACTTAAAACCGAATGAACTTTTTGGCCCACCCAAAGCAGTCATTTCCTTTGAGTCATCAGGGCACCATCCTATGCCAGAAAGGCTTGTTTCTGACCTTATTTTTAGTTCTTAGGGCTTCCCTGGTGGATCAGATGGGTAAAAGAATCCACCTGCAATGTTGGAGCCTTGCGCTTGATTCCTGGGTTCAGGAAGATCCCCTGGAGAAGGGAGTGGCTACCCACTCCAGGATTCTTGTCTGGAAAATTCCATGGACAGAGGAGCCTGGTGGGCTACAGTCCGTGGAGTTGCAAAGAGTCGGACACGGCTGAGTGACTGAGCACAGCCCAGCACAGCTCAGTGTGGATTCACACTAGCATCTCATTCCTCCTCCATTTGTTAAATAAAAAAGTACTCAACAATGGCCACTCTTTTTATCCATTAAGATATAATGAACAGCCTATGAACTGTGCACAGAACGGGACACAGGGCTTAATTAAGAGACCAGAAAACAAGGAGGCTGCCTCTTGCCCTCAACATGCTGATAACGGAGATAAGAAGACAAAGCAGACAAGTTTGGGAACAGTTCCGAGTCAACGTGTTACCAAGCCTCAGATGTGGTCCCGTAAATGGAGTATGAGCTACGGAGACACTGGAAACAGGAGTGATATAATGGTGATGGAGAAGGAGGATCCAGGAAGGGCTCCTAGAAGTGGCCACATTGGCAATGAGAAGGCAAAAAAGTATTTAATATTTTCATGCTAACTGCTGGATTGGCCAAAAGTTCATATGGTGTTTTCTGTAACATCTTAACAAATGAACTTATTGGCCAACCCAATATTTACTGATTATTCATTAAATAATGCTGTGTTTCATTATTAACATCTAAGTATGCTATGCAGTTTGCTTACAGGATCTTATTTCATCAACATAACAACTCTATTTTTTTGAATTTCTCAAATGAGAAGCAGAAGCTCAGAGGACTTAAGAAATCTGCCTGAGAACACACAGCTAAGAAATGGCAGCACTGGAATTCAAAGCATTTTTGGTTTAATTCAAAGATCAGAGTTTACTTAATACAAAATGTATGATTAATAACATGAATTTTAAATCTAATAAGATTGTGTTAATAATTTTATTAAAATTAATAAAATTGTCTACAATGTGTTAATGAAATTGTCTACAGTGACACACATGTACAGAGTAGACATTGATTTCTAAGTCATAGTTTCCAGGAACTGAGAATACTCGCTGGAAAAAAAGCAAACTATTCTTTCCTCCTTAACTCATACATTTAACTGTTTGAAAGCTTGCAATATCTAGAAACGTCAGACTGAAGAGATGCTACCATTCCTGGACCTGAAAACAGTGATTTGTAGGTTCTAAGGCTGAAAACTACCAGCGAAGTTTGGTTACGCTTCACTATGCAGCTTATTTTAACAAACTCAAATCATGTGTCCTGTGTGCAGGCTCTGTTCTAAATGCTTTGTAAGTGTTAACTCATTTGATCCACACAACAAAGGGAATTATGATTATTAGCCCCATTTTACAAATGAGGAAAATGAGGTTAGGTAACTTGCCTAAAATCTCAGCTACAAAGGGGAAGAGTTCCAGCCCTACAGCTCCTACGTCTTGCTGAGACCATATTTGATGTGGTCTTTCTGTCTCTGATCTCATGGTGCCTACACAACTGAACAACTATAGTCCCACGACACCTTCACAGCCATCATGCCTGATCCATTTGCCATTTATCAATTACGGCAGTAACAATGTGGAGTTCTTGCTTTTTGAGCTAAAAAGCATCAACATCACCATGGCAACAGGGAGACTTCATAGGGAAATTATAAATGTTGAGAACAGTCTTGTTTTCCTTCCATTGGCAGGTGAGTCACTGCAGAGATACGATCATATTCAGTACCTCATTATTGGCTCAGTAATTACATTTTATAAATTAAGTTGGTACAGCTGAGGGTCATAGAGGATGCAGCCAACACTTGCAGTTTCTCAGCACTGATGCACAGCTTATAAGCATGGCTCCCTGAAATATGTTAGAGACCAGTGACACCTCATTAGCTCATATTGCTTATGAAACAAAACACGGCAAATTTTTCTTTAGGTGGTTTTTTTCCCCCAAAGTTAGTTTATGGTAGAAACTTGGTCTTACACTAGAAACAGGCTGTAATTTTTGCTAAGAGAACCACCTGGGAAGTATTTAATGTGTATATGTTTCAATTAAACATTTTTCAAATGAGAATACCTGAAGAAGTTTATGGACGCTGAGAGAAACCTACAATTACAATTTTACAATTATTACAATACATGTAAACTAATACAGAAACTAGCTCCAGGAAAAATGTAAGGAAATCTGAACATCAAGACTTTGGAGAAGAGAAGTACTGTTGCTGAACAATCAGGGCCAGTAAAGTTGCTACAATTGAGCAACTGTTTTTATTGAGTCTCTTAAACTCAGAAACAAAAGAGAGGCAGTGGTTGGTTACAGTGTTTTCAAAGAAAAGCACACTAGTTTGTCCATGGGCCCAGAGCATGAACTAGCAGGTGCTGCAGCTACACTGTGATCTAGTCAAGGCTGCTGTGTCCTTCTGCGTCACTTGGTCGGAGAGAAAAGCTTCAGGTAAATCCACGGAAAAAACCCACTCCGGTGTTCTTGCCTGGAGAATCCCAGCGACAGAAGAGCCTGGTAGGCTGCCATCTCTGGGGTCGCACAGAGTCGGACATGACTGAAGCGACTTAGCAGCAGCAGCAGCAGCTCTCTGAGAAGGTCTTCCTACTACTGTTCCTCGTGGTTTACACAATGGAAGTCTTTGTCTTAATAACAAAGGGAAACTGGAGCAGACAGCAGAGTGGCCTGGACACTTGTTGATGACAGGCAAGCTAGACGTCCTGATTGCCTGAAGGAGCTTGGTGGGGCAGTTAGATCCAGCAAATGCTAAAAGAAATTGCAATAAATGGTGCATGCATGCATGCTAAGTCGCTTCCATCAAGTCGCTTCATCTTTGTGACCCCACCAGGTTCCTCGTCCATGGGATTCTCCAGGCAAGAATACTGGAGTGGGTTGCCATGCCCTTCTCCTGATAAAAGTTAAGAGTTTAACCATAGTTATGGGTTAGAGAGGAGGAGGATTATTTGTTTTTAAATGCAAATGTTTAAGCACGAAACTGCAATGGAGAATTTTATTTTTGAGAGAACAAAATGAGGATTAGCGTGCATCTTTCTATTTTAGAGACAGCCAGACTATACTTTAAACCCTATGTCATGGTTCAGGAGGACAGAAGACCTATCTCTGACAAGGAATGACCATATCTAGCTGCTGTCATCCTCTAAGTACAGAATAAAGATGCTTTCTTAGTTGAAATAGTGTCATGGGCACTGAATGATGGGCCCTCATAATGCAACAAGAGAAAATTATTTTTAAAATTTCATATATATGAAAATTATAAAATGTATTATTGTATTATATTTATATTTCCTATAGTAAAAATTATCTCTCCTAAATTGGCCTACCATCTCAAAAACGTATTTATCTCTCTTCTAAGATCTTTGGAAGTGGACTATTCCTGTGATACTGCCAATTTTTTTTTAGGCTTCCCAAAACTCAGTTGAAATAGTGTTATACTAGTTCCAGGAGACGTGTGAGCTAAAAGTTTAATAACCTGGGGGTCCTTAAAAAATCTCCTCCCACAAAGTGGTATCATTCAAGGTAATTTCTTCTTTCTGAATGTCTCAAACTCTTGGCTGATGTTTTTTTGGGTGGGGGGAGTGGTTATCTTATCCCCGCTTGGTTAATAGAATCTCCATTCTGAACAGACAAGGTACTTCTGCTTTTACCCTTCCTCCACTTTCCCCGAAGCTCCAAATGCCCAGGTTGACTGAATCCAAGATACCAGTGCAAGCGCCTCAATATTTTTTGTATCACTAAGAAAGAAATACCACCAATTAAACTCTGACACTCTATAGATTACATGATACATTCCAATATCAAAGATGCTAAAATGTGAAAAAATATGGAGCTCAGAAAGCAATCCAACAGCCCTTTAAAGAATATGTACAAAATAAGAATAAGAATGGGTGTATTCTGGGATAGTGATGATAGGATGTAATACTCGTATTTCATACTGATCAGATTAATAACAATTAGCATTCATTTATGTCATGCTTTTGCAAAAAACCATAAGTTTACACAGTCTCATGACCATTATAACTGCCTTGAAGGATAAGGAGAGTAAGTATTATAATCTCAGCTTATGAAATAAAGGAACTGAAGTCCAGAGGGGTTGTAGTTCGTTCAGAGAGACACCGTGCCCAAGGAGGGGTCTGCTGTATGCAGTCCAGAGATTTTTTTTTCCCCTCTATATTTAGATCTTGGTTGTTTTGGGAGGAACAACTGTCATTCTGTGCGCCTGTGTGCTTCAGTCGTGTCTGCCTCTTTGTGACCCCATGGACCGCAGCCCACCAGGCTCCTCTGTCCAAGGGATTTTCCAGGCAAGAATACTGGAAGGGGTTGCCATTTTCTCCTCCAGGGAATCTTCCTGACCCAGGGATCGAACCCACATCTCCTGCGATTCTTTACCACTGAGCCACCTGGAAAGCCCCCAGCTGTCATTTCATAATCATCTGAAGAACACATTTCAGATAAGACAACAACTTCTGAGAGTTTAAACTCTCTCTGGAGGAAAAAAATTCATAAAGAATGACATGCCTTGAAATATAAGAAATACTATTGTAGACATGGAAAGGCTTATTTTAATAGGCCCTTCCAATGTGCATGGGGTGTGGCTGAGCTGCTGTCATAGAGTCTAACTCAAAGTAGACAGAGTCAGACATTCTGTGCCAGCGATGGGCTGGAAGACGATGGCTGGGAGATGAAGCCATGTGTGAGTGACTCCTCGAGAGTGGATTATCTCAGGATGGGAAGTTGGATGGTGCGGTTTGGGGTGATGGAAATGCGTGAGATTTGGGGAAATCTGAGAGCCACAAAAGGAATGCAGACACTTAGAAAGCCGGGACAGCTGAAATGGAGCATGGATCCTGAAATATACCAGGGGAGGCTGGGGCCATTCTGTGAGCAGTTCTGGACTGTAGAGACTGGGGAGGAAAACACATAAACCTAAGACAGAGGTAAATTTAAAGCAAGTTTCTATTTCATTAGGGACCAAAGAAGCTGGAATAGATAACTCTGGCATTTGGTTCATTAGGTAGAAATAAAGATGATATAGCAAGGAAGAGCTGTGATTAAAATGGTGGGTGTCAATAATAGGCTTATCTTTGCAGGGCTACCCTTTAGCAGTTGTTGATTTCTTCAACAATTGAGTATTTCAATTAAAGTAAAGAGGCAATTAAGGGCATGTGGCTACAGCTGAGGGGGGGTCAACCTGTTTGACCTTTCCTGAGCCTGATGAGGAAAGGTAAACAGGAGAAGAGCCTGTACTTAGGAAAGGAGAGCTGAGGACCTGATATTTATGGAATAATCTTGCATTCTAGGGCTGGAGCTGATACCTTGTGACTCTATTTTAATCCTGCTAGCTGTCCTGTGAAACAGACGCTCCCATTTCTACTTTACTGCTGCAAAACTAAGACTCAGAAAGCTGGACTGACCTGCCCAAGGTCATCATCACAAATAGGAATCTGTATCTCTCTGATGCCAAAGCTTTGAGTGTATCACCCCACCTCTGAGGAAGGCATTTTGATTGAGTGCATGGACAAATAAACTTAAAAATGGAGTTCGTGCTCCCACACTCTGTATTTTTCCCAAAATGTACCAAAAAAAAAAAAAAGTCACTATTAAAATAAGCATACAGGGACTTCCCTGGTGGTCTAGTGGTTGGGACTTCACCTTTCAGTGCAGGGGGAGCGGGTTCGATCCCTGCACTGGGAGCTAAGATCCCACATGCCTTGTGGCCAAAAGATAAAACAGAAGCTAAAAAATTCAATTGTAAAAAAGAATTCAATTAAGACTTCAAAAAGTGGTTCACATCAAGAAAAAAATCTTAAAAAAATAAGCATACATATTATCTAATCCCTAACTGGCTAGCACAGATAAAAGTTTTAAAATAACAATAAACTAAGAAGTGTGGAATATAATTATGAGATACAGTAGCATTGCTTCTTCACCATTTTGTGGTGCCCTTACCAATGATTGTTATTGATTTTTACTTGAAATGCATGGACAGTTTTGGGGGAACCAGAACACCTGCAGGACGGCCACACTCCCAAGGGTGCTATGGGGGCCTCCACGCACTCTGGTAGCTTTTCAGCATTTGTAAGAAGACTTCGCCCTGGGTTTCAGGGTCCAGCCTTGCTCTGTACTCTGTACGGAAATGGCTGGGATGCACTGGCCTTCTAAGCACTTTTAGTGAGCTCTCAGATTCCCTACTCACTCTGCTCCTTTGCATCTTCTTTGCAGCTGGCAGAACTGCCTTCCTGCTCCACACAGCTTTCAACTTGACAAAAGCGACTTGGCATAAATGTCCCTGTAGCCTTTTTAGCTTGCTCTTCTCAGAGCAAAAGCAGGAAAAAAAAAAGAGCAAGAATAGGAAAATTACAATTACACGATGTGTAGATCCCAAGGCCTGATTGGTGTTTTGCAAGCAGATTTCCCTGGCAACCGCCCTTTCCAACTCCCCTTGTACCCCAAAGCTGGTGTAAAACTTAATTTGCTTCCAGATTGCCTAAAAAATTACCTTTTAAGGACAGGAGTAAATACCTACCTCTTTTTTTTCCCTTGGGTAAAATTCTTTTTTCTTTTTTTTTACTTTTTATTTTGTATTGGGGAATAGCCGATGTTGTGATAGTTTCAGGTGACAAGCAAAGGGACTCAGCTATACATATACATGTATCCATTCTCCCCCAAACTCCTTATCCCATAGAGGTGATCACATAAACATTGAGCAGAGTTCCCTGTGCTGTACATCAGTACTAGTTCCCTGTGCTGTTATCCATTTAAAATACAGCAGTGTGTACATGTCCATCCCAAGCTCCCTAACTCTCTCTTCCACTCATCCTTTCCTTGCAGCAACCATAAGTTCATTCTCTAAGTCGGTGAGTCTCTTTTCTGTTTTGCAAGTAAATTCATTTGTATCATTTCGTTTTAAACTCCACATATAGGGTTAATACCCTTTGCCACATCTTTTTCCAAATAACATTTTTTATAGTTACTTTTTAAAATGAAAAAATGTTTTTACAGTGTTGTATTGCTTTCTGCGATACAACAACACAGATGCCCTTGAATAGAACTTTGTAATAGTGCTCTTCAATGGTAATTCACTCACTGTTACCCTACAGAGCTGGTCTCACCCGTGAACATTCACAGGTATCTACAGGGTACCACGCACCAGAGCAGGTGCCAGGGAGATACACCAAAAACGTTTTACAAAACACAGTCTGGTCTCAAAGGGGTTGACAAGTTTTAAGTGGATCAGACAAATCTGGGGATGGATGAAAGAAAAGAGTAAAAACAGCTTTAAAACAAATCAAGCTGGATTAAGTATTACATTTTAGCGCCTCTGTGTTGCCTACTGGGCTTGTATTCAATAGTTCATATCAATCCTCTTCTTGGTGGTGAAGCTGTTCCTTTGGAGTTGAATGGATCTGTGCTGGGAAATGGGTCTGCAGGGGAAATACAGAGGGGCAAGGTCTGTGAGCCCTCAAAGGAGGGGAAGGAGCCACTGCTCTTCAGGAGCCGGTAGAAAATATTACCAAGGGGATGTTGATGTCAAAGCAGGTACGATCTGGGAAGACCCTTGTGATACCACAGCAAGAAAGTAACTACGATACAGTATATACTGGTATGATATGAGGACAGGGGAGGACAATGAATTTTTATTCATTGCCCACCCTGTATTTCGATTGTAGTGAACATCTGTGGGTTTTGCTACTTCTGTTTCTTGTCGTCACATCCCCATGGTTTTGCTTGGGGGAAACCTTGCTCCCTCCACGTCCACGTGTTTCAGGAGTAGCAGAAGAGCTGGCTTATCATATCCTCGGGCACTACGTGTTTGGCCTCAGCCTGTTCAATCAGCCAGCACCTCTGGACCTTGGCTTGGGATCTGGGACAAAGATGTTTCCTCTCCTTCAGTGCATCTATAGGGGAGCAATGAGCCTTAGGACCTGCTGGTAGCCATTTTATAATCCCTGCTACACAAACTTTCTCTCATGTAATATTATACAAAACTCCAGTGTTGTTATTCATTACATTGAAAAGATGATAAAATTGAGACTTACTGGTATTAAATAACGTACTCTAAATTTTACAGCTAGTAAATCATAGAATTGAAAGCCACATTTGTCTCACTCAAATTTCTATGCTCTTTTCATCATATCATTCTGCTGACTGCAAGTTTCAAAGCTTAGTAATTTTCCATTAAACATAAAACTCAAGCATTAAGTTGCTAGGGGATACAATGCTATAACCTTTTTTTTTTTTTTCTTTTTTTGCTAAGTGGCATTCAGAGGTAAAGAACTCGCCTGCCAATACAGGAGACGTCAGAGATTCAGGTTCAATCCCTGGGTCAGGACGGTCCCCTGGAGGAGGGCATGGCAACCCATTCCAGTATTCTAGCCATGGATGGAGGAACCTGGGAGGCTGCAGTCCATAGGGTTGTGAAGAGTTGGACATAACTGAAGCGACTTAGCACATGCAGAATCTTAGTTCCTTGTCTAGGGATTAAACCCATGTCCCCCACAGTGGAAGTGTGGAGGCTTAACCACTGGACTGCCAGAGAAGTCCCCAGTGCTATAACATTTTGAAACCCATGACAGATGGTGACGGTTGCTTGAAAGAACCAAAAGACTTTCAAAAGTAATGTTCACAGAACGCCCGTCACCCAGCTGTAATAGCTGGCTACAAGTTTTAGTGAAATATGAGCAAGAACACAGACATTTTAATAGATAGCAAGATAAAAACAACAGAGGGTTTAGGTCTATAATAAATACGTTATATTTAGTTTCACTGACTATATAGAAGATAAGCTAATTTAGAGCCCTGTCTTAGTGTTTAAAGCAACCATTCACTGCTAACATGTCTTTCTGATGTACTGGAGGCAGGTCTGTTGGTTAGCATGACTAGTTGAGCCATCATCTTTTTCCATTATTTTTGCAGTCACTAGTGTGTAGGTGTCTGTGCTATATAGTTCCATAAATTGAATCCTCTGAGGTAAACCAGAATTCTGTGTCTGTTGTTCAGAAGCAGAGATATGGGTAGAAGGTTAGTAATCTTCCTCCTGGGGTCAATAGAAGCCCAGGTGTAGAAAAACCATCTATCAAAACTGAACTTTAGTGTTGGCTAAATTTTTATACATCTCCCAGTGTGTGTGGAGACCCTGTGCATGCTTTCTAACACTTCAGTCATGTCTGACTTCTGTGACCCAATGGACTGTAGCTTGCCAGGCTCCTCTGTCCATGGGGATTCTCCAGGGAAGAATACTGGAGTGGGTTTCCACACCCTCCTCCAAGGGATCCTCTCAACCTAAGGATTGAACCCATGTCTCTTAAGTCTTCTGCACTGGCAGGCAGGTTCTTTACCACTAGCGCCACCTGGGAAGCCCATGGAGAACCCAGTCCTTGTCAAATGCTATGAGCATCTTTTCCTTAGAACTTCAGTTCAGTTCGGTTGCTCAGTCGTGTCCGACTCTTTGCGACCCCATGAATCGCAGCACGCCAGGCCTCCCTGTCCATCACCAAATCCCAGAGTTTACTCAAACTCATGTCCATCGAGTTGATGATGCCATCCAACCATCTCATCCTCTGTCGTCCCCTTCTCCTCCTGCCTTCAATCTTTCTCAGCATCAGGGTCTTTTCAAATGAGTCAGTTCTTCACATCACGTGGCAAAAGTATTGGAGTTTCAGCTTCAGCATCAGTCCTTCCAATGAATATTCAGGACTGATCTCCTTTAGGATGGACTGGTTGGATCTCCTTGTCATCCAAGGGACTCTCAAGTGTCTTCTCCAAGACCACAGTTCAAAAGCATCAATTTTTCGGTGCTCAGCTTTCTTTATAGTCCAACTCTCACACCCTTAGAAATTAAAGTCTGATAATCTTGGGAACAAATGTTACAGCCCATTTACAGTCTATGAAATATCAAGTCCATCATTTCCAGTATTAATACTTAACTTCAAAATTATGAGTTTTGAATTGAATTTCAGCAAATATTTTTCTTTAGCATAAATTTGGGGACACTAAGTTTCTCAGATGAGGCTATAAATTATTACACTTGTGAATAATTCACTGAGCTATTTGACATCTATTTTTCAAAAAACTCAATAGATTTAAGAAGAGACCCAAGTAGACATTTTCTGCTTTTTACCACTATTGTCTGTTTACTACTCCGTCTTGGTGCTGTTTGGACTTTTTGTTCCAAGTTACAACACCTCAAAGTGTAATGCATTCAAACGGGCCAAAATAGAATGCTTCCCTTCTGAATACTGTTCACTCTAATATAATGATACCATCATCTTTCAAATTACGTGAATCTATAAAGAATCGAATATTCTAAGTTTCCTTTGCACACGTGTAACACGAAGTATTCCACTTCCATCATCATTGGATGGGAACATGGTCTCCTGAGGATCTGCTCTTTAAGCCTGTATTTCAACCCACATCCTCCAGGCAGCAAGATATCTAGAACTAACAGGAGTTGTCACTAAGGCCTGTGCACAGATAAGAGTGATAGATACATCCATCCAACAGCTACCTCGACCTGGATTTCCAAACTAGCTCAAGGTCCACTGAAAGGGCATATTCCACCCAGAGTACTCATTGCAGGGTTTGAGGTGAGGTTTCTTAAAGCAAACTTTATGACGATGCTCTTTTTCTTTGCTTAGTGGTTAAGCTGGAGGTAAAAGTACCATTTCTTCTGTGACTTTTTTTCAAAATGTTGTAAAAATATTCATTCACTTATTAAATGCATATTTATTCTTCAGTACACATTACTGTGAAATAGGTGCTGTTTATCCACTCAGGACATGGCAATGTATAAACAGAAAAATAATCTGCCTTCGTGGGGAACGAGGAAAATGGACATTGATAAGATAGAATGTAAGTTAGATGGAGTGTGCTGTGGAGAAACAGGAAGCTGGGGAGAGGACCACGGGGTGCCTGTGGAGGAGGGAGCCTGGCAGGATATGAAGGGTGTGCAGTACTGAAGGGTGTGCATGGTCATGGACGGTCTCACTGAGAAGGTGGACCTCAGGGTAAAGATCAGGTAGGATTGGGGGATTAGCCCTGAGGTCTGCAGGACGAGTGCTTGAGGATGAAAGAAGCGTGAAGGTCCTGAGGGGAGGCCGGGTGGGAGTGGAGGGAGAGGAGACGGAAGGTGAGCACAGCTGTGCGTGATGACCGACAGGCAGGAGAGGGGTGCAGTTCATCTGGGCTTTGCAGGCCACAGTGACGGCTGTGGCTTTGACTCAGGGTGAGATGGGAAGAGATTGGAGGCTTTGATGAGAGATGGATACACTCTGGCTTAAAAGGACCACTTCAGGTGCTGGTTGAGAATAGCTAGAGGAGGGTGTGGGCTGATAGGGTCAGAGGGACAGTGTGTGGCGCTCATGCATTGATCCAGACTGCAGTGGAGGTAGAGGCGGATGTGGTGATGGGGGAAGGTAAGATGGGGCCGGTGGTGGTTTTGTTTTTTTAAAAAATACTTTTACTTCTTTATGGCTGTGCTGGGTCTTCGCTGCTGTGCAGGCTTTTCTCTAGGTGTGGCCACCGGGGGCTCTTTGTTGCCATGCGTTGGCTTCTCATTGTGGTGGCTTCTCTTGTTGCTGAGCATGGGTTATATGGCATGTGGGCCTCAGAAGTTACAGTTCGCAGGCTCTAGAGCACAGGGTCAACAGTTGTGCCTGGCTTAGTTGCTCCGTGGCATGTGGGGTCTTCCTGGAAAAGGGACTGAACCTGTATCTCTTGCGTTGGCAGCCAGATTCTTTACCACTGAGCCAACAGGGAAGCCTGCCAGTAGGTTTCTTAATGATGATTTGGATATGGGATTGAGGGTAGGAGGAGTTATGAATGTGTGCTATGGAGAAACAGGAAGCAGGAGAGGGGACCAGAGGGTGCCTGTGGAAGAGGGAGCCTGGCGGGCTGTGCAGTATTGAGGGGTGTGCACGGTCACGAAAGGTCTCATTGAGAAAGTGAGTTATGAATACTCCAAGGGCTTTGGCCTCATCAGTGGATGGATTGAATTCCCATTAGCTGAGATGAGGAGGCCTAAGGGAGGTGCAGATGGGGGAAAAAGATTAGGAGTTCATCTGGGGATGTATTCAGTTGGTATAGTCAGATGTCTCCCAGGAGACATCTCAGTAGAGAGGTTGAATGGGGACCTGGGTATGCAAGCCTAGGAGTTTGGACAATGTGGCTGGAAAACCAAATATGGGCATCCCCATGGTATTTAAAGCTCTGAGGATGATGAGGTGACCCACACAGAATAGAGAAGTGCCCAAGAGCTGTGCCCATTGGGCATTGATGAAACCTCAGGAACCAGAGAGGAACAAGCAGGACATCTGAGACGGGTCCCCGAGGTGTGTGGTTCAGGAATCTGAGAGCCCAGAGTTCGAGGAGGACGTAGGAGTAATGGACAGTCATGGTGGTTTTTCCCCTGGTCATAATCCCATGGGTGGCTCAGATGGTAAAGAATCTGCCTGCAGTGTGGGAGATCTGGGTTTGGTCCCTGATGGGAAGATCCCCTGGAGAAGGGAATGGCAACCCACCCCAGTATTCTTGCCTGGAAAATCCAATGGATAGAGGATACAGTCCATGGGGCCACAAAGAGTCAGACATGACTGAGCAACTAACACTAACACAGTAACAATCCCATGGGGGCTGCGAAAGCAAGATTGATTTTAGCCCTGAGTCATGAGCTCCTTTATCCAAAGAGTTCTGTGTTCATTAATTAGCTTTATCTTCCCAGCAAGCTGCAAGCTTCTTGAGCCCAAGGCTTTTGTTTTCTTTTTTCTCTCTCTAAAGCAGGAGCTTTTAAACAGTGTTTGACTATGTTTCACAGTAAGAAGTACATCTTACTTTGGAAACCAGTACAAGCACATACACCACTGAAAGAAAGAACTACTTAACCTCTCTGCGTGTCACGTACAATCTCTCCTTTCCTACTTTCTTCTATTGTATTCTATTTAATTAAAAATAATGTTGTTTGTGACCCACTGTATTGATTTCACCAATCACTAATTGGTTGCTGCTACTGGTTTGAAAAACACTGCTTTTTTTAGACCATCCAGTGTACGGCCCACCATGCTCATTATTCATCAGAGACACTGTGATCCATCTTCGTTTCTCCCAAAGCACCTTCTATAAAGTAAATGCTTAAGACATGCTTGTTGGATAGATAGCTATGAGACCCTGAAGTAAGACTCCTTGAATCAAGCACTCTGACTGTTAGTTACCTTTCCATTTACTGATTGTGTTTTTTAGAAGAACATTTTTCAGTGGCTCTCTAACTTTAGAAATAAGGACAAACAGAAGTGTCTTTCTGATTGGCCCCCTATAGCTGAGAGTCAGAGGACACAATGACCAGGGTTGGAGATGCCTAATTAGAAGGTCAGGCCATCAGCTGGGTTGGTACCATATGTGCAGAGTGAGAGTTGGCAGCCTGATGCTTGAATGTATTTGCATGTTCTTTCTTAAAAATTTGATATATACTTGACTTATAATGTTATATTAGTTTCAGATGTACAAATAGCGATTCCATAGTTTTATAAATTGTACTTCATGTAAAGTTATGAAATATTGGCTATATTCCCTAAGCTGTATGTTACACCCTTGTACACGTGGGTATTTTATACCTAGTAGTTTGCACCTTGAAATGTAACACACAAAACTCCTAGAAGAAAACCCAGGCAGTACGCTCTGACACTGTCTTAGCAATAATTATTTTGGATCTGTTTCCTTGAGAAAGGAAAATAAAACCAAAAGTAAGCAAATGGGACCTAGTCAAACTTCAAAGTTTTGCATGGTGAAGGAAACCATTAACAAGATGAAAAGGTATTTGCATGTTATTCTATATCAACCTCCGAGGACCAGAGGCTGTTGGATTCAAAACATTTTTAAAAACTAAAATAAATAAATTGAAACACTTTCATTCGCCTTACAACAATCCTGTCTTTTAGTTCTAATTGATATGGTACTTGATGTCAGTGTGAAATCTCCTGTCATTTAAGAACAAGAGAGAAAAATTCATTAAATATCTATGACCAAAATATATTGGCTGGGGCAAAAAATAATTAGGAATGACATGTTTTAGAATCTTCAAGTGTCCAAATATAGAAATGATATATAATTCAACCTAAATGTTTCATTAAAGGAATCTATCTATCTCTGTATCTATAGGCTGTGTTGTGCTTAGTCACTCAGCTGTGTCTGACTCTTTGCAACACCATGGACTGTAGACCCCAGGCACCTCTGTCCATGGGGATTCTCCAGGCAAGAATACGGGAGTGGGTAGCCTATCCCTTCTCTAGGATCTATCTATATGTTTAATATTAAAACAATTATTTTGGCCATGCTGCATACCTTTTGTGATCTTAGTTCCCTGACCAGGAATTGAACCCATGCCCCTTGCAGTGAAAGTGCAGAGTCCTAACCACTAGACTGCCAGGGAATTCCCAAAGGAATCTTTAAAATAAGCTCCTGGCACATAGTAAGCTCTGAATAAATGTTAGGTAATGTCTAAATGCTTCTCCACCCAGCACAGCTACAAACATGGCACAGAAAAAAATGGAATATTTTGCCACCATACAGTTTTTCATTTATAGGGAGGAATCATAGTGCAATGAACGTAGTACGGAGTCTGGAATCAGGTAAACCTGGGTTCAAATCCAATGATACTACTTAGCAAGTGTGATTTTGGTCCGTGACCTTAGTCTCTTTTAACCCCAGTATTCTCAAACACATCCTTCGTGGATCACAGTTTTGCTGTGGCAAAGGGGCTTGTGTAACTTAATGAAGCTATAAGCCATGCCATGCGGGGCTACCCAAGATGGACAGGTCATGGAGAAGAGTTCTGACAAAACGTGGTCCATGGGAGGAGGGAGTGCAAACCATTCCGGTATTCTTGCTGTGAGAACCCCATAAATAGAATGAAAAGGCACAAAGATAGGACACTGGAAGATGGGCCCCCCAGGGCAGGTGTCCAGTATGCTACTGGGGAAGAGCAGAGGGCAATTACAAATAGCTTCAGAAAGAATTAAGTGGTTGGGCCAAAGCAGAAATGATGCTCAGTTGCGGATGTGTCTGGTGATGAAAGTCTGATGCTGTAAAGAACAATATTGCATAGGAAACTGGAATGTTAGGTTCATGATTCAAGCAAAAGAAGAGGGTGGCAGAGGATGAGATGGTTAGATAGCATCACTGACTCAATGGACATGGATTTGAGCAAACTCCAGGAGACAGTGAAGGTCAGGGAAGCCTGGTGTGCTTCCTGAAAAGCATCAGACATGACTTAGTGACTGAACAATCACAACAAATTCTCAAATATGAGGACAGGAACATGTACTCAGGGACTTACAGTAAGAATAAAGATGATATGAACTTATATAGATAATGTCTATTAAATAAAAACTTGTCCTTTGGAATTCAGAAGGTATTTTCATATGGAAATCATGTGGTAAGTGATGGTTAAGTTCCCATGGGGGGCCAACCGCTACAGCTTATTTAATTCATGATAGAGTTGAACCCTGATAGACTGTGGGATAGTTCCAAGGATCTTTTAGCCTGAGGGTGGGAGGGCTTTGGGGTGGGATGGTCAGTGCACTTGGGGGCTCTCAAGAGACATGTGTGTAAGGGATGATGGATCAGTCAACCTTGTCAGAGCAGAACAGAATCATTCGAGATTTCTTTGAAGGAACTGGCACATGGCCTTGTGGATAGCCTGCACATGACCAAGGGTGAAATCTGACGGGCAGGCTGGCAGCTCATGCCAGAGCTGACACTGCTGTCTGCAGGCAGAGTTTCTTCTGCTCCTGAAGAATTTCTCTCTTAGGCCTTTCACCTGATTAGACAAGGCCCACCTGCACTTTCAGGGGTAAGCTTCTGTCTTTAGTCAACTGATTGTAGATATTAATTCACATAATTCCTCCCCAGTGACACCTTGATTAGTATTTGACTAAATAACTGGGTCCCCAGCCTAGCCAGGTGGGCACTCAGAACCAAGCATCAGAACAGGTGGGAACTTGAGTGATGGCTTCCTGGGCAGTGGTCCAGCGGCAGACAGGGCCCCACACCACTGGTTGATAGGCAGGCTATCTTTAGTCATAAGCTGTATATACTCTGTTCATTCTCTAGGAGTTAGTTTGGGTCAAAACCTACAGGTAAGTATCAGCTCTTTGACCAGCCGCTCAGGAGTTCCACAAAGGTGGTCGAAGCAGAGGGAGCTTTTCACTCAGCACTTAGCAGTGCGCCTGCCAGGCACGTGAATTTACTTAACAAGCTTTTTAAGGGCAAGGGGGTCATTTGTGATATATTTGTTTCTTTTTGACAAATGTAAAGGAAAAGCTACATATCACACCACACGGAATAAAAAGGAATCTCAGTGACTTCTGCATTCTGAAAGACCAATGGGACTTCCTTGCCTGTTCAGAGGTTAAGATGCTGAACTCCCAAAGAGGAGCACGGGTTCAATCCCTGGTCGGGGAGCTAAGATCCCACATGCCTAGTAGGGCAGCCTAAAAAGAAAACAAAACAAACCCAAGAATTCTATAATGACCTGCCTTCATAAAACAATGTAGAGCTCACCTAAAGAAAAAAAACAATTTACCTTAACAACATGCACATACTACTAATGGAACACTATCGCTGTATTTTAAACTCACTCATTTGCAAATCCATCTCACCCACCCATCTGTAAGCACCTAGAGAGGAGGGAAGATGCCATTCCTCTGCAGAGACTCTTATTCATGCCTTCATTCCCAGTTGCAAGCAGACTACCCAATAAAATAAAAATAAAATAAAGGGACACAAAAATGCTCATGAAATCTTTGATTGTATCACCTGAGTTACGCCTGGGTTTTGGATCAGTGGGAACGCAAGTGTGGGAACCTTCATTCCTGGATTCTCCCCTACAAATGACAGGGAAGCAGTCTGCCATCCAGTGTGTGGAGATGGGGGCACTATGCATGCAGGAGCTGGTGGGGGGCGTAGTATCACAGTGGTGGGTTTGGGGGATTGGATTTATAACTAGTATCCAGGAGACAGTTTTTGGTGGCCTCCAGGGAGCGGCAGTTGGCTGTTTCTGTGGTCTTCAGGGAATTGCAACCATAGCAGGGTCAACGGAATACTGTTAGACCAAAGAGCTTCATCGCCCAACCATGGCAGGACCAGCCAAAAGGACTCACGCTAAAACTCTTGTCTCTCCAGGTATATTCCAAAGCACATTCTGTGGATCATTCATCTTTAGAAATGCACTATGGAAGAGGGTTCCAAGGGTGGAGGAGGTTTGGGAGGTGCTCTCTACTTTCCAGTTTTCTTAGAGTTGCCATTCATGTTAGCATCTTAAAGACTGCAGTGTGCTCAGTCGCTCAGTTCTCTCTCTGTGGTCCCATGGACTGTAGCCCACCAGGCTCCTCTATCCATGGGATTCTCCAGGCAAGAATACTGGAGTGGGTTGCCACTTCCTATTCCAGGCGATCTTCCCAACCCAAGGATTGAACCCATGTCTTCTGCATTGCAGATAGATTCTTTACCACTCGCACCAACTGGGAAGCCCAGAAGATTGTAGAATGTCTGCTGATAGAAAAACCTGAGTATTTCACTCGGTTTGTCAAATTCAATTCCTTCTCTTCAGACAAACATCTACTCACATCATGCTTTGATAAATGTCATATTTACAAATGAAGAAACTGAAACCCAAAATGTAAATTATAGTTTATACAGGTAATGAGTGGCAGAACTGGCTAGAATTCAGATCTCTTCTCTTGGACCTGTGTGGTTTCAGCCTTGTCATACTGCAACTACTTATCTTCTGAACTCAACAAAATGAGAAAATGATTCATCTTCATGAGTTCTTTTCACAATTTGCAAAACTGTTTTGATCTTCCTCTATGGATATGCAAAGGACAAAAACGGAGCGTAGCTTCTATGTGTAGATGGGAAAAATCACAACAAAATGCAGTCTTTGGGAACTTATACTTTTTGTAAAGCTTATGCCATGATTTGTTTCACTCAAAGGAATCTATGCAAACAAAATACAGCAAATAGAGACGTGAAAGTGGCATTGGCTTGTAACAATAGCTGCATGTCACATGTAGTGCATTGAATCATGAACCTAGACCGTGGCAACCTTTTATGATAAAAACTGTCATGAGTAAGAATCTTACTCAAGACAATGAATGATTTATCTTTGTAGAAAAGTCTTTGCTAATGGCACATCCCATGATTCCTTCTATCCCTAAATATTGACTGGAATTCAGTCTTTAGAATTGTCTCATGTGCATACATGGACCCAGACCCACACTTCATATTCAGCGATGGTGTTTTTCCAATACAGAAGTTGTGAACTCCTATAGACGGTAAAAATGCAGATATGTTTCATTTGAGAAGGACTTTTTTTTGGGGGGGTGGGGGTTTATTCCCTATCTTTACCTTTTTGGTAATGAGTCAAACTGACCTGATTTGGGTTCTTCAGATAGTCAAGCTTCCTCCTAGTAATAACGCTGGCTCTCTGTAATTCATGTACACCTCACTGCCGCTGTATGAGTGGGCACTTCACCTCCCACTCAAGTTTGCAATTGTTTGTGCAGAGGAAAAATTTTTGAATTAATAGAAAAGTGTTAAATTAAGCTCCACTTATGATATTCCATTTGGCAAAAAGTAATTATTTTATTTCTCCCCCAAGACAGACTTGGACAACTTCCAGAAAACAAAACAAAATAAACTCTTGTGTGTGAAGATGTCCACAGATAATTTTTTTTTTAAAGAGGACATAGTTCTTAAATAAGAAAGAAAATTAAGTGGCTTCCTAGTTTCTAGCCAAACTAGTCAAATGTTCCAATATCATTGGAAGAAATCTCAAGAGAATATTTGGGGAGGCTTGGTAGGACTTTGTAGGGTAGGAAGAGGCAGAAAAGGGAATATTTCTTTTCTTCTTTGGTTCAAAGTGCTTCTAGATATAAATTTTGACCTGACTTCACTTGTAATACATAATATAGGCACAGAGGCAATAAAAACCCCGAAGTAGTTTTCCCTATCAGGTGTTTAAGGATGGCTTTTCAAACAAGAATCACATAAGTAACTATTGATTTTTCTGCTCTGTTTTGCAGGAGGTATACTTTTCTTGAATTTTCTATAGAGAAATACATCTATTTGTTTTTATCTACAAAACATCCTTCTTTTGTTCTTGTGTTATGGAAACAAAAAGGAGACATAAAAATTGTGTCTGGGAGGCATTTGGGTATCATGAAATGTTTAAATCAGAACTTTCTAGCATGTAGAATCAATCATAGTAGAGAGAAACTAGGGCCTCTAACCTGCTTCCCCTTTGAAGCATTAACCTAGGCTAATCCAGGAAGATTCAATTCAGATAAAATTTTAATATGTTTCAAGGTACTTGATGAAGAAGGAAATGGCAACCCACTCCAGTATTCTTGCCTGGGAAATCCTTTGGACAGAGGAGCCTGGTGGGCTACAGTCCACGGAGTCACATAGGGTCATACATGACTTAGCAACTGAGCACAGGCTGAGGATGTTGATTTATAAAAGATAGAATCTGGAAAAGTTCTATAATTGTATTATATTAATTAACAATGAAAAATTGACAGCCCATTTCTTGATGACATAAAGAAAGCACTGAAAGGCTGAATGTATAAAAATAATATCTGCAATATCTTCAACTGGCGAATTAAAGACTCATGGGCAATTCATTATAGCAGCATTTGTAAAAAGTTAAAAGTGTGATAATGAATGATGTTTCTTTTCATGTATTTTAATTTTTTACTGGAGGATAGTTGATTTACAATGTTGTGTTAGTTTCAGGTATACAAAGTGATTCTGTTATACATGCACATATATCCATTCTTTTTCAGATTCATTTCCCATTTGGTTAATACAGAATACTGAGTAGAGTTCCCTGTGCTGTTATAGTAGGTCCTTGTTGATTATCTATTTTATATGATAAGTGTGTTTATGTTAATCCAAAACTCCTAATTTTTCTCTTTTCTCCTTTCCCTTTTGGTAATCATAAGTTTATTTTTGAAGTCTGTGAGTCTGTTTCTGTTTTGTAATAAGTTCATTTGGGTCATTTTTTTAGATTCTACGTATAAATGATATCATATGGTACTTGTCTTTCTCTGTGTGACTTACTTCACTTAATATGACAATCTCTAGGTCCATTCAGGTTACCGCAAATGGCATTATTTCATTCATTTTTTTTTAATGGCTGAGTAACATGCCATCGTATGTGTGTACCACATCTTATTTACCCATTCCTCTGTCGATGGACATCTAGATTGCTTCTGTGTCTTGGCTATTGTAAACAGCACTGTCATGAACACTGGGGTGCATGTATCTTTTAGAATTATGGCTTTCTCTGGATATATGCCCAGGAGTAGGATTACTGGGTCATATGGTAGTTCTATTTTTAGTTTTTTAAGGAACCTCCATACTGTTCTCCATAGTGGTGTACCAATTTACGTTCCCACTAACAATATAAGATTCCCTTTTCTCCACACCTCTCTATCATTTATTGTTTGTAGACATTTGTTGAGGGCCATTCCGACAGGTGTGAGATGGTTAACCTCATTGTAGTTTTAATTTGCATTTCTCTAATAATTAGTGATGTGGAGCATCTTTTCATGTGCTTTCTGCCCTTCTATATGTCTTCTTTGGAGAAAAGTCTATTTAGACCTTCTGCCCACTTTTCAGTTGGCTTGTTAGTGTTTTTGATAATGAGCTGTTTGTATATTCTAGAGACAGATTAAGGGATTAATCTATGTATGTAAATATGCTAGCTCTTCAATATGAAGAATTTGATCTTCTTGAAGGCAGGGATTTTGTTTTGTCCAATTCTGTATTCTCAGTGTTTGGAAGTGTGCCCAGCATATGGTATATGAGCATTAAACGTTTGCTAAATGAATGAACACTCCTATGTAATGAAGCATCTCATAGCGCCTAACAAAAAAACAGGGTGGATCTCTGTACTGACAGAGAGAAGACCCACACAGTTGGACCTTTGAGCAATGTGGGTCTGAACTGCATGGATCCACTTATATGTGGATTCTTTTCAATAGTAAATGTTAGAGAACTACATGAGTGTGATTTGTTGTTTAGTTGCTAAGTTGTGTCCAACTCTTTTGCAACCCCACAGACTATAGCTTGCTAGGCTCCTCTATCCATGGGATTTCCCAGGCAAGAATACTGGAGTGGGTTGCCATTTCCTTCTCCAGGGGATCCTCGTGACCCAGGGATTGAACCCACATCTCCTGCATTGGCAGGTGGATTCTTTACCACGGAGCCACCAGGGAAGCCAGTTGAGTCCAAAGATCTGGAACCTCAGATATGGAGGGACCAACCAGAGGGAGAGCTGACTATAATTATATAATTAAATTTGCATAATTATATGCAAATTTTCTTCTTCGTGGAGGGTTGGTGCCCCAACCCCCACGTTGTCCAAGCGTCAACTGTATATTTTATAAAGTAGAATGGCCACATGCTGAATAATATTTATAGTATATACACACATATATCGGAGAAGGCAATGGCACCCCACTCTAGTACTTTTGCCTGGAAAATCTCGTGGATGGAGGAGCCTGGTAGGCTGCAGTCCATGGGGTCGCGAAGAGTCAGACATGACTGAGCAACTTCACTTTCACTTTTCACTTTCATGCATTGGAGAAGGAAATGGCAACCCACTCCAGTGTTCTTGCCTGGAGAATTCCAGGGACGGTGGAGCCTGGTGGGCTGCCATCTATGGGGTCGCACAGAGTCGGACACGACTGAATGACTTAGCAGCAGCAGCACACACGTATATGCCAGGATCCAGCCCCCGCAGGATCCAGGGAAACCTGAAGGAGAAACGGCGTTGGCAACTGATTTAGAGAGAGATAAGGAAAGAATGTTGAAGATAAGAAAATAGAGGAGAGAAAGAGGCTGATATTCCTTGGTTTACATAGAGAACCAATAAAACTTCAAGACAAGAAGTTTGCCCTGTTCACCGAGCCCACAGGTGCCCTCCCGGTCTCCCGAGGGAGTGAAGACGCAGAATGTCTTCCCGTTCAGGTCTTAGAAACCCGGGCAGGTAAGTGAACACAGGGAGCCCCTATTGCTCCAAGGGATCAGCCTGAAAAGAGAGGGAGAGGGAGAGAGAGAAAAAAAAAGATAGAGAGAAGAAAAAACACGGGGTGACCAAGCTGCTTCGGTGAGCGAGGCCCAGAAGCTTTATTTTTCAAAAGGTACTTTTATACCTTGCCTTATACATAGAGGGAAATGAAAGATGCAAGGTCATACAGAGTCAGCCCAAACATTCCAGCAGTTTTGCCCTTATTGAAACCAGGATTTTTCTGCATACCTTTCCCACAAATGATGTTGTGTACAGTATCTTCTGGCCTTGGAGGCCTGTGAACATTTTATGACCCTCTTTTGATAAAGGCTGCTCAACCAGAAAACTTATTTTCCCTCAAAGTGTTTTTTCTTTATATTTGTAATCTATGTCAGCCCCAGAAAATGCCAAACAGAGTTACGTTTTTCACAAAGCAAAGGTGCAGTGAGTTACAAGAAAGAACCAATTAGCTCAAAAGTCTGATATGGTTAAATTCAAGGCTACACTTGTTTTTCTTACATTCTCACTATGTTAACTAATGTATTCCCAGGTGCACAGTGGATAAGAGATATGGGAACTTAGCAACAAGCATTGGCCCAATAATGAAATCCTACATCAGCACTAGCACTACTCTAATAACTTTTAACTCTTTCAAAGGCTCTATGTTTTAGGCTTTCTGTGCCTCTCACAGTTGGGAGGCTGTAAATCACATGCGTAGCTGTAAGAGTCTGGATATACCTGCTGAGCAAGCTAGAATGCTAACAGAGGGGGTTTGATTTGAAATATTTCTCTCATGTCCAGGAGACTTATTAGCTATATCCCTAAGCTGATTTTCTCCAGAGAAAGGTGGTCAGGGTTAGCCCCCTGTTAATGTCAGAGGAGTTGGTGAAAGTCATGAAATAGTAAAACAGACAGATTCTGGTTTTGGGGTAGATGCTCGAGAAAGCCTAGGGAGCCCCTTGAGTTCTGAAGCCTTGCTTAACAGTCCTCTTCCACATGAACTTTGTCATGGGTGGGATCTCCCGTGGCGGCTCCCAGCACATATACATGCATATATTTTTGAGTTTGAATACCTGTGAGAAATATGAGAAGGAAAATGTTAAAATGGTAGTAGTGGTGGTCACCTTTAGGAAGTGGTGATGGGAGACTGGGAAACAGGGGCTGACTTTTAACTCAGTACCATTCTGCACTGTTTATATTTTTCCAGCATTAACCTGTATTAGTCTTATTAAAATATGAATTCTGTGGGAAAACCTCCAAACCCACTTTTCTTTAAAAAAATAAAATCTGTGGAAAGACCACAAATTTATAAGCATACAAGTTTGTTTTTTCAGAATTTCTGTCGTCTTTACATGATCTCAATCTGTAGGTTCTATTCCATTCACTGGCAAAGATAATCTAAGGAACACATTTTAACTGGAAATTGATGAAAGCTGAGTAGGAGAATCATAAATTAGAATCTTTTAAGAACTATTATTAAAGACATTTTGCTTTCCTATTTTTTCAGCTTGGGTTAGAGTTTTAAAGTTAAGAAAATGCATATATAATCATATGCGAAGACCCGTATGTTCTGTATCAATCTGTGCCACTTATTTTCAATGAGATAAAACAGCTTACTTAAAGCTGAATTTCCCCATTGAGTTTAGACGAATCAGCTGTTTATCCGGCAGCACTTTGCTTAAAAATAGATGGGATGACATTTGTGGGTGCTTTTAAAAAATATCCTTTGGAGAAAGAAGCAGAACTCTAATGCTACTTTTACCATTTCCATTACATAAGAAAGGCACTTTTTTTTTGTTGTTGTTACGAGGACTTCCTGTAACTTATTCTTCTTTCTAACACATATACTTTTGGAACAAGTAACAATCATTGGCTGTATAAGGGCATCTCACCTGAATTCTACATTTTAGTGACTGAAATTAATTCAGTGGAAACCTTAAATATGGTTAGAAAGAGTTTTTTCTGATTGCATATGGAGATTTCTTTTTTTCATCCTTCTAATTATGTGCTCTCCCATCATTCTTTTATCAGCTAGTTATTGAGTGCCTGCTATGTGACAGGCACTGTGGTTACAACAATCAACATAAAGATGATTTTAAATGCATTTCACTTGATCTTATAGACCAATTTAATAACTGCCTATACCAACCTGCCAACAATAAGAAGTGGTTGATGTTACCTTAAACCTGCTGTCATATGATTCCACGGAGTCTAGGATAAGCATTAAAATAGGCTGAGCTGAAAATATACTGTCACCCAAATTTCAAACCAAGTAGATATACAGGAGAACTCTAGTCAATTAAAGTATGTAACATTAAAATCAGTGTTCCAATCTTGGTAGTATTGCTGATGTAGCAAGGGATTAGGACACCAGGAGGAAATGAAACCAAATGCATCCTTTTCCTAGCCAGAAAAATATACCTATGTTAGAATTCTATCAACCTTATTTATCTAAAAAATGTACTTTGGGAAACTGCATCTATTGGGTAATGTGAAAGAAGAAATCAGGTCCGTGTGAAGGTGGAGGTGTATGACATCACCAGGCCACATTCTTATCCTCGGTTTTTACGGAAGTTTGCTCTGAATTCTCACACAAGTGATGGGATTAGATTCTCTTTCTTCCTTTGTCAAGCATTCCCTGACCCTGAGTGCTGTGACACAGATGGCAGGTGAACAGTATCTGCCTGCTGGGGGGAAAGTCACTTCCACCCGCCTCCTGCTACGTGACTTGAATATCTGGCTCACTCCATTGCTGGCCTGCCACTGGCTCCCGCTCCCAGGTAGCCTGCCGCCTGAGCCATCACGGTGGGTGGTCAGGTTAAGAAGGAGAGAGAGTTCTCAGCCACCCATTCATCCCTGGCCCCTGGGAATCCACCTCTCAGAGCCAGCCTGCCAGATGCCCTGTTTCATCATCCCTGTAGTTTCCTTTTCTTAGATTCTGTGAATGCTTTTAATGGTCTGGGTCACCCTCCCTACCAAGTACAGGGATTTTGTGTTTTATTCTGAATAGCAAGGTATGGTTCTGAGCACCTTGTGGCATTTGGTATAAGTGATAAATACTAATGATGAACAACCAAGCAGGCTCCCAGGCTCTCGCGGTCCTGAGGCTGGCTACAGGAGAACTCGGAATGAGGGGAAAAATAAGTCAATTTCAAACACAAAGGCAAGATTTAGCCTCTCATTAGATCCAGCTGCTCCATGTGAAAAAGTGTGTTAATAAAACAGCGCTGGGATTTTTGAGGGGAGAGGCATGTGTGTGTGGACTAGGTTTTCAAGATGTGTTTTCCATCTTCCCAATTTGGGGTGTTATGATATAATAGGATTTTGAAATCCAAACATATGTTATTGTCTTTCTTCTTTCCCTTTTATGTTTAAACCTCTGCTATAATAAATTAGCTCTCCCTTCTCAGTAACTTAGAGTGTTTATTTCTTTTCTATGGAAATGAAGCACTTGGATGATATTTAAGTCTATTTCCTCTTATGGTCCCTTCAACTTGATTTGTATGTGATTTTCGACTCTGTGTGAATACATTAATTTGGCCAAACAATGAATACTATTAATATTATATTTTATACAACAGGGCTTCCCTGTTAGCTCAGATGGTAAAGAATCTGCTTGCAATGCAGAAGACCTGGGTTCTATCCCTGGGTTGGGAAGATTCCCTGGAGAAGGGAATGGCAACCTACTACAGTATTCTTGCCTGGAGAATTCCATGGACAGACCATGGAGTCTCAAAGAGTCGGAAATGACTGAGTGACTAACACTTTCACTTTCATCCTCTTCATAAACAAAACTTTCAAAAATATCAAAATTTTACAAAATCTTAGACTTGATTTAGAATTCTGTTTTGAGAAAGCAAAATATCCCAGCTTATAAAAGTCATGTGCAAATATAATACATTTCTTCCTCTCTCTAGATTACTTGGTAGTTTAGAAGAGACAATTTTAAAAAAAGACCAGTACATTACTAGTTGATGACATCTAATTTCTTAGTAACTTAAAAATAATATAGATTGGGATGGAGCCATTGAGTTAAAACCATAGAGAGAAGAGAGAGAATGTAGGAACCGTATTAGAATAATAGCCAACCATTTGTGATCAAGTTTCAGCAAGTGGGTAAAACAACTGAGTTTTCCATTTTAGTTCAACAAAATTATTTTCCCTACCATAAACACAGGATTTGATTACAGAGTAACACAAGAGAGTAAAAATATTACTGGTTTACTTGAAGTCATTGAAGAAATATTAAATATTAACTTCAGTATTAACTTGAAGTTAATTTAAGTCAATAACTTAAATATTAACTTCAATATTAACTTGAAGAAATATTGAAATGTTAGTTGTTCTTTTTTCAAGGCAATTGTTTTAAAGGAGTTCATCAGTTTTAATCATGCTGGCCAGGGTCTTTGAGATGTTAAGAATCAGTCCGTTGTGCGGTTTATAAACAAAAAAGACTAGAAATTCTCAGCAGTTGTAAAGCACAGAACTGGGCATGGTTGGTATACATGCTTGTATTGCCTACAATACAATCACCTACGATTGCCTTGTACGGAAGTGTTCACATTTCACACGTCTGATGTATGAGGGAAGGACAGAATTCTACTTCTCCCCACCGTCACCCAATCTGGTAGCAAGCTGCGAGTTTTCCCTGTTCACATACCCGTGTGCATGCTCAGTCACCTCAGTCGTGTCTGACTCTGTGTGACCCCATGGACTGTAGCCCATCTGGCTCCTCTGTCCATGGGCTTCTCCAGGCAAGAATACTGGAGTGGGTTGCCATGCCCTGCTCCAGGGGATCTTCCCGACCCAGGGATTGAGCCTGCGTCTCTTGTGTCTCCTACATTGGCAGATTCTTTAGTGTTCTTTAGCACTAGCGCCACCTGGGAAGCACCTTTCCTAGTCACACTAGTGAGTAAACTCTTAGAGCTTATTAACTATGTAATTTAAAGTTTACAAAATCCTTCCAAAAGATGAAGAATGAGGATAAAGTAGTTTCTAATTTAAACTTGAAGCTTGGACATACTAACTGGGCCTTTTGAATTGCTCGCTGTGGGTAGATGCTGTAGATATTTAATCACTTAATAATTTATTAGTAATGTATTTAATTCCTATAAGATAACTGAATATAATTGAAGTACAGTTGAGCTGTCTTCCCTGGTGGCTCAATGGTAAAGAATCTGCCTGCTAAGGCAGGGTTTGATCCCTGGGTCTGGAAGATCGCCTGGAGGAGGAAATGGCAACTCACTCCATTGTTCTTGCCTGTGAAATCCCATGGACAGAGGAGTCTAACAGGCTATAGTCCATGGAGGTTGCAAAAGAGTCTGACATGACTTAGCGACTAAACAACAACAACAAAGTTGTGTCACAATATTGTGTTAGTTTCAGGTGTAGAGCATAGTGATTCAGTAATTTTGCAGATTATACTCCATTTTCAGTTATTATAAGACAATGAGTGTAATTCCCTGTTCTATACAGCATATCCTTGTTGTTTATCTATTTTACATATAGTAGTTTGTATCTGTTAATCCTTTACCTCTAATTTATCCCTCCCTCCTTCTCTCTTCCCTTTGGTAACCACAAGTTGTTTTTCTGTATCTGTGAGTCTATTCATGTATGTTCATTTTACTCAAAATATGAACACGACATTTTGACTACTGCTCTTACTATTCATTTTTATTAAAAAGATAGTAGCAGCAATAATAAACAATAGTATTAAAATCATGCATTGAACACATTTATCTTATTTAAAAAATTGTGAATTTTAAACAATTTTTCCTCAAATCTGAAATACAGTAAGTAGGTAAAAACCCACTTGTGGTTTTTATTATACTTGAAAATAAATCAGTGTACATTTAACATGGTATTTTGTTGTTTTTTTTGGATAGCCTACTGCAGTTAAAAAAAATCATTGTTGTAGGAGAAAGGCAAATTGGATCTGGAAGTCAAGAAAACTTGTTCTGAATTCTAGCTCAGATTTTGAGTTGTTTGAACCATACAACAGACAGCAAGGGAATTAATTAATACCTGTTTCATACAGTTCTGGTGTTATTTCTTCTTATAATTTCTTGCTTTTGAAAGAATAGGGTAGAAAACCTTTCTCTAGATGCTGATCCTAGAATTCATGAACTTTATGATTTTCATTACTCTATAACTGCCCATTGGATACAATTAATAAATCCATCCATCCATCTATTCACATTTATTTTTTTGTTCTTAAAGCCCCCTCATATATTTTTTTGTGTGTATGCTGATTCCAGCTTTACTGAGCTAAAACTGATATATCACATTATGGTAATTTAAGGGGTATAACCTATTGATTTTATGCACTTACATACTGTAAAGTGGTGACCAGCATGTCTTTCAGTATGGTGAAAGCTTATGACATCACTTAAATAACATTTTTTTTTTTTTGCACTGAGAATGTTTAAGATCTACCCTCTTAGCAACCATTCACATTTATTGAGGGCTTCCTATATGCCAGGCACTATGAGAGCAGAAGATGCAAGTATTAATAGACTTATTTGCCCCCATGGATCTCAATCTTTATTGGAGAGAAAGGTGGAATTAGTGGGGGAAGGGAAGCAAGAAGTGTGGTTGCAACGAAGTGAAGGCGTTGCTGGAAAATACATATTAGAGAGTGCAATGACCACAGAAGCTGCTTCAAGGAGGTCCTCCTTGACCTGACTCTCGGATGGTGGTCCAGACTGCCAGCTGGGCGCGGGCAGAAGAAGAGGGTGTTACGGGAGAGGAGACAGCATAAATGGAGGCATGGCCTTGAGGAAAGGCAGCGTGTTCTACCGGAAGCACCAGATTACGGACAATACATGGAGAGTTCAGAACTCCACTGCAGATGGAGCCTCTCTGGGTGGGGCCCCTCTAGAGATTAAATTGAAGGCACCCAATCTCCTGCTACTAGTCTCGACTTGGTTTAAAGCGCAGCAGGTCTTTTTCAAAATGCCTTTTTTTGGACTGCCTTTTAGTAACAGTAATAGGGCACTGAGAACAACAGAAAATGGGTCCTTTTGTTTCTGTGGATCTTTTCCAAGTTCACATTTCTTCCCCCTTCTCAGGGCACTCCCCCAAACCATCCATCCTTTCTTCTGAACCGAACACTCCCTGCTGAGCTTGGCATTCCACCCTCTGCTCAGCACCCTCCCCGCCCACCACGTCCCACCCTCAACCACCACTCACCACCTCCATCTCCACAAGACCTCTCTTCTGGTTATGCCTCCCATCCCCACCCAGGTGACACCCTCCTTTAACACAGGCACTGCACCATCTCCGGCCACATTTCAGGCACACAGCTAATATCCAGAGGGTCTCCCCACCTCCCTCACCATGCAGTGGCCTCTGTAATACCCCCTTCTTTATTGGAGTCATCTTTCATTTCCTGAAATATCGCCACTGTATTAATTTCCTGTGGCTGCTGTATCAAATGACACACACTCAGTGGCTTCAAACAGCTCACATTTCTTCTCTGACACTTCTGGAGGTCAGAAGTCTACACTGATTTACTTGGCTAAAATCAAGCTATCAGTAGCCCTGAGCTCCCTCTGGATGTCCTAGGGGGAGGGTCCATGTCCTTGTCTCACCCGCCTTCCCTCCACTTCAAAACCAGCAGCCCAGCATCTTCAAATCTCTGTTTCGGTGGTCACGTGGCCTTCCTCTGTGGTCAAGTCTCTGTTTCCCTCTTACAAGGACCCTTGTAGTTCCCTTGAGGGGAATGGAGTCCTCTCATTATTATTCTTCATTGTTATCCAGGACAATCTTCCCATCCCAAGATCCTTAGCATAGTCACACCTGTGAAGCCACATTTGCCATCAACAGTCACATTCACAATTTTCTAGGGTGAGGGTGGACCATATTCGGGGCCATTTTTCCATATACACCCTCCACCCTGCCCTAACCACCAACACGACCAGCGTGGAAGAGGACTTACTCTGTGCCAGAAAGACATTTTATGAGCTGGGCACCATTACTATCTATTTAACAGATGAGGAAACTGAAGCACAGAAAGGTCAAATGACATCTCCAGTCCACATAGATAAAGAAATAGAAAGAGCCTTCAAACTGAGCTCCACCAGCCTTGAAAGCCTCTGCCCCTCACACGACATTGTATTATTGTTCCTTAACTTTTGGGACTGTGTGCGTCTATATGGTGGTTTGGATTCCCAGGACCCTGAAGACAATCATGGCAGACACAAAATGGATCATTGCCCAGGAGTTGTATACGCCCCTTCTCTAGTTGTACTTCTAGCGACTTCTCCCACAGAGAGCAGTGCTGATGAAGTGGGTGGGTGGTAAAAGCAGCAATTTGCTGCCCCTTGAAAGGCCAGTGGAAGCCCCCTAAGTAGTCTGACGTCAAGCCATGACTGATGAACGCTGAGATCTAACTGGGCTCAGGCAAAAGCGCTGTGCAAAGAGTAATCACAGAGCAGGACCAGCAGAAAAAAATTTGTGTTGAAAAGGACAATGGAAATGGAGCAGAAATGTGAGACCCAGTGACTCTCACCATGGAGAGAACAAGAAAGGCAGAAAACTCCAGCCAGCACGGAGGCTGGAGAAGAAAGAATACAGCACAAAGAAAGGTAATTTCAGGTTAACAATGATGGAAAAATACACCTGGGATGGACCAGGGGAGGTTAGGAAGCAAATGAACAGGCAGGCAGTGAAAAAGGAAGGGTTTTTCTATCATCAGCCGTTCATTTTCTGTTTCTGGACATTTATTAGATTTCCTCTGAAAACTTGACTCCTTTATTTCAAGAATCTTTACCTATTTCTTAAGTCACAAATTCCCAGTCACGTTATCGTCATCCATTACAGCTTAATTACAATTGTGCGTTTTTTTGCTTACCACTGTTTAGTCTTTATTTTTCCCTATTGTTATAATTCACCTATTTGATGGGCAACTTTTTTGAGGATTTTCTTCAAATAGGCTCTGTGAGTGATATATTCTCTGAATCCTTACTTAAGTGTTAACCACTTGTTGTTGTGGTTTAGTTGCTCAGTTGTGTCTGATTCTTTTTCAAGCCTATGGACTGTAGCCCACCAGGCTCCTCTGTCCATGGGATTTTCTGGGCAAGAATATTGGAATGGTTTGCCATTTCCTTCTCCAGGTAGCTATTTATTTTTAAGATTAAAATTTTTTTCCCCCTACTCTAAGGCAGCAAGGGGCCACGTGGTGGATAGAAAGAGCTGGCTCCAGGAATCGAACAGACTGGAGGGGACCATTCATTAAAATCAGTGTTACTCAGGGCAACTTGAGCCTCCGTTCTTCCATTTACAAAATGGGAATAAGAACATGAAGATTAAAGAATGCATATGAAAGGCATTGGCAGAATACTTTGCAGGAATGAGTAACAAAGAATCATTGCCTTCGGTTTCTGTAACCTCATCAGAACAAAAGGCAATGAAGTCATTCAGGAGGCCAAGTTTCCATTCATGCATTCGGATAGAATTTCCTCTGGGCTTGTGTGTGGCCACGACTGTGAATAAGGGACCAGATATCTACCATCATGGAATTGATCAGCTAGTGGAATAGTCAACTCTATCTAAGACATGAAAAGGAAATAACAGACAGGTGAGAATTATGGAGAGATATTGGACTCAACGATGGCCAGTCAGAGAGGACTTCCTGGAGGAAGAGACATCTCAGCCAAGACTAAAAGGTTGAAAAGGGGTAAGTAGAGAAGAGAGGAGTTTGGGGTGAGTCAATACAAGAGACAAAAGAGGAAGAAGCTCATGAAAAGGCTCTGAGAAGGAGAGAATGGAACCCAGGAGAAAGTGAAAAGTACATCAGTGTGGCTGAAATGCAGAGTGGACATAGGGAGTATTGAGAAGTTAGGCTGTGGAGGAAAAAGGTCCCCCATTATGTCACACCCTGTAGGTCATGGTAAGAAGTCTGGACTCTACCACTGGGAGTATGGAGGAACCATTGAAGGATTTAGTAGGTAGAAGATTTACTGATTCTATTTGTATTTTAGAGATGTCATTTGGATGCTAGTACATAGAATGAATTGGATTAAAGGAAACCTGGAGGCTGGAAGACCGCGTAAGAGTTATTTATACTAATCTAGGAGAGAAACTATGGCAATTCAATGGGGCAGCGGCTGATGAAGGGATGAAGAGAAGTGAATAGAAATAGAATCTATAAGGCTTGGTGATCTTCCCACCCCTTCAATCATCCATCTGACTAACTCTTAGGAGTCTACCTTAAATGATATGAGGGGAGGTAGAGGGGAAAGTGAAGGTTTTCCCCTCTGTTTCTGGGTTGGTAAAAAGAGGTAGACAGTTGTCCTATTTATAAGAGTAGGAAATGCAGGTTAAGGAGGCTGGTGGGGAAGATAGCATGCCCAGTTTTAGAGATGCTCTTTTGAGCTTACCATTGACCTTCTGCCCAGGTGGCTCAATGGTAAAGAATCTGCCTGTCCATGCAGGAGACGCAGGTTCGAGCCCTGGGTTGGGAACATCCCTGGAGCAGGAAATGGCCACCCATTCCAGTATTCTTGCCTGGAGAATGCCATGGACAGAGGAGCCTGGTGGGCTACTGTCCACAGGATCACAAAGAGTTGGACATGACTGAGCATGCATGCCTGCACACACCTTCCTTTCGTAAGGCAGACAGTCCGCCAGCCTGTGTGCATCAAGTGATAATGATATTAACCAAGTCTAGCGATATTCCAGTCCTCTCTCATCTTTGTTCCTCCTCCACTTAATTCTGATTGTCCCCAAGAATGGGCTTCACGTGTATTTGGGAACAAATCTGTCTGCTGCCTTCTGCTCAAGCCTCCTTGCCATGTGCCAGGAACTTGTTGGGATGGTGGGCCATCTGTGACCGTGCTGCTGCCTCGGTTACCACTGTGCTCAGTGGACGGCTGCGCTGTGGTCAGTGCGGTGTGTGTTGGGGGGTGGGGGGTGGGCAGTGAAGGCACAGTTGCTGCTTTCTCTAGATTTTCTCCATTAGTTAACTAATCCAAGGGGTTAATGTGTGAGTCTGTAGGTAACACCTGCCTTCATCTGGCATCACTCAGCATGCCTGAAAGGACTAGGAACTTTGCATCTCACATTGAAGGGTGAGTGGTAACCATTGTAGACAAAAAGAATCATGAAGAGGATCCTGGTCAGAAACCTTGCATTTGAAATCATCAGGTTGGTTTTAGGTAGCAGTAGTGGATAAAAAGTCACCCTGGACCAAAGTTTTCTCACTGTGCAAATGACAGAAAATAGACAGCAACTTTGCGGTTATCAAAGTTTGTTTTCTAGTTTGTTTCTTCCAACTTTCCAAAGGAAACAATGCAACCCATAGGCTCTGGACCAGTGATGCTGGGGCGAAGGGAAATAGCAGGGGGTAAATACCAGAAATAAGCAATAAAATTGCGGGGGACAGTCAAGGATGTCTGGAGTGATGAAGTATGAAAGAGGAATTGGGGAAAGAGGGAAAGAAAATGAACACCTCCCAAACCCCGAACAGCCCGCCATATTTGAGCTTCCAACAGAGTCCCGCACGCAGAGAAGAGCCGTGAAATTGAACATATTTTAAAACCTTGAAGTATGACTAGGTAACATATGTTCTTAAAAATGAGCTGTGATAGACTCAAATGCTACACTCCTACTTCTCATAGGTTTACTAAAGTAGAGGTTTTTTTCCAGAGAAATGCCTAAAATTTGTAGGTGGAACAAGGGGGACATGTAAATGGAACTCAGTCTTTAGTAGTGGCTTGTCCTTGTGTGCATACTTAGCACCCATTTACACTTCCAGGAAAAACAGAGACTGCGAACAATTTAGAGGATAGGGAGAAGAAAAATTCTTCCTTTTCTATAAGAGCCTGATTGCAGTGTTAAAAGATTTCCGTGAAACAAAAAAATCTGGTGGCACAGCTCTTTTCCCGTGCAGAAAAACAAAATGGGAAGGTCAGGTAGGAAGAAGAGAACCATTTCCTTTCCATATCTACAAAATTTCCCACATACTCGGCTGTTTTGAATAGATCTTCTGAAATATCTTTTGAGGTCACCTACTTTGAGAGAATAGAGACTCTGATTTTCAGGTGACACAGCAGTGAGCCCAGAAAACAGAAATCATATTTTTCATTTTTGTCGTTCTTAAGAGAAAAGAAAAGATGGCAATTTCTTCCCCATCTTGCTAAGCTTTTGCTAGTCTCAGGGATTTGTGCTCCGATCTGCCTAAAATAAAAATCCTTGTGTTAAACCCTGAGAAGCTAGATCACAAAAAAGAAAACTCAATCTAGTAACTGTTTTATCACTTTTAGTTTTTAAGATAAGAGTAGCTAAGGTAGCCGTGAAAATCTCATAGGGATCTGATGGTTTTTTATCCCCTGAACTTCATGGGACAAACAAGTACATTTTCCATATGAACAGAAATCCTTGCAGCTCCAGTAAATCAAGAAAGTAATAAGGAAAATGTACATTATCGGCAGGCTGCTGTTTTAAAAACACAATCTCACCAAATAAAACCCACCTAAACCGGAGCTGTGGAATAATTTTAGCAATTGAAAATTACTACCTTCTCTAGGATAACATGTACTTAGAAATGAAATGACTCATAAACCAACATGATGTATGTATTCCGCTTTCCTTAGAGCATATTAAATGTTAATTTACCACATATCACGCTAAATACATTCAGTCATCAGGGCTTCAATCATTTTATCTGTCTTTGCTGTATCTACCTACATGGCTCTTTAGCTAAATTCACTTTGCACTATAGATGATAATACTATTATTATACAGATGCTGTTCTTACTGAAAAGCTGGATTTCTCCCTCAGCCCCTCCAGTACCATAAGCAACCAAATCAAAGGAAAAGGGTACGCTGAGGGGTACTCTGTATGAAACTGTTCATTCCAAATTCACAGACGTTGTGAAACATGAAAGTAACTCCAGCACGTTAAAAGAAAAATTATGGATTAGCACAGGAAGCAAACACAGAGACTATTTATCTTGTTTTCCATAGCCCAGAATTGCCCTTAGCTTACCTTATTAGCTGAAATGCCAAACAGAATGTCTTTATGGAAAAGCAAGTTCATTATTCATCTCAGCTTTGATTAGGTCTAAAGCAGCGGAGAACATTTAGCTTCTCCCTGTGATTTGCCGATGCAAAGTGGGTGAGTAAGGCAGTAAACACAGAACTTGGGAGGTGGGGAGTGGATGGCTCACAACTCCAGACTCAAAACTTTGCATTTTCATTCATATGAAGATACTTAATGAAATCAGATCTTATCACCTAGAGAAGAACACTGAAGTGATTACTTAGGGGAGATTTTTTTTTAAGCCCATGCACTTTGGCAGAGCAGTTGTAGTTATCATGTCCTGCCTGTTCACTGTCCCAACAAAATTACCTTGCTGTCCATCTTTAGCTTGGTGGAATCTGGGGCTATTGATTCACTTTGCAGTATGTCAGTGGATGATATATATTTTTTGTCAAGGAGAAATCTATGTGGGGGAGTGATCTCTGCGATTTTCTTTAAAAACAAAACAAAACAAAACTTGCTTGTCTGACCCATGATGGAAATATAGATGCATTTCACAATTTTGAAGCTAGGAGTACAGATACACACAACATTGTGTTGGATACAATGCCAGAGATATTAGGGGTCCAGGAGTAAACCAGCAATAGACATCTGTCCTCAGGACATCAAATTCTCTTTTAGAGAAAAGTCATATTCCTTAACAATTTGCTAATCTTCTTTAAATGAATTACACATCTTTTAGAAAGCTTTGGGCAAATACTTTTAATTTTCTAAAAAATGACTTCTATAGATAACATCCCAGAAGAACCTTATTTAGTGAAAGTGTCACATTTCTAGCTGAGCAAAGGAGCTGTTGTAGCTTCCCCTTTCAAGTGTTTTGCTTCACAGAACTTGAGCAGCCTCATCTATTAAAATCCAGCTTTACCAAGTAAAACATGTAACCACAACAGTGAGACAAGTCCTGGGTAATCAACAGATAAGGAGAGCGTTACTGAGCAAAGCAATGTCAGCCTTAAAGACTTTTTAGACCTTTCTTGACTTTGTCACCACACAAAATCAAGCCCCCGTTCTCATCTCCTGAATAAATGAGAGCATGGCTGCTTCTAATGAGAGATTGAATAGAAAAAGCAATAATGACAGATTTGCCTCAAAATGTTAAACACAGAGTTACTGAATGACTCAGCAATTCTGCTCTTAGGCATATACTTGAGAGAAATGAAAACACGTGTTCACACAGAAAGTTGTATACAGATGTTCACAGCACCATTGCTGACAAGAGCCTCAAAATGGAAACAGTTTCAATCCATCAGTTGATGAATGGATATAAAAATGTGATAAAGCCATACAGTGGAATGTTATTTGGCATTAAAAATCAAGTATTGGCACATGCTATAGCATGGATGAATCCTGAAAACAGTCTGCTGATTCAAAGAAGCCGGTCACAGAAGATCACATAGTATATGATCCCATTTATAAGAAATTTCCAGAAGAGGCAGAATTTATAGACAGAAAGTAGCTCAGTGGTTGCCCTGGGCTTGGGGGCAGTGTACTAGCAAGGGGATACAAATGGGCACCGGGTCTCTTACTGGAGTGCTGAAAATGTTCTTCTATTAGGTGGTGGTGATGTTTATACAACTCTGTGAATATACTAGAGCCACTGAGTTGTATATTTTAAATAGGTGTATTTTACTTTGGCAAATACTATCTCAAACTATTTAGGTTTGCAAATGCTATCTCAACATATATGCTGAGTGCCAAAGAATTGAAGCTTTCAAATTGTGGTGCTGGAGCAGACTCTTGAGAGTCCCTTGGGCTTCAAGGAGATCCAACCAGTCCATCCTAAAGGAAACCAGTCCTGAATATTCATTGGAATGAATATCATTCAAAAGAACTGAATGATGCTGAGGCTGAAGTTCAGTTCTTTGGCCACCTGCTGCAAAGAGCTGACTCACTGGAAAAGACCCTGATGCTGGGAAAGATGGAAGGCAGGAGGAGAAGGGGACGCCAGAAGATGAGATGGCTGGATGGCATCACTGACTTGATGGACACGAGTTTGAGCAAACTCTAGGAGTTGGTGAAGTACAGGGAAGCCTGGCGTGCTGCAGTCCATGGGGTCACAAAGAGCCAGACAGGACTGAGCAACTGAACTGAACTGGACCAGACAGCAAGGAGATCAAGCCAGTCAATCCTAAAGGAAATCAGCTCTGAATATTCATTGGATGACTATTCATTCATCACTCTTTCTCATTATCTAATAAAAAACAAGTCTCTCTCTGATGCCAAAGCTGAATCTCCAATACTTTGGTCACCTGATGTGAGGAGCCAACTCATTGGAAAAGACCTTGATGCTGGGAAAGATTGAAGGCAGGAGGAGATGTGGGTGGCAGAAGATAAGATGGTTAGATAGCATCACCAACTCAATGGGCATGAATTTGGGAAAATTCCAGGAGATAGTGAAGGACAGGGGAGCCTGGTACGTTGCAATCCATGGAGTCACAAAGAGTTGGACACAACTTAGTGACTAAACAACAACAAAATAAGTGAATACAATTATTAATTATAATATGACAATTGCAATTATAAGAATTTGTTATACATAATAAATTCTGTTATATATAATAAACAACATTCTATTGTATGGAATTTATTATATATAACAAAGATGGGGAAAATGTAAAGATAACCTCAAACTTGGAAAATCCATGAGGACTCATGGGATATAGACCTATCTAAAGAACCATGTGTGCTGGTGTTTAATCATGGCTAATTTTCAATAAGAAAAAAAAAAATCCCAAATCTCAGTGAGAGCGAGAGGAAGAAGAGGAGAGGGATAGAGGAGGAAGAAGGGAAGAAAGAGGAAGGGAGAGACTTGTTTTGATTAGATAATGAGAAAGGGCAGATGATTTAAGAAGGAAACTAAGGTCAGCAAACCTTAATTCTGATGATATAATAGCACAAGATCAAGATGAGAACAAAAGAAGAAAGCCTTCAAAAGAGACCAAAAGAATTGAACAAGGAGGGTTTTGAAGTGCTCAGATGAAAGGAACTTGTTTCTAGCATGAGAGATGGGTTCACAATCAAGGGAGAATATAGATAAGCGATGAGCATCCACAAGAATTGTATCACGAGTGCTAAAGCCCAGAATTAAATGAAGTTTGAATTAAATAATAGAAAGAATAAAAAAGCCAGGGACAGTAAGAAAAAAAAAAAAAAAGTCCTTTTAAAAAGCATATGAATTGGAACAAATAGAAGAATAAGGACAATCCTAAGACTTGGTCCAGATGGTGTAATGTGAGCAGATGATGATGAAGGAGGAGGAAGGGGAGAAGGAGCAGAGGGGAGGAGGAGGAGGTGGAGGAGGAGGGCTGAACATCAAACTCTCAAACTTTACCATTTTCTCTATCAGAGAAAAGGATCTTCAAATTGGAAAGGTTAGAAGAAGCATGATGGAGAGAAATCTGAATTCCAGGAAAACCTCTTGTATGCAGATGACTCATGCATTTATATTTTCAAAACTAAAAATATAGTTACCATATGATCCAGCAATCCCACTCCTGAGCATATATCCAGAGGAAACTATAATTCAAGAAGATACATGCACTGCAGTGTTCACTGCAGCAGGATTTACAATAGCCAAGACACGGAAGCAACCTGAATGTCTGATGACAGAGGGATGGATAAAGATGTGGTGTATACATATATGTAGAGTTGGCCAAAAAATTCATTTAAATCATCTATAAGATGGTATAGACAGACCTGAATGAACTTTTTGGCCAACCCATACAATGGACTATTACTTAGCCATTAAAAAGAATGAAATAACACCATTAAAAGTAACATGGGTGGACCTAGAGATTATTATATTAAGTGACGTAAGTCAGATGGAGAAACTACCCACCTCCCTCAATACTGCTGCCACCATCCTAGTCCCAGTCACTGTTTTCTTTCACCTGAGATGTTATACTTAGTTTTTAACTGGTTCTCTTTCTTTTCTTTATCTTTTCTTCTCATTGAAAAGATAAACGAAGATAACCTTATTTATCTTTTTCATTTCCTCTAAAGAGATGTTTTCAGAAGGCAAAGTAGATACCATCTTTGCCTACACCTGCCCTCCTACAGACACCAGCAAGGATGTAAAGATTCAAATTTTAAACACAACCTCTAGGACCCTGACTAAAAAAGTCCTATGTGTCTTCCTCATTTTGTACCATCTGGGTGACCTAACTAGACTAGATTTATTTTTGACCTTTTTGTTTCTTCCTGTCTTTGCCTGATTCCCCTGGTTCATTGTCTAACTGGCTAAGTGTTCCTTCAGACCCAATCCCACTGCTTCCTAAGGTATGTGTCTCCAAATTTCTTAAGTAAATCTGCTATCACAGTATCATAGTCTCCTTTGTAGGTACTGAGCAAAGTGATCACTTGGAATAAGCTTTTACTTATGAGCAGAGGGTCTGTACGGAAGTTGCTTGGGCTACTACACTCTTGGCATCTTTAAAGACATCTGCTTAGGTTGTCTCTTAGTTTTAAACTCACTATGGGGAATTCCCAGAGAAAGATGAAGATGGACAAGTCTTCTGAATCTTCCAAAAGACAACAGCTTGATGGGCTTGAGTTGACAAAGCAGCAGCATCTAGAACAGGCTATTAGAGGAAGATCTTGGAGCAGGAAAAGAAGCAGCTGGGGTTTATGAAGGAGCAGTAGGCTAAGATGACTCTGTTTTATTTTTGAAGATTAACTTGGTTGATAGGTAAACACATATCCTGAGCTTCCTTATGCAAAGTTATCTTTACTGAAAAACAAACAAACGAGAGGAATTGGGATAGTAGCACTGATACACATAGACTATCATGTATAAAATAGATAACTAGTGGGAAGCTGCTGTGTAGCACCAGGAGCTCAGCTTGGCGCTCTGTGATGATTTAGAGGCATGGGATGGGGGGCTGGTAGGAGAGAGGCTCAAGAGGGACGGGATCCATGTATACATATAACTGAGTCACTTTGCTGTACAGCAGAAACTAACACAACATTGTAAAGCAATTATCCTCCAATTAAAAAAAATAAATAACAACAACGAGAAAACCCCAGAAAACGATCAGCTACAAAAGTGGAAAAGGAAAAAAAAGAAGGAGGGGAATATTTTTAAATGTTAAGAGGACTGGTTTCCACTGAATTTTCTCACTTCTAGTCCTGGAATCCATTCCAAACAACAAAAACAATAACACAATGAAATGAAGGGAAATACCTACAAATCACATTTTCAGCAAAACCAGCAGAACATCCACAAACTCCCAAGGTGGCATCAGGCAGAGAGCCAAGGAGGGAAGGGATAGTCACGTGGCAGGTAAATGTGAGGTGTGAAGGGGACCCAGCCGTAGTGGAGCTAAGCAAGCTCTGTCATATACACGCTCCCCCGAAGTGAGGACTTCGGTTTACGAGTAATGCACTGTGGCAAGGCTGCAACTGATATAGGTGATGGAGGGAGAATGGGCAAATCTCACTAAAGGCCAGAAAAATTCTTTCTAAAAATGACTACCATTTCTGTCCCCATGGCACTGGCAACCTGTGAAGTCATCCATGAAGTGACTGAGGGAGAAACAAACTGAGGTTTGTCTGGGAGAGGATGTGTGAGTCCACAGATGGGTCATATTATACAGAGACACAGACAAAGAAAATGATGTATGGACACCAAGGCGAGAAAGGGAAGGGTGAGATAAATTGGGAGATTGGGATTGACATATATATACTACTAAGTATTCAAAAAGATAACTGATGAGAAGCTACTGGATAGCACAGGGGAAAAAAGAAGGTACAGTCCATTTGTTGGACATAAATATTAAGTTAACTTTAAAACTGCATCCCAATCTACATTAGGTGCAGACAGATACTGTTTGATTCCACTTGTAGGAAAGGACTTCCCTGGTGCCTCAGATGGTTAAGAATCTGCCTGGAATGCAGGGGCCCGGGTTTGATCCCTGAGTTGGGAAGATCCCCTGGAGAAGGAAATGGTAACCCACTCCAGTATTTTTGCCTGGAGAATCCTATGGACGGAGGAGTCTGGTGGGCTATAGTTCATGGGGTTGCAGAGTTGGACACGACTGAGCAACTAACATTTTCACAGAATAGTCAAATTCATATAGCCAGGAAGCACATTGATGGATGCCAGGGCCCAGTGTTGGGGAGGGAGAATGGGGCATTAGTGTTCAGCGGGGACAGAGTTTCAGTTTACGAAGGTGAAAAATTCGGGAGATGGATGATGGTGAGAGCTGCACAACAATGTGAATGTACTTGGTGCCACTGAACTGTGCAGTTAAATGTGGTTAAAGTAGTGTGTTTTATATTATGTGACTTTTACCACACTAAAACACATTTGTAAAAAAAGCAGTTTGTAACAATAGCAAAGGAAGCCCTTGATTCATGAATGCTTGAAAAAATGAATGCTTGACTTCTTCTGAGTCTCTTAAAAAATTCACTGAAATAAGAGTAACATAAAAGGAATATGCGTGCAGGTCCTACAGGGGATATGGAAAACAGCAGCCACAAATTTCTTGTAAATAATAAGAATGCACTGGGAAAATATGTTGCCACAAGGAAGATTAAAAGCATAACCCAAAATCAAGACAGTAATTCATGAAGCAATTAAAGCTGTAAAGGAAGACCACAGAGCAGAATTATAAACTTGTGGGCAAAAAAGTGAGAAAACAAAGGTTGCTGGTAGACACCTAGAGGATGTGAGATAGGAACTGAACTGCCTAATTGAAGGAAAGGAAGGTAAATAAAGGGACATAAAAAACTAAATAAAAAGAGCAAAGAAATGGTACAGGGATAAAAAGATAAAGACAAATTAGAGAAACAAGGCAATATAGCCAGTATATGCATAGCCAGGCTTCCCAGGTGGCGTTGCTGCTGCTACTGCTAAGTCGCTTCAGTCGTGTCCAACTCTGTGCGATCCCATAGACGGCAACCCACCAGGCTCTCCCGTCCCTGGGATTCTCCAGGCAAGAACACTGGAGTGGGTTGCCATTTCCTTCTCCAACGCATGAAAGTGAAAAGTGAAAGTGAAGTCGCTCAGTCATGTCCGACTCTTTGCGACCCCATGTACTGCAGCCCACCAGGCTCCTCCGCCCATGGGATTTTCCAGGCAAGAGTATTGGAATGGGGTGCCATTGCCTTCTCCCCCAGGTGGCGTTAGTGGTTAGGAATTCACCTTCCAAAGCAGGAGACACAAGAGACATGGGTTCAGTCCCTGGGTCAAGAAGATCCCCTGGAGAAGGAAATGGCAACCCACTCTAGTATTCTTGCCTGGAGAATCCCACAGACAGAGGAGCCTGATGGGCTATAGTCCATGGGGTCACAAGAGTCGGACACGACTGAGCAACTGAGTACCCACACGCACATGCACAACTGTTATTCTGAAAAGAAGTCAAAGCAACAAAATAGAATAATTATCTTAAAATATAATGCAAAAGAGCTTTTCTGAAATAAAAGACTTTTGCCTATTTAATAAAAAAGGTAAACATTTTATCAGTGAGAAGCCATTTAGAATGGTCAATGTAAAGAAATACCTCAGAAAAAGTTTTGAAAAGAATCCTTCTGGCAGCTGGGCAAAAAGGTAAGATGAGGTTAGGGAGAGAAAAGGAGGCTGATGCCAGGCTTACCTGCAGCATTGGGAAGAGATCAAGCCAAGAGAGCAGGAATCGGATTTTCTACCTAGTTAAGTTCTCCTTCCAATGTGAAGACTCAAGAAAAAGAGCTTTGGACATGCCAGGATTTGGGTACTTTCAGAAAAATATTATCAAAGAACCAGTGACCAACAGCCCCATGTTTACTGCAGCTGTATTCCCAACAGTCGAGACATGGATACAACCTAAATGTTCATCAATGGATGGATGGATAAAGATGTTTTTTATATATACCTCACAGGATGTTCATAACATGGTACAGAAAAACCCAAATGAACTTTTGGCCAGCCCAATATATATTTAAGAAATGATGAAATATTGCCATTTGTGACAACATGGGTGGACGCTGAGGGCCTTGGTGGTGGTTCAGTTGTTAAGTTGTGGCCGACTCTTTGCCACCCCATGGACTGTAGCCCCCTAGGCTCTTCTGTCCACGAGATTTTCCCAGCAAGAATATCGGAGTGAGTTGCCATTTCCTCCTCCAGGAGAGCTTCCTGACTCAGGGATCGAACCCACATTCCTTGCATCTCCTGCATTGGCAGGATTCCTTTATTACTAGCGCCACCTAGGAAGCCCTTGAGGACCCTTGTTAAGTGAGTAAGTAAGAGAGGAAGAGAAATACTGTATGATCTCAGTGGTATGAGGAACTGAAAAAATAACTGGGCTCATAGATACAGAGAACAGACTGAGGGTTGCCAGAGACGGGGTGGTGGTTAGGTAAAACGGGTGAATGGGGTCAAAAGGTACAAACGTCCAGCTATAAAATAATGTACAGCATGGTGATAATAGTAATAATACTGTATTGCATATTTCAAAGTTGCTAAGAGAGAACATCTTAAAAGTTATCACAAGATAAAACGTTTTAACTGTGTATGCTAACAGATGTTAACTAGATTTACTGTGGTGATCATTTTGCAATATATATAAACTGAATTATTATGTAGCATGTCTAGAACATACAATGTTATATGCCAGTTATACCTCAATAATCATTAAAAAATAACCAGCGGTCAAAACCTAGCTCAGTACATTTTAGAAGAGGTATATCATTTTCATGGATATAAAGGAATACATTTATGATGCAATATTACATGAAGCTTCTGTATCTATATATATTAATATGTAGATATATTTTAAGAAGATTTTTCTACTTCTAGTTTGTTATCCTTTTTTTAAAATCATTAATGGCTGTCAAATATTACAAAATTATGTACATACTGAGATAGTAACATGCTTTCTCCTTTAATCTCCTAGTGCTGTGAGTTACATGAATATTTTTCTAATGCTAATGCTTCCTTTCATTAGCAAATAAATCCCATCCGATCATGTTATTTCATGTTATTTATAATTATTTAATTTTATTGAAATAGTAATATTTATTAAGAATTTTTGCATGAGGTTCATGAGACACTGCATTACAAATTGCCCTCGTTTGTTTAGACTACTGTTGTATTTTAGTCGCTCAGTCATATTCAACTCTTTGTGACACCATGGACAGTAGTCTGCCAGGCTCCTCTGTCCATGGGATTTCCCAGGCAAGAATACTGGAGTGGGTTGCCATTTCCTTCTCCAGGGGATCTTCCCAACCCAGGGGTTGAACCCGTGTCTCTTGCATTGGCAGGCGGATTCTTTACCGCTAAGCCACTAGGGAAGTCCTATAAAATCCTTAAATGAATTGGACAGCTTTTCTTTTGCTCAGATTTCTAGAAGAATTTTTGTATGGCAAGGATTACCTTTTTCTTGCAGGCTTCATGAAACTGTTTGGGTCTGGTCCTTTTTTTTTCTGTGCTGTGCTGTGCTTAGTCACTTAGTCATGTCTGACTCTTTGTGACCCCATGAACCACAGCCCATCAGGCCCCTCTGTCCATGGGATTCTCCAAGCAAGAATACTGGAGTGGGTTGCTATGCCCTTCTCCAGGGTGTCTTCCCAACCCAGGGATCGAAACAAAGTCTCCCACATTGCAGGCGGATTCTTTACCATCTGAGCCACCAGGGAAGCCTCCCAACTTTTTTTCCCCTGGAATAAATGTTAAACTAATGTGTCAGTTTCTTACATTGTTATGGCTATATTCAAGGTACTTATTTTCATTGTTTTTTATGAGTTTATTTTTCTAAGGAATTATCCACTTAAGTTTTCAATATGTTGAAATAAAATTTATTTGTATTCTATTCATATGATAGATTGAATAGCTTCGGTAAATTTATCCTTGTTCCTTTCTTAATTCCTAATAGTGTTTATGTTTTCTTTTTCTTTTTGGTGAGCTTATTCAGAGGTTTGTTGATATTATCAGCATTTTCAAAGAATAGCAACAACACAAATACCTTTCAGTAATTATCTCTGGGTGATTTCAATTATCTTCTTTATTTTCTTATGTAATTTACAAAAATTCCCCAATAAATATATATTAATTTTATGAACCTCCCCAATAATACCTGTAATAAAGTGATACACTTTTGAACAAAATTTGAAAAGTGGACTAAATAGGAGACTGACAACTGGTTGAATGACTTCCTCTAGATGGTATATAAAAAAATTCATGAAAAACTATAGCTCTCCAATAGTATGCATAAGGGGCTTCCCAGGTAGCTCAGTGGTAAACAACCTGCCTGCCAATGCAAGAGTCGTAAGTGGGTTGGGAAGATCCCCTGGAGAAGGAAATGGCAACCCATTCCAGTATTCTTGCCTGGGGAATCCTATGGACAGAGGAGCCTGGTGGGCTACAGACCATGGGGTAGCAAAAGAGTTAAACATGACTGGACAGCAACAACAGATATGTGTAAATCTTTCTTTTTGGCCCTATTCTGAACACTTTTTTCATCAACTTCAATAATGATATATTAGGCACTATTATGAGATTTACAATATAATACATCTTGTTCTTGTTGTTCAGTTGCTCAGTCGTGTTCAACTCTTTGTGATCCCATGAACTGCAGTATGCCAGGCTTCCCTGTCCTTTACTATTTCCTGGAGTATGCTTGGATTCATGTCCATTGAGTCAGTAATGCCATCCAACCATCTCATCCTTTATTGCCCCCTTCTCCTCCTGTCCTCAATCTGTCCCAGCATCAGAGTCTTTTCCAATGAATTGGCTCTTTGATCAGGTAGCCAAAGTATTGGAGCTTTCAGCTTTAGCATCAGTTCTTCCAGTGAATATGCAGGGTTGATTTCCTTTAGGATTGACTGATTTGATCTCCTTGCAGTCCAAGGGACTCTTAAAAGTCTTCTCCAGCAGCACAGTTCGAAAGCACCAATTCTTTGGCACTCAGCCTTCTGTATGGTCCAACTTTCACATCCATCCATGACTGCTGGAAAAACCATAGCTTTGACTATATGGACCTCTGTCAGCAGAGTGATGTCTCTGCTTTTTAATATGCTGTCTAGGTTGGTCATAGCTTTCCTTTCAAGGAGCAAGTGTCTTTTAATTTCATGACTGCTTGCAGTGATTTTGGAGCCCAAGGAAATAAAATCTGTCACTGCTTCCAATTTTCCCCTCTTCTATTTGCTGTGAAGTGATGGGACTAGATGCCATGATCTTTGTTTTCTGAATGTTGAGTTTTAAGCCAGCTTTTTCACTCTCCTCTTTGACCTTCATCAAGAGGTTCTTTAGCTCCTTTTTGCTTTTTGCCATTCGAGTGGTATCATCTGCACATCTAAGGTTGTTGATATTTCTCCCAACAATCTTGATACCAGCTTGTGAGTCATCCAGCCCAACATTTCACATGATTTACTCCGCATATAAATTAAATAAGCAGGATGACAATACACAGCCTTAATGTACTCCTTTTGCGATTTTGAATCATGTCCAGTTCTAACTATTGCTTTTTGTCCTGCATACAGGTTTCTCAGTAGACAGGTAATGGTCTGGTATTCCCATCTCTTGAAGAATTTTCCACAGTTTTTTATGATCTACACAAAGGCTTTAGCATAGTCAAGGAAGCAGAAGTAGATGTGTTTTTGGAATTCCTTTGCGTTTTCCATGATCCAACCCATGTTGGCGATTGAATCTTTGGTTCCTCTGCCTTTTCTAAATCCAGCTTATACATCTGGAAGTCCCCAGTTTATGTACTGTTGAATACATAATACGTCTTGGGAAATATTTAAAATATTGGATTTCAGATTTAATATTTCTCTAGTTTTGACAGCAGAAACATTCTTTTTGGTAGTCCAAATGGCATTTTTAGGTGGGTGAATTAGAAAGAAGCTGTTCCTTCCTCAAGATTCTATTGTCATTTGCTGTAAAATTATGGTAATAAATAGATAACTACTCGTATAAGTGATGTTCCCTAGTGCACAATAGTAAAGAGTGACCCTTGGCTAGAAAGACATTACTGTATTTATAAGATGACATTTAATAAAAATAAACATAATATTCCACATTATGTTAAACCATCTAAGTGCACAATACAAAGTAAGAGAAACATGCCAGAATGATTTCCTATGAACGAATGGCTCAAAAATTTTATCTGACTGTGAGACAGGTTAGCATAGTTGTCAGACAAGCTGGTACCTTGACAGAAAGAGGGTGTTCCTATCCAAAGATTTTCAGTGGATGCTATGAAGTCCAAATTCAACAGAAATACTGCTCACTCAGAAATACCGAAAGTTAAGAGAGATACTGCTTTTCTTGGGACAAAATACAATTTGTCTGTTGTCAGCTAGAACGGCTTGATGTCCTGTTCTCAGAGAATTGCTGAAGGAACTAGGTCTTTTGAAGACAGAACAAAGAAGACTCAGGGACAAACAATAGTTTTCATCAAACATTTGAGAGACTGCCTTGTAGAAGAAGAATTTGATTTATTTCACACAGCTCTATATCTAAATTAAAGAGAGGTGGTCTTTGATTCACAATAGAGAAGAATCTTCTACAAAGGGTATCAAGAATGGAAACTGCTTCTAGAGTGAAAGTTCAGGAATCCTTTCTAGGGGTCACTTGGTAATGTGCAAGAATCTTACCATTTGGCATCCCCATTGGCCCAGCAAGCCCAGGAATTTCTACTGAATAAATAACTGGATGTTTCTTGAGGTATTTGTAACAGTGAAAGATTTGGGTAGTAAATAAAGGAAAAGAAAAAAGAAATGTGGGGTAAAAAACAAAGCAAAATGGGGGCAATGGAACAGAAACTACTATTCTAAGCACAGGGCTGGAAAGGAGCATGAGATATTATTAGGAAAGCACCAGTCAAAATAGGGTTGAATGCAGGCCACTGAGGCAGTGGCCCAATTTTTTTGTTAATTAGATGAGAGAATTGTGATTGCTAAAATAAAACTTAGATTGAGGATCTCTAGTGAAGTGAGGTCAACAAAAATAGCTAATAGATGGGAAATTACTTTAGTCATTTGCAAGTGAAGAAATCTATTACTAATGGATGTTAAATGGTTTGTAATGCAGAGAAAGGAAACAGATTCCTGTACAGGTTATTAGTCACTACGATCCTGCATTAATAGAGGGCTTCAGGATGTAATATACTAAGCAAACGCTGGGTTTGGAAGTGTACATTCCGCGTTAGACAACAGTCCAAATGTTTGTGATCTAAATGGCAAACAAGTCTCTGCAGAATAATTATTTAAAATCAGAATATTTAAATTATTTGAAGATACTAAGATTTACTTGAATGTCTTTTTTTTTTTAACTGAAGAAAGGTGCATAATGTTTGGGATTACAAACCAGAAAAAAATTTGCACATTTTCTTGAAAAAGACTTTTATGACTTTATTCATAATGGTGAAAAATGTAAAAAAGTTCAAATGAAAATAACTGAGAAATGAATATTCTAACCATGGTGTGTTAACATACTTTATGGGGTCATAAAGAGTCGGACACGACTGAGCGACTGAACTGAACTGAATTGAACAGAATAGCCACAGTCTTTTTATTAAAAGGATAGACATGAAAAATAATAAGCGCTTATTAAAATGATAAGCATATAGATACAAACAATGTATACAAAAGGATACATTACGATAGTTATGAAACTACTGGTAAATTTAATAGTTACTTCCTAATGGCCAGATTCATTGATAAACTTTTCATGCCATGTCTATTGAGGGGTCCAACTCAGCCCCTCTTTGGTAGTGACCTCACTCAGCTTTTCCTATTTTCTGAGATCTGTTCTTCCTTTACTGCTCTGCTGTTTTGATTTCCATTCCATCTTGCTGTCTTTCACTCTAGCACTGTTTTCTTTCACTGTCTGTCTGTTATTTAATGTCTGTGTAGCCCAGGAAACTGGTCTGTGCTGCCTTATCTTCTAACTTACTTATGCCCCGACGTCATCTCATTCACTCTCCAACTTTTGTCTACCTTCTACGTGATAGCTCCCAGCTAACCTTTCTCCAGCCTTGACAGCTTCCAAAACTCCAGACTCACAAATTAAGTTGCTTTCACTTCTCTGTCTTCCTCACCTTGGACTTTTGACCAACCTGACACCTTTAAGATACACTAGAAACAAGCCTTTTCTTCTTTCCATCGTTATTGCTTCTCACCTAGTCTGAACCATAATCATCTCTTGTCTGAGTTATTGTAATATGCTCCTAAACAGTATTTGGATAAGTGAAGGCTTGGCAATGGGATACCTTCAACTGGATATTCTGTAGGCACATTAGATTCAAGATGTCTGGAACTAACTCATATTCTTTATTCAAACTTACATTTTCTCTTATATTACCTACCTCAGTTGGAAATACTGGCATGCACCCAGTTTTTCAAACCATAAATTAGTTTTCATTTCTACTCCTCTTCCCTGACGACCAAGTCATTCAGTCTCTGAGTCTAGGCAATTCTATACATGTTAAACATTAAAAAAAAAAAAAAAAAAAAAGAAGACCTTTTACCATCTTTATCCCTCCCCCCTTTCACTATGGTGAGAAATACTTGAGGACAGGAGTTGTGTTTTTCAATTTTTTTTAATATATTTTTTTTATGTGGACCATTTTTAAAGTCTTTATCGAGTTTGCTCCAATACTGCTTCTGTTTTACGTTGGTTTTTTGGCCACGAGGCATGTGAGATCCTAGCTTCTCGACCAGGGATTGAACCCAAACCCCCTGCATTGAAAAGCAAAGTCTTAACCAAGGACTGCCAGGGAAGTCCCTCAGTTTAGTATATCCAGCCTTTAACAGACTGCTTGACATGTAGTTAGTGCTCACAAGTGTTTGAACTAAAAATTATATTATGTACAACAAAAGGTAAAAAATATATGAAGCATATTAATTGCAAGTGTGTAAAATGTACATATTTACATTTACAGATATTGGATTATCTTCAGGTGATATAAGAATTGGCATTTTAGTGTAAGACTGTGTGAATAATAAGGGCTTCCCAGGTGGCTGTAGTGGTACAGAACCTGCTTGCCAGCGCAGAAGACAGAAGAGATGCGAGTCCGATCCCTGGACCAGCAAGATCCCCTGAAGTAGGAAATGGCAGCCCACTCCAGTATTCTTGCCTGGAGAATCCCACACAGAAGAACTGGGAGGGCTAAAGTCCACGGGGTCACAAAGAGTCAGACTTGACCAAAGCAACTTAGCACGCAGCATGTTGTAGGTGAAAGAGGGAAGCAGGAAAGTCAGGAAGGAAGATGCGTCCACAGAGGCAGAAATCAGACATGTGACTGCCAGCTTTGAAGATGGGATGAGGAGCCCAGAGTCAAGGAGAACAGGGAACTTCTCAAAGCTGGGAAATGGGCAAGAAAGTGGATTCTCCCCTAGAGCCTCCAGAAGGGATGAAGCCCTGTGGATATTGTGATTTTAGCTCAGTGAGACCCATTTTCAGACTTCTGATCCCCAGAAGTGTAAGGTAATACATTTGTGTTTTAAACCACTAGATTCGTGGTAACTTCTTATAGCAGCAATAGGAAGCGAGTACATATGCTGTAGAATTTCATTTCATCAAAATCCTGACTAAATGAAATTGTGTTTTCCAACAGTAACTTCTGCAATGCCTCTTAAACCTGTTGCTTTGTTTCAGTTCATCTGGGTACCACCATGTTTTCAGGCATCATCATCATAATAATAACACTTGAGGCATTATATAATGTCCCTTTCCAAGCATTGTTTCACATCTTTTGCATGACATTCACCCATCTAATCCTCTCTAGATGCCTACATAATCAGGATTGTTATTAATTCCATATTACAACAGAGGAGACCATGGCAGAGAGAGGTTAAATAACTCACTCCAAGTTGCTTAAGCAGTAAAACACAGGGTTTAAATACAGCTTTCTGGCCCCAAAGTTGCATTTGTGCTTCCTGGAAGAAGAACAAATGAACTTTCAATGGCATGGTTGTTAATAAAGGTATACTATGTAACAAAGGTACATTTACTATGTACATGGACTCTGTTGTCAACTATTATGGTAGGCAGAATTTCGGCTATGGTGATCTTTATCCACCGTTTCATGGCAAAAAGGACTTTGCAGATATCAGTAAGGTTACTAATTGGTGATCTTAAAATAGTTAGATTATGCTGGATTAATCTGGTGGTGGTGGTTGTTGTTTACTCACTAAGTTATGTCTGATTTTTTATGACCCTGTGGTCTATAGCCCGCCAAGCTCCTCTGTCTGTGAGATTTTCCAGGCAAGAATACTGGAGTGGGTTGCCATTGCCTTCTTCAGGGGATCTTCCTGACCCAGGGATCAAACCCATGTCTCCTGCATTGGCAGGCACATTCTTTACCACTGAGCCACCAAGTAAACCCCTAATTTGGATGAACCCAATGTTATCTCATGAGGCCCTTAAAAGAAGAGCTTTATGTTATGTTTATGTTATCATCATAAAATAAAATTTAAATAACAGCTTTCTTTTCTCTTGGCTGAGGGCAGAAGAGAAAGTCAAAGAGATGAGTGGCAGAGATTCAAAGCATGATCAAAGATTTGATATGACTTAGCTTGCAGATCGAGAAGGCAATGGCATCCCACTCCAGTACTTTTGCCTGGAAAATCCCATGGATGGAGGAGCCTGGTAGGCTGCAGTCCATGGGGTCACGAGAGTTGGACACGACTGAGCGATTTCACTTTCACTTTTCACTTTCATGCATTGGAGAAGGAAATGGCAATCACTCCAGTGTTCTTGCCTGGAGAATCCCAGGGACGGGGGAGCCTGGTGGGCTGCCGTCTATGGGGTCGCACAGAGTCAGACACGACTGAAGTGACTTAGCAGCAGCAGCAGCTTGCAGATCAAGGACCTCAGTTGTACAGCTGCAAGGAACTGAACTTTGCCATCTGCCTAAATTCGTCTGGAAGCAGAATCTTCTGCAGAGCCTACAGGTTAGAACCCAGCCCAGCGGGTATCTTTTTTTAGCCTTTTTTATCCTTGAGTGCACCTGTCAGCTGAGCCAGGCTGTGCCAAGACTTGGGACCTGCTGGGGGCCAGCGTGAGGAACTCTGCCCATGGCAAAGGTCATGAGGAAGGAGGCTTGGCATACGCAAAGGTGTGATCAAGCCTCAGGAAACCCCCTGTTCCCGAGCATCTACCCCAAAACCAGAGTCTGTTTTATGCTCTCACCTACACCTCTGACTTTACGGGGGGCTCTCCCCCATAACCGTTTCTCTCGGAGAAGGAGTAAACGTGCAGCTCCAAGGCAATAAAAATTCTTGGGCGTGACAAGAGTGTTTCAGCTTACGGATTCCTTTGAAGGCTATCTAGCCCACCTGTATAGGTTCGTCCGGCCACATGTGATTGTTTATAGCCTCCCAATCTGAGAGGCACGAGATGTTTTAGACTTACTAAAGGCAAATTCTCTTGTGGAGTTAGAAATTATTAGTATAATGGGTTGGTTAGGAATTATATTGGTGAAGGGTTTCTTCATTTGTTGTGTCAATAATTGCTGCTAATTCCCTGCTCTGGGTGGGACAAGGATGTCTCAGGTCAAACCTCTCTGCTGACAGACTAGCTTGTGTAACAGGATTATCCATACTCCTGCCACATGATTGTTTACTACCTCTCAACCGTAAATAGCACAGAGAGTTTTGGAGTATTTTGAGAGTCTTAATTAGCATAGGGCTTTTTCTTCTTGTTGAGTCAATGATTGCTGCCAGGCCTCTATATCCTTAGGCACCTGGGAATATATTAATCAATGTATTTGGAATATAGAAAAGGAAATACAGTAGTTTTTGATGTTAGCAATACTAGACTTTTTGAGTTAATGGATTTTCTCTTTTGTAATAGATCACTGTACTTTGTTATAAATCACTGTGTCCTTGCTATGTAAAAATGTAACTTTATCATATCTTATGACTAAATAGATCTTAAGGGGAGCATTGATGAAAGGATTTTCATCTGTTAGGCTGATGTTTGCTGCTAAATCTCCATGTTCCCTACCCTTAAAATGAATATAACTAGCATATAGGAAGAAATAAGTGTTAACCTTTAAGCATATAGGAAGAAATAAGTATTAACCTTCAAGCATATAGGAGAAATAAGTATTAACCTTTAAGACTAATCATGTTAACCTTTCATTAAATAAATTCCTTTCTTGATTGTAACTCACTACACCCTCACCCTATAGGAATGTAACTTTATTTGGAGGGTGGTGCCTGGTTTAAGAAAAAACACCCTTGGAAAAAATAAGTTTTTTGGTTATCAGAAAGAAAGGATCATAAAATGTCAGCAGGTCTCACTCATGGCCAGATGATGATGTATCTTTTTTTTATACATTTATGTGAAGCACCTGATTTTGATAAAGGTCAGGACTGCTGACCCCCACGTGACTCTGTATTCATCCCTATGTGTAACAAAAGGTACATAAGCAAACCCAAAAATAAAGAAATCGGATCAGTTTCCGGAAAGACTGATTCCCCCATGTCGCTTCTTTCTTGCTCCCGTTTTTCTGGCTGAATTCCCATCTGGAGCATGGATGCTATTCCACGTAATCCAAGTTATTCAGCCTCTTTTTCTCCACTAATCTTCCTACTACACTATCCATTTCTAATCTCTCTATATCTGTGATTAAATATGTATTTTTCCAAAGACGCCGACTCCGTCCCCACCTTCGAATCACCCTGGATCCACCGGGGCTGGACCCCGGCAGGGACCCACAGAAATGTCCACGTTTTTAAACTCTTTTCCCATAAGACTCTGAGCTGAGGTGGCTGCTGATGTCGTGAACTCTGTTTTCTTTTTCTCTTCCACCCTTTCCCTCTCTGTGTCTTGCTTCTCTTCTGCCTGTCATCCGTCCATCCATCCATCCATCTACCTGCCCACCTATTCATCCATCCATCCATCCCCTTATCCATCCTTCCACACCTAAATGATGTCTGTTAGGCACTAATTTAGGCATGGGAGATACAGAGCTAATTTACTGAGTGATTAGTAAAAATGGGAAAAAGCTAAGAGAAATCTCTGCCAGTATGCTTTCACAGAAGTGGTACCAAAGCTTCAGTGATATAGCATTTCAAATGGGGAAAGCTTTCTTCTCCTCTGTCTACCCTTTCCTAAGCCTCAAGTTGGAGCTCTTGTTCCTATAAATCTTCATGTTCTTTGTTCAGGTATCTTTATGCAGCTTCTTACTTCTCCTTGTATTCTATTTCTCTAACCACCCAGTGTTTCACTAGACTATAAACTCCCTGAAAGTAGCAGCTGTTTTACAAATCTTTGAATTCCCTTTTCCTCTCAGCTTCAACCCTTGAACACAGCAGATCCTCACTTTTTGTTACTTGATGACTCAGGAAAATTCTTCACGATAAATCCTACTACACGCTTTACTTTGTAGTAGACTCTCCAAGTTCCAACAAGGAACTATCTCTTGCAGGTAGTAGGCACCCACAATGATAATTCTTTAAAAACTAAAGAATTTCTCAGAGAATTATAAGGTTGTAACGTGAAAGGCTTTTCTAATGAGATGTTATAAAGAAGAAGGAAAGTCATCAGTTTTAGGTTTTTAAGGAAAAAGCTACTTACTGTTTTAAAATGTTTTGTTGAAATATAGTTGATTTACAGTGTTGGGTTAGCTTCAGATGTAAAGTGATTCAGTTATATATATATATATTGTTTTTTTTAACATTTTCCTACATTGTATGTTATTATAAGATGTTTAGTGTATTATTGTATGTTCTTGTTGGTTATCTATTTTATATACTGTAATGTGTATATTTTAATCCTAAACTCCTAATTTATCCCTCCCCCACTTCTGGTAACCATAAGTTGGTTTTCTATGTCTGTGGGTCTATTTCTGTTTGGTAAACAAGTTCATCTGTATCCTCTTCTTTTAGATTTTGCATATAAACAGTATCATATCTTTATCTGGCTTACTTCATTTAGTATGATAATCTCTAGGTCCATCCATATTGCTGCAAATGGCCTTATTTCATTCTTTTTTTATGGCTGAGTAGTAGTTCATTGCACATATGTACCATATCTTCTTTACCTATTCATCTGTCAATGGACATTTAGGTAGCTTCCACATCTTGGCTATTGTAAAGAGTGCTGCAGTGAACATAGGGATTCATCTTTTCAAATTATATTTTTCTCTGGATATGCACCCAGGAGTGCGACTGCCAGACCATATGGAGAAAAAAATCTACCTAATTTAAAGGATGCTGCTGCTGCTGCTAAGTCGCTTCAGTCGTATTTGTAATTTAAATTTGTTAGTGGCCCTTATTCTCTTTCGGGGACATGCTAAAAGCTGAGGACTTTTCTCCAGAGCAGGGTGAACACAAACACCCCCCCTCCTTAATGTTTTAAGTTCAAGAGTTCACGACCCCCTAAAGTCCATTCCTTCACACCCTGTCCACAGTCGCAGACTAAGAGCACTTGAATTAGGTGGATGCGTGTGCCCTGCCTTCCTGCATCTAAGTTCTCCTCAAACCCTGCCCCTTTCTCCAGCCCACCAAATGGTCTTCTCTAGGTAGGACCACTTCCAAAGTCAGTTAGATGTGCAGGCTCATCATTTCTACTTCTGGGCAGTCCTGGTGCTCGAACTGATCTTCCTGGGATGCTCCTGGGCCTGGAAACCCTCTTCCTCTGAGGGTCTGCATTATGGAGCCCTGCCCTGTAAGTTTTTCCATAAAGGCATTTTCTGGAAAGCAAGCTTTCCAACTGGCTTGCCAATAATGGCATTTTTTGGCTTGCAGGACTGAATAGATCTCTTTCCAGCCCTCAACATTGGTCAGAGAGCACTTGATTCCAGGGAACCATGTGAGAAAATACAACTTTTGCAGTTTGGTGAGTAAATAAATGTGGCCAGACAGCATATTTTTGGTGACACCATTTCCCTAAAAAGAAGATTACAAAGTCCACGCTGGTTATTATTCCATGAGATTACTGCCTGTTTTCTAAACAGGTGATTCTTTTCACAACCCAGAATGGTGTGGCAACTCATTGGCACCCATCCATCAGAACATGGAAGAACTAAAAGACGTGAGTAGCAAAGTGGGTTATTTGATGTCACGTCATGACTAGGTGGAGGAACAGGTGTTCCCCCAGGCAGCCCTCACTCTCACACGGCACACGGAAAATTCCTGGCAAGTTCTGACACCTCTGAGCACTGAGGCATCACAACAGGATGTTGCCTTCTCCAGGCAAAGCCCAAACCTAGTAGCACTCAATGTATTAAAATAGACAAGAAACAAGTAGAATCATGCATTCCAACAGAGCTTTCTGCAGTGCTGCTGCTGCTGCTACTGCTAGGTCGCTTCAGTCGTGTCTGACTCTGTGCAATCCCATAGACGGCAGCCCACCAGGCTCTGTTGTCCCTGGGATTCTCCAGACAAGAACACTGGAGTGGGTTGCCATTTCCTTCTCCAATGCATGAAAGTGAAAAGTGCAAGTGAAGTCACTGAGTCGTGTCCAACTCTCAGCGACCCCATGGACTGTAGCCCACCAGGCTCCTCCATCCATGGGATTTTCCAGGCAAGAGTACTGGAGTGGGGTGCCTGGGCATGTTTATATCTGTGTTGTCCAATATGGTAAACATCAGCCACACGAGAGGACTGAGCACTAGAAATGTGGCTACGGGGACCGAGGGGCTGAACTTTTCCTTTTATTTAACTTTAATTACTGTAAACTGAAACAGCTACATGTGGCTGGTGGGTACCATATTGAACAGCAGCACAGAACAAGGCTACTTGATTTGAAATGAACCCTGGGGGCCGCCTGCCCTCATTTCCCCAATAGGGAAGTTTCCTTGCTCTCTCCCTGACATGTTTAGCTAGCCTCTTGTTACACATTTTTTAATAACAAGAAGCTCTTTTTCACCTTGCTTGGGATCTGATGCTTTTGTTGGGAAAAGAATCTTTTCAGTCTAACAGCTGCCTCCTCAGGTGTATGAGCTGGGGATACAGTGTTTGCGTTTCGGTGTGATAAAGCCATTCATCATTCCCTGGGGTTATCTTCTGACCTGCTCCTCCTCTGCTCTTCTCATGCCCGTGGGCTTTTTGGTCTCCCAGGGCAGCCCCAACTACCTCTCAGTGGGGGTGCAGTATGGTGCTGCCACCCACAGAATCCAGGTGAATCCATCCTGCTGGCTGACTGCTGGAGCTCAGGATGATGTGTGAATGTGAGGATGTTCTTCCCCCAGTGGTACTCGCTGTCTGTCCAGATTTCTTCTCCAGGGCCTGGGCAGCCCCACCATCTCTGGGGCCAGAAGCCTGGTTGTTGGGCTCAGCCTGGTTGTGGTCTGAGGCCTCCCATGCACCTTCTGGGGCACCTGACCCTGCTCTTCCTCATTCTCACACCATTGCTTGTCCTGAGATGCTGCCCAGAGAGTTAAATTGCTTGGGCTTGGCCTCCAGGCTGACTGTATCCTCCATTTGGGGGAAACATGAGTATTTCTGAAAAAAATTCCATATCACCTAGTCAACCAGAGACTCAATCGTGGCCTCCATTTACTTCTCACCAGCTGGTGGTCATTGCCCCATCTGTGTGTTCCTGTCCCATGCTCGTCTTTCCCTTTCCCACTTTAGTCTAGTCACCTCTCCCAGAGTTCAGTGTGGGTCAAACAGTTGCTAAATAAATCTTGGTTGAATGAAAGATGTTGAGAATGGTTGTCCTTGTATTGTTTAACATTTAAATATATGACATTTAACATGATCTGCTCACAATCGAGACTACAAAAAGGGACTGTAGATTATGATAGCTGGGTGAAATCATTGCTGGTTGAATCTAAGGAATATAATGTTTGCAAATATCAATGAGAATTAAATGGGCATGATTTAATATTAGTGAATTCTTTCATTTCTTACTTACATGTCCCTGTGAAGTGAATAATTAACATTTCCTTCTTATGCATGGGGATATTTGATAAAATATTGAATCAAGAGAAAGTGGGAGCTGTTGAAACATTAAGATTGTATCTATAAATTTAAACGAACTTCATCTGGGCTTAAATAAAGGGAGAGGACATGAAATCAGGGCTTGTTAGAACAATGAATTCTCTGTGATGAGACACAGGTACATGAAGAAGAGCCCAAAATGAGTTTGGAAGCAAGATCCTAAAGACTCTGTGACTTCCATGTTCATCACTGAGTATGGCACTTTTTATCCTGGTGGAATTCAGAAGCCTGACCATCCTGTCTTGTTATCTGCTATAGGAATTTAGTTTAAACTCTGCTGATATTCCCTAATAGTACTATTTGTCAGATATATTAATATGTACCCCCTGCCAAATGGCCCACTTAATTCAGTTATATAAATGATTAACAAGCATTCTAAAGGTTGACCATTAAAGAGACATATTTTTTCCTTTGGACCTGTGGTAATTTAACAAACAGTAAAATTCGTGAACTTCCCAAATATTTAGTTAACCATCTGGGATGTGTGGAGCTCACATCCCCAGCAGAATTCTGGCTCAAAATATGCCTTTGAGATAACTTTCTGGTCTCCCCAAAAGACAAAAATAGAAAGTCACACTTCCTTAGAGAGAAATTGGGTTTGGGAATTCCTAGCTTCCTTTCTCATCATTTCAGTGCCATTAATTTTTATAGAAGAAAACATTCCTGAATTAATACAAGCAAAGGATATTAAATAGGCAGATAGTCCTAATTGGGACATAAACTTTTAGTGTTTTAACGATGCTATAACTACAGTCAGGTTGGCAGTCTCAAGGGATAAAAAGTATTGTTTCTCACTGAAAAAAAAAAAAAAGCACAATGGTCTTGAGTGATGGTTTATTCCATCGGCTGATATATAATTTTCCAGTTACGTGAAATAATATTCTATTCCAAATGCATTATACATCTGACTTTGCAAATGAACCTTATGTGTTACTTGTTTTCTAACATGACCCCTTTCCAAACTGGATTTATTTTTATATCTAATCATAGAGGTGCAATCTGTTTTTTCATCAGTTAACCATTTAAAAATTTAACATTTAAATTTAACAATTTAAAAAACTGTCATCACATTCTCACTGAGAAACAATTCTTCAGGAAAAGATCAGAGGAATATACCAAGCAGAGGCAGCACAGAGTGGTGGAAGGTGAACAGACAGTGGAATCAGACCAGGGTTTAAATCTCCATTCTGTCATTCATCAGCAACACAATCTTGGGCAAATTAATTACCTCTACTTTGTATAAAATGGGGGTATGAATAGTGACCCTGGCAACTTTTAGAAGTAAGGACAATATATGTTAAGAATAGGCCTACTGAACCTTCTCAGTAAATGTCAGTCCTTCTTTTTCTCCCTTTTTTTCTCCTCCTTCATCATCTGCTTATGATCCTTGCCATCATTCATTATCCCACGGAAGTGCCTTGAGCATGGGATGAAGATGAGGAAATGCCCAGTCTGTGTCTGGGCAGAGCGCTGGCTGGGACTGAAAGGCTTGCCTGTTCTTAGGGAAGTCAGTCCCTCTCTCTGGGTCACAGTTGAGGAAAAGGAAAGAAAGTGAACTTGTCTGTCCAAGTCAAGAAGTGCATTTATACTGTGAGCCAGTCAGGACCCCTTGGCACCCACCATCCATCACTTGTTGTTTTCAGGAAAGTCAGGGCCTGGGAGAGCTGCCAATTACATTACCAAGCTTGGGACAGCTAACTACTAACATTTTTGGACTTTATCAGGGTTTTCTGATATATCTGATCTATCTAGAGTGGATACACACTCCCCTCCTTTGCTCTATCCTGGTCCCTCTCATTCCTGTGTCTCTACCCCTCCCTCAACTGCATCATTAAACTCTGTCTTAGCTTGAAACAGTGACTGTAGCCCACGAGGCTCCTCTGTCCATGGGATTTCCCAGGCAAGGATACTGGAGTGGGTTGCCATTGCCTTCCCCAGGGGATCTTCCCAACCCAGGGATCAAACCCAGGTCTCCTGTGCTGCAGGTAGATTCTCTACTCCTGAGCCACCTGGGAAGTCCTTAGCTTAGGCCTGCTTAAAGGGAAAGGAATGGGTAACAGGTTTCAAGCTGTGCCTTGGAAGCTCCCCACCCTCCTGCCCCTGAGGGAAACTTGGATGCAGGGCAGTGGGTGGAAGGAGAGGGGATTTAGGTTTGAATTCTCCTAGTCTTGTTTTCCAGGTAAAGAATCCATCTGCAATGCAGGAGACAAATTTGATCCCTAGGTCAGGAAGATACCCCGGAGAAGGAAATGGCAACCCACTCCAGTACTCTTGCCTGGGAAAATCCCATGGACAGAGGAACCTGCCTGGTTATAGACCGTGGGGTTGCAAAAGAGTTGGACACAACTTTGAGACTAAACAACAACAGCAAAGTCTTGTTTCAATGTGAGTATTACAGCCATCTCTTGGTACCCAGGGATGCTCAAGTCCCTTATATAAAATGGTGTGGTATTTGCATGGAAGCTATGCACATCTTCATGTACTTTAAATCATCTCGAGATTACTTATAACACCTCGTATGATGTAAATGCTTCACAAATAGATGTAAATACAATGGAAATGCTATGGAAATAGTTGCTGGCAAATTCAAGTTTCCATTTTGGAACTTTCTGAAATTGATTATTTTTCTAATATTTTCCATTTGTGGAGCCCACGGATACAGAGTGGGGACTGCTCTGGGTTTTATACTTTCTGCTTCATATGAACAAAGAACTCCCTGGTTAAAAACGTCACTGTCGTTTGCAGTTCTTTCTCATATTTGTGTTGACTCTGCGTGTTCAGTTCACAAAGAGGAAAGCCCTAACAAGATGCACTTTCTAGAAACCTTAGCAATAGCCTAAACCATAACCGCATTAGGCCTGGTGCCGAGAATGGAAAAATCAGAGAGTGGGGCTTGTGGCAGAAATTTCCTTTTTTCTAAGTAAAAAAAAAAAAAAAAGCAAAGCAGTGTAATTGCTCTGGGCTTCCCAGGTGGCTCAGTGATAAAGAACCGTCCTGCAAATGCAGGAGACATGGGTTCGATCCCTGGGTTGGGAAGATCCCTTGGAGAAGAAAATGGCAACTCCCTCCATTATTCTTGCCTGGGAAATGCCTAGGACAGAGGATCCTGGTGGGCTACAGTCCAAGGGGTCGCCAAACAGCCTGGCACGACCTAGCGACTAAACAACAACAAATAATTGCTTTACAACGTTGTGTTAGTTTCTACTGTACAACAATGTGAATCAGCTCTGTATAAACACGTATCCCCTCCCTCTTGAGCTTCCCTCGGGCCCCACCTCCCCATCCCCCCACCATCGCGCCCCTCTAGGTCATCACGGGACACTGAGCTAGGCTCCCCATGCTACACAGCAGCTTCCCACTAGCTGTCTGTTTCACACATGCTAGTGTTGGTATGCCAGTGCCACTCTCCCAATGTGTGGCAAAGTTTCTTGAGTAGACAGAACACCAAGACCAACAACTGTCTTGTGCTCTTTGAGGGACCCTGATGGGGGCGGGGAGGGGGCAGTAAAAGGAAATGAGGAAGAAACCCCACCTTCTCCACCATGGAGGAGACTGGGGAACGCTAGTTAATCTCTCTGAGCCTCAGGCTCCTCACCTGCATGGTCTGGGGACAATTTCCCATTGCAAATTATATAATAAAACAGCTAAACCCAATTCTCCTTTGCTCAGTAGGGTGTGGAGGAAGGGAAGGAGTATAATTAGCATCACGTGTCTGATGTTTAAGGGTCATTTTGGTGAGGTCGGTGAAGGCTGGTGTTACGGTCCTGCCTGCTGCTGCTGCTGCTGCTAAATTGCTTTAGTCGTGGCCAACTCTGTGCAACCCCATAGACGGCAGCCCACCAGGCTCCCCTGTCCCTGGGATTCTCCAGGCAAGAACACTGGAGTGGGTTGCCATTTCCTTCTCCAATGCATGAAAGTGAAAAGTCAAAGTGACGTCGCTCAGTCGTGTCCAACTCCTAGTGACCCCATGGACTGCAGCCCACCAGGCCCCTCTGTCCATGGGATTTTCCAGGCAAGAGTACTGGAGTGGGTTGCCATTGCCTTCTCCGATGGTCCTGCCTAGCTGGGCGCAGTCTTCCAGGAGGTTCCATGACATCATCCTGGGAGATTTAAGGGTGTTGTTGGGGTAGCATAGGGGACTGAAAAGACAGGCCAGACAGTAAATGCTCGCCGTGAACAATGACAGTTTGGAGGAGAAATGCAAAGTAGTTTCAAATTTCCTATCTCATAATAGCTATAGGAATTGGTGATCTGGATTTACCAATGGAAAAGAAATAACAGTTGGCTTTGGGATTAAAAAGAAAACAACAACGCAGCGTGAAAGTCAAAATACAATGAAAGCTTGTATAAGACGTTTTTGATTGATTGTTCAGTTCATGAGATCGGCTGGCATGAAATAAAATGTTTCTTTTTCTGGGCAGTGATTAGATAAGTCGAATATGGCGAAGCAACCCACAGGACAGTTGTCAGCCTACAGATCAATCGTCAGCCTACGGATCGGGTTTTTCATAGACGTCACTGCGCAGCCCTCACAGAGAGTTCTTGTTTCTGGTGGATTTGTTTCACCTCCTTTTTGAAAGCCTTAGAGAGAAGGCAGCAAGCGGGAAAATCAGTTATTTATAGGCATTTTTGACTAAAAGTGTCTGCTCAGCGTGCCATGAAATACTTCCAAGAGGTGGGAGCACAGGAAACGCTCTCAAATCACCGAGAAGCCTGGAGGAGTGTGATGGGGAGAAGAATTTTCAGAAAGCTCAAGTTCATTTGCAAACAAATGACAGTTACTTGCACTGACACCCCCTGAGTTACCGAAAAGCTAGCTGAACTTGTATTAGGAGAGGAGGAGAAGGGGAGAAAAAAAAAAGATGAGTTATCTAAGGATTACAAGTCCTTGGGATCTTTTAAGGGACTTTAATGGGGCCAGCAGGTGGCCTGTGATGGAGCTGGCTTCTGAGAATGGAGGGGAGTGATCAGGCATTTCGGACATGAGTCAAAACAGTGATGGACAAGGACCTGTTGTCATCTGCCAGCGATAGTGGACGAACTCCACTCATCAAAGCTGCTCTGGTAGAAACACTCGTCAGAGAACCAAGAAAGGAGGTGAGTGGATAAAGTCCCCTTTAGACAAGCCCCAGAGGTGTTGTTGTTAAGTAATGTACAACTCTGGACTGTAGCACGCCAGGCTTCCCTGTCCTGCACTGTCTCCCAGAGTTTGCTCAAACTCAGGTCCATTGACTTGGTGATATCATCCAACTATCTCATCCTTTGTTGCTGTTAAGTAAACTTGCCCTGTGGACTAACCAAAGCTGCCTGTAGTGAGGCAGCAGGGTCTTAACAGACTTAAGATCTGAAAACAAAAGTAGGTTTTGTTTAAACATACATGAAAGCTTGAGGAGATAGAACAACAGAAAAATTGTGTTCTATCAGCAAACATGAAGCCATGGGGAAACCTGACTGACAGAAGCTGAGCTGTCAAAAGATGTACCCTTTGCGATCTTTTCATCTGCAAACAAAAGCTTTATGTCTTTAGCTGGCATTTGGGGCAGGAAGCCATAAATCTACCCAGTGATGGGCTTGTCATCCGACTTTGGGAAACTGCTTTTCTTTCCCACAGAATCAGATATGTTCATGCTAACCTTGTTTAATGAAAGTTCAGTCAAGCAACATGTAAAAGAAAAGTGGTACATGAAACAGGTGAAGAAGCAGTGAAGGGCGTTAACAGCTGAGGATTTGAAAACTCAAAACATTTCACACTGTATTTTTTACTTTTTCCTCAAATCTGAAATATTTTTCTACGACCTCAGCAAATACGAAAGTCATCATTATGCCCATTTTGCAGATCTAAAAATGGAGGTACTAAGTAGAGGGAGCCCAGAGTCCTGTGGGGAGTCCGTGGCAACATTAAAGTCAGTGTTTTCATTTGTTAGACTCTACTGCCCCCTTCAGTAAATACAAAGATGAATCTAGTCTGCAAGTTCTAGAGCATCGGGTAAAAGGGTGACTCTTAGATGGATCTCTGCCCTGGATTCTTCCCAGATTTACAGAATCAGAATCTCTTGGATTGATGCCACAAATCCTCATTTTATAGACATCCTCAAGGTGATACTTGTGCACACAAACTTAAGGAATAGTTGCCCTAAATATTCAATGACAGAGTAAGTGGCCACACGTGTATATGACTCTGCACATGCAGGCAAATGTGGCATCACTGTGCTACCGTTTACCTATATGGATGCCACTAGGTAATGCTCCACACAGCACTTCCAGCTTCAGAGCTAGATCTTCTTCCCATTGGCTCACTTTTGACTATCAAAAGCAATGACCAAGAGATCAACCTGTAGCCTTTGATGTCTCCTATGCAGTATTCCTTTGACATTTTCTAGAGTTACTCCGATTTAATATACTTGGCCCCATTGTCCAATATATTCTCTACTATGTATCACGTATCAGACACACACACACACACACGCATTACTCTGGAACATACAGTTTCAGCTATGCTTACGATCCTTGTTCTAGGAAAGTGAGCTGAGAGGTAAGAGGACTGGCCGCCAAGACGGTGGGAGATGCCAGAGAGAAGTGTGTTGCCCTTACAACCCGGTCCCAGGGCTCTGAGTGTAATGCTGTTCCCTTTGTGCTCTGTTGGTGCAGAATTTCCTCCTAATAAAACCATCAGGATGCAGGAGAGATGGACAGGGGTAACAGGAAGAAAAATACCCATTTCTTTTATTTGGACATTAAAAATCCTACCCTGCAATGTGTAACCACAGAGTTACAGACTGCAGGTAATCATTTAGTTAAAGAAACAGCCATGCTTCAAATCTAACTTTCAGATTAGGTCTTTGCCCCTTTGTGCCTTGACCTCACTGCCTTAAATGGATGGAGTAAGAAAGGATAAGCTGGCCTCTGAAATGTGCCTTAAAGGTTTACACAGATGTGAAAGACTTACTGGGCAGCAGCAGGGCAGTGAGTCTGCTAGGCTCAGCCTGCTGCTCATGAAGTGACTAATATGTGTTAGTCAAGGCATTTCCTTAGGGTTTATTTTCCCCACTTTTAGAAGGAGTGGGTTGGACTAAGTAATTGCAAATAATTCTTCCATAAGGGGATTATTAGGTGAGAAATAGGGAGGTAGAAAGATGCTATGCCCACCTTCCAAGGAGGATTTTGTGAACGAGAAGGAATACCAGATGGCCTTCCAGTGAGATTTGGGAATGCTATTGTAAAACTGTCATTTTTCTGAAAAATAAATAAATAAAATCTTCTTGGGTCGCTCATTACACACCTTCATATTTTAGAGACCTGGAGAGTAAAATCAGGGAGGAGTTAGACAATCCTGAAAGTATGTAATTAACAGTGGATAAAAAACATGAGAGGAACAGAAGTCATTTCCTTTCATTGTTATTGGATGACTCTCTGTATGAAAGGTATTTATCATTATCCCAGGGAAGCAGGACACCTCGGACTTGTTTATACTGCTGGGCTGAGATTTAACGTACTCCCTGTAAAAGGGAGGTAAGGAGTTTTCTAGTGGGATGCATGAAAAGTTTGTTTCCCGACTTTTAAAGTCATTCTGCTTTTGTGAACATGGTACATACACTTGAAACAGATCTTACGTCATGAATCAGAGATGGAAGAAAGCATATGCTGTCATGAATCAGATGGAAGAAAGCATATGCAGGAAGTTTCCAAATTCTGGGAGAACAAAGAGTATAAGCTTCAGTGGACAGAGAAGAGTGACTTTAAGGTACATAAAAGAAAAGATATGCTTATCTAGAAAACTCATTTTGTGAATGTAATTAGAAGTCGCTTTATTTTAGGAATGGAAACAAGGCAGGGCATTTTGCTAAATATCAACAAATAGTAAAAGAAAAAACCCTCAATTTAAAAAAGATAGTTGTATATATTCTTAAATGTAAAAGATCAGCGCATCAGAAGAGGTCTTTCCTTGGTCACGTGAGTGTTCTCCAAGAAATCAAAGTGTTAAAAAACAGTATAAATGAGAAATTGGCCATGGTCAGTGAAGGAGGGAGCTGATGAGTGTCTCCTTACACTCTGATCCCTCCTTTTCCTTTGCTAATTGTTTAAAAGTAATTCGCTATTTTTCTTTTACTGGAGTATAGTTGCCTTACAATGTGTCTTAGTTTCTGGTGTACAGCAAAGTGAACCAGCTATGTGTATACCTATATCCTCTCTGGTTTGGATTTCCTTCCCATTGAGGTCACCACGAGTTCTCCGTGCTATACAGTAGGTTTTCACCGTTGTTGTTCAGTCCCTAAGTCATGTCTGACTCTTTGTGACCCCATGGACTGCAGCACGCCAGGCTTCCCTGTCCTTCAGTTTCTCCTGGAGTTTGCTAAAACTCATGTCCATTGACTGGGCGATGCCATCCAGTGGGTGATGCTGGGCGATGCTCAACACCACTAATTATTAGAGAAATGCTACGATGAAGAATCACCTCACACAGGTCAGAATGGCCATCATCAGAAAGCTACAAACAATAAATGTCACAGAGAGTGTGGAGAAAAGGGAACCCTCTTACACTGTTTGTGGGACAGTAAACAGTAATTAGCTCTTTATCTTTACCTTTTAGCTGCAAACTGGACTCGGCTGAAGGAGAATAAATCATTTACTGAAAAAAATTAAAGCACTCCCTTACCATGGTTTTGGTCTAAGAGTTTATTCATATGCACTTATAAAAACAGAGTAACATGATTTTTCCTAGGTCCTAACGTGTTCCAAATGGCAATTAATAGGAACACAGCCTGCAGGTGGGGGAGGAGGCAAGATGGTTTGAGAAGCAGATAAATGAACCCTTGATGTGAAGTCTGACATGCATGTTATTTTTATCCAACAGGAAAAGTTACGGGTTCAAAATTTCAAATGAGTAATATAATCACAGTAAGGTCATATAACTTCTATTGCATCACAGAAATAGTAACCTGATTTGACCTGAAAAGGCCAAGTTTTATTTCTCTATGAAGCTATCCTGGCAAGTGACAGAAAAAAAAAAATCTGACTGTTCAGAGGTATTATAGTTTGAACCACATGAAGTTTCTGATTTCAACTGTTTAGAACAATAAAGCTGGAATTTCTCCATGGTTCAGCTCACATCAATGAGCACAGTAAACTACAACATAGAGGTGGTTGTTTTTTGAGCCTAAAACCAAAATGGCAAAAAATCCTAATCTAGTCACCGAGTCAAAGCCAGCCTGGCAATACTGCATATATGTTTAGGGGGCCCTTGTAATACCTCAGGGGCTTCCCTGGTACCTCAGTGGTAAAGAATCCTCCTGTCAATTCAGGAGACCTGGGTTCAATCCCTGGGTTGGGAAAATCCCCTGGAGAAGGAAGTGGAAACCCACTCCAGTATTCTTGCCTGGGAAAACCCTTGGAAAGAGGAGCCTGGGGGGCTACAGTCCATGGGGTCACGAAAGAGTCAGACACAACTAAATGACAACACAACAAAATAACACCTCAAGCAAAAAAAAAAAAAAAGATGTGTTCTGCAATTCATAAGTCATTGTTTGTGTTAGGTTGTGTAAAGGCATGATCTCAAATGGACCAGAGATTATGGCTGAGTCTTTCTTACTGAATGGTAAATGTTTACCCTGGCTCCTGAATTTAATTTACAACCGATCAAACCGTGCTCTAAGGAGAAGGGAGAAGGAGGAGATAAATCCCCTGGCCACTAAGAGATCCAGGCTAGTTGTTGTCTTTTACCCTGCTAACCAATGCTAAACCTTCCATGAGTAGACTGGATTCTGAGGGATGTGAAAGCCTGTGTGGGGAGACCTTTGACTGTGGCTAAGGACTTTTGGTGCTGCTGAAAATGTCTTTAGAATAATGCAAATTGCAGACCAAGAATAGTAAAGTTTAACAACTTTCAAGAAGGATTTCTGTTTCTTTTGATCTTTCTTTTACCACCACTGACTCTGAACCTCTGCCTTCTCACAGTGTTTTGTCAATTGTCCACACCCCCACCCCCAATACTGGGATGTGGGCAACATCGAGAATTATAGAGAATCAGAGAAACAACTACCACTGATTCTATGTGCAAAGTTCAGATCAGGCAGAAGTAACCTCATTTTTCTATTACATCAAGAAACAGGGACATCTCTACTAAGACCAGGGAAAAATAGGGAGAAGACTGTACAAGCCAAATAGGAAATACATTCAAGAATCTTGAACCACCCCCCGCCCCTTTTTTTGCTGCATTATTGAGGCAATTTAAATTGAAAATAAAAAAAAATCATCAATCTGGTTCATTGTTTTTAAGGCAGCAAGGAAACATTGCAGTAACCAAAGTCACTAGTAGAATTGCTCAGCACAGTGACACATTTCATGTAAAGCAGTTTTTAAAAACTGACTTCACATAATTTAAATTGTTCTAAAACAAGAGGAAGGAAAACCTCAGAGGGGAAAGAAAACCCCACTGGGCAGAGACTGATAGAATCTTGAACAGCATTTTGAAAAATAGTTGTACCTGCATTGAAAAAAATAGTCCTGGGTTCATGTCTGTTATGAATGACTCTTCAGTGATCTTTTGTGGAGTCTTATTTAACCAACAGGGAAAAAAGTCACAAGAAAATCCACAAAACCCCCAACCATCCAGAAATTTTAATTTTGCAAAGGAACAGTTAAGCATTCACCATTCTTGTCAAAGAAAACCACAGATCACATTTCAACCACTAGACACACAATATTGTCTCATGACACCTGGCACCTGTGATCATCTGTCAATTAAAGGTTTTATGAAGCCTCCTGGAGACACAGATGTGTGGGTATCTGATGTCTCTACCTGCTTTCTTACCATCTGTACACACATCCGTACTTAGCCCTTTCAGTTGGACTAGCTATTGTTTAGAGAACAAATAAAATAACAACAGAAACTACTCCCCACCACCAAAAAAAGAAAAAAGCCACTTAAACCAACCACACACTATCACCAAATACATAGCAATAAAAGAGTTGTACTCAAACCTGGTCAATCCTTCCATTTCTTGAAACTTGCACACAAAGTGAAGAAACCCACTCAGCCTTAAAAAGGTCGATCATCTTGCTCTCCTAAAATTTCATCTCTGAGCGTGCTGGCTTTCTTGTCTGTCTCGTGTGCCTTCTCTCCCCCTCTCTCTCTCCCCCTGTGTCTCTCTCTCTCCCCCTGTGTCTCTCTCTCTCTACTTTTACCGGAGAGCGTTTTGTTTCCTTTTTCCTGTTTCTGCTGCTGGATGAATGCAAAAATACACAATCTGAAGGGTTTTTTTTTTTTTTTTTTAGGCTAATAGTTGGAAATCTAAAATCTTGCTCTCCTGAATAGCTTATTATGCCAGTCATTCAACATGCAACGTTTTACATAAAGAGGCATTTACAGAATCAAGAATTCTGTTTTCTTAAAGCAAAAACAAATCAACAACCAAAACTCCCTCTACTCCTCTGACCCCCTTCCTTAACGATTAGCACTTACCCTGAGATGTGCCATAAATGCTCTATTCCAAATGTACAAAAGCCAACCACATCTCAACTGAGAATTAAACAGTTTTAATGTCTTCAGATCCATGTCCCTGCTCCAAATTCTGATACAGACAGTCACTGGCAGCCGTACAATAGTTCTAAACAGCAGACATCTGATTCTTGACATTTAAAAATAACAATATTGGGGGAAAAAAGGGAGTCTTTTTTATATCAACCACAGACAGCTTGTGAGGCAGCACATCTAAGCAACTGACTATATTAACTGGAACTTGCAATAATTTCAAGCTACAGTATTTTCTTTCTAAGTCAATGCCAGACGGAGGCTAGACACCTACAGACCTCTCATTTTCTATATAATCATGGCAATGACCAAAGTTAAATAATTTCTAAGTGATAATTCAATATAGAGAGAAATAGAACTTTTTAGTATTTAGAATTCTATTATTGGTGAATATTAACTTGTGTTCAGTCTGGAATCAAATTAGGAACATTTCAGCCATTCATCTGAGATGGTTCACATTTCATGGACATGCATTCTTAACCATGTGCAAACAGAGGAGGGCAGGTGAATGCATACCTTTGCTGCAGAATAGAACAAATATTAAAATGAGAAAAATGCATTTGTTTCTATTTCTGAAGCACTTTATAGACTCAGACAGATCTGCACTCAAGTCTTAGCTGTCTCAATTACTACCCATGAGTTCCTGAAGACAGAATTTCATCTTTTGTGCCTCAGTTTTGTCATCCATAAAACTGGAGTAAATAGTAATATTAATACTAATTTTACAAAGATATTTTGGGTACTAAATGGATACTCTATGATTTCTGGTACATAACAGGCAGAGGGTATATGCTGCTTCTTCCCTCTGTGTTATATTTGGTCTGGGCAGGGATGAGCCAGATTAATTAATAGAGAAATCCAGGTTTGAAGGTAAATGAATCAGGTTAGACCCTCCATGTTGCCACGTACTAGCTGTGTGTCCTTGGGCAAGTGACTTAATCTAATTTACTAAATCACAGTTCCTTTAACTGTAAAATACTTCACAGAGTTTCAGAGAGCAAATTAGGTATCATTGGAAAAGCATCTACTTCAAGCATTTAATAAATGGTAGCTCCAGGTCTGTACAACTCTTGAAAACGGCTCTAATTAGTGCCTTGCATTTGTAACTGAGGCATCTGAAGATGTGGACTGAGATCCCAGGCCTTCTCAACCAAGTGCCTCACTTTATAGTAGAAGAAAGAGACTTTGGAGAGCTGAAATGATGGTTCTAAGCTGTATCACTAGTTAGTGATCACCAACTAGTTAGTGGCCAACAGGGACTAAAACATAAACCCTCTTATTTAAAGTTCAATGCTTTGTCTGCTAAACTTTCTGACACTGAAATCAAACACATGTGTACATCCAGTTTCAATATTAGTTGGTAATTGGGTCTTCCCTGGTGGCTCAGAGAATCTGCCTGCAATGCAGGAGGATCCTGTTCCATCCCTGGGTCGGGAAGATTCCCTGCAGAAGGAAATGGCAACTCCAGTATTCTTGTCTGGAGAATCCCATGGACAGAGGAGCCTGGTGGGCTACAGTTCGTGGGGTCTCAAAGAGTCAGACATGACTGAGCAACTAGCACTTTTACTTTTGCACAAAGCAACACGACTAGAAAACAAACCCCTCTATGTTCCCAAATTTGCTTCTAAGAATGAGTTTACAAGTGAAATTATTCTATGGGAGCTGACAGGTGCTGGCTAAACCTATCTTCCTAAGAGGAGCTTCTGCAGGACCTAGATTCTCCTTTCCCTGTAAAGCAAGAAGAGAGCTAGAGAGGATTCCAGTTCTTAGGAGTGTCTCATTTCCTCCTCCCCCATGTGAATGTCCAGCTTCTTCCTTTTCCTTAGAGGAACTCATCTCAGCATGCTGGTTGGAGAGTACACTGCATTTACTATGTCCCCACACTGATAAATAAAAAATATTTTTTTTCAGTTTGAAAGTCTTGTGCAGAATGCTGTGCTGGCTCATTCATGTCTACTTCTTTGCTACCCCACAGACTGTAGGCCACTAGGCTCCAATGTCCACGGGATTTCCCAAGCAAGAATACTGGAGCAGGTTGCCATTTCCTTCTCCAGGGGATCTTACTGATCCAGGGATTGAACCCACATCTCCTGCATTGGCAGGTGAATTCTTTCTGCTGAGCCACCAGGGAAATGCTTTAATTTGATATTTCTTATCTGATCTTATCACTACTGATTATGGTTCAATTTTTTAAATTAAGTTTATTTTGTTTTTGCCACTAGTCACAGAACCTTCATAGACAAAAATGTCTCCTCTTCTAGGTTTTCTGTCTCATTACACATCCTTTCTTCAAGACAGATACCATATCAAAATATTTTATTCTCAGTAGTGGATCAGATTTATGTGGTTAAAGAATTTCTAAGGCTTTCAGTTGTAATATTTATAATGGTCTTTTCTATGAACTAAGAGTCTTGAGTTCTGGTCTTACCCCTGCCATATAGTAACAGTGTGACTTATAAGGCCTTTACCTTTCTTTGAATCTAGCTTTTTATATTCTAAATGAAGAGGTTTGGTTAGATGATCCCTTTAGCTTTAAACCTCTGTTAGTGATTCTTGATAACTTAATTAACACATGTAACAACCTTTTAGGGCTTCCCAGGTTGGTGCAGTGGTAAAGAATATGCCTGCCAAACATGGGTTTGAGCCTTGGGTTGGGAAGATCCCTGGAGTAGGAAATGGCAACTCATTCCAGTATTCTTGCCTGGAAAGTGCCATGAAGAGAGGAGCCCAGTGGGCTCCAGTCCATGGGGTCGCAGAGAGTTGGCACGACTGAGCAACTGAGGACAACCTTATAGTAAATTAAATGATGCCACCTTCAGTAGGAAATATTGTGTTGTTTGTGAAAACTATCCACACAATGGTGGCCTCTTCTGAAGTCTGGGGATGGGTCTGGCACTGTCCCTACCCAGTGACTGCCAGTCTGGAATATTTTCAGAACTTGGTAGCAGCATTCCCAAGAGAGTCAGCTTTGTCAGAAGAGATCCAAAGAGAGCAAAAAAGATGAATGTCTTGGTGGAAGACTTTTCCTCACATTTATTCTTAAGAGTGGAAATGATTGTGTCATGATTTTATATTCCAGTAAAACCTTTTTTAAAACAGACAAGGCTAGGAAGGGAGGGCTAGGAAGAGAAAACATATACTTTGAAAAGGAAAAATGTGAGTATCTCTCTTATGAAACGTTGTGTCTCAGTAAAAATGACGATTCTAAAGGGAGGCAGTAGGGAAGAAAGAGACTCTTCCCCTGATATTTTTATCCAGGTGAAATCTGGTTTCAGTGGATTGGAGGGCAGTAGGAAAAATAGGAGTCTGCAGAAGGGGAGGAGCGGCCTTGGGTCTGTGTGTGTGGGATTTACATACTGACACTAATTGTATTTTATTGTGCAGATGCTTCCCCTTCTTTTCCTCCTCTTCTCTGTTGTCCTGAGTCTCTGCAGCTGTACTTGTCAGGTCCCCAAACTGGCTCCATCTCCACCTCCTCAGGGTGCAGGGCATCACCCCAACTCCCTGTGTTCTGGGGGATGAGGACTTAAGTGGGGGTGTGATTAGCTTCGTTGTGGTGTGAAAATTGCAATGGTGAAGATATTAATCAATTTTTCCAAACTAACAGCTTGGGGCAGAATCTTAAATAATAATAACAAAAAACCCTGAATAGAACTAATTAAACTCTTTCCAGAATTCCAAAGATCATTGTTGACTTTTGTAAAAAAGGTGGCTTTTAAAAAACTTTTGTGTAAACTCCCTTTTTCTCCCCTCCGTATCCTACAATCCCTCAGACAAAAGAGGAGCACAAAACATTAATAACTCTTTGCCTTTTTGTAGGCGTGCTTTTCAAAGCACTTTTATATCCAGTATCTCAAGATAACTGGATGCGGTTGCTAGCAGGCCTGTTTCCTGATAGAAACCCTCAGCCCCCAAAATGCTAAATAATTTGCTCAGGTTCACACACAGAATTCATAGTAGAGCCAAGACTAGGCCCCAGGAGAAAATACCATGCAATCAGCTGGTACAACTTCTAAGCACCCATCCCTCCATATAAATGGTACCTGAAGGTACTGGCAGGAACGTTCTTGTTGACACGACTCTGACTTCACCATGGCCTGGTCCATGTTGACCGAGGCTTTCTGGTAAACCTCTCGGGCTCGACTCACGGTCAGTGTGGAGGACCAGGCACTCTTCTTGAGCAGCGGTGCGTCTAGGGTGACGGGCAGGTTGGCACAGGTGGAGCACTTGACGTCGTTGTTACTCCGGGAGGCCTTCACCGCCTGCTCGCTAATGGTGTTGTAGGCCTCCATAAAGTACTGCGAGGCCGAGCGGTCGGGGCACCTGCCCATGGTCATCACACCCGAAGGGGAGTGGTAGATGCACATGTCACCGTCGAGGTTGTCGTCAGAACTCCACCAGCCAGGGGACGTGTTGTTGCGCGGCTTGGGCTCCGGGCGCCGCTCCTTGCTTTTGCTGCGCTTGCTGTACCTCACGGTCTGCGTCTCGTCCGGGCTGGCCTTGCCTCCGTTGACGCTGCCCTTGGACGGTCCCTCCAGGGAGTGCGATTTGGTGAAGAGCTTCTGGACCGAGTGGACCAGGTGGCGGATGCGGCCGGGGCTGTCGCTGCGGTGCTCCACGGCCGTGCGCTTGTACTGCAAGGTGTGGTAGCCATCCCGGCTGAGAGGTAGCTGCCTCTCAAACTGGTCCAGGAGGTTGGCGGGGATGCGGTTGGCCTTGGTGGCCAGGGTGCGGGGCACCAGGGCACACTCGTCCTTCAGCTCCTGCTGTGAGGTGTAGTGCCGCCGCGGGAAGGTGCTGCTGGCCAGCGGGTCGCTGAAAGGGCCCACACACTCGGCCTGGAAGGAGGTCCGCTGAGTGTAGTAGGGGTGGTCGGCCGGGTGGTGCTCCACCGGGCTCAGCAGGTATGGCTTGCGGTCCGCGTGGTGCGACAGTGAGTCACAGGCTGAATCGCAGGTGACTCCGTGGTGATGGCTGCGGCTGCCCGATAACCCTTTCATCGCTGTCGGGGCAAAGCCACGGGGGTCATGGACACCCGGGGGTGTGGTTCCAGACCTGTCTCCTGCAAGGACCTGGGGGAATGAAGGAGAGGGGGACAGTGGTTAACCCTTCCCTTGGTAAATAGATACTGCTCTTTCCCCGTGCATCTGCTACTGAGTGGGTTTTCTGGCAGAAGAACTCATGAAAAGTCAAAGTGTAGTCCCTCAGTCACGTTGGATTCTTTGCAACCCTATGGACTGTAGCCTGCCAGGCTCCTCTGTCCATGGGATTTCCGGGGCAAGAATACTGGAGTGGGTTGCCATTTCCTCTTCCAGGGAATCTTCCTGCCCCAAGGATTGAACCTGTGTCTTCTGCATTGCAGGCAGATTCTTTACCACCTGAGCCTCATTGACTCTCCCTAAAAGGAGCTTTAATGTACTGACGGCAAAGCCCTATTACCTCTATATCTTGGCAAAGACCACCCCCCCCCCCCCCCCAATCACATAGGAGAGACAGGGTGAAAGCTAGTTAACCCAGAAAAGAAACTATAAAAATGTTAAATTATTTTAAATGATTTAGGAGAAAAACTCCCCTTCCCTCCAGGATTCTAATAACTGCGTATTTCCCCTGCTGCTCTGGTTTTATTCTTTACCGTATGTTAGTCATCAGGCCAGCAGACCGCAAGGGCTCAGTTTCTCTGGGAGGCTTCTGCTGGTCCCCCTTACAGAGAGAATTCGTTCTGTGCTTGCAGAGAATGTGCTCTATACTCACCCTCTGGAATGCTTTGTCCCACGTGTTCCCCACTAGCTCGAGCTACCTGAGGGTAGCTTACTTCTTAGTCACCTGTACATCTCCCTACCCCATACCAGGGGCTTCCCTGGTGGCTCAGTGGTAAAGAATCCACCTGCAATGAAGGAGACCCGGGTTCAGCCCCTGGGTTGGGAAGATCCCCTGGAGAAGGGAAAGACTACCCACTCCAATGTTCTTGCCTGGAGAATTCCATGGCTAGAGGAGCCTGTCGGGCTCCAGTCCATGGTGTCTCACGCAGCTGAGCAACTAACACTTTTACTTTCGCTTCACCTCATACCAGTTGGGCCATATAGACACGTGAGCGGAAAACATAAATATAAGAGGCTACTGGCACCTTATAACTTTAGGATATATTTCTGTATCTTCTTTCACATACTTTCCCGTTAGAATGCCATGGTGACAATTACAGCAATCCCCGCTTTCCCACGGTAATTAGAGTTGGAAAAACTAATGGTAGGGCAAAGACATCAGAGCTGTAGAGAAAACCTGCCCATGTATTTCTGTCATCAGAGAATTAAGTTTCTTGTCTACAAACTGAGAGCAGATGAAGAACAAATAAGCTTGAATCAGCTCATCTGACTATCAGGACATCTCCTTTTGCTGGTTTAAGAGTTTATGGTAAATATTTACAAGCTATGGCAAGATGGACAAAGGAAAGACTCTTGAAACATTCCTGAGGAAACACGAAGGGCCTGAACCCAAGGGTCGGGTGTGCCTGGGAGAGAAATAACTCCTACAGATGCAGCTGAGCGAAACGCAGTCATCCCAAGCCCTCCCCTTCCTTCAAGACCAGAAGCCGCTGTTCTTCTGGGCAGAGTACTTCCTTTGGACTCTAGTAGAGTGAGTTCATCAGTAGCTGAATGCATTCCTCCTGACAGTCTTGTTTGTTTGTTTGTTTTTAATAAAGCTTTCTACAATACAAAAATTATCATATGGAGAGTTGTCCAGAAAAGCCAATGTGACTTTCCAAAAAATCAAAAATGTAATTTTAGATAGACAGGAAGAGGTAATTGGTTTAATTGTAAAAAAAAAAAAAACCCTATAAAACAAAACAGAACACTCATGTATAGCTTAATGAAGAAAAACATGGAGTCTTGAGGGATCAGGATTTGTCAGTTCCGTGGGATATGCTGTATGTGGGAGCCCAACTGTTGAAAATCTCTAACCGTGCTTTATGAAGCTCCTTTCCTCCTCCTAGTCTCTGTTTCTGGATTAATTGAAGGAAGTTGATGAGAGGTTTTAATCACTGGAGTCGTTCAAAATTGGTCAGTCTATCAAATTAGGAGCTTCTTGAAGATAGAGGTTATGTTTTATGCATTCAGTGGCCAGCAGAGTGCTTGGCTGATGGTGGGAACTCAGTGAAGTGTTACTGAGAAATAATGCATCAGTGAAAAATTTCCCAGGGTGGTTCGTCCTGTGGCTTAAGTCACATCTATTGTGTTTGAAAAGGAAACGGCCAAGGAAGGAAGGCAGGCACCATCTTATGGGCATTTTAGAGACCAGTGGTTTTCCAGGTGAGGCAGGAGGCATGTGGGTGAACGTTTCTTATGCTACTTGTTTGTTTGCCTTCAAATTCTGCCTCTCCATGTCCCATCTATGAATATCTCACCTCTTAAAGTTCTCCCTGCTTTGAGGTTAAAATCTGGGAGTTTACCTGGTCTGCTGACTATAGAATGTCTAGACAGAAGACAATCTGTTTAAAGAAGAGAAAGCAAATGACACCTGAAGCGACAAAAAGGGAAAGAAAGACTGGTTCAGGAAGAGCCTGTAAATCAAAATTTGCCCACTGAGGAGCTAATATAAGGGAAATTTTAACATAAAATACCTAGGGACTACTTTGTACAAAGTTATGATCCCAAGATTAGGCTGTGGCAAGGAGGGATACAGAAGATTAAATACACATTTTTAGCAAAACTGTGGCACAAACTAATTTAGGTTGAAAAATCCACTTCATGAGGAAGTGTCTCTATATAAAACAGGTCTCATCGAAGACATTTTTGTCTTTTAAATATAGACTTAAAAATAAAAGACAAAAATAGGAAGCTGGTTGGGTTATGGTCACATAATAAATCTTATGATTCCACATAATATAACTCAATATATGAAATAATATGAAATAATGCTTCAGTCTTTCCTTCTGAAGCAGCTGGGTCTTGGTGGATATTTTTTTGCTAAATAAAATGTGAATCTGGCAAGAGCCAAAAACATGAATTATACATATTCACTCCAAAATGGAGATTATTTGAAATCATGTGTTCAATATTTATGTAATTATCTTTAATTTGTGAATGGCATTTCATGTGAGATGATGTTGCCTGAGGACACATAGAGCAAACAAAGAGCCTTTTTAAGGCTATTAATGATGCATTTGTTCAGTGATGTAACTGATGATTATTTTGCTAAGTTAAACATGCACAGTGTGATTTTTTACTAAAATTTAAGTGGGCTATTTTCAGCCTAGTGATAAGCACTTATATTTTCATAGAGAGTAATACGCTGAATCAAGGAAAATAAGTTAACTTTCATTCTTCTTAATATCTGTAAAAAGATATTGAGATCTTGATCCTTTTCCTCTGTGATATATGAAATATGGCAATAAATGATCATAAACATTTCTAAATTCTCCATCCATCTTTCTGGTTAAGACCAGATAAATGACTTAATACCCTAGCCTTTCTAAGGGAAGAATCTTACAGTCTCTTTTAGTCTCTTGTCTTTTAAAAAGGAAAATCGATTAATTAGTGATTATAAATTACAGCAACACATTCAGTGCCTTCTTGATGAGTGAGGGAGATGATCTAAAACCCTCAATGGCTAAGCAATGGTTGTGAAACCTACCATGGGGGTCCTGCTCTTCCTCCCCTCATTCTTTGTCTTCCTCTTTTCTTACTCATGAATTCTATTCCCAGCCTACATCTTTCTGCCCCTTCTTTATTTCTCTCTCCTAATTCATGTTCGTAAGTGGCAACCTGGACTTCACTTGTTCCAGCCCATGTGTGACTAACACCATCCCCAGGAAGAATTAACCAAGCATCCTTCCCATGCAGGACTCAGTGTTTGCTGCTGCAGGTGACCAAATGCAACCAGCAAATCTCTAATGCTGAGAGAGATGTGACCTAGTCATGAAAAAAGATAAATAACAATGCTCGTTACCCTCTGCATTCTTGGAAAAATTAGACTTGGAATTAAGTTTTAAGGGGCCGTAAAAGATTGCTGAAAATAGAAAGGGAAATTGTTTTTTGTGCCTTCCTCTCTGAGCCGGGATGGAGAATGTGAGTCAACGCGCCTCTGTAAGGGTTTCTATGGCGACGGTGATCATCCCTCATTTTTGCCTTGTTCACTATGACTTCAAAATGATGCTTTGTTGTCCTCCTAAGTACGATTTTACCATCAGACGACAGGCCCTCATCGTTGGCTTGGAAAATGTGTTCACTGTATTGGCTACTCTAAGATGAGCTCTGGGTGTGAGAGACAATGGTTTTTAAAGAGTTCCCACACCTGGGGCAGAAGCGTTGCTGTCCAGATGATGACTAAAGCAAGAACGATCCAGCACAGATAAAGGAAATTCTCAAGGTAGGTAATTTATTAGCACCAAGGAAAAAACAAACAAACCACATGTTAGAAGATGCTGACTGGATGAAAAACAGTCTCACAAAGCTGGCAAGTTCTTACTTTGATTTCTGTGCATGTCTTTATTTAGAGCTGCTGTGCTTGGTTTTTCTTTACATACAGAGAGAGGATCCACCCGAAGGGTGTCTACTGTCTCTTTCAATGAGGACTGACAGCTGGGCAATCACAACTTGCCTTAGAAAGGACAGCGTGGGGGACCCTGCCCAGGAGAAGAGGGAACACTGTGTTCTAGTTTGGGGAGATGCTGGGAAGACAAAACCTCCATGAATTATCTCAGGGTCGAGTCACTTTTTTGCCCCTGCCCATTTTACCGGTGACCTGCCCGTGCCAGGTTATAACAGTCAACGGAAGAGAAAGAAGGAATTCTCTTACTGAGAGTAAAACCTGTCCCAGACTAGTGACTTGCTTCCCAGTCTCTCTAGATGCACACAGGTGACTAATTCTGGCTAATGGAGTATAATTGAAAATGGCAGGTGCAGTTTCTGGAAAATGACTCTTAAGTGAAGGACATACCTTCTTTACCCCCTTCCTTGGCTGGAATTCAGACTTCAGGCTTGGCTAAGGAGTGATCTTGGTCCATGAGGTGGAAGTGACAGTCTGAGGATGGGAGCACCCCAAGATAATGGGCCCAGCCAGAACAGAGTGTCTATCAGCCTGGACGTGTAACTCTGCGTCTTGTTTACGGGGGAGGGAATGGACCTGCATCTTTGTCTACACCACTGTGATGTGTTTTCTCACCCCTGCACCTGAGCCAAGTCCTAAGTGACAAGGGTGGTTAGGGCTGACTCCTGGAGAATTTTTGTCAGCTCTGCTATAATATGAAGGACTTGACCCTGCCAGTGGTGGTCACCCATGAGAGCAGTTTAAACCAGGCAGTGATACAGCCACACGTATACGAGATTTTTCTCTGGCTGTAGTGAGAGAATGCTTCTCAGATGGCTCGGTGGTAAAGCACCCACCTGCCAATGCAGGAGGCACAAGAGACACAGGTTCGATCCCTGGGCTGGGAAGATCCCTTGAAGGAGGAAATGGCAACCCACTCTGGTATTCTTGCCTGAAAAATTCCATGGACAGAGGAACCTGGCAGGCTACAGTCCATGGGGTCACAAAGAGTTGGACACAACTGAGCAATTGAGCATGAGAGTTAGGAAATAGATTTAGGGATCAGAAGAAGCAAGAAAATCTGAAAGCAGCAATTCTTTCTTTCTTGGGAAGTTCATGAGGGAAGACTAAAAGGGGGATAAAGACTAATCCTCCAAAGAGTAAGAATGTCCTGGGTGGTAGAGGGGTGCCTCTCACTTCTGCCCTTCTGCCTACTCGTGTGTTTCCACTACAGTCTAAACACACAGGGCACTTCTTCTAGGCAGAACAAAATTCTATGCAACATGGATGCAGACTTTTTATTAGTAATTTTTTCTTCTACTAATAATCCCAGTTCTATAGAGATTGAGAATGAAGAGCAATATGAATGTTTAGCAGGCTTATAATTTTAAATATTTTTTAAAAATAAGTGACTGATTCTCATTAATATGCTACTAACACATGAAGCCATGCCATTTTAAGGTAAAAGTAAATAGAAAACTCACATGAATTAATTTTGCCCAAAGGCCCACTTTGGGGATATTTTCTGACCTTCTGAATTTGTAGCTGCAAAAGATAACTGAATGCCATTTTCTTTCATTTTTTCAGGCTTCCCCACTCACAGACTTTCATGTACTCTGTACTTAAAATTGTGCAAATGCCATTAGAACACCTTTGAATAAGCACAGGCTGAAATATACCAGTTCTTTTACTCAAAGCACAATGCTAAGCCGTTTTATATACGCAGAATGTATTTTGGCTTTTCATGAACTTAATTGCTATCCTAATCATCTGTAGCTTGATTTTGTTTGTGAATACCTCCTTCCATCAGTCTGCTCCTACAAATAAATGCCTTTGAAACATTTCCCTTTCAAAAGATATGGTATTATATAAAAAACAAAACAACAACCCAGATCTCCTCCAATTTGGTCACAGTAGGCAACACAACTAAAATTGCCTTTGTCTTTCACACAAAGCTTTCAGAAGTGGCTTCATGATGGTTTTTGAGAATAAAAAGGTGGAGAAATGGTTGAGAAATGGTTAGTAAGTCATCATTAATATTGGTCTTAGACTTACTGCTGGTTGGTAAAATGCCACAGGACTTAGAGGATTTTTATGTGGAGACGATTGAAGCAGGACATTATAAAAAATCCTAACATTATTCTGCATCAAACCAAGTAGGAAGGTAACTCTCCTGACTCTATGTGACTTTGGACATGTGCTCCCCATGGGATTACCCTCATTTGGATCATTCTAGAAGAGGGTGTATGCTTCCCAAGTGGTTCAGTGGTAAAGAATCCGCCTGCAATGCAGGAGATGCGGGTTCAATCCCTGGATTGGGACGATCCCCTGGAGGAGGAGATGGCAACCCATTCCAGTATTCTTGCCTGGGAAATCCCATGGACAAAGGAGCCTGCAGGGCTACAGTCCATGGGACCGCAAAGAGTTGGACGTGACTGAGCATGCATGCACACAGAAGAGGGTGTGATTATCTCAGCTAAGCCTGCAGATGGATTTCCCTGGGAGTCACTAAGAGAATGTGGTCACTTTGACCAGCAGTGGCCAACAGCTCTTCAGGAGGTGTTGTGGGCAGGGGCTAACTTACATTATGGAGGTAAAACAGGTAATCTTCACAAAGAATAACACAAACCACCACTTTATTTTTCTGTCCACTCCAAAAAAAAAGCTGACAAAAATATGCAAGCCACTGACTAATCTAGGAGAAGCAGAAATGATGATAGAGTGAAACCGTTTAATGGAAAATAAAGAAAACCATGATGGAAAATGGAAATATACAAAACTATGACGATAGATACAGACACAATGCAACTTGAAACGGAGCAATGGACATAGCCTCTGATGAAATGGAGTTGCTTTTGTCTACAGCTCTCATGACCAGCTGAATAGTCCTGTGAATGTGTTCTGGCACATTCTGGACAACTTGCTTCACAGCTAGGCTATCACCTATCTATCTCTCTATCTACTGGAATCAAAAGTTTCCTCTCAGAAATTCTTTTCTTTTAATTGCTGTTGCTTTTCTTACCAAGCTTGCTGTACAGATCTGTATTAAGTACCGAGGCCCAGAATCACCAACAGTGCCCCTTGTTGTGGTAGCCATTCAGCTGACACCTGCGTTGGGGAATTTTGTCCCCTGACCACAGCATCCGCTGACGCTGTCCTGGCCAGGAATGTTACGGTGGTCACCATACCTCTGAGTTGAGTGAACCTGGTTTGAAGTCCCAACTCAGGGGTATCTATGCAGAGGCTCAACTGGGTTAATCAGATGATGGCTCCTAGAAATTTAAATGAAGACGTTCCCAGAGTCACACTGCACTGGTGAGCTTATCTGCAAGGTCAACTACAGGAAGGGCTGATGCTGGCACCGCTGGGAGCCGGAGTCATGTGCTGTTTCAAACTGTGGGGCAGCAGAAACAAGGACCTGCAGAGGGAGCACGCGAGGAGAGAGGAGCAAACTTACAGGGAGAAGCAATGCAGAGTCCGGCAGCCCAGGAGAGACACAGAGAGGCTGCTGGACAACCTTCAGGTCTGCTCAGGCCTAGCTTTCTGCCTCCAGCAGCCGAGACCCTGTCTTGTCTGTGGCAGAACCATGGGAGACCCACTAACACTTACTCATCTGAGCAAAGTTTACCCTCCCACCCAGCTGGGCAGCTGCAAGCACATTAGAACCACTGGGAGAAAAGAGAGCCCTCCTGCACTGTTGGTGGGAAAGAAAATTGGTGCAGCCACTATGGAAAACAGTATGGAGGTTCCTCCAGAAACTAAAAATAAAGCTACCAAATGATCCAGTGGTCTCACTCCTGGGTATATACCCGGAGAAAACTATAATACAAAAAGATACATGCACCCCTATGTTCATAGCAGCACTACTCACAATAGCAAAGACACGGAAGCAAGCTAAATGCCCATCAACAGAGGAATGGATAAAGATATGGTACACATACACAATGGGATACTACTCAGGCATAAAAAAAGAATGAAATAATGCCATTTGCAGGAACATGGATGGACCTAGGGATTATCTCACTAAGTGAAGTAAGTCAGAAAAAAGACAAATATAACATGATATCACTTATGTAGAATCTAAAATATGACACAAATGAACTTACATATGAAACAGAAACAGATTTACAGACAGCAGATTTGTGCTTGTGATGGGGAGAGAGGGTGGGGGAGGGAAGGATTGGGAATTTGGGGTTAGCAGATACAAACTAGTATATATAGAATGGATAAACAACAAGGTCCTACTGGATAGCACAGGGAACTATATTCAATATCTTGTGAGAAACCATAACGGAAAGCATATGAAAATATATATAAATATATAACCGAATCACTTTGTTGTACAGCAGAAACTAAAACAACATTGTAAATCAAATATACTTCAATAAAATATAAACAAATAAAGCCTCCTCTTAAATATTCCCTGTGCCAAAGGACACATGGAAATGAGAGGATTTATCTAATTTATGGTCTAGTTAAGAAATAAACCACATAAATGTAAAATAATCAGGAATAATACATGTTGAAATCTAATCAAGCTCTAGATTGTGTGATCTGTGTTGCAGATGTAATGCATCAGGTAAAAAGCTTTTGAAAAACAAAACAAGTCTAGAAGATGCGAAAGTTAAGGGAAACAGAAACATCTCAATTTAGGAGGTTTAGAGTCCAGAGCAGCACAATGTTCAAAGCTGATGTTCTTAGGATGACATGCAAAACCTGTTCAGTTCGAACCATCCCATCCTCTCCTCCAGCTTCTTTTTCATATTTATTTATTTACTTGGCTGCATCAGGTCCTAGTTGCGGCCCATGGAATCTTCACCGATTATGTGGATCTTTCGTTGTGGTGGTTCCCGGACTCTATAGTTGTGGCACACAGCTTCCAGAGAGTGACGGCACGGGCTTAGTTGCTCTGTGGCATGTGGGATCTTGGTTTCCTGACCAGGGGTCCAACTTGTGTCCCCTGCATTGCAAGGGGGATTCTTAACCACTGGACGATCAGGGAAGTCCCTCCTCCGGTTTTTTATTTTTAGTGCTTCTGTGTCTACCGCTCTTTCATTTCTGAGGATACAGTCCATACGTAAGTCAGATGGTCTGAGAGCTACAAACCTGACTTCATTGGTAAGGCCTCCCACTGGACTCCTTTCATTGAAGTCTCTTTGATAATAAGCCCATGTCAGGGAGTTATAAGATGCTGATGTTTATACTTGAGTCGTTTTTACTGTCAGGATGTCATCCACCTCTGCAAAAAGTGTCTCATGAATGGAGTGTGATGAAGAAATACCTCTCAGGTCTTAGTATTGGCAAAACTGTGTGTTTAACTGCCGGTTCATCGTGCAGGCAGTTACTCTTGTCAGGTGACTGCGCATCTATATTTGAATACTGGGAAGTTTATTGGGAAATTTAGCATAAAATAGTGATGGTTATTGCTTTTCTACTTTTATTCTTTATATTTGTTTTCTCTGGCTGTGCACCTTATCCCTTTGAATAATACAGGTGATCATGTAGCCTGCTTCCATCTTTTGTTTGATGACAAATTTATATTCAGATAGCTCTGTACTACGTCAAATACAATTATTTAGCTAATACATTTTCTTCTTCCCTTGATACCATCAGCTGACTGTAACAATGGTTCTCAGAGCTGACTGTGCAGGAACTCAGCTCAGGGCTTGTTAAGAGACAGATTGCCAGGCCCAGTCCTCAGAGTTTCAGGGGCTGTTCCCAAGATTTTACATTTCTAACAAATTCTCTGGTGATGCTTGTGCTGGTTCAGGAATCACAGTTTGAACCACTGAACCAGACCCTGTTTCTTACATCTGTGATTCTTCCTGGATGTACATGGTCCTTCCCTCCATTAGACTAAATTCAAACACCTTTTTAAAGTCCCAGCCCTGTTCTTTGGTGATGCCTTTGCTGAACTGAGGGGGGCAGAACTGACAGCCCCACATCATGTGTTTTCTCATGTACATCAGAGAGCTACCAGGTACTGGACATGTCTGTGGTCATTTATGGCCTTTCATGTAGCTTTCTCCCAGGGGAGCATGAGATTCTGGTGGCCATAAGTGTCTCCTTCATTTTCGTATAACCATTCCCTGCAAAAGTCCCTGGATCATAGAATGTGCTCAATAAATGTTGGCTGACTAAATACATGAATGGGAGGTCTCCTGTTTGGAAAACACAAGGTTTTGTTTTTTTTTTTTAATTTTGAAAAACACAGTATATTTAAAAAATTTTTAATTGATGTATAAACTGTAACCTGGGAGGAGGGTATGGCAACCCACTCCAGTATTCTTGCCTGGAGAATCCCCATGTGCAGAGGTGCCAGGCAGGCTACAGTCCATGGGGTCACAAAGAGTCACGACTGAAGCAACTTGGCATAGTGGATTTACAGTATCGTGAAAGTTTCGGGTGTACAGCACAGTGATTCAGTTAGACACACAGACTCACACACACACGCACACACACACACACACACATTCTGTTTTGGATTATTTTCCCTTATAGATAGTTCCCCGTGCTATACAATAGGTACTTGTTGGTTATCTATTTTTTTTTAACACAGTAGTGTATAGATGTTAATCCCAGCCTCCTAATTTAGATACAATATTTTTATATAAAAAATGGTGGTAATTTATAAATAATATGACTATCTTTGTCCCAGGAATAATGTGTCTTTGTGTGAGCACTGTACTAATTAGTATGTGCATAGAGTCTCATGGGGGCTTCCCTAGTGGCTCAGGAAAGAACCTGCCCGGCAATTCAGGGAATGTGGGTTTGATCCCTGGGTCGGAAAGATCCCCTGGAGGAGGAAATGGCAACCCACTCCAGTATTCTTGCCTGGAGAATTCCATGGACAAAGGAGTCTGGCAGGCTACAGTCCACGAGGTCACAAAAAGTCAGAATGACTGAGCAACTGAGCACGCGGCATGCATTAATGAGGCAGTTCAGGAAAGTGTACACTTGTTGGTATATTTCAGCCAACATTAGACTGATAGGTCTATGTGCCAGACCCTGCCCTGGGCACTTTATAGGCATCCTCACACTTAATTATGACTGCAGCCCTAGCAGGTAGGTACTCTTATTGTCTGCATTTCCCAGAGGAGGAAAATGAGACCCAGAGAGGTTAAATCATTTACTCTGAGCTAATCCAGGAAGCTGGACCCCAGTGCTCACACTGTGTACCCCTAATTATCAGTGACAAAATCTGTCTTTGTCATTCCACCACAGCGATGGGATGTCACCAAGACTGCAGCATATGGTCACACACATTGGGTGCTGCACACCTGCTGGGGCGAGCTGACGTCCTGTGCGGTGGCAGCTCTGTGCTTTGCTATCACTGATATACTTTTATTTAAATACCAAGTCACATAAGCATAATTTAAAAGAGGACCCTGGAGAAAAATCATTCTTTCCAATATCAACTAGAAGTAGGATTATTCATCTACTTTTGTTATTACCTAAGAAGACAATAATTGAAACCATGGAAATAACATATAGATTTCAGAGACACAGACATGTACTTAACATCTGTGGTGGTGGATTAGTTGCTAGGTCATGTCTGACTCTTGTGACTCCATGGACTGTAGCCTACCAGGCTCCTCTGTCCACGGGATTTCCCAGGCAAGCATACTGGAGAGGGTTGCCAGTTCCTTCTCCAAATTAACATATACATTATACTTTTAGACAGGACATTGAAAGGGAAAAATATGAGAAACTAGAATTTATAAACTTCTAATTCATAAAAGATGCCTTTTTTCTCTGCACATATCTAAGCTTAACCTGGAAAATTTCAATTTCTGCATGGCTGCTTATCCTCACCATCTGCTGATCTGACTTGTGGCTGCTGCTAAGTCACTTCAGTCGTGTCCGACCCTGTGCGACCCAATAGATGGCAGCCCACCAGGCTCCTCTGTCCATGGGATTCTCCAAGCAAGAGTACTGGAGTGGGTTGCCATTGCCTTCTCCAATGCATGAAAGTGAAAAGTGAAAGGGAAGTCCCTCAGTTGTGTCCAACCCTCAGCGACTCCATGGACTGCAGCCCACCAGGCTCCTCCGTCCATGGGATTTTCCAGGCAAGAGTGCTGGAGTGGGGTGCCATTGCCTTCTCAGGGGGTAGTAATTCACATGGTTCAGGGAGCCAGCCTACACTACAGCGATAAGTCAAGACCCAAGACCTGTAAGACAAATGAAGAAAATCACGAGAGTGGAGAGAAGCCCCCATCAACACTTCATTGGACTGGCATTTCATGAGTGGTCCCTGTTGTAACTGCTGCCCACAGCAGCTTTCCTTCTTATCACAGAGAGAAGAAGAGCTGCTATGTTGTTTCCTCTACCTGGATCTGTGTCAAGACAAAATTCCACTGAAGGAGGCTTGTAAGTTTCATTTTCCAGCCAAGTAAACAAGCAGCTGAAAATTCCAGCCAAGCAAATCTAAGCATGAGCAAAAGGTGGTGAGACCCAACTGTGTAGGTCGGAAGAGAAGTGACTTCCAATGGGAATAGGAATGTTAAAAGGGTGCTGCTTGTGGGAAAAGAGGTCATTTTACACTCCAAGAAAACTTTTGGATGAAATGAGATTTGAGACTGGGATGTTTCTGCCCTACTCTTTATTCTCTGGACCCAAGATGCCCAGGGTGAGTCAGATTTCAGAAAACATCCTTGCTGTTGCCTTGAGTTTTGAGCACATAGCATGTTTAATTAGAAACAGGGCATCTTCTCTTACTAGCTCACTCCTTGCTTGAGTGGCATTAGCAACACGTGGCTTAGTGGGTTGGGAAGATGCCCTGGAGAAGGAAATGGCAACCCACTCCCCTACTCAAGTAGTTCTTGCCTGGACAATTCCCCTTTGGAAAGAGCTACGTTTTAGTGCTTTCTAAGTATTTACCTCATAAGGGTAGTCATTATTTTGTCTTCTCCCCTAATGTGAACTCCTCAAGGTGATCTCAGGTGGCCTCGACTTGAAGCAGGATTTCAGTTCTGAGATAGAGACTGAAGTCAGGCCGTGGCAATGACAATGCTGAATCCTGGCCACTAGACCCAGTGGCCAGTGACAAGACCCTGGCCCTTCGACTTTGTAGAAATGAATTCTTACAAAGACACAGAAAGCAGTGAAACAAGTGTTCTTTCCAAAGGGCTGTGAGATGCCAGGGTCCAGGACTCAGAGGTGGAGGGAGGAGGGGTGAGGAGGTCCCTGGGCAGGGCACCCGTGGGCTCCAATGAAGAATGGCAATATCCTGTGCTTTACTTACCCAAGTATCATAAGGAAGGCATTTATGGCACTTTAAGGAGGAAGAAGGGTACATGTAGATAGATGACCAGGTGGGCTCAGAGAGCCTTGCACCCTTGTGGTGGTTTTAATCACTTTTATGGAGCATTTGGAACTGAAACATACTGGGCGTAGGAACTGAACTGATGGGGCATTTGGGCTCCAAAATCACTGCAAATGAAATTAAAAGATGCTTGTTCCTTGGAAGAAAAGCTATGACCAACCTAGACAGCATATTAAAAAGCAGGGACATTACTTTTCTGACAAAGGTCCATCTAGTCAAAGCTATGGTTTTTCCAGTAGTTGTGTATGGATGTGAGAGTAGGACTATAAAGAAGCTGAGCGCTAAAGAACTGATGCCTTTGAACTGTGGTGTTAGAGAAAATGCTTGAGAGTCCCTTGGACTGCAAGGAGATCCAGCCAGTCCATCCTTAAGGAAATCAGTCCTGAATGTTCATTGGAAGGATTGATGCTGAAGCTGGAACTCCAATACTTTGGCCACCTGATGAGAAGAACTGACTCTTTGGAAAAGACCCTGATGCTGGGAGAGATCGAAGGCAGGAGGAGGGGACAACAGAGGTTAAGATGGTTGAATGGCATCACCAACTCAATGGACATGAGTTTGAGCAAGATCCAGAGGCTGGTGATAGACAGGGAAGCCTGGTGTGCTTCAGTCCATGAGGTCACATAGAGTTGGACATGACTGAGAGACTGAACTGGATGGAACTGATGGGGCATTTCTTCCATGTTTCCTCTGGCCAATCATCTTGCTTGGCCTAGTTCTGAGTCTGTGTTTGGTTTAGTTCAGGGTCCTTGCCTGTGTGTGCATGCATCTTTAGCCAAGAAGGATTCTAGTGAAGAGGCCTATGGGTAGGTTGACATCACTTACTATGGGGTGGTACCCCCTCCCTTTTGACCTCCAAGGAGCCTTTCAGCATGTGCAGTCAGGAAGGTCTCCTTGACCTCAAGAATGGTCAAGGAGACCCTCCTGATCTCTTATCTGGGCAGGGCTCAGTTCCTCTCTCATTTTTATATAATCTTCATCTTGGAGTATGTGCCCACTGGGGACAAACTCCAGTGGCTCAGTTTGGGTCCATCTGTCTCCTGCCTCAAATGGGTCTGACTGCTCAGCACCTACCCACTGCCAGGCATGGAGTAAGCACTCAATAAGTGCTGGATAAATAAAACAAAAGGAGGGAAAAATCCCATCAGTTTGCCAGCAAAGTTGCATGTACCGTAAATGCATTTGCGCCAATACTGTGAGACGTGTGAAAGAGGAACAGGATGCCTTGGGGAAGCAGGAGGAACCACACATGTTAGATTTGATGATGGGTTAGAACAAAAAAGAAATCTGACTTTGGAAAGCTATTTTCTCCAATGTGGGGTTTCGTTATAATGCAATCCTGCCATAGACATCCCTTATTTGGTTTGTGGGTACTGAGAACAGGAAAATGGGCCAAGGAGACAGAGATTTAGAAATGGGAAAAATGATTTTCAAGTCCCACTTCATCTTCCATTCACCTCCTCTTCCATGTTCTTCCAGAACAATCTTCTCAACGCCTCATCTAATCACGTTTCTTCCCTGAGCAAAATTATCTCCATTCCCATCAACAGAAAACCTGACCCCTCATATAGCCTGTGAGCCCCCTGTGGCCATGCTGTGAATACCAGCCAGCCTCACCTCTGCCCCCTTGTCATCCCCCAGGCCCCAGGCTACAACCCCCACACCACTCGCCATTTTCCTTATCCATCCTGCTCTCCTGTTCTTTTTCTTTTTTTTTTTGATGTGGACAATTTTTAAAGTCTTTATTGAATTTGTTACCATATTGCTTTTGTTTTATGATTTGTTTGTTATTTTTTTTTTTTTGGTTGAGAGGCATGTGGGAATCTTAACTCACTAACTAGGGGTCGAACCTGTACCCCCCTGCCTTGGAAGGTAAAGTCTTAACCACTGAACCACCAGAGAAGTCCCTTGTTCTGTTCTTTACGTCTTTTGTGTGGTGCTTACTTTCTCCACTTTGGGAGTGCCCTTTGCTGCCTAGTGATTTCTATTCATCTTTCAAAAGGCAACTGCTTCCCGGCCCCATCATTGTATTCACCACTCCCAGCATCACGTGGATGAGGTTCTGCCATTGTTCCCCAACCCCCCTGCATCCATCTTTCCTTCTAGTGATCTCCTCTCTCACTGTGGGATGGCCTCTGTTGCTCTTACGGCCAATACACTCTCTAATTTACACCCAGCCCACTGCTCCTCAACAATGAGCTTTATTTTTTAAATATCTATTTATTTGGCTGCATCAGGTCTTAGTTGTGGCATGCCAGTTTGTGGGCTTAGTTACATGGCATGTGGAATCTTAGTTCCCCAAGCAGGGATCAAACCTGGATCCCCTGCATTGCAAGGCGATAACCCCTGGACCACCAGAGAACTCCCAACAGTGAGCTCTGTGTGTGTTAGTTACTCACTTGTGTCCAACTCTTTGTGACCCCATGGACTGCAGCCCACCAGGCTCCACTGTTGATGGGATTCTCCAGGCAAGAATACTGGAGTGGGTAGCCATTTCCTTTCCCCAGGGGATCTTCCCCACCCAGGGACTGAACCCAGGTCGCCTGCATTACAGGCAGATTCTTTACCATCTGAGCCACCAGGGAAGCTCATAACAATAAGGTTTATAAGCTCCTAAAAATATAAAAGCTGAACCACATGGAGGAACTTGGGGAGCTGGTTGCCAAGGGACAGCGGGCTCTGTGCCCCCAGCTCTCAGAGCTTCAATCTCGGGCTGGTCTAAGAGGTCGATTCATCTTATGGTGTAGCTCTGATTTGGGGCAAAGGATCTGACAGCTTCTTACATGCAAGTATTTTACCACTTACTTGGGATGACTCCCCACCATGTTTTAACATTTCTGCTCAGCCTAAGAAATCTCCCCCTTTGTTTTCTCGAAAAGTAAAAGCAAGTTGTTATGCTTGTTCTTAGCAACTAGATGGAAGCAGCCCACATATGTGAAGTAGGAATCAAATGCTAGAACTAGGATTCAGTTTTCAGGTAATTAAGAGCTGAGGAAGAGTCTAAGAGGAACACCCTAGATCCCAGCGGGCCAGCAGCGTCCTGGGGTGTCCACCACACACCATGGGCTTTCTCCTTGCTCTGTTGGGATTCATTTGTGGGCTTCCTATGATCCTGCTCAGCTAAGCTCTCTGAAAACAGAGGGTGATGTTCGTCTCTGCATCCCCAGGACCCAGTGCTGGAGCTGGCTTGGAGCACAGCACCCCAGTACCCACACATAATGAGAAAGCCATTTCCATTTCAAGTCTCTTTCCACCCATTGAGTTTAGTCAAAGCAGAAAAATCTCTGCTTGTTGCTGGTGTATTTTTAACATCTCTTTTCACTTTTCCTCCCTTTTAAGCAGGCTTCGGTGGACACAACCTTTCCCTCAGTGATTAACTTATTTTGTTTTGCTTAGTCTTATTTTTATGGTTAGCTTCTATTGGAGGCAAGGCAAGCGCAAGTGAAATCTAACTTCTTTGAAAAAGATGATGTTTTTTAAAATTAAAATGAGCCTTTTGCAGAAAAATATTAAGTGAAAAAAATAATACCAGGGATTTTCCTGGTAGTCCAGCACCTAGGACTCCACACTTTCAACTGCAGGGGTTGTTGGGTTCCATCCCTGGTGGAAACTAAGATCCCACATGCCATGTAATGCGGCTGAATAATAATAAAAACAGTAAAGTGGATATGGCAAAAATTATGATAGTGGTATATAAATGATGGATGTTCGGAAGACAGTGGCATACAGCTGGCACTTGGTAATTACTAATTTAATGGATTAATGGATCTCTCTCACACCACCCCTCTTCTTCTGACGTCTCTAACCTCCATGCCAGATCTGGCTCTGTCTCCAGTTTGATGATCGCATTTATGTCCTATTCTGAGCTGTCTTCCTCCCTCCACCTTCTACCCACACCACTTCCCCACCCCAATGCGAGAGCCTGACCTACTAAAATCCCATGGTTCCCTTTTGCTTAGTAATAAAGTCCTAACTTCAGACTTTCAAGGTCCTTGATAACCTGGCTCAGGTCTATTTTCCAAACACATTAGCCCAAGCTCTTCTACATAAACCATGTGGATATTTATGAATCTGAGAATATGCCTTGTATCTTCTTGACCCAAAGACTTTAAGTGGAAACCCTTCAGGTTCTTACTCATATTTTAAGACCCAGCAAACCCTCCTCCCTTTGTGAAGCCTTCTTTGTTCATCCCATCTGGGGGTGGTCTGCCTCTCCTTGAAGCTCTGACAGCACTTTGCCTGTGGGGAAATATTAATAGCATGTGTACATTATATTTAATGTGTTCCTTCACTGTTTTCCTAAGTGCTCTGTTTCCCCTTTAGATTGCAGGTTCTCAGAAGGCAAGAACTAATTCTTATACATGTTTTTGTGTGCGTGCTCAGTCACGTCTGACTCTTGACCCCGTGGGCTGTAGCCAACCAGGCTCCTCTGTTCATGGGATTTCTCAGGCAAGAATACTGGAGTGGGTTGCCATTTCTTCCTCCAGGGGATCTTCCCTATGCAGTGGTCAAACCCATGTCTCCTGCATTGGCAGGTGGCTTCTTTACCACTGAGCCACCTGGGAAGCCCATGCATCTTTCTTGCTGTTGTCAGTTGCTCAATGGTGTCTGACTCTTTGCGACCCCATGGACTGCAGCACACCAAGCTTCTTTGTCCTTCACTATTTCCTGGACTTTGTGAAAACTCACATCCATTGAATCAGTGATGCCATCCAACCATCTCATCCTTTGTCATCCCCTTCTCTTTCTGTCCTCAATCTTTCCCAGCTTCAGGGTCTTTTCCAATGAGTTGGCTCTTCGCATCAGGTGATCAAGGTATTGGACATCTTTCTACCCTACCTTAATTTTGTTAACTAAATATCTTCCTGACTGAATTAATAAATAAATGGGGATGTTTGGGACTATGCTGAAGGAAGGAAAAGCAGAAAATCAACACCTTACTTACAAATGCTACCCCCACTGAGTAAATGCAAACTCAACAGAAAGAGAAGCTCCCTAGGAACTGGGATATGGCGATTCAGCCATAAATTTGTCGAAATTTACCTCCTTTAAAAAATGATATATATAACACATTTTTGAAATGATATGTAATAATAGTAAAAAATTTTTTTCCAGTGAATGTTATTTATGTGAAAATGATAGTTGCTCAGTCATGTCTGACTCTTTGCTACCCCCTGGACTGTAGCCCACCAGGCTCCTCTATCCATGGAATTTTCCAGGCAGGAATACTGGACTGGGTTGCCACTCCCTTCTCCAGGGGATCTTCCCAACCCAGGGACTGAACCCGAGTCTCTTTCGCCTCCTTCATTACAGGTGGATTGTTTACCATCTCAAGCCACCAGGGAAGTCCCAATATTGTTTATAATCTAGACCAAACCCTTCCATTTTAGAGGCCAAAATATTGAGATAACACCATGAATATAATGTCTGGACATATATAAACTTATTTGTGACTAGCCCAACGTTCACAGTACAAATATGGTAAAAATGGCCCATTGGTTCTTTGCAGACTGTGTTTCAAACCTCAGAGGAAATCACACCATTTAAAATTTCCTTCACCTAGAAAGAGCCATGAGCAGTAAGAGCCATAATTGTGCTATGAGGTCTGTTCCACCGGCTCTGATAGTTTTGGGTCTTTATAGGAACAGTGGAGCAAGCTTTCTCTGGCTTCTTACGCTTTACCATCCCTTCCAGGCGGAGTGATACTACCATGGAACCATTCGAAGATGACCCTCTACAGTAGCTGCCTCTGACCTCTAATGTTGCTTTGTTTCACATCAGATGCCTCATAAGAAAAATATCGATACTGAAATCGCAGTATCATTAAGTAACATTCGCAGGTCAAGAACTATTCAGCAAAAAAACACATAAGGCAAAAACAAAAGAGATTATCTTGTGACTTACTTTTGGACTCAGTGAAATTTTATTGGCATGGTATACCACAGAGATGGGTCCCTTTTTTAAAGAAACACCAGTAATCACGCTTACACCTCTGGGCTGGAGGAAATATTTTCCTTCCTGACCCTTACCTGGTGAGAATTCCCTTTCACTCCACTTTATACCTGAAATGCAGGAGATGCAGGTTCAGTCTCTTGGTTGGGAAGATCTCCTGGAGAAGGGAATGGCTATCCACTCCAGTATTCCTGCCTTGGAAATCCTATGGACAGAAATTTGGAAATTTCCAAATAGGGAATTTGGAGCTAGAAAGGACTACAGAGAGAGCTGGGCCAGAATTCCTCCAGAGTGGTCTGTGGATCTTTAGTCCTGAGAGATTCTATGGGAAAAAAAGATATTTGGCACAATATATTTGGGAGGAGTTGTCCATCATCTCCTCTTTAAAGAGATTCACAAACCCTATGGCTTATTAAAAGCTGTGAAGTTTTGTAGTAAAGTTCAACATTTTTACCCCAGAATTTTGTAAAACTGTCTGGTCACTGAATCTTTTGAAGACCATCTCATCTTTTTTTTCAGAATGATCAAACTGCTGAACAGACCAGAGGAATCACAAGTGAGGGCAGATTCCCCATCTCACAGAGGAGGAAACTGAGCGCATTCAAATTCTGTTCGCCTGACTCACGCTGACCCGAGAGAACCCTGGGTAAGTTTGGGAAACAGGATTTGAAGCTGAAGAGCACTTAGTCTAGCTTCATAAAAAAACAAAAACGAAAACCCCCACTGAACTCCAGGAATTTTACTCGATTGACTCAGTGTCACAAATTAAGCAGTGTCTGTCTACAATCTAGAATTTCCTTTCTGCTTTCTCCTTCCCCATCAAAAAGCACTCTTTCTGCTATGCTGCTGCTGCTGCTAAGTCGCTTCGGTTGTGTCCGACTCTTAGCAACCCCATGGACTGCAGCCCACCAGGCTCCTCCATCCATGGGATTTTCCAGGCAAGAGTACTGGAGTGGGTTGCCATTGCCTTCTCCGACTCTTTCTGCTATAGGAGGACATTTTTCTGAAATTATTATAGTTTGCGTGGCATAGGGGTAAAGAATCAGCTTTCCAGTGCAGGAGACACAAGAGACACAGGTTTGATCCTTGGGTCGGGAAGATCCCTGGGAGAAGAAAATGGCTACCCACTTTAGTATTCTTGCCTGAAAAATTCCATGGACAGAGGAGCCTGGTGGGCTACAGTCCTGGGGTCACAAAGAGTCAGACACGACTGACTGAGCACGCATTTTGCTTTATCTCAGGTTGAATCTTTTTCTTTTTTTAATGCAGCAGAAACCTTTTTCACAAAACACCCAGCCTACTTCCCAGCTGAATGGACCCTCTTCATCCTCTCTGGGAAAATAGCCAGGCTGCCCACGGTGCAAGAAACGCTCACTCTACCGAGCTACTTCCTCAAAGCTATTTATGTTAGTCTAACTTGGTGTTACAATTATGTAATTAAATTAAATATTACAGAGAGTGTTGGAATATGAATGCAGAAGAGCCATTTCTCTAAAATCCTTTTAAACAAGAGTTTAAAGAAAATGTCTTTTAATTTAGAAAGCTCTGCAAAGATTGAATAGACAAAGAGTTGTTAAAAACTGCTGCCAGAGTAGTTGTGGGTGAGACAAGTGTAAATCATGGGAAGAAATACTGACAATTTAGAAGGAGTCTGCATTCAGACAGTTTTGCACATGCCAGCCTAAAGAAACCGAAAACCAAAAGCTACAGACAACACGTCATGAATGTGCTTCATGTAAGAAAGATGACTTGGAACTTCCATCAATAGATTCACTTAAAAGTAAGGCCTTGATGCTTCATGAAAAGGTTCGTGAATGAATAAACATGTACACATTTTAAGTTAACACTAAATGTTTGAGGACAGTGCTTTAAAATGACTGCATGCTTTATCTAGCCTTTTAAAATTGGTGACTACCAGTGTAAACAAATCAAACAGTTTAGAGTGTTGTTCTTGTATGTCTAAACATTAAAAAAAAAAAAAAAAAAAACTTGTTCAAAGTGGTAGCAAACTGCCACATCCCTATGTGGCAGGTTAAACTTTGAGTTGCTCTGTGTTGTATCTTACTTCTCTGATTCCCTGGGTCCTCTGACTATTAACACTAGCCTGGAAGGTGAAGCTAATGGCCTCAGGGTAGGAAGGACACAGGGGAACAAAGTAGACAGGAATGAAGATGTCCTCAGAAGTGGTTGTTATGAATGTCTTGACTTGACATTGGGAGGACCAGACAAAGGAGACAGAAAAGCCAGATGTAGGAAAGTCTGCAAGGCTCAGAGTATAGATTACAAAATACATCCAAGAGGAGAGCGCTTAAAGGGTGATTCTACTGGAGTGTTTTTTTGTTTGTTTGTTTACTGGGAAAGCCACAGATGGCAGAGATAAAAGCTCTGATTGATGGATTGGAGAGCTTAAAAAGGGACAGGATGAGAAAACAGAGTTTCTGATCCTTTTTTGACTAAAAGTACAGTAGAAATACAGTTTAATTCTTGATCCCATATTTAAATAAAGAAATATAGTAAGATGTTTTTTTCTAGATGACCCTGTCCTATTGGATCCCATTTAATTTAATTTAAAAATTCTGGCTATAAACACAATTATTTCCTGACCTACAGTTCAGAAAACAGTGTGTAAATTATGATTGGTGTGGAGTCATGCAGTGTGGTGCCTCTGGCTCTATTCTTTCTCAGGATTGTTTTGGCTCTTCAGGGTCTTTTGTGTTTCTAGACAAATTTAAAAAGAAGGCTCATTTCTCATCCTGTCAACCGCTAGGATCAAAACTTGGTGTGGGCTCAGGTGAGACAGGCCTGGGAGCACCCCAGATCTCTGCCTGCATCTCAAGCTTGGAAGGATGGCAAGCTGACTAGGGAGGCGTCATATTCAGGCTTGGTTCACACTAGAACTGGCAGGGGCCTAAGGCTGATCTGGTGGACAGGCAACCTCGGGAAGCCCCTCACTCCCTGGTTAGGGGAGGAAGGAACAGTTCTGAGTAGCTGCGGAAGTGCTGAACCCATCTGAGGCTGAGTGAGGGGCGGAGAGGACACAGGTGTACTCACTTGCTGACCAGCGGCTGTGATGGGACCACAGGTGTTAGCAACACTTGGTAGCATGGGGCAGGGACCAGGCAGGTGGAGCTGCTTCTTGCAGACACCAAGGAGGAGGAGGAGGAGGCAGCCTCGTGTGGGATGCTGGGTAAGTCTCCTAGCGTGAAGGAAGATCTAGTTTGATCAAATCTTTCTCAAAGGGAGAACCGCATGCAGAGAGACTGCAACTTTCATGGCGCCAGGATTCCAAGTTGTCTGTCTGGACTGGAGTCAGGATCTCAAGAGGTAAGCTTCATTTACTTGTAGAAGATGAGAAAAAGGTACATTCCTACATGAGTGATTTGTAACTGCAGACTTTAAATCTGATACACCTGCATGAACAAATATTGGGTGTATGAAGCCGCACACAGTTCCTGCTGTTTTTTTTTTTTAAACACTTAACTCAGTGCCAATGTTCTAGACACTGTACTGAACATTGAGTCAGACATGAGTCCCTGTTAGGTTGGCTCATTGGCAAAATGAGAAGAACACAGTACACAAAGATACACTGTGGTGGGAAACGGGACTGATGCACTGTTATGAATGTGGTATATTTAGGAAGCATGAATCAAAAAGTCGCCTGACGTATTTAGAGGTAATTTACATGGGACGAAAGCTGTGCGCTCCTAAGTTGTTGATTAAATATCTCAAAAAGAGTGCATAACTATCAAATTTTGCTCTTAACTCTGTCTGGCTGTGGTTCAGGGTCATCAGCAGCAGCCCCACTCATGAAAACCTGGGGTTTGGCTTGGGCGTCTGTGTTTTCAGAATGTCCCCTTGGTGACTGCTGTGGTGGCTGCTGCTGTGGAAAGGTGTGTGTGTGTGTGTGTGTGTGTGTGTGTGTGTGTTTTAGAGATTCTGTTTGTTCCTGATCATTCTTTTATGTAGCATGTGTAAGCGAGGAGGAATCATTTAGGCTATCTACAAATATGCTTTCTCAGTGAGAAAATACCCTTAAACATAATATTATCATGTAGCAACCAATTCTGCATTAGGACACACTGTTAATCAACTTTGTGAAAAGAAACTCACAAAACTATGTTTGAAGTATCCTGCTAGGACAGCCCATTCCTAAATTTGGAATGCTGAATGTTGTTCTGAGGCAAAAACCTATGTGTTTTAGTTTTTAAGATGCTTGATCCACAGTCGGATACGACTGAGCGGTGGAACTGAACTGAACTGGGATCCACAGTAACTGGAGCCTCACTGATTTCATTTTTCATGGTTCTGGTGGCAGGGTGTGTTTGTTGAGGAAATTTTAGCTTGAATTGCTAAAACCAGTAAATGCAAATCATATTTGCTAAAAACCGGTGGTGGTTTGGTTAGAATGTACTTTTAGAAATGAACTTTTGTCTGCTTTGAAAAACCTAACTGATGATTCTATACACAAGACCACCTGGGTGTTTGTTTATTGCTACGACAGCCTTTTGCTACAGAAGGCAGAGGGCAGTGGTGAGAAGTTCTAGCTTAAACAGTTCAAAGCAATTGCTGAAGATCTTTGCTAAGTGAGGTTTTCTTTTTTTTTCCATGTTATTAAAATTTGTTTTTATTGCGATAGAAAACACATATCATAAAATTTACTATCTTGACCATTTTTAAGACCACAGATCAGCGATGTTTTTATTTACATTGTTGTGAAAAAGATCTCTAGAACCTTTTCATCTGGCAAAAACTGAAACTCTATCAATTAAACAGCTCCCTCTGCCCTTTCCTCCAGCCCCTGGCAACTGCCATTCCACCGTCTTTATCGATGAATTCAACTACTTTAGATGCCTTGCATGGTGTTGGTCCTTTTTCTTTTTTTCCATTGGGGCGTAGTTGCTTTACAAGGTTGTTAGTTTCAGCTGTACAGCGAAGTGAATCATTTACATGTAATTGTCCTTTTATGGCCTTTTACTAAGCTTATTTCACTTAGTATTAGGTCCTCAAGGTTCATCTCTTTTGTGACTGAAATTTTCCACTATAGCCAAGAAAGACTTTTGGAGTCATAGTGTCCAGGTTTTTAGCACCTAAGTTTTTTCATTCAAGACCTGACATTGCATAAACCAAATGGCTGGATGAAACCTGAGGTGTTAGTCCTTAACTAGTCATAAAGAGCATCTGTACTTTATTAAATTGATGTCATGGGTTGCAGCACCTTGATGGACTATTAACCTCAACTTGTAATTCTCAGGCTGAGTTTTAAAAGGGTCCAGCTGGTCTAGAGGTGAGTCCTGAGAACCCTGGATGCTTGCTTGCTATTACTGACCGTGGATCTTTTCTCGCTTTTGATTTCTTCATTAGAGGTAATTCCTTCTATTTCACTGAGTGGTTGAATAAGAAAAAACACTTGGAACTATTAAACTCTATGGGCTTTTCTTTCCCTTCGTTCTTCTAAATAAACCACATCAATCATGAGTAAATTCCTTGAACGCCAGGGACCATACATTTCCATTTTTAGCATCTCTCTGGTTGACTGCACACAGAAGGGTTCAGTTATTGACTGTCTGCCTTAACAGACATCATCTATGTAAGTTCATCTTTTTGTTTTCCTAGAATGCTGGAAAACTGTTTAAGAAGTAGATAATCAATACAAGACTTTCTCTTGCCTAGATCTCAAACTATGGTATATTTGACCAATTTTGAGCTTTCTAGAAGAAATACTTTTTCCTCCTATTTTTACGCCAACCAAGTTTAAGGGTTTATAGATAAACTTCAGCTTTCTTGATCTAGCATTATTTCTGACAGTTTAATAAGGGGTTCTTGCAAATGCCCTTCTGGTGGCCTAGGAACAGGAAGGAATCATTTGCTGTTCTTTCATGGTTAAACACTTTTAAAGGTTAGTAGTTGAACTATAAAAGTGAATGCCTGCTATCTAGATTCTAGTTAATATTAAGGAATAATCAATATTATTGGAAAAATGTTTTATTCAAATGGTAGACTCCCCAAAGCAGTAATTGGAAAATGTTATCATATGCAGAACCACTTTGTCCCCCATACCCTCATTTGCAAAGAAATGAAAAGGTAATGTATTTGCTAGCAGTTTCTACGTGGGTATGACCCACAGCAGAATGAATGTAAATTGATTTAAAACAAGGCAGCCAGAGTTAGGTTTGGCTTAAAAAAAAAAAAAAAAGTAGTTACAGAGCAAAGATTCCATCCATTACAACCTACTGTTTTCTATCAGCCAAATTCAAATTGAATAATAACTTAGAACAAACCACAGCCTTTGGGTAAGTGACCTCGGGTGGGACTAAGGTTTCTGCTGTCTTCTTAGTGGACTCTAGAGCAGTGAAAACTCTACAAATGACTGCTTAGAATAAGGCTAAATTGCTGGTTAGAAACCACTGCCACCTGTGAGCGCCTGCCGCCCTGGTGGCATCCGGGGCAGTGATGAAGCAGGATGCACTGCCAGCCTCAGTGAAGTGACTCACCTCCTCCCCTGGATAAAGTTAAAGGATTGAGAAGGGATACCTCATTTTCTAAATATATGAAAATATTGAAGAAAACTAGAATAGGAATCTTTCCGATGTCATCAGGAGTGTCTAAAAACCGCGAATGCTAACAAAAAGCTGGGCGGAGATGGGAGAATTTCTACAAAACCTGTGAGGATGTTTGCTTGCTGGGACTTAGAAGGAGTCATAGTTCTAATCCTGGTTTTGGCCCACAAATTGCTTGAGGATAAGGCACTGAAACCCTCCAGAATTTAATTTCTCCAGCTGTGAGTTGAGAAAGCCCTGGCTTACTTAGGTGAGCACAAACAGAGCAAATACGTAAGTCCTACTGGAAAGTTCTGGATGGTAAATGCCTACCAGGTCACGTGGCTTTCTCTCTGAAGCCAAAATTTGCTGGACACCTAGTTTGAATCCATTTAGGGGCCATATTCCTTGTTTTACATTAACTATGAAGACCTCTAGGATGAAGGCTGGATCTTACACATAGTTGACTTTTCTCAGCATAGTGGTTGGCTTAGCAGTCCTTGGTGTTTGTCGAATCGTTGTTCAGTTGCTAAGTCATGTCCAACTCTTTGTGATGCAATGAAATGCAGTAGTCTAGGTTTTCCTGTCCTCCACTATCACCTGGAGTTTGCTCAAACTCATGTCCATTGAGCCAGTGATGCCATCCAACCATCTCATCCTCTGCTGCCCCCTTCTCCGCTTGCCCTCAATCTTTCCTAGCATCAGGGACTTTTTCCATGAGTGGGCTCTTCTGAATTGATTTTGAATAAATTATTTCATACAAATTAAGGGAAAATATTTTTTCTGATGTTAGATGAATGAAGGGGGATGATGGTAGTAATTATGCAAAGAAAGTCAAGATTAAATCCTTATGAAAATGAAGGGGTTCTTTTCCTCCCTCATGTGACTGAATTTCCTTTCATATTACTTGCTATTTTCTAAACTTTTATTGATGTATAGTTGATTCACGGGGTTCCCTGGTGGCTCAGACGGTAAAGAGTCTGCCTCTAATGTGGGAGACCTGAGTCTGATCCCTGGGTCAGGAAGATTCCCTGGAGGAGGAAATGGCAACCCACTCCAGTAATCTTGCCTGGAGAATCCCATGGACAGAGTCCACGGGGTCACAAAGAGTTGCACATGACTCAGCGACTAACACACACGCACACATAATTGATTCATAACGTGTTAATGTCTGCTGTACAGCAATCATATACATACTTTTTCATATTCTTTTCCATTATGGTTTATCACAGGATATTGAATATATTCCCCTGTGCTATATACAATAGGACCTTGTATTACAACTATCCCATGTGTAATAGTTTGCATCTGCTAATCCCAAACTCCCAATCCTTCCCTTCCCCAAGCCCCTTCTGCCCTTGGCAATCACCAACAACCAAGTCTGTTCTCTGTGTCTGAGTCTTTCCTGTTTCACAGATAGGTTCACTTGTAGTTTAGATTCCACACGTAAGTGATATCATGTGGTATTTGTCTTTTCTGACTTGCTTAGTATGCTAATCTCTAGGTCCATCCATGTTGCTGCAAATGGCATTATTTCTGAATGTCCCTTGATTTTCTGTGGTTATCAGGAGAAATGTCTTCCCCATACTGTCAGTAGCTGGATCTGAACTCTCAGAGTAATTAGGAAGTTGCTCACTCTCAAGAGGTCTAGTAATTAGAGGACTGCTCATGGTGAGGTATCTGGACAGGTGACAGCTCACTGAGCCACCTGGCAAGGAAATGACACCAGTTTTCAATCCTACAACGTGACACTCTAAGATGGTTTCCTAATGAGCTGAGTGGTGGCTCCTCTGTGACATATTTAGCCAGAATTGAAATAAATCCCGATTCCTTTTACTGAATCATCGCTCTTCCCTGGCCTTTCTGGCAGCCCAGCTACAAAAGGAGAGGTTAATTGATAATGTCTATTAGCTGCTCCATGCTCAGCCAGTGCCAGGGGCTGAAAACTTAATGCCAAATTAACATCTCCATGTAAGGTCAATGATGGCTTGTTCTCAAAGTAGGTCCCTGGACCTGCAGCATCCATATCACCTGGGACCTTGTTTAAAATGCAGATTCTCAGACCACAGGCCCAGTGACTGAAGCTGCTTAAACAAGCATTTCAGGTGGTTCCAACACTGGCTGATGTTCTGAAGCCCCTGATCTCTCATATTTAACACTCTAAACAACTAAGGGTTATTCTTAGGCCTGCTTTGATTTGGAAAATAGATTACAGATTAACCTGAATTTCTAAACTTCAACAAACCCAAATCAAATTTCTTGTATGCTTAACAACTTCAGTGCTTTGCCTAATGTGGGCCATCATTCTAGGGGTGGGGTTGCGGCAAGTTTAGTTCATACGAGTCACTGTTCATAGTCCAAGCGCCTGTTTCATATAAAGTACAGTGTGTGTGTTTTGGGGGGTTGGGGGGGGGGAGTGTGAAGGAATATGATAACCTTTTTCCTTCCAGGGTCTTACAATTGAGTGGGGGTATTCATCCTTTAATTTTTATTTTATGTTGGAGTATAGTTGATTTCCCAGGTGGCTCAGTGGTAAAGAATCCACCTGCTAATGCAGGAGATGTGGGTTTAATTCCTGGCTTGGGAAGATCCCCTGGAGATGGAAATAGCAACCCACCCCAGTATTCTTGTCTGGGAAATCCCATGGACAGAGGAGCCTGGGAGCTACAGTCCGTGGGGGTCCCAGAGTCTGACACAACTGAGCACTCATAGTTGATTTACGGTGTTGTTACTTTCAAGTGTATAGCAAAGTTATACATACACGTAAACCTATTTAAATACATTAACACATAAAGTAAATACACAGCATCACATAATTGCCCTGGGGAGGAGCCAGGGAGGGGACAGAGGTTGAACTCAAACAGAAACAGGTTGTGTTGTGGGAGGCAGGTGAGCCTGGCTAAGCCAAGGTGAGTCCCCTTTCTGTGCCCCTGTCTCCTTGCTTCTAGAAGAGCTGGAGGCGGGGCTAGAAGCGGGATTGAGAAAGGCCCCTTGCTGACTTGGAAAGTTGGGAGAAACCAAGTTGGGTAAAGTCTGTATCTTCTGCTTCAACCAGAACATCAACTTGTGTCTCTTTGTCAGGCCCCTGTGTAAATTTTTGTTTGGAAAAAGTTTCATGGCTAAATTAAAAACAATTCCTGGACTCAACGATGTCAGGCTTGTTTCAGCTCTGCGGGTCAGTGGCTTCTACTTCTCTGCAAGGTTCTGGAAGGATTCATTGGTAGGAAAAGAGACCTTGAACTATTTGGGGGGAATTGTTCTGGCACTATGAGGTGAAATAATATTCCTGTCAAACACAGCTGCTATTTGTTACTCAGTGGGATATAAAAATAGTGAATTCCTGCATTTTCCTTAAAAGGAATATAATTCTCTTTCCTGTTTATCTATCCTTATCTGAGAACAGAGAACGATTTCTGTGGCAGAACTGAAACATAGACCCTTTTGGACTTGGACCAAAATTTCAAAAGAGATCAAAATCTCAACAGAAAGAATAAAAATCTCTGAGACTTCAGGTTCTCATTATTCTTGCTCCTTAAACTAAATTCCCCTCTTCAGTGAGTCTATTCATGAATAATCAGTGTCTGAAATCATGTTCCCTCCTCAATTCACTGCCATATGTCTCGCTGACTTCAAAACATTACAATAAAGATGGCATTTTTTTCCCCAAGCCGAAACCAAGAGAGTAGTACTCAAATCAGTGACAAATGGGAACCCCATAGCTAGTTTGGGTTGGAAAACGATTCTGTTTTACTTTCATAGCAATGTACCAATTCAGCCTTAATTAAAAGCACTTCCAGTGGTCACCATGGCTTCCTTTAAAATGAATTTTAACAGTTTTATTGTGAGCCGAGTTTAATAAGCTCGGCTGTGACAATTACGCACAAGAGGAACTGAGACGACATAGAGCATGTGGAATGAGCCACAGTCAGAGGTCTTGGAAGTGAACCTTACGGAGATTTAAGGTGGTAGGTGACCCGGTAGAAAGGTGTCAACTCGATGCGCCAGAGCTCAGGGAAGGAGTAAAGCCCCATTAGGACCTCAGGTGGTGGTTAAGATTAAAAAGGAGCTGGCAGATGAATGGATAAAGATATGGTACATGTACACAATGGAATATTACTCAGCCATAAAACGGAACAAAATAAGATCATTTGTAGAGATGTGGATGGACCTAGAATCTGTCATACAGAGTAAAAACAAATACTGTATATTAATGCATATATGTGGAATCTGGAAAGATGTGCAGATGAAACTATTTGCAGGGCAGGAATAGAGACGAAGATGTAGAAAAGGCACATGGATACAGGGCAGGAAGGGGAGGGTGGGACAGATTGGGAGAAATACACCACCATATGTAAAATGGGTAACTAGTGGAAAGCTGCTGTATAACACAGAGAGCTCAGCTTGGTGCTCTGGGAAGATCTGGAGGGGTGGGATGGGAGGGAGGATCAAGAGGGAGGGGATATAAGTGTACATATGGTGGTTCACGTTGTTGTACAGCAGAGACTCACACAGCATTGTAAGGTAATTATACTCCACCCCGCAAGAAACAAAACAAGCTGGAAAGGAAAGGAAAGATGGAAACTGCTAGTTGTCACTAACAAGGGCATTGTAGAACCAAATCTCAAACAAAAGATGTAATTGATCAGTTCCTGGGAATCCTTTTGTAAACTTGGAGAGTTTCAAATCAATTAAGCTTTTGATTTTAAAAAATGATCACAAGGGGGAAAAAGATAAGGAAAACAGTGTACCCAGCCCCAAACAGGTTATTTCTGAAATACCAGTTGCACTTGGATATAGAATGCACAAATTCCGTTGGAAGAATGTTACTGCCTTAAAGATGAGTGAACTCTGACAAGTCTGAGACCTTTGATGAGAATAAAAGTCACTGAAAACTGAAGATTCTCTGCTCTCTCCGGCTAGCCAGATGCCCAACAGCCTGTAGAAATGATGTTATGCCAAACAGTATCACCCCTGTTCAACTGAGCTGATTGGAAACCCCAGACACCTCCGTAGACTTACAGGACTTACAGCCCAACATCTGAGAGCCTGACTGGCAACGGAATATGTCCAACTTGCTGGAGACCCGCGTGGTGCTAAATAGCCTGAGGACAGGGATGCTGCTAGAGAGACACCCACGGGCATGGCTGCACCAGCCAAATCTGCAAGTGTGCCCGTGCCTTCCCGGAGAACAGAGCAGCATATGGAAGGTTCAGGCTCACTGCCATCTGTCGAGAGTGGGCAGGCCTGCACATGCATCCCCACTCGGCACCCAGGCTTGGGAGATGATCATTTCCATAGTGAGAGGTATGCTGCTTTTGGATAAGAATGGGGATCAGGAGAAGCCACTCAGCAGAAACAGCTTGGTTATTCCCCCAGATATACCCCAAGGTCTCAGAGGTTAATCGATATAGATCTGGGGGGAGAGAATCCTTACCCCTGTCTAGTGTGTCCTGAACTTGTTCATTCATATGCTATAGAATATCATCATCATCATTGTAAGAATAACTGCTGCTCAGAAACTCTTCCCTTCAACCTCTACGAACTTGCACCGTGTTAGACCTTCACCCATGAAACTGAGACCCGGATACCACTCTCTTCCATTTCAACCTGTGCTCCTAACCAGGAAGTAGGACAATGACAGTGGGAATTAATTTTAATAAAAACCTGAAATTCTGACTTTTCTAGCATCCTCTTTTGTCACCCTGAAAATCTCACCCTTCCTTCTAACTTGGACCAACATGTATAAGATGAAACAATACAAGCCATAGTTAATATGACTCCCCTATGTAAGGAAATGAACGGCCCAACAAGGTTATCATGATGGTTTCTTTTCAAAGCTTGTCCTGACTTACCACTATGAAACTCTTGAGTTATTCCTCCAGCCTGTCTGCCAGCAGTTTACTTATTGAGCAGGATATACCCAAAGACTAAAACATCTGTTTCAGGTGCCCTGTTCTTTATATATTCCATCAAATCCTATTAAGAATTCTACAGTGCATGTACAATTAAAGTCTCCCATTTGCAAATGAGACAAGTGTGGCACAAAGAAACAGGATAACTTACCCCCAGTACTACAGTCGGGGGTATGGTAGGGGCCAGGAGGCCAGTGAAGAAAAGCTGGCTCTGGGGTCTGTCTGTAACCATTAGGCTTCACTGCCTCCCCACCTAATCTAAGGGCCGATGCTGGAGGTCAGTGTGAGAGTGATGACTGTGGTTTCTTTTTTTAAAAATACCTATTTATCTTTGCCTAGGTCTTCGTTGCTTTGTGTGGGCTTTTGGTAGTTTCGGAGAACGGGAGCTACTCCTTGTTGCGGTGTGTGGACTTCTCACTGAGGTGGCTCTCTTGTTGTGGATGGTGGGCTCCAGCGTCTCTAGTCATGCCTCCCAGGCTCTAGAGCACAGGCCCAACAGTTACGGTGCGTGGGCTTAGCTGCTCTGCAGCATGCAGGATCTTCCAGGACCAGGGGTCAAACTCATCTCTCTTGCATTGGTGGGTGGATACTTTACCACTGAGCCACCAGGGAAGCCCCAAGAAGCTTAGTATTTTTCTCCATCAGTTTTGTTATCTTTAAGTCCTCAAATATATTTTACATCATGTAACAGAGTAACAAGTGACACTCGTTCAGTTGCTCTGTTGTGTCCGACTCTTTGTGACCCCACGGACTACAGAACCCCAGGCTTCCCTGCCTTCACTATCTCCTGGAATTTGCTCAAAGTCTTGTCCATTGAGTCAGTGATGCCGTCTAAACATCTCATCCTATGCTGCCCTCTTCTCCTTTTGCCTTCAATCCTTTCCAGTACCAGAGTCTTTTCCAATGAGTCAGAAATGAGTGATACTAGTATTGATAAATGTGGAGACTGTCAAGTCATTAGACATATGGCCAGCCTTAAGAGTCTGACCCATTCACCCATCATTCGTTACTAAGTAAATAGCATAAGAGAAGATTTGGGCTTTGACAATCATTGAGCATATTTTGACCAACCTAGACAGCACATTCGAAAGCAGAGACATTACTTTGCCGACTAAGGTCCGTCTAGTCAAGGCTATGGTTTTTCCTGTGGTCATGTATGGATGTGAGAGTTGGACTGTGAAGAAGGCTGAGCACTGAAGAATTGATGCTTTTGAACTGTGGTGTTGGAGAAGACTCTTGAGAGTCCCTTGGACTGCAAGGAGATCCAACCAGTCCATTCTGAAGATCAGCCCTGGGATTTCTTTGGAAGGAATGATGCTAAAGCTGAAGCTCCAGTACTTTGGCCACCTCATGTGAAGAGTTGACTCATTGGAAAAGACTCTGATGCCGGGAGGGATTGGGGGCAGGAGGAGAAGGGGACGACAGAGGATGAGATGGCTGGATGGCATCACGGACTCGATGGATGTGAGTCTGAGTGAACTCCAGGAGTTGGTGATGGACAGGGAGGCCTGGCGTGCTGTGATTCATGGGGTCGCAAAGAGCTGGACAAGACTGAGCCACTGAACTGAACTGAGCATATTTTGGGTGGGTTTTTTTTTTTAGTTTCCAAGTTTTTATTTAAAATCAGCAAAATGAAAAAAATTACCAAAATGAAAAAGTGAAATCCCAACATTTTTTAAATAATTGTTTTCAATTAATTTATTTTAATTGGATAATTAATTACAATATTGTGATGGCCTTTTGGTATACATCAACATGAATCGGCCACAGGTATACGTGTCCCTCCCAGCCCCCACTGGGCTCCCACCTCCCTCCCCACCCCATCCCTCTGGGTTGTCCCAGAGCACTGGCTTTGGGTGCCGTGCTTCATGCATGGAACTGGCACTGGTCATCTATTTTACATATGGTAATGCACATATTTCAATGCTGTTCTCTCAAGTCATCCCATTTTCTTGGTTCTTAATGCAGCATTCTGTAAGATATAGAGTGAATACTCTGCTAGAGTAAATAATAATCATACTAAGATTACATTCTGAAAACTATATATGGGAAAGTCCTGGAGGAAAAGGGGAAATGTCAGATAATATCACAAGGAACAAAAAACACATCTTCCCTCAGACTGAGGATGTGGTGTGGTGATGGTAGCATGGATTTTAGGAAGGAGGTTAAAAAAAAAAAAGTGAATCTGGTTCAAGGAGCTCACTTTCCCTACCCTCTCTGTTAATCTGCGTTAAAGAAAAAAGAAAGGGAAGATTTCTCCAGGTTTCCTTGTGTCTGAAAGTGGGGAGAGGGTCTGGTAGAGAAGGAAGTGCTGGGATGTTAACATTCTGAAGGATGGAGATGCTGGGGGTGCGTCTGTGTTGTCCTTGTTCCTTACAATCATCTCTATTCAAGCTGAGCTCTGAAACACGCCCTACCTGTTATTACCCAACTCGTGCGCTGGCTGTGTGCCTTGTTGTTGTTGCTAAAATATCGTGTCTGTTACTGTGAAAACGAAGCGCTCCTGACAAAGGTTTGGCATAAACATGCTGACTACGGGAGACATAGCCACGCAGAACGTTTCTCACTTTTAATGCACCTACGCCAAAGCAGTCGCTTCACCTTTCTGAGTCTCCATTTCTTTGAAACAAGAAACACCCTGTTTGATGTTTTCTAGGCTCTCTTTAGCCACAGCCAACTAACAACTGAGTCTAACAGGGGCATTAAAGAGGGGAGAAGCAATCAGGTGACATTCAGGGGACTGAAGCTCAGAAATTTTGATTCAAGAACTAGAGGTGCAGCCTGTTAGGCCATTAACTTGTTTCTGGAGCCTTTCTGCACACATTTTCTCTGCTGAAAGTGTGATTTCTACAGCGTTATGTGTTGCTCTGGAGACTGTCTCCTGAGTGGGGGATGGGGGGCAATGGCAGTCATGGAATGTGGAAAGAGAAGAACTGGGGTGATGATTGAAATAGAAGGAGCAGTGATGGACCCCTGAACTGGGGATCTGGTGATGGAGGACTGGGAAGGGAGGGGCAGATGGAAAGAAAGTGGAGAGGCTGGGTTTCAGAAGCAGCAGAGCTCAGGAGAGGACCCGCGCTGACCAGCAGCAACAGGTGTCCCAGCTCTCTGGTGCAGGTGCCTACAGGTTTCCAAGAGTGAAGCACAGGCCCAGTGAAGCTCTGCAAAGGGATGGGGGGAACGTTCGGATAGTCTAAGACATGCACAGACCATGAGAGCTCGGCCAAGATAACACACCTGCTGTGTCAGAGATTCCTGAACGTGGACACAGCTGATCCACTAGAAAGCTTGGTGAAGGGTTTGCCCCCTTCTCAGGCACTCTGTTTCACAGGCATCTTGAGTAAATTTAATCTCTTTGGTAGGCACTTGGGGAAGACTTGTAATCCCCATATCTCCGGTTCTTAGCTTTATGGGAAGTTTCCTGGGAGTTAAAGGACCTTGGCACCATTCACTGATGTTGCCAGGTCCTCACTTGCAAGGGCAGCTGATCATCATGCATCAGGAGAAGACCATGAAGACCCCGATGGCCTTAACTGGGAGATAAGGCAGGAAAGTCAGGTCAAGGCTACACTGTGGAAGACTTTGTTTTTTAATTTGCTGGGCTGACAAGAAGGAGCTAATGATGGTCTTTGCACATGAGAGTACCACAGTCATCATTCTGGCTTACCAAATTAACATGGTGGCCGTGGAAAAATGGATCCATCCAGTAGGATTCTTGAATCAAGCTGTCAAATATGAACCTGCTGAAATGTACGAGGTGTAGGGCAATACAATTGTAGTAGCCACTGTCTTATGCCAGGCATGTGCTGAAAATTGCTTGACCTGTATAATCTCAATCCTTACAGGATGTTGCAGCGGTATCACTTTCACTTAACGATGAGTACACGGAAGCTCAAAGAATTCAGGGCTCTTGCTCAAGGACACAGAGCTAGTAAGTGGCAAAGATCTGAACAAAGATCCACCTGATTTCAAACCTCTGCTCTGAACCAGTAAAGGAAGAAAATGACACCAATAACAAACAGCTGGTGTAAGACACACTGTGAAATAGAGGCCATGTGGTTAGACAAAGCTGCCTGGGAGGGGACAGTCATTGCCTGATGATTTTCTGCAGATGTTATGAGCCTGGGAAAAGAAAGCTTCTTTTTCATATCAGTCACTTTGAACATTTAAGAAAGACTTGACAAATGCTTGGAGGCAGAACTAGTAGGATGGGGTCGATCTACTGTGGTGGTTGCTCTCACCATGCCTCTGATGGGTTGGTTCTAAGCCAGGATGCCACTGAGTTCACTAAGATTGTAGTGCATCACTTCTAATCTCCCGCCTTCCCTCTGGTCCCAGCTGGCATGACCAGTCTGTGCCTCATTTCTTTTGCAGAGCGTATTGAGTGTTGCCTACTGCCTTCAGTTTGTCCCTGATAGCTATGAGGTGAATGTCTGTGTTGTGTTGGATTGCACTGGACTTGGAGCCAGAGCACAGCTTGCTCTCCCATCCTACTCCATCCCACCCAAGGATACATGGCAAGGTATCCATGAAGCAATGTCTACTGATGTATAAGGTCTTGTTGACCAGACAGCAATCAATAGTCATGTCTTCTTTCAAGGACAAGATCACTTCTTGTCAATTGCTTCCCCTCCCCAATAGTTTTCCTGAACAGTCAAGTGCTACATTCTGATTCACACAAGTAATTTTATGCCAGTTTTCTACGTTCTTCTGGCAAAAGTGAAACTTTCAGGGCTGATAACTGCTAGAAAGGATGATTTATCTTTTGCCTTTGCAACGACAGTCCTAGCCATTAAAAATTCAACTTGTACGTTTATCAAACTGTAGTTCTGCTACACTTACAATCACTATGTAGTAAAAGGGATTATTTAATTTCCTAATGCACTGATGCAATTTGGGTTGATTCTGTAGCTCAACAGGAGTAGAAAGCATTTTTCAGGGAAGCATTCTTTTATGATCCACAAATGTAAAGAAAATTGGGAACTCAGACATCTGCAGTCTTGCCATTTGCAATCTGGGTAATACTGGGCAATATCATTCAATATTCTCAGCCACAGTTTCCCCAATTATTATATTATTACATATTATTATGGGAAGACTACTTCAAAGTAACATAAGAGCTTGAGGGAAAAAGTATGAATATGTGTGTGCACATGTTTCTCTGTGTAGAATGAAAACATCTCCAGTGAGAAACTTACTTAGTATCTGCAATTTCTACACAATTGAGAAAACAGGACCTGGTAGAAAGAATACACTTTTGAGTCAGAGATACAGGTTTGAAGCTTGGCCCCATCCATGTCTATGAATGTGCATTTAAGAATGTTATTAAATTTCTTGCTTTTAAAAAAAGGCAGGGGGATAGTAGGGGAGGACTATCAAGACGATCGAATAAAAATGTTGATCAGACCACGTTGTAAACTGTAAAGTAATATGTAAATGTCTGGATAAATAGAACAGCTCAAGGACGCCTTTCTTAAGGGGCATAAGGACATGCTAGTAAATTAAATAGATTTGAGGTGACTACTTCCTTACCTAGTTTCTGAGCCCTGCTACAGAGATGAGCAGTTCCAGGTCACTGGTCAGCATCAAAGCAGCTCATCTGCAAGCAGTAAGCAGAGTTACCTGTAATAAAATCTACTTTGGACTTGATAAGGGTAGGTGACTATGGGGCCATAGGAGGAAGTAGATACCCAGCAAGGAGTTGGACTCGAGGTTCTAGACCTCAGAAGAATGCTCTATGGAGAGATCTAGATTTGGAAACAGACACCTTGTGACTGGTTTTGGTTTTATTTTGATTGCCTTTTGATTACATTCTATAATATCATCTAAAAATCTGCTCTCGAGTTGTAAATGGGAGTTCACACTGTATCATCCTTGAATAAAGTGGCCTGGTAGCATTACTTTACATAAATCTGTTTTTGTTTTATTTCCATTTAGTAACAGACTCATGGGAATTTTTTTAAGATTCCAAAAAATGTGTCATCTCCAAATGCAGAAATTTTAGTTTGCACTACCTCTGTTGCAGCTACTAACAGTCGTGCATCTATGCTGAGATGGACCCATCTATCTCTAACTTGGATATGAAGGCTGAGCACTGTTTTTTAACCCTGAGCAAATCACTTTCAGGCCCTGGTCCCTCCTGTCACAGCCCTGGCATCCCTGTGTTGTCATAACTCAAATTTTAACCTGCTCTTTTAAGGCTAATGTGTAGTAAAAAAAAAAATATTCTGAAAATAACCTCTTTTGGTATAAAAAACTGAGCCAGAAAATCACACAGGCCAATAGAGTGAATACATTTAAAGACTTTCATATGCCAGGACGTATAGACCTAAGTAAAATACAGTTTATTTTCAAAGCTACAAGTGTAGAGAAGAACAAACCAATAAAGGTCGGGTTGTTCTCCTGCATTAAGTAGATTCAGGAAAAAACAACCCAAGTAAGTTGTGAATACAGTACTTTGACTCTCTTCAGACTGTTTCTGCTTAGTTGCTCAGTCATGTCTGATTCTTTGCAACCCCAGGGACTGTAGCCCACCAGGCTCCTTGGTCCATGGAATTCTTCAGGCAAGAATACTGGAGTGGGTAGCTGTTTCTTTCTTCAGGGGATCTTCCTGACCCAGGGATGGAACCCAGGGCCTCTTGCATTGCAGGCAGACTCTTCACTGTCTGCACCACCAGGGAAGCCCCAAGACCAAAAAAGAAAGAAAGAAAAAAAACAAAAAACAAAACCCAAAATAAAATCCCATCTAGACAAATCCTATTTTAGTACGTACATAGGTTTGTTTTTCTGCAGAGAGATGGGACAATATGTCAGAAATATACTTTCTCTGTATTTGAGGATTAATCCCATCAGTAAGCACACTGTGGCTGGAGGTGGTTCTGTTTCTCACTGTTACAGGAAATGTAGGAACCACCACTGGTGCTGGATTGAGATTCAAGATAACCTTATAATCAGGGCTTCTCAACTTCAGCACTACTGACATTTTGGATCTGATAATCCTTCATCGTGGGGGCTGTCCTATACTTTGTAGGATATTTAGCATCTCTGGCTTCTACTTGGTAAATGGGAGAGGTAACCAGCTCTGTCCCCCAACCCCCGAGCACTAACAACCAGAATTATCTGTTCAGTTCAGTTCAGTCACTCAGTCATGTCCAACTCTTTGAGACCCCATGAACCACAGCATGCCAGGCCTCCCTGTCCATCACCAACTCCCAGAGTTTAACCAAACTCATGTCCTTTGAGTCAGTGATGCCATCCAACCATCTCATCCTCTGTCATCCCCTTCTTCTCCCGCCTTCAATCTTTCCCAACAGAAGGGTCTTTTCAAAGGAGTCAGCTCTTCGCATCAGGTGGCCAAAATATTGGAGTTGCAGCTTCAACATCAGTCCTTCCAATGAACACCCAGGACTGATTTCCTTTAGGATGGACTGGTTGGATTTCCTTGCAGTCCAAGGGACTCTCAAGAGTCTTCTCCAACACCACAGTTCAAAAGCATCAATTCTTCGGCGTTCAGCTTTCTTTATAGTCCAACTCTCACATCCATCCATGACTACTGGAAAAACCATAGCCTTGACTAGACGGACCTTTGTTGACAAAGTAATGTCTCTGATTTTTAATACATCTGTAGACATCACCAAATGTCCGTTGGGGGCAAAATCTCCACGGTGGAGAACCACTGGTCTAAGCAAATGATTTTTAATAGGTGTAGATAAAGATATGTGTGTGTGCGTGCATGAGCATGAGCACACACATGCATGTATTTCCTAGTTCTGGTGAGAGGAGCTGGGAGCAGGGACACTGTCATAGCTATGAGTACATTTGTCACCCAGGTCTTGGCTTCTAACTACCATTCTTGACTAAAGGGAAGCAGAGTTCCTTGGGGAAATGGCTTCTCTATAAAATCCAATACTGGGGCCTGGAAAATATAACATGACCCTGGAACTTCTTGTTATGTCATGAAGTAAGGAAAAGCTCAAGAAATGCTGGGAGATATGAAAATGACATAAGGGTTTGCCTGAAGGTACTCCCTCTGACCAAATATGGGGCAAAAGATTCAGAAAATTTCAGCAGCAATGTAAATAGAATTGAATAAAATAAGAATATATAGTCAATACTAAATAAGTATTTTTTAACAGTAGAATATCAATCAGTGAACCTAGAAATGATGATTCTATCATTAGAAGATAACATAAGAAGAAGTGAAGTTGCTCAGTCGTGTCCAACTCTTTGCGACCCCATGGACTGTAGTTTATCAGGCTCCTCAGTCCACGGAATTTTCCAGGCAAGAGTACTGGAGTGGGTTGCCATTTCCTTCTCCAGGGGATCTTCCCAACTGAGGAATTGAACCCGGGTCTCCCTGTCTGCAGGCAGACACTTTACCATCTGAGCCACCAGGGAAGCCTAGAAGATAACATAGGCTGGTTAATAATTGATTCAGGCAAGAATAACTAATAGGTGCTAAAACCAGGGGGTGAGAGTGGATGAATAACAGTATGTTTACATCTTAAAATTTTTGGAAAGTCAATGTCTTGATTGAAGGGCATATTATTCTTGTATAAATGCCTTTATTGAAAGAAATCTAAATTATGGTACATTCCATATTCAAATGAGTATATATAATTATACTAATCAGCATCAATGCCTGGAAAAATAAATATTTGTTGAATGAATGATGCATCCTTACTAAGCATGATAAACAGCTGTTGCATTGGTCTAAGAATCAGAAATGTGCCATTGTGACATATGAGGATAGCAGTCAGTTGCAATTGCCTTAGCCTAAGCAGATGTTTATTATATCATGAGAGAAGTTTTAAATGTTAGGCTTCAGCTATGCATATGATTTAGTGTGTTGATGCTGAAAGAAACATTCCTATGGAATAAGTAAGATAAGACTGAATTGTCCTTTTATATTCATTATCTTTTATTTTTTTCATATTTGAAAATTGACTTTCTGTATTTTCTTTATGGAGTTCATACGATAGTATGTTGGAGTGTCTTAATTTACTTTTCTTGTTTCTTTTTTAAAAAATTTTTATTGGAGTATAGTTGCTTTACAATGTTATGTTTCTACTGCACAGCAAAATGAATCGGCCCACACATAGACATAACCCCTCCCTTTTGGATTTCCTTCCCATTCAGGTCACCACAGTGGATTAAGCAGAGTTCCTCTGCAGCCAAAAGGGCAAGGTAAAATCCCACAAGACCAGATAAATGAAGCTATTAATGTCTTGTCTTTTAATATGAAGTCCACTGGAGTAAATTGATAGGGATACCAGCAGGTGAATTTAAGGAAGGCATACTAGGTCATTAAGCAGTATGTATACATTTTTAAAATGTAACATTAGAATCATGTAGGTTTGTACTTGTACATCAATAAAAAAGTTTCTCCTCCCCCCCCCCAAAAGTTTCTCCCCATGGGAATATTTTCACAAAGCTGAGACGATCTGACTTGTAAACCAGTGACATACAGAAGACAAACTTGAAGAGAGACCTGCTTAAGGATTTTCCACTCCTCCATGGCGTTCCCATCATTCACAGTGTCTCTCTACATCCTCACTGAGCAGCTCATGGTCCTCTGCATGGCATTTGTGGACCTTCCTCCCTCCTTCCCTCCCCATCCACATCACTACTTTCCCTGCTTCTTCACAGCATCTGTCTGTACCATCTATTTGTTCCCAGCACAGCATCTGGTTCCCAAAAAGTTTGTTGAGGTTAACTGATTATAAGGACATAATGCAGTTTTTCATTACTAAGAAGCTAGGTATCCAGTTTTTGGAATGAGACCTCTTGACATCCCCTTGGGCAGTTGTTGAGCTTGAGCATTTCTTCTTGGTGGAACATTTGAACACAGAGGCGTGTTGCTCACATCAGTCATAGGCTAAAGGTCCACTGTGCTCCTTAAAAATATTCTTAAAGAGGCAGGAAAGGAGGTTGGAATTAAGTGCTCTAATTTATTACTTTCGACAAAAATGAATATAGAAGTAAAAGTGAAAGTGTTAATCGCTCAGTTGTATTGACTCTTTGTAACCCCATGGACTGTAGCCCACCAGGCTTCTCTGTCCATGGGATTTCCCAGCAAGAATACTGGAGTGGGTTGCCATTCCCTTCTCCAGGAGATCTTCCCAACTCAGGGATTGAACCTGGGTCTCCCGCATTCCAGGAGGATTCTTTACCTCCTAAGTCACCTTCTATGGGAAGCCCCATAGAAAAAAATGAATACATTAATAATAATTGTGATGATGATCATAATTGGCTTGTATATTGACCTTACTATGTGCCAGGCATGGTTCCAAGTCCTTTAGATACATTAGCTCATTGACACTTGACAACAATAGTGTGAAGCAGATACAGTGATCCTTCCCACTTTTAAGATGAAGAGATGGAAAGGTTAAATAATTTGTTCAACATAAGAAAGCTGGTAAATCTTGGAAACAGGGCCAAATACAAGGGTCTGGTACCAGAGTGTGGGCCCTCACCCCCTCCCCCAACTCTGCCCCACTTCTGCCTTATGGTTTCCATATACAGTTGTCTTTTCTTGCCCTTTTGGATGATTCATTTAAAAATGTTAAAAAATTGTTACCATAAATATTTAATAATTCATTTTACACATTAATATGTATTCTATTTTTGAGATAAACATGAATATAATTACAGAAGGAATCCTTTTTTATCTGCCCACTTTGTATTCTTTGTTTTCTATTGAAGTATAGTTGATTTACAATCTTGTGTTAGTTTCAGGTGTACAGCAAAGGGATTCAGTTATGCATATTCTTCTTTTTCAGATTCTTTTCCCATTTAGGTTATTACAAAGTAATGAGTATAGTTCACTGTGATACATAGTAGGTCTTTACTGGTTATCATTTTATTTACACTAGTGTGTATATGTTAATTCCAAACTTCTCATTTATCCTTCCCATCCTCCCCTCTACCTTTTGGTAACCGTAAGCTTGTTTTCTATGTCTGTGAGTCTATTTCTGTTTTGCAAATAAGTTCATTTGCATCCTGGTTTTTTTTTAGATTCCACATATATTATGCTGTCTTTCTCTGCGTGGCTCACTTCACTTAGTATGATAATCTCCAGGTCCACCTATGTTGCTCTAAATGGCAGTATTTCATTCTTTCTCTATGGTCGATTAGTATTCCACTGTGTACATATGTACCGAAGCTTTTTTACTCATTCATCTGTCGATGGACATTTAGGTTGCTCGTATGTCTTGGCTATTGGCAGTGGTGCTGCAGTGAACTCTGGGGCGCATGTACTTTCTGAATTCTACTTTTCTCCAGATATATGCCCAGGAGTGGGTTTACAGGGTCATATGGTAGGTCTATGTTCAGTGTTTTCATTTTAGATGGAAGAAACTTTAAAATAAGGTTGCTTACCTAATCTAAGCCCAGACCTTGAAATCTGAAGTATATTCTCCCTATGGGTTTGCAGGTGAATCTGAATAAGTTGGCAAAGCAAATCCCACTGTCCTGACAGTCCCAGCGATGGCTTTGGGTCACTGCGTCTGTGTGGGAAGAGAGGAGGCCCTGAAGGGTGAAGGTGTGTGATTCATCTAAGTCGAGGCTACATCTGTGGTTTTCTGCTTAAGTGCAAGCACTCATGCTCTACTAACCACTTCTCATCCAGTGGCAACATTCAGAGGCCAAGAGGGACCCCGCTGCATGCCGCTTGGAGGCCCCCTCCAGAACTGTCTGGGCTCTGGTGTATGCTGAGAAATGAGTCCATTGATCGCTCCCTGGGGGCAGATAAATCCACTAAAACATTGTCTAACTCTATGATATGTGTATTTTCGCAGAAGCAGCCATAATGTGGACTAGATTTATATCTCCTACTGAACTTTAAATTCTCTGCTATGGGTTTTGTTGTCTCCTTCTAGCAAAGCTGCCTTACTGTGTTTGTCAAAGTTTTCTGTGAAAGGCAGGTGTTCAGTGGGTAAGGAAGGCCTCAGCCAGGGCCTGGGGTGGCAAGTTCTTTTAAAACTGCAGAAGAAACAAACCCGTGAGTCCAGGAGACAGGATATAGACCAGGAGGTGCATAGATCATGCAGCTTCTAATGAATCAGAAGACTTTACAGAGGCTGAGTAGCAACAAGATTTCTCCCCAGAAAGAGTTTGAGGGTGATCATACTGAATGGAAGAAGGGTTGGGGGAATACCTAAATTTAGCCAAAACCCTGGATCTTCAGGAAGTTAGGAGGATAGCTGAAGACTAGCAGCAGTATCAGAGGGCTTCCCAGGTGGCTCAGTGATAGAGAATCCACCTGCCAATGGAGGAGACTTGGGTTCGATCCCTGGGTCAGGAAGATTCCCTAGAGCAGGAAATGACAACCTACTCCTGTATTCTTGCCTGGGAAATCCCATGGACAGGGAAGCCTGGTGGGCTACAGTCCATGGAGTCACAAAGAGTTAGACACGATCGAGCATGCATGTACACACGCACGCAGCGGTATCTTGACTTGACAGAAACATACATCTATCAAGGATCAAATACTGGCAGCTGAGAAACAGAGCACGTGACCCACCAAATCGTGGAAGGGGATCAGCTCAACTCCAGTCCTGCTTACCCTGGGCCTCTTCCCCACAGAGCAAGGAACATTAGCACAGAGCAAATCTCATCCAGGAGCTCTGAGTCAAGTTCGGGGTCCTCAGCACAGCTTACAAGGCTTCCTGCTTCTGACTGTCCCCTCCTGCTTCCTCCCCACCTAACCCCAGCCTACAGCCTCAGGGTCTTTGCGGTCAACTCTTAGTGAATTTCTCTGCCAGGGCTGTTCCTTCTGCTAGCAACACGGCCCCTTCCTTTTCCTTAGGAGCCCCCTTGGCTTAAACTGTAATTACGCCTTCCTTCAGGAAGCCCTCTTTTCTTCGGCTCCTAAAGTCTTGGTTAGCGATCCCTCCTATATTTCCCTGTGCTGGAACATATCAATACCATCCTCCGGTGACTTGTTTACATTTCTATACTCACTCCCCTACTAATACGGATCTGTAGACTAGTACTGATGCTGATAATCGTGTTAATAGTAAAACAAGTACTAGCCTATAGTTAACAGCTAACAATAAGCTTGTCTTTCCAGCACCAGCAGAGTCTGACATATATAAGGTCTCTATAAATATTAGTGAGATGATAAGGGATCCCAGATTAGACATGCATTTAACTCTTGGACTATGCCCTGAAGTCATAAAAGTCAAGACTGTTTATTGCTTTTCTCAACATAGAAGCAACGTTTATGCACTACAGAAAAATTAGAAAATGCTGTGAAGCAGAACAATACATTTATAATTCCACCGCACATAGGCAGCCACTGTTAGCACACCTTGCATTTTTCTCACCTTAATTTAGGTTTTGGAAGCTCCCTTTCCCAATACAGTACATTCTCTACCTATGAAACTGAGTTGCAAACTTGCGACTATGTGAACATGCATTTGTATGTCCGATCATGTAAGTTAATTCACATGTCTGGTGTACATCATCACGTGCCTGCGTCCTCCACAAGTGGTTGTGCTTTTCTGTACTTTATTGTACAGTGCTACTTTTGAGTACGGTTGTGCAGTATCTTCATTTCAAGCCCAGGATGTCCAGAAGCAAGCGTAAAAGCAGCGGTGATATAGCCGGCACAGAACTACCTAGACATCACTGCACCTTTTTCTCAAGAGGGCAAACAGAATTGAATTCAGCAAGGAACCGCAACCTGTGCCGTCAGTGTCAGGCATGAGTGAACCGGCAGCTTGAGCGCTGTCTCCTATTGCTGATGATTCTTCAGCTCTGCCATCTCCCACCTCCTGTCCCTCCTCCAGTCAGTAACTCTTCTTGCCTGTTCACTCAATGCCAGCCCCTGGTATGCCGGCTGCTGTACTGGACTACTGTACTTCTCGAGTTACTGTTGTTGCTGTTCAGTCGCTAAGTCATGTCCAACTCTTGGCAACCCCATGGACTACAGCATGCCAGGCTCCTCTGTCTGTCACTGTCTCCCAGAGTTTGTGCAAGTTCATGTCCATTGGGTCAGTGATGCTATCTAACCATCTCATCAAGTTACCGTACTGTAAGGGTAAAAATGTTTATTTTTTGTGTTTTTTTAAAAATGTATTAGTTCTGTGAAAAGTATTGCAACATGTTCCAATACAGTCCTATATAGCTGATTGTATTAGCTGGGTACCTAGGCTAACTTTGTTGGACTCACAAACAAATTGATTTACAAATATTCTCTTGGAATGGAACTCATTCGTATGTAGGGAACTTACGGTATTGGCTACCCTGACCATCTTTGCATGGTAACAAAGATAGTCGGCAACATCTTTTGTGCCTCTGAATATCTTTACATTGAATGGTGATCTCTTTAGCTAAACATCTTTTGTTAAATATTTAGATAAGTCCTAGCTTTTAACATTAATAAATGTATGAGGAACATTGTATAGATAAGTATTTGTCCATGTTCTTAGAATGAATTCCCTACATGTAGAATTACTGTATCAAAGTACATACAAAGATTTCCAAAGTCTGTAATCTTGTAAGATGAATTGGCAGGTCACTTTTCGGAAAGCTTATGAGTGTTGAACTGCAATGAACTGGGCATTATCTTAAAATACAACAAACAGAAAAGCAAATTTTGTAAATTCAGTGTATCGGGAAGAGGGTGTTTTATTATTTGATTTTTAATGAGGTAGAGATTTTATGCACTTTGTGGGCTGTCGCCTTTTGTGAACTGTCTTCTGTGGGCACTTTCTTCTTTTTCTATCAACTTGTAGAAAGCTCTGTTTTAATGACAGTGACAGTTACAACTTATCACGCAGTTACTGTGTCTGGTGCTGGGCTGAGCCCACCACTGCCGAATACACAGCAGATATTTTCCCAGGCGGTTTGCATGTTAAAATACTTTCCTAATGAAGCCGTTGCTCCTATTTCTCGAGGCAGCTTTTGGAGTGGTCTGTTTTAGAAGTCTGCATTAGTTCATTTTTAGCATTTAGCATCATGAGTGGGGGACAGAGGCTCAGAGTTTGTGTAGGCTGCCCTTGAGACTGTGCAGCTCTGAGCCCATTCTTCATCAGAAAGGCCCCACCCTGCTGGGGTGTCCACAGGTCGCTACCCCAGATGCTCTGGCCTGGGACTCTGGGTGGTAACCTCAGAGTGTGGTCCCCAGGACTCAATGGGGATCCCTCTGTTCCCCCTGCTCCCTCTCTGCACCAATTCCTAAGAGGCAGAACTGTGAGAGTAGGTGTGATGAGGTGACAATGACACCACTGTCCAGTGGCACTAAAACATGGGGTCAGAACAGCCTGGAGAGCTCGTGGACATTGATCCAAGCACCTGTAGGAAACCAGCCAGTGTCACGACCAAGGAAGAACACCAGGGACCCACTGGCTCTCAAAACATCCTGAAACAGACACATCCCTCTTGTGCACTTGGGCACTGTTTACCCTGTTGTCACTGTTACGTGGAAGCCGGTCTAAAATGGTCCTAAGGTAGCTTCTCCCGGTGGCTCAGACAGTAAAGAATCTGCTTGCAATACAGGAGACCTGGGTTCAATCCCTGGGTCGGAAAGATCCCCCGGAGAAGGAAATGGCAACCCATTTCAGTATTCTTGCCTGGAGAATCCCATGGACAGAGGAGCATGGAGGGCCACAGTCCATGGGGTCAGAAAAGAGTAGGATACAACTGAACGACTAATACTTTCACTTTCCAGGTAGCTTCTGAGTAGGGCCAAGTACCGTCTCCACCGTTTTCTGTAGTGTCTGCCCCTTCTCTTCCCTAAGAAGGCCGGAGGAATATAGCATCCTTATGGGTGCAGAGGCTGTGTCCACCTGAAGGGAAGCAGCCTTTCTGAGTGTTCCCCACTCCCCTCGTCTGCTTGGTGTCAAATACACCCTCACCTGTGCTCCCTTCAGCCTCTGACCAGCTTCTGCCTGGTCGTCCTCACTTCCCCTGCATGGAGACGTGAGATGCAAGCTTCAGGCTTGGGAGCTGGGGATGGAATAGGGCAATAGTGGTCTTTCCGTTGACTTTGGCTCGAGAGCTTTAGACTGATGGACTTGGGCAAGGGGCATTCCGGGCTGTCCTGCTCTGCCTCTCACCCCCACCGCCTTGGATCTGGGCCTGGGAACCAGACGTCATTGGTTTCCTCTCTGGGCACCTGCCTTCCTCGGGGACTGGAGGCGAGGGGCAGGACCGGACAGTAGTCTGGTAGTAGCTTTCAGATCTGTATAAAATGCGAGGAAAAAACAGATGGCCTCTCCCTTCTTGTAGCTTCCTGTCTGGTGAGGCTGCTGCGGCTACTGCTAAGTCGCTTCAGTCGTGTCCGACTCTGTGTGACCCCGTAGACGGCAACCCATCAGGCTCCACTGTCCCTGGGATTCTCCAGGCAGGAACACTGGAGTGGGTTGCCATTTCCTTCTCCAATGCATGAAAGTGAAAAGTGAAAGTGAAGTCGCTCAGTCGTGTCCAACTCTTAGCGACCCCATGGACTGCAGCCCACCAGGCTCCTCTGTCCATGGGATTTTCCATGCAAGAGTACTGGAGTGGGGTGCCATTGCCTTCTTCGGGCTGGTGAGGCAGACAGACATGAATCAATGACCAAATAAGTATATGCTTTGGGTCAGAACCTACAGTCAAAATTCTGGGGTCAGAGACGGAACGTTCTCTGTTCTGTATCTGAACTCTATTTGTTCTCTAGACCCCATGTCTGCTAAGAACCTGAAGGAGTCTTGTTCATACCTTTTTTGGTAATTTCATGGTCAATGTAGAAAGCAGGCTTGATTGATTCAGAATTTCAGCTCCATGACTGGGTCTCCTCCATTGTCCGTGGTTGATCTTCCTCTAAGTTTATATATAGGAACAGGGAAAGCAGCAAAAAGGAGCAGGAAGCACAGCCCTGGGCAGGGGGCTGCTGCTCCTGACTGCTTGTTCTCTTTCTGAAAGCCTGGCCCTCCCGGTCATCGGCCAGCAGCCTTGACCACAGCATGCTCACCTTGTGTCCAGTCCCCTCTTGGTGTGGACACTCCCCACTTACACCCTAACTGGTTTGGGACCTGATCTGTTCAGACAGAATTGAGGGACATGGGGAGGGCCTTGGGCTAACAGAACAGGATCTGGGATAGTGCCTCCCCGTGGCCACAACTGTCTAGAAAAGCTGGCAGGCTCCTTAAATTGATGATGATACTCGGTCGCTAAGTTGTGTCTGACTCTTTTCCACCCCATGGACTGTAGCATGTAGGCTCCCATGCCCTTCACTATCTCCTGGAGTTTACTCAAATTCATGTCCATTTTCCATGCCATCCAACCATCTCAGCCTTTGCCACCCCCTTCTCCTCCTGCCCTCAATCTTTCCCAGCATCAGGGTCTTTTCCAATGAGTTGGCTTTCTGCATTGGATGGCCAAAGTATTGGAGTTTCAGCATCAATCTTTCCAGTGAATATTCCGAGTTGATTTCCTTTAGGATTGACTGGTTTGATTCTCCTTGCAGTCCAAGAGACTGTCCTTGAATTGACAGTCTTTTCAAAAGAGATGTATCTTTCTGTGCAATATTCCACAATAGTCTGCCATAGACACTCTGGTCTCAAGACAACAGCCTGCTGTTGTCAGTCTGAGTCTTTAAAAGCAGCCAGGTGAGCTAGCTCTTAAACTCTCAACTCCAGATCTTTGAGTTGCCCCAGGCAGGGAGCATTGTGGAAAGACAGTTTTTTCAGGTAGATCTGCTAACTAAGTGTTACTTTTATTTAGTGACTTTGCCTAGTCACTAAAAACAAAACTGCGTTTACTGAGAAAATGTACTGACAAAGTACAGGTACTTCCAGGGTGGTTTCTTCATTTATCTTGATTACTGACCATACACGTGACACTGGAAGAGGAGGCTGCAGTCAAATGAATTTCCCTAAGGGTGCTGGGCCTGAAGGGAATGCTTTCAAGGTCTATAAACAGTAAATAAGCCAGGAGGCTCCAGGAAAGAGGAGGCCCCTGGGCGTCACAGACAAGGACAAGGCTTTTCAAGAAGTGTTTAAATGTCCAGTGGATCTAGCCTCATACCTTGTTGAAAAGATAGTGAAAGTGAAGTTGCTCAGTCGTGTCCCACTCTGCGATCCCATGGATTGTAGCCTACCATGCTCCTCCGTCCATGGGATTTTTCAGGCAAGAGTACTGGAGTGGGTTGCCATTTCCTTCGCCAGAGGATCTTCCTAACCCAGGGATGGAACCTGGGTCTCGCGCACTGTAGGCAGACGCTTTATCGTCTGAGCCACCAGGGAAGTCAGCTACCTTGTTGGTGGGAATGTAAATTGGTGTAGCCACTATGAAATGTATGGAGGTTCTTAAAAAAATTAAAAATAGAACTACCATACCGTCTAGCAATTCCACTTCTGGGTATTTATCCCATGAAAACAAAAACACTAATTTGAAAGATCTATGCAGCGTTATTTACAATAGCCAAGATATGCAAGTGACCAAAATTTCCATCTGTAGGTGAATGGATGAAGAGGATGTGGCCTGTGTGTGTGTGGGGGCCATTACACACACACACACACACACACACACGGAATGGAATATTACTCAGCTATTTAAAAAATGAAAGTTTGTCATTTGCAACAAACTGAATGGATCTAAACAGTATTATGTTAAATGAGGGTTTTCCAGGTGGCTCATTGAGAAAAGAATCCACCTGCAGTGCAGAAGACACAGGAGATTTGGGTTTGATCCCTGGGTCGGGAAGATCTCCTTCAGGAGGGAATGGCTAACCACTCCATTATTCTTGCTTGCAGAATTCCACGGAGAGAGGAGGCTGGCAGGTTATAGTCCATGGGGTCGCAAAGAGCTGGACAAGACTCAGTGACTAACACTTTCACCTGCACACAGGAGTGTCAGGTGTACTGTGAGCTATGCCCAAAGATGGGCTGATGACACAGTCTGTCCCAGTTTCAGCACCAACAAGAAAGGTTGACTGGTCCATCTGCTGTTCTGTCTACCTCGTCTTTGCAAAGCAATGATGATGAGAACAGCAATGTAAATGGCTCATAGTTCCTGGGGTCTGAGTCCCAACAGTGGATCAGAGCTGTGTGTAGATAGTAAAACACTGCAGGTGAGGGCTGTGATGATCAGACAGGTTTGGTAACTTGTCTAGAGTCATACAGCTAGTGCTAGAATATAGATTTGAACCTGCTCTCCTTCCAAAGTCCAAGCTTATTCCACTTTGCCTTTGGGGTTGGAGAAGCCATCTTTTACCAAGGAAAAGAGAATGTTGTGTTCATATAAATCCTATACCCCCAATTTTTGACTTCACTCATTGCTTCTAATAAAAAACAGCCCATAATACACAGTTCTCTCCTTGCAGCCATCTTGGGGTCATCCTCTAGAGGTCAAGCCACCATCTTAAGAGTCCTACCTTGCTATGGGGACACAGTCTGAACCCCTCAGACTCACTGGGTGCCCCCCACTCTCCCCTTGCCAGTCCAGTCTCCACACACACGTCGGTCTGTTGAAGCTGTGATCTCATGCTGACATGAATCAATTCCCAAACCTTCACCATCACGGAGGCTGGCGTGGCCCTGCCTCTCTCAGCTCTACTCCTGTTTCCTCCTTGTTCTCTGCCTCCCACCCTTCGCCACTCTAGAGACGTATCAATTCTAGGTTCTCCCTACAGATCATGTCATTCCCAGATGGAGATGAGTCTTTCCCTTTCCCGTATCTTGGACTTTTGACATGCCCAGCTCCCCATAATAGGTCTCGCATCTGAAAAGGAAGAGATTCCCCCTTTGTTCCTAGATAGGTATTCCCTCACCCTCACCAAGTGCCTCCATAATTCCAAACACATTCTTCCATGATTTCCCTAGCCACACAGTATCACAATCATTTGGGTATACTCTTGTCTATTAGACAGTGAACGGCTTGAGTGAAGGCCCAGGGGTCTGTCTGATCACATTTGCAGGATTTCTGGTCTACAGTAAGAAGCTAAGTATGATGTTTGAATGAATGAATGAGTGAATGAATGGATACAATACTATTGAGCATTCTAGAACGTTTCCAACCCTCCAATAGTCACAGAACTATTCAGCTTGGAGACCTATATGGGGTAACATGAAAACTGTCAGCTTCTCCAAAAGCAAAGAATCAGGAGTGAAGACCCACCACTGAGAAGTTCTGATCCTCATGTTGAAAGCTGATGGATGTTGATGGAGAGAGAGACAGTCAGCTTGTGTAGGTGTTTCAAGTCAGCTCTGACACATAAGCTACCTGCCCGAACTCTTATTAAAAGTCAGTTTGCAGGAGACTCATAGAGGGAGCACATGGAGGGCTTATGAACGGGGAAAGAATGAGCTGTGAATGGAGGCTGAACGTGGGTACCCCCAGGAGAAGTCAGCTTTGGAAGCATGGAGGAGGTGGAGGGGATGCTCTAGATCATGTGACTTTACACATGCTTTCAAGTTACTCTCACGCATTTATTGCAACTCTGCTGCTTAGAGAATATAGCTTACACATTTAGAATTTAGCCCCTGATACTTTGTGTTTCCTTTTTTTTTTAAACTGAAGACAGAAGAATCTGGCAGGCTACAGTCCTGGGGTCCCAAAAGAGTTGGACACAACTTAGTGACTAAACAACAATCGTCGATTACAATGTTATATTAGCTTCAGGTGTACAGCAAAGTGGTTCAGTTATACATACACAGTGCTGTGCTGTGGCTCAGTCGTGTCCAACTCTTTGCAACCCCATGCACTGTAGCCCACCAGGTTACTCTGTCCATGGGGATTCTCCAGGCAAGAATACTGGAATGGGTTGCCATGCCATCCTCCATACATAGCTATTTTTTTCAGATTCCTTTTTAAAGCAGAAAAAGATTCATTATAAACTCTTTATTTCTTATTTGCTAGTTTTTCTTAATAGTTATAGCTTAATTTACAAACAATATTGATACGCGTTGTCACTGATTCCATGGCAGAATTTTCTTCTCGTTATGCCAAGGAGGAAACTTTAAAGCACTTGAGGCTTGCCCAGTCTCTAAATCTGTGAATTATTCTTTGAAGTGGACATTGACCTTGTTCTTCACTTTCTCCAGGTTCAAATGTCTAAGGACTGATTGCTAATTATATGAAAAAATGGTTTCTTCACATCTATTTCTTTCATTTTACTCCAATTTCTTAAAAAAAAAGATACAAACTAGTTTGACCTAATAGTGATATTAATATCATAACTGTAACTTGCTTACAGATTGTTTTCCCTTATAGGTTTTTACAAAATATTGAGTATAGTTCCCTGTGCTAGACGGTGGGTCCTTGTTAGTTATCTGTTTTGAATAGCCCTGGGATGCTTTGCAGGGCTTCCCAGGTAAGGTAGTGGTAAAGAATCCGCTGGCCAATGCAGGAGACACAGGAGATGTGGGCTCAATCCCTAGGTCAGGAAGATCCCCTGGAGAAGGGAATAGCAACCCATTCTAGTATTTTTGCTTGGAGAATCCGATGGACAGAGGAGCCTGGTGGGCTAAGTCCATGGGGTCAGAAAGACTCAGACATGACTGGGCACACACACATATGATACTGTGATCTCCCTGAGATGCAGTGCTGAATCAGAAGTGGGCATATATCAAAGTTGATGCCCCTTCCTGATAGGTGGCCCTCTCCAACACACTGAGTCAATTTTTCCTTCCTTATATGCACTTCTAGAAAGGGACAGGCTTGTATGCCTATGGTTAAGCATGAGGGCTTTGGAGCCAGGCTGTGCTGATTCTAATTTGGCTCTGACGTTTATTAGCTGAGTCACCAGGAATGCAGTATTTATATTCTTCGAACCTCAGTTTCCTAAACCGAACAGTGGGGATAATAATAGACTGCAACCGATAGGATTGTCATGAGGATGAAAGCGCTGGGCAGTCACTGGCTGCTATTATGAGATGTGGTTGTCTAGTTTCCAAGCTCAGAGTGGATAGGAAGCAGCAGATGAGCTGGTGTGGCTGAGGCCAGTGTGCTGAGCGCTGTGTCATCTGAGCTCCTGGCAGTAACACAGGCGTCAGAACACAAACACAAATATAAAATGGTCAGCACTTTGCAGTTGTGGACCCAGTCACTGGAAACAATAAAAAATGCCCTGTCCTCCTGTGTCTTTCAGTCTGGCCAGGGAGCTGATACTGAAGAGCTGAACCTATAATGTCAGTTATGGTGGGGATTTGAGGGAAAATAAGGCAGCCTGTGGGGAGAGAAAATGATGAGGTCTGGGGAGGAGCCTGGGCTGAGACCCACATGCTGAAAAGGGGCAATCATACAGAAATGTGGGGGAAGCAGTGCAGGTGGGGAGGGAACAGCAGGGGCCAGGCCAGGAGCCTGGGTGCTTGGTGGGTATCTGAAATCGGAATGAAAGCCTATTTTGTCCACTGCTGTACTCCAGGTACCTAGAAGGATGCGGGGCAGATAGTGGTTGCTCAATTAATGTGCTGGAATGAAGAATCAAAGAAGGGAGATATATGCAACTGGAGTGTTGGAAGCAAGAAGGCTGTAGGGAGAGTTCAGCAGGAAAGCAGGGTCCAGACCACGCTAGGCCCTGCGGCCCCGGGGCGGGCAGTCAGATGTCACAGGGATGGATGGGAGACCCCTCGGGGCTTGGAGCAAGTGGGTGACATGAGATGACTCACTCTTTAAAAGCATCATTGCTGGCTGCTGGATGAGACTATACTATAGCGCATAGCTTGGGAATTATAGGTGGCAGGGTGATCCAGGCAGGAGGTGATGGACTGGAGCTCAGTGAAGGCAGAGGTGGTGGTCTGTGGCCATGATCTGGTGTACACTGTGTTCAGGTCTGTGTGGCCCAAGGGAGAGGGGACTGGAGGACAAGGTAACCAACAAGAAGGGAGGAGACAGGTAAAATGTGACCTCTGTATATGACTGAGAATTGTGCAGCAATGAATTTGACCTACAAATAGGGATAGGAATAGATATCTAAAATGTGGTACGAAGCGTACACTTCAGAAAGACAAACACCTATGGCACAATCCCATTTATGTATATTTAAAAAAATTTTATTGGCGTATACTTGCTATATAATGTTGTGTTAGTTTCTACTGTACAGAAAAATGAATGTCATACATATATACATATTTGCTGTTTAGTCACTAAGTCATGTCTGACTTTTCAATGCCGTGGACTGTAGCCCGCCAGGCTCCTCTGTCCATAGGATTTCCCAGCCAAGAATACTGAAGTGGGTTGCCATTTCCTTCTCCAGGGAATCTTCCTGACCCAGGGATTGAACCTGGGTCTCTTGCATTGCAGGTGAATTCTTTACCACAGAGCCACCTGGGAAGCCCACATACACACATATCCCCTCCCTTTTGGATGTCCTTCCCATTCAGATCACCACAGAGCATTAAGGAGAGTTCCCTATGCTACGCATTAGTAATCTATTTTATACACAGTACCAATTGTGTCAATCCCAAACTTCCAATTCCTTCCACCACTCCCCACTTCCTCCTTGGTATCCATATATTGTTCATTACGTCTGTGTCTTTATTCTGTTTTGCAAGTAAGATCATCTGTATCATTTAAAAAATAGCTTTCAAACCTCATATAGCTTATAGGCATATATACGTATATACATGTATATCCAAGGATAGACATTAAGGCTTACTAGAGGGGCGATAAATGGAAATTCTCCATTTTAAAAAACACAGAATATTTAATAAACTAGTTATCAGAGATTTTTGTAGACCAAAAAAATAAAAATAAAAAACACGGAATAAGAACAGTCTGTGCCAACCCAGTGGTGGTAACATGCTGTGAATCAAGAAACATGCTGAACTCGAGAGTAAAGGGTCTTGACCCCTGAGGCTCAACAAAAATAACACTCTCAAGTTGTAGCGAGCAATTCTTCAATAAACACATGTAGTTTATAAAAATCTTTTTACTGTTGTGGTCTCTAGTCTCCAAGATGGTCCTTAACCACCACTGGTTCCTGAGATTCACTTGTTTAGTTCTTTCTCACATGAAATGGGGTTTGACCAGTGAACCAGTGGGGATGTTACAGAAAATCCTTGACCATGTGGGACTTTAAGGCTGGGTCATCCATGTTGTTTTGGCTTGTGCCCTGTTATCTGGGGCTTCCCTCCTGGCTCAGTCAGTAAGGAAATCTGCCTGTGATGCAGGAGGCCTGGGTTCGAAGCATGGGTTAGGAAGATTCCTCTGGAGAAGGAAATGGCAACCCTCTCCAGTATTCTTGCCTGGAGAATCCCATGGACAGAGGAACCTGGTGGGCTGCAGTCTGTGGGGTTGCAAGAGTCGGACACGACTGAGCGACTAAACCACCACCACCTGTTCTCTGGACTCTGAGGCTGGGACATCCATGCCATTTGGCTGGTGCCCTGCTCTCAGTCACTTGCTCTGGGGGAGGCAGCTCCGTGGAGAGGTCCACATGGCTGGGACCTGAGGCCTCTGCCACAACCAGAGTCACCTTGGTTCACTCACCCAGGACTCGAATGAAGCATCTCAGAATCAAATCCTCCAGCCCCTGTGAAGTGTAAGGGAGACCTAGACCCCTGGTCATGTCGTCAGCACCACCTCATGAGAGCCGGAGCCAGAACGTGCAAATACGGTTGACTCTCAACCAACACAGGTTTAAATTGTGTGCATCCACTTCTAAATGGGTTTGTTTCAATAGTACATATGACAGTGCTGCACAATCTGAGGACGGTTGGATCTGAGGATGTGGAAGCACGGATATGGAAGACCTGGGATGCAGAGGGCTGACTAAGTTACAGTGGATTTTCAACTGGGGGCAGAAGGTTTGTGCCACTGACCACCCCCCCCGGCCCCCCCTCCCCGAGTGTTGTTTGACAGTCAACTGTAAATACTCCCAGAATTCCTGGCTGGCAGAAACTGTGTGGATAGTAAACGGTTATTGTTGTTGCTAAGTTTGGGGGTAATTTGTAACACTGCAATAGATTCAGTGGACCCCATTTAAGTCAGTACTTTGACCTCTCTCCCAGCACTGCCTTACTAAGGGGTGCTGGGGAGTAAGAGCATTTTCTGGCTTGGGACTTGAGACAGGTAACTGCCTAGTTCAGGTAAACTCAAGTCCTGTGACGCTGGAAAAGATTGCAGTCAGGAGGAGAAGGGGGTGACAGAGGACAGATGGTTGGATGGCATCACCGACTCGATGGGCACAAGTTTGAGCAAGCTCCAGGAGATGGTGAAGGACAGAGCAACCCGGTGTGCTGCAGTCCATGGGGTCGCACAGCGTCTGAGACGACTGAGCTGCTGAGCAACACCACCAAGCGCTGGCACTGCCGTCAGGCCTAGGTGTGTCTTTAAACAGACCGATTAGCCCTAAGATTATACCCTTTTCCTCATCATCCAGACTTCTGAAAAGGCATCAGCTTGCTTGGAAACCTCTTCTATTTTCTCTCTTTACAGAGTCTTAAAAGACAGATGTGCAGTTCTCATAACAAACAGAGGATCTGAGATGAGTGAGATGGTTTGTATTTCCTGACTTTTAGTAAGGACTTAAACTTCCCACAGAAGGGAGGCGAGAGGGGGCACAGAGAATGGCATGTAAAAGATCCTTTAGTCTGTTAAGGAGCTTGGCAGGAGCAAGTGAACACCTTAGCGCATCGTAGAGGAGAAAGTCAAGATGAAGCTGCGGAGCATTTTCTTCCCTTGTTGGAGGCAATGTCTGCTAGTTGCCACGATACTTTAAACATGCAGTAAACAAAAATATTGGGTTGGCCAAAAAGTTTGGTTGTAAGTAAAACTAGACGATATCTTCATTTTTGCTAAGAACTTGATTGAACAACATACTTGCTACCTGAACAACCTTTTTGGCTGGAATGGGTTGCAATTCCCCTCTCCAAATATAATGATTAAGTTCTAGTAAATCAGAAGACCAGAGAGTGAATGGGACTTGCCACCTGGGGCTAACACACTTACCTTTGATGGAATTCACAACTGGCCTGTGCTGTAGGGTTCTCACTTGCCAGATGAGGAACATAGTGCAGGGACTGTTGCCTGTTGTTCAGACGCTCAGTTGTGACTGACTCTTTGCCACCATATGGACTGTAGCCCTGCCAGGCTCCTCTGTCTGTGGGATTTCACAGGCAAGAATACTGGAGTGGGTTGCCATTTCCTTCTCCAGGAGATCTTCCCCACCCAGGGATTGAACCACAGTCTCCTCCATTAGCAGGTGGATTCTTTACCACTGAGCCATCTGGGAAGCTTTACGGTACAGGATACCAGGCTCAAAATTGACGTGGAAACCAGTTCAGACAGGAGAGAAACGTGTCCTGGCCTCTGGCGTGAACTCAGGACGTGTCATTTCTCTCATGGCACCACTCAGCCTCACCTGAGATGCTGGCAAGAGCTTTGGGGTGCCCAAGGCTGAGCAAAGGAGGAAGGGGTCTTAACAACTGTATGACAAACAGAACAGGCCAGAGGGAAAAAAAAGGCGGAGATAAAAGGTTCATTCCCAGAATATGGAGACAGAGAATTCCAGAAAAGGCAGAGGGGAAACCTAATCAGAAGCTGGAAGATTCTTGGGATTCAGGGAGAAAGAGAAATACCTTCTTTATGTAAGAGAAGGGTCACTCAGGGTCACCCATCTGATTAACACAAGAGAAGCAAATCCTTACTGAGAGCCTTCACTACATGCCAGGCCCAGTGCCCAGCTATTTGTACACACAGTCTTAACAACGATCCTCAGTGATGTTATCTTTCCCGAATGATGAAACTGAGGCCAAAAGAGAGGTTACATCACTTGCCCGAGGCCTCAGAGCTAAAAGTGCTGGTGTCAGGAGGCAGGCATCTGACTGTGGTCCGAGCTCTCCATCTCTCCTTGAGATGACCTCCTCACTGGGAGGGCAAGGCTGCAGAGGAGCAGAGGTCCGGCAGGCCCCAAGACAGAAGAGACGACCTGGGGAAATCACATTCCGATTTGGAAGCGAGTTCTTACAAGGATGGGCACATCTATTAGATACGAATCTGTAACAACTGCATTTGCCTTAGAGACAGCTTGTCTTTGTCCCTTTGTAAACTAGCCTCACATCCATCCTGAACAGGGGGAAGGGAACAAAATGTGATGGGCTGTAGGTGCCCCTCCGTGGGCCAGTCTGCAGCCAGAGTCACAACCAGAAACCTTTATCCATTCTGGGCTTGTTTTCCCCCTCAAGGGCAGAAATTTGTTTTCTATAGTACCTAACCCATGAAAGTGTTAGCCACAAAGTCATATCTGACTCTTCTGTGACCCCATGGACTGTAGCCTGAACAGCAACTCTGTCCATGGAATTCTCCAGGCAAGAATACTAGAGTGAGTTGACATTTCCTTCTCCAGGGGATCTTCTTGATCCAGGGACTGAACCCTGGTCTCCTGCATTGCAGGCAGATTCTTTACCATCTGAGCCACCAGGGAAGCCCAAAGCCTAATGGAGGATGTGGTCACTGACCTCAATACTTCTCACATGCCAAGCAACCATTCTACCATTTCAGCTAATCCTAACACATCATCTATCCTAAATGTTTCTTAAATTGAAATCATTTGCTTAAAAAATTCTTATGAAAGATTCTTTGGTTTGTCCAAACCATGAAGAAAATTAATTTTTTTCTGCTCCTAATACACCCTCTAGGGACTAGGCATGGGAGGAGGTAGTTTGGATAGAATTTGGGAAACGGGGCATCTGGTGAGGAAGATTCCGTCTAAAGGATGAGAATCGGGACTCCAGTTCAGTTCAGTTGCTCAGTCGTGTCCGACTCTTTGCGACCCCACGAATTGTAGCACCCCAGGCCTCCCTGTCCATCACCGATCCAGAGTTCACTCAAACTCACATCCATCGAGTCAGTGATGCCATCCAGCCATCTTATCCTCTGTCATCCCCTTCTCCTCCTGCCCCCAATCCCTCAGCATCAGAGTCTTTTCCAATGAGTCAACTCACTAGTAACATTTAAAGATGTGTTTTTTTTTTCTACAAAGACCATCTCTTGATGCAGCTATTAAAAATAAAAACGAAGTGGTTTCATTTTCAGCTTTCTTTACCGTTCACTTTCAAAGAAAATTGGTTCCCATTGTCTTTTCTGTTCTCCATTCAGCTTCCTATTTCACATCTCTTTTCTGGTTATTTAGTTTTCTGGGATCAATCTTCTACCTTAATTTTACTGAGTCCTATAGTCTTGCTCAACTTCTGAATCTGCTCTTCTGTCATTTTCCAAGAATCAAAGAGGTTAAATTGAGAAATACGTATTTTAGGAGGAAGGAAGGAGAAAAGGAAAAAGAAATTTTACTTGGGTATTGAAAAGTCTGACTTCATAGAGTGCCAGGCTTGGGTTCACTTAATGATGAGACACTATTTTGATTTTGATATCATCAGAGAACTTATTATTTGAAGACTAATGGTCATTCTGACTGGTGTGAGGTGGTACCTCACTGTAGCTTTGATGTGCATTTCTCTAACGGTAATGTCGACCATCTTTCCGTGTGGGCCATCTGTAAGAATCACATTTTCATCGAGAGGGTCCCTGGTGTGCTTCTGCCTGTGCCTTTGGGGTGGACAGAGGGACCCATCCAGCCTTCTGCAGAGGCACAGAGGCATTGGAACCTGTCTACAGTATTCCAAAGGAAACAGTGAAAGTGACTCCCTAACAACTGAGTTTGGTTGCTTTTAACAAACAATGGGGTAGCCTTTTATCATATTTGTTTTCTTTTCAAAAACCCTTCCAGTTCTTTACATCTGAGGTAAGAGTCTCAGAGCCAGACTCTGAGGCCAGAGAGCCCGGGTCTGAATCTCACCAACCCTTGACTAACCTCTCTGTGCTTTTGTTTTTTTTAAGATGGGAATAGTAAGAATATTTACATCAGACTGACATGAAGATCAAGGGAGTTAACGTCGACACATGTAAAATCTTTCACAGTGCCTGGTATGTGAGCTCAGTAACATTATCTGTTAGAATACATCTGCGTTGTGTGCTGTGCTAAGTCGCTTCAGTCGTGTCCCACTCTTCTGCAATCCCATGGACTGCAGCCCTCCAGGCACCTCTCTCTATGGGATTTCCCAGGCAAGGATACTGGAGCAGGATGCCATTTCCTTCTCCAGGGGATCTTCCCTACCCAGCGGTCGAATCCACATCTCTTAAATATCCTGCATTGGCAGGCAGGTTCTTTACCACTGTATCTAATAATGTGATTGAGGAAGAATGCAGGACTTGCCAGCCAAAGTATGAACCACCTGATAAGACAGAAGCATCCTGAACCAGCAGACATATACCACTCTCCCTGCCTCATAGTTTGGGAACATATAATAATATTTAAAAGATAGTGTAGTTGGGGGCAGGATGTACGGCTTGGAAGTACCATGAGCAGTTCAGTTGGTTCTAACTTTTAAGTGGATATATAAAAGGTAAAAGTGAAGGTCAAAGTAAATTTTTTTTCAAAGACAAAAGAACCACCTCCAAGAATTCTTAAATATACTTGCTGAGTACCTTTCATATGAAAGAAACATAAGAGCATCTTCTTATGGGATTTCGAGAGTTCATATTTTCTGTAAAGCCATAGTTTCAAGTAATGAGGTTTCCTTCCAATATAATGAAAGTATTAATGTACAGTTCCAGGAACAGATGCCCAAGATCATTTTAGACGACACACTGAGAATCACTGTGGATGAAAATTATTAGAGAAGCCAAGACTGGGGATGATGCCCTTGGCTACCTCGTCTAGGAAAGTGCATCCGCAAACGCTGATCTTGAGGACGCCCAAGGATGGTTTTGATGCTGGCGGAAAGCTATCGCAGGTGAACTGACTATCACCATTTGGCTGATTAGGGGTTTCGTAGCTTAGATTACCTAATTCCCCATTCATTTCTTAAATCTTTTAATATCACAGACAATTTTAAAAGGATCAAAAATGATGAGTTTCTCCCATGAAAGCCTCCTTATTCTCCACTGCAGGGCAACTGTGGTTTTGCTCAGTTTGACAATATGGGAGGGAGTTATGAGGCAAGAAGTCTACGGTTTGGTGCGTTTGTTCTCTGTGCTTCATATTGTTTATTAAACCGGATCACTCCAGGGCCTTAACTTATGTGTCAATGGTATGGTTTCCATAGCAACAGGTGTCAATGAAAAGAAATCAACATTTGTAAGGCATAGGAAACTCAAGATTCTGTAATAACCTATATGGGAAAAGAATATGAAAAACAATGGACATATGTATAACTGAATTACCTTGTTGTACACCTGAAACAACATTGTAAATCAACTAGACTCCAACATAAAACAAAAATTAAACAATCTACAGCTCCCCTATAAAGTCAAACATTAAGAAAATGTCTCCCAAGCCAACTCAAAACAGATTTGACCCACTATAATTATATTTTATTACTTCATCAGATTGTTTACATTATCATATCGGTAAGAAGATTTTTTTCTGGGAATTTTCCAACTCTGAAACAAACACATCAACAACAACACTAAATCTTAAAAGAGTAGTTCCTCTCAAGAAAATTATCAAGTATTAAAATTAATTTTGGCCTCTAACCGACGAAAACCTTTTTGGAAAAGTCCTATCATTTTCTCTGTGGACTAAAGTGACTCATAATTAAAGGTTTTGACTTGCTGCTAATAGAGGATGCCAGAAATTATCTGAGTCACTGCTAAAATTAACACCAAGTTTTGATTCAATGAAACAATGAATCACATTTGTCTCATTTCATTTAAAACCTGACAGGATGCTTTTGGAACTTCCTGCCTTAATTTGAAGATGTATTTATAAGATTTTCCACTAAGTTCTTGATATTGTTAGGGGGCAGCCTTACATGACGAATGGGATAAAGCTCCGTGTTCGATTTCTCAAATGGATCTCAACAATAGAGAAGGCAGGGTTGAGGGTGGGAGGGTTGGGCCGCCATGCTCCACACCCACCCCCCACCTCCCCAGTCCCTAAACCCACCATTTTCCCCATCATAACCACTACATTCCAGTCTATACACTTTGGGTGGGAGGAGGGCACGGCAACCCACTCCAGTATTCTTGCCTGGAGAATCCCCATGGACAGAGGAGCCTGGTGGGCTACAGTCCATGGGGTTGCAAAGAGTCAGACACGACTGAGCGACTAAGCGCACAGACTAGTTGGGCTTCCTAGGTGGCGCAGTGGTAGAAATTCTGCCTGCCAGTGTAGGAGATGCAGGGGACAAAGGCTTGATCCCTGGGTCCACAAGGTCCCCTGGAGTAGGAAATGGCAACCCGTTCCAGTGTTCTTGCCTGGGAAATCCCATGGTCAGAAGAGCCTGGGGGCCTACAGTCCATGGGGTTGCAAGAGTCAGACACGACTGAGTGACTACGTGTACATACACGCACACACACAGAGGCTAGTTGCCCAGTGCCCTGCTGCTGCTAGTCTCAGAGAATTCCTTCTTTGTACTTTGCACTTCTATACTGCCTGACTAAGTCTCTAGCCTGGCTTTTCAAGCACTGCAGATGAGTAAATCTAGTTGGTTTGGTGTTTTGTTTTTTTTTTTTAAACATGGGACTAGCCAAGCACTGACACCTACATTGGTGAAAGTATAGAAGGAAAAAATAACACAGTTGGTAAGGAACAGATAAAGGGGCTCTGAGAAAAGACGGTTTCAGAGGAAAGGTTAAGAAAAAGAAGCACCCACGGTCCTAGTGCCTGGAATCCTTAGGCAGGGGGCCATCAGCATCATCTCCTAGCTCTGAGCCAGTCCCTGCTCTGCATCACGAGGCCAGTGGCAAACTCCATGCCCAACCTTCCCTGCAGCTGGTTTTGAGTTAGGTCGGGTTGGTGGGAAACTTGGTAAGACACTGAAGGGCGAAGTCAGTGTATTTCTCCCTGTCTCTGCTGCTGTGGCCTCGGTTATTTTAGAAGCAACGCAGCTCTGGCTTTGGGTTCTGGTTACACATTTTTCTTTTGTGTACGGACGAGCCTGGTGGGCTGCCGTCTATGGGGTCGCACAGAGTCGGACACGACTGAAGCGACTTAGCAGCGGCAGCAGCCCCAGCTCCAGGGTGTAGGTTTCCTGACGCTATGGTGTTTTTCAGCTCCTGCCGCCATCTCACCAGTTCCCTATATTAACTGACCTCTACTGAACCACGTGGCATGGGTTCTGCTCTCCTCACAGGGCTCTGGCTCCATGGGCTCCATCATCTTCCTCTGTGCTCAGAATATTCTTTATTAAACAATGCTTTTTTCCCTACATTGTTGTTCTTTCGCCACTAAGCTGTGTTTGATTCTTTGTGACCACGTGGATGGCAGCATGCCAGGCTTCCCTGCCCTTCACTATCTCCTGGAGTTTGTTCAAATTCATGCCCACTGAGTTGGTGATGCCATTCAACCATCTCATCCTCTGCTGCCCCCTTCTCCTTTTACCTTCAGCCTTTCCTAGCACCACGGTCTTTTCCAACAAGTCAGCTCTTCACATGAGAGGGTGAAAGTATTGGAGCTTCAGAATCAGTCCTTCCAATGAATATTCAGGGTTGATTTCCTTTATACAACAACATCATCTGAGTCATGTCATGCTGAACTGACTGCATGTGGTTGACCCAATGTAATATGTAATTGTTTGCACTGAATATCACATAGATAAAATCTTTGGCAAAAATGCTACTTTATTCTTTGTTCTCAAAAAGAAATCTGTTATTTCCTAAGAAGATCATTTAAAGGATGGGTGAGGTGTTAATAATAATTAAACTAAATAGTAGCATAAATCACATTGGAAAAAAAATGTATCTTACTGAGGAGCACCTGTCTACACATTTTGTAGTCCACATGATATTTTGTGGTTTTTTTTTTTTTTTAGGAAAACAAAATCATTTATTTAACTCCTAACACACAGATGGTATTAATATATGCTAGCAGAAACATTAGAAGGGATGCAGGTTTAAAACTATCAGAGATCCAAAGTCAGAGTGAGAAGTTCACGCTATGCAAAGATTTTTCAAGCTACCAATTAAATATCTCCATGTGCAAGAACAAGCTGATCAGGGCTCTGTGCCTATGACTCAGCATACAATTGCTTGAGCAGCCCTCATAATCTTACAGGACTAGTTAATAAACCTAACAGGACAGGAACTCCAAAAAAGAGGCAGAAGTCAATATTTCATCATTCAATGATATTCTTTGCCTGCCTAGTTAACTCCTCTCATCCTTCAAACAGGGGGTCAGTTGGCACCTCCTCATGGAACCAAATACTTCTTGTTACAGTCAAGTCACAGAAACCCTGCCTACCTTCAGCTGCATATCACACTTAAGTCCAGTTCAGCTGGCTGAATTGTTCAAAGGATCTCTCTCTCTCCCACTGCATAGAAAGCCCTGTGAAGGTAGGAACCATTTCTGCTACTGTTTGTTTTTATTTTCTTAGTGGGTGAGCATCAGTAGTTAATGCAAGCCAACTGAAGGAGTAAATGAGAATAGAGAGGCACAGAAATTCCCAAACTTAGGAACTAGGGACAGCAAAGGAACTGGCCCCAACTTCCGCTTAAAGTGATTCTTCTGACCTCTGCTTGCATTTGTCCTAGTCTGAGGCAAATTCACCCGGCCAATGATGTCATCCCTACCCGTCCTCAAAAGGAGCTCTTTGTTCATGGTGTTTTTCTAATTATAGTATTGTAATAAAATGGAGGGTTTCGATAGGTCAGCATTTTAAAAGAAAAGCACAGATATATCAAGGTGAATTATTACGTGATGACAGTTCCACACTCAAGGAACGGACAGACGGAGGGGAGTCCAAACGTGGGGACAGGGAAGAAAAAGCGAGAAACTGTTCCTTAAACAACAGCACATCAAGGCTAGTCACTCAAGTAAGAAGTTACCTTTTATCTGCCCTTCATATTAAAAAAAAAGGGTGCTATCACCCAGGCTGCAGTCCTTATTTTGTCCCCAATAAAACTTAATTCACACACACACACAAAAACCCAGAAAAAAATCAAGTAGTTTTGGGTCAGCAGACCGTAGGCAATGACTGAAGAGAGGTGATCCTGTTTCTACACCTATGCCCCGTGCTTCAGGCCTAATGTCATTTGTCTTTAGCTCATTCAAGTATTAATACTCTAGAACAAAATAAGGGAATTAGAATGTGATGAACAGTGGTTCTGTCACAGTAGTTGTTAATGTCAGCACTCAAAAGGGTCAAATGCACACACAGGCATACATACATAATATTTCTGGAGGAGGACATCACTGTAATATAGTAGAAACAGACATCTGATACACTTCAGTGGATAGAATTCTCAAATGGTTGACTTTAAAAGAACCTAGAAAAAAATGGGTATATGTATAACTGATTCACTTTGCTTTAGACCTGAAACTAATACATTATAAATCAACTATACTCCAATAAAATTTTCTAATAAAATAAAATATTTAAAAAAAATAAAAATAAAAAAAAATTTTTTCTGTGAAGTGTATCTTTTGATGACTATATTAGGAAACTTTTGGAAGGTAGCTGTCAAAGTCTGTTGAAACTGGTACGCTGGTTCTTTATCTTCATTTTTCTTCTGTTTACTGATCTACTGTTTGATATAACTCTCTGACTTTAAAAAATGTTTAATTTACTTGTGTTTGGCTGTGCTGGGTCTTCATTGCTTTGTGCAGGAATTTCTTTACTTGGGGCAAGCAGAGGCTCCTCTAGTTGCTGTGGGCTCATTTGGTGGTTTCTCATTGTGGAGCCCTGGCTCTAGGGCATCCGGCCTTCAGTAGTTGCAGCTTCTGGGCTTTAGGTGCACAGGCTCAGTGGGATGTGGGATCTTCCTAGATCAGGGATCAAACCCGTGTCTCCTGCATTGTCAGGTGGATTCGTATATCCACAGTGCCGCCACGGAAGCGCTCTGACCTTAATTTTAAATCCATCCACTAAAACCTTTTGTAATTCCAAAATCTCTTTGGTTTTCAAAGGAGAAAAGTTGACTGACTAACTGAATGTTACTTTTCTTGAAGACTCACGTTATCACAATTATCAAGATATTTTATGGGAAATGCAGGATGGTAGAAATTGCTATCGTAGAGGGAGACAGTTCCCAATGGCATAATAGTGATACAGTCTTGCTAGTAATTAGCTGGTTTTCAAGGTGCCCCATCTGTGGAGCATTTGACCACAAAGTCAACTAACTATCAATTCAGATCAGCACTTGGGAGGGAAAAAAGTATTTCCCCTTTCAGGGATGATTTTTACTGCTTTTAGTTTTTAAATCCTAGATGAAAAAATATCAATGAACTTTTCTTTAAACACCCTGGCTCTTTAACATGTGTGCTAAGTCGTGCCTGAGTCTTTGCAACACCATGGACTGTAGCCCACCAGGCTCCTCTGTCCGTGGAATTCTCCAGGCAAGAATACTGGAGTGGGTAGCCATGCCCTCCTCCAGGGGATCTTCCTGACCCAGGGATGGAACCCTCAGCTCTCTCCTCTCCTGCACTGGTAGTGGGTTCTTTATCACAAGTGCCACCTGGCTCTTTAGAAAGTGAAAGTCAAGTTGCTCAGTCGTGTCCAACTCTTTGCGACCCCATGGACTGTAGCCTACGAGTTCCTCAGTCCATGGAATTTTCCAGGCAAGAGTACTGGAGTGGGTTGCCATTTCCTTTTCCAGGGGATCTTCCCAACCCAGGGATCTAACCTGGGTCTCCTGCACTGCAGGCAGATGCTTTACCACCTGAGCCACTAGGGAAGCAAATCATGGTTTTCTGTTAATGTGATCAAGCCAACCTACAGCCTTGGACCAGGTTTTCCTTTGGTGCAAAGGCTGTTCTGAGTTAACATCACACTGCTGACTAGTTCCCCTTGTGATACTCATTAACCAGTTACCTAAACAGAAATGCCTGGGTGGCTTCTGACCATTGCAAGGGGTTGGTTTTCCCAGAGTGACCTGGCTGACCTTCAACCTGCAGCCTTGATCCCACGAGCCTTGTGCTTCAACTGACTGAGCTGGGCGAGAGGTGATGCAAAAGAGTGTGCTGAGATTAGAAACAGAACCATGGCAAATGTTCACAGAGAAGAGGCTAAATTAATGGTGATCACTTAAATAAACATATATTCATTTATCAAACTTCAGTGAGACTGCCTTACATAAAGAAAGATGGTTATCAGGTGAGTAATATTATCTTTAAGTGTACAAACAATGTTGGAGGATGCAGAGCAATTTATCTTCATTGCCACAGAATCACAAGCAATGAAATAAAATTACAGGCAAGAGAGAGTTTATGATAAGTAAATCAGCACCTGAATCTCTCTAAACCATTCAAGACAGATTGTGACATGTTCCTTTATTGATGTCTGGGGTTCTTTGCCTACTTAATGATGGAATAATTCATCTATGTATTTTGTTGTTGTTTAGTTGCTAAGTCGTGTCTGAGCCTTTGTGACCCCACAGACTGTAGCCCACTAGGCTCCTTTGTCCATGGGATTCTCAGGACAAGAGTACTGGAGTGGGTTGCCATTTCCTTCTCTGGGGGATCTTTCCAACCCCGGGATAGAACCCTCATCTCGTAGGTCTCTGCATTGGCAGGCAGATTCTTTACCACTAAGCCACCAGGGAACTGAGTTTCTACCAGGGTTAGGTTCTATGTTCAGCTCTTAGGAGACCGAACGTGCTCTTCAGGTCCATTGTTATAAACCAAATATACAGCATAGAAAATAAGCTAATTCTTTAAAAAATTAAAAGTCTTCAGAAACTGCTTTAGCTCAGATTTTTGAGTCAACAATCCTTTAGACTTCCTTAGCTCCTGCAATGGTATGTCCCAGTGATAGCTTACAGTGAATGATGTTGGATTCGTGATCAGGGACCAGGCTTGATCACTCAAGAGCTTTTGTGTAGCCAAGTTTTATTAATGTGAAAAAGGGACAGGAAAAGCTTCTGACATAGACATCAGAAGGGGGATGGAGATTGCCTCATCAAGAGAGCTATATACTTTTTCAATTGGTTATTGCAGTAAATCAAAAGAATGTCTCAAGGTTCTAAAAGGTCTTAGGAGACCCACTCCCACAATATACATTTTAAGATAACAGGCTTAGAACTAACAATAGAAAGCTCTACTAGATCCACTCCCATAATACACATTTTAAGATTAGTGAGAAGGTTCTCAAGAAGGAGAAACATGTTCTTAAGCAGGATACTTTGTTATATTGACTAAGACAAAGCAATGTAGAAAAAAAGGGTTTGTCCTTTTCTCCTCCTTGAGAACTCCAGACCCCTCTCTCCTCCTCGGGGATCCTGGACTTTTTATCAACCTACCTAGAAATTGACTCTTCTCACCAGGGTTCTACTTTAAATTTTCCAAATGGAAATATTTTAACCATTGAGGTACTGATGCTTAAATTATGATAATGTCTGATATTTCAATCAGTATAACACACACACACACACACACACAAAGCTTTTAGAGAAATGAGAAAAGTATATTTGAAATGTATATTTCATCCCTTTTTCTGGCACAGAGCTTTCAAAGCTCTTGGAATTCCCTAAGAGAGCTATCAAAGGGTCTTTTGTTATGTTAATAAGGTGCCTTTTGGACCACAACTGAGGATGGGGGCTGCTTGGCAGGAAAACCAACCATGACCTTGTAGAGTTGGAACCTTCACTCCCACCTCCTTGACCTCTGGGGAGGGGAGACGGTTAGAGGCTGAGTTCAGTCACCAGTGGACAATATTTTAATCAACTGTGTCTATGTAAAAAAGCACCCACATAACCCCCAAAAGACAGGGTTTGGAGAGCTTCTGGGCTGGAAAACACATGCTTGGAGGGGGCATGGACACTCTGAGCCTTCCTTTCATAGCTTGCCCTGATGCTGGGAAAGATTGAAGGTGGGAGGAGAAGGGGGTGACACAGGATGAGACATGAGTTTGAGTAAAGTCCAGGAGTTGGTGATGGACAGTGAAGCCTGGCGTGCTGCAGTCCATGGAGTCACAAGCAGCTGGACGCACCTGAACTGAACTGAGGCTCTTGTTGTGGTTGTTCAGTCACTAAGTCATGTCCAGCTCTTTGCAACCCCACAGACTGCAGCATGCCAGGCTTCCCTGTCCCGTCATCTCCTAGAGTTTGCTCAAACTCATGTCCATTGCGTTGGTGATGCATCTAACTAGGCTCTCTGAGTCTTGAACTTGGATTGCTGGATTCGCAGTCAAAAGTGCTCATCATTACTCCATGGAACCATGGCTGGCCTGCTGCTTCCACTGCTGAGTCAGACCAGGCACAGCCCCCAGCGTCTAGAACTAGGCTCTAGTTAGATGGAAAGAAATGGCTGAAGGGACTGGACTCCGTGGCTTAGATGAAATTCTTTCATCCAAGACTTTTTGCTTGGGCCTTTTTATCTCTATCTCTGTCAGACTGTACTGAAGAAAGAAAACTCTTTCAACATTATTATTTTGAGAAGACACTTCATCTCTTGCCCTCAACATCAGGTAAATATATATATTTTTCTCAGTGTATGAAGGTTATAGGCAGTGGTTTATCATTTGCGAATGCATGGGTATTTTACTGTAAAGAAGGAAATGGTCAAATGTTGAAAAGATAAAAACTGAAGAGAACTGAAAGATAAACATATTTTAGAATTAAGCTCTCTTCCTAGAAAAGATATTATCTTAAAAACATTTCCTTTCTCATCATAAATTACAATCATGTTTATATGATGCCACTCAGGGCCCCGCAGGGCACAGTCCCCGTTCAGAAGCCTCTGATACCAAACTGTCAAAACATGGTTATTTGATGTTAAGTGGTGTGAACAGATTTTATTTTAACTGACACACTGGAAGATGATTAATAGGATGAGTGAACGATCAAACAGTGAATGTACTTCAATGCAAGTTGAACAATATTTTAATAAGTAAAATAAGAAAACTATTTCACACTAGAAAATTCCAGTCACACTTAATGATTTTAAAGCAAAAAGTTATTTGACTTATCTCTCTAGTTCCACAGCATTGTGTTTAAGTAAATGGAAAGTCTCAGAATTGTCTTTGAGAAACATGTGAAGGAATTTTTTAAGATAAATACGAGATTAGGAAATTCTCAGAGGGTCTATAAATTGCTTGTGCATGTGTGCGTGCGTGTGTGAGTATGCATGTGTGTGTGTTAGTCACTTAGTCATGTCTGACTCTTTGCAACCTCATGGACTATAACCCACCAGGCTCCTTTGTCCATGGGATTTTCCAGGCAAGAACACTGTAGTCAGTTGCCTTAACTTGTCTCCAGACAAGTCCAAGGAGACCAAGGCAGATGGAGCTCTCAGGACAGAGTACCAAAGAGGAGAACTACAGTCTGGTGCTGTAGTGGAAACTCAAAGCTATTATTAAAAGAAAATAAGAGAAAATACAATATGGCAGAAGAGAAAACATACTACAGAATGAGCAAGAAGTAGTTTCTTAGCCAAGTCAAGTACTTAGGATCGGCCAAGAAAACACACGAAGATTGAGAGAAAGGAGATAAACAGTTCACAATTTGAGAAAGTTTATAACAGTTTAATCCTTTTTTTTTTTTGAATAGTTGATTTACAATTTGGCACATGTACAGCAAAGTGATTCATTACCTATCTATACATATCTATATAAACATCTTTTTTTCAGATTCCTTTCCATCATAGGCTTTCACAAGATACTGAATATAGTTCCCTGTGCTATACAGTAGGTCCTAGTTGCTTACCTATTTTATATACGTCATGCATGTGAAGTTACTTCAGTTGCGTCTGACTCTTTGTGACGCTATGGACTGTAGCTCACCAGGCTCCTCTGTGCATGGTCCATGAGATTCTCCAGCAAGAATACTGGAGTGGGTAGCCATTCCCTTCTCCAGGGGATCTTGCCGACCCAGGAATCGAACCTGTGTCTCTTAGCCACATCTCCTACATTGGCAGGTGGGTTCTTTCCCACTAGCACCACCTGGGAAGCCCATTTTATGTATAGTAGTGTGTATTTGTTCATCTCAAATTCCCGATTTATCCCTTCACCCTCAGCTGCCTCTTTTGGTAACTGTTTTTGTTGTTGTTGTTGTTGTTTTTTCCATGTTTGTGAGTCTACTTTTGTTTTGTAAATAAGTTCATGTGTATCTTTTTTGTAGTGATATCTTATGATATCCAAGTGATATCATGATATGTGATATTTGTCTTTGTCTGACTTACTTCACTTAGCAGGACAATCTCTAGATCCATCCATGTTGCTGAATTTTAATCCTATTGAGGATAAAAGCTTTTGAAGGTTCTGTGAAATTTGAGAATATGGAGTTATGAATAGCCTATTTTCTGCAGCACCTTTTCTCTGTCCTATGTGCCCTCCAAGCATTGAGAGGAAGTTTTTGAGTGACACCTATGCAGAAGGCAGTAAGCTGCCTTTTAAAAAAGCCCCCAGTGAGCACTGTCCTCCCATTTGCCTTAGTCACTAGTACCAGACCCTCCTAGGTCCCTAAGGACTCCCAAGTCCTCATAGACATTTGAGGCATTTCTGAGATAGACTCACCTATAACATCACACAGAAGACTGCTGGACATCTCATTCTTACACTTTGATCTTTCTGCTTGAGCATGAACCCAAAAAAGCCAGGGATGATGGTTGGTCTTTTCCCTTCCTTTATCCACCAGTAGTTTAGCTCAACCTACTAGCTGGAGACTTCTTGCAAACATGGAAGAAATTTCATCAACAAATTAGATCCTCATTCAGTGAACTCATCTCTTCCTTGACAGATTTAAATAAGTAGCCCGTCTTTTATCGGTTAACTTCTGTATCTTTATAATCTCCTTAGGGTTTGTTTTTTTCTTTTTAAGGGGCAGAAACATTTTTTTGTCTCAATATTGTAAGACATAATTTAACACAAGGAGAATCTTTAAACAACTGCATGTGGTATTTTCCTTAGATCCTTATGTTGACCTGACATTTCTACACTCTTTTTTTCAAACGTATTAGACTTTCTTTCACTCTAGACCAGACTTCTCCATCAGAAACAATATGTGAGCCACAAATGCAAGTGAAAATTTCACTAGCCTCATTAAGAAAAAGAAAGGCAATTAATTTTGAGACTACATTTAAAACCATCTATCAAAAAGCATTATTCTTTTGACAAGTAATCAGTACAAAATTACTGAGGGGTTATCATCTATCTTCTCTTTTTATCTGAGGCTTGGGTACAGAGGGCGTTTTATGTCGATGGAAGATTTCAGTTCAGATGAGCTGCATCCCAAACGCTCAACAGTCGTACTTGTCAAGCAGTTCAGGTGTTGAAACACATGGCATTAATTTCTCTCCCTTCTTGTCCCCAGGAAAGTCCTTGCCTGAGGATTACTTCATTTCCTGTGTCTTCAGTTTTCCATTGGATTTTTATTCTCTGCCTTTAAGCTGCACAGGCCTCTCTTAAGCCCTTCACTTGCAGTGTCGCTGGTTTAGTTGATCAATTTCCTGTCTTCCTAAGCTCTCTCTAAGTAAAACCCAGGCCTCTTCACTGCTTTAGATGCTGCCAACAACTCTCTCCTTCCTGCCTGGATGGCTTTCACAGATACATGCTCGTGCCCCTCTCCCTTCTGCTTTGCAGAGTCATCCTGATAGTGAGGGGGGTGGGGGGCACAGGCCATAATTCTCAAACCTGAGTGCAAACATGGAAGACATTTCATTGCTTGGGAACCCCAGTTACCATATTGCTGGGCCCACTCCCACAGATGTAGATTTCAGAGGTATGGGGTGAAGTGGGAGAATTTGTATTTCTAATCAGTTTCCAGGTGATGCTGTGGGTCTGGGGATCCCACTTGCAGATCCCCCGCTGAAAGTGTCAGTCCTTGGTCCTCTGGCCTTCTCCCCCAGGAGCCACACCCCCTTCTCCTGGCCAACAGAGCCTTGATTCGGTTCAGTGTCCTGGTAGCCTGTGTCTCAGGGCCAGCTGGTGTCAGTGCTGGCCAAGGGGAAAGACACTTTCTCTGACCAGTGGTGGGTTCTGGCAGGTGAGACCTGCAGGGTTGAGGAGCATTTAGGAACCTTTCAGACTCTATAGAAGGGACCCCAAGACAGGCTGGCTCTTCTGGCTTCTGGACATCATTGTCTAAGAACATTCCTCAGGACTAGCATCATCATTCTGGGCCTGAGGGCAACGGCCAAAGAGGCCAAGCTGTGCACGGACCACAGAGAAAGAGATGGGAAGGAGGAGGGGGTCATGCAGCCAGTGGAGGAAACCATGTGGGCGTCCCTCCTGTGCCGTGCGCAGTGACGAGCATGCCTGTGTTCAGGCCACTTTTTAACCTCATGCAGGAGACCTCCCGACTCCTCTGAGTGCTTTCATCTCTTCCCTCTCCAACAGCCAAATAGGCTGGTGTTTTCTCGAACACCGCTCTCAACCCCACTGCTTCCTCTACTGAACTGTCTCTCCCTTCCCTGCCTTTTTTGCTCTGCTGAAGTCGAGGGGAGCCCAGTCCCTAACACTCTGGGAGCTTAGAACAGGGACACAAACGAGGGTCCTTGCTCATCTCTCTTCCCACACCTGGATGCATCTCGTGCTGTGAGTGGGATGCACGTGGGCACCTGCATGTGAGTCCAGGCTCTGCTGAAAGCCCCCACTCCCTGTGAGCTGCATCCCCTGGCCAGCCTTCCTTGGAGGGGTGTGGGCACTGGTGCCTGGTCAGCCAGGGATGGGGGGTAGGGTGCGAACTGGGGAAGAGCTAGGCAGGCATGGAGGTTGGTTCAGGGCGGCCTGGCTGGGAACTGTAGCTTCCCAGGTACATGGAGTGTGGTTTACAGGTGGGGTGATGGGAAGCGTGGATTCTCATACTGCTGTGGGGGGCATAGCCAGAGGAAGGCCACGGTGGACCTTCTAAAGCAGGACGCAGGGCCAGTGGTCCCCGCTGCTTGGGTGTCAGAACCGGATGAGGATCGATGATATGATTGGGCAGATCCTTAAGAGTCCGAGTCACAAACAGTAAAGGCTTTCCTGGTGATAGGGACACCTGACACCTAATACTTTGATCCTCCTTGGAATCAAGATAATACCCTAGCATATTGGTTTTATGAAAAGATCTGGGAATTTTAGTTTTGAGCCTTTATTTTTTATTGTGTCATGTACAAGTAGGCATTTAAACCTTCACGGTAAGACTTTCCCTATAGTATTATTTCTTATGCTCTTATCCCTTTCTCCTCCTTGGATTAATTTGCCAAAATAAATCTAGTTATTTTTTAAGAAAGGACCTCATTTGGTAAAGTTTATTCGGTACATTCTGTTTTCCCACATTAAATTTGAGTATGAATGGGGCACAAGCTACTATTCATTAACTCTCACGCTTGGAAGGCCAGCCCCAAGTGTGCTGACACTGCGTCACTGATGACAAGTCTGGCCCACCTGCTCCTCACTCCCTTGTAATTAATCTGTGTCCACCCCTCCCTCTGCCTTGAAGATTTTATATATGCATCTTTATTTATATCTGAATATTCTGGAGCTGAACCATGCTGTGTCCTTCAGTACAGGGAAGTTTTCTTTAGAGTCATTCAGCGTTTTCTTTGCTCCAGTGTCTGCTCTTCTAAAACTTCTATTAGACACATGTCTAAGATTCGGCTCTATTTCCTATTCCTACGTGTCCTGACTCATCCCCTTCTACCCATCCCGACATTTGTTTACGTGATATTTTAGAGATCCCTTCCAGAACATTCATTTCTGCTCTCCAATCTTTAAACTGTGTGTTTGTTTTTTGACATATAGTTAATTCCCAGGAATTCTCATTTTGTTAAACATTGAAGATTTGAGGAGGAGGATTATCTTGTTTTCATGTTTATTTTCAAGTTGTCTTTGTTTTCTATTGACGCTGTTTCCTTGGAGTGAGTTCTTCAATTTGTTGCATTCGATGTTTCTCTTTAAAGGGTTTTCTTTCAAAGTTTGATTCTCGGTTTTCTGTTCACACTTACATTCAAGGACAGGATTGAAGATTGAGTTTCCTGAGCTGAAATAAGAAATCCTAGTAACTTTCTCCATTAATGTGAGTTCTGATCTCAGCAGTCTGCCTCCCATCATTGTGGGAAGGGCAAGGTGGGTGAGAGGGATCGGTCTTTACCTGCAGCAAAGCCTGGGGGGCCCTCCTGTTAGAGTCCCCACCTCCACATACATCCTCAGTGCCCTGTCCTGTGGACAACACCAGCCTCACTGGCCCCATTTAATTCCCCCAGGTTCCAGTCTGTTTCTCTTAAAAAGAGACGAGCAGAAAAGCTTTCACTTAGTTGAGACAACAGTTCTTGAGCCATTTAGCTTGGAGGAGAGGGTCCAGCTGCCTGGGCTTAGAGATGCTCTGATGCATGAAGATGAGATGTGCTGCCTACCTTCCTCTTCCCAAGGCTCTGTCTTAATCACTGACTCACCTGTCCTGTCCAGTGCCTGGAACAGTGTGTCTCTAGCTCTTGGGATTTTTTAAAAACTATATTTTTGAAGGTCCATTCTCCTGTGTGTATTTTAGGCTATGACATTTTGTTTTGTTTTGACTTGAGATATGATTGACATGTAGCATTGTGTAAATTTACAATGTGTTTGATTTGACCCACTTACATATTCAGATAACTGCCACCCTAGTGTTCGCTCACACCTCTATCACATCAGATAATGATCATTTCTTTTCTTGTGTGAGAACATTTAAGATCTGGTCTCGAGCAATTCAGGTATATAATACAGGATGTTTGACTATAATCGTGATTCCGTGCATTCGCTCTCCAGGAATTATTTGCCTTCTATTGCAAGATTTTCCCTTTGACCAACCCTAATTTGGGCTGTGGTCTTATCCTCAGTTTGATTCTGTCAGCTTTATAAGTTCTTTCCAGATTGCTCCCTTCATATTTTCCAGTGTGATTATGGATTGGTTCTTTGTTTTCATGCCAGTATCTTAACATATGGCCTTATCACTCACTGACGCTATAGGTATTAATATAACCTTTCCTGTAAGTGTTTGCCCCGTTCCAGTTCACCCCCTATAATAATGTCATCGAATATAATAGCCACTGGCCACATGAGGCCATCGAGCACTTGAGTTTTGAAGACTTTGAACAAAGAAAAAGGACTGTGAACTATTAAAATTTTAAATGTAATTAACAGTTTGAAATTTTAATATTTTACATGCATTGGCTTAAATTGAACGTAGTTGTAAAATTAACGCCACTGGTTTCTTTTCACTCTTACAATGTGGATACTAGACAATGTAAAATTGCATGTGTGTGTGTGTGGCTCCTATTTCCACCCAACAAGGCTACCTCCACTGCCACAGGAGTCACTCCTTAGATACAGTTAGGAGGAGGAAGTCAAGATACGACTCTCAGATATGTATGTATGTGAATACCCGTCCATCCTCAGATCTTGTCAAAAACCACTAAAGAGTGAGATAAATTACTTTAGGAAAAAGTGGTGGTGTGGGTGCAAAGGAGAGGTCAGGCCAGAGGTGTCATATCTTTAGTAGAATCTATGTCATTCAGGAATCAGTCTATTATGGGTAGAAGCTAAGGAAACAATTCAATGTTTTCCATGGTCGGCCATAGACCTGTCCATCGTGTGAACAGGTCTGTTGTACAGGAAGAAAGGAGTCAGAGTAGACCTGGCAGTTAAGTTAGGAAGATAATGAGCTTGGCTTTGGATCTGTGGTGTATGAGGTGTCCCTGGGCATCCACACATCCCCACAGGCAGATGACAACATGAGCAACTCTAGGAGCACGGGGCCTGGGGGTAGACACGGGGGTCCTCAGTGTGGTATGTGAATCCCCCAGGGGCCCACACCTCAATGCTGGTACTTTGGGAAAACTACCAGGGAAGGATAGGCTGATGAGCAAGAGTCTTGAGGGGAAAGGGATTTTTAGCAAAAGGAACCATGACCAGTTTTTATACTCTTGAGACCTAGCAGAGCAAAGGTACAAGGCAGGCTCTCAGGGGGACACTCGTGTAACTAAGTGTAAGTTGCTCAGTTGTGTCCGACTCTTTGCGACCCCATGGACTGTAGCCCACCAGGCTCCTCTGTCCATGGAATTCTCTAACCAAGAATACTGGAGTGGGTAAGCCTATCCCTTCTCCAGGGGATCTTCCTGACCCAGGAATTGAACCAGGGTCTCCTGCATTGCAGGCAGATTCTTTACCAGCTGAGTTACCAGGGAAGCCTTGTAGCTTTCAATACACTTAGTGTTTCAGGAATACACTTAAGTGTTTCAAGAACTACTAGAGCATGAGGTTTGCTTTAACCAGTGGAAGCTTTTATCAGGCAAGGGTTTTTAAGAGGTGGCATGTAAATAGAGGAAGAAAGTACAAACCTGTGGACAAAGGGGGTTTGGTATGAAAATGAGGGAGTCTTAACTCGTATAGTCTAATTGGGATGAATGAATCTTCTATCCCTGCAGGCTTATAAGAGCTGAGAGGTCCCTGTGCTATACAGCAGCTTCCCACTAGCAACCCACGGTGGTGTGTATACATGTCAATCCTAGTCTCCTGATTCATCTCACCCTCTCCTTACCCACCTGTGGTCACATGTCCACTCTCTCTCGGTGTCTCTGCAAACAGGTTCATCTGTACCGTTTTTCTGGATTCCACATATTTGTGTGAATATACAATATTTGCTTGGTGCTCTGTGACGACCTACATGGGTGTGTGATGAGTGGGAGGGAGGCTCAAGAGGGAGGGATTGTATGTATATGCATAGCTGATTCACTTCATTGTACAGCAGCAACTACCACATAGTTGTAAAGCAACTATATCCCAATTAAAAAAAAAAAAGATTCTACTAAGAGAATTAACTGTCTGTGGTGGGAAATGTAGCCAAATTTAGGTTAATTCCAAATCTAAAACAGAGCTCAAGTTCTGCTTTAGATTTCAAACCCCAAGTACCCAGACAAAGGGAGATTCCTGTTGTTTTTAATGCTGTAGTAACAGAACTGAAACATAGAACAAAACCCCCCACAATTCTGTACACAACTTGAGGCATGGTATCTTTCTTTTCTGTGGCCTAAATTCAGAGCACAAAATGCTGAACGACACCAAAAAACATATAATCACCATCAAATATTTTTGAGGGAGGGCATAGTCAGTGTGGGAACTTTAGTTAATTCTCAAGTTGAAGTCTATCTAGAATATTCCTGAGGACCTGAATGAAAAACCTGATCTTGTTTGTAACATTTGAAAAATACTAGTCAGAAGGAGTTTGTGTGGAGTCGGGAACAACTCATCTTGCAGATATTAGGGTTGACTATGATCAAATTATGAAATAATATTGATACATTAAGAGGCATCAGGATGGTGTTGTAGAAGAAAAATGGACTTAAAGTTCATGAATTCAACATGCTTTTGTGGTTTACAATCTTCTAAATAATGTTCTAAATGACCTGGGATGAAAAAGACAAAATCCCTGCCTGCTTGGAGCTGACATTCCAGTTCCCAGATACAGGTACATATTTAAATAAACAATGATTTAAATAATTTTAAGTAAGTGCTTGGAAGGAAATAAAAATGGGATAGAGAGTGATGGGGTGGTGGAGAACCACTCTGGCAAATAGGTCGGAAAAGGGGTTGGAAGGAGACGCCACAGGCAGAGGGAAAAGCAGATGTAAAAGGCGAAAGCCCAGAGGTAGGAGAAGCTTGTTATGTTCAAGAAGGAGAAGGAAGGGCAGAGTGGCTGAGATTCCATTAGCTGTCTGGGTAGGGTAGCGGTAGGAGGGGAGGGGAGGGAAGTAGTGTCCTATAGTCATTTTAAGAGACTTGGATTTTATTGTATTTGTGTGTGGTGGGGGAGCCTTTGGCAGGTTACAATCAGAGGATTGTTAGAGTCTGATTCATATTAAGACAAAATCACTCCAGTTGCTTAGTGGAGCATGGACCAGTGGAGGTGAGTGGGAAGTTACAGAGCTCTTGAAATGGATTAAAGGAAGAGAGGAGGTGGTTTCTGCTGTGACTGCCAAAGGGGAGACGGTATCAAGGATTTGCTCCAGAAAGACTGTGGGAGCAAAAGTTGACCAAAGGGGTTTGTGGAAAGCCAGCACAGCAACCAAATCCAAGACGGTGCCTAAATTTTGGCCTGAATAACTGATACACAGGGGTGATAGCTACTGAAAGGACTAAGACTGAGGACCAGTAGGTTTAAAGCAGATGAGGATTCTGGTTTGAACCTCTGACGTTTGAGATGCTCACTGGGTATTCAGGTGGAGATGCCAGGCTGGCAGCTGGATGAGTGGGGGAAGTGTGGGCCTCAGAGGCAGAGCAAGGTGGCCTTGGCATTCTAGCATTGCCCACAGCCCCGGGACTGGGTGGGACGGTCAGGACGAGAACTGCCTGGTGCCTTCTGATGTTCCAAGGTCCAGGAGTGGAAAAGACAGCAACAGTTTCTGGAAGCAGCGGAAGGGAAACCAAGCAGCAAAGCCTAGGGCAGAGAGTGGCTTAAAAAAGGACTAGTTAGCTCGTTCAAACTGCTGACTGAGACGTGGAGAAGACTGACCAGGGGACCTGGCAAGACGTGGGTCAGTGGTGACTTCATGAGAGTTAAGAGACTGTGGTCCTAGCTCTGTCGATAGCTAGGCACCAGTTTTTTTAAAAGACTTTTCTGTAAGTGGGGACTATAGTACTAAATATGAGTTCAATCATGTCTGACTCTTTGTGACCCCATGGATTGTAGTTCACCAGGCTCCTCTGTCCATGGAATTTCTCAGGCAAGAACAGTGGAGTGGGTTGCCATCTCCTACTCCAGTACTAAATGTGATGCCTTGCATACAGGGGTAACGGAGCAAATACTATATTTTGTGAAACTTTCTAGTTGGAAAGATCTACATTTGAAGTTGGGGCTTCTCTGGTGGCTCAGATGATAAAGAATCTGCCTGCAAAGCAGGATTCAATCCCTGGGTCAGGAAGATCCCCTGGAGATCCATTCCAGTATTCTCGCCTGGAGAACTTCACGGACAGATGAGCCTGGCGGACTACAGTCCATGGGGTCTCCAAGAATCGGACACAACTGAATAACTAGTGCTCACTCACACTTGTAGTTAGTTGTGACTTCTATTATCTATACATGGCACTAAGATCAGATTCTGAAATAAATGCTATTAGTTTAGGAACTTAGGGTATGTCAGTAACTTGGCATTTTATTCCTTTGTCAGAGATGTATCAATGAGTTAATACTTTTGTGTATGTGAAAGTGCCTCTCTGCATTCTCAGAGCAGTGTGCCAGCCACATTCACGGAGGGCATTCTCATGATGCTGGTTTGCCTCTCTTCCTCAGAGCAGTTACTGGGTGTCACTGACATGCCAGGCACTGTGGTAGGTATGCAGAGAATCAGCAGTGAATGAAAAGTAGATCCTGAACATAGGAGCTCTGGCAGCTTTAACCACTACACATATCTGATTTAGAACAGTGGTTCTCAACATGTGGTGTCCAACCATCAGCCTCAGCAGCGCCCAGAACTTATCAGACATGTAAATTGCAGCCCCCACCCCAGATCTATTGAGTCAGAAACTGAATCAGCAGTCCATGTGGCAGATGATCCTAGAGAACCACTGGTAAGAGGGAGGCAGGCTGTCACCTGGAAGGTTCATTCATCTAAGCTCCATCTGAGACTGACAGTAAGGAGAAGACATCAAATAAAGCCAGCCCTCCATGTCTGGGGTTCTGCATTGGTGGATTCAGCCAACCGCAGATCAAAAATATTCTTAAAGAAATCCAGAAATTTCCAAAAGCAAAACTTGAATTTGCCACGTGCTGGCAACTATCTTCATATAATTTATGTTATATTAGGTATTATAAGTAATCTAGAGATGATTTAAAGCATACAAGAGGATGTGTATAAAGTGACAGTCTTAGTCACTCAGTCATGTCTGACTCTTTGCGACCCCATGGACTGTAGCCCGCCAGGCTTCCTCTGTCTACAGAATTCTCAGGCGAGAACACTGGAGTGGGTAGCCACTCCCTTCTCCAGGGAAGCTTCCTGACCCAGGGATTGAACCCTGGCCTCCTGCATTGCAGGCAGATTCTTTACTGTCTGAGAGGATGTGTGTAGGTTCTATGCAAACACTATGCCATGTGATACAAGGGCCTTGAGCATCCGTGGATTTTGGTATCCACTGGGGTCCTGGACTCGGTCCTCCTTGGTTACCGAGGAATGATGACTCCATAGAGGTAATGGTGGTGTCACTCTGTTCCATTTTCTGAAACCTGTCCTTGGTTATTTTGGCTTAAGGCATTTTTCAGTCTACTTTTGGCTTCAGATGACGTGAAGCTATTTAAAAATTGGGGGTTTATTTATTTCCATTATGTAAGTTAGACTGTCGAGTGCTTCTGAGAAAATCACCCAGCTGTACATATTGGTCCCAGTATAAATGTATAACTCTCGGCTGCGCCGGACACCGGATGCCAAGTGGAGGCCCACGTTCTCCTTGTCACCGCTCCCCCGTGTTCTCCCAGGAGCTGTTTTGAACATACTTTCTGCCTACTTGTTAATCATTCCTAACAAATCATCCTAACCTCTTACTCTTCACTGATAAAATAACTTACTGGAAAATAGTCCTGACACTTACCCTGAACATGGTACCTAACTCCATCACATCTTTCCTCCTTTGATGATGCTTAGAGGAGGGAGCTGTAATTGCTCTAACATAAGCATAAGTTCACTGGGTCCTCATCTCCGCCTCTTCTTCTCTTGTCTCTTAAACCCTTCACTCTCCATCAGTATCTTTCCATCAGCATTTAATCATGGTTAAGAGGCTCTTTCATCTTAAAAGGAAAAGCTAAATCTTGCCTCAATCTCATACCACTTTCAAGCTATTGATCTCTATCTTTTATTTTGTGCAGCAAAATTTCTAGTATATGTCCATCTTGTTTTCTTTATAGTCCCTTCAGCCGGCCTGTCATTTGTTTCTTGGCAGTCAGTTGACTAACATTTGATGAATACAATGGCTGAATGCACATCTTAAAACCTGAAAATACAGAAAGTTAAAAAAATGTATATCATGTATTATCTCTTTACCTAGAGAAAACCATCACGGACATTTTAAATAGTTAGCATCTTCACATTTATATTCCTGGACTTCAAAAGACAAATAATAGTCTTATTCAGTTTTAGAAAGAGCACAGTAATGTCTGCAGAATGATTTAGAACTGCTATTCAGTTATTTGTGCAAATATTATCCAGAAAAAGTAGAGATAATTGAAATTTAAAGGAAATACCTTTTCTTGCACCATTAAATCATCATACTGGATCAAACCTCTATTGGAACATCTAGTAAGTGATGTCAAGGGAAAAAGGTTTTAATTTTTAAAATTTTTATTGATTTTTTTGATGTGGATCATTTTTCAAGTTTTATTCAATTTGTTACAATATTGCTTCTGTTTTATGTTATGAGCTTTTTTTGGCCACAAGACACGTGAGATTTTAGCTCACTGACCACGAATCGAACCCTCACCCCCTGCATTGGAAGCCACAGTCTTAATCACTGGACCACAAGGGAAGTCCTAGAAAGGAGGTTTTAAATTTCTCCTCCTTCCTGCCCAGTTTTCTGGAGAGAATAATCAGAACAACAAACAACTGGTGATAAACAAAACAACTGATTTTTTGAGGAAGAGCATTCTTCCTCCACTTTTCTTCTAAAAGGTATCTGTTGTAGGTGTTAACAGGCTGATGGGACAAAAAAGGAGAAAGAGGTAACTAATGAATGAACAGCATGAGAAGACAAGGGTCTATTATGAAAGAGAAAATTATTTTCCCTAATAATATTCAAAGAAAACAATGACTGGATTTTGTTGCTCTGAGAATGTTATGAGGAAAAATACCGAAGATTAACGGAGTTTATCTCTCCAAGTCAAAATACTTGAATTTGCATATACCAAACTTTAGAGTACCCTAATATTATGGATCTTCCCTACACAGGGACTGAACCCAGGTCTCCTGCATTGCAGGCATACTCTTTACCATCTGAGCCACCAGGGAAATCGGATATTATGGAGCTCTATTAGAAATCTCACTAATTATCAGTTGGTCATTTAATACATCCAATACTTCTTTAAATTAGTCTTCAGTCATTTCTTCTTGAAGATTAAATGCCAGAAAATCACAATGAGGTCTCTCACTATATAGCAGGGCTTCCCTGGTAGCTCAGCTAGTAAAGAATCCGCCTGCAATGCAGGAGACCCTGGTTCGATTCATGGGTTGGGAAGATCCCCTGGAGAAGGGACATGATCCCTGCTGCAGTATTCTTGGGCTTCCCTGGTGGCTTGGACAGTAAAGGATCCGCCTGCAATGTGGAGACCTGGGTTCAATCCCTGGGTTGGGAAGATCCCCTGAGGGGAGGGCATGGTAACCCACTCCAGTATTCTTGCCTGGAGAACCCCCATGGACAGAGGGGCCTGGCAGGCTACATTCCATGGGGTCACAAAGAGTTGGACACGTAGAGCGACTAAACACAGCTCATTATACAGCAACCACTGGTTTTTGCAAAATATCCTGCACATTCAACTCCACATGTTACACCACTGACACACTCCGTTAGGAAAATAATACAAGAGAAGGGTGCATGCTCTCCAAAAATGTGTATAGAAAGAAGAGAGTGGCCCTGGACTTAATTTACAAAAGATACCTGGAATCAAGTAAAGAGACCTCTTTTCACAGAAAAGGAGAACCACAGTCTAAATATAGAAATTTTGCAATTTCAGTTTGTTCTTAAAAATTTCACAGATACAGCCCTCCAGGTTCTTACCTGAGCTGTGAATATCCACAAAACCATGAAAAATCAAAATTATTGCCCTTACTTAATAAGAGTGCCAGCTTCCTTCTGCCAACTCTCCTGTGTCTGTCAGCTTGCCACTAAGGAGGCTGTATTCAGAACTGATGTTTATTTAATGTTTTAATGTATCTCATCTAAAGGGCCTCTTATGTATATGTACTATGTAAAGCAAGATTCTAAGATTAAATATCTTTGATAAAAGGCCCTCTTGTTGGAAATTCCCTGAGGTCCAGTGGTTAGACTCTGCACTTCCACAGCAGTGGGCACAGGTTCGATCCCTGGTCGGGGAATTAGGATCCAGTAATGACTTGCCTGGAGAATCCCATGGACAGAGGAGCCTGGCAGGCTACAGTCCATGCGGTCACAAAGAGTCAGACATGACTAAAGCGACTTAGCATGCATGCATGCACGCACATGCCACGCAGTATGGCCAAGAAATAAAGGCCCCCTTTCTATCTTGTCTGTGTTAACATGGAGGCACATGCAGAGAAGCTAGCAGGTTTGTTGTGTTAGCATGTGGGCGTTTAATCAGTGCTTAATAATATTGGCAAGTTTGAATAATGTTTGTTATTGTAGGTAGAACAACAGAACTTTGTTTTTCAGAGCAGGATGAAGCAAATATATCACAAAAGTGAAATTGCTGAATTTAAGATGAGTTGAATCCCACTGTACTCAAGCAATTTATCCCTCCCTTATTTCATATAAAAATGTGATTTCATTAACTGATCCCAGATTTCATTTTGAGTCTCCTAGAGAACATATAAGATGATTTGTTTGCATAAACCCTGGGGTCTAGGAAAACAGCGTAACTAAAAAGGATATTTCATTCTAGTTTTCTTGTTACTACATAGCTTGATCTTACTGGCTCCAATAACAATAAAAAGTTCTCCAAAGAAAGAGCCCCTTGGTACTGAACGTACTTTGTACTCAGGTACAGCTGTTAAATGCTGTGTTACAACAAATGTCATTACTACAAATCATAGCAAATGTGTACTGCAAACATATGGGAGGTGAGGTAGAAATGCTGGACTAACCGGTTTAAAAAAAAAGTGATGTACCTTTTAGAGAATTTTTAAAATTTACTTTATAAAAATTTATTTTTAATTGGAGGAGAGATTTTATTTTTAAGTGAAAATAAAGAAATAAATAAACATCTTGACCTCTTATGAGGGTGCAAAATAGTCATAGTTAAGCCTAGGTTAACAAAATCTAGAACCTACAGACTGGAAGAAAATATTTGCAAACCATATGATTGACAAGGGATTAATTTCCAGTTAAAATACACAGACAGCTCAGTTCAGTTCATTCGCTCAGTTGTGTCTGACTCTTTGCGACCCCATGAATTGCAGCATGCCAGGCCTCCCTGTCCATCACCAACTCCTGGAGTTCACTCAAACTCACGTCCATCGAGTCGGTGATGCCATCCAGCCATCTCATCCTCTGTCGTCCCCTTCTCCTACTCATATAGCTCAATATCAACACAACAAACAACCCAACCAAAAAATATATGGGCAGAAGATCTAAAGAGACATTTCTCCAAAGAAGAAATACAGGTGGCCAACAGGCACAGGAAAAAATGCTCAATACTGCTAATTATTAGAGAAATGCAAATCAAAACTATGATTAGAACCAAGGATACTAAGTTACACTGCAGGTACCTTAGTATTACTATTAACATTAAAGATAAGCAAAAGGAAGTTTTTTTTCCCCAATGTAACTAAAATTCACTTTAATATGAAGTGGGATTTAAGAAGTGAGCATAAGCTCTGTAGATGCCAGAGAAGCCTGCACCCTGGGGCCTATGGGTCTGCTTCCAGCCCAGTTTCTAGTCCTGCTGTGGAATATTTATTTCCTGAAGCCAGGAATGCTGGAATACAGGCCTAAGGCCCAATCAAGCATTGAGACAGCTGTGTTGGCCTCTGATTCCACAACTGCCCCACCTCTGCATTCCTAGTCTGTCTCAAAGAACTGCCGTCCCCACCTGCTTCTTTCAGTAGCTAGAGCATAACCCTGAGGTCTCTCTTTCCCACCTAGACGTCAGTCTCTGTAGCACTGACCCAGAGGAGGAACCAGACTCTGGGCCTCCACATTAATGAGTTCTGGTGCTCTGAAAGGAAAACAGGAAAAGCATGAACTGAAGAAAGCCAAGTCTTTTGCTGTGGGTTTGCTGTGTTTAATAGTTTTAATTTTCTAAAAATCTCAACAAATCCCTGCCCAGGAAGACTTCATTTTGACAGTATTAAGTTATCATCATCTGACTCTCTTAATTCAAATTAAGTGATCAAATATTTATTGAATATTTACTATCTACAAAACACTTTTCAAGATGCTATAAGGCATACAGAGAAACATAATACTGGATCCAGGCTTTCAGTTGCCTCTAATTAGAAAAAAACAACTTTCAGTAAAAGATACTAGGCAGAGCAAATAGAGAATTATCTGGTTTTTCTTGCCTGCATTATTCAGGGTTTTCCAGTGAATTGGCTCCTGTGATTGTAGGGGCTGACAACTCCCAAACCTGCAGAACAGGCCATCAGGCTGGAGACTACTCAGGGACTATTACAGCTCAAGTTTGAGAGCATTCTGGGGGCAGAATCCCTGGTCTTCTGGGGACTGCCACCTTTTTCTTCTCTTAAGTACTTCAACTGATTAGATGAGGCCCACCCACATCATGGAGCATAATCTGCTTTACTCAATATCTACTGATTCAGATGTTAATCTCATCTAAAAAATGCATTTGCAGCATTGTTTAGGCTGAGGTTTGGCTAAATACCTAGACACCATCACCTAGCCAAGCTGACATCAAATTAACTATTAGATTGCTCTTTGCAAACAATAGTCAATAAATTTGTTTTTAAAGAGGCTGTAAGATTTTTCTAGAGTCAATAACAAGATACCATTCCCTGCCCCACCACCTCGGGAAGAACCCTGTTATCTTCTGCCCCTTTTAGTGGGGATCAAATAGCCTGTTGGGAACTGATGCTTCTTTTGGAAGAGGGAGTGACAGTGCAAGAGTTTATGTGGCCCTGGCTTAGATGTCAGGAACTACTGGCTTCCTTCTTGGCCTTTGGCCTCCTGAGTGAGCATCCCCTGGGGAACATGCTTCTGGTTTTTATGGCAAGTGCTTCTGTTGTTAGAGTTGTTATTTTTCAGTCATGTCCGACTCTTTGCAACCCCATGGACTGCAGCATGCCAGGTTTCCCTGCCCTCCACTACTGCCCAGAGTTTGCTCAAACTCATGTCCATCGAGTCGATGATGCCATCCAACCATCTCATCCTCTGTCACCCCTTTCTCTTCCTGCCCTCAATCGTTCCCAGCATTGCAGTCTTTTCCAGTGAGTCTGCTCTTCCCATCAGTTGGCCAAAGTATTGAAGCTTCAGCTTCAGCATCAGTCCTTCCAATGAATATTCAACTCTGGGTTTTGGCCAAATTGCCTGCCAAACTGCCATTCCCCCCACCCTGCTCTATTTTAGATAATTTTGTTCTTTCTGAAAACTGACAAGCTGAATCTAAGCTGTAAAGTTACAAAGAAGGCCCAGGAGTCCATGGGAGAAGAGAGAAGATAATGTATTAGGATCTTTCAACTTAGGACTTTTAAATATTTTCTGAAGAACTTTTTAACTTTCTAAGGGGAGCTTTGGATTTCAGTATCTTTCAGCCAAAAAAGACCTCAGTATAGGAGCAGAAGAAAAAGCCAGACTCTCCCAGGATGTATCAGGGGTTTGTCTCTCCCAGCAAGGCCACTGAATGCTGTTCTTCTTTGTGGGACTAACTGTCCTACAGCTCTTGCTTTCATTTAAAAGTGAGACATAAGGAACTTACTATGAAGCCAGTAAATGAGTGCATGACACTGAAGAAATTCAGGGTCAAAAGGTCTCCTGTAGAACAGGGGTTTTAGGCCTGAACAGAGAAGAGGTCAGTATGAGATTCATATGGCAGGATAGGATTTTAAAATCTATAAATAAAAAATATAAAAGTGATACAATATATACAATGCAATATGGCCCTAAAAAAAAAAACAAAACAAAACTCCCATCAGATTCTACAACATGGATGAACTTGAGGGCATTATGCTAAGTAAAATAAGCTGGTCATAAAGTGACAAATGGTATCTGATTGTACTTGTATGAGGTGACTCAAGAAGTCACACCCACAGAAGAATGGCAAGCGCTATAGAATGGGGAGTTAGTGTGAAATGAGTATGGACTTTCTGTTTTGCAAGATGACAAAGTCCTGGAGGTCTGTTACAAAATGATGTGAATGTACTTAATGCTGTTGAACTGGACACCTAATAGAGTGTCTATTTATGTATATTTTATTGCAATGAAAATGCACTGTAGAAAATGTGGAGAATAGACGAAACAAGCATCATCCCCCTCCCCTTTGGCAACCACAAGTCTGTTGTCTAGGTCTGAGCCTGTTTCTGATTTGCACACGGGTTCATTTGTGCCATATTTTAGAGTCCACATATAAGTGATATCATATGGTATTTGTCTTTTTATTTCTGGCTTCATTTAATATAATCATCTCTAGTTGCATCCATGTTGCTGCAAATGGCATTATTTCATTCTTTTTATGGCCGAGTAATACACCGTTGTATATATGCACCGCATCTTCCTTATCCATTCATCTGTCTATGGACATTCAGGTTGCCTCCATGACTTGGCTATTATGAATAGTGCTGCTATGAACACAGGGGTGCATGTATCTTTTTGAGTTATAGTTTTATGCAGTATATGTTCAAGGATGGGGCTGCTATGAACACAGGGGTGCATGTATCTTTTTGAGTTATAGTATTATACAGTATATGTTCAAGGATGGGATTGATAGAGCATATGATAATTCTATTTTTAGTTTTCTGAGGTATCACCACACTGTTTTCCATAGTGGCTGCACCAACTTACATTCTCACCAGCAGTGCAGCAGCATTCCCTTGTCTCTATAGCCTCTCCAGAGCTTGTTATTTGTAGACTTTTTAATCATGGACATTCTGATCAGTGTGAGGTGATAACTCATTGGAGTTTTGATTTGCATTTCTTTAATAATTAGTAGTGTTGAACATCTTTTCATGTGTCTACTGGCTGTCTGGGGTTTCCCAGGTGGTGAAGTGGTAAAGAATCTGCTTGCCAATACAGGAGACATAGGAGATGTGGGTTCAATCTTGGGTTGGGAAGAGCCCCTAGAGGAGGTAATGGCAACCCACTCCAGTGTTCTTGCCTGGAGAATTCCATGGACAGGGGAGCCTGGTAGGCTACAGTCCATGGAGTTGCAAAGAATCAGACATGACTGAGCAGGCACACACACACTAGCATGTGCATGTCTTTTTTTGAGAAATGTCTATTAAGGTCCTCTGACCTTTGTTTGACTGGGTTGTTTGCTTTTTTGTTGAGTTTTATGAGCAGTTTTGTGTATTTTGGAGATTAAGCCCTTGTCTGTTACATTATTTACAAATATTTTCTCCCATTCCATAGGTTGTCGTTTCAATTTTTTTTTTTTATAGTTCTCTTTGCTTGCAAAAGCTTGTAAGTTTAATTAGGTCCCACTTGTTTATTTTTGTTTTTATTTCTATTGTCTTGGGAGACTGAATATTGTACTGTTTTGATTACTGTAGCTTTGTAATATTGTTTGATAACTGGGAACATTAGGTATCCAGCTTTGCTCTTGCATCTCAAGATTGCTTTGGTTACTTGGGATCTTTGGTGGTTCTGTACAAATTCTAGAATTGTTTGTTCTATTTCTGTGAAAAATGCCATTGGAATCTTGATGGAAATTGCTCTGAATCTATAGATTGCTTGTGGTAACATGGACATTTTTACAATATTAATTCTTCCAATCCATGAGTACAGTCTACCTTTCCATTTATTTTTATCTTCAGTTTCTTTCATCCATGCCTTATAATTTTTTGCAGTCTTTCACCTCAGTTAAGTTTATTCCTAGGTATTTCATTCTTTCTGATGCACTGTAAATGGAATGCTTTCCTAATTTTTCTTTCTGACACTAAAACTGTTAAGAGTATAAATGCTGCAAATAGCAGAATTTTCTTCTTTTGTATGGAAGGATAATGTTCAGGTGTGTCTGTGCATATATATATATGCATACCACATTTTCTTTATTCATCTGTTAATAAGCACTAGGTTTCTTTCATGTCTGGCTATTATAAATAATGCTCCAGTGAACACAGGAATACAGATACCTTTTTGACACAGTAATTTTGTTTGCTTTGGATATATACTCAGATATTGATTGCTTGATTACATGGTATTTCTGTTTTTAATTTTTTGAGACACCTCCATGTTGTTCTTATTAATGGATACACCAATCTTCATTCTCACCAACAGCACACAGGCAAACCCTTTTCTCCACATGCTACTTAGCACTTATAAATTTTTTCTTTTTTTATAATAGTCAAATAGGTGTGAAGCAATATCTCATTGTGCTTTTGATTTGCATTTCCCTGATTAGTGAAATTGAGCATCTTTTCATGTACCTATTGGCCATCTGTGTCTTCTTGAGAAAAATGTTTATTTAGATCTTCTTCCCATTTTTTAATTGGATTTTTTTTTTGCTATTGAGTAGTATGAATTCTTTATATAGTTTTGATATTTATACTTCAAATAAATGAAATGCAAACATTTTCTCCCTTTCCATGGGTTCTTTTCATTTTGTTGAAGATTTCCTTTGCTGTACAGAAGCTGTTTAGTTTAATGCAGTTCCACTCAATTATCTTTTATTTTGTATTTGTTTTTGGTATCAGATTCAAAAAAATCATTGCCAGGGGTGATGTCAAAAGAACTTATCATATATATATATATTTCCCCCATCCCAGATGTTTTATGGCTTTGAGTTCAGGTGTTATGGTTCAAGTCCTTAACCCACTTTGCTGATTTTGTGTATGATGTTAGACAGTGGTCCAGTTTCATTCTTTTGCATGTTGCTGTCCAGTTTCCCCAGCACTATTTATTGAAGAAACTGGTGGCTCAGAGGTTAAAGCGTCTGCCCACAATGCAGGAGACCTGGGTTTGATCCCTGGGTCGGGAAGATTCCCCTGGAGAAGGAAATGACAACCCACTCCAGTATTCTTGCCTGGAGAATCCCATGGATGGAGGAACCTGATGGGCTACAGTCCACGGGGTCGCAAAAAGTCGGACACGACTGAGTGACTTCACTTTCATGTTGTTTTCTTAAGATAATTTCTTGTCATAGAATCTTTGAGTCAAAGGCTAGGCATGAGTCCATTCTTAGCATTTGATGTATGCTCAAAATTGCTTCTCAAGAGATTAGGTAACACAATAAAATATAAAAGCACTCTTATCATCATGACCTAATCTTTGATGAAAGATTAAAATACATTAATTTAACATCAATAGAAAAAATCTTGCATTTCATAATTTAAACTTGCATTTCAAAAAATTACTAGTGACATTAAGTTACAGTCATATCTCTATGATGATTTAGCAGTTACCTTTTCTCTCTTGACACATCTATTGATACTTTTAGATGGCTTTTTTTAATGGTTTACATTTATAGCCATATCTAAATGTTAACATGTTATATTATTATATACAATACTATCAATTGTATTGATTCTTTAATGGTTTCCTTTATTGTTCCAAAGCTTAAAAGTTCTTCTCATTCTAAAACTTTTAAAAGACCATTTCATTCTTTTTAAATCTAGTTTGCTTATGGCTGGATTTTGTAGTCTCTTGCTCCATTTGGAATTTTCTGCCACATATAGGACAGATTTTGACTGGCAGTGAGGTAGCAGAATTAAATGAAGAGTATGTGGAAAGCACAAGAATAACTCACTTGTCTGAGTGAAGTCGCTGCATTGATCGTGATGATATAATGAGAGGCAGAAATGGCAAGAAAGGAGAAGAACCTGATCTGACGCAACCTGGGCTACTCAGAAGTGGCCCACACTGCCTCAGTGGGTCTTGGCTAACCGGGGGTAGGAGGACCTGGGAACAGTAACCCAGCTTTTACCACAAACATCAGGTAGGTAAGAAAGACTTTGCCAAATTTGAGATATCAGGTTTTAGAGCAATGCTTGCTAAGCAGGAAATACTTATGTGCTTACTAATAATCTTTCCAGAATGAGGTAGAATTTCCATCCTTGCCAACAGCAATTTTGTGTGACTTAAATTGTGTTTGTAAAAGGAAGGATGTTTTCCCAATTTCTAGCAGAAATAATTAAGTTTTGCATTAGATGTGCAGGTGTAACCACCGCGTATCTTTCTTATTCCTCTCTGAAAAGAATAAAAAATCATTCAACTTTCACTGCATTGTTCTTCCTCTAGGGTCCAGATAATACACCCATATGCTCACTGCCACCCATATTCAAAGGTTATTTTTTAAAGACAAGATCTTAGTTCATTTTTATATAGATTCCTATTTTTAAAGGATGTTCAAATAAAGAGTGCTGGAAATACCAGAACTTCAAAATACAAGAGAATTAAAACTGAAAAATGCCTGCCTACAAAAGGCCCATATTTCTGGACAGGCAGAATGCAGAGTATTTTTCTCTATGGAACAAAAAATGTATTTATTTAATCGGAACACCTTTTAAAAAGACTTGGATCATAATCAGATTTGGAGAAGCCTTGGTTTTCCTCCCCACTTTCTCCTCTGTCACTTTAGTGATATGACTCAAATTCAGCAAGGAGGCAGACACAATGTAACTCAGATATATCTGAGGTGACAGCCATATAAAAGAGGAAGCAGGACTTTGGTGTGGTGTTAAAAGGTAATGAAAGGATTTAGGGACCAAAGCAGAGGAAAGGAAAGAAGAGTTCCTAGGGGCTGTTCTGTGCTCATTGCAAAGCGGTAGCTCCTCCTGCTCCAGAAGTTCCAATAGCCAAGAGCAAGGACCTGGAAAGAGCTCAGAGAAGAGTTGGCAAGGTAAGAAAATTCATTGCAAATTTCTAGTACCCTTCAATTCTGCATGGGTTGGAATCACATGCTTGAAACTGAAATAAAGAATTGGTTGAGTATTATCAATTTTGTCTGGTTGTCCTGTGATGGATTGGACTGGGTAATGGAGAATTGTGGGGTACTGGACCACATAGATACACAGGATATAGTGCTGGCTTATATTCTGTATGAATTTTCTTGGTCTATTTTTTCGGCTGGGTTCGGTCTTCGTTGCTGTGTGCTGGCTTTCTCTAGTTGTGGCAAGTGGGGGCTACTCTTCGTTGCAATGCGTGAGCTTCTCACTGCAGTGGCTTCTCTTCTTGGGGAGCACGGGCTCTAGAGAGCAGGCTCACCAGTCGTGGAGCACCGGCTCAGGCGCTCTGTGGCATGTGGGAATCTTCCTGGACTAGGGACTGAACTGATATCCCTTGAATTGCAAGGTGGATCCTTCACCACTGGACTACCAGGAGAGCCTTCCTTGATCATCTCAATTCAATCATCCTTGTCTCCTCTCATCCCCTAAAACACAGTTTTCATCACTGTTACCACGTGACAACTCTCTTTCAATTCTCTCGACTGTTTATTACTAGTATGTTGTTGGTTACTGTTTAACTTTTCATGATGGGAATTGGAATATAGGAAATACCAATCCTTAATACTTTGGCCACCTGGTGCGAAGAGCTGGCTCATTGGAAAAGACCCTGATGCTGGGAAAGACTGAAGGCAGGAGGAGAAGGGGGCGACAGAGGATGAGATGGTTGGATGGCATCATTGACTTAATGGATATGCGTTTGAGCAAGATAGTGCTCAAACTGGGAGATGGTGAACGACAGGGAAGCCTGGCTTGCTTCAGTCCACGGGGTTGCAAAGAGTTGGATATGACTGAGTGACTGAAAAACGAACAACAACAAATATCAATACAGTATCTAGAGAGGGCAGATCTGTGATGCGGGGCTGGCAGTTTACCTTCTCTGAACATCAATGGGTCAGGCACCTCTCGGGCATATGGTGAGGTTTCAATGACAGTCTATGGTTCTTACTACTTCTGTGCCTGTCACACAGTAGGCCCTTCAGACATTTGTATCTCTCTACCATTATGCCTTTTCTCCCCAGCTGTCTGAAAAACAGCTGATTTTATACTTGCATATTCTACAGCAATCTAGCCTTACAGAGTTCAGGTGATAAACAGCATGGAAATATATACATTACCATATGTAAAATAGATAGCAAGTGGGAATTTGCTGTGTGACACGGGGAGCTCAACCCAGCGCTCTGTGATAACCTAGAGGAGTGGGACGGGGAGGGAGATGGGAGGACAGTTCAAGAGCAAGGGCACTTATACATACCTGCGGCTGGTTCGTGTTGATGTGTGGCAGAAACCAACACAATACTGCAAAACAATCATCCTCTAATCAGAAAAAATGCACATGTAACATACAGTATAAAAAATAGTTACTTATTAATTCAGTTTGAGAATATGGTGGAAAAAGGATAAGATAAGCCTCCGTTGCTTATATTTTAAGAGATACGTTAAAAATTTTTTAAAGGGTAGTTTCCTACAATGATTAAATTTTCATATGATAACTTTGAAGAGTAAAATGAAATCACTCATGTTTGTATCTAAAGTGTTACAATCACATATCAGAGATATCAGTTGAGTCGCTTAGTCGTGTCCAACTCTTTGTGGCCCCATGGACTGCAGCACGCCGGGCTTCCCTGTCCATCACCAACTCCTGGAGCTTACTCAAACTCATATCCATTGAGTTTGTGATGCCATCCAGCCATCTCATCCTCTGTCATCCCCTTCTCCTCCCGCCTTCAATCTCTCCCAGCATCAGGGTCTTTTCCAACGAATCAGTTCTTTGCATCAGGTGACCAAAGTACTGGAGTTTCAGCTTCAGCACCAGTCCTTCCAATGAATATTTAGGACTGAGAACCAGAAACATAGGTTCCTATAAAGTTTACTTATAGAGAATGTTAAGAGAAATAAAAGGAATGCAGATAGATATCTGTCTTTTAAAAAGGAAATCCTACTCTGTGATACTATGGATGAACCTGGGAGGTATCATGTTAAATAAAACAAGCCAGTTACAGAAGAGTAAACGTAGCATGATTCTACTGACATGAGGTCTCTAAAACAGTCAAACTCACAGAAACAGAAATTAGAATGGTGGTTGCTGGGGCCAGGGTGCAGGAAAAATGGGGAGTTTCTGATCAATGAGTGTAAAGTTTCAATTATACTAGGTGATCAAACTCAAGAGATCTGCTGTATATTATCATGTCTATAGTTAACAGTATTGTATTGTGCAGTTAAAAATGTGTTGAGAGTAGATCTCAAGTGTTCATACCCACAAAAAATAGAAAAGAATATTTGTTACTTAGATTCATTTTGCCGTGTTTGAAATTTCAGAGCAAAGTTAAAAGCATGTCTGTTTCTTGCTCATCAGTCTTGCATCTGCAAGCATTTAGAGGATATTCAGCAGGAAAAGGCAAAAGCTACCTTGAATTAATGATCTTAACAGCTGCCATTTCTTGAACCAACTTTATACTAGGTACTCATTTAATCTCACAGCAGTCCAGAAGGACAAGGACCCTTGTATGTTCTAACAGAATCCTAAGCTCAATATTTTCAAAATAAAACTCATTTTTCTATCTCAATCCCTGCTGTTGGCAGATGAGGTGGTTCAGACCCGCAAAGGATCTCTCACTTGCTTGGTTCCAGTAGCTGTTTCATTACTTTCACTAGTAAACTGCAATGCAGGAGACCTGGGTTCAGTCCCTGGGTTGGGAAGGTCCCCTGGAGAAGGGAATGGCAACCCATTCCAGTACTCTTGCCTGGAGAATCCCATGTACAGAGGAGCCTGGCAGGTTATAGTCTATAGGGTTCCAAGAAGTCGGAAACGACCCAGCAAGTAATACTACACTCACAAGCTACAAATGCAGACAGTAGTGTGTAATTCCCTGGTCCTTTGCTTCTGGTAATGCTAATAATGCTCATCCTTTTCCCATTTAAGAGTTTTCTCACCTTCTGTTATGGGCTGAATTGTGTCCCTTCAGATTTCCTATGTGGAAGTTCTAAGCCCTAGTATCTCAGAATATGGCTGTATTTGGAAACAAAGACTTTACATTATTAAGTTTAAATTGAGGCCATAGGGGGCCCCAAATCCTGTCTGACCGATGTCCTTATAAGAGGAGGTTAGGACCAGAAACGCACAGAGCGGTAACCCTGTGAGGACACAGGGAGAAGACAGGCCAAGGACGAAGGCTCCAGGAGCAGCTGGCACCCTGATCTGCCTCCAAATTCCTGTCCGTCGATCCACCCAGGTTGTGGTCCTGACAAACAAGTATATACTTGTCCTGACAAACAAGTATGCCTCCTAAGTGCAGGTGACCTCTGCCTGTTCCCTACTCTAATCTGGACACTTTTTTCTCAGCATTCCCCAAGATCTCACCAATCAGTCACCCTGAATGTCCCCTTTTCCTGATTGCTGAAATAGAAGTTGCAGGCCTTGACTTAGATAGATCCTGGCTGCAGTTCCCCAAATTAATTACTTAAAAACTATTTTAATTGCATTAGAGTATACTTGATTTACAATGCTGTGTTATAGCAAGGTGATTCAGTTACATAAATATATATATGTGTACATGTGTGTGTATATATATATATATTCATTCTTTTGTAGATTCTTTCTCAATATTCAGACTACTGAGTAGAGAGCTTCCTGTGTGATACAGTAGGTCCTTGTTGGTTATCTAATATATAGTAGTGTGTGTGTGTTCATCCCAAGCTCCTGAGTTATATCTCCCTCTCCTGACCTCACCCCATGTTTCCCCTTTAGTAAACCTAAGTTTGTTTTCATTATCTGTAAGTCTGTTTTGTAAATAAAGTCATTTGTTTCTTTTTTTAAAAATTAGATTTTCATGTATGAGTCATATATTTGTTTTTCTCTGACTTATTTCACTTAGTATGGTAATCTCTAAGTCCATCCATGTAGCTGCAAGGGGCTGTGTTTCATTCCTTTTTATGGCTGAGTAATATTCCATTGTATACCATGTACCATATCTTCTTTATCTGTTCCTCTGTTGATGGACATTCAGGGTGCCTCCATGTCTTGTCTATTATAGATAGTGCTGTAGTGAACATTGAGGTGCATATATCTTTTTGAATTATGGTTTCCTCCAGATATGTGCCCAGGAGTGGGATTGCTTGCTGTGTACGTAATATGGTCGCTCTATTTTTTTTTTTTTTTAAGGAGCCTCCATACTGTTCTCTGTAGTAGCTGTAAGTTCACCGTGTTTTAGAAGCTGGTGAGGTTTGTTTCTTCTGTCCATCACTAGCATGAGCTCAGCCAGCACCTGAAGCTCAGTGCTGTGTCTAAAATAACTTCCTGTCCAATGAGACAGGTTTCCTCTGACCACTTTCACCTGGTCATCCCAGCTTCAGACTCATCTTTAGTTTTTCCCTCTGGTTGCTTCTCACAATCCAGTAGTTCTCACCTTCCTCTGCTATTGCTCCATTTCCCTTTCTTTGGCTTTGTCTCTTCTGGGTAGGTCCTGTCTCGTTTTCCCCTAGGTACTCTACATCAGTTCAGTTCAGTTGCTCAGTCATGTCTGACTCTTTGCGACCCCATGGACTGCAGCACGCCAGGCTTCCCTGTCCATCACCAACTCCCGGAGCTTGCTCAAACTCATGTCCATTGAATCGGTGATGTTATCCAACCATTGCATCTTCTGTCTTCCCCTTCTCCCGCCTTCAATCTTGCCCAGCATCAGGGTCTTTTCTAATAAGTCAGTTCTTTGCATCAGGTGGCCAAAGTATTGGAGTTTCAGCATCAGTCCTTCCAGTGAGTATTCAGAACTGATTTCCTTTAGGATTGACTGGTTTGATCTCCTTGTAGTCCAAGGGACTCTCAAGAGTCTTCCCCAACACCACAGTTCAAAAGCATCAATTCTCTGGCGCTCAGCTTTCTTTATAGTCCAACTCTCACATCCATACATGACCACTGGAAAAACCATAGCCTTGACTAGATGGACCTTTTTCAGCAAAGTAATGTCTCTGCTTTTTAATATGCTATCTAGGTTGGTCATAGTTTTTCTTCCAAGGAGCAAGTGTCTTTTAATTTCGTGGCTGCAACAAACTCCTAAACAGGTGGTCTACAGCAAACTCCTAAACAGATGCCTGCTGCCAGCCCTGCAGTGTGGCCGTGAATGTCGCACTCAGCCCGGAACAATATTCCCGCTGCTAACCCATTTCAGCCTTGGACCCTTTTTCCTGCCCCGCAGCCTTTGACTCCTGACCACGCCCGCCTTCATTATTCCCCAATTGTGTCCTTCATTCTAACTACAAGGGCTTATTTATTGATCAGAGGAGCGTGACTGGTTAGACCACGAGTTGTGACCATCCTATGTCTGCTTCACTCTTTTTGCTTAAGCCACTTCCCTGCTCAGAAATCCTGTCCACGGGCTGCCTCTTCCCATTCTTCAGAGGCAATTTCAGATCTAATTCCTGCATGAGTCCTTCTTCAAAGACACCAGCGGGATGAACTGCCGCCTTGAGCTTCTGTAGCATCCTATTTCCCTTTCTCTTTTGATTAGCAAGTTCCTCTGGGCCACTGTGGTGACCCTCCCTGACAGCCACCTCTCATCTCAGGTCACCGTTACACTCCCCTCTGTCTCCTCTCAACGGACGCTATTTCTTTTAATCTTGTTTTCAACTGTCTTTGGAATACACAGTTTTCTAACAGGAGGCCTTAAATGTACAACGACCGGATCGTAGTAAGGTCTCAATAGACAGCAACGATATCCTATATTAACGACTAACTATGATGGACCAGGGGATATTTTGCAGAAACTGAAGCTTGTAGCCAGCAATTTGTTATATAAGTGAATATTGAAACACTCCAGTCAATAACATTTGGGTAACAAAAGACATGTTAATATGTCTTTAGTTATTAATGATTATATAGCAATTATAGTATATCAATGTTAATAACAACACTATAGTAATATATCTTAATATAGAGTCCACATTAATAATACATATTAATATAATCAATATATAACACAATAGTTTATATAATAATTACATATAACTAATATATAATTATTAAGCAAATAGGGCTTCCCTGGTGGCTCAGAGGTAAAGAATCTTCTTGCAACTCAGGAGACATGGGTTCGATCCCTGGATCAGGAAGATCCCCTGGAGGAGGAAATGGCAACCCACTCTAGCATTCTTGCTTGAAAAACTCCATGAGGAGAGGAGCGTGGCATGCTACAGTCCATGGGACTGCAGAGTTGGACATGAATAAAGTGACTGAACACACACACAGATAAGCAAGTAAGTTATGCCAATTACAGCCCTTGACACTCATGTTGTCATTAGAAAGATCACTTTTCATTACTGTTGTTCAGTCTCTATGTCGTGTCTGACTCTTTGCAACCCCATGGACTGCGGCATGCCAGGCTCCCCTGTCTTTCAGTATCTCTAGGAGTACGCTCAAAACTCATGTCCATTGAATTGGTGTTGCCATCCATCCAACTCATCCTCTGTTGCTCCCTTCTCCTCCTGCTCTCAATCTTTCCCAGCATCAGAGTCTTTTCCAGTAAGTTGACTCGTCACATCAGGTGGCCAAAGTATTGGAGCTTCAGCATCAGTGCTTCCGTTGATATTCAGGAGTGATTTCCTTTAGGATTGACGGTTTGATCTCCTTGCTGTCCAAGAGACTCTCACGAGTCTTCTCCGGCAACACAGTTTAAAAGCATCACCTTCAGCACTCAGCTTCTTTATGGTCCAGTTCTTATATCCACACATGACTGCTGAGGGCCAGCGTGAGGAACTCCGCCCATGGCAAAGGTCATGAGGAAGGAGGCTTGGCATACGCAAAGGCATGATCAAGCCTCAGGAAACCCCCTGTTCCCGAGCATCCAACCCCCAAACCAGAGCCTGTTTCATGCTCTCACCTACACCTCTGACTTTACGGGGGGCTCTCCCCCATAACCATTTCTCTTGGAGAAGGAGTTAACTTGCAGCTCCAGTTAATAAAAATTCCTGGGCGTGACAAGAGTGTTTCAACTTAGAAATTCCTCTGGAGGTCCTCTAGCCTCCCTGATCAGGTTCATTAGGTCACATGTGATTGTTTATAGCCTCCCAACCTTGAGAGGCACGAGATGCTTTAAAACTTTCTAAATACAGACTCTTTTGAGAAGTTAGAAAATTATTAGTATAGTATAGTGGGTTGATTAGAAATTATATTGGTGAAGGGTTTTTTCATTTGTCCTGCCAATAATTACTGCTAATTCCCTGCCCTGGGTGTGACAAGGATGTCTCAGGTCAAACATCTCTGCTGACAGACTAGCTTGTGTGACAACCTCTCAACCATAAACAGCACATAGAGTTTGAAGTATTCGCATAGGGCTTTTCTCATTGTTGAGTCAGTGATTGCTGCCAGGCCTCCATATCCTTAGGCACCTGGGAATATATTAATCAGTGTATTTGGAATATAGAAAAGGAAATATAGTAGTTTTTGATGTCGGCAATACTAGACTTTTTGAGTTAATGAATTTTCTCGTTTGTTATAGATCACTGTACTTTGTTATAAATCACTATGTCCTTGCTATGTAAAAATGTAACTTTATCACTATCTTAAGACTAAATAGATCTTAAGGGGAACATTAGTCAAGGGTTTACATTTGTTGAGCCAATATTTACTGCTAAATCCCCATATTCCTTGCCTTTATAATGACTATAACTAGCATATAGGAAAAATAAGTATTAACCTTTAAGATTAATCATGTTAAACCTTAGGCTAAGTAAATTCCTTTCCTAGTTGTAACTCACTACACCCTCACCCTATAGGAATGCAACTTTATTTGGAGGGTGGCGCCTGATTTAAGAAAAAATCACCCCTGGAAAAATAAGTTTTCTGGTTAACTGACCGGTATCAGAAAGGGCCATAAAATGTCAGCAGGTCTCATGGCCAGAAAATGATGTCGAACCCATAAGACCTTTGTATAATTTTATATGACGCACCTGATTGTGACAAGGGTCAGGTCTGCTGACCCCCACATCTGTATTCATCCCTATGTATAACAAAAAGGTATATAAACAAACCTGAAAAATAAAGAAATCGGATCAGTTTCTGGAAAGACTGATTCCCCCATGTCGTCTCTTTCTTGCTCCCTGTTTTTCTGGCTGAATTCCCATCTGGAGCATGGATGCTATTCCATGTAAACCAAGTTATTCAGCCTCTTTTTCTCCACTAATTTTCCTACTACACTATCAGTTTCTAATCTCTCTCTATATCTGTAATTAAGATTCTTCCTAGGACGCCGATTCTGTCCCCACCTTCGAATCACCTTGGATCCACTGGGGCTGGACCCCGGCACATGACTACTAGAAAACCACAGCTTTGGCTATACAGACTTTCGTCAGCAAAGCGATCTCTCTGTTTTTTAATATGCTGTCTAGGTTTGTCATAGCTTTTCTTCCAAGGAGCGAGTGTCTTTTAATTTCATGGCTACAGTCACCATCCACAGTGATTTTGGAGCCCAAGAATATAAAATCTGCCACTGTTTCCATTATTTCCCCATCTATTTGCCATGAAGTGATGGGACTGGATACCATGATCTTCGTTTTTTGAATGCTGAGTTTTAAGCCAGCTTTTTCATTCTCATCTCTCACCTTCATCAAGAGGCTCTTTAGTTCCTCTTCACTTTCTGACACTAGGGTGGTATCATCTGCATATTTGAGGTTGATGATGTTTCACTATTAGTTATGTTTTGGGGGCTATATAGCTTTCTTATCATACTTCACTCCTTAAAGGCTTGGGCCTTTGTCTTAGGCTTTTTCTTTTGCATAAAACAATGCTTGGCATAAAATAAGTAATCAGTAAATGTTCTCTGTTCTCTGGAAATAAATGGAGCACCTCTTAGGAAGTCTTGTGTGTTTTTGCAGATGAATCTGGAAGAAGAGCTTACCGTTCAGTATACTTCATTTATAAATGCAGAAACATCTGCTGTGGGGTCTTAGGGAGCCATTTTTTTCCTTTACATTTTTACAGGCTTGAAAAATAGTTGTGCTCCATAAATATTCCAGGATGAGTCATTTGCTTAACCAAACAGCTGCTTACTCATTAGCCAAATGCTCTTCCCTTGAAGTCACACACCTAAGTGAATTTTCTCCCGTGCCTCCCTCCTTCCCTCAGGAGCCAGAAAAGTGAGGCACAGATAATATTTCTGGAATATAAAAGAGGGCCCAGCCTGCCTTTGGTATGGGAGAGTCTAAACTTCTTGAAGCCACAGGAAGCCATCTGAGCTCAAGTTAAGCAGCCATTTGTACCCGCTTTGCTGGTCTCTCTCACATAGTCTCCCGTTCCTGTCTCCCCCAGCATCTTCCTCCCGTTCAGTCCAGCCTTCCAGTTTTCCCGTCTGAGGCTCCTTGCAGGTCTTCTTTTTACCTCCTGTCACTATCACCTGCCTATTATGTAGGTAACTAGTCTGTGTCAAGAACCACTGGTAAAGTCATTTATTTCCGTAAGTACAAGGGAACGACAACTATTTTTGGAAATTCTATAAAGATGCATCCACTTCTACAATTAGCAGCTCTGAGCTATTTGGATAGTTCAACTTACTGTGAATGATGAATACAAAGCAGTCACTTGCACTTTCTATCCCAGACAACAACCGTTCAACTTTCTGCAGTGACCTGGGTTTAAGAATTTTAACTTCACAATAGTTCTTTATCACAGACAAATTCACTTATGGAAATGAATATTTGGTTCACATTAGTTTCTCTCATCTAAGAGAGGTGATTTATACTGTTGACCTTGAAAAATGGTTATCCTCACTAGTAGTTCTTCTTTTGAAAGAAAATATGCCTAAATGTTTGGGAAGAGGCCAGAGGAGAGTAGAACTTTATTATCTAGAAAGATCAAACGAAAGGAAATAGACATTGTTCTATAGTTTGCTCTCGTTTCTATTCTGGAATAGCTATTCTTAACAGGATTCCTGTCCGATGTGGATTTTTTTCCCCAGCAGAGGGCATCCCAGATTTCCAGAGCTGACATTTATCTGGTGTGCATTCAGTATAACGATACATTGTTGAAATCACCATGGTTTTTTTGTGTTTTTTTTTTTTTTTTTTTGTATATACCTAAAAAAGTGAAGTATAGTTGATTTACAATGTTGTGTTACTTCTGCGACTCAGTTATATATATGTGCGTGTGTTACATTCTTTTCCGTGATGGTTTGTCATAGAATATTGACTATAGTTTCCTGTGCTATACAGTAGGACCTTGTTGTTTATCCATCCTATATATAATAATTAGATTCTGCTAATCTCAAACTCCTGTTTCTTCTCTCCTTTACCTCCTCGGCAACCGTAAGTCTGATCTCTGTGATTTTTTTCGTTTTTATTTTGTAGATACGTTGATTTGTATCTTATTTTAGATTCCATATCTAAGTATTATCGTATAATATTTGTCTTTCTCTTTTTGACTTCACTTAGATTGATAATCTCTAGGTTCATCTATGTTGCTGCAAATGGCATTATTCTTTTTTTTAATGCCCAAGTAATATTCCAGTACTCTTGTCTGGAAAATCCCATGGATGCCAGGAGCCTGGTGGGCTGCAGTCTATGGGGTCGCTAAGAGTCAGACACAACTGAGTGACTTCACTTTCACTTTTCACTTTCATGCATTGGAGAAGGCAATGGCAACCCACTCCAGTGTTCTTGCCTGGAGAATCCCAGGGACGGGGGAGCCTGGTGGGCTGCCGTCTATGGCGTTGCACAGAGTCGGACACGACTGAAGTGCTTTAGCAGCAATATTCCATTGCACACATGCACCATATCTTTATATGTTCATCTTTTGATGGACAGTTAGGTGGTTTCCAGGTCTTGGCTATTGTAAATGCTATGAACATAGGGGCACATGTATCTTTTGAGATTATAGTTTTATGTCATATATGCCCAGGAGTGGGATTGCTGGGTCACGTGGCAACTCTATTTAAGTTTCCTGAAGTAGCTCCACACTGTTTTCCATAGTGGCTGCATCAATTTACATTCCCACCAACAGGAAATCACTTTGACGCTAAATTGCTCCATCACTTTGGTACTGAAGGCCTAAGCCCCCTGGTTCCTCATTCTTTCCATGGTGACATCCGTCTCTCACAAAAAATGCTTTGTAATGTCGTAGCTAGTGAGTAGACCTGATTATGAGAGGCCACAGCTAGACAGAGGGTTTGGTTGGCTATGGTTAACCATTTTGAGGGTCACCTGAAAAAGGCATTTGTTTTCAAGTAGAACTGGTATTAGTTACTTTCTAGGATGCAGTCTGAAAGGTGTTGGCTTTGGGAATAAGCGCATTTCCCTCCCTAGGGTTTGTTTTCCTCATCTGTGAGATGGTGAGATACCTTTGCTTAATTCTCATACTGGGTTCCAGAGTTACCCAAGGGATCTGCCTGATGCTAGGACTATGAGCCCTATTTCAAGCACAGGATCCTCTTAATCTACTCACTGGGCTCCACTTGACATTTTCTGTTTGCAGAAAGGATTTTTAAAAAAGTTTTGCTGCTTAAAAAGAAGTTGTAAACCACTGACTTGACTGCTAGTCTTTCATCCTATTTTAAAATTTTAACATTCAATCTTGGCCAGAATTATTTTAAAAACTCGATACTAAGTACTTATAACGGGCCTACTCAGCCAAGTCTTGTTCTAAGTGCTTTACGTATTTGGACTCAATCGATAGATCAGCACTAGGAGCTAGTGTTTTAATTATCATTATAACTATTAAAGTTTAAAAAGAGTACATTCAGATAACATTTATTTTCACTTTTATAACTTCCTTAAATACAGTTGAGGTCATAATTTATTCAAAGGTCGTAATTTATACAGGGCTTCCCTGGTGGCTCAGTGGTAAAGAATTAGCCTGCCAATGCAGGAGACTCAGGTTTATTCCCTGGGTCAGGAAAATACCCCGGAAAAGGAAATAGGAACCTGCTCCAGTATTCTTGCCTGGGAAATCCCATGGACAGAGGAGTCTGATGGGCTATAGTAAATGGGGTTGCACTTCAGGCACGACTTAGGGACTAAATAACAATAGCCCTACAATGACTATTTAATGGAACATAAATCACAATATTTGTCCTGCCTTGACATACTTTCTATATGGAAGTCCATGGAAAAATGAACTTGTGATTATTTCTAAAAATGACAAAGAGAAACCTGACCTTGGACTTCTATATGACAGAATGCTCCTCGCCCCCGATGGCTCATCCAATCACATGGTTCCACAGTAAACAGGATAAATCTAGCCTAATAAGACAGCACATGCAGAAAAATCCTCTTACTCTGCAATTTCTCTCTAAATGCCTAAAAAATGTTCATTAAAACTTCCTACCTAGTTGGTTTAACCTTCTTAGATTTATTACCTCTGTTTTTAATGACTTAAAGCATTAAAAAAATGTCTTGTTTGGAATACCCCCAGCCCAGCAGCTCTTTCGTGAACTGGGGAAGTCTGGTAGCCCAACTTGTTCTTTTGAACTTGAAATCATAGATCTATATTTTTGAATAGACACAGATCTATTAGCTTTTTATCTTCCTTTTTTCTCCCCCTAAAATTCACCTAAAAGCTACCTATTTTAGTTAGGTCTTATTGTTAGTGACTTATACAACCTGTACAAATAAACTGAACTATAAATACTGGCATTAGTAAATGTACAACATTTAAAAAACAATTAAAATCTTTGTAATAACTCTCAAGATTACTTAGCTAACAGTGGTCCCTTGAAGACCCTTAAGATCGATTTGTGAAAGTTGTGAGAGAATGTACACACCATTGAATCACAGGAGAATCCAGCAATATTAAATCCACTCCAACGGAGGTAGCAGAATCTAGTTGTTAATTCTGCTCAGAACCATTAGAAGATAGTCAAGTCTGTTTTGTGATTGGGTTGCCTGTAGGAAGGGCTCACCCCTGGCAGAAATGTACAGACCCACTCCATTTGTTTGCCTTTCTGCCAGTGATTTATTCTCAGAAGCAAGTAGACGACAAGACAAAGCTTGCTTGGGCAAAGCCCACACACCGGAGACCCATTCCGCGTAGCAGTGATGTGACGGGGAATAAGATAGGAACGAACAGTGCAAGAGAAACAGAAAGAAAAAGGGTTTGGAAAAAAATAAGACCAGGCTTCCTCTGCATAATGCAGAGGACTCTCGGGGGAGGAAAAAAATAACAGAATACATTTTTATTCACGGATTCAATTTGAGAATATGCACTTTGAAAGAAAGTCATCGGCTTTAATCAGTTGCTTTCTCACAGTTTTGCCTGTGCTTCTGTGACAAAATCATCAGTCATTTAATGATAGTGTAATTAGAATGAAATCATCAAGGTTTCCTTTTCTTTCATCCTTTCGGTAAAGATCAGGAAGGGGAGGTGGGGTGAGGCAAGCGGAGGTGGGGGGGACACAATGAGAGTCACATTTTATCAAAGTGACAACATGGTTTTTGCACTTGGATTTTTTCCCTACAGGAGTTTCAAATAGATTATAATAAGGAAAGGTAATGCTGTAGATTAGCCAAACAAGTAGGTGAGATTCTTGTGGTCCAGGCTGGGGATGCTGAGTTGAGCTGGGACTTTCCTGGCAACTCCTTAAACATACAGGAGGGAAAGAATCCAGTCTCCTTTCTCAGTGGATCACCGAGCTCTCCAAACTCAGGGAGCAGCGACTTCATCGAATCCACTTAAAAGCCTGTCATGTTGAGATATTGAAAAGAAACAGTTCTAGGCTTTTCTAGCACAGGCAGTGCTTCCTTTTGGCTCACACAAAGAACTAGATACATGCGGTAGGGGATACCGATTCCATCTAGAAGCCTGGTGTGAGTAAGGAACCATTTCCTTAAAATAACATTTCTGCTTTGGTTTGCAAGAATGTGGGGAGTGAAGTAAAAAGCTAAGGGAGGTCAAACCAATATTGTAAAGCAAATATCAATCAATTAAAAATGAATAAATATTTAAAAAAATAGGGCACTAAAAAAAAAAAAAAAAAAGCTAAAGGAGAGACCATCCAGGCAAGCTTCAGCAGTGAGTCGTATTGAGCCAGTCCATTGAGTGGTCCACCCTTCCTTGCGGAGCTCTAGAAGGTCAAGTGAGGCCACTGGTGGAGAGCAGCGGGTGCGAGGACAGACAGATGGTGGGTCTCTCTGGTGTGGATCCTCCCAGCAGCTGTGTTCAGGAGTGGTCCCTCTAGAATGGCAGCTCTTCCGCAGCTCCAGAGCTCGCAGCCTCTGGAAATAGTCTTTCTTCCACTCTTCCATCCATTCACACCTAGGGTGGGACCACTTCCCACTGGGTCGATTTCTGGGTAATTCAACCTCTCAGGTTGCTTTCTCTTGATACTCCACTTCCCTGTAAACAGCGGCTGCTTTAAATTCTCCCCCTTTGAAGGGAGGTCTCTGTGCAATGGGATACTGACCAATATGGTGAGACTAAAAATACCTCCAATCTGAAGAAACCCTGGCAAGCTGCAATTTCTAGTTGCCAAAAGCCAGATGATGGCCACCATATGGAGGCGAGCATTTATTGTTTATAAAAAAAATCCCAGGACAAATAGGTTACAGGAATTCTAGGCACAATTTCAAGGCCAAAAAAGATCTGAAGAAATGAATCAAAATCAACTAGGATTAATTATATTAATCATGCACTTTTATAATCACCTGAACCACCTGTTGTGAAATTATATATATTCCAAAAGAAACTTCCAGAATTGTTCAAAACTAAGATGAACTCTCTAGAATAATTTATTAAAATAATTCAAAGTATAGCTTATAAAGTTGTTGTTTAGTCGCTAAGTTGTGTCTGACTCTGTGTCCCCGTGGACTCCCCACCAGGCTTCTCTGTTCATGGGCCTCACCAGGCAAGAATACTGGAGGGGGTTGCCATTTCTCTCCTAATTGAAAAAGAAAAATAACCGATTTGCTACTTGAATATTAGAAAGTTTGATGCTGAAATCTCAGCTTCTCTGTACACTGGTGCCAAATCAAACCTTGGAGACAGGTTTAGGTGGAGAAGAAAAGAACAGTTTTATTGCTTTGCTAGGCAAAGGGGGCCAACAGCAGGCTAATGCTCTCAAAACTGTGTGTCCTGCCCTGGAGGGGTTAGTGAGGAGTTTTATAGTAATTGTTCAAAGAGGGCGTGATCAGCTCACGGACATTCTTTTGACGGGTTGGTGGTGAGATAAATGGGAGTCAGCATCATCAACCTGCAGGTCCAACTAGTCTGGCAACGACATGATTGTGGGCAGCCTACCATCATTAATTGTTAACTTATCAGACCTGGAGAGGGTTTCAGTATCTGCAGAATAGCTCAAAGATATTGTTGTGGGTATCTGAAGATGGAGAAACAGGACCTTGCCCCAAGGCTGCTCTTGACTGTGTGTTTCTCCCTGGTCTTGCATCACCTCCCTTCCCTAATTAACAACTGCTTGAATCTGCCCAATGGAACTCGGGGAAGCTCACGGAGGCTGAATGAAGGCTGTTTCCCAAATCAAAGAAATGGGGGACACAGAAAGGCCTTGTGCCCAGGAGACCCACAGGGACTTGCTTCAGTGTCATAGGAAAAGGCACTGGAACTCAGCGGTCTGCTTGTTCTGCGTCTGCCATGTCAACGACTATCTCATTATCACAGAGTAAGGATCTATAGATTATGTCCAGGACTCTTTGCACAATATACTATCAAGTAACTGCTCACAAGAACTTTATGTCCTCTAAAAGGACAAAAATATAATTTTAGAAATTATAAAAAGATTTCCACAGTTTTCAATTTTTAAGTTTTGATTCTATGCTTTTTGTAGGTAGTGAGAGGCAGAATGGGTAATTACTATTATTGTGTGTGTTTTTAATTAATTATATTACAATATTGTGATGGTTTTTGCCATACATCAACATGAATCGGCATTAGGTATACATGTGTCCCCTCCCTTTTGAGGGCCCCCCGCTCCTTCCCTTCCCACCCCACCCCTCTAGCTTGTCATAGAACACTGGCTTTGGGCTCCCTACGTCATACATCAAACTCCCACTGGCCATCTATTTTACATATGGTACTTTTAAATTTAGCCAAAAGGCTGAGAAATGCTAAGGCTAATTACTTACTATGCTTTTGCTGCTTGGAATTCAACTGATTTTAACTGAATTGAGGACGTCACCAGAAGACTGTCATGAAGCTAAAGGGTTCAGGCTTTCAGTAAAGCGTCTCTTCCGAGAAGTAGTCATCAATTTGCATATAACTTCACAGAAGGAAGATGGACCAAACACACGCTTCTGTTGCTACTTACCACGTTAGTCGTATGTACCTTAAGCTGAGCGATCTTTGCCCTAACCACACACTACCCCCTAGTGGCCTCTCGCTTTGGTGCAGCATGAGTAAAGGAAAAAAAAAATTCCACTATTTAAGATATCTGCGAGTTGGTTAGACATATGTTATCTCTCCTGATCAAAGATTGAAGCATGCTAAACATGTATACTTTTTTCATAAATGAGTAACAATCAAAGTAAAAGCTTAGATACCATTAAATAATTTGATTTAATAAACTGAAAGACAAATTACCTAATTTTAGGGTTACCTATTATGTCAAGTATGTAAAAAATGTCATGTTAAAATTGAAATATGAATATACATAAATTAATACCTATCCTGCCTTTTTATAGTAAATTTATTCATTTGATGTTTAATTTGGGGGACAATAGTGGTAAGAGAGGATGGACAGAATTAAAACATTTCACATGTCTAATTTGGCTTTGTTACATTTTAATCAAAATTATTTTAAATTAAGTTCATTCTCATGAGCTATATGAATGCTATTTGGAGCCTTAAGGATAAAGTAAATTTTAAACCAAGGCTTTCCTAATAGTATAGAGATAATAATTATGCCTGTATATAGCTGTAAAGCTCAGATAATAAGGTTTTCTGTTTAACAGTTTTTCAGGAGGAACAAATACATATCAGTGTTTTGCACAGTGTGGTTCACAGACCACTGGTAATAAAATAAATTACTTTTGGCCATGCAAAGATAGTTTTTAATTGTTATACATTTATTTTTATTAGCAACAGTGAGAATATAATTGAGAAATTAAATCTTGATTTCACAGATATCAATATTCATGATTACCTCTACATGAATTACAATGATCAGGCATATATACATTTTTGTTAACCTTGACTAGTTAAAATGGATTAGAAATATGAATTGCAGTGATTCCAAAAATCCTGGATTTTTTTATTTCCATTTTTTGGTGCCATGTAATCTGTTCCTCTGTCCCAGGTATTTCCTGAAAGTTGTAGTGAAAACTGGAGCTGGGCTGTTCAAACAGTAACATAATATTAACCATAATTTTATTTGACCTTTTACACACATTTTTTTTTTTACCATAGATATCCTCAAATTTTATAATAAGACATTTTAAAAAGGAAAAGAATGTTTTAGTTCATTTTAGGATATGATTTTAAAATTTCATATATACAAATATTATTTCAGCATGTAGTCAGTATTAAATATTATTAAGGTATTTTACATGCTTTTTTTCATACTAAGTTTTTACCCTCAGGTATGTCTTTTACATTTAAAGCACATTTCCACCTGGCCTGGCCACATTCAGAATGCTTGATACCTCCATGGAGTGAGTATTGAGTAGGGATGTCACTAGATTAAGGTTCAGTTTTTGGCAAAAAATATCCCGCAGGTGGTGACGTATACTTCCAACCGGAAGCACACGCCCCGTGGCTTTCGCGTGACATGGGCAGTCAGTGACCACCACAGTCTGAATCTGATGACTGATTAAAGGTTGTAGGATTGTGGTGATGAAAGTTTAAAATTCTCTCTTCATTTATTGGATGAGGGGCTTCCCTGGTGGCTCAGACGGTAAAGGATCTGCCTGCAATTCAGGAGAGCTGGGTTCGATCCCTGGCTTGGGACGATCCCCTGGAGAAGGGAAAGGCTACCCACTCCAGTATTCTCGCCTGGAGAATTCCATGGACAGAGGAGCCTGGCAGGCTACAGTCCATGGGGTCGCAAAGAGTCAGACATGACTGAGCAACTAACACTTATTAGATGAAATACTTCTAAAAAAAGAAACATCTCATTACCTACTTGGTTACTTGGAATAGTTTGTATAGAGAAAGCAGAATATGTGATCTCCCCCCGCCTTTTTTTTTAACTTAAGTAATTTATACTGTTATTCATTTCTGTACCGAAAATGATTTAGTAATATGCACACACACACACATTCTTTTTCATATTCTTTTCTATTATGGTTTGTCACAGGATATTGAATATAATTCCCTGTGCTATACCCTAGGACCGTGTTGTTTATCCATCCTATATTTAACAGTGTGCATATGCTAACCCCTAACTTCCATCCCATTCATCCCCATCTTCCCTGATCTCTCCCCTTTCTTTGCTAGTTTGTAATTATTTTGGTTTCTCCACATTTTCAAGGATGGTCCATAGTATTTTATTTTCATGGTATTACTAGGAATACATGAACTTTAACACCCTTGATATGTTTCAGCTTATTGCAGTTATTGGCTTTACTATTGTTCAAGTTTTCTCATCACCAGCTGCTGGGAGCCTTTTTAACTTAATATCATCAAAGCTGCCTTTGCTATTCTGGGATTATCTTGTACATTTCCTGTCACAGAGCTGTAATCAGCTGTTTAGAAAATGGTATGTGGAGACTATGATCTCAGTATGCAGGATTTAGCCCTTGTTTCTAAGTCTTTCCAGAGGACAAAGCTAAGGATCATTTAGTTTAATAATGTATATCATAAAATACTACTTATTCAAATTCAACAATTTTTTTTGCTGTGTCTTTTCCTTATATCAAATATTCATATTTTCAATTATACAATAATACACATGGCATCAGAATAAATAATAAGAAATTATCAAGAAAATGAAAAAACAAGTTGATGCTCCTTTGCAGTTGTTTTTGTCCTTATGGTAAGTACCCTTCCACGTAGGACAACAGTCAAACGACTCTCAGTCATTTCTTTCAGACACTAGAAGAGTCTGCCTGGTGGTGTTATGCCACCTGCTGGACAAAAGGTGCAACTGTCACATTTTGATGTAGAGATTGCTTTATACTTATATAAATTTTTGTAAGACTCTAAAGTCAAATTTATAAAACAAATATAGTTTCTATTCTTATCCCCATGTGCTATCTCCTTCCTCTACCTTTTGGTTACTATTTTATTTTTAAATGCTCTGATCTATCCTTTTATCAATGCTAATATTTGCTTATATATGTATTAATTCTACATGTTCTTATGTTATATATATATTTTATCCCCTTTCTCTTTATTATGTAAGTGTTAGCATAATTTTCAGATTGTCTTCTTGAAAAAATTACATATACTATTCCAGGTGGGGAAAGTATACATATATAAAATATATATAATATTAACACAGACTGTTGAATTCTGTTTTAAGTAAAATGAAAATCCTTTTTAAAAAATTCATGAATTAGAGCCATTTTACATTTATTAATAGGGTAAAGTGTTTGACCTATTAAAAAATAAATTGAGACATATTTTACAATTTTGATTTTATTTGAGCAAAAATTGATTCAAAAAGATAGTGCCAAATTGGAAGCTGCTTGGAGAGAAAGTTACAGAGAAAAGGTGGAAGCAAATAAAAAAATAAGGGTATTACCGATCGGCTGTAGCTTAAAGCCAGTTGGCTCTTTGGGATGGGTTCTACTTAGGTATCAACTTCATAACGTTGGAAGCATTTACAGGCTGAGGTTTTGCTTTGCTTACACAGGGCTCTGTGGCATCAGGGCATGAGTCTAATGGTTTCCTTATTTAATAAACAGAATCTGTTTGTCATTCATTTTATGTATATTTCTATATACCCTTAATCTTACTGCTGGACTGGATGAAGCACAAGCTGGAATAAAGATTGCCAGGAGAAATATCCCATCACTTCATGGCGAATAGATGGGGAAAGAGTGGCTGACTTTATTTTTTAGGCTCCAAAATCACTGCAGATGGTGACTGTAGCCATGAAATTAAAAGACGCTTACTGCTTGGAAGGAAAGTTATGACCAACCTAGATAGCATATTAAAAAGCAGAGACATTACCTTGCTAACAAAGGTCTGCCTAGTGAAAGCTTTGGTTTTTCCAGTACTCATGTATGGATGTGAGAGTTGGACTATAAAGAAAGCTGAGTGCTGAAGAACTGATGCTTTTGAACTGTGGTGTTGGAGAAGACTCTTGAAAGTCCCTTGGACTGCAAGGAGATCCAACCAGTCCATCCTAAAGGAGATCAGTCCTGAATATTCATCGGAAGGACTGATGCTGAAGCTGAAACTTCAATACTTCGGCCACCTGATGTGAAGAACTGACTCACTGGAAAAGACCCTGGTGCTGGGAATGATTGAAGGTGAGAGTCGAAGGGAACGACAGAGGATGAGATGGTTGGATGGCATCACCAACTCAATGGACATAAGTTTGAGTAAGCTCCAGGAGTTGGTGATGGACAGGGAAGCCTGGTGTGCTGCAGCCCACGGGGTCGCAAAGAGTTAAACCCAACTGAGCAGTTAAATTGATTGAATCTTACTGCTTTACATTCCTATTCCTTCACTGTGTGGTTTATACCTGTGTTGGTCCACGAACTAAGCCATGATATGTGTACTGGAAGTGAAAGAAAACATTTAGAAATGCTTAGGCAATCTGCCATAAAGTCCCAGCATGTGATTTTATATTTTACAAAACAGCAGTTTGCCGTTGTCTGGGGTCGGGGACACAAAAGACTGCTCTCCTGGTCTATAGCATTTTCTTGTTCTGTCGCTTTTGCATATCTTTTTGTATTTAGAAGGGTTTGTGCTTCTTTGTTCTGAGGCAGTTCTGTTAGTGTCTTGATATGGAACTTAAATGAAGTATGACCTTACTAACACATGTGTGTGATGGGCTTCCCTGGTGGCTCAGATGGTCAAGAATCTGCCTGCCGATGCAGGAGACTTGGATTTGATCTCTGGGTTGGGAAGACCCCCTGAAGAAGGGAACGGTTACCCACTCCAGTACTCTTGCCTGGAGAATCCCATGGAGAGAGGAGTCTGGCGGGCTACAGTCCATGGGGTCTGAAAGTGGAGAAGTTCAAATAACTGACAGCCTGACTGGACTCCTAGTGGATGACTGAAGAGTTTAATAGCATCAAATATTCAGGATGAATTCTGAGGAAACCTCAGAAATTCTAGCGGATTAGCTTAAGGCTGAGGGTCAGACAAGACTGAGCGACTTCACTTTCACTTTTCACTTTCATGCACTGGAGAAGGAAATGGCAACCCACTCCAGTGTTCTTGCCTGGAGAATCCCAGGGATGGGGGAGCCTGGGGAGCTGCTGTCTATGGGGTCACACAGAGTCGGACATGATTGAAGTGACTTAGCAGCAGCAGCAGCTTAAGGTTCTATCATAATTAGATAACTCTTATATGTAGTTCAAGTACATAGACCTGTCTTCCTTAAGCAAGACTTGTCACGTTGACTTCAGCAAGAGAAGCAGCTTTCTAGTTCTGCTTATGTTTTCTATTTCAGATGCTGTTTCTTCCACCATGAAAGAAAGATCCTAGGACTTGAGGTGATTGAAACTATGTTTTCCTCTTTACAGTATTAATATTTTTTTTCATCTTTCTGTCTTGTTTCCTGAGTATTATGGATGGAGCAGGTAGGCTAATACTAAAGAGCTATGAGGGCTTCCTCTTCCACCCCAGTAACCCCCATTTCTCTTCGAGCCTTCTTAGCCTGTTCTTCACAGAAGGTAACGTGAACATTCTCCAATCCTAACCTCGGCCAATGTTAGCGTTCTGTGTTCTGAACTATACGTCAATTAGATTACCAGGCTAGTCACTGATGCATACTGTGAAAATGCCAATGAAAAGGAAAACCATTATAAGTCAGAAAAGGAAAAAGTGAGTCACTAAAATGAAGGTGTTTCTGATTTATTAATTTTGGTTACACACTATAGAACTGCCAGTTTGTGAAAGAGTTTCAGCTGTCACCATTTTCAGCGCTACATAAAATCATGCAGAGATCAAGGTGGAAGTACTGGGGCACATTTTTGCAGTGAAAATGTTCGTGTCTGAGCTTGGATAAGTAGAAGACAGTGGTGATTTCTGCCTGTGCATTAACCTTGCCCTCAGAGGCATTTCTTTCTCAAATCTCTTTTGGGTATTCACTTCTTTTTTTTTGGCCTGTGGCACCCCCATGGATGTAAATTAAAAATTAGTGCATTTATATACTTTCCCCCCATTAGTCTGTGTTGTTAGTTTCTTTCATAGACCCAACTATTGAACCTGGAAAAGTAGAGGGACAAATGCATGACCCAGCGTCCATCCTGCTCACTCCTCAGTATTTAAGTCTTCATACTTCAGGTGTTAAGTCTTCAGCGGTTTCTTTTTAATTTTATATAGTTGATTAGCAATGTTGTATTAGTTTTTAGGTGTACAGCAAAGTGATTCAGTTATACATGCATATGGCAGAAAGTGAAGAGGAACTAAAAAAAGCCTCTTGATGAAAGTGAAAGAGGAGAGTGAAAAAGTTGGCCTAAAGCTCAACATTCAGAAAACGAAGATCATGGCATCTGGTCCCATCACTTCATGGCAAATAGATGGGGAAACAGTGGAAACAGTGTCAGACTTTATTTTTTTGGGCTCCAAAATCACTGCAGATGGTGACTGCAGCCATGAAATTAAAAGACGCTTACTCCTTGGAAGGAAAGTTATGACCAACCTAGATAGTATACTCAAAAGCAGAGACATTACTTTGCCGACTAAGGTCTGTCTAGTCAAGGCTGTGGTTTTTCCTGTGGTCATGTATGGATGTGAGAGTTGGACTGTGAAGAAGGCTGAGTGCCGAAGAATTGATGCGTTTCAACTGTGGTGTTGGAGAAGACTCTTGAGAGTCCCTTGGACTGCAAGGAGATCCAACCAGTCCATTCTGAAGGAGATCAGCCCTGGGATTTCTTTGGAAGGAATGATGCTAAAGCTGAAGCTTAGTACTTTGGCCACCTCATGTGAAGAGTTGACTCATTGGAAAAGACTCTGATGCTGGGAGGGATTGGGGGCAGGAGGAGAAGGGGACGACAGAGGATGAGATGGCATCACTGACTTGATGGACGTGAGTCTGAGTAAACTCTGGGAGCTGGTGATGGACAGGGAGGCCTGGCGTGCTGCGATTCATGGGGTCGGCAAAGAGTCAGACACGACTGAGCGACTGAACTAAACTGACTGATGCTTTTTCAAATTCTTTACTCAATATTTTGTAATACTTTAAATGAGAAGAGTTTCCTGTGCTATGAGGTAGGTCCTTCTTGGTTATCTAATTTATCTCCCTTCACCTTTCTTCTTTGGTAACCATCAGTCACTACAGAGTAACTGGGCAGCTAAACCGAAAAGTGTATCAGTAGATGAATGGATAAAGGTAATATACAAGGAAATGAGGTGAAGTCGCTCGGTCGTGTCCAACTCTTTGCGACCCCATGGACTGTAGCCTACCAGGCTCCTCCATCCATGGGATTTTCCAGGCAATGGAACTGGAGTGGGTTGCCATTTCCTTCTCCAGGGGATCTTTCCGACCCAGGGATCGAACCCAAGTCTCCCGCATTGTAGACAGATGTTTTACCGTCTGAGCCACCAGGGAAATGGAAATACTACTCATTAAAAAGAATGGAATAATGCCATTTGCAGCAAAATGGATGGACCTGGAGATTATTATACTGAGAGAACTAAGTCAGACCAAGACAAATATCATGTGGAATCTAATAAAATGATACAAGTGAACTTATTTATGAAACAGACTCACAGGCTTAGAAAACAAACTGAATAAGATTTGTTAAGTTCACTGATGTTCCTAACACCAGCCTTAACTAATTTCATTTAAGGCTCTTATTTCCTTACTGATTCTGTTTGGATGATCTATCCATTGATTAACATCCCTACTCTGAGCATGAAGTGAAAGTCACTCAGTCGTGTCTGACTCTCTGTGACCCCATGGACCATACAGTCCATGGAATTCTCTAGGCCAGAACACTGGAGTGGATTGCCATTTCCTTTCCCAGGGGATCTTCCCAACCCAGGGATTGAACCCGTGTCTCCTGCATATTGCTGTCTTTTTCTCCTTTTATGTCTGTTAATATTTGCTTTATATAATGAGGCATTCCTGTTTGGGGTGCATAAATATTTACTAGTGTTATATGTTCTTGGTAGACTGACCCTTTTTCAATGACTTTGTTTCTTTGTACAGTCTTAGAATCAATTTTGTCTGATTCAAGGACAGCTACTCTAGTTTTCTTTTGGTTTTCATTTGCACGGATTATGTTTTTCCATCTCTTCATGTGTGCTCTGAATGTGCTCTTACATCTGAATTGAGTCTCTTTTAGACAGCATATAGATGTACCTTGTTTTTTTTTAATCCACTCAGCCACTCTGCCTCTTGATGGGAGCATTCAGTCCATTTAAAGTAATTTATTGATAGCTATTTACTTATTGCCATTAAATTTTTTTTTCTGGTTTTCTGTAATCCCTTTGTTCCTTGTCTTGCTCTTTTATGATTTGGTGATTATCAGTAGTGGTATGCATAGATGCTTTTATAGTTTGTGTATCTACTCTAGGTTTTTGCTTAGTGTTTACCACAAGGCTTATATAAAACAACTAACAGTCTGTTTTAGGTTGTTGACAGCTTAGGTTTGAATGCATTCTAAACCTTTATGTTTTTGCCTTGCTCCTCCCCCATTTTTTGTGTTTCTGATGTCACCATATATATTTAAAAAATCTTGTGTATCCGTAAACCATTGTAATTACAGTTAGTTTTATGTCTTCTGGCTTTCCCTGGTGGTTCAAATGGTGAATAATCTGCCTGCAACGCAAGAGATCCAGGTTTGATCCTTGGGTTGGGAAGAACTCCTGGAGAAGGAAATGGCGACATACTCCAGTGTTCTTGCATGGAGAATCCCATGGACAGAGGAGCCTGGTGGGCTACAGTCCATAGGGTCACAAAGAATTGGACACAACTGAGCAACTAAGTACTTACCATTTCGGCCTTTTAACTTTCACATTAGATTTATAAATTGTTAACTCATCACATTTACATCATTAGATTGTTATATGTTTTCTTATTATGAATTAGAGCCCTATCATTAGAAGGTATTTGCAAAGACTCTATGCAGAAAGATGGAGAGCTTTTCATCATGCTACAAGTTTTTTAAGAGTCAAGCTTTTCAAGAACAGTTACAGCTGTTGGATAGAAATAGCTTCTGAAGACTTATTACCTCTGTCCCAGAAAGAAAATGCTGGGCATGAAAAATGGTTTTCAAAATTTCACAGAACAATGCAGAAGGTGTTTTATTCTCATGTTGTGAAAGGCAGACAAACCAAAACCAATTATAAGGAAAAATAATGATCTCTATTTCTATACAATTACCATAGCTTTTTATTCAAGTAGCACAAGTGCTCAGTATACTGCTTTGGGGGGTTATATTTAACTTCTCTCACTTTTGAACCAGCGCATGAAAGGGAAACATGGTTATTCAAAGGCAGAAGAACAAATACTGATGAAGGCCTGGGATAGGAAATAGGAAGGGAGTGATAGCCACCAATTTACTTTTGACTTTTGCTTCAAACTCCTCCTGACTTCTGCTCCTTTCCCTGAATGAGCAGATGCAGCTGACTGGGGTTTTGCTTTACTGTTTGGCATTAGTAATCCTCTGTGACCAGTATTAACCAAACATTCATGGCGATCCATCATTATTTCTGTGTTTCAGCTGATGCTGGGACATCCACTATGTCAGTACCAAATATCTGCCTAGTCATTACATATTCACTCACTGGACAAATTAATGACAAAATTGTAGAAATAAAGAGTGCCAGGCACAAGTCTGGGGTTAGGGCAGAAGAGACGATCATGCGCCCATGGCAGGATGGGGTTCGCTCTTCCCTTTGTGACATTTTCCCATCCCTCTCCTTACTCTGGTGAAGTGTTGTTGTTGTTGTTGAATCACCAAGTTGTGTCTGGCTCTTCTATGACCCCGTGGACTGTAGCCTGCCAGGCTCCTCTGCCCATGGAATTTCCCAGGCAAGCATACTGGAGTGGGTTGCCAGTTCCTTCTCTAGGGGATCTTCCCGACCCAGGGATGGAACCCACATATCCTGCACTGCAGGCAGATTCTTTACCACTGAGCCAGCAGGAAAGTCTCTTTTGCAAATAGATAAATGTTAACTTAGAAAAATAACACATGAAAGTTATGGTTTAAGTGTGGTTAGAGAATGACTGTCTCTCTTGGTGGGAAGTAAATTGGCTCAGCCATTAGGAAAACAGTACAGTGGTCCCTTGAATAATTGAGAATGGAACTAGTACATGATCTGGCGGCCCCGCTTCTGGGGATCCATCTGAAGGAAATGAAATCATCTCGTGAAGCAGTTTCTGCACCCGCCATGTACGCGGCAGCATTATTTACAGTAGCCAAGACACAGAGACCACCTAAGTGTCTGTAAACAGATGAATGGGTAAAGACAATGTGGCATAAATGTATATACATAATGGACTACCATTCAGCCATAGAAAAGGAAACTCTACCTTTGGTTAACAACATGGATGGACCTTGAGAACATTATGCTAAGTGAAATAAGTGCGATTATGTAGCATTGGACATAACTGAGTGTCCAATACTATATAACACTTTCTTTCTCTTTGTGTAGAATCTTAGAAAAGTTAAACTCATAGAAACAGAGATTGAATGGTGGTTGCCAGGGGTGGGAAACTGGGGGATGTTGGTCAAAGAGAACAAACTTTTACTTATAAAATGAGTAAGTTCTGGGGATGTAATGCACAGCACAGTGACGAGAGGTAATAATACTGTATCATATACTCAACAGTGGTCAAAAGAGTAAATCAAATGTTCTAACCACCCACACAGTAACTAGGCGAGGTTCTGTATGTGTTAACCAATCCTTCTCATTTTACAATATACACACGTATCAAATCATGATGCTGTACACCTTCAACCTATTAAATATATTTCAATACAGCAGGGCGGGTGGAGAATGACACTATCCATCCCCACTCTTCCAGGAACCATTGGGTGAATGAGTGCCTTCACCAGGTCACAAGAGGTAGCGGTGGGATGGGCTGGGTTATGGGGAAAGAACAGGGCAATGGAAAAGCAGAGAAGCATGCCAGGGGACAAAAGGATTGTGGGGCTGCTGTATCTGACTGTCTCAAAGACTAAAGATGCAGAAAAGACAAAAATGATCTGCCCCACATCCTAGAATTTGAGTGTATTTGTAATCAACATGGAGCTGTGATAGTAGAGTGGTTAGTAACGTGTTGTGGACTCAACAAAAAGTAGGACTGTGCTGTTTTCCATAACAAGCTCTACCTGCAGGCCTTTCTGGACATTACAGGACACACTGCAGCGTCACATACTGTTTCTCTAATTTTTCCACGGAGACAAAAATTTGTAACCTCCTGAGCATACACACAGCTACAGGGAAATCATAATAAATTTAAGAATCATTAGGGCACTTTTGTTAATTACCAAAAATTAAATCCTGCTAGATGGTATTAGGTTTGGTTGTCTATGGTGGAAAACCCATCCTATGTTTGTATTTGGTTCTTTGGTAGTCCAGACTCAGATACTTACTATCTTAATGCTCTTCCTTTCGAGACCTACTCTCCAAATTTAAGGTCACCTCTTGTCCCAAGACAGCTGCTAGCGTGCCAGCCATCAGGCACAGGGTCAGAAGGAGGGAATCTAAAGGGCTAAAGCTTCCAGATGAGTCAGTTCTTTATGACAAGTCACTACTACAAGCAGTAGTCCATGCTACCTTTTCCCTACCATTTCATTAGCCAGAACTAATTTACATGACCACATACTGGTCCACTGCAGGCTGGGAAATGTGGTCTTTCAGCCACTCACATTGCTATTTCAAATAAAACGGGTTCTGATACTATGAGAAAGAGAAGACTATATCAGGTAAACAACTCACAAAAAGCTATGTGTGTCCTAAGAGTTAAAGGTTGTTGTTACTCAATCGCTCAGTCGTGTCCGACTCTTTGTGACCCCATGGACTGCAGTATACCAGGCTTCCCTGTCCTTCACCATCTCTCAGACTTTGCTCAAACTCATGTCCATTGAGTTGGTGATGCCATCCAACCATCTCGTCCTCTGTCGTCCCCTTCCCCTCTTGCCCTCAATCTTTCCCAGCATCAGGGTCTCAGCATCAACCATTTCAGTGTGTGAATGATAAGTTTACTTTGAGTATGCTATGTATGTACAATTCTAGAAAACTGGCTGTTAGAAAGGAAAGAGTAATTTCTTTTTTCTCTTCCCTCAGTGCAAGTGTGTTCACATGCTGCTAAGCAGAGTTTTCTTATAAGAAAACTGCTAACTTTGAAGTAACTAAACCGGAATCATACAATTGTGTAGATTTTATAAGAATGGAAGTGGGGCTGGTGCTAGTTCAAGGTTCATACCTTTCCAGTGTCCTTATTCTTATTAATTAGTCCAAACAGCTAGTGATCACCTCTCATCGTAAAGATGAAAAAATCTTTACCACTCGATGGAGAACGTTGGGAGGATAAAGATGCTCAGTGAGCACAGTGACCACATTTCACATGCGCTACAAGGGAGAAGAGGACATCAAGAGAGATGGGGCAAACGATAAGCAGCCAGGCTCATCTGGAGGTGAGCAAAGCCTTCAGAGAAGAAGCAATGCAGGGGAAAAGGCAGTTCAGGAACTTTCTAGATTGTCCAGGCTGGGTAGGTTATATATTCCAGACAGGAAACAGACTGTAGAAGGTGATGGTGGAGAGGTTGCTAATGAGGCTATGAGACACAACACCCCCAGCACTGTGATGTCTGTGTTGACCTTGGTTCCTACCCTGGCACCTCATTATCACACCCCACACAAACTGCTGCTGCCTGCCAATATTTCACTGATCTCTCCCTTCTCTCCCTGCCGCCATCAGGCTTATCTCTTTCCCTAAGTGTCAGGCTTTACCCCTGGTCCATCCCACCCGCCCCTTAGATCTCCTCCACCTGCCAAAGGAGTAGAGTTTTGGAAATATACATCTGCTGATTATACTGTCTACAGAAAACCAACACTTCAGTAGATCTGCAGCCTCCAAGGCCACTGTGCCCACGTGCCAGTCTCCCCTCTGCCAGGGCCAAAGACAAGCAGGACCCTGGTCACCATGCAGAGGACTGGGCTTGCGAGCGACACATTACTTCTCAGGTTTCAGGGGCATAACTCCTGCTTTCGACCACACCAAACTGCAAGGGAGGGTGGAGATGCAGTCTGGCTGTGGTACAGAAAGAAGAGAAAGCCAATTTTATTGAACAGTCTGCTGTGGAGCTCCTGGTCGTCTATGTTTCATAACTTTGTCCTTTTATTTTTCATTCTCTAAGTTGTCCTTGACTATCCTGTTAAGTAGTCTTCCCACGTAGCACTAGTGGTAAACAACCCAGGTTTCAGTGCAGGACACCTAAGAGACATTAGTTTGACCCCTGAGTCAGGAAGATCCCCTGGAGGGGGAAACGGCAACCCACTCCAGTATTCTTGCCTGGAGAATCGCCATGGACAGAGGGGCCTGGCGAGCTACAGACCCTGGAGTCGTAAAGAGTCGGACACAACTAACGGGACTTAGCATGCACGCATCTTGGTAAAAAACTGCTCCAATTTCCTGACTGTAATAGCTTCTCAGCATTCTGTATTAGTAATTTAAAATTCTAATTTCTAAAAGTTGTTTTTATTTAATTTGAAAAAGTGCTTTCTTCAAATCCTTTTACCATGAGAATCCTTTATTTGGAAGGTCTTTCATTTTAGCTTGTCTCTGGTGCTGTTGCTTCTCCTTAACTATTGCTAACACTTGCTTTCTGTGTATCAGGTACTACTGACATAGAGGTAAGCCCTTACCTATAGCAGTCATATTTACAACACTTGTCAAAGTGGGTCCTGTTATTTCCCCATGATGCAAATGAGGAAACCGGCAGAGTGTTACTTGCCCAACATCACATACCTGCTGAGTTCGCTGGACCCAAATCGAGATAATCTGACCCTAAATTCATATGCTACATACTGCTTTTCAAATCAGTAGAACATTTTGGTTATCTGTTCATTTTAAAACTCAAGGTTAAGTTAGGTAGCTGACAGATTTATTTGCTTTTAGCAAAACAAATGACAGTGTTTATTTCTAGTACGTTCTCCTCAAACCTCTGACATTGCTCCTTCTCCTGGGCAGCCTCCCCCAACTTCAAGGAGAAACAAAAGCCACCAGATGGAAGCCACTGCATATTTCCACCCCACTTCTACAGGATGCTTCTAAAGTTAAGAAATAGTAAATTCCTTAAGAAGTGCTCAATTTCCGTGGCTTTATTTACTGGTGAACATTAAATATTGAAACATAAATTGAACATATCTTGTCATAGCTATTGCCTGAGTAACCTAGTCTCTGAATTAAACACCATAAAAAACTACTTAATGGCCAAAGTTACAAACAATACATTTCTATAGTCCTGAACTGGCAAGATGAATTCAAATGTTAATAAAACAACACATATTTCTTTATTCCTAAACTGATGATTCTAGATCTACGAAAGACCCTGCAAATAAATACTGTATACTTGTCTATGTATGGTGATTATTCTGGGGACAAGTTTATTCTGGGAGATACTCATTTTATGGACAATTCCCACCCTTCTGTCCTTGACAGCAAATAGCAAAAAGAAAAATGTTAGTCACTCAGTCTTATCCAACTCTTTTGCGACCACATGGACTGTAGCCTGCCAGGCTCCTCTGTCCATGGAATTCTCCAGGGGATCTTCCCTACCCAGGGATAGAACCTGGGTCCCCTGCATTACAGATTCTTTACCGTCAGAGCCACCATAACAAAAACAGTAATTAATTACTATGTGCTCATGAGAATAAGCCTAATCTGGACAGGACCCAATTCAACACCAGGTCCTCATTTTCTGGCACAGAGAAGACCCTCAAGAAGCATCATCTGGTGGGCTCTGTAGAGGTTCTCCCTCGCCTTTCCCTGCTAGGCAGGTGTCCGAGCCAGCCTTGTGGGGCCCACAGTTTGCTGACCTAAGCTGGCTTTGATCACCAGAGCATGTGGCCCTGCTTTAATCAGCAGCACGGAATGCTGGCCCTTGCCAGAGAAGTGGGCTTTTGAACTGTGCGCTGCTCACCTTTTATTGAAAGCCCTTGACAGAAACATTGAAGAGGGTTTAAAGGACATGAGATCAATGCATTCCTGACTGTGACCCTTTCATGGACTGAAAGCTCTGAAGTCTCTGCCTAGAAAAACATACTTAGAGAAATACACATCAAATGGTGTGTAGCACTGGGGGCTTGAGTACTCTCTAAAACACATATTGACCCCAGAGAATCCAGTCCATGATGACAAAGAGGCTCCCATTTTTGCCAATTCTAAGCCATCAGTAGCGCCAACCAAGAGCACTGTTTTGAATGAAAATGAACCCCATCTTGCCTTTGCATGAAAGAGCTGAATGACCTGGTTCCTACTGTGTGTGTAGGGAAGGACAGTACCACCCAGGTGCTGGGCTGTGTTTCTGACATCCTTGTTCTGGCGATTAAGGTGGACAGATTCCCTACAAGCTAATATACAGTGTTCTCTTTTGATTTAGCTTTTAACACATTACTGACCAGGGGATTTTTGCAGAAACTAATGCCTATGACCAGTGATTTGTTCTGTAAGTGAATACTGAAACACTCCAGTCAATAACATTGCAGTAACAAAAGACACATTATTATGTCTCCAGTCAGTAAGTTGTTAAGAATGTCAGCTTTAATATAAGTATTCAGGATCTTACATTCAGTCTACATTGAAGCTAATTTTTATTTACTGATCCACTGATAACTATCCTTACATGGCCACTCCAAACAAAGCAGGATATATAGAAACGAACAATATTTTACATGTCAGTACTTTAAGTCTTCCATGAGACACAAACTCCCCTCATTTGGCCTCAGACAATTCATTAAATTTACAACTTTAGGATTGAAGAGTATGGCTTCAAGCCTCTTTAAAACATACTCTTCTAAAGCTGAAATACATACTCTTAACAGATTTACATATTTCTGGCCACCATCATGAAGGATGCCTCCAATGTCACACCCATTTTGGCAGCATGTCCTCTCACACCCACGAGGCTCTATTACTCAAATTCATTTTAAAGCGCATTTGTTTTGAAATGTGAAAAAAAAAAAAGTGCTTACTGGACTTGGAAAATGGTTTCTCCAGCTCTGGGTCCAATGCCAAGTCTAAGAGACCAGAGTGGGCTGTTTCTACCTGCAGAGTCAGCACAGCAGGGAGGAGGCAGGGGGCCCTGGGTTCAGTCCTGGCTCAAACTGATACCAGTGTCTTCTCCAGAAGGTTCTATAGCCTGTCTCTAAGGTTCAGGTTTCTTTACATAAAATAGGGATAAAGATAGCATCCAACTCAAACTCACAGTGCAGATTAAACCCCATATCCTACATAAAGTACATAACAGAATAGACATTATCTCAGTTGTATCTAACTCTTTGTGACCCCATGGACTGTAGCCCACCAGGCTCCTCTGTCCATGGGACTGTCCAGGCAAGAATACTGGAGTGGGTTGCTATCTCCTTCTCCAGGGGGTTGAACCTGTGTCTGTTTCATCTCCTGCATTGGCAGGTGCATTCTTACCACTAGTCCCACCTGGGAAGCCCATACTATACTATTTACTAAATAAATATTCCCTCCCTTCACCAGCCCCTCATTCCTCCAGCAATATTTACAAGTGACACAGAGGAAGGTGATAACATTCAGTCTTATGCATACCGAAAATCACATTCCAGTAGTCAAAAGTGCCCATATATCTTGCGTATATACAATGGAACAGAATTCAGCCACAAAAATGAACAAAATAATGCCGTTTGCAGCAACATGGATGAACCTAGGGATCTTCATACTAAGTGAAGTAAGTCAGAGAAAGACAAATAGCACAGGATGTCACTCATATGTGGAATCTACAGTATGACCCAAATGAACTGATCTATGAAACAGAAACAGACTCACAGGCATAGACAGCAGACTTGTAGTTGCCAAGGTGGAGCGAGGGTCGGGGAGGGAAAGATTGACAGTTTGAGATTAGCAGATACAACCTATTACATACAAAATGGATAAACAACAAGATCCTACTGTATAGCACAGGAACTATATTTAATATCCTGTGATAAACCATAATGGAAAAGAACATGAACATGAAAAAGTATATATATAACTGAATTACTTTGCTGTACAGCACATTGCAAAATTAACACACTGTAAATAAATTATACTTCGATAAAATAAAATTTATTTAAAAAGCAACCATATAATCTAAGCAAATAAGCAAGCCACATGATCTGAGAATAGAACAGAATAATTAAAAGGTCTGTGTGTGCAGAAACTTTGCGGATGTGTTCCATAAACCTGCGGCTTCCTTTCCTAGCTCCTCCCTCCCTGCCCCTCGCGGGTGGTGGGATAAAGAAAGTGGACAAAGATAGGAACTCAGGGTAGGGACAGTGTCTGTTCTGTTCCCTGAGGTGTCCCAAGTGTGCAAGTCAGGGTCCTCTTGGACGGATTTGGTGCTTCATAAATATGATAAAGAGAACTGAATAGCGAGAAAGAAAACAGGGACACTGTAGGACTTGATACTCTGGTTTCCTTGAAGCTCAGGGATGAAAACAATGACTAACAGAAAACAGAAGAAAGTCTTTCCACCACAGAAAAGGTGTTTGTCGTGTTCATGTTCCTCAAGTACGTGCAGAAAACATTGTGAGCTGGCTCAGGAGCCCCAGGTAACAGGTGTGAGTCCAGTGAACAGGGGCCCTGCTAACACGATGCCTCTTCCATGATAAGGCCCCTGCTCTTTCCGGCTGCGGCCTGACTTTAAGGAAAAGGCGCAAAGGCTGAGGCCTGATCCTATGAATTTTTATTTTATAATGTAATAATGTAGTATGTATACTTTAATTTAAAAATTTTTATTGAAGTACACAATGGAGTATTACTCAGCCATTAAAAAGAATTCATTTGAATCAGTTCTAATGAGGTGGATGAAACTGGAGCCTATTATACAGAGTGAAGTAAGTCAGAAAGAAAAACACCAATACAGTATACTAACGCATATATATGGAATTTAGAATGATGGTAACGATAACCCTGTATGCGAGAAAGCAAAAGAGACACAGATGTATAGAACAGGCTTTTGGACTCTGTGGGAGAGGGCGAGGGTGGGATGATTTGGGAGAATGGCATTGAAACATGTATAATATCATATATGAAACGAATTGCCAGTCCAGGTTCGATGCATGATACAGGATGCTTGGGGCTGGTACACTGGGACGACCCAGAGGGACGGTGCGGGGAGGGAGGAGGGAGGGGGGTTCAGGATGGAGAACACGTGTATACCTGTGGCGGATTCATGTTGATGTGTGGCACCAATACAATACTGTAAAGTAATTAACCTCCAATTAAAATAGATAAATTTATACTAAAAATAAATTTAAAAAAACAAAAAAATTTTTTATTGAAGTATAGTTGATTTAGTATATCATGTAAGTTTCACAAAAGGCCAAAATAGTCAAAGGCTTGAGAAAGAAAAATGGAGGAATCAGGCTTCCTTACTTCAGACTCTACTACCACACGATAGTCATCAAGACCGTATGGAACTGCCAGAACAAAAACAGAAATATAGCTCAATGGAACAGGCTAGAAAGCCTAGAAAGAAATCCACTCACCTATGGTCAATTAATCTGTCACAAGTGAGGCAAGAATATATAATGGAGAAGACAGACTCTTCAATAAGTCATGCTGGGAAAACTGGACAGTTACATGTACAAGGATAAAATTAGAACACTTAACACCATACACAAATACAAACTCAAAATGGACTAAAGGCCTAAATGTAAGAATGGGTACTATAAAGCTCCTAGAGGAAAACATAGGAAGAACATTCTTTGGCATTAAAAACAGTAATATCTTTTGGATTTGTCTCCTCTAGGAGACAATAGAAATTAAAACAAAAATCAATAAATGGGACCTAATTTCACTAGTTCGCACCATTTGCTCTCCTGATGGGCAGAACAATCTATGAAGTCTACTTGAAGCATAATGTGCTACACAAGAAATTAGGTCAATAGGAGTCAACTGAGAACATTCTCCCAGATGAGTTAATGATTCAGTTGGCTTTTAAAAACAGACTAACACCAAGTACCAGTCTTATCACTCCATTTAAGCATAATCTGGACACTGAGCATCCCTCACTTGACACCAGTTATATTACAAAGTTTAGAGGGAAAATCTCAGAATATCTTGTTTTGATGGTTAGCATCTGATAAGCAATAGCCATTTGAGCTTCCCAGGTGGCGCTAAGGGTAAAGAACCTGTCTGCCAATGCAAGAGACTTAAAGAGACCAGGTTCAACCCCTCAGTCAGGAAGATCCCCTGGAGGAGGGGATGGATGGCAGCCCACTCCAGTATTCTTGCCTGGAGAATCCCATGGACAGAGGAGCTTGTCAGGCTACAGTCCATGGGGTGGCAAAGAGTCAGACATGACTGAAGCAACTTAGCATGCACGAATTTTGGTACCAAAATTACAGTGCTGCTCTGACTATGAACAGAGATGATGGAAACAGTAGAGGGAAGTGTGAAGAATGGTGGAGACAGGATATTCTAGGGTTTATGGGTTAGCTTGGGTTCCCTGAAGACAGACCCTGAGATGGACCATTAGACAGAGCAATGGTCCTTGGATGTGGGCTGCCCTGGGTGCGGGGAAGCATAACCTTGAGTGAGGCAGCTCCATTTAACCAAAGGCAATGCCCACAAAGGATGTGGTTGAGAGCCATCAGCTGCCAACACTCCCAGCAGGGGTGCAATAAATACTTTGGTCCTTAACGGTTACCTGGATGGCAAATTACAGCATCCACCGCAACTGAAAGTTTTTTTTAAAAAAAAAAAAAAAACAGTGTATTTAAGAGATAATTGACTCATACTTTGCATTAGAGGACATTTCATACTTATTGAATGTGTAGATATTATGAGGGAAGAATAATAAGCATTGGTTTTAAACTTCATCAGAAGGGATGTCAAAGAGGCTACAAGGAAAATACACAATTCACTTAGAACCAGGAGAAGCTCCAGCTCAGATATCCGCTTTGTACTTTGTCACTTGATTGGATCATTAAATTATTCAGATTCTGCATTTATTAAGCCTGGGGAGAAGGTAGAAAGAAAAGTCCCAAAAGGGGCTCTGATTTAGGGAATCAAGTTTTAACAAGTAAAGGCACCCCCCTTTCACTGTAAAACAGCATTATTCCACTACATAAGAATTTGATTTTAAAAACATATCTTTAGAAAAGAAATAATTAGTTTTGCGGGAAGCAGCAGAGAGAAATGAAAAGCATCACTGATTGATGCCTTTCAGAATTAACAACTCTTCCTGCTTGGAGCCCTTTCAACTAACGTAACCATCATCTAGCTTTTTGTGAAGGTCATTTCTGAGCACAATCTATGCTGCTCAGTCTAATGGTCTAGCACCTTTTCCTCTGAGTGTTTAGACCCACTCACCTTGCAGCCAGCAATTTAATCATAAAGACACTTCCCCGACATTATGCCTTCTGCATTAGATGATGTCCTTTACTCAACATCCACATTAAAAAAAGATATATAAATTAGATGCTTGCAATGAATCAGTTTTATTCCTTGACTTCTATGGTGTTTTCAAAGAAGCTTCACCTTCTTTCAATTGTCTTCAAACTAGGCTTTCTTAGCCCATAAGCATTTCTGCTGTCCAAGATTTATCTGATTAAAGACTTTTAAAGATAAATTATCAAACAGCTTTAAACTATCATGATACTGTAACAAAAAAGCATAAATTCAATGTGTTAACTATAAAGTTTTTTACTGTGACTCACTGATTTGTTCCTGTTAAGATGAAATCATTTTTGTACAGATCCCCAATGATCTCCCATCTCTAGTTACACTGAAAGAATCCTGATATAGCAAGGAAGCCGACTCAAGTATTTTAAAAATGACCACTTAAATATTAAGTATATTTAAGATAATTGATTTTTTATGCCAAAGAGCCAGTCTTTTCTTAAAATGCTTTTAGTATTTATTAGATAAATATGTATTTTCCAGACTAGCTTGTTTGACTCTGCAGTTCAATGTATGTGGGGAAGAATAGTTTGTCTACATAATACAAATGTAACTCTTTGGCCATCCTAAGAATTAGTTTGCCGGGAGAGAAGTATCAGTAACCTCAGATATGCAGATGACACCACCCTTATGGCAGAAAGTGAAGAGGAAATAAAGAGCCTCTTTATGAAGGATGAAAGAGAAGTGTGAAAAAGGTGGCTTAAAAACTCAACATTCAAAAAACTAAGATCATGGCATCCAGTCCCATCACTTCATAGCAAATACATGGGGAAACAATGGAAACAGTGAGACTTTATCTTCTTGGGCTCCAAAATCACTGCCGATGGCAACTGCAGCCATGAAATTAAAAGATGGCTTGCTCCCTGGAAGAAAACTTATGACCAACCTAGACAGCATATTAAAAAACAGAGACATTACTTTGCCAACAAAGATCCATACAGTCAAAGCTATGGTTTTTCCAGTAGTCATATAGATGTGACAGTTGGACCTTAAAAAAGGCTGAGCACTGAAGAATTGATGCTTTTGAACTGTGGTGTTGGATAAGACTTTTGAGAGTTCCTTGGACAACAAGGAGATCAAACCAGTCAATCCTAAAGGAAATCAACTCTGAATATTCATTGGAAGGACTGATGCTGAAGCTCCAATACTTGGGCCACTTGATGTGAAGAGCTGACTCATTAGAAAAGATCAGGATGCTGGGAAAGACTGAAGGGAGGATGAGAAGGGGATGACATGACAAGATGGCTGAATGGCATCACCGACTCAATGGACATGAGTTTGAAAAAACCCTGGGAGATAGTGAAGGACAGGGAAGTCTGGCGTGCTGCAGTCCATGGGGTCACAAAGAGTCGGACACGACTGAGCAACTGAACAACAAAACAAACTAGTTTATATCAGCTTAGTTTAAGGGATTATTGGATCTTTTCCAGGATTTTTTGCTCAAACAGTAAGAGTTATTAAAGAATACCTCTATCTTGCAGAACTAACCAATATGCTAAGATCAAGCCTATGCCTGTGTATGGAATCTGCAACAGGTGACACATGTGAGTATCCCTTGAAGCCTGAAACTCTACCAACAGCAAATCAGATGCCCTTTATATCAAGATTAGACCTTCTCATGGTTTCCTGTTAAAGTATCCCTAAACAGGGTTATCGATAAGATGATGAAGCAGAGGTACAGAAATATTTCTTGAGCTATATTAGAGGGAAGAACTGCCCGGATATATATCTGATGTATGCATCAGCACTGGAAAAAAATCAGAATAATTTAAAAACAATAACGAAAAATCTAACCTTTCATTTACTGACAGGCACTACTAAGGTATACAATTTTTTTAAGCCATGAATAGAATAGTCAACAGTCACTGTGACTTCATGAATGACTTTGTAGATGTTTTTCCTTTTCTCCTGTTGTCACTAACCTTCACTTTCAAGTGAGAGAATGATAAAGTGTTAAAACAGAACCATCCCTTTCTTGCAGCCATAAATGAAGTCAGTGCTTGGGTAAGCCATGCTTTTAATCCAGCTTCTGTCTAAAGGAAGAAAAATAATCTGAATCCCTATTTTGAAAACTTGGCCCATAATATAAATCCGGGCACAAACACACCAGCACTGGTCTCTCTTTGCAGTGACTGTCATGATGAGTCTCAATCGCATTTTCAGGATGGAGTCCAACTGATACAGCTATTCCTGTTTACTTAATAGAAAAACCTATCACTTGTTTCCTTATTTGCCCTAAGGTTTTGCCCATGGCTTTTAAAACAGGAATTCATTCATTCTATAGACTTGGGTATCTGTTACAAGCCAGGTCCCCTGCTGGGGTGTGTCCTTAGTTGCTCAGTCATGTCTGACTCTTTGTGACCCCATGGACTGTAGCCCACCAGGCTCCTCTGTCCGTGGGATTCTCCAGGCAAGAATACTGGAGTGGGTTGCCATGCCCTCCTCCAGGGAATCTTCCCAATTCAGGGATTGAACCCAGGTCTCCTGCACTGCAGGTGAAGTGTTTACTATCTGAGTCACCAGTTGAGGGGAACCCTCAAATGAATTAGATGTAGTACCCACCCTCACCTGCTGTGACCGCCACATGTTCTGAATGCCTTTGTTCTACCAGGAGAGAATGACTAGTCCTCCAAACCCTGTTAAGTGAAGCCCAGCTCCCACAAAAGCTGTCACACAGAGCTGGTGCTTTTATCGTTGTTTTGCACATGTTCTTAATTTTGTTTTTCTCAACTCCAAAAGTTTGAAATAAAAAAAATATATATGGACTTCAATGCAGCCACTATGATGAACAGTATGGAGGTTCCTTAAAAAACTAAAAATGGAATTACCATATGATCCTGCAGTCCTACTACTGGGCATATATCCAGAGAAAACCCTAATTCAAAAAGACACATGCACCCCAATGTTCACAGCTGCACTGTCTGCAAAAGGGAAGACACGGAGACAACCTAAATGTCCATTAACAGGTGAATGGATGGAGGAGATGCGGTCCGTATATACAGTGGAATGTTACTCAGCCATAAAATGAATGACATCATGCCATTTGCAGCAGCATGGATGGACCTAGAGATGATCATACTGATTGAAGTAAGTCAGAGAAAGATGAATACCGTGTGATATCACTTATATTTGGAATCTAAAAGATGATACAAATGACCTTATTTACGAAACAGAAACAGACTTACATATAATGAAAACAAACATGGTTACCAAAGGGGATAGTGGTGGGGGGGGGGATAAATTAGGAGTTTTAGATGACCATATGAACACTACTATACGTAAAATAGATAAACAACAAGGACCTACTGTATAGCACAGGGAACTATACTAAATATTTTGTAATAACCTATAATGGAAAAGAATTTGAAAAAGAATACATATAGCTATAAATGAATCATTTTGCTGTATGCTTGACACTAACACCACATTGTAAATTAACTATATTTAAATAAAAAAGACAAAAATATGAAACTTTGATAAGCAGATTATCTTGGGGAAAAAAATAAACTTTTGACTCCTACAAAACATCTTTTCAGTTAGGTGATGAGATGTTTTTAAAAATATGAATAACAATATTGGAATAAAAATGGGTCCCAAGAAAATACAGGAATGCAAATACACTCACTGGAAGGGGAAATATAACAGAGATTACATGTCATCTATGGCTGTTAAGCTTGTTGAAAGCCATGACAGTTCCCCATGGACTTGACCTGGAAGAGTAATGGGGCTCGATCTCAGCTGTTGTGTCCGAGAGCCAGATGGCCAGCCTCTGAGACAATCCCTGTCCAAGGTCAGGCACATGCACCCTCTACATGCCTGAGCATTTCCTGCACATGTTGCATCTGATGCCTGTGACAACTCAAGGAGGTATCGTTGTCATAGCCATTCCCCTAATGTGGTGGCAGTCCTTCAGGGCATTAGGGAAAGCCAGTGGCCCCTGATCACACAACCGACCCAAGACTTGGCTCCCTTGATTCCAACGACCCCTTTCACTTTACTTTTGGACTGTGATGCTGCCGATTTCAGTAGACCACAAACACCAAATGAAAAGTTTTCTGAGGACCTCTTTACTTTCTCAGATTAACGTTTCGTACCTAAGTCCTATTTGCTGTGATAACAAATGTAAACAACAACAACAAAATTTGTTAATCTAACCACAGACACAGGACATTCCTTGGATTCTTTCCATGACCCTCAAGGAATTCCTCAAATTGACATTTTACATTGCCAGGCGGATCTATCAGAAGTAGTTACAGAAAACGGTTACTTTGCTTTGCAATAATCTCTTGCTATGAGACAAGTGGTCTTATCTTGAAAATAGCCCAACACAGATACCCCAGGATGAGTGACTCTGAATCTGCTCCTCATGGTGGGAGATGAGTCCAAAGGTCAGAATAGCAACTCAAGGTTAAAACAGCACCTCTTCTTCCCAGACTTTTAGCATCAACATCATGTAAACACGTGGCTGTCAGGTTCTTGTGGCTACAGTGGTGCTTCCATTTATAAAAGACAAAGGTGGTTCTTAAGTTGATTCCCCTTGATCTCTGCACCACCACCACCTGCTGCACCCATCAAACATGCATGGGCTAAGCTGAATTTAGTTTAAGTGCTAGGAAAAGGCTTCGAAGCCATTGTAAACCATTCTGGGTGTTAGTGGTTTTTTGATGAACAGAGTCACACAAATGTCCCTCCCTCTTGCAGCGTGAGATACCTGGTCTCACACACCATCACACAACCAGAAGAAAAAACGAGTAAAAAGTGTTGCCTCCAGAAAATATTGAGGCCAAAGTTTTCTTCTCTAGTTTAGAATGCTTTTTGCATTTCTCAGGGTAAAATACTGAAACCTCCAAATATACTGGGTCATAAATACATGGGGGTTGGGTGTTACCAGAGGATGGAAGAGAGCACCAGAAGAGAACCGTTGAGAGAACAGAAACTTCTGAGTCTACACCACCTTCTAGAAGGCAGGGCTCTGATTCTACACAGTCATCTCTGGTTTTGGAAACTAGAAGAATCCCCAGAAGGTCATCTGAACACTTCATTAGCTAGACAGTTATCTGCTGGCGGCGCAGTGGTAAAGAATCTGCCTGCCAATGCAGGGGACACAAGAGACGAGGTTCGATCCCTGGGTTGGGAAGATCCCCACTTAGAATAAAGAATGAAAACCCACTCTGGTATTCTTGCCTGGGAAATTCTATGGACAGAGAAGCCTGGTGGGCTATACAGTCCACGGCAGTCGCAAAGAGCCAGACACGGCTGAGTGACGGAGCACGCACAGCACACAACTATTTAGCAGCACCCCAGGCCCTGCTTCTGATCCTTTGCTCCCACAATGACTCTGGGCTGCAAGAGAAACTCCTCAGACAAACCACCTACCAGAAAGGAGATGCAAAAACCTGTTCCCTGGTCTTAGTCCTAGAATATCTCACAAAATAAATGCATCGGTTGGGATCAGGTCCTCTGAGTCAGACAGACGGTTCTGGTACTTTCCAAAGTTAAGAAGTAACCGTCGTTGCTAAGATAATAAATTCCAGGGGTGGAGGTTCAGCCCCAGTGATAACGCATGAATCAGCTGCTGCCTTGGCCATGCCCCTGGGAACAGACAACACCTGCTTCCTGGAGCCCCCATCTCTGAGATTCAATGTCAAGTGAACCCTGGACCTGTGCAATCATCAGTGGCTAGCTAATGGGAGTCATCATGCTTTTTGGGGGTAAAAGTATGGAGATTTTGGAAGTTTTTTTTTTTTTCACTATGTAATGACTGTAAGATTTGCCTGAATCTCAGTTTCCCTGTTTAAAAAACAGGAATAACAGTCTACTGTACTAAGCTTAAATGAAATGGCATATTTTACTATATAGTACAGAATCTGGAGCATAGTAAGTATTCAAAAAAGCATTCATTTTCTCACATTCCCTCCTGTCTCCATAGGGGGAGGCAAGTTCTATAATTCTTGTTCATACAGAACCACTTGCTATACAAAATGTTCATTTATTTGAGATCAATTTCAAATAAAGCTGTAGCAAAAGAGAAGATCAAACATACCTCTGTCTATGGCAATTCGAGTCAAGACTCTCCAGCTCAACAGCTCTGGGCAGAGCTTGAGGAATAAGTGACCTTGAATCTGACTTACTTCACTAAGAGCTGAAATTTAAAACCATTCTTTGTGGGGCCTTCATGATGGTTTTGCTTAAATAGTGCATGATGGCAATGTCCTCCCTAAGCGGCCCTTGGTAAGCCAATCAGTTTCAGTCTCATCTACTTCAATAAGAAAGAAAGAAAGAAAAAAAAAGCATTCCAAGCTGGAGAAGAATCAAGTGTGTTTCTTTCCTAGAAACAGCTGTAAAGTCGACCCAAATAGAAAAATCTAGAAATAAATGCGAAGCTGATTGGAACATTCTAAAAATTCCACTTGTCCTTTCCCTGATGAGGTGCTGGTAGTGCAAAGGCGGTCTCAGGCACATGAATTTTTAATCACCAAAGGTCACCCAAAGCATGTAAATCTACAGGGACCATCTCTCTGTGTGGTATTTATTACCTAGCTATCCATTACTTTTAGTGTGTGTGTGTTAGTCACTCAGTCACATCTGACTCTTTGCAATCCCATGGACTGGAGCCCACCAGGCTCCTCTGTCCGTGGGATTCTCCAGGCAAGAATACTGGAGTGGATAGCCATTTCCTTCTCCAGGGAATCTTCCCAACCCAGGGATTGAACCCAGGTCTCCTGCATTGCAGGCAGATTCTTTATCATCTGAGCCACTGGGCAAGTCCCACTTTTGTGGCTCTACACAAAGTGTAGTTTTATTTTTATTTTTTTTTGTTTTTAAATGCATTTATTATTTATTTATTTTTATTTTTTAATTTTTATTTTTACTTTATGTTACTTTACAATACTGTACTGGTTTTGGCATACATTGACATGAATCCACCACGGGTGTACATGAGCTCCCAAACATGAACCCCCCTCCCACCTCCCACCCCACATCATCCCTCCGGATCATCCCTGTGCACCAGCCCCAAGCATCCTGCATCAAACAGACTGGCGATTCATTTCTTACATGATAGTATACATGTTTCAATGCCATTCTCCCAAATCATCCCACCCTCTCCCTCTCCCTCAGAGTCCAAAAGTCCGCTCTACACATCTGTGTCTCTTTTGCTGTCTTGCATACAGGGTCATCATTACCATTTTTCTAAATTCCATACATATGTGTTAGTATACTGTATTGGTCTCCTAGAGGAGAACATAGGCAAAACACTCTCTGACATAAATCACAGCAGGATCCTCTATGATCCACCTCCCAGAATACTGGAAATAAAAGCAAAAATAAACAAATGGGATCTAATTAAAATTAAAAGCTTCTGCACAACAAAGGAAAATATAAGCAAAGTGTAGTTTTAAAGAAAAATAAAAGCATGTGATGATCCATAAAATGAACATGTTGAGAATGGCACTGCCTGGATATTTTCCATGGGGGACCAGTGTCCTAATTGGCTTGTACACTTCAACTGGCAGCAGACCTTGGACCGCACAACACCCTACACCACGGGCTGAAATGATACATCACATCACACTAAACAGGAGCTTTCATGAGTCTAACAGTGGTACCAGCAGGTGAAGTCTGTTTCCCTTTCATCGCTTTATCCTCATCACTCCCGTATGAGCATACTGATCTGTTTCAGGGAATGAGGTATTTGGCATAATCATGGTTTCCAGATTATTGATGTTTAACCTTGAAGCGCTGAATCCTTTCACTGGAGGCATTTGTGATGAGCTTCCTTAAATGCATCCTGTGTTTCCCGGCCTTGTGAATTTGATGTGCTGATAAAGGCCCTCTAATCTCCTCTGAATGACTAGTTATTCATGAGCAAATAACGACAGAATTTTAGAGTAGGGAAAAAACTCAGAATTGATTTCATTCCCCAAGCCCATCCCCATATTTTATACTTGAACTTCACAAATGCTGAGTGACTTGCTAATTAACAGTCACGTAGATATTACAGGAGCTCACCCTGTAATCTGGGTTTCCTGATTCCAAATTTCAGGGCTTTTTCTTGTACACAGTAAATCCCAATTATACTAGATCTTTGCTCTGTGCCTTTTCCCTTGCCTGTCATATTCCACCCTTAGATAATACACCTTACTCTCTCATCTCCTTCGGGGTTCGTTACAATTCTCACCTTTTCAGGAAGGTCCTCCCTGATGACTCTATTGAAATTTGCAGTCCTCTCTCTGTTCTCTGGCACTATTCTCACTGTTCCCAGGTTTGTTTTTTGTCCATAGCATTTGTCACATTCTAAATTTCTCTATATGCAATCTCCCTTATTTTGCGTTATTTCCTTTAGCCACTAGGAATGACAACTCCGTGAAGAAAAGGTTTTTGTATGTTTTATTTTTAACTCTATTCTAGTGCTAGGACAGTGCCTGGCCAATAAAGAGGTGTTCAGTGAATAATTATTAAGTAAATCACTCATCTAAATGATTAAAACGTCACAGAAATTTGGTATGAATAAGTCTGGTGTTATAATGTTTGTAACATAGGACTTCCTGAGTTACTATCTCTCATTGGTGAAGAAAGTTAAGAAATTATTTGTTCAAAAACCCAAATTATTTGTTAAGCAAAGTCCTCCAGTTAAAGAAAAGTGAAGCTGAATTTCAGCTGGTTGATTTTTAGCATAAAATTTGCTTTCAGACAATAAAACATATGCTGCATTTACAAATATATTTCTACCAAACTATTGAAAGCAATGATGCCTGTGCCATCAACAGAAATAAAATGATGACCTACTTAGGAAAATCCTCTGTACGTGTACCCAGTAGGTACACAATGTTTTGGTCTGTCTGCCCCCAAAACGGTCTTTCTTGTTTGTAGAGAGTTCATGTGGCCACTTTAAAGTTAGTTGATAGGAAATCAACAACAGTGTTTGTCAAATAACTATTTGTAAAAACCCTGTGGGTTGCTAGGTAGTTTAAACATTGATCTTCAATAAGGGACATAAAAGAGCTTTGCAGCAGTGAGTTTCAAAGGAGGATGAGTCTTTGAAAAATCTGATTGAAAATAATGAAAAATATCATAAATGTTAAGCTGTTCTTTGTGGTTTCATTGTAGGGGATGATTACAAGGAACTCAATAGCAATAAGGAAATTAGTAAATTGTTGACTGGAAAATGGTGCTTCAACTAAAACGGTAACTATAAAGAGCAACTTAGAAAATAACAGTAAATTCTTTACATGTTTGAAACCACACGTGGTGCCTGCAGCCGTGTAAAAACATGTGGACACACTTGAGGGTGACATGATGAGTAAGAAGCAAAATGATTTCTTTCCCCCATTTTCCCAGCTTTGATACTCTATATTATGCTTTTTATATAATATAGATATTAAATATAGAATAGATTATATATAGAATAGATTATATTATAATATACTCTATATTATAACTAATAGAATAATAATAACAGAAACATACTGATTATGGAGCATAAGTGGTAGCAGTTCCTAAGGTAACTAAGGAAAAATTGGTTCATATGGAAGGAAGTTACTGACATTTTTGGACTGACATTTGAAAGGGATTTTCCAAACTGTGTCTTCAGAATTTTCCATACTGTACTAACCACACACAAAAGGGACATGAGACAAATGAACTTATCTACAAAGCAGAAGACTGAAATGCATCGAGAACACACTGGTGGCTGCCAAGAGGGAGGAGGTTGGGAGAGGGATGGATTCGGAGTCTGGGTTTAGTAGCTGCAAACTACTATATAGAAAATGGATAAACAACAAGGTCCTACCAAACAGCACAGGGAACTATATTCAATATCCTGTGATAAGCCAGAATGGAAAAGAAGGTGAAAAAGAATATGTATATATAATTGAATCACTTTGCTGTACAGCAGGAATTAATACAACACTGTAAATCAACTATACTTCATTTTGAGAAAGGGACGTGACATTAAATAGGATTTTTACCCCTACTGGAGATTCATGATACAACTGTTAATTAAAGGCTCTGAAAATCTCTGTTGTAAAATAAAAGATTCAGCTTCATGTTATCTTCCCCCTCAGTCATTTGACCAAATGCCATTTCCTTCCTAGTCTACCTGTGAATACCCAGAGAAGGACCACTGTTTTGGAGAACACAGTAAGCACAGAGCTACCTTGGTGTTTCTCCAGTAAAGTTGCAATTATAAGAAAACACAGACGAAATCAAGGGGGAAAAAAAAAGAGAAGAAGTTGAGTGGTAGTTGGGTCTAGGTAGCTTTATCCTTGCAGGGGGGTTTCTGAGAAAGATTAGTCTTAAATTTAATTGTTGTAGTTGGGAGGCAAAGAGGAAACTTTCCTCTGAAAAAAGGAGGAGCCAAATAAAAACCTATCCATAGAGACCTATAGCAGGGCTGAGTCAGTTCCAGGGACAGGTGATCATGTCACACTGTTGGGAGATGAGACACTTGGAAGTCAAAGACTTAGATATTATAAAACAGAGTTAGGAGCTACAAGGAAGGTTCTGGAATCCACGTACTGCTAACATACTCTGTATGCACAACAATGAGCGCATTATAAATTTTCCCTGGGATTGTTCTTAATAGGTTGTAAGAGCCTTCCTCCCTCCTTCCCTTGTCTCCCTCCCACCCTGGCCCACCCCATAAGCTTCTTGATCACATCAATCATCATGGTCACCTTTGTACCCATACTGGCTGGGACTCAGATGGTGTTGAATAAATATAAATGAAATTAACAACAGAAAGATATAATGAGTGTTCTTGTGCTCTATAAAATATTGGACCAGATAAACACATTTTTCCAACTGTAGCTTTTTAATAGTCCTTAATAATTAGTCCATATTTCTATTAGACTGGAAAGTACTAGAATAATAGTTCTTAGTGAAAAGTGTTAGCCACTCAGACTCTCTTTCCGCTCTATGGCTGTAGCCTGCCAGGCCTCTCTGTCCATGGAATTCTCCCAGCAAGAATTCTGGAGTGAGTTGCCATTTCCTTCTCCAGGGGTTCTTCCCGACCCGGGGAACGAACCCAGGTCTTCTAAACTGCAGGCAGACTCTTTCCCATCTGAGCTACCAGAGAAGCCTCAATAGTGTTTAGCCCTTTCCTAATTTCTGTTCTGCTGATTATGTTAAGTTTTATATTTATTTTTATAATAAATGACATTGTGAAACATTCAGACATTTCAGATTAAGCTAACTCATCTACCAACAATGACGCTGGAAATCATGCAGGTGGTTTGACACAAAAGATCACTGTCTTTGAGGTCTTTCTAGTTAACGAAATATGGATTACTGACATTTGTAGTGGCTGCAGAGGATTCCATAAAATAGTTGCCATAAGCTATTGAATTTTTCCCTGCTGATAAGACACTTAGGGTGTTCATATGACTTGCTATTAAGAGAAATGCAGTGATGACCATCTTGTATTCTAGATCAGATATTGAGAAACAAAATTGTTTTATCATAAATTTAAAAACTGAAACACTGCCGAATTGCCATCCCCAAAAATGGCTCACTAAATTTACACTGCTGCCAGCAACGGAAAGCTCATGCATTTTCTATACTTATACCAAAATATTTTTATCAAATTAAGTGTTTTTATAATAATTTGAGTGAAATGTGCTATCTTATTTTGAACTTCTCAGATAACTGTTGAAGTTTAGCAAGTTTTTATATAGACTTTGTTACTGTATTATTTTCAGTTAACATATTTTTGGTCATGTTAAAAATACAAAAACCATGTCATCACTTTAAGTTATCTAGCCTTACTGCCTTATTGTAAGCAAGACTGAACCTTTAAACTATTCACAACAATACAGTTGTCTATTCATGTGATTCTGAAAGACCTCCAGCTTGGGTTTTAGAATCTTCCTCACTGAGAGGTTAAACACCTTACAGAAAAGTTGGTCACCTTTCTGGACAAACAGTTCTTACTCCAAGAAAACATCACTGCTTCCAGTTTCTAAGTGAATCTCCACTCACATGTGTTACTGTACTGTGGACAGAGAGGACGTGTCTACTTCTGTAGCCTTTATGCCTCGCACATTACTTGTTACATCGAGAACAGACAGGCTACAATTGTAATAGATTTAGCCACTCAGGCACAGTAAAAACTTTCAAACGCTAGAAACCACCTCTTTCTCTCCCTGCTTTTCTCCACCTTAAACTCTAATTCTACTGTTGTCGGAAAAAAAAAAAAAAAGCTATAGTCCTGTGCTGTTCAGTAGCAAAATCATAATCACAAGTCAAGAGATTATTATGATCAAAGTGTAAAAAGTTATCAGTTGAATTATCTGAACATAATGGCACATAAAAACCTCTTTATAAGCAAAACTGAATAATGTAGACAGTTCTTGGGTGTAAGAGATTAAATGGACACCTACAGGTATTAAGATATTTTAAATACACACATACAACATCCTGAATGGTCATCAGATGGTATAATGCTGCGTATTGTTTGAATTAAGAATTTTTTGGAACAGGGATTATTAAGGTAAAAAAATTATTACAAAAGGAGAAACATAGTCCTTGATTTTTTCAAATTACAATATATTTATCCCAAACAATTCTGTAATTTTAAACAATGAGTTTGCTTTTATTTTTAAAAAGATCATTTTAAGAAGAATGCAAATTCCCATGCCCAGTGTTTAGACTTTCAAATACTTTGCTTCCTTTTAATGTTCTGTCAAAGTAATTTTTAAATTGCTAAGCATGAAAATAATTGTCAATATATATTACTCATTATTCACTGACTTGGTGAAAATAAATGAGATAGTTTCAGATTCAGGAAAATTTAAGTACTTGAGGTATTTTAAAAGAAATAACAGTTTACTTTTTGGGGGCTTCCCTGGTGACTCTGTGGTAAAGAATCTGCCTGCCAATGCAGGGGACTCAGGTTTGAGCCCTGGGTGGGGAAGACCCCCTGGAGAAGGAAATGGCTACCTATTCCAGTATTCTTGCCTGGAGAATCCCATGGACAGAGGAGCCTGGCAGGCTACAGTCCATGGGGTTGCTGAAGAGTCGGACACAACTTAGCAACTAAACAACAACATAGTGTACTTTAGCTCCTTGAATAATATAACTTGAAAGCCTTTAGCTTCTAAACTTCTAAACAACCTCCCTGAACTTCATAATCAAGTGTGAAAAAGCTCAATGTGGGAATCTGGAGATTCCATTCAGATCTGGGCTCTGACCCTAAATACCCATGCAACAAAGGGCAGTTCTTCCAATTATTTTTCTGAACCTTGGCACTTTATTGAACAAAACAAGGGATTTATCTAGACTGAGGGAAACTTCATTTCCTTGATTTGCCTTCCAACAGTTGAAAAAAATCAAGAAATTTCACACAAAGACAAGTATTTCCTGTGCTTTCTGAAATCTTGGGTGAACCACTAAAGCGAGTCCATCAATCCTTCATTTTAACCACCAGCTAGAGCCAAGGGACCACTGTCCACTATGGGGCACAGGCATCCTTGGTGATTGATAACTTTGCCTTTGCATCCACTTGAAGAAATGTATGTTATTTTTATTATTCATGTGCTAAGTTGCTTTCCACAGTTTATTGTGATCCACACAGTCAAAGGCTTTGGCATAGTCAATAAAGCAGAAATAGATGTTTTTCTGGAACTCTCTTGCTTTTTTCAGCAGATGTTGGCTATTTGATCTCTGGTTCCTCTGTCTTTTCTAAAACCAGCTTGAACATCTGGAAGTTCACGGTTCACGTATTGGTGAAGCCTGGCTTGGAGAATTTTGAGCATTACTTTACTAGCATGTGAGATGAGCACAATTGTGCGGTAGTTTGAGCATTCTTTGCAATTGCCTTTCTTAGGGATTGGAATGAAAACTGACCTTTTCCAGTCCTGTGGCCACTGCTGAGTTTTCCAAATTTGCTGGCATATTGAGTGCAGCACTTTCACAGCATCATCTTTCAGGATTTGAAACAGCTCAACTGGAATTCTATCACCTCCACTAGCTTTGTTTGTAGTGATGCTTTCTAAAGCCCACCTGACTTCATATTCCAGGATGTCTGGCTCTAGATGAGTGATCACACCATCATGATTATCTTGGTTGTGAAGATCTTTTTTGTATAGTTCTGTGTATTCTTGCCATTTCTTCTTAATATCTTCTGCTTCTGTTAGGTCCATACCATTTCTGTCCTTTATCGAGCCCATCTTTGCATGAAACAGTGAGAACTGGACATGGAACAACAGACTGGTTCCAAATAGGAAAAGGAGCACGTCAAGGCTGTATATTGTCACCCTGCTTAGTTAACTTACATGCAGAGTACATCATGAGAAACGCTGGGCTGGAAGAAGCACAAGCTGGAATCAAGATTGCTGGGAGAAATATAAATAACCTCAGATATGCAGATGACACCACTCTTATGGCAGAAAGTGAAGAGGAACTAAAAAGCCTCTTGAGGAAAAAGTGAAAAAGTTGGCTTAAAGCTCAACATTCAGAAAACGAAGATCATGGCATCCGGTCCCATCACTTCATGGGAAATAGATGGGGAAACAGTGGAAACAGTGGCTGACTATTTTGGGGGGCTCCAAAATCACTGCAGGTGGTGACTGCAGCCATGAAATTAAAAGACGCTTACTCCTTGGAAGAAAAGTTATGACCAACCTAGATAGCATATTCAAAAGCAGAGACATTACTTTGCCAACAAAGGTCCGTCTAGTCAAGGCTATGGTTTTTCCTGTGGTCATGTATGGATGTGAGAGTTGGACTGTGAAGAAAGCTGAGCGCGGAAGAATTGATGCTTTTGAACTGTGGTGTTGGAGAAGACTCTTGAGAGATCAGCCCTGGGATTTCTTTGGAGAGAATGATGCTGAAGTTGAAACTCCAGTACTTTGGCCACCTCATGCGAAGAGTTCACTCCTTGGAAAAGACTCTGATGCTGGGAGGGATTGGGGGCAGGAGAAGGGGACGACAGAGGATGAGATGGCTGGATGGTATCACTGACTCGATGGACGTGAGTCTGAGTGAACTCTGGGAGTTGGTGATGGACAAGGAGGCCTGGCGTGCTGCGATTCATGGGGTCGCAGAGAGTCAGACATGACTGAGCAACTGAACTGAAGTTGCTTTAGTTGTGTCTGACTCTCTGTGATCCCATGGACTGTAGCCAGTCAGGCTCCTCTGTCCGTGGGATTCTCCAGGCAAGAATACTGGAGTGGGTTTCCATTTCCTCCTCCAGGAGGTATTCACAGGGATATCTAAAAATCTGAACAATCTTAATTAGCGCTTAAATAAAGAACAGTGGCTTGAAGAAGCATTAGAAGCATAAGTCATCAGATAGAAATAGCCTTAATATATTTGAGATGAAATACACAAGAAGGAACAGTACATGTCTCTAGTAACTCTAGAGTCCATTTTTTTTTTAAGAGTCTATTTATCTGTACTCAAGGCATTTTTGGCATGATCATAGAAATATGTGAGTAACATGAACCTATTATTTTTTTAGTAACTAGCTACAGGGTCATTTAATATTCTCTCCTCAGATTTTGTAGTAGGTTGACTCTTAGAAACCAGTTTTTAACTCCAACTTCCATTTACAGTATTTCTTCTTGCTGTTCAGTTGCTAAGTTGTGTCTGACTCTTTGGGTCCCCATGGACTGCAGCACGCCAGGCTTCCCTGTCCTTCACCATCTCCCAGAGTTTACTCAGACTCATGTCCACTGACAGTATTTCTACACCATTATTTCCTATTTATCTCCATATTATGCTTACCTTACTTGCTTTGAGTGTACTGAAATATCCCATATAACTGTCAACATTGTACCTATAGTTTTCAAAATGTAATTGGAACAAGACTGTTTCTGTTCTCTGTACAAGTTTCTACTTGGCTGTGCTACTCTATCAGATGAGATTTTCTTTCTTTACAACTACGGAGAAAAGAATATCTATTAAATTACAGGTTATAAAGGTATCTGAGTCCGTCCGTGTTCAAGATACTGAAAAGCGGTTAGTGAAAGAATGTAAGTCAGGTGCTTTGTTCTAAGGGTGTTTCACATTTTATGCCACTGATGAAAAAAATGAATTAAATTTCCAGGGCTGGAAAGACATAAAAATTGATCATCTGCTCCACAGAAAACACTATTTTAGATGAGAGGAGATAATAAATGTTCTACCTCACCAGGTCCTGGTCATAGGAATCTTCCTGAAATAAGTCAGTTGAGCTGAGAACAACAGGAAATTGCCATTTACACACCCTTTATAAAGCTTCTGTGCTGGCTCAAAGCCACCTACTCACTTGACAGTGTACCAGTTGCTAACGCTTTCAGGCTAAGGGTTTTGTCTTCATTACCGAGAGATCACCTCTTTCCAAATCAATCATATCCCACTGGCTAATCTGATTCTAAAATACAGATGGCAGTTCTGTTGTGAAAATCCTTAAGCACACTGTCCATCCAATTTCAGTGGCAACGGATTCAACATTCACAGCTCACGTCCATTTCTGGGACAGACGCTGCTGGGAAAGCCCAAAGGTATCACTCACACATCCTTTGGGAAAGATTAGAGTTTAGTCATTTATTTTCCAGTTACGGAAAAATAGGCCATAGACCTTTAAAACTAGTAGTTCTCTATGACAGCTTTGAAAGATTTTTCTTAAGCCGATTAGATAGGATTGTACAAACCCAGTCCCGAGCATGACGGAACGCTAGAAAGAGCACAGCTGGTCCCCAATTTCGGCGTCTTTTAAAAGCAGCTGTGTTAAAAGCCATAGCAGGTGTGAGGAGAACTTAAAAATGAGTCTTGCTGGAAAAGCAGTGCATTTGGAAATGTAGCATCTGGGCAGGGTACTGCACGAAGAAATTTGAGTTAGCACCGACTGTGGTGGCCCCACTCCCAGACTTCACAGCTCAGTTTACTTGAGCAGAATATTCCTCATTTCCCTACCAGTGTCTCTCTCATGGCTCAGCAGGTAAAGAATCTGCCTGCCAGTGCATGAGACACAGGAGCCTGGGGTTCGATCCCTGGGTCAGGAAGATCCCCTGGAGAAGCGGAATGGCAACCTGCTCCAGTATTCTTGCCTGGGAACATGGACAGGGGAGCCTGGAGGGCTACAGTCCACAGAGTCGAGAAGAGCTGGACACGACTGAGCGAATAAACACACACATAAGCATCTCTCTCCTGAGGCCCCTTGAAAAAGAACAGGGATGTCACCTTGTAGATTCTTCACCAAAACACACATGAGTATTTGCATCACTGTGCATCTTGTTCTAGGTGCTATTTCAAGAGAAAGGAAAGCTGGTCACATTGACACAAAGCTTGTGTTTAGCTTTCTTGATCTCTTGGTACAGATTACACATTTTAAGCCTCAGCTGGGTACCATTCAATCCACTATAATCTGAATTTTTTTTCAGTTTGTGACAAAGTGAAAGTTGAAATTTCTCAGAATAGAATTCAGCACCAAAATAAAGAAAGCTAAACAGAAGTATTCAGTAAAAGAAAAACAGCATTTGTTTCCTCTTCAGTATATTCTATCCTTCAAATTCTAGTAACATTTTCTTTGTTAATGCAAAATAGCATGAAACTGTTTTGGCATGATAGAATTCCTTTGAGAATTCTGTAAATTGTGAACCCAATTTCCATTACTTCAGACTAGGAGATTCCATGTTGGACAGGGTAACAAATAATTCTCTTTGCCTATCAATTTATGAGAAGTGATCATTGGCTGGCACTGAAATACTCAAAGGCAAAGTGATTGAACCCTCACCATGTGCACTGGAAGGTGAAATCTTAACCACTGGACCACCAGGATAGACAGAATGGGTCCCTGGATACAGCTTTTTAATGCAGAGAACACAGAGTGAATTTACACATTTAAACTTCCACATGTTCAAGCTGGTTTTAGACAAGGCAGAGGAACCAGAGATCAAATTGCCAACATCCTCTGGATCATGGAAAAAGCAAGAGAGTCCCCCAAAAACATCTATTTCTGCTTTATTGACTATACCAAAGCCTTTGACTGTGTGGATCACAATAAACTGTGGAAAATTCTGAAAGAGATGGGAATACCAGACCACCTGACCTGCCTCTTGAGAAACCTGGATGCAGATCAGGAAGCAACAGTTAGAACTGGACATGGAACAACAGACTGGTTCCAAATAGGAAAAGGAGTACGTCAAGGCTATATACTGTCACCCTGCTTAGTTAACTTACATGCAGAGTACATCATGAGAAATGCTGGGCTGGAAGAAGCACAGGCTGGAATCAAGATTGCCGGGAAAAATATCAATAACCTCAGATATGCAGATGACACCACCCTTATGGCAGAAAGTGAAGAGGAACTAAAGAGCCTCTTGATGAAAGTGAAAGCGGAGAGTGAAAAAGTGGCTTAAAGCTCAACATTCAGAAAACGAAGATCATGGCATCCGGTCCCATCACTTCATGGCAAATAGATAGGGAAACAGTGGAAACAGTGGCTGACTTCATTTTTCTGGGCTCTGTGGATGGTGACTGCAGCCATGAAATTAAAAGATGCTTGCTCCTTGGAAGGAAAGTTATGACCAAGCTAGACAGCACATTAAAAAGCAGAGACATTACTTTGCCAACAAAGGTCTGTCTAGTCAAGGCTATGGTTTTTCAATACTCATGTATGGATGTGAGAGTTGGACTATAAAGAAAGCTGAACACTGAAGAACTGATGCTTTTGAACTGTGGTGTTGGAGAAGACTCTTGAGAGTCCCTTGAACTGCAAGGAGATCCAATCAGTCCATCCTAAAGGAGATCAGTCCTGGGTGTTCATTGGAGGGACTGATGTTGAAGTTGAAACTCCAATACTTTGGCCACCTGATGTGGAAAGCTGACTCATTTGAAAAGACCCTGAATGTGGGAAAGATTGAGGGCTGGAGGAGAAGGGGATGACAGAGGATGAGATGGTTGGATGGCGTCACCGACACAGTGGACATGGGTTTGGGTGGACTCCGGGAGTTGGTGATGGACAGGGAACCTGGCATGCTGTGGTTCATGGGGTCGCAGAGAGTCAGACATGACTGAGCAACTGAACGGAAGAGGGAAAGACATGGTTAACCATATCCCTAAATTTCTTTTGATAGTCTTTCAGTGATAAATTTGTTCATTCGGATAACTCTGGATACATAATTAGGCAATGCAGGCATAATTCCCCAAAGATCTAAAGAGTGATTTCTCATTGTGGATATCAGAATTACAAAGAAGCAAACTGATCCTACATCAGAGAAAGAGACTTGGTAATATATTTCAACCAATATTAAATAATGGTCCAAACATGGATTAACTCTAACTTATGATGCATTCAGTTGATTCTTATTGTTGCCTCATGCCTTGATGAACACACCTCACACATGGTGCTGAAGCTGGGAAACCATAGTGTGCTTCTTGGATCTGGAGTCATTATTAAGGACTTGCCACCTTCTGTCTGATAATATCATCTGATTTTTATTTGGCTGTCCCAGCATCATTCTTTTCTTTTTTTTCCAGCTGCATCACATAGCATGTGGGATCTTAGTTCCCCCACCAGGAAGTGAACCCAATCCCCCTCCATTGGAAACATTGAGTCTTAACCACTGGACCACCAGGGAAGTCCCTGATCCAGCATCTTTGAGTTCCTGAATACTTGATGGCGGCTCACCACCCTCCCTTTGGAGTACAATCTGGTTATGGTTTGATACCAGGTTGCCCTACTTGGGTTCTAAATATATTAATATATATTTGGTTCCAGATACCTACTGGTTTATCACTTGGACTTCTGGATACTCAAATGGTTTTGAGCCATTCTTTCAGCCAGTGTTGAAAATTTTTAGTAATTTATTTTCATACAGATTCACATAAACACACACCCTTAAAGGCTTATGTGTGGGCCTTGGTTCTATAGTACTTATGAACCATTCGCAGCCAACAGCAGATCCCTAAAAAGAGCAGTAACAGAAGAACAAGAATGAAAAAGCCTGCAGACAGTTCTAATTTTTATCTCCCTCCATTTCAAATTTGTTTTATAAAGTAGGCTTATTTAAACTTTTTGTTTTCTTTCTTTAATAAGCTGTAAAATCGACAAAAAATTGTGTCTGAACATAGAGAAAAAGAGCAGTTAAGGGTCTAGACAGTCCATAAACAGTAACTAACATTGATTAAATAACAAGACTCAACATAGAAAATATTTTCAAAGTGCTTTATAGACGGTTTTTCCTTTTGTTATTTTATCCCGTCTTTTCCTTCTCATGGGGCTTCCCTGGTGGCTCAGAGGCTAAAGTGTCTGCCTCTAATGCGGGAGACCTGGGTTTGATCCCTGGGTCGGGAAGATCCTCTGGAGAAGGAAATGGCAACCCACTCCAGTATTCTTGCCTGGAGAATCCCATGGACGGAGGAGCCTGGCAGGCTACAGTCCACGGGGTTGCAAAGAGTCGGACATGACTGAGCAACTTCACCTTCCTTCCCATTATTGAGGCTCATTATCAGATACTGTAAACACGAGTGAGTCTTGTAACTTCCTGGAGTATGAGCCTTAGAATGTAAAATGGTAATAACACCAATTTATTTATTTATTGAGATGGTTAAATACTATGCAAAAGAAGCAGTGATAAAACAATAAGCAATATTTTTAATGTGCACACTATTTTACATGCATTTAATATTTCAATCCTCATAGCATTAAGAGGATTACATGCAAAATCTCTTTGTATAATGTTGCAAATATTAGTTGTAATTATTGAAGATATATAACTTTTGAGTTAGTGCCATAAATTTATGGGTTGAGGACATAATAAAATTTAGAAAAATGCCTTCCTTAATGTAAGCTCCTTTCGATTGACCTGGAGAAGAGCTTTGTACTCAAGGACTCCCAAAGGGGGCAAATAAGCATTTAAAATAATGCTGTTTTCTGAAGACATTTAAACTAATACGCTGTTCAGAACAGCTATAACATACTGATCAATAGTTCAGACTCTCTGGGTTCAAACTACACATTTACCACTAGCCAGTTTAGTTCCTAACCCTCTGTGTGTATTAGTCCCTGGGACACCTTTCACAGAGAAGCAAGGCAAGTGGAAATATCCCTCTTAGGCTACTGTTACAAGGGTCCAATTGTTACAGGACTGAGAAACATGGAGCAATGGTGAGTCCACCAGGCTCACTGTTGAGAGAGTCTACTCAGGGCAAGATTGTTTTCCTCCACCAGGCACCATCTTGGAGAAGGCAATGGCACCCCACTCCAGTACTCTTGCCTGGAAAATCCTATGGACGGAGAAGCCTGGTAGGCTGCAGTCCATGGGGTCGCTAAGAGTCGGATATGACTGAGCGACTTCATTTTCACTTTCATACATTGGAGAAGGCAATGGCACCCCCACTACAGTGTTCTTGCCTGGAGAATCCCAGGGATGGGGGAGCCTGGTGGGCTGCCATCTATGGGGTCGCACAGAGTCGGACATGACTGAAGTGACTTAGCAGCAGCAGCAGGCACCATCTACAAAGGATTTCAGACCAATTGCTCTGCATCTCTGTTTGGGAATTAAACAGTAAATTTCTTACCATATTAATGCAAGATACAAGGAGGTTAGCAATAAAGGTTTGAAGAAAATCTTATTTTGTGAATCTCTTTTAAAAGAAAATGCTGGAAATCCCAGGTTGCTTTCACTGTGACCTTGGGTAGAGGTGCTGAATGGCACAAGCAATATGCTGATTTTTATAGAAAATAATCTTTTCTTTCATTCCATTGTGTTACATAAATGTTTTGATGAGAGCAACATTTTTAACAACCATGTGTCCCTTTAAACGAGAACAATAGAGGAAATAAACGTTCCAAAGATTGATGTGCTAAATTTTTAAAACCAGATTTGCCATTCTTTGCATAATACTAGAGTGGACAGTTTTGGGGTTGGTGAATTTCATAATGTATTATTATAATATCATTTGAGTCACTTGGAAAAGTTACAAAAATCAAGTGCTTTTAAAGTCCTAGTTAACATAAGTAATATTCTTTTCTTCATTCCCCATAAAGTGTAACTTATTTCACATTTGTGGTTTAATAAAAAACATCAAACTTTCCAAATTCCTCTTAAATAATGTACTGCATGATATTTGCTGAAGTGATGAAGTTTGTGTCTGCAAGACTGGAATTTATAGGCAGTTTATTTTTCACCAAGCTGAAGACAGCCTTCAGAAAGCTGTATTACAAGAGTTTTGTGGTAGGCAGATCTAAAGATGGCCCCGTGGTTATTCAATCAATCAACAATCTAGGTGCTGCTGTAAAAATAATTGTTGTTGTTGAGTTGCTAAGTCATGTCTGACTCTTTCACCACCCCATGAACTGTAGCCTACTAAGTTCCTCTGCCCATGGGCTTTTCCAGATAATGGAGTGAGTTGCCATTTTCTTCTCCAGGGGAATCTTCTCAACCCAGGGATTGAACCCTCATCTACTGCGTGGCAGGAGGATTCTTTACCACTGAGCCCATTTAAAAAGGAAAATAAAAAAAATTAGGCAGCTGTAGTTAGTCTCAAGTAGGGTGACCTTAGACCATGAACATTATCATCTTGACTTGATCTAATCACGTGAACCCTTTCAAAGGCAGAAAGGAAGTCAGAGAGACGAGAAGCACGGAGGGAGTCAACATGCCATTGCTATTTTTGAAGACGGAGGAGGCCAGAACCAAGGAATACAGTTATCCTCCAGAGGCTGAGAAAACCCCTGGCCAACAGCTAGCAAGGAAGCAGAAGCCTCAGTCCTGTTAGCTGCAGGGAACTAAACTATGTCAATAACCCAAATGAGTCTGGAAGCAAATTCTTCCCCAGTGAATCCAGGTAAGAGTCCAGACCAGCTGACACCTTGATTTCAACCCTGTGGTACCCTAAGCAGAGAAATCAGCCAAACTGCCTGGACTTCTGACTGACCGAATTCGAAGATACTTGAATGCTATTCTAAGCCACTAAGTTTGAGTTAATTTGTTCAGCTACAGAACGCCAATACAGATTCTGACACCCCTATGATTATTAATCTATTTAAAAAATACAGTGCAAAGCATCAGTGCAGAAAATGTCTTTTAATTTTTACTAGTATGGGAACTAAACCATCTCAATTTTCCCCAAAGACAGTCCTTATTGGCTAAAATAAATATCCTAAAATATTCAAAGCTTATATATGATTAATAGTTAACAGTAGAAGAGAGGGTGATTTTTCTCTTTCTAAAAGATTCATTTGTAACATATGAAGTTGACACAAAATATAATATTTTACATTCCAACCACTAAAAATATGTTTATATCTCTACCCAACAAAAATGTAGATTTTGCTTTTTCTTTTGATCTTTTTCTTTGGAAGCAGAGGGATAAGTAGAGCTTCTCATGTGATTTTTTTTCATTACTATAGTAATATTTGCACATATTTAATTTCTACTGGAAATATTTACTACAATATCATTTCTTTACCACTATAGGCAATACAGTGAGATTTAATTAAAGGAAAGCATTTGCATAGTCGCTCATGGCTGGACCTTATGCAAATACAGAAAATGACAAGTCTGAAATTAATCACCAACTGACTGACATTAAAACAGAAATTTATCAAAGCAAGGATGTGAGTCATAATAGTATCTAATTCCATGGTTCCTGAGCAGATCCCCTTCTATAGCCTGATGAAACTCACACTTATTTTTATTAAAACCCTCCAACAGACCATGACTTATATTTAGCTCCATCATAAAATCTCCAGGCAGAAAACATTCTCTATGTGGAAGATTTCAAAAGGATGATCAGTTTCGATGTAATCGAGCTCGTATTTTCTGTCTTTCAACTCTGTAGATGGTCTTGGAAAGACAGACACATTGTGTTTTTTACATGTCAACGTCCCCGACTTTATCTAATAAGTTAGAGCAGCCAAGCACACAAGGCTTTATGGACCAATACCCTGATTTATAATATCCACCGAGCAATCTGTTTTTCCCTTTTTGTGTATCTTTCAAGGATATACCAGAGCAACAGGACTACTACATCTCAGGAAAACTGAGAGAAAGAAACAGCTGAGTCAGACACTTGATGGTGAGACTCTGATTTATCTCAATTGTTAGTAACTGAAAACTGAGTGTGTGTGTGGAGAAATCAATACTAGTTTTGAACAGTGTCTTAACAGTGAATAATGAAGACTGCTAAATCAAAACCATACACTTTAAAAGCACTGACAATTAGCACTAACTCTGAGCTAAGTAATGCAGATGATATCTTCTGTACTATGTATTGAATACAGTATATGGGCACCATCAGCGACAGGATGGAAAACTGGGATAAGCAAATAAAAAATGAGAAGAAACGCCAAGTTCAACTCTGGCAAACCAGAATTCTTTCAAAAAATTTTAAATCAAAGGACACATTTCTTATAGGAGGCAAGGGCAAAGTACAAAGGACAAGTGATATTTCTTTTCCAGGGTCTATTAAAATCTGGTTTCTCTTTCTTACAGTGGTCAGTCACTAACGCCTGGTTTGGGGGCCATTCATGGTTGGACCATCCCAGAATGAATGGACTCTGTCTGAATGCTGTTCAGGGCCTCACAGAAAAGGGGTATGACTTCCCATGGTAAAAAGCCATGAAGACTCTCTTCACACCCCCATTTGATGGCATGTAATCAGCATGTAATTAAATAGACATTTCCCCAGATGGGCCACTGTTGAGAATCAACAAGAAAATCTCCAGTCCTGACCTTGGGTAAACTGAAGCATGTCTCCAGGAAGGAGTTCTGGAAATCTGCATGAGCACGAGGGACTTGCTGAATCTGCCCACTGGGAGGGAGGATCCAGGAAATACTGAATATGAACCACCTCCCTAGAGAGTGAAGAGTTCTGACAAAATGTGATCCACTGGAGAAGGGAATGGCAAACCACTTCAGTATTCTTGCCTTGAGAACCCCATGAACAGTAATGAAAAGGCAAAAAGATAGGACACCAAAAGATGAACTCCCCAGATTGGTAGGTGGCCAATATGCTACTCGAGAAGAGTGGAGAAATAATTCCAGAAAGAATGAAGAGACAGAGCCAAAGCAAAAACAACACCCAGGTGTTGATGTGACTGGTGATGGAAGTAAAGTCTGATGCTGTGAAGAACAATATTGTACAGGAACCTGGAACATTAGGTCCATGAATCAAATAAATTGAAAGTGGTCAAACAGCAGAAAGCAAGAGTGAACATCGACATTTTAGGAATCAGTGAACTAAAATGGAACGGAATGAGCAAATTTAACTCAGATGACCATCACTGTATCTACTACTGTGGGCAAGAATCCTCTAGAAGAAATGGGATAGCCCTCATAGTCAACAAAAGAAGCTGGAATGCAGTACTTGGGTATAATCTTAAAAACAACAGAATGATCTCTGTTCATTTCCAAGGCAAACCATTCAGTATCACAGTAATCCAAGTCTATGCCCCAAGCAGTAATGCTGAAGAAGCTGAAGTTGAATGGTTCTTCGAAGACCTACAAGACCTTCTAGAACTAATACCCCCAAACGATCTCCTTTTCATTATAGGGGTCTGGAATGCAAAAGTATGAAGTCAAGAGATATCTAGAGTAACTGGCAAATTTGGCCTTGGAGTACAAAATGAAGCAGGGCAAAGGCTAACAGAATTTTGCCAAGAGCATGCACTTATCATAGCAAACACCCTCTTCCAACAACACAAGAGAAAACTCTACACATGGACATCACCAGATGGTCAATACCAAAATCAGATTGATTATATTCTTTCAGTCAAACATGGAGGAGCTCTATACAGTCAGCAAGAACAAGACCAAGAGCTGACTGTAGCTCAGATCATGAACTCCTTATTGCAAAATTCAGACTTAAATTGAAGAAAGTAGGGAAAAACCACTAAAGATCATTCAGGTATGACCTAAATCAGAATCCCTTATGATTATACAGTGGAAATGACAAATAGATTCAAGGGATTAGATCTGATAGAGTGCCTGAAGAACTATGGACAGAGGTTTGTGACACTGTACAGGAGGCAGTGATCAACACCATCCTCAAGAAAAAGAAAGGCAAAAAGGCAGAATGGTTGTCTGAGGAGGCCTTACAAATAGCTGAGAAAAGAAGACACGTGAAAGGCAAAAGAGAAAAGGAAAGATATACCCATCTGAATGTAGAGTTCCCAACACAATATTGTAAAGTAAAAAAATAAAAATCCTATTAAAAAAAAACCAAATAAAGATACCATTAGAACAACAATGAAAAAAAAAACAAAGAATAGCAAGGAGAGATAAGAAAGCCTTCCTCAGTGATCAATACAAAGAAATAGAAGAAAACAATAGAATGTGAAAGACTAGAGCTCTCTTCAAGAAAATTAGAGATACCAAGGGAACATTGAGAAATCTGTGTGTACGTAAAGAAGCAACAGTTAGAACTGGACATGGAACAACAGACTGGTTCCAAGTTGGGAAAGGAGTACATCAATGCTATATATTGTCACCCTGCTTATTTAACTTATATCAAGAGTACATCATGTGAAATGCCAGGCTGGATGAAGCACAAGCTGGAATCAAGAGTGCTGGGATAAATATCAATAACCTCAGATACACAGATGATACCACCCTTATGGCAGAAAGCGAAGAAGAACTAAAGAACCTTTTGATGAAAGTAAAAGAGGAGAGTGAAAAAGCTGGTTTAAAACTCAAATTCAGAAAACTAAGATCATGGCATCTGGTCCCATCAGTTCATGGGAAATCGATGGGGAAACAATGGAAACAGTGAGAGACTTATCTTTTTGGGCTCCAAAGTCATTGCAAATGGTGACTGCAGCCATGAAATTAAAAGATGCTTGCTCCTTGGAAGAAAAGTTATGACCAACCTAGATCGCATATTAAAAGACAGAGACATTACTTTGCCAACAAAGGTTGGTCTAGTCAAAACTATGGTTTTTCCAGTAGTCATGTATGGATGTGAGAATTGGATTATAAAGAATGCTGAGTGCTGAAGAATTGATGTTTTTGAACTGTGGTGTTGGAGAAGACTCTTAACAGTCCCTTGGACAGCAAGGAAATCCAACCAATCAACCCTAAAGGAAACCAGTCCTGAACATTCATTGGAAGGACTGATGCTGCAGCTGAAATTCCAATACTTTGGCCACCTGATGTCAAGAACTGACTCACTGGAAAAAACCCTGATGCTATGAAAGACTGAAGACAGGACGAGAAGGGGATGACAAAGGATGAGATGGTTGGATGGCATCACCAACTCAATGGACATGAGTTTGAGCAAGCTCCAGGAGTTGGTGAAGTACAGGGAAGCCTGGTGTGCTGCAGTCCATGGGGTCTCAAAGAGGACATGACTGAGCGACGGAACTGAACTGAACCACCTCCCTTCCCCACAAAGAACACACATGCAGCAAACATACATGAAATAACTATATCCACAGGAAGAGAATAACAAGACAAGTTACGGTGATGGACCCAGGTGGATTTCCCAAGTCCACGTTGCATGCTTATCCCTTCTAAGGGATGGGTCTGTTCTCGTGGGCAAGACTAATCCAAGGCTGGTTACTCTTATCTCTTACTAACTTAATTGTTCCACTCACTCAGGTCCTTTAGTCTCTCCTTATCACAAGGTCTTAGCCTCTTAATTACATTCCATGGATCCCTCTTCTAATCATCTCCCACCTCCATTTGAAAACATATATATATATATGTATAAAACTTTCAGATGCATCCAAAATAAATGGAAAAAAGGAACTGATAACTCTTTGTACTCTTTCAATAATTACTGGCCATGGGCTTTCAATATCTAGAATGATCCACACTTTGAATTCCTAAGAAGCAGAGATCAAATTGTAGCAAAGACTACATAACGTGTAAAAACATTTTTGTTGTCATAATTTTTATTACCGCATTTCCCTTCTGCTGCTGCTGCTGCTAAGTCGCTTCAGTCATGTCCAACTCTGTGTGACCCCATAGACGGAAGCCCACCAGGCTCCCCTGTCCCTGGGATTCTCCAGGCAAGAACACTGGAGTGAGTTGCCATTTCCTTCTCCAATGCGTGAAAGTGAAAAGTGAAAAGTGAAAGTGAAGTCGCTCAGTCGTGTCCAACTCTTAGCGACTCCATGGACTGCAGCCTACCAGGCTCCCCCATCCATGGGATTTTCCAGGCAAGAGTACTGGAGTGGGGTGCCATTGCCTTCTCCGGCATTTCCCTTCTACCATTTAACTAATATAAGGGGACATATCAGTGTTGTCTTGCCTCACTGTGTGTCAAGCACACAGACTTCCGTTCGCTAACATTTTTACTCCATTTGTATCATATATCTCAAGACATGGGGCGTCCCTCATAGCTCAGTTGGTAAAGAATCCGCCTGCAATGCAGGAGACCCTGGTTCGATTCCTGGGTCGGGAAGATCCCCTGGAGAAGGGATAGGCTACCTACTCCAGTATTCTTGGGCTTCCCTTGTGGCTCAGCTGGTAAAGAAACCACCCGCAATGCGGGAGACCTGGGTTCGATCCCTGGATTGGGAAGATCCCCTGGAGAAGAGAAAGGCTACCCACTCCAGTATTCTGGCCTGGAGAATTCCATGGACTGTATAGTCCATGGGGTCACAAAGAGTCAGACACAACTGAGCAACGTTCACTTTCACATAACATATACTACCCTGAGGAGAAAACCTGGGTCAACGACTTGCATCCAAATCAAGAACTGAGTTCCCGGCTTATCAACCATCAAATGGCTTCTCCCATTACACTGCCTAGGTCTGAGGGGGAACAAAAGCTTCTACTTGGAGACTTCAGAACCATCCCAAAGAAAAAGAAGTGCAAGAAGGCAAAGTGGTTGTCTGAGAAGGTGTTACAAATAGCCAAGGAAAGAAGAGATGCGAAAGGCAAGGGAGAAAGGGAAAGATATTCCACTGAATGCAGTGTCTAGAGAAGAGCAAGGAGGGATAAGAAAGACTTCTTAAGTGAAAAAGGCAAAGAAGCAGAGGAAAACAATAGAATGGGAAAGACTAGAGATCTCTTCAAGAAAACTGGAGATACCAAGGGAACATTTCATGCAAGGATGGGCTCAATAAAGGAAGAGATAGTAAGGACCTAACAGAAGCAGATTAATTAGAAGTGGCAAGAATACACAGAAGAACTATACAAAAAAGGTCTCAATGATCTGGATAACCACGATGGTATGGTCACTCACCTAGAGCCAGACATTTTGAAATGTGAAGTCAAGTGGGCCTAAAAAAGCATTACGAACAAAGCTAGTGGAGGTGATAGAATTCCAGCTGAGCTATTTAAAATCCTAAAAGATGATATTGTTAAGGTGCTGCATGCAATATGTCAGTAAACTTGGAAAACTCAGCAATGCCAACAGGACTGGAAAAGGTTGGTTTTCACTCCAATCCCAAAGAAGGGCAATGTGAAAGACTGTTCAAACCATCATATAACTGTGCTCATTTCACTTGCCAGCAAGGTTATGCTCAAAATCCTTCAAGCTAGGTTTCAGCAGTACATGAACCGAGAACTTCCAGATGGACAAGCTGGGTTTAGAAAAGGCAGAGGAATCAGAGATTACATTGCCAACATTCACTGGATCATGGAGAAAGCTAGAGAATTCCAGAAAAACATCTGCTTCATTGTCTGTGCTAAAGCTTTTGACTGTGGATCACAACAAACTGTGGAAAATTCTTAAAGAGATGGGAGTACCAGATCATCTTACCTGTCTCCTGAAAAACCTGTATGCAGGTCAAGAAGCAACAGGTAGAACTGGATATGGAACAACAGACTGGTTCCAAATAGGAAAAGGAGTAGGTCAAGGCTGTATATTGTCACCCTGCTTATTTAACTTATAAGCAGAGTACATCATGCAAAATGCCAGGCTGGATGAATCACAGGCTGGAATCAAGATGGCTGGAAGAAATATCAACAACCTCAGATATGCAGATGATACCACTCTAATGGCAAAAAGTGAAGAGGAACTACAGAGCCTCTTGATGAGGGTAAAAGAGGAGAATGAAAAAGCTGGCTTAAAGCTCAACATTCAAAAAATGAAGATCATGGCATCCAGTCCCATCACTTCATGGCAAATAGATGGGGAAAAACTGGAAGCAGTCACAAATTTCTCTTCTTGGGCTCCAAAATCACTGCAGACAGTGACTGTAGCCATGAAATTAAAAGATGCTTGCTCTTTAGAAGGAAAGCTATGACAAACCTAGACAGCATATTAAAAAGCAGAGACATCCCTTTGACAACAAAGGTCTGTATAGCCAAAGTTATGGTTTTCCCAGTAGTCATGTATGGATGGGAGAGCTGCACCATAAAGAAGACAAAGCACCAAAGAATTGATGCTTTCAAATTGTGCTGGAGAAGACTCTTGAGAGCCCCTTGGACTGCAAGGAGATCAAACCAGTTGATCTGAATACTCACTGGAAAGACTGATCCTGAAGCTGAAGCTCCAATACTTTAGCCACCTGATGCAAAGAGCTCACTGGAAAAGACCCTGCTGGCTGGGAAAGGTTGAAAACAAAAGGAGAAGAGGGCAGCACCAGATGAGATGGTTAGATAGCATCACCCACTGAATGGACATGAATTTGAGCAAACTCTAGGAGACAGTGCAGGACAGGGGAGCCTGGTATGCTGCAGTCCATAGGGACACTAACAGTCGGACACAACTTAGCAACTGAACAGCAATAACAACATCAGGCAATCCAGTGGTTAAGAATCTGCCTTGCAATGCAGGGGACATGGCTTCGATCCCTGGTGGCAGAACTAAATCCCACATGTCACAGCTAAGCTGCAACTACTGAGCCTGCAGGCCACAACTAGAGAGTCTATGCGCTGGCCACAAAAGATCCCACATGCCACAACTAAGAGCAGATGAAACAAAAAGAACAAAGCTTCTATTTGAATCAGGAGCCTGTCCTTTCCAACTCTCATGCTCATTCGCATTGTTGTTGCTGGTGTTCAGTTGCCTAGTTGTGTCCGACTCTTTGCGACCCCCATGGACTGCAGCACGCCAGGCTCCCCTGTCCTCCACTGTCTCCCAGAGTTCACTCAAATTCATCTGATAGATTATTAGAAAAAAGGTAAAACTCAAAACCTGTGTATTGTATCATACCACAGAGTATGTACAGACTCTCATCAGCCATTTTCAGAAATGTGTTAGTTTTTGAAGACATACAATTGCTCAGATTCAGGAGGAAGAATTGAAACACTGATCTAAGCCATCAAAGCCCATTCTTGACATTTTCCAGTAACAGATTCAAATCTGGCCTTTTATACCTATCTTGTACCATATTGATTCTAAGTCACGTGGAGTTTTTCACAGCATGACAAAGCATGAAGCATGGGGTTTGCCAAATCTTTTTGTTCCAAGCTGCGTTTATCGTGAGTCCTGTCACTCAAGCCATGCCCACTCACCCATTCAGTGTGATCATCTAAACTAGATTTAAGAGGAATATTAATCATTTTATTCTTTTTATCCTTTAACAGTCAAACAGATCCTAGAGTGTGGAGGCACTGAAAGAAACTGGAAATTATGACCTAATCTGTGGTCTCTGTCAGGTCAAGCCTACACCAAATCAGGCAAGAGCCCGGGGTCAACTTTGACTGTAAGTGCCAAGAATTATGGAAAATCTGAGAATCTGTTGCCAAGGTACAAGCAGCAGGAAAATGCTGCCGTGGGATTGAAAAGGAGCTGACATTTCGGTCTCTAGAATCACACGCTGCTTTTTAGGTGCACCATGTAACCTGGGAACTATGTGTCTGCATAGTTTTGTAAAATATCTTTACCCTTTGCAAGCCATTAGTCTGCATGTGACCTTGAATCTCATAACAGAGTGAAAAACTTGACACCCGTGGGGACAGATGATGGGGACACGCAGATGGCAGCCGCCACCTGGGCTCCATGAGCTGTGTGGCACTCTTCTCACTTGTGTTGCCCTCATGCCAACTCTGTTCTGCCCCAATTCCAAAGTCAGTCTTGGCTGGGTCACTGTGGGTGTCCTCCTATTTGGCCAACACACTCATGCTGATTGTCACATCTGTGCTCCTGAAACGATTCTCCTGGTCCAGCCTCCCATCATTTCCCTGTTCTTAAAATGATGCTCTTGCTTGGCCCAATCCTGATCCTCCTCCTGGGCTTTAATTCCTAAGTCTGAGGTTTTTGCCTTAGTCCACTTATGAAATTTCATTTTCCTTTTTTTTTTTTTTAATTGATAAGCATTCCACATCCATTCTGGGAGCTGAGCTATCTACCTCAGACCCATTTCTGAGTTTGATTTCTGCTAATCTATGATCTGACTGCCTGGTGCTTGTCATTTTATGGCATGTTACCCAAGAACAGACTCCCCAGATGTGGTTGGTAAGGTAGGTCAAATTATCGAGTGCCAGCCTTGTATTCTCTTTTAGGATACCCCATTGTAATCATAAGGGCTATGCTGGTGGCTCAGTCGGTGAACAATTCACCTGCAATGCAGGAGACGCAGGTTTGATCCCTGGTTGGGAAGATGCCCTGGAGAAGGAAATGGCTACCTACTCCAGTATTCTTGCCTGGGAAACCGCATGGACAGAGGAGCCTGGCAGGCTACTGTCCGTGGTGTTGCAGAGACTCAGAAACAACTGCGTGACTAAGCATGCACTACTGTAATCATGGGTTTGGACTAGGTTTTGACTTTTACCCCTGACTGCAGTGATAACTGCTTCTAGGATTATCCATCCATCCACCCACCCACCCACCCACCTATTCAGCTTTTCATTCATTTTTTTCAGTCTTACAATTAAGAGCTTACTTAATGCCAGATCCTATGTTTAGAACTGGAGACACAATAGTTCCTAAGACAGACATATCCCTGCTCTAGCAGGAGAGACAGATAATTAAATAAACAATTGTGATACAACAGGACACTCAGTTCTCCATGCATCTTCCTAAGGAGGTGGGTTCAATGCCAAGTTTCCACATATTCTTTGTTGTCTTGTGAGCACAGCCATACCTTACTGAGGCCAAACAGGCTAGTATTTTCAGTTCTCTTGTAGAGAACTTCAGGGGGAAGTAGCATTTCTAGTCAGGAGAGCAGGCATTAATATCACAGGCATATTTACGTAAGAACCCCACTGGATTTCCATGGAATTTTACAATATGCAAATTCTTTTATTTACAGATCTTATTTTACCTTCAGAGCATATCTGTGAGGTACAGGTAGGGTAAGCATTATTTTTAGCCTCATTTTATAGAAAAGAAACTCAGGTTCCCAGAAGTTAATATAGCTTTGGTAAAGTTTAGGGCTGACACTAAAACAAGGCCCAGTATTCCTAATATGAAATTCTATCCATTTTATTAGTAATTCAATAGAAACTGGTACAATTTCTAAAACCTTAGTAATGGCAATTTGAGGTCTTACTGTCTACATTTTTAAACAGGTTAATGCTCACGGGATAGGCCTGTGTGTGACCTGTTCTGGAAAAGTGACAAACAAAAATGTACCTCAGACTCTAATGTGTTGGTTTATCTTCATTAAGTGTTTACTGGGCTTCCCAGTTGGCTCAGTGGTAAAGAATCCACCAGCCAACACAGGAGACATGGATTCAATCCCTGGGTCAGAAAGATCCGCTAGAGGAGGAAATGACAGCCCACTCCAGTATTCTTGCCCGGGAAAGCCCATGGACAGAGGAACCTGGTGGGCTGTAGTACATGGGGTCACAAAGGATCAGACATGATTGAGACTGAGCACACAGAATTCTAACTCGGGTAAGACGGTTCTTTGGAACACGAGTCTTCCATCTTCTCGGTCCCTATTTCTTGCCCCAACAACTCGCCTCTCGATTGACTGGCCTGTCCTGCAGTGAGCAATACCAACTTGGATTCAATAAGCGTGAGTGGTATGTTTTTAAGGCTACCACACTTGGTGCTGACGGTTTGTCAATTTCAGTATCAGCACTAGTCTTTCTTGGACCGTACGATTCCAAAGGGAGCTGACAACTGGTGCACCAGTAAGCAAACTTTATAGAGGTTAAGGAATGATAATTCATCACTGAAACCAAACCGGTTGTTATCTGGGGCTGCAACAGAATCCTTCTGTTGTCTGCACAGAAACTGAGCCAAGGCAATCCTGCAGAGGGGGAGTCTCCACTACTTATCTGAATATATAAGATGAGGACAGAGTGGATTTTGTGTCTGTTTTCAGATACAAACCTTTTCTTATGTAAACCGCCTCTCATTTCACCCACCTGGAACACCCTTACAGATCTAATACCTATCCAGTCTTTTAAGATCTAGCATTGGCATTCCAAAGTCCATTGCTCTAGATCTAATATTCCGTAGGACTGATATTCTATAGAGATTCTCTACACCACAATCTAGTCATAGGTTCTACCTTAGTTTTCTCACTAACTGATCTTCATCAGGTTTAAAGGGATAGTATCAAAAAATAAATAAATAAAGGGATAGTATCTTGTGTATCTTGCACTTTTCAATCAGCTTTTACATTACACACACACACACACACACACACACACACAAACTCAACATTAAAAAAAACTAAGATCATAGCACCCAGTCCCATCACTTCATGGCAAAGAGATGGGGGAAAAGTGGAAGCAGTCACAAATTTTCTCTTCTTGGGCTCCAAAATCACTGCAGATGGTGACTGCAACCATGAAATCAAAAGACATTTGCTCCTTGGAAGGAAAGCTATGACAAACCAAGATAGCATATTAAAAAGCAGAGACATCATGTTGCTGACAAAGATCCATATAGTTAAAGCTATGGTTTTCCCAGTAGTCATGTGTGCATTTTAGAGTTGGACCATAAAGAAGGATGAGCACCAAAGAATTGATGCTTTTGGATTGTGGTATTGGAGAAGACTCTTGAGAGTCCTTTGGACAGCAAGGGACTAGTCCATCTTAAAGGAAACCAACACTGAATATTCATTGTAAGGACTGATGCTGAAGCTGAAACTCCAATAATTTGGCCACCTAATGCGAAGAGCTGACTCACTGGAGAAGACCCTGATGCTGGGAAAGACTGAGGGCAAAAGCAGAAGAGGGCAGCAGAAAGTGAGATTGTTGGATAGGATCACCAGTTGAATGCACATAAATCTGAGCAAACTCCGGGAGATACTGGAGGACAAGGAAACCTGTTGTGCTGCAGTCCATGGGGTCACAAAGAGTAGGACACGACTTAGCAACTGAACAACAGCAACACACACAATTCATACATTAATGTATTTTTTTGTAAATAAGATATAAGCACACCCTCCATCCCCACATAAACATTCCTCTTCTGATTTTTCAATATCTTGCATTTATTACTGACATACCATATATAATTATACTCTCTTTTTACTCAATCATCTGTTGCCTCCTCAAAGTAACACAGGCTCAGTAAGGGCAAAATTAGTTGTCTGTCTGTCTACTACTGGGTCTCTAGCTTTAGAATTTTGTTTCACTTAATATCTGTTGAGTAAATAATGAATGAGTGAATTACATACTTTGCATTTTGGTATAAAGTTTAAATTATATATATTAATGTTGCATATGTTTATATTTGTAGTGATAGCTCAGTTGGTAAAGAATCCACCTGCAATGCAAGAGACTCTGGTTCGATTCCTGGGTCGGGAAGACCCTCTGGAGAAGGGATAGGCTACCCACTCCAGTATTCTTGGGCTTCCCTTGTGGGCTCAGCTGGTAAAGAATCTGCCTGCAGTGTGGGAGACGTGGGTTTGATCCTTGGGCTGGGAAGATCCCCTGGAGAAGGGAAAGGCTACCCACTCCAGTATTCTGGCCTAGAGAATTCCATGGACTGTATAGTCCATGGGGTCGCAAAGAGCAGGACACGACTGAGCAACTTTCACTTTCATTTTCATATCTATATTGTATGTATAATAGAGATGTTATATATTTTTATGTGTGTTTACAATCTGAAGCTATAACTTTAATCTGATTTTCAGATGTTTGAAATACAGTGATAAGGCGGATTGATTTAGATGAGCTGGTCTTTGATCTGTGCTGCCATCTGCTGGATGTTGGTGAAACGGCAGCAAACATGTCTAATATCTAGACCTGAGAGCTGGGAAGGACTTTGTAAACCATTCAAACCAACTTCTGTCCGTACAGGTCAGCAAGGTGGACATGAGAAATGAAGTGACATGAAGTGACGTGTTATCTGTCTTGATACCAGCAAAGCAGAATGTGGAGGAAGTGCTAGGTAGGGGCAAACACGTGAGTTCTGGAGTCAGACAGACTTACGTTAGCATTTTAACTGCATGGCCTTAAGCAAGTTACTTAGACTTTCTGAATTTTAATGTACTTTTGGGATTAATATTTACACTATATGATCTATAGGAGAATAAATGTGATTCCTTCCTTCCTTCTTTCCTTCATTCTGAATGAAAGAGATATTTCCATATAGATAACAAGGTTTATTCCACAAAGAAGATATAATAATCATAAACACATAGAAAACCATAGTTTTTCAAATATCTAAAAGTAAAATAATAAAAAAAGGGTCAAATCATGTTGGGACAGTTTAGTACATGTCCCCTCAGAAATCCATGAGGTGGTGTTTCTTTTTCAGTGAGGATCAAAGTACCATTTCTCAGACTTTAGTGACCACGAGAACCATCAGAACTAGCCCTGCATAAAAGACTGGTGCTACTACAGAGCCGTCACCTTTCTTCTCATCCCTACTCAACCACGCTTCCTCAGGAACCCCTCATAGTTTGTGAAGAATGTGTTTTATCAGAGCTAACCCACGTTAATGTGGGAGACTGACCATGTGATTATTTGGGGATATTTTAGATGCTCCAAAATTTTACTATTATATCTAATTCTATAATTGTGAACACCAATATTTGACTTATTTTCTTAGACTATTTAGAAAGGGGGAAATATTAATTTTAAACCTAAAGTGTAAACATAATATATACATATATACACATGGATATGCATATTTTATATCTGAATATATATCTATATATATCTATATATTTAAAAAATCTGATTAAATATTGGTTTCACCCAAAAGTTCATTCGGGTTTTTCCTAAGATGTTGTGGAAAAACCTGAACAAACATTTTGGCCAACCCAGTATTTCTTGAAAAAGCAAAATTATTAAGAATCTTCTGTTGGCCCCTAGGTGAATCTTTCCTGGGGACAATTTCAATATTAACACTTTCTCACAAGGAGATAATATACACATCAAAATGCTAAACTGATAAGTCATAATTGTTTACATTTCTCCTGGCCATTTGTCCATTTACTCTTTAAAATGCTGTATAATTTAATGATATGAAGCCCAGCTAATCAACTCTCAGACCACCCAGTACATTGCTCATTCTGGTATCTCTCAAGAATTATATGTCAGCATCCTTTCAGGAAAAGGATATGGTTATCTATTTATGGTAGAGTTACCTTTAATAATAGCCCTAGTATTTTAGTGATTCCTATTTCATAAGGTGTAACAATTATACTATTTTAAAATCCCTAACTGCAAAATAGTTTTCCCGAGATACTGTAATATGAGGAAAAGATGCTTGTCTGAGCTATCTTGAAGGAGAAGGGCAAGAGACAATGAGAGCCTTCTGACTTGCAGGCTGTCATGATGATTTCTCTAACTTTGTTCAGATATCCATTCATGTTACAGAGAAAATGTCAACTTAGTAATTCAAACTTCCCATTGTTGCTAAAGTATACTGCAGCCCCTACAGCTGGACCACAAGACGAGCATATACATCTAACTTAAGGTCACATCCTTTGCTCCCACTGAAAAGTATTTTTTTATACAGAGGATAAAGAATGTGCTCACATATGTGTGTCTCAATTTCAATTATCTCGTGGTTCCTCCAGCTGCCTCGTAAGAACGGAGGACATCTGTGTGCCTGGCTGTGCTACACGCCCCGGTACAATGGATGATGAATATTAAACAGGTTACATCGCTTCCGTGCAGACATTCAGTGTTGTGGAGCCAAGACTCCAAATCTATGTTTTTCCATAGACGACTTCTTTAGAACAATTCTTTAGAGCCCAGAAAGCTCCATTTTTAGTGGAAATATGACTTCATTTTTGGCAAGGTGGAACTTTTCTCTTTCATAGATTGAGACTGGCTTCTCTTAATCATGATCTGTCCTAGATAGTTACTGTAGCAATTATATTAGAGATCAACAGTCTTCATCTTCATCGTCATCATCGTTATCATCGTTATCATCACTATTATCTTTACAGTTATTTTTACTGCCAGGAATTACATGTAAGTGTTAATTAACTCAGTTAATCTTCTCAACTCTAAGAGGCGAGTATTATTACACCTTGAGTTGACACAAGAAGAGATGAAGGCAGGAGAATTTAAATAAGTTGCATGTGGTCACAGAATTAGTAATGCTGGCATCAGAACTTGGGCACTGGAGTAAGTCTGCTTGGGTTCAAACTCTGGCTCCTGCACAGTGTGACTGGAGGAAGGTTTCTTAACTTCCCTGAAGCTAAATTTCATCTGTAAAAGTGGGGCAGAGAAACGGATGATGGAGATTAAGATGCGACGGGGAACCAGGGAGAGGACGAACTGTAGGAAGAGGAAAGACTGGGCCAATTGGATGGCACTGGCTTGCATTACTACTTGCCATTTTTTATATTTAGGCTGTTACTTCTAGATGCCTAATGCAGGCGACACAGGAGATGCGGTTTGATCCTTGGGTCAGGAAGATCCCCTGGAGAAGGAAATGGCAACTCACTCCAGTATTCCTGCCTGAAAAACCCCATGGACAGAGGAGCCTGACAGGCTACAGCCTAGAGGGTCACAAAGAGTCAGACATGATTGAGTGACTAAGCATGCGTGCGCACACACAGACACACACACACACACAAATGTCTAAGTATCCCGGCTCTGAACCCATAACCAAATTACACAGAAAAAAGGGTTGGCAAATGCCAGTTTCTGATGCAAAGTAGATTTGAAGGTAAAAATCTACACAAATCCTAGAAGACATAGCTGTTTATCTGAGGGGAAAATGGAAATTAAGAGTTCACACTTTGGGAGGGAGAGAATGAAGATATTAAAATGTCTTGTCATCACTAATAAAGCACATTTTCCCAGAAAGAAGATGAATTCATTTTAATCCTCCGACTTCACACTTCAGGAAAGTCACCTTCAGGCAGTGCTATTTGAGGATAATGAAGGGCAAAAGAAAAGAAAGAAGCAAATCTAAAAATTTCTGATGAGTGTTTTAATGCATAACTCAAAGTGACCTTTATTTTAATGTTAGCCAGAAACAAACTAAGTAAGCAAAGAGGTTTTTTTATATACTTAGCAAACTAAGTCAACAAAAATTCTAGCAACTGCCTGTGAATGATTTTCTTTCAGCATCAGTTGCTCAATAAGAAACAGAAAAAAAAACAAACAAACAGAGAAAAACCTCTGTTGACACTGGGAGGAAGTGATATTTAGACACTAACAATCATCCTATTTTGGAGCTCCTTAGAGAAGTCAATGAAAGTCAGATTATTTATGGCAAAGATTTTCTTAGTTCACAATTTAAACTCTGATAATTTAAACACCACATACAACTAACCCCGTAAGACTTCCTGGAGATATTATAGAGACAAAAGAATGAAATAAAAATGTTTTCAACCAAAAGGTAAAAGATAGTGGTGAATGCACTGAAGAACAAATAAGTTCTTTCTGACTTACTTGCAAGCTGATGGCCTTGTTTATAGGAATACTTTGAAGAAAATATGAGAAATTCACCTTTTCCCTACAACCAATACTTATTAAGATTGAAATACTTACTCACCAAGAGATATGCAAAGGACGCCAGAGCAGAAACAAATGGGACGTAATCAAACTTAAAAGCTTTCGCACAAACAAAGCCATCAACAAAAGGAAAAGACAGCCTACTAAATAGGAGGAAAAAATGTGTAAATAATACGAATATATAAACAGCTCAGACATCAATAAAGTAAACAACCCAATTAAAAACTGGACAGAAGATCTGAACAGAGATTTTTCCAAAGAAGATATTCAAATGGCCAACAGATACATGAAAAGCTGCTCAACATTGCTAATCATCAGGAAAATGCAAATCTAAACTTCACTGAGATATTATTTCATACCTGACAGAAGGGCTATCATCAAAAAGACCACAAATAACAAATGCTGGCAAGGATGTGGAGAAAAGGGAACCCTTGTGCATTGTTTGTGGGAATGTAACTAGCACAGCTACTGTGGAAAACATTATGGAAGCTTCTCAGGAAAACTAAAAATAGAACTACCAGAAATCCCACTCATCTGTATGTCTGAAGAAAATGCTAACTAAAAAAGAGACATGCACCCCAATGTTCAAAGCAGCATTATTTACAATAGCCAAGATATGGAAGCAACCTAAGTGTCTATGAATGAATAAAGCAGCTGTGGTATATAATATACACAATGAAATACTACTCAGTCATAAAAAAGAACAAAATCTTCCCATCTGCAACAACATGGATGGACCTGGAGGGCATTATGCTAAGTGAAATGAGTCAGACAGAGAAAAACAAATACTATATGATATCACATATTTGGAATCAAAAATGCAACAAACTAGTGAATATAACAAAAAAGGACAGACTCAGAGATAACAAACTAGTGATTATCAGTGGGCAAAGAGAAGGTGAGGGGTAGGAGATTAAGAGGTGCAAACTACTATTTATGAAACAAATAAGCTACAATAATATATTGTACAGCACAGGTAATATAGCCAATATTTTACAGTAACTATAAATGAAGTATAACCTTTAAAAGTTGGGAATTACTGTTGTATACCTGAAACTTACACAATATTGTACGTAAACTATGCATCAATTTTTAAAAAAGAGATATGCCTGCAGGAGGTGTAAGAATTGTTATTGTTCAATTGCTAAGTTGTGTCTGACTCTTTGTAACCCCAATGACTGCAGCACGCCAGGCATCCCTGTCCTTCACTATCTCTCGGAGTTTGCTCAGACTCATGTCCATTGAATCAGTGATGCCATCCAATCACCTCATCCTCTGCCCTCTTCTCCTGCCCTCAGTCTTTCCCAGAATCAGGGTCTTTTCCAGTGAGTTGGCTCCTCCCATCAGATGGCTAAAGTGTTGGAGCTTCGGCTACAGCATCAGAACTTCCAAAGAGTATTCAGGGTTGATTTTCTTTAGGATTGACTGGTTTGATTTCCATGCTGTCCAAGGGACTCTCAAGAGTCTTTGCCAGCACCATAATTCAAAAGCATCAATTCTTTGGTGCTCAGCCTTCTTTATGGTCCAACTCTCACATCTGTGCATGACTACTGGAAAAACCATAGCTTTGACCTTTGTTGGCAAAGTGATGTCTTTGCTTTTTAATACACTGTCTAGATTTGTCATAGCTTTCCTTCCAAGAAGCAAGTGTCTTCTTAATTTCATGGCTGCAGTCACCATCCGCGGTGATTTTGAAGCCCAAGAACAGAAAGTCTATCACTGCTTCCACTTTCCCCCCTTTTTTAGGTATGAGAAAGCTTCATGTCAAATAAAGAGCTTTGAACTAGGAGCCAATAAATGTGGATTCCAGATCCAGTTCTACTAACTGCCCAAACTATGCGAAGTTTATTCACCTCTCTGTGTATCAATAACTTTTTTGGATCAGATTTTTCGATGGATATATTATGTCTAAGGTTCTTTCCACTTCTAATACTCTAGACAGACATACTGTTTAATTACTTGGTATCTCAGGGGTTCAAGGGGTTCAGCAAGCTTCTCTCACTTAAATTTTCATAAAAACAGCTAAAGAGAAGGAGAATCTGTTTCACGAAAGTAAATATATTTTAATATCTCACTGTTGTCAATTTTCTATAATTTCAGCATGGCCTTCAGAAACTCATTTTAACATTAGCCTTAATTTTGGAAGGCAAATCAACTGCCAAAAATTAAAAGACCTTAATATAAGATTTCAAAATAATTCAGCCACTTACATGATCACGCCAATGTCTCCTCTCCAAGATTCAAGGAGATTTTTTTTTTTAACATTTTATTAAGTGTCAAATCATAACTAATCTACTTTACCAAGCTTAACTTATATCATAAACTCCTAACTGAAGAAACACAATAGTTTTCTGAAAAATCTCAGATAAAGACCATTTTGTTCTCAAATGTGTTATTCTTTCTGGTCCTGTGAATGTAAACGTATACATTTTAATGACTGCATCTCATGCAGGTGCATGGCGGGCACTTAAGAAAACATTTCCTGAATAAGGTGATCAATCCTCCCACCTGACACACACAGGACAGATCAGAGTATTAAAACTATTGCTAAAGAAACGTTGCTTTCTGCTCTCAACATGTGCCTCCTTTTTCTCCATTAAGCTTCCTGAAGGTCAAATCTTCATCTTGACAGTAAAATGACTTAAACCTTTTCCACTTCAGAACTACCAAAATTTACCAATGGAAATGTCCCTCTTGCTTACTTTGTGGGGGCAGCCACTTGACATTCAATAGCTTTCTCAGTCTCACTACATTAAAAGAAAAAAACCAGTGGCAATGATTTATCCAGATACGCTTCCATATTTCAACATCACTGGGTGCTGGGAACTAATAGCAAGAAATCATCAAACATTTTAATATGATTGCTAGTCCTAGACTTCTAAGGTATGACTGGGTCAACCTTTCTTTATATTGTGAAAAGAAGTAACTAGGAAAGAAATGAAAATACATTCTTTTCCCTTCCTTTCTGAACAAATATAACAAACTAAAAATCATTCAACCAAGTGGAATAGAAAATGACCTGAATCTCAAATCACTAGAAAACATTTTATCAACTACTCTCTACTTGAATGTATCCATACTTTTTTATGGCTACACTGAGATGGGAAAATGAAACTGGGCTTCCATTTCCTTTGATTACTTCAGTTGCTGGTACACTCTTCCCAAAACATAGACAGTAAATGATGAGTGACAAGGATCTCACTGAACAAAATTCAAGACAACTCTTTGTCTAGCACGACTGACCTGGGAAATGACAGCAAGCATAGAATGCTATTCAATGATATAAAACTTAAGTATTAGTGTAGCGTTAGCTACTCAGTCATCTCTGACTCCTTATGACCCCACAGACTGTAGCCCACCAGGCTCCTCCGTCCATGGGATTCTCTAGGCAAGAATAATGGAGTGGCTTGCCATTCTCTTCTCCAGAGGATCTTCCTGACCCAGGGGTGAAACCCAGCTCTCCTGCACCGCAGGCAGATTCTTTATGGTATGAGCTACAGGGATTAATAACTCCGTTAAGTGAGATGATAAGAGATTCAATGTTATTTCCTTCCAACAGCAATAAACCAAGCTCCGTTTCTTAGCGTCACAACTTTGTTCAGTTGATCTAAATGCAACATGAGTTTGCAGTGCCTTATCAGACACACTGATTATCTAAAAAGGAATGTAAAGATTTTTTGAAAAACATAATGTATTGTCTATGATCTAAGAATGGAGCTTATTGTTAGATCTGGACCTGAGACGGGAGATAGATGGGCCGCATGCTGAGCAGCTGGAATGTCTCCTGTTGGTACTTGAAGATAAAGACCTCTGCTTGAGTAGAGATAAGGAGGCCACATTTTTCTTGGGATCAAGGAGACCTCCAAGACAACACAAGCACAGAAAAGATCCCTGGAGGTGAGGAAAGGGAGAGGTTGCCAGCCCATAATAGATTTTGCAAACCTCCCCAAAATCTTTACAATGAAATCCAAATTGGCTGAAAGGTGTGTGTGTACATTAGGGAGGGCCCTGAGTCAGATCAAATATGGGCAACAAGAAAGATGATTGGCCAGAAGGAACCCAGAAAATGACCCCATATAAGCAACTTAGAAAGAAAGAAAGAAAGTGAAGTCGCTCAGTTGTGTCCGACTCTTTGCGACGCCATAGACTGTAGCCTACCAGGCTCCTCTGTCCATGGGATTCTCCAGGCAACAGTACTGGAGTGGATTGCCATTCAGCCACCCTAAGAGCGTGCAGCTCACTTCAAGCCCACCAGCATCTTCTTCCACATGTACTTCTGTTGGGGTCCCTTAATGGACCGGGACCTGGTGGTCCGGAGGCAACTATAAGAAAGTGAAAGAGAGAGAGAGAGGCTGATACTCCCTGGTTTATGCAGAAAACCATTAAAGCCCTTGACATAGCACTTGCGTCTCTCACGAAGGCACCGGGTGCCCTCTCGAGGAGGGTGAAAGCACAGAGTGCTTTCTTGAGAGAGTCTTAGAAGCCCTGGCAGGAGAGTGAGCAAGACGGGTCTCTGCGCTCCAAAGAATTAGCTGAGGAGAGAGAGAGAAAGAGAGAGACACGGGGACCCAATCCGTATCTCAAGAAAGGTGATCGAGACTAAGCAGTTTTGTCGTAAAGAGAATGCTTACTAAAGGAGATTCAAGCCTGTCTCACACAATGACAGTTCCTGGGAGCAGCGTGCTGTTCCGCTTAAAAAGAAACAAAGGACTTGTGAGAAACAGCATGTAGGAATCCTCCTGTTAAACACTCCCTGACATACTTCATTTCTAATAGACACTCTACCCACTTCATTACCTCCGTCTCTTTGCTGAATTATTTCTTCTAAGAATACAAGGATTGAGGTCTATGTGAAGTGCTGAAACTAAATTTTCATGCATGCGCTTGACCCCAAATGGGGAATTAACACAATGCAGGAAAGAAAAACAAAAGAAAAAACCCTAATGCAAAAGAGCTAAGTTTTGGGAAAATGAAGGTTTGCATACTGTATCTGAAGGCATCATCACTAAGGTCTGTGCCTTGATAAAAATATTATGCCCTCTGCACATCTATTAAATTGTCCTCCTTTTTTTCTCTCCCACACACCTGATTTCTTTCTTCATTGTGTTTAGCACTGCTTGTTAGGATATAATACATGCCTATTTGCTGCATGTTTGTTTCCTCTACAGACTGAAAGAAGCCAGAAGGGTAGGAAATGATTCTGCTCAGAGCAGGTCTCCAGTAGATTCTGACTGAATCAGTTTATGAATAGGTCACCTTCACACTATGCCATCCAAAGCAGAGACATTACTTTGCCAACAAAGATCTGCATAGTCAAAGCTATGGTTTTTCCAGTAGTCATGTATGGATGTGAGAGTTGAACCATAAAGAAGGCTGAGCACCAAAGAATCGATGCTTCTGAACTGTGGTGTTGGAGAAAACTCTTGAGAGTCCCTTTGACTGCAAGGAAATCAAACCAGTCAATCCTAAAGGAAATCAATCCTGAAGATTCACTTGAAGGATTGATGCTGAAGCTGAAGCTCCAATACTTTGGCCACCTGATGCAAAGAATCAACTCATTGGAAAAGATTGAGGGCAGGAAGAGAAGAGGGCAACAGAAGATGAGATGGTTAGATGGCATCACTGAATCAATGGACATGAGTTCAGCAGGCTCTGGGAGATGGTGAAGGGCAGGGAGGCCTGCTGCACTCCTCTCCATGTGGTTTCAAAGAGTTGGACACGACTGAGCAAATGAACAACAAAGGGTCATGCAAGGTTAGAGAATCAGATTTTGTCTTTTGATTATCTTCTAAATGCATGATTAATGCAAAAATGTTAAGAAAATGGATAAAATAGGTTAAATATCCAAAAATTTTTTTGGTATGTGTGAAATTAATTTTAAAGGCTTTCAGCTCTTAAGTAGAGAAGAGTCATGTTTGAAATCAACATTCCCACTGGTATTTATTTAGCTTCCCAAATTTTAAAGATGATGCTAAGAAAAGTAAGCTATTTAGGAGTTTAAAGGTGCCAAGTTCAGTTCAGTTCAGTTCAGTTGCTCGGTCATGTCCGACTCTTCACGACCCCATGAATCGCAGCACGCCAGGCCTCCCTGTTCATCACCAACTCCCGGAGTTCACTCAGACTCACGTCCATCGAGTCAGTGATGCCATCAAGCCATCTCATCCTCGGTCGTCCCCTTCTCCTGCCCTCAATCCCTCCCAGCATCAGAATCTTTTCCAATGAGTCAACTCTTTGCATGAGGTGGCCAAAGTACTGGAGTTTCAGCTTTAGCATCATTCCTTCCAAAGAAATCCCAGGGCTGAGCTCCTTCAGAATGGACTGGTTGGATCTCCTTGCAGTCCAAGGGACTCTCAAGAGTCTTCTCCAACACCACAGTTCAAAAGCATCAGTTCTTCGGCACTCAGCCTTCTTCACAGTCCAACTCTCACATCCATACATGACCACTGGAAAAACCACAGCCTTGACTAGACAGACCTTAGTCAGCAAAGTAATGTCTCTGCTTTTGAATGTGCTATCTAGGTTGGTCATAACTTCTCTTCCAAGGAGTAAGCATCTTTTAATTTCATGGCTGCAGTCACCATCTGCAGTGATTTTGGAGCCCAAAAAAATAAAGTCTGCCACTGTTTCTCCATCTATTTCCCATGAAGTGATGGGACCAGATGCTATGATCTTCGTTTTCTGAATGTTGAGCTTTAAGCCAACTTTTTCACTCTCCTCTTTCACTTTCATCAAGAGGCTTTTTAGTTCCTCTTCACTTTCCACCATAACGGTGGTGTCACCTGCATGTCTGTGGTTATTGATATTTCTCCCGGCAATCTTGATCCAGCTTGTGTTTCTTCCAATCCAGCATTTCTCATGATGTACTTACTCTGCATATAAGTTAACTAAGCAGGGTGACAATATACAGCCTTGATGTACTCCTTGTCCTATTTGGAACCAGTCTGTTGTTCCATGTCCAGTTCTAACTGTTGCTTCCTGACCTGCATACAGATTTCTCAAGTTAAGTGAAGTCGCTCAGTCGTGTCCAACTCTTTGTGACCCCATGGACTGTAGCCTACCAGGCTCCTCTGTCCATGGGATTCTCCAGGGAAGAGTACTGGAGTGGGTTGCCATTACCTTCTCCAGGAGATCTTCCCAACCCAGGGATCGAACCTGGGTCTCCCACATTGTGGGCAGATGCTTTCCCATCTGAGCCACCAGGGAAGATTCCAAAGCCATATGTAAATTTAAACTACCTACTAGGTCACTTTTCCATTTAGGTGTTCTATGAAGGTAAGCATTTGGTACTCAGGAGCTCTGAACCACAGAAGTGACAAGTTTATCTAGTAGGAATTTAAAGAATCGATGTAAACAGGAAGAATGCCAAAGATCACAGTAGAATATGGACTAGACATTGTGTGCAACGTTCTGACTGCTGTGAAAAATGTCAGTTTTCAGTGTTAGTAGTTTTCCCACTCATTGAAAACAACAGATACTTTCCTAGATTCCTTTTTAGTTTTCAAAGTTTAAGGTAAACTAGATCATTCCTCAGGGAAGTAAGTTATTTAAAGCTTAGGAGACTTGACAGAGTTATATTGGAATCTAATCTTTAATATCATCACATATATGCTTCTAGAAAGGCTATTCCATATAACTAATAAACTGACACTGAAATATCAAAAGGCTAAAGCACCTATAGTCAAAAACAGAGGCAAACAGGGCCAGCATTAGATCAGCTGATTTGACTCATAAAACTCTGCAGGACACATTTTCAAAGTTTTACCCACTTACATTTGAAAGAAGTCATTGAGTAGCTGGCCCAGTTTAAGACAACTGTTCATAAAGGACACTCAGGATCTCCGGGGAGGGACGTAGTTCCCCATGACGACTCCTGTGCAATCAGGGTTAACAATCTCCAGTGTAGCTGAAAGCATAAATATGGAGTGAAATATGGATGTTTCAGACACTGCTGCTGCTGCTGCTGCTAAGTCGCTTCAGTCGTGTCCGACTCTGTGTGACCCCATAGATGGCAGCCCACCAGGCTGCCCCGTCCCTTGAATTCTCCAGGCAAGAACACTTGAGTGGGTTGCCATTTCCTCCTCCAATGCATGAAAGTGAAAAGGGAAACTGAAGTCGCTCAGTTGTGTCCAACTCTTTGGAACCCCATGGACTGCAGCCTACCAGGCTCCTCTGTCCATGGGATTTTCCAGGCAAGAGTACTGGAGTGGGGTGCCATTGCTCCAGTGTTTCAGACACTGGATCTGAGTAAATCCTCAAAATCTCCATCTTGCAGATGAAAAAAAAAAAAAATGGTGCACAAAGAGGTTATATAACGGTAAATGGTAACCTGGGAGCCACAATGTTACAAAGCGGCAGTAGTCTCTCTCCTTTACTTTGAAGTAACTTCACCTAGTCTGGAAACCTACTACTCAGTCTTGTTTCTTAGTTGGATGAACCGGGGATTTGACTGAAGAAGGTGAAGATAGAGATGAACACAGAATTAGATGTGAGTTTCCCCCTAACCTGAGAACTCTTAGGTAACACAGTTTGCCAGGTGTATGCCCCGTGACTTAGTCCCCAAGTGGACCAGTGAGCAGATCTCTCTTTTATGGTCACAGATCATATTCATAAACTTTGTATTACAGACAGGTTCTCCAGTTCATAAAGCTTAAGTGATGAGAATATAACTTGAGAACTAACAGACCATCATTATTGCCAGAAGACCCCCACACATGGATAGGGGCTGATTAGAAGCATCCACTTCCCATGTAAATTGAACACAAACAGAAGGTGGGTGGGTCAGGATTGAGCTGTGTGCCCCACGAGGCATACACTCATATCCATCCTCCATCAGTTTGTGGAGAGAAAGGAAGTAGGAAAGAGCTGGTGGGAGGGGGTGTGCTGGAATGCTGTCCATGGATATGAACCAAGGGGTTCACTTTCAGTCTTCTTGTTTTTTTCCCAGATTCAGGACCTGGTAGTTGGTCCAGGGGGTAAAATATCCCTCACATACAGTAGAGTCGCAGGAAAAGAGGTAGAGCTCTTGACCAGGGAAAGAAAACCAGTAGAAAGAAAGCTGGGCTTTGATCTTTACACACTGAAAATCTTACAAAACACTGTTTTATTTCTACATGAATATGAGGTTAATTGAGTGTGTCTAACTTCACTGTGCATAAGAATCACTAGTTTGTTAACATTAAGATTTCTGGGGCTCAATGCCAGAGTCTCAGATTCAGTCAACCCAGAGTGAGGCCAGGAATCTGTGATTTAAACAGTTTTCCTCTAGTGAACCTTACACACTCTTGGAGAAAACAGTGGCCCAAACCACCTATTAACCAACAGATGTACCTATCATAATGAATGTCTGTCATAGTTTAATTTAGGATATTATAGTGTTTGTTCATCAAATTCTTTTCGGTTAAGAATGTTCAGAAGTAAGTCAACAATAAAATTGGCATTATAAACTGCCTAGGAGCCATTTCTTTTCTCTTTGCTGGGTGATTTCCAAGTTTAAAGAAAATTTCAAGTTCGGGTTTGTTCTATTAAAAACGCTTTATGACATTTACTCAAAGCTCCACGTCCCTATTTACTGAGAATGTGAAGTAAGGGAATAATTGACTCAGAGTTCTTCTTTATGCCCCAAATTAGACACAGTGTAATGCTTTCCTTTGTACTATCTGCTTTTGAGGAACCAGGATTTAATTTTAAATCCTATTTCACTGTACCGCTGTTGCTCTTCATGAAATACTTTATTTTTGATAACTGGAGCTATCCAAAGTAAGAGATAAATTAAGGATATGAACAGGAATTTTCTAGATGGTTATTTGCCTCTGTACGAGGGAAGAAAGCTTAATTTCAACAAGCACTAGGTAGCAAAGCAGGTGGTGTCACGTGGCCCAACGCTTCCCTCTATACTTTTTATAAATTTTCAATTCTCTGGCTCTGCTAAGTCCAGCTTGCCCCTCCCCACTCTTACCCCACAGTCAACTCCCTCATCCTCCCTTTAAAGTGACCTTGCTACAAAGTGAGTTAAGGTTTAGCTCACACTGGATTCTTGTCCCTAATACAACAGTGAACTACTGAACAGAATCTGTCTTTACCACTTTAACTAGCCTCTGGCTGTGACATGAGGCACTGTGCTTGATCTTTGACACAGAAGATGTCTTTAGATGCCTTCCATTTTTGCAGAAGGGGAGAAATGGGGCAGGCAGCTGGTGTCAGAACTAAGATTCCAATTGAGACCTGTCTCCCTCCTGAGCACATACTCTCTTTGGGGCTGACTTTGCTTTATGGGTGACTTGTATGGCTGCAAGGACCCCATTCCTGGGGGTCTAAGGCTCTGCTGTAGCTGCTTTGAAATTCTTAAAAAAGTTTTAACATGGGGCTCTCTACATTTTCATTCTGCAGAGAAGTCTTGCAAATTATGTAGCTTACTTCATTTCCATGGCCTACTTCAGGCTGGAATCCTCAAACATTTCAGACTTGAAGCTAGAAATTCAGATCAAGTTCTACTAAGAAGGAGTAAGTGTACATACGATCCCCACTATAAACGAGGGGGAAGGTATGAAACTGTTCAGGGTAAAAATGTCTGGAATATTACACTTAAGTGTTGGTGAAGATTTATCACTAATAGGGTAATGATCTGATAAATTCTGCTATTGAGGTTTCTGGCCAAATGACTTAATTCTATTTTGCTTTGTAATATTATTTCTTAACTTCTGGATACATTAGGGACAAAGCACTTCTAGGAGGTGCTCATTTTTCTGTTTCTGTAAAAACAATGTATCTTTTTTTGATATAATAAAAGTAATGCATGTTTCTTATGGAAAATATGAAGAAGAAAAAGAATTACCTATAGTTAGCTAAGTGGGAAAACATTTTGTTACATACTTTTCCTTAGGCATTAATAGATGTCTAGGTACACATTTTTACATTTACTGATGTCCATCTATTGATCAACCGACTGCCTGATCTATCATCTATCTGGAATCACAACATTTACGGCTTGAATTTGAATCCTGTGGTTTTCTTTTTTCATTTAATTTATTCTAAGGATTTCCCTTATGGTGAAAGAGGACTCTTTACAAGAACCTATTTAACAGCTTCTCTATTGTGAAAAATTAGATTTGCTCTCTTTCTTTTCAAACATTGTATTTTATAGTTGACTCTGAAGGCAAGGAGCAGGTATCAGTTACATTCTGGATGGTAAATGGAGAGCACGCAACATACTCAACACTGTAGATTACAAATCCATGAATCAGGAAGGTTTTCTATACTTACACATTGCAAATTTAGAACAGATCATTCTATATTGTTCTATATATACCAGAAGAAAATTACTGAGGCAGATCAGGCTGTCTTGGTGCAACTGAATGGTTGAATTAAATGGGTAAATGAAAAAGGAGAGGGAAAATATTCTTTGCAGAATCTTTTCAAACGTCAACCTCTTTAAATCAAGAAGCTAATTATTTACTGCACAGACAACTCACCAAGGCAGAAAAAAAATATGTGGGCAGTCTTGGGGTTTGATTATTTTCCCCAAGCAGTGGTTATATGCATCAGCATCCGATTCACTTACATGTTAATTAGCGGCTTTAATCTTCATTGAAGAATCTGCTTCCTTTGTTAATTCAGCAAAACCAGCTTAAAAAGAAGCTTGCTACTTAAGAAACCTTTATCCTCTTTTTATCACAGGAAAAACTTCCTTCACATTTAGCACTAGACTACCAGTTACTATTTAGTCCAGATCTAGAGTGTCGTGTAGTATTTTTATACATCAATTTAATAACATATGGCAATAGAGAGCAAAACTTTGTCAGTTTTTGTTTTACCAACTTTATAATGTTGAGTTCCTTTTATGCAGCTTTTAAATCAAAGGGCTTTGTACTGGCAAACTCATCTCGTCTGATCTCAGTCCCTATCCAAGAAGAACACATAATGTATTTCCCCACTTTAAACACAAAGGGATCTCCTTAGATAATTCAGAATATAATTACCTGGTCCACTCAAACGGTCAGAAATTATGTTCTGCAAATTTCTCTGACCTGACGGCTTCCTCCTTCCATGTTTCAAAGGTCTTTTTATTTTCCTTCTCTTTTTGAATTCCCAATTATCTCTGTTTTGCTCATAGTGGGAACTTCTTTTCAAAGTGGTTATTGACTTTGCCATCACCTTGGTGTGATTGAATAATTTGAAACTCAAGCTGGGCAGAAACTGGAAGAAAAGGTCGTTTGTGACAAATAATTACCTTCCAGTTATTTGAGAGGTGGCGATTACACAACTGCTCAGCTCTGCTTCTCCTTGGTGGGGACTAGCTAAGCGATGGGAAAGTTTAGACCTGGGAGCCAGCGCCGCAGGGCAGCATGTGTTACCACGTGGGTGGTGAAGCCGGAGGAGACCCAGGGGAAGCTGCTGGGTCAAACTTTAGAAAAAGAGAGCTGAGAAGGCATTCCAGAGGCCACAAGGTTTTGAAGGACAGGCTGTCTGCCTTTCACTACATCTGGGTTTGAATTTAATCATTTTGTCTTGGTCTCCTCAGAGCAAAGACCAAATTAGTATGAATAAGACTGCTCTTTAAAGTGCTAAATAGGAATACCTACGGTTGATTTCATGTTGGTGTTGATGTTTGGAAGAAGTCAACACAATACCGTAAAGCAATTATCATTCAATTAAAAATAAATAAAAATTTAAAGTGCTAAATAAAAGTTATATTCTTACTAATTAAATTCACCTGTAACTTAATCTTTGCATTAGTAAAAGCATTGATTTTTCTGTAAATACTGTTTTAAATGTGTCCCACAAGTTTTGATATGTACTGCTTTCATTTTCACTCCTTTCAGAGTGTTCTAATTAATGTTTCCATTATGACATTTTCTTTGACCTATGAGTTATTTAGTAGCATTTTTTTCTATCTAGCTTTGAGATATAATTGACGTAATATTGTGTAAGTTTAAGGTGTACCATGAGTTTCCCAGGTGGCTCAGTGGTAAAGAATCCACCTGCCAACGCAGGAGACACAAGAGACTCGGGTTTGATCCCTGGGTAAGGAAGATACCCTGGAGTAGGAAATGGTAACCTGCTCCAGTATTCTTCCCTGGGAAATTTCATGGACAGAGGAGCCTGGAGGGCTACGGTCCATGGGGATGCAAAGAGTTGTACACGACCAAGTAACTCAGTGCACACGCACACACAAGGGGTACTATGTGGTGATTTCATGTGGGGATATATTGCAACATGATTACCATGATAAAGGACAATAAGGGTAGTTAATACATCATTACCTCACATCATTCCTTTTATTTTTTTCTGGTGAGAACTTTAAACATGAAGTCTCTCGGCCACTTTTAAAATATAACACAGCTTAAATGTACAACACAGTACATTAACTATAGTCACCACACCATACACCACATCCCCAGAACTCATTCAGTACTTACCTGTGGTTTATATTGATTATGGGAAAGTAGTTTGATTTAGAATATCCATGAATGTTATTCTCTTATGTTAACAAAGAAAGAAAAAAAATGTACGGTTAGGTATTTTATAATACTAATTACTATGGTTAAGGGAATTAAAGAAATTTTTGTAATCGGTAAGTGGGGGTATATAGCAAAACTGTTTATTGATTTCTACTCTTATCAACGTGACTAAATCTTTTCTAACTCAAACACTTAGCTGTTTATCTTTGATTTCTACATGGACGATAATATTTTGAATAATGAAAGCTTGCTCCTCTTATCTCACTACGCTTTGGGATTAACTGCACTGACGGAATTCTATCCTGTTGAACAGCTACGATACTTTTACTAATATGCAGTTTATTTCCTAGTATTGATTACAATGGTTGCTACAGCAAGTTAGAGGAAGTACTCTCTACTGTTTATTGGCTATTCTTTGGAAATCAGCAGTGGGTTCTATGTTTTATTATATATTTTCTTCAACATGCAACCATACTTTTTCCCCCTTTAACATAGAGAATAACATTCATGGGTATTCTAAATTAACCTACCTTCACACAGTCAATGTAAACCACACTTCATCAAAATGTTTAATTCTTTAGATGAATTGCTATGTTTCAATTTATTTAGGAGTTTTGCATTAGTATTTACAAGTGAGATTGGGCTACAGTTTTTCCTTTTGGCAAGTATTTCCTTTCATCTAGTTTGGTTTCAGAGTTTTGCTGGCTTTCTCTATTTGGCCAAGATATTTCCAATCTTTTTCTGTTATCTGAGTACAGTTTTATAACTACGTTTCTTTATTTTATAGACATCATTTCTAATCTAAAAATTATCTATTCTTCATACTACATAAATATATCATAAGTATGTTAATATTATATACTATGTTATCAACACTATACTGAGTAAGAAATAATGTATCAAATAATTTTTATATTATAAAAATGAGACTATTTAAGGTTTGGTAGGAATTGCCTATAAAGTTTTTTTGAATCTCATTCCTATTTTAGGGTCAGATTTTTGATTGCCTTAATTTCTTCTATGATTATTGCTTTCTTGAAATTTTCTATTCCTCTATCCAATTTTGATAATATATGTTATCTTAGAAAATAATTGCATCTAGACTATCCAAATGTGTATAAAGTAATTTCTTATGCTTTCTTGAATCTGCCACCACCTTATCTGTAGTTACATCCCTGTTCTTATTTCTAGCATCATTTATTTTTAGGGTTTCCCCATTTATCCTTGATCAACCTTGTAATAGCTTGCCAATTTTACTGGTCACTTTAAGGAACCAAGTGGATTTATCGTTTAACTCTAGTTTTTCCCATTTTTCTTCTTCAATCATTACTGTCTTGTACGTTCTTCATTACTACACAGTCTTCAAATATCCTGATTTTCTGGCAACATCCTGTTTTTAGATTCCTGATTACATATGTTATACATATTTTCTCTTTTCTTCATTCCAGAATATATACTAGGAAACAAGAATGTTAATAATAAGAGATTGGGTTTGGTGACTCAACCAAGGATTTTCCTTCTCGGTTTTGAATAAAATACCATAAGGTACAAGTTTTCCTATAATTACTCCACAACCCCTTTAATCCTATAGGTTTACCTACTCTTCCCTTCCTTTGCATTCAATTCAGTTCAATTGCTCAGCTGTGTCCAACTTTTTGCAACCCCATGGACTGCAGCACGCCAGGCCTCCCTGTCCATTACCAACTCCCGGAGTTTACTCAAACTCATGTCCATTGAGTCAGCAATGCCATCCAACCATCTCATCCTGTCATCCCCTTTTCCTCCTGCCCTCAGTCTTTCCCAGCATCAGGGTCTGTTCCAATGAGTCAGCTCTTTGCATCAGGTGGCCAAAGTATTGAAATTTCAGCTTCAACATTAGTCGTTCCAATGAACATTCAGGACTGATTTCCTTTAGGATGGACTGAATGGATCTCCTTGCAATCCAAGGGACTCTCAAGAGTCTTCTCCAACACCACAGTTCAAAAGCATCAATTCTTTGGTGCTCAGCTTTCTTTATAGTCCAACTCTCCCATCCATATGTGACTACTGGAAAAACCATAGCCTTGATAGACGGACCTTTGTTGGCAAAGTAATGTCTCTGCTTTTTGATGTGCTGTCTAGGTTGGTCATAACTTTTCTTCCAAGGAGTAAGAGTCTTAAAATCATCACTGCAGTCATCAGCAGCAGCGATTTTGGAGCCCCCCCAAAATAAAATCTGACACTGTTTCCACTGTTTCTCCATCTATTTGCCATGAAGTGATGGGATCGGATGCCATGATCTTTGTTTTCTGAACGTTGTGTTTTAACCCAACATTTTCACTCTCCTCTTTCACTTCCATCAAGAGGCTCTTTAGTTCTTCTTCACTTTCTGCCATAAACATGGTGTCATCTGCATATCTGAGGTTACTGATATTTCTCCCAGCAATCTTGATTCCAGCTTGTGCTTCTTCCAGCCCAATATTTCTCATGAGGTACTTTGCATATAAGTTAAATAAGCAGGGTGACAATATATAGCCTTGACGTACTCCTTTTCCTATTTGGAACCAGTCTGTTGTTCCATGTCCAATTCTAACTGTTGCTTCCTGACCTGTATACAGATTTCTCAGGAGGCAGGTCAGGTGGTCTGGTATTCCCATCTCTTTCAGAATTTTCCAGTTTATTGTGATCTATACAGTCAAAGGCTTCGGCTCCTTTGCATTAACTCCCAGCAAAAGAAATGATAAAACAGATTATCAAAATGCCTAGAACTTGACCCTATTTACTCATTCAGTGAATAATGATTGAAACACTCACACACATATATTCTGGGGGTGCTGGTGCCAATTTACTATTCAGTGAACAACTATTGAAACACAGACATACACATACACACAAACATCCTGTGAAGCTGGCACCATGCTGGGTGCTGGAGACACACCAGAAAACAAAATAACATCACTGCATAAAGTCCCTCCAGTGGCATGGGAGACAAGGACACATGGTGTGTGATTGTGAGATTAAGCAATGAGAGTGCTCAGTGTTCTAAGACTGAGACTAGCTGGACGGATGTCAGGAAGGATCATCAGTCCCAAGTGACGGATGGGTACATGAAACAAAGAACAGGCACAGAAGTGGTGCTCAGACACACAGCCTCACCTCATCACCACATTTAGCTTTCTTCCCCCTTTGACTGGACACAGCAAGGGAGGCTTGGTAAGCTCTGAAAGTTAATTTTAGATACCATTTCTCCCCAGAAAGGAGAACCAATAAAACTCAAGAATATACTATCGAAAATAAAAGAAGTCTGATTCCAGAGGTAGAAAGACCATTTGAAATTAAGCTGTAAATCTGGTCTAAACCTCAAGCTTTAAATTATCTTAGTAAATGTCACCTGAAGTCACAGTATACTCATTTATCATTGAGTCGGTGAACAAAACGTATTTAATTCAACTAGTGATTTTGATCCAGCTTTGAACCTTTGGGTTAACCCACAAAAACATATAGATGACAGAAAATGCACTGCTATTTAAAATAATTCCAGTACAATCGACTTCTAAAAGTGTTTGTTGCTTCTTTAATCCCAACATTCAAGTATCTAAGAGAAAAGAGGACTGAAAAGCAGTAATTAAGCATAAAACCACTTAAGTTAAAAAAATGATTTACTAACTATCTCTAGTTTGAAGATAATACATGCAGGAAAAAGAGGTTTCTCATGTCCTGAACTCAGAGAACAGGCACACTGAGTGCCAAGATTTTTACAGTGTTGTAAAGTAACTGACATAACTATTGGTCATGCACAATCCTGGATCCTCCGTGAGAACTCTCCACACACAAGACTTCCTATTCTGAAAGGAATTTCTTTTCACACCCACCGCATGACTGTCTCATTGCCTGACACATGGCTGTCTTTTCAGCTGTCAGATCCCCCAAGCCCGGTGGGGATCACTTTTCCACGGTCTGAGGGCGAAGGAAGAGACTAGGAAGAGAGAGTGGGAGAAATTTCATTTTTGGAAATTTTAACATGGACCACTGCATTTTATTCAGCTCTTTAAACTGCGGCAGAGGAGGAAACTGCCCACGCATGCCAGCAATACTCCTCCTCAACCAGCAGAGGGAGCAACAGAACCCCCGACCCCTAGGAACATGCTGCTTATCTCAGCAGGCAAAATAACCAACAACTCTGTTTCCTCTTGTTGGCCTTAGAAAAATAGCATACGGAAAAACAGCATTTTTGCCGAAGTCTGTTTACCAGGGCTTCTCATATCAGAACAATATCTAACTTAGTTCTTGATGTTTCTGATGTAAAAACACGTCCAGATACACCCAACCTGGGGCTGAGATGAGGTAAAACAGGGGAGAAAGCCAGCACTACCATCATTCTTAGATCAATTCAGAGTTTGTAACTCTCAGGGAGCTAAAACCCTTACATTTGGTTATAGCTGTTGGCCTTTAATGGACATTCTATTCGTCAGTTAAAAATAAATTTTCTAGATTTTCTTTAACACCCCGGTCCCTAGAACTTAAAAAGAAAGGAAGAAAATGAAAGGAAATCACATAGCCTTATGAAAAGCACCCCAGTACAAGTGTTAGTTTCTCAATTTCCTAATGAAAACAGCACCACTGGATGACAATTGCCCCTTTGCTGAAGCAAAACGCAGCACTCAGCTTCTACTTCAGCCTAAACCTCTTGGAAAGGAAAGGGGCGGGCACAGTGGTGAGGGATGCAATTCACACAATACAGCCTTTATTTAAGCCCCCGAATCTCCCGTTAGGGTTATATGGAGCCACAGCAGGAATTTTCCACAAGCTCAGTCAGTTTCCCAGGCAAAACTGTTGTGAAGAGGTCTGCTTTCTCAGAGAAGCTTGGGAGCCCAGGGCAATCTTCAGAAAATATAGACGTGCCTTTATTCATCTCCTGCTCTCTATCTCCTTCCCCCGTCCCAGATTACTTGGTCCTCTGACTCCGACTGGATGACAGTGCCATCTGCCTCACCATGATGGAGCAAGGGATTCAGGGGAGGGGGGTTCTTTTTGGGGGATGAAATGTTCTAACATTAGACTGTGGTGATGGCTCACTGTGAATGAATATACTAAAAACTATGGAGGCACACATTCTAAGTGGGAGAATTTTATGATGTGTTATTTTTCAATAAACCTGTTTTAAAAAGGAATCTCACTCAATAATGAATTTAGGTAGCAATGTTTTGCCTCTCTTGCTTTTCAGCTAAAACGAGAACTGAGCTAAAGTTGGCAGTCCAGTGATTAAGACTTTACCTTCCAATGCAGAGGGTGTGGGTTCAATCCCTGGTTGGGGAGCTAAGATGCCCCATTCTCCAAAAAAGCCAAGACATAAAAGAGAAGTAATATTGTAATAAATTCAATAAAGACTTTTAAAATAGTACACACGAAAAAAGACCTTTAAAAGATAAATGAGAGTCATAATATACTTTGGCTACTAGATTCTATTTCCTTTACATTTTGTTAGGTTCCCATGTGTGTTTGCAAGTGTGTGTGTGATTTTCTTTCTAGATTTCCCTTTTAAAGCATCTGGTCTGACTACAACTTTGTCTTGTTTCTTTACAAGCAGAGATTTGAAAAACTATTACAAAATCAAAGAGAATCCAACAGCATCTTATATTTGTTTCATTTTTAAATCCTATTTATTAACTAATGCCATTGATTATGCATCTATATGCAAAATAAGGTTAGGGATCATTTCCTGATTTATGAACATAAGCTCCTTAATATGATGCAATTGCAAAAGATTTTAAGGTCATTTTAGGCAGCATTTATTAAAGAGAGATGCTAAGTCTGAGAAAGGGCATGGCCCTTTCCTGGGTGCTGGTCAGATACATCGAGGCTTGGAGGTCAGCTCTGAGCAACACTGTGGCCTGGAGTACTTCCAGAGGAAGAAAGAGCCCACGGGAAACTCAGGAGAAACCTCTCTCTCCTTGACATAACTGAAGTGCCATACGGTGAAAGAACAACTAGACTTTTGAAAATAGGCTTTATTGTGCAAAACTGTAAAGAATCCACCTGCCAGTGCAGGAGACATAAGAGATGCGGGTTCGATCCCTGGGTGGGGAAGATCCCCTGGAGGAGGAAATGGCAACCCACTCCAGTATTCTTGCCTGGAGAACCCCATGGATGGAGGAGCCTGGTAGGCTACAGTCCATTGAGTCACAAACAGTTGGACACAACTGAAGCAACTAGCATGCACGTGCAAAACTGTGTGTGTTGTACAAACAGTATAACAGGGATAAGTTGGAGGGACACCTGAGAAGAATTCTGCAACGTTTGGCTCCATCCAGTGGGATTGAGTTGGTCGTGAACCACTGAGCTCCTATCGGAGGAGTCTGATTTCATGACCTGGACTCAATACCATGATTATGTTGTGGAAAAGGATGTGCTAACCCTAAACCCACCAGATGACTAAGAGCTGGAGGCCTTCCTGCATTATACACAACAATACTGGGTGAACTTTGGGGGAAATGGCTGTGAGTGTGGTCTACACTGGAGGCTCTGACCTCACCTACGATGCTCTGAAAGGCCTCATGTGGCCTGACAGGGCCAGCCGAAACCAGTTCCCTTTTGCTACTGAGGATGCTGATATCTTCTCATCTTCATAGGTTTCACCCCCACTCGAAGAGGAGATTACACAAGGTGGAGGGCCAATGGGGTTGTTCTCAGAATTCTGCCTGTCACAGGGTGACTGGAGGTAAAACAGTCCATCGTTACTGTGATGTCTGGAGAAGGCTCAAACTCCCGGAATCTTTGCTCTAGGACTCCAGCCCGTGTCAAGTTCAGAGAGGATCCCAGTCCAACGCTAAGTAATCTAATTACCATTAATCCTAACTCAGACCATTCCAAGACTATTTTTCTTCTTAAATCATCAATTTTTATTAATTCTTTTTTCCTTTCCTCAGTTGTTTTTTGGGAGACAATTTAAGACTTGGAATGCTGAATAAATATAAAGATACATATCTCTGCTCAGATGCTCAGTTGTGTCTGACTCTTTGTGACCCCAAGGACTGTAGCCCGCCAGGCTTCTCTGTCCATGGGATTCTCCAGGGAAGAATCATATTATCCATGCCCTCCTCCAGGGATCTTCCTGACACAGGGATTGAACCTGCGTCTCTCATATCTCCTGCGTTGGCAGGTATGTTCTTTACCACTAGCGCCATCTGGAAAGCCCAAAGATACATAGAATATATATGATAAAATCCTTCTGTATACACACATATACGCATATATACATAGACACACACACATGTATATATATGTGTGTATATATATGTATATATACACACATACACACACAACATATTTAGAGGATTTGTCTCTTGTGTGGAAAAATAAAGCATATATTGGGCTATGGGGTTTACTTCCAAGTCATTTAATCCCCTCAGTGTATCCACAGAAGGCAATCTGAGTGCAGAATTAAGTTTAATAAACCATAATTAGGAAAATAAATCATGTAAAAACTGTTGTGTATAGGCAATCTCCCCGCCACCACCGCGCCCTCCCCTCACCCCTGCCTTTTCCTCCGTGGGCTAATATTGTTTTTGTTTTCTTGGTCCTTTATTTTCATACTTGGGGCTTCCCTGGTGGCTCAGACAGGAAAGAATCTTTAGTGACTTGAAATCTACATCCCCCACTGTGTGTAGACACTTGTTTTATGTTTTATCCTAGCTACCTAGGAATTTCTCCTGGGAAAGCATAAACCACTTATTGGTCAAAGGCTGTGCTTAAGCTCTATTAGCCAGTTACATTTTTACTCTTTACCACTGGATGTGTGTGTGGCTCGCACACTGCGATCACAGTTTAAGTGGTTTACGTGGCTGCTTCTCCACTTACTGAGGGAATACCAGCTGGGGCTTTTCCTCTCCCAGCACCGCTGAGAAGGTGCAGTCTCAGGCGTACACAGACTGCCAAGGGTAGGTGTGAAATTTGTTCATAAGCCTGCCTTCCTAGGAGTTTTGCCTCTGGGTCAAGGTAGACTAGTGTTCAGCCAATTTTTGGTAAAACCCCGTGCCTGTGAGGCCAAGTGAAGAGCCGACTCATTGGAAAAGAGCCCGATGCTGGGAAAGACGGAAGGCAGGAGGAGAAGGGGGCAACAGATGATGAGATGGTTGGATGGTATCACTGACTCAACGGACGTGAATCTGAGCAAACTCCAAGAGATGGTGAAGGACGGGGAAGCCTGGCGTGCTACAGTCCATTAGGTTGCAAAGAGTCTGATATGGCTGAGTGAACAACTAGGCTTTTGCCCTTTATTGACTGATCTGCGGACGGTTTGTGGGTGGTTTTAGGTCTGTCCACATCCAGCTCTGATTGCTCCTAAATGCAGCCCAACATGTGTGCACAGCCCTCTGACCACCATGACCTCAGGAGGGCTCTTCTTGGCTCTCTCCACTGTTTCTCTCTGTTAGACTTCTGACTGCTCTGCTATTTGGCTTATTGCTGCTTGTCTCATGGAGCTATGAGCTCCTGCTTAATTGCTTTCTAACAAGATGTCCATTGTTTTTTCCTTTTATTTACTTATTTATTTTGGGTTGCACCATGCAGCATATGGGATCCTAAGTTTCTCGACCAGGGATTGAACCTGCACCGCCTGAAGTGGAAGCATGCAGTTCTAACCACTGGATTACCAGGGAAGTCCCCACTGCTTTTGACAATGTCCTCAGGGCTGGGGTTTTCCATGCTCTGTTCCCAGTACAGTCAACTCCTTCCAGCAGAGCTGTGGAGGCCCTCATCCCCAAATCGTGCCTCTTCCTCTGGGGAAGCCTTCGTATCACCACAAAGAGTTTGGGCAGAACACAGTGGCTTGCTTTTCCCAGAGTGACCAGCAGGGGTGGGTGACAGAGATGGCCCTCTGGCTCACTGCTCCCCATCTGGAACCTTGAGTTTGTAAGTGAGCTGGGGTGAGAGTCATCGGGCACTCGTATTCTTGGTTTGCTATGCCTGGGTGAGCGTTTCTGCCTGTAAGCGGGGCTTAAGTGGAGGAAAGGAGTCATGGATCTCTTAGTCACACCTGCCTGCAAAATAGTTTTTGTAAAATGGGGAGAAAGTCAGCAGCCTGTCCTTCCCTGGGTTAAAGTGTGGCTCCAGACTGGGAGCTGGGGGATGAGGGAGCTCCATCTTCTTGGTTGCATCTGCCTCGATTAGAGCATCTGAACTCGGGGTGTGAGATGGGGTCACAGTTCAAATGCTACAGACTCCTGCCTTAAAGGAGACTGAACAGATTTTCTCCTTTTCTATTTGCTATGTCCCAAAGACAATTTTTTTTTGTTTGTTTGTTTGTTTTTGACCATGCCATGTAGCATGTGGGATCTTAGTTCCCTGACCAGGGATCAAACTCCTGTCCTCTGCAGTGGAAACATGGAGTCTTAACTGCTGGGCCATCCAAGAAGTCCCAGGACAATTCTTTTTAAATGTTTAATTAAAAAAATTACTGTACACAGTTAAGTGACAGCTTTGGGGAAGAGAACCTACATAACCCTCACTCCTGTTCCCTGGAAAGTGGTGGGAATGTTCTTACCATATGGACAGACAGTGAGGATGACTGGCTAAGGGGAGCCAAGTGATTGGTGGCATAGTTAGATTAGAATCCAGGGTCCCCAACATCCAATTCTTATTCTTTTCAATAGAAAAAAAAATGCTCTTTGAAAAATGTTTATTTTCTGTCTACTTATCTACCCACAAGGATTAGATCATTATTAAACTGGAAATTTTCTCTTTCCATATTTTAATTCAGTAACAATGTGGTGAAACCTGGGCTTTTGATACGATTTCCTGTGAAATGAGACATCATTTGGATATATAAATATTCTCACTGATGAAATGACTTGACATCTGCACCTGTTCTTCATTTGATACAATGACTGAATTTTAAGTATCTTTTTGATGTTAAGAAAAAAAAAAAACGATTGAAAATGAAAAGAAATACTTTTTAACAGCAGAGGGGGCTGGCTGAATTAAGAGAATGTGCTGAATTACAGTTCATGTTTAGCTGGAGTATTCTCTTCAATACAATCACTATCCTAAAAATGGATATTTATCTTGACAAAAAACTAAAGAAGATTAATTATAATACTATTGTTAAGAGAACTTTAAAAGCCATCACTTCCTTGAAAAACATCCATAAAATTAAGCCTCTAGTTGTTCAGACAATATTAGCAATTTTTAAAAAGAGCAGTGAGCTGCTACTAAATTAATCAGCATGCCCCATTAATTACAGGTCATCCAACGGCATCACTGACTGGTAGAAAAGCTGAAGGCACAGACTTCATCGCAAAGGAAACAATGTTCCACATGTAACCATGTTGTGACAGAAAGCCAATAGGAAAGGTGAATTTCACCTCCCTCCTGACTTTTCAAAGGCCTTGTGCACAGGTGAATCTTGAAGTGAAGCACTGAGGGATAACTGGGAATTCTAAGACAGGCAGTGTAAGCTGAGCAATGACGGACAGGTAAGAATGAGATCTCTGTTGCGAGCATCTGGGGAGAGCTGAAAACTCCTCCTGAAAAAGAAGACACTGAAAGCTGGCAAAGAGATTGGCCACCACTTCCCCTGCTTCTTCTGCCACATACTGGGCTGGCAAAACTATTTTGTTCAGGGTTTTCCTGTTACCGGAAAAACGGGAATGAACTTTTGGACCAACCCAATACAAACTCATTGGTCATGCTGACAAAACAATCATGGTTCCTTCCTTCCTCCTTTTCCTTTGTCTCTCTCCCTCCTTCTCCTTCCCTACTCCCTTTATGACTTTTATTCATTCAATAAATATGTATTGAATGATGACAGTAAGCTAGACACTTTGGCAGAAACTGGGAACACTGCATAAGGAATACTCTCCCCCTTCTCAGCACTCACACTGTAACAGTGATGCTTGGAGGAGGTGTGGACACACAGTTTAACAAGTAAACACAAGGTGATTTCACGTTATGGTGAGTGTCAGGGAAGAAGTCTGCAGCTTGACATGGCTGATGTATCTAAAGCAGGGCTGGGGGGTGATGGGGTGAGACAGGTGGAGCTGGGAGTGCTCTGGCTGGGCCATTAGGGAGAGCTTTCCTGGGGACACCCATCCTAGACCTGAGTGTGAGAAGGAACTGTCCGTGAGAACATTCCGGGCTGAGGACACAGTAAGACCAGACATCTTGAAAGGCATCAAAGGAAAAATGCATAGATTTTATTACAACCAGCTCAGACTGTGGCAGAGAAACAATTTTTGGCAGGGACATATTAAAATGAGAATCTCAAGTAATATTTAACCTAGTATCACCAAGTGACCCTAGGTAACCAGGTGGGCTGAACAATTAGAAATGATGCTGCTGCCCTTGAACCTCGGAAGAAACAACTAGAGAGACTGAACAGCTTAATGACTGAAGAGGTTTCTGGAAACTCGTCAGCACTGCCCTATGAATATAAAACTTATCCTTTCCCTTCCTCTTAATCTAGGTCAACTTTTCAGAGATTTTGGGCAAAATCCCAACAGAATGCTGGGTACAAGGAAAATTCCTGATGACAACGTGTGAGTTGATTTTGTCCCCAAAAGGAATATAGTCAAAGTAGAATGTTACTGGGAACAATGTCTGAATACTGTCTCTAAAAGTAGTCCTGTCTCTGACCAACTATAAAGAGCTTGTGTTAAAGTGTTAGTTTAGCTGCTCAGTTGTATCTGCCTCTTTGTGACCTGCCAGGTTCCTCTGTCCCAGGGATTTCCCAGGCAAGAATACTGGATTGGGTAGTCATTTCCTTCTCCAGGGGATCTTCTTGACCCAGGGATCGAACTGGGATCTCCCACACTGCAGGCAGATTCTTTACTGTCCGACCCACCAGGGAAGCCAGAGAGGAAGATCTCTGGCATTTTGGGTCCCAGATCCTGAAGCAATGATAGAGGAGGTCCCCTGGCTCACAAGAACCAAAACAGCTTCTGACCCCAGAGAGAACCTGGGTTCTAGCTGACACCATTGCTCACTTTGAAATAACAGTCCTAAATTTTCAGCATCTATTGCCATAAAATATTTTGCTATCTCAATAATCACTGTTAAAGGGATAAAGATGATTCATTCAATCAATACATTTTATTTTCTGATTAAAGAGTAAGATCTTGGCATGTTCTTTCAAGGATTCAGAGTTTGTAAGAATCATAATATCTTGATATGATTTTTTTCCAGTCTGAGACAGAGAAAGCAACTGTGCCAGGTGTTTAGACACCGTCAACAGATGTAGAAACTTCACTGTATGTTATGGAAATCATCCACAACTAGCAAGAATGGGCAAGACAAGGCACACGGGAATCGGATCATAGGGCACTAGGCAAACCGCATGTGTTCTACGTCGGCGGTCAAGGGTCATAGCTTGAGTTCAGATGATGGCCAGCAAAGGTGAGTGATAGCTGGATGAAGCTTCGGGGTCAATAAAAAGGAGTGAAGCAAAGGGTGAGTTATGAGAATCAGCACACAGACACACACACTGAAAGTTTATTCATTCACCCAAGAAACAAAAGATCACATCCTTGTACCTCGCATCAGGAGATACACAGAGCAGAGTGTGTGGCAGAGAAGTGAAAAACGTATAAATAAATGATTATGTCGAAGTCTGTATCTGAGACAGGCATAGGCCATGAGGAGGGTACAGGGAAAGAGCTCCTAGCCCTGCCTGGCAGCGGGGGCGTGGGGCACAGAGGGAGGCCAGAGACGCCTTCGTGAATCGATGCTCAAGCTGAGTCACAACAGATGCAGAGCAACTGATCAGACTGGAAAAACAGATTCCAGGCGTTAGGGACAACAGGCTGGTCTCGAATTGTGTTGCTAAGGATTGCAAAGAACCAAACAATATTAGTAAAAACTCAGGTCCTGTATCTGGCTGTGCAGAAACAGGGCTGGAATAATGCAGACTGAAGGGCAAGGTCTCTAAGGTCCATGGACAGAGCCAGGAAATGCGATCAACCCAAGAAGGCTGAGCCAGCCAGGGACTCAAAAAATTCATAAGCCCAGGGTATGAACTCCGATCACAGGGAAAACTGAGGGACACTGAAGAAACTCAATTCGAGCTGCCAAGTCAATGAGATGAGATTCAGAGTGACTTGTTTCTTGGCTGGAGATTTACTGCTTGCCATATCTTGGTCTGGGGCCAACAATCTGCCTCAAAGTCCGTGCACAGAGCTGGGTCCACAGGTGGGTGCTACCCCTTCTGCAGGACAAGGGTGACTGGAACCACGAGGGACCACAGAGATCAAGGGACAGGGCAGCTGCAAAGCTGGAAATGAGGGCACCAGCCGGAGTCAGAGAGACTTGATGAGGGAGGCAGTTTTCTGACCTAGTTCAGGCTTCCTCTCCGGTTTCCCACAGTGGCAGGAATTGATCCCCGCACAGCTGGGCTCCAGCTTCTTGTCGGAAGCTTGCAATTAGAAGCACCTGGCCAAGACAGTGCACGCAGAGCAGCGGCGCAGCTGAAGCTTTGTGTAAGTGAACCCTCTCATGGGTAGGGGCGGGGGAGCACATTAAAAAAAAAAACAAACAAAAACCGACTGCAAAGATGGATGCTGTGGCGCTCTCTGTCATTATTAAACAAACACTTTGTCTCTGAGCTGACCCTGCCCTGCCTTTAAGACTGCACCAGGCATCTTGGCTGTGCCCAACCTCGTTTGCTTAGAATTACAAAGAGATAACTCTCTGGTAAAATAGTGGGTTGGCCAAAAAGTGTATCCGGGTTTTTTCCTGTAACACCTTATGGGAAAACTCATAACACCTTTTTAGCCAACCCAAGACAAAGTTCATATTTAAAAGCCCAGGTTTGACCAGACGTATTAAATACCATGCACAAATGCATAAAGAGACTGAAATAGTATATTTTTAACCACCTCCATTGTTGCCCAAATATTCATACGTGTAAATATACAGAATATGTACGTATGTCTATGTATTTTATCTACATATTTATAGTTCTAAAAACAAGTCAATCCTAAAGGAAACCAACCCTGAATATTCATTGGAAGGACAGATGCTGAAACTGAAATTCCAATACTTTGGCCACCTGATGTGAAGAACCAATTCACTGGAAAAGACCCTGATGCGGGGAAAGACTGAGGGCAGGAGAAGGGGGCAAAAGAGGGTGAGATGGTTGGACGGCATCACCAGCTCAATGGACATGAGTTTAAGCAAGCTCCAGGAGATGGTGAAGGACAGGGAAGCCTGGCATGCTGCAGTCTGTGGGGTTGCAAAGAGTCAGACAACTTAGCGACTGAACAATGACAACAAAAATGTCTACCTTTCGGAAGTTCTTTTTAAGGAGATACAAGCCGCTTGAAACCATAAAATGGCTTTTTCCCTGATCTGCCACATGTCTCTTGTGCACCCTCCCAGTAGCATCCCTATGACTTTTAACAGTGGTTACATATGGTGCTGAACATTTTTTTTGTAGTTTTAAGTCATAGAAACCCAAATATACAGGCATCAAAGCCACTTTTCAAAGGCAGCCTCCAAAAAGGATAAAACCTCTACAGATATCTGTCCCCGATTAATGAAACCTCTTCCTTCCCTGCTTGAGGGAAAATGGAAACATCCGACAGGAAAGCAAAAGGTAGTTGAATAGTATGTCCAGAGGATGAATTTTCTTCACTTGATTTTTCTGTCTATTTATAGCAGTAGCCTCTGGCTGCACTTTAAAGACAAAAATTTGCATAATAACACTTGCATTCCTAGTCATTTGATCTGTAATATCAGCTGAAGTTTCTAGGAACAATTATCTTGTTTCAGGAAAGGATCTAGAAGCCACCATGTGAGTTGAAATATAAAGATGGAAATCTTGGTCATCCACACAGACTAGAGCCTCGTCTGTGCGAGCTCAGCAGTTTTAGTCGTGTCCGACTCTTTGTAATCCTATGGACTGTAAACCCCATGGCTCCTCTGTTCATGGGATTCTCCAGGCAAGAACACTGGAGTGGGTTGCCATGCCCTTCTCCAGGGGATGTTCCTGCCTCCAGGATCAAACTCAAGTTTCCTGCATTGCAGACGGATTCCTTTACCCGCTGAGCCACCTGGGAAGCACCATACATCCTCAAGGTTACTCAAAAACCATCTTCCTACCTACATCCACTCTGTGCAAAACAAAATATGATATTGGATAGCTGAGAAAAATACTTGGTTGGCCAAAAAGTTTGTTCGGTTAGGGAATATGTTCCATTTAATAAAGTTCTCTGTGAAAATGAAAATTAGGTCTTATTTTCACTTGAAATGGAACAAACTTTTTGGACAACCCATTAGCTTTGTAGCCAGTAGTACATTTTCAAAAGAATACGCATTTGTCCATCAGGAAAAAAATTATTTAAGTTCCTCTTACTAACCTACCAGGATGTTGATGATTTGACCTCCTTCTTGTCATCATTAGTCAAATTCCAGAGTAACATCAGGGAAAAGAAGGAGGTGGAAAAGGAGATAAGAGGGATCCCTCGGATTCAGAGAAATGAGAATAGAGAAAGCATTCAAAGCATTTATTTAGTTGATTCACTGATGAAAAAAAAAAATTGATGTCAAGAAGCAAACTTGGTATTATAATACTGCTGCTGCCGCTCAGTCAATTGTGTCCGACACTTTGTGACCCCGTGGACTGTAGCCCGCCAGGCTCCTCTGCCCACGAGGATTCTCTAGGCAAGAATATTGGAGTGGGTTGTCATTTTCTTCTCCAGGGGATCTTCCTGACCCAGGGATCAAACCCGCACCTCCTGAGCTGCAGGCAGATTCTTTACTGCTGAACCACTGGGGAAGTCCCATTTTAATACTATGTTCATGTAACTATCTAGTAATTTACATGGTTTTTCAGAAAAAAAAATCTGAAAAGCATTAATTGAGCACAACTGTGAGGGCCACGTGTTTGCTATAAAATAGAAAACAGATGCTAAAATATTATTGTTGCTAATTTCTCTTCTTACAAAATAGTAAATTAAGACCTCAAAAAATACAACTTAAGAGGAGATTTTAAAGATTCTAATGGCCACCTCATGTGAAGAGTTGACTCATTGGAAAAGACTCTGATGCTGGGAGGGATTGGGGGCAGGAGGAGAAGGGGACGACAGAGGATGAAATGGCTGGATGGCATCACCGACTCGATGGACATGAGTCTGAGTAAATAGTGATATAGTTGGTGATAGACAGGGAGGCCTGGGGTGCTGTGATTCATGGGGTCACAGAGAGTCGGACACGACTGAGCAACTGAACTGAACTGAATCCCATGTATGCTGTAGTAAGTCTTCATATGTAATCTATTGGCTTACTGCCTTAAATCATCTACTCCTTGCGAAACATGAGAAAATTCATTTGACATGGCTCAAGACTGTGAAAAATAAGTTCAGGTGTCCAGAAAAATCACAGAATAGTTCACAGCAAGATCGAGTTTTTTAGAAAGCATGTTGAGTATGGGATAAACCTTATTTTTAATGGGAATTTGTCTTCTTTGTTAGCTACCTAATATTTTCCCCAAGACCACCAGCGGGGTTCTTGTAACACAGTATTCTCAGTCACTAGAGGCAATTATGTGTCTCCTGTAAATGCTGATTTCACACATGAGAAGAATGACTATAACTACTTCCCATTTATGTCACTTTGTTTTCTAAATGCTTTACAGTCTCATGTCATTCAAATGAGCAGAGCAGAAAGGCATGGGAACAGAGACAAGGCTGAGTACTTACAAAGAAAAGCAGATCCTTAGAAGATAATATTGCATTAAGAAGCATGAAAACAGAATGTGACATCAGCAAAAATCCAAGTTAATCCCCCCAAAGCTCTGTGGCCATTTACTGAAGTGGAGGACAAAATATATGCCCGAGGTCAAGCTCAGTCGATGGTGATGCCAGAAACAAATGCAAGATCTGTTGACTTTCAACGTGACATTTCAGGCGATGGAAGATGATGGTGCGCCAATGACCTACGGAACTGCTAAGTGGTGGTAAAAATTGTACATAAGTCTTCTGAGTTTTCCCAAAATGCTTGCAAATTTTTCTTTTAAAGGTTATACTTGATATTCCAGAATAAATGAAGGCTATATTCACTTACTCCTTGGAAGAACAGTTATGACCAACCTAGATAGCATATTAAAAAGCAGAGACATTACTTTGCCAACAAAGGTCCATCAAGTCAAGGCTATGGTTTTTCCAGTGGTCATGTATAGATGTGAGAGTTGGACTGTGAAGAAAGCTGAGCACCGAAGAATTGATGTTTTTGAACTGTGGTGCTGGAGAAGACTCTTGAGAGTCCCTTGGACTGCAAGGAGGTCCAACCAGTCCATCCTAAAGGAGATTAGTTCTGGGCGTTCATTGGAAGGACATGCTAAATCTGACTCCAATACTTTGGGCACCTCATGCGAAGAGTTGACTCATTGGAAAAGACCCTGATGCTGGGAGGGATTGGGGGCAGGAGAAGGGGACAACAGAGGATGAGATGGCTGGGTGGCATCACTGACTCGATGGACTGAGTGAACTCCGGGAGCTGGTGATGGACAGGGAGGCCCGCATGTTGCGATTCATGGGGTCACAAAGAGTCGGACACGACTGAGCAACTGAACTGGACTGAGCAACTGAACTGAACTGAACATTCAGAATAATTCAAGAGCCTAAGGCATCAGAAGTTTCCTGCCTCAGCAAGGGGAAGGGGATGGAGAGATACTTGTTGTCAAAGACCATTCCATAGCAGAACTGTGCCATCCAAACCTAATTAGCAAAACCATATAAGAAGGGCTGCTGTAATGTGATGGCTAGATCACAACTCATCACACACATTACAAGAAATGAAGATGTGCTTTTGATAAGTTCCATAGAAAGAAACACTGACAGTGAAATGAGGGCATGAAGAAAGAAAGAGCCTTTAGAGCTACTGAATGTATGGGCTGGGCAAGCATGCAGTGGGCAAAAAGAGGACTATTTGCAGTAAATAAAATCTCAGCAGCCTGTCTCTTGTGTCAGTCACTCAGTCACGTCTGACCCTTTGTGACCCCATGGACTGTAGGCCATCAAGCTCCTATGTCCATGGAGTTCTCCAGGCAAGAATATTGGAATGGGTTGTCATTTCCTTCTCCTGGGGCCCTTCCCAAGCCAGAGATCAAACCTGGGTGTCCCACATTGCAGGCAGATTGTTTACTGTCTGAACTACCAGGGAAGTCGCTTGTAAGTGCTATTAAAAATCTCAAGAGGACTCACTGGTTGACTCTTGTTCTTTTCCCTAAGCATAAAGAAGACAGCAGGAAATACTGGTGCATCCTGGGATGAGAGGTGTCAGGTACCCTGGTCCATCACCCACACACGTCAATATGTAACCTTACAAGTGCACAGGTCTCCTGATTACAAGGATGCTGCAGGCTCCCCTGAGACATGTGGCTCACAGGAAGTGAAGATGGATCAGTGGGAAGGTTTGGATCATTTTAAATTGCCTCTGACCACTCTACTCCCTGCCAACTCTGACACTGGCTCAATGAAGTATGTCAGGACTATGAGATTCAGTCTATGGGAATTCCAGAATAGGTATGATTCCTTAGGCAAATAATTTCTTTCTGAAATGGTTATTGGAGGAGATGATATAATAACCTATAAAATCATGTTTCCAAGTGACCACCAGGTAAATAATTATTTGCAACAATTAATGATACAACAAGATCAGTACCATCCTGAACTATTTATTACATAACTGAATAGGACATTCTGGGCACTGTCTAGCGCATTTTAAACAGATGTCTCATCATATTTGCTTGGCAAAGTGTAATCACATCATGATTCACATGCCTTTCTATCATGTCTAAACATTCTTCAACATTGGGATTTCAGCTATTGGAGTCCATTTGATCTCAATTACAAGAACATTAAATGCTTTTCCTCTCTGTTGGTCTTTCATGCTGTTCTTAAAGTTCCGTGTCATCTAAAATCCTTTCTCAGTTACAGGGACAATTATTCTTTATTTTCCCAATTTTTAAAATAAATTCCAGAGGCATCACACATACAAATACACCCACATCACTGCTCCTGAACAAAAGGACATTAAGAACACAGATGACACCTAAAACAATGATTATTCAATGATAAGTGAACAATTAATAAGTGAATACATAATTGGCAGCAGCGAAAATGGGTAAAAATCCCAATGATCTTTGAATGTGCCTTAATATCTCTATTTCAACACTTCTAATTGCAGGACATTCATTTATTTGATATTTCTTGATTGAGCGCCTTCTATATTAGAAACTAGAAAAACAGTGGTGAATAAGACAGATTCTGTCCTTGACTTTAGGAAGTTTATATTCCAGAAGAATAGACAGGTATGACCCCTGTACACATGCACACACGTGCAAACATACAACACAAATGCGGACAGTGGGCAGACTGCATGTTGCAATGAGTGTCACCAATGTCAACAAAACAGGAGCTGATGTAGACATTAAAGGGTAGTTAGGGAATGCTGAGACATCTTAACAAAGACCTCAAGGAGGTCACCTGAAGCAGGAAAAAGACCAGGGAGCGTCTGGGTAAGAGTGGCAAGAAGCTGACCTTCAGAAAAACCTATGAGGAAACTGTCCCCCTTGGTTGACAGAGAGGGAACCAATGGCAGGAATCAGAAGAAAGGGTGATGAGAGGGCAGGGGCCAGGTGGGGAAGGATTTACTGAAGAAGGGACTATTTGCATCTGATTCTGGCAAAAATGATAGTAACAAACATATGGGCTACTAATAAATTATGCTTTTATTTTTTATTTTTATTTTTTTTTCATAGTTTAGTGGAAATTTTAATAAAAATTAAAAATGTGATTCTGGACCCTAGGCTACTTCTTTGAAAGTCTAATATGTTACAGCCACCCAAACTGATGAGTAATCTCAAGAAACTTGAAAACAAATAACAATTTAAAAATGTATGCAGTCTGTGTAAGTTATGTAAAATAGGTCTCTGATCTTCCAATGACCCTCCAAAATATAAATTTCAGGAATGCTGTATTTTCCAGATATGGTGGAACACACAGAAAGCCAAATACAGAAATACCCTCCTTTGAAAATTCCTTTGTTTAGTCTCTTTCCTTGACATAGGAGATGAATGTTCTATCCAAATAGGAGAAATAAGACTTTCATTAGGTAGGAAAGGGGTTAGACTAGATCAATTTTAGAATTTGTTTTATCTACATTCAGTTCAGTTCAGTCGCTTAGTTGTGTCTAACTCTTTGTGACCCCATGGACTGCAGCATGCCAGGCCTCCCTGTACATTAAATGACCATAGATGACATTATTATATTCTTCTCAGAAATACATTATACAACTTTTTGTATCTTAGGGCGACTGGAAACATTCAGATTGTGTTCAGTTTACCAGCTTCAGAGTGCGTGTGTGTGTGTGTGTGCGCGCGCGCGCGTGTGCGTGCACTCGTGCATGAGAGAATTACTAACTAGACACTGTGGGAAACGTAAGTAGGGTCTTTGTGTTTATACTGTTTACTCTGTCACAATCATTTTATTCCACATGACAAATGAAAGAAGAAATAATGAGATTTAAGAATAAAACCGAAACAGTTGCAATAATTAGGCAGAAGGTGGCAAGTTTTTTTCTCCAAAGGCCAGATGGTGGCATGGGAAAGTCCCAGGAAAGAATGACAAAGAGATCCTGCTGGACTGGCCTGGCTAAATATTCTAATATTCTACTAGCCAAATATACAAAGTTATGTCACAGCATAAAAAAAATCCGCTGTTTCTATTGACTCTACATCAATGTTAGAGGAATACTTGTCAAACGTCTTACTTTTCAAATGGGTGTGAACATTTCTGGCATCAAGTACAAAGTTGGCACAGAGGATCCCAAAGCTCTGAGCCAGCTCTAAAATCCTATGATTCCAAAATTTAAATTATAATACAATTACTAATATATGGCAGAATTTCAAACAGCAGTTGAAATGGTGTTTTATAACTTCTTTTTCCTGGCTTAACATTTGTGCAAATTCTAGAATGCTAATTTCTGAAGCTTGGCATTTCAAACAATAATTGACTATTTCCTAGTCACTTTGCAATTGCCTCCTTTTAATTGCAGATGAATCAGTACAGCATGTAAAATCTGAAAACTAAAAATGATTACTTTAGACAATGCATTTTTTTCCACTGAAATGAGTCAACCGTCACTAAGTAATAATTCTACTTTTATACATCAGCTAGTGAATACCCTCAGTCATACCTCCCACCATCATAAGAACATATTCACTGACCATCTATTAGAACCTGAAATCAACACTGATATAGTAGGTGGGCAATGATCGCCAACCTTTATGACACCCAGGACAGATTTTTCATGGACTGGAGTGGGGAGATGGTTTTGGGATGATTTAAGTGTATTACATTTACTGTGCACTTTATTTCTAGTATTACTACATCGACTCCACCTCAGATCATCAGATATTGATCCCAGAGGTTGGGGATCCTGGTCTAGGGTATACAAATACTTTTTCTTTTTTTGATTTGCTTTTGTATTTTTGGTTTTTAAAATTTTATTTTTTAATTGAAGGAAAATTGTTTTACAGAATTTTGTTGGTTTCTGCCAAACATCAACATAAAAATACTTCTTAATTGAGGGAGTGAACACAGACTCTGCATCATGGTGTCAGTGTTCAAATTCCAGCTCTGCCACTGACTAGGTGTGTGACCTTGGGGAATATAATTAACTTTTCTGTGACTTTCGTGCTTATTAGCAAAATGGTGTTAAAAATAATACCCACTTCATAGGGTAAGAGGAGAATAAAATAATATAGTCTATAAAGTGAATGACATAGAGCCTGCTACCTGCTCAAGTTTCCATAAAAGTTGATAATATTATTTCCGCCTCTATTTTCATTCTACCAGGTCTAATAGTGATCGAGCATACAAACATCACATAATTCTAGGGCAAAAATGGCCTTCCTAGAGAGTCTGGCATTATACTAATTTCTGGCAAAAAGTATTCCCTTAAAATCTTACTCTAAAGTGTCTTGCATTCAAAATGATATAAATACAGGCAGACCTTTTTGTTGTTTTGCTGTGTTTGACTTTAATGCACTTCCCAGATATTGAATTTATTTATTTGTTTTACATATTGAAGGTCTGTGCCAACCTGAGTTGAGCAAGTCTACTGGCGTTGTTTTTCCAACAGCATTTGCTCACTTGGGGTCTCTGTGTCACACTAGTAATTCTCATAATATTTCTAACATTTTCATTATTATTAACATTTGTTAGGTTGATCTGAGGTCAGTGATTTTTGATATTGCTGCTACAGCTTGCTCAAAGCTCAAATGATGATTAACCTTTTTTTAGCAATAAAGTATACCTTTATTAAGGTAGGTACTTTTTTTTAAGACCTAATGCAATGGAAAATCCTATGAATGGAGGAGCCTGGTGGGATGCGGTCCATGGGGTCGCTGGGAGTCGGACATGACTGAGCGACTTCACTTTCCCTTTTCACTTTCATGCACTGGAGAAGGAAATGGCAACCCACTCCAGTGTTCTTGCCTGGAGAATCCCAGGGACGGGGGAGCCTGGTGGGCTGCCGTCTATGGGGTCGCACAGAGTCGGACACGACTGAAGCGACTCAGCAGCAGCGGCAATGCTATTGCATACTTACTAGAGCACAGTACAGTGCGTGTATCTTTTATATGTACTGCGATACCAAAACCCTCCTGTGACTCACTTTTTTACGCTATTTTCTTTACTGTGGTGGTCTGGAATGAAACCTCTAATACCTGAGGTCTGCCTGCAACATAAAATAAAGACCTGTTAAGATAAATAAAGCAAGTACTTTTACTTGCTTTTATGTAATGCAATACACTTTGTATTATGAGGTACTGCTGCTGCTGCTAAGTTGCTTCAGTCGTATGAGGTATTATGAGGGATCCAAATGCATGGGGGGAAAAGTCAGTCCTGTTATCTAGGAGTTCACTTTTTTTTTCATGCAATAAAACATATCAATATAAGCAGACATGTCAATCTATTTGAAAGAAATCACTCTATTCAGAATTAGGACATGATCAAGTTACATTTGCTAGGCTGAATCCTGAAACTTTCTTTTTCACTGTCCTGACAAAACACAACGCTGTTCTCCTGGCTCTCTTTGCCTCCTCTGACCAATACTCTCGCTGTGACTAAGGAGTCCATCTCCTTGAAGCCTCGAGGCCTTCCCCCTTAGGCTCATCCTCATTGGGCTTGCATCACCCAGTTGTAGCAAGAATTCTGCTAAGTCAGTTTAGTCAGAATATCCCACCTTCCGTAACTGATTGCCTTGTGATCGGATCAAATTCTTCACCCTCCACCTTTGATATCTGGTCACCCTGGTCTGCCTTTAGCAAGAATCCTATCAGGCCTGTTTAACCAGAATCTTCCCTTGCTCCTGATGTTTCCTCTTAGTAATTTCCATCCAGGAGAAATAGCAATAACCTCAGTTATGCAGATGACACCACCCTTATGGCAGAAAGTGAAGAGGAACTAAAAAGCCTCTTGATTCAGAAAATGAAGATCATGGCATCCGGTCCCATCACTTCATGGGAAATAGATGGGGAAACAGTGGAAACAGTGGCAGACTTTATTTTTGGGGGCTCCAAAATCACTGCAGATGGTGACTGCAGCCATGAAATTAAAAGACGCTTACTCCTTGGAAGAAAAGCTATGACCAACCTAGATAGCATATTCAAAAGCAGAGACATTACTTTGCCGACTAAGGTCCGTCTAGTCAAGGCTATGGTTTTTCCTGTGGTCATGTACAAATGTGAGAGTTGGACTGTGAAGAAGGCTGAGCGCCGAAGAATTGATGCTTTTGAACTGTGGTGCTAGAGAAGACTCCTGAGAGTCCCTTGGACTGCAAGGAGATCCAACCAGTCCATTCTGAAGAAGATCAACCCTGGGATTTCTTTGGAAGGAATGATGCTGAAGCTGAAACTCCAGTACTTTGGCCACCTCACGTGAAGAGTTGACTCACCGGAAAAGACTTTGATGCTGGGAGGGATTAGGGGCAGGAGAAGAAGGGGACGACAGAGGATGAGATGGCTTGATGGCATCACTGACTGGATGGACGTGAATCTGAGTGAACTCTGGGAGTTGATGATGGACAGGGAGGCCTGGTGTGCTGTGACTCATGGGGTCGCAAAGAGTCAGACACGACTGAGCGACTGAACTGAACTGAACTGACTCCCATCTGCTTCTTACTTATAAGTCCCTTGTTTTTGTTAAGTGGAAGTCCCTCAGTCGTGTCTGACTCTCTGCGATCCCATGGACTGTAAATTCTCCAGGACAGAATACTAGAGTGGGTAGCCTTTCCCTTCTCCAGAAGATCTTCCCAGCCCAGGGATCGAACCCAGGTCTCCCACATTGCAGGTGGACTCTCTACCAGCTGAGCCACAACGGAAGCCCATATCTGTCCATACTTTAAGCACAAGTTCCTACTTGTCCATAATTTATTTGGAATTGAAACCAATTCGTTACTGAGGTCTGTCTGTCCCTACTGCAATAGTCCTGAATAAAATCCATTTTTAACTGCTTTAACCACTGTCTAGCTAATTTTAACTTCCCAGCTAATTCCTTCTTCTGCCCCCTACATGAGGGCCTTCCCTTGAAGTTCAATCTATAATTCTTCTCTTTTTTTTCTGTTAACTGTCTCCCTGGGTTGGGAGGTTAGGGGGCACGGTTCCTCTTACTGTTAAAATCCTACTGGGACTCAGGTCTTCAGTCTACCTGCCTGAGGCACCTTCCTTCATATGCTAACTAAGCAAAATTTCTCACACCTAGAAAAAGGTTCAAGTGAAAAATAATGACAATAAAATGATCGGGAAAGAAGCAGTAATTTACAAGGAAGATACATTACTCAAACTTTTTAATACTAATGCACACATTATTTTGCCAGTAACTTCTCTTAAATAAAAACAGAACAAAATATATGAAACTATCCATGTATCCCTCATGAAATATTTTCTTATATGTAACATTTAGAGTTTCTTCATCTTCCTAGGAGATTAAAATACATGCCCAATTAAGCCCCACTGTAAGTTTCCATTAGAAACTTTTGAGTTTCTTATTACTCAAGGCCCAGGAAGTCTTTGATTAGGAAAGCTGCCTTGCCAGGGAAGTGATTATTTTTTCCTGGGGGACATAATTAAAGAAGGCAATACTGCTGAGAGCTGTGTGTGCCAAAGGCCGTACGCGGTAACTTTCAACAAATCTAATGCCTTCATGGAGAGGAGAGAATCTCTCAGCTGTTCTACAGTGGATGTTCCCTGCATGTATTACAAGGAACACCAACAGCACACCACCACTAACAAAATGCAAAAACATAAACCCATACATGGGGATGGAATAGTGTGGCCAGAAACCCAAACACGTGAGAAAACACCAGAGTATGTCTCATCACCACACTCTGACTGTAATCAACCGACCAGACATTCACATATTAGACGGGTAATATAGATCTTCATTCAACAAATTCATTTAAATTTTCCAAAAGTGGTGGGAGGAAGTGATTTCACAGATGACTCCCAGGTTTCCAGCTTAAGCAAGAGGGTGTGTGGGTCATGGTGACATAGATGGGGACAGAGAGCCGCAGAGCAGGGAGGAACAGATGGAAGGGGGCATTCATGGGTTGAGTATTGAAAATAATGAGTTTGACGTGACCATGAAACATCAGTGGAATGTCCTATTTCACACACAGGAATCTAAACATGACCAATAATTCAGGGATGGGTTATTAACGAGAACGAATTTACAGTAATAATTCAATCGATGTCATTCTTGCTTTGCTTTTGCTATTTAAACACTTAGCAACTACTTAAATCTAATCTACTTTAATTTATGGTAGTGGGTTCCCAGGTCACGCCATTGGTAAAGACTCTGCCTGCCAATGCAAGAGATACATGAGACATAGCTTCCATCCCTGAGTGGGGAAGATCCCCTGGAGAAGGAAATGGCAATCCACTCCAGTATTCTTGCCTGGGAAATCCCATGGACAGAAGAGCCTGGCAGCCTACAGTCCATGGGGTTGCGAAGAGTTGGGCATGACTGAGCGCACACACACCCCCAGCGCAATATGCCTGTGTATTTGTATGTAGGCATGTGTGTATGCAAATAATTTATGGTGTGAATTTTCTCCTAAATCTAGTGTCACTATCACTCTTAACTGGTTGACCTCAAATCAGGCACATCCTTGCTTTCAAATGTAATCTAAAAACCTGGGGTAATCCTAGCCCTCTTGGCCTTTATATAAATTTAAACAATCTCTTAAAGGCCAGCTCTCTGCTCTTCACCTGCAGGACAATGTGGTGCGGCAGATAATGCAGGAGTCAGGCGGCTCTGCCTGCCCTGAGCCTGCGTCCTGCTCTGCCACGTACTAGTTCTGTGTTCTTTGGCAAGTTCTTGAGTTTCCTCGTGCCTCAGTTTCTTCGTCTGTGAAATGCAGAGTACATTTCCATCTTGGTTTGTCGTTGTTATCCAGTCGCTAAGTTGGGTCTAACTCTTGCAACCCCATGGACTGCAACCCATCAGCCTCCTCTGTCTATGGAATTCTCCAGGCAAGAATACTAGAGTGGGTTGCCATTTCCTTCTCCAGGGGATCTTTCCAACCCAGAGATTGAACCCACATCTCCTGGCCTGCAGGTAGATTCTTTACCACTGAACCACCTGGGAAGCCTCGGTCTTGGCTTATGGCTCAGTAATTTTTAAATATTATATAAGAACTGAAGAAGAACTGGTATTCTCTAACTGTTGATTTAAAAAGTCCATTTATGGCCATTAAATGAAGTTTCTTAGTGTGTGTTCGTATCTTCTGTGTCTTTGGTGAGATTTTTATGAGTTTCCTCTAACAAGAAGAAACATAGTTTGAAATCTATTTCCACGATGGTGGATTTGTCAATTTCTCCCTGAAGTTGTATAAAATGTTCTCATAGGTTAAAGTCAGGATTAAGTAAGGTCTCAGATAAAGGGCTCAAAACAATGCCTAGAAGGTAAATATGTCACTTTGGTATAAGGATTATTGAATCAAAGCCACTTGAAAAACAGTAGGCACGAGGAGAGGTGGTGTTCTGAGGTCCCTTCACTTCCTAAAAGCAGAAGATAAAACTCCCATGTGAAAGATACCCTCCCTGTACAGGGGGAAAACATCATTATTACCAGAGACAGGGCATGGAGGATAAGAGAATTCTATACAAAGACACCTTGTTAAAATAATTCTTATCTTCCTTTAGGCCACCTGTATATTTTAGTTACGTTTCCACAATTCTATCCCTTTGTTCAACTTAGTATATAAACACTTAGATTCTGCTACTTCTTTTCATCTTTATTTTCTTATGAAGACATTCAAGTCACATAAAACATTTACTGAATTCATTTGTGCAATTTTCTTTTCACTTTTCTTACATCAACTTAAGTCTCAGGCCAAAATTATGTCCCCCTTGTACAGGTAAAAATCTAAGTATCTGACATATGTTTGCTATTATATTTTTAATCATAAACAAATACAAAGACCTCAAATATTTGACATGCCAGAGAGAAATAAATTGTGTATCACTACAGCTATTTTGTCAAATTCGTACTTGACATGATTTATAATTCCCAGATCATATTGGAATGGCAAGAAAAATCCCTGCACTCATGTTGGTTGTTTTAAGTGGAATCATCTTTTCCCTAAATTTAGCTTTAAGTAAATATTTTAGATGAAAATTTCTAGCACATTATGAGATTACAGCAGGAATGAAAAAAACTTTGCCAATATGCATTTTGGTTTTTTTTTCCCTTGTAATTCTCATCAAGCTGCATCTTTTTGTTGTTCAGTTGCTCAGTTGTGTCTGACTCTTTGCAACCCCATGGACTATATAGCCTGCCAGGCTTCCCTGTCCACCATCTCTTGGAGTTTGCTCAGACTTGGGTTCACTGAGTCGGTGATGCCATCCAACCATCTCATCCTCTGTTGCCCCTTTCTCCTCCTGCCTTCAATCTTTTCCAGCATTAGGGTCTTTTCCAATGAGGCAACTCTTCACATCAGGTGGCCAAAGTATTGGAGCTTCAGCATCAGTCTTTCCAATGAATATTCAGGGTTGATTTTCTTTAGGATTGACTGGTTTGATCTCCTTGCTGTCTAAGCGACTTTCAAGGGTCTTTCTCCAGCACCACAATTCAAAAGCATCAGTTCTTCTGCACTCAGCCTTCTTTACAGTCCAACCCTTTTACTACAGAGTAAATGCTGTCCTTGGGGATTTTAAAAATGTCAACAAATACTAAGAAAAGATGTGAGCTGTGATAAATTCTATTATACTCTGCTTTACAAAGAAATGATTCTATCATACAATGGAGAACATGTGTCCTTCAGATAGTACTTAATAGATCTTTTAATAGAAAAGGCCAATTTTGGTAATAATTGATTTATGTAGAAATTAAATACACTAGTGTGGATGACTGGGTTGCTAACTAGACAACACCACACCATCATCTCCACCACAACCATCACCACACACTGTGAGTAGGTGGTATGCTGACACATATATATATCTATCACCCAGAGCTCGAAACAGCCTCATCAGTATGATTTTCATCTTCACAGTGATATGTCTCAGAGACATGACAAATAAACACAACAACCCACAGTTAGATTTTAGTTTTCTTATAGGTGTCTAAAGTAATCAACGTACTCAAACAGCACCAGCAGTTCCTGGCTCTAAATCATTTCTCATGAAAAAGCATAGAGGAATAAAATATAGTAAGCTTTATCTCAAAAGACATTAACTTGCAGAGGATTTATAAAATATTGAAAGAGTGAAGAAGCCCACAGGGTTAAACCTCTGCTAAGATTGATGAAATCGTCCACCAAAACTTTATTGATCTATTCCTATTAAGGAGGAAGTTCTTAATTTCTGCTGAGAAAGGACTGAGGTTAACCAGTATCAAAGTGACACTTCAACCTCAAAAAATTAATTAATGAAAAGAGCAGAAAAATACTCAATAGTTGCATGGATCCTATAGTAAACAAATCATCTTTGCCCCAAATGTAATTTATCTGGGTACAAATTGGCTATAAACATAAATTTTCAGAGGACAAGAAAGAAAAAAGTAAGGCATACCTTTGAACTTACTGAAATCAGATATAAATCAAGAGCACAGGAACATTTATTCAGGCTAAACCAAAGTCTTAAAGAGGCTTTCATTTCTGCCCAAACTGTGGCCACATAACAAAGTCAGAGTCAGAATGCAATTTGCAAACCTTAAGCTTTGACACTGAAGGAGTCAGTCTTGATGAAAAGGGCCTTGGTTGCTCTGTATAAATTACTCACAATGTATGGAACCAGATATCCTGTCAAGCTGAAAACCTACTGCTAAATTTTCCTATTTGTCTTGCCAGGTTTCAGATGACTAAATTACAGGTACGTTTTCCAAACGGAGTTCATCTTTTAGAGTCACAGATATAAATTTCTTAGCCTTGTAGAATTACAGTGGAGAAGAAGAATGGAATTTCCACTACCTCTAAAACCATGGGGTGGGCTCCAGCTGGCTTAGAGGCCTGGAGAGGTCCTTAGGGCTCACTGTGCTCAGTTGGTAAGTGCTGGATATTCTTCAGATTATCCCGTTTTTAAAGCTACCTGGCAGATGATGACTACACTGCCCCTATTTTACAGATGAAGAAATTGAGGCACACCAAAGGGTGCAGTCAGTTCTCCAAGCTCATGCTGTTAATATGCGGAAGAGCTGAGTTTTGAACACAGATCTTTCTGCACCCTAAACCATGTTCTTTCAACTTTACCTCCAAAGTGAAGTGAAGTGAAGTCACTCAGTCGTGTCCGACTCTTTGCGACCCCATGGACTGTAGCCCGCTCAGGCTCCTCTGTCCATGGGATTCTCCAGGCAAGAATACTGGAGTGGGTTGCCATTTCCTTCTCCAGGGGATCTTCCCAACCCAGGGATCGAACCTGGGTCCCCTGCATTGCAGGCAGACGCTTTATCCTCTGAGCCACCAGGGAAGCCCTCCAAAGGTTACCGTATTAGTTGATGAACTGACTCACTCATATTCTCACACCTGATTTTAAGCAGCATTTCATACGACCTGCATCTTGACATTACAAGGTAAGGAACCAGAATGAACCCCTTAGTGACATTTATCCTAAATCCTTCTTTTTATAATGGAGGTAGCTGAGGCCTGAGGACTCAGCCAAGGACACACATCAAGGTAACAACAAGGTTGGAACTAGTCCTTTCCTCGAAGCTTACCACCAGTTATGCCGTAGCAGCAGCTGACTGTTTTAATTTTCTACCATTAAAGTAAATGATGAAATCAATTTTTAAAATAAATTTTCAAGATTCCGGTTTTCATTCATTGTTATTATTTATGCTGATACATAATTATAAGAGGCTCTTTCAAGGGCGCATTTTGAAGTTGGTGCCAACACAGAACCTATAACAGAAAGAAACAAGTAGGAACCTGGTTTAAAAACATACAGAATAAATTTCACGCTGAGCTCTAAAAGTAGGCCTTGAGCCCAATTTCAGGACTAAATCAAAGAGCAGGCAGAAAGCAGACAGCAGGAACAGTTATTTTAGTAAGAAAAGTAGGGTAAATTTACAAGCCAATCACGGGATGATGTACGCAGATGAAAGACGTAGAGAAAGAATTTGCAACAGTGATACACGAAAACATCTGAATGCACGAAAGCAAAAACCCAGAAAGCACAATTGTCCGAAATGTGAATAAACGTTCAAATGATGCTGCAGCTGCAAAATTTAAACTCAAGGAAGAGACATTTGCAAAGGAATTCATTAAACAGATGTGATTTCCTGCTTGCACATAGCCAGTGGCTCTTTTATAAAGTAAAATGCACAATTTGTCTTGATAGAAATGACATCTCTCCTCTGCTGAACTCAATCAAACAGCGAAAGTCTTTTGTGAAAGACTCTGCTTATTACAGAGCACAATACTATCGATACCCAGATGCTCAGGCTCTGACTCCATAGTTATTCCACCTAATCAAATGCCTGAAATATGGAGTATGTTCTTATACAATAAGGAGGTTTTCGTGTGATGGTAATTAGTCTTTCCCTAATGACATTTACCACAGCAATTTCTTTGTAGGCATGAAGTTTCTTGCTGAAATCAACGCTTGCTTGCCAAACCTGTCTGTCTGTTCTCCTCTCCTTCTCCCCTTCCTTTCATTCTATCCATCCATCCATCCAATAAACATTTATAAGCCTATTACACAGCAGGGGATATAGAAATGTATCAGGAAGCTTACTGTGGGGGATTTTATGACACTAAGATGGTATTTGACCAGGACAAAGACTCTGTTCTTAATCTAGTACACAGCACAACAATGGTGATGCTGGCAAGGAGCCCTTTTACTGCAATCAGTCTTTGATTTAAACTGCAATGTAGAAACCATAGTGCCAGCCTGGATCATTTGTTTTTCCAGAGTGATTCTCAAAGCAAGGTTCCTAGACCAGTAATAGTGACACAGCCTGGGAACATTTTAACGAAGCAAATTCTTGGGTCCGGTCCTAGACTCACCTATGTTTGAGAACCCAAATGCACCCAAATCACTTCGAAGACCGGAAACATCACAGAATTTGCAGTACTAATCAATGGTCTAGACATTGAGTGGCATCAAGGAATAAGAAAGTTAAGCCTGAAAACAGAGTGGCAGGTTTTAAATACCTGATTAAGAAGTTTGGACAATGATGACTTGGTAAATAAGGGAATATTTTCTGAGCAAAGAGCAGATGTGATCAGAGCTTTTATTCAGGAAGCCCTGGAATCTAATGAGACCACAGAGAGGAAGACAAAGGAGACAACTGTGCTGTTTAGGTGAGAAGACACATTAATTGATTCTTTCTGTGATGACCCAGGGATTTATCAGGCCTCAGCTGAACTGAGACCGTTTGCTCAGTCTGCATCCTGGGCTCAAGATGAGGTCTGCTCTAAGAGGCATCTCTCCACTGCTGTGGGATTCTCTTATTTCGGCAGTTTCATTCCATCCACTTTGGGGATTTCTGTCTCGCCACCTGTCACTGTTTTCCTGGTCCCCCTGCCCTGCCTCTTCTGGCCACCCCTTCCCTTCTGCCACCATTTTCATTTCCTGCATTAGGAATCTGCATGTTAATTTTATCAGTTGAAATGTTGCTTATTCATGTGATTGCAGAGTTGTTCCTTCGAGTTCCCTGGTAACATCTCTCCTCTGAACAAAGGATCTTCTAGGTCACAACAAACCACAGCCTTTACCTGGTTTTATTTTCATCTGCTGAATGTCTTCATTGCCAAAAACCAACCAACAAACAAACCCTTATTCACTTTAATGTGTTAAATCTATTTTGTCAGCTGACCATCCTTGTTATTTTATGCTCGGACATGCATAATTACAGTCATGCTTTCCACACCAATAATGACACTGCTAATGGGCTATTTCCAAATAGGAAAGACAGTAATTATATTTTTGTGCATCCACAGACACCTTCCTGTACGAAATCAATATACAGTGAATAGTATGTATAGGCACTATAAAATCTGATTCCATTATCTCTTTTCCAATATTTCAGTCATACTTCAAATCTTACTATATAATGTCCAAAGTACACATGGACCAGGATGTACTTCTCACCTCTGAACAAGGACAATTTATTGAATACGAAGTTAGTTTTGAAACAGAGTTCCTTTCGGTTCTATGCCATTTGGATATCACTCATCAATGTCTTTAAAACATAGGACATTTTCTTCCTGGAAATGGTTCATTTAGGAGGATTATGTTATTTATTTGACTATTGGAAATAAAGTAAAAAGAACTACAATGGACACTTCTGGTCCCTGCATTGTACCCTGTCGGCCCACCTCTGATTTCAGCCATGGCTGCACAGACGGACAGTCCTGAACCAACTCAGATTCTCTTTGCCTTTACAGTGTCCACCACAAGTGACCAGTGCCAGCACTGCTCAGCACTGTGGGAGATTTAATGACCCAGGGGCAATTCACAAACAAGGGGAAAAAGCCAATGAGTGAACCTTTGGCTATACATCCTTCAGGTGGAAATTCCAGGGGGGATCTCATACCCTCTTGGAAGTTCCAGTGGAACCACGTTCCCATGTCCACTTTGGAGAACTCATTCATTTGCTCTTATTTTGGTCTTTGTTCCGTCCCCCATTCACTCTCCCAATCCTTGGAATTAACTCCCCAGTAAATAACCATGCTCAAGTAGTTGTCCCAGGCAAGCAATCATAACAAAGACAATCAATTATTAACATATTTGGCAATATCAATTCCCTTTAGATCTGATATCACATATTGTCAAGACCATTCATTCTTCTTTCCATAAACTATACAATAAAATGAAAGGAGTGGAGACCATACCATTACTTCAAGTGTTTCCATTGTCTTTCTTACCTCACATAAATCAAGTTGATCAGTTTGTGGTGATAAATTCAAATCCGTTCAACACTCCCAAGAAAAAAGAAGCTGATACCGCATCACCTACTTCCATGATTCCATGCCTAACCTAAAGTGCAGCATTTTAGCCCAAAGACTTACAAAAATGCATCACCCTGCTCTGCCACTCTAGATCAACACCAAGAATGAAGATTAAACATATAAAACACATCTGGTCCAAATTCTGAACAGGCAATTAAGGAGTTAAAACAATAGAAGATTATGTCAGCAGCATATTAGTACACTTAGAATTATAAGCCAGAAATATATTTGTTAAACTTTACCTCCCAATCATAAAAGAAAAAATTGCTTCACACACGGTGACTGAAGAGTAAGCTGTAGGAATGTATGATTTAAAGGAAAAGGAGATAGTTTTACCTTTGATGATCAATTTTCCATTTTTCTTGCTTCTAATGCAGGAAAAGATCCAAACTTTACAACTTTGGTTTTTTAACCTGATGTGCCTTTTGGTGTGTGATGCTCAACTGTTCTGAAATATAACAAAATGCAGTAATTAGATGCAGTGTGTGTGTGTCTTAAGTCACTCAGTTGTGTCCAACTCTTTGCAACCCCATGGACTACAGTTCACCAGGCTCTTCTGACTATGGAATTCTCTAGGCAAGAATACTGGAGTGTGTTGCCATTTCCTTCTCCAGCGCATCTTCCCAACCCAGGGATCAAACCTGGGTCTCCCACATTGCAGGCAGATTCTTTACAGTCTGAACCACCAGGGAAGCCCGGATACAGTAACTACCCTGAAACAAAAACTTACTTAAGATCACAATGACTCTGGTAGCCGTTAAATTCAATGATGTGAGAAGAACGTTTCATAGAAAATTCGCCTGGCAGAGTTCTCGCACAATGCTACACTTGCCTTTTATGCTTTTCAAAAGAAAATCAACCCTAAAAAATACAAAATAATGTCACCATAACAAACAGGTTTGCTACTCTACCGTCTATTAATACCTTTCTACCATTAACGCTTATACTCGCTTTAAAAAGTAATAAAATGAAAGCACTGGTCATGTCCTTTGGTAAGATATATTATACACAAGGCTGTGTTCACTTCCTGTGCGATATTTGTTTTACAATGCAGCAACTAAATAACTGTTACTTAAACAAAAGGGGGGGTTAACAAGTATCCTTTTCCGGGTAATTCCTTTGATATCACAAGAGGACATCAATCATGGCAGACTCTTCCTAGGAGTATTACTAGATCTAGGTGCTGTGCGTGCTCAGTCACATCTGACTCTTTGCAACCGCATGGACCATAGCCTGCTAGGCTCCTCGGTCCATGGAATTTTCCAGGCAAGAATACTGGAGTGGGTAGTCCTTTCCTTCTGCAGGGGATCTTCCCGACTCAAGGACAGAACCACACCTCCTGCCCTGGCAGGCAGATTCTTTATCACTGAGTCACCTGGGAAGCCCCTACTAGATACTGGCTGAGGCCTAAACCAAACCATTAGCTCCAACTAGGAACAATATTTTCTCATGAAAGCGATAAAATGGAACTTCTAATTGGGCCGAGACTTGAGGAGGGGGGATACCTATTATGGTCGTATCACATGCTTTATGCTGACCTACGTTTGTCCTTTCTGAAAAGTCATGGAGGCAAGCACTTGTGTTACAGGCACAAATGACTGGAGTTGAAAAAATGAAGGTACCAACAGAGTTCTGTTCCTGTTTGCTTCCAAGCAATAGATTTTCTGGCTTGTGGTAGCACATTCAAATAATGTCAGAGGCACTATGACAGTGTCTGAATAAATGGAGAAATCACTTCACAGAAGAGGAACTAGAGGCCAGAAGAGGTGACAGGGCTTGACTAATTTTATTAAGAGACACAAAGGCAGAATGACATCTCAGAATTTCTGCCTCCAAGTTCAATCCCTTTTGAAACCCATGAGACTGTATTTGTTTCCACAAATCACAATGGTCATTCAAAAAGTTCAGGGCTAATACAATTCTCTGCAGAAGTTGTCCCAGCAAGACTGTGAGGCTGGCAAAGTTGACAGGTTGAGAATTAGGATGCCATGGGTGGCTGAAAACAAGAACAATAGGAACACAAAAATATCACATATTTTCATAGCACATAAAGCATCTTGGGAATAGGATACTTTCACATGCACCTTGTTCATCTATACTATAAAGGATAGAAATAGTTTTCCATTATCAAAAATGTTCAAGCATAATTATCATTATGAGTCTTGGTTTACATATGATTATTCACCTAAGTATTCTTAGTGTTGAAGGATACCAGATGAACTCTGAATTTTTTTCCTACATATGAGAAATAGGTTACCCAAGAAGATACTAAAAATATCAATTTTTTAAACATTTGGAACTGATCACTTATTCATTCATAAATATTGAGAAACTATTTTATGCTAGACATTGTTCTTAATTTTCTGTAGAAAAAAATGAAAACATTATGCAATTTTTGACAGAAACACCCAGATACACAATAAAAGTCAATCTTATTACAAGTGTGGTATATTTGGATTTGAATATTTTGGTAAACAATGGAATATTGTCAATATCTTAAACAATGGAACAATATCTTAATAGAATAATATCTTAAACAATATCTTAAACAATGGAACATTGGGAGGTTGTCTTAAATGTCATCAAATCTAGTGATTCCAGAGTGGTTGATCATCACAATTGTCTGGAAAACTGGTAAAAAATACAAACTACAGAATTTCATGTAAGATTAATTAAATCAGTCTGTTCATGAGTAGATTCAGGGAAATGTGCATTTTGCAAAAGCTCCCTGGCTCATTCTCCTGATCAAGTTGAGAAACTTGCTGATTCTTGCCCAATCTCCTTGTTCTAAAGCTGAACAAACTGAAACCAAGGAAATGACTTGCCCAAGGCATTGGCCTTTGGTGACAGAATTGAGATTAGAATGCAGAATTCCTGATTCTCTGGTATTTTTTTTTCCTTTCCCAGAGTCCCTTTTTAATTTTTTTCTTCCTGCTTTTTTTTTTTTTCCCTGTCACTGAGTAGCTATTTAGTCTCTATATCTGAGAAGGAACAAGAGCAAAGGAAAGGTAAACACAACTCTGACTCACACACACACACACACACACACACACACACACACACACACACACACACATTGAAATTTGACCTTAAGTTGTTTGATTCAATAGCAAACTTTCTACTACTCCAAACACACACACACAGAGAAATATGACCTTCAGTTGTTTGACTCAATAGCAAACTTTCTACTACTACTACTACTACACACACACACACACACACAGAAATTTGACCTTAAGTTGTTTGATTCAATAACAAACTTTCTACTACTCCACTGAGTTATTAGAGAGTCAACTACTTAGGCCATTTGCTGGGCCCCTTTCTCTAGGATCTGCCCAGCATCCTACCACCTTCCTCAACCTTCAAAGGTGCCCACTATCCATTGTGTGTCACTGCATCCTCACCTCTGGCCTTTGTTAACTGTCGGGTAGTAAGGGGACCTCAGTAAGAAGGTACCATGTAACCAAGACCTTGGAGGATGTGAGGGGGTTAGTCATGTGCAAGAGAAGGGTGTTTCAGCAGATGGAATGGCCAAGGTTAAGGCCCGAAGGTGGGAGTGTCCCCAGGGGCTGTTCCTGGACTTGCAAGAGGGTCAGTGGGAATGGAGTGGCACTGGGAAGGGGGGAATCAAAGGCAGAGGAATGAAGGGGTAGCAGGGGGGCTACTGTGTGGGCAGAGGAGGAGGGAGGGCAAATCAAAGGCAGCTTGAGGCTTTTTGGCTTTTACTCTAAGAGTGAAATGGGAGTCACTGCAGGAGGTTGAGCTCAGAATTGATATTAGTTCTGTTTCTACAACCTTATTCTAGCTGCTGCATGGGAAGAGACCACAGGGCTGGCTGCTAGGGTGGAGGCAGGTGGAAAGATCATCTTCGTGGACAGAGATGTCGGCTCAGACTCAGGGGGTGCTGCTAAGGAGGGCTCAGGTCCAGGCTGGGCTTCTTCTGAAGGAGAGTCAAGAGCATCTCCTTATGGACCGGGTGGAGGAGATAAGGAAAGAGGGTGGCAATGTTGTCCTCAAGGTTTTCAGCCTGCACAACTGGAAGAGGGCAGTACCATCACTTAGATGAGAAAGGCTGTGGCTAGAGAAGGGACTTCCCATGCGGTGTTAGTGGCAAAGAACCTGCCTGCCAATCCAGGAGATGCAAGAGACACGGGTTCAACCCCTTAGTCAGGAAGATGCCCTGGAGGAGGGCATGGCAACCCACTCCAGTATTCGTGCCTGGAGAATTCCATGGACAGAGAAGCCTGGTGGGCTATAATCCATGGAATCGCAAAGAGTTGGACACAAAGCGACTAGAGAAGGCTTTGTGGGGAAAAGTTGAGCTTAATTTGGCCACACTGACTTTGAGAAGTCAGTACTAAGCGTGCTTCTCAGGTAGGCCTTGGACATACAATACTGGAATGGAAGGTTCCAGATGGCTTTCTGGCCTCACATGGACAGTATTCTTATTTTAACCTACCACAATGACTATGTGGATGTTAAACACAAAAATACATGTAAAGAATAGTAACTGGTACATAACAGAACTCAGCACATTTTAATTCTCTTCTTTTTACAGATTTTTCAAACATTTATTTCTCTATTGACTATAAGATTAAGTCTTTCTCTGTGTGAAAAGAAACAATTTTCCACAAGATGTAATAAAAACCATGCTCTACATTGTGGCAGTCCTTTCTTAAATATGGAGAAAAAAATCTGATGAAATATTAATAATGCTACTCAATAAGTCATAAAGTAGAACTTTCAGGGAGCAAGGTAAATTGTGGTTGGGGCACAAGCTGAAAGATCTAAAGTAAAAATAAAAACAGAACTGAAATAAATCCTAAAAAGTCATTCAATTTCTCTTAGATCTTCCTTGATTTTTAGCAACAATCAGTCGTCCTTTGGGATAAGAAGATGTGGAAATGGGAGAGATGTGGTCACTGAGCCAGAGAAACCAGTGCACAGCTGGTGAAGTATAGCTGGGAGCTCTGGAAATTCTAGGAACAATTCTTTAAAGTCTACTATTCTATCTTTAACATGGATTTCTTGATTTATAAGGGCCTCTTCAACTGAACACATTAAACTCGAAACCATCCAAGTTCATTTTTTGAAGTCTCATGTTTTACTGTAAAATTTTACTCAAATGCATAGACCATAAAACATGGTGTTTGCTTGAAGACCAAGTTAAACTAGCCATCTGCCTCCAGGTCCTCTTACCCTTGCAGATCTTGGAGTAAGAATCAATTTCAGAAGTAGGTTTGCAATTATTCTGTGACTCCCATATGTCTGAGGCAGCCTCTGGTCAAATAAAAAGCAAACGAGGAAGCCTAGCGAGTTGCCACTTCCTTTGCAAAGCCCTTTGCTACTTGTGTCGTCATCTGTTTAAGAAACTTCAAAGCAGGGCTGGACGCATGGATGCGCTTCCTGGGCAGCTCCACAGGGCTCCATGCTCAGAACAGCCCTATGCTCTGCTTAATGCTTTTATATTTGAACCAGAGTTCTGTGGGTGCAGTCCAACGGGGCAATGGAGCATAAACGTGAGCAGGGGCATCAATACACCTGAATAATAATACACCTGTCCCAGACCTTGCTGCCTCATCCACATATAACATGCAAGAAGTTGAATTCTGGTAGACCCATGATTCCTGGGAGGTCAGTGAGATTTGTATGACTGTGGCTGAGGAAGTGAGGAAGCTGACCATCCACCAGCCACGCTTTTCATGGGAACGAGAATCTGCATCCGACTTTGAGACGGCAACGCTATTCAAAGAAACACAGATGACCAAGAAAACCTATCATATCCTTTGTTTATTCCATTTTCTCCCTTGTATTATCCAGCTGCTTAAGCTGAAAATGATACATAAGAAGAGGAAAAAAGGGCAATCCACAGTTCTTTTTCTCTTTCAGTCATCAGTGAGCCTAAGGGAGACTGTGCGTGTATCAAGACATGAAATAAAAATGGTAGAATAAGTTTTGTGCAGTGTTTCCACTGTTCTGCTAAGAAAGACGTACATATGCACGATCTATGACATACAAATTGCATGATTCTGCAGGAAAGTTAGATAGCCTTATATTTGCGCTGCACAGTATAAAGATGAATGGTTAAATTCATGCTAATAATTTAAACTTGTGCCTTTCTTTATACTTGGAACTACATTAGCCAATAAAAAAATGTTATGACAAGCTGAGAGAGAGATGGTGGAAGAAAGGAAATGGTTTTAGATTTCTGTGCATGTAACAACTCTCTGCCTTGCTTTTTTTTCTGGCTGTGCTGTGTCTTCATCTCTGCACAGGCTTTTCTCTAGTTGCGGTAAGTGGGTGCTACAGTTGCAGTGCATGGGTTTCTCATTGCAGTGGCTTCTCTTGTTGTGGAGCACAGGCTCTAGGGCATGTGAGCTCAGCAGCTGTGGCTTCCAGACTCTAGAGCACAGGCTCAGTAGTCGTGAAGCATGGGCTTAGTTGCTCCGAGGCACGTGGGATCTTCCTGGACCAGGGATTGAACCTGTGTCTCCTGCATTGGCAGGTGGATTCTTTACCACTGAGCCATCAGGGATGCCCTGTCCTGCTTTTTGAATCTAAGGGCCCTGCCCTTTCATTTTGCCCTGGGCCCTGCTAATTACTTAGTCACTTACACTCACCCTGTTGTAATGAGCTGGCACAGACTCTAACAAGAGCTTCAAGCATTATTAAATTATGGTTTAAGCACTGTATAAAGAATTTTGGAAATGGACCATTTGTTTCTGAAAATCCTGGAATAAATGTGAATTAACTGAATCTAGTCTCTCTTCTCCTCAAATGTCCCAATGTCTTCTTTACCAGTTGACTCTTTGAACATTTGATCAAAGTTCCCTACCGCAAGCCAACTCACCTTAGATGTCCCTCAGTTTTAATTTCTAATTTAATTTAATCTTCCATTTGAAACTCCATTGCCTTCAAGGTCACATCCTCAGTTGAGGAAGAGGGAAAAGTAAAAAATGAAAGTGATTTACTTTGAAGTGTAAACAATGTAGACATCTGACACCTTCAAAGGATATTTACATTTTAAAGCTGAACTTATGTATTGTGCTGTGTAAGAAACAATGCTTGTAAAGGAGAAAACTTTCTATTACTCTCTGCTAAGAAGGCCCTTCTACCATGATCTACTTGAATAATAAGCCAACCTATTTCTGAATAAGTACATGTTTTGCTTTTTATTGAAGTATAGTTACTGCACAATATTATGTAAGTTACAGGTGTATGATATAGTAATTCACAACTTTTAAAGGTTACACTACCTTTACAGTTATTGTAATTGGTTATCCTCCATGTGTTGTAAACTACATCCTTGTAGTTTATTTTATACCTAGTTTGTACTTCCCAATCCCTCACCCCTCTCTTGCCCCTCTCCACTTCCCTTTCCCCGCTGGTAACCACTAGTTTCTACTCTTTGTCTGTGAATCTGCTTTTGTTATAGTCACTATTTTGTTATATTTTTAAGATTCCATATAAGTGATATCATACAGTATTTGTCTCTCTCTGACCTATTTCATCTAACATAATACCCTCCAAGTCCATCCAAACAGCTACAAGTGGCAAGATTTCATTCTTTTTCATGGCTAAGTAGTATTCCACTGTGTATCTGTATATGCACACAAAAACACATATACTATGTTTTCTTTATCCATTCATCTGTTGATAGACACGCAGGTTGCTTCTATGTCTTGGCTATTGCAAATAATGCTGCTATGAACACTGGAGTGCATGTATCTTTTTGAATTACTGTTTTGAGGGGATATATATCCAGAAATGGAATTTCTGGGTCATACAGTAGTTCCATTTTCAGTTTTTTGAGAAACCTCCACAGTGTTTCCACAGTGCCTATTCCAATTTATATTCTCACCAATAGTGTATGAGAGTTCCCCTTCCTCCACATTCTCACCCAACATTTTTTTTTTTTTATGATGGCCATTCTGACAGGTGCTATCAGTGAGGTGTCATCTCATTGTTTTGGTTTACATTTCCCTAACGATTAGCCACGTTGAGCATCTTTTCACGTGCTTGTTGGCCATTGGCATGTCCTCTTTGGAAAAATGTCTATTCATTTCTTCTGACCATTTTTAATTGGGTTTTGTACACAATTTTTTAAAAAATGAAGTGTGCTCCAGCATATCCAAAATTTCCCGATCAACTGGAAAAGGATTCAGTCATGAATCACACAGGCTTTCTTCATGTCTCTTTAAAGCTTACCACAAAGAAATACACTTTTAAGTGCTAGCTGTAGACTTAGCCTCTATTTTATTCTTTATTTGATCTGCATTCTTTCCATCCTGTCTTCACATCTCAACTGATTTTGTGACAGCTTTGCAGCTTCACGAATTTGGCTTAACGGCCCTCTGTGCTGAGATGTCTGGGTACTGCCCTCGCCCCAACTCACTTCTCTACACAGAATAATTTGGGGCTCACCAGTAAATACATGGTAGGTAATGACTCACTGTGGTATCACAGCTACTGCCTGATTACAAAAAGACTGATAATCGATTTACAACTGTTAGGGCACGATTAAGCTCTATCTTTTAACCCACATAGCTGATGACATAAAAACCTTTTCTGTATGGCAGCTTTCTTATAACAAGTTTCACCACTCAAGAATAAACTAGAGACTCTGTGATATTTACCATCAATGAACCAACATCTTGGAGGTGCACAGCCTTTCTTTTCTCCAATTTCAAAGCTCAGTATGTTTACAAGTAATTTTTAAAAAACCGCAAACAAACAAACCCCCTCTCCCAAGCCCCTGCTGCTACTGCTGCTAAGTCGCTTCAGTCGTGTCCGACTCTGTGCGACCCCAGAGATGGCAGCCCACCAGGCTCCCCTGTCCCTGGGATTCTCCAGGCAAGGACACTGGAGTGGGTTGCCATTTCCTTCTCCAGTGCATGAAAGTGAAAAGTGAAAGTGAAGTCGCTCAGTTGTGTCTGCCTGTTCGCGACCCCGTGGACTGCAGCCTACCAGGCGCCCCTGTTTGTGGGATTTTCCAGGCAAGAGTACTGGAGTGGGGTGCCATTGCCCTCTAGACTATGATAATCTCCTTGGCCCTACTGGATCCGCATTGCTTGCTTTTCATTCACCAGGCTAGCAGTCTTCTGTGTCCCTTTCAATTTCCCCTCCCTCTGTGTGAACTTAATGGAACAAAATAAGAATAGCTTCATTTATTGAGTGCTGATTATCCACTAGACATTGCTCTAAGCACATTACATGGATTATTCCACTGAAAATTCACAATAACCCTAAGAGGGAGGTGCTATTATTAGCTCCACTTTATGGATGAGAAAACTGAGATGCAGAGATGGTTAGAAACTGACCAAATTATGAATGTTAGTGAGTAAAGGTACTGGCTTATTTATATCAGACCTGGACAGTCTGATTTCATACATGTACTCAACCACTACTTCACCTCTTGGAGGTTGCCTCCAGCCAAATATACAGATTTATCTTTCATTGATTCATTTCTATCCACCTGCCTAATTCCTTTATATCAGCCTGGCTGTAAGACTTTAAAAGCTTACCCTGTCCCTAAAACTATCAATAAATGATTTCATTTAGATATTATTATTCCATTTTGTTGATGCCAAAATGGAGGCACAGAAACTAAATTCCTTGGCCAAGGTCACAGAAAATATTGGAACAAGGATTTAAATCTAGTTCTTTTTTTTTTTTTTAATCATTGTGCTACACTTTACTCTTCTGTGTCAGATTCAGCTTTCCTTATTCTTAAAAAGTCACTATTCCATGCCAGAGTACACAAAAGCCTTTTCTTTTTTTCCCCTTTCTTTTAGTAAGCTGATGATTAGTTCAATTGTTAGAGCCAAAATTTTAGTAGCCAGGGACCCAAGTCTTAGTTCCAAACCCCAGACATGCCAGTTGGCAAAACGGGTTCCAGGGCTACAAATTCTACTTTTGTTTCTAAGCAGTCACTTCCCAAAACCATCCTGCAAATCACCAGTCCGTGCGTTACGTACTTTTAAACATGGACTGGGCTTTATTATTCATAAAATCTAATTTCTTCATTTCAGAGATAAGAAAGGCACAGAGAGATTGAGTATCATACTTGAGATCACAAGGCAGATTAGCAGCAGAGCCAAGGCAATCATTAAGATTTCCTAACATGAAAACTGGGGTCTTCATCCTATACAAAGGCAGCCTTAAAAAACATATTCATACATTCAACAAAGATCTAGGGGTTACTATGTGCCAAGTGCTGCTCCACGTACTGGGGAAAGGCTAGTAAATAAAAAAGAAAAATTCCTTTCCTGGTGGAGTTTTATAATCTGGCATCACGAGTAGGAAATGGCAACCCACGCCAGTATTTGTGCCTGGAAAATTCCATGGACAGAGGAGCCTGGCAAGCTGTAATCCATGGAGTTGCAGACTTGGACATGACTGAGTGACTGGGCCACACATATCATAATGGTACAATAAACTATTAAAAAAATAGTTGCTTTACAATGCTGAATTAGTTTCTGCTGTACAGCAAAGTGAATCAGCTATATGAAAAGAATATCCCCTCTTTTTTGGATGTCCTTCTCATTTAGGTCACCACAGCACTGTGTAGAGTTCTCTGCTATACAGTAGTTCTCATTAGGTATCTATTTTGGACATAGTAGTGTATATGTATCAATCCCAGTCTCCCAATTCATCCCCCCCCTTGGTATCCATATGCTTGTTCTCTACATCCGTGTCTCCATTTCTGCCTTACAAACAAATTCATTGCTATCATTTTCTAGATTCCACATATATGCATTAATATATTATATTTGCAGCACTAATTACAATAGCTTAGGACATGGCAGCAACCTAAATATCCATCAACAGAGGAATGGATAAAGATGATATCAGTCAGTTAGTTCAGTCATGTCCAACTCCCTGCAACCCCATGGACTGCAGCACGCAAGGCTTCCATGTCCATCACCAACTCCCAGAGCTTAAAGATGATGTGACATACACACACACACACACACACACACACACACACACACACAGGAATATTACTCAGCCATAAAAAAGAATGAAATTGTGCAATTTGCAGAGACATGCATGGACCTAGAGACTGTCATACAGATCGAAGTAAGTCTGAAACAGAAAAACAAGTATTATATACGGATTGCATTTTAAAATAATATGACATTACATAATTTAAGTTAGTTTGAATCTAATCATTGGTTTTTTAAAAAGTGGTTATTTAAGAAGCACTGGCTTGAAATATGGAAGCCATCATAGTTGGAAGAACCTGTTCTATCTACTACTTTGTACATACACTCAAAGCCCAGTCATTACACATTAATGGGGTGGTGTGGGTTTCGTGGTACCAACAGAGAGATGGAAAAGATAAGGTGCCTACCCTCAAGGAGTTTTAAGATGAAGCATGAGCCACCTAGATTAGAGGAGAGGGTTTCCCCTTAGATTAAACCTCTTTAAGCAAATTCTTTAACATTTAAAAATCATCTTTCACTCTGTAACAATTAAAACTCATTCTCTATAGCTGCTGTTAATTGCAACTACAGTCAGACAAATCACCTGAAATCCTGAAGCCCCAGTTACAATTTTCTGAAACTGATCTAGTTAAAGTCTTTTTAAATGATGCATACCTTATTTTGTGTCAACTTGGACAGTAGCAAAAAGATAACAACAGTAAAATGTAAACTGCCTTTGAAATCAACATACCACCTCTTCCTCTTGCCAGTAATTATTATAACAAAGTCACAAAATTGAGCTCCTGGTCACAAAGGCTGGCTGCATTTGCTACTGGTCTGAAAAGAAACAGACATTCTAAAGCTATTTCAATAATGGAAAACAAAAAGCAGTGTGATTTAAAGTACTATACTAAGCCTATTCTTTAATTACAATATTTTGCAACGTCATTAACACCATTATCTGAAGTAACCAGGGATTAAAAAATATATGATACAGTTATGTTTTGATCACAAATTAGGCTTTGGTTGTCTTCCAAGATACTAAATGCTTCAGTCCATCTCTCCCACTTAATAAGTATGTCGAGTAGATGAGACTGATATCATGTTCCCTTGAAGTCTCTGAACAGAGGGTCAATACTAAAACATCCTGATTAAATCCCAGCAACAGAGACACATCAGAAGCCAGTATGTATGTTGTTACCAGTTCATAACTGCCTTTGCTCCCGAGCCCACATACATGCAGAGCTACAGGGGATGTGCTATTCACAATATGTTTCCATCTCTCATGAACGCCTTATTTGCTGCTTCTGAAAGTCAAAGTCTCTCAGTCGTGTCCTACTCTTTGCGACCCTGTGGACTATACAGTCCATGGAATTCTCCAGGCCAGAATCCTGGAGTGGGTAGCCTTTCCCTTCTCTAGCGGATCTTCCCAACCTAGGGATTGAATCAAGGTCTCCCACATTGCAGGTGTATTCTTCACTAGCTGAGCCACAAGAGAAGACCATGAATACTGGAGTGGGTAGCCTATCCCTTCTCCAGCAGATCTTCCTGACCCAGGAATTGAACCGGGGACTCCTGAGTTGCAGGCAGATTCTTTACCAACCGAGCTATCAAGGAAACTCTTCTGAGGGGGTAAATATACAAGAATTCACACTCAGAAAATGTCCTGAATGGCAGCTTTTGGAGAAACATCTTAAAGGGTTAGCAAACGTGCTTGAATGAACTTTTATCATTCATTCCTACATTCTTCACTGTGTCTTTAAAAAACCCAGCGAGGGATCTATGTTTCAGATGGAAAGGCTAGCTAATCTGTGTGAAAGTATGAAGGGAAAAATTGAAGGCAAAAGGATGGGGGGAGGCAGAGGATAAGATGGTTAGACAGCATCACCGACTGAACGGACATGAATTTGAGTAAACTCCAGGAGATAGTGGAGGACAGGGAAGCCTGGAGAGCTGCAGTCCATGGGGTTGCAAAGAGTCGGACACAATTTAGTGATTAAACAATAACAATGCTGTAACTGTCAAGTGCCCATTATAAACAAAAGAAAACAAAGCCCCAGAAAATGACAAGTGTTCACAATAAAGTGGAAAAATTGGAACTGATGTGCATCGTTCATGAGATTCAATAGTGAAAAGCCAAGCAATCTGATTAAAAATGGGCAGAACTGAATATACATCTTCCAAAGAAGACATACAGATGGTCAATGGGCACATGGAGAAAGTGCTAAACATCATTAATCATCATGGAATGCAAAGAAAATCACAATGAGACAGCACCTCAAATCTGTTAGAATGGCGATCATGAGAGTGTAAGAGGTAAGTGTTCATTCATGAGGATGTGGAGAAAAAAGAACACTTGTGCACTGTTGATGGAAATGTATGCAAACAGTTGGAGATTCTTGAAAATATTAAATACAGAACTTTCATATGATCCAGGAGTCCCACTTCCGGGTATGTTTCAAAGAAATGAAAATTGGATTGCAAACAGGTATCTGCACTCCCATGTTCACTGCAGCATCATTAACAATAGCCAAGATGTATAAACAAACAACTGTCCATCAATGGATGAATGGACACACACACACAAATGGAATATTACTCAGTCATGAGAAAGAAGAAAATCTTCCCATTAGTGACAATATGGATGGACCTTGAAGACACTGTGCTAAGTGAAATAAGTCAGACAAGAAAAAGAGAATACTACATGATATCACTTAAACGATTCGTGGAGTCTAAAATAACTGAACTCATAGAAATACAGAGTAGATTAGTATTTGCCAAGGGCTGAGAGGTGTAGGAAATGGAGAGATGTTAGTCAAGTACAAACCTTCAGTTATAGGATGAGTAAGTTCTGGGGATCTAAGGTACAGTATGGTTAGTATAGTCAATAATACCGTGTTGTAGATTCAAAAGTTACGAAGAGAATAGACATTCAAAGTTCTTAGCACAAAAAATGCAAAGGCAATCATGTGACATGACAGAAGTGTCAATCAACATTATGGTGGTAACCATTCAGTAATACATAAGTTTACCAAATCAACCATTTGTATAACTTATATTTACATAATGTTATATGTAATTACGGGCTTTCCTGGTGGCTCAGCAGTAAAGAACTTACCTGAAATGTAGGAGACATAGGTTCAATCCCTAGGTTGGGAAGATCCCCTGGAGTAGTAAATGGCAACCCCCTCTAGTATTCTTGCCTGGGAAATTCCATGGATGGAGGAGCCTGGTGGGGTACAGTCCATGGGGTCACAAAAGAGTCATAAGTGACTCAACAACAACAATATGTAAGCGTATCTCAATAAAGTTGGAAATAACAAAACGCTGAAGCCACTGTAAAAAACAATATGGTGCTTCCTCAAAAAGCTAAATATTAAATTAGCATGTGATCCAAGAATTATCCTCTAAGTCTATACCCGAAAGAATCAAAAGTAGGGACTCAGATATTCACAGCAGCATTACTCAAAAAAGCCAAAAGGTGAAAATAACTCACATATCCATTAACGAATGAAAAACAAATGTACTCCTAGAATGGAATATTATTCAGCCTTATGAAATGCTGATGCATGCTACAGCATGGGTACACTTAGAAGACATTAAGTAAAATAAGCCAGACACAAAATGACACATAGTGCATGATTCCACTTATATGAGGTTCCTAGAAAGAACACATTCACACAGAGAGAAGGAATAGTGAGAGAAATGGAGAGTTTAGTGATACAGAATTTCAGTTTGGGATAATGAAAAAGTTCTGGAGATGAAAGTGATGATCGTGAATGTATTTAACACCACTGACTGTGTGGATCACAATAAACTGTGGAAAATTCTGAAAAAGATGGGAATACCAGAGCACCTGACCTGCCTCTTGAGAAACCTATATGCAGGTCAGGAAGCAACAGTTAGAACTGGACATGGAACAACAGACTGGTTCCAAATAGGAAAAGGAGTACGTCAAGGCTGTATACTGTCACCCTGCTTATTTAACTTATATACAGAGTACATCATGAGAAACGCAGGACTGGAAGAAGCACAAGCTGGAATCAAGATTGCTGGGAGAAATATCAATAACCTCAGATATGCAGATGACACCACCCTTACAGCAGAAAGTGAAGAGGAACTAAAAAGCCTCTTGATGAAAGTGAAAGAGGAGAGTGAAAACGTTGGCTTAAAGCTCAACATTCAGAAAATGAAGATCATGGCATCTGGTCCCATTACTTCATGGGAAATAGATGGGGAAACAGTGGAAACAGTGTCAGACTTTATTTTGGGGGCTCCAAAATCACTGCAGATGGTGACTGCAGCCATGAAATTAAAAGACGCTTACTCCTTAGAAGGAAAGTTATGACCAACCTAGATAGCATATTCAAAAGCAGAGACATTACTTTGCCAACTAAGGTCCGTCTAGTCAAGGCTATGGTTTTTCCAGTGGTCATGTATATATGTGAGAGTTGGACTGTGAGGAAAGCTGAGTGCCGAAGAATTGATGCTTTTGAACTGTGGTGTGGGAGATGACTCTTGAGAGTCCCTTGGACTGCAAGGAGATCCAACCAGTCCATTCTGAAGATCAACCCTGGGATTTCTTTGGAGGGAATGATGCTAAAGCTGAAACTCCATCCAGTACTTTGGCTACCTCATGTGAAGAGTTGACTCACTGGAAAAGACTCCGATGCTGGGAGGGATTCGGGGCAGGAGGAGAAGGGGACGACAGAGGATGAGATGGCTGGATGGCATCACTGACTCGATGGATGTGAGTCTGAGTGAACTCCAGGAGTTTGTGATGGACAGGGAGGCCTGGCATGCTGCGATACATGGGGTCGCAGAGAGTCGGACATGACTGAGCAACTGAACTGAACTGGATATACTTAAACGTGATTGAAATGGTGACTATTATATATATTTTACCACAATAAAAACAATATAAATAAATCAAGAAAAATTCAAAACTAATTAATCTACAGAAAGGCAAGAAAAGACAAATAGGAGAACAAGAACGAGAGGAAACAAACAGAAAACAAGTAAAGAAATAGCCAATTTATACTCTACCATTTCAGCAAGTATCTTAATTACCCATGGTCTAGATACACTACCTAAAAGATGGAGATTTATAGAGTGAATGAATACATGACCCAACTAAATGCCATTTATAAGAAACCCACTTTGATTCCAAAAGAAAAAAAACTATAGCATGCAAACATTAATTTTAAAAAACAGGTGTGGTTATACTGATATCGGATAAAGTAGTCATCAGAACAAGGACAATTACTAGAGAAAAAGAGAGACATAAGAAAATGATGCAAACACCAATCTGGTGGGAAGACACAATATCCTATTCTTATATGTGTACTCAACAAATAGAGCTTGAAAACATGACCCTGAATATCAGAGAAACTGATGGTACTCTAAAGAAAAGTAGAGAAACCCGAATTATGGTTGATGACTTCCAACACCCTCCTCTCAAAACCGATAAAACGGTTTTAAGAAATCAGCAAAAATATAGATCTAAGCAACACAGTCAACTCACTGAGCCAAGCAGACATCTGAGAATACTATACACAACAATAGCTGAGTATACAGATTTTCTCGAAACACTCACTGGACCTTTACCAAGACTGACCAGCTCTTGGCCAGAAAACCAACACCAACAAAATTTAAAGTAGTGAAATCACACACAGTGTGTTTTCTGATTTATGGAATCAAATCAGAAATTAGCAATAGAAGGCTAACAAAATTTCTAAATGTGCCAATATTAAAATAGAGACTTCTAAATAATCCATGTGTCAAAGAGCAAGTCTCAAAGTTTTTAAAAATATCAGGCTGAACAAAAATAAACACTTAAAATATGCAGTTAAAGCCCTGCTCAGAGAGAAATTTCTATTCTTTCACTAGAAATGAGGAAAGGTCTTAAATCAGTAAAATTCCTATGTGAGAAACTAGAAAAAGATGAGCCAAATAAACCCAAAGCAGAAAAGCAGAAATAGAGATATTAGTGAAACAGAAAGCTTATTGTTTGGGGGCAAAAAAATCAACAAAATTTATAAAGTTTTAACAAGACTGACAAAGATAAAGGATGCATATCACAAAGTTCAAAAATGACACAAATAATAAATAGATTCTGCAACTGTTAAAAAGAAAATAAAAGAATACAATGGAAACTTTTCTAAGAAATTCAACAATTTGGGAAAAAAAGGACCAGTTTCCTCGAAGACTGTAAGCCTACAAAAACAGCTTAGAGGTGACAAATAATATGAATAGCCCTATAACCAAAGAAACGCATTTCATAATTTCAAACTACTAAAAAAGAAATCGCCAAACCCAGATAGATTCCCTGGATAATCATACCATACATTTATTATTTTTTAATATAAATTTATTTATTTTAATTGGAGGTTAATTACTTTACAATATTGTATTGGTTTTGCCATACATCAACATGAATCCGCCATAAGTATACATGTGTTCCCCATCCTGAACCCCCCTCCCTCCTCCCTCCCCGTACCATCCCTCTGGGTTGTCCCAGTGCACCAGCCCCAAGCATCCAGTATCATGCATCGAACCTGGACTGGCGGTTCGTTTCATATATGATATTATACATGTTTCAATGCCATTCTCCCAAATCATCCCACCCTCGCCCTCTCCCACAGTCCAAAAGACTGTTCTATACATCTGTGTCTCTTTTGCTGTCTCGCATACCATACATTTAAAGACACAGCCAATTTTCACAATCTTCTCTAGAAAACAGAAACACAAGGAAGAAATCCCACCTTATTTTATAATATCAAAACCAAAGAAAACACAAAATAATAAAACTTCAGACCAATATCTCTCATGAATATAAATGCAAAAGTCAACAAGAGTTGTTCTGCCATGTTACACAACTCATACTTCAGGCCATCTAAAAAGCACTTATGGGAGTAAACAAGAATAACATCATGTCCTTCCCTCCCAAATACTGTCCTCCCGAAAGAATCATTCATGTTATTTTGCACATCTTGAAATAGAACAGTAGTGTTTGTCAGATCTTTACATTTCTTTGTCTGCTTTTGTGGGGAGGGTAGATGGAAGGGGGAGATGAGGACACAGCTTGAGACCAACATATGTTTCTGTTCTTATTCCATCACTGAGCTCTGCTTCCAAATATACCATAATTTTAAGGCTTAAATATGCAGAGGAATAAATATATTATACCATCATGAATCGGATATGGAAACTATTCATGGTTTGAAGTTTTTTTCAGTTATCATTTTCTTTCTAGAAGGCAAAAATCTTATGTTTATTCAAGAATACAATATTTTTATTGCAAAAACTTTATGTGTATTTACATATATGTCTATACCTCACTCAGATGTTAAAGAAAATGCCTACAGTGCAGGAGACCCAGGTTTGATCCTTGGGTTGGGAAGATCCCCTGGAGAAGGGCATGGCAACCCACTTCAGCATTCTTTCCTGGAGAATTCCATGGATAGAGGAGCCTGTTGGGCCATAGTCCATGGGGTCACAGAGAGTCAGACATTACTGAGCGACTAATACTTTCACTGTTTATCTCAGTAGTCTGAAAAGACCTATATGTATAAAAAGTTTCTTAAAATTAATGTTCAACTGTGTTCTCTGCAATCCAAATGCATTCAGCCCCTTTAACTGCTAAAGGCAGAAAGCAATTTGGGGGTAGAGATTATTGAGATAAAAAAAAAATCCACTCAGCAGCTGAGAAGCAATGTTTTCAGGAAGTGATTCAATGTATTTGCTAAAATAAATTTTACTTTGGAAATGTCAAATTCACTCAGAAACATATTTTCCAGCACAGTAATGACAAGGGGTGGTCCTTATATGCTTCTATATTCCTCAATATTAAGCCAATTTATTTATGTCCCATTGATAAGCCTACTTGTGAATGTGTATTTAGAAAAAATTACACATTCAGGTCCTGTCCTGTTTAAACAAACAGACTAGTGACTAAGTCACCAGGGCACAGAAGCTCCCAGATCTTATTTTCCAAAGGTTGTTTCTCCTGGCATTTGGGGAAAAAAGAAAGATCAAGAAGGGAGATGATCATCATCATAATGAATTTCTTTTTTTAATTTTTTCTATCTTGAAAGAGTTTCAGATTTTGACAATTTGTAAGTTTGGCATTTGTCTGAAATATTCAATTAATGTCACCATATCATGGAGACAAGAAGAACTCATTAGAAAATTGGTTTGATAGTAGAGAAGATTTACCGGAGACACATGTTATCTTGAAGGCAGAGAGGAGAGCAGAGAATTGTATTTACGGCAAATAAATCCCAAACAGCAGCCATTATGTTCGTTTTCACAGCTGCCAATGAAGTTGATGGAACATGGAACGTGGACCCCTCCAACTTGAAGTAACTTTTCTGTTCATGAGAACTGTGTAAATATCAACATTCATCCCTTTCTCTCTCTCTGAATCTCATGACTGCAGACAGGCACATTTCTAAATATACCCCCATCTAGTGCTGCGTGTGTCCTGCACAGACCACTTGAATTTTTAATAAGTTTTCTAAAGAGAGAAATAGGCGGATTCCTTTGTGTCTAATTTCAGTTTTTTCAAAGCTGATCAACATTATTAAGCTTATCCATCGAATTAAGATAAAACAGCATGATTCAACACAAAAAATGTCAACTGCTGAACATAAGGGTGCTGAAATAACCAACCCTAGTCTGGCAAACACCCAAGGCAACCCCCATAGCAACAGAGCTGATGGCATAGCAACGGCAGCTGCCTCACCACACAAAAATTAGAAGAAATATTCTTGGAAAAAAGCATAATCCACGTTAAAGTCAAATATGACATTTTTCTTCAACAATTAAAAAAAAAAAACCCTAGTGAGAATGCATATGTTCAACGATACTATTCCTTAGCAACTGTAAATGCTCCAGTACAGGGTGAAAGCCACTTTGATGACAGCACTTAAGACCAAGCGCTTTGAAGCAAAAACTTCCTAGGTTGTTCTCAGCCCAACTGTTATGTACCTTGAAAAGTTAGAGAACAATTTTTTAAAACTATTTTGCTAAGATAAAAAGTTTTCTATAATTTTTTAAGGAACCATTTCAAAGGAAAAAATCACTGTAGTTACAAATCTACTTCATCAGCACCTGAGGAATATTAAGATCTAAAATGAAATATGTTGATTAAAAATCAATATTCTACAATTTCATTAACATGAAAAAAGGGAGAATTTGACTTGACAGGCCTAGGAGCTGAGGATTTGCACCTATTATAGCCACATTTCACATCTGATCACTGGACATTTCCAGAGGGCAGGCAACTCTGATTCTTTCCCTTGTGACTCAAAGGCGAATGTAGCCATCCATAACACAGTCTCAATCTTGGAAGGAACAATGCCTGTGAACACCAGCTCTTTTCTGAGTTTGGATGAAAATGTCATCCTGAGGGATCCAGGGCATCCGAAGGTGAGACAGCAGCTAGAAGAGCCAAGAGCAGAATGAGTCTAACGTTCTTGGATAGACCATCACATCAGCTAGGTGGTGTGGGACTCAAGGTCTTGTGCAGAGCCTTCCGTGGGTATTCCATGCTGATTTTATCTAGAAGCCCCTATGATTATAGGGAGTCAAGGCAGACTTTCAAACTTGTCTCCGAAATGAATCAGGTCCTTTCTTACTAGGAGAGGCAAGGTGGCCATGGAATGTCTCTCTTTCCAGGGTTAGTAAGTGTATGGGTAGACTGGGGAGATGTCCAACCAAGCATTCATTATTTTAATCAATTAATCTTCCTCTTCTTCTATCTGAAAATTAGTAAACCGAAGTTCTACTTCCTAAAGTTTGAAGAGTACCTCAAATACTCTTCCTATGAAACATGACCCCACAGCCCACTCCAACCACAAAGTCTCAACCAAAAGGAGGAAGAGAATGCAGGCATGAAGCCAGTGAGACTGCGGCCTGGGAAACCTTCTCTTGAGCTGATGAGAGATAAGATAATGAAGTGAACAGAAGCTGGTGGGAACATGAGATCTGTAATGGCTACTAAGAGTTCTCGCCCATACAAAAAGGCAATTTCAAATGTATGGTCCTTTCCCTCCCTTCTCCCATGACTGCACAGCCAACTGGATCCCCTGAGGGCTTTTCCTGGCTTCCGGGATATCTCTAGTTTCTTTATCCACAGAGGAAAAACCTGTGTCAGTATTCATATAAATTCCACTTTACTTTCTGCACCCCTACCTCTGACTTCCGTTTCTTCCACCTTCCACTCTTAAGGAGAGAAATAAATCATTCCTTCAGAAGTAGCATTTACCCAGTCTCTACCCTCTGCCCCTAACCTCTTCAGATGAACCAGACATCTGATTCTTTGTCTGCAGGCTTCCCTTGTGGCTCAGTGGTAAAGAATCTGCCTGCCAGTGAAGGACATGCGGGTTCAATACCTGGTCAGAAAGATCACCTGGAGGAGGAAAATGGCAAACCTACTCCAGTATTCTTGCCTGGAAAATTCCTTGGACAGAGGAGCCTGGTCGATGGACAAACGGCTAGAGTCCTTAGGGTTGCAAAGAGTCAGACATGACTTGGCAGCTGAGTACACATGCATGTTGCAGGGTGCAAGTCCTAGGTGTCTTGAACTACCCACAATATTCCTAACCATCTTAACCCTAATTATATCCTAGCCCATACTGGAGCCCATCTTTTTCCCAGAAAGAGGTTTCCCATCTATGTCGTGAAATCCACTCGTTAGGTCAGGGACTGAAAGCTTTCCTGAGTTACCTGGACTCACTCTTTAATTTTACCCATCCCTCGGTTCTCCAGGTAAACCTAGAACCTGTTTCTCCAGGTAAACATGGGTCAGAAGCTCATATTACCTGACTTTCCTTCTGGCCACATGTTCAAGTTGACACTGACATAAAAGACACTATGTCTAGTATGAAAATCACAGTACGTTAGAAACTTGGTTCCTATCACTAAAACTATGAAAAGTTTGCATCTTGAGCTGATGAGAGATAAGAAAATGAAGTGAACAGAAGCTGGTGGGAACATGAGATCTGTAACGGCTACTCAGAGTTCTCTCCCATACAAAAAGGCAATTTCAAATGTATGGTCCTTTCCATACAGGTGTGATCTGTATAAAGGTAGCTCCTTTGATTTTATCTTTGTTAATAGTCAATTGGCAGACAACAGAGCAGGGACTAAAAGGGAATCCCACCTTCAAACTTAAAAAAAGTAAAATTTTAATTTATCAGCTATGCTACATCTGTTATTTTTCTTTTTAGCCTTCCAACTGATAGGGATTATGGAACATGAAAATGTCATCACAAGTTAAGTGAGATTGTCATTGTTCCTGGGAATTATCTGTGAGTGCTCTGTATTCTGCTAAATGACATCAGCAGCTGGAACAGCTGTCTGAAGTAATAGGCCTGAGGATGCTCCATAGGCAGTAATGCTCACTGTTCATCAAATGCACACAGCTAGTTTCTGCATCAGTGAAAATTCCTACATCATCTCCTCTTAACATTAAAATAGTTCTGACTACTTGCTATTATTGTGCTCAGTGAGTGAGTGCTACTGCCCACTATGTACTGTAGAATATTTTACACTCACTACAGGAAGGGTTACTATCATTCCACGAGAGTCATGGAAAATGAAATAGGAGGTAACTTCTTCGAGGTCACACAGCTAGTGGAGCTGACACTTTGACCCAGATTGACACACTCGCCCAAGCTCTGGCCTCTAGAAGCCTCACTCCAGCCTCTGTGGCTTCAGAAGCTTGATAATTTTATCTTTAATAAAATAAAAATTAATGACAGCTCTGTCCCACCTCTATTTAGAACCTGAATTTTTGACTCAAAACTTCATGCATTTTGAATCTTTTTCCCCAGGGCCTCACCAAACACATAGCTAGCCATTTATTAAATCACACTTTTTCCTGAAATCTCTTTCTTCACTTCTATTCCAGTGAATGACTGTATACAATAAATCTTTATTTTATTTGTTAAACAAACACAAGTTCAAAACAGGGCTTGGACTTAAAAGAGGGGGAAAAATGCAAGACAAATTTTTGCTCTTCATAGCATTATCATTTCATTGGTGGCAATGGTCAAATACCATGTTAAGTCATCTTTTATACACTTATCTTGTTATTTTACAATAATTCTATAAATAATGTAATCCTACAAATAATGTAAATTTGCATCAGTTTTATGTATAATAAAAGAAACTGGAAGCTCTAATAGCACAGGTTCTCAGACCAAGGCCACAGGCTACCTCTCCTGTGATCATCAGGAGCTCTTGAGTTTAACCTAGATGAAACACAATCCATATTCTCTAACCCATAATAATTTTTCAATTAACTATCCAAAAGGGAAGGACTATGTGAATGATACAAATAAAATATACTAGGTGTTCAGAAGGCAGAGAAATCAGTTCTAGCTGCATTAGTATCAGAATTCACATGAGGGAGCATGATTTAAGGGGCCACCTCATGTGAAGAGTTGACTCACTGGAAAAGACCCTGATGCTGGGAGGGATTGGGGGCAGGAGGAGAAGGAGATGACAGAGGATGAGACGGTTGGATGGCATCACCGACTTAATGGACATGCATTTGAATGAACTCCAGGAGTTTGTGATGGACAGGGAGGCCTGGCGTGCTGTGATTCATGGGGCAAAGAGTCGGACACGACTGAGCGACTGAGCGATTGAACTGAACTGAACTGAGGTTTTGGTGGGTGGAGCCTGAGGACACACCCCCAGGGACTGGCTGCACCCCAACTAGGATGTGGTGAGAGGCATGGCAAGCACAGGGCTTTCTATGGGAAAGTTATAACCCAATAACCTGGAACAGAAAAGCAAGAATCTTGAGGCAGAGTGTGCTGTGATTTCTAATTCTGCAAGAGCAGTTGGGTTTCCTTGGGTGTAGGCACTTCATGTCTCTGACCTTTCAGTTTCCATGTCTGCAAACTAGGCATATTAATACTAACCTTACAAAGTTTGGGGCCTGGTGGTGAGGAAGAGTTAATTAGATAGCCCTGGATATGTGACAGTGCTTATGAACCAGTCCTTCCTTCTGAGTCAAGGAGCCCGGATTCACTGAGTAGGCAGGGGAAATCTAGGAGCAACAGAGCAACACAGATCTTTGACCTGGTCTCCTTCTCTAAACAATCATGTGAATCAATGATCACTTTTCCATTAACACAACTTACACTTCCTAAAACACAACTCTCTCCCACTGTACCTCAAGCTTAATGGTTTTCCCACTCTGCAGGGAATGAAGCTGAAATGCCTTTGCTGGGAACGTATGGTACTGCTCAAGCCCTGTCTCCCAGCTCTCCTGACACTGGCTTTTGCCATCAGCTAAATTCATTTGTTCAGAGTCCCCTTAAACTATAGTGACCAACTCATCCATCCCCACTCACCACTTGTCTAGGATTTCATACACCTAGCACTGAAACTCTTGTGCCTGTGAAGCCCTCTGCCCCAAGGAAACTGGGCAAGTTGGTCACCCTCTCTCAGAAGCATTCCACTTTCCAAAATTTCCCCATGTTGCTTCATGAGACACGGCACACCTTGCAAGGCTTAATCTGAACACGACACGATAACCATGTGGATCGCCTTGGGTAACTGGAGCAGGTGGCTCTTACAAATCCATCTTACTGAATTTGATGGATTGGGATCAGATACTGAATGTATTTCTCTTTTAACCATTTGCTTGGAAATAAAATTTAAATGCAAAAAGGTTGCCAGAATAAGTATAATACAGTACCCTCTTGGCATCCAATGGGAATTGATTCTAGGACCACCACAGATACCAAAATTCACAGATGCTGAAGTCCGTAATATAAATATATATGGCATAGGATTTGCATATAACCTATGTTACATGCACTTCAAATCATCTCTAGATTACTTTAAGTATGTGATAAAATGTAAATGATATGCAAATTCAGCTGACCCTTTCAATAACAACTTCTAGGGCCTGCTTACAAAAAGAGTTTTTTCACTAACCACTGTACTATAGAACCACACGTGACTAGGCTGATTAAAGATGAAGATGTAGAATGGTGGATACAGGGCTGACTATAAAGTTATACTTAGATTTACAACTTCAAGGAAGGTCAGTGCCCCTAACCTTGGCATTGTTTAAGAGTCCACTGTAGTTGTTAAAACAATGTAAATGCTACCTAAATGGCTGTAAATAAAATGTACATGGTTGCCAGTGCAGCAAATTCAAGTCTTCCTTTTTGAAACTTCCTGGAATTCTTCCCCCCTCCAATATTTTCCATCCCCAGTTGGTTGAATCTGTGGATACAGAAACCATACAGATGCAGATATGGAAGGCAGACTGTACCAAGAATATTCATAGACTTTTTCCCCAGATTCCCCAGACAAATGTTAATACGTTTTACCCTCTATCATATGTGTTCTCTCTGTCATGCATAACAGTCTTTTAGTATTTTTTTTAGACCAGTTCCGGTCTGAACAATGTGCTCCACAGTGTGGTCTTCTAGTGATGGGAAAGAATCCACCTGCCAACGCAGGTGCAATGCAAAGACTCCCTGGACAAGGACACGGCAACCCACTCCAGTATTCTTGCCTGGAGAATCCCAAGGACAAAGAAGCCTGGTGGGGTACAGTCCATGGGGTCACAAAGAGTCAGACATGACTTACAGACTAAACAACAACATAGCGTAGGCAGCTTCTGAGGTGGGAGACGTCACTTCTAACTAGAAGGAACTGGCCGTGGGCAAAGAGTTATTGGGAGGTTAAAAGTTCCAAGTTCTGCTTTAGGAAGATAACAGCGCAAGGGTGTCTAGTATGAGGTCTAGGAAGAAGAAAAATCTGGAAACAGAGAGCCTAATCAGCAGAGAGCCCAGCAGTTTCAGCCTGCAAAATCTTCGCTGATGGACAGGAGCTACTGCTGGGTTGGAGTGAAAATGAAATCATGTCCTCTTTCTGCCCAGCTTAGATAAGAATGCCTCACATCTCCTCGACTGTTTGACCTGACATACAAAGATGACTTTCATCTAAGCTTTTTCCCATTTCTCTTAAGAAACAGACCCATTTCTCATAGCCATTTTCTCACCTTGGCTGTTGAGAAATGGAGTGACAAAATTAAGGACCATGGAAAGAATTAGGTCTCTGTTACTTTGTGCGATGGACTGGCTTCTTGGCAGAGTGACATGGGGTGAGTTAAGTACAATAACTGCAAATATTCATCATTCTTGAAACACTTTTTAATTATCACTGAAATGCCACGGAGGTGCACTGCGCAGTTTTTGATCAGATACAGACTAACAAAGTGTATCCAACTGCTTCAGGGAGAATTTTTTAATTTCACAGTTGATTGAAAAATATACAGTCACCGTATAAAGGAGTAAATTCAACAAGGGCCACCTGTGCTATGAGAATATACATTAGCAAATGAGAAGAAACACTAGCATCCTTATCAAAAACATTTTAATCCAAAACAAAACCTGAAGTTCCTGTATCTGATCTGCTAATACAACTTTAAGGATCCACTTTGTTTTTTTTTTACTGCTTTAGTTGGACAAAAAAAAAAGTATCAACCTTTCATTTACTTTATAGCTCCCTTGTTAAAAATCTCTTTGGATTTCTTCTCTCTCTCTTTTTTAAAGTGTCTAGTATTTGGCACTTTCACTTCTCACACAGGCCTGATGTATGGTTTGTTCTAACAAATTCATCTACAGCTGGCACTTTGGGTTGATAATGTTCTGTTTGCTCCAAGGAAAGAAATTATAGGAGATTTTACTAAGAAAGCAGCAGCAGTGGTTCTAATAAATCCAGGGTTTATTTTGCTCCAAGAGAAGACATATCAATAGCAACATGTGTATCCCAATTCCTAGTACTACAAACCAAAAATTCCCTTTAGAAATAAAAAATACATTAAATAAAATTCTTGGCACCCTGATTATGCAATAAAGTTGAATATATAAGACATGCTAAAAGCTATCAGTTCCTTTTGTGCATAACTTAGTATCTATGGAGCAAATTATAGACCAGGTTTAATTCTCGCACAAAACAGAATGATTTGATTGATTTAATGTGAAAGACAAATTGAGGAAATAAATATTTAGAAAGAAGAGGGATATGTCAGGATTTCTTAGATGATGTGAGACTAGACAGATAAAAGAGAAGATTTGTGTGTTGTGTGTACTGTGTGTATATATTTGCACACACATATATATAAATTATGACTTCCCTGGTGGCTCAGACGCTAAAGCGTCTGTCTACAATGTGTGAGACCTGGGTTTGATCCCTGGGTCAGGAAGATCCGCTGGAGAAGGAAATGGCAATCCACTCCAGTACTATTGCCTGGAAAATCCCATGGACAGAGGAGCCTGGTAGGCTACAGTTCATGGGGTCGCAAAGAGTTGGACATGACTGAGCGACTTCACTTTCCTTTCCTATATATAAATTATAATGTTTACCAAAAGTAGGCAGTGTTGAGAAATAAAAGATTATTTCATGATAAAGTCACATCAACAAAACTATCATCTCATTATTCTTTAGAAATTATGCTCCGGCTGCTTCATTGTGGCCCTTTTCTTCTTTCCTTCTAAGATTCAAGGATTTCAATTTTTCTTCTAAAAGCCAAGAACTAAGCTCCATGTAAATTCCCATGAAAACCATCAAATAATTCCCAAGAGTTGCACACAGAATCATTTCTTTAACAATGCAAATCATTCTGCCTCCTAGATTCCTACTAAGATCTGCAAAACACTTGTTCTTCACATCAAATACAGTCTTAGTTTTCCATTTTATTTTTCCAGAAAACTTTCACAGTCAAAAAGAGAGACCTGAGGGTATTTTCTCATCTTGTTACAGACGGTGACAGAACAAAATGTGCATAAATGCCCACACAGGAAAGTTAATAATACTCTATGCAGAGTCTATTTTTAGACTAATAGAACTAGTTTACGCAAAGCAAATCTGTACTGAGAAAAGATCTTCAAATATTTGAAATAATTCTGGATAAACATTTAGAGAAAAGTAACCTTTTCTTTTCCCACATTGGATCTAAAATAATTAAAATTCAAAGGCTGAGCCACTTTACAAAGACTTTCTAATGGCCCATATTGATCACAATCTAAATTTGCTTCTGCAGTAAGTTTATAGAGCTGCATTAAGCAACAGAGCCAAAGCCTTGAAGAAAGAAAATGCACAGCCATCCTAGTAGTACCAAACGGCAGAACAACTGTTTACATTTGTTAATATGGAGACAAAGATCGTTTGGGAGGAGACAAGATAACTAGGCCTCTCCTGGTTAATGCTGTATTAAAATTTACTGTTTCCAAAGCCAAGAATTCTCCCACCAGGCTTTTGGCCACTCATCATTTTACCTTACCCAGAAAAGACAAATCTCTCAGTGTGGAGGCAAGGTCATTACTCTGAGTTGATTTAATAAACTGGAGTTATACAAGGCCCTCAGAAATGTGTAATCTGGAATTACACACAAAGCGCTGATTTTGCAAATAGCACTGGTGGCATTTCTAGCTATCCACAGCCCTCTACCTTTTTTTAACATAAAAGGGAAATTTCATGTGCCTTTTTTATTGCTTTTTTCCCTCAACGTACTTTATGTTGGGGTATAGCTGATTAACAATGTTGTTTCATGTGAACAGTGAAGGGATTTAGCTACACATATACATGTATCCATTCTCCTCCAAACTCCCCTCCCATCCAGGCTGCCACATAACATTGAGCAGAGTTCCCTGTGACATACAGTAAATCTTTGTTAGTTATCCATTTGAAACATCGCAGTGTGCACATGCCCATCCCAAACTCCCTAACTATCCCTTTCACCCACCCCCGCTTCCCCCTGGCAACCACTGCTTTTCTTACTTGTAACACAGAACTGTAATTCTAAATCCCATTGTGCTCTTATGCAAACTACCATGTGTATCCAGCTTTAGTAGGGGAATGTTTTCTTTCAAGAACCTTCCAAAAGCCATCTATATTTTGAGGACTGAATATGCGTGACACAGTATCCAGCAACCAGACTCAGAGATTCTTCCCTTACCCCAGCAACCACCTGGGGCCTTCGGTGTTCTGGGAAGGAACATACATCAGATCACTTAATACAGTTTATTTGAACGATCTGCACAGATTCCTGCCTTCCTACTAGACTATGTACTTTCTTACTCATCCTTACATTTTTCATCTTTTCATTCCCAGGCTCTGGACAGTGCCCCTTAGATGCTGTGATCTCAATGTTTAGTGAATATATACGACCCAAGCTCTAACTGCACTTCCAAGATATGTACCATGCAAGTATTTGTTTTTAAAGTTTTAATTTTCTCTAAAATATTTTACTTGATATATTAGATGGAAATTTTAGATGCTGAAGTATTAAAAACTAAAGCCAGTTTTGAAAAAACCACTTTTGAATTCTTAGCACATTAATACTGCACATATATTATATACATATAATATATATGCATGTCAGGAAGCAACAGTTAGAACTGGACATGGAACAACAGACTGGTTCCAAATAGGAAAAGGAGTATGTCAAGGCTGTATACTGTCACCCTGCTTATTTAACTTATATGCAGAATACATCATGAGAAACTCTGGGCTGGAAGAAGCACAAGCTGGAATCAAGATTGCCGAGAAAAATATCAATAACCTCAGATATGCAGATGACACCACTCTTACGGCAGAAAGTGAAAAGGAACTAAAAAGCCGCTTGATGAAAGTGAAAGAGGAGAGTGAAAAAGTTGGCTTAAAGCTCAACATTCAGAAAACTAAGATCATGGCATCTGGTCCCATCACTTCATGGGAAAACAGTGGAAACAGTGGCAGACTTTATTTTTTAGGCTCCAAAATCACAGCAGATGGTGACTGCAGTCATGAGGTTAAAAGACACTTACTCCTTGGAAGGAAAGTTATGACCAACCTAGATAGCATATTAAAAAGTAGAGACATTATTTTGCCAACAAAGGTCCGTCGAGTCAAGGCTATGGTTTTTCCAGTGGTCATGTATGGATGTGAGAGTTGGACTGTGAAGAAAGCTGAGTGCCAAAGAATTGATGCTTTCGAACTGTGGTGCTGGAGAAGACTCTTGAGAGTCCCTTGGACTGCAAGGAGATCCAACCAGTCCATTCTAAAGGAGATCGGTCCTGGGTGTTCATTGGAAGGACTGATGCTAAAGCTAAAATTCCAATACTTTGGCCACCTCATGTGAAGAGTTGACTCATTGGAAAAGACCCTGATGCTGGGAGGGATTGGGGGCAGGAGGAGAAGGGGACGACCGAGGATGAGATGGCTGGATGGCATCACCGACTCAATGGACATGAGTCTGAGTAATCTCCGGGAGTTGGTGATGGACAATGAGGCCTGGCATGCTACAATTCATGGGGTCGCAAAGAGTCAGACACAACTGAGTGACTGAACTGAACTGAACCATACATACCATTTATTATACATATACACACAATGCACAAAGATATATGATTCATTTAGTGTGAATATTACTGGAGAAGGAAATGGCAACCCACTCCAGTATTCTTGCCTGGAGAATCCCAGGGACGGGAGCCTGGTGGGCTGCCATCTATGGGGTCACACAGAGTCAGACACGACTGACGTGACTTAGCAGCAGCAGTGTGAATATTATTATCCATTTTCTGTATTATTGGTGTGAGATTTGGCCTATTCCTATATAAAATTATTTTATTAGAAGTATGACTGCAAAAGCTCATCTTTTGAAATAAATACATTATTTTAAAAATTCAATCAGCAATTCAATTGAGTTTGTTTTAGAGTAAACTGTACAACTAGAATTTATATCTAAAGAGCAGTGGTATCTGATTATCCTTCCCTCTTTGATTGATCAGATAATTCTAGTAACTTTTCAAAAATTTAAGTTATGGGGACTCTCCTGGTGGTCCAGTGGCTCAGGCTACTCATTCCCAAAGCAGGGCATGCGGTTTGATCCCTTATCAGGGAACTATACCCTGCATGACACAACTAAGATCTTGCATGCTGCAACTAAAGATCTCATGTGCAGCCAAATAAATAAACAAATATCTTTTTTTAAACCATGTAATGCATTTTTCTGTTGCTTGTCTATATTGTTTTCATCTGAAAAACTGGTCAGTACGTTCTTTCTGTCCCTATTATTAACTTATTCACTTTAAAATGCAGTCACTTACTCAGGTATCAAAACGTGTACAGAAAATCAACTACTCTAAGTATTAGTTTCCAAGTAGATTCATTCACTTAAGTTACCTCAGATTCTCTCTGCAACAGAGAAAAATGGCATTTAAAGTCACTGACAGATTAAATCAAATAAACAGACCTTTTAATCACTGAGGTTCTTTTGCAGAAATAATATCTTTGCAGGTTATTATTTTTGAATGATGTTGTCAGTGGTTTATTATTTCACATTTAGTCATATTAAAGTTCATCTGTCTCAGGGGAAAGACTCAATAATTATGAACTATGACTTTTTTCAGGTTCCTTTCTAGTTTTTAGAGGAACAAATATTATAAACCAATACAATATTGTAAAATAAAATAATAATTAATAATGATACATGGTTAAAAAAAAATATCCAGGAATCACAACACCAGAAGCAAAAACTATCATCTCTGTGCAATGAATGCTGTGAAACTAGGGCCTTGCCATCAATGACTATGTTATTATAAAAATTATGAAAGAAACTGTTTCTTGCTAATTCATTATTATTGGTGACTTCCCTGTTGGCTCAGATGGTAAAGAAATCTGCCTGCAATGCAGGAGACCTGGGTTTAATCCCTGGGTTAGGAAGATCCCCAGGAGAAGGGAATGGCAACCTACTCCAATATCCTTGCCCGGAGAATTCCATGGATAGGCCATAGGGTCGCAGAGTCAGACATGCCTAAGCAACGAACACTTTCAATTCATAGTTGTTACTGATATAGGTCTTACTTTTATTTTATTAAGACCTTCCCAGATGCTGCAACTTTTGTTTTCATTTTGATGACTAGAGAATACTATTGGTATTTTAAAATATAGTGGTTTATAAATGAGGTACCACCTCATGCTGGTCAGAATGACTATCATTAAAGAGTTGACAATTAGTAAATGTTTCAGAGGGTGTTGAGAAAAGGAAACCTTCCTGCTATTAGTGGGAATGTAAATTGGTGCAGTCACTATGGAAAACAGTATGAAGGTTCCAATAAAATAAAATAAAATAAAATGGTTCCCATATGATCCAACAATACCACTCTTAGGCATATATCCAGACAAAACTATAATTCAAAAAGATACATGCACCCCTAGGTTCACAGAAGCATTATTTATAATAGCCGAGATGTGGAAACAGCCTAAATACCCATCAACAAATAAATGGATGAAGAAGATGTGGCACACGTGCATGCACACACACACACACACACGCACGCACACACACACATAAACACAGTAGAATGCTGGTCACAAAAAAGAATGAAATAATGGCATTTGCTGCAACAGGGATGAAGACAGGTGATCATACTAAGTGAAGTCATATAGAGAAAGAAAAATATCATATGCTATTACTTCTGTGTGCAATCTAAAATATGACACAAATGAGCATATCACAAAACAGAAACAGACTCACAGCCATAGAGAATACACTTGTGATTGCCAAGGAAGAGGTGGGTGGGGAGAGGGATGGACTGGGAGTCTGGGATTAGCAGATGCAAACTATTATATATAGAATGGATAAACAACAAGATCCTACTGTACAGCATATATTCAACATCTTGTGAGAAACTATAATGGAAAGAACATGAAAAATAATATATATAAATATAACTGAACCACTTTTCTGTACAGCAGAAATTAACATTATAAATCAGCTATACTTCAATAAACTAAAAAAACTGGTAGTTTACAAGTTTTAACAAAATGATATCATGTTTAGGGTGAAAAATTTTAACTTCCATAACTGAGCGGCTGAACTGAACAAGATAAACATTGAAAAGTATACAACTTTAACACAAGATATCAAAGAAGATCTAAATAAATCACAAAAACATAATATTATCAAGGTGTCAATTTTCACCCAACTAGATCTGTAGGTTCAACATAATCCTAACCAAAACCTTAAATTATTTTATGGATACTGATAAACTGGTTCTAAAGTATATCCGCAAAAGCTAAGGCCCAGAATAGCCAACACAATGTTCGATGAGAAAAACAAAATTGAAAGACTGACTCTACCTGACTCTAGGATTTACTAAGGAACTACAGTGATTAAAACAGTGTAGTATATGTGAAAGATTAGATCAACAGAACAGATTAGAGAACCCAGAAACAGACCAACACAAAAACAGTCAACTGATCTTTGACAAAGAGCAAAGGCAATTCAGTGAAAGAAGGACAGACTTTGCAACAAATGGTACTGGGACAACTAGACACCAAAAAAAAAAAACCATGCAAAAAAAAAAATCTAGAAATGTTTAAGGAATCTAGACCTTATAGTGTAACAGGAACTCTCATCACTGCTCACAGGAATGCAAAATGCCACAGCCACTATGCAACACCAGCTAGCAATTTCATACAAAGCTTAACATAAGCTTAGAATACAACCCAGCAAGGGCACTCCCGGGTATTTATTCAAAGTAGTTGAAAACTTATGTCCTCATAAAAAGTTGCACACAAATATTTATAGCAGCTTTATTCATAACTGCCTAAGCTGGAAGCAACCAAGATGTTTTTAATAGATGAATGGATAAACAAATTATGGTGCATTTATGTAATGGAATATCACTCAGCAATGTAAGAAATGAGCTATCAAGCTATAGAAAAAGACATGGAGGAACTTACCTATTGCTGAGTGAAAGAAGCCAGTCTTCAAAAACAACTATGGTTCTAATTATTTGTCATTCTGGAAAAGGGAAAACTATGGAAATAATGAGTCCTGGTTGCCAGGGACTCAAGGGGTCAGGAGGTAGGGATAAAGAGCAGAAACATAAATAGATTTTTAGGGCAGTGAAACTACTGCGTATGATACTGTAATGGTGGATGTATGACATTTTATACTTGTCATAACTCATAAGGTGTACAATACAAAGAGTGAGCCCTAACATGAACTATGGAATTTAGTTAATATATAAATATTGGCTTGTCAATTTTGAAAAAATATAACACTAACGCAAGATGCTAATAATAACATCAACTATATGAAAAAGGAAGCAGGGTATGTGGGAACTTTCTGTACTTTCTGCATAATTTTTTTGGTAAATGTGAAAGTGCTCCAAGAAAATAAAATCTATAAAAAAGTAAATAGTGTTTCCTGCTTCATATGTAATGAATTTTCAGTGAAACCTTGCCTCCAGATTTGGAGGTAAGAAGAAAGTAAGTTCATATAAGTTCTAAAGGCTGGGATTTTCTTCTCTTTCAGTAAAGCAAAGTGTTAGTCCCTCAGTCGTGTCTGACTCTTTATGATTCTATGGACTGTAGCCCTCCAAGATCCTCAGTCCATGGGATTCTCCAGGCAAGAATACTGGAGTGGTAGCCATTTGCTACTCCAGGGGATCTTCCCCACCCAGGGATGGAATGCAAGTCTCCTGCATTGGCAGGCAGGTTCTTTACCATCTGGGCCAACAAGGAAGCCCTCAGAGCCACCAGGTAAGTAGAGTTAATTTGTTTTCTGAAATAAAATGCAATTATTCTTGGAATAGAGAAATTTTATTTGTGAACAATTTTCATTTAAAATATTTCAAAGTATAGTAATCTCATATGTATGATATATATGAAATAAGAAACTAATGACACAGATGAATCTTTTTAATTAATCTCTGATTTAGAAAAAAATTCTCTAGAAAATATGTATTTTATATATATCCTCTTATCAAAAGTTATCACAAGTTACAAATTTTCCTTCATGAAGGTGTATTTAAAATTGATGTTTTTTCCTTTAAATAACCGTCTTGTTATATTTAGCACATCAAAATACATTTCCATAATGACAGATCAGATGATTCTCCTACAGTATTACATTTATTTCTGTATCTTTTAGGAGTGCATCATGAATTTTTGATTACCCTATGAGATGGGATAAACCAAGCATATTTCTCAATGTTTTGTTCAATTCAACAATTCATACTAAAGACACCTTTGTATGAATTTTACTCTGAATAAAGCCTGACTGCTACATGATGAAAACCACAGTGCCTGTGTGTGGTAAGTCGCTTCACTTGTGTCCGACTCTTGGCAACCCTATGGATGGTAGCCCACCAGGCTCGTCTGTCCATGGGATTCTCCAGGCAAGAATACTGGAGTGGGTTGTCATGTTCTTCTCCAGGGGATCTTCCCTATCCAGGGATTGAACCCTAGTGTCCTGTGGCTCCTGCACTTAAGATGTATTCTTTACTGTCGGGCCACCTGGGAAGCCATATTCCAGAGGAGGTTGGGACACCTTTTATATTCTCTGCTTCCTCTAGAGCACTTGTCCAAAAGTTAAGATGCAGTGTGATACGTAGAATTTATCTTTTCCGGTGGAACGTAAGCTCCATGGGTGCACAAGATGTGCATATATGCCCAATACATATTTCTTGAATGACTCACTCATCAAGGGCAACAAAAAGTAACACAAGAATTCCCTGTAAAGATATGATAGAAAGACAGGGATAATCAAATTTAGATAATATAATTAGCTAAATGGGGAAAGAATCAATACTACATTTACTCTGGGACACTGTGTTTTCCCTGACTACCAAATAAACTCTTTTATATAAAATTTCCTAAGGGTAAGGGAATGTGATTCAATTTGTCACAATCAAACATGATCCTCAGAAAAACATTAAAAATACCCCCCAAATTCTGGGGTGAATGTGTATTCTATTCCAAAGTGCACAATGAGTCCAGTGACTGAGTAAAAGAAAGCTGAGTGAATAAAACAATCATGGATTGTGTAACGGTGTCTTTCAAAGGATGGGGATATTCGAAGCATGTGATTTGATAATGTCTGTCACTTATTCTTCTCCCCAGAAGAACCAGTCCTTAGAAGTGGTATTGGAATAAAAGGAAGTAATCTAATTCTTAAAAGCAGAAGCTATCACGGCAACATATTTACCCTGAAACCTTAACTAGTCTGAACTCTGCTGTCTGCACCGCTCTTTAAGGCATCCTATTAGAAGGACGGAACAGGAATAGACTTGGTGAAGGCAGAATCTGTTGATTTGTTTCTATTTCTCTGATGTGTAACAATATTATGTGCCTCTGAGAGGAAGTAACATTGAAGCCAAGAGGAGAGGCTAAGAGAAAATACAGAGAAAGCAAAATCCAGGCAAAGGGAAGAGTGAGTGTTTCTGTAAGGTGGGAATCAAAGGCAACCAGGGTGGCTGCTGCAGATGGAGGGATAACGTGGAAGCTGTGTGGACAGATCAAGTCACAGGTTTTACAGGCTTAGGAGGAATTCAGGTTATATTTTGGGTAAAGAGTTGACAATGCTGCTGCTACTAAGTCGCTACAGTCGTGTCCGACTTTGTGCGACCCCACAGACGGCAGCCCACCAGGCTCCCCCGTCCCTGGGATTCTCCTGGCAAGAACACTGGAGTGGGTTGCCATTTCCTTCTCCAATGCATGAAAGTGAAAAGTGAAAGTGAAGTCGCTCAGTGGTGTCCGACTCTTCGCGACCCCATGGACTGCAGCCCACCAGGCTCCTCCATCCATGGGATTTTCCAGGCAAGAGTACTGGAGTGGGGTGCCATTGACACTAACTGCTGTCAAACTGCAGGTGAGAAAGGAGGTGAAGAGAGGAAACAACTGCTGATTGAAGAAAGGCAGGCACTGATGGCCCAGGTCCCAGGACCAGACGTCTTACTCCACTCACCCTGGAAGAGTAAAGGAAAACTACACAGGATGGTAGGTTTTCACGTCTCTCCTTGTGGATGTTCCCTTTCAATTTCTGATGTGTATGCTGTTTGCAGGCTGCTCAGGCAGCCATGGAACAGAACCGGAAGCCAGGGCCATCACAAACACCCTTCGGGGAGAGGTATGAGGAGCTGACTATCTTCACGCCCCCTGAGATGACAACGTGGCTCTTGTGAAACAGGCTGCAGCGAAAAGGCTGAGCTGGATGCAGGCCTGGCTTGGATTTCACGACTGGGAAACAGCCAGTGCTGTGGCAAGAATCCATTTTTGATCTCATTTTTTAATGTGTTTTCTTTATATTTTCCAAATTATGCATACATTATTGAAACTAGGTCAAACGAAATCATCAGCTAAATAGAGTTTACTAATTCACCTTTGCAATTTGTCCTATGCCAATCTAGGTGCTCAGGGAAGGCCTGTAGTTGTACTAAAGTGGAGCCAACATCACGACTTTGTGAAATGGCCTCAAACCCACAGCTTTATGGGAAAAAAAGTCAGGCCTTGGACTGACATCAATTTAATCCTGGAATCTATGAAAAATTAATTTAACAACAAATCAAATGAAGCAGCTTTGTGGTTTTTCACTTGAAAAAGGACATAATTTTAGCAATGACTATATATTGTAGGATTTTATAAATGGATGTTTTGACGATGCCTGGAGAAAAAACATGTGTCTTGTTAAGTGTTTTATAAATATTGGTTAAATCAAATAATGAATGAGTGTGAGACAAAAAATTAAGAGAAATAAAGCCAAAAGCCAGAGTTTTGAACATTCTCCTCTACACTGGCTTCTTGACTTAAAAAAAAATTAAGATTTTTTTTTTTGGATGTGGACCATTAAAAAAAAATCTATATTGAATTTGTTACAATATTACTTTTGCTTTATGGTTTTTGTTTTGTTTTGTTTTGTTTTGGCTTTTTGGCCACAAAACATGTGGGATCTTAGCTCCCCAGCCAGGGATCGAGCCTGTGCTTCTGCACTAAAAGGTGAAGTCTTAACCACTAAGCCACCAGGGAGGTCCCTCCTTGACTTTTCTGTTTTGAGTATAATTTTGAAATCTAGATGAATTCAAAAGCACCCCCAGAAATAAAGAGGACTGTCAATGGCTCGGATTCTAAAGCTCAAGGGAAAAACTGGAAGTTCAACTGAATAGCTTAGGTATAGAAAAGATTAACTTCTAGAAGTTGTTATTTTAAAGATTTTTCTTGGTTTCTCTTTTTCTAATGTTGAAACTAAAGTTGAAATTTTGAAATGGTTTGTAAGATTATTGAAAGATACAGCAATAAAATGATTAACATGCATATATATTCTTCAAGCTTTAAATCACTACCTTAGCTACTGGTGAAAAATCTCATCAAGTTTTAATAGTAAATTCAAGGCTAAAGATACATTGAAATTGTTTAGAACACCAAGAAAGACTTCATATTAATAATTATATGTATTCATTTAAAACATGTCCTAATGTTTCAACTTAATATTTTCTAGATTTATAAATTATTTTTTGAGTCAAAACCTAATAAGAACTCTACCTATATAGTTATTAATTCTGCCTTTATATTTTAAAAAATTTAAGTATATTACGCCAGTTTTGATATGTAGGGATACCTTCTATTATTTAACAGAGTTTATAAGGATTTGTCACTTACAATCACAAAGATCACTTGAAGGATTAAAAAAAGTTGGAATTATTGTCACTAATGACTACATATTCAGAAAAGCAGGGAATACAGAATACAGTCAGGTAGAAAATTTTATCATAGACAATCCAAAGGCACTTGAAGACTACTAAATTAAGCCATTTCCACTCAAGATTCACGAGACATACAATATAAGAGATTATAAAAATCCCTATCAGATTGATAGGACTTGCAATTAATTAAACACGAAGAATAAGAGGGAGCATGAAGTTACAGAAGGTCCCAATGTTTCCAGCCTGGATTATTGAGATGACAGTAATGTTTCACATGAGATACAAATCAGAGAAGGGGCAGGTATGAAGAGGGATGATGACTCTGCTCATACAGAGTTCAAGAGGGCAGCGGAATATATATAGGAGTAGGAGTTCTAGAAGTTAGGATCCAAAGACTTGAAAACCATTTACATTCAGGAGTCAGCTGAAACTCTTGAGTACTGGAGATGAAGTAGGGAGAATACGCTGACTGAGATGGGTAGGAAGACAGCGCTGCTTGCCCAGAGCCCCATAGCTGCTTCACTAAATGGGAAACTGAAAAGTTTTGCGGAGAAAGACACTGACACAGATTCTTGGACTCCTAAGAGAGGGTTGCAATCTATTTGAGATGCACCCCACATCTGGAGACAAAACCAGAACTCAAGAGCATCTCAAATCTGGCTTTTATCAATAAAAGCAATCAACCTCTGTCTCCATAAATGCCCTGACGTTTGCTTCTTTTTCAATACTAAAACAATTAGTGTGTCCACTAAACGATAGTAGAGATCAAAGAACGTATATGAACAATGCATATTTAAATAATGCATCAGGCAGATGTCACTCTAATCTTTTAAAAACATACTTGGATTGTCACTGATGGTACTATAAAAACTCTAACCTCAAAAATGAAGTGCCTCAAATTTCATAGGATAAAAGAGTTTTACTCATTGCTAGGGATGTCAGCAAACTGCTAGACTCTGAATTGACCATGTTTTTGTAAAAGGCTCCAAACTTGCAATTTAAAAAAAAATTACCTTTAACAGGACCACCTGACTTAGGGCAGAGTATTTACCGTGTTTGGCCTCAAGCTACAATTCACCTTTCTCCCTGAACTCCTTATAGATACATATCAAATGCTTTGTTACACACCGAAGTTTCTCAAGGATATACTTAAAACCAATTAAGATACATTTAATGTTATCCTTAGAACAAAGACATCCTCACCACATTGGAGTTATGGAGTAACAGGCAAACAACACAGTATCTTGCCTGGGACTCAAGAAAAGCAGGCACTGCGGTGAGGAGGAACCTGTAACTGAAAGGGAGGGCATCACCAAGAAGTAGGCTCCACCCCTACTTGCTCATTTCCAGCACACGTGGGTGGAGCTCTGAACAAGGGGCCCCACTTTGCACCTGCCCTGTTTATTGGCAATGAATGGTGATGGGGTATTTATGAGTGGAAACCAATGCAAAAGTAATTTAAGCCCATGGGTAAACCGCTCAGGGAACACACAGAAGCTCTGATTCCCCCCTAAGGAGATCTGGCCTCCTGCCTGCCCTAGTGGCTTACATCTCTGGCTTCTCTTGCTAGCATTCAGACATCTATTCCTGAGTAGGGTAAAGGAGGAGTGACTATCAGCAAGCTAGAATCATTGTTTTCATCCATTTTAGAAACCCTTCAATGTCTACAAAATAGATTAATTCTTAAAACCAGTGGCATGTCACAGTTTAAACATAAACTTTTTTCCCCGAGTCACGGGGTACCTATGGTGTGATTTACAACTGGAATAAGATGTGGTGAATTAAGATAATTAGATAAGATCTTATACATTTTCTAATAAGATTAGAAAATAATTCCCATGAGGTGCTAGTGGTCAAGAACCCGCTTGCCAATGCAGGAGATTGATCCCTGGGTTAGGAAGATACCCTGGAGAAGAGAATGACAACCAACTCCTGTATTTTTGCCTGGGAAACATCATGAACAGAGGAACCTAGCAGGCTACACAGTTCAAGGGGTTGCAAAGAGTCAGACTCGACTAGTGGCTAACACTTACACTTTTGTTTTTTTTTCCATTGTATGTATAGACAGTTTTCCACCTTGTGTCTATTTAGTTAAAACTGGATTACAAGCATTTACTTAGTGGTATGCAGACTTTGTTAAAGGTCATCTTTAAGGGGTGCTCAATAGTTTCTTAAATGAATACTGTACCTTACATGTAATTTTCCCTATCGTTTCCTAAAAGCTATTGGATTGGCCAGAAAGTTCATTTGGGTTTTTCCATTAGATCAGAAAACCCAAATGAACTTTTGGGCAACCCAAAATAACATTCATGTATTTTGAAATATTTAGACAGAATTTAAGAAACAAGATTTAGGATGTCAATGGCTACTCATTTTGTTATGACTTTTGTATAACAAATATACTTATATCTGTATACTATTTATAATAGTACAGATATTATATGGACTCTAGTTGAAGGCTGAGTGCCGAAGAATTGATGCTTTTGAACTGTGGTGTTGGAGAAGACTCTTGAGAGTCCCCTGGACTACAAGGAGATCCAACCAGTCCATTCTGAAGGAGATCAACCCTGGGATTTCTTTGGAAGGAATGATGCTAAAGCTGAAACTCCAGTACTTTGGCCGCCTCATGCAGAGTTGACTTATTGGAAAAGACTTTGATGCTGGGGGGGGGGGGGGTTGGGGGCAGGAGGAGAAGGGGACGACCGAGGATGAGATGGCTGGATGGCATCACTGACTCAATGGACGTGAGTTTGAGTGAACTCCGGGAGTTGGTGATGGACAGGGAGGCCTGGCGTGCTGCGATTCATGGGGTTGCGAAGAGTCCACGACTGAGCGACTGAACTGAACTGAGTTAGCAAAGTTGATTGGTTTCACTTTAATTATGAGCTTTTTTTAATGGATGAGAAATTAAGCCTAACTTCATTTCTTAATTAAACGTTGAGTAACTTTCCACAGGTTTTCTGTTTGTCAGTTGTCTCTGTTTTGAGTTAGTTTTCTCATTCAAATTGTTATAGTATTTTTGGATAAATATTAAACATTTTCAAAGGGCTCAGATTTGTCTTAGGGAAATACTTTAGGAACAGGTAGAATCTAGCTCCATTTTTCAGATCTTTAATATAGAAGTGATTATCAATTAATCTGCTAAAATATACAATGGTTTTGCCATGGGTTTTAAACGCTTCTACTTTAACATACTCTAAAACTTTCAGATCTCATATAATTCTCACTGAGAATATTTTCATCATTCACAGTGCCCAGAAAATAACCTTATCCTTCCTCTCTTCTTCCTGTTCTTCCTCCCCAACACAAAATATGAGTCTCTGTCTAAATTAAGGCTGTGTGTAAGGCTCTTGAGAATGCACTGGTGACTAATTGTACATGATACTCTTCTTAAAGAAGTTCATAGGTGAATGAGGATGCAGAAATACACACATCTAATTACCACATATCCTGGTACATTCAGTGATACACACATGTCTACAAAGGGTGCTTTGGAGCAGAAAGCAAGGTACTTTCACAGAATTAGAGGAGGTCAGAAAGGAATAGAAGAGGAGGAACCTGGGTTAACACTTAAATTCTTCCTCAGCATTCATTCTTGATACCATTCCCATAAAATCAAGAGACTTAAAAGATTACTACCATTTCTAGACTTGACTGTCAGTCCAGAAAAGGTTCCTAATTTCAAATTTGGTTGGCTATAGAACTCTTCATAATAAAAATAGGAAGTAATAGAAATCCAGTCATTATGTATTCATTTTATATAATATTAAACTCTGCTTAATAGCCATAATTCTTTCAACTGTCTGTACATAATAGTGTCAATGAAACTAGAATAGCCTGAATAGGTACCAAGGAACAGATTCTTTTAAATCATCATTTATTTTAAATGGTAATAACAGCATCCTCAGAAACACAGCAGACTGCTTTGCTTTCCATAAAATCAGGACAAGAAGAATGCTATTTCTTCACCCTCCAGTGAGTGCAAAAGGCGGGAATGTTGCCAAGATAATTCAATGAGAAAGAAGTCATTCTCCCAGGAAATTTTGAAAATATCATTAATTCACTTTGAGTTTTTACAATGATTATAAAACATTTATAAGACTGGCTGTATCTAGTAGTTTTAACTGACAGGATTTTTTTTCCTCTACTGCAGTGCATCACTTAAAAAATATCCTTCCCTCCACTACCCACCACCCCCCATCAATTTCACAATGGAAAATCCAGGCAAAGTGTTTTATTCTTGCTTAACCTTGAAAGATATATGGTGTACTCAATGAAAAAAATCTATCATTTAATTAGCTTTTAGAGATTTGACATCAAGCAGGAACACATCTGAAATACAGACAAAGGAAGAAGCAAAAAAATTCAGTTTGGAATTGTAAAGGAAAATGTTAGATGTTCTATGAAGGTCAAAGTCAACTCATTCCCTTAAATTCCTCCAAAAGACTTCTATGCACAGAGTAGGCAGTGGCGATCACTGGGGTGCTCCTCTTCCCACTTTATTTTCATTGTTCCTTTTCACAATTCATTTGAAATTTAGCTTGAATCTTTTTTTCCCTCTCAATATAGTTAGTATCTATCATAAGCAATAATTTTGAAACTGACTTTCTAATTGACTGCTTAAGCAGAAAATGAAATTTAGGATAACATCTAAGGAAATAAATAACATTCAGTAGTTGATGCTTTATTAAGGGATATACGTATTTTTGTGGAAGCAGTGAAAAAAGAAGTCAGTGGATGCCTGAGGAGGTGGAAGAAGGCTTTTCAGAAGTCACATTTAAGATTTCTTTCAGGGTTTATAGGTGCTCAAGTGGGCTTCCCTCATAGCTCAGTTTGGTAAAGAATCTGCCTGCAATGCAGGTGACCCCAGTTCTACTACTGGGTTGGGAAGATCTCCTGGAAAAGGGAAAGGCTACCCACTCCAGTATTCTGGCCTGGAGCGTTCCATGGATACAGTCCATGGGGTCGCAAAGAGTTGGACACGACTGAGCGACTTTCACTTCACGGGAGGTTAAGAGAAAGAATGTACTAGATAAAAACACACACAAATCAAGGCACACACAGAACAAGTCAGAACATGAGGTCCTTTTCGAGCTCTCAGAAGATAAGAAATTGTGCGAGTGTACAGCGTACGTACTGAATGGGTGAGACAGAGATAGGAAAGCTGGGGGTAGTCCTGGAAGGATCTTATACACCATGCCAGTAATTCTGGATTTTATTCCCTCAACTTTCATTCTCCAATATGACAGCCACTGTCTACCTATGGCTCTTTAAATTTAAATAAACCCAAGCAACATTTCAACTCCTCAGCTGACCTAGTTACATTTCAAATGCTCAATCACAATGTGGAACTAGCAGCTACCATATTAGACAGAAGGATAAAGAGGGTTTATCACTGAAAGTTCTATTGGACAGTGATGTCTTCAGTTCAGTTGCTCAGTTGTGTCTGACTCTTTGCGACCCCATGCACTGCAGCACATCAGGCTTCCCTGTCCATCACCAACTCCCAGAGTTCACCCAACCTTATGTCCATTGAGTCAGTGATGCCATCCAACCATCTCATCCTGTCGTCCCCTTCTCCTCCTGACCTCAATCTTTCCCAGCATCAGGGTCTTTTCAAATGAGTCAGCTCTTCACATCAAGTGGCCAAAGTATTGGAGTTTCAGCTTCAACATCAGTCCCTCCAATAAACACCCAGGACTGATCTCCTTTAGGATGGACTGGTTGGATCTCCTTGCAGTCCAAGGGACTCTCAAGAGTCTTCTCCAACACCACAGTTCAAAAGCATCAGCTCTTCGGTGCTCAGCTTTCTTTACAGTCCCACTCTCACATCCATACATGACCACTGGAAAAACCATAGCCCTGACTAGATGGACCTTTGTTGGCAAAGTAATGTCTCTGCTTTTTAATATGTTGTCGAGGTTGGTCATAACTTTCCTTCCAAGAAGTAAGAGTCTTTTAATTTCATGGCTGCAATCACCATCTGCAGTGATTTTGGAGCCCAGAAAAATAAAGTCAGCCACTGTTTCCCCATCTATTTCCCATGAAGTGATGGGACCGGATGCCATGATCTTTGTTTTCTGAATGTTGAGCTTTAAGCCAACTTTTTCACTTTCCTCTTTGACTTTCATCAAGAGGCTCTTTAGTTCTTCTTCACTTTCTGCCATAAGGGTGATGTCATCTGCATATCTGACTTGATTCCAGCCTGTGCTTCTTCCAGCCCAGTGTTTCTCATGATGTACTCTGCATATAAGTTAAATAAGCAGGGTGACAATATACAGCCTTGACGTACTCCTTTTCCTATTTGGAACCAGTCTGTTGTTCCATGTCGAGTTCTAACTGTTGCTTCCTGACCTGCATACAGGTTTCTCAAGAGGCAGGTCAAGTGGTATGGTATTCCCATCTCTTTCATGTTCAAGCTGGTTTTAGAAAAGGCAGAGGAAACAGATCAAATTGCCAACATCCGCTGGATCATCGAAAAAGCAAGGGAGTTCCAAAAAACACATCTATTTCTGCTTTATTTACCTTGCCAAAGCCTTTGACTGTGTGGATCACAATAAACGGTGGAAAATTCTGAAAGAGATGAGTAATGTCTTAGAACAGGATAAAGTGAAAGTGTTAGTCGCTTAGTAGTGTCTGACTCTTTGCAACCCCCATGGACTGTAGCTGCTGTCAATGGAATTCTCCAGGCCAGAATATTGGAGTGGGTAGCCATTCCCTTCTCCAGGGGATTTTCCCAACCTAGGGATCAAGAATCTCCGTTGTAGGGAGATTCTTTACCATCTGAGACACCAGGGAAGCCCAGAATAGGAGAAATACATCCAACTGCTAATTTCAAAGCAAAAAATTGACCTGATTAAAAAAGGTAACCATATAGTGTGAAAGATCAGCATAGAGGGTCAAGAGAAGGAAGTTGTATAGTGATTGAATTCAAACTGTAGTTGTGGGAAAGTGGAGGGAAGTCGCCTATTTCAGAAGATTTGGAGGGGCAGAACCAAGAGGAGCATGCAGAGTTCTTAGTGAAGATGACTGGGAGGAAGGTGGTACCTCAACTGGAAGATGTCAGAAGAATGCAGTGGGCTAGGGAGTGAAGAGAGTTAATTTCTCGACCTATTGAGATATAGGTGCCTGGACTTTGATTGAATTCAAACTGTAGTTGTGGGAAAGTGGAGGGAAGTCGCCTATTTCAGAAGATTTGGAGGGGCAGAACCAAGAGGAGCATGCAGAGTTCTTAGTGAAGATGACTGGGAGGAAGGTGGTACCTCAACTGGAAGATGTCAGAAGAATGCAGTGGGCTAGGGAGTGAAGAGAGTTAATTTCTCGACCTATTGAGATATAGGTGCCTGGAACTTAGGGGGTTTGGGCCAATAGGTCTCAAAAGTATTATGTTGCCCTTTTCCCTTTACAGTGGACTTGCTTTCACAATGACCTAAAACAAGCATTCTAAAACAAGCAATCTCTGCCACTATGATTTCCTGTACAGGCTGTCTCCACCTGCACTGCTGTGATTGGAAGTTCACTTATAAATCTGTGTTTGGAACAGAGAACCTAATTTTCATGGAAAAATATTACAATTATAATTAAGTCTCTAAGCCAACTGAGACAAGCAAAGTTGAGACATGGTGTACCTGAAATACCATATATTTGCATGAAATCTTAGAAAAGAGCATATGGAATCATAGTTTGTTTTCATTTACGCTCATGGAAACACATTTTGAACCAATGGAAAAACACTGTTCCCTCAGTCTCACTAACTGAATGCTGGGGTTTTAATCACAGGTGGAGCTGGGAGCACATTTGCACCCGTTTCCATCACACCAGTAACATAATACAGTATTGGAATTTAGGAGGAATGGGACAATAAGAGAAAACATGTTGATTTCCACAAACTTTAAGCTCCAAATAATGAAGATGGTCCCCTTGCTCACCAGGACCAACTGGGTGGGGGTGGGGGACAGAGAAAAAGAAAGAGAGAGACAGAAGTGGGAATGACAGGGGAAGAGAGAAGGGAGGGAGGGATGATGAGAGTTGTGAAAAGACTATTCAGGCGTGCCCTCAGGTGGCAGGTAAAATGGCAGTTACCATAGGCAGAGAGGAGAAAGATCCTACAGACCCAAAAATAGTTGTGGATGTTGATTAAGTTGCCCAGTAGTGGGAAGAGAAGAAAAGAACAGTAACTGTCCTCAGGTGACAAAAATCCGAGGAAAGAAGAAAAAGAAAAAAAAAAGCTGCCCCCTCCATAAAACTATCATATGACCCAGCAAGCCCACCACTGGGCATATACCCTGAGAAAACCATAACTCAAAAAAGATATATGTACTCCAAAGTTCATGGCATCACTGCTTACAATAGTTGGGACATGGAAGCAACCTAAATGTCCATCTACAGATGAACGGGTAAAGAGGATGCGTTATGTATACACAACGTAATATTATTCAACCATCAACAGGAATGAAATTGGGTCAACTGCAGTGATATGGGTGAACCTAGAGCCTGTTACACAGACTGAAGTAAGTCAGAACGAGAAAAACAAATATTGCATATCAAAGCATGTACATGGAATTTGGGAACATGGTGGAGAGGAACCTATCTTCAGGACAGGGATAGTGGGAGATGTCGAGAATGGACTCGCGGACACAGTGGGGAAGGATAGGGCAGGATGAATTGAGAGAGGAGCACTGACACATATACGCTTGTGCTGGTGGTGCAGTCACTCGGTCATGTCCAGACTCTTTGTGACCCCATGGTCTATAGCCTGCCAGGCTCCTCTGTCCATGGGATTTCCCAAGAAGGAATACTGGAGAGGGTTGCCATTTCTTTCTCCAGGGGATCCTCCCAACCCAGGAATTGAACCCGGTCTTCTGCACTGCAGGCAGATTCTTTACGGACTGAGCCTCCAGGGAAGTCCCACATAAACACTACAATGTGTAAAACAGATAGCTAGTGGGAAGCTGCTATACAGTACAGGGAGCTCAGCACAGTGCTCTGTGATGACCTAGAAGGGTAGGAGGGAGGCTCACAAGGGGGGCAGATATATGTATATGCAGAGCTGATTCATGCTATTGTACACCAGAGATGAACACAACATTCTAAGGCAATTACATTCCAGTTAAAAAAAGTTTAAAAAACAATTAATGACTAGGAAACGAGAAGATGTAGAAACAAAGAACAGCTGTTGGCTAGGAGGCTGGTAACAATTTATAGACTGTAAACCAGCCACATAGCAGAATCACCAAGCTCCCAGTTCCCTGAAAGCCATGAAGACCTGACACACTCCTAAGTCGTTGTTACAGGAAGCAGACTGCCACCAGACGACAACTGCCGACCACTGAACTCAGACCCTAGACTGGTTCAGAGTAGAGGCTGATGATCTTGAAACTTCATCTTGATGCCAATCAATCCAGAATTGCCCATGAGCTGATCACACACCCAGCAGCCCCCTCCCTAACACTGCACTGAAAACCTCTTCCCAGAAAGTCATCTAGGAATTTGGGTCTTTTCAACATGAGCTGCCCCTTCTCCTTGCTTGGTGCCCTGCAGTCAACACTGTGTTTTCCTTCCCCACAGCCAGGTGTCAGTAGATTGGCTTTACTGAACATGAGCAAGCCGACCTAACTTTGGTTCAGTAACAGGTGGAAGCAGAGTGTGCAAACACACATTTCTAATTTCAATGCCATCTGTGATAAATTCAGCATTGATTTATAGCGTGCAATGAGTAGAGAAAAGCCCCATATACCTTCCTACCCTGAATCCACCGACTCTAATACAAATGCAAATCACGATCTCATACATGTTGACCACTGGATGGCTAAACTAGTTATTAATTTAGCCAGGAGACTGGAATTAATTAACCTTAGCAGTGAACTGCATTTTGACCTTGGTCTAATCAGGCCAATTTTCCACTCTGGAGAATATGATTAATTATCTGGTTCATTCAGGGAAGGAACCTCAACAGAACAAAACATACAAACACACACCAGAGTTTTTACTTTAATTGTTAGGATTATAATGCAATTATTGATAGTGTCTTTCCTCTGATAAGAAAATGCACAATAAAATAAACAGTTTAGACTTACAAACAGTTAAGGAAAGAGAGGTAGAAAATTCAGGCTAATTTATCAGGAAAGCTGTGATTTATTTTACTATAATATCAGATGCATTCTTTCTATTCTCTTTATCTCATTGTATTTTGAACCAGCCACCTTTTATATGGACTTCTCAGGTGGTACGGTGGTAAAGAACCCATCTGCCAATGCAGGAGACAGGGGTTCGATCCCTAGGTTGGAAAGATCCTCTATAGAGGGAAATGGCAACCCACTCCAGTGTTCTTGCCTGGAAAATTCCATGGAGAGAGAAACCTGGCAGGCTACAGTTCATAGGTCACAAAGAGTTGGCCATGACTGAATGACTGAACACACACACCATTTATGTAAGATGCAAGATAATTTTGTTCTATTCATATCCTATTATACCTAACAGAGAATATGATAAACTCCTCTAAAATACTTAAAAATTCATATATAAAAATTATTTTTATTGTATGCATTTAATTAGCACCCCTGATTTTAAAAAACTTAAATGTTATGAAAACACAAAGATATTATCTAGATGTACATCAACTGGGAGAGGTCATGATGAAATATCTTAAAATAAAGGCTAGGTAGGACAAAACGCTATTTTATGTAGCATTTATGCTACTAACAATGACCTATGTCAATATTGAAAGAAAAATTCACACAACTTCTAGGACTGTTGAGAGAAAGAGTGAACATATGAACAGATACTGAAAGGGATACACAGAGTCTCATTCTTTGTACATTCATAAGATCCAGGTTTCTGCCAGCTACACTGCATGCTTTTATTAAACTGACTGACCAAATAAGCCTGCAAAGTAAATACTCTTGGAAGTAAAGCCACCATTCTGCTACTTCAGTCAGTATTTCTGGTTCTACGTGGCAAGTAAAAGGCACATTTTCCTGCCCCGCCCCATCATTAAAACAGATTGGCTCACTTACTGGCCAAAAGTGATGAGGCTCAGCTCTAATCTAGAGCATCCTTTCTCTGCCAAGGATGTTGGCAGGTATTAAACACACAAATAATGGCTTGATATGTTTTTAAAACAAGCTCTAATGCAGTTTCCACAGCAAAGGTAAAACATCACGTTCCTGGCAGGGCAGCCTCTCTGCAGGTCAGTGTAGTTTTCTTCGCCAAGCGTGTGAGTAGGAACTGGTTTTGGAAGGAGGAAGGACATTGGGAATTCACTGGACCGAGTCAGGGTTTATACCAAAGAAGGAGAAACAAAAAGGAATATGCCTGGAGAAACTTTAGAACATGCTGCTTCCTGCAAATTCACTGCCTCTTACCAACTGATGGTAAGTTAGCTGTTCTTTCTCTTTACTTTTCTTCCTTATTATCTTTTATCCATATTCACTGTTTAAAGAGTATTTCAAATACTTAGGAGAGACAAATGCATGTCATACACACATGCATGTTTATTTTGCTGAACATTAAGAAATACATCTCTCTAGACACATTCACGTTTATTTTGCTGAGCATTAAGAAATACATCATAGCTTAATATACACTAAATAAAATGAATGAGTGTGCTGGTGTGTACCTTGCCTCTATCATTGGAAGATTTGGTTTTTGAGACAAGTACAAAACACTTACGTGGAGATAACAGCTATCTGATTCTTCCAAATGGTGGGTAAGGAATTGGATTAGTATTGATTTTTTGTATTGATAGACTATTGGAGCAGTTCAAGGTTTATAGAAAAATTCAACAGAAAGTATACAAAGTCCCCTTCTAATCCTCCATGGTTTCCCCTATAATTAACATCTCCCATTAGTATGGTCCAGTTGTTACAACTGATGAACCAACACTGACATGTTATTAATCACCAACATCTACAGCTTGCATTAAGGTTCATTCTTTATGTTGTACAGTCTATGGGTTTTCACAAATGTCTAATGACATGCATCCACCATCACAGTATCTCACAGAATAGTTTCAGTGCCCCAAATATTGTCTGTGCCGTCTTACTCATTCCTCCTTCACTCTCCAAGAATTCCTGGCAACCAGTGACCTTTTTACTGTCTCCATAGTTTCACCTTCTTCAGAGCATCATTTACAGTTGGCCTTTGTACCACATGGGTTTGAGTTGCATTAGATCAGTTGCTCAGTCATGTCTGACTCTTTGAGACTCTATGGACTGCAGCACACAACAGGCTTCCCTGTCCATCATTAACTTCTGGAGCTTTTTCAAACTCATGTCCATCTGAGTTGGTGATGCCATCCAACCATCTCAACCACTATTGTCCCCTTCTCCTCCTGCCCTTAATCTTTCCCAGCATCAGGGTCTTTTCCAATGAGTCAGTTCTTCGCATCAGGTGGCCAAAGTATTGGAGCTTCAGCATCACTCCTTCCAATGAATATTCAGGACTGAGTTCCTTTAGGATTGATTGGTTGGATCTCCTGGCTGTTCAAGAGACTCTTAGGAGTCTTCTCCAACACCACAGTTCAAAAGCATCAAATTTTGGCACTTAGCTTTCTTTACAGTCCAAATCTCTCATCCATACATGACTGCTGGAAAAACCATAGCCTTGACTAGATGGACCTTTGTTGGCAAAGTAATGTCTCTGCTTTTTAATATGCTGTCTAGGTTGGTCATAGCTTTTCTTCCAAGGAGCAAACATCTTTTAATTTCATGGCTGCAGTCACCATCTGCAGTGATTTTGGAGCCCAAGAAAACAAAGTCTGTCATTGTTTCCATTGTTTCCCCATCTATTTGCCATGAAGTGATGGGACCGGATGCCATGATCTTTGTTTTCTGAATACTGAATTTTAAGTCAGCTTTTTCACTCTCCTCTTTCACTTTCATCAAGAGGCTCTCTAGCTCCTTTTTGCTTTCTGCCAAAAGGGTGGTATTATCTGCATATCTGAGGTTACTGATATTTCTCCCAGCAATCTTGAATCTAGCTTGTGTTTCATCCAGCCTGGCATTTCTCATGATGTATTCTGCATATAAGTTAAATAAGCAGGGTGACGATATAGAGCCTTAATGTACTCCTTTCCCAATTTGGAACCAGTCCATTGTTCTGTGTCTGGTTCTAATTGTTATTTCTTGACCTGCATACGGATTTCTCGGGAGGCAGGTAAGGTGGCCTGGTATTCCCATCTCTTTAAGAATCTTCCACAGTTTGTTGTGATCCACAGTCAAAGGCTTTAGCGTAGTCAATGAAGCAGATATTTTTCTAGAAGTCTCTTGCTTTTTTCAACGGCAGATCTTGAACTTCATAGGTTGTCTTATAACCACGTTTTTTTCAATAGTAAATACTACACCACTACATGATCTGCCATTGGGTGGATCCATGGACGTGGAACTGCAGAGTCAGGGGGAAGAATCATATATATGAAGGACTAACTGTAAGTTATACTCAGATTTTTGATTGCAAAGAAGGTCAGCAACCCTAACCCCTGCTTTGTTCAAGGGTCAACTATAATTGAAATTATATAGCATGCAATCTTTTCAGACTGGCTTCTTTTACTTAATAACATGCAATTAATGTTACTCTGTGTCTTTTCATGGCTTAATAGTTCATATTTTCAGTAGTGAATATTATTTTATTGCCTGGATATTCTATCATTTATTTATGCATTCACTACTCAAGGATATCTTGGTTGCTTCCAAGTTTTGGCAATTGTGAACAAAGCTGCTATAAACATCTGTGGGCACGTTTTTGTGCGGATGTTGGTTTTCTGTTCATTTGGGTATATACTAAGGAGCACAATTACTGGATCATATACTAAAAATTTATTTTTTATTCAAGAACTGCCCAATCACCTATCAAGGTGGCTATACTGTTTTGCATTCCTACTAGCAATGAATATTGTTCATATTAATCCATATCCTCACCAGCATTTGGTGTTGCCTGTGTTCTGAATTTTGGCCATTCTAAGGTGTAGTAACTGTTTTAATTTGCATTTCCCTAAGGGATGATGATGGGTTTCCCTGGTGGCTCAGTGGAAGAACCCACCTGTAAATGCAGGAGACATGGGTTTAATACCTGGGTCTGGGAAGATGCCCTGGAGAAGGAAATGGCAACTCACTCCAGTATTCCTTCCTGGAGAACTAAATGGACAGAGGAGCCTGGCGGGCTACAGTCTATGGGTCGCAAAGAGTCGGACACACTTAGTGACTAAATAACAACAAAGCATGATACAAGACATGGAGCATCTTTTCATATGATTATTTGCCATCTGTATATATTCTTTCCTGCAGTATCTGTTCTAGTCGTTTGCTCATTTTATTATTATTTTTTTAAATTTTTATTTTTACTTTATTTTACTTTACAATACTGTATTGGTTTTGCCATACATTGACATGAATCCACCACGGGTGTACATGCGATCCCAAACATGAACCCCCCTCCCACCTCCCTCCCCACAACATCCCTCTGGGTCATCCCCGTGCACCAGCCCCAAGCATGCTGTATCCTGCATTGGACAAAGACTGGTGATTTGATTCTTACATGATAGTATACATGTTTCAATGCCATTCTCCCAAATCATCCCACCCTCTCCCTCTGTGGGTTTTAAGAGTTCTTTGTATATTCTGTATAACAGTCCTTTATTAGATACATCTTTTGCAAATATTTTCCCTCAGTCTGTGGCTTTTCTTGACAGTGTCTTCAACAGAGCAGATGTTTTTCATTTTAGTTAATCCCAACTTAATATTTTCTTCCATAGACGGTGCTTTTAGTACTACATCTAAAAGATCATCATCAAACCCAAGGTCACCTAGCTTAGTATCTTGTTAATTTCTAGAAGTGTTATAGTTTTGTGATTTACATTTTTGTCTATGATCCATTTTTGCTTATTTTTTCATGAAAAGTGTATGATCTGTATAGATTATTATTTTTGTATATGCATGTCCAGTTGTTAAGATACCATTTGTTGAAAAGTCAATTCTGCCTCCATTGAATTGCTTTTTCTCTCCTGTAAAACGTCAGTTGATTCTAAATGGATAAATCTATTTCTGGACTCTCTATTTTATTCCACTGATGTATTATTTCTATTCTTTTACCACCACTATGCCATCTCACTTACCATAGCTTTATATTAAGTTTTGAAGTCAAGCAGTATTAATTCGTCAGTTCTCTGGCTTTGTTCTTTTTCTTTAGTATCATATTGGCTATTCTTGACCTTTTGCCTTTCCATGCATACTTTAGAATCAGTTGGTAGATAGCCCCCCAAAAATTTGCTGGGAATTTATTCGGATTCTGTTAAATCGCCTGACCAAATTAGGAAGGAAAGGAGTCTTAACCACAGAGACTATTCCTATCCATGGACATGGGATACCCATCTATTTAGATCTTTGATTTCTTTCATCAGGGTTTATAGTTTTCCTCATACAAATTCTGAATATGTTTTTTAGATTTATATCTAAGTATTTTAAGTTTTCTGGTGCTAATTTAAATGCTACTGTATTTTAAGTTTCAAATTCCAACTGTTCATTGCTGGTATATTAAAAGGATGACTTTGTATATGAATATTATATTTTGTAACCTTGATATAATTGCTTATTAGTTCCACCAGTGCGTTTGTCAATTCCTTCTGTGATTTTCTATGTAGACAATCATGTCATCTGTGAAGAGACAGCTTTATTTCATCTTTCTCAATTTGTATGAATTTTATTTCCTTTTTAGTCTTATTTCATTAGCAGGAACTTCCAGTACAGTGATGAATAGGAGTGGTGGAGATTACTGGTTTGGTCTCAGTCTTAAGGATAAACGCTTCTAGTTTCTCACCATTAAGTATAATGTGTTAGCTGTGGGAAGTCTGTAGAGGTTTTTTATCAAGTTGAAGAATTTCTCTATATTCCTAGCTTGCTGATAGTTTTCTTTATCATGAATGGGTGTTGGATTTTGTCAAGTGCTTTTTCTGAAGATTAGATTTTTTTTTGTTCTCTGTTTCTATCTACAATTACTCCTCCTAGTTTCTCAGGGAAAAAGAACTATTCATTGAAAAGTATATTTTGGAAGGCCAGTCAGTCTCTCTTCTTGTCACCAGAAGCTAAAGATAACCAGATCACTCTTTATTCACCAAAGCTGTTGTCACCAGCACACAGGCTCTCTCCTATGACAATGGATGTCTTCAGAACACAGTGGGTAAACCATCCAACTTCACGGTCTCCTAATCCACCCACTTCTTCACATTCCAGAACTTGTCACCACCCTAAACTCCTCAAATCCCAAATGACTGACTGTAAGCCACTCACTTCCTACAGCTCCTCGCTGAGTTTTTATGTTGGATAACATCTACTGCTCCCTCATCATCAATCTCCAGTATGATCTGCCTTCATCTCAGTGCATCAGATCTTTTGTATCTCGGCTGCACTTTTTTCAGCTTAGATTTCATGGGTCATGATTTCAATTACACTCTTGCCAAGAACTTAATATCCTTTGCCCTTCTTATTTCTTCACTTCCATCTGGCAAGACCCCAACTGGATGAATACAATTCAACTGCTTTATTCTGCCTGCACCTGAGCAAATACAGCAAGAGAAAAAAACAAGGGGGTAGATGATGACACTGTAAATTTATAATCAGAAAAATCAAATTTACTCTCAGGACTGTTTAGCAATTTGAGTATATCTTTTGTTCCATTCTCTCTACTATTCTCCACAGTGACTATTTCAAAACTTCTCCACTTTCCTTGATGTAGGACACCTTCCTTAATTTCCCCCATTGTCTTCGTATATTTCTTGTATTCTACTTCACAAAGCAAAGAGAAAATCTCATATATATTGGAATTCTATCTAGCACCCTCTGAAAAACCTACAAATCTATTTAGAGGAATTCTTATCCCTTTTAAAAATTTTATTTCATTAGTGAGGGAGAAACGTTTCCTATCTAGGGCCAGGGCCACCCTTCATAAATTGAATCCTATTTCTTAGAAACCTCAAAAAACCAACCAGACCCTGTTTTTCCAATACAGTCAATAATTCTCTTATAGCTAGATTCATTCCCATGGCAATTGAGCACTATTAATTATCTGTCCTAAAAAATCTCTCAATCATATGGTCTCTCATTTCCCATTGTCCTCACTTACAACAAAAATAGTGAGAAAAATTTCTATACACATGAGATCTTAACCATACTAGATTACATATTTACTGAAAATATTCCCTCCCCACTCACATTGTCTGGCCATGTGACTTTCTTTAGTTAATGAAATTATATGTGAACATGGGGCTTCCCTGGTGGCTCACATGGTAAAGATCTGCCTGCAATGCCAGAGACCTGGGTTCAATCCCTGGATTGGGAAGATCCCCTGGAGAAGGAAATGGCAATCCACTCCAGAATTCTTGCCTGGAAAATCCTATGGATGGAGGAATCTGGCAGGCTATATATAGTCCATGGGTCGCAAAGAGTTGGATACAACTGAGTGACTAACACTTTCACTTTTCCTTTCACTTTTATGTGAATATGATAGGTGACACTTTCAAGAAGCAGCTTCTACAACAATTGCATGGTCCTGTCACTTTATTTTCCCCACTATGAGACCAACAATGTCCTTGATAATAGCTGCCACTTCCTACTATTTCTAAATGATTCAAGACATCAGCAGAGTTGATGTTAACCCATAGTGGATTAACAGTTGAGCACCAAATCAGTCTTTGCCATCTTGTGCTCATCGAAATTTCAAGGTTGCTTTTTATTGCCTCATACTTTAGCCTACACTGCCTTGCGTAAGACATCATGCCTCCACTTACTTGCTTTCCCTTACTCCTCAACCCACTGTAGTCTGATTTCAGGGCCATGTTATTTAAATAGTGTACTATAATTTGCGAACACAGACTATTCCCGTTTTTTCCCTAATTTCTTGTTACTTCCTCTCAGTCTTCATTCCCTATTTCCTTGGCCAGTGAATAGTGGAATTTCTCAAGATCTATCCTAAGACTTCATCTCTTCTCACTCTACACGATGATTTTAAGCTCTCAATCATCTATGATATTATTTTCCTCCTTTATCTATATGATGTCCAAACATAACATGTTCAATCCAAATTTCTCTGAGTTTATATATATACATACACACATATATATAAAAATATATAAATATATATTATCCACTTTGTACCCCCACTTAAAAACTTTCAAGATGCATCATATTCAATATACCCAAAACCAGGTTTGTTTCTAGTATTTATTTCATTTTCTCTCATTTCTTTACAAGTTTCAGGACACAGAGCCCATGTCTATTTTTGACTCTTACAGTGAGTACCTTTGAGAAGGTACAAAAATTCCTAGCATGATAAAAAACAAAACAAAACAAAACAAAAAAACAATTACACACTGGGTGAAACTGCAGAGTAAGATACAATTTGAAAAGTGAAAAGAGAAGGTGTCTGTCATTAGAGGATTGACTATAAACAGCTGATTTCTCAGAAATGACAGTGACAGCCAAAAGTTAGTTGAATTGTTATTAAGGGGCTACAAGAGCACACTCTCAACCTAGAATTGGATAATCAGTGAAAATATCTTTCAAGAACAAAACAGAATTAGGTACTTATTCATATGAAATAAAAACTAAAGAGGATGTAGTACCAGTGGCTACTCCCTAAAGGTAATTTTAAAAGATACATTTTAGGCAGAAGAAAAATGATGCCAGACGGAATCTGAGATGTAAGAATAATGTGGGATAGGAAAGTGGCAAATACGTGGGTAAATCTACACAAACATTTACTGGAACAAAACCCATAATGTCTACTATGGAGAAGTTAAAATATAGGAGGCAAAATAAAAGGACATAATTCAAGATCGGAGTGACAAAGACTATCAAGGGAACAGTATGTATCTAGAATGTTACCATTTTCTTTTAAAACCATATAGGTTACATAGATAATTAGTGTATTTTTTTCTTTAACAGCTGTTTTAGAAACATTGCTTTCTTTTGACTAACACTTAATAAAAATATAAAAATTAACTTTCTTCTCTCCAACTGAGTGTGAAACATGTCTACAGAGAACTAAAACTTAGGAAGGAAAACTGACCTAATTTAGTCTTCCTCATATTTGCTAAATTATAGAAGCATTCGAAGAACTGATCCATGTTTTGAAACCCTTTAGTTCAGGGGCTTAGTCTATAATTCTGCACTAAAATAGTTGCAGCCTTCTATGCGGTGATCTGAAGTATAGCATTATTGGGTGTTTCTGATAACTGGACATGTATGTGTGTGTCTCAGTCACTCAATCATGTCCATCTCTTTGCAACCCTATGGACTGTAGCGCACCAGGCTCTTCTGTCCATGAGATTATCCAGGCAAGAATACTGGAGTGGGTTGACATTCCCTTCTCCAGGGAATATGTGGACAGTTCAGCTCAGTCGCTCAGTCGTGTCAGACTCTTTGTGACCCCACGGACTGCAGCACACCAGTCCTCCCCATCCATCACCAACTCCCAGAGTTTACTCAAACTCATGTCCCATCCAACCATCTCATGCTCTGTCATCCCCTTCTCCGCCCGCATTCAATCTTTCCCAGCATCAGGGTCTTTTCCAATGAGTCAGCTGTTCGCATCAGGTGGCCAAAGTATTGGAACTTCAGCTTCAGCATCAGTCCTTCCAATGAACATACAGGACTGATTTCATTAGGATGGACTGGTTGGATCGCCCTGCTGTACACGGGACTCTCAAGAGTCTTCTCCAACATCACAGTTTAAAAGCACCAATTCTTCAGCGCTTAGCTTTCTTAATAGTCCAACTTTCACATCCATACATGACCACTGGAAAAACCATAGCTTTGACTAGACTGACCCTTGTTGGCAAAGTAATGTCTCTGCTTTTTAATATGCTGTCTAGGTTGGTCATAACTTTTCTTCCAAGGAGCAAGCATCTTTTAATTTCATGGCTGCAGTCACCATCTGGAGCTGCCCAAAATAAAACCTGTCACTGTTTCCATTGTTTCCCCAACTATCTGCCATGAAGTGATGGGACCAGATGTCATGATCTTAGTTTTCTGAATGTTGAGTTTTAAGCCAACTTTTTCACTCTCCACATTCACCGTCATCAAGAGGATCTTTATTTCTTCTTTCCTTTCTGCTGTAAGGTGGTGTCATCTGCATATCTGAGGTTATTGATATTTCTCCCAACAATCTTGATTCTACTTTGTGCTTCCTCCAGTACAGCATTTCTCATGATGTACTCTGCATATAAGTTAAATAAGCGGGGTGACAATATACAGCCTTGACATAGTCCTTTCCCGATTTGGAACCAGTCTGTTGTTCCACGTCCAGTTCTAACTGTTGCTTCTTGACCTTCATACAGATGTCTCAGGAGGCACGTAAGGTAGTCTGATATTCCCATCTCTTTCAGAATTTTCCACGGTTTGTTGTGATCCACACAGTCAAAGGCTTCGGTGTACTCAATAAAGCAGAAGTAGATGTTTTTCTGGAACTCTTGTTTTTTCGATGATCCAGCAGATGTTGACTATTTGATCTCTGGTTCCTCTGCCTTTTCTAAATCCAGTTTGAACATCTGGAAGGTCACAGTTCACATACTATTGAAACCTGGCTTGGAGAATTTTGAGCATTACTTTACTAGCGTGTGAGATGAGTGCAATTATGCAGTATTTTGAGCATTCTTTGGCATTGCCTTTCTTTGGGATTGGAATGAAAAAGGGCCTTTTCCAGTCCTGTGGCCACTGCTGAGTTTTCCAAATTTGCTGGCATATTGAGTGCAGCACTTTCACAGCATTATCTTTCAGGATTTGAAACAGCTCAACTGGCATCCCATCACTTCCACTAGCTTTCTTCGTAGTGATGCTTCCTAAGGCCCACTTGACTTCACATTCCAGGATGTCTGGCTCTAGGTGAGTGATCACACCATCGTGAGTACCTGGGTCGTGAAGATCTTTTTAGTACAGTTCTTCTGTGTATTCTTGCCACCTCTTCTTAATATCTGCTGCTTCTGTTAGGTCCATACCATTTCTGTCCTTTATTTTGCCCATCCTTGCATGAAATGTTCCTTTGGTATCTCTAATTGTCTTGAAGAGATCTCTAGTCTTTCCCATTCTATTGTTTTCCTCTATTTCTTTGCGTTGATCACTGAAGAAAACTTTCTTAGCTTTCCTTGCTATTCTTTGGACTCTACATTCAAATGAGTATATCTTTCCTTTTCTCCTTTGCCTTTCACTTCTCTTCTTTTCACAGCTATTTGTAAGGCCTCCTCAGACAACCATTTTGCCTTTTTGCATTTTTTCCCCTTGGAAATGGTCTTGATCACTGCCTCCTGTACAATGTCACGAACCTCTGTCCATAGTTCTTCAGGCAATATGTCTATCAGATCTAATCTCTTGAATGTATTTGTCACTTCTACTGTATATTCGTAAGGAATTTGATTTAGATCATACCTGAATGGTCTAGTGGTTTTCCCTACTTTCTTCAACTGAAGACTGAATTTTGCAATAAGGAGTTCATGATCTGAACCACAATCAGCTCCCGTTTTTGTTTGGCTGACTGTATAGAGCTTCTCCATCTTTGGCTGCAAATAATATAATCAATCTGATTTTGGTATTATTATCTTGTGATGTCCATGTGTAGAGTCTTCTTTTGTGTTGTTGGAGGAGGGTGTTTGCTATGACCAGTGCGTTCTCTTGGCAAAGCACTGCTAGCCTTTGCCCTGCTTCATTCTGTACTCCAAGGCCAAATTTGCCTGTTACTCCAGGTATGTCTTGACCTCTTACTTTTGCACTCCAGTCCCCTGTAATGAAAAGGACATCTTTTGGGGGGTTAGTTCTAGAAGGTCTTGTAAGTCTTCATAGAACCATTCAACTTCTTCAGTGTTACTGGTCGGGGCGCAGACTTCGATTACTGTGATACTGAATGGTTTGCCTTGGAAACAAACAGATCATTCTGTTGCTTTTGAGATTGCATCCAAGTACTACATTTCAGACTCTAGTTTACTATGATGGGTATTCCATTTCTTCTAAGGGATTCTTGCCCACAGTAGTAGAAATAATGGTGATCTGAGTTAAATTCACCCAGTCCAGTCCATTTTAGTTCGTTGATTCCTAAAATATCAATGTTCACTCTTCCTATCTCCTGTTTGACCACTTCCAATTTACCTTGATTCATGGACCTAACATTCCAGGTTCCTATGCAATAGTGCTCTTTACAGCATCGGACCTTGCTTCTATCACCAGTCACATCCAGAACTGGGTATTGTTTTTGCTGTGGCTCCATCTCTTCATTCTTTCTGGAGTTATTTTTCCACTGATCTCCAGTAGCATATTGGGCACCTACCAACCTGGGGACTTCATCTTTCTGTGTTCTATCTTTTTGCCTTTTCATACTGTTCATGGGGTTCTCAAGGCAAGAATACTGAAGTGGTTTGCCATTCCCTCCTCCAGCAGACCACGTTTTGTCAGAACTCTCCACCATGATCCGTGAGTCTTGCTTGGCCCTACACAGCATGGCTCATAGTTTCATTGAGTTAGGCAACGCTGTGGTCCATGTGATCAGATTGGTTAGTTTTCTGTGATTGTCATTTCTATTCTGTCTGCCCTCTGATGGAGAAGGATAAGAGGCTTATGGAAGCTTCCTGATGGGAGACACTGACTGAGGGGGAAACTGGGTCTTGTTCTGATGGGCAGGGCCATGCTCAGTATATCTTTAACCCAATTTTCTGTTGATAGGTGGGACTGTGTTCCCTCGCTGTTATTTGACCTGAGGCCAAACTATGGTGGAGGTAATGAAGATAATGGCGACCTCCTTCAAAAGGTCCCATGCACTGCTGCATGCAGAGCCCCCAACCCTTGCAGCAGGCCACCACTTCCCATGCCTCCACCAGGGACTCCTGGACACTCACAGGCAAGTCTGGGTCAGTCTCTTGTGGGGTCACTGCTCCTTTCTCCTGAGTCCTGGTGCACACAAGGTTTTGTTTATGGCCTCCAAGAGTCTGTTTCCCAGTCCTTTGTAAGTTCTGGTGGCTCTATGGTGGGGTTAATGGAGACCTCCCCTAAGAGGGCTTATGGCACACCCAGGTCTACTGCACCCAGAGCCCCTGGCCCTGCAGCAGTCCACTGCTGACCTGTACGTCAGGAGACACCCAAACACAGTTCTGTCTCAGTCTCTGTAGGGTCTCTAGGTCCTGGCGCACACAACATTTTGTTTAAGCCCTCTAAGCGTCTCTGGCAGGTATGGGGTTTGATTCTAAACGTGACTTTGCCTCTCCTACCATCTTGCTGGTATGTGGACAAGATGGGCTAAATGCGAAACACCCCAGTATTATATTTTATTGTTTTAAAGGAAATGATCTCGTCAATATAGTTGGGAAAATGTGCTTAGTGAGGTCATCTGGAATTGCATTATCTATAATGATCCTAATAAATCTCAAGATTATGTAACAACAGTTGAAGGTCACTTGCTATTTAAAGCCATTACCACAGTTCTAAAAGCTACTCCAAATTATTACAATATTGTGCCAGAAATGCAAATTTTCTTGAAGCTGTAGTGGTGAAAAACTTTTCCAGCACCCAGTTCTGCAACACAAAACATCATCTTTCACAATTTATATACAGAAGAGATTTAGTCTTAATAGGATCATCATGGCAGATGCTCACAGGTCCTGCCCTAAGAGAGAAAACATACAGAACAAAGAGCCTGATCATTTTAACGAAGTTTTTAGCTGTAATCTCATAACATGTTTATAAAACCAGTCAGACAATACCTTCAATCATTTCAATATAACTTGAGAAATTAAGCTCGAGAAATAGGAAATGCACAATATATGTTGAACACCACTGTGAGAGCAACTGTGTGAGCTCTGTCCACGGTCCTGAAGAGGTCACCCACTGGGGTTTGTTTTTTGTATAGTCAACACTTACATCAAGATTACTTATCACTAACTTCATATTACTTATTTTCTGAAATATATACCCCATATCCAGGGATACTGTAATTATTTCAATTTATATTAATATTTGAAAAAAAATCTCAAACAACTACAATTTTTTCTTCTGTTTACATACATTTTCAGTATGACCTAAGAAGATCAGAATGCCTGCTACCAATAAAGCAATTTCATATGAAGGTACGCTGGTTGTCCTCCATTGTTCCCTTTCCAAGATCCCTTCTTCATACTTCTCTGCTCTGCTTTGAAGACCTGGGTGGCTGATCTCTAGGACAGATTGTTATGTTAGCATCTGATTGGATATTGTATGTAAGAATCATCTGCAGGACAGCAGATCAGCAAGTAGGGTGAGAGAGACTGAGGTATTCCTTCTTTGCATATTCACTGCTCAGGCAACATTTTTAGAAACAATTATCACTTTTGAAGACTATTGCTTCAACTGAATGATCTCTTCTAAGGCTCTAGCCCTCTCCGGGCTCATCCCCTGTTTCTTCCTTTTTAACAGATGTAACTTCTTCCTGCCATCGCTACTCTCTGGGGGCTGCAACATCTTCTGTTTCCTTAGTCCTGCAAACCACTCCACAAGTAGACTTTTACTTTGAAAAGTTTCTTCATTTAAACCACCTGAGTGCAACTTACTTCCTGCCAGGACCATGAGTAATACAGAAAGTATTTAAATCATAACTAATATCACTATACCCAATTGAGAAGGCAGAATATCAGTAGGCAAGAAGTGAACATTAAATGTCCATAAAATATGCAAGTTAGTAGGGAATAGGCTGTAAGCACAGTGAATGCAAATATTTGTCTACTTTTCCATGTAAGTCAAGACTGACTCATGTGTCCATTATAAATAGTAGATATCAGTAAATACTTTAAAAAATATTTGGAGTGTACCAAAATAGCTCAAAATTTTAGCATAAGGTGTTACTAAAATCAATGCTTTGTTTAGTTATACTTAGGCTAAATGTACTCATTAATTTACTTAATTTTATGTATTAGTTTCACAAAGAGAAAACAACTGGGCATAGAACTGCCCCCAGAATTCCTGCCACCTAACACATAAACAGATGCCATTGGTAAAGAATGCAATATTAGTCACAGGAAAATTTTATCTGATGCCTTACTCTATTGATACACTGCTCACATTCAAAAACATTCTTCATATTTGAAAGCAGCTCAACTGAAGGTTAATGTGACTTAAGGTGCAACCCTGTGGACTATAACCCACCAGGCTCCTCTGGTGGTCCATGGAATTCTCCAGGCAAGAATACTGGAGTGGGTAACAATTCCCTTCTCCAGGGGGTCTTTCCAACCGAGTGATCTAACCTGGCTCTCCAGTATTGCAGGCAGATTGTGTGTACTGTCTGAGCCACCAGGGAAGCCCTTAAGTAACTGTATTTATCATCAATTAGTGCTCAGCTTCTAAGTCATGTCCGACTATTTATGACATCATGGACTGTAGTCTTCCAGGCTCCTCTGTCCATGAGATTTTCCAGGTAAGAATAGTCATCGGTCTGCCATTTCCTCCTCCAAGGCATCTTCCAATGCCCAGGGATCGAACCCAGGGATCGAACATGCATCTCCTGCATTGCCTGAATTGAAGGCAGATTTTTCACCATCTGAGCTACCCAGGAAGCCTTAAGTAATTATATTCAGCATCAGTTAATGCACAACCAAATAGACCAAAGTTTAATAGCTTAAAACAATAAAGTGAAAGTGAAAGTCACTCAGTCATGTCCGACTCTTTGCGACCCCATGGACTGTCCATGGAATTCTCCAGGCCAGAATACTGGAGTGGGTAGCCTTTCCCTTCTCCAGGAGATCTTCCCAACTCAGGGGTCGAACCCAGGTCTCGCGCATTGAGGGCAGATTCTTTACCAGCTGAGCCACAAGGGAAGCCCCAAAATACCGGAGTGGGTAGCCTATCCTTTCTCCAGGGGATGCGCTTGACCCAGGAATCAAACTGGGGTCTCCTGCATTGCCGGTGGATTCTTTACCAACTGAGCTATCAGTGAAGCCCTGCTTAAAACAGTGGTCATTATCAATTTGGTATTTTTGATGCAAAGTCACTCATGAGGTTAAAGACACATGTTGGCTGGGCTCTGGACATATGTAAGCCTAACTGAGGCTAGAAAATCATTTATTAGGTGGTTCATTAGGCTTAATTAGTAGGTTGGTGCTGCCTATTAGACAGAGATCTTACTGCTTTCTACACAGGATTTCCCACAGGTTTGCAAAGAGTCTTCACACACCTGGAGGTCAACTTCCTCCTAGAGCAAGTAACCCAGGAGATCAAGATGCAAGCCACAGCATCTTTTGAGGATCTAACCTTGGAAAGCACAAATCATCCTTTTTGTAGTATACTGGTACACAGCTCAGTCCTGATTCAATATGAAAGGAATGTGCACAAGTGTGGGAATACAGAAGGCAAAGATTATATAGACAGCCTTCTTGGGACTTGTTTACCAGGGTAACTAATTATGAGAACCATGATGTCTCATGAATTGCATATACCTCATGAATTGCAAATATCCTTAAAAATAAAGATATTTAAAAATTTTTTTATCTTGAAATAACTTTAGATTATAAGACTTATTACAAAAAGTTTCTAATAATCATCACCTAGTTTCTCTGAAGTTATCCTATATAACCAGAGAATAAACAAGAGCTAAGAAACATTGGTTCAATACTGTGAACTAAACTAAGGACTTTACTTCAATTTGTACAGTTTTCCCACTACTGTTCATTTCTGGTCTTGATCTCTGCCAGAAAAAAACACTTTGAATTTTGTTGTCTTGTCACCTTTGTCTGCTATACTCCACGTGAGTTCCTCGGTCTTTCCTTCTCCTTCCAAACCTTGAAAATTTTGAAAAGTAATGATCCGATATATTGCAGAAATGTCCCTTCATTTGGAATTTCCTGGTATTTTTTGCACAAATAGACTAGAAATATGGGTTTGGGGAAAGGTGAAATAGCACATTGTGTTGGGGTGCCTGATAACAACATGACATCACTGGTGGGATAAGTCATTTATCTAAACTTGGTTAAGATGATGTAAACCAATTCTCTGTACTCTAATTACAGTTTTTCCCTTCTCATATTCTATATGTCATTAAGCCCCACCACACTCAAGGAGACAGAAATTAAGCATCCCTGCCTAGAGGAAGTATTCCCAAGGAATTTGTGCATATATGTTAAACCTACAATAGTGATCAATTAGTTTTTGACTGGAGAGAGAATATAGTTTTTGGTGGAGATAGAGAATTGCACAGGAAATAGCTAACACCATAGGACAAAATATTTCTGGGAGAAAATATTTCTATTTCTTTATGATTACTCACAGCCTGTCACCATTTCTTTATTCCTATTCTTATTTTAATACAAGTAAACACAGTACACGTAAGTTGTATCTTCCTCCTGTCATGACTCCACTATACCAAAAAAAATTTGTAGTGTTTTGATGAGCATGGTTTTGAGGCCTACGTATCTCAGTTTTCACCTCAAATTCAATGTGAGAAGTATTTAACATGTGTATAAATAATCACACACACACACAGAAAAAGAAAAACCCTCAAAACGAAACTGTTCTCCAGACTCAAGATATGTAAAGTTTCTTCTTCATTTTTTGTTTCTTGGATGGAAGGTCAACTAGACAGAACTAGAATGGTCCCAAATGAATACAAATAACAGTACCCAGGACGTCTCGACCAAGTACTGGAGAGGTTCCCAGACAGCAGATTCTTAAGACAGCAAATTATATTAGCAGCTAATTAAAATTCAATTTTAATTAGCCATGACACTTATATATACTTTAGAACTGATGAAGTGTTCTTCAGACTAACAATTCTTAATAAGCTCTGCTTAAATTTAATTTCTATTTCCATTTGACAGTAACCAAGGAAAACTTATGATTCAACCCCACGCTCAATACCACCTAGCTCAAGGGCTCTAAGTCTTCAGTCGGCTCTTACTTATTCACCCAGTCAATTTCATTTCCAAACCACAAATTCTTCCATTTTCCCTGCTGAGAACAAGAATTTCCTTTGGAACATTTCTATAAGTTTTCAACTTTGATCACGAAGACTATGTCACATGGAAAACATTTTAGATGAGCCAGTGCTTCTGTTTTCCAAGTTATCAAAATATATGCACTTCTTTGAATTCTATTTTAGCAGATATATAGTCCTTTAGAAAAACGATGATGAGTAAATGAATGCAGTGCTCCTCGGATAACTAGCAGTTATGTAAGAGGGAGAAACAGTTTCAGCCTTACCCTCAAGGAATGACACCCCTGTCGCCTCACTGAGATATAACACATCTTGACATTCTCTGTCTCTTTTCTTACTGAATCATAAACATGAATCTAAAAAGAAGAGTTAGGATGTTTACTGCAGAAGGAACAGAAAAGCTCGCGGATCCTAGAACATACTGTTTAAACTCTCTTTTTGGTACAGGATGAAAAAGAAAACTTCAGAGTCTGTTTTACCTCATCTGCCAACGGTATCCTGACTCCTGCCCAGGTCAGCGCTCTTCCCTTCGCCGAGTTCAGTCCAGGATATTCTCGTTCTTCTCTTCTAAGACACGTCCTCCTCAGGCCTATTTTCCAGCTCACTGGAAGCGCATCTTCTTCTGCCACTTGATGAAGTGCTTCTTGGAACCAAAGGCCACAGTGCATTCATCTTGTACCCTCACAGTGTCCAAAACACAGTGGACACCCATTAAATACGGGTTAAATGGAACTCTAAAAGCATGTTTAAAAAAAACCCTCAAAATCACACATATTTAATGAAGAAAAATAAGTGCCGTAAGAGAAGGAAAAAAAGAAAAAAAGACCCATAAAGCGAGTACTATCATTATCCCCTTCCACAGATGTAGAAATTAAGGCTAAGAAATGTTACATGGCCCAAGGAAGCACCTCCAATGTCAGTTTCTCAGTCACTGTGTGATACTGAAAAGAGTTATAAGCGTTGCTAGCCAATGGGTATTAATAAACCATCTGACACTGGAAATCATAAATGTGTGACAGCCAGTTAGGAGAGATGTTGTATCTTTTCCATGCATTTATTGACTCATAAACCATATATTTAATATCTCCCTGCCAAATATCATAAATTGTGTATAGCAGACACTCCCTAGCTGTTGAAAACAGAAGCAGAAGGGAAATTGTGGTTGGATTTAAGATTAGGATCAGGATGTGTCAAGTCCAGTGCCTATGGGGTAAAGGAGTTGAGGGAGCTGTTGCAAATACTAATGAAATAACTAGTCAGGGAGGAAATAAAATTATCCAGGAGAGACTGAGAGTCCAGAAAAATAACAAGTGGAGTGATTGTGCGGCAGTATCAGTTAAATTTTAAAAAGAAAAGGAATAATAAGAATAAAAGACAGGAATAATATTGGAACAGTCTGTGGTCAATTAAAAATTTCACACATGGACTTGTTGGGTAATAGCAAGGTTCAAGGCGCTCTAATATGGGAAAATTAGTAAAATAAGGTACAGGTGAAGTAACGTTGGACTCAGGGAGAGGAAATATGATCCTGTCACCTGGGTAGAGGAAATGAGCCTGGTGCCTTTCCTTTCACCCTCATATGTGCGGAAGTGACCTAAAGGCCAGGGGTAACAGCAGGACAGAACAGGGTATTTAAAGCAGATGAACCACATGAAAACTGTTAATGTTTGAAGGATTGACATATGCACACTATTGATACTATGTACAAAATAGATAATTAATGATGACCTACTGTATAGCACAGGGAAGTATATTATAATAACCTATAGTGGGAAAGAATCTAAAAAGAATATACATCTATGTATAACCAAATAAAAAATGCAAACACTTTGCTGTACTCTTGAAACAACACTGTGAATTAACTATACTTTAATTTTTAAAAATGGTTAAAAGAGTATAAGTCACAAAGTCTGCCCACAAACAAGAGGGGATTACACAGAAGTGTGGCTACCAGGGCAGTAAGAATTACTAGTGAAGTGTTAGAATTATGCATGTGCCAGATGTAGACATGGAGAGGAATACAAATTCTCTATGGATACTCCTTAGACCCATTTTGCTTTATGAAGTATGTGAATTTATCACTCAAAAATAAAATGAAATGTTAAATCTTTGGGGAAAGAAGACTATGATAACTCCACTATTTCCCAGAGGATGAAGGAAGGCTGAATGCCAAAGCGCTGACGCTTTCAAATTGTGGCTGGATAAGAGTCCTGAGAGTCCCTTGGACTGCGAGGAGATCAAGCCAGTCAATCCTAAAGGAAATCAACTCTGAATACTCATTGGAAGGACTGATGCTGAAGCCGAAGATCACCTGTGGTCACCTGCTGAGAAGAGCCAACCCACTGGAAAAGAACTTGATGCTGGGAAAGACTGAGGGCAGGAGGAGCAGGTGGCTTCAGAGCACAAGATGACTAGATAGCATCACCTAGACTGAATGGACATGAACGTGAGCAAACACCGGGAGATAGTGGAGGACAGAGGAGCCTGGCAGGCTACAGCCCGTGGGGTCACAAAGAGTTGAACATGACTTAGCAACTGGACAACAAGAAAATGGTCAATGGCTACTGAGTGGCTCAGGCTTAGGATGGAGGAAGCCCCCGGGAGGGGGATGCTCAGGGTGACTTGCTTATTAGTCCCGAACTCACCAATTATCAAATTAAGCCAAGGTCTTCCCCAATTGTAATCCAGTGTAGTTCCTTCACTGGAAACTTTTTCAATTCATGTAACAATTTACTCCCACTGCTCCCTTGAATCATAGCGTCACTAGTGTAGACATGTGGTGAACTGGGCATCATACTGGGCAGGCTCCGGTATGATACTTGCATTCTCCTGTGTGTCTCTAGGAAATTTCCTAAGCTCTTTGCTCCCAATGATTATACCCTCTACTTGGTTAATTTGTAATAAGAGAGAAATAATACCATATAGTTAAAACATAGTAATGGCCATCATTTTTTTGACTTATCAGCAGTTTGGTACCCTTTCCTGATACAAGTGAAGAATCAGGGTTCTTCTCCTTTATTCTCTTGTACTCAGAGATGTATACTATGGTCAGAGTTCCAATTTCATGTAACGTTTTTAAAAAGTTTGGAACCAGACTGGAGGAACTCTGACCTTCACAATCGTCATCTAAGGAATGAACACAGTAACTGTGGTTGCAAGAATTGTTGCAGGATTCAGTTATACAATATAGGTGGACCATCTAACGTATCACACAAACCACTAAATCGTCATTCTCCTGTAACATTTGTGTCTCTTTTATTTTCTTGACTTTGTAAAGTCACATGTCATGGTGGGGTGGGACGCATAGGACCTGGCATAGATGCATCTCACTAACATTTCTTCATTCTTACTTTCTTCATCTGTAAAGTTGAGGAACAGGATAAGATGGTCTCTAGCTAAGACGACAGGTAACACTGTCATCGCACTGATGCTGTGAGACCAACACAATGCACAGTCATTACCACTGGTAGCTGTGCCCATTTGCAAAGTCCCTCTCTCAGGATTCTACAGACAAAAGCATCACCTCTTACAGCATCTCTGTAATCATCCTTAGAAACCCTATTGGCTTTCCCTTTTAGAGAGCTGGTCCCCCCACAAGCCTCAACAAATGGTAAAATGTTATTAAATGTTGCTCCAAAAATCCACACGCAAAGTATAGTAAAGATTTAATTCTTCGCAAAGTATAGTAAAGACTTAATTCTTCTGTGTGTGTATTATGTGTTAAGATGTGTGTTAAAAGTTAAGACAGATAGGCATGCATGTGTACCTAAAAGTCTGAAATGGAAAGAGCATGGCCTTCAAAATGTTAACACTGTCTTTTAGGGAGTGGTAGTATTATGAGAAAGTTTCATTTTGTTATTTGTACCTTTCTTTATTGACCAGTTTACACTGTGAAAGAATCATCTTTATGATACAAAAAATTAAACTTATAATGGACATTGTTCAGTGAGTGGCCTTGAATTCCCTGGACTCATGTTTTGGTGAAAAGATTTCTGCTAGAATAGCAGCATCTGTTTTTTTCCCCCACATGCCTCCCCATAGCAAAAGGGATGAATCTTAGTGGGTAATGTGAGGGAAGGAAGGAAGCAGGCTCACACAGCCTCTGCCCCTTCTTTTGGGTTCATCTGCCAGGGAGAAGGCCATATGCTGGTCTGCATGCTGCCTTGCAATAGGGGCCTCTGCTGGGGGCACTGGAACTCACAGCTTCACAAGTGTCCATGCGGATTAAGAGGGGAGTCTGGTAAGGCTTACCGGCTGCAATCCTCACTGAGTGGATTCCACTCACTGAGGCTAGTGGACCTCATTCTCCAGTCCATTTTACTGTGATTTAAAGAGTGACACTGTTGCTTCTGATCTGTACATCTGTGTGTATGCATGTGTATATATGTGAGTGCGTGCATGTGGATGCATGCATACACGTTTATATGCAAACGTGCACGTGTGCACATAAGTGTGTACATGTTGTGTGCATGTGCATATATACACTTATGTGTCTGTGTATGCATGTGTGTGTACACACATGCATGAAACTCAGGAGAGTAACAAAGAGTTTATTACTGTTTTCCCTCAGTTGGGAGAGATCTGCTCTCTTCTTCACCAGCTACCATTCATTCCCCTTCTTAATAGTACTTGTAGTTCCTTTTGGGGAATTTCCCCACCTCCAAAGGGCCTAGTCTTAGGGAGACGGTAAGTCCTGGAAGCTAGAAGGGCCCCTGGAAGTCTCCTGTTAGGAATCAGAACAGAGCAGAGAAACCTAAGACAGAAGACATGGTGAGCATTAACGCCTTGACTCTGAGAGTCGGGTACTTGGTGCTTCAGTCACAACGGCCCAGCCACCAAGAGCTCTGGAGCATCCAGGTCCTGCCTATCTGACACCGACTCTGCCTTCCCTTCAAATGTATTACTTTCCCCAAGATCCTTCTAATGAATTCCTGATGTGCTTACATTCGAGTCAGTTTCTGTTTGTAGCAAGAAATCCTAAACAATGCCCTTTGGGGACCAAAAAAAGAAAGCAATTGCTGCCTGAGTTTTGAGTAGAAGAAATTCAATATGTGCAAATGGCTCCACTGACAGCATAAATGATGAAACTTAAACTAAGTTATGTTAACATGAATCACTTTGTAATTACTTCCTATCGCGGATCATGACTAGCATGAAATGAGTTATGAGTTGTAAAGCTATAATGAAAATATTATGGAGCAATATTATTATATATGCCAAATGAAAAACGCATTAGGATTCCTTACCTGCAAAAACAATCTGTAGATGACATGTACCATTTAGAGTATTTCAGGTATATCATCCTTCTATTTGCAGAAGGCAGACTGCCTCTCAGTCTATTTCATCATTTGTAGGAGAATGCCACCTTCCTCAGAGTACCTTGAGTTAAATGAGATTATATCTATAGAAGTTCTTAGCAGACCCTCCACAAACTATGACCCAAATCTAAACAGCAATTCCAAACTATTTTCTATTGATAACCTAACATGTGTATCTTTGTCAAGTGGAAAAAAAGAAGCTGACATCTGAAGTTAGATTCTAAAAAAGAAAAAAGTTAGCCTTTTAAGTCAATTTGACAATTCCAGAAAACATTCAAATGGATTGTATTCCCTTTTAATTAAGTAAAAGCAGCAAAATCTTTTTGGTGTTGAAAAAAAATTTTTTTCAACTGTTCAAATATACAGTGGAAGTTTTAGAAATCATCTCATCTCACTCTTCATTTTTGGTCTGCTTCCTTCAAAAATTAGATCCAGTAACTACTGAGAAGATTTATTTAGTAAAAAAAGAACATGATGATACAACATAATGGATTACACAATTATAGTAGCATCATTAATTCTAATTGAAATATGTAGCTGCCCCTACTGGCCACTGACAACAAATGCACTGGCAACTGAAGCTGCTCTTTTCAGATGATTAGAAATGAATAACCTTCAGGAAAAGATCTCCGAGAATAATCCACAGACCCCCTGTGTCTAAATTACTTGGAGTAACTTTCTGGCAGACTGGATGCGTGAAATGTCCCCCAAGCCTCTGACTTACGAAATTACAATTTTGTGAGAAGTAGAAACAAGAATGAACACTGATAACAAATGATCCATATATTTTCCCAAACATCTAAATTTGCTCTTCCTGGATGACTTGCTGAGTAAAGAATCTGCCTGCAATGCAAGAAACACAGGAGACTCAAGTTTGATCCCTGGGTGAGGAAGATCACTTGGAGAAGGAAATGGCAACCCACTTCAGTAACCTTGCCTGGAAAATCCCATGCACAGAGGAGCCTAGTGGGCTACAGTCCACGGGGTCGCATAAGAGTCAAACATGACTGCGTGACTAAACAGCAGCAGCAAGAGAGCCTCAGTGATGAATGTCATTAAGCATGGGATGCATGAAGGGCTGCACTGTGATCTGCTCTCTATATGTTAAATAAAATATTTACAGTGTTTAGGAGATTCATTTGATGGAACCTAGGTTTTAAAACAAGAAGCTAGAGAAACAAAAATTTTTTTGTTAGAAAGCTTTGACCATTAACGTATTGGTTAAGCAATTTGAGCTAATGGGCACGGTCGGTTTTTAGTCTATACTTAGTACACACTTCAGTTCAGTTCAGTCGCTCAGTCATGTCCAACTCTTTGCGACCCCATGAATCACAGCACGCCAGGCCTCCCTGTCCATCACCAACTCCCGGAGTTCACTCAGACTCACATCCATCGAGTCCGTGATGCCACCCAGCCATCTCATCCTCGGTTGTCCCCTTCTCCTCCTGCCCCCAGTCCCTCCCAGTATCAGAGTCTTTTCCAATGAGTCAACTCTTCGCATGAGGTGGCCAAAGTACTGGAGCTTCAGCTTCAGCATCATTTCCTCCAAAGAAATCCCAGGGCTGATCTCCTTCAGAATGGACTGGTTGGATCTCCTTCCAGTCCAAGGGACTCTCAAGAGTCTTCGCCAACACCACAGTTCAAAAGCATCAATTCTTCAGCGCTCAGCCTTCTTCACAGTCCAACTCTCACATCCATACATGACCACAGGAAAAACCATAGCCTTGACTAGATGGACCTTAGTCGGCAAAGTAATGTCTCTGCTTTTCAATATACTATCTAGGTTGCTCATAACTTTTCTTCTAAGGAGTAAGCATCTTTTAATTTCATGGCTGCAGTCACCATCTGCAGGGATTTTGGAGCCCCCAAAAATAAAGTCTGACACTATTTCCACTGTTTCCCCATCTATCTCCCATGAAGTGATGGGACCAGATGCCATGATCTTCGTTTTCTGAATGATGAGCTTTAAGCCAACTTTTTCACTCTCCACTTTCACTTTCATCAAGAGGCTTTTTAGTTCCTCTTCACTTTCTGCCATAAGGGTGGTGTCATCTGCATATCTGAGGTTATTGATATACACTTAGAAGATCTCCAAAGATCAAAAGAAAAAAAACTATTTTAAAAATACATATCTTCTTTTGGAAATACTACCAAAACTTGATGTGCTTCTTTAAACAACAGTCTCACATTATAAAAAAAGAGCCAGTGGTGAAGTAATAATCAGGGTCAGTGGCTCTGAGAGATACAATCAGAACTGCAGCATCTCAACACCTGTTTTTCTCAAATTGCATGCTAAGAAAAGTGTCTTCAATTTAAAATCAAACTACACAAGCCTTCTTGGTTATCTGCATATTCACAGGTATTTTCAATAATACAGTCTAAAATAATATTGCTTCAGAAAGGAAAAAGTGAGATCCTTCCTCTTGGAAGGTCATCCAACCTGGTCCAATTCAAATGTGTTGTTCAGTCTGGATGTAGTTCAACAAATCAACACTGAATCTGCCCGGACCTTTCCTAGCATTTCCTTACCCGTATCTTTTATCCTCTTTTTCCATGCTCTGTTTATCTAAATATCTTTTCATCTTCTTAGCTCTTCAAGCATGTCAAGTTTGCCCTCTAAAGCAAAACTTCCTTTGTCATGTCATTTACTTTTGTAAGAAATTCTCAGGTAGGCAAAAAATGTAGTACTATTTATAAGATTCAAGCTGTTGTTTTTAATAGTAAAGAAATCCCAATGAATGACTGTTTCTTTGGTTTTCACAGTATTTATATATATGTGTGTGCGTGTGTGTGTGTGTGTGTGTGTGTGTGTGTGTGTGCTAGTCATGTCTGACTTTTTGCAACCCCATGGACTGCAGCCTGTCAGGCTCCTCTATACTCTGATATATAGGTATATTTATATTACAATGCATATTTTTTCTTCTACCCCTGGCAATGTACTTTTATCACATAGGTATTTATGCATCAAAATGAAGTTGGTCTGTTTTATCAGTTAGAATGAGCTAACTGATAAAAGTTAGCCATGACTTTATTATATATTATTGCAGATGTGCTACTGGATTTAAATATTACTAGATTTGAATAGTTTGTTCAGTCGCTGAGTCATATCTGACTCTTTTGTTACCCCATGGACTGTATACTGCCTGGCTCCTCTGGTGGAATTCCCCAAGCAAGAATACTGAAGTGGGTTGCCATTTCCTTCTCCAAGGGATCTTCCCAACTCCGGGATTGAACCCATGTCTCCTATATTGACAGGTGGGTTTTACACCACTGAGACACCAGAGAAGACCAACTTAAATATTATCAGATTTAAATGCACTTTTACAGAACAAAAGTTACCATAAAATATATTTTAGGAAAGAATTGAGAATTGAGAGGAAAAGGATTTACGATCCTCAGAAAACAACCTATTAATTTAAAATTTTCTAGAAAATCAGTATCAGACTAATAACAGTAATATCAGATCATAACATCAGACTAATAATAAATAATTGTTGTTGCTGTTCAGTCATTCAGTCATGTCCGATTCTTTGTGACCCCATGAAATTGCAGCATGCCAGCATTCTCTATCCTTCACGATCTTCGGAGTTTGCTCAAACTCATGTCCACTGACTGGGTGATGCTATCTAACCATCTCATCCTCTGCCAACTCCTTCCTCTTCTTGCCCTCAATCTTTCCCAGCATCAGAGTCTTTTCCAAAGAGTCAGCTCTTCACACCAGGTGGCCAAAGGATTGGAGCTACAGCATCAGTCCTTCCAATGAATATTCAGGACTGATTTCCTTTAGGATTGACTGGTTTGATCTCCTTGCAGTCCAAAGGGCTCTCAAGAGTCTTCACCAGCACCAAATTTCAAAAGCACCAATTCTTCAGCACTCTGCCTTTTTCATGGTCTAACTTTCTCATCCATACATGACTACTGGGAAAACTATAGTTTTGACTATAGGACCTTTGTTGGCAATGACACCGGACTAATAATCTTGTAATCAGATTTTCTGATAAAAGTAAAATTTACATAAAATGATAGTAAACCTAGAGAAAAAAGATTAAGCCATGCAATCATTTTCTCCTCCTAAAGATGGATAAATGTGAAAATAAGACAATTATAGTAAAATCATAAGTGTTCTAGCATGACACACATAATCAGATCCTTCTGGTTAATTCTAGCTATGATCCATAGAAATTACTTTATCTTTTATGATGTACGTTGAGCTGCTCAGAGTACTGAAATATGAAAAGTATTTTATTGGAAATTGGCAAAATTTTGGAATCTATTTCAAGGTAAGCTGAAAGATTAACAATTCATGGGATTCTTGTATGAACATGTGGGTTCTAGGCCACCATTTTGGCTCAGTGATGATGGAGAGCAAACATTCTCCAAGATGCACACGGCTTCTGATCTCACTGTTCACTGGGTCATCACTATCACTTACTTCCCATTTTTATGGAGACACTGACAACTAGAGCAGTAAAAAAGCAGCCTTTCACCTCTTCTTGGTTAACTTGAGAAAATCACTTTTGTTCTATTCATAGTCTAGGCAATAAATCATCAGGCCCTGGGTCATGTCTTCCACCACTGTTCAAAATCTCCCATGTTGCTGGCTACTTCTGCTACACTTTCTGGGGATTGGGTTCAGTCTGTGTGACTGAGCAAACCTCCAAGGGACTCTAGTACTTGGTGGTCTTCAAATATTGTATTTCTGATGCCTAGTCAGTGGGTCTAAGGTTGGGCCCCCAAATTTGCATTTCTAACACGTTTCTAGACCTCCCTGGTGGCTCAGAGGTAAAAAAAAATCTGTCAATGTAGGAGGAGGAAATGGCAACCCACTCCAGTGTTCTTGCCTGGAGAACCCCATGGACAGACTTGCCTGGAGGGCTACAATCCATGGGGTCACAAAGAGTTGGACACGACTGAGCTACTGAACAGCAACAAATTTCCAGGTGACACTGATGCTACTGCCTGGGAAGCACATGCTGGTTGTAGCACAGAGTGAAACCAATCTGTGAATTTTCCTACAGTGCCTTTCATTTGCATTAAGTTATTACGATGAAATCTCACCATGAGTCTGTAGATACAACAAGACAAGAATACACCACATCAGCTTAAAATACAGCTCTTAGAGAAAATGGTTTTATTTAAACCCTACTACACTGTTGGTGGAAATATTAATTGGTGCAGTCACTAAGGAAAACAGTATGGAGGTTCCTCAAAAAACTGCAACTAGATCGACCGTATGATCCAGCCATTCTACTCTCCAGCAGGATCTATCTGAAGAAAATGGAAACACCAGCCCCCAAAGATCCATGCATCATCTCAGTGTTTATCACAGCACTATTTACAATAGCCAAGATCTGGAAGCAACTCAAGTGTCCATCATCAGATGAATGGATAAAGAAGATGTGGCATACACATACATGAGCACGCATGGGCACACACACACACGCGCACACATTACTAAGCCATAGAAGAATGAAATTTTGCCACATGGATGGACCTGGAGGATATTATGCTTAGTGAAATAAGTCAGACAGAGAAAGAGAAATACTGTTATCAGTTATATGTGGATATATATCACTTATATATATACTGTTATCATTTATGCTTCCCTGGTGGGTCAGACAGACGGCAAAGATTCTGCCTGCAATGTAGGAGACCTGGGTTCAATCCCTGGGTCGGGAAGATCCCCTGCAGAAGGAAATGACAACCCATTCCATTATCCTTGCCTGAAAAATTCCATGGACAGGTAAGCCTGGCATGCTACAGCCCATGGGGTCACAAAGAGTCAGACACAACTGAGTGACTAACACTTTATATGTGGAATCTAAAAAATAAAACGAAGGAATATAATGAAACAGAAACATTCACAGATACAGAGAACAAACCAGTACCCACCAGCGGGGAGAGGGGTGGGGGAAGGGCAAGACAAGGGTGGGAATTAAGAAGTATAAACTACTGTGAGTGTTTGTGTGCGCTCAGTCGTGCCCGATTCTTTGTGACCCATGGACTGTATCCCGCCAGGCTCCTCTGTCCATAGGATTCTCCAGGCAAGAATACTGGGGTGGGTTGCCATTTCCTCCTGCAGGGGATCTTCCCAACTCAGGGACGGAACCCACATCCCCTATGCCTCCTGCAATGCAGGTGGATTCTTTACCTTGAGGCATATACCTTTCCTCTGGCTAAGCTCTCAGGGAAGTTCATAAACTACTATGCATAAAATAAATAAGATACAGGACACATTGTACAGTACAGGAAATACAGCCAATATTTTAAAACTTTAAAGAGGGAAAGGATACATGCGCCCATACAGCTGATTCACCTGGTTGTACAGTTGAGACAACACTGTAAAGAAATTATATACTAATAAAAATAAGTGGAAAAAAATGAAGTATGATTTATAAAAATATTAAATCACTACATTATTTACCCAAACTATTATAAATAAACTCTGCATTAATAAAAAAAACTTAATGGTTTCATATAAAATGTAAACATACAACAGAAGTTACACAGCACCTACAAACAGGTAAATTTTTACTGAATGGATGAATGAGGAAAAGGAAAAAATTTGCTGCCAATCTGAAACTAACAGAAAGGTGAAATCCCAAAGCCCTGGACGTAAGAGAGGGAGTGACACCAGCAATAAAAAGGATATCACCTCATTCCTCCCTTTACTCAATCTTTTTAAAACATGGCTTTTGGGCACAGCCATTATACTGCTACACATCAGTACGTGCCTGAATAGTTTGGATTCTGTAAGCATACTGAGAGGCCAGAGATGTAAGGGGACTAAATGAATAAGGGACTTTCTCCCTTATTCATCTGGGATGGTCACCTGCCCTTATGTAGAAAAAAGGCCTTCCTTCATGGAAACCATGAGGTACCAATATATCTGCTTCTCAAAAATGGTTCCCATTTATCCTTCTAGCGTTTGATTGATCCTTGCATAATTTTGATTTTTTTTTTTTACAGACTGTGGTTTTCCATAACAACAAAATTCATTCCATTTTATAGCTTCCTCCCCAGTCTCTTTAGAGGCCAAAGGAATACTGTCCACATGATCACTTTACCAAGATTCATCTTGAACTTTTATGCATTCTACTTTTTTTTACATCCAGGGAATTAACTTGGTCTGTGTGGATCACCTTTTCAAGGACACTAGCTGTTCACTTAGCTGACTGCTCCAGTGTATGAAAGCATCCAATGCCCAGCATTCCAGGAGACAAATCTGAAATGATGGAGAACACGAGTGGCCAGATGTGAAGGACAGCTGGGGACAGAGATGGTCCTGAAAGTAAATACGAGCTTAGAAAAAAATCTGTTGTCTTAGCAAAGAGTCAGGATTTCATTTAAGACGTGACAGGGAACAAAGAAATTTTGCTAATTTGCTCATTGAAAAGTTCTTTTCAAAAACAGGACACGAGGGGACTTCCCTGGCAGTCCAGTGGTTAAGACTTGGCCTTCCAATGCAGGGATATGGGTTCAGTTCCTGGTCAGGGAGGTAGCATCCCTCATGCCTCGTGGCCAGAAAACCAAAACATAAGAGAGAAGCAATACTGTAACAAATTCAATAAAGATTTTAAAGACGGTCCACATCGAAAGAGAATTAAAAAATAAAAATAAAAAAACAGGACACCAGGGTGGAGACCAGGGGAGGGGGTAGGCAGGACCGGGAATCAGGCGTTCTGGGCTGCCTGCCTGGGGCTGGAGATGTGGCTGTGCAACGCGCCTTGAGCCGCTCAGCTGTTGCAGGTCATACGAGTGTGCTGACAGCATCCCACACAGACTGTGGCAGTGCACACATATCTGTTAACCTCTCCTCCCCTGCCTCACACCCCAGGCTGATCTTGTGGATGAAGCTGCCCTTAAGAGCAACACTTTGTGAGGCTTGTGCACAGAAGGGCGGGGTGGGGGGTATATTTTAGAGAGATTATTTTGAGATTATTTTAGGTTTCCAACATCTTCATGTTACATTTATCTTTGGAAAAAATTATCTAATTCAGATGACTTATTTACACAAAATCATGCAGTACCTATTCTGCAGTAAATACTGCTTTAAATGCAACAGTAGTCATATTTATATAGATCACCAAGTTGGTGATAAGAGAATTGGCAATGCCAAGAAAGTAAATATTATTGGTCATTCTCCACCGATTTAGTTTCAAAGGCTGTCCCTCTCCCAAGCCTTATCTTGTGACTGTAGATAAGTTCCTGGGTTTGTGCATCGTTGTCTACAACTATCAAACAGGAAGGATTATATCACTAGCTATATCACAAAGATACTGAGAGACTATAGAATATAGGATGAAACTGCTTTTAGTTCATACATGATTAGGTATAACATAAATTCCAACTATGTGTGTTTCAATGATGTCTGCTGTAGCCCAGTGTAACTGTGCGGGTCTCAGTCAAGTACACTGGGATAGCATACCATGTTTGCGGAACTTTTCTTATAGACATGCCCCAAATGTCTGGTAGTACATTTTCTGAACAGTTCATAAAATTCCATAAACCTTCACCCCATCTTTATTCTTATTATAACTGTAGTAATGTTAAGTCCTGTGAAATTACCACTTTATAGATTAATGATCCAGCATTAGCAATTTTGTATTGTTCAGCCTGGCAGTTGTGATAGCTACATTCTGCTACTACTCTTCTAACGACTACTGCTATTACTCAGAACATTACTCTGATATTCAAACAGTGGTACTGGAGGTAAAGAACCCGTCTGCCAACGCAGGAGATGTAAGAGATACAGGTTATACCCCTAGGTCGGGAAGATCCCCTGGAGGAGGAAACGGCAACCCACTCCAGTATTCTTGTCTAGAGAATCCTACTGACAGAAGAACCTGGCGGGCTACAGTCATGAAGTCACAAAGAGTCGGAGAGGACTGAAGTGACTTAGCACACACACACTGTATGTGCTTAGGAGAACACCAGGCCCAGTCATGTGGCTCAGTCTAGTAATTCTGCAGAGTCCAAATATTCCCATATTAACCTGCCACTGAAGCTCTAACATTTGATGCATACGGGTTCCTCCATCAGTATTACAAATATATATATTGTGATGGGCGCTTCCCTGGTGGCTCCATGATAAAGAACCTGCTTGCCAATGCAGGAGATGCAGGTTCAATTCCTGGGGCAGGAAGATCCCCTGCAGAAGGAAGTGGCAACCCACTCCTCCAGTATTCTCGCCTGTGAAATCCCAAGGACAGAGGAGACTGGTGGACTATAGTCCATGTGGTCACAAGGAAGTCAGAAATGACTTAGCAACTATATAACAACAAATATTGTGATGTGTTACATATGTGGCCTGGCATCCACAAAAGACATACACTCACATTCAAAAGCTTATGTTACAAAGAGATTTTTCAGCACATTTCTTTAATAAAGTAAGCCATTTCAGGGGGGAAAAAAGCAAAGCTTGCTGTTTTAGCAGGTATACTGCTCTGCTTAAAAAAAAAATGCAATAAAACAAACATTCAATCTCTTAAAAGTCCTAATCCGAGCAAAGCTATTTTTCTTTATAAGCAATAGGCCTACAATGTAAAAGGAGAAGTAAGTTCCAGATAACAGCGGCGTAGAGATAATACACAGACTCCCAGAGCAATTCATTGCCCTTACAGCAGGAAATAATGATGTGTCGTCAGAACCCACTTGGGCTGTATCACTTTGCAAAGAAGCATTAGGCCTCCTTTTCAAGTCAGATTTGATTTTGCTGCTATTTCTAGAGAGCTTGAGAGCATTTCTATCAATGAAATGCACACATGTTCTTTATCCACCCAAAATGATCACACCTACGTGCTGAAGAAAAAGCAAAGAGGTTGGGGGCAAAAAGCAAAAAGGAGGGTTCAGATCCATCTTTTTTTTTTTTTTTCCTGTATCCAAGGTTCCACTTTAAGTCATCTTTATGGAATGGGGAACCTTTGATAAAAATCCAATGCCTTAAGCACATGTTCAAACATAAACACTGAAAACCTGTCATTTTTAGCTCCATTTGTTGACGAGAAAGGGGTTTCCCATGTGGCTCAGTGGTAAAGAATCCGCCTGCCCATGCAGGAGACACAGGTTGATCCCACAACATCCTGTTCCCAGGGCCAGGGTGTGCCTCAATGGTCCACAGTATATATCCCCACAGCACCCCCCCGCCGCCCCCCCACCATTTACCTACACCACACCTCCTTGGTTACCAAGACTTCAGTCTTGAGGGTAATCCTTCAGAACAGCAAGCCAGATTCTTCTAGTTTATCATAGGATGAAAAAGAGTAACAAAGATGAGAGAGTTTGTCTAAGAATCCTGGTCTACCAGGCTCCTCTGTCCATGGAATTTTCCAGGCAAGAGTACTGGAGTGGGTTGCCATTTCCTTCTCCAGGGGATCTTCCCGACCCAGGAATTGAACCCAGGTCTCCCGCATTGCAGGCAGATGCTGCTAATTCTTTGTGATACTTGTTCATTCATTTTACCTTTATTTCTCCATTCAGGAGGAAAAAAAAGAGGGAGAGAGATACTAACCCTTTCATCACAATATCTTATTTCAGAACCGTGAAGCCCCACGAGGTAAGGTCTCTTATTTCAAACTGAAGTCTTAGGATGTTCGTAGTGAAGCAGCTTTGGCAGGTTTAGAATTTCATGGACAGCAGCAGCTGGGAGGGGGCAGGGGAGGAAAAGCAAGGGGCCAGGAGCCCCGGGAGTGATCCTCACACTCCCAGGAGGGATGCCTCTTGTAAATCACAGCTGCGTGAACTCGTGAGTTTGGTGCTGTTACTTTTTAGAATTAAGGCGTATCATCTTCAGAACTGCCTGGGATAGTAGACAGAACACTTTCAGTCCTCATTTTTCAGATGAGGAAACTGAAAACAGAGGTTAAAAAACTTGGCTGAGTTCACCTGGCTAGTAAGGAACAGAATCAAAATTTGAACGCACATGGTTCAGCCTCAGCTTTCATGGTTTCAACAGCTACAGTGTGCTGCTTCATTTCTACACCATATTACTGCAAAATAAAATAAAATAAAATAAAATTCCAAAACATCCTTACAAACGTTAACCTAGATGACCATTGACAGATGAATGGATAAAGAAGTTGTGGTACATATATATAATGGAATTACAGTGGTACATATACACAAAGGTATATCACTCAACCATAAAAAGCAATGAAGCTGAGTCCGTTCTAGTGAAGTAGATGAACCTAGAACCTGTAATACAGAGTGAAGTCAGAAAGAGAAAAACAAAATACCATATATTAACCTATACATATGGAATCTAGAAAAAATGGTACTGATCCATCTATTTGTAGGGCAGGAATAGAGACACAGACATAGAGAACAGAGTTGTAGACACAGCAAGGGAAGGAGAAGGTGGGATGAACTGAGAAAGTAGCACTGACATATATATTACTACACCACCCTGGGTAAAATAGCTAGCTAGCAGGAAGCTGCTGTATAGCACAGGCAGCTCAGCTTGGTGCTCTGTGACAACGTAGGGTCTGGGATAGGGGGCGGTGGGAGAGAGGTTCAAGAGGGAGGGGATATATGTATACATATAGCTGATTCATGCTGTTGTACAGCAGAAACTAACATAACGTGTAAAGCAATTATCCTCCAATTAAAAAAAATATTTTTTTAAAAAGCAATAAACGTTATCCTGTATGTGTTTCACAGCAAAGATTTGACAGATAAAGATACTGCAGTCAAGACGACTGAATGCCATTTTCAAAGTCACTAAAGGAGAGAGATGGGAATGGAACCCAAGTTTTCATTCTGTTTCTGCTATATAATTACATCCCTGTCTTCTAAGAATGCAATATATACTGAGATCTCAAATTCATGCCAGTGACAGACATAGCAAAATTATTTTAATTCCGCCGATGCAGGAGATGTAAGAGACTCAGGTTCGATCCTCATGTCGGGAAAAGCCCCTGGAGGAGGGAGGGCATGGAAACCCACTCCAGTATTCTTGCCTAGGAGAATCCCATGGACCAAGGAGTGTGGTGGGCTACAGTCCATGGGGTTTCAAAGAGTCGGACACCACTGAAGTGACTTAGCACACACACACTCATGGGTATTAACATGGCACTGGGGGATGCATAGATGAACAAAACTTTGGTGATTTTGCTCAGAGTCACCCTCAAATGGCAGAGTAGGACATGGCCTCTTGGCTCCCTGGCCCTTCCCGCAGGAGCTCCAGCTGCAGGCCCTGTGCTGACTTCCGCAAGCCTGTCCTGGGGTTCCTATACTATGGCATTAATTAGCTTAGTAGGGAGGAAAAAAAAAAAAACTAAGAAGCAAGCATGGATGTTGACTTTAAAACTCAAAGGAAACAATTAACAATGACCTTCACAGTGAAATAAAGAACACAAAACAGGAACTCTAACCGTATCTTCAGTTCCTTAAGGCTATTTATGCCTTCAAGTCCACAACACTTGTGAACATATCACTGCATAAGGATTTATTTTCTCCTGAAGTCAAACTTTCTCATTATTTCCCAGCAAATCAGCCTCACAAATGGCTCTCTACTTTAATTAACTGCCTTTTATATCATTATCTTACCGAAGCTGCTGAATCTGGTTAATTATTCAAGGGGGCAGAGAGAAGACGTGTTAGACACACCACCATGATTATATATATAAAAAAAAGAGAGCTGGGAACATCAGAAGGAAGCTCCCCTGAACCCCGGGCTCATCCATCAAGCTGCCCCTTGCCATCTTCACCCAGATGTCTGTTCTAACAGTACTTCTCAAGCTTACAGAAGACCTCATTTCTCCCTTTCAATCTATTTTTGGCCCAGTAGCCAGACTGAGCCTCTTAAAAAGTCAATCATTTCTAAAATGAATATCTTATATGTCAATTATACCTCAAAAAAAAAAAAATGTCAAATCACATTTCTCAAAACCTAGGAAATGGCTGCCTTTCTCTCTGAGCATAAAGCTAAAGTCATCGCAGTACAATCTAGGTCCAGGTCCTATCTGATGTCCGGGCCCTACTGGACTCAGCCCCCTCCATCACGCCTGCTGCATCTGTACTGGTTTGCCCTGTCTTATCTATTATCTGACAGGGGAACTATTTAGGTGGGAGAAGTTATCATCCCACTGGCCTTGGCAATAATAACTGGTAGTGAGCTCATGTCTGCTACTGGGGTTTCTCTGATGTTTCAGACAGTAAAGAATCGGCCTGCAATGTGGGAGACCCAGGTTCGATCTCTGGGTTGGGAAGATCCCCTGGAGAAGGGAATAGCACCACTCCAGTATTCTCATCTGGAGAATTCCATGGACAGAGAAGTCCACGGGATACAGAGAATCAGACACGACTGAGCAACTAACATGTTCACTTTTGCGTTTGCTATTAGGCCCAACATTCACACTTGTCACCTCCCTGAGTAGTTAACAGGGACAAATAAACTCAGCAGCTCTGGTGTCACATTTTCTGTACCTGAGAAAGTCCTCATCCCAAGAGTTTTGAAGATGACCGTGAACATGTATTTTGCTACTGCTATACAGTTTATGTTTCATTAGATTGTGTGTGTGCTCAGTCGTGTCTGACTCTCTGCAACCCGATGGACTGTAGCCCACCAGGCTCCTCTGTCCACGCAGTGCTCCAGGCAAGAATACTGGAGTGGGTTGCCATTTCCTCCTCCTCCAGGGGATCTTCCTGACTCAAGGATCAAAACCCATGTCTCATGTCTTCTGCACTGGCAAGTGGATTCTTTACGACAATCAGATTACTGAGGGGCTAATTTTTCAGCTCAGGAACATTTGTTCTTATAACTTTGTGTTTAGAATTAGTGATCTTGCCTCTTCTCATGCCTGTCACCATCGTTCTTAAGCAGGATTTTCACTGGGAAATATCACTTCAAGGAGAAAAGCTGAATCTTCAGACCTGTTCCATGTGACTCCCTACTATGAATGGAGTGACAGTATGTCACCTACAGTCTCCATGTAGAGTTGACTATAAAGGAAGAATTTTTAAAGAAACGTCTAATTGCTTAAGTCATTTATTTAACAGCAGATAATACTGAAAAGAGAAAACAAAATTCTAAGGTACAGATTTAGGAAGAATATACCCACATAAATTGACTCAGGTGTCATATTTGATTCATTCAATACCCCAAAACAAAAAAGTCTACGATGGCCCAGGAAACTTAGTCAAACTGGAATGTTAGAGCACTAAACACTCCTAGAAACACAGAAGTAAAGGGGATTCTAAGAGAATCCAGCCTCCAGCAAACCATACTTACATGCATTCACAGAGAAAGAGAGAGACGGGTTGGCTGCTTATCTTTCTCTCTAAAATCCTCATAGACATAAATCCTACAAGTTGTTTATATTTTTAGGAAAGTTTTCCAGGCAAGGGATTATATAACTTCTAGAGCTGGAAAGTCTGTCAAGTTCATTTAGTCTAAGAACTTGACCTTACAGACGGGAGCATAGGGCTCTGGAGGAGAAGAATTAGTCATGGTCAAGCAGATGGAATCAGAGAGAGCCCCCAGCTCTACCCTCTGTGTTCTTCTCAGTAAGCAAAGTTGCAGAAAACCTGCCTTACCACTCTATCTTTGCAGAATTTGCTTAGTGTTTAAGAAGACTAAGAATTCACTGTCTCATTCTGAAACCGTGAATGTGCAAATCATATCTATGCATTTAGGCCATAAATAGGAACGTGATATAAGGGCAATTAGGGATGGGGTAATATTCTTATGAAAATAAATAAAACTCCTTTTTTTAGTACTGATAGGGGGACCTGGGAAAGGATCTGAAGTTGGGGCTGGCCACGGCTTCACTGAATCCACTGAAAATAATTTACAAGCAAGTGAGTCAGAAAGAAAAAAGAAAAAAATCAGCAATATTCTCATAAAGCATTGTATTCTAGACTCCTTTGTTAAACACAAGAGAACACTCCTCAGTCTTACAGCAGTGGGCTTTTAAACACTTATGCTTTTCCTATAAACCAGCAGCCCAGAAAGGAGAAGCTGAATATTCCACACTACACAAAGCAGTCAGGTTTACCTTCAGATTCAAATAGTATTTGCAGAATTCAAGTGCAGCCACTGAAGATAACAATTCACTGTGGATGAGACAAGAGAACACTGTCTCAGATGTTTATCACTGGAGAGCTGGAGGATATCAGAAACCATTTCACAACTCACAATGGCTGCTCCGCTAATCATAAGCCACCTTTTATTTTCATAAACAAAGTCTCATTTTTCTTACTTTTGAGAATTTCTGAAGCTGGATGCTTTCAAGACACTTGGAGATTGATCTTCAGACTCAAAGCACCAGAGCAGTTAAAGATTTTATCAACAAGCCCAGCACTGGTGCTGGCATTTGAAATCCCTAGAAAAGAAGGGTACAGGCAGACAACTGATGCAGGAAGCACCTTATATGGTTATGTATCAGCATAGACTCAACCACCTGCTCTTCAAAGAACTGTTCATTGACTTGTAAAGTCTCATAAAAGAAAAAATCCTAGGAAATACAGTCATCTATGCGGTAGGATTTCATGGCCATTCAACTCCATTCATCCATCCTAACTAACCTTTTCCAGGATGCTATAATGAGTTACACAGGAAAAGTTTCAGTGAGAAAAGGAAAATAATATGAAATATTCAAACACAGCAGACGAAAGAGAGAATTCTTAGAACTCTTGTCAAAGGACATTATCTCTGCTTCTAAGGTGACCCCATTTAGGTTCTAGATTCTAATAACTTCGGAGCAGAATAAGCACAAATACTTAACCAATCCCTGGTTGATTTTGCTGAAGACAAGACTAAATTCCTCTGGAATTCAACTAAATGTCAGTAATTCCTTCCTTTTATGTCTGTACTTGGTACACCATTTCTACCTTTTTAAAATAATTCTAGGGTCTTTACTTTTTAATTGAAGTGTAGGTGATTTACTATATTGTGTTAGTCTCGGCATGCATCAAAGTGATTCAGTTATATACACACATAAATGTATTCTTTCTCAGAGTCTTTTCCATTCTAAGTTATTACAAGACATTAATGTAGTTTCCTGTGCTATACAGTGGGCCCTTGTTGGTTATCTATTTTATATATAGTAACGTGTGTGGTGCTAAGTTGCTTCAGTCATGTCCGACTCTTTGCGATCTTATGGACTGTAGCCAGCCAGGCTCTTCTGTCCATGGGATTCTCCCAGCAAGAATACTGGAGTGGGTTGCCATGCCCTCCTCCAGGGGACCCTCCCATCTCCTGCATTGGCAAGCAGGTTCTTTACCACTAGCACCACCTGGGAAATCCATTTGTAATAGTGTATATATGTTAATCCCAAAATTTATTCCTTCCCTCACTCCCCTTTGGTAACCCCAAGTTAGTTTTCTATGTCTGTGGGTCTTTTTCTGTTTTACAAATAACTTCATTTGTATAATTCTTTTGGATTTCACATTTAAGTGTGTTTCTACCTTCTTTTGTTCTCAGGTTTGACACTCTATCTACCACCTTTGGGTCAGTCCCTTCCTGTTTCCATTGCCTCTCTAATATTTACATGCTTCAGAGAAGACAAAAATAAGACTCTGTGGCACTAGTGGTAAAGAACCCACCTGCCAATGCAAGAGGCATAAGAGATGCGGGTTTGATCCCTGGGTCAGAAGATCCCTTGGAGGAGGGCATGGCAACCCACTCCAGTATTCTTGCCTGGAGAAGTCCATGGACAGAGGAGCCCAAAGGGCTACAGTCCACGGGGTCACAAAGAGTCGGACACAACTGAGTGACATAGCACAGGTGACATCTAACATTTCATCCTGCCTCCCCTTCTTTCTCCCTCCTTGATCCACAACAGCTTTGAAGATCAGCACAAATATATTGTGTCCATGCTGTGCTATGTTAAGGAGACAGCTGACCAGAGAGAGGGAAGACTTATCTGTGGCAAATGGTACCCAGGAGATTCCTTCTTCTCAAGACCTAAATTTGGCATCCTAATTCCTAGAAATGATTCTTCTAAGTGTCATGATCCACAGGTACCCTATTTTGCACAAAAAGTTACTTCTATTGATGATTGCAGTTATCAATAACTAAATAAAAACCAAAACTTTGGAGCTGCAAGGTTGATCAGAGATGGATAAACTGGTACAAACTGTCTTGGAGTTGAAGACATTCATAACCAGAGAAGGTAATGTCAGCTCAAAAAATAGTCACAACCTAAAGGTGAGAGTTTGTTTTATTCAGGCCCAGGAGATAACATCTCAAGCAACCCAGAGAGAACTGCTCCCAGGAGAAGCGGGGAGGACTCATGTTATTTAGAAGTTTGCAACCAAGGGCAGGTAGTCTGAACATCAAAAGTATTTTTGTGAATTAAAGTAGACCAGATTGGACTGGAAGAAGCACAAGCTGGAATCAAGATTGCGGGGAGAAATATCAATCACCTTAGATATGCAGATGACACCATCCTCATGGCAGAAAGTGAAGAGGAGCTAAAAGCCTCTTGATGAAAGTGAAAGAGGAGAGTGAAAACATTGGCTTAAAGCTCAACATTCAGAAAACGAAGATCATGGCATCCGGTCCCATCACTTCATGGGAAATAGATGGGGATAGAGTGGAAACAGTGTCAGACTTTATTTTTTGGGGCTCCAAAATCACTGCAGATTATGACTGCAGCCATGAAATTAAAAGACGCTTACTCCTTGGAAGAAAAGTTATGACCAACCTATATAGTATATTCAAAAGCAGAGACATTACTTTGCCGACTAAGGTCCGTCTAGTCAAGGCTATGGTTTTTCCAGTTGGTCATGTATGGATGTGAGAGTTGGACTGTGAAGAAGGCTGAGCGTCGAAGAATTGATGCTTTTGAACTGTGGTGTTGGAGAAGACTCTTGAGAGTCCCTTGGACTGCAAGGAGATCCAACCAGTCCGTTCTGAAGGAGATCAGCCCTGGGATTTCTTTGGAGGGAATGATGCTAAGCTGAAACTCCAGTACTTTGGCCACCTCATGCAAAGAGTTGACTCATTGGAAAAGACTCTGATGCTGGGTGGGATTGGGGGCAGGAGGAGAAGGGGACGACCGAGGATGAGATGGCTGGGTGGCATCACGGACTCGATGGACGTGAGTCTGAGTGAATTCCAGGAGACGGTGATGGACAGGGAGGCCTGGCGTGCTGCGATTCATGGGGTCGCAAAGAGTAGGACATGACTGAGCGACTGAACTGAACTGAGATATCACAAGGAATTTAGTGTTTCTCTATGTATGGAAAGATGCAAGAGTCTGGGCTCACTGAAACCATTCCTTTCACATGCATCTCAGCTATCTAGGGTCAGTACCCTGAGTTTTCCAAGTCCCTCAGTGCTCACCTTAGGGAGCGGCTGCAGCCTGATCATAGGTACTGTTATCCTGTCTGAGTGCCCAGTAGAGCTGGAATCCTGATGACTGTGACATCCTTGCTTACTGACATGGCAGGAAACACTCCATTTTTCAGAAAATACCATGCCCGTGATCACCAAGCAGAAAATTGACAGCACAAGATGTTAATTCTGAGATACTCAACAGCTGGTAATCGAGTCAGATCTAATATTTACATATTATTAGACTCAATCATGACCCATCCAAGACATCACTCTTACCTCTAGTCAACTTGTCCTGTGTTTTGGGAGCATATTCAGAATCTAAAATAATGCTTGTCAATCTCATTGCTTATATTTTGCAGAAGACACACAATGATATCACATTCTGAGGTCAAAAGCAAGAAATCATTAAAATTTTAGTACATTTTTACATCAACATGCACATCTTGGCCTGCTCCAGCTTATGGAAATTGGGTAACAGTTGAAGTTAAAAACAATTTTTCCCATCTGACTATTTCCTAATTCTCACAGAAACACCTAGAATCAGGGAATGGTGATTCATTGACAGCTGCAGAAACACAAATCAGTAAGACGTGACCTGAAGTAGCTCTCTCACAGGAAGATATTAACATACAAAAGCATGAATCATGACAGTCTGCCATCAGGAGCTACACTTTCAGGAATAGAATGCAGTTCAATAGAACAAACTCTACGAAGACAGGCAGAGCCTATAAAAGTGGAAAGAAGAAACCATAATAAATAAAGGCCCCAAATTAGCAGGACCGACCAGTGAGGAAATCAAACCAAGCTGGACAAAGCAGAGAAGAGGTGCTGGGACAGAGTGGGAAATAAAGGCAGGAATTTGTTCCAGGCACACCCCAGACTGAAAGCCCAGCACAGGGACTGAGACTGAATATATTATGGAATATGGTACACATTCAGGTTTATCTATCCCTTAGGACTGACCTCGGCCACAGTTTACTGAACTTGTTTGGGAAGCACAGGTAGAAACCAGGGAACTGACAAAGGAACACAAAACCTGTTTTCACTGAGATCTAAGATGCAGATTTCTGCAGTTTTTAACTCACGCCTTTATTAAAAGAAAAAGTTTTCTGCTCCATCGTCTCGCCAAGGAAATTATTTTTTCTCACCCTTGGCTTTGACTTTCTTTCAAACTGACTTTACTTATATATAAATGCTTTTAACTTCAACTGTCTCCAAGTTCCATAAATAGCAACAGGCCAAGATGTGCGCATTTATGTAAAAGTATGCTAAAACTTTATAGATTTCTTGCTTATTGACCTCAGAATGTAGTATCATAGTCTTCTGCCAAATAAACAATGTGATTGACAATAAGCCTTATTTTAGACCCTGGATGTGCTTCCAAATGCAGAAAAGCGGACTAGAGGTTAAGAGTGGTGTCTTGGATGGGTCATGATTGAGTCTAATAGTATGCAGATATTAAGTATATATTTTTTTCCTTTTTCGAAGCAAACTCATTAGTGACCATTGTTCTCCTCATCCTGCAAAATGCCACATATGAGCATGAAAAGAACAGCACCACCACCAAAACTCAGCATCCTTCCAACACTGTTAGACCAGCCCTGAAGTCTGGGCCATTCTATATACATCACTTTCATATGCCCCAGATTTAAAACCAAGGCCAAGAGATGTTACTCCTTAAATCTCAGTTGAGGTGATATAAATTAAGCTTTTCCCCAAATAAACTAAATATAAACAGTTTTTGTTGCCAAAGAAAATACAAAGACCATGATGTTTAAGGTCAAATGCTGTAAACTTTTTATCTAGAAATTTTCAACAAATCCTAAGGAAACTCAAGATCAATCATTCTAATTTGGTTTCTTTGGCAGAAGAATGAAAGATTAGGGCCACCTTATGTTCACATGCAGGAACATGGACTGCAGGAAAGCATGGAACGCTGACAACTCAGGGCAAAGCACAAGTGTGCAGATGCTAATGCAAGCTGAACTCCTGACTCTCCACATTACTCAAGCAAAGCATTGGGTGCTCTGCCCTTTGGCCAGCCCTGTGGCAACACCTCCTCAAACACAATCCTAGCAAATAAAAATCATACTTTTGTACACAAGTTCTACTACTTCAAAAGAATTCATTTCACTTCAGTATGTTTTGCTAAATTTCCTCTGACTTGTTCAACTTGTAATTCTTAGGGGAAGAATGTGAGTGAATGAGTGAGTGTGAGGCATACACATCATGACTGACAAGGTTTACATTTTACAATTACATGTCTTTTATGTTAAAGCTTTGGAAAAGTATGTTGGATTGTATTAACAATCTCTCTTGAGAGAACTTGAAGTACTGAAATTATATAAATCACTGAAAATGTATCCTCCTTGAAAAGCAGAAAAAGCTATGAATACAACTGGACTATTTCTGGTCTTGAATGCAAGGCCTTCTTGATAGCACAAGGACACAAGGGAAAAGTGCCATGATAAAGAGAAAGGATGAAGGTGGCTGGGAAGAAAGATTAAGAGTCCATGTCTGGGTCCTTTCCCCAGCACAGAACAAGTGTCAGAGCTCCCACAATGAGGCTGTGGCATTGGTTCTGACCAAGAGAAGGAGCAACAATAAGACACTGCTAGGGACTGTATTGTGGTTGTTCAGTCGCTAAGTTGTGTCTGACTCTTCATGACCCCATGGACTGCAGCACATCAGGTTTCCCTCCCCTTCACTGTCTCCCAGAGTTTGCTCAAACTCATGTCCATTGAGTCAGTGATGCTATCCAACCATCTCATCCTCTGTCGCCCTCTTCTCCTCCTGCCTTCAATCTTTCCCAGCATCAGGGTCTTTTCCAATGAGTTGGTTCTTCGCATCAGGTGGTCAAAATACTGGAGCTTCAGCATCAGTCCTTTCAGTGCATATTCAGTGTTGATTTCCTTTAGGATTGACTGTTTTGATATCCTTGCTGTCCAACGGACTCTGAAAGAGTCTTCTCCAGCACCACAACTTGAAAGCATCAATTAAAAGATGCTTGCTCCTTCGAAGAAAAGCTATGACAAAACTACACAGCATACTAAAAAAAACAGAGACATCACTTTGCCGACAAAGGTCTGTTTAAGTCAAATTTCTGGTTTCTCCAGTAGTCATGTAAGGATGTGAGAGTTGGATCATAAAGGAGGCTGAGTGCAAAAGAATTGATGCTTTCGAGGGACTGTGTAACAGTGATGTATTTATTCTCCTTTAAGGGGAGAACTGTGCAGAGTAAAAAGATTACTTATGTTTACACTTTGAGAACCTTGGAAGTACAGAATACTGAACAGTCAGGGTAAGCAGAAAGGTGTGGTGACCCATAACAATGAGATGAGAGAAGTGGTGAACAAAATGTCCACATGGTATAAACAATGCCTAAAGCATCAACACGGCCAGATGGACCACTATCTGATTAAGGGGCTGGAGGAGGAGGACACTCAGCTGAAGTCCTATAGGTCCGAAGGGAAAAGATAGCCCAATGCCAACCTACCAGGTTTTTACCTCTACAATTCAGCATTTATAATGTACACTAATGTAAATACCATGTGACTTAGCAGCATCTGGCTAAGCACCTAGGATTTAATATGAAAATTGTCCTATTTTAGAATTCTGAACAAAACCTTGTTTTAAAAGCATAATTGGAATTCTCTGACAGTCCCGTGGACTCCATGCTTCCACTGCAGAAGGCATGGGTCCTATTATTGTTTGGAGAACTAAGATCCTGCAGGCTGCAGGGTACAAAAAATGCAATTAAAAAAATAATAAAGCCATAATTATTAAAGAAAGGTAGCAATAATTTACTTCTCTCAGTAAACTGTCTCCCAGAATATTTATTGTTATTCAGTCACTAAGCCTTGTACAACTCTTTGCAACCCCAGAACACCAGGTGTGTTCAGCATACCAGGCTCCCCTGTCCTTCACTATCTCCCGCAGTTTGCTCAGATTCATGTCCAATGAATCGGTGATGCCATCCAACTATCTCATCCTCTGCCACTGCCTTCTCCTTTTGCCTTCCATCTTTCCCAGCATCAGGGTCTTTTCCAACGAGTCGGTTCTTTGCATCAGGTGGTCAAAGTATTGGAGCTTCAGCATCCGTCCTTTCAGTGCATATTCAGTGTTGATTTCCTTTAGGATTGACTATTTTGATCTCCTTGCTATCCAAGGGACTCTCAAGAGTCTTCTCCAGCACCACAGTTTGAAAGCATCAATTCTTCAGTGCTCAGCCTTCTTTATGGTCCAACTCTGAGTTGAGACCCAAAGCTCTATTTCTCTTCCTTGATTAATTTTACTTTCAGAATTTTCTGATTTTATGCTACTCACTGACTTCCTATCTTCCAAAATATAAACTAACCCAACAAAAAGTAAACCCTTAGGAATGAATGTGATTCTCAACATGAAAGGAATTATTGAAAAAAGGTATTTATTGGCCACTTCATTTTCTATTTCCTTATTAAGCAATTGCTCACTTTTCTGACAAAGGTCAATATACTCAAAGCTATGGTTTTTGCAGTAGTCATGTATTGATGTGAGAGTTAGGCTGGAGAATTCCATGGACTGTATAGTCCACTGGGTCACAAAAAGTCAGACATGACTGAGCAACTTTCACTTTCTTTCCTTGTTATTATATAAAATTGTTTTCATCTTCAAAGGAGTTCTTGTCTTCATAATAACAAAGACATGATCTTAAACCAAGGAAACAATGTATAATTTCAGAATCATATAAGTTGGAAAAAAAAAAGGAGTATTTATTTTGTTGTTAAATATTTAATGCCTTTGCCTTTGTCTGAACTAGAAAATAAATTGACATCACTTTCTTCAGGGACATGTGTTTCAGTTCATTTTGTTATGTGCTGACATATAAAAACAAATGTTTGATATGTTAAGTTGCTTTTGTTATGTAATAGTCATATTTTGAGATAAATATTAGGTATATATTTTATATGGGGGAGAGGAGTGAGAATTCTCATCTCTTTTACAAAGCATCAAATTCTCAGAAGCAAATAGATCTGTGCTGCTTTGCCCCAAGATGCAATATCTATCATCAGATAGGTAAATAGCAAAAGCTAAATCTGAGATTTCATCAGAGACAAACTCTGAATTCTGATAATCTCATCAAGAAGTCAAGATGAGGCATGGTGAACTGGGTGAAACCTAATATCATCAAGAAATGCACAGAGATTAATCAAAATAAAACACCATTAAGAAAGGATCAGAAAGCCTTGGCTAAAAATAGGCCATCTGAGAAAGGCTGAACATTTTAATTGGCTATTCACTCAAATGCATTAACAGTATGACATGACTTATCAAAAAGGTAGCACAGACAGATGCTGTTCATGGAATGAGAGTGGAAAGGAAAGACACAATCTCTTGGCACCCTAATTTTGTCAAGAGTCGAAATTTGGTGCAGCTTGTTTGTTATGGATTATTTATGTGAAAAGTATTTTAAACCTATTTTACAATACAGTACTATATAGCTAACTGTGTCAATTGGGCACCTAGGCTAACTTCATTGGAATTATGAACAAACTGACTTACAAACATGCTCTTGGAATGGAACTCGTTCGTATGTAGGAGATTTGCTTTAATTACAATTATCCCTGTATAATTCTGTCTCTTAAGCCCCAAAACTGGGAAGCAGAGACTCAATCTAACTTCTAGTGGCTGTGAATAGCCATTAGCTGGATTGAGCTGAATAGTCACTGTGTTAAAAGGTGAATGAGCTTTCATCAACCATCAGAATATACTGCACTCTTATTAAGGGCCAAGAAGTGAGGCAGTGGCTATGCTGGCTAATACCAGAGACAAAGAAAAAGTGAATAGAAACTCATCTCAATAATGGAATAACTTTTAAATAATTAGACCTGCTTGAAAATGGAACAGGACACCTAGTGAAAAATATGTTGGCTAATACCAGAGACAAAGAAAACATGAGTAGAAACTCATCGCAATAATGGAATAACTATTAAATAACTAGATCTGCTTGAAAATGGAACAGAACACCTAGTGAAGAAGTTTGCCCACCATCATTCAAAGTGTCAGGAATACTATATAAAAATTATTTGCTAATTGGTAGGCTGTATAAGAACATTGTGGGTTAGTTGCTCAGTCATGTCTGACTCTTTGCAACCCCATGGATTATAGCCCGCCAGGCCCCTCTGTCCATAGGATTCTCCAGGCCAGAATCTGGAGTGGGTTGCCATTTCCTCCTCCAGGGGATATTCCTGACCCAGGGATCAAACTCAGGTCTCCTGCATTGGAGCCAGATTCTCTACTGTCAGAGCCACAGGGAAGACCAAAGCCGCTCAGTCGTGTCTGACTCTTTGCAACCCCATGAACTATACAGTCCATGGAATTTTCCAGGCCAGAATACTGGAGTGGGTAGCTATTCCCTTCTGCAGGGGATTTCCCAACCCAAGGATCGAACCCAGGTCTCCCGCATCGCAGGTGGATTCTTTACCAGCTGAGCCACCAGGGAAGCCCAAGAATACTGGAGTGGGACCTTATAAAGTACTTTTCTAAGTACTTTACTTTAGGTACCTTCTAAGGTCCCTTCTAACAGGAAGATTCTATAGTCTCTTCTGCTATACCTCTTCTTCTTGTCAAAGGCAAAAGAAAAATATCCATTTAGATCTTTCAATAAGAGCAATAGCCATGTAGTTCTACATTTAGTAAAAGCTAAAGTATAAAAACTCAAAGATTTTGCTGCAGGGTGTCAGAATACAGCCAGAAAACAAACTGCTAAAATGTAAGCTAGAATTCAACACTTCTGATTTCCTTAACTAATGAAGTAAAAGCATTTCCTGTGCAATTTCTGTGCATGCATGCAGGCAACCAGGTAGTTGCATGTTTGTCTAAGTTCTATCATCAGAAAATACTCAGCACTTACAATATACTCCTGCATTATCACCAAACAGTTGTCCCATTTAAGCAAAAGAAAAGGAGTGAATGCATTTTATACCAAGTGACACTAAATTGAATAACTGTTAGCATTTAATGACATGCAATAAAATAGAAATAAAACTGACTATTGTTCAAATGAACTACTGACTCAGTGTCCTGACAAGAAAGGGAACAGATTCAAAACCCTCAGGGATGCAGAATGTGGGAAATTTGTGGGCAGAATGGTAATAAGAATGGTAGAATGATAATAAGCAAGCGCGGTGTGTTCAGCCTCCCAGGGTGGGGCCAGTGATCTACCAGTGTGTTTCTGGGCAGCTTACTTAACTCTAGTGTGCCTCAGTTTTCATGTCTGTAAAGTGAGCATAATATCACCTACCTAACAGATGTTTAAGAACCACTCAAAGAGATAAGTCCTGTAAAGCACTAAGAACAATGCTGACACATGATAAGGATTCACAAATATGAGCTGTCATGATTGGACCAGAACTTATTTTCACACTAGGTGGATCCATAGTTATCAACACAAAGTTGAATGTTGTATTTACTGCAGCACTATTTACAACAGCCAAGACATGGAAACAATCTAAATGTCCATCTACAGATAAAAAGATAAAGAGGATGTGGTATATACAGGCAATGGAATATTACTCAGACATATAAAAGAATGAGATAATACCATTTGTAGCAATATGGATGGACCTAGACATTATTATACTAAATGAAGTCAGACAGAGAAAGAAAGACTTTATACAGTGTCACTTATATGTGGAATCCAAAAAATTATGCAAATGATCTTATTTCCAAAACAGAAAGAGACTCAGAGATATAGAAAACAAACTTAAGGTTCCAAGGGGGTGGGGAAAGGGACAAATTATACCCTTGTATCCATAACTGGTTCATTAGAGTCATTCTCCACCTACATCTACTCTTCAACTCTGCATTCCCCTCCACCTCACCCCTGCTTCTCCCCAGTCTGGACTTCTGCCCAGGCTGCCAGCCACCCAGCTTCTCAGCATCCCTGCCTTGGACCAAATTCTGATACTATTCCTTAATCTCACTCAATTTTTTTCTTCAACTTGTCACAGTTAAGGATCAAAATACACAAGGAAATGTAAGTGATTCTGGTACATCTAGATGAACCGTGCTAGTCCTTGGAGACTCTGAGATGAAGGGATAGAACCTAAGATGGTGAGCCATTCCAATTGCTTCTGGAAGCTTACCTCCTACAGACGCAAACTGGAAGCAGGGGACAACAGCAGATGGTGGGGATTTCTTCAGGTACACCAACTGCTACCACAGCCCGAGGTAAAACTATGGAGAAGGCAGAGTTTATCTATGGAAACTTCCTCTTTCTCCTGTGAATTTCCTTTTGTGTTTTTCACTTGCTTCCTAATGTTCCTCTGGCTGTGCAATAAATACCTACCTAGAACTCAGATTCCTCCTCCTTTCTCCTGGGCATCAGTTAAAACCCTCCCTCTCAAAGAATGATAGATTTTTGGGTAAGTCTTAAGCAGATTAATGCAATTAACACTGAATTGTTCTGTATGAGGAACTCTCTCATGATATTTTGCTTCCTACAATGTGATTACTAATCTCAATGATTTAATGGAATGTGAAATTTGTAGAATACATGAGAGATTATTTTGACTAGAGAGCTAATTTTTTTAAGCTGATTTTCTAAAATAAATGACACTGCCTCTAACACAGCACAAACTCCCAGCACTTCTCTCGGTAAGTACCTCTTCATTCCACCTAACTGAACAAACAGCCCTCGATTTAAGAAAGAAGGGGAATTTGTGTTTGCCACAGATAAAGCATCCAGAGGTTTCATTAACTGCTTGCTTGGATGGTCGAGAAAACCACGATATCCATCCATTTTCTGTGTCAGGAGCACAGAAAATCCATACAGTGGCAATGACGGTAGAAGTGCTCACCTTAAGGACTGGAGGACTCCTAGGGAACTGCGTGTGTCTGTGTCTGACTAGTTAAATGATCAGCATAGACCTGTTCAGGCTTCCTTTTGGTCTGCTCACTTTATCCCTATTTCACTGCTCATGGGCATGCCCATTACAAAGGACCTAGAAACTGTCATAAAGAATGAAACAAATCAGAAAAAGGAAAAAAAAAAGCACTGTATATTAACACATTTATGTGGAATCTAGAAAAATGGTACACATGAACCTATCTGCAGGGCAGGAAGACACACAGGCATAGAGAACAACCGTATGGACAATATCCAGATTTATCCTCCCAAGTCAGGGGGATAAATTGGGAGACTGGCACTGACATATATATATATACTACTATATATGAAACAGATAACTAACGAGAATCTACTGTATAGCACCTACTCAGTGCTCTGTGGTGACCTAAATGGGAAAGAAATCCAAAGAGAGGAACACATAGAGCTGGTTGAATTTGCTATACAACAGAAACTAAAGCAACATTGTAAAGCAACTATACTCCAATAATTTTTTTTTTCTGTTTTCAAAAAATGGCTAGAAGGAGAAGGGAGTCAAGGTAATTATTTCAATTGCTTTCTCGTCCCTCCAGGGATCCAGGCAAGGAGAAAGTTAAAACCAAACTAAACATTTGTAAGGGAATTTCAGAAGATTACACTTATCTATGCATTGCAACAGCAGCCATTGAGGATCAACTGCCTTCCATGCAAAAAAAAGGGCTCTGGGATATTCTTACTTGAAGACTTCTGACATCAGCATGTGGGCTATATGTACAACCTTTAGTCATTTATTAGGTAATATAAACAAAATATCTGAGAGTAAACTTTATATCAGTCTGACTTCCGAGGTAAGTCTGATATCAGAGACTTATGTCAGGCATAAGTTTGCTAACGTGCTCCCTCACACACTATGGAAATTAGCGGAACAAACGTTACTCTAGTTCATCTATTCTCAGTTTTTTCCCTTTTGTTTGACTTTTTCTTATGTTTATATATTGATATGGGATATTTTTATGACAACAGGTTTAAACAAATACAAAGATCCTAGCAAGATAGTTAGGAGATCAATATCTGTTCTTATAACTGTAATGTAAGGTAAATACATATTTATCAATAATATATATCGGACAAAAAATATTTCAGACAAATATCTAATTTTTCAGACAAAAGCTGCCTGAATACTATGATTAATGTGAGGCTGTCTGCATACTAGCTCTCCTAATCTTTGGAATTTCTAATTTGTATCAGAGATGAATAGGCTATCAGTAGGAAACCATAAAGATTTCTCGGTATTTATCTTTCCCTTTCAGAAACATTTTATTACCCGTATAATTACTTCAGCTAAATCCTACTGTTACAATTGTCTGCTTATCATGTGTAATGAGAAACTTCTCCCCACTTACTACTACTTACTCAACCACTACTAGAACAATATGTTGGCAACCGTAAAATCCAATTCTGCACCTGAAGGAAATATTTCTGTCAGATGGTGTGTTATTTATTAAAAGCTACAGAACAAATAAGTTCAAAACTCAGCAGCCTAAAACGGCCAAGGTTTGTTACAGTACAGAGTTTCTGAGATTCAAGAATGTGGTGTCGGCTTAGCTCAGGATCTCTCATGGGGTTCCAGTTAAGCTATCAGCTCAGGATGTCATCATCTGAAGGCTAGACTGGGGCAGGAAGACCTGCCTCTAAGCTCAGTCAGGAGGCTGCTGATGGAAGGCTCCAGTCTGTCGACGACAAATGTTCCTCACCACATACATCCGTTCACAGAGCTGCTGACAACATGGCAGCCAGCTTCCCTCAGAGTCACTGATCCAAGAAAGCAAGAACAACCGACCACAATAGAGAATGCAGTGGCTTTTACAACCTTATCTTGGAAGTGACAAAATATTACTTCTGTCAGGTCCTATCTGTCACAAATAATGACTAAAATTTGGAACAGGACTACACAGAGGTATGACTACCAAAGGTCAACGGAAGCTGCTGGCAACCCCAGAGGCTGTTCAGTTTCTGACCAGAACGATTACTACTATAGACGGCAGTGCATTCCACTTCTGTGCCATCAGACAAGCCCTGAGGCAAACTCTTCAGTGAAGGGAAAGTCGCTCAGTCGTGTCTGACTCTTTGCAACCCCATGGACTATACAGTTCACAGAATTCTCCAGGCCAGAATACTAGAGTGGGTAGCCTTTCCCTTCTCAAGGGAATCTTCGCAACCCAGGGATCAAACCCAGGTCTGTTTCATTGCAGGTGGATTCCTTACCAGCTGAGCCACAAGGGAAGCCCAGCAATCCTGGAGTGGGTAGCCTTCCCCTTCTCCAGCAGATCTTCCCAACCCAGAAATCAAACTAGGGTCTCCTGCATTGCAGGCAGATTCTTTACCAACTGAGCTATCAGACACGGCCCAAATTCACCTTCGTAAGATTTGGTTGGATAGAACATGGATAATTCACTAGATTTTAATAGATTATAGGTTTTTTAAATTATTGGAAAATGAGAGTTTCAATTTGATTGTTCTTTTGGGAACTCTTGAAAGGGAATAAGCATAGCATTTTCAAATAATTTTACTCTAAAGTATGACTAAATAAAAAATATACCAGAGAAGGAAAAGAATCACAGATGAAGGAGAAAGGGAGATACAAATGTAGACAAAGGAGTAAAGGCTTATTTGATGGCAAAGCAGGTATTAGGCTGGGGCTTCCCTGATAGCTCAGTGGTAAAGAATCCATCTGCCAAAGCAGGAGATATGGGTTTGATCCCTCGGTTGGGAAGATTCCCTGGAGAAGGAAATGGCAACCCAATCCAGTATTCATGCCTGGGAAATCCCATGGACAGAGGAGCCTGGCGGGCTACTGTCCATGGGGTAACAATGGCCGGACATCAGCTTAGAGTCAGACATGGCTTGGAGACTAAGCAACAAAAAATTATACATATCAGAATGATGAATTATGAAAAATTGGCTTATCAGAGTAGTCATAATGAAAATTAACTATGCTGTAGTGTCAGGAAGCTCTTTTTATAAATTTCTATTCATTGAATTTCTGCCAAATTACTGCAAAATATCATCATAAGTGAATCTAAGAATTACCAGTTTGACCTTTGAATATATTTATTTCATTTTCACATGATATTAACTATAACTCTGACTCTCTTGTAAGTAGAAAAAACTCCCCTTATGAAACAAATAACAATGCCACTCATTTTCTAATATTTTACTTTCACTCAGAAATAAAAACCATGGGAAAGGAGCAATTGGAAACATCACTAATTATTGCTACAATTAGGAAGGAAAAATGTCAATGTCTACTTAATAAGCATCATAGACATGATACATAGACATGCTACAAATGTATACAGTTATTTAGAAAGTTCGAACCTTGAGAACTCATTGGATATTTGACCTCCAAAATACTTTTATCCTGAGCTGCTATTTAAAATTGTTTCTAATGTTCTGTAACTCTTCTTTGGAAATTGCTTCTCTATTGCACCTTGTTTCAAACTAATGATCAAAATGCAAACTCAAGCTATTCATGACAGAATCCTCCACATTTTATAGTAACATAATTTTATCAATAATTGTTCAGAAGCTCTGTGTTAACAGTAAGTTGCAGACAAAATGCTCAAAGTTGCTCTCACTAGGGGCACCAGATCTCATGCTCTGAAAACATCAGTTTTCTGGACGGAACACATAGCTGTACTGTTTAAAGTTTTAGGGAGTGACTGATACCCGGCAGATTCATTCATATGTGGCACCTCTTATATAGGCCATGTTACAATGATTTTATTTTTCTGTCCTTTTCAAGGCTGCAGCCTGTGCAAAGTATAATGCAAAGCCATGCCCCATGCTGCTAGACCCCTGGAGGCATCTGCTTTCAGGAACAACTTTCTGCCTTGTGGCCTCTTGCATCAGTGCATCCCGTGGTTCAAATGGCACCCTTTTGGAGGAAAACAAAGCGGTCAGTATAGGACAGATGATCTTTTCATTCAAAACCTCAGAAGTGAGTTTTTTATGATAATAATTTAGTGATAAATTAACATTCCGCCAAATGGACTACTCTTTTAGCAGTTTCATCAGACAAAAGGAATAATTTTTAAATGTTTGGAATAATGATTTTCTTAACAGGAGCTCTTATTGAAAACAAAGGGCATTAAAAAAAAAAAAAACCCATACCACAGAAACAGAATTACTATTTTTCCTTAATAATAAAATAGCTTTTAGATTATATATTAAATGTAGAAGGTGGAAGCTCCCAACTCTTCCTGCCCACCTCTCCCCCAATTAACTCCTCCAAACCAACATTCTGTGGCTTTTACTAGTAGCTTTAGTTTTCTTTATTCAGTAAGCAGATGCTCTTTTGCAAGCTTACTTTCCAAAAGTAAAGTTCCAAGAACAATTTTCTACAAACTATAGTTATGCATTTTGTGCAGCTATGTCTCAGATGCTAAGAAGCTGACTTACACCTTAAATAGCTTTCGTGATAAATACTATTCCTTATTTGTCACTTCCTTTTATTGTTTGATCCTGTCATTCCAATGTTTATGAAGTCACAGTTTTCATAAGAGAACCTTTCTTTCCCTGTGGATTACTTTTTAAAGTCTTGATACAGGATTTCAGGGGCAACTCTCCTCCTGAATCCTTCTAGGAGGTACAAATGTCAACTGACTCAAAACCCCATCTTGTTGAGATCTTCCCAGATGCTACAACTTTTGCTCTTGCTTTTGTTTTGATGACTGGAAAATATTATGCAGTATTTTTAAATAGTGGTAGTTTACAATGAAGTACCACCTCACACCAGTCAGGATGGCCATCATTAAAAAATCTACAATAATAAATGCTGGGGAGGGTGTGGAGAAAAGGAAACTCTATGCTGTTGGTAGGAATGTAAATTGGTGCAGTTACTAGGGAGAACAGCATGGAGGCTCCTTAAAAAACTAAGCATGTTTCTCCTTCCTCCTGAAGCCCCTTCCCATCTCCCACCCTATCCCACAAGGTATACCTGCGACATGTGTATACCTGTGGCTGATTCATGTTGATGTGTGGCAGAGGTCAACACAATATTGTAGAGCAACTGTCCTCCATTAAAAAAAGAAAGGAAAAAACAACTAAACACAGAGCACATACATCATGTAATGACTATATACCATCGAAATTCTATGTGACATCTTTAACCTAGAAGTAAGGCTTTAAAAAGTAATACAGTTTCTATGTATCTATTGCCAGGAGAAATATCAATAACCTCAGATATGCAGATGACACCTTTATGGCAGAAAGTGAAGAAAAACTAAAGAGCCTCTTGATGAAAGTGAGAGTGAAAAAGTTGGCTTAAAACTCAAAATCCAGAAAACTAAGATCATGGCTTCCAGTCCCCGGCACTTCATGGCAAATAGATGGAGAAACAATGGAAACAGTGACAGATTTTATTTTGGGGGTCTCCAAAACCACTGCAGATGGTGACTGCAGCCGTGAAATTAAATGATGCTTCTCCCTGGAAGAGAAGCTATGACCAACCTAGACAACATATTAAAAAGCAAAGACATTACTTTGCCAACAAAGGCCCGTCTAGTCAAGGCTATGGTTTTTCCAGTAGTCATGTATGGATGTGAAAGTTGGACTATTAAGAAAGCTGAGTGCCAAAGAATTGATGCTTTTGAACTGCGGTGTTGGAGAAGACTCTTGAGGGTCCCTTGGACTGCAAGGAGATCCAACCAGTCCATTCTAAAGGAAATTAGTCCTGAATATTCACTGGAAGGATTGATGCTGAAGCTCCAATACTTTGGCCACCTGATGTGAAGAACTGACTCATTTGAAAAGACCCTGATGCTGGGAAAGACTGAATGTGGGCGGAGAAGGGGATGACAGAGGATAAGATGGTTGGATGCCATCACCAACTCAATGGTCATGAGTTTGAGTAGGCTCCAGGAGTTGGTGATGGGCAGGGAAGCCTGGTGTGCTGCAGTCCATGGGGTCACAAAGAGTCGGACATGACTTAGTGACTGAACTGAACTGAAATAACATTTTTATTTGTGCACAAATATATACTGTACATTGCATATAATGTTAGTCACTCAGTCATGTTTGACTCTCTGCTACCTCATGAACTGTTGCCTGCCAGCCAGGCTCCTCTGTCCATGGAATTCTCCTGTAAGTAATATTTAAAGAAATATCTTATTTATTAAATATTCATAAATAATGATCTTAGTTTCATTATATATTTTCTTGCTTGTTAAACTTGGAAAATAGTTTCTAACCATAAAAAAGTTTCTTAACAAGTTAGCTCATGATGTTTTTAAAAAGGAGAAAAAGTTGAAACAAAATGTTGTCACCAAAACAGCGGGAGGTTTCTCTTCCTCTCGATGTAGTGGTTTTTTTGATCATTTTACTATGCACGTAGGTGACATAGAGGACTGTGAAAAACAGACAGGCTTTGATCTGGGACCGTGAAGAATGGAGGCTCTCCTAATCCAATAACATTGCTTCTTTCACCCCAAAGAATTCCAATAAACACATGGAACTGCACAAAACTTGCCTATGAAATTCTTCAATTTTTATTTACAATCCAACTTCACACAGGCATGTGTGTGTATGTGTGTAAGCCAGTGTGCACTGTTTAACTGACAATTTTTGGACGTGTCATGTTGACTCTGAACCCAAAGCACATTCGTATTCTGAAAGTAATAACAGTTTGCATGGGTTTCATGTGGGGGGAAGGTATACATCATCTGCTCCATGAAGGATGTCTAGTAGATTAGTACATGAACCTTGGACTATTTTCTGCATCTTAAAAGAAAGCTGCTCAGAGCCGACTTGTATTTAAAAAGCCATTATTTTTTAATTGCACTGGCTGCTACATCTTTTCTGGGATTATTTAGTGCTAATTATGTGTAGTGGGTTGTTACCACATCTTACTGTAACCGAGACAGTTTCTAGAGATACTATGGTTCAGAACTCAGCAGGATAGCACAAAGCTATCTGCTACTTTCCCTTTATGTAGTTGGGCTGCCTGAATTTTTATTTGCCCAAATAGCAGCAGTAACATTGGCTTCAAATTTTATTTGTGGAGTTCCAGTCATTAGAAATACAGTGTCTGCCCTGACTCTGTGCCCAGTCCTCTAAAAGCCTTCTTCTCCTTTATCTTACGAATCTACTATCCAATAGCCCTTTAGTTATGGGACCTGACACTGAAGACAGCTTTTGATTTTCTGATTTCTGGATATGTGCAAATTGATTTAGATGATAATAAAAGGCCTTCCTTACCTCTGGTTCTTTGTTATTTTTTTTAATTGGAGTATAATTGCTTTATAGTGTGATATTTCTACTGTACAGCAATGTGAATCAGCCATCCATATACATGTATCCCCTCCCTCTGGAACCTCCCCTCCAATCCCAGCCCTCTAGGTCATCACAGAGAACCAAGCTGAGCTCTCTGTGCTATACAACAGATTCCCACTAGTTATCTACTTTACACACAATAGTGTATACATGTCAGTGCTCCTCTAACAATTCATCCCACCCTCCCCGTTCTCCAACCCCAGATCCACATGTCCATTCTTCACATCTGTGTCTGTGCAGTAGCTGTTGTTTATATTGATATTAATGTCCTCATTACAAACTATAGTTTATACAATATGGCACGTTGTGTAAGACAAATATGCACGGGAGGGTTGTTTTGCATTGTAATAACAGCACCTCCACTCTCAGAATGATGATCTGAAAGAGTGCTATGGTTCTCGTAAGTGAACAACACAAATCTTTACCTCTTCTCTCCAAAACAAGCATACAAGAATTCTTTATCCTTGGATGCAGGTGTTAACACCAGTAAGGTCTGTCTAGTCGCTGCTCAGGCAAGCTAGAATCCTACCAGAAGCTGCCGTATGTGAAGCCAGTGTTTGTATGGGCCATGCTGACCCAGGGAATAAGCAGGAAGCAAGCAGCAGCAGACCTGGATTTCAGTTCTTAATGGTTCCTTGTAGCTGTGTGACTATATTTAGGTCACTTAAATTTTCTGTGCCTCTTCTTTCATCAATCAGAAGTATTAGCACTTCACAGAGTCCTCTGAGTAACATATGTGGCAGCAAATTATGAAATGAAAAATCTTAAACATCCTTAGTTTTGACTTTTGACATTATTAGCGTAACTCCAAAAGTGGCACTGGTATTAACACTTTTTTGGGGGCCAATAACCCCAATCTTGGGCATTTTAGATACACCAAGTAATGTCTTTTTACAGTGATTGCAAGAGGCTGTGAACATTTGGTTGTTTTCACCCACCTTTGAGATCAATCGACATATAACACTGTGTAAGTTTAAGGTGTACAACGTGATAATCTGATATGTGTAGGTGGTATGAAGTGCTGACCATAATTTTGGTTATCACAAGAGGCTGTAAGTTAGACTAAGCATAAGATACTAGCTAAAGGACCTTTTTATGTGGGAAAGATTTCATGGGCTTAAAAAACAAAATGTTGATTGAATCTTGGTTCTAGTGATAAAGTGCATGATGAGTATAACTCAGACATAATTGTAGGTAAACAAATTATCTGGTCTACCCATAGTCCAAATATTTGAATGCCTATATCTTTATTTTAAAAAATGATTTAAATGTGTTTAACATTCTAAGTATCATTAAGAAATGTTAAACAAATTAGCTATTTTCTTAATTAAATATTTTTTGCAAAGCAGGTAAATTCTATTATATCAAATTTATAAATAATAAAAAATGACTTTCAACTGTTCAAATATGGATAAAACTTAAGTATATAATGCCAATATTGTGATTCTCATTAATTTTATATTTTATATATTCAACTAAAGCATATCAGACAATTTTGTTGATGTTAATTCGTATTACTGCAATGAAAATTATCACGGTATACCTGTGATTGCTTTTTAACCAAAAAAACAATTTATTCATAAAAGTCATTATATAATAGTTTGCCCAATTTCTTTTTCAATAAAATGAATAAAAATAAGTTGACATTTTATAATTTCCAGGCACTGTTCTTAGTTCTTATTTTCTTGAAATATTAATAGTTTTTTCTGACATTTACATTCTTCTCAATTGATTTTATCAAATAAGGAACACTGGTTTGGTTGCTATTTAACTTCAACAGGAACTTCACATTCCTAATACTGAATGAAATCTTACAATCTGTATAAGATAGTTTTCAGATTTTTTAAGCATACGTAAGTCCTGGCAACCCTTCAAGGCAAAAAGTAATTAAAGTATATAATGTGAATCTAGGCTTCCCAGGTGGTGCTAGTGGTGAAGAACTCGCCTGCCAATGCAGGTTAGACATAAAAGACACAGGTTTGATCCTTAGGTCAGGAAGATCCCCTGGAGGAGGGCACAGCAACCCACTCAAGTATTCTTGCCTGGAGAGTCCCATGGACAGTGGAGCCTGGAGGTCTACAGTCCACAGGATCACAGAGAGTTGGACACAACTGAATGTGAATCCACCTACCTACTCTGGCAATTATTGGTTCATTCATTCATCTATTCAACAAACGTTAATGGAAAAACAATCTTGCCAGGCACTCATCTTAGTTCTTGTACTGCATCAATGAACAAAATAGATTTTATCTCTGATTCACAGTTTCGCTTAAGACAGATGAGAAAACTGAGGCCCAGCATGAACAAATTGTTTGTTCAAAACCATGTGAATAGTCTGTTTTTACATGTTTTCCCAAGCTAGGGATACTCCCACAATTCCACACTGCTCCTCCCTCTTCCCGTCTCACCAATCCCTCACTGGCTTGTACTAAGCTTAAACATTAATCTATCAAATGTGGGTGTACACTCTTCTACAGTTTGATAAAAACAATACAATGACACATTTCTTTTTAGATTTCTATAGAAGGTTCCCTGTGTCTTATCTAGCCAATTATAAAATAAGTAAGAACCCCCATCTTATACTTGGGTGAATCTGACAGTAATGCGCACAGAGAATTGACAGGACATACTCAGTGATGGATTCCTTCTGACACAGAATTATTAGGAAAATTTTAAGCTATCATTACTAATTCCAACCACTGTATTCTTCTAAAATAAGCCTATTTTCCGTTTTTATGGCCTCAGTAGAAATATCCATTTCCCTCTAATCCTAAAATTGCCTTTGGTTAAATAGCGACACAGCCTACAAGAAATATGTTAATTCTACCTAATATATTAATAATTATATTAGTAATACATTAATTTTGAAATAAACTATCAACCTAACTTTATCCTAGTTTTGGCTTTCATGATTTGAAATCTCCAAAAGGAATACTTGTTAGGTGATCAAAATTTATATCAATGCTATGTCAATGGCCTGAAGGCAGCTGCTTCTGAGATACCAAAAACACTGGAGAAATGTTAGAGTACACTGTAGTATTTTGTTTGTTTGCTTGCTTTCAAATTTTAGAAAATGTATTACATCTACAAAGCTTGCAAGGATGCTGGTTATATTTACCATAATTTGCTTTCACTCACTACTATGTGTCAGCTTCTATTTTATATTATTTCTCACATCACAGCTATTTTTCTACAGTAAGTAGAAAAGTAAGTTTTCAGGGTTTCTCTGGAAAACACAAAGTTGAGCTCACTTCTTAAATTCCTTAGGTTAATACATACACACATGCTACACAGAAATAAAAATATGGATAAACACATGCACGAACATATATAAATATATATACTTCCTATATTTGTGATTTTGTCTTGTATCACAGATTTTTTGAGTGAAAGTCCTATAAGAATGGTGGTTAATTTAATGAACTCAAAAAACACCCTACTTTATCACAAGTACTTATGTCACTAAGAAATGTCTAAAACTTTTCAGTAATAATGTACCTGATCAGTATTCCTAGTTGCTAAAAATATTTATGATGTTTTTTTACAAAAGTAAACATGATAAATTTTTCTGATGATGAGACAAAATGATTCGTGAATACAGTTGGTACAGGCAAGTAAAGACAACATTCACTCCAATAAATCAGTCCCTTATAGAAATGAAAATAGTTGTACACAGCCATATATTAACCTTAATTAAGCTCATCAAACTTCACTGCAATCTAACTGAAGGAATACGTTTGATATATGTTAAACGTTGCCAGCATTTCAGAAACAGTAAAATGCTAAAGACCTCAAATAAAAAAAGGGGTTTGCCATGGAAAACATTAATGCCATTGTTAACACATTAACAAACCTTTAACAGTATTTGTTGAAAAACCAAAAGGTTGCTAAATTTATGCACTTATAAAGTCGAAGCAACCTGATCTGTGGTTGTGGCCCTGGTCCAGCGCTGAAAGACAAGAGCATTGTCACCAGTTCTGCCATGGCCGCTGCCTCTAATTTAAATTGTACAGAAGATGGATGTGATCACAGCAAATAATTACAGGAAAGATGTCATAAGCCAGTCCACACTAACTCTCTTGACTGTTTTGTCTGTCATGTCTTTTGGTAATACTTACTTTCAGAAATAAGGGCTCCTCTGGTAGCTCATGTGGTGAAGAATTTGTCTGCAATGCAGGAGACCCCGGTTCGATTTCTGGGTCAGGAAGATCCCCTGGAGAAGAGATAGGCCACCATCTCCAGTATTCTTGGGCTTCCTACTAGGTAGCTCAGATGGTAAAGAATCCACCCGCAATCGGGGAGACGCGGTTTTGATCCCTAGGTTGAGAAAATCCCCTGGAGATGGGAAAGGCTACCCACTCCAGTATTCTGGCCTGGAGAATTCCATGGACAGAGGAGCCTGGCTGGCTACAGCCCATGGGGTCGCAAAGAGTTAGACATGACTGAGTGTCAAAGAGTGTAATGAGTTTGTTTACAAGGTCAATCTTAGCCACATATAGGATGGCGAACACTTGTTCGGATTGTGGGTCAAGTGAACAATAACAAAATGAGATAAGCAACAGGATGTGGTTTTGGGGCTCAATATTGGTCTACTGTATACATGGCTGTCAAAAAAGGCTAATGAGGCATTTGGCTGCAGAACCGAAGTAATAAACACAGTAAGAACATGATTATCTCATTGGACTGCACAAATTGGAACCCATCTGGTGTACAATGCTAATTTCTGGGAGTCATTTTTCAGCACGAACACTGATAACTTCAAGGGCTTTCCAAATTACATAAATGATCCTGAAACTTTGTAAAATGCGATAGTTAAGAAAATATTTGTGTCTTTAAATATTTTAAGAGCTATTGTCTACGATATGAGAAGGGGAAGGTTTAGGCTTGCTAAGCCAGTGCTAACACCTAAATAGATTAGTTGTTATGTGTTAAGATCCCTACAAAATCAATATTAAAAATAAAATAAAAACCAAGATGGATTACCAACTCTGATGAGAATAATTTCATTATATTTCTCTCTACACACCTTTTCCTCAAGAATCCGTGTGTGCAATTTTAAATAGAATATGAAAGACTTCATCATGAATAGAGCTTGTAAAGTAAGTTTTCAAAAGATAAAGCAGTCTGGGGTAAGAATCTTTTGAAACATGCTAAATATGATAATGAAGACATAATTAGTAAGTAGACATTGCCAAGAAGTCAGCCACATATCTGCACACATTTTATTCAATGATATTAACACATCAGTGTGAGAGTTCGACCATAAAGAAAGCTGAGCACCAAAGAATTGATGCTTTAGAATTGTGGTGCTGGAGAAGACTCTTGAGAGTCTCTTGGACAGCCAGGAAATCACACCAGTCAATCCTAAAGGAAATCAAACCTGAATATTCAGTGGAAGGACTGATACTGAAGCTCCAATGTTTTGGCCACCTGATGTGAAGAGTCCACTCATTGGAAAAGACCCTGATGCTGGGAAAGACTGAAGGCAAAAGAGGAAGATGGAGGCAGAGGATGAGATAGATAGCATCACTGAGTCAATGGACATGAACTTGAGCAAACTATGGAAGACAGTGAAGGACAGAGCAGCCTGGTGTGCTGCAGTCCATGGGGTCACAAACATTTAGAACATCAGAGGCTGGTTCCTCATGAGGAGCACTAACAGGGCAAAAAGGATGACCCAAGGACCTACTAAAAAGTAGGTCTATTCTATTCTAGCTGATAACCAGGTTTGATGTATATATTCCTTAAAGAATATATTTTGGATTATTTCTCATATATACATATACACAAATTTAATGCAAACAATAGGTCTCAGAAATTACGACAATGGAGGTACAGCTGTGGCTCTTGTATGAAACAGAACTATGGTGCTACGTAGTACTGCATACTTCACTATTAATTCACATTGAGTTGACAGTTAAAATATTTTTTTTCTTTATTGCTGCACCATGAGGCTTGTGAGATCTTCGTTCCTTGAAATGAAGTGAAATGAAAGGTTCTCAGTCATGTCTGACTCTTGGCAACCCCATGGACTACACAGTCGATGAAATTCTCCAGGCCAGAATACTGGAGTGGGTAGTCTTTCCCTTCTCCAGGGGATCTTCCCAACGCAGGGATTGAACCCAGGTCTCCCGCATTGCAGGCGAATGCTTGACCACCTGAGCCACAAGGGAAGCCCAAGAATACTAGAGTGGGTAGCCTGTCCCTTCTCCAACAGATCTTCCCAACTCAGGAATCGAACCAGGATCTCCTGCATTGCAGGCCAATTCTTTACCAATTGAGCTATAAGGGAATCCCTTATCAGGAGTTCCCTGATCAGCTATCAAATCCAGGCCCCCAGCAGTGGAAGCATGGCATCTTAACCACTGGACTACCAGGGAATTTTCAATAGCTGGAATTTTTTTCCTGGTGAAAGGAAGCCCAAGAAGGTACTAGCTCTGTACACACTTAGAAATTTAATGAACACTGATAATCACAAGAAAAAATTATGAAACATTGATCTTAAAGGAAGAAAAAGTTCAAACTGCAAAAAAATAAAATGAAGAGAGGAAAAGTATTTTGTCAAAGCTGTCTCTAGGCTAGCAGATCTCAAATTGGGGCTGTATGTCAGAATTGCTGGGGGCACTGTTTAAGATACATTTGTCAGAGTCCTACACACAGAATCTGATTCAGTAGGTGACAAATATTTCTGCCAAAATCCCCACAATGTACTGAAATCACTGTTCAATGGTTTTCATTTAAAACATTACAAATAGGTGTTTTCAATCCATTTTCTGCCATTAATGAACTCAATGTTCAAAGCTGAATAGCACAAGTAATATGAAATTGCCCTAATTAAGCAGAGATAGCAACCATAAAAGTGGGCCCAACCATGAAAAACATCCTTGTTATGGAAATTATTTTTTCTCATTGTTTAAATTTTTAATTACATACATGATAAATGACTGGTCTTGGAAAGCAGAAATAAAAGCAAAAAGCCTAGTCACTCATTATCAAAATGTTCAGTAACTGCCACTGCTATGAAAATATTTTAGTATATTCTTAAAATCACTTAAAATACACTTAAAATCACTGCAGATGGTGACTGCAGCCATGAAATTAAAAGACTCATGCTTCTTGGAAGAAAAGCTATGACAAACCTAGACAGCATATTTAAAAAAAAAGAGACAATACTTTGCTGACAAAGGTCTGTCTAGTCAAAGCCATGGTTTTTCCAGTAGTCATGTATGGATGTGAGAGTTGGACTATAAAGAAAGCTGAGCACTGAAGAACTGATGCTTTTGAACTGTGGTGCTGGAGAAGAGTCCCTTGGACAGCAAGGAGATCAAACCTGTCAATCCTAAAGGAAATCGGTCCTGAATATTCATTAGAAGGACTGATGCTGAAGCTGAAGGTCCAATACTTTGGTCCCATGATGCAAAGGGTCAACTCATTAGAAGAGACCATGATGCTGGCAAAGACTGAAGGCAGGAGGAGAAGGAGACAACAGAGGATGAGATGGCTGGATGGCATCACCAACTCAATGGACATACGTTTGAGCAAGCTTCAGGAGATGGTGAAGCAAAGGGAAGCCTGGCGTGCTGCAGTCCATGGGGTCACAAAGAGTCAGACACAACTGAGCGACTGAACAACAACAGAATTTTACTGGATTATAGTTGATTTATATTAATTTTTGGCTGCTTGAATATATGTTTTAAATCAGATCAGTAGACTTATTCTAGCAAGATGCTTGTTTAGTAACAAATGAACATTTGTATGTTGTCAGTCTCATAGTCTCATGATTCATCTTTGTTCATAAAACAGTTCACTAATTTCTCATTATTTACAAAATTGGAAGAAAACTATCTATTATAGTGTTCTTTGATTATGCCCCGAACAGCAAATATCCCCCTACATCTTTTAAATTAGTATCTTTCCAGGAATGGGCTTGGGGGTTAAATACACACACACACACCTATGGACTTGGGGGTGACACCCCTGTATCACATTTTCTTATAAGCAAAAATTAGACCTGATAGAAATTTCAAGACGTTTTTCCCCCACAGGGAAAAAGAGAGACACAGGCTAAAAAGATGGTGAGGTATACTGTGAGATGGGACCAAACATCCCACAGCAGAGGTCCTACACTGCTTTCAATGCCTGAAGTCTGTCCCCATCCTCCTAAGTGAGCAGAGGAGATTCTGTAGCCCACTTATGTGTTCCCACCAAAGGGACAGCTTTGGAATTGTGAATATTATCGCTTACCCAGTTGGATAAAGCTGTATTTACAATATACACACTATTCCAAGCGACAGTGATAGTCTGACCGTTGTGTCTGACCATTGTATCTGACTCTTTGTGGTGTAGTCCATCAAGCTCCTCTGTCCATGGAATTCTCCAGGCAAGAATGCTAGAGTGGGTTGCCATGCCCTTCTCCAGGTAATCCTCCCAACCCAGGGATCAGACCTGGGTCTCCCGCATTGCAGGCAGATTCTTAACCATCTGAGCCACCAAGAAACTTATACACATAGTATTTCAAAGGACACAGGAAAAAGAAGACAATCTATGGTGGGTCAAGGAGCTATTTAAGAACAAAGGTAATTATGATTCTGTCTGGAAGCTGCCACCTTGTGCTCCTTCTCTGCCCAGAGCAAGATGATAGAAGTAAACAGGAAAGTAAGCACTGACTCCAAGAAGGAAGCATGGGTACCACACACAGGCATTTGGGAACAGAGAACACACTACCTACAAATATACCTCCAAAAATGCCTGTGATGGAGTTGGTGAGGAGACAGTCAACTCTGGCTCAGAAACAAGTCTCCTAATTTCTAGGAAAAAGGATAGGTAAGATCCAGTCTATGTGTTAATAGAGATCATAATATTAATAGAGATCATAGCTACAATGATTAAAATAAGAACTCTGTTTCATGCAAAATCAGATTAAACAACAGACTCAAACAACACTGATTCATTTAAAAGCAGAGTGCCCTCTTGGAGGTTTCCGTTCACAAATACAAAACCATTAGGTCACAGAACACCAAGTTCTCTAGACACTGCATGCGTGCATGCTCAGGTGTGTCCAACTCTTTGAGATACCATGGACTCCAGACCGCCAGGCTCCTCTGTCCACGGAATTTCCCAGGCAAGAACACTGGAGTGGGTTGTCATTTCCTCTTCCAAGGGATCTTCTCAACCTCAAGGATCAAACCCACATCTCATGCATTAGCAGATGGATTCTTTACCATCAAGCCACTTGGGAAGCCCTTCTCCAGATTACATGTCATTATTAAGATTCATTTTTATCCACATATGAATAAGACCATTTGGCATTTGTTAAAGATGTTATGTTCGCATTCTTTTTCCTGAATACAGAATCAGTATTTTTATGGCAAAAAGGTTTAGCTCGGAAAAACCCTTATAGCACTGAAAATCATGACTGTAGCATTTCAATGGTTTTCTGTGGCCCATTTTCTATCCACCGTACCTGTAACCCTAGACTGTACCAAAGGGAGGATTTAATGTTTTAAGCAAAAGGTGATCACTATTAAAAACTACATGCCTACTTCACTTCCTGAATTTAATACATGTTTAGGAGACTTCTCACTGAGGAGAAGAACAGACTTCAAATTTAGTGCATAAAAGTAATGACTTCATTACAGTCGGTGAACCTGTAAAACTAGTATCTACAAGGACAGATCAAATATATTAACTTACTGAGGGCCTAATCCACTTTAGGAATACTGGCTAGACGAATCATAATTTACTTAAAATTATATAGTGTTATAATATAGTACAGTGTTAGTCTCACTGTGTCTGACTCTGCAACCCCATGGACTGTCACCTGCCAAGTTCCTCTGTCCGTGGGATTTTCCAGGCAAGAATACCCAGTGGGTTGCCACTCCCTTCTCCTTGTTTTATCAAACTGTCTAAGTCAGCAGATCAGATGGATGAAGCCTTCTCTCACATTATAGAATGATATATCCTGGGGGTACGCCAAAAATGTATGTCTTTTAAACTTTGTACTTTCCATTTCTTTGTCTCCATCCAGTTCTTTCCCATCCCAAACTATAAACAAATCAGTGACATAAATTCCAAGGGTTTAAATTGAGCCAAATGTTGGAGTATCTCGCACTCACAGTTTGTTATCTTTTGAGACATGCCTTTGATTTTCACTCGTGAATCAAGCACTCTCCTCGCCATGACATTCACAGCCTTTTATCAGTTGAGTATAAATAACTCTCCCCACCTCACTTCCTGCTAATCCTTCTGAAAATATTCTATTTTCTAATGAGGCCAAACCATATATTCTCCCCAGATGGAACACACTTGCTATGTTCTATTTCCAGCTAAAGTGTTTCCCGGATATTTACCACTTATCCTTCTAGACTTCACCAACTCAACAGACATGAATTTGAGCAAACTCCAGGAGATAGTAAAGGACAGGGAAGCCTGGCATGCTGCAGTTCATGGGTTGCAAAGAGTCAGACACGACCTAGCAACTGAACTGTTACCATATAGTTTTATGACAGGCTTCTCCTACACTCAGAAAAGGCTTTTATTAAATGTGTTTAAAGATGCTAATGATTAAAGTAAGAGAGTCAGCTGAGTCAGTGTTTACTGAATGTTTACTATGGCCCAGCCATCCATCATTTCATTTATCTTTACTGTATTATACAATTTTAGTCATGAGGAAACAGGCTAAAAGGATAACAACAAGCCCAAGGTTAATCAACAGGAAAGAGTATAATATGAGATACTCATTTCATAATCTGAACTCTTGGCAAATATTCAACACTCAAGCCAACTTTTGTGAAGACAGACACACACTATGGCCCAGTCTCCCTTTGTCCTGACTTCACTAAGACTTTGCTTTATTATCATTTTGTGCATTCCCTTCCTTTCCATTTCTCATCAACTGTAAATTCACTCAAGACAGAGATTGTGTCACTCACCTTTACAGCCCTCCCAAATGCAGAGTACACACAAGCGAGCACACATGTGCACACAACACACAGATGCATGATAGAAAAGGTGAAAGACTGGCTCTATTTTTGTGGGAAAAAACAAGCAGGCTGAAGGCTAGGCCAGTCTCAGAACCACAGTGGCCATGAGCAAATAAATTAGACCACCCAAATGGAACACATACTCACACTCAGAGTTACACATTCTCTGCTATCATGACTTGAATTTCTACAATCTAGAATTCAGTTAGTTCTTCTATTTTCAATTTTCAGTCACTTTATAGTTTAATTCCAGTTTCTTTCTCTCCTAAATCCTGCAGTTAATACCACTTTCAGCTTGGTTGCCTTGATGAATAGCTCGGTAATACGTACATTCTCTGTTGGATAAAACATTTTGTGTTCCAAAGTAATTCTTTACAGCTAGATGTTGGCAACCTCAGCTCCAGGGGAATAAATAACTACCTGGAACCACATTTGTGAGCTCAGGCGATGGTCCTTAGAAACCTTATTGTCCCATCTTTCCATCACCTGTGGACTAATGGGTAGAACAGGTGGCATCTGCCTGGGAAGTCTCCTGGCAAAGCAGCTGTTTCCTGCTCAGACAATGAATGGATTTAAACTTGCAACATCTTTAATCAAAGAGCAGTTTTCCATAAGTAGTGAGTCATCTGGAGTTATTCCAGGTAAGGCCACTTGTATTTCACATCAATTGGATGTGGGGTAGGTCTGCGTGTTAGTTTGGAATAGCTCATTACTTAACAGCTTTTATGTAGTAGGTGTCATATAAAACACTGTGTGTGTGTGTGTGTGTGTGTGTGTGTGTGTGTGTGTGTGTATGTATGTGTATGCACACTATGTGTGTGCGTGTGTTCAGCCACTCAGTCCTGTCCAGCTCTTTGTAACCCCCACGGACTGTACCCCGCCAGGCTCCTTTGTCCATGGAATTTTCCAAGGAAGAAAACTAGAGCAGGTTGTCATTTCCTTCTCCAGGGGATCCTCCCAACCTAGGGATCGAACCTGCATCTCTTGTGGTCTCCTGCACTGACAGGCAGATTCTTTACCACTAGCACCACCTGGGAAGCCCATACAAAGCACTAGGTATATATTATTTTTATCTCCTAATAGAGTAAGAAAGGTATGCTGATTTTACAAGGAATGAATCTGGGGTTCAGAGAGCTTACATAAGGTTTAGAATCCAGAGAAGGGGTGAGCAAGTGGCAAAGGTGGAGTTCTCAAGCCAGTGAATCTGACTGTGTGGATGCTCTCTTTCAACCACGCAGCCTTGTGACCTGGAAAAAAGGCACCTCTGCCGAACAGCACCTAAGAAACAATATCGTGGACAAAATAACATGGAAGTCTAACACATAAAGGCCTTCCCTGGTGGCTCAGCTGGTAAAGAATCCACCTGCGATGCCGGAGATCCCAGTTCTTTTCCTGGGTCGGGAAGATCCCCTGGAGAAGGGATAGGCTACCTACTCGAGTATTCCTGAGCTTCCCTGGTGGCTCAGATGGTATAGAATCGCTTGCAATAACAGGGGACCTGGGTTCAATCCCTGGGTTGGGAAGATTCCCTGGAGAAGGGAAAGGTTACCCACTTCAGTATTCTGGCCTGGAGAATTCCATGGATAGAGGAGCCTGGCAGGCTACAGTCCATGGGGTCCCAAAGAATCAGACACGACTGAGTGACTTTCATTTTTCACGTTTCATAATATATACATGAGAAAATGAGCAACTCCTTACTAAAACTTATTAATGAAGGGGAAATAAAAATATATTTAACTATAAATTGTCCATGACTGTCTCTCTCACCTATCCACTATAACCACTGTGGGAACACTGGTCTCTGGTTATTTTATTATCCTGGGCTATTTTCACACTTTCATAGCATCCTGGGATTCTGAGCCAAGGGTACTGTGGGGATCTCTGCAACTCAGACAGCCTGAGAAGCTAGCGACAGGATCTCCATTAGGACAGAGAACACTGGAGACAAGACCTTCTCCTTCCTGAGCCTCTGGGAGAGATTTGCTTACCTTCCAGGATAAAGGAAAATCAATCTTTCTCTCCCTGTGATACAGGCAGGCAGATGGGCCAGCAGCCAACAAAAGCTCAGAGTCTTCTAACTGAGGTCTTCCTCTTCTAGGATACAAACCTGCTGTAAGCACAGGTGAACATCCATTCTTATCGCATTGCTGGGCTTCCCTGGTAGCTCAGCTGGTAAAGAATCCACCCCGGAATGCATGAGATGCCAGTTCGATTTCTAGGCCGGGAAGATCCTCGGGAGACAGGAGAGGCTACCCACTCCAGTATTCCTGGGCTTCCTTGGTGGCTCAGATGGTAAAGAATCCTCCTGTAATGTTGGAGACCTGGGTTCGATCCCTGGGCTGGAAAGATTCCCTGGAGAAGGGTAACCCACTCCGGTATTCTTGCTTGGAGAATCCCCATGGACAGAGGAGCCTGGCGGGGTACAGTCCGTGCAGTGACAGAGTCAGACATGACTGAGTGAACTAAACACATCATAGGGTGGACTGCAGAAAGCGGGGGAGGGAACCAGAGGAAAGGCAGTTCTCGGGCTGTGACTTTTGCTATAATAAATCATCTGTGTCTCCAGGGTCTAGTGTCTTCTATGCGTATTTGTGCATGAAACTGTGACAGGCTCAGTTGCTAGCTTACAAAGCAGGGTACTCTGAGAGCCTTCCCAGTGTCAGAATTAACATCAGAGGTTCTTAAAGTGGGTTCCTAGGCCAGCCGTGTGAGCATCACTTGGAAACTTGTTAGAGAATGACTTGTTAGAGTTATTAGCAAATGACTGGGCCTCAGCCCAGACCTACTGAATCAGTAACTCTGGGATTGAAGCTTGGCAATTTCTTCTTCAATAAGCCATGTGAGTAATTCTGATACACAATGTCATTTATGAACCACTGAAATATACTGTATTTATGTATTTCTAGTCATAATGACACCATCTAACAGCACTCTGCTCACATAAATTTATTTTGAAAGAACACCCAACAGGTCTATCTCTAAAACATTTTGGATTTCTTGGAAGAAATAACTCTTGTGTGTAAATCACTCCTATGTGTTTCAAATTATTTGAAAACTCTCTAATGTAGTACAAATGCTAACTCCATGACCATGATTTAGCACCAAAGAGTAGCCTCAATTCTAAACATATTACTTAGTTGAGCCAAAAAGAGTCTGTAATGAGCATCTATGAAAGTGAAAAGCTCCTTTTGTTATACTGTCTCTAAGTAGAAATGTCTTGCTTTTTAAAATAAAACTGATTTTTTAAAATTGTGATGACTCATCACAAAAATTCAGAGTATATGAAAAACAGTGGGAAAAAAAAAATGAACATCTGATCTACATTCTGCCAGAACGTTTTTGTCAAAAAAAATTACCTAAGGATAATATCAGATATCAGGTTTTAATGGCTGTATAGTATCCTTCAAAACTGTAATTTGTCTATAACCAATCCATCCTCTACTGTATCACAGAAATGTTTCTATTTTTTAAACTTCTATCATAAAAAATATTGCCCAGGGGTATAAGTAATTCCTCAGGATAAGTTCAATTAGAAAATTATTAAAACTGCATGTAAATGTTTCATTACAAACAATCATTAGCTTTCACATATACCAACAAATCCTCTCAGAACATTCAGAAGAAACACAGTCTAACAAAACGGCAAATTTTCTTTCTCATTTGTGTGATAAAACTTTGCTCACATCTTTATTTGTAAAAAAAAAAAAAAAAAGTGAGATCTTTCATTTTGGATAAGCAGTTTATACAAAATACATAGAAAGATATTGCTTTCTGATTCATTCTAAGAGTGTTTGTCATTTCATAGAGGATTAACCTGCAACAACAATATCTGATCTCACTCTTTCATCTTATTTATGACTTTGTTAATATTATTGTTATAATATCACTTTTGGCATTATTTTGCTAAGATACTAGTTTTTTAAAAATCTGTAACCACTTAAAAATTATGCCTGTCAACTCTGTTCTACCATGAAAGTGAAAGGAAAAGCATTAGCCATTCAGCTGTGTCCAACTCTTTGCAACGCCATGGGCTGTAGCCCGCCAGGGTCCTCTGTCCATGGGATTCTCCAGCAAGAATACTAGGGTTGGTTGTCATTTCCTTCTCCAAGTGATCTTCTCAACCCAGGAACTGAACCTGGGTCTCCTGCATTTCAGGCAGATTCTTTACAATCTGAGTTACCACCACTGGTCAATAAATTTTTAAATCCTTTGATCTCTATCAAAGTCAAATAAAACACAAAACTTTGAGTGGAGTTTCCCTCAGGCTTTCCCTAATAGCTATCCTTACCCTGCATAAAAACATACTCACAAGTACACATGTCATGCTCTTCCAGACTTTACAATTTAAAAAAATTCTATATTTTCCCTCTAGGAATCCTCTTAATATTTGCATTAAACCTCACACCTGTATTAACAAAAACAATAGTCTAGACCTGGCTCTGAGCACTAATATTGTTCCTGTTCACCACTATTTTTGCTCCAAAATAACTTCTCTCTCAGAGTATTTAGATCAGATAAAATAGTTCAAGTGTATTATTCATGACATAGATGGAGATGCTATACCCTCTGAAGTGTAGTGCTAGAGAAGACTCTTGAGAGTCCCTTGGACAGCAAGGAGACCAAACCAGCCAATCCTAAAGGAAATCAACCCTGAATACTCATTGGAAGGGCTGAGGCTGAAGCTCCAATACTTTGGCCACCTGATGCAAAGAGCTGACTCACTGGAAAAGACCCTGATGCTGGGCAAGATTGAGGGCAGGAGGTGAAGGGGAAGACAGAGGATGAGATGGTTCAGTGGCATCAACAACTCAATGGACATGAGTTTGAACAAACTCTGGGAGATGGTGAAGGTCAGGGAAGCCTAGTGTATTGCAGTCCATGGGGGTAGCAAAGAGTCAGTAGGACATGACTTAGTGACTCTACAAAAATACATTCTGACTCCTAACATATTGATATATATTTGTTTGTTTGTTTGTTTTTGTCATTGCCCATTGAATGATAGGTTATTGATCTGTAGGAATTCTTTATCTATTCTAGCCCATTAGGGTCTTCTAGCTGTTCCCTTTGGAAAAATACTCATTTCCAGAGTGAATTTCACAGTCAGGCAATTTTTGGTCATTCAATTGTCAGATCAAAAGCCACTTTCTTTGCTGACCGCCGAATCCAAAGATACTCACTTTAATGGATCATTTGTTGTGTTTAATTTTCCTGGTGGCACTTACCACTAAGAAAAATGATCTCATTCATGTGTTGGTTTATACTTATTTCTGTCCCCTAGAGTTTAAGAGCTGGAATCTTTTCTGTTGAGTGTTGGATTCCCATCTCCCAGACTAGTGATTGGTCCTTAGGAGCCATGGAGAAAAAAATCAATGAAGGAAAGAGTGGAGTCCAGTTAGTCCAATACTGGTAGATTATCTGAGTGGCTTTGGTTCATTTCCTTCTCTCTGAGCTGAAGGAAGAAAGGTTTTAGTCTATTCAGTCTTAATGATATTAAATAAATGCATTCACTAATTCAATAAGTATTGCTTTTATATCATGTGCCAAGCCCTGGAGTGGGGATACAGAAAAAAACAACAACATTTAAGTCAAGAAGCTCCTGGCCTGGGTGTCCATGTAAGGCCAGATGAGGAGGTTAGCACGGGGGAACCGGAAAGGAAGGAGAAAAGACAATGAACACACTTGACAATAACAGTAACAAGAAAAAACAATCCTAACAATTAAGTCACATGGCGTCCATAAGAACACATGTTTAATACATATGCCGTCCCAGATAAGACTCCACAATTTTCTAAGTGAAGTACCATAGTTATTCCAACTTTATAAACAATAATGTCATGGTCAGAAAGAGATGCTAACATTCTTAGTATCTGAAGCCAGTAATTTGAAGTATCAATCTCTGTCTTTCTGAGTCCAAAGCCCACTTAACAATATTACTCATCATGTTCAATGTTAAAACAACCCACAATGGAAAGAAGAGTGTGTGGAAACTAGGAGGAGAGTTCAGGGAAACTTGGCGTAACAACTGTTTACTTGTCAGAGGAATTTTAGTTTTGTTTTTAGAGAAGTTGCTGAGCACAGTGATGTCAGTCTCATGAATGATGCCACTTCTGAAATATCATAGAGAGGGAATTAGAAGACAGGGCGAGAGCAAGGCAATTTTGAATCTGGAAAGTGACAGACGACTGATAAAGGCTTAATCAGATTAGAGGAAGCCATCGCCTAGGCGCTAAGAGAAGGAAGCTGGCAAGCGGATTCACAGGTCTGACCCCCAGGTTCTCAGGAAGGTGAGCACAAGGGTGCACGAGGAGGGGTTGATGGAAAGCCTGCACTGGAAGCGGGGAGACAACAGCCGGTTTTCCTTCTTCAAACAATCAGATTACTGTCCTTCCACAAATTTTAATGCAAGTGGCTCAGATGATGAGGAATCTTGCCTGCGATGCAGCAGACCTGGGTTCGATAACTGGGTTGCGAAGATCCCCTGGAGCAGGGAATGGCTACCCACTCCAGTATTCTTGTCTGGAGAATTCCTTCAACAGAGGAACCTGGTGGGCTGCAGTCCACGGGGTCGCAGAGAGTCGGACAGGACTGAGAGACTAACACTAAAGCATATCAGAAGGATATGAAAATAAAAAGAGAATGAGAGGAAGAGAAGGAAAATGTCAAGGTGGGGGGAGTAACTTATGTTTTACCATCTTGAGTCTCCTCGGGGTGTGCCTTTGGGGGGTGGGGTGGCTGAGGGCTTGAAGGCGAGCATCCTCCTTCCATCCTGAGTCCCCTCAGGGCTCACCATGGGGTGAGGCAGCTGTCATGTGACGGCTTGATGGTTGCGACATGCTTTGCTCACTGATACGGCAGCAACATTTGTTATTCAGATTACTCACGTATGCACATGAGGAAAACAAGGGTTACTTAGACTATATAACTTGAGGAAGACTGTGCACCTGACCAGTGGCCAAGGGGGCACAAGACGCGACCCCCTAGACTGTCCTGAGTCTGAGCCTCTTCCTGCTGGGCTGTTGCCTTCTCCCTGTGCTTAAACTGCTTACTGCCTAAATAGCTGTAGCCAAATACAGGCAGCCTATGGCCGTGAGCTGACTTCCACTAAACACTTAATAAATACAGATTTATTTCGAGCCACATAAAAAGAAGGGCATGGCAACCCACTTCAGGATTCTCGCCTGGAGAATTCCATGGACAGAGGAGCCTGGTAGGCAACAGGTCATGGGGTCACAAAGAATCGGACACAGCTGAGTGACTAACACAACAACATATAAAAAGCAGCTATTAAATATACCAGAAACATGAAACAGGAGTCAAAATTACTGTATCTAACAGCTTGTAGCTGTCATAGCTACCTCAAGCGATGTTTCCAATTTATGGAAGATAAATCGAATGAGAAAACCCTAAGTAAGAAGAGAATTCACTAGTTTGGGACCATATATATATATATATATATATATATATATATATAATAATATAATAATATAATATATATAACTTTAAACATCTTTTTTTCCCAGAAGAAAGAAAATAAAAATGCAGAGATTGTCCTGTGGTTACTCAACAAAGAATTCCAAAACAAAGAACAGGCTGTGTTCACAAATTAATTTAAATTTGTACAAATGTAACAAATCTATTATTGAACCTTCCGTAAGGAAAGAAAAAAAGGAGGAAAACGCTAAAGGACAACTTCAATTTCAATGTGAAAAGCTGGCAGCAAACCTAATGAACAAAACAGGGAGCCTCAAGCTAAGAAAGTGCTATCACACGCTTTGCCAAGTAAGATGAACTTCACCTTTTAAACGCTCCAACCAAGCTAAAATAGTTACTAGAGAGTAAGACATGTGAAATCCAAGCCTCTTCATGATGAAGAAACCAGAAGAACCAGTGTGATAGTTTCATTCATAAGCAAGTGAGTTGAAAAGTAAACATCTTCTGATCATTATCACAATGAAGTCATGTAAGTACATTTATTTGATGCAGTGTCAAATGATACAATGCCTATGGGGATAGTTCACAAACCTGTACATAATCGGATTAGATGTTGGTAGCCAAAATATGACAATATATACAATTTCAATTTTCACTTCGAGACTTGGTTACTGGTATCCTCTCTGACAAGAGCTTTCATTGAAAATGTGTGATCAGCATTGTGCTTCAGGGTCAGAAGTTACAGCACCGTTTGTGCACACTGGGCCTTTAGCCACATAGGGAAGTGAAAATAATGCACACAGAAATAACGCACACACAGAAATATATGGGAAATGAAAATAGTGCACAGAGAAATAACGCAACATACATGGGAAGATGTAAGTCAGTGCTGAATTTTGTAGGTCAGAAAAGACAAGTTTTAAAACGCTGAGTTAGGTGTCAAAAGCAAGCGAGAACAAGGGAATCTGCACTGAGTTCTGCAGTTTGGCTGGGAATTTGAAGATACCAGAGCAGGCGTGGATGAGGAGGTCAGCTCTGAAAGGCCAGTCACCATGGACTAAGCACTTCCTTCTAAGCGGTAGCCTTTGCCTTCTCCAAAACTTTAATCAGAACTGAACTCTAAAGAGACATAAAGAAACTTCTGTTTAGCTCATGCTTTCTTCCTTAGCCCAAAGTCTTCAAGATGAACCAAGAAGGGAAGACAGTTATGAAAGTCAAGGACGTGACACGGGGGAGTCAGCATGGCAGGTGACAAAAACCAACAGTGTTGACTCCTTAGGAATGAAGGCAAATCTTCACTCTAGAACTTTTACTTCTGAAACCTGCAAGTCATTTAGCATTTCTAAACCTCAGTTTTATTGTGTAAGATGGGGGCACTACGACTTCATTTGTAGGGTTTTTAAAAATGAAATTCTTAACATAAGGTCTATCTCCTTTCTCTTCACACCACTTCTAAAAGTCTAGAGAAGGAAGACCAGAGTGTTTGCTCTGAGACAGTATGAATGGTTTCTTGGATTTCTGTAATGACCTATGAAATCAGTTTTGTTTTCTTCTAAGCTACACTTGGAAAGCTAAAAATGTGGTGATCTATCCATATTTTATCATCTAGTTAAATGACAAGAGATAAAGGAAAGCCTCAGATGAGGAATTTTGCAATCTTTATTAGAATCCCTGGACTCTGTCCTTGTTTATGAGACAATAAAAATCTACACCAGGGTTTGGTCTGCCTGGAATCCTTCCCATGGCAAACGCTAGTCCTCATTCAGAAGATACTTCTCAATTCCTTGGCCACCAGTTTCTTTAACTGCACTCAATTACACACTTTGTTTTCATCCTCTTTTTAGGACTGTTGTGTGTTTTTGTGTGTGTACAATGAGTGTACACAAGTATGTGTAGTTAATTTGGTGTTTTTCAAGTTATAATTCTATGATGAAGTTTCAATTGTTGTCTTCCCCAGGAAACTCTCCATTTCATTTTTTTTTTAATTTGCAGTATAGTTGATTTTCAAGGTCATGTTAGGTTCAGGTGTATAACACAATGATTCAGTTATACACAGATAGGAACACGGCTAGATGGATCTATCTATGCTTTTTCAGATTCTTTCCCCTTATAGGTTGCTTCTAAATACTGAGTATAGTTCCCTGTGCTACACAGGAGGTCACTGTTGGTTATCTATTTTATATATAGTAGTGTGTATATATATTAATTCCAAGCTCCTAGTTTATCCCTCCACAACCCCTGCCTTTCCCCTTGGGTTCCCATCTCATTCTTTATTAGCTCATCTGTCACTACATCAAGAAGGTTCCCAGAACCCACTCCTCTCCTCCAATCTGATTAGAGATCTCTTTCATAATCCCATGAATATATCTTCAGCATTGTGCTTCCCGTAGCATATGTTTTTATAGTGTTCCCTACACCAGGCTATGAGTTCTTTGAGGACAGGAATCATCTGATTCCTCTTTGTATCCGGGGTTAAGTTCCCCGGCATGTAAACAGGCATTCGCTAGGTAAGAACACAAGAATCATCGCAAATCAACAAAAACGTCACCTTCCCTTTTACTATTTAAATAGTAAATATTATTCTATATACACAAAGGGAAAGGGTTCCTTCATTCTTGCTTCCAGGCTTCTCCAAGTCACTCTGGAACATAAGATTCCCTATCCTGGGTGGGGGCAGGGAAGACATATGTGCACTCATAGCTGATTCGCGTGGATGTATGGCAAAAACCACTACAATATAGTAAAGAAAATAGCCACCAATTAAAATAAATTAATTTTTTTAAAGGCAAAAAAAGAGAAGGGTTGGGAGGAAAGGAATAGAATTCTTTTAGAATTCCAGAATGACTTAGCTAATTGCCCCCATACAGTAGGGGAGGAACCACAAGGGAACAGCTGCGCAGCAAATGCAGAATGGTAGCCTGACTCTGCATCAGCTTCAGAGTTAGTTGTTCCCACTTGGGTGTTTTCCTTTTGCTCTGCAGAAAAGGGGGAAATGGGGATGGTTTCCAGAGGTGGGGGTGAAGGGGAGCAAAATGGGTGAAAGAAACCAAAAGGTACAAGCTTCAGTTATAAAATAAGTCCTGGGGATGTGATGTACAGCTTGGTAACTGTAGTTACTAATTCTGTATTGTGTATTTGAAAGTTGGTAAAAGAGTTGATATTAAAAGTTATTACAAGAAGGAAAAAATGTCAAGAAAAAAAAAAAAAAAAGATTCCCTATCCTGGCTTTTCACAAATGTCAGCAATTCTCCAATCCCATGCCTAATGCACCATCTTAACAATTCTCTCCTGGATTCAATTCTTTCAAGCTCTTCTTTACTTGGGTCATTAAATGCACCTTTACCCTATGCTTGCATGCAAACAATGCTGACTTATTTCTTTCTCTGAAGTCTAGGTCTGAAGAGAAAAACAACTCCAAAACTGCAGCAATAAACAAAGGAAGCCTAGGCATCAGTCAAAGTAAAATTCTAATGGATTAGGCACAAGCATCCTATTTGATTAAGGAAGTGCTCTCCCTCTGGGCAAAATCCATCTGCATCTAGGCTCCTGGGCACTAACTATTCAGCATTTTATTGTATCAGCTAAACTTTGACAAAGACAAAAACTTTTTACCCTCTAAATCATAAAACCTCCTAATTTATGCCTCAGCCTCACTTTTTTAGAGTGCCCACTGGGATAATTATAGTGGTTGTTTCACTTCTGTCTGCTTTATTTAGATAATAAGCCCCAAAGGCCAGGGATGCCTTTCCAGTTTCTATCTATATCGCCAAATACAATATATGAGAACAACGTTTGTGAAATAATAATATTAGGCTTTAATAGCTTTCGGTAACAAGTTCTGAACAATCCAGACCCGTATTAAAGTCAAGTTCTGTTTACTTCCTTCTTGAGATTTCTACATAGATTCCAACACAAGAAATTATAGGCCATTAGTGTATCATTCAGAAATTTTTACCCTAGAACATTTTTAGCAGCGCATTACTGGTACTTAATTCTATTTTTGTATCATGCACATGGTTTCCTCTAGATCCAATGCCAAGAATTTCATTAAAATTTTCTTTTAAGGGATAGCTCAGTAATGAGTGTTCTTGGTACCAACACTTTGTCAGGCACTTTTTAAAGTACTTTACATATAAAAAAATTGAAAAATATTTAAAAACCTGTTTGGTATCCTACAACTAAGATGATGCAGTCTGGGATTTGAACACAGATTTACTCCAGAGTCCGTGGTCTTTAACACCACATTTCAAGTAGTTTCAACTCCAATTCTGAAGAAAAAGGAGTTGAACATAATGGGTCATCATAATTACTAATCTAATCTCACACTGCATTTCATGATATACTAAATTCTACACCAACATACAGAATTTTTTATTATGTCTAGCATTTATTAAAATATAAATGCTTTTAAAGTATAATAAAATGTTAGTTGCTCAATCATGTCCAACTCTTTGCGAGAGAAAATATCTGACACGTGGCGCTTACACCATAGCACCAAGGACAGACAATAAACATTTGCTGCGACTAGTAAGGGACCTTTATGGTGGGTTAGAAGGTGCTATGTGCTGCGGAATTAAAAAACAGACGAACAAAACACCCACTGCTGGGCTAATTAACAGAAAGGTCCTGGGAATGGAAGTGGAGGCAGTCACGGCCTTGCACAGGGTGGTCTGAGTAGGCGTCATGGAAGCCATCCGAGGAAAAGACTTGACTAAGAGAAGGTCTGAGCCCAGAAGCTCTACGAGGGAAGTCTGTTTTGGTGAGTTGAGGATCTCTCTTTCACTTAAAACTGACTGTAAAAACTAACTCATGTGAGCAGGAGCACAAGAGAAAACTTTGGCAGTTTACTCAAAGTGAAAACTTGAGCTGTCAAGAACCACATGGATCATCTCACAGCCTGAGACATCATCTCTCCCTTACAAGTGGGTCCTGGCTTTCTAGCATTTCTGAGATAAGAAAAGTTCACAGGCTTTCATCCGAACAAAAAGAGGGGTCACCAACCTGGAGGACTGGGAGAGCAAGAAGACTGCCAGGAAGCAGCCTTCTGAAATGATGGCATCTCTTACTGGAATAAATTTAAGAAGACAACAAAGAAGTTGAACTTCTTTGAACTAAAGTGGTGGTGGTTGTTATTCAGTACCAAGTCGTGTCCAGCTCTTTGCAAGCCCATGGACTGTAACAACCCAGGTTCCCCCATCCTCCACTATCTCCTGGAGCTTGCTCAAACTCCTGTCCACTGAGTCAGTGATACCATCCAACCACCTCATCCTCCGTGGTCCCCTTCTCCTCCTGCCCTCAGTCTTTCCCAGCTTCAGGGTCTTTTCCAATGAGTCGGCTCTTCACACCAGGTGGCTGAAGTTAAAGGTTAGGGCCAAATATAAATATAGTGAGCTTCAAGACCAGCTTCAAAACCTGCAGTTACCCACAAGAGTAGAGACAGATGAGGATTCTGTGGGGAAGAGAGCGAGCTATCTTCTGCTTGCAGATGAAATGGAGCAAATCTAGATCTGCGTCCAGACAACCACTGGAAGCTGATTTTTCAAATGCCCGAGCAACAGCCAAATGCTGACATCAAACTGACTCAGGGCCGGGTAAGCAGATTCTGCTTCTAGAAACTATGCCCAGAAGAAACCACCCACTACATAACAAGGCATGGGATCTGTGGAAGGACATCTGGAAGGAGAAACCAAGTGCTGAGCTAAGAATTGAACACAATTTCAAGAACCTCTGTGGTTTCCCAAACTGCAAATGTCTAATTGTTGTTATTCTTATTTATTTCTCATTTCGAATATTACTTCCTTCAAGAAGGCTTCACAAATCCCCTACTACGTCAAGTTGGCTGGCTTCAGAATCTCACAGGACTTCTCTATATGTGCTGTGTTAGTCAGTCATGTCCGACTTGTCTGTGACCCCAAGGACTGCAACCCACCAAGCTCCTCTCCATGGAATTCTCCAGGCAAGAATACTGGAGTGGGTTGCCATTTCCTTCTCCAGTGATAGGACTTCTATAATTGTAAGGAAATAACTGATCATACAATAATGATTTATAGCATGACTCTCCCTCTAAAATATAAACTTCATAATGGCAAGAATTAGGTTTGCTGGTCTTTTATCCCATTGCTTCCCCAGCACCTAGCCCAGCGTCTGGATAATGAAACACACATGTTCAAATAAATTAACAAGGACGTCCAGAAAACAGAACCTTGGGAGTGATTACGGCATAAAATGCAGCCACTTATTTCAGTGGAATGGAGTGCAGGCATATGACAAAGAAAGAAAAAAAAATCAAAGAGGTTTGACAAGAGGAGACAATGAGATACCCAGTGTTTACAGAAATGAAAATAATGTGGTGATTTCAACAAGCTAAAACAGCTATACCTTCATGGTTTACAGAGGGACAATATAAACATTTATCTGAAGAACAATAGCAATTTTTCCCCAAAATTAAATCTTAAGAATTAAATTAAAATGTATTATCTATAATATTTAAAACTTAATATAGGCATTAACTTAATTTGAAGGAGGGTTTGTGAGCAGGGACCCTAAGATCAAACTGCTAGGGTGGTGTGCTCAGCTATGTCTCCTAGTAGATGAGCAACTAACTTAATTTCAAGTTCCTCATCTGCAAAATTGGATTAGTAACCATCAACTGAACCTTAGAGTTGTAAGAACATAATTATGTCTGTAACATGATTACATCAGTACCTGCCATATGGCAAGTGGTGTATACATTATTGCTATTAATACTTTTAGATAATAATGTGGACTGCATAGGTTACCATGTTACTTTTTAAACATTTTGCAATGAATTAAATGTGTATTTGCTATAAAAATATCCCTGGAAATTCTTTCTCCTGTTATTAATAATTAGCTTTTGACAGGGCTTCTTAGGTGGTGCAGTGGTAAAGAAAACGCCTGCCAATGCAAGAGAGGCAAAAGATGCAGGTTTGATCCCTGGGTTGGAAAGATTCCCTGGAGGAGGAAATGGCAACCCACTCCAGGATTCTTGCCTGGAAAATTCCATGGACAGAAGAACCTGGCAGGCTACAGTCCATGGGGTCACAAAGAGTCGGACACGACTGAGCAACTGAGCACACACAAGTCTTTTGAACAGTCTCTAATTATATTAATTTTCAGGAGTTTTAAAACAGTAAATTACTTCAAATTGTCTGTAGAATTAAGACAGTGGAAAAGTTATAATCTTTTAGGTATTATGAATAAAATGATATTTATTATAATTACCAAGTCCATTGCAATTATATCTTTGAAATTAGACTGAAGGTCAACTAATTTTAAAAGAAAGTGATTTTTAAAGTTAAATTAATAAAAGTTAATTCAGCTCAGGTACAAGTTATTAAAGAAAAAAATAACCTCACAAATCTTTTAAATATACTTCATAATATTCAGATTATCTCTAATATCTGCATGATATATCATATTAATTGTCTTACTCTGAAGCAGGAATGAGTCAAGAAGCACAAAATTTAGCACACAGAAAGCACTCAATTAAAGTTGAGTGAATGGATGAAGGTTTGACATGAGAGATTTCACTTGTGATGGCTAATGTGTGTCTGTGAATTATTAATCCATAGCATGGCATCCTCTGAAAGCAATACTCATCTCACACAGGCATCACAGGAGCTCACAGTTACGGTAACATGCTTCGTAGGTGAGAAATGCCAATCATCATTTTATTACAGTACAATACTTCCACTGACTTAACACTTCCACTACAGTACAATGACTTACAATGTTGTATGAAAACAAAGACTGACTTAGACTCTTTGTATCCCTCCAGAATCTCAACTTTTCTACTGTCCAGCAAAGTGATTCAGTTTTACATGCTGCTGTTGCTGTTTAGTCCCTCTGTCATCTGACTCTGTGTGACCCCATGGACTGTAGCCCGCCGGGCTCCTCTGTCCATGGGATTTCCCAGGCAAGAACACTGGAGTGGGGTGACATGTTCTCCTCCATCCATTTTACATATGCATTCTTTTTTCATACTCTTTTCCATTACGGTTTATCACAGGATGTTGAATATAGCTCCCTGTGCTATACAGTGGGAAGAGCAGGGGGACAGGGAGAACTCTGTGTGCTTTCCTATTTCCTACACGTGCCCATGTGCGTCTACGCTCAGTCGTGTCTGACTGCTGAGACCCCATGGACTGGAGCCAGTCAGGCTTCTCTGACCATAGAATGTTTCTGGCAGGAATACTGAAGCAGGTTGCCATTTCCTACTGCAGGGGCTCATGCCAGTCCAGAGACTGAACCTGCGTCTCATGCCTCGCCTGCATTGGCAGGTGGACTATAGACCACAGTTCCTTGCTACTCTGCCCTCCCACAGTGGGGACACCTATTTATGACCGGCCGTCGGATTTCTGTTAACACAACTCCTAATCTGTTACTATGTTCCCTGAATTATATGGTCCACTCACATGACTCAATTTATTAGTATGTTTGATTTGCTCTAATAATTTGCCAGACCATGACCTACCCCACAACATGATGTATAAACGTGATACACAGTACTTGTTTTCAATTAGTAGTATAATTTTTCAGGTATCAAGGAATGGAGTTATCTTTGAAAATTTATTCAATGTAGTTTCCTGTACATTCCAACAATAAAGGAGTGTTATTTCTTTTTATATATTCTGCTTCTGAAATTAAGAGTAAAGGATTGTAAAGAAAAGTTTTCTGGAGCCCTGGAGTCACTATTTTGTGACTAATTCTTACTGAATTAACAGATATGAAAAAGTCTGAAAGTTAACAACCTCCCAAAGTGGGCTGCATACTCACTATTCATCCATGGTTTTGTTTCTGTTTAAGTATCTTTGTATCCCTCCAGAATCTCAAATACAGATTGGAATGGAAGAGAAAGTCAGACAGTTGAGGAATAATTAGAATTTGACCCCCCAAATGGTTTAACACAAACTTCAGCAGCTGTTGCAATTGGGAATGTACAAAAGAGTGACTAAAATACATTAAAATTTAAAACTTTTCTTTTTAATAGGGATATTACTCTACTCGCAAGAAGTGACATTAAAAAGGAAACATCTAGCCAAAAATAAAGAAACACAGCATAGCATCCAGATATGGCAAATGGTTCACACACTTCCCAGAATTCTTTCTTTTTCAGACATCATTAAAACAAGAACGTTTCAGCTATGGTTTCAACCTTCATAAATGGAAGGAAAATGTAGTTCATTGCAACTGCTTGACACAACAAAATTTATAAATCTGTATAAAGAATGAAGTGAAGTGAAGTCACTCAGTTGTGTCTGACTCTTTGCTCAGTGGTATTTGACCTTGTACCCCATGGACTGCAGCCCGCCAGGCTCCTCCATCCATGGGATTTTCCAGGCAAGAATACTGGAGTGGGTTGCCATTTCCTTCTCTAAGAATTATTTAAGATGTGAACTGTTGGACCATAAAACTGTACAGCCTGAAAAATGGTAGGAAATCTGAACATTTTAACATGATGTTAAAAATCAAAGCCCAATTCAAGTGCAGACAAACTCTAATAAAACAATATGCTAAACCAACTCTCAGTGCAAGTTTTCAGTAACCCGATGTGGAATTGCTTTCCAAGTAGAGAACAGGACAGGGGAAAGTACTGTGAGAATAAACTCAGAAAGGCCTTTCTGGAGAAAACACTGGAGAGTTCCATCTTGGGGCAAAAAAGAAAAAAAAAAAAAAGAAATCTGGGAAAAGCAAGGTCTCTTCTCTTTATATTTCAAAAATGTCATTTTCAATTTGCAAGTTCATTAAGAACATCTATGGTGACTTAAGGCACCATTCTTCAATGTTTTGAAAAACTGTATTTAACTGCCTAAATAAGAACAGTATCCTGAAGATAATCTTTCATATTCAAGTCCTGAAATGTCTTAAGTTTGTTATTAATATTTAAAATATTTCACTGGACTTCTGATTAACATAAAATTTTTCATCAAGACATATCTGAGTCTTCTCCACAAGAAAACAAGCTCTGCTTGTCTTACCAATACTTGCCTCTGTCATATAAATTTTAAAAGTTATAAATGCACCATCTTAAGAACAGCAAAGAATAGTAAGACTATCTTCCATAGTCTTAATTCCTTTTTGAGATTTTCTAATCACGACAACCATGTCTTAAAAGACTGTCTTCTATATATTCAATTTGAAACATTTAGTGGTTATCTAATCATGCTGTAGTAGAAATGCTAAGAATGAAGACAAGACAAAGAGAAAAAGCAGTACATAATCCAGTGTGGGGCCCAAAATGGATAAACCTAGTAAATGAGACAAACTCTATTATATATGAATTAACAAACCAGAAGGAAGGTTCCAGAACAGAAATTAACTTTACCTCTTACAGGGAGTTATAAGCTATTATGAAAGGCAGAAACACAACTGGGTACAATAGGAACACAAGGTAGGGAAAGATATTCTTGAAAAGGTTCAAAACTTCTTGGTTACAAAAAGAAGGCAGCATCTCAAGGGACAGGATAAATGTGAGAATGAGGAATAAGAGAAGGCTGATCGGTCATTTGTGTCCTTAATCCTCCATGTGGTCTATATACTAGAGACAGTAGCCATTGAAATTTTTTGAGTTGAAAGTAACAGCTGAACTTCAGACACAGAACTTGGCGGAGCAGTGCAGGAACTCTCACTCCCTGACGTCCATCCTTGCCATCTTCCATCCTATGGCCACCTCTATCCACCCTTCTCAGGACTCAGCCCTCCAAGGGAACTTGACCCAACACTGATCGTCTCTCTCCTCCACCTTCAGCCTTGTCTTTGCCGTTAATACTTCCTGGTAAGAATTTCATTATCAAGTTTTAATTACATTCCAGAAGAATCACTTTCAAAGATATTCCGGAAACAAAGTAGAAGATCCCTAGGGTCACTTTCCCCTTCTAACCACAGCATGCTATCGAAAGGCAGCAGTTAAAAGACAGAGTGATATACTGCATAATTGCTCATACTTCTACTGGTTGTTCCTCCCACGATTTTACAGCTGTTTGCGTCATCTTAGCTAGTGGGCTGGCGGAAGTGACCATAACAACACCAAATATGGAAGAAGATACTTGATTGATGAACTCTGTTTTTCTTTCTAGATGCATTCAAGCTTAAGAGCTAAACTGAATGTACATTTTAAAGGTCTGTTTGAATTAAACATATTTATTTTTTAATTTTAGCTCAAGAAATGGTATATTCTGTCATAGTCTGAAGAGCTGTAATTCTCTTGTTCTCTGGATCACACCCCCACAGTACATTCTGACTCTCTTCTTAGCCAAAGCAGTAGCAAAACTTGAGTAGGAGGCAAAAATGCAAAACCAACAGGAAAGCTGTCAAATGAGGGACTGTACACGCAATGGGCCACAGTCCCCTATTCTCTCTTCTGGAAGCAAAATCAAAAACTATGATTTTAATTCATTCTGGCTCTCATTTATAATGGATTAAAGTTGCCCTTTTCAGGCTTGAAATAAACTTGAGGTGGAAACCATAGTTATAATTTTACACACACACACAGAGCAAACCTACAAACCCACAATGTTGAAAAGGACTAACTTATGATTCTTAGATGTTGTTTAAAAGAAGTGAAAAATTAGCAAACTTGCCATCCCCATATCTGTTATGCATTATGAAATTTAATGAAACTTTTCTGGATGCTAACACTAAAATAACCTTTCAACACTTTTACTCTCAGAGTTTCAGGATGGAAATGTAGATAGTTTTGAATAAATAGCCCTATATACAACTGGAATTAACAGTTATTTTGTCATTGGTCATAAAATAAAAAGGTTTACAAAGCAGTATCACTACCTTTTCCTCATCTTAAGAACTCTGCAGTCAAATACAGAAAATAATTTTCAACATGTAAAACCTAGAAACTTCAGTGTTGTCAGTTGTTATATTCACTCCAAATTTATAAACACATGAGATTAGTATTAAGATAATTAAGATGAGTTGGTAGAAATACAGAGTATGAGCATGCTCAGTTGCTAAGTGATGTCTAACTCTTTTGCAAACCCATGGACTATAGCCCGCCAGGCTCCTTGGTCCATGGGATTTCCCAGGCAAGAATAGTGGAGCTGGAGTTGGTTGCCATTTCCTTCTCTAGGGACTATTCCTGACCCCGAGATCAAACCTGTGTCTTCTGCACTGGCAGATGGATTCTTTACCACTGAGCTACCAGGGAAGCCCAGAAATACAGCACACAGGATCAATCTGTGTTGGCCATACAAATACAATGTAATTATAAGTATTACGATGAATAATCATAAACATTTGACCAGTTACTGGGCTTGATCGTCATGGGAAGCATGCAGTCACTTGACAAGGAGAGGCCACTATAGCAAAATACTCAATAACTCCCAACTCTGGGGGTGGGGACGATTTGTCACTGACCCTTTAGTTATGGTGGAAAATAGCCAAGCTGCTGTATATGGTACTTGAGAGTTTATCTATCTCCACCCAACTTCCACATTCAAGTAGCTTCCACCCCACAGACCACACTGTTTTTAAAATCTGCCTCTAAGATCACTGATGATTCCTCATCAGTGTCTACCCACATAGACACTAAAGACAGCTTTTGAACACCTAGAGAAAAGCGAGAGCAGATCAACAGAACATCACTTGGGGAAAACACTAAACCAATTTAGTTTGATGATTGAAAATAATAATGTGCTGGAAAGGATATGGAGAAAAAGGAATCCTTTTGCACTGCTGGTGGGAATGTAAGTTGATATAGCCACTATGGAGAATAGTACGTTGATTTCTTTGAAAAGCTAGGAATAAAACTACAATATGACCCAGCAATCCCACTACTGGGCTTATACCCTGAGAAAACCATAATTGAAAAAAACACATGTACCCCAATGTTCACTGCAGCACTGTTTACATTAGCCAGGACATGGAAGTAACCTAGATGTCCGTTAACAGGTTAACGGATAAAGAAGTTGTGGTACATATATACAATAGAATGTTACTCAGCCATAAAAAAAAAGAACATATGTGAGTCAGTTCTAAGGAGGTGGATGAACCTATAGAGAGTGAGGCAAGTCAGAAAGACAAAAACAAATATCATATATTAACACACATATATAGAATCTAGAAAAATGGTACTGATGAACCTATCTTCAGGGCAGGCATAGATTCATAGGCAGTAGACTATGGACACAGCAAGGGAAGGAGAGGGTGGGACGAATTAAGAGAATAGCATTGAAACATATATATTACCATAAGTAAAACAGATAGCTAAAGGGAAGTTGCTGTCTAGTGCAGGGAGCTCAGCCTGGTGCTCTGTGACAACTGAAAGGGGTAGGATGGGGTGGGAGGGAGGTTCAAGAGGGAAGGGACATGTGTATACCTATGGCTGATTCATGGTGATACATGGCAGAAATCAACACAACACTGTAAAGCAAAAATAAATAATTTTTTTAAAAGGAAAATAATAATGGCAATGTAGAAACTACTGCAAGAACATGTTGTTTTACCACTTATGACATTTCTTGACTCTGGGTATTATGTAATAAAATGAGGAGGTAGCCAGGCATTAAGTGCCTTGCCTCTGATTTAACAATGAAAAATAATGTTAAATATGGCATCCTTTATGAAGCTGAAGCATATCCCACCTATTTGCTGCAAGTTCTTGTCATGGATTTTGTTAATTTTTTTGCATTTACTGAGATAATCGTTTTGAGTTATAATTTTTAAACTGTAATGATGAATTATACTGACTTCTGAATGTTAAATTAATCTCTCATCCTTGCAATGTAACCCAGTTATTCCATGTTATCTGTCTTTCCTAATAGTAACTTGTTTATCCTTTCTTCTCTGATCAGTCTGGCTAAAGATTCCCCAATTTCATTAGTATTTTTTAAAACCCTGCCTTTTTATTTTTCTGTTTCTATTTCACTGAGTTATTGATTTATGCTTATTACTTCCTTCCTTCTGCTCACTTTGGGTTTAATTTTCTCATATTGCTATAATCTCATTAGCAGTAGCTTAGCCCATTAATTTGATACTTCTGTTCTAACATAAGCATTTAATACAAAAAATTTCCCTCTAATTATTACTTAGCTGCATCTTACCCATTTTGATCTGAACTTACTTCATTCTCAGTGAGTTCAAAATATTTTCTCATTTTCCCTGTAATTTTGTCTTTCAAATATGGATTATTTATGTGTTGTTTGATCTCCAAGCACTTGCCAAATTTTCAGATACTCTTACAAAGATCCAGTTTAATTCCTTTGTGCTCAGAGACCATCCATTGCATGGCTTCAATTCTCTTTAGTTTGTTAAGATTTGTCTTATAGCCCTGAATATGATCTCTCCCAGTGAATGTTCTGGGTGTATGTTCCCTGCTGCTATGTGAAATATTCAAACAGATCATGTATGACAGCAATGTTGATCAAGTCTTCTACACCTTACCTCCTCCACCCATTTCATCAGTTAAGGGAATAGAGTATTGAAATATCCAACTATGATTACAGACTTCTCTATTTCTCCTTCCCATCAAACTTACCTTGTGATGAGAGGCTCTGTTCTCAGATACAGACACATTTAGGACTACTGATGAATTGACCTCTTTATCACTGTGAAATATTCCTGTTTTTCTCTGGGTAGTATTTCCTGTTCTAAAATCTCCTTATTGACAGTAATAAAGCCATCTTAGCTTTCTTTGCATTAATGCCTGTGTGGTACACTGATTCCCATCATTTCACTCGCAGAGCTGTGGTTTCTCCCCCGCTATTCCAATGTATTGGCACCCCACAAACAGGTTTTCTAGCATCAGTGAATGAAACACCAGACACTCAATCACTAAGGACAGAAACATGGGAAATATCGCAATTCCTCTTTATCTGTCAAGCACATCCCAATGATTCTTCACAAAACATCACAAATTCATCTACCTTTCTCCATACCCTAAGCATGAACCAAGAAGAGGCCCAAACCCTCACTAATTAGAGCTTCTGACCCACCTCCTAAGCTCTTCCCACTCTCTGCACAGGAGCAAGAGTGACCTCAGTACACATGACATCATCACCCTGTTTTAAATCCTGCAGTCTCTCCCCCACTGCACTTAAACTCCAAGCTCTCACCATGACCTAGAAAGCCCCACATGAATGTGGTCCTGACTCCCTCCCTGAACCCATGTTCCCCTGTGGAGCACCTAGCTTTGGTTTTACCTGGACTTGCTGCTGCTTGACTATATTAAACTTTTTCCACTTAGGACCTCAGCTGTTGCCTCTGACCGGAATAAATTCAACTCACCTTTCCAATGTTAGCATTTAAACTGGGGCCCCATGGAAGCAAAAGAGATATCTCTACATTAACACATTATTTTCCTCCAAATATTTGTTCAGTTCCTAGTAGATGCCAGACACTGAGCTCCACACCGAGAACAAAATAGTAAATACAAAGATATTTGGTCATTGCTCTCAAAAAGCCTACAATTCAATGAAGACAACAGACTTCATTCAGTGCAAGTGCAAACAAACTCTGAAAGAAGTCCCATAAAGTGAGCACAGCTCGATGAAACCCCTAGTAAAACTGAAATAGTTTGGTGAATAAGGCCTCTTTGAGGAGGTTCTTTGACCATGATCTGAAGGAGAAGTAGAGTTAAACAGCACATTGTGAATTCAGTAGAAATAAAAAACGTATTAATTAAATTTCAGCTCATATACATGTACTGTTAACAAGATATATTATGACAATTTTGATTAGACCCTGATTAGCAATTAGTTACAACAACTCTCAATTTGGCACAATCTTGTCATATAGTGAAAAGCAAGAGTAGGGGTTAATCATTTCAAATGCAGAAGAATGATACTTTGTGCACAGTAAGATAGAAGAGCTAAGAAAAGAGTAAACAGAATGCTTTTTAACTAACTTCTCATTCCTAACTTGTAAACTGAGTAAAGTAAAACTTCTTTACGTGACTGGAGAGATTAGTACAAGCACTTGCTTTTCCAAACACACTTCTTTAGGCCTCATCCAAATTTCACAACCCAATTAAACTCTTCTTTTGCTCTGAACTTAAAACTAGAAGCATAACAGAAGGAATATAAGGGACAGAAATAATAGAATATTTCAGGTTTATTTCTGGAGCTATCACCTCAAATGGCCTGGGCTGGAGGTAAGCTAGAACTTTCACGGAGGTGTGAGATCATTTGGATATATTCCACCAAATTAACTACAAAGTTAAGATTTTACACTTAAGTCCCATGTTTCCTTCTCACCTCTCAGTTATGTCTTGTCATCTATCATGTCCTTTCTGCTCTCATATATACCCAAATTCTGCTCAGACTTTACAGTTAACCTTAAAACTAAACTCTTCTTCCCCACCTTCTGCCGTCTTTCTAAAATTCTCTGTCTGCAAACTCTGGTAATCTAAGCTTGATGACAGTATATGTTACCTGCCTTCCAATGGAACTATTTTAAAGGAGTATTGCTCTCACATCCTATGTCAATTAACCCTTACTGTTTAATAAACCACCTCCAAATTCCATGGGTGAATACAATACACCCACCATTTATTTAGTTCAAATAAATGTTCTGGGTCAGGTTCAGCTGATCTCAGGTCACGCATTTCAGATCAGCTGGAGGGTCAACTGAGTCTGCTGAGTCCTCACTCACGTTTGGCATGTCCTCACTCACAGGTTTGGCAATTGGCGAGTGATGAGCCATGTGCTTCTCATCATCTAACAAGCTGCCCAGTGCAGCTTCTCATGGATACCAGGACCAGAAGCATCAAAAGGGGCAGCTTCACCAAGCAAGAACCTTTCAAGCCTCTGTTTGCATCATTTTTGCTTATGTCCCATTGGCCAAAACAAACTGCTTTTGGATGGGAACATTTACAGCTTCACCCTCAGTCCCCAGGAGGGAAAAAATTATGGTCATTTTGTAACTGACCACATCCTTAGATTAAAACAAGAGCAACAACAAGCTCTTCCTTTGAATCCACATCTGGGCCACTCGTGTATGAAAGGCTCTCCACACGTATTTCCAGCTGAATACTTACAATGAATTAATAGATGGACAAAAGCTCCCCACTTCAGCTCATTTCACATCCCAGTCTGTGACAATTTAAGTATCAATTGACATTTTCTATGTTTAATGCCATTTGTATATAAGATGACCAAAAGAAATGAGGTAAGTCAACTTCTTGATTGGCCAACACGAAACCTGAGAATTAGCAATGATTTCCTGGCCTGCTTTGATTGTCCAGAAGCATCTCACTATCACTGTATGTAGCAAATTAAGTTCTCCAGATCTATGATGACTGGAAGCTTCTTGACCTCCATTTGCAAAAGAGTTTGTAGAACAAGAGAAAATAAACAAAAATGTCCCAGCCTGAGTTTAGAGATGTGTCTTCACAGCATCAAGTCAAACAGGTGAAATTCAAACCTCATTTAACAGAGGGCTCAATTCTGGCGGAATAGTAGGTGCAGAAGAGAGCAGAAGTTTCCAGTCTCCTTAAGGGAGACAGAGAAGAGGCTTGAAAATTACAACCTCAATCATTAATAATACCATATCTCACTTTAAGACCCACTTCTGTCTTAGCCTGGATTTTATCTTAAGAATGCTTTTAAATAAAAGCAATATATTCCTTTGAGTTTTGACTTTAAATTATATAAAATATGACATTAGCAATACATCCTAGTGGTACTGCAAATCTTTGGGGCAAAAGAAAAAAAAAATCAATGAAGAATGCTACAAGGAATTTCTAAAGCTCAGTAGTGCCTACATTTGACTTTGAATAAGTATTAATATTGTGTGCAAATCTATATATCATTTAATGCAACAGATGTATCACGATTCTAATACAATTAAAAGTAAACTCATTTAAGAATGACTTTATGAAATGTAGACCAAACAGCCACAAGAAGATATGATAATGCAGATAAAAGTTATCACCTCAAAATCAAAGCACAGTTGGCTGGGCAATCAATAATGATCCTAATAGGGGTGAATTTCTAGAGTTGAAGCAGTCATCTTTATGTGGATGGCTTTAAAGTTATGTCTAAGAACAAACAAGAATCTCGAACTAAATGGCAAAAGTTGCAAATAGGAAAGTTGTTGTTTATCCCTTGCCCACTCCCTCCCACAACACTATCCACAGAAGGGAAAAAGAGCAAGAATCACTACTAGGGCCTCAGCAATGAACTTAGAGCTCTGCATAGTAAAAGCAATAAAAACTGAACATGTAATTCAATGGTTCAAAAAGTCAAGACGCCTCATCAAACCTCATTAAACAGCAATTTAAGCTTGTTTTAGTTGCACTTGGATTCTTAGGTTTATATGGTAGTCGAAAATTCAGATGATTGGGACTGAAATGAAACGTGCTGGAGTTTGACACAGTTGTGGTTAAAAAAAAAAAAGGTAAGGAGACACTCAGCAGGAAATAAGGTCCATTTTCTAAGTAATGTGTCCAAGTCTGGACATCAAAGCGTACGAGCTAAACCTAAGAATGTAAGAAGAGTGTGTGCATGCATGCATGCTGAATTGCTTCAGTTGAGTCCAGCTCTTTGCTACCCTATGGACTGTAGCCTACAGAGCTCCTCTGTCCAAGGGATTCTCCAGGCAAGAATACTGGAGTGGGTTGCTGTACCCTCCTCCAGGGGATCTTCCTGTCCCAGGGATCAAATTCCCCTACATTGGCAGGCGGGTTCTTTTCCACTAGCACCACCTGGGAAGCCCATAAAATGACCCATATCCTGTTTGAAGTCATCAAGAACCAAATATTCCAGATTTTTGGTGCAAGATGTATCCAAAGAAGGCAATCAGCCATGTCACAGAATTGAAATGCTATGGTGTTAGAGGAAGTATGAACATCATTCAACTCTTAAATTAAAAATTATACCAGCAATTTATCACATTCAAGTATTTAAAGTATGCATATTAAATATATGCCATGAATCACTTGTGACATTTTTATAATGTAGAAATATAACACTATTGGTTGGTTTCTGCTGCTATTTAGGGAACAAATTGATGTATCAAAATATATGCTTTCTATTTATCATCTAAGAAGCACAAAAATCAACCATAAATGCTAATCTGCCTATAAATATTAAGACACTATGATTCATCTATTACTATACAGGAGCCAACCTGTCCCCACATTCCATTCTTGGGTCTCTGTATTGCCCACTGGCATAGAGGGAGCTTATATATATGCCATGTAACCCCTCTCTTCTAACTACTGCTTACTGGGTTTAAATGAATAATGATCAAGGTGTATCAATCACACTCATACAAGAAGTGGAAGCAGGTCCACAGAGTTGGAGTCAGTTCTGGACAGCCATTCTGGAAAGTCTGTCTGAAATTTTGGAGACCAGTGCAGTGGCCACATGTAAATACGGAAGGAGCAGTTCTGAGGGTAGAAAGATGACAGTGAAGTAGATTTAAACAAAGTACAAAAGAGGAGAGGCCATGTAACCCACAAAGACCACCAGCCCAAGAGTCAGGGCTGCCTGTCTGCCAGGTCGAACTTCTACAGCAAACCTACAGTAAACACTCCTCATGTGTCACCCCAGTAAATCCCCCTTATCTAAGCTAGCTAGAAAGGAATTCTGTTCCTTATAACAAAACGGTCCTATGACATCTAATTTCCTCTTTGCTCATATAAGGCATTGGCTCAATGGCTAATTCAAAGACTATCATCCACTCTATTTTAGATTGAATTTTACACTAACATTTGAGGGCTTTATGTTAGGAGCTGATTGCCAATCCCAATTAATAAACAAATAAAGAGAGTTATCAGCCAGTCCAAATCAGAAATTAAATCAATACTTAAGTGGTAATCTCATTAACATCACGGATAGAATACTTGCATCCATCTGCTACTCTTGTATGTAAGCCATTTTAGCTTTTTAACATACCCTTTCATAGCTAAAATGAAAATCTATTTAGATGCGGTATTTCACAATGTTCCTTTCTATATCCTTTGCCACCAGTCTTTCTCCCTACCCACTGTCTCAGTATTTCCTTCCATTTGTATGTATTTTTTAAAATTATTAGCGGAATCTGAAATAGCACTACATTTAAAAACAGAGTTGAAAACTATGAAATACAATATACTCTGCTGAGCCTCTTAACATAATGAATGCTGAGCAGTGATCTAATCTTATCACTATGTTTAACATCACTTAAAAACCCAAGCAGTCTTAATTCATGGACCATTGAGTATTTTGTGAAGCTTTACATTTATTTTCCACTGTTATGGCAATTGCTTTTGAAACTACAGTCATAAATAACTTCTTGAAAAATTACATTTTAATTTCATAAAAGGTTTAAAAGTTTGATCAGGTGTACTTTTATTAGCTAGAATGCAAGGCCCATTAAGGTTGAGCTTTTCATCAATTTTGCTTATCAATGTATCCTTGGTATCTAGGGAAGCACTGGGTACACAGTACACATCTAATAAATACTTCTTGAATAAATGAGTCACAGAATGTGTCAGTAGATGAGAAGTAAAAAGTAAGACTTTCACGATCATTATGACACCGACTTGTTATATGACCCTGGGCGTGTACTTGATTATTTTTATCCAGCTTTCATTTCCTAAATATTTATTGAGTGCCTATGATGTGCCAGGAACTCTAGCTGGGAGCAAGGACACCAAGATGAATAGATCACAGACCATTCCCTCTAGGAGCTCACGATGAGAGGGTCACTGTCAAGTGTGCATTCTTTGTAGGACAAGACGGTAAGTAGGACACACGTTGAATAAATAAAATGTTAAGTGAACTTAGAGCATGGAGTTGCTTATTCTTCAAAATAAGATTATGCAAATAAACTATTTCTCCTATGCAGTCATATATGAATTGTTCTACAGGTCACCAAGGTACCAATCAAGACATTAAAAGGGTCATTTATTAGATGTAAAAGGTCTAAAATTAGTAGCAGAGCTTTAAAAATATCTTGTTCATGCATTAAAAATTTCCTTCAAAACAACTTACTATAAGCACTTTACAATTTACATCATGCTGAGACTGTGTGTCCAGCTGATGGGGACAGAAGAGTCTTCTAACACACTGCAGATCATGATCTCCTTTATAATATACACGAAGAAGGTATGCACGGTGCTAACGAGCCTTGACTACGGACTCAGACAAAACCAGGTTTCGATACCACCTCATGAATTTCCATGTCTTCTAACTCAGTAAGTCAGGACCAAGTTTTTATCTACACCAGAAAAACTATCTGCTTGGTGTCTAGAAACATAGTTCATAAAGGCAAACTTATGCCTATTATAAATTACCTATCTTTCCTGATCACATATAATATGATCACATATCAATATGATATAAAAGGGTCTACATTTTACTCCAGTTACCAATTTATATTACGGAACATAAATAACTTTAACTGACTTCATCAGAACTGCTAAAATTATAGAGTCTTTACTATTCCTTGCTTAAAATATCTCTAACACCAGTGATGGGGAACTCAAGTCTTCTGAATAATCTACTAAGGGTTTAATATTTAACAAAAAGCATTAAATGTCAGTATTTACCATTTACTCTGAACATACATGTTCTATCCACAAAAAAACAGAAATCATCACATGCTAGATGAAAGACATGTAAGAGGAAGTGTGATATTAAACCCACTGAAAACGCTTATCTTTCTATTTCTTTAAAATGAAAGATTTGACAGAATTTTAGACTCTCTAAACTCCTGTAATAAAAGCTCCCACGTTACACCACTGGTAACTGCAATATCCACATGCACCATTTTCAAAGAGCCTTAAAGTTCAAACACACTTTCACAAATACTAACTCATTTAATTCTGACAATAATCCAGTGAAGTGTGTTTGTTAAGGAAAAATAAACTAAATCTCAAGAGGGCAAGAAACTGAGTGGCCTAATCAGAGTTAGCAACCTAGTCTTCTGACCCATGTTCAGTGTTCAGTCCTTCCTTCACACCAGGGAAGCCCAAGAACTTGGAGTGGGTTCCCTATCTCTTTTCTCCAGGGGATCTTCCTGACCCAGGAATCAACCCGGGTTCTCCTGCATTGCTGGTGGATTCTTTACCAACTGAGCTATGAGGACTTTCCTGGCAGCTCAGCTGGTATGAATCTGCCTGTAATGCAGAAGACCCCGGTTTGATTCCTGGGTTGGGAAGATCCTCTGGAGAAGGGATAGGCTACCTACTCTAGTTATCTGGCCTAGAGAATTCCATGAACTGTATAGTCCATGGGATCACAAAGAGTCGGACACGACTAAGCGACTTTCACTTTCACTGTAAAGTAGAAATAAAAATAAGAACTTAGACTAAGTCGAATGATACATTATACCCTTTGGAAAAAAAAAATCTTAAGTATGAAGTGCTTTCCGTCTCTGCAGACTTTCCAACACAATTCAAATTAATGAAACACAACATCTGGGTTTTATCAGTAAACACTGTAATAAGCAATATAAATGTGATTAGGTAATGACTTAATGAGAGGTCACAGCACATAAAGTTGGCCTTCAATTTTTGTTAACCACCAGTATCAATGGGCTCCTCAGGTGGCTCAATAGCTAAAGAATCTGCCTGCAATCCAGGAGACATGGGTTCGATCCCTGGGTCAGGAAGGTTCCCTGGAGAAGGAAATGGCAACCCTCTCCAGTCTTGCCTGGAGAATCCCATGGACAGAGGAACCTGGCCAGTTACAGTCCATAGGGTCACAAAGAGTCGGCCACTACTGAAGCGACTGAACACGCACGCACACACAATACCAATACCAGTATTTCGTTCCCTTCAGGTCACTGGAGAAGTAATGGGATTTTTCTTCTCAGGAGCTGTTCTGGGATACACTAGAAGCATGCAATCAGACACCTCAAGCTTCTCCTCACACCTTTCCCATTCTACAAAAAATGTCCTAATTTGCATTCCTCCCTTTCCTAGAAAACAATCAAAAGAGTCCTCAGAAACTAAATTAGGATGGATTGTCCAGAAACATTAAGAAAGTGGCACTGACATGCTTGACACTGCTTATTTCTGTGAGACATAGAACACGAGAGAAATTACTGTCGACCTTACTTCGCAGGATGTCTTACCCTCAAAAAGTCTCTGATAAAATAGTGAAGTAGAAAACATGATAAAATGAAAGGCAAAACTAAACACCTGGGGATAAAACACGCTCCAAAACTGACAATCTCCTCTGATCGCCTAATTTTGTAATGGAGTCTTTCTAGAAACACTGAGTGTTTCTGTTTAGTAACAATGAGATCACCTAAAACAAATACCCTGCATTTGATAATGTTTGGAATTTAATGGTAGGCAATGAGATTTTTTAAAATTTATTTTTGAACTATAAAAATTATACTGAAAGATATGAGTAGAAAATACAGTAAAGGTTTGGATAAACACTCTTAAAGTTCTTCAATTTTAAACATTAGGAAGGAAACATTTTATACTACTGAAGAGAAAGTTTAAATTTTGCTGTCTTTTCAGTAAAAAGTTTCTAACTTTCATATATAATTTAAGTCCTTTTTTCTATACAGATACTTTAAGTGGCAAATAAAGTTATAAAAGGTATTCAAATGATCTAATGTTACCTTGTTGCCAACTTTAAAAGATCTTACGATATACTTACCTGTCAAAGCTTTAGTGAAATAATTGTTCTTGTCAAAAATCTGGTTTAGGCCCAGATTACATAAAAAGGTAAATTAGATCTACTGAAAATTTATTTTATTGGTTAATCCTACATATGCCATAAATCTTTAGATGCATGCTGTTGAAACATTTGATACAGTCTTATTCCTATTTGCTCACACAACTTATTTTAAAACATTTTGGAAACAAAACCAGAAAAAGAAAATAAAACGGAGGAAAAAAAATTTTTTTTAATTGATTCTACTGTTTACAACAGTTCATAGTGAACATTATCATGAACCCTAGAACATAGCTTTGCATGGTCAATATCAGATCTTAATATGAAAGAAGCCACTTTTTTCACTTTTCTAAAATTCACTGGTTATTTCAAACCTAGTACTGCATTATGGCAAACATAACCTGAGTCAGATAAGGCTGGATTATGGAATCAAGTTCTAAACATTCAGAACCATGGAGATAAGACAGAGTGCAAAGTTAGAAAGATTGGATGGATAAAAGGAACAAACTCTGATATTAAGTATCACCAACGTGTGAAACAATTTAAAATGTAAGTTTTAATTTTTCTCTAGAAAAGATCAAGTCTCAGGAGTTTTAAAAGCAGTTGTCCTTAGAGATTTAACAGCATCACGAAAATAAGATTGGTGTTCAAATGAAATATACTGTATTTCGAGGGAACAAAATGATGGTGAATTACGTTTTCAAAAGGTAAAAAGTGGTATAAGACTTCGCACATATCAGTATTTTAGTAACTACAGAATAGTCTGCTTAAAGTTCCACAAATTAAAGACTGACGTCACAATCACATCAGAAGTAAATAAGTATGTGACTAAGAAGAATAAGTACAATAAGGGTAGTAATAGTTATAGTAACCACATGTACTGAGTATTTTGGGGTCATGCACTGTAACTTACATATTTATTCTGCACAAAAACTGTCATAAATATTCTACTATTCCCATTTCAAAGATGAGACTATTTAGAAAAGTTAGACAATTTACCCTATACTAGATGCTAGAAAGTAGATTTGATATCATAAAATTTAAAATACCAATGATCTTGAGAAATATAACACATGCCATATTTGAAAGCCAACCATCTCCTCTTGAAAAATACAGTAATGTCTTTCCAACTGGGCTGGCCAGGTGAGATTAAAGAAAAATCAACATAGTAGGCAGGTTTACAGATAAGAAATTTAAGTCCTCGAAGAGAAAATGATAATAAGATCAAAAATTGGTCACACTGCAAAAGTCCTTACCAAAAAAAAAGTCCTTATAAATACTTGCACAATCATACCCATTTTTGAACACTTATTGTGTGCTAATTTGAAAATCAGTTCAATTAATTTTCACAACTACCACAGGCAGCCGTGTAGCAGCAGTGTTAGTCGCTTAGTCATGTTTGACTCTTAGCGACCCCATGAACTGGCCCACCAGGCTCCTCCATCCATGGGATTCTCCAAGCAAGAATACTGGCATGGATTGCCATTCCCTTCTCCAGAGGATCTTCCTGACCCAGGGATTGAACCCAGGTCTCCTGCATTGCAGGCAGATTCTTTACTATCTCAGCTACAGGGAAGATCTAAAGCAATAACAGCACTACCACAGGAGTTGTTGCCAAAAGGTGGCAGTATCAGGACGCAAGCCAGAAAAATTGATCTGGTCCCCTATAGCCCATGTAATCAGCCACTATGCTACGACCAGGGGCATTTTCACACTTTCAGCCTTCCTAATTTTCATCTCCCAGGCCATGCTCACTAGGAAATCTTCATGACATCCCTTCCTCTACATTATATATGAAATACTTGAAAAGCTGTTACACACTGTACATGAAAATGCATTCCAGGAGGTCTAGTCCATGAAAATGTCTATTCCATTCTCAGAGGTACTGACTCACCTTGAATCTCGGATACCTGAGATGCAGAATAAGTCAAACACTTTAGAAAGAAAACGTTTCAATAACCTTTATTTCTCAACATCTATCCACCCAAGATAAGTTCACGTCATGACCAAAACACCTATTCCATCCCTTCTTTTCTGCCCATATAGTGGCCACTGGACCATCTTTCTAAGCGATGCAGAGTCATCTCGCTCATCTCTTCATCTCCCCCAAACAATCCCAGCAGTAACTATTCTAACACCGCAACTCAATTCGATTTTACTACCTTTTCCCAGCCACAACTGTTTCAATGATTAACCCCAAATGGACTGACCGGCAATTTCGTACATTGGAACAGAAAGTTTTAACCTTTAAGAAAAAGGTATGCAGAAGTAGTTACAGGCACTACAAGTATAGGTAAGGAAAGCTCACAGTCAGGGCAGGATCTGCATGAAGATAATCGTATCTTTATGATTTTCATCACAACCAATTTCCAAAAGATAGCCTCTCCAATTTCGTTACTGATTCTATAGCAGTAGAAGTTTGCAGCAATTACAGGTTTCATAAAATCAAACTGCAGTTATATTTTAAAAGAAGAATGCTTGTCATGAAATTCCCCTTGCAATAATGTTAACACATTATACTTTACATTAAGTAATAAAAAATATCTTCAAACATATCAGCACACATTTATCTAATAAGTATAGCAATCAATATACCTAAGTCTTTTTACAGTAGCCTATTTTTTCCCTCTGCCACGGCTCTTATTTAGTGATGGTAACTTTTTGACTGATATCAAGGCAGAAATATTTCAGAAGAGGTCATGACATCAAAAATCATCCTCAAGAGGAAGGAAATACTTAAACTCTCACCTTGTCTTAGTGAGACAAGCAGTATCTGGCCTGCAGCAACCCCATGAATCTGAAATTTAACTGGATGCTTGCTGATCCTTTGGACAAAGTGTCTCCAGAACAGGTGTGAGTGGTACTCGCAGAAGGTGCTCAGGAGCACCATTCACCTGGAACACAAGAAATGCAAATCTGTTAACCGAGTTTCCAAATTATTTATACACATGAATAGCAGCCTTACTTTCCTCTTTACACTCACAGCTCAGAGGCAGGCTTATTTAGACATCAAGAGCATGGTCTCCGGATCAGAGGAACAAACTTCATGTCACAGCCCAGCCACCCATGCTATCTTTTCGAGAAGCTATGTGTGCCCTCCACAGAGGGCTACGAAAACAATCATGAAATTAATACAAATAAAATGCTTTTAACAGTGATCCATGAAGAGCAGGTATTTTATTCCTTTTTTTTTTTTCCTATTCTTGGTTAAAAGTTAGGAGATTATCGTTTATTTACTGAGCACATAAAATAAAGCACTGGGTTGGTGCTTTATAGAAATGACCTCGTTTCATCCTCAGAATAGATGTTACTCCTTTTATTTTATAAATAAGGAGACTGAGATTTGGGGAATTAGCAATTTGCTGAAGTTAGACGAAAAAGTAGCAGCACTGGCACTTAAACCAGATCTGATGCTCTTCAACATTCTTGTTGCATCTGAACGCTTTCATGTTGGAGAGGCTGTCTGTCATAGTTTGATGCTCTCCACAGAAAAGCAGGCAATATGGCAAATGTAACTATTTAATATAAAGTGCTATTTTTATAAATGTATCTCAAATTTACTAAGTTTTAGGAGAGAGACTGATTCAGAAACTAATTAGTAAGTTTCAGCACATGAAACAAACACATTAAAACAACATTCAAAGAAATTTCTCTCCCTCTCTATCATGAAGGACCTGATTCATGGTGTAATTTACCATCATGAGAAGATAAAAGGCAACTTTTTCAAATTGCTTACAGTCAAATTTACAGAACAAAGATGACTGTGTACTAAAGTCAAATTGATAAAAAATATGTTTTCATTATAAAATTAATATCTTCATTACAGATCTGCAGAAAATAAAATATAGTTAATACAAATATTTATAAAAATATTTAACTACATCATCATAGTCATTGCTAATAATACGGTGCATTTTCTTCTAGACTGTTGTTCTATGGTTTCCTTTTTTTCTAGATATAACAATACCAAATCTTGTTTTCTTTATAGAACATAAACCGAAGCTTTAATAGTTTGTAAATATTTTATATTTACATTTTATATTTTCTGGAGGAGGTCCGGTAGCTCTATTATTTTTCACTTTATTATTAGTATTAGCAAATGCAATCAGATGAAATAAATCAAGAATAATAAGTGGTGAAACTACTTCTACTAGTTGATATGATACCTGGAAAATACTAAAGAATCAATATAAACAGTACCTCAAATAATAAAAAAATTTGGTAAGACAACAGAAGACGACAATATTCATAAATTAACACCTTCCATAGACGCTGCATTATAAATAACATAACCATAATGAAAAACATGGGGAACAACAGAACTAACCTAAGTAAACTTCAGAAACAGTGTTCTGATTGCATACATTAAAGCTGAAGACAAAAAGAACTGTACACATACTGCACTCTAGTTAAAGATTTGGTTTCTCACAGAGGTATAAACTGCAATTGTGAAACTACTTTATGTACATTTTCAGACTGAGTTAATAAATACACTGATGATAATAAACAAAGTTTCTTGGTGTTAGAAACAAGAGCTACTAGAAACAGAAATTGGCTAGAATGAACTCTGACTATGGACTAGAATCAGATGTATCAATATGAACTCATGATTATGTGTGTGCATGTGTATACACACAAATAGATGTAAGACAGATACAGACATGTGTATGTGCACGTGTGTATTTGTATATACACAACTATCTCCTATTTCTGTCAGGGGAGAGAAATCCTAGAAGCAATTGTGAAAATTTATTGAACACACCAAGAACCCAGAACTTGGTTTCCAAGTATTCTTCTTCAATAAGAGGAACCCAAAATCCCGGGAGGAAGGCTGATCTCAGGAACATGGCAGAGATGAGCATGACAAGGGAATGGGGCAAGGTTAGTTCTCAGGATCCTATTGGGCCAGAAAGTCAGCACAGTGCTCAAATTGTGATGGCAGGTCAAAAGGAAGCAGGAGCCAGCCTGAAGGTGCTCCTGATGGCCAGATAATAATAATGAACCTTATCTCAAGGAATAACAAATATCCTTGAGTTCATACTCCACGTAAGTGATTGAACAAATAAATAAGGATGAGATAACTCACTCTTACAGTAGAATTCAAATTAATAAATACAGAAGGAATGATGCAAATAGAAAAATCAACCTCTCACAACCACCACCATAGTAGCTGTTACAGAGCCATGAGTCAGTGATGGAGGCTAAAATTAGTGGGCAAAGATATATGAGAAAACAGGATACCTGTGTATTTCAAACTGTCTCCCCACAAGATACTTACGAACTACAAAGGGCAAAAAGTGTAAATTTATAGTGCAGAAAACTGATAAAACTCCACCTCAATTAAGTGATCAAACTTATCACCACTAGGAATAAGGCACGTCAACATCGTTTACCTCCTTATATGACTCACTGAGGTCACAGCATCGCTTCTGGGGTATTCTTGCCAAAAATGAGTAATCTAAATTTCATCATGAAGAAACATCAGACAAATACAAATCGAACGACATTCCTCAAATTAACTGGCCAGCACTCTTCAGAAATGTCAAGGTCATAAAGATAGACAAAGTCTAGAGAAGTTGCTCAAGTCAAAGAAGAATAAAGAGACATGACAACTAAATACAATATGTCATCCTAGATTTGATCCTGAAATAGGAAAAAGACATTTGTGGCACAACTGGAAAAATTTAAAGATGACTTATAAATGGTACCGATTTTTATAGCTAATATTAATTTCATGATTTTTTAATTGTACTACAGTTATGTAAGATGTCAACATGTAGTGAAGCTGGGTGATAAGTTTATAGGATCTCTTTGTCCTACTTTTGCAAATATTTTGTAACTCAAGTTACTTCAAAATGAAAGTTTAAAAACATTTCATAAGTACTTGGGAAGTGAATAGCAAGCTAAATTCAAAGATAATAGGTGAAACAAATGAATAAAAATGAATATGAAAACAATTGAGTAGAAGCAAGATATATAATGGAAAGAAACCAACTATGCCAAAAGTTGTTTTTTAAACTCTTCATAAGACAAAGAAGGAAAATGAAATTGAGTAATACCACATCTCTACAGTAAATAAAAGGGTGTTAGAAATAGCTTTACATTAGTAACTTATAGAACAGAACAGCTAGAAAGGATGTGGAGAAAAGGGAACCCTCTTGCACTGTTGGTGGGGATATAAACTGATATAGACACTATGAAGAAGGTCCGTCTAGTCAAAGCTATGATTTTTCGAGTAGTCGTGTATGGATATGACAGTTGGGACTATAAAGAAAGCTGAGCGCTGAAGAATTGATGCTTTTGAACTGTGGTATTGGAGAAGACTCTTGAGAGTCCCTTGGACTGCAAGGAGATCCAACCAATCCATTCTAAAGGAAATCAGTCCTGAATATTCATTGGAAGGACGATGCTGAAGCTGAAACTCCAATACTTTGGCCACCTGATGTGAAGAACTGACTCATTACAAAAGACCCTGAGGCTGGGAAAGATTGAAGGCAGGAAGAGTAGGGGAACAGAGGATGAGATGGCTGAATGGGATCACTGACTCGATGGACATGAGTTTGAGCAAACTTCGGGAGTTGGTGAAGGACAGGGAAGCCTGGCGTGCTGCAGTCCATGGGGTCACAAAGAGTCGGACATGACTGAGCGACTGGACTGAACTGATGGAGAACAGTATGAAGGTTTCTTTAGAAAAAACTAGGAATAAAACTACCATATGACCCAGCAATCTCACTACAGGACATATACCCTGAGAAAATGATAACTGAAAAAGACACACGCACCCCAGTGTTCACTTAAGCACTATTTACAATAGCTAGGACATGGGAGCAACCTAGATTCCACTGACAGATAAATGGATAAAGAAGCTGTGGTGCCTATATACAATGGAATGTTACTCAGCTATTAAAAGGAACAAACTTGAGACAGTTCTAGCGAGGTGGATGAACCTAGAGTCTGTTATAGAGAGTGAAGTAAGAGAGAGAAAAATAAATGTCATATATTAATGCATATATACGGAAACCAGAAAAATGGTACTGATGAACCTATCTGAAGGGCAGCAAGAGAGACTCAGACATAGAGAATGGACTTACACACAGCAGGGGCAGGAGAGTGTGGAACTAATTAAGAGAACAGCATTCAAATATATACATTGTTGTATGAATAATAGTTAATGGGAAGTTGCTGTAGAACACAGGGAGCTCAATCCGGGCTCTGGGACAACCTAGAGGAGGGTGATGGGGTGGAAGGTGGGAGGGAGGTTCAAGAGAGAGGGAACATATATGTATCCTTATGGCTGATGTATGCTGATATTTGGCAGAAACCAATGCAACACTGTAAAGCAATTATCCTCCAGTTAAAATAAATTTTAAAAATAAAAAACAGAACAAAGTCAAGAACTCACCACATATATGGCTGTCTTGTTTATGACAAAGATGCCATCCCATTAAGTATGGAAAACAATGAATCAAGTTTTCCAATAAGTAGCACTTGATTGAAAATGAAAAAAAGGACTACTTCCCCCACACTATATCCAAAATGGAAAAAATAATTCCAAATAGACTGTAGACTAACATGAGAGGTAAAACAAGACAGCTTCTAGAAAAAATGGCTAAAATTACAAAAACCAAGTGTTGAAAATGATATAAAGGAAGTGGAATTCTTATATGACTGGTCCACATGTAAACTGGACAGAAGAATCATGATAGCTGTTTTATTCATAAAAGCCAAAACTTAGCATCAAAGCAAATGTCTATCAACAATAGAATCAGTTAATAAATTACACCAGTTATAAAATTGACTGCTCTATAGCCATAAAGAACAAACAACTGTTGCCTACTGCATAGAGCAACCAGACATTATAGTTAAAAAAAATTCAAAAGAACATAGTTTATCATTCCAATGATATAAACTCCAGAAACTGATGACACTAATTTATAGTAAAAAAAAAAAAAAATGCATTATACTGATTACTTCTGGAAGGTATTAAGAAATGCAACAAGCGAGTTCTTTGAGCTGGTGATAACAGTCTGTGTCTTCCTATCACTAGGGGTTATACCGGTGTAGTAACACCTTGTATTCATTAAGCTGTACATTTTCATTCATGTACAGGCATGTGTCATATTGTATGTAAGTAATAAATCAGTAAAAATTGAAAGTTCTTTTTCTTGAATGAATCCTCTTGCCTTCATTTTCATAGTTTAAATATTTTACCTATCAGAGTTTTCCAAGGGATGCAATTAAAATCAGGTATTAATTTCTGAGAATCCATTTCTCCATCATATAACAGAAAAAAGGAAAAGAATGGTTTTTATTGTCCAGCTCCTTTGCTAAAAATGAATGCTTAGCTCTCTGTTCATTAAGAGTGAGAAAAGATATTATCCTGTCCCTTACAGTAAATGCTGACTATTCCATCCATTCAAAGTGTTTATTTCTTTTCCAAAAAATTGAGGGAAATGTTATTGAATACTTAACAGTTCAGTACTCTGGGATGTCTTAGAAAAAATATTTCATGTGTGTACCAAATCTGATTGTTCAAGAAAAAGGCAAACTTAAAATGAGGCATAATAAAATCATGCATTATATTTTTTTCTAAATAAATACTTCCAGCTATATAAAGCTACTAATGCAAAACGTACTTAAATTCTCCTTAACATTAAAAAATGTAATCACATTTTCCCTCAATAATTGTGAAATTTCTAGAATTTTCCATTTCCACCAATGCAATCCACTAACATTTGTTTGAAATCTTTTTAAACTGTAATCCTCCATGATTTTTTCCTCTGGAAGTTACACTTTTAAAAAAGTGAATAATAAACAGTCCTTTTCCTTCCGGATTTCATATTCCGTCCCAGAAGACAAAATACTACAATATTTCTGAAGCCGCACTTGACATAGGAAAGGTAGGGCCTAGTCACAGAGGTACTGACATCTACCAAGAGCATATAAAAATGCTCAAGGTCTCCATTAGCCTCTATACTCACAGGTCCTATAATACAGTGTCTTGAACGTGGCCGGGTACCAATATATTTTTTTTCTAATTTCCATAAGGGAAACATAAAAAAGAAAAAGTTCAATTACAAGCAATATCTTCTGTGAAGAGAAAAAAACACATACACAGTCAACTATAAAAAGCAAAATAATACAATAAATTCAATCTGGCAGCTGGGATATGTTCCCATTATCTAGACATTTTACTTATTTATCACCCTTCTGTTCAACACCATTGCCAGGTAAGTGAGGTATAACTGTCTAGTTCTAAAATGTCATTGCCAGACACAGGAACAAAAAAAGGAACTGTCATAGGACCATTTCAGTTCAGTTCAGTCACTGTCACGTCCAACTCTTTGCGACCCATGGACTGCAGCAGGCCAGGCTTCCATGTCCGTCACCAACTCCTGGAGCTTGCTCAAATTCATGTCTATCAAGTCGGTGACGCCATCCAACCAACTCATCCTCTGCCGTCCCCTTCTCCTCTTGCCTTCAATCTTTCCTAGCATCAGGGTCTTTTCTAATGAGTCAGTTCTTTGCATCAGGTAGCCAAAGTATTGGAGCTTCAGCTTCAGTCCTTCCAATGAATATTCAGTTGATTTCCTTTAGGATTGACAGGTTTGATCTCCTTGTAGTCCAAGGGACTCTCAAGAGTCTTCTCCAACACCACAGTTCAAAAGCATCAATTCTTCGGTGCTCAGCTTTCTTTACAGTCCACCTCTCACATCCATACGTGAGTATTGGAAAAACCATAGCTTTGACTAGATGGACCTTTGTCGGCAAAGTAATGTCTCTGCTTTTTAATATGCTGTCCAGGTTGGTCATAGGTCTTCTTCCAAGGAGCAAGCGTCTTCTAATTTCATGGCTGCAATCACCATCTGCAGTGACTTTGGAGCCCAAGAAAATAAAGCCTCTCACTGTTTCCACTGTTTTCCCATTTATTTGCCATGAAGTGATGGGACCAGACGCCATGATCTTATTAGTGCTTTGAATGATGAGTTTTAAGCCAGCTTTTTCACTCTCCTCTTTCACTTTAATCAAGAGGCTCTTTAGTTCCTCTTTGCTTTCTGCCATAAGGGTGGTGTCATCTGCATCTGAGGTTATTGATATTTCTCCTGGCAATCTTGATTCCAGATCTTGCATGATGTACTCTGCATATAAGTTAAATAACTAGGGTGACAATCTACAGCCTTGAGGTACTCCTTTCCCAATTTGGAAAGTCTGTTGTTCCATTTCTGGTTCTGTTGTTTCTTGTCTTGCATACCGATTTCTCAGGAGGCAGGTTAGATGGTCTGGTACTCCCATATCTTTAAGAATTTTCCACAGTTTGTTTCGATCCACACAGTCAAAGGCTTTAGCACAGTCAATGAAGGAGAAGTAGATGTTTTTCTGGAATTCTCTTGCTTTTTCTATGACCCAACGGATGTTGACAATTTTCTTTTTGGTTCCTCTGCCTTTTCTAAATCCAGCTTAAACATAGGACCATTTGGGAAATCTTATTTCCCCTTGAAATTGATAGAATTTCATAATATATATTTTGGTCCATTATATTTCAATGGTTCTCTTTTGACTTTTGATCTGCTCTTTTCACATGGAGAAGGAAATGGCAACCCACTTCAGTATTCTTGCCTGGAAAATTCCATGGAAAGACAAGCCTGGCAGGCTACAATCCATGGGGGTCACAAAGAGTCGGACACAACTGAGCAACTAACACTTTTGCTTTTCTACTCTTTTCACACAATAGAGTTTCTCAGTTTCTCTGAATTCAATTCTTCCTAAGCCATTACCAATGTTTCAATTTGCAGGCTGGATCTAATTACTGAAGCATTTATCAGAACCCAGGTAGCAACATGTTATTATCTTACTAATTAATGCTCCCCAGGAGACTCTGGAATGAATATAGGCCACTCTGAAAAAATAATGACCACTGAAATCATAGCCCTAACACATCGTAAGACTGCACACCCTAACACAGGCCATTTCACTAGGACTTTAGTAAAAGATGAAGAGGTTAACCCCAGAAACCTGCAGAGCAACATAAAGATGATACGGGCTTGTGGCTAAACCTTAGCACACAGTCCCCAGGTCTGCCTTCATGATTCTGATAGTGATGCAAACGCCACAGAAAGGAATTTTAAAGAAGAATTACATAATCCTCTCTCCACCAATTGTTAGCTTGTTTGCTGTAGATTTAAACACTGCCACAGGCTTCTAGTGGTTGGCAACTCTCACTGTGGAAAATGTCACTGGCTTTTGCTGTTCTGCTAGCTGTGCTCCACAGAGCAGAAAATTAAGCCTGACATATTTGGGGGAGGAGTTTTCTGGTTTGTAAGAACTTATAAAAATAGCCATACTTATTTATTCCAGGGTCACATTTTTAAGTTCTTGGTCGCACTGAAATAAACAATTTTAATACACGTGCTAAGTTCTTAGTTCCTTCCCTAAGGCAAACAGATTTTCATTTCTAACTTTAAAAGAAACACACACACAGTAAAAGAAAATACTTTTGTATCTATAGCATATGAAAATTTAAAAAATCAATATCTAAAACCATACATTTCTGCTTCAGTTTATTCTGATTCCTTTTGAATAAAGCTTAAGTATTATAACTAGTCACTTATAGCATTTCATGGTAACTTAGATTTGATGCACAAATATGACAGAATCATGAATTTCCACCATACTTAAATTTACTTTGTTTCATACATTATTTGAATCATGCTACAATGTAAGACTAATGATCCCTCTTTAGTTGGAGGTTTGTTTTTGCATATTTGAAACATTTAGATGCATTTTTTTCCATCTGTTATAGGTGACATGTAGTTCTACCATAGGAATCACACAGGCTGCCTGACCAAACTTAATTTACAAATGTGGAATAAAACTATGAGTTAGTGAAATGAGTCATAGAGTAAGATCCTCATTGAAGAAAAATACAGTACTGTTTCTGGAAAACCATGGACTTTATCATTCAGAGGCATCTGTCAACTTCATCAAAACAAGGACACACCTTCCTATCTCTTGCCAAATTTCTTTCTTCCCCAACTTTGTTCTTTCATGCAATCTCAAAGAAAGGAACTGTATCAGGCATCTAGATTCTATCTATAATAAGGACAAACAAACTTGACTCCACGTTGGATCTGTTTCTTTTACTTTAAGCTTTGTATTCTATTACTTTTTAAGTAATAGGGAGCTCAAATCCGGTGCTCTGTGACAACCTAGAAGGGTGGGAGGGATGTACAAGAGCAAGGGGACACACACACACACACACACACACACACACACACACACACACACACACACACACACACACATATGGTTGATTCACATTGATATTTGGCAGAAACTGGCACAAAATTGTAAAGCAATTATCCTCCAATCAAAAAGAAAAAAATGTGGCCTAATAGCTTGAAATATTCAAGATAGTCCATTCTCAAGACTCTCACCTTTAAAGGTATAACACTTTTCCATTCTTGAAGAGACAAAAAGTTGCAGAATAGAGAATAACATGTGCCTGGCTGGAGGTTTACAGGCACATCATGACCTAACCTAGGAGGGCAGTGGGAAGAACAAAGGATTCCAGCACCAAGAAGTCTGCAACAACCAACCACTCCTTCTCCCTCTCCTACCCTTTAAAAATGCTTTGCTGAAATCTTTCAAGGAGTTTGGGGTTTGGGGTGTGAGCCACCCATCTCCTTGTATGCCCTTGCAATAAACCTTTCTTTGCCCCCAAACCTTGGAGTTTCAGTGTGTTTGGTCTCACTGTGTGCTGGGCACACACATGCATTTGGTAATGTATCCATCACATGACAGGTCCATTTTATTATACATGACAAGAATTATAGCCTTTGGAGAAAAAAGCTCCCAAAGCTCTGTCTTTTCCCAGCTCCTCATGTTTGTGCAAAGCCAGCAGACTCACAGCACTGCTTTCTCTCATTGTGGCTTGGAAAGACATCCTCTGTCTTTTTAAAGTTCTATTGATCACACTAATGACATTTACTCAACACCTGCTGAGCGAAAGTCACAGTTCCACCTGCTCTAAGGACACAGAAACACACAGGCCATGGCATGGCTTTCCTTCAGCAAAGACGAATGTCCTCTGATTGCTGATTTATAAAGTAGCCCTGGATGCCTGACATGTCCTTCCGGTCCTAGCAGCCAAAAAATCTCTCATCCACTTACCCGCACCTGTCATTTTGTCTTTCCCATCTTGCTTGCTTGCGTGTTTGCTCCATCGTGCTAGACTCTTTGTGACCCCATGGACTGTAGCCCACTAGGCTCTTCTGTCCATGGAATTTTCCAGAGAAGAATACTGGAGTGGGTTGCCATCTCCAGGAAATCTTCCCAACGGAAGACTCTCCAGGGGATCCAGGAGATCAAACCCACATCTCTTCCATCTCCTGCACTGGCAGGTGGATTCTTTACCACTGAACCAGCTGGTAAGCCCTGTCTTTCCCATAAGTGTTTCCATTCAAATTAAGAAAAGCCAGCATTCCCTCCACCAACCACCACCGTTCAATCTGTACATGCTCTTCTCTTCAAACAGACATGATGACAGTATTTTGCAGGAAATGTCTAAGCCTTAATTCTTATGTGATTTAATGCTTCTTCATCAATGATGCTCAGAGTGTGACTCCCCACTACCTTTGCATGAGTGATTGCAAATCCCGAGAGAGAGAGATTTTGAGTTTTTGAGCCCTCAGCACAATTAAACACTAATGTCCACTATGATTATGAGGACGATCAACCCAGAATTACAGGTGCTCTTTACTCACTCCAAAGAGTCTTCCAAGCAGAAACACAGGCCAAAAGGCTATCTATGAAGTCCAGGGACCAAAGGCAAGAAAGCAGGCATCTGGGTAACAATTCTGATTCTTAGAAAACACCCCTGTTTTAAATGAGGTCAAGGATTTACTGCATTTAAAATACAAACTGACACACGCTGAAGCTCTCTGGTTTTCACTACCTTCAGAACCCTGGGCTGCTTATCTCCTACTGTGTTTTACTTTATATTGTCTTGTTCTTTTTCTCTTTCTGTGTCCTGAGGTATGCCCTGGATCAATGAATCTCTCATTGATTCATGCCCTGAACATAGGGCAGCAAGTCACAGGTTGAGTCCATCACCTTTCTCTAGCTGACATGTTTTAAATGACCTGAAGTGTCTACATCTGTGTAAGCAGCACCAAAAGGGAGCCCCACAACAAGCCAAACAAGCCCAGCCCAGCCTCCTTCAAGTCCTCAGGAGGCAGCAACCAACACTAGCAAGGTCCTTGTCTCCCATCACGAGACTATCCCTGCTCGTTGTAAAAGGCTTTCTGTGGCCTTTGGCTTTTTGGTAATTTTTTGTATGATGAGCAAATCTAGCTTAGAGAAAGCATTATTTTCAGACTGACAAGTATTCTATGTCTTAAAAATGTAGAAACCATGAAACTGTGTATGTATAGTATACTTTATTTATACAGACACATCGCAGAGATACAACAGGCCTGCTTCTAGGTCACTGCAATAAGGCAAATAATCCAACAGAGCAAGTCACGCACGTTTTTTGGTTTCCTGGTGTGTATGAAAGTTACATTTATACTACATTGTAGAGTATGAAGCATGCAACAACCCTGTGCCTAGCAAACTAATGTACATGTCCAATTAAAAATACTTTATTGCTAAAAAATGCTAACCACCATCTGAACCTTCAGCAAGTTATAAATCTTTTTTGCAACAGTAACATCAGAGATCACTGATCATCATAACAAATATAACAATTAAAAGGTCTGAAATTGTGTGAGACAAAATGTGGCACAGAGACACAAAGTGAGCAAACCAAGAGTAAAGCAATAAAACCGGGATGTGGGGACGGAATCCAAGGTCGCTATTTTATCTTAAATGTCCAGTTTTCAGCAAGAGACTTGAAACATGCGGAGAACAGGAAATTGTGATCTGTAGTCAGGAAAAGGGCTTCCCTGGTAGCTCAGCTGGTAAAGAATCTGCCTGCAATGCAGGAGCCCCCAGATCGATTCCTGGGAAGGGAAGTTCCCCTGGAAAAGCGATAGGCTATCCACTCCAATATTCTTGGGCTTCCCTGGTTTCTCACGTGGTGAATAATGTGCCTGCAATGTGGGAGACCTGGGTTTGATCCCCGAGTTGGGAAGAACCCCTGGAAGGGGGCATGGCAACCCACTGCAGTATTCCTGCCCGGAGAATCCCCATGGACAGAGGAGCCTGGCAGGTTATAGCCCCTGGGTTCGCAGTTAGACATGACTGAGCAACTAAGCAGCAGCAGCTGTCAGGAAAAGGGCAGAAAACAGCACCTGAGTGAGTCTAGAGGTAGAATTTAGAAGAAAGAGATGGCAGAGTAGCTCTTACAAATATATTCAAGGAACTGAAGAAGCCAAATTTAAAGAATTAAAGTATGATGACAATGAGATTTTTAACTAGAGAATATAAGAGAAATTGGAAAGAAATGAAAAGTTGTAGAGTGAAAAAATACAGTAACTACAACAAAAAGTCACAAAGGATTCAAAAGCATGTTTGAGGAGGCATAAGAAAGAAAAAACTTAAACAGAGGAGCAATAGAAATGGTACAATATTAAGAACAGAAAGAAAAGAATGGGGAATGAACAGAGACCTAAAGCCTACCATCAAGAACACTAACTGATGTGCAAATCAAGGTCCCAGAGGGAGACAAGAGATAAAAAGGAATAGACTATTTTTGAAGAAATAATGGCCAAAAAATTCCCAAACTTGATGACAAACCTAATCCACAAAACGACTAAAGGTTTCCAACAGACAAAAAGAGCTACATCAAGGAACATCATGGACAAATGGCTGAAATGCCAACATAAACATAAAATCTTGAAAGACACAAGAAAAAAGAAATGACATATCACAGAGAGCTCAGGAAAAGGATGACGTATTTAGAATATTGGGCATAAAAAAAATCAACTGAGAATCTTATATCCAGCAGGATTTCCTTTCAGACATGAAGATGTAGAAAAGATATTCACAGATAAGCAAGGGCTGAGATAACTCACTGTTAGCAGACCTGCCCTAGAAGAAATTCTAAAGAAAGTCTTTTGGCTGAAAGGAAATTACACCAGATGGTAACTTAAATCCACAAGAAGAAACATAGTGCCAGAAAAGATAAATATATAGGATAATATATAAAAACTGTGTAAATATATTTTTTCTTCAACTAACAGTAAAGCTCACAGTATAAAATAAGTAATGCACATCTCTATTGTTGGATTTATAAGAGATGTAAAAATACGACAGTAGTAACACAAGGATATGGAAAGAAATGTAGCCATATTGCACCAAAGTTTCCCTCTTAAAAAACTAGAAACAGAACAGCAATCTAAACCCAAAGCAAGCAGATTCCATTACCTGGAGAAGTTTAGAAAAGGCAAATTTACAGAGACAGAAAGCAGCTTAGTGGCTACCTGGGGTATAAAGGCAGGAACAAACAAGAATTGACTGCAAATAGCCTAAAGGGTCATTCTGATGTGATACAAAATAGCCTAAAACTGGATCAAAATGATGACTGTGTAACTCTATCAGTTCAGTTCAGTCGCTCAATCGTGTCCGACTCTTTGCAACCCCGTGAATCGCAGCACGCCAGGCCTCCCTGTCCATCACCAACTCCCGGAGTTCACTCAGACTCACGTCCATCGAGTCCATGATGCCATCCAGCCATCTCATCCTCTGTCGTCCCCTTCTCCTCCTGCCCCCAATCCCTCCCAGCATCAGGGTCTTTTCCAATGAGTCAACTCTTCGCATGAGGTGGCCAAAGTACTGGAGCTTCAGCTTTAGCATCATTCCTTCCAAAGAACAGCCAGGGCTGATCTCCTTTAGAATGGACTGGTTGGATCTCCTTGCAGTCCAAGAGACTCTCAAGAGTCTTCTCCAACACCACAGTTCAAAAGCATCAGTTCTTCAGGGCTCAGCTTTCTTCACAGTCCAACTCTCACATCCATACATGACCACTGGAAAAACCATAGCCTTGAGTAGATGGACCTTTGTTGGCAAAGTAATGTCTCTGCTTTTTATTATGCTATCTAGGTTGGTCGTAACTTTCCTTCCAAGGAGTAAGCGTCTTTTAATTTCATGGCTGCAGTCACCATCTGCAGTGATTTTGGAGCCCAGAAAAATAAAGTCTGACCCTGTTTCCACTGTTTCCCCGTCTATTTCCCATGAAGTGATGGGACCAGATGCCATGATCTTCGTTTTCTGAATGTTGAGCTTTAAGCCAACGTTTTCACTCTCCTCTTTCACTTTCATCAAGAGGCTTTTTAGTTCCTCTTCACTTTCTGCCATAAAGGTGGTGTCATCTGCATATCTGAGGTGATTGATATTTCTCCCAGCAATCTTGATTCCAGCTTGTGCTTCTTCCAGCCCAGCGTTTCTCATGATGTATTCTGCGTATAACTCTATAGGGGCACTTTAAAATCTCAGGCAAAAGTAATGAATTTAATTGTATGCAATGTATACCCCAATAAAGCTATTAAAATGTAAATTATTTGATTGGTAGTGGAAAAATATGCATGAGAATTGCACAAATAAATGAAAATCTGTGTTACTAAACTGAAGAATCATAGGCAGAGACTTAAAAATAAAGAAATTCACTTGATCCTTTCTTTACAATTTTATAGTCAATAAAATATCATCTAGTTTTATCCATTAGAAATGAAATACTTAACATATTTGGCTGTTGTCTTTTGTCTTAATTATTTAAAGATTTTTTTTTTAATGTCAGTATAAATACATCTTGACTTTCCTCTTAAGCAAGATACTCTGTTTTTTTCAAGCAGAAAAACATTAAGATTGCAACAAATTATGACAATTTTGGCCAAAAATCTATAAACATCTAGATATTGCCAGATGATGCAAATATATATTCTGCAATAAAATGCCTTGTGATCTGGATTCTACTGAGCAAATTTCCAATATAAAATAACCTAAGTTATCCTGAAGCCTGAAAACAGACTATCTAGATCCCAAATAATCATCTCTTGTCCATGGGGTCGCTAAGAGTCAGACACAACTGAGCGACTTCACTTTCACTTTTCACTTTCCTGCACTGGAGAAGGAAATGGCAACCCACTCCAGTGTTCTTGCCTGGAGAATCCCAAGGACAGAGGAGCCTGGTGGGCTTCCATCTATGGGGTCACACAGAGTCGGACACAACTGAAGTGACTTAGCGGCAGCAAGGTATTTTTAGTTGTAAATAAATCTATGTTAAATCAAGCTATCAAAAATGGAAAAATCTGAACCATTATTAAGGGATATGGGGAAGTTGAATTTTTCTTGGAAAATTAAGAGTTCTGAGAAAACAAAATCTAATTTTCGTTAATATAAAGCTATCCATTTCTAAGTCTGATAGAAAAAAAACTAAAGAAGTCATGTATTAACACAAGGAATGTTTCTTGCAGGAAGTGAAAAATCTTAGATACTTTACTCCAAGGGTCAGAGAATATGAATGGAACAGAGTCTACATCAGGTGTTAAAATTTCATGAAGGAGTGATCAGAAAAAAAAAAAAAAATGTCCATATATGGGTAAATGTCCTGAATGGGACAATGAAGAAAAGAAGCTGTAATAGTGTAGATGAACTTATACAAATGATTTCAAAAAATTTATTTGGTTCTTCCCTGATTCCTAATTCTTGAAGATTCTCACTATAGTAAGAACCTGTCAGTCACCCTTTCAAAAGGGAATTCTTCCCGCCTCAATTAAGATGCTTCCAGACACTTTCCATGCATACTTCTAGAGGCAATATCCAAAGTCAGTAGTGCTTCTGATCTTTCATGACATGGATCAAACACAAACTAGACAAACATATAGACAGGCAGTAAAGTAATCTTGTAGAAAAATTGATTCTTTGCTCTTCACTTTTGTAATATGTAAATGGTATGTAATAATTTAGGATATCGCTCGGTCAGTCCAGGAGGGAAGGACAAAGTTTTCTTATTCTGCAGCTGCTGAACAAAAACAGCTAAAACTGTGCTAATCTAGTACACTGGCATTTTCTTTGCTGACCTAAATTACAAAGCACTTGCTTCAAGACGATCAAGCAGACTAATTTTAAACACCAATTATGTCTAACACATAATATAGTTAGTTATTCAGAAAGAGCAGTGTAGACACATCAAACTGGCATAGTCTAATTTCAGAGAAATTAGCTGGCACATGGCTTTCAGAAGTCTTTGAAAAATCACCTGGTCAATGATTTGAGCCAATATTTTTAGATTCAAAAATGTATCCTTTATGATCACTTTCCTAATTTTATCTTCTTTAAATTGCTTTCACTTCATCTTACCAAGTAAGTTTTCCTTTACAACAAAAACTGCAAACTTTCTAATTAAATTCAAAGTATCTACTTCTTTCAGAAGCACTGAGAAATCAAGTTAAGAAATTTAGCAATTCACCGAAATGTTATACAAAATTAAAATGATTTACAAGGACAGAGGGAACACTCAGAAACAGTAAATTAGCTTCTTAAGGAAACTTAAGTTGTTTTTTTTTTTTAAGGGACTACTTTAGCATTTAGCTGGTTACCTGCTTTGTTAAAAATGCTAAAAAGAATTGGTGAATCTTTTTAATCAACATTTATGTGTACAAAGGACATAAGCAATGTACAATTTTCTTGGGCTCCAAAATCACTGTGGACGGTGACTACAGCCATAAAATTAAAAGATATTTGCTCCTTGGAAGAAAAGCTACGACAAACCTAGACAGCATATTAAAAAGCAGAGACATCACTTTGTTGACAAAGGTCTGAACAGTCAAAACTATGGTTTTTCCAGTAGTCATGTACAATTGTGAGAGCTGAACCATAAAGAAGAATGAGAACCTAAGAAGTGGTGCTTTTGAGGTGTGCTGCCACAGAAGACTCTTTAGAGTCCCTTGGACAGCAAGGAGATCAACCCAGTCAACCCTAAAGGAAATCAACCCTGAATAATCAATGGAATGACTGATGCTAAAGCTCCAATACTTTGGTCACCTGATCTGAAGAGCCAACTCATCAGAAAAGACTGAGGGCAGAAGGAGAAGGGGGCGACAGAGGATGAGATGGATGGAGTCACCAACTCAATGGACATGAGTTTGAGCAACGCCAAGAGATAGTGAAGGATACAGAAGCCTAGCACCCTGCAGTCCATGGAGTTGCAGAGTCGGACACAACTTAGCAACTGAACAACAACAAATACACAAATGTATTTTTAGCAAACTTTAAAACAAACATCAATACACATATGGTATGACTACACTGGGGTATATTCATGATTCTCAGAAAAAAAATAGTCCATTTAAATACAATACCAAAGACATAGCTCTGATGGTGGTAAAATCAGACACATCACCATGGCTACAGTTTTGTTCTGATGTATGAAGCATTTTCTAACTAATCTTTCCTTCCTATTCTCTCCCAATTGGGCCAATGATCCTTAAATTTTATGGTTTAGATGTTGTGAGGTTTAATTTTGTGTCACCTTGGCTGGGCCCCAGTATCCAGGTATTTGGTCAAAAGTGTCTGGATATTGGGCTTCCCTGATAACTCAGCTGGTCAAGAATCTACCTGCAATGCAGGAGACCCCGGTTTGATTCCTGGGTTGGGAAGATCTGCTGGAGAAGGGATAGGCTACGCACTCCAGTATTCTTGGAAGCTGCTATATTTTTCGATGAGATTAACACAGAAAACAGGTTTTCCTCCATAATGTGAATAGGCCTCTTCCCATCAATTGAGGGACTTTAGAAAAAGACTTGCCCCAAGGAAGAGGGAATTCTGCCAAGTGACTGCCTTGAAACTTCAATTGCAATGTTAATTCTTCCCTGCGTCTCCAGACTTCTGGCCAGCCCTGCAGACTTGCCAGCCTCAGGTTCTTCAAATAAATAACTTGATACATAGATTATATCTAGATACATTTAGTATTCTTTAAGTTCCATTTCTTTGGAGCATTCTGACTACTACAGATTTATAATGCCTTTTTAATTTTAACGGTGGTTAAATACTACTGAAAGGTCTTTAATACAGAAATGATTAACTCCTCTATGGAATGCCATTTGAAATAAAACTGCTATTAAAATTCATAATTCTCCTGGTTGATAAGAGGACAGGGAAAACTGAAGGCAGAAAGCTGGTCTTTTCTTCCATTTCCTCTGTTTCTCTATTGCAAACACTGATGCAACAGTAACTGTGAAGTAGAAGACTACTACAAAATTTTAAGCAACGCAGCTGACCCCCGCCCTATGTCAGAGAGAGCTAGCTATTTTTCCAGTGGAAGGAAACAGGTTCAGATAAGCAAAGACAAGTCTGGAAGGTCACAAAATCATCAGATGGGAAAGCCAGAAATAGAAATGCCCCTCCTGTGTCTGAGATGTACTCATCAGTTGGAATCATTCTCTGAGTTTCTGGTACATTTATGTGTGTGTGTATTTCATTGAGAAAAAATACTTGTTCTACTTTGTCCCTAGTTGAGAAGAACCTATCCATCCTTACATTCTAATGCAAACGGTCATCAAGAACTACAATCATTATGCAATTTCTTCCATGTCCACGACCTCTATTTCTTTTTCCTTACTTCAAACAACTTAACATTGTCTGTTTCCCCTAGAACTGTGACAGCTGTCTATGGACCATGCCTTAGTCTTTCCACAGTCAAAATGAACAGCCAGGCACAATGTCAAGAAGTAAAATCACAGGCTTCACTTTGATGCCACAGGAAATGTTGGACAGAGAGTCAGGCCCAGGCTCTTGCAGACTGGAGAGGACAGGAATTTTGCCCAGAGTAGAAGAGAATAGAAAGAAGTATGCGGATAGAGATAGGGGATTGGCAGGTAGATTTAGGGAAGAAAATCTGGTACAATTCTTGCCTCAGTAATAGAAAAAAAAAAGAGAGAGAGACAGAGAGAATGGTATTCAAAGAAATGGGACTAACACAATTCAGTGATAAAGGCACAAATGACTAGGCAGGTGATCAAGCTGGAGCTTCCTTCAGGAGGGCAGTGATACAGATGTGAATGCGCTGTTGTACCTATTCCTCTTACAGGAGTAGAATCAGGGAGCACCACTGTTGGCTGGAAACTAGAGGCTGGAAACCACAGCTGTCCTTTGGAATCCATGGGGCATTGGTTCCAGGATGCCCCAAGGGTACCAAAATCTGGAAGCCACAGGCACCAAGGGCAGACTGTAACTGAGAGGACAGCACTATAGTCTAGGTGAAAGAGAGAGACTTAAGTCTTAGGGAAAAGGTAGTAAGGCCAGAGGGAACGGGTGGATCTGATCAACCATGCAGGAGGCAAAATCAGCAGGATCTACTGAATATTCTGAATGTGGAGAAGAAAGATTTTGGCATGAAGCATGATCTGAAGATCTGAGCTGAGTTAGAGAAGGGAGATGAAACACAGATCTTGGGGAGAGGAGAACGGAGGAGGGAGATGGTAACATGATAAATACAAAGTTTTTATGGGATATTCACAAGGAAATGTTCATTCATTTACTGAAGATGGAAGCTCACAAAAGAAGTCGAGATAGTAATTTGAGCACCAATGATGCACAAGTAGTTAAAGCCACAGTCATTCATAAAACAGCTCAGGCAAAGCACCATTTTTAAGTGGAATGGTTTGTTGAGTTTTTCTCGCCTTTTTTTTTTAATCAGCATCATCTACCTAATCTTGCTTTAGAATTTAGTGACACCGAGAACTAATTCCAGTTTTGTGTTTCTGGACAGGAAAATGAAGCAAAACTTGGGTTCTTGCTATTCAGTTGATCAGTCATGTCTGACTCTCTGCAGTCCCATGGACTGCAGCATGTCAGGCTTCCCTGTCCTTCACTCCTGGAGTTCTTATCTCTCCTAGAAAAACGTGGATGGTAGAATTGCTGCTGCTGCTAAGTCACTTCAGTCTAGGGGGCCTAATGAAGAAAGGTGAAAATGCAACTCTAAGGATACGCTTTTTATTTCCTATCCCCATTCTCTGCTTCTCTATTCCCCAATTCTATTGTGTGTCAATATGCATGTATATTTTTTTCTCTCTCTCAAATCTAAGCATGCTTGTGATATCCACCTGGAAAAAAATGAAAAAAATAAAGAAAACACTTATCTCCCCTTCCATCTTCTGAAGGAAATAATCAACTAATTCCATTTAATAATGCATTACCCAATAATCAACTAGTATACTTTTTAGGCACAAATAACAACATAACACAGCACACACACACACACAATCAAGCTCACTAGAAACAAAACGAACCCTACCTTCAAAGATGGATCAGCAACTGTCATGTTCATTCATTCAAGAACAGTTTGTTATATTAGGTTCGCTGCTAGACACAGACAGAGACACAAGCATGGATAAGACTGTCAGTGTCCTTAAAGAGTTTATAGTCTAACAAGGGAAACAGACTAAAAGTAATTTAAATAGACTCTGTTAAGTACAATTTATGCGGCTGAGTGCAGTGCAGGAGTATGGAGGCAGGCAGAGAGAGAAGTGTAAGGAAACCCCATGACCTCTACTGCACAAAAGCACGGCACTAAGCTTGCATTTGGGCTTCCCTCACGGCTCAGATAGTAAAGAATCTGCCTGCAATGCAGAAGACCTGGGTTCGATCCCTGAGTCCGATCCCTGGATCGGGAAGATTCTCCTGGAGGAGGGCACTGGCAACCCACTCCAGTATTCTTGCCTGGAGAATCCCCAAGGACAGAGGAGCCTGGCGGGTTGCAGCTCACAGAGTCGCAGAGTCAGACACGACTGAGCGGCTAAGCACTGCACTGCACAGCACAAGCTTGCATTTAAGCATCACGGCTTTAAGAGCTTGCATTCTCCCACCTATCCGTGTAATATTTATTAAGGCAAATCATGCCATATGCATCTGTGATTTAAACAGACAACTCTCAACCCACAAAGACTGGGATGACTCGAACCACATCTCACCTCCGATGTTATCATCATCTCCTGCTCTATTTCACCACTGCTCTAAGGGTCTTTAATCACCCCTGTAACTTCTAGTTTTAATTATTCAGTCTGTAATCATTGTCTGTTAAAACTAGGCTTTGTACATCTATTTCAGCTAGAACAGAAAAATGCAGAAGATTACAAGTGCATGAGGCTTTCACACAGAGCAAATATTTTGGTATATGCGATTAACCTGAGGCAAAATGGCAAAGCCAGTAAAATCCTATTTATTTCTGAATCCTCCTCCTCCTCCTCTGTCCTTTGAGAGAGCCCTCTTCATGTACAGGGGCTGTATTTGAGCTTGGGCTGCTCTAAGGCCTTGATCATCCAACTCGGGTTAAAGTGCTCCTGTTTTAACATCCTACATGAAGACAGACACATGAACAGGTGTTAATTTTTAACCTGAAGTAATGCATCTCTCTAAAGGTGGGATTTTTAAGACCAGGTTGCTATTCTCAGGTACAGAAAATAATCTCTTTCTTTAAATCACACCAGAGCACACAATTCTAACCAGCTGGAAATCAACAATGTACTCAACTGCCGTATGATCCAATCATCCCACTCCTGGTCATATATCTGGGCAAAACTTTTAATTCAAAAAAAATACATGCATCCCCTATGTCCAAAGCAGCACTATCCACAACAGCCAAGACATGGTAACAACCTAAATGTCCATTGACAAGATGAATCAAGATGTGGTACATAAACACAATGGAATATTACTCAGCCAATAAAAATGAAATAATTCCATTTGCAGCTATGGACCTAAAGATTATCGCACTACACAAAGTCAGTCAGAAAGGTACCATAGGATATGACTTAACACATGGAATTTAAAATATGACACAAATTAACTTATTTAAGAAACAGAAACAGTCTCACAGACGCAGAGAACAGACTTGGATGGGCCAGGGATCCCTGTGCTCCTAGAGCTGAGTCCTGAAGAAACAAACTGGGCGGCGGAGGCAGTGGGACACATCATTGGTAAAGGTACAGATCAAAGAAAGCACATATACATGTATGAAATAGGAACATAACGCACATGATTGTGGCTGGCTGGAGCACACAAGAGCGTATAGGAGTCAGTCAGAAAAGAACCTGCTGACGGGTCCCACGCCATGCTCAAGAGGTCAGCTCCAATCTGTTTAGTACAAACAGTAGGGCACTACCGGGAAAACTTCATCAGGAGACAGGTACATGTGCATTTTGGCAAAATCACTCTAAGAATAAGGCTAAAAATTGATTAAAGGGGAAAAGGAAATAAAATGGCCACAGTAACTATCTAAGGGGGCAGGATGCAGGCCAGACAGACAAACACAGGAACAAGGACAAACAGTGATGATGGGCAGGAAAGGCCAGACCAGAAGCACAATCAGCCAACAGGGCTAATGTTCCAGGGGCAACGGGAGTGAGAAAATAAGGTGAGGAAATGGGAGGAACCCAAGTAGCCTCCCAGTGTTTTACTTGGGTGCAAAAGGAATCCAAGGACCTAGGAGTGAAGTGTACCCAGGAACCTCATGCCTCCCCCTGATGACACACAGCGCCACCTGCAGGCCAGTCTTGGGATCACTGCATCAGCATGCATGGGCATGGGCACGCGCATGTATATAAACACAGTTGATCAGTCTCCCTCTCCATTCCTCTTTTGTGTATCTTCTCTTTTTCCCAAGTCTCTCTAACACACACTCTGTAATTTTCTATTTATCCTTTTCCTATGTAGCATGATTTATTACTCTTTTTTCTTTTCTTCAGTTTCTTTCCCATCACCCTGCCCATTCAAAGAACGGATAGAACGTCTCTAGATCAGCATTTCTTGCACATCTGGGGAGTATAAAAGTCAGTGTAAATCCCTGACTTAACACATTCATCTTGTCAAACCAGTGGAAAGAAAAAGGAACAAATTTTTAAGCAAAGGTAAATATTCTGTTTGAGATACATTGTTCCAGGTAAGCAATAATTGGAATCTCAAAAAAAAAAAAAAAAAAAAAAACACTTTTAAAGTATTTAACAATGTAAGTCAAGGAAAATTCCAAGAAAATATTTCAAATAATATTTGACTCCAAACGTTCAAAGACACCCTTTTCTTACAAAAGTGAAACGGTCAACCCTAAGAAATGACCTAGGGGAGCTACTTTGAAATAGAGAAACTCTAAAATATAACTATAATCATATAAGCTATAAAAATAAATATATGGAACAGAGTATTTAGAAAGCAGAAAGACTGCTAAAGGAAAACACGGTGAGGTTGCCCACTGACTACTTCAGACCACTATCCAGAGGACAACAGAGCGATGCTTACAAATTCAACACACACACACAAAGAGAAAGGAAATATGATTTGGCATTTACACTCTGCCAAGAAGGCATGTAAGTAAAAAAGCAACATACAAATATGTTTCAATATGCAAACATATTTAGTAATACTTTTCCCGTGAGCATTTACAATCAAAACTGCTACAGCCATCCAAGAGATGAACAGAAAACTGTGGCAATAGACTGGCAGTGAGCATTGAAGCTACTCAAAAGAGTAACTGAGACTGAAACAAATGCAGGATTAGGATTATAGAAGACACTGAAAATACTATTGCCAAAGTTCAGAGAAAGATAAAAATGGGATGCAGGCTAAAGATTCTCATTTCCTTTCCTTTAGAGCTCAAGGATATGTCATTTGAATCTGATAAATAAAACCGTGGTGACTTCAAGTGTATTTACCAGTAAAGAGAAAAATGTCAGGAAACAGAATCAAGTAACAAGAAAAATAGTTAAAATGTAAGAAATAGAAAATACAGTGATTTTAATATCGATTCATATTATGGCATAAGGAATACCATTTGAAATAATATGGGTAGAATGCAAATGTGTACTTTCAATATAACTAGTTGATTGGAAATAAAGAACAGGAAATATATAATTTTTGATTATTAATAAAAATTCATCAGAAAAAATAGCACTTTTTTTCTAGTAATGTAGAGGGCTTAATACTTTTCAAACCAACAACTTCTGCATAATTTCCAGAGAAGAAATTTGATCCATTATTCTGGGAGAAAGTTCAGAAATTAAATTGTGTTTAAGTGCTTCATAATTATGAGCTCTTTTTATCAGATATAATTTTATCATAACATACCAATGTTTTCCATAACATTGCCCACCAATCCATGCATCTCAAATGTATCTTTAAAGAAATATTAATAAATGGATGCTAATAAGGAACCAAAGGAAGTTACAGAATGACATTCTAAGGTCATACAGCAGAATCTGGAGTAGTGTATTAATGCCCAAATTTAAATCCTATTGATACTTTTCAGCCAATTTGAGTTTCAACAAAAAGTTTTATTACCAGCCTTCAGTCAGCTGTTAACCAAACATATCAAAATCCTCATTTGCTCAGTACCGTTTCATAGCAATATGCAATTCTAGAATTCAGCCGTCCCCTTTGTGATCTATACGTGTAGGTATTTCAGACTGAGATCAAACAATCCAAGACCAAAAAGCTGAGTTCTTCATTCTAAGAGCAAATTATTTTCTAAGCATTATTTATTAGAGCCCCCAGGATCAATTTGATGCAATATTACATTTAAAGAAAGCAATGGAGCAGTAATTCTCTTTTTACTGTAAGCATCATACTAGCTTGTAGATGCCATGAGTGAAAGCAGTTTTTTTTGTCCCTTCCCTGTTTGCCCGTTTCTGTCCCCATCTTAACCTTGCCTGGAAAATCCCATGGACAGAGGAGTCTGGTAGACTACACTCCATGGGGTCGCAAAAAGTTGGACATGGCTGAGCAACCAAGCATATATACTAAACTTAAAAGAATGTTGTTATAGAAATAACTGAAACCCACTCCTGACTTACGCCTTCCTGAATGCACACCATGACTTGTCTGTCCTGTTGGTTCTTTTCCTAGATAAAAAGTAGTAAGAATAAAGGATTAAGCAGTTCGAAAATGGCTATGCCCAACAGCCTGCTAAGTCATTCTGCAGGTAGATCACACAGGTGAGAGAACGTCTGAAGAGAACCAATCAGTCTGCTGCGCTCAGTGGAGAAGGATGCAGAACCCAACCTCCTACCTGGATGAATCGTTGAGATCCTCCCCTCCCCGTTCCCATTTCTCCCTTTAAAACTGCCATGGCAGAGCAGCTTCAGAGGTGGTCTGTGGACATGAGTCCACCTTCTCCGCAGATCGCCAGCTTTTCTTACTAAAGCATCTTTTTTCCTACTGACATTTGCTCTTGAATTACTGGCTTGTGAGTGGTGAGCAGCCAAACCTGTGTTCAATGACATGAGGACTAGGCTTCTGACTCTCCACACCCAGCCTCGCCCCAGGCACAGCACCTGGCATGTAATAGGATCTCAGAATGTATCGGTCCCAAGTCCAAGGCTGAAGAAGAAGCAACAGCATAAAATCCTTTAGATTAAATTATGACTTGAAAGTTGAATTTATCATATGAGGGGTTTTTTCAAACAGCAAACCCTCATTTCCATTTAATATTTATGAGTATATATGAGTGCTACTGATTCTAACTATACAAAACCAACATTTTCTCTTCATCAGTTTGAATTCAATTTATAAATGTTGATATAGAGACATTTGGCAAACAGACAATTTTCATTTATAATACACTTATGCACAGAGAAATCGGGAGATCCTAAAGAAAAACCTTCTAGAAGAGTATGAAAACAAATGAAAAACACAGAATCATATCTGATCATAGAAAATATAAAATAGTTACACAAAACCATCCCAAGCATAAAGAACACTGGGCATATATAATGGCATTATTTCAGTAAGACTATGTGGTCCAAGGCAATAACCAGCTGTTAATATCACTGAGCTCTCCTATGCAACTTAATTATTTTTCAGTATATCTAGTAATTACAGCTGGCATGCATTCGAGTTCCATATCTTGCTATCTTCTATCTCAAGAGCTTTCAACAAGATTACATTTTTCCTGGTTTAAAACCGTAACCCCTTTATTGGAATCCAAGTATCAAGAGCTGAATTCTGTGTCTTTCTCCCTTGGCTTTTCCCTCATGTAGACTTATGCTGTTAGAAATGGTTACTTGAATTTCAGTAGACACCGAAGTGATATATCCTTACCACAATCTCAGCAGATAGGAACTCTACAGTTCCCATCTGAGGACTGTGATCTTCGTCATCGCTTATGAAAGAATATTCACCAACTTAGGAAGTCTTAGTTTTAGCCAAGATAGTATCAACAGGAAACTTTCCAAATCAGAAGAGTAAATGGACTTTTGTCTTCAAAGTGTAATCAAGCAGGACCCCACAGGTCCTCTCCAGGGAAGGTCCTACTCCCCATCCTCTCTAAAATACCCAGGTAACAGAATATGATGCATATTTCCTGAGTTGTTTGCAGATGCTATTAATAAAACTCCCACCAAATGGAAGAATAACACATCCCATCTGAAGTCTGACCAAACCAGTAAATATTTGCAATAGTTCATCATCTTTTCACTTTACCATCAACCGATCAGAGAATTGCGCATGAGCTGATCACATATCCTGGACGCCCCTTTCTTGCCTCACCTTGAAAAATGTATTGCAGAAACCCACAGAGGAGTTCAGGCTTTCTGAGCACGACCTGTCCCTACCTCTTTGCATTGCACCCTGCATGCAATAAACGCTGCGCTTTCCTTCAGCACAACCCGATGTCAGTGGATTGGCTTTACTTCAGGTGAGGCAACCCAAGTTTTGGTTCAGTAACAAAGGGAAAGTTTCACAACATAGTCAGGGTTTATCTGACAGAAGACTCAGAGCACTTGGCCAGTAATTCTTAGTTAGCAACACTTCTCTCCTTTAGTCCTTGGTGGACATGAAACAAATTTTATTTAACAGATTCCTCAAGTGCTCACTGGACACAAAGAACTGTCCTGGGTTTTTCAGGTGTCTGGAGCCTGTCATGTGCTTCGGAGCACTGACAAGATCAACGTACAACCATCCAGAGTGCTTAAAATACTATTTCTTCAGTAACAGTTAACTTAGATTTCTTACTGCTTAGGTCATTTAAAGTGAGCATAACTTTATTTTTTGTTTGTTTGTTTTTGACTGTGCCACTTGGCTTAACCCCTGGAGAAGGAAATGGCAACCCACTCCAGTATCCTCGCCTGGAAAATCTCATGGACTGAGGACGGAGGAGCCTGGTGGGCTGCAGTCCATTGGGTCACAAAGAGTTGGGCACCACTGAGTGACTAACACTTACACACTTGGCTTAACAGATCTTAGTCACCCAGCTAGGGATTGAATCCAGGCTCTTGGCAGTGAAATCAACAAGTCCTAACCACTGGACCACCAGGGAATTCCCAAAGTGAGTATGAGTTTGATAGAGCTTTCTGATTCCATATTGGGAGGAACTAGTCCCTTCCTAACACTGTGTGTGTGTGTGTGTGTGTGTGTGTGTGTGTGTGTGTGGACATGTGCTCAGTCATGTCTGATTCTTTGCAACCCCATAGACTGTAGCCCTCCAGGCTCCTGTCCATGCGATTTTCCAAGCAAGAACACTGGAGTGGGGTGCCATTTCCTACTCCAGTGGATCTTCCTGACTCAGGGATCAAACCCCTGTCTCATGTGTCTCTTTCATTAACAGGCAATTCTTTACCACTGTGCCACCCGCGAAGCCCCCAACATAAGGACCCTTCAAAGGTCTGGACTTTTTCCATGGAACCCACACATTTCAAGAATTTTGGAGCACAATTCTGGATGTTTGTTTTTCTTTCTCCACACACACGTGTGTGTGTATGCAGAGTTCAGGTATGATGCTTGCATTTGTAACTATTACTCCCTTCAGATATGAATATAGAAGAAGCAAAGGAAAGGTGAATGATGTGTTCTGTCTTTAGCAATTTGGGAGATCATTTACTACCATTCTAATCATCTCAAGAAGAATCAAGTTCAGAATAGACAAGAACTGGCATATTCCTCTAACCTCATTATTCCCAGACTCTGAGCTAATTTTTTTCAGCAAAGACATTGCTTGAAAATGTCAAGTATTTATAAAAAGCTCTAAAACCCTTTAGTCATTGGCCATGCTTTTCTTGTTTAAGAAAATATGGAGCATATTTTGATCTCAATGAGTTGGGTGTCGTAAACATTTCCTTTTAAAGGATAAACAAGTTTGACTGAAGAGATTATAGTCCTTAGGGTTTTAAAATTAACTTAATCTTCAATCACACTTAAAAATTCTCTTACATCATCCTTCTACTGTGACATGTACATGACCTTACTTTCTTATAAAATATATAACCCACACCACTACAGTAATATAAACACAATCATGACCCACTTTGAAAGGATAAGAAAACATTCTTCACACAACTAGTGTAAGAATAGAAAACAAGCAAGCTCACACACTATTGGTGGGAGTGTAAGTTAGGACAGCTGTTTTGGAAGGCATCTTGGCTGTACGAAAATTCAGAGTAACTATGCTTTGATGCAAAACTTCTACAATTTGTAATCTATCATATCAGGTATATGTGCACAAAAATATGTGTAAGAGTTTACTGCCTGAATACTGAGAGTATAATTCCTTAACTTTTATTGGGCATGAACCTAGGGCATGCCTAAATTAAATCCATATTATGAAATAACATGCAGAAGTTAAATATAGTGACACATAGACACAGGCACTGAACATGGAAAGACACTGTTGAAAGAAAAGTAAAAGGCCAAGGTTAACAGTAATGTATCCAGCATGTCATGTTTGTAAAAATTAAAACTATTTACTTATCCATCATCCATCCATGTGTTTGTTCTAATATACACATCCACTCACCCACACCAAGTCCAAAAGTACTATAAGCTATGGTTATCTACAGTGTATATAGTAGGTTGGAAAAGAGGAAATGGGGAAGCCAAGAAGCAGGTGATAACAAGGACTTCCACATTTTACTTCTTACATTTCTCATTTAGCTCCGTACTACTTGAATGTTTTGCAATAAACACAGACTTATCAGTTTCCAATTCAAAATTTAAAAGCAAGTTAACAGGAGCAATGCAATACACTGTAACAAAATCATGCAGTACCGTTAAACATCTCAATTATATGCTGATGAAATGGAATTACTACCTAAATTCAAGTGAGCAGTAGTTCTATAGTATTGGTAAGTTAGTCTGATACTTCTAGACAAAATCAAGAGTGACTTTCTGTGAATCTACAGCCTGAATTATAATTAAAAACAATAGAAAAATAAAAAGACAAAACCAGCTTCTCACATGCTAGTGGACTGGGGAGAAAGAAGATGAGGAAGCACCCAACACAGTACGTAAGTACCCACAATGCTTGGTACACAGTATGCATTTTGTACATATTAGCATAATGTTCTCTTGCACACTTTCACTTCCTGTTTAATCTGAACCCATTTTATCCATTTTTACTTCCTTTTTCTAAAAACAGATATTGTCTTCTAACAGCTTGGTTATCTCACATTTCCATCAACACATGCCATTCTTTCTATGTACCTCCGCAATTGATGCACTTGGGGTGCCTTCTCAGCAAACACGCCCTTTTTTGAGCATCTGCAGATAACTGCACACCCACCACCTCCCTTGAGAGGCTGGGTCCCTACTTACATGTTTCTAACATGTGATCTCCTGTCTCCACTGCCTACCCCTAGCCCAAGCTGGGTGATCGGGTTGTTTCTTAGGAATTGCACAAAGATAGTCACAGGCTCCCAGAGAAGGCAATGGCACCCCACTCCAGTACTCTTGCCTGGAAAATCCCAAGGACGAAGGAGCCTGGAAGGCTGCAGTCCATGGGGTTGCTAAGTCAGACACAACTGAGCAATTGAACTGAACTGAAGCTTAACTTAGGAGGCATATACTATGTGGTGTTTTCAGGGAAGGAGTAACTGGTGTAAACTGGAATTGTCTTCATCCTCTCATGTGATTCAAGAAAAAAGAATTTGGTTGTGCCTTGAAAGATGGGTGGATTTACAATTGATAATGATATACAGTCCGAGGGAAATTCTCTATGGAGTATCTAAGTCAATACTCAATCACAAACAAATTTATTATAAGATGAAGTAATATAAACACAATCATGATCCACTTTGAAAGAATACTAAGAAAACATTATTTATAAAACTGGTGAGAGAATAGAAAACAAGTAATCTCACACATTGCTGGTGTGAATGTAAGTTCAGTTCAGTCGCTCAGTCATGTCCGACCCTTTGCGACACCATGAACCACATAACACCAGGCCTTCCTGTCCATTACCAACTCCTGGAGTCCACCCAAACCCATGTCCATCGAGTTGGTGATGCCATCCAACCATCTCATCCTCTGTCGTCCCCTTCTCCTCTTGCCCTCAATCTTTCCCAGCATCAGGGTCTTTCCAAATGAGTCAGCTCTTCGCATCAGGTGGCCAAAGTATTAGAGTTTCAGCTTCAACATCAGTCCTTCCAATGAACACCCAGGACTGGTCTCCTTTAGGATGGACTGGTTGGATCTCCTTGCAGTCCAAGAGACTCTCAAGAGTCTTCTCCAACACCACAGGTCAAAAGCATCAGTTCTTCAGTGCTCAACTTTCTTCAGAGTCCAACTCTCACATACATACATGACCACTGGAAAAGCCACAGCCTTGACTAGATGGACTCTTGTTGGCAAAGTAATGTCTCTGCTTTTTAATATGCTGTCTAGGTTGGTCATAGCTTTCCTTCCAAAGAGTGTCTTTTAATTTCATGGCTGCAATAACCATCTGCAGTAATTTTGGGCCCCAGAAAAAAAAAAGTTAGCCACTGTTTCCCCATCTATTTCCCATGAAGTGATGGGACCAGATGCCATGATGTTCGTTTTCTGAATGTTGAGCTTTAAGCCAACTTTTTCACTCTTCTCTTTCATCAACAGGCTCTTTAGTTCTTCTTCACTTTCTGCCATAAGGGTGGTGTCATCTGCATATCTGAGGTTATTGATATTTCTCCCGGCAATCTTTTAATTCCAGCTTAGCTTCCTCCAGCCCAGCGTTTCTCATGATGTATTCTGCATATAAGTTAAATAACCAGGGTGACAATATACAGCCTTGACATACTCCTTTTCCTATTAGGAACCAGTCTGTTGTTCCATGTCCAGTTCTAACTGTTGCATCCTGACCTGCATATAGGTTTTTCAAGAGGCAGGTCAGATGGTCTGGTATTCCCATCTCTTCAGAATTTTCCACAGTTTATTGTGATCCACACAGTCAAAGGCTTTGGTTTGGCATAGTCAATAAAGCAGAAATAGATGTTTTTCCGGAACTCTCTTGCTTTTTCAATGATCCAGCAGATGTTGGCAATTTGATCTCTGGTTCCTCTGCCTCTTCTAAAACCAGCTTGAACATCTGGAAGTTCACAGTTCACGTATTGCTGAAACCTGGCTTGGAGAATTTTGAGCATTACTTTACTAGCATGTGAGATGAGTGCAGATGGTGATTGAAGCCATGAAATTAAAAGATGCTTACTGCTTGGAAGGAAAGTTATGAACGACCTAGATAGCACATTCAAAAGCAGAGACATAACTTTGCCAACAAAGGTCCATCTAGTCAAGGCTATGGTTTTTCCTGTGGTCATGTATGGATGTGAGAGTTGGACTGTGAAGAAAGCTGAGCACCGAAGAATTGATGCTTTCGAACTGTGGTGTTGGAGAAGACTCTTGAGAGTCCCTTGGACTGCAAGGAGATCCAACCTGTCCATTCTAAAGATCAGCCCTGGGTGTTCTTTGGAAGGAATGACGCTAAAGGTGAAACTCCAGTACTTTAGCCACCTTATGCGAAGAGTTGACTCACTGGAAAAGACTCTGATGCTGGGAGGAATTGGGGGCAGGAGGAGAAGGGGATGACAGAGGACGAGATGGCTGGATGGCTTCACGGACTCAATGAACGTGAGTTTGAGTGAACTCCAGGAGTTGGTGATGGACAGGGTGGCCTGGTGTGCTGCAATTCATGGGGTCGCAGAGTTGGACACGAGTGAGCAACTGAACTGAACTGAGATGAGTGCAATTGTGTGATAGTTTGAGCATTCTCTGGCATTGCCTTTGAGATTGGAACGAAAACTGACCTTTCCCTGTCCTGTGGCCACTGCTGAGTTATTCAAATTTGCCGGCATACTGAGTGCAGCACTTTCACAGCATTGTCTTTCAGGATTTGAAATAGCTCAACTGGAATTCCATCACCTCCACTAGCTTACTTCGTAGTGATGCTTCCTAAGGCCCACTTGACTTCACATTCCAGGATGTCTGGCTCTAGGTGAGTGATCACACCATCGTGATTATCTTGGTTGTGAAGATCTTTTTTGTACAGTTCTTCTGTGTATTCTTGCCACCTCTTCTTAGTATCTTCTGCTTCTGTTATCCTGTCCTTTATCAAGCCCATCTTTGCATGAAATGTTCCCTTGGTATCTAATTTTCTTGAAGGGATCTCTAGTCTTTTCCATTCTATTGTTTCCCTATTTCTTTGCATTGATCTCTGAGCAAGGCTTTTCTTACCTCTCCTTGCTATTCTTCGGAACTCTGCATACAAATGGGTATATCTTTCCTTTTCTCCTTTGCTTTTTGCTTCCCTTCTTTTCACAGCTATTTGTAAGGCCTCCTCAGACAGCCATTTTGCTTTTTTGCATTTCTTTTTCTTGGGGATGGTCTTGATTCCTGTCTCCCGTACAATGTCACAAACCTCTATCCATAATTCATCAGGCATTCTGTCTATCAGATCTAGTCCCTTAAATCTATTTCTCACTTCCACTGTATAATCATAAGGGATTTGATTTAGGTCATACCTGAATGGTCTAGTGGTTTTCCATACTTTCTTCAGTTTCAGTCTGAATTTGGCAATAAGTTCATGATCTGAGCCACAGTTAGCTCCCAGTCTTGTTTTTGCTGACTTTTAGAGCTTCTCCATCTTTGGCTGCAAAGAATATAATCAATCTGATTTTGGTGTTGACCATCTGATGATGCCCATGTGTAGAGTTTTCTCTTGTGTTGTTGGAAGAGGGTGTTTGCTATGATCAGTGTGTTCTCTTGGCAGAACTCTATTAGCCTTTGCCCTGCTTCATTCTGTACTCCAAGGCCAAATTTGCCTGTTACTCCAGGTGTTTCGTGACTTCCTACTTTTGCATTCCAGTCTCCTATAATGAAAAGGACATCTTTTGGGGGTGTTAGTTCTAGAAAGTCTTGTAGGTCTTCACAGAACTGTTCAACTTCAGCTTCTTCAGCGTTACTGGTCGGGGCACAGACTTGGATTACCATGATATTGGATTACCGTTAATACTGAGTGTAAGTTAGCACAGTCTTTTTGGAAGGCATCTGCTGCTGCTGCTAAGTCACTTCAGTTGTGTCCAACTCTGTGCGACCTCATAGATGGCAGCCCACCAGGCTCCTCTGTCCCTGGGATTCTCCAGGCAAGAACACTAGAGTGGGTTGCCATTTCCTTCTCCATTGCGTGAAAGTGAAGTCGCTCAGTCGTGTCCAACTCTTCGCGACCCCATGGACTGCAGCCTACGAGGCTCCTCCGTCCATGGGATTTTCCAGGCAGGGGTACTGGAGTGGGTTGCCATTGCCTTCTCCTTGGAAGGCATCTAGGCTGTATGAAAATTTAAAAGAGTACCTACGCTTTAATCCAAAAATTCATTCAACTTTAGTGATTAAGGCATGTATTCTACAACTGAGATCTAGTGAAAATATCTAAGTGAAAGAAGAGGTCTCTAAAGAGACACTATCTACTAGAAAATGGGAGTCAATTTCAAAAAAATGAATAAAGCAATATACACTGCTTAGACATTTAGAGTTAGTTTAAGTACACATACAAGCACCAATTTCATGTTCAAAACCCAGATGCAAGCTCATGGAAAAAGAAAGAAGGCAAATAAAATATTGTTGATGTACTGCATTCCTTATACACACATATTCTCCTGGGAATAGAATAAATGAGATCAATGAAAATCTTAAGCAAAATTACACTCATGACTGTTAAAAGGAGTTGAGTCTAATGGGTAATACAAAGCATAACATACAATTCTTAATAACGTCCTAAATGTTATTCACTAGAAAATGAAGGGAATGTGTTTCAATTTTGAAAATTAGTCTTGTTCTAATTTTCACTACAACATAATACAATAGCTACCCCTTCAAAATTACAATGACCTTTAAACATCTGCCAATTCAACAAGCAGAATAGGAGGATAAGCACTTGTCTGTGGCTGGAAAAAAGTACTGGTAGAATAAAAATGGGAGGTAAGGAGTCATAGAAGAAAGAAAACAAGATATACATTAACACATATTCATCTTTCTCTTTCCCAGAGCACTCCTTCTTCCCATTGACCAATAATCTATGTGCAGGTGACAGACCTGTTCGCAGAAGCATGTAAGGTGAGCATTAAAGGACAGACTCAGAGTAGAATCTAACCTAACAGATACTCAGCGTCAGCTAACTCTTCATCTTTATGAACCTCTAACTTTGTTTGTCTGGCCCATTCAAGCTTTGTCTTATCATTAATATGTTTCCCATGATCTCAACTCCCTTCACTATATGAGTTTACCAATCTCATCTCCTCTGCTCACACAGAGCACTAATGAGATCTGTCTGTCTTAGATCCACTGTCTGAGCATCAGGACTCAGCCTCTATGCAGATATATTCCAGAAGGCAACTTAACAATGCATGTACCAGTTCAGTCCTTCTCTGCTACATTCATACAATGTCTCTCATCGCTGACCTGATCAAAGCAGACAGTTTAAGTGTGAGGCACACTTGACATTTAAGGAGCATTACAGACCATCAAGGATACTATTTCTTTAATTGTGTTTGTGTTTAGTTGCTCATTCATTTCCGACTCTTTGCGACCCCACGGACTGTAGCTTGCCAGGCTCCTCTGTCCATGGAATTCTCCAAGCAAGAACCCAGGTCTCCTGCATTGAAGGTGGATTCTTTATTGTATGAGCCACCAATTAATTTCCCACAAATATCATAACCATTATTCCAACCAGCCTATCATGCAGCATTTTTAAGTGGTTAATACTGCTCAAAGACATATATATACACACATATATGCATATATATATACATAGTATACAAACCCATATACTATCCAAAGATATACATGTTGTATATATACTAGTGCATGTAGATATATCTTTGTGTAGTGTATGTGTGTAATTTGTATACATATAATAATATTATATATATATAAACTTTGAATGGTTGCATATGACTTACTGCAAAGTTTTCTCATGTTAAAATTACCATGCTTCTACTCTTAAGGCCTAGAATTTTGAGACCATGTATGGTCATTACTGTATCTATTAATGTTAATAAATTCTATAAATATTAATATCTATAAATGTTAATAAATGTATCTACAATTATTTTCAGAGGTGGGTAGGTACACAGACATAAAAAATTAAAGACTGATATCCAGAATCACATTTATTCTGTAAAACACAATCATAATGCTATCCAATTGCTAGAAGCCATTGGGAATACGTATTTCAAGAGTCAGGCCACTGGTCATATTCAATGAATCTGACTCTTCTCTTCAAATCTTCAAAAATCATCTTTCATGGAGCAAAGTGAAATGGTCTGGTTCATTGGCATATTGTGCCTATTACTTCCTATTGCGTTGGCCACAAAAGTTCCTTCGGGTTTTTCCATAAGATGTTATAGAAGAACCCAAAGGAACTTCTGTGGCCAACCCAGTATTTAAGGTCCACTACATCATTTTCTAACTATCTGTCTCGATTTTCATTTCAGGTTCCAACAGATAGGAATGAGCTAGACAGAAGTCCCCAGTTCCCTACTCCTTTGGCGTTTCACCTTTCCACCCACTGCTCTGCTGCTCAGTCCCTCAGTCGTGTCCCACTCTTTGCAGCCCCATGAACTGGAGCCCGCCAGGCTCCTCTGTCCATGGAATTCTCCAGGCAAAAATACTGGATTAGGGGCCATTTCCTACTCCAGGGAATCTTCCTGACTCAGGGATCGAACCCACGTCTCTTGCATCGGCAGGCAGGTTCTTTAACACTGAGCCACGAGGGAAGCCTCTCCATTCACTAGGTTTAAAATGAAATGGAGACCTGGCCTGAGAATCTCCTACACTGACAAAACCAGTAAACCCTGTAAGCAAAACCTTAATCTAGCTTATTCCACATCACAAGCAAAATTTAGGTTATCTTCTGTAAATGCCTCCAGGAATCATAAACAAAACTACCATCATTATCCTAAAATGGTATTAGATATTCAGTTTTCAGCAACCCCCTGCATCTGTGAACCTCCAATGTTAGAACCAGCCATTGTAAAGGTTAAATAGCTTCTGCATTCTCACTTTACAAACTGACCTATCACAGTGCACTTTTGGGCTTCATTCTCCTTTCAGTTTGCAGACTCCCGGTTCATGAACTGTTTTTTTTATGCACAATAAACTCTTAATTAAAATTTTAATTGTTCTGATGTTATTTTTAACCCTAGCATGTGTGTGTTCGAATCCAATTCATCATTCAAAGTCACACTAAGGCACCACTGTTTCTGTGACATCTTTCTCAACTCCTTTATACTGAGAGCATCTCTTCCTATACTCTACACTAAGCATTTGTTTTTGTCTTTTTAATTGTTCTTACCTCACACAGTCAGATACAGTGACTCAGTCCAAGCTCTGCACTTATTCACCTCACTTTCGAGCTCACCTCACTAAACTTTAATTCATATATATGACTTACATATGTTATAAACATAATTAACTTTATATAAATTTTATTTACATATACATTTATGTATATTATAGATAACCAACAAGGACCTGTGGCATAGAATTTGGAACTCTACTAAATACTCTGTCATGCCTATAAGAAAAGTCTAAAAAAAACTGTTGTTCTTGTTCAGTTGCTCAGTCATGTCTAACTCTTTGCGACTCCATGGACTGCAGCACACCAGGCTTCCCTGTTCTTCACTATTTGCCCAACCTTGCTCAAACTCACATCCATTGAGTCAGTGATGCCATCTAACCATTTCATCCTCTGCTGCCCCCTTCTCCTTTTGCCTTCAATCTTTCCCAGCATCAGGGTCTTTTCTAATGAGTTAGGCATATTCATTATGAATAAAATATTATGTACTTAAACTCCAAATATTCAGTACACTAAGGAGATTTTCATGTTTCCATTAGTATTTTTTCTTATATAATTAAAGTTTGAAAAATAATCTCATAAGATTAGAATGTAAGACATCTCTCTCTGGTTTAATGACAGGAGACTGTGCCAGCAATAACACCTGGTGGGTAGTTAAGAGACCTGGGTTCTAAACTTAGTAAGGATTTGTACAAAACTAAGCACTCCTAGACATAAAATAAGGAAAACACATACTTCAAAGGAATATTTACTCATGAGGATCAAGCAGGATTGTCTGGGGACTCTGTTATGTAGAGTACAAAGTACTCAAATAAAATGGATTATTATCCTTCCTTCTTTTTAATCCATATAATATGGATTATTATATCATCCATATAATAATTATTATACTAGGTGGCCTTAAGCAACCAAATGGAGAAAACCCATGTATGACAGTAAAAAAGCTACGTTCTTCCATATCTGTACTGTGGCACTTCCCACGTGGCTCAGTGGGTAAAGAATCCGCAGGAGACATGGGTTCAATTCTTGGGTCGGGAAGATCATCTGGAGGAGGAAATGGCAACCCACTCCAGTATTCTTGCCAGGAGAATCCCACAGACAGAGGAGACGGGAGAGCTAGAGTCCACAGGATCACAGAGAGGTGGACACGACTGAAGCTACTGAACATGCGTGCATCCATACAACCTGTATGTACATAACCTGCAACTGAGCATAAAGTTAACTGAAATCATTTCAATGGCTGTTACCTATTCAATAAGAAAAAAGATCAGTTCTTGGACACTCAGTGATAATCTGAGAAGATCAGTGCAAAATGTCCTTCACTCTGGCAATAAAATGAACAAAAGTCAATAAAGCTTCCAAACACTATGGTAAAGCCATAAAATGGCAAATTATTCCATGAAGCAACAAGCAATTTGCATCCCCAGAGGTAGCTTTGGTCAACAGGAACTGAGGGGTTTCCTCATAAGTGGAGTATTAACACGAGAATGAAATGTGTGCTTCAATATTGTATCTGACAAATAATGAGAAGTAACTACCTAACCTACCTATTATCAGCTTAATCGAGGTTCCCTGGGGTCCAGTGAGGACAATTTTAAGGGCTAAACTTGTATTATGAAGGTAATTGCCCACACTAAGTAGGATTTCAAAAGATCTCCCTTGTCAGACAAGTTACTGGCATACTGAAATTGATCAGAGTACTGCCTGGATTTTATGAAGAACTTAAGAAGTTGAGATCCTTAGGATTATTATTACTGATCTGTTTACTATTTGTGTTTTTGTCTAAACCATGGGAGTTCTCTTCAAAAACAGAAGAATTAATCTATTTTCACATACCATGTCTTGTTCAAAATAATTTTATTCATTCATCTCTGGAATACAAGTTGAACCTTAACACCAGTAGTGGCAAAACATATTTTTTTAATATCAGGGCTGCTTCCAGCTCAAGTATTTTCTCTATATTTCCTCATTCTGACATGGCTAAAATTATCCCAACACCATTGATCATTTGGACACCCATAAAAAGGTAAGACTGGTGGCCAGATCAAGAAAGACTATATTGCTGTCTCACAGTTAGATCTTTTAAAATTTCATCAGCAGTATCCTCTTAGAAGAGTATTCTATTGTTTTTTTCTTTTTTTTAACTATTAGAAAAATAAATAGAGCTGCTGTATTGGCTTGCCTTAGTCGACATGAATCAAAATTTTCCATTGTTGGACATTTGAAATCAGACTACCTATGGGCCTTGGCTACCTCCATCCTACATCTCTGCTGTCAGAGTCCCACATACCCCCACACTCCTTTCCCTTTATCTTTGCTGATTCTCAACTCCACTGTGGCTGTCACACCTCCCTGATGCCTAACACGGTGCCCTGTTGCCATGGAAATAATCACTTTAAAAAACAATACAATAAAATAAGTAATAATGAAAGCTTCAGCAGCCTGTATCAAAGCCCGGAAGGGGAGGGGAGAGCCAGAAATAGAACTCAGCCTTCTCGAAAGGAACAACGACTCCCTTGATCGCGCCATCAGACCACTAGATTTCCCTCTCCTCTTCCACTGTCATTTATGCACTCCCAGACAACGTCAGGCAGCATGCAGACTTTGTATCAAGAGAATGCCGAAGTCTCAGTGAGACAATGAAGCTTGTTCTCTGATTACTTGAGATTATTGTCATCTGGTCTGCAATCACCTTATTCAGGATGTTAGCTCTTAAACTGCCTTCCTCAGATCCCCCCGCCTCCCCGAAATCTGGGTCAAACTGGTGTTAAGTAGATTGGATATTGACTTTTCATCTTTTCTCAGTCAGATATTGACATACATTCATGTTGTCACTGGTCCATACCTTAGCAGAAAGCCCTTCTGCTGCTAATCACATCTGATTTGAGAGATGCAGATTGCTTCTTGCTGCAGGGAATAATTTACCACATCATATAAATCAGAGAAGAGCCATGGGAATTGGCATATGGACCTCAAAAAACCACAGGCTCATACAATTGACAGGCTATTCCAGTCAAAGAAATTTACATATTTAGGATTCTTGCCATGCTGAGACTTGTAAAACAAGATACACAATAAAAAAATATACAACTATACATACATATGATAAAGGAAAATACAGTTTTCACATTATTCTTTTATCATTTCAGTTATAAATAATCCCATATTAATGTTAGAAAAAAGGATAAAGATGCCCCTAAATTGACAATGTTGTGCTACAGTTCACATCATTTTTGTAGAAAATACGAAATTTTTGTAGCTTTTTAGAGGAAATTCAGAGAAGGCAATGGCACCCCACTCCAGTACTCTTGCCTGGAAAATCCCATGGATGGAGGAGCCTGGTAGGCTGCAGTCCATGGGGTCACTAAGAGTCTGATACGATTGAACGAATTCACTTTCACCTTTCACTTTCATGCACTGGAGAAGGAAATGGCAACCCACCCCAGTGTTCTTGCCTGGAGAATCCCAGGGACGGAGGAGCCTGCTGGGCTGCCGTCTATGGGGTCACATAGAGTCAGACACGACTGAAGTGACTTAGCAGCAGCAGAGGAAATTATACAAAAGCTTTACAAGTACAGAAAAGCACAAAGAATGTATAGAATACAAACCATGACTTTTAAAAACCTGCCATGAAGATTTATAACATGGTCTGATGTGGGCTGATACAGTGTCTAAGGGTCATTTACTCTAGAAAATATTTAAGCACATTTGTGCCTGTGGGTGGGCTGCAGGGTAATTACAATGATGACTATGACCTCCTTTGGCATCTCTTCAGGAGCTTATGGCTCACTAGATACAGCAAATCACCAAATATAATTGTATTTCATCATGATTAATGCTCTATTAGCAACCTGTAGAGGCTAACAGTCCAGGCACAACCTGTGTCTAGGTCAGCCACACCTCGCTAGGCCAACACACCTGTCTAAGGTCAAGGAGTTGGTTAAGAGTTCACACAGGTATGTATACCTGTAACTTACATTTTCCACCAACTATACTTCAATTAAATTTTAAAAAAAAACTTTAAAAGAACACAAGTGATCATTAGAACATATGGGCAAGAGTCCTCTCAGATTCTTGTATTAAGAAGGATCAGCATTTAGGAGGAAATAGAGTAGCATGCAGCAACAATTTAGAGATAATTGTAAGATCATTAGCTGGGATCTAAACACAAGACTGAGAAATAGAAGAATGAAAAGAAGCAGGCAGAGGCAGGGCTACATTCAGAATGGAGGAGATGGAAGTGAAAACAAAGGAAATTAGGCAAAGAAAGAAAACAGTGAAGCGCCACAATTGCATAATAGATAAGATTAGGGTATAAAAGGACTTTCCAGGTGGCTCAGCAGTGAAGAATCTGCCTACCAATGCAGGAGACATGGGTTTGATTCCTGGTCTGGGAAGATCTGGAGAAGGAACAGCAACCCACTCCAGTATTACTGCCCAGAGGATCCCATGAACAGAAGAACTTGGCAGGCTACAGTCCATAGGGTTTCAAAAGAGGCAGACACAACTTAGCGACTAAACAATAACAACAAGGGTATAAAGTCTGTGGAGCAAGAGTGTTTGGGGTAAAAGAAAAGAGATGCCTCTGTAATACTCAGTCAAATGACTTACTCTCATGTGTCTTGTAAATGAAACAAGATTTAAGTTAAAATGGGAAGTAAGCTGTTTTATTGTTTGTTAAACACCCACAGTCTTCTAATCCTTCAGTAGTAAAAAACCATGGGAATGGATGACAAGGGTAGAAAGAAGAAATGATGGGTCAAAGTGGAACAGAGAAGTAGATATTAATCAACTGAAAGACATTTATCTAACTTGATTACAAACACATCTACAAGGCATTCTGTCTTAAGATTTGAGGTGTGAAACAGAATTTAATGGCCTAGCTGGGAAATAAGAGATAGAAGGATGATAAACAACACAAGGTCATTTTTATAAATCTCTGTGCTAAAGATTAAAGCAAGGCTGTATCACTGACCAGATGATGATTTTAAAATATTATTGAAAGTAACTGTGAAGGAAATTGATTTCATAAATGAAATAAATGTACTTTCTTTTAATTTAATGAACCTTATACCATTTATTCTAGGGAAGACTTTGACCTTGAATGAGCAAACTGTATGACTTTGTTTTAAAGTAATAAAACCTTACTACAGGAAGGAAATGAAGATAATATCTAATTTTCAGATGATAACACTGAGTCCTGAGAAGTTATATCGGAAGTTCAAGATCACATGGCTATTTCAGCACAGAAACTCTAAATTAACACCCAGACCGCCAACTCTCTCCAGCAATTTCCACCACCCGCCGCTATCACTCTTCCAGGTCAATTTTTGTGAATTCTGTTTCTTACCTTAAGATGGTTGATTTAAATTAGATCATAAATATTTCTCATTACAACCAGATGGGGAGAGCCAAATTCATACAAGTTTTGAGTCATCACTTGAGAAATGTTGGGGAAAGTAGCTTTTTCTTTACCAACATGATATCGGAAGTTAATGCAGAGACTTCCCTGGTGGTCCAGTGGTTAAGACTTCACCTTCCAATGCAGAGGGTGCAGGTTCAGTCCCTGGTCAGGAAGCTAAAGATCCCACATGCCCCACAGCCAAATAAGAAACCAGAACATACAACAGAAGCAATACTGTAATGAATTCAATAAAGACTTTAAAAATGGTCCACATAGAAGAACTTAATTTTTTTAATAAAGTAAATGCAGACATCATTTCAGTATTTCATCACTCCTTATTTCTCTCCATCATCCGCCTTTGCCCACCCCTGAGATGCTACTGACCACAGGACTCTGTCCCTGAATTACAAGCTCTCACTAGGTGAGCTCATCCAGCCCCATGGATCCTGTCAGCGTCTCTTCAGAGAAGACTCCCAGCTCTCGATCTCCAGGTGAAGTACTCCCAGGTTCCAAAACTACGCCCTCACTTGCTTCCTATACATCTCTGAAGGGTTGTTCCAGGGATTTACATCCAAAATGAAAGTCATTTTCTTTCCTTCAATATCTCCTCAGTTATTAGCTTCACTATCCCCGATCTGAAACTCTGAACTGATTCTAGAATTCTCTTTCTCCCTAACCTACTTCACCTCACCCTGTCTATCCCATTTTGTAATGGCAGCACTGTTATTCTATTAACCAGTCTCATTTCTCTCTTGCAACACTGCAAAGATCTGCAAACTCACCTTAATGTTTGTAGCTAATTTCCAATCCATCCTCCATACCATTTGCCCCAATACTTACCACTAAGCCACTCAATCCCTATAGAAGAAAGTCCAATCTCTTGAACGTGGCACAAGACACATTTTAGTATCTAGAGTTTCCTTAATTAACCTTCCCAATTTCCCCTCTTCCTCATTCTCATCTCACTCTGGAATAACAGCATTCTACAAAACTGAGAGATCCCCCCAAACATCATGATTTTTCATGAGAAAAGGCAACAGCTTTGGACTCAGGGCCAAGACTACTCATTCCTGTGAGCAGTAGACAACACAATGATGATTATAACATCAGAAACTTACAGGAAGATGACAGAATGTTTCAGAGGGGATGCTTGCTAGCCAGTGACAGCTAACAAGTATCACTGGAAGGGTGGCTGAATCAGAGCCCAGAGATGAAAATATTAATCCCAGCAAATAACCGAGAGTGGTGAAAATCTTTGGCTAAAACGTTGGATAACTGTAAATTACCTCTTGCTGAGTAATATTTCATGGTCTGATGCAGCCAATGCATTTATTTGAGGGTCAATCAGCTTATAATAGATAAAACTGGGATTTGAACTCTGATGTTCCTAACTCAGCAGTCCATTCTGCTCCCTCAGAGAAACATCTCTTAAAGTATATTCCCTGAAATATAGACCATTCTCTGCATAATACATCAAAATAGGGATTTTCAATGGAGAAATTCTCCAAAATGTAATGTGGGATTCCCTCAAAATACTTAAACTTCTGTTTCAGTGAATTTGAAAGGAAGTTACATGTTACCTGCAGCCAAAGACATTTTTAACCATTAAAGAATTTAGCAGTTTGGGATTAACATATACATACATTCAATATAAAATAGATAACCTACATGTGCCTACTGTATAGCACAGGGATGACCTATAATGGAAGAGAATGCAAAAGAATATGTATATATATATATATATATATATATATACATACATATATATATATAGTTGAGTCACTTCACCATACATCTGAATTATAAGTTAACTATATTTCAATTAAAAAATGAAAATTACTTCACGTATCAAAACTACCTCAAAAATGTATCTCTCCAATATACCATGTTCATGGATTGGAAAATTCAACATAGTGAAAATGAGTATACTGCCCAAAGCAATCTGTAGATTCAATTCAATCCATATCAAGCCACCAACGGTATTTTTCACAGAGCTAGAACAAATAATTTCACAGTTTGTATGGAAATACAAAAAACCTCCAACAACCAAAGCAATCTTGAGAAAGAAGAATGGAACTGGAGCAATCAACCTGCCTGACTTCAGGCTCTACTACAAAGCCACAGTCATCAAGACAGTATGGTACTGGCACAAAGACAGACATATAGATCAATGGAACAAAGTAGAAAGTCTAGAGATAAATCCACACACCTATGGACACCTTATCTTTGACAAAGGAGGCAAGAATATACAATGGATTAAAGACAATCTCTTTAACAGGTCGTGCAGGGAAAACTGGTCAACCACTTGTAAAAGAATGAAACTAGAACACTTTCTAACACCATACACAAAAATAAACTCAAAATGGATTAAAGACCTAAACGTAAGACCAGAAACTGTAAAACTCCTAGAGGAGAACATAGGCAAAACTCTGACATAAATCACAGCAGGATCCTCTATGACCCACCTCCCAGAATATTGGAAATAAGAGCACAAATAGACAAATGGGACCTAATTAAAATTAAAAGCTTCTGCACAACAAAGGAAACTATAAGCAAGGTGAAAAGACAGCCTTCAGAATGGGAGAAAATAATAGCAAATGAAGCAACTGACAAACAACTAATCTCAAAAATATACAAGCCACTCCTGGAGATCAATTCCAGAAAAATAAACAACCCAATCAAAAAATGGGCCAAAGAACTAAATAGACATTTCTCCAAAGAAGACATACAGATGACTAACAAACACATGAAAAGATGCTCAACATCACTCATTATCAGAGAAATGCAAATCAAAACCACAATGAAGTACCATTTCACACCAGTCAGAATGGCTGCGATCCAAGTCTACAAGCAATAAACGCTGGAGAGGGTGTGGAGAAAAGGGAACCCTCTTACACTATTGGTGGGAATGCAAACTAGTACAGCCACTATGGAGAACAGTGTGGAGATGCCTTCAAAAACTGGAAATAGAACTGCATTATGACCCAGTAATACCACTACGGGGCACCTACACACTGAGGAAACCAGAACTGAAAGAGACACGTGTACCCCAATGTTCATCATAGCACTGTTTATAATAGCCAGGACATGGAAGTGACCTAGATGTCCATCAGCAGATGAATGGATAAGAAAGCTGTGGTACATATACACAATGGAGTATTACTCAGCCATTAAAAAGAATACATTTGAATCAGTTCTAATGAGGTGGATGAAACTGGAGCCTATTATAAAGGGTGAAGTAAGCCAGAAAGAAAAACACCAATACAGTATACTAATATATACACATATATATGGAATTTAGAAAGATGGTAATGATAATCCTGTATGCAAAACAGCAAAAGAGACACAGATGTATAGAACAGTCTTTTGGACTCTGTGGGAGAGGGAGGTGGGGGATGATTTGGGAGAATGGCATTGAAACATGTATAGTATCATATAAGAAACAAATCGCCAGTCCAGGTTCGATGCAGGATACAGGATGCTTGGGGCTGGTGCACTGGGATGACCCAGAGGGATGGTACGGGGAGGGAGGTAGGAAGGGGGTTCAGGATGGGGAACACGTGTACACCCGTGGTGGATTCATGATGTATGGAGAAACCAATACAATATTGTAATTAGCCTCCAGTTAAAATAAATAAATTTATATTTTTAAAAAATGTATCTCTCTGAGATGTCACTTCACCCCATCAGGATATTTACAATTTAAAATGTTTATTAAAAATAAGCATTGGCAAGGAAATAGAGAAATTATCACCCTTATGCACTGTTGGTAGGAATGTGCAGTCAATAAGACAAACAGTATTGCAGCTCTTCAAAAAATTAAAAATTATCATGTGTGCTATGTGTATGTGCTAAGTCGCCTCAGCTATGTCTGACTCTTTGCAACCCTATGGACTGTAGCCCAGGAGGCTCCTCTGTCCACGGGATTCTCCAGGCAAGAATACTGGAGCAGGCTGCCATTTCCTCTTCCAGGGGATCTTCCTGATCAAGGGATCAAACTCACATCTCTTATGTCTCCTGCATTGCAGGTGGGTTCCTTACCACTAGCGCCATCTGGGAAGCCCATATACAGTAATTCCACTTTGGGGTGTATACCCAGAAAAATTGAAAGCTGGATCTTGAAGAGATTATTTGTACACCCACATTCATAGCTGCATTATTCACAGTAGCCAAATGGTGGAAGAAACCTATGTGTCTACCAACAGATGAATGGATAAACAAAACATGGTGTAGCACACAATGGAATATGATTTAGCCTTAAAAATTCTTATACATGCTACAACATGGATGCACCTAGAGAACATTATGCTAAGTGAGACAGGCCAGTCACAAAAGGCCAAGTATTGTATGATTCCACTGATACAGGTACCTGGTATAATCAAATTCACAGAAACAGAACAGAGTGGTGGTTCCCAAGGGCCAATGAGACAGGGAAATGCAGATTTGTTGTTGTTCCAGTAGTCATGCATGATGTGAGAACTGGACCATGAAGAAGGCTGAGTGCTAAAGAACTGATGTTTTTGTACTGTGGTGCTGGAGACGACTCTTGAGAGTCCCTTGGAAAAGGAGAGATCAAACCAGTCAATCCTCAAGGAAATCAACCCTGAATATTCATTGGATGGACTGCTGCTGAAGCTGAAGCTCCAATACTTTGGCCACCTGATGTGAAGAACTGACTTACTGGAAAAGACCCTGATGCTTGGAAAGATTGGGGCCAGGAGGAGAGGAGGACAGCAGAGGATGAGATGGCTGGATGGAATCATTGACTCAATGGACATGAGTTTGAGAAAACTCCAGGAGATAGTGAAGAACAGGGAAGCCTCCCGTGCTGCAGTCCATGGAGTGGCAAAGAGTCAGACACAATTTTAGCAACTAAACAATAGGGACCAAATTTTAGTTTCGCAACATGAAAAATTCTTGGGGATTGAGTGTACAAATTTGAAAGTACTGAACATTCCTGAACTGTCTATCATATTGTATCATGTCTATTAATAATACTTCATTGCCCTAAATATCCTGTGTTCCACCTATTTATCTCATCTCTCCCACCCTCCTAAACCCCTGGTAACCATTCATCTGCTGTCTCTATGGTTATGCCTTTTCCAGAATGTTGTATAATTGGAATCATACAGTAGATTCCTTTTCAAAATAGCTTTTATAGAGTAATATGCCTTCAAGTATCTTCCATATCTTTTTATGGTTTGATAGCTTTTTCTCAGCCCAGAATAATATTCCTTAGTCTGAATGTACCACAGCTTATTTATCCATTCACCTACTAAAGACGACCTTGGTTACTTCCCAGTTTGGGCAATTATGACTAATACTGCTCTAAACATGCATGTGTGGGTGCATTTGTTCCCTTTGAGCCCGTCTTCTCTTAGACCTCTTTTATGGTTCCTCTATGTTTTCTTTTCCTCTGACCTGTACCTGGAGTGCTTACCACTGGGCCAGCCCCATTATTCCACACATATCCCGGGAGAAAGTAGCTTGGTGCAGGACTGTAAGCTGTCCAACACAGCTTACAGCACATCAATCATAAACATTATTTATTGCCTCAACTGTGAAGGATAGGGAAGCCTGGCACACTGCAGTACATGGGGTTGCAGAGAGTCGGACACAACTAAGCAACTGAACAACAACTTAATTTAGCCTACTCCTGTTGATAGAGTTAGAAAAGTCAAATATGTGTAGCAGCTTGCTTTGTTTTTTTTTTTTTTTTACTCTGTTTTACTTTACAATACTGTATTGGTTTTGCCATACATTGACATGAATCTGCCACGGATGTACATGAGTTCCCAATCCTGAACCCCCCTCACACCTCCCACCCCATATCATCTCTCTGGATCATCCCTGTGCACCAGCCCCAAGCATCCTGTATCGAACATAGACTGGTGATTCATTTCTTACATGATAGTATACATGTTTCAATGCTTGCCTTAAACTAGATATACAATGGGATTTCCCTGGTGGTCCAGTGGTTAAGAATCTGCCTTGCAATGCAGGGACACGGGTTCAGTTCCTGGTTGGGGAACTAAGATCCCACATGCCACAATTACTGAGCCAGCATGCCACAACTAGAGTCCACGCACAATAACAAAAGGTCCCACATGATGCAATGAAGATGTTATAAGACCCAGCCCAGCCAAATAAATTTTTTTAAAAAATAAAATAAACTAGATATACATCGTCTTCAAGGAAAGCATACCCGTTGAAGCTACAAAACAAAGTACTTCCTAGGGAAGCTGAGTTTTCCCAAGATCTCTTTCTAAAATGCAGGCACTTGTTTCTCAACAGTCCTGGGCAGGAGACTTCTGTAATTGGGTAAATGTAAGGTACTCCCCCCATCCTCCTTTCATACAAGAAAATGACAGAGTCCAATTGCTGAGGATGCAATTCAAAAATGTGCTTTCTTCATCACGCTTTTGCCTTTTTGGCCAACTTGAACCACAGTGGGCTTTCTTGCATTTCCAGGATCTTAATTCCTTGCTTAGTTAAGATCCTTCTTTTCCCATGACACCATCTTCTTGAGCAGAGTCACTGGTTATTTCTTTGCAACTAGGAATGCTCAGTAACATTGGCCCCAACCAATCGCGGGCTGTCACCTATTTCCAATAGCATCTATGGCACTAAGTGATGAGCCCCTTAGCTTGAAGGCAAGTGAAGAAACTAGGACAGAGCCCACATCATCATCTTGGGGATGATGGCTTGTAACTTAAACTGGTCTTCCCCATCAGTGGCAACCTTTAGAGTTGCTGGAGTAGAAGTATCAGCTCAGATGGTCAGATTATAGCCTTTGTTAAGGGAGATGCTCCCACAAACAAGATGCTCTCAGGCAGTACAATTATTTCTCTGGTGCCAGAGGAATTCCTAAATATTGCCAGAGCAGTTCACCAAAATGGACAAGCAGTCTGGCTATGATCCCACACCTCTGTGTTGCTTTGATACCAAACCTACTTTATCTGATCCAAAACTAAATTTTCAACATTTTGTATGGAAAGAGCTAGGTTTTTGTTATTGTGCTTACATTTTAAAGGCTAATATAAGACAGGTAATTTTAGGGCTTCCCTGGTGGTCCAGTGATTAAGAATCCACTTTGCCATGCAAGGGGCATGGGTTTGATCCCTGGTCTGGGAAAATCCCACAGGTCACAGAACAACTAAGCCAGTGTGCCACAGCTACTGAAGTCCCAGCATCCAGAGCCCACGCTCCAAAACAAGAGAAGCCACCACAATGAGAAGCCACCCACTGCAACTGAGAGTTGCACTCTTAGTAACTACTCTCAGTAACCACTCGCAGCAACTAGAGAAAGCCCACACAAAGCAACAGAGATCCAGCACAGCCAAAAATGTTTAAAAAAAAAAAAATCTTAAAAAAAAGATAGGAAATGTTATCATCTACCCATCTCTCTACAATAACCGTACAGTTTAAGGTGATCTGGCCCAGGACCATGGTTAAATATCATCTTTATGTTTTAGGATTTCCACACTTATATTCCCCCCAGAACAAGTCTCAGGGCTGAGGTCGAGGCTCACATTTCAAGCTGCCTATCTGGCATCTTAACATTGGTATTTCAAGGTCATTCCAAACTTAGACTGACCCAGATAAAACACTGGAATCCTGACTTCCCTGCTTTCAACTCCAAATTTCTCCTTCTCAGGATGAAGCCCTGGCAGTGAACTGTGAGACCAGAAACATAAAAGTTGCCCTTGTTTCCTCCTCCTCCTCCCCCTCCCCCCAATCCATCAGCAAGTCATGCCTACGCAAGCTCTAAACATGACATGGATTTACTTTTTTGCATGCCCTCTGCTACCACCTTGAACCAGATATTCATCACCTCTTACTACTTAGACCCCAAGATGACTGCCAAATCAAACTCCTATCAATGGAGTTTCTAAAAGTTAGCAGAAAAAAATCTTAAGGTAGTAATTAGGTTTTGTCATTCACATGCTTGAACAATTCTGGTGATTTCCCTTTGCATTTAAAATCCTAATTTCTTACTGTGACCTTAGAAAACTATGCCTAGACGCCTATTTATTTGCCTATGTAGAGACCACTGTCTACTGTTAATCAGGAGGAAACAAGCAACTACTGAAGGTGTGAGATAATTCAAAAATTTCCTTTTTCTTTATTCGCTAGTTCACTGGCATTTCAACAAGAACTTGCTTTAATCTACATAAGACAACACCGAAACAATTAAGCAACAGCCCATGAAAATGCCCTTTTGTAAATGGAAAGATTCTCTTGAAGAATTATATACTTCTCTTACCCCACATCCTTCTCTCTGCTTCAGCCATGCAGTTTTCCCTCCCATTTCCTGAATATGATGATTTCTTTTTCACCCAAAGACTTTTGCACATATTTGCACATACCTGGAATGCACACTGCCTCCAATTATACATATGGTTGACTCTCAACATCTAGACTCCCATCTCAAATGGGATTTCCTTCAAGGTCTTCCTTGGCCAACCTATTTAAACTCCTCCCCCCATTATTCTTTATCTCAATTCACAGTCTGTTTACTTAGTGACACCATTTGTCATTACATATTTGTCTGCATGTGTCTGTGTGTCTCTCTCGCTAACTTATCAACTAAGGGTAAACACAATTTTTCACTCACTCTTAAATCTCCAAGCCCTAAACCAATATATAGAAGGCACACAATAAGTGTTTATTGAATAAATGAATACAAAAATAGCTATGTGGCTGAATATGGTAATAAGACAAGAAAGTTTCTACATATGTAGAAAAAATCAGAAAAATGAAGCCACCGTAAGGACTATGAGGGGTCCTTTGAACCTCACAAGTATCATTTTACTAGATGTCATGGATTTTGCTGTTGGTATAAACTATTGAAATTTTAGTATCATCAGATGTCTACTGTTCTTAATGAAGAAGAAACAATGAGCTGTTGAAGGTGTGAGATAAGAATTTAAACATTTCCTTTTTATTCACCCATTATTTCACTGGCATTTTGAAAAGAACTGACTTCCATCTCAGAGAAGGCAATGGCAACCCACTCCAGTGTTCTTGCCTGGACAATCCTAGGGACAGGGGAGCCTGGTGAGCTGCCATCTATGGGGTCGCGTAGAGTTGGACACGACTGAAGCGACTCAGCAGCAGCAGCAGACTTCCATTTACATAAGACATCTAATCAATCGAGCAACAGCACAGAAAAATGCATGTGTAAGTGGAAAGATTCTCTTGGAGAAGAACTAAAGAGAAAAATCCCCCCAAAGGAAAGCTCTCACATCTCTGGCTTTAAATGCCTTTCTCGATTTTTAAATTGAAGGACAATTGCTCCACAATGTTGTGCCAGTTTCTGCTGCACAACCGTGTGAGTCAGTCATATGCATACATACACCCAGTCCCCCTTGAGCCTCCCTCCGACCTCCACCACCCCACCCTTCATCCCCAATCCTACCCCTCTAGGTCATTACTGAGCACCAGGCTGGGCACTGCTTTTTGAAAGAATTAGCTTAATTATTCATAAAAATGCAGCTCTTAAATGAAAATTTTCAGCTTGTTAAAATATTCCTTTGAAATACAAATTCCTCTCACTGAGTCAGATGATTTTAAGTAGGTGGGAACAAATATATTTTTAGAAATCAAGATTTTGATGATCTTAGAAGTTACCAAGGTTCTCTGATGTCAATAGTGACATTTTAAGATCTCTTTCCTCTTCAAGGATTTCAGAAATTGCTTTATGTGGGTTTCAGTCTTCATGTGCTGAGGATAAAGAGCGTTTGGTTCCAGGAAATGAACAAGAGATACACATGGGGAATATCTTCATTAGGCCCAGCTATGCTGAAATAACCCTGGAGGGTGGCATGGCAACCCACTCCAATATTCTTGCCTGGTGAACCCATGGACAGAGGAGCCTGGCGGGCTCATATAGTTGCAAAGAGTCAGACATGACTGAAGCAAATGAGTATGCACACACACATGCTGAAATAAATCATTAGTTAGAAATTAAATCTTCCTCAAAATAGTCAAGGAATACTACTAAATAGTATCAAATGAAAGAAGAAAGAGTTCTATTTATTTACCGAGAAGTGTCAATGTTAAGTTTCCAGTCTGATTTTCAGTCTTTCATTTGAATTATGTAAAATTTAACATTCCAATGCAAAATACTTGTAAAAGAGACAGCATATTGCATTTGGCATTCCTTATCTGAACTCACATTTTTCCCTATCAGCATATAAAAGACAAAATTCCAAATAAGCACTTACTTCTATTTAATCTTTTTTTCTTTTTATATTGCTGTTAGTATCTCTAAAAAAAATTAGGGCAGTAAGTGTTGCAGCCTCTTGGATTTAAAGAAATTGAGACAAACTCATTCAGAATCAAGCCGCAAGTTTAAAATAAAGATTTTGGTTTCAGTTTAAAAATCATTATTTTTAAAGAGCAATATCTATCTCAGTGAGAGAATTCAGTGTATCACTTCCAGCCAGATATTGACGATTTCTTAATCTAGTAAATCTACTGGGTATACAGCAGGGTCTCTTTATATCTGCCATTAATTAAGAATAGGGATGGAAACAGATGCAGAAAAGATGAAAAGGTAAATTAGATAGACACAGTGGTAAATATAGATAGATACAGTGTGTATTTTGAGAACCGAATAGTACTTTTTACAACCCAGTGATATGAATACTAGAAGAGTTTATAACAAACTGCTGAAGTCAATACACACTGAATTTAAAAACTCCTAATTTACAGGCGAGAAAGCACCACGTACAGTGTCTTTTCATATCACCAGAAAGGAAGACAAAAACACTTGAGAGTCAATTGCCCTGCTAACACTGAATGTGTGAGCTGCAATTTACGTAATGTTTTTAAAGTCTGGAGTAAAGACAAATTCACGATTGCATGCTTTCTGACTCCACACCACTGGAAAAGTGACAGGCTCTGAGGGCAATTCAGGCTTCTCTGATGACTCAGATGGTAAAGAATCTGCCTCTAACGCAGGAGACTTGGGTTAGACCCCTGGGTTGGGAAGATCCGCTGGAGAAGGAAATGGCAACCGACTCCAGTATTTTTGCCTGGAGAATCCCACGGACAGAGGAGCCTGGCAGGCCAAAGGTCTTGGGGGCCACAAAAGAGTCAGACACGATTGAGCGATCAACACTTTGACTGAGGGTAATTCAGGATCTCTCTGACCCAAGAAACGCATATCACGTGATACTATCATATGGAGAAGCCACCCTGAGCTTAACTGAGATACACGAATGGAAGTGTCCACCCCAGGGGTTTCGGGCAAGGAGGGAGCTCGAGGAACTGCCTGTAAATAAATATGCAAACAATGTTGAATTAGTCTCTTCTAGGTGATTTTTGGACTTCCCCAGTGGCTCAGCAGATAAAGAACCTGCCTGCGATGCACGAAACCCAGGTTCAATACCAGGGTCTGGAAGATCCCCTGCAAGAGGAAATGACAATTCACTCCAGTACTCTTGCTTAAAAAATCCCATGGACAGAGGAGCCTGGTGGGCTATATATAGTCCATGGGGTTGATTTTTGCTTCTATTACTCAGTAATAAGAAATAAAAAGTTAACACTTGATTCCAAGTTCTAGAAAACCGAGTAAAGAAGAGAGCAAAACTGAGGAAGCTTCTACATCCCAAGTCTGCTCTGTAAAGATACAAAGAAATGCCAAGAATGGTCCATTATCTTCAAAGCTAAGACCACCAGGAAACCCAGCAGGGAATACTACTAGCACCACCCCAAGGGCACGGATCAGAGGCCCTCTGTAGAGCAAGTGAACTTCATGATGGTGAAGACAAAGAATTTCTCCAAAGCAGCAAAGGCATATAAGGAGATTGTGTTATTCTCAGTTAATGATGTTCTATTAATCTGAGGCCCCAGAGAGAGTAAAGAAGATTCTTGTGTGCATGCATGCTCAGTCATGTTTGACCCTTTGTGACCCCATGGACTGTAGCCCGCCAGGATCTTCTGTTCATGGGATTTTTTTCAGGCAAGAACACTGGAGTGGGTTGCCATTTCTTCCTCCAGGGGATCTTCCTGACCCTGAAGGGATTGAACTCAGGTCTCCTGGATTGCAGGTGGATTCTTTACCTGCTGAGCCATCAAGGAAGCCCAGCAAGAGCCCTTACCAGGAAGTGGACAGGAGCATTGGTATTGGATGTCCTCAAGAGAAAGCCCAATGCCCTTGCCTTTCAAGACCCATCTGGCTGGTTCATTTGGGAAGGGAGGAACTCACGCTAAGTAGTCAAAAAACAAGACCCAGAGAGAAAATCCAACATCTTCCTTGTGACATGAGTCAGGAGGAGGAGAAGTACTTTCTAGATAGGTGAAGGGGGTCTGTGGCCTGAAGGGCACGTCTGGAGGTTCCCTGGATTAACGGGTCCTCGCTGGGTTTTGCACAGTATTTCTTTTTTAATATAAATTTATTTTAATTGGAGGCTAATTACTTTACAATATTGTATTGGTTTTGCCATACATCAACATGAATCCGCCAGCGGTGTACACGTGTTCTGAAACCTGTGCTGCATAACTCATACTGATTGTTCTCAAAGCTATTTGGAGTATCAGCTGTGACACCTCACAGTAAGGGAAGAACTGAACACAAGAGGGAAAGGTGCTGGGTTATACCAGACCAAACAGGACCACCATGGGTTCTAGAGCCAGACACACCTGAGGTCTGATTCCAGTATGCCTAAGAAGGCTGAGCGCTGAAGAATTGATGCTTTTGAACTGTGGTGTTGGAGAAGACTCTTGAGAGTCCCTTGGACTGCAAGGAGATCCAACCAGTCCATTCTGAAGGAGATCAACCCTGGGATTTCTTTGGAAGGAATGATGCTGAAGCTGAAACTCCAGTACTTTGGCCACCTCATGCGAAGAGTTGACTCATTGGAAAAGACTCTGATGCTGGGAGGGATTGGGGGCAGGAGGAGAAGGGGACGACAGAGGATGAGATGGCTGGATGGCATCACTGACTCGATGGACGTGAGACTGAGTGAATTTCGGGAGATGGTGATGGACAGGGAGGCCTGGCGTGCTGCGATTCATGGGGTCGCAAAGAGTCGGACATGACTGAGCAACTGAACTGAACTGAACGAGCCACATTACTGAATCAGGTCACTGAAATTCTCCAAGCCACCTGTTACCTATAAAATGGGTATGGTAAAGCATTCGCCATAGGGTAATTTCGAGAAGACAATAAATCCCTTAATGTGCTTAGAACAATACCTAGTAGATAACAAGTATAACAAGTCCTTGTAATCATTATTACGAGTAGTAGTTTTCTTAATAACCATGACTCAGTCATTAAAAGGCCATCTTTCCTTAGTTTGGCACCATGAGGCTGATTTTGGTGAACTGTAATTGATGTCAAAGTCAGAGCTAGCAGTTGTCTTAAGAAAGGCCACTTGATGTTATATAACAATTTCAAATTTGATTATTTAATAAGTTCTTAGAAGCCACCCTTTATTTACATCAAAATATTTCCTGGAAAACATGTTCATCTTCTTTGAACAGATAACATCCAGTTGAAATTATCAGTGTCCTTTTGTATATTTTAAGGAAATAGTTTAAAGTCCAAGTATTTTTTTTCTCAAATATGTTCATTGTTCTTAATTACCCTAACAGGCATAACAAGTCTTTTTTCATAAATATCAAAGAAATCCTACAATTTTTAGTGCGGTGAAACCATCACAAATCTGGAATTACTAAGGCCAAAATTGGTCAATTTCATCACTACATTTCTAGTTAATAAAACGTTAAGACACATGAGGATAAACCTTTTTAAGCTCAATCTTAACACATTTTAGGAACTGGTGGTATTTAAAATTTAAATTAACCAGCTCTAAGTAAAGAGTTCTTAATCCTACTCTTTTTCTCAGAACTATTTATCTGGCTATTAAGCAGAGTTTATGAGTGAATAAAGCTTTTTTACAGATCAGTCATCAATACGTTACTCTAATTTAGTGTGTGCTTTTAAGATTTAGTCACTTCCTAAAGCATTAATGCTAAACAGAGAATGGGGCATATGGCCCATATTAGTTAATGGCAATGTGTATTCAGGTGTATGTGATCTCTGCCACATACATTTTTTAGAAATGTCAGTGTATACCTAGTATTAATTTAAATTCAGTGAGTATTTTATTTCCAAGCTCTTTACTATGTGCTCAGAATCACAGGACATATAAAATCATCCTGGGAGATAAGGCACATTCATGTGAAACAAACACTAACAAAAGAATCGCCTATGTTTAAGCATTTGAAACACATGGACTTGTATTAACAGCAAGACAATGGTTAAAGAATCCGCCTGAAATGCAGGAGACCTGAGTTCAATCCCCGGGTCAGGATGATCCCCTGGAGGAGAGCATAGCAACCCACTCCAGTATATTTGCCTGGAGAATCCCATGAACAGAGAAGCCTGGCGGGCTACAGTCCATGGGGTCACAGAGTGAGACACGACTGAGCGACTAATACTTCCAATTTTCAGGCCTAAAATGCAGTCATTTATGCTAAGTCCCATGTCCCAAGCTGAGACTTAATTATGGTCCCTAGCTCTCCCAGAAATGGAATCTTTAAGCAGTCCATCAATAGCAGCCTGATAAGCACTTGTTAGGAAACTGTCCTGATAAACCCCTGCCTTCTTCTAAAGGAGAAATACAACAACTAACCCACGTTCTGCCCAGGATAACTTCCTCAGTCCTGCTCCCTTTGGCCTATTGAGTCTGCCACACTGAACAGCTCCTTGGAGCTCCACTTCATCTGCCAAGTTGGCTGCTTCTCCATTCATAAATTGTTGGATAGAATCTGCAAGATCTTTGAAATTCAGTTGAATTTTATTTTTGTTTTCAACAGCAGGCAACATCCAATGTCAATTTCTGCACATTTTGATTTGTCCCTAAGATTCTGCACTTAATTCCAATGTGTATGTAGGATTTGCCCCATACCAGGCAATTGGCCAACACCAGCTGATTGTCCTACAATCAACTCAATTCTAACTCCCCACCTGAAAAGAGTACAGGTGCCATGGGTTAAAGGTTCAAACTCACAAGACCACCCCTCCTCCACCACCAACGCCCTGCTTCAAACAATTGCAAGCTGTCACCTAAGCTTCTAATTAAGTCATGACCCTCCTCAGGCAATATGGCACCTCCTCTCTTCTCTGAGATCCCTAGTGCAGAAGACAGTTCAGTACACACCCTCAAATGGTAATCCTTAGATTTGTCATTCTCCAATGGTTTGGAGAATGTTTTCCTAGCTCAATGGATTCCCTCTTTCCTTAATCAATAAACATTTCACTACCACACAAACACTGTTAGCTAAAAATATTACTCTGGCTTAGTGTATGTCCTTAATTACATGATTTAAATTTGAAAAGGCCTAGTGGTGCAGAGGTTAAAGCGTCTGCCTGCAATGTGGGAGACCTGGGTTCGATCCCTTGGTCGGGAAGATCCCCTGGAGAAGGAAATGGCAACCCACTCCAGTATTCTTGCCCGGAGAATCCCATGGACAGAGGAGCTTGGTGGGCTACAGTCCATGGATTGCAAAGACTCGGACACGACTGAGCAACTTCACTTTCACTGTATGAGGAAACAACGACATCTCACTCATGTGGCATTATAGGGAGGGGTCCATGTCATGCGTGGGCTTCCCACATATGGGAAGATAGGTAAAGAATCTACCTACCAATTCAGGAGACAGAGGTCCAATCCCTGGGGTGGGAAGATCTCCTGGAGTAGGAAATAGCTACCCACTCTAGTTTTCTTGCCGGGGAAAACTGCGTGGACAGAGGAGCCTGGTGGGCTGCAGTCCATGGGGTCACAGAGAGTCGGACCTGACTGAGCGACTGAGCACACCTGTGTTTCTGACCGAGGAGCTCTAAACAGAGGTTCCCCAGACCCCTTCCTCGAGCTCAGTTATTCTGCTAGAGCACCTCACAGAACTCAGATAAATATTCTACTCACCTGCTGACCTGTCTCTTACAATGGCTATAACTCAGGAACAGCCAGGTAAGAGAGATGCTCAAGACTAGGCACACGGGGAAAAGGCGAGAAGCTCCCATCTCTCTGACAGCATCGCTCTTCTAGCACCTCCCCATGCTCACTATCCCGGAAGATCTCTGGAAGCTGCCCGAGTGGGTTTTAATGGAGGCTTCCTTAGGTAGGAATGATTGACATACCATTGGCCACTGGCAATTGAACTCAATTTCCAGCCCCTCTCTCCTCCCAGGAAGTCAGGGGGTGGGACTAGAAGGTCCCACCCTCTAATCACGTAGTTGGCCCCCTTGGCAACCTGCCTCCATCCCCAGGTACTTTCCAAAAGTCACTTTATTAACCCAAGAAAGGGCACCCTTCTTGCTCTCTGCATTTAGGAAATTCTTGCGGTTTGGGGAGTTCAGTATCCTAAAGGAATCCAATTCCAAATATATATCACAGTTCCCTCTGCTTTTCTGCAGGAATAAAGGGGAAAAAAAGATTTTAACAAAGCGATTTTTTTCATTACTAGAAATATGACTTTTCAATTTTCCCAATTACCTTACAAGTTGAAGTCAAATACAGTGAAAGTGGAAACTGCATGTGCATTTAGTGGATATACTAACTTGAAATTACACAGGCCTGGCCCCCTCTCTCCTGGACAAATTGTTTACCAACTGGAAGTCTAGCAGGCTGCAATGTCTATTAACTTAATAGCTACTACAGAAAATGTTTTGAAACTGATGGAAGATGATGATGGGGGTGGAAGTTAAAAGCATTACTGCTGCTCCTAAAAGAAAACTACAGAAACCTCTTCCCAAACACTTAGAAATCAGTCAATGGAGAACAACTGTTATCTCTTTGCTTTCATCTGTGTCACTTAAATCAATTTTCTATGTGCCCATCAGGCCAGGGATAAAGTCACTAAATTTCAAAATGGGGAAGAATTCTTAGAGTTGAGTCATCAAAGACAAGCTGGCCTCTTCCGCCTCCAATGTGACCTATTTTAAAGACCTTTAGGGGAGATGATTTCAAAACATCTTTTTGATAATTCACTTCAATGTCAAACTGTTAAAAAGGATATATTTCTATTTTAAAAACCACTTTCTGAGCATTTCTACATTGCAAATAAATTAAATCTTCTACTCCCAACATGAAGTCTGAAAAATAACAATGAATAACAAAAGATAGTTACCATCTTTTAAACATCCACTTATGTACATTATCCTATTTAATTACATCTAGCACATAAAATAACCCCATAAAATAGGTATTATGATCCCACTTTAAGGTGATGAAACTAAGGGTCAGAAAAGCTATTGAGCCAAGCTGAAACACCTAAGGAGCAGAGGAACAAAAATGTAAACATAGGAAATGATGCTAAGTGTTTTGAGGGTTTTTTTCCTCCCCTAAATGCTAGGATGTTTAGGAAAGCTTTTTCCCCATCTTTTCTCAGAAATCCTTTGTTGAGGCTGTTGGAAGTAAAGCCAATGCTCTGACAGCACAGTTAGCTCTAAAGTCTGAGATGCTTAACTTTTTCAAATTACAGGTGTAGGGGCTCTTAAGAGAGACAGGTGGAGAAGCAAGTCAGCATAGAGACAGTCAGCTATTGGAGGAATTAAAAAAAAAAAAAAAGTAAAGAAACCTTGAAGGTGCGTGGAGCCACAGCTCCTATTCTGTAAGCATCCCGGATTTCCCAAAACCTGTCTGTTCTCCTTCTGTGCATAACTGTGAGTGTAAGTACAGCCTAGTTATTACCCATTCTGAGTAGCAATTTGATATGAGCTAAAAGCTCTAAGTCGAGTCTCCAAATGGTTCTGAGAACATCACTGTCAAAGCCAGCCCTGTCTACAGAAGGCCCTGGAATACCAGCAAACCCAGGATCTGCCCCATATACACAGGCAGCTACGAACAGTGCAGGTATGGCAATTAGGAGCAGAAAGCAGAAAGTTGATTGCTTCAGTGGTGTCCAACTCTTTGCGACCCCATGGACTATAACTCACCAGGCTCATCTGTCCAGGCAAGTATACTAGGGCAAGAAGCCATTCCCTTTTCCAGGAGATCGTCCCAATCTAGGGATCGAACCCAGGTCTCCTGCATTGCAGGCAGATTCTTTACCATCTGAACCACTTACCTAGCTTTAAGGAAACTATCAAAGATTCTAACAAGATATTAACAGGTAGTTGATCTGGTGAATTTTATCTAGAGATAAGCTGATCAGGATTATTCTGAAAAATATTCCAGTTTGCCCTACATGTATCATAAAGGACAGTTCTCCTACTGTTGTTCTGAACAGAGAAAGGACAGGCAGAGTTGTCTAACTTGCTGCTTCAGCATCTGCTGGTGGCGAATGGCAGCTACTGAGAAGGCCTGGGCCAGAAGCGCTGATCTAGATCCATGGAAATAAACCATCAGGTTTTACATTAGGAATGTTGAAAGAATGCACAGTTGGCCTGCATGGTGGGGCTCATAAACGATGCTTCAGAGCAGTGGTTCTCAATCTCTAGTACCCATACAAACCATCTGGAAGGCCTATTAATGCACAAACTGCTGGACCCACATGTGTCTGGGTTTCTGATTCAGTCCGTCTGGGGTGAAGCCTGAAAATCTGCATTTTTGATAAGCTCTCTATGTCCTGATCCTGCTGGAAAACACATTAAGAACACAGTTGTAGAACAATCTACTCTGGCTTCAAAGGTTTGAAGATTTTCTTTCCTTGATCTCATGTGCCTACCAAAGTTTGCTATTTCTGAGAACAATAGATGTCCTTTTCCCTTAATATTCAATCATACATTAACTCTTCTTTTGGATAGCTAAAAAAAAAAAAGTCAAATCTTCCAAATTCCTCTGAAGTCTAGACATTATCAGGATCTCTAGACTAACAGGTTGGATAAATCATGTAAAAAGCAGGAAATCAAGTTATACAGTGTCACTAATGTCAGTGAAAGCACTCCCAAATGGTCAATGGTCAGATGAAAAATTTCAACCATTTCTTTCAGCTGGAGATTGAGCCCAACCAATGTCCATTATGGTTGGCCACACAACACTCTTGTGCCACACAGATACTAGAATTTCTTAGCTGACATTCACAGGCCTTGGTTGGAAGAAAGGTGGGAAAGAAGTTGAAATCTTTAAAACTCATCTTTGCATCTCCAGGTTTTATTAATTTTTTTTTGCAAAAATAATGCTGCCTATCATAGGTGGAACAACAACAACAACAAAAAGCTAGTCACAGCTGTTGGCAAAAAAAATCTAAAATGAAAGTGCATATGATTATCTTAGGCATGATAAAGGTTTTCCCCCCTCTTGGTGTTCAATCACTAAGATGTATCTGACTCTTTCCAAACCCATGGACTGCAGCACACCAGACTTCCCTGCCCTTCACTGTCTCCAGAGTTTGCTCAAACCCATGTCTGTTGATTCAGTTGTGCCATCCAACCATCTCATCCTCTGTTGCCCCATTCTCTTCCTGCTCTCAATCTTTCCCAGCATCGAGGTCTTTTCCAATGAGTTGGCATCAGGTGACCAAAGTATTAGAGCTTCATCATCAGTCTTTCCAATGAATATTCAGGATTGATTTCCTTTAGGATTGACTGGCTTGATCTCCTTGCTGTCCAGCTCCCTTGAGTTTTCCTTATATAAAATTTAGAAGATTTCATTATCCTCACTTGGAGGATACTCAGTGGAGACACTGAGAATTTAGCAGCCAAGAAATAGTAATGTGGAAGCATTAGTATACATCATCAGTATACATCATAGCATCTGGAGATCTTTTTAGACAAGTACAATCCCAAGGTCACATAGGCAAAATGGCCAGGAATCTATATTTTAACAAGTGTGACTTAAATATCACAGGAGCACAGACAAAGTAATGCATCCAAGGGTCCCTAAAAGACAGGACTTAGCCCAACAGAGGGGACAACTGATGGTAGTTTTCCAGAGAAGGAAGATTTATTATGCCAGGTAGCCACTGGTGGCTCAGAAGGTAAAGAATCTGCCTGCAATGCAGGAGACCTGGGTTCAATCCCTGGGTCAGGAAAATCCCCTGGAGAAGGGAATGGTTACCCACTCCAGTATTCTTGCCTGGGAAATCTCATGGACAGAGGAGCCTGGTGGGCTACTGCCCAAGGGTCACAAAGAGTCGGACTCAACTGAGCGACTAACACACAGCAATTGCTGAGATCTGCTACTCAGTGGCCAGTAAGTACCTAAACAGCAATCAATAACTTTGTGTTACCCAACTGTGAAAACAAATATAAAGTTTATAATTCCTTCAGAACATTAAGATGTATGAGGGGTCAAAGCTAAACTCATAAGTGCATTATTAAAATGTTTTATTAAATCCACTAAATGTGGGGAAATTAATTTTACATTGATGAATGAAGTAGGTTAATCAGAAACAGACCCTTCCATTTATATTATGAATGTTAGGAACTAAAACCATAATAATCCCATACTTTCATTTAAAGCCGTTGCTTCAAAATAGCAAATAATGTGATGATGGATAACCAAGCTTATCGTGGTGATCATTTTCCAGTAACGACAAATATTGAATCATTATGCTATACACCTGAAGTTAATTTAATGTTCTATGTCAACTATGTAAAATTTATGCCAATATAAAACAAAAACAAAATAATGATATTTATTACCTGATCTGCTTTTCAAGAAAACTAGGTGAGGCATGCATGGCAAGCATGGTTAATTCTATTTTATAGGAAAGAAAGATGTGGATGGATCAAAATTGCATTTCCAAAGTCACCTGGCCCATGAATATCAGATTGCAAAGCCATGTTTTCTGACTTTAAGACTTTACCACTATAGAGTATGGCTTTGTTATTATTACTAAAAAGCACTAAATAGGTTTTTGTTAAGTTGCTTTGTAAAAGGATAAGTCTATCTAAAGCAAATAAAACAATTATAATTATTTTCAGTTATCTACTTGCCTAGGGAAGATCTGAGCATCCCAGGTAATCCTAGTGGTAAAGAACCTGTCAGTGCAGGAGACATAAGAGACTCGGGTTCGATCCTTGGGTCAGGAAGATCCCCTGGAGGAGTACATGGCAACCCCCTCCAGTATTCTTGCCTAGAGAATTCCATGGACAGAAGAGCCTGGTGGGCTATAGACCATGGCATCACAAAGAGTCAGACACAACTGAAGCAACTTAGCACACAGCACAGGGAAGATTTATGCCCAAATACTTGAAGTTCCTATTCAACACTGCCACTCTGCATACCTTTTAGGTGGGACTTTTCTATGCTGTAAATTATACTCAGTCTTCACTTTACTCCTACTCACATTTTCTAGTCAATATTCCAGTTTCAATGAGGTTTTCCATTGCCAAACCATGGGGAAAATTCCACAAGCAACATTAGAGAAAGTCAAAAGAACTGTAGATGGCCATAATGAAGCCTGTAGCCAGCAAATATGGGGTCTGGCCCACTGTTCTCCCCGCAACTCCCACCAAAATTTCTCCCAAAGTAATCACTGAGAATGCTTACAGGCCAGCTTTGACGGAGACTATACAGATTTATACCTCCCAGATAGATCAGAGGTAAAAAAAAAATCCACCTGCCAATGCAGGAGATGCAGGAGACGTGAGTTTGATCCCTGAGTCGGGAAGCTCCCTTGGAGAAGGGAATGGCAACCCACTTCAGTATTCTTGCCAGGGAAATTCCACGGACAGAGGAACCTGGCGGCTACAGTCCATGAGGTGGCAAAGAGTCGGACTGCTGCTGCAGCTGGTAAGTCACTTCAGTCACGTCCGACTCTATGCAACCCCATAGACGGCAGCCCAGCAGGCTCCCCCTGTCCCTGGGATTCTCCAGGCAAGAACACTGGAGTGGGTTGCCATTTCCTTCTCCAAACATGCAGAGTACATACAGATTTACAGATATTTTATCTCCAACAATATTGCATATTTTAGAATTCTTGCTTAGTATCATGCTACAAAAGATAATGAGTCAATCTATCAGTTAAGGTAGAACTCTAGCCCTGGCTAATATCAGATTTAAAGAATCCTTACCATTTTTCTTTTTTCTGAATAATATTGCAAACTGAAGGCTTATTTCCTAAACAAACTGACATCAGGCATTAGTAGTCCTGCTTTGGAAATGTTTCAAAAGCAAATTTCAAAATAACTTAATTTATTTTATAATTTATAATACAAGCCCTATGTCTGTTTAGAAGTCTCCATTGTCATATGTGAGGAGTTAGTCACTGGTGGGGATTAACAGAATGTGATGTTTACCTATAAACGAAGTACAGAAGTTCTATAAACGAAGTACTGAAGTTCTGCCAAAAACGCCACCCACTTATGATCAACTAGAATATACCAAGAACATACAGGTTGAATTTTTAAACTTCAGAAAATATAATTTGACTATGATAATGGCAGTTCTAATTATTTAATTCTTTTATCTTTCAAACTCAGTAATATAATAATGATGTTTAATGCTACCCATGTCTTTTAAAAAAGAAAAAGAAAAGCAATGTCTGTAGCTAAAAATTCTCCTTAAGAAAACAGGTTTTGAAATGACAGGCAATACTTCACCATGCGGTCTTTAAGATATAAAAATTGCAACGATAAAGTTTCGCCCCTCCGTGAAGTCTACGTCCTGCCAAATTCTAAATTACACTTTCAGAAATGTTTCAATTATGCAAATCTATGTTTTGTTACATTTTAAAATAAGGAAACTTGTTCTCATGTTCATGAAAATGAAAGGAAAAAAAATTAGAAGAAAGGCTGAGGTGATCTCTTGGAACGGACACAGCCAGCCAGCCTTCCTTCCTTCCCTCACTCTCTCCGTTCTTTCTTTCTTCCTTTTTTGACAAACTCTAGTTGAGAGTCCATGGCTGATTTGTAGGGTCAATTTTATATTCTCAGAGAAAAATGTTGCATGTAATGGATCACCAACCAAGACCTACCTTACAGCCCAGGGAACCCTGCTCAATGTTATGTGACAGCCTGGATAGGAGGGGGCTTTGGGGGAGAATGGATACATGTATGTGTATGGCTGAGTCCTTTCACTGTTCACCTGAAACTATCACAACATTGTTAAACAGCTATACCCCAAAACAAAATGTTTTTGGAGTTAAAAAAATTAAATTAAAAAAGAAAATTTTGTGTGTATGTATGTATTATATTTTGTGTGTGTGTATATATTAAGTCCAACAATATTACAGAGAACTGAATCTCACATTCCTTTCTTCTCTCAGTTCTCTTCTGCAGCACCTTCTACTTGCTCAGTCCTGGCTACATCTTCCCAACCTATCTGGTTATCAACCTCTAAGCGTCCCAGCTCCAGCCAAAACTCCTCCGCTGGGGGCTTCCCTGGTGGTCCAGTGGTAAAGAATCCATCTGCCAATGCAGGACACACAGGTTTGACCCCTGGTCTGGGAAGATCCCACATGTCAAGGAGCAACTAAGCCTGTGCGCCACAACAACTGAGCCTGTGCTCTAGAGCCTGGGAGCTGCAGCTACTGAAACCACATGCTGCTGAAGCCTGAGCGCCCTACAGCCTGTGCTTCACAAGAAGAGAAGCTGCCACAGTGAGAGACCCGTGCACTGCAACTAGAGAGTGGCCCCCACTCGTAGCAACCAGAGAAAGCCTGCACACAGCAACAAAGACCCAGCACAGCCCGAAGTAATCACTGAGAATGCTTACAGGCCAGCTTTGACAGAGACTATACAGATTTATACTTCCCAGATAGATCAGAGGTAAAAAAAAAAATCCACCTGCCAATGCAGGAGATGCACGAGACGTGATCTGGTTCAGGGATCTAAAGACACCAGAGATGGCCAGTGTGGAATGAGGAAAGCTTCCTGACAGACACCAAAGTCATAGGACTCTATGAGGAGGAAAGGGGCAGAGATCTGGACGGTGATGAAAATGTTTTTCAACCAATGGCTTCTTCTTTCTACCAACCTGTCGGGGTTCCAGGACATTCTACTAGGAAAGTCCAGACAATGCTTAATGATATGCAGCAATCAGGGTGAGCAAATCTCATGTAATAGCATTAGATAAGACACCAGTCAGTTCCTGCTTAGTTTGAAATACATTTCATTTTTTTTCCTATGAAGACAGTTTTCCTTCCTAATAATTATGTAAATGAATTTGCATTTAGTGAGCACATGCCAACTGCTTTGTGAGATAGTAAGAAAATGTGGCAGGTAGAAGGAAGAGGTGAGAATCAGTTCAGTTCAGTTCAGTCGCTCAGTCATGTCCGACTCTTTGCAACCCTGTGAATCACAGCACGCCAGGCCTCCCTGTCTATCACCAATTCCCGGAGTTCACTCAGATTCATATCCATCGAGTTGGTGATGCCATCCAGCCATCTCATCCTCTGTCGTCCCCTTTTCCTCCTGCCCCCAATTCCTCCCAGCACTGAGTCTTTTCCAATGAGTCAACTCTTCGCATGAGGTGGCCAAAGTATTGGAGTTTCAGCTTTAGCATTAGTCCTTCCAATGAATACCCAGGACTGATCTCCTTTAGAATGGACTGGTTGGATCTCCTTGCAGTCCAACGGACTCTCAAGAGTCTTCTCCAACACCACAGTTCAAAAGCATCAATTCTTTAGCACTCAGCTTTCTTCATAGTCCAACTCTCACATCCATACATGACCACAGGAAAAACCACAGCCTTGACTAGATGGACCTTTGTTGGCAAAGTAAAATCTCTGCTTTTGAATATGCTATCTAGGTTGGTTATAACTTTTCTTCCAAGGAGTAAGCGTCTTTTAATTTCATGGCTGCAATCACAATCTGCAGTGATTTTGGAACCCAGAAAAATAAAGTCTGATACTGTTTCCACTGTATCCCCATCTATTTCCCATGAAGTGATGGGACCAGATGCCATGATCTTCATTTTCTGAATGTTGAGCTTTAAGCCCACTTTTTCACTCTCCTCTTTCACTTTCATCAAGAGACTTTTTAGCTCCTCTTCACTTTCTGCCATAAGGGTGGTGTCATCTGCATATCTGAGGTTATTGATATTTCTCCTGGCAATCTTGATTCCAGCTTGTGCTTCTTCCAGCCCAGTGTTTCTCATGATGTACTCTGCATGTAAGTTAAATAAGCAGGGTGACAATATACAGCCTTGAAGTACTCCTTTTCCTATTTGGAACTAGTCTATTGTTCCATGTCCAGTTCTAACTCTTGCTTCCTCACCTGTATATAGGTTTCTCAAGAGGCAGGGCAGGTGGTCTGGTATTCCCATCTCTTGAAGAATTCTGCACAGTTTCTTGTGATCCACACAGTAAAAGGCTTTGGCATAGTCAATAAAGCAGAAATAGATGTTTTTCTGGAACTCTCTTGCTTTTTCCATGATCCAGCAGATGCTGGAAATATGATCTCTGGTTCCTCTGCCTTTTCTAAAACCAGCTTGAGAAAATAATAGCAAATGAAGCAACTGACAAACAACTAATCTCAAAGATATACAAGCAACTCCTGGAGATCAATTCCAGAAAAATAAACAACCCAATCAAAAAATGGGCCAAAGAACTAAATAGACATTTCTCTAAAGAAGACATACAGATGGCTAACAAACACATGAAAAGATGCTCAACATCACTCATTATCAGAGAAATGCAAATCAAAACCACAATGAGGTATTATTTCACGCCAGTCAGAATGGCTGCAATCCAAAAATCTACAAGCAATAAATGCTGGACAGGGTGTGAAGAAAAGGGAACCCTCTTACACTGTTGGTGGGAATGCAAACTAGTACAGCCACTATGGAGAACAGTGTGGAGATGCCTTCAAAAACTGGAAACAGAACTGCCTTATGACCCAGCAATCCCACTGCTGGGCATACACACCGAGGAAACCAGAAGTGAAAGAGACACGTGTATCCCAATGTTCATCGCAGCACTGTTTATAATAGCCAGGACATGAAAGCAAGATGTCCAGCAGTAGACGAATGCATAAGAAAGCTGTGGTACATATACACAATGGAGTATTACTCAGCTGTTAAAAAGAATACATTTGAATCAGTTCTAATGAGGTGGATGAAACTGGAGCCTATTATACAGAGTGAAGTAAGCCAGAAAGAAAAACACCAATACAGTATACTAACACATATATATGGAATCTAGAAAGATGGTAACAATAACCCTGTATGCGAGACAGCAAAAGAGACACAGATGTATAGAACAGTCTTTTGGACTCTGTGGGAGAGGGAGAGGGTGGGATGATTTGGGAGAATGGCATTGAAACATGTATAATATCATACGTGAAACGAATTGCCAGTCCAGGTTCGATGCATGATACTGGATGCTTGGGGCTGGTGCACTGGGATGACCCAGAGGGATGGTACGGGGAGGGAGGGGAGTTCAGAATGGGGAACACGTGTACACCTGTGGCGGATTCATGTTGATGTATGGCAAAACCAATACAATATTGTAAAGTAATTAACCTCCAATTAAAATAAATAAATTTATATTTTAAAAATAAATAAATAAATAAAACCAGCTTGAACATCTGGAAGTTCACAGTTCACGTATTGCTGAAGCTCGGCTTGCAGAATTTTGAGCATTACTTTACTAGCATGTGAGATGAGTGCAATTGTGCGGTAGTTTGAGCATTCTTTGGCATTGCCTTTCTTTGGGATTGGAATGAAAACTGCCCTTTTCCAGTCCTGTGGCCACTGCTGAGTTTTCCAAATTTGCTGGCATACTGAGTGCAGCACTTTCACAGCATCGTCTTTCAGGATTTGAAATAGCTCAACTGGAATTCCATTACCTCCATTAGCTTTGTTTGTAGTGATGCTTTCTAAGGCCCACTTGACTTCACATTCCAGGATGTCTGGCTCTAGGTGAGCGATCACACCATCATGATTATCTGGGTCATGAAGATCTTTTTTGTACAGTTCTTCTGTGTATTCTTGTCACCTTTTCTTAATACCTTCTGCTTCTGTTAGGTCCATACCATTTCTGTCCTTTATCGAGCCCATCTTTGCATGAAATATTCCCTTGGTATCTCTAATTTTCTTGAGGGGAAAACAAAGCTTATAAAGTAAATAAATATATGTGTGTGTGGGTGTATGTGTGTATATATATACACACACACACCATAAACAATAGGTAATTGAAGCTTCAGCATCAGTCCTTCCAATGAATATTCAGGGTTTATTTCCTTTAGGATTGGCTGGTTTGATCTCCTTGCTGTCCAAGGCACCCTTAAAAGCCTTTTCCAGGACCACAATTTGAAAGTACCATAAGCCACTTAAAAAAAAAACAAATTTCTCCCCATGCCTACCTATGATCTTGAAATAAAAGCTAAAAATAGGAACAACAATACCCTACCAGTTTTTTGAGCAAATTGCTGAGATAGAGAACAACCCTGATGGAAAAAGGTACCTTCACTCTCCAGAAACAGAACAGGAATATCAGAGATCTACTTAACACGAAATACACTCAGTTCCACACAGTTGGAAAAACATTTATGTCCATAAGTAGAATTTCAGCATCTGGTGCAGTTAATGGGTGAAAAAGAAAAGGGAGTCTTTCCACACAACTATTAATGATAATACAACTTGAAAGTGGATTTGCATCATTACCCAGAAGCCCGCAGTCAAGCAGGAATGCCAACGCCACAGGTATTCCCTGATGGGACCCAAGTCACAGGGCAGCCCCTGGCCTGTCTCCTAAGGTGGTCAACACAAACAGTGGATTTACCTTGTTTCCTCTGGGTCCCTCCTGTAATCTGAACACAGCACAGAAAGGCCCACCATTAATTGAGAAGGGAAGGGAGGAAGAGAGCCCCGTATTTCCTCAGGCCAGCAGTGCCTCAGGCACAACTCGAAAAACAAGAAAATAAATATTTTTCAAAGTGCCAACTTTCTGTCTCAGCAAAATGTGTTGCTGTCTAATAATTTAAAAACTACAACCACAGGCACAGATGGTGCGGATGGGCTATAACAGCTTCCTAGTCTCTCCTTTGACCTCTTCCATTCTCACATCTAATGCAAAATGGCTTTTTCACCATGTCTCATCTAACTGGCTTATGTTTAGAAGACTTTTCCACAGGACAGAGATAGGGTCCAGGGGCTTCCCTGACAGCACCAGGGTCAACAGTGTCCCTCCCAGGGAACCAAAACCAGCTTGAAAGAATAGACTGGCCTCCAAGGAAGGTGCCAGGGTGTTGAGTAAATGACAGCATCCACATCCTGAGTTTTCCCTACGAAGGGCACATTCCTGGAGCTGGACAGAAGAGAAACTCGAACAAAATGCACCTGCTCTCAGGAATAAGACACAAGACCAAATAAGAGTTTCAACAACCAGCACGTGAATAGGAGCAAAGGACATGCCAGCTGCAAGTGTTTTGCTCCAAGAGAGAGTGATGAGGGAGAGAACTCGGACACTCCAGTGGGGGCTTTGCCATCCAGGAGGCTTGTTGACATGGGATCAGATCTTCCCCTGGAAGGTCCATGGGACAGACATAGAGCTCTGGGACACTGTACCACTGATCGCAAGGTTTTTCTGGTGAGGTTCTTACAGGGGCTGCTGTGCACACCTTTTAACCTGTAAAACCACTTAATGAGGTAGGAGACATACTATCATCCCTTATAGCTGAGAATATCAAAGGTAACAGAGAGCTTCCCTGGTGGCTCAGACGCTAAAGAATCTGCCTGCAGTGCAGGAGAACTGGGTTCAATCCTTGGGTCGGGAAGGTTCCCTGGAGGAGGGAATGGCTACCCACTCCAGGATTCTTGCCTGGAGAATTCCATGGACAGAAGAGCCTGGTGGGCTATTGTCCATTGAGTCACAGAGAGTCACACATGACTGAGTGACTAACAACAACAAGGTTCAGTGAACGTCCAAGGCCACAGTGCCCGGAAGAGGCAGGTATCCGTTCACCAGGTTGGAAGAGAGGCAATGGTAAGCCAACGTTCTGCAATCCCAAGCTCGTGAGAACTGAATAAGAAAAAGAGGCCAGTTAAGAATACCACAATGGTCCAGGTGTATAACTGAGTATATAAGGTTAGTAGGTTCCCAACAAACAGGCGTTCAATGCAGAAATAAAGGAGCTATAGAACCTGTTATAGGAAGAAACCTGACAATAATCAGAACTATATAAAATCAGTGGTGATATGAGAAGAGGTAAGTGAAGACAAATTAGTCAAAAGCTAGATAAATACATTTCTACAGTGTTGACTTTGGTGATATGAAGAGACAGCAATTTCCGTGGTCACTTCCAAGTCAAAAGAAGTCAATGACTTTATGATCACCTGGATCTTAACTTTTAAACCATGCTCTCCTGTCACATTAAATGAGTTTTGTCTTAGTTGCTGAACCATGCAATCCATTTACTTTATGGAAGAAGGTAGCTTATTCCATGCAATTCTAGCCACAAAACAATAACCATTAAGCTTAATCCCACTTTAGCAATACAAATTTTACCAACCAGAAAAAATAATGGGCAAAACACAATTTAGTTAAAAGGAAAAAAAAAAAAAGTAGCATTTTCAGTAAGAAACAAGAGAACTGGGGGTGGGAGGACTTTTGGGTCTAAAGAAAATAGACAAGTCTTCCATAAAACCACCTAAAAGTATTATTTGGCTATTCCAGTTTTTCCCTTTAAGGAGAAAGAGATCTCATCTTTACACAAGTACATTAAAGTTCCAGCTAGCTGAAAGCTAGGTAAGAAAAAGAGAGGATTCGGATGTGAATTTTCTGAATTGAGTATCTGTGCAGAAGATAACCATTCCTGGTCCTTGCAACCTCAAGCAAAACAGCAGCAATGGGGCACAGTAAAAAAAAAAAAAAAATACTCACACAAATGATCTTATTTCCAAAATAAGAGACTCACAGACATGGAAAACAAACTTATGGTTACCAAAGGGGAAAGGGGTGGGGTTGGGATAACTCAGCTGTCTGGGATTAACATACACACAATACTATGTATAAAATAATCAATAAGGACCTACTACACAGCAAGGAACTATACTCAATATTATGTAATAACCTGTAAAGGAAAAGAATCTAAAAAAAGTGTGTGTGTGTGTGTGTGTGTGTGTGTGTGTGTGTGTGTGTGTGTGTGTTGGGTTGGGGGGAGTAGCTTCCCTGGTGGCTCAGACTCTAAAGAATCTGCCTGCAATGCAGGAGACCTGGGTTGGATCCCTGGGTTGAGAAGATCTTCTGAAGAAGGAAATGACTACTCACTCCAGTAAGAACACTCCAGCAAGAATGCCTGGAGAATTCCATGGACAGAGGAGCCTGGCAGGCTACAATCCATGGGGTCGCAAAGCGTCAGACATGACTGAGCAACTAACACTTGGTTGGCCAAAAGGTTCATTTGGTTTCTTTCCGTAACATATATATATGACTGAGCGACATACACTTATACATAAAACTAATCACTGTGCTATATACCTAAAATTTACATAATAATATACTTCAATAAAATATTTTTTTTTAAAGAACAGAGTCTTGGAAATAGGCTAGGCTCCTCAGCAGCCCTCCAAGCCTGGGCAAATTATCTCTATCAATTGTGTATCTGCAAGTACTCAACAGACATCTGTTGTGTAACTATCCTACATTCAGGGGGGCGGGGTGGTGGTGGGGTATGCAGAGGGACATAATACAAATTTTGTCCAAAAAATTTACAGTTCAGTAGGAGCATGCAAGCCTGTAATCAATCTACAGGCTTAAAGTGTTGGAGGTGTTCTAATAGCTTCTTTGGGGGTGGTAGAGAAACAAGCAGAAAGAAACAGTCAACTTTACTGAGAGGAGGAAGAAAAGAGACGTAGCAAAGGCTCAAAGAGAAGGTCATCTTTGATTGAAGCCTTGACAAAAGGGTTGATATTTACCAGGTGCTTATTCTTGGTAGCAGTTATAGTGATATATATGTATCTGTATGTGTGGAGGTGGAGTGCTTTTGCCAGGCATAGAAAATACCACGAAAAAGCACAGAACTAAAACGGTAAGCAGTTCACTCTGGCTGACACACTAATTTGAGATCTAAATTAGAGGAAAACCTTGGGGTTGGAAAGGTCTTAAAAGCATAAGGCTTATTCATAACTCATAAACAATAAACAAAAATGAATTTGTCAAAATTACAGTAAGAATTGAAAAACAAAGGAAAGATACAAACTTGACATTGACATATAGAATATGGGACATGAGCCATATTAGCATATGGAAAAACAAAGGGTTTACAGCTGGTAGTAATTGATAAAAGATGCATAAACCAATTAAAAACAGATGAAAGACAATTTGCAAGAGAAATAATAAAATGTCCAATGAAAAGATGCTAATATATTCAGCCTCACTACAAAACAAGGAATAAAATTTAAAGCAATAACGTATTATTTATAGTATCAGACTGGCAAAAGTGATACACTGCAAATAAAGTGTCAATAAAAGTGCAGGAAAATGTATACCCAACAGCAGAGGTAAGACACTACCAAATAAGATTCTGGAGCTGATTTGACAATATCTAGAAAAATTCTTCAACCCAATATAATAGGCCCTTTCAGAATTTAAGCTTAATTAATCAAACTAACACAAAAAGCCATATTTTATAGGTATATAAAATTAGCATTATTTAGAAGACCCAAGAAATAAATCTAAATGTTTGGCAGTAATTTATTTAAATAAATTCTGGTATATCTAAACTATGGAATATATTAAATAAAATGATGATGCAAGGTTTTTTGTTTTCTTTTTTGACAAGGAGGATAACCACAACAAAATGTTAGGTGAGAAAAAGCACCTGATTTTGGCATATTGACAATGTTCATTAAAAGAAATGATGCTGAAAAAAGATGACACCTTAGACTAAGGTTAAATTTTTTGTTTCTTCCTAAGGTGGTTAAAATTTTCAGGAAAGCCCATGTGTTGAAGGCAGTCAACCACAACCTGGTATCCATGAACTTGGACCGCATCATAGATACACGTCATGTGGGGAAATACTGGTTGGCTAAAAGCTTCATTCAGTTTCTTTACGTGACATCTTAAGGAAAAATCCACACAATACTTTGGCCAACCCAATAGTACCATTTTAGTCTTCCAGCCTCTATCAAAGAATACACAAATCTAGAAAACATAATAACTACAGATTTGTCTCCTTTTCAGGGGATCCAGAGACATAAAATTAACATTGTTGAAAGGAAAGCCAATCCTTCAATTACATATGCTAAATTTTTAAGCAGATAAAAATTAAACTGGTAGAAAAATTCAACAAATGTTTAATATCATATATTAAAACAACCAAATAAAGCTAACTTTGACCTTCTTAAATGTTAGTGAATTCTAAAGATTCCTAAATAATGTATCATTTAATTGGGAATAATCAGAAATACTCATACATGTATGTTATATAAAGTATCACATTTCCAACAATTAAATGGAAATATGAAACTATATATAATGAAACCCTGATGGAAGTATGAGTTGGTTAAAACATCTTACAAAACTGTATTTGCTAAAGCTGGAATGACATATACACTGTGATCCAGCAATTTTGCTCTCAGGTATATAATCCTCTAAAATACAGAAACATATATATGGGCTTCCCTGGTTGCTCAGATGATAAAGAATCTGCCTGCAGTGCAGGAGACCCAGGTTCTATCCCTGGGTCAGGATGACCCCCTGGAGAAGGGAATGGCTATCCACTCCAATATTTCACATCTTAGTTCAAATTCTCCCCCTGCCTAAACTGCTTCTCTCATTCCCCTATAGATGTTGTTACCAAAGGGGCTCCCAGGTAAACTTTCTTCATGCAAACCTCTGAGTTTCAGAGTGTTTTTTGGTGGAGTCAAGAAAGCTGGTATCAGAAATACAGCAACAACAGCCATCAGACAACAAGGAGGATCCACCACCAGCAGAGAACTGACAGCCCCTGGGATATGACAAGGGTGTAGTGACGGAAACTTTCACCCGCGGATAGGAATACGCTATACAATATCATGCTCTCTGAAAGGTGAAGTAGTCGTTACAAGGGCAATGGGATCAGCTTGCTCTTGCTGCTGTTGTTGTTCAGTTGCTAAGTCACATCCGACTCTTTGCGATCCCATGGACTGCAACATATCAGGCTTCCCTGTCCTTTACTGTCTCCCAGAGTTTGCTCAAACTCATGTCCATTGAGTTGGTGATGCCACCCAACTATCTTATCCTCAGCCGCCTCTTCCTCCTACCCTCAATCTTTCCCAGCATCAGGATCAGCTCCTTGCTGAGGATACACTAGAGAAAGACACAGAGACCACCAATGTCCAGCGCAGTATGACGTTTAAGGAGACTCTCTCTGATCTCCACTGACAACTTTAGTAGCTTAATATAATGCTCATTTTATTCTCTCTTGTGATCTGTGAGCTGCTGCTGCTAAGTCACTTCAGTCGTGTCTGACTCTGTACAACCCCATAGACGGCAGCCCACCAGGCTCCGCCATTCCTGGGATTCTCCAGGCAAGAACACTGGAGTGGGTTGCCATTTCCTTCTCCAATGCATGAAATTGAAAAGTGGAAGTGAAGTCACTCAGTGAAGTCTGACTCTTCATGACCCCATGGACTGCAGCCTACGAGGCTCCTCTGTCCGTGGGATTTTCCAGGCAGGAGTACTGGAGTGGGGTGCCATTGCCTTTTCCAGATCTGTGAGCAGACTGCACTCAACTGTGCAGCTTTGCTCCTCCATGTGGTGTTCCCTGGGATCATCTGAGGGCTCATAAAATATGGCTCACTGCTATGGCTGGCATGAGACTCTGGCTCTAAGACGTCAGCTTAGCATTTCAACGGGAGCACCTCAATTGTCCTTCATGTTGACCTCTCCATGGAGCTTGGACTCCTCATTGCATGGTGGCTGGGTTCCAAGAGAACAAGAAAGCTGCCAGGCCTCTTATGGGCTCAGAAGTCCAGGAACACAACCATTACTTCAGCCCATTCTTTTTGGTCATAGCGAGTCACAACCTCAACACAGATTCAAGGAGAACAGAAATAAGCACCATTTCTTGATGGGACACACACACACTCATGGGGGGAGAATCGGCAGGGGTGGAGGGGTATTCTCAACTCATGAGACTAACCACACAGCATCCTTGGAACGTGTATGGAGACTCCCAGCTCCTGCAGTCAGAGAGAAGAAAAGGCTGATGAGAAGGCCTCAGGCTCAAATATAAGAGGAAACTTGATTTCTCAGCCAGCCTTAGCAAGTCTGCTGTGCCAAGGTCACGGCCTTTCTGCGAAGGAGAGGGACCCTGAGATTCCAGATAAGAGCATTCCAGATAAGAGCATTCCAGATAAGTGTCAGTCGAGACACTTGAAAAGCCTGCTTCTCAAAATTTCCATGAACCTTGTTGGCCTAACCAAGTGGCCCACCCCTCTCTCTAAGGCTTCACCAATCCCTGTACAAAGATGCTGAGGCCTCTCCCTGGTAAGAAAACAAGTATTACCATTACAATACAGTCCACTTCCCCTGTAAGCTTCCAGAAAAATTACTAGGTCAAGTCACAACGTGGCTGTGCCCGTGCTGGGTCTGCTGGGGGAGGAGAAGGTTTAGATACTGAAGGAGCTATGGGACCAGACCTACACAACATGGTCAGAGCTGAGAGAATGGGCTCAGGTGGGATGCTGAGAGTCCCGGACCTAGTGGGGAAGAACATACAATTTAATAAAGGACAGGTAACTGATACAGAAATAATCGTCACCCACCGTATAAGATGTAACTCCCTAAAACTGAACCTAGAAGACTGTGAACATGCTGGCTGCTAAGGTGACTCCTTAAAGTTTGGAGAAAGCAACAGTCCACGCACTGGCAGACAATGAAGAAAGGACAAAAAGATACAGACACACGGGAGCCTATGTTTTCCAGGACATACGAAGGCCAGGAAACCTACCAGGTGACCACATTCTGTAGGAGGTCCCAGAGGACACACAGTTTACCAAAGCGGTAAGAAATGTACCAGTTACATAGGCACAGACAACACTGACATGTTTGATGGTGCTGGCCTCCAAGCCCAGGGCTGACGGGAGGAGACGCTATTACAGAGCAATGTTCCTGACAGCAAAGCTGAGCACGATTATCATCAAGAAAGGCAGCTGGAATAGCAGCCAGGAATTGTTGACCTATTCAAGGTAACAGGGATGGCTAATAAAACTCAGCAATTTTTATGGAAAGAGAGACGGACAGCCACAAGGATAGTGTCCAGTGATATGATCAAAACAAATCAAAGGTGGGTGAGCAGGAAGTTGAGAAGGGCTGTCTTAAGAAAATTCATGATCCTTTACCTAATGTCTGAACCTGAGCCAGTTTTTAGACACCAAGCCCGCTAACTAAAAGAAAAACTGGGTTCCTAAGAAGGACTCAGAAACCATGGCAAGTATGTACGTTAATGATTTATCCAATCCTTCCTTCCACAAAGATGTCTACAGTCACTTGCTCAGGTATTCACAGACTAGGGAAAGGGGAGTACTCAGAAGTGCCAAGGACTGTTGGACCCAGGAAGCAAGATTCCAGGCAGTGCTGCACAACTTGTTGGTCAAAGGTCTGGAAGGAGAATGACAGGAAGGCTGGGAGGAAGCAAGGTCCTACGGTATAGCACCAGGAACCATATTCAACCTCCTATGATAAACCATTAGGGAAAAGAATATGAATAAAAATATATTAAATAGATAACTGAGTCACTTTGCTGTACAGCAGAAATTAACACAACATTGTAAATCAACTGTACTCCAATAAAAATTTTTAAAAAGATTGGGAAGTGTTGAAGTTTGACAGAAAACAACAAAATTCTGTAAAGCAATTATCCTTCAATAAAAAAAAAATAATTAAAAAGAAAAAAAAAGATTGGAAGGAAAAAGGTCTAGGGAGAGGATCTCTAAAGGACCATGACAGTGAGCACAAAGTATGAAGAGCTTGAAGGACTTGTTAACCTATGTTGGAGCCCTCCAGGGAGAAGCTATCACAGAAGAGACAGATAAAATGGCCAGATAGATAATGTGGTCAACTGATGTCAGCCAGCACCCCCTTGACCACCCAAGGGGTAGCATGATGGGTGCATGAATGGGGAAGCCACGGCAGTGGACACGGATGCTGACCCACCGACTGCCCCAGCCACTTGTCAAATCTACCAGCGGCAGAAACTAACACTGACAGCCTCACAGGCCACTAACCTGGGAGGACCACCTGGCCAGCTGAAATACCCTGGAAACCTGACACTCTGGAAAAGGCAGTGATTCATCTTAATCTCAAACCTACTCCAAGTATGAGTGTGCTCTAATTCCAAAGGATCTCAGCCAGCACCACAGTCCACAGGCTTGCAAAGTATTTAGTCCACAGGCAAAGAATGCTGGGTAGCATCACATTGGACCAGAGGTTCACCTACATCAAAGAATGGATGGAGGATCCACTGGTCCCATCCCAAGTCACACCCCCAGGAAGCTACTAGCCTGAGAGAGGATGGATTGGCCTTTTGAACTTTTTATTTTGTGTGACTCATAAAAAGTACATGCTTATGTGCTAAGTCGCTTCAGTCATGTCCAACTCTTTGTGACCCCATGGACTGCAGCCTGCCAGACTCCTCTGTCCATGCCATTCTCCAGGCAAGAATATTGGAGTGGGTTGCCATTTCCTACTCCAGGGGATCTTACCGACTCAGGGATCAAACCTGCTCTCTTAAGTCTCTCACATTCTCTGGTGAATTCTTTGCCACTGACTCCACCTGGGAAGCCCAAAAACTACATAATGTTATCTAATTATTTTGATTTGGAGTCCATGGAAGAGTTATGTTTACATGATGCTAAATATGTCATCAATGCTATTACAACAAATGCTTACTGTGTTACGAAAATTGTAACAAGTAACATAGAGACTACGGTTTCTCTCAGCACAGTGAGGGTCACTAGCATCTTTATACTGTCAAATGAATGTGTGATATTTTCATATGAATGATCTTGCCAACTCATATTTTCATATAAATATTGACTTTGCCAATTACAAGCTGCACAGTTTGTACAAGTTGGTTCTCTTTTGAATCTATAGTTCTTCATCTCTAAAGGAAAGATGGTGCTCATTCTGCACGATTTTGTGATATTATATAAATCAACATTGAACACTAGGTCCACTGAAACACAATTCCCCCCCCTCCTCCTGATGGCCAAGAACATGGTGTTTACATAATGGCTGTTAATATTAGAGGAACAATACTTAGTCAATGAATAATTTTCAAGGAGCTCTGAAATCAAATGTCTTGATACTCCCTGAAAAACCTTAGTAAATTAAATTTTTTAAATCAGACTTGTATGCAATAAGTCAGGTTACTGACTTGTCACATCTTAGGATATAATTCCGCATAGTGAATTGCCTTTTAACAAAGAATTGACAACTCAAATTTCTAAGCATAAGAATTAATATTTCAGCTATAAATTTGGCTTACCTCTTCTCAACTGTTGCAAACGTAAGCTTGGTGAAATGTGAGTGACATGTACAGATTTTGCATTTTGGTTGATGTAGGCTCAAATACAAACTTTGGGTTTGGGGCTAAGTCTCCTACATCTCTGAACCTCAGTTTTTTCATCTGTAAAATGGGAGTATTAACCCCCTCTCAAAGGTAACTGTAAAACACAGAAACAATCTCAGGAAAGAGTTTAACACAAGGAGTTCAATAAAGCAGGCTATTCATATCATGGGCATTTGCATTCTGAATGATATCGGTGTGTGCCTGAGAACTGATTTAGTTCTTACAGAACTTGTCAGTTCTCTTTCCCGCTTTCCTTCTCTTCTCATCACTTTGAGGTTTTACAGTAAAATACAAACCTGCAACCCTATTCATTATGTTTATGCTGTTCGATAAACACATTCCAGCACTCCAGTTCTGGCACCAGTATCTTGGCAAGCATTCTGGCTAGAATGTACTTTATGCTTCAGGACCTAAATATGTAGTGACATATTAATACATCATGAAACTCAACAAAGATACGACATATTAATACACCATGAAACTCAACAAAGATGCACTAGACTCGAAGAAGGAGCGAAGCACATGTTTGCACACACTCCATCATATACAGGCTCCATCGTGTCTGTCCTCTCACTATTTATCATCAGGGGTCCTGACCCCTGCAGGCTTCGTGGATAATTTACAATAACTCTGAATTCCAACATGAGCTGTTCCGAGGGTAGACCGCTAACCCGCTGCTAATCTGAGTTATGCTACATTAGAAGAGAGTATCAAAACAGGTGTATTTTATTAATAATAAATTCTATACTTCAACGTCCTTTCACTCATAAAAAATGAGTCACATGTTGAAAACAATCATTTTCTAGTTCACGTACAAATCTTACCATAGCCTATTTGTAGAACAACATACAATGTTAACATTTGAAAAGTGTTAAACATGCTTGGTTAATATCTGAAACAGTAAGAAATCTATAAATTGCCTGTATACACATGTTGTTATTGTTCAGCCACTAAGTTATGTCCAACTGTTTGCAACACCATAGACTGTAGCCCCAACAGGCTCCCCTGTCCATGGAATTCTCCAGGCAACAATACTGGAGTGCGTTGCCATTTCCTTCTCCAGGGGATCTTTCCAACCCAGGGATGGAACCTGGGTCTCCCGCACTGCAGGCAGATCCTTTACCATCTGAGCCACCGGGGAAGCCCCTGCACGTACAGTCCTATATAATTCTAAATATCCAAAGGTAATGCTCATGACTTAGCTCTATATAAGATTCAACGACCTTCAGACATTATGCATAGCTACCCAAGGTGAGAAATGCCACAAGAAAGAGGCGCCAACTGTGGGGTGCACTTAGGTACGTCTGTTTTCCAATCCACCCAAGACAGAAGGGCACCGGAGAAAGAGCCCAGGCTTAGAGATGGGTCCACCTAGGCTCAAACATGACTTCAGTCCCTTACTAGATCCATGTCTGCCTTTATATTTTTCTCTTTCCTAACATCTCAAAGTGAAGTCACTCAGTCGTATCCGACCCTTTGCGACCCCGTGGACTGTAACCTATCAGGCTCCTCTGTCCATGGGATTCCCTAGGCAAGAGTACTGGAGTGGGTTGCCATTTCCTTCTCCAGCGGATCTTCCCAACCCAGGGATCGAACCCAGGTCTCCCGCATTAGAGGCAGACGCTTTAACCTCTGAGCCACCAGGGAAGCCCAAGATCTCAAAAGTGTAGCATATTACAAGAAAACTGAACTTTCTAATACACTGGGACTTGATAAATATTCCTTAGACTGAGGGTTAGAAGATAGGGGTATAGTTTCATTTCCTCGCATTGGAGGAGGTCAATCTCATTTTGTTTAGAGGGTCTGCAAACTCAAACCTATTTTCATAATAATACTAAAACACCATTCCTACTTTTCACTCTCATTTCCTCATGAGTTTACAGTGGAATTATCCAGAGGTTATATGATGCCACACAGTAACCCACTGAACACAGGAAAGAGAGATAAGACTCCAACTGCACTGTCTCTTAAACCAAACAACAAAGAGATTTGGAACATTATAAAAACAATCAGTAAAACATTTATCACTAAATATATTTTGTTCTATAAATGTGTTTAATTTTCCCAAGAATTATGTTAATATATTATGGGCTTATTATTCTTATTTTTAAACTAATTAATAAATTATTTACACATATATCTGTTGAGAAAGATTGCGGGCCAAAGGAGAAGGGGTGGCAGAGGATGAGATGATCAGATAGCATCACCAACTCAATGGACATGAAGTGGGGCAAACTCCAGGAGATAAAGGAGGACAGAGGCCACAGTCCATGGGGTCGCAAAGTATCAGACATGGTTTAGCAACTGAATAACAACAACAATATTAGCTTTAATTTCTAATACAGGAAATAGCTATATATATAACCTACAGAAACAAAAGATCTTTGGGATTTTCAATGTGTAATGATTTATTAAGAAAACAAGAGCTCTGGGGACTTTCAATTGCCACTTGGGGATATGGAAATGAAGAAAAAGATTGCTCCCACACTTACAATGAAAATCTGGACACAGTGAAAATTCATGACTGTTTTGTACCCAACAGGAGAGCTGAGGTTGTGAGGCAAACAACAGGCCCCACATCTGAGGAAAGAGAGCTGACTGCAGGGAGAGATAATGTGTTCTCATTTTATTTTGTATTTATTTATTTATTTTCCTGGCTGTTCCACATGGCATGTGGGATCTTGGCTCCCCAACCAGGAATCAAACCCATGCTCCCTGCGCTCTGGAAGGGAGGTCCCTGGAAAGATAATGTGAACAGAAAATATAAACACATGAATAATGTGTTTATTTATGAGAGATACACCTGGATGCCAGGAAGCAGACTTCAGTCAGGGTGGAGGCTAAGGGTGAAGTGGCAAGAGACTGAGAAGCCCCTGGCAGTCGCAGAAATTAAAGGAGTCCAACCAGCTGCAGGTTGATTTCTCCACAAATCCCTCCCAAGTGCTCATAGAAAAGCTTAGAAAATGTCTAAGCAGAGCATGCCTTGTAATGCATACCTGGGGAAAGGGAAGAGCCATTTCCACAGGCAGGAGCACAGAACTCTACCTGCAAGGTTTCCCTCTCTCTCTCCTGCAGAACTAAAGCACTCATCTTCCGGAGGGAGAGAAACTAACCCCAGCAGCCTTGAGTGTTGGAGAAAACCCACTGCAGCCACTGGTAGAAAGCAGATGAAAACAGAACAACCAGCGACCTACTCCTGAGGAAGGAGCTCAGAATCACAGATGGGGAAGGGGCAAGAGATCTCAGGAGACCACATCCTGAACACCAAGGGTTACAGTCTCTGCTCATAGTGATGCTAAACGCCCTCTGTGCGTGCTGAGTCTCTTCAGTCATGTCTGACTCATTGCGACCCCATGGACTGTAGCCCACCAGGATCCTCTGTCCATGGGATTTCCCAGGCAAGAATACTGGAGTGGGTTGCCATGCCCTCCTCCAGGGGATCTTGCCAACCCAGGGGTTGAACCTGCATCTCTTGTGTCTTGGGCATTGGCAGGCAGATTCTCTTTACATTCTCTTTACATCTGAGAAGCCAGAGCTCAAATAACAAGTGATGGAAAACACTGCCCAGTGAGAAATAGAAGTGTGGAAGGAGGCCTGATCTGAGGTGCAGCAAAGAGGAAACCTCCCACTGAGAATGCAGAAGACAATGAGGAGAAACGAAACACTTCTGACAACCCCGATCCCGAACACAAGATACCACTAGAGGAATCTAAGTCGATGCTTCACTGAGGTTCATGATACGAAAGACAGGCTTGAAGCCTGATCCATGTCCTAACTACATTTACTCAAACTCCTGCACTAAGGGACTAGAAAAAAGGAAAGTCATGTCCACTTCTAAGCATAAAAACTGTTTACTTCAGTCTCTGTTGAACTGTGCAAGGTATCCAGTTTTCAACAACAAAACAATCACAGGGCAGATGAAAAGGCATGTGGGATCTTTGCTCCTTGACTAGGGATCGAACCTGCGCCCCTTGCATTGGAAGTGTGAAATACTAACCACTGGACTGCCAGGGAAGTCCCACCATAGTCTTTTTAATATTTGAAAAAAACTTGGATATAGCCTAAAATGCTCAATAATAGGGGCTTAAATAGGATTTAACTAATCTGTGTGTATATGTATATATATTAGATTCAATGATATGTAAAAAACCATCAAAACTGGTAACATAACTCCACATTTATAACATGTAAAAGGACTCACAATATCCTCAAAAAGTTTATAAGCTGACATGTATAATAATATTTTAGTAAATAAAAAGGTATATCCAAAATAATCTCTATGAGTTGATCATACAAATATTAACTGGACCACTAGGATTTTATTGATTCATTTTGCTTATAATTTTGAATTTTTCTTCAGTGAGTTTACTTATAGTATTTTTAAATAACTGAAAAGTGAATTAATGTATCAGATACATATTAACTTTTCTTCAAAACATATTTATAACCCTCCGTAAATTTTCAGGTACTTCACTGTAATTTAGCCATAAATTACCCTTTGATATCTTTTGGTAGATAAAAAGTAAAACTATAAAGAAATATATATAAATGAATTTGGGAGAAAAAGACAAATATCTATTTTCTGAATATAATGAAGTCCAAATATGAAAGATATTTGAGCACATAAGTAACAATAATAATAGCATTACCTGTTTATATGATAAATGAAAGTAAAATGTTTATTCATAAGTGTAATAAACATTCACTATTAAAAAAATAGCATATAGCTGTAAATATACTCTACAAGCCATTTTTAAAAGCCAGTAATGTGTATGCATGCTTGGTAAATGAGACTGTGAATGAATTATATCTATAAACTTATACACATAAATTATAAAATTTAATTATTTCTGGAAGAGGTTCTAATCTCATTAAGTATCACGATTAGTGATGCCACTGCCTACAAAATGCATCTTTTGTGATTTATTTTGATTGATCTCTAACTCATAAAAGAATGATCTCTTTTATTACTAGGACAGAATATACTTTATAGCTCAGACCTAAAAAAAAAAAATCACAAAATTGCTCTTTTGCTATCATTAAATGTGACCCATCAATTCTTCCAAAATCAATAAATATTCACTTCTATGGGTATTTGCTTCCTCATCTGGAAAAAGAATTAATCAAAAAATGTCTTAGAGCTTTTATGGAGAACTTTCTGAAGCTCTTCATAAAATGAATAATGAAAATTATGCCCTGTTCACTGGCAGAACATCTGCATTAATATTAAGGTGAGAAGTAATTCACAATTCATTTAACTATGACAGTGATTAGGCAGCCAATTTTTTTTTCTAAGCTCTCTGTGACTATCTGTTTGCCTACTAAGTGCAAGGCCTTGAACATCAAGCTATGGAAATGGTTTTCCTAGATTGTTACTGTAGGTTGGAACATTAAGTCTTGGACAACAAAGTGTAGTAAAATGACTCAACTTTGCTCACATCACAAATAATCTAAGAGAAAATCTTCCAAATTCATATTTTATCAACAGAATTTGCTAGAAAACAGGGCAGATGTGCTCATCCACACTTCTGTCTTTCTGGGCAAGAACTCAGTGCTTTCTACGTGAGCCTCTAATATAGAAACTCATCACGGAAAAGTTGCCTCAATTCTGTTGATTCAGAAGATGCTTAAAAGGTGGTGTTGAAGAAAACTCCGTTGGACTGCAAGATCAAACCAGTCATTCCTAAAGGAAATCAATCCTGAATATTCATTGGAAGGACTGAAGCTGAAGCTCCAATACTTTGGCCACCTGATGCAAAGAGCTGACTCATTAGAAAAGACCCTAATGCTGGGGAAGGCTGAAGGCAAAAGGAGAAGGGGGCGACAGAGAATGAGATGATTAGATGGCATCACCAACTCAACGGACATGAATTGGAGCAAACTCTGGGAGAAAGTGGAGGACAGAGGAACCTGGCATGCTGCAATCCTTGGGGTCGCAGAAAGTCAGACACAATTGAACAACAACAAATTCCAGAGCAACATTTATAGACATCCTGAGAAGGTGACAGACTGTAAGAGACAACAGGTCGTTGGGAGGTGGTCAGAAAAGATCTTATTATTGCCTGGGGGAGCAGAGGGCAGAGAATTTGAAGCCACTTGAATTTACTAGGCTCTCCGTGAAGACTGAAGGAGTCCTTAAAAGACACAGTAGGATTCTTGCAGATGGGGAGCGAACCTAGGCAAACCTAGGCAAACCTGTCCTCCTTTCCATCAGGTTAGCCAATCCATAGTTTTCCATGACTTCAGATAAATAACATTGAGCTGATAACATGCTGCATTCTGTATCTCAAGACCCCAGGCTCCTCTCTCCAGTTAAGAGAAAGCGTAAACAATTAATATACACTTGCTAGAATTCAGCTCCTCTGTTTCTGGTGGTTACGCCATCTTCCCAGTCTCAGCATTATGAATTTTTAAAATATAAATTTAAATTCACGCACACTTGATATTAGGATAATACAGAGTGATCACAGTCATTAAGATAGAGGGACCTTTGTAATTTCAAGGATAAAATTAGTAATTTATCCTGCATTCCTGTAAAATTAGTTTTTCTTTAAAACCATCTGGGAATGCCTTCAAACTGTGACCAAATATTGAGCATACTGTTCTCTGTGGGAATCTGATTTAATTCATGGCGTATCTGAAAGAGCAGAGTTATTCATCACGAATTAGAAAAAAGAAAAAGAAGCAGTAGTTCAGCTTAAGTATTTATTTCTTAGATAGCTTTTATCTTTTTCTCCTCTTTTTGGAAGGAAAGTGTGAATACAAGAGATGGTGAAGTTAATGACTAAATCTGCACCTCATTCTTCATTTACTTTCCCAAAATCAATGCACTGGTACATTTTCTTGCTGTGCTTCGTCGCTCAGCCGTGTCCTACTCTTTGTGACCCTATGGACTGAAGCCTGCCAGGCTTCTCTGTCCACAGAGATTTTCCAGGCAAGAATACTGGAGTGGATTGCCATCCCTCCTCCAGGGCATCTTTCCAATGTAGGCATTGAACCCAGGTCTCGCGCATTGCAGGCGGATTCTTTACCATCAGGGAAGCCTTCGTTAGCACCATGAATCTGACATTTACTGCCATTGCTTATTCTACTGGAAGAAACTTCTGTTAAACCTAAAATACAGTCAGGTCCATCTACTCATTCATCCCAACATGTATGTAACGCCTAGTAAACACCAAACTCTTTGCAAGCATCCATGGAAATCAAACAGAGCTACATATTCTTCAGTGGGCGAAAAATTGATGTGCATGTTCTTTGTCACTGCAATTTTTTTGAGCTCAAAACAACTTCAAAAGTATTAATTTAAAAAACATAGCTCCACAAATCACAAGAGAGTTAACAAAAGAGTTCATCTGTATTTGAGCAAAATAATATACTGGACATCATTCCTGAAATCCAATTGTAAAACTGACTTTACGATTTGGCCACCAGTACTGAAGGTGGCCACGAGGGACTAACCACGCTCGTGCTCCTATTTTGGCCTGATGTGAGCTCAGGCTCTTATGGTCCCCCTGCTGAGGTTAAGATGAAGGAAGGCATCAGTTCTGATTTCCAGGGACCAGCTCAGTGGTCCAGCCTCTGTGACAGGACATACCTAACACAACCCTGCGAACAGAACTGAACCTGAGCCAAGGATGATTACCTGCCTGCTAAAAGACACAAAGTTAGTTCTGTGGGCGTGTCTCTCAGGCATGTAGAAAACTCTTTGCCTATATTTTTCAGCTCTAAATGTCTTTTCACTCATACATTCAAACATTTAATGAACATCTTTCCAGGTTAGGCACTATACCAGGTGCTGATGACACTGCAGGGACCAGGACAGACATGAACACTGCCTTCCTGGAATCTAAAAAACAGGGCACACAAAAGAGGCACTCTACTCCTTATGTCTCTCCATCTGCAAATCCCCTAACACCTCCATATTACAGTGGTTGGAGAGTTACTTCCATAAAACCATTATTTCATAATGGCTTGAAGGTTATTGGGCTTCCCAATAACTATCTGGTGGCTCAGATGGTAAAGAATCTACCTGCCATGCAGGAGCCGGGTTCGACCCTGGATCAGGAAGATCCCCTGAAGGAACGGCAACCCACTCCAGTATTCTTGCCTAGGAAATCCCATGGACGGAGGAGCCTGGCAGGTTACAGTCCACGGAATAGCAAAGAGTCAGACGTGACTGAGCGACTGACAGTTGTTAAGTTTATTTGGGGATTTTTCTCTAGTGAATTTGAACTTTTCTCTCTAACATGATAGTAAACTCCTTGAGCCAGAAATCAGACCTCATAGAAACTTGTATGACTTCCTCTAACATCCAACTGCCCAATGGTCCATCTTGACCCAGCACTTTTCCTGCAAAATGGATAAGATCATTTTGCTTCCAGGAAAATGCGATAGCGAAAGGAAATAAGAGCACTCAGGATCCGGTGAAGCACAGATAAGATCCAGGTTCTCAGCAGAGCAGGATGACTGTATAGTGGTTGTGTTGGTCAGGTGAAAACACAACTGACACGCTACGTGCACACAAACCACTGGTCCTTTCGGTCCCCCAACTACCCTCAGCCCCACCTCCACATCCCCATCACAGGCAGGACACCAGTATAGCTGGATCTGAGGCCACTGCAGGAGAAGACTACACCCTACTACCCTTTCCTTCAAACTCTCCCCCAGCTTTCTCGGAAAGACATGGGGATCTCCTGTCCTGCTCATGCCTTTGCATTAAGAGTCCAGAAAGTCCCTTTTAAAGTATAAATACTGGCTGTGATCGCTTATGCTTTTGAATTCTTATACTATTTCTGCCCATTCTCTCAGACCAAGTAACAGATTTATTTATGTAAAAGACCTGTCTTTAGGGGGAAAGTGGGAGAGGAATCTATTAGGGGTATGAGATTAACAGGTACACACTACTATATAAACAACAGAGAGGCAACAAAGACCTACTGTAGGGCATAAGGAACTGCTCAAGGCCTTGTGATAACCTCTAATGGAAAAGTATGTGAAAAAGAATATCCATGCACACACACATATGTAAAACTGAAGCACTCTGCTGTACACCGGATACCAACAGAATACTGTAAATCAACTAGAGTTCGATTTTTAAAGTTTTTTACAATTTAAAAGACCTGTCTTGTTCAGAAAAGATTTTTTTTATTTTTTTTTGTTTTTATTTTATTTTAAATTTTTTTATTTAATTTTTTTATTATTTATTTTACTTTACAATCAAGATGATACAATATATCTTATTGATAAAGAAGTTGAGACCAGAGATAATGTTGGAACAGGGTCAGACATCTCATATTTGCATCCTCTCTCCACTGGTTCCACGAGCTACTCCCTGTGTGACCAGAGACAATTCCATACCTCAGCTTCCTTATCTATAAAATGAGGATAATAACATTACTACATCAATGATTAACTGTAAGAATTAAATAAAAATACACATCACGCACATAGCAAACTATCATCTCCCTCAGACAAACTAAGATTTCAATGAATTTTCTAGGTGTTTTAAAATTGCTATGTTTTCCCCTTTCACATGCATTACCTCTTCAATCAGAGCTGAAATCACATAAAACCAATAAAATATGATTGGGTACTTTCCAGAACACCAAGTAGCAGTAATCAGAAGGGAAATACATTATAATGAAAAGGGAAAGATACTAGGTTCAATGAGAAGTATACAAAATGTATTTGGCTATGAAGATCATTTGTGATTATGAGAGGATTAACATTACTGTAGATTATAGAACTATCATTGTAGATCTTGAGTTAGTAGAAATAGAATGCCTTAATGTAGTGGATTTGGAAAACTGTAGTTCATTTGGTGTTACACCTGAAGTGCAGGAAAAGTAGGAAGGGTAAGTTTTAGAGTTTGTATAATCTTGTAAAGGTAAGAACAAGGTGAGTCACAGACACAGTCAGAGACTAATTAACCAAATGGAGCAGAGAGATGGCTTTCCCAGGCTCACGATACCATATGGAGCAAAGCCACACGCAGAGGAAGCAAAGACAGAGCAACAAGCAGATGGGTTAGGTCCACCTTGGGTGAAGGTTGGCAGTGGAGTTAGGAGGGAGTTATGCAATTGACGAAGGACAGAACCCCAAGGGACACCCTTGGCTGACCTCCAATTGTCAACTCCGAAACTTCTGGAAGTTGGTTCCATAGGTAAAACAGGTGTTTGGGAATCCACATCCCGCCCCCCCACTTTTCTGCGGGACCTCATGATGCCATAAAGGCATCGAGGATCCAGAGAGCTTATTCTTTTGGAGGCTTTCATCAGCTGGATGGCTTCTTCTGGCAATTTCCACATCTCAAAATTAAGGTTGTATCCTTGGCTGCCATCAACAGGTGAGACCCACCCAGAGAGAGTAGGCGGGGTGGGTGGGAATCTAGAGTGCCTAGACCTATTAACTTCAGACAGCAAAACCACCTGCTGCTGGAGTCCAACTGCTGTAGAAATTCTGGGATGGTCACAGGTTAAACGCTGAGCTCCCAGTGGGTTCTAACATAAATCTGGTCTCCTAACTCTATCCTTTCTGATTCTTGATGAGTGACCATCCCAAGTCGTTAAGGCAACTGTAACACCTGAAGTGACCCCACTGTGTCCACGCTCAGTGTCTCATTATTGAATCCTTTACAACACAAAGACCATCTTTTCTGTCAAAGCAGATCTGTGATCATAGATGGAGACATGTATTCAATCTCATTTAACTTCAGGGATTTACTGCATCTTCACCAAAAGATGCTCCACTTCTCTGAGTTTGAGCATCTATCTTTGGTCACAAGTTATTCAAGCAAAATTGCTCTTACTTGATCAGTGGAGGGTGGCAGTGGGTACCAAGGATTCCAAAGTTTTACCACTCCATTAAAAATGGAAGTGGGTGTTACCCCATTGGGCTTGCCCGATAGCTCAGCAGTAAAGAATTCACCTGTGATGCAGGAGACTCAGGTTCCATCTTTGGGTTAGGAAAATTCCCTGGAGGAGGAAATGGCAACCCACTCCAGTACTCTTGCCTGAGAAACCCCACGGACAGAGGAATCTGATCGGCTAGAGTCCATAGGGTAGCATAGAGTCAGACAGGACTGGGCATGCGCACTGCCCCATCAGATCCCCCCTGGGGCAGAAAACAACCTGTAACCTGAGCCTGGTCACATCACTGGGGTCATTAGATGTCACGTAAGCATAGGCAGGGGACTTCTCAGCAAAGGATGTAGGAGGCTTAAAAAACCAAAATTGTGAAAATCTCAAAACAGCCGAAACAGTTAGTGTTAATCCTTCTGTAAACCTTCCAATGTAACCTATTTAGGTCAGTATAAGATTTCACCCTGAGTCATTCACATATATGATTCACATATATACAAATGTAATGTATATACATATATGTAAATATAAATCCCATCTTTACTATATTCTCTTCCAGGATGAGCTAAAATAGCTAGGATAAAATGAATAACTATGAATAATTGAACTTCACTTAACTAATTCAAGATTATCATTAAATATTAATGAACATGAAAGTGTGATTGCTGAATATATCAACAGCCATCACTCTAACTGTGTGAAAAACCATCTCTCCTCTAACATTTTAGCCTTTCTTCACATGACTGTACTGTATGTTTTCCTTAATCATTTTGCCTAAAGCAAATATTTAATTCAGTTCAGTCGCTCAGTCATGTCCGACTCTTTGCTACCCCATGAACTGCAGTGTGCCAGGCCTCCCTGTCCATCACTAACTCCTGGAGTTTACCCAAACTCATATCCATTGAGCTGGTGATGCCATCCAACCATCCCACCCTCTGCGATCCCCTTCTCCTCCTGTCCTCAGTCTTTCCCAACAACAGGGTCTTTTCAAATGAGTCAGTTCTTCCCATCAGGTGTCCAAAGTGTTGGAGTTTCCAGCTTCAACATCAGTCTTTCCAATGAACACCCAGCACTGATCTCCTTTAGGATGGACTGGTTGGATCTCCTTGCAGTCCAAGGGACTCTCAAGAGTCTTCTCCAACACCACAGTTCAAAAGCATCAATTTTTTGGTGCTCAGCTTTCTTTATAGTCCAGCTCTCACATCCATACGTGACCACTGGAAAAACCATAGCCTTGACTAGATGGACCTTTGTTGGCAAAGTAATGTCTCTGCTTTTCAATATACTATCTAGGTTGGTCATAACTTTCCTTCCAAGGAATTAGCGTCTTTTAGTTTCATGGTTGCAATCACCATCTGCAGTGATTTTGGAGCCCCCCAAAATAAAGTCAGCCACTATTTTCACTGTTTCCCCATCTATTTGCCATGAAGTGATGGGACCGGATGCCATAGTCTTTCTGAATGTTGAGCTTTAAGCAAACTTTTTCACTCTCCTCTTTCACTTTCATCAAGAGCCTCTTCAATTCTTCACTTTCTGCCTTATTTTGGCATCCCCTTGTAATACGGTCCATATATTTCTTACAGAAATATGTTGGATCCCGAGTCACAATAAAAATCACCTTTGAATGCTAATATCCACACAGTAGATTGGCTAAAATTAAGAAGGTTGGTGACACTAAGTGTTTGCAAGGATTTAGAACAAAGAGGACTCTGAGATGCCACTGGTGGGAGTTCAAATTGGCACAGCCACTTTGCAAAACAGCTGCATATTATCTTGAAAAGTTGGGACACTGCCTAGGCCAGATTCTTCCATACATTTATCACCAGACATGCCTAAGAACATCTGTAGCAGCCTGGCTGGTAAGAGCAAAAACAAACAAACAAAAGTAACCATCAAACAAACCAAAGACACAAAGATGACAGAAAGGATGAATGAACCATGAGTAACTGGACTTCACACAACACTGAAAACAGATTGACCATGTCCATCAGCATGGATGGATCTTCAAAGCACACCTGTTGAACTTGTTGGAGTGTGTATATAAGGGAGGAAGCAGATTACTTTGGGGAAGGCAATGGCACCCCACTCCAGTACTCTTGCCTGGAAAACCCCATGGGCAGAGGAGCCTGGTGGGCTGCAGTCCATGAGGTCACTATGAGTTGGACACAGCTGAGCGACTTCACTTTCACTTTTCACTTTCCTGCATTAGAGAAGGAAATGGCAACCCACTCCAGTGTTCTTGCCTGGAGAATCCCAGGGACAGAGGAGCCTGGTGGGCTGCCGTCTATGGGGTCGCACAGAGTCAGACATGACTGAAGTGACTTAGCAGCAGCAGCAGATTACTTCCATAATTAAATATTAAAGGGACAATGAGAGACAAAATAATAATTATTATACATTTTAGATTATACTCTGAGTTCTGCTTATTTAATATACCAGTCATTCTGCCAATAAACCAAAACAAAATATATACACAAGGAATGAACCTAATAAAATCTGAATTAACAACAACAAAAGCACACTGTTCAATGAAACGAGCAAGGTACAGAAGAATACAAACATTTTGCTGTCATTTTAATCAAGTACAAAAGCAAGCAAAATTTTTTAAAAATAGACTTTTAGGAATAATGCATATAATGGTCAAAGAATAAAGAACAGAGAGAGAATGACAGGAAGGAAAGCTCCAGAGAGTAGCTCACTGTGGGGGATGGATGATGGGGACTGAAGGTAGGAAACCAAGAGCACCCGAAGCATTTTGTGGCTGGTGATGAGGTCCAAAATCACTGCAGATGGTGACTGCAGCCATGAAATTAAAATACACTTGCTCCTGGGAAGAAAAGTTATGACCAACCTAGACAGCATATTAAAAAGCAGAGACGTTACTTTAACAACAAAGGTCTATCTAGTCCAGTCTATGGTTTTTCCAGTGGTCATGTACGGATGTGAGAGCTGGACTATAAAGAGAGCTGAGCGCCGAAGAACTGATGCTTTTGAACCGTGGTGTTGGAGAAAACACTTGAGAGTCCCTTGGACTGCAAGGAGATCTAACCAGTTCATACTAAAGGAAATCAGTCCTGAATATACATTGGAAGGACTGATGCTCAAGCTGAATCTCCAATACTTTGGCCACCTGATTTGAAGAACTGTCTCATTGGAAAAGACCCTGATGCTGGGAAAGATTGAAGGCAGGAGGAGAAGGGGACAACAGAGGATGAGATGGTTGGATGGCATCACCGATTCAATGGACATGAGTTTGAGTAAACTCCAAGAGTTGGCGATGGACAGGGAGGCCTGGTGTGCTACAATCCATGGGGTCACAAAGAGTTGGACATGACTGAGCGACTGAACTGAACTGAACTGATGAGGTTCTACCTGGAAGTGGATGTCATGCTTATGGGATATGTTGAGCTAAGTTTCATATCATAAATAAACATTTAACAAGTAAAATATGTTCAAAGTGCCTGGTTCATGTCAATGTATGGCAAAAACCACCACAATGTTGTAAAGTAATTAACCTCCAATTAAAATAAATCAATTAATTTTTTAAATGCATCACCTTAAACCCAAGGATTACCTTCAAGGAGATGCATTTTACAACTGAAAACCAATATCACTTCTCTCAAATTAAGAGTTCTGGTTTCTGCTTCTGAAGGAGTCATTCACTGTTTTGTGACCTTGGACATGTCACTTAAACTCTCTAAGGATCTTCTTCTTTCAATCTGAAAATACATGCCCTAGGTAACTATCTCGTGGGGATTTTCTAGAGAACATTCTTATAACTGTATAAATCCTCAAGCCTTCTACCTTAGGCAATGTCCAGTCCGCCTGAATTTATTTCCTGAAAGCAAGCCCACAAGCACTTAATCAATGTCCACATGTGTCTTTTCTAAACACTAACTTATTTAACTAGACACAGTGTCAATTTCCTCCGCAGCTCCTGAGTTCTGTCACCTGAGGATTTAAATTTCTCTCTGGGAATTTAACAGACCTAGATGGAGATTTTTTTTTTTTTCTCCTACAGTTACAGCTAAGATCTGATTTGAAAATTAAAGTGACATGCAGCCTTATACAATGAAAGTAACACCGACTTGCGTATTAGAAGCCATCTCCTAATTTTAGCTTCAAAATTTACCTGTTGGATGACTGGTTACATGTACAGTGGTTACATCATTTAACTTATCTAGACCTCAATCTATTCGTCTGTAATAAAGCACCAGAAATGGATTAAAGCTCTCTAGAAACAGTTTCCATTCTAGCAGAGTTTGATTACACCTGATTTAGATTTCCTCTTGGGAACAATTTTTTGTCCTAATTCAAATCAACTGTTAACCAAAAAAAGTGTTCAAATAGCTTAAAAAATTCAGGTACCAAATCCAAACTTCTAAAATTAAGTTCCACTAGGAACACTTTGTTTCTGAAGAGGTTAAAAGGAAATGGATACATAGACTGATGGTGTAATGTACAAAAATCCTCAAGTCCATTTGTTAATCTGAGCTTTGAAAAATATACTAGACGTTGTTCTAGCCACTGTAAATGTAACAGCCCTCATGGACCTTTGGGCTTCCCACATGGTTCCAGTGGTAAAGAACCCACCTGCCAATGCAGGAGACATAAAAGACGCGGGTTTGATCCCTGGGTTGAGAAGATCCCCTGGAGGAAGGCATGGCAACCCACTCCAGTATTCTTGCCTGGAGAGTCCCATGGACAGAGGAGCCTGGAGAACTGCATTATAGGGTCACAGAGTCAGACATGACTGAAGTGACTCAGTATGCATGGGAATAAATCATGCTGTACAATCTTGATTTTGCTTATTAATTTCTATTCAGGGTGTATCTGAAGTAAATAATGTGACCTTCCTAGTGGACTAGTGGCTGAGATTCCATGCTCCCAATGCAAGGGACCTGGGTTCAATCCCTGCTTAGGGAACTAGATCCCACATGCCACACCTAAGACTTGGTGCAGCCAAACAAATAAAAGTAAATAATTATTTTAAAAAAATAATAATGGTTCAAAGACGTCCAGTTATTATAAAAAAGTTTTAAGTCATTGAGAATATCATTCACATTCATTCTTTGGATAAATATGTATTAACAAGCAATCTTTGACAAATATTTATTAAGAACCTCTATGCCAACCAGGCTTCTGAGAAGAGAATATGGTGACAGATTGAACTACTGGGCAAATGGTGAAAAAGAGTGGCATTAATGAGAACAAAACAAAACAGTCATGTGAAAAGGAGGTGGGAGGATGGAGGGAGAAAAATCCCAGGCAGATTGAACAAAATATCTTAGAAAATATCAATTATCCTTCCATTATTATACCTAAACATGTGACTGTGTGATGGGGTGACTCAATTTCAGTGATACAATCTCTAATAAAATGGTTTGACTCATGCACACTCCATACGTGTGGATACAAGTTCATTTTAAGAATATGTCTAATATTGAAAAAATGAATTTCAATCTCCCTGTAGGACACTTGTAGATTGAAAAATGGTTAAGCTTTGGCCATTTATTTCCTGTCTTCAAAAACTTAATGCATTACTATTCACAATCACCTTTACTAATACCTGTCTAGATCTTCCACGAAGTTTGTACCCTAGTCAATTCAACACTAAAATTTGTTTCATGTAATAAGGACTGTAAAGCAATTCCAAACAAAAGCATTAGAAATAATCTACATAGAGTCATGGGAAGAAAGAGCAAAGACATGACACTTATAAAATGCATTTGTTTTCTTTGACATTATGCCAGCAGCAGCTTTATAAAGGTGCTCACTCTTCTACAGTTTGACATATATCCATCTTCATTTCAACTTCTGATGATTTACATGAGCCAAACATCCCATACCAGTATTTATTTACTTGAGACAGAGGTATTTATATAGTCAGCTTGCCTTTTCCTTCAAAAATTAAAGTAAAAAAGAAACTGTAGCAGCCTTATAGTAGTTTGTATGCCACTTGAATTACCTTGCTCTTGAGTTGAGGATACAATGGTGTTGATTTATCAATGTCTGTTTAAACATATTGAAGTATTTAATTCTATCAGGCTCAACCACAAAGAATCCCAAGAGGCAATGAGTTTTATCCTGCTGGGACTTCAGAGGAAGATAATCTAACATCTTTTTTCCCCCCATTTTCCATTAAAGTCCTCATCTGAACCTTGCCAAAGGTGTGTCAGTTTCATTCACTGTGTTCCCTAAATTCTGTGCTGCCTGCTGGCGTCACCTGTGTGTGTGCTGCTTCCTTTTGGAGGGATGTTCTAAATGTCCTTTCCAAATAGATTACTCAATGGGAAGCAGAAGCTCAAGTCTCTCCTGCTGCTGACAGATCCCTTCCTGGAAAGAAAAGACTGACTTTCTTCCGAGCAAGCACAGATGGCCCCACCCTTGGAAGGCTCCGCAGAGACTCACCTCTGTCACACAAATTTCCCTGACAAGGAAAAGGCAGGTGGTGAGCCAAAGCGGAAGGTGAGCCAAACACAACGTATTGATGCCCTTGGTTTCTCGCGCCGTTGAAATATCTGCATCCTGGAAGAACCCATTGAGCAGGTGCCAGTCACCATCGAAGCAAAACTCAGAAAAAGGATCCGTGGAGATACCTTCACATAACAGACACTGCAGAACAAAAAGCCTCACCTTCAGACTAGAGGGTTAGGATTTTAGCAGAAGTAATTCCTATTACATTCTCTGCAAATGAGATGAGTGGAAACAAGAGGAAGGAATTCAAGAAAAATAAAACGAGGGGCACTTCATGAAGCCTGTTATGTGGAGTGAAGTAAGTCAGAAACGGAAAAACAACTATCATGTATCAACAGACAGATATGAAATCTAGAAAAATGGTACTGATAAAGCCAGCTGCAGGCAAGGAGTGGAGATGCAGACGAAGAGAACGGACATGTGGGCACAGTGGGGGAAGGAGGAGGTGGGATAAATTGAGAAAGTAGCACTGACACGTATACACTATCATGCATGAAACAGACAGCTAGTGGGAAGCTTCTGTGTAGCACAGGAAGCCCAGCTGGGTGCTTTGTGATGACCTAGGCGGGTTGGATGGGGTGAGGGGTGGAAGAGAAGTCTCAAGAGGGAAGGGATATTATGTATAGTCCTTGGAAGAAAAGTTATGACCAACCTAGATAGCATATTCAAAAGCAGAGACATTACTTTGCTGACTAAGGTCCATCTAGTCAAGGCTATGGTTTTTCCCGTGGTCATGTATGGATGTGAGAGTTGGACTGTGAAGAAGGCTGAGTGCCAAAGAATTGATGCGTTTGAACTGTGGTTGGAGAAGACTCTTGAGAGTCCCTTGGACTGCAAGGAGATCCAACCAGTCCACTCTGAAGGAGATTAACCCTGGGATTTCTTTGGAAGGAATGATGCTAAAGCTGAAACTCCAGTACTTTGGCCACCTCATGTGAAGAGTTGACTCATTGGAGAAGACTTTGATGCTGGGAGGGATTGGGGACAGGAGGAGAAGGGGACGACCGAGGATGAGATGGCTGGATGGCATCACTGACTCGATGGACATGAGTCTGAGTGAACTCTGGGAGTTGGTGATGGACAGGGAGGCCTGGCGTGCTGCAATTCATGGGGTCGCAAAGAGTCGGACACGACTGAGCCACTGAACTGAACTGAACTGAACTGATGACTGATTTGTGTTGTACGACAGAAACCAATACAACATTGTAAAGCAATTATCCTCCATTTAAAAAATAAAAATATTAAAGGTTTAAAAAAAAGAATTTCCAAATAACTACCTGCTGCACCACCTAGGACATCAAGTGAAACAATTTAAAACAAGAGGGTATAGATTTTGCAGGCAGCTGGAGACACATTTCTGAGGCACATTTGTCAGTTTCACAATACTGTCACTTATTTGATCTCACTCTGTATTTCTTCGATGGTAACCAAATGCCAGGCACTGCACTAGGCACCAGGAAGGGGTACAGAGCCTGGTGCTAACAGAACATGATTCAGTGTCAGCTCTACTCATGAGACTTCTGTGGTCTAAGTATATATTCTCTAAAGCATGATATCACTTTCTGCATAGGGGTGGCATAATATGCTTAGCACATAATAAGCATTCAGTAAGACATATAATAACTATGATTATTACTAGCAGTATTATTACAGGGATATTTTTTAAGGAGCATGCCCTATGTTGTTATAGTTCATGATCTAGCAGGAGATTAAAAACCACAGGCAGCTACAATGCAATATGGTAGATACTATAGCTGAAAAGTACACAGACTGCTGTTCAGACAGAAAGGATAAAAGAAGGACACAGCGGTGAACATCACCACACACCTCTCCAAGAGCCTTGTGAAATCCCAAAGCTGGAAACTTTAGAGAGAAGGTCTGAATTTTTTTTAATGTGTCAAAAAAAAAAAAACCTTACTTCCTTCTATACTGGAAATCTATTAAAGAACAGTACTTCAACAATCCCGCTCATCTGGTTCTATTTTTTTTTTCCATAGCTGTTATTCCTTCTAACATGTGAAAAGAAGTCTGTTTATTGTTTGCTGTTTCTTTGCATTCTACCGTAAACTTCACAGGGCACGCCTTTCGTCTTCTGTTCTGGCTGTTGCTTGAGACTGAATTCAAAGTACCCAGAATTGTGCCTGGCATGTTCGAGTTATTCAATACATTGTTGTTGGTTGAGGGGACTTCGCTAGTGGCCCAGTGGTTAAGAATCCACCTTTCAGTGCAGAGGATACAGGTTCAAACCCTGGTCAGGGAACTAAGATCCCACATGCCTCAGAGCAACTAAGCCTGCTCGCTACAACCATTGAGCACACGCGCTCTGGAGCCCATGCGTCACAACTAGAGAGAAGCCTGTGCACCAAAGAGTGTCACAACTAAGAGCTGATAAAGGCAAAAATGAATAAATAAGCAAATGCTTTTAAATACTTGGTCAGAGCGGCGAAAAATCTAGCTTTATATAAGAAACTGTTGCTAGTTGAATAAATGAATGAATCAGTAATTCCCATCATTCAACCATGGGAATCTTCAGGATCTGAAATGCATAGGGAAAAAATTGGGGGATGATGACTTAGGTACAAAGGAATATATTTCCACCTATCAGTCCTAACTTACTGACATCTGACTTACAAATCATCTACACACATCTTGGTTCTCAACGTAGGGCAAGGTATAGGTAATTGAGTCATACTAGACTTTTCTTCTTTCATTCAAGTATTCAAATAACGAGCAGTGGTTTATATAAATAAAGCTGTTTAATTATTAGTGCCCATCAGTAAGAGTCTTGTTTCCTTCATCCCCTCACTAATTCTGATCCTGGATCAAGAGGAAACCACACCACTGGGTTGGCAGCAGTGGCTGTCTGGGTATGGTCCAGTAGCCGACCCTTGGCAGAGCCAAAGTGTTCCTAAACCTGTGGCCAAACGAGTGGACTGGTCATAACTTAGAATCCCTTTTTTTTTTCATAGATATATGGTCCTGAATTTCAGATAGGTTTCATTATAGTAATACTAGTTTGCTTGTAGAAAAAAGACTCTATAACTTTACCTTTAGCTACTATCAGATACATAATTTCTATAGGAAATTCTTTTGGGTGTCCAAAAGTAATCAGTTTATAAGCATACCTATAGACTATAACCTCTTGGTCATTTATAATAGTATTGCCAATATTTTAATTGCATTTAATGTGAGTTTATCATCTCCCTTTGGAACATATCAAGCCAGTTTATGTGTGTCAACATTTCTACTGAAGAGGAATCCGTGAAAGAATTAAGGACATGAAAAAAACAATTTTGCATTTGGGTCTATGGGGCTTTGGGCTTCCCTGGTGGTTCAGTGGTAAAGAATCTGCCTGCAATGCAGAGTGATCCCTGGGTCAGGAAGATCTCCTGGTGAAGGAAATGGCAATCCACTCCAGTATTGCCTGGGAAATCCCTTGGACAGAGAAGCCTGGCAGGTATACAGTCCACAGAGTCACGAAGAGTCTGACATGACTTAGCATCTAAACAACAGCAACAACTATGGGGTTTTAAACCTAAATCACAAAGATAAAAAATATCATACTGATGTAACAGACAAAAATTCTACAAAACCCAAATAATCTAGATGTAACTGCCAAGAAACATTTCCCTTAATGAGAAGAAAATAAAATTTCCCCATCTAATCAATCAGTAAACTTCTCATTGTATTTAGTATTGGTTTTCATCTGCTGAGCCCTTTCTCAGGGAGGAGCTGTGAGCTGAGAAGGGAGACACATGACTCGCAAGCAGGAGATAAGCCCCACACAGGAGAAGCAGATGTGATCAGAAGATGAGTGCTCCACCTGCCAAACTACAATGAACCAGGGTTCACTGTGTCCATTAGGAGATGCTCCTCCATAAGAATCAAGCATAACTGCCTCTTAATTTCTTCCATATCCCATCTTGCCTTCACAAATATGCATTCTGGCCAGAGTAAATTAAAATGTACACTTGAAATGTTGCTTTAAATACTCAGTTTCACAATTAAATCTTCCTTGGAGAGAAAGACACGCCTTTGATTTCTGTTGCCATCTCTTCACATCCTATGGTACCATGTCAGACAGGGCTGAGTTGTAGGGGCTGTGGGCCTCTTTCCCTGTAAATCCAGCCAATAAGGCTACAGTCCATGAGGTAAAAGAAGAGTTGACCATGACTTGGTGACTAAACAACAACAGTAACAGCATTTGTTCATTGCTCACCATAAGCCCACCATTGAATTAGATACTTCACAAAGGCTGGCTCACTGAATCCTTTCAAAAACTCTGATATGTTAGTTTAAGTATCCTCCTTATTCAGATGGGGAAGCTGAACTCCGAGAAAGTAATTAACTTGCCCAAAGTCATCTACTTAGTTAAATATCAGAATAGTGGAATCAGGATTAGGGAGGTCAGGGGAAGATTCCCACCTGGAACACAGACACAGCTGTCCCTAACCTTAATCTAATGATCTCCTTCCAGCAGAGAACACCCTAATCAATACCTCAAATCTTTACATTTCATAAAATTCAGCTTTAATGTTCTCCAAGTTGCTGATGGGTCATGTCATCTGAAAAATCAACGTAATCAAAACAGAATTCAAATCTGTGTTACTATAATTTAGCCTCCTATCCCAAATCCTTACATATTCCAGTAATATCACTATTTTCAGTGTCTTTAAACTGCAAATCTCCACTCAGCCCAGGACATCTCCAATAACTAATTACAATCATCAAGAAAGCAGCTGCCACCCTGAAAAAAAAAAAAAAATGAAATCAACACCACCACCACTCTGCTGGCTCCTGGGTTTAGGGCCAAGAGAGAGACAAAAGCTCAGAAGCCAATTCACTACTTGAAGGAGCATCAAATCTAGGCATATTCACATAAAGTGTTTAAAATGTAAATCATAAATTAAATGATCCAGAAAAAATGCAACTGGAACTCAGAAGAGAGTTTACTCTGGGCTAGAGTAGTCATAAAACACTTCATGAGAGAGCTAAGATTAGCCTGGGCCTTGAAGGATAGAGGAAACTTTGAAATCATGGTTTTACAAGAAAGTCTTGCTCATGGTAGAACCCTCAAACTGTACAGAAGAACACGAAGCAAAGAGATGATCCCAGAGTCCTCTTGTCCCAGCTCTAGAGAACAGGCTGCTGCTGATTCTGTCAACTCAACAGAAATTAAATACAGGAAGGAAAAAGCAACAAAGGAAGAGGAGAGAGGGGCCAGAATAGCACAGTCCTGACAAGCAGCGGTGGTCGTGGTAGAGGAGAGGTTTGATGTTAGGGACTAACTTAGAAATGTTAGGGGGAGGGTGGAGGGTGTGTAAATTAGGAGTTTGGGATTAACATATACACACTACTGTATATAAAGCATATAAACAAGTACAGGTAACTATACTTAATATCTTATAATAATCTATAATAGAAAAGAATCTAAAAAATAATATATATACATACATATATAACTGAATCATTTTGCTGTACACCTGAAATTCACACACTATAAATCAATTTTGGGCTTCCCAGGTAGCACAGTGGTAAAGATGCAGGAGATGCAAGAGACGTGGGTTCGATCCCTGGGTCAGGAAGATCCCCTGGCGTAAGAAATGGCAACCCACTCCAGTATTCTTGCCTGGAAAATTCCATGGACAGAAGAGCCCGACAGGCTACAGTTCTCAGAGTGGCAAACAGTCAGACATGACTGAGGAAACATACTGTAATTTTTTAAAAATCAACTACATTTCAATAAAAATATTAAGAAAAAGAAGTGGAGCTGAGTCATGAAGGGAGCTAGCTGTGCTTTCATGGATTTGTCCCACTCACATATCTGAGGACCAGCCACCCATGATCCAGGTCTGTGCTCTGATGGGAGATTCAGGTCATGATGGCGGCTCTCAAGTTCTCAAGGTCAGAATTGGAGAAGTCTCACAGTGACTTCGATAGGTCTTTAAAAAAGACCTATCGCAAGCTATACGCAAGCTGAATCAGAAGAAGGGGATCCTTTAGGCAAGAAGTTCCATTAGGAGACTTCTGAGCACCCTCAACAGAACAAGAGGAAGTCTCGAAGCAGAGGACCAGGAGCAGAAGTCACACAGTACACCTGCCTCAAAGTCCAACTTCATGAGGGAGAAAGTCAGACCAAGAGAAGTTACATGCTGTGCCCAAATTTGGAAAGTGATTATGGCCTTTATAAAATAATCTTTGATAAGAAAGCCTTGAAAATTAAATGTGAAAATAAAACTTTAATAGTCTCTGAGATACAACAGGGTGACACCTTTAGCACCTAGAATTGCCAAAAAGATTTCTTAAACAAGGTATCCACAAAATAAAGAGAAGAATCAGTCTTCAATCAATGCATATCGTTTAAATTTTTAAAAGAATCTTTTCACCCAAACACATTCTAAAAATGAAAAGACAAGCCACTAGTTGGGAGAAGCCCATTGAAATGAGCTTCCTTTCATTTCTAGAATGAAATTACAGAAAATTAAAAAAAAAAGACTCTGGTATCCAAAATACATGAATAACTCTTTCAAGTCTATGAATTTTCTTTTTTTTAACAGTGGGAAAGTGAACAATATGTATGCTTATGCATTGCAAAGAAATCTGAATGTTAAGACACGGAAAAAATGGTCAACATTATTAGCAGTCAGTCATTAAACACAGTCATTAACTGCACATTAAAACTACAAGGAGGTACAATTTCATATCCCATAGACTGGCAAAAATAACATACATTATCAAGTGTTGACAATGATATAGCGAAAAAAAAGGAGCTCCTTATAGATGGCTGGGTGGGAGGATAAAACCCTTTTGATAGGGTTTTTCAACAGGTAAAACCCTTTTTGGTAGTTTGGCATCGTCTTCTAAATGGGACGGTACAAATCCACTCTGCGGCAATTCTCCTAAGAAGACACCCAAAGAAAAGGCTCCTTTGTTAGCACAGGAAGATGCGTGTACAAACCTACATAGCAGCCTTGGTGGAAGATATCCAATATGTCCATCAACAGAAGACTGATATGTTATTCACTATTTACTACACAATGGAATATCACAAGGTAGTAAAAAAATGAATAAGTAATACCTACTCATATCAGTAGGCTTCCGAGGTGGCCCTACTAGTAAAGAATCCATCTGCCCATGCAGGAGATACAAGAGACATGGGTTAGATCCCTGGGTGGAGAAGATCCCCTGGAGGAGGACATGGCAACCCACTCCAGTATTCTTGTCTGGGAAATCCCAGGGACAGAGGAGCCCAGCGGGCTACCACCCAAAGGGTTGCAAAGAGTTGGCACTGACTGAAGCGACTTAGCGTGTGGGTATGCCCACATATCAACAAAATACTAATCAATTAAAGTTGAGTAAAAACCACAAAGCCACAAAGAGCATGGTGTTTCTATGCAGACAGAGTTTTAAAACAGCAAAGAAGACTGTACTTGTAGGTACACACATACCTAGGAAAGCATGAGGAAATGCATGGCAATGATAAACACAGAATTCAAAGTACAGGGTACCACTGAGGGGAGACAGGCTTGGAGAGACTCTGAGAGTATCAGCAGTGTCCGCAGTGATTGGATATATCAGTGTTTATTGTAATGTTTAATTTTTTGTTGTTGCTGAAACATTTCACAATAATTCTCAATTAATAATAAAGAAGTGAACAATAGTTTGAGGCACAGGTATATAGCAACAGAGAAAGAAGAGAGTCAAATATCACTTGAAAACTTTCAAATTTTTCATGCCTTCTTTTCTCCCTTTCTGACTTCCCTAGACCTGGGGCTCATCCTTTATGCCTGAATTAGCACAACAGCCCCCTAACACATCCCTCTGCCCAACCTGGTGGCAAACTGATCTATTTCCATCCATCCCAGAGGCCACTTCTTCATGTCACTGTCTATACAGAGTCCTTCAGTGTTCCTATCAACCCTGAACATTCCTGTATAGTCAGTAACACCCTACAGAGTGCATCTCTATTCTTTTCAATCAAATTCACCTCCAGGTCTCAGTAAAAGACACTAGAGAAGCTGGCGTAGCAGACCATCTCCCTGCCAGGGATCTGCCAAGTTGGCTTGCATCTCCAAGTCTTTGTCACAGTTTTGCCTCATCCTTTCCTCCTACTTAACTCCTACCATCTAGGAACGTCCAGCTTAAGACCTTCCTCTTTAGGAAGCATTCTAAAACAATCCCACTCCTTTGGGTTCGACTTTCAGCTGCCCAAGGATTTGAACTATATTTTGCACTTCAACAGTCTCCATCCTCATGAATACAAGGAAGATCATAGAATTTCATTTGCTTGTTTGCCTGTCCTTAGAAAGGCTACATCCTACATCTACCATCGATCATCTAAATCTCTTGGGATCCTTAGCATCGAAGCAGAATATTTTAAATTATCGATCAAGTAAATGCAAATCTAGAAAAATGATGATGCATATTATAAAACCATGGGTCATGTCCCTGCTGAGTCTTACATGTCTTCACAGATCTTTAAGGCTGAACAGTGGTGTAACATCTAAAGCAGGTTACCAAGAGCAGATTAGCATATCTGTGCTGTTGGTCCACACCCTCCATCATTCCAATACCTTGTAGTGTAGATCAAATATACTACATGCCTGGCCAGAAACTACTATCAATCATGAAAATACCAAGAAGGCTGTGAACCCATACAATTTAAAAGGGTAGATTCCAACATCCCCTGTGATTGAGAACCCTCCTCCCATAGGTACTAAGTAAGTCCCTCTACAGATATCAGCAAGAAAGTCAGCTGTAACCACTTCTGCCCCCTCCCACTTCCTACCTCTCATCCCTGTGATCTGATTCAACTTTTCAATCCTCAATGAACATTTGCATCCCTTCTACTGGCAAGCCCTCTGCTAGCCCTGTTATCATAAGGTCTCACAGAGATTGGCAAGCACATCAATTGAAAAATGGAATATAAATATGCATCTGACTTAGTGGAGATATAAGAAGGAATATTCGATCCCGTGGGGTAAGGAAAGGGAAAAGAGCTTGTGCTTAGAATCAAAGGGCAGGGGTGGAATTCAATAAAGGCACTGGGGAGTGGGGGGGTGGGGGTGGGGGTTAAGCTATTCAAATGTTTTGTTTCAAGTAAGAAGGAGGATAAAGAAGGAGGAGAGGAGGGGTTTTTGGGGGGGCGGGGTGGGGAGCAGGCGTTGTTTTGTATTTCTTTGTCTTTCTAACCTTTATCTTCCTTCGGAAACTCCCTTTGGTGACCAGGACACCAGGTATAATCACAATAAACTTAGGACCAAAGACTGCAGTTTGAGATTGCAAGGAGGGCCATACAAAAGTCATGTAATACTATCCTTGGAGCTATGGTCCTCACACCATTGGAATATAGACTTACATGCACTCTTTATTCATTCGTTTATTCACTCAACCAATGTCTACAGACCACTTACTAAGTTTCAAGGTGCTGTGCTAGGCATCAGTGATATTTCACGAATGGGCAATTCTTATCTTGGATTTCATGAAATGCACAGCTCAGTGAGGAAGATAGTCTATCAGATAATCACAAAAGACAAGGCATCATTATTTACTATAAAAGGACCATAATAAAAAGCATCAAGCACTGAAACTGCCTGCAACTGGAGGGCTTCATTGATTCAATGACTTCTCAGCTGAAGTCTAGGGAAAGGAAATAAAAATAAGAAACACGTTCCAGGGAGTTCACACAGAAAACTTCTAAGTGCATCAGTGCTTCAGGGTTCCCCTACTGCGGTTTCCCAGCTCCAAATGGGAAAGCTCATCCCAGTTTGCAACACTGAAAAGGTGACTTGGCTTCTGCCTCAATGTCTGTGAAAAGAGCTTCGAGCAGAGTGACTGTGCCCTGCCTTCTTGCTAGAGTAGTCTGATGAATCATATCAAAGAAGAGCTGTTTGCAAAGTCTGAGACAAGATCAAAATGCCACCTTCCCCTCCAATGGCAGCATGTGTTTTGCAAGGAAATCTCTGCGATATCTACCAGGGAAATTTCTAGTCCAGAAATAGACATCACACTGAGTTTCCACTGAAATTGAAACCCAAAAAGCAAGGATGCCCAAGGCACGGGTTGTAATCTGCAGGTTAGAGTGAGGGTTAATGACAGTCCTCCTATCAGATATGCATAAACATTCTCCAGTAGTAAAATTAAAAGGGAAGTTACTCTAGCAGATGTTTTCAAATTAGCCAAAACCGTGTCAGGGAGTAAAATGAAGCGGCAGAGCTGGAAATGTGCCCAGAGAGGGAGAGACCTTCCCACAAGCTGCCTGATGGAGCCACTGAAATGCCCCTGAGCCCTCCCGGTGCAGATGGGGGTGCACGAGTGGAGAGACAGTCAGGTCCCAGCACAATCCTTCTCTCCTAATTGCTCATCCATGGCTCCAACGAGACCACCGCTCTGCTGAATGCAAGGATATCCACGTGGGATCAGGCAGCTCATACACTGCCAAACCACACTCTTCACACTTGCTTTTTAGGCTGCTGCTTACAAATTCGACAAGAAATGTTAGGAGAAGATACAGAAATTGTCCATGATGACAGAGGAGCAAACTATGATACGTGAATGTGTACATGAACAGTTCAGTGTCGGGCAAATCCCAGGAGAAGGGATGGTGTGCATCTTCAAAGGAGATCCAGGGCAGCGACACCTAGTTCACAGCAACCCCTAACAGGACAATGATGACCCCACTACACAGTGCTCAAGAGGAAAAAAAGGCCCAAGAATCTGAGCCAAAAATCTGTGGCTACATAATCCAGAGGGCTTCCAGCTTCCTGGGTGCAAGCTGGGCCCCCACATGGGCTGTCACTTGCTACCCAGTACACTACCTCCTGCAAGAAGGAGAAAACAATAAACACCATCCAGGAAAAACCTTAGGTCAACAGAAGCAGAGAATATCTCCAGCTTTTCATTGGGACACCAGCTGTCTGGCCCTACCACTGTCCAGAGTGAAAGATGTAACATTTCTGGGTCAGCGCATTTCATTTCCAACACCAACCTCTGCACAATCACAGAGGGGAAGAAAAGTCCTCAAAGAAAAGCCATTCACCATGTTTAACCACCTTATAACCAAAATCCATTTCTTTTCTGTCCTCCACCACATGTTTTCCTTTTCAGGGTTACCAAAAGAAAATAAAGAAGTAGGAAATTATATCGGGCAGGAGGAGAAAGGGGCAACAGAGGATGAGATGGTTGGGTGGCATCACCGACTCAATGTGACATGAGTTTGAGCAAACTCTGGGAGGTAGTAAAGGACAGGGAAGCCTGGTGTGCTGCAGTCCATGGGGTCGCAAAGAGCTGGACATATATATATATCAGGGCTTCCCAGGCGGTACAGTGGTCAAGAATCTGCCTGCCAGTGCAGGAGACGAAAGAGACACGGGTTTGATCCCTGGATTGGGAAGATCTCCTGGAGAAGGGCGTGGCAACCCCCTCCAGTATTCTTGCCTGGAGCATTCCATGAAGAGAAGAACCTAGCAGGCTATGGTCTATAGGGTCACAAAGAGTTGGACAAAACTGAAGCAACTGAGTGTATACACACACAGACACAAACACACACACATATGCTGTATGCATCAATGGTATATTATATATAGCAAATATACATTTTGCATAAGCCAAAGAGGTATGTGTTAGAAAAGGAACTGGTAGCTGGTATTTCAAACAATGAGTTATCAGTGGGTGTTTAATAAAGTGGAAGACTGACAGTTCTAAATCCTCCCCTGTGCTAGAACAGTTTAGACCTTCCTAGAAACCCCATCTTTGACAATTCCTGAGAGACCACACAGTGAAAGTCACCTTCATTGGGCAGTAACAGGAAGCAGGCTACACATTCCCTGTGATAAAAAAAAAAAAAAAGGAAGAAGGTCAAAGAAGAAATTATTCCTTTCTTTGAAAATGAAGAATTACAAACCCCAAGAATCTTCTGGAAATAAGAGACAACACAAAACGTGATGGGGTGCCCTTGAACCTCCAAGTGTATCAGTAACACAAAATTTTTAGAATTCTAGAAAATGGTCTTGTGATTGTGTTTCTATAAAATAAAAATGTACAAAGAAAACAGCATCTCATAGACAATAAGGCATAGACTGTAAGTGTGGGAGTCGAGGATTGGAGACAAGGGTTTTGATTTTTCCAAAGTCCTTTAAAGATGCTCCTTTAACTGGGTAAAGGAGAAAAAGAAACAAAAGAACTTACAACTACATTTCCTTAAATTAACCCAGGAAAGGCAAGCGTGGTTTCTATAGAGATGAAATCTTCATGACAGTTTTCCAATGGAATGCCTCCTAAAAAGAGACAGATTCTTCTGCATGGAGCAGAGTTGCTCTGATTAAAGGTAGAACAATTTGTGGGAATAATCCAGAAGACACCATCATGTGAATTTGACTCCATCATAGAAAACTCACTATGAAAACACACATTTAGATGGCATTTTATTATTCTTTCTGAATCTGAAATAGTACATGAAATTCAAGTCAGAATGCTGAACCCTGTTTTCAGAAGTTGCTATTCAAAGAATATGTTACTTGTCTCAATTGAGTTGTAGCAGGAACTATTATTACTAGGCTACAAATCTCTAAAGGAGTACTTAGTAAAACTCCATTTCCCTTCTTCACAATTTTGAATTTATACTTAAAAATTAATCAATCTAGATGGCTATGTGGAACAAAGGCATACATACCTAACAGAATTACATCAAAGAGCATGCAATTTGTATTTCCAAATCTGATTCAATAAAATACTTAAGCTTAGACAGACTTAGAAAGTAGGACAACTGACAGTTTAGTCTATTCCTCTGTATGAGCCATTTGATATTTTGAGAAGGTGGTCTTGATTTCAATAATCACTCATATCAAGGTTTTAGTCCTGGCGAAACAAAGTTTATACTGAAGGAAAAATTACAGATGCTAAACCAAGAAAATTCCCCACAAGGAATACTCAAATATTATTCCCCTCAAAGCACAATTGCTAGTGTGTGATTTGAAGAGTTGTCAAAAAATTACTCCATAATTTTTTAAAGAATCTGTTTACCAGTTCACTTTGCCAGTATTTATATCATCTATAATTTTTGAGACCAAATATTTTATTTGGCAAACTAGCCTTAGATAGAAATACACAGGGAAACAGACAGATGTAACTTTTGAAATAGCTTGTATTTGAAGGCACTCAACTCTCTTCTCATATAAAGTAGCTAATAGTTTCTCTTAAGTGAGTCATTTGTTTTTTAACAGTCATGGAATTTTAGATCTAGAACTAGGAATATTTCAAGGCAGTGACTTTACTGTAGCAACTTTAAACTGAACTAATACATCCAAAGGAAATTATTAAGAAGGCCATTGATACTAGACTTGTACGAACTTGCCTGTTTCATGCAAGAATATGAATTTTCTGAACCAAGGGTAGCTTTTGTCAACTAACCGTTTAAACTTCATATGTTTTGCAAGATATTCGATATTTCTTCATGACTTTGGATTTCCTTTTTTTAAATGTAAGCAAAACTTTATCCTTTGACATTAGATAAATCAGGATACTTGTAACATCTCTTGCCTTCCTTTCATTTCCGTTCAAGTTGAGATAAAGACTGCCGCTATACATGCAAAATTCCATAGGCCAATAGAAAGTTGCTCCCTGAAGCCGAAATTCGGCTATAAATAACAGAAAAAAGGCAGTTAGCTCCTTCCTGGTTTGTTTGTTTGTTTTTTAAAGATAACAATTTGCAAAATGTTTGCATTTGTTCCTAATATTGCTTTCCTGGCTCTGAACATTCCTCATCCCAGGGTCTGACTAAAAGCCAGACTGATCCATCATCACTTTACAAAGCCATCTGCGAAGACTATAAAAGCTAAAGCTCCGTCTTTAATTGTTACTTTTATTACACACCTTTCATCACTGTAATTCCATAACTTCACGCGTTATGCTGGGGAGTAGGGGGTAGGGGAGACAGAGAGCAGTGATCTCTCAAGAACCGAACCAGCTCACCGTGTCAGGAGGGGACAGTCTCGCCAGAGTCCAGAAAAGAGATAACCTCTCACCCTCGGCGGCGAGGGGCAAGGGGTGGTCGGGGGGCTGTCCCGGCCTTCTCCCCGCCTCAAACCCCCTCCCCTAACCGACAGAAAATTCCGCAGCCTCCTGACCAGGAGGACAGGCGAGCCCGGGAGCGCGGGGCGGGAACAGCGCCGGCACAGACACTGTCGCGGGCACCTGAGCCGCCCCTTCCCACCACCTCCCGTGGCCACCGCACTAGGCGAGGCGCACAGCATCTCAGCCCTGCGGGCTGAATTTCCATCTTCGCGCCCCCGAGCCCCGAGGTCTAACCCCCGCAGCTGCGGCGGCCCCTCCAGAAAAGCGCAATTTTTATCCCTCCGGGCCCGGAGGAGGGGTCCCTGCCTGGTCCCGGCTCATCCAGGCTCGTTCAGTTCCCTGAACACCCCGCCGCGCCGCGACTGGCCAGGAATTGGCCTCGGCCTCGGCCGCGGGCAGGGGGCGACTTTCCAGCGATCGCTCCCTAGGACCGCGCTTCTCCGTGTGTCTATCTGAATCTGTCTCTCCCTGTGTGCCTCTCTCTCTTTGTGTCTCTTCTTCTCTGGCTTTCTCTTTCTTGCTTGAGCAAGCGCGCGCGCGCACACACACACACACATTCACACAGAGGAGGGGGCTGTCTCCACTCCCAAAGCTAAAATGTCACCCAGAAAACAAGTGCAACAACTTGCTTCGCCCACGACTCGGGGGCCGGTGGAGAGATGCCCCGCAGCGAGCGGCCCCCTCCTCCCCGGCAAGGTGCAGGGGGCTGGGGGCGGGGGGTGGGAAAGCGGCCGGTGGACGTGCCGGGGACTGCCGTTCAGCTCCCCTCCCCCTCTGGGACCCTGTCGCAATTAGAAATCCGTCCGCGCCCCGGCCCGGGGGCGGCGTTGGGGGGCGGTTAGCCGCGAGGACCGCACACCCGGAGAGGGGCGCGCCGGCCCCCGGGTCTCCGGGGGTCGCAGAAGTGCGCCCCAGGCGGCGGAAGGGGTAGGAGAAGCCGGCTAGCGGTCCGGGGAGCCCAGCCCGGAGTCCCTCCACCGGCAAGAGCAGCGGCGACCGCGCGGCGGGGAAAAGCCACTGGGAACTCGGCGGTGGCGGCGGCCGGGGCTCCCGTGGCCCTGGCCGCGAGCGCACGCCCCAGCCCCCGGCGCAGCCCGGCGTTACCTTGCCGCTGCCCGCAGTCCGGCCCTCGGTCGCCGCGGCCGTCCGTCGGTTCCCGCGAGCTTCGGAGGCAGGACGAAAGAGGTGTCCCCGTGGCCGGGACAGGCTCTTAGCGACGCGAGGCGAAGGACTCGAGAGAGACGCCGAGGCGGCTGCGACCGCTCCCGCTGCGGATGCCGCCGATTCCCCCGGGCCGGAGGTGTCGGAGAGGCCGGGTCCTCGGGATTGCGGCGCCCGGAGCGCAGCGCTCGCCTCTGGCGCGGAGGCTCAGTGGCGGGACGCGGTGGGCTGGGGCGGCGAGGCTGGGCTGGTCACCCGCCCCTGGGTGCATGTTAATACGGTGGGGAGGAGGAGTCCCGCGCTTCCTCCGCCCAACCGCCGGAGCCGGCGGGCGAGTGACGGCCGAGGCCCGGAGCCCGCGCTCCCACCCGCCCCGGCTACTACGGTGCGGCCACCAGCCCTGGCCCCGGCCCGGCACGTGCGCCTGGGCCGCGGGGAGGCGCCCGGCGTCCTGCGGGTGATGCCCGCTCCGCCTCCGGGCGGCAAGTGCGCTCACACGGGACGCAGAGGCCAGCCCCGCATCCCAGCGAAGGAACCGGGAGGCGGCCGCGCGTTGGTGGGCGTGCCCCGTGCGTTCCCCGGCGCTGCATCCGCGGAGAATGGAACCTGCCCCGCCTCACCTGCCAGCTCTGGTCCCCTGATCTTACCAGGAGCGCTCCACACTTTCTATCACAGGAGAACACGTAGGCGGGTAAAGGGTTTGCCCTTTTCTCTCCATCCTCGGGGTCCCTAGTAGAATTTTTGAAAACGCAATCGCCAGGGAGGAGCCCGGGTTGTGGACCTGGTCTAGACTCACCAGGACCGCCTGCTCACACCCCATGCCCTTACTTCCAAACAGTTATTCCTCAGAGCCTCAGTTTCCCCATCTGTACAACGAAGGCTCTTGGGGGCGGCGGGGGGGGGGGATCGTGGATTAGATTACACAATATATATTCTACCGGTTTCTCTAGGTATTTAGAGAAAACCAAAAATAATAGGGAAATGAATTCCTTTTCTTCCTGTCCTCTGACCTCAGTAAACGCTCAGCTCTCCATCTCAACTGCTTTTGGGAGCCACGCCCATTCGTATAGGCTGAGGACCACAAGTTCACGAGCTCTGAAAGTAAAAAAAAATCCGTAAGGCTTCTAAGTAAGAATAGAAATAAATATTCTGTGAATAGGTGAAATTTGGGTCAAAGAGAGAATGGAGTCAATCAATTGTTTATCGAGTTCCTGCGCAACCCGCTTAAGTACTAGGTTCTGGGTGATAAGAGTTAAAATAGTGGTTAATCACAGTCTTCCGGTCTCCCTCAATAAAGAACGGGCGACTTCATGGAGAAGGTCTGTCCTTTGTTCTACGGCTTCCAGAGAGAACATTATGCCAGAGAGTATATAATCTTCTTTATGTAATTGTACCCATAAACTTATAGCATAAGATTTAGCATCTGCTTTGTGTGATATCTAATTATAAATATTAATAGAATATCCTTTTTAAAGAAAACACTTCTAAAAATGCAGAGAAGTGAAAAACAGTTTCCATAAAAATATGACTCAGATAAATAATCACTTTTTCGCAATTTCACTGAGTGATTTTCCATTAAAGAGGGGGAAAAAAAATCTTTAAACCACTAAACACTCAAAGAAATGGAGGTAAATCCTCAGAATAGTAGTACCGTGATTATAATGCTTTAACAAAGCTCCAAAGGATATTGCCAGCCAATTCCTACTATGTAGGAGCATTGGTTTTTCAAATAAGACTCCACTCAGTTCAGTTCAGTTGCTCAGTCGTGTCTGACTCTCTGCGACCCCATGGATGCTGGGTGCCAGGCCTCCCTATCCATCACCAAGACGCCGTGAAAAGGCCAAATACTGACAGGAAAAATAGCCTTCATAATCTAGAGAGCAACTACCTTGCATTCCCAGATTTGTAAGTATGTTTAATCCATAGAATTTTTAATGTGGTCACATAAGTAAGAAGACCATTATAACTGTCAGGCCCTAAATCAAATTATGTGACTTTAGTGAATAAATTTGCTTGAGCAGAAAATCAATTTCCCTACAAAATTCTTATGGTAGATTCAACCAGGCAACAACAATATTTATATAACCCTGCTCTTGTTAGGGCTTACTGATTGTAAGTGACAGAAACCTAACTTGGCAACTGAAGAGTATTTATTGAAAAGCATTTATTGGAAAGATATTGAAAACTTTGCAGTCTTGAAACAGGCAGAGTTTGAGGCAATACTGTAGCTCTAGGAAGTTAGAATGGAGAAGGCAATGGCAACCCACTCCAGTACTCTTGCCTGGAAAATCCCATGAATGGAGGAGCCTGGTGGGCTGCAGTCCATGGGGTCGTGACTTCACTTTCACTTTTCACTTTCATGCACTGGAGAAGGAAATGGCAACCCACTCCAATGTTCTTGCCTGGAGAATCCCAGGGACAGGGGAGCCTGGTGGGCTCCCGTCTATGGGTCGCACAGAGTTTAACACAACTGAAGCGACTTAGCAGCAGCAGCAGCAGGAAGTTAGAAAGAGCAGTTTTGTTTAGTGTTGCAGTCAATGAAATTTACAGTTTACAGTCAGTAAATGCAACTACTATTTTGAACCTCACATTACTGGAGCAAGATTCAAGTCACAGAGCAGAGCATTTGACTAGTCAAACTTAGATGAGGCACAACTCCTTGGCTGTACCTTGTCAAGGATAGCCTTGTCAAGGAAAGATAGAAAGAGGGGTAGGAAACATTTGGTTCTTTGATTTCCAGAATGAAAGGCAGGTACCTGGATTTTTTGTGTTTCCAAAAATACATATGATTGGAGATAGTAATTCCTCAAAACAATTTACGGGAACTTTTAAGAAGGAGAATTTGATGCTGAGGCTGAAAAAAGATCAATGTCTGTTACATTGTCTGGCTGTGAAATTTACCCTGTAATTCTTAGTTATTTGGATATAAGCAATGATGTTGTACAAGTAAAACTGAAAGTTTGTTTCAGTTAAAGAATGCTATTTAATATTTCATGTATGGCCAGTTACCTTATTAATATAAGCATTTGTTGTTGCTGTTGTTTTAGTTGCCAGACAAGCCTGACTCTTTGCAGCCTCATGGACTATAGCCCGCCAGGCTGTGCGTCCATGGGATTTCGCAGGCAAGAATACTGGAGTGGGTTGCCATTTCCTTCTCCAGGGGAGCTTTCCAACCCAGGGATTGAACCCGTTCTCCTGCTTGATAGGCAGATTCTTTACCACTGAGCCACCTGGGAAGCCTAATAGAAGCATGAAAGTGTTAGTCATTCAGTGGTGTCTAACTCTTTGTGACTCCATGGACTATAGCCCTCCAGGCTCCCCTGTCCATGGGATTTTCCAAGCAAGAATACTGGAGTGGGTTGCCATTTCCTCCTTCAGGAAATCTTCTCCACCCAGGGATCGAACCGTTGCAGGCAGAGTCCTTAATGTCTGAAGCATAGGAACTATTATAAGAACTACTACTGGAAGCCAGGGTGAGCAGCTATGTTCATTTCTTGTCAAGGATAGTATAGTAGCTGTATTATAGTGGCCCTGGAAAGGTGTCCACGTCCTAATCCCTGGAGCCAATGAATGTTATCTTACATGGAAATTTGCAGATGTGATTAAGTAAAGGGTTTTGAGATGGGAAGTTTATCCCAGATTACCTCAGTAGGCACAATACAATCAAAAAAGCTCTTACAAGAGGAAAACAAGAAAGTCAAAGGCAGAAGAAACAGATGGGATAATGGAAGCAGAGGTTGGAGAAATGCATTTTGAAGACAGAGTAAGGAGGTCATGTGCAAAGGGATACAGAAGCAAGAAAAGTTAAAGAGTCTCTCCTAGAGGCTCCAGAACTCATGCCAGGCTGCTAACATGTTGATTTTATCCTAAATCAATTTCTGATTTCTGATTTCCAGGACTGAAAGATAATAAATTCATGTTGCTTTAAACCACCAAGTTTCTATAACAGCAGCTGGAGGAAACAACTAATCCAACATCCTTCCCAGAGCACATGTTGTTAGCAGGTGGCATGAGAGCATTTACTATAGAAGAAACACAGAAAGGTATAGCTACTTCTGAAGAAGATAGCTCAAAGGAGGCTAAGTCAGCAATAAGCTGGCCAGCTGGAAATTAGAAACCACAGACAGACAGGGTTCCTATTCAGGAGCTTCCATTTCTATGGTTAAATCAATATGGTGGCATCCCCCTAGACCACCATGTGGTCAAACAGGTAAAATCCTATTAAAAGGAAATAAGAAGAACTTGAAGGACAACATGAACAGTAAAGTGTGAAACACATATGAGTTTTCTTCTGCATTAACAAAGCGTTCTTGCTGTCTCATGATTTTAAGTAATATTTAAATGGTGATTCCGTATCTGTATCTTCAGCCTTGACCTCTCAGCTGGATTTCATACTTGACCATCCAAAGACCTGCTAGACACATCCACTTGCAACTTTCACTGGCACCCAGGTCCAAATTAATCTCATCATTCTCTGCTCTTTCTATCCAGACTTTTATTCCTTTACCTGTTATCCTCTATGGACTCATGGCATCTTATATCAAGTTATCAACACCAGAAATCTGTGAGTTATTCTAGACTTACACATGCACCAATCACCTAATTCATCACCCAACACCATTAACTTCTCCTACCATCTGAACTTACCTCTTTTTTTAAAAAAAAAGTCTGCTCTTAAAAAAATTTTTTATTTGGCTATGTTAGGCTTCCCAGGTGATGCTCATAGTAAAGATTGCATCTGCCAATGCAAAAGACACAAGAAACTCAGGCTTAATACCTGAGTGGGAAAGATCCCCTGGAGGAGGAAATGGCTACCTATTCCAATATTCTTGCCTGGAGAATCCCATGGATGAAGGAGCCTGGCGGGCTACAGTCCATAGGGCTGCAGAGTCAGACATGACTGATGCAACTTAGCACATTTTGGGTCTTAGTTGCAGCGTGCAGAGATGATCTTTGTTGCATCATTCGGGCTCCAGAGTGCTCAGTAAACTGTGGTACGCAGCCCTTACTTGCCCCGTGGCACATGGGACCTTAGTTCCCTGATCAGAAATTAAGTCCACGTCCCTTGCATTGCAAGGTAGATTCGTAACCCCTGGACCACCAGGGAAGTCCCCCATTTGAACTCATCTTGGAATCCCTCCTAAATTTCCATTTCTATTATATACTCTCTTTGTATATTATATATCTCTATAAGACTTGGTCATCTCACCCTGGGTTTTATCGTCTTCTCTCCTATGCAGATGACACCACCCTTATGGCAGAAAGTGAAGAACTAAAGAGCCTCCTGATGAAAGTGAAAGAGGAGAGTGAAAAAGTTGGCTTAAAGCTCAACATTCAGAAAACTAAGATTATGGCATCTGGTCCCATGGCAAATAGATGGGGCAACAGTGGAAACAGTGTCAGACTTTATTTCGGGGGGCTTCAAAATCACTGCAGATGGTAACTGCAGCCATGAAATTAAAAGATGCTTACTCTAGGTTGTCTATAACCAAGCTAGACAGCATGTTAAAAAGCAGAGACATTACTTTGCCAACAAAGGTCCATCTAGTCAAGGCTATGGTTTTTTCAGTGGTCATGTATAGATGTGAGAGTTGGACTGTGAAGAAAGCTGAGCACTGAAGAACTGATGCTTTGGAACTGTGGTATCAGAGAAGACTCTTGAGAGTTCCTTAGACTGCAAGGAGATCCAATCAATCCATCCTAAAGGAAATCAGTCCTGAGTATTCATTGGAAGGACTGATGTTGAAGCTGAAACTCCAATACTTTGGCCACCTGATAAGAAAAACTGACTCATGTGAAAAGACCCTAATGCTGGGAAAGATTGAGGTGGGAAGGGAAGGGGACGACAGAGGATGAAATGGTTGGATGGCATCACCGACTCAATGGACATGGGTTTGGGTGGACTCCGGGAGTTGGTGATGGACAGGGAGGCCTGGCGTGCTGCAGTCCATGGGGTCACAAAGAGTCCCTCACGACTGAGCGACTGAACTGAACTGAACTCCTTTCTCCAAGTCTTGCCTCCTTTTCATTGCAGCAAAATGATCTTATAAAAATACAACTCAGACAACGTTACACCTATGGTTTAGTGCCTTATAAATTTATAAAGTTCAGTTCCTTGGCATGATATACAGGGCTCTCTGTAAACTTACTTTTATCTCTGTCTTTGGCCTTCACTCTTATGATTTATACATTATGCTTCAGTAAACCAGATTGCAGCTTATAATGCCATTCATGTAACATGCTCTGGAATATTTCCGTAGCTTTCTCATACTAATCTTTCTGTCTTGCATGCCCTCTCTCTGCTTTTGCTGGCTAGTATTTATTTCTCCTTCAAGGCTTGCTTCAGGGGATCTCATGCCTGAATCAGCAGGTTGGATTAAGTCTTGCCCATGCTCACTGAACCTACTATTATCTTGGTTTGTATGACTTTATATTAAGTTTTTCAGGTTATTTGGGTTGTATTTTTGAGACTGAGCTATTTCTATATGGATCCCCAATACCTAGCGTAGCAATTGCCTCTCAGTAGAAAATCAATGTATATTTGTGGGATTGAATTAACCTGAACAGCCTTGAGAATATTTTGTGATGTCCATATATATATATTAATATAAGGTAGAGGAGCCCATGTGTGATGTAATATAACCTGTAGCCACACTTTAAAACCCATCACTCGTCAGGTTTAATAAATGGAAAGCTTTCGTTTTCATGCTAAACGAATGCCAAAAACAAAAGTTGAGGAAACACATATGAAGACATTGTGTCTAGTTTTTCATTTTAAAAGCCAATCCAGTGAAGGGAAATGGCCTTTTAATCCTCAAGTGGTTTTCAGTGAACATTTTTGCTTTGTTTATTTGTTTATATTTGGCTGCGCTGGGTTTTCGCTGCTGTGCGCAGACCTTCTGCAGTTGCGGCGACTGGAGGCTACTCTCTGCTGCACTGTGCGGGCTTCTCATTGCAGTGGCTTCTCTTGTTGCAGAGCACAGGCTCTAGGGTGCACAAGGTTCAGTAGTTGTGGCACCTGGGCTCAGTAGTTGTGGCACCTGGGCTCAGTAGTTGTGGCACACAGGCTTAGTTGCCCTACACTATGTGGAATCTTCCCAACCCAGGGATCAAACCTATGTCCTTTGTGTTGGCAGGTGGGTTCTCTACCACTGAGTCATCAACTGATTTAGCTTCTGTCCCAAGTCTTCTTTTTGTACCTTTTCATTCTTGTTTACCTGGAGAAGGAAATGGCAACCCTCTCCAGTATTCTTGCCTGGGAAATCCCATAGACGGGGGAGCTCGGCGGGCTACCTACAGTCCATGCAGTAGCAAAAAGCTGGACGTGACTGAGCACACATATACACATTCTTATTTACACATTAATATACACACTGGGTCCCTTTCCCATCGCCTCCCCAACACCCTCTTTTACACCCATTGCAATGTGGTGTGAGCCCTGTGTACTGCAAGCTGACTTTGCTCCGTGAAGGCGATACAACGTTCCCAACAAGAAGACCCATTTTCTTGATGTCGCTCCCATTTTCTTGATCTGCTGTTTAGAATTTTGTGCAGTAACTACCTGATTTTTCAAAATTTCCGCCAAAAACAATCATTATTTTACTATCTCCTAATTTTCCTTCTAGTTCTCTGCTTCCAAATCTTCCTACCAGCTCTCCCAAGCTGTAATTATTTGTGCCCCCAAGGTGGTGGCTGAGGCCACAGGTGAGAGTGAGATCACTGAAGAGAAAGGACCTTGGCCAGGACCCCAGGGAGTCTTGGCCATGCCCACTGGTGAAGGAGGAAGAGCCCGACAATAGAGATGGGAAGAAACTCAGGAGAGCAGTGCCATGGGATGGGCAGTGCCACAGAGACCAGAGGAGAGCATTTTAGGAGATAGGTTTTGGTGCTGAATTTCAAACCAGCACTTCTATACATGTAACACCTTCACCTGCAAGAAATATGCAGACATCACAGATTCGATAGATACAAACCAAACGGTCCACCTGCCAGCCGGAATTAACTCTTTCCCACACAGTCTTCCCACGGATGGTCCCCTCTACTATAAACCCGAATACCAAAGCCAGAAATTTAGAAGTCGTTCAGATACTCCTTCTCCTAGCTTATTGACTGACTCTATCTAATTAGTTACGAAGTTTTATCAAATTCCTAAAACAGTAAGTCATCTTACTCTATTGCTTGAAATTATTCTGTACATCCTCCTTGTCAGACCTTCACAATCTGATTCTTTCTTCGTTAAATTATCAAATTGATTTATTTGAGTGGGGTGGCTTTTCACATATTGGATTAAAACTATTAAATTATTTTTTATCAGCTTGGAAATTATAGTTAAGAATGAAAATGAATGAATTCAAGAACAATAAATGCAAAAAAGAACATAGGTTCACCCACATATACAAGAGACTGCTAATGTGTGTGTGTGTACATATATATATATAGAGAGAGAGAGAGAAGATGCCCCTAGGCCAACTACATATCATCATATAGTAAAAGGAGGAGAAAGAATATCTTGATAACTAAAAAATTACTATATTATGGTATACATTTTGAGAAAAGACACTACAGTTTGTTGTTGTTGTTTAGAAATACTATATTTAAGAGTTCCCTTTAAAACAATCCCAATCTTTAAAATTTAACCAAAGAGATGAAAGACCTTACACTGAAAACTATAAGACATTGATAAAAGAAATTGAAGAAGACACAAATAAATGGAAAGAGTTTCTAAGTTCATAGATTGGAAGAATTAATAAAATGTCCACAGTGCCCAAACAAGCTACTGATCCAACGTAATCCCTATCAAAATTCCAACAGCATTTTTTCCAGAAATGAGAATTCCCAGCATTTCTCCCATTTTTGAGCCAGAACTTCGGAAGATGGTGATGGACAGGGAGGCCTGGCATGCTGCGATTCATGGGGTCGCAAAGTCGGACACGACTGAGCGACTGAACTGAACTGAACAAAATTGCTTGTAACTTTATAAATATTTTTTAAAGATATAGTTTTTTAAGTATTTAATATTCTGCTAATTTGATTTTGAATTGTAAGTGTCAAGTATTCTGTTTAAGGGGGGTTTATGTTTTATTAAACTTTGCTGAAAAGAAAAAAATGTACATTTTTAGAATGTTTTTATGAATAAATTGAATGTACTGAAAATAAAAATTAAATAAAAAAAAAAGAAATAGAAAAACCCATCCTAAAATTTATATGGAACCACAGAAACCCCTGAATAGCCAAAGCAATCTTGAGGAGTGAAGGGTTTGGACCCCACATCTATCAATCTAACATTTAAAAAAAAATTATTTGATTGATGTATAGTTGATTTACAGTGTTGTGTTCATTTCTACAAATGTACAGCAAAGTGATCCAATTATACATATATAGGTGTACTTTTAATTTTTATTTTATATTAGGGTATAGTTGATTTAGAATATTGTTTTAGTTTCAGGTGTACAATAAAGTGATTCAGTTATACATGTACGTATATATCACTCCAACATTTAAGACAACCACTGGGGAAGAAGGCCTCCAAAACACCTAGCTTTGAAATGCCAACAGGCTTGAGTCCAGGGACCCACAAGACGATAGCAAAGAAAATTCCTGATAGGTATCTGGACTATCGCCCTGAGGGCTCAGCACTGAGGAAGCAGGAAAATCACCCATTTCCCAGTCTTTCTCTTCAAAAGGTTATCTACAGTCTTTAAAAGCTGCTGCCTTAGGGTCAGGCTTCTAAGTCAGCAGTTACTAAGGGCTGGCTGTGGTCCTCCCCACAAGCCAGGGAAGCCAGCGGACACCTCTCGTACTTCTTCCCTCCAACCTGCTCCAGCAACACCAGCAAGGTGCGGGTGTCTCCATGGAAGGAGTTTGTATACATATCTGTGACTCCAGCTTTCATGGCTGTCACCCGAGGGAGTGGCCTGGATTTCCTGGCCCGAATAGTCAATGGGGCTTGCATTCACGAGTCCCCTAGGATTCTAGCAAACAAAGAAGCAGTTCCTAATGAGCCTGGGAGCATCCCCATACCACTGCTCTAGACCTCAGCCCAGCAGAGGAAGTAGGCAAAAAGGCCCATCCCAGTCTCTCCCTGGAAGGGACTCATAGTACAGTCTTCTCAGCTGCTGCCGAAGGGTCCAGCTTCCAGTCAACCTGCATCTAGTGAAGACTGCCATCCTCCGCTTTAAAACACAGATAGATCCTGGTACAGCCCCAACAACTGGGGACCACCAAAAGCAAAGGAGGAGGCTTGGAAATCACCACAGTTTGAGAGACAGCTCTGACATTGTGCCAGACTGATAGCAGCCCTGCTAGCAATATCTGAGGTATAGAAGCAACTTGAATGTCCATCCACAGAATGGATAAAGTGTGGTACAGATATACCATGGAATATTATGCAGCCTTTAAAAAGGAAATCCTGCCATTTGGCACACCATGGATGAAACTGCAGGGCCTTACACTAAGTGAAATAAGCCAGAGAGAGAATGAAAAAATATTTCATGGTATCACTTATATGTGGAATTGCTCAAAAAAAAAAAAGTCAAACTCATAGAAACAGAGTAGAAAAGTGATTGTCAGGAGCTGTGGGGTGGAAGAAATCGAGAGAGGCTGATCAAAGGGAACAAACTTTCAGCTATATGATAAATAAGATCTGAGGATCTTATGCAGTGGATTGGCCAAAAAGTTTGTTTGGGTTTTTCCATAAGATATTACAAATAACCCAAATGAACCTTAGAGCCAACCCAATACAATGTGGTGACTGTACCACAGTAGTTGATACCACTATTTTGTAAATAACTGAAATTTGCTGAGAGTAGAACTGAAGTATTCTCACCAAATAAATAAAATGAATAATATGTGAGGTGATGGATGTGTTAATTAATCCAATGTTGGGGATCCTTTCACAATACATTTGTATCAAGTCATCATGATGTGTAGTTTGAATATCTTACCATTTATTTGCCAATTATACCTCAATAAAGCTGAAAAAACAGTTCTCCCTCAAGTATTTCAATTGAGCAAGACATTTTACCCTTTCAAGATATCGGTTATAATTATGTATCTTCTAATTTCTCCAGAGACATAAATGCTCTTGACAGACTACATTAAGTAAAATTGTTTAAAAACAAATAATAGGATCAGAATTTGACCTTTAATTTTACATGCAAAATATCCAGTCAACTGAAAGAATACATCATTACATTATTAGTCTCAATAATTCTTTTTTGCATTACACTTAATTTGATTGCTTTATTCAACTCCATTTCTTATTTAAAATTTTCACATAAAGATAGATATGAACTTGATATGTCTGGAGGGAAAATGTCATTTTAAACATTATCTCTGTTTAAGAGAATCTAGATTAAAGAATGATTTATAAAGTTGAAATGACCTCAAATTAGCATAAACCAGCAGGTAAACCATCAATGAGCATGTACACTTTTGCAGAATTGTTTTGCTTTTATTGCTGTGTTTAAAAGCAAAACATCTTCCTTTTTTAGTGAAAGAATGTGTAATTTAAGGAAAGTAAGCAATAAATTCCCAGTGATCATGTGGATAGCTAAATAAATTACATGCAAAAAATTCTATAAATAAGCCATATTCTCTTGAGAATCAGTTTCTGTCAGTTTCTGTAGATACAAATTTGTCACAGGATAAAATTTACTGCATCTTCAGAAGCATAGCTCCCAGATGGGCATTATTAATATTGATAAAAAATATGTCCATTTTAAAATATTTTAAGACACATTTTAAAATACGGTGAGCATACATTCATCTCTGGGAAGCTACAAAAATTAAGGTAGATTTCCTAGATGGAAAGATTCTGTGTGGAGTGTTAGAGGCTCAGTCGTGTCAATTTCTTTGTGACCCCCATGGACTGTAGCCTGCCAGGCTCCTCTGTCCAAGGGATTCTTCAAACAAGAACACTGAAGTAGGCTGCCATTTCCTTCTCTAGGGGTCTGTGTCTAATATTACTTCTTTCAAAAGATATCAATCGTAGTCGTTTTTACTATACTCAACTTCAGAATACTTGAAGAAAAAAGAAAAAAAGACATGCCTCTGTCCTTAAGAATCTGTTGTTTAGTTCCTAAGTCATGTCTACCTCTTGTGTGATCGCATGGCCAGGCTCCTCTGTCCATGGGATTTTCCAGGCATGAATACTGGAATGGGTTGCCATTTCCTTCTCCAAGGGATCTTCCCAATCCAGGGATCGAATCCCCGTCTCCTGCATTGGCAGGTGAGTTCCTTACCACTGGGCCACCAGGGAAGCCCATCCTTAAGAATGCTTCACTCTAAAACAGAAATTAATGGAGTAATATTGATAAAATGCAGAGTTTGATGCTTGTTGGAAAGTTGGCATTCAAGAAATGGTAGCTGATGGCATCCTTAGGGATGATGACTATTATAATTTTGTAAGCATTAGTATTTAGAGTCATAACAAATCACATAAGAATTCACATATCAGTAACCTTAACTCTGAACTGTAACTCTGAACTAAGCTCTATATAACAAATGGATATTACTAAGACTATATCCTAGAGCTCATTTGAATATTTCTCAGACTTTCATTCTCCATCTGCACAGGGAATATGGCAGAAACATGCTAGCTGTTCACCAAAATTTGGTTTCTGCTTCTTCCTAGGCTATGGCCATAAGACTGTGTCCTGGTGAAGTGAATGTTGCTAGTGAATGATACATGCTACTTCCAAACCTGGCCTATAGAAACCAGTCAAAATATTCTGCACTTACTCTTTCTGCATGTAAACAATCTGTCTGCAATGCAGGAGACCTCGGTTTATTTTTTGGGTTGGGAAGATCTGCTGGAGAAGGGATAGGTTACCCACTTCAGTATTCTTGGGCTTCCCTGGTGGCTCAGCTGATAAAGAATCCACCTGCAATGCGGGAGACCTGAGTTCAATCCTGAGTTGGGAAGATCCCCTGGAGAAGGGAACAGCTATCCACTCCAGTATTCTGGCCTGGATAATTCCATGAACTGTATAGTCCATGGGATCATAAAGAGTCAGATACAACTAAGCAACTTTCACTTTTCACTTTCAGCTGAATATTGATGCTTGGGGTGTGTCTTTTACTGTATGTCAAAGACCCCAAAAAGCTCCCCCGATCCACCTACTCTCTGCTACCAATTGGACACTACATGATAAATAAATAAGTAAATTTCCATTTCACTTAGCTATTAAGATTTGGAGACTTTAACAGCTATAGAATTAGGGATAATTCATCTAATACAATGAATTGTGTGCATGCTAAATTGCTTCAGTCATGTCTGACTCTTTACGACCCTAGGGACTGTAGCCTGCCAGGCTCCTCTGTCCATGAGATTCTCCAGGCAAGAATACTGAAGTGGGTTGCCATACCCTTCCTCATGGGATCTTTCCGACCCAGAGATTAAGCATACATCTGTCTCCTGCATCGGCAGGGGCGTTCTTTACCACCAGCACCACCTGGGAAGCCCCAGTACAATAAATAAAGGAATGCAAAAATCCAATATGTCTGGCTAGTGGTAAAGAATCCGCCTGCCAATGCAGGAGACTCGGATTCTATCCCTGGGTTGGGAATATTCCCTGGAGAAGGAAATGGCAACCCACTCCAGTATTCTTGCCTGGAAAAATCCCATGGACAGAGGAGTCTGGTGGGCTACAGTCTAAGGGGTTGCAAGAGTCAAAACCACCAAGTTTAGCGACTAAACCACCACCAAGTGAAGAATAACCAGGTGGCCAGAAAAAGGACCTCAGAGAAGTTAGACTTCAGCACAGTTCTCATCTTGGCTTTCCTGATACTGCACAGGCATTCAGACAGATTTTAGGTAGAAATGTGAATATTTTCTGTTTCAAAGCTCAGCTCTTCAAGTTTTATTTCACAGCATAACACCTTTGACTCTGCCTGGCAGGGCAGTACTCAACTTTTCAACACCCTTGAGAAACAAGAGGGTCAAGCTTTGAAGGTGCGAAAGTGCTGGCTGGCTCTGTTACACACTCACACACAGTCAGCACAGCACAAGGAAGGCCACCAGCTCAGCCTCTGTGAGCGAGATGCAGTGAGCTGTGATGGAGCTGGCGGCAGGGAGCTGCCGCGGGGTTGTGCTCAACAACCAGGCACTAAAATACTCGGCTATGCCGGAAGGCAGTACGAAGAGAGAAAACAAATTCTTAGAAAGTAGCATCCTTAGGGTTGTTTCTATTCAAATAAAGTCCCGGAAAACATTCATCCTGCGCGCTCTTGAAATCAGTAACAGGAAACTAGGGAAATAGAAAATGAAGAATTGGAAGAAAAAACCGAAGGAAAGGGGGAGTTTTGATAATCTTTTGGTTCCTAACATGATCTTGGTAGGATCATGAAGCATGACAATCAGAGGGAAGCCCATTTCTGACAGTCATACCTTGCCTAATGAAAAATGGAACAGATTTGATCATTTTAATGAGTTTAAGTTATTTTGGTAGAATTTTTTTTGCCTTTTTTTTGGGACGGGGATAAAAGTGGGAAAATAAAATTTCTGGTTTCACCTTTACAATGTGCCTAAGAAATGTGCTATTTTTTAAACAAATAATGTTCCACTGAGAACTTCACAAAGATCAGATTTAATTTTTAAAAATTCTATTCTGTCAAGAGCCAATACATTTTTAAAAAGCGCTTGAAGGTCACAGCAATATTACATTTCTAGAAGAGTTTTTGAATGTTTCCTCTTATTTTCGGTACTCATCTCCCCACAGACCAACAGCTGGTATTCAGCAGACCAGCTCCAGGCCATCGTCTTATTAGAGAAGCTGAGAAAGAGAATCAAGTGTCAAGGGTTAGTCCTCTATATATTATAGGTCAAGTGGTCCACCCCAGTGCACAGAGGAGGCCATGTAACCTGGGATACCATCTAGCATCTCATCTATTTCTGCTTTTGCTGCTAAGTCACTTCAGTCATGTCTGCTTCTGTGTGACTCCATAGATGGCAGCCCACCAGGCTCCCCCCTCCCTGGGATTCTCCAGGCAAGAACACTGGAGTGGGTTGCCATTTCCTTCTCCAATGCATGAAAGTGAAAAGTGAAAGGGAAGTCGTGTCTGACTCTTCGCGATCATATGGACTGCAGCCTACTAGGCTCCTCCATACATGGGATTTTCCAGGCAAGAGTACTGGAGTGGGGTGCCATCGCCTCCTCCGATTTCTGCTTTTAGTATTCCTCTAATGACAATCGGGCATCACTAAAGTATTTAAGGTCACTTGTCTTTGAGCCATAGGCTTCCCCTTTTCCCTCCTCAGATAATCAGTCTGTCAACCTTAGTGCCTTGGCAGGATGGGAATGGAGCTGGCTTCCTCTAGGACCTTGCTCTCCTGTATCATTGCTGGTGTGTTTCAAATGTTGCTGGAGACACGGTTATGAAGAGTTTTCCGTTGGCTGGTCCAACAAATGTCTAGTCAGTATCCTCCCCTCAGAGGCAGTGGTTACCTACAGTATACTTTTCCTTTCTCTTTAGAAGGGGTTTCATGACAAGGGATAAGGACACCAAAGGCATGAACAACTGAGAGGGCTGTTCATTTCTGGAGAGTTCTAGATCTTTGTGCTTGAAAATCACTGGCTTTGGGAAAATCCTAAAATCGAGGTTGGGTAAGAACTAGAGTGAAAGTCTTGTGATGAGAACTAAGTAGAAGGTGGCAGTGGATGACTGTGAGACATCGTAAGTTAACATACGTAATGACACGGGGCAAATCTTCCACCTTCCTCCTGCTGTGTACCCACACTGGGCAGATGCATGAGTCCAGAGATGGACACACAGTCATGCTGCACCGCCTCTGAAGATGCTGAAGATCACTAAGCCTGGTTGGTCCCTACTGCTGCACTGACTCGGTCCATTGGAACCATTTCACATCTTATTTGCCTTGTTTATGTTTTTGTCAAAACTCAAAGAATTGCACACCAAATTCAATTATATTGTATGAGAATTAAAATGATATCACCAAAAACAGTGAAGAAAAAAGACGAGAAACACAGAAGCTATTGGGTTTGGTTAAAAAATACAAATGAAATATTAAGGATCCATAGAATTCATGAAAAGATGTTTCATAAGAAATCTGCACATACATACATTCTGGTAAAATCTCATAACACTAAGAATAAACAAATTTAAGTCTAAGAGAAAGAGAGAGAGAGAATATAAAACTTACAAAGCCATTAAGATCCCACTGATGGAAGATTTATGAAAAATAATATATAATTCTTTACTGATCAATCTGTTATGAGTATAAAATAATGACAGTATGCCATAATGTGTGTACACGTGTGCTCAGTTGCCTGAGTTGTAATTTGACTATTTGCGACCCTGAGGACTGTAGCCCACTAGACTCCTCTGTCCATAGGATTTTGCAGGCAAGAATACTAGAGTGGGTTGCCATGCCCTTCTCCAGGGGATCTTTCTAAGCCAGGAATTGAACCCATGTCTCCCGTGTCTCCTGCACTGCACATGGATTCTTAACCACTAAGCCACCAGAGAAGCCCATAAGCCATAATGACAGCTTAAAAAAACTTTATTGAAACATAGTTGATTTACAAAGTTGTGTTACTTTCAGTTATATATTCTCTTTAGATTCTCTTCCATTATGCTATTATAAGATATTGAGTATAGTTCCTTGCGATATACTGTAGGTCCTTATTGTTTATTTTATATATAATAATGTGGTATCTGTTAGGCCCAAACTCCTAATTTATCCCTCCCCCACGCTTGGTAACCATAAGTGTGTTTTCTATGTGTGTGAATCTGTTTCTGTTTTCTAAATAAACTCACTTGTATCCTTTTATAAAATTCCATATACAAGCAATATCATATGGTATATGTCTTTCTCTGTCTGACTTACTTCACTCAGTATGGCAATCTCTAGGGTCATCCATGTTGCTCTCAATGGCATTATTTCATTCTCTTTTATGGCTGAATAATATTCTGCTATGTATACACACCACATCTTTATGCATTCATCTGCCGAGGGACACAGGTTGTTTCCATGTCCTGGCTATTGTAAATAGTGTTGCTATGAACACTGAGGGGCATGTATCTTTTCAAATTATAGTTTTCTTCAGTTATATGCCCAGGGGTGGAATTCCGGGATCATATGTTGACTCTTGGAGAAGGCAATGGCACCCCACTTCAGTACTCTTGCCTGGGAAATCCCATGGGTGGAGGAGCCTGGTAGGCTGCAGTCCATGGGGTCGCTAAGAGTTGGATATGACTGAGCGACTTCCCTTTCACTTTTCACTTTCATGCATTGGAGAAGGAAATGGCAACCCACTCCAGTGTTCTTGCCTGGAGAATCCCAGGGACGGGAGAGCCTGGTGGGCTGCCGTCTGTGGAGTCGCACAAAGTCGGACACGACTGAAATGACTTAGCAGCATGTTGACTCTAGTTTTTTAAGGTATCTTCAACTGTTTATTTTTGATGTCCTTTTTCTGAGGAAATTTCTTGAGGTTCTCCTCCACAAAACAAGGGTAAGAATCAAGGAAGAGAAACAGTGCAACTGTGCTGGGAATGCAGTGACACAAACACTGCAATGACTTTCTTGTAAGAAGCCTAGAAAGTAATTGGATCAAATTAAGTCCTTAAGACAATGACCTTCAAGAAGAATATCTTTTAAAAGAAAGGGTTACATTCCAAACAACAAATGAAGTAACAGGAAACTGGAGATTCTCTGTGTTATGTTGAAGAACTATTGTTGTTGTTCAGGCACTAAGTCATGTCTGACTCTTTGTGACCTCATGATTTGCAGCACACCATGCTTCCCTGTCCTTCACTGTCTCCTGGAGTTTGCTCAAACTCATGTCCATTGAGTCAGTGGTGCCATGCAACCATCTCATCCTCAGCCACCCCTTTCTCCTCTTGCCCCCAGAAGTATTTATTCTCTCAGCCACAAAAATTTAGGGAATATGAAAAATTCTTTAAAAAAAAGTTATGCTGAAAAGTCCTGGTGAATTCATGAAACAAAATTAAATAAGGCAGGATTTCAGGCAACTTAAGAAATATATAAAAAGTCCATTTGGTGGGGGATTTGAGAAACATTCTTCTCAAATGTTCCTGAGTATGTGACATTGGACTTGAAGAGATTAAAATGACATCCTAGATCAGAGTGTTCTTTCTTGGGCAGTAGTCACACACCTGTCATTATGTAAGTGCTATTTATTGAGTTTCAAATAATCAACTTACACAATAGATAATTATGTATATCATTGGTATTGCCATTGTAAAGATAAAGCTATACCTGACAGAATTTAGAAGGTGGAAGTAAGGAAGATGAGAAGTATAATTTGAAGAGCTGGTATCTTCAACTGAAGGAGAGACTGTCAGAAAGTAATAGATGAAGATTACAAAATCAAGCAATGACCAAACGAAAATACAGGCAAATCTTGGACGTAAGGTAGTTCAGTTCCAAATTAACTTAACAATTAAGAAAATATCACAATAAAGAGAGTCACATGAATTTTTTGAGTGCATATAAAAGTTTCGTTTATAATATACTGTAGTCTGTTATGTGTATTACCACTATGTCTAAAAATCAAGGCATATAACTTTAAAAATACTTTATTGCTAAAAATGCTAACCATCATCTGAGACTTCAGTGAGTCATAAACTTTGTAATAGTAACATCAAAGGCCACTGATTATTACAGTTCACTATAACAAATATAACAATGAAAATATTTGAAATATTGTGAAAGCTACCAAAATGTGACAAGACACAAAGTGAGTAAATACAGATGGAAAAATGGTACCAGTAGACTTGCTCAAGGAGTGTTGCCACAACCATCAATTTGTAAAAAACACAGTATATGTGAAGTGCAAGAAAGCAAAGCCCAATAAAACGAGGTATACCTGTAATAATGTAACTAATAAAATTGAGAGTATTAAGAGTCAACTAGATGGGGTATTTGAAATTAATTAATTCTTAGTCATTTGTAGGATAATCAAAATTTTGTTTAATAAATCAAGAAATTTTTTAAAGAAATGTTTTTATATTAATAGTTATAGGTGTAACCACCAGAAGAGACCCTAGAAGAACTTTAAAAAATGTTTGCTTGCCAGTAGCAGAATTGGAAATGGTGGGGAATGAGATGAAATGCTATATAAAATATATAATGCTATTTTTCTTTACCCCGTGTATGAGTTAGTTTTGTAAATATAAATCAAGAAAATTTTTGAATGGACTAGAAGTAAAACGACAGAAGAAGTAATCATACGATAGGAAATAGGGTTGTAATCAAATAAAACTCTATTTCCAAAATACATATGCTTTAATAATGAGAAACTCTTCACAAATTAACACTCAATGGGGGTGAAACATTCTAATGTTAATACAATCACAAATTATTTTGAATGGACAGAGCAAAACTTCGAAAGAAACAAAATCAAATGGGACATTCTGCTGAGCTCAGATTTTGAAAAGTATAACTTTAAATATTGTGAAGACACTCACAGACATAGAAAACAAACTTAAGGTTACCAGAAAGGAAAAGGGAGGAAGGGTAAATTAGGGGTTTGGGATTAAAATACACAGACTACTATATATAAAACAGATGAAAAATGAGTACCGCATACCACAGGGAACTACATTATCCATGTACGTGTGTGTGTGTCCATCTCTTTGCAGCCATATGGACTATAGCCCCCTTGGCTCCTCTGTCCATGGGATTTTGCAGGCAAGAATACTGGAGTGGACAGCCACTTCCTTCTCAAGGGAATCTTCCTGACCCAGGGATCAAACCCACATCTCTTATGTCTCCTGCACTGTTAAATGGGTTCTCTACCACTAGGGCTACCTGGGAAGCCCATACTATCCTTAGTGTCTTGTAATAATTTATAATGGAAAGGAATATAAGAAAGAATACATATACACACACAACTGAATCACTTTGCCATATACCTGAAACCAACATAGCATTGTACATCAATTATATTTAAATAAAAATCTTTTAAAAAGAAAGAGAGAAACACAGAACTGAACATCTATGAAAGCATGGTCCAGACTCCATTATTATGATTTTAGTATAAAGGAAACAGAAAAATCGGAATAAGACCACAGATGGCCGAAGTATTATACAAGCAGGCAGCTTTTATATGTTTTAGACCAGGAAATAATAAAGCTGTGAGGAATTGACAAGTAAAATGGGTTTCGGCTTAGAGTAGCAACTTAGTGAAGAATTAACAAGCTGTTTTTATACAACTTCCTTGACCCTAAATTCTCTGGTGAGAAGGATACCTTCTACCTCCTGGTACCAGGAGGAGATCTTTCACAAGGGAGATTCATTTCCTGCCTCCAGGTCAAATGAAGTCAGAGTGTCCCTGTTGCATTGATTGTTTCTTAAGTAACTTTAATTTAAAATAATCAATGGAACTTTGATATAGTTTCATGTATTTTGGCACCTAATATTATTGCTAAAAGACTAGGAAGCTTATTAGTGATTTTTTAAAAAATATTGAATGAGGCTTGAAACTTCGAATTCAATTCTGAGAATATAAAGAAATACTATGTTTTAAAAAAAAGTCTATATGTTTATAACAGTCACTTTTCTATACAGCAGAGATTGGTACAACATTGTAAATCAATTATACTTCAATAAAAACAATCAATGGAATACTAATCAGCAATAAAATAAAGCTAAATAATACCACTTGCAGCAACATGGATGGACCTAGAGATTATCATACTGAGTGAAGTAAGTCACACAGAGAAAGATAAATCTCATATGATATCATTTATATGTGGAATCTAATTTTTGAAAAAAGATACAAATGAACTTATCCATAAAACAGAAACAGACTTACAGATATGAAAAGCAAACTTATGGTACCAAAGGGGAAACATGATGGTGGGAGGAATAAATCAGGAGCTTAGGATGAACATATATATACTATTATATATAAGGTAGCTAACTAACAAGGACCTACTGCATAGCACAAGGAACTCAACGTTCTGAAATAACCTATATGAGAAAAGAATCTGAAAAAGAATGAGTATATGTATAACTTAATCACTTTGCTGTACACCTAAAAGTTAATCAACTATAATCCAATAGAATTTTTTAAAATAAAAATTGAAAATAGCTGCAATAGCTGCAACTACTGAGCTTGCATGCCACAACTACCGAAGCCCGTGCACCCTAGAGCCTGCGCTCTGCAACAAGAGAAGCCATTGCGATGAGAAACCCATGCGCTACAACAGAGAGTAGCCCCTGCAACTAGAGAAAGCCTCTGTGTAGCAGTGAAGACCCAGTGCAGCCAAAAATAAATAATAAATCTTAAAAAAAATCAGCATGCCAAAGTGGCTTGTTTTGGGGTGGCACAGTCTGTTCCCCTTCTATATATCACTCACAGCCTGTGGAACTGTGGATTGTATTATAGTCCATTTAGTTGAAATCATATTTAACTAAACAATATTATCCCAGGAAGTGCTGGTGAATGCAATATGTTAGTCACTGAGGATTCCAGGCAGAATAATCAAGAACTGCATAGAACAGGGTTCTCCCATGCCCTTCTTACAACTGGATTTTGTCACTGAATTGAATAAATAAGCCAAGCTGGTTAACTCTCCAATGCTTCAGCTGCTACAGGCCCCACATCAGAGGACCAATGAACTACTCATAAAATCCTGGCGTGCTCAGACAATGAGTTACAACAGCATGAAACTTAAGAAGCATAAATGTTAGGGCCTCTTGTTAGAATATTTTTTTCTTAAAATTTTAAAAGATCACTTGATTAAGCAGAAGGGGAAATTTTACTGACAATTTATTTTTTAAAATGACAAGCTCAAATGCAGCTCAATGTGAAGCCAAAGTAGGTATGTCAACCTCAAAATTTAATGTATGATATAATTTCGTTAGCAGATAATAATAGTTCTTTGATCTGGGGAACTGAGTCTGTTGCTGTTTACAATTTATCTCAGTCAATGGCTGAAGGGTTAAAAATTCAATCTGCTGGCTATATTTCAAGTTGACTGATAAGAAAATGGAATATGACCAGAGCAGGATAAGCAGATGATGCAGAGACTAGAATCCATACTACATAAGAAAGATTTGAAAACACAGCGACTGGTTAGCTCAGAAAACAGAGAATTTCTTCATCTTGTATTTTCAGTTCCTAATAAAGCTGTCAGTAATTGCTCATGGAAAGAGTAAACATGTTGTGTTAATACAAAGGTATATATAAAAGTGATTATATTCCTCTAAGATCAAGAGTTCTTTTTCACATGTATAGAACTCACATCAGTTCAGTTTAGTCGCTCAGTCCGACTTTTTGAAACCCTATGAATCGCAGCATGCCAGGCCTCCCTGTCCATCACCAACTCCCAGAGTTCACCCAAACTCATGTGCATCGAGTCGGTGATGCCATCCAGCCATCTCATCCTCTGTCATCCCCTTCTCCTCCTGCCCCGAATCCCTCCCACCATCAGAGTCTTTTCCAATGGGTCAACTCTTCGCATGAGGTGGCCAAAGTATTGGAGTTTCAGCCTCAGCCATCAGCATCATTAGAACTCACATACTAATGGTATTTTACTTCTTGTCTTGAATTGAGATGTACTCTTCTGCGATACCTCAAACATTATTTCCTTTGTTTGGAACACTTCAAAGTGAGTCAAAGTTTACAATGTAAGTGAAAGTGTTATTCGCTCAGTCTTGACCCCATGGACTATAGCCCGCCAGGCTCCTCTGTCAATGGAATTCTCCAAGCAAGAATAACAGAGTGGGTGGCTATTCCCTCTTCCAGGGTATCTTCCAGATGCAGGGATCAAACCCTGCATCTCTTATGCCTCCTGCATTGGCAGGTGGGTTCTTCACCACTAGCACCACCTAATAGCTCTGTAGTTTCAACCTTCCGCAGGAATGTAATCTTAATTGGCCAGTGTGGAATTTTCTGCTCAGTACAAATGAGGTGATCTGTCACATGGACAGTCTCAATCAGCCCCAAAGGAAGCAGAGACATCTGTGTGCTTATAGAGGCTCACCCTTCCCTTCAAAGAAGGTGAGGTAGCCTAAAACAATCTTTTCTTTTGCCAATAGCTTCCATGCGCCACCATCCTTCTGCCTATAAAAGTCTTCCATTCTATACAATCCCTTGGAGCACCCTTGTATTGACTGGATAGATGCTGCGGGATTCGTGAATCATTCAATAAAGCCAGTTGGATCTTCAAATTCACTCAGCTGAATTTTATTTTCTAACAGCTTGGCTGGCCAAACTGTGTGTTAGGATCACCTCATGTAATTGATGGAACCATTAAAGTAAGTGCTGTTTCCTGCAACTGGTTTGTGATTTATTTTGTATGGCCAACAATTCTGTTAGTTGTTTTTGATTTCATAAGTGTTTTTATTAATTTAAAAGCACCAACAGCTGTATTTTCTACTTTTATCTATAAACAGCTTTATGTGCACCATCAGAGCAAGCAATCAAAACAAAACAAAACCCAAAAACTTTTAAGTATAAATCAAGTATGTTTCTCAATACTTAATTGCAATGTGCTTCACTCTTTAGAGTTTATATTACACATTTCTGCTTAACGTCTCTCTCATATCTACTCAGTCCCTGGCCCTTTTTATAACACCTGATTTTCCTAATCTAGCCTGGAAGCACTGGTTGACTTCAAGCACTTACCTGCTGCTCCTTGTTCTGTCCAGAGGCATTGATGTTCTCTTTCTTCTTGTCTAGTTTGTTACTTGGATTACTGCCAAGAGTTCTTCATTCGTGCTTTTTCCTGTTGTCTTTCTCCTGGGCAGTCTCCTCTTATACACAAGGAAGGTCATGCATGTCTCTTCTATGGTTCCTGCTCCATCTGCCCTCTTAATATTGCTATAGTTCAGCTTGTATCTGCACTTTCCAGCTGAGTTTCCATCTACTGAGAAGAGTGAATGACTCAAGTCTGAAAGTCAGTTCAGTTCAGTTGCTCAGTCATGTCCGACTCTTTGTGACCCCATGGACTGCAGCACGTCAGGCCTCCCTGTCCATCACCAACACCCAGACTTTACTCAAGTCCATTGAGTCAGTGATTCCATCCAACCATCCCTTGAAATGCAAGGAGATCCAACCAGTCTATCCTAAAGGAAATCAGTCCTTAATATTCATTGGAATGACTGATGCTGAAGCTGAAACTCCAATACTTTGGCTACCTGATGCAAAGAACCAACTCATTGGACAAGATCCTGATGTTGGGAAAGATTGAAGGTGGGAGCAGAAGGGGACGACAGAGGATGAGATGGTTGGATGGCACCACCAGCTCAATGGACGTGAGTATGAGTAAATTCTGGAAGTTGGTGATGGACAGGGAAGCCTGGAGTGCTGCAGTCCACGCGGTTGCAAAGAGTCAGACATGACTGAGTGACTGAACTGGACTGAAACTATGGTGGAGGTAATGAAGATAACAGCGACCTCCATCGAGAGGTCCCATGCATGCACTGCTTCACGCAGTGCCCCCAACCCCGCAGCAGGCCCCAGCTGATCCACACCTCTGCCAGAGACTCCTCGACACTCACAGGCAAGTCTGGGCCAGTCTCTTGCGGAGTCATGGCTCCTTTCTCCTGGGTCCTGGTGCGCACAAAGGTTCTGTTTGTGCCCTCCAAGAGTCTTTCGCTAGTCCTGTGCAAGTTCTGGCGGCTCTCTGGTGGGGTTCATGGAGCCGCTCCAGTGCCTACTGTCTGAAAGAGTAGTCACTTGTAAACATTTCCTATCTCTTCAAGGCTTCCTCAGCAGCTCAGCAGGAAATCCTGATGGAATTTACCAGGCAAGAATACTGGAGTGGGTTGCCATTTCCTCCTTCAGCGGCTCTTCCCAACCCAGGGATTGAACCCCGGTCTCCTGCATTAGCAGGTAGATTTTTTACCATTGAGCCACCTGGGAAGCCCTGTGCATAAATAATGGGGCAAAAAATTCCTTACCTGTTCAATAAAGAATACAATTTGCTTCTGTTGTAGCAACTTAAATGCCTGAAACAAGTTTTCTTAGCCTGAGACCACATCTATCTTTAGTGTCAGTGCTTAACTCAATATATCACGTTTAGCCTAAGTTTCTATTTGAGATAGGGTTATCAGATTATTTTAGAAATCTCTAATTATTTCAAAACTATTTTCAATGGTTGAATGAAAAAAAGTCCTTATGGAATTCTTTATTCACTCATATTTGTGAAACAGTTGTTAATGAATTGTACATGGCCACACTTTAAGAAAGTAATCATTTCTTTGGTTTCCTCCATATGTACAATATTAATATAAACTTTATTTTTTGCTGAAAGCACTTTATCAATATTGTATTTGGTTGGATGAAAACCAAACATGATTTTCATCATTTCTTAATGGCAAATTTCCTAAAGAACCTGCCAAAACTTCAGTATTTCCAGCCCTTGTGTTTGAATATAACACTGAATACAAATATTCCAAAGCTTTTGCACTTGTCCCCTGTCACAATGGACATTAATTTTTGAGACCCACTTGAATATCTTTACACTTAATTTTGAATATTTTGATAGATTTCCCCTTGCTATTTTGGGGTACTTCAAAATTCTGCTGAATTTGATTAATTTCCTTTTCTAAATGTATGATTCAGAATGGAATAGAATAAATTTTATAGCCAGTACACAAAAAAATTTATTTCTATACATTTTATATAAAACATTTTACTGAGATAAAATTGACACAATTATATTAGTTTCAAGTGTACAAAATAATGACTCAATATGTCTATATATGGTGAAGTGATCACAATTAGACTAGTTAACATCTGTCACCATATGTAGTTATAAAATTAAAAAAAAATTATTTTCCTTGTGGTGAGGTCTTTTAAAATCTACTCTCTTAGTAACTTTCAAATATGCAATACAATGTTATTAACTATAGTCACCATGCTGCAAATTGCATCTCTATGACTGACTTTCTCACTGAGGGCTGAACATTTTTAATCCCTTCACCCATTTTACCCACCTTCTACCCCCTGCTTCTGGTAACTACCATTCTTTTATCAGTATTTATGACTTGTTTTTGTTTGCTTTCTAAATTCTAAATATAAATGAGATCATATAGTATTTGTCTCTGTCTGACTTATTTCACTCAGCATAATGCTCTCAAGTTCCATCCATGTTGTTTCAAATGGCAAACTTTAATTTTTTATGGCTAAATAGTATCACATGGTATATATACGCCACATCTTCTTCTCCATTCATCTATTGATGGACACTTAGGTTGTTCCTAAACCCACTCCAGTACTCTTGCTTGGAAAATCCCATGGACGGAGGAGCCTGGTAGGCTGCAGTCCATGGGGTCACTAAGAGTCAGACACGACTAATCGACTTCACTTCCACTTTTCACTTTCATGCATTGGAGAAGGAAATGGAAACCCACTCCAGTGTTCTTGCCTGGAGAATCCCAGGGACGGGGGAGCCTGGTGGGCTGCTGTCTCTGGGGTCACACAGAGTCGGACACGACTGACGTGACTTAGCAGCAGCAGCAGGGTAGTTTTTAATTTTTTGAAGAATCTCTGAGCTGTTTTCCACAGTGTCTGATCCCATTTATACTCCCACTAACAATGGGCAAAAGTTTCTTTTTCTCTACATTCTCATTAAGACTTGTATTGCTTGTCTTTTTGATAAAAGCCATTCTAACAGGTGTAAGGTAAAACCTCTTTGCTTTTGATTTGCATTTCCCTGATGATTAGTGATGCTGATTATCTTTTCATGTACTTACAAGCCATTGTATGTCTTCTTCAGATCCTCTGTCCATTTTTTTCCCTCTGTCCATTTTTAATTGGATTTCTTTCTTTACTATTGAGTTGTATAAGTTCTTTGTATATTTTGGGTATTAACCCCTCATCAAGTATACAATTTGCAAATATTTTCTACCATTTAATATTATGTTGCCATTTTGTTTTGTTAATAATTTCTCTTGCTGTGTAAAAGTTTTTTAGTTTGGTATAGTCAACATTTTATACAATTTAATGACATTTTAGAGGTTTTTTATAGGTTATGTTTTGGAAACACTAAGTTACTTATTTACTCTTCATAACTCTTTGATGACATATACTGTTTGCTACCAGTAATATTACATTTCTATTACTTGCTTTGTCTTTACGCTTAAAAATTTTTCTTTTAAATTATTTGCCCACAATGGGATAACCAACAATAAAATATGAAACAAAAAACAACAAAAATACCAAGGACAGGCCCTTCCATTCTCTACCTTCTATGTAATAATGAAACCAATGCCACATTTTTTGGTTATGGCAGTACCTACTTCTGATATCAATTTCTTTTTTGATTGTCAGCTGCAGTGTAATAAACCACCCCAAAACTTAGTATCCCTTAAAAAAAAACACAATTTTACTACTTCTCATGATTTAAGAGTTGATTAAAATTCAGCTGAGTGGTTTCTTTAGTAGTCACAGTCTGGGTCTACAGTTTCATTGCTGCAGTTAGATGCAGATGGTGCTGAGCTTGGAGCCTCCAGGATGTCTTCAGTCATGTGACTGTGTCTTGCCAGAGACAGAAGGAACTCTGGGGTCAGCTGGGACACTGGGGTGGCTGGACTTCTCTCTCTTTCTGCATGTCATTCCAGGTCTTCTCTCCTCCACATGGCTTTTCTACATGGTCTTCTCACATAGTCTCTCTAGCAGAGAAGCCAGACTTCTTAATTGGTGGCTCAGACCTTCCTAAATCACAAGTCAAAAGGATGCGGTATTCTTAAAGATTGGGTCTGAAAATGGCACAACATCATTTCTGCCACATCCTGTGGGTTAGAGCAACTCACCTAGATTCAGTGGGGCAGGTAACAAAAATTTTCTTGAAGACAGAAATGAGTGGTTCATTGGGCATTATTTTTGTGGATGAACTATTATACATGTTACTATAAATGTGTTACAATTAGATAATTTTGGTGTTTGTATTACCTAAAATAATGTTTTGTTTCACCAGTGGCAGACAATTTACTTTTGGGGAAACATTGGTTTATCTGTGTTAACTCTGTGTCATATATTTATCTAGAATCACCAACACCAATGATAAACATTTTAGAGCAATTTAAATAATATAATGTAGCATGAAATTATTTAACTATCTTTTCAAAGATTTCACAGTTATTAATGAACTGCCTTTTTCCCTTTTTTCTTAATGTGCTACAGACACTTCATATTCTAGTCAAAATAGAGTAGTTTCCTCAAGCAATGTGATTTTAAAAAACGGTTTAGACAGACTGTCAAAGCCTTCTTTAAGAGAGTTTGGAGACACTTAATAATCTGAAGAGAGAAGCGGGTGAGACCTATTGGTGAAGAACAATGGAAAATATGTATGATAATAATTTACTTATAAAAACACAGTATGCTTCTTTACACAGCTTTACAAAATAGGTATGAAATTGCCTGAAGCTCATTTATTCTGCTGTTTGAAGTAAAATACTATTTTAAAATAAGCTTTATACAAGACAACAAATATGTCAGGTAGCTGAAAGGGAATACTTGTAATATGTCTTCAAAACACATAATTTTCACCAAAAGTGACTCTTCTTTTTGTAAATAGAGGTACCAAGTAAGCTATTACTGTTGCAAAATATAATGCCTGTGTTGATTTACTATTGACAATATTGGCAACAATATTTCAAGCTACATGATACATACAATTATTAACTTTATCAAGTGTTTTTGTTCCTTAAAATCAAATCATTCATCATATGACTCCCTATGTAACTATTTAAAATTTTGTATAACTTGGATGTTTAAGTATTTTTAATTTATTTTACAAAATCTTTTTCTCTTAAATGGCAAAAATTCCTTCTAGGATGCTCTGCCCAAGGAAGTAAAGCATTTTAGAACCTAATTTGTATCTTATAGCACTAACACGAAAGTTATTGATGGTCATAGTCTGTAGTAATCGTAACTTGGTTAAACGTTTTCCTATTTCTTGTCAGAAAATTCTCTTTATATATACTTAATTTATTAAAATAAGACACTTACTAACCAAGTATCAGAAAAAATGACATACTCAACAGATAGTTCCCCAAGTATTCAGCAGCATACAACCCTCACCTACACGCATGCTTAACTAATGCAAATTCTACTTCATCATTCACAAGCATTTGTTGTTGTTCAGTCATAAGTCATGTCCAGCTCTTTGCAACCCCATGTACAACAGCATGCTAGCTTCTCTGTCCTTCACTATCTCCTGGAGTTTGTTCAGACTCATGACCGTTGAGTTGGTGATGCTATTTAACCATCTCATCCTGTTGTCCCCCTCCTCTTCCTGCCCTCCATCTTTCCCAGCATCAGAGTCTTTTCCAGTGAGTCAGCATCTCCTTAACACACTATCAGCCAGCCACGATTCTAGGTACTGGAGTATTTGGATGCACAGGACAGTTTGTAAGTGAAGGATCCTAGTCTCTATTGGAAAAGTTTAATTGGCAAAAACTTATATCTGAGTATAAAACATATTTTATTTCAGAAAAAGTATAACCATTTTATATTTGAGTCCTAATACAGTCTTTACTCATGCACAATCTTCCATACTAGAGAACACGCTCTCATTATTTTGAAAGTTGATGGTTAAAGAAGATGCTACCCAAACTATCAGTAGTCTCTTTGGCTGCTTAGAGAAGTCAACAGATAGGAGCAAAAGTGGGTAAAAAAAAATTAATGCAAATTTGCTAATTATTCCTGGTTTATATCATGGTTTTGAGTATTGAATGTCATTATAAGTAATCTGTTCATATATCACTTTAGGGAACAATAGACTAAACAGTTATCTGTGAAGACTGCAAATCTACATCCACAGGAGAATTACAGAAAGAAAGGACCTGGTACAGTGTTCTGCAAATGGTTCTTTGTGTTCAGTCAAATTTTCAGTTTTACTACTGCACATGGGTCCAAACTCTGAATCTCAAACAATAATCATGTTAGAGCATTCAAATCACAGTTTCAGTGATGATGAAGATACATTTTTTTTGAAGATACATTTTTAAAAAAGAATGTACATAGTTAAAGAAAACATTTTCAATCCTGGCTATTATAAACAGTGCTGTTGATATATGGCAAAACCAATACAATATTGTAAAGTAAAATAATAATAATAATAATAAGTAATAAAAAAACATTTTCAGGAAACTAATACAGGGAGTTTGATGATGATGATGAAATCAGAACTCTTCAGAAAAACAGATTTCAAATATAGAGACCATTAGAGCAAAACCTACACATATGAATACCCAGTTGGTACCCAGATTATAATCTCAATTTATTAAGTTCAACTTAAAATAAAATCTCACAGAATCAAGAGAAAGTTTGATATTATTCTTTTAAGGGACAATGACAGTGGTGAGAAATATACTTTACATTTAATTTTAAATTAAATTTCACAAAATATTAACTTCTACCATACATTATGCAGTCTGACTTGTGTACTCTGTCCTTTTCTGTCCTTTTTACTCTTCTCCATTTCACTTTCTTTGATGTCACAAAAAAGGGATGACCACGACCAACCAACCTGATTTCATAAATCAATCTGGAAAGTACTGTGTGTGGAAAACACCACTCTAGCCCTCCCTGCCTTTCTCACACTGTTACCACGGGGCCAAAATGAGTCCGTACTTCACTGGAAACAAACATGGCTGCAGTCTTTTAAATTATGTTTTATTCTTATCTGTTGCTCTTAATATTATAAACAGTCTTCCAATGGAAAAATATTGAGTTATACTCGTCAATATGGTTTATAAGGTTCAGTGTCTTCCATGAATAATTCAACATATGTTCATCTATTATTTTCATATTTGTCATGTAAGGAGAACAGGGATGTTTTCAATCTGTCCAAGTGTTTATGAGTAAATGTTATCATTTTGATAAAGCTCCCCAAGGCGGTAAAACAGATAAGTCAGCAGATAGTAATGTGTTGATGCCATGCATTCCTGGTACAGACTCAACTCCTGTTTACCAGGGAGAAATGGAATGGAAAAAACCACTGAAATTAGAGAGAATTTGCATTGGCTTTAAGAAAACAGATATTGGCAGTGATAGGACATTAGTGGAAATCTCCTCGTTAACTATGGATTTTACAATGGACACCACCGCAGTCCAGAAAACCACTAGTGGGAGAAAAAAAATGATGAGAACCAAGAAGAGTATCTTTACATAAAGTACGTATTTCTTAAAGATAATGATTTACTTGTGGTTTTCTTACCGACTGTTTTTTGTTTCACTTTCTGATCTTTTTAAACGTCAAAGTTCCTTTGAGTAGAAGCAAAAGAAGAAAAAATGATATTGATACAAGTAATATTAGCAGCGATTTCGTTCCACCTTAGTTTGATCTTTTCTTTTTGTCAATTTGTATGTCCTCTTATACTTTTATGATTCTATAGCTATTTTATTATTTTTTCTTTGTAAAAACAGAATAAAATTGAATTTTTAATATGATTTTGTAAATTATGATAAAATGCTTTTTTATGGCAGTAACTTTTAGATAAATAATTACGACTATAAAAGTGTCAAGAAGATTACAGAAACTTAACAGACTTTTTTAATTGCCTAAAAACATTCATCAGTTTTTCAAGTGATAAACTACCATCATAGTCTTGCACCTAAAACTTCTCCATCTTTGTATCTGATAATGACTGGCCCGGGGCTATCAGCATAACCACTGGGAGAAGTGACTCTACTGTTGGGCATCAGAGAAGTGCTAATGAGAAGGTCATTTCTCTTCGCTCTGAAAACAACAGCACTAGGGAAACAGAAGCCTCAGTGATGGCAAGATGATAAAGAAAATTAAAAGGAAATTAGGAAGAGAAAAAAAATTACTGAATGAAGAAAGCAACATCAAAATAATAAGAGTGGTCTCATATGAGAAAAAGGATATTTAGTTCTGAGGGAAGACCTTGTTGATAGCCTCCTGAGCGCACTAAGCGCATGATTAAAAGAGATGTCATTAGAAACAATTTTCAAATACAGCATTTACTAGCATTGGCTAGAGAAAACTGCTGAAAATAGGAAACAGTAAAAAATAGTTCTATAGGAAAGCAGAGGATTTTTTTTATCACTGATTTTTGACTTGCACATTTAAAAAGATTAAATGTGTGATTCCAAATACATCTGAAAAGGCGGGCACTCTGCTAACTTCTGGGCATGCGCGTGGTTTATCAGTCAAGGTCCCTCACCTGACAGGGTTGACAATTTAATGAGGACACATGCAAGAATGAGGTGACTGCATGTCAGGTGAGAAGGGCAACTGCAGGACAGGACACAGGAGGGGAACCAGGCCCAGAGTTAACACTTCAGAGTAGCCTTTCTGGAGGCTACATGACAGGAAGGAAGGGTAGAATTTAAAGAAAAGCGTTTAAGAACAGGAAAGAATATTCAAAGCAAGAAAATACTTTACAAAAATGATAGGCAGCAAGAAAATATGACATATTCTGGAAACAGCAGTCTTTACCAACTGTAAGGTTACATTTTAGAAATGTATTGTGAATGGCAAAGCATGGTTGACATAGGCAAAATCTCACTAAAAGGCCCAAATCAAGTATAATAAATGTGGGAAGAAGGAGTATATCTCAGAGATAGTACACATGCTCAGCATGCATGAGGCCCTGGGTTCAGCTCACAGCACTCCATATCAATTAATCTTAAAAAAGAAACCATTAAAAACACTTTGCTGTAAAGCAGAGATGAATGAACCATTGAAAGTCAACTCTACTTCAATCAAAAAAGATAAATCTTTTTATAAATAAATAAATAAAAAGACAAAGCATAGAGAAGACAGAAAAGGCAACCATTAAAAGGAATTAAAGAAGAAATAGCAGTGTGGCATAGACGCCAGGAAAATAGAAGACTTTTTAAAAGGGAAGTTTTCAGTGTCAAATGCCTATCGTTAACACTGCAGCATGACATATAGGAAAGTTGTCTAGAGAAGAGATCCTAAGAGTTCTCATCACAAGGAGCATTTTTTCTTTTGTTTTCTTTGTAATCATAGGAGATATGGTTGTTAACTAAACCTATTGTGGCAGTCATTTCAAGACATACGTAAATCCGCATCCCAATGTTCACAGCAGCACTATTTACAATAGCCAAGGCATGGAAGCAACCTAAATGTCCATCAACAGATGAATGGATAAAGAAGATGTGGTTAATATATAGAATAGAATATTACTCAGCCATATAAAAGAATGAAATAATGCCATTTGCAGCAACATGAATGGACCTAGAGATTATTACACTTAGTGAAGTAAACCAGATGAAGAAAGGCAAACATCATATGATATCACTTATACATGGAATATCAAAATTGGTACAAATGAACTTATTTACAAAACAGACTCACAGATTAAAAAAAAAACATACTTACGGTTAACAAAGGGGAAAGCATGGCCGGAGGTTGGGGAGGATAAATTAGGAGTTTGGGATTAACAGATACACACTACTATATATAAAATAGATCATCAAAAAGGACCTATTGTATAGCCGAGGGAACTATATTCAGTATCTTTTAATAACTTACAATGGAAAATAATCTGAAAAAGAATGTATATACTATTGCTGTACACCAGAATCTCACACAACACTGTAGATCAACTATATTAAAAAAAAAAACTGTATGTATATCAAATCATCATGCTATATAACTTAAGCTTCTATACTGATGCATGTCACTTCATAATAAAACTGGAAAAATAGACCATGTTAAACGGAAACTTTAATCAACCATGGGATAAAGCAATATGAAGACTATTGATAACAATGAAGATAGCCTTTTAGTAGAGTGTTAAGGATAGAAGCCAGCTTCAATTTTTTTTCTCTGATTTAAGAAAAAATGTAAAAGTGGAGAGTTCAAGAAGTTTGACAGTGAGGAGGAGGAGAAATTGAGGGGGATGTTGGTTCTAGGAAGCCTCTCCTTAGCAATTAGAGATACTTACATATGTTTAAATGCTGTCATAAAGGAGTCACACAGCCAGGCTTCCCGTGGAGGGAACAAAAGGTTGAGCTTTGATTCATAGTTTTCTTATTTCACAGTCACAAGGCGGTGTTTTCTGCTCATTGACTAAACCAAGTCATCAGGGAGATGCAGTGTGTACATGCTGATAACTGACATTTTGGTAAGACGTGAGTATTCTGCATCTCCTTTTCTCCTGAGGAACATCACTGCTAAAGTTAAAAGACTCAACTATGAGATATGTTAAATATAGACAATATAAGTGGGGTTCCCTGCTGATAAGAACTTACCAGCTATGAGGCTCTTGCACTAATTATAAAAGGATACGTTTGGCCATGTCTGATTACTATCCATCACCATGAGAATATGGAAAGAAACTAGCATGAGTATGGGATGTGGAAGGGGCTGGGTGCTTTTCTTCCTCTGGGCTGGCAGTTCACAGAATCATGACATGAATGGATATGTAGGAGGTTCATTTCAAGTTAAAATACCTCTATGACGGAAAGAATCATATTTGGGCAGCAAAGCATCAGTGCAGTTCAGTTCAGTAGCTCAGTCATGTCTGACTGCGACCCCATGAATCGCAGCATGCCAGGCCTCCCTGTCCATCACCAACCCCCAGAGTTCAGCCAAACTCATGTCCATCGAGTCGGTGATGCTCATCCTCTGTCATCCCCTTCTGCCCCCAATCCCTCCCAGCATCAGAGTCTTTTCCAATGAGTCAACTCTTCGCATGAGGTGGCCAAAGTATTGGAGTTTCAGCTTCAGCATCAGTCCTACCAATGAACACCCAGGACTGATCTCCTTCAGAATGGACTGGTTGGATCTCCTTGCAGTCCAAGGGACTCTCAAGAGTCTTCTCCAACACCGCAGTTCAAAAGCATCAATTCTTCGGCGCTCAACTTTCTTCACAGTCCAACTCTCACATCCATATATGACCACTGGAAAAACCATAACCTTGACTAGATGGACCTTTGTTGGCAAATATCTCTGCTTTTCAATATACTATCTAGGTTGGTCATAACTTTCCTTCCAAGGAGTAAGAGTCTTTTAATTTCATGGCTGCAATCACCATCTGCAGTGCTTTTGGAGCCTAAAAAATTAAAGTCTGACACTGTTTCCACTGTTTCCCCATCTATTTCCCATGAAGTGATGGGACCAGATGCCATGATCTTCATTTTCTGAATGTTGAGCTTTAAGCCCACTTTTTCACTCTCCTGTTTCACTTTCATCAAGAGGCTTTTTAGTTTCTCTTCACTTTCTGCCATAAGGGTGGTGTCATCTGCATATCTGAGGTTATTGATATTTGTCCTGGCAATCTTGATTCCTGCTTGTGCTTCTTCCAGCCCAGCATTTCTCATGATGTACTCTGCATAGAAGTTAAATAAGCAGGGTGACAATGTACAGCCTTGACGTACTCCTTTTCCTATTTGGAACCAGTCTTTTGTTCCATGTCCAGTTCTAACTGTTGCTTCCTGATCTGCATATAGGTTTCTCAAGAGGCAGGTCAGGTGGTCTGGTATTCCCATCTCTTTCAGAATTATCTGCAGTTTATTGTGATCCACACAATCAAAGGCTTTGGCATAGTCAATAAAACAGAAATAGATGTTTTCCTGGAACTCTCTTCCTTTTTTGATGATCCAGCAGATGTTGGCAATTTGATCTCTGGTTCCTCTGCCTTTTCTAAAACCAGCTTGAACATCTGGAAGTTCACAGTTCATGTATTGCTGAAGCCTGGCTTGGAGAATTTTGAGCATTACTTTACTAGCATGTGAGATGAGTGCTATTGTGTGGTAGTTTGAGCATTCTTTGGCATTGCCTTTCTTTGGGATTGGAATGAAAACTGACCTTTTCCAGTCCTGTGGCTACTGCTGAGTTTTCCAAATTTGCTGGCATATTGAGTGCAGCACTTTCATAGCATCGTCTTTCAGGATTTGAAACAGCTCAACTGGAATTCTATCACCTCCACTAGCTTTGTTCATAGTGATGCTTTCTAAGGCCCACTTGACTTCACATTCCAGGATGTCTGGCTCTAGGTGAGTGATCACACCATCATGATTATCTGGGTTGTGAAGATCTCTTTTGTACAGTTCTTCTGTGTATTCTTGCCACCTCTTAATATCTTCTGCTTCTGTTAGGTCTATACCATTTCTGTCCTTTATTGAGCCCATCTTTGCATGAAAGATTCCCTTGGTATCTTTAATTTTCTTGAAGAGATCTCTAGTCTTTCCCATTCTGTTGTTTTCCTCTATTTCTTTGCACTGATCACTGAAGAAGGCTTTTGTATCTCTTGTTGCTATTCTTTGGAACTCTGCATTCAGATGCTTATATCTTTCCTTTTCTCCTTTGCTTTTCACTTCTCTTCTTTTCACAGCTATTTGTAAGGCCTCCTCAGACAACCATTTTGCCTTTTTGCATTTCTTTCCCATGGGGATGGTCTTGATCCCTGTCTCCTGTACAATGTCACAAACCTCCATCCATAGTTCATCAGGCACTCTATCTAACAGATCTAGGCCCTTAAATCTATTTCTCACTTCCACTGCATAATCATAAGGGATATGATTTAGGTCATACCTGAATGGTGTAGTGGTTTTCCCTACTTTATTCAATTTCAGTCTGAATTTGGCAATAAGAAGTTCATGATCTGAGCCACAGTCATCTCCCGTTCTTTTTTTTGGCTGGCTATATAGAGCTTCTCCATCTTTGGCTGCAAAGAATATAATCAATCTGATTTCGGTGTCAACCATCTGGTGATGTCCGTGTGTAGAGTCTTTTCTTGTGTGGTTGGAAGAGGGTGTTTGCTATGACCAGTGTGTTCTCTTGGCAGAACTCTATTAGCCTTTGCCCTGCTTCATTCTGTATTCCAAGGCCAAATTTGCCTGTTACTCCAGGTGTTTTACTACATCAATTGGTATATTATCTAGGGTAAATGCTGATTTTGTAAATTTACAAATACTTAATAATTTTGAACCTATTCACAATCCTTTATTTTTATTTCTCCCATAACCATAAAAGAGAAGTAGGCTGTTAGTTTGTTTTAAAATCAAACTTATTGTTCTTTTCCTGATTTTAAATGTAACACATGTGCATTATACAGGTATACATAGTAAATATCTGTTCAAGTAGAAAATTAAAATGTCACTCATGTATTCTATTCATATATGAAAGCTATTTTCATTTATGATCTATTTCCCTTTAGACTTCATTTGCTATATAATATTTCTTTCTTAGGCAAATCTTTTAAAAATGGATAAAAATAATTCTATTTTAAAATATAATTTTATCTAGTGACTTAGCAACTGAACAATATAATAGCATTATTTTAAAATAGGAATCTGATATTCAATTATGAATGTACAAAAATAAAATAGTCAATAATATAAAATTATAATTTATTTAACCATTGTACTGTTCTTGGCTAGTCAAGAGTACAATAAATAATTCATTTATTAAGATCTTTGCACCTAATTATTTGTTTTGCTTTCCTCACTTAGGATAGTTCCATAGGATGATGAAATTATGAGTTATTAAATATTATTGTATGAAGTAGTATAATAATGGATTGTTAAATAGTAATACTAAAGAGTTCATTTTTAATCTCTGTCTAACCATTAAATTCCTGCCACTAATATACAAGACTGATCATTTCAATGGTTTCCCTTTTACTTGGTAACTTTGAGATGGGCCTCCACGATTTGTTTTAATCTTTGCTCATTTGAACATGAAATAGCATTGCTTCAACTTATACTTCTTTGTCTAGACTACACTTTTAAAAATTATTATTGTATAGTATAGCTGAGTGGTTAAGATCATGAGACTTGGAGTCAGACACATTGGGTTTAAACTTCAGGAGAGCCCCCTACTAGTAGTATTCCTCTCATTAGTGACTTAACCTCTTTAAGCCTGTTTTTTCCAATATAATAATAGTAGCTAACATTTACAAAATGTCAGGCACTATTCTAAGAACACTTGATATATCAGTTCAGGGAATCTCCATAACTCCGTACAAAAATGGCATTCCTGTTACATCACGATTTATGTTGTTAGCCATTGTACCACGCTGCCCCACATGACTGCTGAAAGGCTTAAATGAGACACTGTCTGTATACAAAACACTTTCGTATTATATCAAAACAAAGAGAATACATGATAATTAGGAGTCAAAAATGTTTTTCCTGTAAACTCACTACATACTTTATTCATTAGTATTTCTGAAATTTTCTTATTAGAGTATGGACTTTTTTAAGAGTACTGCTATAAATCATTTCTCACTTGTTGCAAGCTTTCCCACCCCAAATCCTATTAAGCTAAAACAATCATATTTTTGATGCCTCTCAAAAATAGGAATGATTAAACATAGAAAGTTTTAGACAAAATACACTAAGGACACAGAATCAGTTCATTTTTAATTGGTACACAGGCTATGGGGTTGCAAAGAGTCAGACACAACTGAGCAACTAACATTTTCACTTATTTATTTTGGTTTCATTGTAAGAGGCAGTTTCTGTGTAGCATGGAAAGGAGAATAGAAAGTAGCTCTGACTTGCATACAGGGTCGTCATTGCCATCTTTCTAAAGAGGGAGAGGGTGGGATGATTTGGGAGAATGGCATGCTATCATGTATACTATCATGTAAGAATTGAATTGCCAGTCTATGTCTGACGCAGGATACAGCATGCTTGGGGCTGGTGCATGGGGATGACCCACAGAGATGTTATGGGGAGGGCGGTGGGAGGGGGGTTCATGTTTGGGAACACATGTAAGAATTAAAGATTTTAAAATTTAAAAAAAAAAGAAAGAAAGAAAGTAGCTCTGAGCAGTGAGGCAGGCAACTTCCCTGTCTTCTGCAATCAAACCTACACATAGTCTTTGTTATGAATTTTTAGACTGTCAAGCATACATATTCAAAGATGTTAAGAGGTGATTAAGATTGCAGTTGATCTTGAATAATGATTTCTATTGACATGAAGGGGAGGAAACAGCACTCTAGGAAAGGGAATAACAAGAGTAAAATCAGAGTGATAGTCATAGGTTTGAAAAGGCTGGAACATGAAATGTTTGGGGGCCTATCAACCGGCACAGTAGTAGATGCTGTGGATACAAAGATAAATATGACACGGTCTCTGTCCTCAAGTTTAGCCTACGGAAAATAATCCCACCTAATACAGCATGAAATGTGCAAAAATCAAAGTTGAAAACTAATTAGGTTAAGGAGCAAGATGAATGACTGTATTCCACAAAAGGCAGAATTAGACAAGAATTCACAGGCTTTGTCAAAGTGATGAATTGTGTCCTCAATGACAAATAGTAATGACTTGGCAGAACAAAGATGGGTAGAGTACTGTAAGTGCAAAATATGAAGGTGAGAGGCAACGTGAGGAGAGAACTAGTATTCTATCTCTGGACAAAAAGTATCATCACACACTTAGCTGCGTAAAACCCCATGTGTTCATTAGCTCATGGTTTGGGTGGGGTAGGAGTCTGAGGATGGTCGACCTGTGTTAGCTTCAGGGTCTCCACCTTGCAATCCAGCTGTCAGCAAGCACTGCAGCTTCATTCTAGAAGCTTGACTATGGAAAGATCCACTTCCAAATTCATGCCAGTTGTTGGCAGAATTCATTCATCTGTTGCTACTGCACTGAGCACACCAGGTGCTGGAGGTGGGCTTCCCCTTTGGAAGGATCTACCCGGTTCTTAACTATGTGAAATCCCCCAACCAGGCCACTTACTTTATCAAGCCAGCAAGAGAGAGTGTCTCCTCAGAAGATGGGTGTTGAATCTCTATATAATGTAATCACATGCATGTAATCACACAGATTTGATGAATACCTGTATTATAGCCAAAATGCCTTAATACATATGCTAGGTGGAAAGATTTAGATTTAGATAGACAGGAGGTATAGGACTGAGACATACCATAAAAAGCCCAAGGAACCTGGACTTGTCATTTAAGTGAAAGTTCAGTTCAGTTCAGTCGCTCAGTCGTGTCCGACTCTTTGTGACCCCATGAATTGCAGCACGCCAGGCCTCCCTGTCCATCACCATCTCCTGGAGTTCACTCAGATTCACGTCCATCAAGTCGGTGATGCCATCCAGCCATCTCATCCTCTGTCGTCCCTTTCTCCTCCTGCCCTCAGTCCCTCCCAGCATCAGAGTCTTTTCCAATGAGTCAACTCTTCGTATGAGGTGGCCAAAGTACTGGAGTTTCAGCTTTAGCATCATTCCTTCCAAAGAAATCCCAGGGCTGATCTCCTTCAGAATGGACTGGTTGGATCTCCTTGCAGTCCAAGGGACTCTCAAGAGTCTTTTCCAACACCACGGTTCAAAAGCATCAATTCTTTGGCGCTCAGCCTTCTTCACAGTCCAACTCTAACATCCATACATGACCACAGGAAAAACCATAGCCTTGACTAGACGGACCTTAGTCGGCAAAGTAATGACTCTGCTTTTGAATATGCTATCTAGGTTGGTCATAAATTTTCTTCCAAGGAATAAGCGTCTTTTAATTTCATGGCTGCAATCACCATCTGCAGTGCTTTTGGAGCCTAAAAAATTAAAGTCTGACACTGTTTCCACTGTTTCCCCATCTATTTCTCATGAAGTGATGGGACCAGATGCCATGATCTTCGTTTTCTGAATGTTGAGCTTTAAGCCAACTTTTTCACTCTCCTCTTTCACTTTCATCAAGAGGCTTTTTAGTTCCTCTTCACTTTTTGCCATAAGGGTGGTGAAAAGGACACACTGAAAAGTTTGAAGAAGAATAACAGATAATATATTAAAATACAATATGACATCAATATAATATATTAATATGCTCATATTATGCTCAGTAGGGAACAAAAGGATGAATGTCAAAAAAGTGAGATTAGCTGGAAAATGATTCAAGTATAGACTATAAGGAAATGAGTTTCCTCAATTACATTAAAGTCCCTGACAATAAATAGAAATTTCCTACATAGGGAACAGCAGGTAGAAATCGTGTTCAGCCTCTGTAATCTGTGATTCATTGTTTCCTTAGGACATTTCCCCTGGTCGTTTACCAACACACTGGTCTTGAGTGGGTAAGTGTTGTTCTTGAAAATATCTATGAAATAACAATTCTGATTTCCTTCATTACAATAGACACCAAGCTGCTGCTGCTGCTGCTAAGTCACTTCAGTAGTGTCCAACTCTGTATGACTCCATAGACGGCAGCCCACCAGGCTTCTCTGTCCCTGGGATTCTCCAGGTAAGAATACTGGAGTGTGTTGCCATTTCCTGCTCCAAGACACAAAACTAGAAAATTTAAACTACCTCCTTTGGAAATACAGGGTTATAAAGTATGTTTCACACCTGACATGATAAAGATGTTGATAATGGAAATAAAGAGAGAGTAAACTTTAAAAACACTGGAAAGACTAATATGATAGGACATAATGAAAAAGTGGAAGTAGATGATTTAACAAGAGAAAATATTAACAATGAAGCCTAAGTTCAACTCAAATATTTTATGTTTCCTTGACTACATAAATCTACACTGAAGTCTGAGACAATTCATGGAACATGATAGCAAGATAAAGTCAAAACAAAACAAATATAGTATTGAGAGCTCTACCAACTGCTTTTTCCCCCTTTCAGCCCAAGTGCCTTCTTCAACAACTTGGACAAAAAATGTACTGGTTTTGCAATTAACAAAGAGTAAGAGGACCCTCTCCAAATTCTTAACTGCTGAAAAAATGTTTCCTCATATCTTCTTGTATTAAAAAACATGGTCTTTAAAAATATAATTAGAAGTGTTTACATTTCCAATAAAGGCAGACTAGCTTCCTGCTGAAAAATTCTCCCACTGAGATGAACTCTAATTGCTGGAAATGAAAAACATAAGTGTCACCATCAAAAAGCTAACAAAAAGCAGTAAGTGCTTAATGTGTAAAGGTCCCAGAGAGAGGGAATGAACTTACATTTGACATACCTTTTAACCTAGCCACTTGCAAATTCCCAAGGAAAGACAAAAATGCTTAGCCCTGATTTCAAAATCATCATAGTTTGACATTGAAAAGTTCAAGAGAAGGAAGTTTTTCATTACATTACTGGAAAGTCAGCTACACTCCAGAAATAGGAGTGAATCACAGCTAAGCCCAATTTCCACAAAGCCTGAAGCATATATAACGTTAACTCAATCTCTGCCCCTGCACAACTGCCTTCCAGAAGTAAAGGCATACCTCCTTCAGTTGTGTTTCCCTTTATCGTGTTTTGAGATATTGCTTTTTTTTTCTTACAAATTGAAGGTTTGTGACAACTCTGCATCAAGTAAATCTATCAACATAATTTTCCCAACAGTATCCACTCATTTTGTGTCTCTATGTCACACTTTGCTAATTTTCACAATATTTTGAACTTTTCATTATTATTATTTCTGTTATGGTGATGTGTGTTATCTTTGATGTTACTACTGAGAAAAGATCATGGCTTGCTGAAGCTTCAGGTTATGGTCAGTATTTTTTAACAAGAATTTTTTTTTAATTAAGGTATGTACATCAGGGTTTTTTTTACATATAATGCTATTGCACACTTAATAAATTAAAGTACAGTGTAAACAACTTTTATATGTACTGAGAAACAAAAAAAATTCAAGTGACTCATTTTATTGTGATATTTGCTTTATTTTAGTGGTCTAGATCTGAACTGATAATATACCCAAGGTATGCCTGTAATAGCAAATCCATTCTGGAAGAAGGTAACACTGTGTGTGTCTGTGTTAGCTGCTCAATCGTGTTCAACCCTTTGCGATCCCATGGACTATAGCCTGCCAGGCTCCTCTGTCCATGGAATTCTCCAGGCAAGAATGTTGGAATGGGGTGCCATTCCCATATCCAAAGGTAACAATAAACAAAAACTAAAATTATCTCTACAATTATTTGTATACAATGAGTGGCATTCATTTAGATATTACCAGATATATCAGGAAATAAAACCAAATGACCAGCAGAGGGGGGGAAATAGACCTTATAGTTAGCAGAGTGGGTGTTAGTCACTTAGTCGTATCCAGCTCTTGTGACCCCATGGATCATAGCTTCCAGGCTCCCCTGTCCATGGGATTTTCCAGGCAAGAATACTGGAGTGGGTTGCCATTTCTTTCTATGTAGTTAGCAGAGATAGACTGTTAAGTATGAAAAGTATGATTAATATGCTTAGAAATTTGAAGACAGGATGGAGATTTTATAAGATGACAAGAGTCTATAAAAAAGAACCAAATGGAAGTTCTGGAACTCAAAATACAAAACTGGACTTAAAAATTCTACTATAGTTGAAGAAAGAACTAGCAGAACGGAAAACAGGCCAGAAAAACATATCCAGACAGAGTTTATAGAGGAGAAAAAGGAAAATATAAAAAGTATTTATGAGACATATGTAACACAGTGAAGAGTCCTATTACACATGCAATTGGATTTCACATAAGAATACAGAGAGAGCGGAATAAAAGCAGTTTTTGAACAAATAACTAATGAGCATTTTCCAAAACTGATAAAAGGCAACAAATTATATATTAAAAATTAAAATGTATCTCAAGAATAATAAAAATATGACAATTACAGCTAGTTACATAGTTACACTGTTGAAAATCTAAGACAAGGAAAAGTCCTAAAAGCAATAAGAGATTAAAAAAATCTTACTTTCAAAGCAGCAAAAATAAGACCAATACCTAAATGAATTATCAACTACAAAACAATGAGAGCAGAAAACAATTGAATTACATCTTCAAATGCTGAGAGGAATGAAAAACCTACCAACCTAAAATTCAACCCATAAAATCACCATTTAAAATTAAAGAAAAATAAAGACATTTTGACAAACAGGAAAACTGAAATTGTGAGTCACCAGAAGACCCACTGTAAGGGAATAATAGAATTTTTTTCAAGGCAGAAGGAAAATTATCCCAGTTAAAGTATGGAGATGTTAGGAGGAAGAAAGAGCAATGGGAAGAGTAAATATGTGGATAAAATAAAAGCAAAAGATAACAAATGTTGGCAAAAACATGGGGAAATTAGAACACTTGTATATTGTTGGTGGAAATGTAAAATGCCACTATTATGGAAAACAGTACAGAAGTTCCTCAAAAAAGTAAAACAGAATTACCACGTAACCAAGCACTCCCACTTCTGGGTATATACCCAAAGAAATTAAAATAGTATCTTGAAGAGATCTCTACACACTCAGGTTCATTGCAGCAGTATTCACAATAGCCAAGATACAAAAACAAACCAAATGGCCAGTGACAGAAGAACGGGTAAGAAAAATGTGTCCTATACACAAAATGGATTACACAGCTTTACAAGGGAAGGAAATCCTACTATTTGTGACAACATGGGTGAACCTGGAAGACATTATGCTAAGTAAAACAAACCAGTCTTAGAAGGAAAAACACAGTATGACTCCACTTATACGAGGTATTTGAAATAGTTCAATTCATATAAGCAGAGAAAAGAATGCTGACTTCCAGGGGATGGGGATAGGAGGAAATGGGGAATCGTTCAATGGGTGTAAAATTTCATTTAAGCAAGATGGATACGTTCTAGAGATCCATTATAAAACATAGTACTGGGGCTTCCCTGGTGACTCATTGTTTTTTTAAAAAAAAAACTGCCTGCAGTGCAGGAGACACAAGTTCAATCCATGAGCTGGGAAGATTCCACATGCCACAAATCAGCTAAGCCTGTGCACCAGAACTAGTGAGCCTGTGCTCTAGAGCCCATGCTTGTAGAGGCAATGGATGAATTTATTCCCTTGATTGTGCTGATAGAATTACGAGTATATTGATATGTTCAAACTCATTACATTGTTCACTTTAAACATGTGTGGGGTTATTTTTGTATACAGCTATCTCAATAAAGCTCTTGAAAAAAATCAGTTGTTACACCTTCAAACTCCTACTTCAATACCTCTTTCCAAAACCTTCATTCAAACTAGATGTTACTAGAGTATCTGAAAGGCAAAAGAACAAAACTTCTTGAAAATAGGAGAGTATCTTTACAATCATGGAATAGTCAAAGTTTTCTTCAAAAGGACACAAAAATCACTGATTGTAAGAGTAGAGGTGGATAAAGGCACTGATCTAAAACTCAATTCAGTTCAGTCACTTAGTCGTGTCTGACTCCTTGTGAATCCATGGACTGCAGCATGTCAGGCTTCCCTGTCCATCACCAACTCCCAGAGCTTACTCAAACTCATGTCCATTGAGTTGGTGATGTCATCCAACCATCTCATCCTCTGTCATCCCCTTCTCCTCCTGCCTACAATCTTTCCCAACATTAGGGTCTTTTACAACGAGTCAGTTCTTCACATCAGATGGCCAAAGTATTGGAGCTTCAGCTTCAGCATCAGTCCTTCCAAAGAATATTCAGGACTGATTTCCTTTAGAATGGACTAGGTGGATCTCCTTGCAGGCCAAGGGACTCTCAAGAGTCTTCTCCAACACCACAGTTCAGAAGCATCAATTCTAGCGCTCAGCTTTCTTTATAGTCTAACTCACAGCCATACATGACTACTGGAAAAACCATAGCTGTGACTAGACGGACCATTGTTGGCAAAGTAATGTCTCTGCTTTTGAATATGCTATCTAGGTTGGTCATAACTTTTCTTCCAAGGAGCAAGTGTCTTTTAATTTCATGGCTGCAGTCACCATCTGCAGTGATTCTGGAGCCCAAAAAGCAAAGTCTGACATTGTCTCCACTGTTTCCCCATCTATTTCCCATGAAGTGATGGGACCAGATGCCATGATCTTAGTTTTCTGAATGTTGAGTTTTAAGCCAACTTTTTCACTCTCCTCTTCCACTTTCATCAAGAGGCTCTTTAGTTCTTCTTCACTTTCTGCCATAAATGTGGTGTCATATGCATGTCTGAGGTTATTGATATTTCTCCTGGCAATCTTGATTCCAGTTTGTGCTTCATCCAGTCCAGCATTTTTCAAATTTCTAAAATTAGGTGTCATCAAAAGAGAACATCATGAAAATAACAAGGCAAGACACTGAGTGGGAGAAGATAGTCAATATATGTAAAATCCACAAAAGACTTGTATCTTGAAAATATAAAGAATTCTTTATATAACAAAGAGATGATCAAAAATGGGAAAAGACATGGACAATCATTCACAAAAGAAGATATCCAAATAGCCAATGAACATAAAGAATTGAGAAACTTCATGTGTCATCAGGGAATTGATAATTTGAGCCACAATAGCTAAGTGGAAAAGGCTGACAACACCAGCACATCCCTGGGAAAAAGAAGCTAGGCATAAAGCAGTATTTTTATGTTTACACAAATTTCCAGAATTTTGTGATATTGGAAGTCACCTTAGCTGCTACAGTTGGGAAGGAGGTTGGTGGATGTGGTTGGAAGGGAAAAAAAAGAGACTTCTAGGATTCTGGTATTGCTGTATTTCTTGACCTAGTGATGGGCTCACTGATATTTTCACTTTGTTATAATTCATCAACTTGTATGAGTTGGGCTTTTCTGTAAGGTATATATATATTTCAATAAAAAGTTTGGATAACAAATAATCAGTAGCTATGTAAATACAAATTTATTCAGGCTGAAAAACAGAATACGTGACTGAAAGAATGTTTATAGAATATAGAATGTGTGACTAAACTATTTCCCACCTGGTAAAATCTAAGACTAGCCACCCCTGGCTAAATTTTGGTCATCTTCATTTACCTATTCTCATAGATATGAATATTATCCCATTAAGAAAGAAACATGATAACCTATTCCTCATTTTTCTATCCTGTACAGGCTCATAGGAAGTTATACTATAATCATTATTATAGTATACAGATGTATAACATTTATATTCATCTTTAACCATAGTTTCATAGTTGTTAGCTTTTGTTTCATATGAAAATTATTAAATGCTAGTAACTCAACTCTTAATCATAGCTTTGCCAGTCAACTTGTTTGTTGATTGGCATTTATTCTCAACAAGTATTTTTTAAGAAGTAGATTCATAGAGGCTATAAGTCCTTAATTATTTACTGTTTAAGAATTTGTGTCTCTTGGTTTCTTAAATGGCAACTTTCTGTATAAAAATGTCTTTCATTCAAATTTTTTGCATTTAGTTATTATCTCATCATTGAACATGGCAGTGAAGAACTATGAGACCACTATAATATTTTATCCAGAGGCCAATACTATTATTTCTTTATCCTTGAAGTTCAGTAACTTTACTGATTTATCTACTGGTCCTTACTATTCTGTATCTTTGAATCTTTTTTTCTCTCTTTCTCTGTATCGAGGAAGTTTTCCTTTATGTGTTTAAAATATGTTTATTTTTCCATTTATTCTATTGTGTTTATGACAGCAGATATTGATTATATTTTGGCAATCGCGCCACTTTTTTTCCACTTAACTCTTTAAACATTATGTTCTTTTCTATTCCATTTTGCTTAAATATCTAAAACCTATCCTTCAGATCTCTGTTTCCAATGAGGTCAATATGTTTTTTATTGCTTTTGATTCATCATTCATGTTTGTAATTATTTAATTTTATCTTCATTTATTAGAACTCTTCCAGATCATAAAACATTATTGAGCAATACATCATATATAAAATGAGTTTAATATATAATCACACAATTTAAATAATGATAATATAAACACCCAAGTACTAACCATCCTACTTAAGAAACAGGTCCAAACCAATCTTTTAAGGATTTGGCATATCACTCCTCTCTTATTCTCTGAAATCAAACAATTGTGAGAGTAAAATCACAGTCATTTGTTCGTCTTTTATTTTTAATGTTTTGAAATGAATCAATATTATTTTTATATACATTTTAGGGTCTTATTTACAGGCATCTCTATTACTCTGAGGTCAACTGACACAGTGAACAAATGTGATATTCTGCCAAATACCCAGAAAATTTTATTCCTTTTGGTCTGTATTAGGACAGAAAGCACAAGTCACTGAGGAAAGACATGGCACTGGGAAGAGACAATAAATATATACTGTTGTGTATTTTAAGGAATGCAAGCTGCTTTGATCCTTTCTGGTTATGAGTTAAAAAGAATGCATGTGGTCACATATGAATTTCTTACCTACCTAAATAGCTGGAAAGAATAAATACTTTTTATTCCTAGTTCCAAATTGTTGTTGTTCCCAGCCAATACGGTAGACCTTGTTGAATGTCCACTGTATTCTGAGCACAATGCTTAGTGTATCTCCATCTTTTTTTTTTTCTAATTTCCAAAACAGCTCTGCCAGGGGAAGCTTTTGTTGCTGTTCAGTCGCTAAGTGATACCTGACTCTTTGTGACCCCATGGACTGCAGCACGCCAGACTTCTCTGTCCTTTACTATCTCCCAGAGTTTGCTCAAATTCATGTCCATTGAGTTGCTGATGCCATCCAACTGTCTCATCCTCTGTTGTCCCCTTCTCCTCCTGCATCAGAGTCTTTTCCAAAGAACTGACTCTTCGTATCAGGTGGCCAAAGTATTGGAGCTTCAGCGTCAGTCCTTCCGATGAATATTCAGGGTTGATTTCCTTTAGGATTGACTGGTTTGATCTCCTTGCCGTTTAAGGAACTCTCAAGTCTTCTCTTCACAATTCTTTCGAATTATGTGCTGGAGAAGACTCTTGAGAGTTCCAAATGGTCTGAATATGCAAACATGGACCTCAAGATAAAATTAACCCCTTTCTTATTCAAAATACATGAAGAACTCTATATCCCAATAAAAATACAGACAACCCAATTAAAAATGGGCAAAATATTTGAGCAGACATTTTTCTAAGGTAGACACATAAATGACAAAAAGCACATCAAAGGTGTTTAACATCATTATTCATCATGCATATGCATGGATAAAATAGAATGATCCCATGTAAAGAATTTCAGAAGACTAGATGAAGGAAAATAATCAATATTCAAACACAGGGTTAAGTAAAATAATTTTATAACTGATATACTGTACTAAAATTTTAGAAAAGCAAAACAAACAGAAAATCTTAAAAGTATTCGGATAGGAAAAAACAGGTTGCTTACAAAGAAAGAGTGATTTGTTACACAGTAAACTTAATAATAACCCTTCATGCTAAAATATGAGACTGGGGAAATCAGTAGAACTGGGAGCTTTTCTAGGACAGTAAATCAAAACATGAGTTCTGCAAAGAGAAACTCAATACAGATCTCTACCCTTGGGTCAAAAACCTATTTTTTTTCCTGACCAGAACAAATAACCATTCCATGGAAGAATTCTGAAGCATATAATAACTTTTTATTTAAGCTATTTTTTGTCATTTTTTATGCTTAGGATAAAGAAATGGAAATCTCTGAGCTCTGGTACTAGTCTGTTGCCTTCATGTTTTACATTGTTATAAATAAGAGAAATAGTTTTCCATCCTAAACAATATTATATTTGATAGAGATTTATAGTTAACTGCTAATTAAGTCAAGCACTATTGACATGAAGAGTGGTAGCACTGCAAATATCCCAATAGGTTATCAACAATAATGCATATATTTACCTTCAAAAATCACATTAACTTTAAAAATCCTTATGAAGAATCTAATATACACTTGCTCGTTGTTGTGACTGTAGGTTTGAAACTGAGGATGGTCCATAGCAGGGACCATGCACACTTCTAATATTCTAGACCTAAAAAAACAATTGGCACACTTGTATTTTACATGTTAATTGCACTTTAACTCATTTAATCACAATTTAAAAAATCTATGAGTCCATGGTGATTCTAAAATGAGGGACAGGGCTTTTCTTTATGGAAGAATGGCAACTCATCAAAGCAAAACGAATGGTATACTCAGAAAAGTTACCACTTTGCAACCATTATTGTAATAAATTATTCAGGCTAAAATCACAATTCGGTAGTAAAAAAAAAAAAAACACCACAATGTGACCAGTTGAGAGATAACAGGACAAACAAATTCTCAGTGTCACTTCATAGATTATTCATTAATTAGGAGAGAGACAGGGGAACCTAGATGATGAAATCTAATGGATACTCGAAGACATCAAACTGAGCCTCACAAAGAGTGAGACATTGTATACCTCCTGCCTGAGGCACTGAGAAGGAAGCAACATCAGTTAAGTGGTACTCAGAAACATCCAGCCAAGAATTTGAACCTGAATCTGGGGCCCAGGAAACAGACAGTCAGTTTAAGGGATGATCTGTGATACAACTGATCTATAGACCTCAAATCAACTATCATGAAAGAAGAGGAAAAAAATGCTGAGAATTTTTAGAATAAGAAAGACAAAAGAAACATGACAATAAAATGCAAATAATGATCCCTGATTAGTTCCCCCCCAGAAAACAAAAAGAAAACAGTTATAAAGATCAAAATAAAATAGGAGTTATAAAGAACATTATTAAAACCAAAATAAAAATGAAGGTAAAAATAAAAATGAAACAGTTATAAAGGACTTTATTTTGGCAGTTGTGAAAATTTGAACATCAACTGTTTGTTACATAATAGTAGCAGATCAACGTCAGGCATCTTGAATGTGAGCCTGACACTGAGGGTACGAGGCAGAATGCCCTTGTTTGTAGGAGATTTATGCAAGTATATTTAAATATGAAGAAGGAGAGATACAGTTAATGTGGAAAACGTGAACAACTGGCAAATTGTTGTGAATATATGGTGGTCACTGTAATATTCTGGAAAGTTTTCTGCATGTGTGAAATTTTTCAAAGAGTTGGGGAAAATGGGATTAAGTCTTTTATTTTGTTAACTTATAAATTAATAATTCAAATTATTTGTAAAAATTTTCAGAAAACAGATATTACCACTATTTCACAGCCTATAAGATTTTATCTATGTACTATATTAATAATAAATATTATTCTTATAATGAATCTTATACTATGTCAGATAGTATGCTAAGCACTTTAAATATAATCTCTCAAAGGGAATCCTCCTATGCTGTTGGTGGGAATGTAAGTTGGTGCTGCCACTATAGAAAACAGTATAGAGGTTCCTAAAAATCTAAAGATAGAGTTGCCATATGATCCAAAAATCCCACTCCTGGGCATACAGACAAGACTATAATTCAGAAAGATACTTGCACCTCAATGTGATTTAGCTGTAAGCTGTGAGCTTCCTATATAGGCGGACAGTTTCATTCTGAAGAAATGAAAACGAATGCAAAAGAGGTTTAAGAACAATAATAAATACAATCACTTTACAAAATGATTAACACTATTTTGAGTGAATTGGTGGAATTTTTCAAAGTACAGGAATATACACACATTTTTATTTCTCACATTGGCAAGAATCTTTTCTTGGCCTACCACTTACTAGGTCCTGTTATGACATAACTCTCACTTTTCATGTAGATTTTAAAAAGGGACAAAGTGAAAGTCACTCAGTCGTGTCCGACTCTTTGCAACCCCATGCACTGTACAGTCCATGGAATTCTCCAGGCAAGAATACTGGAGTGGGTAGCCTTTCTCTTCACCAGGGGATCTTCCCAACCCAGGGATCGAACCCAGGTCTCCTGTATTGCAGGCAATTCTTTACCAGCTGAGCCACAAGGGAAGTTCCATAATGTGTGTGCATGTGTGTATATTTGTGTGTGTGTGTGTGTGTGTGTGGTGTGTGTGTGGTGTGTGTTTGTGTTAGGTGCTCAGTTGTGTCCAACTCTTTGCGACCCCATAGACTGTAGCCCGCCAGGTTCCTCTATCCATGGGGTTCTCCAGGCAAGAACACTGGAGTGGGTTGCCATTTCCTTCTCCAAAAAAAGGGATGAGAAAAATTCATACCATCTTAATTACATATAAGAAGACAAATTCTCTGAAGATCCTTTATGAATTGAGTTGTACTTTTATCTTTCTTTGAATATCTTTATCTTTCTGTTCTCTAAGATAGCAAAGCAACTTCACATAATGCCTTATAGTAATTTTAATAATTATATCGATAACCTTTAACATTTTTCCTATTAAGACTGTAGGAAATGATGTGTCAATAATATTTCAGCTATTGTATACAAAATAAACAGAAACATAGCAAAATGGTACTTTAGCAATAAGGCTAAATATATTCATAAGTTGATTAATATATTTGAAAGCATCTATTGTAAAAGAGAAATATACATAAAATAGGAAAGATCTATTGGTTCTAGAAATACTTTTTATTCTGATTCACCTAAAAAAATATCCAATATTATTCAAGCCTAGCGCATTGCATAGTTTGTAGAAAATTACTCAGTATACTCATCTTCAACTGTATATTTGTCCATTCACTTACTTATACAGCTATAAACTTTTATTTATAGATGTTTGTTTATTTGGCTCTTGTTATGTGCCAGAAATTGTGCTGGTTACTTGAGAAATAAACTGTCATTAAGATAGAGTGGTGATCCCATTGCATAAATTGTGGACAGCAAATTAAACTATTATCTTCGAATAGATCAGTTCATCAGTGTCATTACCTCATGAGCTGGTCTTTTAATGCAACTTCTACTAAATGTTAGAAGATTCTAGCCATTGGCAAGAACTGTGTAGGTCAGAGCAGAGAGTGTTAAATTCTGCATGTGTAATTCCTCTAAGTTGAGTAAAACACAGAAACCTCTGTTTTTTTAAAGCAAAAGAGTAATCAGGCTGATGACTCAGAAGGAAACACTGCCATTTTCTAAAGGTCAAAAATGTATGACTTTGAGCCAATTAACCAATGGGCTGATGCCATCAAGATGTTTTCCAAACCAAGTAGCTGTTTTCTCATCGTTACGTCAGAGGTTAAATTCTACCCACCTTGCTTCCTCTGAGTATTCCAAGGTAAATGAACCAGCCAGTGACATCTACAAATCCAATACCAATGGAAGAGAAAAAAACTATCCAAAAGGGAAATCAAGTGAAGATCATAAAAATATATCGCCAACTTGCGAAATGAACATAAACTTGTAGGTTAACCTTGACAGCTAGTACTACATAAATGGCAACATAAAAATTCTACCTAAAAAAGTACTCTACAGTTTAAAAATTCTAAAAATAAAAAGAAGAGCAATAAATTTGTCAGTGATCCTAGAATATTGTCAACAGAGAGACTGAAGTTGATTTGATTCAGGCACTGATCAAGGGTTTGACACAAAAACAGTATGAAGCCAAAGGCACTGAGTGGCAGGAAGGTGGTGATGAGGTGAGTGGAAGGCATGGGATGGGCTTTGTGGATTTTCTGCATTTAATCATTTTTCCTTGATATTCCTCCTATACCTTGACCATACTATTATTAACCTCATCCATTATGCCATGTGTGATTAATTCCTCTCTATATAACAGAGAATGGAAGAGCCCCTGGCAAAACCTCTTTGTGTTTCCTATACATACTTTTGAAGATAAAAGAGGAAAAAAAAATCACAAAAATGCCTAAAAGTCAGACTGACGATAGAATATTTTTAGTGTCCTTTCAGTGTCCCTTCTGTTGTGAGTGACACAAGTGGGACACGAACTAGATTAAACAAAAATGGGATTTATCAGATCATAAAACAGAGAAGCCTAAGGCTGTCTGGGCTTTATATACAGCAGGATCCAGCACTCAGAGGATGCCATCAAGGTTCTCCTGTTACCAGGAATTGTCGGCTCTGCTTGTCATGGGGCAGCTTCTTTCTGCATGCAGCTCCAAGCATAGGATAGACTGTTCACACATAAATTGCAGAAAATGATTCTGGGTGGTCCAATGGCGAAGACTCCATGCTCCCAAGGCAGGGAGCTCAAGTTTGATCCCTAGTCAAGGAACTAGATCCATGTGCTGCAACTAAGATCCTGTGCAGCCAAATAAACAAATAGAAAGAGAAAATGGTTCTGATTGTCTCAACCTGGATCTCATTCACACCTCTATCTCAAGATTATGGGAAGGAACAGTGACTGAAAGTTTTACCCTATATGCAGGTTTAAATAGGTATAGAAACGAGAGAGAAAAGCTCAGATGGTAATTTGGGAGGGGGAGCTCAAGATCAGAAAAATGAAATTAGGACATCACAGTGTTTCTGTACAGCTCAAAATAATTGAATCTTGCTCTCTACATTTTGCTATTTTCTTACATTGTGTATCTTGCCTTCTTCATATAAAATTCAACAAAAACCAAATTTCCTAGCTTTCCTTGTCACTAAAGTGTAGACATGTGACTTATATTCCACTCCTGGGATGCACTCATGTAAGTCAGGTCAGAATGGAGCTGTCTGAGTGGGAGGCACTGATTTGGGGGTGCCAGTAGGGAGGCCATACCATCTGGGCTCAGACAGCTCTGAGTTGTGGTTTTGAAAAATGAAAGTGTTAGTCTGACTGTTTGGGATCCCAAGAACTATAGCCTACCAGGCCCCTCTGACCATGGGGATTCTCCAGGTAAGAACACTGGTGGGTTGCCATACCCTCCTCCAAGGGCTTGTCCCAACCCAGGGATCAGGGGTCTCCTGCATTGCAGGCCGATACTTTACCATCTGAGCCATAGGGGATTCTGGGAGTTGCTTAATCTGAATTCTGTTCTTACAGAGTTGCCAAAGACTCTAAGAGCTATCTAACATTTTGTAAAACAAACATAAATACAATTTCTCCACTTCACTGGGATTCATTTTTTCCCTTGTGAAGCCTAATCACAGAAGCCTCTGCTGTTTATTCATAAAACTGAGAAAATATATTCCTGCAGGTCTTTCAGGAGCTGTAAGAATGAAATAGGTAATATACATGAAACAGCTTGAAAGGTATTAAAGAGTGATACATATGTAAGATTTTATCGTGGAATAGGCATATTTTCTGCTGCTCCAAAAGGCAAACCTGAGTTACCCTGGAGCCATTGCAAAGACAGAAAATTTGAATAAATTTTCCAAGAGATTAGAGCTAGCCAATGTTAGGACAGGCAGCCTGATAAAGGAATGAGCTTCTCATAAAGAAGATATTCAAGCATAATTGGGTGATCAACTAACAGACATACAGTAAATGGGACTTCTATTTCTGAAACAGACTTGAACTAGAGGCTACTAAGGTCTCCTTATAATTCTAATATTCCCTGATTGTGCCTTGGCAATTTTATATCAAGAGACTTTCAGGTTCACTTTTTATATTTTTCCATTTGTATATTGTATCATATTTATATAATTGTATGCTCTGATAATATAAAATATTAATATTTTGTACCCCTATAAATAGAAATATGCACAGTCACTAAATTTATAGGTATGTGAAATATATATTAGCAAAATATTAAATATATTGATATTTACCAATAAGTTAAAATATATCTGTAAAATATATACTATATTAAATATAGCATAATTATATTGTGAACATGTAAAGACATATACGTACACTGTATCAGTTCAGTTCAGTCACTCAGTCATGTCCAACTCCTTGCAACTCCATGGACTGCAGCACGCCAGGCCTCCCTGTCCATCCCCAATCCCCGGAGCTTACTCAAACTCATATCCATCGAGTCGGTGATGCCATCCAACCATCTCATCCTCTGTTGTCCCCTTCTCCTCCTGCCTTCATTCTTTCCCAGCATCAGGGTCTTTTCCAATGAGTCAGTTCTTCACATCAGATGGCCGAAGTATTGGAGCTTCAGCTTTAGCACAGTCCTTCCAATGAATATTCAGGATTGATTTCCTTTAGGATGGACTGGTTGGATCTCCTTGCAGTCCAAGGGACTCTCAAGAGTCTTGTCCAACACCACAGTTCAAAAGCATCAATTCTTTGGTGCTCAGTTTTCTTTATAGTCCAACTCTCACATCCATACATGACTACTGGAAAAACCATAGCTTTGTAGCTTTGACTAGATGGACCTTTGTTGGCAAAGTAATGTCTCTGCTTTTTGTGCTGTCTAGGTTGGTCATAGTTTTGTATGCATTTACATAATAACTCTTCATGGTGTCACTTCATGCTTATGTAGGTTTTTTTATCCTATATTTCAGTTTGAAATATATAATTTTATTTGGGATAAGTTCAATATGCAGGTGCTTCTGAGTTCACAAACTCAATCACAAAATGTTGTGAGAGTAAACATATATGTGCATAATATCTTAAGTGTGTCCTCTTCTCATTTTGCTCCAAGGGGCTCTTTGGATTCTTTTATTATCACTGAAGTATGTATTCACTTGCCATTTTCTCTGGCTGAATTGGGACCTCTTCAATGATAGGACTTGTTAAAATAACGACTAGTGTTGTGCATGGCCCCCACTTAGTGCAATATGGATATATATGCTGACAATGACTGGCAATAAGCCAACAGGACTAGCCTTTCCTGTTGACTGCTTTGAGAAGAATGTGTAATCTGCCTTTGTTGGATGTTTCACTTTATAAGCATACATAAGTGTGTGTGTATATATATATATACACACACACATATACATATGTGATAGATACATGATCTATCAGGTAAAAGGAACAGCTGTAAACAGGCCTTTAGCAGTGTGGTGGTGATGTGTGGAATTGGGAAAGCATGTTATAGTCCTACGATTATGTCTCAGTCCTTTAATAAGCCTCTGTCTCTGGACTGTGAACTTCACAAGTATTTCTCAGGTTTTCATTCTCCCCCCTCAGGTGGGACAGGATGGTCAGAGTGGGCCTGAGTCGGATATTTCCCTTCACCAGGTCAGGCAGGCTCTGACAACACCCTATCATGTGAGGCTCTGGTTCAGTACCTTCTCCTGATGGTAGATCTTTTGAACAGAGCACTCTGGCATATTTTAGGATATTTCCTTTTTCCTCTTCTCTGCTGGAAGCACAAGGAGATTTTCCCCAGTGTTTACCGTGGGAACCTGGTAGAATTCCTGGAGATAAACCTCATAACCTCATGGGGTCCTTCCTATGACTGAATTCCCCTGGAGTTCTTAACTCTGAGCATTGTCTCTATCGAGCCTCTAGCAACAAATCAATACATTTCAGGTTTTCCTACCCTGACACTGGTTCCTGTGAAGGTCTCTGCTTGAGAGTCTGCTCTGATAAGTCTGGATGACCTGTATTCACCGTTTCTCTAATCTTAGGGGCAGTGATTTATCATTGCATTCTCCCCCCTCTTATGGATCTAAGAATTGTTGTTGATTTTTCAGAATATGTAGCCTTTTATTTATTGTTAGGATGGACTAACAATCTCCAAGCTCCTTACATGTGGAACTGGAAAATGGAAGTCCCTGCTTACTGTTTTAACAGGTCATTAATTGCACAACTGTGGTAGATTCCTATAGATCTGTAGCAGTAGATTAGAAAAAAGTACTCTAAGCGTTAATTCTGCCATATATTTAATACAGGATACGTGTCTAAGCTCTGTGGCAAAAAGGGCCCAACCAAGGTCAGACAAATACAAACTGTTCAGGTACTTGGTACCTGCTTTTTTTGTTATGTAACTATTTCTTGCCTGTAACACCCTTCTATGTTCTTGTCAACTCCATTCTTGTATGTAGGTGACAAAGTTAAATTTACAAGAATTGCAACTTTGATTTTTTTTTCAAAACAGGAAAAAAAAGTCTATTTTGGCATTTTAGTTTTTGTATTCTTCTGTATTACGTAAGTCCAAAAACTAGAAATGTCAAATGAGAAAGCTAGCCATCTTGGAATGGAGAATATATGGTGTTCATTTTTACCATGTGCCAGACATTGTGCTATTTTATATATATGATCTCATTTTCCCTTTATCCCAGTAATGGAGGTAGGTTCCATTATAATGTTTGTTTTAAGAAAGGAAAGCCAAAGCAAAGTTAGGTTGAATGCCTTAACCAAAGTCAGAAGTAGAAAATTCTGGAAGCAGTATTGGAATGCAGATATGATCAATTCCAGAGCCCATGGCTCAATAAATACAAAAGGCATCATCATTGAAACATTCCCATTTTGTGAGTAAGGACAATAAAACCTCAGGATATTTAATGATTAAGTCTAATTATACAGGGCTAAAGAGCACAGTTGTTCAGACTGTGCTCTACACAAACCTAAGGGTATCAGTTACATCATGCTCCTGGTTTAATGCATTTTTTTTTCATGATAGTGTTTTGAATATTTGCAGATTCCTATTATGTGAACCTAAAAACTCCACATATCTGCTCTTTATCTTCACTCCTTGTCAACTTCTCTTAATTTCTAACATAGTAAGATTCATTTGTCATAGCCTGCATTATGTCCTGGGATCCATGCCATATTAGTTGAGCTTAAAACTGTTTTTCGTAGAGTAAAATTCACCTTTTGCAATGTCCAGTTCTGTGGGTTGTGACAGGGGCAGAGTCATGTATCTGTCAAGTGAGTATCATCAGGGTACGTCATCTAGGATCACCGACAACCTTGGTTTGCCTGGAAGTAAGAGGATCTGGCAAGCAGGCTGTGTAGTTGTAAATTCAGAACATTCATAAACTAAGAAATTCAGAACAAGCACAAACTAAGTCGAGTAGTTGCTCACTCTTCTTCTATCATCCTAAAACTTCTCCCCTGAAGTCCCTTCATAGTCAACCCCATCTCCAAACCTCCCTGGCAACCACTGATCTGTCTTCCATCTCTGCGGCTTTGCTTTTTCCAGTATGTCATGTAAATGGCATCGTATAATATATATTATTTAGGCTTCGGCTCTGTTAACCCCAGTTCTCTGGTGGACTTAAGAAAAGTCATTGATTTACACTTTATCCAGCTTTTTTCTTACTGTAGGGGTAGTTGTGTTGATCTTTTTCCAGTTCTTTATGTTTCTAAGCTAAAACTACTCATCTACTTTTTAAATGAAGGGAGAAATAGTGTCTTAACATCGAACCCAAAAGGTGATCAACATGTACGATTTGCTGACATATAGTTAGCAAAATTAAATATATGACAGTTTGACAGTTGTTTTTTCAAAGGTGATGTAGGAAAAGGAGTAAGCAAAACACAAAGAGGAAACAAAAATGTTTAAAATCATAGAGAATACAAAATGAATGCTACTTCAACTATAGGAAGACAGCAGTCCCTTTATGACCATCCGGGGGGGGGGAAATGTAGCTTTAAGCAGTCCTCCACTAGCTGTTAGTATTCTCTGCTATTGCCAATTAAAGACCAACATTTGAAGGAAAACTGTCATTGGTATCATAATTCTCTTTACATGGTACTATAAGGGATAAACAGTTGGCAATCGCTGTTTCCTAATTGACTCATCCACTTACAACAATAATAAAATTATTACTCAGCAACCTTGTAAATGATTACAAATTACTGCAATAAGCAAAAGGTATTCAACCTCATCATTGTGCCATCAACGCATTTCAAGATTAATCAAAGACATCAGTAATGAACAAATGAGGCATTTCTTTTCACAAACAGAAATGGATATTGTTCTCTACCTCCACCTTCTTTGCAGGTTTGAAAATGTAAAAGGAAATTACGGTTTTCTTCAAAACACTATTGCTCACCACACAGCCCAGTTCTTAGATTTGCATGTGTAAGCCTTCTTTATTGAACACAAGAGTAATAATTTTATGTCAATATTTAAAGAGGGACATTTTACCCTGAGTAGCTAAAGAGAAAGGAAGAAAGCAAATATTGTATAATTCAGGCTTCTAAATAATTTTAAAAATCAAAGCTGGCAAAAAATTTTTTTGATTAACTTCAGAATCATCAGAAGCAACGTTAAACCCTATGGTCAAAACAAGGCAAGACCACTCCTCTCCACCATCTTCTATTACACAGACTCTAAGCTGTATTGAGAGAGAAACATAAAGACACACACACACAGATGAATTCACTGACTAAATCTGGATATAGAATGAGAACAGCACTTGGAGACAAGACAGAAAAACCCAGTTGCTAGAAATGATTTGATTCGATGCTGATCCCAAGAGCTTGGTCCTAGATCATGAAACCCTTTCCACTGTAAGGATTTCAAAGCTAAGTCTGTAGTTTTAGGTAGAATAGCTTGAGATGATTATAAAGGAAAGGTGACAAAAGTGGTTAAGTTGGCAAAGTCTAAGTGCAGGACAGTGACGGAGACCCAGACATGAGAACAGAATTGCGGACACAGCAAGGGAAGGAGAGGGTGGGACGCACTGAGAGAGGAGCACGGAAACATACACATCACCACATGCAAAACAAATAGCCTGTGGGAATTTGCTGTGTGGTGCAGGGAGCTCAAACTGGTACTCTGTGACAACCTAGCGGGGTGGGATGGGATGGGAGGTGGGAGGGAGGGGACATATGTGTACCTATGGGATGTATGACCAAAACAACATGGTAAAGCAATTATCCTCCAATTAAAACTAAATACATTTATATAAAAAAAAAGGAGCTAGTGAAAAAGCACCAGTATGCTTGGTAAGTACATCTATAATGCCTACTCAACTCACCCTTCCAAATCAATCTCAAAGAGGGTGCAGGAGTACAATGATAAGAGGCTACATGTTCTTGTGGATTTCAAGATCACCTTGTAAGGCAAAGGGTATAGTTGCTTCCTCCAGCATCCACTTCCCCTTCGCTTCTTGTAACAAAACCACAAATGGTAGCTGGGTGCACTGCCTCCCAGAGACAGAGGCCACCTGCCCTACCCTACCTGACAGGGTTCAGGCCTCTCTAGAAATTATTTGAGAAAAATAACTTACGACCTTCTCTTTTCTACTTGTTGTGATTTTCTGGTTTTGTTTTGTTTATTGAGCCTGTTCATTTATTTCAAAAACACAGACAGGCGTCAATCATCCCAGAAAAGGGAATAATGTTGACAGAAGGGAATGGATTTTTCAGTTATTTTCTCTAACACTTCCAACAATGTACTCTCACCCTCCCGCAGGTTGAGAAACTGTGATGTCAGCACCCAGGACAAGACAGGTGCATTCTGCTCATGGCTTGATGTTGTTAGAGCTTTGTTGGGGTGGGTTCACGTCTTCCTTTTCTACCCATTTATCTGAGATGTCTGCCTGACCTAAGATGACTTAGGAACCACCACAGTCACTCTGTGCCTTCTGTCTTGCATGGTGTGCCTGCGCATGCTCAGTCACGTCCAACTCTTTGCGACCCCATGGACTGTATCCCGTCAGTCTCCTCTGTCCATGGGATTTCCCAAGCGGGTTTCCAATTCCTCCTCCAGTGGCTCTTCCCCATTCAGGGATCAAACACAAGTCCCCTGCATTAACAGGCAGGTTCTTTACCACGGGGTCACCAGGGAATGATACTAATGAACTGTTGTTTCCCATACGTATTGATGTAATTTATTTGGCACATAAAAGTTTCATGAAAAATATCTATATTGCAAAGAAGAATTCTTATTACAATGCCAAATGCACACAAATCACAACAGAATGAATGCTCAACCATGATTAAATTAATTTTGTAAAGTTTGGGAATAAATTGCTTTTTGTCTGGGCCTACAATATACAAATAAAATTTGAAAGTCATCATGCAAAACTCACTGGAATTAGAAGCATGTGAAAGGAAAATACTAAAATTTTGTAATCACTTTAGAAGCTTACCTAGCTCTCCAACTCATTGTCATTCTCCCTTAGCTGGTAACCTAGGGATCAATAAAAGCTATTCTGGTTGGAAAACTCTAACTACTAGTGCAGAAAAGAATTGTGTTTGGTTTATTTAGTCATGTCATGAAGCCTTAAGGAAGGCAATAAAAATCTCTGACACTCTCCAGAAAAGCAGAAGCTTACCACACAGAAACCAATGTTATAAAAAGTCTTTTAGCCATTGGAAAAAAGAAATAGCTCAACACATTTAGTGAAGAGAACGAGATGATATCTATTCACGGAATATGTAATCAGATGGAATTTAAGAATTCTTATGGGAATAAAAAGAAACATAACCCAATTTAAAAACTGACAAAGGAGCTGAACAGAAATTTCTCAAAAGAATAGATCTGAATAGCTAGTAAGCACAGGAAGAGATTTTAAACACTGTTAGCCACCAGGGAAATACAAATCAAAACAAGGATGAGGTGCTGCTTCATACCACATTAGAATGGCTAAGATTAAATGATGGATAACAGCAAGTGTTTGCAAGAACACAGAAAAATTGGAACCCTCATGCACTGCTGGAGGGGAGGTAAAATGGTGTAACTTCTCTGATAGTTGCTCAGTAAACTCTGGTAGTAGCTCAAAGGATGAAACATAATACCTTATGAACCAGAAATTACACTCCTAGGTATACACACAAGATAAATGAAAAGATGTCAACACAAAAACTTGAACATCAGTGTTCACAGCAGCATTATTCATGACAGCCAAAAACTGGAAACAACTCAAAGATATATCAACTGATCAATGGATAAACAAAATGTGGTATATCCATGTAATCAAATAGTATTCCACCACAAAAATGAGGTTCTGACATATGCTATAATTATGGAAGAATCTTGAAAACTTTAGGTTAATGGAAAAAAACAGTCACAAAAGCTGCATATTATATGATTCCACTTATACAAATATCCTGACTAGGGAAATCTATACAAACAGGATGAAGATTAGTGCCTGCTCAGTGCTAGAGAGGATGGGGATTTAGGTGGGTGCTAGCTTAGCTAAAGTTACAACATTTTGCCGACAAAGGTCTATGTAGTAAAAGCTATGGTTTTTTCCAGTAGTCATGTACAGATGTGAGAGTTGGACCATAAAAAATCTAAGCGTCAAAGAATTAAAGCTTTCAAACTGTGGTGCTGGAGAAGACTTTCAACAGTCCCTTGGACAGCAAGGAGATCAAACCAATCAGTCCTAAAGGAAATCAGTCCTGAATACTCGCTAAAAAGACTGATGCTGAAGCTGAAGCTTCAATACTTTGGCTCCCTGATGGGAAGAGGCAACTCATTGGAAAAGACCCAGACGCTGGGAAAGATTGAAGGCAAAAGGAGAAGAGGGTGGCAGAAGATGAGATGGTTAGATAGCATCACCAACCCAATGAACATGAGTTTGAGCAAAGTCTAAGAGTTGGTGATGGACAGGGAAGCCTGGTGTGCTGCAGTCCCTGGGGTCACAAAGAGTCAAACATGACTGAACAAAAACAGCTAAAGGTACAGCGTTTATTTTAGAGGTGATAAAATGGTCTAAAAATGGCTGTACTGATGATTGTACATATCCATGAATATACTAAAGTCCACTGAATTGTATGCTTTAAACGGATAAGTTGTATGGGGTAGGTGAATTAATTTCTAAATACTGTTAAAAAAAAACCTTAAGAAGGTACATTATTACCCATTTAGCTGGTTGCCACCTCTGATTATGTTTAGCACAGATTTTATTATGAATTCAAAAATCATAAGGGTCTGGTGCAGAATGCTACTCACATCATATTACTGTAACACCTTAAAGAGGTAAATACTTTGAGGTACTGCAGAATTTGCTTTTCTGAAATATACAGTGCCTCTGTCACAACAATAAATATCTTTCTCAGAAGCTGGAGGTCAAACAGTATGTAGGTTGCTGCTGCTGCTGCTAAGTCGCTTCAGTCGTGTCCGACTCTGTGCGACCCCATAGACGGCAGCCCGCAAGGCTCCCCCATCCCTGGGATTCTCCAGGCAAGAACACTGGAGGTTACACTAGTATTTAAGAGACTGTCTCATTTCTTGCACACTGTTTAGCAGAAAAGATAGACCTTGCTAAAGCACTTAACTACTTATGTTCCCTGGTAGCTCAGATGGTACAGAGTCTGACTGCAGTGTGACAGACCCAAGTTTGATCCCTGGATCAGGAAGATCCCCTGGAGAAGGAAATGGCAACCCACTCCAGTATTCTTGTCTGGGAAATCCCATAGATGGAGGAGCCTGGTGGGCTACAGTCCATGGGGTTGCAAAGAGTCAGACACAACTGAGCAACTAACACTTTATTTCACTTAAAATATGATTTTTCCAAATACCCTTGGGTTTGAACTCCAGATTTAAAAATAAGATGATAAACAACAATCTGTTCATTCTAATTTCAGAACAACTTATTTTTACTCAGGTTTTGGGCAGATAGTAGTCCCTCCCAGGTGACTCAGTGGGTAAAGAATCTGCCTGCAGTGCAGGAGATGCAGAAGATTCAGGTTTGATCCCTGGGTCGGGAAGACCCCCCGGAGAAGGAAATGGCAACCCACTCCAGTATTCTTGCCTGGAGAATCCTGTGGACAGAGAAGCCCGGTGGGCTGCAGTCCACGGGTTGCAAAGAGCTGGACACGACTGAAGCCACTGAGCACGAGCAGCTTGATACTAGCACAGGTTGAACACTGTGTGCGCGCTTACCCTTCACTCTAAACATGCAGATTTCGGGGGGCTTTTCTTAATTTCAAATTACTTATTTCACTACCTCCATATACTGATACCCATCAGGCAGCATGTCCAAATTTTTCACTTGTAAAATATGATTGCTTTATTTGTGTAGAGGAAATGCTGAAACTAGAAATGCAAATGGTCACTAACTTAGTTTTAAAATAGACACAAAATCATTGAATCAAATTAATAAAGTAACACAAATCAGTTATTTTAGAGGTTTCTTTGAGAAGTTCAAACAAGTATACTAGAGGTGTCTGCCATAAGGACAAAAACACACCATATGCTGGGCTGTTACTTCTACGGTACTGAATTACCATCGCTATGCAGAACAAAACAAGGCTTCCTCCAAAGTGGAATCGCACTAGTTGGTCTCTGGAGTTCTCCCCCTAAGTATTCCCTTTGGTTCAAGATGTGATCCGAGAGTATGATTCTAGACGCCTGTTTGAATGCTGTGAAAAGTGAAAGTGTTAGTCCCTTAGTCATGTCTGACTCTTTGTGACCCCATGGACCATAGCCCGCCAGGCTCCTCTGTCCATGGGATTCTCCAGGCAAGAATACTGGATTAGGTTGCCATGTCCTCCTCCAGGGGATCTTCCTGACCCGGGGATGGAAACCAGGTCTCTTGCATTGTAGACGGATTCTTTCCTGTCTGAGCCACCAGTGGATTTGAGTACCATAGTTCTCTGTATTCCACAAAGCCTCCTAGGTATATTATATACATTTAAAATTTTAATGATTTTAAAATTGAAATATGGTTAATTTACAATGTCACAGTAGTTTCAAATGTATAGCAAAGTGGTTCAATTATACATATATATATTCTTTAAGGTTCTTTTTTATTATATGTTGTAAGATATCAAATATCATTCCCTGTGCTATACAGTAGATCCTATTTTATATATAGCAGTGTATATATAATCCCAAACTCCTAATTTTTCTCTCCCCCACCCCCCCACCACTTCCCCTTTGGTAATCACAAATTTGTTTTTTTCTCCAAAAGTCTGTTTTGTAAATAAGTTCATTTGTATCATTTTTTAGATTCCATATGTAAATGAAATCATATGATATTTGTTTTTGTCTGCCTGACTTATTTCACTTAATCTGATAATCTCTAGGTCCATCCATGTTGCTGTAAATGGCATTATTTCATTCTCTTCTATGGCTGCCAACTGTTGCCCAGTAAACAACTGCCTCCATATCCAGGCAGGAGAAGTTTACTAAGTCAGTGCCGGATAAACATTGGTTATTCAATTATGGTGGTTTAGTCACTAAATCATGTTTGACTCTTGCGACCCCATGGACTATAGCCTTCCAGACTCCTTTGTCCATGGGATTCTCCAGGCAAGGATACTGGAGTGGGTTGCCATTTAATGTATGCTAAATCGAACAACCAATGTCTTTGAATACCTCAGTTGTTCACACCCAAATAACTGAATGTCATAAAACTACTATCAAAACCTTAAAACTTGGAAGTAGCTACCAATTTGTAATGAGCCAGGTCCTTCCGAGGCTTCAGCTTTGAGCAAGCTGGGTAAGGTAATTTTAGAGGCTGTATTAACTCTTTAAAACCACCAGGGATCTATTTAATAAACTGCTTGTTTCGTGCTAATTTACATGGCTGACTTGATCTAATTTTTAGAAGGGATGGGAACTTGCTAGTGCAAAGTCAATGAGCAGATTTATTGTCAGTGACTCTATGAGAGGAGCCGAGTTACAACAACTGAACATGAGTAAGAACTTGATACTTTACAAATGTTTGCAATAGTTAACAGGCAGAAGTGTTGTAACAAAGAGTCTTTGAATTGTAGCAGTTCAAATAAACGAGGTAAACATTTTTCTTTCATACAATGGCTCAATGATAAAGAATCTGCTTGCCAGTGGAGGGGAAGTGGGTTTGATCCCTGGGTCGAGACGATCCCCTAGAGAAGGAAATATCTAACCAATACACTATTCTTGCCTGGAAAATCCCATGGACAGAGGAGCCTGGTGAACTACAGTACATGGATTCACAAAAGAATCAGACAGGATTTAGTGACTAAACAACATAGGAATACATGACAGGATAATAAAGGTGTGTCATGTCTATTAGCTACCCAAATTGGTGGCAAACTGCTGATGTAGGGGTGTGGAGGACCATTCCTGAATGTATCCAGGGCCTAAAGGTCCTCGTATCTTGCTGCTTGTATTTTAAGGTGTTTTGGTTCTGGAGTCAAAGTTATTTCACACCTGAATATTTGCCTTCCAGCTTATCAAAGGGTGGGAGAGAAGATTGGGAACAGTGTCTGTAAGGAAATGGTCCTCATTATTCCTATTAATATTCCATGGGTTAAAGCAGCCACACAGCCTCTCCCAGATGCAATGAAACCTGGCAAGGCATGTTCCCTGTTAAGATGCAGTGAGTTTCTATAACAAGAGTGGAGGACGGAGGATGTACCTGTGGGTAAAAGGGAGGTTCCTTTTACTCAGGGCAGTGACCAAGCTCTGAGATCCTCTCTGAGGCACACAGAAATCTACTGGTTGAATGCTTACTGTTGTCTCATATTTTACAGAAGAAGAAATTAAAGGTGGAACGAAGAAAACGAGCTTAGATTTGCACCTATTGTAACTGATGTCAACAGATAATTCCCAAAAGAGATAAGTAAAGACATAGGGTAAATAATAGAATAAGTTAGTGTAGGAAGAAATAGGTTTAAAAGTTAAAAGTGGATGCTCTTAGGGAATAGTGTTTGAGGTTTGGGGAGGCTGAGAAAAAGACAGCTGCTTTTCATGGTTAATATTTTGGTTTAAACTGATTTATTAAAATATATGTATATATTACTTTGATAAGAGTTTAAAATATAAAGAACAAATATATATATATGTGTATATATATATATATATATATATATATACACACACACACATGATTATATATCAACCAGCAGCCATAATTTAGGCAGATTGCTTCCACTTATCTCTAATGGCCCCTGATAACACCAATCTAGTCGCTAAATGTTCGCTAGGGAATGTTAAATTCCAAGTAATGATGTCTTTTTGAAAAGAGATATGTCAAAAAATTCACCCCCTCACACTGAGCTTAGGCCTCACTACCTCCACACCAGAAAATCACTGCATATTTGGGTGGTTAGATGGAGAAAACACAGCTGTTGATGCTTCCTTGGGCTGAACATGTGCGAACACCTCCAATTCCAGTGAGTAATGACCTTCACCCAGTTCTATTCCACTAGGAGTCTGCAGGCAGCAATGCCCTTGGAGGTTACTGTATGCTTGGTCAAAAAATGAAACTTATATAGGATATCTCTGATAACTGTGTGGGTGTTAAGCATCTTCACAAATTTTTCACGTGACAAGAGCTAACCACCTCAAATGTTATTCATCCCATAAGCTCAGTATATCCCTCAATCTCTCTCTCTATCTACTCCATCTGTATTACCCCACTTCTTATGCAGCCCTCTGTGCTTTACAGGGCAAGGTAATATTTTTAAATTTAAAATTCGGGTATATTTCTGTTTTCAGCTATTTCTCATGATCCTTAGGATGAAGTCCTAGGGCCTTACATCTTTACTCCTCTCTGAGCTTCTCAACAAGCTGTTTCTTCTGCATGGAACATTGTTCTATTTCCCATCCCTGTACTTGAAGTGATAAGTGCTCAGTAGGGTCTGATTCTTTGTGATCCTATGGACTTAGTGTTTCTTTGCCCACTGAGCCACATGGGAAGCCCAGAATGAGTTTACTACCACTTATACCTGGCCATTATATCTACTACTGTGGGCAGGAATCCCTTAGAAGAAATGGAGTAGCCATCATGGTCAACAAAAGAGTCTGAAATGCAGTATTTGCATGCAATCTCAAAAACGACAGAATGATCTCTGTTTGTTTCCAAGGCAAATCATTCAATATCACAGTAATCCAAGTCTATGCCCCAACCAGTAATGCTGAAAAAGCTGAAGTTGAACAGTTCTATGAAGACCTATAAGACCTTTTAGAACTAACACCCAAAAAAGATGTCCTTTTCATAATAGGGGACTGGAATTCAAAAGTAGGAAGTCAAAACAAACCTGGGGTAACAGGCAAATTTGACTTTGGAGTACAGAATGAAGCAGGGCAAAGGCTAATAGAGTTTTGCCAACGGAATGCACTGGTCACAGCAAACACCCTCTTCCAACAACACAAGAAAAGACGTTACACATGGACATCATCAGATGGTCAACACCGAAATCAGACTGATTATATTCTTTGCAGCCAAAGATGGAGAAGCTCGATACAGTCAGCAAAAACAAGACCAGGAGCTGACTGTCGCTCAAATCATGAACTCCTTATTGCCAAATTCAGACTTAAATTGAAGAAAGTAGGGAAAACCACTAGACCATTCAGGTCTGACCTAAATGAAATCCCTTATGATTATACAGTGGAAGTGAGAAATAGATTTAAGGGACTAGATCTGATAGATAGAGTGCCTGATGAACTATGGAATGAGGTTCGTGACACTGTACAGGAGACAGGGATCAAGACCATCCCCATGGAAAAGAAATGCAAAACAGCAAAATGGCTGTCTGGGGAGGCCTTACAAATAGCTGTGAAAAGAAGAGAAGTGAAAAGGAAAGATATAAGCATCTGAATGCAGAGTTCCGAAGAATAGCAAGGAGAGATAAGAAAGCCTTCCTCAGTGATGAATGCAAAGAAATAGAGGAAAACAACAGAATGGGAAAGACTAGAGATCTTGTCAAGAAAATTAAATATACCAACAGGACATTTCATGCAAAGATGGGCTAGATAAAGGACAGAAATGGTATGGACTTAACAGAAGCAGAAGATATTAAGAAGAGGTGGCAAGAATACACAGAAGAACTGTACAAAAAAGATCTTCATGACCCAGATAATCACGATGGTGTGATCACTCACCTAGAGCCAGACATCCTGGAATGTGAAGTCAAGTGGGCCTTAGAAAGCATCGCTACAAACAAAGCTAGTGGAGGTGATGGAATTCCAGTGGAGCTATTTCAAATCCTGAAAGATGATGCTGTGAAAGTGCTGCACTCAATATGCCAGCCAATTTAGAAAACTCAGCAGTGGCCACAGGACTGGAAAAGGGCAGTTTTCATTCCAATCCCGAAGAAAGGCAATGCCAAAGAATGCTCAAACTACCGCACAATTGCACTCATCTCACACGCTAGTAAAGTAATGCTCAAAATTCTCCAAGCAATTTTGCTTCATCAGCACATGAACCATGAACTTCCAGATGTTCAAGCTGGTTTTAGAAAAGGTAGAGGAACCAGAGATCAAATTGCCAACATCCGCTGGATCATGGAAAAAGCAAGAGAGTTCCAGAAAAACATCTATTTCTGCTTTATTGACTATGCCAAAGCCTTTGACTGTGTGGATCACAATAAACTGCAGATAATTCTGGAAGAGATGGGAATACCAGACCACCTGACATGCCTTTTAAGAAACCTGTATGCAGGTCAGGAAGCAACAGTTAGAACTGGACGTGGAACAAAAGACTGGTTCCAAATAGGAAAAGGAGTACGTCAAGGCTGTATATTGTCACCTTGCTTATTTGACTTCTATGCAGAGTACATCATGAGAAACGCTGGGCTGGAAGAAGCACAAGCTGGAATCAAGATTGCCGGGAGAAATATCAATAACCTCAGATATGCAGATGACACCACCCTTATGGCAGAAAGTGAAGAGGAACTAAAAAGCCTCTTGATGAAAGTGAAAGAGGAGAATGAAAAAGTTGGCTTAAATCTCAACATTCAGAAAATGAAGATCATGGCATCTGGTCCCATCACTTCATGGGAAATAGATGGGGAAACAGTGGAAACAGTGTCAAACTTTATTTTGGGGGGCTCCAAAATCACTGCAGATGGTGATTGCAGCCATGAAATTAAAAGACGCTTACTCCTTGGAAGGAAATTATGACCAACCTAGATAGCATATTCAAAAGCAGAGACATTACTTTGCCCACAAAGGTACATCTAGTCAAGGCTATGATTTATCCAGTGGTCATGTATGGATGTGAGAGTAGGACTGTGAAGAAAGCTGAGCACTGAAGAATTGATGCTTTTGAACTGTGGTGTTGGAGAAGACTCTTGAGAGTCCCTTGGACTGCAAGGAGATCCAACCAGTCCATTCTAAAGGAGATCAGTCCTGGGTGTTCATTGGAAGGACTAATGCTAAAGCTGTAACTCCAATACTTTGGCCACCTCATGCGAAGAGTTGACTCATTGGAAAAGACTGATGCTGGGAGGGATTGGGAGCAGGAGAAGGGGATGACAGAGGATGAGATGGCTGGATGGCATCACTGACTCGATGGACATGAGTTTGAGTGAACTGTGAGAGTTGGTAATAGACAGGGAGGCCTGGCGTGCTGCGATTCATGGGGTCGCAAAGAGTCGGACATGACTGAGTGACTGAACTGAACTGATACCTGGCTCCTGTGAACCTGGGGACTAGAACGGTGCTATCATAAAGAATCTAGTTTTGTAGAGTAGAGGCACTTTCCCTTAATCGTTGTTTTCTGATGATCTGCGGTGGAGAGCTAAGAATGCCTTTTAGTACTGATTCATCTATAGAAGGTCAGCTCCACCACCAATCAAGAATTAGTGATAGTGACCCCCTAGTAAGGTAAGTCATGGGATAAGAGAACAGGGATGTCACTCTATTAGAAGTCTCTCCATATAGAAGTATGAGGCAAGAAGAAAGGAATTTCCCCTCTAAAACTGTAGTTAAACCAGGCTTTCCAACACTCTTTAGTGCCATTAATTTGTATAACTTTAGTAGAGGCATTTACTTTTTATTCCTGACAAAATTTATTATTAATTTCAGATCATAATTCTCGAGTGTCAACTTCACTCTGTATATTGACCCTCCAGTTAATTGATTTACTACTGTTTCCAGCCTGGCATAAACTACGATTTTGATATGTAGCTCTATTTTCATCAAAGTCATTGGCTATCTTCTTTGACAGAATGATGGATACAGAATCCTGACAGGAGACTAGAGATTTCTGATCACTGTGAAATCACACCAGGAAGGATGTTGTACCTTAATGCGCCACTTGTTCCCACAGCCGTTATGCATCCTTGTGTTACTGCATACGGCAGTCAAACCCAGGAGCCATGTGCTATTCTTTGAGGCAGCAAAAACAACAACCACAAATGTCGTGTCCATGCCCTGTCGCTTCTTGGTTTTTAGATCTATTTCCTTGATTTCACTTCCAATTAACAGGTTGTTTTCTGTGTAGACACACCTTCTCAGATGCAGGAGTATGCAGAAAAGAAAGTCCTGCTGAATACTCTTTTTACTTTCTTCTAACAAATCATTTCCTGTAACCACAGAAGCCTTTTACTCTTTCAAGAGAAAGTCTCCACTCAGTGCTTTATGGTTATAGGTATAGTATACCCTGTAGAGCTAATACAGTCTTTCCATTCCTTCTTTTTCTTACATATTTGTCAGTGAGGCAAGGAAATTATCATGTGATTTACTCAAGCATCACTACACTTCACACATCTCTGAAGTAAGATTATATCATTATACCTGTGACATCTGTGGTTACCATATTATTGTACCTAAAAAAATAAAATAAAATCCTCTATTTTTGAAAAACAAAATTATATTGTTTCTTACTGAAGTTTGCCACTTTTCTTTGTCCTAGGTATATACAGGCACAGGAACATATTTTCATTTCTTCTTTCAGTGCTTAAAACTTTATTACTCTATCCTGTCTTACTGCCTTAGTCAAGACCCCTCACCCCCCGCCAGTACAATGTTGTACAGAAATGGACACAGGAGGCATTTGTTTTTTAATCAGCCTCAAGAGAAAATATTTTACGTCTTCTACCAAGATTCTCACCCTAGACTTTCTGTGGATACAGTGAAGAAGTCAGCAAAAATTATTCAACTTGACTCTGGTCAAGTTCTTATACCCTCTATCCTTACCCTCCAGCACCTCTTACCATATCCAGGTATAAGTAAAAGTGAAAACACTGCCGGTGTTAGTTGCTCAGTCTAAGAGTACATGACTTCCCTGGTGGCTCAGACAGTAAAGGGTCTGCCTACAATGCAGAAGACCTGGGTTCAATCCCTGGGTTGGGAAGATCTCCTGGAGAAGGAAACGGCAATCTACTTCAGTACTCTTGCCTGGAAAATCCCATGGGAGCCTGATAGGCTACAGTCCATGGGGTCACAAAGAGTCGGATACAACTGAGCAACTTCACTTTCTTTCTTTCTATGAGTATATAAATAAAACACAGTGATAAGGTCTATGCATGCATGCTAAGTAACTTCAGTCGTGTCTGACTCTTTGTGACCCTATGGACTGTAGCCTGCCAGGCTCCTCTGTCCATGGGATTCTCCAGGCAAGAATACTGGAGTGGATAGCCATTCCCTTCTCCAGGGGATCTTCCTGACTAGGGATCAAACCTGGATCTCCTACATTACAGGCAAATTCTTTACCATCTGAGCCCACCAGGGAAGCCCAGTATCAGGGACCGAATCATCATTAACTCCAAAGGCTGCTAAGTGCTTCTATTGATCCCACTCTTTCCTTCTTCTCCATATACCCATCAGATGACACTTGTTCTTCTTGTTCCCATCAGTGATTCCCATCCCCTCCATAGCCCACAAGACTCCCAAGCTGGGCCGGATACATGCTAATCTCAACTCCTCTTTCTCCTTCACTCATAATGTTCCAGCCACCGGCCTCCTCCAAGCTGATCCTCATATCCTCAGACTGGACCTTGGCCTCAAAGTCTTTTTCACATCTAGTATCTGAATGGTTCAGTTCCTATGTTTCCTTTAGGTCTAAGCACAAATATTAGTTGAAGAGTAAAGCCAAAGATGCTACTTTGGCAATGATACTTAGCCATCTATGTTCTCCCTTTTGGGAGGTATATAGACCTTATCAGGCTTCCAAGTGGTGCTACTGGTAAAGAACCACTTGAACCTGTTTGCCAATGTAGGAGACGTAAGAGATGCAGGTTTGATCCCTGCTTGGAAGATCCCCTGGAGGAGGAAATGGCAAACCACTCCAGTGTTCTTGCCTGGAGAATCCCATGGACAGAGGAGCCTGGTGGGCTACAGTCCATAAGTCACAAAGGGTCAGACACAACTGAAATGATTTAGCATGCACACATAGACCTTAGCACTATGTTTTATTTAAATACTCGTTTTTTGATTTGTAGCTCCTCTCCACTATAATTTAAGGCTATAATAGCAGGCAGTATCGCCCACTTTTGTCCATTATTATATCCTCAGCACCCAGAACAGTGCCTGACCATCAATCACTTAAATAGTTTCCAGATATTTTAGATCTATGGGCATTAATTAAGGACATAGGAAACCAATCTATTACATTCTCAATTTCCACAATTTTTATTAGAGTTTTGTTCCTGAGGGACCTGGTAACTTAAAAAAAAAAATAACTTCTTGGCTTTTTTTGTTTTTTGGACAACAAAAGGAGATAGACAAACCCTAACTTGCATATAAAAGTTCAATAAAACAAAAGTTCGATGAAACATGCCTTTAGAAGAACAAAACTCAAAACTCCAGTGTGCAGCCTCTGTCTGTGCCATTTGTTTTGTGGATAGACTGTCTCTTAGCCAATTCTCTGATGAAGATATTAGACATTAAGAACCCCTGTATGTCCATCTTCCACCATCAAGTTATCCTCTAAGACATAATCCATTAGTCAAATGGAAAATAAACATTCTATTGCCATCTTCAATTATTTTTACCTCTTACTATATATTGCTAATGCCATTATATTTGGATTTCATCAGCTTTGGCCCTTTTTAGTCAGCATATACATACTTAAAAATATATTTGTGAAATAAATTTTTCCATATCCAAAACCATTCAGCAAGTCTAACTTAACATTTTCTTTCAACAGCATGAAACTATTGTTGAAAATTCGTCCTGTGAACCAAGTGCTACAGGAGTTCCATTTAAGATTAATGTGAATTTTCACAGCAGAAAGTAATTAAGTTTCCTTAAGGAGTTTCCTTAAGGTACAGAGGTTATTAAGGAAATCAACATGTTAAATTTCCTCAAATTTCCTAACATTTGGACATTTCCTCAAAAAGTTCATGTGCCAGAATCCTAGGATTCACCCCAACTTAAAAGTTGTTCTACAAAATGCAGTACAAAGGATAAAGTAAATGATGCTAGTAATAACCTCTGTTGTGAATTGAGAGCTTATACTACTGAAACTACTGATCAACCTGATTATCAGTACATTGTAGTATTTTGAATGGGCTCTAAGTAAATGTGTCTTGAATTAAAAACTAAAAGAGTTCACTGTAACTTTTTTTTTTTTGCATCAAGTGAATAAAATTTAGACTGAGCAGAAAAACAAGCCTCCTGCCTTACTGAGGAAATTCTAATCAACAGTTAAATGACATAAAGGCTGGCAGCAGAAGATGAAATAAATTTTTATATTCTCTAGCTATTACCTATTTTACTTTCATATTATAGTGATGTTTATCCAGCAAATAAGAGGGAAAATCTTGTTATTCAGCCTATAATTTATAGTGTATGAAGATGATGGGCCTTGAGCTAAGAGCTTTTACATCTCTTATGTTTTATAAGAAAAGGAAGGAAGGAAGAAAAAGCAGCAGCAGTGAGAGCACTACCAATAGACCATGTGTGGTCTGCAAGGAGATCAAACCAGTGAATCTTCAAGGAAATCAGCCCTGAATATTCATTGGAAGGACTGATGCTGAAGCTGAAGTGCTAATACTTTGGCCACCTGATATGAACAGCTGACTCATTGGAAAAGTCCCTGATGCTGGGAAAGATTGAAGACTGGAAGAGAAGAGGGCGACAGAGGTTGAGATGGTTGAATGGCATAACCAACTCAAAGGACATGAGTTTGAGCAAACTCGGAGAAAGTGGAGGACAGAGGAACCTGGCGTGCTGTAGTCCATGGGGTCACAAATAGTCAGACACGACTTAGCAACTGAACAGTGAGTGGTCTGCAAAGCCTGAGATATTTGCTACCTGACCCTTTATAGAAGATATTTGCCAGCCCCACATCTAGAACATTGAGTACTATATAGTGATCAGACATGACAATATAGACATACACTGACGTCACTGTGTATCAAGCTTTAAAAGCAAGTAAAAGGATTCTGGGAAGAAGCCCAGTAGGAGTCCCCGGATTCTCTCTCTCCATCTAGATAACAATTGCAATGGCAGAATCTGTCTTTTGGAACTCTAGCATCTACTGAACGTTTGTAACTTCCAGGATAGACTTGGACAGTGAATTAAAGCTGTTAATTTTAGTCAATTTCAGTTTTTAGTGCAGTAGCGGCTCCCAATCCCCCACCCCTAGCCACGGGGCAGGCAGCTATGCACACATTCCAAATCAACCTGCCCACCACTTGCAGGAGCCAGGATGGGCAAAATGGACTGGACAGTGTCTCCCAAATATCATGGATCTGTACTGTGATCACCGATTTCTGCCTCTGATCACAGAGGTGCTAAAAGGCAGGTAGCCACTGTTGCTGCGTCTTTCCCCATTGTTACAAGCCCCCTCCTTCAGCTGAAATGACTTTCATTGTAACGAAAGGGCCAGCACTCTTCCCCCTCCCATTTATTTTTCTCTTTTTGGGAACTGGGCATCAAAGACTAGGCACTGAAAAGCAACTGCATGTAGTAACTGCTGTGACAAAGCTTCTCAAAAAATTAAAATTAGAATTAGCATGGGATCCAACAATTCCACTTTGGGATATACATCCAAAAGAATTGAAATCAGGATCTCAAAAAGATACTTTTGAGATACTTATGTAGACCGGTGTTTGTTCATAGCAGCATTATGCATAATAGCTAAAATGTGGAAGCAACCCAAGTGTCCCTGGTGGTATGAATGGATAAGCAAAGTGTGGTATACACTGCAATGGATTATTATTCAGTCTCACAAAGAAAGGCAATTCTGACATATGCTGCTACATGGATAAACCTTGATTGTATTATGCTAAATGAAAAACACAAATGCTACATAATTCCACTTCAGTGAAGTACTTAGGATAGTCAAAATCATAACAGCAGAGAGTAAAATGGTCATCAGGGGCTTGGGGAAGTGGGGAACAATTATTTAATGGGTGTTTTCAGTTCTACAAGATAGAATTAGGGAGAGGGGTGGTTGTACAATATTATGAATGCACTTAATCCCATTGAACTGTACATTTTAAATGGTTAAGGTGGTATTTTTATGCTATACATATTTTACCACAAAAATTAGAAAAAAGTTAATTTTGTTTGTAAAAATGGGACAGCTATAGATACAGATATAGATATATACACAGATATATAGATATATATCTCTATATACACATATACAGATATATATCTCTATATACACACATATATACTATATATATATACAGTATGTATGTGTATTTATGAGTATATATGTACAGATATATAGATATTTAAGTGTATAGATAAATACAGACTATATATATGGAAAAGGTAGAGTACAAATTTAGAATTATTAAAAATTATTCCCTTTGAATGGTGGAATTATCAGGAATTTTTATTTATTTCCTGACCAAACCTTTTCTAATTTTTTGTATATGAAGAATAAGGGAAGCTTTATTGCTATAAGAGATGAGGGCTGGTGAGGGGTTCACATGGACACATCTCAACAAGAAGAGTATCGTTTGAAAGGAAAGCAGAAGAAGCTGTCAGATAGGCGATAAACACATGACTCCAGTACTGTCTGACTGTATTGAGGACAAGAATCTGCAGACAGAGCAGGGTCTTTGGGTCTCACTATGTGCCTGGTCTGCACGGTGCAAAGAGGCACAATCCTTCCCTCCTAGACCGCTTTGGCTGCACTTGAAGATTTTTCCCCTAGTGGGCCCGGCTACATGCTTTGTTACGGTTAGACACTGTCTTATAGGCAGCAGCAGGCAGCACAGCAACTAAACGCTATGATGCACATTATCCACAAAGTCAGCAGGTGACCACAGGGTCTGAGAAGTGAAACTCTGGGGTCGGGAAGCTCCCTTCCAGAGCCCTGTTCATGAAGCAGAAGTCATGCAAAACCAGCAGCAACTGAACCAGAAGTTCTGAGCATCCCAAAGCCCGCTGGTAACAGCAGCAAACAGTCAACAGGACACTATGAGCTACGCCAGCAGGTCCTTCATTGGCTCCAACCTTGAATGAGATATGCTCCAACAATGTTGCTGCCCTTGAAGCAACAGGCTGCCCAGGAACAGGCTTGAGACAGTAAACCAGAGCCACAAGGGTTAATGTGGCATCTGGAAACAGTCTGGTACTGCCAGTGGAGATACTGGTGCAGGTGGCTGCCTATGTATATACTGAATCCCCTGGAGAAGGATTTGGCAACCCACCACAGTATTCTTCCCTGAGAAATCCCCTGGACAGAGGAACCTGGCGGGTTACAGTTCATGGGGTTGCCAAGAGTCAGACACGACTGACTAACAAGCACAATTATGGACTTGACCTTCTTCGCTAATTTCTCTAACTTCAGACACTTATTGTCATCGTCTGCCGGATGTTTTCAACAATAGAAGGGCATTACAATTTCTATTCCCCTTTTAAAAATCTTAACTTAAAGCTTTTACTTCAACTGGTTTGATTTTGAATATGTGAATATAATGGAAAACAACAGGTTCCAGTTGCTATCTCTTGAAAAAAAATGATTAGTCTGTTACAGAGCTCAGACTTTGGTTTCTTAAATGACTGTGGCCCTTGACAGTGCAGAAATCATGTCCTTCAGGTTTTTGCAACTCTTGAAGTTCTGTGATTTTTTTTTTAAAGTCATCACAAGGAGAACCAACAAAACTGTTAACACATTTTTATCGCTTCATTGACAATAGATGATATTTGGTGCATATTTAGAGATAGTTATGTGTTTTCATATACATAAATTTACATAAAATTTGTGTAAATTTCAATGTTTAATTTATTAAAATTTAATATGATGATCTTTAAAAAGCATAATTTGTATTCTCACAAGCAAAAGAAAAAAAAGAAGAAATCCCAAACCGAAACAAAACCCCAAATTTCTGCAGGGCAGTAGGAGACCAAGGCAATTTTTCTCTTCCCGAGTTCAACAGAATTATCTTATTCAGATACTGCTGATATATTGTATCTGCTTAGGTCTTGTTTACAAGATGCAGAAACCACTCTATTCAGTTTAGCAGAAGGTAACCTATTGGAGGAATCACACAGCCTTGCAGAATTGGTAGAGGAATGGCAGGATCAAAAGAAAACCAGAGAGATTTCTGCCTTTGAACGAGATTGAATATAGACCAGATTTACCCTCCCACCAGAAATACTCACAATACGGTAAACACAAATGAAACTATGGTTTTCAAGACCCTGGATATCAGACAAATAAGGACAGGGATTCCTGAGAGAAAACAAATGAAGTGAATCCTGTGAAGGTCCCAGCTCACAGCCTGGAGACGTTTCCAGGACACCATAAACGGGAGGCACCAAAGCAGACTCCCCAGATTCAGGAGACAGAGCTCAGACTCCAGGGAGAACAGGTAACTAGAGTTCATGCGACAAAGTGCCAAAGAACAGAGAACTGCTCAGAGAGAGAACCCCATACATCTGCCGAGAGTTCTTCTGAGCATCAGCTAAAAATTGGTGAGGTCATGCTTGTGAAGAGATGACCCAAGGCTGGGGAAAGGGCCATCAAATCAGGAGTGACATATATTCATTTCTATGTATAAAATAGAAAACTAATGTGAACCTGTTGTATAGCATAGGGAATGCCACTCAATACTTGGTAGCGATCTAAAAAGGAAGGAAATTCAAAAAAGATGATATGCACGTGCATGTACATATATCCCCTCTTTTTTTTTCTTTTTTGTAGCCTGATGGGCTACAAAAATTATCTAAAAAAATTTGACAAAACTTTGGGTTAGGCAAAGTTTCTTGATGAATGAACACTTCTTGATGTGTTCTACTCCATGGGGTTGCAGAGTCGGACATAACTGAGCGACTAACATTTTCCCTTTTGTTTACACATATTGCTGATTCATTTTGCCATACAGCAGAAAGTAACACAACACTGTGAAGCAACTACACTCCAACACTTTTTAAGAAAAAATGATTAGAGATAACAATACCAGTGCCAATTCTGACTGAAACTTTAGAGAAGGATCTCCAGAAAGGTTTTGCCTCAGTGCTGGAGAACAGTAAGCTCTGGCCCAAGTTCTGCTCCAGTTTTGCTGAACAACTCAAAAAAGTGGGACTGAAAAGCAGGTGTGAATAAACTATGGCCTGTGAACCAAATCTAGCTCATAACCTATTTTTTGTGGCCTGTTGGTTAGTAATTGTTTGAAATTTTTTCTACATTAGTCAAGAGTCTTAAGAAAACAAAATATGAAGAATACTCCATAGAGATCATGTATTGTCCACAAAATCTAAAATATGTACTTTTTGGTTCTTTACAGAGAAAAAAGAGATTTCAAGTCTGAATAAAAGAGATAAAGTGATTTAAACTTAAAGACACATAAAGATTTAAAGTAAGGTGAAAAAATATAACATGCCAATAGTAGTTCAAAAAAAGTTGAAGTGGCTATATAAATGTCAAACAAAGTAGAGTTCAGAGCAAAAAGTATTACAATGGATAAAGCAAACTATTCCAGAATGACAGAGGACTTAATTCATCAAGAAACTTTGCCTAATCCAAAGTTCTGTAAACAAATTTTTTTAGATAAGACACCAAAAGCATAAGTCATTAAAAGAATGTTTGCTAAACTGGAATTCAACCAGTGTAAAAATCTGTGCTTTAGAAAGACACTTAAGAAAATAAAAAGACAGTCACAGACTGTGAGAAATTATTTGCATACCATACTCTTGATGAAAAAACAGCTTACATCCAGAATAAATACAGGACTCTCAAAACTTAGTAAGAAAAAACATAACCTAATAAGTACATGGACAAATGATTTGAACAGATATTTCACGGTGGATGATATATGGATTGAAAATAAGCACATAAGAAATACTCATTATTTCTAGTCATCATGGAAATTCAAATTATAACCCTTGTGAAATGGCACTACGCATTTGGTAAACTAGCTAAAATATGTAAGATTGACCATACCAAGTGTTAGTGAAGAACCTGTAACTCTCATACACTTCTGATGAGAATATAAAATGGCATAACCATCTTGGAATTTTTTTTTTTAAATACACACTTCCCACATGATGGAAGCATTCCATTCATAGGTATTTATCCAAGAGTAATGAAAGCATATGTCCATACAAAATAAAGTACATGAATAATCATAGCAACTTCACTTCTAATACCTTGAAACTTAAAGTAATTCAAATTTCCATCAACAGATGAATGAACCAACTCTTAAACAATGGTATACTACTCAGCAATAAAAAAGGAATAAATATTGATATTTGCTACTACATGGGTGAACCTCAAATAGTTAAGCTGAGTGAAAGAAGACAAAAACATATTCATTTGATATGATTCTATCCATATAAAATATCAGGATATGCAAGCTAATCAAAAGTGGCAGAAGATCAGTGGTTGCCTGAGGAACAGGGGCTACTGAGGAGAAGGAAGAAAGGATGACCAGGGGGCACAGGAAGCTTTGAGGAAGATGGACCCTGATTGTGATGATAATTTCATGGGTGTCTATAGATGTTAAAGCTCACCAAAACGTATACTTAAAATGGGCTTCCCTGGTGGCTCAGATGGTAAAGAACCTGCCTGCAATGTGGGAGACCTGGGTTCGATCCCTGGGTTGGGAAAAACCCCTGGAGGAGGGCATGGCAACCCACTCCAGTGTACTTGCCTGGAGAATTTCCATGGATAGAGGAGCTGGGTGAGCTACAGTCCATGGGATCACAAAGAGCTGGAAAGAACTGTGACTAAGCACAGTACAGTACCTACTTATGTGTGTGTGTTTATGCCTCAAAAAGGAAGTTAATCAAATGAAGAAAGCTGGCAGCAATTAAAGTTTCAGAGGGATAAATGGTCAAGAAGGACCAGGAAGCAGGAATGACAAGGATGACAAACCAGCAGACACAACAAGCCACGAATAACACAGCGGCTGCTTCAGACTGAGCATCCCGGGAGAGAGAATCTGATTGGCTAAGCTGATGTCACATGACAACCCTGGTGGTACTCTTATCTCTACTATGGGGAGTGGACACCTGGAGTGAGCCTCCCTTCAAAACAACACATGATGTGGGGAAGGATGATTCCCCAAAACAACACATGATGTGGGGAAGGATGATTCCCCAAAAGAAACAGGATGAGTTGAAAAGGAAATGTACGCACCTGTGGTCGATTCATGTCAATGTATGGCAAAACCAATACAGTATTGTAAAGTAAAAAAATAAAAAAGAAAAGGAAATGTACACAAGACAGCCAAAACACCAGTAGTCACAGTGACTATACGTCACCTTAGGGGTTTTGTTGTTTTTGTTCTTGGTGTTTATGTTTCCACGCCTTGTGAAGTGACGAGTAGTGAAGAATCTATTTAATCCATCCACTTCAGTTCATTTTTCCTTATCGAGATTCTCACACTCTTTAATATTTAAAAAGGTTTTGTTTTATACAGATATTTTGCTACAACTCAGCATATTGTTCTATTTGTGTGTGTGTGTATGTGTGTTCACCAGATATCTATCTCTAAATGAGTTTAAAAAAATCTCATGACTCTCAGAACAGCTTGCTTTGCTCTTCACTACTTCTTAATGAAGTAAAAATGTTTTTTGTTAATCTTTTAAATTCAGTAGCATGCCCTATTCACTTGAATTTAATGACGGTTTGCTGGCACTCACTGTGTACCTGACATAATATCAGCTCCATCATCACACTACAAAAAAAGGCTGGAGTTCCACATGTTAACCACACAGTATTATATTAATTTTCTCTGTCTCTAAAACTGAGAAACATAATCCTCTTTTCTTAGAAATGTTCACCCATGAATTTGCATGTTTTCTGCCAAAAGCAGAATGTACGGGTGACTTGTAAGAGGCTGCACATGGAGGAGAAGACAGTTCTCATGGGTTTATTTTTGCTTTTCCTGGTTCATTTCACAGAAAATTCACTTTTCTGTGTCTTAATTTCCCCAGCTACAAAGAAAGAAGAAACCCTTTCTTCTGTGAACACAGTAGATAAAGATTCAATGACTAGGACTGAATGGATTCCTTTAATGTCCTACCTAGATCTGTTAGTAAAAATGTTTTAATTAGAAAAAAAAAGTGGATAGTTTCAAGGCTGCCAGCTCACAAAACCCATACATTAGAACCAATTGGTTTATACACACTGCTGTGACTACAGAAATTTCTATGCATATAACTTGAGAAACACATCATGGTGCTATGGAAAAGCAAATAAAAATGACCTTAGGTTGAATTTAATAAGTTATGTTCCAAAGTCAAAGATAAAACAGAAAAGAATATAAGGACTTCCCTGGTGGTACAGTAGCTAAGACGCCATGCTCCCAACACAGGGTGCCCAGGTTCGATCCATGGTCAGGGAACAAGATCCCACATGCCGCAGCTAAGACCTGATGCAGCCAAACAAATAAATAAATATTTTTCAAAAATATAATTTGTAAAGCATCAACTCAACAGTGAACTTTTCTTTATTTGAGACACTATTTGTATAACTTTGTCCAAAAATCATTTCTTTACACTGGGCTGAGCTTTCTGTGCTACGCAGCTTGAAATAAGCAGCCTGTGCTTCTCTGTGCTTGCTACTTTGTCTTTGAGTTTCCTAGAGTCTATCGCAACACAAATACCATATTAATACTGAAAGCATATACATGGAATCTAGGAAAATGAACCTATTTGCAGGACAGGAAGAGACACAAACATAGAAAACAGACATGTGGATATGGGAAGGGGGAAGGGATGGGACAAATTGACAGAGCAGCGTTGACATACACACTCTTCAGTTCAGTTGCTCAGTTGTGCCCAACTCTTTGCGGCCCCATGGACTACAGCACGCCAGGCCTCCCTGTCCATCACCAACATGGTAGTATATATACACTACCCTGTGTAAAATAGATAGCTAGTGGGAAGCTGCTGTGTAGCACAGGGAACTCAGTTCTGTGATGACCTAGAGGAGTGGGAGGGAGGCTCTAGAGAGACGGGCTATATGTGTACATATGGCAGAAACTGGGGCCTTCCAGGTGGCTTAGTGGTAAAGAATCTGCCTGCCAATGCAGGAGACGTGGGTTCAATCCCCGGGTCAGAAAGACCACCGGAGAAGGAAATGGCAACACACTCCAGCATTCTTGCCTGGGAAATCTCATGGGCAGAGGAGACTGGCAGGCTACAGTCCATGAGGTCGCAAAGAGTCAGACATGACATAGCAACTAAACAACCACAGCAACAGGGTAGAAACGAACACAACGCTGTAAAGCAATTACAGCTCAAGAAAAGAAAGCATACTGAAAACAGGGCACAAATATTATGCAGTGATACATTGCATATGCTCTTTGGGGGATTCTTTTTAGTTTATTCAGTTTTATTCCCAGCACCTATCCCAGTGACTGGCCCCATGTCTGGTATACAATGGCCACTCAGGGAATACTGATCAAATGAACAAATGTTGCCATGTCTATAGCCAGTATTACTTTAAAAGTATACAGTATTTTCTTTTTATGGTACAGTTCAGTTCAGTCCAGTGGCTCAGTCATGTCTGACTCTTTGCGACCCCATGAATTGCACCACGCTAGGCCTCTCTGTCCATTATCAACTCCCGGAGTTTACCCAAACTCATGTCCATCGAGTTGGTGATACCATCCAGCCATCTCATCCTCTGTCGTCCCCTTCTCCTCCTGCCCTCAATCCCTCCCAGCATCAGAGTCTTTTCCAATGAGTCAACTCTTCGCAAGAGGTGGCCAAAGTATTGGAGTTTCAGCTTCAGCATCAGTCCTTCCAATGAATACCCAGGACTGATCTCCTTTAGGATGGACTGGTTGGATCTCCTTGCAGTCCAAGGGACTCTCAAGAGTCTTCTCCAACACCACAGTTCAAAAGCATCAATTTTTGGTGCTCAGCTCTCTTCACAGTCCAACTCTCACATCCATACATGACCACTGAAAAAACCATAGCCTTGACTAGATGTACCTTTGTTGGCAAAGTAATGTCTCTGCTTTTTAATATGCTGTCTAGGTTTTATGGTACATCAGTCTGCTATTCTGTAGAGTTTCCACTGATCATTTTCCAGGCAGAATCTTACTTGGTTTCTGATCCAAAGTTTTATCTTAGTTCTTCCCTGATTGTTTATTCTCATTTCAGCAATTTATTTGGACCCCACAAGTAAGAGTTCAACCGCAGACAATTCTTATCTGTTGGAACAGTAATGATGCCTTGTATATACTGACTTTTTCTACGCAAAAGCAGTGGCCTGACAGAAGAGCAGTCAATTGCCAAATTGGGAAGAGCCTTGACTGATTGAAGAACAGATGCTCTGGAGTATAATTAGTAGAGACTTGCAATGACCTAGGTGGTCATTTAACTAAAAAAGGAAATGTAAAAGAAACACAAATTGAACTATTTTGAGGGGATTTCTTGGTGAGTCAGTGAACAGGACTTAGCGACACAAAAAGAACCAATTGGTAAGCCAGCGTTTATAGTAAAGTATATAGAATTAGAGTCAACACAACTTAAAACCGATGACAATTTTTTCTTAACTATTTTGAGCTAAAAAAAATAGCCTGCTACCTTACCTAACTGAATTATAAATGATAACAGACAGGCTACAAACAACCACAAAAGCACACAAGCTTAAAGTATGTTTGCCAGTGATATTTCCTACAAATAACTACAAGTATATTGAGTAGCAAATAATCTTTTAAAAGTTCCTGACATACACATCGGATAAACAAGAGTATTGAAATCATTGTATTTCTCCCAAAGTGAAAGTCATCCTGCCACTGCTGCTGCTGCTAAGTCGCTTCAGTCGTGTCCGACTCTGTGTGACCCCATAGACGGCAGCCCACCAGGCTCCCCCGTCCCTGGGATTCTCCAGGCAAGAACACTGGAGTGGGTTGCCATTTCCTTCTCCAACAGTTGTGTCCAATTCTTTGCAACTCCATGGACTATAGACCTCCAGGCTCCCCTGTCCATAGGATTCTCCAGGCAAGAATAATGGAGTGGGCTGCCATTCCCTTCTCCAGGGGATCTTCCTGACCCAGGGATCAAACCCAGGTTTCCTGTATTGCAGGCAGAACTTTACTCTCTGAGCCACGAAGGAAGCCCATATTTCTCCCAAACATCACTGCAAATCCAGGGATGAAGGTTTGGGACAGCATCAAATATTGGAAATAAGACAGTACTTATATTTACCACAGTGTATAAGAAAAGACCCAGGACAGGATCTTCCCTGGGGGTCCAGCGGTTAAGACTTTGCCTTCCAATACAGGGGATGCAGGTTCAATTGTTGGTTGGGGAGCCAAGATCTCATATGCCTTGTGGCCAAAGAACAAAAACATAAAACAGAAGCAATAATGTAACAAATTCAAAAAAGACTTAAAATGGTCCACATCAAAAAAAAAAAAAAAAAAAAAAACACTTTAAAAAAAGAAAAGAACTAAGACAGGAAGGGAACAAAGACATACTCCAAAAAGCTGCTGGCAAGAGCTAGAAAAGCATTAAAGGGCAGAGAGGAGCCCCAGAGGAACACGTAGCTGATGCTAATTGTACTGTAGCCGCCAGTGGCCTCACTGAGTTCCTTTCTAGCTGGTATAACTTCGCCCAAAGCAGAGAGTACCAGTTGCCATCCTCCAAGGATGATTCTGTACAGATCTAGAAGCAAGCATCCCATATATATGTGTGTGTGTGTATATATATATGTACTGAATTGAAAGAAAGGTGACCAAAATAAGATGGAGATGTTGTCATTAAGTAAGAGAGAAGAAGTATTTAATTAGCACTAAACAGTATGGGAAGGCTTCCCTCGTAGCTCAGTTGGTAAAGAATCTGCATGCAGTGCACGTGACCTAGGGTGATCCCTGGGTCGGGAAGATCCCCTTAAGGAGGAAATGGCAATCCATTCCAGTACACTTGCCTGGAAAATTCCGTGGACAGAGGAGCCTGGTGGGCTGTAGTCCATGGGGTCACAAAGAGTCGGGCACAACTGAGTGACTAACACTTCACTTCAAACAACATGGGAAGACCTAAGCAGGATGGAGAGAGTTACTCTTCAAATGCCACTAAGAAGTTATGGTCAAGACAAGCATCTGCATAAACATCAACAGCTCATATGGCATGATGTTGCCTAGTAGTTGGAGCAATGATTTCTAGTAGGTTCAAAATAAACTTGTGAATTCTGCCTACATGTGGTCAAGCTGCCTTGGCTTTTTTTGCCCTCTCTTGGCAATCTCTGACCTAAATAGCAATGTCATGCCACTTTTTAAGAGTCCAAAGAGCCTCTTCTCAGGTCTGTCCATTTCCAAAGAGGACCATGCTCCACAGCTTTCCCTTCCCTCCCAGATTCAAATGTTGAATACCTAACCGGCAATGTAACAGTATTTCAAGTGGAGCCTTAAGGAAGTAGTCAGGTTTAGGTGAGATGATGAGGGTGGAGCACCCTGATGGGATTGTTCAGAATCGGTTAGTCATGTCTGAGCCTTTGCAACACCATGGACTGTAGCACGCCAGCCTTCCCTGTCCTTTGCTATCTCCTGGAGTTTGCTCAAATTCATGTCCATTGAGTTGGTGATGCTATCTAACCATCTCATCTTCTGCCGCCCCCGTCTCCTTTGGCCTTCTATCTTTCCCAGCATCAGGGTCTTTTCCAATGAGTCGGCTCTCTGCATCAGGAGGCCAAAGAATTGGAGCCTCAGCTTCAACATGAGTCCTTCCAAAGAATATTCAGGGTTGATTTCCTTTAGGATTGACGAGTTTGATCTCCTTGCTGTCCAAGGGACTCTCAGGAGTCTTCTCCATGATCACAATTCTCAAGCATCAGTTCTTTGGCGCTCAGTCTTATGATCCAACTCTCACATCCATAACATGACTACTAGAAAAATCAAAACTTTGACTAGACAGACTTCTTTGGCAAAGTGATGTCTCTGCTTTTTAATATGCTGTCAAGGTTTGTCATAGCTTTCCTGCCAAGGAGCAAGTGTTTTTTTATTTTCATGGCTGCAGTCACCATCCAGTTATTTTGGAGCCCAAGAAAATAAAGTCTCTCATTGTTTCCATTTTCCCCATCTATTTGCCATGGAATGATGGGACCAGATCCCATGATCTTAGTTTTCTGAAGGTTGAATTTTTAAGCCAGCTTTTCCATTCTCCTCTTTTACCTTAATCAAGTGGTTGTTTTAGTTCCTCTTTGCTTTCTGCCATTAGAGTGGTATCATCTACATAATCTTTCCTAGAGCTGCTTCTTTGTCAAATGAAGACAACTGGCGTAAGCTCGGAGAAGAGCAGTTCCCCACTGCTCATTTTAGACCCTGTGGCATCTATCTCCAACCCATGACAGAAAAACAAGGGCTAGCAAATTGACCTTCTGCTTCTGCAGCTGCTGACCCTTGGTAAGGAATGTTAGAACAGACATGAGCTAGCCCTGGAGATTTGGACTAGGTCCAACAGCAATAAATGCAGCTTGTTCTGTGCTTGTCACCTTGTCCTAGGACTGAATGACCAACAGAAACCACCATTTTACATTGGGATGCTCTCAGTCTCTGGTTCTGCTGAGCTGCTGTTGGCAGTGTCTGTAGCAAGAGTCAAGTTCACCAGGATACCCGAGGTCAGGTAACCCTGCACCCGGCTAGGGTTACTATCAAAATGATACCATCTCAGGCATTCCCCTAGGCAAAGAAATCGATTTTGCAACATCTCAAAGGCAACCACCTTGATCTGATTCCTGTCATCTCAGACTTCAAACGCATCTGTAAAGCCACCTTCTAGGGTACATGAAAATCACTCCAAGGTACTGGACAAGATAGGCTCATGCTATTCTAGGACATCTATTTGGGTTATTTCAGTCTCTGACTAAAATGTAGATGGTATATAATAGCAACATTGTACTCAAAGAAAAAGGACTTTTCTTCAAACAGTAGGTAAAGGAAAGCAATTTAAATGACAATCGTTTTAACTTTTCCTCACCTCTGCCCAGGCAACTTTGCCCTTGTCCATCTAAATTCTAGTAGAGTGGAACTAATGAAAAGGGAACTCTGAAATAAAGGCAAATTCGAATGACTGAGACAGATGAAGGATGCCTTTAAGAGTTATTTGGACTAAAAATAACTTCTTGGTAATTCTTACAGATTTCTGAGGAAGCCATGAAAAACTACCCAGGGTGCAGTGTATTTACAATAAGAATAGGGCTTTGGCTTCTGAAAAAGATAGTCCTTAAGTATTGGGAATTGGGAAAATGTTTTAGGTAAAATATAACAAAAACCAGGGGTAGCTCCAGGAAAATGTTTTGATACTAAATCTATAAAATTATTGTATATTCAGTTGTGGGAAACAATGATGAATTTGATCCAGAAAATAATGCTACTTTAAGTATTAATTTTAGAATTATGTTCTCTAGGAGTCAGTCTTAAATATGCAGAAAACTATGGCTCATACAGACTTAAAGCAGTGTTTCACAACAAGGGATTGTTTTGCTTCCCAGGGATATTATAATTTTTTCTTTCATTAAATGAGTATTTGTCAACTACCTATGGTAAGGCGAGTGCAGAGAAAAAGCTAGCTGGGCAGTCAGGCAAAGGAAAGGAAATTTATCAGAGGGAAACGAGAGGGTGACTGGCCCTTAAGGAGAACCAGCGTTCTCCCTTTCTGATGGGGTCTTTCCTATACCCCACCATAATATTCTCTGAAGTGGTCATTAATTTTTAGCCCATAGCTAAGTGCTATGGTCACATAGCCAGAGGTCTGGAATCCGGAGGTCTCATATCCTTGAGAAAGATATGAGAAGGCACCAGTGTGAAAACAGAATTTGGGCAATTTGGTCAGTCTCAAGGGTCACTTTATTCTTTCTAAAATCACTCTAAGGGTGATATTATTCCTTGTTTACAAGGTCAATATGAGGAGCCATTTTAACAGTGAGTCCCCATGTAGGCCCTATCACCTACTATGTGTCAGACCTGGGATGCTGCTGAGCACACAGTGAGTGCTCCCCTTGTTGTGATGGAACTTCATATCCAGATAGGAAGATGGACTTTCTTCAAAGGAATTACTATGCAAGTATTACTGTAAATGAGGAGGCTTAATTTAGGGGATTATAACACAGTCTGTAAATCAGGAAGCCCCTCCAATTAGATGATTTAAATGGTGGGTAGAATTACCCAGGTAAAAAAAATCAGAGGTGGGAGAAGAGGTCAAAGTTAGTACTTTTCGCCTCTCAGATAGTTTAAAGTTTAGGAAAAAATAAGCATACATGATGAGAATAAAAATTTTTCTATACACCTCCAGATTCCCTTAGTATTATTCTTCCAGGTCCCTGTACTTAATCCTGTTGAATTCCTGCCTCCGGAAACCATGACTATGGCATCTTTCAAAAGCTTCAGGATGTCCTTTGAATTATTCTTTCTCTTGCTTCCCTTCATTTGCTAGGACATCTAGAGATTACTATATAAATGAAAGAACTTATTCATCTTAACAAGAAGAGTTGACAGTGATGCTGACTAGATCGGGGAACATGCTGCTGTGAACACCCGTCTGCAGTATCTGCTTTAATGGTTGGATGAAGTAAAATTCAAGGGTAGTTGATGTCTTTTAAGTGTCAGCACAGTATGTGGAAAAGCACAAACTGTCATGTCAATGGCATTTTATTAGACGGTAAAGATGAGAAAACCCAATAACTGATTCCCAATAACTATGCCCAGAAAGAAACATTTTGATGAGATGTTCAATAATTAAAGTATTTCGTAAATTGTTTCAGTATTTTAGCATAGCAGGGGCTGGTTCTCTTCCTTGGTATAAAATGAGGATGATTTGACTAATTCAATTAGCATCTTATTTTTACCCAAGATTATTAGTTTTGGGTACCTTCTACCTGGAATGTTTCCTCAGTGATAATTTTCACTCAGTCTCCTTGAAAATATTTCTAGTGTTCTGAATAAATGATAGCTCTAGAGGATTTTCACTAGGCACATACATACACAGACATACACAAATAAAACTGCAAAGTAGGAAAATATCTTCTGTTGACCCAGGTGACCATCACTCACGTGTAACTGATATATTCCGAGCTTGGAGACACAAGTAGAACTAGACGGTAGCCCCTCTAAAACATTCTAGCTCCCAGAGAGAACTATCTGAATCTTGCCTAAATCAGAAATCATTTCCACTCACAAGGTAGTGAAATAGAGAAGGATACTTTATATCCATATTTTGTGGAAAATTTAAAAGACAATGGATATTACTTAGTCCTCTAAGCAGCAAATCAGTGTGAAATGAGACCAAAGCATCTCATAACCTTTGCAAAGTAGGTTTAAGGAGTCCACATATTATTTGAAAATTTAAAAATATGTGTTGCTCTTCCACAAAAGGCTGGGATTAATGAACTCATTTATTCCGCTTCATTTAATAATACCCAAAGATTAAATCAGGAACAATTATTTTCATACTACTACAATAATACAAACTCTTTTGGTAAATAAATGTTCCACTGTGGCATCTGTCAATAGTGCCGTTAGGTGCACAGAAGTGTTTACTTTTGATGAAGTCTAATTTATTTATTTTTTTCTTTTGTTACCCATGTTATTGGTGTCATATTCCAAGACACTGTTGCATATCCAATGTCATGAGGCTTTTACCCTATGTTTTCTTCCAAGAGTTGAGTTATTTTTTAATTGGCTTGCTTTAAAAGATTGTTTTCTTTTACCTGTTGATCCAAATAATTAAAAATTCCCAGTACACATTTTAATCTTACTCTGACACTTACTTTCTTAGTGATGCCGAGAAGGATATTCACTAGCTCAACAGTAATTTCGAAAGCAACAAATACATTTATTAGGGGAAGAGTTATATATAAGATGACCAAAAGAGCTAGAAGAAAACAATCTGATACACTGCCCTATGTAGTTCATGATGTTCCCCATCGTTATGGGTAAATCTCTTTGCAAATAGATGTTGTACATGTGTCGCAAATGGAACACAGTATACAAACTGTATCAAGTCACTGCGGATTGAATGGTGGTGAGAAATGAGCTCCATTTGTGAATATCTGGGAAGCCATTTATTACATTCATTCTGTGTTCAGTTGATGTGGACATCATGGAACTGAATTACAGAGATGATATTATACAAACACTTAAGTGCTAATGCATCAGACTACTTAACAAGCTGCTAAATGAGAGATGGCTGCATTTTGGATTTGAGCAGCAAAATTTTAAAAGCCAGTGAAGATTTTGGTTCTTTATAGCTTTATTCCAAAAATGTAAGCCAACTCACATTCTGGTTTCATAGAGGCAATGACAGAAAAAGGAGAGAGTTTAAGGGCTTGATGTTGTCACTGGTTGCAGGCTTCAATGAATATATTCTGCCTTTATTAAGACCATATTGGCACTAAGGTGCCAAGACAATTCAATTGAAATGAAATTTAGTTCTTTTCAACAAAAAGGGCCAGAATAGCTGATATCCACATGTGAAAGAATGAAGTTGAACCAATACCTAGCACTATCAACAAAACTGACTCCAAATGAATCAATACAGAAAGCAATCTTACTCTTCGAGTAAATCTTCATGATCTTCAATTAGACAAAAGCTTCTTAGAAATAATACCAACTGATGGATCATCCTGAACTGATACAGAAACTACCCTGAAGGAGCTTCTAAGGGCCAAAGCTGGAGCAATTTGACCAATAAAATAAACAATAATATTATTGCATTGTAAACCCACAGACTAAAATAAATATCCGTGAGTCCATATTGACATTGGTAGTTTAGTCGCTCAGTTGTGTCCGACTCTTATGACCCCATAGGCTGTACCTCGCCAGGCTCCTCTGTCCATGGGATTTCTCAGGGAAGAGTACTGGAGTGAGTTGCCATTTCCCTCTCCAGAGGATCTTTCAAACCCAGGAATTGAACCCAAGTCTCCTGTATTGCAGGCAGATTCTTTACTGACTGAGCTATGAGGGAATCTAAAAATACTCAAAGAAATAATACCGAAATACAATGATCAATAAAAAATTCAGCAAGTAAGTTGGACTCCATCAAAATTAAAAACTTTTGTGCTTCAAAGGACACCATCAAGAAAGTGAAAATACAAAACACAAAATGAGGGAAAATATTTGCCAATCATACATCTGAGAAGTGACTTGTATTCAGAACATATAAAAAAACTCTTACATAATAAAAAAGCAAATAACCCAATTTAAAAATGGTGAAGAATCTGAGTAGATATTGCTCCAAAAAAATAGGCAAATTTCCAATAAGTGCATGAAAAGGTATTCAACATAAGGAGCCATTAGGGAAATGCAAAAACAAATAAAAAATACTCAAATACAAATTTATACCCACTATGATGACTAGAATCAAAATGTCAGATACAATCAAGTGTTAGCAAGGATGTGAAGGTAGAATTCTCATACATTGCTGGTGAAAATGTAACATAGTGTAGTCATCAAGGAAAAGTTTAGCAGTGCCTCCAATGAGTTAAGGAGGAAGGCATGGCAACCCACTCCAGTTTTCTTGCCTGGAGAATCCCATGGACAGAGGCTACAGTCCATAGGGTTGCAAAGAGCTGGACATGACTGAAGCAACTGCGCATGCACATATGCACAAATGGGTTAAACATAGAGTCACCATATGACAAATCAGCTCCACCCTATGGTGTACATCCAAGAGAAACGAAAATACACATCCACACAAGAGTGTGCACACGGACGTTTACACCAGCATTACTCAAAGCAGCCAAAAGATGAAATAATTCAGCGGTACATCCATTCAATGGAATATTACTCAGCCAATAAAAGGAATGGATAACTGATACATGACAGGCACAGTTGAACCTTGAAAACATTATGCTCAGTGAAAAAAGCCAGTCACAAAAGACCTCATATGACTACATTTATAGTTGACTCCCAGAAGTGTTAAATTTATGTATACAGGGGGTATGTTAATGATCGTCTAGGGCCTGGTAGGCTGCAGTTCATGGGGTCGCTAAGAGTCGGACATGACTGAGTGACTTCACTTTCATACGTTGGAGAAGGAAATGGCAACCCATTCCAGTGTTCTTGCCTGGAGAATCCCAGGGATGGAGGAGCCTGGTGGGCTGCTGTCTCTCGGGTCGCAGAGAGTCGGACACGACTGAAGTGACTTAGCAGCAGCAGTGCCGGGGGGAGGGGATGGATAGTAACAGTTGGTTTTTTTGGTGATGAAAGTGTTCTAAAATTGGACTGTGTTCATGGGTGCACAATGGTCAATATATTTAAAACAATGAACTGTTTTTAATATAAACTAGGAAATGGTATGATCTGTGAATTACATCTCAATGAAGCAGTTAAAGAGGGCTTCTCTGGTGGCTCAGGTGGTAAAGAATCTGTCTCCAGTGCAGGAGACCTGGGTTTGACCCCTGGGTCAGGAAGATCCCATGAAGAAGGGAATGGCTACCCGCTCCAGTATTCTTGCCTGCAGAATTCCATGGACACAGGAACCTGGCGGGCTATAGTCCAGGAGCTGTTAAAATTATACTGGTGTTACAAATTTTAATCTGGGAATCCTTCTGAAGTTGGAGATGAAGAAGTGGAAATCATGCTTTAAAGTTTAGAACTTAGGGGAAGAGTTAATTCATCCCATCTGAATGGTTTCTATTACTTTATTGAGTTTGACAATTAGCTGAGTGTTGCTTTACTTCAATGCTTTCATTCATTATGCCTGGTTACTGCTATATCATAGGCACTGGAGATGGGGACATGAAAAGAATATACTTGCTCTCAAGGTCACCAAGTAATAGGGGGAATTACATTCAGTAAGTATGATAGAAATAGGGAATCAATGCAGAAGGACCACAGTGTGGAAGGCCTAATTGTGCTGTTGTGTGTGTGTGAGTGTGTGTGTGTTCTTAGGAGTCAGATGTAAAGATGAAGGAGATCAAGAGGAATTGCCTTCAAGGGCAAATGGAGTTTATCAAGTGGAGTTTATCTACACACCAGAGTGTAGATGATACAGAAGAAGCAAGAGACAAAGCTGAAATCTCTTCCTTTAATACTTATGGATTTCACAGACTGTTGATCTTAGACTGATCATTAGGAAATAAAACATACAGTTAACTATGAAGAGTAATTTTTCTAACCATGTTCACAAAAGACTAGTTTTGGCCTGAAAAATGGAGGTTTTCACCTTCTGTTTCACCTATACTGACAAGGGTTGTCTTCCACTGAAATATCACAGTATGTAGCCATTTTCCAGACCTGTAAGTTTTATAGAGAGTACCTCTAGGTAAAAAGGAAATGAATTGGAATTTCTTCCTTATTACTAACTAGCTATAAACCCTGTGTGACCCTTGGTTTCCTGTAAATAACATGAAAATAAAGAGTTAACGGATGTGGTTCTGTAAAGATGAAAGGAATAAAGCATACAAAGTACTTTGCACATAGTAGAACTTCAGTCTATGATATCTAGTCTTGTTCTGTCTTTAGTATTTTCTTATACAGAAAATATAAGTATATATTATATGTAATTATAAAAACATAAATATATATTTTATTATATGTTATATAAAACATATATAAATATATATAGATTTCCACAGGATAGTTCAATCTTACAGCCTTTTCACCTTAATGAGTATGACCTAGATCATTCAAAGAATCTATTGTTCACTGACAAATGCAATCAAGGCATAAAGAGATACAAAATTGTTCTTCTGTTACAATAAAAATGTCAGAGCCCAAATGCACAGGGACAAAGCCTAAGGAAAAGCAAACCAAAGAGGCAAGGAAAATCAGGCCACATATGAATAAGACAAGACAAGGCAAAAGCTGCTTATAAAACAGGCAGACAATCTAGTTAAGGAGAGCAGGCTGGACTCAGGTCAAGTTCAGCAGCAGGTAGAGGTGTTAGGCAACAATTTAGAGCCACGAAATTAACAGACACTGAAACATAGTAGCTGGTATTTGCTTCCTAAACTAGAACAAACATCTCTTTGGGGTCTCTGGAAATCTTCCCTGATTTCCAGGGAAGGAGGTGTAATATTCTCACCGAGTTTCCATACCGCTTAGCAGACTGACTGATCTGCATAGTTAGAAGAATTTCCACTATTCAAATGAGACCGAACATATCTATGTATCTACACGGGGAAGAAAATGGCAACCCACCCCAGTATTCTTGCATGGAGAATCCCAGGGACAGGGGAGCCTGGTGGGCTGCCGTCTATGGGATCGCACAGAGTCAGACACGACTGGAGCAACTTAGCAGCATCAGCATGTATCTACACATATGCACACATACATATGCATGTTCATGCATATACTCGTGAGACATTTTTGCCAAATACATTGTAAATTTCTTCTGGAGTTAAATAGTGTAAGTGCTATTTCTTTCCACATGTGACTGCTTTTACTGAAACTACTCCTAGTGTTCCCCTCTGTAGCATCAGTGGTTGGAAAGTTGATAGTTTCTTTCGTAGTTCTTGAAAGTTGGGTTTTGATGGTTTCTGAAATATCTGCACTGAAAAGTGGAGAATAGAAAAGTGTCAGTTCCTGCACTTGACTTTCATCACACTTCCAATGGCTTTTCAAAAAGCTCTTGCATGGAGGCAGGAAAAATGCTTTAAAAAACACCTAGATATGCAGAGAGAAGGAACCATTATTACGATCAGTTCAAGTTCCTGCTTGTCCCAAGAGCAGTCTTCACTCACAGACCCTCCTTTGTTTAGCCTCTTTCTTTCCAAAATAAATGGAATGGACATTCAATGTCCCTCTAATGAATAAAGGTTATTATGTCCTCAAAGTATGATTTTTTCAGACCTACTTTTAAACTTGCTTCTGAAAAGAAAATTCACTAATTGCTTAGATTATTAGTATTGTCATTAATAAGCATTTGGCATGTCATTAAAAAAAAAAAAGGTCCTCTTTAGGTAAAGATTCCATTGAACTTAATGCCAGGGGTAACTTATTCACTGTTGCTGCTCAGTGAATTTAGAGTAATCACTGTAAGAATGGTTATGAGACATTGGGGAGAAATATTACATTAAAAGGAACAAAGAGGTTTGGGGTACACTCATTTGAAATCCACTTTTCTGCACAGAGTATTCTTTTACTATGATTCTAACTTCTGGGGAACATGTTTAATAATGCTTTAATTTTTTTAAAAAAAGTATTTTACATCATATGCAGTACAGTTTTACATGAATCTCTGACACTTATCACAGTAATGAGTTGTTTTGGTCCCACTGCTAAAAAAAATTGAAGCTAGGGCAATTTTTAAAAATGGAAGTAAAGCTTTTATTCTAGTGAGACTTGCTATGTAAACTTCTAGCATTACTGGGTCTTTGCTGTTTTTTAGTTGCAGTCTAATTTTAATTATCATTTTTCAAAGCATGTAACTTGGTGATACTTCAATAAATATTATTTGAGTGCTTGCTATATATTGATACTTTGGAGATATGGAAAAAACATCCAACTCCAAGAAGTACACATTCTTCATGGGGAGAGATTGTAGATTTCAAACTTTATCTCCAATGGCATCACTAAAAATAATTCTCTGCTATTTGCTAATAAAAAGATACCATCAGGAAAAAATTAGAAGACAAAGTCTACTTGTCCTTAACCTATGTGATTTCAGTACAATGCAGTCAAATCTTCCTATCAGATTATATTTCTTATTACTTTCAACCCTCTCCTGACTGCTGGTATGGAAAGTTCACAGGCCACAACTGTTCATTTTCTTTGCTGTTGTTCAGTTCCTAAGTCATGTCCAACTCTTTGTAGTCCCATGGACTGCAGCACACCAGGCTTCTCTGTCCTTCACTATCTCCCAGAATTTGCTCAAACCCATGTCCATTGGGCTGGTCGTGCCATCCAATCATCTTATCCTCTTGTTGCCCCCTTCTTCTCCTACCCTCAATCTTTCCCAGCATCACGGTATTTTCCAGTGCGTTGGATCTTTGCATCAGGTGCCCAAGTATTAGAGCTTCAGCATCAACCCATGCAATGAATTTTTAAGGTTCATTTCCTTTAGGATTGATTGGTTTGATCTCCTTGCAGTTCAAGGGACTCTCAAGAGTCTTCTCCAGCATCAAAATTCAAAAACATCAATTTTTCAGTGCTCAGCCTTCTTTATGGATCTCTCATTTTTTTAAAGAGCCTAGAAACTGCATCCAAGGGCAAATCTACTATAGCACCTGTTTTTCAGCTTGTATGTGTGATGAATTTGCCAAGTATTTTAATCCTTTTTCTGTCTTCTCAACAACTACTCTGTGAGGTATGACTCTCCAACTTAATAGATGAGGTAACTGAGTTTTAGAGCTGCAAAGTGAGGGCACAACACCTCGGTGCCAATGAGTAATGTACACAAGATCACAGGGCACAGCTATGTCTGACTCTGCTTCTCACCAGATCCATGCTTTGTGGTCTTAACTACCTCATCTTCCTTCTTTAAAACTCTGCTAAAGTTTAAAATAATCAAGTATGTCAGGTATTTTGTTTGCAGTCTGTATTTTTGGCAGTTTGGATGGAAAGAAATCTCTTTTCACTAAAGTGGATGGGATTGGACTTATAGAAAAAAATACCATACACCTGGGAGGGTTTGAGATGGAAAGAAAAAAGAGTTAAGTAATTTCCTAGTAATTTTAAGCCAAAAGTCTTCTGTTGATCATCATTAATTATCAAGTTTGAATTCTTAAGTGAAAGTCTTTAGAAAAATTCTTCTACAGTGAAAAAACATGCAAGCAACTGGAAAAAATACATTTTTTTCTCTTCAAATAAAAACAGCTAGAATAATGTTCATAATTTTCTAACCAAAATATATTGATCCCCTCCTCAGGCAAATTTGTGTACTTCAATTTTATATTAATATGTTTGTGTGTGTATATATCACCAACTCAATGGATATGAGTTTGAGTAAACTCCGGGAGTTGGTGATGGACAGGGAGGCCTGGCATGCTGCAGTCTATGGGGTTGCAAAGAGTCAGACATGACTGAGCAAATGAACTGAACTGAACTGAACTGTGTGTATACTTACCAATTTAACACAAGAAGCAGACATGGAAAAGTTAAAATATTGATGAGAAAAAAATTTTTAATTCAGCTAAATAGAGACAACCCGTGTTCTTGAATGTTCACATTGTGAAGATGAAAATTCCTTCAAATTTGGCTATAGATTCAATTCAATCCCTATCAAAATTTCTGCAGACGTCTTGAAGAAATTTACAAAATGAGCCACAAATTTACATGAAATTGCAGAAGACTAAGAATAGCCAAAACTATTTTTAGAAAGAGCAAAGTTGGGAAACTTTCACCTTCCAAATCAAAATTTATTCTAAAGTACAATTATGAAGACAACATGTTCCACTGGCATAAAATCAGATGAATATAGCAATGAAATAGAACTGAGAGTCTACAAATAAATCCTTATATTTATGATCACTGATTTCTGACAAAGGTGATAATTTATTTCATTCATGAGTAACGGGTGGCCTTTTTAACAAATAATGGTTGAACAACTGAATATTGACATGCAAGGTAATGAACTTATGACATTATCTCATACCAAACACAAAAACTAACTCAAAATGGATTATAGATTTGAATGTAAGAACTTAGAATTGAGTATTTTAGAAGATAATATAGGATAAAAATCTGAGAACTTGGGTTAGGCAAGTTTTTTATATGATACAAAAAGCATGATCTATAAGACATGAAATTGATAAATTAGCCTCATACAGATAAAAACTTCTGCCATTTAAAAGATACCAATAAGAAAATGAAAAGACAAGTTAGACTAGGAAGAAATATTTGCAAAAAATATTTATACAAGGCTGTGTCCAAAATATTGGAGAAGGAAATGGCAACACACTACAGTGTTCTTGCCTGGAGAGTCCTGTGGACAGAGGAGCCTGGTGGGCTGCCATCTATGGGGTCGCACAGAGTTGGACACAACTGAAGTGACTTAGCAGCAGCAGCAGTGTCCAAAATATACAAAAACATATGCTTCAATAAGAAACAACTCAAAACATAGGCAAGATATTTGAATAGGCCTTTTACCAACAAATATATATGAATGGTTAATAAACATGAAAAGATGCTCAGCATCATTAATCAATAGGAAAAAAGCAAATTAGAATGACTAGAAAGGCTATAAAAAGTATAGACAATAACACTGGTGGATGGGATGTGGAGAAACAGAAACCTTGATACAACAGTGGTGGAAATGTAAAATGATTCAGCTACTTTGGAAACAATTTAGAAATTTCTTCAAAAGTTCAATACAAATTTACCATGCAATGGTGTCCCAAGTTGCCCTGCTCACCACCAATGTTGTGATCTGACTTTTAATCCCATCACCCCACAAAGCCCAGAGAAATAATCTCTCTCACACAATCCTGATTATAACATTTCAATGTTTAAATTGTCCTTATACCTCTCAAATTTCTGTGTGGTTTTACAGTTTTGACTCTTCTTTTGACCAATTTACTTCTTACACAATTGTCTTTGGTGCCTCAGTTTCTGAAAACTGCAGCTGCTACCAGGCTCAATTCACCCAATGAATTCATGAATATTTTTACAGTCTCGAAGCAAAGGAAGAGTTTTGATCGGCACTGAGAAACTCAGTTTGTATGTAGGGAAAAAAAGATAATGTTTTTGCCAATGCTGTTGCTACGCAACCACTGTAATATGACAACTAGCACTAAAATGAAATGTAACTTCATATGGAGGATGGTTTTTAAAAGAATGTGGTTAGAGACTGTTAATCAAAGACAACACTGCTGGAACCTCCTAAAAAGAATGAGCTGGATAGGAAGTCAAAGGCTTTATGAGAGTTTATAGAGGTTTTTTTTTTTTTTTTTTTTTTTTTAAAGGAAGTCCAAGAGCAGACCCATGGGGTTGTTCCTTAAATTCTATATTTATCTCAGTCAGTGCATCTAGAACGCACAGCCAACAATGATTAAAGCAGTAAAGGGCCACCTACACCTGTTATGATGCAAAAGAGACACATCACCATTTAGATTTCTTAAACACTTAAACTGTAGCTGAAATAGGAAGTACATCTTTGTAACAGTGAGTGCATGAGCGCAAAGATGGAAATATGAAATCTGCAGTTTCTCCATACAACAGTGTAAAACCCAGTCATCTGAATAAGTGCTAGTTTTTAAAAGAATGTATTATTTTAAGAAAAGTTATAAAATCAAATAATGGCATCAAGGATTACAGAAAATAAGATATTTCTCGGGAATAGTGTCTCTATATGAAACAAAGCATTTTCTATCACTCTTGTTATCTCTTCCCTTTTGCGCGGAGTGCCGAAGTGTAGCCACTAAAGTCTCATCTAGATGAAGACCTTCCACTTGTCCTTTCTTTAGGAAAATGAAAGTAATTACAGGGTCTGGAGTGTCCCTGGTGGCCAGTGGCTAAGACTCAGTGCTCCCAATGCAGGGGGCTAGGGTTTGATCCCTGGTCAGGGAACTACATCCCACATGCCTCAACTAAAGACCCTGCATGCTGCAATGAAATTAAAGATCCTACATGCCGCAACTAAGACCAGGTGCAACCAAATAAAAAAATTTTTTAAAGAAAGTAATTATTAGAGTCTGTATTAGGGTTTTCAAGAGAAGCAGAAACAATAGGATGTATTGCCTATAGAAACTGGTAGAAAAATTGATGCTTAAAAGATGATCAAAGGAAACAACCTTTAGAGAAGCGTGGAAGTCCTTAGCACCATAGGCTGAGCGCAAAGGGAGAATATTTTCTGTAACTTCCTCAGAATATAGGATGATTCTAAACCCAGAATAGCCACTTATTATAAGTTTGATGACTGACTGGCTGACCTCTTCATTAATCTGTACCAAAGCTAACCCTGAACCCATTTTTGGAATACCCTTTAAAAATCAGGACTTCATCCTGCAATGCCCCGTCTTAAATACACAGAATTAAAAGTCATCTTGAAATTTTCCTTCAGCGTCTGAAGCTGCAAGCTGAACTATTACTACAGTCGTTGTTTGGTCACTAAGTTATCTCCAACTCTTTGTGACCCCGTGGACTGCAGCCCACCAGGCCTTTGGTCCATGGGACTTTCCAGGCAAGAATACTGGACTGGGTTGCCATTTCCTTCTCCAGCAGATCTTTCCAATTCAGGGATCAAACTGCATTGTTTCCTGCATTGGCAGGGAGGTTCTTTACCACCGACCCACCCGGGAAGCCCATTTATCCTTTATAAATCTCTTTGCAAAATTTTCAGTGATTCATTTAAATGAAATTTGATTGATCATAACAGGTAAAAATTCACTAAATATCACAGCCATTGTGTTTATCAGTTCTTGGACAGAAATCCTGAGTGCCAATGACACCAAAATACACTATTAAGAAAAAGAAACAAATTCAGGTTTTAAAAGAGTAAGCCTAACTAAATACAACTAGTATTTAAATTTTCTACCTAATATAGTCTGTAAGTTTGTCAATTTTATGATTTTGTTTCTAGCTGTAAGTTATAGTAATAAAACTCTAGTCATAACATAGGACACTAAGAATGCAAACTGGCCAAATATGCCAGAATATGCAAAAATTCTCACTAATTATATAGAGATAAATGATGGCTATTTTTTAATATATGGTTATATATCATTAAAATTTTAAATATTAGGACATTTCCTCACATCACAAAAAATAAACTCAAAATGAATTAAAGACCTAAATGTAAGACCTGAAGTTATATAACTCCTAGAGGAAAACATAAGCAGAACACTCTGACATAAATCACAGCAGTGTTTTATTGGATCTGTCTCCTAAGGCAAAAAAAATGAAAGCAAAAATAAACAAATAGGACCTAATTAAACTTACAAGCTTTTCCACACTAAAAGAAACTATTGATAAAACAGACACCCTAGTTGCAAAGGGTATGACTGATGGGATTAATATCTAAATTATACAAAAAAGCTCATACAAATCAACATAAAATCCAATTAAAAATGGGCAAAAGATTCGAATAGGCATTTAAAAAAATACAGTGGCCAACAGGTACATGAAAAAACATTCAGCTTTACTAATCATTCAGTTTGGTTCAGTTCAGTCACTCAGTCATGTTCGACTCTGTGACCCCATGCACTGCTGTACACCAGGCTTCCCTGTCCATCACCAACTCCCAGAGTTTACTCAAACTCATGACCATTGACTCAGTGATGCCATCCAACCATCTCATCCTCTTTTGTCCCCTTCTCCTCCCACCTTCAATCATTCCCAGCATCAGGGTCTTTTCAAAGGAGTTAGTTCTTCACTTCAGGTGGCCAAAGTACTGGAGTTTCAGCTTCAACATCAGTCCTTCCAATGAACATTTAGGGCTGATTTCCTTTAGGATGGACTGGTTGGATCTCCTTGCTGTCCAAGGGATTCTCAAGAGTCTTCTCCACCACCACGGTTCAAAAGCATCAATTCTTCGGCACTCAGCTTTCTTTATAGTCCAACTCTCACATCCATACATGACTACTGGAAAAACCAAAGCTTTGACTAGACGGACCTTTGTTGACAAAGTAGTGTCTCTGCTTTTTAATATGCTGTCTGGGTTGTCATTACTTCTCTTCCAAGGAGCAAGCGTCTTTTAATTTCATGGCTGCAGTCACCATCTGCAGTGATATTGGAGCCCCCCAAAATAAAGTCTGTCAGTGTTTCCATTGTTTCCCCATCTATTTCCCATGAAGTGATGGGACCAGATGCCATGATCTTGGTTTTCTGAATGTTGAGCTTTAAGCAAACGTTTTCACTCTCCTCTTTCACTTTCATCAAGAGGCTCTTTAGTTCTTCTCCACTTTCTGCCATAAGGGTGGTGTCATCTGCATATCTGAGGTTATTGATATTTCTCCTGGCAATCTTGTGCTTCATCCAGTCCAGCATTTCTCATGATGTACTCTGCACATAAGTTAAACAAGCAGGGTGACAATATATAGCCTTAACGTACTCCTTTCCTGATTTGGAACCAATCTGCTTTTCCATGTCCAGTTCTAACTGTTGCTTCTTGACCTGCACACAGATTTCTCAGGAGGAAGGTCAGGTGGTCTGGTATTTCCACCTCTTGAAGAACTGAGAAATGCAAATCAAAACCACAGTTAGCTAACACCTCACACCTGTAAGAAAGGTTCTCATTAGAATCTACAAGTGTTTGTAAGAACGTGGAGATGAGAATAGTTGGTGGTGGAAATGTAAACTGGTGCAGCCACCATGGAAAACAGTAAGGAGTTTTCTCAAACTTGAACTACCATATGACCCATCAATTCCATTCCGGGGTATATACTCAAGGAAAATGAAAACACTAATTTGAAAAGATACATGCAGCCCAAAGTTCAATGCAATGTAATTTACTACTTTAAAACTTTAAAAACTAACTAGTAAGTTGTCATATATAATGAAGTAGTCACTAGGCATCTCCTATATCAAGAGCCAAAATTTAGAAGATAAAACAAAAGGAATATTTTTCATTCACAAAAGCAAAATAAACACATGAAATATCTAGAATTAGCGCATTTGCAATTCCTAAGGAAAAAAACTATAGAACTTATTTGGAAGATGCAAATAGAGATCAGGTGTATTAAGATACACATTTTAAATTTTATTTATTTATTTATTTTTAAGATACACATTTTTTTTAACCCAGAAGTGTTAAATAGTATTGAAAAGTCAACATTTCCCATATTAATATAATGATTTAATTCTAGTGTGCTTTTTTTCTGTGAACTTGACAAAAATGACTCTAAAGTTTATTGGGAAGAATAAGTATATTAATAGTCTTTAAAAGTCTCAAACAGAAATGTTAGGCTAGTAAGCTACACACGGAACATAAAACATATAAAACTACTGTAAATAAAATAGTGTGGAATTTGTGCAAAACATTGTACAAGGGTGAGACAGGATAAATATCCTGAAGCATAGCCTAGTAGTGGGATGTTACAGACAATGATAGGATGTAAAAAAAAAAAAAAAAGGACCATCACAAAACACTGGGGTTACACTATTTAAAAAGAGTTTTGGGGGAAATTGGCCCTCAGGGAGAATAATCATCAAGTCTAGGCCTCCCTTTATACTCTAACATGAAGCGTTAAATGCAGGGAAAAAAAGTGGAAATATATATATTTAACTGAAATATATACAGATAAAGTATTTAACTGATCTTTGGACGAGCAAAGAAACTCTTCGCCTAAATATATGAGAAATGAAAGAACACACATAGAAAATAGAATGCAGGTTCCAGGTAAAAAATGTCAAGCTATGCTTTTGCCAGATGAAGGCTGTTCTTACTCACCTCTTACTGGCTTCAAGGCTGACCCATGTCTGACATCAGAAAGTCAAGGCCACTTTCCTCATTTCCAGCCCTTCATGTTCCTTCTGAAATTTTAAGTCTTTTTGGGTTTTTTGTTGGTCAAGCCATGCAGCTCCCAGGATCTTAGTTCTGAGACCATGGAGCAAACCCATGCCCCCACAGCTGAGTCCTAACCACTGGACCACCAGGGTTCAAGGAAGACCTGACTCTGAGTCTTGTTCTCTGAGTTCTGGTTTGCTCCAAGGTTGCAACTCTTTTCTTCACTCCCATAGCTCCACTTGCCCAGGAAAGAAGCTCGATACCCTGGAGTTCGTGGTGGAACTCAGATTTGTTCAATAATTCTTGATTATCACCTGGGCTTCTGTGCTCAGTCATGTCCAACTCTTTGCGACACCATGGACTGTAGCCCACCAGCCTCTTCTGTCCATGGGATTTCCCAGGCAAGAATACTGGAGTGGGTTGCCGTTTTCTTCACCAGGGGATCTTTCCAACTCAGGGATTGAACCAGGTTCTCCTGGGTCTCCTGCACTGGCAGGCGGATTCTATACCACTGAGTCACCTGGGAATCCCTTGATGATCAATTACTCAACACTAACTAGATTCAGTTAGACCTAGACATGGAACAACAGACTGGTTCCAAATCGGGAAAGGAGTACATCAAGGCTGTATATCGTCACCCTGCTTATTTAACGTATATGCAGAGTACATCATGAGAAATGCTGGGCTGGATGAAGCACAAGATTGCCAGGAGAAATATCAATAACCTCAGATATACAGATGACACCACCCTTATGGCAGAAAGCAGAGAAGAACTAAAGAGCCTCTTGATGAAAGTGAAAGAGGAGAGTGAAAACGTTTGCTTAAAGCTCAACATTCAGAAAACTAAGATCATGGCATCTGGTTCTATCACTTCATGGGAAATAGATGGGGAAACAATGGAAACACTGACAGACTTTATTTTGGGGGGGTCCAAAATCACTGCAGATGGTAACTGCAGCCATGAAATTAAAAGACGCTTGCTCCTTGGAAGAGAAGTTATGACCAACCTAGATAGCATATTAAAAAGCAGAGACACTACTTTGTCAACAAAGGTCCGTCTAGTCAAAGCTTTGGTTTTTCCAGTAGTCATGTATGGATGTGAGAGTTGGACTATGAAGAAAGCTGAGTGCCGAAGAATTGATGCTTTTGAACCGTGGTGGTGGAGAAGACTCTTGAGAATCCCTTGGACAGTAAGGAGATCCAACCAGTCCATCCTAAAGGAAATCAGCCCTAAATGTTCACTGGAAGGACTGATGTTGAAGCTGAAACTCCAGTACTTTGGCCACCTGAAGCGAAGAACTGACTCATTTGAAAAGATCCTGATGCTGGGAATGATTGAAGGCAGGAGGAGAAGGGAACGGCAGAGGATGAGATGGTTGGATGGCATCATCGATGCGATGGTCATGAGTTTGAGTAAGCTCTGGGAGCTGGTGATGGACAGGGAAGCCTAGCGTATTGCAGTGCATGGGGTCACAAAGAGTCAGACACAACCAAGCGACTGAACTGAACTGAACTAGATTCAGGTATTACTGATTCAATGAGCCAAACTGCCCTACATCTTACTGGATGATCCCTATAACAGTCCCTAGGAAACCGCAAGTGAAATAATTCCTGTTTTTCTTTGGAAATTTGGTTTTGAACTAAAATTCTGAAGTCCACCATTTCAAACACTTGTTTTCTAGTCCCCGCAGACTTCCAACTACACCTTTTTCAACTCTCAATCACCAATAGCTCTTCCTCAAAGCTGGCCACTCCTGAAGGAATTCAGTGGCCTCTTCTAGGAACACTTACATCCTTCTCTCTCTGAGACCATCCAACCTCTTCCTCTTACAGGTTGAAAAACTTTTTAATCACCTGACCCACACTGGTCACCAAAGCCCCAGGAAGTTTCATTATGGCTGGAGGACTAGGTGTAGTCCTCAGAGTCCCAGGTGGCTCAGGTGGTAAAGAACTCACCTGCAAAGAACCTGAAGCAGATGCAGGTTCAATCCCTGGGCTGGGAAGATCCCCCGGAGGAGGAAATGTCAACCCACTCCAGTATTCTTGCCTGGAGAATCCCATGGACAGAGGAGCCTTGTGGTCCAAAGGGTCACAATAGCCAGACATGACTGAGTATGCCTGCATGGGGGACTAGGGGGACACCGTCAAGTTTGAAGCAGGTTTACCACTTATTTGTTGGTCATTTAAACTGAGATGCAAGTAAATACTGCCTCCAGTGTCTAAACATACAAATGGCAGTTCTACAAATATAAACCAGGAAATTAGCTCATGATCTTTTACCCATAACATAGGTCAATGTCTCCTTTTTAGTACAGAAACAGAAGTATCAATCACTCTGTTTCTCCACTTGAGCATCCTGAATCAATTCCTTGCTGCCTTTGCCATGTGCCGTGTTATTTTAGTACCTACCTGGGCAAGGGGGACCTGTGCCTTTCTTAAACCAATTGCAAAATACACAGCTTAGCCCAAAGAAATGGCAAATAGCTTTTAATTCAAAAACCACCCCCTCCCCATACAGAACCACATGCCGTGTTCCTAGACCCTCAGAACATCTCCATGTAGATGTTTCTGGGTCAGTGGAGTGTGTATCTGCTGCCTTTCCTTCATCCAGTCTCTCCTTCCCCCTCTATGTTTCTGTACCTGTTTATACTGCACTTTATATGTGAAAGAAGAAACTGTCACCTTCACGTGCGAATCTGCCAAATAGCCCCGGGTACATAGTACACATGAAAGAAATATTAATCGAATGAAGAATGAATGGTATCAACTCCATTTGCAAATAGCCTCTCTGTTATCAACTGCAAATGTCTGGCCTGGAGATTCTCTAGTTGGCATGTATACCAGGGAGAGAGATAGCATCGGTTTGTGAAGGAAATGGCATTGAAAGGACAGAGATGACACAGAGAGAAACTATTTTGAGATACAATTAGAATGTCTCTTAGAGGAGAAAGGTTGAAAGTAGGAAGGGATAGGTTTGATTCAATTAATTCTCAGGATGGTGAGGTCATCTATTTTTACCTCCACTCTCCTAAGAAGAAAAACTGTTCTATTGCTCAGAAGATATGGGTCTTTTGGCCTCCACCAGCCTCTGCCCTGATTTGCTCTGTTAACATCTTCACATGACTTTATTAGATTCTGTATAAATGGGGATATGGCACTGTACACAGAGCCATTTAGAAAGGCTTTCTTTCTAAGGTTACAGTCACTTAAAAATGTGTTTTCAGACTTCCCTGGTGGTATAGCAGATAGGAATCTGCCTGCCAATGTGGAGACACAGGTTCAATGCCTGGTCCAGGAAGATTCCACATGCCACACAGCAATTAAGCCCGTGCACCACAACTACTGAGCCCATGCTCTGCAATAAGAGAAGCCACCGCAGTGAGAAGCCCCCACACCGCAACAGAGTAGCCCCTGCTCTCTAGAAAAGGCATGTGCAACCAAATAAAAGTACAACCAAAATAAAAATAATTAAAAAAATTTTCTTCTTTAAAAACATAATATCATACTGAACCTTGTTCTGAGTCCATAGTTGTTATATTTTAATTTGTATTTTCATTATATATTTTCCCGCCCTCTGCCTTTTTTGTTTTTTCCTTTGAGCATGCCTGTAGAATTAAACCAGTGTACTTGAAAGTAAATTCTTTCCCTTTATTTATTAAGCTAAAATCTTACTTGTTCTTGGGTACTTTATCTCTGAAACTGATTCCTAAAATTTAAATGTTTTAAACCAATCACAGTATAAAATTATCATGGTTCCTTGATAGACAAAGAAACCCTCCAAAAAATCCTTTCTTAGAGTTATGAAAATAATATTAAGTTAGAATTTTCAGAATGGCTTTCATGAAAATTAGTCTTACAATAGCTGGAATATTTTTGTCTTATCCACTACAGTATAATTTAACTATTTCCTTTTATAAATTAATTTGGCCTAATGTTCACTCTTATGATTTATTCATTTTTGAAATATTAGTGCCAATTTACATTTACTGAAAAAAATCTCAAGGGTGAAGATAACATAGGTCTTGTTCTCAAATGATTTATCTATTTCTTCTCAAACTCCTTAAAAATACTTCAAAATAAAAACAAAAATATTGACTGCAACAGAAGTCGATTTTAATTTTGCTTCAGGTAATATTAAAATATCAGTATAAAACTATCAACAATTGTTAATAACTTGGGATTGAAGAAAGTAAGATCAAATATATACACAAGTGTCCACAAGTCCTTTTCAATGAAATCTAGTGATCATTAATATTTTCCAATAATATTGTCTGTGTTATTTTTTTAACACCATTCATTTTTCTCTAGTCATTTTTCTTTCTAGAAAAAGGTGGATAATCTGAAGGGACACATGTACACCTGTGGCTGATTCATATTCAATGTATGGCAAAAACCTCCAAAATATTGTAAAGTAATTAGCTTCCAATTAAAATAAATAAGTAAATTTAAATATATATATATATATATAGGTTGGTTATATTGTATATTGTAATGACTTGCAACTACTTCCTGATGAATTTTTAAACTAAAAAGTACATATTTTAAAATTTGAAGAGAAAAAACAACCTTTCAAAAACAATTACAGAGGATGCAAAACCGTTGTTTAGGGGTCAACGGTTCATTATGTATACATGGCAATTTGAAGATTGACTATTGTAACACAAAGCTTCAAATAACAACAAAAAATGGCATCTCATTGCTACTGACTATGGTCTTTAAAACTGAACTATCACTGACTCTTTGAAAGTTCCATTCAGGTTTGAGAATAGTTATTGGACTTGATGACTTTGTGGATATATTGCATTTAATGTCTGCAGGCAATTTCAGGGGATATTTTGATGTTTTTGAAAAATCTGAACTGTTTCATATTCCTGATGTAAGTAGCCTAAAAATAGGGTAAAGGGAGGGAGATGGTATAATTCAATATTTTTTCCCTGAGTATACTTTGAGAAGCCTCTATGGTACTTCTTTTGTGAATTCTGTAATTTCTGGAAGCAACATTATATATTCCTAAAATATTTACTTACTAAGTGAACATTAAGCTCTCTGCCAAAAGTAAAAAAGGACCACTAGAAGATGTCAGTGTTGACTTCAAGTATAGACCAATATTAAAGACTCTGTCTAGTTGCTTGCAAATTGAGACAGTGGCTGTGGGCAATACTATCAAAAGTGAAAGTGCTACTTGCTCAGTCGTGACCAACTCTTTGTGGCCCCATAGACTGTGGCCCACCAGGCTCCTCTCTCCATGGGATTTTCCAGGCAAGAATACTGGAGTGGGTTGCCATTCCCTACTCCAGGGATTGAACCCGGGGATTGAACCTGCTTCTCCAGCAATGGCAGGCAAACTCTTTACCACCCGAGTCACCAGAGATGCTCTTAGGCAACACTGTGTCCTCCTATAAATTCCATCAATGACAAATTATCAGTTCCAGTAAATTTAGCACATAGATTTGATGTTTGGACAGATTACTAGAAGTTTAAATAGAACCAGAGCCCTAGATGTGTTGGCTTTTTGCCACATACTAATCATCTTCAGTTAGGATGAAACAAAGATGGCAATTCACCAAGCAGTCAAAAACCTACTATAGACATGGCTCAAGAAATCACTTCTGGTTAAGATCCAGACATGAAAAGCATGCTAGTGTGGAGAAATGGACACTCTATTTTAAAAAGAAACTGCCATTTAAAAAATCACAAATATGTAAGAATTCGAATTACAGCATTACTGGGTACAGCAAAGACATCTTGAAAGTGCAGATTAAAAAAGAAAGGAAGATAATGAAAATGAAATTAAAATATTATTACTCTGTATTTAATGCTTATTATTTGCCAAGAATTATGCGAAGTCTTCTATTACTTATTTAAAAAATTCTTAAAAGGACTGGTGCTACCATCATGAACTCATTATCTAGATGAGGAATCTGTGGCTTAGGGAGGTTTTATAATTTTCTTTTTTTGTTGTTGTTGTTTTAATATAAATTTATTTTATATAATTTTCTTAAGTTTATGCAGCTAGCACTCGTTGTAAAGAATCTGCCTGCCAACGCAAGAGACACGGGCTTGATCCCTGTGTTGAGAAGGTCCCCTGGAGTAGGCAATGGAACCCTACTCCGGTATTCTTGCCTGGGAAATTCCATGGGCAGAGGCACCTGACGGGTTACAGTCCGTGGGGTCACAAAGAGTTGGACACGACTGAGCAACTGAGCACAATGTAGCAGAGGACATGGGTTCAAGTTTAGTTCTGCCTCTTGCCAAATTCTAGGTTTTTATTTCTTCTATAGACTGCATCTGACCAATTAGATGAAGATGAATCTCCTGAATTCTATAAGAAAATGACAGCAGGCAAAATCTTCAGGAAAGAGAAATATGATGTCTCTTATCCAACAGTTGACAAGATGAGAGAAAGGAGGGGAAAGAAAAAAAATGAAGCCCTCAAAGCTAAATCTGATCAAGAAATCACTGGGGAGAATAGTGTTCTCATACAAGAAAAGCATGTGGGTAAAAGTAACTTTACAAGAGTCAGTTTTGCTTGAAATTTATAGAGGAAAAGAAAGCAATATTGTGAGGAAAGAGTTCAGAGAATTTATGAGAGAACAGAATCTCTAGTCCCAGAAGAAATCGTGCTCCATAACCACAGGAACCAAACAGGCAAATGTAATGAGAAAAGTCACTGGAGGAAAGAGAGGACATTGGGGAACATGCCATGAAAATACACAAATGTGTTGCAAGAGACACAATATAAAACAGGAAGCTATACTGTAAACTGCAACCGTACCGCATAGTTTTGAGTGAAGACAGACTAAATTTATTTTTAAATAATATAAAAAAACAATGTTGATAAAGAACAGTGATTGAACTTCCAAACTAGTCAACAAAGGAAAAGTCCCCTACAAAAGGGTATATTTTTATGTTTACCACTCCAAAAATTGGGCATCTGAAAGATAAAATTCTCAGAATGTGTACAGTACATTGTAATTTGGAGGGAATAAATATTAGTATTCTCAATTTAAAGAAATTAAACCCCTGGAGAAGGGAATGGCAACCCACTTCAATATTCTTGCCTGGAGAATTCCATGGACAGAGGAGCCTGGTGGGCTACAGTCCATGGGGTCGCAAAAAATCAGATACAACTGAGTGACTAATACACAAACACTTATATCGAAATTCCAAAGTATTCTTATTTAAACTGCAGCCTAAAAATTATTTTAAGAAGAGAGTAAGAAAATGATCCAGTGTATCAGTCAAGATTTATTTATAAGAACTAATAAAAGTATGCAAAAATGTGATCAAACTATTCAAAAGTGGACCTGCTTTCTCAGAAGAAAGAAACTTTGGCATCAATATGGTAAAGATGAAGAAATTCTTAAAAGATTAAAAACCACATGAAAGTTAATGAAAGCATTATAAATTAAAAAAGAAAAGATGGTACTCCAAAAGAAGAATTGTTAACTTTAAAATGTATTTTTGGAACTATTTTAAAGGAAAAATAAAGAAAAAAATGGTACAGGTCAAAGATGAAATATCAAAGACAAGACCAAGAAAACACATTCTGACTATTTGTGATCCTATGGACTGTGGCCCACCAGGCTTCTCTGTCTGTGGGATTCTCCAGGCAAGAATATTGGAGTGGGTTGCCATTTCCCCCTCCAGGGGATCTTCCCAACTCAAGGATCGAACCTGCATTTCAGTCTCAAGCAACGGCACATGGATTCTTTACCACTAGCACCATCTGGTAAGCCCAGAAACATAATCGAGCAAAAGCATCAATACTGAAATGTGAGCAGGGACTTCTGTGGTGGTCCAGTGGCTAAGACTCTATGCTCCCAGTGGAGGGGGCCCAGGTTTGATACCTGCTCAAGGAAATAGATCCCACATGCTGCAACGAAGATCCATCACAGATGAAATAAATTTAAAAAAAAAAATATTTTTTTTAAAAAGAAAGAAGTATCTTTTAAAAATGAAAGAAATGCTTGCTCCTTTTGTACAGGAATTTTTAGCAAAAAGACACAGTCCTTTGGTGCTTTTCTGAAAGTTTTACGGGAGAATAAACAAATGACAAATGGCTGGTAACATGGGAGAGGTTTTAAGTAAAGACAGTTTTAAAAGGAGATGGAGAAGGAAAAATCTTATAATTAGACATGCCAGGCCTTTCTTTAAACCATCTGCTTTACCAGAAAAGTTGCTAAAAAATTCATTGTCTTCATTCATCATACCAAACTGTGATTTATTTTCTCACATATATGCATTACATGTAGACTTTAACTTCTAAAGGACAGGAACCATTTCTTATTCATCTTTGAATGCCAGATGTTAAGAACATAGCAAGTACTCCATGGACTTTCATTGAGCTGTGTAGGATATGTGAATATACCATATATTGGTGCAGTGAGATACCCTCATACTAATCCATGAATGAGAAAAAAAAATTAAAAGTAATCTATAGGCTGGGTTGGACTCAAATGCAAAAACATCAAAATAGAAAGTAAGCAACTATAAAGTTGAAAAGGGATTTGGCACACAAAATGCGTGCAGATGACATCACTTCTGATAGCACCTTCTTGCTCTACCAAGATGACAGTTCGGATGCCAGTGATACTGATGATCAGGTGGGCAGAGAAGAAAGTGGTGAGTACTTAATATATACAAATTATTCCTCATCTGTTTATTTGGATAACATTGAGGGCTCTGGTGGGCCATCAACAGAGAGACCAGTTGAAAGGCTCATGTGAGATACTAAGTAGAATGAGAATTCTGCACCCCACAGCTCATATGTTGAAGTCTTAGCTCCTAATGCCTTGGGATGTGACAGGATTTGAAGACAGGGTGTTTAAAGAGGGAATTAAGGTTTAACGAGGGCTTCCCAGGTGGCACTAGTGGTAAAGAATCTGCATCCCAGTACAGGAGACAAAAGAGATGTGGGTTGGATCCCTGGGGTGGGAGATCCCTGGAGGAGGGCATGGCCTACTCCAGTATTCTTGCCCAGAGAATTCCACGGACAAAGGAGGCTTGAGGGCTATGGTCTGTAGGATCTCAAAGAGTCTTGAGACGACTGAAATGAAAGCATGCATGCACAAGGACACTGTGTGGGCCCTAATTCAATATGGTTGGTCGTCTTCTGATGTTGTCATTGCTGCTGTTGTTCAGTTGCCCAGTAATGTCCCACTCTCTGCGACCCCATGGACTGCAGCACATCACACCTCCCTGTCCCTCACCATCTTATAACAAGAGGTCATCAATTCACAGGAGCACATACCTAATTAAAATAGATAGACAAATAATAGGGAGGGAAGGAAGGAAGAGAAGAAGAAAAAGACAGAGAGAGACAATACAGACAAAAGGATAAGATGAAAAGAAACCAGGCATGGACCAATTCAGAGTATTTCATCAACCCAAGAATTTGATTAATTCTATAGAACATACTTTTAATAAGATAAAAGAGAAAAGAAGAGGAAAATTCGCCAGAGATGAAGCATTTGCCTTTAATCATAAGGAAGGCTGCTTTGCCTACTGTGACTTGCACAAAGTGGACAAGAATAGATTCATATGTGAATACATTTTTATGTGCAAAGTGAGAGCAGGGAAGTGGAGTCATTCATGGCTGATGTCCCCAACTTCCTTGAGTAAGTGGGAAGCCAGATAACCCTGGGTAAGAGGAGGGATGGAGAACTGAAATGAATGGTAAAGATGTGGAACAGCTGGTGGTGGATGGAAAAAAGAATTAAGAATAGTTACATATTCAAACCCCTTTTCTTTGACAGTATTAAGATACACAGTGAGTTATAAATTTTCTAAGTCAATATCAATAATGAACAGATAAGGAAAAGCTCTTGTTTACAGTAGAAGGCTAAGAGCTTGTGGAGGGGCTGCTGGGCTGGAAAATGATCACTTTGCAACTATGGGAAAGACTGGGGTCAGCTCAGGACCATCCATAGAAGTTAAAGCTAGGAGGAAATTGTGCTGGTGAGCAGGTTATTTGTGTGATCGAAAAATGTCTCTGCGTAGACCACTTATTAATTGTAAGGGAGAAAAGCAAACTGTTATTATACAGTGGAGAAATCAGGCCAGTCCTTCACCAATTTCTAGCACCCATGAGGCATAGATGAACATTGCTCACCTTCAGAAGTGATACCTTGAGAAGGACACAGCATCACTTCTGCAGTTTTCTGGCCAAGAATATATAATCTCATCCTAGTTATGAGGAAATACCATAAAAATAAACTGCTGGGTGTTCTATTAATAAAAAGGTAGATTTGGGAGTGTATTCTTCCAAATGTCAATGTTACAAAAGGGAAAAAAAAAGGCTTGTGGAGGTGTCTCTGAATAAAGCACACTAAGAAATCATGATAGCAAAAAGCAGTACCTGACTCCACACTGGGTTCTGTTTCAGAGGGAACCATTAGGCTCTAACAGACTTTATTAGGTGAACAACAAGACTGGAATCTGGACAGAAGATTAGGTAAAAATATCCTATCAGTGTGAATTTATGAAGTTGAGAATTGGACTGGGTTATGTAAGTGAATATCGCCAATCAATGAAGCATTTAGGAGTAAAAGATCTTAATGTACATAATTTACTTTCAAATTTCTCAGGAAAATAATCATGTGAGTGTATATGTATACATATATATGTATGTGTGTGTATATATATATAATAGGTAGATAAATGTATATCAGTATAAATGTATATCTCTCTCTCTCTGAGAGAGAAGGGAAAACAACAACAACCCTCCCCCCAAAAATAAAACAAAAAGAGAGCAGAACATATGAGAAATGATGAAGGAAATGGGTAAATAGACAGCAGGTAAACCTGGTACAGTATATATGGATGTTTTCTGTGTTACTTTTGTAACTTGTTCAAATTTGGAACTATTTCTCCCTCCCAAATGTTTAATTTAGAAACTTGAGGGTAACCACCATAAGAACAGAAGAATAATTATAAATTCCACTGAGGGTCTCTGGATGTAGTAAGTCTTGAGCTGGGTCCCCAAGAAGACAAAGCAGAAAAGGCCTGACTAATTGAGACAATAGCTTGTGTTACTTGATGCGCATGACACAGAATGCATCCTCCCCCTCCCCCTGAACTCTACTTCCATTCGATACCCTTAATATCACAAGAATACAAAACAAAGGATGCCACCAAAACTCATTAAGCAAAGGTATAACATGAAAGTGATGATAGGGCTACCCTAGTGGCTCAGTGGCAAAGAATCCACCCGCCAGTGCAGGAGACGTGGGTTTGATCCCTGATCTGGGAAAATCCCACATGCCTCAGAGCAACTCAGCCCATGAGCCACAACTATTGAGCCTGTGCTCAAAAGCCTGGGAGACACAGCTACTGAGCGCACGGGCTGCAACTACTGAAACCCAAGCACCTAGAGCCTGTGTTCTAAACCAAGAGAAGCCACCGCAATGAGAAGCCCATACTCCACAATAGAGAGTAGCCCCTACTCGCTACAGCTAGAGAAAAGCACGCGCGGCAACGAAGACCCAGCACAGCCAAAATAAATAAACAAATAAAAATTTTTTTTTAAAAAGAAATGAATGATAAACCTCCATTAACAAATTAATAAGGTGCCTTCTCCTTTTCTCTATCTCAAGAGACTCTGTTGTGATGAATAATAAACTCAAACTTACAATTTGTGTAAAAGAGAAAGATTCTCATCTAATTAATGCCTTGAAATACATTGTAAGTGACGCGAACTGTGTTAAGAGAATTCTTTTTCAATCACTGAAATATAATCCAGTTTTTCAAGACAGTTTAGCTTATACAATTTTCACTCACCACATATTCACATTAATGGGTGTTTCCCTCAGTGGCTCAAGTTTTAGACCATTTTCCCTCAGTTTTATTCTACAAAATACAGGGAAAATGTCAATAACACAGAGAAGCATATCAAAACAAAATGTACACTTTGGGACAACTCAAGGATATTTCATGCTTGTGTGTTTTGAGTCCTCTATGAAAACAGATTTTGTTAACATGGTCCTATTTTCTTGTGTTTAGCGAAATATCCAATCTACAACCCTATTTAAAAGGAAAAGTCTAACAAAGAGATTGATCCAACAGTCAACAACCCACTTTCGAGAACCAAATGACAACAACTGTGAAAGTTAACATCCCTCCCCAAAAAAGATGGATAAAAAGCTGGACATTCATGGTGTTCATTTAGTGATCAATTACAAATGTTGAGATACTTTTTTTTTTTTTTTCAAAATCCTCTTGCTGCCTTCAGCTGAGCGCTTACCTTAACATTATACACAACGACTATGTGATGAATTTTATTTGCAGTGTTTTGGTGGGAATCCGTTTGGGGAAAGCCTGTCTCATCAGTCATGCATACAGATAGATTTTTCCCATTTTCAGGGATCTGTTCTCTCTAGTTCTTGCTCCTCGGCAGCATTTTGCTGCCTGGCCACACTGGCGTTTTCCACCCTAATTCTGACTTCTCCAAATATCCTCAAGCATGAGGATCTTTGAAACCATCAAAGCCCTTATAGTGAAGTCTTTCTAATATTCTTTATTCATTAGACTTTGGGCTTTAGACTATAATATACATAGCTGTAAACTCTGATGCAAATAGACCATTGATAATTTCCATTGCAAAACTTCAACCCCTAGAGACCACGGAGAGATGTATATATGAACAGCAACTTACTTGTAAATAGCTTCCTACCTCCTAGATACGAAATCCATTACAGCCAAGTTCTCTTGATTGAAGAAGAAATATATTTCCAAAATGGAACTTGGAAAAAACATACTGTCACTCCAAATCATTTCACTTCTGTTGTAATGACCCCAGGAGATAATAGAGAAGGGATGTGATCATGTGACCAGTTTAGGAATAAGCAGTCCTCCCCTGCAACCGTATTTTTGCTATCCACGGTTTGTTATTCGTGGTCAACCACAATCTGTAAATATTAAATGAAAAATGTCAGAATTAAACAATTCATCAGGCTTAAAATGCATGCCTTTCTGAGTAGCCTGATGAAATTTTTGCTTGCCCTGCTCCATCTGGCCAGGAGCATGAATCATTCATTTGTCCAGAGCATCTTTCCCATTAGTCATTTGGTAGCCATTCTCTAGGTATCAGACAGTCTCAGTATGGTGGTGCTTGTGTTCAAATGACCTTTATTTTACTTAACAATAGCCCCAAAGTTCAAGGGTAGTGATGCTGACAATTCAGATACTGTAACTGTTCCTAATTTATAATTTTATCATAGGTATGTATGTATAGGAAAAATCATAGTGTATATAGGACCCAGTTATATCGGCAGTTTCTGGCATCCACCGAAGTTCTTGGAATGCATTCCTCATGCATAAGGTGTGAGGGATGGGGACAACTGTATACCAGCTACAACTTTGAATTCTGTCTCCAGTTATGATGTACTTGTTGAGTAATAGCCTGAAGAGATAGGAAGGTGATAGAGACAGGGGATCCCATTTTGAACTTTGGCTTCTGCTGGTTTTCAGGTAGGTTACTTACAGTGGAAAGAGAAAACATACCTATCTCTCTATAGACTGTCAGGTTTATTTAGCCAAGCTTACAGAATTTTGAAGAGAAGGCTAGTTAGTACAGGAGCTAATTTAATGTCTCAGTATGGCTTGGGCTTCCCTGATGGTTCAGCAGATAAAGAATCCTCCTGCCAATGCAGGAGACACAGGAGATGTGGGTTTCATCCCTGGGTCTGGAAGATCATCTGGAAGAGGAAAATTGCAACCCACTTCAGTATTCTTGCCTGAAAAATCCCATGGACAGAGGAGCCTGGTGGCCTACAGCCCAAAGGGTCACAAAGAGTCAGAACGACTACGAAGGAATGCAAGTAGTATGGCTCTGCCCTAATGGGACAAATTTCCGGGAACATTCTCAGTACAAGCAAGGACCTGCCAGAACCAGGAAATCACCAAACTCTGGTCACACAACAGAACATTTATGCCTGGGCTTTGTATTTCCATCCTGAAAGACAAAACACTCCTAATATATGCTTTTTCTTTTAAGGGGGTTTCACGTATGTATGGCTGTAATGGTTCTTGATGCAATTTGTGTGTGTTAGTCGCTCAGTTGTGTCCAACTCTTTCCGACCCCATGGACTGTAGCCCACCAGGCTCCTCTGTCCATGGGATTTTTCAGGCAAGAATACTGAAGTGGGTTGCCATGAAGTTCTCTAGGCATGAATACTGGAGTGGGTTGCCATTTCCTTCTCCAGGGAATCTTCCCAACCCAGGGATTGAAGCCGGGTCTTCTACATTGCAGGTGAATGCTTTAATGTCTGAGCTACTAGGGAAGCCTTGATGCATTTTAACTATCAACAAATTCACATCTGGGAGGAGAAACAAGAATCAGCTCTCACTATCTAGGCTCATTCCCAGAGACCCAGGAATGCATTTCTTCATAACACACTCCCTGATTCTTGAGGGGATTTGAGTCTGAGTTCAGGCTGAGAACTATGATCACCAAACCATTTCTCCTCTAGCCAAGTTTTTGCTGGAGCTTATACAAAAAGACTAGAGTCTAGGCACTGTAAGGCAATTACTTAATTGCTCATTATTACTGCTTAAAGTGTTTATGCATTTAAACTACTAACAAGACATAACTCTCTCTAACCTCTCTCTCTCTAAAATGTCAGTTCTTTCTAACAAATACCAAGCCTTGCTTATTGTGAAATAATGAAAAACAGATTTTTTAAAAAACCTCAATAACTCTCCTCTTGAGGTTCTTTATTTGGCTTAAATAGCTGGTTAGCATCAGTTAATTTGAAATACTATTGAAAATTTTCAAAGGAAAAATCCACCCCCTCTTAAAGCAGCATTCAAGAATAACTTTTAAACATAAAACAAATTATTTCAGTGCTCCTCCTGTCAAAAAGTCAAAACCATTATTATGATGTTTCTTAGATTTTATTTTTCCTATATGCCAAGCACAGCTGAAAAACAAATGATGACCCTTTAAGACCATTCTCCATGAAAATGGCTCTTAAAATTATTTGTGAACCTGAGCATTTTAAGAAGTTTAAAAAAAAAAAAAAGTCTCATAAAGGAGCCCAAGCATAGGAAAGGCTACTATCGGGGAAAATATCTTAAAGCAATAAAAGCAGGCACATTAATTTAAATTTAAAATATGTGATATCTTGGGCAAGAAGAAAAGCTTGGTAGAAAGAAAATGTTATAGATATTCAGAATTATATAAATTATCATGAATATACTAAGTAAATTTTCACTGTAATGACTTCAATGACATATAAAACTTTTAAAAGAAATGTGTTATACTTATTAATATTAATGATACAGTTAAACATATTGGATAGGAAGAAGATCAAACTAGCCAGTCTTAAAGGAAATCAACCCTGAATCCTCACTGGAAGGACTGATGCTAAAGTTGAAGCTCCATTACTTTGGTCACCTGATGTGAAGAGTTGACTCATTGGAAAAGACCCTGATGTTGGGGAAAGATTGAAGGCAGAAGGAGAAAAGGGCAACAGAGGATGAGATGGTTGGATGGCAACACCGATTCAATGGACATGAGTTTGAGGAAACTCGGTGGGGGATGATGAAGGACAGGAAAGCCTGCCGTGCTGCAGTCCACAGGGTCCCGAAGAGTCAGACATGAATTAGCGACTGAACAACAGCAACAAACTCGAACATATACAGATTTATATGTAGTTTTATGGTAGTAATAAATCATGTTAAAATTGGAAAGAAGGGGAAAAAAGAGGTTTCTCAACTCGGTAAAGAATATCTACAAAAAACCTACAGTTAACATCACACTTAAAGGAAAGAAAATAGAAATCTTTCCTGCAAATACCAGAAGCAAGGCAAGGAAGTTCTCTCTCACCATTTTTTCAGCATTCTACTGTAAGTCCTAGCTAACGCAAAAAAGACAAGAAAAGGAAATGAAAGTATACATATTGAGAAGTAAGACATAAAATTGTCTTTGTTCACCGATGACATGATTACTTATACAGAAAATCTGGAAGAATCAACCAAAAACTCATGGAACTAATAAGTGATTATAGCAGTATTGCAGAACATAAGGTTAATATACACGAGTCAATTGCTTTCCCATATACAGCAATAAACAACTGGAATTTGAAATAAAAAACACAATAACGTGTTTGATGAAGTGTAGTGAACTTACTTGCATTTATGTCCTTTTGCCTTCATCAATTTATAATTGTCTTAAATATTTTCCCTACAAACATTGAGGACCACACCAGGCAGTGTTATAATTTTTGCTTCAACAATCAAACACAATTTAGAAAATAAGAGGAGAAGAAAATAAACTTTAGCCTTACTTTTGCTCTTTCCATTGTTCCTTCTTTTTGGTAAAGTGCATTTCTTTTCTGTTTAGAGAATTTCTTCTAGCCATTTTTTTAGGATAGATCTCCCAGTGACAAATGCTCTTTGTTTTCCTTCATCTGAGAATGTCTAAATTTCCCCTTATACTGAAGAATATTTTTGCTGCATAGAATTCTAGGTCAATTGTTTTTTAATTACTTTTAAGATTCTAAAGTTAATAAAAATTACTACTCCTCTCTGTTAAAGGTTCATTAGGTATTTATGTGTCAGAATGTACTTATCTTTTCTTTTTTTCCCCTGAAATTTTCTTGCTGTTTCCTCCATTCACTTCCTTCCGACATTCATTTCCTTCCAGCATTTCCCACTGAACTGTAGGTTCCTTGAGAAGAGTAGGTCTCTTACGTAATTCATCTGCATTTCTCAAAGAGTTTAGTTCGGCATCTCTCACATACCATTTGTTCAATAAACTGTTGTTAAATTCTAGCCATGGGAATGCTGTATCAGTGTTTCGGTAATCTTTTTCATCAGTGCACTAAACAGCTTCTTAGTAAACTAATTGAACCAATGGATCTTCTTTAGCTTCCCAAGTCACAAACAGGGAATCATTTAGGAGATAGACTTGCTGAAAACATCTCCAGGGTTTATGTTGCTATAGAAACAGGGAAAATTCCTTATCACTTACCATAACTGATAACCAGTTTTAGGGATTATACGAACACAGCTATCAACTAACTCACACAACCACCTACAGAGAATGCCACTGGATGGGAAAACATCAATTACCTGGAGTCTAGAAGGTAGAAAAGTTTCCAGTAAACAAATTGGGTATTAGTTCTAATTAAAAAAATTTTTTTTGACGAAATAGGGTGGCTAAAATAGAATCCAGAGAATTGCAAAATAATGTCTTTTAATGAAAATTTTGTAACAGTAAAATGGGCTGCCCTAAATTATAGTAGAGCATTATTGTTTGAAGCCAATGGAATCAAAATACATGGTGAATTTTCACACCTTATCGTGTGGATGACACTGTACAGATACTACATTCATTGTCTTGAGGGCTATAATGGTCACTGGAGACAGAGGATCCCTGCATTCAACAGCTTACAGTTCTAGGCAAGGAATCTTTTCAGCACCCTGCAGACATTAGGCAACTCTGAATTGTGGAAGAGGACATGGCCTCATCCCACAAGAAATTCTTTCCAGTGCAGCCTCCCTTAGCAGTCACCCTGCCTCCATTATACTCATACTGCTTTTCCCCCCATATTCTCTCTTTCCTTCTTCTCTTCCATTTTCCTTCTACAAGGGCTGTGTTGGAATAGAGGTAGATATGCTTAAGTGGCCACTGCATATTTATATCATCTTCTTCCGGCTGGCTGGGCCTTTATTATGGCTCATGGCTTCTCTAGTTGTGTTGTGTGGGCTCTACAGTGTTGGCTCAATAGTTGCAGCCTGAGGGCTTATGTTAATAGCTGCCCCATGGCATGTAGGATCTTAGTTCTCCAGCCAGGGATTGAACCCACATCTCCTGCACTGGAAGGCAGATTCTTAACAACTAGACCACCAGGGAAGTGAAGTGAAAGTCACTCAGTCGTGTCTGACTCTTTGGGACCCCAGTGGAATTCTCCAGGCCAGAACACTGGAATAGGTAGACTTTCTCTTCTCCAGGGGATCTTCCCAACCCAGAAATCAAACCCAGGTCTCCCGCATTGCAGGTGGATTCTTTATCAGCTGAGCCACAAGAGAAGCAGACCACCCGGAAGGTCCTATGTTTTCTTCTTACTGATACCTTTCTTCACCATCGTCAACAGCTAGAGGGCATTTGCACATTGGCTGCAGTGAATTACAAGCTGCTTGGGTACAGGGGTAAAGTCTTTACCAGTGACCCAGTGGCAATGACGTGTAACTGTTGAGTGTATAAATGAACACGTGAATGAACTTCATGGAAAAGAAAATTATCTCAGAGTTACATTTATTCACATGCTAACATTTCTCATTTCAAGTGAAGGAGAACTAAAAAGCAAATCCACTAGGATTTTGATTGTCAGGTTTAACTGTCTTTTTGTTACTTTTGGTAGAGTTGTCCTTTCTCCTATGTTCTGTGACTCCCTCCTGGGTAAAGAGGAGTCCACAAGACTGCACAGCAATTTCAAGACAAGCATATCAAAACAGGAGCACTTAGGCTTCTGAGTCAAATGCTGTTGATGGATTTGTTTTCATATTGCTCATTCATGGGCACTTATTTCTCCCAGGAAAAGCCTACTATGAGGAGAACAAAGCTCTTGACCTGGAAGAATGTCTTGATTACTTTCCAGAGGGTTCATTCTGGGACCATGTTGGACTCTGTGGTAAGAGTACCAGTGAGTAGCTGGATGCATCTCTCACCAGGGAGCAGGATTAGTACCGTATCTCCTGGTGGCTGGGGAGGTTCTTCTCCTAATCTAGTTCAAGCTCACTTCTCAATGTGCAGGTCAAGGAAAGTGAGGCTTTAGCTTGGCGGTGCTCTGTGTCAGGCAACAGCACACTGTCTAAGGCCCCAGAATTACCTTCTCTCTTGTTCTTGTTTCTGTGTTGACTCTCCATGGGTAGCATTTTATTTTAGGAATAGAAAAGACAAACAGGTTGTTTATGTCATTCTCAGAAAAGTATGTATTTCCGAAGCCCAAGTCACTCAGGAGGCAAAGTTTTGGGGGAAAACACAAGATGCAATGGTTCCCCAAGGAACTGACCTTGAGCTGAAGCAGTACTAACCACAGGAGGGGTTGAGGTAGCTTGTATGGAAGACGGGAAGTAGAAGGATGCTTGGGCTGTGCCCGATGCACGAGTGAAGAATCAAAGTGTAAAAGAACTTCATTGGGAAAGTTATCTGTTTGCCAAGCTTCTGGATAACACTCGCCTTTCACTAAACTCAGAAGTACTAGATTCACTGGCCCTGATGTGAGATATTAAGTGAAATAACAAGCATTTACAGAGAAAATTCCAAAAGCCACGTTGGGTTGTAGGTAAGACTCACAGGAGCTAAAGGTGCCCCTGAAACGCATTTCTAAAACTTCCTGTAAGAATGCTTTAGATGCTGGTCTCCAAAAGAAGAAACTGGAAGCTAGGAAAGCAAACCCCACCTTTCTGCTCCCAGGATATAAAACTTTTAAAGTCACTATTCACTTCTTCATGGAACATTTCACCTTGCTGCCTGTTAGGTTCAAACATTGCCTTGGCCCTAAAGGTGCTATTTAACCAGCATTCTGACAAAGATGCTACCAAGTGTTTCTATCTTCTTCTTGATAATATTTATATTGGCTGTTAGTTATAGTTATCAGTAACAATTGAGATCACTCCCACCTTGTGTAGAAGGTACAGTTCTCATGTGCATTTGACTGAACAGTGGGGTCAGCTGTAACATAAGATGAAGTGTAAAATGTGGGAGAGGTGTGTGCTTTATGTAGCCACCCTCCAGTGCTGTCTCCATCTTAGGGAAGTATGATGGATTGTGTGCCCCTGCCTGTTGCCATCTGCCTTAAGCCAATGGGATAAACATTTCCAAGCCAGGGCATGTAAAGAATGATCCTTGAGCGCTTCCCTGGTGGCTCAGTGGTAAAGAATCTGCCTGCCAGTGCAAGACACATGGGTGGATCTCTGCTGCAACTGCTGAAGCCCATGCGCCCTGGAGTCCGTGCTCCTCAACAAGAGAAGGCAGCGCAGTGAGACGCCCAAGCACTGCAACGAGAGAGTAGCCTCTGCCCGCCGCCAACCAGAGAAAAGCCCGAGCAGCAATGAAGGCCCGGTACAGCTGAAAATAAATGAGTAATTATCTAAAGAAAATAATCCTCTTTGATTTCTCTCTCTCTCTCTCTCTCATCCATATCCAACCCTCCTAAAGTTCTGTCGACCTTCAATGCATGAACCAAATACCACCTCTCCTCTCCACTATCCTAGTCATAATAGCATCATCTCACCTGGACAACTGGCTTTCACTTTCACTCCTATAGCCCAGTCTCCACAGAGGAGGCTAAGTGATGATTTTTACCAAATATGACTATGTCATTGCCTCCCTCAGGACATCCCATAGCTTTGATCACATCATAATAAAAACCAGAATCTTCACCATACCTGTGAGGCTCCACATGATCTGGTCCTTCCGCTTCTGTCTGAGCTCGTTTCCTGACTTTCTACAACCCACTCACTCTACAGATCACACCGGCATGTCCTTCGAAATCCAAGCTCCCTCCTGTTTTAATGCTGCGGCTTGGCAATTCGTTAGCCCTGTTTCTATCTTGTCCTAGGATCGATTTTTTAACCCAAAGATATGGTCTTTACTCCCATGGTCTAGTCCTTTAGGGTTTTGATGGTTGGATGGCATCCTCAACTCAATGGACAAGAGTCTGAGTGAACTCTGGGAGATGGTGAAGGACAGAGAAGCCTGGCGTGCTGCAGTTCACGGGGTCACAAAGTGTTAGACATGACTGAGCGACTGAACAACAACCCAGGGTACTGTCTACGTCTATCTTCCTAAGATTCAGAAGCCTCTACACCCCTGTGATGGCAGTTGCTGAAATACCTGTTCAGGTCTTTTAACTCTCCAGCTATTTCCTCCTCTTGGATTCTTGTAATCTTAACCTTATCCAGACCAAGAGTCGGCAGAGATTTAACGGGGTTTACATACAAATTCGGAAACTTCCCCCATGGTTCTCCTTCCCAGAATCACTCCTCTCCCAATCAGCTTCTAGTAACTCTGGCAGTCTCAGTCTCCATCTTCTGACTCCTCAAGCCAATAGGACCCTGGTTTTCTGCTCGAACTCTATCTGCATTGCTCCCTAAGAACTGGGAAATGCCCCAGGGGGCAAGGATGCATAAAATAAGAATCAGTATAATGACCTTCTTGTAATGGTGCATTCCCCTCCAACTTCTTCTTCTGACCATTCGTCATTGCCTCAGATAGTTGCTTTTTATATTTTATTTGGCGTTTACAGTTGTCATTTTCTAGTTCAAGCTGATAAAATCAACTCTGACATAAAGGAAGCTGCTCACCTAATAAGGGTTGAAGTGCATTGTTCTGATTTTCCCCATCTGTCCATTGCTATCCCATTTTTTACAGGATAGTTCCCCCAGTGGCTTTTATTATATACTCTCTGCATCTTTAAGGAGGGGCCTCTCAACAAATTTTCATTATCTGGCATGCTTCTGGGAGAGTTGTTTTCCATCAAAGTCCTAATCATGGGCTGAAGATTTCATAATATCCAGATCTCATTACTCGCCCGTTGCTTTCTCTGCTTCAGCCACACGGGCTCCTTGTAATTCATCAAACATGATGGCATTTTTCTCACGCAAGGCTTTTGAACTTCAGAGCCCACCTCCCCAAGACAAGCTTCCACTGGTTATTCACGTGTCTCACTTCCTCTAGGTCTTCCCCCAATGTCACCTTCCCAGGGTGGCTTCTTTCACCCCATCTTTAAATCACCACCCCGTCATCATTCCCTGTTTCTTTCATGTCCATGACATGTATCACCGTCAGACATACTCTATGCTATACTGACTCACCTTATTTATCTTATCTGTATTCCCATGAGCAGGTAAATTCACTAAAGACAGAGATTTGGGCTCTTTTGCTCACTGCTTTCCCCTAGTCTGGTTTCCCCGTGGCGCAGAGTATTTGTGAATAAACTGCTGCTGCTGCTGCTGCTAAGTCACTTCAGTCGTATCCAACTCTGTGCAACCCCATAGACGGCAGCCCACCAGGCCCCCCTGTCCCTGGGAATCTCCAGGCAAGTACACTGGAGTGGGTTGCCACTAGTGGAGTCTAATTCAGATGAGTGAGCCTAGATTTCTTTGCACTTTGGTGACTGATCTGCTAACACTCTTATCACCCATTTTTCTAGTACTTTTATAAGCATTTACGATCAAAACCATCTCCTTTTTATACAGATCAAGTTTGTCCTCCAAGAGTTCAAGCCTTCCATAAAATAAGTAGCTCTTTAGTTTCATTTCCCGGTGTTTCCACTGTCAGTATCCTCCTCTTAGGAAAATATTTTGTTTCTGTAGTGAGTCAAAGTAAGCTTTCATGAAGTAGCGGGACCGGATCAACATGAAATGCAAACTGAGACCAACTCTGCAGACAACAGAAAAAAGCAGATTTAAATGTATTGACCTAAAAATGCAGCAGTGAAAAGTCCTGATAGGAGAGCCAGGTCATTTGCATTCATATCCCAACTCTTCTACCTCTGAGCTCTATGACCCTGGGTGCCGGGAACCACCACAGGAGATCCCACCCATGACAAAAGTCATGTGGAAGAGGACTGTTAAGCAAGGCTTCAGAACTCAATGTGCTCCCTAGGCTTTCTCAAGCATTTACCCCAAAACCAGAATCTGTCTGTTTTACTATTTCATGATTTTCACCAACTCCTCTGACATTAACAGGGGGCTAACCCTGACCACCTTTCTCTGGAGAAAATCAACTTAGGGCTATAGCTAATAAGTCTTCAGGACATGAGAAGAATATTTCCAATCAAAACCCCTCTGTTAGCATTATAGCTTGCTTGGCAGGTATTCAGACCCTTGCAGCTACGCATATGATTATTTACATCCTCCCAACTGTGAGAGGCATGGAAAGCCTAAAACATAGAGCCTTTCAAAGAGTTAAAAGTTATTAGAGTAGTGCTAATGTAGGATTTCATTATTGGGCCAATGCTTGTTGCTAAGTTCCCATATCTCCTATCCACTCTGCACCTGGGAGTGCATTAGTTAACATAGTTGGAAAGTAAGAAAAACAAGTGTAGCCTTGAAATTAACCATATCAGACTTTTGAGCTAATTGGTTCTTTCTTGTAACTCACTGCACCTTTGCTTCCTGAGAAATGTAACTTGTTTAATACTTTTTGAGGGTGACATAGATTAGAAATATAGGAAAAAACATTTCAAGGGAAAATAAGTTTTCTGGTTGAGAAGCCTTTATCAAAAGAGGGTCATAAAATGTTCACAGGTCTCCAAGGCCAGAAGATAATGTACACAATATTGTTTATGGGAAAGGTTTGCAGAAAAAATCCTGATTTTGATAAAGACAAAACAGATGTAATGTTTGGGCTGACTCTGTATGACTTTGCATCTTTCATTTCCCTCTACGTACAAGTAAAGGTATAAAAGACCCTTTTGAAAATAAAAACAATGGGCCTCGCTTGAAGAAGCTTGGTCACCCCGTGTTTTTCTTTTTCTCTTTTTTCTCTCTTACCTTCTTTTTCAGGCTGATCCCTTGGAGCATAGAGGCTCCCTGCGTTCACTTAGCTGCCCGGGTTTCTAAGACCTGAACGGGAAGACGTTCTGCGTCTTCACTCCCTCGGGAGACCGGGAAGGCACCTGTGGCCTCCGTGAACAGGGCAAGCTTCTTGTCTTGAAGTTTTATTGGCTTTCTATGTAAACCAAGGAATATCAGCCTCTTTCTCTCCTCTATTTTCTCATCTATAATATTCTTTCCTTATCTCTCTCTAAATCAATCGCCGACGCCGTTTTTCCTTCAGGTTCCCCTGGATCCTGTGGGGGCTGGACCCTGGCACCTGGGGAGTTAATTATGTCTTTGGGGTCCTCAGTTTCCTCATCTATAAAATGGAAGTAGTATCTGTAATTAAACCTACTTCACAAGGTTGTCTTCTGGCTTTAATTCATATAAAATACTGAGAACAGTGACAGACACATGGAGAGCACTAAATACACAGCAGCAGATACTGAAGCACCTCGTAGGTGAGCCTGGAGATGGGGCAGAGGAAGGTGGGTAGGTGACTGATTCAGCTTTCTAAGGTAGCAGAAAGAGTCCCTTCTAGAAGCTACCCAGCTCTGCCTGCTGCCTTGGGAGAGAGTTTTGTAAGGAAAACCCTTTCAGCAGAATTAAACTGAAGCAGAGAGAAGCAAAGAAAGCCTTAAAGATCACATGTACAGGAGAAATTGGTGAAATCTTTCAGAAGATCACAAGACCTACAGTAAATTCTCCCACACTGAGGAAAAGAGTAAAGTGGAGGAAACAGTCTAGACATGGCAAAAAAGTCAAGGTTCTTAATCCGAGAAGCTTTGCACATCTTCAAGTGCTAATGATGCTCCCAAATGATACACAAATAGTGATAATCTCAGTTACATCCAGATAGTGAATGATTTCTGAGGAAACAAACAGAAGACGTGGCAATCTGAAAAGAAGGTTATTGCGAAGGTGAAAGTGTAATGACGAGTCAGTCAAGGGCCAACGGGTGTCTATGAATTCTCTGAAGGCAAGAGTGAGTGAGACAGAAGTTGTGCATGGAAATTGGTGAGGTCAATCCAAGGTCAAAAAAACAAAGCCAGCCTGGAAAGCTTAAGGCATGATTGGAAAACACTAATTATTTGAGAACCAGAATAAATAAAACGAGGAGATTAATTTAACAGATTACTACAGCTCTAGGCTCCTGGTAAATATTTGATTGGACCAAAATTTCATTCAGATTTTTCTATAACATCTTTTGGAAAAGTCCGAATGAACTTTTTGGCCAACTCAATGTATACATTTAATTTTCCTTCTCAATCCACAGTTCCCCTGACCCTTTCCCTCCCAGTTTGCCACTTCCCTCTTCTCTTCAATCTGCAAGGTCTTCATGCTGGTTTACTTCTCTGCAGAGCACCCTGCTGACATCCAGGAAAATTCCATGGGGTTTCTTTTCCCTGGTCCCCCTCCCAGGATCCCAGTTGGATAACTGGAGGGCAGTAGCAGATGAGTGAGTACCTAAGAGGCCACATGCTTTTAACCTGAAAGGTTAGACACGTGTGCTAGTGCTTGGGAATGACCCTGAATTATGACAATTTATACAACATGAAAATCAGCTTAAAAAAATAAAATGAGGTCTTCCTGAGTGAGACTGACAGGCTCTCAAGGCCACAAGGGTACCTCTGTGATAAGACCAGCCAAACAGAGGCAAGCCTGAGCATTTTGGTATCTAACTATGCTTCTTCAGGGAGTATGTGTTAGTAACCCATCTCCTTGGAATTTCTGACTTGCTCTGTTTGTTTCTTTGTTTTCAGCATATTTTATAAAGCAAACTTTAATAGCTCTATTTCATATCCTAATAGTAGTTCTACAAAATAAGTACTCTTTGTTTTTTTTAAATTTCTGCTTTATATTGGAGAAGAGTTGATTAACAATTCAACTAACATTAATTAACAATGTGTTAGTTTCGGGTTAGTTTCAGGACTTCCCTGGTGGCTCAGACGGTAAAGAGTCTGTCTACAATGTGGGAGATCAGGGTTCAATCCCTGGTTTGGGAAGATCCCCTGGAGAAGGAAATGGCAATCCAGTCCAGTACTATTGCCTGGAAAATCCCATGGACAGAGGAGCCTGGTAGGCTACAGTCCATGGGGTCGCAAAGAGTTGGACACGACTGAGCGACTTCACTTTCACTTAGTGTCAGGTGTACATCAAAATGATACAGTTATATGTAAACATGTATCTATTCTTTTTCAAATTCTTTCCCCACTTGGGTAGTTCCAGAATATTGAGTAGAGTTTCTTGTGCTCTACAGTAGGTTTTTGTTGGTTATCTGTCTTAAATATAGTATAATTATTATCCAAGTGGCAGTTGTTTTCACAGATGTGTGGGAATGCCATACTTTCTTGGGAGAAATCTAAAAGGTTTCTAAAGGGATTTTTGTGTATTTTTAGTATAACTGACTATTTCTTGAATTAGGAAGTTGCATTTAATGCATATGGAGTTCAGGTTTAACAGCAACATATAAGGCTTCATTACCCTGCGTGCATTGCATAATGTATAGAGATGGAGAAGCTTCCCAGGTGGCTCCATGAATTCTCTGAAGGCTCTAAGCCCCCTCAGAAATAGGATCAAGGACACTGTTTCCTTACCATTTCCTCACAGTCAAGCCTTGCCTCCTTCCCCACACTGGCACAAATTCTCCCTGACATGTGCTTTTTCCCTCACACTCAGGTCACATCATCTTCGCTCCATAAACAGAGGGTTTGAATTACTAAAACTTCAAGTCACAAAAACATGCTTGGAAACTGTCACTGTTCTGTAACATCTGGTGCACACATCTGCCTGAAATTTCTCTTCTAGAAATTAGAGCCCATCATGGCTTCTCCCTCTAATTCTGACTTCCTGAAGGATCTACAAATGATAGAACCAAATTAATTCCCACGACAAATGGCCAGTGTGACAGAGCTTGAAACGTTCTTGGCTTATGTGTATGCTTCATTTCATGCCTCTTCGGAGAATCATTGCTATCATGATTCTTGCAAGTTTTTGACAATCAATTAGCCAGGAGGCATTTCTGGAGTGTCCTCCTGTTCAAGCTAAGTTTCAAGAATAGGGTCAGAAATACTAGGTTTTATCTGGAGAAGATGACATGTGCCCTCCTTTGCCCCTTGTGACATTCAGACACCCCATGACCAGAGAATTTACCCCTTGACTCTGCTTGGCCACAGCATTTGAGCAGATGAAAGTCAAGGTCTGATTTCCTTGGTTTTAGTATACATTATGCCCTGGCTCTCAGGGGGCTCTTCCAAAATAATAGAGAAAATCTTCTTATGGCCAAAATGATTCTGCCACCTAAAATAATGTGACACCACCACAACCACGATGGTTCTTTAAAATTTGCTCTGTTGGAATGTAGAATCTGAAAACATAACAGTGAAGTTTCCTGCTCCATTGGTCTGTCTTACATTTTGAATAGAACTTCTGCCCATGCACATTTTTGTAATATCATACTTAGGTCATGTGGAAAATATTGATACTTCAAGTTCAGCACATTTTCCTAACAATGACACAATTTATTAGAAAATATTAAAAAATCACATTTATTAATATCACCATCAATCTTATCAACAAAGTCTTTCAAGTGTTGGGAAGTGATCCAGCTTATAGGGCCGGATACATATTCTACAAAATTCTAATGTTAGCATTGGCAACAAAGATGGTCAGTTTATTTTCTCAGAATGACAGGCTCGCTTTGTTCATTCTTCAGGAAATATCTGCCAAATATTCAAATCTGAATAATCATAGTTTGTCAGTCACTCTTTCAAGTAATAATGGTGTTTCATGGAAGAAAAACAATTTTTTTAGTTCAGCTTGCAAATCAAATAATTGCACAAGTGCTTTTCTTCTAGACCAGCATCCTCAAATTATTACCAGGAGAGGCTAAATCTAGATTTAAGCTTATTGGAGTAAATAAAGACTAATTGGAACACAACGAGGAAAAAGCATTGCTCTGTTGGAAAGACTGAAGAGAGCATATCCTATGCAGTAGTGATAAGAAGATGATTAAAGGCAGTGAAAATGAGAGGCACTGAGAGGTTGGGGCAAGTGACATAAAAGCTGGATGTCTTTGGACCAGTTTATTCAGCTCTAACCTTACTTGTCATTAGCTTCCACTTGAACATACCCTTTGGGTCACATGATGACTGTTTCCAGCCCAGTCCAAATGCTAGTTCCTAGGAAGTGTTTGTCTCTTCCTCTCTGCCCTTCAGCTTATGAACAAGCTTTCTTTTATTTTTTAAATACTGATTTTATTGAAGTATAGTTGATTTACAACATAGTGTTAATTTCTGCTGTACAGAAAAGTGACTCAGTTATAAATATATATATATATTTCATATTCTTTTCCATTATGGTTTATCATAGGGTATTGAATATAGTTCCCCACGCTATACAGTAAGACCTTACTGTTTATCCTTTCTATATATAATAGCTTTGCATCTGTTCCTCCCAAACTTCCAAGCCTTCTCTCTCCCATTCCTCTCCCTGCTGCAAGGCAAGTCTGTTTTCCATGTCTGTGAGTTTTGGAGAAACTTTCCTAATGTGACTTCCAGCCTCATTGAGCATCTTTAAGAATCTGCATGCCAATCATCTTCTCTGGATCCCACCAGATGCCCCTAAAATAGACCCCTGACCAAACCACGCCCCTCTCCCCTCACAGGCTGAGGACTATGGTGGCTGTGGCAATAAGAGGCCAGTTAGTACATCAGAGCAGCAGCAGCGGCAGTGTGGCCTTTCCTGTGCACTCACCGTGCGCTTTGTGCTCCAGAAATCTCTCCACAGCAATGTTACAGGCTGTTCTTTTTTACCCTGAGAGGTGAAAACAAAATAGGAACTAAAATTGGAGTGTGCAAAGCCATCTGGATCAGATGTGGCACAAACGAGATAGCCTAGAAACTGTTCCGTTCCCTGTTATAAAAAGAGCTTCCCAGGGCCGAGATAACAAACTCCGTCCAAGGGGATGGAGGTGACAAAGGCGACAGGCCATTTTAATTTCCCTGTCACAAAGCCCTCCCCCCAAAAACCTAAAAGCACTGGACACGTTCCTTCTCCTAGTTCTGCATCACGTCATTGGGAAAGTCACAGCGAAAATTCTCTGGTTTCTATGAGTTGCTCTGGAAGAGTCCTTCAAACGCATTCTGTGTGTTTTTCTTCTTTAATAACCAAGAACCTGAACATTCGATAGCACAATATTTCACTTCCAGGCTCCTGAAACCACTTCCGGGCTCTTGACATTATGGGAAAAACACAGAATTTAAAAAGACATGATCTGGGTTCAAGTCCCAGACTGGCTACTTCTAGCTGTTTGTTCTGGGTAAACTGCTTTCATCACCTGTGTTTAAGTTTCTTCATTTGCACAATGGGCATAATGCTCCAACACCTGCCTTCCTGACCCCAAGAACCATAAAATAAAGCACGTGGAAGTACTGACACTTTTACCTATGCCATACGTAAGTTGATCCCTATTATCTTAATTAGAATGGTTTAATATTTCTGACTTTAAAATTACATACGCTTATTCTAAACATTGCCAGAAAATACAGGGATACAGAGAAGAGAGTGGAAAATGTTTCTTTTTTCCAAAGAGATAGCCTTTATGATAACTATTACCATTTTTATAATTTTACCTCTAGACTGTCTTCGTGCACACAATCCCGTTTTACAAAATAACTGGGGCTTCCCTGGTGTCTCCAACGGTAATGCTTGCAATGTAGGAAACCAGGGTTTGATCCCTGGGTCAGGAAGATCCCCTGGAGAAGGAATGGCAACCCACTCCACTATTCTTGCCTGGAGAATCCCATGGACAGAGGAGCCTGGTGGCTACAGTCCACAGGGTCACAAAGAGCCTGACAGCACTGAGTGACTAAAACTTTAACTTTTCCATAAGACCATACTAATTACCTGTAAAATGAAGTTTTTATTTAATGTCATGTGAATCAATGTGAATTGTTATTATTTTTACTATAACAACACAAGTAGCCTAGATGAAAAAATTGAAGGAAGCACAAATAGAACCAGCATATGGTATTGCTCAGCTGTGTCAAAGTGAATTATTCATAAGCATTTGTCAGAAATATCCAAGGTTACTGAGCTATTCTGGAACAACAGGGTACAAATTCTGAGGCTGAGATGGTTATATGTTCGATGAAACCTGTTTCCTTTTCCTCGTGGGCACAAAGCAAAGCTGTATTTGCATCACATGGGGTCATGTGACTGAGTTCTAACCAATAGGACAGGAGTAGAAAGATACACATCAATTGCAGATGGAAGTTGTGAGGAAGAGGGTGTGTCTTCACCCTAGAACTTCTTCTTCTCTGCCAGCTGAATGGAAAGAGCCTAAAAACTTGGTCCTGGAATGACCATGACGTAGACCACCTGCCAAGCATGTACTGGACTTGACATCAGTAAGAAATAAACTGCTACTCAGCTACTGAATCTCAGATACTTAATTTACAGCTGCTAGCTTTACCTACTGCAATCAGTGAAACCTTTAACTTTCTTTGAAGTTACAAGAATGGATGGAAACTTGCAGTAGATCTAGAACTTTCCTTCAATGTAGGCAGAGCTGAAACTCACTGAGATTTCATTTCAGAAGTACGGAGAAAGAATTTCCCTTTCTCACTTATTTGGAACAAGTAAATCTTCACCCACTCCCTCATTAAAAATTCTTCAATGGCTGTTCCCAGATCTTTCTTCCTATATATAAAATTAAGACTTCAAATGCAAATATCCCTGAGAGAGACAACACATTCATTTGACTAAATGGTCTGAACTGCATTCAGGGTGGTGTCAGGGATTATGAAAGAGGTTGTTGACAAAGAGATTCTCTACTCTCAAAGAACAGATTATACTATCACAAAGGCAACGAAGCCAACAGGAATTTCATTTCATGGGTACAGTACATATATCACTGCTGGAATACAAAGTGAGAACTTTGCCTTTCCCTCGCTCCTTCAGAGCACCCAGCACATACTAGGCTTTCAACAAAATCTGCTGAAAGACTATTGTATTAAATGAGGGGAGTACTAATTGTCAAATTGTACATCACTATGAACTAGAATTCCTAGGGAAAGTTTATGAAGAAAATGGGAGTTGGATCATGTTCCCTACAGTTTCCAGGAGGGCGAACATAATAAATAATAATGTCTCTTTAGTTCACTGGGGCAAACAGGGCTTCTTGCAGCCAAAATGGTAGCTATCAAGTTTCCACCGATTACCTGCATTCAGCTCAGTTGTGCATAGCAGACCCCTGGCTGGGTGGCCCTGCCCGAAGGCTTTGCAGCTGCAGTCATAGGAGGGAAGTGGATGTCCACGGAGGGCCAGGGCTCTGTTCAAACATGACTAAGGACAATATCAGCAAATATATTTGCAATAGAGTAAGATTTGGAAGAACTTTAACATCTCTACTGAGATATAAAAGAAAAACAAAGATCATGGCATCCGGTCCCATCACTTCATGGCATATAGATGGGGAAACAATGGACACAGTGAAAGACTTAATTTTCTTGGGCTCCAAAATCACTTTGGTCGGTGACTGCAGCCATGAAATTAAAAGATGCTTTCTCCTTGGAAGAAAAGCTATGACAAAGCTAGATAGCATATTAAAAAGCAGAGACATTACTTTATCAATAAAGATCCATATAGTCAAAGCTATGGTTTTTCCAGTAGTCATGTATGGATGTGAGAGTTGGTCCATAAAGAAGGCTAAGCACCAAAGAATTGATGCTCTTGAACTGTGGTGCTGGACAAGACTCTTGAGAGTCCCTTGGACAGCAAGGGGATCAAATCAGTCAATGCTAAAGGAAATCAACCCTGAATATTCATCGGAAGGACTGATGCTGAAGCTCCAATAATTTGATAAGCTGAAGTGAAGAGCCAACTCATTGGAAAAGACCCTGACGCTGGGAAAAATAGAAGGCAGGAGGAGGAGGGGCCAACAGAGGATGAGATGGATGGATGGCATCACCGACTCAATGAAGAAGAGTTTGAGCAAGCTCTGGGAGACGGTGAAGGACAGGGAAGCCTGGCGTGCTGCAGTGGGGTTGCAACCGTGGGGTTGCAAAGAGTCAGACATGACTGAGCAACTGAACAAGTCTCAGTTCAATTTTGAAACCAGGGAATCATCTTTATACTCGTTGGGAAGATGAAAGGGAACGATAAATTGAAATTTTTCTCCTTACATGGTGCCTGGCTTATAATAAATGCTCAGGAAGTGTTCATTATTAGCCAGGAAGCAATTACAGTCCTTGATGGTGGCAGTGGGAAGCAGAGTTGACCTCCACGACTGGTGCCCCCCTTGGACCCCACCATGTGAATATCAAGGCTCATGCTCCCCTGGGACTGCTTCCAGCCAGTGTTTGGGCAGTGGAGCGGGGGGGGATGGGGCATGGCCATGCCTCTAGACTGGGGACTTCTCTTAGTCCACTTAGCCACCAGGATGCTGCTCCAGGTACTAGCACTGCTCTGAGGTTTGATTCTCTTTCTGCCCCATCCTCTACCACCCCTGCTTCCATCTGCTTTCACCACATATGCCAGGCCAAGTGTCTCGCTGTCTTTCATGAGCCTTCCCATGATCCTCCCTGGGCACTCCTTTAATCACTGCCCTGCATGTCTGATCCCTTCCTGGTGTCTGCTGTCCAAAGGATTTCAACTAACACACGTGATAGAAGCTTGGTTCAAGGAGACAGGGGCTGAAGAAGCCAGGGCCAGGCTGCTTCACTGAGCAAGGAGGTGCCAAGGAGGACACCATCCTGAGCAGTGTCTGCCACACTTAGACTCAGATGTAAGCAGTAACCCCGTTGCTGCAGAGTTCTTTGTTGGTGACCTAGAAAGACATTCTGGCATAGGGAAAGCCCCTCCAAGGGCAGCAATCCAGGCGCTGGAAAGATATGAGGGAGTAATTGCCACAAGGACAGTAGAGTTGGCTGGATATTGCTAAACTGCATTGAGACGCCACAGAAGCAAAATGAGAAGCCAAGGGCCACGAACAAACAATTAGAGGTAGCACAGGGAACTGTACTCAATACTTTGTAACAACCTATAAGGGAGAAGAGGCTTCCCAGGTGGCTCAGTGGTAAGAATCCGCCTGCCAATGCAAGAGACACTGGAGACTCAGGTTTGATCTCTGGGCCAGGAAGGTCCCCTGGAGTAGGGCATGGCACCCACTCCAGTATTCTTGCCTGGAGAATCCCACAGACAGAGGAGCCTGGCGGGCTACGGTCCATAGGGTCTCATAGAGTTGGACACAACTGAAGCGACTTAGCATGCACACACATAAGGGAAAAGAATCTGAAGAATAATATGTATATGTATAACTGAATCACTGTGCTATACACCTAAACTTGCATAACGTTGAAATCAACTATACTTCAATAAAATAAATAAGTAAAAATCCAGTGGTAATTGAAAACCTGATGCTGGGAAGACTGAAGGCAGAAGGAGAAGAAGGCAACAGAGGATGAGATGATTGGATGGCATCACCCACTCCATCATCACCAAATGGACATGAATTTGGGCAAACTCCGGGAGATAGTGAAGGACAGGGGAGTCTGAAGTGTTACAGTCCATGGGGTCGCAAAGAGTCGGACACGATTTGGCAACTGAACAACAACAACAGCAAAAAGGTAACAGTAAGAACCAGAAGCCTTTTTGGATGCTTTCAAAATGGCTCCCCTTGCCTGTCATCAAAGATCTGACTCAGATGAGGAACAGACTCACTCACTAGAAGCACAGAGCTCCAGAGGAGCTGAACAGTCAGCCAAGACAGTCTAGAGGCCTGGAAGAGGACATTAGACCTTGAAGCATGAGATAGGACAGCTGGATGGATGTTCCAGTAGAGTTTGGCTCTGTAGACCCTGACCCCTAGAACTCCAGGATGTGACAAGCTTCCCCACAAAGCCAGCACTTCCTCCATGCTGGGAGGTGTTGCTGAGCCCTCTCCCCAGAAAGATACCTACCTCCTTCGAGAGATGCTCCCACCTCCTCTCCTAGGTACCAGGTTAATGAAAGTTTTAGTCACTCAGTCTTCCCAACCCAGGGATCGAACCCAGGTATCCCGTGTTGCAGGCAGATTCTCTACCATCTGAGCCACCAGGAAAGCAGGCTGATAACTAGAGTTAAATCCTAGCATCACTCAGCTGGGAATACATGGACACTGATAAAGCAGGAAAGAGATTCTCTCTTGCAAGGACTGCAGCCATGAATTGCATGTAGCCGCAATTCAGTGGGAATGGATGTTGAGGGTGATGATTCTCAGGAGGAAACTCATGGAAGCTAAACATTTAAAATACCCCCACTGTGATAGGACTTCAAGGTCACCTGTGGATAGACAGCATCCCTCGGCATCCAGAATGGACACAGCTCTTGGAGAAACAATGTGCTAGAACTAGGGAATTTGAGTATTGATGACACTCAAATAGTCCAAGAAATGCATTCACAGTTGGCCTTGGGCATACATTCATGAGTGTAAAATAATTTTTCCTAAGAGTTGGGTCTTAGCGGAGAAAAAGCAAACCCAGAAGTGGGTCCCTCAGGGTCATGCTGAGCCTTAAGTCAATCAAAATACAAAATAAAGTTTAAGACGTTGAGGTTAAACCTGTCCTGTCTCACAACACTGTCCAAATTGGGGTCTTTTCCTGAGAGCCACAGGTGAGCATTCTTAAGAACAAAATCATTTGCTTAGACATGTTGTTCTGATTTTTGGTTTTGATCCCATGAAGGATATAAAATAGGTGCCTTGTGGCTAAGAGACCCACATCAGCAGCATCATTCATCCTTCAGGGCTGTCAGAAATGAGAATCCTCAGCCCTACCTCACACCTATGGAGTCAGAACCTGCATTTTAACAAGGGCCTCACTTACTGGATGACTAATTGCTTAGTATCCTTGAAATTTGACGTCCTCATCTGTTGGATGGAGGTACTGTCTGTTCTTTCTCTTATTTCAGGTCTTTGTTTTCCCCCTACCTTGTATTTCTCTAGTTATAATTTTTCATGTTTCTGATATGTAAGTGTTCTTTCCTCATTTGCATTTTTACTGAATGCCTTTGCTTAAGAGGGAAGAGACACACCCATACATCACTATGCAAGCATCCCACCCCAGCTCTGTTTAGGCCAACGAAATTGACATAAGCTTGTTTAACGAATATAAAAATTATGTTATTACTTAAAAGCTTTCCCCTGCACTCCAAAAAGTTTGAAGGTTTGGGGCCAATATCTGAATGAATAGCCAATTTGTACAGAACTGGTCAATACAAAGTATGTCTTTCTGGCAGATTCTAACTATACTATGCTTTGCTTTTGTTTGAGAAGCTAATGTCAAAGAAAATGTATGAGTGATGACATACAAACTATTGTCCTGGACTTTCCTGGTGGTACAGGTGGATAGGAATCAGCCCGCCAATGTAGAGGACACAGGTTCGATCCCTGGTCCAGGAAGATTCCATGTGCTGCAGAGCAACTAAGCCTGTGCACCACAGCTACTGAGTCTGTGCTCTAGAGCCCATGAGCCACACCACTGATGCCCGAGCACTCTGGGGTCCGTGTCCCGCAACAACAGAAGCCACAGCAATGAGAAGCCCACACACCGCAACTAGAGAAAGCCAGTGCAGCAGCAAAGACCAGCAGCAAAGCCGCCAAAAATAAATAAATAAATAAAATTTAAAAAATGATTGGCCTTACATTAACCAAAATGTCATGCCTCAGTTTCCATATAATGAAGCCTTGCTCTAAATCATTTCGATGCCCCCTTCCAGCTCTAAAAGCCTATGATTCTAATTTGAGGATTGCTCAGATGGAAACGTTTGTGATTAAAGATCGAAAACCAGGGAAACAAGATTTTATGTGTTCTCCACAAGACTTCAATTACGAGCATCCATCTGGAGCAGAGACTTGACCCAAAAGGCCTCCCAGATTCGGTTCATTTCATCTCAACAAAACTCAGGCTCTCAGAAGTTCAAGGACTATCTGGTCAAATGGTTTTAAGCAAGCTCTTTAAATTTTTAATCCCAAGCCTCCTTTCAACTCAATTATTTATCTCATTGCAAATTTCTAACATCCCTATCAATTTCCTAAAGATAAATATGCATGAGGTTTGGACCCCAAAATTATACTCTGGGATTTTGAGGTTGATTTTTAAATAAAGCTGGACAGCAATTCAGCTTCTAAAGAAAAATCTATGGGAGTGTGTAATGGAATCACTTAGCACTCCGTAAGGAGGAGAAAACCCTTTCTACGAATATTCCTTTTCCTGTAAGTGCCATGTGATTTTCTGACTATAAATCTTGATGGAGTTGGAAATTTAAATTCCGATGCACTGCTTCATCCTTAGTTAATCACACAAAATTACAAATTTTCAGAAGAATGAGTTCTTTAGAGAATGCATTACCAGCTCTTGAACAGAAATAAAAGCACTTCATCTCAGAAAATAGAAACATATGTCAATGTCTATCTGATCAGAACAACAGACATTTAACCCTCAAGGTGTCCAGCCATTTCTGAGAGAGATTGAAGATTGATGACTGTGATAACAATAGATCATGATTACATTTTAGCTACTGACTTCTCATCAGTTTCCTCTCTCTTAGCTATGGATTTACAAAACCTCAGTAGATTGACCTGCTCAGTGGATGAGAAAGGATGACCCACTTTGGATAAAGTCACAGCAACAGTTGACCTTTACCAATTACTCAGGATGCACCAAAGGTGTCTTGAGAGCCTTCCTTGTGGTGGTACATTTCATCTTCACAACTGTCCTTTACAGATGAGGACATTCAGGTATGGAAAGATCATACAGGTGGTAATCAACAGAGTGACCATTTGAACCCAGACTGCCTGACCTCAGAGTCCATGTCCTTAATCTTGACCTTGACTTTAAACTTGATCTGCTGCTGCTGCTGCTAAGTCGCTTCAGTCGTGTCCAACTCTGTGCGACCCCATAGACGGCAGCCCACCAGGCTCCAAATCGAACATACACTTAATTAGATGAGGCTAGGTTATATCATAACATAGACTTCCCAGGTGATACAGTAGTAAAGAATCTGCCTGCCAATGCAAGAAATGTAAGAGATGTAGGTTCAATCTCTGAGTCAGGAACAGCCCCTGGAGTAGGAAAAGGCAACCCACTCCAGCTGTAGTATTCTTGTCTAGGAAATCCCACGGACAGAAGAACCTGGCTGCTACAGTCCACAGGGTTGCAGAGTTGGACACGACTGTGCTCATATGCATGCACGCATATCATAATATGTCATATTCTACCCCTGTATTAAGAATTTATGATGACATCATACTATATTATGCAATATTACATTTTCTATGATGGTGGTAGTAAGGTTTAGAAACAGTTATTCTAATTCAGGTTTATTAGGCTGAGAAACCCCTACTGTCTTCTCTAACTTATAACTTTAGTTGATCTATTGGGCTAATACCTTAAAATTAATTAATACATAAAATAAAAAATAATCCAAACACCAGCAAATCCATTTGCTGCTCTTACTTCATAATAAATGCCAGGGTCCTGGGGCCCCACTGTCAGTGTCCTTCTCCCTCAGGGGCTGAAGACTCAACTGCCTGGAGGTATAGAACCAACTCTGAACTGTGGGCTCAGCCTGGAGGTATGGGAGGGGCTCGCCTGCACAGCACATGCCCGTCTGCAGGGGGCGCCACTCACCACCACCCCTTGTCTGCGGCGGCCCTGAGGAAATGGTAGTCCAGTATCATCAGACTCTGTAATTTACCCAGAGAGAACAGAAATAATAAGTTATAAAATTTGACACTAGATTTAAAAATCCATCATAAAACACTGGAAAGATGGAAGAATTCATGCGGCTAATATTCAAGGTCTAAATGCCAGCTGGTCTTCAGTTTGTACCACAGTTGTTCTGGTCTCTGCTTTCCTTGCAATGACCTCATCCACCTCCTTGATCTCAAAGTCCATCTAACACTTATGCTCCTTGCTTATGTGCTAAGTTGCTTCAGTCATATCCGACTCTGCGACCCCATGGACTGTAGCCTGCCAGGCTCCTCTGTCCATGGGATTTCCCAGGAAAGAATACTGGAGCGGGTTGCCATTTCCTTCTCGAGAGTGTCTTTCCCACCCAGGGATCAAACCCAAGTCTCTTGTATCTCCTGCACTGGCAGGCAGATTCTTTACCACCAGCACCACCTGAGAAACTCCTTAATGCTTATATCTGAACTTACACCTGAGCCCCAGATCCCAGTCTTTAATTACCTCTTAGGCAGATCCTTGCCTGGAGGAACCTCATACAGGATGGATGAGTTAATGAGAATTTCCTCCCTTTGGAGTGGTAGCTACCTTGGTTCATGCAATCACTTCTAAGGAATCACCCAATGATCATCAGCTCTTCATTTTTTAACCACACAGATGTTGTTGAAAAGCAAGTCCAATCTACCTCAAGATATTTTTGAAATCCTTCCAATAATTCCTATGTGCTGTTTACGTTGGGAGTTTTTCATCTTTTAAGCTGCAAAATATTTTCTTTTAACAACATTTTACCCAACTCAAAGAAGGCTCCAAAGCCCCCAAGTTTCAAGGAACCTTCAAGTGTCGTCTCCTTAGAGGTTTACTTGTCAAAAGGAACCCAGCTGCATAGAAACTTTAACTAATTTGAAGATAAAGAATTCTAGTGTACATGCTTAGCAACTTAAGGACAAATTAATTATTTACTTTTTTAAAAGAAACTGACAATTTCACTCTGCAGAGAGTTTTCTGCTCTGCTCACAACTATTTTGGGATATACAACACATCCTAGAAATAAGCCTGAATTATTTAATTCATTCCTTTGTTGGCCACACCCACACTGACTGGCATCACTTTTCATGGAATGGTCACAACCCCCTAATTTGACTTTCATCCTCCCAGCAATCAATATCTGAACTGTCAACTGGCCTGGGCCACCCTTTTGTATTTCTCTTTTCTCAAAACTTCAGCACCTTCTCCAACATCCCCACTCTTTGCTGATCACTTTGCCTTTTACTTTTTTACAGCTATTAAGCATACTGAAGCAGTCAGAGGAAATCTCCCCAACTCTCTCACCATCACAGCTCCTCACCTTCCCAGTCTGTCCCGTACACTCTACCTTAAATTCTATATCTCGTTTACCCTGGGACATCTTCTAGCAAATCTATCTCCTACATCACTCATGTTCCTGTTTCTCCTACATCATTGTCATCAGCAAACACATGTATTTTTTCCTTGGAATTAAAAAATAAAACCTAAATAACTCCTATAGATCCTATTTCCTCTCCTATTTCTATCCCTCCCTCTTTGTTCAATTTTATTTTCATATAAATTGTATGAATCTTTGTTTCTCTGGTGCTTCCACGGTACTTGGCACAATATACTCCCTCCAAAGAAGTATTTTGGAAATACTAACTGTGTAGTTGTATAAAATGTTCACTGTAAAGCTGATATAGTATTTAAGAAAAAAGTATGTAATATTGTACTGAATTTAAAAATCAGCAAATAAATATTACATATGCACTGTTTATATGAAATGTGAACATATTTTGACAAAGAACAGAAGCTGTTACACAAAAATGATGAGACAGTTTTGTCACATTAGAAGGAGTAATGATGATTGATTGCCAGTCTATGAGAAGTTCTTCAATGTTTATTCACATATATAAAGTCAAGCAAAAGGAAACAAAGCCTCCATCACAGCCAGGCTTTGGAAGCAAACGCGTTGGTCACTTAAAGGAACCATGTCCAAGGGGGGAGTCAAGCTACACAAATTCAGGCCAAATAGACACAACTCACCACAGGCCTATTTCTTGATTCAAGTGGTAGTTACACATATGTACACAAAACTCAAAACAATGTATACTGAAATCTGGCATCTCACTATTTATAAAATTTTCCTCAATTTTTGAAAAGTATTCTTTATACATATATTCTTTCTTTGTGTGCTGACTGACATCAAAATTCTAAGTCTCTGAGTACAATCCTCTCTCTTAATTTTTCATTCTCCAAATGAAAATAAAATTCAACCACAAAAGGATTTTGAATCCTTTCTCTTCTTCCTTCCACATCCCATGGGGCTGCTGTGCAAGAGTAAATGCAGTTTCCCCTAAGACACATCAACATGAATTCTATTTAACAGAGTGAAACTGCCCAAAGTGATACAAGAGCAAAATCTGGACTGTACTCCTCACATTCTGATTCTTAAATCCATCTCGATCTTTTTGACACAAGCTATCCCGCTACATGAAAACTATTATCGTGATGATAAAGTAGAAGGGACAGAGTGAGATCAAATACTGAAGTTGTCACCCAGAGGAAAGGATGACTAGTGACTAGCAAATAAATGACAGATGGCTGAGAAGCTAATAAGACTAGAACACTATCCACAAAACATCAACCATCGAACTAGAGTTCATGAAGCCTCCATTGGAAAAATACTTTGGAGAATATTTTAACAAATGGATACTGAAATTGTGGCAGTACAAGCTACAGATTACAAAGAAAGATAAAGCTTGTTTATTATATATATATTTTAAAGTTTAGCCATTTAAAATTTTAAATTTTCCTGCAGCTACGTTCTTTCTCTATTGCTGTTGACACGTGATCCCAGATGTAGAGCCGTAACACACCAGAAACTTAACATCTTACCGTTCTGTTAGGCTCACTGGACTGAGTCAAGATGTCACGGGGTGGTTGATTGCTGGCATTTCTAGAGGAGAACTGATATCCGTGTTTTTTTCTAGATTCTAGTGGCCACATGGATTCTCTGATGGGTGACACCCTTCTTTCACTTACAAAGCCAGAGCCAAAAACTAAAGATCAGCTCCTTCTTACTTAGCCATCTCTTTCATTTTTGCACTAGGAAAGTCCTTCACTTTTAAGAGTTTGTGATTTGGTTGAGCTCACCCGAGGTATCCAGAATAATCTCCTCTTTTCAAGATTCCTCACCTTGGTCACATCGGCAAAGTCCCTTTTCCTATGTAAAATAACATATTTACAGGTTCTGAGAAGTGGGGCATGGTCATCGTTGGGGGACATTATTTTTGCCTACAGGAATGGTTATCAACATATGCTTCATAGACAGGCATGATGCTCAACTGAGGTACTGAAAAATGGATAAAAAGGAGCTCTGCTTCTCAACATGATGGAGAGACTGAATTTACCCTTTTGGAAACAGCAACAACAAAAGACAAAATATATTGCTTTCAGGCATTTAATATCAGACTTCACGGGGCCGTGATCTCAGAGCAAGGAGATACGATGAACTTTAGATTGCTTCAGCTTGGTGCCTTTAAGAGAGATTCTAGGTTGTAGCTCAAGGAGAAGTCCAGAGATCTTCCATAGTAGAAGAAAAAGAGATGGAAGTGGAGAAGCCAGGGCTACCGTACATCACAGAGAAGATTATCAGAAAGCAGAGAGATACATATAGAGAACTCAGAGACCCACAGCGTTTCCAGAAGTCACCAACTGAGCACTGATCAACACAGCATGTGTGGAGATCACCTGAGATCAAGGAAGGATCCACTCAAAAGGATTAGAGAGAACAAACTCCAGAACTTCCACAAGGCTGAGGATATTTTAAAACAATGTCAATTCTAGTAGTATCAAAAATATAAAATACTTAGAGACAAATTTAATACCCTAACACACTGAAAACTGTGAAACTCTACTGGGAGAAGTGAAGGAAGACCCAAATAAATGGAGAGACGCATCATACTCATGTATCTCTTTATGTGTGAAGATAGTATTTTAAGATGTCACTTCTCCTTCAAATGATCTACAGATGTGTTAAAATCCTAAAGGAAAACATAATCCCAGCAGAGATTTTTTAGTAGAAATTGATTATATAGTTCTAAAATTGATATGTAAGAATAAAGTTAGATGATTTATACTATATTATTATGAGACTTACTCTAAAGCTATTGTAATCAAGACAATGGAACAAAACAGTTTAGAAACAGACTGACACATAGTCAACTGGAATTTTGACAAAGATGCAAATGAAATTGAATAGAAAAAGATTATCATCTTTCAACAAATGGTGCTGGAACAACTGAATTGTCATATAAAGATAAAAATGAACCTTGTGTGTGTCAGTCGCTCAGTCATGTCCGACTCTCTGTGAGCCCATGAGCTATATAGCATGACAGGCTTCCCTGTCCTTCACTAAAGAATACTGAAGTGGGCAGCCATTTCCTTCTCCATGGGATCTTCCCGTCCCAGGGATCAAACCCCAGTCTTGTCCATTGCAGGCAGTCTCTTTACTGTCTGAGGTACCAGGGAAACCCCTTGACTCTCATCTAACACCACATACAAATAATAAATCAAAATACATCATAGATGGGAAGGTAAGGGATAAAACTATAAAACTATTAGAAGAAAACAAAGAAAAACATCTTAGTGACCTTAGGGTTGGCAAAATTTCTTAGCTAAGATACAAGAAACATAAACTCTAAAGGAAAAATATCTGTAAATTATATCTCATTGAGTGTAAAAAAAATTGTTTTTTAAAAGCGCTATTAAGAAAATGAAAAGGCAAACCACAGATAGAGGGAGATATTTACAAAACATCCAACAAAGAACTGCATCTAGAATATATAAAAAAAACATAGGTCAATAATAAGAAACAACTCAAGAATGGTCTAAAGATGAGAACAGACACTTTATCAAAAAAGAGATACAGGTAGCCAATAAGCACATAAATACAAATTCAACCTCAGTAGTCATTAGGGAAATGCAAATGAAAACCATAATATGATACCACTACACATCCGGTCAAAAGCCTAAAGCCAAACACCAAGTGTTTTGTGAGACAGTGAAGTAACAATATTTTGGCCCCCTGATGCAAAGAGCTGACTCACTTGAAAAGACCCTGATGTTGGGAAAGATTGAAGGCAGGAGGAAAAGGGGACGACAGAGGATGAGACGGTTAGATGGCATCATTGACTCAATAGACAGGAGTTTGGGTAAACTCCAGGAGTTGGTGATGGACAGGGAGGCCTGGCGTGCTGCAGTTCATGGGGTCACAAAGAGTTGGGCACGACTGAGCGACTAAACTGAAATAACAGGATCACACACTGCCATTTGTGGTGTATATTGTTACAACTATTTTTCAAGACTTTGGCAGTTTTCTAAAAAGTTGAACATACTCCTAGTAAATGACCCAGATATTCCACTCTTAGATACTTAGCCAGAGTAATAAAAACATATGTCCACACAAGGATCTGAAAATGACTACTCAGTTTCACTTATAATAGCCCCAAACTGGAAACAATCCAAATGTCTTTCAGGAAATGAATAAACAAATCACTGCATATCCATACAATAGAATATTTTTAACCCTTTATTCCCTTTTATGATACTCAGTCTATTCCCTTTCATTCTGCCTTTTGTCTATATTGCTTTTTTACAGGCTTGTATATGAGTTCCATAATCAGAAGAAATAAATGGGTATACAATTATACACAGAAAAATTGAGAAATGATTTTACATATTCTAAATACATCCATACTCATTGTAGAAAAAAATAATGAAATAAGAACCATGCATTATCAGCACAATATCACATCTAAAAGAAACTGTTCTTATTTGCATTTTACATGATTCATTCTTACTCAATTTTTATTTCTGCTATTGTATTTACTATTGAATTAAAAGAATTAAAATAATCTCCTAAGTATTTCCTTTATCCATGTACCACCCTTTCTTCATCTAGACACTGGCAAAAGCAATAGTAAGGAGGTGTTCTAATGTCTCATACAATTCTAGTGAAATTATTACTCCATTCCCCACATACACTGTCCAACTCACTAAAACCAATCCAGCCCAGGAAATGGACTACAAACAGAATAATACCTTTCTATGAGAAAGCCTCTGGGCATCCCAGCACATGCCCTGTGCCCCTTAGGAGGCAAGACGACCATTCCTCACTTCTGGACACTTTCCCAGCCAACAGGAAACTCTTTCCAGTTACTTCTGGCACTCGTAGTCTAACATCACCAAATGCCTCCATCTCCTCCTCCTCTTCTCTGGATCTTCTCCAAATCTTCTGCTTTAACTCAGCCTACATTCACATCTGAAGACTTGACTTTTCTGTATCACTTTCCAACTGGGGCTATTTTTTTCCTGCCCTATCCCACATGGTACCAGTACCCACGGTTCCCAGGGTTTGGGTTCATAGTCCCATCTAGACCATTTTCCCCTCTTTGTTCTGTGAAAAGAAAATACCATCTCCTTGGAGGCTTGGGCCAAGAAGTCCTAGCCCTCCACCCCTCTGTACTGACCAAGAGACCCCACATACTATAATAAAGAGGTGAAGTGAAGTGAAAGTTGCTCAGTCATGTCCAATTCTTTGTGACCCCATGGACTACACAGTCCATGGAATTCTCCAGGCCAGAATCCTGGAGTGGGTAGCCTTTCCCTTCTCCAGGGGATCTTCCCCATCCAGGTATCAAACCCAGGTCTCCCACATTGCAGGAGGATTCTTTACCAGCTGAGCCACAAGGGAAGCCCAAGAATACTGGAGTGGGTAGCCTATCCCTTCTCTAGCAGATATTCCTGACCCAGGAATCGAACCAGGATCTCCTGCATTGCAGGTGGACTCTTCACCAACTGAGCTATAAAGAAGGCTGAGTGCCAAAAAAAATGATGCTTTCAAACTGTGGTTCTGGATAAGACTCTTGAGAGTCCCTTGGACAGCAAGAAGATCAAACCAGTCAATCCTAAAGGAAATCAACTCTGAATATTCATTGGAAGGACTGATGTTGAAGTTGAAGCTCCAATACTTTGGCCACCTGATGCGAACCAGCCAACTCATTGGAAAAGACCCTGATAATCTGGGAAAGATTGAGGGCAGTAGAAGGGGGCGACAGAGGATGAGATAGTTGGATTGCATCATCAACTCAATGGATTTGAGCAAACTCCGGGATATAGTGAAGGACAGGGAAGCCTGGTGTGCTGCAGTCCATTGGGTCACAGAGTCGGACACAACTGAGCGACTGAACAACGACAACACGGAGCCTGGCCATTGTATCTGTTCTTCAACTGTCAATGTACATTGAAAGCGAAAGTGAAAGTTGGTCAGTTGTGCCCAACTCTTGGCGCCCATGGACTATACGGTTCATAGAATTCTCCAGGCCAGAATTCTGGAGTGGGTAGCATTTCCCTTCTCCAGGGGATCTTTCCAACCCAGGGATCAAACCCAGGTCTCCTGCATTTCAGACACAAGGAAAGTCACTGTTACGTTGCTACTGTCCAAAACACCTATTTAACACCTCTTCCCAAATCTGTTGGGCTTCCCTGGTAGCTCAGACGGTATAGCGTCTGCCTGCAATGCCGGGGGACCCGGGTTCGATCCCTGGGTCAGGAAGATCCCCTGGAGAAGGGAATGGCAACCCACTCCAGTACTCTTGCCTGGAAAATTCCATGGGCAGAGTAGCCTGGTAGGCTACAGTCCATGGGGTCACAAAGAGTCACACAAGACTGAGCAAAAATCTACAGCACCACTTCCCTCTCCAGACGCTAAGCTGACAACCTCATTTCTAATTTTTCTCAGAAGGAAAGAGAAACAATCACAGGAAATAGATACCCTTTTTCCATAATAAAATTTACCAAGCATTTGGGTGCCTTTCCTTCTGTTATAATAGGTTAACTGTCCAGGACCCAATCTAAGGTCAACCCCTAGGCCAGGCCCATCTCTTTTCACCTACTCAAGGACATCACTATTGCAATTAACCTCTCTTTCTAAAAATATCAATGCCTCCCTACAGCAATCCCATTAATGAACGTACCGCAATGTCTTTTTTTTAAACAAATGGACAGAAACTCATATTTGACTTATCATTACCTTCCACCCAGTGCTCCCTTATAACAAAACTCAGAGAGTCATTTAAATTTGTTTTCTCCAATTTCTCAACCTGTCTTTCTTCCCCAAACCACTCCAAGCAGGTTTTGTAATCAACATTCTCAATGAACCAGACCTTTATATCACCAAGTTCAAGACTTAATCTATATTTTACTGAACTTCTCAACAACATTTGACTGGTTGGTCACACACTCCTCCTTGAAATATTTTCTTTGCCTGACTTCTTGGACTCCACTCTGACTTCTCACCTCCACAGCTGCAACTTCCCTGACTTTTTCTGATTTCTGTCATCACCCTGGCTTCCTTACATTGAAGTTCCCAGGGGTCAGCTTTGAACCTCTTCTTTATCTCTCTCACTCTCTGCCTCACTGTATTCAGTGCCTCAGGATGTATATACCCTTTTGATGGCTCCTACGTATTTGATCTTTAATTCTGAACTTGTGCCTAAGCTCCAGATTCACATATGAATATGAAAATGAACATCCAATGATTGATCTTTGTTTAGATATAAATCACAAATAAACACCACTGAAATTATTTAATGCGTAATTTTTCTGCCATGTGTAACTCTACCATTTTCATGTCCATTCTTCATTGGGAGATTTATACAGTTTCTAAATTTTCTACAATAAATAATATTGGACTCCAATTCTATGAACCAGGTGGCCAAGGACTTACTAATCTTCTAACTTTTATTATTTCATCTCTTCTTAAGCCTCAGAAGCTTTATCTGTATGATAGGGAGGACCCGACCTCTCTCATGCGGGAGGACCACAGACTACGTAGAACAGTGTAGAGAACTCACCATCCATCCAACATCACTATTAACTCTATCTTTGTGCCTGAATCCTTCAGCACATTCCCGATTCTTACCTTGCTGTGAATTCCTAGAGTCTAATTACACTGTCAGTGTATAGGAACACTTTCCTTGCTCTCAATAGACATTGACAAGGGACTTTTCAGAAAGATTGTACCTATTCATCCTTCTGCCAGTTTATGTGAGTACCTGCTATAACAACTAGTACCGCTGCATATAAATTTAATTAGCAGCTTAATATAAACACACACTTCTTTTATCAAATGTAATCCTAGTTATGGGCTTCCCTGGTGACTCAGATGGTAAAGAATCCACCTGCCATGCAGGGGACCCAGGTTCAATCCCTGGGTCAGGAAGATCCCCTGGAAAAGGGAATGGCAACTCACTCCAGCATTCTGGCCTGGAAAATTCTATGGACAGAGGAGCCTGGCAGGCAGAGTCCATGGGGTCTTAAAGAGTTGAACATGACTGAGCAACTGAACTACTTAGATATAATCCTAGTTATGATGCCAACTTGTCATATGACTTAATCTAACTTTGCCTCAGTTTCTCCATCTGTGAAATGGGGACAAGTTTGTGGTTGGAAAGGGAGCTATATAATTGGTCTAATCAAGAAGCACAGTGCTTTTGCAAAGATAGGGTACTCAGGGCATGTGATTTTACCACATGGTATGTTCAGAATATCCCAATCAAAATCAAGTGTGCATTGAAAGACAATTCTGAGCATAATTTCACTGATGAAGGCTGCCAGGAAGGCAGCCTTGCTTCTTTGGGAGCAGCTGGCTTGTCTGAATTGCTTGTGCTGTACAGTAGCCTTGCAATTACGATGTATGGGCCAATGTGCTTTCTTCTTACAAAATCATCTCCACGTTCATCTGCCTTGTCATTAAGTTTTATGGCGGAAGTTGAATGCTTAATGAAACTGCAGATTAGAACTGCGTTATGGCCTCTAAGAAAATCTCATTACCATGGAGTAGCTGTGAAAAGATGTGAATGACAGATGCAACTGTACAGTGTTATTATAAATGGGAGAGAGAAATTAGCTCCAAGAGCAACAAAACTGGTATCGTTTTCACCATTTCCTCCTCCAGTTGATCTTTCACCCTTTCATCTTTTGTTCACTCATTCATTCATCCATAGACAGATTGTTGTTATTTAGTCACTCAATGGACATGAGTTTGGGTAACCTCCAGGAGTTGGTGATGGACAGGGAGGCCTGGCCTGCTGTGGTTCATGGGGTTGCAAAGAGTCAGACATGACTGAGCGACTGAACTGAACTGAAGTTGTGACTGACTCTTTGCGACCCCATGGATTGCAGTCCACCAGGCTCCTCTGTCCATGCGATTTCCTGGCCACGAATACTGGCGCAGGTTGCCATTTCCTTCTCCAGGGGATCTTCCTGAGCCAGGAATTGAGCCCACATCTCCCACACTGGCAGGCGGATTCTTTACCGCTGAGCTACTCGGGAAGCCCTCACTTTATTGTAGCTATACTATAAAAGACAATATCTTGTGCTAAGATTGTGGACTTTCCATCTCCCATATGCCACCCTCATTGTGTCTTTTTAAACGGGGTCAACATCATTCATCAAATAACAAATATTTATTGTTCCAAAAAGGTACCATGCTGCAAGATTGGGGTCTAAAAATAGTACATGATTCCATTTCTCATTGTGTTTAGACAGAGTGGAAAAGACACACAGTACAGTAAGTTCTTACAGTGCAACGTAAATGCTGGACGATAAGACGCCTGAGACCCAGGGGAGAAGGGAAGGGAAGGGGCCAGCAATCATGGAAAAGGCCAACTCAGTTTGGAGATAAGAATAGAAGCACAGAAACAGCAGATAGAGAAAAATGTTCCTCCTGTGCTCAAGTAGTGTCCAACTCTGCAACGCCATGGACTGTAGCTCGCCAGGCTTCTCTGTCCATGGAATTTTCCAGGCCGGAATACTGGAGTGGGTTGCCATTTCCTACTCCAGGGGATCTTCCCAACCCAGGGATGGAACCTGCATCTCCTGCATTGGCAGCCAGGTTCTTTACCACTAGCATCACCTGGGAAACCTGGGTCCCCCTACCCCTCCACCCCGAGAAAATCGGAACTCCTCCACCAACTTAAAAGCACAGAATCCATCGGATCAACAATGAGTCCAGAGCAGCTCCAGCTCTATTGGAGGAGGTAACAGAAGATGAGGCTGGGAGAGAAGCTTCAGGGTCCTGCGTGCTGTGCTAAAGAGTTCAGACTTTATCTGAGTTCTCCTCTGCCTTCTAAGGAATAGCACCCATCCAGAGGAAGAGGAATTTGCAACATGATATTTTTTGGTTTCTTTTTTTTTTTTTTTTTTTTTACTTGAAATGATGGTTTTTGATGGGGAAGGGGATGCACAGCTTGGGATGGAACCTGGATATTCTGAATTCCAGGAGGTCAACACCTAGCTTAACATAGTTTCCATGCTGGCCCCCACTTCTAAGGGAAGCATCTTCTGTTTCAAGGCCAAAGGGACTTGACTCAGTGAGACTATATGAGGAGAAAAGTCATTCCAGACAAGGACACTCACAGGACATGTTGCTTCAGACTTTACCCCCTGGAACAGACTCTAGAGCAAGGGGGCGGAGCTGTCTGCCAGGCAGGAAGTTTGGAGAATACTTGCAGAGGCCACGTGAGGACGGACACAGCTGTGAACACTTGTATTGCCAGCAAAGCAGCGACAGAGCCAGCGTTCTTCCTGATGCTGAGAATGATCCCTGATTGCTTGAGGAACAGAGACAGAAGAACACGCCGTGGATATTTTAGGCCCTTGGCCTTTGAGGAATTATCCTGTGCTCTGCTAAGTTATTCTTGGGGAAAGCTAAGCTTGCATCCTAGGAGCTGAATATGCCCCTCACTTAGAAGGACGGGAAGGGGGTGGGGGTGGGGTGCGTAGATCGGGTCCAAAGACTTGTTCTGGACAGTAGCTCCTTGGATTTTTAGGTCTTTCTTTCTCCTCCCGCCCTCCCCCACCTTTTTCTTTTGTAGCATCAAAACTAGGGAGAAGGAAGAGGAGAGAAAGAAGAAAAGTGCATTCCTTATTAGGATAAGCTTCAATAAAATGAGTCAGATTTTTAAAAATTATTTTGAAGTGGGGGAAAATTCTTTACAATGTTGCATTGGTTTCTGCCATACAACAGTGTAAATTAGCCATAATTATACATACCCCCTCCCTCTTGAGGGGCTTCCTGGGTAGCTCTGATGGGCAAGAATCTGCCTGCAATGCAAGAGACTTGGGGTTGATCCCTAGGTTGGGAAGATGCCCTGGAGAAGGGAATGACAATGCATTCCAGTATTCTTGCCTGGAGAAGCCCATGGACAGAGGAATCTGGTGGGCTACAGTCCACGGGGTTGCAAAGAGTTGGACACAACTGAGCGATTAAGCACGGCTTCCTCCCTCCCCCTTCCCACCCCTCCAGGTCATCACAGAGCACCAGCCTGGGCTCCCTGTGCTCTACAGCAACTTCTCTCCAGCTATCTGTTTTATACATGGTAGTGTATCTATGTCAACGCTACTTTCTCCATTAGGCCCATTTCCTCCTGCCCCCACTGTATCCACAAGTCCATCTCCATATCTGAGCCTCCATTCCCTCCCTGCAAATGGGTTCATCGGTACTACTTTTCTATCCATATCTGTGTGTTAATATATGATATTTGTTTTTCTCTTTCTGACTTAGTTCGCTCTCTATAACAGGCTCTAGGTTCATCCACTTCATTAGAACTAAGGGAGTCAGATTTTTTGGAACCTAACATCATTCTGGATTGTGCTCTGTGCTTTGAACAGTAAAGAGTAGAACCCCCTGCTTCCATGTGCTGTTTGCATCTCCCTGGGGTTTGAGAGACAACGGGACCAAAACTTACACAGCTGTCCAGGTCTGCAAAGCTGGTCTGAGACAGAAGCCCCAGTTATTTCCAGGCGCCCGAGAAAATTAGAGAGCTGGGCGCCTGATGTCTACTCATAGAGTCCTTGCAAACAGTAAGTACTGCTTCCACTTTCATGAGAATATTTTCCCATGTCATGTTCTAGCCCTTCTCCCTTGATTGCTCAGAGATTTCTGACATCACTTCAGCATCCTGACTTATTAGTTTTCTCCCAACATCAGTGATATTAGTCAGGCAGTCATGGATGCATTCAGAATAGTTAAGTGAGAGCTGCTGTGCTGTTTCTTCACCCACCTGGGTTCTCCACTGGTCCCCTCCACGTCTGCCCCATTTCAGTTTGAAGATCTTTGCCCTTCGCAGTGTTTCCGTAAGGAGAGAAACAAAATAAGAGAGATTTCTGTTTCTCTTCATTGGCTCCAAACCTCTGGCCTGTCCCTGGCACTAGGCTGTAAGCCACCTAGAAGCGGGCAGGGAAAGCGACCTTCTTGTCTGGGGTCCGACACTGTACCTGGGGCATCCTGTGTGCTTGGTAAATGTTCTCTAAACAGAACCAGGTCTCTGTCTTCACGTGGCAAACACATCCCGGGTGACCCCCCAGTATGTCACATCCTTGTGGAATCCTATCTCCTGAGAGTCAATGGAAACTGACCCACTTCTAACCAGCAGAATACGCCAGAAATGATGGGGTATTGCTCATGTGCTGTGTTACCTCCTGTGGCAAAACATAACGGACTTCTCAGATGTAATTAAGGTCCCTAATCAGTTGACTTTGAGTTCATCAAAAGAAAGATTACCCAGGAAGGGTGTAACCTAATCCATGGAGTCCTTTATGAGAAGGTTTATAAGAGGGTCTTCCTTAAGCTCAGAGATTCAAACAGCAGACTCTCTCTCTCTTCCCTTCCCCTCTCTCTCTTTTTCTCTCAGTGGCCCTGAACAAGCAAGTCATCATGGGGTCCACAGCTGCAAGGAAGTGGACTCTGCCAACAACCACATGAGTTTCAAAGAGAACCCCAGCCTCCCATGAGATCACAACCTAGACAACATGCTGCTTGCAGCTTTGTGAGACCCTGAGTGCAGGACCCAGCTAGGCTGTGCCAAGACCCTAACCCATGGAAACTGTGAGATTATAAACGAGGGTTTGAAGTGCATTTTTATGTAATCATAGAAAACAAATACAATAAACACAAATAAAATTGCCCTTTGTGGTTGTTACTGGACTTCTTTGCAAACCTTAACTGTTTTGCTACAGATTCTTCCTGACATAATTTTTGAAAGTTCTGTCAGGTTATTTTGCTTCCTTTTTCCTATTATACATATGATTTTAAAAATTGTGTTCCTTGGGGAACTCCCTGGCTTCACCAGGCCAGGTAGATTCTTTAGGACCTGGGGCTTTCTTCCTTGTTGAAGTCAAAAACAGGGACACAAGCAGAATTTCATTTCTGAAAGATGATTCTCTTCAGCTCTCTTCTCCCTCGGGAATTTTGTGGCATAAATTCAAGGAGCCTTTGAAACTTTGAAAAACTTATCACATAGAGTTGTTGTGACGGCAAACCAAAATATAGAGTATCAGAATGCCTGCTATCACTTTGCTGAGTTTCACATTTTATAAAGCTCCTTTGAAAATAGAATTAGAGCCTCTAAATGATCCCATGAGGTGGGAAGATTAAGTATCCTGGGGCTGTTTCTGAAGAAGTCTTTGATTTATAGATGAAGAAATAGAACCCTTACAGGTTAAGGATGATTTCCAAGGCAGCACAGCTTAGCGACTAAAGAATCAGTTCAGTTCAGTTCAGTCGCTCAGGTGTGTCTGGCTCTTTGTGACCCCATGAATTGCAGCACGCCAGGCCTCCCTGTCCATCAACAACTCCCGGAGTTTACCAAAACTCATGTCCATCGAGTTGGTGATGCCATCCAGCCATCTCATCCTCGGTCGTCACCTTCTCCTCCTGCCCCCAATCCCTCCCAGCATCAGAGTCCTTTCCAATGAGCCAACTCTTTGCATGATGTGGCCAAAGTACTGGAGTTTCAGCCTCAGCATCAGTCCTTCCAATGAACACCCAGGACTGGTCTCCTTTAGGATGGACTGGTTGGATCGCCTTGCAGTCCAAAGGACTCTTGAGAGTCTTCTCCAACACCACAGTTCAAAAGCATCAATTCTTCAGCACTCAGCTATCTTCACAGTCCAACTCTCACATCCGTACATGACCACTGGAAAAACCATAGCCTTGACTAGATGGACCTTTGTTGGCAAAGTAATATCTCTGCTTTTTAATATGCTATCTAGGTTGGTCATAACTTTCCTTCCAAGGAGTAAGCATATTTTAATTTCATGAATAGCAGCTAGTAACAGGTTGATGAGCCCAAGAGAGCCAACCCCAAACATTGTCTTCTTTGCCCTCCTTCCAGACTCTAGCAAGGGATTCTCATACAAGCGCTCAGTCACTCAGGCATGTCCATTTTTTTGCAACCCCATGGACTGTAGCCCACCAGGCTCCTCCTCTGCCCATGGAATTTTCCAAGCAAGAATACTAGAGTGGGTTGCCATTTCCTTCTCCAGGGGATCTTCTCAACCCAGAGATCTAACCTGAGTCTCTTGGGTCTCATGCACTGCAGGTGGATTCTTTACCACTAGGCCACCTGGGAAGCCCTCTTATACTACATACTCAAAGTCAAAGTGGACCCTTCTGATCACCAGCCTGGTGCGCTTGGTGTTGCAGAATCTGAGACTTCACTTCAGACCCCAGGGATCCCTGGGAGGTGTAAATCAGTAATGTGCATCCTACCAAATTGCCTCTTCTCTCCTCCTAAAGATGGCGCCTCACTGCTCTAAGATAGCGGCTATGTTTCCTCAGGTTTTCATCTTTTTAAAATATTACTTATTTATTTATTATTATTGCTTGCGCTGGTCTTTTTCTCTAGTTGCAGAGTGCAGAGGCTACTCTTCACTGTAGAGCATGGGCTTCTCACTGCAGTGACTTCTCTTGTTATGGAGCACAGGCTTCAGTAGTTGTGGTACATGGGCTTAGTGGCCCTGTCGCATGTGGGATCTTCCCAGATCAGGGATCTAACCCATGTCCCCCTTCATTGGCAGGCAGATTCTAAACCACTGGACCACCAGGGCAGTCCTCATGTTTCCATCTTATCTTTCTCCTTCTCAAGTCGGTTCCTTCTTGGGATCAAAAGTATGCCCCAAGTCATGTCTTCGTTATCTCCTTCATCTGTTGGGAGATGTGACTGTCAGCAAGCTGGGCCGGTGACAACGTCATCTATGACTGAGAAAGCCTTAGCAGATGTCTGGTGATGGAGGTTGTCTAACTCCACCATCACCTCCAAAACAATGCAGAAATTCATATCAGAACTGAAACTCCCTTTTTTCTTCTTGGTTTGGAACATGGTGATGAAATAAAGAATTTTCTTCTACGAAGGACTTAGAGAAAGGTGAGCTGGCGGGAGGTGGATGCCAAAGCACAGAAGCATCTCTTAAACTTTGCCCTGTAAGGATGACTGGACCACACTGGGTACAGGGTAACTGTTCAGTCAGTGTTTGTCAAGTGAATAAGTGAGTGGATGGGTGAGTGGGTGAGTGAAGGGATGCACACTCCCAGAGGCATCCCATTCCCCGGCATTCCCCTGCTCCATCCTTCCCTGAGCTTTCAGGGAAGCTGAAAGCTTCCCTTGGGATAAGGGAAGACATTCGTCAGTTTGGTTTAATGATAAGTCAATGAATCTAGAGTCAAAGGCATGGGTTTACGGGTCAGCTGCTATTTATCAGCCATTTTATGTTCCTTCCTGCCTGCAGCCTTATTTTTTCCATCTTTAACATATGGAAAACTGGACTTTGCCCAATCTACCTAATGGGAGTGAAAAACTGTGAGGAAAAACTAATGTGGATCCTATTAAAAAAAAAAAAAGTGGACTACCATCCACATGTGGCAGGGACATGTCTATTTTTCCAGGGCTGTATAGGGGAACCTGGCAGAGCTGAGACATAAACAAGGTGCCTTTTTTTCAGTTTCTGGGTTGACTGATTGAAAAGACATTACTCTGGAAATGTGCAAATATTACTCAGGGAGATTCTTTGTGTGTGGCTAGCCCTGGAGATGGAGAAGGCAATGGCACCCCACTCCAGTACTCTTGCCTGGAAAATCCCATGGATGGAGGAGCCTCGTGGGCTGCAGTCCATGGGGTCGCTAGGAGTCGGACACGACTGAGTGACTTCACTTTCACTTTTCACTTTCATGCATTAGGGAAGGAAATGGCAACCCACTCCAGTGTTCTTGCCTGGAGAATCCCAGGGACAGGGGAGCCTGGTGGGCTGCCGTCTATGGGGGTCGCACAAAGTCGGACACGACTGAAGTGACTCAGCAGCAGCAGCAGCCCTGGAGAGTGAAATCCTAAGAGAATATTTTATAGTCCAGAGACAAGTGCATGGAAAAAATGGTCATAGGAGCCCAGAGCTGCTCTGCCCTTGAGTAAGAGTGTGGCTTTGGGAGGACAGAGGGGGTGCAGTGTTCATGGCCTTGGGAAGAAAGCTCAGGGAAGGATGGAGCAGGGGAATGCTGGGGAATGGGATGCTGCTGGGAGCTTGTGCATCCCTTCACTCATCCACTCACCCATCCACTCACTTATTCATTCGACAAACACTGACTGAACAGTTACCATGTACCAGGGATTGAGTGAGCTGCTGGGAATAGAAAGATGAAAATATGGTTTCTAGCCTCAGGGAAGTTTCTACTGTAAGGAGACAGATTCATTTCACATATTTAGTATAGAGCATAGGAGGTGCTGGAGTAGAAATACACAGACAGCTATCAAGGCATGGAGGAGGGTCCTTTAACTCAGTTTGGGAAACAAAGAATGTTTCTCAGAGGAAGTGATACTTGGGAGGAATCTTGAAGGACAAGTAAGAATCACCTAGGGAAGGAAGCAGGTAAAAGTGAACTAGGAAGAATGCACAAAGAATAAAAATGTAGCACGCAATGAGAGATAAAAGGGTCATTTGTGGATAATGCAAGTAAAGACAGGCATATGACGAGACAGAAGGATGTGTAAGCGAAGGTGATGATCAAACAAGTTGGAGAGACGGGTCCATGAGACATCGTGAATGACCCTATATGATACACAGAGGAGGTTAGATTTTATCCTAAAGGCACTGGGAGTCACTGAAAAAAATCTAAGTGGGATACTGTCATAATCAAATTTCTTACAAATTAATTCTTTTTTTAAACTATGTTTTCATAATTTATTTTCAAATCATACTCGGTTTGAGTTTAAATAGCTCAAAAATCAATATTATGTTCCAAGATGCTTACATTTATTAAACAACCCAATTTAAAAATATCTAAATCACACTTTAAATTTATAATGTAGGTAAAATTAAAAACTGTTATAAATATTTAATAATGCTTTATATTTTGCTTTTATATTACAGTACACTACTAAAGACACATAAAAGTAGAATTATCTAATTAAAACATTTTTCCTAAGTGTATCTCTAACTCTAAAAACTATAAAAACAATCAATAAAAGTTATAGAACATAATTTTATTTTTATTTATTTATTTATTTTTAGAACATAATTTTAAAAAACAAAACTGACATATCCTGCTATCAACCTTATGGAAAAATGACTGGTATAAGCTCTGGAATGTCAGGAACTTTGAAAAAATAGATTTGGAATCATAAGTTGGTATATTTGAGTATAAAAATACAAATGGGCTAAGTTCTTATTATAACAGCTTCAGATTTCTGTATCAACTGCTTATATTCCCAAATATTCAAGCTGGGTGGGAAAGTGAGAAACAAAATCTGTTCTAAAAAAGACATAATTAAATTATTTTATACTTAAAGATTCTGTCCACTAATTAACCTTTATACTACTCACAGTGGGGAAGGCTGTGACCTAGGAAAAAAATGGAAAAATGGGTTCATAGTGAACTCAGAGGTGGAAACTCATAGTCATACAGGATAACCTTACATCAGCCCAACCAAAATGAATACAGTAACTGCAGTTACACTTAGGCTTGGGGAACCATCTGCTTACTGCACTTTCCCACATTTAAAAGCACCCAACTCCAGTACTCTTGCCTGGAAAATCCCATGGACGAAGGAGCCTGGTAGGCTGCAGTCCATGGGGTTGCTAGGAGTCGGACACGACTGAGCAGCTTCACTTTCACTTTTCACTTTCATGCATTGGAGAAGGAAATGGCAACCCACTCCAGTGTTCTTGCCTGGAGAATCCCAGGGATGGGGGAGCCTGGTGGGCAGCCATCTCTGGGGTCGCACAGATTCGGACATGACTGAGGCGAATTAGCAGCAGCAGCAGCAGCAGCAGGATATAGTAGGGTTTTAATAACTTCTTGAACAGTAGATGAATGAGTATCTGTTTGAGCTTATCGTAGTGTTTCTAGCTGGATTGTTTCATTACAATATTCCTAAATGCGCCTCAGTGACAATGACAGATGAAACAATAGGCTGGATTGTGGGATGTGGGCAGCAGAGCATCCTGTTGCTAACTGGCATTATTCAATGTCTGGCTGCCACAATCCCACAAATTCATAGGTGAATATTTGGGGAACAACTTGTGCAAAATGTTTTGAAATAGAAAACAACCAAAGAAATACTCTCCAAAGAGATAGAGAAAACATTTGCTACAAAACAAGAATGCAATAGAAAGCATTATTAGAGTCGTATTTCTAGAAGACACATTCACATTAAAAGAATTAATCTTGAAAAGCCAAAGAGGCCCTTCCAGGAATTCCAGCAAGTACAGACAGCGAGAAACATCCCACTGAAGCCAAGTCGTTTTATAATTACAATAGCTCCGTGTATTCCTCTGGAGCCGTGACTTTGAGCACCTGTCCATCTTCCGCAACAGCCATGAGACAGTTCTATCATGCTGTACCCCACATGGCCAGCACGGATCTTTTGCTTTCCCTCCACCAATACCTACAGATCTTCCTATGATCTTCCTTTCACTTGGTCACCATCAACCAGTCATCCAATCCAGAAACTCTGTAGCTAAACTCTTTTCTCCTCTTGATACTCAAAACTAGTCACCAGTCCATAAGATTCTGATTTCTAAGCAGTTTTCACATTTTTTGCTTCTTCTGTTTTCTTGTAGTCCCTGCCTCAGATGAGGTCCTTAGCAACTCTCACCTAGGGAACTAACTGCCTTAGTCAATTAAGGGATCTCTCTGCCTCCACGGTCTCTCCCTTCCTCATTATCTGCCACACTGCCACCAAAAATGACCTTTAAAAATGAAAGTATGTATATATCACTGTCCAATCTTAAAATCATTGAGCAATTCTCCATCACATGAGCCTGGTATAGAAGCAGGGTGACTATCTCACCCTGTTTGTTCAGTGTTGACCATTGTTGCAACATCCGTTATTTATTTATTTGGTTTTGGCTGTGCTAGGTCTTCACTGTGGCATGGGCTTTCTCTAGTTGCTGCGAGTGGGGGCTACTCTGTCGTTGCAGTGCTCAGGTCCTCATTGCGGGGGCTTCTCTTGTTTCAGAGCATGGGCTCTGCAGTGGGTAAGCTTCCGTAGTTGCCACTCATGGGATCAATGGCTTTTTACAGCACAGGCTCAGCTGCCTCCTGGCATGTGGGATCTTCCCAGACCAGGGATCAAACCTATGTTCCCTGCACTTACAGGTGGATTCTTATCCACTGGACCACCAGGGAAACACCCCAGCATCATTATTAAATAACTCTCTTGCAATATCAAAAGTTCCCCTATTTGAACAATACATGATTAAGCAGCTTAAGGATGTTCTTCATGGTCTAGTCTCCACCCACTTTTTGGCTATCTGACTAGTGGACTGCTTTTCATCCTAAGTCACTTGTTTCACTATGACTACCTATTCTCTGACAGCTGCTCACCTAAAGTCAGAGCTTCTTCTAACCTTCCCCATAATCCTGTTATTATACATGGATATCTTGCATACCTTATGATAGGAGGTAGACAGAGACCAACCAGTTATTTCTGCAACACTAGAACCTAGTAAAGGATCAGACATGCCAGTGCATTTATAGAGACAAATGGAACACTGGTTTGGCAGCAGTTGAAAACACCATATTTCCCAACATCAAATCAGTCACCAAGATCTATGTACAAAATAAATGATTAAAATATGCTTTACAAAAACCGCCTATGTTTTTAAATGTTTTAACACTTACAACTAACCAGACATCTAACCATAGAAGACTAACCTAACCTCAGAAGAAATGGAGTAGCCATCATGGTCAACAAAAGAGTCTGAAATGCAGTACTTGGATGCAATCTCAAAAATGACAGAATGATCTCTGTTCGTTTCCAAGGCAAACCATTCAATATCACAGTAATCCAAGTCTATGCCCCAACCAGTAACGCTGAATGGTTCTATGAAGACCTACAAGACCTTTTAGAACTAACACCCGAAAGATGTCCTTTTCATTATAGAGGACTGGAATGCAAAAGTAGGAAGTCAAAAAACACCTGGGGTAACAGGCAAATTGGCCTTGGAATACGGAATGAAGCAGGGCAAAGGCTAATAGAGTTTTGCCAAGAGAATGCATTGGTCTTAGCACACTCTCTTCCAACAACACAAGAGAAGACTCTACACATGGACATCACCAGATGGTCAACACCAAAATCAGACTGATTATATTCTTTGCAGCCAAAGATGGAGAAGCTCTATACAGTCAGCAAAAACAAGACCGGGAGCTGACTGTGGCTCAGTCATGAACTCCTTACTGCAAAATTCAGACTGAAATTGAATAAAGTAGGGAAAACCACTAGACCATTCAGGTATGACCTAAATCAAACCCCTTATGATTATAAAGTAGAAGTGAGAAATAGATTTAAGGGCCTAGATCTGATAGACAGAGTGCCTGATGAACATGGAATGAGGTTCGTGACATTGTACAGGAGACAGGGATCAAGACCATCCCCATGGAAAAGAAATGCAAAAGAGCAAAATGGCTGTCTGGGGAGGCCTTACAAATAGCTGTGAAAAGAAGAGAAGTGAAAAGGAAAGATGTAAGCATCTGAATGCAGAGTTCCAAAGAATAGCAAGGAGAGATAAGGAAACCTTCCTCAGCAATCAATGCAAAGAAATAGAGGCAAACAACAAAATGGGAAAGACTAGAGATCTCGTCAAGAAAAGTAGAAATACCACAGGAACATTTCATGCAAAGATGGGCTTGATAAAGGACAGAAATGGTATGGACTTAACAGAAGCAGAAGATATTAAGAAGAGGTGGCAAGAATACACAGAACTGTACAAAAAAGAGTTTCACAACCAAGATAATCACGATGGTGTGATCACTTACCTAGAACCAGACATCCTGGAATGTGAAGTCAAGTAGGTCTTAGAAAGCATCATTATGAACAAAGCTAGTGGAGGTGATGGAATTCCAGTTGAACTATTTCAAATCTTAGAAGATGCTGTGAAAGTGCTGCACTCAATATGCCAGCCAATTTGGAAAACTCAGCAGTGGCCACAGGACTGAAAAAGGTCAGTTTTCATTCCAATCCCAAAGAAAGGCAATGCCAAAGAATGCTCAAACTAAAGTAATGCTCAAAATTCTTCAAGCAATTTTTCTTCAGTAATACGTGCATCGTGAACTTCCAGATGTTCAAGCTGGTTTTAGAAAAGGCAGAGGAACCAGAGATCAAATTGCCAATATCAGCTGGATCATGGAAAAAGCAAGAGTTCCAGAAAAACATCTATTTCTGCTTTATTGACTATGCCAAAGCCTTTGACTGTGTGGATCACAAGAAACTGTGGAAAATTCTGAAAGAGATGGGAATACCAGACCACCTAACCTGCCTCTTGAGAGATCTGTATGCAGGTCAGGAACCAACAGTTAGAACTGGACATGAAACAACAGACTGGTTCAAAACAGGAAAAGGAGTACATCAAGGCTGTATATTGTCACCCTGCTTATTTAACTTATATGCAGAGTACATCATGAGAAACACTGGGCTGGAAGAAACACAAGCTGGAATCAATAACCGGGAGAAATATCAATAACCTCAGATACGCAGATGACACCACCCTTATGGCAGAAAGTGAAGAGGAACGAAAAAGCCTCTTGATGAAGGTGAAAGAGGAGAGTGAAAAAGTGGGCTGAAAGCTCACCATTCAGAAAATGAAGATCATGGCATCCGGTCCCATCACTTCATGGGAAATAGATGGGGAAACAGTGGAAACAGTGTCAGACTTTATTTTTGGGGGCTCCAAAATCACTGCAGATGGTGACTGCAGCCAAGAAATTAAAAGATGCTTACTCCTTGGAAGGAAATTATGACCAACCTAGACAGCATATTCAAAAGCAGAGACATTACTTTGCCAACTAAGGTCCGTCTAGTCAAGGCTATGGTTTTTCCAGTGGTCATGTATGGATGTGAGAGTTGGACTGTGAAGAAAGCTGAGCATGAAGAATTGATGCTTTTGAACTGTGGTGTTGGAGAAGACTCTTGAGAATCACTTGGACTGCCAGGAGATCCAACCAGTCAATTCTGAAGATCAGTCCTAGGTGTTCATTGGAAGGACTGATGCTAAAGCTGAAACTCCAATACTTTGGCCACCTCATGAGAGGAGTTGACTCATTGGAAAAGACTCTGATGCTGGGAAAGATTGGGGGCAAGAAGAGAAGGGGACGACAGAGGATGAAATGGCTGGATGGCATCACCAACTTGATGCAGATGAGTTTGGGCGAACTCCTGGAGTTGTTGATGGACAGGGAGGCCTGGCATGCAGCCATTCATGGGGTCTCAAAGAGTCAGACACGACTGAGAGACTGAACTGAACTGAACCTGACATCATACAAGCTATTTTATTTATTCCTGGTTACTAATAATAGTAAAAAATAATGCCAAGAATTATTCCTTAAGATAAGTTTAGCAAATATAAGGATGTACTGGTGATCAGTTAAAAATCATTTCTTTTTGTGGACTATACATCTCTATTCAGGTCAGAGACTGTATTTTTCCTACAGTCTATAAGGTGCCTTACACACTGTCAACACTCTTACAGAGTGTAAAATAGCAGTGATAATTAGGCTTTTATATTTGTGCTCATTATCCAGAACAAAGGGTGTACATGGTACTAAGGCACAATGACTTCTCTCATTTGAATATTTACAGTTCTGCCAACTTGAAAAGAATATTATGTAGCATTAATCAAAGGAAGAGTTTTCCATTCTTCTCACAAGCAAAGGATACACTTTTTAGGTAAAAATTAGAATCTACAAACATTTGACCTTAAAAACAGAAAAAATAATACCACTGAAATCAAGGACACCTGAATATGGGAGCCAACACACAGCACAAATTTGTTGAATCCTTTATTTTTTATGAATATTAAGTCTTAGAAGAAGCCAGAGCAATTCCAATAGTTTGTAGGCTTTATTTAGGTGGTCTCTAACTGAGGTTTTGTTTTCTTCTTTCCCTTCAAATAGCATTCCTTGCAGTCATTGCAGAGGAGTTTCCTCCACTCATGGGGTCTCCCTAGATTATGACACCAACGCTACTGTTAGGACCAGCAGAACACACATCTGCAGTCTCCAAGGAGCAACAATTAAGGCGGAATTTACCTCATTCTGATCAGTGTTCATATTGCAAAGGCAGTGTCTTCATGCTCTCCCTGTAGAACTAAGATCCATGCTCAGGACCTGGGGGATTTTAAAAGTCTACATAACTGGGGACCTCATAAGGCCGATAATTATCATTCATAGCAACTAAGGCTTTTCATGAGAAGAGGATAGGTAAGCATAGCAATGATATAGTCTGTTATGAAAATAATACTGGACTTGAAATTCAAAACCCTTAAGCTGTGGGTCTAGGTATGATGATAATAGTAATAATAACAATAACAGCAATAATAATAATAAGAGCTATTGTGCTCAGTCGCTTCAGTCATGTCTAACTCTTTGCAACATAATGGACTGTTAAGCCTGCCAGGCTCCTCTCTCCATAGGATTCTCTAGGCAAGAATACTGGAGAGGGGTAGCCATTCCTTTCTCCAGATCTTCCCGATCCGCATTTCAGGCAGATTCTTTACCCACTGAGCCATTATCAAACACCAAATTTATAGCAGACGCTATTAAGAGGCCTCATGGGGGACAGCTAGTCAGTGGGGATGAGAGAGAAGGGGCCAGTGAAGACTTCTTAGAAAAGTTCCAGTAGAAATTGACATCTGGTGAGTGAGTAAGAGTTAGTGAGATGAACTTAAGAAGGAAAAGGGAAAGATGTTCCTGGAAGAAAGATGCAAATGCGAAAGTATGTGCCAGTCCATCTGATGCATTTATAGGGTTTTCCATCATTCAGTTTGTCTGAATCACAGAATTTTAGGATAAGGGAATAAAAACTTTTTAACCCAGAAAATGAAGCAGAGGCAAGATTATGAAGGGCCTTGAACAGATCAGTAAAGAAATACAGAATAGTTTAAAACCTTTAAACAGGGAGAGAACTTCAAAGAGGATAATGAAATCTTGAACACTGAGGGGAAAAGTACTTTAAACAGGAGGGGCTGCTTATGAAGACACATGTTTCAAAGAAGTTTAACAAAGTAAAGACTTGGAAGTATCTTAGATGATCTTGACAAAAATTGCTTCCATACAGACTGTAGGTCAGCCATCAGATGACAGTGGGTTGAAGAGTTAATTTAAAGTAAAGCAAGAAACAGGATTCTTCTGATGAGCTTGATGCTGAAGGGGAGAGAAGAACGTGGCCTGCCAGTCATGTCCACCCAGAACACTGACCTAGGGAGGGTGGCTTTGTTATGAGGGAAAATCAAACGCAACTGAGTGTCACAACAAAGATGCCATAAAAAGGGAAATCATAACATAGAATGAAGAGAGTGGATTATTAATGGACTAAGTATTAAGGAAGTGAAAGTGGATGGGATTCAGAACAACAAAAGGAGGATTAAGCTTGAAGGGGTTGTGTAGAGTCCTTATCTCACAGTGAGAACAAAGGTGGAAGGATGTATGGAAATGCTGATAAATTTAAGCTTAGGGAAAGTCGCTCAGTCGCGTCTGACTCTTTGTGACCTCCATGGACTGGAGCCCATGGAATTCTCAGCCAGAATACTGGAATGGGTAGCCTTTCCCTTCTCCAGGGGATCTTCTCAACCCAGGGATCGAACCCAGGTCTCCCATATTTCAGGCGTATTCTTTACCAGCTGAGCCACAAGGGAAGCTTAAGCTTAAGGAGAGGGCTATAAAAGAATCCACATTATACTGTTCCCTTCCCCTTTTCTCTCCTTCCTCAGTATTTGTGCTAAGCTGCTTCAGTCATGTCTGACTCTTTGCTACCCCATGGACTATAGCCCACCAGGCTCCTCGGTCCATGGAGATTCTCCAGGCAAGAACACTGGTGGGTTGCCATGCCCTCCTCCAGGGGATCTTCCCAACCCAGGGATCAAACCCAGCTCTCCCACACTGCAGGTGGATTCTTTACCATCTGAGCCACTAGGCAAGCCCTCAGTACAGTAAGAGGCAAAACCATTTGCTGAGAGTGGAGCTTCAGTCATAGCAGAGTGGGCTTGGAAAAAATCGAGTAAAAGCAGCAAGAACAGATAAAGGAGACGATGGATTTGAAAACAGATGGCGTGCCAGGCAGATCAAAGGTCCCAGCTTTGGTTGAAGAGCATGAAAGCATAAACAGAAAGGCACCAAAATATGAGTTTTCAAGTCTTCTCTAGGGGGTTTCCTCAGTGAGGTGGAGGCAGTGAGAGCTCAGGTTTTTGGACTGACCTCAAACCAGACACTGATGAGCAGGTGCATTGAAAGGGTATAGAGTAGAGAGAGATGACGTAGTACCTTGTTTCATTGACTCCTCCTCACATTTTTATTTCAAAATATTAATAATATAGCAAAAGGTCTCTTTACCCTCATTTTTACAGAGGATGGAACTATCATTCATTGAGGGTTATGCACACCCAGTGTCAACCAGCTACACAGACTGAGTGGAGGGTCAGCTGGGCCATTTGGATCAAGTCTTTGCTCTTCCACTGCACCCCACTGCCTCTCTGTGTGCTTCATGTTACTAACCTCAGAAAAAAAGAGAGGGACACGCTTGTTCTGTTCCCATCCTAGGGCAATTCTGCTCCCTCTGTTCTGTAACATAAAGCCAGGTTGTACATACAAGGCATTTTAGCCCCTCTAGGAAAAGCATTCTGCTAATTTAGAGGACAGATAAATGGCCTCCCCAATTGCTCAGAGCAATGTTCATATGGTCATAAGCTTGTTTACGATATAGGATGATGAAAACCCCATCTATATTTTTCTTTTTGGTTCCAACTGATTTTCAATTGCCTTAGCAGCAGCTGCTCTATGCTGGGAAGAAGAAAAACGATCTGCAGATCCCTGTAAGGCTTTACGGCAAAAGACGTAAACCTAAGTCACACACTCATCCAAGCCTAGCCTTCACTACCTCATCCCATCCGTGGTGATTTATGACCTTGGACTGAAGCTACTCTCAAAAACACGGGATCATATTTTATGATCAGGTATGTGATTGTAGCTGAGGAATGTGAAATGTTTTAACAAGGCTGTTTCAATTCCCACTTTATAAATAGGGAACTCAACAAAGACAGACAGCTCCTTGCCTTTGGGTTCTGAGGCTCTGGGTAAAATTCTCAGCTGCCCCCAGAGAGCTCAACTAGCTGAAAAGACAGTGTGTGCTGTGTGCTCAGTCGTGTCTGACTCCTTGCGACTCCATGGACTGTAGCCCACCAGGCTACTCCATCCACGGGATTTCCCAGGAAAGAATACTGGAGTGAGGTGGCATTTCCTCCTCCAGGGGATCTTCCTGACCCAGGGATCAAACCTGGGTCTCCCACACTGCAGGCACTGATCCTTTACCATCTGTGCCATCAGGGAAGCCCAGAACTGATGCATTTTGCTGGCTGGACTGCTTGAGAGAGGGGACCTATGTGAGTCCAATAAATGCACTGATTTTGTTAAGAGAATGTATGGTTATCTTTTTCAGAGCCCCCAAATATGGCCTGATCCCTAGAGGTTCAGGAGAAATGATGTAGCAAGCTGGTGCCTACCTGAGCACTAAAGCTGTGTTGAAGTGCAAGTTGCTCAGTCATGTCCTACTCTTTGCAACTGCATGGACTATACAGTTTATGGAATTCTCCAGGCCAGAATACTGGAGTGGGTAGCCTATCCCTTCTCCAAAGGATCTTCCTCACCCAGGAATTGAACCAGGGTCTTTTGCATTGCAGACAGATTCTTTACCAACTGAGCTATCAGGGAAGTCCTGATACCTCCTTTTCCTAGTGCTTCTTCTTCACCTTCCTTCCTACCTTTGCAGAGGAATGGCCAGTCAGAGGCCCTGAAGATGTTCTGTACATCCCACCCAGGGGCATGGACACCCAGAAGGAAGGCGGCCTTGATGGAGCCCGATAAGTCAACCCAGGTCAGGAGAGGCTCAAGAAATGGGAAGGGCTCTGTTCCATTCAGTCCCTCATCAGATCCACTGGGAAGCAGTACTATGCAGGAACTCAGTTACCTCTGGTCTGGCCTCATGATAAATGTCAAATACAGAATTCAAAATTGCTATGAAACTGCCTCAGTTCAGTTCAGTCGCTCAGTCGTGTTTGACTCTTTGCGGCCCCATGAATTGCAGCACACCAGGCCTCCCTGTCCATCACCATCTCCCAGAGTTCACTCAAACTGTTTATTATATCATTAAATGATGAATGTATACATTGAAAAACAAAAAAACAATAAACAGAGTCAAATGTGCTTTAAAAGGCAATATGGAGGGCTTCCCTGGCAGCTCAGGGGTAATGAATCTGCCTACCAATGTAGGAGACACACATTCAATCCCTGATATAGAAAGATCCCACATGCCGCAAAGCAACTAAGTCCATGAGCCACAACTACTGAGCCTGTGCTCTGGAGTCCATGAGAAGCAACTACTGAGCCAACGTGTTGCAAGTATGGAAGCCCAAGTTCCCTACAGCCCATACTCCTCAACCAGAGAAGCCACTGCAATTAGAGGCCCAAACACCACAACTAGAGGATAGCCCCCATAGCAGCGAAGACTCAGCACAGCCAAAAATAATTGTTTTTTAAAAAAATTTTAAATGGGTAATATACAATTTATCCATTACTTTTATTGGAAGAATCTTTCAAGCTATTAGATTACAAGTTTTGTGTTTTCTCTTATACAGATCACGAGGAACCTGTTACAGTCTTTGCAATATAAGTCGAACAGAATTAGCATCTGTTCTGGCTGGAGCTTTGTACCTTGGTAACATTGCTAGGCTCGTGATTGCTTGCTGCATAGAAGCCCATTACTCCACACTAAGTGTATACAACAGACACTTATAATGAGACAATCATGGGACATGAATGTTTGAACTCCTTGTGTCATCATACTTTAATGTTCCTCAAATTTACTAATGCCTGGAGAGCAATCTGCATCATCTAAGACAGTCCTCTTGGATTTCTGCTCTTTCTCCACGGGACTGACGGAAGCAATTAAAGTATTTTCCTAATCATGTATTTCTAGTTGGCACATAGGATTCTGTCTTTTCTAAAAGATTAGTTAGAAAGGAAGCAGTTCTTTCACAAGTAAAGAAAGTGTTACCTTCTGTTAACTCAGACAGTGACGAAGCTGATGTTCTGCACCGTCTGATGTGGCGTGAGAAGTCCAGAACCAGCTCTGGATGATTGTTTCTGAAAATATTCATGCCGAAGGCAATCAGATCTTAGTCCTGCACTGCCTAGGAAGGCAGCTTTCAGCTACACATATCCACTGAGCTCTCAGGTGTGACCCATCCAAAGTGAGACGTATAAACATAAAATACACGGAATTCAGAAAAATGGTATAGAGGAACCTATTTGCAGGGCAGGAATAGAGATGCAGACGTGAGGAGACTTGCGGACATGGGGATGAGGGCAGAGGGGAGTGAATAGGGAGGGTGGCATTGACATATATATACTACCATGTATAAAATATATAGCTAGTAAGAAGCTGCTGCGTAGCACAGAGAGCCCAGCTTGGTGCTCGGTGGTGACCTAGAGGGGTGGGGGGTCAGTGGAGGAAGGAGGTCCAAGAGGGAGAGGATATATGTATACATACAGCTGATTCACTTCATTGTACAGCAGAAACTATCACAATATTGTGAACAATTATACACCACTTAGAAAAAATACACACTGGAGTTCAAGTACAGAATACAAATAAAAAGTAAAATAGCTCATCAATAATTATTATACTGATTGCATGTTTAAGTGATTCTACTTGGGGTCTATTCAGTTAACTAAAATAAATTATTAAAATGGACTTCGCCTTTTTCTTTTCACCTATTTAATGCAGCAACTAGGAAATTTAAAATCACAAATCCGGTTCTCTTTTGGGGCTCTCATTACATTTCTCTTGCAGAATGCTGCCTTCTACTCAACTTCCAGGTTATAGGAAATACTAAAGAAAGAAGTTAAAAGACACTAAGTGGAAACAATTAGCCAAATGAGGATGGGGAGCAAGGCTTCCCGGGTGGTGCTAGTGGTAAAGAACCTGCCTGCCAGTGAGGAGGAGGAGGAGCATGCTACAGCAAATGAAGGGACGCACTAGAGCCGAGTCCCACAGAGCGGATCACAGGCTGCTGTGGTTCCTCATGACTGTTATCAGACCGCAAGACTGGAAGTGTGCATTAGAATCGAAATCAACCACGTCGCCTCCCACACCTGCTGGAGGTTCAGATGCCATCATTTTCAGAGCAATACTGGATTATCACAGAAAACTTCTCCCTTCACATTGAGGAGAGGAGAGGACATGTAAAACATTCGGGGACAACCGGGGAAAAATGACAAGAAGCAGCTTAAATGTGCCTTCTCACTTCAGGCCATTCTTTTGAATGAACTTCCTAAGGCAGAGTTTGAGAGAGAAGCCAGTGAACTCTTCCTGGGCTGGACTGTAGACTCAGAGACAAAGAGCCACCTAACAAGATATTGTACCTTCTTACCAGCTTGTGGAGTGCAACAGCAGAAGCAGATTAAAGCATAATTTTTTAACGGAAGCATACTGCCCAAGAGATCCCAAGCCTGGCCACCAATCCTATGCGTTTTCTAAATCTCTTGTAGAGGAAAAAAAACCTTTCCTTCCCCTTCTTCTAGGTTCTGCAGTGGATCTAATAATTAAATCGACATAAGATAGACACAGAGAACAATGTATGGACAGCAAAGAGGGAAAGGGTTTTGGGATTGACACATATACATTATTGATACTATGTATAAAACAGATAACTAATGAGAACCTATGATTTTTCCAGAAGTCATGTAGGGATGTGAGAGTTGGACCATAAAGAAGGCTGAGCACCAAAGAATTAATGCTTTTGAACTGTGGTGCTGGAGAAGACTCTTGGGAGTCCCTTGGACTGCAAGGAGATCAAACCAGTCAATCATAAAGGAAATCAACCCTGAATATGCATTGGAAGGACTGATGCCGAAGCTCCAGTGAAATTGGCCACCTGATGAGATCTGACTCATTGGAAAAGACCCAGATGCTGGGAAAGATGGAGGGTAGGAGGAGAAGGAGGTGATAGAGGATTAGATGGTTGGATGGCATCAATGATTCAACGGACATGAGTTTGGGCAAACTCTTGGACACGGTGAAGGACAGGCAAGCCTGGTGTGCTTCAGTCCATGGGGTTGCAAAGAGTCAGACACAACTTAGCGACTGAACAACAACTGTATAGCTCAGGGAACTCTACTCAGTGCTCTGTGGTGACAAAGAGGGAATATGTGTATACTTGTGACTGATTCACTTTGATGTACAGCAAAAACAATACAACTTTGTAAAGCAACTACACTCCAATAAAAATTAATTTAAAAAAAGACAGATTAATAGGAGAAAAACAAACTTAATTTCATACATACTTAATTCCCAGAAACACACAAAAGTCTCCTGGCAGTCAGGTAATTGAAGCTTATACACCATGAGCTTCAACTGAACAAAGGAGAAGCTATAGGTCTGGGGTCTCAAGTGGAAGGAAGATAAGCGCCAGTGTTTGGTAGATACATGTTTGGCAGGCAGTGCAGAGAAATTTCGTTGATATAAAAAGTTACTTTGGTATAAGCTCTCTGCTGGTACAGGCCCTTCATCTAAATTATTTTAAAGGCAGGTAAGAAGGAGGTGAAAACCTCTTCTTGAGTCTATAGGACTTTGACTTTGCTCAGAATAATCCACAAGCCAAAGTGGCAACTTCTGGCATCACATGTTTTGCTCCCTGTCACCCTAAAGCAATGTCTAGACTCTGAACCCATGTCAACACAAAGTGAGTCACTTCAAAACACTGCTCCCAAAAGGATCAACTTCTAGCTGATTCATCCCAGATGACCGTAGAGGGTAACAGACAAGACAGATTCTCCCGACTTCAGCACCGAGAAGAGCAAGGCATTTGACTCCCTAGTCAAAAGATGCAGTCTCCATCCTTCTTCAAGGCCGGAAGTCCTTTCTAATTTTGTCCCGTGTGTTGTTAGTGTATTGTGCCCACACTCTCCCTTGCCAGTGTGAGATGATTTGTTTTCATCTTCATTGTGAAAAATTTTAAACACATACAAAAGTAGAACAAATCATATAATGAACACAATCACCAACATTTTGACAATCTTTTCCTATCTCTGATCTCCCATTTTCTTCTCTGCAGCATTTTAAAGCCAATACTGGTGATCATACTACACCATGCAAAAATTAAGTGGGAGTTTCTAACTTTTTCTACTGCGTCTGTGTGTTGCTCAGTCATGTCCGACTCTTTGTGACCCCACAGACTGTAGCCTGCCAGGCTCCTCTGTCCACGGGATTCTCCGGGCGAGACTATTGGAGTGGGTTGCCATGGTTTCCTCCAGGGGATCTTCCTGTTGGTCTTTCTCTGTCTACCATTATATTGAATTGCCTACAGTGATAAGCTTTTTATTGTACACATGCAACCACATTAGAAGCTACATGCCTTCAGCATAAGACACAGAGGTCCTAAAACCTGCAGCTGAGCACAATAACTGCAGGGCCTCTCTTTGGTAAAGAGGCAAGTATGTTTCCAGTTACACATGGTTAGGGATTTTTGAAGGTGTATAATCATCTGTGAAAACGATATGAAGACCACATTGCTCTCCCTGGGTTTCAAACCCCCACATTTCTTTGGTAAGAAGCGTCTTTCCAAGTCAAATATAAAATTCAAGTGATTCCAAAACTAATCATGCCTTGTGCTTGCTTAGGGCTCAAAATGCACTTTCATGGGAGAAGCCTTTTTTTTTTTTAAGATGTAAAGGGTTCGGAATAATTCAAACGCTTTGAAACCTAAATCTAAATCTAGTAGTCAAGTCATCGTAGGCTCTGAACCAGATAAGATGCAGGATCTTTTTCTATGTCAAACTCAGCAGAGGGAAAAAAGCTTGATTTGCATTCTCCTCGAGAAATTTAAATGAAAATGGAGGTGTTAGAGGAGGTGTGTATGAGAGACTTTGGCACTAGGTGGAGGAAGGAGGGCAGAGATCGCTGAAGGTGACAGCTAAAGTGGCGCAGCGACTTCCTCTTTGTATTCTCACTCCAGCGGGCAGGCTTCTTCTGGGAATGAGCTAAAGAGGCTACATGCTGCCAGCCACAATATTGATGATGCTAAGATCTCCCGCAATTTTAAAATTCCATTTACTGGCCACAGGGAAGCAGGGAATGTTCCAAAGGTTTCTTCCAGTGTGAGCCGTCTAGGTTTTCTTGCTTCTTAGTCACATAGTACAACATTTGTCAGGGCTGCAGATGGCTAAAGTAAGTCACCCTCCTCTCTGTGAAGAGGTAGTTCACACCTGGTAAAAACTGCTTACTCATTTTAGAAGAGCCTCAAGGAGAAATGGCCGTGACATTGAAGAGATGATGTCCTAGGATATTTCAGGGAGATAAAAATGGGTTTTCCTTTAAGACCTTCTTTGAGATCATTATTTTCTGGCTAAATATTTTTTTGGTTGCTTTTCTTTCTTCCTTTTTTTACTTTTTGGAAGCGCCATGTGGCACACAGGATCTTAGCTCCCTGACCAGGGATTGAACTCCAGGCCCCATGCAGTCAAAGCACTGAGTCCTAATCACTGGACTGCCAGTGAAGTCCCTTGGGATCCCTTTATTGCATTATTTTTTTCTCTTAATTAAAAAAAAATTAATGAGATAAAATTGATGTACAATGCTGTGTTAATTTTAGATGTACAGTAGAATTGATGTACAATGGTGTTAATTTAAATGTACAGCAAAGTAATTCAGTTTTATGTATATATATATTCTTTTTCAGATTTCTTTCCATTATACATTATTATAAGATATTGAATAATTAGTTCCCTTTGCAATATAATAAGACCTTGTTGTTTATCTATTTTATATAGTGTGTATCTGTTAATCCCATAGTTCTAATTTATCTCTCCCTTTTTTTCCCTTTGGTAACCATAAATTTGTTTTCAATGTCTGAGTTTGTTTTGCAAATAAGCTCATTTATATAATTTTTTAAGATTCTACATATAAGTGATATCATATGATATTTGGCTTTCTCGGATTTTCTTCAGACATTTAGAATGCTTCCATGCCTTGGCTACTGTAAATAGTACTGCTATGAACATTGGGGGGCATGTATCTTTTTGAGTTCGAGTTTCCGTCTTTTCTGGATATATGCCCAGAAGTGGGATCATTCAATCATATGACAACTCTATTTTTAGTTTTTTGAGGAGCCTTCATACTGTTCTCCATAGAGGCTTCAGCAATCTATAGTCCCATCAACAATGTAGAGGGGTTCTTTTTTCTCCACATCCTCTCCAGCATTTATTATTGATATTTGTAGACTTTTTAATCATGGCCATTCTGAACAGGGTGAGGTTTTGTTTTGTTAATTTTTTTTAAATGAACGAACTTTTAGCTGAAATGTTTTTCATACTTTTCATACTTCATCTCTGTGAAGCAAACAAGCTTATCATTGCATTCATCATTTTAATCATGACCCTGAAAATGTACCTCAACAGCATAAGGAGAAAAGTAAAATGATATTCAGAGTTCTGTACATAACTGTAAGAGAGTGAATACACACATGGACAGTGACTGCCCCACACGTGACAATAGAACTCAGACCCACCACCTCTAGCAACAAGCCCAGACAATCAGTACTTTATCAAAGACTGACAGCTTCCCTATGTTATGTCCCTGCATCCAACTCAGAACCAACCAGAAAGAGGCAACTACACACTTAAAACCACTCGCAGAAGAGGCCCATTTCTAGTTAGCACACCCTCAGCTCACATGGGCTTCCCAGGTGGCGCTAGTGGTAAAGAATCTGCCTGCCAATGAAAGAGACACGGCAGCTGTGGGTTTCGATGCCTGGGTCAGGAAGATCCCCTGCAGAAGGAAATGGAAACCCACTCTTGTATTCTTGCCTGGAGAATTCCATGGACAGAGGAGCCTGGCAAAGTGCAGTCTATAGGATTGTAAAGAGTCAGACACAACTGAGCAAATGAGTGCACACACAGCTTTCCCAACCAAAAACCTCTGATTGTTACTGAGTCCAAGTTCACACTGCTGCTGGACAATAGGCCACTAAATTGAGAGATGAGTTATTTGGACAAAGAATAGCAACTTTATTCAGAAAGACAGTAGACTGACAAGATGGTAGAGTAGTGTCTCAAAGAACCGTCTTACCTGATTTAGAAGTCAGGCTTCTTTTATTCTAAAAGAGGAGGTGGTGTGTGTGGTTGTCACAAACTTCTTGGTGCCAGGATCCTTTGTTTTTGCAGCTGTTCATGTAGGTCTGGTCATAACGTCCTGTAAATCTCCAACAAGACAAATATTATTCACTGTTCTGCAACTTTTTATCTCTATATGAATGGGAAAGTGTTATACGTTTAAAGGTCAGAGTCTTGAGAATGGGAAAATATCTTAAGAAATATATTCTTTTCCCAAAGGTGCAGAACTAGCATGACTAAATTCAGGCAACAGAGGACAGAGGTTAGAGCCAACAGAAGTGATCCAACATGGAGTGAGGTTTGTTGCTGTCTGTTACATGATGAGGGCACACCTGGGCCTTCCTTTTGATTGGGGGTCTTCAATGATCAGCTTGGGAAGATTTGATTTGAACAAAATGGTTCATTTAAGAGGTGCCAGAGGAAAGAAATGCCATAAGATTTCACAAGCCAAATGGTATGTGAAAGCCAAATGGCATTTTGAGGGGTATGCATGTAACAGGGAAGAGTCTATTATGACTCTTCCATGATAGATCTGTTTCTTTTACTTTAACCCTTTTTTTGCCACTTTTATTATTATAATCATACATAATGGCTGTCTCTGAGAATCCTGCCCTCTCACTCCCAACCCTTAAACTAAAGTGCCTTTGTTTAGCTCCCAGGGAGATAATCTGACCCTGCCTACCTATGAATGACTATAACAAAGATGAAACTAATACACTCCCTGGCCTGAGGCTTGCCATTCTAGGAGATATTTGCAAAAATTAAATGGTCTTTTTACTTCGTTTCCTCACCTACCCCCATCTCTGATCCATAAATGAACTGGCATCCAGATCGACAAGACGGTTATTTTGAGATGTTAGTCTGCCATCTTCTCGGTCAGCTGTCTTTCTGAATAGTTGTATTCCCTGCCTCAACACCTCAGCTCTCAGATTCACTGGCCTCTCATGTGGCGAGTGAGTGAGCTTGATATGCAGAGGACTCCAAAGGTAATTCTGACTCAAATCCTATTTCAATAAAAGATTGTTTAGCCAAAGTCAATGAGCCAGCTGACAAACTCAAAGAATAAGCTAAACTCATTTTTCTAGTGAGTATCCCTCCTGCCTTCTTGTCTTCCAGTTGCCTTCAAGACCTAGGCGTGTCTCCTCCCTGATTTCTTCTGTATCCTTCTGATTTCTCTCCTTCTCCTCTTTATTATTCTCCTTGTCCAGGCCCCCTATTCTTTCTCCCAAACTCTCCTAATATCCCCAAATGTCAGTTGCCTCTAAGGAGCTGTCTCTCTCAATAGCAGAGAAATGAAAGTCACTTGCATGTTGGAGCTTGTCCTTTCTTGTCAGTGAATCACTTATTCCACATGGAAAGAAGCCCAAGACAGATTCCTAGAGGAAGACTACATGGGAAGGTTCTGGGCCTCCTTCCCATCCCTGCCATCTCTGAATCCCTGGACACATGACTTAGGTCATACATAGACATGTGACTAAACCATACAGTACCTGGAAAATCTCCTATCCAATCCCAGTATCAGCAGAAATAATAAATCTGTGCTATAAGGGGGAAAAAGCTATTTCTATTTGATTTTGGAGTATATTTTAAAATGTATTTTCCTGTTTATTCATATAATATTTCAGAAATAGATGCCACTTTAAAGACAAATGAATCCAAACAATGAAGCTCTAAGTGAGTACGAATTTTTTAAAAAAATCCATTTAATTGCCAGTTCAATATTCATGCTTGGTCATCCATCCAAAAACCCACAAATCCAGCTTTCAGACTAACACAAAGTTGTTGTTCAGTTGCTAAGTCGTGTCCAACTCATTGGGACTCCATGAACTGCAGCACACCAGGCTTCCCTCTCCTTCATTATCTCCCAGAGTTTACTCAAATTCATGTCCATTGAGTTGGTGATGCCATCCAACCATCTCATCCTCTGTTGTTCCCTTCTCCTCTTCCCCTCCATCTTTCCCCGCACCAGGGTCTTTTCCAGTGAGCTGGCTGTTCACATCAGGTGACCAAAGATTTAGCAAGTACCAGCAGAGATTTACCTCTGAGACTGATACACTCTCTTATGGGGAGTAATAATTAAAATCTTTTGATTTAAAAGGCTCCCCACTAGACAAAAGACTACATTATGGTATCAGCACAGATATAAAACATTAAATTTTGGCTACATTAGGTATTAGGCTCTGCTGAGCTGTAACTAATAAAAATTTGAAGGCAATATTTGTTTCATGTTATTGACAGTAGTCTGTGAATTGCATGGGAAGATGGGGAGCCTGAATTTGATTCCGGGATTTGGAAATAGCTCGGTAATTAGGTATTTGTCTCCTGGTGATTTAGCTTCCCAATCTATAAAATTTTTTGCATTCACACCTTACTGTTTTCAAAATAGGTCAGAAACTCTTTGAGCGCTTAGGGAAAAGTGAGCCCAGTTCTCTGCTCTAAGTTTACAACACTGAAAATACACTTTCCCAGCAATTCTCCTTTCCTGAGATTTATCAAGAAACTGTCGCTGCCTTATAAACACTCCTGGTGGTTCTGTGGACCTGAGAAAGCCACAAGTCTATTTTCACTGAAATAACAATGCTCTTAGTGGTTTTCTCTTTTATTCTTTCTAAAATAGGCTAAGCAGCCCTTGGAACATAGATATAAAAGTGATGAAACTGAAATGATTTCTCATTTCAGCCCAGATTAGTACAAATACCTGTCCTTTTGACAAAGAGCCCAGAGCAAAACTCATTATTTCTTCAGCTGTTACTTCTCTTTTGCAACAAATAGAGGAGTTTTTATTTTTGTTTTGAGCTAACAATGTTCTTGATCAAGGTTCTTTTGAGGAAATTAAAAAGAATTCGACATGAATTGTGACAACAAAACCCTTATGACCTAAGAAGTGATCAAATAAAAGTGACAAAGTTTGCTAAAATCCAAGGCAGGATGTGGAAAGTGGATTAGAGAAGAACAAATCTGACTCCATATTGGATATGTTTCTTTTACTTAAACCTTTGTACTCTATTGCTTTTGCTAAGAGTTAGGAATGTTGCCTAGAGCCTGAAATATACAAAGTACCCATTCTTCAAGTTTCTGATCTTTAATGGTACAATACTTTTCCATTTATACAGAGATAAGAAGTTCAGAACAGAGAATAACATTTGCCTTGTTTGAGGTTTAAAGGAATATCCTGGCCTGTGGACATACTGGACAACTGCAAGAACAAAGGATTCCTACACCAAGAAGTCTGTAATAAACAGCCACACCCCTTCCTCTTTGAGTAGAAAAGAGGCCTGGATTCAAACTCTGGTAAGATGGCTCTCTGGGACACTAGTCCCATCTTCTCGGCCTGCTGGCTTTCTGAATGAGTGAATGAATGAAGTGAAAGTTGTTCAGTCATGTCCAACTCTTTGTGACCCCATGGACTATACAGTCCCTGGAATTCTCCAGGCCAGAATCCTGGAATGGGTAGCCTTTCCCTTCTCCAGGGGATCTTCCCAACCCAGGGATCAAACCCAGGTCTTCCGCAATGTGGGCCGATTCTTTACCAGCTGAGTCACAAGGGAAGCCCAAGAATACTGGAGTGGGTAGCCTATGCCTTCTCCAGCAGATCTTCCCGACCCAGGAATCGAACCGGAGTCTCCTGCATTGCAGGTGGATTCTTTACCAACTGAGCTATCAGGGAAGCCTGGCTTTCTGAATAACCACTATAATAGGAAAGAACAAATCTGACTCCATGTTAGATCTTTAACCTTTGTGCTTTTTTGTCTGTGCTTAGTCATGCTGACTCTGCCCATTCCTGTGACTTCAGCCTGACCTCACCTAGCCTGGGGTCTGCACCTATTGTAAAAGAATGTTGCCTATGGCCTGAAATATCCAGGACAGCCCATTCTCAAGGCTCTCACCTTTAAAGGTATAATACTTTTCCATTCATAAGAAGATAACAAGGTGCAGAACAGAGAATAACATTTGTTCTGTGGAGGTTTACAAGAACATTGTGACCTGACCTACATGGACAGCTGCTAGAACAAAGAATACATCACCAAAAAGTTTGCAACAACTAACCAGCTCTTCCCTCATGGTACCTTGAAAAATGCTTTGCTGAAAGCCTTCAGGGAGTTGGGAGTTTTTCTTGGGCATAAGCCACCTGTCTCTTCGCATGGGTCTGCAATAACCTTTCTCTGCTCCAAACTCTGATGTTTTGGTAATGTTCGCCTTCACTGTGTGTCTAGCACATGGACTTACATCCAGAAACATTGGTATCGCTTGCCCCAAACCTCAGCTCTTGATGTATTGACCTGTTGTGCAGTGACCACTATGAGCTTAGACTCAATAACAAGAGGGAAATGATAAGCAAACATTTGTAGATATTCAGAGAGGGAGAGAGACCGTCAAGTGTACATCAGTGTTTGAAATGTATGCAGTGTTTGAAATGGGCCTGGATGGGTGGGTAGGATTGCCAGAGGTGCACAGGACACATTCCGTCTCTGAGATTGTTGTCCTCACTGTTGACTGTAGAGGGAAATCAGTGAGCAGTCAGGAAGAGAGATCTTAAGTTCCTCGCCCAGGAATCGAACCTGGGCAACCTGAATGAAAACCAAGAATCTTAGTCACTAGACCACCAGGGGCTAGAAGAAAGAAGCAGAGTGGTGCTGGTTCTCTCCTCTTTTTGAAAGCAAGAGGGATCCGGGGGCAAAAACGGGTACAAAGTTTATTACTATAGACACAGCACAATGTACGGGAGAGTACACAGAAAAAGTTTATTTATGACAGAAGTAAGACAGAACTACACACCCCACACCCAGAGTGAAAGGGTATGGGGATCCTGAGTGAGGAGAACAGTTAGTCAGAAGCTAGGCAGAGACACACACCTGGAGAGGAGTGCGGCTATCCTAAATGAGAAGTGATCTAAATCACCCGTATAGGACAGTTCTGCTTGCCAGTTATCTTCTTTCTTTCTTCACACCTGACTGGTCCATGGACTCTCCCCAAGATGCATGCGTAAATTTTTCTAAGATGGATCCCACCCCAGAGGACTATGGATGCATGACCATACTCACTCTGGGGTGGGGCCCCTTTTTGACCCCCAAGGAGCCTTCCTGAGCACATGCAGATAGAGAAGTCTTCCTTGACCTCAAGAGTGAACACCTTATCTCTTTGCTCTAGCAGAGCTCTGCTTTTATCACTAGCTTTGTCCTTGAGTGTCTGGGTGAGAACAAAGCTTGAATTTTATTCCACTTGACAAATACCAGGTGTGAGCCCAGAGGCCCACTATCTCCTACCTCACTAGGACACAGCAAAATCCCTGAAGAGGATGGACCCCAGGGAGATATTATTCAGACCTGGGAAGTGAGCTTGGGACTGTCCGAGCGGGAAACACCAGGTTCCTGGTGCCCATAATGTGGTGTACAAGCAGGCAGTGAAGACTATAGGTGGAAGCAAGCCTTGACCCTGTGGACTCCTTGCCCCATGAGGAGGGTGGTACCTGATGATGAGCCAGAGCAGGGTCCACTGAAGCTAGAGTCCAAAGAAGGTGCCTCTTGCGCCCGGTCTGAGGATGACGCTAAAATGTGCACTCATCTCGGCTCTCCTTAGGACTTCAAGAAACTTTATTCCCAGACACAAACCCCTTCCTTCCTAATCACTTCCTGTCAAAAGAATGAGTGCTCTTGGTTGCGTGGGTTTTCCTTTTTAACATGCAGAAAATACAAAATAAACTTGGCAACAGGCAGAACTTGCCCTTCTGTTCTTGTGATATTTCTAGCATCACTTGGGCGGAAGCTATGTGGCAGATCAGCATGTTAGCCAGATGCCTCATCCCAAGGGCAGTTCACTGTGTCCACCTTCCCAGATACTTCAAGCCCCTGACACAGTCCTGGATGCAAGAAAAGATGAAAATCCAAGAAAATCCTCAGACCCCAAGAAGACAATGTAAATCAGGGCATTCCCATCCTGGACTGAAAATCGCAGTAGGACTGATGTGTGGCCTTAAGCAACAGTCTCCTAATTTATTCCCTTAGTCTATTAGGGCATTTAGTAAGCACCGCATCTGACCCTAGCATATGGCCCAGTATCGTGTGTCAAACACCACGTAAAATCACCCCATAAGCATTCCTATAACTACATGCTAGCATTACTTATAGGGCTTCCCTGGTAGCTCAGGTGGTGAAGAATTTGCCTGCAAGAGACCTAGGTTCGACCACTGGATCATGAAGATCTCCTGGAGGAGGGCATGGCAAACCCACTCCAGTTTTCTTGCCTGGAGAATTCCATGGACAGGGGAGCCTTGCAGGCCACAGTCCACGGAGTCACAAAGAGTTGGACATGACTGAGCAACTAACACACACACACACACACACACACACACACACACACACAGAGCATTATTTATCCTGTTTTAAGATCACTTTCTACTAATTACCATGATTATCACTGTAAAATTATTCTATAAGGATACTATTTTATAATTTCTTTTATGGTTTAGAGATTCACAAATGCCCATTTTGGACTCTTCTGCCATCATTTCATTTTAAATGATACAGAGATGTCAAACAAATAAACTTCTTCCTACAGCTAATGTACCAAGGTCACATCGCTTATTATTCTCCTGGCAAAAAAGCAATAGTTAAACATAACCCATTATACTATAGATTGAATGCATTTCTTGATGCCTCTTAGTTGTTTGGTTTTTGGCACAGTTTTAGAACAATAGTTCAGAAAGCAAAAAGAGGCAATAGCTATATTAAGTGCTTTCTAATCTATTTTGGAAAGTACTTAGAAAAAAGAAGGGTGTTTTGAATGGAGACTAAACAAGATGAGTCAAATAGCAAGACCCAGTCTTTGTGCTTTGACACCAGCAACACTGATGGCTGACATAGATCTTGATTTCAAGTCTCTTTGTTAAGTTTAAACCTAAGAAGGTGATGGCCACGATACTGAATTCTAACATCAGCCCACTACTGAGAACAATGTTAGTTTATAGTGGTCTATTCTCCTATAAAGAGGAGCATGCAGGGAAAAGTCAAGCATACCTTCTAATGTACCTGGCAGTACTGTTTCTCACTTTAAATTCATTAGACTGAGGTGCTTCTTTCTATTCCAGACTCGGTATGTTTTGACAGAGTGAGTCTGGCCAGCTATATCAGAAACAAGCCTGAATGTTCCCATTTTCAGATTCTGAACCATGATGACCGACACTCACATGTGAACTTGAACTCTAATGCCCCTAGCAAGAGAAGACCCAATAAAGTCTTAACAGGAGACATGTATTGATATGCAATGTGGTGGTGGTTTAGTCACTAAATCCTGTCCAACTCTTGCAACCCCATGGACTGTAGCCTGCCAGCCTCCTCTGTCCATGGGATTTCCCAGGCAAGCATACTAGAGTGGGTTGCCATTTCCTCCTTAAAGGGATCTTCCCAAACCCAGGAAGGAACCCACGTCTCTTGCATCTCCTGCTTTGCAGGCAGAGTCTTTACCACTGAGGCACCAGGGAAGCCCTGATACTCAGTGTAGGTGAGTTCTGGGCCACTTCATGACTGCTCAGTCAAATAATGTGCATAGACTGTGCCTCCTCTGACCCCATGCTGACCCCACATGGGTGTATCCCTTTGGAAGGACCTCCCTGGATATTCTGATGTCTGTCTCTATATTGCACCTGCTTCAAACTTCAGCCTTGCTATGGGATAATCAAACAGCTTATTGAACTTTGATTTTCATTTTGTTCTTTAGTGTTTTTTTTTTTTTAACGTGCATTTCGTTTGAGAGTAGTCTCCAAAATTTAAATTCTAATCCTGCATCTAAAATAAGCATATCACATTTCTTGGTGCTAGGGATGGGTGTTTTTTGAATGACTCTGGTTCAAAAAAAGAAAAAACAGAGGAGGAGGTTGTAAAAACTCTCTCCAAGTATCATGAATTCCAATGATGTCAGAAAAGTTGGCCACAGGAGGCTTCTCCCATGCAAAATGTCAGGAAGACACATCACAGTATCACAAAGCAAAAAGGCAGAGGTGTAGCTTGTACAGTAGTAGAAAATGAATGAACACTGGCACCACTTATTCACCACTTATTAGATAAAGTCCCAAAATCCTGCCTTGAGTTTATAGGGATCAGGCTCACCAGAATTTTGGAAGTAACAGATTGTTCTTACTATGATAGTGGTAGGCTGCCAATGTAAGACTGTGCAGAGAATCCAATCTTCTTTTTCCTCCTGAAAGTTGAAGTTGAAGCAGCAGTGGTAAAAATACAAAACTAAAATCAGCACTAGTGTCTGTGAGTGTTTAAACACTCAGTGAGATTACTTTGGATTTTACTCTAAAACTCGAGAGTTCCTATCACTCATGAAAGCACACACAGATAACCATTTGAGGTTATATTTGGATCTGAAGACATAGGAACATCCCACCCAGATCCCCCTCTAAGATACAAGCCTTATTCCTCCAGCTTTTGGCCATCTTGATACAACCATCTGAAACCTGCTCTAGGACTGACATTGGGATATACGCAGCACTCAAGATGATATCCCTCCAGGACTGGCCCATGGGAGCTACCTCCATCAAGGTCATGGACCTTCCCATGGGCAGCTGCCAAGGACTGGCCCATTTCAGGGTGTAAAGAACCCCTCCCTCCCTCACCTCATTGACAGCTCTGCAGAGGATCAACTGACACCTTTGGTGCAACCACATCTCAGCCTAGCCTCTTCCTTTGCCTAGTCCTGCTTCCCAGCCTCCCCTATTCATGATGATGGCAAGGACACTCCCCGATAAACCCATGCATCCTTGAGAGCAGGCAGTTCTGCAGGTAAGGGCTCCAGGCCCGGGGGGAACATCTGTGCTCTAGCATCTCTGCCCAGGAAGTGATCCTACTTCAGTCTGCTCAGGCTGCCATAACAAAATACTAAGACTCGGCAACTGAGCAAGTTTCCAGAGGCTAGAAGTCCTCAACCAAGAGGCCAGAATGGTCAGGTTCTGGTGAGAAGCTTGCCAGGGGGCTACCTTCTTACCGTGTCCTTCCTGGCTGGAAAAGATCCCCTGGAGAAGGAAATGGCAACCCACTCCAGTATTCTTGCCTGGAGAGTCCCATGGACAGAGGAGCCTTGCAGGCTGCAGTCCATGGGGTGGGGGGTTGCAAAGAGTTGGACACAACTTAGCGACTAAACCACCATGTAGACACAGTAAGCCGTATGATGGTTCTCCTAAAAGGACGTGACTCCATCATGACAGCCACACCTTCATGATGTCATCTCCACCTAACTGCCTCCCAAAGGTCTCATCTCCAAATACCACCCCACTGGGGGTTAGAACTTCAACACAGGAATTTGTGGGGGACACAAATACTCAGTCCATAGAAGATCCTGACTTCCCACACCTTCAGACTGACTTCATGTCCTCTAACAAGCTGTACATTGGGAAGAATTACAAGCAGTGGTTAAAGCCACAGTTCTAGAGTTCTAAGACATCCTGTGTGTGTATGTGTGCATGTGTGCGTGTGTGTGTGTGTGTGTGTGTGTGTGTGTGTACACACTGTGCATGTGTATAAGGCTGAGTCCACCATGTCTGAATGTTATAATCTTGGGCCAGTTACTTAACTCTCTGAGCCAAATTTCCTCATTAGTAAAACAAGGAAGGCAATAACTACATCACTACAAAAGATCACTGCGAATGTGTGAAGTGTTAGGTACAGGGTCCCAGCGTCATACAAAAAAGGAAGAGGGATAAATTAGGGGTTTGAGATTGAGATATACACCCTACTATATGCAAAATAGATAACCAATAAGGACCTATTGTATAGCACAGGGAACTATACTCAGTATCTTGTAATAATCTGTAATGGAAGAGAATGAAAAAAAGTATGTATGTGTGTATATATATATATGTATAACTGATTCACTTTGCCATGTACCTGAAACCAGCGCAGCATTGTAAATCAACTATATTTCAATAAAAATTTTAAAAATCAATAGATAGAATTGTGACTGTTACAGTGTCCTACGTTTGGGTGTTCAAATTTTAAGGCATGGGCTTCCCTGGTGGCGCAGGGGTAAAGAATCCACCTGCCAATGCAGAAGACGTGGGTTCCACCCCTGATCCGGGAAGATCCCACATACCCCAGAACAACTAAACCCGTGCCCCACAAATACTGAACCTGTGCTCTAGAGCCCAGGAGCTGCAACTACTGAAACCCACTCACCCTAGAGCCTGTGCTTTGCAGCAAGAGAAGCCGCCGCAGTGAGAAGTCCACACACTGCAGCTAGAGAGTCACCCCGCTCGCCGCGACTGGAGAAAAGCCTGTGCAGCCAAACAACCCGCACAGCCAAAAACAGATAAATAATTATTATTATTTTTTTAATTTAGGGCATGCATTGAAGTTTTCCCGCCATGTCCTTCCTGCCCCATTGGGCTGCTTCTGGGGTGGAAACCAAGTGTTTCACAGTCTGCGTCCCCTCTCCCTGGGGCCACGCCTGACATGGAGTGAGCATGGACATGGAGTGAGCATTCACTCCATGTGGAACTGATTCATGAAAGCTGGGGCAACTTAGTGGAAATGAAGGCAATGAATGGATTTTAGGATTTTGCTGAAGGACTAACTAAACAAGCAGTAAACCGTGATAGGCCATTGCTTAGGAATGACTGAAATACATTTTTTTGCTCATTGATTTCCACAAGCTAACATTTCTTTCATTCGTAACCCATTTACATTAGAGGTCTGTCTGTTTTGTTGATATGCAAACCCTTTAGAATCTGGGCGTCCTGGAGAAAAATGTTGTTCCAACATGAGTAACGTATACCGTGTTACCCACAACAGAAATCATGAAAGCTAATCGGTTTTAATGATGTGTTTTAGGTGAGAAAATCACAAAGTTCCATGAGAGCTTATTACAGCAGTCATATCACAAATGGGAACACCGGGATTTTGAAATACGGTTTGTCATGAGTCCCCTTCCTACACCCACTTCTGGCCTCCACTGTCTGTTCTACCTTCTGGTCTGAAACTTTCCAAGTTTTCCTCTCACTGTCAGATGTTTCTGTGACTTGAATGTCATCACTGTCAGTATCTTTTCACGCAATCTACCCTAGTCTCTGTACTTCGGCCTGGCCCATGGGTGCTCTAGGTGCCGTCGGCTATGAGTGGACCTCAGGGAACTTTATGCCACACTTTTAATAAATAGGCAGTAAAATCAACTGAAGCATTTTTAACCTCACATTTGAGTATTTGTCATTTGTAAAGGCAAAGTCATGCAAAATTCCCTCACCCACTGTTAGCATTTTGCTATGCCTCCCTCTAGACAATATCAGATAAAGGTCTTCTGTTTGTAGCAGCAGCCACAATCCTCACTGATACAAACAAAACCCCGGACCTAGTAGATGGGTGCTGGCATCACTCAGAGAATCAAAGGAAATGCCCAGTTGCCAGGCTTCAGGGAAGTGGGAATCCGCACAGAACACCCGGCAGAGAATTTGGAACCTCCAGGGGCCACTGTGGATGTGACTCAATTCCAGTGACTGCTGGGCTGCGGGCTGGCTTTCAGTTTCTGGGAGAGAGAGTTTGATCACCCGGTACAGCCACATGCTCTTCCCTGGGTGAATCAGCTCAGGCTGGGAAAGCAGAGTGATAAAAAGTTCTGGAGGACAAGGGCAGGGGCAGGGCCATAGACCCACCACTGGGATAGTGGATCAAGAGTACCAGTGGGGCATTCTGTTTGCAGCGCCTCCCCACAGCCCTGCTTAGAGCTGCAAGGTAAAGTGAGGGGTGGGAAGCCCAGGGCATGTTCCCTAGTGGAAAAGGGAATCTTGGGGAATAAAAAAAGAAATACTCAGAATCCTCATTTTGTTACACGTGTATGTAATTCTAAAGATGTCTATATATGTATATATATATATATATATAAAACAAAAGAATTACACAGTTGGAGAACCTGCCTTTTTTCACTGGGTATTATAATGTGAACCTATTTTCATTTATAAGAAGCATGCATGTCATGCTCAGTCATATCCAACCCTTCTGCAAACCTGTAGACTGTAGCCCACCAGGCTCCTCTGTCCATGGAATTTCCTAGGCAAGAATACTGGAGTGGGTTTCCATTTCCTTCTCCAGGGGTCTTCCCAACCCAAGGATCACACCTGCGTCTCTTAGGTCTACCTGCATTGATTGCTGCTGCTGCTGTGAAGTCGCTTCAGTCGTGTCCAACTCTGTGTGACCCCATGACGGCCTCCTACCAGGCTCCTCTGTCCCTGGGATTCTCCAGGCAAGAACACTGGAGTGGGTTGCCATTTCTTTCTCCAGTGCATGAAAGTGAAAAGTAAAAGTGAAGTCGCAGGTGGGTTCTTTACCACTGAGCCACTAGGAAAGCCATTTTCATTTGCAGCCAAATGATTCAAAGCGTGGACTCTGAAGCCGGGCTTCCTGGATTAAAATCCAGTCTCTGCCATTCAATGTCTTGGGCAAGACACTTCATTGCTCTATGCCTCAGTTTACACACCTATAAAAGAAAGACCATATCTCTCTTGTGGAAAAGCTATGCTGGCAAAATGAATTTATATATGTAAAGTGATTGGAATAATATCTGGTATCCAGTAAGGACTCTAAAAGGTGAGCAGCTCTTAGTGAACAGTCATGTAGATACATACATCCTTAGACATTTTTTTTCTGATAATTTTGTTAAAGCAAATGTTTGAAAGTGAAGTTTTTAGGTCAAAGACTGAATATATCTTTAAGATTTTAATAGGAAACATATGTGAGATCATGGCTCTTCTTTGCTTAAAAAAAAAAAAAGGTTCAGTGTCTTCTGACATCACTCAGAAAAAAGTAGAATTTTCTCATCCTTGTCAATGATTCCCCACACAGCCTGGCCGCTGACACCTCTGTGACGTCACCTCCTCCTGTTCTCCCTCACTGCCTGAACTTCCTTGAGGAAAGTCCTCCCTTTCCTCCCCAGAACTCCTGCCCTCTTCTCTCCTTGGAATATTCCTCCCCCAGAATCCTGCCTGGCCTGCTATTCACCTCCGCTCAAAAGCAGCTGCTCCAGAATGGCCGTGCTCGCCCACCCCACCTAAAACGGCAACCTCCACACTGCATGGCCATCTCCACACTTTTCAAAAGTTGATTTCACGGGAGTATAGTTGCTTTACAATGTTGTGTTAGTTTCTGCTGTATAGCAAAGTGAATCAGCTATATGCGGACTTCCTGTGTATTCCCTGGTGGCTCGGAGGGTAAAGCATCTGCCTGCAATGCGGGAGACCTGGGTTCGATCCCTGGGTTGGGAAGATCCCCTGGAGAAGGAAATGGCAACTACTCCAGTACTGTTGCCTGGAAAATCCCATGGACGGAGAAGCCTGGTAGGCTATATATAGTCCATGGGGTTGCAAAGAGTCAGACATGACTGAGCGACTTCACTGTTACTTTCTTTCTTTTAGGTCACGGCAGAGGACTAAGTAAAGATCTCTGTATTAAACAGTAGGTTCTCATTAGTTGTCTATTTTATACATACTATCAATAATGTACAGATGCCAATCCCAAATCTCCTAATTCATCCCACTCCCCACCTTCCCCCTTGGTAACCACACCTTTGTTCTCTTAGTCTGTCTCTATTTCTGCTTTGAAAATTTGCTGTTGTTCAGTTGCTTGGTTGTGTCCGACTCTTTGGACCCAATAGACTGCAGCATGCAAAGCTTGCCTGTTTCACGGAGTTTGCCCAAACTCATGTCCATTGAGTCAACGATGCTTTGCAAATAAGATCATATAAACCATTTTTCTAGATTCAATATACATACATTAACATGCAATATTTTTCTCTTTCTGACTTCACTTCGTATGACAATCTCTAGGTCCATCCCCACTTGTCTTTCTTATGAGTTCTTGTCACTAATATTCCTGACATACAATATATTCACATCATGTTTATTTCCTGTCCCCTTTTATAAAATAAGGTGGGGATTGAACATAGTTTGACAGATTCCCCTTCAAGAAGGCTCCACCATGTAAACCCCAGCAGTGGGTGTGTGTTAATATCTGCACTGTGGTGATTACCAATATTTTAAGGCTTTGCCAGTCTCATAGGCAAAGCGTCTCTAATTGTTTTTGCTACAGCACAGTTGGAAAGTCAAGCCCCGCTCATGGTGAGCCAAAATCAGCCTGACAGACATCCCTGTGAAATCCCACTCTAAATCAACTTGCCCTTTTTTCACTCTCACAGTCAGGGTTCCTGCAGGGATGTGGCTCTTTCATACACAGTGTGGGGTCCATGGCAAATAGAAGGGGAAAAAATGGAAGCAGTGACAGACTTTATTTTCTCGGGCTCCAAAATCACTGTGGATGGTGACTGCACCCATGAAATTAAAGAATGTTTGCTCCTTAGAAGGGAAGATATGATAAATCTAGACAGTGTATTAAAAAGCAGAGACATTATTTTGCTGACAAATGTTCATATAGTCAAAGCTATAGTTTTTCCAGTAGTCATGTACGGATGTGAGGGTTGGACCATGAAGAAGACTGAGTACTATAGAACTGATGCTTTTGAATTGTGTTGTTGAAGAAGACTCTTGAGAGTTCCTTCAACTTAAAAGAGGAGAAACCAGTCTATCTTAAAGGAAATCAACACTGAATACTCAGTGGAAAGACTGATGCTGAAGTTCCAATACTTTGGCCACCTGATGTGAAGAACCAACTCATTGGAAAAGACCCTGATGCTGGGAAAGGTTGAAGGCAGGAGGAAAAGGAGGTGACAGAGGATGAAATGATTGGATGGCATCATCAAGTCAATGGACATGAGTTTGAGAAAAATCCAGGAGATGGTGAAGGACAGGGAAGCCTGGCGTGGTGCAGTCCATGGGGTCAGAGAGTCAGACATGACTTAGCGACTGAACAATAACTGGTTCCATGATGTTAAAGAGGGCTGGGATAACAAGCAGCAAGTGAGGTGTCATGAACCTTGGAGCCCAGAGAACAGGCTCCATGCTTACCATAGACAAGATTGTCAGAAGTTGTACCAGCACCTCTCAGGGGAATGAGTGAGGCTGTTTCTGATGATGTCAAAACCAAATGGCTGCCAGAGTCAACTGGTACTGTTGGAGTGATGCCAAAAGCCACCAGAAAAACCAGGAGGGAAACCCATTCTCCATTTCTGCCATCTTCCAATTTCCCCTCTGTTGGCCAAGATGTGAGTCAACCAGCAAGGAAGTCTGGGAAACAGGGTTCGCAGAGGCCCAACCTCAGCATCACAGAGAAGAGAAGATGATAACAGTGAAAAGAGATAACAGTGAAAAACAAGCATACCCATTCTACAGTAAATGTCGGAAAGGCAGTAGAGAAGGGGGAACCCTTGGATACCATGGATAGGAATGTAAGTTGCTTCAGCCTCCGTGGGAAACAGAGTGGAGGTTTCTCAAAAAACTAAAAACAAAACTACCCCAGGACCCAGCAATTCCACTCCTGGGTACATATCTGACAAAAATCAAAAACAGTAATTTTAAAAGATATGTGCACCCCAAGTCCATAGTAGCCTTATTTACAATTGCCAGCCATGAAAGCAAGCCATGTGTCCATCAATGGATGAATGAATAAAGAGGCTGTAGTATATATGGTCACAATGGAATACTATTTGGCCATAAAAAATAATGGAATTTTGCCATCTGTAGCAACAAGGATGGACTTGGAGGGCATTATGCTAAGTGAAATAAGACAGAGAATGACAAATACTCTGTTATACCACTTATATGTGAAATCTAAAAAATACGACAAACTAGTGAATTAAAAAAAAAAAAGAAGCAGACTCACGGATATAGAGAACAAACCAGCGGTCGCCAGTGAGGGGGAGGGGCAATGTAGAGGTGAGGGGGTAGGAGGTACAAACTATTAGGTGTAAGATGGGCTCAAGGACGCACTGTACAACACGGGGAGCATAGCCAATATTTTGTAATAACTGTAAATGGAAAGTAGCTTTTAAAAATTACATACAAAATTAAAAATAAGCACACCCACTATTCTTCCTGCCTTCCTTAAAACTGTTCCAGAATTACTGGGAATAATTTAGCCCTGCTATTTTCATTATCAGTATAGAGGGATGACAGATTATGAACTGTAAGATACAAAAGCAAGCAAAATGAAAGTGCATTTTGCCCTCAGTTCTCCAGTCATAAGGCTCAAAGATCAATTTTATACACACACGACATCCCACACAGGAGGTGTACTGAGGTGCAGAAAACTCAGGTGCTGCGAGCAGGTATTTCACTATGGACTCTCCTTCTTGTAATGTCACCTGCTTCCTCTGCAACTAACTCAGCTAGTTGAGGAGATAGCTGATTAGCTCAGATGCATTGAAATAGTTTGGCAGACTGTTAAACCCTAAAGAACAAGCCTCTCTCTCATCTGTTAGGTCTAGTCTTTACTCTTCTGTATAGTTTCTCTCTTAAAAGAAAAAAACAGAATTGATATCAAGTACAGAGGGAATATACCACATTATTGCAACAGCCTGCTGATGTGACTGTCTTCAAGAAAGTTTTTAAAAGGAAGGACACCAAAAGCTCATCTTCTAGAGGCCTGATCTTAGAAATGATTCAATATTTAAGCTATATGTATGTATGTGTGTGTGTCAGTCACTCAGTCATGTCTGACTCTTTGTGACCCCATGGACTGTAACCCACCAAGATCCTCTGTCCATGGAATCCAGGCAAGAATGCTGGAGTGGGTAGCTGGTTCCCTTCTCCAGGGGATCTTCCCAACTGAGGGACTGAACCCAGGTCTCCTGCATTGCAGGCAGATTCTTTACCGTCTGAACTACCAGGGAAGTCATCTTCAGTAATACTGACTTTGAGACCTCAATTTCTCCATCCATCAGTAGGGCAGTATTTTTCTAGAAAAGTCCTTTGAGAATGTGGGAGAAAGTTAAGTAAGTCCAAAGAGTTCATCACTGATGTGTGTTTAAAATATTCCAGCTGACAAGTGGTGGCAATACAGCCTGCTTTAGTCACCCTGGTGCCTGTCAATTCTATCTCCATTTTTGGTACATATCAAAAGAGTCTAATGCCAAGCGATGGAGAGCATTCTTCCTGCATCACCACCATCTGTTTCCTTGGCACCCACTCCAGCCAGCTGTGTTGCCAGCTTTCAAGCTGTTTATTGGTGTATCACACAGAGAAGTTACGGACGCATGGACTGGATCTCCTGAAAACTGAGCAGTTTTGTTTCTCTCTGAAATGTTTTCTCAATGTCTTATCATTCTTACAGAATGTCCAACAAGCACTTACTGAATGACTCAAGCTGACCCCTGACAACAAGGTAGACTTATAATTGTGAACAAGCTCAGTTCAGTTCACTTCAGTCGCTCAGTCATGTCCAACTCTTTGCGATCCCATGGACTGCAGCACACTAGGCTTCCCTGTCCATCACCAACTCCAGGAGCTTGCTCAAGCTCATGTCCATTGAATCGTTTATGCCATCCAACCATTTCATCCTCTGTCATCCCCTTCTCCTCTTGCCTTCAGTCTTGCCCAGCATCAGGGTCTTTTCCAAGGAGTCAGTTCTTCGCATGAGGTGGCCAAATTATTGGAATTTTGGCTTCAGCATCAGTCCTTCCAATGAATATTCGGGACTGATTTTCTTTAGGATATACTGGTTGGGTCTCCTTGCAGTCCAAGGGACTCTCAAGAGTCTTCTCCAACATCACAGTTCAAAAGCATCAATTATTCAGTGCTCAGCTTTCTTTAGAGTCCAGGTCTCACATCCATACATTACTACCAGAAAAACCATAGCTTTGACTAGATGGACCTTTGTCAGCAAAGTAATGTCTCTGCTTTTTAATATGCTCTCTTGGTTGGTCATAGCTTTTCTTCCAAGGAGCAAGTGTCTTTTAATTTCATGGCTGCAGTCACCATCTGCAGTGATTTTGAAGCCCCCAAAATAAAGTCTCTCACTGAACAAGTTACACTGAAAAAAAAAAAATCACACCAGTGTTAACTCTCAGGCAAGCTACAGAGGGAACTAGGAAAAAAAAAAAAAAAAAAACAGTAAAAGCAAAAAGAAATGGTCGAGTGGGAAGAAGCCTCACCCTGTGAGCAAAATGAGAAATTCTGCATGCAAGTGTGCAGTGGTAGAGGGAATTTTCTGGTGGTCCAGTGGCTAAGACTCCACGATCTCAATGCAAGGGGTACAAATTTGATCCCTAATCAGGGAACTAAGATCCCACATGCCAGATGACATGGGCAAAATGTTTTAAAAATTAAAAATAAGACTGTGCAGTGGTGGAGACACAGAGACAACTAAAATGTCCATTACAATGATCTGTGTGATAGAACGGTTCTGGGATTCTGGGCCCTGCTAGTTAAGGGGGGAGAGAAGGATGGATAAATGTAGAATAAATAGTCTGTCTTTGAATAATAGTAATAAGGCTAAGATTTCTGTCATCTAAAATATCTTTTTAAAAAGCTAGAAAATGAATTTCAAATAATACATATATATTAATATATGAAAGTGAAGTGAAAGTGTTAGTCACTCAGTCATGTGTGACTCTTCATGACCCCAAGGATTGTAGCCCACCAGGCTCCTCTGTCCATGGAATTCTCCAGGCAAGAATAACTGGAGTGGGGAGCCATTCCCTTCTCCAGGGGATCTTCCAGACCCAGGGGTCAAAACTAAGTCTCCTGCATTGCCGGCAGATTCTTCCCTGGTCTGAGCCACCCAGGAAGCCCATATTAACAAATATGTACGACTGAAGCGACTTAGCAGCAGCAGCAGCAGCATACATATATACATGTATACATATATGTGATTTTATTTTTTTAAGAGAAGAGAAACCCAAGCCATTTGGGAAAAATTTCTTTCACAAAAGGCCCTTTAAGTTCACTATAACAGGTAGAATATCAGACGAGAGGCAACATAGCACAGGCTGTCTAGGTTGGTCATAGCTTTTCTTCCAAGGAGCAAGTGTCTTTTAATTTCATGGTTGCAGTTACCATTTGCAGTGATTTTGGAGCCCAAGAAAATAAAGTTTGTCACTGTTTCCGTTGTTTCTCCATCTATTTGCCATGGAGTGATGGGACTGGATGCCATGATCTTAGATTTTTGAATGTTGAGTTTTAAGCTTTTTCACTCTCCTCTTTCACTTTCATCAAGGGTCTCTTTACTTCCTCCTCACTTTCTGAAAAGATAGAGATCAGGTAGACAAGTTTCCAGTCCTTGAGTAATTTATGAACAATAGAGATGATCAGATATAAATATATACCTATGAAATATATATGGGGGGCTTCTCTTGTAACTCAGTTGTTAAAGAATCTGCCTGCAATGCAGGATATCCAGATTCAGTTCCTGGGTTGGGAAGATCCCCTGGAGAAGAAAATGGCAAACCACTCCAGTATTCTCGCCTGGAGAATCCCATGGACAGAGGAACCTGTTATAGTCCATGGGGTCGCAATAGTCGGGCACGATTTCGTGACTAAACCAACATGCATTATATATAAACACATACACGTACTTACTATTAAATACATATAGAAGATGAATGCTACACAAAAAGGTTATGAACCAAGACAGACGATTTGGAGAATCATTACATCTATGGTTCAGAAAAGGCGGCAATTATTTCCAGTTTGAGAGATGAGAAACTGCTTCTTGGAAAAGGTATCATTTAAACGGCATCTTTTTTTTTTTTTTTTTTTTGGCCGTGCTGCGGGGGATCTTAGTTCCCCAACTAGGAATTGTACCTGCGCCCCTGGCAATGAAAGCACAGAGTCCTAACCACTGAACCCTGCCAGGGAATTCCCTAATACCAGCAAAACTTTCATTTTAAACTCTGATAAAAAGTATAAGAAAATTTTGCATACAACTGAAACTGCGCTTGCTCAGTTGCTCAGTCATGGCTGACTCTTTTGAAGCCCGTAGAATGTAGCCCACCAGGCTCCTCTGTCCATGGAATTTTCCAAGTAAGAATACTGGAGCAGGTTGTCATTTCCTACTTCAGGGGATCTTCCCCATCTAGGGACTGAACCCATGTCTCCCGCATTGGCAGGAGAATTCTTTACCACTGTGCGACCTGGGAAACCCACAATTGAAACTAAATTGACATTAATCCAAACAAAATTCCTGTGAATTAAGACAACTGGGGAATCTCTAAGATAGTAGCACAAAAAATAACCTAATCTGCATCTTAATGAATTAGCTGAGCTTGATTACCATACGCAAACAAAAAAATATTTCATCCCCAAAGAACTATGAGCGAAGCAGGAAAGAAGGAAGCCTGGAATCACATTTGAGACAAGGGGAATGTTCAGATGGTCTAGAACTTGGAGTGCTTAGAGGCGGTCTGTGATACTAAGGTTCCACTAGATGTCATTTCACAAAGGATTTGGGATGGTCTTCTAAAGAGTTTAAACCTTTAAGCTTTTCGATAAGAGGGTGATGTGATCAGCTCTATAGGATAAATTGAAAGAGATTAGAGGCAGGAAGGTCAGCTTTCGGGCAATGATGGTAGTCTCTGACTAAAGCATGTTCTTGCTGAAAAGGACTTAAGAGATCCTTATTAGTTCATCTGTTTATTTTACAAATTAAAAACCTGAGGACTAGACAGATACAGTGATACTCTAGGTTCACTGAATGAATAATGGTAGATCCAAACTAAAACCCAAATTGTGACTCTAATTCCAAAAAAGGGAGAGATCCAAAGGAGCTTGTAAGTTTTGAGCCCTTAAGAACTTGCCTGACAATGCAGGAGACATTAGAGACGTGGGTTCAACCCCGGGTCAGGAAGATCCCCTGGAGGTGGGCATGGCAATCCACTCCAGTATTCTTGCCTGGAGAATCCCATGGACAGAGGAGCCTGGCAGGCTACAATCCATGGGATTGCAAAACAGTTGGACACGACTGAAGTGATTTAGTATGCACCTACCTTCCTGGACTTACTGCCTACCTGGGGACCCTTGCCTCCACCACCAGACCTGCACGTCTCTCCTCCAGCCTCCCCTGCTCACCAGCTCAACCACCTGTCCTTTCCCAGTCTGCAACTCAAAGGTCCCTACGGCCCCTCCCTCTTTCATACTCTTGTATATGCTGTGTAACAAATTACCACACACTGAGTGCCTTAGGACAAGGCCAGCTTTTTTGGTTCACAGTTATGTTGGTCAGAAGTCCAGCACAAGGGGACATGTGTATACATACGGCTGCTTCATGTTATGTATGGCAGAAACCAACACAACATTGTAAAGCAGCTGCCCTCCAGTTAGAAATAAATAAATTTTAAAAATGGTAATTGTAACAGTAACTATCGCCTAAAAAATACAAAGGACTGAATATATTAAACTTTGTAAATGTTGTAGCATTTCTCTATCCAACATACCTTACTACATATACATAATAAACTGAAAATAAATGCTGCCACATGTATAACTCTCATGGGAAAAAAAAAGAAAGCTAAAATCGTAACAAGAATGTATTAAAATGGAAAATGAGTCAGCAAATCATGCTAGAAATAATTTTAAAAATAAAGAAAGCCAGCACAACATGGCTGGGTTCCCTGCTCGGGGATCATGAGGCCAATATCAAGGTGTCAGCCTGGCTGAATGCTTGTCTGAAGGTTCTCAGGAAGACTCCACTTCCAAGTGTCCCCCTATCATTGGGAGAATTCAGATCCTTGTGGTTACAGGACTAAGGTCACCACTGCCTGGGTACCTATCATTCAGGAGCCAATCTCAGCTCCTGGAGAGGAACTGCATCCTCAAAACATGGCCCCTCCACCTTCAGGCCAACAAGGATCCATCAAATCCTTCTTGGGCTTTCCATCTGTGATTTCTTCTACCCCTGACCTCTGAACCCAGATTTAAGGGACCTCTGAGATTAGGTCAGACCTTCTTGAATGATCTCCTTAAGATCCACTGTGTCATGGAGTGGAACCTAATTTCACGAGTAAAATAAACTGTATTCATAGTCCTGGGGACTAAGTGGGGTGTGTACACCATGGGATCAGGGAATCTCAGGGACCATATTGGAATTCTACCTCCATACTCTCTTCACTCTTACAAGAGTTTCATTTCTTTTAGCCAGGTTATAGACTACAATTTAATTCCATCCAGAACAATAGTGAGAATACTACAGCTTCTTCTGATAACCTTGTTTTTCAAGGACAACTACTCATTAAGCTAACATGATTTCCTGGTGGAATTTCAGGCAACATTGTAGAGAGATTTGCCATTTTCATCTCCAGGGAATCTTCCTGATTTTTTGGAGAGATCTGAAGTTAGGTGTGTTGATGAGTAGAGCTATGAGTATCCATTGACCCCACTGTTTACACCACTCTACCCTTCTGGGAATGTGGGTTCTTACACTTGAGCTAAGAAAATACAGAGGATCAGTCACCCTGAGTCAGAATTACCAAGTCAGGTTATTTTTCCTCTTTCTTTCCGTCTTCAAGGGCTTAACCTGCTGCCCTGGCTTCAGCATCCTCATTTATAACCAGGAAGTTATTGGGGAAAAAATTAAGTCAATTACAATCTAATTTTCATGCAAAAAGAAACAGAAAACAACCAATCAGTGCATTGCAACACTCAGCACACTCAACATGGCAAGAGGACCACCAAGTTGCCAGCTACTCTCTATTCAGCCTTCCTTCTTCCAGAATCATCCTATAACTGGTACCGGCACACTGTGCCTAATTAGACATTACTATGACATATGCGCATGAAATGTATGTGTTCCTTAGCCACCCCACTTTACTGTTAAATTGTCTGCAGAGATTTTTCCAAAAAATGAATAATTAAGCTTATTTCTTTGTCTCTTGTTTTCCAGTTCCCTTAGATTCTATTCAGGTGATATAATTATCCTGTATCCATGGTAATGCTCATTATCTACATCTATAGGTGAAATCTTTGGGGGCTGCTGGTAAAATAATTTTTTTCTCCTTAATCTGACTTCAATCTGTGGGCCCCTGAATGATGAAGCCGTTTAAAGTCACTGGTGCTGATATGGATTCACACTTTAGTTAGCACTGCAACCTAATGCTCACATTCAATTCCCTCCTGCATTTCTTTTTACGTAAGTTTGACAGAGAAATACATAACCCCCTTATCTCCATCACAGTTTTTGTTCTGATGAACTGCTCAATTATAATACCTGAACTATATAACACTTCTGAAATAGTTGTGATATTTGCAGCAAGGTATAAGCAAGAGTTCAAAATTGAAATAATATGTTCCACAAATCGCTCTAAAACAGATTAACTTCCAAGTATCGAAGCATTTAATAAAAGTCACCACTCTGACACCTTAAGGTACTGATCTTACTGACACACACTTCATGTCCTACTTTTAACGACTTTGCTGGTTGTGTGTGTTAGCTGCTCAGTTGTATCCGATTCTTTGCAATCCCATGGACTATAGCTCAACAGACTTCTGTTCAAGGGATTCTCCAGGCAAGAATACTGGAGTGGGTTGCCATTCCCTTTTCCATGGCTGGTTGTAACACACTGTTAATGAGTAAACACCAAAAGGATATGGAGTCAGAAGACAAGGCTTTGAATTTCAGTCCTTCCACTTTCTACCTTAAGGCCACCAGTAAGTTACTGAACTTGTTCCCAGTCTCAAGTTTCCTTATCTGAAGACTTGGAATAATAATAATAATAACTTCATAAGATTCTCATGAAGATTAGAGAGAATATGCTTAGCACCTAGTAAGTGCCCAATAGATGGTGCTGTGATTATTACTGCTGGAGTGATCCTGGTGTGGAGCTCTGTGGGAAGGCGGACTTTTAGCCCATGCCCCAGAACTTCTGAATCAGAACCTTCAGTCTCACAAGATCCTTGGGTGATCTGGGTGCACGTTAAAACCTGGGCAGCACTGGTGCTGAAAACAGAAAACTTGTGGAATGCGGATGTTTCATTTTGGCCATGGAAATGTTTCATGGGTTCTTTTCTAATACATCATTTGAAATGACATTCTTTCCAATTTTTTGTCTGTGTTGACAAAATGACAGAATTCCTCCTCTTTTCACTCTTAGGTTAACAGAAAAATAAAATAACACATCTACAGAGACCTTAAAGACTCTATAGCCTATACCTCAACTGAAGGCCAAAAAGATGAATGGGTTAGTGGTGGATCTTGCATTACATTCTCCTGACTGGTTTAACATAAATATCCTCTAGAGCACACATTTAATTCAGTAAAAGGAGGTGAAAGCTCTTATTTTCTTGGATGAACATAAGCCCAGCTACTTTAATAAGTTATTTAATAGGAACAGGGAAGAAAGAATTAGGGTACAAACATGATGTAGACAAATTAATAGAGTGCCTTAAAGGTTAGACTTTGGAGTCAGGATCAAAACCTGCTTGAGGCTTCAGGCAGGTACTGAACTCCCTTCATTCTGAACTCTCTGAGCCTTGGTTTGTTGATTTGTGACATAAAGTTACTAAAACATGTTTTATAAAGTTGTGGATACTAAATGAGATCACATGCAAAAAAATAGTATAGAACAAAATATATGGTAATTGCTCAGTAAATGATAACAGTATTATTATTGACTTTTTAATCAAGCATATATATTTATAGAGAAGGAAATGGCAATCCACTCCAGCACTCTTGCCTGGAAAATCCCATGGACGGAGGAGCCTGATAGGCTACAGTCCATGGGGTCGCAAAGAGTTGGACACGATTGAGCGACTTCACTCACTCACTCACTCATAATTGCTTTACAATGTTGTGCGACAAAGTGAGTCAGCCGTATGTATACATATATCCCCTCCTTTTGAGCCTCCTTCCCACTCCTCCATCCCACCCCTCTAGGTCACCACAGAGCGCCAAGCTGAGCTCCCTATGCTATACAGCAGCTTCCCACTAGCTGTCTATTTTATGCACGGTAGTGTATATTTTGGAGAAGGCAATGGCACCCCACTCCAGTACTCTTGCCTGGAAAATCCCATGGACAGAGGAGCCTGGTAGGCTGCAGTCCATGGGGTCATGAAGAGTCGGACATGACTGAGTGACTTCACTTTCACTTTTCACTTTCATGCATTGGAGAAGGAAACGGCAACCCACTCCAGTGTTCTTGCCTGGAGAATCCCAGGGACGGGGGAGCCTGGTAGCCTGCCGTCTATGGGGTTGCACAGAGTTGGACACAACTGAAGTGACTTAGCAGCAGTAGAAGCAGTGTATATTTACATTACTATCTGGCATGGCTAACGAGCTCACAGATAAGCAGGGAGAAAACATGAACCTGGGTAATTCACTCAGTGTCCTAAAATAACTGATGTCATTTCTGTTTCCTTTTAATGGGAATAACTGTTCTATGAAGAACTACTCACTAGGTACGTAAGAACAGAAAAGGCAAAAAGAGGACACCAGAAGATCCCAGAGTGAGCGGTTGCAGAAAGTAGGGTGAGAATTGTGGCAAAGAGTGAAGAGGGTAGAATTATTAAAATGTACGCACTTGGAGGAGGAGGCCTGTGAAACCAGAAGTTGGATCTCGGAGATGACAGCGCTTCTTGGCTGGTGTCTCTGATGTGGACATCATACATCTCGTTCTGGAAATATGGAGATAATTACAGACTGGATTCCATGCTGCCACTGGACAGAATTTTCTGCGGTCTCCAGCTCACAGCTCAGGAAAACAGGAAGCACAGCACAGAGCAGGCTCTCCTTCCCCCTCCAGATTTCCTGTCTCCCTCTATTGTTCCCTATTTAGACAGCCTAACAGGGAGCAGCTGGCAAAGAAGGGATGTGGCTCGTAGAGCAGCATCCCAGCCGGCAGCCCAAAGCCAGGAACTGGAGCGTGGATTTGGGGCTGAGAGACAACAGCTTTCTAAGCAGCACTACAGGTTGCCATAATGCAAAACCCCGTGATAAGGACCATAAGAAAGGTCGCATTTTGGGGAAGAAGGGAGTCCAGAGAAATTAAAGTGACTTCCAGGTGGGTACATGGTTGTCGTGAGTTATGCCTTGGAAAGGAGAGAAGAGTTTGCCCCATGGAGCTTCTGCCTCCTCCATTTTCCCTTCCCCACCTCTGCTGTAATAAACATGGAAAAATGAGGAACTGGGAGCTTGAGCATCGTTACTACAGTCTTCCACGAACCTGGCGCATATATGATTACTGGAGGCAGAGGGAAAAAGGAACAATGATGAACCCAATCTTCACAAAGCCATTCTTGTTTTCCATTTTTGTCTGTGGTTTGCCTCTGACTACTTAGGGGTTTTGGAAGTTTCTTGTGATTGCGTTTCTGACAGAATAATGGGGATTCATGTATAAGAACAGTAACCATGAAACGCATAGAATCAAAGACATTGAGTGAGGTGTGCATTTCCCATGCTTGGCTATAGATGGAGGGTTCTAATTAAATAAGCTCCTGAGTTGGGTCACTCGTCAGCAAACCACATGCCAAATGCTTAACAAAGATAAAACCTCTGCTTTCTCATAGATGGAACTCAGACAGCAATATGACATTAGCTTTATCATCAGAATTAAAAAAAAAGAGAGATCCCTCAGAGAGAGTATCCTGGAAAAAAACCATCAGGATGTAAAAGGGAACAAGGAAACAACTGGGATGCGGCCTCAAAGATGGAGGGAGGGCAGAAATTGCACGCGTGTTTACACATTCCCCATTCTAGCCTGAATGCCACCGATTTTTTGCATTATGCATCATATGTATATCAAAAACAAGAACTGAGGGACAAGTATTTATTTTTTAAGACAAGTTTTTATTTTTTAAGAAAGAGGTGTGTAAATACCTAGTTCTTTGAATTTATAGGTGGTATGCATCATCTTTCTTTTTTATGCTATAACTCTATGACGTGAAAGTTGCTCAGTAGTGTCCAACTCTCAGCGACCTCATGGACTGAAGCCTGCCAGGCTCCTCTGCCCATGGAATTCTCCAGGCCAGAATACTATACAGGGTAACCAGTCCCTTCGCCAGGGGATTTTCCCAACCCAGGGATCGAACCCAGGTTTCCCACATTGCAGGAAGATGCTTTACCATCTGAACCACCAGAGAAGTTCAAGAATACAGGAGTAGGTAGCCAATCCCTTCTCCAGGGGATCTTCCCAACCCAGAAATCGAACCGAGGTCTCCTGCATTGCAGGTACATTCTTTACCAACTGAGCTGCCAGGGAACCCCTGTAAAATTCTTTTATCATTTTTATCATTGTAAAGCAGGAGTATAACTGCTTTACAATGTTGAGTTAGTTTCTGCTGCAAAAACAAAGTGAATAAGCTATGTGTGTACATATATCCCCTTCTCTCTTGAGCCTACCTCCCATCCTCACCCCCATCTCACCCCTCTAAGTCATCTCAGAGCACCAAGCTGAGCTTCCAGGGCTATACAACAGCTTCCCACTATCTATTTCACACATGGTCGTGTATATATGTCAATGGACTCTCCCAGTTTGTCCCACCCTCCCCTTCCCCTACCTGTGTCTACATGTCCGTTCTCTCTGTTTGTGTTTCTACTGTGTGTGTATGTGTTAGTTCCTCAATCATGTCCAACTCTTTGCAACCCCATGGACTGTAGGGGCAACTCGGTCCACAGAATTCTCCAGGCAAGAATACTGGAGGGGGTTGCCATTTCCTTCCCCAGGGGATCTTCCCGACCCAGGGATTGAACCCGGGTCTCCCACATTGCAGGCAGATTCTTTACCATCTGAGCCACAAGGAAAGCCCTGGTATCTCTATTCCTGCCCTGCAAATACGTTCACCTGTACCCTTTTAATAGATTCCATAAATATGTGTTAATATACAATATTTATTTCTCTCCTTCTGACTTTAGAAAAGTACAACCTCCCAAGACTAAACCAGGAAGAAATAGAAAATATACACCTTTCTTAAGGAAGCAAATAGATTTATTCAAAATATATACCAGACAGATAGACTGCAGGCAGTTACCTCATTTCAGTTTGTCAAGGACAGTCTGCTCAAGGTGAGTGTCAATGTACTGACTAAGGTATAAGTGACTATGAGGCGATACCACCCCCTTCTCTGTGCCATTATTCTTTATGTGAAAGATCACTGGTAAAGATGAGTTCTGTAAGCAGTTTGTTGCTGTTTAGTCACTAAATCGTGTCCAACACTTTACAACCCCATGGATAGTAGCTCACCAGGCTTATCTATCCATGAGATTCTCTAGGCAAGAATACTGGAGTTGGTTGCTATTTCCTTCTCCAGGGGATTTTCCTGACCCAGGGATTGAACCCATATCTCCTACGTGTCCTGTATTGGCAGGAGGGTTCTTTACCACTGAGACACCAGAGAGCCCTTTTATGCAGACATATAGCCAAAAAATCGAACACAACAAAAATAGATAAGAGACACTTCACCTTATATGTATAATTATTCAAAAACTGCATTTGAATGGAAGGTGACATTCCATATAAATCTTTTGTGCAGAATGAGACCTTCACTAATGAGGTCCATTTTGCTGCCTATCAGAAAGCATTCTTCTTTGCCAATAGCTACCCACTGTGGATGAGGCACTGTGGTCTCCATAGTGACAGAGATGGTCAGCATTTCAAAGGTGCCAACATCTTCAACTGAACAAAACCAATTGAATACGAATGTATTGGCTATAATCTCCAAGTGGAAGAGCCCTGTTCAGAGTTCCTAAAACAAAACAAAGAACAACATCTTTGTCCTGAAGCAAATCCTACTCAAAGTGATACTGACTCCCATGAAACCAGGTTAGTCCATGAAAAATTATTAAAGAGCTACTTTCTGTTTAAGATTCTTTGCTTTAATGAATCTCAGTCCCAAAGGTTTTCTTCTTTTGTTTTGAGCAAAACGTGGGCTCATCCTTTGCGGAAATATAAAAGTTGACAGTGTTATAATAAGTTAAATCCCTTAATGTGTTTTGTGTAGGGAGAAGAAGCCTGCAAAGCCTGGTGTTTACAGCATTTTCATGGATGGTCCCAATGGATCAGTCACACAATTTTTAATCTAAGAATGAACTTTAAAAATCTTCACCTAACTTTACAGTTTCCAGTGTTCTAGATATGAAATGCTTAAGGAATAACTATCCCATTGTTAGCAGTTTTTCTCCCTTTTCCTGCTCATCTCTCTTGACTAGAGGTAATAAAATCACTTAGATAAACTCCAGCACTGACGGGTTTGCAATGAGATTCTGCTTTGAAGTTTAGTTATGTTCCCATGACTATGCCATAGGTGATGAAAATCACATGAATTTAAGGGACATAAGAAAAAAAAATTGTATTATGCAAGTGTTTTGGACATGAGACTTTTCATAAAATTTGGGAATTTTCTACACAGTTTGAGTTACATAATAATTCCACTGACTACAGATTTTAAAAAGAGTACCCCTGATAGTTGTGTAGCTGTGGTTTCACGCTGCTGTCTTGCTGCAGAGCTGGGTAGCTACGCACAGACTCTGTTCCTCCCACCTGCTCATTTAAAAATAAACTTCTCAAGAACTTGAATGCAAAAACATTAGCTTAACATTTCATTAATAATTTCAATGCAAAAAAGCAAAAGTAAGATGAAATCACCCACACGGAATATGTAATATTCTTGAGTTCCTGTTATATTTGTAAAAATGATTCTTAATTTAGAAGGGAAAGATCTAGGTTATCAAAGGAGTATTCATCCAAAAAAAGTTAACTTCTGTTTTAAAACTTTTTGAATGTACTTGTTTTTAAAGACAATAAGACTAGAACAGATTTTCTACCAATCTGTATTCCTATGCTTGATGGGACCTAAATGTATATATTGCAATTTTGCAATTATGATAAAACTAGTTCTTTTTACTTTATTATTACTTTAGTGAAGGACAGGGAAGCCTGGCATGTTGTAGTCCATGGGGTCACAAACAGTCAGACACAACTTAACAACTGAACAACAATTACTTTTAAAAACTATTATTTTATAGTAGAACATTATAATATGTATTATTTTATTAATGACATTTTTCACATGAGATATATAATATAAAAAGTGAATAGAATGTGAATATAAACATAAAAAGTGAAGAAATGAATTCAGATCAGAGTAATTTTTCAAAAGAAGACACAAATATATTAAATAATGATAATAATCTTTTACATGAAAATGCTCTCTTGATTGTTCCTCAGACTTCTTAACCTTTATTAGGCTCAATTTCAGCACTCATGGCATAAATGAAGAATGAGGAAAAACACTGTAGTAAAAGGTATCCAAATGCACTATTCTGAATATCATAATGAACATTTTATACCATGTAGGTGTTGCTTGCAAGAATTTTCTGTGCTTCTTGTTCACATGGTTATCCATCAGCATTAAAAGAAAAGACATTAAAAACATGATTTAGAGTTTTTCAAACTAACCTAGCCTTGTCATAAGAATAAAGGAACTCAGAAAAGGCTGAAAACATTGCTAGGTGGAGTCTACAGTCATAAAGAGTCAGGTAGGATACTCAGCAGATTTCCATTTTAGAGAGGAAAGAAATCCCATAGAAACTGGAGCTAACCAACCCCCCACTCCAGTATTCTTGCCTGGAGAATCCCCATGGACAGAGGAGCCTGGTGGGCTACAGTCCATGGGGTCGCAAAGAGTCGGACACGACTGAGCGACTAAGTGCAGCGCAACCAACCCCCCAGGTAGACACACATGATCTAGCAATCAGTTCTAGCCTGGGGTCCTTTGCAAAGAATCTTATGTGCAGAAAGCCAGAGTTTGGGCATCCACAGTGCACAAGCCTGCCCACTGCCTAGCTTGGGAGTAACCATGTCATAGGTTCATAGAGGGTACAAGATACACAGTCTTATAGATGAATTAGATATGTGATGCCCTTCTTGTTTATTTCTTTAAACCATAGTTCTCTGAGGTGAAATTCCTGACAGCTTCCTACTATGCCTGCTGCTTATTATTAATAAACCAACCGAAGCACAGAGTGATGATAAACTAAGCCCTAGAAATCCACAGAAAGGAAATAAACAAAAGTTTGGTAAAATATTCAGCCTCACAGGAAACCTCAATTTTAACACAATTATATATTTTAGAATTTGCACCTGTCATGTTGTCAAATATTCTTTAAAAATAATAAGCAATGCTAGCAAGGATCAGGCACACACGTTTTCTCATACACTACTGGTCTCAGCAAGAGCACAGACACCTTGGAATGCAGTATGGCCGTGTGTTTCAAGGGATTTGATGGAGATCACCATCACTGTGCCAGCAAGTCCACCGTGAAGACTGGATACTTAGGGGGAAAACTAATAAAACAGTGAAGAACTATGTGCATAGATGATCCTCACCGAATCATTCATCGAGGCAAAGAAATGGAAATTCACATGTACTCCAGACAGTTCATCTCTAACAAATGTTGAGGGGCTCTGCTGCTGCTTAGAATATAGAACATGAAAGAGAATGTCTGTTTTTGTCGTTCAGTTGCTACATCATGTGAAACTCTTTTGCAACCCCATGGACTGTAGCGTGGCTCCTCTGTCCATAGAATTTCCCAGGCAAGAATACTGGTCGTCTTTCAGTTGCTAAATTGTGTCCAACTCTTTGTGACCTCATGGACTGCAGTACACCAGGCTTCTCTGTCCAGTATCTCCCAGAGCTTGCTCAAACTCATGCTCACTGTGTTGGTGATCCCATCCAACCATCTCATCCTCTGTTGTCCCCTTCTCCTCCTGCCCTCAATCTTTTCCAGCATCAGAGTCTTTTTCAATGAGTCAGCTCTTCACAACAAGTGGCCAAAGTATTGGAGCTTCAGCATCAGCATCAGTCCTTCCAATGAATATTCAGGACTGATTTCCTTTAGGATGGACTGGTTTGATCTCCTTGCTGTCCAAGGGACTCTCAAGAGTCATCTCCAGCACCACAGTTTGAAAGCATCGGTGCTTTCAGTGCTCAGCCTTCTTTTTCTCTGCTATTTTAGATACCGCATACCTATTAGTCTGTGTCTCTATTCTTTAGAGGCACGGAACCAACAGGAAATATATAAAGAAATGAGATAGAGATAGAAAAATAGAGAGAGAGATGGATGGATAGGTGAAGGGATAGATTGATAGACTGATAGAAAGAAATAGATTTATTATAGAAATTGACTCACACAGTTATGAAGTTTGAGAAGTACCACTATTTGCAATATGTAAAACCAGGAAAGTCAGTAGTATAAATCAGTCCAACATCAAAGGCCTCAGTACAGGAGTGCTGATGTCCAAAAGCATGAAAAGATGGATGTCCCAGCTCAGGAAGAAAGTAAATTCACACTTCCTTTGCCTTTTTGTTCTACTCAGGGCCTCAAGGGACTGGATGATGCCCATCCACTTTGGTGAAGGTGGATCTCGTTACTCAGCTTAATAAATCAAATGTTAATCTCAGCCATGAAATTAAAAGACACTTGCTCCTTGAAAGAAAAGCTATGACAAACCTAGACAGCGCACTAAAAAGCAGAGACATTACTTTGCTGACAAAAGCCTATCTAGTCAAAGCTGTGATTTTTTTTCAGACCATAAAGAGAGCTGAGTGCTGAAGAATTGGTGCTTTTGAACTGTGGTGTTGGAGAAGACTCTTGAGAGTCCCTTGGACTTCAAGGAATCCTAAAGGAAATCAGTGAGGCTCCAATATTTGACCACCTGGTGTGAAGAGCCAACTCACTGGAAAAGACCCTGATGCTAGGAAAGATTGAAGGCAAGAGGAGATGGGGATGGCAGGAGGAGACAGGGCCAACAGGATGAGATGGCTGGATGGCATTACTGACTCAATAGGTATGACTCTGAGTAAGCTCCGGGAGATGGTACAGGACAGGGAAGCCTGGCGTGCTGCAGTTCATGGGGTTGCAAAGAGTCAGACACAACTGAGCAACTGAACAACAATCTCTTCCCAAAACAGCCCTCACTGACACACTCAAATTGTATTTTACCAACTATGTGGGCATTCCTTAGCCCAGTCAAGTTGACATAAATTAATCATAACATCATGTTGGTAGAATCATGCAGGATTTGTCTTTCTGTGACTGGCTTATATAACTTCTCATGATGTCCTCCAGGTTCATTCATGCTATAACATACTGCAGAATGTATACACACATCTTCTTTAGCCATTCACCCATTAATGGGCATTTTGGTTATTCCTACATCTTGGTTATTGTAAATAATGCTGCAGGAAATATGGGACTGCCGATATATTTTCAAGATCCTGCTTTCAGTTCTTTTGGGTAAATATTCAGAAACACAATTGTTGGATCATATGGTAGTTGTATTTATTTTTTTTTAGGAACCATCATGTTTTTCATAGCAACTGCACCATTTTGCATTCTACCAACAGAATGCAAGGGTTTCAGTTTCTCCACATTCTATCCAACACTTATCTTTTGTTTTTATAATGGCCATCCTAACAAATATAAGTTGATATTTCATATCTCTTTGCTTTCCATCATAATTAGTTGAGAATCTTTTTATATATCCGTTTGTGTTTTCTCTTTGAAAAAAATGTGTGCTCAACACGTTTGCACATTTTTTAATCAGGCTATTTATTTTTTCTATTGAGCTGTAGGAGGTCCTTAGATATCTTAGGTATTAGCTCCTTACCAGCTATGTAGTTTGCAAGCATTTTCTCCCATTTTGTAGGCTGCCTTTTCACTCAGTTCATTGTTTGTTGCTATGCAGAAGCTTTTTAATTTGATGTAGTCCCACTTGTTTATTTTTGCTTTTGTTGCCTGAGCTTTTGGTGTCATATCCAAGAAATCATTGCCAACACCAATGTCATGAAACTATTTCCTTCACTTCTCCATCTGCTTCTTAGTTTCCAAGATAATGCCTCTCTTTTTCCTGTTGCTATCCCCTTACTAGAAAGGGGAGAGTGGCAATACATGTATGCATTCAATCTGCCTTGCTCTGATGAAAATTGTTTTTTTATTTCACATGTATCTGGATTTACAGAGAAGTCAAACTAGTCTACATGAATTGCATGAGGTTAGTGATAAGAATGTTTAGCGTGTGCTCAGTGGTGTCTGACTCTTTGCAACCCCATGGACTGTAGACTGTCAGGTTCCTCTGTCCATGGAATTTTCCAGGTAAGAATACTGGAGTGGGTTACCATTTCCCTCTCCAGGGGATCTTCCCAACCCAGGGATCGAGCCAGCGCTTTCTCGTGTCTCCTGCATTGGCACAAGAAGATTCTTAACCACTAGCGACACCTGGGAGGCACTCAGTGATTAGAATAAAGAGCTATTATCATTGAACACTACTAGTATATGCCACGGAGAAGGCAATGGCAACCCACTCCAGTACTCTTGCCTGGAAAATCCCATGGATGGAGGAGCCTGGTAGGCTGCAGTCCATGGGGTCGCTAAGAGTCAGACACGACTGAGTGACTTCACTTTCACTTTTCACTTTCTTGCATTGGAGAAGGAAATGGCAACCCACTCCAGTGTTCTTGCCTGGAGAATCCCAGGGACAGGGGAGCCTGGTGGGCTGCTGTCTATGGGGTCGCACAGAGTCGGACACGACTGAAGCGACTTAGCAGCAGCAGCAGTATATGCCAGGTACAGGATTTTATTTAGGTTCCAAACAATCCTGAGAGATTGGGACAGTTACTATCCTCATTTTACTGATAAGGAAACTGGACTTAGAGGTTAAACATGTATCCAGTATTATAAATCTTTTAACTGCATAAATTTCCACAAGGAGCAGAGAGAGGACTGAGATCCAGGTTCTTTGATTTCAGTGCTTAAGCTTTAACCACAACAATGTAATGCTTTTATCTTAGCTTAAAGGGATATGCATACATCACCGATAAGGCTAGCAGCAATTGGTTTCTCTGGCAACCTAGACTGCATATTTCTCACCAGAGGGGATCTAGAACAAAAACTGGAAGGCTGTAAATTATTTCTTAGGTAACAATAGTTTCCCCATTAATTATGCGACATTTCAACTAATGCAAAGGAAGCAGTAAATATCCCTTCTCACCAAGAGTTCTCATACTTTCCAGAAAGGACTAGAAGAATGACTCATTCTAAAGGAAAATGACTTTTAACCTTTTCAAGGTATTACACGTTAACTAGAATTATAAAATATTAAACTAAATGAGAGTGGTAGATAGGTAACAATACCCTACCCCTCTCAGCATCCAGATCCCTCTAACATGACCTTGTGGCTCCTCCAGCTGAGAAGTAGAGTCTGTCTTCCTACACGTTAAGCCTCGACTGGTCTTAACGACTCTCTCCTGCTGATAGAATGTTCCAGAAAGTACAGAGTATCGGTTTCAGCCCCTTGCATGCCCCTCTCCTCTTGCTCAGTCCCTTGACGTGGCCTGGAGAGTCTGCTGGAGGGTGAGGGCCCTTGGGAGCAGACCCAGTCACTCAGTTCTCCCAGCCAAGGCCCAAGTCTGGGAGCAAATTTTAGCCAAGAACCTACTGGACCCACAGGGAACTGCTGAGGCCTGAGAACGCCCAGCTGATCCCAGCCAACACTTGTGAACCACAGAACTGTGAGATGAATAAGTGGTTGTTGTTTTGATCCATCAAGTTGTTAAGTGGCTCATAAAACATCATCACTGTGGTTACAGTTAATTGATGCAAAGGCCAGAGTGGCTTCTCTACCGTTTCAAGTACTGCTGTCTGCACAGCCTGGAATTGGAGAACCTTAATCTCTAGATTAGAAATAAAGTTTGGGACTAATCCATTGTCCTTCCTAGAGCAGCTGTGAGCCTCCCCGATCAGCCAAAACAAGGGTAGCTGAACATTCCATCTGGGAAGAAAGGCAGTCCCATCACACAAAGAGGACTCTCTCTCCCTCCCTCATATCTGCAATCTAATGTTGACATCCTTTTACTATTAACAAGCAATATAAGATATTTACATTAACCATAAATTTTTAGATTTGTTATTAGTTACATGTGGAATCTAAAAGATGAAACGAATGAATATAACAAAAGAAAAACAAACTTAAAGAGAACAAACGAGTGGTTACCAATGGTGGGGAGGGAGGTGATGGGGCAGGAGATTAAGAGGTACAAATCACTATGTATAAAATAAATAAGTTACGAGGATATATTGTATGATGCGGGATATAGCCAATATTTTATAATTTAAATGAAATATAATCTATAAAAATATTGAATCACTATGTTGCACACCTGAAACCAATGAAATACTATAAATCAACTGTATTTCAATACAAAATAAGACTTCGATTTAAAATAAATGTAGTGCTTGTCCAGAGTACATGTACTGCTGCTGCTGCTGCTAAGTCGCTTCAGTCGTGTCCGACTCTGTGTGACCCGGTAGACGGCAGCCCACCAGGCTCCCCCATCCCTGGGATTCTCCAGGCAAGAACACTGGAGTGGGTTGCCATTTCCTTCTCCAATGCATGAAAGTGAAAAGTCAAAGTGAAGTCACTCAGTCGTGTCTGACTCTTAACGACCCCATGGACTGCAAACTTCCAGGCTTCTCCGTCCATGGGATTTTCCAGGCAAGAGTACTGGAGTGGGGTGCCATTGCCTTCTCCTAGAGTACATCTAGGACATTTCAAAAACTACTTTCATGTACACATTTAATTCCTCCTTGTTAATTTAGATGCAAGGAGGGAACGCTGGAAACTAGCTGTGGCAGAGATTACTAACTTTCCTCCAACATCCATTGTCCCTTCTTTTATCAGTCTTAATTTTGCCAGACATATGACCACCCAGGATAAAAAGCATATCTCTGTTGCAGCCAGGTCTAGCCATGCAAGGATGTTCAGGGTGCTAGGATGAGAGAAGTAAGGTTCTATTTCTCCATGCTTGTCTCCTCCTCCCATTCACTGGACTGAGGGCACACTACTGAGCCTTCAGTCATGACCACAGTGACAACAAGGGCAACAGCTCAAACAGGTAAAGCAACATGATAGAAAGAACCCCAGTCCACGGATAGCCTCAAAGAGAAGAGATCTGGGGACCAGGACCTGTCCTAGCAAGGACACAAAAGGGTATAAAATACAGGTAAGACATAGGAAAACATTCTAATATACAGGCATACGGAGTTTCAGAAGTGATACAGACAATAAACAGAATAGAAGCAATGCTTGAAGAGGTAATTGCCCGGAATCTTTCAAAACTGACTGAAGAAACCAAGCAATCACATAACATTAAGAATCCCAACAGAACCCAAGCCAGATAAGATATAGATACCCACCCCTAGAGGAAAACTATTGAGAAAATTATTAAATTTCTCATAATTTCCCAAAATCCCCAGAGAAACAGTAAGATACACTATTTTCATGGACAAGAAGATTCACTATTACAATAACATAGGCTTTCTAAAATAACCTCTAAATTTGAAGCAAATGAAAACAAAACCCCAATGGTATATTTCATGCAATTTAACAAGCTATCTCTAAGAAGTACATGAAAACATAAAGGGTCATGAAATTTTAAAAAGTATGAAAGCACTCCTGAGATAGAATGAAGGGAGATGTTTGCCCTACAACAGATTGAGGCTTTTTTTTATAACAGTGTGGTGTAAGCACAGAAATAGACAAAGGACCACACTGTACAGAGAAGAGTCTAAAATTATCCAGGCGTAAATTAAAACCCATTCCATCTTAGTGCTATCATGGTGGATCATGGGAAAAGGAGGAAAATTTTAAATGCTAATAGGCAATAGTGGAAAAAAAAGGAAATTTGTATACTAAATTGTACATGGAAACAAATTTTGGGTGGATTGCATTCTGTGAAAAGCGGGGTTTAAAGTACATAGGGAAAAACCTAAGAGAATTTTATATACATTGGTTTTAGTAAAGGATTTCTTAATCAAAATATAAAAAGCACGAACTGTGAAGAAACAATCTAATTCAGCTGAATAATCATTTTAAAACTTTCAGCTATTAAAATTCAGGATTTAAAAGGCTCAAGAACAAGATGAAAAAAACTGGGAGAAGTATTGTACTCCCATTAACCAGGAAAAGGGTAATTATTCATAATGCCTAGTTTTAAGACAATGATAGAATGGACAAAAGGAATAAATAGGCATTTTATAGATCCCTGCTGCTGCTGCTAAGTCACGTCAGTCGTGTCCAACTTTGTGTGACCCCATAGACGGCAGCCCACCAGGCTCCGCTGTCCCTGGAATTCTCCAGGCAAGAACACTGGAGTGGGTTGCCATTTCCTTCTCCAATGCATGAAAGTGAAAAGTGAAAGTGAAGTCGCTCAGTCATGTCTGACTCTTCGCAACCTCATGGACTGCAGCCCACCAGGCTCCTCCGTCCATGGGATTTTCCAGGCAAGAGTACTGAAGTGGGGTGCCATTGCCTTCTCCTTATATATCCATAAATGCCCCCAAAACAACAAAGTGCTTATTCTTATGCATAATTACAAAAAAGTCAGTATGAAATATCATTTTAAATGCACATGAGTAAAACTGGAGAAAGTTTCAGAGTATCATTGTTACATGAATATATAACAAAGGGGACACATACACTATTGTCGACTAGTAGACCCACTTGGAAGATAATTTAGTAATGATCAGTAAAGATGATGATGTATATTCCACAGTTTACAGCAATTCAACGTTTGAATCTATACATTCTAGAATAGGTCTTGTACAAGTGTACCAGAAAAAAAGTGCATACAAGATTTATGGAAGCTTTGTGTAAAACAGAAGGAAATCAGGAGAATAAAACAAATGTCCCTTATCAGAACAATGACACACACACACACGAAAGTCTGGTGTCATCATACAATGAAATACTATATATCAGTGAATAGGAATGAAAGGGGCTACATGGATCAACATTGATGAATATAACCAGCAGAATATAAAGAAAGAAAAATCAATGCAAAATGATGCATACAGTATATATATATAAAGTTTTTTTTAATCTCTACATTGTTTATAATGAGTTAAATATAGAGAAAAATTATAAATACAATCAAAGGAATGATAAAAATTCAAGACAGTGATTACCTCTGAAGGGAGGCAGGGATATTCAAATAGCGAAGGGACACATAGCAGCCTTCAAAGGCATAAGTAATGTACTACTACTTCTATGCGTGCATTTGCACTGAGAAATGTGAATTATATTTGTCTTCACATTTTCTATATTTATCATACACCTTCTAGTGTATGGGCTTCCCTGGGGGCTCAGTGGTAAAGAATCTGCCTGCAATGGAGGGGACGCAGTTTCAATCCCTGCGTCGTAAAGACCCCCTGGAGAAGGGAGCTGGCTACCCACTCCAGTATTCTCACCTGGAGAATCCCATGGACAGAGGAGCCTGGTGGGCTACAATCCATGGGGTTGCCAAGAGTTGGACATGACTGAGTGACTAACACTTTCTAGTGTATACACAAAGATTTCATAATACATTTAGAAAAAAAAAAAAAACAATGTTAACACATCATTGTATGAAATAGGAAAGACTCAAAAATGCTTAAGTGGATATATGCAATTATTATTGTATGCAAGTAATTCTTCCAGGGCCAAACCAGTACATAAGTCAAAGATGGATGACTGATGTAAATACTACATGTCATCTATAAAACATCACTTCCTTCCTGCCTCATTTCTAATAGAACTCTGATTTTTTTCCTGTGTTATTGTCCAGATGCAGAAAGGGATTTTGAACAAACTCCAGTAATAGTTATTTGAACAGGAGGATATAAGCAACACAAACTGGTCCAATTAATTTTATCCAATCAAACTGAAGGGAAGGAATTATATTCCATTGTTGGGGAGAAGTTCCCTTCCCTCTCCTAATACACACAAACAAGGAATCACATAGCCATGAATAGCCATCTAGTGACCAAAGGGGAACCACACATAGATTAAAGAAAGCTTGTTGTCATTTAGTCACTCAGTTGTGTCCAACTCTTTTGGACTGTAGCCCACCAGGCTCCTCTGTCCATGGTACTTCCAAAGCAAGAATACTGGAGTGGGTTTCCATTTCTTACTTCAGGGGATCTTCCCAACCCAAGGATCAAACCCACGTCTCCTGCATTGACAGTCAGGTTCTTTACCACTGAACCACCAGGGAAGTCCCAATGACAGTCTAGAAAGCCTCGGTGAAGAGCAAGGACCTATAACCTTGAAGACTACATTCGAGTAGCCCTAACTCTAGATTTCCATATAGATGAGATAACATTATAGTTTAAAAGCAACTTGAGTCAACGTCTCTGTATTTACAACTGAAATCAGTCTGACTGATAAAAGACCTTCATGGAGAAGGTGAGGATTAAGTAAGGAATTGAAAATAAGTAAGTTGGGTCAGTTCAGTTCAGTTCAGTCACTCAGACGTGTCCGACTCTTTGTGACCCCATGAATCGCAGCACGCCAGGCCTCCCTGTCCATCACCAACTCCCGGAGATCACTCAGACTCACTTCCATCAAGTCAGTGATGCCATCCAGCCATCTCATCCTCTAGTCATCCCCTTCTCCTGCCTCCAGTCCCTCCCAGCACCAGGGTCTTTTCCAACGAGTCAACTCTTCCCTTGATGTGGCCAAGGTATTGGAGTTTCAGCTTAGCATCAGTCCTTCCAATGAACAGGCAGGGACTAATTGGTTGAGCATTTGTTGGGAAGAAAATATTTTTTTAGTTGAACTAACTTTTTTTGCATCGATTCTGGATGCCAGCTTCCCTTAGTTTTACTTTAGTTACCCAGCTCCAGTGTAGGACCCCATCTAGTCACTCAAATGTTAATACGGTTCATATGAACATCCTTCCTCCCCCTCTGAGGGTAGCACTCACTTTGTAGGAGTAGAAAGAAGCAAACAGTCAAGATGCTGTCTTCCTTTTCCCTTCCCACTTATCCTTTTCAGTTTTCTCAGATGCCCATCCTTGAAAATTATTCCAAAACCTCAGATATCTGAATATGCAAATAGAAAAGATGTCGGCTTTCATTTCATATTTTAAGAAGTAGCCCTAGGACTCATACTTTGAGAGGCAGTCTTGTATAGCAGTCACAGAGGCAAAGGTTTGGAATCCGAGCTTAGTAGACATACGGTATGAATTGTGCTTAATCTCTCCGAGTCTCCATTTATCTATCTTACTGATGGGTATGTTGTAATGAGATTTAAGATTTCAATGACTCAGCATATGTAAAGTACCTACAAACAAAAAGCTCCAATACTTTGGCCACCAAATGCGAAGAGCCAACTCATTGGAAAAGACCCTGATGCTGGGAAAGATTGAAGGCAAAAGGAGAAGGGGACAGCAGGGGATGAGATGGTTAGATAGCATCACCAACTCAAGACATGAATTTGGGCAAACTCCAGGAGACAGTAAAGGACAGAGAAGCCTGGCATGTTATAGTCCGTGGTGTTGCAAAGAGTCGGACACAACTTAGTGGCTATAAAACAACAACTATATATATAGTTGCTTCTATTGCTTCTGTTTAGCTAGAGAATTTTAATACATCTACTGATTCACAACAAGAAAAATGTCTTGAAAGTTAAATGTCAACTTGACGGAAGAACTTTGAACCAGATTCTAAGTCTTTTGTGATTATACAGAAAATTGTATGGATAATATAACAATTGTCATAAATTGATACCACAGGATACTGATTATTTTATACACTCATCATTTTGAAAAATCACTACCAAAGAAAAGCCATCCACTACATTTCCAACACTACATTTGTATCTCTGTTATATATCTTTCATTGTTCATGATTTCAGTGGTGATAATGTACCATGGGTTTTCTGTGGCTAATAATCTTTCATTAGCATATGATTATACTAGCAGTAGGACAATGTTAGCACCTTTCGGATGAGTAATGGTCCTCAAATGATTATAATTTTGCCTACTGCTTTTAATAAAATCACAGCTAATCTATAAATCCATAACACTGGACCTCTATCAAGAAAAATTCTAATTTTATGGAGTATACATATAAATGAGTTTCATATTACAGGGTGTTTGTTGGATGAATATTCTAAATAATCATCCCCAAACTGCACAAAAAAGAACCATTTGCAAAGTCATCATAAGAATTTAAAACTGCTCATGGATTGATGGTGAGACACATAGTTTCTTCCCTAAACTGTGCTGAATACTGTCAGAGGCAATGATGAAATAATTAACCTTTTACATTTGTAAATGCTAGGGTAATAATTTAAAAGGTGTTAGAAATTATAAACCATTTCTGAATAATGAAACTTCCGAAGATACCAACTTCCATATGTGACCTCAACAACATTTACATCATTCTAACAGGTTTCATCTATTTTAAAATACCAAGAGAGTCTGACTTCAATTAACTTTATATCTGAGTCATGCTAATGGTCTATATGGTAGTTAGTGGCAGGTATAATAATTCTTTTACTGCTAGTTTTAAATGAAAAGTTTTGGCTCTTTGAATAATTCAAAGGAGAATAGCTATTGCTAGCTGCCATACCAGTGACAAAATTCCAATATAATGTCTGTGGGTGTTTTGAGTTTCTAAGCCTAGTCAGTGAAGATATCTCTCTGTGTTCCCCTCCTATCCTCCGCTGCTCATGTCTTTTAATCAGTCATTTTAATTAATTACTGATTTTTTAACAGCTCTATTGAAGTATCTTTGACAAAGCTCTCATATCTTGGCTGAGTGATTCAAACACATCCTGTCCAAATGACTTGCCTCCAGATTTTCCCATGCCAACCAACATTCTACTCTCTAGCAGAGTTCTTTGTTTTTCCCCAGTCTCAGAATGGGAACATTTGCTTCTGAATCAACTTCCCTCAGTCTCCTTTGCCTATGGGATGAATCCCTAACTCAGTGTGACATACCAGGCTCTTCATAATCTTTCCCCTGCTAACTTTGTAAACATTCTGCTGTTGCACCCAAGAAACTTCACCATCCACAACTATGAAATGTATCCTTCCCTCAATATGGCAGGCTTTCTCCCCCAACATGGCATGCGTCCTCATCCCTCTGTGCCTTCTCATATGCCAGTCCCTCCCTCCTCCCACTGAACCCTTCCTTATCTTCTCAGCTGACAAAACCAAGCTTCCCTTGACATACTTCTCCTCAGCATTTTGTGACCAGTGTGCTCTTATGGGGGGAAGGCAGTGGCACCCCACTCCAGTACTCTTGCCTGGAAAATCCCATGGATGGAGGAGCCTGGTAGGCTGCAGTCCATGGGGTCACTGAGGGTCGGACACGACTGAGCGACTTCACTTTCACTTTTCACTTTCATGCATTGGAGAAGGAAATGGCAACCCACTCCAGTGTTCTTGCCTGGAGGATCCCAGGGATGGGAGATCCCGGTGGGCTGCCGTCTATGGGGTCGCACAGAGTCGGACACGACTGAAGCGACTTAGCAGCAGTGCTGTTACCTATGGCACTTACCAAGTCATGCTATAACTAAAGTGTACACACCTCTCTGCCATGAGACCATGCCCTCCTGATGAACAGGAACCAGACATTCTTTGTTGTGTCTCACCCACCCACAAGGACTACAGGAGTGCCCCCACTTAGTAGGTGCTCAACACCTACTATGCGTAAAGTAATAAAACATAACTTTCTCTGGACTGAGTCACAGGTTGCCTCGGGCAAAGGACTTTTAAAAAGAGAAATACACAGCAACATGGATGTACCTAGAGATTGTCATACTGAGTGAAGTAAGTCAGAGAGACAAACACATGCACACATATATGTATCACTCATGTGTGGGATTTTTTTTAAAAAATGGTACAAATGAATCTATTTATAAAATATAAATAGAGTCACAGATGTAGAAATCTTATGGTTACCAAGGAAGAAATGGGGGGGGCAGGGGAAAGTTAATTGGAGGATTGGGATTGACATATACATGCTATTATATATAAAATGGGCTTCTCTGATACCTGAGTTATCAGGGAAGGTAAAGAATCCACTTGCAATGCAGGAGACCCTGGTTTGATTCCTAGGTTGGGAAGATTCGCTGGAGAAGGGATAGACTACCTACTCCAATATTCTTGCACTTCCCTGGTGGCTTAGATAGTAAAGAGTCTTCCTGCAGTACAAGAGACCTGGGTTTGGTCCCTGGGTTGGGAAGATCCCCTAGAGAAGGGAAAGGCTACCCACTCCAGTATTCTGGCCTGGAGAATTCCATGGACAGAGGAGCCTGGCAGGCTGACTAAGTGACTTTCACTTCACTTCATATACAAAATATATAACTAATAAGGACCTATTGTATAGCACAGGGAACTCTACTCAATCCTCTGTAATGACCTATATGGAAATAGAATCTAAGACAAGAATGGATATATGTATAACTGACTCACTTTGTTGTATATCTGAAGCTTACATAACGTTGTAAAGCAATAACACTCCAATAAAAATCAATAACAAATTTTAAAACAATGATAGAATGTAGATTCTAAATTTTGTCAAATGTTTTCACATTTCAAAGCTAAATCCAATTTAAGACCCGAGTCATTCTTTCAGTTCATCTCACCAAGCCATCCTCTCACCGCATCAGAGATGACCTGGCCTGTCCTTGTGGTTGGCCTGACCTAATTCACAGCCACTCCACTGATCTCATTGTGATCCACTGTGTGCCTTTTACGGGATGGTCCTTCCTTTGTCTTCAGCATCAGAAGCTGCCCATCTTAGAGGGCTACCTCCAGACCTGTCATTTGAAAGGCACTTCTCTCTTAACTCATCATTTATAACAGTGGCTGAACATGTGATGTAACTTATCATTTTCTAATTACTGCATGTAAACTTGCTTTTTTCCTAAACAAACTCAGATGATTCTTCAGGAATGGTTTATACTCAGTACTCGTTTTAGCAGCCTTGGTCCTCTAATTCCCATCTCACCTAAATTAGGCCAGACATGGAGGCATCAATAGACTGCGTACTAAGTTCATTTAGTACTCAAAAGGAAAAAAACAAAACAGGGCTTCCCTGGTGGCTCAGTGGTAAAGAATCTGCCTGCCAATGCAGCAGACGTGGGTTTGATCCTTGATCTGGGAAGATCCCACATGTCATGGAGCGACACAGCCCAGGCACCACAACTGCAGAGTCTGCCCTCTAGAGCCCTCGAACCGCAACTACTGAGCCTGCATGCTGCAGGGACTGAAGCTTGACACCCTGGAGCCCGTGGTCTGCAGCAAGAGAAGCCCCCGCCACGAGAAGCCCTTGCTCACCACAGCTAGAGTAGCCCTTGCTCACCACAGCTAGAGTAGCCCTTGCTCACCACAACTAGGGAAAACCCCGTGCAGCAGCGAAGACCGAGCACAGCCAAAAACAAGAAATTATATTTAAAAAACTGTTGCTAAGTTATGTAACAAAAAATTTTAACAAAACAGCATTTTCAGAAACACCGTACAATGGCAGCGTGATTTTTTTTTTTTGCCCTGTATCATTGTCATAGTTCTGCTTGAACAGATCCATGAAGTTAAAAATAGAGGAAAATATTTAGTTTCCATAAATATCTGAATTCTGATTCTATGCTTCCTGAACTAGCTCATATTCTACTTGATGAAGCCGGCTTATAGGAAGCAAATACAATTTACAGAATGGAATTTTCAGTTGCATTACCTGATAAGCTATGGTCGCAATAGAAAAGTCTCATAGAGACCTCAAATACAATTTGAAACAAATATAAAGGCTTCAACAAGGATTGAGAATCTTGGATATTTTTCTATGAATGTAAAACACTCTTGCCTGATACCATACGCGATATGTTTTTGTGAAATCATCATTTATTTCTCTTTTCCATTGTAATTAGATACCATCCATAAGAAGCCAACTTGAAAAAATAAGTTCACATTGTCTTAGATAATTATTATGTGTTTTATTTTAATGAAGGCATTCCTTAACTCGTTAGAGAGAAACCACATCAACAATATGCCAACTTGCTTTCACTAATATAAATATTTTCTATTAATAAGAGACCTTTCTGGTTGCCTAATGTAATAATTGTGGATCCTTAACTTGATGGACACGATAAACTTGAGATCTAAGACAAAAAAAAGAAAAATCTAGCTGATTGTCTCAGCTATGCCTCATACTTATTTGTATGACCTTGAGCAGATCATATGATCAAGAAATAAAGAGACCTCCAGTACACTATTTACAGAATTACGGTAAGAACACAATGTTAGAATATAAGGAGGCAAGATGTACACATTTTTATAAAATGTGAGACTAACGAATGCAAATGAATGTAAATTATTATTACCGAGGAATCTCAACATCCTAACTTAATTTATGTAATATTTAGCAGCATTAAAGAAATGACTTTTGATGAATGTTTCTTGCAGATGAGTGTTTCAAATTTGATTAATGTGCTGAGGATTGGTGTACATTTGAAAAGCTTGTGAGGTCAAAAGTGATGAGTCAATTAGAGATAATTTGGTCTCCTCCTACCAGACTTGTCCACTGCTTACAAAATCAAGTCTAAACACTACTTCCCAGGGGAGCAGTTCTTCGTTTAATCATCATCAGCGAATATTTATGGGGCCTACCTATGGCAGCAGTACCACAGCTGGCAACCTTATGTTGGTTCATTAATCCATGACACATTTGGTGCAAGCAGGCAGTTGTTCCTGATGTCTTTATTGGAAAGAAATCTGGTTTGTGAATGTTTGTGAATGGTTAAGTTCATGTCTTTGCAATCACCAAATGCTTGTTTTCACAGGCATCATTCAAGGTTCCCAAGAGCAGAGGTGTCCCTGTTGACTGCAGACCCAACAGGAGATGACAGACTGGCGAAGGGGGTTAATTGTATTCACAATTTGCATGGATGTGTGTCTGGATTCACTTCTAGGCTAAGGGCTGCTGCCTGCCATCAAGGTCTCTAGGGAAAATGTAACTCCTGTGATAACAGATTTCTATGATGATACATCCTTACTCTAGAGACGGGTGCTTGCGGAGACCCCACTGTGTGTAATGTGGAGACTGCTCCCCAGAGTTGATGTTCTGAACATCAAGTCAATGTGAGAAGCTCTTTTTAAGACTTCTACTCCTTTTCTATATCAATAACCTCAGATATGCAGATGACACCACCCTAATGGCAGAAAGTGAAGAGGAACTAAAAAGCCTCTTGATGAGAGTGAAAGAGGAAAGTGAAAAAGTTGGCTTAAAGCTCAACATTCAGAAAACGAAGATCATGGCATCCGGTCCCATCACTTCATGGGAAATAGATGGAGAAACAGTGGAAACAGTGTCAGACTTTATTTTGGGGGGCTCCAAAATCACTGCAGATGGTGATTGCAGCCAAGAAATTAAAAGATGCTTACTCCTGGAAGGAAATTATGACCAACCTAGATAGCATATTCAAAAGCAGAGACATTACTTTGCCGACTAAGGTCCGTTTAGTCAAGGCTATGGTTTTTCCAGTAGTCATGTATGGATGTGGAGAGTTGGACTGTGAAGAAGGCTGAGCGCCGAAGAATTGATGCTTTTGAACTGTGGTGTTGGAGAAGACTCTTGAGAGTCCCTTGGACTGCAAGGAGATCCAACCAGTCCATTCTGAAGGAGATCAGCCCTGGGATTTCTTTGGAAGGACTGATGCTAAAGCTGAAACTCCAGTACTTTGGCCACCTCATGCAAAGAGCTGACTCATTGGAAAAGACTTTGATGCTGGGAGGAATTGGGGGCAGGAGGAGAAGGGGACGACAGAAGATGAGACGGCTGGATGGCATCACAGACTCGATGGACGTGAGTCTGAGTGAACTCCGGGAGATGGTGATGGACAGGGAGGCCTGGAGTGCTGCGATTCATGGGGTCGGACACGACTGAGCGACTGAACTGAACCCCTTTTCTTGGAAGAAATTCCATTTTCAGCACTTTTAATTTCTTCATGCATCATTTTCCTTATTAAAGTTTTCTGACATTTTTGAAAGTCTAAACTGTGTTATGTTTTGCAATCTGTAAAATAGTTAGCTCGGTGATTCACATCTACCATGTAACCATTTCCACAGATTTATTCTTGTTTATTAAAAAATAATTTAGAATTCCATTTCCTATTAGATCATCAACTATCTACTCAGGGTCTTCATCTAATCTTTTAATCAAATCTTCAGGATGTTTTTCTAAAAATCTCAAGGTGACAATACATTTAATAGTAGTATGGCAATAAATAATCTACCATTTTTACTAATCATACCACTATCCTAGATCTTTACTATCACAGCTTAAAAGAATGACACTCAACTCTATTTTGTTGTGCTGTCTTTATCTCAAAGTCATAGCAAATAAATCCATAACTCTTTAAAGAAACAGGTGATCATTGCTCCAGAAATAGTGTTATGGTAAAATATTTTTTCAACTTATTTATCCAGATTGAGTCATTCATCTTCTCTCTTTCTGTTGGGATAAAACTGATGATTATTGACTAATTGTCTTGGGCTTTGAGACCAAAGCTGCTTTTTTAAAATGCCACATTAATGATAATTTGTAGATTATAGACTCTGCCTATTTCAGTATGGTTACTTTCTTAGCGGAGAAGGCAATGGCACCCCACTCCAGCGCTCTTGCCTGGAAAATCCCATGGACGGAGGAGCCTGGTAGGCTACAGTCCATGGGGTCACTAAGAGTCAGACACGACTGAGCGACTTCACTTTTCTCTTTTCACCTTCATGCATTGGAGAAGGAAATGGAAACCCACTCCAGTGTTCTTGCCTGGAGAATCCCAGGGACAGCGGAGCCTGGTGGGCTGTCGTCTATGGGGTCACACACAGTCGGACACGACTGAAGCGACTTAGCAGCAGCAGCACTTTCTTAGCAGTCATTAGTAATATCTGTCATTTATGTATGTGAAAATCAGAGTACATAGCCCATTTGGTTTTTGAGATGTTAGAGAATATTTTAATGACTACTAAGAAGAAAGCAGTTATGAGAGGCTAGAAGATTAAGAGCTGGGACATTTGATCTAGCCTACATTATTTAACGTTAGCAATTATTTCAACTCATGATCACGTGAGTGGTGATTTGAAATATTCTGAAGAATTCTGAATGCAGAATTTTTTAGTTAAGACAGGGGTTGAGTTCATAACCTATAACTGTCATGGGCTACATGGGATTTTGATATCATGATCCTCAAAATTCCATTCTAGGTTTTGAAGATCATAATGAAGATTCAACAACAGCATTTCCCAAAAGAGCTTAATATTATACATGATAAAGTGATTAACATATTTTGGGAGAAATTTAATGTTTAAGAAGAAGACTGCTAATTTAGAATTTAGGTAAGTTGTGTGGGATATGCAGGTGAAGGGCAGAGATTTTAAATCAGTGCGTATTTTCAGTATCTTCTTTGATGATCCAGATGAAGAATTCTTGTAGATTTATTTGCTCATTAGGATGAAACAATTTGGTGGTCACTTACATTTGGTTCATCTTTGAAACTGTATAATAGTAAAGCTGGAATCCTTCACATTTCCATTATTTATTATGAATGACTAGTATAATGTGAACATCTATTTAACCATGTATATTAGATGCAAGAGAGGTTATGCATGGAAGTGAAGCAACGTATTGACTTCCCTGGTGGCTCAGATGGTAAAGTGTCTGCCTACAATGTGGGAGACCTGGGTTCAATCCCTGGGTTGGGAAGATCTCCTGGAGAATGAAATGGCAACCCACTCCAGTATTCTTGCCTGGAAAATCCCATGGATGGAAGAGCCTGGTAGGCTACAGTCCATGGGGTCGCAAAGAGTCAGACACAACTGAGTGACTTCACTTTCAAAGCAACATTTTGGGGGCTACAATATTGAGAAATATCTTAGAGAATTCTAGATCCTTTTCCAAATCATAAAGTAGGTGATACATTTATTTGTACAATGTTAAAGAAATCTGAGCGCAGAAGAATTGATGCCTTTGAACTGTGGTGCTGGAAAAGACTCTTGAGAGTCCCTTGGACAGCAAGGAGACCCAACAAGTCCATCCTAAAGGAGATCAGTCCTGGGTGTTCATTGGAAGGACTGATGTTGAAGCTGAAGCTCCAATACTTTGGCCACCTGATGCAAAGAGCTGACTCATTTGAAAAGACCCTGATGCTGGGAAAGATTGAGGGCAGGAGGAGAAGGGGACGACAGAGGATGAGATGGTTGGATGGTGTCACTGACTCAATGGACATGGGTTTGGGTGGACTCCGGGAGTTGGTGATGGACAGGGATGCCTGGTGTATTGCGGTTCATGGGGTTGCAAAGAGTTGGACACGACTGAGTGACTGAACTGAACTGAAAAAAAAAAAAAAAAAAAGCCAGTGTGTGTGTATACTTGAGTCCTCTAAAGAAAATGCTTTTTAATTGGAGACATTTGCCAGTCCATGTTACAGCTGCTTGCCCCTTCTCGAGGAATGTTTATTGCTTTGTTGATAGGGGAGACAGGATAAGATTGTGGAAAATATTTCAATGAACTGATGGTGTTTAACCTCTTTGTTGTTGCTATTATTTAGTCTCTAAATCATGTCTGACCCTTCGCAATTCCATAGACTATAATGCACCAGGCTCCTCTGTCCATGGAATTCTCCAGGCAATAATACTGGAGTGGGTTGCCATGCCCTTCTTCAGGGAATCTTCCCTACCCAGGGACTGAACCTGCATCTCCTGCACTGGCAGGTGGATTCTTTATAGGTGAGCCACCAGGGAAGCCCATTTAATCCCTCATCCCGATTCTTATCCAGGCTCTACTGGCTCTTCAAAACTGACTACCCTCTCAATGGCATTGGTTATCTCCTCACACTGCCATGATTCAAATTTGGTTGTTTGAAAAAATGATACCTTAAGGAAAAGAAGAAAGTCATTGAGACAACTGATTTAGAATAGGGAAGATTAGTGTCATTTGAAGTATGGGAAGTTCAAAGTGTAAAGTGGATATTTACCTAGAGGAAGATGCCCAGTGGGAACTGTGAATGGAGGACAGAAGTTTATGAGCTAAAGGGTTAACAATATATTCATAAATCACACTTGGCATTTATGAGAGTGAACATGATCAGCCCAAGGGAAGAATTATTAACCTAGGGTCAATGAATCCCCTAAGGGTATTCATGAATTCCCGAATTTATATCAGATATGTTATAAGAATATATTTCTTTAAAAAGAGCGTATAACTTTAAATAGATTCTCAAAAGAGGCTATGATCCAAAAATTGTTTTTAAAAGTTGAACCAAGGAAAGGACAAATGAACATATAAAGAAAGGACTTTAATATGGATAGTGAGGGGATATTTGATTAAAAGCTATTAAACCTGCATTTCTTGAAAACCAATGATATGCCAGGCAATGTCGTAGGGAATTTCATATAGAAAGTCTCACTTAATCTTCTCAACAGTCCTGTGAGGCTGAGATCACTAACATGGTTTTACACATGAGATAAATGAAGCTCAGAGATTAAAAGGATTTTTCAAAATCCAACAGTAACTAGGCAACAGGGCAATTCCTGTTCAGAGGGCATGATTCCAAGTTTGGTGCTCAGTATCATAGATACAGTAAGAACTAGAGAGATGAGTGGTAGGGGAAAAAATGTGCAAATACCAAGAGACACACTCTTAAGTAGGAAACAGTAACAAGCACAGTTTTATGCAGCCTAAAGTAGATTTGATGGGATGGATGTCCATGGAATATTACAGTAACAAAATTTAGCTGCAAGTATCTTTAACAATTAAGTCGGGGAAACCTCAAACATATTTAAAATTTCTAATGATAAGTTAAAATATAATTTCCTTGGCTATTAAATTCATCCATTTAGAGATTATTCAAAACCTTTTACTAATAATTTCATTCATTCTTTCACCTTCCTTGTTGCCAGGTACTGCACTATAAAGCAGTTTAAACAACTTCAATAAAGTTTTTCATTATGATTGTGTCATCTTTGAGTATTGAACACTTTTCAGAAAATTGTTACATAACATATACAATGAATAATATTGAAATGTATGAAATATGTTACTATATATTCAATTCACTGAGTTGATATGATCCAGAGAATGAATTTGGAAATTATCTTGTAAAGAGTAACAGTAACATTTGATAAAAGCATCTTTATTGTGTCAAATGCCAGTTAACGGATAGTTTTACGGATTAACTGGCATTTAACACAATATGAAAAAGAGAAAGTTTTATGGACGAAAATGTATTTTTTGTAATATGAAACACAAAAACTATATATTACTGTTTTCTTTAATGTTTTTTAAAACTAAAATTATTCTTTCAGAAAGATCAGGCTACCACCACTTAAATCTCTTGACCAGTATTAATATCAATAAAAATCAATAAAACCAACATCATGTGCTTTATAACATAATGCAATAGAAAGTACCCAACACCATCTATGAGATATTTTCACCTAAAAAAATTAAATCTGTATCTCATAGAATCATTAGTCTAACTATTAATAGTTAGGAATGTAACAATGGATTTGGACAGGATTATGAAAGATTATGATATTTCCAACAGCATGAAGTGAAGTTGGAGGGGTAGCTGGCTGGAGCTGAGAAGGTCAAGGATGGGTTGTTGACTACAATACTGAAACTGAGAAAGAATACATAGTAGGAATGGAATTGGATATCGTGGAAAGAAGGAGGGAGGGATATGCATGTGGGGAAGAGGAAGACGTGGTGACTATTAAGTACTTTTGTTCACATCCTCCCAATGCATTAAGCTAAATAAAATTCTTTACAATTTTTCAAATAAAAAGTCATACTCAGAAATGTCAAGTAAATTCACAAAGATCACATATTTATTTAGTCACAAATCTGTGTGTGTGTGTGTCTGTGGGCACCCTGTCACGTCCAACTCTCTGTGACCCCATGAACTGTAGTCTGCCAGGTTTTTCTGTCCATGGAATTTTCCAGGCAAGAATAGTGGAGTGGGTTGCCATTTCCTATTCCATGAGATCTTCTCAACCCAGGGATCGAAACCCCGTCTCTTGTGTCTCCTGCACTGGCATACGGATTCATCACCCCTGTGTCCAGGGCTGCACAAAACCTTCTGACTATAAATCTAGTAGAAAACCAGCATTCATTTTACTTAGATGCTCTTTTATCCTGGATTAGAACACAGGCAGAGGCATGAAAGCTAAGAGTCCTTCCTGAAAACGTGAGCAAAACAGACTCTTCTAAAAATAGTGAATTTTTTTTTCCTATACATGCACTTTGTCCTCGAATTGAAAGCTGCCTCAATTCATGCTTGTCTAATGAGGTGCAATACAGCCATGCCTGAAATAACTTTGGGTAATGAGACAACTTTCATTAATCTACTTATGAAAGAGTCTGTGCATTAATTAGCCTGGACAGCACAAAAGCCAAAACAGTGACACTCCTGTTTCAGAGTGACAACCAGAATCTAATTAGAAATTGGTGGCTGAAAGGACTCAAACACCCCCACTTGCACTGATACTGGCCTACAGGTGCTCAGCCATGATGCTAACGCATTTCACATGTGAGACAGCTTGGGCAGAGGAGCAGGGCGTGAGGGGGTGGGTGGCAGAGAGTACTGTCAAGGTCAGGGCCAGCTTTCAGGCAAGCTCCTTCATCTCCCAAGATAAGAGGGTTATTAGGAAAGTAGGGGGCTTCCCAGGTGGTACGCAAGTGGCAAAGAATCCACCTGCCAATGCAGGAGGTGTGGGTTCAATCCCTGGGTTGGGAAGATCCCCTGGAGAAGGGCATAGCAACCCACTCCAGTATTCTTGCTGGGAGAATTCCATGGACAGAGGAACTGGCAGGCTACAGTCCATGGGGTTGCAAAGAGTCGGCCACAACTGAGCACACACACACAGGAAAGTAGAATGAAAAACTCATTGCTTCATCTTTCTTCTCTCTGTGTGTGCTTTGCTCTTTCCCTCCCTGGCTCTCTTTAATCATACACACACACACACACACACACACACACACACACACACACACACTACAACCACTATCACACATGATCACGTAGCTGTTTTCAAAACTACATGTCACTATAGAAAACAGACTTGTGGTCACCAAGGGGAGGGGAGTGTGATGGAGGAGGACTGGGGTGAGATCTTGGGGTTAATAGATGCAAACTTACATATAGGATGGAAAAACAAGGTCCTGCTGTATAGCACAGGGAACTATATTCAATATCCTATGATAAACCATGATGGAAAAGATTATGAAAAATAGTGTGTGTATATATATACACATATAATTGAATCACTCTGCTATACAGCAGAAATTAATGTTTTAAATCAACTATACTTGAATAAAATAAGAAATTTTAAATCATGTAAGTAATAATGCGAGTTGTTGTTCAGGCACCTAGTCGTGTCCGATTCTGACCCCATGAACTGCAGCATGCCAGACTTCCCTGTCCTCCACTATCACCTGGAGTTTGCTTAAACTCATGTCCATTGAGTCTTCGATGCCATCCAACCATCTCAGCCTCTATTGCCCCTTTCTCCTCCTGTCTTCAGCCTTTCCCAGCATCAGGGTCTCTTCCAATGAATAGGTTCTTCACATCAAATGGTATTGGAGCTTCAGCTTCAGCGTCAGTCCTTCCAATGAATATTCAGAGTTGATTTTCTTTAGGATTAACTGGTTTGATTTCCTTGCTGTCCGAGGGACTCTCAAGAGTCTTCTGCTTATATTCTTACTCAACTGATCTTTTATTTCCCACAAATTCTAGGTTAACAAAATAACCAATTTCAATGCCTATCTCCCTCCCTCCCTCTCTCTCTCCTCCTCCCACTATAAAACAAAAACAAAAACTGCCCAAATTAACCTTTCAATGACTCCTAAACACTCGTTCTTTCAGAAAAGGAAGAAAAAGTCCGTTCTGAGGCAAGAGATGATTATTGAGTGATTTTAAAGATCAAGGGAGTTCATTCATGGTCAAGAGTAATATTCTGAGGAAAAGGCACTTCAGTATTATCAATTCCTTTTAAACCATTTTACCTAAGTTGAATTGCCTCTTTTATGTAAGTATGTTGTATAATATTTCTTTGCCTTTCAGCTGTATGTGGGCTTGTGTTTTTCTCATAATATTTTCTTAAGCAACTCAACTGGGTCTAATTCCCAGGTTTTCATCTTGAAATCATGAGACAACCCATCACCCCTTAACCCATGTCCCATTAGAGAGTCTCTGAAAGCTGAATCAGGCAGTAAGTCTTAGGCAAGAAAATGAATTATTCTGTAACAATTTACTGCTTTCTAAAGAAATGTGGCACCCAGAATACCTAACTTTGCTCAAGATAAATATATATTGAGTGAATGGAATAAGGACTGAATTGGGAGTTTTGTTATTGTCACAAAACAGAGACTTAAATACTCAAAGGAACACCCAGTCCGAGCTTTCTAAAAGGAGGGAATGTCTTTAGACTCTTCATTTCCAAGATACACACCTGGCATGAGAAGATATACAAGCATCATTCATTCATTCATACTCATCTCATGTAAGGTGTAAGCATTTGGACTTCCCCGGTGGCTCAGTGGGAAAGAATCTGCCAAGGCAGGGGACACAGAATTGATCCCTGATCCGGGAGGATCCCACATTCTGTGGAGCAACCAAGCCTGTGCTCTAGAGCCTGAAAACTACTGAACCCACGTGCCACGATTACTGAGGCTCACCTACCCTAGAGCCTGTGCTCGGCAACAAGAGAAGGCACCGCAATGAGAAGCCCGCATCTAGAGAGTAGCCCCCACTTGCTACAACTACAGAAAAGCCCACACGGCCACGAAGACCCAGAGCAACCAAAATTAAATTCATGTTTAAAAAAAGAAAAGAAATGTAAGCATTCAGTTTGTGATTCACAATACTTGGGAATTCAGGCCTGCCTATATTTCAATTCATAGTCATCCTCCTCACACTGAGGATGGATCCTTCCCACCTCTCAAATCCCAGCTCTGATCTCATCATCTCTTGAATGGTATGCGGCAGTCACAACACTCTCCTTGAGTCAGCCCCGCTCTGCCGGTTTTCACATTCCCTTCCTTTGTTCACTGCAGCTCCTAATATACAATCACCAAAGCCTCTTCCTACTTCCTTCTGGGCACATGGCTAGGCCACCATCTTTCCCAGCCCTCCTTACAACCCCTAAATCTACATGATTGACTTCTGGCCAACGGAGGGTGGGTGAGAGTAACACATGTTTCTTCCAGGCCCGGGCCTTAACAACAACCAGCATGATGCTTCAGAATGCCTGCAGAGGGTTCTAGAGAACACAGAGGATGGAGCCGAGTTGTGGAAGGAACCTGGGTCTCTGAATCATTGGCCCTGGAGGAGACTGAACCAAGAGAGTCATTCGGCCAGGAGCACTGTGTAGAACTGATGTATAAATGAGAAATAACTTCCATTGCCTTAACCCACTGAAATGCAGGGGTTGTCTGTTACAGTGGCTAATCTACATGACTCATAGTCTCATGTTGCGCCTTCTTCCTGGCAGGTCCATTCCAACCTTTTCTATTTGACAAAGGCCTTCTGAGCTTTCACACTTACTTTAAGGAACAACTTCTACCTGAAAGTCCTCTCTCTCCCTGCCTTTGGTAAACTTAAACTGTTCCCTCATTTTCTGCTCCTATCTCCCTCTGAAGTCAGTATTTGTGGACCCCATGGGCAGAGCAGAGTGCCTACACCACAGTGAGGTGAATCGAAGAATTAAAGACTGAATTCTTCCCCCAATTTCTTCCCCTTGATGCTCCGGAACTGGACTCCTGGAAACTCCTTGCTTTTCTCATCATCCTGCTCTGTACCACTGCTGTTACACTGAGGATGCCCTTCACTCCTTGCTTGCCAGGTTGAACACACTCACTCTTGGACTGTGGGAGGAATGACACCACCACAGTCTTACAGATGGAAATAATTTATGCTCTCAGGATGTATATGTTTACATTGCGTTTGACAAAACTAGTTTTTTCCAAATCAAGTAAAAATCTAGATCCATGTTTCCACTCATAAAAGAAGGCAATGTATCCAACATCCATGATACCTGGAGAGAGTCTCTCCTCCCTTTGGTTACCAAAGTGTCTAAGGGTCCTAAAATGAAAGTGAAAGTGTTAGTTGCTCAGTCGTGTCCAACTCTTTGCAACCCCATGGACTGTAGCTCGCCAGGGTCCTCTGTCCATGGGATTCTCCAGGCAAGCATACTGGAGAGGGGAGACATTCCCTTCTCCAGGGGATCTCCCTGACCCAGGGATTGAATCCACATCTTCTGCATTGCAAGCAGATTCTGAGCCATCTGAGCCATCAGGGAAGCCCCCAAATTGAGAATTCCTGTGTGCTTTACAACTTTGTCATCGCTAAGTCAGTTATTACCTGGTCTTTAGGGGGTAAGAGAGGGCAGGACTCTGTTCCCCTTGACCCCACATCCAGTAAACTTGAGGCCAGTGATACCAAGCCTGGTTCCTAATGGAGCATAAGGAAGAGGAAAGTATCTCATCTACTGTCTGAATTCTTTTCATCTAAATTAGTCAATAGGAAAACAAGGCACAATTCATTTTACTAACTGGGTTTTCTGCCACAAAAAATTATAAAATGTTGGTTAAAACAGCAGACATACTAACACTGCTGCTTAGGAAAATCATTTTACTTCTACATGTTATGATTTTTTAAAAGGGGCAAAAATAAAGAAAGAATGGGAATGGAGGGCTGACAGTCACCTTTAAGCTTTCTAAAAGCAAATTTAAACTATTTAACTGACAAAAAGTTGAAACGAATTTACCTTCTGTCAGAAACAAGTAAAAAGTAATTGAAAAACTAAACCATGGCCCAGAGCTTCTACTATTAGATCATAAATATTCAGAAAAACCTCTAAATAAAACAAAGCAATATTTATTCTACCTTGAGAGATCGCCTCCTCCCCAAGGCAAAATCGGCACAATCAAATAAGCAAACAAAAGGCAACCCTGACAACCGCCTTTCTGTATAAAATTCACCATCTTCCGGTGCCCTCTTTCACCTACCAGGCCCTATTCTAAGTGTCAGGATACAAAGATAAATAATAGATCATTTCAGCTCACAGTGAGTTCCAAGCTTGGAAGGTGAGAGATGCAGGCAAATACCTATACAATGTAAAAAGTGAGACAATCACGGAAGAAAGAAAGCACAAGGAATTATAAAGCTGATGGAGAAAAGACTCAGCGTCTTTGGATGAGAGGAACACAACACCATGATGCTTCTTCCACCACTGCTGCTGCAGACTATGTTCCTTTGCATTTACTGTGAGCCCATCAGACTCACATTGCCTTACATCACTCACTTCCTCCGGAATTAGAGCTTATGACATTTTTATATCTAGAATGAACACATGGCATGTGAGCAAAAACCCAGTTTCTGAATTAAGTAACAAACACTCCTTGCCATCTGATATTTTCAAAAGTACCTTCAACATCATTCATAATAAAATTAATTCTTACATACCAGCTTGAGTACCTTTCTACTAAAAAGATTCAACGTTTGCAACCCATTTGTTGCAGTTTATTTTTTAACTGTTTAACTGCCAATGAAACACACCTGTCATAGCATCAAAACAATACAGAAGGGTTTGAAATAAAAAGTAATATTTTACTCCAACAGAAATTAGTGGCTGAGAGGTATTACACCTGAAATGCTCACGTGAGAAGTACTGTCAAAGTTTTAAAAATCAACAAAGTATGAGTTAAGATTGTCCCGCCTGAGGAACAGATGAAAAGGAAGGGAAAGATGACCAGCGCCTGGGAAAACTGAGACATTGGCAAGCATGTCAGTATCTGTATAATGAGTGTTCCAGCTGGCAAGTAGACAGATAAAGGGGCAGAAATAATATCTGAAGAGATAGTGACCCCAAACTTCCCAAATTTGTTTTAAAAAAATTCATTTGCATATCTAAGAAGTGCAATCAACAAGTAGTATGATCCCAAAATGATCTATATCATAAGTAAGCTGCTGAAAGATACAGACAAAGAGATTGCTGAAAGCAGTGAAACTTGGCACAAGGGGTGTGAAAGGACCCCCAGTGTGATTAGCAGCTGACTTCACATCCCAAACCACAGTGGTCAGAAGGCATTGAGATGATACATTCACAGTGCTGAAAGAGACCGTAAACCAAGAGTTCTACATCGGCAAAGTTATTCTTAAAGCATACGAGAGATAGTAAGATATCCCCAGGTTTAACAACAACAACAACAAAAAAGGAAAACAGAATTTGTCACTAGCAAGCCTACCCTGTAAGAAATACTAAAGAAAATCCTTTAGGCTGGAATAAAAGGATATTAGACAGTAACTCCAGTTCACATGGGGGAGAAAAAAAGAGCCCTGGTAAAGATAATATTGATAAAGATAAGAGGCCACATACGTGTATTTTTATTTGTATCTCTTTCTCCTCTTCTATCTGACCTAAAAGACACCTGCATGAAACAATAATTCTAAAACTATGCTGATGGGCTTATGATATATAAAGATGAAATGTGGATGACAGTGGCACAGAAAAGGGGACGGAACAAAGCCATATAGGAAAAGAGCTTTGTATACTGTTGCACTATGTTGCTTGAATATAAGTAATAATCTGAACACAAGGTAATGTGTTCACTGTAATGCCCAAGGCAGCCACTGAGGAAATAACTGCTTAAAATTCAGTAAGAGAAACAAGGGAATTAAAATGATACAATATAAAGTATTTCTTTTAGAGAAGGCAATTACTAAGGCAGGAATGAAAAATAAGATGTAAGATGCAAATATCAGACAAAAATCCTATCTTCTAATAGCAATTAAATGTAAAGGGACTAATCACTCCTCAACAATGAAAAGACTGTCAGACTGAATTTTTTTAAATATAGGCTACCTACAAGAGACACACTTCAGATCCAAAGGCACAAGTAGGTTCAAGTAAAAGGATGGAAAGATTTCAACATGTAAAATTATTGGAAGAGGGCTTCGGTCACTGTACTAACATCAGTCAAAACGATAGCATTTAAAACTAAATTGTTAACGGAGACAAAGAAGGACACTTAAAAATGAGGCAAGGGTCAACCTCTCCAGGAATGACAATTATAAACACGTATACACCAAAAGAGACAATTCAAAAATAATGGGGACTTGAACTACAGAGACAGAATGAATTAAATTCCAACAACAGAAAAACTAGCTAGCAGATCCATGAGCCAAAAGAAGACCTGAAAAATATTTCAACATTAAAAACTAATTAGATCTATCAGACATCAGTAGAAACCTTCTCAAGAGCAGAAAACACTTTCTCCTCAAGTTCACATGGAACACTGTGCAGGACGGAACTCTTATAATTCAACAGCAATCCACAATAAAAAGGCAAAGACCCAAGTGTAAAACTAGCTTAAGGGTTTGAACAGACCTTTTTTTCCCAAGGAAGATATACAAATATCCAATAAGCCCTTAAAGAGAAGCTCAACATCACCCCTCACCACAGACATGCAAATCAAAATCACAGAGATACCACTTCACACCCACTAGAATGGCTACCACACGCACAAAAAAAACCATGGTATGAGGTGTAAATGGATTGAATGCTCATAAATTTAGTGATGGGAATGTAAAATGGTACAGCAGCTGTGGAAAACAGCTCAGCTGTTTCTCAAAAAAGTCGAGCTTACTTGAGGGACCTGGAGCAGCCTACGGAGAGAGCCGTGTTGAGAAGAACCAGCCCACATAACAGCTGGGCTCCCATCCAGAGCCGGTTCCAGCTTGCCAGCAGCGTGAGTGAACCGTCTCAAAAGTGGGTCCCCCAGCTCCCACCTGAGCAGCCCCAGCTGAAACCATGTCGAGCAGAGACAAACCATCCCAGTTCAGGTGTGCCTGAATTCCAGATTCATAAGCAAAACGAATTAATGTCGTTTTTAAGTCACACAAAAAAAGTCAGGCGTACTGTTACATGTGATCCAACAACTCTACTAAGTATTTACTCAAAAGAAATCAAAATGTATCTACATACAAAAATTTGTATATGAAGGTTTACTGTAGCATTCTTTATAGTTATCAAAAAGCAGAAAACTCAAATGTCACTGAGTCGTGTCCAACTCTTTACAACCCCGTGGACTGTAGCCCACCAGGCTCCTCTGTCCATGGAATTCTCCAGGCAAGAATACTGGAGTAGGTAGCCACTTCCTTCTCCAGGGGATCTTCCCAACCCAGGGATCAAGCATGGGTCTCCTGCACTGCAGGCAGATGCTTGACCATCTGAGCCACCACAACATGGATGAATCTTAAAAACATTATGTTAACAGAGGAATAGATAAGTAAGATGTGGTACATTTATACAATGGAATATTACTCAGCCAGTAAAAAGAATGAAATAATGTCATTTGAAGCATCACGGATGGACATAGAGAGTGTCATACTAAGTGAAATAAGTCAGACAGAGAAGGAGAAATATCATATGACATCTCTTAAATGCAGAATCTAAAAAGAAACGGTACAAATGAACTTACAAAACAGAAACAGACTCACAAACGTAGAGAACAAACTTATGATTTCCAAGGTGGAAGGATGGGAGAGAGGGATAGTTAGGGAGTTTGGGATAGACATGTGCACTCTGCTACATTTAAAACGGACAACCAATCAGGACCTATTTGCATAGCACGGGGAACTCTGGTGCTACGTAAACAATAGCAATGTGATAGCAATGTTGGTGCTATCACAACATTGTTAATCAGCTATACCCCAACACAAAATTAAAAAAAAAATTTTTTTAATGGATTACCAACAAGGACGTATTGTATAGCACAGGGAATTCTACTCAATATTAAGTGACAACCTGGATGGGAGGGGAGTTTGAGGGAGAATGGATACATGTGTATGTATGGCTGAGTCCCTTTGCTGTCCACCTAAAACTATTACAACATTGTTAATTGGTTTTACCCCAATACAAAATGTTTTGGGTGTAAAATAAAATAAAAATAATATTTTTTAAAAAAAAGCTTCCCTGGTGGTTCAGATGGTAAAGAATCTGTCTGCAATATAGGAGATCTGGGTTCAATTCCTGGATCAGGAAGATCCCCTGGAGAAGGGAATGTCTACCCACCCCAGTGTTCTTGCCTGGAGAATTCCATGGAAAGAGGAGCCTGGCGGGCTACAGTCCATGGGTTTGCAAAGAGTCGGACACGACTGACCAGCTAACACTTTCACTTTCAATATAAACATACACACACACAACATTATATGAAGTGAAAGAAACCAGACACAAGTGGTCATATACTGTATGACCATTTATATCAAAAGGCTAGAATAAGTAAATCCACAGGGACAGAAAACAGATTAGTGGTTGCCAGGGGCTGGTTGGGGCATGGGAGCAGGGGAATAGAGAGCAAGTGCTTAAAAGGTATGGGGCCTTTGGCCAAGATGAAATGTTCTAGAGGCTTTTGTGCCAATGATCATACAACTTTGCGAGTATCCTAAAACTTTTGGATCACACTCTTTAAAAGGAGATTTCAGGTTATATGCATTACATCTCAGTTTAAAAGTTTGCCATGGTTTTGCTACCAACAAATGCCACTAATACAATTCTGGAAATGTGAAATTACTATATGCAGTAGAAAGATCCACATGTTGGGTACCCAGCACACACGAGACATCTTATAAGCATTATCTCCTCCAGCCCTCACCTCATTGCTCTTGCATAAGTAAACTGGGGTTTCAAGATGTAAAATAACTTGTCCAGAGTCATATTACTAAAATGGAAGGAGATGAATTTGAATTTAGATCATCTGATTCCAAATTCTCTATTGTCTGCCGCCCCACGACTTGTACTGAGGAACAAACTGTGTCCTAATTAGGACCACGGCAAAAGGTCTGTATATGTGACAACAGTGAAAACTGAAGGCAAGTCTCATATAGCAAGGGAATGATAAGCCAAGAAGGAGAGGCTTAGTCTTTTTGCCTTTGCATTTCTACCAAAGCTCTTACATTCAAGCTGATGTATATTTACTGTTGCCAGACATGTCTTTAATTAACTGCCATATTTAATTTGTGAGTATATTTCTTGACCTAAATAACAAAGTGCTTATGGTAGGCCATGTCATGCAGTGTCAGAAGCAGAATTACAAAGTACTTCTGTAAACCAGGTATCTGGATGTCATTATATAAAGGAAGGACCTCAGTGTAGCAGCTGCTGGTCCTGACCTTGACACTCACGGAGAGAAGTCCCAAAGGTGCTCTGCTCTTTAATCTGCTTTGCCACCAAAGTGACCCTTGGCTTTCATTCTTTATCAGATCATTAGTCATAGCACAGATGCATATCAGAGAGATGAATTTTAAATGGCCAGATCCTGAATCTTGCAAACTCCATGTGCTTATGTGAGGAGAGAAGCATACTTATTAGGCCTGTCTCCTGGAGATTTCTTTCTAGTTATAATGAAAAAAAAACTTAGATAAAAGTGTCCTTTCTATTTTCCTATCTATCTCTATCCATCCATCCATCCTATCTATTTATTTGCAGGGCAGGAATACAGACACAGACAAAAAAGGAACAGATTTGTAGACACAGTGGTGGAAGGGGAGGGTAAGACCAACTGGAAGAGTAGCGTTGACATATATACCCTAACATGTGTGGAGTAGATAGTGGGAAGCTGCTATATAGCACAGGAAGCTCAACTCAGTGCTCTGTGATGACCTAGGAGGGTGGGAAGGAGGTTGGGGGTGGGAGGGAGTTCCAAGGGGATGGGGATATATGTATACATACGGCTGATTCATTTCATTGTACAGCAGAAACTAATGTAATGCTGTAAAGCAATTATACTCCAATTTTTTTAAAAGCCAGAAGGAAAGAAAGTATCCTATGCCATAGCTCTTTTAAACAAGGTAATGCAATCAAATGAGGACAACTTTTTTCCTAGGTCGTAATGCCCCTAGAACTTTTCTTTCTGTCCTACAGAGCTTAATTACTATTTTAGTAGACACATCTTAGGAAGATATTGATAGATCACACAAAAATATTAGAACTGACTTAAGGAATAGATTTTGTGAAATAATTTTGGTCAACAGAATAGTTCTAAAGGGTGACTAGGAGTATGAACTTATTACGCTCCCAAAACCACCCCCTCAAAAGTAAAACCAGTATCTTATCCAAATGTAACTCTAGCATGACTTGTTGCCTTCACTTCCAACCAAATTGCCCCCAGCCTTCTAAAAAGTCACACCAGTGTTACCATGGCTAACTCACTAACCCAGGAACATAATTTCCCATTTTCTAGCACCATGTTCACAGTCAAGGATTTATAAAGTACCAATTACACAGGGAAACAGAAGAGGGTATGATGAAAGAATTTTGAAATCCCAACAGAAAATTCAGCAGCCAAACACAGCTGGGGCTTCAATCTGATCAACTCAGAGTTCAGAAATATATCCTAAATTAGAACCTCTTTTCAGTCTGATGAGGTATATTGATGCATTGTTTCCCAGAATTCTCCTCCTTTGTTTGTTTGGTTTTTTTTTTTTTTTTTGCATACTCTTTTTCCATGTAAATTGTGCAAAATAATCTCTTGGCACTTTTCCATATCTTATATAAACCTTTTGGAAAATTCCTAACTATTATTTTCTACAGCCTCAAGAGCAGCTGCTTAATCAAGAAAAAAAAATGCTTAAATTTTACTGATGATGAACTGAAGGTGGAAAATACCACTCTTCTATGAATAATCACTAAGTAATAACACTGAATATTTATTGCATCTTCCTATATGCTAAGTAATGTGCACAGCAGTAAAGCTATCATTATTAAAGCGGATTTCCCAAGGAAAGGATGTAGTGGGCAAAAATGACAAGGCAGGACCTTCCATTGAGAACATCAAGGGTAAAGTCTTGGAGGCTTTAGCTGCTATGCACACTTGTTATTGTTCAGTTGCTAAGTTTTGTCTGACTCTTTGTGACCCCACGGACTGCAGCACACCAGGCTTCCCTGTCCCTCACCATCTCCCAGAGTTTGCTCAAACTCATGTCCATTGAGTCAATGATGCCATCCAACCATCTCATCCTCTGTCGTCCCCTTCTCCTCCCGCCCTCAGTCCTTCCCAGCATCAGGGTCTTTTCCAATGAGTCAGCTCTTTGCATCAGGTGGCCAAAGTATTGGAGCTTCAGCTTCAGCATCAGTCCTTTTACTGAATATTTACAGTTGGTTTCCTTTAGGATTGACTGGTTTGATGTCCTTGCAGTCCAGGGGACTCTCAAGAGTCTTCTTCAGCATCACAATTCAAAAGCATAAGTAGAGAGCTGCAAACAGTTCCCTATGTCTGGAGAAAATGACATGAGATAAAGAAGGACTATATGCACAATTATGTTTACATATGTATAAAATATACTTGAGAAGATCCAAAAAAAATTTCACATTGCTTTGCCTGGGGAAAGAACAGTGCCCATCTGGGATAGATGAGATTCTTTGTGCCATTTAACATTCTACTACAAATTTTTCAATCAAAAAACTAATAATAAAATTACTCAATGAGATGTTTCATTAATATTACTTCTGCAGTATCATGAAAAATAAATTTTCTAGGAAGAGGAAAGAGCCTTATGCTGAGCAAAAGCAGAACAAGTCAAGAAGGAGAGGAATGACTCAATGGGCAACAGGAAATAGAGTAAACAGGAATACATTCAATAATTGCTAACTTGGGGGTCAACCAGGTTCAAGGCCCATTAATTTGCAGAGAATTTTCTCCATCATTATACAACTTTTGTGTAACCACCAGTAAGCAACTGGCTGAAAAGTGAACTTGCTGAATATGGATCAAAGGCAAGGAGGGATGGAAGTTGTGGGGATCAGAGAGAAAGGTGCGGGGGTTAGTCATGCACCTAACAAAGCCAGGTGAGAAATGATGAACTGAGTAAGCAATGACTGGAAATTCTAAAGAAGCCAAAGAACAGATGTGGTGGAAATGAAGGAGGGAAAGATCCAAAAGAAGGGAGATCTTGGTCAGCCAAAGAGACCAGGTTTATTAGTTCAGAGAGGAGCCTGGGTGTGGTCATGGGGGAGGCCGACTAAAGAGCCATGAAGGTAACACCTAGCAGAACTGGGCGGGTCCGGGAACTTCGAGTCTTCAATGGCTAATCGGGTCCGGGACCTTCGCGTCTTCAGTGGCTAATGTGGCTTGTATGGATGTGTTGCCTAGAATGACCTTTGTTGTTTAGTCACTCAGCCTTGTCCAGCTCTTTGTAACTGCATGGACTGTAGCCCACTAGGCACCTCTGTCCATGGGATTTCCCAGGGAAGACTACTGGGGTGGGTTGCCATTCCCTTCTCCAGGAGATCTTCCCAACCCAGGGATCAAACCCTTGTCTCTTGGATTGGCAGGCAGATTCTTTACCACTGAGCCACCTGGGAAGCCCCAGAATGACCTTAGAACCTGGAATTTCTGGCTCATGACCATAAAAAAGGTATTCTTCACATTGACCTGGAATAAATTTATCTGCAGCTGGGATAACCCTGAGAAAGTACAGATGATTTGGTGGAGGCAGTAAAGGAAAAAAATAAACCTCTTTAATGGACTACAGATGCATGAAAAACTAGTGGCGAAGGTCTCAGGGAAGAAATGTGCCGAAGAAGTGACAGCTGAAGCAGGACTTGAAGTTTAAAAAAAGAATTAAACTGGCAAAAAACAAACACACACCTTGGGGAAAGCATTTCAGCCTGAGGGAAGGGTATAAACAGAGCCTAGGGTCTCTGTATCTGTCCTTACTCAGCTTGAAATTTGAAACTGTGAAATTCTATCATTCTTCCATCCTTATATACAAGCCACTCTTTGATTTGTCTTTTCTTTCAGACAAATTCACCCCCTCCTTTGTGGGGCACATACTAATGGGCACATAATAAATAAGTGGGCACTTCTGAGATCTATTTGTTTCATGTTCCAATTATTTTTATTTGTTTCCTTCCCACATGAAGGAGACCACAGCCCAGCCTAGCAATTAGAAGAGAAATTCTTTAAACTGGCTGCAAATTATACAATGAGTATATTATAAATGTAATTTAAATGATTAGAATCTGAATTAAACCTGCTTTGTGAAATTCAACATCTAAGAAGTGTCTATAGCACTTGAAGAAGGAAGTTGTTCAAAAGTCCTGGGGGGAGGCTTTAAATATATATAATTCAAGAGGAACTGGTGTATATAGTTTGTGAGGTTGGAGGCTGAGTTGACAGGCCAAAATAATTCATGAAATTATGAATGTCCCTCTAACAACTGTATGCTGCTGCTAAGTCATTTCAGTCATGTCTGACTCTGTGACCCCATAGATGGCAGCCCGCCAGGCTCCTCTGTCCACATGATTCTCTAAGCAAGAATACTGGAGTGGGTTGCCATTTCCTTCTCCACCAACAACTGTATATATCAAGATAAATCACAGAGGATTGGAGCTTCTACCCCAATAAGGGAGGATATGAAACATTTGAGACCATATTTTAAATTCCAGTATGGCATACAATTCTTAACCATTCTTTTCAACAGCTAAAGCTTTAAATAATGTCAGTATAAACAATGTAATTATAAATTTACAAATAAACACTCCAGTTGTGGAGTTATCAGACACAGATTTTGCTTTTGGCTTGTCTCACTGACCCTCAGTCAGTATGTTAACAATAAAATAAAGTGAGTTTTCTTTGCCACTGACACAAGGCAAATGACTCTCCCACTTTTGACATGTAACTAATTACAACCCTTTCTAAAATAATTGGGGCTTGGTGGGTAAAGAATCCACCTGCAGTGTAGGAGACATAGGAGACGTGGGTTCCATCCTTGGGTTGAGAAGATCCCCTGGAGAAGGGAATGGCAACCCACTCCAGTATTCTTGACTGAAAAATCTCATGGACAGAGAAGCCTGGCAGGCCATAGTCCAAAGGGTTGCAAAGAATCGGATACAACTGAGCAATTAAGCTTTACTAAAATCATTACTCATGATTTTTAGATATTTTATGCAGGTTAATTTTCTATACTAAATAGGAATTATCAGACATAGACTTGCTTTTGGCCATTCTAAGGAATGGCTAAGAATTGTATGCCATGAAAGTGAAAGTGAAGTCGCTCAGTCATGTCCGACTCTTTGTGACCCCATGGACTGTAGACTACCAGGCTCCTCTGTCCATGGGATTTTCTAGGCAATAGTACTGGAGTGGATTGCCATTTCCTTCTCCAGGGGATCTTCCTGACCCAGGGATCGAACCCGGGTCTCCCGCGTTGTAGACAGACGCTTTACCGTCTGAGCCACCAGGGAAGTCATTGTATGCCATACTGGAATTTCAAATACGGTCTCAGACGTTATTTAAGCTAAATAACCTTAGCCTCATGTTCTGTTTCTCAACTCCAAGACAAGGAACTCATCCCAGGATAGCTTCTAACTCAGTGACTAATGCCACAGAAGGAGGGAGACAGAGGAAGTGAGAGAGATGAAGGAAAGAATAATCCAGTTTGCCATGACAGTGTGGTTTAAGGACAGAGACCCAAAAGTGTAGACAATATTGAGAAAATAGTAGGTGTTCCCATCTAAGTCTAAAGCTGTTTGCACCTAGGAGTCAGCGATATGGAGAAAGATAAAGAGAGATAGATAAAGATTACTGAAATCTAGCGATAATACATCAGAAATGAACTCAAATTTCCAAAAAGTTTGGACTTTAATGGGGAAGTCCTAAATAAACTTACGAACAGAGTGTCTTGATGATTTGGCAGCTGGTGTATTATCTTCTAGGAAAAAGTCTGTGCTTTATAATTTAAAATATAATTTAGGTAAGGAAGATCAAGACCTGAAAACAAATTCAATGTTCCAATAACCAACCATAACAAGCAACTCTCCAGTATGTTCTCTGAGGTTTTAAAGGCACTTGAAAGGTAATAGAGGCTTAAGAATGTTCTCTGAGATCAACTCCACATTGACATTTTTTATGTATGGATCTCCTATTTTCTCCTACAAAGACTCACACCCTTAAAAGGTAGTCTGAGAGGTCATTTGTTAATGAGGTTTACCAAAATCTAGCTTCAAAACATAGATGAGTCAGGAACTTAAATTTATGGGTCTAATAATTGGAAGTAGGCAAACTTTCCTTCCTCTTAAAAGAAGTTTATACACATAATGCAAAACTGATGTTTATTGATTATCTATTCATTTCTCTTAGAATTTTTCCATGTTTACCTATTAGAAAATGAACACTAATTGAAAAGGGGCAGTAAGAATAGCAGCTGCTTCACCTTCCTAGTTCTAACCTAATGCAGCAGCTGTTGCAAAAATTACACATTTTATGTAACAGTTGAGGTATCCATGGCAGAAACTTCGCACAAAATTCTATACCATCAAAACGGCTCAATGGCAGAACAAAAAATGAGTGTAGATGGAGCCATATTCTGAAAGGACAGGATCGAGGATGTCAGGATCATTCGGACTCACTTATTCTTCTTTTATCTGCTTTTGTTTTTAACCTTTTATGTGCTTTTTTTTTTTTTTTCCTGTGTAGATTTGCTATTTCTTCGTGGCTGAAATCATGACCACAGACAATTCTGAGCCTTCCATAAGGGTTCCTCAAGTTTAAACTGATGACATTTTAAAGCTGGATCATTCTTTCCTTGAGATATCTGTTTTGTGGAATGTAGCCTGTTTAGCAGTCTCTCCGGTCTCTGACCACTGGTCTCCCCTCTCCTGAGCTGTAACAACCAGAAACCAAACATCATCAAGTGTCCCCTGAGGGGAAAAAGTGTCCCCACTTGAGAATCACTGCCTTGCAGGCTTAAAGTCAGAAAAGAAGGAGCTGTCATTCACCCAACTTGCATTTGGAAAGATCCTACAGAATTGCTTTGTTCATGTGTGGACCACACACCTATCCTAAACCACACTTTTTGACAAGGAGGAAGAAACAGAACAACTGTGTGACTTTGGGATATGTCTTAGGACATACAAAGCACAAATTATAGCATAAAAAGGTGATGAATTGATCATCAAAATTAGTTTTACTCTTTGACAGGCACTGATAAAAAAATGAAAAGCCACAGACAGGCAAAACAAATATCTGATAAAGGATTCTATTCAGAATATAGAACGAACTCTTACTACTCCTTTAAAAGAAGATGGGCAATCCAGTAAAACACTGGCAAAAGATTTGGACACCTCGCAGAAGAAGATATGCAAGTGAAAAACAAGCATAGGAAAAGTTGTTCATCATCATGAGAAAAATACACATTAAAACCACAATGAGCTACACCCACTAGGATGACTAACATGAAAAGTACCAGCTGCTGGTGTGGATGCTGAGCAATTGGTGGGGATGCACAAAGACAAGGGTAACAGACACTTTGGAAAAGTTTGGCAGTTTCCTATCAAGCTGAACATGTACTTAACATCCAGAAATTCCTCCTCCAGGCATTTCACCAAGAGAAATAGAGCATATGTCTACACAAAGATCCAGATGCAAATGTTCACAAACCTTATTCATCATGCCAAACTCTGGGAACAAAGCATCAGCTGATGAATAGATACATTGTTGTCCTTCCTTAGAATGGAATGTGTCTCTTTAAATGGAATACAGCAACAAAAAGTAAAAACTATTAATATGTGCAAAAATATGGATGATTCTGAAAACAATTAGGCTAAATGAAAGAAGCACGATATACTATACCACCTTATACTGTATGTAATTCTATTTATTTAATATTCTGAAAAGCCAAAACTAAAAGGAGAGAAATCAATTCTAGGATCTAAGAGTACGATGGAAAGAACTCACTATGAAGAAGCAGGAGGAATCCTTTTAAGGAGATGAAAATGTTCTATATCCTCATTGTACAGTGTTTATATGACTCTGTGCATGCATGCTAAGTCGCTTCAGTCATGTCTGACTCTTAGCAACTGCATCGACCCCATGGAGAAGGAAAACGGTTGCCGTTTCCTGCTTCGTACGTGACTCTGTAGATGTGTCAAATTTCACCAAACTTTACACTTCAGAGTGAATTTTATTGGGAATGTATGTAAAGAAAACTTTAATGTATCTGATTTAAAACCATATATAATTTTAAAACACATAGCTCAACCCTAAATTTAATATGCCCCAACCACTTTCTTCATGAAATAGGAAGTTCTCCAAAGAAGTCAAAACTGGCTGCATATAATGACTTCATTAATTTGTCCATTCATCCAATAGTTGTTTATATTATATCTACTATTTGCTGGAAACTGACCTAATGCTTAGGACACGTCTATGTATAGAACCAAAGACACCTGCATTTAGGGAACTTAGCTTCCAGACACAGAAAAATAGATTTAAAAAATAAGGTCTACAAGAGGAAAAAGGAAATTCTATCCTATTCTTGTTGTTTAGTTGCTAAGTCATGTCTGACTCTCTGAGACACCATGGACCATAGTCCACCAGGCTCCTCTGTCCATGGGATTTCCCAGGCAACAATACTGGAGTAGGTTGTCATTTCCTTCTCCAGAGGATCTTCCCAACCCAGGGATCAAACCTGACTCTCCCGTATTGCAGGCAAAATTATTTACCACTGAGCCACCAGGGAAGCCCCTCAAGCCTACTCTGGGTGATACAAGAGAAAAAATAGAAAAGAGGGGGAAATGATTAGGAGATATGCAATAGGCAGAAAAGAGGAGGACTGTGTAGTGTCTGTAAATTTAGGCTTGTTGAGAAAGTGAGCTGCGAGCAAACACAGGAAGATTAGAAATTTAACAAAGGAAAAATCTGGCAGGAATTTTCAGGTGGACAGAACCCTAAGGCAAAGGTCCCATAACAGGAGTGTGATGAAATCATTGAGGAACAATATGGAGACCAGTGTGGCTGGAAAGGAATGGGGTGGGGGGACATGAAGAGGAGGAAAAAGGCGAGAAAGGGCGGGGGAGAGGGAGGAGGAGAGAGTTTTACAATGTAGGTTTGGTCCTCATTCAAGTACCGTGAGGCCAGAACAGCAGCAGAAGACTGCCATTAACAAGAGAGTGGTTACTCCCAGCTCCCAAGGGGTGGGGGTTCCCCACACCACACAGAGGAAACCCAAGGGTCCCAGTGGAGAGGCAGAAGGAGTTCAGGGGAAGCACAGACGAGAGCCCTGATTGTGATTTCCTAGGTAAAGAACAGGTGAGGCAGGGTAAGCAGGCCTAGCGTTGGCTACGTTAATAATTCCAGCAGGCTTTGGGGTGCAGGGCTGTCCTGAGTTGTCTGGCTCCTGGCCTTGGGCTGATCAGGATAGTGGATAGTGGCCTGGAATGTGACAGCCTGGAAAGGTAGATGGCTGGAGTGTGGGTACCATTGGCTGGTTTGTAGAAAGCAAGATGTGCTCACAGATGGTCTCTAAGGACTGAGCAGCCCTGGGAGGGCCATCTCTTCTTGATCATCAAGGCACTAGAAGCTAGAGCATCAAGAATACAGAAGGTTTTCCTCACTGTTTGGCTTCAATGAAGGCTCAACCAATGACAGGTGCCAGGAGATGGGGTGGAGGAGGAGTGGAAGGATGGGTACTTCCCTGGTTCCAGCTCTTCCAAGTTGCCGCAGGCTGGCTGCATCTCTCCTCTGAAGGCCTCCACCCTTTAGGACAGGCGCTACCCTCTCCAGGTTCAGGTACCCTCCCCACCCCTTGGCTCTTTACACCTGCTAACAGCTCCTCACTTCTGCTTCCTTTGGAATCCAGAACAATTGCTTGTCTGTTTCCTTTAAACCCATCTTCTTTTTTTTTTTGCAAACAGGTTTTCTTCGTGTCCCCTCAATTATCTTATCTGAATATGCCACCTTCTTCCTGTTCAGACCCTGACTTTTACAAAGACCAAATTCATTCGTGGTGAGATTCAAAGTAAGCACCCGCTGGACAGATTTGTGAGTTGTCTAGTCTTGGTTCCCTAAAGAGAGTATGATGGACTCACCCAAAAAAGTATTGACTGGCACTATATCTGACAAGCCATGATTTAATTTAGCCAATGCTTCATTTTCTCCCTAAGGTCCATTCAGTTCTTAAGACTTCAGCACCAGTTCTTAAGACTAAGAACTAAGCATTCAGTTCTTAAGACTTCTTCATTTCAATCGCCAGCATACTTTAACTTCTTGTTTATATTGGAGTATAGCCAATTAACAATGTTGTGACAGTCTTGGGTGGACAGCAAAGCAGCTCAACCATACACATATGTGTATCCATTCTTCCCCAAACCCCCACCCCCACATCCAGGCTGCCACATAACAGTGAGCAGACTTGCCTGTGTCAACCACCAATATGTTTTGAAGCCATTTCACACACACACACACACACACACACACACACACACACACACAGCCCCCAAGACGTTATCGTTGTTGTTTTATCACCTTGTATGAACTATCGACAGCAGAGCAATAAAAAGAAATAATAAAGTTGAGTTGAGAGATGAGCAGCTAAGCACTCCCACCAGCTAACCTCTCTATACCTGTAACTGAGACTTATACCGCAGCAATATTACACGTGATTTACACATCACAGACCATCAGAGGTGCTGGCAACAAGGCCAGGCCCTGTCTATAACGGTCATGACATGAATGCAAACAGCCTCATGGACCACTTTGTGAATCAATGTGTCATCTCCAGGCAGGGGTGGCCTATAAAACAGTATCACCAGATGGATTCATTGAGCATGACGTCCTCTAATAACAAATTCTCAAAGCAGGCACTATTTTTATTTCCATTTTCAAATGAGGAAACAAACAAACAAAAAAAAGGTTAAGAAATTACCCAAATTCACAGAATTAATAAGTGTTAGAGCTGGGGTAGAATAGAATAATGGATCTTCGATATAAACCAGTAAGTAGATGGTGAGATGAGTCCTCCATTAATCCTTGCTAAAGATGATGCTGAAAAAGACCCTGATGCTGGGAAAGATTGAGAGCAGGAGGAAAGGGGGGTGACAGAGGAGGAGATGGTTGGATGGCATCACCAACTCAATGGACAGGAATCTGAGCAAACTGGAGGAGACAGTGAAGGACAAGGAAGCCTGGCATGCTGCAGTCCATAGGGTCGCAAAGAGTCAGACATAGCGACTGAATAACAACAAAGATTAAATGGCCAATCATCTGAAGTCCTCTTCAGACTCCGTTTCCACATACAGGAAACAGATCATAAAAGTGACAATATATAATGCTGTTGTAATGAACTGCATTAAATGAGAAAATGAAAGTGAAGTACTTGGTTTGGTAAATTTTACAGAATACCATTTTCTTAAGTTTCTGGAAATATCTGTCAAATGCAGTTGTTTTCATTAGAGAGTTAACATCTTAATTACTGTTTCTCAATGTTGTCTCCGAGACAATAAAATAAAACATCCATTTCTTCCACATTATAATAAAAAGCTATAAAATCTACATAGAAGAGGCTATTTTTAATTCTTCAACTTTCATAACAAATGTGCATCCAAATGAAATTTTCAACCAGGGCCAGAGAAAAAATTATATTTCACAGGTTCCCCAGAGGTGGAAAACCAAACGTTCCTTGGATCTGCCTGGTGGAAAATTTGAACCCCACTCTGAAGAATCTCAATGTGTTGGGTTGTATCCCACCCTAAAGCCACACTCTTCTCAGAGGAACAGGGGCTGGAGCAGCTCATGACACTATAGGAAATCCGGCATCTTCTTTGCAACATATTCTTGTTTCTCATCCAGTTTTATTATACCTAGTAGGTAAGATGTAGGATGAAATCTACTATTTTTTATTGAAGTGGAGTGATGGAAAGTATCATGAATTCACATGGATTAAAAGCATGTGCTAAGTCACTTCAGTTGTGTCCAACTCAGCAACCCCGTGGGCTATAGCCCACCAGGCTCCTCCGTCCATGGGATTCTCCAGGCAAGAATACTAGAGTGGGTTGCTGTTTCCTCCTCCAGGAGATCTTCCCAACCCAGGGATCAAACCCATGTCTCCTGCATTGGCAGGTGGGTTCTTTGCCAGTAGCACCACCCGGGAATGCCATGGTACCAGTGGTCCTACATGCCGGGCAGCAAACGAGACACAGACATGTCTGTCCAAAAGAACAGACTTTTGGACTCAGCGGGAGAAGGCGAGGGTGGGATGATTTGAGGGAATAGAATTGAAACATGTATATTACCATACGTAAAATAGATGACCAGCGCAAGTTTGATGCATGAAGCAGGGCACCCAAAGCTGCTGCTCTGGGACAACCTAGAGAGATGGAATGGGGACGAAAGTGGGAGGGGTCTTCAGTATGGGGGGGTGGGGAGACACATGTATACCTAAAGGCCAATTCATGTTGATGTATGGCAAAAATCATCACAATATTATAAAGTAATTATCCTCCAGTTGAAATAAACTAATTAATTTAAAAGCACAGAGATTCCACAAAGTCAACAAATGTAATGTGCTGTTTCATTCCCAAGGTGCATACACAGTTATTGTAGCCCAGTCTCTCCAACGGACATGTGGTGCAGGTAGTCTGGGAGAGAACCCAGAGCATCCAACACTGAGGGCTTCCTCTGTGACTCAATGCCCATCAAAACATGTCTGGCCCTCTGCCCACTGATGAACATCAATGATTTTGCCAGTCACACAGCTATCCGTGATAGCTATCGTTATCTTTTAAGAAAGCTTAAAGATACAGAAATATGGTACACATGTTTAGAATGTAAACTATGTTTCATGGTCACTTAAAAGCAATTTTATTATTTTTAAAAAGACATGAAAATATTATGGGCTGTGATTCACAAGTCACATTAATTTTTATGAAGAAATAGAAAATTTTTGAAGAAATTTGACTCTTGGTTCAGGTTTTTTAAGGCAGAACCCCCAGTCCCATAATGTCTATGCTACGCGTTTCTCTCTTTTGACCCTGGTAGTTTAATGACAATTAAAGGAATCATTCTACAAGGCAGATGATAGCACCCTGTGTTAGTTATGGAATGTTAGGAGGCTTTGCCATTGAAGTCTTTCTCTAATACTGCCTATTAATGCCACTGACTTCTTGTATATGTCTCATAAGATGATATGTAGAAGAGCATTTCTATAGTTAGGTAACCCAAAGACATGAAGTTTTTTATTCAAAATGAGCATGCGGAATAGGAGAAGGGGAGGACAGGCTGAGAGTAGCAAGCCTATTCCATTGTTTGGATGTTAATTTCAAGGTAGTAGTGAGATGCAGGTTCTAGAGTGTAAAAGAATAATTAATGAGGACTCTATGTTAACGCGCCCATTTTAACCCAAAACTGGTTCCCATCTACACACACAAAGACACACACATACACAGAGTCACTAAAAATTGCAGAATAAAGAAACTGACTTAAAAAACGAAAATTAAAATACTCTCTGAAGTTTTGACCACTAGATAATGAATAATATAATAGTCTATACAAGAGAAGGAAATGGCAACCTATTCTAGTACTCTTGCCTGGAAAAGTCCATGAATGGAGCCTGGTAAGTTACAGTCCATGGATCGCAGAGAGTCGGACATGACTGAGCAACTTCACTTCAGCTTCAGCATCAGTCCTTCCTTCAGAATAGCTCTACTGTACCGCCTGTTTGGGCTCCCTGGGTGGCGCTAGTGGTGAAAAAAAAAACAAACACCTGCCAGTGCAGGAGACATAAGAGACGTGGGTTTGGTCCCTGGGTTGGGAAGATGCCCTAGGTCGGGAAGATCCTCTGGGTCAGAAGATCCCCTGGGTCAGGAAGATCCCCTGAGGAGGGCATGGTAACACACTCCACTATTCTCGCCTGGAGAATCACATGGACAGAGGGGACTGGTGAGCCACAGTCATAGGGTCACAAAAAGCCAGGCGTGACTGAAGAGGCTTCCCACGCACTCACACAACGCCACCTGTTTATCTCCATGTCACATCGTGACCCTAAAAATCAGGACATCAAATGGTTAATGAGAAAACAGGCAAAAGTTTGAAGGGATAATTCAGCAAATTAATCCTTTCACTTCAAAATGTTTAACTCAATATAATGAGTGACATAAACTAAAATTCTGTTCATATTTTATATACTACTATTTAGTTTCAACTAAATAAATTTTTGTTATAAGAACTTAAAAGGTCTTATTATAAAAACTTAAAGATATGATTTTAAATCCAGTATCATTAGTTTGGAAAGCTCTAAGTTGTTTTGCATGTATACTTGAGGTTTACCTGCTGAATTTGTCTTGGAATACACGTTCTAGTGTCCTATTTCTCTGTTGTTTGAAGAGTTACTAGCCTGGAGAGTTTTTTTTTTAAGCCTTGAAACTTGAAAAATGTCATTTCTTTATCATCATCATTAACAGCCTTGTAATTTTTAGGTAAGAGTATTCTCTCAGGGCTTTCTGAGCACTGGGAGCTGGTTCATTAATTTGGCGGAAGGTGTAACTTACTTGGTAACATTACTTTTCTAACTCCGAATCTGTGACCATATTGCAGAAGCTTGAAAGTCTCCTGTTACACTTTTTCTTTTCATTTCATTATTTTCTGACATGCACACACAGCAGAGAACTGTACACACAGTTTCCTATAGTATCTAGCTCTTCTTGTTCTATTCTGCTCATAATGAAATTCAAATTGTATTCAAGAGCTCATTCTCCAGCATGAGAATTTTTAAGAGGAAACTAACCTCCAAGTCTTAACTCTGCCATTATTCCCTAAAAAGGCAAGACACTATTAAATTCACTTTATTTAATTATGCCTTCTTCAACCCAGTAAAACTTTAATGTCTCTAATAACAAAGTACAGGATGGATATTTCCAAAGAGAACCTCTGGATGCTAGACCTCTGGGTGTCAAGTCTGTTAAGTGGCTATTCTTTCAAGGTTAAAACTTGCTGTTCTTGTTCATGGGATATTTTAAGAGCTGCACTCTTCCATCTAACTTTTAAATACATACTCAATAGCCACCATGTGCTGTTATTGGAGCCTTACTCAGAAGCAGTGTAATATTTAATATTCTAAGAGGCAAGCTATATCAGTTCAGTTACTCAGTTGTGTCCAACTCTTTGCGACCCCAGGGAATGCAGCACACCAGGCTTCCCTGTCCATCACCAACTCCTGGAGCTTACACAAACTCATGTCCATTGAGTCGGTGATGCCATCCAACCATCTCATCCTCTGTGGGGGAGCTATATAATGTACAAACAAATAAAATAATTTTGGATAGCAACAAGTGCAATGAAATTAAAAGACCCTTGCTCCTTGGAAGAAAAGCTAAGACAAACCTAGACAATGTATTCAGAGAAGACAAGGGCAACCCACTCCAGTACTCTTGCCTGGAAAATCCCATGGGCAGAGGAGCCTGGTAGGCTGCAGTCCATGGGGTCGCTAAGAGTCGGACACAACTGAGCGACTTCACTTTCACTGTCATGCGCTGGAGAAGGAAATGGCAACCCACTCCAGTGTTCTTGCCTGGAGAATCCCCGGGACGGGGGAGCCTGGTGGGCTGCCGTCTATGGGGGTTGCACAGAGTCGGACACGACTGAAGCAACTCAGCAGCAGCAGCAGCAGCAGACAGTGTATTAAAAAGCAGAGACATCACTTTGTCCACAAAGTTCTGTATAGTCAAAGCTCTGGTTTTTCCAGTAGTCAAGTCCAGATGTGAGAGTTGAACCATAAAAAAGTCCAACTTGTGGTGCTGGAGAAGACTCTTGAGAGTCCCTTGGACAGCAAGGAGATCAAACCAGTCAATCCCTAGAGGAAATCAACCCTGAATATTCACTGGAAGGACTGATGCTGAAGCTCCAATATTTTGGCCACCTGATGCATAGACCTGACTCATTGGAAAAGGCCCTGATGCTGGGAAAGATTGAGGGCAGGAGGAGAAGGGGGCAACAGAGGATGGGATGGTTGGGTGGTATCCCCTACTCAAGGGACATGAGTTTGAGCAACCTCCAGGAGATAGTGAGGCACAGGGAAACCTGGCATACTGCAGTCCATGAGGTCACAAAGAATTGGACATGACTTAGCAGCTGAACAAAAACAAGGTGCAATGAAGAAGTATCAAATGAAATGACATGCTAGTGAGTGATTGGGTAGAAACTGGTTACAGAAGTTCTTTCTGAGAAACTGACATTTGAGCTGAGAATCAAACAAGGATCCAATCATGCAAAAGTCTAAGGGAACTGGATCTGGGCAGAAAGAGGAGAAAGAGCAGGAAGAACATAACTGGCGTGGCCGAGGAATAGGAAACAAGCCAACTAAATGAGGAGCAAAAGAGCAGTAAAGATGTTGGAGAGCTAGTCCCAGGTCAGAACACCGGCAACCTGGAATTTTTTTCTAAGATCCATGAGAGCTCACCAGAAAATCTTAGGCAGAAGTATAACATGATTTATTTTTATTTTTCCAAAGAAATTACCCTGGCTTTTAAAATTTTATTCATTTGAAAGTGTACTCAAGAGGACAAGAGTTGTAGAAGCCAAGAGTTGCCCATGTGAAATAACCCTGTACTAGGCTCTAGTAGGAACATCATCCAAGATTATGCTTTCCAAAGCCAAGGCCATGTTAGAACAACCTGGCAAGTTTTTAGAGCCATTAAAAACACAGATTTCCATGCCTTACTTCTTCAAGTTTCTGATTCTGGTCTAGGGTTGAGACTAAGACTCTTTTAAAAAATCTCCCCAGATGTCTCTGAGGCATAACCCTGCTTAAAAACCCCTGATCTCGGCTTCCCTGGTGGCTGGGTGGAAAAGAATCTGCCTGCCAATGCAGGAGACATGGGTTCGACCTCTGGTCCAGGAAGATCCCACATGCTGTGGAGCAACTAAGCCCATAGGCCACAGCTACTGAGCCCCTGCTCCACAATAAGAAAAGCTGCCTCAATGAGAAGCCAGCACATAGCAATGAAGAATAGCCCCCAAGCGCCTCAACCAGAGAAGATCCCACACAGCAAAGAAGACCCAGCACAGTCAAAATAAAATAAAATAAACAAAAGTTATTTAAAAAAAAAAAAACCTTATCTAAGCCACATCTACCTAAGAATAGTTGAGAAAATTACTTTAAATGCCAAATAAATTTTCCATATTAAAAAACTATACAATGAATACTCAGTTTTAAAATAATATGTTTTCCTATGGTTACCAAAGAGGGAAAGGGTGAGAGGGATAAATTAGGAGTTTGGGGTTAACAGATACACACTACTATATACAAACAGACAAACAATAAGGACCTACTATGTAACACAGGGAACTATACTGAATATCTTTTAACAATGAACAATGGAAAAGAATCTGAAAAAGAATGTATACGTGTATAATTGAATCACTTTGCTGTATACCTGAAACCAACAACTATATATCAATAAAGAAAAATTTAATGTCAAAAAAATTTTCTCATAATTTTTTTCATAACATGGAAGGGAATCAGTGTTATTTATGGATAAGAACACAGATACTGAAATAGTCCCTTTGATCTTCCTTCTGTTCAGTATTTGTCACCTGCAACCTCTCTTAAAGCTAGTCAATGCAGGGAAAGACAAATATCACATGGTATCAGTTACATGTAAAATCTAACATATGAAACAAATGAACTTATGTACAAAACAGAAACAGACTCACAGACATACAGAACTGAGGTATGTTTACCAAAGGAGAAAATAGGGTGGGGTGGATAAAGTAGAAGTTTGGGAATTGACACATACACACTACTATACCATTTAACTTATATACAGAGTACATCATGAGAAATGCTGGACTGGAAGAAATACAGGCTGGAATCAAGATTGCTGGGAGAAATATCAATCACCTCAGATATGCAGATGACACCACCCTTATGGCAGAAAGTGAAGAGGAACTAAAAAGCCTCTTGATGAAAGTGAAAGAGGAGAGTGAAAAAGTTGGCTTAAACCTCAACATTCAGAAAACTAAGATCATGACATCTGGTCCCATCACTTCATGGCAAATAGATGGGGAAACAGTGGAAACAGTGTCAGACATTATTTTGGGGGGCTCCAAAATCACTGCAGATGGTGATTGCAGTCATGAAATTAAAAGATGCTTACTCCTTGGAAGGAAAGTTATGAGCAACCTAGATAGCATATTGAAAAGGAGAGACATTACTTTGCCAACAAAGGTCCATCTAGTCAAAGCTATGGTTGTTCCAGTGGTCATGTATGGATGTGAGAGTTGGACTGTGAAGAAAGCTGAGCGCCGAAGAATTGATGCTTTTGAACTGTGGTGTTGGAGAAGACACTTGAGAGTCCCTTGGACTGCAAGGAGATCCAACCAGTCCATCCTAAAGGAGATCAGTCCTGGGTGTTCATTGGAAGGAATGATGCTGAAGCTGAAATGCCAATTTTTTGGCCACTTCATGTGAAGAGTTGACTCATTTGAAATGAGGGATGCTGGGAGGGATTGGGGGCAGGAGGAGAAGGGGACGACAGAGGATGAGATGGCTGGATGGCATCACCGACTCAATAGACATGAGTATGAGTGAACTCTGGGAGCTGGTGATGGACAGGGAGGCCTGGCCTCCTGTGATTCATGGGGTTGCAAAGGTTGGATGCGACTGAGCAACTGAACTGAACTGATATACACAAAATAGATGAACAGCAAGGACTTATTGTATAGAACAGGGAACTATACTCAGTATCTTGTAATGATATAAATAGAAAAGAATCTGAAAAACATATGCATATAAAACTGGATCGATCTGCTGCATACCTGAAACTAACTCAACATTGTAAATCACCTAGACTTCAACAGGAGGAATTAAATTTTATAAAGCTTCTATGCTGTGCGTTTGGCAGTCCCTCTTAACTGCCTCTTACTTTAACACTGCTTGGGCAAACAGACCCAGGGATGCCCCTTGCTCCAGCCTCCCATCACCCTTCAACCTTTAATTTGGTTGCAAACTTTGGAATCAGCTACTCAGCTCTCCTGGAACACTTAGACCAGCCAATGCCATTTTTTGAGCTTAACTCATTACCGACCAACCGTGAGCTCCCAGATTCATCAGAATTATTCTACCCGGTGGAGGCCATGGTCAGCCACCACCTTGTGGACCTGCATCTGCAAGCCTCCTACACCTACCTCTCTCCGGACTCCTATTTCAACCACAACAATGTGATTCTAGAGGCATGGGCCATTATTTCCAGGAATTGGCCAAGAAGAAGCACCAGGGCACCAAGCATCTCTTGAAAATGCAAAACCAACACAGCAGCCATGCCCTCTACCAGGACGCGCAGAAGCTATCTCAAGATGACTAGGGTAAAAACCCAGGACATGATGGAGACCACCCTTCTCATGAGGAAGAACCTGGACCAAGCCCTTTTGGATCCTCAAAACATGGGTTCTCCCCATGCAGGCTCAACCTCTGTGACTTCCTGGAGAGACACGCCCTAGATGAGCAAGTAGAACTTAAAGATGGGCGCCACATGGAATAACCTCTGCAGGCTGGCTGGCCCCCAAGCGAGGCTGGATGAGTAGCTCTTCCAAAGGTTCACCCTCCAATACAACTACGAGCCTCTGGAGCCCAGCACCTTTTGAGGAGCACCCCCTAATGTCGGCGGCAGCAGCAGCAGCCCTAATGTCAAGGCTTCTACCTGAAGCCCTTGTGTGCAGCCACTTGGTGGCTTTTTAACATCCTGAAGCCCTCTCTCAAGCCTTGGACCAAATGGAAACAATAAAACTTTTTGCAACAAAAAGAAAAAAAAAGAGAGCTTCTCTACTTATCTTTGTTACTTTCATCCTCCTACCACTTTGCCAGAGGCATCATAATTAGACCCAATGTCAGTATATTTTTTGTGTGTGCCAATTTTCTTACCACATGCTGATGAAGTAAAACTGAGAAATAAAGTTAATTTTGACCAAAAAAAATCCTTTTTCTAAGCTGGTCAGTTTATTTCCTCCTTTACACATGGTCTATACAGAGTTGCACCAAAAAATTTAGGTTTCTATTGGCCTTTAACCTAACGCTCAGCCTCACTGCTGCTTCGTTTTGTGGTTTCCTTTGATCGTCCTTTACACACTTCTTCAGGACATGCATGCTAAGCATGATGTTCCTTGGTTACTTCAGGCTAATAACTTTTTTGCTCCTCTAATTAATTCTGAAGCACCACATAGGGTTTTGCCTCATGCGGCTGACCTGGCCAGTTGTGTTTATCATTTCCTCCTCTCCTGACAAACTCAGCAGCCTCCACCTAACCTACCTTCAGCCTCCTTGGTGGATCCAAGTGCTGGGTAAGTTGAAAGAATTAGGTCAGAGATTTCCCTTGGAATTCTTCAGGCAAGAATACGGGAGAGGGTTGCCATTTCCTTCTCCAGGGGACCTTCCCGACCCAGGGATCGAACACGCGTCTCTCACATCTCTTGTATTGGCAGGCGGGTTCTTTACTACCAGCGCCATCTGGGAAGCCCAGAACCCAAATAATGACCTCTCAACTTACTGGTTTCTCTGAGCCTGAGTCAGAATCCTCACCATGCCCTCAGGATTAAGGCAACATCACTGCTAAACATCAGAGGAGTCAGAACCACCCAACTGGACAAGTCTCCATATTCCTCCCTTACTCTCATTCACCAACCTGGGTGTGGTTCTCTTAGGAAATGTCAGAACTGATTTTGTGTGGCATCTGTAACAGGCAAAGTTTTTTCATCTTCTCCTACTGGCAGAGTTTATAAGATGCTTCTCCAGTGGGTGGATCTGAGACAGACTGAGACCTGGGACCCTTCGCTGCAGTGTTTGCACCTGGACCAACATCTCCAGTAACAAAATACAAAGAAACTACAGGGACTAAAATTAACTGTATACATACACACGCTCAGTTGCTTCAGTCATGTCTGACTCTTTGCGACCCCATGGACTGTAGCCCACCAGGCTCCTCCATCCATGAGATTCTCCAGGCAAGAATACTGGAGTGGGTCGCCATGCCCTCCTCCAGGGGATCTTCCTGACACAGGGATCAGACCCGAGTCTCTTGCATCCCTGCATTGGCAGGCAGATTCTTTCACCACTGTGCAACCTGGGAAGCCCCAAGACCATGGAGATCTTCCTAGAAACAGGAGACGGTGAAGCACCCTTCTCACAGAGTACTGGTTTTCAACCGCGGTTATATTGATTTGGCAAAAAGGTTAGTTTTCCACAAGTTTTCCCTTCCATAACATGTTACAAACCTTTAGGCCAACCTGATACCACCTTCTGCTGGACACTGTGGAAGCTTGCAGGGGTGTTTTTGTTTTTTTCACTGAAGTATAGTTGAATTACAGCATTGTATCACTTTCAGGTCTCCAGCAAGGTGATTCCATTATACATACATTTTCAGATTATTTTCCATGATAGGTTACTATACTAAACATAGTTCCCTGTGCTCTACATTTAATCCTTATTGCAAATTGGTTCAAGATAATGGATGTGCACTCATTTCCTCCTGCCAGAGCACCAAAATCACAACTAGCTGTTGAACAGGAAGACACTGCTGCTGCTGCTGCTAAGTTGCTTCAGTCGTGACCAATTCTGTGCGACCCCATAGACGGCAGCCCACCAGGCTCCCCTATCCCTGGGATTCTCCAGGCAAGAACACTGGAGTAGGTTGCCATTTCCTTCTCCAATGCATGAAAGTGAAAAGTGAAAGTGAAGTTGCTCAGTCGTGTCCGACTCTTAGCGACCCCACGGACTGCAGCCCACCAGGCTCCTCTGTCCATGGGATTTTCCAGGCAAGAGTACTGGAGTGGGGTGCCATTGCCTTCTCCGAGGAAGACAGTAGAACCCACCAAAAAAAAGATACCCACATCTAAGGACAAAAGAGAAGCCGAAATGAAACAGTAGGTAGGAGGGGCATAATCACAATAAAATCAAATCCTATACCTGCTGGGTTGGCAACCCACGAGCAGGAGAACAGTAATATCAAAGAAGTTCTCTCACTCTTGTGCAGGTTATAGGCCCCACATCAGGCTCCCCAGTCCGGGGATCTGGCCAAGAACTGGGAATCCCCAGGGAATCTGACTATGAAGGCCAGTGGGATTTGATTACAAGACCCTCACAGGACTGGGGGAAACAGAGACTCCACTCTTGGAGGGCACAAACAAAACTCTGTGCACCAGGACTCCGGGGAAAGAAACACCAATCCCACAGGAGACAGAGCCAGACCTATCTAGGAGTGTGGGAGGCTCTCTTGCAGAGCTGTGGGTGGGCAGTGGCCCACCTCAGGGACAGGGCACTGGAAACAGCAGTCCTGGGACATACATGCTGGCCTCCAAGTCCTCTTGGAGGTCGCCAATAGCCCTACCACAGCGCCTGTAGACTCCAGGACTGGGTGGCCTCAGGTCAAACAACTGATAGGAAGGGAACACAGTCTCACCATAAACAGACAATTGGATTAAAGTTTTGCTGAGCACAGCCCTGCCCACCAGAGCAAGACCCAATTTTCCCCATAGCCATCCCTCGGGAAGCTTGCACAGGCCTCTTAATCCTCATCCACCAGGAGGCAGACAGAAGTAAACCCTTGTTGCTTATCTATTGTTGCTTATGTAAAGCAGTCTGTGTCTGTTAATCCCATGTTCAGTTGCTAAGTCATGTCGGACTCTCTGGGAGCCCATGGAGAGCTGCACACCAGGCTTCTCTGTCTTCCACCGTCTCCCAGGGTTTGCTTAAATTCTCGTCCATAGAGTCTGTGGTGTTATCTACCTATCTCTATTAATCCCATACTCCTAATTTATTCCTCCCCCTCTTCTCTCTTTGATAACCATAAATTCCTTTTCTATCCCTGTGAGTCTGTTTCTGTCTTGTATATAGATTCACATGTATTCGTTTTTTAGATTCCACATACAAGTGACATCATGCAATACTTGTCTTTCTCTGATTTATTTCACTCAGGATGATAATCTCTAGGTCCATCCTTGTTGCTGCAAATGGCAGTATCTTATTGGGCTTCCCTGATGGCTCAGCTGGTAAAGAATCCGCCCACAACGCAGGAGACCTGGGTTCGATCCCTGGTTTACGAAGATCCCCTGGAGAAGAGAACGGCCACCCACTCCAGTATTCTGGAGAATTCCATGGAACTGCAAGGAGTCAGACACAACTGAGCAACTTTCACTTTCACTTTATTCTTTATTATGGCTGAGTAATGTTCCACTGTGTGTATCTTCTTAAGCCAGCCATCTCCTTTGACTATGACAAAAGTCAGACAGCAAGACTGGCATTTAGTGGTGAAGATGGGGGTAGGGGAAAGATGCTTTATGACCCTCAATGTCAAGAATACTCTTGCCCAATAAAAAGTTGCTCCATGTCCTGCACTACTTTTAAATGTCCCACAGAGTAGCTAGCACAAGTGAAAAATCTGTTTGTAAGCTTCCAATTCTAGAGTCTAAGTCTATTTTACATTTAAATATAGTGTTTTGCACAGTTTTAATATAAATTGAATTATGCAACGATACAAAGTGAAACAAGGAAACGTGCTCCTCTGATTTGTTGGAAACTCCAGGAGCTCTTGGTTGTCTCATGAAATCATGTTACCAGTAATTGTGCCACTTCTGGTATTTGAATAAGCTCTCTCAACATCACCTTAGAACTGTCCACTAGCAGCGATTCTATGTTTGGGGACATCACGGCATCACCTGGCCACTTCACTCTGCTTTCTGTAGCAGTGGTGCCTATGTGTTTGCATATGAAATACACATTTTATAGTGAATGTCTTCTTCAGATTTTCCCCTTATATTACATTAGAACATCATACTGATTTTTAAAAATATTTTACATGTGGTTAAGCTATATTAGATGTGAATTTTATTTCAGTAAAAGGTAGTGTTATAAAAAACCACCACCTCTGGTGGCTCAGACAGTAAAGAGTCTGCCTACAATGCAAAGGTCCGTCTAGTCAAGGCTATGGTTTTTCCATTGGTCATGTATGGATGTGAGAGATGGACCGTGAAGAAAGCTGAGTGACGAAGAATTGATGCTTTTGAACTGTGGTGTTGGAGAAGACTCTTGAGAGTCCCTTGGACTGCAAAGAGATCCAATCAGTCCATCCTAAAGGAGATCAGTCCTGGGTGTTCTTTGGAAGGAATGAAGCTAAAGCTGAAAATCAATACTTTGGCCACCTCATGCGAAGAGCTGACTCATTGGAAAAGACTGATGCTGGGAGGGATTGGGAGTAGGAGGAGAAGGGGACGAAAGAGGATGAGATGGCTGGATGGCATCACGGACTCGATGGACGTGAGTCTGAGTGAACTCCAGGAGATGGTGGTGAACAGGGAGGCCTGGCGTGCTGCGATTCATGGGGTCGCGAAGAGTCGGACAGGACTGAGCGACTGAACTGACTGACTGACAATGCGGACTGGGTCGGGAAGATCCCCTGGAGAAGGGAATGGCTACCCACTCTAGTATTCTTGCCTGTAAAACTCCATGGGCAGAGGAGCCTGGCAGGCGACAGCCCATAGAGTCGCAAGGAGTCAGACACAACTGAGCAACTTTCACTTTCACTGAGTGTTATAAAAACGAGGCCTTGTACATTAAGACTGGAAATGTCTTCCCCAGATGCAAAGCTCTCTACTAACAGACTTTATAAAACCCAAACAAGCCCAATCTGCCACCTCCTTACCCCACACTCACTCTCTCACTCATTTGGCGCTCAGTCGTATCTGACTCCATGCGACTCCACAAACTGTAGCCAACCAGGTTCCTCTCCCTGTTCATGGAATTCTCCAGGCAAGAATACTGCAGCAGGTTGTCATTCCCTTCTCCAAGGGATCTTCCTGACCCAGAGATTGAACCTGGATTCCCTGCATTACAGGCAAATTCTTTTCTATTTAAGCCACCAGGAAAGACTCTGCACTGTCGGGAGCCAGCATGGAGAATCCCACCCATGGCAAAGGTCATGAGGAAGAGGCCTGACGGGCAAAGGCGAGATCAGGGCTCAAGGGACCCCCTGAACTTGCTCGAGCACCTACCCCCAAACCAGAATCTGTCTGTCTTACTATTTTATGCCTTTCATCAACTCCTCTGACATTAACAGGGGGCTGCCTCGACCACATTTCTCTGGAAAGAGTTAACTTAGGGCTTTAGTTTCTAAATCTCCTAGGCATGAAAGGAGTGTTTCAAACCCCCTGTTAGCATTCTAGCTTACTTGGCAGCTTTATCCAGACTCTTGCCACATTGTTGAGCCTATGCAATGCTTGCTGCCAAGTTCTCACATCCCTTATCCATTGCGTTCCTGGGAGTGCATATAGTCAGGATGTAGAAGAAACAAGTAATAGCCTTAGCATTAGCAACATTAGACTTTGAGTTAATAAGTTCTTTCTTTGCTGTAACCCGCTGAATCTTTGCTCCATAAAAATGTAACTCTGTACTTTAAGGGTGACACAGACTAAAAATTAAAAAAAAAAAACACTTTAAGGGAAAATCATTGTTCTGGTGTTCTGGCTGACCAACCTTTATCAAAAGGAGGTCATGGACTATCAATAAGCTTCCGGAATAGAAGATGATGTACAGAAAATAAGACTTTTGCAGGAAGGAACCTGATATCGATAAAAGTTATTACTGATGGAATGTTGAGTTGACTCTGCATTTTTCACCTTGCTGTATGTATAACTCAGGGTCTAAAAGCCCCCCCAAAAATAAAGTAAATGGGCCTCGCTCACTGAAGAAGCTTGGTCACCCCGTGTCTCTTTCCTTATCTCTTTATCTCTCTCTCTTTATTCGCCGACATCGTCCATCCTGAGGATATCCCTGCACTCTGCTGAGGCTGGACCTCGGCACTGCACTAGTAGCAAAAAAGCCTATTGGTGACAAAACCTTCTTATACCAAATACAACAACAACTCTGATTAATTGAACACCTATGGTGAACCAGGCCCGGTGCTACACATTTTCCATATATCATGTCTAACCCTCAGCTCACCAAGGGAGGTAGTATTTATTATGAGCTCTATTCTACAGGCAGAAAACACACACAGCACAAAGGCCAAATAACTGACTGAGGTCACACAACTGTAAGTGATTTGAGCCAAGTCAATCAAATTTGGGAAAGGCTACTCACTCCAGTATTCTGGCTTTGAGAATTCCATGGACTGTATAGTAGTCCATGAAGTCGCAAAGCGTCAGACACGACTGAGCAACTTTCACTCCACTTCACTTCAATCTAATTCCAGTGTCTTTGACTTTGCTGAAGACAGATGGGTCAAAATTCAAAACTGGAGAGTTGGTAAGTAGCCAGGAAAAGCCATGCTCAATTTGGCTGCATTAACTGTGGAAAAGTGAAAGCAAAGAATAAACAGGACACTTGTCACCACCTATTGCCTTCACCCAGACATTCAGACTCTCACTCAAGCACCCACAGTTTCTATCCCACCTCAGGTTTTCAGCAACAGCAATTGAAAAGTAGCTTGTCTGAACTGAAATGTGCTAGACATGTCAGATACATATCAGATTTCTAAGACTGGGCACAGCAAAAAGGACAGTAAAATATCTCATCAGTTGCTGTTCTTCAGTTACTAAGTCGTGTTCGACTCTCTGCAATACCATGGACTGCAGTACGCCAGGCTTCCCTGTCCTTCACTATCTCCTGGAGTTTGCTCAAATTCATATCCATTGAGTCAGTGATGCCATCCAACCACCTCATCCTCTGTCGTCCCATTCTCCTCCTGCCTTCAATCTTTCCCAGCATCAGGGTCTTTTCCAATGAGGCAGCTCTTCACATCAGGTGGCCAAAGTATTGAAGCTTCAGCTTCAACATCAGTCCTTCTGATGAATATTCAGGGCTGATTTCCTTGAGACCATACATCTCATCAATAATTTTATGTACATTAAATATATTTATATGTTCTCATGATGTTTTTGGATCTACTGGGTAAAAAATAGATTAAAAGTTTTTTCACTTATTCCTTATCAAAGTTTCTAATGAGACTATGAAGTTGTCTTAATTATGGCTCACTTAATATTTGCAGTGGACAGAGCTGAGATGGATGAATTTTCTGTTGGGCATTATCCTTTCCCTGCACCACAGGAATCTGCAGAAGCTTGGAGTCTAGGGTAGCTCCTTCTGGGAGTGACCACTCAGGCCAGTGAAAGCAGCAGGGGAAAAGCATGGGTGCGTGGGGAGGGCAAGGTCAGCAGAAGTTCCTGCACATTTTCATTGTGTCCCTTTGGTCACTCAGATCATGGGGACCACATGTTCACTCCCTATTTATTACTATTATCTTTATCCCATATGCTTCTCACAACTGCCAGCACATGGGAGCAGTAGGCAAAATCTGGAACAAAAGCTGTGTTTAAATACACATGTAAAGAAAAGTCAAAATATTTGGCATATTACCTAAATATGATATTATTTATATTTACAAACAGCAAAGAAGGTATAGCTGGTAGTTCTGTGGAAACCCAGACAAGTGGCATGAGCTCATCACAGACTGAAAGCCCTAGCAATCGTTTCAATATAAGTGACTGAAAGGCAGGGGAATGATGTCTGTGATCTCACAAGATCAGACAGACCCTCAACTTCTGTACTGTGATCAAGTACTAATTGCAAAATCCATACAAACACAATGCAGAAAGGAAACTGAATTGAGAGAACTGGACTACAGACATCAAGATTTTACTCACACTTATCAGCTGATGAAAACATCAAGTTGAAAAAAGGAAAAAGCTTATAGACAAAGCATGTGTAGCAGATCAGTGTCTGTTAATAGAATTCTTCATTATTTCTTATATATCCTAACTGTGAAATACGACATACTTTCGGAGAGGGAAAGAGAGACAGGGAAGAATAGAGGGGTTGGGGGAGAAGGAAGGAAGGAAGAGGAGGAGGCAGTAGGGAGCGAGGGAGGCAGAAGGAAACTTCAGCTCAGAATGTCCAAAATGTATTGCTGTCTGTTGTGTTTCCTCCCATCACAAGTCACATCCTTTAGAGGAACTCAACACACTTGTCTGATACACAAGACCTGGCCATGCCAGAAGAACATAGACGAGCTTCTCATAATTACGTGGACAACACTGTGAAGCCACTATTTTAACTACTTGGCTCGGGTCTCTGAGCTCATTACTGGGCACACGCCCATGAGGACCATTTGAGAGTCTTCCGCTGAGCCAGCTAAGCTGTCTGAAATCATACAGATTGTTGTTGTTGTTTACTCGATAAGTCGTGGTTGACGCTTTTGCGACCTTGTGGACTGTAGCCCGCCAGCTTCCTCTGTCCATGGGATTTCTCAGGCAAGAATATCAGAGTGGATTGCCATTTTCTTCTCCAGGGGATTTTCCCAGATCAGGGATCAAACCCACATCTCCTCAATTGACAGGCAGATTTTTAATGCTAGCTATCAGGGAAACATTTTCTGATTATAAGAAATCAAACTAAAAATCAATAAGAAAGATACAGGAAAACTTGCCATATACTTGGAAACCAAGCAACACATTTCTAAATAAGTGTGTCTACCTGACCTGCCTCTTGAGAAATCCATATGCAGGTCAGGAAACAACAGTTAGAAGTGGACATGGAACAACAGACTGGTTCCAAATAGGAAAAAGAGTACATCAAGGCTGTATATTGTCTCCCTGCTTATTTAACTTATATGCAGAGTACATCATGAGAAATGCTGGGCTGGAAGAAGCACAGGCTGTAATCAAGATTGCCAGGATAAATCTCAATAACCTCAGATATGCACATGACACCACCCTTATGGCAGAAAGTGAAGCGGAACTGAAAAGACTCTTGATGAAAGTGAAAGAGGAGAGTGAAAATGTTGGCTTAAAGCTCAATGTTCAGAAAACGAAGATCATGGCATCTGGTCCCATCACTTCATGGGAAATAGACGGTGAAACAGTGGAAACAGTGTCAGACTTTATTTTGGGGGGGCTCCAAAATCAATACAGATAGTGACTGCAGCCATGAAATTAAAAGATGCTTACTCCTTGGAAGGAAAGTTATGACCAACCTAGATAGCATATTCAAAAGCAGAGACATTACTTTGCCGACTAAGGTCCGTCTAGTCAAGGCTATGGTTTTTCCAGTGGTCATGTATGGATGTGAGAGTTGGACTGTGAAAAAGCCTGAGCACTGAAGAATGGATGCTTTTGAACTGTGATGTTGGAGAAGACTTGAGAGTCCCTTGGACTGCAAGGAGATCCAACCAGTCCACTCTAAAAGAGATTAGTCCTGGGTGTTCTTTGGAAGGAATGATGCTAAAGCTGAAACTCCAGTACTTTGGCCACCTCATGTAAAGAGCTGACTCATTGGAAAAGACCCTAATGCTGGGAGGGATTGGGGGCAGGAGGAGAAGGGGACGACAGAGGATGAGATGGCTGGGTGGTATCACTGACTTGATGAACGTGAGTCTGAGTGAACTCTGGGAGTTGGTGATGGACAGGGAGGCCTGGCGTGCTGTGATTCATGGGGTCGCAAAGAGTCGGACATGACTGAGTGACTGAACTGAACTGAAGGGAAAGTCACAAAGGAAATTAGAAAGTATTTTTAATTGAATTAAATTTAAAATGCAATGTATCAATATCTATGAAATGCAGCTAAAGGAGTGTTTAGAAGGAAATTTATCTCAGTAAGTGTTTGTATTACAGAAGAGTCTAAAATCAATTATCTAAGCTTCTGCCTTAAAGAGATGGAAAAGAAGACACTGCCGCAGACTAGACTGCGAGACTGTTCTGTCCATGAAATCTCCATGGGCAAATAAAAAGAAGAAATCAAAACCCAAAGAAATCAGAAGGGAGGGAATGATGAAGAGCAGAGCAGAAATCACTGGAATTGTAAGTAAACTAAAAAAGGAGAAAATCGAAGAATCAAAATGTGGGCTTTTTAAGATCAATTTTTACAGCCAGACTGATCACAAGAGAAAGAAGGCCCACATTGCCCGCATCAGGAATAAAAGAAAAGACAAAGCTATTGTTCCTACTATGGAGAAGGGAATGCCAACCGACTCCAATATTCTTGCCTGGAGAGTCCCGTGGACAGAGGAGCCTGGCAGGCTACAGTCTGTGGGGCTGCAAAGAGTCAGACACAACTAAGCAACCAACACTATAGTTCCTACAGACACTAAAAGAATGAAAAAATAGAGCAAATAAATTCTTACAGTAATTACTCCTTTATAACTGTCTCCTTTTCTTTAGCATTTTTAGGGGGAGAGATTCATTCGAGGTGCTGTATATAAAAGTTAATTGATTTCATTGTGATATATAGTACGTCTCTCTATGAATACACCATAATTTATTTACTTATTCTACTGTAAATTGGCTTTTTTTATTGTCTCTATTTGGGAGCTATTGGCATAGCTATAAAATTGTTATATAAAGATTCTTGTGTATGTTTTTTGGTGCACTTTACAAAGTCAGTTCTGTTAGACACCAGGAGTGGAATTTCTGCATTATTGGCTATGCGTGTGTTTAGTTTTACTACACACTGCTAGAGGATTTTTCAAAGTGAGTGTGAATTTATACTTCAAACACTAGTTTACAAGTGTTGCTTTAGCTCTTCATTACTTGAAGGACTCATGAATGATTATCTTCATTGTAGTTGACAGTATTTATTCTCATGCAAACCCCTTTCTTATTTCCAAAGAGTGCTAACCTTTCCTCAGGCATAAGTCAGGCAAAGTGTCCTGGAGTGACCTCGTGTGTGGGGACACGACCGGAAGATGTAATAAGCTTAAACAGTTCTCTGAATACATTCTCACTGGGCTTGAAGCAGGGAAGACAGAGCCCCATTCTTCTGTTTAGAGGGGTGGAACTCACAGCATGACGACAGCTATCTCTCTTTTCTAAACTGCAGTGAAATTGGACTTCTCTGGCAGTCCAATGGTTAAGACGCTAGAGACAGCAGAGGGCACAAGTTTGATCCCTGATTGGGGAACTAAGATCCCGCATGCAATGCAGTGCAGCCAATAAATAAATAAAGTATGAAAAAAAATCACAGTAATCTTTTAAAAGGATAAAATAAAATTTAAAAAATATATAACACAAAGCTATTTTAACCATTTTTAAGCATATAATTCAGTGGGATTAATCACATTAGCAATGCTATTCAGCTATCACCACTCTCAATTTCCACAACTTTTTCATCATCCCAAAGAGAAACTCCATACCCATGAAACAATAACTCCCACAACCCTCTCCCCCATCCCTGGAAAGCACCATTCTATTCTCTGTTTCTGTATCCACAGCTTTCTCTTAAATGTCATCACCAAATCTCCTCCCTACATTAAAGCAGCCGAACTTTCTATGCCGTTGTAATACGTACAATGCCAAAGAATCATAAAACACAGTTCCGAATACTTCCTCTGAGAATTTTTGGTCTGACTCCCACACTCTGGAATTTCATTCTTTGCATAAGTTGATGGCTCAGTCAAAATTTCTCCATGAAAATCGCATTACTTTAGTGAACTACTGACTATCCCTTTAATCCTCCTGCGTCTCTGACTGTATTTTTGTACTGTCCTTCTAAAGAGTCAGAAATTTTTTCACAGAAGAGTCTCCATGAGTTCTACTTGCCATAACGTGGCTGACGATTGAACTCTCTGCTTTGGCTTTGGCAATTCAAGAAGCAGAATATTTCCTAATTTGGGAAATGTGGGTTTAATAGATCCTACAGTGCATCAGCCGGAATGGGATGAATTTAGCTACTACCGTGGGAGTTCCCCAATAACTCAGCATTTCTATAAACGTATCATCCCCCAATAACTCAGCATTTCTATAAACGTATCATCCTTGCAAAAGGATGTTCTGACATGTTTGCACAGCACTTTTGGCCTCTCCAGCAAATTGAAGATAATGGAAACCGGTAGTAAAGTGTCAGAAATTGTCTCCTTTGGTGATACTTGGAGGAATTGCCCATAAATTGTGATCTATTAGCTGTACAAGTTCTTTTGAAATCTCCTTAGGAACAAAAGAGATCCTTCATCTCTCAAATGACATCCAACCTGGATAAAGAGTGCTTTTCCGCCCAATAGAATGAGCGCCTGCCTCATATGAAGAAGTGTATATATGTATTTTAGTAACGAATCTTCCCTAAATTGCTGTCATTTCACTTTGCCAGCACTGTACACCAGAACTTACACTGGAAAGGACCTCAAGAAATCTTTCATTCATCATCATTTCAGAGGAAGCTGCCGAAACTGGCAGTAGGACTCTTTCTGCCAACTGTGTCATAGTAGCAATGATCCCACAGACCAGCGAGCATCTTGACAAAGGCGCAAGCCTTCCTCACCTACAGAAAGCTGCCCTGGCTAACAATCTTCCCATTTACACTCCATATAAGAAGTCCCAAACTTGTCCCCTTAAGGGCCAGAGAGTAAACATTTTATACTTTCCAGGCCTTCTAGTCTCTGTCACAACTATCCAACTCTGCCATTGTAGTGCAAAAGCAGACTATATGGAAACAAGATGGATTTTGTCACAATAAAACTTTTATTTGTGCAAACCAGCAGGGGGTGCCATCTGGCCCACCATCAGTAGTATGCCAACAACTGCCTACAAAGACCTGAATTCTAAATCAGTTATTATGCCTTTGCATTAAAAACTGTCCTTGGCTGGACTTCCCTGGTTGTGCAGTGGATAAGAATCCACCTGCAGGGGACACAGGTTCAATCCCTGATCCAGGAAGATTCTACATGCTGTGGAGCAGCTGTACCGGTGGGCCACAACTACTAAAGCCTATGTGCCTAGAGCTTGTGCTCTGCAACAGTGAGAAGCCACCACAATGACAAGCCCGCGCACCCCCGCTAGAGAACAGCCCCCACTCTCTGCTACTAGAGAAGGCCCACAAGCAGCAACAAAGACCCCACGCAGCCAAAAACAGATGAATAAAAGAATAAAATAAATAAAGCAGCGTATACACGTAAAGAAAAACAGCAAAAAATTGTGCTTGGCCTTAGAAGGTAACTAAGTCTGTATTGTTATCAAAAATTCCTTATTTTTAAGGAATTTAAATATATGTATAGCAGACCCCAAACCGTATCTTTTCAGCTTCGGTTCTCCTAAACCTGCTTTGTTTGCTGGCCAATTAATTTATGACAAAGGAGTCCACAGTATACAGTGGGGAAAGAGCTAGTCTGTTCAATAAATGGTGTTGGAAAAGTCACCAATATTTAATAAGGATTTAACACCTAATATATGAATGGATCCTAAACAGTGTGTGTGTGTATGTGTGTATATATATATATACATATATATACACACCCCATCCTTTGGAATATCACAGCTTAGGGTGGAACCATAAGGAAACAGGCAAATATGAATTCAGATCCCCACTGTGCCTCTCTGCCATCTGAGTGAGCTTGGATGAGGTACCTCAATTCTGTAGTTTCTTCATCTGAGAAATGGGGACAGTGTTACCTACATCCTGGGTCTCTATGCAGGTCAATGAGATTGTGTACATAAAGCCCCATGCAGTACCGGAACACAGAAGGCCCTCAGAAATCAACTTCTTTCCCTGCTTTCTTCTTAGGTCAGGACATAAAGAACTAACACCACAAATTCATTTCAGACATGTACTCAAACCAGTGAATGCAGTTCCAAAGAATAGCAAGGAGAAATAGGAAAGCCTTCCTCAGTGGTCAGTGCAAAGAAATAGAGGAAAACAATAGAACAGGAAAGACTAGAGATCTCTCAAAGAAAGTCAGAGATACCAACGGAACATTTCATGTAAATATGGGCTCGATAAAGGACAGAAATGGTATGGACCTAACAGAAGCAGAAGATATTAAGAAGAGGTGGCAAGAATACACAGAAGAACTATAAACAAAAGATCTTCATGATCCAGTTAATCACGGTGGTGTGATCACTCACCTAGAGCCAGACATCCTGGAATGTGTAGTCAAGTGGGCCTTAGGAAGCATCGCTAGGAACAAAGCTAGTGGAGGTGATGGAATTCCAGTTGAGCTATTTCAAATCCTGAAAGATGATGCTGTGAAAGTGCTGCACTCAATACGCCAGCAAATTTGGAAAACTCAGCAGTGGCCACAGGACTGGAAAAGGGCAGTTTTCATTCCAATCCCAAAGAAAGGCAATGCCAAAGAATGCTCAAACTACTGCACAATTGCACTCATCTCACATGCTAGTAAAGTAACGCTCAAAATTCTCCAAGCCAGGCTTCAGCAATACATGAACCATAAACTTCCAGATGTTCAAGCTGGTTTTAGAAAAGGCAGAGGAACCAGAGATCAAACTGCCAACATATGCTGGATCATGGAAAAAGGAAGAGAGTTCCAGAAAAACATCTATTTCTCTTTTATTGACTATGCTAAAACCTTTGACTGTGTGGATCACAATAAAGTGTGCAAAATTGTGAAAGAGATGGGAATACCAGACTACCTGACCTGCCTCTTGAGAAACCTGTATGCAGATCAGGAAGCAACAGTTAGAACTGGACATGGAACAACAGACTGGTTCCAAATAGGAAAAGGAGTACGTCAAGGCTGTATATTGTCACCCTGCTTACTTAACTTATATGCAGAGTATACCATGAGAAACGCTGGGCTGGATAAAGCATAAGCTGGAATCAAGATTGCTGGGAGAAATATCAATAACCTCAGATATGCAGATGACACCACCCTTATGGCGGAAAGTGAAGAAGAACTAACGAGCCTCTTGATGAAAGTGAAATAGGAGAGTGAAAAAGTTGGCTTAAAGCTCAACATTCAGAAAACTAAGATCATGGTATCTGATCCCATCACTTCATGGCAAATAGATGGGAAACAATGGCTGACTTTATTTTCTGGGCTCCAAAATCACTGCAGATGGTAATTGCAGCCATGAAATTAAAAGACGCTTACTCCTTGGAAGGAAAGTTATGACCAACCTAGACAGCATATTAAAAAGCAGAGACATTACTTTGCCAACAAAGGTCCATCTAGTCAAGGCTATGGTTTTTCCAGTGGTCATGTATGGATGTGAGAGTTGGACTATAAAGAAAGCTGAGCACTGAAGAATTGATGCTTCTGAACTGTGGTGTTGGAGAAGACTCTTGAGAGTCCCTTGGACTGCAAGGAGATCCAACCAGTCCATCCTAAAGGAGATCAGTCCTGGGTTTTCATTGGAAGGACTAATGCTGAAGCTGAAACTTCAATACTTTGGCCACCTGATGTGAAGAGCTGACTCATTTGAAAACACCCTGATGCTGGGAAACATTGAGGGCAGGAGGAGAAGGGGACAACAGAGGATGAGATGGTTGGATGGCATCACTGACTCAATGGACATGGGTTTGGTTGGACTCTGGGAGTTCGTGATGGACAGGGAGGCCTGGCTTGCTGCGGTTCATGAGGTCGCAAAGTGTCAGACACGACTGAGTGACTGAACTGAACTCAAACCAAAACACACGTGGTCTTTATCCTGTGGGATTATAGATTATATAAGCAGAAAGGGTCTGATTGATCAGGAATGACTGTGTACAGAATATGAGGCACCTTCACTATGCTCAGAACAGAGAACCTCTGAACTCGCAGAAGCACCTACTATAAAAGCTCTCGGCCTTCCTTGATGTAAAGATATCCTAGAACTTACCTTTTCAAAAATTATTTTCCAACATGCTTGCCCACGTTCAAGGAGTATTTTGCTTCATTTTTGTTGTAAAGTTGGATCAATAATGGGTTGGCATAGTGAGTGCTTGCAATTGTCCACCCTTCAAGGCTGATTTCATCAAGAATATCTGGGTCCCTGGAGACTCAGATTTAGGCAAGCACCTATTTACTCCTCTGCCCTCAACATTCTTATGCTCTTCTGCACAGGACTTCCCTAACTCACAAACCAAGGGGAAATTACATGCTGAATTGTGATGACATATAACACATATCACACAATCAATATAGTGGTTCCAATGTCCACAACAGTTACATTTCTTCCTTCTTCACACCAGATATTACAGTTGTAAATCTTTTTCCTTTAGAAAATTACAACTTTTCTCATGTCCCACCAGGCAAGATAGCATCTCTGTTGCCTTCTTCCAAGCCTTGCCTTTATCTCTTTAGACTCCAAAGAGAAATGGATTATTTCCTGCCATGTCAGTAAATAAGGATGTCATAGTCATCAGCGATTGCAGCCTTCCAAGCACGAGCCGGTGAGCCCTGAGTGAACTCAGGATGTGAAAACACAGGATCCTAGCCTCAGAGAGCTGAGGCGCCTATCAAAGGAATGATTTCAGTGAGCCCAGACTCCTGCATCTTCCCATATATAGAAAAGTGCTAAATTCGTTAACTTGGGATATCTGGTTTTGTTTAATTAACAATAATCTTTTGACATTCAAACTAATTGTTGCAAAATTTTTATAACCTGGATCCTCCCTTCAGCGCCTCAGAGCAGTTCTCTCAGGGCTACTTGAGATGTTATTGCCTGGACTTGAATCCCTTAAAAATTCCACCAAATAAAACATAACTCTCAACTTTTAGGTTGTATTTTTTCAGTTGACACCAATATTAACACAAGTATTACAGAAGCCTCTGTGCATACTCTCCTGTTGCTGGATACACCCTCCAAGATATCTCCATACTAATCTTACCCACTAAACGAAACCCACTCTAATATACTGGCGTCAACAAAAAAATATCCTCATGGTTGCAGGAAGAATTAGCTCTACCATTCTGCATTTTAAATGTTTAGAATAACTAAAGCAAATTTTTGAGAGAGTCCCGGTTCCACAACTAAGAAGTCAGCAGATTGAGAAGGCACAAGTAATCTGATAAAGTTTTCATTTCAAGCAAAGATGCACTTCTCAGGGCTTAGATTTGGAGAAGAAAACTGGGCCACATAGGGGAAAAATATATTCTAATTGTAAAATCACCATTATTGAGCTTTATGAAACTCTGGAAACTTCATATAATAGGATAGCGAATTGCTTAAAAATAAGGGCTTTTTTCACTCACTAGCTAGGTGACCTGAGGACATTGCTTTATCTCCCTGAGTCCCAGTTACCCTGCCAACAAAATAAAATGGTAATAACATTATTTACCTCATACACTTATCGGGAGGATTGAATGAGCTAATGCATACATAGCCACTCAAGTGACAAGGACAAATGTGTTCCGGCCTAAGTGTGCCCATGTTTTCTTCCACTAAATCCTTCAGAAGAAAAGGAGGGTTTTCCTTCTCTTTTCTTTGCTTTCTTTCCTTTTTCCTTCCCTCCTTTTCTTCCCTCACTTACCCTTGAAAGGCTTCTGTCTTTGCTGACTTCATTCCCAAATTTTTGAGATACAGACTCAAGAGCATGGGGAAGTCACAGAGGTAGAGAAAAAGTGGGAGAGAAATAAACAGAGGAACCTGCCCAGACTTCAGGGAGAGTGAGAGCTGTGAGAGACACACTGGAGCAAGTGGAATACGGGACGCTTCAGGAGAGGAAGGGCCTTTGGAGATGTGTTGAGATACGTGCTGCTGTGGTTTACATGTTGAATACCCTCTAATGATAATGACATTTCCTTTTATTACCTTGGGTTGCTGTTAGGGCTTGGGTTTTTTTCCCCTTTATTTTTAAACTTTCTGTTGGAGTATAATTCTTGTCACTGTTGTGTTAGTTTCTGCTGTACAGCAAAGTGAATCAGTTATATGGATACATCAGTTCAGTTCAGTTGCTCAGTTGAGTCTGACTCTTTGCAACCTCATGTATTGCAGCACGCCAGGCCTCCCTGTCCATCACCAACTCCCAGAGTTCACTCAGACTCACGTCCATCGAGTCAGGGAGGCCATCCAGCCATCTCATCCTCTGTCATCCCCTTCTCCTCCTGTCCCCAATCCTTCCCAGCATCAGAGTCTTTTCCAATGAGTCAACTCTTCTCATGAGGTGGCCAAAGTACTGGAGTTTCAGCTTCAGCATCATTCCTTCCAACATATATCCTCTCTTTTTGGATTTCCTTCCCATTTAGGTCACCACAGAGCACTGAATAAGAGTTCTCTGGGCTATACAGTAAGTTCTTAGTAGTTTCCTATTTTATACATAGGATCAATATAAGTCAATCCTGATCTCCCAGTTCATCCCACCCTCCCTTTCCCCCTTGGCATCCAAATGTTTGTGCTCTACACCTCTGTATTTCTGCTTTGTAAATAGGATCATCTGTACCAGTCTTTTTCAGACTCCACATATAGGCGCTGATACACAATATTTGTCTTTCTCTGCTAGGGGCTTCTTTGACTGTGACTCCGCACACTCCTAGACCACATAGGAATCTAGCTTATGTGTGTGACAGTCGCGGTGGTGGCAATGAAGACGATGATGACTGTACGACGCTCTTCTCGTACGCAGATGTGTGCTGCAGCAATGGTCACTACTCTTCCGTGGAAACGGGATACTGTTCTGAAGTCAAAGTTTACTCAAAGAAGAGAACGTGAAAAGGAATATTCTGGGTCCCACGTGGGAAACTGATGCTATTTCTTTGAAGAATTCTAAGCAAAATGTTAAGAAACTTCTAAATATTTGCCACAATTATTTATCTAAAGCCCCCAAATCAGACAACAAAAGCTAGCCAGAGGCTCCTAAAAAATTCTGACATATAAGAAAATATACTGGGCAATACAGAGTAGAGGAAGACAAAATCAGATTAAGCAACAATAGATAGCAATCAGCATTGACAAGAAGAAATTCTTGGTTCTCAGTTTCCACATTTGTAAGACAAAAAGGGTAAAAGAGAGCATGCTGCCCTACTAACCATTACGGTCCCATGAGCTGTGTTTGAGATGAAAATGATTGGGCTTCCCTGATGGCTCAGGTGGTAAAGAATCCACCTGCAATGCAGGAGACCTCAGTTCGATTCCTGGGTCAGGAAGATCTCCTGGAGAAGGGATAGGCTACCCACTCCAGTATTCTTGGGCTTCCCTTGTAGCTCAGCTGGTAAAGAATCTGCCTGCAATGTGGAAGACCTGGGTTCAATCCCTGTCTTGGGAAGATACCATGGAGAATGGAGATGCTACCCACGCCAGTATTCCAGCCTGGAGAATTCCATGGAGTGCATAGTACGTGGGGTCACAAAGAGTCGGACATGACTGAGTGACTTTCACTTTCGAGTTGTAAGGGCTCCAATTCTTCACCCCAACTTCAATCAAAGACACATACCCTCTGAACCTTACTCAACTGAAGATAACATTACATTTGGATTCTTTTTTAAAAAAAGAATTCTCTGGCTTACATTTTTTTTTCAATATTAAATTAGCAAGTTTACTCCCTGCTGGATCTAAAGCATTCCCAGACCTACATATGTTTTTAAAAATGCTATAAACAACATTTCCCATCTAAAATGTGTGCAAATGGATTTTATCAGTGATTCACTCAATGTTTACAGAATGTGATTTTATTAAAGAATACTATTTTATGGGACAGTTCATTTTAAATCAATTAAGCATTCAACTGTAGAATTAAAAAGAGAAGAGCAAAGCAAGAGCAATGACATCAATAGATAGAAAAGAAATGAATTCATGTGATCAAGGTAAAATTCTTATCACAATGCCTGACACAGAGTAAGTAATTACACCTCTAGCCAAATAAAGATAAAAGGTTAATTCATAAATTAAAAAGCGAGAAAAAAAAAAGTAGCAATTCATCCAAAAGCAGGGTCTAGAAAGGAACTGTGTGGGGTGTGGAGAAGCAGGGTTGCTGCTGCTTAGTTGCTAAGTGGTGTCCAGCTCTACTGCAATCCCATAGACTGCAGCCCACCAGGCTCCTCTGTCCATGGGATTTTCCAGGCAAGAATACTGGAGCGGGTATTCTCCAGAGGACCTTCCCAACCCAGGGATTGAACCCACATCTCCTGCATTGGGAGGCAGATTCTTTACCACTAAGCCATCAGGGAAGCTCGAGAAGTAGGGTAGGAGACCCTAAAACAGACCAAACATGCCAGATCTGATCAAGGAAAAATAAAATCACAATCTAAGTAAATATCATTAGAAAGAAAATGACACAAATGATGTAAAGAGATTGAGAATTATCACCTTTAAACAAGGTGAGAGCATTTATCTAAACTAGGAAAAGCACACAGCAACTTGAGGATTCAACGTTTCTGAGGGTTCCTTATTTGCTATTGGTCATGAGGATGGAACGTGTGGAGTAGATTATGAAGATTCTGCAGCCACTTGAGTAGTCTTGCCAAGTGGTATTTGTCTTCAACTAGAAAAAGCCATTGCTCTTATTTCTGAAGGTTTAGAAGGCCCGGGAAATTCAATATATTTGAGTACACAAAGGTCTAGATCCCACATACAAATATTCTATTCTTGCCAAATCAGGGCCCTGACTTTGTCACAACAGACTTCGGAAGGTTAAAAATTCAAATTTTCTGGGACTTCTAAAACTCTTACAATCCAAACACACACACCACACAAACACATATAACAAAATATAATAAATATATAATTAAGAAAAGAAATAAATCTAAAAATAAAATAAGCCTGAAGGACTGAATTCTATGCTTCCTTTACTTCTGCGTGCACAGGGTATTTCCAAAATCAACACACAAATAACTGAATGGGTGAATGATTGCTTGTTAATTATCTGCACATAAAGAAAACTTACTCTTCCTCAACAACAGGAAATTTTAAAAAACTGTACCAGGGTTAATCTAGAAAATCTAAATGTAAAAGGTGCTAGAAAATTTTTCGTATAAAATTTCTTATAATTTTTTGATATATACTACTCTTCTAAGCCACACGAGTATAAAAGTTGAAAAGAAATTACTAGCTAATTTGAATATTTCAAGTCAATGTATTGAGAGAAATCACCTCATAATTATATTAAAATATAGATAAAACATTGTATTCTTATCCCTTCTTCTGTCCGTATGTTCATCCCCTTTTTTAGAACAGGCTTTGCCAACAGTCCTTGCTTTTCACCCTCCTTTCTTTAACCTTGAGATTAGAAGTTAAAAGTTCTTCACGTGAGAATCAGTCGATGTTCAGAAGCCTTGTGAACTGATTTTGAAAAGCTCTTGAGGTCTTTAATGCCACTTTAAGCCAGTTCTTCCTATCAGTAGGTATTTGAAATCTCTCTCCTGCCAATTACCATTTTCCTTGGTTCACACGTCCAACCTGCAAGTTTAGAAATAGGTCAGGGATTTGGAAAATTCGAAGTCAAATCCCCTGATAGAAAGCAATGTGATGACATAGAAAACTCAAGAGTCTAATCAGTTTCGATGCCTAGATGGGTCACAAATTGAGCAATTCAGTTAAGTCTTTGGCTCTTCCATTGTATAAAACCAAGAGAAGCAAGCGCTTGGATCTGCCAGTTTTGCAGGAGAAATGAGATTGTCAGGAGCAATGTTTGCCGGAAGTGAATGCACAGCTCAAAAGATGACCCAGAAACCCATCATTTCTCCACTTTGCCAACATGAGCATGATTCTTTGCGTCTTTGTAGCCCCATGGAAATACGTGCTTTGTTGCTCAGTCGTGTCCAACTCTCTGGGACCCCATGGACTGTAGCCCGCCAGGCTCCTCTGTCCATGAGGATTCTCCAGGCAACAACAGTAGAGTGGTTGTCCATGCCCTCCTCCAGGGAATCTTCCCACCCAGGGACTGAGCCCAGGTCTCCCACATTGCAGGCAGACTCTGTACTGTCTAAGCCCCCACACTATCAAATAAAGGCTTGAGTGGCATGTAGCCAAGAGGCAGTACTAAGGCTTGACTGGCATACAGCTCCAATCCCAATACTTCTCCCTCAGCAACCCAGCTCGGATATTACCAGGAAAGAGGAGGCACTTAGATCGACCACAAAAGTATAATTAGATGCCCTTCTCAAAACTATCTACCTACTCTTTCTCTTACCACATTCCATCAGTTCAAGTTAATTTGGATAAAAAGCTTCACTTTAGGGCTGCAAGTGGGTATTAAATACAGTACAGTATAAATACAGTAGTCATTTACTCCTTAATGTCAAAAAGCACAAAGTTAGTTCATGGTCAATAATTGGGAGTTCTTGTTTATTAAAGGAAACGGAAGAAAAGCAATCGTGAGAAGTGCGTTACTTAAGACTGAGGTGTAGAGCAGACCACATGGGAATTGAGAACTTGAGAACATGTCAGTACCAAGTGGACACGGAGAGCAGGAGGTTGGGGTGGGTATGAAAGTAAAGATAAAACGAGAGAAGTGGCCATGATTTGCCAAGTAAGTGTCCCAACATACGTTTGTGGGAAATCTTATTGGAGGTTCCTCTGACTAATGTCTTGATTGGAGTAACGCAGCAGATTTGCTTGGAAAACTGCGATCTTCTGTTTGCCATGATTTATTCCCCACTCCCCAGTCTTCACGTATCATTCCAGTTCCTGCCTCCTTGGGGATAAAAGTGAGAAAGAAAATGGAAAAGAGAGGGGGGAAGGCCAGCTGCCTGCAGACACAGGAAAAGGTAGGTTGCTCCTGCTCCCAGGACCTGCACTCAGTCCCATTGTTGTTGTTATTCAATCACTAAGTTGTATCCGACTCTTTGCGGCCTCATGCCAGGCTTCCCTATCCTTCATCTCCCAGAGTTTCCTCAAATTCACATCCTCTGAGTCAGTGATGCCATCCAACCATCTCATCCTCTGCCCTAAATCTTTTCCAGCATCAGGGTCTTTTCCGATGAGTCAGCTCTTTGCATCAGGTAGCCACAGTGTTGGAGCTTCAGCTTCAGCACCAACCCTGCATATTCATTGAAAGGACTGATGCTGGAGCTAAAACTCTGTCCCATAATATTCTATTAAGATTTCGCTTACTCATGTGAGCCACTAGAAATTATTCTCCATAAATGAGTTAGATCTCCAAGACTGACATAATTCAGAATAGAGCTGCCCTACTGCAGGTCTTTTTCAAGTGGTAAGGGTGATTTAATTTTTTATTTTTATTTATTTACTGTTTTGGTTAGGGCTATTTAGAAACAAATTTAGACTTAAATTGAAGAAAGTAGGGAAAACCACTAGATCATTCAAGTATGACCTAAATCAAATCCCTTATGATTATACAGTGGAAGTGAGAAATAGATTTAAGGGCCTAGATCTGATAGATAGAGTGCCTGATGAACTATGGAATGAGGTTTGTGACATTGTACAGGAGACAGGGATCAAGACCATCCCCATGGAAAAGAAATGCAAAAAAGCAAAATGGCTGTCTAGGGAGGCCTTACAAATAGCTGTGAAAAGAAGAGAGGTGAAAAGCAAAGGAGAAAAGGAAAGATATGAGCATCTGAATGCAGAGTTCCAAAGAATAGCAAAAAGAGATAAGAAAGCCTTCTTCAGTGATCAATGCAAAGAAATAGAGGCAAACAACAAAATGGGAAAGACTAGAGATCTCTTCAAGAAAATTAGACACACCAAGGGAACATTTCATGCAAAGATGGGCTTGATAAAGGACAGAAATGGTATGGACCTAACAGAAGCAGAAGATATTAAGAAGAGGTGGCAAGAATACACAGAAGAACTGTACAAAAAAGATCTTCAAGACCAAGATAACAACGATGGTGTGATCACTCACCTAGAGCCAGACATCCTGGAATGTGAAGTCAAGTGGGCCTTAGGAAACATCACTACGAACAAAGCTAGTGGAGGTGATGGAATTCCTATTGAGCTATTTCAAATCCTGAAAGATGATGCTGTGAAAGTGCTGCACTCAATATGCCAGCAAATTTGGAAAACTCAGCAGTGGCCACAGGACTGGAAAAGGGCAGTTTTCATTCCAATCCCAAAGAAAGGCTATGCCAAAGAATGCTCAAACTACCGCACAATTGCACTCATCTCACATGCTAGTAAAGTAATGCTCAAAATTCTCCAAGCCAGGCTTTAGCAATACATGAACCGTGAACTTCCGGATGTTCAAGCTGGTTTTAGAAAAGGCAGAGGAACCAGAGATCAAAGTGCCAACATCCTCTGGATCATGGAAAAAGCATGAGAGTTCCAGAAAAACATCTACTTCTGCTTTATTGACTATGCCAAAGCCTTTGACTGTGTGGATCACAATAAAGTGTGCAAAATTCTGAGAGAGATGGGAATGCCAGACCACCTGACCTGCCTCTTGAGAAACCTATATGCAGGTCAGGAAGCAACAGTTAGAACTGGACATGGAACAACAGACTGGTTCCAAATAGGAAAAGGAGTACATCAAGGCTGTATATTGTCACCTTGCTTATTTAACTTCTATGCAGAGTACATCACAAGAAACGCTAGACTGGAAGAAACACAAGCTGGAATCAAGACTGCCAGGAGAATTATCAATCACCTCAGATATGCAGATGACACCACCCTTATGGCAGAAAGTGAAGAGGAACTAAAAAGCCTCTTGATGAAAGTGAAAGAGGAGAGTGAAAAAGTTGGCTTAAAGCTCAACATTCAGAAAACAAAGATCATGACATCTGATCCCATTACTTCATGGGAAATAGACGGGGAAACAGTGGAAACAGTGCCAGACTTTATTTTGGGGGGCTCCAAAATCACTGCAGATGGTGATTGCAGCCATGAAATTAAAAGATGCTTACTCGTTGGAAGGAAAGTTATGACCAACCTAGATAGCATATTCAAAAGCAGAGACATTACTTTGCCAACTAAGGTCCATCTAGTCAAGGCTATGGTTTTTCCAGTGGTCATGTATGGATGTGAGAGTTGGACTGTGAATAAAGCCGAGCGCCGAAGAATTGATGCTTTTGATCTGTGATGTTGGAGAAGACTCTTGAGAGTCCCTTGGACTGCAAGAAGATCCAACCAGTCCATTCTGAAGGAGATCAGCCCTGGGATTTCTTTGGTAGGAATGATGCTAAAGCTGAAACTCCAGTACTTTGGCCACCTCATGCGAAGAGTTGATTCATTGGAAAAGACTCTGATGCTGGCAGGGATTGGGGAGCAGGAGGAGAAGGGGACGACAGAGGATGAGATGGCTGGATGGCATCACTGACTCGATGGACATGAGTCTGAGTGAACTCTGGGAGTTGGTGATGGACAGGGAGGCCTGGTGTGCTGAGATTCATGGGGTCGCAAAGAGTGGGACACGACTGAGCGACTGAACTGAACTGATTTAGACACAAGGAGGAGTCATTATAAAGTAGAATCAGTCTTAGAATGGTCACTGGGTAGAGGCATAAGGGAAGGTGAGAAAGTCTGCAAGGCCAATGCCAATCCCTAAGTTAGGATCCGCTAAGGAGAGAGAAACCACGTAGTAATGTGAATGAGAAAAATTTAACATAAAGGATTACTGGCATGGAATTGGAATGGTGGAGAGCTGGCTAATAAGAATTTAAGAGAATTCTTAAGAACCCGTAGGAGCAGATATAATATATGGAACACCCGGTATCCTTAAGGGTGAAATGGGTATCCCCAGAAGGGTTGAAAGGCAGTCCCCACTGGGAAGGGCAAAACCACGCCCCTCTGGATGGTGGGGAGTGGCTAAGGTGACTCATTAGTGGGATTTGCAGAAAACCTGCCCTCCATGCACTACGGGAAACTAGTGGCCTTGAGGAGATGCTGAACCTGGGAGCCCCAGGAAGCCTTCATTGCAGGAGCCCACTGCAAGAGACACCAGGACTCTGTGGGCTCCCAGAACAAGAGGAAGCCAAGCCATTTCAAGCACAGAGCACCAAGCAAAGTGTACCATGAAGGAGCCAGGATGGAGAACATGAGTTTGCTGCAGAAATCACACTCTCCAGGAGCGCAGTACTGGAGACACTGGAGATGCTGGCCGAGGCGAATGCACTGAGCATGTGGTGGCCAGTAGCACACTCATCAGCAGGGCGCCAGGGTCTTAGGTGCAGGATGTCCATGTCATGTGGTCGCCAGGCCAGAGTTAGGGCCAGGGTCTTTCAAAATGATGGTGTGCTCTGGGACACAGAGCTTGAGTCGAGTGCCACTGGATGGTACCTTCACACACACACACACACACACACACACACACAATGATAAATTCATGGAGAAGTAGCCCACAGCTACAGAACTAGGAAGCCCCATCTTCTATTGCCATCCTCCTTATTTAATTTACATGCAGAGTACCTTGTGTGAAATGCCAGGCTAGATAAAGCACAAGCTGGAATCAAGATTGCTGGGAGAAGTATCAGGAACCTCAGATATGCAGATGATACCATTCTATGGCAGAAAGTGAAGAGGAACTAAAGAGCCTCTTGATGACAGTGAAAGAGGAGAGGGAAAAAGCTGGCTTAAAGCTCAGCATTCAAACAACTAAGATCATGGCATTGGTGGTCCCATCACTTCATAGCAAATAGATGGGGAAACAATGGAAACAGTGAGAGACTATTTTCTTGGGCTCCAAAATCACTGCAGATGGTGACTGCAGCCATGAAATTAAAAGACGCATGCTCCTTGGAAGGAAAGATATGACAAACCTAGAGAGCATATTAAAAAGCAAAGACCTCACTTTGCTGACAAAGGTCCATCTAGTGAAAGCTATGGTTTTTCCAGGAGTCACCAATGGATGTGAGAGTTGGACCATAAAGAAGACTGAGTGAGGCAGAATTGATGCTTTTGAACTGTGGTGCTGGAGAAGCCTCTTGAGAGTGCCTTGGACTGCAAGGAGATCCAACCAGTCCATCCTAAAGGAGATCAGTCCTTAGCATTCATTGGAAGGACTGATGTTGAAGCTGAAGCTCCAATACTTTGGCCACCTGATGCGAAGAGCTGACTCATTTGAAAAGACCCTGATGCTGGGAAAGATCGAAGGCGGGAGGAGAAGGGGATGACAGAGGATGAGATGGTTGAATGGCATCACCGACTCGATGGACTTGAGTTTGAGCAAACTCCAGGAGATAATGAAAGACAGGGAAGCCTGGCCTGCTGCAGTCCATGGGGTCGCAAAGACTCGGACACGAGTGAGTGAGGGAACATTTACCATGTCCCTCTAGCTCCCCCTACTGGCAAAGCTTGACATATGCGTGTCAGAGAAGGTAGTGAAGGGCGAATAGCCCCTGAGAAATAATAGATTGACAATGGTCACTGTGCCTAGCAAAGAACTATAAAACTCAATTCAGTGTAACTATAAACACCAATACTACATATGTCACCCTGAGATAACTTCGTGTTGTGTTAGTCATGATGCCATTTCCTTCTCCATAAGATTACTAGGAAAGCCCAATTAAGGTATAGCCTTGGATAGGTAATAACTAATAACAGTCTCTTGGGGCTTCCCAGGTGGCTCAGTGGTAAAGAATCTGCCTGCCAAGCAGGAGACATAGATTCAATTCCTGATCTGGCAAGATCCCCTGAAGAAGGAAATGGTAAGCCACTCCAGAATTCTTGCCTGGGAAATCCCATGGACAGAGAAGCCTGGCAGGCTACAGTCCACAGGGTCACAAAAGAGTCAGATATGACTTAGCAATGCAACAACAACAATTATCTAGTTTACTTTTTATTGAGGTATAATTGACATATGACATTAGTTTCAGGTGTGCAACATAATTTGATGTTTGTATATATTGCAAAATGGTCACCACGGTAAGTCTAGTTAACATCCATCACCATATAGAATTATGACTTTTTTCTCATGATGAGAACTTTTAAGATTTACTCTCTTGGCAACTTCCAGATATTCAATACAGTATTGTTAAATGTAGGCTCTGTGTTGTAAATCACACCCCCCCTAAATTATTTATTTTACAACTGGAAGATGGTACCTTTCGATTGCCTTCATCCATTTTTTCTCACACCCTCACATGGCTCACCTCTGGCAACTACCAGCTTGTTCTCTGTATCGAGGAGCTTAGTTTTTTTATTCTACCTGTAAGTGAGATCGTAGAGTATTTGTTTTTCTCTAATTCATTTCACTTAGCATACTGCCCTCAAGATCCATCCATGTTGTCACAGAAGACTTCATTCTTTTTTATAGCTGAACAGTATTCCACTGTATATATACACCATGTTTTCTTTATCCATTTATCCATTGTTGGACACTTGGGTTACTGATATATTTTGGCTGTTATAAATAATGCTGTTTTTTAAATAAACACACAGATGTGAAACTAATGGATGATATAGTAGCTGAATTTTTATTTTTTTGAGGACTCTCCATGACATTTTCTATAGTGGCTGCATGAATTTACGTTCCTACTAATGCTGCATGAGGCTTCCCTTTTTTCCACATCCTTGCCAACACACTTTATTTCTTGTCTTTTTGATGATAGCTCTTCTCATGGGTGCAAAGTAATAACTCATTGTGGTTTGGATTTGCATTCCCCTATTGTCACCCTGCTTATTTAACTTCTATGCAGAGTACATCACAAGAAACGCTGGGCTGGAAGAAGCACAAGCTGGAATCAAGATTGCCGGGAGAAATATCAATCACCTCAGATATGCAGATGACACCACCCTTATGGCAGAAAGTGAAGAGGAACTAAAAAGCCTCTTGATGAAAGTGAAAGAGGAGAGTGAAAACGTTGGCTTAAAGCTCAACATTCAGAAAACAAAAGATCATGGCATCTGGTCCCATCACTTCATGGGAAATAGATGGTGAGACAGTGGAAACAGTGTCAGACTTTATTTTGGGGGGCTCCAAAATCACTGCAGATGGTGATTGCAGCCATGAAATTAAAAGATGCTTACTCCTTGGAAGGAAAGTTATGACCAACCTAGATAGCATATTCAAAAGCAGAGACATTACTTTGCCAACAAAGGTCTGTCTAGTCAAGGCTATGGTTTTTCCAGTGGTCATGTATGGATGTGAGAGTTGGACTGTGAAGAAAGCTGAGTGCCGAAGAATTGATGCTTTTGAACTGTGGTGTTGGAGAAGACTCTTGAGAGTCCCTTGGACTGCAAGGAGATCCAACCAGTCCATCCTAAAGGAGATCAATCCTGGGTGTTCTTCGGAAGGAATGATGCTAAAGCTGAAACTCCAGTACTTTGGCCACCTCATGAGAAGAGTTGACTCATTGGAAAAGACTCTGATGTTGGGAGGGATTGGGGGCAGGAGGAGAAGGGGACAACAGAGGATGAGATGGCTGGATGGCATCACTGACTCGATGAACATGAGTTTGAATGAACTCTGGGAGTTGGTGATGGACAGGGAGGCCTGGTGTGCAGCAATTCATGGGATTGCAGAGTCAGACGCTACTGAACTGAATTGAACTGAACTGATGATTAGTGAGGTTGAACACTTTTTCTTGTACCTATTAACCATTTGTATGTCTTCTCTGGAAAAATGTCTATTCAGATCCTTGACTCACTTTTTAATCATATTGTTTGGGTTTTTGCTATTGAATTGTAAGAGTTTTTATATACTTTGGATACCAACCTTTTAACAGGTATACAATTGCAAGTATTTTCTTCCATTCGATGCGTTGCCTTTTAATTTTGTTGGTAGTTTCCATTGCTGTGCAGAGGGTTTTTAGTTTGATGTAGACCTGCTGATTTATTTTGTTTATGCTGCCTTTGATTTTGGTGTCAAGTTCAAAAATACACTGCCAAGACTGATGTCAAGGAGATGAGTACCTGTTTTTTTCTAGGAGTTTTATGGTCTCAGGTCTTACAGATCTTACAGTCAAGCCTTTTGAGTTAATTTTTGTGTATGGTACACAATAGTGGTCCAGTTTCCTTCTTCTCTATGTGGATGTTCAGTTTCTCCCTCACCATTTACTGAAGAGACTGGCCCTTTCCTCACAAGATATTCTTGGCTTCTTTGTCACTAGCTTTAGTTGTATTAATTGCAAACCATGCATCACTTATCCAATTCACTAATAGAATCCAGCAAATGAAAATGGCTCCGTTAAAACGCATCACTGGTCATGACCCCCAAAACTTCCTTCCTCAGTTATTCAACCTTCATCCCCCAAAGACCCAAGCTTTCAAGTTGTACATGATTCTTCTGATTCCACAGCCCTTATGCTGCCCCCAGCATTTCATGAATCTCCACCGTGGTTGTTTATCTTCATTTTTACTGTTAACAGTTCAGAAAATTTGCTCTTAACAGCATGATTTTTATAATAGGTTTTTGGTTCGTGTTTCTATCTTCCCATTTATATACTGTATGATAACTGTCACTCCAGTATTCTTGCCTGGAAAACCCTATGGACAGAGGAGCCCGGTGGGCTAAAGCCCCTGGGATCGTAAAGGTGGACACAACTTAGTGACTAAACAACAATAACAAACCGTCACCCTTTAATCTCTCAAAACACTGATTATAGCACATTTGTTTTAAAAAATGAATAACCATGCTTATTTGTTCAAATTAAACTTTTAAAAATTTACATAAGATGTACTACATCCATGGACCTCAGATGACTTTTCCAAAGCTGTTTGATTAAACAGCCCTTCTGCTTTGCATCTTTCTATAGGATGTGATTGTCTAGGCTTTCCAGCATTTCTACCTTGTCTCATAAAACAGGAAACTGACGGTTTACCCTCCTCAAAGAAAGTGGTCTCTGGGTGCTCTCTCACTAACCTTTTTGGTACAGTTGAGAAAAGGAACTGACAACACTTGACTCAGCTCTAGACACCTCTTTTGGAAAAATGTGCCCTCAGGAGCACACATCCTCTGCTTCTCCGGGTAGTAACCTTATAGAGGCATAAATCTGCTGCTCCGAGAAATCCATGTACCAAGCAGAGAAGCAGCGGAATGAAATGTAAGAGGTACATTGGCTGCCGATTTCAACCACATTTTCCAATCCAGCTTTTACAAAATTAAAATTTATAAGATGGAAATGTGGTCTCCATCTGTTTTAGTAACATATTTTACTTTCATGTGATTCCAGATTTTGGAGAGGAAGGAGAATGTTACTTAGCTCTGTGCCTGAGCCCCACTCCCATGCCTGGCAGGGGACCCACATCTCACAGCAGGACACAGGTAAAGACTCTGGTGCCCAAAGAGGTTAAAAAGACTAGCCCAACTGTGTGCCCATCTAGTCAGAGAATGATTCATGCAGTCCAGATTTCAGAAGTCCAAGTGTAAGATGACTGGTAATAAACCATGACTCTTTCTATGTGGGAGTCACTGGGGATCCCTTCGAAAATCTAGTGAAAGAGAAGAACCCTCTCTTCTAAAAAAATGCACATTATCGCAGTAACATTTGCAACAACTTCAGGAGGATTGCAGACTCCCTAAAGCCTAAAACTGACCCTCACGTGTTCCATGGAGTCCAGGGAAAGGACTTCAAATTAACTTTTATTCTGTTTCTACCTTTTAAATTTATATTTATACTCTTCCTTCTCCTTTCATTTCATCTTCCTTCCTAAAAATCTCACTGTTTCTACAATGTCCACTGGTCTATTCATCATTTAATTTAAAAAATTTTAAAGCATTAGCTAGCATGTTTCCCAGGTCCATATTCCTACATGAATGGCATTTAATCATAGAAATGATTAATATCCCATCCCCCCCCCCAATCCAGACAGCATGGCACAGCTATTAAACTGTATACAAATGTTCCCTCTGTACACAGACTCATGAAACTGGCTTTTGATACAGTTGAACGGAATCTAATTTTGAATATTGAAGCAATGACTTCAATTCACACAAAAAGCACTCAAATTCTAAAATAAGTAGTTCTCATAAATTTGGAACACACAGGTTTGGTCAGCACCACCAGGATGCCTAGAATAGAAGTGACCAAGCGTTTTAGGTTGAATTCACATATAAAATGGAAGAATAAGAACAGTTGGCAGCACTCTAATATTCATTGATTCTCAGATCATGCCAAGTTTTTTTTTGTGTGCAGACTGAATATGCAAATTAAAGTTATTCATAGTACACAACGTGAAGATAACAGCGTCTGTCATCTTCTTCATGCAATGGGGAGTTAAGTGCAGGTCTCACCTGAACACTTGAGGACATCACACGGCACCTTCAACAGGAAGAGGGAGACCCCATGCAGAATTCATAGAGGAGATGACAGAAGCAGTTCATAAACCTCACTCCCACCCCACACACATGAAGTGAATGAGAAAACTGAATTTGGATATGGAAGAAGCAATTACCTTGAGGGAGTGTCTTTGGAGAGAGTTCTCCCTGCAAAAATAAAGACAATGGATGTATTTCCTCTTCAAGTCAAGAAAAACGGGCTTTATGTGTCCCCTAAGTTAGAGTTTGTAGTTAAGTGCTATTTTCTTCTTGCCTAGGAGACCCAAGGTATAAGTTCAGTTCAGTTCAGTTCAGTTCAGTTGCTCAGTTGTGTCCGACTCTTTGCAACCCCATGGACTCCAGCACGCCAGGCCTCCCTGTCCATTGCCAACACCTGGAGTTCACTCAAACTCATGTCCATTGAGTCGGTGATGCCATCCAGCCATCTCATTCTCTGTCGTCCCCTTCTCCTCCTGCTCCCCAATCCCTCCCAACATCAGAGTCTTTCCCAATGAGTCAACTCTTCGCATGAGGTGGCCAAAGTACTGGAGTTTCAGCTTTAGCATCATTCCTTCCAAAGAAATCCCAGGGCTGGTCTCCTTCAGAATGGACTAGTTGGATCTCCTTGCAGTCCAAGGGACTCTCAAGAGTCTTCTCCAACACCACAGTTCAAAAGCATCAATTCCTCGGCACTCAGCTTTCTTCACAGTTCAACTCTCAGAATTTTCCAGAGTTTGTTGTGATCCACATAGTCAAAGGCTTTGGCATAGTCAACAAAGCAGAAATAGATGTTTTTCTGGAAGTCTCTTGCTTTTTCAATGATCTAGCAGAAGTTGGCAATTTGATCTCTGGTTCCTCTGCCTTTTCTAAAACCAGCTTGAACATCTGGAAGTTCAAAGTTCATATACTGTTGAAGCCTTGCTTGGAGAATTTAGAGCATTACTTTACTAGCATGTGAGATGAGTGCAATTGTGTGGTAGTTTGAGCATTCTTTGGCATTGCCTCTCTTTGGGATTGGAATGAAAACTGCCCTTTTCCAGTCCTGTGGCCACTGCTGAGTTTTCCAAATTTGCTGGCATATTGAGTGCAGCACTTTCACAGCATCATCTTTCAGGATTTGAAACAGCTCCACTGGAATTCCATCACCTCCACTAGCTTTGTTCGTAGTGACGCTTTCTAAGGCCTACTTGACTTCACATCCCAGGAGGTCTGGCTCTAGGTGAGTGATCACACCACTGTGATTAACTGGGTCATGAAGATCTTTTTTGTATAGGTCTTCTGTGTATTCTTGCCACCTCTTCTTAATATCTTCTGCTTCTGTTAGGTCCAGACCATTTCTGTCCTTTATCGAGCCCATCTTTGCATGAAATGTTCCCTTGGTATCTCCAATTTTCTTGAAGAGATCTCTAGTCTTTCCCATTCTGTTGTTTGCCTCTATTTCTTTGCATTGATCACTGAGGAAGACTTTCTTATCTCTCCTTGTGATTCTTTGGAACTCTGCATTCAGATGCTTATATCCTTCCTTTTCTCTGCTTTTCGCTTCTCTTCTTTTCACAGCTATTTGTAAGACCTCCCCAGACAGCCATTTTGCTTTTTTGCATTTCTTTTCCATGGGGATTGTCTTGATCCCTGTCTCCTGTACAATGTCGTGAACCTCTGCCATAGTTCATCAGGCACTCTATCTATCAAATCTAGTCCCTTAAATCTATTTCTCACTTCCACTGTATAATCATAAGGAATTTGATTCAGGTCATACCTGAATGATCTAGTGGTTTTCCCTACTTTCTTCAATTTCAGTCTGAATTTGGCAATAAGGAGTTCATGATCTGAGCCACAGTCAGCTCCTGGTCTTGTTTTTGCTGACTGTGTAGAGCTTCTCCATCTTTGGCTGCAAAGAATATAATCAGTCTGATTTCGGTGTTGACCATCTGGTGATGTCCATGTGTAGAGTCTTCTCTTGTGTTTTTGGAAGAGGGTGTTTGCTATGACCAGTGCGTTCTCTTGGCAAAGCTCTATTAGCTTTTGCCCTGCTTCATTCCATATTCCAAGGCCAAATTTGCCTGTTACCCCAGGTGTTTCTTGACTTCCTACTTTTGCATTCCAGTCCCCTATAATGAAAAGGACATCTTTTTTGGGTGTTAGTTCTAAAAGGTCTTGTAGGTCTTCATAGAACTGTTCAACTTTAGCTTCTTCAGCATTACTGGTTGGGGCATAGACTTGGATAACTGTGATATTGAATGGTTTGCCTTGGAAACGAACAGAGATCATTCTGTCATTGTTGAGACTGCATCCAAGTACTGCATTTCGGACTCTTTTGTTGACCATGATGGCTACTCCATTTCTTCTGAGGGATTCCTGCCCACAGTAGTAGATATAATGGTCATCTGAGTTAAATTCACCCATTCCAGCCCATTTAGTTCACTGATTCCTATAATGTCAAGGTTCACTCTTGCCATCTCCTGTTTGACCACTTTCAATTTACCTTGATTCATGGACCTAACATTCCAGGTTCCTATGCAATATTGCTCTTTAAAGCATCGGACCTTGCTTCTATCACCAGTCACATCCACAACTGGGTATTGTTTTTGCTTTGGCTCCATCCTTTCATTCTTTCTGGAGTTATTTCTCCACTGATCTCCAGTAGTATATTCGGCACCTACTGACCTGGGGAGTTCCTCTTTCAGTATCCTATCATTTTGCCTTTTTGTACTGTTCATGGGGTTCTCAAGGCAAGAATAATAAAGTGGTTTGCCATTCCCTTCTCCAGTGGACCACATTCTGTCATCCGCTGGATCATGAAAAAGGAAGTGAGTTCAAGAAAAACATCTGTTTCTGCTTTATTGACTATGCCAAAGCCTTTGACTGTGTGGATCACAATAAACTGTGGAAAATTCTGAGAGAGATGGGAGTACCAGACCACCTGACCTGCCTCTTGAGAAACCTATATGCAGGTCAGGAAGAAAGAGTTAGAACTGGACATGGAACAACAGACTGGTGCCAAATAGGAAAAGGAGTACATCAAGGCTGTATAGTGTCACCCTGCTTATTTAACTTCTATGCAGAGTACATCATGAGAAACGCTGGACTGGAAGAAACACAGGCTGGAATCAAGATTGCCAGGAGAAATATAAATAACCTCAGATATGCAGATGACACCACCCTTATTGAAGAAAGTGAAAAGGAACTAAGAAGACTCTTGATGAAAGTGAAAGAAGAGAGTGGAAAAGTTGGCTTAAAGCTCAACATTCAGAAAACGAAGATCATGGCATCTGGTAACATCACTTCTTGGGAAATAGATGGGGAAACAGTGGAAACAGTGGCAGACTTTATTTTGGGGGGCTCCAAAATCACCGCAGATGGTGATTGCAGCCATGAAATTAAAAGATGCTTACTCCTTGGAAGGAAAGTTATGACCAACCTAGATAGCATATTCAAAAGCAGAGACATTACTTTGCCAACAAAGGTCCGTCTAGTCAAGGCTATGGTTTTTCCAGTGGTCATGTTGGACTGTGTTGGATTGTGTTGGACTGTGTTGGACTGTGAAGAAAGCTGAGCACCAAAGAATTGATGCTTTCAAACTGTGGTGTTAGAGAAGACTCTTGAGAGTCCCCTGGACTGCAAGGAGATCCAACCAGTCCATTCTAAAGGAGATCAGTCCTGGGTTTTCTTTGGAAAGACTGATGCTAAAGCTGAAACTCCAATACTTTGACTACCTCATGCTAAGAGTTGACTCATTGGAAAAGACTCTGATGCTGGGAGGTATTGTGGGCAGGAGGAGAAGGGGACAACAGAGGATGAGATGGCTGGATGGCATCACCAACTCGACGGACATGAGTTTGAGTGAACTCTGGGAGTTGGTGATGGAGAGGGAGGTCTGGCATGCTGCAATTCATGGGGTCACAGAGAGTCAGATACGACTGAGCAACTACTGAACTGAACCCATCTGATCACATGGACCACAGCCTTGTCTAACTCAATGAAACTATGAGCCATGCCGTGTACCGCCACCCAAGAGGGACAGGTCGTGGTGGAGAGTTCTGACAAAACATGGTCCACTGGAGAAGGGAATGGCAAACCACCTCAGTATTCTTGCCTTGAGAAACCCATGAACAGTATGAACAGTATGAAAGGTATAAGACAGAAGCTTTGATGGCAGAGCCAAGGAAAATTCCTAGATCTTAGATGCTTTGCAGGCAATGAGTTTTTAAGAGCAAAGAATGTGTGCATTTGCGCAGGATCAGATTTGGGAGGACATTCATGGGAGACCCAAAGTTCAGTCTTGTCTGAAAGAGCTGGCTGATTGAGGTTTAAACCCCTGCCTAGTGCACAAGGTGCCCTGGAAAAGGAAACAGCAACCCACACCAGTATACTTATCTGGGAAATCCCATGAACAGAGAAGCTGATCTGGCTTCCATGGGATCACAAAAAAGTCAGACATTACTTAGTGACTAAACAACAAACAAGTGTGGAAGTGCAAATGCTAGGTCGTGGAAGAACCATCAGATAAAAATTTTCTTGATCTCCTTTCCTTAACTTTCTCCTTGCAAGCAACCCTGTGTAATAGAAACAGAAGTGGTGAAAGAGACAGGAGGGGAATCAGGCCCCCCTCGCCAACCCAAACGATTGCGGAGAGATAGGTCCAGGCTTGGGGAGAGAGAAGACCCACCTTTACATGGTAGGCACAGTTGTGAATATCATGGGGGTCTGGATGTGTTAGTCTCTGGAATGAAGACACTTACATTTGCTGGCAGAGACCAGAAAACCCAACAAACATAACTTATATTTAATCCTGGGCAAGAGAGAAAGGAGAGCCAGTGGGAACCAAAAATAAAGTTCCTTATGATTAAATCTCCCAGAAAGTGTTTGCTCAACATTTATTTAATATCATAAAACTAAAGGAGAGAAAATTTAATCTCCGTCCCTTTTCAAAAATAAATTAAGATCTAAAACTGGCCTCAGAGTGCTCTAGAAACATGTAAACAGAAGTAAAGATAAGCAGACCTCTGCCAGAGGGGGGAAAAAATCCACAAACAGTGGAAAACAGGCCAGTCAGTTTATACTAACTGACATCAGTGAAATGTAATTATCTCATTCTTACGTGGTTTTAAACACATAAGCATAACATGGAGTACATGAACTTGGAGGAAAAATAACTAGCCTTATGGTTATTGCCAGGGTACCAAACAGGGCAGGCTAAAACACCAACCCAAACTCCATATTTAACAACAAGATAATAAAAGATAAATACATTATGAACCCAACATCTGCGGGAAGATATTACTGCAAGATTAACCCTGAAGGAGGCATGAGGCAGACTAAAGAGAAGGAATGTAGGAGGAAAATGTGTTTGGGTTTGGCATTTATGTGGGCATATCTCGTTTTACTGCATTTTGCAGAGGTTCCTTTTTTTTTTCTTTTTAACAAACTGAAGGTTTCTGGCAACCTTGAGTTGAGCAAGTCTTCTGGCAGGCACCATTTTTTCAACAGCATTTCCTCTGCACATCCCTGCACTGTATTTTGGTAATTCACACCATATTTCAGACTCCTTTGCTATTACATTTTTCATGGTGATCTGTGATTAGCGATCTTTGATGTTGCCATTGTCATTGTGTTGGGGCACCATGAACCACCCTCATATAAGAGGGCAGGCTTAACAGATAAATGGGTTAACGTTCCAAATGCTCCACTGATCAGCCACTCCCCTGTTTCTCTCCCTTTCTCTCCCTCTATTCTCTGAGACACAGCAGTATAGTATTTAGGCCACGTAATAAGCCTACAATGGCTTCTAGGTGCTCAAGTGAAAGAAAGAGTTGCACGTCTCACTTTAAATCAAAAGTTACAAATGATTCAGTTTAGTGAGGAAGGCATGTTGAAAACCAAAAGAAGACAAAAACCAGGCCTCTTGACCCCCCAAACCAAGTTGTGAATGCAAAGGAAAAGTTCTTGAAGAGCATTAAAGAGGCTGACTCCAGGGAACATGTGAATGATAAGAAAGTGATATAGCATTGTTACTGATACGGACAAAGTTTTAATGGTCTTGGTGATCAACGCAGCCACAAGATGTCCTTAAGCCAAAATCTTGTCCAGAGCCAGGCCCTAACTCTTTTCAAATCTATGAAGGCTGAAACAGGTGAGGAATCAGCAGAAGAAAAGCTTGAGGCTAGCAGAGGTTGGTTCATGAGGTTTAAGAAAAGAATCCATCTCCATAATGTGAAAGTGCAAGGGAAGCAGCAGGTCTAATGTAGAAGCTACAGCGAGCCATCCAGAAGATCTTTGTTGTTGTCGTTTGGTGGCTACGTCATGTCTGACTCTTTACGACGCCATGGACTGCAGCACACCAGACTCCTCTGTCCTCCAATATCTCCCTGATTTTACTCAAACTTATATCCATTGAGTTGGTGATGCTTTCTAACTGTCTCATCCTCTGCCGTCCCCTAGTTAAGATAATTAATGAGGTGGCCACACTAAACAACAGATCTTCAATGTAAACAAAACATCCTTCTATTGCAAGAAGATGCCATCTGGGACTTCCACAGCTAGAGAGGAGAAGTCGATGCCTGGCTTCAAAGGTTGGGCTGACTTTCCTATTAGGAGCTAATGCAGCTGGTGACTTGTAGTTGAAGCCAACGCTCATTTACCATTCAAAATCTTAGAGCTCTTAAAATGATGTTAATTGTACTCTGTCTGTGCTCTAAAAATGGAAAAAACAAAGTCTAGATGACAGCCCATCTGCTTACAACACTGTTTACTGAGCAATTTAAGCCTATTGTTCAGACCCACTGCTCAGAAAAAAAGAAAGATTCCTTTCAAAAATATTTCTACTCATTGGCTATGCAGTTGGTCATCCAAGAGCTCTCACAGAGCTGTACAAGGAGATTAACATTGTTTTCATGCTATTAAAACTTTAACAGATGAGGCGATGCTTCTTATGGATGAGCAAAGCATGTGGTTTCTTGGGATGGAATCTACTCCTGCTGAAGATGCTGAGAAGACTGTTGAAATCACAAGGAAGGATTTAGAATGTTAGGTAGATTTGGTTGATTAAGCAGCTGTGGGGTTTGGGAGAACTGAGTCCAGTTTTTAAAGAATTTTGACTGGAAGTAAAATGGTATCAAACAGCACTGTAAGCTACAGAAAAATTGGTGGTGAAAGGAAGCATCAGTTCATGCAACAAACTTCACTGTTGCCTTATTTTAAGAAACTGCCACAGCCACACCAACTTTTAGCAGCCACCACCCTGATTAGTCAGCCCCATCAGCACTGAGGCAGGAACCTTTAGCAGCAAAAAGATCACAACTTGCTGAAGGCTCAGATGATGGTTAGCACTTTTCAAGCAATAAAGTATTTCTCATTAAAGTATTTATATTTTTTTAGATATAATGCTATCATTATATGCTTGAGACTATTGTAGCATAAACATAACTTGTACATGCACTGGAAAACCAAAAGGTCATGTATCTCACTATGTTGCAATCTTGTGCTGGTGTGGAACTGAACTCACCATATCTCCAAGGTTTGTAAAAAACGTCAGAACCAGGTTTTCTACCAGCAAACTTCTCTCCTAGTGGGTAGTGGTGTGCTTGTAAAAGTTACACAGTTGATTCTTCTGGGGAGGTAAAAGCCCCAGTTTGTAGTATATACTGATTTCCATAGTGTAACTGCTTCCACCATGCTGACTTCAAGCTACAGTGTAAGTGGGGTCACTGAGCAGAGATGCACTCACCTGTGTCTCAGCCTTAAAGACAATAGGAGGAAATTACCATCAATAAAGGGCTTCCCTCATAGCTCAGTCGGTAAAGAATCTGCCTGCAATGCAGGAGACCTGGGTTCATTCCCTGGGTCGGGAAGATCCCCTGGAGAAGGAAATGGCAATCCACTCCAGTATTCTTGCCTAGAAAATCCCATGGATGGAGCAGCCTGGCGGGCTACAGTCCATGGGGTCACAAGAGTCGGACACAACTTAGCTACTAAACCACCATCACCATTAATAATAGTAAAAGTTGTGATTAGAAAGTCATGTTTCTGAGAACTTATTGCCATTTTTTCCTAATATTCATTTAATTTATATGCTTATATGGTTTGATTTTATAGTTTAAATGAAATGTTTAACAAGCACAAAATCTCTGGACTTTTCACAATAGACGTTGGTGAGCCCACCAAGCCAGCTCCAGCACACTCATCAGCTCAGACATCTGGTTTCTCCTGCTGACTCTGGGCAAAGATGGTGGCAGGGGGAAAAAAAAAAGATTTCTGGCAAAAGTCCAAAGGCTTGACAACACACTCTGTAGGTCAGGCCATGGGGAAGAAACTGACATGCACACGTTTTCAGGGGAGGAGGAGTGGGTTAAAATGGTGTGACCTCTAAGAGTAAAAAGCCTGGCTTAAAACTCAACATTCAGAAAACGAAGATCATGGCATCCGGTCCCGTCACTTCATGGCAAATAGCTGAGGAAGCAATGGAAACAGTGATAGACTGTATTTTCTTGGGCTCCGAAATCACTGTGGACAATAACTGCAGCTATGAAATTAAAAGACACTTGCTCCTTCGAAGAAAAGCTACAACAAACCTAGACAGCATATTAAAAGGCAGAGACATTACTTTGCCAACAAAGGTCCATCTAGTCAAAGCTATGGTTTTTCCAGTAGTCATGTATGGATGTGAGAGTTGGACCATAAAGAAGGCTGAGCACCGAAGAACTGATGCTTTCAAACTGTGGGGCTGGAGAAGACTCTTGAGAGTCCCTTGGACTGCAAGGAGATCAAACCAGTCCATCCTAAAGGAAATCAACTCTGAATATTCATTGTAAGGACTGATGTTGAAGCTCCAAATCTTTGGGGACCTGATTCAAAGAGCCAGCTCATTGGAAAAGACCCTGATTCTGGGAAAGATTGAGGGCAGGAGGAGAAGGGAGTGACAGAGGATGAGATGGCAGTATGGCATCACTGACTCAACAGACGTGAGTTTGAGCAAACACCAGGAGACAGTGAAGGACAAGGAAGCCTGGAGTGCTGTGGCTCAGGGGGTCGCAAAGAGCTGGACATGACTAGGCGACTGAACAACAACAACATAATATACATATTTGCCCTTTGCCTCAGCAATTACACTGTGGGCAGTTATACTTTTAGGCACTTCTACAAGAATGAAACATATGTGCAAAGTTATTCATTGAGGCATTGAGCAAAATATTGTGAACAACCCAAATTTAGATTAACAGGGAATTGGTTAGATAGTCTATGTAATGTCCACACAATGAAATGCAATGCAGTCATTAAAAAAGAAATAATTCAAGATATATTGTTAATTCTTTAAAAAGATGCAGTAAAATATATGTAAATACTCATCTATCCTTATGCAGGCATAAGGCAACACATAAAATTAATAGTGTATTAGTTTCCTTACTGTATAACTTTGCTTTCAAAGACACATACTATCATTCAAAGCCTCTCCAAGAATTAAAAAACCTACATATCAGCCTCTCAAAGCAGGTCAGCGGTTTTTTTTTTTTTTTTAAAGTAAATGTTTCCAATACCGCATCATGAATCTGACTGTAATACTGTGCTCCATAAAAATTTTAGTATGGTTAGTGAATAGGCTTTGCCTGCATGACCACAAACTCTCTTCATGTCTGATGTTTGGTTACGTTGAATTTGATCTGCTGACTGTAGCATACAGCATCAAATCTGAATATTGACTTCAGCATCCACGAATAACAGAAATCACTCAGTTTAACTTTCCCATTTTTAAATTGAGCATCAGTGTGTGTGTGTCTGTGTGTGTGTGTGTGTGTGTGTGACCCTGCTACCAAAAACACACTAACACACATTTGCTATAAACTCAGGTTCAACGGAAACCAATGAACCTTAAAAAGAGTCTTTTCAATCTTGGGCTGGGAAAAACAGCAGACCACAAGGAGCAAATCGTTGCTCTAAAAGCAATTTTAATTGCTGGTTATACTTCGAATCCACATTACTTTTAAAGAAAAGGCAATGCTGATCCCTAGTGCTATCAAATTTGGAGGTCTGAGCGGTTCAGTCAAATAAATTATTGAATCGCCCACTCTCAGCATCATTCTCTTGTTTTCCATCCTCTTAACCTCATGTGTCAAAGAAGGATGAATTCCTGAAACAAAGGAAGTCATCTAACATCTAAATCTCACATTGGAAAAATACTGAGGCTTTAATTTTTCATGGCAAAGCTATACTAAATATTCATAGAATTTGGCTTTCCTTGACACAAATGCAGGCAGCAGAAATAAAACTGACTGACAGTGGATAAAGAACACAGGCAGGCAGGCATAGTCCATCAATCTCCTGTTTGAACCTGTAGCCTCACTGAAGCTCCCAGTAATACACCTTCGGGGACAAGCTATTCCGGATGGCACCTTCCAGAACCTTAGAGGCTGGCTCCTCTGAGAAGTTGTTCCCTATTTATTTGGTTGGCAGCATCTGACAATGCTAGTGACAGGTGTGTCGTAGGGTGTCAGCCACACTGTGGGAACCGCCACCCATGTGTCATCTCTCTGGACCGTCTACCCTGCCAGGCTGTGTAGTCCTGGGCTCAGCTGAGCAGCCCTCCTGAACGGGGTCTTCACCTTGAACTAAAGGTAATGAAATGCTTCCACCAACACCAGTCCCCCCAGAACTGTGTCTTTGAGCCAGCCTATCGATCTTCTTGAACGCTCCAAGCAAGGGGGAGTCTCCTCCTCCTTTGTATACGGGGGTTTGAGGGGTGTGTGTGTGTGTTTTATTCATCAGATCTCATGTTATCCTCATGGTGAAACGTAGGAGAATAGACACCAAAAGTCATATGGCTGGAAAATGCTTTAAAACTGAACCTGCCACATATCCAGCCTACCACGTCTTTACTGGAGTGGATTCCGAAAGTGAAAGTCACATCTGACTCTTTGCGACCCCATGGACTATACAGTCCATGGCATTCTCCAGGCCAGAATACTGGAGTGGGTAGCCTTTCCCTTCTCCAGGGGACCTTCCCAACCCAGGGATCGAACCCAGGTCTCCTGCATTGCAGGTGGGTTCTTTACCAGCTGAGCCACAAGGGAAGCCCAAGGGAGGGAGCAGATTCTAGAAGGGGGAATTTTTATGTTGGGAATGAGTGGGCTTTGTTTCATTTTGTCACTTTCTTTAGAAAAACCTCAAATTTACAAGACAGTTGCAAGTACAGCTATGTATCTTTTACCTACATTTCCAGTACTTTGGCCACCTCATGTGAAGAGTTGACTCATTGGAAAAGACTCTGATGCTGGGAGGGATTGGGGGCAGGAGGAGAAGGGGACGACAGAGGATGAGATGGCTGGATGGCATCACTGACTCGACGGATGTGAGTCTGGGTGAACTCCGGAAGTTGGTGATGGACAGGGAGGCCTGGCGTGCTGCGATTCATGGGGTCGCAAAGAGTCAGACACGACTGAGCGACTGAACTGAACTGAACTGAACCAATAGCTAACATTTTGCTGCATTTGCTTCATCATATAGATAAATAGGCAGGCAGACACACATATATATATATTTGTAATAATTATTGTTATAAAATTAACTAAATGTTGCAAACAGTATGAGCTTTCACCCCTATAAATGCCTGTTTCAGCATATACTTCCTAAGAGCAAGGTTATTATCTTACATAGCCACAGCAATCAAATTCAGAAAATGTAACACTGACATACTACTACACTGAGGCTGTATAAATGATCTATTCCCCACTAAACTTTGACTCAGTTTTAGTATCCATTGATATTTGCCAGAATCAATTATACTCATGATAGTTGCAAATAGTGGAAGAGTTTTTCATTGGCGTTCTACTCTGAGCAAGTTTCTCCAGTAATTTGTTGGTAGTTTGTTTTAAAATTCATATATTTATTCTTACTAAAACTTTATATTACTGCATACGGACTATGGATTGTGATGACGATTTACTTCTAATCTGTCCAACATTTGACCACTGGCAGTTTGCACTGCTTCGTTATTATGAATAAGGCTGCTTTAAACATTTCTGTACAATTTTTGTTTGAACACCTGCTTTGTTCTTGGGGTCTTTCCTCTCCCATTTTAAAACCATTTGGCTGTTTGGGTCTCCTTGAAATTCCTTATGAATTGTAGAATTGGCTCTTCCATTTCTATTTAAAAAAAGAAGCCATTGGGACTTTAAGAACAATTTGACTGACTCTATAGATCACTTCAGTTGTCATCTTAACCACAGATAATTTACCAGTTTTTCTACAATACCACCACCCTTTTTCGATCACTTTAGAGTTAGCTCTACACATGGATGCAATTTTATATCCTGTTTCTTGGAGTCTTTCTTTTCAAAACATGTATTGATTATTCATGACACAAACTACAACTCAAAGAAATCAAAAGTGATTCCTATAAACATCTCCCATTAGTGGAAATACATTTTCTGAAGATGAAAGTCATTCTGTAGTCCAAAAGCAGTGAAAAGCTATGAAACCCAGTGACCCAAGTGTAATAAAAAACAGGCATCCCAACGTAAACTGTTTAAGATGCTTAACAACAAGAACATTCTCCCTCTGCTCCCTCCTCTAAGTGGTATCTCCCAGAAAGAAGCCTGTACTCTACTCATCAGAAAGTGTTAATTGCTCAATCATGTCCAACTCTTCGTGACTCCATGAACTGTAGCCCACCAGGCTCCTCTGTCTCTGGGATTCTCCAGGAAAGAATACTGGAGTGGGTTTCCATTTCCTTCTCCAGGGGATCTTCCCCACCTAGGGACTGAACCTGGGTCTCCTGCACTGCAGTCAGATTTCTTTACCACTGAACCACCAGGAGAGCCCTCACCCTCCTCTGGCCCCGCAGTCTCTATGGCTGCTGCAAATCTTATAGAGCTTGCCTGGCTCTGGCGGCAGGCGGGGGCTTGTGCTGGTGGTCCCACAGGACTAGAGCCACTGGAGACAGGGTCCCCAAACAGTTACCACCCCCCAGGAAAAGCGAGAGACAAACACTGGAGGAGCCCGGTCTTTCTGCAAAGAGGCACAGTCACTTACCTCACAGCTGCAGCCTGAGGGGCAGCTTCTAATCAAGCTTATCTAGGGCCTAATACAATCCCATCCAGAGACATTGGAGCGCTCCTGTCTTCTTCGTGTTCTCATCCTCGCGGCTGTGCTACAGAATGCTGGTATATCCCAGAGGGCAGCTTTCACACGTGGCTGGTGCCCTGGATTTTGCAGCTGCTGCCCGAGGGAAGGAGGGGCGGAGGCAGGGGGAGATGTAATCCCTCTTGGTTACCTGGCTCAGGTGGCCACAGGGGCCTTGTGTTCCTGTGTCCCTTGGGACAGTAATAATCAGAGACAGTTCTTGGCAGGCTCCCAGCCCCAGGGCACCACAAAGACAGCTAACGGAAATGCTCCCAGGCTTTCTGTGAAAGAGGCCTATTTGCTTGTCCTGGAGCTTAAGCTCAAGGGCAGGCATCTCGTGTGGCCCACATCTCCCAGGAGGCCAAGGCCGGTGGGCATCAGCTTAGCGCTCTCTCACTGCCTTGCTTCAGCTTGTCAGAATCCGTTGGAAGTGAGCTTGTACGTGAATCTAGTGCCCTGGACTTCATGGCTGATGCCCAGGGAGGTCCCTTCGTTGCCTAGCTCTGGTGGCCAGCAAGGCTTGCATGCCAGTGTCCCACGGGATTGTAACAAATGGGGACAAAGTTTCTAGCCAGCTACTACGCAGGGCACAGCACAGACAGCAGACTGAACACACCCCCAGTCTCTCTGAGAAAGAGAAAGGCTCACCCTGGAGCTCCAGGCTGAGGGGCAGGCTTCAGGTTCTCACACACCTAGGGGTGCACCGAGGTGCAATCCAGGGATGGAGACCAGTGGGGGCCATCTCTGCACTCTCCCTCTGCCTCACTTCTGGAAAGGAGCTTGTACACTCACCTGGCGCTGACTTTTGTGATTGCTGCCAAGGCGACACCTCTGGATGGCCTGGCTCTGGTGACCAGCAGACTTTTGCTGCAGTCCCGTGGGGCTGCGGGCTTCCCTGGTTGCTCAGATGGTAAGAAGTCTATCTGCAATGCAGGAGACCCAGCTTTGATCCCTGGGTTGGGAAGATCCCCTGGAGAAGGTGACGGCAATCCACAACAGTATTCTTGCCTGGAAAATTCCATGGACAGACAAGCCTGGCGGGCTACGTGTAATCCATGGGGTCACAAAGAGTCAGACACGACTGAGCAACTAACACTGCAAAGGCTGCTGCCTGAGGAATCGGCTTCCCGTCAGCCCGAATCTAACCACTAAGATTCTCCACTTTGGACCTTGACAGGTATTGGCACGTCCTCAACTACTGGGAGCCACTAAAACAGTCACTTAGACAATCACAAAAGTTTAAGGACAATCAAGAGCAAGGGCAGAGTTAACGCTCATTTCCTACACAAGGCCACTTCTTCAAGACAGGGAGAGGTGGCTACTTTGTTTAATGCATAGAAACAAACACAGAGAGTCAAGTAAAATGGAGACACAGAGGAATAACCCCCCCCAAAAAAAGGAAGAGTAATCACTTTCAAATCAATTTATGAGGCCTACATTACCCTGATACCAAAACCAGAGAAGAACACCACAAGAAAATAATAGGCCCATATGCGTGATAAACAAGATGTGAAATACTCGACAAAATACTAGCCAATGAAATTCAACAATATCTTAAAAGGATCATATGCTGTGACCATGTGGGATTTATTTCAGGGATACAAGGATGGTTCAACATTCACAATAATCAATGTAATACATCATATTAACCAAAAAAAGACACAAATTATGTGATATCAATAAATGCAGAAAAAGCATACAACAAATTTCAATACCCATCTTATAATAAAACTCTCAACAAAGAGGATACAGAGAGAATGTATCTCAACATAATAAAGGCCATACATGACAAATCCATGTAATATGCCATGTATGACATCATAGTCAATGGTGAAAAGCTGGACATTTTTCCTCTAAGACTGAGACAAGGATGCCCACTTTTGCCACTGTTATTCAACACAGTATTGGATATTCCAACCAGAACAATTAAATAAGAAAAAGAAATAGATGGTACTTACATCTAGAGAATTCCATGGACAGAGGAGTCTGGTGGGCTACAGTCTGTGGGGTCACAAAGAGTCAGACACAATGATGTGATTAACACTTTCACTTTTCACATATCAGAAAAGATTGTATAACTGTCACTATTTGCAGATGATATAAAATTGCATATGGAAAATCCTAAAGATTGCATACACAAAAAAACTGTAGAATAAATGCATTCAGTATAGCTTTGGGTTACAAAATGACTATACAAAAATCTAATGTGTTTCCATACGCTAACCTTATGCAGTTTCCATAAATGTTATGGCCAAATTCAAATAATACATTTCTTTGGGTCATTTTCAGCCGCAAGAAGAACCATTTCATTTCAGCAATCAAATGTCCAACTGACATTAAATAACCTTATTAATTTAAACCAATTCCTCTCCTCTGGCTTTGGTGTGATTTGACCTTGAAGGCTCATTCTGAGAAACTGCTCTGGTTTTCTGCATCTGCTTTCACTCCCTAGGCTGCCCTTAGCTCCCCCAGTGCTGAACAGGAACTGGGAAGAGCAGAAAGGAACAGCTGGCAAAGACACTCTATGTGTTTACTGTACCATATCCTCTTCCTTCATATATGGGCAAACGGCACTTCCCAGCTTCCTCTGCAGTCAGTTTGGCTAATAAAAGTCACTTCCAGAGCAAGTCAGGAGCCTATATACCTGGCCCACTCATCCTAAGGTCTCTGCTGCAAACAGCCTTTGAGACCACGTGTACTAGATGATATAGCAACAAGGCACCCAAACCCCATCCATCTCTATACAAGCACAGAAAGAGCTTTCACTGTGTTAAGCTGATGTGATTTTCAGTTAATTGATGACTGTGGCATAATCAGTTCTACTATGACTGATACCAACAGTAGGTAGCTGCAATGGTTGCAACCATGCATTGTCCTCTGGTGTGGCAATTTCCAGACATTGATTCTTTCTCACCCAGGGGCACTTTCACAAGATCCTCAGAGATAGCCCCACCCCTCAAGATGCAGGCAATGCCCCTCCTCTACCTGGCTGCTTTTGACTCCTCGGCCCTTGACCTTCCCCTTGGTCCCTTCAGCCCTCCAGACAGCCCTCTTGCACAGGGTTTTTAAAGGACTAGGCTGGTCATACCTGGTTCAAGGGTGCCACATATATGATGCTCCTAATACAAGCCCATCTTTCGCTCTTTCTGCTTCTCTAGCCAGTTATCAGAACCACCTGTGTTTAGATATTTTTTAAGCCATACATGAAATCCCAGTTCTTCTGTGACCTGCAAACTACAGGAGACACATCAAACCTTCTGGGTGATCCCCTCGAAGCCTCCCCGACACATACACTTGGCTTGAAATAAGGAGAAACTATTTCCTGTTCTGTAGCAAACTCAGGAAATGCTACCGTTTTGTCCTGCTTTTCTCTTCTGAGAGATTGCTCCGCCAGGGTCTTGAGCCTATATTGTTTCTACCGGAAATGGATGACCAACAGTGCTAACCAATCTCTGTCTCCTTGGTCTTAAATTTGGACTTACTTTCAGTGCAGTTCAGTTCAGTTCAGTCGCTCAGTCGTGTCCGACTCTTTGCGACCCCATGAATCGCAACACGCCAGGCCTCCCTGTCCATCACCAACTCCCGGAGTTCACTCAGATTCACGTCCATCGAGTCAGTGATGCCATCCAGCCATCCCATCCTCGGTCATCCCCTTCTCCTCCTGCCCCCAATCCCTCCCAGCTTCAGAGTCTTTTCCAATGAGTCAACTCTTCGCATGAGGTGGCCAAAGTACTGGAGTTTCAGCTTCAGCATCATTCCTTCCAAAGAAATCCCAGGGCTGATCTCCTTCAGAATGGACTGGTTGGATCTCCTTGCAGTCCAAGGGACTCTCAAGAGTCTTCTCCAGCACCACAGTTCAAAAGCATCAATTCTTCAGTGTTCAGCTTTCTTCACAGTCCAACTCTCACATCCATACATGACCACTGGAAAAACCATAGCCTTGACTAGACAGACTTTGTTGGCAAAGTAATGTCTCTGCTTTTAAATATGCTATCTAGGTTGGTCATAACTTTTCTTCCAAGGAGTAAGTGTCTTTTAATTTCTTGGCTGCAGTAACGCTGAAGAAGCTGAAGTTGAATGATCCTATGAAGACCTATAAGACCTTTTAGAACTAACACCCAAAAAAGATGTCCTTTTCATTATAGGGGACTGGAAGGCAAAAGTAGGAAGTCAAGAAACACCTGGAGTAACAGGCAAATTTGGCCTTGGAATACAGAATGAAGCTGGGCAAATGCTAATAGAGTTTTGCCAAAAAAAATGCACTGGTCATAGCAAACACCCTCTTCCAACAACATAAGAGAAGACTCTACCCGTGGACATCACCAGATGGTCAACACGGAAATCAGATTGATTATACTCTTTGCAGCCAAAGGTGGAGAAGCTCTATAGAGTCAACAAAAACAAGACCGGGAGCTGACTGTGGCTCAGATCATGAACTCCTTATTGCCAAATTCAGACTGAAATTGAAGAAAGTAGGGAATACCACTAGGCCCATTCAGGTATGACCTAAATCAAATCCCTTATGATTATACAGTGGAAGTGAGAAATAGATTTAAGAGACTAGATCTGATAGATACGAGTGCCTGAGGAACTATGGAATGAGGTTCGTGACATTGTACAGGAGACAGGGATCAAGACCATCCCCATGGAAAAGAAATGCAAAAGAGCAACATGGCTGTCTGGGGAGGCCTTACAAATAGCTGTGTAAAGAAGAGAGGTGAAAAGCAAAAGAGAAAAGGAAAGATATAAGCATCTGAATGCAGAGTTCCAAAGAATAGCAAGAAGAGATAAGAAAGCCTTTTTCAGCGATCAATGCAAAGAAATAGAGGAAAACAACAAAATGGGAAAGACTAGAGATCTCTTCAAGAAAATTAGAGATACCAAGGGAACATTTCATGCAAAGATGGGCTTGATAAAGGACAGAAATGGTCTGGACCTAACAGAAGCAGAAGATATTAAGAAGAGGTGGCAAGAATACACAGAAGACCTATACAAAAAAGATCTTCATGACCCAGATAATCACAGTGGTGTGATCACTCACCTAGAGCCAGACATCCTGGGATGTGAAGTCAAGTAGGCCTTAGAAAGCATCACTACGAACAAAGCTAGTGGAGGTGATGGAATTCCAGTGGAGCTATTTCAAATCCTAAAAGATGATGCTGTGAAAGTGCTGCACTCAACATGCCAGCAAATTTGGGAAAACTCTGCAGTGGTCACAGGACTGGAAAAGGTCAATTTTCATTCCAATCCCAAAGAAAGGCAATGCCAAAGAATGCTCAAACTACCGCACAATTGCACTCATCTCACATGCTAGTAAAGTAATGCTCAAAATTCTCCAAGCCAGCTTCAGCAATATGTGAACCGTGAACTTCCAGATGTTCAAGCTGGTTTTAGAAAAGGCAGAGGAACCAGAGATCAAATTGCCAACATCCGCTGGATCATGGAAAAAGCATGAGAGTTCCAGAAAAACATCTACTTCTGCTTTATTGACTATTCCGAAGCCTTTGACTATGTGGATCACAATAAACTGTGGAAAATTCTGAGAGAGATGGGAATACCAGACCACCTGACCTGCCTCTTGAGAAACCTATATGCAGGTCAGGAAGCAACAGTTAGAACTGGACATGGAACAACAGACTGGTGCCAAATAGGAAAAGGAGTACGTCAAGGCTGTATATTGTCACCTTGCTTATTTAACTTCTATGCAGAGTACATCATGAGAAACGCTGGGCTGGAAGAAGCACAAGCTGGAATAAAGATTACCAGGAGAAATATCAATCACCTCAGGTATGCCGATGACACCACCCTTATGGCAGAAAGTGAAGAGGAACTAAAAAGCCTCTTGATGAAAGTGAAAGAGGAGAGTGAAAAAGTTGGCTTAAAGCTCAACATTCAGAAAACTAAGATCATGACATCTGGTCCCATCACTTCACGGGAAATAGATGGGGAAACAGTGGAAACAGTGTCCAGACTGTTTTGTTTTTTTGGACCTATTTTAGGGGTAATTAACTTAGTGACAGTGAAAGCCACTCGGTCGTGTCTGACTCTGTGACCCCATGGACTATACAGTCCATGGAATTCTCCAGGCCAGAATACTGAAGTGGGTAGCTTCTCCCTTCTCCAGGGGATCTTCCCAACCCAGGGATCAAACCCAGGTCTCCCTCTAGAGATACTACAATTCACAACTGAACCTGAGAGAAAAATAGCCTTACATCCAATTACATCAGTAAAACCATCACTGGGTTTTTTTTGGTTACTTCAATTATCCAAATCATCTAAGAGTTACTTTACTAAAAACTCTGCTTCTTCATCAATAAAATGGGAATAATAATAAAATGAAATCATGTATTCAATAAATAATCCTAGTTTTATTATCACATGGAAACTAAAGAGGATTGTGTGTACCAAGTGAGATAAAGCACATAGAAATATTTTATAATATGGAAAGGACTATTTTGTATAGGAAATATAGGAAACCTCTATTATTTACACAGAAAGTATGAGAAAAAAACACAAACACACTGGCACAAGCTATGATGGTAAAAATTTGCTGTATTATATGGTATGCTTAAATGCTAGAAACACACACACATACAGAAGTTTCAAGGCAACCTATGAAAATGTGTTTTATGCAATCATTTAAAATTTATTTACTTAGTTATTTTTGGCTGCACTTGGTCTTCATTGTGTGTGCTTTCTCTAGCCGCAGCGAGCGGAGGCTACTCTTCGTTGCAGTACCTGGGGCTCTCATTGCAGTTGCTTCTCTTGTTGCAGAATACAAGCCCTGGGGGCTTCCCAGCTGGTGCTAGTGGTGAAGAACCCTCCTGCCAATGCAGGGACGCAAGAGACTCGGGTTCAGTCCCTGGGTCAGGAAGATCCCTGGAGGAGGGCATGGCAACCCACTCCAGTATTCTTGCCTGGAGAATCCCCATGGACAGAGGAGCCTGGCGGGCTACAGTCTAGAGCGTAGCAAAGAATCAGACACCACTGAAGGAGTTTAACACGCATGCATGCACATGAACAGGCTCTAGGCATGCAGGCTTCGATAGTTACAGGCTCAGGAATTGTGGCCCAAGGGTTATTTGTTCAGCAGCATGTGGGCTCTTCCCGAGTCAGGGATCGAACCTGTGTCCTCTGTATTAGCAGGTGCATTCTTAACCACTAGACCGCCAGGGAAGCCCCTACCAAGATTTCAAGCAGCAAAAATGCTAGGAACACCAAGGCCTGCTGTCACCACTGCTTCCCTCCCTAAGAATCTCTCTATGCCCCAGAGAAGCCAGTAACAACTGACCGTTCCCTGGTCCCTATTCCATGCTGCTGCTGCTGCTGCTGCTAAGTCACTTCAGTCATGTCCGACTCTGTGCGACCCCATAGACGGCAGCCCACCAGGCTCTCCCGTTCCTGGGATTCTCCAGGCAAGAATACTGGAGTGGGTTGCCATTTCTTTCTCCAATGCATAAAAGTGAAAAGTGAAAGTGAAGTTGCTCAGTTGTGTCTGACTCTTAGCGATCCCATGAACTGCAGCTACCAGGCTCCTCCGTCCTTGGGATTTTCCAGGCGAGAGTACTGCAGTGGGGTGCCATTGTCTTCTCCATAGAAATCCATATCCCCCTCTTGGGGTAAAGATTTCTTCTAGTAGGCAAATACCACTCCTAAATTTAGGTTTTGAATAAATCAGAGTTGCATGTAACTCAGGCCTTTCTTGACTTTTGACTTCAAAAAGCCACAGTGTTGATTTGGTTTCTTTCTTCCAAGCTCCAGTTGTCTTCCTGAATAACTTTAGGTCAGTGCTTTATCAATCATTCAAGAAGTGAATTCAATTATTTCTGAATGAAATGTATTTTCTTTTCCAAATGTATTTCCTTCTCAACCTCATTCAGAAATTATGAAGCTGGATGGCTCCCATTTTGATGGCAAACTGCCTGGTTCCGTCAGTTTTGGCAAAAAGCAAGAACAAATAATTCTGACCTGAAGCGAATGGCTCCAGGCTTCATAGGACATTACAAATATAAGGAAGCTGAAATCCTCGCCTAATGAAGTGTTGGGAGGTTATAGAATAAATTATTTCAAATTTATGTATTTTTTTTCAGACACATGCATAAACCAACTAATTTTCATTATGAAATTACATTCATAAATATAGTTCAGCTTCCAGATCTATATTACAGAGATGCTGGCTCAAATATATTGAGATACACGTACAAGATACTTCTACCCTGAGATACTCATTCAGTTTGCTTGGAACGCTCTTGGGTCAAATACTCACGTGGCTTGCTCCCTGACTTTACGCAGTTCTCTGTTCAACGGTACTTTGCAGAGAGAACTTTCCTGAACCCCCTACCTAAAACAGATCCATCACTCCCTATTCTCTGCCACTGTGTTCAACAAGCCTCACTGGTCTACCAGAACACTGAACCGGCCAGGAAGTCATTTGCCCTGGGTCTACATGCATGTGTAAACGTCCACAACAGGAAAGTTCTGGGAGCCTCTTTGCCTCGTGATAGTCAAGAGATGTTTCCAGGTGCTGTTTTTGAAACACAAATGGATAATTTTGCTGACAGATTCAACTTTTTAATGTTCTAAAAATAGGCTTAAAGTCATAGAAGTTACAAAGGAAGCACACCTTTATATACCTGACTTAGCCGCTAGAAGTCAACGTCAATGCCTTTACACTTATGTGACATTTTACAATTTAGCAAAACATTTCTATACAAATTATTTGCCTTTATCCTCACCCAAATCCTCTGATGCCAAGCAGACAATATCCTCATTTTACAAATAAGTAAACTAAAGCTGAGACTAATTATGTGTGTTACTTACATTCACCCAGCTAAAATAGTACATTCAGGACAAGAATCCTGGAAACCTGATTCTTAATCCCTGACAAGTAATTAATGTATACCTCCTTACTACATTTTTTTAAATGAAAATTTATAGAATTTTACTTAATAAGGAAACACTAAAGTAATAAATTTATTTGTAGGTAGTCAAATGTTTAATGAAATAATGAGTGAATAAGCAAACAAAATATTTACAAGGAATAGCAACTATTGTTTTCAAATACGTGACAACTAAAACTAAAGCAGCAAAAGAGATCTTTTGGAAATCTCTCACAATAAACAGACAAGTGGTCCTTCATGATCTGTACTTGCAAATTATGTATATATTAGGTTAGCCAAAAAGTTTGTTCTATTTTAAGCAAAAATGAAAGATAATTTTCATATTCACCAAGAACTTTATTGAACAACGAATCCGCTAACCAAAGGAACATTTTGGCCAACTCAATATAAGACCTCCTTGTAAACAACTGTCTGTCAACCTTGAATGGATGTACTTAGGCAAACTGATACGTAAAAAGTAATTCAGCCAAATCCTATGGGAGTAATAAAACAATTAGAATCAGGGCAGCCAGAAGCTAAAGTTCTATATCTTAGGAGTGCTTCCTCCTCAGTTTTCCTGTCTCTAAATTATTAGTATGTTTTCCCAAGTTTAGCTTTTACTTTTCTTTGTAGGTACCATAAAAAAAATTCCCATGAAAATTAACTGCTGTCATGGGAAAAATTCCCCATGAAAATTAATTAGGATTGTAAAAATAAAGAACCAATGCCTACATAATACTGAGCATTGGTGCCATTCGTACTCTTTTCCTTGATGACGTTATAGGGAAAAACCATCTTGTCCCAGTTTCTTGCTGGACCACAGACATCCCAGAAGTGCAGTATCAGCAAAGTTAAAACAAGAAAGTAGGGATTTCACGGCCACTGGTGGGGGGCTCCCCAAGTGGCACTAGTGGTAAAGAACCCACATGCCAATGCAGGAGACGCAAGAGACCAGGGTTTGATCCCTGGATCAGGAGGATCCCCTGGAGGAGGGCCCAGCAACCCACTCCAGGCTTCTTGCCTGGAGAACCCCATGGACAGAGGAGCCTGGTGGGTTACAGTCCATGGGGTCACACAGAGTCGGAGACATCTAAAGCCACTTAGCACGCATGTATGCAAGAGAGCTGATTAGGGAACAACTGTGATGACAAAACATAGCTCTGATAGGGCTGATCCAAAACTAGGTCTCCATCTAAACTTTTCTAATTATATCTATATTGTTGACTTAAAAATAGTCTTGTTACGATGTATCTATTTTCTGCCAGGGACAGGAGGTAAAGGAAAGGCTCTCTTATGCTAAGGAGGGGCGGGGGGGGGGGGGGGGGGGGGGGGGGGGAATGCAAACCTAAATCATGGCATTGAATGAATATCAAGCAAGATACAAAACGCTTGGAGAAAAGAAAGGTCAGAATAGGTTGCAGCCCACAGGAAAGTGGACAGAATGAATGCACATACGCTAATGAAGTGGCAAGGCTGAGGGAGAAACTACCAGGTGAGGAAATGAAAGTGAAAGTGAAGTCGCTCAGTCCTGGCCGACTCTGCGATCCCATGGACTGTAGTCTACCAGGCTTCTCTGTCCATGGGATTTTCCAGGCAAGAATACTGGAGTGGGTTGCCATTGCCTTCTCCAGGGGATCTTCCTGACCCAGGGACGACAATGAAGATAACAGGTGAGGAGGGCCCCTCAAAGGGAAACAGGGGCGACAATGAAGATAAAGCAGAGATTTGGAAGCTCAGAGCTATGGATGAAAAACTATTGCCTGCCTTATCAGCAAACAAAAGATGCTCTGGCCATTAAGCCATCAGCCACGCCCAGCAGTGCACCCTGAGGGCACTCAGGATGGAAAAGAGCAGGATGCTGGCCCCGGACAGCTGAGGCACACGTCAAAGGAGCAGTATCACTGAGACCAGACTCTTGCATCTTTCATATAAACGCATGCTAAGTCCCTTCAGTCGTGTCTGACTCTGACCCCATGGACTGTAGCCCGCCAGGCACCTCTGTCCATGGGGTTCTCCAGGCAAGAATAGTGGAGTCGGTTGCCATTCCCGCCCCCCCCCAGGGGATCTTCCCAACTCATATATATGGAAAAGCCTAAATTCATTAACTTAAAATGCCTGGTGGGGAGTAGGAGTGGGAGGGAGGCTCAAGAGGGAGGGGATATATATATACTTAAGAGCTGATTCCCACCACAGCAGAAACTAATATAACATTGTAAAGCAATTGAGTGAGTGTTAGTCACTGAGTCATATCCAACTCTTTGTGACCCCATGGACTGTAACCTGCCAGGCTCCCCTGTCCATGGGATTCTCCAGGCAAGAATACTGGAGTGGGTTGCCATGCCCTCCTCCAGGGGATCTTCCTGACCCAGGGATCAAACCCAGGTCTCCTGCATTGCAGTCAGATTTTCTTTATCATCTGAGCCACCAGGTAAAGCAATTATCCTCCAATTAAAAATAAATAAAATAAAATGCCTGGTTTTCTTTAACGGTAATCTTCTGATGGTCTGACTACTTGGTTTTTATTACAAAACCCCCTATCCATCCTGGCTCCTCCCTTATGTCTTTGGGGCCCTCCCTCAGAGTGATCTGAGAGGCTGTCTTATAGGCTTAAGTCCTCAGAAAATCCACCAAATAAAACATAATCCTCAGTGTTTAGGTGGTGCATTTTTTACCCCAGTCAACAGAACTCAATTTCTAGAAGAATGGTTTTCCACTGATTGAAAACCAGCTTTCATCCTAATTTTAAACCTAAACATGTTTAACAGCGGTGTTTCAAACTCTTACCCACGTGTTCAGGCTTGAGATTGGGGGGCTACAGCTTAATGAAATGGCAAATTATGCCCCAGCCCACATGTCAAAATATATATACTCCATGTTGAAATATAGATGTGCCTTTACATCTGCTACCAAAGATACATCCTCTTGTATACAGTCCTCTTGTATACAGTCCTGCTGAACCACGGGTAACACCTCAAGATGAATATCTAACCTAGATTACAAGCAAGTCTCCCACCCAACAGATGTATGTTCTTCGATAAGAGCATCCCCGGAGCATTTGTAATGTCAGCTACAAACTGGCCCTGCCTAGGGTGCTTGTCATCTGCTTCTATAAGGATTGAATCATGTGCTGCTACAGCTGCTGAGAAGGAGTTGAGGGTGGAGAGCAGAAAAGAGGCACTCTGTGCTCAGGGGGGAAACGGGCAGGACAGGTCTTCAGATAGTTAGATGTTCTCAGGAGTTGATTTTATGAGCCCAGTTCTTGTCTCTCCTCATATCTAGAAAAGCACTGAAATCGCTCATGGTGACACTGTTCCTCGTGACTAGCAAAGTCTTCATGAGACTAACAGGAACCTTCTGGAAAATATATGTGCTTGATTGTATGTACTCCCCCTTCACCAAAATCACACCTATACTGACCTTTCCCCATGCCTCTGTGGAGCAGTCTCTCAGAGCTATCTGAGGTGCTGTCTCCCAGGCTGCAGTTCTCATTTTGCCCCAAATAAAACTTAGCTCGCAGCTCTCACATTGAGCATCTTTTTAGTCGACAGCACATTCTTTAGTGCAGAAGGGGCTGAGTGGCATCTTCGGAGCTGGGACAGTACCCTTCCAAATCTATCTATCTCCAAGATAAGTACAGACATAAGTCTAGGCTATCTGGGGAATTCTAATAACACAAACATTTCTAAACGCCACTGAAACACTGAAGTGTGCCAAGACCTTCTATATTCTCCTGAGGTTTGATTACAAAGTAAAACATTTGGGATGAGATGGTTATATCCATGCCTTAGAGAAAACCATTGGTAGAAAATAAAGTAAAATACCTAAATGTCTAGGTGTTAGCATTTCTTTAACTTTTTCTCTGAATTTATATAATCTAATTGAGTCTGTGTATACGTTTTCCAGTTCTACTAAGAACTAGTATAAAAACATTCCTAAGCTTTTTTTCTCATTACACATAAGCCACTAATCCCTTTAACATTTATCCATTTTTTTTCAAATATCATTACCATATTGAATTCTTAATTCCATACTTCTAAACTCCTTCCAGAGCTTTGGAACCGCTCACACTGCTTCACTCTACTCTCCCTCAAATCAGCTTTGTATTTAGCTTCAAATTGTTTCTTCCCAAAGCACCAGTGAGCTTCCCTGATGGCTCAGCAGGTAAAGAATCTGCCTGTAATGCAGGAGACACAGGGGACGCAGGTTCGATCCCTGGATCAGGAAGATCCCTTAAGAGGAAATGGCAACCCACTTCAGGATTCTTGCCTGGAGGACCCCACAGACAGAGGGGCCTGGTAGGCTCCAGTCCATGACGTCACAATGAGTTGGACATGACGTAGCAACTAAGCACAGAGAAGCACCAGTACAATTCTTATTTAAAGTATCTTAATCACTGCATCATTTCTGTTCAACCAGGTAGCCCCCCTGCTTGGCTGAGCATCCAAAGATTCACCTGGAACTGATAAACCCCTAGTTTTGTAGTCTCATCTATCTCCCCCTTTCCACAAAGCTCTGCTCCAGCCCATCAGAGGTACTGCCTTCCCTGAACCAGCTGTGAACTTGGCTCCTTCTATGTCTTCTGTCCCTGCTCCTCCTTCAAGATCTGGTAAGTCAGGATCCATCCCTGAGCCCTCTCTCCTGGAAGCACCCAGGGGCACGGGCAGGAGTCAAAACCCGCAGTATGCATGGACCTCAGACTCTACTTCTCCCAGGGATGCCCTGGCACGCCCCTTTCCTCGGCCCACCTCCTGTAGACTCTGCTGCCTGGTTTATCTCCCAGCCTTTCGCCCTTTAACCAGATGTTCTGGTTCCTCTGACTTTTCTCCTGTCTCTGGTTTATCCTCTGTGCCTCAACTCAGTATCAAAACAATCTCACCCTCCCTCTCCAGACTTTCCGCTGATTGTTTATTATCTCTTCCTTCCCCTCCTCCTGACTGCCTCCCAGCTACCTCAACCTGATCCTTTCCCCCACTCCTAGGAAGAACTGCTACGGAATCTCAACCCTCCTCCAGGAACCTCTAAAAACCCCACCCACGCTCCTGCCTGGAAAGGGTCAGCCAGCGGCTCCTGCAGCCCCTTCCTGGCCGTGACTGCCATCTTGTGGACACAGATAGTAACTGCACTGGGGCCGGCCTCAAACACCCACCTAAGGACCAAAAGACTTCATGACAAACAAGGTACCTTAACTACTGCTTTTTGCACCGTGCCTATACTGGGTGTTCCAGGCAAATGAAAGTTCTGTTATTGTTGTTCCATCGCTAAGTCGTGTCTGACTCTGCAACCCCATGCACCCCACCAGGCTTCCCTGTCCACTATGTCCCAGAGTTGGCTCAAATTCATGTCCGTTGAGTCAGTGATGCCATCCAACCATCTCATTCTCTATCATCCCCTTCTCCTGCCCTTCATCTTTCCCAGCATCAAGGTCTTTGCAAATGAATCGGCTTTTCGCATCAGGTGGCCAAAGTATTGTAGCTTCAGCATCAGTCCTTCCAGTGAATATTCAAGGCTGATTTCCTTTGTGAAATACAAGTTCCAGGTTTGCTCAAATACTACCCCTGGTAGGGGCATTGGGGTACCAATTTCATAAAACATCTCATATAAAACCCTCTATCCTGCAGAGCACTTAGCACCATGCTTTCTCCTGAGCTCTTACTAAATGTTCTGGAAAATTCCCAATCTAGCTGTTCAAACCACGGCCCTATAATTAACTTGGAGGCGACGTACCTCAACTACAAATCAAATGCCAGGATGCTTTGCCTACCGATAGACTAGATTCCAAAAGGCTATTTTTAGTTTCATGCATTTTGTGAGAAATTTAAGCTTGCAGTCTCTAGATGCAGTCCCACTGAATATGAGAGTGGATCAGACCTTTGAAGTTTTAAAACAAGGCAGATTCCCATCTTCCTTGTGAACATGCATTCTGTGGACAACTCTTTTCTCTTTGTTTCATACTCTTTTCTCTTTGTTTCATTCTGCTATGTTTTCTGTCTTTGCCCTTCGTCCTGGGGGTTCTGTTTGCCTCCCTGCCCTCCCCACCTTCCACCCACATCACATCTTTCTCTTCCCTGCTCTGTGGGGAAAGGTGCAGATGAAAGCCCTGAGCTCTCTGACTTCCTGTGGAGTTGGGTCCTTGAAAGGAAGGAACACCTTCAGGAAAGCCATGTATTAGCTAGCTGGGGCTGCATAACAGTAAACTGGCTTGACCAACAGAAGTTTAATTTCTCACAAATAGGGAGGCTACAAGTCCCAGATCAATGTGTCAGCAGTGTCTGGCTGGGTTGGTGTGTTCTTATCAGGAAAATACCTAGATGGAGATAATAGCCAGCCTCTTCTTTCCATATCTCCTGAGCCCCTGTGACTTGTGAATCAGTAGCTTCATGGCCACAGGGGAGAACTAAGCCAGCCTAGAACAGAATAGTCAACTTCTGAGTGAGGCAGTTAACTGTAAGGGAAGAATAATAGTCTGGAAGAATGGAGGAGGATTTGAGAGAGGCAGGAACTTGGGAAAGAAAAGTGTTGGGAATACTATCAACTTGCTTTTTTGTTGTTTATCAAGGACAAAATATGGATGAGCCGGCAATGCCATTTCTGGGTATTGATCTAAGGGAAATGAAAGCACTAACTCAGAAAGCTATCTGGACCCCCATGTGCACTGCAGTGTTATTCACAAGAGCCAAGGCACGGAGACACCCTCACTGTCCATCAGGGGACAAACAGACAAAGAAAAGGCAGCACACACCTGGGGCTTCCAGGTGGCTTGGTGGTAAAGAATCCGCCCTCCAATGCAGGAGATGCAAGAAACACGCTTTCAGTCGCTGGGTCAGGAAGATCCCCTGCAGAAGGGGATGGCCACCCATTCCAGTATTCTTTCCTGGAGAACTGCATGGACAGAGGAGCCTGGCAGGTTACAGTCCATGGGGTCACAGAGTCAGACATGACTGAGTGACCGAGCACACACATATATATGCAAGAGAGGTAGACAAACACTGCATACATATGTACATATAAACTGAGTGACTGTGTGCACGTCATACACATACACATACAATTGGTGTGTGTGTGCATATAAACATCTGTATGCATATGTACAACGTATGTGTCAGTTTAGATCAGTCGCTCAGTCATGTTCCAACTCTTTGCAACCCCATGGACCGCAGCACACCAGGCTTCCCTTTCGCCATCTCCCAGAGCTTGCTCAAACTCATGTCCATCGAGTCCGTGATGTCATCCAACCATCTCATCTTCTGTCGTCCCTTTCTCCTCCTGCCTTCAATCTTTCCCAGCATCAGAGTCTTTTCCAGTGAGTCAGTGCTTCGCATCAGGTGGCCAAAGTCCTGGAGCTTCTATGATGTGACAGGAACTTCGTTAAATTTTTATGTATCGAAGTAGAGGTGGTATACAATATTATGCTAGTTTCAGGCGTGCTGCTGCTGCTAAGTTGCTTCAGTCGTGTCCAACTCTGTGCGACCCCACAGACGGCAGCCCACCAGGCTCCCTCGTCCCTGGGATTCTCTAGGCAAGAACACTGGAGTGGGTTGCCATTTTCCTTCTCCATCTCCAGCATCAGAGTCTTTTCCAATGAGTCAGCTCTTCGCATGAGGTGGCCAAAGCACTGGAGTTTCAGCTTTAGCATCATTCCTTCCAAAGAACACCCAGGGCTGATCTCCTTTAGGATGGACTAGTTGGATCTCCTTGCAGTTCAAGGGACTCTCAAGAGTCTTCTCCAACACCACAGTTCTCTTAGTCCCCTTCATATATTTCACCCACCCCCTCACCTTCCTTTCTGCTGGTAAGCCCCCTTTTGTTCTCTGTATCTGTTCTCTGGGTCTATTCAGGTTTTTGTTTTGCTTGTTTTCTTTTTATAGATTCCACATATAACTGGGATCATACGATATTTCTCTTTCTCTGATTTATTGTACTTGGCATAATACCCTCTAGATTCATCCATATTACTTCAAATGATAAGATTTCATATTTTTATGGCTGAGTAATATTCCATTGCATGTATCTTCACCACACCTTCTTTATCCAGTCATCCATCAGTGGACACTTTGTTTGCTTCCATATCTTGGCTATTTTAAATAGAGCTGCAGTGAACACTGGGGTATAATATCTTTCCAAATTAGTGTTTTTGTTTTCTTCAGGTAAATATCTAGAAGTGAAATTACCATATCACATGGCAGTTTTATTTTTAATTGTGTTTAGGAACCTCGTGTAGAATAATTTCTCTTGATGCAAAGGAATTTATAATCTAACAAAGACGAAAGTCACACCATGATTGCCTGACCTGATTCCAGTAGTACTTGTCAGAAGGAGAATGATGCAATTCACCATGAGTGTTAAATGGTCTTATTTGGAGAAACTAATCATGGGGGAGATAGCTTTGAGGAAAGGAAAAATTAAAGAAAAGCTAGAAGACGAGTATTGTTGTTGCTGTTCACTTGCTCAGTTGTGTCTGACTCTGTGACCCCATGGACTGCAGCACACCAGGCTTCCCTATCCTTCACCATCTCCCAGATTTTGCTCAAACTCATGTCCATTGAGTCAGTGATGCCATCCAACCATCTCATCTGCTGTCATCCCCTTCTCCTGCCTTCAGTCTTTCCCAGCATCAGGGTCTTTTCCAGTGAGTCAGCTCTTCACATCAGGTGGCCAAAGTATTGGAGTTTCAGCTTCAGCCTCAGTCCTTCCAATGAATATTTAGGCTTGATTTCCTTTAGGATTGACTGGTTTGATCTCCCTGCTATCCAAGAGACTCTAAGAATCTTCTCCAGGACCACAATCCGAAAGCTCTGATGGTTAGATTCTATTTTCCGAATTAGACCTCCCCAGGTGTTACATGTGCTCACAAGGGCAGAGGAAGCTTAAAGCATGGTGTCAGGCTCCCCCTGGTCAGACGCTATGCTAAAGTGACAACGTGAACTGCCGACATTAGAGTCATCAATTGACTCGGTCTTGGCACTTCAGGATTCAAAACAAGGTAAGTCACAAGGATTCAGTTTAGACAGCAGTTACAAGCATGTTAGTTACCCCAAAGAGTTGAGGCTCTGCAAGAAATTCAACAAAGCAGAGCTTTGGAACTTAGAGACAGTAGAATAAGACAGTGAAATGGATCAAGAGCAATTTGGCATCTTCTCAAAGAGGAAGAAGGAAATGGGGAAAGAGTGCTAGTGTTTTTATTCTACATCATTTGATTTTAAATGGCTCTGAAGCATACTGTCCTGTTTGTACAGTTCTGGAAATATTCAAGGCACCCTTGTGTGTCCACCAACACACTTATCCTAACTATATTCTGTCTTCTGCCAGGCACGTCTCAATCATCTCTGCAAGTTATATTATGTCATTTAATCTTTCCAGTAAACCCACAAGATGTATTCTAATGGAATTCTCATTTTACATGCAAGGAAACAGGTTCAGCAAGGTTTAATCATTTGCACGATAATTTTATAGCTAGAAAATTACAGTTATTGTTTAGTCTCTAAGTCATGTCCAACTCTTTTTCAACCCCATGGACTGTAGCCCACCAGGCTCCTCTGTCCATGGGAGTTCCCAGGCAAGAATACTGAAGGGGGTTGCCATTTCTTTCTCCAGGGGATCTTCCCGACCTACAGATCAAACCCACGTCCCCTTTATTGCCAGGCGGATTCTTTACTGCTGAGCCACCTGGGAAGCGCTAGTCCACTGCCGAGCTACCATCTAAATTCAACTTTGCTGGTACTAAGTGTCTACTTATACCATGAAATGGATTATTAACTAGTCATATGCCAGGGCCACCTTCTGGCTGTGCCACTTTAACTAAGGTCTCAGCACCTCATCTGTAAACTGGAAAAGCTGCATGCAATTTGCCCTAATATCACTCTGGCTGTAAAATTATTTGGTGTCACTTAACAATGGTGCAGGAAGCAGATGACAAGAGCCCCAGGGGGAGATATAATTGTAATTTCAGAATGTGGTCACCAGATGACAGCATTGTACTTCAGGCTGACATGGTTCTCAAGGACAGATTTTGCCATCAAGGAACTCTGCCCATATGCCTGTTAGGAAAAGCAGGATCTTTCTCCTAAAGGCATCTGCTCAGCATAGAATTATCCAGACTGTATACAAGCTGGGGACAAAGCAGTGCGAGGGCTTCCCTGGCGGCTCAGATGGTAAAGAATCTGCCTGCAGTGGAGGAGACCCAGGTTTGATCCCTGGGTTGGGGAGATCCCCTGGAGAAGGGAATGGCAACCTACTCCAGTATTCTTGCCTGGGAAATTCATGGACAAGAGGCACCTAGAGGGCTAGAGTCCGACAGGACTGAGCCACTAATATTTTCACTTTCAAAGCAGGGCAAATCACCTCCACCCCTTCTCAATCATTTTTAAATGATTTGACTGCTCAAATTTTAAAAGAACATGAAAATAGTCATTCTGGTGAAAAAAAAAAAGCTATTTAAAGAAGGGAGCATCGTTAAAACTCACAAGTGACTGTTGTTTTTCAGTTGCCAAATTGTATCCAACTCTTTGCCGCCCCATGGACTGCAATATGCCAGTCTTCCTTGTCCCTCACCATCTCCTGGAGTTTGCCCAAGTTCATATCCATTGAATCAGTGGTGCCATTCAGTCAATCTTAGGAAATCAACCCTCAATACTCATTGGAAGGACTGATGTTAAAGCTGAAGCTTCAATAGTTTGGCCACCTGATGTGAAGAGCCAACTCACTGGAAACGACTCTGATGCTGGGAAGACTGAAGGCAGAAGAGAAGAGGGTGAGAGAGAATGAGATGGTTGGATGGCATCACAAGTGACAGTGGTCCTTTTTTCTTGACATCTTTGGGGTTTCACCCTGAGCTCTAGAAAAATCCATTTATTGGTTGCTAGGAGAGAAGTGTTCTTGCCTGGAAAATCCCAGGGACGGGGGAGCCTAGTGGGCTGCCGTCTATGGGGTCACACAGAGTCGGACACGACTGAAGCAACTTAGCAGCAGCAGCAGCAGCAGGAGAGAAGGATGGTTGCCCTCTGCATTTCAAAATCCCCTCCAAGCTGCCCTCAACAGGATAGAGGAGGCAAATGAGAGCTCAAATTCCCATGACCTCCGCTGGCCTCTTCGAGTCTGTCTTTGGCTTGACCTGACCTGAGGGATGTATGCTCAGGACCTAGCACACCCCTGTTTACTTTATTATTACCTCTTCTCCTGGATTCAAGATAACACAGCTGTCATGCCATCACCTCATTGTCTGGTTTCCAAAATAGACACCAATGTTCACCCTCCTCTATTTTGGGGAGGAAATATCACCTATCCGTGAGATTGACATAATAGTCATTTCAAACCGGGACATTAATTGGTTTCAGAAAACATTGGCCCTGAAAATCATAACCAAAGAACACACCTCAAATTTATAAAGTAGATCATTCAGTTCCTTAAAACAGTTCCTAGCGAACTACCTGCCCACTGGGACAGGCACTGCCTAGTATAAATTGTTTGTGAATTTATAATTGAACATCATAGCCTAATGATTGACTAATTCAGAATTCCTGATACTTCAGACATACAGGGCTCTCATTCATTCATTCATTCATTCATTCACCAAGCTTTCATTCAATATTAATGAAGTGCATGTCTGGCACCTGCCACGGACTGGGGACAGCATTGTGGCAGGCCCAGTGTGCACTCACATGGAGGGGAGAGGCTGCCATCAGTGCCGTGGTAGACACATTCAGGCTGCCCCAAGAGCCCAAATCCCGAGGAAGGAAGAGGGGCAGGAAGATATGAGGGATTTTTAGGAATCTGAGTGGGCTGGAGTTGGCACTTGGACCTAACGCTGAGAAGAATGTGTTAAGAACAAGTCCTAAATTTGTAGTTCAAGTTCACCTAACAAAGGTGAAAGCATAGACTATGGAGAACAGTGTGGGGGTTCCTTCAAAGTCTAAAAATAGGGGGAAACTGCCCAGAGGCCTGATGAAAGAGAAGGGAAGCAAGCACCAGGTGAGGCTACTGGGCTGGGTTAGGGCCGCATGAAGAGTGAAGCCTCAGTTTCAGGCGGTCTTTTTGTGGAGCTCCAAGCAGAGTGCGCTTCAACTCGCAGCTGCAGCGGCAGGGAGAGGAGGCCTAGCATTGGGCTCTCCGGCTTGAGATGTGCTTGTATGAGTCTCATGAAATCAGGGACGTCACCTGCCTGTGTCTCTGGGACCAGCGCCTGGCGTGAGGCAAGAATACTGGAGCGAGTTGCCATTTCCTTCTCCGGGGATCTTCCTGACCCAGGGATTGAATCTGCCTCTCTGGGGTCTCTTTCATTGGCAGGTGGATTCTGCGCCACCTGGGAAGCCTCAGAGGAGATGGGTGTAGTCTCTGGGGAGTTTTGAGGAAAAGACTCAGTCACCAAAAGGAACACTCTAGCTGAATTGAGAGAGAATGGAGGTGGCAGGAATGGCAGCAGGCTCTGAGAGAGAGGCCGACCGAAGGGTGCTGGTGGGAACCGAGAGGAGCGACTCTCTTCTCGCTCAAGACACTTTTCTTGGACAACGTGAAGCACTCCGGCTGCCACGGTTCTAATGGTCATTCATGTGCTGATGTCCCAAGGCTAATTCTTCCAGCCCAAATCTATCTCCTGAGTCTCAGTCTCACATATCCAAAGATCTACTGGTCATCTCCTCTTTCACTGGGTCAAGGGTGCCTCAGGCTGCCCATTAGTCTCCTCCTGCGCCCCATGTATTTCACTACTGAAGTCATGTGGCCATGCCTCTTATTAAAGGCTCTGTCTTTAAGAGGCCACTGCTAACTTACGTTAGTGGACAAATCTGTGCTGGCCCATGAATGCTCCATAAACACATCGTTATGGTTTTGTTGATCAGATTCTCTGCCCATACTGCTGGCTTGAAGGATTGAACATAGCATAGGTAGGTTTGTTTTGTTTTGTTTTTTAATTGAAGGATAATTGTTTTCTAGAATTCTGTTTTCTGTCAAACCTCAATACGAATCAGCCATAGGTATGCATATATCCCCTCCCTTCTGAACCTCCCTCCCATATTCTTCCCCATCCCACCCCTCCGGGTTTGACACAGAGCCCAGGTTTGAGTTTCCTGAGACATGCAGCAAGTTCCCCACTGGCTCTCTATTTTACACATGGTAATGTAAGTTTCCATGTTACTCTCTCCATAGGTAGGTTTAACTGGGACAGGATGATGGGATGATACTTTAGAAGACAGTTAAGGACAGGGTGCCATAGAGGTCAGGTGTTGAATACTCAAGAGGATAGAGGATCAGAATTAGAGTGGATTCTTTATATTTTGCAGTTTTGACCAATAGGGGCTTTGACATTGGATACATAATTCTGACTTTGTCACTTTTATTACAAATAGTAAACTTACCATGAAGCCAATACTCAAGAGTTAAGGCTCTGTAGATATTATGAAATTTTAAAATGTGAATTCAGTTTTCTTACATCTCTCTTGGGAATTTTTTTTTTTGTCCACTCCCTATTATAATTTTAGAATTTACCATTCATTCTTTTGACTCTAAGCAAAGGAGTTAATTTTGTTCTGGAAAATATTTAGTTAGAAGGGTGTAAGATTCCCTGTTCTGTGATCTTTTTAAAAAACGTATAATTTGTGTGTAAAGGAGCTTAAGAAATATCTTCATCTTTTTTTTGTCTCTAATAAATGGTTTTTAAAAAGACTTCCCTTGTGGTCCAGTGACTGGGACTCCACACTCCAAATGCAGGGGGCCTGGGTTTGATCCCTGGTTGGGGAACTAGATCCCACATGCTGCAACTAAGCAACCAAATAAATAAAATAAGAAATATTAAAAAAAACAAAACCTAAAAATAGAGCTACCATATGATCTAGCAATCCCACTTCTGGGCATATATCTGGAGAAAACTCTAATTCAAAAAGATACGTGCACCCTAGTGTTCCTTGCAGCACTATTTACACTAGCCAAGACAAGTTCAGTTCAGTTGCTCAGTCGTGTCCGACTCTTTGCAACCCCATGAACCACAGCACGCCAGGCCTCTCTGTCCATCGCCAACTCCTGGAGTCCACTGAAACCCATGTCCATTGAGTCAGTGAGGCCATCCAACCATCTCACCCTCTGTCATCCCCTTCTCCTGCCCTCAATCTTTCCCAGCATCAGAGTCTTTTCAAATAAGTCAGCTCTTCACATCAGGTGGTCAAAGTATTGGAGTTTCAGCTTCAATATCAGTCCTTCCAATGAATACCCAGGACCTATCTCCTTTAGCCAAGACAAGGAAGCACCCTAAATGTCCATTGACAGAGGAATCGATAAAGATGTGGTATATATACACAATAGGACATTATTCAGCCATAAAAAAGGAATGAAATAATGCCATCTGAAGCAACATGGGCGGAACTATAGATGATCACACTAAGTTAAATCAGGGAAAGACAAATACCATATGATATCACTAGTATGTGGAATCAAAAAAATGATAAAAATGAACTTATTTACAAAACAGAAAACAAATTTACAGTTACCAAAAGTGAAAGGGGGATAAATTTGGACTTTGGAATTAGCAGATACAAACCACTGCACATTAAACAGATAACAAGGATCTACTGTATAGTCCAGGAATCTATATCCAAAATCTTGTAATAACCTATAATGGAACAGAATTTGAAAAAAATATTTACACGTATGTATAACTGAATCAATTTGCTGTAACCTAAAAGTAATACAATATTGTAAAACAATACTGTAAATCAACTATCAGTTCAGTTCAGTTCAGTCGCTCAGTCCTGTCCGACTCTGTGTGACCCCATGAATCGCAGCCCGCCAGGCCTCCCTGTCCATCACCAACTCACGGAGTTCACTCAGATTCATGTCCATCGAGTCAGCGATGCCATCCAGCCATCTCATCCTCTGTTGTCCCCTTCTCCTCCTGCCCCCAATCCCTCCCAGCATCAAAGTCTTTTCCAATGAGTCAACTCTTCACATGAGGTGGCCAAAGTACTGGAGTTTCAGCTTTAGCATCATTCCTTCCAAAGAAATCCCAGGGCTGATCTCCTTCAGAATGGACTGGTTGGGTCTCCTTGCTATACTTCCATAAAAAAAGAAAAAAGTGGTGGCATAAAGCATAATATAAAGTTGGCAACATAAATCACCATGATTTTTAAGATGATTTCTAAATCTATTGGTAAACATAGAAATATAGGAGGGGACTTATTTAAAACGTCAGGGGAATGACTGCTTTCAAGTTAATATTCCTGAAGTTTAGAAATCTTAAACTTCAGCTCTTCCTAGGCCTACTAGTGCCGGCAATGGCAACAAGTGTTGGCCGCATCTGCAAGGTCCAGGCCATGTTCGGTTCCAGTGCTAAGATCGTGAAGTTCAATGGCGAGAAGCCAGATGAGTTTGAGTCCAGCATCTCCCAGGCCCTCCTGAAGCTGGAGATGAACTTGGACTGCAAGGCCCAGCTGCGGGAGCTGAACATCATGGCCGCCAAGGAAATTGAAGTTGGCGGTGGCTGGAAAGTTATCATCATCTTTGTTCCCATTCCACAACTGAAGTCTTTCCAGAAAATCCAGGTGCAGCTTGTGTGTGAGCTGGAGAAGAAGTTCAGTAGAAAGCAGGTCGTCTTCATCACTCAGAGGAGAATTCTGCCTAAGCCAACTCGAATAAGCCTTATGAAAAATAAGCAAAAACATCCCAGGAGCCGCACTCTGGTCACTGTGCATGACAACATCCTGGAGGACTTGGTTTTCCCAAGTGAGATTGTGAGCAAGAGAATCTGCAAGAAGTTAGACAGCAGCCTACTCATAAAGGTCCATTTGGATAAAGCACAGCAGAACAACACGGAACGCACGGTTGAAACATTTTCTGGTGTCTATAAGAAGCTCACGGGCAAGGATGTTAATTTTGAATTCACAGAGTTTCAGTTGTAAATAGAAATGACTAAATAAAATATTATTCACGATTAAAAAAAAAGAAATCTTAACTTCATAGTAACAATATTTTTGGAAGACACTTTTAGCCCATAAGGCAATGGTACCCAAAAAGGGGATGCAGATTACAGTAAGGATTAAGGACTATTTACAAAGTCTACTGTTTCAGTTCAGCTCAGTTGCTCAGTCACGTCTGACCCTGTACGACCCCATGAATCGTAGCACGCCAGGACTCCCTGTCCATCACCAACTCCCGGAGTTTATTCAATCTCATGTCCATCAAGCCAGTGATGCCATCCAGCCATCTCATCCTCTGTCATCCCCTTCTCCTCCTGCCCCCAGTCCCTCCCAGCATCAGGGTCTTTTCCAATGAGTCAACTCTTCGCATGAGGTGGAAGAATGTTTTGAGTATCCATAATCAATTCATATAAATTAAAACTACTTGGTTTTATCTGCAAGTGAAAAGACATAATGTTGCAGATATCTAATACCATAAACACACTGAATTTTTGCACACACACACAAAATCAACACTCGCTTTATTTATTGTATTTTAAAAGTCAGAGAAAACTGTGGAATACATACAGAGATTTTGCATTTCTGGACATCATTATTGACTGGTGGGCAGGAGGGTGACAATAATCATTCACCATCGGAACTGATCCTCTTTAACATCCCTCAGTATCCTTTGCTTGCTCTGGCTTCATCTTTCTTTCCAAACTGTGCTTGTCTCTCCACCTGGAATATCTCCTGCTCTAGAGTAAATGCCCTTTGTTCCATGTAATTTATAAGATTTTCATTAGCATCAGACAACATCTGACAGGGTTGTTTTTCACATGTCTGTTACAAACCCCATCACACTGTCTGGATCATGGAGCTCAGACCACTGAGACACAGCCCCTTGTATCTTGGCAAATCACATCCTTGTGCCCTGAAGCAGACTGCTCTTTCATTCCTGTGGTGGTGTGATGCCAAAATGGATAATCATAATAGCAGTTCTTTCAGACCTATCCCAGTGTTTGGATATCTCTGGTGTTTATCCTCTTAAAAAAAAATAAAACTTCTTTCAGGCAACATGTATCTTATTGAGAGCATGTGAACAACGGTTGCTGTACTCAGGGAGCGCACCATCTCTTGGAAAAGATTATGAGATGAGATGAGATGGATGAGATGGATGCACGTAAAATTGCAGTACACTTTCCAGGTGTGCGTGACAGAGCAGCAGAGCCTTTCAGCTCTGTGGGACCTCAGGGGGATGGTCAGGGGAGGATGCTGCTGGGCGCACCTCAGTAGGGGCTAGAGGCAGATGAACAGGGCAGAGAACTCCATCAGGAATAAAATAGGAGGGAAAAGCTAGTGCTAGTCTTCCCTCCCTCAAAGTAAAGAAATCCAGGCCACACGAAGTATATCACCTCACACCAGTCAAAATGGCTATCATCAAAAAATCCACAAGCAATAAATTCTGGAGGGGGTGTGGGGAGATGTGAACTCTCTTACACTGCTGGTGGGAATGTAAGCTGCTGTAGCCACTATGGACAACAGTATGGAGGTTCCTTAAAACACTAAAGATAAAACTACCATTTGGTCTGGCAATCTCACTCCTGGGAATATATCTGGAGAAAAAACATGACCCAAAAAGACGTATGCACCCCAGGGTCCACTGCAGCCCTGTTTGCAATAGCCAAAACGTGAAAGCAACGCGAATTCCATCAACAGAGGAACAGATGAAGACGCGGTGCATAAACACAATGGGATATTTCTTGGCCATTAAAAAGAATGAAATAATGCCATTCACAGCAACATGGATGGATTGTCATATGAGTGAGGTCAGAGAGAGAAGTATCATATGATATCACTTATATGTGGAATCTAAAACGGCACAATACAAATGAACTTATGTATAAAACAAACAGACTCACAGACTTAGAGAATGAACTTATGGTTACCAGGGTGGGAAGGGGTAGTTAGGGAGTTTAGGACTGACACATACACACTGCTATGTTTAAAGTGAATAACCAGGCTAGGGTGAGAGATGGGAGGAAGGATTAAGAGGGAGGGGACATATGGACACCTATGGCTGATTCATGTTGATGTATGGCAGAAACCCACACAATATTGTAAAGCAATTGTCCTCCAGTGAAAAAGACAACAAAAAATGAAATAGATAACCAGTAAGGACCTACTGTATAGCACCAGGAATTCCGCTCAATGTTATACAACAATCTACATGGGAAAAGAACTTGAGAAAGAACCGAGCCATGTATATGTGTAACTGAATCACTTTGTTATACAACGGAAACTAAAGCATTGTTAATCAACTATGCGCTGTGCTTAGTTGTGTCCAACTTTTTGTGACCCCACGGACTGCAGCCCACCAGGCTCCTCTGTCCATGGGGATTTTCCAGGCAAGAATACTGGAGTGGGTTGCCATGCCCCACTCCAGGGGACCTTCCTAACCCAGGGATCGAACCCAGGTCTCCCACCTTGCAGGTGGATTTTTTACCATCTAAGTCTATTCCAATGTAAAATAAAAAGTTTAAAAACAAAAAAAGAAAGAAAGAAAAGAAATCCAAGCCGCTAAGAATTGTTAACAAAAGTCCATTACAAAGTAGTAGGTGATAACAAGGTGTCAATGTTAAGTTCATCACTTATAACCAATGTCCCCTCTGGTGGGGGATGTGAATGGCCAGGGAGGCTGTGCATGTGGAAAACTGGGGATTTATGGGAAATCTCTGTACCTACCTCTCAATTTTGCTCTGAATCTAAAAGCACTCTAAAAGATAAAGTTGGGTTTTTTAAAGGGTTTCCTTTAAAAACTGTTTCTCTCCAGCCCAGCTTCTCAGTTGAGCGCAACCTGACTCCACGTGGCCTCAGGGCTGGAGGCGGTGCCCTGACCCAAGTCTTCTGTTCCATTTCCCAGTGGTGACTCTTCCGCAGTGTTCTCTTTATAGGAACTTGGCCTGCACTCCTCAGTCCTCCCCTGTGTTTCTTCTCCTGAGGAACGGTGGGTGGATTTGTGAGGAAAGCATTCTGTCTGTTTCCTTTCACTCCGTACAAATGTGCTCACGGCTAGGCCAGTGCCAGCCGCCTGCACTCCTCCAAGTGGGGCCACCCAGCGGCTGAGCTGGGCTGGGGTCCAGGACTCTGCCAGCTGCAGTTCCAGCCCCACTGGAGACACGACCCACACCAAAGTGTGTGCGGGGTGCTGGAGGGTCTGGGCTGCCAGCTGGCAGTTACTTGCGCACATGCCTGTCTTCCAAAGAAGACAGCCCTTTGGTCCAAAGAGTATGTCATGTTCTGAAACTGAAATCTCATCATGGGCCTGGCTGTTTTATCACTATCCCCCACTACACACTGGTTAGCAGGACTGATGGAAAAGCAATCCACGCTGGTCTCTGTCCCAAAATAAATAGGACAATTGGCATCACACTGATGAGTTTGGAGAGAGTAAGAGGAAAAAGTGACCTGCCAGCCAAGAGACAATGTTGAAATTTTCAGTCCCAATCCAAGACAGAGTTACTGGTGGTTGCAGTTTAGAAGAACATTTATAGAGATGGCCATTCAGCCACTTCTATTCAAGTCAAAGCCCACAGGATTCTTACTCACTACTGAAGATGCACAGGAATCAAGAACTCTGTCTACAGAAGGAAGGACAGGGTTAACTTATCACCCAAGAGCCCATCTGATCTTGCTTGCTGGGATGGCTGCTTCCCACAGGTTTCCATGGTGCTCAAGGGCGTTAGGGTCCAAGATGGGGGAGTTCAGGGCTTTAGGGATCATAGAGCTTGTCAGAAACCCATGAGCCACCCAACAGATCCCCAGCCTCTCAACACTTGCTGCCATAGCTCCTGCAAATGAGAATCAAAGTTTGGGATCGACATGTATACTCGGCTATATTGAAAATGGATAACCAAGGCCCTGCTGAATAGCACATGGAAGTCTGCTCAGTGCTATATAGCAGCCTGGATGGGAGGGGAGTTTGGGGGAGAATGGATACATGTATACGTATGGCTGAGACCCTTCACTGTTCATCTGAAACTATCACAACATTGTTATTTGCATATACTGCAATACAAAGCTTTTTTAAAAATGAAAAAAGGAGGTGGGCTGCTTCCTCAAGTAATGGAAAATCTTTGATAAGGTAGAAGCCCAGAATTTATCTCTAAGAGACACACATAATGCAAGACTTTGGAGGGGAAGCAGAAAAACAGAGAAACAGTATCGTTTCTCCAAAGGCCATCTTTCCTGGTGGTGTATGTGAGCGTGCTTTTTTGCACATCCGACTCTGCAACTTGGTGATTTGCCCCAAAGAAGAGCCCTGGTGGCCTTCATGCAGATACAAAACTCCACTCTGTCACACCAAGTCAAGAGATGCAAGGAGAGAGACCCAGCCACGACAGTCTTCAGTAATTAAAGGGTCCTGGAAAACTCACTGTCATTGAGAGACCTGTGGGTGCTGGACAGGAAATCATTTGTCCCCTCCAATCACTGAATGCACAGTGGGCCCGAGTGGGAGCCTGGGTCACCTCTGGGAGAACACAGAGGGTAGGTGTGTCATCTACCATCAATGAACGTTTAGAAAAAATACATGCCAGTCCTGAACTGGACAAGGACCAGGGCAGGAATCTAGCCCTAATGAGGAAACAGCAGGATGGACAAAATGGCCCCAACAGCCGAATTAGAATGAGATGTGTCCAGTCGGGTGATAGAGACACAGAGGACATAGTGGGAACACAAAGAGGAGCACCCAATCCAAGGAGTGGCCCCTGAGTGCCATCCTCCACAAGCACAGAAGGAAGTGGGCCTCGGGAGAGTTCAAACCGCGATACCGACCCTGGTTCTGTCCACTCCAGGTACCTTGAGCAGGTCACTCGACCCTCCTGAGCCTCAATTTTCTACATAAACCGAGCTCAGTGATTTGTTCTAACATCAGCCTGGATGTTGCTGTTGAGGCATTTTGTAGACATGATAAACATCTGCCATCTTGCCAACAGAGGTCCGTGCAGCAAAGCTATGATTTATCCAGTAGTCATATATGATTCTGACAGTTGTACCATAAAGAAGGCTGACCATCAAAGAAGTGATGCTTTTGAACTGTGATGTTGGAGAAGACTCTCGAGAGTCCCTTGGACAGCAAGAAGATCAGACCAGTCAACTCTAAAGGAAAGCAACCCTGAATATTCATTGTAAGGACTTGCCGAAGCTCCAATACTTTGGCCACCTGATACAAAAAGCTGACTCATTGGAAAACACTCTGATGCTGGGAGAGATTGAGGGCAAGAGGAGAAAGGGATGACAGAGGATGAGATAGTTGGATGGCATCACCGACTCAATGGATATGAGTCTGAGCAAACTCCAGAAGAGAGTGAAGGACAGAGAAGCCTGGCATGCTGCAGTCCATGGGGTCGCAAAGAATCGGACATGGCTGAGCTACTGAATAATAACAAAGTCAGTCGACTTTAAGTAGATTATTTCCAATAATGTGGGTGGGCCTCAGCCAATCAGCTGAAGGCCTGAAGAGCAAAGTCTAAGGTTTGCTTGAGAAGGAATTCTACCTCAGGACTGTAACTGAAAAGCCCCCCCTTGAGTTTCCAGCCTGTGGGCCCAATTGCTCAGTTGTATCCAAGTCTTTGCGACCCCAGGGACTGTAGCCCGCCAGGCTCCTCTGTCCATGGGATTCTCCAGGCAAGAATACTGGAGTGGGTTGCCATGCCCTCCTCCAGGGAATCTTCCCGACATCGCCTGTGTTTTCTCCATCACAGGCAGCTTCTTTACTGCTGAGCCACTGGGGAAGCCCCAAGTTTCCAGCCTGCCAGCCCCCAGAAGCACGTGAGCCAATTCCTTAAAAGCAAATCAACACATCTCTCCATCAGTTTCTATCCCTCTCCCCTTCATTGGTTTTGTTTCTCTGAAGAACCTTGACTGATTCAAGGATTAATTCAGTAAAAACAAAAGTGATGAGAAGGGATTTAAAATTATGTAATTTCATAAAACTAAGAGATTAAGAGAGGAAAAATCCCTCTCAAAGAATTGAGCTGGGGACTTCCCTGGTGGTCCAGCAGCTAAGACTCCATGCTCCCAATGCTGGAGGCCTGGGTTTGATCACTGGTTGGGGAACTAAGATTCCATATGCTGCAACTGAGATACAGTCCAGCCAGACAAATAATTACATAATTATTTTTTACATTAAATTAAAAAAAAAAAAAAGAATTGCCATAGGCAGCAGCAGGGAATATTCCTTGTAGAGCATGAGAGCCGTCCACCCATGGATTGACTGAACTTTAAGAAGACATCTTTGGGTCATACGGATAAAGAAGTTGTCATACATGTATACAATGGAATATTACTCACTCATAAAAAATAGAACACATTTGAGTCAATTCTAGTGAGGTGGCTGAACCTAAAGCCTGTTACACAGAGGGAAGTCAGTCAGAAAAAGAAAAACCAATATAGTATATTAATGCATCCATACAGAATCTAGAAAATTATATTGATGAACCTATTTGCAGGGAAGGAATGGAGGCGCAGATGTGGAAAATGGACTTGTTGACGCAGGCGGGGAGCAGGAGAGTGGGACGAATGGAGAAAGTAGTATCAACAGATATACCCTCCCAGGTGTGAGATGGATAGCTGGTGAGAAGTTGCTGTGTAGCACAGGAGCTCAGCTGGCACTCTGTGATGACCTGGAGGGCTGGGATGGGGGAGGGGAGGGAGGCTGGGGAGGGAGGGGATGTATAATCATGGCTGATTTGCCTTGTTGTGTGGCAGAAACCAACACAACACTGTAAAAGTTTTTTTTTTAATATATTTAAAGAAAAAAATATAGTACATCTTTGGCACAAAACTGGGGAAGTGACTGCAGCCACTGGATAGTTCATTTAAAACCTCGTATCTACAAAAGCAGATCCCACGTGTTAATTCTCATCAAGCTAGATATGGGATTAAGCTGGACACCACAAAGAACCACCAGAACAGATGGAAGCTGCAATGCCCAGCAGAGGGAGTGATGCCTCGGTGCAAACAGTGGTCGCCAGAGGTCTCCTTGTGGCGGCTGACCCTGCCTGTTGTGGAGGACCTGGACACAGTCTGGGGACTTTCAGAAATCCCTGAGGTGACTTTGCAGGAGTGGAATCAGCTTGAGCATGCCTGCACTGTGTGTTGCCAGCCAATAAAACACAATTTTCAGATAGTTTTGTTACTAAACCACAATCAATTGAAACGTTTGGAGGTAAATGGTTCTGGTGGGTAGGCTGTAAGCTTAAGTGCTGTGTTTTATGTATCATGTAATTCCTGCGTGTTTATTCACTCTTCAAAACATCAATTTCCACAGAGCTGCAAATAAGCTAGTAGGACCAAGGCTCAGCCTGAATGAGGTTTTCTGTCTAGAGAGGTATTAATACAGGGATGTATGCATGCTAAGTCACTTCAGTCGTGTCCGACCTTGAGACCCTATGGACTATAGCCCGCCAGGCTCCTCTGTCCATGGGATTCTCCAGGTAAGAATACTAGAGTGTGGAGCTAGTTCCTTCTCTAGGGGATCTTCCTGACCCAGAAACTGAACCTGCATCTCTTGCACCTCCTGCATCGGCAGGCAGGTTCTTTACCACTAGTGCCACCTGGGAAGCCAAAGACAGGTATACCTAAGTCAAAATGATCTTTTTTTATTGCACCCAGAAATCCATCTCTTGACAGTCGGTCCCTTGCTTTAAGGCTTAAACAATCTCAAAATCTTCACAGGTTTAAATACAAACAACCCTGCAGAGCACACAAAGAAAAGTCTTCCCCTCCCCACCCCCCCAACAAGTGATGACTCATTCTGTCGTCTGGGACTAAATGGAGAACACATTTCAGGAACGAGAGCACATCGGTGCATTTAATTCCGGCCTGGAGAAGGACTTGCAAACCACTTCACCTCTCAAAGCAATAAGAACTTCAACCAAGAGGACATTTAGAGTCATTCTTATTTCAGGTCTTCTATCCTGGCCTAAAGTGGGTCACTGAAACTCAGATAAAAATTATAGAAGTGGGGACTTCCCTGGCAGTCCAGTGGTTAAGACTTCACCTTCCAATGCAGGGGGTGTGGGTTCAATCAATGGTCGGGGATCTAAGATCCCACATGCCAGAAAAACAAAAGAGAAAATAGAAACAATATTGCAACAAATTCAGTAAAGACTTTTTAAAATAAATTACAGAAGTGGTGGTTGAAAATACCAATTGACTACATTGCTATTGACATATACACCCAAGCTAATATCTGCTGCTATAATGTGCTCCTGTTTAGCCGCTAAGTTGTGTCCGACTCTGTGACCTCATGGACTGTAGCCTGCCAGGCTCCTCTGTCCATGGGATTTTCCAGGCAAGGATACTGGAACGGGTTGCCATTCCCTTCTTTGTGCAAAACTCTTATTTCCTTCTCTCTTCCCTTCCTTTACTTTTTTCTTCCTTCATCTCCCTGGACCCCCATCATGTACTTTCCTTAACTCTTAAACCCCCTCCTGCCCACAACCATAGGCAAAATAGAAGTGAATCAGCATGTGACCCATTGCTAAGTCTAGAGTAAAAACATCACCCAGATTATCTCTCCACTAAAATAGTTGGAATTGCCACAGTCGGGAAAGGAGAGGAGGCAAGTGACATTCCACCGTGAGTTTCTGGAGGACTGCTTCCGGTGGGAGTTACAGAGGATTGCCTAAGACTTCACAGGGCATAAGTTCTGTCCTTGCTGGAACTGTGAGAACATCTGTGGGTCATAAATCTTTGAGGAACAGTTGACATGCCACAGCAGTAGGGATTTGGCAAGAATCACATAAATCCATCAGTTGCTTAAATGTACCTATCAAATGCTGGGTAAAGTGATGACAAACTAGATACAGAGGTTCCTGCCCTGAAGACGTGTGTGGCTCAATTGTGGCAAAAAGTCCTAGAGATTTTCCTTCATTTGCTCATTTCCTACACGCCCAAATAATAGGGGAGTGTTTGGGACCCGGCCAGGAACCAGAGGGGGCTTCCCTGGTGGCTTAGTGGTAAAGAATCCACCTGCCAATGCAGGAGATGTGGGTTTGATCAGGAAGATCCCTTCCTGAAGGAAATGGCAACCCGCTCTAGTATTCTTACCTGGGGAATTCCATGGACAGAGGAGCCTGGCAGGCTACAGCCCATGGGATTGCAAAGAGTTGGACAAGACTTAGTGACTAAACAAGAAGGAACCAGGGAGACTCAGAAATGACCTCACCAAGAAACACCCAAGGCCAGTCGTAATGATACATAGAAAACAGGAGACAACATTGGAGAACTCTATTTTAAACATATAGATTTTAAAACTGGAAGGATATACCAAAAGATGTTATTGGTCATCTCTGAGTGGGGTATGATAAATATTCTCCTCTTCTTCAGGTAACTCGAGCAGCTCCTGCTCTCTCACTGGGATCAGACCTCTTCTCCGCTCTGTTGTGGAGCACAGCCCCTCCTCTCATAGGCATCCTTTCTGTGAGTTTGAGGCACTTGACCTTCCTTTCCCCAAGCCAGAACCAGCCAGAGGATGCTGGCCAATGGCTGCCCACTGTGGCTAGGTCAGGGATGTGCATGGGCTCTGAACTTGGACATCAGCACCTTCCCTGGAGCATCAGGAAAGAGGCATGTCTTCTCTCTGGGTCACTGTCAGCTGGTGAAAGTGAAAGTGGTTTAGTCTTGTCCAACTCTTGGCGGCCCTATGGACTGTAGCCCACCAGGCCTCTCTGTCCATGGAATTCTCCAGACAAGAATACTGGAGTGGATTGCCATTCCTTTCTCCAGGGGATCTTCCCGACCCAGGGATTAAATTTGAGTCTCCTGCATTGTAGGCAGATTCTTTACTGCCTGAGCCATCAGCGAAACCCAAAGCTCAGCTAATAAGGCCGCAGTTAAACTAGAACTGACAACGTGACTTTTTCTTGTGGTGGTGGTTTTACCACCTCATTAAGACAGCCTTCTGACATGAAGCCAAGATACAGGAAAGTGGAAACAAAATAGGGAGAGAAAAAGAGAGACTCGCTCAAGAAATAGGACCTCTATGTAGGAAAAAACTTAGGGTTACCAGGGCTTCCCGGGTAGCTCAGATGGTACAGAATCTGCCTGCGATGTAGGGGACCCAGGTTTAATCCCTGGATCGGGAAGATCCCCTGGAGAAGGGAATGGCAACCCTCTCCAGTATTCTTGCCTGGAGAATTTCATGGACAGAGGAGCCTGGTGGGCTCCAGTCCATGGGGTTACAAAGAGGCAGACACAAATGAGCAACTAAGCACACACATACACACACACACACCGGGGAGTAGCGGGAGGGATAAATGGAAAGACTGGGATTGACATATACACATGACTATATATAAAATAGAGAACTAATAAGGACCTACTGTGTAACACAGGGAACTCTACTCAATACTCTGTAATGGCCTGTATGGAAAAAATCTAAAAAAGAGTGGGTATATGTGTAACAGATTGCTGTGCACCCGAAACTAACACAATATTGTAGATTATACTCCAACAAAAATAAAGAAATATGATGTTGGGTTTATGAGAGAATGGATACATGTGTGTATGGCTGAGTCCCTTCCTTGTTCACCTGAAACTACCACAACATTGTTAACTGGCTATACCCCAGTACAAAATGTTTTTGATGTTTAAAAAAATTTTTTTAATGTGATTTCTAGAAAGAATATCATCTTTCAATCCAACATTACCATCAATCCAGAGTTTTCTATTAGTAAAACCTCACCAAATCGCTTGACTTTTTTTTGTATTGAGTCATACATTTTCCTGTGTTCAGATGAGTTTGGATGGGTTTCTCTCATCTGATAAGAAGAGATGCCTGACTGACACATCCTTTATGTACTTTTTTCACTTCCCAGATTTTGATTATGAATACACATTGTTTAAGTAGTCAGATATTATTGGTTTATTTTTTAAAGGTAATGACACAAGAAAGTCTGTAATTAGGGTTAGAGCTGTCATACTGACTAGTCTATCGCATTTTTTTAATTGGGAAAAGAAAATAATTTTTTAATTGATTTCTCCTAGGTCTTCACAAAAATCTTTCTTAAAAATACTCTGTATTGACCTATATGAGAAAAGAGTCTTCAGAAGAGTGGATATATGTATATGCATAAACTGATTCACTTTGCTGCACACCTGAAACACAGCATTATAAATCAACTATACCCCAATAAAATTCTTTAAACAGTTTTTGAAGTTAATATATCTTCTTTTGCATAAGGTGGTCAACCTCCAAGTACCCTATAAACCTACTCTCACGTAGCTCATTTCCAAGAATCTAGCGTATTATTTGTGGATTGTTCGCTCTCTCACTCTTTCTGTACTGAATTTTTTCTTATTTCCACTACCTAGCCTCCTGGTAGCCTCCTTTTATAAGCGGCTCAAAAGCATCAAAGAGACAAATCAGGTTTTCCAAGCAGACAGAGGACAGTGATGTAATAACTGCAAGTCACAAGCCCCAGGGTATGACTCATGGTCTAAGGTGTTGTCTGACTTAGTCTAGACCCACAGTCCTTCACAGAGGTAGGACTTGTTCTTCCAAGCATCACAGGTGTCAATCCCAGAGTTCATCCAGAAAAATTATCAGAAAGTCAAGCATAATGTCTGAGTCTCAACTTCCACAAATCAAATAAGGAAGGAAAACAGACTACAGATTTGTCCTCTTGCTAATATTTCAAGTCTGCTTTTTAAGTGAAACAAAATAGGCTGGGGGAAAAAAAAAAAACTTGCCAAAAAAAATAGCACAAATCCCACAATGACAAGGGAACAATAAGTGGGTCTATCCAAGCCTTACAATTTATGGTGAACGATCACACTGCATGTGATGTGGTAAGCTGCCAAAAAAGAGAGAGAGAGAGAGAAACTTTAAGAAAGGAGACAATTCTTAAATCTGCACTGAAAGAGAGAAACCTTCAAACAACCCTAATATGGTCATGTTCTGAGTAACTGAACAACTATATTAAGAGTCTATTGTAAGAAAACAAATTTGTTGAATGCAATGTGGCAAGTTCAAAAGAGAGAGAGAAAGAAACTGTAAGAAGGGAGAGGAAAATTACTTTTTCTGAGATTTTTTTTTAAAAAAACAAAAGAGGAAATTAGGGAGAAATGTTCTCATCTGATTAAGCCGGCATAATGGTCCTGCTACAGGGTAACTATAGAGGAGAAAACTCAAGAAAAGTAAAAAGAATATAAGTAATCATCACTGAAAATATTCGGCAGAAATTAAATCTCAATGTCTACTCGGGGAAGAACTTCTGAAGATGGCCTGATACTGCTTTTCAACAGCTTGAGTGACACCTAGTGTCCAGCCAGGGAAGTGAAGTAGCTCCCTAGTTGAGAATCACAGGAAAGCTTCACATCCCCTGTGGAGGATTAGTTAAAACAGACCCTCTGTTCCTTTCTTCTCAGAAACATTTAACAGAAGCTGCAGGCAGAGTTGTTCAAGTGACCAGCGTTGTCAACATTAAGCGTCATGACTGTGGGCAAGTCACTTGACTCTGGACTAAATGCCCCAGCGCTTTCCCTTCAAGTCACAAATGGCTATTTGTCTAATAGTTTCCATGGAGAAATATACTGCAGAAACAGTTGGTTAAATAAATGCCAATGGGTTTCATTACTGCAGAATTTCTCAGTTTCTTTTTAAGTTCATGTGCATTGTCAGTTTCCAAGAGTAAGCTATGAAATGCAGTGTCTTCCAACTTGACTGCATGGAGGACAATTTTTTTTCGCCCAGAGCATCTTAGAGGATGAGGCTCCTACAGAACTCTGAGAAATGCTATGCTGAAAGTCCCTTCAGTTCTAACACTTTATGTCCACATGTGGTTAATTATAAATTATTGAAGGCAATGCCATCACTAAGGCTATACAGTGAAATGCCATAGTTTAGACAGACATGTTGTATCAAATTTTCACACACATTAAACAAAAGCAATCAAAGCCAAAATACATCAGTATTTGAACTCTATAACTTATACATTAAGTGCTTTAAAACCCAATTTGAGGGACGGAGATTCAAGAGCGAGGGGACATATGCATGCCTATAGTTGATTCATGTTGATGTATGGCAGAAACCAACACAGTATTGTAAAGCAATTATCCTTCAATTAAAAATAGTTTTTTAAAACCCAATTTCAATCTAAATTTTAAGGCAACTTTAGATTCCATCAAGCTCATTTTCCTATTACTTTTTGTTCCAAGAGCTGTTAAAGTAAATCTCCTGATGGGCTATATAATTCATTCCATTTAAACTGTATCTTAATTCACTTATTAAAAAAAAAAGGAAGGACAGGAGGTGGGGGAGGGAGAGCAGCCACTTGATAACTCAGTTAGGTAATCCTGCATCCTTAATTAGATGAGAAAAACGTTAACTTTATCCCCTATTTGACAGGAACACAGAGATGCATTCCAGATACTGCACCAAAAAAAAGAAAGAAAAACCTTTAACAAACAGATGGTATCATTCTGTAACTAAAAACATTCTCTAATCATATTTAAATTACTAATATGCATTTCAAAGCTTATTAACAAAATACAGTATTGATCAAGACCTTCTAAGGCCAATTAACATCTCCAATGTATAGATGTAAAGACTTTGCAAATACTTATCTCTCTACTTAAGAAGCAAAAGGATTGCTCTTCTTCCCACATCCTACTCCCAGCCCCATGGACTCGGAGTCCCAAGATTTCCACGGAAATCTGAAGTTAGCCTAAAGCCCTCAGGTTCCTCAGTTCAGTAAACTCGCTGAGAAGGGAACCTCCCCACACTTCGCCAGCCTAAACTCCCTCCTCCCACTCCTCTATTTACTGAGCCTTTCAAAAATACATTGACTTTTCTGCCAGATATTTTATAGTCACCTTGGTCTAAACCTAATCCTCGCAATTGTCTGGCAGAAAGACGGGAAGGAGGTTGTCACCCTGTATATTTACCATGTGAGGACACGCAGGCTGGGAAAGGAGAGGGAAATCTAGGACCCAGTCTTCTAGCGCCTTCCATGGGATTCCCATTCCACCATCGGGCTCCACACTAGGCTGCGGTCCCGAGCAAATAGCGGGATGCTTCTCTTCAGATTCTGACCTCACCATTTATTAGATGATGGCTTTGGTTAAGTTCCTTAACCGAAGTATAAAATGGGCATATTGTGGCAGACACTTTATAGAAAGAGAAGGATTAAATTGGTTAGCACATGCAAGAAACTAATCATTGATTTTAGAACATAATAAATGCTAATTAAAGTTTCTACTAAAGACTTAATTTCTTTATTCTTCCAAAACGTGTATTGAGTACTCACTCTGTACAAAGCAAGGGAGCTGTGGTCATTGCCCTCATGGATGCTATAGTTCTTTTATTATCATTATTATCATTTACATGAGCTCTTGGGCTTCCCAGGTGGCTAGTGGTAAAGAACCTGCCTGCCAGTGCAGGAGACGAGGGTTTGATCCCTGGGTCAGGAAGATCCCATGGACAGAAGAGCTTGGAGGGCTACAGTTCATAGGATCTGCAGCGGAGCACACACGCACAAACATTAACATGATTTCTTGAGCTAATCCTCTAAAGCAATGTAATAGTGAACTTTTTCCTCTAGAGGGAGCTCGAGGAACTGCTTCACTCCACCTTTAAAGAATTTTTTGTGTAGGTCAAGGACAAAAGAGAATCCTAATAGATATACAACTAGATCATTAATCACAGGATATAACTTTTGTGAGAGTGGGTGTAGCCTTTATGGGTAGTATAAATAGAATTGAATTGGGAAAAAATTATATTTTTTGGAATTCTTTTCTGCATGAAACCAATTTTTAATTGTTCTTGTCTGGTCATGTATATGGTATGACAGACTCTTCCAAGGACTATCCCTATCTTTTAGCCTTTTCATACTGTTCATGGGGCTCTCGCAGCAAGAATACCGAAGTGATTTGCCATTCCAAATCAACCCTGAATATGCATTAGAAGGATTGATGCTGAAGTTGAAACTCCAATACTTTTGACCACCTGATGTGAAAAGCTGACTCATTGGAAAAGACACTGATGCTGGGGAAGATTGAAAAAAAAAAAAGAAGAGGGTGACAGAGGATGAGATGGTTAGATCACATCACTGACTCAATGGACATGAGTTTGAGCAAACTCTGGGAGATAGTAAAGGACAGGGAGGCCTGGCGTGCTGCCATCCATGGGGCTGCAGAGAGTCAGACACTACAATAATCCCTATCTTTGGAAGCCCAGAAAGAATAAAGGTGGGCTTTGAAAAAAACAAAACCAAAAATCCCCAAAGCAGGTATACAGTAGGATGCTTCGGCTTTCCACTAGTCTAGGTAACAAGGTTTATTATCCTGCTGGCTTGACCACGTTAACAAACCACATAGTGGGTTTGGCTCTGATGTCTCACTAGGATTAAGGATGCATTTGCCTCAAGAGCGCTCCATTCACTTAACTCTTGGGACCCTCATAGGACTGAATGCAGTGACGCCAGCATTTGTATACTGTTCACAGACCAGCTAATAATACAAAGGAGAATTTTGTAACTTTTGTATAGACAGAAAACAGACTTGTGCTTGCCAAAGGGGAGGAGGTGGAAGAGGGACAGATTGGGAGTTTGGGATTAGCAGATGCAAACTAGTTTATAGGATGGATAAACAAAGTCCTACTGCATAGCACAGGGAACTATGTTCAATATTCTGTGATAAGTTATAATAGAAAAGGATATGAAAAAGCATATATATAATATATATAACTGAGTCACTTTGCTGTACAGCAGAAATTAACACAGCATTGTAAATCAACCACACTGCAATTTTAAAAAAATCAGACCCATATAATGATCCTGTTTCTCTAAAATAATGAAAACTAGCACCAGAAAGATAAACTCATTTGCTTCAGGTCACAAATCTAATTAGTTTTGAACAAATATCAGCAGAATGGTTTGTAATAATTTAATAGTTACATTATTTCAACAGGAACTCCAATTTTCAATAAACTCTTCATGTAATCAAAATAAGTGACTTGAGACAAATTGGAATAGGAAGCTACTCCAAAAGGAAAATTATTTTAGTAAAGATGATGGAAGGTATTTTTGTTGTGTTGCCTTTGTTTTGTTCTTTTTAAGACAAGGACTCTGAGTTCATGAATCAATCTGAATGAAAGAATTTTCTTTAGAAGCCTGGCTGACAAGGTTGCCAGGAAATCAAGATGTCATGCGTCTGAAGAAGTGAACTCTCTCAGTAGTAGCTGACTCTTAGCGACCCCATGGACTGTAGCCTACCAGGCTCTTCCAGCCATGTAATTTTCCAGGCAAGAATACTGGAGTGGGTTGCCATTTCCTTCTCCTGGGGATCTTCCCAACCCAGGGATTGAACCTGGGTCTCCTGCATTGGAGGCAGATGCTTTACCATCTCAGCTACCAGGGAAGCTGTGTCTGAAGAAAACCACTTCTAACTGTGCTAATGCCACAGAAGAGTGCAACTCAAAGCAATTATTTTTAATGCAAATTATTTAATATTTATGAAAATTGTTACAAAACACGCCTGCTTTTCATTTAGAACCAAGATCAAAACTATTAACTTAATTTTATCCTCCATATGCATGTTCAGACTTAGAACATAAATACACCCCAATACATACCAACACACATACAGTATATACACGCGTGTCCTTGTGGACGTGCCCATATATGACATTTCCACACAGAGCACTAATCTCACTCCCTTCCTGATTTGTGTTAGCCTTCTCCCTTCCCTCCTTTCACCTCTTCTCCTTTCAAAGATGGATTCACAATCATTAAGGCATGGTGGTGACACAGAAGCTTGATGGAGGCAGAAAAGATGATTGTAGTGGAGAAAAGGGAAATTTGCAGAATGTTGGATGAAGCAGATGGGAGATGAAAAGGGTTGTTCTCTAATAGCACTGGATTCCTTTATTACCCACCTCGACATGATTTTAAGTGACTTCGATCTTATCAAAATTTCCTTGTTATGAAACACTATCAGAAAGCACATTAGTGAAGTTACTCAAGGTTGCCTCCATATTGTAATTCTAAAACAAATGGAAGTGAAAACTGGACTTTTGTTCTTTTCTTTGATACTAGTCGATCTATAACTGGTGTGACATCACTGGTACCATGTCTAGATTAATAATTCACAGAATCAGAGGATTTCTGCTTCGGGAAGGAACGTAGCCCAATGCTCTTGCTATAGCAACTAGAGGTAAAAAAGTGGATGAATTACCAAGAGCATACTTCAAATAGGGCTTCCCCAAGGTCTCAGTGGGTAAAGAATCTACCTGCCAGTGCAGGAGACACAGCAGACACAGGTTCAATCCCTGGGCCAGGAAGATCCCCTGGAGGAGGAAAAATGGGCAACCCACTCTAGTTTTCTTGCCTGGAGAATTCCATGGACAGAGGAGCCTGGTGGGCTACAGTACAAAGGGTCGCAAAGAGTTGGACACAGCTGAGCAACTAAGCACGCATACTTGAAATAAAGCAGAATGATGAGGTGTGATGGGAACTGGGTCAACAGGAGTTGCAAATCAGGGCAAGTCTTTCCAGGGGGAGGGGTGGGGTCTGGGCTGATTCTGGATGAGGACTGAGGAAAATGAAGTCAGCAAGGATTCTGGCAGTCTGATGGACTGAACAGAAACATGAGATGTCCAAAAGGGGGCTAGGCTTTCCCCCAAAGGACTCATGCTGGATTCTGGCAGAACAGGCAGGAGGCTGGGAAATGAAATTCCCCATAACTGATGTTTCAGGAAACACAGTCCCTTTAGCAGGATGAGGTCTGCCTCAAACATATGAAGCAATTGGAACTCTCACATATTACTACCACACTGGAAACCCCTTTGACAGAATCTAGCAAACACATATATGTGATGACCCAGAAATTCTGCTCCTGGCTAACTACCCAAAGATATGGACAAGGATGTTATTTGTGATATCCAAAACAGAGGGGAAACCCGAATAGAGTTGACAAGTAGAGGTATATTTATGTAATAGAATACAAAGCAATTTTTTAAAAAAATTACCACTATTTTCATCAACATGAGTGAATCTCAGACAAAATATTGAGGAAAAAACTCCCCCCAAACAAAAAAAGAGTGCATACTGCCTGATTCCATCTTTAATGAAGTTTAAAAATGAGCAAAACTAAAAAAAAAAAAAAAAAAAAGAGCAAAACTAATCTTTAATTATATAGGTCAAAATAGTGGTTAGTTTTATGGAGGTATCAATCGGTCAGGGGCACGAGGAAATGTGCTTATATCAATCTAATGGTACTTCCCTGGCTATACACACATAAAAATTCATCAAGCTGTACATTGATATAAAACCTCAATTTAAAAATTAGAGGAGAAAAAAAAACCTGCATGGAATAATTTAATTTTAGAACCAGAAAGAAGCTTAGTGCTCATCTTAGCCAATTTTTATTTTACATTTAGGAAACCAAGTCTCAGGAAATTAAGAAACTTGTTGATACCGTGCAGGTAATGTATTCACTTGTTCAGCAAGTAATTACTGGAAGCTTACTCTTTGCTGACACCGTATGAAGATACAGGTTATCAAGACAGACATGTCACCTGTTTTCATGAAGCCTACAGTTTAGCTGTAGAAACAGAAATTAAGCAAATAACCTAAAAAGTAAACATGTAAGGGCAGATTGTGATAAACGGTGTGAAGGACCAACACGGGGTGTCTGAGGGATCACACCTGGAGCACAAGCCCGCCTGGTGGACAGATTCCTGCTCCCTTGATTCCAACAACACTGCCTTTTCCCACCAACTTTGAACTTTTAAAAAACTAGGAAGAACTTCTATATCTTCATGAATTTATTCTGGAGAATTTCTCCAGACTTCAAAGGGCAACCTTTCATTATAAACCACAGGCAAAACAATAAATAAATGTAAAGGGGGGTGACCCTCTCAAGAACTGCCAGAAAGGACTCCATTTTGTCAGGAAAGGAACTGCTCAAATGTGGGGACTTGACATTAGCTTCCTGTTACATCTCAGCTCTTTAGATTCAAGAGGTGGATGGCCTGGCAGCAGTACCTCAGCCACTCTTCCCTCCCTCTCCTGTTTATATGGCGTTTATGTGGGTTCAATTGTTATAAATTAGCCAGCTTGGAAAACAGGACCAAGATAAATCAATATCAAGACAGCCAAGATCTCCATAATAAAGTTAAAATACACACCACGTCTGATTTCTTCAGCAACTCGCAGTCTGTGACTTCAGGGATTTGTTTCAAATGACTCCGGCTTCCGCTCAGGCAGATTCTCTTTCCAAAAAAGCTGCTCAGCTTTGCCTGCAACAAACACGAGTCTTTAGTGAGTTCAGTTTTCTTTGATAAGAGACACCCATAGAACCACTGAACTTCCCAGATGGCTCAGCGGGCCAAGAATCTGCCGGCCAATGCAGGAGACACAGGAGAGGCGGGCTCAATCCCTGGGTCCGGAAGAGCCCCTTGAGGAGGAAATAGCAACCCTCTCCAGTATTATTGCCTAGAGAATCCCATGGACAGAGGAGCCTGGCGGAATACCGTCCATGGGGTCGCACAGAGTTGGACACGACTGAGTGACCAAGCGCATGGAACCACTATCTTAAAAGTTTGGGTTTCTGAGAAAAGTTCACTCTGAGATGAAGATTTGAATGAAAGTAGTTCATTTCAGAGCTTACCCAAGAAATCACCAGCGGGGAGATGGCGGAGTGAGAGAGAGAGAGACGGAAGGGAGGGACAGTGCACACCTGAAATCAATCAGGCTGGTCATGATAAGAACCTCTGGATTGGTCCACCTAAGAGCAAGGAGGCTGGGGTGCTTATCACCATCCATTACCAGCCATCAGCGTTTGAAAGCCTCACCTGGGGACCTAGCTCCCTGGCACCTCCAGCTAGCCTTGTGTGGGCTGAGTACACAAGCGGAGGAAAATGGCAAATGCTAAGGGGTTATGAGTGCCCACCAACAACGCTGGCCACACGTGTAACAAGTAGCTGAGCATTAGTGCAAGAGTGAGCAGGAGGTTGGTTCTTAAACACGACTGTCAGGCGTGTCAAGAAAACGCTGGTTAAACGGTTCAGTAGAATTCAGTTGAGAGGATCTAAGAAACTCCAGCACTTTGGCCACCTCATGCGAAGAGTTGACTCATTGGAAAAGACTCTGATGCTGGGAGGGATTGGGGGCAGGAGAAGAAGGGGACAACAGAGGATGAGATGGCTGGATGGCATCACGGACTTGATGGATGCGAGTCTGAGTGAACTCCGGGAGTTGGTGATGGACAGGGAGGCCTGGCATGCTGCGATTCATGGGGTCCCAAAGAGTCGGACATGACTGAGTGCCTGAACTGAACTGAACTGAAGGCACATTCTTAGCTTCCCAGGTGGCTCAGCGGTGAAGAATCCACCTGCCAATGCAGGAGACACAAGAGACATGGGTTTGATCCCTGGATTGGGAAGATTCCCTGGAGAAGGAAATGGCTGGAGAATTCCGTGAACAGAGAGGAGCCTGGCGGGCTATACAGTTCATGGTGTTGCAAAGAGTCGGATATGACAGCATGCACACAAGGCACATGTTTTACTTTAAAAATTGAAAAGCAGTATGTGAGTTCCGATGGCCAACAGGCAAAGGAAAAGATATTCAACATCACTAATTATTAGAGAAATGCAAGTCAAAATGATGCTGAGGTACCACCTCACTCTGATCAGAATGGTCATCCTCAAAATGTCTACAAATAACAAACGCTGCAGAGGGTGTGGAGAAAACGGAACTCTCCTACACTGCTGGTGGGAATGTAAATTGGCTCGGCCACTACGGAGAACAGTATGGGGTTTCCTTAAAAAACTGAAAATAGAACTACCATATGATCCTGCAATCCCACTATTGGGCATCTATCCAGAGGAAACTATAATTAGAAAAGATATATGCATCCCAGTGTTCGTAAGAGCACTATTTACATACAATAGCCAAAACATGGAAACCTCAATGCCCATGAACAGATGACTGGATAAAGGTGTGGTGTGTTTATACAATGGACTATCACTCAGCATAAAAAAGAAGTGCCATTTACAGCAACACAGATGGACCCAGGGATTATCACACTAAGCAAAGGCAGCCAGACAGAAGAACATCATATGACCTATAGTGGAATCTAAAAAAGATACAAACGAACGAACTTATCTACAAATCGGAAACAGAGCCACAGACAGAAAACAAACTTACAGTTACCAAAGGGGAAAGGGGTGAGGCAGCGGCAAATTAGGGGTTTGGGATTAACATATACACACCTCTGTATACAAAATAGATAACCAACAAGGTCCGGCTGTAGAGCACAGAGAAGTATATTCGATATCTTGTAATAACCTATAAGGAAAAAGAATCTGAGAATAAAATACATACGTATATATTCTGTAGCCCACCAGGCTCCTCTGTCCATGGAATTCTCTAGGCAAGAGTACTGGAGTGGGTAGCCATTCCCCTCTCAGGGGGTCTTCCTGACCCAGGGATCAAACCCAGGTCTCCTGCATTGCAGGCAGATTCTTTACCATCTAAGCCACCAGGGAAGTATATATATTTTTGTATGTATATATATTATTGATACATATATATATATACTTCCCTAGTGAGAAGCATAGATATATTATAGCTACATCTTATATATATATATTAGTAGATATATTATATATTATTATATTTTATATTATATAAAATATATTATACTCTATAAAATATATATTTACAATATATTTTAATAATATAATTATACTATATAATTTTATATATTACATGATAATATATTTAATCATATTATATTTTATAATATATAATTATAACATTGGGTTATATTAATCATACATAATATATTAATTATATATATATAACTGGGTCACTTTGCTGTGTACCTGAAGCTAACCAACATTGTAAATCAACTATTATTATACTTTAATAAGAAAAGAGAACAAGAAAATTTTAAAAATGAAAGCAGAATGTGACTAAAGCTATCTCTTCTTCTGTTATTACTTTGAACTGTGGACCATCTGTGATCCAGGTGTAATAATCAGCAGAATTGTTTTTCCCAACTGGACAGTGACTCCGGATCTTCAGAGCTGCAAGAATTGCAAGAGTCTAGTGATCACTTTCAGTGGAAGCATGAGTAAACAATGGTCATGCCTGGTATCGAGGGAATTTATATATGTAACTTCATTCATTTTTAATTTCATGAAAGAAAAAGAAACTAAATGGAAGCTAAAGGAATCTTTACACTTTAAATAAACCTTTATCATAAGAAATTATTTTCTAATGCATTCCTTGAGGGTTAAGGAAAATTTTGAAATCAGTTAAGGGATTGAAATCTTTGGTTTTTTTAAAAACTGAATCTTTCAAGTTAAGATGAGATAAATTGTCTTTTTCTAATAAATGAAGTCATTAGCACAATGTCATGTCCTCAGCCCCATCTCCTGATTTTTATGCTATGTTTTTATTTTGTCAAGATAGAACAACTTGCAGTCTTTTCATTAGCCCAGTTTTTGCAATGACATCATGTTCACTTGATATTCAAGTGAAAGCACTGCTCCTCACTGGGCTTCCCCGGTGACTCAGCGGTAAAGAATCTGCCTGCAATGCAGAAGTCGCAGGCTCAATCCCTGGGTTGGGAAGATCCCCTGGAGGGATGCATGGCAACCCACTCCAGTATTCTTGCCTAGAGAATCCCATAGACAAAGGAGCCCGGCAGACTACTGCCCATACGGTCGCAGAGTCAAACCTGACTGAAGTGACTTAGCACGCACGAATTGCTCCTCACCGATCATTACACTACGGTTTCCCAACAACCTCAGTTCAGTTCAGCTCAGTTCAGTTGCTCAGTCGTGACCCCATGGACTGCAGCACACCAGGCCTTCTTGTCCATCACCAACTCCCAGAGCTTGCTCAAACTCATGTCCATTGAGTCGGTGATGCCATCCAACCATCTCATTCTCTGTCATCCCCTTCTCCTGCCTTCAATCTTTCCCAGCATCAGGGTCTTTTCCAATTAGTCAGTTCTTCGCATCAGGTGACCAAAGAAATGGGCCTTCAGCTTCAGTATCAGTCCTCCCAATGAATATTCAGGACTGATTTCCTTTAGGATTGATCTTCTTGCAGTCCAAGGGGGACTCTCAAGAGTCTTCTCCAGCACCACAGTTCAAAAGCATCAATTCTTCAGCACTCAGCTTTCTTTACGCTCAACAACCTAGATTCTTTATCTTTTTAGTTGGCTGAAGTCTCCGGCCAAGTAGGTTTTCAAAGAAGGGCTCTTGACCATTTTTTGATGATAGCCTTTGTCCTTGAGTGACATCTTGGCTGGGAATAGCATCCTTCCTTCACACCTTCCATCCTTCAGAGCTTCTCCAGGGCCTTTCTCTCTTATCTTAGGATGTCACACACTGCTCTGAAGGAGTCTGACACCAGCTCCAAGTGCTACCTCCGTAAAGGACTAGCTCTCAGCCTAGGACTTTCAAGAATTTTTCTTTGGTTCTTGAAAATATCGCTGTTGAGTATATGTATCCATTTCCCTAGAAAATGATGAGATTTCTAAACGTGTTTTGTTTCCTTTCTGTCTCCCTGTTTTCGTTTCTGTAAGACCAGGTTGTCATGTCTCTGAAAGGAGCCCTGTTTCCTGTTTCGCCTATTTCTACCCTACACTGGAGCCAGAAGACAATCACAACACTTCCTCATCCACCTTTCTCCACATGCGGGTCAGGATTCTGTGGCTTCTGAGGAGCAGAAGGGAAAGCAGTCACTTCCCAAGCTTTGTGGTCATTTTCTGTTTTGTTCCCTCTGGGGTCTCCTGTTTCTTTTCGTTGCTGCCACTTTTTCTGGGTGACGGCATTCTTTTACTCCTGATGATGGTTTTTGCTGGCCTTTTACTATGTCTTACATTTCTTATTCTGTAAGGCAGTTTGATTAGTCCATCTTAACCTAAGTGTCCCTGGAATTTATATACTTAAGTTCCCCAGCTAATGCACATGCCCACAAAGAACAGTGATGGACGGAGGTGTGTGGTCAGTTGTGTCCAACTCTTCTGCGACCCTATGGATTATAGCCCACCAGGTTCCTTTGTTAATGGGATTCTCCAGAATACTGAAGTGGGGATTAGGCACGGGGCTTCCCAGGTGGCTTAGTGGTAAAGAATCCTCCTGCCAAAGCAGGAGACATAGGAGACAGGGTTTAATCCCTGGGTTAGGAATATCCCGTAGAGAAGGAAATAGCAACCCACCCCACTCTAGTATTCTTACGGGGGGGTGGGGGGGGGAGGGAAACGGAGCAGGTTGCCACTTCCTCTTCCAGGGAATCATCCCAACACAGAGATCAAACTCTATCTCCTGGGATTCCAGCATTGCAGGCGGATTCTTTACCGCTGAGCCACCTGGGAAGCCCGATGTATGTGTTCTTATGCCCGATAGTACTACTCACTTTTCATACTTACCCTCTCTGAGATTCAGTGTGACTTTCTCTGCAAACGGAGAATAAAATCTTCCTGGCTACAACTTGATTGCGAAGTTGTGATGACACACGTGAGTTAACATGTAGTCACATATTTCAGAGAACTTTCTCACACTCAAGACAGCCAACAATATGATTATATTTTCTACTTTCTCTTTACATAAACTGAAGAATTACTCAAACTGGGGTATTTAGTTTTTACACCAGTTTGGGTCCTAGAGTTGCTAAACTAGTTACCAGATTTTTCAGGGATTTCATTCTCTACTACTTTTTAGTTAGAATAGTTGTTACTGTGGATAAATGTAAAATTCCTTCCTTTTTTGTAATTTTTAATAGTAATTTTTTATAGACCTTAAACCCTGAAAATAGTCAAAGTGGCGCAGTTTCAAAGATTATTTTTAAATGGCCGATTCATTTACTTGTAACCAGAAACCATGCCATAAATGGAGACTAAAGCAGCTAAAGGAGAAAAAAGAGAAACAAAGATGAGGCAGTAAGTTCTCTTTACAATACTGTTCTTGGTGGGTGGGTGACTGCAGAAAAACAAAGCAGCAGAAAGAATTTCTCTCCAGTTCCACCCCAGGGACAGGCAAAGCCCAAGACAAAGAGCTGAAAACAGAGTTGGGAGGTCCGTGTGCGTTTTACTATCAATTAAGCCAGGAAGGTAAAGGGCATGAAATACACGCTCCCACTAACTCCAGTATTCTTGCCTGGAAAATCCCATGGACAGAGGAGCCTGGCGGGCTGCAGTCCATGGGGTCACAGAGAGACAGACATGCCTGAGCATACATGCACAACTAATTCCTAGGACCAAAAGCTTTGTGCTGGCTTGCGAACATAATCGGGGGAAGGCCACCTCCAGATGAAGTTCTGTTGGCTCCTTTAAAACCTCATAACTTCATCAGATGCGTTTATTTTTATGGCTGAGTTTTCTTGTGTGTTCAGTCACTCAGTTGTGTCCAACTCTTTGCGACCCATGGACTGTAGTCCACCAGGCTCCTCTGTCCATGGGACTCTCCAGGCAACAATACTGGAGTGGTTGCCATTTCCTTAGGATTCTACTAATATCGCACCTACCTGTCGAGTGCAGCGACAGATAAACTTTCTTTTCACCTTCCAAGAACATATCAGTATCTCTGTTCCTTGCTGTAGACTTTGCATCTCAGAAAGACCATGAAAGACACCTGGCTTCCAAACCTACTTACCTTCACTTCCTGAGATCAAAAGGCCACTTCTTATCACACACAAGCTTTTCTGCTCATGCCTCAGGAACCCATATCCCACAGCTGTGTTCAGACAGGGTCAGTGACGGCCCATTAAGAAATGCTTTCAGGATCCCAGAATCTAGAGGTTTGGAAAACAGCCTTGGGATGCCTCGTGGACCCATATGGAAGGAGCCAAACAGTAGGGTGAAGAAAACTTGGCTTAAAATGACAACATGTTTCAAAGCTGGGTATATTTTATTTATAAATAACATTTAGATACAGAGGTTAATCAGAGATTCTCCAAGATCCCCCAGAGTATTAGCACAGACACACCAGAGAGGAAAGAGAGCATGTTTATGGGTTTCTGCCATCTGGCAGCTAAACCCAAGGCTGGTTCTATCCAGACATCTCAGTAGACAGAGGGCCGGATCACTTGCAAACTACAAGCAATGGATTTATTTTTTCAATCGTGGATTCTCCTGACTGAGTTCCCTTAATACCTTCATTCCTATTATCTAGGTTGTACAATTATATTCCATCCATTATATAACTTCGACTTAAACTCGTTCTTCAACTGTCATGAGTATTACAGAAAATTATGAATAAACCACAGTTGAAGGTTCACCCCTCTGCTCCCTCCCTAATCATTCTCCCTGTAAATTTATTCCATCACATTCCACATGGTGTCTAACAGAACTGATGAGACACTGTTCTCATTCATTTCTCAACAGTCTCCATTCTGGAAAGTGTAAATTAGCGGGATTTTAGAAGTCTGTCAATATCAGTCACACTTCATTCGCTGGTACTTTGCTTTTTAAAAAACCATCAGATGTAGACACTGACACTCGGAAGCCCAAAAGTTTCTAACAAAGGTCAGACTCTTCCTCTGTTCTCGGAAGCACCAGCTCAGTACCTGTTGGGGGGCCCAGGAAATAGGACTTCGAGGACACAGAGGGCTGCACGGCCCCCACGTGGGAGGGGAGCAGAACTCATTCTGTGGCAACACAGCTGGCTTTATTCATTTGCACACATACATTCCCACGACTGCATTCACAACACGGTCGCTTCGTTGATCTCACTGTATTTTCACATTTCAGAGAGTTGAGAAAATGATTTTTCCCATTTTACATGTCATTCGTTCCAGATAGGTATGATATTCATAGTCTCAAAAAACAAAAATCTAATTTGTGGATGGGAGAAGAAAAGTTCCTATTTGCAAATTACTAGTGTATATGCATAGTCTGATGGCCACACGGCATTTATGAGGCCTCAGAGCTCCTTGCGAGGACCCCACATCCCATAATCAGATCCCAGGGCATCTCAGGATGGAATCTACGATTCCAGCTGTTCTTCACTTGTGCACTTAGGTTCACCTGTCTTACTTTCACTGTGAAATAGAAAAAGAAATCTGTAATATTTTGCAAGGCTTTCTGCACAGGGAGAAAATATCAACTACCAAACAATTGAGAGGATTGAAACTGAGTTCTTTAAAAAAAAAAAAAAAAAAGAAACTGAGTTCTTGAAAATCTAAAGTCTTCCTTTTTTTTTTTTTTTTACAAAATAATATAAATACATGCCTCTGTGAGATCCTGAGGGACTTAGAATTTACCTTTTCTTAATATGATCTTGGGCCTGAACCCACTTTATTAAAGCCTTCAGTTCCATATTTGAGGAGGACTGCAATGCCCTTCCCTCACCTTTCCAGCAAGCCTTGTTTAAATGTTGTAAAGATCACAGTAGGGCAGTCGGTGCTTCAGCAGAAAGAACTGGTAAGTTAAGTTACAGGAAGAATGCATACAAGGCCAAATTAACAAACAAGACAGAACCATTTTTTTAAAAGAACTTTAGAAATGAATTGTGCTGCAAAACTACATCTGTAACGGCAGTGTCTTGCCTGCCTGACTATTTCAGAGGCACTGCATTAATATAAACAGAGTTGTCTAATGCACTTTCCAGGACAGAGCCCCTCGGCCAAGGGCTAGCTCGAATCCACCCTGCTGCTAGGTGTGAATGATTCTTCGGCTTGCTTTACTGGCAGCGCTTTTGGTGGCACATCCTACACTTTAAAAAGGGCTGGAAACCAAGCATGTGATCAGAGCCCCATCCGTGGGTTACTTCTCGTGCTTCTTGGCTGATTCCCCTGCGCCCGGCCGGAGGCTGCCCCGGGCGGTGTCGCCGGCCCTGGTGTCCCTCCTCCGGCTCTGGCTCTCCCGGGAGACCTGCTGCACGGCCCGCAGGATGGCATTCTGCACGATCTGTCTGCTGGTGGTCTGCAGCTTCGCCTCTTCGGGCTCACTTCCAGGCTTCTCACCTGGCCAAGAACAGAAAGGGAGGGGAAAGCACAAGATTAATTGGGGGTGTCGGCGTGGATGGGGGGTTAGACAGGCCGGGGCTAGTAGGAAAAAAGAGGCTAATAAATAAGATCTCTAGAGGGGCCCACCCCATTAGTTGCAAGGAGCGCACAGCTACCCTGGTGGCTCCAACAGTAAAGAATCTGCCTGCAGCGCAAGAGACCCAAGTTTAAAACCTGGGCCGGGAAGATTCCCTGGAGAAGGAAATGGCAACCCACTCCAGTACTCTTGCCTGGAGAATTCCATGGACAGAGGAGCCCAGTGGGCTACAATCCATGGGGTCGCAAAGAGTTGGGCACGACTGAATACCTAATGCATACCACTCTTGTCTCTCTGTCTCCCTTTTCAGCAGAATCTCCACGGGTCTGCCCCAGTGACGTGCCCAATTTCTACTCCCATCCTCCCAGCATCCTCTGTTGGTTCTGCTCCTTCAAGAGCAGAGCCTGCCTCCTTCCATCTCATTGCTCTGTCGCTTCTGACTGCATCGCCCTCAGCCGCATGTTGTTGTTCAGCCGCTCAGTCATGTCCCACTCTCTGCTATTCAGCTGCTCAGTCATGTCCCACTCTCTGCGACCCCATGGACTGCAGCACGCCAGGCTCCCCTCTCCTTCACTATCTCCCGGAGTTTGCTCAAACTCATGTCCATTGAGTCAGTGATGCCATCCAACCATCTCATCTCAGTTACCCCCTTCTTCTCCTCCCCTTAATCTTTCCCAGCATCAGGGTTCTTTCCAATGAGTCAGCTCTTCACATCAAGCGGCCAAAGTATTGCATGAGTGGAGCTTATTAATGCAGATCCCCTCTGGGGCTGGAAGGAAGCCAAAGAGAAAAGGCAGGGCAGGGCATTTTCTTTGGAGGAACTGTGGCAGCCCTGTGAACATCACTCTGCTCACATTTTACTGGGGGAAATGGAGCCATGTGGCCACTCTTACCACACAGAAGACCACAAAAACAGTCACCAACCAGACAGCCATGTGCCCAGCTTTCAACTCAGGGAGGCTCTATCACTAGAACAAAGAAGTGAAGACTTCCATGCAACAGCAAGGCTAAAGTGAAAGCAAGAAGATGTACACTGGCGGCAGGTCCCAACTGACCCTCAGGGAGATCAGCCTATGCCTACCAAACAGCGTAAGTCCGTGGGCAAACAACGAAGTACCGAAGGTCCAGGGATGCTCCCAGAAAGATGATCTCAGCCAAGCCAGATCTGTGTGCATTCGCAAATGATCCCTTGCGTGAAGTCACTTTTCACTCTTTGGGTGGAGGATGGACGGCTCTAAGGGTAAGAACAGGATGAGTTCTTAACAAGAGACAGAGAGAGAAAAGAAAATCTACTCTGAATTTATGTGACCTAACATCCAAGCTAAATCGTCTTCCCCTCGCTCATCCATTCTGAAGAAAAATTGATTAAGAAGTCAGAGGCAGTCTGTGAGATTCTGTGTCTGGGGGAATCCCTTTGGGGATTTGCAAGGCAGGTTTAACCTTAACTGCCCTCATCACCACTTTGCTCTGGGTCAGGAATTTCTACCTATGGCAGAGCATGTGGGACAAAAAGACGTGCAACGAGCTCAAACAGAGAAAGAGAAGGATGAAGATGAGGGTAAAAGTCACTCAGGGCATTAAGAGAGGAAAAGCAAAACAAGAAGTTATACACAGAACCACAAAAGATTCCAAATAGCCAAAGAAATTCTAAGAAAGAAGAATAAAGCGCGAGGTGTCACATTTCCTGATTTCAAGCTATGTTATAAACACTACAGTAATCAAAACCATACGGTGCAGGCATAAAAACAAACAGGAAGACCAATGGAACATTAGAGAGAGCCCAGAAATAAATCCATGCATGTACAGTCAACTAATACTCAACAGTGGAGCAAAGGATACTCAGTCTCTTCAATAAATGGTGTTGGAAACATGGATGGACCCAGGGAGTGTCATACTGAGTGAAGTAAGTCAGACAGAGGAGAAATATCATATGACATCCCTTATATGTGGAATCTAAAAAGAAATTATACAAATGAACTTACTTATAAAACAGAAAGAAATTCACAGACTTAGAAAATGAATTTATGGTTGCCGGAGGGACAGTTAAGGACTTTGGGAAGGTCATGTACACACTGCTATATTCAAAATGGATAACCAACAAGGACCTACTGTACAGCGCATGGAACTCTGCTCAATGTTAGGTGGCAGGCTGGATGGGAGGGGAGTTTGGGGAGAATGGGTACATGCATATGTATCACTGAGTCCCTTCACTGTTCACCTGAAATTGTCACAACACTGTTAACCAGCTATACCCCAACACAAAATAAAAAGTTGAGAAAATATAAATTTTTTTAAAATGGTGCTGGAAAAATCAGATATTCACAGGCCCTATCTCATACTACTCACAAAAATGAACTCAAAATGGATTTAAGACTTAGATATAAGACCTGAAACCATACAATTCTAAAAGAAAACACAGGGGGAAAAAGCTCCTTGACAAGGGTCTTGGCGACAAGTTTCTGGCTAGACACCTACAGCACAAACACAGCAGAAGGCAGAGCCGCAGCGGAAGCCCTTAGTTTTGCCATTTACTTACATGCGTGAAACTTACTTGAAATTAATGAATCACCTACACGTTGCAGGTGGCCTACGCCTTGTGTTAAACGATGTAAACGTCCGCTAGCCTACTTAGCATTTACCAAATCGTTTTGGTATTTCACAAAAGATGATGAATCGATTTAATTAGCTCTAAACTCGAAACGCCCAATATAAACACGCTGAAATCAAGAAATTGAGATGTAACTAAATCTGTCTTCAGCATCTTTCCACCCTGAACGGTAACCCACTCCCCCATCCCCCCACACGCAGTCAGGCATCCATCCTTGTGGTCAGTTTCTGGAGAGACCTCCCCACCCCCACCCCGTGGGGCTGGCTTCCAGAAGGCTGCCGTGAGCCCTCGTGTTCGCCTCCTCCCCTCAGATCCTGCTGTTCCACTGGCACCTCCCCCAACCGTAAGTCATCAGAGGACCTCAAGTGCAAGGTGGTTAATAACAGGTCTTAATTCCCTATTTATATCCATCAAAACCATGCTTCTGAGGACCGTAGGAATATCCTTCTGATAAAAATGTACAATATTTTCCCCCCTAACAACCTAAGTGTCATTTGCCTCTATGACATTAACCCTATTATGTTCCAGTTTGGTGGATTTTGGAAAAGGTCAGTGTTCCCATTTTTGAGGCCAGATACGATTAGTGATTTTCCCTGGATTGCACAGAGCTGGTGGTAAAGGCTGTATAAGAAGCACCATCTCTAGCTGTCACCTTTCCCCACTGGGTCACTAAATATACAAACTGCAGACATCCCTATCAGAGCAGCTCGGCTTTTGTTTTTTGTCAAAGACACACACACACACACACACGGGGAAAAAAAGCTTTTCACTCAAGGAAACTGAAGCAGGAAAAATGCTTGTGAAAATGCCACCTTGGAAATGTGTTAGGTATTTAATGTTCTGAACACTTGGATAGCAAATAACTCCATCAAGACTGGGTTGTGAGTTCAGAGAGACCCAAAAGGCTGTTCTGATCTCCACATGGATTTCTGCAAAATTCAGCTACAAGTTTCCCTCCTTTCACCCCAAAGATGCAGGAAACCAAGTCCTCCAGCCCCCACTTTCTTGCAGTGGGCAGCAGCTCTAGAATTTCTGTGCAGGAGAGATTCAGAAAGGGCAATGCAGAGGGACAGGGAAACCAAGAGTCTGACTTCAAACTAGGGTATATGGCACTTTTCACAAGAATGAAAAGATGTCCATCCTCCACCTGTCCGTCCCTCCAACAGCATGGGGTGGGAGGGACAGACCGCCCTGTGACAGCCACCGCCCCTCTTCTCATCAGCTCATTTCTCACGAGTGGCCATGTCACCCACTGCCCCTCCTCCCCTCCTGGAGCCCCCAAACGACCCCGGTTGGCCCAGACTGTGGGCTCCTGCAGTCCCCCACCCCAGGGATGTGTCAGGAAAGGAGAGCAGGTAGGGTCACGGATGGCCACTCCAGGAACATGGGAGCCAGGCATGAAGGGGACAGGAAAGGTAAGGACCATGTGAACCCGTGTGTTTAAAAGGTGACTTCCTAGGCCCGAACAGGAAGCAGAACAAACTTGGGGATGCTGGGGAAACTCGAACTCTCCTCTCTCTGGGAGCCAGGTCCCTACCCCAGGGCTCCACCCCAAGAGGCTCAGCGCCCCCCACCGCCCCTCTAGCGGGGCCGGCCGGGTTCGGCGGCCTCTGCTGACCCCTGGTGGCCACTCCTGGGGTTGCTGCAGACCGGGATGGAATGTCCGTAGACATAGAGCTGTCTGCCCTGCTCCCTAGATGGGGTGTGGGTGTGTACACGAATGTTTATATGTATGAACGTGTGTGTGAATGTATAGATGTGTCAGTGTGTAACTGTGTGTGTGAGTGTTGTCAGGGGAAACCTTTGAGACAAGACTGTGGTTTCGTTTTATCACACACACTTAGAATCACCAGCGTATCCACAGTGCTTTCTGATCACAGAAAGCCTCTGTGCTGTGCTTAGGCATTCACTCGTGTCCAACCCCATGGACTGTAGCCCGCCAGGCCCCTCTGTCCATGGGGATTCTCCAGGCAAGAATATTGGAGTGGGTTGCCATGCCCTCCTCCAGGGAATCTTCCCAACTCAGGGATCGAACCCAGGTCTCCCTCATTACAGGCGGATTCTTTACGTCTTAGCCACCAGGGAAGCATGAGGTCATTTATAGTTTGTCCTTCCAAGAGCTCTGGAGCAGCTAGAAACACAGCCCAGAGGTTTCCTGTCCTCATTCAGATGAGAATTACTTGACCGAATTACCAGCTCTTGTAAATATTTAACGAACGGTTCTGAGTTCCTGGTCAAAACTAGGCTCACACTCTCCCTTTTTACTCAAGATGGAAAGGGGAGAAGGAGGCAAAGGAGGAAGGAAGGAGAAAGGAAGGGAGGCAGGAAAGAGCTGATCCTTGCTCTCTGAGTGCCTTCAGAGGAATCCTTAAAAGACAGAGACAAAAGTCCTCTTGTACTGTCCTCCTTAAAGATGAACAGCATAATCCTCACAATCACCATTTTCTGCTAAAGAAGGAATCAGATTCCCAGCTGTGACAAGTCATCAGTGCAAGATTAGATTTTAATATTTTACCTAGATAATCTCTCAGTAGTAATTCTTTGTCCCGGGTGGGGACAGGCGTATACAGCAGGAGCCTGAGAAGTTCAAGCAGAGGCGCACTGTGCTCTAACAAAAAGTAAGATCTTCTTACTCTCCTTGAAGGAACAGTTCCCACCCTTTTGAAGATGATTTCACTGTCAGATTAAAATATTTCACAGATCTCCTCATGCACAACCCAATGACAAAAAGAGGCTATGAACTGAGAAATGTATTTTGATGGATATGAATGCTATTCATCTCAACAGAAAAGGGGTTCTGTGAGACTGTGTCTTCCAATCACAGGAAGTGGGAGCTACAGGCATGGGATCCCCATCCCCTGAAACAGCGCCATGGCCCCCGGGTCCTTCTGGCTCCCATATAAGCCGAGAGATGCCAGAAGCAGTGAAAAGCAGACAGATGTTATATCTACGAATTCCTAATGGAGGAACGTGCACAGGAGCTGGGGCACAGTGTGGAACTAACCTTCCTCCAGCCATCGTCCAGTTCTGCCCACTCCAAAGGGGCACCTGACCCCACTAGTGTTCTGACCTCAGCCCGGAGAAGAAAAGCTACTTCCTTACGGGGTAGCTCTTAGGAAGTCTCCCATCAAGAGGGAAGGAGTGAACGAATAGCCGTCAGGAATGAACCGGCCACCCGTCTGCCGACAGTGGCCTGACGTGTGCCGCTGGTCTGTCCCTCCTCACTAGACCATCAGCCCCCAGGACACGACCCCATCTGTCCTAACCCCAGAGCCCAGCCCTGGTCCACAGCACACAGTCAGGATCTGCTCAGTGAGGGGCTGCTACCGCAGGCTCCCAGGTTCCGTTCTCCAACCTGTTCTGTCTCCTCCCTTCCCTCTGCTCCATTCATTCCCTGCTCTTGGCTGCCTTTGCTGCCTTTCGCTGCTTCACTGTGTCCAGCTCAGGAGGAAAGCGCCTGGGAGATGATCTTCTGGCACCAGCTTCCGTGCAGAAAGCACCCTGGCATGAGAATATCAGAAAGGCTGCTCCGATTTCCTGGCCACATCTAACCTGGTCAAGTGCCACTTTGGAAATTTTACAGCAAGTTCTTCTCTCTCGTTTCCTACTGGCCAGTTTTTCTTCTTTCTCTCCTCCTTTCCCATCCTTACAGGGTCCCTTTGTGTCAGTTCTCAGCACCCTCTGCTTGGTTTCAAATACTTTTCAGAGTAAGGCAGTGTGGAAAGGCCCATCGGATGTTGCCGGGTGATTTTACTCCTATTGGCCAAGCGTCTGCCATGAAGACTCTCCAGGCATTTATCAACCCCCTGAACCCTGCACACACCAGGCTCTATTGAATCAGCTTACATGCAGGTGCTGGGAGGCCATCAGCCTGTGCAGAGGCCCTGGCCTAGAAGCATGGGGTTCAAAGTCCACCTTTGGGCCTTTCTGAGCTCTTAGGAACAAGCCTCCCCTTTATCACACAATATACACAGAAACCTCTGATTTGTTTTTGAAGCAGAGGAGCGAGAAGGCAAGTCACCATTGCTTCCTCTACAAATCGGACAAAGAAATAAGAGAGTTGCCTTCCTCAAATACGATGTCGAGTCTCCCTTAGGGCAACAATCTAGCAGATGTGGCTTTTCTTTTATTCTGCGTTTTACAGAACCATGAGAATCTTGGCTCTTGTCACTGTGTTGGGATTAATTAGAAAACAAGAACAGGTGGCTGGAAACAGAAAAGGAAGTGAAAAGCAAGATCAGACGCTTTATGTTTTTTTTTTTCTTTCCAGTGATATTTCAGAAGGAAGAGAGACTGAAGGAAAATAAACCCCGACGTGAGGAGCGGCTGTCAGACCCACGGAACCTGTGTCTCACACTGGGTCTCAGGGAGCCTTGGCGGTCAGCCTCAAAACCCCAGTCATGGCACAGCAAACGCACTGCACACTTGGTGCAAGAATCAGACTCAGAGAAAAGAAGAAAGGGAGGGAGAGATGAAGGGAAAGGGCAACAGTACTACCGAGGATGCAAATGAGCTACCCCAAAATAAAACGAAATTACTAAATTCCGATTGAAACTGCCTGGAAAAGTTTCCACCAAGTATATCTCAGTCAAGCTACAGGACTCTCAGGGTATCTCATTCCTCAATTAAATCTGATTTTTATATTAAATCTGATATATTATGCTTCAATAACAAAATGTTTTGATTATTCAGAAATCATTTCAAAAGGCACTATGAAAGGTACAGGATGAAGACTTTATATTATGTTTTAAAAATACAATCTATGGAAAAACTCCTTCTCATATACATGCTTGAAACTCTTTGTATGTTAAAGTCATGTTGTCTTCTTAGCAGCCTTCAAGCTCTTTTTTCAATATTTGATTGGTGTTAACAGACATGGATTAAAAGGGATTCTAAGAAGTAAGAAAACTAGAAGATACACTCCTAAATCTCTGAATCATTAACAGGTAGAATATTTGCAAATGAGTTTTTAAAACGCTGGCAGATAATGTTAACAATATGTGTGTTCAGAAGGCTGAACAATATGACTCAGAATCTCCGGGATCCATCTGGTAGACTTATGGGAGTCACAAAATGTACTGGGCAGTTTATTTAAAAAATCCAATAGTATAACAATCAGGCTTTTTTAGAAAACTGGGAAAGGGGTAGAGGTTGTCATTCTATCAAATGAACAGAAAAGATGATACGCATCTGAATATATAGCATAGGCAAATATTACACATGGAATATATTCTCGATTTGTGAATATATTTGGACTATATTCTCTAACTGTGTGTAGAAAAGTTATAGCAAGACGAGAAAAAGGATGGCTAGGGGAAAAAAACAACAACTTATATTTTAATTTAAAATTCACATGAAAAATAAATAAATAAATACACATGGAAATGATTTTATGTAAAATCATGTTAACCCAGGGGGGAGGAATAAATTAATCCCAGCAAGATGACAAAAAGATAAAAAATATGCCCCATTAGTGCCTACTCTTATTACAAAGTTCATTTGCCTTTACAGAGTAGAATTCTGTGAAGTTGAAAGTGAAAAAGTGAAAGCTGCTCAGTCCTGCCTGACTCTTTGTGACCCCATGGACTGTAGCCCACCAGGCTCCTTTGTCCAAGGAATTCTCCAGGCAAGAATACTGGAGTGGGCTGCCATTCCCTTCTCCAGGGGATCTTCCCAAGCCAGGGATCGAACCCAGGATTCCTGCATGCAGGCAGATTCTTTACCATCTGAGCCGCCAGGGAAGCCCTTCCGTGAAGTTGAGGAGTAAGTAATTTACTGCTTGTGACTGATGCTGAAGCTGAAACTCCAACACTTTGGCTACCTGATGTGAAGAGCTGACTCATTGGAAAAGACCCTGATATCATAAAAGATTGAGGGCAGGAGGAAAAGGGGGCAACAGATGATGAGACGGTTGGATGGCATCACTGACTCAATGAACATGAGTTTGAGCAAACTCCGGGAGATAGTGGGGGACAGGGAAGCCTGGAGTGCTGCAGTTCATGGGGTTGCAAAGAGTCAGACATGATTTAGCAAACAAAAAGCAACACAATTTAGAGCCACTGGTGGTTTCAGATATATGAAAATTTTGTTCTTATTTTACTAAATGAATTTTTCATTCACTCAAAAGAAAATTAACTCAGGAAAAGCAAGTGTATCTAACTTCCCCTTCACTATGTCTAATCCAATGCACTCAACTGTTTTGCAGTGACCACACACTGGTTGAAAGTGACCTTGGCTAATCCTCAGTCTCCACCCAGTGCTCCAGACAGCCAGGTGATTCTTAGAGAAAGCAGTCTGCATTTCCTACAAGGCAGAACCCACACTGGGCATTGTTAAAGGTCTGATATGCAAATCCAGCTCTGCTCTAAGCTACTGAGTAACCTGACACAATGCACTTGACCTATCTGGGTTCAACCTTCCTTTTCTAAAATCCTCTCATATTCAGCATTGTAAAATGTGCTATGCAATTACTGCGATTAGCTATTATTTTCATGGCTTTTAAACTATGTGGCTTTTAAACTATGTGGCTTTTAGTAAATCAATTAGAATGTACACAGTATCCAGCAAGATTATAAGCATCTATTAGTGAGAAGGTTCCCTGAACTAAATAATTACCTAAATTACCTAAAGTGTCCCAAGTCCTCCAAACAAAGCCCCCTCAATTATTATATTACCAATTATTGGTAGAAATTAAAATTCTCACATCTTAAAGGAAAGCAGTTGTGGGTTTTTGTTTTGGTTTAGTTTTTTCCTGCTTTGCTGCCACAAAATGCTAGAGTTTCAGTTTTTCTGAATTACTACATTTAATTCTTGAGGCTCTCGTCAGTTGCCACTTTTCCCTTTTTGTTTTGCCCTGGGAAGCATAAGAAGTCTTTGCTACCCTCCTTCTCCCTCCGTCTCCTCCCCCACATCAAGCACCTAGAACCACGGCAGAGGGCTGCTTCATGGAACAAGGCACTATTTTTTGTCCAAAAGCAGCAAATTTTATTCTCACCACCAATTTCCATATGCTCCATGGAATAAGAACCATATATAAACCACAACCCCACAATAAACACACAGGAAAGATGAAAGCTGCTGATAAATATCAATTCCAGAAAGAAAAGTTTGCTCGGCATGGATGAAAAGAAGGTCAGACCCGGATTTCATTCTTGGCTCCTACTTTATCAATCCACAAAATGACATTTGATATTATTTGCTTCGAATTTGATAGAGTGTGATTTAAGGTTATGAGAATGTTAATCACAGTCGGTATCTTCAGTAACTCCTTTTGAATTAGTCATAGGCACTACTTTTAAATATGTTCCTGCCCCTAGAGTCATGATGGTTTTCACAGTCTGAAAATCGTAACACATGACTGGCTTAGATGGCAGTGATGGCAGTTTACTACTTTAACATATATAAATGTGCTGCTAGTTATTAAAGAATGGCCCCCTTGTCTATCGTATTAATAAAAAGTGAAGAATTAAATGATACAGGAAGAGCATTACATGTGATTTTCATTTCTACATATTCAAATGTTTTTAAATTAGATAATCATTAAGGCAGATAATCATTAAGGCAGAAACGGAGAAACAGAACACACTAGAAAACCTGGAACCTGACATTTGGTAAAGAAGGCAGTTTGAATAATTAGAGAAAGGTAGTAAGAAAACTAAGTGGTTTTTTTTTTTTTTAATTTTTTAAATCTCTAACTCCAGATGGATAAAAACTGGTGAATGTTTTTCTAAAATGAAGAACATACATGATACGCATTACAGTAGATGTATATGGTTGGAGAGAGAAATGCCACCGAGGATAGAAGACAAAAGGGAAAAGACAAAGTAAAAAACAAGGGCTCTGCATGGACCAGTGATGATGGTGTGCCATGAACTGAAAATGTCCTCAGTTAAATTTAACCCATTTGAGTGCACAAAGAAAGGGAGGAAGGGAGGATCAAAAATGTAATAGGAACTGTACATCGGATACTGGGGAGAAAAAGTCCTTCTAAGAGTAAAGACAAAGAAACCACAAAGAAGATGGATAAGTTTTACTACACTACAATAAAGTCTTCCATATGTCAAGAAACACACAAACAGCTCTCAAAAGCAATAAAGTAGGAAAAATATTGGCTATACACAGAAAAAAGGATTGATATCTTAGTGTATAAATAAGGTAAGGTGAAGTTGCTCAGTCGTGTCCGACTCTTTGCGACCCCATGGACTGTAGCCTACCAGGCTCCTCCGTCCATGGGATTCTCCAGGCAAGAATACTGGAGTGTGTTGCCATTTCCTTCTCCAGGGGATCTTCCCGACCCAGGGATCAAACCCAGGTCTCCCGCATTGGAGGCAGACATTTTAACCTCTGGGCCACTAGGGAAGCCCAATGTTCCCTAGTGTATAAACAGGTCTTGCAAATCGATGGCACTGCCAATATAAATAGGGATGAAATATAATGAGCAGTGGGGACGCAGCTCAGTGGTAGCACACATGCTTTGCAGACACAAGGTCCCAGGTTTGATCCTCAGCATCTCCCCTTTAGCTGAACTTGAACTACTGTTCCAGCTGACTTCTCACTGTTTAATCCTTGAAAGGAATAATATTAAAACATAAATAATGGAACTATAATGAGCAATTTAGGAAAGAAACAACCAAACTGATCCACTAAGCCCAAGCATTAGCCTGTGTACATTCCAATGCATAAAAATGTAAAAAAGAATAAACCCACAACCACAAAAAGAAGAGAAAATGGAACAGAGGACACCAATGAAGATAGACCTTTATAAATTTCTGAAAGAAAAGCATATGAGATTGAACAGACATAGGAAATGGAAAAAAAGCCACATTCTGAAATATACTATAAGAGGACTGCCAGGAAAGTGGGACTCAGCCAGCCCAGGAAAGCAAAGAGATTCTGGGATTGCAATCAACACTATTATGGAGCAGAAATAAGTAGGGTTTAACACAGGCAGAATGTGCAAAAACAACAGCAAGATACATTCATCCAGTATAAAAAATGGAGAGATGATGGAACATCTCTCCCCAGGCAAAACTAAGCCAATGAAAACAATAATAAAATGATGGCTAATCCCTCCCTCATGTCCACAATACGACTGCAGTAGATCCAGGCATCACAACTTCATAAAGCAATCTCCAGAGGCAGAATGTAGCTATTTCCAAGAGCTAGGAACTTTTTATTAGATGCCTTCTTCCTTTTCCACCCTGAACCAATCATTGGCAACAAGAACAGAACCACCATTATAGCCCAGATGGTTATAGGCTACCTGAACCACATGGATAAAAGGTTGAAACCAGGACAAAAATAGGACTCTTACCCAGATGAAGGAGAAGTTGCTATTGTCTAGACAAGCATCAGTGTCCCCCATATCAATATTATTAATTTTGCCGAAATACCGGGCAACATCATCCTATCAAGAGTCTATAACAATTGACTTTACAACAGAAGTGATGTTTTACAGGGCAGTCTCATAAACCATTGCCAAGTCATATAACAGGAGTTTATTCGTAATAAACATATGACAATATCTTGAGTTTATGACGTTGTCCTGGTTCTACTTTTCACCGATGCCCACTGAAAACTTTTCCCTTACAGTCTAGCTGGCGTTAGATTACACATCACATTTACTTTTCCCACGTTGCCCTCTTTCATATTTCCCCTAGCTGAAGTGCTCTATGCCAGTCTTTGATACTGCTGCCACTGCGGCTGCCTCTAGGTAACCTGTACTGGACACCTGCCACAGTGAGCATGTTTCATGAATTTTCTCCTTTGTTCCTCTACCTGCAGGAAGTAGCACTGTTTCTCCTACAGCCAGGAAGAAAGATAGGACCTCAGGCATAGCAGACTGTAGAGGGGACCACCATCCCTTTTCAGGCCCCCAACCCAACGAGTCCTCCCTGATTAAAACATATTCGTATTAACCGCCCACCATTACAGCCTCTGCCCAGCAAGTAAGTTATTCTTCGCCTGCAGCCCCTCAGTCTCATAATGGCCTGAAGTTTTAGTAACTGAAACCACTGAAATTTTACATCGAGAAAATGTCAAATCTGCCTTTGGGAGCCAGCAGACAGACCCTGTTTTGCCCCAAGTTTCCAGGAGGATGGCTCAGTAAGCATTAGCTTAGCCAAAACCAGTGGAAATGGGCTTTTTCTAGGGAGAGCACTGGCCAAGCTGTGCCGACATAATGATGATCACAGAGGTGTCATTGAGAAGAGAAAGTTTATTTGCAAAGAACTGGTCCAAGGTAGCGAGGCTCCCTCCTGCAGTCTCACGTCCGCATCTCAGCCTGTGGGAGTGGGCTTGGGCTGGGGCTTACTGGGCCCTGGGGTGGGAGGTAAAATTTTCTGAAATGACCAAGGGCCACCCCCCACCACTTCCCAGCTCCCTCCTGCCACCTGATGACCTGGACTGTGCCATGTACTTCTCATCTGCCCACTTCTTCAGGTACAATCTCCTGGTACGGTTATAAATATTTGTATATGAGACTGGCAAGCCTTCACACATTAGGGATATTTAAAAAAATATTATGATTTTTAACAAAACTACTGCCTTGTATGCATTATGTGGCAAAATAAGTGGTATTAGCAGTTTGGGCAGAATTTCATCTGATCCTATCAACCACAAAATAAAAGCAGAAAAACCAATTTTGCAACTGAACACAAGTATACTACGAGATAGAGAAAAGGGCTATTTCTTCTGTAATCAGGTCTATCTTTGATTCCAAAGCTCTCTAGAGACAGAGCATTCATTTCTTATCTTAATTAATTATTTAGAAGTCTATTTCCATGATTGCCAGCTCTGTAAGTTTCCAGAGTCTGACCTGAAATAATAAGTACTCACAACTTTGGTCTCATGACCTCAGTTCTTTCACTGGATGGCTGGGCAAGTTAGCCTCTAGCCCTCGGTTTTCTTACGCCGAAATTAGGGACAACTGATAACTGAAGAATTCTCTTTCTAACCAAAGAACTTATACAATCCCCTTTGCACATTTTACATGCTCTGCAATAACAACAGCACATATGCTTACTGCTTCATATGTGCTAAACATTTTATTTATGAACTGACTCACAAAAACCACATCAAGCAGGTCAAAGGTTGTGTTTTCCAAAATGACCACAACCATATCTCTGGTCTCCTATGTTCTTCAGAACCTTACCATCCCTTAGCAAGAGATGGATTCTATTCCCTTCCCCTTGACCTTGTTTGAACATTTGGGAAGGTCTCAATTAACAGAATATGGGATAAGGGATGGCTTGACTTCTAAGGATAGGCAATACCACATCCACATGGATTTTTCCTCCCTTGGGATGTTCACTGTGGATCCAGCCACCACAGTGTAAAGGAGGTCAGGCAACGTGGGAAGGCCACAGAGAGGTGTTCCAACCAATAGCACCCAGGTAGAATCTCAGCTGACAGCCAGCATCAACCATCAGCTGATGGAAGTGCACATAGCTTCAGATATTCGTCATCCCACCGAGGTGATGCAGTGGAGCAGAGACAAGCTATCTCTGCCAAGTGCCCATCCCCAAACTGAAGATTCATGACCCAGATGACTAGTGTCCTGTTGCTAAAGCCACTACGTTTTGTGGTGGTTTGTGATGCAGTAATAATAACTAGAATAAGGCTGGTCATGTTTTATCCTTCTTTACACGTGAGGAAACAGGCACAAAAAAGACTGTGTGAATTGCCCAATATCATACAGCTTGTAAGCAGAATTCAAACCGAGGCAGCCTGACTCCATAAACTGGGTTCTGACTAGACTGTATACTTATTTAATAAGTAATTATTGATAGATGATTAGTCCTTGATTCATAGCCCCATCTATTCCTTGTGATACTTCACAGACCAAATTATTTAATATATTTTACATAATTTTAATATAATTATATGCATCGATATTTTCCTCCAAGAAATCATGTTACCAAAGGCTAAGACGATTCATAAAAACGTTTGAATAAAATAAAAACATTTTTACGGAGGAAAAAACCTCCATCAGAAAGGAGTTTTCCTTGGTCTCTTTCTGTTGGTACTTTCCAAGAATGTAAGAAATTGAATTCTTACTGCCTGGAGAAGCAATTTCTAAGGCGCCTGACTCAATTCATTTATACCAAATCTATTAAACTCCCTCCTTCATATTAATTGTAAAGATCAGGGTCCTGCCAATGAAGAAAAAAGTCAAGATGGAAGAAAATAGAGATGGGATGTAGATAACACTCTTCTTGTTTAAAAGTTTACAGCATAATCAGATACTTTGAAGAAGGGCAAAAGATTTGGCGAAAAGTCTCACTTAAATATTTTCTGAGTTCTAATGCATGAGGATTATTTCATTTCACAACTGTTTAAAAATCATTTAATCATTAAAATCCTGCAAGTGGACACTGTAACATGCAAAATAAAGAGCCTAAGAGAACCATATTAATTACTACTAACCATGAAAATGCTCAGATCCTATCCCCAGAACTTGCTTTGACTGACCAGACACTGCTGCATAATACATGTGAATTTTCTTCAGATGTAATGAACACAATCGCTGAAAGCCTTTTGTAGAATTAAACAAAAGTTCTTAAAATATCACGTTATGGAGCATAGTAGGTGTTTTCTGGTGTGTGTTGTATTTTATCGTGTAGCTGTCTCAACTTCTGCATAATTTTTGTTTTCCAAATCATTGATTCAAGTTACTGACATTTTCCCCACGTCCAAAATGATCAGCCATCAGTGACATAAAAGACCAACAAAAGCAGCTGGCGACTCAATTGTGAGCCAAAACAGAAATGAGGGGCTGACTTTGGTTGTATTCTAATTGGAATAAAATCATGTCCTTTCCTTTGATGGAAAAAACAGAGTCAAGACACTGGGTAGCTGTTTTTCTAGTCTCTGTGACTAAGCATGATAAGCCCCCTGAGGGCAGGGGTCATGTCTGTTTTACAGGAGCCCAGGTCTGGCACAGAGTGTTTGCCTTATAAATAATTAACAAGAACCAAGCTCTGGGACTTGCCTGGTGGCTCAGGTAGTGAAGAATCTGCCTGCAATGTGGGAGACCTGGGTTCAATTCCTGGGTCAGGAGGATACCCGGGAGAAGGGAATGACAACTGGGAAGGGAATTCCAAATATTGGAATGGCCTACTCCAATATTCTTGCCTGAAGAATTCCATGGACAGAGGAGGCTGGTGGGCTACAGTCCATGGGGTCACAAAGAGTCAGACACGACTGAGCAACTAACACTTTAACTACAACTTTTTTTCAAGCTCTGGGAATTCAGAAAGAAGCTTCAGAGAATGGTCTTGAATGCTGGGAGCACAGAGCAATCGTTAAGCCCTGGACCACACGGAGGGCGGTCAGCAGCAGCAGCAGCTGCCATGGGAGTGCTGTCCAGACTGGCCCTTCTTTGCCATCATCCCCACCCCTGCCATCTGCTGCGCACGGTTAGAGACCATGAAATGGGATAACAACCAGAAAAGGGGTGGAGGACTGATTCTGGGCTGTCTGGGACCTTTGCTCACACCCGCCCCCCTCCCGCTGCACACATCCTGGTACAGGAAGACAACAAGCCAAGAAAGATGCCTGGAGCACTTGCCCTGGAACCTCCCTTCCCACCGCCCTCCCCTCTGCGCCCCCCTGCCCCAACCCCCAGTTCATTCCACACCTGCTCTCTGCTCCCTGCATTACATTCTCTGGCTGCCTAAGCTAGCTCTTCACCCATGGACATTTTTTTTCCACCTTTCCAATGTGCACAAAAGTCACAATAGTGCTGTGGACCCTGGTACTGAAGATGATGCAGCCTGGCTAGGACAGCCCAGGAACCAATGAATGAGACGGACCAGGCTCTGGAGGGTCACCGCCTCTCACTGTCCTGCCCTGAGGGAGAGGCAGTGCCCTTGAGGGTTCCCTTTCAAGGGAGGCACTGCCTACTGGGACCCTGAGGGCCACGCACCACATCCAGAAGCCGTCGAGGGCCACCTTGGAGAACCTGTCCTCATCAGCAAGATGACAGCAAAGAGCGATAAACAGAACTGCCTGCTCAGACAAAGCAGAGAGGGGCCCGATGACTGCCGCGTAAGCAGAAAGCACTGGTGTCCCATGAAGTGACCGCGACACGGAGGATCTCAGAGCAGAGACCACCAGGGGAACAGCTCCGCAGACAAAGAGAGAACTGGCGCTGTGTGCAGACCTCAGATGCTCTTCAGACACAGAAGACCAACCTTTCCAGCAGTGCCTTTGATGGGGGGCAGGCCTGGCTACCGCACAATGTTCAGGGCATCCCTAGCCTCAAGCCAGGAGATATGCCAGCAGCCAGGGCCAGCTTCATGGGCATGTGACTGAGGCAGTCACATGGAGCCCCACCTTCAGAAGGCTCCTGTGCTGGATTTAATGCTCTGCTGTTGCTGCCTTAAGTCTTAACAATCATATCAATGAACTTGAGTTCTGTAAGTGAAGTTGGATGGGATGATAGAACAGAGACTGGCCCAGAGGAGATCCATGCAACACATCATTCTCAGCCACCCCATACGCATCTTTGTGTATCTTCAGTGATGCCCCGTGAGCACAGAATTGCAACGGACCATGATATGTATTCCCAGGTGGCGTAAGTGGTAAAGAACCCACCTATTAATGCAGGAGATGTAAGAGATGTGGGTGCAATCCCTGGGTCAGGAAGATTCCCCTGGAGGAGGAAATGGCAACCCACTCCAGTATTCTTCCTGGGAAATCCCATGGAGAGAAGAGCCTGGCAGGCTACAGTCCATAGGGTCACACAAAGTCAGACACAACTGAGCAGGTACCTGTGATATGTATGAATTCAGTGAGATGCAAGGCCCCCAGGCAAGCACTATTGTATTTTGTCTACAATAGAGGGAGGGGTTGAGTGGAGCAGCCACACTTGCTATTAGAACCGCAGCCTGCTTAGAACCCAGGAAGAAGGCAGTGATGTCTGTGAAATGTGCATGACCAAGGGATCACATTCTTTTTCATTTCTACCACTCCCCTGTATTAGGCAACAACCTAAGCTGAAAACAACAACCCAGAAGGAGAAGGAAAGACAGGATGATCCTTAGTTCCTTTTTATCAGGGCCTCCTGAGCCATCAGGAGCATAAGGTCAGTGTTCGTAGAACATGAGCATATCATGAAGTGAAATAGAGACAGTTCAGTAAGTTGTGTGCAGTGTTTCCACTGTTCTGGTCAGAATATATGTATGTTGCTGTTGTTGTTTCATCTCTCCACCATGTCTGACTCTTTTGCAACCCCATGGACTGCCAGGCTCCTCTGTCCATGGAATTCTCCAGGCAAAAGTACTGGAGTGGGTTGCCGTGCCCTTCTACAGGGAATCGTCCTGACCCAAGGATGAAACCCAGGTCTCCCGCACTGCAGGCAGATTCTTTACCATCTGAGGCACCAGGGAAGACCTAACAGATTGAATAAATATGTGCAATTACCTAAAGTATTTATGTCCCACCCCTCCACACCCCTCCCACTCCTCCACACCCCTCCCACACACACCAACCTTGGCATTCTCAACAATCCCAGCTCCATTCCCACTAAGGCTACTAAAGGCCTCTCTCCCCAGGGGGTAATGACTCGCACTAAGAGCTCTGCTCTAAGGCACTGGGAGGGAGAGCAGCTATGCCTGTTCTTTTTCCTGAATTCCATTCTCAGGGTCTTGAGCTCCACCCTACTATCATTGCCCCAAAGGCACGAGAAAGAACACATAATGAACCTTTAAAAGTTGTCCTTCTTGACGTAAGTTAACTTTAGAGCAAAACAACTATTATGGATTTGTACAGCATGGCCTGATCGGTGGTGAAATAGTTTATTCTGAACCATGAGTCAGATTGCAATTAAGTCTATAGGGCACTTCATTCCAAATTCCCTGGCTAGGGGTGATCAAAATCTCATCTACTATACTGCAATAAAGACTGGATTTCACTTTTTACTCATGAAACAATGTAAATTTAAATGGGAAGGCAAAAAAAAAAAAAAAATTACACAAGAACATTAGAAATAAATTCCATGGAGAGAAAAATGAACTCCTATCAGACAACACAACACGGATGTGGACTCTATGAAGGCCTCTTCTCTAAATACCAAAGAGATCATTCAAACATAGTTTATGAGACGTGCTCAGATGCCTTCATAATCTGAATATATTTCACATACTGAGGCTTAAGGTCTACTGGAAGTCCACCATCTTGGACACAGTTGGGCCTAATCACTTTATGTCGTGCCCTTGGGCTATGTCATTCTTGAAAAGGTTGTGCCCTGCCCCCTTCCTGTCTCATTCCTAACAAGATTTACAAAGGACCAATGATAATGTTCAAAGAAGAGTATCTAAGAATGTGTGTGTGACCAATAACATAGGGTCACAAAATGGGAACTTAAGGCTCCAAGAGAAAAAAAAAGGCATAGAGAATGTGAATCAATATCTCAAATCCCAAAATATCAATTTACCCTAAGTAGCAGTTAAACATGAAAAATACACCAAATATTAAAGTATACCTTTACCAGAAAATCATCATTCAGATTTAATTTTAGAGACGATTAGAATCATTCAGATCAGCAAGACAGCCATCTGCTTTCAAGCACGCAGCTGTGCGCCTCTGAACAGCAACTTTCCGTGATTCATAACTTATTCATCTCAGGATGCTCTCTGATATGTGCTTTATCATCAGTTCAGCTTCTCACAACATTTCACTTCAAAGTTTCATAACCTCCATCCAGGTGACACGGTGAACCAGTAAGGCAGTCTTGCACAGAGAGAATCAACTGTATAGCTCCCCAAGACTGAGGATTCAATCGTGAAATCATATACATGCACTGCTGCTGCTGCTAAGTCACGTCAGTCGTGTCCAACTCTGTGCGACCCCACAGATGGCAGCCCACCAGGCTCCCGTCCCTGGGATTCTCCAGGCAACAATACTGCAGTGGGTTGCCATTTCCTTCTCCAGTGCATGAAAGTGAAAAGTGAAAGTGAAGTTGCTCAGTCGTGTCTGACTCTTTGCGACCCCATGGGCTGCAGCCTACCAGGCTCCTCCGTCCATGGGATTTCCCAGGCAAGAGTGCTGGAGTGGGGTGCCATTGCCTTCTCCACATATACACGCACAAGTGTATAAAATACACATTCTTGGGACGTCCCTGGTGATCCAGTGGCTAAGAGTCCATGCTCCCAGTGCAGGGGGACCCAGGTTTGACTACTGGACAGGGAGCTAGATTCCACATGTTGTAATTAAGACCTAGGACAGCCATATAACAGAGAAGGCAATGGCACCCCACTCCAGTACTCTTGCCTGGAAAATCCCATGGATGGCGGAGCCTGGTAGGCTGCAGTCCATGGGGTCGCTAAGAGTCGGACACGACTGAGCGACTTCCCTTTCACTTTTCACTTTCATCCATTGGAGAAGGAAATGGCAGCCCACTCCAGTGTTCTTGCCTGGAGAATCCCAGGGACGGGGGAGCCTGGTGGGCTTCCGTCTATGGGGTCGCACAGAGTTGGACACGACTGAAGCGACTTAGCAGCACAGCCATATAAGTAAATAAACAAAATATTTTTAAAAAAAATACACAATCTTAGTCATTGCCTTTTAAAACAATCATGTCAGTAATGGCTACTGTTCAATCCCCTGTCGGCCAGGCACTTCAATTTCACCTTCATCACCACTCTGGAAAACAGATATTCTGACCTTCAGTTAACACGTGAACAAATCAGCAAGATAACATGACTTAGCCGTGCCACTCAGTGTGGACATGGCAGAGCTGAGCTATTTGCATCCAGGCCAATTGGTCCCCAAACCCAAGCTTCTGCAGCAACTAACTTTGAATAACTGAAATAACTGAAATATTCTCATGAGTGGTATGGAGGAGGAGAGACTATACTTAACCCAGTGCCATTTATTCTCAATCCAAGGAATGTCTTGCATATAGCAATTCAATTCAGTTCAATCGCTCAGTCGTGTCCGACTCTTTGCGACCCCATGAATCGCAGCACGCCAGGCCTCCCTGTCCATCACCAACTCCTGGAGTTCACTCAGACTCACATCCATCGAGTCAGTGATGCCATCCAGCCATCTCATTCTCTGTCGTCCCCTTCTCCTCCTGCCCCCAATCCCTCCCAGCATCAGGGTCTTTTTGAATGAGTCAACTCTTCGCATGAGGTGGCCAAAGTACTGGAGTGTCAGCTTCACCATCATTCCTTCCAAAGAAATTCCGGGGCTGATCTCCTTCAGAATGGACTGGTTGGATCTCCTTGCAGTCCAAGGGACTCTCAAGAGTCTTCTCCAACACCACAGTTCAAAAGCATCAATTCTTCGGTGCTCAGCCTTCTTCACAGTCCAACTCTCACATCCATACATGACCACAGGAAAAACCATAGCCTTGACTAGATGGACCTTAGTTGGCAAAGTAATGTCTCTGCTTTTGAATATACTATCTAGGTTGGTCATAACTTTTCTTCCAAGGAGTAAGTGTCTTTTATTAGTTAATATAAATGCTTTAGAAATGCTAAGGCCCTGTGTAAACCTATTAGACCTTTTTGCTCTCCACGTAATCTTTTGCCAGTTCTGGCTTTCTACTGTTTCACTCTCCATTACTGACAGCTGCCAGGAGAAGATGAAGAATCCAGCAAGTGTGAAAGGACGGAGCCCGTTTCAGGGTGGTTGAAAGAGTACCTTGTGTCCTCTAACTTGGCAGAAGAGATGCTCAGTACACAGAGATTCTCCTCAAAGGAGACTGGTTTTATCTATTTTCGTCTCTAATTCTAGCGCACAAATTGTTGCTTGAAATGTATTCCAAAATGACGTTGTGTACAGAAATAAGTGCATTTGACATCAAATCTTGGTTCTGAAACCTAAAATTGGTCAGGCATTTTGCACCTTACTTTTACCATCTGTAAAAATGGGAACAATGACAACTTTGCTCTATGCCTCTTTTAAAACTGACATGTAGAAGACAACTAAATGGCATGATAACAGTACATCGTGTAAATAGTCATGTCCAGAAATAACAAGCATGTCACGATAACGTTTCTGCTGAAAAAAGTGGGAGATGTAGTTATAGAGGCAATGTCTGAGAAGTTATATATAAAATATTAACAGTTGCTGCTGGGTAATATTGTGATGTTTATTTTCTTTTTTATTATCTATGCTTATTAAAATTTCTAGAAATATAACAGTAAAATTTTTCAATTGATGAAATACTGTTGAATTTTAAATGATGATGGGAAATTAGAAAATGCAGTAATTATACAAGAAAGACATCCCGGCAGTCAGTAGCTAACTTACCACCTTTAAAGCTCTACATGTGATTAAAAAGCAAGACCCAACAATATGCTGTCTATAAGATACCCACAGTGGATGCAATAATAAAGGTATTAAAGTAAAGGGATGGACAATAATATACAGATAATTCTCATTGTTTATAGTAGTTATATCCTATAAAGTCACTGCAAACAGTGAATTAACAAATATGAAACTAATGCTCCCAAGGAAAACACATGGATTAGGTTCCCGCAAGCCTCTTTTCACAACACTGTTGCCAACTGATCAATATATAACTTTGTTTTATTTATGTTTCTGTTTAAAACCACTTTATTATTTGCTCCTTTGCTTTTATTTCTTTATGTTTTGGCACCCCCATACAGCTTACTGGATCTTAGTTCCCAAACAAGGTTGGAACTCATGCCCCTGCAGTGGAAGTCTTAACCAGTGGACTGCCAGGGAATTCCCAATGACACCTTATTTAATACATGATGCTGACTTACTAACATTGACCTCAAAACTAACAGCACTATAACTGATGTTTGAATGGAGCTTATCTAATAAATTCCTTCTCCACAAGACACATCACAACTTTATTACACTTAGGACATTAGACAACACCTCAGCATGACAACTGAGGGCCAGCTTAAACAGTGAAATCACACACACACACACACACACACACACAGCACAAATTTGTAAAAAACTAAATAGACCACAAAAAGCACATTTGTTTATAGCAGGAGAACTGAAATAAAGCAGCAAACCACCGCCTTGTTCAACCTCAGCTAGGAATATTTTTGGGGGCTCCAAAATCACTGCAGATGGTGATTGCAGCCATGAAATTAAAAGATGCTTACTCCTTGGAAGAAAAGTTATGACCAACCTAAACAGTATATTCAAAAGCAGAGACATTACTTTGCCGACTAAGATCTGTCTAGTCAAGGCTATGGTTTTTCCTGTGGTCATGTATGGATGTGAGAGTTGGACTGTGAAGAAGGCTGAGTGCCGAAGAATTGATGCTTTTGAATTGTGGTGCTGGAGAAGACTCTTGAGAGTCCCTTGGACTGCAAGGAGATCCAACCAGTCCATTCTGAAGGAGATCAGCCCTGGGATTTCTTTGGAAGGAATGATGCTAAAGCTGAAACTCCAGTACTTTGGCCACCTCATGTGAAAAGTTGACTCACTGGAAAAGACCCTGATGCTGGGAGGGATTGGGGGCAGGAGGAGAAGGGGATGACAGAGAATGAGATGGCTGGATGGCATCACTGACTCGATGGAGTGAGTCTGAGTGAAACTCCAGGAGTTGGTGATGGACAGGGAGGCCTGGCGTGCTGCGATTCATGGGGTCGCAAAGAGTCGGACACGACTGAGTGACTGAACTGAACTGAACTAGGAATATGTATGTCAAACAACTCAAAATTTTTTTGCCATTCCATACATGTCTTTGAATGACACAGAAAAAGTGCTGTGAACACTGATTTCATTTGATGTGTTTTACTAATAGCTTTTAGTGAGTAGGAAAACTTATAAATATGGAATCTGTGAATACGAGAATCAACTGCACCATGCAAGCAGTACTCAAAGGAAAGCTGATGTGACAACATGACTATCAGTCAAAACAGACTTCAGAGTAAGAAAAATTACCAGAGATAAAGAGGGACACTACTTAATGATAAAAGAGACAAGTCACCAAGAAAACACAACAATCTTAAATGTATTAAGAGAGCAGCAAAATACATGAAGAAAAAGTGATAAAACAAAAGGGGAAATGGAAAAATCGAGTTTTTTGCTAGAGGTTTCAACATTCTTCTCCTAGTAGTCAATAGACCAAGTATGCTATCAACTAGAAAAGAGAAAAATGAACAACATCATCACCCAACCATATCAAAATGACATTGATAAAGAACTTCACCTGAAAAGAGCAGATACACAGTCTTACCAAGTACACATGATTCATTCACCGAGACAGACAATGCTCTGTTTCAAAATCAAACCTTACCTAGTTTAAAACAATTGAAGCCATAGAAAACTTATTTTTCTGACCATAACAAAATCAAACTAGAAGTAAATAAGAGAAAGATATGTAGGTGATCTTCAAATGATTGGAAACTAAACAACATAGATTTCAGAAAATTCCAACCAAAATCTCAGCAGATTTTATGTACATATGGGCAAGCTGATTCTAAAATTTATATGGAAAGGCAAAGGAACTACAATAACCAAATCAATTCTAAAAGAGAAAAACAAAGTTGAAGGACTTCCACTCCTTAATTTTAAGACTTACCATATAGCTGTAGACACCAATATGTATGGTGTTAGTGGAAAGATAAGATGAATGAAATAAAGAGTCCAAAACTGGGCCCACACAAATATAGTCAAATAATTCTGGACAAGTTACAAAGGTAATTCAGTAGAGAAACAGTGTCCTTCTAAAAAATGGATTAGAAGAGTTGGATATTCATATGCAAAAAAAATAATAAACTTGACCTATAATTGATAGCATATACAAAAATCAACTTTGTTCTAAGTCATGTCCGACTCTTTGCAACCCCATGAACTGCAGCACAACAGGCTTCCCCGTACTTCACCATCTCCCGGAGTTTGCTCAGATTCATGTACATTGAGTAGGTGATGCCATTCAACCATCTCATCCTCTGTCACCCCCTTCTCCTGCTGCCCTCAATCTTTCCCAGCATCAGGGTCTTTTCCAATGAGTCGGGTCTTCACATCAGGTGGCCAAAGTATTGGCACTTCAGCTTCAGCATCAGCCCTTCCACTGAATATTCAGGATTGATTTCCTTTCAGTTCAGTTCAGTCGCTCAGACATGTCCAACTATTGCAATCCCATGGACTACAGCACACCAGGCTTCCCTGTCCATCACCAACTCCTGGAGCTTGCTCAAACTCATGTCCATTGAGTCAGGGATGCCATCGAACCATCTCATCCTCTGTTGTCCCCTTCTCCTCCAGCCTTCAATCTTTCCCAGCATCAATGTCTTTTCTGATGAGTCAGTTCTTCACATTAGGTAGCCAAAGTATCAGAGTGTCAGCTCTTCAGCATCAATCCTTCCAATGAATATTCAGGACTGATTTCCTTTAGGATAGACTGGTTTGATCTCCTTGCAGTCCAAGGGACTCTCAAGAGTCTTCTCCAACACCACAGTTCAAAAGCTTTAATTCTTCAGTGCTCAGCTTTCTTTACAGTCCAACTCTCACATCCATAATGACTACTGGAAAAACCATATCCTTGACTAGACAGACTTTTGTTGGCAAAGTAATGCGTCTGCTTTTAAATATGCTGTCTAGGTTGGTCATAGCTTTTGACCAACAGTTTTGACCAAGGAGCAATCATCTTTTAATTTCATGGCAGCAGTCACCATCTGCAGTGATTTTGGAGCCCAAGAAAATAAAGTCTGTCACTGTTTCCATTGTTTCTCCATCTATTTCCCATGAAGTGATGGGACCAGATGCCATGATCTTACTTTTTTGAATGTTGAGTTTTAAGCCAGCTTTTTCACTCTTTCACTTTCATCAAGAGGCTCTTTAGTTCGTCTTCACTTTCTGCCATAAGGGTGGTGTCATCTGTATATCTGAGCTATTAATATTTCTCCTGGAAATCTTGATTCCAGCCTTTGCTTCACCCAGTCCAGCATTTCGTGTGATGTGCTCCGCATATAAGTTAAATAAGCAGGGTGACAATATACAGCCTTGATGCACTCCTTTCCCGATTTGGAACCAGTCTGTTGTTCCATGTCCAGTTCTAACTGTTGCTTCTTGACCTGCATACAGATTTCTCAAGAGGCAGGTCAGGTTGTCTGGTATTCCCATCTCTTGAATAATCTTCCATAGTTTGTTGTGACCCACACAGTCAAAGTCTTCAGCATAGTCAATAAAGCAGAAATAGATGTTCTTCTGGAGCTCTCTGGCTTTTTTGATGATCCAGCGGATGTTGGCAATTTGATCTCTGGTTCCTCTTCCTTTTCTAAATCCAGCTTGAACATCTAGAAGTTTATGGTTCATGTACTGTTGAAGCCTGGCTTGGAGAATTTTGACTACTACTTTGGTAGTGTGTGAGATGAGTGCAGTTGTGCGGTAGTTTGAACATTCTTTGGGATTGGAATGAAAACTGAGTTTTTCGAGTCCTGTGGCCACTGCTGAGTTTTCCAAATTTGCTGGTGTATTGAGCGCAGCACTTTAACACGATCATCTTTTAGGATTTCCTTTAAGATTGATCAACTTATTATGGAGTGAATGTTTGTTTTCCCTCCAAAATTACTATGTTGAAGCCCTAAGCTTCTATGTGATGGTATTAGGAGGTGGGGCCTTGAGGAAACAATTAGATTTACATGAAGTGTTGACAGGGGGCATCTATCCCATGATTCAATCTCAATGTAAAATTATAAAACTTATAGAAATTCTCCCTGACACTGGGTTAGGCAAAAAGTTCTAAGACATCATCAAAAGTAAAATCTTTAGAAGAAGCAAACTGATAAATTAGATTGCATCAAAATTAAAAACTTTTGCCCTTAAAAATGGTCAAAGTGTTAAAAGAATAAAAAGTCAAGCCACAATTAGATGAAAAATATTTACAAATCACATATTCAACAACAGATTTGTATCTAGAATATATAAAGAACTCTGAGAATGCAAGTATAAGAACACAAACATCTCCCCGCAAAATGGGCAGAAGGTTTGAACAGACACTTCATCAAAAGAAGATACAACTTCAACAAGGACCAGCTGTATACCACAGGGAGCTCAATACTGTATAATAACCTATATGGGAAAATAGTCTGAAAAAGGGTGGGTACATATATATATGTATAACTTAATCACTGTGCTGTATACTTGAAACTAACACACTGTAAATCACTCTATCCCCATATAAAGTAAAAATTAACTTACAAAAAAAATGCACATATGGCAAATAAAATTCTGAAAAAAAATTATCAAAATCATTGGCCATTAGGGAAATACAGAATAAAATGACAATGAATACCATTACATGCCTGTTAGAAAAACAACTGGAATTTGTAAACTGCTGATGGTAATACAGAATGGTATAAATTCTGAAGAACATATACCTTCTATAAGATCCAGTAGTTCCAAGCCTAGGTATTAATATTTATAGACTCATGAAAACCTATGCTCACACATAACATGTACAGAAATGTTTATCACAATTTTATTCATAATCACCAAAAATTGAAAATAACCTAAATACTCAGGCAAAGGGATAAATACCTTGTGAATCCATCCTTACAATGGAATACGACTCAATAATAAAAAGGAATGAATTCTTGATGTAGGCAAAAATGCGGATGAATCTCATTGACATCATACTGAGTAAAAGAAGCCAATCTCAAGGGTTACACACCCTATGATTCCATTTATATGATATTCCGGAAAAAGCTAATCTGTAAAAGTGGAAAATAAATCAGTGGTCACCAGAGGTTAGGGGTAGGAGAAAAGGGCTGATTACAAAAAGAGTAGCAGGAAAAGATTTTTTGATAGAACTGTTCTGTGGTCATTACACCATTCTATGCATGAGTTATAACTCATAGACTTGTACATCCAAAAAGAGGTCAATTTAACTGAACATAAATGTTTAAAAATAATAAATTAATAAAAGTTGAAAAATAAAAAGCCTTTATGCCAACAGAAGAGAATTTAAGTTGGCAGACTGTAAACCTTACAGTTAAGACGCCTGCTATATATTTATTTATTCATGGATCTCTCAGGAATTGGTAATAGGTTTGTGTAAATAAAGAAAAACTATAACCCTCTTGCAATATATATTTTCTTAAATACTTTTGACAGCTCTCTCTAGAACTATTTTGCTGAATGTTTTTCAAACTAAACTTAGAAGTCAAGGGGATGTGTGTATGCAAAGTCACTTCAGTTGTGTCTGACTCTTTGGGACCCTATGGACTATAGCCCACCAGGCTCCTCTGTCCTTGGGATTTCCCAGGCAAGAATACTGAAGTGGGTTGCCCTTTCCTTCTCTGGGGGATCTTCCCAACCCAAGGATCAAACCTGCATCTCCTTCTTGCAGGTAGATTCTTTACCACTGAGCCACCGGGAAGACCCATGAATGGTATAAGAAGAAGGAAAAGGGTAGAACTGAATTGTCTACCCTGTGTAAAGTGAAAAAACCACCCAAAGATCCTGCCCAACTTAAGCTCTGTCCCTTATAATCTGTAGATTAACTGAAAGAAGAGAATGCAAAAATATGGTAAGACAGTTATATAAACTTCACTCCACTGTACTCTTGGACTTAAATTGGCTTCATGAACCCCTGTCACTTTTCACCTTGCCTTTAAGGTAAGCAGAGAGGTAGCAGGACAATTCAAAGACAGGCCAGTGTGTGCAGGCAAGGCCAGAACTAGACCTCAGGCTTCTTGTCTCTTTGCTAAAATCCAGGAAAGCTACAATGGGTTTTGAAGGACATATACCCACCGACCCAATGAACAGCCTATTGTTAGTTTGTTATTATTTTCATCTTGAATTATCTAACACTTTTAAAATTAATGTTGGTATAATCATAGCACTTGTTTCTGTTCCCTCCCTTCATGAGTGTCAGGTTGGCTTGGAGAAAGCAGTGGGGGAGTGTTTCCCTTGACTTAGTACAAAACATCTGGAGCCCCAGATTAAAGAGATTTAGAAGAGCAATAGTCCTAGAAATGGGACTGTGATGCTGAAAATTTAGCAGGGTTTAAAAAAATAATTCATTGTTCTGATTTTCTTTCAGAATAATGTTACAATGATCAGTAGATGAGCAGGTAATTGACATAATACTTTTAGCACCCTGTCCTTATCGCCCCAAAGTGCTTATGACTTTTCAAGAGAAATTCAAAATTGCAGAAATGACCCAAAAAGTGTTTCCCTATGGGTTTCCGTACATATTCTATTCAGGTCAATTTATGCCATCTCTAAGGGTTATAAAGAGATGGCACTAATACAAAACTTGGGGAGAAATGGAAAAATAAAGCCCTATCTACATAGTGGGCTGCTTAAGCCAAGTCAGTCCACTCCAGAAATTCCCCACCACTCATTTCACAACCTTTCACCCACAATCACACCTTAGGAAAATCCCTGTTCAATCCCTGTTTTGGGAAGATCTGCTGGAGAAGGAAATGGCAACCCACTGCACTATTCTTGCCTGGGAAATCCTGTGCATAAAGGAGCCTGGCAGGCTACAGTCCATGGGGTTGCAAAAGAGTCAGACATGACATAGTGACTAAACAATAAAGTTAACATCACCCAGCAATCCTAATTCGACAACACCAGTCCATCTCCCACCTTAGAAGTGTAAGAACACTTCCTTTTCGCTATGTCTGATCTTGGACCAAAAGGCAGCTACCCCTGAAAATGGTATGGCATTTTGTCAGGAAGATAGGCCCTGAGGTATGGGGACGTGTGGAGGAAGGGAATCTGGAGTCAGAAAACTCCAGCTGAGGTTGACAAGATTACCTGGAACCACTACCATCCCAGGAGGAGGTAAGCTAGAGATGACACTGCTTACCTCAGAGGGTAATTTGAAGATCAAATGAGATAAAGACCTGAAAAATGCTTTATAAAGTGTTAGTCACTCAGTCATGTAGCCCGCCAGGCTCCTCTGTCTACATGATTTTTCCAGGCAAGAATAAAGAAGCGGGTAGCCATTGCCTCCTCCAGGGGATCTTCCCCACCCAGGGATGGAACTGGCGTCTTCTGGGTCTCATGCAATGCAAGCAGATTCTTTACCAGCTGAACCATGGGGGAAGCCCCATAGAGCATGCGCTCTACTACTGAGCTACGCCCCCACCTATAAAGCATTAGGTAGTTTATAAACATATCAAGGAGCTGCTGTTTCCCAATTTTCCAGACCCTGGGTTGGTTGAATGTCCTTCACTGAACAGAACCTGACCCACCTTGAGTTATTTGGGACAGACAGCAGAAGGGCTCCGGGGCTTTTCTCAGAGTCACTGCCTGCAGTGAGTGTCCGGACAGACAGACACTCACTCCTGCCTCCTCAGCTGGTTGCGGGGAGGTGGGTGGGGGCAGGGTGAGGCTTCCTTTTCTCCTGTTTTTATTTGAATTTTTTGAAGGCCAGGCTCAACTCTTACCTTTAAAAAAAAAAACAATGCATTTTACCTTTCCTCCCTAGCTAGCTGAGGTCCACAGCCACAGCGAATGCAAACCAACCTTTCAAGGTAAAGAATCACAACAAAGTTAAAGACTTTCAGATCTCTCTCTTTTGCTTTCTCCTTCCTGCCGACCCCCACCCCCAAGCGGTCTTCAATGATATTACTATCAGAGCCTGTCCGGAGAGAGAGCTTCCTACATTAACAACGGTCAAGTTTCCCTGCCACTCCCTAACTCGACTGACCTCAGCCGAAACACGCGCCCAAGTCCTTCCTGGGGCGGGAGGGAGGCCGGGACGGTGACTCAAATACACCGGCCCGCCGGTCAACCGCAGGCAAACCTGACTCTTGGCCAACTTGTAGCCACAGACAGCAGCAAAAGCACAGAAGTCCTTCACCGCTAGCTCCAAAAACACACTGCAACCGCCGGCGGCGCCGCAGTGGCAGCCTCGGTACCAGGTCCAATTCTTTAAGGAGTACGCGTCCCTCCTCCTCCCTCCTTCCCACTCCCCGGGCGGCACACACTTCTCCTCTTCAGGAGGTCCCTGCTCCCTCTGCCACTTCTACGGAGGGGGAAGCGACCCTGAAGAAAGTTCCCACCGAAGTAGCCCGAAGCCCACTACTCCGTGCCCCATCCCTCCGCCCTCCCGCTCAGATGGGGGCGCGTGCTGCTGGCCAAGGTTCCAGTTCTCAAGATGCCGGAGTCCGACGGGACACGGAGGGGCAGGCGGGAAGCAGTGGTGGGTTCTTAGAGGACAGATGGGGCGGGTCTGGGGGAAGAGGGACACTCTCTCTCCCTCGCCGCCGCCCCCCGCCGACCCTGCCACCGCCCGCTCACAAACAGTAACTCCAAAACGCACTGGTGCCCCGTAAGGTAAAGGCCTTTTCTATCGCCTCTCTTCTCTCCCTTGCTCCCCTTCGGACACCTGGTGGAAAAGCAAGGTGCCAGTGTACCTGGAGCGAACACCATGATTTCCTCCAGCCGCCGCGCCCCAAGGTAAGGAGAGACAGACGGGCAGGCGGAAGGTGAAGGGCAGGCCACGGCTTGGGGACCGGTGCACGGCGCTCTGGGCGCGGGTCGGGCGGTCAGCACCTCGGACAGCTCTGGCTGCGCGGTCCCGGCCCCGGGCGCTCCGCCTCCACAATGCACCGCTCTGCCCGGCGCCGCGACGCGAGGAGCGGAGGCTGCCGCTCGGTCCAGCTTTCATACCCGCGCCAGCGCGGCGCACCCACTGCCTGGGGAGCAGCACCGCTTCCACCGAGAGGGACCGACGGATGAGGAAGAGAGAAAAGGTAAACGCCCGGCTTCCCAGCAGGGGGCAGCTAATTGCTTCTAATTACCTGCTGTCTCTCGCCCCCCCGTGGATGTTGGACTGACATTTAGGATGTTTGCCCTTTAAAAACTATATATATATATATATATATATATATATATATATATATATATATATATATATATATAATTCAAAAAGGTTTACTCTAGAGGCTGACCCGAGTTCTCCGAGTTGGGTTGGCTCTACAGAGGGGTGGGACCCCTCTGTTCAGTTAAGGGGTCCTTGGAGTCCATGACTCTGGTCTCGCCCCCACGTCCCAACCTAATGTCAGAAAGGATGCTGGAAGGAAGAACAAGTTGCGGACGGAGCGTGTGAGGACTGCGCCGCATCAGGCCCCCTGCTCCCAGGCTGCTCTGAAAGCTCTGAGCTTGGACACCCTCAAGGTCATTGTGTGAGAGACCGCAGGGCTGTCCAGAGCAGAGGAAAGAGGCCTCGGTGAGGCAGGTCTCCTCCACCAACAAACACACACACAACCCCTGTGAAAGGTGGGGCCAAGAGAGTTCCCTTCAGGTGTGAGAACAGCCCCGAGACCAATCAAGAAACATCAGTGCTTTCCCTGCCTTTATCCAAATGAATGCCCAGACAGGTGTACACCCAGTTCTACTCTGAAGTTACCCAGACGTGGCCACCATGCTCACTTCAAGCTTCTAATACACTGTTATTTTAAAACATTTTCTCCTTCTGCCAAGAAGTGCTTGTGTGGTGTGGACAGCCCACACTAGATATTACCCAGCTTGAAACAAATCCATCTGGGTTACAACCCCCAAGCTAGGGTGACATAAGGATCCTCTACACTCAAAGCAAATGTCAGTGGCTTTGGGTTTTAGCCTCTGTTTTTGCAGCTGAGTGGAGTTTTCCAAGAACGAAAGGTGATCCAGGTCATTACCGGTGTTTCACTGGGGTTTCTTCACTTGCACCTCTCCCTGGAAAATGTAGCTTTTCTGAAAACACCAGATTTCTTACTAATTTGGTTGGTGGCCATAAGCTCTACACTCTTTTGGCAAATAGCAAGCATTCAAACGGCCTTACTGGCACTAGTTTTGTTCAAAGCCATCTGATAGATTGCAAATGCAAATAGTTTTACAGCTCTTGGACTACAGTTTGCATGGAGGCATATGGGCAGTCTGAGCAGAAAACAATCAGTACTGCTCTTAGCACCTGGCTCAACGCAGCCTTGAACAGATGGGGCTTGGCTCAGTAGCAACAAGACTCAAGTCATCTGATGGGCAGGATAAAGGGTGTATGCAGGATGTAGTCTTCCCACTTCTTGGGTTATACCAGAAACAGGAAACCAACGATGTTTCACTCTGTCTGCTTTATTACTGACAGAAGTGCAAGACACTATTTGAAATACTCTTTAAACAACTGAAAGACCTCTTTTAACATGCTCAAAAGGTCTCTCTTTCATAAGCTTAAATTTTAATGAGTTTATTCCCTTAGTGCATAAACAATTTACTCTTTATAAAGTTCAAGAAAAAGCAATGGAGTGTAGGAAAATAAAAAAGGCTTGGGAATCAGTCCATCTCAAATAGAACATCTTCACTGTTTACTAGCTGTGTGACCTTAGATAAGTGACTTAACTGTATTATCTGCAATAGAAGGATTACGGTATCTTGAATGTTTGTTGTGAAGATTAAATGTGATAATGGATTAATGGATTTATTAAAAGCACTGGTGGTTTAGTCACTAAGTCGTGTCCAATGACCCCAGGACTGTAGCCTGCCAGGCTCCTCTGTCCATGGGATTTTTCAGGCAAGAATGCTGGAGTGGGTTGCTATTTCTGTCTCCAGGAAAAAATAATGGAATGTAGGAAAAGAAAAAAGGCTTGGTAATCAGTCTGCCTCAAGTATTAAACACATTCCAGGAAATTACTGGGAGTGGAGGACACCCTGAAAGTGAAAGTGAAAGTCGCTCAGTCCTGTCTGACTCTTCAACCCCATGGACTATACAGTCCATGGAATTTTCCAGGCAAGAATACTGGAGTGGGTAGCCTTTCCTTTCTCCAGGGGATCTTCCCAACCCAGGGAAGATCAAACCGGGGTCTCCTGCATGCAGACAGAGTCTTTACCAGCTGAGTTATGAGGGGGGACACCCTACAGGAAAGCAAACTAAATATGTTAGATATTCTCCAAACCTGTAATTCTCCGACCTGACTGTGCACGTGAATCCCATGGAGATCTTGTCAAAATGCAGTGATGACTCAGGAGACTGCAGGTGGACCCGAGATTCTGCATTTCTAACAAGCTCCCTAGTGATGTCCACGCTGTAGGTGCTGCTGGTCCATGGGCTACATTTTGAGTAGCAAGATGTTGATGTATTAGCATTTAAAAAGAAATTACTTTTAGCACATCTTTTGAAATATTTAGAAACACACCCTTCATCCTGCCCATCAGCTGACTTGCCTCTTGTTGATGCTGAGGAAGGCCCCATCTGTTCAAGCCCATGTCCCTTTTCAGTCAGTCCCAATCCACCTCTGCATGTCCCCAAGTCCCTGATCTGCTTTCTGTCACTATAGCTTTTCCAGCTTTTTCTAGAATTTCATATCAATGGAATCCTATAGTGTGTGCTCTGTGGTGTCTGGTTTCCTTTGCTCTGTACATTGTTGAAATTTACCAATATTGTACCTCTATCTGCCACAATTTGTGTAGCTCAATAGTGTCGATGGACTTCGAGGATGTTTTAGTTTCTGGCTATGATGAATAAGTTATTGTCAATGTTCTGCATAAGTCTGGGTATGGATCGTGTGCCCAGTCACTCTGATCTCTGATAATCACCCAGGAGTGAATGAATGGGTCTTAGGTAAGTATCAGCTTAATGCTAAAAGAAACTATCAAACTGTGTTCCAGGATAGTTGCAACACTTTACATTCCCACCAGAGTTCTAGTTGCTCCTTGTCTTGTATCTCATCAACACCTAGCATTGTCAGTCCTTTTACTTTTCCGCCTTCCACAGGGTATGCAATGGTGCCTCACTATGGTTTGAATGCACAGCTGAGAGTGCACTAGCCAATGGGATCCAAGTGGTAAAGAAATTAAGCCACGGGGCACTCTCTAAGGAGGAGAGTAAGAGGTCATTCTGGATTAGGAGTTGTGAGGTTGAAAGATGAGCTTCACAAGAGCAAAGTAAGAAAGCTGCCAGGACTGGAGACAGGATTTCTTGGTTTAAGGTGGAGACCTGAAGGACAGCCAGGTCTCGAGAGCACCTCCGTAAGAGACTGCAGAACAATCCCCAGGGAGGACGTGAGCGATGCAGAGGTCACTTCCTCCCTGGGGATTGTCACTCTGGAAGGCTGGTGGAGAAAGATGAGGAGATAATGGGCCTCACGGCTTGGCTTCCGATGTTGGGCAGGGGCATGGATAGTTAGAACTACTGAGAAGTTGCCAGATAAATCTAAGGAGAAGACAGTTACAAGGTCTTTGATTAAGCCAATAATGCACAACTAGCACGGTAACAGGCTTCTCCAGGGTGGCTCACAAGGTAAAGAATTCACCTGCAATACTTCCTTGGTGGCTCAGACAGTAAAGACTGTGCCTGCTATGCGGGAGACCTGGATTCAATCCCTGGGTAGGGAAGATCCCCTGGAGAGGGAAATGGCAACCCACTCCAGTATTCTTGCCTGGAGAATTCCATGGGCAGAGGAGCCTGGCAGGCTACAGTCCATGGGGTCGCAAAGAGTGGGACATGACTGAATGACTAACACTTTCACTTTCGTGGTAATTGATTTTTACACCACTTTACTACTTTTACTACAACAGTAGACCTTAGGCTAGATCTTACTGCTTCAGAGAGAGACTGACCTGAGTTCAGAAAATAAACAATCACTTTCCTAGCATCTGAATGTTAAAATAAGTGCTTGAAATGCAGAGCAGGGGCTAAAGTCTTGAAAGCTGAGGCTTTCAATCAATTGCCAGAGCAGAGGGGAAAGGTTTGGAGTCCCAGCCTCAAGGTTAAGCTTGTAACATAAATAGAGTCTGAAGGAAAAACAGGAAAAAAGCATAGCCAGTTTTGCATTTATTTTGTTTGAAAACTCATTCAAACCCCAAAGGAAATATTTTGCATTTATTTTGCTTGAAATCTCCTTTGGGGCTTGGAGGCAAGATTTTTTTTTTTTTTTTTTTTAAACAAGGATAGATAAGAAACTGTAGATTTAGCAAGGTCTCCAAACAAAGGGACTGTATCTCAGCCTGCTCCCAGCCCTGGTGGATCCATGGAGAGGTAGGGCCTGTCAAAGGGTTAAATCATGTGCTGCCACAGTTGCTGACCTTCAACACTCCTTGAAGGAATTGAGGGTGGAGAACAGAAATGAGGCACTCTGTACTCAGGGGGAAAGCTGGTGTGACAAGTCTTCAGATGTTCTCAGGAGCTGATTTTATGAGCCCAATTCTTGTCTCTCCTCATATCTAGAAAAGCACTAAAATCCTTCATGGTGACGACTGTTCCTCGTAACTAGCAAAGGCTTCATGAGACGTCACGAGAAACTTTTTGGAAAAATACGTGCTTGACTGCATGTATTCCCCTCTTTACCAAAATCACATGTATACTGACCTTCCCCACTACCCCTCTGGAGCAGTTTCTCAGAGCTATCTGAGGTTGTTGTACAGGTGCAGTGTTCACATTACCCCAAATAAAACTTAACTCTCATGTTGTGCATCTTTTATCAGCCAGCAGGCCTCAAGGGGAAATGACTTGAGAACCCAGATGAACTTGGAAAAATCCCAAGATCTTCATCTGACTTCCAAGGGTTCATAGCTCAGAAAGTCCTCCAGCCTCTTGAAAGTTTCCAGGCTGAGGCTAGAGGGATAATGTACAGATGGCGAAGTGAATGGTCAGGCACGTGAGCTTCAGGGTCACCTTCTAGGCCCCTTCCAGCCCTAGAGAACACTCACACACACAGAAGGGCTTGGACACATAGGGACAGGTCTCAGGCTCCATCTCAAGATGGGTCTTCAGGTCAGAATAAGGAAGGCTCCAGAGGGACCGGAGGCCATGCAGAGACATGGGTATCTAAGACGATGGACCAGGCATCAAGTTTCAAAAGCAAAGGACAGATAGTCATGCCTCAGTAACTGCCTAGGCAGAGTATGCTTGCTCGGTCACTCAGTCATGTCAGATTTGCAGCCCTTTGGACTCTAGCTCACCAGCCTCCTCTGTCCATGGGAGAATACTGGAGTGGGTTGCCATTTCCTTCTCCAGGGGATCTTCCCAAACCAGGGATCAAACCTGCATCTCCTGTGTCTCCTGCATTGAAGGAGGGTTCTTTACCTACTGATCAGGGAAGTAACACCAAAGGCAGAGCAGGTACCTGCAAACTGGACACCCCATCCCCACCCCCTCCCTTTGAGTTTATTTTTTTTTTATTTTTATTTTTTATAGTTTATTTATTTATTTTTTATTTTACAATACTGTATTGGTTTTGCCATACATTGACATGAATCCACCACGGGTGTACATGAGTTCCCAATCCTGAACCCCCCTCCCACCTCCCTCCCCATATCATCTTTCTGGGTCATCCCAGTGCACCAGCCCCAAGCATGCTGTATCCTGTACTGAACCTAGACTGGTGATTCATTTCTTACATGATAGTATACATGTTTCAATGCCATTCTTCCAAATCATCCCACCCTCTACCTGTCCCACAGAGCCCAAAAGACTGTTCTATACATCTGTGTCTCTTTACTGTCTCGCACACAGGGTTATCATTACCATCTTTCTAAATTCCATATCTATGTGTTAGTATACTGTATTGGTGTTTTTCTTTCTGACTTACTTCACTCTGTATAATCGGCTCCAGTTTCATCCACCTCATTAGAATGGATTCAAATGTATTCTTTTTAATGGCTGTGTAATACTCCATTTTGTATATGTACCACAGCTTTCTTATCCATTCGTCTACTGATGGACATCTAGGTTGCTTCCATGTCCTGGCTATTATAAACAGTGCTGCGATGAACATTGGGGTACATGTGTCTCTTTCGATTCTGGTTTCCTCGGTGTGTATGCCCAGCAGTGGGATTGCTGGGTCATAAGGCAGTTCAATTTCCAGTTTTTTAAGGAATCGCCACACTGTCCTCCATAGTGGCTGTACTAGTTTGCATTCCCACCAACAGTGTAATAGGGTTCCCTTTTCTCCACACCCTCTCCAGCATTTATTGCTTGTAGACTTTTGGATCGCAGCCATTCTGAGTGGTGTGAAATGGTATCTCATTGTGGTCTTGATTTGCATTTCTCTGATAATGAGTGATGTTGAGCATCTTTTCATGTGTTTGTTAGCCATCCGTATGTCTTCTTTGGGGAAATGTCTATTTAGTTCTTTGGCCCATTTTTTGATTGGGTCTTTTATTTTTCTGGAATTGAGCTGCAGGAGTTGCTTGTATATTTTTGAGATTAGTTGTTTGTCAGTTGCTTCATTTGCTATTATTTTCTCCCATTCTGAAGGCTGTCTTTTCACCTTGCTAAAGAGATGGGAATACAAGACCACCTGACCTGCCTCTTGAGAAATCTGTGTGCAGGTCAGGAAGCAACAATTAGAACTGGACATGAAACAACAGACTGGTTCCAAACAGGAAAAGGAGTATGTCAAGGCTGTATATTGTCACCCTGCTTATTTAACTTATATGCAGAGTACATCATGAGAAAAGCTGGACTGGAAGAAACACAAGCTGGAATCAAGATTGCCGGGAGAAATATCAATAATCTCAGATATGCAGATGACACCACCCTTGTGGCAGAAAGTGAAGAGGAGCTAAAAAGCCTCTTGATGAAAGTGAAAGAGGAGAGTGAAAAAGTTGGCTTAAAGCTCAACATTCAGAAAATGAAGATCATGGCATCTGGTCCCATCACTTCATGGGAAATAGATGGGGAAACAGTGGAAACAGTGGCAGACTTTATTTTGGGGGGCTCCAAAATCACTGCAGATGGTGACTGCAGCCATGAAATTAAAAGATGCTTACTCCTTGGAAGGAAAGTTATGACCAACCTAAATAGCATATTCAAAAGTAGAGACATTACTTTGCCAACTAAGGTCCGTCTAGTCAAGGCTATGGTTTTTCCTGTGGTCATGTATGGATGTGAGAGTTGGACTGTGAAGAGGCTGAGCACTGAAGAATTGATGCTTTTGAACTGTGGTGTTGGAGAAGACTCTTGAGAGTCCCTTGGACTGCAAGGAGATCCAACCAGTCCATTCTGAAGGAGATCAACCCTGGGATTTCTTTGGAAGGAATGATGCTAAAGCTGAAACTCCAGTACTCTGGCCACCTCATGCGAAGAGTTGACTCATTGGAAAAGACTCTGATGCTGGGAGGGATTGGGGGCAGGAGGAGAAGGGGACGACTGAGGATGAGATGGCTGGATGGCATCATGGACTCGATGGACATGAGTCTGAGTGAACTCCGGGAGATGATGATGAACAGGGAGGCCTGGCGTGCTGCGATTCATGGGGTCGCAAAAAGTCGGACACGACTGAGCGACTGAAGTCAGTTGTTGTGCAGAAGGTTCCTTTGTTGTGCAGAAGGTTTTAATTTTAATTAGATTCCATTTTTTTATTTTTGTTTTTATTTCCAGTATTCTGGGAGGTGGATCATAGAGGATCCTGCTGTGATTTATGTCGGAGAGTGTTTTGCCTACATTCTCCTCTAGGAGTTTTAGTTTCTGGTCTTACATTTAGGTCTTTAATCCATTTTATTTTTGTGTATGGTGTTAGAAAGTTAGACACAGCCTCAGAAGAAACGTGCGCAGTGGAGATCCTGTATTAGCTATATAAAATCCAGAACTTTACTCAGAAATTTCTGAGTAATCAATCATTTTGACTGAGCCTGCCTGGAAGTAACTAGATTAAGTTTTCTACTATCAGACAAAATGATAAAAAGATTGGCTCTCAGTTATTCAAAACAAAAACAAAAACCTTTGTTCCCCATCTGAGGTCTGCGACTCTCTACCACCCGCACTAAATGCTTTTATTCAGTGCTTGTTTAGGACATGCACACAGCAGTTTTGGCCAACTGAGATGCTCTTCCTTCCATCCCACACACACCTGTCTCTCCTTCATCCCAATCCAAGTTTAGGTATCACTCCTGGAGAGGTTTTTCCTGTCTAACTAACCTTGGTATGTGTAACCACCACCTACTACTACCACACACACACAAATATACACACCGTTTATTTTCTAATAGGATCCTAGATTCATTTTTGTTATCGCTCCTTCCCCAACTTGGTATTTCATAGTTATTTGATGTGGTTAAGACTCCATGCTTCTGCTGCAGGGGCATGAGTTCAATCCCTGGTCAGGGAAATGCCACATGCCATGTAGTATGGCCAAAAAGAAAAAGAAAAACAAACAAACAAACAAACGTGTAAAGGTAAAGTTTAATGGACAGATACCCACAGACATCTGAGCCTCTGTCCATGGAAAAGCATTCATTTGACCCTGGTCTGATATCTGAGATTTTAAATGAACAGCCACTTCAACACAGAGGGAAGATATACACACTGCCAGTATCTTCACATATATTTACATCTGAACAAAATAACGTCGTTGCCCACTTAATCTGTATGTACCCCACACATATGCATATACATACATGATGTGTGTATTATATGACCAAAACTGCCCTGCCATGCAGACACTTGGAGTTCACACTTACACTTTTCATAAACCTTGGAAAGGATGGTGTCCATTCCCATAAATCCTGCTCTTTCTCTATCTCTGTCTCCCACCTTCCTTGTCTCCCTCTCTGTGTGTGCATGCCTGCACACTCGGTCATGTCCGACTCTTTGTGACCCCATGGACTGTAGTCCGCCAGGCTCCTCTGTCCATCAGATTTCCTAGCCAAGAATACTGAAGTGGGTTGACATTTCCTCCTCCAGAGAATCTTCCTGTCCCAGGGATCAAACCTGCATCTCCTGTGTCTCCTGCTTGAAGGAGGGTTCTTTATCCCTGAGCCACCAGGGAAGCCCCTCTCTCCCTCTCTGCTGCACTCTTATTTTTCCCTACAAGAAATAACTTTTTTGAGTGGTAAGCCGAGGAGAGAACCTGATACTTGCTGACTGATCCTGCTTCCTCCCTTGGCCTCCAGGGAGCCAGGAGCCTGCACAGTCTGTGTCTTCCTCTGTTCCCCATGTGATCACACCCTCAGGGACGATGCGGGAAGACCTGCAATGTTCCGCACTCCTATGACCCTGGTGGGTGCAATGACCTCATCTGGGAATTCAGTATCACAGAGCCCATTGGCCTGCTCCTCTAATCCACATTTACCAGCATCAGACTGACCAGTAATAAAACAATGTTTTAATCTATCCTGGCCTGACTCCTTGGCCTCATCTGCTAATGGGTTCGAAACTCCACCCAGCAAGAAGTTCATCAGAACCCCTCCAAAGCCAGTGTCTCAGAGCACAAATCCGGGCTCAGGTGATCTGTAAGAACTCTTCCAACTCCACAACGAAGCCTAGGACTTACACGCCTGCCTGTCAGCTGGAGGCAGCTAAGATGGAGTCAGAACATCATAGACTCATAGATTCTAGAAGCGGAAGGAAAATAGGATCATCTGTTCACAGCTTTTCTGTAAGAAACCTAAAACTCAGAGAGAGAGGCTCACGTGGTTCCAACAGAACCAGGACTGTGACCCAGGCCCCCTGACTCCCACCCAGTCCAGTGAGACCTGCATCTCAGGAAAACCTGAGTATCAATCCCGCTCATTCCTGCAGAAGAAACAAAACAAAACAGAGTGAATGTCTTCCAGAATGTTTTTCTCCTAACGATCCCTACTTTCCCCACATGTTTATGCTGACTCATGGCATAGCAAAAAAAAAAAACAAGTAGAAGATAACGTCCCTCTTAAATACTTCTCTCTCGGTGGTTTTGGTCCATCAGAGAAAAAGCCTGTGATTTCCTGTAATCACCTGGGTAACTGAAGACATGTCGGCCGATGATTCATGATCACCAACCTCAAAAGCACCCTTGACGTTATTTCCTTGGCTGGTGATTTTCTCACTCTTCTACCTGCTCTAAACCACAGACAGATACCTCCTGCACACACAGGTGGTCTTTCCTCCTTCTCAGGGACACTCAAGACCTCAGGCCACAGCATCCTCTCCTCCCATGTCTGCCTGGACAAACCCAGCTGTACACGAGCCCAGATCCTCCTCCTTCCTTCCAGTTACAGCCAGTCCATACCCTTTGACCTCTGGCCACTCTTCCCATTGTCCTCCCACCTGCTCAGATGAAATGCTACCATCCACCTTCTCTGCCCTCTCCTGTGTGCTCTGATGGTTCCTCTCACCTGGATCCTGCCCAGCAACATTTCAGCTCAAATCTCTTCCAACAAAAACAGAAAACATTCTCTCTCAAGGCCACTCCCACCTCCACTGTGGCCACATTCAGGGCCAGACCAGATTGCTCAGTGGACTGAGTACTCAGGCACCCTCTCCCACGTGTAAAGTCAACAATAAAACAACGAACAGAAGGCCCAACAGAACTGTGAGCTGTTGGCGATGACTCCTTTAGTTCATTGTTTCAAATTGTCAGGTACTAAATTCTTGCATATTTGTTTTGCTATGAGGTTTGCCTTGAGCACACCCTCAATCTGCTAAATGGGTGACCCAGAATTTTTGCCCGTTCTCTTATATTCACAACCAAACTAATTGGATTTTCTATAATTTCCTGTCTTCATTTCCTTATCTCTCCTCTCTCCATTGCATCAGTCTGGCTTCTGCCCTAATCACTCCACCATGAAGTCTATTGCCGACGTCTTCCCTGACTTCCAAGCATCTCACGGGTGTCTCTCAGTCCTCATCTTAATTCCAGCTCTCAGTAGACTCTGACTTGATCAATCTCTCACTTTCCTGTTGGAACCACTCTTTTTTCTTGGCTCTGTGATTCTGTGATTTTCCTTCCTCCTCTGACTCCTCCCTCATCTCTGAGCCTTTAAAAGTTAAGGAACCTAAGTTCCTAAGGAACCCAGGCTCCTCCTGGATCCTCTTGTTTTTACTTTACAGGCTTTCTCTAGGGAACCCCATCCAGTTCTATGGTTTTATTTATCATAAATTTTTAGAACTCTACAACTGATCATTCAAAACAGAGCATTTTTAAAAGTAAAGGAGGGGAACTACTAGCAATTATGCCCAGACTGTTTAGGGCCAACTTGGATACATGGTCACCCTATCTCTATGCCAGTGAGTCCCAAATGCATTGCCCCAATGAAGACCTCTCCTCTAAGCTCCAGACTTATAGACCAACTTGCCTACTCACTATGTGCACTTGGATTCATTAATTCTCACTTTTAACAAACACTGAGATTTTTATAGGTCAAGCACAGCCCCTGATGATATGACAGGGACCCAAGCAGGCAAGGCTCCTCTCCTCATTACACTTACATTCTCGTTGGAGAGGGAGGAATAAAAGCACAAACATATAGAAACAGGTATTTTTCACCAGGATGAATGTTGCTATGGAGAAAAATTAAGTGGGAGAAGGGAATACGGAGTGAGTGTTGGGAAGAAGTTGAAAATTTTAAATAGCAGTGATCAGGTAAGCCCTTACTGAGCACAGAGCCAGATGACCTAACCCAGTCTCCCCTGCAGTCAGGTGTGACAAAGTGACTGATTTGGGATCAAAGGAATGAGTGCCAAGGATGAGCATCACTTCCGGTCTGTCCTCTGTTCTCTCCCCCATCAGCTGGATGTCAGCGCACATGGGGATAGAAGAAGAGCTGCTCTGAGCCTGGCTCCCTGGAAAGAAGGCTCACACCTTCTTTGCACTGACTGTACTTTACATTAGTAAGAAATAAACGTCTATTTGGTTAAGCCACTAAGTTTTTGAATTTACCCAGCAGCTGCTGCTGCTGCTAAGTCGCTTCAGTCGTGTCCAACTCTGCGACCCCATAGACGGCAGCCCACCAGGCTTCCCCGTCCCTGGGATTCTCCAGGCAAGAACACTGAAGTGGGTTGCCATTTCCTTCGCCAGTGCATAAAAGTGAAAAGTGAAAGTGAAGTCGCTCAGTCATGTCTGACTCCTAGCGACCCCATGGACTGCAGCCTACCAGGCTCCTCCATCCATGGGATTTTCCAGGCAAGAGTACTGGAGTGGGTTGCCATTGCCTTCTCCTAGGGTCAACTAACACAACAACGATGCTACTAGCCCAGTTAGAGATTCAGCAACAGAAGCTGATGCAGAGATAAGGATTTCAACTTAGATTTAGTTTGACCCTTTTGACACATGGAAGCAGTTGAGAATAGTGGTCCAGAGGTGAGAAGAGAGCTGGAGGCAAAGATCTGGAAGTTTTGGAATACAAAGAAGTGGAGTATTGTCCTAATTTTAATAACAAAGGGAGAGAGTGCACAGGAGGAAAAGATAAAGACCCAGGACAGACAGTGCCAAATTCAACAAAGGCATTAAAAAGAGGGGCCAGAAAGTAAGAGAACATTTTCTGAAAATTTTTCATGATTGGTATTTTTTACAATAAACCCAAATAGTTGGTCTTAGAATTCTGTCCTTTAAAGGACCACTTAACCTTGTTAAACTGAGGTCACGGAAGCCATATTATTGCCTCCACTATTAAAATCTTGAGTTCAATGAATTCTTTAATGGTTTGTTTCCCACACTGAAAGCTCCGAAAATGCAGTTAAACCATCCTTCCCACCCAAAATGCCAAAATTCATTTAAACATTGTATCCAGCTTTGCAACCAACAAATGGCCTCTGATAAATCCTCTGACATTTACAATCTCTTTGGTAAAGACACTGTCTTACCTGTATCATCAACATTCTAATTTTTTATTGCTTCCAAAATGCTTGCACATGCATTACTCATCTGATTCCCCTACAAATCTGTAAAGGTTGGTGCCTATAGCTGGGGTTCCAGACGCACTGACAAATGATCAAGACAGACTGTCACCTTAGTACGGCGCCCACATCAAAGCAAAGCACATTCATTCCAGGAGGCAGGAAGACTGTCTCCTGAGGATATCTGCAAGAAAAATATAACCACTTAAAATGCTATTTCAATTCCATACGTGATCCATTCATCAAGCCCGTATAGTTTATGAGTCTCACAAGTCTTTTTAATGTGATATCAGGGGACAGCTCGCTTCCTGACTCACAGTTTGAGTCACTGTAAACGACGGCCCAAAGAGAATGAACAAGTGATAAAGGTACACGCTGGAAATAAAAACAACCATTCATTTGCTGGTCACGCTGTCCTTTGTTATAACTGCTTTTAGCAGTTTGAAATATATTCTGAGTAACCCGACCCAGACAGGGACATGGTTCTGCATTTACTTGCCTAACGGAAGTAACTGTTTTGAAATATTCCTGATGTCACTTCTTTTCTAAAAGATTTGTGAGTCAAATAAAAAACAACTTTAGGAGATGAGTTCTCCTACAAATCCCCACGTTTGCCTGGGCCATTTCTTTGAATGTCTTCAAGGTTAATTCTAAAATGACTAAATGTACATGTAGCTGATTTTATGTGTCAACCTGGCAAGATGACAGTGACTAATTGTTTGGTCAAAGATTGGTCTTCATGTTGCTGTGAAGGTGGGGTTTTTTTTGGGGGATGGGGGGACGTGATTGACATTTAGAATTATTGACTTTAAAGTGAGCAGTTACTCTCCATGACTTGGGTGGGCCTCACTCAATCAGTTGAAGGCCTTAAGAGCAAACACTGACTTTTCCCAGAGAATTCTGCCTGAGCTTTCAACTTTACATCTCACCAGGTGGTGCTAGTGGTAAAGAATCCTTCTGTCAATGCAGGGGACTTAAGTGATGCAGGTTCTATCCCTGGGTTGGGAAGATCCCCTGGAGTAGACAATGGCAGCTCACTCCAGTAGTTTTGCCTAGAAAACTCCATGGAAAGAGGAGTCTGGCAAGCTACAGTTCATGGGGCTGCAAAAAATTGGACACCACACACACACACACAGAACCCTGTCCAAAAGTAGGTGTGTACCATCATTCAATATATTTTTAAGCCTTTTAGTTCATCTTGAGACTACACACACAATGGGCCTGGTTCTTGTTTGTAAAAAGTAGTTTTATTTTGGTAGGAAATACACTTGAAAGATATGTTCCTATAGAATATATCCAGGAATGTACCCTTGATTAAAGAAAAACTAGAAATGACTAAAAGAAGAATGTATTCATCAGGGTTCTTCAGAAAAACAAAACCGCCCTTTTGACCTCTTTTAACCTTAACTGCCTCCCTAAATGCCTTATTCTCAAATACAGTCACACTGAGAATCAGAACTTCAGTATATGAATTTTGAAGGGACCCAATTAGGTCCATAACACACTTTAAGAAACTTGATAAAGAAGAGCAAATTAAACGCAAAACTAGTAGAAGAAAGTAAATAATAAAGATTAAAACAGAAATAAGTGAAATAGATAACAGAAAAACAATAGATTCCATGAAATCCAATGTCTTGTTCTTTAGGGGGGAAAAATCCAACAAAATTGACAAACTTTAGCTAGACTGAGGGAAAAAAAATGATGTAAATAACTAAAATCAGAAATGAAAATGACACTGCGACCAACTTTACATAAAAAGAATGCCATGAATAATTGTTCACCAATAAATTAAACAAAATTGAAAAATGTCCTGCTGCTGCTAAGTCGCTTCAATCGTGTCCGACTCTGTGCGACCCCATAGACGGCAGCCCACCAGGTTCCCCCGTCTCTAAATTCTCCAGGCAAGAACACTGGAATGGGCTGCCATTTCCTTCAATGCATGAAACACACAAATTACCAAAACTGACTCAAGAAGGAACAGAAAACCGGATGAACTGACCCAGATGGAACGTGTTCCTTTCATTTATACAGAGACGGCGTTAATCTCGACACGGTCCCTTCCAATCTACAGACGCTGCGCCACCCGAAGTTCAAGCTCATCTTCAAACATCTGACACTCGGGAAGCTTCCGCCAACGACCCACCCGACTTTATAGCCAAAGGTAAGTGTGTCAACTCTGAGTTACTTGTGTCCTCAGGAAAACAAAAACACAAACCTACCAAAGAACCAGCAAGGGCTTCATAGAGCCGGGAGGCTAGGATGCGATAGCCTAAGGCGTCAGGCACCTTAGAGGTTGGAAGCCTCCTGGCAGGTTGGAAGCGCCCAAAGGACGGCCTATTTTGCAAGCACGGCGGCCGGAGTGGGGGTGGGTATTAGAACTGCCTCCTCCTGGCTGTGAGGTCTTGGGCGTAACATGTTAACATCCAGGAACGTGGAACCTCAAAAAACTCGAAGACTGCGTAGTATATCGGGAGGGGCCGGGGAACCCGCAGCCTCCCAGGGATGCGCGGCTTCCCCTTTAAGCACCTGCGCGAGGACCCGCGGAGGGAGCCACCCGGAAGTCGCTGCGCGCTGCCACGGAGTCAGATTCCTCCGCCGAGAGTGGCGTCCGGTCCCGCTGCTCGGCCGCCAGTCTACCCTAGGTTTCCTCCCTTCCCCACCGCCCGCCGGCGTCAGGACTCTCGGCTCGCCGCTTCTGCGGCCAATAATGGTGGCGACCTTGCCCACGGGCGCTCGGGCCTTGGCCTGGCCTGGACCGCGGAGGCCGGACGCGCCGCCGCCGTGACCCGCCCCCGAGTGACACGCACTTCCGGCGGGGGCGCGGCGGCAGGCGGCGGAGCTGGGTGGGTGGCGGTGGAGGCGCTGGCGGTCCTGATGCAGGACGGCCTGGATCCGAACCACGCGCTGCGCAAGGATAAAGGCGCGCCCATGGACCAAGTTCGGCCGCTGTTGTGCTTGAAGGCCGACCTGCCGTCCCAGGCACCCCCGCCCGCCTGCCCTGTGGCTTTTCCCGAGACCTTCTGAGTCTGCAAAGGCTGCTGTAGTCTGCCCTGGACGATCTGGGCCACCTGGAAAGTGCCCGAGCTTGTCACACCCCCGGGGACACCGACGGAGAGCTGAGGCCCTGAGACGGATGCCAGGGTTCGCGTGCCTGGCGGCCAAATATTGACCCGTGTACCCTAGGAATCTGTTTTCCACATACTTTGTTTCTGTTCTGAAACCACAGCAGTTTCAGAGATTGTGCCTTTTAGTCGGAGAAGTCCAGGCACTGGACGGTACATTTGAAAAGTACTTCCTTTTAAAATGTAAAGATGTATTTTACATATTTGGGGTTACAGGAGAACCAGATGAGTAAGACCAAGTGTATCTCCACAGGAACACAATTGTGAGAAAAAAATTCCAAGTGCATGTTCTGATGTGTGCAAAGAATGGCATATTGGATTCTTGTTTGATGGCCTTTTTTCACTTTTCACCTCATGGTTTTGAAATACATGTTAATATGACCGGAAGCCAACGCAATAACTAAAACAATCTCCAATTAAAAGTAAATTTTAAAAATTAAGTACATGTTAAAAACATGTGCATCTTACAAGGAGGCAGAAGACTCAACTTGAGTAATTTTTATGTTTGCTCCTGAATGAGCAAAGATGGTATTTTTTCATTATGGGTGCAACTACCAGCAAAAAGAATGGCGGGGGTAGGGGGATGGGGGTTGGGGAGGCGGCGCGGCGTGCATTCTTTGAGCTGTAGTCGCTTACTCTCCTATGTTAGATAACCTGGCTCCCTTCCCTTTACGTAAATTACTTGATAGTTTTGGCCTCAGTTTCTCTTCTGTAATTAAAGGCATAACTTGATCATTACAATTTAGTTCAGAATTCTGTGATTCTCTTATGGGGCCAAATAAGGGGAAGAAAAAGAAAGTATCGGAGTCCTGTTAAAGAAAGGAGTTCTTGAAATCCTCTAGGGACCAAAGTCTGTACTACCTTTCCTTAAATGTCCATGGATTTTTGTCATTCTGGTGGTCAGTACAGTCTCAGTGAAATACCTTAAATTCCTAGTTAAGATAGTTTGTATTAAGAAAAACTCATCTCTTGCCACCTTGGTGAACAGTTTACATACATAAGGACTGCAGTGAAAACCTCTGATTATACTCTTGCATGATTTGGTTAAATACAGGTTATAGCAATTAAAATACAACACAAATGAACATACCTACGAAACAGATTCAGACATGGAGAACAGACGTTGTCAAGGTGTGTGTGGGGGTGAGTTGGGGAGGGAAGGATTGGGAGTTCGGGATTAGTAGATGCAATCTAGTGTATATGGAATGGATAAACAACAAGGCCCTACTGTATAGCACAAGGAACTATTAGTGTATTCAGTATCTTGTGATAAACCATAATGGAAAATTATATGAAAATGGTCACTTTGTACCGAACAAATTAACACAAACTGTACAGTTGTACAGTACAATACAATTATTGTAAATCAACCACAATAAAGTAAATTTTAAAAAATAATAAAATTGGGCTTCCCTGGTGGCTCAGTGGTAAAGAACCCACCTGCCAGTGCAGGAGACATGGGTTTGATCCTTGGTCTGAGAAGATCTCATGTGATGCAGAGCAGCTAATCCCGTGTGCCACAGCTACTGAGCCCGCTCGCCCTAGAGCTCGTGCTCTGCGATGAGAAGCCCATGCACTGTGACTCAAGAGTGGCCCCTGCTCACTGCAACCAGAGAAAGCCAGCAGGCAGCAGTGAAGACCCAGTTCAGTTCAGTCGTTCAGTCGTGTCTGACTCTTTGCGACCCCATGAATCGCAACACACCAGGCCTCCCTATCCATCACCAACTCCCGGAGTCTACTCAAACTCACATCCATCGAGTTGGTGATGCCATCCAGCCATCTCTTCCTCTGTTGTCCCCTTCTCCTCCTGCCCCCAATCCCTCCCAGCATCAGAGTCTTTTCCAATGAGTCAACTCTTCTCATGAGGTGGCCAAAGTACTGGAGTTTCAGCTTTAGCATCAGTCTTTCCAATGAACACCCGGGACTGATCTCCTTTAGAATGGGCTTGTTGGATCTTCCTGCAGTCCAAGGGACTCTCAAGAGTCTTCTCCAACACCACAGTTCAAAAGCATCAATTCTTCAGCGCTCAGCTTTCTTCACAGTCCAACTCTCACATCCATACATGACCACTGGAAAAATCATAGCCTTGACTAGACAGATCTTAGTCGGCAAAGTAATGTCTCTGCTTTTGAATATGCTATCTAGGTTGGTCATAACTTTCCTTCCAAGGAGTAAGCATCTTTTAATTTCATGGCTGCAATCACCATCTGCAGTGATTTTGGAGCCCCCCAAAATAAAGTCTGACACTGTTTCCACTGTTTCCCCATCTATTTCCCATGAAGCGATGGGACCAGATGCCATGATCTTAGTTTTCTGAATGTTGAGCTTTAAGCCAACTTTTTCACTCTCCTCTTTCACTTTCATCAAGAGGCTTTTTAGTCCTCTTCACTTTCTGCCCAGTGCAGCCATAAATAAATATTTTTTAATTTCAGGTGAACTGAAGGGTTTGGGCCGGGTTGGGGGGGAGGGAGGGGGAGAAGTGCACAAGTGTCTTATTTTGAGTTTGGTTTATATGGCTTTATTTGGGCTTTTTATAATTTTCCAGAAACTCAGGCAACTCTTCATCTATTCAACGAGAGAATGCACCTAGAGCCAGAGGAGCATCATTTTGCATAATGCTGCTTTTACATCTCTGTCACGCACGTTGTTACAACTGGACTGTCTTGCCTAAGCTAAGTCTCATCTAATACATTTATTTCAGACATCTTCATTTCCTGCCAACTAATTGAAGGTCATGGACCAGCAGAGCAGTGACTACCTATGTGATGCAAACTACAGATAACTATTCAAGCTCAGTGAAATCCTTCACCTTTCCTAGATCCTTTTCAAGTGGCCTGCTGTCAACAGTTGTCTGCAGTGATTCTTAAGCTTTCGGAGCATTACCCCTTCCTGAGGGACTTATTAGAAAGCACACGCTGCCTGGCCATATCTCCAGAGTTTCTGAGTGGGTCTGGGGTGGGATCCGAGAATATGCATTTCTGACTTCTAGTTTGTAGGTGATACTGATGCTGTTGGTGTGAGGGTAAAAGAAATTAGAAGTAAAAAGAATATCAAATGCTCCATGGTGCAAAGAAAAAGAGATCATTAACTTTAGAAAACTTCCCCTTGTGGGCTCTTTCTCTGTCTTTTGAAATGTATGTAGGTCTTTGTAAAGGCTAAGTAAGCCACTTGCCCATTTTACAATACAGGAATTTTCTCTTTGAAAGGGGCCCTGGAGCCAGCACTTAGAATGTAACCATCAAGAAAGCATAATAGCACCCCTCCGTCCCAGTTTCCTGGGAGTCTAGATGTCTAATTCCAGCGGTGGCAGGGGGTGGGGAGGTGGGGGTGGGGTTTGCTGTGTTCGTCTGTGTCTGTGTGTGTGGGTGCGTGCAACTAAGTCCCTTCAGTCATGTCCGGCTCTTTTCCGCGACCCTGTGGACAGTAGGCCACGAGGCTCTTGTGTCCATGGCATTCTCCAGGCAAAAGTGCTGGAGTGGGTTGCCATGCCCTCCTCCAGGGGATCTTCCCAATCCATAGATCAAACCTGTGTCTCTTAGGTCTTCTTCATTGGCAGGTGAGTTCTTTACCCCTTCAGTTCAGTTCAGTTCAGTTGCTCAGTCGTGTCTGACTCTTTGCGACCCCATGGACTGCAGCACACCAGGGCTCCCTGTCCATCACCAACTCCCGGAGTTCACTCAAACTCACGCCCATTGAGTCGGGGATGCCATCCAACCATTTCATCCTCTGTTGTCCCCTTCTCTTCCTGCCTTCAATCTTTCCTAGCATCAGGGTCTTTTCAAATGAGTCACTTCGTATCATGTGGCCCAAGTATTGGAGTTTCAGCTTCAGCATCAGTTTTTCCAATGAACACCCAGGACTGATCTCCTTTAGGATGGACTGGTTGGATCTCCTTGCAGTCCAAGTCACTCTCAAGAGTCTTCTCCAATACCACAGTTCAAAACCGTCAATTCTTTACCCCTAGTGCCACCTGGGAAGCCCAATTTCAGCAGGTACCTGTCCCCAAATGCCTTCTGTCGTAAAAATAGAAGAAATTACTTTTTCCTTCATATGAAGGTAGTTAGTCCTCTCACTTGAGCATCAGTTACCCTTTATCCTGAAAACATGGAGGTAATGGGTTTCATTTTCCTGGCTACCTAAAAGGGTGCGATTTCTTGACGTCTTTGCTATCTGTTTAGTGGCTTTTCTGTGATTCATATCACTTTCTGGTTTAATGCTTATTCAGAACAAAACCATTTTCTTTCTCTTCTATCTTTGTGAAGAGGTTTTCTAGGTTGACAAGAGATTTTATTTCGATTCTATTTTCCTGACACCGGTCAGGGCCACACTTTGAGAACCACTGCACAACAGGAACTGACCTGTTGAATTTAAAATTTCTCTCTGGAACTTTACCTTGTTGGTCTCAGCCTGTGGTATTTTATTTGATTTTCGGTTGGGCTGGATCTTTGTTGCTGCTGCGGACTTTCTCCAGTTGCTCTAGTTTTGATGCACAGGGTTCTCATTGCGGTGGCCTCTCTTGTGCAGAGCACCAGCTCTAGGGCCCCTGGGCTGTAGTAGTTGTGGCTTCCAGGCTTCAGTCAGTTCAGTCGCTCAGTCATGTCGGACTCTTTGCAACCCCACGGACTGCAGCACACCAGGCCTCCCTGTCCATTACCAACTCCCAGAGTTTACTCGAACTCATGTCCATTGAGTCGGTGATGCCATCCAACCATCTCATCCTCTGTCATCCCCTTCTCCTCCCACCTTCAGTCTTTCCCAGCATCAGGGTCTTTTCAAATGAGTCAGTTCTTCGCAGCAGGTGGCCAAAGTATTGGAGTTTCAGCTTCAGCCTCAGTCCTTCCAATGAATAATCAGGACCAATTTCCTTTAGGATGGACCAGTTGGATCTCCTTGCTGTCAAAGGGACTCTCAAGAGTCATGAGTCTTCTCCAACACCATAGTTCAAAAGCATCGATTCTTTGGCACTCAGCTCTCACATCCATACATGACTACTGGAAAAACCATAGCTTTGAGTAGATGGACCTTTGTTGGCAAAGTAATGTCACAGGCTTAATAGTTGTAGCGTACTGGCGTGGCGCAATTCATGGGGTTGCAAAGAGTCGGACACGACTGAGCGACTGAAGTGAACTGAACAGGCTTAGCTGCTCTGCAGCATGTGGTATTGTCTAAGATCAGGGATCACACCCATATTCGCCAGCATAGGCAGGCAGATTCTTTACCACTGAGCCACAGGGAAGCCCCAGCCTGAGGCATTTCAAATCTTTGAATTCTCCAGTTCTGAGTCTGTCATTCTCCCTACTTTATATCAAAGTTGATGAATTGATGAATCTACAAAATTGATGAATCTACATTTTCCAAACCCGCAGTCAGTTCAGGAAAGAGGCACCAAGGGTCCTTGTAACTGCAGTGCTTACATTATTAGTCACCAGCCAATCATCTATTACTTACTCTGCCAGGGCTGTGGACATAGTACTAACAAGACAATCCTGATTCTCCAGGAGATAAAGAAACTGGCCATCATCATGCTGCACTGCAGCAGGGAGGAGGCAGGAGGAGTGTGCCTGTGATGGCACCAAGGGGCACCCCAAGCCCAGCCATGGACTGAATGTTTGCGTCCCTCCAAAATGCACATGTTAAATCCTAACCCCCAGAAGGGATAGTTAGGGAGTTTGTACATGCTGCTCTATTAAAAATGGATCACCAGCAAGGAGCTACTGTACAGCACAGGGAACTCTGCTCAATGTTAGGTGGCAGCCTGGATGGGAGGGGGGTTTGGGGGAGAATGGGTACATGCATATGCACACAAGGTTGCTCTGCTGTTCGCTGAAACCATGGCAACACTGTTAATCGGCTATACCCCAATACAAAATAAAAAGTTCAAAAGAAAAAAAAAGAAACACTAAGCCCCCAACATGCTTGGGAGTAATTAGGTCCTGATGGTGGAGCCCACATAAATGGGATCAGAGGCCTCACAAGAAAAGACTGGAGAGCCTGCTTCCTCTCTCTTCCAGGTGAAGATGAGGAAAAAAAAGAAAGAAAGTGAAGTCGCTCAGTCGTGTCCAAGTCGGACACCACTGAGCCACTAACACTTTACTTTGGAGACAGAAATCGCGGACTATACAGATAAATGGATGTCGGGGGTGTTTCTTCTCTTCCTGGTCAGGAATATTGCAGGCCCTATTTCCATTTTTCTGCATCGCCTTTGTTTCTCTCCAAGAAGGAAGGAGGGAATGAAGTGATTGGGCAGAGCTCACTAGTCTTCTGACATCTCTTTCCTTATGGATGGGTCTTGTAGCCCCACTGTTTGCTCAGGCAGAGCTGGTCCTCTGGTTCTTACTGTCGCTTTGCAGTTTGTCACTATGACAACAGACTCCTAACTACATTCCTTCTTACTCCCCTCCAGCCCACTGTCTACACAGGTCATGGTTACTTTTTTTGTTTAATTTCCTCAATAGTTATTTGATTTACCTGATGAGACTTGGAAGTCTATTTTTGGCCTGTTAGTCTTATCTAACAATGTGGATGTTAGTAAGAAGCATTTCCAGTCAATTTTCTGCTTCTTGATGCAGAAATGATGCCATTTTAATGAAACAGTATTATTCACACTTTCCATTTTTCTCACTGGCCTCTACTGTTTCGCATCACCCCTTTGTCAGGAGAGTATAAATATCTGCATCGAAAGCTAAAGCCACACAGAATCTCCCGCTGTTTTAAAAATGAGAAATGAATAGGTTGATAGAGATATTTTCCATGTTTGAAAGGCTTATTAAAAATAAAACCCCAAGAATCCATTACAAGTTATGAAAAATGCATTGACTGACATTTGATGTTCAAGCAGGCTCCAAAAGAGCAGGATAATTAAAGAAGATAAGTAAAAAGTCCAAGAAAATATATGAAGCTTGACTAATGAGCATGTTTAAAATAAATAATGCATCTTTGAGTTATTGATGTTCTTATAATTCATGAATGCTGAGAAAAACATAACAAGGAGTGATTTGTAACAAGTCATCCAAAACAAGGAAGGACATAACCAGCTCATTGCTTATCTTGTAACTGATTAAAGTTCTAAAAAGAAAGGGAAAAAAAGCAAAACAGGGTGGAGGGGATGGATAAACAGAAAGGAGTCTGATTGAATAATGTCTCCCCCCAACTTTTTTGTCCACCCAAGAACTTAAAACATGACCTCATATAGAAATAGGACCTTTGCAGATTTAATTGATTAAGTTAAATTGAGAACATGCTGGATTAGTATGAGTCCTAAATATAACAAGGCTGGTGTCCTTTTAAGAGGAGAGGAAGCAGAGAGCCATAGAAACATGCAAGGCAGATGGGTGAGTGGCAACAGAGGCAGAGACCAGCCATGTAGGGGAGGTCAAGGATGCCCAGGCAGAAGTTGTGAAAGAGGCATGGAAACCCCAGAGGGAGCATGGCCCTACTGAAACCTTGACTGATGCCCCCTGAACTTTGAGAGAATAGATTCCTGTTCTTTGAAGCCACCCAGTCTGTGGTACTTTGCTACAGCAGCCCCAGTAAAGTAATCCAGAAGAAAAGAAAGAAAGGGAGGCAGGGAGGGAGAGAGAAGAAGGAAAAGAAGAAGAAAGTAGGGGAGGGAGAAGGAGTGGGAAGAAGGGAGAAAAAAATTAGTGTGAATTTCAGACAGTAAATCATGCCTTAAAGAACAGAGAAAGATCATGATCTGTGAGTCTCTCTCCTCCCCTGGCAAAGTCATTAAACTCATCTGACCATTGTGAAGGACTCATGGTCAGATTCTGACTTATTTTCTACTACCACGGAGACCTTAATAGGCAGAACTTGGTCTCCGCTTCTATCTCCCCAAACTCTGAACCTGAATCCCCTGCAGGGCTCCTCCTAGAACCCGGTCTGCCTGGCTCTGACCCATTCAAGTGAGATCTTACATCCTGAGACCCCGAACAGCCCGGGCATCAGGTCTCTGACTACCCGTCTCTGTGGACTGGTCCTTAAGACCAGGTCTCTGACTACCCTCTGTGGACTGGTCTTTAAGACCAGATCTGGTTGTTCAGTTTATCTGACTAACCAGCCTGGTTCCCCAAACCCTAGGGCCTGTTCTGCTGTGAAACAACCAGGTTTGGGTAGAAACATGAGTACTTGCCAGATTCCTCCCTGGAGGGGTTAATAGTGTAGACTTTGTCAAAACTTCCTATATATGCATAATTTCCTTGAATAGAACAAATGTTTGGTACTCTAGAAAACTTAACACATGAACATCTGGACGTGCAAAAATCTATGAGAGCCAAGTCTTTGTGTGTAGTAAACTGCCAATGCCATTTTGAAATTATGAATTAGCTTCAGTCTCTTAGACGTATAGCTTTCATACTTAGAGGGATTAAACACACACATACACATACACATACTGCCTTTTAACAGATTTTCGTGGGCCTAGAGGAAAGTGCAATTGCAAACAATATGGTTTGTTTATGCAATAATAACAGCAAATATCAACTGAGATCTGAACAATGTGTCACCATTATAGTGGTTTCAGCCCATAGAGAGGCAAGTTCAGGACGAAGTCTTCTTGAAGATTCATGTTACAGTTTTTAATGCCGAAACTCACTGTGCAAAAAACTAAATACCAGCAGCATCATGCTCTCAATGTTCCAAAGTAGCCATCTCTACTTTTTTTTCATGGCACTTAACTTCTTGCCTTGTTAAATAGTATCTGTGACTGAGGGATTACATTATGTCACTTTTCTCTGCCTCCAGACTTATGTCTAGAAACCAGAGACCAAGTTTTATTCATCTTTGTATCCGCTTTTCTCACCAATATTCACAGCTTAGAGCTGTCCTTGTGTGTTTAATGCCCAACTGGGAGTTAATTTGAGAAACAAAAGTTGGAGATGGAGAGTTAGGGTGGATCAGTAAAGGTGTGTGTGTATCTCTTTGTATCAGTTCAAGATAATTCCTTCTTAGCTAATATGATAGTGATTCTCATATTGGAATGTTGTACACATACCTTTTAAAATTAAAAAAAAAAATAAAGATTCTCATCTATCCCTGAGGCTGGCTTCAATTATCAGAATGTCACATAAGCATATACAAATTAAGGAAACTATAAATCCTTCAGGTCAGTTCAGTTCAGTTCACTTCAGTCGTTCAGTCGTGTCCGACTCTTTGCGACCCCATGAATCGCAGCACGCCAGGCCTCCCTGTCCATCACCAACTCCTGGAGTTCACTCAGACTCACGTCCATCGAGTCAGTGATGCCATCCAGCCAACTCATCCTCTGTTGTCCCCTTCTCCTCCTGCCCTCAATCCCTCCCAGCATCAGAGTCTTTTCCAATGAGTCAACTCTTCACATGAGGTGGCCAAAGTACTGGAGTTTCAGCTTTAGCATCATTCCTTCCAAAGAAATCCCAGGGCTGATCTCCTTCAGAATGGACTGGTTGGATCTCCTTGCAGTCCAAGGGACTCTCAAGAGTCTTCTCCAGCACCACAGTTCAAAAGCATCACTTCTTCGGTGCTCTGCCTTCTTCACAGTCCAACTCTCACATCCATACATGACCACAGGAAAAACCATAGCCTTGACTAGACGGACCTTAGTCGGCAAAGTAATGTCTCTGCTTTTTGAATATGCTCTCTAGGTTGGTCATGACTTTTCTTCCAAGGAGTAAGCATCTTTTAATTTCATGGCTGCAGTCACCATCTGCAGTGATTTTGGAGCCCCCAAAAATAAAGTCTGACACTGTTTCCACTGTTTCCCTATCTATTTCCCATGAAGTGATGGGGCTGGATTCCACGATCTTCATTTTCTGAATGTTGAGCTTTAAGCCAACTTTTTCACTCTCCTCTTTCACTTTCATCAAGAGGCTTTTTAGTTCCTCTTCACTTTCTGCCACAAGGGTGGTGTCATCTGCATATCTGAGATTATTGATATTTCTCCCGGCAATCTTGATTCCAGCTTGTGTTTCTTCCAGTCCAGCATTTCTCATGATGTACTCTGCATAGAAGTTAAATAAGCAAGGTGACAATATACAGCCTTGATGTATTCCTTTTCCTGTTTGGAACCAGTCTGTTGTTCCATGTCCAGTTCTAACTGTTGCTTCCTGACCTGCATACAGATTTCTCAAGAGAAAGGTCAGGTGGTCTGGTATTCCCATCTCTTTCAGAAATTTCCACAGTTTATTGTGACCCACACAGTCAAAGGCTTTGGCATAGTCAGAAGCAGAAATAGATGTTTTTCTGGAACTCTCTTGCTTTTTCCATGATCCAGCAAATGCTGACAATTTAATCTCTGGTTCCTCTGCCTTTTCTAAAACCGGCTTGAACATCAGGAAGTTCTCGGCTCATGTATTGCTGAAGCCTGGCTTGGAGAATTTTGAGCATTACTTTACTAGCATGTGAGATGAGTGCAATTGTGTGGTAGTTTGAGCATTCTTTGGCATTGCCTTTCTTTGGGATTGGAATGAAAACTATGAGTTAAATATATGGAGCTCTCATACAACTATTAAAATTAAAAATTAAATATAAACCAAATTTCAAAACCAACAATGGGCTTAAGCTTTATTTTAAAGAAAACAGTAGTATTACGGTTATGAATTATTAAGATTATGACAACCTAATCATCTAATCCATGAGAAATGTCTTGAGCTTCTATCATATGGCGGTAAAAAAAGTGTACATTTAAATGGTTTACCTACAAATGTTTAAGGTACGTGTTACTTTACCAAAGTTTTTGATTAAGTGACCAATCTTTTATTTGCTCAGTGCAATTTGCAAGATTGAAACTCTTAAGCACTACATCTACCTTCATCCTTATTATTCCGTGACAATACTAGTAGAATTTTCTGGTGTCTAAATACAAAAAGTAGAACATGCAAGCAAATGGCAGTCATGCCTTGTTTATCAGGGTGCCTTCCACAAAATACTAGGCATTAATTTTTTATTATTATAAAAATAAAGATAATATTTAGAATTTTTTTACAGAAAACATGCAGTAGTATTATGGGTATGAATTGTTATGGGGAATATATTAATGAAAAATTTCATTCCTAAGTAAAAATATTTTTTTATACGAACCTTCTAAATGAGAGTCTTAAAGACTCTCCAGGAAACCACTGAAAAGGTTATTCCACCCCTTTTAAGTGACTTTCACAAAATTAAACTGAATATGATACCATACAGAGCATGCAATAGATTGAAAAAGGAAGATTCTTATCTTCAAAGGATCAATTATTATTGGTTTCTTCATTTTATCATGAAAAACTGAAGCTATTTCTATAACCCCATTGCCAGGAGAAATATCAATCGCCTCAGATATGCAGATGACACCACCCTTGTGGCAGAAAGTGAAGAGGAACTAAAAAGCCTCTTGATAAAAGTGAAAGTGGAGAGTGAAAAAGTTGGCTTAAAGCTCAACATTCAGAAAACGAAGATCATGGCATCCGGTCCCATCACTTCATGGGAAATAGATAGGGAAACAGTGGAAACAGTGTCAGACTTTATTTTTGGGGGCTCCAAAATCACTGCAGATGGTGACTGCAGCCATGAAATTAAAAGACGCTTACTCCTTGGAAGAAAAGTTATGACCAACCTAGATAGCATATTCAAAAGCAGAGACATTACTTTGCCGACTAAGGTCCGTCTAGTCAAGGCTATGGTTTTTCCAGTGGTCATGTGTCGATGTGAGAGTTGGACTGTGAAGGCAGAGCGCCGAAGAATTGATGCTTTTGAACTGTGGTGTTGGAGAAGACTCTTGAGAGTCCCTTGGACTGCAAGGAGATCCAACCAGTCCATTCTAAAGGAGATCAGCCCTGGGATTTCTTTGGAAGGAATGATGCTAAAGCTGAAACTCCAGTATTTTGGCCACCTCACACCAAGAGTTGACTCATTGGAAAAGACTTTGATGCTGGGAGGAATCGGGGGCAGGAGAAGAAGGGGACAACAGAGGATGAAATGGCTGAATGGCATCACTGACTCAATGGACGCGAGGCTGGGGGGACTCCGGGAGTTGGTGATGGACAGGGAGGCCTGGCGTGCTGTGATTCATGGGGTCACAAAGAGTCGGACATGACTGAGCGACTGAACTGAACTGAACTGACACCTGCTAGTGTAAGTGTTAAAAGAAATTGTATGAAACTGGTAGAAATATAAATAATACCACCTTTCTGAGATGAAAACTGGCAGCTGGTAACAAGACTTAATTTTTTTTATATATCTTGACCCAACAAGTGATTTTTATCTTGATTAAACCAGTTAATCCTAAAGGAAATCAACCCTGAATATTCACTGGAAGGACTGATGCTGAAGCTGAAGCTCCAATACTTTGTATACCTGATGTGAAGAGCCTACTAACTGGAAAAGACACTGATGCTGGGAAAGATTGAGGGCAAAAGAAGGGGGCAGTAGAGGATAAGATTGTTAGAGAGTAATACCAACACAATGGACATGAATCTGATCAAACTCTGGGAGATAGTGAAGGACAGGGGAGCCTGCCTTGCTGCAGTCCATGGGGTCACAGAGTCAGACATGACTTAGCAACTGAACATCAACAAGTCTACCTCCTAAGACGAATCTGAGGGACATATCCTGTGCTAAGATGTGAACAAATATTTGGTCCAAATGGTGAGCTTTGGACACAAAAAAAGTTAAAAGTGAAGTGAAGTCGCTCAGTCGCGTCCGACTCTTTACGACCCTTTAGACTGTAGGCCACCAGGCTCCTGCGTCCATGGGATTTCCCAGGCAAGAATACTGGAGTGGATTGCCATTTCCTTCTCCAAGGGATCTTCCCCACCCAGGGATCAAACCCTGGCCTCCCGCATTGCAGGCAGACACTTTAACCTCTGAGACACCAGGGAAATAAAAGCTTGAATAAATAAACTATTTTAAATACTGGAATACTACACAAAAACAAATTTATACTGTGCAAGAACAGTATTGTTACTGAAAAATGCTGTTTGATGAAAGAAGCTTGGTAAAAACAGGGTATATAACATGATCCTATGTTTATTTAAATATATTTTAAATACAGAATAGAAGGTAGCTTAAAAGAAGCTTCCCCGATGGCTAAAGAATCCACCTGCAATGCAGGAGACACAGGTTCAATTTCTGGGTCAGGAAAATTCTCTGGAGGAGGAAATGGCAACCCACTCCAGTATTCTTGCCTGAAAAATCCCATGGATATATGATCCTGGTGGGCTACAATCCACGGAGTCATGAAGAGTCAGACATGACTGAGCAACTAAGCACAAGCATAAAAGTAGAGAAGAATGTCTGGAAGGCATACACAAAAATGTCAAGAGAAATTTACACAGTTCTAGGATTATCTAGGGCATATACTGCAAGGGATAAAACAGACTGAATTTCAATTATAATGGAGTTTGTATTCCAGTGGGGGAAAGAGAAAACAAACAAAATAAATTTCCAATAGTAAGATATAGCAGGGGGGCCTAGGAGGAGATCACTGTAATTTCCTGGCAAGAGAGAACTTAGAACTAGGGTGGTCAGATGCTGGCTTCATTGTGAAGGCTAAGCCAGTAGGGGGTTCTGGTGTCTAACATGTAGGATGCAAAAGAAAGCAGAGGTTTTATAGCCTCAACAGGTGGGAGGATGGGGTTGCTATTCGATAAGACAGGAAAGATGGAGTGGGGACATCTGAGGGTCAAGTCAGGAGGACGATTTTGAATTTGTCATATCCAGGATGCCTACTAGAAATCAATACGGAGACCACATGTAATGTAGTTAGTATGCAGAAATCCTTCTCTCCAAGAACCTCCCCTCACCTCAAGTATGAATTGGGTGCTCTTTCCCTGTGGGGCACCACCAGCACCTCATGCCCATACTCCCCTTGCATGAGACTACAATTGCTTACAGGTCTTTCTTCCCTCACTCAATTAGGAGGATTCTCACTGTATTCCAGGCTCCTCCTATGGGGCCTGGCTTGTAATAAAGTGCAGTAAGTATGGAGTTGGACCATAAAGAAGGCTGAGCATTGGAAAATGAATGCTTTCCAACTGTGTTGCTGGGGAAGATTCTTGAGAGTCCCTTGGATGGGACTTGCTTGATGGCAAGCCAGTCAATTTAAAGGAAATCAATCCTGAATATTCATTGGAAGGACTGATGCTGAAGCTCCAATACTTTGGCCACCTGATGCAAAGACCTGAATCATCAGAAAAGGCCCTGATGCTGGGAAAGACTGAAGGTGGGAGAAGCAGGGGGCAGCAGAGGATGAGATATTAGATGGCATCATCAACTCAATGGACGTGAATTTGAGCAAACTCTGGGAGATGATGAAGGACAGAGGAGCCTGGTGTGCCGCAGTCCATGGGGTCACAAGGAGTTGGACACAACTTAGTGACTGAACAACAACAAAATATAACTGAGTTACTTTGCTGTACAGCAGAGACTGACACAACATTGTAAATCAACTATGCTTCAGTTAAAAAAATCAAATTAAAACTCTAAGAAAACACCAAATAATCCAATTAAACATAGTCAAAGGACCTGAATAGACATTTTCCCAAAAATATATAAATGGCCAACAAGCACATAAAAAAGGTGCTCAATTCATTGCTTCCTTGTAGCTCAGTTGGTAAAGAATTTGCCTGCAATGCAGGAGATCCCAGTTCGGTTCCTGGGTTGGGAAGATCTGCTGGAGAAGGGATAGGCTACCCACTCCAGTGTTCTTGGGCTTCCCTTGTGGCTCAGCTGGTAAAGAATCTGCCTGCAATGTGGGAGACCTGAGTTCAAACCCTGGGTTTCCCCTGGAGAAGGAAAAGGCTACCCACTCCCGTATGTCGGCTTGTATACAGTCCATGGGGTCGCAAAGAGTCAGAGATGACTGAGCGACTTTCACTGCTTATTAGAGAAATGCAAATTAAAACCACAAGGAGATATCATCTCATGCCTAGTAAAATGCCTGACTTCTCTTATATGTGGAATATAAAAAACAAAGCAAATGAATAAGCATAACAAAACAGAAACAGTCATAAAGAGAACAAACAGGTAGTTGACCAGGGGAGGTGGGGAGAGAGAAATAGGTAAGGGAGATAAGGAGGTGCAAACTTCCAGTTACAAAATAAATGAGTCACAGGTGTGAAATGTTCAGTGTGGGCAGTAGAGTCGATAATTACCTAACACCTTTGTATGGTGGCAGGTGGTAACTAGACTTACCATGATGCTCACTTTGTAACGGATGAAAATACTGAATCACAATGTCATGGACCAGGAACTAACAGTGTTGTAGGTCAATTACACCTCAGAAACAAAGTCATAGGAAAAGAGATTAGGTTTGTGGTTATCAGAGGTGAAGGGGAGGGGAGGGAAATTGGATGAAGGTGGTCAAAATGTACAAACTTCCAGTTATAAGATAAATAAATACTAGGGATGTGATACCCAACATGATAATTTACACTGGTGTATGTTAAATATGAAAGTTTTTAGGAGAGTAAATCCTGAGTGTTCTCGTCACAAGGCAAAATTAATTTTTATATTTCTTTAATTTTGTATCTATATGAGATGGATGTTCACTAAATTTACATGGAAAAAAATCAAGGAAACTCTTATGGCCTCATAATTCAAAGAAGTGAGTTTTGGGAAATAATGATTAGTTACATAGCACCTAAAATTAATTCATCCCTACTGTTTTTCATTCCTCAATTCTCAATGCCACATTTTATTACAGACTATCAAATATAATCTTATCTATGCTTATCAGACCAATTGATCCAGTAGCCTTCCAATCTGGTTAATACTTTCTGCTTCATAGTGGCTGAAAGCTTGCTGGAAGATTACAGAAGAGCAGCTAAAATATTCTAAGATTTAGAAAAAGCCTGTCCTCATACACACAACTTTCACTTAATTAAATGTACAAGAACGAACTGTAATTAATTTCCTCTTATCCGTCTAACCTTCTCTATGGGTCATCCAGTTTGAGGCCGGTAACATTTTAAACCAATTATATTTGCTCTTGCAAAACATTTTAAAGCTAAACTTCCTGTCTGTTAAATTATGCAAAAAGTGAATTTATCTTTGAAATATTAAGCAAGAGTGGAGCCAGCTGAGCAAGGAATCACTGTTTGCATTTTGGCTGAAGAAATTAAGAGATTATGCAACCAGCCCAAAGTGGTGACAGCTTGAAAACGGTAGAGATAGAACCTGAATTCAAGTTTTCTAGCACCTTTCAGAGAGAAGGGAGTGGATGGGAGAACTCCTGACATAGGTAACCATTTTTATACATATAAAGAGTTAATCCTGGTGCCAAAGTCGATGGTCTCTGGTCTGGTGGGATTTCCCTGGCTCACTGCATAACGGGACGTGTAAAGAAAGCAGACGGCTAGCTTTGTTATTTTGCAATCATCCATGACATTCTGTCTGCAGTTTTCCACATTATTTGGGGGCAGCCTCCAGACTGGAAAAGAGACAAAACAATGTAGGTTAGTATTTAGGCCCCTTGCATGGGAAACATGCACAGAAATTAAAATACTGGTACTAATTTATTGTACAAACTTAGAGGCAGCAGTTTACATAAATGCTCCCTCTGTCCTCCAGTTGTTCCCCTAACAATGGGCTGAGGGTGGTAAGAACGTGGGCAGGGTCAGAGTTGCTCCTCTGCCTGTTGGAGGGCATATAGCACAGCGACTAAGGGCACAGGCCCTGGAGGCAGATGGACTGGTCCCTCAGTCATGGCTCTGAGAACAATTTGATGTTGGCAGCATTTATAACTTCTTTGAATCTGGACATCTTAATCCATAATAATGCGTACCCAAGAGTCATCACAAATCATACAAAGAGATTGTCTGTATAGTGCCTGATACCTGGTAAACATTCAACATGTGCTAGTTTTTATGCTTTAATTCCTGATCCTCTTGATATCCAGTGACAGAAGTTCAAAGCCACAGGTGAAAACAACAACAACAACAACAAAAAAGGAAAAGAAACAGCCATGATCTGTAAGAATCACGTATAGGAATCATCTATAAAAGGCTTCTGCCCTCTGATTGAAACCAAAAAAATAACCACATTCCAAGTAAGTGGAACAGCGCAGGATGCTTTGCACAGAGCTCCATCGAAATGGTAGGGCACCTCATGGAGACCTAAAAGCAACAGATGAGATTTCATGTTTCCCTTAGCTTGCTTGCTACCCTGCCCTGACCTGTGCACTCTAAAGGAAGACCTCATGAATCTCAGTTGGATATCCTGTATTGCTCATAGAGGTCCCTTCTTCCCAGGTATTACTATCCTCGTTCAATGCTGTAGGAAGCCCAAGTTATCATGCTTTTACTCTCCTAACTTTCTCTACATCAGTACCCTTAAAAAAAAAAAATTATTTGACTGTGCTGGGTCTTAGTTGTGACATGTGGGATCTAGGTCCCAGGGATGGAACCTGGACCCCCTGCATGCAGAGTCTTGGCCACTGGACCACCAGGGAAGTACCTAAGTACTCTTATTTGATAACAGCATTCATTATTTTTAAGAAGTAAACCATAGTCTCTTTTTACACGCCTAGTTCCAAAATCCAATATCAGTGAGAAAAGTTGAGAACCATTCTATGAAAATGGTCACATTGAACAAATATATTTCCTTAGTATACATTCAAAAGTCATCTGAGAATGTTTCTTTTGGACAACCAAACTTCATGACTATGCATTCAAAATGTTTACTTACATCCTAAAGTATAGTCCATGAACTGCACTGAAATACACATGAGAAGAGTTTTTAAAGCATTTTTCACATTTATGATTTCTTGTAAAATTTAGTAAAACTTGGGAAAGTCATTGTTTAACTCCACCCTAGAACGAAAGCTTCATGAAAATGGGACAGGAGTCGGTCCTGTTCACTGTTAGCTCCCAGTGTCCAGTCCAAGGCCTGGCACACACACGAGACATCCAGGAAGCATTTGTTAACCAATACTCTTTAATCTTAATCTACAAAAAGTAGTTTTATGTAAGATCGATGGAAATATCCTCCAAAGAAAAGAGCAAAGTTATTCAATACCATGGTATTCTGGAACTAAAAAAAGACCCGAATTCCTGAGCAGTAGTGTAAGTCCCTTTGGTGAGAATGCAACAAGTCATCCTGGAATTCCGGCAAACTAGAAAGGCAAAGGTCAGGTGTTGGCCAAATACATACAATATCTGAAAAGTACATGTAAGCATATCTCCCCAAATGCATGATTTCTGAGAGGAAACTCAGAAGCCAGCTGTCAAAACTGCAATTCTGACTCTGCCATCACAGATATTTCCGAATAGCAGGGAGCCATCCGGAGACCAGTGTTTACACTTGACCACACTCCCACGAACCACTTAAAGGATGGGAGACTATAGAACCAAAGACAGCTCTTAGAGGAATACAGGAATGTGTGAGGACAAGGCTGTGAACTGGTTGAAGATTACAGAAATGCTAAGATAAACACATCTTCTACAGATATCACCTGATAAGAACACTAAGTGAGATCTAGGTCTACAGCTTATGGCCAATGACTGACAGATGTCAGAGTCAAGAGAAATTCAATCTTGTTTCTGCTTCTCTATGCAGAACGCCCCTTAAGCAGGGAACACTTTTGGTGCACCTCAAAAGCAGTAGGTGTGTACTGGTTATCACTAATTTTTGCAGCAGACCATGAAGAAGAAATCCCAATCAACTGTTTTAGAAATAATGAAATGAGGCTCAGGGCAGCTAAAAATTTGCCTAAATGTATGTGATGTGATGTGATCCCTTGCTCAATCATGCTGACTCTTTGAGAGCCCACCAGGCTCCTTTGTCCATTAGATCCTCCAGGCAAGAATACTGGAGTGTGTTGCCATTTCCTCCTCCAGAGGATCTTCCTGACCCAGCTATCAAACCCTCATCTCCTGCGTCTCTTGGATTGCAAGTGGATTCTTTACCACTGAGCCATTGGGGAAGCCTAAACGTATACATTAATTGAAAAGGAGAATCGGGATCCAATTCAAGTCTGACTTGAAAATTCTTCCCGTGAACCTACCATCCCTCCTTGCCATAGTGAAAAGATTTATGTGAAGAAAGGTAACTGGGAGCATCTCTGGAATAAATCAAGGAGTCACAACTGATGAAATCTGTTGTAATCCAGATAAATCACACCCAGGGCCCCTGAGATAAGATAAGTATGGTGATCTTTAAGGAATCAGAGGCAAACGCCATCTTTGTTTTTTGACTGCTTAAGACAAGACTTAGGCTGCCCTACTAGCCAGGGGCCAAATCTCCCTTTGTATCTCAGGGTTCAGCCCTTGGCCTCACACCATGCTTAATACACGCTGAATTAAGGACATGCTATTTTCACCATGGGCTGCCCTGGTGGCTCAGTTGGTGAAGAATCTGCCTGCAATACAGGAGACCTGGGTTTGATCCCTGGGTTGGGAAGATGCCCTGGAGAAGGGAATGGCTACCCTCTCCGGTATTCTTGCCTGGAGAATCCCATGGACAGAGGAGCCTCGCACGGGTCACAAAGAGTCGGACACAACTACTCACACACACTTATCCTCACGTACCTAAAGCTTTCTCAAGCAGAGTTAAACCAATTTTGAATAGTTCCAAGGGGAAGAAGGTTCAAGGAGGTAGGCAAAAAACAGATACAGACTTCAAGCCACAGGGAGCAGCTAGAGGTCCCAGGACAGGAATGGGTGTTAACCAGGAGGCAGGGAATCCCTACCATTTCGAGTGCTCACGGGTTTCAGTGGAGGATTAGAAGGAAGGAGGGAATACATTTAGGCCCTCGTCTGTCCCTGGAATGATTTTCAGCGGTCACTTTGCCTGCAGTTGGATGTCTTTATTTGTTTCCCTTACGTTTGGTGGGGATGGGGAGTTAAGTGAGAGAGAGGCAGGCAGAGGCTCAAGGTGAAGGGCAGAGCGGAACCGGAGAGTTGTTCTCCCTTTTTCCCTTAACTCCTAACTCAGAATTCAAGACCAGAAGTTCTGTTAAACTAGCTCATTTCCACGTACACAAAAGGCCTTTACATCTGTTGGGGGAACTAATCACCACTAACACCACTACTTGGGAAAATTAATTCTAGGTTCCCAAAGACTTAAGTTCCTGGAGGAGGGAATGGCAATCCACTCTCATATTCTTGCCTGGAGAATCCCCATGGATAAAGGAGCCTGGAGGGCCACAGTCCATGGGGTTGCAAAGAATCGGACACAACTGAGTGACTCAGCACAGCACACAAAGACTAAGTTGGGCCTCCCCAGTGGCTCAGCGTAAAGAACTGACCTAATGCAGGAAACACAGGTTTGATCCCTGGGTCGGGAAGATCCCCTGGAGGAGGGCACAGCAACCTACTCCAGTACTCTTGCCTGGAGAATCCCATGGACAGAGGAGCCTGGCAGGCTACAGTCCATGGAGTTGCAGAGTTGGCATGACTGAGCATGCATACACAGGACTAAATTATAGATAACCTTACACAACATAATCCATGAAGTTGGAAACTACATCAACCAGAATCACTCTCATAAACACCACCACTGCCCACCCCCACCCCCCGCCCCCCACCGCAACAGAATAGGAGGAACTTGTTACTATCATTCTGACTTGATAGTGACCTCTGTGATTTCTAACAATTCTGAATTTGTGATCAAGTTAATGAGAAGGCAGATTACCTACATTTTAGAGTGTCTAAAATTCCCTTCCTCCATCATTACCGAAGCCATGCAAGTTGGCATAAAAGCTACCATCAATGTTTGTAGACATTCTCTTTGAACAAATAGAAAAAAAAAAGCAGACGGTTTTCATATAATGAAAAAGTAGTTCTAACAGTGGACAGAGAACCCTGCACCTGCTCCACAAGTGAAAGGTAGACTCAGGAACCGATACAGTCATGCCCCTAAATGAAAGGAAGCTGTCACATCAGCACGGCAAGTCTCTCTGTATTTACTGCCCAGCAGGACTGTTTGAGTTTCAGTAAGCTACAAGTGAACACAAAACACCCCACTTTCAGACTGGTGGCCCTGATCACAAGACTCAAAAAGAAGTGGTAACACACTTCTTGTGTGACGTACAGTGAAGTCCACCAGCCACAGGAAGCCAAGGACCCCATCTTGACTGACCTCCCTGGCATCAGTTCCATGGGAGTTCCGCCATGGGACATAATCCTATTATAACATGCATCTCCCCAACAATGTGCATAGGAAGCTGCTATCTTCATTTTACATTCTGCACACCTATCAGTAGGGACCATCTCAGATCAATGGTGTCCCAAGCTCTCAGTCTAGCCAAATGGTCCCATTTGTTTTATACCTTGCTAAAAGGCACCAAACCTCAGAGGGCAACCAAAACGACAAACAGCATTTTCTAAAATTAAATGACGTCTGATACTGCTGTAAGGCAGCAGCATACCCACCCAATGCTAGGGGCCATCAGAAAAACCACCAGGGATGTACCCCAAATGCGGCTCCAATTCTGAGTTGCCAGGCTAGAACCAGGTAGACACTTGGATGCTTTGTGGGCTTTAAAAATAAATAAATTTTAAAAAGTGATTCTTTAATGATACTGTTACAGCTTCAAAGGGCTTCCTTGATGCCTTAGCTGGTAAACAGTCCACCTACAATGCAGGAGACAAAAGAGATGTAGGTTCGTTCCCTGGGATGGGAAGATCCCCTGGAGGAGGCAATGGCAACCCACCCAGTAGTCTTGCCTGGGAAATCCCATGGATAGAGGAGCCTGGTGGGGTAACAGAGTGAGCATGAGCATGAGAACTTCAAAGGATTAAAATGTACCTTTAAAAAATATTAAAGTATTATATATATTTTCATTCTAATACTTGGTAAAACAAAGTAGTAATGTTGACATTGGCCATTTCCTTCCTTTTCACAAGGCAGATTCAGAGTAAGCATGTTTCAGAAGGAACTGGCTGTGAAGGGAGGTACCCTAGAACTGCTGGACATGAGGGCGTCACCATCCACAGGACACTATAGCCAGCTATGTGGGAGAGAGGCAGGCTTCATGACCAGGAGACAGGAGAGCTGCCATGTCACAACCTCGCTGCCCAGAACACAACAAAAACATGCACCCTAAACACAGATGAGCCCAGCACTGGTGGTGGAAATTACAACACAAGTATATTTCTCATGCAAAATACGAGCAATGACACATATTTACACGATGCAAATAAAGTGCTGAAAGAGCTTTCTTTTGGGGATACCACTGCGATTATGTGGTTTCAGTGAAGGTTAATGCCACATGGGGAACTTGCAACTCTTTATAACCAAGATGAAGATAGTATAGAAAAAGCACTTGGGTAGAAACCTGGGTGTGTGACAGGCTGCTAGGAAAAAAACAAAAACAGGAATGACAGAAGTATATTTTCTTTTATATACAAAAACAAAGGCCCCAGGTATGATTTGTTGAAGTAGGCATCCACAAGATGTTAGATCACTTTCCCTTTGCTTTGGTTCAAACAGTCTAGGAACAGCAATCGGTTCCCCTTCTAGGAAGAGCATATAAACATAGCGACACAACTGCTTTTAGGAGAAAATAAACAACATTTAAGAAAAGAAATTAAATTAATTTTAAACTAAATTAAACATTTACCAATAAATAAGATTCTTAAAAAGGTAACATCTTCATCCTACAATCATGGGCATAACATATACACCAGTTTAAAAAATAAACTTTCTCTCACAATAATAATAATTACAGGTGTTAATGCAACGAGCTAGGAAATGAAATTACTTTAATGTATCTTAAGAGGAAAAAAAACCCTAGCAACCAAAAATAAATTTTAAAAATCGACATTTTTTGAAAATGGTACATTCTAAAAGAACTAATTCTTTATTACAGAACATAATTCAAACTATTGTTGGTATTTCAATGTATTCCTAAAGAAATGTTTAAAAGGAAATTTCGTACACCAGAATTGGAACAGCACTTATAATTCAGTTTACGGCTATGAAAAGGCAATCATCTTCCACTTAAAACTGTAACCAGTGATGAAATATACTTCAAGAACATAAACATTTGGACAATCTTTAATATTGGTTAAAAACAGACTGATGTTTGTTTCTGATGGAGATATTGTTAATCCCATGTGCAAAAAAAGTGCAGCTGTCTATTTGTACTTGAGATACATAAGACCAACGCTTCTGTACTATTTACACAGGTAAAAGATTTTAAACATAATGATTTCCGAAAGGACATCGCATCTTCTTTATGGATAACCACGTGCTACCGAGAGCCCAAAAGCTTGATGGCACTCTTTAAGTTACACAAACGTACCCAAAGAGGTATACCTGCTCTTGGCCTAATTTTGATCCTAAACAAAAATCCAATTTCAAAATCAGGAATTATTTTGATCTAGGAAATCTTGGACTTGTTGCAAATGTGCAAACCTTGTCTCTGAGAACCAGGTTCCTACACTCCCTTTTCTAACCCTCTCACCACTGGTCCAGCCCGCAAACCCCATCAGCTGCAGAGTAGCAATACCCCAAATAAGAGTGAAAAAACTCAGCCCTCAAACAACTGACATGCCTTTAGGTCATGTGACATCTTTAGGGGCTGGTACGGGCAATCAAAAAGGATGAAGAAACACTTCAGCAAAGCAACCATTATTTGTCCACAAAAACCATGAAAAACAAGTGATAGAAAATTAACAAACCAAATATATAAATCTGACAACATTTTGCATTTCCAGAACTTGTTTTCCTATCCGTGCACGCAGGGTTCTTGGTCAACCATCCACCCATATTTCCTGCGTCTACACGAAGTACTTTTACTAAAGTTCTTAAAAATGTCGCTGTGACCTGTAAGTCACACAGAATGGTGATGGTCAGGAAATCAATCCACTCAATTATCACTCTGTACGGTGCACTCCCTGGTGCAGCAGGTGGAGAGGGGGACTTTTAAAAAGGGACAGAAGTCTCTCACTTCTGAACTGGGCCCAGGAGTTCTCAAATTAAAATCAGAAATCATAAAAAAAGAAAAAGGTGGCGGGGGGCGGGGGGTGGGTGCTTACTGGCAACATTAATACAAGACACCAGACGGGACAGTGGAACAGTTTGGTCAGAACCAAGGAACGGTTATTTCCTTGCAAAGTTTTCGAAACACCCAACCAAGCACTGCCTTATGTCCAGCGAGTACAAGTTCTCCGTAAGTTTCCACCGAAATGTGGCGGCTGGCGTTCATGGGTCGGGATGCCGGATGCGGATAAAGGATGCTGAGCATCCCTGCCGCGCGCATGCGCATCCCGGTCCCCCACCTCTAGCTGCAGGCGATGGTCTCCAGCTGCTGCTCGGCCTCCGCAGCCATGGCCGCCGCCTGCAGCTGTTCGGTCTCGCTCTGCATGGCGCTGGGGGTGACTTGCTTGCGCTCGCTGTGCATGTTGTTCTCGTGCCGCTTCAGGTCGGACGCCTTGGCGAAGGCCTTGGTGCAGGAGCCGCACACAAAGGGCTTCTCGCCGCGGTGACGGCGCTCGTGGTCCTTGAGGTGGGACTTGTGCTTGAAGGCCTTGTCACACATATGGCAGGCGAAGGGCCGCTCGTTGCTGTGCACCCGCTCGTGCTTCTTCAAGTCCGGGGCGCGGATGAACGACTTGCCGCACACCTCGCAGCTGTAGGGCTTATAGCCCGTGTGGATCTTCAGGTGCTCCTTCAGATGGGCCTGCGTGGTGAAGCCCTTGGTGCACATCTCGCACACGAAGGGCCGGTCGGCCGTGTGCAGCTTCTCGTGCTTCCTCAGCCGACCCTCGTCGGAAAACGTCTTCCCGCACGCCTGGCAGGCGATCTGCTCCCGGTGGTGCCCGTACAGCAGGTACTCGAACTTCATGTCGCTGGCCGCCGTGGTCCAGCCTGGGGTCTGCTCATCCTTCACTTCACTCATCCCGTCGTTAAATGTTAAGGCCTGAGGGGTCTGGGACCCCAGGTCCTTGGACTCGGGGGTCTCCATGGACTCTACCTCCTGGCCGTAGCAGTTGACCTTCCGTACCTCCTCGCTGCCCAGCTCTTTCAGGATGGCCTCCTGCACCCTGAGCGTCGTCGTGGGCGATTTGCCGTCCTCCTGACTCGGGGGGGTGCCTTCTACCGTGTCATCCGAGGGGCTGTCGTCCTGGTCTCCGATTTCCTCCACGTCGTCATCCTGAGGGTCGGCAGCATCCCCAATGGGGCGGTTGATCTTCAGGCAGTACTTGCTTTTCGACTGACCGTTGTTTTCGTCCGGGCTGGACACGTCCCGCTTCTGAGAGCAGAGTTTATCCAGGAACCGGATGCCGAGAATCTGACCGGATGACATCATTAAGTTAACATCTTCTTTTTTCACGGAGATCTTTGCCGTGTACATGTAATTCAGGACCTCTTCAAATATATCGGAACGGAGGAAATCTATTTCTATTACTGAGGAACTATCTACCTCAAGTTTCTTGAAAAGCTTTTTAAAGTAGGTGCTGCAGGCAGCGAGAACACACCTGTGCGCTCTGAACTTCACATCCTCGACCACAATCGCGATGTCGCAAAATTCTCCTTCCAAGCGTTGCTCATTGAGTGTTTTCAGAAACAGAGTTTTATGGTCATCGTCATTATATTTAATGGTTTCAGACATACTGATGAAAAACTCCTACAAGAAAATGTTTATAAAGAAAAAGAATTTTGGTCATTATGGACAGTACTTTTCCATATAAAAATTTCAGGGAGATTTCATTTTCTGACCACTTTCCGGTCCCTAACAATTTCAGAAAGTCACTGTCAGGAGGGGTTCAAGAATAGGAGGAGAAAAGACAGATCCAAATTTAGGGATTTCCACAGTTCCTTCTACTTATCTTCACTGTAGTCAGCGTATGCTTACTCATAACAACTCCTACTGAGCACGCAATACGTGCCTGGCATGGTGCTACACACTTTTCATGTCTTCACAAAGGCAGTGATCAAGTGACCTTGAGAGATAGGCATTGTTATTACCCTACTTGACCAATGAACTGAGGAACCTGCCCAATATTCTAGCTATTTAGTGGACCCTCAGGGCTCTAGCTCTAGCAAATCCAGGCACTCTAGCTCCAAAACCAGTGCTTCCTGATAACTAGAGGTAATAATGACAACTCAGCTTCAAGGTTTAAGAAAACCGTCTCTGGCAAGCATCCGCCAGAGCCGTCTGCTGTGTCTAATTTCATGCCGAGGAAGATTCAGTAAAATAACTAGCAGCTCTCAAGGTCCTGCTTCCTTAACGGAAGAGACAGATCACTCCTGCAGACCCGGGGAGGGAAATCATTTCCAGAACACTCCATTCAGTGTTGTCCTCTAGTTTTTTCACACCAGTGTTGGGCCACTTCTGAACAAGGGGCAAGGTTTAATAGGACCCTGAGAGAATCAGATGACATTTGGGAAGGCAGTGACAAGCAGCTTCATTCCCCACTGGATGCCAGTCTATCTGTCATGTGGATCAAAGTGTCATCAGAACTGGATGCACTTGACAAGTGAGGCGGGGGTTTTATGAGAAAAAGAAATGTAGAACTGGCACGGAAGACATCTGCCACGTGTTAAAGAAGTGATCTTTTTAAAATTAATGTGTCCTAGGTGTTTCTTTTCAAAAACCTTGCTGTCCTTTTATTCGACCAAGCATTAAGTATGAGGAAAGTACCTAGTCCCCTAAAGAATGCTAATACATAACTGAGAGACATTTTAAAGCTGACACCAATAAGATTCTAAAGACTTAATATGCAAAGTCATAGTTACCATGAACAACTCAGGCTATTATCTTAATGCTTTAAACACCAAAATCTTCGGATCAGAATAACTCTGATCAGGGGCACGCCAGTCCTACAAGAGAAAAGGACATACAAGAGTAAAGTTGGCTCTTTCCTTATCCCCACTTGCAAACAAGAATGTTTTCAAAAATTGATTTTTAAAAAGAAACTTTCCTTTTTTGTCCTGTCACTGGCACCTGTACCCATTTTCAGGTTGGGAACAAAGAGGAGGGTGGCTGGCAGCGTCGGGTTCAGCTCTGAACAGATACGAAGGAGAAAAGGTAAGGGCTGGAGCACTGGCAGCCTGGAGGGGGTGTGCGACGGGAATGGGAAGGATGGGCTGGGGAACCACTAAGGGATTTCCCCTCACAAAGCCTCTGTCTGTATTTGCAAGGATGTTGATTGCTGCACAGACAGAGTAAAAGCTGGTAAATACCTCATTCCCCTACCATTTCCTGCTGGATACACAGCCTTCCACATTTTTTTCTGCTTGGCTTATATAAACATAGATTATTTATTTTTTACATCGATAAATATAGACAAAGTTAAGAAAAGTACATATACTCAACAGTTAACAGTGGGGGAGAGGGAATAGTAGCCGTTTACTTCTGTCCACTCTTCTGTATGATGTAGTCTGCTGCCGTTGCTGCTAAGTCGCTTCAGTCGTGTCCAACTCTGTGCGACCCCACAGACAGCAGCCCACCAGGCTCCCCCGTCCCTAGAATTCTCCAGGCAAGAACACGGGAGTGGGCTGCCATTTCCTTCTCCAATGCATGACAGTGAAAAGTGAAAGTCAAGTCCCTCAGTCGTGTCCAACCCTCAGTGACCCCATAGACTGTAGCCTTCCAGGCTCCTCCGTCCATGGGATTTTCCAGGCAAGAGTCCTGGAGTGGGGTGCCATTGCCTTCTCGGATGATGTAGTATATAGTTACTTAAATCACTCTGGTCTTGAAGCTTGCATTAGAGAACTCCAGGTGTGTTTGCCTCTATCCCTACAGGGAAGCTCAAAGGATTCTAGATTTTTTCCAGTTTAAACTCCATTTTGCAGACAAACATCCTGAAAAACATCAAGCCTTCTCTATTGAACGGTAACCACACAAACTTGAGCGTGGCAGAACCAGAGTCCTGAAAACCCTCTACAGAAAAGCAAAAACATCATTAAGGTGTCTAAAGTGGCAGGCTGTTTTCTTACTTGCCAAGTGCGAGGACTGGGCAGAATAATTTCTAAGGGTGCACCCCAGCCTGAGGCCACCCCCAAGGGAAGGCAGCCTTCCTACCTGGTTACTTCCTACAGTCGCTCTCTCTGGAGCTTGTGATAAAGGTGCATGGACCAGGCACAGGAGAGGCGTACGGTACCCATGTCAACATACTTAGATTTTTTTTTTAAGCCTATGTGTTATTTGGTCCCACTCCCTCTCTCCATATCTCCATTTTCCCCCCTCTGTTGAGATGTTCCCATTGCTAAGTTCAGGTGAGTCAAACGGGAAGATCCCAGTTGCCAGTATCCCTACAGGTGGAGGTCAAGATGCCACTCCAACCACACCTCCTGGACGAAGCTGCCCCTGCATGTCGCTTCTCCAAAGCGCCGGCGCGGGGGCCCCCGCTAAGCCGAAGCTACAGAAGCCGCGGCGACCAGCCGGCCGCCTCCCCGACCCCGGGGCCGCCGCGACAATGGCGGCGGCACCACTTCCCGGTCAAGAGCTCGCCGCTTCTGGACGGGAAGGGAGCAAGGAACTGAGTGCATGACCCGGGCCACCTCCGGAACCTCTCCGAGCCTCGCTACCATCCCGCTCAGCCCGGGAGGTGGGGGACGGGATCCAGCGGCTGGCATTCCTTCCCGAACAAAAGCTCCCGCCCGGTAAGCCGGGCGGAGCACCAGCCGTTTTCTCTTTTAGAATCGGGCTCTTCGGCGCGGGCTAGGGCCGCTGCTCCGAGCGCGAGAGGGAGGACCCACGGCGGCCCTGGCGGCGGGGATCGGGAACGGGCGTGCGGCCGGGCTCCGCAGCCCCGCGCCGCGCCGCGCCGCGCCCCGCTCCGCCCGCGAGCCCGGAGCTCGCGCCCCGCGCACTCCCCGGCCGGCTCGCGCCGGGCCCTCCCCCGCCCTCCCGCGGCCGGGGGCGGGGGCGGCGCGCGGCCGGCTTCCCGAGCTCCGCAGGCGCTCCCGGGAGTGCGAGCGCGGGGGTCCCGGCCCCCTCCTCCGCGGGCTGCTGGGGGGCGGCGCGGCGGGGCCCGCGGCGCCGAGGGGCGGCGCCCGGCGGGCCGCGCTCGGCGCCGGGCTCCGGGCCGTCCCCACCCCCACCGCGGTGCACTGCGGCGGTGCGAGCGGGGGCGGCCATAAACTCCGCCGCCGAGGCTCGGCGAGCGCGCGCGCGGGGCAGCCACTGTCGCCGCCTGGCCGCTGCCCGAGCCCGCTCGCCGGCCTGCGCGGCCCCCGGAGCGCCCCGGCCCCACGCCCGGCCCCGCTCGCGCCGCGCCGCCGGGGCCGCCCGCACCTCCTGGAGCTGACGGGTGCCCCCGAGCGCAGCGAGAACGCGCTTCTTCCGGGCAGCCCCGCCGCGCCCGCCGCCCCCGCGCCCGCCTCGCGGCCGGCCCGGGCCCCTTCCGCACCCCCGGCCCGCGCTTACCTGCAGCCTGGCACAGCCACAGACACTCGCCGTGGGCTCCCCGCGCTCGCTGCACGCAGGCCGGGGACGGGATGGACGCGGGGCGCGGGGGCACGGTGGGTGGCAGTGTGTTTTGGATTTTTTTTTTTTTTTTGGAGTTTGGGGAGGGGGCGGGGTGGGGGGGAAATCGTGCACGTCCCTGATGGTAGCAGCCCTCCTCCTGCACGAGCACAGAATGTCTAGCCGGCCGCGAACACCCCCACCGGCACCCCCCCTTCCCGTGCATGCGCGGTGCGGGCCAGGGGGAAGGCGCGCCGCCGGCTTGCGCAGGCACGGAACACGACCGGGCCTCTAAATGGGCGAGCGGGGAAAGGGTTAATCCGGGACCTTGCGACGCTTTCGTTGGAGTCTACGGGGCCGCCCCCGGAGGGCTCTGGCCTGCGCACGCGCGCGCACGCGCGCGGGTTGGGGCGCGCGGAGCCCGCGCGCGGGAGAAGGGGGTGGGCGGGACCGGGGCGGGGCTTAGGAGCGGAGGAGCGAATGCACGAGCGCCGCTCGCGGGCACCCGCCCCGCCTGCCTCTCCCGCCTCCCGCTCGGACTCCCGAGCTCCCGCCCGCGCCCTGCGCCGGCGCCGGCGCCGGCGCGGCACCGGGGACGCGGGAGCCCGGCGCTCCCGTGCGTGTGCATGTGCGTGGGCAGTGCCGCCCTCGGGCGCGCGCAGGCCGGGCGCCGCGGCTGCGGGGCTCGCCCGCGAGTTCCGGACGGGCGTTCCGGGCACCCTGCCTTCCGCGCTCGCCGGAGACAGCGAGACGCGCGCTCGCGGGCGTTGGGTCTTAGCGGGCATCGCCGCCGCATTTTGTCTATGGGCGAGTTATAGGAGCTCAGTAAGCGTTTGTAGAAGAGATGCAAAGGTGACATCTTTTCATTTGGACTGTAAGGGGCGATCCCAATCCCAGAGAGGAAAGGGATCATACACACACCCACACTCACACCCACACCCACAGCCCCAAAGCTCGGGAGCCAGTCAGGGACGCGCCCACGCTGCCGCATCTCCCTGGAAACTCGCAAGGAAAAGTCTCGGGGCTGGAGCCCGAATAGCCCATCCCTGGCGGTGGAGCCCCTAGGTTCGGCTTCTTTTTCAGCTCGCTCGGAGAACTCTGATAACTCAGCGCCGTTCCTACATCCCTGTTGAGCAGAGTAAAGACTCCTGTGCTGTGGGAGCATCATCGCTCCCATTCAGTGACGGTCCCGGGGGAGTCCCTCCCGCTCCACCGTTTTCTGCTCATCTACGCACAGGAAGCTGGACGCCGCCGCGGCTCCCTCGCGTCGCTTGTGCAGCTTTATCATACCTGTTTTAACAGCGTTTTGCCAAAACATTCGTAATTCACATCTAAAAATTAGAGCAGGACCATCCTTGTGGGCTTGTGCGATAATTACAAAAATTAACGCTTGTAACGGGTCCATAATACACCGTGAAGAAATTATATTATGATTGTGTTAAATTCCAAAGAAATTCTGTTCGTCCCAAGGTGATTTGTAGTACTAACTGATGTCGGTTTCAACGTTTCCAAAAGTGCTTTTTATACACATCTTTTTTGATGTTCACAAAAGCCTGAGGGTCTACTGAATGAAACGAGGTAGAACAGACCAGTTCTAAAGTCAGACATACACACCTCAAATATTGGGTATATGATTTAGCTTCCCTAAACCTCACTTCTTGTTCTCTGATAAGAGCAGGAAATTGTGAGAATTAAATGGAGTAATGCTCAATTAAGTGATTAGCTCAAATACTAGCGCGATGGTATTAAGTGACCTGCCAAGTCTGTCTGGATAGTGGGTTTCAGTGGCAAGAACAGAACCAGAACCACCAGGGGTCAGGCCCACACTTGATCCCTAGGTGGCCCACGTCCCCTCTGATGCCACGCTGGGCCTGATTATTCTTATGTTTGTTTAGTCGCCAAGTGGTGTCCTTTGCAACCCCAGACTGTAGCCCACCAGGCTTCTCTGTCCATGGGATTTCCCATAGCTTTTAAGGTTATATTTCAATCTTGTCTGTGTTTTTATAGGGGGATAATATTAGCAGTATATCATAAGATTATGTTATCAAGTGATAAAGCTGTCATTTCACTAAGCAGTGTGTGGGCATAGCTCTCTTAGTTATGGTTCATCGTTCGATGCAAACACTCCCTCCATACCACTTAATTGCATAGCTTTATACACTCATTCTGCATATATCGATTACCTATCTACTATGTAAAGACTGTCTCTTGGCATATGGCTAGGTAAAGTCTTTCAGGATTTGACTAATCTGATCCAATTAAAATGGCTCAGAAGAGTTCTTGAGCAGCAGAATGCAGTTCTCAAGTGACAGGTCCTTGACATCTTGATTTTGCATGAATTATTCCGCTTTTTCATTTGTTTTGTTGCGCTCATCGCCTGGGCTCTGTCCCTTGCTCCATGGGAATCATGGGGTGAGTGTAAACAGAAGAGGAAATTCCGTGGGCTGGAGGAGGGAGGAGGGGAAGCTACAAAAGAAGGGCCTGACCCAGACCCGGCACACAGCAGCCTTACCCTGGCGCCACCCAGCATCCCTTAGGCCCTCCATAAATAAGGGCTGATAGGTAAGTGACGACTCACGCAGTACTGTGGGGAGTTACAAGGACACACTGTGGGTTGATGTGGACTCAGGAGCTTTCTGAAACTCACAGATCTGAGGCCCCTGAAGGAAGTCTTCTGCCTCTCCTGCTCCGAATGCTGTCACTCTGTGGGACTCTCAAGCCAACAACTATGCTGGGAACACACTGTTCCTCCCCCTAGGGTGCTCCTGGCTGCCTCCTAATTGGAACCTGCTTGTAAGGCCGGGACCTCCCTGGTAGTCTAGTTAAGAGTCTGCCTGCCAATGCAGGGGACATGGGTTTGATCTCTGGTCTGGGAAGGCAACTAAGCCCTATGCCACAACTACTGAGCCTGTGTCTAGAGCCCGGGAGCTGGAACTACTGAACCCATACATTCTGAACCCATACAAAGCCTGCATTCTGGATCCTGGGCTCTGCAACAAGAGATGCCACCACAGTGAGAAGCCTGTATACCACAACGAAGACCCAGTATACCTGAAAATAAATAAATAAATAAAAATCTAAAAAAAATTAATTGTAAGGCAGGAGTCTAGGGCGCCAGGGCCTAGAGTGGCTTTGGAATGGCCCCTGAGGGACATGGGTGATATTAGATCATTTGCATGGAGTTGATGTCTCTATCACACTGACCTTGGGCCCTCTGATCAGTGGAAGATGTGCAGGAAAGTGGGCACATGTGCTCTGAACAGAGGCTTTGAGAAGCGGCTTGTGTTCCCCTCTTCCGCCTGGGTTTGTGCGGTCTTCCGTGAGGACTGGGCCTAGGTTGCCACTGTCTCTTCTACCTGGGCCTTCAAATGACAAGCAGGTCTCAGAGAAGGAAGCTGACTTGAAACCCAAGGCCTACCAAGCCCAGGCAGGCGACAGCTCATCCACAAACTCGTGAGTGAGAAAGAAACGCTTGCTTCGTTAGGCGCCAGAAGGCTGTGTTTTATGCTTTGTCATTGCAGTCAAACATAAAACACCTGTGCAAGGAAAAGTGTCCCACCAAGTGCCAGGAGCACTCTCCCCTTGATGCTCTGAAAACACTGGACATGGTACATGAACAGGAGGCAGACCTAATCCCAGATGATGCGGAGGTAGGGAAACACATTCAAATATGATCACATAAGTAATTTTACAACTGCACATTCTGATAATGCTACTAATAAAAAGGTACAAAGCTCAGAATGTCATGAAACAGAGGAACGCATTGTGGTTGCGAACTCAGTGAAAGCGTCTTCTAAGATGGATATTTGAGACCACAAGAATGAGGGGAGACAGGCTTCTTTGGGGTTGGGGGCTAGCATTTCAGGCAGACTGGGAATAGCATGAAGGAAAAGATGGAAGAGACTTGGTGGGTTGAGGCTCTAGGGGAGGACAGAGTGACCAAAGCTCAGTGGGCGTGAGACAGGTCAGTGGAACAGCGGAGCTCAGCACATCTGGGGCTTTGCAGTCCATAGTGAGGGCTGTGGATTTCACTATGCACAGTGAGCGCCATCAGAGGGTAAACTAACATTTACTTGGGTAAATATATTAATCTTACAACTAGGGTAAATGCAGGCTATGGAAAGCAGATATAGACTTTGAATTTCAAATACCTCCAGTGGTGTGACTGCTCATGTAAAACTTTTCTCATAGTTCAGGTTATGGGAAATGATCTTTTGACACCAGCAACTGAAATCCTATCTTTCTTTATCTAGAAATAAAAGTTAATAATTCACTCATGAAATTTTACTTTCGAATGAAATACATTCATCACACTATCCTAAGAAAAGACTCTGATCAAACTTCCGCTTGAATGACTATATGAGGACTTAACAACAGCATTGAAATGAAATGAGTGAAAATGCTGAATTAGCAGAGACACAAAACACTGCTCTGTTTGTGGATCAAGATAAGAAACTTGTTATTAATAGATAGCAACAATAGAAATACTATACGCTATCTGGAAAGCAAATAAAAAGAAAGCTAATTACTAATGAGATTCACATTTACAGAATACACATTTACAGAACATTATCCTAAGAATTATGTTCCCATGAGGTTTTCACTGGAGTTACTGTATAAACACTTAAATGATAGCAATGAAACCAAAAGAGAAAAAGCTCAAACTCATTTTAGAAGAAAGATCAAAAATTATTATTGCTATGTTTCTGGATAATTTCAGGGTCTTGTTAAGAACAAAAACACCTTAATTATACTACCTAGAAATAGAATAGAATGGAAGTAATTAATTGATAAGATTCACATTTAAAGGATCTACAGTTATAAAACATTATTCTAAGAATTCTAATTATATCAGGCTTCCACTTGAACCACTGTATTATCTCTTAATTAACAGCAATAAAAGTAATGGACAAAAAAAGTTTTCTTCAGTAGAAAGGGGAAAGGCACCTTGCTATATAGTTCTGTATCTTCAGAAATACACTTATTGGAAGATGTGTCTGCTTACAAGATACTTCAATCTTGTTTTCCAGCTTTGTAGATACAAGATTTAATTGAGCCCTTGCTATGGACATTTCTTGTTGCCCATTTTGGTTATGCTGGGCCAGGGAATTCCTTTGGTGAAGTGAATTTCTGGGGAGGTTTATTCTCATTTTCGAGAGAAAGAGAAGAACAGGGTATCCTGAGGAACTGCTCCTTGGAACTCTGTCATACCTGACCTCTAAAGAGAGAACCTAAGCTAACAGCAACCTTTCAGGTGGGAGGGGTGGATCAAAAAAGTTCCAAACATCTTCCAAGGTAAGGAGCACAAGGATAAGCTTTGCTTTGCCCATGGGGAAAAACTGTTGCACGAAGATGGATTGGCTGCCACCATAGGACCCTGCAGTCCCACTCCTGGGCATATATCCAGAGAAAATCATGGCCCAAAAAGACACATGCACCCCAGTGTTCACTGAAGCACTGTTTACAGTAGCCAAGACACAGAAGCAACCTAAATGTCCATCAACAGAGGAATGGATAAAGACGATGTGCTACATGTATACAATGGAATATTACTCAGCCATTAAAAAGAATGAAGCAATGCCATTTACAGCCACGTGGATGGACCTAGAGAATGTCATACTGAGTGCAGTAAGTCAGACAGAAAGAGAAGTATTATATGACATTCCTTATCTGTGGAATCTAAAAAGAAATGATACAAATGAGCTTACTTACAAAACAGAAAGAGACTCACAGACTTAGAAAACAAACTTATGGTTGCTGGGGGGAAGGGATAGTTAAGGACTTTGGGAAGGTCATGTATACACTGCTATATTCAAAATGGATAACCAACAAAGACCTACTGTATAGCACATGGAACTCTGCTCAATGTTATGTGGCAGCCTGGATAGGAGGGGAGTTTGGGGGAAAATGGGTTCTTGTATATGTGTGGCTGAGTCCCTTCGCTGTTCACCTGAGACTACCACAACATTGTTAATCAGCTATACCCCAATACACAATGTTTTTTAATGTTAAAAAAAAGATGGAGTTGGGTGAATGAAAGGATCCGTCCCCTGTAGGCTGGAACATGGTGGGGAATCTGGTCTACCCTGGGTAGACCTTCACACCAAGACAGACTTTGTCTTCCTCCTCTTGAAGCTGGTCATCCAGAGAACGCTCTCACGGTTCTCTTGGGTTAACAATAGAGGAAGCTGGGTGAAGGGTTTATAGGAACACTTTATAGTTTTGATAACTTCTGCATATATATTATTATTTCAAAACAACAAGATTTTCTGTGTAGGTAATTTTTTTTCTCTGGTTTCTTTCAAGATTTTTTCCTTGTTTTGTTTTCAGCATTTTAATTATGATATTTCTGGGGATGAATTTTATTAAGATTATCTTATTTGGGATTTACTGAGCTTCTTGAATCTGCAGGTTTATATATTTCTCTAACTGGGAGAACTATTCGGCCATTATTTCTTCACTTTTTTTTTTTCTTCAGCATCACATTCTTTCTCCTCTTCTGAGATTTTAATGATATAGACATTGGATTAAAAAATTTTTTTCTCTTAGGATTATAAGACTTCTCATTTTTAAAAAAAATTGTTTCCCTCTTGCTCAGATTGAATAATTTCTATTGCTCTATCAAGTTAATTGATTTGCCCTTTTTTCACCTCTAATCTGCTAGTTAGCCCACTCAGTGAGATTTTTCATTTCAGTTGTCTATTTCAGTCTAAAATTTACGTTTTTTCTTTTAGTCTTCTCTTTCTTTTCTGAGACTTTCTAGTTTTGTATTTAAGAGTGTTCCTAATTGTTTGTTAGAGAATTTTAATAAAAATGCTTCTAAGTCTGTTACTTAATTCCAACATCTTTGTCATCTCACTGTTACTTTCTGTTGACTGTTTTTAGAAGTGAATTCTGATTTCCTGGGTCTTTTCATACAGAGTAATTTTGAACTGTGTCTTAGGTATTTTAAATACTATGTTACAAGACTCTGGGCCATGTGAAGTCCTATGGAAAAATGTTGATTTCTTTTTCTTTGAATTTTGGCAGACAGTCAGCTATGTTACGTTCTGGTCGGTTTTTAACATACGTTCAGAGGGTTCTTGGGGGTATTGTGTGCTGTGTGTTCAGTCAGTGTCTGACTCTTTGAGACCCCTTGGACTGTGGCCTGCCAGACTCCTCTGTCCATGGAATTTTCTAGGCAAGAATATAGGAGTGGGTTGCCATTTCATACTCCAAGGGATCTTCCCAACCCAGGGATAGAATCTGGCTCTACCCACATTGTAGGCAGATCCTTTACCATCTGAGCCACCAGGGAAGCCCCCTTGCTTGGTATATTTGGATGCTGTTTGGATCTGTTGCAAGTGTTATCATGCATTGGCCAGCATAGGACCTGGGCGGCAATCGTTAGCTCAGGATCAGATCCTTCCACATGCAGCTCGAAAGTGAACCTAGGATTTATAAACAGCTTTATGGCATTGCTTTCCTGGATTTCTCTCTTTCTGTGACTGCCTGGTAACTTCTGCCTTGCTGGGGCTCCTTTCTCTATTCAACCAGGAATTGGGGGCCCCTGCATCGAGAGCCAAGCAGTAGGAGAACCAGAATGAAAAAAAAAATTGGCTTGGTGATAAGGTTGCTTGTTTTTGGATATGTTTATTTCAAAGAGCTCTGTCTACATTTCCTCCTCAGGACTGCTTTTCTCTTTCCAGTATATTTTTCTGTGTAGTTTTATTTACATTCAGTTCTGTGTATTTCTTAGGTTTCTTTATGACTTCCTTTTTAAATCATGTTATTTAGTAATCCAAGTGTGATAAATGCTATTTTGTTTCTAATTATACGGAAATTGTTTGAGTTATCTTTTCTTGGGTAGCTTCTTATTTTGAAAGAATATAGTAAGAAGAATTTCTATATTTATTTTGTGTGTGTTAGTTGCTCAATCATGTCCAACTCTTTGCGACCTCATGGACTGTAGCCGCCAGGCTCCTCTGTCCATGGAATCATCCAGGCAAGAATATTGGAGTGGGTTGCCATTTCCCTCTGCAGGGATATTTATTTTACCTTTATCTAGACTTACAGGGGGGCTTCCCGGGTGGCACTAGTGGTAAAGAACCTGCCCGGCAATGCAGGAGACATAAGAGATGTGGGTTTGACTCCCGGGTTGGAAGATCCCCAGGAGGAGAATATGGCAACTCACTCCAGTATTCTTGCCTGGAGAATCCCATGGACAGAGGAGCCTGGAAGACTACAGTCCATGGTTTTGCAAAGAATTGGACATGACTGAAGTGACTTAGCATGCAAATCTACCAGCTGTTAACATTTTGCCACCATTTGTTTAATGTTTGTTGAAGAGGAAATGGCAAAACACTCTAATTTAACGATGACCATATTCTTCTAGGCAGATTCTAGCAAGGCTTCAGACTCCTGGAATTAAAATCTTCTAAGGGGAAGTGACAGTGGTGGGTGGATCATGATGGCAACAAAGAGGGGTAGTAGGTTGGATAGTTAGATGACAGTCACAGCTATGGGCTTTTATGGAGAAGAGAGGGGGAAAGGTTTGGGAAGAGAAGGTGGGCACCTCTCAGCTCTAGGCAGAAGCACAGTCACTCTCCAGAGGGGTACAGGGAGCCACATCCTTTGGTGAGGACCAGCGTCCAGCAGATGCCTGAGAGCAGTCCTTGTCAGTCTTGGCTACTCACAGTCATCATCTGGGGGGTTTTAAAGATACTTCCCCTGTGGTCGCACCCTCAGAGTTTCTAATTAATTGTGTTGGGGGGATACACTGAGTGATCTGGAGTTACAACAGCTCTCCAGGTGATCAGAAGGTACAGCCACCCATGAAAATCAGCAAAGAGGAAGGGGCCAATCAAGGACATTCAGAGTGTCGAGAGATTTACATAAGATGATTCTTTTAAGATATTAACACAGTTACTGGAACAGAGTCTGCTGTTGGCTTCCCTCTTCAGGCTCCAGTGCTTAACTTCTGGCATGACTAAGAAGGGAACATTTGCTCTGCAGGACAGGGTTGACACTAAATGGATAAGGACATCTCAGTGGAATTCTTCACTCCATCACGTTAATATCTCTACAGCGCTCATCCATCTTTCATGATCAGCTCATAGTTCTTTCCAGAAATGAGCCATTCTTCAGCTTCCATGCTTTACAAATGAGACAGCAGATGAGGTCAAGTGGAATAAGTAGAAAGTTCATTTTCTCCTCTTAATCTAGTTGACGACTCACACAGATTTGTCTGCATAACTAGATACCACTTTGATTCTAAATTTTTTGAACCAAAGAATTCATCCTTTGGGATGAATAGGTTGAGCATGAATTTCAGCCAGTTCATCTATTAGCTGCTACAATATTCAAATTGCAAAATAATAAATGTAACAGATGACCCTAAATATTCCATGACTATCTTTATGCTTAGGGAATAAGCTAATATATTTTCCCATGCTTCTCTTATATGATATTTATAAAAGTCACAGTCTTAATCGCCAGTTAAAAGAGGAACAATTCAACAGGAGTCCTAAGAAATTCATCAAGACACATAGATCTTTTCAGAGTCAATATTTGAGCCAATTCTGTAATAGGAAAAGGAAGTGATCTGACAGATTATGTCATTGGCTTCTCCTACTGTGTCTTCAGCTTTGGAGGGAAACTGTTTTTCTTTCTAAATAGATCTTTTTGGAAAATCTACACTATATTTAAGGGCTTCCCTTGTGGCTCAGATGGTGAAGAATCTGCCTGCAATGTAGGAGACCCAGGTTTGATCCCTGGGTCAGGAAGAGCCCCTGGAGAAGGGAAAGACTTCCCACTCCAGTATTCTTGCCTGGGAAATCCCATGGACAAAAGAGCCTGGTGGGCTATCGTCCAAGGCGTGGCAAAGAGTTGGACACAACTGAGTGAACACACACTCTATTTTCTAAAGAAATAAATGTATATATATTCTAGTTTTCTAAACTTTGGCCTCTAATTTCACTCAAGTGATGAGTGGGCAGGGAAGCCCACATGATACATGGACCAGAGCAGATTAATTTTATGCTTTTCCCATAAGCCATGTGTCCTGCATGCATTTGTAGATTTATGAGAGATTTTACCAGTCTACTAAATATCTCCATTCTTGGCTACAGTTATCCACTGAAGACAAATAGATCGTACTTTACTTTAGAATAAAAAGAAATACATGAACAATCCAATTTCCCAAAAACAGAACAGCAATGTATTCAATTATGGGGCCATGAAGAATGAGACAGATGCTTCCAGGTATAGGAACCCATGAAACTGGAGTGAGAACAGGAGGAAAAGTTTGAGAAGAAAGAAATGAACAAAGAGAGTGGAAGAGAAAGAAGGAACCGCTGGGCAGCAGGCAATCCATTTTATCCACAAGCTTTTCTAGTTGCCTTATTTCCTTTTCTTGTTGTTCACTGAGTCATGTCCGACTCTGCCAGCCTTCCCTGTCCTTCACTATCTCCTAGAGTTTACTCAGACCCATGCCCATTGAGTCAGTGATGCCATCCAACCATCTCATCCTCCATTTCCTTTTGTGATCACTCAATTTTAAACCTGAGGAGTAAGTGGGGCTTATCAGACTTGGAAATTAATATTCAAATGTTTTATAATGAATAGAGTACTGAATACACCCTGTACTGATACATTCACTTTGCATGTGTGTGATACCTACACACTCATTGATCATTGTTATGGCCCCTGTGCATTTCCATTTTAGAAGGGAAGCATTTGTTACAGGATTTAATCTAGAAGTCCTTCCATGTGGCCTACCACCTCATTTTATAGATGAAAAGACAAAAAGCTAGAGATGTTAGCACCAGCGCTTGGAGCTAGTTACTGGTACAGCCTAGAAACAATCTCTGGTCCCTTGGTCCTGCAGACCTGCTTGCTGGCTTCTTGAGGGTAAATAATAATAAGGTAAACAGTGAATGCCTGTACAGTAGTCATCATGAGTCAGGAAGTCTTCCAAACACTTCACATGTATTCATTCATGTATCCTTACAACACTCCAAGAGGTAGGCATCCCCATTTACAAGTGATAAAATTGAAGAACATCGAAATTAAAGAATTTGTCAAACATCATCCACCTAGCAAATGCCCAGGCAAGGATCTGAACCCAGATCACCTTACTCCAGGATCTCTTAACCACTATACCAGTCTGCCCTGACCTAAAAGGTGATTTTCTTGCCTCTTAGCTTCATTTTCACTCTCGTGAATAGAAAGCTTTAAACTGTTGTTATTGTCTCAAGCTTTCACAGGAGCCTCAGGTTGCTGCCTGTCAACAACATGGAAGAGATTCTCCCAAGTTGAGCTGAAATAATTTTGCTCTCATGAGACCACTGGGACAGTTGCTGAATTTCTCCTTACACTGGTCCCCTCCACCTTTGCCTTCACAGTGCATTGAAAAGAGGCACTGGATCATACGTTAACTCTAGAAATGTTCCACTCCTGGGCATATATCTAGAGAAGACTCTAATTTGAAAAGATACATGCACCCAATGTTCATTGCAGCCCTGTTGACAATAGCTGAGATATGGAAACAACCTAAATGTCCAGCAACAGAGGGACGGATTAAGAAGATGTGGTGCATAGAGACAATGGAATATTACTCGGCCGTAAAAAGAATGAAGTATTGCCATCTGCAGCAACGTGCAAGGACCTAGAGGTGATCATACTAAGTGAAGGAAGTCAGACAGAGAAAGACAAATATGGTATGATATCACTCATGTGGAATCTAAAATATGATACAAACAAATGTATTTCCAAAACAGACGCAACAGACATAGAAAACAAACTTATGTTTTCCAAAGGAAATCAGTCCTGAATATTTGTTCATGAAGGACTGATGCTGAAGCTGAAGCTCCAATACTTTGACCACATGATGCAAAGAACTGACTCATTGGAAAAGACCGTGATGCTGGGAAAGATTGAAGGCAGGAGGAGAAGGGGGCGACAGAGGATGGGATGGTTGGATGGCATCACCAACTTGATGGACATGAATTTGAGCAAGCTCCAGGAGCTGGTGATGGACAGGGAAGCCTGGCGTGCTGCAGTCCATGGGGTTGCAAAGAGTTGGACACGACTGAGCGACTAAACTGAACTGATGCTTTCCAAAGGGGAAAGCTGTTGGGGGTCGGGGGGTGGGATGGGGGAGGTTAAATTGGGAATTTGGGATTAGCAGATACAGACTACTATACATAAAATATAAACAACAAGGACCTACTGTATAGCACAGGGATCTATATTCAATATCTTATAATAAGTTATAGTAAAAATATGGAAAAGAATATATATAATATATATATAAATGAATTACTTTATTGTGCATTAGAAACTAATGCAAACACTGTAAATCAGCTATAGTTCAATTAGAAAAAAGAAAAGAGGTTTCAATTCAGTCATTCTCTTCACAAATGCATATTGAGCACCTGCTATACATAAGCGGTTGAGGACAGAGCTATGAGCAAGATAGACATAATCCCGCTCTCAGGAAAATTGTCATTTGTTCATGGTAGGGAAGTAGGGACTGAAATTTGAGATGGTAGACAGAAAATGTTCTCACCACACCAGCACAAAGGAATTAGCTGCTGAAGAAAACAAACAAAAAAAACAAGTAGCAAATTGGAGCAACAGAAATAGTCACCCCAAATAGATTAATAAGTTCATGACTAAATACTAGGTTCAATTCAGTCGCTCAGTCGTGTCCAACTCTTTGCGACCCCATGAATCACAGCACGCCAGGCCTCCCTGTCCATCACCAACTCCTGGAGTTCACTCAGACTCACGTCCATCGAGTCAGTGATGCCATCCAGCCATCTCATCCTCTGTCATTCCCTTCTCCTCCTGCCCTCAATCCCTCCCAGCCTCAGAGTCTTTTCCAATGAGTCAACTCTTCACATGAGGTGGCCAAAGTACTGGAGTTTCAGCTTTAGCATCATTCCCTCCAAAGAAATCCCAGGGCTGATCTCCTTCAGAATGGACTGGTTGGATCTCCTTGCAGTCCAAGAGACTCTCAAGAGTCTTCTCCAACACCATAATTCAGAAGCATCAATTCTTCGGCGCTGTTTTCTTCACAGTCCAACTCTCACATCCATACATGACCACAGGAAAAACCATAGCCTTGACTAGATGGACCTTTGTTGGCAAAGTAATGTCTCTGCTTTTTGAATATGCTATCTAGGTTGGTCATGACTTCTTCCAAGGAGTAAGCGTCTTTTAATTTCGTGGCTGCAGTCACCATCTGCAGTAGGATCCTGGTAATGTTTTAGAAGAGATAGTCATCATGACTATGACCACAGTAAGTTCAGTAATAGTGGCATAGACAACATAAGTGTCACCTCATTTCTTTAGTATCCCTTAAAAGAAAACTGTTTGCCAAAGTTTGTTTCCCATATTTCAAAGGGAGGGGCCTTTATCATATCTGTATTTTAGGGGGAGTAAGTTGCAGAATGTGTGAAATTCAAGAGGGGACACATTCTTTTCTGGTCCCAAATAATCCTCTATCCTTCAAAGACAAAAATTTCCGAGTGTACCTTACAACATCCTGGCAGTCTCCGGAAGCTGAAAATATTTTAGTGCCTAAGATTTAGGCTAAAAATAATTCTTTCATTTTTATCTGCTGACAAGAGGGAGCTTATGATATCTTCTTTAATAGATAAAAGTCCATGGAATGGGTTATATCTGATAACTTATCTTTAAAAACTTCATGCAGAATGCTGATTTTAATTTGAACTTCCAGCTTGTGGGCATGCGTTCATACTGTTCAGGTTTCGTTATTTATGATTCTCATATAACTTTAAGAATAGGCAGTTAGACAGGAAATAGAGGCAATTACTTAGTCTCCTAGTCAGCATTTTTATTTATTTATGCTGACTCATAAATTCCTTGATATGGTCACATCATGCCAACTCTTCCTTAATTTGCATGCAGTCCCAAGAAGGAATTATGACCCTGAAATCACAGCCGGAATCTCTCTTTCAGCTTCTATGACTCCACAGGGCATTCATGGATAACCAGCTTGTCATTTGTTCATTTTTGGCCTTTGGTATTATTTTGTCCCCACACAAATCTCTCGCCAAATGTTTCTGAAAGCAGCACAGTGGTTTTCACTTGGAACAACCCACTGTTGGATGCTTATATTTCTTCAGCCATCAAATTCAGTAACTTGGTCTGAACTGCTATAGCTCTAATCATGAGTAAATCAAAGCTTCATGCAAAATTTCTCATTTTTATTGTCAAGGTGTTAAATGCAATTGAGAATCATAAAAAGATTTATTCCCCTGCCGAGTAGAAAGGAGAGTAATCGAGTATACCCAGAATCATTGCCGTCACCACAGCAGCCAGACTGACCTGGAATCCAAATGATCTTTAGAATCCATCATGCATCTCAAGTCTTTTTTTTTTTCTGCCATACTTGCTGGTCTTAGAAAAACAAATATTCATCTCCATAGCCTTTAGTTGAGGTGGTCACTATGATTTCTGTACAGTGCTATGAAATTAACATTCACATGTATATTTCTTGTGGGTCCCCTGTATGTACAGCATGCTATTGGGAGGGCATTGGGTTGGTAGAGCTGATATTTTAGAAATGGAATAACTGAGGCTGGGAAGCTAAATGACTCATCTAGGATGATAAAGGTAACAAGAGGCACTGAGGATGCTAGAATCCTGACTCCCTGACCACGCCCCCTTCTCTGTACTCCCTTCAACAAACCAAATAAAACAAATGAAGTTAGGAAGTAGAGGCGATGTGTCTGACAACTGACAAAAGGACCTCCTTGCTGGAATGGACAAGCAAATGTAACCTTTTGTTTAGTTCTGTTAAAATACCACAGTCCTCTAATTTTCATTTGATGTCTGTAGTTCCTGTAGTTTCTTCCACTCGTTTCACCAGTTCCATTGGACAAACATACCCTTTTGCCTAATGTTGCATTTTCTTTCAGACAATGACAACAGTATGGGCTTTAGAATTTATCAACCTATGTTTGAAGTTCAATTCTGTTACTATTTGTATGACCTAAGGGCATGGGAAAAAAATCTCTTCCAGGCAAAAGAAAAGGCTTCCCTGGTGGCTCAGTGGGAAGAGTTTGCCTGCCGACGCAGGTTTGACCCTGGTCTGGGAGGATCCCACGTACCATGGATCAACTAAACCTGCGCACAGCTACTGAGCCTGTGCTCTAGTGCCTGGGAGCTGAAGCTGCTGAAGCCCATGGACCCCAGAGCCTGTGCTCCAGAACGAGAGAAGCCACTGCGATGAGAAGCCGGCGCACCGCAACCAGAAAGCAGCTCCCACTCGCCCCAACTAGAGCAAAGCCCACGCAGCGCTGAAGACCCAGCACAGCCATAAATAAATACAAAACTATCTTTAAAAAGAGGGTAGGTGAATGAAAATTCACCTCATCAAACTGCTAGAACGTTTTTAATGGTAATTCCATGTATGCACAGTGCCTGCCACAGTGAAGGTGATCCACACGTGTAAACGCCTTTCCTTTGATATGACCACATTCTGCCTTTGGTGTACATTTCGATTATGTGCTTGTTTCCTAGTTACAGTGCGTTGCAGTGAAAGCCAAGAGACTAAGGGGAAAACAGGGCTAAGATGAATTCAATACATATCCTCTAAGTATAATATTTATCTGTATTCACATGATGAAGCATCTATTAAAGCACCCAGAATCTCCTACTGGAGCAAAACTCTTAGTCATTTATGTTATTGTTATTTAGTCACTAAGTCATAGGCAACTTTTTTGAGACTCTTCGGACTGTAGCCCACCAGGCTCCTCTGTCCATAGGATTTCCCAGGCCAGAATACTGGAGTGGGTTGCCATTTACTTCTCCAGCGGATCTTCCTGATCCAACCCGTGTCTCCTGCACTTCAGGTGGATTCTTTACCACTGAGCTACCAGGGAAGCCTGTCTGCAAATTTAAGACTTACGTTTAGAAAATGGTGAACAATACAGAGATACTTTCAATCCAGAGCCACAGACACACATGAAAGGATGTGTGAACCTCAGTGTATCTGTTTAGTCTACCATTCCCTCATTTATTAGAGAAACATTTACTGAGTTCCTATTATGTGCCTGGCTTCCTGGAGCCTGTGTTTCCAGGTAAAGAAGCATCCAAAAGTTAGGATGGGCATGCCTGAGTTCTAATGTGTCTCCGGTGGGTGTGGGGAAAGATGGGCTTCAAGTAAACTTGGAATCCGTGTAATTTCAAATTGATCTGACGCTGAGTCCCTGAAACTGTGAAACTGTTTCATGATGGCAGGTGTCCAGAAGGGGGAGCTAGCCCCTTCCGGTCCATGTCACCAGAGCTATTTCAATCAGATTTAGGGGCTGGGGCTTCCCTGCAGAGAGTCAGACACGACTGAGCGACTTCACTTTCACTTTTCACTTTCATGCATTGGAGAGGGAAATGGCAACCCACTCCAGTGTTCTTGCCTGGAGAATCCCAGGGACAGGGGAATATGGCGGGCTTCCGTCTATGGGGTCACACAGAGTTGGACACGACTGAAGCGACTTAGCAGCAGCAGCAGCAGCTTCCCGGTGGCTCAGACGGTTAAAAAATCAACCTGCAATGCAGGAGACCCAGGTTCGATCCCTGGGCCGGGAAGATCCCTGGAGAAGGGAATGGCAACCCACTCTAGTATTCTTGCCTGGAGAATCCCACTAACAGAGGGGTTGGCCGGCTACTGTCCATGGAGTCACAAACAGTCGGACTAACCACTGAGTGACTAACACTTTCACTCTGGGCTTACCTATTGTGACCTTCTGAGCAGCTGGCCCCAGAGATCTGGACACATCTGGGTAAATGGGAAAATGACCCAAGAATGTTCCTTCCGATTTTAATCATGAATGTCAAAGGTAAAGGAAGCCTTAGATTACCTTACCCTTGCCTCTGTTTTATAGATAAGGAAACAGGCTCAGAGAGGCAGAGACTTGCCTTACATATGCAAGTGTGCATTATATTTATACTAAAAATTATCTGTTGCTTATCTGAAATTCAAATTTAACTGAGCACCCTGTGTTGTTATGTGCTGAATGTGGTAACTCTAAGCCTGAGTCATGATGTCCAACAAAATAAAATGTTAATCCAGTGTAAGTTTTGAAACAGTGTGTTCAGCCCTGTTCCTACAGTCATTTTTAAAGGTCTGTGTAGTATTCTTAACTCATATTATTTGGGGATCTGTAACTTCAAGGATGGGCTTCCCTGATGGCTCAGATGGTAAAGAATCTACCTGCAATATGGGAGACCCAAGTTCAATTCCTGGATTGGGAAGATCACCTGGAGAAGGGAATGGCAACCCACTCCAGTATTCTTGCCTGGGAAATCATCCCATGGACAGGAGAGGCTGGTGGGCTGTACAGTTCATGGGGTCGCAAAGAGTCAGACATAAGACTGAGTGAGTAACAACTTCAAGGATACTTTTCCTTTGTTGCAATGCAAATGAATTTTAATAATGATCTGAGATCACTTATATAATTATAATTAAACTTAAGTATTTGAAATATATATATCTGCCCTATTGAAGAATAATTCTAATTGGTAGTGGGCCCTGTTCTTTTTCAGAGTTAGTCTGATAACCATTGAGAAAGAGACTGACATGACATTCAACTCCGAAAATGACTGCATCAGAGGTTCCATGATACATTTTCAGTGCCTCACCGATCAAGAGGCTGGTGACTGAAATCTCTGGGACAGTGTCAGCAAGGAGCCCATCCCTTGCTGTTTCACAAAAGCCAACATCCCAGTAATGACTGTTTCTTCTTGTAACAAAAAAGACAGTAAAATCAAAGGGGAAATATTCAAAGTACAGTGAAAAGAATTGGCATCAGAAAAGATGACAAGGTGACTGGTGGAAAGTAGGGAAAGATTTTTAAAGTTCTCCACTGTGGGAGCATTCTATAATCACTGGCTTTGTCTCTTTTTTTCCTCAAGATTTTATTATATTGTTTTTTTATTCTGTGTTAGTTTCTGCTGCACAGTGAAGTGGATCAGCCATATGTATACATAAATCTCCTCCCTCTTGAACCTCCCTCCCACTTTTCCGCCACCTCACCCCTCTAGGGCATCACAGAGTACCGAGCTGAACTTCCTGTGCTTTATAGCACGTTCCCACAAGCTGCCTGTTTTACACATGATAGTGTATAGCTGGCAATACAAAGGAAAGAAACTGGGTCATTGGTAGAGATGTGGATGAACCTAGAGTCTATCACATAGAATGAAAACAGTCAGAAAAACAAATATTGTATATTAATGCATATATGTGGAATCTAGGAAAATGGTGCAGAGGAACCTATTTCCAGTGTGGGAATAGAGAAGCAGACATACAGGATGGTTTGTCTCTTATCCAGTTTCCTTCCCTGTGGTACTAACCCTGTGCTTCCTGGGTGTCTGCTGGAAACCAGCAGTAAGAGAAAAGGTTTCCACCTGTTAACATGTAAACCTAAGCAGCCCGTGTCTGCATGGAGCAACCCGTGACTCAGCGATGCTCAAAAGCAATGTCAGAGGTGAAGCAAACCCGCCTTCTCCAGATGCCTGATGACCATCTTCTAATAATCCACCCTGCAAGTTAGTGCCCATGGGCAAGTGTGCAGGGCAGAGAGGAGCCGGAACAGAAAACCCCTCAGTGGGTGCAGTAGAAAAGACACAGGGTCAAAGGTTCTAAATTTTGGACATCACTCTATCAGCAATGAGCTCTGATTCTGGACAAGTTCTCCAGCCACCCCCTTTATAGAATGATGAACCTGAACAAGACTAAGCACCCTATCCTAGGAAGCTCCAAAGAACCTTAATTTAGCAATAATTACCTTTACTCCAAACCTTCACTTCCCTTGTCCATCTCTCCCCACAAACTTGGCAAAGCCCTCATCTTCCATCAGCCCAAATCTTCCTAATCTTTGCATCACCACCCCCAGGCAGCTGAGAAGCATGGGAGAAAGTGTCACTACTAAGAAGGTCGGCACCACCCCAGACCTACAGCCTGCAGCCTGCAGCCTCCACCTTCACACAGCAAAGGTCCTCCTTCGGCTTCAGGAGACTAGAGAACCCCTGGGTCCCTGCTCCACAGACTCACTGCTGCCACAAGGCTCTTGTCTTCCTATCGCAGTAGAAGGGTCTCTCCCTAGACGATGCTCCACTGATTACCATTTCCAGGGGGTGTAACTTTCTTCCATTTTACTGAGGATATCCTCAGCATAAAATGCTGATATAATCTAATATTTTAAAAAACCTCCCTTGTCTGTCCTGTTGGCCATTTCCTTTCTTGAGTTAAGCTCTTTGAAAGGGTGGTCTGTAACCATCATGTCCACTTTCTTATTCCAATTCCTTCTTTCACTCACTCTAAAAATAAAAATTATCTATTTTTAATTGAAGAAGAATTGCTTTACAATACTGTGTTGGTTTCTATCATACATCAATATGAATCAGCCACAGGTATACATATGTCCCCTCCCTCTTCAACCTCCCTCCTACCTCCCACCCCATCCCACCTCTCTAGGTTGTTAGGGAGCCCCGAATTGAGTTCCATGAACCATACAGCAAATTCCCACTGGCTATCTCTTTTACATATGATAGAGCATATGTTTCACTCACTGGTACATAGCTTCTGCCCCAGCCACCCCAAATCATCACTGTCTTACTGCTGAAGCCAGCGGACACGTTCTAGCCCTCAGGCCTAAAATAGCACTTACACTGAAATGCCCTTTCTGTTGTCTGATCTCTCTTTCCCTTAAATGTCAATCTCTCCCACGTAGTGTCTCAAGCTCTTCTTCCCTGGTTAGATTAATTTGCAACTTTCCAGCTCTCATTTTTCCAAAACTGAACTAGTCATCCAGCTTCTTAAACCCTCTACATCCTCCTCAATGTAAGGGAGCAGCAGTGGCTTTGTCACCAACAAATCAGAAACCTTAGCCCCATCCTTAAATTCACCATTTCTCTCACCTTCATTTCAATTGATCACTGAATCATATCAGTTTGACCTCTACAATGACCTCGAATCAGGCAGATCTGAGTTTGTCATCACTACCAACCATAACATCGCACTGAAAATTTTATTTTTTTTCACATTGAAAATTTTAGAGGTTCCAGAGAACCGAGAGGGTACAGCCCAGCTCTGTACTGTGGCCCTCAAGGCCTTCTGAAAGTCACCTCTTACATACCACACTGACCCAGCCACTCTCTGCTGTTGTGTTGTCTATTTTCATCCAAATGAGTGCCTGTGGTCTTCAAAATGTCTCATGCTGGTACTCACCCAGGGCCTCTGCACATGCTTCTCTGACTGCTGAATTCTCTCATTGCTTCTCTGCGCCCATGTCAGCTGACTCATGTCAGGCTTCAGACTCTGTACTGATGTGTTCTCCACCAAAACCTGGAATACAGCAAAACTTTTCAATGTCTTTGGAATTTCAGTCATCTGCTTCCATGATTTTCTCTTTTAAACAATTCGATTTACCCTAATTGCATATGCCTGGCCTCTAAAGTATCCGGTTGGCCAAAAAGTTCTCCTGTGACATCGTATGGGAAAACAAACTTTCTGGCCAACCCAATTCCTGAACTTTATTTGTACTTCACTCTCTGTTCTTTGAATCTTTATCCCAATTTCAAAGAGGAAGATGCCCTTATGCTTAAGATAATGCTCAGAAGAGGATGGTAGGAGGGTGAAGGTAGTCAGTTTTCTGCTTCTGTAGGTGGAGCTGAGGAAGAGTGGGTATTACTCTGCTCCCCACATGTTGGAGAATTGATGTGGGTAATCAATAGTCAACCGAGAACAAAGCAACCTCAGAAACTCAAGACAGATGATGATGAACGGTACACAATAATTACATAAACGAATCTCACAGACTCAGTGTTGAACAACAGAATCAAGACAAAAGAATAATACAGTAACTGCTTAAACTAGTGACATAGTGAATGTGAATTTCCAAATTTAATAAAAACTACTACACAGATTTTCAAAGTTCCACCATTTTACACTACGTATAGTAGTTAACAGTTCCAGTTACTCCACATTCTCACATTTTCTCCTGTTTCTTTCCTCCATTTAAAAGAAAAATTAGCGCTTCTGATGTATATGTGTGTAATGTACAGTGTATTGTTTTAATTTGCATTTTCCTGTTTACAGGTGGTGGTGTTGGTAAAGAATCATCCTATCAATGGAAGAGATGCAAGAGACCCAAGTTTGATCCCTGTTTTGGGACGATTCCCTGGAGGAAGGCATGGTAGCCTACTTCAGTATTCTTGCCTGGAGAACCCCATGGACAGAGGAACCTTGTGGGTTGCAGTCCATGGGGTCACAAACAGTTGGACACAACTGAGCAACTGAACTGAACTTTTCCTGTAGGAGTTTTATGGTCTCCTGTTGAAGAAGCCTTTCCTTATGTCATACTAAAATTTGTATTATATTTTCCTTTCACATTTATATCTAAAATTCAACTAAATTGATTAATGTGTAGTGTGGTGTTGGGGTCAAGATTCATTTTGTATGTTTGGATATCCAATCATCCCAACAACTTTTATTGAACAGGTCATTTTTTCCCACCTTGCTTAGCTGTGTGACCTTTTTCAAAAATCAATCATCCATGTAAGTGTAGCACTGATTGTAGATTCTCTGATCTATTCCTCTGTTGTATCTGGTGTATTTGGCAATCTTTGCAGAAAAACAACACTCCCTTAATTACTGTAGCTTTGTAATAAATCTTCTTATTCACTAGAATAAGTCCCCTTTTTTCCCCTTCAATATTTTTTTCAGTATTCCTGGCCCTTTGCATTTTCAAATAAAATTTACAACCATCTTGTAAGTTTTATACAAAAGAAACTGCTAGCCTTTTTTAATGAGATTTTATTAAATCCATAAATCTATTTAGGGAGAATTAACTTCCTTAACTTTAAACCATTTATATGAATTTCATGTTTTATATAAATTTTTCCAAATTTTTAATCCATTAACATGTCATTCCATTTATTTTGGTCTCAATAATTTTTCTTTAGTTTTTGGTATGGTGGTTTTTCTCATTTTTCTTTTGACTTATTTTTAAAATTTCATATATTTGATGCTATTTTGAATTAAATAACTTAAAATCATATTTTCTAACTGTTTACTGTAGGTAGGAAGAAATACATTTGGGCACCTGATGATTTTGCTAAATTCTAATTGTGTCTTATTTTGTATTTGTCTTGCATAATTATGTCATCTGCAAAGAATATTTATCTTATTATTCCAAACATTATGCCCTTTGTTTATTTCACTTATTTGTTTGCTTGTTTGTTGTCTTGCTGTGGTGGCTAGAACACATTACTGTGTTAAGTGGTAAGACTGGGAACCTTGTCTTGTTTCCAACTCAGAGGAAAACCTTTGTTTTACCATGAAGTGTATTGCTTACAATAGGGTTTTTGGTACTCTTTATTAGATTAAGGGAGTTATTGTCTATGAATAATTTACAAAAAGTACTGAGCTTTCATGTTGAGTTTTATCAAATGCACTTCTATCTTTTGTTATGACCATGTATGATCTTTTCTTTATTATAATAAATGAATTGTACTCATTACTTCTCAAGTGTTAAAACAATCTATGTTCTTGGAATAAACCCAACTTGTTAGTGATGAATTATTTTTATATAACTTGGACTTGATATACTAATTTTTTTCAGTTTAGGATTTTACATTTATGTTTATTAGTGGTATTGTCTGTATGCTTGCTTTGATTTTATGTAAACTTTCCCACAATGACTTCTTCCCAACGCGATGTTCTTGTACAAATGAAAATGTTCTCATTGGCTATGAACTGAATTATGTCCCCCTCGAAACTCATGTTATAAGAGTCATACCCATTGTGACTGTATTTAGAGATAGGGTGTTCTAATGCTGGGAAAGATTGAAGGCAGGAAGAGAAGGGGATGACAGAGGATGAGATGGTTGGATGGCATCACTGACTCAGTGGACATGAGTCTGAGCAAACTCTGGGGGTTGCTGATGGACAGGGAAGCCTGGTGTGCTGCAGTCCATGGGGTTACAAAGAGTTGGACATGACTGAGTGACTGAACTAAACTGAACTGAGGTCACACGAGTGAGGCCCTAATCCAATAGGATTGGTGGCCTTATAAGAAGAGGAAAATCTCTCTCTATCCCCTGATGCATGTGCTGGGGAAAGATCATGAAAGGACAAAGTGAAAGGTGGCCATCTACAAACTAGGAGAAGCATCCTTATCAGAAACCAAATTTCCTGGCACCTTGATAATGGATAAAGGCACCTTCTAGCCTTTAGAGCTGTGAGAAAGTAAATATTTGTTGTTTAAGCCCCCCAGGCTGTGGTATTTTGTTATGGCAACCTGAGTAGACTAAGTAAGACATCACCTATAGCCAAAGAAGAGAGGTATAAAATCCCCAGTTACATATTCATCTCTGAGTGTTGTGTGCTTTTTTTTTTTTTTGGCCACTCAGCACATGGGATTTCAGTTCCCCAACTGGGGACTGAAACTATACCGCTGCAGTAGAAGTGCTGAGTCTTAACCACTGGACCACCAGGGAAGGCCCTCTTTAATTGCTTAGGGTGTCTTTAATTGCTTTTCTAGCTCATTACAACCCCTACATGAGTGTACTATGCTACAAAGACTAAACTGCAAAGGCAATAATCATGAAATTCCTTTGTACCAAGTAATATAAAAAATGAAAATGAAGGCAAAAATATTCAAAATATGCAAATTCATGAAAACAAGAAAAAAATATGCCTAGCTGCTATAATAATTGTTTCTATTACTGATAACAAGGTTATAGTTGATACTAACAATTTCATTTTTTCTACTAATTCCATGGTTCCTGGGCCCTTAGGGCCAGCACCTAAACTACTTGGTAATTTTGACTTGGTGAAGTAAATTTGAATTCTTAATAGTTCTGTCTTTGCTAGATTGCAGTGGTTTTCTGTTCACTTTTTAAAATATATTTATTTTATTTATGTATTTGGTCCCTCTGGATCTTGGTTGCAGCAGGCAAGACCTTTTTTTTCTTTTCAGGCTTATTTGTGGTATGTGGGATCTAGTTTCCTGACCAGGTATCAAACCTGGGCCCCCTGCATTGGGAGCACAGGGTCTTAGCCACTGGACCACAAGGGAAGTTCATGTTAACTTGTACAAATGGACAGGGAAGTGGAAAGAAGTGCCCCCAGGAAAGTTTTCTCATGTCCAGATTTTATTCACTGATGTCATTTTATAGTAGAAATCAAAGTTTCACTGACTTGATGATTAGAATCAATTTCCCCAACTGGTCTCTGCTAGTCCAGGGACACAGAGACCTGAGACAGCCAGGTGGCACTCTGTGCTTCTAACCCAACGCGTCCTACGATGGTGTCTCCTGATGGAAACACTCCTCCCTTGGGAAGACTGTGAACGAAATCAGCAGAGGCCAAATGTGTAGGAATTAGAAGCAAAAATTCTAGCAGTGGCTTATTAGATAGTGAAAAGAGCCACACCCACACCCACCTTTTCATTTCCAGACCCATATATGCCGGCAGTTGGAGAAACAGCATCACACACTGGGTGCTGTCTCAAAGCATATTCTGTATGGCAATGCCCATCTCATACACAGAATGCCATCTCTTCACTGCACTACACTGAATCTTCAGGAGGCTGGCTGTCAGCTCTGTCAGGCTAGATGCCTCTCAGTAATAGGATGTGTAGTATAAGGCCAATGAATTTCATTTCTTCTCTTCTCTTATTATGAATTGCTTTTCCTGATGAGCAGCAATGTTCTGTGGAGTACTTTGATGATAAGTAAGATGTTTCCTATTTCCACCAGAAATATTTGAGGCATATATACTGGGGGCAGTGAGGTATGGTATTAGCATTAAAGTGACATATAGACCAATAAGATAGAATAAAAAACCCAGAAATAAACTCTTGCATATATGGTCAACTAACATTTGACAAGGTAGCCAAGGTAATCAATGGGGAAAGGACAATCTCCTCAGTAACCAGTATACTGGGAAAATTATGTGTGTGTGTACTCAATCATGTCTGAGTCTTTGAGACTCCATGGACTGTAGCTCACAAGGCTCCTCTGTCCATGGGATTTCCCAGGCAAGAATACTGGAGCAGGTTGCCATTTTCTCCTCCAAGGGATCTTCCTGACCCAGGGATGGAACCTGTGTCTCTTTCGTCTCCTGTATTGGCAGGTGCGTTCTTTACCACCAAGCCACCTGGGAAGCTCTGCTGGGAGAATTAATCACAGGAAAAAAAAAAGAAAAGAAATGGGATCTCTGTTTTATACTACTCACGTAAATTATCTTAAAATGGATAAAAGCCTTAAATATTAGACCTGAAGTTGTAAAATTTCCCAAGAAGACATATGGAAAAAACTCCTTGACATGGATCTTGGCAATGATTTTTTGATATGACACCAAAAGTGAGGTGACAAAAGCAATAATTAATAAGGGGACTACATCAACTAAAAAGTTTCTGCCCAGCAAAAGAAATAATCAAGAAAACGAAAAGGCAACCTATGGAATGGAGAAAATACTTGCAAACAGTTACAGGGTTAGTATTCAAATATAAAAAGAACCCACACAATTCAATAGCAAAACCTCAAACAATCTAATTAAAAAATGTGCAGAGGTATATGTATACCTACATGTATACCTATATGTATACCTGCTTCATGTTGAGGTTTGACAGAAAACAACAAAATTCTGTAAAGCAATTTTCCTTCAGTAAAAAAATAAAAATAAATGGGTAGAGAAACTGACTAGACATTTTTACAGAGAAGATATCCAAATGGCCAGAAGGCACATGAAAAGATGCTCAACGTTACTAATCATTCAGTTCAGTTCAGTTCAGTCGCTCAGTCGTGTCTGACTCTTTGCGACCCCATGAATCACAGCGCGCCAGGCCTCCCTGTCCGTCACCAACTCCCGGAGTTCACTCAGATTCATGTCCATCGAGTCAGCGATGCCATCCAGCCATCTCATCCTCTGTCGTCCCCTTCTCCTCCTGCCCCAAATCCCTCCCAGCATCAGAGTCTTTTCCAGTGAGTCAACTCTTCGCATGAGGTGGCCAAAGTACTGGAGTTTCAGCTTTAGCATCATTCCCTCTAAAGAAATCCTAGGGCTGATCTCCTTCAGAACGGACTGGTTGGATCTCCTTGCAGTCCAAGAGACTCTCAAGAGTCTTCTCCAACGGCACAGTTCAAACGCATCCATTCTTCGGCGCTCAGCCTTCTTCACAGTCCATCTCTCACATCCATACATGACTACTGGAAAAACCATAGCCTTGACTAGACGGACCTTAGTCGGCAAAGTAATGTCTCTGCTTTTGAATATACTATCTAGGTTGGTCATAACTTTTCTTCCAAGGAGTAAGGGTCTTTTAATTTCATGGCTGCAGTCACCATCTGCAGTGATTTTGGAGCCCCCAAAAATAAAGTCTGACACTATTTCCACTAATCATTAGGGAAACATAAATCAAAACCTCAGTGAGATATCACCTGATGCCTATTAGCATGAATATTACAAAGAAGACAAGACATACCATGTGATGGTAAGGATGTGGAGAAAAGCGAGACCATGTGCAGTCTTGCTGAGAATGTAAATCGGTGCAGTCACTATGGAAAACAGTATGAAGGTTTCTCAAAAAAATAAAAAATAGAACTATCATGAGATACTGCAATCTTGCTTCTGGATATACACCTGAAGGCAACAAAATTAGGATGTCAAAGAGAGAACTGCTCTCCCATATTCTCTGTAGCACTGCTCACAACAGCCAAGACAAGGAGACAACCTACAAGTCATCAACAGATGGATGGATAAAGACGATGTGGCCTGCATGCATACAATGGAATATTATTCAGACCAAAAAAAAGGAAATCCTGTTATCCGGAACAACATGGATGAACCCTGAGGGCATTACGCCAAGTGCAATTAAGTCAGAGAAAGACAAACAGTGTACAATTTCATGTATATGTGGAATCTAAAAGAGCCGAGCTCACAGAAACAGAGTAGAGTGGTGGTTATGAGGGGCTGGAGGTAGAGGAGATGGGGAGATTTTGGTCAAAGTATATGAACTTCCAGTTGTAAGATGAGTAAGTTCTGGGGCTGTAATACAAAGCATGGAGAGTATAGCTAACAATACTATATTATATACTAGAAAGCTGTCAAGAGAGTAGATCTAAAATGTTCTAAATGTTCTCCTACACATCAAAAGTGGTACTTATGTGAGGTGATGGAGGCATTAACTTACCTTGTTGTGGCCATGATTTCACAGTATGTATACCCATGTATCATACCGTACCCTTAAACATACATGTGTATCAATTACATCTCAATAAGGCTGGAAAAAATAAAGCTGAAGAAAAAAAATACAGTCAGGACTTTCCTGGTGGTCCAGTGGTTAAGACTCTGAGCTTCCACTGCAGTGGGCACAGGTTTGATCCCTGGTTGGGGAACTAGGACCCTGCATGCCTCGTGGTGGGGCCCAAAGTAATAATAAGAGGCTGAAGATAAACTCTAGGGAGAGAAAAGGAAGCTTACAAACAAGTTAAGAAAAGCAGCCAGGGAAACAGGAGAGAAACAAGAAAAGTGAGTGATGTGGTAGCTAAGGAAACAAAACATCCCAAGGAGGGAGACTGCAGTGGGGTCAAACGTGCAAAGAATGAGCAACTGGGAGGTCTTTGATGACCTTGGCAGAAGCAGCGTGGAGACCAAAGGGAAGTGGTGGGTGGGCTGAAGTCTGAGCAGAGGCGAGGGTGTGAAGCAGCTGTGGTTGGAGTGGGGCGGGGGAGAGCCAGGTCAGCTTCCTGAGTTGCCTTTGTAGTTCTTGCTCTGCCCACTGGCTCCCAGCACCCCCACGCCCACATGCGTACATTCCTCCACAAGAACCCCTGGTGGCAGGAGCCCTGTACATCCTGAACTCGGTGATAGAATTCCTAGACATCTTTCTTCCTTCATCCCTCAATCCCACCCCCACCCCACCCCCCATCTCCCGACTGCAGGCTCAAATGGTTGTTATCCACAGCCTCCCAGCTGGCCTCTCTAAGGCTAGTCTTGTTTGTTTCCAATTTGCCTATCACACACCATGCTGCAGTCAACTTTTTAAATAATGACACTCCAGAGCATGTAGTGAAAAAAGTCCATGGAATTCTCCAGGCCAAAACACTGGAGTGGGTAGCTGTTCCCTTCTCTAGGGGATCTTCCCAACCCAGGGATCGAACCCAGGTCTCCAGCACTGCGGGAGCCAATGCTTTACTGCCGAGCCACCAGGGAAGCCCAAGAATCCTGGAGTGGGTAGCCTATCCCTTCTCCAGGGGATTTTCGCAGTTGAGGAATTAAACTGGGGTCTCCTGCATTGCAGGCAGATTCTTTACTGGCTGAGCTGCATGAGAAGTCTAAACTATTTAGCACAACTTCCTAGGTTTCCCAAGTTCTGGGTCCCATCTCTCTGTTGCCTCTTGACCAATGAAGCTTTGTTGTTTGTTTAGTCACTAAGTCATGTCCTACTCTTTTGTGACCCCATGGACTTTGGCCCGCCAGACTCCTCTGCCCACGGAATTTGCTGCAACAATACTGGAGTGGGTTGCCATTACCTTCACGGGATCTTTCGGACCCAGGGATCGAACCCATGTCTCCTGCATTGTAGGCGGATTCCTTATTGCTGAGCCACCAGGGAAGCCCAATGAAGCCTATGCTCTAGTAACATACGACTTGGCAGACTTTTTCAAACAAGCCAAGGTCTCGCATATTTTCCTTTTTCCAGGCGTTTGGAAGCCTTTCTACTCATCTTTCACGATCAGCTTTAAGCACCTCTTCCCTGGTAATCCCCTCCCTGTCTATCCCTTAATCACTCCTGCCCTTCATTCTTATTTATTTCTACTATTGTTCTCTATCCTTTATCCACTCCAACCTTTGTTGTGTTGTATGTTTACCTTCCCCAGTAGATGATGACTTCTTGGAGCACAAAAACTATGGTCTTCATCTTTATATTTCTAGGATTTATGACAATGTCTGGCATGACAAGTGAATCTTAAATTGCTGTATCATTAGAGGGGTGAGGGAGGCTCGTGAGGGAGGAGATATACGTATTTATAGAGCTGATTCACTTCATTGTACAGCAGAAACTAACACAACATTGAAAGGCAATTATTCTCCAACAAAAATTTTTTTTTAACTGCTTTAAATTTAAATTCTGCTAGAGGAGCAGTACTGATATTTCTGGCATCAGTGTTCCTGCTTCACCAGTATCGAAGGTGTGTCTGCAGCAGGTGAAGGATGCATGTCTTGTCATCCCTCTTAGTCCCCAGTTGTCCCTGGGCTCCAATGAGCAAGCACCCTCTCCTCAGCACACCTGGGTCTTTTGTTCAAGTCCACCTGGGACATCAAAGGCCTTTTTTCCCCTCTGAGGGCTCTGGAGCTCTTTTCTTGGCTTTTCCATCCAATCGGCTTCCTAAGGATTCTGTCCCAGAAACCAGAGGGAGCCCCATGAGCTGGCTGTGAAAGGGGAAGCCAGATGGCTACTGCCTGCTTGTCCCCTGACTGTGGACTCAAGGCTAAAGGGGATTTTTGCTTTGGGGAAATATCAAAAGCTGCTGTAGTGCCAATGAGGCCTGTCTAGGTAAAATTCAAAAGCTAAAATTATTCTAAATTAGCCTATCTTTTGGACTGCAAGGAGATCAAACCAGTCAATCCTAAAGGAAATCAATCCTGAATATTCATTGGAAGGACTGATACTGAAGCCGTAGTACTTTGGCCACGTGATGCAAAGAGCGAACTTACTGGCAAAGATTGATGCTGGGAAGGATTGGAGGCAAAACAAGATGGGGAGGCAGAGGATGAGATGGTTAGATAGCATCACCGACTCAATGGACATGAATCTGAGCAAACTCTAGTAGACAGTGAAGGACAAGGAAGCCTGGCCTTCTATAGTCTGCAGAGTTGCAAAGAGTTGGACACAACTTAGCAAGTGAACAACAACGACATATTTTTTACTCTTCCATTTGATTATATTTTTTCTGCTTTTATCCTGTTCATATCTGCTTTAGACTAGTTGACAATGAGTACAAATGATTTTTTTCTTTTTCTTTTTCTGGCTGTGTCATGTGGCATCTTAATTCCCCAACCTGGGATTGAACCTGTGCCCCCTGCATTAGAAATTTGGATTCTTAACCACTGGACCACCAGATAAGTTCTAAGCTTTTTCTCAGTCACTTCTTCAAGTAAATCACATTTTCAACCAGGCTGAGTTGCTTTAAAACACCGCTGTCCCCTTGCTTGCTATTGTAATTTAACTCTTGAATTCTGATGGCAAAGAAAGAAAATGACTCCATGCAAATATCTCCTTGTGATCAGTTAGGCATGACTGAATTCCCATCCACTCAATTGATACCAACATGAGGCATGGAAGATGGTTCTTAATAGGCCGGCTTGTAATAATTGTTCTTGCTATAAAGTGATTTCCACTTCATTTACATAACACTTCATTTTAAAATGTGTTCTAAGTTGGCTTAAAGCTCAACATTCAGAAAACTAAGATCATGGCATCTGGTCCCATCACTTCATGGGAAATAGATAGGGAAACAGTGGAAACAGTGTCAGACTTTATTTTTGGGGGCTCCAAAATCACTGCAGATGGTGACTGCAGCCATGAAATTAAAAGATGCTTACTTCTTGGAAGGAAAGTTATGACCAACCTAGATAGCATATTCAAAAGCAAAGACATTACTTTACCAACAAAGGTCCGTCTAGTTAAGGCTATGGTTTTTCCAGTGGTCATGTATGGATGTGAGAGTTGGACTGTGAAGAAAGCTGAGCGCTGAAGAATTGATGCTTTTGAACTGTGGTGTTGGAGAAGACTCTTGAGAGTCCCATGGACTACAAGGAGATCCAACCAGTCCATCCTAAAGGAGATCAGTCCTGGGTGGTTATTGGAAGGACATGCTAAAGCTGAAACTCCAATATTTTGGCCACCTCATGCGAAGAGTTGACTCATTGGAAAAGACTGATGCTGGGAGGGATTGGGGGCAAGAGGAGAAGGGGATGACAGAGGATGAGATGGCTGGATGGCATCACAGACTCGATGGACATGAGTCTGAGTGAACTCCAGGAGTTGGTGATGGACAGGGAGGCCTGGGGTGCTGCGATTCATGGAGTCGCAAAGAGTTGGACATGACTGAGTGACTGAATTAAACTGAACTGAAGGAATAATCTGACAGGGTCTAAGTTGACCATTTCTATAGATCAGTTATTTCAAAGACAATAACTTGCCTTATTAAATGACTGAAGTTATCATCACCTCCATGTGGGTTTTCTGGAATTGCACTATCTGAATGAACCAGGAACATCTTTATGTACTCGGCTCACATACACCATATTTTTGTGTGTTTCCTCCTTGGGCAGATGAGACTCTAAAGATGGTAGAAAACCCACAAGCAGCCACCAGTGAGGGCCAGGGTCTCAACTTCTAAGGCCAGACTCTTTCCCCACTAATACCCAAAATGGGGTACACTTCACTGCCCCACGTGTCTAGCACAAGCACTTCTCCCTATCACTGTGTGTGATTGTAGACTAGGGTAGGATCAAACTCTGATGATGTAAAGAGGATGGCAATCTGATTCTTTACCTGGTCAATTTCACCCCTATGTGGTACAGGCTCAGGGTGAGTTGCTGTTTACCTGCCTATAAGTTTGCCATGTTTTTCTCTTGTTTCCTAGATCCCAGGCTGATTCTGGCAAAGCGATGCTTCAGCATAAAAGCTGTCATTTACTGAATTACTCAGTAGCCCCGCCCCCCCGCCAGTGACTTTTATTAATAAAAGTCCTTCCTGAGTGACAGCAATGAGAATCTTGATGTAAAAGATGTGACCGCCTAAAGCCAGTGCTACTCAGGACCCCTCTAAGAGCCCTTTCATCACTTGAGCCTCAGGACCCAGAACTGTTGGACTCAGCAAAAGCCTGGGCCATCTGCAGAGGTGGCCAGACTGTGTCTTGGAGAAATATTGCTCCAGGGCCTTGGAGCTTTCAAGTTTACTTTAGAGAACTCTTCATTCAGACAAACCTACCTAATGACTCGTGAGATTTGAGGACAACAAAGATAATGTACGGAGATTTGCAGCGGTAAGACGAGTTCAGCAAGCGTCTTATCTCTTTAGAGGAAGAAATGGCCATGTTCTTGGGAAATCTAATTTGTTCAATAACAAATTGCCCCAGAAAAATGACAACCCATGCTCAAAATGTCACAGGACTTGTCGTGCAATATTCCAGTGCTGAATTGTTTATTCAATAATACTGACTGTCACCTAGGGGTTACAGCCCAAAGGAAAATATCAAATTATGTGACATTTTATCTGTAGTGCGTAAGTCAAGCTCAAAGGGAAATTGTATTAAAGCAAAACCAAATGTCTTTGAATGTCTTTCTGGACCCTTGGAGAATACAAATCACTTCTCATATTCAGATTAGCATTCCCAGGTGACTTTTTTTAGGTTGATGTTCATGTTGATGCCAGAGGTGATACCATAATCACTCCATTCAAAGGCTTGCCTAGTCTTGGGTTGGGAGAAGAGTTTAGTTTCCAATGCCAGGTGAGAATGACAAGTGTAAGGTCATGTTAAAGTCTCCAGTCAAGTGGAAGCTACATTCGAAGTCTAACCACTGCCCTCCACCAAAGGAATAGGAAGTCTATTGATAGATAAAGAATCTGGCACAGGGAGTGAAAATAATTTAGTGGAGCCCAAACCTATATGAGAAATATTGTTAAAGAGTCATTTGTACATTGTTCAAGGATAAGGTGAGAAAGACCCAGAGGTGCATTTTTATAGCTCTGTCCTCATTTCTTTCAACAGCATAAAAGTCAAACATGAAATGAATAGGGTGTGGGTATCAAGATTCCCGGGAGAAATATCAATAACCTCAGATATGCAGATGACACCACCCTTATGGCAGAAAGTGAAGAGGAACTAAAAAGCCTCTTGATGAAAGTGAAAGAGGAGAGTGAAAAAGTTGGCTTAAAGCTCAACATTCAGAAAATGAAGATCATGGCATCTGGTCCCATCACTTTATGGCAAATAGATGGGGAAACAGTGGAAACAGTGTCAGACTTTATTTTTGGGGGTTCCAAAATCATTGTAGATGGTGATTGCAGCCATGAAATTAAAAGATGCTTACTCCTTTGAAGGAAAGTTATGACCAACCTAGATAGCATATTCAAAAGCAGAGACATTACTTTGCCAACAAAGGTCCATCTAGTCAAGGCTATGATTTTTCTAGTGATCATGTATGGATGTGAGAGTTGGACTGTGAAGAAAGCTGAGCACCAAAGAACTGATGCTTTTGAACTGTGGTGTTGGAGAAGACTCATGAGAGTCCCAAGGAGATCCAACCAGTCCCAAGGAGATCAGTCCTGGGTGTTCTTTGGAAGGACTGATGCTAAAGCTGAAGCTCCAATACTTTGGTCACCTGATGCAAAGAACTGATTCATTGGAAAGGACCCTGATGCTGGGAAAGATTGAAGGCAGGAGGAGAAGGGGACGACAGAAGATGAGATGGTTGGATGGCATCACTGACTCAATGGACATGAGTTTGAGTGAACTCTAGGAGTTGGCAATGGACAGGGAGGCCTGGGTGCTGCAGTCCATGGGGTCGCAGAGTCAGACACGACTGAGCGACTGAACTGAACTGAAAAGGATGTAGTCCATAAAATATGACATGATTACATTAGAAGACATTTTCATGTTAAGAGTTTTTTCCAACTGAGGCAAAGAGGAGAAAGAAACCACCTCTGGCCTTAAGCTCTCTTAACCTTAAGAGACAAGAGACTTTGGGGGTGCAAGGAGTTGGGATTGACTCTTCTTGGCATGTGAATGAGGAAGGTGGGGATGGGTGTTGGTCATGGAAGACTTAACAGGAAAGAATCTTACAGAGTGCCTTTAGGATGGACGTGGTGTTAAAAAAAATTGCATTTCAGATATAAGAATTTAAGATGCAGTGTTGAAGGAGAATTTAGAGTTTAACTCTTTAGCTGCAAGTTTTTTAACTAAATAAAGAGAAGATGCCTTTGCAGGCTGTGACCAGCTCAGTATCACACAGTTAGTGATGGAGCCAGGATGGAAATAACTGAGAAGAAAAGCTGCCCCGTACTATCCACATAGCGAAGGCTGTACTTACAGCATCTTCCTTAGCCCCCAGCTCAGTCTTCCTTTCCAAAGAAGGTATCTTAAGATCCAGAGAAGTGACATGATTTGTCCAACTACACTGACTTGTCTGTTAAATGGCAGAGCACATTAAAGCCCTGAGGCCCTGCATTATGCAATATTCCCCAGGTTTTAGAAATCCCAGAGCTAGTTTCTTTCCATCCTCCTACATTGCCTTACAACAATATATAAAAGATTGCATTTAAACCAGGTACTTCCTTGTAAAGTCAATTAAAACTCCTGGAAAGAAATTAGAATTAAACACATAATTGTGCCTTTAGGCCTCACATTCTTCCAGCTTCAACAGGATGTACTATTCATAAATCTTGTGAATGATACAAGCGTATTCATGTATTCATATAAATATTGAAATTAAATCACCATTCCTATTGTCATTGCAATCATCACAGATAATGGATAAGATTTATTTCCCTTTCAAATATCACAGGGAGAAAAATCTAATGAAAATGATTGTTATACACTGATGTCCAGAGGGGTTGTGATACTAAGATGATTTAGTCCCATGAATATTTCCAAATTTATTGAAAATGCATATTGATGGTCTTAGAGTTCATGTATATGTGCAATTTATATAGAGAATAACCCTGAATTGTTGTTGTTTAGTTGCTCAGTCATATCCGACTCTTTGTGACCCCATGGACTGTAGCCCGCTAGGATCCTCTGTCCGTGATATTTCCCAGGCAAGAATACTTGAGTGGGTTGCCATTTCCTTCTCCAGGGGATCTTCCTGACCCAGGGATCAAACTCATGTCTCCTGCTTGGCAGGCAGATTCTTTCCCGAGCCACTCGGGAAACCCATGCGTTAGTCAACAAATATTGTCATACCAGGGTAGAGGGTATCCCTTGAAACCTGAAGAAGCAAACTGAGGGCTAGTAAAAGTAATTCTGATATACAGAGCGATAGTAAATTTACAGATGCGGTGTCCTTGGAGGTAAAGACAGAAGAAACTGAAATTATAATGGTGTCACCATGTCCTGGGAGAAGGCAATAGCACCTCACTCCAGTACTCTTGCCTGGAAAATCCCATGGATGGAGGAGCCTGGTAGGCTGCAGTCCAAGGGGCCGCAAAGAGTTAGACATGACTGAGTGACTTCGCTTTCACTTTTCACTTTCATGCATTAAAGGAAATGGCAACCCACTCCAGTGTTCTTGCCTGGAGAATCCCAGGGACGGGGGAGCCTGGTGGGCTGCCATCTATGGGGTTGCACAGAGTCAGATACGACTGAAGTGACTTAGCAGCAGCAGCACCAGGTCCTGAGACCGTTCATGTGCTAGTCCATGGGATCTGGGGGAGGGCTGCTATGTTTATCAAAGGTTTGGGAAAATACACGGGAACTGGAAATATACATGGGAACGAGCTACAGAGAAATTCTGACCCTTAGTTATCTGTCTCAGTGACTCAGTAAATCTTCTTTATGCATCTTCAGTGAGTGGCTTAGCAATTGAGACCCTGTAAGGTCTATCAATCAAAGCCATTTGAGCATCTACCAAACATGGGTCACTTCAAAGACATCTGCATTATTGCAATCTGCAGCCAAGGGAATCTGAGCAAACTCCAGGAGAGGGTAAAGGACAAGGGAGTCTGGCGTGCTGCAGTCCATGGGGTCGCAGAGTCAGACATGACTAAGCAACTGAACAACAGTCAAGCAAAGAAAACCTCAAAAAAAGAAAACAAGTTCCTTTACTGATCTACTTGAAGTCTCCCTTTCTGGGTTTCATTTCCTGGAGATTAACCTCTTTCACTGAACCTCAGCCCTGATCCAGGAAATGACTATACCTTCCAGGGTAAATGACAACTTTGCCAGAGGGTTAAGGGATTAGTCTAAGAGACATTCAGAGGCAGCCATTATATTCTATAGGGATACAATGCAAAACACCCACATTAACATAGAAGATTCCTGCAGCTAGGAACACCTGTGCTGGGGGTTTGGCTTTCACTGCAGCGAAGAGTCAAATTTTTTCCACAGCCGTAAATCATTCAAGGAAATCAGAAACTGGAGAGTCCATGCGAGCACTGCTTAAGACTTTCAGGTCGTAGAATTGGTCCTACAGCACAATGTTAATTACTCAGTCCTGTCCGACTTTTTGTGACCCCATGGACTATAGCCTGCCAGGCTCCTCTGTCCCTGGGATTTTTCAGGCAAGAATACTGGAGTGGGTTGCCAGTCCCTTCTCCAGGGGATCTTCCTGACCCAGGGATCAAAGCCAGGTCTCCTGTACTACAAGCAGATTCTTTACCTTCTGAGCCACCGAACTGGTATAGAAAGTGTAGGTGTGTTATTCGGCTAAGAAATACACAACTGATTTTCATTCCTGGCTTATAGACATCAACCTTACTTCACAGCTGTTCCCTACCATGAGCCAGTCCCTTACCTGAGTTAAAAAAGATTTTCCTGACCTTTGCATGGTCTAGTTACTTCATTTACGGTTTCTTTTCTTGGCAAAGATTTTAAATATTCTACAGTCTTTTTTAAAAGATAGCTTCTGATTTCCAGCTATGCACAATAAAGTCTTCCTTGCTGTTGGATTGAAGTTTTATGGCATTTCTTATATTATTTTAAAGATTTTGTTAATGCCAGTTACATCCGTTGTACCTCTGGCTTGAATTTTTGTCTACACTAAGTTGGGAAGCCGACTTTTATCTTCTAGAAAGATAGCTCTTTACATCAGCGCCGTTTATAAGACAGACCGTTCCTCCCACTGGGTTAAATGTTTTTCGTAAAGTAATTCTCACTCAGCAGTGTTTTCTGTTGCTGCTTCTGTCCCGCGGACTTTGTCTCCATTATGACCCTGGCACCATCTTGTTCTGACGGAGGTGGCTCTACTCTGGGTGCTGCTTCGTGGTCTGGGGTGGCCCCCTTATGCCTGCTCAGATCTCCTGCAGGAGAACCCAGCAGGTCAGCCCGGAAGAGCTGGAGAGCTGCTTGAGGCTCAGTGTGGGGGCCAGGAAGCCCCCAGCCAGGGACTGAGCTGGCTGGCGGAAGCAAGGGCCTGGTCCCTTCTACCCAGAGTGGGATGCCCCCAGCTGTGGAAGCTTTGCTCCATCCCGAGCTCTCCACTCTCAGGTTGTCTGGGACGGGTGGTCAGGATCTCAGGTTGTCTGGGACGGGTGGTCAGGACCGCTTGGTGTCTGCCCTTTCAGCCTCCCTTCCACAGGGGTCAAGTCGCATCAAGGCCTGAGGGCTTCCTCCCTTTTATAGGCATTCTTTATCCCCACCCCCACAACCCCCACCAAATTAACTCTTTCCTGTCCTTCCCTGGTGGCTCAGGTGGCAAAGAATCGGCCTGCAATACGGGAGACCTGGGTTGGGTCCCTGGGTCGGGAAGATCCCATGGAAGAGGGAATGGCAGCGCACCCCAGTATTCCTGCGTGGGAAATCCCATGGACAGAGGAGCGTGCTGGGCTACAGTCCATGGGGTCGCAAAGAGTCAGATATGACTGAAGCGACTAACACTTTGGGTTCTATCTCAATGCTTTCCAAGGATTCACACTTAACACCCAATGTAAACTGCGCCACCCCAGCCTCACCCAACTCCTTCTCCTCTTGGCTAGCCTTGGACTTTTATTCTTCCATAGACACATGATCAAGATACTACAGAGTCTTCTCTGTCAAAAGAAAAAAAAAAGCTGGGATTATAAATAGAAGCGCGTTAAACTTAGATACCAATTTTGGGGAAATTGACACTATTTGCAATTCTATATTTAACTGTGTATTTGCTTTCTGTTTACATCTCCCACTAAACTGTAAATAGGTATTTTTTTGTGTGTTTGTTTACCTCTCTGTACCTAACACACATCCCCGTGCCACTTCATAACAGATATGTGATAGATATTTGGCGAATAAATGAAATAACCGACATTCAATTCTCCCCATTTTAAAAGGTAAACAAAGACATTTATGGCAGGGGGCGTCCCTGGTGGTCCAGTGGTTAAGACTTCACCTTCCAGTGCATGCTTGATCCTTGGTCAGGGAACTAAGATCTCACATGTGTCATAGCCAAAAATATCAACACATAAAACAAAAGCAATATTGTAATATATTCAATAAACACTTAAAAAAGAAAAGACATTTAAGCCAGACAATATATGATGAGTAGTTGTTACTAAGAATATTCTTTAGTAATTGGGCAATATATGATGCTGTTTTTAACCGATTCTCCAATACAAATAGATTTTTTAAAATTTAAATTTATTTATTTTAATTGGAGGCTAATTACAATATTGTATTGGTTCTGCCACACATCAACATGAATCTGCCACGGGCGTACACATGTTCCCCATCCTAAACCCCCCTCCCACCTCCCTCCCTGTACCATCCCTCTGGGTCGTCCCAGTTCTCCAGCCCCAAGCATCCTGTATCAAACCTGGACTGGTGATTCATTTCTTATATGATATTATACATGTTTCAATGCTGTTCCCCCCAAATCACCCCACCCTCTCCCTCTCCCACAGAGTCCAAAAGACTATTCTATACATCTGTGTCTCTTTTGCTGTCTCGCATACAGGGTTATCGTTACCATCTTTCACAATTTGTATGGAAATACAAGAAACCTTGAATAGCCAAAGCAATCTTGAGAAAGAAGAATGGAACTGGAGGAATCAACCTGCCTGACTTCAGGCTCTACTACAAAGCCACAGTCATCAAGACAGTATGGTACTGGCACAAAGACAGAAATATAGATCAGTGGAACAAAATAGAAAGCCCAGAGATAAATCCACACACCTATGGACAGCTATCTTTGACAAAGGAGGCAAGGATATACAATGGAGAAAAGACAATCTCTTTAACAAATGGTGCTGGAAAAACTGGTCAACCACTTGTAAAAGAATGATACTAGAACACTTTCTAACACCATACACAAAAATAAACTCAAAATGGGATTAAAGACCTAAACGTAAGACCAGAAACTATAAAACTCTTAGAGGAGAACATAGGCAACACACTCTCTGACATAAATCACAGCAGGATCCTCTATGACCCACCTCCCAGAATACTGGAAATAAAAGTAAAAATGAACAAATGGGACCTAATTAAAATTAAAAGCTTCTGCACAACAAAGGAAACTGTAAGCAAGGTGAAAAGACAGCCTTTGGAATGGGAGAAAATAATAGCAAATGAAGCAACTGACAAATAACTAATCTCAAAAATATACAAGCAACTCCTGCAGCTCAATTCCAGAAAAATAAATGACCCAATCAAAAAATGGGCCAAAGAACTAAATAGACATTTCTCCAAAGAAGACATACAGATGGCTAACAAACACATGAAAAGATGCTCAACATCACTAATTATCAGAGAAATGCAAATCAAGACCACAGTGAGGTACCATTTCACGCCAGTCAAAATGGCTGCGATCCAAAAGTCTACAAGCAATAAATGCTGGAGAGGGTGTGGAGAAAAGGGAACCCTCTTACACTGTTGGTGGGAATGCAAACTAGTACAGCCACTATGGAGAACAGTGTGGAGATGCCTTAAAAAAACTGGAAATTTAACTGCCTATGACCCAGCAATCCCACTGCTGGGCATACACACTGAGGAAACCAGAATCGAAAGAGACACGTGTACCCCAACGTTCATCACAGCACTGATTATAATAGCCAGTACATGGAAACAACCTAGATGTCCATCAGCAGATGAATGGATAAGAAAGCTGTGGTACATATACACAATGGAGTATTACTCAGCCATTAAAAAGAATACATTTGAATCAGTTCTAATGAAGTGGATGAAATTATTATACAGTGTGAAGTAAGCCAGGAAGAAAAACACCAATACAGTATACTAATGCATATATATGGAATTTAGAAAGATGGTACAAATAGATTTTTTTATTTAAAAATTTTCATTTTAGGGGCTTCCCTGGCAGTCCAGTGGTTAAGACTTTGCCTTCCAAATCTGGGGGTGTGGGTTTGATCCCCGGTCAGGGAGCTAAGCTCCAACATACCCCTCAGCCAAAAAACCAAAGAACAAAACAGAAACAATCTTGCAATATTCAACAAAGACCAAAAAAAAAAAAAAATCCACATCAAAAATAAAATCTTAAATTACTTTATTTCATTTTAGATATATTAACTAAACTTGGAATATATTTGCCTATGGAAACAAAACATATTAAGTAGAAATTAGACTCAGCCTATTCCACAGTGTGTGCAACTCTTGAAACTATATTTTGGATTAAACAGGCTTCTGTGGAGCTAATTGCTATTTGGAAAAGTATTGTAATAAGAATAAAAGTATTAACCGATTCAGTTAAGAAGATAAGAGACTCTGCTCTGCTCTCTTCACCACTGCCGCCTCTGATAAGAGAAAAGGAGGCGCTGCCCAGGGCAAGAGCAATTCAAATGCCATCTCCATCACTCAGTGGCCAAACAACCTTGCACCATCTACCTGACCGGAGAAGGAAATGGAAACCCACTCCAGTATTCTTGCCTGGAAAATTCCAAGGACAGAGGAGCCTGGGGAGCTACAGTCTATAGAGCTGCAAAGTCAGACATGACTGAACACACGTGCATGCAATCTAAGTCTCATTTCTGCAGTATCTGTAGGGACAACGACGTCACCTTTCAGCTCTTGTTCTTCATTAGGCGAGCATGCATCTGACTCACCGGGAGAGGTCTTTTGAACCAAAACACAAGGGTCCTGATCCCAGACTGGGGTGGGTCCTAGGAATGGGGATTTAAAAATCTGCTCAGGATTCTGATGAGGTGATTCTGATGGAAACTCGTCAGCCAGGAACGTCTAAGTTATGCTGTAATAAGGAACCCTGCGTTTCCCAGGGCTTAACACATGAACATTTATTTCCTATGCATGGTGTACATTCCATGTGGGTTTAGTGGGGTGGAGGGTTCAGCTCCACAGTTATTTGAGGCTCAGGACCACAGAGTCTCCATCATCTGGGACACTCCCATCACCACAGCAGGACAAATGAGGTGTGCCATGCACAAGCAATAAGTATTGTCCTGGAAGTGACATTTGTCACCTGCTCACAGCATTTTGGCTCAAAGTAGTCACATGATCCTGCCTTCCCGCAAGAGGGGCAGGCAGTGATCTCCCCTGGGTGCCCAGGAAATAAAGAAGAACCCATCTGGTGAGCAAAACTAATGTCTACACACCGACAATGTTAAGAAGGACTGCATTCAATTCACTAATTAAATGAAATACTTAAAGTAGGGTATTACTTATATAATATGGTACCACTGCACTTACATGGCTATTTAAAGTTGAATACAATTTAAAATGCAGTTCTTCAATCACAGTAGTCATGTTTCAAGTACAAAGTAGCCTGAAGTGGTTTGTGCCTACTCCACGGGCAGCTCAGATGTGAAAGATTTCCGTTCACTGCAGAAAGGTCTATTAGACAAGGCTGCTCTAGTCCACAACCCGACTCCTTCCCTTTATTCTATACCCACAGATGGCTGTCAGTAGAAATGCTCTATGTGCTGGCAACTGCTCAGAAGCTTTCCACATGAAGGGCATTTGCAAGCTAGATGTTCACAAGGCAAAGAATGGAGGTAGTGGGCTGGGGGAAGGTGTGTGATACATTTTCAGTTTAGCAAAGAAAGAAAGTGAAGTCATTCAGTCGTGTCTGACTCTTTGCAACCCTGTGGACTGTGGCCTATGAGGCTCCTCCGTCCATGGGATTTTCCAGGCAAGAATACTGGAGTGGGTTGCCATTTCCTTCTCCAGGGGATCTTTCCAACCCAGGGATTGAACCCAGGTCTCCTGCACTGTAGGCAGACACTTTACCGTCTGAGCCACCAGGGAAGTCCAGGTTAGCAAAACTAATGATAAAAGGGCTAAAGAAGGACAAGTGAGTGAAGTAGCTCAGTCGTGTCTGACACTTTGCAACCCCATGGACTGTAGCCTACCAGGCTCCTCCATCCATGGGATTTTCCACGCAAGAGTACTGGAGTGGGTTGCCATTGCCTTCTCCGGGGATCTTCCCAACCCAGGGATCGAACCCTGGTCTCCTGTATTGTAGGCAGACGCTTTACCATCTGAGCCACCAGGGAAGTCTGTTTTAATGATAAAAGGGCTAGAGTAAAGAAAGACAGGCGTACCTAAAAAAGGGTCATGTGGAAGACGTGTCGGTCAAAAAGGGGATAAAAGTGGTTGTCAAAGCAAACCTGTAAGGATTATGATTAACTACATACAGAAGGCAAGGAGAACCAACTTCACATGCTTTTACAAATAGGAATCTTATGCAAAGTGGTCTAACCAACCTCCATCTCTACTGAAAACAATCAAAAGTGATGGGATTAAATTTGATTTATATAGGGTAGAATGCATTGGGTGAAAAATAGCTGATTGCAAATACTCGTCTATAGTATTGTAAAATGGGAGATGTATTACATATTTATGGTTTGGAGAATACCATACTATTTGAAAATGTGGGACAACACAGAGATCATTTTGCTGAATGATCTCTTCTAAAATGTCTTCTAAAGCTGTGATTCTATTTGGGGTTCCTCACATATCCAGTGACCTATGACTCGGTAAGTGTTTAGGACAGTGACTCAAAGTGTGGCCTGCAAACTCCTGGTGGTCCCCAAGAAGTTTCAGTTCAAACTATTTTCCTAATAACACTGAGATGTTATTTTCCATTTTCAGTGCTAACATTTGCTCTGAAGGTGCAAAAAAGCCTTAGTGAGTAAAACAGCTGGCCCTTTAGTATAAATCCAGTGGGTCAAATCTATTCTATCGGCTATTGGGTTCAATACAGTGCACGTGCAGTAAAAAAAGAAAACAAACAAAAAACCCCTAAAATTTTAAAATGCTATTTTCACTAAAAATGCCCTTGAGGAAGTCATAAAAACCACTACTTTTGTTGAATCTTGACCCTTTATATGTCTTTGAATGTTTTGATGGTGACATTGGAAGTAAGCACTTCAGTGGCTACTGGTGCACAATGGTTGCCCGGTGGCTATTTGAGCTGCAAACGTGGGGGCTTCCCCGGTGGTCCAGTGGTTAAGACTTCACACTTCCACTGCAAGGGGCACGGGTTTGATCTCTTATTGGGAAACTAAAATCCTGCATGTGGCACAGTCAAAAAAAAAAAAAAAAAAGTCTATGGGTTACAAGCCCAACTAACAGTTTATTTTATGGGATATCACTGAGAGACTAACCATAGCTAATCGGGCTTACGGATTTGGCAGATATTTTCTCAAAGACCAAAAAAGGTTTCCACTTCAAGGAAAAATACTTCAACTGAAATTATTTCTGCCAATAACAAAAGTCAACTTTTCAAGTGAAAATTAGAATAATGGAAAACTTGTCTTTCCCACTGTAAGCTTTTCAGTTTTCTAACCCTCCAAGATTTTCAAGTATTGTGACATTAGTGGTTATATGAATGAAGGAGGTTTTTCAGGGATTATATAATGAAATATGTCAGTGCTTAAAATATCTGTGTGATTTAGTGAGCCAACATTTTCCAAATGACTGATGCATCATCTTACAATAATTGTATTCAGTTGCTCAGTTGCATCCAACTCTTTGCGACCCCACGGAGTGTAGTTCGCCAGGCTCCTCTGTCCATGAAATTTTTCAAGCAAGAATACTAGAGTGGGTTGCCATTTCCTTCTCCAGGGGATCTTCCTGACCCAGGGATTGAAACCACGTCTTTTTGTGTCTCCTGTGTTGCAGGCGAATTCTTTACCTGCTGACCCACGGGGAAGCCCATTACAATCATAATTTAAATCATAAGTGTGAGATGCAAGTCAATGTGCAACAATGTGTGAGTGTGAGAAGAATGTTGCTAACAGCTTCAGAGTCCTCATAAATCACTAGTGGAGTGTCGTGTTAAACAATGCTTAAAATTTTGTGAAAAATATTCTTTTCTTTTCCAACTACATTTCTGTGTAAGATGATTTTCTTCATATACTTCAGCCAAGATAACATACCACAACAGATTGAATGCAAAGCAGATATTAAAACTCATCTGCTTTTCTATTATTCTAGACACTAAAGAGATTTTTCTTAAATGTAAGAGACAGTGTTAACTGTTTTCACCTTTTGGTTTTGGAAAATAAACCATTTTTTGACAAAAATATCATCTATTAACATGAAGTGGATTTATTATTTTAAAATGGATACGTATTTTGACATTTCTCCACTTCTAATAACATAAATACTAGTAGATACAACTGATATAAAACACCTCTCTTTGAGTTCTCACTCATCTTTAAGAGTGTGAAAAGGTCCTTGAAACCAAGACATTTGAAAACTACTTGAGACCTTGTTGTTCAGTTGCTAAGTCGTGTCTGACTCTTTGCCACCCTGTGGACTGCACCACACCAGGCTGATCTGTCCTTCACTATCCCCCAGAGTTTGCTCAAATTCATGTTCACTGAGTCGGTGATGCTGTCTAACCAACTCATCCTCTGTCGCTCCCTTCTCCTTTTGCCTTCAATCTTTTCCTAGCATCAGGGTCTTTTCCAATGAGTATGCTCTTTGCATCAGGTGGCCAAAGTATTAGAGCTTCAGCTTCAGGATCAGTCCCTCCAATGAATATTTGGGGTTGATTTCCTTTAGGACTGACTGATTTGATCTCTTTGCTGTCCAAGGGACGCTTTTCCAGTACTGCAGTTTGAAAGCATCAGTTCTTTGGTGCCCAGCCTTCTTTACAGTCCAACTTGCATGTCCATCTATACATGACTATTGGAAAAACCTGGAGAAAAATTGGAGAAGGAAATGGAACCCACTCCAGTATTCTTGACTGGAGAACCCTATGGACAGTATGAAAAGGTCTGGGACTTACTCTGCACTTTATAAAACAGAAAACCATGGACAGCTCCTACAGATGCTTTAATTGCACTGGAAATACCTAAGATCTAACACATAATAAAAAATGATAGAATTCTGCATGTTCACTCTATTGATCTTGAACATTACAGAGCAGGACAAACATTTTCAGAGAGTTTTAGAAAAATATTTTAGAACTGAACTTAGGGAATATCTATTACTACTGCCGTTAAGTGGACATTAAATTTATTTTTATTTAAAATATCTGACTAAATGATCTAAAACTGCCAGAATGACACATATTATGGGATAAGATGCTATATTGTTCATAAATATGAATAAAACATAAGCAAATCCTGTTTAAAAGGTGCAGTGATCTGGAAGAACAACTTTATTTTAAAAATGTACTAGGATTATATGAGCAGATGCGTTACTAATTGCTCTTTAGTTGCTATGCAAGTGTTTCCAGGGTAAGTTTTCTTGTTATATAACTATTCTACTACTTGTGGTAGATGCTTATTTATTTATTTTTGGTGCTTATTTATTTAAATTAAAAGTCTCCATCACGGTGTAAGAATGTGAAATTAAACAATATGCACTGTGATTTGCTAGAACAGTTATTAGGAATAAAGTCAGGCACACTGATTTGCTGTTGTTCAGTCACTAAGTCATATCCAACTCTTTGCAACCCCATGAACTGCAGCACTCCAGGCTTCCCTGTCCTTAACTATCTCCTGGAGTTTGCTCAAATTGATGTTCACTGAATTGGTGCTGCTATCCAATCATTTCATCCTCTGTCATTCCCTTCTCCTCTTGCCTTCAATCTCTCCGAGCATCAGGGTCTTTTCCAATGAGTCAGCTCTTCACATCAGTTGGCCAAAGTACTGGAGCTTCAGCACCAGTCCTTCCAGTGAGTATTCAGGATTGATCTCCTTTAGAATGATCTCCTTGCAGTCCAAGAGACTCTCCAGTCTTCTCCAACACCACAATTCAAAAGCATCAATTTGTTGGTGCTCAGCCTTCCTTATGGTCTAACTCTCAGATCTGTACATGACTACTGGAAAAACCATAGCTTTGACTATAAGGACTTTCGTCAGCAAAGTGACGTCTCTGTTTAATACATGGTCTAGGTTTGTCATGACTTTCCTTCCAAGGAGCAAGCGTCTTTTAATTTCATGGCTGCAGTCACCGTCAGCAGTGATTTTGGAGCTTGAGAAAATAAAATTGGTCCCTGCTTCCACTTTTTTCCCCATCTATTTGCCATAAAGTGATGGGACCAGATGCCATGATCTTAGGCATACTAATAAAAGCATCTAAAAATAACTACACCACTGAGCTTCCTTCCAAACTCTTCAGGTTGCTAAGAGTTTGCAGTTACCTCTAGATTGGAAATGACTTGTGATCACTGTGGTTTTTAAAAAAGGCAATGAAAAACAACAAAAAGAAAAGCAACAACAAAATTGTTTATTGCGGTGGGTCTTTGTTGCTGCACGTGGGCTTTCTCCAGTTGTAGTAAGCGGGGGATAGTCTCCAGTTGCAGTGTGTGGACTTCTTGCAGTGGCTTCTCTTGTTACAGAGCATGGGCTCTAGGGTGTTCAGGCTCAGTAATTGTTATGCAGGGGCTTACTTGCCCCATGGCATGTGAAATCTTCCAGACCAGGGTTCAAACTGTGTACCCTGCATTGCGAGGCGGATTCTTAACCAGTGGACCACCAGGGAAGCCTAAGCCACACTTCTTGAGTAGCAGTTTGGAGCTAACTTTCAACATATTATCAACTAGAGACAACGTATTATAAGATGTCTTTTGTTATCCGAACATTGAGCAGAGACATTTCATTATTCACTTACCTAACAATTCACCAGCCACAGGCATTAATTTCTGCAAAAATCCCCTGAGTGAATAATGAGTTAAAATACAGCTCAGCAGCTGAGGCTAACGAAAAAACACCTTAAAGTCATCATACCCAGAGTCTCTGAGCTTTACGAAAGGCTAGACTCAGGGTGGCAGTGAGGGGCATCCTCACACTGAGGCAGGAGGCAGCTCACTGAGGATTCTTCTGGTCCCCAAATACCCTGTATCCTTTGGCTGCTCCATACTGGATGACAGCTTTTCTGAAATCAAACTAGGTAGCATTCCCCCAAATGAATTCAAGCTCCTGACAGAACTGTTGAAAGTAGAGCAAAATGACCCCTGAAATGTAGCTGTGTCTTACAACATTGTCGCAAATACACTGGAAAGTGAAATGTTATACAAATCTGATGATGTTTAAATTTAGAACGCATGTGATATTTGAGTGGGCTAAATTTCCATAAGGCAGACGATGCCTTGAGAGACTCTACAATCCGGTACTGGTATTTTCTGAGTTAGGAAGAGGAATTATATTTGAGTTGCCTTATATATGCAAAACTATATACTCTTAAAATATGTAAGAGTATGCTAAGTTTGCATTTAAGATAGACTTTGGAAATGCACACACATTCTCTGTGTAAAAAAAAATAAATCAAACTTATAAGTACACAATTACCTAACAGTGCAAAATGTAGATGTTGATAAGGGGGAAACTAGTTTTCAAAGGCAAAAAAGAAAACGGTAACTGGGTGAGTTGATTTATCAGCTCCTATCTCATTCCACACTTCCCAGATGGCTCAGTGGTAAAGAATCATCCTGCCAATACAGGAGACCTGGGTTCAATCCCTGGGTCAGGAAGATCCTCTGGAGAAGGCAATGGCAACCCACTCTCGTATTTTTGCCTGGGAAATCCCGTGGACAAAGGAGCCTGGAGGGCTACAGTCCATGGTGTTGCAAAAGAGTTGAACATGACTTAGTAGCTAACCAACAACAGCAATAATTCCATTCTCAGCACCAGCTGCGAATTGAACCCTATGAATTACGTTTGTTGAATTCTGTCTGAATTAACGTTGCTGTTACTATCTTCCTTTCACTCACCCTATACCCAGAGTACAGGTGGGGTGGTGGGTTTCCATCTCTTATCAACAGTGCGGAAAAAGTGTTTCCACTTTAAATTAATTAATATTCCCCATGAGCCCAATGCTTTCCTTGTTAGGAGTTCATCCCTAATGTATTTTGCTGATGTAACAGGCAAATCATTGATCTTTCTAATAGTAGGACCCCTGAAGGATGCTCAGCCAACAGAGTGTGCCTGTAGGGAAACTGACAGTGGATGTCACAAAAGCAAGGGAAGGTTGGCCTCAATAGTATCATTCTTTTCTTTTTTTGGTAGGGGGAGATGCTGCCGCTTGTGGGATCTTAGTTCCCCAGTCAGGGATTGAACCTCGGCCCTGAGCAGCGAAAGCATGGAGTCCTAACCACTGAACCACCAGGAAAATCCCCCCTCCGCTTTTTTAAATTGTAATTTTTATTTCTGGCCGCGCTGGGTCTCTGTTGCGCACGGGTTTTCTCTAGTTGTGCTCAGGCTTCTCACTGCTATGACTTCTCTTGTAGGGGAACATGGGCTCTAGGGCGCGGGGCCTTAGGAGCAGAGACTCACGAGCCCTAGAGCACAGGTTCAGTTGTTGTTGAATCTTCCTGGGCCAGGGCTAGAACCTGTGTCCCCTGCATTGGCAGGCAGATTCTTAGTCCACTGAGCCACCAGAGAAGTGTTCCCTCCCTTTTTTAAGACCCCCTCCCCCTAAAAGATGCCACCTCCTTTGCCCTTCAGCATATTATCCAGAAGTTCAAAAAGGGATAGAAATGTTTACCTTTAACTTGTCTTAATTCTTCATAGTTACAGGTCTGCTTCAGTTCTTTAATATTTCACTTTCATAAACATGCTCTAAATTAAACTCAAAGGCGAAAGGACCTAGGACTTGGTTGGGATCTGGTATTGAGAGGCAGGATGCAAAAGTTTTATGACAAGTCTAGACATTAAAGAGGGACCTCCGAGAGGTTTTGATGTTATTTAGAAGAGACAGCTTACACAGGAAGCACAGATTTAGAATAAATGAGCTGCAAAGAATTAGAGTGAGGACAGCTGGGGGCATCAAACAGGCACACATGTATGTTTTAACCTCTTTGGAGTATTCCTACCCACGGAAAACCACCCCCTTCCCCTGATCCAGTCCTGGACAACTTGAGCTCTGCTCTAGATTTGGGTCATAGTCAGTCAATCAGGTAGCTCAAGACCCCTTTCCCCAAGTCCTGCAACTTACATTTATTTGTAAAAAGTTTGAAATTCAAAACATAAGTTCCCAAATACCAAAATTACACAAAGGTTCTAGAGCCTCTGGGCCAGTGCACAGAACCCCACTCACCAGGGCAACTGCACGTGAGTAAAGGTTTAACGTTAAGGAACGAGGTTCGTTTTTGCCCGATGCCCAGCGGGCTGAACACTGAGCCCCCAAGCTCTGCAGCAGAGATGGGACTTGTGCACAAGGCAGCCTAACGCAGAAAGAGAACAAAGGCTCAGATGCAGCTCCCAGAAGAAAGGGGCTAGGGTATTCCTGGGGTGAGCTGGCCTCCCAGGTTCAGGGAGCATGGGGGTCACGGGAAAGGTAATGAGAAGCAGGTGGGACCTCCTCGTTATGCACAGGTGCAGCTCAGCCACAGGCCTGTGCACCGTAAGAAGGGAGGTGCTTGGCACAGTCTGACGGCGGAGTTTTCCACCCTCTGAAGTCAGAAGGTCACCAAGCTGCGGGACACTCGCACATGCCCAGATGGAGGGTCAGTGGTCCTATCCAGTCTCAACCAGTTCAGCTCCAGCTAGACACAGCTGGTCTAAGACTCTGGAAGAGAACTGAGTCAAACAACTCATTGTTCAGGCTCTGTGCAGCTGGAGGACATGTGACCCTTGTCCAGCCACAATTAGTGAGGTTACAGGTGAAATAGATTCAACCCATGCTCACCCACAGTTTCATTAACAGTGATGGAACCCTCCTGTTAAGCAGAGCATTTCTATGAAAACATTCTGTGGCAAGATGCCAGGCACCCCTTGTGCTAGAGGAGCAGGTGGTGGGTGTGGAAGTCCCTGGTGGGTGAGACTAGAAGAACAGGGCCATGGAGTTGAAAAGCAGCACCTTTCCTTCCTAAGGTCTGACTTTGCCTCTGGGCTGGGTGAGGAAGCCCTATACTACTTGAGGGGTGTCTACCTGGGATGGGGGAGGAGGAGGCAGCACAGACTTGCTGTTGTGGGGCAAAGAGATCACTTAGAGCATCTGAGCATCACAGGGACTTGCCAAGTGGCAAGAGTGATAAAGAACCCTCCTGCCAATGCAGAAGAGTAAGAGACACAGGTTCAGTCCCTAGGTCAGGAAGATCCCCTGGAGGAGGGCATGGCAACTCAGGCCAGTATTTTTGCCTGGAGAATCCCATGGCCAGAGGAGCCTGGCAGGCTACAGCCCATAGTGGTGCAAAGAGTCGGGCACGACTGAAGCAACTTAGGACGCATCCACGAGCATCATAACTAGAAAGGAACGCTTACAGTCTGTTGGGCACTATTTGAATTGTTTTATATTCAAGTCATTCTCACAGCAAATGACACTGCCATTTTTTAGGTCAGAGCTGGTCATGTACTGTCGTTTTGACATGGTTCAGACGAGCCCTTTACAACTCTCCACCTGAAGATGTGAAAGAAAGAGCTTAAATAACTGCCCAGCATCACAGAGCTGGTTGTACAGATCAAGTGTTCTTGTGGGACCAAATGGCACCCACAGAAGAGGATGACCGAGACATTAATGAAAGACTGCTTATGGTGGGGGTTAAGTGAAATCAACAGGATGGGGAATCTTCTGGAAAAGCCATCCTAGACAGGTGTGGTGGGCATCGGGAGATGGCTAGAGCTGTCAGCAAAGGGCTGAGTTGTGTGTGTGTAGGAGGGGTGACTTACAAGTCACCTCTCATGGTGCATGGCCTTATAAATGGTGCTTGCGTTTTTCTTTTTTCATGTCTCTAAGGGCTGAAGTCAGGTGTTCATTCTTTACAAAACAGAGTACCTGTCAAAAAATTCTGTAGGAGCCATTCTGGGCACAGCAGGGGCGTCTCATGGAGCATGGCAAGGGAATGACAACTAGACATTAGTCATGTGTTCTTAAATAACATCCACTTATCACCAGCCCTTTATGAATGGGCACCCAACTGCCCAGCACACTCAGCTGGACTTCCGCCTCCCCCTGGTCTCCCACTCCTGCCAGATCACTTTTAGAAGGAAGGGGAATGACAAGCAAACATGCCAATAACAGAGTTCTCAAAAGTCAGCTACATGCAGAGCAGTCAGTCCTTTGTAAGTTCCTGGATCCTGCGTGTCCAGGAGGAAGCCCGACTTTCTCCGCAACCTTCCAAGCTCACCTCGCCCCGGTCAACATTTCCCGCTGATGTTCATGTGCTCTTACCTGTGCCTGTCACCTGGTCTTGGGTTTGCGGCAGCCTCTTTAATTCCTGCTAGGTAGCTCCAAGCACAGATCCAGGCTGTGCTGGCTGGTCCCTCTGCTCCCAGTTCCCACCTTCCAACCCACTCCCTTCCTCCATTGACTCCCACCTGCTAACCCTGATGGATGGAAAACTCTTGCTTTCTCAGAAATGACTTAAAGAAAGTTGAGAGATGATTTCGATACAAGCAAGTCAAGCTGTCTCACCCTGGATGTTTGAGGATGTCTTTGTCCCTAAGGATGGTGGTTTTAGTCCCTAAGTCATGTCTGACTCTTTTGGGACCCCATGGACTGTAGCCCACCAGGCTCCTCTAACCACGGGATTTTCCAGGCAAGAATACTGGAGTGGCTTGCCATATCCTTCTCCAGGGGATCTTCCCGGACCAGGGATTGAACCTGTGTTTCCTGCAATGGTAGGTGGATTCTTTACCACTGTGCCAAAATTTCACTATATTTTAGAATCCAACAGAACATCCCAGCCAATACCAATAAGACCTAAAGCTGGTTCAGTTTCCCCAGACACTCCTGATAATTTTCTCTCCAGACAGAAGGGGGGTAATGTCATGCTTCAAATGGATCACCTCTGTATCTTTTTGTAGGAAAATCCCCTCCACCTTAAATTCAAGTTTTTTAAAATTCAAAGCACCTAATATTTGCATATGAATTTTATATTGTACTTTTTTGAGAGTCATGTGAAAACAGGCTGTTACAAGGAATTTATTCCAAAAAGCAACTTTAAGAATCTGTCCTGAGGTCAGTGGGGGTCATTTCCTTCACCTCCTGTCTCCACGACACTGTGTAGTGAGGAGAAATATATGAAGACTCTGATACATGGAAAAATTCTGAAAAGGTGTTTTGAATTCTCAAAGAAATTATTCATAGTATTATTAGTATTAAGTATATCACACAGTACTGTCAGACTTTTAAGTCAGGTATGAAGGATGGCATAAACTAATCAGACTGTCCTACCTATTTCTGGTAATTGAAAAATAGGTATAAAAAAATAAAACAATATATTTTTTTACCAAAAAATTCTATTGAATTTCTTAGTTCTATCTTTTTAAATAGTTTTGATAATTCTCCTTGCACTTGAAGAACATGTTTTCCTATTTTTAAACTTCCCCTACATGGCAAGCTACCACTTATATAAATCTAGAATTATAAAGCTGGAAGAAATTCAACCCAGCTCCAAATTTCTTGGATATCCTAAGCTAGTCCCCAGAAATGACACTGTTGTACATTTTGTTTTTCCTTTATCACCTCCAGAGAGGAGACTCCCCACAACCTCCATCACCTGCTCCAAGCTAAAAAACCCCCTCCTCCATCCCCACCCTTCCCTCTACAGCCCTGCCTTTGGACTTAAGCCATGGCTCCTCCTGGGGTCGGATGTTGCAATCAGTAGTCCTTTGGTGACCCTCAGTCACTTGTACTGGCATCGTCTCTCTTGGGATGTTTCCCTTACACCTCTGATGGTCTCCATTAAATTGTCATGTAGGTTAACGTTCCCAGAGTTAGCAGAGCAGAGGAAGAACTGGCAGCAGATGGCTATTTGGAAGCATCAAGTACCAGACCTACAAACTGTTCCTGGTGAGAAGCTTCTATTTCCTGAGTCCTGCTCTTCACCCTCCATCCCCACCTCCTTTGTCTGATGTCTGATGAACTCCGCATACCTTAAGGATCAATTCCAAAGTCGCTTCTCCTGTCCTACTCAAGAGATGCTCTTACTCCTCTGGGCTAATTGTCACTCGGGCTTCCCAGGTGGCTCAGTTGTAAAGAATTCACCTGCCAGTGCAGGAGATGCAGGTTCGATCCCTGGGTTGGGAAGATCCCCTGGAGAAGGAAATGGTAACCCACTACACTATTCTTCCCTGGGAAATCCCATGGACAGAGGAGCCTGGCAGGCTACATACAGTCCACGGGGTCGCAAGAGTTGGACACAACTTAGTGATTAAACAACCATCACTCATCACCACAGCACCTCCCATCACATCTATTGCAGATGGCTTCTTTCATCTGCCTGCTCACCTCTTTACGAGCATCCTTCTGAGTGGCCATGACTGCCTTCCTCTCTAGTGTAGTTTATTTCAAGGCTTTCTGAGCCTGTGTTGGGTGATTATAAACAATGCCGAAGCACTTTGTGGGGCATCATTGCAATATTTTAAAAATTATTTTTGGTGCCTTCTTGTAAACTGTCACTTTGGTGATTCTTATCAGTATTTCCAAGGCAATTCCTGTTGCCCTACAATTTCTTGGACTGGAGTTAATATTTCCATCCTGACTACAGGTGGTACTTGTATTGCCTTCATCACTTGACCATCCTGCTTCTTAATGCTCAAGGGGCCACCCCCTCTTTCTGTCACAGGCTCCCAATATGTGGGGAGATCATAGTATTGCCTTAGGCTTATTCAGCACTAGAAACATTCCTTAAGTGATGCTGAAAATACTGTCTCAATAAATCTTCACAATAATTTTTATGTGGATAAGTTACTTTCCTTTTCTAGAAGATGGATTGCCGTAGGTCAAGAAACTTGCCACCCAGCTCTTCTCGGTCCTAAATCAGTGCTCCTTCTACCAGGAACAATCAGAAGTTGTCCCAGTGCCTACCATCTTTGGACCTCAGGCATCAGAAGCATCTGAGAGCTTGCTAGAAACACTCATTCTCAGGTCCTACCCCAGACCCACGGAGTCGCTGGGAAACTCCGTGTGTTCCAATGCATGCTGGGTCTGAGATCTCTTTCTGAAACCAGTGCCCCACCCCCCACTGGCTGTCCATGGCATTCATCTGCAATCTCTTAAAAAATAGTAATGCTGAGCCCCACCTCCAGACCAGGACTCAGATGCTCCAGCAGCTCAGACTGTAGCATCTTTAAAAACAAATTCCCAAGTGGTTTTAATGTATGTTTAGGCTTAAGACCCACTGCTCCGGAAAACACAGAGCTTGAGCTGCCTGTGAATTTCTTCTTAGTCCTTGGGGAGCATCCCTAGGAAAGGTATTGGAAACGCAGCACCTCAAGCATGTTCTATATTATCACTTAGCAACTCTCTATTCATACAAAAAGGGCCCCTGCAAATATAAAATCCCAACACAGAAAATTAATATAGTGAATCCACCAATAGGTGCACACCCTACACTCACACCTTATCTGACAAGCCATGTCAGAATCTTGGGATGGTTGTGTGTGTAGTTTTGGTTTCATGCTGAACATTGCAAGACATTGTGCTGGCTGCCTCACAGCCGTGGTTTCATGGACAGTATCAACTCAGCACGAGGGTCATCACACACCGTGCATCTTTTTTGCCCCTCTGAACAAAGTGAATGATGATCTGGATACGGAGAAGGATCCTAGCTAGGGTCTTTCTCATTGCTTGAATCCTAATAAGAAAAGATTTTTGCAGCCCAAGCAGAGGGCTATTTTTTTCACAAGCAAAAGCAATCTGCTCTTCCTGAGATAAATCAGTTTGTGTTCTCATGTACAGAATAAGGGATGCCCAGCGTGGTGGGAAGTGGGGGACAAATCAGGTCATTACATCAAACTACTGCTTTCTGTTTTACAAAGAACATTCTCAGGTGTTTCTGTAGGGTACTGACTGTCATAGAACCAAAGGGTTTTTGCTGTAACAACCTTTGTAATTGGCTGTTGTTCCCTTTTTATGTTGAGTCAACCAAGGCTCAAATGCTCAAGTCATTGCCTTAAGGTGACAAAAAAGGGGTGGAATGCAGGGTTGCTGAGTCCAGTGTTTGTGTTTTGTTTTGTTTTAAGCCATGCTTGCTTAAAAAAAGACAGCACCGGTGAGAGACAGCTTTATGGAGAGGAAAGTAAAAATTAAGCACACCCAGAGAAGCATTATCTTTCAATTATACTGTGGTAACACTTAAAACTTACACAGTATACTAAATTATTGTCCATCAAAAGTAAATGCACTTCCTGAATCACAAATATGCATTCATACAAAGCAAACCTTATTCATTTGGAAAGATTTCGCATGGAGTGTTACTATAAATAACTTCATTATCTGTAATAGAAACTCATCTATCACCATTCTAATTAGAGCATGGCTAAAGAAATCCGTGTTGAACAAAGCATCTGTAACATTTGGTGAGGGTAATAATGGCTTTGAAGTTCCAGGAAAAAGTCAAGTTTTCTACCTTTCTCATTTACATTTCTCACTGTTCCTGAATCAATGGTTTAATTGATTTATCATATATATATATGATAAAGGTGACAGACACTTGAAGAAACAGGAGAAATACAACAGCACAAAGAAGAAAGAAAATCATTAGATGTTCTCTCCTCTGATAATCACTGGTACCATTTTGCCTGATGTTTCTGTCTTTTCTATGCACAGACAGTATGTCTGCCTGCTCAGCATCATGTATAAACTGTTTTACCTATTTTTACATTTACTAGGATTAATTCCTCTATCAGGTCAGTATTCTACAATTCTTGGGCATTGTACAGTCTTCCATCTTAGGAAAATACCATTATTTATAAATTTTCCACTTTGCTGAATATTTACTGTTTAAACACTTTGGTTTTTATAAGTAACATTGTGGCAAACAGAATGGTACTTTAACTTCTATAAACTTCTGTGCTGGATTTAGGAAGAATCTCCCAAAGTGGATTTGCTGGGTCAAAAGTTTGTAAAAAAACTCGAAAATACCTGTCTTCCTTGATTCTACTGCAAATCTGCAACTGACACTCCCACAAGAAGTGGCTTTTGCTTTGCACCCTTCCACAGCTTAGACTTACAGTGGTGTTTTGGCTGATTACCGTAAAATCATAGTGTATTAAAACGTGCATTTCTTTGTCACTGCATGTCTTCAGGGATCACTTAGATTTCAGTATTATTCAAGAAGAGTGTTTATGCCTGAAATTCAGCCCCAGAATACTCTGGTTCCTCCTTGTTGCGTGGGGTGCCACGAAAACCCACGTATTATCTTGGTTGATAAGCTCTCCCTTGAGCTTGCAATGCAAGAACGTGTCCAATCCCGTAAAAGATTACACTTATCTCAAAGAAACATAAGAGGCTATTGTGGGTGTGCATGTGTGTAACACTCCTGGGGAAGCATTAACTCCATGGCTCTTCCTCAGAATTAATCAGTTCTGATAAGAAATGATTTGGTAAAATGAAATGTCATTTCTGAGAATACTATTTTACACGTACCAATGACCTGCTACAAAAATGTATTTACCCAAAACTGGAATAACCCAATTCTACTTAGTGAGTAAATACCTATTAAAACACGAGGCCGTGTTGATGTATGACAGAAATCAAATCAATATTGTAAATCAACTATCCTTCAATTAAACAAATAAGTTAAACAAACAAATATGAGGCCACCTCTACAGCAAGTCACAGCAGACGCTTCTGACACTGGTTAATTGACCATAGTGAGAAACATAAGGGAGAATTTCATGGAGGTACCTATAACCCTCATTTGTAAGTTAGGAGCATTTTAAAGTCCCGTTGTAGATTCCACGTTGGTTTTCAAAAAATAGCTACAATTGATGTTGATTTAGAAAATATAACATAATAGATGTGCTGGAAAGAATGAAGGAAATGGATTGTTTAAAAAAATTAATGGAAGAATTCTACAGGTTGCATGAACTCACACACAGTGCCCAGCAGAAGGGGCATGGTGGTCTGGGAAATCAGAAAGGAATAGGGAATAGAGGGCACTTCCCAGGTGGTGCAAGTGGTAAAGAACCCATCGGCCAATGTAGGAGATGTAAGAGATGTGGATTCGATCCCAGGGTTGGGAAGATTCCCTAGAGGAGGGCATGGCAACTCCAGGATTCTTGCCTGGGGAATCCCATGGACAGAGGAGCCGGGTAGGCTATGGTCCGTAGTGTCGCAGAGAGCTGGACATGACTGAAGTGATTTTGCATGCACAGGGAATAGAGGATGGGAAAATTCTTCCAGGAGAGTGAAGCTGCAGAAGATCCCCACATTATTAGTGTTGCCCGCCTCTCGCTGGGGCAGTGAAGTTTCAGCATCAATGCAGCTCTGTCCATTAATCCCAACACCGCGGAAGGAGCCCGAGGTGTCCATGAAGGCTGTGCCTCACACCTGGGCTGAGCTCCACACCGGCTCCACTGGGCAGAAAGCATGGAAGGAGGGCTATTGCCTGGCCTTAGCCATTCGTTCTGTGACTCCAGAGAAAACATCATGAAGATTTTGGAGGACTTAGCAACTCCACAACAAATGTTTCTGCACATCGCTGTGTGATTAGCATGGAAGTGCAGGTCATCAGCGGAGAAGGCAATGGCAACCCACTCCAGTACTCTTGCCTGGAAAATCCCATGGACGGGGGAGCCTGGTGGGCTGCCGTCTATGGGGCTGCACAGAGTTGGACACGACTGAAGTGACTTAGTAGCAGGTCATCAGTAGGCTGGAGAACAAGGGGCTTCCTGGGCGGCTCAGCTGGTAAAGAATGCAGGAGATGCAAGAGACTCAGGTTTGATCCCTGGGTTGGGATGATCCCCTGGAGAAGGAAATGGTAACCCACTCCAGTATTCTTATCTGGGAAATCCCATGAACAGAGGAGCCTGGCAGGTGACAGTCCATGGGGTTGCAAAAGTCAGACAGGACTGAGTGAGCAGGCACACAGGCTTGTACACAGGTCACCAGTAGGGCTGGACCACAATGCCTTCAGGTTTGTAACTTGCTCTGCTCATTTGAGATTCATAAATTCCTGTTTTCTTATGACCCTGGACCTGAATTTTTGAGCAAATTGAGAAGCAAGCATTTATTTTCTGGGAGGCAAGTAGGTAACTGGAGTGGAATTCTTCAGTTTCTGCAAGTGTGATAGCCAGGGTCTTTTAGACTCCTCGTTCAGTCACTAAGTTGTGTTCGACTCTTTGTGACCCCATGGACTGCAGCACGCCAGGCCTCCCTGTCCATCACCAACTCCTGGGGTTTACTTAAACTCATGTCCATTGAGTTGGTGATGCCATCCAACCATCTCATCCTCTGTCGTCCCCTTCTCCTCCTGCCCTCCATTCTTCCTAGCATCAGGGTCTTTTCCAATGAGTTGACTCTTCACATCAAGTGGCCAAAGTATTGGAGTTTCAGCTTCACAGTCAGTCCTTCTAATGAATACTCAGGGTTGATTTTCTTTAGAAATTGCCTGGTTTGATCTCCCTGCTGTCCAAGGGACTCTCAACAGTCTTCTCCAACACCACAATTCAAAAGCATCAATTCTTCGGTGCTCAGCTTTGTGGTCCAACCCTCACATCCATATGAGACTACTGGAAAAACCATAACTCTGACTATATGGACCTTTGTCAGCAAAGTGATGTCTCTGCTTTTTAATATGCTGTCTAGGTTTGTCATGTTATAAAGCAATGGAAAGCAGATACAGATTTTGGTACTAGAAGTGGGCACTGCTGTCAGAGACAGCAGTATGTGACAGTGATTTGGAATAGTAGAAGGAAGCTGGAAAAAGTCTGAGAAGCATGATAGAAGGAAAAGAAAGCTGAGAACATGTAGCTTCCTTGACAATGTATAATTTTATAAAAATGAGTAAGCCCTTACTGCTGAGGGCAGAGGAACATAAAATGCTAGGTTTGGTAAACACAGCAAACACAGACAGCATGGTGACTGTAATAATTAATACCATATTATTAACATATATTTAAAGGTTAAGAGAGTAAACTTTAAAAGTTCTCAGCACAAGAAAAAAAAATTGTGCTGTGTATGGTGACAGCAGTAACTGGATTTACGGGGGGATTTATATTCACAACATATACAAAATATGAAATTATGATATTGTACCCTGAAAATAATGTCAATTTTACCTTAATAAAAATTTCAGAAAAATAAATAAAACCAGGAACACAGGTACAACTTGGATACAAAGTCAGCAGACCAGGTGCTGGCATCTTTGGGAGGCCACTTGCCATTTTCCTATCAGTAAAAGTGTTAACTTTTCTCAAGACAATTTTGGACTGGCTTCAAGCACAATTAAAATGATGCTTCAGTTTCGAAAATGAACAGTTAGTCTTGACAGTAAGGACAGACTGAGAACTTCAGACAGAAATGATAAGAATCTGACTCCCTCAGTAGGGCTAAGATATGTGGTCAAATAGGGCTTCCCAGGTAAAGAATCCACCTGCCAATGCAGGAGACACAGATTCGATCCCTGGGTTGGGAAGATCCCCCGGAGGAGGGCATGGCAACCCACTCCAGTATTCTTGCCTGGAGAATCCCATGGGCAGAGGAGCCTGGCAGGACACAGTCCAGGAGTTTGTGAAGAGTTGGACACAACTGAGCAACGTAACACAATAAATGTGGTCAAACATATTAATAATTTTCTGGAAAAAAAATTTAATGAAGAGTTTTTTTTTTTTTTAGCAGACTCACTGTGGGGTTTATTTTACTTTTAAAAATCCATTTTGAACAGAGGTTTTCTTCCTATTTACCATTACTCCCCAACTGCTAAATCAATTACATCCATCTACAAAGAGAAATGGTGCTTCCCAGGTGGCTCTAGCAGTAAAGAACCTGCCTGCTAATGCATAAGACTTAAAAGACTCAGGTTCAATCCCTGGGCTGGGAAGATTCCCCTGGAGGAAGGCATCACAACCAGTATACCACGGCACTCCAGTATTCTTGCCTAGAGAATCCCATGGACAGAAGAGCCTAGTGGGCTATACAGTGGCAGAGTCTGACACGACTGGAGCGACTTAGCACGCAGGCATGCACAAAGAGAAATACAGAAACCTTTCACAAATTCTATTTGAGTCTTAAGAACTGTCTACCTTCTATTCTAGATGTGTTTATTTCATTTAGTCTAGAGAAGTGAATTCAGGTTTAAGGATATGAAAAATGACCACAGTCAAGTTTCTTTTAATTCATCCCAATAATTTATCATTTATCATTTATTCTTTTCATTTTTTAAATTATTAATTCATGCCTAAGAATCTTTAAGAATACCCTAGATATTTAAAAGTTGATGGTAATTTCTTAAATTCAAGAGTTTTTTTTTTTTTTTTAAAGTTGGGAAGTGAGGGACGAAGTGCTAGTGGATACACTCAGGTGTTAGGTGGGCAGCTGGCAACAGACAGTCTGATTCTTAGTCCCCAGCACTCGAGGAGCTCGATGTGAATGAGCCACGGGAACACATAGGGCCCTGCAGACCGGCCTCCTCATCTGCTCAGCTCTGGTGCTAATGCAAGACAGAGGTGTCTCTCCAGTAGAATTAAAAGGCTCCAGAAGCACTGGGTTTTCAACAGAGCCTCCCTTCTAACAGAAAAACAAAAACGGTGAAAACGAGGTTCTGTGATACTCGCTGTACTTTTCCAGGCTTCCATAGGCAATCCAACGTTTATCTACACGTATTTTGTTCACCATCTCTCTGTACTTTTTATCCTGGAAAAAAGACAGGCTCTCTCTATCCTGCAGATGAATGAGGCCTTTGATGTCATGCAAATGTTAGCTCTGGGCCAAATGCGTCTGATCCTGAAAGTATTACACGTAGAGAATTAGAGATTTAAATGCATTGACCATTTTTATTTTGCTATGCGGAAACATACATTCACCAGGGGCTGTGCGATGCAGTTGACAGTGAAATGGAGAATATATCTTCTTGAAGGCTATTTATAACTCAATGCTAAATAGTTTAATTACAGTGGAAATTCTGTACAGTTTAAGGCTTGGCTCTGAACTAGATTGTAAATATGGACCAGATTTGGAAATAAAACACTTTTTTCAAGTAAAAAAAGAAAATTAAAAAAAAAAAAAATACAAGGAAGGAGAAATGAAGAAAGGAAACAAAAGCAACTGAAGCCCAACGAGTTTTCCTGGAGTGAAGTTTCATCATTATGGTAAACTAACAAAAATACAGGTTTTCTTTCCAAAATAATGACATTTTACATATTTAGGACTCGTCAGGGTACCCTGGGAAGCTTTCCAGATTGAACACGGACCAAAGCAGATGACAGGGAAGAAATCACATTAATATGCTAAAATCAGTACTACCTTATAACGAATTAAATTAGATTACACAAAGCAGGATTGTGAGCATTAAATATTTCCGGAGAGTCATTACCGTTGATGGGTGAGAGTAATAAACCAGAGGAAACAAATAACAAGATTCAAGTTGTTTACTGAATAAACTCGGTTATTGGCACATCTAATCTGGGAAAAACCTGACACAGTGGACCTAGACAGCTTCTAGCAGTTGAGGGTAATCTTCGTTGATCTGTAAACAAAAGATTTGCCACCTAAGAAACTGCAATTTTGTTTAGACTTTAATCATCATCAGCTATGAAAGGCATGGACTGCTGTATGTGTTACATGAGATCACGGTTTCTATTGTTGGTTATGAACGTGCAGGTGGAGCCGAAAACGGAGACACGGTGTGAAAAGTAAAAATGCTGCTCTTTTTGTAACTGTATCGTTGCTTCATGCAATATCGGTTTAGTGGTGCTGATTCAGATTGCTTTATTATGGGAAGATCTCTCTGCCAGTGTCTTTATCAAATGATCAAAGTCAGTTCTTCTGGATTGAAATTGTCCATGGGCAGATACAAGTCAGTGGGTTAGAAGAGGGAACGCCATATAGACTGTTTTTTCCTAATGGTTTGCATAACTGGCTTCGTGTGCAGCCTAGGTTATTCCTGTAGAAGAGAGATTTGATCAGTTACTCATTTGAAAATACATGAGAGTTTCCCTCAGACTGAAGTCAGGTGGCAAGTATCTTACAAGGTTATTAAATGCTCTTCTGGACAAGATACTGTAAAACACCAGTGTATGTCATGGACAAGCTTCTTCTGAAATAACCTCATCATTACCCAAGTGGCTGACCGCACTGAAAAGAAACTTTTTCTTTTTTTTGCTTTCCTTCTTAACTTGAATATGATGAGTGATTTTTATATTCTTCCTTTGAGAGAGGCCACTTATCAATCTAGGTTTCTAAACCAATGTTAGAGAACTAACTTCCTTTACACAGGTAGAGCATTTAAAAGATTTTTATTATATAACCAAGTGTGCAAGGAGCTGCATTCAGCATTCAAAGCCCTCCAAGCATGTTCAGTGTTCATCAAGTTCTCGCAGGTGAGTTAGTATGCATGACAAGTCTGAGTACACACAGGAGATGCTGTCTGCTTATGATGCTGGCCAAACAGCAGCTGGAAAGGCATGCGTTTCCTGAAGGAAAGCAGGACCACAAGACTGCATTTTTGCCTCCTCCTGAGACACAGTGCTACACTCTGGGGAAAAAAAAAAACCATCCCAAAGAACATAGGAAAATAGATGACATCCACAGTGAGAGTGAGTGGTTTGGTTTCAAATTGTAAAACGAAGCAAAACAAAAGCATAAACAGGCTGGAACCAAACACAGTTGAAGAGGAAGCTAACAATGGGATAATGCTGGCATCAGAATGGGCATCATTTTATTTCCCTAGTTTTTGGAACACACAAATTGCACCTCTCAGAACAAAACCATATTAGAGCTGATTAGGCTACATGGCCAGTGAAATCCAACAAACATGACCTTTCAGACCTGGCTAATGAGAGGAGCATGGACTGAAAGGGAAGACGTGCAGGACCATGCAAGCAGTCTCTGCTTTCTCTTTATCCTCTAACTGGCAGGGGGGACATCAAAAGTCCATAGTATGGAGCCTGTTAAATCTGAAACCAACCAGTATCCGCTCACCAATTCTCCATCCTCTTGATATCCAGCCCTGCAAATGCCAGTGAGAGAAAAAGGAGGAAAGGAGGAGGTGAGGGGAGGGAGAGAGGGAGGCCCCGGGCCACATGCCAGCCAAGGCCAAGCCTGGAGAAGCAGCACCCACCTCTTACCTGGGCTCAGTCTTCTCCATCCTCCGGGCTGATCTCTGTCTCTTTATGGACCACTACTTTGGTCACTGACATGTCAGGATGCTGCTCTTTGGCCTCTTTAATTGCCTGAGCCAGCGCCTATCCCCGGGAAATCACAGGAGGGCAGAGACAAAAAGGAGGTGGAACATGCATGGTCAGAGCAAGGAGGAGACTCATGAGCTAGATCTATCTACAGAACTCACAAATGGAGTACAACGACTGCCAAGCGGCTTATACTTTGTGAGCTGGAAAGTTCATTCGGAAAACTGACTACAGGCTGGACTAGGAGGACGGCTCTGGGCAAAGTAGGGCCAGCCGGTGTTTCTCGAGGTTCCCTGCCAGGGTATCCACCCTCTCTCACGAGATACCTGGTCATGGTCAATGTCCGCGTCTCCAGTGATGACGATTCGCTTCTCAATCCTCGTCTCTGAAATGCCTCCTTTCACAGTCTGAAAGCAACAGACAAGTGTTACGACGTTACCGTCCCTGTTGACTGGGGGAAATGGTAGAAAATGCTGACTCGGCTTTAAGTAGCTTCATTCATTCTTTAAAAGTGGACATGGACTCCTATGGCAGTTATTTACAACTGTTAGTTTCAGAAGCAAAGACAGAATAGATTCCTTTGGGTTTGGCTGGCTGGTGTTTCTGAAACGTCTGTCATATGCGAAGCAATGGAGCTAAGTGCTACGCCAAGGGTGTTGAATGCATGTTCCTAAGCAGAACTCGGCAGGTGAGGATGGAGGCATCATAAACAGCAGCTGTGAGAGCTCCAAGGCAGTGCTTGGCATCCTGGTATTCATGCAGGTGCCTGCAGGTGCAGCGCAACCTGGGGGTTCTGCACAGACACCTCCCTGGATCTGTTCCCAGTCCACTTACTTTGGTGATGTGGGTGGTGGTCGTGGTGCTGGTGGTTTCAGATGTGATGGTCTGCGCGCTCATGAGCACACCTGGCTCCAAGTCAGCACCGAGATCGACCTAAGCAAGCCAAGTGGGAGACATGACACATTACCTCTCCAGGATGCCCGCTCTGTTGCTTGAGGGCATGGTGATGACTTAGTTATCTGCACAATCACTGTGCTTTCCTGATAGCCCTGAGAGCTGCCACTGACTCTAGACTGGACCAAACACGGCCGCTGTGAACTATCATTAAAACCAGGACTTCAAAAGATAAAAATATAAGAAAATCCTTCTTGGGAGGTCTCTGGTGGTCTAGCAGTTAGGATTAGATGCTTTTACTGCAGTGGTCCAGATTCAATCACTGGAAGAAGAACTGAGATCCTATAAGCTGTGCTGTGTGGCCAAATTAAAAGTAAAAAAAAAAAATTCTACCCAACCAATCCTAAAGAAATCAACCCTGAATAGTCACTGGAAAGACTGATGCTGAAGCTGAAGCTCCAATACTTTGGCCACCTGATGCAAAGAGCTGATGCACTGGAAAAGACCCCGATGCTGGGAAAGATTGAAGGCAGGAGGAGAAGGGGACGACAGAGGATGAGATAGTTGGCTGACATCACTGATTCAACAGATGTTGAGTCTGAGCAAACTCCAGGAGAGAGTGGACAGGGAAAGACAGGGAAGCCTGGTGTGCTGTAGTCCATGGGGTTGCAGAGTTGGACACAACTTAGCAACTGAACCACCACCACCACCGCCTTATTTATGAGATTTATGTGGGATGTTTGTAGAGTATGTGGTACATAATAGGCTTACTAAATGGTCACTGTTGTTAAAAACAACAAAAACACAAAAAAGCAGGACTTCAGAAGTGTAAGCAGGGGCCGGTGGAACTAGTGCTTTTCCTTATCTAAACAGTGAGGGAGATGAGATTTCTGAGCCTCTTTCTACATTTTGGCTTCCCTCATAGCTCAGTTGGTAAAGAATCCGCCTGTAATGCAGGAGACCCTGGTTCGATTCCTGGGTTGGGAAGATCTGCTGGAGAAGGGATAGGCTACTGACTCCAGTATTCTTGGGCTTCCCTTGTGGCTCAGCTGGTAAAGAATCCACCTGCAATGTGGGGAGACCTGGGTTCAATCCCTGGGTTGGAAACATCCCCTGGAGAAGGGAAAGGCTACTCAACTCCAGTATTCTTGCCTGGAGAATCCCATGGACAGAGGAGCCTGACAGGTTACAACCCATGGGGTTACAAAGAGTTGGACATGACTGAGTAACACTTTCATTAATTACACTTAGGTGCACGAAGGCATGCACGGGGTGAAACAGGTGCCAGGGCTCTGGGCTTCATAGACTGTCTTACCTGTGCTGATTCATACGTTATGGTTTTTGTTTCTGTGTGAACTACCGGCACTTCCTTGGTAGAAATTTCTAGCTTTACTTCTCCTGGTGAAACGCTGCCAAAGCTGATGGTTTCTGTCTTCACAGTTGAAGACTACACCAACGGGAAGGAAGCAGAGTGGTTCTTAAATTTTGCACAGACACATATATTTTCCCCCTCCCCTCTTGGTGGCTATATAAGCACAGGTTAGTATGAAATAAATGTTTATGTTTTACATGGGGGTACGTTGGGGAATGAGGCATACAACAGATATATGTGAGTCTCCCAGAATTCACATGGAATGTTCCAGGTAAAGGAAAACATTTTGAAGCAAATTGAAAAAACACCCACATTTTTATATTCCCTCTCTTCTATCTCAAGAACTAATTTTAATAGATTAAAAACCATAAATTAGCCTTTTATTCCATAACTTCTTAGAGAAAAGGAGCAAGTAATAAGACATTGAACCACCCCTGCCTATATATACTTCTGAGATCTCAATAAAAGAAAAGAAAGAATAAACTCTAGCACTTGGCGCCTGGGCAAGCCTGGCTGTGGCCCTTCTGGATAAGTACACTGATCAGAAATAGATCTATCAAGTTTTCTAATATCTTGGCTGGCCATGCATCTCCCAGGTTTACTGCCAATTACAGTAATTACAACGGTAAGAATCATTTCCTGGAACTGTAGATTATTAATCATCATTATCTATGTTTGCATGTGATCCCAAAGATGGAAACTAGCACGGAGACCCACAGTTGCCATGCAAGAAGGCAGTTAAGAGGAGAAACAAACTGCTCTTGGAAAAGGAAGAAAATTATCAACATGTAGCCCCGCCTTTACACTTAACTAAATTTTAGGGACTTGCTTTAGTGATACAAGGAATATTAACTATTAGTTACCTCAAAATGAGGTTGTTGTTCCAAAGTTTCTGAAATGTGGACGGCTGCACTCTGCTCCTCCTCTGGCTCACAGGAAACAGTGGCCATTTCGTCCTGCTCCACAACAACTTTATCGGCCACCTCCCCTTTCTCCTCCTTTGCCCCCTCAGTAAGAGCTGAGCCCTCCTTCCCTTTTGCGCCAGAAGCATCAGCAGGTGCTGCCTGGGTCGCAGTGTCTGCGTCATCTCCAGCTGCGTAACAAGCATCCCCGCTCGCATGCACATTCATCACATGTCTCTCCTCCACCAACACCGTTTCCTGCACAACCTTCTCCACACTAGGTGGCTGGGGTTGCTGGGCTGTTTCTGTCTCTATATCGCTGGACTCCGTCTTGACTTCTGTTTTCTGCATGGAAAAAAAAAAATTGTGGCGTCAGTATGACTTTCCACCAAGCAAAGGTCAAAAGGCAAAAAAAACCAAAAGAAGCCACTCACTGGGGTATCTGTGCTTATACCCAGAAGCACTTACAGAAAGTATAATTTAGCTTTCATTCCCCCCACCAGAATCTCTGATACCCCGAAACACACACTCAAACTTGTGCTACTCCTCTGGGATGTTGCAAAAGAAAGAGTGCGGTATAAAATGCAATTTAAAAATCAAAACAAAACGAAAGCATGGGGGCACATGCCTATCAGTCTCGGCGGCTTCTTCAGACCTAACAGATGACATAAGATGCTTTAAAAATTAAATGCTGTTAAAATGTGTCAGCAAGATTACTTTCTGAACATCTGAAGTATGTTCTTGTAATGGAACTGAAGACATGTGATGTATATGTGGGGAAGGCACCGAGGGGTGGAAGTGAAGACCCTCTCAGGGGTCTTCAAGGCAAAGCCACCTGGATAGAAAACACACACACACACACATCAAAAAGGCATAAAGAAAAGGCAAAAAGGCAGAGCAGAGACATGGGGCATGGAAACAAACGGCCACCTGCACCCAGCTTTGAGAAGTGGAAGTGACCGCGCCTATGAACTCTGTCGGTTTTCTCGCGGACTCTAATAAGCTGAGGATTTCTGAGCCGTCCATGAGCTTTTCGCCAGGGGTCTGTTTGGTCTGAGTGAACAGAGAAATGGAGAGTCAGGCACAGTGGTTGGGACACACGTGAGCATGTACACATTCACAGCCAGTGAGACACAACGGTGGGTGTAGGACCCAGGGCGAGGGATGGCGGGAGCTACAGAAAGGGAGGGGAACTCAAAACAGCCAGTCATCGGGGTGAGCAGGGGCTCTGGTTCGGGAAAGCGGACAGAGTTCCTGGGTTGGGGCGGTGCTGGGTGAAGCAGATCCTTTCCTAGCCCCGCAAGGCCAGCAGCACCACCCCACCTCGGGGACAAGAGCTGAAATAAAACGGCAGGTGTCTCAAGGTGCACGTCGGACCGCGTGGTGACTTTTAACCATGAAAACAACCAAAAAGCTTGGGTTGGCGGCTCTCAACATAAGCCAAACAGCCAGAGAAACGGAAAGGCTGGGGTGGAAGGGCTGCCTCTGCAAACAGTCATGCTGGAATCGGAAACAGCGGCCTGAAGGCGGCCCCGGTTACCACGACTTGGGATGCGGCCGACTTGGTGACGACATAACGGGCAGTGGCGACAGTGACGGCCGGTTCCTGCGAGTACCTCCACTCGGACAGGCTCTTCCTGCGGGGACCAAAGGGCCCCACCTTCAAGGCCTCGGCCTCGGGCTCCGCTCGGCCCAGTCGTGGGCCCTCCAGGCCAGCATCCCTCCTGGGCACCTGGGCTTTTCCCACAGCATCGTCCTCTGGGCTCTGCCGTCGGGACTCGGCTTCCTTGATGGGGGCCAGCGACTCCGACAGCCTCCGCTTCGGGGTGTGGACCTCGGCCCCTCTCCTGGCCCTGTCCTCGGCCACAGCTCCCAGGACCTCGAACTCGGCCAGGACGAGGGGGGTCTTTATGGACTCAGCCAGTCCCCGCTCCACAGTGGAGGGCGACAGTACCTTCTCGCCTTCTCTGCCTTTTCCGGTCATCGTGACAATTTTTCCCGACACGGTGTCATAGGACTTTCCGAGAGTGTATATCTTCTGCTTGTTCTCTTCTTTCAAGTGCATTTCTTGGGCCAAGTCTTCGAAGCTCTGCACTTTCACGGTGCTCGATCCCAAGAGGTCGGTGGGGATGTCACCAGTTCTACTGCTCAAGGTCACCACCTTGTACGTCACAGTCTTTTTCGAATCACCATCAGCTACCTCAGTGGGCACTTTGTCTACAATAACCCAATCCTCTGTGCCCTATATTTGAAATATAAAAGCTAAATTAGAAATTCTGATGGTATTTCATTTCTAAAATAAGAATGCTCTAAAAAAGGTAATCTAGATGAGAGCTACACTCGGTCTGGGAGGTGAGTGTCCAGGGCAGGGGTTGTGATCTATTAATTACAGCTGCAATCTCGTCTCATCTGATAACTCTAGCCTTCAACTCAGAGTATGATCTATTGTAGACCTGCAATTTCAGATTTCTTGAAATACTTCAGTGGTAAATTTTGCAAGGAATATATCTGATCTTGTACTCAATGTCTGGTCATTTTGTATTTCAAGATTATAAAACCTTTTTGAAGCTGTTGTACATGTTATTCAGCTTTACTTAGGTGGACACAGAAAAGACTGTTTTCCATGCGAAATAGAACACTGCACTTCACATCTGTTGTTCTCACAAAGTACGTGCCAGCATTTCCACAAACTTCTGTGAAAATCATTTTCCGTGTTTGTGAATTATATTTCCTTATATGGGTGCTGGAATCCACTCTAGCACTTATTATCCATAAATACTGAGTGCACTTGTGTTCCAGGTATGGTAATGAACTATTTCCCACCGTTAGCACATTGTTCAGAGCCTCTTAAAAAAACAGGCTATACTTGTCTGCACATTGTTCCGAACTTATTTACAACCAAAGTTCATTGTCTCAGGAGTTTCTTTGCCACTTTCCTTAGTGTTAGTTCCAAAAAGGCAGAAGAAATGGGAGTTATGAAACTTCTGTATTTGGGAAGCCTATGGAGAGGTTAGCAGGTGACTTAGTCTAACAGGTTACAGCGGGAAGAGAAACCAAGCCAAGAGCAGGGGAATGCCTTGCTTTACATCTTGATCTCGGATGTTTTTTACTTTCTTATTTATCCTTGCCTGAAAGCCTGAAGCTAAAATTGGAGGGGGCGGGGCTTAAGAAAGAAGATGACAAACCCATCTACAGAGTGGTGCTGGATTAAATGAAATGACTTGAAAAGTAACCTCTAGGGTCGACGGGACAGTTTTCTGGAAAATGATTTGGCGAGAGGTAAACACAGAGATTGCTGAGTCTCCTTCCTGAATTTTCTGTGTCACACTCTGCTAGTGGGAAAACCAGTAAAAGTTCAGAACTTTCAAAGTCAATCAAGGTCATCTGAATTACCATGGCTCTATGGGTGAGAGAGACAGCAAAAAGGCCCAGTAATATCATTACAAACTATAATCATAATGCTTCAATGACCAAACACAGACATAATCACTGAGAAGCAAAGGCCACAAAGAAATGATGGCTAACGGATAACTAAAATAGTAAGAAAATTCCCTATTTTCCCTCCCAGGAATCTAGGCAAAAATGATATACCTACCTTGGTGGCAAGCAAGGTAAATTTTAAAAAGAAAGAAAAAACTAAAGATATTTGAATGACACTGAAATCTGAGGAGCAATTCCCTCTGATTCCTTAATGTTTGTTTTTTACCTGAGACTCAAAGAATGGAGAGCTTCCTTGCTGCAAAAATAGAACCTTTTCTGAAATCTCCCTTTCTTCTTCAGTCTGTTTGAATAAAGGGTGTTGGATGGGAGAGGAGGAAGCAGACAGTTTCCAAAAAAACAAGTTAGGAAGAGAGCTCTTTTCTTGTGCTACACATATAATAGTCATTCGTTTTTTTTCCCCAGAAGAATTACTGTCTGTTAATTTGGAAAATTAATGTCAAAGTTGAATAATTATTTCCAAAGTGAAACAGATTATTCTGTGACTCTCTGGTGGTTTTAGAAATTGAACATTTCTCATTTCTACAAACACAGAACATGCAAGAGTGGAATAAAGGACTTCCTGGCGTCTCAATAGGTGTTTATATGGCTGTCATCTGCAATACTGTAGAAATGAGTATTCCAATGAAAATGCTAAGATTAAAAAAAATAAGTTGGGAATAAATCCTCACTTCCATTTCTGACAAATTCTTCATCACATTCTGCACTGAAGAGCTGCCTGATGCAGAGGCAGGGAATATGGATCACTGTATTCCCTACTAATCTGAAATACCCAGCCTAGCTTGAGGTCTTTATTCTACAAATAAACATAAAATATACTCAAGATTATAGCTTTATTTAAACTTTTATAACATGGTGAGTAATTCTGAAAAGTCAGCTTCAGAATATCTTGGTGAAGAATTAAGTACTTCAAATCGTACTCGTCTTTAACATATACACTTAAGAAAAACACTGCATTATGTCATGTTAAAATAGGTATTTTCCTTCCATCTATTTTAATTTCTTTCTTTAGTATTAAAAATGTGTAATTCAAGGGACAATGCAATAATTATTGAGCCTGTCTCTCTGTACAGGCTCAGTAGCTAATAAAACTCCACAGAATAGTGATAGAAAGGACATTTTGGTGAAGCAATTTAAAAATAATAACAGAGTTCAGAGCATCGAGATGAATGGAACTTTGAAAATAAACCTTCTTGCTGTTTGTTAAACAGTATAATTTTATCAGAGGTATTTAAAATTCCTGTGTATGTGTTTACAAAGCTTTCAGTGCTCTATTTAATCATTTTCCTGCAAGAGGTTATACAGGAGCATCTGGAGTGTTCTCCAGAAGGGCCTGCTGACAGTCTGATAGCGCTGCTCTCAGATGCTCCTTTTAAATAAGGAACAAAGAAGACGTTCTGAAGGGGAAAAAAAATTTCTGTCCTGCCCCATTTTGGAGAAAGATATTGGAAGAGATAAACTGTACCCTGTGGAATCATTAAATGTGGATTTATGCTTTAAACTTTCAATCAGAGCCTCTTTTTCCAACAGAAATAAGAAACAGGAAGGAAAGGTTGAAATTATAGGTACTTATCAGAATACCAAGACTAGGCTTCTAATTATAATCACTGAGCTAAATGTTTTTCCTAGGATGAAAGCTTAAAAAAAAAGACCCAGCAGCAGGAAAACAGTGGTTTTCAGCATATCCTGTTATCTGACATCAACTAATTTTAACAACTTCTGTGTCTGTAATTAAAAATGTCCACATGGTCCGCACTCAGAACTGTGCATACCCTGTAACAGAAAAGGGTAACATGAGGGGACAAATGTTACCATTAACGCTATGCATGATCGACTCCAACCCAGTGAGTTTGACTAAAGAGAAGTGAAGAGGTATTGATGAAGAAAAGCTAATGATTGAGACATTTACTAGGGGTTAAGACACAGTCTGCCTGCAATGCGGGAGACCAGGGTTTGATCCCTGGGTAGGGAAGATCCCCTGGAGAAGGAAACGGTAACCCACTCCAGTACTCTTGCCTGGAAAATCCCATGGATGGAGGGGCCTGGTGGGATATAGTCCATGGGGTCTGAAAGAGTCAAATCCAACTGAGTGACTTCACTTTCAAGACAGAGTCAGATGCACACTCTATTTCATTTAGTTACTTAAACATTCATGTCTATGTCATAATTGGGACACAAGGCCCTATAGTGGCCTGCAAAATTCACAGAGCTGTTACTCGCTCATAAGGGTCTCTATAGAGCTGTGACTTTCATTTCTGCTTGGGCTGAGGGTTCTCAAATTTGGTTGTGCATTACAATTCTGTGGAGAGCTTTTAAGTAAGAGTAATGTGTGAGGTGCACCTCTGATTAAATCAGACTCTGATGCGGAACCCAGGTATCAGTAGTTTAAAAGTCTTGTAGGTGATTGTAATATGCATCCAGAGTTGCACCCCAAAGTCGAAATGCAAAGTCACAGAAGTCAGATTCAGATAATAAAGATGATTCTCTCTAGCATGTATAGATGATCCATGGTGAATGGATTTTTTTTTTTTTTTTTTGCCCAATTTAAGGGCCATCTGAGACCTGAATAGCAAAAGTAAACTTGGACAAGAAAGCAGAAAAATGCATAAAGAGAGCTGATTCTAGGTATTCATGACAATTATGGTCTATAAAGTTGCCATGAACACTGAATCAGTGAACACTGGACTAGTGAATGCTGAACCATGGCTCCTAGGGGAAAGACTGGGTCAGGTTCCTGGGTGCCTCTGGTCATGAAATTTTCATCAACTGATCAATGCATAACCTTGTTTTATGTGTGTTTTTGTTTAAAGACCACTTCTTTAATATATATTATTGATCCATTAACATCGAACTTACAGTCAGCAGTACTGTAACTTAATCCTGAACAAAGCTTACCTAACACACATATTTTCCTATAAGGCACATCACAGCCTTCCTGTACTTGGGAATACTAGAGAGCACTTCAGTGCTGTGCCTGGAGGTCATTTTAGACAGTGAAAATCACCAACAAGAACATAAAAAAGCAGAAACGTGGCATTCAACAGGCTATGGAAAGGACGGGTGCTTACAGTATCAGACCTGAGACTTGTTACCTGTTGAGCCTTATCTGAGGATGCCTTGAGCAACTGTTTCTTTTAACCACTTTGCACCTGTCTGCAAATTATCATGAAAATGTTTAGTATTTTAGGATTACAATAAATTTCAGTGAATAGGTGAATGTGCACAATCTGGAATCCATGAATAGGGAGGGTTGATTGTGCTAAGCTTATGTATCAGTAAAACTGCCCGCCACCTTAGAAAAGGGGACAGCACTGGCAATGTATAAGTGTTAGCTTGTATTGCACTGTGGTTAGAATGTGGAAATTCTCAGTATTCATATAACCATGAAGGAATATTCCCCTGGTGGCTCAGACGGTAAAGAATCTGCCTACAATGTGGGAGACCAGAGTTCAATCCCTAGGTCAGGAAGCTCCCCTGGAGATGGAAATGGCAACCCACTCCAGTATTCTTGCCTGGAAAATTTCATGGATCGAGAAATCAGGCGGGCTACAGTCCATGGGGTCGCAAAGAGTCGGACCCAACTGAGCCACTAACACTTTCACTATTCCCCTGATATGGACTAGGCCTGTGACTGCATCACAAAAAGGCTGCCATGGGACATATCTGTGGACAGAAGATGTACCCGACACCCTTCACATCTCATCCATCTACCTTCCATTCCATGGGCTCTATGCGCGGGTTTGTCTGTTTTACAAAGTTCAGGAGGATTTGCTATCATTTGCTTCTTTGGGACATTGTGGCCTCTTGTCTACTACGAACTCAAACATTTGAAATGCGAAACAACTGGCAATAAAATTCACACTTTACATTAAACATACATTATATTCTAAGAGTATGATCCCATTACTAACTCATTTTATTTCCAACCCCTAATTTGCTTAATTGTTCATAAATTGGTAGCAAAATAGATTTACTTAGGGTTCGACCACCATAGATAAAGAAAAAAGATGGTTCATTAAAAATCAGGGGTCATTATATTATCTTTCCAAAACAACACTGCATCACTGAGATTGCCAAAAAAAAAAAAAATCCAACTAAGCTTGGGGTCACTAAATCAAAGTTCCTTTACCCTTCTGACACAAATAGTATTACTTTGAGATGTCACTTTAAAAAATTAAGTTAAATACCTTTTAGAAATAATTAGACCTCTTTTTAAAACTGGCCAATTACTGTTTAATTAAAGTGAGATACATTAAACGAATGGGTAAAATCAAATGAGTAATTTATCTAGAAAAATACCTCGCCTCTAAGATGAATATCTTCTGTTTACGTGTTTTTAAACAAATATGCTTTGCATATGCCTAGCTGGCTGGGAGGACACAATTTATCTTTTGTGCTTTTCACACAACCAATAATGAAAGCCATGTTAAGTTTGAATATAGAAATGAAGAAGAATTTAAAGGATAAGAACTTGCAGGGTAGTTCTTAGGGCTGTCTTCGGGGCCCTCAAATGAGTGTAAACTGGGTGTCATCCTACTGGGGAGGAGTGTTAGATGGAAGGCCCCAGGGCAAGAGAAGTGGGCACAGCCCTGACTGCCCAGCCCAGGAAGGACCACTCTTCTGGGACTTCAGGCTACTTAGAGCTGCTTTCTCAGAGCCCCTTTGATAACAGAGTTGATAACCCTGTTTTTAAGAAGCTCTTCTTTACATCCAGCAAGTCTTCATCTAACAGACACTTAAACGCAGTTACTAAGTCAGTTGCTGATGCCTGGGCTATGGAAACCAAGCACTTGCTCTTCTGCAGAGGACATGTTTCCTCCATCCTTTAATCCTTTAGTTAAAAAAAAATCCTTTCTAGGTCTATTGTAGTTTCTCTGCATCAACAAGGACAAGGCAAGGACATGCAGCCATATCCATGTCAAGTTCAGTATTTCCAACCATCACCTCTTCAAGTCATCAAAGTTCTTTGGATTTATCAATGGGCTTCCCTGGTAGCTCAGGCGGTAAAGAATCTGCCTGCAATGCAGGAGATACGGGTTTGATCCCTGGGTCAGGAAGATCACCTGGAGGAGGGAATGTCAACCCATTCCAGTTTTCTTGCCTGGAGAATCCCATGGACAGAGGAGCCTGGTGGGATCATCAATGCTATTCTCTAAGAATTAGAGGATTTAATAAGTGAAAAAATTTTATTTTACTAGTCTAATGGCCTAGACTTCTACAGTCCCTGGTTTATTATCACCACTCTAACTTTTCCAAGCAAACTACCTGAACCTCCATTCAGAGAGCCTGCTACCTCCCAAGTCCTTAAGTGACAGCAGAGGAAGAGAGGCTTGACATTTTCAGTGGCAATTTATTTTGTGCTTTTGTAACTTAATCCAGTATCGGTCATCTTCAGAGCCAATGTGTCCTTCCTTATTTCCAGCCCTTATAGAAATAGGGTAAGCTATATGTAGAATAGCTACTGGGAAGTTACTGTAAAACACAGGGAGCTCCTGGTGCTCTGTGGCAACTTAGAGTGGTGGGATGGGGTAGGGTGTGGAAGGGAGGCTCAAAAGCGAGGGGCCATATGTATCCTTATGGCTGATTCACATTGTTGTATGGCAGAAACCAATGCAACATTACAAAGCAATTATCCTCCAATTTAAAAAAACCCATAAAATTAATAAGAAAAAAAGAAATAGGGTAAATCAAACTTGACTAACGATGATAAAACTAATCTGACCATAACTCATGAATGACAGTCTTACTAATGCAGGAACTAAAATATTTAAATCAATCTGGAAAATCTGAAACTTTTTGTGGTGAAACTCTAAACAATCTGAATGAAACTTGCAATGCAGGAGACCTGGTTCGATTCCTGGGTTCGAGTCCTGGGTTGGGAAGATCCCCTGGAGAAGGAAATGGCAATCCACTCCAGTATTCTTGGCTGGAAAATCCCATGGGTAGAGGAACCTGGTGGGCTACAGTCCATGCGGTCGCAAGAGTCAGACATGACTTAGTGACTAAACCACCACCACCACCAATGGTACAAGAATATTTTGGTCACCGGACTTTTCATTTATTCTGCATAAAAAGGCCCTTTTCAAAATGACTGAAATGGAGATAACACCTTGTCATTTTTTAAAAAGTGGGACTGGAACTGTCAAGAAAGTCATGATTATGGTCACTTTAGATAAATAGCTTTCAAAGGAAGTTTAGAAAATGACTAATATCTAAGCATTGCATATAGACTCCTGCTTAAAAAGGAGTTTTCTACCATAAGGGCCTAAGTTTTAATTTTATTCTGTTCTATCCCATCTTCCTGGACAAATGTCTTTCAAGAAAGGAATCTTGGTAAGAAAGAAGTTAATCAATGTGATGCTAGAAAGAAGTTGATTTCTAAAATGACTTCTTTTGACAGACAGACAAAGAAAGATGACGTGTTTGCTAGTCTACAGTCAGATTAGTACCACTGCCGCTCTGGGTCCTACACTGGGGCGCCTTGAAGTCACACCAGCTGAATCTTCTCGCTGAACATTCAAAGAGAGTATTCATTCTATGTGGAAAGCTCTTACTCAAAAAGACCTCTGGTGTTTACTTTCCCTCTTAAAAATCAAATAAAAACTGATTATAAATCATAATATAAATGCTTATATATATAAATCAGTTAAAATAACCAGTTTTTAAAAACTGTATATATATATGTTATAAACAAAAATCTGGCCTTTACTTTCCCTTTTAAAAATTAAATAAAAACTGATTATAAATCATAATGTAAATGTTTACATATGTCAGTTAAAATAACCGGTTTTTAAAAAACTATACGTATATATATGTTATAAATAAAAATCAAACACCAGTACAAGGCTGGTATAGTATTCCCAGAGGAAAACATGTCCTGAAATGTTATCAACTCCAGAACAATGTTCAGTCAAACATTAGACCATCTCAACAGGCCTCATCTTGCAAGTGATGAGAAACAGTTATGGGCCTTCAGGGCATTTCTTCAGGCAGCGAAAGTACATTCAGAAAAAGTGACCGTGAGTTAATTCATACAGTAGGTCAGTCTCTTAGCTGCGCAATCTGAACAAGCAGCCCTGCACCAGAGTGTCCTTCCAGGGCGCCGTGGGATGAGACTACTCGCTCCCTGGCCACCCAACCATTTTACAGGTTATACACAGACAAGGGGTGAGAGTCTATGCTCAGAAGTCTTCCAGATCCCTTCCCTGAAGACCCTGTAGAGGAGCGACACTAGTCAACAGAAGACGAGTGCAACCTGATGCCTGAATACCGACCTCTTCGGGTACCAGCGGCTCGATCATGGGCGCATCCTCCTGCCGGGAGGCTAGTCGCACGGGGGAGGTGGAAAGCCTCTTTTCCCACTCGTTCGTGATGGCAGTGTCTGTGGAGGTTTCTAAAAAGGTTCTTTTCAGCTCACTAATATTGGTCTGATGTTTCATCAGGTCGTCTTGGGTTTTATCTAGCTCCTATATTCAGAACATAGAGAATCCAACAGTCAACGTTTTACACTTGATTTCCTTTCCACACGTGCTCGCTCTCTTTTTAAAAGCAAGGTCGTTATCTCATTAGTAGTCAAAATAAAAAAAAAAATTCTGATCAGGGTTCATGACACTACCACAAACACGCTGGTGAAAATGTGATATTTCCAAGGAAAAGCGAGGGAAAACAAAATCTACATCACACAAGCATAAAAATCAAAAGTTTCAAAGGTCAACTGTAAAGAGTGTAATTCACACGGAACCAGAGAATTAAAATAAATACACACACAGGAAAGGGGATCTATATCTGGGGAGACAGGAGGGAATCAAAGGAAGCAGAGAAGTCAACCGCACGTAGTCACAGGTGAGAACACACCCTTCATGCATCATGGTACGAGCCCACAGGTGTGCCCCTGGAGGAATACCAACACACACGAGCATGCACTGGTATATACCAATACCAACCTCTAACATAAGATTACTATGTTTGACATACACATTTTCACCCTTTATTCGCTTAATCAGACTATTCTGAAAAAAGTGGAAAAGAAAGGAAAGGTAAGGGACATGATAAGTCACGAAAACAAGTGCCACCCTGCGCACGGCATCAACACACGGTCACCGCCACGGAGCATGCTGGAAGATCTGAACACTGGAGATCAACAGTGACTTATCGCACGCTGCTTTTTTTTTTTTTGGCTTTTGTTCCATTTTGAGTTTCTACCTGTGCCTTGAGCTCTGCATCTTCCTCCTGGTCCGACTGCCAGCATCAAGAAAGAGTGGGAGATAAAGTCTTACCATGCCATCGACTCTGAGATGGAAGGATGGGGTCTAGATAAGCCAGCTACGTGGGGACACTTGTCTACGCTTACACTGGAGGACATTTCTTTCTTATATGTGAACCACAATGCTCTCTTATTAATTATGAAGCTTAATAAGATGATGAAAGCAAAGGACTCCTTGCTCGGTGGGTCTTGGACGCTTCAACCTGGAGACTTCCAAGAATGACAAGCATACACCCTGAGTGGGAGGTGACCACTAGGACTTGACGGGTTGTCCTTACATTAGAAACGGTTCAGGAAGTGTGAGTGGCCACATCAAAATTAAAATTCACCAAACAGCTATGAATACCCAATGATGAGTGCTCTGAGTCAATTTTTACCATAATCCTATGAGGTTAGCTATTAAGATCCCCAATCTGTAGACTAGAGAAGTAAGGCACAAACAACTTAACACAAAGGTTCTCACATTAAAAAATTTCTTTAAACCTTGTATTTGTTGAGCCCACGTACTTTAAAACAAATTTAGGAAGAGGAGAAGGCTGATACTGGGTAACTAAGAAAATTAAAATAAATAAATAAGTAAACCTCCCTCAAGTCCAAAATCAACCACAAGAGGAGGTCCAGAGTGAAGTTATGGATGAGAAGCGGGTGATACTGGAGCAGGCTGCCTTCAAGATGAGTCTGTCTGGTTTCAATGGGGACTAGACTGTCTAACCTGAACGCCCCACTCTGCACTACTGTTACAACCAGCTCCAGAAAAAAGAAGAGGAAGTATTTATAAAAAGCGTTAGAGGGCTGGTGGCATGCTGACTCTACAATGGTGGTGGGTTCATAGCTCTTCGTTTTATTTTTAAAATGCATAATCTATCTATGTTACATGTCTTCACTTGCATGCTTCAAATGTAATACAAACAAATTTTAAAACTGCTAGAAAATTTAAAGTAGTATTATTAAAATATTTTTCATTTATAGCATATGTTAGGATTACAATGAAATTTGTTGAATGTATCAGTAGCTACCTGTAACTAATTCTCACAAAATTAAGATGCAATTGGGATATTTGGCATAGAAAATGATTATACTGTAATCAGTTTATATGTGACTGCCTCAAAGAAACTGCTAATAATTCTCCAGCATTATCTTTAAATTAACAAATGATTATTTCCAAGCTTTGAATTGAACTCTGGCATTTCCAAAGGAAAAAAACAATTAAACTCCATTTTGAAATGTTTTCCTGAACATATTTTCAATGAAATGATGTGTAAATACTACTTATTTTTACTTCTTCCTAAATACCTAACTAGAAAATATTATGATTGGATAATGTAAAAAACAACCTAATGTAAACACTACAGCAAAGTGAAAAATAAATTCTGTTAGCACTTTAGGAAATGAACATCTTGATTTCCATTACTAGAAATAAATATTGTTTTTTACAGATATCTTAATTAGTTGCTGATGGAGAAGATTTAAAAAACAAGTCATATACATATTTAATGAACCCTAAAAATTAATAAAGTTAAATAATAGCACAGTTTCTCTCCTATCACTGGTCAATATGATAATTTTTCTTTTTTCCCATAAAGTACTAACAGTAATTTGCTAATTTTCTCTTCCCTGGGGAATTCATTTCTTTTGAGTAACCTAGACTATATCCAGCCTACAAAAAATGAGTTAAGAGAAGTATTATAATTTTAATAAGCATACTGACCATTTAGGATTTTAAAATGTATTTGTATTCAGTCAACAAGCTACTTAAATTAATTGTGACCCTCCCCCCATATTTTTCCCCTCCTATTATGGCTATCATAGTTAAACTTGTGGGTTAAGGGAATACATTTTTTAAAATGTATTATCAGTTTAGCCAAGAGTTCTCAAAATGCAACTCCACAACCGACAGAGTCACTGTCACCTGGGAATTTGTTAGAAATGTAAATTCTTAAGCCTACCCCAGACCTTCTTCTGAACGCGAATAGAAAACTCTAGGTGACTCTGATGCAGGCCAGAGTTTAAGAACCAGCAGTCTAGGCGGCAGAATATTTTTAACTCCCATTATTAAGGTAGCATTTCTCTCCACTCTAAATGCCAAAATGCTAAATGCAAGCTGCTAATAAACACAGAGCTAGCCCTCAGAGCATTTTCATCAGGCAACTGGCCGAGCCCTTCAGTTAGAGTACCAACCTCAGTAGCGGTGGTTTCCCCATCAGCTGCCGTGTCTGTGCGCTCACTGTCCGTCTGTGGATGGCAGAGGTGACCAGGTTCCAGGAGAAAGGCAGGAAGAGAAAACAAATCATCTGGTCAAAGCGGGTATGTCCAGGTCCGAGAGCCCAGTCCCTTTCTCTGTGCCCTGTAAAATCGCACTACCTTCCCACAAGAATGCAGGTGCAAACAAAAGCCAAAGGAAGGCCAGAGCCAGGTTCCATCAGCAGAGACACTCGGAGGAAGACCAGCGGCACACGGCCGGCCTGAACCGCAGGACGTGCGTCAGCCAGGGTGCCATGTCTGCTGCTGCGTCATTCTCCCGCCCTTTTAACAGAAACCCCAAGAAAGACCTAAAACTGTTAAATGCAAATAAAATTGCAATTTATATATTTTTAAAAAATTCTAGTGCAATAGGTCACAATTGAAAGGTAAATAAACAAGTACATTTAAATAAAAAGCTACTGTAATAGTCACTGGACTTTCAGCCCCTCATTTTTTATATCATTTTGATAATTTACATCCCTCTAAGACCATCAGGCTATCTGCATTACCCTTTAATTATGAAAAGCACATGCCAGTGACTCTGGCCTATGTTTTACGTATGGAAAGTGTGACTTAACTCACAAGCAGCATTGGTAACTAGATATTTTTAAGACTATATATTGTTTACTTTGTCCCACCCTCCAATAGAAAGAGGTATATAAAAGTATGGAATTTGAATATCTTGTTCCAAAATAAACATTCAAATGAAGCAAATAATAATCATAGTGATGAAAAATAAGGAGAGAGGGAGGGAGAGAGACATTTAGTTGGAAACAAATAAAACAAAGCACAGCATTTTACAGAGCCTAGGTTTTCACAGGAGAATTACAATAGGAATTTCAGGACTGACTTTTAATCTGTTTTATAGATGTTTATGATTTAGAACAAACACTTTTATTAATTTTTTTTTTTTCTGGAGGAGAGAAGAGGCATGGCCATTGAAATGGAGACCTAAACATCTCACATAATATCAACTGACCTTCCCTTTGAAACTAGCAACTATTAAAATTTCCTTGAATGAAGCTGTGTGATTAATAATTTGTAAACGACAATCAAAACTCGGGGTTCTAAGGTTGTGAATCTGTCTCTTAGATCTTTCACTGCAAAGACCATGGGTTATCAAGAGGGAGGGCTGGGGCACAGTTAAGTTGACACAACTCTTGGCTGGCTTGACTTTTTGACCTGCTCCTAAGTTTTCAATTCCTATATTCCTGAAAGAAAAGGAACTGTCAGCTCATGCTTGCCCTGGGCACCTGAGTCTCCATCCTGGCAACATGCTCCCGTGCCTAAGCGGGGCAGGAAACCCTTTCCAATAGGTTGGTAAAGAAACCACACTGACAGCTGTCATGACCTAACCATCTTGGCAACACCTGGCGGTGGGTGGCTATTAATTTTCTTATCAGGTGATCCCTGCTGGCACATTAGCATGGCTTCAACTGACAGTCTAGCACAAGGCCAGTCTGATTTAGGAAGACAGAGGCAGGTTGTTGTTGAAAGGTATGGAACAACTCAAGGAAACCTTAGGCTTTCAAGAACAAGTAAGAATGACTTGGTTCAGAGGGCTAACTAGTTGTGTCAAAGGCCTCAAACGTTCTTCAAAGTATTTCTCTTCCCCCTTACATTACTCCCCCTATGCCTTTAGAATTCACTTCAGCAGCATTCCAAGCATCTTAGCACTGGAATTAGCACCACAGTTAATAATAAGAGGGAGGGGTCTCATGTCAGAATGACACCAGCTCTAATTCTTGCTATTTAACTCTGCGGTATGAGGTGAATGTTTCATATTTTAATTCCCATTTCCTTCTTGGAAAATGGGGAAATTAATAGCCCTAACTGTATCAGGTAATTGATACTAAGTCTTTATATATTACCTGACACACACAGAGCTAAAAATGCCTATGAAATCTTAAATATTGCTACGAATATAATACTGGGTTGGCCAAAAAGTTTGTTTGAGTTTTTCTGTAATATGTTATGGAAAAATCTGAACAAACCTTTTGGCCAACCCAACGTGTCACAATTATTACTGTTATTTTTCCTAGGTGTACACAAATAAATAGTAGCTTAGGCCACATTTAAGCTCCTTTAAATTTCTACTTAGAACCTAGTCAGTCAGTCATTCAACAAACATAGTACCTGATCAATAAACAGTTAACGACTGAAGTCATAAAGGCTGAATAAAACAACTTTTATAGCAACTGTTTGGAGCAGGAAATGGCAACCCACTCTACTATTCTTGCCTGGAGAATCCCATGGACAGAGGAGCCTGGTGAGCTACAGTTCATGGGGTTGCCAAGAGCTGGACAGGACTGACCAACTGAGCATGACTAAGTAAAACTGCAAAGTGTGTGGTGTACCATCGACTATCATATGATGTGTTTACACAATTTAAAATGTTAAATCAGGTGACCAATCTTTTCCTCCAGATTTAATCCATTTCCTTTTTTTGGCATCATCAAAAAATTCTTCACAAGTTGACACACAATTTATGGTGAACTAGGTTCATCTTATATCTTTTGAGAGATGGAGATGATTTAGTATTCAGCCCCTCCTTATTTGAGCCAAATTCTAGAAGGACAAAAGAAAAAACTGGCCAACTGCTCTACAGTTTGAAAGGATTACAACTCTCTACACTGGATTTCACTCTTGAGAAGGTCTGGGACTAATGAAGCCACGGCCACACGTGACAAATGTAAGCAGGGATGTCAAAATATTTAAAAAGCGTTCCAGTCATTAGTGATTTTGCAAAACGAAAGTGACAGACCTGAACTGTATGTTACAAAGTCACCCGGTTTTGCTGCCAAAGTGCTTGAGGCCCAGGGAAGAAAACAGGCCGTGCCAACAAATGGTGAGTTTTTTTTTTTTTTTTTTAACTGAATGACCTACATCTGAGTATTCTAGCTCAGCTTGAACCAGAGCACATAGCTCTTAACATTTGGGGTTAAGAGGCGACACTGAACAGATGGCCAAATACAAGGTCATGTGGCAGGAGGCTGTCATGGGTGGCCGGGAAGGCTGCCGAGGCCAGAGCTGGTTCACGGTCTCAGGGGTTTGCAGGAACAAGGAGGGTTTATGACACGCCAGCCACGCTGCCACCAGCTTGCGAGGACTAAGTGCTGTGATTTGTTTTGCTGATGTAACGCAGACATGCCCAAGTGGAACATTAATTTTCATGCACTGATTACAACAAGATGTATACCCTGGATTAGGCACAAGATCTGTGTGGTTGGCTACATAGAAGTTGTTATTTAACAATGCAGAAGAACATAAAATGGCAATCTTTTTGCCTTCTGTGAGCTGGATGACTAACTCCATTGCTAAAGGAACAGATGATGTCCAGGTTGGAAACCAGTTAATAGTACAAACAGCTTCTGTAGAAGATACTGTGTTCTTAAAAGGCTATACGTTTAGACCTACATTGTTTGATAATGCTTCTACTGTGAGAAACAGATATTTAAGCCTAGGATTTAGAGTGGTTTTTCTCTTAAAATATTTTCCATGTGTGAAAATAGCTCTATAACAGATAAGATTTGGATCGAAGTCATATAGGATCCAAGAAGCTTGCAAAGGGTTCTTAGGCAATATCAAATTGAAAGACTAAACTTTTCTTTAGAACATCTCTCAGATCATTACCATTTTTTCCCTGCTGCTGCAAAGAAATGGTCATAATACCACTAAATATAGATGCTCACGCACCTCGCAATGCTATACACTCACAGGTGTGCTGGAATTATCATTCTAGCTGAGCACAGACCTGAATAGACTTTCCTTCCTTTTTAAAGTGCTGCTTTGTGATTTTTTTTTAAACTGCTAGGTGTATCGAGTTTGTCTCCTGCCACAAAACCCTTGTTTTGTGGGGAGAGAATTGCTGGAGAAGCTGGGGGCAGGTGTAGGTGGGGGCGGGGGAGGAGGGGTGTCAGCCAGAGGCCTGTTGGCAGCTTCTGTACTTTTCCCTGGCGTCTATTGAAGGCTGCACAAAGGGAAACCGCTGGGCTGTTCACATGCCAGTACAGTGGTGGGAAGGGGAGCAATTAAAAGGAAAAACTACCAGCTACCACGTCACCTCCCCCAGTGGCTTGGATGAGGGATGGGGGTCAGCCCGCTTTCAGGTATGGAGGTGGAAGGCTCAAGTCCTTTCCTGGCTGCCAGCCCCAGAGGCTCACCAACTAGACTGTCCCCATGTGGGTGGATCTGGGGCTCACGCTGGCCTGACAGCACACTTGCTTCCCAATACCTGATCTGGCATTGCTGGTGCTCAAGGAATTTCAGCCCATTTTTATGGTATATAGAAACCTAAAATGAGTCTCTCCCCAACTATGTTTGAAAACCGCTGTTTTCAACTTCAGCTCTTTCTGCTCCTGTTTCTGACCCTGCCAATGACTAATGTCACTGGGTGTTTTAAATGGCTCCAGCCTGTCTTTCTGACTCAACACAACCACAGGATTGGACTTTCCTCCGGGAGTCACAAGGACAGTCTGGCAATGACCGTCAAAGAGTGGTGGGGGCATTTCAGAACCTCCAGGGAGGAGAGGGAGGTGCTCACAACCTTGGAAAGCCACCCTGGTGGTGATGCACCCTTGAGGGTGGTGCCCCTTCCCCGCACCTGGGGCATCCTTTACCGGGTGCGTATCAGCACAGAGCATCAATGCATCAGGACACGTTTTGGTACCTCACCTCATCTAGCTGAAAAGTTACTTTATCTGTCTTCTGTGTCCTTTCCTTCACTGAACGGTAACTGAACAGAGCCTTTTATTTGCCCCTGAGTTCCTACAGAGCACATGGGTTATTTATGTATGATTGCCTCGTGGCTGAGTCCTTTCCCACTCGCAGGAGGCGGTGGGTGGCAGCACGGTTCTGGCCGGGCTTAGCCTGCTGCGTCCACATGGTGTTGTGCCTAACCCCGGGGCTGGGGGGGTGCATCCCCGGCACACAAAACCTCTGCACGGAGTGGCACAGACGGTAAATGAGGCTCTGAAAGGAGGACCACTATCGCAGCAGCCGTCTACCAAGTTGTTTCGGACCGAAGCCCCAAACATGACAGGGACGTGTGTTCTATGCCGAGGTACACACCTCTTCCTCTGAACTGTCACTCGGGTCATTGTCTAGTGAGGCACTCAAGGAGGCCGCCTTGGGCTCCAGGTAGCAGAGGCACAGAGCCAGAGGGAAGGAGAGAGTGAGGGCATAGGGCACTGAGAAGGAGGCGGAGAGCAGGAAGAAGAAGATGAAGAGGAAGCAGGGCACGAGGGAGGGCGAGCGGATGGGGAGATAATGCTGCAGGCTCTGGGGCAGGAGGGCGCTCTCGGACAGGTTGGGGAAGGACAGGTAGCCATCGTCATCCAGGAGAGAGGGGAAGGACCCAGGGAGCTGTAGGGAGAAGGAAAACAGGGTGGCCCCTCTGCCCGGCTGCGGTTTGTAGCCGAGAGCCACATCGCGGTCCCCCGGGCACGGCTTCCCTCGGCCGTCAGGGTCCGAGGCGGGCTCCCCGTGCTGGCACCAGGGTTCTCGGGCCAGCTCGACCCCCAGCGGGGGCTGCCCGTTCTCCTTACACCTCCTGCGGAGCCCTGTGGGGGATGCAGGGGGACGGTGGGCTGATGGGGGGAGCGGGGGGCATGAGTCGGTGCCAAGCCCAGGTGACTGATGTGAGGGACAGCGAGAGAGACAGAAAGCAGCGAACAGAGGTGCAAAAGGACAAAAAGAAAACTGCAATTAGTTAATTTTCTTATGGGTACCGATATAAAATCGTCAAAACAAGAATTTCAGCACTGGGATCGTTCATGAATCTTCAAGCATTCGAGGTGCATGCCAATGCTCCCACAAAGGGCATCGTTTTCCCCATTAGACCCTCAAGCCAAACATAGGGTAGGCTTTAAAAAAAGGTTGGAGGGCAAGATATCTGTGGGAAATCTCAATATCTACATGTTTCATACGATTCAAAACTTGTGTTTAGACCAACAACTCCATGAATGGTTAAGATGCTGAGAAAATATAACTCTGATAACTTAAAACCAAGACTTTCAATAACTTCTCCTGATGTCCGGCTACTAGGTCTGTCGTGAGGGTTCAACTGGATTAAAATGACAGTGAATCCAATTCGCAGTCCTTTAAAGCAAAATCTCCAGCATCACCTTTCCTTGGTTACTCAATGATAGCCAAAACAAGGTGGGTTTCCAAATCAAGAAGTTTCTGGCCCCATTCCTATCTGTAAGAAATCCATAGTGAACACAGTAGGAACAAAAGTCTCCGTTCTGAAAACTCCTCTTCTGGCTCCATTTACCCATGGTGTACACGGAGGAGCTTGAAGAAGTGGTTTCAATAAGCTAACTAGCCAAAAAGACTGTGCTTTCTTGTGATGTGGTTTATCAATGTTCACTTTGTATTATTTGTGATCCATAAGTAACAGAAAGACACAATTTCTCAGTCTTCTGCATTTTCTTAGCAGAGGAGTGGTGTGCTTCATCTGCCTGGTTTGAGTCCTTAAGAGGAAGATCTAGGCCAGCATCACTGTGAGCTTGCTCCCAGGGAGGGCTGTGCAGGGTTCTGTGGGCATGTGAGGCTCTTCACACCTTCCCGGGTCCCATGGTCTCTGTGACCACAGCCAGCTTTCTCTGCAGGTGGTGGGAGACTGCTGAGCGAGGTGGTAGGGTGGGTGGCAGGTGAGGGGAGAGGAAGCAGGCAAAAGCCAAACAGGACCTGGGGTCCAGTGTAGAGGCTGCTGCCACCAAGGAGTTCAAGACAAGGCCACCTGGAGCCTGAAGATGACCGCACTTCCACTGTGTGTGTGTGTGTGTGCATGAATATACGCACATGTGTGTTTTTGCCTAGTGTCCTGATAGCATGGACACTACCCAGCTTGCTTTGTGGCGGTTATCCAACCCTGACTTGGTAAATACAGAGGCAGAGGGTAAGAAAAGGCACAAATAAAATGATAGCATGGACCTACTACAATGCAGAAGTGTCTCTTTTTTGATATCAGACAAATATGTCTTTTCCTAATACTCACATTTGATGTTAAACATTGTATCTTACACAAGACCCTGCACAAATCTCATTGAACTGAGGATAATGCAAAAGTTAAGAACTGCTGTCCGCCCTCAGAAGGCTGCCCCCGTCACCGGCAGTGATCATCAGTGGGGAAACACACTCTCAAAGGAATCAGAGACCAGTTGTTTAAGTACTGTTTTCAGTAACACACTTTCATTTTGGTTAAAAAAATAAAAAGAGTGCTGTGTTCCTTTTTGAAGATGGAGAAAAATGAAATTATGGCTTAATCTTTTACATGGCTGATTAGAGTGGGTTTTTAATTTTTTTTTTAAAGAGTGGTTTTTAAAAACAGCGTTGCGGTGGCAGGGGTGGGGGGATGGAGGCAGCATGCAGCTACTGCAGCAGGAGCTTTGGGCCCCAGCCTCTCAGAAGGCATCTGGGTCATGGTGCTCCGACTCTGACAGCCACAGTCTCCTCTGTCTTTCTATTCTCCAGTGGCACAAACAGCACCAAGTGACACCGGCTTAGGGCTCCATCTCACATAAACAAATCCCTGATCTTTTAAAATCAATAAAGTAGGAGTGGATCATTTCAGGAGCAAAGGACAAGTCATTTACTTTTATAGTGCACTTCATCTTATTCGGCTTCCCTGGTGGCTCAGAAGGATAAAGAATCTGCCTGCTAATGCAAGGGACCTGGGTTCGACCCCTGGATCAGGAAGATCCCCTGGAGGAGGGCATGGCAACCCACTCCAGTATTCTTGCCTGGAAAATACCATGGACAGAGGAACATGGTGGGCTATAGTCCATGGAGTCACAAAGAGTCGGACACGACTGTGACTAATACTTTCATATTATTTACACATCCCTGAAAGTGGAATGTTAGCCTGGGCAACTTCCAAAAATCATGGGACGCACTGGTTTTCAAGTATATCATCATCTTCTGATTAAGACCTAGTTAAAACCCATCTTAACTGAAAAGGAGGTGTGTGAAAACAAAATTCAAAACAATGCACATTTTCGTAGCTAAAGTGAGCCAGATATCCTTGTTGTTATGTCCTGTCTTTATTTTTGAGTTTGGCAAATAGGTTAATCTTACCCTAAGAAAAGGGATGTGCACTGGGTTACTGGGATGTTCTATCATAAACAGAATGATGATACATTTGCCAATCTGCCTGTTCAGAAGTCACTGTTACGTTCTTACCAAAAGTATTTTCTACAGACCCCAGGGGAAATTCCCACCTCTACATCTGAAGAGCCCACCTGCAAAAGAGCACTTTTGAGTCAAATTTACCCCAATTTTAGCATCACCTCTAAGTTATACAGTATTTTTATTCTGTGGTTTCCTTTCTCCCTGTACATTCCTGGGTTTCCATGATTAATACATATAAACCTACTGTGTTTTTTGACTTTTATGGGAACTGCTTTGCAAGATACATAACCCGGAACCAGAAGGATGCTATCTACATGTGTTTTTGACTTTCATTTTCTCAAAAAGTTGCTTTGTAGTGTTGGAGCTCCAGAAATAATCATAATGTTTATTTTTAAAAAATAAATTGAATTTCAGATGAAATGAAGTGACCGAATTCAGCAAATCAAGCACCCTAGAGAAATGACTGCCAAGTTCACCCTCCATCTCCCCTGAGAAGTCTGCCTTAACCCTTTTCCAAAATATATCCACTAGCTACTTTGATGATGAGGTTAAAATCAAAGACTAAGAGAGAAAACAGTGTACGAATATGCAAGCTGTGGTCACTCAGTTACTTGCAGTCAAGAGTATGTCAAAGTCAATACTATATGTCTAGAAAAATACACAGCCCTTGGGTAGGAGAATGGGGCCAGAAACAAAACAGCTTTAGCAGCAATTCTGAATTGTAAGCCCAAACACAAATAAATGGGTTAATATGCCACCAAAAGTATTTTTAAGATCTACAGACAGGACAGCTGTTGAAAGTCTTATGTAGCACCTAAGTCGTTCAACAAGAAATTTCAAAAAGTTAAAAAAGGGATCTTTCAGAGGAAAACTGTGGACAGAAGAAATAATAAAGACTGATTGTATCAATGTGACTAACGCTGAGCTACGAGTCAGCCTAAGTCTTATGCACACATTCCTGCTTCACATTCTCAGCACCATTCAGGAGTTCTTTAGAATCTGCAGGAGCCCTGGGAGGCAGAGGGGAGATGTACCTTTCCCTCGTGCCGGACGGCAGCTACCGGCGTGGCTTCCTCGGCCTTTTTCCGTCTGTCCTCCTCCTCGTCCCGCTCCTCCTCGGCCTTTTTCTCCGGAGTCACAGTGGTGATCAAGTTGGTCTGAGACATGCCCTTTGTGGTGATGTACTGGCCAGTACCAACCTCTGCAGCGGACACAGAATCCTTCATGTATATTTCATGGTTTTCATTCACTGACGCTAAAAGCAGATACAATTGGAGAAATAAAGTCTGAGATAGTTAAGTCAGAAGAAGGATGGACGCCACCCATTGTCCTATTACAGAAAAAAAAAAAAGGCAAAAAAAAACCACAAAAAAAACCCCATAAAGCACCAGGTTTCTCTTCAAAAGACACATCAGCCTTGCAGGTACTCTCATCTAAGCAACACCGCAGTTTCATACTTCTGTCACCTGTAACTGCGTCTAAGCGTGATTTCAATGCTCATCTCTTGAAGCCACCAGCACAATGTTCATCCACTCACAGGCTCTCTGGTAAGGATGTGTGTGAGGGTGGATGTGAGTGGAAAGAGGGGAGCACTGAGTGACTGCTGAGCCTCTTACCCACAGAGTAAACCAGCTGGGCAGCGGCACTCAGAGGCAAGTTTCAGAACTAACAGCAGACAGACAACTGCCCTACTACACTTGACTTTAAACACATCTTTGGAAGTGCCAGTCATTGAGGAGCACTGAACTTTTTTTGTAGTGTTATTACCATTGCTACTACTACTATTGTTATTAGTGGCTGAAAAGTCTCTCTCTCCTATAATATAAAAGCTACCTAAGTTATACTGAAAAGTAGCCATCTCAGCAGAGATGATACAATTTGGATGGCAACTCTGCTCAACTGAAGTGCAGAAATGGTTTAATTTTTACTGCGTTTTAAAAAGACTGCCATAATGTGCATACATTCATTCACCTCTGATATTTGGGGAAAGGAAGACAAACATTGCTAATGAAACTCGTGCAACTGCAAAGCATGCAAACGTAAGAGATGTAAGATCCAGCCTTTCCTCCCAGCTAAAATGTCTTAGTGAAAGAGATACCTGATTTAGTTAAATTTTTTAAATTTGTTACTCATTCTTTTAGGGTTTAGGTACCATAAAATTTACTAAAATTTAGAAAGGCTGCTTTTCAAATCACAGGCAAAATTTAATCTGCTTTCATATTTTTGGGAGTTTAAGACATAAACGTTAAGAAAAAAACTCTGAAATCCTTTGACTAGTAAACCATTTCACTAAAATACCTTCACTAAGATATTTTGCATCTCCATCTAGTGACAAAAAAGCTTGTATGAGACACAATATCCTAAAAAGGCTTGTTAGGCTTTTCTCATAGAAGATGCAACCTTGCAAAAAGCAGTAGCTATTGCAACATGCAGCCATGGTCCCCCACGCAGCAGCACAGAAAACATACGAGAACCGGCAGGACCCCAGAGAGTGAGACAACACATACTAGCGTCACTTTTGGGCAGGGGGAGAGAGAGAGACACAGCACGGAATTAGTACATTGGTTTCACGCTTGGCTTCCGTCTTCTCAGCAATCCCCAGTGCACAGAGGGTCACAAGGAAAACAGCATTCACAGCAAATGTGTCCCCTTTGGTTCACATCACAGAACCACGTGAAGGACATTCAGGGGAAAAAGCTGTGATTCTACATGAGCTCCTCCAGCACTGACTTAAAGAACACACACCAGTTTACCCAGATGCTTTAAAGAAGAGCAGATGAGACGATACAGAGAAAAGGTGCCACTGTGAATGCAAACTTTCAAAGAACTTAATTCAGCTTCAAACAGTCCTAGTAAACAGTGCTTCCCAAAAGCTTGGTTCTCGGAGATTCTAAAAATGGAACACTGTTCTAGAAGGTAGGGAAAGGTAACTGACCTTCCTAGGCCTGCTCACAAGGGCCTGAAGAATGACCCTCAATATACCTGCGGAGGTCTCAGGATCACATCTGGAATAGGACCGCTTTCACCAGCGTCTTATTCACTCTTTGCGACAGCCCTGCCAGAGGTGGCCATGATGCCACCTGACAGACGGCGCCTAAACCTGGGACCTGGAGACGGGCAGCCACTCACCCACTGCTGTACAGGGAACGGGTCTGGACGCGGGTCTGGGTTTATCTACACCAGGTGAGCATTCTTCCCACTTCACTAACAGAACTTATAAGAAGAATAGAGCACTAATAGCACAGGTTTGACTCCCTCTATAAACTTTTTATAAAGTACTCCATTGGGAAAATATAGTCTTTTTTCATTTTATGTGTATTGTTTTCATTCACGTCATTAGAATCTGCAAACTGCAAAAGGAGCTCTTGGTCATGGCAGCAAGTCAATTTACACAGACTTTCTCTTCTTTTCTTCAGTCTGCTCACTGCCCACCCTCCTTATTCCACTGTCACTGCAAACTCGTTGGTATATATCTTTCTAACTTTCTCTCTATCCACATAAGCATAAGCTCAGAACACGGTGGCGGGGGCAGGGGACACACTGGGAAAGTAAGATGTAGGCACTTAGTGTGCTCAGTACTGCTGGATATCATGGCTTCTTAGCCCCTTCAGCGGATGGAGCCAAGAGTAAAGTTATAAATTATGACTTCATGTTGTTGGGCTTCCTGATAGCTCAGTTGGTAAAGAATCCGCTTGCAATGCAGGAGACCCCGGTTTGATTCCTGGGTTGGGAAGATCTGCTGGAGAAGGGATAGGCCACCCACTCTAGTATTCTTGGGCTTTCTTTTTGTGGCTCAGCTGGTAAAGAATCCACCTGCCATGCAGGAGACCTGGGTTCGATCCCTGGGTTGGGATGATCCCCTGGAGAAGGGAAAGGCTACCCACTCTAGAATTCTGGCCTGGAGAATTCCATGGACAGATATATTCAGATAAAGCATTATAGGATTCTTTATCTCACTTCATTCATATTTGTATCTTCTTCTGCAGTCAGAATCAGGATTTCTAACAACATCAATGCAATATAGCCTTTTAAGTCAAGAAATCCGGGGAGTATGTCACCCCAACAGCCACATCAGGGGTTGATGAAAGGGAAGGAAGGACTGAGACTTTATAGTGAGCTGAAGGCAGAGAAGGTCAAGGGGGAGGTGATCCCAGGCATCTGTAATAATAACTTGTGATTCTATTTATGCTTTTGCTTATTATTAAAATCATATACTCATGCTTCTAGAAACATCACTTTGTATGTGTCCAGGACAAGGTCCCTATAACACATCTCATGTCCAGGAGCTCTGGGTTAGGAGACAGAGGCCTGGGGCCTAAGTCAAGCCTCACAGTCATCCCGTGGAGTATGGAGGGGATGGTTCCAGGACCTCCGAGGACAACTAAAAGCTGTGGATACTCAACTCCCTGACACAAAACACTGTACGCGGCACAGCAATTATATTTGGCCTCTCCTCTGTGGATCTCACTTCTGAGGATACAGATATTCTGAGTTCAGCTGCCACGTCTTAGAGCAGAAAAGCACACCAGTGTGTAACTCTACATGGTCACAGAAAACTGCCCCACGACGCAGAAACTTGCTAAAGACTCCCTTTCATGCCTTAAAAATGTTGCTTAAGTGATTGAGTGATTCTCTCCCCACCATACTCACACACCTGACTTAAAGATGGAGAGCATTTACAGCCACCCTCCCAGTCCATCTGCTGGAGTGATTCATATAAACCAGGAGGAGGTCACTTGGAGCCCTTCACTGTTATTTGAATGTCACCCTTCCTATAAGCTATTATTCACTGACAGATAAAAGTCATATTTCACTGCTGACATTTCTAAAAGAACAAGAGATACATGTAATGCAGTTTTCTTTCTAAACCAAATGATCTAAAATAAACTTGATAATCATTTAGGATCTGCTGGTGAGAGAAGCAAATGATGTATAAGTATGTGATTCCTATATTGAAGAATAAGAGCATCCTTCTCCAAATTCAGGGTGCCAGCTTACGAAAGCTGACTCATTCTCCAAGTACCATCTTTTGTGTGATTTTACATAAACCTACCATGGCTTCTCTGGTGGCTCAGACAGTAAAGAATCCGCCTGCAATGTGGGAGACCTGGGTTTGATGCCTGGGTTGGGAAGATGCCCTGGAGGAGGGCACGGCAACCCACTCCAGTATTCTTGCCTGGAGAATCCTCCATGGACAGAGGAGTTCAGGGGACTACAGTCCATGGGGTTGCAAAGAGTCAGACATGACTGAGCGACTAAGCATAGCACAGCAGACACCAGACTCACATAGGCACCTTTGTTTTTGGCCCATGCGATGTGGCATGTGGGAACTTAGTTCCCTGACTAGGATCGAATCTGTGCCTGCTGTGTAGAAGCATGAAATCTTAACCACTGGACTGCCAGTGGAAGTCCCTCAAGTTTTTTTGAGGTTAGGGGTTAGTTAAAATTTTCCATTTGGTCAAAGACCAACAAGTGCTTTTCATTCCATACTATCCCAGAGCAACGATGTCCATCAAAGAAAGGCTCACGATGGTCTCACACTACTTGGTGGCCACTAGTAGTCCTTACGAGTGGTGCCTACCTCCATCCAAGCTGCGGGACATGGTATAACGTTTGCTGGACGAGCGCTCGAAGTACGGGGCTGGACGATCTATCAGCGCGCTGGCTCTTCTGGTCTGGGCCTGTGTCCGGCCACTGTAACGGAACTTGGAACCCAAGGTGAGGAACTTCTTTGGAGGTGCTTCTGGTAACAACAGTCTACAGAGATTCAAAGAAAAGCATCGGAAAGATGGTTAGGCTAAGTATTAGGAATGCTAACTTATTTTTATTTATTTTGGCTGTGCTGGGTTATCCTTGCTGTGTGGGTTTCTGTCTAGTTGCGGGGAGAGGGGGCTACTCTCTAGGTGCAGTGCACGGGCTTCTCATTGTGGCGGCTTCTTATGGGCTCTAGGACACCCAGGCTTCAGCAGTTGGTTACCAGCTTCTAGAGCACAGGTTCAATAGTTGTGCTGCATGGGCTCGGTGCATTTGCTCTGTGGTAAGTGAGATCCTCCTGCAGCAGGGATCAAAATTGTGTCTCCTGCATTGGCAGGAGGATTCTTTAACACTGAGCCACCAGGGAAGCCCCAAGAATGCTAATTTCTTACTCTGTTCTGAAAGTTAAAAAGTGCTCTGTGCACCACAGGCTTAACAGCCAACCTGCAATTCAATGAATCTGATTTTGCAAGGAAAAAAGTCAATTTACACAGTGTGTATCAACAAGGGATGCTGTAGACATGCTATGGGGGTGGAGTCAGGATTAGGTGAACTTGACCATCCCATGGAACTGGAGGGTCTGTGGTTCTACAAACCCAGTGAGCAATTAAGTAGGTGATATCGGTGAACGGTGATAATTTGTTATTTTGTAGACACAAATCTGACAGCTTTACTGGGTGTGAACAGAGGAGTTGAGGGTATTGAAAAGTTATTGCAATAGCAAGGAATGGACTGGTCATCTGAAATAGACATCCTATAAAAATCGGGAAAGCCACTAAAGATAATAAAGGGAGTGATAAGACAGGTAACTATAAGACAGCTGAAGGAAAGCCCTTCAAATTTAGTCAGAAGATCTTTAGGATTTATCAAGGCATCTGATGGCAACAAACCTGAACGACAGAAAGAATTTTGCTGCCGTGTTCTTCTTTCTAACCACCTTTTTCAGTAAGGTGATTCCAATCACCCTACTTCCTTAGGACAAAACCAAAGTGATTTCCACCCACCTGAAAAATGTATGGTGTTCTACACATACTTTCCATAAACGCTTGGCGGCTCGATGGTTTGGCAGCTTAAACCCGATGGTACTTTCAAATTGTTCAAACTAAATTTTAAAAAAATGTTGGAGAGCAGAGTGAAGTTTGGAGTCATAAATAACATGAAAGCAAATAACATACAAAATAAAAATACCACCCATAAGTTTTTCTCTACTCCCTAAATCAATTGCTATATACAGATTTCATGCTACACACATTCATTCATTAAAAAAAGTCTTCTTATATCAATCTCAAAACACTGCAGGTTCAGGCAACCACATTATGCATGTAGTAAATGTTGCATGTACAAGGATTAATCTTATGAAAACTAAATGCAGAAAAGGAGAGAATCTGTATTCCTTCCAGAGACCAATTTGTCCTGATCTTTTAAGCCTAATTTTCATGGTTTCTCTCTGACATCATGACGTCAGCTGGAACACACAGAAATGAATAAAACATTTAGAGTCTACAGCACCCTCAGGATGATATTCTCTCCTTGTATCTGGTCTGGAAATATGCATATATTCTATGTATCTGATGATACATATTGCTGATTTTATTTGTTCACTGGAAGGACTGATGCTGAAGCTGAAGCTCCAATACTCATGCGAGGAGATGCGAGGAGATGACTCATTGGAAAGGATCCTGATGCTGGGAAAGATTGAGGGTAGGAGGAGCAGGGGGTGACAGAGGATGAGATGGTTGGATGGCATCACTGACTCAATGGACATGAGTTTGAGCAAGCTCTGGGAGATAGTGAAGGACAGGGATGCCTGGTGTGCTGCAGTTCATGGGGTTTCAAAGAGACACGACTGAGTGACTGAACAACAACAGCAACAACATGGATTACCATGTTAGATGCTAACATCTCAACACTATCTACACTCGTCCTTCAAGATCCAAGGGGATGGCTTCCAGGCCGCCCTGGATAACAAAACCCATCGATGCTCACGTCTCTCACATAGACTAGCCTAGTATATGCATATAACATACACGACCCTCCCACAGACTTTAAATCATCTCTAGATCACTTATAATGCCAAACACAATGTAAATGCTAGGGAAAGAATTTAAGTACAATGTAAAATGCTATGGAAACAGTTGCAACAAATTCAAATGTTTAGTTTTTCAGAATTTTCTGGGATCTTTTTCCCTGAATATTTCTGATCCATGATTGGTTGCATCCACAGATGCAGAACCTTGGGATAAGAAGGCCCAGCCCCATAAGATCAAGAATTGGGAGAACGTATTTTCATATTTTTCAGCATGTAGACTTGAGATGACACTCACTCCAAAGTGAAATAGCTAATTTCCTGAGTAACAGATTTTCATATTATTATGGCAGATACTCAATGATTTAAAAAAATTTTTCTGAAGACAGGCTCCATCAGGCCACCAGAGGGCAATCATCTTAAACAGTAAAGCCTTCCCCAAAAAGCTCAAACCCACCAGACTACTGGTATAATCAGCAGCAAAAGGAAATTATGTGGCAAAGAACCAAGGGAGGGGTCCTGTGCAAGGCATGTGAGCTTTCTTTATGCTGGACCTCTCTTCCTTGTTCGTTGAGTGGGACTGGGTAGGTAGGGGAGATGGGGAGAACATCACGGGTGACTGTAAATGCAGTTGCTTTCCCCAAATTCTCCTTCCCTCTGATGGTCACGGGGTGGTCATGGAACTCACCCCACCCAGTGGACCCAGTCAACCGACAGACCAGAGGACCAGGGACCTCGACTAAACCACCTTCCACGTGTTCATCCTGCATCTCACACGGACCACACGCTATGCTGAAGGACCACACACTACAATGCTGAGGGCAGGGGTTTTACAGGAAGAGTCTCCTCAGCACAAGGATGAGAGAGGACCGGCACTTTCTGAGTGTTTATCTTTCTCTGGGCTTGGATTCATTTCTTTCAACTTCTTCGGAGCCTTTGTGTCACCAGTAATTCGTTCTCATCCTTTCTTCTCAGCCTATAATCATGGTTGTAAAAAGTGAGGGCGGGAAGGACGTTCTCTGAGCTTGTTTCTGCAGAGCCAGGATCAGGGCTGAGGGGCAGGAGGAGAAGCCGCTGTAGTCCACTTCTCACCTGGCTGCCATCTGCCAGGTCTTCACTCCTTTCTGAGCTTTTACTGTCACAACAGGACCTGCCTGTCAAGTTCAACCCACTTTTCTCAGTTCCCATCTGAGAGGCTCCTCTGCCCCATTTGGTACTGCTGGTGAACCACAGTCACTGCATCTCATCATCCTTATTTATTAGCCATGACTGTTTCTGGCTATTCTTTTCTTCTCTGGATGCTTTTCTTCATCTGCCTCTGGTCCTCTTCGGCCAACCCCTCCCTTAAAAAGTGGTGTGTTTGTGTGCGCGCACGCATGAATGTGCACGCACGCTCCATTGTTCAACTGTGTCTGATTCTTTGTAACCCGATGGACTGTAGCCAACCAGGCTCCTCACTCCATGGGATTCTCCAGGCAAGAATACTGGAGTGGGTTGCCACGCCCTTCTTCAGGGGATCTTCCTCACCCAGGGATCGAACCCGTGTCTCTTGCATCTCCTGCATTAGCAGGCAGATTCTTTACCACTGAGCCTCCAGGGAAGTCCCTATACGACACTTGATCTTAGCTAAAAAGGCCAAGAAAAAGTGGCACTACCCATAATTTTTGTTTTAGGGTCTTTCCCCGGCTCGTCCTCGTTGAACAAGAATTACTTGTTCTTTGGTAATTTCTTCTGGGCCTAAGGCCTTAAATAAAATGTATTATACAGTTGATGACACTCTTCAAATCTTTTATTTCTTACTATGCAAGGATCACCATCACCCAAAACTCTGTTGCAAAGAAATGTCAATCTTTCTTTTTTTTCTGAAATTCTCCCCACTTTTCTTTCTTATCTAATAATATCATCGCCATCAACCTTGCTCATGCAAACCCAAAGCCCTCTGATTTTCCTGGACTCTCTTCTTTCTTCCTTTGATCCTTCCTGCATCCTGTCTGCAGGACCATGGCCTCTGCCTCTGAAACCTCTCTCTCTCAAATGTGCTGTTTCCAGTCTATTCCCACAGCCTCCGCCCTAGTTTAGGTCCCATCACATCACATTACTAAGTCGCTGAATCTCATCCCAAAATATCCACCGAGTATGTCACATCCCAGTTTAAAGCTCCCAAGGCTCATGGCGGTCCCCAGATGCACTGCTCAGACTTGCCCTTCTGGCCTCTCACTACACTCATTCCTAGTCTATGGAATATCATCACACTTGGATCATGACTCTGTGATTTCAACTGTCTCAGTCTGTTTCTCTGTGAAACAGAAACTCCCTAACAGGACAGGAACAAGGTCACATTTTTCTTTCTATTCTCAATGCCCAACACAGTTGTTGTTCAGTCACTCAGTTGTGTCCCACTCTTTGCAACCCCATGGACTGCAGCACACCAGGCTTCCCTGTCCTCCACCATCTCCCAGAGTTTGCTCAATCTCGAGTCCATTGAGTCGATGATGCCATCCAGTCATCTCTGTCGTCCCCTTCTCCTCCTGCCCTCAATCTTTCCCAGCATTAGGGTCTTTTCCCATGAGTTGGCTTTTTGCATCAGGTGGCCAAAGTATTGGAGCTTCAGCTTCAGCATCAGTCCTTCCAATGAATATTCAGGGTTGTGAATATTCACGCTTCAGTACTGTCTGACTCTTTGCAACCCTTTGGAATGTAGCCCACCAGGCTCCTCTGTCCAAGGGATGTTCTAGGCAAGAATACTAGAGTGGGTTGCCATGCTCTCTTCCAGGGGATCTTCCTGATCCAGGGATCAAACCAGAGTCTCTTACGTCTCCTGCACTGGCAGGCATGTTCTTTGCCTCTAGCACCACCTGGGAAGCGCTGGCCCAACACAGTTCTTGGCAATAAAAAGATTCTCACTTAATAAATGCTCCATAAATCAAATATATCTTGGTCATAACATGCAGTCTTAAGGAAATATAAAAAATGACTTTAATTTCATGTATTAGTATGAAAAGCTTGTAGATTATTTCAGTTCAAATAAAAGTTTGACTCTATATTTACATTAAACACGATTGCCTGCTTTATAGTCTGATTCTTTAAACTTTTGAGAACGAAACTGATACATAACGTTATATTAGCTTCGGATGTACAACATAATGTTTTGATGTTTGTACATTTTGTGAAATGACTACCATATGAGGCAAATTAATTATCCATCACCGCACAGAGTTACAATCTTGTTTTCTTGTGATAAGAACTTCTAAGATCTATTCTACCAGCAATTTCAAATATACAGTATAGTGTTATGAGCTACTGTAACCATTATACTCCATATAGTGATGCTCGAAATTACATTTTCCACCCGTGGAGAAGTTGATTTTGAAGACAGGAGGTAATTCTATACTCTACCAGAAAATGTAGAGACCAGATGAGCTGAAATCAGGGCTTGGATTACTTCCATTATATTAACTACTTTAATTAGAAATTGGACATATATATTACCTGTTATGTGATAATAGCAGATATTTACTATATATTATGTGGAAAAGACCCTGATGCTGGGAAAGACTGAAGGCAAAAGGGTGCGGCAGAGGATAAGATGGTTAGATGGCATCACCGGACATGATGGCATCACTGGACATGAATTTGAGCAAACTTCAAGAGACAGTGGAGGACAGAGGAGCCTGGTATGCTACAGTCCATGGGATCACAAAGAGTCAGACATGACTTAGTGACTGAACAAGCACAGTGTTGGCAAGAAATAGATACGGAACCACTAAGGAGGCTGTAAGTTAACCATGGATGTTTCTGCCTAAGGAGCAAAGATGAGTTAATAATTCTGATTCTTTCATTAGTCTCTCTGATTGAAAAACGAAAGAGGAGAAATGTATCAGGCTACTGAACTTGCATAATTTACACCCAGTTTTGCTTGCTCTAATCTTTCTTCTACTTTGAAGCACACTACCTCTATGTTATTCCCTTTAGGAGGCAGATTTGGAGGACAAAGACAGAGGACGCAGAGACAGCACAACAGGACAGATGGGGAAGAAATCTATTCTTTATTCACAACGAGGTTTAGCAACTAAGTTTCTTTTCTACCACAGGACAAAAATATACAAAACATTATTCATGAATTCTGCTTTTACATTAAAATATGCAAAAGGAAAAAAATCATTCAATTAATGTATGCAGTGGGGAAAAATGAGAACAAAACAATAAAAAGGGAAGATAAGATTGTATGCACTACTGTTTTTTGGACAAACCTACAATAAACTCTCTTAGGCAGTTAGCGATAACTCACTATGTCCTGCCAAGTTCCAAACATGTGAGCAGGGGATTTAAACTTCTGTTTGATCATTTTTTTTTTGTCTTTCACATTCATTAATCTTATCAGAAAAGTCTTAAAACCTCTTGGTTTAGGATTAAATAGACAAACTTTTATTTTTTATTTTATTATTAAATATTTTACAAATAGAGTTGCTGTTGTTCAGTCGTCAAGTCACGTCTGACTCTTTGAGACCCCATGGACTGTAGCCCGGCAGGCTCCTCTGTACAAGGGGTTTCCTAGGTAAGAATACTGGAGTAGATTGCCATTTCCTTCTCCAGGGGATCTTCCTGACCCAGGACAGAACCCACTTCTGCATTGACAGGCGGCTTCTTTACCACTGAGCCGCTACGGTAACGTCCATGGGTGCAAATAACTACGTAATTATGAATTTTCACTTTTGAACTCTTCTTAAAGATTTACATCAAATACTTTTATTGACTATCTACTGTCACAAAGTTATCCTAATAAAGCTGCTGACCAGGTAAATTTCTACTAAAAAAATTTAGAAAAATTTTCTGTCGGTTCTTTGGTAACTTTCTTCCCAACGTACATGCAAATTGGGGTCTACTTACCTCTCCTGGCCGAATCTTAATGTAAAAGTTGTTCCGTTTGTATGAAATTTTTAGAACCTTTGGCCAGGCAAATCTGTTGATGCGAAGTCGGTCACGATATATCAACAAACCACTTGCACACACTCCTAACATGATGTCGACTCCTTCAGAATCCTGAAAAATAGCAGCAAGAAACAAGGAATGGTAATGAAGGAGTCCTAGGCTTATCAGGTATCAAAGTATATTTTAAATTAAATGCAATTGCATCATGTGACACATGGCACAAGAATAAAGAGATCAATGAATGATAACAGAGGCCTAAATTGGATTTAAAAACATGCTACCTTTTAGAACACAAAGTTAGAATATCAAAGCCATAGAGAAAAATAATAATGCATCTACAAAAATGGTCATCTAAAAAACAGTTAAAATGTAATATATGTCTATGTATTGCTGAGTCCCTTGGCTGTTTGGGCTTCCCTGGTGGCTCAGCTGGTAAAGAATCCACCTGCAATGTAGGAGACCTGGGTTCGATCCCTGGGTTGGGAAGATCCCCTGGAAAATGGTAAGGCTACTCACTCCAGTATTCTGGCCTGGAGAATTCCACAGACTGCATAGTTCATGGGGTCACAAAGAGTCAGACACAATTGAGGAACTTTTGCTTTAAATTTGGCTGTTCAGCTGAAACTATCAACATTGTTCATCCGCTGTACTCCAGTACAAAAGAAAAGATTAAAAAAAAAAATGAAGGATGAGCAACTCATCTATTTCCATTTATGGCTGGGTACACTATTTAAGCCTCCAGGTTGGAACCTAAAAAAAGGCTTGCCTGTAGCTCTGATTTAAGTATGAAAAATACTGCAGCCATTTAAAACACATTACCACTAAATAACAGCTTTGTGATGAAGATACTCATTGCTGTGGAGATTTGTTAGTGGAAACTATTCACCCAGGTATCCTGGACTTACGACGTTCACACTGCACATAGAGGAGGTCACCCAGGTGAAGGTGTGTTAATCGCAGTGGTGTTCAGAGCCTGGGTTCTCATCACTGGGTGCCAGGCCTGGCCGGACCACTTTACATACATTACTAATCTTCACTAGCATTGTTCTGAGCTAGTTGCTCTTATTATTCCTACTTTCCAGACAAGAAGACCAAGGCACAGATAGGTTAGCTGTCCATCCCAGCTGAACATGGGCAGCCTGTTTCCAGGGGCAGTACTTAACTAATATGGACACTAGCAGACAGGCCCCATCCTTTCCTATGAGTGTTTTAGGGTTTGTTGCTTTAAAAAGAGCCTTGATTTTTTAATATACCATTATAAAATTTGAGTATAAAATAGTTTTTTTAAAGTTTTTTTAATAGTTTTTTTAAAGTATAAAATAGTTTTTTTAAAGTTTTTTTAATAGTTTTTTTAAAGCACCTCCTCCCCAACAGGCCCTCAACATACACTCACTGCCCAGTTGTGCTCTCTTAATCACTTGGTTCACATACAAAACATATAGATGCACTTAATATATATGTATTGGTTTGTTCTTAACAGATTTTTTTGATGTGGATTGTTTTTAAAGTCTTTTATTGAATTTGTTACATTATTGCTTTTCTCTGTGAGGCATGCGGGGATCTTAGCTCCCCAAGCAGGAATTGAACCTACATCCTCTGCATTGGAAGGTGAAGTCTTAACCACTGGACCATCAGGGAAGTCCTAGGCCTTTTTTCTTTTAAAACAAAAGGGGGATCATGCTGTATTTGCAACTTGCTTTAGCTACCTGCATCCTACATCTTTAGGTCATCTCCTAGGGAGGTGTGATGAGGGGTCCCGGGGGTCATCAGAGATGTTATGTGAAGCTCATGACCCGTCTGTGTCCCCTCAATGTTGTGTTCAGGTGAAATCAGGGATAAGTGAGTATCCGTGGTGTCCTACGTGGGCTAAGGACAAAGTTCAGAAGGCGGGGCTGTGTGTGAGGCGGAGCCCCCCACCCGTTTCACTGGCTGTTGGAAAACAGGGTCACGGAGAGGCAAAGCTGAGGTCTGGGGACATGTCATTGTCAGGGCGGTCTCACTTTGAGTCACTGCAGCCCCAGCAAAGTGGGGAGAGAGACGCAAAAGAATCCAAACAGGGGCTTCTGACTCATCCCTATGGGGGTGGGTGGACCGACATCCTAAGTCTCGCCAGTACAAAGCACAGGAGGAACATTTCCAGAGTCAAAAATAAGTATTCTGGTGCCTCTCTGGGCATGGTGAGGTTACACATACAATCTAATTGACTTAAAACGAAACATTTCTCCTTGGAAACGTATCGCTCCATTAGACACGACCTCAGTCTACAGAGGCGGAAGGAACTGAGGGCAGGATATGACAACGTAATCAGATTTCAGGGGAATTCAGAGACCAGAGACCACCCACCATTTATCAAGGGCTGTAACTGTAAGAGCAATTTACAGAGCTGCAACCTGACACTGGACGTAGTGGGCAGGGTGGATGCTTAGATCCAGACGATCTGCTCTCGGGACCACCCAGGTGACCCCTCAGGCCTCAAGGAGACGTGCGTACTTGAGCAGGGCTGCCGGAATAAGGTCTCCTGAGTCACGGTCTTTGTGATGAAGAACTAGGAAACACGTCTTTGGACATTTACAACCTCTTCCATTATTATGTTTTACATCACTCATGAATGTCTTTGAACCATGAGAAGGTGGGAAACTATTTGTGGGGCCTTAAACACACACTCACTTCTCCTGTGGCCCCATATTATTACTGCAGCCAGCACACCCCAGGCAAATGTGCTGCCCCAAACTCCCCTTCCTCCTCCTCCTCCTCCTCCCCCTGACCCAGGCCGGTGGAGAACTTGCTCTGTTTATCTCAGTGACCTATATGCTCAGCACGGCACCTGCCTAGCACACGTTAAACTACTACGGATGGGTTGGAAGAAAAAGCAAATGAAGAAAGAAAATGTCAGGAATAAGCAGGGCTTAAAACTGGATGAATGTTCCATTTCATTAAAGACACGACAACCAAAAAATGGATTATTATATTTTCTTTTGAAATTTTTGCTTTGGGGTAAAGCCAATTAATAATGCTGTGATAGTTTCAGGTGAAGAGGGAAGAGACTCAGCCATACATATACATGTATCTATTCTCCCCTAAACCCCAGCCCTATCCAGGCTTCCACATAACACTGAACAGAGTTCAGTGCTATATAATAGGTTCTTGTTGGTTAAAAAAAGGATACTTCTGATATCTATCTAGGGGCTTCCCTTGTGGCTCAGCTGGTTTAGAATCTGCCTGCAATGTGAGAGACCTGGGTTCGATCCCTGGGTTGGGAAGATCCCCTGGAGAATTCCATGGACTGTATAGTCCATGAGGTTGCAAAGAGTCAGACACGACTGAGCGACTTTCACTTTCACTTTGATACCTAGGTTTCTGCTGCAGCCCACAGCATTTAGGCAGTAACTTTGACAAACTGTATTGAAAGCTATAATCATGTGTTTGGGGACGTATGTTTAGCAGGGAGCATTGACAGAAGACCTGGACAGTCTCAGCCTGTCCCAATTAAAATAAACAAATCTACTATCCCTCAATCTAAAAGCACTGTTCCAACTTCCCCGTCCTTTATTATCTCCTGGTCCACAGGATATCCAATATGGATTTATATCTATATTTCCAAATCTTGTATGAAGTAAACGCCTCTGACAGAGTCTATTCAGAGTGATGTTAAATGACCAACAAGCAGAGACAGTCTTCTTAAGGAAAAAAAAGCATTAAGATCAGGTTTTTCCAAAACAAGGGACCTTCACCTAATGTAGGTTATTTATTCTTCATTGAGAGCTGTTGAGTCCAAGATCACAGTTCAGAATTTCTAACTAGGTGTTAAAACTCAGGGCCTTTTGATACCATCCACAGAAGAGAAGCATCTCACTTGTAACCGGAAATTAGCTTTAATGTAATTCGGTAAATTTCCTCCTTGAAATGATGGAGGGCAGTTGCAGCAGAAAATGAAGTCCATAACCATATCGTTTGTTATACTTAGTATTCAGATGAAATCCTATCACAGGCGGCACTGGCACTTCCTTAATTCTTTCTTTTTTAATTGGCCTAATTTCAAATCACATTATCGAATGAAAAACCAGCTATCTATTTTAATTTAGTCATTACAGACATGCTAAGTGGCTTCATTTTTCCCGATAGGAACAGTGACACATCCTGAGCTGCCCTTCTAAACAGAGGCCCTCATCTTTCATTTATTTATTCTCCCCGGGTAGTGAGTGAGTCATCGTATGTATCAAAAATAGCTTTCGATTCACTCCAATTTCCAAGCTACCTTCATTTTTGTCTCGTTTCTTTATCTTTTGGCCATGCAGGGAAAAACTCTGAGAAAAACAATCTTAGTGCATGTCCTTGTTTTCTTTTTAAATTCCTCATCCTACCTTATAGCTGACATAAAACTACAAAACGCTATGTGGTCTGAGTGCCAAGTAAGTGAAAACCTGTAATAATTAACTGGCAAGTAAACAGAGCTACACCTGCTGCTGTAATTACGCACAAATGTCAGCGCGCTTGGCTGTGTTGTACCAGTATCCCCCGGTGCAGCTCCAGCCAAGTCTCAGAGATCCTGCTCGTGCTGGGGATTTTGGGCCTCAGAAGTTGCTCATCCTGAGTGATGTACAAATGATCCATAGACAAACCCAATCAGAACGGAGCTCATTTGCTCCTCACTATTATCTTGTCCAGACTCATCCTAAACCCACCAGCTTTCCAAATGCAGCGTCAACAGAAAGTACAGATCATGTATTTCCCTCCCAGGGGTCCCCAGCGTTGTTGAGATGTTTGCCTGAACAGAGCCTGCCAAAACCCTCTTCATTTACTGGCCCCAAGCTTCACTGTATACGATGCTTGCTTGCCTGGCAGCCTGTTACATGCATGTTCTTGTAATGTCTGGACTGTGAGACCATACCACTCTGTGCACCAGAAGTCAAGGCATGTCCCCCACTCAGGAGGATGTCATTGTATCAGTCCAAGTCAGAAGCAGCTGCCCCCCGATTTCAAGCATGGATCTCTTCAACACTACTAAAGGACCAGAATCCATCTCTAAGAGCCTAACACATCTTCTGTGCTTTGAAGATACAAGATTTCAGGAAAGCCTCTGCCTCCACAGCACTTCTATTCATAGCTGTTAGATAACAGACTAACATTCCAATGCTCACTCTCTCACTGTTGAACAACACAAAGATTCCAGAAAAAGTGTGACAGGGAGTAAAAGCAGCTAGTACTTTCTCCCCAACCTTAACCTGCCTACCTTCCAACCCCAACTTCTCTCTTCCCGAGACCCTGGAACCAAGATACAGCCTCAACAACTCACCCAGCGACTTAGCCTGCTGGCTAACTTTACTTGAACTCCAAAATAATCCTCTTATTTCAAAGTACTGATTCTTTGTCACAGCATCTAAGCCTTATGAAGGTAAACGTGTTAGTAGCTCAGTCGTGTCCGACTCTGTGATTCCACAGACTGTAGCCTCTGTCCATGGAATTCTCCAGGCAAGAATACTGGAGTGGGTTGCCATCCCCTTCTCCAGGGGATCTTCCCAACCCAGGGATCGAACCCAGGTCACCCACATTGCAGGAAGATTCTTTACCATTTGAGCCACCAGGGAAGCCCAAACTTTATAGAGAGTTTTAAAAATTTAACAAGAATTTACTGACTGCCTGGTGGACGTCCAGAACAAGGGTATACATAGCAACTTAGCACACAACATTTGTGACAACTGGGCCTTGTACACACTTCCATGAAATCAGAAAGTCTGGAGTGTTAAACTGTATACCTTGGCATGGTGTAAATCGACCCCATACATGGAGAGTTTTTTGGCGTTTTCCAAAAAATGCATCTCTGCTTCTGCTGGCGTCATTCCTCTGATAAGAAATGAAAAGTATTCATTACAACACTGTTTTTTTTTTTTTTTAAATAAACCTGGTGAAAGATAGTGTTAGTTGCTCAGTCGTGTCCAACTCTTTGTGATCCCATGGACTGCAGGCCATCAGGCTCCTCTGTTCATGGAATTCTCTAGGCAAGAATACCAGAGTGGGTTGTCATTTCCTTCTCCCGGGGATCTTCCTCACCCAGGGATCGAACCTGGGTCTCCCTCATTGCAGACAGATTCTTTACTGTCTGAGCCACCAGGGAAGCCTTTGAACCTGGTGGGGCTGTAATATTTCCCGCTTAGCTCACATGCAAGTTCCCACAGAGACACTGATTTGTGCTCTAAGGGAGGTAGGGTGTAGGGTAGAGTATCAGAAAAATGATTTTTAGCTGAAACAGCACAAGGACATCCCAAGTGGGAGTGGAACCACCAACCACCCAAAATGTATCAGACCCAGAACCTCACTCCACTGTGTCCCATCCTCAAGGCATTAACCTGGAGGTCCCAGGAGAAGCAGGCGGTGCAGGGGACGCCCACCCACCGAGCACAGCTCAGACAGGATGCTCTCGGGGCCCCTGCCGCTCACCTGTGGCTCTTGTGCAGCTCGATGACCTTGTCTTCCAGTTCTTTCGTGTGGTTTGGGGCGAAGCGGAACTCGCTGATGTAGTCGCTGCCACACTCGTCCGGGTCGTAGTCACCCAGTTCCGACTGGACGGTGTAGGAGCCCAGCAGGGCCAGCGTGACAAAGGAGCAGGGCAGCCTGCCAGACACGATGTCGTCACGTAGCTGCAAGCAGAGGTAGTACCTTCCGGGGGCCAGGGCGGGGGGCAGAAAGTCAGAGTCAGGAGACTGGAGAGGAGCCCGCATAGTCCCAAGCGGGCAGCAAGCAACTTCTCCCCACGGAACGACCCGCTGGGACACACTGTCCAGCATCTCTATTTGGCTCTCCATACCAAGGGAAGATATACTTGGCCACAAAATGTAACATTTAAGGGCATCTAGTGGCAACTCCACGTTTGTCATCAAACACAGATGCATTCATGATGCACAGGGTAACGGAAACCTACAGACTGTTCCTCTAACATTAGGATAATGTTGAAGGTCAAACTCTCTGGGTAGGGGGAAGGCAATTCTAATATTAAAACAGTGCTCTTAAATATAATGATGAGACCCCAAAGCCTAAAGGAAGACTCATTTTGCTATCTAGATGAAAGGTCCTGCCACAGGACCAAGGCATAGGATGGCTGTGCCATCACAAACATGGCTTGCCACCTCCTGCATCCTGAAATGAGGGTCTCTTTATAGTGGATGCCTTCTCCTGTGCTAAAGTCTCATTTTTAAAAATGTAGAGAACTTATTCAACTATTATGAAGACTAACTTTGAAGAATTTATACTTAAAATCTCATCATTAAAAGTAAACAATTTTAAATTGGGGGAAACCCAAACACCTTCTGTATAATTTTGCCAATATTAAATATCTCCATTAATAGTTGATTTTTATCTTCTGTTATTTTGCTTCTAAGAGTTACAGATATAACACTAATTGCAGAAGACTCCATGGTAAATGGGAACATTGATGAATTTTAATGATACTCTTCACGGCCCAGCATATGAGTATAAATGATAAAAAATATACCTTGCACTTTTCACATTAGAAACAAATTGCTGAAGCTGAGGGCTATGATTAAGTCTTAAGGTCCTCTCTCAATATGGCTTTAAAAGCTGATGATATAAATGCTGTGTGATCTAGATACAAACATTTCTACAAATTTCAGAGGTTCTAGTCAGTTAGACAGCATCACCGACTCAATGGACATGAATTTAAGCAAACTCCAGGAGAGAGTAGGGGACAGAGGAGCCTGGCGTGCTGCCGTCCGTGGGGTCACAGAGTTGAACAGGACTTAGCAACTGAACAACAACAAACATGACGTAAGTAGAAAGGAATCCTGCACTAGATTCCATATCCAAGTATATACAGGCTGTCCAACCACAAACTAGCCACAATTAAATGGTCCCTCAACATTACTAGAAAGTATATATAAGTAAGAAATTATAAATTGTTCTTTGATTTAATGTAAATATAAAAGAAATCTTCTGGAACTAGTTTCTCCTCTTCTCCAACACGTCTACGGGAATTATTTTTCATCATAGCAAGTGACTGAAACTTTTTGAGTAACTTCTCTTTCCTGAAAAGCTTGCCAAGAAGGATGTATAGCCACACTGTGCAGTATCACTCTGACTGCTTATAAACTTACTATAAAACACAGTGAGCAGACCTGGGATTTCAAAGCAGAAAGCACCCGAAGAGGCCTAAAAAGACATGCAGCAAACCCAGGATCACTTCATAAAGAGATTCTTCCTTACACTCAAAGCTCAGCCACCGGGCCAGACCGATATTCCTTTCTTAACGTTCTTTCCCCAAAACAAATGAATCATTTTCCTCGTATACAGAAGGCATGGAAGGTAAACTCTTAAATGTGCGTGTGTTTATGTGTATTTGTGTGTGTGTACATGCCTGTGTGTACACATACACAAATACATGAAACACCCACCAACGTATCAGACTGGTTATATACAAAGGCATACGCATCTGAAGACACATTTCCCAGTTTTAAAGCAGGAGCACCAGGAGTTGCCATATTATTTCAGGCTGAATCCCATCCAATTTGACTGTAGTGGGAGGATGACAGCATCTCAATTCCGTGTGTTTTCCCACCAGGGTCAGGCAGAAGAAGTATCAGCTTAACACCAAAGATTCAACTGTGAACAGATACCATTCAGCAAATCTTCTTATCAGATGTTTGCTCCCATTCAGCTGTCTTCTGTTTGCCCTTTGGGCGCGGACGACTAGGAGGCTCACCAGGTGTAAGCCTGCTCCCTTCCCCGGAATTTAACAGAAGCACAGCCCCCAACATGACTGCCTTTTTCACAACCAACTTTCAAATACCTGGTGATATCCTCAGAGAGCTGGGCAGGGTCTGGTGGGTAAAATTTCACATTAAACGAAAAGTGCCAAGCACCACCTATGGAGAGGAGAAAAAATTTACAACAAAATTGCAGATAATCCCTTTGTACTTATACTGATAGCTAGAGCTGTCCTAACTCTAAGCACTAACTCGCTGGCAACTCTGAATCATCCCTGGAAAATGGTGACTTTTCTGTTCTGTTGCAGGTAACGCGGCAACTTCATTCAGTCTCTAGTCTTCTCCCCCAGTAAATCCTTTACTGGAGCTTCTAACCAGCAAGGAAATTGACTAAACTTGCTCCCTTTCTCAGGGACGAAGGTAAGCTTTGGGAAGAGGGAAAAATAGTAAATGGTATGGAAAGGCCTCAATTGGACAAGTCTGGAGCTGACCGGATCTACCCTCTGAAGTTCTGGGGAGCTCACATACCAACATTGCAGAGATAACCCCGTTTCCCTTGTCTTGCCTGCTTTTTTTCTACAGGTCAGATCCTCAATAATACATGTCAAGGGACTATTCAAAACATTTTTATTTTACAAGGAAGGTCTGTTGTCCCCATATTAAGGGATGATTTGCCCTATGGGTCATTTGGAAAGCTCTCTTCTTCCTCGGGGAAATTTCTGATTAAAGTGACACTGAGGGTATTTTCTGTGCATTCCCAAATCCACCCCTCCTCATCATCCCCTGATCAGGAAGGGTCCTCACTGCACGCTGCCATTCCTCTTCCTCTAGGATCTCCTCTGGCCTCTCCAGGGAGGGAAGCAGGTCAACCAGACATCAGCTCACTGGTACCTGCTCTCGGGCCGGTCTACACACTTATGTGAGACATCACAAGCCTCCCTGAGCTCTGGCTCAGAAAGTAAAGAATCCACCTGCGATGCGGAGACCCAGGTTCGATCCCTGGGTCAGGAAAATCCCCTGGAGAAAGGCATGGCTACCAACTCCAGGATTCTTGCCTGGAGAATTCCACGGACAGAGGAGCCTGGCGATTCACAGTCCATGGGGTCTTAGGGAGTCAGACACAACTGAGCGACTTAACACTTTCACTACTTAGATACACGTAACTGGGTTTATTACCTTAAATGTGGAAAAAAAAATCACATTTTTTTTTCTTCTTTTCTACATTTACTCTCTCGGTGGTCACCCTGTCACATATTTTCATCTTGCTCTTTCCATGTGACCTTTTAATGTGGCACATTACCGAGGCCTGGGTGCTCCTGCCTGGGAACTGTTTTCATTTGTTCTCTCCACCCAGTAAGCACACTGTAAGGGCCTGCTGGTTCTTAATGGCTGCAGAGAAGAGCCTCTTGGTCTCCCAGCTTTGGTGCTGGAGGCATTTCCTCTGAGCCTTGCTCTTCCTTTTGCTCTGTGATTCGTGTCCTTGCAGTCCCACCCTTATGCTTCACACACTTTCCTAGACTTTCTTTCTTGTGACTGCTCTGGGTCTTTGCTGCTGCACATGGGCCTTCTCCAGTTGTGCTGAGCTGGAGCTACTCTCCAGCTGGGGTGCACGGGCTCAGCAGGGGTGGCGCAGGGGCTTAGTTGTTCCTCAGCACATGGGATCTTCCCGGGCCAGGGATTGAAGCCATGACCCCTGCATTGGCAGGCAGATTCTTTACCACTGAGCCACCAGGGAAGCTCTTTCCTAGACTTCTAACACACCCCACCTTGCCGCCTCATTCCATGACTCCTGGAAACTCCATTCTCTCCCAGCTGCTGCTGCTGCTGCTGCTGCTGCTAAGTCGCTTCAGTCGTGTCTGACTCTGTGCGACCCCATAGACGGCAGCCCACCAGGCTCCCCGTCCCTGGGATTCTCCAGGCAAGAACACTGGAGTGGGTTGCCATTTCCTTCTCCAGGGCATGAAAGTGAAAAGAGAAAGTGAAGTCGCTCAGTCATGTCAGACTCTTCGCGACCCCATGGACTGCAGCCTACCAGGCTCCTCTGCCCATGGGATTTCCCAGGCAAGAGTACTGGAGTGGGGTGCCATTGCTTTCTCCGTTCTCTCCCAGAGTTCTTCCCAAATATTCACAAGAAAAGTGCCAGCATGAAAAGTGCGTGCCAGCTCTAGCTTTTGCACTGTTCTCTTGCTTGAGTAGCACATGTCAGGCTGCACAGGTTACCTGTGTTTCTGTCACCGATGGCATGGTCCACTTATTAATTCTGGTTTGTTCTTGACGTTATCACTCGTATTACATTTAGACTTCCACCTGGCAAGGATCCCTCTTCAGTTGACTTACAAAGGACTTAGTATGGGACCAGGTATTACTGGGTGTTTCATGTCATTTCTAAACCACCCAGAAAATATTCCCAAAACACCGGCTCTAAGAGTTACAAGTCATAACATATCTGTCAATCAAATATATTCTTAGTGATTATTTTTCCCCCTGTTCTCGAAAAAGTCCTCCTGTTATTCTAAAAATAATCTGGTTTGATTTTACTCTCCTATTGATCCCTGTTCACCTCCTGCTAAAACAGAAGACTTGCCAACAGTGAAGTTTACAATGGGAGCTGGCTCACCCCCAAGCAACTGGAATGAAAGCTAATGGATTAGTTACGGGAAATGGATTTATTGCTCTTTTATAATTTTCATCCACTTCAAAGTGAATCCAATGAATCATTTAGCAACGTAATTAAACAAACTCATAATAAATTCAGGGTAAACACTGTAAGTTGGAAACTAAGAGGTAATAAAAATAGAAGCAAGATATTTCAATGCAAAAATCCTCATTACAGGAAAGTGAGTTTCAAAGGACTGTGGGCCTGAGGAGCTTGGTAAAAATGCCAATCCCTAGGCTCCACTCTACTCCACTCCATAGCTCTGATCTCCACAAGGAGATCAAACCAGTCCATCCTAAAGGAAATCAACCCTGAATATTCACTAGAAGGACTGATGCTGAAATTGAAGTTCCAATACTCTGGCCACCTTATGCAAAGAGCTGGCTCACTGGAAAAGACGCAGACGCTGGGAAAGATTGAGGGCAGCAGGAGAAGGGGGCGGCAGAGGAAGAGATGGTTAGGTAGCATCACTGACTCAACGGACATGAATTTGGGCAAACTTTGGGAGATGGTAAAGGACAGAGGAGCCTGGCATGCTGCAGTCCATAGGGTCACAAAGAGTCAGACGCAACTTAGTGACTGAAGAACAAGTTCCACACTCAGAGGTTTTTATTCTGGAGATCTGCAACACAGCCAAGGAACTTATGGTTTCAATAAATGCCCTTATGGTTCTCATACAGTTGGTCTTGGGGACCACACTTTGAAAATCACTAATCCTAAGGAATTCATTGGAAGGACTGATGCTGAAGCTGAAGCTCCAGTATTTGGCCACCTGATGTGAAGAACTGACTCATTGGAAAAGACCCTGATGCTGGGAAAGATTGAAGGCAGGAGGAGAAGAGGGCAACAGAGGATGAGATGGTTGGATGGCATCCCTGACTCGATGGACATGAGTTTGAACAAGCTCTGGGAGTTGGTGATGGACAGTGAAGCCTGGCATGCTGCAGTCCGTAGGTTCTCAAAGAGTTGGACATGACTAAGCAACTGAACTGAACTGAAGACTGTAACTCAAATGACAATGAGGTCTCATAGGACATTATTTTGAAAAGTGGGAAAGCTTAAAGAAAATATAACCTATACCATAATCAAGGGGAAAAAATCCAGTGAAATGAGGCATAAAATTTGAAATTGATATGCAAGGCAGATTTAAACTGAAATACATATCCCCATAGAGAGTTTGGTAGGAACAAATCACTGAGAAGCTATGGTTATGCCATAAATAGGCCTGTGAGCCTGAATCTGCTCAGATGATGACTCTGGTTAGAAACTTCGGAATTGGAGGAGTCTCAATGCATAAAAATGACATTCTATAACACTGATATAGGCTTTTAAATTACAAATTTATGATAATTAGAAAACTGTGAAACTAAAGAGAATTCATTATTATGCAAAAATTCTAACTTTAGTCTTCCATGCCTGCCAAATCTTAAAATGTCTAAATATACTATGTTTATAGCATAAATGACTATCATACATTCTATATCATGAAATCACTATATTGTAAATACACTATATCCTAAGATAGTAGATTCAGAAATTTTAGATCTGTTAGGCGTAAGAGATGACTGGAATAAGAATTTTTTTATAAGCACAAACTCTACAGGCTCAGAACTTTTTATTTCTCATAAATTTGTGACTTAAAATCTCTATCAGCTAGATTGCCATTATCTTAAAAATCTCATGCTAGAGAACTACTGTGGGCCTAACAACATAAAAATAATGGAACTATCCTTTTATTATGTGTGTTTAGAAGAGAAGGTGATTGTACAATAATTACATGAGGTCTGATAATACTTTCCTGCCTTGATACTAACAGAACGTAACTCTGGTGGAAAGAAGGTATTTAGTACACAGGAAACAACGAGAAATATAGATAAAAACACCAAACTCCATTCCCCCCAATCCCAGTTGTCTGTGCCTCCTCTGTCTGCACGATTATCTCTTGGTTTCATGTTGCTGTCACGAACACTGTCTAATCTACACGAGGAAAATTTCCTTCAAATCTCAAGTCTGATTGCCCCTTTAGCTTGTCTCTTAGAAAGAAAGGGAGGAGAAGGGATAAATGGGAAATAAAGAGAGGAAAAAACAAAAAGAATTCCACTAACAGCAAAAAACCTACCTGTTGATACATACAGCCTTTCCTGCAACAGTACTATGATTTATCCTTGAACATTTAATACATTTTCAAAGTGCTTTGTGACTATAAATCACCCAATATGAAATAGTAATTTATTAATTAGGTGACTATAAAGAACTTAAATAAAGCACACAAAATGCTAAAATATATTTCAGCACATCTGCTGTTAATAACTCCATAAAAAGGTTCTCAGAACATATTCATCATCTGAAAGTCTTTACTGGACCTCTCTGGATAAAGGTGTGTTTTTACCTACTTATCACACCTGTAACTTTCCCTGGTTTCAATCCCAATTTATTTCCATCAAACTACTTCATTATCAAGTTTCTTGTTAGCAATGACACCAAATTCCTCTCAAAAATGTGGTAAAGATGTTTTCATTGTACAAATAATTCCAGCCTCTCTACTACCTAAGGAAAAATTCACTATTTTGAGATATTACCTAGCATTAAACCATTTCAAACTGCTTACTACTAATTACTTTTTCTTTGCATGTAGGGTATTTGGAGGTCTCAACACATTCAAAGGCACTAGAAAGATGTGTTTCTCTTTTAATAGTAAACTGTTGAAAACTTCGATGGGAATGATGTTCTTATTAATAAACTGGTCTTAAATTTTGTCTCCAAATAGAATCAGTTGCTCTGGAAAATTAAACTAGATTTTATGGACAAAAAAAAAATGAACTGCTTGAAAAAATTAACTAGTTATTTGAAATTATAAAGTATATCTACCTTTTACCATTTATCCATAGTAAAAAGCAACAGCTACAGGAAAGGGTTAAAGAAAAAATTAGTTGTTCTCAACCCCTTACCCTGCAGGGACATTTCTGGGGGGTATTTACTACTAGTAACACTCATGCTCTTCCCAAATATCCACATACCTATATACATGCATAAGTCTGTCTTGCTGCACCGTACTGCACCGCACGTTGGAGTCTTAGTTCCCTGAACCCTCCTCACCCCCTGCAGCAGAAGTGTGGTGTCTTAGCTACAGAACTGCCAGGGAAGTCCCTATGCATAATTCTGTTTGAACAAATATGATTTATTTCTTTAAGGTCTCACTAATGAGAGCTAAAACTATATTCTATCTCATTCTATTTAATAGCTACCTAGTATTTCAAGTTATGGCTGTTTCATTATCGATTTACTCATTTCCTTATACATGGATATTTAAGTTGAAACAGTTTTCTGCTATGCCAGTAGTATTACAATGAACTTTCCTACATGTACATATGCACATACTCCTGTCTAACGCATACACTGATAACACTTCTACAAGTAAAATTAGGGGTCAAAGAATAAGCACCTTTTAAATTCTAATAAATATTGACAAAAAGTGTCTTCTTAAAGGGTTATATTTCTCCCAATTAAGTACAAAATTGCCAGTGCAGGGAATTATTAAAATTTTAAAATCTTCGCTCTGGAAAATTAAACTAGATTTTATTGATAAAAAATGAACTGCTTGAAAAAATTAACTAGTTATTTGAAAGTATAAAGAATATCTATCTTTTACCATTTATCCATAGCAAAAAGCAACAGCTATAGAAAAGGGTTAAAAAAAAAATTCCTCATTCTCAACTCCCTATGCTACAGTGCCATTTTCACTGAATAGGTGAAAAAATGTCTCATTTTAATTAGCATTTAATTACTACTAAGATTTAGCACCCTAATACTTATTAGTTACCTGCTTTAAACTTTCTGTGTTGCTCCTGTAGTTGTTTTGTCCATTAGGAAATGTGAAATGTGCATTTCTTAATTTGCCTTTAGGGGCTAAGGAAAGAAGCTATCATCAGATAATAAAACTCAATCTGACTTGTTTTTAAATGACTGTTACTTCTAGCTTGACTGCTTGCCTTTCATACTTTGGTTAGGCATAATATAACATTAATAATTAAGTTTGGAACTTTAAAATGATTGTCAACGGGGACACCACTTGATTAAATCATATCTCACATCTGTGTACAGGCAAGGGACTAGGTCAAAAGTCATGTCATTTTATTCCCAGGTTGTAATAATTCATAAAGGGTGATGGGTATCTGAGCCAGACAAATCTGCCAAAAATAAAACTTGAGATCTCAATCTGTCTTTCAAAATACTGTATCCACACCAGCCACGTGGGTATGAGGTACTAATTCAGATAAGCCCACGGTTTGAAAATCTCCCTCCCATTTCTACACAAAATAATCCAAAAGAACTTACTTCGAATCTGTTTTTTAATTTCCTTAGCAGGATCCAACCAGTTCTGAAAAAGAAGTGAGAGTCTGAATATGAATCAGAGAAGAACAGAAATGATTTCGTGTTGAGTGGGTAGAGACATGTGCTAAGTGCATTTGGGAGGGAGCAGGGAATGGCTGTTGGAAAGGGCCCCAGCTGGGTCCTGCCCCTAATATGTCCAGCTGCCTTCACTCGTCCCGAGAGGGCCCAGGCTCTTGTCTCTTGAGAAGATGTGTGTATGTGCAGGATTTAGGCTGGACAAAATTCTTTTACAAGTGCCTTCAGGGATTCAAGCTAGCATAGAAACAGAGTAGAAAAGATGGTGGATCCTATGTTCAAACAAATGAGGAGAAAAAACTGAAGATACAGCCATCCTCCAGTCACTGCAGAGGATTGGTCCCAGGACCCCAGATGACACTGAAATCTGGGGATGCTCAAGTCCCTGATATGAAACGGCACAGTATCTATATACGACCTATGCGATCCCCTCACATACTTGAAGTCATCTCTAGATTATTTCTAACACCTAATACAATGGAAATGCAATAGAAAGAGCTGCTGGCACACCAGCAAATTAAAATTCTGTTTTTGGAACATTCTGGAATTTTCTAAAAAAATATTTTTGATCTTCTGTTGGTTGAATCTGCAGATACAGAACCTGAGAACACATAGAGTTGGCTACGTGTAACGTGACCCCACTGATGTCCGAGCTGGTCAGCTTCCCATGTAGTGACTTCTGTGATTACAGATTTTAAAGCACCTTCTTAAATGCATTCCTAACAAATAAACACTTGTTTGAGACTTTATGATTTTCTTCATCAGAACACTCAGGCATCTAATGATGAAGTTAAGACATCATCCAGTGAATCCAGTCAAGATTAAGTATGATTCACAGAATGACAACCAAACAAGTAACATTTATGAACACGATTGTGGTGGCTCGGTTTCCAGCGTTAAGGAGACAATTTCTTCTTCCTCATTTTTCAGGTGGTTGAGAGGATAAATGAGGAAAAGGCCTAAAGAGGCTGCATCAGCTGTGAGTCTATAGAGGTAGACTGGATACCTAAGACAAGACCCATCTCATATTGTGGTGCAGCCAGAATATGAAAGCATAATAAGATGAATTAACAATAAGACAGCATCCAGTGAACATGCTTTCTGTGTATCAATGTATTTGATTCTCAGCGGCTCAAATCCACTGAAATATTATCATACCCTCCCCAAAGCACTATATAAAATGCTTTTCTGGAAGCATAAAGAACTCAAGCATGAAGAGCAGAAACACTGACTTCCTGTTTCCAAAAGACTCAAGATTGAAGGAAGTTGTTGATAATTTCCTTCATGAAGAAATAAGGTGATAAACAGCATTTAGGGCCTCAGACAGTAAATGTGAGGTGTAGGGGTGTGAGGGGCGGGTGGAGAAGATGATCTACCGATTCAGTTTCAGTTCCCTTTCTTGCAGTGAAGGGCAGCTGAAGCCAGAAGATTCTCTATTGCTTTGAACCACTCACCTTTTGGTTTTCAGCATCTCGATATGTAAGCCCAAAATAGTCTTTTTCTAGCAAATTCAGATGTTCACAGACTTTATCAAACAGCACTTGGCCTCTGGAGCGTTTCTATGAAGAACAAAACAGAAAAACAAGTTACCAAAAAAGTTCTTCAATTGCTACCATTAAAACGGGTACACTTTAAAATGTTGCTTGCTGTAACTGTTCAGTAAATGATGAGTGGGTGTGATCAATTCAGTGGGGTGCATTGCAGGAGATGCAAGAGATGTGGGTTCGATTCCTGGGTTGGGAAGATCACCTGGAGTAGTAAATGGCAACCCACTCCAGTTTTCTTGCCTGGAAAACAGGCAATCATCTGGGGAAAAAAATCCATCAGCTTAATTTATGGTGATACACAGTATCTATTATGTTTTCATGTAAGACTTCAAAGCTCTTTCAACTTGGCCTTGGAATCTGAGATGGATTAACCATCAGCAATTAAGCTAAACTACTTTTTGTTTGCATAGTAGCAACATTTCACATCTCATACATTAAGCATATTTGTCTTTAAGATTTAATGCAGTAAGAGAAAAATAAGAAAACTGATAAACAATGGGCATGCCAAAAGAGAAAGTATTCAGAAGATCTGTAAGTGGTATGTATTACTGTGCAACCGCAAATATATTGGAAATTACTCAGCCCCCTCAAGCATGACTATTTAGGAGAAAAGATAAACTTAGGATAGAAAAATGAAGCCTGGTTTATAGCTAGCTAAATAATCAATGTTGTATTTGAATAAAGTTTGATAATGTATGAAAATAAATTACATGTTAGCAAAACTGCTTAACACTCAACAGATATGAATAAATGGTATGACAACAAAATGTCGCCTGCTAGTTTTAATCTTATATTTGTAAATAATGGCATATTACTTCTGAAAAATTCTTAGTAAATTACAAAGTTTTCACACACACACAAAAAACAAACTGGTTCTTCTGATGCTTCCATTGGTAAGATCTCCAATTTAAGAGAAGAACAGAGAGGCTCAGAGGACTTAGATGAGAGAGGCAGTCTCGCTGCTGCCTATGTCAGTGGCTTTAACAGATAAACCTAATTCTGAATCTTCCTTATGTCCCCTCCATCTGTGCAGACCTCTCTCCATCTGTAAAATGGGTTTGATGCCATCTGCTTCTTTGCACCATTGTTCATTCACTTGGTCATGTCTGACTCTTTGCAACCCCAGGGACTGCAGCATGCCAGGCTCCCCTGTCCTTCACTATCTCCCAGAACAAAAGCATTCAAACTTGGTCCAATGATTGTACACATCGAGCATCCCACAAACATCAGCTGTTATCAGCCTCAGTGACTGACAAGTGGCAGAATATGTAATGTGGACTCAGTTTGCCTTTTTGTTGTAGGAGAACAAACACGGCTCCTTGTGGGGCTGATAAACATCCTTAGTACTAAAACGGTGCTAGTGGTAAAGAACCAGCCTGCCAGTGCAGGAGACATAAGAGATGCAGGTTTGATCCCTGGGTCAGGAAGATTCCCCTGGAGAGGGCATGGCAACCCACTCCAGTATTCTTGCTAGGAGAACCCATGGACAGAGGAGCCTGGTGGGCTACAGTCCACAGGGTTGCAAAGAGTCAGACAGGATAGAAGCAACTCACCACACACACAACATTAAAATATCCTGCTCTGGGACTTTCCTGATGGTCCACTGGCCAAGAACCCCCACTCCCAACTGCAGAGGACCTGGGTTCAATCCCTGGTCAGGGAACTAGATCCTATATGTTAAAACTAAGATCTAGTGTAGCCAAAATAAATAAACAATTAAAAAAATACCCTGCTCTTTTTTTAGATACCAATTATGTTTATTGCCTAACTGCTTTAAGCAATACACAATATACACAACACACACACACACAAATAAACACCAGTGTCTGGCCACGTACTTTCTCAATGAGCAAAAACAAAACAAACACAAATAAATAAATAAACCTTCCTCTACAGAAACTTCTACTTTCTTTGACCCAGCGGACCTCGGCCAGGCCCTCAATGGAGGAATTATTCTCATCATACTGCAGGCAGCCTTGGACATCATTTTAATGATCTGTCTTCTTCCTTTTGTTTAACAGGTGGAAAGGCTAGCTCAGGCAGAGACCACTGTGCTAGCTGGTTCTTACTTTTCTGGCTCCTCACCATTTGATTTCTATTAATGACCCATGTGAGAGTTGGACCAAAAAGAAGGCTAAGCACCGAAGAATTGATGCTTTCAAACTGTGCTACTGGAAAAGACTCTTGAGAATCCCTTGGATAGCAAGGAAATCAACCCTAAATATTCACTGGAAGGATTGAAGCTGAAGCTCCAATACTTTGGCCACCTAATGCAAACAGCTCATTCATTGGAAACAACCCTGATGCTGGGAAAGATTGAGGGCAAAAGGGGAAGGGGTGATAGAGGATGAGATAGCTCAATGGCATCACTGACTCAATGGACATGAATTTGATCAAACTCTATGAGATAGTGAAGGACAAGGAAGACTGGCGTGCTGCAATTCATGGGGTGAAAAAATGGGGTCATCTGACTTAGCAACTGAACAACAGTGACCCACAGCTTTCTCTTGAATAGACTATTTTTCTTAAACATACTTGAACACTATATATTTCTATACACACACACACATACATATACTTTTTAGTTTTCCACTATTTTACACCTTTAATACAGTATTAAAATTCATTCATTCAATTAAATTTATTTTATTTATTATTATTTTTTAAATTTTAATTTTTACTTCATTTTACTTTACAATACTGTATTGGTTTTGCCATACATTGACATGAACCCACCATGGGTGTACATGAGTTCCCAATCCTGAACCCCCCTCCCACCTCCCACCCCATATCATCTCTCGGGATCATCCCCGTGCACAATTAAATTTAATCACACACAAAATTCTTTTCAGGCTTCCTTTTCCACAAATTTCTATATTCATATTAGTTTGTCCTTTCTTTTTTTTTTCCACATAGAAATAACCAGCTTCAGGGCAAAATAACTTTCTTTTTCTTTCACTAATAAACAGTTTTTAAGACAATAACATAGTAGTCCAATCTTAACCCTGAGGGGTTTGGGGGAATTTGTTTCTCTCTGTTTTGGCTCTAAGAACCAAGATGGTTTGTTTAGAATCTACTATAACGTCGTTGTGGTTCAGTTGCTAAGTCAAGTCTGACTCTTTGCAACCCCATGGACTGCAGCATGCCAGGCTTCCCTGTCCTTTACCATCTCCCAGAGTTTGCACAAACTCATGTGCATTGAGTTGGTGATGCCATCCATCCATCTTGTCCTCTGTCAATTTCTTCTCCTGCTTTCAATCTTTCCCAGCATCAGGGTCTTTTCCAATGAATCGACTCTTCACATCAGGTGGCCAAAGCATTGGAGCTTCAGCATCAGTTCCTTTCGTGAATATTCAGGGTTGATTTCTTTTGGGGTTGACTGGTTTGATCTCTCTTACTATAGATGGTTGGGCTTCCCTTGTGGCTTAGCTGGTAAAGAATCCGCCTGCAATGCGGAACACCCGGGTTTGATCCCTGGGTTGGAAAGATCCCCTGGAGAAGGGAAAGGCTATCCACTCCAGTATTCTGGCCTGGAGAATTCCATGGACTGCATATAGCCCTTGGAGTTGCAAAGAGTTGGACACAACTGAGTGACGTTCACTTTCATTACAGATGGTTATATGTAAACAATGAAATTCCTATCTACTAAATCTCACCATAGCCGCCAGCCAGTTCGATGACACCAGAAAGGCCTCTCATGTTATGTGGGCCTTCTCCTGCTCATCCTTGATTGAGAATGAAAGACTCCATAAGGAGCCAGGTGATCACAGACTCGAGGCTATGGGGCCCCTGTGCTCATGGCCAACATCACTATGATCACAGCTCACTGCCTCAGAGCCCAGACATGGCTTCTGCACACATAAAGGGAAAGACCCTGGCAACGGCTGGAGTCGAGACAGGACACAAAACAGGATTATTTTCCAGCCCCACACAGGATCCCCTCTGTAATCACTCTCACCTCCTCTAAACTGATTCTTTTTACGCAGATAATTTTTTTCTAGCATATTATTCAAGTTTTTCAAGTCAATTATTTCTCCATGTTTGAGAAATCATCATGTGCATCTTTGGGTAACAATATCTAAAATATGACTAAAGCTCAACAGTCACCCGGAACTTTTAGAGAATTTATGTTAAATATTTGGTTCCCAGAGAAAGGATGTTCATGAAGTGATCAAATCTAGGCACCTAATTTTCATGGGGTGTATTTATATATTGCCATAATGAGTCAAGAATTCAGTAGATTAGGAAAAGTTTTTTTGGACAGAGTTATTCTAAAATCAATGGATAATTTACTTAACTGAAGACACAACACTTTTAAATCTCATTTGCTGTTTCCTGAGAGTTGATAAGTCATGTCTCTGACTCAAATGCATTCATAGTTCATGTAACCCTTCACTATTAACACATGAACATCACAAAATGCAGAGTTTGCTTTGCAGTTACAAACCAATGGGCTTCCCAGATGGCCCAGTGGGTAAAGAATCTCCCTGCCAATGCAGGAGACACAGGTTCAGTCCCTGGGTTGGGAAGATCCCCTGGGGAAGGAAATGGCAACTCACTCCAGCATTCTTGCCTGAGAAAGCCCATGGACAGAGGAGCCTGGTGGGCTACATTCCATGGGGTTGCAAAAGAGTTGAACACGACTTAGTGATTAAACAACAACAAACCAAAAAGGGCCCTCTCTTGACCCTTTTTTCCTCTTAAAATTGGATTTCTAATGGAGAAGATGAGGATACAGCCATCATCACCACTCAAACACAGCAGATGAAACAAGTCTTTCTGCAACATTAATGAAACTTCTTGAAGTCAAAGTTACTCCAAGATTTTTACATCTATAAAACACTGGTTCTCAAGGCATAGCTTATCAATCAGCATCACCTGGGAAGTTTACATTAAAATGTTTATTTTCACTTTCACTTGTCTGCTTAGAGGAACAAGTTTTAAAAATTAACTTCAAAATGTTTCAGGACTGGGGAATTTCAAACAGTTCCAAAAGTAGAGACAACAGTATCATGAAACCCTGTGTACTTATCGCCCAGTTTTAACAAATGCCTTTTGAAGATCGCAACCTTGGTTCATCTGAGTTTTGCTCCCCTCATCCTACCCTCCAGTTATTTGGAAGCATCTAAGCAAATAATTTTGTCTCTATTTATCTTAGCATGTAACTCTGCTCTTTCAAAAAATATAATTGCAATGCCTTCATCACATCTAAACAAAATTAGCAATCAGTCCATACTATCACCAAATATGTAGTCAGGACTTTAATTTCTCCAATTGTTTCAAAGATTTTCTTTTCATTTTCTTTGATAAGCCCATACACTGCAATAGGCTGTCATATCTCCGTAGTCTCTCTGAATCTGCAAGCTTTCCATTTATCCTGGTTTTCCTGTTGAAATTAACTTGTTTTGGAAATCAGGTCATTTGCCTGCAGAGGTCCGTCAGTCTAGACTTGCTGCTTGCATCTTCATGGTGTAATTTAACATATTCCTCTGTCTTTTGTATTTCCTGTAAACTGACAGTAAAATCTAGAAGCTTGACCAGAATTCTTATTTGACTGTTTTCTATAAAAGATGCTGTGAAATTTCATGAGGAGGCATACCGTGACTCCTGCCTTTTCTGTAATATTTTGTTGTTGTTTAGTTGCTAAGTCATGTCCAACTCCTTTGCGACCCCAAGGACTATAGCCCGCCAGGCTCCTCCGTCCATGGGATTTCCCAGGCAAGAATACTGGAGTGGGTTGCCATTTCCTTCTCCAGAGGATCTTCCTGATCCAGGGATTGAATCCATGTTTCCTGGATTGGCAGGTGGATTCTTTACCACTGAGCCATCTCGGAAGCACAGTCACTAATGATTGTTGCCCTAGACCCATCGATTTGAGATGGCAAGATGGGAATATTCTAATCCTCATCATTGCTCCCCCAATGATCAGCTGGAGCATGTCTATGAAGAGAGTCTCTTTGTCAAAATTATGTATCCAGTGACAGTTTGATGAAGCCAGGATCAACACTCGCACCTTCTCCTCTGTTCAATTTCAAGACAAGCTGGCTCCCTAGCATCATCTAAAAGTCACTAGTTAGAATTTTTGTCTTATGTTATCACTATGAACTCACGAGGGTAAATCAGGCTTGATGTGTTTCAGTCCATTACGGGTGTTACCCTTAGTGAAGCTCTGAATGTCCCTAAATGCTCTGCCTGGCCTTTTGCTGTCAACTCTCACCCTTCACAACACTTCTTTAGTACCACTTCTTTATAGCACTCCCTGTCCTCCCAGCCAAATGTGATGTCTCTCGTCTCTGGACATTCGAGCACTTCTAGTACCAAAAGGGCACTTTCCACATTCCACCTTACATTGCAGCCGTCTGTCTGTGCATCACCTTTTACCCTGACCGACTATAAAGACATTCTTCATGCTATCGAGCCAGTGATACTTTTTTTTTTTTTGCCATGCTGTATGGCAAGTGGGATCTCAGTTCTCCTACCAAGGATTACACCCATGCCCCTGCATTGGAAGCATGGAGTCTTAACCACTGGACTTCCAGGAGAGTCTCTCCTACACTTTTTATGGAACCTCATTTTGGTCAAATATCATCAAGAGATTAAAAAGGTAATGTGATGAAAATTTACATAAAATTTTTCTTGCCAGCATATCATAACCAATGTTGCAGAAGCAATAATTTAACCTAGCGTTTTCAACCTTGGATCCTGGGAACAGTAAAAAATATACCAATATCCAGGAACCCATGTCAGGACAAAGAAATCAGAATTTCTGAAAGTGGGAGCATGGTCTTTGTAGGTTTTCAAGGTTTGCAGGTATGGTTGAAAGGTACACTTAAATTAAGTTTACAATTTAAAAACTCTTAAATAGGATGACCCCAAGGCAATGCTTCTTTTTTGATGAAATGTATAACTTTTTCATAACAGTTTTTTCAGGCCTCTTAGACCAACACTGATAGCTACATGATAATAAACTTTATTTACATACAGACACAGTCTTAAAATCTTAAGATATCCTTTCCAATAAATTTTTTTAAAAAACGTTAAGTTCTCAAGAAATGAAAAACCAGTCAAATGCTGAAATAAAATGATACAAACGAGCAATGTTAAATCACCAAACTATAAAACCAACCAGTAAACAAACCAAACAGTGAACTTGCGTTGAAAACTATGAAGAAGGTACACAAAATTAAAAATGTTTGACTTTTTTTTTTTAAGTGGTGGCATTTTCCCTTGGGAGAGCCAAAACATATAGACTTTAACTGAAGAACCTGATACCATACTAAAAAATGACCCAGGTGGGTTAAGAAATATCTTGATTTCCTCTTTTGTGATTGAGCAGAGGCATTCACATCTTGCCCAGCACGTCAGGGAGGAGACCAGAAGGAGCAAGCACACACAGGGCTCTGAGCCTGGGATAGGATGGAGGGAGGAGCTGCTCCCGGTGCACGTGTGTGCGTGCTGCGTTGCTTCAGTAGCCTCCGCCTCTGTGTGACGCTATGGACTGTAACCTGCCAGGCTCCTCTGTCCACAGGATCTCCAGGCAAGAATACGACCCCTGGAGTGGGTCGTGATGCCCTCCTTCACCTGGAGATTGAACCTATGTCTTCTGCATTGGCAGGTGGATTCTTTACCACTAGCGCCACCTGGGAAGCCCACACCTGTGCACTGCTGCTGCTAAGTCGCTTCAGTCGTGTCCGACTCTGTGCGACCCCATGGACTGCAGCCTACTAGGCTCCTCCGTCCATGGGATTTTCCAGGCAAGAGTACTGGAGTGGGGTGCCATTGCCTGTGCACACGTCCTCCTAAAAGTCCCTGGAAACTGTGGCTTGGTCTGTGCTCCCAAACATGAGCCCAAATTGTACTAAATCTCAGTACAAAACTTCAATAGAATTTGTCTTTTCTTTCAGTCTCACAAAGCTATGAGTCAGCCGGTAAGAAAGGCTAAACACTGAAATTAGAGAAATTTGTAAAGTCAAGCATAATGTCCTCGCCTGAGAAGATGGGCTGCAGCTCTTATTTTCTGAAGCTGCACGATCACGGAGAAAATGAGGCAGAGACTGTCGTCCTGCCTGAGAAGTGTAGCTAATCAGTGGTCCCTACTTCTCAGAAGGGGGACACGGGGTGGGTGGGGGGACAAAGCCAGCAGCACCAAGGTTGCGGGTACATCCCTGAGCCTCCTCAGGATCTGTGTGTCCATTTCTATAAACTGTCACTTAAAAAAAAGTCTTGTTACATTTCATTGTTTGGTTGTTGTGTCCACTGCAGCACACTAGGCTCCCCTCTCCTTCACTATTTCCCTATTTCACTATTCCTGAAATTCATGTCCATTGAGTTGGTGACACCATCCAACTATCTCATCCTCTGCTGCCCGCCTTCTCCTCTTACCCTCAATCTTTCCCAGCATCGGGGTCTTTTCCAATGAATCAGCCCTTAGCATCAGGTGGCCCAAGTATCGGAGTTTCAGCTTCAGCATCAGTTCTTCCAATGAATATTCAGGGTTGATTTCCTTTAGGATTGACTGGTTTGATCTCCTTGCTGTCCGAGGGATTCTCAAGAGTCCTCTCCAGCACCACAGTTTGAAAGAGTCAATTCTTTGGCGCTTAGGCTTCTCTATGGTCTAGATCTTGCATCTGTACATGACTAGGACAAATTATAGCTTTGACTAGATGGACCTTTTCAGCAAAGTGATGTCTCTGCTTTTTAATATGCTCTCTAGGTCTGTCATAGCTTAGGCTAAACCACGTGTGTTAATACAAGGAAATATATACGATATTGAGAACTTACAGAGAAATTGACACTTCCGTACCTTTGTTTCAGCTGGTTTGAAATTTGAGGGTGCACCAGCCCTGTAAGCACTTCTATCTCTCCACCATGTATCTTCCTCAAACAGACTGCTGATTTTCTCCTGCAAATTATACCTTCCCATGGACTGATGCACTTTGTGAACTTGCATTTTTGCCCCCCAAGGACAGGAAACTGGATATCCTTTCTAATGTCCCCAGCAGAATGCCCCAAACACCAAAAGCATTCAACATATGTGCCTAATAAGTGCTCCTGGCATGAATCTGAAGGAGGAATTTCTCCTCACATTACCTTGGATTAGTCTTGTTGCAAAATGCCATCTCTTTTTTCATGCTTCCTTCTGTAATTGCGTATTTCCTCACTGAATGCCTCTCCATTCTCCTCACTTCTAAAGCTCAAATGGAATTCTCTTAATTTCTAAATGACAGCATCACCACTTGCCTGGTATTTAGGAGCATCTGAAAGAGCTCCACAAACTGACCTGGCTGGAGCTTGAGCCTGAATCGGACACCTGGACTCTATGTAAGTCATTTCTTCCTCAGCTTTCCCTTTTCTGTTTGAAAAATGTTCTAATACTGTCTGCCCTGAAATTTAAGTGTTGTTTTTTTTTTTTTTAATCTACATTTAGAAAATAGCAAGAGTCCGTGGTCAACTCATGAATAAAAGATGATGACGGTGTCTGGCCTGTGACAACAGTCTTAAGTCCCTGGGAGAGCTCTGAGGCCAGGAAGGTCTGAGAAGAGCTACGTGGCCCCAGCTGCCCTGTGTGCATCTACTTCCATTTGGGGCATTCCGTCTCAAGTGTGCTTTCAATGCCAAGTTTAATAAGCACAGCAGGAAGTCCATTATCCCCATCACTACTGCCAGAATCCATGCCCCGAGGGGCAGGACTTAATGGAAACTTCCAGCCTGTGTGAGGTGAAGTGAAAGGCGGTCAGTTGTGTCCAACTCTTTGCGACCCCATGGACTATACAGTCCACGGGATTCTCCAGGCCAGAATACTAGAGTGGGTAGCCGTTCCCTTCTCTAAGGGATCGTCCCAACCCAGGGATAGAACCCAGGTCTCCCATATTGCAGGTGGATTCTTCAGCAGCTGAGCCACCAGGGAAGCCCAAATCCCAAGTGTGATCCAGACAGCAAATGCAAGGAGAGCTATGTGAGAGGCAGAGATGAATTTTTTTCTGCCTAGACGTTATGTGTCTCACTAGCGTGTTCTTTAAATTCACAGGCAATCAGCTTTTCAGAAAACCATGACAGTTCTTTTAAACATTAATAAGTCCATCAATAGTTATTCTATTTACGTCATTTTCTTAAACTCGGCTCAGTTAGCAGCGACGATCTGGAAAGGCCTGTGCAAACAGGAACTCGGAACCACATCCTGGTGTTGCTTAGTTTTTAAACAAAACAGTAATTTGTTTCCAATTGTCTAGACATTAGACAACTGTCTAATGTCTCAACTGTCTAGAGACTGGAATTCATCTAGCATTATTTAAATATCTTTAGGACGCAGTTTTAAAGACATTACTCCTATCCAATTCAAGTTTGTTTCCCTATCATTCCATTCTAAATGAGGCTCATCAGACAGCCCCAGCGCTGGACCCCGGCTCTACAACTAGCTGGCTGTGAGGTGAGACAGTCGCTGAAGCTTTCTGAACTTCACTGCCTTCCTTAAAAATGGTAATAATATTGGTCCTTACTCATAAGACTGTCGCATTAATTAATACGCAGGAAAGGACTTCCCTGGAGGTCTGGCAGTGGTTAAGACTCTGCACTTACAGAGGAGGACGTGTGGGTTCCATCCCTGGGTAGGGGAACTAAGATCCTATGTTCCTCGAGCCCCTTGCCCCTGCAAAAAACCCCAAACATAAAACGACCTGATGACCAAGGTACCTTCACAGCAGCACTGAATGCAGACCTTCCATCCTCTTCCATAAAACAGAAATAAAATTTATTAAAAAAACAAGAAACACAGGAAAGCATACAGATTGCTTAGCCCAGGAGAAGCCATTACCAATCAATGCTGGTGATTATCAGTTGGCCCTTATCATAGGGAATCCAATTTATTCAGGGTTCTTTTCTGTTGTTTTTCTTTTTTTTTGTTTTTTTTTGTTTTGCAAATTCAGGGTTTCTAATGTTGAAATTTGGGAGAGAGACTGAAGCCTTTTCATCTGCAGTGAAATCACCCCCTATCTCTCGTGAAAAACAAATCTCACTCTACAGGTCAAAGGGGGAAATGGCTGAAAGTAGTATCATTATCAGTAAACTAAGGGAACATTCCATTACCCTGTGCAAACCCAAACACAAAGTTGTTTTTAACATACACTGGGTATACTGGCACACTTAGGTACATCCTAGGCCAAACATGAGAGTTACGAATTATCATAGATACAGCTTGCAGCACAGCCAGAGCAAGAAGGGAGAGTTCACATGCGGAGAGCCCACCTAGGTTTGACTGAAATTCTCTGCAAAAACACGTTCAGCACATATACAAGAAGCCCTTCGTGCATATGAAGCTCCTCCACTGCTTTTAGAAAGATGTCTTTTTCTTTCAGCCACAATCTGTTTTTGCCTTCATTTGTTGTAGCCATTTCATTCTGTTTGAAATCAGACTTCTGTGCTCAGAGCCGAGTACCGTGGCCGATAATAGCTTCCCGGTGAAGCACGCTTTTTCTTGGCCAGCAAAAACACTGGGCTCGCTTTTGTACAAAGAGTTTCACATCACACGTATGAGATGTTGGCAGTGAACTGTCAGACAACATTTCCTGCTGTTAATCTGCTAGGGATTCAAGTCACTAAGCCAATGAGTGCCAAGTGAATGCAGAGAAGGAAGCCTGGGGAAGAGGGATGACGGAGAGACACAAACTTTTAAACCTGAATCACAAAAAAGAACCACAGGCCCTAATTCAGAACGACAGGGGACTTTGAGAAATACTTTCTGGGAACCATCGTTGTTGTTCAGTCAGTAAGTCGTGTCTGACTCTGAGACCCCATGGACTGCAGCATGCCAGACTTCCCGGTCACCATCGCCAGACTTCCCTTCACCATCTCCCTGAGTTTGCTCAAATTCATGTCCACTGAGTCAGTGATGCCATCCAACCATCTCATCCTCTGTCACCCCATCTCCTCTTGCCCTCAGTCTTTCCAAGCATCAGCAGCTTTTGCAATGGAGTTGGCTCTCTGCATCAGGTGGCCAAAGTATTGAGGCTTCTGTTTTAGCATCAGTCCTCCCAATGAATATTCAGGGTTGATTTCCTTTAGTACTCACAGCTTTGATCTCCTTGCTGTCCAAGGGACTCTCATGAGTCTTCTCTGACACCACAATGCAAAAGCATCAATTCATCAGTGTTCAGCCTTCTTTATGGTCCAACTCACATCTATATATGACTACTTTCCAAGACAATTCTCCGAAAATAAGAAAAATCAAACAAAATCCCCAACTGTGATTTATAACTCATTTGTTCAAGTAAAAACCTGGAGGCAACGCAGATGCTGACAGTGAAAATGTAACTTTTCATACTATACATTTAACAAGTATAAATTTGTACAATGGTCACTTTTCAAATCTATACAGCAGGGGTTCCCAACTTCCAGGATCTAATGCCTGATGATCTGAGGTGGAGCTGATGTAACAATAGAAATAAAGTGCACAATAAATGTAATGTGCTTGAATGTGCTGAAACCATCTCCACCCCTCCAGTCTGTGGAATCATTATCTTCCAGGAAACTGGTCCCTGGTGCCAAAATGGCTGGGAATCACTGCTAAGGTAGAGATGAATAAACTTGAATAATAACAGTCAGTGCTTTAAATAAATAGGTCTTAAGTGAACCAGTGTCCTTTTCACCAACTGTCTCCTCCAATTAACAGGACAAGGGTGTGAGCAAGCACACAGAGGAAGATTTCAGGGTTATTACAGAAACTACTCTCATAATTTGGGGCTTCCCAGATGGCGCTAGCAGTAAAGGACCACCTGTCAATGCAGGAGATGTAAGAGATGAGAGTTTGATCCCTGGGTTGGGAAGATTCCCTGGAGGAGGGCATGGCAACCTATTCCAGTATTCTTGTTTGGACAATCCCATAGGCAGAGGAGCCTAGTAGGCTATAGTGAGGGGGTCACAAAGAGCCAGACATGACTGAAGTGACTTAGCATGCATGCACGCACTCTCATAATTCAAAAATGTAATTATATCCTTTCACCAGTAAAATTGTGGGTTTAAATTAAAATAATTGTGTAACCTATGAAAAAGCTATAATGAAAATAGAAATGTCTGGCAAAAAAACAGGATAGGTGATCATACTTTCAACTATCCTTAGGACCAGTCTGGCCTTCACTGAAAGCATATCATCTTTCAGATTAGCATTTAAATGCAGTAGATGCAGGGGAAAAGTCTTTGCAATCATCAAACTTGTTGACCCTACGTACATATGTTCTCCAGCTCTGTTGGACACAAGCAGTAGTCTGTGTAGACTCCCTGGGTACTGCCAGGTCTACACGCCCAAGGTCAGATGGTTTGGACCATCCGCTCTGGATCAGGGACATCCTGGCTTAATGCTCCTGAGCTAGCAATCGTGAAAAGCCAGCGTTAATCCCTTGGCCTGTCAGCTCCCGCTCCTGGGGGCAGGGGCGGGTGGAGCCTGCTCAGCTCTGCACAGAAGAGAGGCCAGGACTGGTCTAGAACCAGGCCTGCCCTGCCCCCTTGGGATACACGAGGTCCCCCCACACCCTGCAGCCATCCTAAGAGCTCACTGAACCTCAGAGAATGTCACTCTGCTGACACCTGAACCTCAGATGGTGATTTCTTTGCATTCTGTGGTTGTATTTATTTTTAAAGCATGAATTGCATTAGCAAATGGTAACAAAACAACAATCACAGAAAAACTGAAATGACAAGGCGAACTGAATCCAGAAGATGAATGGCTTTTAAAGTAGGTACAGGCTTTTACCCCAACAAAGAGCTATAACATTCTTTCACTGACAGGAAAATTAAAACTGTTCTATTTAAGCAAAAAGTCAAATATTACAGTTTTGTTCAGATGATTCTGCTTATTTTCCTATGCTCGCCTGAAAGCAGCCATCTTTCTTGGACCTTACTAGCATTCGGGGTTGAACTGGGAGGTTCGGGGCTGAGGGACTTTGGGAAGTTCTTCAGGACTCAGGTAACCCTGCTCCCCCTTCTTTGAAGGCTGATCCTCGGAGCCAGTCCTGCCGGCTCCCTCCTGGCTTAATAAGGACTGTGGGGCAGCAGGATGCCTGGGGTCTGAGGGGTTTGGAGGGGACGGGAAGTGAAATTCCAAGGAGGTCACCCCAAGATGTTATCAAGTGTATTTTCACTTCTGCTTTTATATCCCCCCAAAATCTTTGTGAGAATAAACCCACATGGGAAGAGCAGAAGCTGGCTATCGGATTCAGTTCCAGCAGCACAGCCAGCCAGCGTGAGGATGAAGTCAGAGCCCGTGATGGCGCGGAGGAGCCCCTGACCTCCTGCTCCGTCACACAACGTTCCTCCAGTTCCTCCCCACTCCCCCTGGATTCCTTCTGCAAACAAGTCTGCACAAGCCAGCTTCACACTCTGGTTCCCCGCATCACACCATCCCTCATTCTTCAGATAGCTTCTCAAGCATCCCTTCCTCCAGGACCAAGTCCCAGAGAACGTTTTTTACAGCTCCTGCATCGCACTTGTCAGGGTGGCATATTCCTGCTGGTTTGCTGATTTGAGTAATGTTAGTGGAAGAAGTGGGCTTCCAGTGAACAACTGGGGTGTTTTTATCATATGGACACTGTGAGGCGAGTGTTCAAAACATGGGTTTGATGGATTCATCTCTTCCCACCTTCTTCCTCTCGTTTTCTCTTGGTGCCGCTTTCTGCTTATTTATTTTCTTCTCATTATATTCCATGTATGTCTCTGTATGCGTGTGTGCTCCATTGTGTCCAACTCCCTGTGACCCTACAGACTGTAGCCCGCCAGGCTCCTCTTTCCTGGGGACTCTCCAGGCAAGAATACTGGAGTGTGCTGCCATTTCTTTCTCCAGGGGCTCTTCCCAACCCAGGAATTGAATCCGAGTCTCCTGTGTCTCCTGCATTGGCAGGCAGATTCTTTACCACTGAGCCACATGGGAAGCCTACATGTATGTCTGTAAAATACCTTAAGAACATGGCTGAGTATACATCATAGAAACCCCAAGTTAAAATGAAATGTATTTTTGAAACAAAGTACCTTTAGAATTTGGGTGGGGTTTTTTCCCCCCCATCATGATGAATTCTTGACCTCATATTACTAAGGAAGCTTGTCAAAACAAGATATTTTGGACAGAGATTTTTTTTTTTAAAGAATAACTGGAGACCTGAACTGAAGCATTTTGCTTCGGGTAATCCTTGAAAAGCATCCCATGTGTTTGACAAGTTCAGCCTGGGGGCACTTCCCCAAAGAACGTGGCGGCTCTTTAGGGACTTCATTTGCTGTCACCATGGCATTCCATAAGAAATAACAAGTCTCTTTATTCCTTCCAAACACCATCCTAAGAACCAGTTCCTTGTGCTCACTGTCTGTCCGCATACCATCACTCATGCCTACAAGCAGCAGTGGGATGAATAAAGTGCATTCCTAAGTGCAAATAGGACTTCGAGATTGGCATTTCTTTCAGCCTTATTGGAAAGTGACCCCAAATGTGCATACCAGTTACACACAGCTGTCTGTCACACAAGACACATACACTCTGATACAGCAAAGATGCCTTGTTTGTTGTGGAGAAGAAACCCCCCACTGATCAAAACCTTGCATGAATTAGTATCTAATCTGGCTATTTAGTATCTAATCCTGGAACCAAACCACAGGAAACAGTCACTAGACAACACTAACAAAATAGATGAGTCTTGGCAGGACAAGCAAAAGGACGACCCAAATTCCATTTATCTAGAGATAAAACATCCACAATAGAAATCCAACAAGGGATAGCATACCAGGTTATGAGAAGCTAACGTTCTTGATAGAACTGTGATGCATTCCAGCGAGAATCCCGCAATTTAAAATCTGTGATCTAGTCTAGAAGAAGCAAATAAAAACCTGAAAGTGCATTGGCTGGTCATTACACACCACAGAACTGAAGAGGAAAAGAATCCGTGGTTTTACAGCTCTTGAGAGAAGGAAGCTGGGCTCAGCTTAGATGTCCATCTGCCCTAGACTAAGAGGAGGGGGAAGACGTGGGAGGAGGTGGTATTTCCTGAATGGACAGCAGGCCATGACCACAACCCTGAACTGAAAACTGCAGACTATGCATTGGGTGGGTGGGGGCGGGGAGAGGGTACTGGTTCCTAATTTGAGATTTAAAGAGTTAAAAGAACTTCCTGAATAACACCACCTCTTCACAGTTACTGAATGATCACAGGATGACACAGTATGCTGAAGTAAAATTAGTCCAGAGTGCAGTGTGGTAAGTTGCTTCAGTCATATCTGACTCTTTGCGACTCCATGGACTGTAGCCTGCCAGGCTCCTCTGTCCATGGGATTCTCCAGGCAAGAATACTGGAGAATACTGGTTGCCATTTCCTCCTCCAGCGGATCTTCTCAACCCAGGGATCGAACCCTGTGTCTCTTATGTCTCCTGCATTGGCAAGTGGGTTCTTTACCGTTAGTACCACCCGGGAAGCCCAGTCCTAACAGTCTTGTTTAAATTTTTTAAGTTTGATGTGGATCATTTTAAAAGTCTTTATTGAAAGAATCTGTTACATATATATTGCTTCTGTTTTATGTTTTGGTTTTTTCGGCCCTGAGGATTGTGAGATCTCAGCTCCCCAGCCAGGCTCGAAATCTGCACCCCTTTCATTGCAAGATGTAGTCAAAACTACTGGACCAGCAGGGAAGTCCCCTGTCTTGTTCAAGTGTTCCAAGAAACAGGGATCAGGCATTCCTTAGAGGAAATGTAACGTTATTGTCCTTATCACTCTGTGTAACTGAAATTCTAATGTACAAAGGACAGCAAAAAGCCAAATTAAAGAAATAAAGGGAGAACTGGCATCGGACAGGAGGGAGAAGAAGAATCAATCACAGTGAATGACACTATTTCTCCACGGACGGTCCCTGCAGCATTCCATGGCCTCCTCTTCTCTGCTTTCAGTAGCGCCATGCCTTGACGGCAGTTAGAAAGTGATACTGGGAATGTTTCTCTGTGGAGAGTCTCTCCTGAACCTTTTTGAAGGAGACCCACTACTCAACCACAATTCAAAGATGCTTGCTCCTTGGAAGGAAAGCTAAGACAAACCTAATCAACATGTTAAAAAGCAGAGACACCTCTTTGCCGACAAAGGTCCATCTAGTCAAAGTTATGGGTTTTCCAGTAGTCACATATAGATGTCAGAATTGGACCATAAAGAAGGCTGAGCACTGAAGAATTGATGCTTTCGAATGATAGATCTGGAGAAGACTCTTGAGAGTCCCTTGGACTGCAAGGAGATCAAACCAGTCAATCCTAAAGGAAATCAACCTTGAATATTCACTGGAAGGGCCGATTCTGAAGCTAAAGCTCAAATGCTTTTGCCACCTGATGAGAAGCGCTGACTCACTAGAAAAGACCCTGATGCTGGAAAAGATTGAAGACAGAAGGAAAAGGGGGTGACAGAAGGTTAGATGGCTAGACAGCATTACTGACTCAATGGACGTCAGTTTGAGCAAACTCCGGGAGACAGTGAAGGATAGGGAAGCCTAGCACGCTGCAGTCTATGGGGTGGCAAAGAGTCAGACACGACTTAGCAACTGAACAGCCGTAACGCTCAATCACAATCACTATTGTAATGTCCCCACGGGGTTGAGCACATCCAGTTCCTAAGCCAGGGGTTCAGCCCGAAGAGGCTGGGGCTGCATGTAGAGGAGCGTCTGGGGGTGGGGTGGGGGAAGCTGGACAAGGCACTCCCACCCCAACTCAAGCGTCAGCGTTGCCCAGAGCTCCACTGTCAATGGTCTTCCCACTCATTCACTGGCCATCTGCACCATTTCATTCACTCCCCTGTGTGACTCACTGTAAATGGTACCGGCTCGCACAGTGCCTACCAGCTCTTCCAAAGGTCAAACAACGTATTCAACTGCAATAGTAGATTGCCACTTTCATATTCCAGGCATCTCAAATTCAATAGGTTTACATTAGTCTCCCCCGACGCACTTTTCTTCTTATACTGTAGTCTACAAATGTGGATGCCATTATCAGGATGCCGTTACCAGGATGCTATTACCCTCTCTTCCCCTCCCTATATCCCTGCCCACACGTGCAGTTAATCATGTCTGCTCATGTTCAGGGTAGTTCTTCAAAATCCATCCTCTCCCCTCTGTCCCACTGGTCACTGTCTTGGTTCTGGTCCTCAGCAACTCTTGCCAACTAGCATCCCTGTTTCAATTATTATTTAGTAGAAGTACCTTTTAAAAACACAAATGGTCAACCAGTCCCCAAAGCAAAACCCCTTAGAAGCGCCCATCACCTACTGTGATTTCTCATCTCCCTGGTGTATACACCCCGCCTGATCCCTGGGGTTTCAGACAGAGTAGATCTAACAGGTTACACTAGCTGGCACCAGTGACCTTTCGATAGGAACACTGTCCTAATCAGCTGAGCCCTTAAAAGCAGAGAGTTTTCTCCAGTTGGCAGCAGAAGGTGGGGAATAGAGAGACTTGAATGTAGAGGACTCTAAGGTGGGAGAGGTTCTCTGTTGCTGGGACAGACGAAGCCTCATGGACTGACAGCAAACTCAGCAGCCCTGAGTCGTCCCTGGCTGACAGGCAGCAAGAGGGGTCCTCGGTCCTACAACCAGAAGGAAATGCATTCCACCAACAGCACCAGAAAGCACATAGATGCATCTTCCCCTAGACCCGCCTCTAGATGAAGATGCAATCGGTGAAGTACATGACTTCTCCTCTATAAGATGCTGAACAATCCAGCCAAAAAGTGTGAGATGAGATGTGTTACATCTCCAAGTTTATGGTAACGTGTTGTACAGCTAGAAAACCAATTTCCTGGATGGCTCAGCAGTAAAGAATCGCCTGCAGTACACGAGACACAGGAGAAGCAGGTTCAATCCCTGGGTCAGGAAGGTCCCTTGGAGGAGGAAATGGCAACCCACTCCAGTATTCTTGCTTGGAGAATCCCATGGACAGAGGAGCCTGGTGGGCTACAGTCCATAGGGTCGCAAAGAGTCAGACAAGACTGAGCATCCATACGCACAGAAAACCAGTATGTGCAAGTACCCAACCTTGTTAGTGGGTCAAGCCCATCCTTCCTGGCAGGCCCTTGGCCTTCCCTTTCTACTCTCAGCTGCTCCTGATGTTTCAAATTCTCCCTGTGTGCTTTTCTCATCTCCTCATCTGCCAAAACTCTAAAGAGAACTGTGTAAATATCCTGAGTACAATAAGAATTATTCTGGAAATGTAAAAATAAGTAAATAAAATAAGTGAATGGTACTAGACTTAAGTATCACTGCAGGGAAAGTCAGCCAACACATTCTAATAATAATTATCTGCCAAAAATATGATTGGACATGTGCATACCATTTTTAACAGCATGAACCACTGCGGAGGAATCTTTGTTCGTGGGGAGGTATTTACAGTCAGCTAAAGATTTGGAGTCATGCTTTTTATACAGCAGCCCTATTTCAAAACCTAGATCCTAAAAAAGAAAGAAGAATCTAAGAAACGTGCCTTAAGCAGCCACTCCCAATTTCTTCAGGCAAGAGAGAAAGTTCCCTACAAAAGCAGAGAATCTGTCTCAGCATGACATGGAAGTGAGTTGACTAGATTTCCAATTCTTCCCTTTTTCTGAGTTGCTCCTATTGTCCCTGGTTATTTGCATTAAAACCCAGCACAGCACAAAACTCCTCAAGGATAACAGGCTCACAAAGACTCTCCTATTCTCTACTTGCTACAGAAGGACAAATACAGATGACCTGCATTTTGTTGCTGTTGTTCTTGTTTAGTTGCTAAGTCACGTCTGACTCTTTTCGACCCCATGGATTGTAGCCCACCAGGCTCCTGCGTCCATGGGATTTCCCAGGCAAGAATACTGGAGTGAGTTGCCATTTCCTTCTCCAGATCTTCCTAATCCAGTGACCGAACCTGGACTCCTGCAATGCGAGCAGATTCTTTAATCATCTGAGCCACCAGGGAAACCTGCATTTTTAAGACGTTCAAAACTGTGCGGTCTCAATGCTCTGTGGTAAAGAGCTGAATGGCACGGAAATCCAAAACAGAGGGCATATTATGTATATGTATGGGGTTTCCCTGGTGGCTCAGATGGTATAGAATCTGCCTGCAGCGCAGAAGACTCCAGTTTGACCCCCAGGTTGGGAAGATCCCCTGGAGAAGGGAATGGTAACCCACTCCAGTAGTTTTGCCTGGAGAATCCCATGGACAGAGAGAGGAGCCTGGCACGCTATAGTCCATAAGGTCACAAAGAGTTGGACACAACTGAGCGACTAACACACACACAAACATACACACCATATATGTACAGCTGATTCATTCTGCTGTACAGCAGAAACTAACACAACATCGTAAGGCAACTAAACTCTGATTTAAAAAAAAACAGTAAAGAAACCTCTTCAAATAACACTACTCAGAGTTACCAAGGAAGAAACTGGAAACTATATTGAATTAAGGCTAAGTGGAACAAGGGACTTCTGAAGGGATCAAGCGTGAAAGAAAAGTGGGTGACTTAGTCGGACACCTTCTCTAATAGATTTTCCTACCCACTTTGAGGAGTTCATCATCAACGCCAAGGACCACTGCCTCCTCACTCACCATAAAGTGGGAATTGGCTCACTAGAGGAGGCTAGTGCTGAAAGCCAGATACGGAGTATGTTTAATTATCTTCAGCACCTATTCAGGGTTGTTAAACACCTACTGATTTCTGGCATAATAGCAACAGACCTTTAGCCACATCTTCTGTCTGATCTCAGCAGGTTCAAGCCGGGCAGCCTGAGAAAAGCAAATTTCCTGTTTGAGGTCAGTGTCTCAGTCCTCACAAGTGGGTGTTGAGTGCAGTTACTTCCTGTTCATATTTAATAAAATCATTCAGCATCTCCCCAACTGCCAGATAAATGATTAGCTCATATGGAAACACTGATAATCTTCTTTCCAGGTTGGGGGACAAAAAGCCTAGAAAGGGAGAGTCAAAATGAAATTCACTTTCTCAGATTTAAGAAATACTTTCCAGTGTTTACTGTATTATTAGGCGATAAGCTGTGCTGTGCGTGTGTGCTCAGTCGTGTCCGACTCTGTGACCCCATGGACTGAAGTCTCCCAGGCTCCTCTGTCCATGGGATTCTCCAGGCAAGAACACTGGAGTGGGTTGCTGTTTCCTTCTCCAATGCGTGAAAGTGAAGTCGCACGGTCATGTCTGACTCTTAGCGATCCCATGGACTGGAGCCTACCAGCTCCTCCGTCCATGGGATTTTCCAGGCAAGAGTACTGCAGTGGGGTGTCATTGCCTTCTCTGGGTTTTCAAACTACAATCCTCATATTCAGCTCTCTTCCTGTGCCAACTGGACGCTGGACTGTAAGGTGTACATGGCAGTCAAATCCTGACACTAACTGCTGCCTGACTGTGTGCACTTCCCTCTAAGACCAGATCAGCTGGTATGTGGACAGACACCACGAAATTGTGTGCAAGCTGGTTTTCTGTGACTATTTTACTGTGTCCCTAAGACAAGGACTTTAATGTCATTGTCCCCCAGGCTTCCAGAACCTACCTCTGCATTTTGTTAGAATGTGAGTGCAGGACTGAACTAGAGTTTATTCCGTCCTCCGACCCTAAGAACCTGCTCTTCTACAAGACTTGAGCTCTGCTGTCCAAGAAGGGACAAGGTCAAAGACACCTGCCTCTGACATTGAAGGTAACAACAACAACAAAAAGTGGTATCACATTCAAGAGATGATCCACCATGTAGACATTTTCCCAGGTTATGAACTAACTTTGAAAAGACTTTTCTCATTTTGTGGTTGATGCCAGTAGCGTTCTCCCTAAACTTCCCGCAGAGCCCAGACTATGGCCGGAAAAAGAAAGGCATCAATTTAAATGCTAACAAAAAGGAGACGAGCTATAATCTTGAAAATTATAACCTGTCTTTCATGGGGGAAATGCTGTAATTATGAAATGAACTGGCAATTGATCAGGAAGATTGGGGGAAGAGATCACTGTATTGTGGAAAGTGTTTCTCTCCAGAAAGGATGGTGAGGGTCCCAGATCAGACTTGCCTTTCCACTCTGAGTAGGACACGAAACAACTATACAACTGGCTCCCAGTCATTTCGTTCTGGCAAGGAGTGGAGATCAGCTGGAGCTCTGGTCCCTTCCCCACTTTGAAGAGCTTCTGTAAGACACTTTTCCCCTTCTTACCCAAAATTAAAAAGTGCTGCTTCCAAGTTCTACTCTTTACAGAATATCTTTTTTTTTCAGTTGAAGTAGAATTGATTTACAAAGTTGTGTTAGCTTCTCATGTAATGCAAACTGAAAAAAAATATTTTTTTCAGATTATCTTCCATTATAGGTTATTACAGGATATTGAATAGAGTTCCCTGTGCTATACAGTAGGTGCTCTTGTTTACCTACTTTATATGCAATAGTAGTAGTTGAGCATTACTTTACTTTACTAGTATGTGAGATGAAATGTAAAGTAATGCTCAAAATTCTCCAAGCCAGGCTTCAGCAATACATGAGCCATGAACTTCCAGATGTTTAAGCTGGTTTTAGAAAAGGCAGAGGAACCAAAGATCAAATTTCCAACATCTGCTGGATCATGGAAAAAGCAAGAGAGTTCCAGAAAAACATCTATTTCTGCTTTATTGACTATGCCAAAGCCTTTGACTGTGTGGATCACAAGAAAATGGAAAATTCTGAAAGAGATGGGAATACCAGACCACCTAAGCTGCCTCTTGAGAAATCTGTATGCAGGTCAGGAGGCAACAGTTAGAACTGGACATGGAACAACAGACTGGTTCCAAATAGGAAAAGGAGTACATCAAGGCTGTATGTTACTCTGCTTATTTAACTTATATGCAGAGTACATCATGAGAAACGCTGGGCTGGAAGAAACACAAGCTGGAATCAAGACTGCCGGGAGAAATATCAATCACCTCAGATATGCAGATGACACCACCCTTATGGCAGAAAGTGAAGAGGAACTAAAAAGCCTCTTGATCAAAGTAAAAGAGGAGAGAGAAAAAGCTGGCTTAAAGCTCAACATTCAGAAAACGAAGATCATGGCATCCGGTCCCATCACTTCATGGGAAATAGATGGGGAAACAGTGGAAACAGTGTCAGACTTTATTTTTTTGGGCTCCAAAATCACTGCAGATGGTGACTGCAGCCATGGAACTAAAAGATGCTTACTCCTTGGAAGAAAAGTTATGACCAACCTAGATAGCATATTGAAAAGCAGAGACATTACTTTGCCGACTGAGGTCCGGCTAGTCAAGGCTATGGTTTTTCCTGTGGTCACGTATGGATGTGAGAGTTGGACTGTGAAGAAAGCTGAGCACCGAAGAATGGATGCGTTTGAACTGTGGTGTTGGAGAAGACTCTTGAGAGTCCCTTGGACTGCAAGGAGATCCAACCAGTCCATTCTGAAGGACATCAACCCTGGGATTTCTTTGGAAGGAATGATGCTAAGCTGAAACTCCAGTACTTTGGCCACCTCATGAGAAGAGCTGACTCATTGGAAAAGACTCTGATGCTGGGAGGGATTGGGAGCAGGAGGAGAAGGGGACGACAGAGGATGAGATGGCTGGATGGCATCACGGACTCGATGGACGTGAGTCTGAGTGAACTCCGGGAGATGGTGATGAACAGGGAGGCCTGGCGTGCTGCGCTTCATGGGGTTGCAAAGAGTTGGACACGACTGAGCGACTGAACTAAACTGAACTGAACTGAGTAATAGTTGCTGTTTTTGTTTCAGTTGCTAAGTTGTGTCCAACTCTGCAACTCCATGGACTGTAGCCCACCAGGTTCCTCTATCCATGGGATTCTCCAGGCAAGAATACTGGAATGGGTTGCCATTTCCTTCTCCATGGGATCTTCCAAGCCCAGGGATCGAATCTGCCTCTCTTGCATCTCCTATAATGCCAGGTGGATTCTTTACCATCATGCCACATGGGAAACCCATATATAGTAATGGGTATACTTTAATCCCAAACTCCTAATTCATCCCCTCTCTTTTTCCCTTTAGTGACCATAAGCTTTCTATGTCTGTGATTTTCTTTCTACTTTGTAAATAAGTTCATTTCTATCTTTTTTAAGATTCCTCATATAAGTGATATCATGTTTGTATTTCTCTGTCTGATTTGCTTCACTTAGTATGATAATCTCCATGTCCATCCATGTTGCTGCAAATGGCATTCTATCATTCTTTTTTATGGCTGAGTAGTATTTCATTGTATATATATACCACAACTTCTTTATCCATTCCTTTGTCAATAGCCATTTAGATTGTTTCCATGTCTTGGCTACTGTGAATAGTGCTGCTATGAACATAGGGGTGCAGGTATCTTTCAGGGCATCTTATTTCATGATAGTATAGCCAGAAGCAAGGCCTTGGTGGTCCTTCTGAGAAATTAGGTTTAAGAACTCTTAAGAAGATGACATCCTTTCCATCAACTCAACCTGTCTCTTAGATGAGGATGAGATGGTTGGATGGCATCACTGACTCAATGGACATGAGTTTGAGCAAACTCTGGGAGACGGCGAAGGACAGGGAAGCCTGGCATGCTGTAGTCCATGGGTTCACGGACACAACTGAGCACCTGAACAACAACAAAAAGAGTTCTGGAGCAGAGGGCAGGAGATCTGGGCTCTAGCCCTTCATGGTCCTTTCCAGGCTGTGTATCCTCAGGCATAACATTAACTATTCTGGGCCTACTTCCTCTTCGGTGAAATGGGACAGGAGACAAAGTTATCTCCAATGATCCTTCCAGATCTAAAACGTGTGAGTCCTAAGGAAGAGAACACCCTGTCTAAGCTTGAAGTCTTTGCCTCATTTGGTTTTCAGTGCCTGGAACATTGCAGGCCCTCAAGAAATGCTTTATATCAATGTCTTCCTTGTCATCTTTTGCACACTGTGTGATGTCAGTTCTAGGGACTGGAATGGTTGCAAACAAGAAAAAAGAAGGCTCATTAAGATAAATCATAATTAAGACTCAAATGATGCATCCCCTTGTTAAAAACTGTTTCAGTACCTTCCATGTACAAATCAATCAATGTTTTCTACAAAATACAGAGATGTGAATGAGATGCCTGGTGGAGACAACTCCTCAAGAGATGTTTGGAAGCTGTAATCAAGGGCCTTCTCTAGGAAGGAGGCTAAAGAAGCTCAACTAGTGGCAGAGACTCCTGTCCTGGGATCCTGAATCAGCTTGGAGCTGTGTGACTGGGAGGCTGTGGCCCCTGTTACTTTTTGAAATGAAAACTAGGAGAAAAGTTTTTAAGACTTTTAGTAAAAGAGTTTGTTTCTCTTAAACCTTCAAGAAGTCAAATCTGAACACGTGGGGAAGACTGCATGCTGACTATGTCAGGTAAATAAGAAGGTGCCTGTTAAGAGTCCTTGTGTGCCACTGTTCCTGCGGTTGCTCAAAGAGTCACTGCACAGGGAAGCTGAGTTTATTAAAGCCCTTCTGTGGTCAGGCGCCCACTGGTGTTCAGGATGGAAGGTTCAGCTGCAAGATTGGGCCACTTGGTCACAGCATGTAACATGTTTTGATGTAGTAAAACATATAGTTGAACAGAAACCCACTGAGAGGTTAAATCCAAATTTATACAATTATACAGAATCAAAACCTCTGAATTACGTAGTAGTTGAGTGAATGATACTCGTACTGGTTTGAAAAAATTCTTATCTTTTATTTTTTACAACTACAACTTCCATGAAAGGCAACAGGTGTTCTATTCAACCTTCTGCATAATCGCAATTCTATTTGTTGTCCAATCAAGAACTTCTAAGAGCTTCCCTAGTGGCTCAGATGGTAGAGAATCTACCTGCAATGTAGGAGACATGGGTTCAATTCCTGGGTTGTGAAGATGCTTGGGAGAAGGGAACAGCGACCCACTTCAGTATCCTTGCTTGGAGAATACCACAGACAGAGGGGCCTGGTGGAGGAGCTACAATCCATAGGGTTGCAAAGAGTCAGACACTACTGAGCAACTAACACACATTTTTTCAAGAACTTCTAAAGGGGCCATAAGGCATTTTAACCATGTAACCTAGAGAAGATGGAAAATTCAGACAGTGCTTTTGTTTTTCCAACTAAACCCCTGTGAGTAGAATACATGAAACAGAAGCATGATATGGAAAGTTAATTGGATCACAAGCAAGACAGGGTATTTGGACATTTTTTAAACAGCCCCTTCCTAACAGTTAGAAGGTGATGAAAGCATATTTAGAGGGCAAAATATTCCTTTATCCTCTCTGGTCCGTTGGAAGCATCTCTGAATAGTAGCAAGAAGTGCATCTTGGAGTAAACACTCTGGATTTTGGAAGGATCTGAGTAGTACTTAGTCATGGAGTCCATCAACCTGCAGGCCTCTGGGCATGGCCAAACCTGGGGGGATGTCTGAGCTGCAGGCTTTTAAGGTTTTACTGCTATACTTAAGTCCCTTCTGTGTTTGCCCAAATCTGATGGAAAGATCTCTCCAGAGAGGCTAGAGTTATTTCACCTACGGGCATCATCCCCTGGATTCCAACCCCACATGGGATTACCTGGGGCTCAAAAGCACTTGGTCTTGCTCACGACTAAACCAGCAACACAATGGGACCTTGTGAAAAACAAAGTCTGCCTTCAAGGTCTACCTTCTGCCACTTTTGAGGTAAAGCTTGGGACTCTGCCACCCGTTGGGTTTCTTATGGAGAACAAACCAAACTACACCTGAAAATGACTTAAAAGATGGATGAAATATGGATTCAAAGTTCAAACCATGTCTATTTTATTTTCCTAAAACCAAATCAGACTAGATGAAAATGGTGTCCAATAAGAGGAAACATTTCTAACTGGATAGTCATCAGAAAATACACTGTATGCTAATCAGACCCGGAAACAATGAGAGTGAAATTAAAATAAAATAAACATGATAAGCACCACTTCCTCTATTGTTGTGACTGGTACTTCTGTTTATTTTCTCTTTTAAAATTCATGTTCAAGAACTAAATAGCAATGATGACGGTGACATACTGGCCATAGGAAGTAGCTTGCATTCTCTAAAGGTCCAATAAAAATGACAGGAAAAGAATGGCACTATTGGTGATTTTGTTGGCAAATGTGACAATCCTCTGGCCTGCAAACATTGCCCAAACATGCATATCAAATTGCTGATCATCAGATTTTTGTTCTCATATTTTATGTGTAATTAGTTCTTTTTATATTTTAGATAGTCATGATGAAGAGTTTGAAAAAAATGACTGAGGAAATACATCTCTCAAATGGAAAAACACCCAATGTTACAATGATCTACGGCTACTGTTGGAGGGAAATTTGAAAAATCCAGCACAATTGGAAAGGGCTTCCCATCAAAACAGTGGAGGTGGGATCTGTACACTTCATGAAGTCACTGTTTTCAGAGAGCAAAGGCTTCTTGTATCTTGATTTTCAGGGTCGCTGGGTTCCCTCTGCTGCAGCACTGCTGGGCAAGGGGAAAAGCTACCTTCTACCATCAAAAGAGAGAATCAGGTACAGGTAAAGTGTGTGTGTGTGTGTTGGCAGGGGGTCCTTTGCTGGCAACTATAAATTCTCATGACACAGTCGTGGCAAACTGAGCCTTGTTGATTTTGATGGTGAAACATTAAAGGCATTAAATAAGCCAGGGAGGAAAAACAGCTAGGCACAGAGATTTCATTAAAACAAAATGCCTTGTTTGAGGTCTTATTCAACGCAAATAAAAAGGGGGGGTATTCCTCTTACTGTCTCCTGCATTCTATTCTTAATTCACTTGCTTGAGTTGGGGACAGGGGTTGGGGGTGGTAATCCTGCTTCTCCAGAGTTCTGTGCTTCTTCTCTCCATGAGTCTTAGAACAGGAAAAGGCACTGGAAGCATCAGAGCTACTAGTTTCCAGAGATGCACCTGTGCTTTCTGCTGGAATTCTCCCTGTGTGAAACACTATCCACTTTCTTCCAGACTGTTCTTTAGAAAACTCTAGTAGTCTTGACTAGAAGTTTGCCGGGGAACCCTATTTCCTCCATTATATAAATATAATTCAGTAGAAAGATTCACCCTCAAGTTAAGGAAGAAAGCTTCTCTTGACTTAAATTTTTCCAGAAGGTAGATCCACATTGGAAAAATGCAACGTTGCTAAAGGTTATAAAAGCGCTTTAAGCTTCATAGTAAAGCCCAGGTAAGAGAATATTACTGGATCTTCTCATTTCCAGAATAAACATCTGAATCAATAATTGAACACTTTGGGCTAAGAAATTAGGTAACATCAGAAGCAGCAGGCAAACTTGCAGCAAACGAATCTCTGTGTGGCAAACCTCAGAACACATATTTTACTCCCTACCCATTTTTCCTATTCAACCAGTCGGTGACAAACAAGCCCATTTCACTAAGCAACCCACTAATAATTGTCAGGTTACAGGATGACAAAAAATCTCTAACATGATAAATGAAATCACTTTTGATCTAAGAGTTTATTAAAAAATTTTTTCTATGTCCCAGTAATCTGTAGTGATTTGGTAATGCAACCCCATCCCTACCCTACATGATGTTATCAATGTGAAGTGGATTTGAACCTTCTGTTCCAAGAAAAGCACTGGTGCGTGAGCGCATTACGCAGACTGTAAGGAACGAGGCAGGGGTTACAGGCAGAGAATATGGGGCCTCAGGTGGGCTTGGTGCTGGCTGTGTCTGAAATGAACAACCACACACACAGGTACAGATTCTCAGCACCCCTGGCAGAAGGGGGGACGAGTGGAGTCATGTGGTGGGCGGGGTTTAAGCAGAGGGATGTGCGAAGGACCAAGGGCAGGCAGCTGGAGGCAGAGGAACAGCTCTTTAAACGAAAATATTAAACCTAAAATGGGGATCTCCCCCAGCTCAGCGCGGGGAGAAGATGCAGCGGGTGCTGGGTGGTGGACCTGGCGGACTTGTAGCTCCCGCCCGAGTTCTCACCCAGCCTGTATTCTCGCGATACTCAGCAACCATCCGTGTCTCTACCGCTCTCAACAGCCCACGTTGCTCGCAGCTGTTAACGTGGTCTGGCCACACATCTCTGATAAAAGTCATTCACCCGCCCTTTCTCTTGAAGGAATTTTTTTTTTTTCTTTACAGAAAGAGCACAGAGGAGCATACGCTTTTACACATGAGCTGCAGATGTGAATTTTAAAACCCTTTTACACTCGAGCTGCAAATCCTATTCATTGTCCAAGCAGGAAAAGGACATTCACCACTCAAATTACCCTACCACTCCTGTGTACAGAAATCTGTAAGTTTCCTCCAATTAACAACCTCGCCATAAGTAATGCAAATAGAAAAAGTAAAATTCATTTCAATGATAGCTCAGTCAGGATATTAAAGAAAACCTGATCTTTTAGAGGCCTCCAAAATGCTTTTCCTACCATGGAAAGTATTAGATATTTTGTCTTTTTTTTTTTTTTTTAAAGAAGATCACATTTTTCTCTAGATTGTAACATTTTGGGGACAAGTATTTTCAGTAATTTGATGCCCTGTGAGAGAGACTGGAAATAATTTTGTATTTAGAAACTGGGTCTGAGTAATTTTCCGGAGATCTAGAAAAACAAAGAGGCATCCTGCATGCTTTAGACCAATATGCCCCAGCTCTCAATATCTGGGACAAAAAAAATATTTTAAATATACACTTACCTCTACATCACAGGTATATTCTGATCCATCCAGAAGTATCACTTTGCACTGCATGCTTTTAGGCTTTTTGACAATCTTCAATGGAGATCGAGATAGTTTGCTGCTAGATGATTTCTGAGAAAGTTTATCGTCTTCAAATTGCTGATATTCGAGCTGCTTGGCAGGTCCGGTAGCAAACTCCTGGTCCTTGTCAGTGACCTGTGGAGAGCAAACAATGGACAGTTTTCATTGCAAGATAGGAAATAAATATTGCATTGCTCAGGCAATCAAAGGACACTGTAGAAACAGGATTTTCTATTTCCTACAGGATGAGGGATGTCTGAATTAGGACATAAGGAATGGATACACATACACAAAAATAATACTAACAGGTACACCTAAATAATTTCTGCCACCTGAACGTACCCATAGGGACTTCTTTCAGTTTGAATTAAGTATTCATTTGAGAAGTGCTGAGTTCTTAGTGAATGCCATGAAGTTTCGCCCAAGCAAAGAAGGGTACAAATGACTTTTAAGGATTTTTTTTTTTGATATGGACCATCTTTAAAGTCTTTATTGAATTTGCTACAGTACTGCTTCTATTTTATGTTTTGGTTCTTTGGCTCTGAGGCATGTGGGATCTTAGCACCCTAACCAGGGGTCAAACCTGCACCCTCTTCATTAAAAGGCGAAGTCTTAACCACTGGACTGCCAGGGAAGTTCCGGCTCCTGACTTTTTAAAAAGGCACTGGCTCTCACAGATATAGTGAGCAGATGTATAGTTATCAGAAGGGAAAGGGTGAAGGGACAGATTAGGAATTTGGAATTAACAGATACACGCTTCCCAGGTGGCACTAGTGGTAAAGAACCTGCCTGCCAATGCAGGAGACATAAGAGATGCGGGTTCGATCCCTGGGTCAGGAAGATCTGGAGGCAGGGCATGGCAACCCACTCCAGTATTCTTGCCTGGAGAATCCCCATGGCAGAGAAGCCTGGAAGCCTACAGCCCATAGGGTCATAAAGAGTCAGACACAACTGAAGCAACTTAACATACACTACTATATATATATTAAACTAGATAAGCAACAAGTCCATACAGCACAGGAACCTATCTTCACTACCCTGTAATAACCTATAATGGAAAAGAATCTGAAAAAAAAAATGTGTGTATAACTGTATCACACTGCTGTACACCTGAAACTAATAAGACATTGTAAACCAACTATACTTCAATTAGAAAAAAACAAAAGCGTTGGCTAGTATAAGCCTTAAAAGTAATTAAATCATCTAAGATTGAATCTAATGTATTCTGCTTCTTTCATTCACTGGGTCGAGCTGTTTGGCAGGTCCTTTACTCCATGACCCACACTGCTCTATAAACATACCAGGTATCTTACAAACTGTAAAGCCTACAGAGTTTCAAGTATTAATCTTCTCAGTAATTTTACAACTGTTGAAATACTTGATTTAGCTCTAACTCAATTCAATGACGGAGAAGGCAATGGCACCCCACTCCAGTACTCTTGCCTGGAAAATCCCATGGACGAAGGAGCCTGGTAGGCTGCAGTCCATGGGGTCGCTAAGAGCCGGGCACGACTGAGCGACTTCACTTTCACTTTTCACTTTCATGCATTGGGGAAGGAAATGGCAACCCACTCCAGTGTTCTTGCCTGGAGAATCCCAGGACAGCAGAGCCTGGTGGGCTGCTGTCTATGGGGTTGTACAGAGTCAGACACGACTGAAGCGACTTGGCAGCAGCAGCAGCAGCAGCAATTCAATGAAGCTAGCAGTACTGAAATTAATTAAAAATAATCCTTTAAGTCTGCTCCCCCCCGCCTCTTCATTGTGAAGAGCCAGTATAAGAAAATATCAAATCTGTTCAAAGGCTTTAATCTTCTTTCAAAGCCTAACAGTCCAGTCCAAGCTAGACTCAGAACTTTAAGAGGGAGCGATCCTACAGAACAGTAACATTCTCCCTTGAGTCAATCCCCTTGGAATCTCCCCATGCCCTGCTCTCCAGTGACTTTTTCAACCCCTCTTCTATCTATTAGATTACCACCAATGCGTATTCAACCCATGGGCCCAACCACTGCTTCTACTGGTCTGCAAATACACTCTCAAAAGTCCAAAGACAGATATGTTCTTAGAAAATTCTCTTTTCTGACCTCTCCATTTTGTAAATGAGCAAGCTGACGTCCAGAGGACTTGAAAAGAGTTCTGGAAACACTGAGATAACCATAGAAGATAAGTGGTTTAGAGTCACATTTCTCTTTAGTTTCCAATGTCTAAGTATAGAAAGTCAATCCATTTATTAACTATGTATGTCTAATTATATTTGGGTATAGAAACTCTTCTCCCACTTTCATGTTTATTTCACTTCAGAGTGAAGAGGATAGAAAAATCCAGCCTAATAATTTAAAATTGCTGAAGATCTGCAAACAAACAAAACCTTACCACCATCATGTCTACACAAAAAGAAAAGGTAAGGGAAGCCGGGGTGACAACACCTGCTCCTTAGAGTCTACCTGACAAAAGGTAAAGGGTAACCCACAGCTCCCTTCACAAAACGTGAGATCAGACAGAGCATGAAAATAAATGTTATTCTTTTCCTTTTGACCCCCTACTGCACCACATGCAAGATCTTAGTTCCCTGAGCAAGAATCGAACCCAAGCCCCCTGCATTTCAAAGTGCAGAGTCAGCCACTGGACTGCAAGGAAGTTCCAACATGACTCTTTATAGAGTTTAAAAGCAGAACTTAAGTACCATGAGAAAAGAAAGAAAATAATCAGGCTTGTCAACACATAATTTAATGTTAGAATTATGTGTTGTGTTTTTAAAAAAGGCATGGGGACTCCATGTCTCCTTTTGACATCCTCTAGAATTTCTGGCTTGACATAGACACTTTCAACCTGTAAAAGGTCAACCATATGTAGAGATTCCCAGATTCCCTTAACCCATGAGTCAGCATCCTAAAACATATGGATTCCAGGTTTGAAGTCTGAAGACAAAAAAATTTAAATATGGATTCATTCAAGGCCCAGGTATAAATCATGCTTTATATTTTGTAGGAAAATTTTTAAAGGGAATAATCACATTATCTATGACAACTTAAACACATTTAGGTAACAAAGTTGAATATGTCCATGGCAGACAGAAAGAGAGCAGCTTGAACACCTACTAGGGACAGCTGGTAACCTTAAGGTCAGAGTAGCCCCCAGGGAAACGTTAGAATAGTTCTGAATTAGTGTGTACATGCTTAGCCGCTGAGTCATGTCCGACTCTTTGCGACCCCATGGACTACAGCTCAACAGGCTTCTCTGTCTATGGGGATTCATTCTCTAGGCAAGAATACTAGAGTGGGTTGCCATGCCCTTCTCCAGAGGATCTCTGGACCCAGGGACCAAACCCAGGTCCCCTGCATGGCAGGCACATTCTTTACTGTCTGAGCCACCAGAGGCATAAATAAACAACTGGGAGCATAAGTAGACCTGCCAGTTCAGGGTCTAGCCTCCCTGTAAACTCAGATAAAACCGTGGACCCGCAGTCCAGATTTCAGTGTGAGCTGAAGTGCTTTCATCAAAAGAAGGCGTTACCAAGCAAGGCTGTGGAATGTCATTCACTGGAAGTCTTAAAACAGCTTAAGTGTCCATCTGCCCGGGGAACAGAAGAGGACAAGCAGATGATTCCCTCCCCTCCCCTGCACCCTCCATGTTCCTGCTAGTGCTAAGAGATCCAGGTCAGAGCAAAGCCTGGAAAAGCTCAGCAGACATTCATTCATGGTTTGGGTTGGAATGGCAGAGGTACGGGGCGATGCGGGCTCACCTCCTTCCTCACAGGCGTGCTGTGCGCTGCAGCCTCCTCGAACTGCTCCGGCGCCTGGGGCTGCTCCTCGGCCGGCTCGGGGCCCGGCTGCGCCCCCAGCTGCGCCCCCTGGCCCCCCGCCGCCTCCTGGGGTTCGGCCTCCTGCTCCGGCTTGGATTCCGAGTCTGATCCCGATTCGGTGGTCATGGTCGATTGTTCTGCAGGCAAAGAGAGGGACGGTCCTATCACTCGGGGAACCAGCACCCAGAAGAGGGAGACAGGCTAAGAACCCAACACAGACCCAGCAGCCTTGTCAAGTTCACCACTGACAAGGGTGCCCGTCGACGGTGCAAAATGAACATTTAACTAGTAGTCAAGTTGATTTGGGGCCATCACGGGTTTCCGTATTAGATTTTCACCACAGATGACAGGGAAACGACACTACCATCCTAATAATTACCTAACTTAGATATGTTTAATTTCAGAAACATGAATTTGCAGTATCAGCTGAAGACACATTTTAGTCTCTGGGAAGGATATCTATCTAATAATGGAAGCAGGTACAATTTCTCACTCTCTCCTCATCCCCAGGGACCCTGCTCTGCCCCTCCACAGCCCTGAATCCATCCATTCTTCCTGGAACAAATGTCTTTCCTCTGTAATGTCCCATAACTGTTATGCCCTTCTGAAAGAGCGACCACAGTACAACAGCAGCTTCTTAAGTATTGCCGGTCCTGTCCCACACTGGACCACCCCAGCCCTGGCCATGGCTGGAGGGAAGCCAGACAGCATCCCCTCTCCTGCTCATCACAAGTTGACTCTCAAAGGTTTCTTCTCAGCTCCCCCTCATTTCCCTTGAGTGCTGAAGGAGAAGTCTGTCTCATATTCCATCAGAAACTCAAACAACAGATCTTGATACAGAATAATCTGCTCTTACATCCTAAAAAAGAAGCTCTAAAATATAACCGCCATGTTCTTATAACTTACTTTTCAAGACACTAGTATTTTGTGCCTTAGTTTCCACATCTGCCAAGTGGGAGAACTGAGCATGATCACATCTAAATAAGCTATTCCCTGCTGTTACCTTTTCCCTACTACTAATAGACATGCTGCTCTAGTTAGAGCCGTTTTTTTGCTCTAAGCAAGAGAGCTGCTATACCACTGGTCACCATGTAATTTTCAGCAATTTCTCATCTCAGGTGTATGGTAAATATTTCAAAAATGAATATTGCAGGTCATCATATAATTTCCCTTCCTAATCCCAATTTTATGGTAAAAATATCTCAAGCAAAGAATTAGTGTCACACTTTAAGCAAATAATACACCTGCTCGTATGGTGTAGAATTTGTATGCCCAATAAAACACCATAGTAAAACCATCATTTAATTCCTATTCTTACAATACACATGGGAAGATGGTTAACACTTTGAAGAGGGAGACATTATAAATACTAATCTATCTTTATAAACTAAATGTGGTGCTTTCTATTTTCGGTTACTTTTAACCATCACCAGCTATTCTGCCTGTTGAATAAAAGACCTGTCAACCTGGCATTTGCTTAGCTACCATGTAAACGTAAAAACCAAGTCCAAGTGCAGGGCCACCCAGGGATCTACATAAAACTAATACATTTTTTTTCCTTCTTACATTTTATATTTTCAAGCAAATCTTGAAGGTAAATATGATATTCTCATTTTTAAGCTTATAATACAAAGTGTCAAGTCTACAGAAAAAACAGTGGAGGGGGAGGGAGAGGTGGTGATTGTGTAATTCAGAGACTATAGCAGAATTCTTCCTTTTAAAAGGGGAGGAGTCATTCTAATAATCAATTCAACTTGCCCAACCTTCAGGGAGTACCAGATATGAGTCAAGCCCTGCTCTTGGTTTAGAAGCAGAGATAAACATGTTGTAACCCTCTGCCACCTCTTTGACTATCTTCTCCGGATTTCCTTACTATTTTTTAAATGTAAGGGTTTTTCTCCACACATGTAACTGTGGTATATACAGCTCATATGAATGCACTCTAGAATTGAAAGTATGTTAGTCGCTTAGTTGAGTCTGATTCTTTGCAACCCCATGAACTATAGTCTGCCAGGCTCCTGTGTCCATGGGATAGTCCAGGTAAAAATACTGGAGTGAACTGCCAGTCCTTTCTGCAGGGGATCTTCCTGATCCAGGAATCGAACCTGGGATCTCCTGCATTGCAGGCAGGTTCTTCACTCTCTGAGCTGAAAATCTTCTCAAATATGTGTTAAGATAAAAATCTTTTTAAACATAAAATTAGCCTGGGATTCACTCTATATGAAACAGAAAAGTAAAACTCATAAAGAAATATCCCAATTTTGACTGCTACTATTCTAGCCATGAAATCACTCAGCACCTGGTTTTTGTCTTTAATTCCATGTCTTGTCCCTAAGGCAAAGAGCCAGCTCCACAAAGGCTGAATAAAAATGCAAAATGGACAGAGCCCAGGAATCACCTATCCGCTATTTAAATAGTGAAATAACCTACCACTGTTTTCTGCCTAGGAGTAACTAATACCTGACCTGGTATATATCACGTTTATCATAGAACAGCACTTCAAATAAAATCCTACACCCTTGTCAAATATTTCCTCGTCATATCATTTCCCCTAACACTAAATATATAAGAAATATAAATCATTACTGTTTTTTGATTAATATTAATAAAATAAAATGTCCTTGCTGTTGAGAGACAGTAAAGTAAGAAACTTTAAAAATGTAAGGTTTTAAAATTCTGGAATCTCACTAGAATCACTATTTAATTCCAATATCTGAGAGGGCATAAGGTCAAATTGTACCTATGAGCAAACTGTATCAATGGCCTCAACCTGCAAATTCAATTTCAGAACTTTGAAAATAGTCTTCCTTCCCTATTCACATGCCAATATAAGTGAGCAATAAACTGATTTTTCAATAGTAAACAACTAAAATAAAATCTTCTTAATATGGTCCTTCTTACTTTAGGTCATTAGTTTAATAATTCTATAATGTACATCTCCATCAAACCCAAGTGCCAAAACATTCTTTAGTATTAGATTTGCATGATTTTTACAGTGCTTTTTTCTTTTTCTTATACTCGATTCTTTGCTTTTCTAGATGACCCCTGCCATTTAAAATTGTACATTATCCTTGCCAACTCACTAAAGATGACTATTTTCCAATGCTCCCTTCTCTTCTGATAGATTAATTTTGTATGACCTATAATTAGCAACCATTCGGTGACTGGAAGGAACAGCATCACCTGTGATCACAAGCAGAAAGTGGCACAAAAACGCTTATACTCAGCTTTGGCTAAACTGTGCCTTTTCTCTATATTAAATTTACCTTGTTAACTGTGTTCTGCTTCAGCTTAAAAAAGTTTGGAATCCTAGAAACTCTAAATCTTCAAAACTGGTATAAGGACTTTCACTACATGCACTGGGATGATGGTGAGAGAAGCCTTCTTTATTTTTTCAAGAAACATAAACTGTATTCCACGATGCCTCTTTTCAAGGCTGTATTTATTCCATGACTCCCAAAAGAAATGGTAATTATAGTGGAGTCTATTTTCATTAAAAAAAAAAAAAAAAAGCCCCAGTATCCACTAAACACACCCACACACACCTAACAACTGCTCCTGACCTTGCATTCTACCCTCTGCAACCCCATCTTTGCTCCTCCAGGATGGCTACCTCTCTACTCTTCTTTACAGTCATGTTCTGGAAAGAATTATTAAAAAAAAAAAAAAAGGCTCAAGCAGTAATTAACATTCTCCTACAGGAAAAATCCTAGGTTTGTGTCTTTTTATAAAATGTCACTGAATTTTCTTATCTGCAGGAAATCTGCTTCGAGCTGAGAGTTGTCCACCAGCCCGCGGGGCAGGCTCATGGGAAGTCACCTTGGGTAAAAAAGATAATCGCTAACCTTCAACCTCAAGTTAAAGGACTAGCTTTAGCAGCAATCAAAGATCACAGGCTACTTCAGGAAGACACAAGGGGAATCGGGATAAATGAGAGCAAGGATGAGGCAGGACGCTGAGGGGCAGGCAGCCATGCAGCAACCACCCTCAACCCTCCCACAGGTTCTGTGACCTCAAAGAACCTGGCTTCTCCTTCTGTTCTAAGAGGCTGAAATTCTAGGATTCCTGAAACCTGAGACCCTGTTGTATGAACAGCGTGATGGTGGCGGTGGCTGTACTCACTCAGTTGTGTCTGACTCTCTGTGACTGCATGGATTGTAGCCTGCCAGGCTCCTCTGTCCATGGGATTTCCCAGGCAAGAATACCGGAGTGGGTTGCCATTTCCTTCTCCAGGGGAACTTCCCAACTCAGGGACTGAACCCCAGTCTCCTGCATTGGCAGGAGGATTCTTTACTGCTGAGCCACCAGGGAAGCCCATTAACAATGAGGTCTAAGGAAATTTTGTCCTTTAAGTGAGGACGGAGACTAACTGATCTCCAAGAACAGGAAGCTCCTAGGGCAGCAACTGCTCACACTCTGGTGGGAAAACCAGCCTCCTGGCCACTGTACAAGTGCAAGGCTTCATCAGCTATCTGAGTCTCTTCAAGTCTGATTTAATTCACCAAAGCAAGACATTACCCAGATAATCCTAAGAAACTGAAATAATCTCTTAGTTTACTGAATACACTTGAAAACCCTAAATAATTTTTTCAGCAACTTTTTAGCTTTTCAAGTTCCAAGATGCTTACCTCTATGCGTGAGCAGAAAAACAAATACAGTTTAGAAAACAGAATTTAAAATGTATGGCCAACAAGGATGTACTGTATATAGCACAGGGAACTCTGCTCAATGTTATGTGGTAGCCTGGATGGGAGGGGAGTTTGGGGGAAAATGGAAACATGTCTATGGACGGCGGGGATGGCAGAGTCTCTATGCTGTTCACCTGAAACTATCACAGCATTGTTAATCGGTTATACCCCAACACAAAATAAAACGTTTAAAAAAAGAAAATAGATATGGTGATTATTGAAGTGTCCATTTTATCAACATGTGTCCACATTTTGAAATCCAACTGATGGGAAATGCCGGGGTATAAAATTCCAATATATCTTTGAAATACCAGGATATTGTGTAGCTTCCATAGTCCTCTGAATACATTTCTATAAAACCAAGGGAACAGCTGGCTCCCGCTCTAGAGGAAAGGGGACTTGCGCTGGTAAAGGAGTTTAACAGAATTCAGTGACACCACTGATGGGAGGAGAGGCCGAGTTCCCAAGACAATGAAGTTGCTGGCAAGTGAGGTCTGTCTATAAAGTGAGTGGCAGAACAACCAATCTCAGTTCTGCTCTAGTACCCCTGCACTACGACCGTTGTGTTAAAAGCAAGGACGGCCCCAAACTTGGATTCCTGAACTCCAGACAGTGAGGAAAGGGGCCCAAAGGGTCCGAGAGATTGCTTGGATACTTCCAAGGATATTGTACATTCAGAAATGACGCGGCTGCACATAGTGGCCAAGTCTCTCTGTTTCTGCTTGGGTATTTATCAGCTAAGGTTAGAAATACTGGCTACGTTATTGTTTCGTTCATGAATCCATCCCTTCCACAAACATGTGCTGAATGTGAGGCCTGGGGACACATGAGATGAAGACAAACAAGTCTCTGCTCTAGGGGAGCCTACCTTCTAATTGAAGGAGACAGAGAAATGAAAGATGTCAGCCCCAGGGAGGCGGTATTAGATGAGTGAATCTGAAGTTGGGTGGGGCTTCCCAGATGGCACATGCAGGAGACTCAAGAGACTTGGGTTCAGTCCCTGGGTTGGGAAGATCTCCTGGAGGATGAAATGGCAACCCACTCCAGTATTCTTGCCTGGAGAGTCCCATGAACAGAGGAGCCTCGTGGGCTACAGTCCATGGGGCCACAGAGAGTCAGAGCACACACCAAGTGGGTGGGTGGCTGCTGACGCTGGGTGGTCAGGCAGGGCTTCTCCAGGGAGGGGACATTCCAATATCAGGCACGGGGGCTGGGACCATGCCTTCCAGAAGCCTAGTGCCCAGGCTCTAAGGATGAAATGAGCCTGTGCTCCACAACAGAGAAGCCACTGCAATGAGAAGCCCATGGCTGAGGAACAAAAAGCTGGTGTCGGGAGCTGGGACTCAGAAGGTGCAGGGAGAGGGCCACCATGAAGTAGGTGATGTAAGTGGGGTTTGGGGCCTTGCTAAGCCATCATATGAAGCTGGGTTTTATTTTAAAGGCAGTGGAGAATTTTAAGGAGAGCAGTCAGAGGGTCTTATTGATGCTTTTTAAGAGACGACTCAGGGCCTTCCCTGATGGTCCAGTGGTTAAGAATCTGCCTGACAATGCAGGGGACAGGGTTCGATCCCTGATCTGGGAGGATTCCACCTGCTGGGGATCAACTAAGCCCCTGAGCCACAACTAAAAAAGCCTAAGCACTCTAGAGCGTGGGTTCCACAAGGGAAGCCCGTGCACCGCCACTAGAGTGTAGCCTGCGTTTGCTGCAACTAGAGAAAGCCCGTGCACTGCAATGAAGATCCAGTGCAGCCAAAAACAAGAAAGAAATGGGCTTTTTTTTTTTTTTTTAAAGAGAGAAAGACCATGCTGGGTTTGGAGTGAGGGAGCCAGGATGGGAGCAGGGGGAGCAGTGAGCAGGTTACAGTCGTCCAGGTGAGAGAAGGTGCTGCGAGGAGATGAAGGAAGGGCAGGGGTGCCTTCTAGGGTATTGGAAGCTACGATCTGAGCCTTGTGCAGGCAGGGGAGACAGGCTAGCTGGGAGACACAACCGCTTAGCATTGTTAGGTCTCTTATAAACACGGGGATCCCTGGGGGTGAGAAGCCCACACACTGCGCTCATTAGGCAGGGAGCCCAGCCACACGCAAAGATGAGGCTTCAGTCCTTCTTCTGGGTGCTGCCGCATCTCTAATGCAGATCTTCAGGGAACCCAACGGCATTATCCATCATTTCTAAACACACTCAGGTGAGACGCAACGCCTGGCTGCATGTGTAATGAATGTCTTCTTCTGGTCTAAGTGACAGCTCCAGTCTTCCTAGCAAAGCAGATTAACACAGAAAAGCTTTGGCCCTGGGCGTAGAGCATGGCTTTCTAGACTTCATTTGGGTACCGAGCTCATAGCTAAAGGGCATCTGGACCTATACGCTCATTTCACACATAACCTGGCTAAGAATTTCAGTCTCCATGAGATTTTAATGTGATTATCACCGAGACGCTGTCATTGTCAGCAAAGAGGTGCTAGTAAGTTTGTAGAACACTTCTGCTCCTATCAAAGGGTTTAACTTAAATGACTAAGCTGTTGACCTATGAACCTTCTCTTGCCCAGGGTGGATCTAGAACCACCTTACCAAGCACAGAGCAGCGCTTTTCACAACATATTTACATTTTTTCACTTGGACAAGCATTTGAATGTATTAGTCAATGCACAGCAGATATATTTTAAGGAGCTTTCCTGTGATAAGAAAGTGCCAAGCACATCTATTTATTTTTAGGAGTTAGAATATTTGAATTCTGTTTCCTATGAGCTCTGTTTACAGCCATGCATTTGTGTTCCCTATCACTGAAACAGAGTTCAGGACTGACCACGGCTTCATTTCCCTCAGCCAGAGATGCTCCCACAGAACCCTTGGGGTTCTAGGGAAAAAATTAAATCAAAATGGAAATTTCAGCCACCAATGAAATACATCAGAAAGGGCAAAAAGTCAGCCCTTATGTCAATATGAATCCTGTAAAGTCTAAGAGAGCAAGCTAAATTTAGCAACATTCTCTTCATTTACTGTTAAGCATAAATCACTCTTTCTAAGGAAGAAACTGGCATTATATCCTGTATGTGTGGATCGCCATTCAAACAGCATCATTTGCTTCTTAACTCTCACCTCTATGCCAATATTAGAAAATACTGCCTTGTGGCTTCCTCAAAGGAAGATTCAATTTGCAAAATGCATAGGAGGTTCCTGAGTTTGGAGTACTTTCTTATCGCCTTTCTGTGCTTTCCCTAATATTTTGTAATTAACAGGGTGTGGTGCTTGAGAAAGTAAAGGAACTTATTCACAGGGAACCCAAGGTATGCAGTGGATGGTGCCTCCCAGGACAGATGGAGGCGGGCAAGTCATACTTGCCCAAGGTCATATAATAACCACCACTGGCCAACAATTAAATCTGAGTTTTGGAGGACTTCCCTGGTAGTTCAGAGGTTGAGAACCCACCCTGCACTGCAGGGCATGCGGGTTTGATCGGTGGTTGGGGAACTAAGATCCCACATGCTGTGCAGCAACTGAGCCCACACAACAAAGATCCCTCGTGCAGCAACTAAGACCTGATGCACCCAAACGCAGAAATGAGCTTTTTGTTTTTTAGTCTGAGTTTCTGCTTCGGATAAGACCTCTTTATTCTACACGAGTTCTGCATTTCAGTGACAGCAATTAAACCTACCCTTAGCCTTCTGTCCCTATTTCAGAACTGGAGAGCTTTTCAAAGTCATTGTTTTATGTGATCGTCTACAATTCCACAAGGGAGCTTTTCAAAGCCATTCTTTTCTGTGATTGTCTACAATTCCACAATGCTCCTTTATTCCTTTACTCATTGCAAATCAAACATTAATAAATTTAAACTTCTGTAACATTACATTTTGGTTTACAGACTATTTTCCCTACTACTTACTTGTCTTTCTGCACTTATCTTTACTACTTAATTTATCTCTATATATGTGTATGTGTGTGTGTGTGTGTGTGTGTGTGTGTGTGTGTATATATATGGAACATCACAATTTTAGTTTCTAATCGACTGCAAGCTCTTAGAATTCTATACCAGGTTGCCAACTTATTTCTGGAAAACAAACAAAACGATCATTGTTGCTTTTAGAGAAAATATGAATGGTACTGACCCTGCTTCTAGATTCTCAACAATTTGTGACTTTCCACTGATAGTGGCTTTAGCCTCAAATATCCATTTGAGCCTAGACTGTAACCAGCTCCAACTTTGAAAGTGTTGTTCGTGGAGGGCCTCAAATGGACAAGACACCAACAACATACTGTCCGACTCCACTGTTTGAAACTTTCCAGAATTCCACGGCTACAATCTAAATAGGAAAGAAAAGGAGATGGCGTGTTTCTTCTGGCCAATTCTGCCTCGACGAGGAACTTATTAGCAAAAAGATATCTTTGGCACCTTAAATAGGGAGCATATTTCTCTACTACCCAGCATCTGATTCTGCATCTGTGAGAAATGAGGTGTGAACCAGAGAGAGTGAATAAATTAAAACAGAGTCAGACTCTGCGCCGTTAAACCACCACCCAGGAGAGCTGCCCAGCTCTTTCTGAAATGGGTCTCTCTCCCTTAGAACCATGCGTTTTCAAAACAGGGAAAAGGTCATGGCTAAAACTCCCAACCTCTGCACTCAGTGAGGGACAACATCCCCTCTGGTATCTGGGGGTACCTGGCCGAGGGTTCAGGCTTTTCTTTAGAGTTGTCAGCACTTTAGGGATTGAGGCAGGAGATAGACAGGCCCAGGCAGAAAAGCTAAAGTCTGTCCTCTGTGCACAGATACTCTAAGCTGAAGAGGAGAAGCAGCTGAATCTTGGCCAGATAACAAGACCACACATTCCTCACTCTCAAGAAAGTCAAGGTCAGGGAGGCCTTCCTGACTACACATGAACAGAAAGGCGCTGTGGAGGTCAGAAAGGAGTGATGCCAACCTACCCAAAGCCCTCTTCGCTGGAATCCATCTTGACTAAAGAGGTGCATGTGCACGTGGAAGGACCTGGAGATGAACCAAACACAGACTGAGAATTGGGCAAAGAAAGATGACTGGCCGAAGGAAACCCAAAAGAAATGCCCCATCTAAGTGATTCACTTATCCTCCCATCTAAGTGAGGAAAAGGGGGCGACAGAAGATGAGATGGTTAGGTAGCATCACTGACTCAATGGACTTGAATTTGAGCAAACTCTGGGAGATAGTGAAGGACAGGGGAGCCTGGCATGCTGCAGTCCATGGGATCCAAGAGTCGAACATAAGTTAGCAACTGAACAACAAGTGATTCAAACTACCACTATCATGGCTAAGCAGAATCTCTGTAGTTGGTCTGTGGACAAGAGTCCACCTTCTCCCCAGATTGCTGACTTGTCTGCTTAAAGCGCTTTTCCTTTCTACTAACGCTTCTCAAATGACTGGTTTTGAATGGCGAGCAGTTGAACCTGAGTTTAACAACACTGTAATAAGTGATCTTTAATATTACTATTATGTCTCACTGAAGGCTCAGATAATGGTTAGCACTTTTTAATAATAAAGTGTCTTTAGTTAAGTTTTGTATAATATTTTTAAGACATAATGCCATTGCACACTTAACAGGCTACAGTGTAGTATAAGCGTAACTTTTAAGGGCACTGGGAAACCAAAAAACTTGTGTGACATGCTTTATTGTGTGTCTGGAACCCACCCTGCAACAATGCCTACGTGTGAACAATGACTGAACCTCTAAGTCCTGCGTCTACAAACAATGTCTTGGGAACTCAGATCCAATCGAGTCTGGCTCCTAAAACCCGGGGCTGTTTTTGTGGTTTATTGCCAAGAACAGAAACAAATACAAGTTGAAAGCTTTCAGCTCTTCCCTGAGTAGAATATGCTAAATTCGACCAGCTTCCCTTTTTAATCCTGACATTGTCTTGACACTTAGGTATTCCAAAGCCAAATTAATAGAATTTGGTTTTCACCACAGTTCCATATCATAGAGTCTCTGCCCCACCCCCCACCCCCACCCCATTAATTAACTAAGTGTTCAGAACTCTTGTAAGAGAGGAAATGGGAGCTTCTCTGGCATTCTGGATCCTTCTACATTTGGGAGTTTTGACAGGTTGTTGAGTCTTTGCAAACTTCAATTCAAATGTGAGGCCAAGTACTGAATTATTCTGTTTCTTACCATAATGCATTAGCTTTTATCTCTATGCTAGCAATGGAAGGAGACTACAAACAATGTTCTTAAAAGACCTCCCTGGCACACAAATGAGCTGCTGAGAGACAGTGTCTGGTCCAGTTTTCTGAAGGAGCGATAAGAGGATTCTTTACTCCAGGGCTGTTCCCTTGGTGCCTGTAGCACTGAAGAGGTCCTCCATTTGCACCTCGAATCCTTTGTAATTAAAGCTTTCAGAGACTGGCTCAGCCACCATCCCTCCTGCCCCCCTCCCTCAGGTGACTCAGCAGATAAAAACGCAGCCCAGTGGAGCTGCCTTCTAATGGCAGATTCTGATCTGCTGTTGTTCAATCGCTTAGTCGTGTCCAACTATTTGTGACCCCGTGGGCTGCAATATGCCAGCCTTCCTAGCCCTTCACCATCTCCAGAGTTTGCTCCAACTCACGTCCACTGAGTCGGGGATGCCATCCAACCACCTCATCCTTTGTCACTCCCTTCTTCTCTTGCCCTCAGTCTTTCTCAGCATCAGGGTCTTTTCCAGTGAGTCAGCTCTTCGCATCAGGTGGCTTCAGTATTGGAGCTTCAGCTTTAGCATCAGTCCTTCCAGTGAATATTCAGGGTTGATTTCCTTTAGGATTGACTGGTTTGATCTGCTTGCAGTCCAAGGGACTCTCATTAAGAGTCTTCTCCAGCATTCCAGATTCCAATTAGGGGGATTGAATTTCCCACCCAATGTACTAAAACAAGGCTGAATGGCTACAGGTGTGCTGTTTCACTTATATGCTTTTTCTCTAAGGGGGAACTAAGCCAATAAACAGCTCTTTCAATTTTTAAATCCACACATTTCCAGTCCAATGGGGATTAACTTAAAACCCTACAGACAAAAATACATTTGAAGAGAAACAGAAAGGTTGAATCGAAGTTCATCTTTAAAAATTTACCTACATTCTTTACAGTCTAGGTGTCCAGAACAGGTTTAATCACAGGCAAACCTGCTCCACTTCGAAAGTTGGTCATTTTAATTACTGCACTTTTCACAATGAAATTAGTTTTAAATCCTTTCGCTTGTCTGTTGAAAATGAAAGCAAAATAAATCTAACTGGCAGCTTTATACATGAAGAAGCTACAATAAAAAGGGTTTTCTCAAAGCAGACTCTGCCAGGGTCAGGTTGTGAAAATTACTCTTGTTGGTGGTTAGTCCCTAAGTCGTGTTTAACTCTTTGTGACCCCTTGGACTGTAGCCCGCCACGCTCCGTCCAAGGGATTTCCCAGGCCAGAATACTGGAGTGGGTAGCCTTTCCCTTCTCCAGGGGATATTCCCAACCCAGGGATCGAACGCAGGTCTCCCACATTACAGCATGATCCTTCACCAGCTGAGCCACTGATGCTTCTGAAGTAGGGTAGGAAAAATGAAAGGACAGAGGAAGATAGATTAAACTGCTCTCTGACAGCAGGGAAGCAATGCTTTCTGCTGGAAGCAATGGGCGAGCGACAGAAGCCAGACAGCTGGAGAGGGTAGCGCTAATGACTAACCCTGGAGAGGCTGCGGATGAAGCCTGCGGCTTCCAACATTTAGGCTCACCAAGCGAAGACGTGTGTAAGAGAGAAACCACAATGTTGAGGGATCATTTCTAGATGGCCGACTCTGTCTTTCTCAGAGTTTGTACAAAAGTATGATTTATATAACCAGAAGAAAACAAATCAACGAAATATTGCTGCTTCTCTTTCAAAAAGATTTTTTTGATATGGACCCTTTTTAAAGCTTTTATTGAATGTGTTACAATATTGCTTCTGTTTAATGCTTTGGTTTTCTGGCCCTGAGGCATGTGAGGTCTTAGCTCCCCTACCTGAGATTGAACCCACAACCCCTCTCCATTGGAAGGTGAAGTCTTAACCACTGGACTGCCAGGGAATTCCCAAAGCATTGTTTCTTAAAGGTATGTGGGGTTTTTTGGCTGCCTTGGGTCTTTGCTGTGGCGCACAGACTCTCTAGTTGGGGTGCATAGGTTCAGTTGCTCTGTGACATGTGGGCTTTTAGTTCCCTGACCAGGGATGGGAGCAGCGTCACCTGCATTGCAAAAGGGATTCATAACCACTGGACCACAGGAAAGTCCCTTAAAAATATGTTTATCGCATCTTTAAAATAATCTGTCCGCTAGGTGACTATCCTAGTATCTTAAATTAGCTTTTTTTTAAAAAAAAGCACTCATCCTAAAATAATTGAACACTTCAGAAATATGCCTATTTACCCGCCACTAATATAACCCAGTGCCACCATTCAGTAGATAGGGCAAACCAGTGAAGGCTTAAAGCACAGGACGATACTCAGACTATATGTACATGTATCAGAATCATCTGGGGCTCTGGTAAATTTCCATAGTCCTCAGAATTAACCACCGGTGCAGAGAATCTTCCTCACAAGATGCTTGGGTTCAATGACCACCAATTCAACCAGAATCTCTGGTGGCCGGGCTTAAGCCTAGCTAATTTTTAAACGCCACTCTGGGATTCTAAAATGCAGACCGGAATGAGAATAGTGAGCTAGCATTTCTGTAGTTTTAATAAGCACCAAGGTCATCGCCACACTGAAGTTTGTTAATCAGTGGCCCAATCAGAAAATTCACAGCACTAAAGTCATAGAGCGAAAAGTGAAAATGAAAATTGCTCACGTGTGTCCGACTCTTTGCGACCCCATGGACAATACAGTCCATGAAATTCTCCAGGCCAGAATACTGGAGTGGGTACCTTTTCCCATCTCTAGGGGATCTTCCCAACCCAGGGATCGAACCCAGGTCTCCCACATTGCAGGCAGATTCTTTACCAGCTGAGCCACAAGAATACTGGAATGGGTAGCCTATCCCTTCTCCAGCGGATCTTCCCGACCCAGGAATCGAACGGGGGTCTCCTGCATTGCAGGTGGATTCTTTACCAACTGAGCTATCAGGGAAGCCCCTAAAGTTATTAAGCAACTCTATCTGGAGGCAGAAATGACAATACATCACGCCAGGTCATTGGCCCTTGTCAAGGCCATCAGTTTCGGCTTACTCTGGCCCGTGTAAGCCGAAGCACCTTTACTGTGTTTCACATCTCCCGTATGTACACGTTATTTTGCTTTCGCTGGTTTACACAAAGTGTACATGCAGACTGTATGCTTTCAAACGTTAAGATCTTCACTTCAGTAATAAAGCAAGATTCATTCCAAGGTCTGTCCCACAACAGTTAACATTCTTCTGCCTCAGTCATGCTCAATCTTCTTTCCAACAGACTATTAAGTAATAACTGATGGAAATAATTTCATCTGTATGTATTCGTGATGATGATGACTGAAATAAGGTTGAGAACAACTGACTTCTTCAATGTTGAGGAAATCCTACTTCCTCTTCTTTCCAAAAAAGCACCTCCCTTAAATTGAAATGGGGTCCCCATGAAGAGAGGACAGTTGACAGACACGAGAGGGGTGGACAGAAAAGGGAGGAAGAAAAACCCTGCTAATTACAATTCAGAGACCTCATTCAGATCTTGCCTTCATGAAATCTTACCACCTACTAGCCCTGAGCCTGTGCTTTCAATTCAATTCCACAAAAATTGCAGAGTCCTCACCCTAAGTCAGGGTCTTGGTTGCCTAACAGAAGAGGTCACAGATATATCAACGTTTTACTTAAGAAGAGCCCTCATGACTAAAACCCTCGTATCTACCCAATCCTGAATGTCAAGAAAACCAGACCTGGGCTAAGATTTAGTTCAGTCTCCTCCTAATTATGAGTGCTTGGGTAGCGTCACCTCTCGCATTTCAGGTTCTTCATCTTTAAATGAGTGAACATCTGTTTTACGAGGTCACCATAAGGACTAAAAATGTATATACAACACCTGGCATGTAGTAGGTCCTCAATATACAATAGCAATCGTGATTGTTGTTTTTCTTATTAATTTCTCAGAATGTTCTTAGACACTCCTCCTCCTCAAGTCCACCTCTGAAGATGGTCCCCAAATGCCTGGAGTCTGCAGGGTAGTCTGGACGCTGGAGCTGAAGGAGACCAGGCCACCGCACAACCCAGGAGTGTGGCTAGAGTTAAAAGGACAGCCGACCCTTGAACAATGCAGGGGACAGGGGCCCTGCCCCATCACACATAACCGCAGTCAGCCCTCCGTACACTGGGTTCCTCCTGTGCATCCAGGGTCCTGCATCCCTGGATTCAACCAACCTCAGCTGAAACAGCAGTAAGTTGCTGTGTTAGTCACTCAGTCATGTCCAACTCTTTGCAACCCCATGGACTGTAGCCCGTCAGGCTCCTCTGTCCGTGGGATTTCCCAGGCAAAAATACTGGAGTGTGTTGCCATTCCCTTCTTCAGGGGATCCTCCCAGCCCAGGGATTGAATCTAGGTCTCCTACATTGCAGGTGGATTCTTTACCAGCTGAGCCACCAGGAACCCCGAAATAGTAGTATGTACCACTGAAAAAAATCTGCCTGTAGTTTGGGAACTCATGTACACCCGTGGTGGATTCATGTCAATATATGGCAAAACAAATACAGTATTGTAAAGTAAAATAAAGTAAAAAAAAAAAAAAAAAAAAAATCTGCCTGTAAGTGGACCTGAGTACTTCCAACCCATGCTATTCAAGGGCAGAGTGTCTTGTACACTAACCAGGACCCCTGTTTCATGCAGAAGACACCTGCTCCATGTCTATCTAAAAAGGAGCACTCCTTTCTGTGTAAGATCCAGATGTCAAAAATGTCCACGATATCCAAAAAAGTGCTGTGAAGAATGAGCCACCCCTCCCACATCCAGACCTGCCTCCCTTATGAGGCTCTGCTGAAGAGAGATCCATCCAGGGCAAAACTTGTAAAGAACCATGGAGCAACCAAAGCTCACCCAGAACATCAGCATGAGGTCCAAGAGGCAGAATATAACCCACCCCTGAGTGACTGACTGAACATCAGCCACCTCAAATTCAGCACTGACGATCCGAAAGGAGTCTCCTCTCTTTCAAGGGGGTTAACCAAAAAAAGGCAAAACAACCTTAGCATTTAAGATACTTTGGAGACATTAATAAGCTCAAGTTAATCACTTTTGCCAACTGGGAACAGTTACTGATCTCTAGCTAAGGTTGTTCAAACCTAACGGATAATGTAAAATTTGAGCTTTGTCGCTTATTGCAGCTCTGTGAATTTCAGTAAGTTACTCAAACTCTAGGAATCCAGTTTTAGTCAGTTATAAAACATAGATAAAATACATCTTATGATTGCTGGAATTATATAAAATAAAGTATATAGAGTAGCATTTAACACAGCTCAACACACATAGGAAGCATTCAATAAATGGACCATCTTTTTTAAACCAGTGGATCAATTCCTGTTGTTACTATTTCCTGGTTAGAGTGTACTCCAATATTAGGGAGTTAAAAAAAAAAAAGAATTTTGTTAAAATCCAAAGAGGACTTGGGCAAAGTTCTTTGAAATTTATAGAAATACTATCTTTTCCTTTAGAGTTTTATAGGATCGCTAGTGCTAATCTATTCATAACTAATAAACCAAATTAAGGGACAGGCTCAACGCTCTCCTGGCTAGTCTGTCAAAAAAATCACAGCTGCATATATCATTTCTGTGCACTTGTCATTTCCAGTAACCTGCTTACGTGAACTCCGCTGAAAACCTGGGCCTGGGAGATAATTATCTTCCCAGGACTCTCTCAGGAGGCAGATAAGGAAAAGGAATTCAGACAAAGGTTACTCGGGACAATGAGGCCCTCCATCAGCCAGGGAGACGGTGAAAATAAGTGTCCTGGGTAATCTAGGAACCACAACTATTAAATCATAATTACGAGAATCTAATCCTTATCAGGTCTGGAGAAGGGAATGGCAACCCACTCCAGTATTCTTGCCTGGAGAATCCCACGGACAGAGGAGTCTGGTGGGGTACAGTCCATGGGGTCACAAAGAGTCAGACACAACTGAGCAACTAACACACACACACACACACACACACACACACACACACACTCTCTCTCTCTCTCTCTCTCTCTCCTTATCAGGTCCTAAAAATATTTTGTCTTCTTCATTCAGCTTCCAAAAGTCATGAAAAAAACAAGCAAAAAAAGAAAAAAGAAAAATATACCACTTTGCAAGCTATGTTCTCCTCCTGGTCATGGGGAAAACAAGACCAATTCACTAAGTCTAATATTTTATTAACATTGACCATCGCAGAAGACACACCTCCCACTAAAATCTCTTCTGTTTGCGCTAAACCTTTTGCAGAGTATTCCTGTTTTCATCTTTCTATTTTCTCCATGGATTTCCTCATACCCCATTATGAGAAACAGACTCAGACATAGAGAACTGGCAGGGAAGAGAGTTCAATGTAGCAAGAGGAAAGAACAGTTGGAAATGTAAATGGGACTGGAGGCATTAATCTTCCTACTTCACAGTTTGCTACTGGGGAATCACGCTCACCTGAAAGGAGCTGAAGGAGATCAAAAAGTCAAGTCGCAGGCTCCTAACTGAATATGCTTAACTGGGGGCACTAGCACCAAGCTGCTCACCTTCCATTCCAAAGCACTTCGGGCAAATTTTTACTAATAGGATTTCTGTTGTTCTGCCATTAGTCTGCTTTGTTTCCATTTGTAAGATAATCATTCAAATCATTTTCTATAATCGCCCTTCATTCCGAACTATCCCCTCATTCAGTAACATTTCTTACTATATGCTGAGTCCTGAAAACATGAGGCTCTGATCCCTTATTTTTGACCTGGCCTACTTTTTCTTTTCCACCCTGGTTTATTGCAGGATGATGAATACACAGGATGCTGAATATAGTTCCCTGTGCTATACAGTAGGACCTTTTTGTTTATCCATCCTATATATAATATTGGGATGGCCAAAATGTTCATCTGGGTTTTTCTGCACCATCTTATGGAAAAACCCAAACAAATTTTGGGGCCAGCCTAACAAGTCTGTATCTGCTAATCCCAAACTCCCAACCCTTCCCTCACCAACCCCAAACCCCCTTGGCAACCACAAGTCTCTTCTCTCTGAGTCTGTTTCTGTTTCATATAGAAGTTTATCTGTTTCATATTTTAGATTCCACATCACGTAGTATTTGTCTTTCTCTTTCTGACTCACTTCACTTGGTATGATCATCTCTAGGTCCATCCATGTTGCTGCAAATGGCATTATTTCATTCTTTTTAATGGCTGGGCAATATTTCATTCTAAGTGCGTCTATCACGTGTATAATGGTATACCACATCTTCTGATCCATTCATCTGTCCACGGACATTTAGGTTGTCTCTGTGTCTTGGTTACTGTGAATAGTGCTGCTATGAACATAGGAGTGCATGTATCTTTTTATAGTTTTCTTTGGATTACTGGAGAAGGAACTGGCAACTCACTCCAGTATTCTTGCCTGGAGAATTCCATGGACAGAGGAGCCTGGCAGACGACAGTTCATGGGGTTGCAAAGAGTCAGACATGACTGAGCGACTTTCACTTTCTCTGGATATATGCCCAGGAGTGTATGGTAATTCTAGTTTTAGTTTTCTGAGGAACCTTCATATTTTTCTCCATAGTGGCTGCTGCTGCTAAGTCGCTTCAGTCGTGTCCGACTCTGTGCGACCCCATAGACGGCAGCCCACCAGGCTCCCCCGTCCCTGGGATTCTCCAGGCAAGAATACTGGAGTGGGTTGCCATTTCCTTCTCCAATGCATGAAAGTGAAAAATGAAAGTGAAGTTGCTCAGTCGTGTCTGACTCTTAGCGACCCCATGGACTGCAGCCTACTAGGCTCCTCCACCCATGGGATTTTCCAGGTAAGAGTACTGGAGTGGGGTGCCATTGCCTTCTCCGAATGAAAGTGCTAAGACTATTCAAAGGCAAAAAGGTTTTTCAGTGGCTGCAGCAATTCACATTCCCACCAACAGCGTAGGAGGGTTCCCTTTCCGCCGCACCCTCTCCAGCATTTGTTACTGGTAGACATTTTAATGACAGCTAATCTGATCAGTGTAAGGTGGTACCTCACTGTAGTTTTGACTTGCATTTCTCTAATAATCAGTGATGTTGAGCACCTTTTCATGTTAATTTGGCCTACTTTTGATTTTTACCATTAAACAACATGTTGTACCTACACGATAATCATTTAAAAAAAAGCTAAGTACATCAAACAAGTTACTTACAGCTCACCATCATCAACCCAGACTGGGGTCAGGAGGTACCCGCACTCCTAGAACACATACACTTAACCCACAATACAGGTCAGGGGAAGCTGGATTGTAGTATCAGTTTTTTCCATCTTTTATGGGGGTACTACGGTATAGCCAATTAGGCTTCCCAGGTGGCTCAATGGAAAAGAACCTGTCTGCCAATGCAGAAGACATGGGTTTAATCCCTGGGTCGGGAAGATCCCCTGAAGGAGGAAGTAGCAACCCACTCCAGTATTCTTGCCTGAGAAATCCCATGGACAGAGGAGCATGGCGTCGCAAAGAGTAGGACACAACTGAGCACACATATAATGGATTAACAATGTTACGACAGTTTCAGCTGAACAGTGATGGGACCTGGCCATAAAAATACATGTATCCATTCTTTCCCCAGCTTGCCTCCCATCCAGGCTGCCACAAAATACTTTGAGGTGTTAAGCCTTGCAGTAAACAGCCCAGATTGGTGTATTAGACACATCATAGAGGCTAGAAGGTGCAGAATCGGTTAGGGAGTAGACCAAGACCCAGTGAAGACCATCTTATGGCAATCCAAGCAAATAATGAGGGCCCGAATAATCACGGCATCATGGAGATGAGTCGGGATGGGAAGCATCAGCTCTCCTCCTCACCTCCATCATTTACAACTCCCACCAGAAGCTGAATCAGAGTCATCACACTCTCCCACCAATAACCTGAATGAGAAAGGGCTGGCTACGCGAATGCAGGTTCAAGACATACCTCTAGCCCCCAAGTTCCAAACAGCCTGCCCGTTTATGCCACACCTATATAAAAACACTGGAGCTTCTGGTAAGGGGACAGGAGCGTATCCTTCAGAAAAAGGATCCACAGACTGTGGCGGGACAAGGGATATCACATCAGGAAAGGCACCCGGGCATCAGTGGGCGCCCTGTGTGGGGCTCCTGTTTGGGCACTGGGTTGCGCAGTTGGCAGAACTCTCCCCCAAGTCACGCTTGTCCACCTCTTTCTAGGCACATTGTAGGATGTCCTTGTGAACCTGGGTCCCTCAGTTACTACCCTGGGTAACGACCTCCTGCCAAACCACGACGCACATGGAGCTCAAGCAAAAGTGAATCTTTAAGGTGCAGATCTGGGGTTGTTAAAGCAGCATCGCCTCACCTCTCCTAACCCAGAGCATAAAGGCTGCACATCTGGTGCACTGAGGGAAGAGAAGGCCAGGGATGTCTGTGCTGGGTTGCAAGGACCTAGGAAAACAGAAAGGATGGGATGACCAGATAAAACTGAAGGGGGCAGCCTAGAAAATTGTCAGACTTTTCCCAACTGTTTACACCATTCATGGGTCTCTATCTGTAATGAAGACCCAATGCAACAGAGAGGGGACAAACTCCACCATGGATTCAGCTGGCTCCGTGATTAATCAGCCGTGTAATTTTGGGAAAGTTACTTAACCTCTCTAAGTTTTAGTTTACTAAACAGGGATATTAATCTTGTCTGCCTATCTCGCCAGCTTATGAGAATTCAATGTGATAATTCATAGGATTTATACAGTCTGGCACATACAAGTCCACATTAGGTACTCAAACAGTAGCTGTTATTTATCACTCACAGTTCAGATTCCTAGGCCCAGTATGTCCAGAATGTAGCATCTATAGTTTTAATGGTTTATGCCAAGTAGAAAATCAAGATAATTTTCATGCACAACAAATCTGATGATAAAAAAAAAAAAAAGACACAGCAAAGTTAAAGTTGCATTTTAAAACTTGAGTTTCACTTCAATAAAAGAGTCATTATTGACTCCGGTTTGGTTAATACAGAGGCAAAAGCATAATTACAAGGTTACAAAAGAGGAAGAAAATGAGCATTTCCCTCCATGTGTCTTGGGTATTAAATTACAACTCTTAGTGACATTGCTGACATAAATCCTTATGCGATGATTATTTCAGTATGAGGCACTTCTTCCCTCTTGCCTCAGCCTAACTGAAGCAGAACGCCAGAGCAGCTGCTGAGACAGTCCTCGCTGCTGAGTACGTGTGGGGTTCGCCTTCCCTTTACGGGAGAAGACAACAGGAAAAGTTAATACATATCTTTATATCTGAGGCCAACCAAAAATGGCATAAGTGTTCTTGCACTTTTTGTAAGAGTAATTCAACAACATAACCAAAATAAGACATGCATAAGACATTATGTATGTCTTTACATAAATAGTAAAAAATATACATTATACGAAAAGATCACGCTTCAAAAACATTTTCCTCCTCCCTTTATGGGCGCACGTGTGCTCAGCTGCCTGGTCACGTCCAATTCTATGTGATCCTATGGACTGTCGCGTGCCAGGCTCCTTTGTCCATGGGATTCTCCAGGCAAGAATACTGGAGTGGGTTGCCATTTCCTCCTCCAGGGGATCTTCCCAGTGCAGGGATCAAACCCACGTCTCTCGCACCTCCTGCACTTTTGCTGCTGAGCCAACAGGGAAACCCATGCATAAGCATTATAGTCTACTTGCAAATAATCATTCCTTTCATTTCCAAAGTAGTTTTCTCCTCTTTAAAAGCCAAACCTTGCCTTATTTGCATCGCATGTTATTAGTGTACGTATCCCTTTTATCTTTATCAAGAAATGTCAAAATACTAAAGAAAGTTACAGAGAAACAATATATTCTCATATGACCCTCTTAGGAAAAACACTAAGCCTGAGAAATGTATTCCTTCCGACAACTCATTAGCACTTTCTTGGCATGACTTTGGGCCTGGTGGTTTTTTTTTTTTTTTTTAATAGAGGGAATATTTCTCACACCATATGCTTCCAACAAGAAAGTGGGATTTCCTAGGTCCGAGAATCTATTAGTGTAGGCAGGGCACAGCTGCACCCAGAATATCCTGACATTCCAAATTATAGGTCTAGAACGTTGATTTCCTACACTATGTTTTAATCAACAAGACACGGAAGAGTCAAATGTCTCACACACAGAGTTTGGAACAATCAAGGGAAGGGGTGTGTTCTCTTGCCCACAAGGTTTGAGCCAGAACCATTACAGTGACGGACCACGGATGCACTTTCGCTAACACCAAGGAGGGTAATTATTACAACTGTCCAAGGCCAACATCTGCTGGACAGGACACTGCGTTTTTCTTCTCTCTACACTGTGGTTCCCTGGTGCCCCAGGCAAACAGCTGTCATCTACATGCCAGCCTTCTGCTAACACTCTGTAATTCCTCAGGGGCTTCCCAGCCTATAATTAGACTCCCCAGCTGCCTCAGTGGAGGCTGCTAGGGGAGCTGAGAGGGCTGTGCTTTATATCAGCCCCTAAAATGTCCTCTTCAAGATGGAGCTGCTGGAAGAACACGGATTGGAATTTGGCCTGGGCAGCAAACAGGAATTCTTCCACCACTAGCTATGAACAGATCTGTTCTAAGAGCAGTGTCTGCTTTCAAATGTACTGAGCCAGTCACGTGGGTGGGGACTTGAGACTCAGCATGAAAAATGGGGAAGTGCAAAACCATAGGAGAGATCTTCCGATTCAAAGCTGCAGAGAGCATCAGCACTGGAGCCGATACCACAGCTCCCATGGCCTTCTATATAATTTTCCTTTCCAGGAACCATCGTCAAGATGAACCAACACAGCACAGCAAGGAGGAACTAAGAGAAGGGAGATGAAAATCCCACCCTATTTCAAAATCATCCGGGTTCACTGTCTCAGAAACGAGAATATTAAGTCAAAAAGTCAAAGAGGGAGCAAGCTTTACACTGGAGTGAGTCTTTGAAACAAAAAGCAGCCTAATTCTCAAGAAAATAAGTAACTTTTTCCAAACACAGAGGACCATCCACCAACCCTCTGATCTGGTCCAATATTCATAGGAAACAAAGGCACAGAAGCAGATTTTCCCAAAGGAGAAGAACCTGCTGTCCTGGCAGGGGGAAGCCTGTGTCCAGGGTCATCCTCAGACTCCTGAAAACCATTATTTCCTTGCCTAGAGAAAGTACTGTTATAATGGACTGGAACTCAAGTGCCCATAAAAAGTGAGATGCCCCCAAAGCTGATAGCTGGTACAGGCAGGGTCCTCAGGGCAACGAGATGCTCCCGACTAACAAACATCTTGGATGCTGCAGGTGCCTCTGGTCTGTGGACCACACCGGAGCCCCACTTTTGGGGTGGATATTCACACAGTCTATGGATGCTCTCCTCCTGGGCGACTGATACCTGGCCACAGCTGAGAACTGGACTTGCCACCAGCTTCTTCAAATTGAAAGCTCAAGACCACAGCTAAGACCAAAGGTTCAGCCACACTGTGGGCTTCTGAAATGCCAGACAAAATTAAGACGATACTTTAAGGAGATACTGAAGGAATGGACGTGAGGACCAGCCCTCCCATGCAATCAAGGACCCTGCTGACCACCCGTGTTCTAGGAAGGGTAGGGGCTCCTGGGGACTCCTGTTCTCACTTTATTGACCAGAAGTCACGCAGTCAAGGAGGCACTAGGAAGTCTGTGCTGGTTTCTGACACTATCAGCTGCTTCCCACATGAATGTTTCTATAAACTGAGGCTCTTTCTTTCCAGTCTCCCAAAAGAGGTCTAAAACCATCCTTGATGGAAATAACTGTTAGTGTTCCTCACACTCCATGGCTCCCTAAACCAGAAATGCTCATCACTGCACAGCCAGGAAGGAGAAGGCAATGGCACCCCACTCTAGTACTCTTGCCTGGAAAACCCCATGGATGGAGGAGCCTGGTGGGCTGCAGTCCATGGGGTCACTAAGAGTCGGACATGACTAAGCAACTTCACTTTCACGTTTCACTTTCATGCACCGGGGAAGGAAATGGCAACCAACTCCAGTGTTCTTGCCTGGAGAATCCCAGGGACGGGAAGCCTGGTGGGCTGCCGTCTATGGGGTCGCACAGAGTCAGATACAACTGAAGTGACTTAGCAGCAGCAGCACAGCCAGGAACCGCTTTCCACAGCATGTGACTAGACTATCGTCCTGGGTATCAGAGCCTGTGAATTTGTGTGTGTGTTCTCAGTCATCTCCGACTCTCTGCAACTTCAATAACTGTAGCCCACCAGGCTCCTCTGTCCATGGGATTTCCCAGGCAAGAATACTGGAGTGGATTGCTGTTTCCTTCTCCAGCAGATCTTCCCAATCCAGGGATGGAACCCGCGTCTCTTGCGTCTCCTGCATTGCCGGCAGATTCTTTACCACAACCGCCACCTGGGAAGCCCTGTGAAGCCAGGGAATGTAAATTCATTTCAAGATTTGCCTAACTAATCAGAACCTTCTGTAGGGCACAAGGAATGCTACTCAATGCTCTGTGGACCCAAATGGGAAGGAAATCTAAAGAAAGGGATATATGTATGCTTGGATGGCATCACCAATTCAATGGACATAAACTTAGGCAAACTCCAAGAGATGGTGAGGGACAGGGAGGCCTGGTGTTCTGCAGTCTATGGGGTCGCAAAGAGTTGGACACTACTTGGCGACTGAATAACAACAAATGTATATGTATAACTGATTCACTTTGCTGTATAGTAGAAATAGACTGGTTCCAAATAGGAAAAGGAGTACGTCAAGGCTGTATATTGTCACCCTGCTTATTTAACTTACATGCAGAGTACATCATGAGAAACGCTGGGCTGGAAGAAGCACAAGCTGGAATCAAGATTGCCGGGAGAAATATCAATAACCTCAGATATGCAGATGACACCACCCTTATGGCAGAAAGTGAAGAGGAGCTAAAAAGCCTCTTGATGAAAGTAAAAGAGGAGAGCAAAAAAGTTGGCTTAAAGCTCAACATTCAGAAAACGAAGATCATGGCATCCAGTTCCATCACTTCATGGGAAATAGATGGGGAAACAGTGGAAACAGTGACAGACTTTATTTTTTTGGGCTCCAAAATCACTGCAGATGGTGATTGTGGCCATGAAATTAAAAGACACTTACTCCTTGGAAGGAAAGTTATGAGCAACCTAGATAGCATATTCAAAAGCAGAGACATTACTTTGCCAACAAAGGTCTGTCTAGCCAAGGCTATGGTTTTTCCAGTGGCCATGTATGGATGTGAGAGTTGGACTGTGAAGAAGGCTGAGCGCCGAAGAATTCATGCTTTTGAACTGTGGTGTTGGAGAAGACTCTTGAGAGTCCCTTGGACTGCAAGGAGATCCAACCAGTCCATTCTAAAGGAGATCAGTCCTGGGTATTCATTGGAAGGACTGATGCTGAAGCTGAAACTCCAATACTTTGGCCACCTGATGTGAACAGTTGACTCACTGGAAAAGACCCTGATGCTGGGAGGGATTGGGGGCAGGAGGAGAAGGGGATGACAGAGGATGAGATGGCTGGATGGCATCACGGACTCGATGGACATGAGTTTGGGTGAACTCTGGGAGTTGGTGATGGACAGGGAGGTCTGGTGTGCTGCAATTCATAGAGTGGCAAAGAGTCGGACACGACTGAGTGACTGAACTGAACTGAACTCAACATTATAAAGCAACTGTACTCTAATAACAATGAAAGATTTGCCTAAGCAAAAAAATGAATGATAGATTTTATTTTTTTTAATTCAGCCATCAAAATTCATATATTCACACTACTACAAATGTCCATAGGCAGAGATCACCAAGAGTAGACTGTTTAACAAAATCTGCTGATTGGAATAGTTAAAACCAGTGTATGGGCAGTTGCCCACAGCCAATTTGTCACATTCCAAAATGGAACCTGTAAACTGGTTGTTGAAAGCCCCCAATCCCATTTTCCACACAGATGCATGCGTGTGTGCTGCCACTTCAGTTGCGTTTAACTCTTTTTGACCCTATGGACCGTAGCCCACCAGGCTCCTCTGTCTATGGGATTCTCTTAGCAAGAATACTGGAGTGAGTTGCTGTGCCCTCCTCCAGGGGATCTTCCGTGACCCAGGGATTGAAGCTGCCTCTCAAGTCACCGGCATTGGCAGGCAGGCTCTTTACTACTAGCGCCACCCGGGAACCTTTTCCACACAGATACTAGTACCCTAAATTATAGTCAGGCTTTAAGGACTGCCTATAAAAGTTTGAAAGCAGAATAAGCACGAGAACATTTTTAGTGGAATCCCAAAGGGCCCTCGGACTCCTTAAACTCAGTGGGAATGAGCGTAGGGAGGAGGTCTGGGTACTGCTCTCAAGACAAACACTGTGGCTTTGTCTCTGGTTTATGGCTCCATCGCCAAACATGTCTGGAGAATGAAATGGCAGCTCATGTCAGGATTCTTACCTGGGAAATTCCATGGACAGTGGAGCCTAGTGGGCTTCAGTCCCTGTGGTCACAAAGAGTCCGAAACAACTGAGTGACTAAACACCACGACCACACATGTGAAGCAGTCCTTGGCACATGTGAGTGAGTAAATGAATGAATGAGGCAATGAATGAATGAGAGGAGGCACCCGCTACACCCCAGAGTGTGACACGTGAGGGTCTGGCACGATCCAACAAGAAGAACCCCTCAAAGCAGAGCCAAGGAGGGAAAGGCAAGGCTTGCTGTCCATTCAAATATTCTCATAATGGAAACAGCTTAAAAACTGATTCTTTTTAAACTGAAAAAGTCTCCTTTTCCCCTGACTGGAGCCCCAGGGGGTTGGCCTCCCCGGAAGACACATATCAAGTGTTTTGGGTACTTCCCCAGAAGTGCCCCAGGCAGAATCAAACACCGACATGGATGCCAACTCCTGCCTTTAAACAAAACGGAAGCACCTTGGACACACAACTCGGCACTGCACTGTCTCCACTGCCCACGCAGAGAACAGCCGTCACTCCCCCTTGCCCCGTCTTGCCACCCCCCAAACAGTGGCTCCTCTAGGATTCCTGGCCCCAGGCTCCCGGTCTCTCCTTCCCCTCTGACTGCTCAGTGGTCTGCAGACCCTGGGGAGCCGTAGGGCTCATGCTTGGACAAGCTCTGCTCTTCTCCAGCAACAGTCAGTCTATGAGGAGCGTACGCATCCTGGGATGTTCTTTCCTCCACACCATCGGCTTCCATGCCCCACTCCCCTTTCAGGCTTTGCTCAACTGCATCTTTCCCTGAAGGCTTCCCAGAGTGCTACATGCTCTCAAAACTGCCGGTCCACCTCCCACCCCCTGCCTTCTCTCCCCTGTTATGTCCAAAACACTCATCAGCCCTTGAATATCCTACAGTATTGCAATTTACGGCATCCATGGCAAACAGAAGAGGAAAAAATGGTAACGGTGACAGATTTTATTTTCTTGGGCTCCCAAATCATTGCGGTCAGTGACTGCAGCCATGAAATTAAAAGACACTTGCTCCTTGGGGGAAAAGCTATGACAAAGCTAGACAGCATATTAAAAAGGAGAGACATCACTTTGCCAACAAAGGTCCATATAGTCAAAGCTATGGTTTTTCCAGTAGTAATATACAGATGTGAGAGTTGGATCAGAAAGAAGGCTGAGCACTGAAGAACTGATGCTTTCAAATTGTGGTGCTGGAGAAGACTCTTGAGAGTCCCTTGGGCAGCAAGGAGACCAAGCGAGTCAATCCTAAAGGAAATTAACCATGAATATTCATTGGAAGGACTGATGCTGAAGCTCCAATAGTTTGGCAACCTGATGAGAAGAGCTGACTCAGCGGAAAAGACCCTAATGTTGGCAAAGACTGAAGGCAAAAGAAGAAGGGGGTGGCAGAGGATGAGATGGATAAGTAGCATCACTGAATCACCGTGAGTTTGAGCAAACTCCAGGAGACGGTGAAGGACAGGGAAGACTGGCAGGCGGCAGTCTATGGGGTCACAAAGAGCTGGACAAGATTGAGCAACTGATCACCAACAAATTTATGGTTTATTTTCTACTTCTCACCTCTAGAGTATAACTTGCAGGACACCAAGGATTTTTTTTTCTTGGCTTGTTTCTATTTCTATCTTTGGTTCCCAGAAAAACGCCTGGCACTCAATGATAGGCACTTGGTAAATCTTTGTTGAATGAAATAACGAATAAGCAACATGTTTTGAATACTATCGCTTAACAGCTTCCTTATTAGGTGGAGAAAATGATCTCCTTGTATTTGATACTGCCTGTTACCCTAGCCTAGGAGAGTGAGCATTTATGCAATTAGTCCCCTCTGAAAGGACCTTTTAGGGTCTCTCCATTGTTTCACTAAAGGAAATCAATCCTGAATATTCACTGGAAGGACTGATGCTGAAGCTTCAATACTTCTACTTACAATATCTTCCAGGAATTCAAATTCAGTGTTTCCATGATTAAAATGTTCTTTAAGAAGGAAATATTTAAAAACTGGTCATGTGAAATCCAATTAATGATAAAACAGGTTAAAACAACAAGGAAATCAAACCAGTGAATCCTTAAGGCAATCAATCCTGAATATTCATTGGCAGGACGGATGCTGAAGCTGAACTTCCAATACTTTGGTCACTTGATCTGAAAAGTTGACTCATTGGACAAGACCCTGATGATGCTGGAAAAGATTGAGGGCAAGAGAAGAGGGCGAAGGAAGCTGAGATCATTGGATGGCATCACCGATTCACTGGACGTGAACCGGGGCAAATTCTGAGAGATGGTGAGGGGCTAGGAAGCCTGATGTGCTGCAGTCCACGGGGCTGAGAAGAGAGACTGAACAACAACATTCTTTCACTACTTAGAAAGAATACAAACACACACCCTTCTACACGGACACGCATTTGCAAATAAAAAATGAGGATTAAAACGAAAAGAGTTGAGCTTTTCCTTTTGGTACAAATATCTCAAAAGCTGACACGAGTAAGAGGAGGCTCAAGTGTCTGAACCCATTTGTTGGGCAATCGAGCAGGCAACGTGTTTGCTTGGATGTGTGTCGAGTGACAGCCCGCGGAGAATTATTACAATAAAATTATAGGGTTGATCAGAGAGAAAAATTGCAGGGAGAACCACTCACACTAGGCTTTGAGAGAGGAAAACAGGGCAGAAACAACAACAAACCCTCAACAGTTGTTTTTGTTTTTTGGTGAAAGCACACAGCTCATTGCCTAGGAAAGCCCGTCCACGTGGCAGCCTGACCCGTCTGCAGAGGTAGATGACTGTGGGAAGCCCTTGGGAAGATGGTGACACAGCCCGGAACTCCCAGTAAAGACGGGGAGACTGCTGAGGAAGAAACCGTTTCCTCTTTAGCCCTGTTCTCCTATCCACCCTACATCTCAGGGACTCCTGATACGTCAGGCTGTTTCCCATGTTTTTCCTTTTCAAAAATTCTCAGGCAAAAGAGTCACTTAGCATTTACAACCAAGAACTGTGAGACAACAAATCCAATGCCCCGTATGTTTAAGAGCAGAGGGTGGGGCCTCTGCCTGGCTTTGTCAAGAGAAGGCACTGAAGCCACCAGCTGTGTCTCCCCTGCTCAAGGTCCCTAAGGAGGCTCTGCAGAGCACTGGGGACATCCCACGTCGGAGGAGGCCTCCGCAGGTGCCTCCTCGCTGAGTTCCTGCAGGACCACTGCTGCACTTGACCGTGGGATCGTCCTAGCTTCAACCATGAGGTCCATCCAACACACAGGATGGTTTTTGTTTTTCCTTAGAAAGGACTCACCCTTCTTCCCCTGCATTGAGGGGGATTCAGCTGAGCATACCTGGTCCCTTCCTCCCGTGGCTAGTTATCCCCCAGCTTTGCTCTTTGGGCTTCAGGGAAACACCGGGAGGGAGGGTTTCACCCCTTTCACTGTGCTCCCCAAGTGTCATAAATGAGCATAGCCCAACCTACAATGTCCTCAGGGATGAAAGCCTCAAGCACAGCTCAGGAACGAGATTGCTTCATCTTTTGCGGTAAGTCAAGGTCCTTCCTGTCCCGGCTCTTCAGCTGCACTTCCTACTTCCTGCTGGGTGTCCCGACACACTAGCAACAGGTAGTAACCAATGACGTTTCAAATGTGTCAAACCAGAGATGCCCCCCAAAGAAAGATGCTTCAAATCAAGGAGTGAGCAATCGAGGCCTAATAAACTAGGTCAGCAGATTTATTTCTGAGCTGAAAAAGTTGGATATGTTTCTGAGTCACAGAGCATTAATCACGGAAGACAATCAAGCTAATTGCTTGCCTCACAAGGGCAAGGATGGAGCCAGGTCAGAGTGGTTAAGCACCTCCCAGGAGTTAAACTGTTGTGGTTAGAAAAGGCCCAAGTATAAGAATTCATTTTCCATCAGAGTATTATTTGTTATCAAGGTCACTGCCCATCAAATAAGACAAATAATAAAATTGTTCTTCCACGTACAGTATCTTCCAGGAATTCAAACCCAATGTTTCCACGATCAAAGTGCTCTTTAAAAAGGAACTATCTAAACATTGGTCATGTGAAACCCAATTAATGATAAATAGGTTAAAACAGCAAGATCAAACCAGTGAATCCTAAAGGAAATCAACCCTGAATAGTCACTGGAAGGACTGATGCTAAAGCTGAAACTCCAATACTTCGGTGACCTGATGCAAAGAGCCGACTCACTGGAAAAGACTCTGATGCTGGGAAAGATAGAGGGCAAGAGGAGAAGGGGACGACAGAAGTCGAGATGGATGGATGGCATCACCAACTCAACAGACATGAGTTTGAGCAAATTCTGGGGACAGTGAAGGTCAGGGAAGCCTAGTGTGCTGTGATCCATGGGGTTGCAAAGAGTCAGACACGACTGAGCGACTGAACAACCACAGCAGCAAGTGCCACAGAATCACCGACCCTAAATGAAACAAATGCATTTAAATAACCACACTGTCCTCAGCACATCTCCCAAGAAGATTCCTTCCATAGGAGAAACAGTCAATGCACATTTAACACTTCTGAGGACTGTGGTGATGCTGTTTCTACTGAACGGGATTTCAACATCATCCTCTTTCCAGTATCAGATAAAAGAATGCCAAGAAACAAGACTGGTCTATCAGGTAATTCCATTTCACTTTTTATAAAGCCATAACAATGATTAGCAAACTCTTTAAAGCAGTTTCAGAGCATCCAACTTGCTAATCTGGGTCTGAGACAGAATCCAGACTGCCTATGCTGAGAAATGATGGCTTCAAATTGAGTAATGGCTGTTATCAGACCGCCTAAAACTAGAGAAACCAGAGGCAGGGCACCTGTGCGTCCTGCTGAGAACTATCGTGTGGTCATGCATGGATGCACGTCAGGAGGAATGACGATGGGGGCTGATGGGGGTGGGGGATGCAAGCTAGCCACGCCCGCAGTCATCAGAGAATACCTAAGCTGCTATCCAGAAAAACATCTATTTCTGCTTTACTGACTATACCAAAGCCTTTGACTGTGTGGATCACAATAAACTGTGGAAAATTCTGAAAGAGATGGGAATACCAGACCACCTAACCTGCCTCTTGAGAAACCTGTATGCAGGTCAGGAAGCAACAGTTAGAACTAGACATGGAACAACAGACTGGTTCCAAATAGGAAAAGGAGTACGTCAAGGCTGTATATTGTCACCCTGCTTATTTAACTTCTATGCAGAGTATATCATGAGAAACGCAGGACTGGAAGAAACACAAGCTGGAATCAAGATTGCTAGGAGAAATACCAATAACCTGTTATGCAGATGACACCACCCTTATGGCAGAAAGTGAAGGAGAACTAAAGAGCCTCTTGATGAAAGTGAAAGAGGAGAGTGAAAAAGTTGGCTTAAAGCTCAACACTCAGAAAACGAAGATCATGGCATCTGGTCCCATCACTTCATGGCAAATAGATGGGGAAACAGTGGAAACAGTGGCTGACTTTATCTTTCTGGGCTCCAAAATCACTGCAGATGGTGATTGTGGCCATGAAATTAAAAGACGCTTACTCCTTGGAAGGAAAGTTATGGCCAACTAGACAGCATATTCAAAAGCAGAGACATTACTTTGCCAACAAAGGTCCGTCTAGCTAAGGCTATGGTTTTTCCAGTGGTCGTGTATGGGTGTGAGAACTGTACTATAAAGCAAGCTTAGCACTGAAGAATTGATGCTTTTGAACTGTGGTGCTGGAGAAGACTCTTGAGAGTCCCTTGGACTACATGGAGATCCAACCAGTCCATCCTAAAGGAGATCAGTCCTGGGTGTTCACTGGTAGGACTGATGCTGAAGCTGAAACTCCAATACTTTGGCCACCTGATGTGAAGAGCTGACTCATCTGAAAAGACCCTGATGCTGGGAAAGATTGAGGGCAGGAGGAGAAGGGGACGACAGAGGATGAGATGGCTGGATGGCATCACCAACTCAATGGACATGGGTTTGGGTGGACTCTGGGAGTTGGTGACAGACAGGGAGCCCTGGCGTGCTGCGGTTCATGGGGTCACGAAGAGTTGGACACGACTGAGCGACTGAACTGAACTGATCTGCTTTACCACTCAGTCAGCTCCCCTTTATCAACCAGGCACACTCAACTCACCATCCTGAACTCAAAGGCTCATCCAAGAACATGTCATTGCTGGCATCAAGAAGAAAGGAACATAACGGAAAACAAATTTCCCAATGGAGGGAGACCATTCCATCTCACCAACACTTCTGGAATACCTGGATAGAGAAATTCCAGGTCTCCACCCTCCGCAAGACTAGACATGATACACAGATTCAGAGAAAAATACTGTCAATAAAAGAAGCAGAGAAAAGGACAGTCATGAAAGCTTTCTTTTGGATAAGAAATTCTTCAAAACCAAGTTATAAATGATTTTGCTGATAGGATACCATGACTATCTATCCTTATATGTTGGAATCATTTTCTATGGCAGTCCAAGTGGAAATTTATGTTTTTAATTAGAATGCACATCTAATCAAAACCTCACTATCAGAGGGAGAGGGTAGGATGATTTGGGAGAATGGCATTGAGACATGTATACTATCATGTAAGAAATGAATCGCCAGTCTTGGTTCGATACAGGATACAGGATGCTTGGGGCTGGTGCACTGGGATGACCCAGAGAGATTATATGGGGAGGGAGGCGGGAGAGGGGTTCAGGATTGGGAACTCATGTACACCCATGGCGGATTTATGTCAATGTATGGCAAAACCAATACAGTATTGTTAAGTAAAATAAAATAAATAAATAAAACCTCACTATCGACTTGATGCTTCATTAAAGAGCCCAGGAAACCAAGCACGCTTTGGTTTTCCAGCACTGAATACAAAGAGTGAAAATGAGTGGTGTACGAATTATCTTCCAAATTACAAGAAAATGGAATATTCATTGGTAAGGAAGAGGGGAAAAAAAAAAAAAACGTGTTTACCTTCGACTGTGCTAATAATGGAAGGGAAAGAAGGGGGCAGGCCAGATGGCATGTCTGAGATGGTACAGGTGATTGTGGAAGTGCTAATTCTTGAGAAGGGGGAAAATTACGATACTCTAATGAGCATAAAGAACTGCAAGTCCAAATTAATTGAAAATGACTGGAACCCAACTGTCGCCCTGGGAACCATGGCTGAACTCACAGCTCAGAGCAGGATGGTCTCGACCTGGTGCACACATACCGGCTCCTTCACCTCTTGGCAAGATCCCTTGGGCCACACAGGCCAGCTTTTCCCATCAGGGGGCCTCACTTACTGAAGCTATATTTACAATTCAGCATTAAATCACTCTGAACACAACCGTATCCACTAGATCAAAGGCTAAAGATGGATCAATAAAAAATTTTCCTTCATAAGCTCACATCTTCTTTTATTTTTGGATTGATAATGAAATGTGTTTGTTTTCTAAAAAAAAAAAGAAAAGAATTCTGCACGTATGTACAATGTAGGTTTATTCATAACAGACAAACCACCACAACTAAAAAGTCCACAATAAAAACGTGGCAAATTCCTAACACATCGTATCTTGAAAGACTCCTTCAGTTAGCTGGGTACTGAGCAGCACTGTTCTCAAAGCTGGGGTCCATGGTGAACAGAAGAGATGTTAAGTCCTAGAACAGATGAAGCAGATGCTCTGGTTGGGGGAGGCGCACGGCAGACACAAACAAGTAAAACATGTACTCATATGAAGAAAATGGAAGCAGAGCAGGGAGTCAGTGCTGGGTGGGGTGAGGGGTGATGGGGCGCAGGTGCAGAGGCAGCTGTGTAGACCTGCTGGGCAGGATGTCCCAGGCTGATGGGCAGCAAGGACACTCGTCCCTCGGTGTCTGTTTTGGGGAGGGGTGATTGATTCCAGGACACACTCGGATACCAAATTCCACAGAAGCTCAAGTCTCTTATGTAAAATGGCATACGCTCGGTCACTCAGTCACGCCTGACTCTTGCTACCTCATGGACTGTAGACTGCCAGGCTCCTCTGTCCATGGGATTCTCCAGGCAAGAATACTGGGGTGGGTTGCCACGCCCTCCTCCAGGGGATCTTCCTGACCCGAGGATCAAACCCTCATCTCCTGCACTGGCAGGTGGGTCTTCACCACTGCGTTACCTGGGAAGCCTGTAAAATGGCACAGTATTTGCTTAACCCCTGCACATCTTCCCACAGACTTTAAATCATCTCTAGATTACTTATGGGATTCCCTGATGGCTCTGCAGGTAAAGAATCTGCCTGCAATGTAGGAGACACAGGTTCATTCCCTGGTTCAGGAAGATCCCTGGAGGAGGAAAATGGCCACCCACTCCAGTATTGCCTGGGAAATCCCATGGACAGAGGAGCCTAGCAGATCCTACAATCCATAGGGTCTCAAAGAGTCAGACACTATTGAAGTGACTGAGCATGCAGATTACTTACAATGCCTAACACAACGGAAATACTCGGTAAATAGTTGTAAATACAATGCAAATGCTATGTAAATAGTTGTTGGGGGCAAATTCAAGTTTTGATTTTTGGAATTTTCTGGAACATTCTTAAAAAATATTTTTCAGTAACACCTAACAGTGGAAATACTATGTAAATAGTTGTAAATACAATGCAAGTACTATGTAAATAGCTGCTGGGGACAAATTTACATTTTGCTTTTTTTGAACTTTCTAGAGCATTCTGAAAAAGTGTTTTTCAATCTATGGTTGGCTGAATCCGGGGATACAGAGCATGAAGATACAGGGTTGTACCATGTTCTGAGGTGGGAAGCACAATCCTGTTCAAGGCCTGGGGAGGAAGCCATGAACACTGGTTAAAGCATCAGTTTTCACCCCCAAGAACTACACCATGGGCTCCTGGAAGTCATGGAGCCGACAGGATGGACAAAGCTGCAGAGCGACAGGTGCAAGACGCTGTTTAAAGCTGCTTAAATGTGAACACCACCACAAATAATTTAGTGATGCCACAGAAAACGGCTGCTCCTAGGAGGGAGGCAGGTACAACTGCAGAGCAGAACACAGGGAAAGTAAGCAATCTGGGATAATGCTTTCTCTCTTCAAACTGGATGTGGGATACAGAGGTGGTCACTGTATCTACTATTCAACTTTTTCAGGTATTAGAAATATCACACACTATTTCTAAGAGAGATCGTCACCCCATCTCGACGTTCTCTGAGATCTGAGTTAAGACCCATCCATGGGTCATCCTGACATGCATCTCTACATAATGGACAAGGCGGTCCAGTATTTCTAATTTGCTGTGATCAACAATATTTTACCACTGGTGGAAACGTTTCTGGTACGAGGAGCCAGGAAACAAATTAAGGGACTGGAAAAGCTGCCATCACTTTCCTAGCTCTCAAACGACACATCAGAGCCTTTTAGGGTCCACAGACAAGGGCTGCATAGAAGAGGGCAAATCTATGTTCAATGCTTTAAACCGTCACCAGTATCACCTTAGACACAGCCCCTCATCCACGTAGGAGGCGGGCATTTTTAGCAATGTCACCTTTGCTTCTCAATATACTTCTTTAAAAAAATAAATAAAACACTGTGGATAACAGGACCTCACATATACAGGTGTGTAATTCATACCTCACCTGTATGTGGCAAAGATTCCTGGGGGCATGGGCTCCCCCAATTCCTGCTGCCCCCACCCCGACCTCTACCTCCAGCAGTTCGCTCCATCCTCCAAACCAAGGAAAGCAAGGAAGTAGAAACACCAGGTGCTCCCAGAGGAGATGAGTCCTGCTCTCTGAGTCCCTGTGAGGAGGCACCAATGTCACAGCAGCTGAACCAAAGCTGTCGCAGGCACAAGACTGCCTTGGTGCTCCTGGGTGCCCAGGAGCCCTGAGCACTGCTCCTTCTAAACACGCTTCCAGGTGTGTCTGTCCCCTATCTCCCTCCTCCTCCGCCCACCCTATTCACTCACCCTCTCCCGGGCCTCAGCTTCCTAGGCATTAATAGCATCCTTTTTTAATGAGTCCCCATCTTGATCCAGAAGCTGGACCGCTCTGGCGTGAAGGCTACCGGACATCTCTCCCTGCATGTCCTGAGGACCCCATGGACCTCTGCAACACCGTCACCTCCCCAGGGTTCTTCCTGGATCCAGTCTCATCCCTTAGTCCTGTGCCATGTCTGACTAAGCATCCTTTCCCCCTTGGCCTTTGTACCTGCTGGTCAGTCACCCCACAAACAGCCTCTCTCTAGTCCACTCTGGATCCTACCAGACCCTCCCTTCTTCTCCGCCACATGCTGACTCTTGGCCACTGTCCAGGTCCAGGTCAGACCTCACTCCCTTCTGCCAGGACCACATCCCAAGTCTGGGTGGTGAGCTTCTTGGGGAGAACTTGGAGCCTGATGCCCCTTTCACAGGCAGTGACAGCTCTGTGCCCTGGGGGAGCCCAGCGAGTGGCTGCTGCTTATTTTCCTTTTTGCTCTGTCGCTGACACTGGCACAGTGCTAATGCAAAGTCCTCAGGATGTATTTCATCATCAGGAGAAGGAATGAAGGCACAGGATGCTGGGAGCAAAGCATGGAAGAAATCCAAGATGTTCCTTCAACTAAAGTCTGCTACCCTAACTCACTAAAAGAAAACCCACTGATTATCATCATATTCTACATCTTACAGCTTGAAAATTGGATTGGGTCAATGGAAAATCCCCACTGGCTCATGACGGTGATAAAAGCAGAGACGCTACTTTGCCGACAAAGGTCCATCTGGTCTAAGCTACGCTTTTCCCAGTAGTCATGTACAGATGTGAGAGCTGGACCATAAAGAAGGCTGAGTGCTGAAGAACTGATGCTTTCGAATCGTGGTGCTAGAGAAGACTCTGGAGAGTCCCTTGGACTGCAAGGAGATCAATCAAGTCAATCCTAAAGGACATCAACCCTGAATATTCATTGGAAGGACTGATGCTGAAGCTGAAGCTCCAACACTTTGGCCACCTGATGCGAAGAGCCGACTCATTGGAAAAGACCCTGATGCTGGGTAAGATAGAAAGCAGAAGGAGGCAACAGAGGATGAGATGGTTGGATGGCATCACTAACTCAATGGACATGAGTTTAAGCAAACTCCGGGAGACAGTGAAGGACAGGCAGGGAAGCCTGGCATGCTGCAGTCCACGGGGTTGCAAGGAATCAAACACAACTGAGCTACTGAACAACATGAGGGTGATTCCACAGCAAGGAAGGGTTGTTCTACTCTCCTACATGAGAATTTACATCTCTGAGAGGTCCAGAAGCTTTTTAGTCAAATCACAAATCCAAGTCTTTGGACACCTTTTGTGTGCACCCACGAGAAGATGAACTGGGACACAGTAAAGTTCTGGGTTCGGGTGAACCACAGTTGCAATAATAATTCAGAAAAGGGGGGATTTAATACAGATTGAGATCAGAGGCAGGTGTAGGTTTCATAAACGCTGACACTTACACAAATTTGGGAAACCTTCTCTAAGAATAAGATGATATAGTTTGAATTTAAACTTAAGTATAGGCTCCATTAGTTTCATGCATGGTTAAGCCCACACTGAGTGGGAAGGTTCAAGAAATCAAACTTAAGAGAAAGAAAAGAATACATGGTCTCGGTAAAAATCATATCACAAGAAAGGTAAGGTACAAGAAAGAGGGCTTGGTGAGTATAAAATCTATGTGTTCAGTAGCTAGTCTTTCCTGGTGGCTCAGATGGTTAACAGTCTGCCTGCAATGTAGGAGACCTGAGCTCAATACCTGGGTTGGGAAGATCCTCTGGAGAAGGGAATGGCAACCCACTCCACTGTTCTTGCCTGGAGAAAATCATGGACAGAGGAGCCTGCATGGGACCATAGCCAGGTGCTGTACGAGGCCCAAAGACACACAGCTGATGGAAGATGTGATTCTTGCCTGGCACCGATCACTACCTAAGGGTTGATGTCTCACTTGCAGAGGAAGGGTGCAAACAAGAAGGAAGGACTTAACTAAATGTTAACCATCCCCAAGCGACAGTATCTGAAGCAGTCCTCTACACCCATCAACACTGTGACCTGGTTCTACTTCAGAACTTTCATCCCAATCTGAAATCCTATTTGTGTATTGCTGGTCCCCCAGCTTGAAATACACATCCAGGAGAGCAGAGGTGACTCCAAGATGCTGTCCGAAGGCACCTGCAGAAGGCACAGTGAGAACTGAAAGGCTATCTGATGGGGGCGGCGACCTGCTGGGTCTCTACTGAGACTGGGCCATAGTGTCAGACAAGCTTCTGAAGACCCTTAGGCTGCATCGCAACTGTAGGTCCAAGGACTGGAAGCTCCCTCTTTTTTTTTTTTTAATTTGACTGTGCCAGGTCTTAACTGCAGCATACAGGAGCTTTAGCTGCAGCATGCAAACTCTTAGTTGTGGCATGTGGTATCTAGTTCCCTGAGTAGGGATCAAACCCGGGCCCCTACACTGGGAACGCCGAGTCTTAGCCACTGGATCACCAGGGAAGTCCCCTGGAAGCTCCCTCTTGAGTTCATTTTTCTTTGCTGTTGCTTTCGTTGTTGAGTCACTCAGCTGTATCCAACTCTTTGCAACCCCATGGACTGTAGCCCACCAGGCTCCTCCGTCCTTCACTATCTCCCCGAATTTGCTCAAATTCATGTCTGCTGAGTCAATGAATTCATTTTCAGATCCTATTAAATTGATGCCTTGTTTTGTTGTCCCCATATGAAAGTTAAGAATCTCACAATATCTTGAAAATATCTCTAAGACCCAAAGTACTCAGCCTGATTTTGATCAGATCACATTTTCTCATAGAAGCATCTCTGCTTCACTGACTTCACTCCATTTTTCTATTATTCATCATAAGGAGAGAAAACTAACCTCAACTGAAGATGTATTAAAGAGCCACATATTTTCAATTAGACACTCATTTCATACTCCAGACCACTACACTACATGATTATCATCCCTACTTAACAGATAAGAAAACTAACCCTTAATCTTACTTCCTTAACGTTTTAAATTTTATATTAGTTTCCTAGGGCTACAAAAGTGGTAAGTGATGGATCAGCCATAGAGAAACCCAGACAAGGGTCTTTCCTCCACACTAAGCATTCTCACAATCATTAGGACTATTTATTTCCAGTGTATTATCTTTATTAAGACACTAGCCAATAGGGTTTCCCTGGTGGCTCAGTGGTGAAGAATTCGCCTGCAGTGCAGGAGACCCAGGTTTGAGCCCTGGGTTGGGCAGATCCCCTGGAGAAGAAAATGGCAACCCACTTCAGTATTCTTGCCTGGGAAGTCCCATGGACAGAGGAGCCTGGCGGGCTACAGTCCATTGGGTTGCAAAGAGTCGGACATGACTCATCAGCTAAACAATGACAGGAGTCTCTGTCTGTTAACTAGACACTTGTGATGTACCAGGTATTATGTGCAGTGCTTTGCGCGTACTGCATCGTTTAACCCTCATAACCGTGGGATCTCGGAGAAGGCAATGGCACCCCACTCCAGTACTCTTGCCTGGCAAGTCCCATGGACGGAGGAGCCTGGAAGGCTGCAGTCCATGGGGTCACTGAGGGTCGGACACGACTTAGCGACTGAACTGAACTGAAATGAAAATTACATAGACGGGGGAGCCTGGTGGGCTGCCATCTATGGGGTTGCACAGAGTCAGACACGACTGAAGTGACTTAGCAGCAGCAGCAGCAACCTCGGGATCTAAACATTATGGCCATTTTGCAAGTGATCAAATAGAGTCAAGAAGTTAAGAGACTTGACCTACGTCACACAGTAACCACCCAGCAAGCCGAGGAGCCCATCCCAGGGCTGTCAGATTCCAAGACACACACTGTTATTGCTGTTGTTTTAGTCACTTCCCAGGTGGAGCCAGCAGTAAAGAATCCGCCTGCCAGTGCAGAAGACACAAGAGAAGAGGGTTCAGTCCCTGGGTCAGGAAGATCTCCTGGAGAAGGAAATGTCAACCCACTCCAGTATTCTTGCCAGAAAAACTTCACGGACAGAGGAGCCAGGCGGGCTACAGTTCATGAGGCCACAAAGAGGAGCACACGACCGAGCAACTGAGCACAACTATTAACAGTAGCCTCTAGACAGTGCAGTTTCTTCTGCTTGTCTTTCAATATTATTAGAAAATATTTTACCGGGAGTATGCATTGTTCTTAATACCTGAAATAACAGAGAGGTTTTAACTGGAAGGATAAATAGGAATGAAAATCATTCCATCTTCTGAACATTTCATTTTCCACCCTAATCAGTCCAAAAGTAATAATTAAGCTTCGACTACATATGATCACAAAAAATATGTCGTGAGTTGCCAAAATACCAATCGCTGAAGGAACTAGCATTACATACAATTTCTGAAATTTTCTGGATTACTCTTTTAACAAAAGGTCATCTGTCTCCAGACCCCTGTTCTTCCAATACACCCTACATTGATCACCAGATGAACACTGTCTTTCCTACTCCACTACTCTCAATGGCTCCCTAGTACCTAGCAAAGTGCAAAATGTTCCTTAGTCTCATATTCACTGTAAGGCCACACACTCTCCTGAGACTCATCTCCTATTACTCCGCAGGGTAAAGACTACATTCCAGTTACCTTGAGGCCTCCTAACTTTCAGAGTGTTCTATCTGGAATGTCTTCTCAATGACTAGTCAAAGTCCAACTATCTTCCAAGGACCCAAATGGAAAAGCCAAACTTGAAAATGAAGACCGGTCAATAGATTTTTCCTACAATGGGATGCACCTCAGTTACCAAATACATAGAAGGGGGCATGTGAATAAGCACTGAACATCACAGAGTATTTTTTAAATTAGCGTAGTCAAGTGACAAACCCTACTTGATAAAATTCATGACACCGTTAATTCCAAGAAATAACACAATACGTAGCACTCTGCCAATTAAGTGGTGACTCATATGTTGGAATTTTAATTTTCTAGTTATTTAGATAACTCTTTTACACTTAATTACATATTCTCTGCATGCACAAAGAGAAACAAAATAAACTAGCCAACGTATTCAAAAAAATTCTATTATAGGTCAAAATCCAACTTTCTCAAATTGCATGCTGATTCAGTTACCATGGTCTATGCCTTTACACAGTAAATACCACCTATGTTTCTTCATGGGTGATGCGCTATTTCTTATGCATGCTCCATTATGTCTCCAAGATTTCCTTCCAATCAACTGACACCCAATCTCCAATTTTTGATGTCTGCGTCTTTATCAATGAATTCAGTTGCCAGTTTTCTTTCTGCCATATGGCTGAGAGCAACTGTAAGACATATCTCAATTTCAGAGATGTGCAAATGTGAAAAAAAAAAAAAAAAGGTTTGTTTTAGAGAAAGGATGAAATGTGGGGTTTGACTAAAACACAGAGAAAGTCACTACTGGAGAATGTAAATACAACATTTATAAAAAAATGACCAAAGAAGAGAGATCTACATAGATGGCTAATGGGAAGCTGTTATAAAGCTCAGGAAGCTCAGCTCAGGGCTCTGTGACGACCTAGAAGGGTGTCGATGGGGGAGTGGGGTGGGAGGCAGACTCAAAAGGGAGGGGATATATGTATGTATATAACCCCTCAAAAGGGAGGGGATGTGTATGCATATGGCTGATTCTTTTCACTGTACAGCAGAAACTAACACAACATCTTAGGGCAATTATATTCCAATAAAAACATTAAAATAAAAAATTTTTAAGGAGAAAATAGTTTTTCTCTTCTTAGTTCAACATGAAGATCAATATCATGGCCCAGCCCTCATTCAGCTTTTGTCTCCCTCCATCTGATCCTTCTCCCCTTCTTCTGAGTACATCTGCTCTACTGATGTCCCCATGACACCAATTAGAGATGGCAGGAAGGGAAGCAGGCTGCCTGCCCATTTTCTCTCAAAGAAGCCGTCCTTTTTTCTCACGGTACCTGCAGTATTCTCTTCTTGGATCAGACAAAACCTCTAGAACCTACCTAATCTGAGCTGTGGCCAGAGCAGCAAACTCGTTAGGAAGAGGACCGTGTGGTTAGAAACAATTGCATACAAGAGCCTGAATATTCTCATTTTTAAGGAAGTGGCCATGCTTTTTAAGCCTTGTCGACTATTTTTTAATAGTGAAGCATAAGTCACATGTGGCCTCACTTCTTAATCCAATTCCATAAATATTTACTCAATACCCTACGAGTTTAGACCTGTGCTGGTCTGGGAATGAAACTCCGAGCAAAAGGAAAATTAGTCCCTTCAAAGAACAGGCATTCATTCAGTTTAAGTGGAGAGAAAAAAACAGTGCATGAGGCAGAGGAAGTATCCCAACTGTTCTCTAGATTAAATACAAACCTTTCTGCTTTTTCTTTTCTTTTTTCAAGTCTGTAAGGAAGGGTTATAAGAACAGTGCATCAAAATGTCAGCCATCTAAAAATTAAGTTGTCAGCTTTTTCCTCTGTACTGCAAATTACCAAAGAATTAGGGGTTTGGCGCTAATAGAAGCTTACAACTGTGAAGTGTGCAATTTAGCCAATCATGGTTAAGTCTAAAAATGCAACACCAAAGACGTTTCAACGAATTGAGCTGCAGTTCTGGTACTTAATTTCAACTTCTCTATTTGGGCTATCCTTCCTTTTTTTGGGGGGGGGGTTTCCTTCCCTTTTGCGTTGGCAATGTGTTCTGGACAGTGACATGGTTAAATGAGAACTGCTCACAGGTCCCACGTACATAATATTCTCACATGAGAAAAGGTCAGTCATCTTACTGAAGAGGTGGCAAGAAGACCCCAGGCTGCAGCTGTTCTGTGGGTCTCCTTTAATGCTCGCATCACATTCAAGTCAGGAATCACAACAGGAAACTGATTTATTACAAATTCGGGTGCGGCCTGTCTGGGATCATCTCTGCACTAGAATGCTCAGTTCAGAGAATTCAAAAGTGATAAATTATAAAATCGTCTACACATAAACCAAAAACTTACATAGAAATCAATGACCCCAAATCACTGCAGGTTATTTTCTACACTTGTGAAACCTCTTGCTTTCTTTTCCCCATTTTTTTTTTCTAATTTCCAATTGCAAACACATCACTGGAAAATACATCAGATAGAACACTGTCTACCCAGAAAGAGATTGTATCTCGACAGACACCACACCACACACTTTTGAAAGACAAGACTAACCACCTACACAAAGAATTTAGCAAGAATGCTACTTAGGTACAAAAAGAGTAAGAAATATACTGGCTCTATTCTCTGCAATGATAGATACTCGTTAATTAAGTATGATTTCTCAATGGCCCTCCTAAAAAACTAACAATATTTTCCTTAATAGGAGGAAGAGTCAATCATTTCTACTACTGCACACACACACACACAAACGCTCTGCTTCCTTAATCTCTGAAACACACTTTCCCATGCAGGCTGGCATCCATATCTCATGCTTCAAACGATACCTTATGGTGCAGTTCAAGTTGAGAAAGGAGAGCCTCATTCATGGATCAGGCAAAGTTAACGCCGGCAGATGCTTCAGACCGTCTGGTGTTGCCTGCCCCACCCTTGTTTCCTTTGAGCCATAGTGATGTCACAACACCAGACAGGGCAGGGCAGTGACTTCACGGCTCCAGTCCCTGCTTCTGAGCACACAATTCTCTGCAGCCAAGAGGAATCAAATGAGAGCAGAGCTCTCCAGGAGTGCCTGCCGAATTCTCAACAAGCTAGCAGCTGTGTAGCCTTCCAAAAGAAAGATGCTGCAGTGATACCATCAGAGATCTCTCTAAAGGAAGCGGTGCCAGAGATAAACCTGAGTCATGGTTTTCCATAGTAAGTCTCTATTTCACGATAAAGCTGACGTTCACAGGAAAACAATGGCTGGATCCTTAGAAGAGGCTGGGGAGGAAAGATGACCAAGGAACTCCAGGACTTAAGTAATCTCTCTCCATGAGAGTCAAATTCTCAAGGAAAAGAAACATGTCTTTATTTTTCAGCTCACTCTTGGAGTTCTATTTTACTGGAGAGAACATGAATTCTATTTTGTGAATTTTAAGGCTTTTTTTTTTTTTTTTTTTTTCAAAAAATCACTAACTTAAATACCCTGGAAAGTATGTCCCTGCCATAATAATCCAACAAACTGTAAATCAAGGAAGGATTCACAAAATACTGACATCATAACATCTCTTGGTCCATGAACAGTTGCCTCCCTTCTCCTTCGGCAGCCCCTTAATGCATTTGACCAATGTTTTAAGATCAAGGTATGGACAAGAGAGCTTCTGATCAAGTAAAAAAAAAAAAAATCCCAGGTCTCCTATTTCAACAAAATTCAAAGTTGGCCCAAGTCCAAGCACTGTACAAGAATTGACAAAACCTGCTTTTAACCTAAATAGCATTGGTACAGAAGAAATGACTTAAAAATGAAATGTAAACAGCTCACTGAGATACTGACCTTTGACCTCCATCTTCTCAATCCTTCAGCTCCAAGGGGTTTACAAATAAAGCGGCCACTCTTTCCTACTGAGAAATCATTCAGAAAACACATTCTGCGCTGCCAAAATTATTTGCCTAAAGTGTATTAGCTCGATAAACTGCAGTAACTGGTGCATCTGGTACGTTGCTTTTCTAAACCACTAGAAAATCATAATGCAAATGAGACTATTTAGTATTCAGCTATTTTATTTTCATCAATGCCTTCTGAAATTAACAAATTAAAGTCAGGCTTCTCAATATGGAATTCATTTCCTCTCGAAATGACTTTATTACTCCAACTAAAGTTTTGAAAGTCTGATACCAAAATTAACGTGCATTTTTAAAAAACGCTGTTTGATCCAAGATACGAATCACCTCCCATTCCCCAGAGTTTACTCAAACTCGATGCGCTCTTTTTCCTTAATAGGGCTTTTCTGCTCAATTTGCTGTATAATTACTGCGTCTAGGGTTCCCAGATGATAAATGGAGGTTTACCATTTTTGTTTGAGACATTAAAAATCAGTGTAAAATTCAAAAAGACTTTTTAGTGCTTGGTCTGATCTGATGGCTCTTCTACTAGGAAAGTTATTGCTACCAGGATAAACTCCAACGCACACCTGGCCGCCCCAGAGACCCTAAAATGGACCCCCCCCCCCAAAAAAAAAAGGACGAGCGGGATATCTGCAAAAACAATTCCGCCAGACTGAGGTTAAAAAAAAAAAAAAAAAAAGCTGAAACACCAAGTTAAACCCGAAATGCAAGCGACGCGTGACAGGGCTGCCTGGCCCTCTCAGGATTTCTCAGGCCGGCCTCCAGGCGTAATTAACAACACATGTTCTCTTTATCTTTCTATGTGTTCTGCAACCATCTCAACTTTAACCCTGGGCTGGGACTGAAGGAGAAAAAAAACCCTAGACAACTTGGGATCCGGAAATCTGGAAACCGAGGAGAGACCGCTCCCGCGGCGAAGGACCACAGGGGCAATGGAATAGGTAACCACACCCACCGCATTGCAGAAGCCGTGAACTTGCGGGGTGGGGAGGAGGGGAAGGAGGGCGAGAGAAGAGGGGAGACCCCAGACAGCGGGGGGGCCCGCGGCAGGAGCCGGGAAACACTCGCCTGGAACTGGCGGAGACCCCGACTCCCGGGGTCCCGAGCCCCGCGCCCCGGCCTCCCCGCCCCCAGCCGCCGCAGCGCCGCCCGCGCACACGCCTCCCGGGGCAGCGCAGCCTCACGGACGCCAGGTGAGCTGCGCCGCCCCCGGGTCCCCGGCCCCGCAGGTGCCCGAGCACCCCCTACCCCAACTGCGCACTCCGTTAGGAGGACGCTGCCTCCTCCCCCTCCCCGGCCACCCCGCTGCAGCCTCCGCCGCCGTCCGGGGGCCGCCGCCCGCCCCACTTCGGCGAAGCGGACAAGTTACATAAAAGCGGCGGCCGCTTGGAGCGCAGATGCTTTTGTGCGAGCGCACCTTACCCGCCCCGCGCCTGCCGAGCCCCGCGCAGACCCTCCGCCGCCGCGCGCAGCGTTCCCCGCGCCCCGGGCGGCGCCGCAGTGTCGCCCCCGCCCCCACCCCACCCCGAGGGGTAACTCAAAACATGGCGCCCGGGACGGGGGGAGGGCTCGGAAACTGACGGAGCAGGGGCCAGCCGCCCCTCTCGGCCGGGGCTCCGGGGGAGGCCCCCGGGGCCGGAGGCCAGGGCTCGGGCCGCGCGCCCGCCCCGCGATGCTGCAGCGCAGGGCGGGCGAAGTGGGCACGTCCCCCGGCGCGGCGCCCCGGCTCGGCCAGGCTATTGGGAGGGGGTCCGCGCGGGGGTCCCGCGGGGAGGGTGCCGGCTCCCGCGATTCGCGCGGCTGAGCGGCGCTGCAGCCATGCGCCTGCCCCCGGCCTCCGGCCAGCCCTGCGCCCCCGGCGACCCTGCACCTCCCTCGGACCCCGCGGCCCCGCAGGCAGAAAAGTTACCTGGGCTGGGCCGGGGGGCCCGGGCGCGCGGCGGCGGCGGCGGGGGGACCGGCTGGGGCGCGCGTCCTCGGCGCGGCGCGGCGCGGAGGCTCGGGCGTGGGGAGGCAGCCGCAGACGCGGGCGCTCGCCGCGCTCCCCGCCCCCCTGGCAGGAGACTCGGGAGGCTCCGCGGGCTGCGGCGGGGCACACGCCCAGGGACGCGCCCGGCCTGGCTCGGCCGCGGGGAGGGGGCGCTGGGGACTTCAGGGCCGTTGTGCCGCCGCCTCCGCCTTCTCCATCCCGGCGCAGGGTCGGGCTGGGGAGGACGCCTCCCAGACCGCTGCCAATCGCCTGAGCCTCCGGGTTTCTACTGCGATCCCTGCCGGGCTCTCTATCCGCCCCCCACCCCCACCCCTCCCAGACACCCCCGGGAGAGTGGGGGGAGGGCGTACCTGACCTTCAGGTGAGTTATTTACTGGCTTGGGGACTGCACGTCCCCCCCCCCCCCCACACACACCTTTTTGAAAGGAAAAAAAAAAAAAAATCAAATTGGCGGCATTTTGCATCGGGTAGGTGTCCCAGAAAGACTAAGTTAATGGAGAACATCTGAATTAGAGGTTGAGGGAGGTTTCCTGTTTTTCAGGCAGCCTCTTGCTCCCCACCGTCTCCCCATCCCCAACGTAAAGCTGCAGTTACAGGTGGTCTTCCCGGCCTAATGGGAAGTCATAATTGATAACGCTTCCCACTGAAATGGCGCGGGGTTGGGGCGGGGGGGAGTGGTTTGCAGGCGAAAGAAATTATTCTATTTGTCTCGCAGTATCACAGCCCTAGCCAAGTAACCAAGGCACATTTATTAAAATGTTAAAGGGCTTCTCCAAATACTCCTAGTCACCTTTCTGGGAGCTCACCGACTCATTCAGGGAGGGAAAAAATGGATGAACACAAGTACTGCGTTTACTATCGAGTGCCAGATACGTGGTGCACAGTTAAATGGCTGCGGCAGAGCTTCGGAACCGGGTCTCTCCGTGACCCGGTGTTTCCAGGACAGGGAAGATGGCAATAGAAAGGGGAGAGGGCTATACAGTGCAGGGAACCATATTCAATGTCCTGTAATAAACCTGATGGAAAAGAATAAAAGGGAGGGGCATTTTTCAGACTGTATTAGAGACAAGAGTTGGAAAACTGTGGTTCCTGTGTTTCTGTGGAGTTTATGGGCCTGCATTCTATAGGTTTGCAGCTTTGGGAAATTTTGAGGAAGAAAATGTGACTTGAGTCATGTCACAGGAAAAACATTCTGATAACACTGCAAATACTAGAAAGGATGGGCAGACAGGAGGTGAGTATGGCATTGTTCCAAGGACCAGAGATAAAGACCTGAACTGTCTTTTAAGTGACAAAGGTGACAGTTCAAACACTGGTTGTGTTTGGTGATGACCTGTGTTCATTTCCTATGGGGGCCACAAGAGTGTTCAGAGATATATATACACATATATGTAACATCTGTGCATATATGGTGGTGTGTGTTGCATATGAGATCTGTGAATAAAGAAAGGATTTCTTTTCCTATTTTATATATGCACACTAAACCACTTTCCTTTAAAGTGGACTTGAACAAATTGTATTGTTTACAGTATACACTGCATTGGCGTTATCACTGGAGATACAGATGGTTTCATATTTTCATTCATTTTATTGCAGTATTTTTGCTATTTTTTTTTAATTGAAAGTGAACTGCTTTCTCCCTGACTGATGAATCTTGGATCTTTCTAGTGATGGAAAAAATCAGCAATAGTGTATGAAGGTCTATTTTCTTGGGAGAAAATGTTCAAATACTAAACATTAGTTTTAAAAGTTAGAAGTACCTAACTATTCTTCCTAATACTGCATGAATTCAAAATTTGGAGTAAAAACCATACTGCTTCATAGTTTAATAGTTAACCTGGGAAGCGATTATTATGAAACTGTTTGGGCTTGACCAAGGCTCTATGGTATTCTTCTTTGTTTTTCCTAGCACACATGTGGAGAAAAAGAAAGGCCAAACAAAAATTCAGGAGCATCACAGAGCTAGCTCATCAGTACTTGCTTGTATCTCTGTAATAAACACTCTTCTTTCTACCTTGTGAATATCATGCCAAAGCCGCTGCTAGTCATCTGTCTCCCCACAGTGCCTCACTGGGTACATTGCAAGCAAGCAGTGAACACTTGCTAAATGAATAAATGGACATGGAATAAAGAACTAAGTTGTCACTTGGACGGTTCTTTTTCCTCACAAATAAAGGACTATTTCCAAAATGCTTATGTTTCAAAAGCACTTCAGTTCAGTCGCTCAGTCGTGTTTGACTCTTTGCGACCCCATGAATCGCAGCACGCCAGGCCTCCCTGTCCATCACCAACTCCCGGAGTTCACTCAGATTTACGTCCATCGAGTCAGTGATGCCATCCAGCCATCTCATCCTCTGTTGTCCCCTTCTCCTCCTGCTCCCAATCCCTCCCAGCATCAGAGTCTTTTCCAATGAGTCAACTCTTCGCATGAGGTGGACAATAGGGTTCCACAAAATAAAAAGACGCTATCACATATTAATGTTGTTTAGTATCTGACTCTTTTGTGACCCCATGGACTATAGCCCACCAGGCTCCTCTGTCCTGGCAAGAATACTGGAGTGGGTTGCCATTTCCCAACCCAGAGATCAAACCCATGTCTCCTGCATGGTCTTTACCACTGAGCCATCAGATATTAACACCTGCTGAGTAAAAACAATAATGTAAAGATTACACTTAGGAATTATAACTCTCTTTCGGAAATAAAATAAGGAGCTCTTCCACCTGGAAAAGAGAAGGGGAAAGCAAAAAGAAGGTAAGGTGATGCTATTCATAAAACACTAATAAACACTCTGCCTCCCTCCAGCTATCAAAAATAAAGCCACTCTACCCCCAGAGAATTTGATATTCTTGTCTGTGTAAGACCCCTCATGGTGCTGCTTCAATGGGTTACAGAAAAGTAGTTCTTGGGTCAAAGAAATGCCTTTCATACAGTCCCAGAGTGAATGCAGATTTGGCATGAGAATTCAGATTCCAGACTTTCTGTGTTCATACAGGAAATGCTGAAATAATCCATGAAACGTGGGGCAAGAATGACCCCATGCCATGACTCCAGCCCAGGTCTTAGTTCCTTCTGGTCTCTCCCACTAAGAGAGAGGCTTACCCTACAATGGGCTTCCTGAGATCGCTCTCTTGTAGGGAAGATACAGGCTTCCCAGGTGGCTCAGTGGGGTAAAGAATCCACCTGCAATGCAGGAGACACAATTTGATCCCTGGGTCAGGAAGATCTCCTGGAGAAGGAAATGACAACTCACTCCAGTATTCTTGCCTGGGGAATCCCATAGACAGAGGAACCTGGAAGGCTACAGTCATAGGTCACAAAGAATTGGACAGAACTGGAGTGACTGAGCATGCATGCACGCAGGGAAGATACATCACTAAAGGCCAGCAAGCTATCCAGAATTCTAGCCATGGTCCAGAGAAAAGGGACACAGCTCACTTTAGGCGAAGTATGTGTGTGACTTCATCCCAAACTGTAGAGACAGGATTCCCCACGAGCCCCCATCCATCCACGAGCATCAATAGCATGCTGACTCCGTGGTACGCACGGGTATCATGCTACGTGATGAGCGATGGTAACTCCAGCCGGATGGCCAAGGCAAAGGCAGCATTTACCAGCTGTATGCCAGCCTCATCAACAAGACTCCAGGAAGAGATGATGGAGAGTCTGTCTAGTGAACCCACCAGGACGTTGCCCTCCAGCAGGAGGACTGGGAGAACACTGACTGAAGCTTCACCAAACCTGGCAGATGCAGCCGCTCTAACAGGCGTGCACCCCTGTCCATGATCTCTGACCACCCTTCATGAAAGCATGTGGTATTTAAAAATAACTCTATGCCCTTCAGTCCTTTAGGCTGACTGTTCCTCATCGTCAGTTGTCCTAGTAAAATGCTAACAACCCTCGCAGTAACTAGCTGAGGCTTATTTTATGCTCATGATAATCTCAGGCACCTGAATTGCATATCAAGTCCTTGAAAAGAGGACACAAAGTCTTCAGCCATGGCATTACCAGGGACCATAAATAAGGGAAATCCAGGGATGAATGCATAATTCAGAAGCAACAAGCTTATTCTTCTGAAATGAAAATTCATTTGAGAGTTTCTGGGTTCTAAGAATAGTGTCAAGTTAACAGCTTATCAAGGCTTCCAGATGCTTCATTCTGAGTTTGTATACATCATTTCAGGGGTCTGTGTACATGCAGAGCACAGATGCAGAACGAAATTTTAAAACGCAAGTACAAATGCAGCACAAACTATGTAAAGATATGTACATATGAGAGGGAGCAAGTTTAGACCTGCTAGCACATCATTTTTTTTTTTTTAATGTTGAAGACTTATTCTCTTTCCTCTCCTTTATTCAGCTATTTTAAAAAACATTTTTATTTATTTCTAATGGGAGGATAATTATTTTACAATATTGTGTTGGTTTCTGACATACATCAACGTGAATCAGCCATAGATATACATATGTCCCCTCCCATTTGAACCTCCCTCCCACCTCCCATCCCATCCTATCCCTCTAGGCTGTCACAGAGCACCAGTTTGAGCTCCCTGCATCATACAGCAAATTCCCACTATCTGTTTTACATACAGTAGTGTTTATGTTTCCATGCTCCTCTCTCCATTCGTCCCACCATCTCCTTCCCACCCTGTGTCCACAAATCTGTTTTCTATTATCTTTGTCTCCATTGCTCCCTTGCCAATAGGTTCATCAGTACCATCTTTCTAGATTCCATATATATGCGTTAGTATATGATATTTGTTCTTCTCTTTCAAACTTATTTCACTCTGTATAATAGGCTGCTAGCACATCATTCTTAAAAATCATTCCTATTCATCAAAATTCCATATTTTCCTCCTTTCTATCTTTGTACTCTTGGAAAAATATTAGTCAAAAAGACATGGCTAATACATATCATTTAAGTTTCATTGTATTAAAATATACCCTTATTAAATAATTTTTTACTTTCCATTTGTAGTAAACTTTAGAAAGTAATGTCAGCACTTGTAAATAAATAGCATAATTTCTAATGATAAAATTTTAAGGGTTAGTCTAATCCTCAGTTCTTTATAAAGTTTATTTTTTTAATATAAATTTATTTATTTTAATTGGAGGTTAATGACTTTACAATATTGTATTGGTTTTGCCATACATCAACATGAGTCCGCCACAGGTATACATGTGTTCCCTATCCTGAACCCCCCTTCCCTTTATAAAGTTTACATGCTCAATAACTATTCTCTTTCTTTTAAGTAAAAATAAAAATCCATTAAGAATATCTTATCTTTGGGCATTTTGTTTATAATGGCAAAATATAAATAATGGAAGTTGGCGATCTGTAATTCACTGAAACCATATTGATACCCCAATAGATGATCACTGTTGGGTTATGCCAAGACACATAACATTTTAACCACTTCACCCCAAAAGACATGAAATAAATGCCAGCAAACCCCTTAGTCTCCTGTAAAGTTGTAAGTAATCCTAGCCGGCTAGTCTATTTCATCCTAACCAGAATTAACAAGAATGAACTGAGGAAGAAAAAAAAGTGGTAATATGACACATTCAGATGTCTGGTTTATTAGCTTGTTGACTCTGCAGGTTTATGTTCCCCACTTTAGGCAAACAGGCCATAGTTAACTCTGTACATTAAGGAGTATGCACCTATAACTACTCCCAAGAAAAATGTCAGCTTTGCTGCTTGACTTGACTCCTGTTTTCCAGGACCTTTATTTGCCATTTTCAATTGCCTCCTTGTCCATGCATACTTAACAACCTGAAAATAGTCCACAGCTTCCAGAATGTTCTGGGCATCAGTGAAAACATCATTAGAATATCTGTGTCCCTTGAAATAAATCTGGTGCTTAATAGGTCAAAGCCATCTTTAAAGACTCCGCTGTTGACTCTCTCCTGTTCAAGATGTTTATCAGACACTTGTCAGAACATCCAAGAAGGGCATGTTTGCAGATGATGCAGATCTGAGGAGGACACCAGAGTTTCTCAATTCAGGTGGTTTATGAAGAGTTTAAGTTTCTTATTTCCGTGTCAACCATAAACTTGGAAAGCTTATAAGCACTCACACCACTTATATCAGAATCCCTCAGAGTGCTAATAAGGAAGACTCTTTGGTCCAGCCCCAGGATAAGCAAACCAGAACCCCTGGGGTGGGGACCAGAGAGCAGGCACTTTTAACAAGCTCCCCAGCTGACACAAAGTCACACTTGGTTTTGAGGACCACTGGTCCAGGACACCAGGGTACAGAAATAATGACACAGGAGACAAGGTTGATGTATTATTTGCATAGCTGTTTTATAGAAGGTGGGACAGAGATAAGCGAGAGACAGCCTCCTTCAGCCACACAGATAAGCAGAACTATAAGGAGGCTCTGCCATCACAGTCAGCACACATTTTGCTGTAAGAGTTATTGCTTGGATCCTGTCGTATGCGTCAATTTGCAACCGCAGTTCATTCGCAGTAAGTACAGTAATAAATAACAATGAAAGATTGTTCTGTACCCAGTTCCAGCAATAATTAGATTAGATGCCCATTTATTGAAGACTGCAGTAACACTACAACTCTGACCTTAATTTCCAAGTGCACAAAACATCCTGACAAAGTTGCCAAGGGATGTCTCCTAAAAACAGGAAATGGAGAACTAATTGCTGGCAGTTTGGGTTTAGATTGAGATTTGACTCTCCCAAACCCAGCAAATAGAAACTTCAAAGTATTCATACCTTTTGCTAGAACATACATATGCAGACAGGTATCCCTTGTGCTGATCAGTGACAGCTAGTGAACCAAACCAATTGACTAGACATACATCTTTTTATCCTTTAGCACAAAGTGAGGGGTTTTGTTTCTGAAAAACAAGATCATTATTCCCATTAGTGTTAGTCAATCAGTTGTGCCTGCCTGTTTGCAACCCCACGGGCTGTAGCCCACCGGACTCCCCAGTCCATGGAATTCTCCAAGGAAGAATACTGGAGTGGGTAGCCATTCCCTTGTCCAGAGGATCCTCCAGACCCAGGGATTGACCCTAGGTCACCCGCACTGCAGGAAGATTCTTCATCATCTGAGCCACTAGGGAAGTCCTAAGAATACTGGGTGGGTAGCCATTAATATGTTGTTAATTTATGGGTCTTATATTTTTCATATCAAGTTGTAAGGTTAGTTTGGTTTTATAGTTGATGAGACCTACAGAATGAGAAATTTAAATCTAGTTTTACATATATATATATTTAAGTAACAAAAATATGACAACATGAGGGACACCAGAAGTATTTTCTTTCCTTAAAGGTATATTAAAAAGTGAGATTTCAGCTCAATAAAAGATAATAAATCCTAATATGAACCTGCTGGCTTGTGAGCAGTGGACTCTCCAGCTGGCAGGGTCAAGGGTCTCCATCTGGATACCAGATAACATCTGTCAGTAATGTCCCAGAAGAGATTCCTCTTACAGATGGGCAGTTTGGCAAGATCATATTTAAAGTCCTGTTTACCCCTGAGATCAAATTGTTTTCCAAGTGTTTGCCATGCAGGAACTAGAGCTTGCCCACAATTCTTCACTGTTGAGGTAGCAATACAAATCTTAACTTCATTAAGATATACTGACTGAACTATCCAGTATACTTATTACATATACATGTTTTACACACACACACACACACACACACACACACACACACACACACACACACACGGGGCTTTCCTGCTGACTCAGCAGGAAAGAATCTGCCCACAACCCAGGAGATGTAAGAGACTGTGGGTTCAATTCCTGGGTTGGGAAGATCCCCTGGAGAAGGAAATGGCAACCCACTCTAGTATTCTTGCCTGGAAAGGAACCTGGCGGACTACAGTCCATGGGGTCACAAGAGTTGGACACGATTTAGCAACTAAAGCACCACCACTATACATATACGTACATGCTATGGAATAGCCTGCAAAACTCTTTTATAGGTTGAAATTAATCTGCGATTGGTTCATTGCTTTTTCTGTGTGAATCTGAAGACAGTTTCCACCACTGTTTCCCTTCCTACCTGACCTCTCTGATCCATCAGCTCTAATCCACTTGTCCCACCCTTGCTCATCAGACCTTTATCTCTGAGTTATGTTTAATTGAGTTGCATTAAGTGGATGGCCACAATGTGGTCTGAGTCAAGGTACAAGGATTATAAATGGGAAACCATTATATTTCTAAGCTCTTTTCTGAAAATTTCCCAACTATTCCACTCTTTAACAAAATCGAGCAGGCACACACTCGCCATACAACATACATGTTCATGAGTGCCACTATGGCTTGATGAACAGAGTATGGAATGATGTTTTAAAATTGTTGTGTGACCTTGAACAAATTTCAGCTTCTCTTTATATCAATATCCATTGAAATATTTCTCCCATTTTCTGTCTTTTTAGAAGAGAGAATGTTTCTCAATCATGATGGTGCATTGGAAGAATCAGGTAGGGGAGATTTTAAAAAATAGCAACTGAAGTTCATTATGATGGAGGCATGAGAGATACATGTGGCCTTATTATAATTATTTGTACATTATGTACATTTGAAATATTTCATGATGAAAGTTTAAAAATACTTAAAAAATAACTGATGCTTGAGATCCACCCCCGAACCAATGAGATCAGAACCTCTGGGGAATGACGAGCAGGTATCAATATTTTTAAACATTTCTTAAGTGGTTTTTAAGGATAGGCAGAGTTGAGAAAAAAGAGTAAGAGAAGACCAAAGCACAAAATTAAACAATATAAAGAATTTCTCAAAAGAAGGATACCATGAAAATCAAAATTAATAGTAGCCACCTATTTATACCTTCAGAAGTCATTGGATTAAACATGCATGTACCCATTATCCTCTGTGAAGCTAGTTGTTTTTTGAACACATGTTCTGTTTCCTTGGTAGTGCCTGCCATCAGATTTGTTGATACTCGCACTCTTTAGGGGAAACTTATTACTGTAGCTGGCTGCCCATTTCACAGTAATGTGTCAATAAAATGCTGGCATATTTAACAACAGGCATAAAGAGCTCATAACACTAAATATCATGACTAGAATTTCAACAACTCTTCAAACACCCCAAAGGAAAAAATATCATTCATGGTTTTATTCCAAGTTCCTGCATAAAGTAGAGAAAATATACTTGTATACTCATGAGTATCTTGGATGGTGGATGATAGAAGATTCCAGTATGTGATCAGAGGTGTCTAGTAGGGAGTTGTGTCTAAATAAATATAATCTTAATGTTTTATGATTTGAAGCTAGTGATTTCCCCCAGGGGTGTTCACACATTGGGATTCTACACCATGTGCCCAGCTCAGTGATCATGATTTTTTACTAAGAGCCAAAATTTATGGAGCCTTTGCCTTGTACAAGCAACTGTTTTACGAGCTAGTCTATGAGACTACCTTGTTTCGCCATCATGAGATAGATCCTATGATTGTCCCTATTTCACAGAAGGGGGAAATGAGGCAGAAACGAGTTCAACGATGTGTCCAAGGTCACATAACCAGACCAGTAGAACCAGAATATAAACTTGGATGGTCTGACTCCCAAGCTAGACCCCAAAGGCTTCCAACTCTACAGTCACATATACATACACGCATACACATATTTAGTTAAATCTCATGAAACTGGCATTCTCTGTGTTTTTTGACTTTCAAAAACAGTAACTACAATATGTACTATAATGAGAAGACACTGAATTAGCTATGAAGGCAGGGACGCATGCAATTAAGGAATGACCATTTCCGCTACCTGGTAATTTTATTTTGGAGCCTGTGCTCTTAACCACAGTGCCCAGTTGTTCCTAAAGAATTCCATCAGTTCAGTGCAGTTTCATCAACAAATTTAAAAAGTTGTTCCCCACATGGAATCCATGTATTCCAGCTTCCCTGGTGGCTCAGATGGTAAAGAGTCAGCCTGCAGTGTGGGAGACCCGGGTTTGATCCCTGGGTCGGGAAGATCCCCTGGAGAAGAAAATGGCAACCCACTCCAGTATTTTTGCCTGGAAAATCCCATGAACAGAGGTATCTGGCAGGCTACAGTCCATGGGGTTGCAAAGAGTTGGACACAACCAAGCGACTTCACTTTCTTCTTTTGAGATAGATCTATTTTACTAAGAAAAGTATTCTTTTTTTTATTTTAAGAAGAGTATTCTATTTCAACCTTGGGGAAAAGGCCGAAGGGGAAAGTTCTGCTCCGTGAGTCAATTCTAGTGGCGCTACCTTCAATATAACCAGAATACCACCACTCTCCATCACACCAGCTTCCCTGGTGGCTCAAACAGAACAGAGTCTGCTGCTGTGTGGGAGACCAGGGTTTGATCCCTGGGTTGGGAAGATCCCCTGGAGAAGGAAATGGCAACCCCACTCAAGTATTCTTGCCTGGGAAATCCCATGAACAGAGAAGCCTGGCAGGGTACAGTCCACGGGGTTGCAAATAGTTGGACATGACTGAGCGACTTCACATTCTTTCTTTCTTCTCATCACACCTACTGCTAGCACTCTGGGGCAAACCATCACCATCCCTCTCTGGGTTCCTGTAACAGTGTCATCATATTTCTCTCTTCTGCCTTTCTGAGATTTCTGTTGTCATTGTCCAAATGGAAGACACTGTGATCCTGGTGAAACAAGCCAGATCATGTCACTCGTGTTCAAAGCCGCCAAAGACCTCTAGACCTGTATCCTCTGCCGTCACTGTTCTGGCCTCTTCTGCCAACCACATATCCTGTCTCTCTCACTCTGGCTCCTTGCAGATCCTCAAACAAGCCAGGCACAGCCCACGCTCAGTTCCTCTCTCTGACATGCTGACACCCCATCTTCTTCAAATCTGATCACATGCCATGTCCTCAAAGAGCCTGATTGTAAACGGCAGACCTGATTATAAACTGACCCAACACTCCCACCCTGCATCCTGCATCTGTCACACCCAATATTTCCTTACTGATTACATTCTCAATGTGAGTCCCACAAAGGCAAGAGTTCTGGGATCTTATTCCCTGGGTGTCCCGGCCACAGAGAACAGTGCCTGGCAGAGGGAAGGCTCTCAATTTGTATTTGTTGGATGAAAGAATGAAGAAAGGAGCAGGGATTATAAAAGAAGGGACTCTGAGGAGAAGAGTGATTAGAAGGGCAGGAAGTACAGAACTGCAGAGTTAGGTTGCCTGGGATTGGGGTTGAACACCAGAAAGATTCAGAAGGATGAAACTAAATATGAGAAGGAACGGATGTATGGTGGAAACGTGTGCAGAGTTACAAGCAACATACTTCCTCCAGATCCAGTGGTAGAACTGATCTGGGCAGAGTCTCCTAACCACCCTAAAAGGCTCCCCATCCTCACCCTGAACCAACACGGATGACATCAGCAGGGTGCACCTCTTACCACATCCTCAGTGATGAAAGTCAAGAATGGTGTAGCCACCACCCCAAATGCCACTTAACATCAGGGAGGATTTAATGAGCACTGGTCTTCTCAGGACAAAAGAAATGTCACAGGATCCAGGTGGGACCCTCCTCGCTCATCTGCACAAACAATGGGGATGACCACTGCAGTGGGAGTTGTCGCATCAGCTGGAGCAGAAGTATCCAGGCTAGAACTGCTTCTCACATCCATGGTTGCTATGGTGATATTTATAAAGATGTCACCATGATCAGTCAGTGAATACTTTTAAGAGGCTTCTGGAGGATAAGAAGTTACAAACCCCCCTCCATCTTCACAAATCACTCTCATCCCACTTGCTCCCGATAAATGGCTCACTTCTTTTGATTGCACTTGGCATACCCATGAAAGATGAGTCTCACATTCTGTAATTTCAAGCTTGAAGCCTGTACTGTGTTTTTCCATGTGGTCTGCATTTTGGTTTTATTCAGTGATTCATGGTGCCTGTTCAAAGGTCACCAGGTCAATGCTTCACCTGCCAAGAATGTCTTCTAATCCCCAGCCTCTTCCATCACCAGGGCAACAAAGGTCTGTGGCCTCCCACCCACTCTGAAAGAAGTGTCCTTGTGTATTACATTGCCAAGTTTATGCCACAGCCATACTTTAAACAAATCTTAGGAGACAGAGTATCTTCATCACTCCCTGTGCCCCACATCATTAGATTGCAAGCCCTGTGAGCAAACTGGGTATATTTTTCTCATAGTTGTACTTTCCAATATGAGTAGCATGGTACATTAACCCTAAGAAACTCTGAAATAACTCCTAGCACCAGGCACTAGAGGGCTTAGTGAATGATGCCACCATCCCCAGCCATGCTCCTTAGAAACCCTGGGTCTTCCTGGCACCTCACCCCCCATCAGCTCCTCTACCCACTCTATTACTACGTCCTTTGCATTTTACCTGAATCTCCCGGATCTGTGCACATCTCCCCTCTCCACTCTCCGTATTGGAACAGTCCGTTCTCCAGTCTCCAGTTTCCCTGATAAGAGCGAGCACTCAGGGACATAAGTGGGTTGCTTAGAACATGAACAGCCCACTGTTCTCAGGGCAAGGACAACTCCCTCTATTGCAGCCTCAGTGCTCTGAGTTCTCATCGAGCTCCTGACCCATGTGCCCTTCCTCTGCTCTGTGCAGACCAGCTGCTTTCCATTCCTCTTTTCCGGCTTCCATAACTGGGTCATAGATCCTCCAAAAGTGCCACCACTGCAACTCTGCAGGGAGGGTATGACTGAAAAACCGCTATTTCCTTTTGCTAGAATGAAATCCCAGCCTGCTTCTCCTCACTGCTGTGTCCCCACCATGCACACTGCCTGGCACGTGGGAGATGCTCGTGAACATTTATGATAAATGAACGTCACCAGGCTCTCGTCATTGGAGATGGTATGGTCCATGATGATTAGGCGTCTGCCTGCACAGGTGGTGGCGAGGGGCTCACTACTTCTGATACAAAGAAAAAGCAAATGCATAAACCTGGACTCCACAGGCTTTTAGGATCTTGGACACATAAGTAAGGCTCACAATGGGCACTTAAATATTCATCCATATCATTTGTGCATAGGGACTGAGCAGGTACCAAAACCTTGCTATTTCTCCCAGTGGTGTGGCAGGAGCAGGAACACTTCCACCCGAAATGCTGCCCATAGACTGGGGAGAGTGAGGCAATTCTTCCTTGGCCCAGAGCATCAGCCTCTGAGCTTCGCCACTGGTTCACATTCACTCTTTCCATGTCAGTGATCAATCCTGGGAGAGGAATTAAAGACCAGGCGAGGAGGAGCTGTCCGTCGGTACAGCCATCAGGGATGGACTGTGGGGAAGCCTGGCCGATGCTGAGTCTCTCTGTCTGGCCCTGGCTCCTCATGCTGGACAGAACATCGGGCCTGGCGTAGCCCCCTGACTCCTCCATGCGCCAGAGCCCTACTTGGCCTGGGCCATGGTGCTTCATCTCTTTGTATCTGCTTTCTCATTTCTAAACTGAGTGACTAACCTGCTTCAAGGGCCATTGAAAGGGTTGGATGAAATAATGTAGAAAGCACTTAGTGAGCTCTTAGGTTCATAGAACGGTGATGGCGTTAAATGAGGTTACGAGGGCAGCTCACACTCATACCTTTTGGCCACGCTTCCTTGGCCAATGCAGCCTACAGGTTCCTGACAGCTCCCTCCCTCCATCTCACCTCTGTGGGCTCCAAGATACAGAGGCAGAGCTAAGCGCCCCTGGAGAACCAGCCCACTTGATAAGGTAAAGAAGGATGGCTCCTCTGTTCGTGGAATTCTCCAGACAAGAATACTGGAGTGGGTTGCCATTCCCTTCTCCAGGAGATCTTCCCAACCCAGGGATCAAATCCAGGTCTCCTGCATTGCAGGTGGATTCTTTATTGTCTGAGCCACCAGTGAAACCCTCAACCTTTGGGAGGTGTGTTGAACTAATATATCCAGTTCATGAGGAGCTAGGAAGAAGCAGCAAGGAGCCCTTAAATAGCTAATCTGACTCAGTTCTGTTGCCCGATGGAAAGGGGTAAATGCAGGAAGTCATAGCTACTCGGAGCCAAGAGCTTATATATTAACACGTGTGCTGCTCCTAACACATTTATTTCCCCAGTCTTGCCGCCATTGCTGGAAGCATTTTTAAAGCACTTATCTGAGACGTTCTCAAGAGCATGTGTCAGTATCTGGAAATCCCATCAAAAACTACAAATACTCATGTTGCTGAAGATAGATATATTTTTTTGAAGGAGACAAAATGATTTAGCACCAGACTAATGAATAAAGGGATCAACTGGGGTCAGAGCCATTGGCCATCAAAAAAAAAAGAAAGAAAGACACAAACCTGGAGTTCTAACTATAAACACATTCAACTGAGTTCTTAGAAGAGTTTAATGGACTAGTTTAGAAGGAAGTTAAAAAAGCAGTTCCAAAAATACTCTGAGCCGCAGAACCATCTCCACTCACAAACATAGCTCTCATTTATCGACAGCCTATTATCTGCCAGGCACTCAGTAAGTATGTTACATACACTCTATCACTTGAGATTCAGAAAACTCCTAAATCTATATTGTACCATCTCACACCTGAGAAATTCAGTCTGTGCCCAAGGTCACAACCAAGATCTTACAGATAGAACTGCACTTGTCTGCATAGAAGTATTTATTTGACAGCTCTTTCCTCTCCATCTTCAAGAAGACAACATTCCTTTGAATGAATGCTCTCCGATATGTTTGCTAAAAAAATTTTTTTTCATATAACGGCCAAGCTTTCTGTAATCCATGCAAACATAGAACCCTACAATAACCATGCAGGATTACTAGAACCTGGGGCCTTGATACAGGGCTTTGCTAGTGGACAGAAATTTCCAGTGTCAGAGGGTCTGAGACCCTTTCAAATGGGAAGCAGAAATGAGCCTACAAAAATCTCAGAAATGAGTAACAGAGAATGGGATGTGTATCCAGCTACCGTTATTTTTACAGGGAGGGTTTGAGCTTCTAGTATGAAGAATAATTACAGATTAAATTTAATTATGTAGAAGCTGCACAGACTAGGTGTTAAGAGTTGCATTTAAACCTGACTCTGGAATCTCTAGTGCCCAGTTGCTTCGGTTGTGTTCAACTCTTTGTGACCCTAAGGACCATAGCCTGCCAGGCTCTTCTATCCATGGGAATTTCCCAGCAAGAATACTGGAGTGGGTTACTATGCCCTACTCCAGGGGATCTTCCCGACCAAGCAATCAAATCCATGTCTCCTGTGTCTCCTGCTTTGCAGGAGGATTTTTTACCATTGAGCCACAGAGGAAGCCCAGTAAATTATCCCCTAAGGCCTCAGTGATTTGAATGCAAAGTGGGACTCACCCTCCTCCTAGGGTTGCTTGAGAATCAAATATGTTAAGCTCTTCCTAGTGTGTTTAAGGCAAAGGAAACCCACGATAAATGTTAGCTGTGATTATTCATATTGATGTAGAAATACATTCATTTCCCGAAGGGTCATTATCTGGGAGAGGGCACCACAGGACAGACATTCATATTCTACAAAGGTACTTAGTCTTCGGCAGTGGTGCTTTAATTCAATTAGACTACATCAAGTCTGAGGAGTTTTTTGCACTTTATAAGAATTTTCCTTGCCAACATTACACAGTGTCTGAAATTAATTAAATGATAGTTTCTGAAGTAAAAAGTTTCCAGGACCCATTTCTGTAGAGTACCTCGGAAAAGAAAAATTTGGCATGCATTCCTCATGAAGATGAATATACATTTCTTTTTTCCTGTGGAGAACTTTGTGATCTTCAAAATATTTGGCAGCAGTTTCATCTTTATGAAGTCAAGGCAGCCACAGTTACTCCCAAGTTGATCAGCAGAATAGATGATGATGTTTTCCTATCATGAAATGTTCTCATATCATTAAGTCTGGACTTTTAACAGCCCTATTTTCAAATTAATGGAGAAGAAAAATTTCCCTAGGTTCCTAATTTAGAACATCAATTTTACTCAAAGAGAGAGAAAGTTATGGGTACCTGGAGGACCTACCTGAATTACAGGAAGTCCCTGTTGCCAAGAGAGCTCTGCTTCTCCCCCATCTTAGGACACTAGGAGAATCTTATATAGGAGCCATCTGTGAAATCCTAGCTAACTGAATTCTCACCAGAGATAGGATCCCCAAAGCAAAGTTTCATAGCTGCCATGCAAAAAACATCAATTCAGTAGAACTGAAATACTAGAGTTTAGCTCTAATACTTTGTCCACCTGATGCAAAGGGCCAACTCATTGGAAAAGACTCTGATGCTGGGAAAGATTGAGGGCAGGGGGAGAAGGGGATGACAGAGGATGAGATGGTTGGATGGCATCATTGACTCAATGGACATGAGTTTGAGCGAACTCCAGGATATAGTGAAGGACAGGCAAGCCTGGCATGCTGCAGTCCACGGCGTCGCGAAGAGTCGGATACAACTTAGCGACTGAACAACAACAATCCGTTCTTCAAAGGGATGAAACAGACCTCCATCCAATTACCTGGGAAGCCAACCACTGAAACAGTCTGTCTTCTGAGCTCCAAACAATCAGTCTACAAATGAACCTATGGATGTCAGTGTTTATAAATTCATGGTTACTCGGATTAATTTGAAACCTTCTTGCAGTTCATATCAATCAGGCAGTATTTACTTGGTTGCTTCTCTAGAAAAACTAATGAATACTAAACAATATTACTGATGGCTTAATAACTACCTCAGATTCTTGGTATGTGATCTAAACAAAATATTTTTCACTTACCGCATAATTAGCAGTTTTCAAAAAGATAAGAGAAAATTTCATGATATTGCACCTATATCACGACATTAGATATTATAGTTTAAAATTTGCCTTTATACATGCTAAAGCACGGACATGCTATTTCACCTACCTCTATAGATAGGCTAGTTTTTATTTGCCATCTTAGTTTGATCTTTGGCTCAAACTCTACTATACCATCCAGACACGAAAATATATGCACCTCCAGTGACCCCGCCAAGATGCTCCCTGCAAATCCTCTTGGCGTCTGTGTGTTGGATGAGGTTTTTCCCCAACTTTGAGTTTCAGAAATGCTGAAAGTAATCTAAAGTGTTTGTATAAAAGGATGAAATAAAAATGGTGATAGCACAAGAGCTAATTAAAGTTCAACCTAAAATTAGATGGGTTCCCTTGATTAATTGCATAGCAACTGCCTGATGAGTGAAGGAGTGAAGAGGACATCCAAAGTCTATACTAGTCTAGATGCAGTGACTTTAAGAATGAAGAACAGGCACTTCCCTAGCTGTCCAGTGTTGAAGAATCCACCTTGCAATACAGGGAATGTGGGTTTGATCTGTGGCCCGGGAACTAAGATCCTATACACCGAGGAGCAGCTAAGCCCACATGCGTGTCACAGCTACTGAGCCTGTGTGCCAGAACTAGAGAGTCTGGGTGTCGAAACAGAAATCCCGCATGATGCCATGAAGACCCCAAGTGCCACAACTAAGACGTAAATGCAGCCAAATAAATATAGGAGGAAAAAAAAAATGCAGAACTCTTATTCCTAACTTAAAATTGGTTGTTTAGAAACAGTTCCCCCAGGGAAGCATTTAGAAAAACTAAACAACTTTGGCAACACAAACTGCCTGATAAGAGTAACTTTTTAATTTTAACTTTTTCAAATTTAATTCACTCTGTAGGAAGAGACAACCTGTTACTGAACGACGTCAAAGCCTCAGGTGAAGTACAAAGTCTGTCTGAGTAGGGGAATGAAGCCTGCAGATCCTAGTTCTGGAGAACACTGCAGGAAACCCCACTGCACCATTCCGAAAAAAACCCTACATTTGTTTGGGTACATTGATCAGGAAGGGAACATCTGCATGTTTATTGAAAGGAAATTGAATGGCAGGCCTTGTTATGTGACTCAAATGTTCTGTTCCATACTTTACGTGGTAATTTCCAAGACATTATATTGGGGGGAAAGAACAAAGAATGTATTATCTTCTGCGGTTTTCTTACGGCCACACACGGCAAATCCTTCACAAGACCCTTCTAAAAGGCTAGTGATAGACTGAATGAGATGTCCAAGGAGAAACTTTAATTTTCAAGTAGTATACATAATTAAAAACCATATAAATGTGCTTCATGTGCTGAGGCTGCAGCATCTTTTGAGCCATAAAGAAAGTGCCTAAAAATAAGTTGGGGGGCATAATGGAAGGGACATGGGAGCTCCTAAGAGCCAAGACTGGAACAATTGAACAAAAAGGAAATAAGGATGATACTGGAGTATAACCCAAAGAATCAAGTAAATATCCATGATTCCATTCCGTTATAAATAAATGACTGACTAAATAGGTGGAAATAGCAGAGGGCACAACTCTTACAGAAGAATTCTAACTAATAATTGTAGGATGAATGAAGGAAATAGAAAAATCACCAGATCCATGGATGAATGCCACAATTAGGGGGTGAAAGTTTAAGTTTCAGAATATCTCCCCACAAATATTTGTTAACTACAGATGGATGCGTGTTACCCTCCTTATAGTCGGAACCACCTTAACTCAGGTGATGAAAGTTGACATTGTCAATAATGTTAACACAGAGGTCACAGGCTCCCTGACATGATGCACTGAGAGGTCACATCACTTGTGTAGGTTCTTCTCCAAATGCATGACCTCAGTCTATTCGCGGAAAACATGGGACTTCCCCGGTGGCTCAGTCAGTAAAGAATCTGCCTGCAATGCAGGAGACCCAGGTTCGATCCCTGGGTTGCGAAGATCCCCTGGAGAAGAGAATGGCTAATGGCTAATGGCTACCCACTCCAATATTCTTCCCCGGAGAATTCCAGGGACAGAGGAGCCTGGCGGGTTGCAGCCCATAGGGTTGTAAAAAACTGGACATGACTGAGCAACTAACACTTTCACATGCATGAGACAAAGCCAAATGGAGGGACATTCTACAAAATATCTGGGACACCAAGGGCTTGAATACACACTGTTTCTCCAGCATCTGCCTGCGAGTGTGTCATGTTGTCAGGCTTCATGGCGCTCACTTAATAACCAAGCCACCAAACAATTATCTTTGGAAATGATTTAAATGACCATAGAGGAAATCCTATTCATCTTAAACAGTACCACACACAGAAAAACATAATGCAGTTCAATTCGTTGATATTTTAAGACTAGACTACTGATTCATAACATATAATACTTGCATCTTTCAGCTTCTCTGTCTAATGGGCTTGGTCAAATAAATGACTTCTAAGAAAAACACGACATATGCCAAAATGCAGAATTTTGCTCTAGCTCAATTGTTGAAGTAGGGAACACATTTTAGCTATCTATTAGCTTGATTTGTGGATGTATCCATCAGGATTGCCCCAGGAAGCAAGAGGCATATGCAGCTGTGAATTTCGGAGAAATAACGCAGGGAATTTTAGAGAAGCCAACAAGGGGTGTTGCACCAGGAAGGGAAGAGGAGGGATACTCTGTCACCCCCAGGCTGACATGGTGTGGGGAGAAAGCTGTTAACAGCACTCTCTGTGAGCTGAAAGATAGGGAAGAATCCATCCAACAAGAGTGGTGCCAGTAATATTTCCTTCCCATTTCGTTCACCATAGAGCACTGAACAGAGTTCATTGTGCTATATAGTAAGTTCTCATTAGTTAGCTGTTTTATACATAGCAGTGTGTATATGTTCTGGTGGCTCAGATAGCAAAGAATCTACCTGCAATGTGGGAGACCCGGGTTCAACCCCTGAGCAGGGAAGATCCCCTGGAGGAGGGCCTGGCAACCCACTCCAGGATTCTTGCCTGGAGAAACCCATGGACAGAGGAGCCTGGCGGGGTACAGTGCACAGGGTCACACAGAGTCAGACACGACTGAGGGACTTAGCATGCACTCACTTGTATATATCAATCCCAATCCCCCAGTTCATCCCATGCCTGCCTTCCTTCCTTGGTATACACATGTTTGTTCTCTATGTCTGTGTCTCTATTTCTGCATTGCAAATAAGTTCATCTGTATCATTTTTCTAGATTCCACATAGAAGTGATATTATATGACAGTTTTTTTTTTTCTCTTTCTGGAAGTATAGTTGATTTATAATGTGTTAGTTTCAGGTGTACAGCAAAGTGGATATATATATGCTTTTTCAGACTCTTCACTCCTATAGGTTATTATAAAATATTGAGTATAGTTCCCTGTGCTGCACAGTAGGTCAAACACAGAATATTATATCACATAAAGTGAAAAATGAAGTTCAAATTTCAATTTACATACCCTTTTTTTTGCCGAGAATTATAATAGGCAATCAATAAAATACTTTCAAGCATAAAAATACCATATGAGGGTTGTATTCTATGGAGCAAGTAGGAAAAAAAATTAAAGTTTAAGGAGAAAAAGAAATGATGCAAAATATCTGCAAAAGAAAAGCTTGTTCCTGTCCTTGTAAAATAGCTGACCAGCAGGAAATTGCTAGGGCTTCCCCGGTGGCTCAGACGGTAAAGAATCTGCCTGCAATGCAGGAGACCCAGGTTCAATCCCTGGGTCAGGGAAATCCCCTGGAGAAGAGAATGGCTACCCACTCCAGTATTCTTGGGGCTTCCCTGGTGGTTCAGATGGTAAAAAAATTCTGTCTGTTACATGGGAAACCTGGGTTCGATCCCTGGGTCAGGGAGATTGCTACAGAATTTAAAAGACATGTATAGAAGAGTGATGTACTTGTTTGATTATGAAAAGTATCATATATGCAGGATAGCTAAAACCATGTGCAGTGTAACCACTTAAATTTAACATGAAAACATTTCGTGTAAAATCATTTAGATATGAGCCTAAAAATAGACAAGGGGTACATAGTTTCTCAAACTTTTCTAGGTGGCATAGAAGCAAAAAGTATGAAGATCGCTGGTCCTCAATGAAGTACTGTCCCATCCATGCTCGAAAGCTGCCCTTCTCCTTCCACTGTGGTTTATACCAGTTCTTCTGGATGGTTACGAAGAAAAACAGTCAAATATGAGAGAAAGGAAAGGCTTTGTTGAATATCAAAGAATGTTTTTGAAACACTAGATGGGAAAATATGGATCTAGATTTCCCAGAGGTCTCTCCACATTTGCTAGGGTGCTCCCTGGGGTATACTCAAGCCCTGATTAAATGCAAAACATCTCTGGATGATACTGATTATTTGTCAACAGGAGGAGAGACTAACAAAGTTACAGTAATGTTCCTAGCAGTATATATATATAGACCATTCCCAGGATCTCTCTTGGAGGAAGCACGTAAAATTTTTTGTTCTTCAAGTCCATGCTTTCAGATCCTCGGATTTCCAAATTAAGAAGTTGTTATTAAATATGTTGTTGTGTGTTACCCACTTCTTCAAAGAGCCTTGGCATAGCCCCAGCATGCTTTGAACTTCAGAAATTCTATAAGAAACTCAAGCTAAACAATGAGAAAAAGAAAACTAAGACTTTCAGTTATAAAGACTTGAATTATTGAAAAAATTGAGTTTAGTGCCGATTATGCAAGCTCCTACAAGGAGATCAAGCCAGTCAGTCCTAAAGGAAATCACCCTTGAATATTCAATGGATGGACTGATGCTGAAGCTGAAGCTCCAAATACTTTGACCACCCGATGCAAAGAGCCAACCCATTGGTAAAGACCCTGATGCTGGGAAAGATTGACAGCATAAGAAGAAGGGGGCGGAAGAAGATGAGATGGTTAGATAGCATCACCAGCTGAACGGACATGAATTTGAGAAGACTCTGGGAGATAGTGAAGGACAGGGGAGACTGATGTGCTGCAGACCACGCGGTACAAAGAGTCGGACGTGACATAGCAACTAAACAGCAACAACAACAACAAACAATGGAACTTTTCCATAAATACAATTTTATAAAATGTATCTTGATTACAATTGGTAGATTTGATTGGGTAATGTTTTCTTTCAATGGGACTGTGTAGCTTTTTAGCACAATTTTCAGTAATCTGGAAGAGGAATTCTCACAATTAGCCCTTCAGATCTAGAGGCAATCTAAAGGGGAAAAAAATGAAACAAAATAATAACAGCAGAATTTGTTTTGGTGAGCAGATCATTTTTAGTTTGATGGTGTCATTTTAAGGAGGGTGGTCAGCTACCTCCCAATATTTTTAGCAGGTATTGGTACTTATTGTATGAAGTTAATCAAATGTTTACTGCCACTCACTCACTTTCTAATTTGGAATCACTGTCACTGTTGGGGGCATGGCCAAAACAGCAATTAAGAGTCAGCAGGGCTTGTGAACAATTTGATTAAAATGTTGCTGAAGTGTAATGTATCATACAACACAGTTCTCAGATTAGTGATGCCCCCATTGTGAACGAGTAGCCCACCTGAGGGATGAGAGGGATGGGTGAGAGGGGAGCATGTTCTTGGCCTCTTAAGGGGCAATTGTGTTTTACTACACAGTTCTTAACACTAGGTTAGGTGACTAACTCAGAGATGTGTATTTCTTTTACCCAGAGGTGAAAACCTTGCTTCTTTTCCTCTATTTCCCAGGCACACACAGCTTTCAATAGCTTATTTTCACTGCCTCTAAGTGGAAGATGTTTATCGTGTGTCCCCAGTTGGAATTCTTAAAATATTTCCCTATGGCAATATATTGGTATGCTGCTGCTGCTGCTGCTAAGTCGCTTCAGTCGTGTCCGACTCTGTGCGACCCCATAGACGGCAGCCCACCAGGCTCCCCTGTCCCTGGGATTCACCAGGCAAGAACACTGGAGTGGGTTGCCATTTCCTTCTCCAATGCATGAATTCATACCAAATCTTAGGCGTAATTAAATTGTGGTATTTTTTGCTTTTAAAGGGATATTTATTAATGAAAATATTAAATCCAAGTGGATATCTAAAATTTTTTAATTTGTATATAACCAATATGGCTAAAAATATACATGGTAGAAACTGATAGAATTAAAAAGAAATGCAAACATCTAAATCACGATTGATATTTATCACACTCAGTAACTAATAAAAGAAAACAAAAATTGTAGTCAATGTTAGAATTGGTTCAAAATTTTACCTAAGCATACTGTGGTGTTGGAGAAGACTCTTGAGAGCCCCTTGGACTGCAAGGAGATCCAACCAGTCCATTCTAAAGGAGATCAACTCGGGGATTTCTTTGGAAGGAATGATGCTAAAGCTGAAACTCCAGTACTTTGGCCACCTCATGAGAAGAGTTGACTCATTGGAGAAGACTTTGATGCTGGGAGGGATTGGGGGCAGGAGGAGAAGGGGACGACCGAGGATGAGATGGCTGGATGGCATCACTGACTCGATGGACGCGACTCTGAGTGAACTCTGGGAGTTGGTGATGGACAGGGAGGCCTGGCGTGCTGCAATTCACGGGGTCACAAAGAGTTGGACACGACTGAGCAACTGAAATGAACTGAACTATACCTTCTTGGGCACAGAACACTACAACCAGCAACCGCAGGATATAAATTCCCTTGAGACACACAGAATATCACTGTACCACTGTGAATAGTGTTTCTCTCAAAAAGAAAAAATGTTCATCCAGAAACTCAGACGGTGATCTTGGTTGGAAACAGAGTCTTTTGAAATGAATTGCTTAGAATGAGGTCATGGGGAATTTGTTGTTTAGTGGCTAAGTTGTGCCCTACTCTTTTGTGACCCCATGGACTGTAGAGCACCAGGCTCCTCTGTCAATGGGATTTCCCAGGCAAGAATACCAGAGTGGGTTGCCATTTCCTTCTCCAAAACTGTGGTACTTTGATAGCAAAGTTCAGCTATACAGCTAGATGAACTTTGCTTAGAGCTGAAGACATACCTCTTCAAGACTTGTAATCAGTGCTGTTTTCTTTTCTATGTTTCCTATTTATGATTCAAGCTTTCTAAAATGTACACTAATGAGTCTTTTTTTGTACTCCAAACACTAGAATTTAGTATGATAAATTTTTTGGTAATTCACTTTTTTAATTGAAGTATAGTTAATTCACAATGCTTTGTTAGTTTCAGGTGTACAGCAAAGTGACTCAGTTTTATATATATATATATATATATTTCAGATTCTTTTCCATTATAGGTTATTACAAGATACTGAGTACATTTACCTGTGCTATACAGTAGGTCCTTGTTGTTTGCGTCGTCTAAATATCATAGTGTGAGTATGTATATGTTAATCACAAACTCCTAATTTATCCCTCTGCTCTTTTCCATTTGGTAACCATAAAAGCAAAACGGCTGTCTGGGGAAGCCTTACAAATAGCTTGAAAAGAAGAGAAGCAAAAAGCAAAGGAGAAAAGGAAAGATATAAGCAACTGAATGAAGAGTTCCAAAGAAGCGCAAGGAGAGATAAGAAAGCCTTCCTCAGTGATCAGTGCAAAGAAATAGAGGAAAACAACAGAATGGGAAAGACTAGAGATCTCCTCAAGAAAATGAGAGATACCAAGGGAACATTTCATGCAAAGATGGGCTCGATAAAGGACAGAAATGGTCTGGACCTAACAGAAGCAGAAGATATTAAGAAGAGGTGGCAAGAATACAGGGAAGAACTGTACAAAAAAGATCTTCATGACCAAGATAATCATGATGGTGTGATCACTCACCTAGAGCCAGACATCCTGGAATGTGAAGTCAAGTGGGCCTTAGAAACCATCACTACGAACAAAGCTAGTGGAGGTGATGGAATTGCAGTTGAGCTATTTCAAATCCTGGAAGATGATGCTCTGAAAGTGCTGCACTCAATATGCCAGCAAATTTGGAAAACTCAGCAGTGGCCACAGGACTGGAAAAGGGCAGTTTTCATTCCAATCCCAAAGAAAGGCAATGCCAAAGAATGCTCAAACTACCACACAATTGCACTCATCTCACATGCTAGTAAAGTAATGCTCAAAATTCTTCAAGCCAGGCTTCAGCAGTACGTGAACCGTGAACTTCCAGATGTTCAAGCTGGTTTTAGAAAAGGCAGAGGAACCAGAGATCAAATTGCCAATATCTGCTGGATCATGGAAAAAGCAAGAGAGTTCCAGGAAAACATCTATTTCTGCTTTATTGACTATGCCAAAGCCTTTGACTGTGTGGATCACAATACACTGTGGAAAATTCTGAGAGAGATGGGAATACCAGACCACCTGACCTGCCTCTTGAGAAACCTATATGCAGGTCAGGAAGCAACAGTTAGAACTGGACTAGTTCCTAGTAGGAAAAGGAGTATGTCAAGGCTGTACATTGTCACTCTGCTTATTTAACTTATATTCAGAGTACATCATGAGAAACGCTGGGCTGGAAGAAGCACAAGCTGGAATCAAGATTGCTGGGAGAAATATCAATCACCTTAGATATGCAGATGACACCACCCTTATGACAGAAAGTGAAGAGGAACTAAAAAGCCCATTGATGAAAGTGAAAGAGGAGAGTGAAAAAGTTGGCTTAAAGCTCAACATTCAGAAAACTAATCATGGCATCTGGTCCCATCACTTCATGGCAAATAGATGGGGAAACAGTGGAAACAGTGTCAGACTTTATTTTTCTGGGCTCCAAAATCACTGCAGATGGTGATTGCAGCCATGAAATTAAAAGAAGCTTACTCCTTGGAAGGAAAGTTATGACTAACATAGATATCATATTAAAAAACAGAGATATTACTGTGCCAACAAAGGTCCGTCTAGTCAAGGTTATGGTTTTTCCAGTGGTCATGTATGGATGTGAGAGTTGGTCCGTGAAAAAAGCTGTGCGCCAAAGAGTTGATGCTTTTGAACTGTGGTGTTGGACAAGACTCTTGAGAGTCCCTTGGACTGCAAGGAGATCCAACCAGTCCATTCTAAAGGAGATCAGTCCTGGGTGTTCTTTGGCAGGACTGATGCTAAAGCTGAAACTGCAGTACTTTGGCCACCTCATGAGAAGAGTTGACTCATTGGAAAAGACTCTGATGCTGGGAAGGATTGGGGGCAGGAGGAGAAGGGGACGACAGAGGATGAGATGGCTGGATGGCATCACCGACTCGACGGACATGAGTTTGGGTGAACTCTGCGAATTGGTGATGGACAGGGAAGCCTGGCGTGCTGCACTTCATGGGGTCACAAAGAGTTGGACACGACTGAGCAACTGAACTGAACTGAACCATAAGTTTGTTTTCCATGGCTGTGGGTCTATTTCTGTTTTGTACATAAGTTCATTTGTGTCATTTTTTTTTTAGATTCTACATATCATCATATGTGATGTTATATATTTGTCTTTGACTTACTAATGAGTCTTTAAAAAGAGTATTATTTGTTGGTTATGGGACAGTTGTTATAATTCTTATAAGGAGGCTGTCTGGAGGTAGAGGGATTTACTACCTGTCATGTTCACTCTGGATAGAAAAGGTGCTACTTTTTAATCCTGGAAGGGCATCAAGAATTAAACAGACTTATAGCAGCTGTCTGGGGTACTGAATTGCTATTGATAATATTTTTAACATAAAAAAAATGCATTTAAAATTCTAAATAAGTGGTTCACCAGCTTCAAGAATACAGGTCATTCTTATGTAGTCCCTTATGTAGGCAAGTTTCCTTACTCACACAGGTTTTATTTCTCTGCTGTTGCCTGGCAACAGAGATGTGGCAAGAGATGTCAGAGGTGAGGCAGCAGACTGCAGTCATTATGGAAAAGCAAGCTTATCAGCATTTTCCATCGAACTTCGTAATCCTTGAAATAAAATAGGTTTCATCGTGTTGAACAGTCTGTATGTTTTTTCTTATCAAATGCCAAGTTTATAGAGACTTTCTTTCTTTCTGAATATAGGTCCAGTACACATGGAGAATTTAAATTATGTGCCTTGCTTTGAAATGGACTTCTCTCTTATATTAGCACATTTTGCAGGGTAAAGTGGAAAACTTTCAGCATGCTGAAGTCATGTACTCTGAGAAAAGTGGTTGTGAACACATTTGAAAACATTCCAAGAGGCATCCGAAATACACATTGGTTCTAAATCTCCTCACCATTGAGCCATTAGTTCACGTCAAATAAAATTCCATTTTCAAATACATTGACCTGCTTATTAAAAAATTCTTCTTTTAGAGAAAGGAATGCAAACATTCTCTAGGTTGGCTAGACTCTATTTTGACATGAGCAGCAATGTGATCAAAATTTAAGCATCATTTCTTGGAGTTTATTTTTTTCAGCCTGTTCTGTACCAAATGCTAGGCCCCTGAGGATTCATAGCTCTTGGGTAATTAATTGCATTTCAGCATGATGCATTTTAGGACTTCTTTTCCAGTGGGCAAAACATAATGTGATTTTAATGACATTTCATTTCTGGGCAATGTGGTGTTCAATGACTCTTACCCCCAAATTTTAACTTTTCCAGATAACTGCTATAAAGGTAAGAAACTTGAGTTAGAATCAGGTTCCATGTTGGTTTGCAGTGGATTTTTCTCCCTGCTGTGGATCCTCCCTTATATCATACCTAAGTGAAGCCACAGTGACCACCCATTTAGGGATGTGTCCTTAAATCTGAGTAGAAAAAATTAACCCAGTCCTTCCATAGCTGAGCAGGACCCTACGGGGCCTTCCTGGAAGGGACCTCCCCCTCCCCCCATGTCTTCCACCTTCCTCTTGTCTATAGAAAAATGTTAACCTCTTAGGCTGAATACCAGACCACCTTACCTGTCTCCTGAGGAATCTGTACACAGGTCAAGAAGCAACAGTTAGAACTGGAGGTGGAATAACAGACTGGTTCAAAATTGGGAAAGGAGTACGTCCAGGCTGTATATTGTCACCATGCTTATTTAACTTCTACGCAGAGTACATCATGAGAAACGCTGGGCTGGATGAATCACAAGCTGGAATCAAGACTGCCAGGAGAAATATCAATAACCTCAGACATGCAGATGATACCACTCTAATGGCAGAAGGCAAAGAGGAACTAAAGAGCCTCTTGATGAAAGTGAGAGATGACAGTGAAAAAGCTGACCTGAAACTCAGCATTCAAAAAATGAAGATCATGGCATCCGGTCCCATAACTTCATGGCAAATAGATGGGGAAAAAGTAGAAACAGTGACAGATTTTATTTTCTTGGGCTATAAAATCACTGCAGATGGTGACTGTAGTCACGAAATTAAAAGATGCTTGCTCCTTGGAAGAAAAGCTCTGACAAACCTAGACAGCATATTTAAAAAGTAGAGATATCACTTTGCTAACAAAGATCAGTATAGTCAAAGTTACGGTTTTTCCAGTAATTATGTACGGATGTGAGAGCTGGACCATAAAGAAGGCTATGTGCCAAAGAATTGATGCCTTTGAATTGTGGTGCTGAAGAGGACTCTTGAGAGTCCCTTGGGCTGCAAGGATATCAAACCAGTCAATCTTAAAGGAAATTGACCCTGATTATTCATTGGAAGGACTGATACTGAAGCTGAATCTCCAATACTTTGAGCACCTGATGCGAAGGTGTGACTCACTGAAAAAGACCCTGATGCTGGGGAAGAGTGAGGGCAAAAGGAAAAGGAAATGGCAGGGGATGAGATGGTTGGATAGCATCACTGTCCCAATAGAATGAGTCTGAGCAAACTCTGGGAGATAGTGAAGGACAGGGAAGCTTGGTGTGCTGCAGTCCACAGGGTCACAAAGAGTCAGATACGACTGAGCAACAGAACAACAACAAATGTCCTGGGAATTGGGGGTCTGTTTAGAACTCCTTCTCATGTATGTTTGTGTGGCATGTAAATAAGCATCTACTGACGAAGTCCTAACCAACAGCCGTACGAGTCTCGCTGTCCATTACAGGGTGCTGGTGAATCATTGTCCTTTACATTACCCTTAAAGAGCAGCTGGGAGACCCTCTCAGGTTTCAGGAGCAGGACAACTGGGGTTTTTATCTTACGATATTTCAGATCTGTCACACATCATGTCTTCCTCTTCACGTCCCCTGAAGGAGTTAAACCTGCAACCTACCTCGTCCACAAGGCATGAAGGTACATACCTCTCAGACTCACCTGGTCCTCGCTCTGCTTTGTCCTCCCTGTATCGTCTTTTAACCCTGACTTCCTCCACCATTTATTCTGTTTGAACAATTGGGATGCCTAACTCAGGTACTTTAGAGCAATACGGGATATGAGTTTTAAGAACTAGCAACAAGCAAAATAGTTGCATGGAAGAGAAAGATAGTCTTTTTCCTGCTTTTAGACCTCTACTTTGTGAAAGCAAACAGGATTCAGTATGCCCCATCTATCCACCGCCCCCAACTCAAGGGAGTCCTGACATTCAAAGATGGCAAGAGTTCTGAGGAACAGGAGTAGGTGGGGGCCGGACTTGCAAGAAGGAAAGAGAAAAATCTCACATCTGAGCAGCAAGGAATTGAAACTAAGTTTCTGTGACTACGGGGTCACTTCTAAGGAAAGTCAAGAAAATGCCAGTCAGGAATTTCTCACATTAAATCCCAAAGTGACATTTAAAATCCTGACACATCCAATTTGTATAACACGAGAATGTCATCTCCACAGGACGTGTTTATGAAGCAGCTTTGCTCCTGCATCACACGTGTTCCCCAACACGGGCAGGTCTAAAAATGATCCCAAACCTGTTACTATATTTTCTGCCCTTGCAAGTGAGAGAGAACCTTCATTAAAAAAAAAAAAAAAAAGGGAATGTAGAACGTTGCTCCGGTTAAGTAAAGTGGTTATTAGTCTGATGAAAAGCAGTTATATGCTAATCAATAAATAGGATTAGGATATTTACGGTAGTAACTATGGGGAGGAAATATAACTGGATTCTCAGAAGCCACTGTGACTGGAGACACAGCACAGATACTCTCCCAGGCAGCTGGCATCTGCCCATGTTGTACAGATAATCAGTGAGAAGAGAGTTTTTCTTAGAAGCTGTGTACACATACATTGTTTCACCAATTTGGTTCAATGACCAGAGAGACCTCATCACTTCCCATTCCCCTAATAGACTCCATTTCCTATGTTTCTTTTCTAAATCAACTCCAACCAGAAATCTATACCTTGTAGCAAACAAACCTCTAGGGAACTGTTCACACAATACTTCTTTCTTACAAATGAAACAACAACAACAAAAAAAACAAGAGCTATTTATATTTAAAAAAATCATGACCAGATTAGACAGCTAGGGTAAAGGATTCCGATTGTTAATGATTGGTAAGTAGAATAAAATGCTAAAATAAGTTGCCTAAAATATAATACTTTAAAATGACATTAATAATATTTCTAGGTTAAAATTATGTCTGTTAACAGTGTGTCCTTTACAGCTAATACAATTTAAATTTTCCTCTCAACACTAATTATTTTATTATGTGATTTACTCTCATTGTCTACTCATGACATAAAAACATACCTTGGACATGAATTTCAAGTTAGAATCAGTTTTTCTAATGTAATTTACCAATATCTTGAATGTATTTCATTGGTGGTAAAATATTCATATTTTATAATATATGATATACATATAATTTGATTATGTGTAATAATACATGCTTCCCAGATGGCTCAGGTTGTAAAGTGTCTGCCTGCAGTGTGGGAGACCTGGATTCGATCCCTGGGTTGGGAAGATCTCCTGGAGAAGGAAATGGCAACCCTCTCCAGTACTCTTGCCTGGAAAATCCCATGGATGGAGGAGCCTGGTAGGCTAGAGACCATGGGGTCGCAAAGAGTCGGACACGACTGAGCGACTTCACTTTCACAATATGTTGTATGCTGCTGCTAAGTCGCTTCAGTCGTGTCCGACTCTGTGCGACCCCATAGACGGCAGCCCACCAGGCTCCCCCATCCCTGGGATTCTCCAGGCAAGAACACTGGAGTGGGTTGCCATTTCCTTCTCCAATGTGTTGTATACGATATGAATAATATATATGATATAAATAATATGAATAATATATATTAATATAAATAATATGTGGGTTGCCATGCCCTCCTCCAGGGGATCTTCCCAAACCAGGATCAAACTTGAGTCTCTTGCATCTCCTGCATTGGCAAGAGGATTCTTTACCACTAGTGCCACCTGAGAAGCCCTTAATATATTATAAATATGATATGTAATAATATAAATAAATGCTATATCAATATATTCAGAATTTAGAATGTCTCCCTTCTCATCCAGTAGGTAGGAAATATGATATATAGTAAATTGTAATATAATATAGATAATATATATCAATATATCCAGAATTTAGAATGTCTCCCTTCCCATCCAGGGGCTCTACCTAAGTAATCTTCCTCTACCAGAAAAAAGCCTTCTGGGTATTTCATCTCCCAGACCTAGATACCACTTCCTATCCCTGCATTGCTTATCTTCAACCTGTTTATTCTTCCTACCAACCATCCCTCCTCTTTTTATTCTCACACTGACGTCTGAGATTTGGGCTAGATTATTTCCAATCTCCTGGCTCCAGTGTCTGACCAACTATTCCACTCTGTTCTCCACTCCACTCCAGTGAAATCTTTCGAACCACAGTTTTCAAGGTCACTGTAGCTGTTCAATAACCTTCAATAGATCCCGTGCAGCGAAGTGTGAGCATGGCAAGGTTGATATGCTCTCCTTAGAAAGGCCTCTTTGACTGCCCCTTGGCTGCTACCTGGGAACTTGGATTAGGGGGAGAGTTCCCTCTGCTACCAACTGATCAGGTGACTCTCTTGGCCCAAACTGTTGGTACAAAACACGTGGCTTATGCCGAATACCCACTTTCCTCCAGGAGCCTGGAATTTTGATGGGAATGTGGTAGAGGATGTCCATGGGACCAGCCACCAATAAAACTCCTGGGCAAGGAGTCTCTAGTAAGCCCACAGGCAGACAACATTTCTCAAGTGTTGTCAGTTTATTCTGGAGGAATCAGGCACACACTATGTGTACTAAAAAGCAGAGACATCACTTTGCCAACAAAGATCAGTATAGTCAAAGATATGATTTTTCTAGTAGTCATGTACAGATGTGAGAGCTGGACTGTAAAGAAGGCTGAGAGCCAAAGAATTGATGCTTTTGAACTGTGGTGTTGGAGGAGACTCTTGAGAGTCCCTTGGACTGCAAGGAGATCAAACCAGTCAATCCTAAAGGAAATCAACCTTGAATATTCATTGGAAAGATTGATGCTGAAGCTGAAGCTCCAATAATTTGGCCACCTGATGCAAAGGGGGCAACTCACTGGAAAAGACCTTGGTGCTGGGAAAAATTGAGGGCAGAGGGGAGAAAGGGACAACAGAGGATAAGATAGTTGGATGATGTCACCAATTCAATGGATGTGAGTTTGAGCAAACTCTGGGAGATAATAAAGGACAGGGAAGCCTGGAGTGCTGCAGTCCATGGGGTCGCAAAGAATGGGACATGATGGAGCAACTGAATAGCAAGTTGCAAAAAATTACCAATTTCCAACCAAAGGCCTCCCTTAACAGAGCCATTTTGCTTCAAATGAACCTTATTTTCTCAGTAACTTCCATGCTAGAAGCTTAATTTTTGTATAGTCCTGCAAAACTTTCTGGATTTGTTGAAAACAAACGTGAGAAATAGTTCAGAAACAGACACTCAAAGAAAAATAAAGTGTGGTGCAAAATATAGATAATATTCAAAATATCACACCAAAATCTCCCAGATAATAATATTGTTCTTGAAAGTTATTCTGAGAAAAGGAAAGAATTAAGAGAGATTAGCAAGTCAGTAGTTGGCAGGAAAGGGGTTGGGTTCTTGTTTAGTCAAAGCCCCTTGTCTCTCAGGATGAGGTGGGTGACACAGGAAACAGCCCCCTTTGGAAATATTATGAACTCACTTGATAAAATACATGTCAAGATCAAAAGATTTCAACAAGAGAAGAGCCCGCAGAGAAACCTTTCTGAGTTTCCTGCTGCTTCTGTATACATACCTTGCTAATTAGTTACTTCTGAAACTAATTATTGCTAAAATTCATTTTCCCAGTGATCCACAAAAGACCCACAGAAACCACTGAGAATGTCAGACGTGAGACTCTCTGGCCTGAAATAGATCCCTGGCTTGACTGACAGGCAGCTCCCTCCCTTTGAGGTATAGGTGTCATCCATGGTTTAATGAAGTTGTTTTACTATTACTTCCAGAATAAATTTAAGTTACATTTGACTATTCTAGTCTGTGTAATTCTTGGCACAAAGAAAAACGAATTACAACTTGTGAATTGCAAAGCCTGAGCGTAAGCCTGTGGCGTTCTTCTCTTTGGAGCACATTCAAGCTTTTAACCACTTCTTCCATGGAAGTTGCCATAATGACCGAAAGCTGTTTCCTAACTCTAAGTGTGTGTCCTTAGAGCAAAGACTTTTTGATGAATCAGATTGGCAAAGACTAAGAAGGATAAAGAGGAAGGTGAGATGACATTGTAGCTAAACCCCATCTGTTCTCACGTCCAGGTTTTCCTGCTAAAAACTGAAAAGCAAAGCCTTCCAACCAAAGAAAAACTAGAGAACAATCAACTTAACAAAGTCACGAATGAACCAGTGTTTTCAGAGGCTTCAGGCACTAAAGAAGAATTTCCACATTTCCCTGGTTGAATTTATAAGTGGACTTGCTTCAACATTTATCCTGTTCAGAGTTTAATAAATGGTCACGTCTCATAAGCACACATTCATGTTAGGAAGACAAAAACGTTACCTCCAAATCCTAAGAGGGACTTTGAGCACAGATAGAGGCAGATGAAGGATGGCATGCTGCAGTGCAGCAGTTTCAAAGTGACCGGAGTGCAGGCATCCTGGCTTCTATTCCTCCAGGAATAGACTCAACGAATCACAAACAGATCCAGGGAAGTAAAGGCAATTGTTTTCCGATCACAACCAGCTACTCTCCTTGAATTCAAAGCTTGAAACAACAAGTCAGGGGAAGGAAGCAATCACTGCACAGCATCCCACAGTGTCCTTCAGACCCATCTCCGAGTTGTTTTCCCGGCCCCTCTGCAGCTTCTCTGCATGACTGTGCAGCGCACTGAAAAGTGCTGTGAAGCAGCTTCAGTGGCAGCAGCAAAGAGAACACCACAAGTCACAGAGGGCATCCTAGGACCGCCGGCTCCCGGGCATCATAGAGTCTTCTTCTCTGTATCAAATTTTCAGTGTAAATATGTAAATGAGCATTTTATAAATCCTTAGTTTCCCACAGTTGCCATATTTTTAATTAGACTTTTTATGCAGACCATTTAAAAGGTCTTATTGAATTTGTTACAATATTGCTTCTGTCTTATGTTTTGTTTTTTGGCTACGAGGCTTGTAGGATATTAGCTCCCCGACCAGGGATCGAACCTGCATTCCCTGCATTGGAAGGCAAAGTCTTAACCACTGGACTGCCAAGGAAGTCTCTTCAATGCCCTATTAATGCGTTTGCATGCTCAGTCATGTCTGACTCTTTGCAACTCCACGGACTGTAGCCCACCAGGGTTCTCTGGCCATGGGATTCTCCAGGCAAGAATACTGGAGTGGGTTGCCATTTCCTCCTCCGGGGGATCTTCCTGACCCAGGGATTGAACCCACATCTCCTGCACTGGCAGGCAGGTTCTTTACCATTTGAGTCACCTGGGAGGCCCATGCTTATTAATACACACAGTTTAAACATACCAACAGAGCTATTGAAAGCAAAATGGAACAATGATGCTGATTTTTTTTCTCCTTTATTTTACCAAAGACTGTACTGAGGCTCTTCCCTTCTAACTTTCTTTCCTCATATTTCTTCCAAGAGAGTCTGAGTTCAATCTCTAAAGTTTAAGAATATTAGTAGGGCTACACTGGCCAGGCCCATAAGCAGAGATTCTCCAACTAAGTAAATGGGGCAAATTCCAACAAAGCTAGTCTATGAAATGGAGGTGCTGGCAGTGGGGAGAGAGCAAGAAACAAGCAAGAAGTTTTCTTTCTGATCATCTATTGTGCTCTAGGCTAGTACTTATGGTACGTTATATAAACATGAATCCAAAATCAACCCCTGAACACTGAGCTATCAACCCCATCTTTAGATGCAAAAATAATCTCCAAATGGTCAAGTAACTTTCTCAACATCTCCTACACACAAGTAAGAAAATCACCACCCAAGAGAAAAGTGATCAAAATATAGGAAGAGACATTTCACAGCTGCCAGTAAGCGTAAGAAGTATTCATCATTGTTAATTGTCAGAGAAACATAGAACTCTAGGGAGATAACCAATTAGCAAAAATGAAAAAGTCCCACAAGCGTTAAAGGACTATGGACCTACATTCCAATGAGAGTGAAAATTAGGTCAACTGACTTTGGAAAACCATTTGGTTCTAGGTCCTGAAGTTAAACATTCATACACCCTAGGATGCAGCAATTCCACATCTGCCCAAGAGAAATTCTTTTTCAATTTCAATTATTATTTTTAATTGAAGTATAGTTGATTCACAATGTTGTGTTAGTTCCAGATGAACAGCAAAGTGATTCAGTTATACGTATATTTATAACAATTCTTTTCCAGATTCTTTTCCTTTATGAAAGTGAAAGTGAAGTCGCTCAGTCATGTCCAACTCTTTGCGACCCCATGGACTGTAGCCTACCAGGCTTTCCTTTATAGATTATCGCAAAGTACGGAGTATAGTTCCCTTTGCTAAACAGTAGGTCCTTGTTGCTTATCTATTTTATGTACAGCATTGTGGACATGTTAACCCAAACTTCTAATTTACCCTTTCCCCATTCTCTTTTCACAACTCTAAGTTTGTTTTCTATTTGTATAGGCCTATTTCTGTTTTGCATATAGGTTCATTTGTATCTTTTTTTGGTTAGATTCCACATATAAGTGATATCCTATGATATTTGTATTTCTCTGGTTTATTTCATTTCGTATGATAAGATCTAGGTCCATCCAAGTTGCTGCAAATGTCATTATTTCATTCTTTTTTATGGCCGAGTAGCATTCCATTGCATGTGTGTATCATATCTTCTTTATTCATTCACCTGTTGGCAGGCAGTTAGGTTGTTGTCATGTCTTGGCTATTGTACATAGTAATGGTATGACCACTGGGGTGTATGTATCTTTTCTTTTTTTTTTTTTGTATCTTTTGAAATTATGGTTTTCTCTGGATATATGCCCAAGAGTGGGATTGCAGGATCATATGGTATCTCTATTTTTAAGTTTTTCAAGAAACCTTTGTACTGTTCTCCAAGAAACTTACACATGTGCACAGAGACTTATGTTCAATGTCAAAACAGCCCTCTCTAAAACAATAACGTTATGAAGACACACAAAGGCCCCATCAACAAATGACCATATAAATACACTATGAAATGCTTCACACATTAGAATATTAAACAATAGCGCAAAACAAAGGTAGTACGGTGTATCATCATGTAGATGAATCTCTGAAATAAAAAATTAGTTTCACAGGATCACATGCAACATTATATCCTTTACAGAAAGTAAAAGAGGATTATAATGAAAAGTTTCCCTTTTGGCTTACTTATGAATGCAGTGAGAGCGCACGGAAAGGAAAGAAAAGGAGTAACAAACATGAGACTCAGGATAAAGTCAGGGCAGGTGGAGCTGGAATGAATTAAGGGAATAACCTAATGGTTACGTGAAGGTCACTGTCAAATCCTGGCTTTTGTTTGGGGAGGTGGTCTCATTGGTCTTGTATGCATGCATACTTAGTCGCTCAGTCGTGTCCAACTCTGTGACCCGACGGACTGTAGCTCGCCAGACTCCTCTGTTGGTTGGATTCTCCAGGCAGGAATACTGGAGTGGGTTGCTATTTCCTCCTCCAGGGGATCGTCCCGACTCAGGGATCGAACCCGGGTCTCTCCTACATTGCAGGTGAATTCTTTACCTGCTGAGCCACCTAGGAAACCCCCTCACAGGTCGTACTGCATTTAGAAAACAACGAAATAAAGAGAAAACACCAATTGGAGTGTATAATTGACCAAGGATTACTAGTAGTCTAATTCACACAAGTGTGTGCATACTAAGTCACTGAGTCATGTCTGACTCTTGTCTACCCCATGGACTATAGCCTGCCAGTCTCCTCTGTCCAAGAGATTCTTCAGGCAAGAATATCAGAGTGGGTTGCCATACCCTCCTCCAGGGGATCTTTCGGACCCAGAGATTGAACCTGCACCTCTATGTCTACTGCATTGGCAGGTGAGTTCTTTACCTCTTGCGCCACTTGGGAAGTCCAGTTTGTACATCTGAGGTCCTAAAAATACCCAAAGAAACAAGAAAAAAACCCAACAAATAAAGAAATATTGGGTCCAAGTCATACAGTGCTGCATTAAGGACTCAAATTCAGGTTCAGCACACTCTGAAGCCCCACTGCCACCAGAACAGAGACCACTACCCTGCTTTCAGCTAGAGACGTACAAACAGTGCAGCTGACTCCCATTCATCTATGAGGATGGAGCAACCTTGTCTGCAGGTCATAACCAGAACCGATCAACTTAGTTTTCCCAGGTTGTGTTGAAAGAGAAGAAAGGTATCACCAGTCTAACAGACACTTTTGAACAGTACACAGACCAACCAGACCTAGCATCCTGAACTGGAGGGGGCTGTCTCACTCTCACAGACTCAGTGTCCTTAGGACGCAAGGACTTGAGATGATGATAAAGGTGGTGATCCTGATGACTTAATGCTGTTATCTGCTTATCACCCAGAGCACTACCAATGCTTTTTGACATGTCCCTCACTACAATCTATAAGGCATGGATTATTATTGTTTCCAATTTAAAGACAAACTGACTGTAAGAAAAAGAGGTCAAGAAATTTCCCAGAGGACATACAATTATGATGGAAGTCTTGAATCCAGTTGCCTCTCATTCCATTGTCCAAGCTCTTAATGGTGGCGATACTAATACACACACATATGTACAGAAACACACATAGTACCAACACAAATATCCATATGTACTCTCATGTGTATAGATACACACATGTGCATGGACACTACATATATAAATACACACTCATACATATACATATAGACACACATCATACACACATATGCATGAACACACACCCAAGCACAACCTGTATTTAGACATACATATTCACACACACGTATTAACACATATGTATATATACTCATAACAAAAGATACATACTCACAAGCACACATGTATAGACACATACGTGAACACACACACACATGCACTCATATATACAGACATAAACACACAAAATGTTGCCTAGTTTTTCTGGCACTACTCGAGACTCATTAACTATTTTCAAAAACCCTTGTGTCCCTTCCCTTCTCCAGCATATGTCACTGAATCATCCATATGAGAAGCAACTTGGCTTAAAATAGACGTGATTCCCTTGGAGCAGCTGGTCCATGACGCCCATCCTGGGGCTCCCGGTTACAATCCTTGCTAGTGATTTCACACGTGCTTCCCGCCATGGCCTGTCCTTCACACCCCTGGGCACCAGAGCCTCCCATTGCATTTCACTTTCTGCTCCTCCTCAGGGCCAGGCCCACACCTGCCAGTGGCCTCACAGAGCAACTTAGTGGAAGTGAAGCCATCAATATTTGTAACCATATCTCTTTAAATTCGGGAAAATCTATTAAGTCTTTCTGCTGTGACAAAAGCAAAGAAAAATTTTGCTTAATTGTTGGTGATATATATACCAGATGGAATCTGGAATGTAACCAGCGCGTAATGAATGGCAGCCATTAATATTATAAAAAATAAGACTCACCATTATCATCACTCACAGAGAGTCTAGACTTCCTACATTTGGCTTCTGAGATCTTATTTCTGGAGGTTTTTAGTTTGGGGCATTTACCTGGTGGCTCAGATTGTAAAGAATCTGCCGCAGTGTGGGAGAGTCGGTTTGATCCCTGGGTCAGAAAGATCCCCTGGAGAAGGAAATGGCAATTCTCCAGTATTCTTGTCTGGAGAATTCCACGGACAGAGAAGCCTGGTGGATACAGTCCATGGGGTCACAAAGAGTTGGGCACGACTGAGCACCCAACACACACACACACACACACACACACACACACACACACACACACACACACTCTTACAGTGTCTAAATGTGAAGTTCTCCCATGAGTTTAGGTTCAGTTATAAGAACGTTCTCTCAAATTGGATTTTAAAAGCTAGAGGCTCCAGAGAATAATGAAAGAGTAAATAGGCTACAATTTCCAGTACTTGCTGTTGATGTAAGTAAGTGAGATGGGTATGTGAGTTGGGAGTGGGATACAAATATGCAAAAAAGAAAAAAAAGCTCAAAAAACAAAAACAACAACAAAAGCCTGTACAAACTCTGAATCTCTAAGATACGTGAGAGCCAGGGAAAAGGCGCATGGAACTCCCTTTCCCCCAATCACCGCTTCCCCCCATCCCCCAAACACACATACACACTTCATTATTTAGTTCTGGGACAGTCCATCAACCACACAGGCGCCACTAGTGGTAAAGAATCTGCCTGCCAATGCAAGAGATGCAAGTTCAATCCCTGGGTCAGGAAGATCCCCTGGAGGAGGAAATGGCACCCCACTCCAGTATTTTTGCCTGGAGAATCTCATGGATGGAGGAGCCTGGTGGGGTATATCCTGCAGGATTGTAAACAGTTGGACACAACTGAGCACACACACACACACATTCTACCAAATGTCACTTAGACCTTCAAAACACAAAAACTTAACCTTTCCAAAAACGTAGGATGTTGTAGTTTCACCTTGTTAAAAAATAGAGAAGACAGACTCCAAATGGAGTCACCTGTGCTAAGCCTCATGTCAGCAAATCAAGACTCAAATCCCAACCTTCTTGCAATTTCTGCTTCTCCCAGGTCTGTAATCTTATACCAGTCCATCTAGACTTGCCTGGACAGCAGAAATAGGTAATTCACTGATAACCAGCCCATTTTCCATCCCCCAAAGGAAGTAAGGGAGTCTGCTCTTTCTTTCTCCCCACCCCATGTGCTTATAAAACCCTCCCATTTGGTTCAGCTCCTTGGAGCTTTTTTAACTATGTCAGATGGGATGCCTCTCGATTCATGAATCATTGAATAAAACCAATTAGATCTTCAAATGGACTCCACTGAATTTTTTTTAAACAACCTGTACCTTTCATGGAGAAGGCAGAAACAGAAAAGCAAAAGAGACTAAAGATTTGGAATGTTGAGTTTTCACATCAAACTAGAAAATTTTGCTCCATGGCGTCTCAGTAAAAAGCCCTCCAGTGTGATTTCAGATCCAAAGACCACTGGGGTTTGCTCTCACACTGAATCCTGAGGCCATGGGGGTCCGCAGTGACTACATTTTGTTTTTATATCACAGAAGAAGTGCAGTGGGAGATTGAGAATGATCCCAGGCTAGAAAAAGTTCTCAACACAGAAAAAAATAAGCCAACAGAGCAGGAAAAGCATCACAAAATCTTCATCCCGCAAAGACTAGAAAACAGGTAAAGGAACATAAGAGATCTTGGCAGCTGCCTCCAGGCTGGTTAGAAACGTGGGCTTTAAATAGATGTTTCCACGGAGAACAGGATCACATCTGGAGCCTACCAGTTAATTTCTCCCAACATCAAACAGATGCTTACTTTTAAAATGCTAAACAGTATATGTTTAAGGAGGCTCTAAGACTAATGTTTTCTAAATATGACAAATGTGGCTTCGTATTTTCTTACAACAGCCAAAATGGTTTTCATGCGGAGAATATCAGTGCTGGGAAGGACCGAGGAAATAAGCTCTTCCAGCCCTCATTTTAGGAAGGAAGAACTGAGACCCCGATAGTTACATGACTTATTGATTCTATGTAGTTTGTGACTGAGCAGGAAGTCAGACCTGAGTGGTGATTTTCACTTATTTTAACCTTTCATTAAAACGTAAATGTTCCCTGGAATTACAGGAACTGTCATGAAAGTGTAAGTGCCAACTCAAAGCAGCCCCTGGGGACCCCTGTTGTTGTTCAGTCACTAAGTGGTTTCTAACTCTTTGCAACTCCAAGAACTGCAGCACGCCAGCTTCCCTGTCCTTCACTATCTCTCAGATGTGAAATTTGGCAGTCCTGATGCTGCAGTTTCAGCAGACCCGGCAAAGGGTCCCTGGAGAAGTGGCTGGCCTCTCCCAGGAATTGGGAGCTGCTGCTGATGTCATGGCAGGGACCCAGAGCAGCAGAGGGGAAGGTGGCAGATGCCACAGGGTAACTAAGGACCCTGAGCCCATGAAGTGCACCTTAAATACTCCAGAAAAAAAAGGAGGGGAATAGAAAAGGAGAATCTGGGCAGGACTCTGAAATTCCTGAGATTCAGGCAAAGGGATGAATCAGGGAAATAATCTTTTCTGACTCTTTTAGTTACTGTTTGACTCCCAGGCAGTGTGGCTGAGACCAATAGGTCATAAAACCATCGTAAAAAGTGTACAACAGTCCTGACCACCTGACAAGTTAACCCACTGATGTGAGCTCTTTCAAATATCCACCAGTCTCACAAGAAAGCCATTTGCCTGCCCACTGTACATACAAAGCCCAGGGAATCTCAGAGACACTGTGGTTGAGTCTGGATTTTAATCCAAGTCTACTGACTCGGGAACCAGCCCAGGAGACACAGTGCCCCAGGCGTGACCCATTTACTCATTAGAATCACCATCTTAGTAGGTTATCCAGGGCAGCACAATTCAAAATCAACAGCTTTTCTTCTTCCTCTTTGCTTTCTCCCCGCAGCGTATCGTCTGGATCCAGGAACAAGTTTACTGACTACAAGGAACAAGTTTACTTCCGAAAATGACGTCACCAGGAAGTCTTTGTTTCCTCATTTCTAACATGTGCTTTTTCTCTGACTGTTTCAACATCGTTGAAATCAGGATGTGAATCTGATTCGTATATTCAATGTGACAGTGTTTTCTACCCCCAAAGCTGTTATTAAATTGATAGGCTGATCATATAGCAGCTGAAAGTTGAAGAGTCATTATATATTTTTTAAACTTTTTATTTTACTTTTTATTTTTGGAGTATATTTTTTATTTGGAGTATAGCTGATTGATTACCTGCATTGGGAATATCCCCTGGAGAAGGGAATGGCTACCCACTAAGTATTCTTGCCTGGAAAATTCCATGGACAGAGGAGTCTGGTGGGCTACAGTCCATGGGTTTGCAAAGAGTTGGACAGGACTGAGTGACTAACATTTACTTTTTTTTTATAGCCAATTAACAATGTTGTGATAGTTTCAGGGGAAGAAGGACGGGACTCAGTCATACATATACATGTATCTATTCTCCCCCAAACTCCTCTCCCATCCAGGCTGCCACATAATATTGAACAGAGTTCCATGTGCTATACAGTAGCTCCTTGTTGGTTATCTACCTTAAAGTCCCTAATTATCCCTTTCCCCAGTCTTCCACCTGGCAACCATGAGTTGGTTCTCTAAGTCTATGAGTCTGCTTCTGCTTTGTAAATCAGTTCATTTGTATTTTTTTAGGGGACAAACACCTTTGAAAACTCAGATTAACCTTTCTCACATGCTTATCTGGCATGTTTCTGCCCTGGAACATGTCTATAAGTTCTCTACCTATCAATCACTAGAAATGAGGGTATGGCATAAACTGGCAAAAAGCTGAGGCCTTAAATTCCTAGATTCAATCACTAAGGCTTAGCGAGGGCCTCTGCATGGCAGATCCAAAATTCCCTGAATGAATCTGCTGTGGTAAAATCCATCCCATTGAAATAGGTGTGACTGAAAGCTTTTGATAGGGGGTATCAGGTATATTTTGATGCTGTTCTGGTACTGAGTTTAATATTAGCAGATCATCTCATTTTTATTAGGGAGATAGCAAGGTTTAACTTGGGGTTTCATAGAGTCGGACATGACTGAGCGACTAACACACACACACACACACACACACATATATGCAGCTTCATTTTATAGCTTTACAAAGTTACTTAATCTCTCTGGATGTTTCTTCCTCATTTGAAAAAGTAAAATGAATGGTACCTGCTGCATAGAGCTATGGTAAATATTGTGACCTCTTAACAAAAATTATTCCAAACTTCTTTGTGAAATAAAATGAAGAGTACAGAACAAAGAGAAAGATGAAAAGACTGGCATGTGACAGGTGTCCAGTAACTGTTCATTACCTTCCCTGAGTCATAGTTTATATTTTTCCCATCCTAAAAGGGAGAATTTCAGTTACTGTAATCAATAAATATATGAAAATAACTCCTAACCACCAAGTGTGAGACATTCCAAAGAATCAAAGTATTTCATCTGCTTCAAAGTGAAAATCTGTAGCAAATTAAAATCGAAGGCACACAGCTTCAAAGAGAAGGCTGACTTGAATTAAAAAAGATGAATATAATGCTAAGTCCGGCATGAAACGATGACTCAGAATACTGGACTGCAGGCCTCTGTGACTCTTACTGTCCAATCAATGGCTGCCTTGTGTAGAGGAAGGTGCAATTTCCCCCGATTAATAGAATGACCCTTTCACGCTCTGGAGAACTCTGTGGAACTTTTGAAGAAACACATGCAAACCCAAATTCAAAAGAAAGAGAAAAATAAATAAGTATGCTAGGGGTAGCTTAATTTCAGTTTTTGCTGTTTTTTGACTTATAAATTCGCCCAATTGGTGTCTACAATTGTAATTTACAAGGAGTGGATGCTGTTGCCAATACATGATCATCTCTCTACTTATTCCTGCTATTCAAATAATTTTCAAAGAGGTTAAATATTTATCTTTGAAACAAGTAATGCAAATACTATTGCTGCTAGTCGGTCACTAAGTCTCCTCTTGGGTCATTAACACTAGATTTAACAAGAATTTCTTTCTATATTAACGGTTCTAAAGAAGCTATATTCTAATACTATTTTGTATTATTATCACATTATGCATTAGAGTCGTTGTTGCTGTTTAGTTGCTAAGTTGTGTCCCACTCTTTGCGATCCCATGGACTGTAGCCCACCAGGCTCCTCTGTCCATGGAATTCTCCAGGCAAGAATACTGGAGTGGGCTGCCATTTCCTTCTCCAGGGGGTCTTCCTGACCAGGGACTGAACCCACGTCTCCTGCATTTTCAGGGAGATTCTTTGCCACTGAGCCATCAGGGAAGCCCCAGTGCATGTAGCTGCTGCTGCTGCTGCTGCTAAGTCGCTTCAGTCGTGTCCGACTCTGTGCGACCCCATAGACGGCAGCCCACAAGGCTCCCCCATCCCTGGGATTCTCCAGGCAAGAACACTGGAGTGGGCTGCCATTTCCTTCTCCAATGCATGCATGCATGCTAAGTCGCTTCAGCCGTGTCCAACTCTATGCGACCCTATGGACAGCAGCCAACCAGGCTCCTCTGTCCACAGGGTTCTGCAGGCAAGAACACTGGAGTGGGTTGCCATTTCCTTCTCCAATGCATGAAAGTGAAAAGTGAAAGTGAAGTCGCTCAGTCATGTCTGACTCTTCGTGACCCCATGGACTGCAGCCTACCAGGCTCCTCCGTCCATGGGATTTTCCAGGCAAGAGTACTGGAGTGTGGTGCCATTGCCTTCTCTGAATGCATGTAGAGATCTATTTAAAAGATAGATGATTCTCTTGTATATTGCTCTTCTGAATGTGTTTATCAATAGATGTCCTCAAAGGGAACTCAAAATTCTATCATGCTAATTATTTCCCCGTAGGAACCCAGATCCATTTTCCATGTGCCTCCATACCAGGGAGTTGGGGATAGGGTGAGGGTCTACTCCTAGGACCTACCCCCATCACTCAGGCTGCCTGACCCTCTGCTCGGATTGACTTTGACTTTGGGAGACAGCATCAGGACTGAAGTAGAGGAGACATAGGCTGGGGTACTTTCCCCAGGTTTCCTCCTGGCTATGATGCCATGTGCTTCCCAGGGGCTGCATATGTCTCCAAGGACCATTCAGTTTGCAGGTTCCTTAAAAAACTAAAAACAGAACTACATATGACCCAGAAATCCCACTCCTGGTCATAAACCCATAACCAGAAAACCATCATTCAAAAACACACATACGCCCTAATGTCCATTGCAGCTGTATTTACAATAGCCAAGACATGGAAACAACTGAGATGTCCATCAACAGAGGACTGGATAAAGAAGATGTGGTACACGTATACAGTGGGATATTAGCCCTAAAAACGAACAAAACCATGCCATTTGCAGAAACGTGGATGGACCTAGAGACTGTTACACAGAGTGAATGAAGTAAGTCAGAAAGAGAAAAAATAATCGCTTCTCGGCCTTTTGGCTAAGATCAAGTGTAGAAAGAGAAAAAATATCCTATAATATCGCTTATATGTGGAATCTAGAAAAATGGTGCAGATGAAGCATCTGACTCTTTGTGACTCCATGGACTGTAGCCCACCAGGCTCCTCTGTCCATGGAATTCTCCAGTCAAGCATACTGGAGTGGGTTGCCATTTCCTTCTCCAGGGGATCTTCCTGACCCAGGGATTGAACCCAGGTCTCCCACATTTCAGGCAGACTCTTTACCAACTAAGCCACCAAGGAAGACTTATGCAGATGAACTAATTTGCAAAGCAGAAAGACACAGATGTAGAGAGCAACCATGTAGATACCAAGGCGAGAAGTGAGGGGTGGAATGAATTGGCAGATTGGGATTGACATGTACACACTACTATGTATAAAATAGGTAACTATGAAAACCTGCGTGGGCACGGGAAGGCCGACAGGAACCACTCCACGTTCAAGGTCAGAAGGGGCGGCGGTGAGGAGATACCGTTCGTCCAAGGTAAGGAGCAGCGGCTGCACTTTGCTGGAGCAGCCATGAAGAGATACCCCACGTCCAAGGTAAGAGAAACCCGAGTAAGACAGTAGGTGTTGTGAGAGGGCATCAGAGGGCAGACACACTGAAACCATAATCACAGAAAACTAGTCAATCTATTCACATGGACCGCAGCCTTGTCTAACTCAATGAAACTAAGCCATGCCCTGTGGGGCCACCCAAGACGGGCAGGCCATGGTGGAGAGGTCTGACAGAATGTGGTCCACAGGAGAAGGGAATGGCAAACCACTTCAGTATTCTTGCCTTGAGAACCCCATGAACAGTATGAAAAGGCAAAATGATAGGATACCAAAAGAGGAACTCCCCAGGTTGGTAGGTGCCCAATATGCTAGTGGAGATCAGAGAAATAACTTCAGAAAGAATGAAGGGATGGAGCCAAAGCAAAAACAATACCCAGTTGTGGATGTGACTGGTGATAGAAGCAAGGTCTGATGCTGTAAAGAGCAATATTGCATAGGAACCTGGAATGTTAGGTCCATGAATCAAGGTAAATTGAAAGTGGTCAAACAGGAGATGGCAAGAGTGAACGTTGACATTCTAGGAATCAGCGAACTAAAATGGACTGGAATGGGTGAATTTAACTCAGATGACCATTATATCTACTACTGTGGGCAGGAATCCCTCAGAAGAAATGGAGTAGCCATCATGGTCAACAAAAGAGTCTGAAATGCAGTACTTGGATGCAGTCTCAAAAACGACAGAATGATCTCTGTTCATCTCCAAGGCAAACCATTCAATATCACAGTAATCCAAGTCTATGCCCTAACCAGTAATGCTGAAGAAGCTGAAGGTGAATGGTTCTATGAAGACCTACAAGACCTTTTAGAACTAACACCACAAAAAGATGTCCTTTTCATTATAGGGGACTGGAATGGAAAAGTAGGAAGACAAGAAACACCTGGAGTAACAGGCAAATTTGGCCTTGGAATATGGAATGAAGCAGGGCAAAGACTAATAGCGTTTTGCCAAGAGAACGCACTGGTCATAGCAAACACCCTCTTCCAACAACACAAGAGAAGACTCTACACATGGACATCACCAGATGGCCAACACTGAAATCAGATTGATTCTATTCTTTGCAGCCAGAGATGGAGAAGCTCTATTCAGTTAGCAAAAACAAGACCAGGAGCTGACTGTGGCTCAGATCATGAACTCCTTATAGCCAAATTAAGACTTAAATTGAATAAAGTAGGGAAAACCACTAGACCATTCAGGTATGACCTAAATGAAATCCCTTATGATTATACAGTGGAAGTGAGAAATAGATTTAAGGGACTAGCTCTGATAGATAGAGTGCCTGAGAACTATGGACAGAGGTTCATGACATTGTACAGGAGACAGGGATCAAGACCATCCCCATGGAAAAGAAACGCAAAAAAGCAAAATGGCTGTCTGGGGAGGCTTTACAAATAGCTGTGAAAAGAAGAGAAGTGAAAAGCAAAGGAGAAAAGAAAAGATATAAGCATCTGAATGCAGAGTTCCAAAGAATAGCAAGAAGACATAAGAAAGCCTTCCTCAGTGATCAGTGCAAAGAAATAGAGGAAAACAACAGAATGGGAAAGACTAGAGATCTCTTCAAGAAAATGAGAGATACCAAGGGAACATTTCATGGAAAGATGGGCTCGATGAAGGACAGAAATGGTATGGACCTAACAGAAGCAGAAGATATTAAGAAGAGGTGGCAAGAATACACAGGAACTATACAAAAAAGATCTTCATGACCCAGATAATCATGATGGTGTGATCACTCACCTAGAGCCAGACATCCTGGAATGTGAAGTCAAGTGGGCCTTAGAAACCATCACTACAAACAAAGCTAGTGGAGGTGATGGAATTCCTATTGAGCTATTTCAAATCCTGGAAAATGATGCTGTGAAGTGCTGCACTCAATATGCCAGCAAATTTGGAAAACTCAGCAGTGGCCACAGGACTGGAAAAGGGCAGTTTTCATTCCAATCCCAAAGAAAGGCAATGCCAAAGAATGCTCAAACTACCACACAATTGCACTCATCTCACATGCTAGTAAAGTAATGCTCAAAATTCTTCAAGCCAGGCTTCAGCAATATGTGAACCGTGAACTTTCAGATTCTCAAGCTGGTTTTAGAAAAGGCAGAGGAACCAGAGATCAAATTGCCAACATCCGCTGGATCATGGAAAAGGCAAGAGAGTTCCAGAAAAACATCTATTTCTGCTTTATTGACTATGCCAAAGCCTTTGACTGTGTGGATCACAATAAACTGTGGAAAATTCTGAGAGAGATGGGAATACCAGACCACCTGACCTGCCTCTTGAGAAACCTATATGCAGGTCAGGAGCAACAGTTAGAAGTGGACATGGAACAACAGACTGGTTCCAAATAGGAAAAGGAGTACATCAAGGCTGTATATTGTCACCCTGCTTATTTAACTTATATGCAGACTACATCATGAGAAAAGCTGGGCTGGAAGAAGCACAAGCTAGAATTAAGATTGCTGGGAGAAATATCAATAACCTCAGATATGCAGATGACACCACCCTTATGGTAGAAAGTGAAGAGGAACTAAAAAGCCTCTTGATGAAAGTGAAAGAGGAGAGTGAAAAAGTTGGCTTAAAGCTCAACATTCAGAAAACGAAGATCATGGCATCTGGTCTCATCACTTCATGGGAAATAGATGGGGAAACAGTGGAAACAGTGTCAGACTTAATTTTTTGGGGCTCCAAAATCACTGCAAATGGTGACTGCAGCCATGAAATTAAAAGAAGCTTACTCCTTGGAAGGAAAGTTATGACCAGCCTAGATTGCATATTCAAAAGCAGAGACATTATTTGTCAACAAGGTCCATCTAGTCAAGGCTATGGTTTTTCCAGTAGTCATGTATGGATGTGAGAGTTGGACTGTGAAGAAAGCTGAATGCTGAAGAACTGATGCTTTTGAACTGTGGTGTTGGAGAAGACTCTTGAGAGTCCCTTGGACTGCAAGGAGATCCAACCAGTCCATTCTGAAGGAGGTCCGTTCTGGGATTTCTTTGGAAGGAATGATGCTAAAGCTGAAGCTCCAGTACTTTGGCCACCTCATGCGAACAGCTGACTCATTGGAAAAGACTCTGATGCTGGGAGGGACTGGGGGCAGGAGGAGAAGGGGACGACAGAGGATGAGATGGCTGGATGGCATCACCGACTTGATGGACGTGAGTTTGAGTGAAACTCCAGGAGTTGGTGATGGACAGGGAGGCCTGGCATGCTGCGATTCATGGGGACGCAGAATAAGACATGACTGAGCGACTGAACTGAACTTCATGAAAACGTACTGTATAGCGCAGGGAACTCTACTTAGTGCTGTGTGGGGACGTAAATGGGAAGGACATATTGTTGGCACCATTCTTGTTGGATGCATTCTCTCCTAATCTTCTGCTCACAGTGAATGCTGTAAAAAGCTTCCTCCCCTCACCATGTCAGCCTGGGGTGGTTATGGCTCCCTCCTCTTCTGGTCTTGGTGCCTCAACATCTCTTGTTGGCGTCTATAAAATTCCCTGCTGAAATTCATAGCTGCGTGGAGAAATTCATTCCTGCTTCCTGGAGCAGTCCTGATGGCTACATCCACAAATCAAGCTAATAGATAGCTAAACTGTGTTTGTTCTGTACTTCAATAATTCATCTAGAGCAAAATTCTGCATTTTGTCATATGTCATGTATTAAGTCATTTATTTGACCAAGCCATGTTAGGCAGAGAAGTTGAAAAATTCAAGGGTCATGTGTTATGAATCAATAGTCTAAATATTCTTAAATGTCAACAATTATATTGCATTGTGTTTTTCTGTGTGTGGTACTGTTTAAGATAAATAGGATTTCCTGTGTGGTCACTTAAATGATTTCCAAAGATAATTATTTGGCAGCTTGGTTATTCAGTGAGCTCCATGAAGCCTGACAACATGATATATTTATAGGCAGATGCTGGAAAAACAGTTGGTATTCAAACCCTTGGTGTCCTAGGTAATTACAGTCATTTTTTAATATCTTCAGAACCTTCACAATTCTTTAGCCTTTTACATCCACAAAAAGCAATGGCAAGAACTCAGCTTGTTCAAGTGTCCTGAGCAAATGTGAATAAACTACAGATTTGGGTTTATAACATTTAAAAAATTCAGTAGAAGAGACTTTGACATACATCTTGGAAATGAACTGTAACTCACATCTGTCACTATGTGTAGAAATCAATTAGTAAGAAGAATACTTTGATGCAACTTTGAGAAACAGGGATTATCAGGAAGAAGCAGAGAAGTTGGAAATTAATCAAACAGCAATGGGCCTTATAATTAGAAAAAGACCATCCAGGGTTAAGTGCCCAAGCAGTGCAGACCACACACAGCCTTCTTCCCTTCCTGATTCTGTCCCCTCACGTGACATCCATGACATTTCCTAAAGATGTAAAAGCAACCAATGAAAGCTTAAAAGGTGGAGAGAGAGACCGGAAATAGGGAGAGGGGGAGATGGAGAAGTTTAATTCTGGAGAGCAGCTAGAGTTTGTTTGACTCTTATAATCTATTAGTGGCTTTAACATAATGAAATAAAATAATTCTGTAGGACACAAAAATGAGAACTAAGATGAAAATCAAGACAGCTGCAATGATCACAATAAATTTCTCTATATTATGAATGTAAGCCTCTTAGAAATACCTCCTTAAATCCCTTAAGATAATACCTAACCTCAATTTGACAAGAGTAAAATGCGGCTCACACACCGAGGCACTAAAATAAGACACTTTGAAATGATATTCAGCCTCATAGACAACGAAGACAGCACTCATTTAAATAAAGCACCATCTCGCACTTACCGAGCTGGGAAACATGAATTAAAATAATAAATCTAATGTTGGCAGGAGTTGCTAGGAGCCCTATGAATTCCTGTAAAGGAGTGCAATAACTTGGGAAGCAACCCTGCAATCTTCAAAAAGAGTGAGGATGTTGAGCACAGCTTGAAGAGTGAAAGTGAAAGTCTCTCAGGCCTGTCCAACTCTGTGACCCCACAGACTATACAGTCCATGGAATTCTCCAGGCCAGAATACTGGAATGGGTAGCTGTTCCCTTCTCAGGAGTATCTTTCCAACCCAGGCATCAAGCCCAGGTCTCCCTCATGGCAGGCAGATTCTTTGCCAGCTGAGCCACCAGGGAAGTCCACAGCCCGGGACCCAGTAATTCCAACTTTAGAATCGGTACCTTCAAGATGCAATGGAAAGCGAAAAGAGTTGTGTGCATAACGATGTTTTCAATATACCGTCCATAATGTGGAAATGGCCTTTTTCCAACTATAAGCGAGTGAGCTAAGAATATTATGTTATTATGATGAAATAAAATAATTTTAAGTTTGAAATATATGGATATGTACATCCCAGAAACATTTCTGTGTAGTCATCTTGAGCAAAAAAGAAAAATTTTAATGGTAGATCCATTCATTTATTCAACAAAAAATTTATTATAATGCTTACTATCTTCTCACAGCCCTGGACTTGAGGATACATCCAATGCTCATTGGTCATGGATATTTTCTTCTTAAGTACATCGACCAAGGCCACAAAGCTTTTGTGGTGAGCAAGCATGAGAATCATTTGCTTGAGAGAAGAAACGGTGGAAGAAATATTAGGAAAGCAAAATTTCAATTGGGATTTGCAATGATTGCTAAAAGTTTGAATTTGTCTTTTGTGTTTGGTAAAACTTATGTGAAAATCTCACCTTTATTTTGGTCTCTAAGTATAGGGTAAAAAGAAATGTCAGAAGTGAAAGAAAAGAGAAATCAAATAAAAACATTAAAAAGATTTCAATATGTCATTTTCTGGAAAGGGAGAATACCAAGAAATAGATGCATGATGTCATCTTTTACAGCCTCTCCCCTTCCCAGAAAAATGAAATAATTGCCAGAAAAATGAAATAATTGCCTATGAAAGAATACTAAGCTAGGCATGGTCTAGACTTAAAAATGCTTCAAGCTATGATGAACTTCTTCATTGTCTCTCATTTTTTAAAAACAAAGAGAAATGAGCTATTTAATTATTATGATCAATAATTTACCTAAAACGTTTTGCCACCTAAAAAACACTAGAAAAATCATCCCAATCTTTAAAAGGAAGCTAAGAGGGGTTCCCTGGTGAAAGTGAAAGTCACTCAGTCGTGTCTGACTCTTTGTGACCCCATGGACTATACAGTCCATGGAATTCTCCAGGCCAAAATATTGGAGAGAACAGCCTTTCCCTTTTCCAGGGGATCTTCCCAACCCAGGGATCGAACCCAGATCTCCAGAATTGCAGGCGGATTCTTTACCAGCTGAGCCACCAGGGAAGCCCAAGAATACTGGAGTGGGTAGCCTGTCCCTTCTCCAGCAGATCTTCCCGACCCAGGAATTGAACAGGGTCTCTTGCATTGCGGGCAGATTCTTTACCAGCTGAGCCGCCAGGTGGTTCAGTGGTAAAGAATCCATCTGTCAATACAGAAGACAAAGGTTCCATCCCTGGTCCGGGAAGATCACACATGCCTTGGAGCAGCTAAGCCTGTGAACCACGACTATTAAGCCTGTGCTCTAGAGCTGGGGAACCACAATTACTCAGCCCATGTGCTGCAACTTCTGAAGCCCGAACACCCTAGAGCCCATGCTCCACAACAGTGAGAAGCCACCGCAGTAAGAAGCCCATGCACCGCAAGTAGAGAGTAGCCCTCGCTGGCTACAACCAGAGAAAAGCCTGTGCAATAACAAAGACCCAGCACAGCCAAAGATAAAATAAATTTAAAAAATTATATATATATATATTTATATATATATATTTTTTAAGAGAGAAGTAAGATAGACTGCCAACTAGCCATTGCAAGAACGGCTCTCAGCTGTCTGGAGATCCTGAGGGGGCTGGCCAGGGAGCCCCTCAGGGGCTCTGGATCTATCTAACTTTGCAGCACAAGCCTAGGAATGTGTTGGAGGAGGGAGGCTGCACTGGCAGCAAACAGGTAGCCAGTTCACCCAGAACAGAGGTGGCGGGGGGCGTATGGATGGGGAAGCAGAAACACAGAACTCAGGGCCCAAGTGATGCTCTCCCCCACCCCCGGAGACCCTCACTCCACATGGGCTTCATCCCTCCCAGCTGTCCATCACCACCGGGAACTTCAGGGGCCTGGAGAGTCATATCTCTGGCGACACACTATGTTATCTCCTGCTTTAATGTAAGAGTCTCTGGATGTTTTCAAGTCAATTGCCATTAAAGAAAAAAAACATACCTTCTGGCTGTAACTGTTGACATCTTTCCATCAATCACATCACTGCCCAAATGTGACAACCACGCAGGTCTCATGAAGACCAGGAGATCTCAGCTCTAATTGCACTTGAGAACCACCTGGGAGCCGTTAAAAACCAACACCAGGGCCCCAGCTTCAGAGACATGAACTTAAGTGATAAGGCTCACACAGCAATAATTCTAACTCTCTGGTTGATTGTAATGATGGCTATGACAACGGTATAGACATTGTATTGTTTGATTTTTTTAGCATCCTGTAGACATGGTTCTGGGCTTCCCTTGTAGCTCAGTCAGTAAAGAATCTGCCTGCAATGCAGGAGACCCGGGTTCTATTCCTGGGTTGGGAAGATCCCCTGGAGAAGGAAATGGCAACTCACTCCAGTATTTTTGCCTGGAGAATCCCACGGACAGAGGAGCCTGGTAGGTTCCCAGTCTCTGAGGTCGCAAGAGTCGGACACAATTTAGCAACTAAACCACCAGACATGGTTCCAGTAGTCATGTACTGGTGTGGCAGTTGGGCCATAAAGAAGGCTGAGTGCCAAAGAATTGATGCTTTTGGATTGTGGTGCTGGAGAAGACTCTTGAGAGTCCCTTGGACAGCAAGGAGATCAAACCAGTCAATCCTAAAAGAAATCAACCCTGAATATTCATTGGAAGGACTGATGCTGACGCTGAGGCTCCAACACTTTGGCCACCTGGTGTGGCCAAACTCAGGTGGCTCAGTGAGCCAACACACTGGAAAAGAATTTGATGCTGAGAAAGATTGAAGGCAAAAGGAGAAGAGGATGGCAGAGGATGAAATAGTTAGATAGCATCACAAACTCAATGGATATGAATCTGAGCAAACTCCAGGAGATTAGACTGTTTGTTCCCCTTGCAGGGAATGTAAGCAGTCTCTGTCAGTAATGAAGTCCTAATATAGTCTAGCAGTGAATACCAAGGATGAAAATTCAATCAACTCAGAAGATACTTTCACACTGCCCTACTCCTTCTGAAATTAAACAACCAAGAAATGAAGCACCATATGAGGTCATCAAGACACAACTATTGTCATTATAATTGGAAAGGTCTAAGAAATGAGTAGAAAATTATTGCTCTTGCAAGAATTAATTAAAATCTTGTTAAAGGACTAAAAGGCTATGCCTTATGAACACCTGTTAAGTACATAGAATTAATCAATTCACACAAGGCACTTTGAGAATAAGCAAATGATTAGTGACTAGCTCTCTAAAATGGCCCAACTTTTAGCTTCTTGAGGGCTTCCTTGGCTCAGTGGTAAAGAACCCACCTGCTAATGCAGGAGATGCGGGTTTGATCCTTGGGTCAGAAAGATGCCCTGGAGGAATAGGATGCCCTGGAGGAGGAAATGGCAACCCACTCTAGTATTCTTGCCTGGGGGATCCAATGGATAGAGGAACCTTGTGGGCTATAGTCCATGGGGGTTGCAAAGCGTTGGACATGACTGAGCATGCACACCTCCATTAGCTTCTTGAAAACTGAAGTAAAAACACAGCTTAAAATTACCAGAAAAGTCTTATGGGCAAAAGTCTTGTGGTTATAACTTGCTCTTTTAGGAGTACAGCCCAATTGTTTAAGATCCAATATCACTTGGAAGAAGTTCTCTAAAGCAGAGAATTGATAGCTGTGCATGTTAACATCAATGAGGGAAGGAAAGGATTCTACTTCATCTCCTTCTAGAAATTTCCATGTAGCCCTTGAAGAAAACTCAGGAGCCAGGGGCTCTTTGTTTAAAGCTTCTCCATCAATTGGGCCTCCTGAACGACCTTGGATCTCCAGCCTTCCTTCCTGCCATCATCTCAGCTTGGAAATGCCATCTAGCTCATCTCCAAGGCCAATTCATGTGCCGCCTCTTTTGAAAACTGCGCCCCCACAAACACACACATTGAAATAGCTTCTGGCAGAAGGAATCTGTGGCCCATTTGGCACTTGTTCTGACCACTTTGCAGCTAAGTGTGAAAGCTCACAAAGAATAGGATATATCCCACCCCAGGACTCAGAATTGCACCTTCCCCATCAGTAAATATTTAAAATGGATTTGACAAACAGATGGAAACTGGAGGAAATGTATTGAATGAGTCTCTCTTTTAGAACCCCTAGAAATGTCCTTACTTTCCTTAACAATTACTGAAAAATTTCCAAGTCAGTTCTTAACCCAGTCTAAATTAGTAGCAGGGATGAATGTTAGGACATCTGTGAACCACTTAAAATTGTGTATCAATTACATGCTTATTCTAGTATGTGGCTCTCCTTCCCTCCCAATCACCTTCCCCACTGGAGAATCCTCACAGCTCTTTTTATCTTTAAGGTAACCATAATCCAAAAATCCATTTAAAAAATCACTATCCTACATATATTTTGAATAAACAATAAAGTACAACAGCTTGAAATGGTTAAATAACACAGTGAGCCACTTGTGGCAGTCTCTGTCTTCTGGATATTTATTAAAGATAAATGATTCTCTGTTCTGATGGCTCCAGACAACTATTTCCCTGAGGGCCAGAATGAGCCTCATGACTCTTAGAATCTTCTAGCATTGAAAGGAATTTAAGAGATCAGCCAAGCTAATGGCTCAAAACTGTAGAATGCACAAAATCATTTGCAGAACATGTCAGAACTGATTTCTGAGTCCTGCTCCTATGGTTTTGCTTCAGAAAGTCTGGGAGGGGCCTTTCATCTAACTGGTTAGAAACACAGCAACCTATTTCTAACCAGTTCCAAGCAATGTTGATGCCATTGGTCCATAGACCACACTTTGAGAACCAATGATCTAGTTTTTATTTCCTGCTGTATACATGATGGAGATCTTCAGAAGCTGGGTGTGACCTACCCAAAGTAGCACTGCCAAGTTGGAGACCCAGGTTCTAATCATACTCTGATGCCGGGGTTCTCTGATTAGTAGACCACATCTGGGTCACAGATGTGGTGATCTCTGGGTCTCCAGATATCATAGTATGTAGAGACACAGACTTGAGTTCAAACCCAGAATACGTTATTTGACTGCTCTGAGCTTGTTTCCTTCTCTGTAAAATAGCTCTGTGTTCCTAATTCACAAGGTGTTACGAAAAGTAGATACATGTTATATATACAACACCTGTCATGCAGGGGGCACATGGGAAATATTCCTCTGGAAACCACCATGGGTCAGTTCTAGGGCAGATGCTGCCTATCTGAAAATCCAAACACTCGAGGGGACATATTTCTCAAGTGCATTTCTCCACTCTCTGCATCTCTTGGCTGTTGATATAGTGAAGCTAGGTTAGTTTCCTGTATGCGTCACTTCAGTCTGGTACTGGGTGCTTTCGAGACGTATATACAGTCTGCTGTTGGAACTCACCGACAATAGACATAAGCACTGCAAACTCCCCTCTATGAGAACAAAGTATAAAGATACTGAACACTATACTATAGTGATCATTTCAAAGTTGTAAAAAAATTATGTTAGTGACAGTAGTACAACTCCACTTAGTGGCTACTAAGTTAAAAAACCAAACTCAATCTTTAAGCTGGATGCAATATAAATATTTTCAAAATATAATCAGATCGTATTATGGAAAGTATTAAATTAAAATGTTAGCCTAAAATTTAAGTCCTTGTTTATTAAAAGAAAAAAAAAAGCAATTTCAGGTAGCAAGTCTAACTTTACTAACAGTGAAGACATCCCGAACTGTTTTATTTAAGATTCTTGTCTTGTTACACCACTGGAAAATTGAATCTAAATCCATTTACCATTGGCAAAAAAAAGTTTACAACCTAAAACTGTATTTACACGCATCTATAATGTATTTTTGCTTTTAAAAAAAGGTATAAAAGTAAGAATTTGTGCAAAACTATGGAACAAAAAAGAATGCTTCTGCATTCCTAAATTCCGTGAAGCATCTGGAACCACAAAAGCATTTTATGAAATATCACTGTCTTTTGTTTTGCATTTTTATCATAAAAAAAGTCCATTCTGGTTATTTTTGCCCTTTCCTTATATTCATACTATTTTTTTTTTAACCTAAAACTTACACTAGGTGGAGCCCCACGTTCAAGATTTGGAATGATTTTAAAAAGGGAAAGAAAAAAACAATTGAAAGCAAAACCCAAAAGGCACTTTTACTTTCTCACTTTTAAAGAACGTATCCTTAAAATCTATAGTATCATCAGAAGAGAGTTTTTCTTTCTAACAATAAAAACCATGACTATGAATACGATCATTAGTGTTTATTATGGAGAAGCACCACGTACAAAGCTACAGAGTCAAGAGCTGTAAGGATTTGAATTCAATGCAAATATTACATTTCCTTTGCTGCTGCTGCTAAGTCACTTCAGTCGTGTCTGACGCTGTGCAGCCCCATAGACAGCAGCCCTTTGAGGAGGAGGCAAATGGGGATTGGGGAATAAATCCTTTCTGGACACTTGTAAAAATATTTTGACAATGTTTGTGTTCTCCTGTGTCTAAAGTGGGCACAGTCCTCAGATACACCATGACATTCCAATTAGAGACACACTGTTGTGAAAAACAAGACTCAAAAAGAACGGAGTAAAAGACAAACCTCAAAACATCATCAGGCTTCCCTGGTGGCTCAGACAGTGAAGAATCTGCCTGCACTGCAGGAGACCTGGGTTTGATCCCTGGGTTGGGAAGATCCCCTGAAGAAGAGAATGGCAACCCACTCCAGTATTCTTGCCTGGAGAATTCCATGGACAGAGGGGCCTGGTGGGCTACAGTCCATGGGGTTGCAGACACGACTGAGCGACTAACAAGGAGGAGGATGGAAAACATCATCATGAGTAAAAGACAAAATATCCAAATTAATAGCACAGTGAACTACATTCAGTATCCCGGGATAAATTATCATGGAAAAGAATGTTTGTATAACTAAATCAGTATTCTGTGCAGCAGAAATGAACACAGCATTGTAAATCAACTAGACTGCAGTAAAACAAAACCAAAGCCAAATACATTCAAATCTCTATGTTGTCCATGGTTAAGAAATACAGGAAGCCCTAATCAGACATTTAGGAATATCTGAACTTCGGTTTAGGAGTGACTTCTGAACTGAAACACACACACACACACACATACACTTGTTCAATTATGGGTCTGTAGGACTTGCTGTTAAAAATAGGCTCTGTCTAGTCTTGAGCCTATCAGTGGACTCAAGCTGGAGGAGATAAGACTTCAGAGATAACCGGCCAAACTTAGTCATCACTCACAGCTGCTGGATGAAAACACCATGATAGCCCCACAAATATCTCCTGGGCATCGTTGCTGGTTCAGCTCCCCCTGCGCTATCTCAGGGCTGTCTTTCCAACGCCACGTGCTTGAACTGCAAAGTTCAGACGAGCAGCAGGAACCCTTGCCCAACCGCCCAGAGCCTGTGCTGACATAGCCTATGTGATTCTGTCAGTTTACTGGGCAGTAAAATGTTGTGTAGTCTGTTTTTATTTTATTTTTTTCCAGATCTATACACAGTCCTGGGCCAGGACAGACCTGCTCTGCTGACAGCTGAATTATGTAGCACGGTAACCTTTGAACAAGTACAAATCATTGACCTCACATAAATTCTTCCCCAGAAAATCCAAGAGTTAGGTTCAGGCTAGGTCAGGTAGGCATGGAGGCAGTTAGCACTACCCGAAGAATCCAGCATCAACAGAACCGGGAATTTATACCCGTTAAAGAGAACAGTTATAAAAAACAGATATCAAATATCATGTTTTTTGACATTTGCTTCATATTGTCCATAAGCAAGCCACTCCCTTCCTTTTCAAACTATTTACTAAATTCAAATTGTTCTGCTACCATAAATGGTTTAAAGAAGCCAAATCAATAGGATAAAGAAGAACAGCACTGAGGAGTGGGTAATCTTCTCTGATGACAGTATGTGCCCTCAGTCTCTAGTCACGCCCGACTCTTGCGACCCCATGAACTGTAGCTCTGTCCATGGAATTTTCCAGGCAAGAACACTGGACCGAGTTGCCATTTCCTACTCCAGGGGATCTTCCTGACACAGGGACCAAATCGGCATTTTACGCACCTCCTGCATTGGCAGCGGATTCTTTACCACTGGGCCACCTGGGAAGCCCAGGTGATTTTTTTTTTTTTTTTTTAAGAAGAGAAATGATGTGAGCTTTGGGTTCTCAAGCTGTTTTTTGGCTAAAACAAAGACCAGATGAACTGGACAGACTATAAGAGCCTTTTTCGATACCTTTAAAAGTGACAACTTTCATGTAAGATTGCTCATTAAGCTTTTATTTTCATACCAAGTTTCCACGTTGATGCTGTTATTCCTTCTGCTACAATGTGCTGGAGTTTTCCAATTAGCTTTTCAGATGGCAGTGGGGTGAAATCCACCCCGTAGCACAGAAAATATACACTCACACACTTCCCCCAAACACTGTGCTTTCCCCGTTTCTCTTGCTGCCCTCTAGCCAGTACTGATACTATGATGATAGCGTCTTATGGAGTAAAACTTATATTCAAATTATTCCCTAAAAGATAGGTGACCTGGGCATCTCGTATCTACTTCCTGCATGATGGATACCAGGAAAGTGATGCTAAATTCAACAGGAAGGATCAATACAGACTCGACAGGTTTACAGCCCTTCAGCTCTCCTCTCTTTATCTCAAGGGTAACATCTTTAGAAGAGTCAGCAGAGGAGACTGGGTAACTGATGTTTTAAAATTTTTTTAAATATGGGACTTCAGGACCATCAGGAAAAAAAATGGTGGGCAGAGAAAGCTACACACTAAAATAGACTGTAGAATAACTTTGCCAAGCTAATAATCTCATTCTCTATATGCCAAGGAGGAAAGAATTTGATAGATCAATAGTTTTTTGTTTTGCTGACACTTGGTATTGGTCCCGAGAAGAATTCCTAAGCAAAGTAATGTTTAACTACTTCCTTATCACCAACACTGCCTCATAAGCGTAATTGAGAACTCTGCCATTGTAATTCAGTTTGCTTCATTTTTTTTTCCTTTTTACTAAACCTTTGAGAGAGAATCATGCCTTCTTCATCAGCACTGTCACCATCTTAGCAATTAAAGATAAGGTATGGAAAGAAAAGAAATATAATATACAGAGAAGTCATTAAAAGGAAGGGCAAGTCCTCTATAAAAGCAAGGTGAAAAGGCACTTTCTTTTATTTTTTATTATTACTATTTTTTGATAATATTTAACATTATTAGTTTTTGATTCATACAGCATGTGGAATCTTAGTTTCCCAACCAGGGGTCAAACTCGCGCTCCCTGCAGTGCAAGTGCTAGTCCTAACCACTGGTCCACCAGGAAAGTCCCCAAAGACATTTTCTTTTAAACACAGTGGAAATGAGCTGAGGCACACCTTCATCCTGCAAGTGACTCAGGGTCACCAGTTGGGACAAGAGCCCACAGCGAACCTCAGAGGTGATTAGAAGCGAATGTCACCAAGCAAGACCCCATAAGCCTCTGTAGGCCCAGCCCTGAAACTGATATATAGCTCCACGTTTGGGGACTTTTTTTCCCAACAGAAACCACAGCTACAAGGCACAAGCATCATTTCATTTTTAGAGTCTGGGAATGGAACAGAGAAGAAAGAGTTATGATTCGGTTTTCATGGCTGCTGTAGGTTGTGATAAGAGTGCCCCTCTTTTCAACAAACGGAGGTCATTGGTTGCAGAGGCTACAAAAGTCAAATGAGATATTTTTTCGGGGAGAAAAGTAAAAGCTACCATTTTCTGGAAGAGTCAGACTCAAGGCTCTGGAGGTTCAAAGCTCAGCTCATGTGACATCTCGCTCCAGAGTTTCATTCTGCTCTGCTTTGTGATCCATTGTCTAGATGACCTTATCTACCAATGGGTTGAAATCTCCTGGATATTCAATTGTTTTTTTTTTAATTTAAACAATTTTTTGGGTCCCTCACCAGCTACTATAGTGCTGTGTATCTTTCGGGGAGTCAGTAAATGTCTGTGGAATGAGCAGCAGAAGTTTCAATATTTGGAACAGTCACAAACAATGCATTTGCTGCTTTCAGGGCTGGAAGGCTTAGAGCTTAAAGGGTCTTTAAAAAATCATATCTCCTTATTCAGAGAAAAATCCATTTTTATTAAAACCATTTCTATTAATAGAGCAGATAGAAATCACCCACGTGTTTCATTTCCTCCTCTCAGCCCCAGTTTCCCAAGTTCACAGGCATTTTGCTCTTCTTCAGTCAATGTCACAAGAGTTCTGTGCTATACAGTGGACACCATGATAACCCTGCACTGGGCAGGATGAGGGATTTCCCAGGTGAGGCCGGCGATAAAGAACCTGCCTGCCAATGAAGGAGATGAAAGAGACCCAGGTTTGATCCCTGGGTCGGGAAGATCCCCTGGAGGAGGGCCTGGCAACCCACTCCAGTATTCTTGCCTGGAGAATGCCCTGGATAGAGGAACCGGGCAGGTTACAGTCTACAGGTCACAAAGAGTCGGACATGATTGAAGTGATGATGCTAGCTTGCATGCGTGTGGGCACTATGATATTCTCCCAGGAACAAACGATTTATAATCCTCCAGCTTCCGAAGTGCTGTCAATAGGCAGCCCTTCGTGGAGCTGCCTCCACTGAAGACAGCTGCCTTGCCTATGTCATACATCCTTCCAGTGGAGCAGGTAAGGATGCTTGGGCCATCTTGCTCTAATTGGAAATAACCTGGAGGTCATCCCAGCTCTAAGGGTCCCCGTAGGGTGAGCCGAGACCTTTGTAGGGATCACTACTTCTCCCTCTGTTCTGTCCTGCCTTCCTCCTTGGTGTTGGTTTCAGGGATATCTTACTAATAAACATCTTGGTTATCAATGTCCATTTCACGATCTATCCTCAAGAAATAACCCATGACATTCTTATAGATTTTAGGTGTTAGGCATAAGGAATTGTTCAAGAGGAAGTCTCAGTTCTTTATTGGTTTTATAAAACAACAGGGACATATATAGGTAAATCCATCACTCCTTATGACATGCAAAGATACAAGGAGACACACTCAGGTGCTGAAAGAGTCTGATGGATTCTCATTCCCAGGAGGATGGCAGAAGAGGATGCTTATTAGGACAGAATTCTTTGGGGAGCTGTGTGTAAAGGACAAGCAGGAATTACCTGATAAGGACAAGGGAAGGAGTTGAAAGCAAGAGAGAGAAAATGACAAAAATCATGGATACAAGCAAGTCCTTGGGATGCTAAAGGCAGGACACACATGGGGCACAGCAGGAGGAACAAGTGACACAAGCCTGGAGCCAAAAGCCACCTGGCTGATGCATCTGGTAGGTGGTAACAGGATCAGGGAAAACTTGCGGGTGATGGTAAGGAGCTTTGGTCTTGACCTTTTTATAGATGGAGACATAGACAGATGACTTTCATGCAATCTACACTTCCAGATTTTCCCAACTGCTCACCTCCACCAAAATTACTTGGGAATATAAAGCAGCACAGACATTTCAGGAGTACGAGGGTGGTACGGACAACACTTTACATAAACGTGTGACTTCTGACATTATCTGCTATGCACAGAATTAGATATTTTATAAAAAAAAATCATCAGCACATAAGATTTTTCAAAACACTGTATTTTGCAAAAAGAACTTTATCTTTTTTTAAAAAAAATCTCGATTTCATGGGTAATGTTAGAAAAGTAAATCAACATGGACTCTTGAAGAGCAACTACATTATTTATTGTTACCGAAACAAATGTACAGAGCTTAACTTTTTATTTATATGACTTGTCCTCTTGAAAGTTTCACTTCTTATCATCACTTTGATGTTTATGTGGTCATCAGAAATTATTGTCATTTGGGTCAGAATGTTTATAACATCATTACATACAATACAATGTTGGAGTTCTCCTCAACTATCTTTGCCTTCCTTCTTGTGTGTGTGTGGGTTAGTTGCTCAGTTGTGCCTGACTCTTTGCGACGCCATGGACTGCAGCCCGCCAGGTTCCTCCATCCATGGGATTTTCCAGACAAGGATACTGGAATGGGTTGCCATTTCCTTCTCTAGGGGATCTTCCCAACCCAGGGATCGAACCCGGGTCTCCTGCACTGCAGGCAGATTCTTTACAATCTGAGCTACGAGGGATAGTTGCCTTCCTTCTTACCTATAAATTATCCATGAGTAAAATTACATAGACCCAGTCAATAACTACAAAGTTACAACTCACAAGTGCTACAGAGATTCTTGGTAAACAGAATTATTAGCTACACACCAGCAACCACTAGGTGATGAGACAAATAAGGAGGGCTGATGATTTTATACACAATCCCCAGTACATAGCCAGATATGACATCTGATAGATAGATGGCCCATGCTGGCCCATGATAAAGAATCTGCCTGCCAATGTGGGAGATGCAGGTTGGATCCCTGGGTTGGGAAGTTCTCCTGAAGGAGGAAAGGGCACCCACTCTAGCACCTTGCCTGGGAAATGCCATGAACAGAGGAGCCTGGTGGGCTACAGTCCTTGGGGGTCACAGAGAGTCAGACACAACTGAGCGACTGAGCACACAGCATGGATGGATATTAACAGATCTTTATTTTACACACAGATGAAACAGTACAGAATAAAAGGGAGTACAGACAACAGTGCCATAGAGATAAACTTGAACACTGCCTATTTTACTTTAGAAATAAATACTTCTTAAGCTCTAATTCTTAGACTTATATTAGCAGCCCCTTACCTGTGACACCCACATAAACGATAATGCTCACCAGGCTGTTGCAAAACTATGACGGACAAGCAGGACCAGAAGCAAGATGGAACCACTGGAGTGTTTAAAGCAAGAGGGAAGCATGGGCAGATTTAGAGCTTGGATGTGTCTCTGGAGCCAGATGAAGGATAGCGTAAAGATGAAAAGAAGGATTTGGCAAGCCGTTGCAAAACGCAGGTAAGATGTGAGGAGAATCTGCACACCTCGGGCAACTGAAAATCCCAGTCTTCTGGTCCAAGATGTCTATGGCTTGGCTTCATCAACTTCTATTCTTCTCAATGGAGACCCTTGGGAGAGTCAAGCAGGGAGAACTAGCTAACCAAGATAACTTTCCGCTTTTCATGTCTCTCTGATTTTGAGAAGGGCCTTATTACCCTGACTAATAAAGCAGAAAATTAGCTATTAGAGAAGTATTCATGATTAGATTTAAAAGCTCAATAACCCTCAAAAGCAAGAGTTGAAAATCTAAATGGAATTTGTAGGTACAAGGCTTTATATGAATTGGGAAAAAAATTTAGTTTCTGTTTGACTTTTTTTCCGGCAAAACCACTATTAGTTCTACCAAAATATTATAGTGTTGAGGATAGCAACTTCTCTAGAAACAGAAATCTCTTTCATAGGGCAAATCACCCTACTGATTGACTCTTTTTTTTTTTTTTTTTACTATAACCCTTTCTAATCCCCCTTCCCCCTGCACAATGAAAGAGCTTTATATAACTACCAGATGAAATGAAAGACAAATTTAGTTGTATGTGACAAAACATTGTCTGAGATGCACCAAAATTCTGTTTTTGAAGGTACAGGAGAGTCAAAAAGTATATTAAAATGGTTAAAAGGAAATATGTCTAAACAAAACCAGTTGATGACTAGGACCCTGGTGGCTTTTAGCAGGTAAGTTGTACCTCAGTTTACTCATCCATAAAATCAGATGATAGGTAAGTTCCTATCATGTGGTTATGAAGATTAAATGAGACACATGTGCAGTCCATCGCCCAGCACCTGGGAAAGAGGAAGGGATGAAGGTGATGCCAAAAATGAGGCTGCTGATGGTATCTGATCATGCACATCCCAGAAAAGAAACCATGTCGAGTGACAAGCCCATTAGCTTTTTTTTTTTAAGAAAGTGATCCCAGATTGACCAAATCTTTAGGCTGCAGACCAGCCTGCCCCCTCTCTATAAATGAAATAAAAACAAATTTAAAAAGCCCAAATGACACACACATCCAGAGATTCCTAAATAGAGTAGAAGGGAACCTTAGAAAGTGAAAGAAAAGGAGAAACTGATAGGATACACATGCTCTGGATTGGAGTCGAGTGCGAAAAAACAGGCAAACACTCTGGCTTGTACTTTGCTGCTTCTAGGAGCAGAGATTGCAGAAGATTCCCTGAACATCTCACAAACAGTGCTATCTTCCAAACTTTCTGAGTCCTAGAAGAAAGAAGAATTCACAGTATTTGGCACATGATTAACTTAAAAGAAGTTATCATTACTGGATGAGAAAGTGAGATTTTAAGGATGGTTGTCCAGCAGGTTATCATTTACAACAGGGGTCCCCAACCTTTGGGATCTGATGCCTGATGATCTGAGGTGGAGGTGAAGTAATAATAATAGAACTAAAGTACACAATAAATGCAATTCACTTGAATCATTCCAAAACCATCCCCCACTCCTGGTCTGTGGGAAAATTGTCTTCCCCATAAAACCGATCCCTGGGTGCCAGGTTGAGGACTGCTCGTTAACGAGAAGGATAATGGAAAGACCTACAGACATACACAGAAGAAAACACACAGTGGGAATCCCAAAAGGGGACTTGAGATGTGGAACTGAAAAATCATAGCATAACCCAAAAGGCAAAACTGCTGATTAGGTGGTAATTGCATCAAATCAACAACTCATAGCTCAACAGAGTAAACTCAAATGATACGTAGTCCTAAGGATATTTACGGGCAACCAAATCATCTAAGATTAAAATTCCCAAATTACTTACACCAGAATAGAAAATCTTACAAACATCCATGCCAAACTTCATGTTAACATTCAGTATAGTTTTAGAGATTCCAGAAATAACAGATGGTATTATGTATTTGTAACAGTAACATGCATTTGCTCCCAGCAAGTGAAATCCTGGCATCTCAACTGGCTAAGACGACAGTTTGAAATTTATTTGGAATTTATGTAGAGGGAGACCCAGGATGAAAGTGGAATGGATAATCAAGACAATGATTTTCCTACAGAAGAATACCCCAAAGAATTTCTTTTTTTTTCCAGGAACCAGCCATGCTAAGGACATTTTTTTTTAAAAAAGGATAGAAGTTCTAATGAGGTGAATGATCCTAGAGCCTATTATATAGAGTGAAGTAAGTCAGAAAGAGAAAGACAAATATTGTATATTAATGCATATATATGGGATCTAGAAAGATGGTACTGATAAACCTATTTGCAGGGCAGCTATGGAGATACAGACATAGAGAACAGATTGTGGACACAGTGAGGGAAGGAGAGCGTGGGATGAAGTGAGAGAGTGGCACTGAAACGTATACATAACAATATGTAAAATAGATAGCCAGGGGGAATTAGCTGTATGACATAAGGAGCTCAAATCCAGTGCTCTGTGACAAGCGAGCAGGGTAGGATGGGGTGGGAGGTGGCAGGGAGGTTCAGGAGGGAGGGGACATATATATATCTATGGCTGATTCATGTTAATGTATGGCAGAAACCAACATAATATTATAATGCAATTATCCTCCAATTAAAAATAAAGAAATTAAAAATGGATAGACACTATTGAACCAGCCACTCCTACAGTATCATGGTAATCAATGCCCCCTTTTTTGGGGGGAGCGGGGGGAGGAATCTTATTTCCCACATGCTTGATAACTAGAAAGAAATGTAACTAAAACTCTACTTTTTGTATTCAAAACCTGCTTGTCATCTGGTCTCCATTCTACAGCAAGAAATCCACCAACAGACATCAACCCTTTCTCCCCTCCCTGGTCCCACAGGTGGAATAGCTGGGTGCCCAGTACATCCTTACTGCCCAGCTCTGGAAGAACAAAGTTTGATATTTTGAATCTTGCTACCTTGAGGACCAATTAAAGTGGGACTAATTAAAGTGAGAAGATTTCATGCCAAATTCACGACTCATTGAATATAAATACATCCACAGTGTACCGTTTCCAATGCCTTTATATTAGAAACAATGCCAGCATCACAAAAACCAACACACATATCTGCCACAAATGGTAATTGTGAATATCCGTGGTGTATAACTTATAGAAACAACCAAACAAGAGCCTTAGAAAATTCCATTTCAAACTGTTTGGGACATTTTCAAACTACCTTGTTATAAAGAACTATTCTTCAAAATCGTACAAACCCCCTCCTTCCAGAAATAAAGAAAACCAAGAGCAAAGCATGAAGGCGCATAGGGTGCACGCATGTGGGCACCAGGATGCTAAAGATATTTTCCCAACAAGCAATTTCATCTGGCAATTTTCTTCTTCTCCAAACACAGAGAGAAATCAACAGCTTAAACATTAATTTCATGACTCACCCACATCGTCCGTGTCGCACGCCCAGAGATAACATGTTTCCAGATGATGAGCAGGTCCCGTGCCATGTTCCGAGGGGCAGCAAGACAGGGAGGTGAGCAAAAAGGAGGAGAAAACATAGATTAGAAGTAATTCAACACCAAGTGGTAACGCATCCCCATTCTGAGCATGATAGTAAGAGTTCTCTCCTTTCTAGAAACTGCCCCATTGCCAAGACACAGTGGGTTAAGGCGAAAGTTGCTATAGGAAAACAAGGTCAAGAACTTTGGATAGCAAGGGGGAAAGAAGGGGATGGGATGAGCTGGGAGACTGGGATTGACAGATATATACTACTATGTATAAACTGGATGACTAATGGGAACCTACTGTATAGACAGAGAACTCTACTCCGTGTTCTCTGGTGACCCAAATGGGAAGGAAATCCGAAAAAGAGGGGGTATATGTATTCACAAGTTGTACGGCAGAAACTAATACAACGTTAGAAGGCAACTATTCTCCAATCAAAATTAAAGAAAAGGTAGATAATTCATGAGAGACACAAAGAGATCTCTTGTTAACACTTTCAATGAGCAGATAAGAGAGCACAAATAAGTTGCAAATAAGAGAAAACACATGCAAGCCACAGTTGAATATATAATAGATGTTTCCAGAAAGAGACTACGAAAGAGTTGTATGAATGCATAGGGACAGGAAAATAATGAAAGCAATGTAGCCTAGAACTGGGGAGGAGTTTGAGACTGTGGTCCAGTAAGTGTGTTAGTCACTCAGTTGTGTCTGATTCTCTGTAACCCCACGGACTGTAGCTTGCCAGGCTCCTCTGCCCGTGGGATTTTCCAGGCAAGAATATTGGAGTGGGTTGACGATCCCCTTCTCTGGGGGAATCTTCCCAACCCAAGGATTGAACTCAGGTCTCCTGCATTGCAGGCACATTGTGGCCAAGTAAAGACTTAGGCTATTTCAAAATCAAAATCAGAAAACTCAGTAAAATTATTTATATACTCCCACAAGCATTTGACTAATAATTCCAATTATCCCTTTTCTAAGAATATAAATTCTAGCCCATTTTAAAATGTGCTCCTGGACAAGGGAAAGACTACTCACTCCAGTATTCTGGCCTGAAGAATTCCATGGACTGTATAGTCCATGGGATCGCAAAGAGTCGGACATGACTGAGGGATTTCACTTTCATTTAGAATGTGCTACAGGTCACAGCCATAGAACAGAATTTGAATTTGTCAATGAAAAGACCACAGAAATAAGTTTTATTATTATTATCTTTTTATAGGGGCCAGAAAAAAAATTTTATGGCTACAAAATTTCTAGGCTATGTTGTTTTTCAATCCTATCAGCCATAATAGTTGCTCCATTAGGGAAGAAATTTCACAAGGTAAAGCCACATGAAACATAACGTCCAGCCAAACAGGCTTCATTTAAAACAGAGCATCTGTCACAGGCTTGCCACAGGGAAGTCACCTTGGAAGGTCAGGCCAGGCCATGCCAAAGTCACGCTGGAGGAAGTCTGTGACCCTTGGGTTGACCAGGCCCTCCTGGGCCTCGGCCTTACAGATGTAACTACCAGGTGTGCTTAGCCACTCAGTCAGGTCCAACTCCTTGCGACCCCATGGACTGTAGGATTTCCCAGGCAAGAATACTAGAGCAGGTTGTCATTTCCTGTTCCAGGGGATCTTTTGGACTCAGGGATCAAACCCACTTCTCTTGCGTCTGAATTAGCAAGCAGATTCTTTACCTCACCACCTGGGAAGCCCACTACTTTAAAAGCTATTACCAACTCAGAAGAACTGAAAGCAATGTCTCGAAGAAGTATTTGGACATCCAGGTTCAGAGCAGGCTTGTATACAATAGTCAAAAAGTGGAAGCAACCCAAGTGTCCGTCAATGCATGCATAGATACATGGTCCATATATAGAAGCGAACACTATTCACCTTTAAAAAGGAATGAAATTCTGACACATGAATGAACCTTGAGGACATTACACTAAATGAAACAAGCCAGACACAAAAGGATGGATATTGCGTGATTCCACTTCTGTGAGGTCCTTAGAGTAGTCAGATTCCTAGAGAAGGAAAGTGAAAGAATGGTGGTTGGCAGGAATTGCGGGGAGGGAGAAACAGGGAATTGAAGTTCAATGGGAAGAGGAAAAGGGTCCTGAGGGCTGGCTGCACAGCAATGCAAAAGGATGTATCACTCTTAAACTTAGAGATAATTAAGATACTAAATTTTATTTTATGCACATATCGTTGTCATTCAGTCACCAAGCTGTGTCTGACTCTTTGCAAACCCATGAACTGCAGCATGCCAGGCTCCTCTGTCCTTCATTATCTCCCGGAGTTTGCTCAAATTCCTGTCCATTGAGTCCGTGATGCTATCTAACCATCTCATCCTCTGCCGCCCATTTCTCCTTTTGCCTTCCATCTTTCCCAGCATCAGGGTCTTTTGCAGTGAGTCCGCACATTACCACACTTAAGAACAAAACACCTATTGCTAGAATGATTACTAGAACTATTTGGTCACTCCTTGTAGACCCAATCTTCAGAAGAAGGCATAAGAGTCTAAGTCACGCTCAGCATAAAGCATTAAAAAATATTGCAGTTTGTGAAACAAAAGCAGCCTTAGCACATACTCAAGAAACCTGCTCTTCCTCTCAGCAGGTCTGGGACAAGAGCAGTTACTTAAAGGGCACTGGATGAAGTGTGACAGACATGCCTGCAAAGACCAGAGAGGAGCCAGCTGTCAGCACTCAGCCCACAGCCCCCTCCTGATCCGTCCAAGTCAGCGGAACCTTGCAAAGTGCCCCTGCAAGGTCTTCCTAACGTCCTCTAGATATTTAAAAAGTTTAAGAACTTGACTTGTGGGTAGCATTTGGTTTCATCTACTCTAGTTCTAAAAGTGAATGGTGTTTTCTTTCCAGTGAGAATGCACAGATTTCCTTGGTAATAGCCAAAGGCCACAGCTGATCCTCTCTGCGGATAAAAATAATATTGACTATTTTTCTTTCCTAGAGACTCAGGAAAAGGAATACGTAGGTGCATATATGAGTCACTGTCACAGAAGTGAGCTTACACATCTGGTTTCAATCACCTTCTGCCCACAGTTTCCATCACCCTGTGAACCTGGCCCCTGAGTGCCTGGGTTGACCTCACAGTGAGAGGAGACGGTCAGAGCAAGGGGAGGATTTGGGGAATCTGACGTGTGGGTCCAGGGGTCCTTTAAAGGAACTGGGGGAATCTTGAGCAAGTCATTAAACATCTCTGTTTCCTTGAGTGGAAAAGCAGAATAAGGTTCTGGTTTTCTCATCAAGTTATGGTGCAGATGAAATGAAATGATGTTTGGAAAAGACCTTTGGGAAATAAGCAGGAAAAATTCAGAGTGGGCTTTGGAATGTGCTTGAGTATTTATTGTCTGCTTCTCAGCAAGAATGCTCAGTCCCTTCCTTGGATCAGAAATGTTCAAATAGGATATGCTGTAGCCTCAACTTCAACTTCCAATCGTATTTCTCATTATCCATCCCTACAGGCTTATTTCCAACCCCCTGAAGGCCCATGAGTCTATTCCTAAAGTGGGGTCCAGGACTCGGGGAGGTCCCTATGCCTCTTCCAGGAGGCCCATGAGATCAAAACAGTTTTCCCAGTCATGTTGTTGTTGTTAGTTGCTGAGTCATGCCCAACATTTTTGTGACCCCCATGGACTGACTCACCAAGCTCCCCTGTTTATAGCACTTTCCAGGCAAGAATACTGGAGTGGGTTGCCATTTCCTTCTCCAGGGGATCTTCCTGACCCAGGGATCGAATCCCCATCTCCTGCTTGGCAAGTGGATTTTTTTTTACAAGAGTCACCATGGAAGCCCTTTCCCTAGTCATACTAAAGAGTCATTTGCCTTTTGCACACAGTGGACGTTTCTGGAAGCTAAATGGTCTATGAGGTCTCACCTTCAGTTTCTAAGTGGGAAGCAGGAACCTACATAAGAATTCACTCTCTTAAGCTGGGCATTAAATAGTATTGCAGTATCATTCTTTACTCTAAATTATTCTTATTTTGGAAATATAGGTAACTTTCGTAAAAATATTCACGTTCATTGACCTCCAGTTAAACATAAATTTAAAAAATGTTTATACTCACATGGTAAGGAATTTACTATTTTTAATTGAATTAAAAACAAATATCTGAAAAACTTCTCAGTTGTAATTTTGAGCGTAGTACATATCAATAAGTATGCATGAATAAACAAAGGTTCTTCAATCATTTTTAAGAATGATTGAAGGACAGAGGTCCTAAGACCAAAATATTTGGGTACTGCAGTGTCTGCAACGGAAATCAGGATAGTGAAGGGTAAAAGATGAGGCGGAGAAGCCCCTGGGGGCCATATGTGTGATTCTGGTCTTAACCAAAAAGCAAGATCAGTCTGGTCCACATGTGTTGGAGGCTGCAGTTACAGTGTCTTTCCCTTCCTGTGATGGATGTAAAGAATTACTCACCACTCAACTTACTTTTCTACCTTTTAATGATTCATCATAGAAAGATGAATTCATAAAGCTCCAACATAAAGCTTCATCACCCTACAATGAATCTCAAGGTTGCTTTCAAAAAGAATAACTTCCCCTCTGTGGTTGGTGCAATGTCTGCCTTGTGCTCATTTTTTGAAACCCACTTTATGGTTAATTGGGAAGTGGGAAATGTTTATAGAGGAGCCCGCATTCCAGGGGAGCCAAGATCAGAGTCACTACTCCGAGGATGCTCCATGGGGTGGGAAGAAATAGAGCTTCCAGGATAGGTGGTCCTTTCTGACTTCAGTGAGGCCTTCTGAGTGAGCGAAAGTTGCTCAGTTGTGTCCGCCTCTTTGTGATCCCATGGACTATACTGTCCATGGAATTCTCCAGGCCAGAATACTGAGTGGGTAGCTTCTTCCTTTTCCAGGGGATCTTCCCAACCCAGGGATAGAACCTAGATCTCCTGCATTGTAAGCACACTCTTTACCAGCTGAGCCATCAGGAAAGCCCAAGAATACTGGAGTGGATAGCCTATCCCTTCTCCAGGGGATCTTCCTGATCCAGGACTCGAACTAGGGTCTCTTGAACTGCAGAGCGGATTCTTAATCAACCGAGCTATGAGGAAGTGAGCCCTTCTGTGCTGCCAGTGAACCCCCTCTCTAGCTCTATTGGCTTTTTGGTACCTGTCACCTCTGAAGCTGCTGCAAGCTTTATCCATCCTCAAGTCCCTTCTGCATTCCCCTAATTCTTAGGGAAAAAAAACCTCACTTATCTCTTCACCAAGAAGCTAGAGGCAGGCAGCTAAGGGGTTAATATTTACGACTGTAAAATTTATGAGCTGTTAATGTAGGCAAGATAAAAATAATTACCTTAATATGCAATTTCCAGGAATAAATAGCAACCAAAAGCATGATTATGATTTTAATAACAAGAAAATAATTGTATGTTAGTAACATCAGTGAGAGAAGACAGATCTAAGGCATATCCAGGTAAGGAAATGGGTGTGAAGGAGATGATGGAATGCAGCCAGGCAACAAGGCCAGTCACATCAAATATTCTTATCAAAGTGCATTCTCCAGGGATGCCTGCTGGAACAGCATCACTGAGGGGTCAGTCTGTACCTTAAAAAACAAAACAAAACTGATAAGGTGCTCCAGCCTTCCAGCAAGACTGAGATGGCAGAACGTCAGGAGAGGAGGGCAGACCTATAAAAAAATGCTAAAGACATCTGAGCAAAGCACCCAAGGAATTAAACTTCTCAGTGCGTGCGTGTGTGCTCAGCCACTCAGTCGTGTCTGACTCTTTGCGACCCCGTGGACTGTAGCCCGCCAGGCTCCTCTGTCCATGGAATTCTCCAGGCAAGGATACTGGAGTGGGTTGCCATTCCCTTCTTCAGGGCAACTTCCCAACTCAGGGATCAAACCCGGGTCTCTGCATCTCCTGCACTGGCAGGTGGGTTCTTTACCACTGAGTCACTTGGGAAGCTAAACTTCGGGGTGGATCTAACTAAAACTTTCCTTTCAAAATTAATTTATTTTAATTGAAATTTAGTTTTTTCACAACATTGTGCCAATCTCTGCTGTATAGCAAAGTGACTCAGTTATATACCTGTATACATTTTAAAATATTTTTTTTTCCATTATGGTTTATCATAGGATATTGAATATAGTTCCCTGTTTCTCTCTCTCTCTCTTTTTTTTTTTTTTTTTTGAGGGGTGTAAAGCAAGGAGGGAACCAGTATGATTTCACAGAGACAGTCTGTCTTTTTGAATTGACTTTGGGTGGGCCAGTCACTTGCCCTGGGCAAGCCTTGATTTTGTTGTCTTTGCTCATCACGGCAGAACTGTAAGAAAGGTCAGAAATAAGGGCATTTTCAGCACTTAGGTCAGAATACTTAGAGCACAGCAGGTGCTCAGTAAATGGCAGTTCCTTTCTTGGTTTCCTCCCTTTTTTTTTCTTCACATCACAACCCACCATCCAAGAGCTGCTCAATGCTTAGGTAACCATTACATGTAACAGAGAGACAAACAGAATTGAAGGAATGTGTATACGAGGAAGACAGATGCCTGTTGATTCGTGAATAGATTAAAAATAGAAATCTCTATCTCATGATGATTCAGTTGAAACTCTCCTCCCTGACACCTGATTTTTGGCAACTTTATTTATTCACTGACTGATTCATTCATTCATTTATTGGCTTCACTGCATGGCAAATGGGATCCTAGTTCTTCAACCAAGGGTCAAACCTGTGCCCTCTCCTGTGGAAGTGCAGGATCTTAACCACTGGACCACCAGGGAAGTCCCCCTGACAGCTTTGCACGTGGTAACTTGATCGACGCGACTTCTAGAAACTTCTTCCGTTTTAACGTTTAAACTATTGGGGATCGGTGAAATCACTTATAAGAATGCACTTAGGATGTTGTTTTGTTGTTGTTTAGTCGCTAAGTCATGTCCGACTCTTTGCAACCCCAATGGATTGCAAAGTCTGCTAGTCTCCTCCGTCCATGGGATTTCCCAGGCAAGAATACCAGAGTAGACTGTCATGCTCTCCTCCAGGGGATCTTCCCGACCCAGGGATTGAACCCTCCTCTCCTGTGGCTCCTGCACTGGCAGGTGGAATCTTTTCTGCTGAGCCACCAGCGAAAGTGAAAGTGTTAGCTGCTAACTTGTGCCCAACTCTTTGTGACCCCATGGACTGTAGCCCACCAGGCTCTTCTGTCCATGGAATTCTCCAGGCAAAAACACTGGATAGATAGTTTGCTATTCCCTTCACCAGGGGATCTTTCTGACCCAGGGATCGAACCAGGTCTCCTGCACTACAGGCAGATTCTTTACTGTTTGAGCCACAGGGGAAGCCCCTCTAGTTCCCTGACCAGGGATCAAACCCCCGGCTCCCTGCATCATGAACATGGAGTGTTAGCCACTGGACCACCAGGGAAGTCCCTTGTTTTGCAGTATTATCGTTATCAGTTTATCTGCGTCACTCCAGTGAGGTATAAGATTTGATATTTTCATAAAATTCTCTTTAGAAATCCATAACATTTTGTATCATGTTTATTGGCATTTATATATTTGTCTCCTAATAAGATGATAAGCACTGTTTTTAATTTACACTTTTATTTTCATGGCCTGCATCAGTACCTTGCTTGTAAAAAATAAGTAAAAATCAAATTGAAGTAAACACAACACCTTGTATTTGATTTGAGTTACAAGACATTCTATTTTTTTTAATCAAAATGTACTTGATTTACAATGTTATGTTAGTTTCAGGGGTACAGCAAAGTGATTCAGTTATACATATATATATATATATTTCCATTAAGTTATTACAAGATACTGAATATATTTCTTTGTGCAATATAGGAAATCTTTGTTGTTTATCTATTTTAAATATGGCTGGGTGTATCTGCTAATCACAAACTCTTAGTTTATCCCTCCTCCTCCATTTTCCTCTTTGGTAACCATATTTTATTGTGTGTCTGTAAGTCTGTTTCTGTTTTGTAAATGAGTTCATTTGTGTTATTTTTTTAGATTCCACATATAAATGATATCATATAATATTTGTATTTCTCTGACTTAATTCACTCAATACGACAGTCTCTAGGTCTATCTGTATTGCTGCAAATGGCATTGTTTCATTCTTTTTTATGGCCTGATAATATTCTATCATATATATATTGCCACATCTTTATTCACTCATTTTCAGTGAACACTTAGGTTGCTTCCATGTCTTGGCTATTGTAAACGGTTCTGATATAAACTTTGGGGTTCTTTTTGAATTAGAGTTTTCTTTTCCAGACATATGCCCAGGAGTGGGATTGCTAAATCAAATGGTAACTCTACTTTTAGCTTTTTAAGGAACCTCCATACTATTCTACATAGTGGCTGTACCAATTTAATTCCCACCAACAGTGTAAGAGGGTTCCCTTTTCTCCACACTCTGAGCCACCAGGGAAGCCCCTAGTATTTATTATATGCAGACTTTTTGATGATGGCCATTCTGACCAGTGTGAGATGATATCTCATTGCAGTTTTAGTTTGCATTCATCTGTTGATTAGCAGTGTTGAGCATCTTTTCATGTGACTGTTGGCCATCTGTGAGACATTTTCCTTTTTAATGCAATAGCACGAAAGGGCTATGGGGTTATCAATCCCATACAAACATACAATTACAGTTAATTCAATCAGATGGCTTTCCTACTCATATCAGGATTGATCAGCAGAACTAAGGAAATGATAGCTTTATTTGGGAAATAAAGAAGGTAATACAATTGGAACAAGGAATGTATTGGGGGAAGAAAGCCTAATGGAAAGCACAGAAGCGAGACTCAAGAAAGTATGTGGACATCAGAGCCCAGAGAAGCGGGCAGGAGAAGATGAATGAGAAATCAGGAAGGGATGCTATATACAAATTCAAAGATTTTCACCTTAGGCTGTCCCCATGATGAGGCACCACTGGCTTCCTGTCTGAGTCCCACCAGTGGTACTAATAATTCCAACATATGCTCATGACACAGACTGAGTATAGTTGTCTGAACTAGCCTAGAAACCTAACCATAATTTTCAACATCTTCTCTCCAGGCAAAGAATTCAAAATTTCAAACAAATACTAACAAATGCACTTTTGGAAAAACAATTCTTCTGTAAAACGGGGAATGACTGCGTTCAGAAAGTAGGTGTCTGCCTTTTATCAACCTAGTCATCTCACCCCTAGGGCTGAAAGGCCAGAGGTTGAAGAAAGTAAGCATTTCTGTGCTGTTACAAACAAAACGCACTACACCCATTAAAGGGCTCTTTGATCATTGCTCGCCTTCTGCTTTGAAAAATAACTCAGAAAAGGAAGTGCCGAAACTTGTCAAAGTATATGATCGCATGCATTCCTTGTGGCATGAGTTTGTGCTTGGTCGCTAAGTCGTGTCCAACTCTTTTTGACCCCACAGACAGTAGCCCACCAGGCTCCTCTGTCCATGGGATTCTCCAGGTGAGATCACTGGGGTGGGTAGCCATTCCCTTCTCCAGGGGAAGGGAACAAACCCGAGTCTCCTGTGTCTACTGCATTGGCAGGCAGATTCCTTACTGCTGAGCCACCAGGGAAGTCCAATTCCTTATGGGGTTGGGTGGGGGTGGGGGGGTGGAGGTATAAATGTTTCAAAGAAGACCAAGGGCTCAAAAAGAAAAAAAAAAAAAGAAGAAGACTCTATTGGCAACATTGCTCAACCTGTTTCAAAGGACACAGGACTTCTGAAGCCAGGCTTCTACCCTGTGTGAGCACAGCTGAAAAATAAAAGGCTTCAGGATGTTCAAGGTCACTGACCTCATCCTGTTCACACCTCTGATGCTGGCTTTCACATCAGGAACAAACTGATCCTTCGGTAGGTCAATGCCCCAAAAAGCCAATTTCTGAATTCAGTGTGTCTCTCCATGAGCAGAGAAGAGTCAACGCAGAGTAGGGGAGAACCATACCATCAATTCAAGCAAGCAACTTCACAGGGACAAATTCAGCTTGTGGCTACAATCAGGAAACCATTGGATCATCGGACCATTGAGATAAGAAGGCACCTGGAACTGAGCGCAGTGTTTTTAGCCTGGGTGGAACACACGTGCTCACAGCTCTCTGACTGTTGGGTGTAAAGGGAAATGCAACCCCCTCACTGCAGATACAAGCAGAGACAAGGATCTTTAAAATATCACTCTGATGAACTCAGCCACTAAAATTTTTTTGAAAACACATGAGCAGGCACGCTGAGTTTGCATCCTGGTTCATGATGCTAAATCAAGTTTTTAGGATTCTTTGCATTTATTGAATGCCTACTATGTGCTCTGCAACGTGGGAGACCCAGGTTTGGTCCCTGGGTTGGGAAGATCCCTTAGAGAAGGTAATGGGAACCCACTTCAGTATTCTTGCCTGGAGAATTCCATGGACAGAGGAGCCTAAAGGGCTATGGTTCATGGGGTCACAAAGAGTCCACATGACTGACTGACTAACACTTTCACTCTCATGTGCTCTATATAAAAGGAAAGCCTCACAAAAATCTGGCTCTCGGCTATTAAGAAAATTTGGGGATTAAGAGGTAGGAACTTTCAGTTGTGAAATGAACCAGTCACAGGGGTAAAATCTACACCATGGGAAATATAACCAATCACGATGTAATTAATCTTTGTATAATATGTTGGGGCCTCCCTGGTGGCTCAGACAGTAAAGAATCTGCCTGCAGTGTAGAAGGGTAACTAGACTTATTATTAGTTCAGTTCAGTCGCTCAGTTGTGCCCGACTTTTTGTGACCCCATGAATCGCAGCACGCCAGGCTTCCCTGTCCATCACCAACTCCCGGAGCCTACTCAAACTCATGTCCATCGAGTCGGTGATGCCATCAAATATCAAATCACAACGCTGTGCACCAAGAGCAGACACAGCGTTGTAGGTCAATTATGCTTCAAAAACACTCTCAGAAAAAGAGATCAGATGTATGGTTTCCTGAGCTGGTGTGGGGGAGAAAGAGGAAGTAGATGAAAGTGGTCAAATGTACAAAGTTACGAAATAAGGAAACACTAGGATATAATGTACAATAAGATACATATAATGAAGACCTGAATGTTGCTGTATAGTTTATATGAAAATTGAGAATAAATCTTAAGACTGCTCATTACAAGGAAGACAAGTTTTTTCTTTTTCTTTTATTTTGTATCTGTATGAGATAATGGATGGTCACTAAACTTACTGGGGTCATCATTTCATGTTGTATGTAAGTCAAATCATTATGCTGTCCACCTTAAATTTACACAGTGTGGTAGGTTAATTGTTGATGTTGGTTAGTCACTAAGACACCTCTGACACTTTTGTGGTCCCCTGTATTGTAGCCCGCCAGGCTCCTCTGTCCACAGCATTCTCCAGGTGAGAACACTGAAGTGGGCTGCCAGTTCCTTCTCCAAGGGAATCTTCCTGACCCAGGGATCAAACCTGTATCCCCTGCATTGGCTCTACCACTGAGCCACCAGGGAAGCCCTGTAGACCAATTATATTTCAATAAAACTATCAGAAAAAGAAAAGAGTTTTGGTTGGGTTTGTTGTTTTAATATTTATTTATTTATTTATTTATTTATTTGACTGTGCTGGGTCTTAGTTCAGAGAAGGCAATGGCACCTCACTCCAGTACTCTTGTCTGGAAAATCCCATGGACGGAGGAGCCTGGTGGGCTGCAGTCCATGGGGCTGCTAAGAGTCGGACTCGACTGAGTGACTTCACTTTCACTTTTCACTTTTCTGCATTGGAGAAGGATGTGGCAATCCACTCCAGTGTTCTTGCCTGGAGAATACTAGGGACGGGGGAGCCTGGTGGGCTGCCGTCTATGGGGTCGCACAGAGTCAGACACGACTGAAGCGACTTAGCAGCAGCAGCAGGGTCTTAGTTGCAGCATGTGGGATCTAGTTACCTTACCGGGGATTGAACCTAGGCTCCCTGTATTGGGAACACCGAGTCTTAGCCACTGGACCACCAGGGAAGTCCCTGTTGTTGCTATTTTTGAGGCAAAGTCTGGGGCAATATTCAGAAGCAGTGGGCAGAGAAAGAGGAAGAGCATATTTCTTTGACTCTGACTAATTTTTTGTGAACAGACTGCAACTTGCTTTACGAAACCCATGACACCCAGCACTCACTTTCATCCAACACAGTGAAGTATAATGTGAGGAAATGGTTATTTTCCTTGTTTCGTTTTTTCTGTTTTTCAACCCTATTTCTCAATCTTGTTAAAATTATACTTTTGGTCAGAGCAATAATTTAATGGGTCACTTTCCCCAAATCTTCTCATTTCCAGGCAATAAGTGAACCGCACTCCCATAGAAAGTCACCAGTGGCTCAGCCCAGCTGTTCTTTTATTTATTTGGCTGTGCTGGGTCTTTAGTTGCGGCATGCAGGATCTGGTTCCCTGGCCAAGCATGGAACCTGGGCCCCCTGCATTGAGAGCAAGGAGTCTTAGTCACCAGACCCCCAGGGAAGTCTCAGCCCAGCTGCTCTTTGAAACTTCAAACAGCTCACCGCTAGAGCCGCAAATGCTACATTCCAGCCCTGCCCAATGGACCCTGACTTCCCACTAGACTAACAGCTGGCCAGATGTAACCAGCACCTCCTTTCCTTAGGCCAAATGGAGTCTAGGAGAGAGCATTCTGAAAGATGTGCTATACTTCAGCCTGTGTTGATCACTCCAATAGATTTTAGTGAAAACCACACAGATAAATCATATTCCCAGGCTTTGCAAAGATTACTTAGAATATCTTTGAGACCATCCAAATCTAGGAAGAGAGGTGAAAGGGGAGGAAAATAAAATGAAATTCTGGGTAATGTGGTTAAAGAAAGTGTTGAGCCAGTCCAAAAAATAGGACATCGTCATCAGACTAATGAGATCAATTATCCAGAGAACAAAACTATACTACCTCTGCTTCTAATAATAATATTATTATTGTTACTAAAGACTTGTTTAGTATTTGGTCTTGCTTCCTTTGTAGTTTATTTTACTGAAGTGTAGTTGATTTACAGTGTTGTGTTCATTTCTACAATACAGTGAATTTAGTATTTTTGTATAGCAGACCCTTGCAAAGTGATATTTTCATTTCCTTGGGCCAAAATTATGTTTCAATAATGCTGACGTGTAAAATCGATCATGAAGTTTATGTGATGCTATCAGGTTTAGAAAACAAAAGGTTTTTTAAATCTATGATGATGTTTTCAGATTGTAGATTTGAAAGCTGGAGCAGCTGTAACTCCATCATAAAGATGAATAAACAGTCATCCAGGGAAATTAAATGCTGATAAACCCACAATCTGGAAAATTACATCACTGTTTATTTTTCATGAAACACAGTTATCTCCTAACTGTATCTAGGGGGTGGACAAAGCTACACTTAAGACAAAATACTATGTGAAATAACCTGAAAGATAAGTGTATACTTGTATATTGAAGGTATAAGACATACATCAGAACATCATGATATTTTTCACTAAGTGAAAAGATTTGACATCTGGGTTGCACATACACTTCAGCAGCATTACTCATTGTTGAATTACCTAATTCATTTTCATCTTTAATATGTTTTCCAAAGAAAGCGAATGACTAAGAATTGCACGTTACTCATTCTTTATAAATACAATGTAGATGATGTTGAAATATGATAATATTCCCCAAGATTCATAAAATTTATGAAGGAAAGTATCTAAGCCACCCAACCTTTGAAGAATGAGATCTCTACGTTTTAGATTCAACAGAATCTAATAATAATGGAACCTGGGCCCTGGATTAGATTCCAGCATCTAATCATAGGAGAAAAAGTTAGGGACCTCCCAGGAAAGAACCCAGATCAAAGGGGAAGAGATTCAAAGTCCAAGGTCAGCAAGGAGTGTGGTGGAAGGTGGAAAAGCCTCCTGGTTGCCCATCTAACTTTCTGCCCTTTTGTGCCATCAAGCTTACTCCGCCCACAGCCAGAGTAAGCCTTCTATTTCTAATTTCCTATATGACTCTTCTACACAAATTCCTTCCATGGGTCTCTATTGACTATCTGATAAACTCCAAGATTTCTCAGGTGGTGCAGTGATAAAGAATTGGTCTGCCAGTGCAGGAGATGTATAAGATGTGGGTTTGATTCTTGGGTCAAGAATATTCCCTGGAGTAGGAAATGGCAACCCATTCCAGCATTCTTGCCTGGAGAATCCCATGGACAGAGGAGCCTGGTGGGCTACACTCCACTGATCGCAATGAGTTGGATGCGACTGAGCGCGTGCGTGGACAAACACACACACAGATTTCATAAGCTTACAAGCTTGGTATCCTTGTTCACACACTGGGTCCTGAGTGAAAGAGCCACTTCACCTCAATCACAGAATCTGCCAAGAGGCACTGTTGTGTGGTGGTGTCTCCAAGACAAAGGGCTGAATGCTGGACCTCACGGAGCCATGAGGATAATACTGCCAGCTGAGTAGTGATCCAATCACTACTAGCATGGAAACTGTGGGCTTTCCTGGTGGCTCAGATGGTAAAGAATCTGCCTGCAATGCAGGAGACCCAAGTTTGATCCCTGGGTTGGGATCCTGGAGAAGGGAATGGCAACCTATTCCAGTATTCTTATGTGGAGAATCCCATGGACGGAAGAGCCTGGCAGGGCTACAGTCTGTGGGGTCACAAAGAGTCAGACACGACTGAATGACTGACACTTTCACTCCACTTTTCTACTGAACCTGTACTCAATCCAGACTTTGGGAAAGCTGGGGAGCACGTGACCTGCTGGCCGCATGGGCGCCTCTCTATTGGGTTCAAGTCAGGGTTTAACAGCATCCTTGGGTGCATCTGGGATCTTTGATGTCAAATGTAATCATTTGACATCATGGTGACCTGAATAAAAGCAAGTGAAAATGGTGGAGTGCAGGCAGCCCAGAAGAATTTGGTTTCACAAGCCGGGGAGTGATCCCCAGGAATTCCTAAGGTCAGTAGGCGAAATCTGACTCTATTCAGAACTAACACGATTGCAGGTGGCCATAGAGTGAGTTGCATTACGGTTATTAAGCTCTTTGGCCTGCAAAACATGGCTTACTCGTGCATCCACTGTAAACTGAACTGCTTTTTCAAGAAGCAGATCAGCTCTGCCCAGTTGAAAAAAGAAGGTGCAGCAGTTTTACCTAATTATCTTGGTAATTACATGATCAATGTGGATCACTTCAAGATCAGAGTCTAAATGAATTTGTCATGGATTATTTTAGTGCAGAGACAAATGTCTGTGACATTATTTTTCCAACAGGAATGATGCAGAGGAGTTAGATCAACAAAATAATCATTTCTATTTGATCTTAAAATGCAGAAACATTTTGCAGTAGAATCGGCAGGTTTATCTTCCTAACTGAATTGTACTTTGGTTAAATTTTTTTTTTTTCCTAATGTGAGAAGTGCCAAAAAGAAATCACATTTGTTTAAAAAAAGATTTTCTTTTTTCATTTGCAGATGCAAACTATTATTATAGAATGGATAAACAAAGGGTATATAGCACAGCGAACTATATTCAATATCCTGAGACAAACCATAATGGGAAATAATATGAAAAAGGATATATACACAAACACACACATTTATATATGTAACTGAATCATTTTGCTGTACAGCAGAAACTAATGCAACAGTATAAATCAATTATACTTCAATAAAACCTAAAAAACAAATATTTGCTTGTATTTGAATTAGTTCTTGTGAGTCTTCCACGATGGACTTTTATATTGAGGAGGTTACAGAGATGAAGAGATTTGTATGGCAAAATGCTGACTTTTTTTTTTTTAACTATCAGAGTAGTAATTAAAATACTGTGTCTCTGAGATGCCATTCAGTATTTTTGCTGTTGTTTCTGTGATAAAGAACACTATCATTTCTATTAGCCAGTTCGGACAGTGTCCTAGATAGGAATCAAACATGTGGCTAAATGTTCTCACACAATGGATAATCAACATCTTTTCTATTTTGTAATGTATGTATGCAAACTATATAAACACCATGTGTTAAAGTCTATATAGCAGAGACACAACAGCTTTTCATCACTTTGATCATCCGGTTGCTCAGATTTCAGAAGAGGTTTGAGAGTATAATTCAAACATCATTTAATAAAGTGTCTCATTCTTGACTATTCAAAACCTCAGCACCTGATCGTGCCCTATTTTTTTTCTACTTGTTCATTCCTCGTGTGCAATGGGCTGTTTATAACTATTTGATGAGGATGGATTTATCCTCTCAGGTTTGAAAGCTTGTATATTTAAGACTGTTTGGAAGCATTTCTGTTCCTGGAACTTGCAAACTGGCAAGCTTTTTATAATAACTTGTTTTTCCACCTGTCCTCAAATATATTGTATACACAGGAGGATCAGCCTAGTCTTTTCATTTTTCTCCATCAGGAACATTCAAACAACTACCCATGCTAATGAACACATGCATGATTATAGATTTTGATAATATAGTATGTACATCTTGTAAAGCAAGGAGCCATGAGAGGAATCAGATGAAAAGCTTCCTAAAAGGAATTCTAGATCAGACATTCTTGAGTCCCAGACCAAGAATCTTTCCTCTTTCTGGTTGCATCCAGCATTTACAGGCATCTTGCCCAGGATATCTGTTTCCTTTCAGCCCAATCACTGTCAGCTTGGCTTTCCCACACTCCAGCCTGCTTTGGAAAGCTCTGTCCAGCTCACATGACTAGAAGCTGATTTCTACAATGAAGAATGTCAATAATGCTACAGGTTCCTCCGGCTGCCAAAGCTTGAGTTACTCATGTTACTAGACCAAAAGGAGGTAGAGGGTGGTTTGTGAACCCTCCAGATAATTGCCTCTTTTCCACTTTGTCTGCAAAGACCTGATCAAGGCTAGTTTTTCCTCCTACCTACCGTCTTGACCTGGGTTTGGAGCATCCTTCTTTCATTGTCTTTCTCAGGCTTCATGACACAATCATTCATTCAATGAAAAGTGATGGAGCTTCCACTCTGCAGGGTACCACTCAATGATGAAGACAAAGATGAATAAGTTCTCAACAGGAACACACCACAGAATAAAAACATGGTATTTGCATGAGGAAGAAGCATAGATCTGCTGAAGGGAAAGGGAGACCTTCTGAGAATGATCAGGGAAAACTTCAGAAGGGAGGTGGTGTTTGAGTTAGACCTTGAAAAACCAGTGGGATTTCAAGATGAAAATACAGAGGGGGCGGATCTCGGTTGAAAGAAATAGGTGAGCAAAGGATGTGGACACAATACCTAAAGATGTACATTCAAAACAGGGACAGGGACTTTCCTCGTGGTCCAGTGGTTAAGACTCTGCCTACAATGCAGGGGGTGTGGGTTTGACCCCTGGCCAGACAACTAAGGTCCCACATGCCAAGGTGTGCAACAAAAACAAAAACAAAAACAAAAAAAACCAAAAAACCGGACAGGTGTAATGGGTTTCCTGCTGGGGGCCAGTGGGAGGTCACACTGAATGTTGGACACAGAGTTGTGAACCAGATTGAAAGGGCTATCAGAAAATAGGAGAGACTTGAGGTGTGGAGCCAGGTAGCAATGTCATCAAAATTGTCCAATCAAAGGACCGAGTGGGAAGCCCAGGTTAGGGGGTGGGATGAGAGTAGGCTGGGATGACAACACAACAGTCCAGGCAGGAAGAGACTGGGGAAGGGAGCGACAATGGGAATCACAACATGACTACTGGCATTTCTGTGTATCTACAGCGGAGCTACGTGAGAAGAGGAAGGCGACGAAAATGAGGACCAGGCTTCCTGCCTGGAGACTGAGAGCACATACTGGTATAAGGGAGAAAAGCATGAAACAGATGAATGAAAGGCTGAGATCCATTGAGTCCAAGTAACTGTGGAATAGCAGGGTAAAAATATCTACTTGGCAGCTGAAAATGTGGGTGGAAGTGAGTTGCTCAGTCGTGCCTGACTCTTTGCAACCCCATGAGCTATACAGTCCGTGGAATTCTCCAGGCCAGAATACTGGAGTGGGTAGCCATTCCCTTCTCCAGGGATCTTCCCAACCCAGGGATTGAACCCAGGTCTCCCGCATTGCGGGCAGATTCTTTACCAGTTGAGCCACCAGGGAAGCCCAAGAATACTGGAGTGGGTAGCCTATCCCTTCTCAAGGGGATCTTCCTGACCCAGGAATTGAACTGGGGTCTCTTCTATTACAGGCAGATTCTTTACCAACTGAGCTATCAGGGAAGATACTTGGCAGCTGAAAATGTGAGACTGGACTTCTAATGGAGGCTGAAGAGAACGACCTGGTGATAATTCATCCAGTCAGCCTACATTCCTAGACTAGCAAACCGGAAGCTTATTGCCAGGGCAGCTAACCTAGAAGCCAGACCAGATGTGAGGCATTTACATGGTACTGATTCCTCACCAGGAAGCATCTTTATCCCCATTTTCCTGATGGAAATGCTGTGGCTCAGAGACCTTACACAACAACATACTGGAGCAGCAGCAAGGGCTCTGATTTCCACCTCTTGCCCTTGCTTTCCCACTGAGATGGGACAGCTCTCCTCCTCCTTCTGTTCCCGAGTCCCTAGGCACCAAGTACTACAGGCGCTCCTGCGCCCATTCATATCTTTCCTCCCGTTCTGATCTGGGTTCATTCCACTTGACTGAAACCCTCTTAATCGGCCCTGATTATGTGCAGTGCCATTCCCTATCACATCACTGCCCTTAACCTAGTTAGCTGCTCACTCTGTGCTACTGAGGATTCCAAGATACTGTACTTTTAGCTCTGGTGTCCTGAATTCTATCCAGCATCCCACCAGGATAGGAGCCCTAGTATTAGCTTTGGGCCCTCTGATGACCAGTGGCCCTGCAGAACACAGGTGGTCCATCTATCTGACCTGCTTTCTACATCATGTCATCAGGACACCAAAAGCTGCCCCAAAAAAGCAGCCTCACTCAGGTAGCATTAAAACACAACGATCGTCTTCCCCGCAGCAATCTGGTGGTAGCTTTGATTTCTCCATCACCGTTTCAATGATTCCCTGGCAAAATGATATATCAGAAACTTTATAACAGCCATTGACGTTTCCTCCATCTTTACTGTGAAGATCATGGTTGGTTCAATACCTTTCAACATCTCCAGCCCCTTCAGCAGCTCTCCAGGGAGAGTCCTGTTTTCTTACTAAGTGTGGGTCTTGCTATTTCTGGTTAACCGTTCTGACTGGAAAATTCTAGGTTCTATGTGCTTGCTCTCACCGGCGCCTTCCCAGCGTCTCTGATAACACAGGAGCCATAAATGGATTCTCACCGCATGGCAGGTGAAAATGATTACTCTCCTTTCAGACCAGGAAGTGGCTGCCCAGAACGGACCATGACTCATCCCGCTCCCTGGATCTTTTTAATGAACTATTCACCGCCAACCGCTCTGACTTCAAGTCCTACACAAATCATCCCCTGCTTGAGTTTTTGCTCCTCTTCCCCATTTTTTAATTTTCAGAGATAGCATGTTAATATTTAGTGTGCTGTGAGGTGAGCTGGTTACGTGGGTTGAGGTGTAGCATGAAGAATCTTAGGCTTCAAGAAGAGAAGAAACAGGCTTGGAGACTGCTGTTACAGAGAGGAAGGGTAGGCATGGAGGAGAGAGAGGGTGTGAGTGTCACAGCTCAGGAGATGGCTCAGGAAGGAATAGACAGGCAGGCAAAGCTTCAAAAAAGTTCTTTTTTAAATATATAATTTTTCTTTCCTTTTTTTTTTGCCACACTGCACAACATGTGGGATATTAGTTCCTTGATGGGGGATGGAACCAGGGCACCCTCTATTGGAAGGTAGAGTGTTAACCACTGGATTGCCAGGGAAGTACTGAAAAGTTCTTATTAGTCTGTTTATATAGTCCTCTCCCTCCTTCAAATCCAAACCACAGGACCGTCCTCAGTCAGGTGCCCCTTGCTGCTGTCACTCAAAGCACTGAGATCTCTTAACTTTCCCATATGTCTACACAGCAGGACCAAAATCGCGTTTCCTTTTTGGCTTGCCAACCAGCATGTGAGGACAGAGGCCCTGTCCTATTCAACCTTGAGCTCCCAACATTTGAATAATGAGTTTATCTAGAGTGGATTGAACCTTTGTGAAAGTAGTGAGGTCTCCGTTTCTGGAGGAATCTGAGACTGTTACAGAGAGGCTTTAAACATGCAACAGTCATTCTGTTATTTCTAAATTTCCTAACATCCTAAGTGGGCTTCTCCAGTGTCTCAGCAGTAAAGAATCCATCTGCCAATGCAAGAAACATAGGAGACCCAGGTTTGGTCCCTGCCTGGCTTGGGAAGATTCTCCTGCAGAAGGAAATGGCAACACACTTCAGTATTCTTGCCTGGGAAATCCCATGGACAGAGGAGCCTGTCGGGCTACAGTCCATAGGACTGCAAAAGAGTTGGATACAACTGAGTGACTAAAGAACAGCAATATCCTAAGCTCATTCTCATAAGTGATTTCATCAATCACAAATGGTTTTTAAAAAATGTAACTAAACTACACACAATAGGCCTCAAAATGACTATAACACTTGGTTTAAGATTCTGATTTTTAATAATGATTGATCCTAGAAATTATTAAATGTTTTTTTCCAGGCCAACATTTTAAATTATAAGTACCAGTCTATAGGTGTTTGTTGAACACCTACTATATCCCTGGCCCTGGAGAATAAAGAATCAGACAGAGCCCTGCCCTCAACAACTTACACCACAGTCAGGAGGAAACCTCCCTTATGGGGACTTAGACATCATAGCTGAGTTATAAAATTTTGGATTTACACCCCTGCTTCTCGGAACCGAAAATGTTCCCTGAGGTTACTGCAGTTCTAAGGAGCCCATTAAAAAGCCCTCCTTGGAAACTACTGTTACAGGCAAGGATTTTAACCCCTTGGTGTCATGAAGTCTCTGAACGTATGTAATTGATCCAGGAGGGAATGCCTGTGACAGATAAGAGAAGGCCTGCAAAGTCATTTCCAAACCAACTTGAACTGACCGCTTCCCTCCTCCATCTGCGGACAATTCCATTCTGGGAAGGACGAACCTCGCCCGGCCCTCCAGTAACTATCATTAGCAGAAATGGATCCAGACCCCGCGCGACCAGATTAGAGTCTGTTTCTAATCAAATGGAGTTTAGATTTAAGCCGGAATTAAAATTGGGATTTACAGCCCTTTCCACTTTCATTCATTTCGTGCTTTCTAGCCCCTTCCCCGCCCAGTCTTAATCCAGTGCACTTCGCAGGGAATTACACAGGAGTTGACCACGAGCCGGGGCTGAGGGCGCGGGAGGCTGGAGCCTTCCGTCCCCTAGGAAAGCGGCGGCCAGGGCCGGGAGCCCGACCTCTGGCCTGGGCCAGCCTTGCCTTGCCTCGGGGATCTTTGGCGTTTCACTGCGCTACCCGCGTTCTCCCATTCCGCGTCTTGGGGCGCCGCCCTCGCTCCCCGGAGGATTTCGCCTCCAGCCATCTCCGGCTTTCTCTGCGTAGAAGCTTCACCTCTGCAGAATGAAAAGCGAAAGCCGCGGCCGGCGGGCGGAGTTGGGGGCCGAACGCGCCGCGTGGCTACTGCTTGGGATCCGCAGCGGCCGCGAGGGCGATCCCCACGCGGCACCGACCCCGACCTCAACTTCAGCGCTAGTGGGCGTCCTCGGAGCCCACCGCAGCCCGGACGCGCCCCCCACCCCCCACAAACACACCGGCGCCGAGCCCCCCTGTACGCGCGGCCCCGGGAGCCCTTCACAGCCGGTCCCCACCCTCCCCCCACCGCCCGCGCAGTGCGCCCCCCGCCGGCCGGTTCCTCCGCCTCCGACCCCGACGCGCCAAAGGCAGTTCGGCGGCTCAGCGACCCCAACTTCGGCTTCCCGAGCGACACGACACCCTCCGCGAAGCGCGGACTCGCCTCCGCCGGTCTCTTCCCGAGGTCCCTACAGCCGGGCGAGGAGCATTCCTCTGGATTTTGGAAACCTGCCCCATTCACCCCGGGAGAGACTGGATCTCCGTCCGCACCTTCCGGCCAGATGATAGCCACCCCCGGACGCGTCTAGGTGGAGTGGGGATGGGGGCGGGCAGCTGGAGCGGAGAAGAGTCAGCAGCGCTGAGTTGCTGGGCGCAGCTGCGCGCGGCTGGCAAAGACGGGTGGCGGGGCCCTGCGTCTCCGCCGGGCAGGGGGAGCCGGCCCCGGTACCTCTGCCTCACGGAGAAACACACACACGCACACACATACACGCTCACGGCCGCCAGCACCCCCAAGCCAGATCCCGGACACGGAGGTCAGAGCCACTGTCCAATTCACAGCAGGGTCTGAAACGCCCAGATGGAGGGAGATGCTCTCGCCTCTTCTCCGAGGTTTCCAACATCCCCGGAAGCCCCCCAGTTTCCCAGAGCGAGCGAGGATCTGGCTACAGAGTTTCCACTCCCTGGGCCAGCGGTTCAAACTGCAGGCGGGGCGGGTGGTATGGACAGAGGGAGCACTGAAGAGCGAGACCGCGCCACCTCCGCCCTCGGCGCGGAGAACCGGCCCGCCCCACTCGCCTCCAGCGCGCTGCGGGGCGGTCGGGGCAGAGGAGCGGGACCCCGGGGCGCTCCAACTCGGGCGAGGGCAGGGAGGGGAGTGACGGCAACATCTACGCGCCGGCCAAGGCACGGATCTCCGAATAGGCTGCGCCGAGCGCGCGGAGGGGTGGAGGCGAGACGGGCGGAGGAGTTGTGGGGCCGGGAGGGATGACGTCCACCGGAGCCCGGGTCTCGCAGAGACTGAAGGTTCGTGCGCTCGCCGGACCCGCGCGCTCACTCCCGGGGTTCGCAGAGGCGCCGCGCCCGGCTCCCGCTGCGGCTCCCGAACGGCGCGCACGGGGGCGATCCCGGCCCGCGGCAAGCAGGGTGCCCGCCCTCCCATCCCCGCCGAGCCCCTCTCCGTCCATCCCTCGCCGCAAGTGCCCAACCGAGAGTCTCTGCGCATTCCAGGTGGTTCCGGACAAGCAGCCCCCGGCCGGGCCAGCCTCGCCCCCTTCCTCGCCTTCTCCCTCCTCGACCTCGAGCCAAGGACAGGCGCCCGCGCCGCGGCCCCTGCGCACTGGGCGAGCCAGCGTCCCGGCCTGCTCCCGGCTGGGAAGAGAGGTGGGATAGGGGGAGGAAAGGCGCTCACCTGGGTCACCGGGAGTGTTCCTCTCCGGCCTCTCCCGGAGCCTGTTCGCCGCTCCCCGGCACAACCTTCCTCGAAGAAAAAAAGTAGCGGAAGGGCAGAGGAGAGGTAGGGCTGCTCACGGGTCTCTGCGCAGCGGCTTTTTCCTGCGGATTCTCCTGCGTCCGATCTCCGGCTCGGTGGCGGGAAAGGGTTCCCGGAGGCCGGAAGGGGCCGCCAGACCCGGGCCCTCTCGCGGCGGCGGCGGTGGCACCTCCAAGTTGCCACCTGCAGCGCGCGCCAGGCGCCTGTGACAGCCCGCTCCCCTCTGCCGGCGCCGACCCGCCCTCCGCGGCCGCTGGTTGGCTGCGCCCCGCGCCCGGGCGGTCCCCGCGCTCGGCCCCGCCCCCTCCGTCCCCGAGCTGCGTTCGCGGTGCTGGGTTCCTGCCCAGCAGCGCTGGGCTCTATAGCCCGCAAGTGCTGCGAGCTGCTTGGGCTTTGGCAAGGAGGGAAGGATCGGGCACACACACGAGCAATCTGTGTCGGCCGGGGATTGGAGAAGAGAGAGACGGTGTGACACAGGCCCTTCGCGCGCCTGAAGGGGACCTGGTAACTCGGCTCCTTTTGGTGGTATTAAATCTGTGCAGTTTCTGAAAAGAGTTCCAAGTCACGGCAGAAGCGGCGGGGATGACAGTCCTTAAGTGTTCGGAGGCTTGTTTCCGCTTAAGCTTCTCACAGGTTCACACGAAACGCTAAAATACGAAGATAAGTCCCGGGATCCGGGTCTTTTCTCGCCCAACCTGCACCACCGACGCGGAGCCCCTAGCCACTCACCCCTACCGGTGCCCACCGAGCCCCCAGGCCTGAAGGAAGGCCCAGCGCGTCAGCCACGTGCTTGCTTGATTCTGCGCCTCGGCGTCTAGGCGGAGAACACTCACGCCCGTGCATGCACAAGGCCTGCGTTTTGCACAGCTGGGTCTTTAAAGTAAACAGAGGGCACCTGACCTTTCTTTCCCTCCCACTGCCTCCCTAGAGACTGGGACAGGACTTTCCTGGGCCATCGCCCAGGCAGTCATGCGCGCCCTTCCCTCTGTCTTTTAGTGCCTCCTGAAGCCACGCTTTCTGGACTATTCCTTGGGTAAAGTCTACCGGAGGAGAAAACCATATAGAAAGATGAAAATCCCACTCTAGGAAGTGATCCAGTCAACCAGAAACGCCTCCCTCCCTGATGTATCTACGGGAGCGAGGTACAGCGCCAACTTCCTGTTAGTTTAATAACATTTCAAAATTAACTTCCCAAATCGCACATTTTATAGTCCATCAGGGACATATCTCTGTTTTGTGAGGGCGGTTGTGCCACTCTTAAGCGTGACAAGCGTGCACACGCGGTCCTGTCTAGCTGTGCTTTCTAGACTCCTCAATAGGGGGAGGGGGAGGAAAGAGGCTCCACTAAAGAAAGTCAGGGGACAGTTGTCACCAGTTAAGGAGACTCTTGCTATCCACTTATTGCTAAGTGACTTGGGATGCTGCTTCGTAGCCTCAGTTCCTTGCATCTTAAGGCAGATTTTGTTTCATGAGATCCTCACACTTTGGGTTCACTTTGGAAAATGATAGCCACTTTTTTTTCCCCTCCTGGCAGCCAAGTGCTAACATTTACGTCTCAAGAAGAGGCAAGTCTGTCCTTATCCATCTTCTTAAAACTTGAAACCCAAAGAGACTAGGGTGGCGCAATTCAGAGGCAAAACATTCTCAGGAGGTCTTTTCATGCTCCAGGTTAAATGCTTGCTAAATGCATTGCACTTTGACCTGAACTGGCTGAAACTGAGGGTTGAGTGGACGTGTGGCTTGGCTCAAACTTGAGTGCAACTGGATTCAGTACCAGAAGGAGTACCTGATTAGAGGTGGAGGTGGGGGTGGGGATGGGGGACATGCCTCTTGTCTAATATTAGTCTACCCAGGCATCTAATGTGTTGACAGGCTGGCCAGGCACAAACAACTAGACAAGATGGCTTTTCCTTAATAGTAGGGAAGGAGCTAAAGACTCAAGTGGCTGAGAAAGCAAGGAGAGATACAATTAGAGCACCTGTGAATAGTGTGAGAAATCAATGGATGCTCTTTAGTCCAGTGAACATACCAATGGCTCAAGATTTGGAAGAAGGAGGTATGAGAGAGTTCTTGGGACTTAGAGTGGCTTATGGAGTAGACAGACACAGGGCTGACTCCAGGTTCCATTTTTTCCGTGTGCTGTGTTTGATTTGCAAGTGAGACAGGTTGTTAGTCTCATTCTGTTCATCTGTGTAAAGGGGATCAGAGGTCCTGTGTGATGGAGCTGTAGGAAGGACTCACTGAGGCAGGGCAGTCTACAATGCTGGGCACAATGTCTGCTTGTGGAAAGATGGAAGCATGCAGTGAATAGTAGCTATTACTGTAAACAGAGTTTAAAAAGGGCTTAAAGGTTACCTAAGACCTTTTCATATTTGCTTTTGATAGAGTATTTCTGACAACTGCTCACCCTGCTTGTGTTTTCCCTGTGATGAGACACTGACCAGCCCCTGTTCATGCCCTCTTTCTTACTTGAAGATGAAATGATTAAATGTGAAACAGTACGCCTTTTTTTTTTTTTAACTGATTGGTTCTGGTTCTGTTCCTCCCCTTGGCGGTCATAGAAATGTCTGAGCCCTGTGTCACAAGAGAGCCCTCCAGATTGTTTGAGACAAATAACAGATCCCCTGTGTGACTTCTTTCGTCCAAACGAAAGTGCCCTGGGCTTCCAGCCTTTCCTCATGTGACCTGGTTTCACAATCTTTCACCATTTCTTACCCTCCAAATTGCCTCTGACCTCCTTATAAAAGAAAGCAGTGCTCCACCCCATCTACCAGCAAAATACCTTTTCCAAGGTGCTGCAATTAGCGTGGGTGGCACTTTTGTATTCGGTTTGAATGGGAGAATGGCACTTGATACCTGAAAAATCCTTTTCATGTGTTACTGCTCATTCAGAACTTAGGGGTTCCTAGTGTCATTCGGGCTTCCCAGGTGGTGCTAGTAGTAAAGAACTCACCTGCTAACGTGAGAGACGAGACATAAGACACACAGTTTCCATCCCTGGATCTGGATGATGAGGGCATGGCAACCGACTCCAGTATTCTTGCCTAGAGAATCACCATGGACAGAGGAGCCTCGTGGGCTACAGTCCATGGGGTCATAAAGAGCCAGACATGACTTAAGTGACTTAGCATAACACAGTGTGTCATTCAATGTTTCCTTCTTGTAAAAGGGTGGGATTAGGCCCAGGGACCAATGAAGTCACTTTTTAATGATTTGAAACAATTTCAAACTTAAAACAGTATGGAAAATAGTACAAAGAACTCAGTAAGTCCTTCTGTCCTAGTTTTCTGAAATGTGGCCATTTCACGTTGACCTCTCTTTCTCTAGATGGGTAGATACTCATGATCAATATTCTTTGTCTGAATCATTTAAGAGCAGGTGTAAACGTGATATCCCATTATCCTTAAACACTCCAGGATATGTTTCTCCCAAACTAGAATTCTCTCCCACGTAAGCACAGTACGGCCAATCCATAGAATCCCTTCAGATTTCCCAATTTGCCACAAAATGTTTCATTTTCATTTTTGGTCCTGAATCCAATCTAGGGTCACACATTTCCTGAAAGTGACACATCCGGTTCTTTTCCTTTCATCTGCTACAGTTCTTCCATCTTTCATGCCCTTGATGGCTTTGAAAATGACATGCTTTTTATTCTGTAGATTTCAGAGACCTCAACCTGGATCCATCTGATGTTTCTTCATGTTTGACCCAGGTCGTGCATTTTTGTCGGGTGCATCAAAGAAATGCTACTCTGCTCTAGACAGTTCACTCAGAAGCATCCCATCATTGTGATAATAACCTTAATCTCCTGGGTTGTCAGACACTGGAATCCTCCAGTGTGAAGTCAGTATTCTGTCCTGTAATTGACAAGTATAGGGACATACTCCTAAGCTACATCAATTGTCTGTTTCTCATTGAAACTTCACTCAACCAGTGTTAAGAGACATTGATAACTCTGGCCTGAATCAGCCACTGCTATGATGGTTGCCAAATGACTATCCCCCATTTGCATCATTCCTTTTTTCAATTGTGTATTGGCATTCTATGAAAACAATAGTTCCCTTCCCTGCATTTATCTATTTATGGCAGTATAGACTCACGAATTCCTATTCTAGCCCACGGATCGTATTATTACTTTCGTTATTTATTTTGATGCTCACACATCCAGATTTGGCCAGAGGGTGTCTCTTCAAGCTGGCTCTTCAGTCCCTCTGACCATGCCTCCGTGGTTCTCCCTTTCTGGCACATCAAGATGGCTCATTTTGTACTTTCCCTGCCCCAGTCTTGGAATCAGTGAGCTCTTTGAGGAGCCCTGGTTTCTCTTCATAGAGGATGGCATTTAGGAACGAGATCTGGGCACCCGAGTGCTCACTGCTACTAGCATGTCCTAACCTCTAGGCTCTCTCAGTGGGGCGAGCAAGGAAGTAAGTGACAAATGTTCACACACAAGCAGACACACACATTTATGTCTATTGCTACGTGTGTGTAGATCTATGCATCTATTTTTCTATCAAACCATTTATATGTATATATCTGTGAAAACACACAGAGGTAAATTGATCCCTGTATTTATCTAGAGATGTAAATAGCACACCAATACTCCCAATTCTGCCTCAAACATTCAGGGTTCATTCTAGCCCTACCTCTTTATTTATAAATCTTTTCTCTGACAGAGTCACCTGACTCTCATTACCCTCAGAATATTGACTTACTTTCCTGACTTGCCTTGTGTAACCATCTTTTTAAAATTTTGGCTGCATGGTGCGGCACGTGGAATCTTAGTTCCCCCAACCAGGGATCGAATCCGTGCCCCCTGAAGCGGAAGCATGTAGTCTAAACCACTGGACCACCAGGGAGGTCCCATTGTGTAAGCATCTTCTGACCATATTAGCCACCCCCTCGCTATTGCCCCAGCTGCTGCCCCCTGCTCCTGCAGCCTCTTCTGTCTAAGGCTCCTGGGCCCCTAGAGCTGCTGTCAACTCTTGACCATACCCCATCAGTAAAATGACTTCTCTGTCCTTGCAGTTGTACAGGTCAAATCCCAAAGTCATGCTTGATAACACCCTCTCTCTCACACCCCATGCCTGATCTGTAGCAGATCCTGTTTGTTCCACCTTGAACATGGTCTAGAATCCAAATTTCTCACCACCTCCATCACTACTGTCTCAGTTCAGGTCAACATCATCTCTTGTGTTGACTATCATAATAGCCTCATCACCAGTCCCCTGTGTTGGACCTGGCTCTACTGAAGACTATCGTCAGCCCCTCAGCCTACATCATACTTTTCAAATATGTTGTATCATTTCAGCCCCCTACTCCATGGCCTCTACTTTGTCAGCATAAAAATTCCAAATCCAAACAGAACCACCCCTTTGGTCTTAATGCCTCTTCTCCCTCATGTCTTACTGCTCTCCACCCTGGGCCCCACTCAAGGTCATTGGCTTCCAAGATGCTCCTGACGTGCATCCTCCTCCTTTGCACCACCACCAGGCCTTTGCTCAAAGGTCTTCCTCAGTGAAGGCTCCTGTGGGCGCTGTATTTGAAATTACACTCTCTACTTTCAACACAACTTCTCTGTCTCACTGCTGGATTTTCCTCTATAGCTTGCATTACAATCCAACATAGTATAGATTGTTTTTATTAATTACTTACAGTCAACCCATCCCCTGCCATGACTGTAAACCCCACAAAAAAGGAGATTGTAGCCTCTTAGGTTTATTGCTGTATCCTCAGTGCCTATATCAGAGCCTGGCATACATTAGAGTCTCAATAAATATTTATTAAATGAATGGGTGAAATTCCAGGAACACATATACACATTTACAACTGTTGATATATTCACATGTTAAGTGGTTGTCAGTGTGACTAAAGAGATCGAAGCCAGATAGTTGAAAGGTTTCATAGAGAGGCCTATATAATTAAAGCAGAGTAGGGACTTCCCTTGTGGTTCAGTGGTTGGGACTTCACCTTCCAGAGCAGGGGGCGTGGGTTCGATCTCTACTGGGGGAGCTAAGATCCCACATGCCTTTTGGCCAAAAGACCAGAAAGTAAATAATAGAGGCAGTATTGTAACAAACTCAATAGACTTTAAAAATGGTGCACATAAAAAAATCTTTAAAAAAAGATTATTAAAAAAAAACAGCAGAGTAAAGTAAAAGGGTATCAAGAATGTAAAAGACTTAAAATAACTATGTGTTTGATGAATAGGAAGTAAAGCAGGTAATCTGCAAACAAAAGGTTGATAGCCATCATCTGACCATTTAGTTGGCCAAAAGGTGAAATTACATATCACCAGGCATCAAAATGAAAAGTTCAACAAAAGTTTTGAAACATATTCTTTCAAATCATGGAGTCTATTAAAACGATTTTGGACACTTTCCTCTTGTGAAACAGAGTCTCTTGGAGCAGAAGGAACTCATTAAAGGCATTCATATTTAGCACTGTCTTTTTCCAAAGTGGCAACTCAGCTCACAAGGGAAATGAATTCCTTTCTTATACTGTTAAAACTCTGGGTCAAACTTGGGCTTTATAAGTTTTATGTCCTTAGAAAACATTTCTACAAAATGAAATGGAAAACTCCTACACATCGGACAAATTTTCATCATTGATTAATCATCTCATTTTTAATGTACCTTGTTCCGCATACTTTAGGAGAATCTGAGTATGTGTTTGAGAACAATTCAGAGAGCAAGTTTGACTGAGGCCAGTCCTACTATTGGCTTCCCTGGTGGCATAGTGGTTAAGAATCTTCCTGCTAATGCAGAAGAGGAGGGTTTAATCCCTGGGTTAGGAAGATCCTCTGGAGAAGAAAATAGCAACCCACTCCAGTATTCTTGCCTGGAGAATCCAATGAATGGAGGAGACTGGTGGACTGCAGTCTGTGGGGTTTCAGAGAGTCAGACACAACTTAGTGACTAAAACAACGAAAGTCCTACTATTAATATTATTTAATGACTCTGCTTGGAGACTACACATAAGATACAGTGACTTATATTTGGAATTGCAAAAAGTGGCTTTTATTTTCTATAATCCGCCCCAACGTATCCAGGTAGATATTGTGGTAGAATACAGTGAATTAAATGAAAGATACAGCTCTGATAGAAATTTTAGGTATTCTAACTATTCAAGTTGTTCAGCACATCCTTAATGGAATGAGATAGTTGAAAAGAGCATTATTTATCTTAAATTTGTCTCATTAGCAAAAGCCTTCAAGGTGAATGTTGGTTTCTGCAGAAGTGGCCTAGCTGGTTTATGCAGTCTTTTGAAAGGCAGACTTTCCTGTGTTTTCTCTAAGGAGCCATCTTTGCAAACACAAGGGCTGGCAAAACTGAAGGCTGGCATCCGTGGTCTCCTGATGCATAAACTGGAGACTGGCCTTTGCAGCAAAAATCATTTCCTCTCGTTGCTGCTGTCCTGCCCCTGCAAACTTCAAAACGTGAAGCAAAAAGTCAAATAAAGTTGTGATTTCCAGGAATGCCTTTCAGCCTCTTCCCCAGTGCTGTTTCCTTCCCAGCAGTGTGATCTCAGGGTTAACCTCTCTGAATCTCAATCTCCTTAGATAAATTGGGAACGGCATAGAAGACCTCATTGAATAGATAGGATTAAATGAAATAATTTGATGAAAGGGCTTTGAAAACAAGAAAGAGCCCCAAGAATGACAGTGTGCTGTCATCATGATCACCAGCCTCCTCCTTCTCAATCCAGGACTGAAACTGAATAACATCAGAAGTTTAAAGATGCTGTGGATGGAACACCTGTACGTTTTTCTTACACTCAGACATGCCCATCCTCCTAACCAGCTTTTCCTCCAAGAGAAATCCTACTGTAATACTTAAAACCACTGAATCTTCACTGATCCTCCAGAACTCCTTAGGTTTGTCACGGCATGCATCAGCCTTAGAATGATTTTCCTTTTTTTTTTGTAAAAATAGAGTGGTGGGAATGTAAATTGGTACAATCACTGTGGAGAACTACATAGAAGTTCCTTAGAAAACTAACAACAGGGGCTTCCCTGGTGGCTCAGTGGTAAGGAATCCAGCTGCCAATGCTGGAGACATGGTTTCAATCTCTGGTCCAGGATGATGCCACCTGCTGCGGAGCAACCAAGCCCGTGTGCCACAACTGTTGAGCCTGTGCTCTGGAGCCCGCAAGCTGCAACTACTGAGTCCATACGCCACAACTAAGGAAGTCAGGGTGCCCTGGAGTGTGTGCTCCATGGCAAGAGAAGCCGAGGCAATGAGAAGCCCACGTACCGCAACTAGAGTGTAGCCCCCGCTCGCCGCAGCTAGAGAAAGGCCTGAGCAGCAGTGAAGACCCAGTACAGTCAAAACTAAAGAACTACCGTATGACCCAGCAATCTCCCTCCTGGGCCTATATCTGGAGAAAACCATAGTTCCAAAAGGTACATGCACCCCAATATTCATTGCAGCACTCTTTATAATATCCATGACACAGAGGCGGCCTCAATGTCCACTGACAAGTAAATGGATAAAGAAGACCTGGTGCATATATACAAGGGAATATGCGTGTGTGCATTCATGCTTAGCCTTTCAGTCGTGCCTGACTCCGTGACCCCATGGACCATAGCCCACCAGTCTCCTCTGTCCATGGCATTCTCCAGGCAAGAATACTAGTGCAGGTAGCCATTCCCTTCTCCAGGGGATATTCCCTACCTAACGACCAAACCAGAGTCTCCTGCATCGTGGGCAAATTCTTAACCATCTGAGCCACCAGGAAAGCCCATGTGATGAAATATTACTCAGCCACAAAAAAGAATGAAATAATGCCATTTGCAGCACCATGGATGGGCCTAGAGATTATCGTGCGACATGAAATAAGTCAGACAGAGAAAGACAAATATCATATGGTATCACTCATATTTGCAATTCAATTTTTTAAAAAATGTACAAATGAATTTCTTTGCAAAACAAAAAGACTTAAAACAGATATCAAAAACAAACTTATGGTTACCAAAGGGGAGATGTGGGGGGAGGGGCATAAATCAGGAGCTTGGGATTCACATACATACACTACTGGGTGTAAGATAGATAATCAACAAGGACCTTCTATAGAGCACAGGGAATTCTACTCAATATTCTGTAATAACCTATATGAGTCTGAAAAAGAATATGTATATACATATAGCTGAATCACTTTGCTGTACACCTGAAACTATCACAACTTTGTACATCAATTATACTCTAATAAAATAAAATAAGTACCTCTCCATTATAATAAGAATTTCACCAAGTTGCTGAGAGCATAAAGTTCCATAGGAAGCTCTGCCCTTTGCTGCAAAATATCAAACAGCAGTGGCTGATCAATAAACCTCCCACATAACTGCAACTCATCAACTCATTCTAAAGATTTAGGACTTGCCGTTTCCCACTCCTTGACTTGATTCATGCCAGCCTGTGAAAAGAACACTCTAGATGCAGAAACTCTTTGGGCTATTTTCTGATCTGTGGCAAAGCATGCGAACTTAGCAATACATTGGAGCTAATCATCTGAAAAGTGATTCTTTGCCACATTTTACAAAGCAAGAAGTTTTCTAAATACGACACACGATGGATTTAAAATTGGTAGTTGTGTATGTCTGTATCACCTTAAGCCAGTGCTGACAACTGGACTGAGTACTACTTTGGTTTCTCCTCTTCCTCTTTTAAAATCAGAGCCACATTCTTTGCCAAGAAGAGCCATGTCCTGTGGCTAGTTGGTGATGTTCCTTTTCACCAAGTGAGATTTAGTAAGGCTCCTGGACCTTGTTGGTCTCTATCTCTGGCTTCACCCTGGCTGTTTTCATTTTGTCAATTATTTGGGTGGTGGGACCATCCACTGGTGAGGAGCCTGTGCAGAACTTTCCAGACTCAAGAAGCCAGAAGAGGAAGGTGACAGAGCTCTGTGTTAGATGTCTCTAAAACGCGAGGGTCTTTTTTGGAATGGTAAGCAACTAGGTTATGAAGACTTTCCCAGGCAGATGCTGTCTGAGTGACACTTGAAAGGGTAGGATTTGCTGCAGAAATTTGCTCCATCATCAGATTTTAAGCAAACTTGTTAGCGTTCTCTTCTTTCACATATGGCTGATCCATAAAAAGAACAATGCTGATTTTAAAAATAAAAATCCAGATTTTTTTTTTTTAATCTATGAGAAAAGGATATTTCTCCTCCAGTGTTTCAGCTTTTTCCTGGGGGGCCCTGAGTCACCAGAGACCTGTCAGGTTTGGCCAGATCACCTCCAGATCACTGCGTTAAGGTGTCTGGCTCTTCTATTGCTGTGGTTTCCAAACTGATCTTCCCTTGTCTGGTCTGTCTTAAGCTCCTAACTGCAGTGCTTCCCCCTCACCCCGCCCCCACCCTTTCTGCCTCGGGCTCATTTTTCTCATACTAGCTCAGGGGTTCTTCCTTTGCTTAGTCCTTTTCAAAGACCTTTGGTTCACTCCAGATAAAATTTGAAAATGTCGAAAGGAACCCAGTCCGGGATGGCTACCAGCCCTCCCAGGAATCATGCCTCCTCCCACTGCGCTCTGTCTTCACTTGGCATCCAAGGTGGCTGTGAGTTCTTGCCCACCTCCAGGCTTTTCCTGAGCTCCTTCTCAGGACTGGCCCAGTTCCCTCTTTTGCATCTCTTCTTCCTGCCAAAACCTCTTTGTCCCAGGAGACCTGATTGAAATGCACTTTCTCCAAACGGATGTGCCTCTGCCCTTGTTGTTAAGTTGCTTCTGTATTGTCCGACTCTCTGCAACCCCATGGACTGTAGGCCACCAGGCTTCTCTGTGCAGGGGATTTTTTCAGGCAAGAATACTGGAGTGGGTTGCTATTTCCTCCTCCCAAGGGATCTTTCCGACCCAGCGATTGAACCCATGTCTGCTGTATCTCCTGCACTGCAGGTGGATTCTTTACCCCGTGAGGAAGATCCCCTGGAGGAGGGCATGGCAACCCACTCCAGTATTCTCGCCTGGAGAATCCCATGGACAAAGGAGCCTGGTGGATTATGGTCCATAGGGTCTCACAGAGTCAGACATGACGGAATCAACTTAGCCTGCCTGCCTGCCTCTTTACCCACTAAGCCATCAGAGTTTAGAGGAAATAAACTTCTCCTGGTTTACATGATTCAGATGACTTTCACATCATCCAAAAAGATAGTACAAACAACACTGAAAAGTGCCAGACCTGCCGTATACATAAATTCCTATGTGGTCATGGATATTTTTTGACGCTTTCTTTGACTTTCCTTTACAAACTTTGTCTAAAATGGCTCCCATAGAACCCCAAATTTGGTGACTCTTTTTCTTCCTCTTATTTATTTGAGAGATGGTTAACCTATACCACTGTGTACACTTAAGGTGTGTCATGTGGTAATTTGATACACGTATTTATTGTGAAGCGTTTGCCACGATAAGATCAGTTAGTACATGCTTCATCTCACAAAACTATCATTGTGTTGTTGTTTTAGCCAGAACACTAAATCTCTGCTCTCATGGCAACTTTCACGCACACAACACAATGTTGTTGACTGGAGTCACCATGCTGTTCGTTAGAGTCCCTGGAACTCGCGTGGTTGCGTGCTAAGTCGCTTCAGTCATGGCAGACTCTTTGCGACCCTATGGACCATAGCCTGCCAGGCTCCTCTGTCCATGGAAATCTCCAGGCAAGCATACTAAAGTGGGTTGCCGATTCCTTCTCTAGGGGATCTTCCTGACTCAGGGATCAAACCCTTTGTATCTTACTTCTGCTGCATTGGCAGGCGGGTTCTTTACCACTAGTGCCACTTGAGAAGCCCTCCTTGAAACCTGTTCATCTTGTAAGTGCCAGTTTCTACTCTTTGACCAGCATCTTCCCATTTTATGCAGCCCTTAGCCACTGGCAACCGCCATTCTATTTCTGTTTTGATCAGTGCAATGTTTTGAATTCCACATATAAGTGAGATCAAATAGTATTTATCTTTCTCTGATTTATTTCACTTAGCATGGTGTCCCCAAGGTTCATCCATAGTGTTGAAAATGACAGGATTTCATTTTTTGTGGCTAATATTCCATTGTGTGTGTGTGCCACATTCTTGGAGCCCTTGTCAAATATTAGTTGACCTATAGGTGTGGGTTTATTTCTGGGTTCTCAATTCTGTTCCATTGGTCTATGTGGCTTATTTTTGTGCCAATACCATGCTGCTTTGATTATTATAACTTTGTAATAAAAGTTTGAGTCAAGGAGCCAAATTTGGCTTTTCTTGTGATGGAAAAATGAAAGAAGGGTCTGGAGAATCTGTTAATAAAAAGAAAACAGATATTTTGTTCTTCTTTGTTCAGATGGTTTTATTGTCATCACAATGTGTTTATCAGAAACATCACCATAGAAACAGTCAATGAGACTTGCTGGCTTCTTGGCTGATGTCAGAAAAATCTGCCTCAAGTAATGTTAAGGACATATTTTTGATGTTTCTTTTTCTCTTTAAATGAATAAATCCTTTACATGAATTGAGAGAATTATAACAAGTAAGATTTGTTTCTGCTCAAACATTACCTCTCTAGAGCTGTACTGCCTTTTCTTTTTTTTTTATGTTCCAGGCATTTTTAATGGCTATTCTACATAACATGCCCATTTTTTATGACAACATATTTATCATTTTGTGGTTCACAAAGTTTAGAAAAACCACTGTGACTCTTAATGCTAATGTAGCCTGTTGTGTTGGAATAATTTTTCTAATCATATACTGATAATTATGATTTGGATGAATAATTATTTACCTTAGCATTGGGCAAAATAATTGAGTATTTTTTAAATGCCATTATATCCCTTGTGGCTCAGCTCGTAAAGAATCTGCCTGCAATGTGGGAGACCTGGCTTCCATCTCTAGGTTGGGAAGATCCCCTGGAGAAGGGAAAGGCTACTCACTCCAGTATTCTGGCCTGGAAAATTCCACGGACTTTATAGTCCATGGGATCACAAAGAGTCGGACACAACTGAGCAACTTTCGCTTCACATACCATACATCCTGGAACAAGTTTTTTAAAATATTAATAGAAAGCATCCATATGTTTGCAAAGACTTCTCACTGAATATTGAAGAAAAATATCCTCTGGTTGATAATGTTAATAATTTCCAAATTCTCTTAAGACATGAGTGAGTTGTCTGTTTTACTGAATTTTGAAAAGGCTTTTGTAAGTAGAATTATACCTTAATTCAGTGAATCAAGCCCATACCTATTTTGGTTAGATGATTGGAACATAATTAATGTCCTGCTGGTTTCTCCTTGACTAAATTTAGATGCGTAAAATCATTTTATATGTAAGGCCATCTTATTTGCTGTTTGGTAAGTTCTGTTTCTGATTTAAAATAAGCCTGTATATCTTTCCACACTTCCCACCTCCCATCCTCAGACCATCCCACTAACAAATTTGCTGTTTTAAACTTCTGACAAGTTTATGCCTATATATATTTTTCTTATGGAAAAATAGAATCTTACTCTATATATTGCTTGATAACCTGATTAGTTTCACTTAATAAGTATTGTGAAAACCTTGTCACTCAATAAGAACACCTTTTACCTATTTTTAAAAACTGTAGCCCTGGATTTTAGGTCCTGTCTCTCAAGGACTCAAGTGTGAGAATACTGACTCTGCAAATTGATATCTAGATATGAGTGCAAACAGCCCAAACAGCTGTGCAAGCATTGCAGTCAAACCTGGACACTAAGGATGGCTGCTGCTAAGTGCTAGATTGTGTAGCTGGCTCCCCAGTAAGGCAAGGACAGTCCAGGGTGCCAAAGTCTTTTGATGAGTTTTACAATACCTATACACGTGGTGATTTAAAATAATCTTCATGTTCAAAGTACAGCTGTATATCCATTTTACTACCCCAGTATGGATCTCTGTTTGCTGATTTCAGGCCATGTCATATTTAGTTTGGCACGTTTCATCTGCCCTGCCTTGGAAATTGTCTTGATTTAGGCAGCTCAGAGGAAGGTTGGAGTGGTTTTCCTTTACTACAGTTTGAGCTCTCCCCCCCCCCTCCTTTTTTAAGGTGGTCTAATGTAAATGGCTATTTGTAAGGCCTACGCAGATAGCCATTTTGCTTTTTTTGCGTTTCTTTTCCATGGGTATGGTCTTGATTCCTGTCTCCCGTACAATGTCATGAACCTCTATCCATAGTTCATCAGGCACTCTGTCTATCAGAGCTAGTCCCTTAAATCTATTTCTCACTTCCACTGTATAATCATAAGGGATTTCATTTAGGTCATACCTGAATGGTCTAGTGGTTTTTCCCTACGTTTTTCAATTTAAGTCTGAATTTGGCAATAAGGAGCTCATGATCTGAGCCACAGTCAGCTCCCGGTCTTGTTTTTGCTGACTATATAGAGCTTCTCCGTCTTTGGCTGCAAAAAATATAATCAATCTGATTTCGGTGTTGACCATCTGGTGATGTCCATGTGTAGAGTCTTCTCTTGTGTTGTTGGAAGAGGGTGTTTGCTATGACCAGTGTGTTCTCTTGGCAAAACTCTATTAGCCTTTGCCCTGCTTCATTCCATATTCCAAGGCCAAATTTGCCTGTTACTCCAGGTGTTTCTTGACTTCCTACTTTTGCATTCCAGTCCCCTATAATGAAAAGGACATCTTTTTTGGGTGTTAGTTCTAAAAGGTCTTGTAGGTCTTCACAGAACCGTTCAACTTCAGCTTTTTCAGCATTACTGGTTGGGGCATAGACTTGGATTACTGTGATATTGATACGTGAACCGTGAACTTCCAGATGTTCAAGCTGGTTTTAGAAAAGGCAGAGGAACCAGAGATCAAATTGCCAACATATGCTGGATCATGGAAAAAGCAAGAGAGTTCCAGAAAAACATCTGTTTCTGCTTTATTGACTATGCCAAAGCCTTTGACTGTGTGGATCACAATAAACTGTGGAGAATTCTGAGAGAGATGGGAATACCAGACCACCTGACCTGCCTCTTGAGAAACCTATATGCAGGTCAGGAAGCAACAGTTAGAACTGGACAGGGGGAGAAAAAAAAAAAAAAGAACTGGAGATGGAACAACAGACTTGTTCCAAATAGGAAAAAGAGTATGTCAAGGCTGTATACTGTCACCCTGCTTATTTAACTTCTATGCAGAGTACATCATGAGAAATGCTGGGCTGAAAGAAGCACAAGCTGGAATCAAGATTGCCAGAAGAAATATTAATCACCACAGATATGCAGATGACACCACCCTTATGACAGAAAGTGAAGAGGAACTAAAAAGCCTCTTGATGAAAGTGAAAGAGGAGTGAAAAAGTTGGCTTAAAGCTCAACATTCAGAAAACGAAGATCATGGCATCTGGTCCCATCACTTCATGGCAAATAGATGGGGAAACAGTGGAAACAGTGTCAGACTTTATTTTTTGGGGCTCCAAAATCACTGCAGATGGTGATTGCAGCCATGAAATTAAAAGACCCTTACTCCTTGGAAGGAAAGTTATGACCAACCTAGACTGCATATTCAAATAAAGCAGAGACATTACTTTGCCAATAAATGTCCGTCTAGTCAAGGCTATGGTTTTTCCAGTGGTCATGTATCGATGTGAGAATTGGACTGTAAAGTAAGCTGAGCGCTGAAGAATTGATGCTTTTGAATTGTGGTGTTGGAGAAGACTCTTGAGAGTCCCTTGGACTGCAAGGAGATCCAACCAGTCCGTTCTAAAGGAGATCAATCCTGGGTGTTCTTTGGAAGGAATGATGCTGAAGCTGAAACTCCAGTACTTTGGCCACCTCATGAGAAGAGTTGACTCATTGGAAAAGATTCTGATGCTGGGAGGGATTGGGGGCAGGAGGAGAAGGGGACGACCCAGGATGAGATGGCTGGATGGCATCACCGACTCAATGGACGTGAGTTTGAGTGAAGTCTGAGAGATGGTGATAGACAGGGAGTCCTGGTGTGCTGCGATTCATGGGGTCGGAAAGAATTGGACACGACTGAGCAACTGAAATGAACTGAACTGACTGAATGTAAACAGCACCCCACTCCAGTATTCTTGCCTGGGAAATCCCATGGATGGAGGAGCCTGGCAGGCTACAGTCCATGGGGTCATGAAAAGTTGGACATGACTGAGTGACTGAGTACACACACATACTTATTTTACAGTGGACCCTTGTTGGTTATCTATTTTATCTAATTAATTTATTTTTGTGACAGCACCTTGTGGCATGTGGGGTCTTAGTTCCCCAACCATGGGTCAAACCCATGCCCTCTGCACTGGAAGCTCAGAGTCTTAAGCTTCCTCAGGACCACCTGGGAAGTCCTGAAAGCTGCCACTATAAAGTACATCCATCAATACCAGCAGACAACTTTTGCTTTCCTTTAAGTACTTCATACTTCTCAACTTCCCAAAGTTTCAAAGAAATTAGCACATAAATGCTGCTTCTTATCAGATAATTGCAACCTTGAGCGCAAACAAAATCACAAAATGTGGTATTGTTTGATGGCACAAGGAATATCTATCTAGGCTGCTTCTGCCAGACAGGCGATGAGGCAACCCTGAGACGGAATTCCATCACTTGTTCTAGGAGCACCATCCTCAACGAGGTAGGCCAGGTGGACTCTCTGTAAAGGCAGCTTTCCTCCACAACTGTCATCTGGAGGCAAGAAGAGCCGGTGCCAGGCAGGCATAGCATTTGCCTCTGATTCCCTTTCTGGACTCAGACAGAGGCTGCAGAATAGACCCTAGTGCCTTGGCTTGCTTTCAGGGACTTGCGTGTGGCCATAGGAACCCAGTGTGTGTGGACATGCACTTTCATTTGTATTTGTCATTTGGCTTCCCCATGAAGCGCCCTCACCTTTGCTCAGTGTCAGCTCTGAATGAGTGTTCAGATCACAGGTCCATCATTGCTCTTTTGTTTTCATCTCTTCAGTTTGCTGTGTGAACAGAGAGCCTGCTAGAAGTGTGTCCTAGCCCAATGTCCCTGGAGCGTCCTTGAGAATACTGGAATTCACACTTTTCCTCCCGTGACTTTCACCAGAGTCACCACCCTGGTGACACGGTGCCTTCTTTCAGGATATTTCATGAGACACCAGTTTCCAAGGAGCATGTGTTTCTTGGGATAGCGGCTCACAGACTTTGCTTTACAATCTTTTTGCATTCCTAAAGAACTACTGGGTGGAGTTCCCTGGTGGTCCAGTGGTTAAGATTCCACACTCCCAATTGAGGAGGCCCAGGCTTGATCCCTGGTCAGGGAACTAGATCCCACATGCTGCAACTGAGAGTTGGCGTGCCGCACTCAAAGATCCTACCTGCCCCAGCTAAGACCTGGTGCAGCTAAGTAAATAAATGTGTACTCAGTTGCTCAGTCATGTCTGTCTCTTTGCAATCCCATGGACCGTAGTCTGCCAGGCTCCTCTGTCTATGAGATTTTCCAAGCAAGAATATTGGAATGGGTTGCCATTTCCTTCTCCAGAGGAGCTTCCCAACACAGGGATCCTGCATTGGCAGGCAGATTCTTACCACTGTGCCACTGGGGAAGCCCATAGATAAATGAATAAATATAAATATTAAAAAATCATTCGGGACCCCAAAGAGATTTTGCTTATGTGGATTATAATCATGTTTATCACGTTAGAAAATAAAAGTGAAAACTTTATTTCCAATCTTATTGAGAAATAACTGATACCCATCACTGTGTAAGTTTAAAGTACATAGTGTGATGTTTCGATTTACATAGATTGTGAAATGATTTCCACAGTAGGTTCAGCGAACACATCCATCTTTTCATATAGGTACAATAAAAATAAAACAGGAAAGAAAAGGAAAAGGAAAGCAATGTCTTCCTTATAATGAGAACTCTTAGAATTTACTCTCTTTCCAACTTTTCTGTATATAATACAGCAGTGTCAGTTACAGCCATCATGTTGTAATTTACACCCCGGATACCCATAACTGGAAGTTTGTCCCTTTTGATTCCTTCCTCCAATTCGCCCTTCCTATCGTGGGACTCTGGTAACCACAAATCTGATCTCTTTGTCTTTGATCTTGGGTTCTTTCTTTGTTTTAGACTACACATATAAATGAGATTATATAGTATTTGTCCTTGTCTTTGTCTGACTTATTTCACTTAGCATAATGCCTTCAAGGTCCATCCATGCTGTCTCAAATGGTAGGGTTGCCTCACCTTTAATGGCTGAATAATATTCCATTAGAAATATATATCACAACTTCTTTATCCATTCACCTGTTCTATGGGCATTTAGGTGGTTTCCGTTTCTTGGCTGTTGTAAATAATGTGGCAATGAATGTAGGGTGAAGATATTTCTTTAGTTGATGTTTTCATTTCCTTTGGATATATTTTCAGAAGTGGAATTACTGGATTGTATGGTAGTTCTATTTTTAAGTTTTTGATGATCATGAATAATGTTTTTCATAGTGGATGTACCAAATTGGAGTTTTAAAAAACATCAGAATACAAGCTGTCAAATGATAGTCTCTACATGCCAAATAGCCCCCAGGAGACTTGATTGTACTCATGAAAGAATAAGGGCAAACAAGGCAATAATGTGTGAATTTTGTTGCAAAAGTTATTTTAACTGTAAGGTTTCCACTAGAAGGGTCTCAGTTACTACTCAGGGTTTTCAGGACCATACTTTGAGAAACATTCTCCTGGAAAAAAATCTCCTTTTTTCCCCCTTTCCTTTTAAAAAAGCTTGTTATACTCTTTATAACAGTGCCATTTCACAGATTCCAAAGGACATATTTTAAGAAGAGATATTTGGTAACATTCTTCTTAACTTAGAATGTAGGTGGGAAAGGTGCTTAGAAAAGGAAGGTTTTTTAAAAAACCCTCAAGATCCTTTTCTCATAGTTAGATAAAGTCTATTTTTTCCCACCTCCCACATCTCACAGAGTTAGTCCTCTTTCAAGACCAGAATCTTCAGTAATAGTTAAGGAATGCTAGTATAGAAACAGCAGATAAAAATGTAGAGAAAACAAAACTTCTTATTTTTTGCCACTGTGTTGCAGTTCAGTTAATGGGCTCTGTGGCTATTTTGAGCCCTGTGTCTGAAATGCCATCAAAATAAGGACAACAATTCCTCCCTTGGACACTCATTCTACAGGTAATGGGGGGAGGGGCTACTGATGGCATTTCAGAAAAAACAAACAAACACCTTCTTCAGCTTGCTGCTGGAGACTTCAGGGAGAAGCCATGGGGAACCAGAAGGGACTGAGCTATCACAGCAACAAGCAACTCCAAGGAAATGTGGTGGATTTAGGAATTGGATGGATCAGGCTAATGTGAGGCCGAATGAGGGTGGGGATATGTGTGCACAGATCTGTTTATGCCCAGTGAGTGGCCACTCAGTAATGCAGGTGAGAAGTAGCCCGGTGGGATGGAAAGGTCTGGGTTTAGAGATCAGCCTCTGACCGTCTGTGCTTGTGTGCTTGGTCGCGTCAGTCATGTCCAACTGTTTGTGACCCTATGCACTGGAGCCGCCAGGCTCCTCAGTCCATGGGATTCTCCAGGCAAGAATACTGGAGTGGGTTGCTGTGCCCTCCTCCAGTGGATCTCCTGACCCAGGGATCAAACCAGCGTCTCCTGTGTCTCCTGCATTGGAGGCGGATTCTTTACCGCTGAGCCACTGGGGAAGCCGTTTGACAGTCTGCTTGCTACTTCGTAACCGTGTGAATCTGGAAAAATGATTTCATCCTGCTGAACTCAGTTTCTCACCTGGAGAATGGCATCCTGAATCTGCTTTGCCAGGTGATTTTTGAAAAGGTGAAATAATAGTTGCTTAATAAGTGAGAGTGGGCTTCCCTGGTGGCTCAGATGGTCAAGAACCTTTCTGCAATGCAGGAGGCCCTGGGTTTGATCCCAGGGTTGGAATGATCCCTTGGAGAAGGGAATGGCAATCTACTCCAGTGTTCTTGCCTGAAAAATCCTATGGACAGAGGAGCCTGACGGGCTACGGTTCATGGAGTCGCAAGGAGTCAGACATGACTGAGCAACTAACACTTTCACTACTTTTTTCAGTAGGTGATAGAAGGGAAGATAGCCAGGAAATCCAGCAATATCACGTGGATGTTGATGATAAGGATGGTTGTCTGCTCTCTACTCCCCAGATCACCAGAAGTCTAGGCACAGGGGAACACCAGCAACTTCACTGTCACCTTGGCCCCCAGCTTGATCTTGACCACCTGAGACCACCCCCAGAATTCTGCAGGCATGGCTGAGCCTTGTGCTTCTCTGCGTCATGCTGGGCTGGAGGGTAAACAGATGCACCCTGACCAACATCTAATCAACAGTTCTACATTTTACAATCATGCTTGTAACAGGGAGACCAAGGACCAGGAAAGTGACTCCTTCCTGACCAGACTCCGCTTTCCAAAGTCGTGTACAAAATCACAGTATTGATTGGTAAGATTCTTTCACCAAGATGCCAATAAAAGCATCCATTGCCTCCCCTGAAAATAAAACAGGCAACCCTCTGGCATTTTACCCCAAGGAATATGGAAGCCAGGTCTTGCTGTGGAGTTTTGTCTTCCCTGGCAGGATTACTGTGTGTCTAACTTAGGGTGTCAATCCTTCAGATGAGTCACTCATGTCAATGGCTAGACACTTCTCATTATTTATTAAGAATGGTGTGACTTTTTAATTCCTACCCATTTTCCCTCCCTCCCTTTGAACACTTGGCAACTATCTAATTTGTCAGCATTGGAAAACATCACTTTTAAAGTAGAGATGCTACTTTCTGCATCCCTCAGGTAATTAACAAAGGTGTAAAACATGGAGGGGAGAACAGAAAGAAATGAGACGTGTTTAGGGAGTTTTTAATAGCATAAAACTACATTTAAAGATGTGAAACGACTTTTAAGATAAAGAAAAAAGGCACGCCTCAGTAATAAGACTCTTCCCAACCAAGGTTATCTTGCTAAGCAATGATTAACTGAAACTTTTATCAGGGAGAAGCTGTGATTGTAAAATGTTAGATTGTTGATTAGATGTTGGTCAGGGTACACTTTCATCTTGCTAGGTGATTCAGGAAATGACACCTGACCTTCAGGTAATCTGGGGACACCCATACAGGGTTCAAAGAGAGACAGGGAACAGATACATATTGGGGAGGGTGTGGAGAAAAGGGAACCCTAGCACACTGTTGGTGGGCAAGTACGTGGGGGCAGCCTCTGTGGAAAACAGTGTGGAGTTTCTTCAAAAAATTAAAAATAGAAGCGCCATATGGTCCAGCAATTCCACTTCTGGTTATTTACCCGAAGGAAATGAAATCTCTATCTGGAAGAGAAACCTGCACCTTCTTGTTCTTTGCAACATTGCTCACAATAACCAAGACTTGGAAACAACCCAAGCGTCCATCAGTGGATGAATGGATAAAGAAGAGGTGGGGCTTATACAATGGAATATTATTCAGCCGTGAGAAAGAAAGAAATCCTGCCCATTGTGACACCTTGGATGAAATGTGAGGGCATTATGTTAGGTGAAAAAAGTCAGATGGAGAAAGACATACTGTATGGTCTTACTTATATGTGAAATATTAAAAAGCCAAAGTCAGAGAAACAGAATAGAGTCAGGGGCTGGGGGATGAAAGAAAGGGGTAGATATTGGTCAAAGTGTATAAGCTTTCAGTTATAGGGTTAATAGGTTCTGGGCATCTATTGTACAGCACAGAGATTATAGCTAATAGAAGCATATTCTTGAATATTGCTAAGAAAGTAGGTCTTAAATGTTCCTGCTGCAAAGAAAGAAACGATAATTATGTGACAGGATGGGAATGCCTGCTAATGCTAAGGTGGTAATTATTTTACAATATATAAATGTATCAAATCAACATCTAGTACACCTTCAACTTACACAATGTTATATGTCAATTCTATCTTAATAAGGCTGTGAGGAAAAAGAGAGAGAGAGCAGCAAGGATATGGGAAAGAAACAAAAAAGTCACCCCCTTCTCAATTCGCCAAGACTTGGTGAAATAGGTGATTCTCTTTCTGGCTGTGAGTCACACTGTTCTTTTGGAAATGCCCAATTTCACAGGAACTGGCCAAGTGACATAGGACTCAGGCACTGCCTGGCTTCCCTTTGAAGTCAGACAAACTGAAACCACTGCCATCTCATTTTATGCAACAACCAGAAGCTATGATCTGACAATAACCAGCAGCCTTGAAACTTAACATGTCAGCTGAGTGCAGTGGACATCAGTGAACTTGTATCAAAGAATGGGCTGATTCACTTTGTTGTGCACCTGAAACCAACGCAACACTGTAAAGCAACTATACGCAAATAAAAATTAAAAAAAAAAAGAACTGGGCACCTCCTATGTAATATCCCATTTTTGCCACTGAAAAGAGAGTTATTCCCCTTAAGAACATACAACATATTTTTAAGGAATATAAAATAGGGACGCGTGAAAAACTGGACAAGGAAAATTGGCAGAATCATCAAAGGGGTCACACATGTGGTCAGAGCCCAGGGATTATCTTTTAAGAAGGAAGGACGATCAGAAGTATCAGTTTTTAATTTCTATTTTCAAATGCTTTGAAATGCACATTTACAGCTTCCACATGGTTTGTTCATTACTGTAGTTTATAAATGTGCATGTACAAATGGTCTACTGAGGGGGATCTTGTTTAGTGAACTTGAGAGACCCCTGCAGACAGTGAGGGCTGAAGGAGGGCAAGGGAGGAAGGGGTCAAGGTGGGCTCAAGCCAAGAGGCGAGCAGGGGAGGGGGTTGAATGTGCAGAAGAAAGAGGGGAGGGTATTCCAGTCCAGAAGACAATGGGAGCTGAAGAATGGAGCTGGGTGACCATCGAATGTTCCTGAGACTGGGAACAGACTGACCAATCAAGGGAGGAGGGAATGCATTTGAGAGCAAAGGGGATAACAGACCAAGGCTTGTAGCCAGAGAGAGCATCTGAACCACTCTGCAGGTGACAATTCACAGGAGAACACAAAGAAAAGAGTGATTGGGTATTTAGGAGTTTTTGAACTAGTCTCTGACAGGTTGAAAGTCATGATTAAGGGAAAATCACTGCCCAGCAGAATGAAGTCTGGGTGGAAAGGGAAGAATTTTCAGTAGAAATAAAAAAGAAAGTGGAAGCAGATGGTGTTCAAGGGGTAAAGGAGCAAGGTGAATCACATGTGATTCCAGGAGGGTCTAAGACTGTCTTCAAATTCAACGTCCAGGAAGATCCACCCAACAGATGACAATAAATGCTGAGCAAGCCCAGATTGAGTCAGAGAGACCCAGTGTAAAATTCAGGCTTTGCTGTTATTCCAGCTGTGTGACTATAGGCAAGTTTTTTAAAAAACCTCTTCAGCCTGTTTTCTCATCTGTAAAATGGGAATAATAATAGCCCACTCTGTGGGATAATGTAAGGACTCAGTGGGAAAGTGTACCCAAAAGCCCTTTGAACATACAGAGTGCTCACTACATTTCTTTTAGAACTTTTAATAAAAATTAATTTCAATTAAAACAACAAACTATAAATATTAATTGGATTAGATGCTCTTTGAGGAAAAATGGATATTAATTTTCCCTTGGTTTAATTTTCTATTTCTTTATTTCTATCAACCATTCCATGCTTTCAGAAGTCAACAGTTCATTTTCATTCATGCTTTGAAAATCCTGCCCCACCCCCACCCCACCCCTTTGGTCTTCCCGGGGTTCCTATTGCATGAGTGATAATGACATTCATACTTGACAGGTTCTTGAACTTCATCAGGGCTTATTAAAACATAGGTGCCTGGGGCTTACTGATAAGATCTCAGGCAATACCAGCGTTGCAGGGTCGGCAGTCCTTGAGAACCGCTGCTCTAGAAAAGGGTCCCAGATTTCCTTCTGAGGTAGATAGGCTTGCGTTCTTGGCTTTGCAGTTAACTCTCATTCCATCAGCTGAAGAAAATGCAATGGTGATGGTATTTCATGGCGAAGGGAAAGGTTGGTGCATTGTTTTTCCCCTGGATCTGAGCTTTGCTGCTGATTCTTACATGTGGAAAAGTAAAAAAAGGAGAAATGCACATAAACTCTCCTTCCTCACATGGAAGAGTTACAGCAAAGTTTTGGCTTTCCATCAGGAGGTAATCTTAGAGTTTCTCTTTGGTTCTGTGGGAAGAAAGTCAAGCAGCGCCCAGCCCTCCCTTCCTGGATCCTTCTGTGTGGGTGACTGGACATTTCTGTGTAGTTATGTTGTTTACAGTGGATTCCTCAGCGTTGTCTCTAATGCATACCCTCGGGTCAAACACAGAATGTGTTCTGATACAGAGGTTTTGTTTACAAGGCAATCTCTATATGTTATATGTTGTTGTTGCTGTTTAGTCACTAAGTCATGTCCAACTCTCTGTGACTCCGTGGACTGAAGGCTTCTCTGTCCATGGGATTTCCCAGGCAAAAATACTTGAGTGGCTTGCCATTTCTTTCTCCAGGGGGGACCTTCCTGACTCAGGGATTGAACCCTCATCTTCTGCCTTGGCAGGCAGACTCTTTACCACTGAGCTGCCTGGGAAGCCCTTACAAGTCAAAGCTGATGCTAAAAGATATAATCTTCCAAGATTTTTCTTTAAAAATTAAAAAGGTGATAAAATTATGCATAATATAAAATGTATCATCCACATCATTTTAAGTGTATTTTGTGTGTCATATTTAAGTGTGCTTTTGGTATCATATCCAAGAAATCGCTGCTAAATCCAATGTAACAAAACTTTCCCCTGCATTTCCTATTTAATAGTTTTATAGCTTTAGCACCTTAGCTTTAGGTCCTTGATCCATTTTAAGTTAGTTTTTGTATGTGGTGTTAGATAAGGGTCTAACTTCATTCTTCTGCATGTGGATTTCCGATTTTCTCAGTATCATTTGTTGAAAAGACTGTCCTTTTTCCTACTCAATGGTCTTAGCATCGCTGTGGAAAATCATTTGACTGTATATGTGAGGGTTTGTTTAGAGCTCAGGAAGTTTTAACTATGTATTGCTAACATCAGTACTATCACTCAGAGGCTGAAATCTCGTAGTGGTGCCTGAGGCGACTTGAAATGTGGTAATTCCACATTGTTCCCTTGATTATTTTGCTGTTACTTTTTAGAAGATCATAGTAACAAGGTACAGTTTCATGAATTTCCCCATCATCCACCATAGGAGGAATATTCCTCAAGCATCATTTAGGTCATATGATTCCACTGCTCATAAACTTTTAGTGGCTGTAACTTGCTTCTAGGATAAAATCCAATTTTCCCATTTAAGCATCAAGATGCTCCTCACTTGGGTCTTATATCCTCATTCATCCTGTGTCTCCATGTGTATGTCCTGGATTTTGTGGTGGGGGCTGGAGGGGGAGGAGGAAGTCAGGTCAAGGTGTGTGTATGTGTATGGTTGTATGTATGAGGTGTTTATTAAGCCTTCACTTCCCCCAGGGACCATGGAAATAGGCAGAGCAAATTCAGAGACAATCTTCTTCCTCTGTCCATGGGATTCTCCAGGCAAGAGTACTGGAGTTGGGTTGCCATGCTCTCTTTCAGGAGATCTTCCCGACCCAGGGATCAAACCCGTTTCTGTCTCCTGCCTTGGCAGGTGGGTTGTTTACCACTAGCTCCTCTGTAAAACATCAAATATAATAAAGAATTTTCTTTGCAGAGGATTGCACATTTCAATTCACCTTAATGCTGTAAGAACTGAGAGTTCTGGCAAATATTTTCTTAGCATACTAATCCTCTAATAGGACCCAAGTAGACAATATATACTTTGTGATCTCCTATTATTATGCCCATACAGGAAGCTCATTTTATAGGTTTCATCTTTACTGTGATACTCTAAAGTATTCTACTTTCTGTGTTTGTGTATAGGTTTCAGGAAGAGGGGCAACTGGGGCAGTCTGCCACACTTCAGCATCTCTGAAAGTTAAATTACCTATTCTGCTTTCAAAAATGTCTACACCGTTGAGAAGCTTAAGTCACCTATGATTCCTATTTCCCCAGATCTGTAAGCATCTTAGACAGCTTCTAAACATTATACATTTAAGATGGGAGAAGGAAAACATATTTCTTTTAAAGCAACTGCTTCAAAACCCAATGATGTTATATAGAATTAAAAAGAAAATCTCTACTGTATAGAACTTGTGGTGCAGGCATGTTTTGAATCATTTCTCCAGGGTCCTGTTCAGAGAACCTGGAAACAGTTTGTAAAGAGATTTTAAGATTATATTGTGTGTCCAAACTGCAAACAGAATCAGAAATTGGAAAATAGGCTTTGGGGAAACAAGTGAAAAGACTTTATTCAGTCGATATACTGAAAAGCTGTATTGGGCTTTAAAAAATGGTATCACACTTCATGCAAAAAATTTAAGGTAGCAGGTCTGTGATGGTAATAGAATTCTCACATTGTTGCTTGTTTTCACTTACCAGCGGAAGAGACATAATTTATGCAGAAGGAGTAAAATATAATCTTATCATTTCCTCTGCCATCCTCCATCACTTAATACCCATGCTAAAGATTGGGAAGATTTCCTGGAGGAGGAAATGGCAACACACTCCCAGTATTCTTACTGGGAGAATCCCATGGACAGAGGAGCCTGGTGGGCTACAGTCCATGTACATGCCAAGAGCTGGACATGACTGAAGTGACTGAGCATGCCCGGAAAGGTTTAAAAAGTCTCATTATTAAATGCAATCTGCTTAGTACTTTACAATGCCAATGATTTCAACTAAGAGGCTCATCACAATTATGAGGAGTCTTTTTTCAAATTCACAGGTGTGAGCCCCACCCCACCCCCCGCCTACTGTCAGAAACATGGGTGCATTAAAGCTCAAGTGAGAATTTGAACATCTGTTGTTGGTGGGTTTTTTAATTTATTACAAATTTATATTAAATGTTATTTTTTGGACTACTTTAAGTTCACAGCAATATGGAGGGGAAAGGCACAGAGGTTCCTGTATCCCTGCCTGCTCACGTGCACAGCCTGCCCCACTATCAGCATTCCCACCACAGTGGTACCTTGGCTATGGCTGATAACCCTACATCGACAAGTCATTATTAACTGAGGTCCACAGTTGCCATTAAGCTTCACTCTTAGTGCTCCTATCCTATGGAATTAGACAAATGTAGTACAAAAACACTGCAGCATGTATTGGAAACGTACAAACAAATGTAGTGGAAAAGCCTGAGTCAACCTTTTGGCCAACCTAATATAATGGCATATATCCATCCTTATAATATCATGCAGAGTATTTTCACTGTCCTAAAACTCTTCTGTGCATCATTTGTTCATCCACACCACCCCTTGCCCACCAGGCAATCATGAGATTTTTTAAACTGTTTCTGTAGTTTCGTCATATAGCTGGACTCATTCAGTATATAACCTTTTCAGATTGGCTTCTTTCACTTTGTAATATACGTTTAAGATTCCTCGGGCTTTTTCGTGGCTTGATCAGTTCAGTTCAGTTCAGTTCAGTCGCTCAGTCCTGTCCGACTGTTTGCGACCCCATGAACCGCAGCACGCCAGGCCTCCCTGTCCATCACCAACTCCCAGAGTTCACTCAAACTCAAGTCCATCGAGTTGGTGATGCCATCCAGCCATCTCATCCTCAGTCGTCCCCTTCTCCTCCTGCCCCCAGTCCCTCCCAGCATCAGAGTCTTTTCCAATGAGTCAACTCTTCTCATGAGGTGGCCAAAGTACTGGAGTTTCAGCTTTAGCATCAGTCCTTCCAATGAACACCCAGGGCTGATCTCCTTTAGGATGGACTGGTTGGATCTCCTTGCAGTCCAAGGGACTCTCAAGAGTCTTCTCCAACACCACAGTTCAAAAGCATCAATTCTTCGGCGCTCAGCCTTCTTCACAGTCCAACTCTCACATCCATACGTGACCACTAGAAAAACCATAGCCTTGACTAGACGGACCTTTGTTGGACCTCTGCTTTTTAATATGCTATCTAGGTTGGTCATAACTTTCCTTCCAAGGAGTAAATTTCATGGCTGCAGTCACCATCTGCAGTGATTTTAGAGCCCCAGAAAATAAAGTCTGACACTGTTTCCACTGTTTCCCCATCTATTTGCCATGAAGTGATGGGACCAGATGCTGCCATGATGTTAGTTTTCTGAATGTTGAGCTTTAAGCCAACTTTTTCACTCTCCTCTTTCACTTTCATCAAGAGACTTTTTAGTTCCTCTTCACTTTCTGCCACAAGGGTGGTGTCATCTGCATATCTGAGGTTATTGATATTTCTCCCGGCAATCTTGATTCCAGCTTGTGCTTCTTCCAGCCCAGAGTTTCTCATGATGTACTCTGCATATACATTAAATAAGCAGGGTGACAGTATACAGCCTTGACGTACTCCTTTTCCTACTTGGAACCAATCCGTTGTTCCATGTCCACTTCTAACTGTTGCTTCCTGACCTGCATATAGGTTTCTCAAGAGGCAGGTCAGGTGGTCTGGTATTCCCATCTCTCTCAGAATTCTCCACAGTTTATTGTGATCCACACAGTCAAAGGCTTTGGCATAGTCAATAAAGCAGAAATAGATGTTTTTCTGGAACTCTCTTGCTTTATGCATGATCCAGCGGATGTTGGCAATTTGATCTCTGGTTCCTCTGCCTTTTCTAAAACCAGCTTGAAAATCTGAAAGTTCATGGTTCATGTATTGCTGAAGCCTGGCTTGGAGAATTTTGAGCATTACTTTACTAGCGTGTGAGATGAGTGCAAGTGTGCAGTAGTTTGAGCATTCTTTGGCATTGCCTTTCTTTGGGATTGGAATGAAAACTGCCCTTTTCCAGTCCTGTGGCCACTGCTGAGTTTTCCAAATTTGCTGGCATATTGAGTGTAGCACTTTCACAGCATCATCTTTCAGGATTTGAAATAGCTCAACTGGAATTCCATCACCTCTACTAGCTTTGTTTGTAGTGATGCTTTCTAAGGCCCACTTGACTTCACATTCCAGGATATCTGGCTCTAGATGAGTGATCACACCATCGTGATTGTCCTGGTTGTGAAGATTTTTTTGTACAGTTCTTCCGTGTATTCTTGCCACCTTTTCTTAATATCTTCTGCTTCTGTTAGGTCCATACCATTTCTGTCCTTTATGGAGCCCATCTTTGCCTGAAATGTTCCCTTGGCATCTCTCATTTTCTTGAAGAGATCTTTAGTCTTTTCCATTCTGTTTTTTTCCTCTACTTCTTTACATTGATCGCTGAGGAAGGCTTTCTTATCTCTCCTTGCGATTCTTTGGAACTCTGCTTTCAGATGCTTATATCTTTCCTTTTCTCCTTTGCTTTTTGCTTCTCTTCTTTTCACAGCTATTTGTAAGGCCTCCCCAGACAGCCATTTTGCTTTTTTGTGTTTCTTTTCCATGGGGATTGTCTTGATCCCTGTCTCCTGTACAATGTCATGAACCTCCATCCATAATTCATCAGGCACTCTATCTATCAGATCTAGTCCCTTAAATCTATTTCTCACTTCCACTGTATAATCATAAGGGATTCCATTGTCTGAATGGACCACAGTTTATTTATTCATTCACCGACTAACAGACATCTTCGTGGGTTTCCTTGGTGGCTCAGATGGCAAAGAATCTGCCTGCAATGTGGGAGACCTCGATTCAACCCCTGGGTTGGGAAGATGGAGCTAGAAATGGCTACCCACTCCAGTATTCTTGCCTGGAGAATCCCATAGACAGAGAAGCCTGATGGGCTACAGTTCATGGGGTCACCAAGAGTCAGACACGACTGAGAGATGAACACTTTCACTTTCACTTGGTGTCTTCCAAGTATTGGCAATTATGAATAAAGTTGCTTTAAACATCCATGTGTAGGCTTTCATATAGACGTAAGTTTTCAACTTCTTTGAGTAAATATCAAGGAATGAGATTGCTGAATAGTATGTAAAAGAGCATGCTTAGAGTTGTAAGAAATAGCCAAACTCTCTTCCAGCGTGGCTGTACCATTTTGCATTCCTGCTGACGGTGAACAGGAGTTCCTGTCGTTCCACACCCTCGCCAGCATTTGGTGTTGTCAGTTCTGGATTTGGGCCCTTCTAGTGGGTGTGTCGTTGTACCTTGCTTTAATTTGCATTTCCCTGACAACATATTATGTGAACCATTTTTTTGTTTTTGATGCCTATTTGCCATCATATGTGTTCTTTGGTCAGGTGTTTGTTAAGACCCTTGGCTCACTTTTTAACTGAGTTGTTATCTTATTGTTGAGTTTTAAGCGTTCTGCATATATTTGGATAACAGTCCTTTATCAGATGTGCCTTTTGCAAATACTTCCTTCCAGCCTGCGGCTTGTTTTCTCATTCTTTGGCTATTGTCTTTTACAGAGCAGTTTCTAAACTTTTTAAACTATTTATCTATTATTTATTTGGTTGCGCCGGGTCTTAGTTGCAGCACGTGGGATCTTCTGTCTTTCTTGTGGCACGTGGAATCTTTAGTTTCAGTATGCAAATGCTTAGTTGCAGCATGTAGGATCTAGGTCTCTGCCCAGGAATCGAATCCAGGCCCCCTGTATTGGGAGGTGGAAGGTTAGCCCCTGGACCACCAGGGAAGTCCCAGCTTATCTATCATTTCTTTGATGAATTTTGCCTTTGGTATTGTATCTGAAGAGTCATTGTCATACCCAAGGTCATTTGGGTTTTCTTATTTGTTATCTTTTAGGTCATTGACTCAATGGACATGAGTTTGTGCAAACTCCAGGCGACAGTGACAGACAGGGAAGCCTGCTGCGGTCCGTGGGGTCGCAGAGTCGGACGTGATTTAGTGACTGAACAAAAACAACAAAAAGGAGTTTATAGTTTTGTCTTCTACATTTAGGTCTGTGATCCATTTTGAGTTAACTTTCGTGGTGGGTATGAGGTCTGTGTCTGGACTCATGACACTCATGGGTGTCTAGCGCCATTTGTTGGAAAGACCATCTTTGTTGCATTGTATTGCTTTTGCTCCTTTATCGAAGATCAGTTGACTACATATATGTGGTTGGCACCTGTATTTTTAAAAGGCCCCAAAGAGGATTCTATGAACATCTTCTAGCCCCCTGCCCCATCCCAGAGGAAAGTGTCACTAATAAGAACCATAATAAATAGTTGCTCACAAGTAAGGACATGATAGAAAGAAGAATGTTTACTCTTTTACTGAAGTCAAACTTGGAATAGTTCAGGACATGAAAGACAGATGCCGTAATGCTATCTGCTATATTTGGCTGAAACTGAACCAATTTTCAGTTTCATAAGTTTAAGAGCATAAGTTTTGCAGGTTATTCTTGGTGTCATCTTTGAAAGAATTACATAAGGCACAGGAAAATATTCCTCTGATGACAGATAAAGGATCTAAAAATCCAAACATGCATTTTATTCATTTTCAGACCCAGTAAATGAGAAGCAGATTTCAGCCGCACACAGAATTTAATATGCACAGAGCTGCCTTCACTCCCTGGAGGGAAATCTAGTTTCTGGTTGAAATCGTGTTACCATCATAGCTGCCTCTGTTCTGCTTATTGAGAGAGCTCTTGCTACAATGGGAGGTGCTAAAATAGACTTCTCAAGAGCAGGATCACCATCAGACAGAAGCAGGAGAGGTAGAAAAGGCCCTTGTGAAAACTGGAGGTGAACATCCACTCTTGACCTAGATCCCAGGTATCTTTTCCTCTGGAGTCAGCATCTTATTCTCACTTTAAACATTTGTAGAATAGCATTCTCCATGGAAGCTTTCTGAACTTAAGAACCAGCTCCATGAGTTGGTAAATTTAGTTCCTTATTCCATTTGAACAGTCAAGTACAAACCAGGAAACAGAGAAGGAGGGTAATCTTGGAACCTTAATGATGCCCTGGCATTCAAAACATTTAATTCTTATTGCTCTCATTACAGAGCTCCAGAACAGAGTCATCAACACAAATGCTCATGCCTGAAAACACTCTTCCCCAGTGGCGTAAAAATTGAGATCTTTTATATTCATTCTATGCTTGAGAAATGGGTGAATTAGGTTTTGGTGTAGAGTAGTTAGAAAGTATTCTAAGGCTAAGATGATTGAAACGATTGGGGATATAGATAATTCCAATATTTCATGAGTATGAAATGATATAGCTTTTAAATATTTTATAATATCAAAAATTTTACCCTATAAGTTTTTCTCCGCCTGCAGAATTTTCCCCGACAATCTTTGATTTTCCAATATTACGAGTGTCTGATAAATTTGTTATCAGGAGAAATGGAATACTAGTGCCGAGAGATGTTATATAAACTTCTATTAAAATCTCCTTGCAATCTTTTAAAGTTGCATTAATTAATAGATTAATTAATAGCTTTCAACCTACGAGCCTGATTTCAATTGCTTCATGGTTAATAGTTATCTGTGGACAACATCTGTGACAAAGTATATCTTGTTTTTCTGAAATCAGTCACACAAACAATGCAATTATGATACTTATGCAGGTATTTTTAATTTTTAAAACAGTATGTATGAGCTAGAGGAGAGGAGAGGAAAAGGCAAAGGCACCCCACTCCAGTATATCTTGTTTTTCTGAAATCAGTCACACAAACAATGCAATTATGATACTTATGCAGGCATTTTTAATGTTTAAAACAATATGTCTGAGCTAGAGGGGAGGAGAGGAAAAGGCAATGGCACCCCACTCTAGTACTCTTGCCTGGAAACTCCCAAGGATGGAGGAGCCTGGTGGGCTGCAGTCCATGGGGTCGCTAGGAGTCAGACACGACTGAGCGACTTCACTTTCACTTTCACTTTCATGCATTGGAGCAGGAAATGACAACCCACTCCAGTGTTCTTGCCTGGAGAATCCCAGGGACAGGGGAGTCTGGTGGGCTGCTGTCTCTGGGGTCACAGAGAGTCGGACACAACTGAAGCGACTTAGCAGCAGAAGCAGAGGGGAGGAGAACAATATAATGTTTTAAACTGCTGTGTATCATTCATCTGCCTGCAGTGCAGGAGATGCAGTTTTGATCCCTGGTCGGGAGGGTCCCCTGCAGTAGGAAATGGCTACCCACTCCAGTATTCTTGTCTGGGAAATCCCATGGACAGAGGAGTCTGGCAGGCTATGGTCTATGGGGTCACAGAAGCATTCGACATGACTTGGTGACTAAAACAACAAATATTTAAAGCAGATATTTCTCTCTGCTATTAAGCGTGGTTACAACTCTATGTTGAGCTCGTTTTATGTTTAAATGGAATCCCAAGCACAGTATTAGAGGGTCTAGATCACACTTTCTTGGGGATTTGATCCCCATAGCCCATAGAGGGATGAAGGAAACCAGGACACTTCACTGTTCTTTTCACGCTCATCATGCATAATTTCCTTTCCATAACTCTTCCCTTGGACTTAAATTCTATGGCAGTGACCAGGTCTCATCGCACAGAATGGGCCAAAAATCTGGGTTTCAGAGAACTATTGTCTCTTTTCATTAGATTGAAAGGGACATGATGGAGTGTTTGAAATTATTTTGGAGCAAGATCTAGCATATTCGATTCTGACCCATGCTCTGAAGTGAGCTGGATGAATGTATGCTTAAAGCTGGACCATTTGTGAATAGAATAAAATTGATGACACTGTCAGCCTCAAGGTGGTCCTTTTCTGGAAGAACTGTTTCTGGACCAGAGGGAATACAATGTTAAGGGGGAAAGGGACTCAAAGTGAAATTGCCAATTTGTGTTGTTGTGCAGTTCAGTTCAGTTCAGTTGCTCAGTCGTGTCTGACTCCTTGCGACCCCATGAATCGCAGCACGCCAGGCCTCCCTGTCCATCACCAACTCCCAGAGTTCACTCAGACTCATGTCCATCAAGTCAGTGATGCCATCCAGCCATCTCATCCTCTGTCATCCCCTTTTCCTCCTGCCCCCAATCCCTCCCAGCATCAGAGTACAAAGCTCTCTATTAACCCCAGCTCTCCTGGAGGGGCTCTGATAACTACTGATTCCTTCCTAAAGGTTTTACCCTGCTCAAACCACCAGCTGGAGACCCTGTCTGCCTCTTGCCAACTTTGGGGCTATCTATCACAGTGAGACTTGGGCTACCCTGTCCCACTTTCTTTTTACTATTCTCCTTGTATGTTGACACCTTGAGTCAAAGTTAAGTTTTCTATACCTGTGTTTGAGCTTTGTGATTTGCACTGTGCAACCACCTTGGCCAGGGACAAACACAGATATATTATACCCCCCCAACCCGCGTGAAATCAGCCCTGCTTCCTCCTCCACCAGCCTTCTGCTTCCATCCCAGTATGCCTTGCAGAGATGCTCCCTTGGAATGGTACAACTCTATCCATCACGCCAAGGCGACATACCATCTTAGCCATTCTTAAAGGTTCAGCTTAGTGGTATTAAGTACATTCACATTGCTGTGTAACTGTCACCACTGTCCTTCTCCAAACTTCATTTTGCAAAACGGACGCCCTATATCCAGTAAACAATAACTTCCCACTCTTCTCTCTCCTTCAGTTCAGTCGCTCAGTCGTGTCCGACTCTTTGCGACCCCATGAATCGCAGCACACCACGCCTCCCTGACCATCACCAACTCCCGGAGTTCACTCAGATTCACATCTATCGAGTCAGTCATGCCATCCAGCCATCTCATCCTCTGTCGTCGCCTTCTCTCTCCTTAGCCCCTGGCAACCATGCTTCTACTGGCCAGACCAGTAGATTGATCTGGTATATCTGATAGTATATTATGCTATCAAATTATGATCTTCCCAGACCAGGGACTGAACCTGTGGCTCCTTCATGGGCAGGTGGATTCTTTGCCACTGAGCCACCAGGGACGCCCTGTAAGCATAACTTTTATATGAACCAGAAAATCGAAAGTTTGTGTGACTCACTTTGTCATGACACTCACTTTGCTGTGGAGATCTGTAACAAAACTGCAATATCTCCCAGGGATGCTGGTATATGCAGAAATGGAATGGCTGGATTATATAGGAATTCTATTAAAAAAATTTTTTTTGAGGAACCACCATACTGTCAAGGGAGGACTTTTTTCATAAAGATGATTTTTGTGTTATTTTATTCCATGTTCCACCTAACTATGAGCTACATTCCTACCATTCTGCTTTCAACTTAGATGCCAGTACTTGAGGTCAATGCTATTAATTTTTGTGATTGCTTCATGACACAAGAACTTTGGTGTTAAAAACCTAAAGAGGCTGAAGCAAATATTAAAATGCTACATCAAGAAGAGCAGAGATACTAGACATCTGGAAATCATTAGCGTCAATCAAGAAAACGTTGCCTTACAAATCTTGCTCTGAGTGTTCCTTGTCAGTTACAAAAACTAGCTATCTAGGAAGAGAAATGAAAAGGTAGTTTTGCTGAGTTAAGAATAATTAGCTTAGACCCCAAGGAGAGCAGATGTTGGCTTTCATTTTTTAAATACCAGGCTGGAAAGTCTTATATTATGCTATCAAATTATGATATTCCAGGCAGAGCACTGCCAACTTTGTTCTTGATCTTCTTTCAAAGTGGAAGCTTTACCACCTGGGGTCTCATAGTTACACAAACTTTAATGGAACCATGCAATAATAGGAAGGAGTAGAAAGTCCTTACTTTTGAATTTTGGGGGAAAAGGAGACATGTCTATTAAGGATGAAGCCAAATGATAAGCAAAAAATCCACCTATTTTATTTCCTTCAATCAGAAATTTATCTGAAATGTCACCATGTTGAAGTGACATGTTGTTTCATCATTAAGTTGTGTCTGACTCTTTGTGACCCCATGGACTGTAATCCACCAGGCTCCTTTGTCCATGGGATTTTCCAGGCAAGAATACTGGAGTGGTTTGCCATTTCCTTCTCCAGGGGATCTTCCTGATCCAGGGATCGAACCCAAGTCTCCTACATTGGCAGCCAGATTCTTTACTGTTGAGCCATCAGGGAAGTTCTTATACTGTACATGAAATAAAGAGAGATTGGTCGGCTTCTTCCTCATTAGAGGAGAATTTTAGGTTCATGTAATTTTTGTTAAATCCTTGGATATTTTATGTTGTACAAAAGATGAAAGTGGAGAAGTCAATGTTTCCCAGTTTCCACTGAATACATTATTTTAAACATCTCAATTTCCAACTTCCAAAATAAGGTAATGACTTTTCAGATGGCTTTGTAACCTTTCAACCTTAGACAAAGACTTTTAGAATTGATTTTTCATAGGAGAAAAAAAGGTAAATCTTTCTGTTAAAATCACTGGTAATACAATAAATCATTAGTTTGTCTTGCTTTTCTATGGTGGAAGCTGGCAGTGAATACATTTTAGTCCCAGTTGCGGACCTAGTTGCAGTCTTAAGAGGTTAACTATATCTGTCATATTGCAACTTACAATACTGATGCAGAATATGAAATCTCAGCTCCAGAACATCCTCAATTCAACATCTGTCCTTGTAATTTCTTTTCTTTTTAAAATTAAATGTCTCTCTTTAAAAGTATTTTTTAATTTGTGTTTTATATTAGTGGACAGTTGATTTATAATGTTGTGTTTCAGGTGGACAGAAAAGCAATTCAGTTCTCATATATCTATTTTTAAAAATTCTTTTCTACAGAGAAAATCTACAGGACATGGGCGGTCACAAAGAGATTTCACAAAGGATTATTATTTGTCACTTTAACTTGCACGAGAGAAAATAGAATGTTTAATTGTCCAGTATTAAGTCTCCTGGCAAAAAAGTGTTTTGGAAATATATATTCGTATACACACTGACTACATTCTGCTAAAATACTGAAAGATACAGTTGTTTCTAGTTGTATCATTAGTGCTGATTCTCATTAAGCATCCAAAAGGAAAGGTTTACAGTGTTTTATTTGTAGGTATTAAGTAGTTAGGATTGAAATATGCAAGATTCAAATGTATGCTTTTAAAAACGTACCTCGTCTTAAAAGTTGGGAGTGTAATCCTTAGATTGATTTTACAGCTTCAGTGCTTCCTGTAGGAGCCCTTCATATCATGTTGGCATCAGAATCGGGGAGAATAGTCTATTTTTATAGCTCAAGAAGATGCAAAGGAGAACTTTAGTGATACTTCAACATCTTGGCTTAACCACCACCACGCTGAGCTTTCCAGACCCAGTGGTCTTCTCAACTGCTTGCTGACTGACCCAGACATTTGAGAACTGGTTCCTGTAGGCCTACTCTAGACGCTGAGTCACAAGAAGATCAGAGGAGAAACCATGCCTGTCTCCAGGGAGCCAGGGGTGGACAGATACAAGCAAAGAACTGCAGCTGGTAGGATTTTGCTGGTGGTCCAGTGGTAAAAATCTGCCTGCCAATGCAGGGGACATGGGTGTGATCCCTGGCTGGGGAATTAAGATCCCACAGGCAGCAGAGCAACTAAGCCCAAGTACCGCAGCTACTGAGCCCATGCCCTAGAGCCCACACTCCCAACAAGAGAAGCCACCACAGTGAGAAGCCAGTGTTTTGCAACTTAAGAGTAACCCCTGCTTGTCTCAATTAGAGAAAGTCTGAGAGCAGCAACAAAGACCCAGTGCAGCCAGAAGTAAATAAATGAAAACAGTTACCACTATAGTTTGTAAATCACGTCCCTTTAAGTGTTCTGAAAGAAGAGCTGGGGGGATGGGAGTTCAAAGCATGGGGTGTCCGGTGCAGAATTGGAGAGTGGCCAGCAGTTGGGAAACCCGAAGAGAAGGCCAGTGTGTTGCTTTCATGGTTTTGGAATGTATCGATTAACTCTTCCAGGGAGATTGCATTTTTAAAAGGCAGTCACTTGACTGAGTTGAATCTCTTGAACATTAGGCAGTCCTGGGGGTGCCCTGGGGCAGGGTGGCCTTCTCAGAGCCCTTCCCTGAAGCCCTTGGTCCGATTCTACTTGGGTGTCACCTGAAAAGCACCGTTTCCTCCCTCCCAGAGTCACCAACATGACCCTCGACACAGATTTCTTAACCACTTACACATCCTTTATGTATTGAATGCTTCAGGTCTGTCCTCAGTTTTAAACCCAATTCTTATGGGCAGAGCATTAGAATTGAGTGCCTTAGACTCTCATAAAATCTGATTTTATTTCTCTGATGAGGCTTTCTTTTTCATTGTGGTAGAAAACAGATCACATAAAATTTTCCATTATAACCATTTTAAAAATGTACAGTTCAGTAGCATAAGTACATTCGCATTGTTGACAACCAGTCTTCAACAGTTCATCTTGCTGAAAACTGAAACTGCACCCATTAAATTACTTCCCAGTCCCTCCTCCCCAGCCCCAGCCCTAGCGACCACAATTCTACTTTCCATCTCTATGAATCTGATGACTCTAGGTCCATCGTGGAAGTGGAATTATACAGTTTGTGTCCTCCACTAGTAGTACTAGTTGCTTAGTCATGTCCAGCTCTTTTTGACCCCATGGCCTATAGCCTACCATGCTCCTTTGTCCATGGGATTCTCCAGGCAAGAATCCTGGAGTGGGTTGCCATTCCCTTCTCCACTGTGTCCTCTAGTGACTGGTTTATTACACTGAGCATAATGTGTCTTCATGGTTCATCCACGCTGTGGTATGTCTCAGACACTCATTCTCTTTGAAGGCTGGATAGTATTCCAGTGTTTGTAGAGACCGTGTTTCGTTTATCCTTCCATCTGTCTGTGGACACTTGGGTTGCTTCCAACCCTTGGTGATTGTGGATAATTCTGCTGTGAACATGAGTGAACTGGTGACTTTAAGTACTCATGAGTTTTCACTTATACCTGTAGAGTACTTGGGGAAGACAGAAATCATTGTTGGAGAAAAGATTCAGGAAAGCTGAATGTGAGACACAATAGTATCTCCTATTGGATATGTGACTTTGGTCCAGGGAAGTCCCTTTTGGGGCATCAATGTCCTTGGCTAGGAAAGTAGAGGGCACTTTCCTAGTAGAGTGCTCCATCACTGAGGTCCACACACAATCCCAACCAGCCCTCAGAAGGCAGCCTAGGGTGGGAGCAAATTAAGGAGTGGATTAACATGGATGCTCTATAATGTCTTTATTAATTGGCCTATCTTTAAATGACCTCATGCCTATGTGGGTTGATTTTTTTTTCCCTTAATCGTCTCATCCTGGGAGAAAAGGGGAAATAAAGGTCAGCCACTTTTCAAAGGAATTTAGAAGGGAAATAATAGGAGTTTTTTCTCTATGTGGAAACCTATAAAAAGAATGCTAAGTGTTTTCCTTAGCTTCCCCTTGTAAAGTGACACAGGCTTAAAGAGGGTCTGTCTAATAGTAAAGCAATTTTCATTGGAATATAAGTGGAATCCTTTGTCTCTGTTGAATGCAATTTAGTGAAATGGCTACAGAAAGCCCAAATTTAGAGCACATTACCATCTTAGTTAAAGACCCAGCTAAGATCATCATGGCCTGCAAATTGCATTAATCCCAGAATCCTGGATCCCCATTCTGTTTCACAGGTTGTGAGTGAAATGGAGAGTGAGCCACCTTTTCACGTGTAACAGCATCTTTGATTTGTCCTTACAGGTCCCTTTAGTGTTTGTTTGAAGGATGGTCCATAGGCTCAGTCCCTAAGAATCAAGCATGGCCTTGTCCTGCCAAAAACATTCTTTGAAGGAATTCCCTGGTGTCTCAGGGCTTAGGACTCTGTGCTTCCAATATTGCAGCCTGGGTTCAATCCCTCATTGCGGATCTAAGATCCCCCCATGCCATACTGCAAAAGAGCGGAAAAAAAAAAACAAAAAACAAAACCAAAGTCACTTAAAAAAAAAAGCACTCTTCACATACATACAGAGCGGGGCTACCTTTCAAAAGAAAATATTCCAATAGTTGAAATTGTCTTATGTAAAAACAAAGAACGTCAAGGAAGCCAGACTTATTAGGTTTATATGTTAACCTTCAATTTATAGAAGGTTTTGGTTTACCAGATAAAACAGAGGACACCCCAGGTGAATATTAGATAAATAATGAATATTTTTTTAGTATACATGTGTTCCAAATAGTGCATACAAATACCTGTCCTAGAAAACCAAATTATTTTTCTGAAATTTAACCTGACATCTTGTATTTTTATTTGCTAAATCTGACCAGCCTAAGGCTGTGTGAAACAGCATGGTCCATTTGTTCAGTTTCAAAAATGTCAGAACTCTTTCAGAGTCAGGGATTTATTATCTAAGATGCTCTTGCAAACATGTATGCTCATTTAAATCACACTTTACTGATTAAGACACAAAACCTGGTAGCAGACCAAGACTTCTGTATGAATTTTAAAATAAACCCTTTTTAAAAAAGATAATTGAAAATCACAGTGCAATGGATAAAAATAAATATGCCTGCCACAGTTAAAAAAAAAACCATCCTGAGCAAGTGCAGTGAAAATCAGGTAGAAGAATTGTTCTAGATTCAATGTTCTTTTATTTTTACTGAAATCTGCATTTGTGGAGTAACTCTAAACAAAGCAGCTGAAGGCACATGATTTTCTTCTCTTAGCCCAGAGTTACACAATAAACTAGAAAGAAGAGCAAATACGTTTCAAATGGAGAAGATGGTTTTATTAGACATAAAAGTTTGTGCTAAGTGGAAGAATCAAGGGACTAATAGCATTTTTACAAACCAATTATTTAAAGATTTTCAAAGCCACCTGAACAGGTAGGTGCCTCACATGCAATTCATTGTTCAGAAATAGCTCAGAATATTCGACTTGGCCTGTTATCAAATGCCAGCGTTGTTCCCCTCTACCTGTTTGCAAGTCAACTTTCAACAACTCGACCAATCCTGTCAGTCAACCCTGGGCTCACAGCCACAGGATGTCCATTAGTCACTGGTGACAAGCCAGGACTTTATGAGACAATGTGAGATTTCTTGAGCCAAAAAATACGATTAAACCAAAAAGGGACGCACACTCAACTGCACAGACTGCATTACTGGAGAACAGTAGGTCCCCAACCTGGAAGGGAAGGAAGGGCCCTATCCTTTCCGAATGCCAGCTTTATGGATGGTGCAACTTTGATGGGAACAAAGTCTTGATTTTTAAATGTTTATTGATCGGCTGTATCCAAGAGATGAGTTAGCATCTATTTCAAGCAGAAAAAGATTCTGGTTCTTCCCTTCTCTCATAAATGAAATGAAAGGCTGAAGAAGACTGGGCCAGTGATGTTCTCCTCACCAGGGAGCTGTTCTTACCTGGTATTAACCAAAGCTAATCCCCGGGCCTCTGCTGGTTTCCGGCTTGGAAGTAGACTAATGAATGAGTATGACTATAAGTTCTGGAAAGGTTTTGTGTCTTCCTTTCTGGAAGGGTGAGGAAGGGGAGGGGATCCACAACAATCCCTTTCAAGATCTGAGGGTGGGGAGGGGCTCCCTCAGTCCTTGGAAGGGAAACTACAACGGGCCGATCACAGTACACACCTTGCCTCATCCTTGACTCCCCTTCACTCTTAGCCTCTCACACATGCTGTCTCTACATCTCTAACTCTCCTCCCGAGACTCTCTTGGATACAGCCCATCCTCTCCATCTCTCATGCAGCCCGTGTCTCATCTTGCCCTTGCCTGGACCAGCTCTTATCATCTGGTCCATGACCTTTCCCAGTGACCAGCTCATCAGCCTCTTTCCCATGAGGTGTTTCCATTCTTGTGTACACTATCCAGTTATCAAAATTGCATTTCTAAACAAACTTATGGTCACCAAAGGAGAAAGGGGGAGAGGGATAAATTAAGAGATTGGAATTAAAATATACACGCACTGTATATAAAATCCAAGGACCTACTATACAGCAGAGTGGCTATACTCAGTATTTGTAATAACCTATGGCATGGCGTCCATGCTCCATCATGTCCTACTCTTTGTGACCTCAAGGACTGCAGCCTACCAAGGCTTCTGTGCCCATGGGATTTTCCAGGCAAGAACACTAGAGTGGGTTGTCACTGGGGAAAATAATCTGAAAAAGAATATATGTATAACTGAATCACTTTGCTGTGCTCCCGAAACTAACACACCATTGCAAATCAACTATACTTCAATTTTTTAAAATCTAAAAACAAAAATCACATTTCTAAATTGTGCACTGGGTTATTAGACCCAGTTTATCCACCATAGGTTCAAGTTCCTCAGCGTGACCGTAGAGCCCTTTCTTACCTTTGCAGCATCTTTTCTACTGCTACCCTCCTCCCTGAATACTATGCTCCAGGTATTCCAAATATGTCCCCCACATGTGGGGTGTTCTTTCAGGCACAGACTTCCCAGCCCTCTGGCACCTCTGATAGACCCAGTCTCCAAAACCCAGACAGCATGGGGTTACAAATCGCTCATTGGTCTCATCGCTCCCTCATGGCTTTCGGATAGTTTGAAAACTATTCTAACACCCTGCCCATCACAGGGCTTGGAAAATGTTTGCCACAGTTGGGAAATCAACCCTGATTATTTCTTGCATTTTTCTCTCTTAAATCTAGTTTGGGGGTAAGAAACGCAGGAAAGGCACTTCGTGCATGTATGCCTCCCTGATTCTCCTTTGCCTTCTTGCCTTCTCCCCAAACCCTTCCTTAGCTTCACTCTCAGAATCAAGTGACCATGAGCATGCCCTGTGGATTCTTTCTAGAGCATCCTTACCATGCCAGCTCCACTGTACCTCTGTTCAACGCACATTCCTCACCACCAGGCTGTGCAATCTGAGGCTCAGAGTTGGAGTTGGACAGAGGACATGGTCTCCTTTGCCTCAAGGGTTCCCAAAGGCCATTAATGACCACTGAAGGAGGTGAGCAGAAAAGAAAATCCCCAGACAAGCCAATGGGGTGAAAACTAGGGAATTAGCTTGTCTAAAGCCAAGGGTAGGGACTTCCCTGGTGGTCCAGTGGTTAAGACTTCGCCTTCCAATGCAGGGGGTGTAGGTTTGATCCATGGTTGGGGAGCTAACATACCATATGCCTTGGGGCCAAAAAATCAAAACCAGGAAACAGAAGCAATATAGTAACAAATTCGATAAAGACTTGAAAAATGGTCCATATAAAAAGAAATCTTTAAAAAATTAAAAACCAACACAATATTGTAAAGCAATTATCCTTCAATTAAAAATAAATTAAAAATATTTTAACTAAAAAGTGAAAAAATAAAATAAAATAAAGCCAAGGGTGGGGAAATCAGACAAAGGAGTCTAATTTTGGTCATGAGGATTCAGGCGTTGGTGATGTAGGAACTGGTAATGATGTTAACCTACCACGCCAGCAAGTGCTATTTTCTGGCTGCATCTCAGTCACCCTCCAGATTTTGGCTTCACTGCAGTCAGAGCTCCATGGAGGTCAGGTCTTGGGCTCACATATTCTTGGGGATTGAAAACGAGATCTCAAGTTACTTTCCCACAAATTTTGCCAATTGTTTTAAAATCCAGCCTAATGTACTAGGATGGGAGTCCCGTTCAGCGACGGGCCACCTGCTCTGTGGGGTTCAGACAGAACGTAAAAGATGGTCCCTGCAGGGCTGCACTGCGGAGAGAGCCAGAACCAGCCTTGGTGCATGTTTATGGGCTTTGCAGGGAAGCCGGCTTAATAGTATGTTCTATGCAGCATTTTAAATGTCAAATTAACCATCTCGAGGGCTGGAACTGGAGCTTTTAGACACAAACAGGAAGCCCCAGGTCTCTGCGTGGCCAGATCATGGGGCTGCGGCTGAGCATAAAGCCCAGGGCAGAGGGGGCTCCCGGGACGAACATCCAGCCTAGCTTCGGGTCCCGCCCCCAGCAGGTGAGTAGGAGGGGCCAGGAGGTTACAGCGCTCCCACACCAGGTGCCCTCAGCCTCCTGGGGTCAACCTGCTCACTCCTTGAAAACCATAACAGGGCTCAGAGATGTCTTTTTTTTTTAAGTTTTTTATTTGAGTACAGTTGCTTTATAATGTGTTAGTTTCTGCTGTACAACAAAGTGAACCCATACACATACATAGTTTGCTGTTTCGTCACTTAGTCGTGTCCCACTCTTTGCGACCCCATGGACTGTAGCCCACCAGGCTCCTCTGTCCATGGGATTCTCCAGGCAAGAGTACTTGAGTGGGTTGCCACGCCCTCCTCCACGGGATCTTCCCGACCCAGGGATCGAACACATGTCTCCTGTGGCTTCTGCATTGGCAGAATTCTTTGCCGCTAGTGCCACCTGGTAAGCCCGCTGTACACATATATCCCTTCTTTTTGGAATTTCCTTCCCATTGAGGTCACCACACAGCACTGAGTAGTGTTCCTTGTGCTCTCCAGTAGGTTCTGATCAGTTATCTATAGTATACATAGCAGTGAGGATATATCAATCCCAATCTCCCAGTTCATCTCACCCTACCTTCCCCCCTTGATGTCCATGTTTGTTCTCTGGGTCTGAGTCTGTTCAGAAAGTGAAGAACAAATATCGTATATTAATGCATATATGTGGAATCTGGAAGGAAATGGTATAGATGATTTTATTTACAAAGGCGGAGAGTTTTCTTTCACTTTCTTCTCTCGAATAAGCTGCCGTCATGTCCTCCTGGGGTGCTGGCACAAGCAGCATGCCTTCTGGGGTGAAGAGAGATGAAGAGTCTTCTTCACAGGACCCCTGAGTGAATTTATACCCAGAATTTCTAGGGACCATCAAGGCGTGGTTGTCAGATGTGCAGGACTAGGTTCTCACGTGGGGAAAGATGGCTTCCCAGTGGAGGCTCAGGGTTTTCACAGAGGGGTGGATCCTGCCCCAGTGCCAGGCCAGACACGGGTATAACTGGAGAATCTGAGGGCTCGCAAACATCCCCTATTTGAAATGAAACTCTTGTTAATATATTTGGCAACATGGACATTGTGAAGTTTCAGTCATACAAAATAAAAATTTTGAGGCTCTCGTGGATAAGGTAGGGTAGAGAGTGACAGTGATTCTCTTACGTGAAAGGTCTGCATACACGACACCATCATGAGCAAAAAGAAACGTGGGGTTTTCTGTCAGCAAGCTTTGAGCGGATGGGTGCTCCTAGAGTGAGCCCTCCTCCAAGGGGGATCAACATGGCGGCCGAGGTCGTCTGAACCTGGAAATTCTCCCTGGATGGGGCAGCTTCAGGGTGTCTCCTGTGTTTCCCAGCATTGGCATAGAGCTGCCAGGATCCCTAAGGAGCCAAGAACCCGGTTATAAGGTCCTTTCCCACTGAGACCCACCCAACCAGACAAGGCTTCCGAGACCCAGACTGGCTTCAGTGAGGAGCGGATTTGGTTCCCAAAGTGCCTGCTGTACTTGCCAGTCCCAGATGGTAGTCCTTCTCTTCCAAGAGTGAGGCACGCTGATCACACTGATCCTGAGGGGCACTCATTCAGAACAGAAAGAAGTCAAGTGCTTTCTGTCTTAATTTTCACCCAAAGCTAAGCTTTTTCTTTCTTTTCTTTCTTAGTCCTGAATACTTGTGAGGATTCATTATTTTTTCCCCTGAGAAATAAAGTGTAACCACTATCTAGATATTTCCAGATCTAGACTTCAAAAGAAACTCAGGGAAAAATATTTCTTGCTCTTGATATTCTTCTTCTTCTAGTCCCGTTCAAATCTGTATGGGGATTTCAAACCTTCATTGTATGGAATAACTCTTTATTTATCTATGTGACTTCTGTGTGGAGAGAATAATCCACCATACAAACAATGCCTGTGTTGCAGAAAACTCACCATCGCTCTGAGCTTGCTGGGTGGGGATGGATGGGCAGACAGGAGCCTGTTCTGATATATATCTTCCAGATAGCAAATGTCCTGTTGTCTCTTATAAAGGAGCCACACCTGCTTCTCCTTCTGTTTTCATATTCCTTATGTGGGGTCTGGGGTTCTTCCCAGGCAGCTCAGAGGTAGAGAGTCCACCTGCCAAGCAGGAGATGTGGGTTTGATTGTGGGTCAGGAAGATCCCCTGGAGAAGAGAATGGTAACCCACTCTGGTATTCTTGCCTGGGGAATTCCATGGACAGAGGAGCCTGGTGGGCTACAGTCCATGGGGTCTCAAAGAATTGGATATGACTGAACAACTGAGCAAAAATGCACAATTCCCATCAGAGAAAAATTTCTTAAAAATTGTTTTTCCTTATGGTTAAGATGCTACAGTTTTTTTAAAGGTAAATATTTTATGTGTGTCTCTCCTTGGACCATGCACTCCTTGGGTTATTCCCTCACTACCTAGCACAGTACCATAAAAATGCAATAAATATTTCAGAATGTTCTATATCAGGAGGCTAGGGCAAGACTGCTCTGCACCCTGACCTAACCCAGCCTGGAAGCTCATGGGAGAGGGCCAGGGGCATCTTCTCTCTCTACCTTCCTTCAACTCCCCCACCCAGATCACCAAGAAGCCAAGTAATTCCTACCAAGGGAAGCAGAGGATTTTGAAGTTATGAATTAAGTTTTTGCTTCTTTCCATCTGCAGCTTCAAACCCAAATACTGTCTTAGACTCAACTGTTGAGATTATCAGGTCCCAATTTCTTAGTGAAGACAGTAAGCCCCAGAATTAGCAGAGTAAAGAGTCTTAATGTTAAATAGAGCGAGGTTTTATATATTGTTATCATTAGATAGCTTTCTGAAATAGGGTGGGAAGGACTGAATTAAATGGAAAGCCCCAGAAGAAACGCTTCCCAGGTGATGCAGTGTTAAAGAATCTGACTGCCCGTGCAGAAGCCACAGGAGACATGGGTTTGATTCCTTGGTTAGGAAGATCCCCTGGAGGAGGAAATGGTAGCCTACTCCAGTGTTCTTTCTTGGAGCATCCCATGGACAGAGGAGCCTGGCAGGCCACAGTCCATGGGGCTGCAGAGTCAGACATGCCTGAGCAACTGAGCATACACACACACGTACTCTAGAAGAAACAGACATTAAAACGTAATCACAAAAGACTCATCAAGTCAACCGTCTTGAGTTGACTATTAAACAACAAGGGTTTGACCTATGCAGGTCCACCTACACACGGACTCTTTTCAGTAGTAAATATCAAAGTCCAAACCAAACCACATATATGAAGGGCGGACTCTAAGTCATTGGAGGATTTCTGACTGCGGGGAGAGTCAGTGCCCCCAACCTCATGTTGTTAAGGGTCAGCTATACTTGTCTTTCCCCTCCCTGTAGCTCTTCTCAAACTTGCTGAAATTAGAAATATGTATTCACACATACACATACATAAACTTACACGTGCCTGTCTGACCTCTTTCTCCCTTCCTTCCTCCCTTCCTCCTAAGCCCCTTCCCTCCCTCCATCCATCTTTCTTCCTGAATCTTTGGAATATACATAACACAATCTCTGCCTGTTTGGGTGACAGCCATAGACCATGGAGGAAACATTCTCAGAGCTTATAAAGATGAGGTTTTCTGCTTCCTGAGTTTCTGTTGACTTCTACTGGGGTCGCATGCAGTCACTTCAGTTGTGTCCAGCTCTACCTTTGCGACCCCATTGACTGTAGCCTGTTATGTTCCTCTGTCCATAGGATTCTCTAGGCAAGAATACTAGAGTGGGTTGCCATTTCCATCTCAAGGGGACCTTCCCAATCCAGGGATCAAACCCACATCTCCTGCACTGCAGGTGGTTCTTTACCACTGAGCCACGGGGGGAGACTTTTTTACAAAGCACCTTTGTGTTGAATTGCTATTCCTCAAATAGGGTTTGTGAGGATTTTATTTTTATTATTCTGTTGATTTTACAAGACTTTATTTTAACATTACTTAATACTGGGAAGTGGCAATGATATTATCTCATCCGGGTTGTCCAGGCAATTGTCACTGCCTGAAAATAAATAAGAGGGAAATTTGCATAGAAATAAGGGCATAGAGGCAAAAATAATTGCTGTTTTTCATCACCACAAATGAATCAGTTATTAGAACAGGATGAGGAAATAGGAGTCATCACCCCTGATATTGAAGGCATTTGCCTAAAAAGCTAGCATGTTAGAAATTGTAATATTTATGATAGAAATTATCTTAGTGGTTCTGAATACGGACAATTTCAGAGTAGATTTCGGAAAACACCCCAAGGCTATCAATGTTTTATTTTATAATTATTTTGGAACAAAATAGAATTTGGTGCCAATGTTTTTATTAAAAAATGAAGGATTCATCTAAGCAAAGAGCCATAGCAGTTAAAAACTGCATTTGAAATCTTTTTCAGTGGTTAAATGTATTTAAAAAAGTGTACATTTCCCCCCCCCAATGGTAATTTTCTAAAGTTCAGGTCACAATGATGCAAGGAATTTAAGGTAGAGGTCCAACAGTATTAAGTATTCATTACATGGTCTGGGTCTTATTTGGCTGGAAGCAAATGGACTTGTTAGGAGCTAGGCCATCTCACTGTAAAGGACTGTAACAATCTCACTATGAAGTTTTATAGCATCTACATGTGGCTGGGAAAGAGGAAGTATCAAGATATTTCATTTCAGCACTTTTTCATAAAAATTCTCTGTTGCTTTCCACCTCTCTACAGTTTCCCTGGAGACTCTGAGCCTGCTCCCCGCACCCTTTCACCTTTAAATACCTGGAAGCTTAGATATTCAAAAACCCTGGAGCCACCTCTAGCAAAGTCAGAAATTGTACGAAGAACAGAGGGAACATCTAGAGCTTCAAGGCATGTGAGTTTCTGAGTCTACTTGAGCAAATAGCATTTCATCAGCATCACTTTCATGTGCATATTCAGAGTACATGTTGTCTCACTACTTCCTTGCTGTCCAAATTGTTGTCCATAGACCAGCATAGATGCCAAGCAGTTAAGGGACTCGCCCATACCAGAGGATGGACTAAAACCTGACATCTCTCAAAAGCCCTTGTTGTCTTCTGCCTCTTGGTTACTTTCAAAAGCAGTGTTCCCATTATCCTCTTTGCGTGCCTCTTTTTTCATTTATAAGGCATTTTGCTGCTCCACGAGGCAATTAAGGAGGAAGGCTCTGCAGGGTCGTATTGATCTCCCCTGTTCAGATGTGTAATTAGTTGTTAACACTTCATCATCATCAACGCTTTCTCGGGTTCTCTGTGACCCTTGACTCACGAAGTTCCCAGACCTTTGAATGCTGTGAGTTAATTAGCTTTGCTGTCTGATGTGAGGAGATAAAACATGGAGCCTGGATCTTGACAGGAATATCATGTCTGATAATCACATTACTCTTCACAGGAGGTGAGCTTTATCCGGAACCCGACAGAGAACTGAGTAGACAAAGCAGTTCTCTTCGGTCCCAGTGGAGAGGCAGGAGGGTTGCAAATTAGTACTAAGAAGTATTACATTTACATATGAATGTAATTTTTTTTAAAAATTTTATTTGCTTTCATTTTTGGCTGTGCTGGGTCTTCACTGTTGCGCAGGCTTTTCTCTAGTTGCAGAGGGTGGGAGCTACTCTTTGTTGCAGTGTGAGGGCTGCTCACTGTGGCGGTTTCTCTTGTCGTGGAGCCCGGACTCCAGGGTGCACAGACTCACTAGCTGTGGTGCATGGGCTCAGCTGCTCAGCATGTGGGACCTTCCCAGACCAGAGATCAAACCTGCGTCTCCTGCCTTGGCAGGTGGATTCTTTGGCACTGAGCCACCAGGGAAGCCCCGAATGTAACTCTTGAATGTTATTCTCATGGAAGGAAAAAGACGCTGATCACTGGAAGGAGAGAAGTATTCTGCTGTGTTCCTTTGCATGTGGGATGTAGTCAGGTGGATACACTCAGGCACTAACACACGCCTCTGTCAGTCTCCCTCCAAGGCAGGTCCAACTGTCAGCTACTGGATAGCATAGGGCAGATGACAGTGGGTGACTCACCTGGGACGGGATCCCAGGACAAGTTATCAAGAACAGGCTCTAAAGTGTCCTTTGAATTTAAAGGTGACACTCGGGAGTGAGAGAGAATTCTTCCAGACCTTTCCCCCCTGTGCTCGGATGTAGACACTGAGTGTTCAGCCACAGCTGTGTTTTTAGCATCTCTCACAGTCTGTAGCTCTGTCCCTCTTGGGAAACTTAACGCTTCTGATAAAAAAGAGCCTTGCTCACTTTTTTGATGAAGACAAACTTCAGTTTGACAACTTGGCTCCACTGGCTTTGCCAGTATACTTCCCATTCCAAAGGGGTCTTTTTTTTTTTTTTTTTTTTAACTGTCTATACCTCTTGTTGCATGCAAACTCAAAGTCTTCCACTCATTGAATGAAAGAACAGACTTATCCAGAGTGATCTGGAGTCTAAAATGCTGGAACCATGCAGGGATAAAGGGTGTTTAAGGCAAATCAACTGGATGCATCTCAGGTGTCATTATGGGTGATTGTGATCTTCATGTAAAATTCCATTTGGCTTTCTGCAATGTCTGATGAAGCTAAGGAGGAGACTGTCATGTGTAGGTCATGTTGTTGTTCAGTCACCAAGTCTTGTCTGACTCTTCATGACCCCATGAACAGAAGCACATCAGGCTTCCATGTCCCTCACCATCTCCTAGAATTTGCCCAAGTTAATGCCCATTGAGTCAGCGATGCCATCTCATCCTCTATTGCCCCCTTCTCCTTCTGCCTTCAATCTTTCCCAGCAACAGAGTCTTTTCCAATGAGTTGTCTCTTGGCATCAGGTGGCCAAAGTATTAGAGCTTCAGCAGCAGTCCTTCCAAAGAGTTTTCAGGATTGATTTCCTTGTGTGTTTAAGCCATACAACCTTAGGAAAAACAGGCCAGCTGAGGACAAGGTAAGATGCTATATCTGAATGAGGGATGTATTGGCTCGATCTGTGTACACTTGTAGGTTTGGAATGGGTTGGTTAAGAAGAGAAACATCTTGGTGCTTAGTTAGCATTCATCCACTAAAAGTCAAAGGAACGATTTTTGTTTTATTTCCTACCCCTACTGTCTTTCCCTCCTTGTGGTTTCCACTTCTGGCCTCACCTCCCCACTCAGGTGTGCATTACACATGCATACTCCTCTGTGGATTCTGGTTGGATGTCGAAAACTTAGAGTATTCTAGAACTCTGCCTTGGGAAACAGACCCATTTATTTTGAATTCCAGTTTTACCACTTAGTGACCATATGTTCTTGGATCAGCTTTAAAATTTTTTTTTTTCTGAGCTGTTTTCTCATCTGCAGGATGTGGATAATAATAGCATCTACTCTTGTCGACTTTTTGTGTGAACTGAGATAATGTATGCAAAATGCTTAGCAACAAACAGGCCTGGCTCACAGAAAGTATTCGACAGACAGTAATGGTTGGTGGTTTCTGCTTATGGTTAATTATTGTTGATGTTCAGTCACTAAGTCATGTCTGACTCTTTGTGACCCCATGGATCACAGCACACCAGGCTTCCCTGTCCTTCACTATCACCTAGAGTTTGCTCAAACTCCTGTGCATTGAGTCAATGGTGCCATCCAACCATCTCATCCTCTGTCACCCCTTTCTCCTACCCTCAATCTTTCCCAGCTTCAGGGTCTTTTCCAATGAGTCGGGTCTTCGCATCAGGTGGCCACAGTATTGGAGTTTCAGCTTCAGCATCAGTCCTTCCAATGAATATTCAGGACTGATTTCTTTTAGGATTGACTGGTTTGATCTCCTTTCGGTCCAAGGAACTCTCAAGCATCTTCTCCAGAATCACAGTTCAAAAGCATCAGTTCTTCAATTCTCAGCCTTTTTTACGATTAATGATTATATTGTTATAATTGTTACTATCAGGAGGCTAGGAAGCTCAGCCTTCAAAATGTATCTGGAATTCAGCCACATTCACCTGCCTCTTGGCTATAATCCTCATTCAAGCCCGTATGGATTGCCTGTCACTTGGACCTCTGCAGTAAACTTCTGAACTGTCTTCCTGTTCCACACTTTATTTCCCATATACCAGCCAGAGCACTCTTTTTATTAAAGAATTTTTTGATGTGGACCATTTTAAAAGTCTTTATTGAATTTGTTACAATATTCCTTCTATTTTATGTTTTGCTTGTTCTTTTGGTCTGTGAGGCATATGGGATCTAAGCTCCCCGCCTAGGGGTTGAACCCACATCCCCTGCATTGGAAGGTGAAATCTGAACCACTAGACCACCAGGGAAGTCCCAGCCAGAACAATCTTAACATTTGCTTTCATCAGGTCATATGACTCTCTTGCTAAAGTCTTCATTGCAATAGAAGAAATCCATTCTCCTTCCTAAGCCCTCAGCCCCCTTGTTTCGGCCTCTGTCCACTTCTCTCTGTGATGCAGCATTTTGGCCCAGCGATTTGCCGTTGGTAACTCCCACATGATCTTTTGTCCAGAGAGCTCCTTTCCAGGTATTTCTATATCTGCATCATCCTACTGTTGACTAATCAGCTCAAGTGCCACCCCATCCATCTCATTAAATAACAGGTTGAACTGTATGAAATTGCTGATTGTTCTTGACCAACACTTGACCTACAAATATGGCAACTTTACATGCTTCACCCTAATAACTCTCCCCTCCCCACCTCCGTCACGAAGCTGTCTGTTCAGCCTTTTATTCTACATTTTACTCTGTCAGTGTGCTAACTGCACATCATGCAAGTAGGAATCCACGTCAGGAATGCAAATAGATCCCACCTCCTCTATCAGCTCTTAGAAATGGGCACTACCTGTTGAGGCACCGTGTTGAGAAGGATTCTGAGGTTGCATTCAGACTCAGCTGAAAGAATCCCGTGATTGATTAGCAGTAATCTTCCTTGACCGAAGCGTCTGTCATTTCCACTCTGAGGAATTTGTACTTGAGTTTCATCTCTGCAGGTTGGGACAGGGTCTTGGCCCCCTCTTGCTCAATTCCAAGTTCATGGTGCTCTGTTGTTTCTGTGAAACAGCCATTTCTTTTTACCCATGTACTTTGAAGACTGCTTATTGGTATCCAGTGGCTTGTGTGTAACTTACTTGGAAAACTTCCAACAGTACTTTGCTGCTTGTTGATTTTTTTCAGTTTACCTAAAGACCATAAAAGATTCTAAGTCTCTAGATCATTTTCATATGACCCCTTAAAATTCCTTTTAAAATCAGACATTCTATGCAAGACTGATTTTGTTATTGAGAAAGGTGGGTCAGATACTCTATCCTGCTAGGGCACCAGGAGATTTAAAAAAATTATTGTTTCCTTAAGCAGCTATGATTGCTTAATAATCTCCAAAAAAGATCCTTAGGCTTCCTACAATGAAAGGTTTAAGTATAACCACGGAGAATATACTGTTTCATATTTCCTGTTAGCTAATCACTGTGCTCAATTTCCATCAATGATGGAAAAATGATGCAAAGTGTGTGATTAGATTAAAAGGTGTTTTCAGGGATTGAATCTGCCTAAACCTTGAAGCCAATAGACACCCAACGAAATAGGCTTGGCCTCATTCATCAAGCTCCAGACCTCTGTCTTTAGGATTTATTTTCCCCTTAATTTGATGGCCCTGGAAATAGGGTCCAGGCAAGGTGCTGGTCATGAATGCCGTAGAAACACTGCCTGCCAGATGTGCTCTGATGCCATGTTTTAAATGAGTTCTTCCAGCGCACTCCTCTGGGCTCCTGTCCAAATGCTGTCTGAACTCGCTTTCACTGGGAAAAGGAAGCAGATGGAAAAACCTGCCTCTCTCCCTCACTGCCCGGCAGGAACTCCTGTCTCAGTCAGATGGCCGTGTTCTCTTCCCCAGCGCCATCCTGTGCCTTCCTTGTTCACCTCCGCTTTGCAAGAAACGTTACTTCTGTCTCCATCTAAGCTCTCACTTCAATAAGCATTCTGTGTGATCCATCTCAAGTAAACACAGCTCCTCCGTCTTTTTCAGGTTCCTGAGTAATGCTCATTTGTTTAACTGGCTAGAGACCGAAAAACCTTGCCCAGGAAAAAAATAAAATAAAATCTCCTTTTTCTCTGGACGATCTATTTCCTTTCCATTTACTTTATCCTGCTGTCTTGTCAACATCTCTTCTATGTTATAATTTAAAGCTATCAAGTCTTAACCTTGGGTTTGGACTTTTTGTGTGTGTGCAGGGGCATATAGGACTTTATCTGGATTCCACGTTCCTGGAAGCGAGGGCAAGGCTCCTGCTTTATATTTCAAAACAGGTAGCAGGCTGCTATGGGCATGGACATTTCTGTATTAAATAATTGCAGAAGGTAAGAAATAAAGAAGAGAGAGATGCAGTAAGGAATGAGGTGGGAGAAGGAAAAAAAAAAAAAAAAACAGAAAGAAAGGCCATGATCAAGCTCCCAGAAGAGAATAGTGCTTGCTTTAAAATAGATGCCAATACGTGCTTGATTCATGCAGAGAAATACTCAGTCCTGACAGTGTCCTAAAGTTACAAATCCAATTCTGTTCTTTCTAGTTCTCTTCATGTCTCTGAATATACAAAGTGTCTGACCAGACTCCACTTCCAAAGTGACAATTCATGAGGATACCAAACAAACTAAAAACAAAGTCAGTAGACCTTCAGAGCTGATGACTCTCAGCCAAGAACAGTGCGCCATTTCATACTAATGTGAACCACATCATTGCCGATTTAGAAGACGTTCATCAGATTTCACATCTGAGAACGAGGACGTTTTAAAACATGAGATCTTCAGGGCTGAAAATCACAGGTTGATGATCTTTTTGATAGAAACTTATGAATGTATTTATTGAGGAGGGAGAGCCTGTAAAAGTTGTCTAAGTAAAGAAATGTTCTCAATTCCATGAACCAAGCTTCTTTTACTTCTAGTTAGGAGCAAATTGGTGGAATGAGATGCTGATGAAAATAGATATAGAAGCCCCTGCAACACTCAGAATCACTGGATCCAGGACAGATACACAGAATCCAGAGCAGTGTGTGTGTGTGTGTGTGTGTGTGTGTGTGTGTGTGTGTACATGAACATGTGTACTTTCTGGACTTTAAAAATAGAAGTGCACACCCTCAGGTAGTTTCATTCCTGAGTGGTCCCAGGAGCAACAGGTCAATTCAATGTTTATTGATGTTCTGGAGCTGGCGCATACACTAGAAGTTTACACTCGATGTTTCTATTTATGTGGGCACAGTTGCCACCCCTTCTTCTTTCCAGAGCAGTGTGGTCACACACCCACTGGCGGATTCCCATTTCACCTGCCCATTTGGAGAAGCAAGGTTTTCCCCCTCTAATTACAAAGGTACTATTTGATTCGGGCAGAAAATTCATAAAATATATAAGGGCACACAGACATATAATCTTACCACCAATACAGATTTGTTGTTTCTCTAGTTTGCATTCTGATGTTTGCTCTTGGATGGTTTTGCAGTATAGCATCATGATTTTCATATAATGCTGTTACTGTGTTTCTTAGAAGTAGGTGATGTGGCAGGATGTTTTAGCTGATTATAAACTGGGATTCTGTCTGAATGATAGAAACTCTGGGTACCTGATGCCTAGTGTAATTTCAGGGGCTGATGTAGTTGTGGAAAAGTGCGTCACAGCCCAGGGACAGAGCAGGAGGATAGAGCGGGAAAACAGGGAAGTGGATTCTGCTGGGTGAACTTGATGGAAGCTTTGAAGTGTCGGAAGTCTTTCTCTGTCCTTGGGTCACAAAATGGTCTATTGAACGGTCTTCTGATTACATCAGAGTTTTTACGTTTCGCTTTTAATCCATCTGAGATCGACTTTGTAAGTGGTATCAGGGAGGGACTCTGTTGTTAATTTCCCTCTTTAGTGAGCTAGTGTTCAGGTGCCATCCATTGAGCAACTCACCCTACCCTGGGTGATCTGTGAGGCCACATTGTCCTCTATGGTGACGCTGTATATGTGCATGGATCTGCCTCTGAGCAGCTCTCTTTTTATTCTTATCCCCATCTTCATATTATTATTACCCTGGCTTTCTAATGTCTTAAGAAATCTGCTAGACAAGTTCTTATTCTCCGCCCTTCATTTTCAGAGTTGAGCTGGCTATTCTTGGGTTGGTATTCTCGTATAAAGTCTAGTACTAAGTTCGTTGAATTAAAAAAAATGCAGATGAACTTTTAATAAGGTTGTGTCTGATTGGTAGATTAATGAATATGTAGGTTTAACCCATTTATATTTATTGATTACTATACTATTAGGAACTGCTTTTGCCATTCTTTTTCGTGCACTCCATTTTCATTTTCTCTGTTTTATCTCTGTTTTCTCTTTTCCTATTTTCCTGTAGGTAGAGTTTTCTTCTGCTGGTTTAAAAGCTAAATATTCTATTTTTGTCTGTGTGTGTCCTTAACTTAAAACTTTTCATGATTATTTACCCCTATTGATTTTTAAAAACTCAATAGTATCTTTAGTTTCCTGCTCACTAGTAAGTACTGGAGCATGTTTTCACATACTTCTGGTCTCTCTCACTCCTCCAGCCGTCTCTCCTGGCAAGAATTCTAGCTGTGGGATTGTAATGGATGTTCTGTCTTGTTTTCCGTTTTTTTCATTTTTCATCAACGCTTCACCCCTGATGGAGTCCTGTTGATACAGTGGACTGCACAGTGGCTGTTGACTAGTTGGAGAAGGAGCAGGTGGCTCAGGACATCTCAAGGAAGAATGGAGACTAGAACCTCAACTCTTCCCTCATCTCACTGTGTCAGTGCTGCCTCCAGTCACCTGCCCCCACATACACCAGTCCAAAACAATCTTCATCATCCCAGGGCTTTTCTCACTTTTTAAAAGTTTCAGGAGCCCATACGTGCTTCCAGCTTCTGTAATTTCTCTAGGGTTGATCCTGGGAAGAAAGCCAGCTTTGGAGGCATTCTGAGTACAGAAATCTGACAGTTTGTATTTCTTTATAGAGCAGGGTACAACTCCTCGAGGAGCTGTATGAGGACATATAGTCCTCATACATAAGACCTGAATAGAACAGAGCCTTCCTCTACTCTGTTTATGGCTGGGAGGACATCAGAGAGGCTGCCCCGAGCGGGGCAGAATTCCTGCCCCAGAGCCCCCATGGCCCCAGTGATGGTGAAGTACCAGTAGGAGAAGAAAGAGATAGGAATGGTTCTGTTTTTTTTTTTTTTTAAATGAATCTATAAGAAACCTCTTGGAAATTCCCTCTAAAAACCTGGGGGAAGTGTGACGAGGGTGAGTGGGTGGGCACAGATGGATGTTCCCCCTGGAATTCTGCCGCTGTGTAGGTGGGGGCCATCAAGCCTGTGGAATGTGACTATTGTTCTGTCCTTAGCGCGGGTGTGTACACTAGGTGTGTTCTAATGACGTCTCTCCATCACTTTCCTCCCTCCGTCCAACCTCCTGCAACTGGATTGCAGGCTCCAAGAACTGCAGGATGCTTTACGGTTTGTTGACTATTATGTCCCCAGGTCTGACTCAGTGCTCGGTACAGAAGCATATGTGCTCAGTAAATGTTTGCTGAAATTGTCCAGAAATAGAAGTTTATCTTTACTAAATGTGTGCTCCTGTCAGTCCTGTATCAGAAGGCCTGTTTTCCCAAAGTACTGCCAGCACAGGTTATTATTATTATTCTTTATACATATGGAAAACTAAATAGATACAAAATGAGAGCTCATGTTTTTAAGTGGCATTTTTCTAATTACCATTGCCATGGAATGTTTATCACAAGTTTAGTTTTCATCTGCACCACTTCTATTGTGAATTTCTTGTTTATTTTCTTTTGTCCGTTTTTTCGTAGCATGGTCATTGTTTCCTCCTGATTCTAAGAACTCTTTCTAGAAAGGGAACAACTCTCTGTTATACATTTATATTTGAAAAGTTATTTTCCCCCTGCTGTTTGACTTTCAATTTTGTTTTTTGATAAAGGTAAGTTTTTATACTATTGTATCTATCAAATATTTCCTCTATAGTTATGCTCCAGTATACTTTCTTGAATTAATCTTCGAACTTTCTTTCTCTTTCTTTCTTTCCTTCTTCCCTCCCTTCCTTCCTTTTCTTTCTTTTCCTCTCTCTGTCTCTTTCTGTTTTTCTTTTTGTTAATATTTAACACTCAAAACTGTTTTACCTTATTTTAACTATTTGTTAACCAATTATTCTGGTACCATTTTTCTTGGGCATCATTTCCCCCATCAATTTGAAATTTCAGTTTTATTCTGGTCTAAGTACAACAAATTAAAAGAAAATTTTTAAAGAGGAAATGAAAGTACAGAAAGAATACACATCTATCCTCAGTGATGGGAGGAGGCTTTGAAGTCAAGCAGACTGACTCAACAGCTGGCATTCTTTATTGAAATTAGAGAATATTGTTGGAATGAACTAATTTATAGCTTGCCATGAGAAATTTCCAGAACAGAATAAACAAACTCATACAAACAGGACAGTATACAATATTCAGTTCAACAAATGGAACTCCCTGCTTTGCCCATTTTTTAAGCTGTTTGCACGTTCCTCTCATATGTAAGTTGCTCAGTCATGTCCGACTCTTTGCGACCCCATGGACTATAGCCCACCTGCCAGGCTCCTCTGTCCATGGATTCTCCAGGCAAGAACACTGGAGTGGGTTGCTGTGCTCTCCTCTAGGGAATCTTCCCAACCCAGGGATTGAAGCTCTGCAGTGTGTGCATTTCTTACAGCCGCAGCAGTTGTATGGCAATCCACTTCTAAACGTCTTGCCTGAAACAGACAAACTATAGTTACAGCCACTGGGTAAAACAAAGCATCTGAGCAAAGTACTTCAGAATTTAGAGCAGGTTCAAAGAAAAAGTAGTAAGAGTTGGTGACAGTATGTTGAGGTTGTAATTTGCAGTAGAAATGCAGGTTCCCAGGGTGGCCCTGGACCCACTCTGATGGGAAAGGGTCACCGATGGCTCAAGTGTTCCAGACCACCCTTGACACGCACTCAGGTTAACACAGCTCAGTTCAAAGCCACTGCCTCCTGAAGGTCACAGAGTTTGGAATGACTCACGTCCTGGTAGCACCTTGATCAAAACCAAGTGAACGATTGTGTTTATTTAAAACAGCCTCAGGACTTCCCTGGTGGCTCAGTGGTAAAGAATCCGCCTGCTGATGCAGGAGACACAGGTTCGATCCTTGATCTGGGAAGATCCCACCTGTCACGGAGCAGCTAAGCCCACGCACCACAACTACTGAGCCTGTGCTCTTAAGCCTGGGAACCGCAGCTCCTGAAGCCCTCCCACCTGGAGCCTGTGCCGCACAAAAAGAGAAGGCACCACGATGAGAAGCCTGTACACCAACCTAGAGAGCAGGCCCCAGTGATGCAGCAGGAGCAAAGCCTGTGCGGCAACAAGGACTCTGGACAGCCGCAAATGAATAAGTAAGTAATTTAGAAAGCAGCCTTGGACAGCTGTCCTGCTGGAGCCAGGGTACCAACCCGGGAAGCCCCAGACGCGGCATCCAGCAGCGCTCAGTCACCCTTGATAAGGCCAGGTGTGAGGCTGCCAGTGACTCACGTACTTCATAGCCCTTCCTTACCCAAGATGTGGCCTCCATTAGCATGAGTGATGGGCTGGCTCACAGATGAGGGACCCTGGAGCCAGAAGGCCAAAGGCAAGAGGCTCTCTCCCATCAGCCCATTAGCACAGGGCAGGGGTCTGCTCATCATTGATCTCTTGGTCCCAGAGGGAGTGATACTCTGGGCAGATGGTGCCACTGATACACCCTGAGGGCTGTAGGACACCTGAGGCCCCGACCAGGCACTCACCCCAGCAGGGCGCACTCAGAGCCTGGGTGGAGGGCGGTGGTGACTACAGCAGCGTCACAGAGACGCATACTTGCCTGGGGTGCTGGCCTGCACATCTGCACAGCGAGTCTTGCCCTGTTGCCTCATAGAGCAGGCTGTGCGGTAGAGAATCAGTGCCAGTAAAGACTCAGACCTGAAAGAACAGGGTCAGAACTGCTGATCCCAACCCTAGGGTCCAGAGGGAAGGGTCTCGTGTGGACATCACACTGCCGCGGGCAGCAAAGCCTTAAAACTCCACTCGGCAAGTGTTCACACTTGTGGCTCCGGGGGGCGGGGAGCTCAGCTGATCTGCTGTAGCGGAGAGAGGCCCCTGTCCTGGACTCCACTCAGTTCCCCCCTCCCCACCTACAAGAGCAGCACTCTGAGGAGGGTTCACCACTGATGAGAGAGTGAAGCCTGTGGGTTCATCTCTCAGTGCTTATGGTTTTGCTGCCTACGGATGTCCTATGGGCTCACCAACTCCATCCTCCCCTCAAACATCTGGGTCACTTCTGGGCCCTTTTCTCAGCCCTCCCATCCTCTCTGAACCTCCCTGTCCCCCTGCACCGCCCCCCATCCGGGCCATCTGTTTGGACCTCTTCTTGCTGGTGTGATGGAATGATTTGGGTGGGAGGAAGTGGAAAGTGGGCAGCAGGGCCTCCTAGTGTCCACGTGGGGCTTGGACTCAGTGCGGTCCTCCGCCCTTGGTCTCCTTGCTGCCTGTCTGGGGGGCGTCTGCCTCTGTAATCACACTGATGTTCAGCACTGGGTTCATCACACTGATGATGATCACACTGATGATGAACACACTGATGATGAACACACTGACAACTAGCAGGGTCATCATGAGCTGAAAGAAGGGAAACTGAATCCCCAGAAAGATCACTGACAAAGAGCACAGGCTGTGGCTGTCAGCTACTGAACCCTAGGCAATGATCCTAGGCAAAGCCCCGTTAAATCAAGTGTTTGGAGAGATGAACTGCTTCGGTGCAGGTGTCTCACCGCAGTCCCTGCTCGCCCAGGGTCAGCCTGGCTGCTGGCGCGCTCTCCCCCGAGGCAGGTTTCCTCTTTACCTCGCCTGGCCTGAAAGGTTCGTCAGACTTCTCCCGGAAGGTTCTGAGCATGTATTTGTCAGTCTGATTGGCTGTGACTAAAGGCGCAAACTCCTTTCCCTCCTTCGTTCTGTTATTCGTGCAACAACCGCATCGTGTACCATGTCTAGGTTGTGGGTATGGGCAAAGTCTCTTCAGTCGACAACTCCTTGCGACCCTATGGACTGTAGCCCGCCAGATTCCTCTGTCCATGGGATTCTCCAGGCAAAAATACTGAAGTGGGCTGCCATGCCCTCCTCCAGGGATCTTCCCAACCCAGGGATCGAACCCACGTCATCTGTGTCTCCTGCATTGCAGGCAGGTTCTTTACCACTGAGCCATGGGGGGAAGCTCCAGAGGTGATGCATGTTAACTAAACTTACTGTGGCAATCATCCTGCAATACATATAGACATCAAATCATTACCTTATAAGCCTTAAACTTACATAATAAGTCAATTACATCTCAATCAAGCTGGAAACAAAATAAAAACAAACAAAACCATCATCTGGACCAAAAGATAGAGGTGCTATATCTTTAGTTTTAAAAAAATCGGTCTTGTAGAGAAAAAACTCTACGTTCTCGAAAAATATTCAATAAGTGCAGACCTATAGCTCTTAAACTGGATGCAGTCTTATATTAATTATTTATGAGAATTCGCGGCTGCTGCTGCTAAGTCGCTTCAGTCATGTCCGACTCTGTGCGACCCCATAGACGGCAGCCCACCAGGCTCCCCCTTCCCTGGAATTCTCCAGGCAAGAACACTGGAGTGGGTTGCCATTTCCTTCTCCAGTGCATGAGAGTGAAAAGTGAAAGTGAAGTGCTCAGTCATGTCCGACTCTTAGCAACCACATGGACTGCAGCCTACCAGGCTCCTCCATCCATGGGATTTTCCAGGCAAGAGTACTGGAGTGGATTGCCATTGCCTTCTCCTGAGAATTCGCTAGTGAAGTGAAATGCAACCTATCAGTGGGGAGGACAGCTTGAAAATTAGGAGATGTTGAATTATTCTTCTGTTTCAGATCTACAGTTCTAAGACCTACTAGAAAAGAAGACAAATCTGAAAATTTGTATATAGAATAAAATTAAAAAAAAAAAAAAAAGACAAGACCATCATCTCAAGGATTTGTTAACTCACAGAGTTCTGGTTCCCACCCCACCCCCCCGCATGGGATTCTGATGAGGCAGGTCAGGGTGGAGCCTGGGAATTTGCATTTTCAACAAATTCCCTGTGGCCCTGATGCTGCTGGCCTGGCACCCACGTTTTGAGAATCACTGATCTGAATGCTGAGTCCTGGGGACAGTGAAGATTTGTCTTATTTGGGTTACTTTCTCAAGAGCTGAAAACGGAGGCAAAGTTTTCAGGGCCAGGAGTGTGTTTGGGAGATAATACCAGGAAGCCCTGGGAGGGGAACAGGGATGGGAGGGAATAAAGGGTAGAAAGTGAAAGGGAGGAAGAGAAGGGAGACTGCCCTGGGGAGCACCTGCCGCCATCTGGAGTAAAATCCCTCTGAGGAGTCTTGGGAGACAGTGCTTATGATGCCTTTGGGTTCTCGCAATGGGGATGGCCTGGCATTACTTCTGCCGGAAACTGGTCCAGGGCTTTCTCTGTCCTGCACTTGTGGCCCACCCAGGCTCTGGCTCAGGAGATGGCCACTGGGAGGCCCCCAACTGGTGCCTCAAGTGTGGGTCAGGACTGCCTGGACCCAGATGACCTGGCAGGGCACTGACAGGCATTGCCATGACAGCCTTCTAGGAGCTGATGTTCTACTTGGGGAAATAAATGATCCAGGCAGGAATTTTAAAAATAATTCCAGCAGAGAACACTAACATTTTAAAATAAATTGCCATGTTAAAAACTGCCCTATTTCGGGACAAAGGATTGTGTGTGTGTGTGTGTGTGTGTGTGTGTGTGTGTATGCGCCCAAGCCCTTGAATTCTCTGGGAAAGAAAGCCACCTGCCTTTGGCTCTAGTCTCTTCCGGTAGAGACTGGCCACCATGGAAACAGGGTACCTGCTTCCAAAATTAGGACAGAAACCTTGGCACCCTCCCAACACACCTCGCTGACCACGCACTTCTCCACCTTCACTGCCATCACCACCACCAATTCAGCTACACACAGACACACGTACACTCATGGTCGCTGGGCTCCGTCTTCTCTAGCACCCGTCTCTGTGGCTAATCAGAGTCTCCCAGTCCTGCCCTCCCCGCACCCAGGGAACTGGCCTTTAAATGCCCTGAAAAAAAGTGAAAGTGCTAGTCACTCAGTCATGTCTAACTACAGCCCGCAAGGTTCCTCTGTCTGTGGGATTCTCCAGGCATCCCTGGCAAGAATACAGGAGTGGGTAGCCACTCCCTTTTCCAGAGGATGTTTCTGACTCAGGGATCGAACCCACATCTCTTATGTCTCCTGCATCGGCAGGTGGGTTCTTTACCATCTGAGCTGCCTGGGAAGCTCTTTGAATGCCCCAGCTTTCCCCTTTTCCCTCTCACCCTCCTTGATGCAAACCTGCTCTGAGGTGGGGTGGGGGTGGGGAGCTCAGACGCGGGTGTTAGGTTGAACTAAATCTTCAGTTTGTGCAACTCGGGACTGTGTAACCTCCAGACAAGTTCCTTGGCTTCTTAAACTTCAAATTTGTCATCGTCAAGTGGGGAGAATAATTCCCTCTTTGTGGAGTTGCCGCTGCAAGGGTTAAATGCCTTGGACTTGCTAATGATAGTGAAAGTGACTCAGTCATGTCCGACTCTTTGCAACTCCCTGACTATACAGTCTATGGAATTGTGTTTGCTAAATCCTAGCCCCTAATATTGAGCCAGTTTCTCAGAGTGGTTGTAAGGGTTAAATAACCCCATGCCTAGGAAGGGACCAACAGTTCCAAGCTCACAGAAGGCACTTGAGAAACAGCAGGTGTTATTAATAACTGTTAACTCTCCAGAAGCAGTTGTAGACTGTTTGCCCATAGCTGGATGATTCTGATCCTAAAAGGCACCAGTGCTCTTGGAGGTGGGCTTCCCTGGTGGCTCAGCAATAAAGAATCCACCTGCAGTGCAGGAGAGGCAGGAGACTTGAGTTCGATCCCTGGTTCAGGAAGATCCTCTGGAGGAGGAAAATGGCAACCCACACCAGTATTCTTGCCTGGAGAATCCCATGGACGGAAGTACCTGGAGGGCTACAGTCCATAGGGTTGCAAAGAGTCGGACATGACTTAGCAACTGGGCATGCACGCTCTTGGAGGTTACCGAGGCCCCACAAGGCATGGCTTGCTTCTACCCGTGGCCCAGAGCACATGGGCAGTGTTAGATGGCCTTCTGATGCATGGGCCAGAACCCCAGCACCCTCGTCACCACCACTGCCCTGCCTGCAGATAGTAATTCCTTGTTGATAAGAAACACACTTTGGCTTTATGAACATGCATTAGAGCACGCCTTCTGGAATTAAATCAACATTTGACTGTCTTTGCAGACCATGAAATTGCTCACATTTTAATCTACTTGTTATATTAAGAAAAGAAGCTTCTGATTTAATAGGTTCCACAAAAGTAAGTAATTCACAAACATGTTTTCAAATTCTTTGAAGGCAGATGAAAGAATGGAATGATGTGCTAGCAAAACCCTGCCAAGTCACAGCGTGGGGATTCAGGGCGGGGAGATGAGCAGCCAGCACCCTGCCCCCATCCCAGCAGGTTGGCTGTGTAATTGACTGCCCTGTGAAGCCAAGGCTCCTCCTGAGGGGCTGGGCTGTCAGGCTCCTGTCCCTTGAGTGACACAGTATCAGTTCCTCCTGCTCCTGGGAGAAACACCCAGCTGTACCCAAATATGCAGCTACAAATATCTACGTTCCAACCCCTTTCCCAACACCAGATTAGAGACTTCCTGTAACTACATTACAACATCCAGAATGAGGAGGTATTATTGTGTTCTTCCTGTATCTTCCTGTATCTTGTCATATAGCAGAAATATAATGGCCATCTGCCGAGTGGCTGGAGGCTTCTGCTCTCAGAGAGCCATGCAAAGCCCACCCACAGGTGTAGGGAGAGGTGATGGATGGGGCGGGTGGGGGAGGGGTTTAGGCTTCTCTGCCTCCTGGAAATGACTGCACGGATGGCCTAAGAATTTGTTTAAGGGAATTTGTTCACTGCTAAAGAGAATCTCAAATTTACTTTTAAGGTGTAATTTGCAAATATCAAGTGCACACACCTGAACAATATAGCTTGATGAGTTTTGTACCTGTCTGGTCAGTCTTCATCCAAGTCAATATTTAGAATATGTCCATCACCTCAGAAAGTTCTCTTAGGGTCCTTTCCTGCCAATATTATGATCCCACCCTTGCAGGAGTCACTATTTCACCACTGACCTCTGAAATTCTTGATCTCTCGGGTTATATAGCGTATATTTTCTCATATATATGGTTTCCTTCATTTAAAATAATATTCCTCAGATTAACTCATGCTCTTGTATGAAATAATAGTTCCCTCTTTTTTTGCAGCTGCAGAGTATTCAATTGTAGGGATCAACCACAGTTTGTTTATTCATTCACCACTTGACAGACATTAGCCTGTTTTTAATTTTTGGCTCTTATGAATAGATCTGATGCATCTGACGTGAATATTCTCAGATAAGTCTTTTTTGGAAGGGTCATTCATTCTCATTTCTCTTGAGTCTATATCTGCGAGTGGTCTTGCTGGGTCATATGGCAAGTTTCGGATGAATTCTCTTTTTTTTTTGGTTTTCCTGAATGATTACACCATTTTACACTTCACCAGTGATGCCTGGATGATTCTGGCTACTCCACCTCCTTGGCAAATAGAGTCCACCTTTTTCAAAGGTCAGTCAACAACCTCTTTCCTATGTTACTCCCTATGCCTGCAGAAAATGCTTGCCACTCATGGAGAACCTCTGCTATAACTATCAGATATTTTCATCTTAAGTGTCACAACAACCCTACCAACTAGGTATCTTATTTTCCATTTGCAGAGGAAGCAAGTTAAACAATGGCTCACTAAGGCTGCCAGGGCACCACACTAGGGTCCAGTCTGTACACTCCCAGCTCTAGTGGGGAAGGGAGGCGAGGGGAGAGGCAGCGGGACCCTCAAAGCACCTGTTGTTGTTTGGTTGCTCAGTCATGTGTAACTCTTTTGAGACTCCATGGACTGTAGCCCACCAGGCTCCTCTGTCCATGGGATTTCCCAGGCAAGGATACTGGAGCGGGTTGCCATTCCCTTCTCCAAGGGATCCTCCCGATCCAAGGATTGAACCCACGGCTTCTGCACTCATAGGCGTATTTTTTACCATCTGAGCCACCAGGGAAGCCCCAAAGCACCCTGTACCTTCCTCCTAAACTTTCTGTTCTGGGGCTGGGGCTATGGCATGAGGACTCATTTAAAACCTGTTTCTAAAGTGGTTTGGCCTCATTTCACTCTGGAGTCAAATATCAAAGAGGTAACCTGACTGATACAATTCTTACATCACTTACATCGCTTATTCTTTTTAATCTGTATGAATACAGATTTCCGTTTCTAAGATCACGCTAAAATGAGTTTTGCCACTGTGGGAGATAACTAACAAAAAAAAGTGAGACGACTTTATGTAAAAATCCCTGGAGAATTCCCAGCCTGGTGATTCTGCAGCTGTGGTTTTCCCCGACTGCTGACAAGAGCCGGGCTGAGGGCTGTGGGCTGGTGGGTGAGGAAGGCTAGGGTTTCCCTAAATCAAGAGTTCTAGTCCAGGTTGGGTAGTAGGGATCACTTCCTGAAAATGGTATGTTAGTCAGGGTTCTCCAGAGAAACAGAACCAACACAGGAGATACATGGAGGTTATTATAAGGAATTGGCTCACAAGATGATGCAGGCGGGTAGTCTGCCGTCTGTGACTGGAGCCTGGGAAAACCAACGCTGGAGTTCAAGGCTGCATCTGGAGGCCTGAGGACCAGGAGGCGATGGAGTGAATCCCTGTCCAAGGGTAGGAGAGGACCGATGTCCCAGGTCATGGAGGCCTGCCGAGAAGGGGCCAGTTCTCGCTTCCTCCATCTTTTGTTTATTTACATCAGGGAAGCCAAATGTGCTTCCAGAAGCCACATCTGCTCTCCAGAATCCACTGATTCAACTGCTAACGTCCTTCAGAGACACCCCCACAGACACACCCAGAAATAGAAATAGAAACAGACACCTGGACATTGCTTGGCCCAGTGAATTTGATAAAAAAATTAACCAACACAAATAGAATCTGCAGCAGCTATGACCCGAGCAGGCAATGTTACCGTTCTAGGGCAAATAGGAAGAATATTTGTGTTTGATCAATACAACATATGATATCATTCCTTTCTAAGTTGGGACAGGGCAGGAGACTATCTGACTTTTCTTCATCAGCCACTAGGCACCAGGTTCTTATACATAGCCTCTCATTTAATCTTTACTCTGGCCCTGACGGGAGGGGTTTTGTCTTCATTTTTTTCAGATGACGAAGTCAAGCCTCAGAGAGGTTAAGTGAATTGCCCAGGGTCACACAGCAAGGGCAGAGCAGCTGTTTCACTCAGATGTGCTTCACTTCAAAACCAGAACTCAGTCTACTATACTATGCCGTCTCTCCAAAAGAGATATTTCTATAACACATTTAGATTGCTATTTGTTTTAAAAAATAACAAGTCTTTTAAAAACCAAAATTTCCTCTAATGGACAATATGAATCAATGTTGTAAAAACTTATACTCAGTACTCTCTGGACCATATTCATTATTTTATGAGGTATTTTCATCTACAGAAGAGCATGAGTCCATAGACTCAAAAACCTGGAATACAGTATTAATTAGAAAATAAATCAAATAGCTGTTCACTAAGATTCTAAATGAAAAACAAAATCTCCAACTCAAGACCAATGAATGAGACCCCCTTTATCCCTCAACAGCAAATTACAAAATGAAAATGGAAAGACATTTTTTAAAAGATTGTTTTTGACGTGCACCATTTTTAAAGTCTTCATTGAATTTGTTACAACATCGCTTCTGTTTATGTCTTGGTTTTTTGGCCCCCAGGGCATGTAGGGTCTTAGCTCCCTGATCAGGGATGGAACCTGCACTCTCTGTGGGGGAAGGCGAAGTCTTAACCACTGGACCGCTAGAGAAATCCCTGAAAAGACTTATTTCTAAATCTGAGCTCCTAGAATGTATAAGAATTTGCCCACATCTGTTTTCTATACTTTCCAAATCTCCATGAATCACCTTACCATCAGCATTCAGGAAGGATGGCCAAGATTGACTACCCAACTGTCTGTCCTCAGAGGAAGATTCTACTACGTTTACAAAGATAGAGGAATGGAGTAGCTTATTTGAGAAATGGTTTCAATCACAAGGATTGAAGCTGAAAGGATATCTTATACGTAACTCTTGGTATCATAGAACATGGAATTAATCCAACTATCCCATTGCCCAAACATTTCTCTTAATCAAGGTTCTGCTGTGTCCCCAGACTTTCTGGTTTTATTTGTTTTTCTTCTTTAAATCAAAAACATCATTCTGGTGGCACAACAAATAGAGAAGAAAAGGCTGAGACAGGCTGTGAACTGAGCAGACTCAGGCCCAGGAGCCAATGGTCCTACCGATCAGCGTGGAGGGGCAGATGTGTGTGCTCAGTTGCTCAGATGTGCCCGACTCTTGCGACCCCATGGACGGTAGCCCGCTGGGCTCCTCTGTCTGTGGAATTCTCCAGGCAAAAATACCGGAGTGGGTTGCCGTGCCCTCCTCCAGGGGATCTTCCTGACCCAGGGATTGAAACTGAGTCTCTTACGTCTCCTGCATTGGCAGGCAGATTCTTTACCACTGGTGCCACCTGGATGGGAGAAGCCAGATGCAGTACCAAGTACCCTCTCAGAATTATTTACTTATTTGCACTAACTTTTACACTGGGAAAGGTGTGCTCACATTTCTTTGCAGAAAGCCATCAGAAATGCCTTCCTTGTCGTGGAGGAGGGCACAGAGGAGGCTGCCCGTTCACCCTGCTGCCAGCACATCCTCCGGGGAGTCCAGTCTGAGATTTTGCTCCTCAGGGGATAGCTGTGCCGTTTCTGAGATGGCCCTTTGTTTCATTACAATCTGAGGCGCTCAGTTTACTCATTTCTAGTTGGTTAAGCGCAGGAGGTGTTTTGGTTCAAGTCTCCTGAGGAACAAAAGCAGAAACAAGGAAATGGGAATTGGGTGGACCCCAGGCACCAAAACCAAACAAAATCCAGAGCATCCAGACTTCCGGCATGTGTGTGGTTCAGTGAGACACTGACCGGGCAGTGTCCTTGGAATAATTAAAATGCCTGGTTCATTATACTCCTTTTGAAGAGAATTCTCGTAGGGACAAGTACAACTATTTCATCCTGTCTTTCTGGCCACATAATTTAGGAGGTCCTGAAACAGTGAGTTACTGAATCTCTCATGGCAAATTCAACAAAGCCATAAATATTCTTTGAGTGCCTACTGTGCACCAGACTACCCACTGGGACTTGGACAGCAGACAACACAGGGTCCCAAACCTCCGGTGACCCACCCGAGATGCTGCTGGTCTGGGCCCACTAGTCCTGCAGAGGCGACCTTGCAGAGACCTTGGCCCCAAGCAGTGACTCCAGAGTGTCACACAAAGCTCGCTCACAAGCTCCTCATGGGGCAGTTACCAAGGTTGTGACAGATGAAGAGTGGATGGCAGAAGACCATTTTCTGGACGTGGATAAAAATGAACACTGGTTACCATGAGGGAAGCCAGGGCTCTCGGCCCCATGCGTAGCAGTGTGAGTTAGCACAGGGAACTATACCCAATCTCTGGGGAAAAAACCATAATGGAAAAGATTATTTTCAAAAAGGAATGTATATCTGTGTGTTGCTGAGTCATTTTACTGTACAGCAGAGGTTGGCACAAGATTGTTAATCAACTATACTGTAATAAAAAAAGTTTTCCACACTAAAACAAAAAATTAGTACAGCCCTTTGGACACCTATGCCCGAGAGCTTTGTGCAAGCACAGGTGACAGGTGGGACGAGTGGGTATCACGGGGGGTCCGGCGCTCACTGAGCCCTCGGGGCGTCCTGGTCGCCCCTGTGGTTGCTGTGGTCACCCCTGGTCTCACATCCTCTTCTCCTTCCCAACTCAGAGCCATCCTGCACATCGCCCTGCTTTCTTCTTTCTCAAGCCCAGCTCTGCTCACATATTTGCCCCAGGAAATGAGCCCCAGGTCTCAATGATTTCAATCTTGTAAAATAGAATGTGTGTTATCAAAAGATGTCCAAGCCTTTGATATGTCTTTAGGGATAGCAGTAAAAAAGTAGTGATGACTTCTATCTGTAACTATCCTCTCAAACCAGACGGGACCAGCTTCAGAAAATCAGGCAAAAATATTTCTATTAATAGACAGTGGAAAAAGCCATTCAATGTCTTTGGTACAGGGCTGGAAACAGAAAACTACTTAACCTGGGTAGCACTCTTTTTTTAAAAACACTTCTTATTTGTATTGGGGCAACTCAGCTGGTAAAGAATCCATCTGCAAAAGCAGGAGACCCCGGTCTGATTCCTGGGTCAGGAAGATCTGCTGGAGAAGGGATAGGCTGCCCACTCCAGTATTCTTAGGCTTCCCTGGTAGCCCAGCTGGTAAAGAATCTGCCTGCAATGTGGGAGACCTGGGTTCACTCCCTGGGTTGAGAAGATCTCCTGGAGAAGGGAATGGTTACCCGCTTCAGTATTCTGGCCTGGAGAATTCCATGGACAGAGGAACCCGGCAGGCTACAGTCCATGGGATCACAAAGAGTCAGACACAACTAAATGACTTTCTCACACACACACAGATGCACACATAGTTGTAATAGTTTCAGGTGAACAGTGAAGGGACTCAGCTGTACATATATATGTATCCATTCCCTCCCAAACTCCCCTCCCATCCAGGCTGCCATATAACACTGAGCAGATTTCCCTGTGTTGCATAGTAGGTCCTTGTTTGTCATCCATTTAAAATTTAGCAGAGTGTACATGTCGATCCCAAACTCCCTAAATATTTCTTCTCCCTGGCAACTATAGGCTCATTCTCTAAGTCTGGGAGTCTGTTTCTGTTTTATAAGTAAGTTTATTTGGATAGTTCTTTTTAAAAAATGTTATAGCCAGACCTTTTTCTTTTTGCACATTTCTGAGTATTTAGCTGAGTAATAAAGCTTAGTAAGGAAATAACAGCTGTATGCTCTTCAGTTGCTCTTTCTAATGACTTTTCTTTATGGTTGTCTGAGTTAGGATTCTTTGCCACATGCACGCACACACATACACACACAATAAAACAAAACAAAGAGACAGCAGTAAAATGCAATCATTCTCAGTATTTTTGGGCCTGAACATAAAAGATTGCTTCATTTTTTTTACATAGTTCACTAGCTTTGTAATCTTAATTAATGATGGTAGAAAGCTTCAAAATTTCTTATTTAGATCTCCCGGTCGCAGAGTGCCTGGGGCTTGGTTCTCTTACTCAAGCCTACAGTTGCTATTATTTATTAATATTCATTGAACATCAGCAATGCACTTAGATGTCACTGGGAGACCAGCATTAGCCGTGATGACTCTCCAGTGAATTTAGCCTCTGAATGCGACAGAACTGAAACCATAAAGGGAGCCAATTTCCAAAAAAGCAAGGATGACATCATCACCTGAACTTGGGAGGATGCGGGGTGCCAAAACGGGTATCTGTGGACATTTGTGGGTCGTCTGCTATTTCCAGGTAAGCGATTTGGTTTTGCTTGGTTTCCATGGGAAATAGTGGGGGGGAAGGGACATGAATCACCCTGGGTGCATTTCTTAGGTTGCAGAAGGAATGTTCTCTAACTTTGTTAGGAAAAAAGTCTTGAATCTGTGAATTCAGTTTATTGTATCTTGACAGGGCTGTGCTTAGGATGAGTGAGCAGATGAGGTAAGACACAGGAAAGAGGATGAGGGCATGAGGGTCCACCCTCTGGCAGGCAGCACACAGAACAGGGGTGGGGTGAGGTGGGGGAGTTAGGGGGCTGGGAAACCCTTAGAGCCAGGGTACAGTTTGAAGAGATGTTAAATAACAGCAAAAAAGCTTGAGAAGGGGAAGCTTCATTTGTTTAAAAATTTGTTTTTATTGAATTACAGCTTTCAATTAAATTCTCAGATCTTAAGTGCGCATGTTCAAAGAGTTTTGACAAATGTCCACACACTTAATGCACATTCCTATCATGATATAGAACACTGCCATCTCCCCAGAAAGTTCCCTTGTGTCCCCAACCAGTCAATCCCCACTCACCAACCCCCTTACCCCACCTCAGAGGACGCCACTGTTTTGATTTCTGTCTCCATAGCTGAGCTTTGCCTGCTCATAAATTTCACATAAATGCAGTCACTGAGTACACACTCTTTGATGTCTGTCTGCTATCACTAGGCTGCTTTTGAGTGCCATCCATGTTATTATAGCTATTGCTCCTTTGTAGTCTGAGTAGTGTTCCATCGGATGGCTCTACTGCACTTTTAAAATCCATTTTCCTTCTGATGGTCATTTTTCTCCCAGTCTTGGCTACTCTCAGTAAAGCATCTGTGGCATTTTTGTAGAAGTCTTTTTTTTTTTTTTAAAGGATATCTGATTTTATTTGTCTTGGGCCAACTCTGGGAGCAAAGTTGCTGGGTATAATATAGTTACATGTTTAGTGCCATAAGAAACTGCCAAAGAGTTTCTCAAAGTGGTTGCATGATTTTACACAAGGGTTAAGAATGTTATTTGCTCTGCATCTCATCAACTTTCGTATTGTCAGTCTGTTACATTTTCATTACCTTGATGACTGATCATATTGAATACTTCTTCAAGTGCTTGCGGACCCTTTCTTTGGTCAAGGATTTTTTGGCCACTTTTATCATTGGTGTTTTTGCTTTTTAGTATTAAGTTGTGAGAGTTCTTTGCATATTCTGTATACAGGTCCTTTGTCAGATTTATCTATTGTTTTCTGATAGTTTACGGTTTGCCTATTTGTTGTCTTCATGATTCTTTCTGGTTGAGTAGAAGTTTTTAGTTTTGATGAAGTCCAATTTATCACTTTATTTTTGGTAGTTAATTTTTTTGGGTCCTGTCTTAGAAGTATTTACTTGCTTCAAGGTCACAACGATTCTCTTCAATGTTTTCTTCCAAAGAATTGTAGATTTAGCTTTTACATCTAACTGTAATTTGGAGGTATGAAATTATGAAGTAAGGGTTAAGGTTTATTTTTTTCCTCGTGTTGATTTCCAGTTGTTCTCACACCACTTCTGTGGAAAGACTTTCCTTTCCCCAGGTGATTTCTCTGCAGCCTGGTAAGGCCAGCATTCGACTAGGAAGAAGTCATTGGTGACTTCAAAAGGAAAAGAATTGGGGAAACTGGAGGGACGCCAAGAAAAAGAAAAGGAAAAGCCTTAACAAGGCAGAAGAGAGTTTAAGAGAAACTGATCAAAGGCAGATTATAGAGGCTGGAGCATAGGAAGCAGATACAATAGAGAGGGTAGATACAGATCACACAGAACTTGGCTATGAAGGGAAAGTAAAAATAGGGCTGAAATTCAAACAATCATGTTCAGCTCAAGCAATCACAAGGATATTTATTATCAACAATGGGCTCGGGAACTAATAATGTTAAGTAGGGGATTTAAAGGTCTGAAAACAGCTCAGATGACCTCCTTTTTTACAGAGACCTTGCCACTTGCATAGAAAGCTCTCTGGCAGTACAGTGAAGCCAGAGGCACTTACTGGAAAATATACATTTATTGTGCAAATACCTATTCAATATACAAAACTTGCTTGGCAGAAGTACAGTATGGAGAAGTGAGTAGGTTGGGTTAAGCAGCTAGTCTGCCCAGCAGGCTGTGAGAAGAGCACCCAGGGGCTACTGTGTCTAAGCCCTTGTCAAGAGAGACAGCTACTCTAGAAAAGACATCTGCTTTTCTACATTAAAGTCTTCCTTAACAATTTGTATAGATGAGGACCACAGTGGAGCTTTAAATCTATAACTATGCCCTCCATCCTACTGGAGAAGGCAGTGGCAACCCACTCCAGTACTCTTGCCTGGAAAATTCCATAGATGGAGGAGGCTGGTAGGCTGCATTCCATGGGGTCGCTAAGAGTCGGGCACAACTGAGTGACTTCACTTTCACTTTTCACTTTCGTGCATTGGAGAAGGAAATGGCAACCCACTCCAGTATTCTTGCCTGGAGAATCCCAGGGACAGAGGAGCCTGGTGAGCTGCCATCTATGGGGTGGCACAGAGTCGGACACGACTGAAACCACTTAGCAGCAACAGCAACCATCCCACAATGGCCAATTTAAAGACCTATTACAAAGCAGCTACTAGCAAGGAGGAAAGGAAAGAATAATAACATTTTCTTGATTATTAACTGTTTACCAGGCAGGACTGCTGGATACAGTCCTGTCTCCAGCATAGTCTGTGCACTGTGCAACTGCATATATCCAGGGGGCACTATCCCCATCCTAGCTTGATGTTGTGCAGTGCGGTGGTCTTGATATCAAGCGCCGCTCTGTGCTCTTTGTAAAAACAAGATCACTGAGTCCTTGCAATCACCCTGTGAGAGCATCATCACTATATCCTTTCCGCAGATGAGAACACTGAGGCTCAGAGAGGTAAAGCCACTTGCTCAAGACCATTCAGCTGGTAAGTAGCAGAGTTATAATTTGTAGATGTGTTGACTCCAAAACGTAACATCTCTTTAAAGTCTTGAAATGTTTAGACTGACCAGAATCATTTTTAGAAGGCAGGTTAGTAGATCATTTGGATGAAACCAGCATCCATCAGGAAGAGCATGGGAAAAAAAAAAGACCATTGGACTAGAAGAGAAACAGGGTGGAGAAGTAGGAACCAGCAGTGTGGACAGTAGGTGATGGAAAGAAATCCAGGTTTGGCAGAGGCTGGAGGAACAGATGGCCCAGACACTCAGGCCCACCCACTCACGTGGGAGAGAAGAGAGCCAGCTGGGGTTCCCTGCTGGCTCAGCTGGTAAAGAATCTGCCTGCAATGTTGGAGACCTGGGTTTGATCCCTGGGTTGGGAAGATCCCCTGGACCAGGGAACAGCTACCTGCTCCGGTAGTCTGACCTGGAGAATTCCATGGACTGTATAGTCCATGGGGCAGCAAAGAGTTGGACACAGCTGAGCAACTTTCACTTGCACAAGGTAATAAAACTGGCCCAGCCATGACTGGCTTGGGGAAAATCCTAGGTAGGTTGATCCAGTGAATCAAGGGACCCAAAGTGGGAGAGGGGGATAAAGGGGGCTGGCCCTTTGCTCCAAATCTGGAGCAGAAATGCCCAGTTCTTGCTGGGAACCTCCGTGTCCTCTTGGGGTAGAAACCTGGCTCAGAGACCAACGAAAAGAAACAGCTTTCACTTTAGAGCAGGGGTTCCCAACCTCCAGGATCTAATGCCTGATGATCTGAGGTGGACCCGATGTAATAATAAAAATAGAACTAAGCTGCACAATAAATGTAGTGTGCTTGAATCATCCCCAAACCAGCCCCCACTCCCGTCCATGGAAAAATTGTCTCATGAAACCAGTCTGTAGTGCCTGAAGTGTTGGGGACCACTGCTGTAGAGGTCAAATTCTAATGCCCACATCTGCTGGCTGTGAGACTTCAGGAAAGTTATGGAGTCTCAGCTGATCATCTGTAAAATGGGATGACAGTGCCAACTTGAGAGATTGTTCTCAGGATTCAAGGAGATGATATAACGTGGGGGCAGAGTTGGTGTTCAGTAAATGTCGGTGACTCTGTGTGTTTGATGAGACAGGAGCCTGATGGCAACTGTCCACCTATGGAATCCTCAAAGCCCGTCAGATCCAGCCCTGTGTGCTCAGGTGCTGCTGACTCCTCATTGCGCTAGTGACGCTCTTCTGGACATTTTCCTTTATCTGTTCCCACCAGACCTCTCTTTTCAGGATCCCATGACATCAGGATGGCTTCCTACAGTGGTTGCAGAGCGGTGTGGTCTCCATTCCCGGTATGAGCGATTCCACCTGTGAGCTGGAAGGAGGCAGTTAGGTCTCCTTTATTTTATTTTAAAGTCTTTATTGAATTTGTTACAACTTTGCTTCTGTTTAATGTTTTGGTCTTTTTCTTAGTTCCTGGACTAGGAGTTGAACTCTCACCCCCTGCACTGGAAGGCAGATTCTTAACCCCTGGACTGCCAGAGAAGTCCCTTGAGTCTCCTTTATTTTTGCATCTTCAGACTTGGGCCCTCAAACCCCTACCCCCATCATAAATGTTGGCTGGAAGAATGGATAGTTAGTGCATCCACTTGCTCAGGCACTGTGTTTCAGATGTGGTGTGAACCTGGAGCTGGTGAGTTTCCACAGAGGTGGGCCAACAGGGCTCCCATGGGGTGGGGACCTGGGTTTAGCTGTCAGCTTCTGAAGCACACTCTCATTGCCAGCCATCCCTGGTGGGTGCTCTCTGCAGGCCTCAAAACCATTGACTGGATACACAGATGCCTATGGGTAGCAGGCTGCCTGATTTCAGATGGCAGTGGTGCCGGGGGGCACCTGGAGCCCATGTTTCCCTCGCACATGAGCAGTTCTGTTGGGCACAGATGTAAACCTTCCCCCTTCCTGGGAAGTAAAAGAATAGAGCTTCTGAAAAGTGATGGAGAAACAAATCACGCAGGGCTGCGCTATGGAAAACACGCTCTCTCTCTCCTCATAAAACAAGACCAGCTTTGCCGTTCCATCTGAATTAGTCACTGGTCAGTGCCAAGGTGACCGGTTAAATGCTTGAGGGACGAGGTCAGAGTCATAAGGTTACACAGTAAAACTTGGGGGCTAGCCTGTCACCAGAAATAAGGGAGAAAATGACAAGTGCTTTCAGATTTATAGTAAATGGGATGCTAAAATATTCAGCCATTTGGATATTGCTATGTTATCAATCCAATTAACCTTGCTTCTTGTTACCCAGTGTGTTCAGCGATACTGATGTGGTCCAAAGTGATATGAAATGCCCCACTGCTGATGGTGATCTCGGATAAGAGAGAAAATACAGCTCTTGAAGTCCTGAGTTTGGAAGAGCAGTGAATTTCAATTCACAAGTTATGAAGGCAGCGATAACCTGTGATTTGGTTGCAAACGAAGATGGTTTTCATTTTATCAGCAACATAAATTTGTCAAAATTGTCAGCAGGTGGGATTCTGTATTCTGTACGATTAACAGTGATAATGGAAAAAGAGTTTTAGTATTCCACAATTGAAATGACCCCGTTAGTAATGAAACAAAATTGGCGCACTAAAATGTTTTCTTGAAGAAAGGCTTTTTTTTTTTAATTGAATAATGTCCACTGAATTTTTTATGTTTTTTTTCAGTTGCTTTATGAATAGAGAAACAGATGTTTCTCTTACAGCAGCTCTGCTTTCTCACAGTTATATTTTCTTTTCTGTTAAAGGTAAGACGTATAAAGAAATATGAAGTACAAGTCAAGTATATTATTTGTCTGACCATGGCTGTGTTTGAACATTTCCAGAAGTTGATTTTATAAATATTTAACTATTAAAAAAAGACATACAAGAGAGAAATTACCAAAATATCCTGGTCACTATTAGGTCTTTAGTTTTATTTCAATTTAATTTATCTCTATCTATTTATCTAATCTTTATATGTGATGGAACATTTCTCATACCTTTCTGCATTGGTAACTCTTCTACTAATTTGACTGTGGCTGGAATTATTATTAATGCATTTATTTTCAGGGTTCTATGTGAAAAGCTCATTAAAATTTTGGCAAGATAGAACAGAGTCCAGAAAAAATTCAATTTGTTAATTCTATTTCAAATAAATTCAATTTAAACTCCAGCTTATCAGCAATCCTGAAGCAAAAGCAAGGTGAAAACTTTCAAAAATATTTCTGAAAGTCTACAGAATGTAGGTCTCTGCTTTGGAGGAAAAAGGGAAGTGGTTCCCATTTAGATGGTTTTCAAAGTCACTGGAAAATTGAAAACCCATTTTATTCGTGTTACTTATTTCAAGCTTGGGAAGGAAATGACAAGAGTTCAACCTTTTCTCATATAAAATATTATTCCATAACTTATAAACCTGACTATTACTACTTATGGAAAATGAGATATTTTCCTGACATGGTTTATAATTTAAGTATATGTGAGAGTCAAAATGATTTGAGATCCTGAGATAAATCATTACAGCTCTGGCTTTAGTGTTAAAAGAAATTTATTGCATTAGGTAGTGGCTTATGAGCCCAGCTTTGAACAACAGAAATGCCAGGGTGCATTCATGGTGGGAGAAAGAGCTGGAGGATGGAAATGCTTCTCTTCACAACAGTCAGTGAGGAAGACCCAGAGGCTGCCCAGGGGAGGATGTGAGGGGACCTCACCCTCTCTGGGGACAGGCTGGGCACTGTCATAGTGATGTTTTCCACTCACGTGCTCATCCCAAGTAAGACATCAACGCCAGCACCTTGTGGGGTGTGGGTGCTGCAGGGCCCACCTCCTCCTCCCATCCGTGTCCTCAATTTCCCATTCAACGAGGGAATGGGACCGTTTTTTTTTTTTTAAAATTATTGAAGTTTAGTTGATTTACAATGTTGTGTTCATTTTTTTCCGTAGAACAAGGTGACTCAGTTATACCTATGTGTACTTTTCATATCCCTTCCCATGATGGTTTATCACAGGGTACTGAGGGCAGCTCCCTGTGCTCTGCAGTAGGACCTGTTGTTTATCCATTCTACATACACTAGTTTGCTTCTGCTAATCCCAAACTCCCAGTCCACTCCTCCCGTACTGCCCCTTGGCAAACACAAGTCTGTTCTCTATGTCTATAGGTCTGTTTTTGTTTCAGTTGATTTGTGTCATATTTTGGATTCCACATGTAAGTAATATCATATGGCATTTGCATCTCTCTTTCTGACTTACCTCACTTAGTATGATAACCTCCAGGTCTATCTGTGTGGCTGCAAATGGCATTATTTCATTCTTTTTTGTGCTGAATATATATATTCACATATTCTTTATTCATTCATCTTCTTTATCCATTGAAAACAGCCTAAATGTCTTACAGAGCCAAGAACCTTAACTATGGGAGTATAGAAGTGTAGTAAAAGAGAGATTCCTTGCCAATAGGAGCTCGCAGCAGAGACAGAGAAAGAATGCAGATGAAATAAATCAGTAACACAAGGTGGCATGTGGCAAATACATGAATGATAAAGATCTGAATGACTACAGGAATGAAGGAAAAGAACCAGAAGAGAGAGGAGGAGACAGCAGAAGTTAGCCAGTAGATAGGGGTCAGATGTCTAATAGAAAACCTTTTACCTGCAATATAATGACACCATCCATCGGGGGTGGGAGTTAGCTCCTTACACTGCAGATTCTAAGTCTTTTATTCCCCTCCTATTCTGCCATCATTCAACACCTGGCCAAAATGGCACTCTGTAAACATTTGCTAAGTAACTGTAGACTGAACACCTGAACGGGACAGCTGACAGCGGACTAGGGGTCATACTGGCTGGGGACTGGAGAGACAAGGTGGGCATGGGGGCAGGAGGCTTTCTAACCAGAGGGGACACCAAGAAGACCGGGGTGTAAGAGAGCTACAGAATGTTGCTGGGGTGGGGGAGAGAGCTGTGGGATGGGAGGGAGGCAAGGAGAGGAAGTTAGAAACTCAGGCCAGATGGTGGAGGGTCATGACTCCCTTTGTCACCTGGTTCAATGACCCTCCTCCCTCAGGACTGGCTGTGACCTGTCATCCCCTCCCCGGAGCTCCCCTAATGCCCGGAGTTGGCCTGGAGCCCATCAGCACCTGGGCTCCCCTCCTCCTGCACCCATCTGGGCTGGCCACGTGTTATTCACTGGCTCATCCTCCTCCAGGTGAGATGTGTACATCTGTGGGCAGAGATTTAGATGCTATTCACCTTTGAAGTCTCAGCACCAACAAACAGCTGTTGAGAGACCCAGTGCAAACCAGCAGTGGGTCCCCTGGACATATCTGAAAGAGGAAAGGGGTGTGATGGGAGGTGTGCTTCCAGAGGGTTTAGTGGAGAGAGGAGACAGGAGACAGGACATCTAGTGTGAAAATAACCTTGAAGGTGGACATCCATACAGCAACTTGGCAGGAACTAAGGCTGAACTGATGTGGGCTGAGGGCTGATTGAAGTGGGCAAGATGATGCTGGTTGCATTGGAAGAACAAACAACTCAATGGCTGACAGCAAGTGAAAACAGGCCAGGGGATAAGGCCCAGAGAGACAGTCTGAGTGCAGGTGAGAGGCAGTTTGTTGTTGTTCAGTGCTAAGCCATGTCTGATTCTTTGCAACCCATGGACTCTAGCCCACCAGGCTCCTCTGTCCATGGGATTCTCCAGGCAAAGTGAGTTTCTATTTCCTCCTCCAGGGTGATCTTCCCGACCCAAGGATCGAACCTGTGTCTCCTGCATTGCAGGTGGATTCTTTACCGCTGAGCCACCTGCAAAGCTCAATGGGGGAGACAGAAGAGCAACACAAAGAAGCTAAGAGGAACTGGGTATCTGAAGAGAGAAGCTGGTGAAGAAAGGGCTCAAGGCTGGAGTGGTGGAGTGTGACAAGCAGTCTGATAGAAAGCAATGCCCATTAGCAGATGCGTCTGGAGGGGTGGGTGGTCCCGGTGGAAGGACAGGAACAAGGACAGGGTGTCCTGCATATACTACATCAGAGCCTCAAGCGTGGAGAGCAGGGGTTCTCCAGCCCTTCCTTGCAGTAGCAGGCCAAAGTGCAATCCCAACCCCGACTTCAGATTCCTGCTGTGATGAATGCTGTCTTCCCCAGTCAATAGAGAAAGCAAGGCTCATGATGGTCTTTGTGTCTAACAGGGAACAATAAATAACTGTAATTTCCGAGAGTTTGTTTCTCTTAAGGGAACAGGCACCAGCACTGCTGAGTCTGTATCATTGGTTTGTTTTGAGTTCTGCTGGAAAATAGTGCAGAGACGACCTACTGGGTTTATTTTTAGTTCTTGCGGGAATGAATGACCATCCGCTGTGGTTTAATGATTGTTTGAGTATCCCTCTTGGTAGCAACCTGCAAAATCGATCTATGGTTAGCACAGCTTAGCTGTTCAAAAGTGATCATTTTAACTCCTGTTTCAGGAGATGGGGGAGCAATGGGCTGACATCTGGAAAGGGTCGCTAGTCCAAAGGTACAGACTGTGGAGGTCTCAGCTGTGCTGAGGAGTCAGCTGGTTGTGGACCCTGGGAGGGGCAGGCATCCTGTCTGCTGTTCAATTTGTCCTTCTGTGAAATGGGACGCTGCCTTTCCTCTGTTCCCCTCACAAAGAAAACACAATGACCCTAAAAGAGGGGCCTTTCTGTCCAGACCCTAAAAAGAAAGGCATGGGACTACATGAACTGACCTAGAAAGATGTCCAGGATCAGTTCAGTTCGGTTTAGTCGCTCAGTAGTGTCCGACTCTTTGTGACCCCTTGGACCGCAGCACGCCAGGCCTCCCTGTCCATCACCAACTCCCGGAGTCCACCCAAACCCATGTCCATTGAGTCGGTGATGCCATCCAACCATCTCATCCTATGTAGTCCCCTTCTCCTCCTGCCCTCAATCTTTCCCAGCATCAGGGTATTTTCAAATTAGTCAGCTCTTCGCATCAGGTGGCCAAAGTATTGGAGTTTCAGCTTCAGCATCAGTCCCTCCAATGAACACCCAGAACTGATTTCCTTTAGGATGGACTGGTTGGATCTCCTTGCAGTCCAAGGGACTCTCAAGAGTCTTCTCCAACACCACAGTTCAAAAGCATCAATTCTTCGGCACTCAGCTTTCTTTATAGTCCAAATCTCATGTCCATACATGACTACTGGAAAAACCATAACCTTGACTAGATGGACCTTTGTTGGCAAAGTAATGTCTCTGCTTTTTAATATGCTATCTAGGTCGGTCATAACTTCCCTTCAATAACTAGGGGTAAAAGATATATATATCTTATATATATACATGGTGGTGGTTTATTTGCTAAGTCATGTCTGGCTCTTGATACCCCATGGACTGTAGCCCACCAGGCTTGTCTGTCCATGGGATTTCCCAGGCAAGAATTGTAGTGGGTTGCCATTTCCTTCTCCAAGGCATCTTCTCAACCCAGGGATCGAACCCAGGCCTCTTGCATTGCAGGTGGATTCTTTACTGACTGAGCCACCAGGAGAACATACAGTGTATAATACACATATATATTGTGTATTTTATGTATGTATATCTATATATATGCATATGTTATGATCCACTTTTATTATGGTAATTATTACGTAGATATTCACATAGGCATTAAAACTTAAGGAAATCCACAAAAAGTAATAACATTATTTTGGGGGTATGTGATTACAGGAGACATTTGCTTTTACTTCTTATAATTTTTTACCGTTTGTAGTTTTACAAGCTTGCATTTCTTTCAGAATCAGAAAAAAATTTATGATGCAAGTATAAATAGATCAATGAAGAAGCTTTTCGGCCTGTGGAAGCCCATTTTGGTCCTGCGATCAATGGATACTCTTAACCACAGGCTTCATCATCTCTGGAAAAACTCTGAGGCAGCTAGGGTTGCAAGACCTCAAATGGCCTTTCCCCTGGACAATTTACTTCTAAAGTTCTTACTTCTTATCCTAGGGCTCGAATGCCAACTGGCTGCCAGAGTCACGCTGATGTCAGCTCACGCCAGATGCCTGCGAACAAATGGAGTTTGTCAAAATTTTAAAACCCATGATGTTCTCCGATGGAAGTAATGTCTCCTCCCCAGGACCAAGTTAAGTATTTAGAAAAACACATTTCCTTGCTTAAATATGGCTGGAGAGCAATTTTTTTTTTTTTTTTTAATGCCAGGAGATTTAAAAATGAAGATTTGGCAAAATTTGTGTTTCTCCAAACAGGAGTTAAAAACCAGGGCAGTGGCAGGCATGTGTTCGGATCCCCAGGACCCTATTCTGAAGGGCACTGTGGTTCTTGTTTGAGCCAACTCAAGGTCTGTGTTGTGTGTTGTCTGGGTCTATTGTGAGCTGGGGTACAATTATGATGAGCAGGGTGAAATTAGCACAGTTTTGTTTGTCAATTACTGCTGACCAAAGTGAATTCTGATGTGTGGTTACTGGGCTGTAACTTTTAAGATACTTGGGAGGATGATAAAAACACACATTCATAATACTCCCGGGGTGGATGCGGATGCACTGTGAAGGAGAGACAGGAAACTCCCTCTTGAAACTCCATGCCCGGTTTACTCTGTTAAAGTACTAATGGAATCTATCTCTTCACCTTGGTTCCTGGTACTCAAACTTCCCGCCTCTCTTATGCTTCTGCTCACTTTGACTAACAGAGAAATGCTGCAAAAAATTTTATGATGTTCATGTCGTTCTTAGAATCTGAAAGTTTGATGCTGACTTGATAGTTGAATGACATCTTGAAAGTCTTGAGGACCTTTACAAAGCACTAGTAAAAGCTGGTGATCACCACAAGAATGAGAGAAATGTTCCACTTTATACTAGGCTAAATCAAATCCCTTATGATTATACAGTAGAAGTGAGAAATAGATTCAAGGGATAAGATCTGATAGACAGAGTGCCTGAAGAACTATGGATGGAGGTTCATGACATTGTTCAGGAGGCAGTGATCAACACCATCCCCAAGAAAAAGAAAGGCAAAAAAGCAAAATGATTGTCTGAGGAGGCCTTACAGATAGCTGTGACAGGAAGAGAAGTGAAAGGCAAAGGAGAAAAGGAAGGATATACCTATTTGAAGGCAGAGTTCCAAAGAATAGCAAGGAAGGATAAGAAAGCCTTCCTCAGTGATCAATGCAAAGAAATAGAGGGAAACAATAGAATGGGAAAGACTAGAGATCTCTTCAAGAAAATTAGAGATACCAAGGGAACATTTCATGCAAAGATGGGCTCAAAAAAGGACAGAAATGGCATGGACCTAACAGAAGCAGAAGATATTAAGAAGAGATGGCAAGAATACACAGAAGAACTATAAAAAGTGATCTTCATGACCAAGATAACCACAATGACGTGATCACTCACCTAGAGCAAACATCCTACCATGCGAAGTCAAGTGATCCTTAGGAAGTATTACTATGAACAAAGATAGTGAAGGTGATGGAATTCTAGTTGAGCTATTTCAAATCCTAAAAGATGATGCTGTGAAAGTGCTGCACTCAACATGCCAGCAAATTTGGAAAACTCAGCAGTGGCCACAGGACTGGAAAAGGTCAGTTTTCATTCCAACCCCAAAGAAAGGCAACGCTAAAGAATGCTCAGACTACTGCATAATTGCACTCATCTCACGCACTAGCAAAGTAATGCTAAAAATTCTCCAAGCCAGGCTTCAATAGTACATGAACCATGAACTTCCAGATGTTTAAGCTGGATTTAGAAAAGGCAGAGGAACCAAAGATCAAATTGCCAGCATCTGCTGGATCATGGAAAAAGCAAGAGAGTTCCAGAAAAACATCTACTTCTGCTTTATTGACTATGCCAAAGCCTCTGACTGTGTGGATCACAACAAACTATAGAAAATTCTTCAACAGATGGGAATATCAAACCACCTGACCTCCCTCCTGAGAAATCAGTATGCAAGTCAAGAAGCAACAGTTAGAACTGGATATGGAACAAAGGACTGGTTCCAAATAGGGAAAGGAGTACATCAAGGCTGTGTATTGTAAACCTACTTATTTAACTTATATGCAGAGTACATCATGAGAAACACTGGGCTGGATGAAGCACAAGCTGGAATTAAGATTGCCAGGAGAAATATCAATAACCTCAGATATGCAGACACCTCCCTTATGGCAGAGAGTGAAGAACTAAAGAACCTCTTGATGAAAGCGAAAGAGGAGAGTGAAAAAGTTGGTTTAATGCTCAACATTCAGAAAACTAAGACCATGGCATCCGGTCCCATCACTTCGTGGCAAATAGATGGGGAAACAGGAGAAACAGTGAGAGACTTTATTTTTCTGGGCTCCAAAATCACTGCAGATGGTGATTGAAGCCATGAAATTAAAAGACACTTTCCTTGGAAGGAAAGCTATGACCAACTTAGACAGCATATTAAAAAGTAGAGACATTACTTTGCCAACAAAGGTCCATCTAGTCAAACTATGGTTTTTCCAGTAGTCATGTATGGACATGAGAGTTGGACTATAAAGAAAGCTGAGCACCAAAGAATTGATGTATTTGAACTATGGTATTGAAGAAGACTCTTGAGAGTCCCTTGGACTGCAAGGAGATCCAATCAGTGCATCCTAAAGGAAATCAGTCCTGAATATTCATTGGACGGACTGATGCTGAAGCTGAAACTCCAGTACTTTGGCTACCTGCTGTGAAGAACCAACTCATTTGAAAAGACCCTGATGCTGGGAAAGATTGAGGGTGGGAGAAGGGGATGACAGAGGATGAGATGGTTGGATGGCATCATTGAATCAAAGGACATGAGTTTGAGTAAGCTCTGGGAATTGGCAATGGACAGGAAAGCCTGGCATTCTGCAGTCCGTGGGGTGGCAAAGAGTCATACATGACTGAGCAACTGAACTGAAAGTGTGAATTATTTACAGAACACGTTTCTGGTGGCCCAGTGGTAAAGAATCCACCTGCCAACAAAAGAGACGCAGGAGACATGGGTTTGATCCCTGGGTCAGGAAGATCCCCTGGAGAAGGAAATGGCAACCCAGCCTAGTACTCTTGCCAGGGAGGTCCCATGAACAGAGGAGCCTGGAGGGCTACAGTCCATGGGGTCGCAAAAGAGTCAGACAGGGCTTAGCAACTAAATACCACACATTTTAAAAGGTAGGTGGACATCTCTCTCCATACCCCAATTCCAAACAAAGCGGACTGTCAAAGCATCAGGCCTTGTAGCACAGAGCCACCAACAAATCTGCCTTCTTGGTCCAGAGGCCTGCTTGATGCAGAGGTGATTTGCAACGTATCAGATGAGCATGACAAAGAATGTCATTGGGTTCACAGAGACTGAGATTCAAAACTGAGGGACTTGCCACACACCTCACAATCAGTTATTATCTGACCAGGAATGGAATACCTTTACTGATCAGCCAGATCTCCTGCTGCATCACACCACCTGTTTACCAGGGGAGTGACTTGTTACCCCTCTGGGACTGGCACTTCACGAGGCCTCTTGATGCTGACTGTGGGAATTTCAGGCTTCAGAGCGGAATTGCACAGGGAGCTATCTGGGCTCACTGACCTACTGGAGCTCTTCTAAATCCCTGCCCTGCAAAATTATTCTGCTTGTACTGCTTCCCTTTGGAACACCATGGCTCGCTTTTCAGCAAGGCTGGACTTGACTGAGACTCATGCACATGGGCCTCCAGAGACAGAGAATACACACTCAGTTTTCCTTGATTAATTGGTGAGAAGGTGCAGTGCTGTGTATGCGGCCTTTATTCTGTCTCAAGGATACCTTTCCACATCATCAGCAATACTTGTTCTAGGCAGTGATGTATCAGAGTTGATGCTTGTTTAATCACGAAAGCCCAACTGTGTATCTCCCTCCAACTCTGGTTCAGCGACTTCAATGGGTACCTTTTTTAAATTTAATTTTTATTAACCCTGTTTTAAATTTTTCAAGATCTAGTTTAAAGACTCATAAAGTTCTCCAAGGCTATTGGAAGAATATCTGTCCCCAGTTTCTTCTGCCTATTTCTTGGATTCCAGACACAACTGTTTTCAACAGCCTGTTAGTAAAGCATGGTACTTCTCATCATCCTTTCCATTTTTACCTGCATCTATTCACTTCTCACTATAGTAGAGGAAAATTTACCTCTCTTTCATCATCCCTCCTATCATAAGCATCCATAGAAGCATAACCACCTATTTACCCAACATAGTTAAATAATTACTTGGGGTAGATGAATACTCACCTTTTGTACTATGATCACATAATTCAATGAGTATCTTGAAATCACAGGTGGAGAGAATACTTATATCACGTCAACAAAAGAGTGAAAAACAGGGATTTTTTTTTCCCTTGAAGAGCATATTTACTAGCACATGATTGGTCCCAAGAATGCATTTTTCCCCCTTGAGCAAGAAACTTTATTCATTTGGTAAATCATTACCAGCTTGTTCTTGATATCTGGTAAGGACACAATCAAAGTTCCTAAAGGAATGAATGAATGAATGGGCCCTTTCTGGATATATTCAGCACTCCATGCTGGTTTCTGAGACTCAGTTGGGCATGAACCTATGCTAATTTTGTATCTTCCATCCCTTTTCATCTTGTACTCATCTTGGTCTCTCCACAGCCAGTTCAGGATGTGGGTGCTTTCCTGTAGATGTCTTTCCAGTGTCCCTTTTTCAGGCAAGAGAAAAAAATCAAACATTCCCTCTACTGAAATAAGGAAGCATGATTTAATTGTCAGAAAACGTGACTTTGACTAAATGATATGAAGGAAAACATTTTTATGTATTACAGGTTATTTTTATTTTTAAATAAAAGCAGAAGCAAATCCCAAGTGGAAGAGCTAAGCTATCTGGCATAGTCTCAGTATGCTGCCTCTCTGATTATGAGCTCCAGAAATTATAAAGAATCGCTTTTAAAATTGATGTTCAAATTCAATATGACTGTGCTTTGCATCTTGTTCCAGTAGAGTCTCTTGTTGGTTTGCTTGTCTGGAGCCAAGCAGCAATTTTTGCTTTGGAAATTCCTGTGAATATTTATATTGTTGGCTCTCTAAGCTGCAGGGAATTTAAGAGGCTTAGAAGAATTTTGCAAAGTTTTGAAAGCAGGGAGTCACTGTAATACTATGACTAGGCATACATTTGTATCAGAGTTGAAATCATGTGCACACTTTCTACTGTTCTTTTAGACCTGAACTCACATGGCCTTTTGAAATGTTTCTGAAGTAATTAGACATGGTGATTTCTACTTACTCAAAGTGATCTCTTCTTGACCATCTGCACTGGTTTGCTAAACTCCTACTGATAAAGGCTGAGAGTCTGTTTTTTGATTTTCATACATACTTATCAAAATTAGGCAAAAGAAATAAGTATAGACCAGATATTACCTCCCATGTAGCTTAGCCTCAAAATTCTGTTGTTCTTGGTTGAATATTACAAGATGAATATTGATTGAAGGAAGCTGAGGATAAAAGTTTTCATACTACATAGTCCATCACTTTGCCAACAAAGGTCCATATAGTAAAAAGTATGGTTTTTCCAGTAGTCATGTATGGATATGAGAGTTGGACCATAAAGAAAGCTGAGCATCGAAGAATTAATGCTTTTGAGCTGCGGAGCTGCAGAAGACTCCTGAGAGTCCTTAGGACAGCAAGGAGATCAAACCAGTCCAACCTAAAGGAAATCAACCCTGAATATTCATTGGAAGGACTGCTGTCTGATGCTGAAGCTCCAATACTTTGGTCACCTGATGAGAGGAGTCAACTCATTGGAAAAGACCCTGATGCTGGGCAAGATTGACTGCAGGAGGAGAAGGGGGCAACAGAGGATGAGATGGTTGAACAGGATCATTGACTCAATGGACATGAGTTTGAGAAAACTCCAGGAGATAGTGAAAGACAGGGAATCCTGGTGCTGCAGTCCATGGGGATGCAAAGAGTCGGACACAACTAAGTGACTGAACAACAATTCCATTTATATAAAGTTCAAAACCAGGCCAAACTAACTATGGTCTTAGAAGTCCGCATAGCGGTTACCCTTTCGGAGACAGGGACAGAAGTGACTGAAGAAGCTTCCTGGAGTGCAGGTAATTCTCTGTTTCTTGCTGTGTTTTCTGGTTATACAGGTGTTCTCACTTTATAAAATATATATATATATTTATATGGAAATGTTCATATCATTAGTTCAAACTAATGATATAGGCACATTTCCATACGTAACTTACATTTCAATACAGAGTTTACTTTTACAGAAGCCTAGTTGTTCCCTGATTTTCTCTGAGATTCCAAAAACTTCGAAGACAGATTCTAAGTGGGTAAGATTGGCTTCCAAAAGGGTGTCACTGCAAGTAACCAGTGACTGAGAGGGAGACGGAATTCCTGCACAGAAAGACCTGGTCTTAGCTCATGGACTCGGCCATCTGACTCCGTGAAAGAAAAGCTTGCGCTCTGCGTGGCTCAGCAATTTTTTTCAAGGGATAGCTTCATGCTTCCCCATTCATGGGGTTGTTTGTGAATGTGTGCGTGTGTGCTAAGTCGCTTCAGTCGTGTGACTCTGTCAACCCACGGTCTGTAGCCCGCCACACTCCTGTCCATGGGATTCTCCAGACAAGAATACTGGAGTGGGTTGCCATGCCCTCCTCCAGGGGATCTTCCTGACCCAGGGATCAAACCCTCGTGTCTTATGTCTCCTGCCTCGGCAGGTGGGCTCTTTACCACTCGTGCCACCTGGGAAACCCTTTTTTTGTCATTAAGAATCCAATATTGCCTTTCCACTCTTTAAAATATGGTTGGGAAGTAAGAATGACATTTAGAGGTCATATGGATAGCTCTGTGGCAGCTTCAGAGGCTCCTGTTCCGGCGTCTTTTCACCCCATCCTAAAATCGCTCAGGATCGCTGAGCTAATTAGAAGTGGCCAGCGAGCATTTAGTCAATAAGCAGCTTGGCTCAGCAGACGGTTAATGCAATGCCAGATCAATAGGAACTCTGAAATTATTTCTTCATTTCCTTCTATGGCCAGTAGACATTCATGAAAGACAGAATGTCAGCCTTCAGTCAAGGAAGCCTGAAATGTTTCATTTATTCTGACTCAAGACATGGAGAGGGAGCAACCATAAACCATTCCAAGATCCTTACGGATGTGATGTTAGATTTTCATTTTCAAATGGAATAAGCTCAGAGGAGGTTTGGCAAAAAAAAAAAAAAAGGCTCAGCTTTCTCAACCAGAGTCCTTTTTTTTTTTTTTTTTCCTTTTCCTGGAGAGAGCCTTAAAAATGAGAACCGTGCTGCCATTTAGAACTATTAGCTGAATATGCAGCTTTTAGGAAATGATAGGTAGTTTCTTTCATCATCTTACATACTCAAAGAAAAATGAAAAGAATATTGGAGGACAGGAGGAAACATTTTGGAGGAAAGATATTAACAGTATTAACATTTTTCTTCATGTGACCTTCTGATAATTCATACTGATGGCTATTTGGTTTCAAGTTCAGGACTGAATCAGGATGAAATGAAACTCCTTTCAGTACGGTGTGACCTACAGGAAGCCTTTCAGCCCCGCTGTTCACCACCACCTGGCTACAAGGGCTTCCAGCCTCGAGCAAGCGACAGAGCAGTACTAACTGGGGAATAATCCACTTCCTAAAACTAATAACTCCTCCAGCCAGTGAGGGGATCCAGGTAGATGGATGATGGCTGTCTTGACTTTTGAGAAGTGAGGAGGCCTAGCTTTATAGAGTATTGGATTTCTTTCATTTCTATGATTAACCTCAAACTGATCACCGAAGCCGATGTCTGGCCCTCATGGGCCAAGAGCTCTGTTTCTGAAAGTCACATGTGGAAAGACGTCTCTACCTCGGGAGCGATTCATGCTCTACTTATTTTCTTGGAACCTCCTGCCTCCTGGCCGCCCGGCAACATCTCCCGAGGGGGAAGCAATCTGGAACCAGAGAGTGGTTTATTTTTTTGTTATTTTTTTTTTTAAAGGAAAATAAAAGATTACAACATTTCTCTATCTCTGAAGATAAAAGTAAATCCAATTATGATGTCATCCATCCAGGAAAAATGAAACGACAGATCTATCATTTTGTCCAAAATTCCCAGGTGTGCTTGTTTTTTTCACCCTGCCCTAGACGTTTTTATTTTCACGTTCTCTGTACAATTGCGATGGAATATTTACTCACCTGGAATGAATTCTCGGCGTTTCCCATCTGTTTGTTTTTCCCAAATTATTCAAGATAGTGGAATGGTATGTTCCAGCAAAGGGATGGTCTTCTGTGGTGATCGGCGAGTTTTCAGAAATGTGCAGTCACGTGAGTAACTGGATCCCACACGTCTGTCAGGATCACAGGTCTCCCTCTGGGGAAGGCAGGCCTCCCTGGGAGGGTTGAGCCCCAAGACTTCACAGCTGCTTGTTTATCTTCTATGGTTTTCCCAGCTCCCTTCCTGTGACCTCCTGCACTTGGGACAGATTTCAATTATAGCAAATATTGTGTTCCTATGCATAGGCTTTTTCTGTGCCAACCACATTTTCTCACACTTCTCCTAGCTAGTTCTTTTTCTAAAAAGCCAAAAAAAAAATTTAATGCAAATTTTAAAGGTTATTTTACACTTACAGTTATTACAAAATATTGACTCTGTTCCCCACATTGTACAATACATCCTTGAGCTCATCTTGCACCCAGTAATTTGTGCCTCCTTCTCTCTCAGCCCTATCCTGGCCCTCCCCCTTCTCTCCACCGGTAACCACCAGTTTGTTCTCTAGATCTGTGGGTCTGTGTTTTTGGTTATATTTACTAGTTTGCTGTATTTTTTAGATTCCACAAAGAAGTGATATCACACAGTATTGGTCTTTTACCATCTGATTTATTGCACGTAGTAAAATGCTCTCCAAGTCCATCCGTGTACCTGCAAATGGCAAAATTTCATTTTTTTTAATGACTGAGTGGTATTATGTGGTATGCATACAAACCACAGCTGTTTTTCTTTTAATTCTTCTGCTCTGAGTCTTAGGTGCAGTATGTGGGATCTAGTCCCCTGATCAGAGATGGAACCAGACCAACCCCCTACCCTGGGAGCATGGAGTCCTAGCTATGAACACTGGGGTGTATTTATTTTTTTGAATTAGTGTTTTTGGTTGTTTTGGATATATATATCCAGGAGTGGAATTGCTGGGTCATATGGTAGTTCTATGGAGAAGGCAATGGCACCCCACTCCAGTACTCTTGCCTGGAAAATTCCATGGACAGAGGAGCCTGGAAGGCTGCAGTCCATGGGGTCGCTGAGGGTCGGGCACGACTGAGTGACTTCACTTTCACTTTTCACTTTCATGCATTGGAGAAGGAAATGGCAACCCACTCCAGTGTTCTTGCCTGGAGAATCCCAGGGACAGGGGAGCCTGGTGGGCTGCTGTCTACGGGGTTGCACAGAGTCGGACACGACTGAAGTGACTTAGCAGCAGCAGCAGCATGATAGTTCTGTTTAGCTTTGTGAGAAACTTCCATACTATTTCTTGCAGTGGCTGTACCAGTTTACATTCCCACCAACAGCGTACAAGGGTTCTCCTTTCGCTGCACCCTCTCCAACATTTGTTACGTGTGTTCTTCTTGATGATGGCCATTCTGACAGGCACGAGGTGACATCCCCTTGTGGGTTTTGATTTGTATTTCCCTTTTGATGAGCGATGTTGATCATCTGTTCATGTGCCTGTTGGGCATCTGTATGTCCTCTTGAAAGATCTTGATTAGAGCAAAGACTGTGGTCCTACGTACAGGCCTTTTTCTGTGTCCTGATCACATTCTCTCACACGTCCCCCAGCTAACTCTTTGTTAAGTCTAGTTCTTTTCTTAAATATCATGTCCTTTCGAAGCCTGTCTTGACCTCTCTCTGGGAAACTGAATTCATGGATCCTGTTATCTTAGGAAACATTCCCTTAGCTTTTCCTTCCCAGGGCTAACTCTGTACATGCCTTTGCACTTAATTGATTTTGCCTATTTCCTGACCTAGAATGAAAGGACCATGAATTCTCAGCCTAGGCCTCTTAGTCTACCGCCCCATTGAGGGACTGGCGTGGTGCCCGTGACGTGGCAGACACTTGGCAAATATTTGCAGATACTTAATTTTCCTCTATCACTTACATGAAGGCTGTACTTCCCGGACAAGCCAACACAGTCAGAACACCCTACCAGGAACGCTTAGAGTCTGGCCAGCAGTCATGTGACACACTTGGGCTGCTCTTTTCAAAAACAAATTTTGGGATGAGTAAATTCAACTTTAACAATTTCTCAAAGTGACTGAATATGGACTTTAACCAAAGGTATTAAAACTTCCTTAAAATTTTATCTTTTGGGGAGGCTAATTTTGCTACAGATACTTTAGTCACTTTACTGTTGATTAAAATTGGGTTTTACTGAAATAGACCCATAGACATAGAAAACAAACTGGTTACCAAAGGGGAAAGGGGGATAGAAATTAGGAGTTTGAAATTAACAGATACACATTACTATATATAAAATAAACAAGGACCTACTGTATAGCATGGGGAGCTGTATTCAATATTCTTTAATGATCTATAAGGGGAAAGAATCTGAAAAAGAAATATGTATATAAATATATGTGTGTGTATATATATATACATGCATGGGGCTTCCCTGATAGCTCAGTCAGTAAAGAATCTGCCTGCAGTGCAGGAGACCTGGGTTAGATCCCTGGGTCAGGAAGATCCCCTGGAGAAGGAAATGGCTACCCACTCCAGTATTCTTGCCTGGAAAATCCTATGGACAGAGGAGCCTACCGGGCCACAGTCCACGAACTGAATCACAGTGCTGCACTCCTGAAACTACCACAACAATAGAATTTTTACTATACTTCAGTAAAAATCAATGAAACTGGATTTCAAATTCATGAAATAATAATTTCTGATAAATTAAGGAAAAGTAATTAAGGTATATGGGCTTCCCAGGTGGCTGAGTGGTAAAGAATCTGCCTGCCAATGCAGGAGATACAGGAGATGTAGGTTTGACCCCTGGGTCAGGAAGATCCCCTGGAGGAGGAAACTCACTCCAGTAAGCTTGCCTGAAAAATCCCATGGACAGAGGAGCCTGGTGGGATTCAGTCCATGGGTTCGCAAAAAGTCAGACATGACTGAGGACACAAAGCCAGGCAATCAATGCGTATAAGTTACGTCCTTCTGATAACAGGCCTAGTGAGACAAGCATAAGACAATCATTGGTCTGTTCTGCATCAAATTTCCTCCTTTCCTTTCTCAGTGGTTCTCTTCCCCTTTCCATTTCCCTCTGGTGCTCAGACCTGTTTTGGAATTCTTCCTGTCTTAATATAAAAAGTGGCCTTTCAGCTAATGTAAAAGAATGAAATTAGAACACCTCCTAATACCATACACAAAAACAAACTCAAAATGGGTTAAAGACCTAAGTATAAGTCCAGAAACTGTAAAACTCTTTTAGGAAAACATAGGCAGAACACTCTTTGACATATATCACAACAAGATCCTCTATGACCCACCTCTGAGAATAATGGAAATAAAAACAAAAATAAACAAATGGGAACTGATTAACCTTAAATGCTTTGCACAGTGAAGGAAAATATAAACAAGGTGAAAAGACAACCCTCAGAACAGGCCAATCTAATAGCAAATGAAACAACTGACAAAGGAGTAATCTCTAAATCACACAAGCAGCTCATTCAGCTCAGTACCAGCAAAATAAACAACTCAATAAAAAAGTGGGCAGAACTAAACATTTGACCAAAGAAGATGTACAGATGGTTAATAACCATGTGAAAAGATGCTCAACATTGCTCATTATTATAGAAATGCAAATCAAAACTACAATGAGCTATTGCCTCATTTTGGTCAGGATGGCCATCATGAAAAAAAATCTACAAACAATAAATGCCAAGGGTGTGGAGAAAAAGGAACCCCCTTGCATTTTTGGTCGGGATGCAAATTGATACAGCCCCCTTTGGAGAACAGTATGAAGATTCCTTAAAAAGCTAGGGATAAAATTACTGTATGACCAACAATCCCACTACTGGGAGAGGGTGAGACAAATTCAGAGTAGCATTGAAACAAATCATTACCATGTGAAAAACTAGATAACCAGTGGAAAGATGTTGTATGACACAAGGAGCTTAGATCTGCTGCTCTTGACAACTTAGAGGGGTGGGTGGGGTGTGGTGGGAGGTGGGAGGTGGGAGGGAGGTTCAAGGGGAAGGGGACATATGTATACCTATGGCTGATTCATGTTGATGTATGGCAGAAGCCAACAATATTTTAAGGCAATTATCCTTCAGTTAAAAATAAATTTAATAAAAGAGGGAGTCAAAAAAAGTAGTCTTTGAAACCTTTAGTCACTCCAAAAAGTGCATACCTTGTTTAAAACTCATTGTCCCTTCTAAGGATATTTAGAACATTAGAACTGAAGTGACATAATGGATTACGTATGCAACCTCCTCATTTGTTGTCCTGATTTGCATTTTCATGCACAAACACGATGATATCACCCCCCCCCCCCCCCCATGCAACATCTTTCCCTTCCAGAATCCTTTGCCCTACAGAGAAGGATCCAGGACCTGGCTGAGCTGGGTGTGTGCTTGCATTTGTGTTGAGCACAGACAGCGTACTGGGTACCCTGTGGCTCCTGGGCTCACTCCAGTATGATAGTTACCTGTGTACTTGTCCATTATTCCCCAGCACAGTGGGTGGTTTCTCATCCCACCTGTACCCCTAGCCCAGCCCACGCAGGCCTGGTACCCGGTAGGATAAAAATCAACACAGCAAGTGAGGGGAGGGCTAAGGGTGGAATTTCAGGGATCAACCAGGAGAAAACTATGATTATTTGGGGGCTGAGATGTTGAGACACCCAAATCTTATACCTGCTGGGAAGCTGTGTACTTTGTGTTCTTGGGACATCCACCTTGTCTGGACAATTCTTTTTGAAGATGCATATCACACACTCTTGGAGGGCATTGGCTAGGGCTTGTCCATTAGTCAATCAATAAGTGTATTCTTTATTATCTTCTGTACATCCCACTAAGTAATATATAGAGACGTGGGCTAGCTGTCTTTTTCCTCTGCCCCTGAAATCACCACTACATTCATGCCATTTTCTCAGCTGAATGAATTGACCCCATCTAGCTGGGGGTGTCTCTCTGCCACCCTAGCCCATGTTAGGGTCTAGGATCAAAGTGATAGTAGTTCACCTCTGCTGTTGTGAATGACTTCCCCACCTCAATTGTGCCTCCAGATACTTTCCCTATTGGATTCAAGTGAGCAAGTCAATAAATTGGAAGGACAAAGCCAAGGATTTACTTTCAAAATATTTTAGCCACTCTTTTCTGCTGTCAACCTTGTTCTCATGTTGATCACCCCTCTTATTTAAATGTTTGTAAAAATATTCACTGTAATTAGAATTTTAGGAAGAAGTGGACTTCATGTATATTTAGATCTGCTATGTTTAACTGGACTTCTCTTCACCTGACTCTAAGAGATTAAGAACTTACATCAGGCCAGTATAGCTCAGTATGTGGCATGGCTAGAATTTCAACTCTCTAAAAAGGAAAGATGACCAAACACCAAGGATGTCAAACCAGTCCATGGTAAAGAAAATCAACCCTGAATATTCATTGGAAGGACTGATGCTGAAGCTGAAGCTCCAATACTTTGGCTACCTGATGTGTAGAGCCAACTCTTTGGAAAAGACCCTGATGCTGGGACAGATTGAGGGCAGGAGAAGACGGGGGCAACAGAGGATGAGACGGTTGGATGGCATCACCGACCATCAGTGGACATGAGTTTGAAAAAACTCCGGGAGGTAGTGAAGGCTATGGAAGCCTGGCATGCTACAGTCTATGGGTTCGCAGAGCTGGACACGACTGAGCGACTGGACAACAAAGAAGGAAAGAAAAGGAAGATAAAGAAATTAGGGCTGAGATTGTGCGTGTGTCTGGTTAGAGAATGACGGGTGACGGAGAGACGAGCTGGTCATCGAAAGCGCTGCTATGAAGCGTGGAATAGAGGAGAGACAGCAGCTGCAGGGAGTGTCCTCGGACAGCGATTCCACCTGACTTCTCCCTTTCACCTGTTTCTCTGTCCATCTTTTCTTTCTCTTCTACTTCCTTCCCTCCATGGATGTGTAGACTCCCATGTGAGAGGACTGAAGCTAAATCCTGGACACAGTGTCTCATGAGACAGAGTTTTGTGCCTCTCTGGCACCCCACTCCAGTACTCTTGCCCGGAGAATCCCATGGACGGAGGAGCCTGGTGGGCTACAGTCCACAGGGTCGCAAAGAGTCGGACAGGACTGAGCGATTTCACTTTCACTTTCACTTTCAGCGAGATCACAATTTAATGGGATTAAATAACACTTACAGGGCAGCTCCAGAGAAGGCAATGGCACCCCACTCCAGTACTCTTGCCTGGAAAATCCCGTGGATGGAGGAGCCTGGTAGGCTACAGTCCATGGGGTTGCGAAGGGTCAGACATGACTGAGCGACCTCACTTTCACTTTTCACTTTCATGCATTGGAGAAGGAAATGGCAACCCACTCCAGTGTTCTTGCCTGGAGAATCCCAGGGACGGGGAGCCTGGTGGGCTGCCGTCTATGGGATCGCACAGAGTCGGACACGACTGAAGTGACTTAGCAGCAGCAGCAGCATAGGGCAGCTCACTCAGGGCACAGAGGAGGGATAGAAATCTAGCCTGATTTTGAGCAACGGAGCAGTTGGCTCTTCTGACTCTGCCAGAGTTCCTGTCTTTGGACTCATTTGTCCTTCAGGTCCATATCATCTGCCCTCCCAGTCATCATGGTTAGCATCACAACTGTTTATAGTTGTTGTTTAGTCACCAAGTCAGGTCTGATTCTTTGCAACCCCATGGACTGTAGCCTGCCAGGTTCCTGTGTCCATGGGATTTCCCAGGCAAGAATACTGGATTGAGTTGCCATTTCCTTCTCCAGGGGATCTTCCCAACTGTGGAATCGAACCCTCATCTCCTACATTGCTCCAGGTATAGTCTGTTTGCCTGGTACCACAGTAAACACAGTACACACATACCACACACAGCATGTGTATAGTGTATTTAATTCTCACAAGAGTCTAACAAGACAGTTATTACCAGCTTGAGAAAAGTGATGTTTAGAGATTATGCAAATCATCCAAAGTCACCAATCAGGAAGCCTTCCTGGTCTGCCCTCTTCCTCTGCCTTTTTAGATGTGCTTGCCTAGTACCCAAAAAAGGTCATTGTCATTGTGCTTAGCCATCACAAATTTAAACATTCTGAGATGTATGTATATTTCTAGACTGTGTGCTTCTGGGAACCATTCCATTTTTATCTGTGTGTGCTTAATGCCTAACTCAATATTTGGCACAGGATTTAGAACTCATTAAATAAATAATTGCTTACACAAGGCAAAGCCAGGATTTGAACCCAGATTTTTCTAACCACAAAGCTCATGCCTTTCCATTGTATCACATTGTGCTACATTCTCTCCCCTCGCTGCTCCATCTCCACCCGCCACCCCCCCCCCCCCCCGCCCCAATAAATGAGGGTTTGCCTTTCTCTCCCGATTACCGTCTGTCCCATAAAAGCTTAAGTCCCAACTGACAATTATTTTTCTCTGTCTCTGGGAAGACTGGTGATTAAACCAAAAAGCACAGCCACATCTTTTTCAAAATCAAATAAATGCCTTTTGGAAAAAGCCCTCATTGCCTTCAGATGCAGTTGCAGCACACATGTGAGCATCAAAATAAACTTTTTGTTATAAATATTAACTACATTATGGACAGAGACTTAGGATTCCATCTGTTCGATGGGGCTTTCACTTAAGTAGAATCTTTTGAAACCAGAGCCACAAATCACTGTTCCTATTGGCCTCACGTGGAAATATCTCACTTCAACAGAACCCTATGTCCAGTGACACCTGCTATGACCCTGCAGTTTGTCTACACAGAACTGCAGAAGGCAGCACAGATAAGCTATGGCATGGACTTGACTCATCAGCAGTCAATCATGAGGTTGCCTTTGCTGGAAAACTCCTGCCAGTTCACAGGAGCTTGAAACTCAGCTGAAAACAGCAGCTGGACCTGGTGCTGGAATGAAGACACTGCTGTCTCCTCCCATTCTTTGCCAGGTCCTTTTTTTTTTTTTTTTTTTTTGCCAGGGTTTTAAATGCCTGCTTTTGGAGGCAGAATCACAGAGAGACAGACCTGGATTCTGGGGACACAGAGGGCTAATATGCTGGCTGTGCATTTGCAAACTGGAACCTTGGCAAGTATGAAGCATCTGAATCCTAAATCCCTATGTCCTTGTCTGTGAAATAAGACAGTGCTACAAAGAGTAAATAAGGAATGCATGTAAAACAGTAGTGCCCTTTGGCCAGACAGTGGTCTGGCAAAGACTCTTCATTCCTCTTGAAAGGAGATAAAGGATCACACATGGAAATACCATGCGTGTGTGCATGCTTAGACTCTCTGCAACCCCACGGACTGTAGCCCACCAGGCTCCTCTGTTCATGGGATTTCCCAGGCAAGGATACTGGAGTGGCTTGCCATTTTCTTCTCCAGATGAGCTTGGACTTTGTAACAAGTTCAAGGTGCATTAAGCAATATCACTCTCCATTTAAAAAGCATTTTACAGGAATTATATCTATTCTTTCTATATCCTTGGTGGCAAGTTTGGCTTTCTAAGCTGTACTTTCTCCTTGAGGACACAAAGATAAAAAGATTAGCTCAGAACATCAATGGCAGCAACAAGATTGGAATCCAGAACATTTATCATCCATGATAGCTGAACCTTATGGTCCTTACTCAAGCAGAATGACTACAGACAATCTGAATAATGACTACACTAAAAACGTTGTCAAATCAGGCTCATAAATTATGTTGTAATAGAATATTATAAGTTGGCTACACTAAAAGGCAAATATCAATCTTATGGTTTGTACTTAACAAAAAGTTAACAATTTCATTCGCCCATTGATGGAAATGATTAAGAACTAGTCCTCCAACTTAGATTTTTTTTAAAGCAGGAATAGAGTCAAACTCAGAAGTATGTACTGTCTTCCCCAGTGGCTCAGTGATAAAGAATCCACCTGAAATGCAGGAGACGTGTGTTCGATCCCTGGGTTGGGAAGATCCTCTGGGGGAGGGCCTGGCAACCCATTCCAGTATTTTTGCCTGGGAAATCCCATGGACGGAGGAGTCTGATGGGCTACAATTTGTAAAGCCAAAAACAGTTGGACAAGAGAGCACAGAACACAGAAGTTATATACGAGGGAAAAAGAAAATTGTATCAAATATAGGTTTCTGGGTACAAAATAATAAAATTCTAATGATAGATCTTGGGAAATTCTACAAGTCTTCATTTAAATGAGAAAGTGATCAAGTTGCTTTAATATCTGGCCAGTTAGCTTTTCTCCAAAATGGCCAAACTTATGCTGAACTCAACGAGTTTAGTATTTCATTTCTTGTTTTCACAACTGCTTTATGTAAAAAAAAAAACCCCACATTAGAAAAATAGCAACAGACCAGTTATCTAGACATGCTCAGCAGCTGGAAATTTTGTCGAAATGTAATTGACTTCCCATTCTTCTGTCAACAGATGTAAAGCAGGAAGACAGTGTACAACATTGTACAAAAATCATTGGCTAAAGATTACGAAGAGCCTCAAAGAACCCAAATAATAAAACTTCTCCTATAACATAATGATCTTTCCAGTATGCTTTTGTCCCATTCTTTCTCAGTCCCACAGAAAGGCATAAAAAATGTAGTGTCCACCACTGTAGGTGCCCCAGTTACAATTTTTACAATGAAAGATCATGAACTGTGTCATAAAATAGAGGCCTTTAATTATAGTCATTTAACACATTGTAACTCACCAGTGATTTTTGCATTCAGTGTGTTTCAAACAGCTGAGCTTGAAGTATGTGGAGATTTGTTCACCACTTATTATCCATGGGCCTCTGCAGCTGCATGGCCTCCTAAGTATGGTTTTCCTACCGAGTTTAATGACTCCTTGGAAACAAGATGGAACCAAGGAAACAGCAGTGAAAGAAAACACCCAACTGGAGAGGGAGTTAACCCAGGTGTGAAAGTGGGTGGGACTGTGAATCAGGATGAAAGAAAGCAGGCAGCTAGCCTCATGGAAGGTGGGCTCCGGGCCCCAGCTGAACGTCCTGTGAGCTCTTGTCTCTTCTTTTGGGCTCCTGGAGTCTATGCAGATTGGGGAACTCAAAGGGTACTTTCTACAGATAAACCCCACCCACCCCCAGCACAGGTGTGAATTGCAGGATGAGACAACCCTCTCGCCTCCTCTCCGACTTGATCATCCCCGTGTTGAGGCCAGTCCTCTATCAGCAGTGGGACAGGGAAGGCCATTGTCCCCCAGAGGGGAACAGTGTTACCCAAGAGGGACATAAGCTCTTCCTGAATTTCCCTCTATTTTTTTTCTTTTCTTTTTAAGAAAGATTTATTTGGCTGTGCCGGGTCTCAGTTCTAGCCTGCGGGGTCTTTGATCTTGTCGAGGCATGCGATCGCTCAGTTGCAGCATGTGATGTAATTCCCTGATCAGGAATTGAACCTGGGCTCCTTGCAATGGGAGTTGGCATCTTAGCCACTGGACCACCAGGGAAGCCCTTCCTCTATTGTTTTTCTGAAATATATTTCCCTCCTTGTCACAAAAATGAAGAAAATTCTCTCAGCAATTTAAAAATAGATAAGCAAAAAAGGAGGAGAAGGAGAAAAGGAGAGAAGAAAGAGGAGAAGGAGAAAAGGAGAGAAGAAAGAGGAGAAGGAGAAAAGGAGAGAAGAAAGAGGAGAAGGAGAAAAAGAGAGAGAAAAGGTACGAGAAATCGCATTCATGCCACACCTCCGACAAAAGCACTGTTAGCCCCTCAGCCCTTATTCTTGGTGAGAACAGCCTTATACACAGACTCTATGCACATCTATTATCATTCCCTTACGACACAGCCCTGTGGGGGGTTTTACTACCTAGGAGGCTATGCCTGCCTGCTTTAAATCTTTCTGATAAGTATTACAAAATTGTCCTCTAGAAATCTAGTTATTTTATATTTGTATCAGAAGAACAGGAGTGACCATCTCCTGACACATTTACTTACAGAGAATGCTATTTTTAACTTGCTAATTTGAAAGCTGGAAGCCAATTCCTAGTCGTTTGACTTCAAGTTACTTTATCATGCCCTTAAATTTCCACCTCTCCTTTTCCATCCCCTTGGGGGTTGGTCCAGGGGAGATTCTCTGAATTTCCATCCCCCTTTCTCTCAGGCTGACATTTTCAGAGAGGATGTTCCTGCAGAATGAAGTAGAAACCAGAGGAAATTGTTATAGAAAATTAAAAGAATATAAAAAATTTAAAGTCTGAAGACTAAGCTATTCTGTCATTGCTTATCTCTAGGTGGAGAGAAATAAGAGCATGGGAGAACCAGGAGAAAGCTCTCAGAGCTTGTGTTCAGACAAAGTATGCATACTTTCTGCTTTCAGTTCATTGGTGAAAACAAGTAACATGATATTCATGGGGCTGAGATGTTAAATTCTCTCAGAGGGAGACATCCATAGGAAGGGGTGTATGGGGAGGGGAATGAGTACTTTGAAATGTATTATCCACTGTGTAGTATGCAGGTGTCTAGTACTTATGTTCTTGCAAATTTTGTTAAGACCTGGTCAATTCACAGAAAATGTGATGACCCTAATATTACTCTTGGGGAAACCAGGACTCGGAGAATGAAGCAGCATTCCTATTGCCTGGGAGAGTCCTAACCAGTCTGGAATTATGTTAATTCTGTTGTTCCTTCTTGGGGTTTTTTTTTTTCTCTTCTCTCCCGAGCCCAGCCTTTTGATTTTCCTTCTGATGCTTAATGAGATCTTCTGATAACGAGCTCTCAGTATTACACTTGGGCCTTTCTATGGAATGTGTGCTCAGTTGCATAGTCGTGTCTTTCTGGTCCCATGGACTGTTAGCCTGCCAGGCCCCTCCGTCCATGGAATTTTCCAGATGAGAATACTGGAGTGGATTGCCATCTCCTTCTTTAGATCATCTTCCTCAACCAGGGACTGACTCACGTTTCTTGCATCTCCTGCATTGGCAGAAGGATTCTTTATTAGTGAGCTACTTGGGAAGCCCCCTTTCAAAGAAAGGGGTGCAAATAGAAAGGAAACCCAGCCTTCTGTGTCTAGTTGAGAAGGCCTTGTATTTAACAGCTTCTGGACTGCATGTTAAAAAAGAGGAGACATTATTTTGCCAACAAAGGTCTGTCTAGTCAAAGCTATGGTTTTTCCAGTGGTCATGTATGGATGTGAGAGTTGGATCATAAAGAAAGCTGAGCACTGAAGAATTGATGCTTTTGAACTGTGGTGTCAGAGAAGACTCTTGAGAGCCCCTTGGACTGCAAGGAGATCCAATCAGCCCTGAATATTCATTGGGAAGCACTGATGCTGAAGCTGAAGCTCCAATACTTTGGTTACCTGATGCGAAGAACTGGCTTATTGGAAAAGACCCTGATGCTGGGAAAGATTGAAGGCAGGAGGAGAAGGGGACGACAGAGGATGAGATGGTTGGATGGCATCACCAACTCGATGGACATGAGTTTGAGCAAGCTTCAGGAGTTGATGATGGACAGGGAAGCCTGGTGTGCTGCAGTCCGGGTCTCAAAGAGTCAGACAAGACTAAGCAACTGAACTGAACTAAACAGATCATTAATATCTCATTTCTTAGAAGAAATTGAAGTGTTCAGCTGGGGGAGTCTTTCTGTATCTCTTTGGACTTGGCCTCCATCTAGTACTCATGGAATGAGACTTTAATATGGAATTAAATTCGGGCTTCCTGGGTCAACCTCATCCTCTCCTCATCTTAGAGAGAAATGGACCAAAAAGCAGAATTAAGAAGCAGATGAGAACCCAGACATTACACACTATTCAATAAATATTTGCTTTGTCAAAAAGTGTGCGTGTGTGTGTGTGTTAAGTCATGTCTGACTCTTTGTGACACTATGGGCTGTAGCCCATCATGCTCCTCTGTCTATGGGGATTTTCCAGGCAAGAATAGTGAAGTGGGTTTCCATGCCCTTCTCCTGGGGATCTTCCCGAACCAGGGATGGAACCCGTGTCTCTTTTATCTCCTGCGTTGGAAGGTGTGTTCTCTACCATAAGCAACTCCTGGGAAGCCCCATCAAAAAAGGGTACCTCAAGTTTTTTGGCATAATCTGAACATCTCTTTAAGAATGGGATGATAATTAAGGTAAAAAAAAAATGTGTGACTTGAAATGGAATAGAATGTGGCTGAGACAAAGCTTGGAGATGCTAAAGAGCCCTTTTTGAAATGCCCTTGAGCAGCAAATGTGCAAAATAAGAGATTTTTTTTTCTTTTGGCAAGTGAGGCTTTGATCCTGTAACCTTCATCCATATTTAACAGCAGTTGATTTCAATTGACTCCCCAAACCTTCAACCTCATTTAACTTACCTCTATTTACCGAAAACATAAACTCCTCATTCAAGCTAGAAGAACGTGAGAGAAAAATAGGCTGAAAAGGCAGGAATCATGTAATAACAATCCAGGAAGCAGTGAAAGCCTTGCAGCTATGATCACCAAGGGAAATCTCGAAATAATGGAACGACTATCCATCTTTCTGGGTATGCCTGCATTACGCCATGTACTGCTTATAAAACACTGAACAGCTTCTGAAGCTCCAGAGAAAGATGGTCAAACGTGTCTTTACTTTATTAAATTTTCTGTTTTCAGTTTTATGTCTGTGTGACGTTTACCATCAGAGAAAAGTAACATCATTTTCAAGGAACACCCAGGGGAGGGTGGTTGTTTCTCTTGGAGACCAGGAATGCTCACCAGTCAAGTGTGGTGTCAGACATTGAAATAAACAAGAGATCAAAGGGAATATTCATCCAATTTTAAATGTTTTGAAGAAGACTATTCCCTTGCTGAATTGCTTGGTATGAATGAGGTAAGCGGCAAATAAGAAAAAAATGTACTGAGGAGCAAGAGTTGAAGAAATTGCACAAAAAGCAGGTACAGATAGCTGCTATGATGACGTATATGCTGGCTTTAAGTAGTCGGCTTAATTCTAATGTCCTCGTCGGCTTTTTAGAGTTCAAGTGGCAATTTTGTGTTTGCACAGCACCCTGGAGACTCAGACTTCTTGTGAGCTTGGCATGCTCTTGCTTGACTCTGTTGGGAGAAACTTTCTCATGAGTGTTGAAACTGATTTTAAGATGTTAAATTAGATTTTACTACCTCTTGACATTCATTTCCTCATTAAAATTTTTAACAGATTTTTTAATATTCATTTCCTCATTAAATATTTTTTGGGGGACGTGGACCATTTTTTAAGTCCTTATTGAATTTGTTACCATATTGCTTCTGTTATGTTTTTAGGCCACAAGGCACGTGGGATCTTAGCTGCCCAGCCAGGGACCGAACTCACATCTCTTGCTCTGGAAGACAAAATCCTGATCACTGGTCTGCCAGGGAAGTCCCTACTACTTCGTTTGCATAAAAGCAGAAATATTATAGCTCCTTGTGGTAACTATTCTAGGATACAAATCTTTCTCCCAATTGCTCTTTTTTAATCTAAAACTGCCAAACCTAGCTATCATGTTTAGTCTTCACTTATGCTGTTCTTGCTTCCACTTCAGCTTCCCAGTCAGAGGAGCTTAGCACTGCCCTCGCCCACAACCACACACAGAGACACACACAGTCACCACCATTGTGTCCAGGAAGGTCACAGTAACACTATTCCATTTTCTTTGTACCCCTGTGTAGCTCATGTTCCATCTTGTGTCTTAGAAGTCTGGGTACGTGATATGTCTCTCTCTCTCACCAAGAAGGTACTATGCTGTAGTGATTTATAGCAAGGCTGGCAAATGTTTTTTGTGAAGGACCAGGCAGTAAGTATTTTAAACATTGCAGGCCTTGTAGATGACTTCTCAGCTCAGCCACTGTAATGCAAAAGCAGAGATGGTGTGTAATCTAATGTGCACATCTGTGTTCCAATAAAACTTTATTTACAAAAGCAGGAAGCTAACAAGAGTGGCCTACGGGTTTGCTGATGCTTGGCTCAGAGTGTGGACTTTGGAAACACACTTTCTCACTTTCTGGCTCTGTGCCTTTGGGTAAGTATTGAACTCCTCAGTTTTCTCATCTTCACGAGGACAACAATCACACTGACTTGATAGGATTGTTTGGAAGGCTAAATTAGCTGATACGCATAAAGACTGATGCTTGCCTGTGATCTCAGATGGTCTCTGCCTATTAGGAACTTCTGATGTTGATAACAGTCGCTAGCTGGTTTCACCTGTGATGAGTTCAGTGTGTCATTCATGTATCGTCCACTCACACCAAATATACTGACCCTCTGATGCTCTCTAGGCAAGTTGTTAAACATTGAAATAAAATAATTGAAACTCCCTATCAGTATTAAATATCCACTATGTGCCAGACATCAGACACAATGTTTTTTATGTGATGATCTCATTTCATATTAACCATCCTGGGGCAGGGAAACAGAGGAGGAAATGAGACTCAACTCATGTCAGTGACTCAGCTCAGGGGATTGGTAGGGGATGGAGAAGAGGTCTGAGTCCAGATGCCTGGTGCTCACTGGCCACCCTTGGCTGCCTGCTCTGTGTATCAGGAATGGTTCCTTCCCTTAAGAAGCTCTGCCCAGCACTGCCTGACCTACACTTATCCCCTTGCTTTCTCCTCCTGTCAAGAAGATTCGATTGAGAGAAGAAAATTATTCTCTTGGGACCAGAGAATTAAAAACAAGAGCCCATGAGCAGCCCAGTCATTAAAGTATTAAGTTTCACATCGATCCCAACCTGGGGCTAATAGAGCTTCTCAGGATGAACCCGCCAACCCTCAGCACCACCTCCTCTCTGTCCCAAGGCCTTGTCATACCCAGTGTCAGCCAGTTGCCATCAGTTTCCATTTGGAAAACAGTACATCTGAGATTTTAAAATTCCTTGACACTTGGGGATGAGTCAGCACATTTTGACTTTTAAGGCCAGCCATGGGGGACTCTCAGAATCACGTTTTCCAGCTTTCAGGAATAGACCTGTGTGCCTTGAGGATTGATTTGCCATTGCCTGGTTTTACCTTTCTGCTTGGAAAATAAAGATATCATGTCCCTTTCTCGATTTCAGCCAAGTCAGAAAGCAGTAAGCGGCAGGGCTGTTTTGTGGGAAAAACCACCAGACTCAGGGGACTCTATGTTTTAGATGTGCCAGCTTGAGCCAATTTACAGAAGACACTGTCGGCTCTGTGACCCCACTGTCGCTTTCATAAAGCCACAGCCACACAGGGGTGTGCATGAGGACAGAGGAGGCACAAACAATGTAATGGCTTTGGGATAAAGTATAATATCGGTACTTTCAGAAAGTGGACTTTGGGTGAGATCTGTCATAAAATTGTGCAGATATGCAGAAGTCTGTTTGCTTCTCTTACATAAGGAAGGACTATATTGCTCTACAGTTGGGTGCGCTGGTTAAAAAGAGAGAAAAAGAAATAGGGAATAGGTATGAAATAGAGCCCCAGCCAGTCTTACCATCGCTCTTAAAGAATTAACCACTTCCTTGGGCACCTAACTGAACGAAACAAAGATAACAAAAAAAGTGGCCTTTTCTGTAGAAGTCAGATGACATCAGTCTGTCAGAAGCTATTTCAAACAGAAAGCTTGTTTCTTCAGCTTGGAATTCTGTAAGCACCCTCTGTCTCAGGTTGGGTCTAAGAAAAGATTAGGATACTGCCGAACTGTCTAACCTAGATTCAGGGATTCATGACATGCAATGCAGTAGACAGGTTTGCTCACACTCACACCCAAAGGGAGAATCACGGGACACAGGTCAGGAGAGAAAATTTGGTGGCAGGTGGTCACATACCAGTGTCTAGATCTGCTTTTCTAAATACATAACTTTTCTATTAACTCTCAGAAAAATAGATTTAAATAGGTAGCATTTTTTTTTAAATCACACTTTATGTTTTAAAACATTGACCAGGAAGCCAAGGAGGAACAGAAAAATTACCTCCAATCACGATTCAGAAGCACAGCCTCAGGCCTGAAGGCCAGACGCGGGGTCTCCAGAGGCCAGCGCTGACCCCAGGATGGCGGGTGTGACGGGAACAGAGTGCGAATTCAGTTTGATGCTGGAATCTGGGATGCTGAAGGTAACTCCCTGTGGGCAGCTGAAACTGGTTCCTGGGAGCCTGGCACAGACCTGGCCATATGGAGGTGAAATAAAGCCAAGCTCTGGAGTTCTGGCTCCATCCCTCTGGTCTCAAGGGCCTCCCCTGTAAAATAAGGTGATGGCCTCAGAAGAGCACATTTAAACCCTGTTCTCAGAGCGCCAGGCAGTGCTTCTTGTTTTATGAATAGGAGACTCAGCTGAGGATTTTAGTAAAATGAAGATTCCCAGGCTGTCTCCTGGGACTCTGATCTGATGGGTTGCTAGTGGGGAGGGGTGGGGGTATTTGCAGAGGACAGAAGTCTGGGACTCCAGCAAGGAACCTAGGACCTACTTTGACAAGTGTGGCTTTGAGACAGGCTGGGACCTGGGACCTTTTGCTGCAGTGCTTGCGTCTGGACAAATGTTTCCTCCTCGAGCAATAGAATACAGAGAAACTAGAAGGGACGAAGGTCTTCCCTGGGGGCTCAGCAGTAAAGAATCCACCTGCAAGGCAGGAGATGCAAGAGACAGGGGTTCGATCCCTGGGTCGGGAAGAGCCCCTGGAGAAGAAAATGGCTACCACTTCAGTATTCTTGCCTGGGAAATCCTATGGACGGGCTGCAGTCCATAGAGTTGCAAAGAGTCAGACATGACTAACGTGATTGAGCATACACTCACGCACACAAGAGACTGAAAATAACTATTAATATGTGCATGTGCAGTTGGAGACAGATTACAGACAAAGATATAAAAAAAAGGCCAAAAAACCCACTTCTGAAGAGCTGCGAACAAAAGCAGGGTACTGCTCCTGCCCCCCAGACAAGACACCATAAAGAGGAAGGGAGACCACCTAAGCCATCCGTTCAGCCAGCTCCCATGATGCATCCCTACTCTCACCCCATATAAGGAACAAGCTCACTCTGCCTTGGGGAGCAAGCTAAGGAGCCAATTACTGTTCTTGATCCTTCTGCTGCAGCAGGGACCCCAGTAAAGCCTGGCTGGAATTTCTTGCCTGGCCTCTGATCAGTTTCTATCGGTCGGGGAAGACCAAGAACTCTGGCTGGTACCAGCATTCCATTGCTCCCTCCAGAAGTTTACTTCATTTGCCTTGTATTTTTAACTTCTCTCTCTCTCCTGTACCATCTTGCTTCCAAATAATCTCAGGTCATTTTCTCCATCTCGAGAGAATTAAGGGGAAGAAACTCTAGAGCAGGGCCTCTGCATGTTTGTCTTTATAGGACATTGACTCCGAATGTAGAGGAAGCAATACGTATTTGCTGGGTTGAAGCCTTCACATTTCCACATATATTATCAATGTACCTGAAATTTATATCCTAATTAAAAACTCACCTTTGGCTAAGAATCTATTAACGGGGGAAGGCTCATGTCAAATTCATTAATGAGGGTCATTCTGCTGTCAACTATTTGCTCATCTGAACTGAGGTTACCTTAGTTTTATGCCATCATTACTATTTGTCAATGAATAATAATGATCTTGAATTTCATAGCTATGTGAGATTGCATTTTCTCTAATAATTGTTACAATTGATACTTACATGTTTTTTATTCCTACAACAGTCCTGTACTAATTAACATTTTTTTTTCATACTAATAGTTGTCATGAAGTCAAAGTTCTCAGGGTAACTCTTGGTAAGAATCATTTGCACTTGTACTTCCAATGTGCACTTGACCTTGGGAGCACTCAGGACAGGAAGCTCAGATCCCTTAGGACAGCGGAGGTATTTGTCGGGGTTGAGGTGGGGGGCGCAGAAAGCTACTCAAAGAGGTGAGTTTTGAATTGCAATTGAAAGTGGAGGAGACACTCAGAGTCATCAGCTTGGAGCCCTCCTGGAGAGGTGGCACCATCGCTCAGATGACGGCCGTTCTCACTGAATCCATGACAGTATCCTTTCACAAAGCTCTGATTGTTCGGCTGCTTCCACACGTCTGCTTCTGAGCGCCTTAGAAACCTGTTCACAGCCTATTCCCTTATTTTGCAGAAAAGCTCCCCCACTCCTGCTCCCAGCCCTTCCGGGTTCTTTCTGGTGTGTCTGTGACTCAGTGTGACAACCTGGTCACCAGGTGTCCATCCACGGCTGGACTCTCCCTCTGCCTGGGACTGACTCCTGGGCCAGGCGTTGGGAGAGGGGTGGGGAAGGGCCCCTGGATTAGCTCAGTTTCCCACATCCCACCCTCTGCTGAACTTGGGTCTGTGGAGGCTCCTATGGCCAATGACCACATCTCACTCTTCTTGTCATTTCAAGTCATCAGGTTCTTGTTGTTGTTTAGCTGCTAGGTCATGTCCGATTACAATCCCATGGACTGTAGCCTGCCAGGCTCCTCTGTCCATGGGGTTTCCCAGGCAAGAATACTGGAGTGAGTAGCCATCCCCTTCTCCAGGGGACCTTTCCACCCAGGGATCGAACCCAGGTCTCCAGATTTTTTTTTTTTAACCATCTGAGCCACATGCTTCTTTAGAGATTAGTTAAGAAGAGGGAGTTGAAATCTGAAATCACCCTGAGGTTCTCACTTCCCTGTGGCTGGGAGCAAGATTAGGTCAAGCTGAAGCTGGAACTCAAGGGTGGGAGCCTGGTCCCCTGGGGACCCCCATATGGGAAGTTGGCATCATGGTGTAGCGGGGCAGGTGGGGTGGGCGCTGGTCCTGCCTGTGTCTGGTCTCACTGGACAAACCCCTTAACTGTCTCTGGGACTCATTTATTCATCTATAAACCAGGTAGATGAAAATATCTGTCTTGCTGTTCTCTCCTCAGTCTTAGGAGGAATCATTGAGACAGTATCCGTGTACTTGTTTTGCAAACAGAAATCAATTACACTCCGGCGAGGGCAAGGAATCCTCTTTGATCTGCCCTTTGATCTTGAACTCCAGCCCTGCACCTGCTCTGCACACCGATCACTGGGCGGTGGGTGGGGCCTGGCTCGGGGGTGGGACTGGCTGCCCACCGCCCCCCTGCCACCCCAGATCCTGCTCAAGGCCAAGGGCTTCTCAGGAGCACCCTGCCAGGTGCAGGGGCGTGGTTGCCCCACCGTGGCCTGGCCTCTCACCGCATTGAATCTATTCCAGCCATTCAATAGGAATAATGAGTAGTAAGAAATCCATCAGCCCCGCATGGACCCCGTAATCCTGACCCCATTTAGCAAATCTGATGATACTTAGCATATCAGACTGTTGGCTTTCTTTCCAGCAAACAGTCAAACATGATTAAACTCTCTCCTCATTTCCATGTTAATAGCACACCCACCTGAAGAATTCAGGAAAGCACATTTCTGGAAAAACTCAGTTTTGTTTTAAAAATTTCCAGTGTTGAAATGAACAGCGAGCAACTAACCTGCAGAAATATCCCCTCCAGACAGGGGCTCAGGGTTTCCTAGGTGGCGCTAGTGGTAACCCACCTGCCAATGCAGGAGACACGGAAGATGGATTCGATCCCTGGGTTGGGACCATCCCTTGAAGAAGGGAATGGCTACCCACTCCAGTATTCTTACCTGCAGAATTCCATGGACAGAGGAGTCTGGTGGGTTACAGTCCATGGGGTCACAAAGATTCAGACATGACCAAGTGACCAACACAGTCACTTTCTAGATCCCAGGCTCCCTAATCGTGTCTTTCAGGCCCACATCCAGTCTCACGGCCTTCCTCGTGGAGATACGGCTGAACTAAAGAGCCTCTTGATGAAAATGAAAGAGGAGAGTGAAAAAGTTGGCTTAAAACTCAACATTCACAAAACGAAGATCATGGCATCCAGTCCCATCACTTCATGGTAAATAGATGGGGAAACAATGGAAACAGTGAGACTATTTTGGGGGGCTCCAAAATCACTGCAGATGGTGACCACAGCCATGAAATTAAAAGACACTTGCTCCTGAAAAGGAAAACTATGACCAACCTAGACAGCATATTAAAAAGCAGAGACCTTGACAGCAAAAATCCATCTAGTCAAAGCTATGGTTTTTCCAGTGGTCATGTGTGGATATGAGAGTTGGACTATAAAGCAAGCTGAGCATCAAAAGAATTGATGCTTTTGAACTGTGGTGTCAGTGAAGACTCTTGAGAGTCCCTTGGACTGCAAGGAGATCAAACCAGTCAATCCTGAAGGAAATCAGTCCTGAATATTCATTGGGAAGCACTGATGCTAAAGCTGAAGCCCCAATACTTTGGCCACCTGATGTGAAGAACTGGCTCATTGGAAAAGACCCGGATGCTGGGAAAGACTGAAGGCTGGAGGAGAAGGGGACAATAGAGGATGAGATGGTTGGATGGCATCACCAACTCAATGGACATGAGTTTGAGTAAGTTCTGGGAATTGGTGATGGACAGGGAAGCCTGGTGTGCTGCAGTCCATGGGGTCGCAAGGAGTCGGACATGACTGAGGGACTGAACTGAAAGCCCCATCCTCACCTCTTAGTATACTTCCTGGAGGGGGCACAGCAGTGGCCTCTGGAGGCAGGCAGGGTAGGTTCCATGCCTTGGCTCTCTGGTGGACAAGCCATCTCATTTCAGGCAAGAAGCTTACCAAACACTGTTTTCCCACCCACTGGAAGGGGAATCATAACATTATTTGCATTGATCTGCTTTATAAGGTTATCATGAAGAATTGTAAATAAATGATGTGTAGAGCACTTAGCTCGGTGCCTAGAATACAGTCAGTTCTTAATAAAGGTTGGCTACTGTTATTTTGTTTTTGTTATCGTAAATAATGTATCACCACCATTCACTGTTCCTCTCAGCAGCCTCTCAACAGCAGTGAAGACAGAGCAGTTTCTAGCTTCCGTCTTTGTCCCTCCTGCACTCAGGGGACAAGGAAGAGGGAAGTGAGACAGGGTCCTTCTGCTTCTGCTCTCACACTGTTTGGGGGATGAGGAGATGCACTTTTTTTGCCCTAAGTCCCCAGTGGCTCAGCGGTAAAGAATCTGCTTGCAATTTAGGAGACATAGGAGACACAAGTTCAATCCCTGGGTCAGGAAGACACCCTGGAGGAGGAAATGGTGACCACTCCAGTGTTCTTGCCTGGAAAATCCCATGGACAGAGGAACCTGACGGGCTACAGTCCATGGGGTCACAGAGTTGGATGTGATTGAACACACACACACACACATGCACACGCACCATCTTTTACCACATGGGCGAGTACTCGGTTTCTTAAAGCTCTAAAATGCAGGGATTCCTCAGAAGCCCTGCTTTAGGTTTCTTGTATTCCTGAGGATGGGTTCAGTGAGAGATAGTCACAGAACTTAGTTCTACTTCTGAACCCTGCCATCTGCAGTCCAGGTTTTCTGCTCAGATAATCCATGACCCTTGCTCTGTGAATCATTTGGGGGTACTGGTCCCCAACCTTTTTGGCACCAGGGACTAGTTTCATGGAAGACAACTTTTCCATGAACTAGGGGTGAGGGGATGGTTTCTGGATGATCCAAGTGCATTACATTTCTTGTCCACTTCACTTCTCTTATTATTACATTAGCTCCACTTCAGATCATCAAGTGTTAGATCCTGGACATTGAGGATACCTGATTTGGGAATTTTCTTACAAAACACAAAGCCATGAGAAATGTCCCTCTTTGGTTTGGGATTGGGAGTGAAAAGGATGATGGGAGGGAGGATTAAGAGGGTCCCTCTCTCTGCTCTACTGTTGTGCTGTTGTCCACATTAATTTCTAGACCAGTGATCCAGGGTGTGCCTGCCTGAGCCCACCCCAGTGAGGCCATAGGGATCCTCCCAGTGGTGACCACAGAGCTAGCCCTGTTGCTGTTGTTGTTGAGTTGCTAAGTCAAGTCCAACTCTTTTATGACCCCATGCCAGGCTCCCGTGACCTCCACTATCTCCTAGAAGTGAAGTGAACTGAAGTCACTCAGTCGTGTCCAACTCTTTGCAACTCCATGGACTGCTGCCTGCCAGGCTCCTCTGTCCATGGGATTTTCCAGGCAACAATACTGGAGTGGGCTGCCATTTCCTTCTCCAACTATCTCCTAGAGTTCACTCAAATTCATGTCCACTGGTGATATCCAGCCATCTCATCCTCTGCTGCCCTCTTCTCCTCTTGCCTTCAAATCTTTCCCAATATCAAGCTCTTTTCTAGTGAGTTGGCTCTTCACATAAGGTGGCCAAAGTACTGGAGCTTCAGCTTCAGCATCAGTCCTTCCAATGAATATTCTGGGTTGATTTCCTTTAGGATGGACTGGTTTGATCTCGTTGCAGTCCAGGGGACTCTCAAGGAGCACCATAAATCAAAAGCATCAATTCTTCAGCCCTCAGTCTTTGTTATGGTCCAACTCTCACATCCATACATGACTACCGGAAGAACAATAGCTTTGACTCTACCGACCTTTGTCGGTAAAGTGATGTCTCTGCTTTTTAATACACCGTCTAAGTTTGTCATAGCTTTGACTATTTCTGTACTGCTTCCCAATTTCATCCCTGCCACAGGCTCATGGCTCCCTGTGCCTCTGAATGTTTGCCTGGGAAATACTGAAAGTGTGAACTGAGTTTATAAAGCTGAGGGTTTAAGAATAGATTTCAAAATGCTATTTTCCCAGCAGCCTATGAATCACTTCAACTCATTTGCAAACTCAACTGTCTGCCAGAAGAAACTCATTTTTGATGACTGTGGAGAGAATGAAAGGCTTCATATATGAGGCTTTCCCCTTCTATAGTTATGAGCTGTCCTGCCCAGAGGGGTAAGAATGGGCAGCCATATAATTTAAAGTTGCCAACTCCCATGAAATAAAAATGTATCTTGAGCATAAGACAGTGGACACAGCCTCTGGTTTTCAGAACTCTAAGGCATTTTATCAGACAACCTTATTCTGATCTTTCACCAGAAGTAGGAAGATGAATATTGTAATTTAAAAAAAAGATTTGATAGAGTTGCCCTGTGCCTTGATTGACCAAAGAACCATTTGTCTCACCACCTGGTAATAAAAAGCATGTCTGGAAGATGCTTCCTCTGGATCAATGTTAAGTGAGGGCGCAGATGCTGATATGGAAGGTAGTCAGTGAGTCCTTGACAGGCGGAGAGATTCATGTCAACAGCAAATGAGATTTGCTACCCGGGCTGGGTCTCAGATGCACTGTTTTTATTTTATGGGATTTTGCTGCCTTTCTGTGTCTCTGGGATTGTTTGCTGAATTGTGCCTCCTCAGCTCTCTCTGCTCAGTCTGCTGTGCTTTTTTAATACCCTGATTTGGAACAGGGAAGCTGGGTCCTGCTAATGATGAAAGATACGTGGAAAAGGCAATCAGGCGCGAAGCCAGGATTTAGGTCCTCCGTGCGCGTGGATCAGCCCTGTGCAGCGACTTCCTCACCTCTTAGGGGAGCCTCCGAGACTGTGCCTGGAAATCGTCTCGTGAAGTGCAGCATGTCACGTCCCGGGAACTGCAGACAGCTGCAAGATGGACTGCAGCAGGACTGAGAACCTGCCAGGATGCCCTGTTCATTTGCTGCAATAATTGTACAAATGGTGCTGCCTCCCCTTTTCTAGCATGTTTTCTTTTAGCGATTCCAGATAGGGCTGTGTTTCTAAAAATTAATCCTGTTTGGGCCACCAGAGATCAAGCCTATCAAACTGACTTTAGCGAGTGATCAGTATATAAAGCCTACTTGAGACGTGAGCGTTGGAACTCTGCTGTGAGGTGGGATTTAAACACGGGCCCAGAAGGGCTTCCCAGATGGCATTAGTGGTAAATAATCCACCTGCCAGTGCAGGAGATGCAAGAGATCCGGGTTCAATCTCTGGGCTGGGAAAATCCCCTGGAGGAAGAAATGGCAACCCCCTCCAGTATTTTTGCCCGGAGAATCGCATGGATAGAGAAGCCTGGCGGGCTACAGTCCATGGAGTCACAAAGAGTCGGACACAACTGTGCAAATGAATCAGAAGGGAAGTGAGGTATTAAGTGTGAGCTCAAAAGCAGGTCCCAGTTTATGCTGAATAGAAGGCAGTTGCTTCCAGCTTCCCTCCTGGCCCCAAAGAACATCTTGGCTGAGGCTGATCAAGTTCCAACCAGATGAGAGGGTAGAAAGCAACTCCAGTTGGGGTTTGAATTAACGCCAGCCTGCCTGCCTCACTGTTCTGCAGTGTGAACCAGGTTTTTTTAAGTGCAAACAATGAGAAGGCAGGAGGCAAATCCTATGTTTGGTGCCCAAGGATCAGTTACAAATTATCTTATTGATTTTTAGATTTTTTTTTTTTAACTCCCTGGGCCATCAGCCTTCCTGCATGGCAGACCCAGAGCAGAGAGCAGTTTGGGAGGGGGAGGGGAAGCCCTGGGGATCTTCCTGGGGAGGCAGAAGCATCCTGCAAGCTTGGCGCTTGGAGGTTGAGTTGGATGTCCATCCGTTGCTTGACATCATTGAAAGCTCTGTTCTTGGCAGCAGCACAAAGGTGCAGCAGGACACTTGGTATGTGTGCATGCATGTACTGCCTGACGTAGTACATGTGTGTACACACCTATGATACAGGGCTTGACACACACAAAATGCTGGAGGTCTGCGATGCTATTCCTGAGGATGGGGACTGTCTTTCTCTCACCTTTGAACATCCCAGTGGCTAACACAGTGCTTTTCCTAAATGAGTCACAGAGATGAAACCAGCATGTAAGAAAGACGCCAAGAGATTTCCCTGGTGGTCCAGTGGTTAGATTTACCCTCCACTGCAGGAGAAGGCGATGGCACCCCACTCCAGTACTCTTGCCTGGAAAATCCCATGGGCAGAGGAGCCTGGTAGGCTGCAGTCCATGGGGTCATGACGAGTCGGACACGACTGAGCAACTTCACTTTCACTTTTTACTTTCATGCATTGGAGAAGGAAATGGCAACCCACTCCAGTGTTCTTGCCTGGAGAATCCCAGGGATGGGGAGCCTGGTGGGCTGCCGTCTATGGGGTCACACAGAGTTGGACACGACTTCAAGCGACTTAGCAGCAGCAGCAGGGGGTGCAGGTTCAATCACTGGTTGGGGAGCTGAGATCCTGCATGCCTGGTAACAAAAAAGTCAAAACATAAAACTGAAGCAATAGTGTAACAAATTCAATAAAGACTGAAAATGGTCCACATTAAAAAAAAAAAAATTCTTAAAAAAAAAAAAAAGAGAGAGAGAAGGATGCTCAACGTTATAGCCCTGAGTTCACTCTTTGGCAAAATACAACCCCTGTGCCACCCTCAAATCCATACATGACTACTTGAAAAACCATAGCTTTGACTAGATGGACCTTTGCTGGCAAAGTGATGTCTCTGCTTTTTAATATGCTGTCTAGGTTTGTCACAGCTTTTCTTCCAAGGAGCGAGCATCTTTTAATTTCAATTATTTAACTCAGTTATTAACCATGGCTCTTCCCACATGTCAATATGCAACCCCAGAAACAAACAAACATCCTAATCTTAGCTCTCTCTCCCCTAGTCCAGGGGAAAGTCTTTGGGATTCAAGATGTACAAAAAAGAGGCCCCCAGTGGAGCCCGTGCCAGAGACCTGGGTCAAGCTGAGTCATGAGGAATGTCAAGCTGATGCTCAGAAAGGCCCTCCTCTTTCTACTCAGCAGCTTCATGGTGACTGTGGCTCATATGCCAACGTCTCTAGTCCTGCTCTAGGGGTGAGGACACAGACAGGCTGTACACAGGGGGACACGTGGTCGATTTTTGCCAACGATCTGGGGTCCTAGTCACAGGAGAGGAGTCCTGGGGGAGATCCTAAATTTCCCCTCAATCATCATTTTGTTTGGATTCGGTCTCCTTCTCACTGGTTTGCCCCCAGGCGACAGTGACAAGTGCCAACTCTCTCCCAGGAGGAATGGAGGCGCATTTCAGTGTTTCGGATGAAGCTTAGTTTGCTTTTGCATCACAAGGGAGAATGACATATCCAGGGACACCTGCTCCAAGGTGTTCATAAGACTGTTGATGGTAGGGTCTTTCTTTTTTTAAAGGAAATATTCCTGCTTCAGTTTTTATCCTGCCCACATCAAAACAGCAACGATGAACACATTGGAGTTAACTGTCACCATATCAGCATGGAATCATTTATGTTAACGGTAAGCGTCCTCCTGACACTGTGGGAATGGTATGTTCCATCCTGATTAAGACAAGCACAGAGGTGGGGGTGGGGGTGGGGTGGGCAAGAAGATGACCATTTGTGGCCTGGAAAAAAGGAGCACCCCAGAAATAAGATTGTAGGAAGAGGTTACATGTGGTCATTTTGCTGAGTTTTTCTTTTTCTCCCCCAAAGAGAATACTTACGTCCATGGTATTTCTGCCTCAAGATGCATTTAATTTCCAGCTAATTGAGTCAGATTACAAATCAAATCTGTTTAATGTAAACAGAAACCCAGTTAGGCTTCAACCTTCCACCTGAATCACCCTGCTAATTAAATTCCTGATTTATCAGCTTCTCTCTCCCAGTCTCTCTCTCATTCTCTGTCTCTCCCTGTCCGATTGCCTGTGGTCAGTTAACCCTCATGACTTCCCAAGACGGAATTGAGCTGGATGCATAGCCCCCCAACATCTGGCAGCCCTTGATGCTCCAATTTGGGGGATCAATTCACTCTCCTAACTTGATCAGTATCATGGCCAATACGGCCCCACCTGGCGAGAGATACTTCAGCACATGATCAGCTCCTTGTCATATTTTGCAATTTGAGTTTACTGTTGAAATACCCTTTCCAGAGTATGAGGCATTGATTCTGACATTAAAAAGACCCTGTGAGTTGCGTAAAACTGGCGCTATTATGATTATTGCTGGAGGTCAGAGAGACTAAAGGAGACTGTTCAGTGTCACAAAGCTAGTAAGTGAGAAAGCCACAAATATGGATATGATGGTTTTTTCATTCAAGGTGTCATGGTTTGGGACTTTTTCTTTTTAACTACATCACTAAGAAGATTGAATCTCACTAGCACTAATTGTGAATCTTAAGAGAGTCTAATTTTACAGGTAATAATTTGAACCTAAATAATGCTGGAGAGAGCATCTGAATGGCTGGTGGAGTCATCTTGGGTTTCACAGCTTTCTGCCGAGTCTATCTTGCTTCTGGTGTCTAACCACAGTGGACAGCTGAGGGCATTGTGTAGTCTTCCTCAGTATTTCTCTGTCGGCCCAGTTGAAATGCCAGTGTTTTTACTGGGGTCCTGGGATGGTGGGAACTAACCAAAAACACACCCATTGGCTGCCACTGTAGATGGAGCAAGACTGAGAGACCATAGGGAAGGCAGGACTCAGTGGGGATGGAGAGATTTGAAGAGAGACCCTGTTCACCAGGTTCTAAGACAGGAAGTCTCAGTTAGACTGAGGGTTGCCCAGTGCAATATCCCAACAGCCCAGCCTTGACCTGGGGAGAGGACCAAGGACAAGGCAGAGAGGGACAATTGTCATCAAAATCACCCCTCCTGCCCAACAATTTTTTCTTGAACTGGCAGGATTTTTGAGTGTCTCATTTCTTTTTAAGGACAAATTCTCATCAATTTCAGGAACAGAAGTTCAGGATAAAGTATTTTTGTTCAATGTATATCTCACTTTCCAGTGACTGACATGCCCTCTTTTAAAGCTAATTAGAAACCAAACTGAATGAAATACTTGACTTTGACATATTATAGTTATTTTAAAAGACTTTTCACATCCAGCACCCAAAACACAAAACCAGTCATCCAAAAGGCTATTAGCATGGCCCTCCCACCACCTTGTGGGCATAGGGAAAGGCTAAATTAATCAAAATGGTAATTGCACTGCAAGTCAATTACTATTTAGGATTATTCCTACTGAACTTGGGGAAGCCCCAGTGGCTCAAGAGGCAAAGAATCCGCCTGCCAATGCAGGAGATGTAAGAGGTTCGGGTTTGATCCCTGGGTTGGGAAGATCCCCTGGATGAGGGCATGGCAACCCGCTCCAGAATTCTTGCCTGGAGAATCCCAGAGGACAGAGAAGTCTGGTAGGCTACAGTCCATGGGGTCACAGAGAGTTGGACATGACTGAGTTGACAATGTAACTGCTGAACTTGACCATAAAACTATTCATACTCACTAAACTGCAATCTTAACTGTTTTTCTTTTTTTGCAAAAATAAGCCCTGGCTTATAAGATACTCTCTCATACATGCTCGTGTGTATGTGCGCACACACATCCCAGGCTATTAGCCGAAAGGCGATCATCTCCCTCATTTTCTCAAATAGCATATATCATTCGCATGGAGCCAAAGCATAATTTGAATGAAATAGAATGCAATTTTCCTTAGCTTCAAATGAGTTGTAGTGGGAGATAATAATGCTTTCTATTTTTTCTTATCCGAAAAAGATCAGCATTTAGATCTTTAAAAAGGTCTCCCAAAGTGTTTCAGATTTAAATGCATTGTATTTAATGCAGTTTCTAAATCTTAACTACTTCTGATTCTTTTAACTGCTCAGAAAGACATACCAAGATGTTCACATCTCCTGATCTAACTGAAATCAAGCCCACAGGCATCAGTAAAAGTCAGGATGCTGCCTGACCTTCTGGAAAGTCTCCTTGGGTCTCCAGTTTTCCATGCTGGAATTGCATCCCTCCAAACTAAAATTTTTAAAAATTAAAATTTCAATCAAATCAAGTGTCTTTTGAGAGAGACCAGGAGAGGGAACACTTGGGCCCAAGTTTTAGGTAAACCATCCTTTATGAGTAGATACAATTTTACAGTGGACTGGAATAGTGTTTTACTTGCTTCTGTGATCTAGTTTGGGCTTCCCGGGTGGCTCAGATGGTAAGGAATCCACCTGCAATGCAGGCGACCTGGGTTTGATCCTTGGGTCAGGAAGATTCCCGAGGAAGAAATGGCTAGAAAACTCAAAAAGCTTTGGAGAAGAATAAGCAAAGACATTCTAAGTTAAGTTGCATAAATTATTTTTCACACTTTCTACTTGAGTGTCTATGTCTGTATTTCATTGTCTTTCATATTATTTATAGAGGTGCAAACAACTGTTTGATATATCAAGTGTATTCAGAGACAGCTGGATGGTTCAAAATCCCAGTTCCTGTTTCCTTAACGAAGTAATATTGCATTCTATGTCTCTCAGTTTCCTCATCTCACAGATTCTGGTCACTTCTCCAGTTCCTGTTTCATTCGTGCTCATAAATCTGTAATTTTTGGCTTTTTCCTCATTGGGAAAGTTACTCATGTTTTATCTGTACTAATAAACTACAGAATGCCTGTTCTGAGCCTGGTATCTCTTCAGACTGCTGATTGGTCTAACAGCAAAAAATGACATCACAGATACTTATTTAGCAAGTGAGAATGATCCTCTCTTAAGATCACAGGTTCAGTGGAGCCTGAGGCTCAGAATAATCTCTTTTATTAGAAGTTTTAGGTTTCTTTAAATAAAATTAAAATGTCATTAGGCAGAAGTTTTTAGCTCTAAGCCCATAGGAAACAATTTGTTATCTCGTATCTTCTCTTGAATGCTTTTGCTTCTACAATGCCTCTCTGACCCCAGTGGATTAGTCAAACATAAGTTGGCAGCCATCTGCACAGTGGCCCCAAACGTGAGCCTCAAGGGGAAGAAAGCCACGTTTGGAAGAGAATTTATCTAGACTTTAAATGTTTCAGAGCTACTGAATCACAAATCCCTGGTGGTGGGGTGGGGTGGGGAAAGGGGAAGAGGCCAGGGATTGGTAGTTTAAACAAAATTTCCTGGTGCATTTCTTTCTTTTCAAGATACATTCATTTTATTAATTCTTCATTTAACTTGTGCAAAGATGTATTCATGAATTCTTTTGTATACCTGCTCCCCAGGTCAGGAAGATCCCCTGGAGAAGGGAATGGCTACCCACTCCAGTATTCTTGCTTGGTTAATCCCATGGACAGAGAAGCCTGGCAGGCTACAGTCCACGCAGTCGCAGAGTCGGACATGACTGAGTGACTAACATGCCTCATAGTTTTTTTTAGTCTTTATTGAGTTTTTACAGTATTGCTTTCATTTTATGTTTTTGTTTTTTGGCTTCGAGGCATGTTGGATCTTATCTCCTGGACCAGGGATGGAAACAGCATCCCCTACATTGGAAGGCGAAATTTTAACCACTGGACCAGAGGAGTACCTCCAGGTGCATTGCTAGAGAAAGTTTGCAGGAGGCTATGCTGCTGGTTTGAAGAAGGCAGTGGCACCCCACTCCAGTACTCTTGCCTGGAAAATCCCAAGGATGGAGGAACCTGGTGGGCTATAGTCCATGGGGTAGCCAAGAGTCGGACATGACTGAGTAACTTCTATTTCACTTTTCACTTTCATGCATTAGAGAAGGAAATGGCAACCCACTCCAGTGTTCTTGCCTGGAGAATCCCAGGGACGGGGAAGCCTGGTGGGCTGCCGTCTATGGGGTCGCACAGAGTCAGACAGCACTGAAGCGACTTAGCAGCAGCAGCAGCATGTTGCTGGTTAGAGAACCACAGCTTGAGAGTCAGTGGACCAATGGACGGTGTTAAGTTTTTTTCTGAGGAAGCCGCAAATGCAGATGAAGAATTCATAGACGTTTTTTCCATATGTTAACCAAAATGCAATGATAAGGAAAGCTGCCTTCAGATGATACATTTTGTGTTGATGAAACTGGTCTCTACTGGAAACACATGTCTACATCTTGAAGGAAGAAACTGGAGCCCTAGAATATAAGGATGCTATGATGTCTGGACTGTGAATTTAGATACAAGTGCCAGTGAAGATTCAACTGTGCCAACATTTTAATAAGAGTTGCTGTTGTTTTTGTCACTTCTCTGATTAGAAATTTTATGAGTAGTCCATTGAACCCTGTTTTTGCCTTGAGTCCTGTAGCTTTTATCATGTGTTAATTTTCAGGAATACAAATATGGCAATTAGATACAGTACATAATAAAAATAAATAAAATTAATAAAGTGATAATACAGAATAGTATTAGAATACAGCCTCATTAGAACTATTAATATAGAAAGAAATGCTTACCAAATCTAGTAATAATGACCCAAGAGTAGAAGATGGAGAAGAAACAGCAGATGCAGCTGGAATTGATGAAATGGAGGTGATGTGAGTTAGATGAACACTTCTTGCAAGACTGAGTTAAACATTTTCCCTAAATTCGTCCAAACATCACCTCCAGCCACTAAGCCAGACATGTCTTCAGTGCCAAAACTTGAGAGATTAAGTTTGGGGACAGAATACCTTCAGCCCTTGATCTCTCCCTTAAATTAAACAAGCCTGCTCTCCTTGACCAGGCTTTGAACATCATTCATCTCTCCAAATGCTTCCCTCTGGGGCTCTCTGATTAACCCTTGTCTTGTCAATCATTCACCTTCTGTTCACAAGAGACGCCTGTTTGTTCTCCATGAAAACGGATCAGACGGTGGCACATCCTGGGAGGCTAGGAGGAGAAAGCCAAGGATCAGCAGCTCTGGTGGCAGATGAAAGAGCCCACAGGAAAAGGGTCCCCGGAGGAGTGCCGAGATTTGAGATCGTGTACCCTGCGTCCTCACATAGCCACGCATCTCCCTTCATGAATGAATGAAGCAAAGATGTAGCCCCTAAGGTTAAAGTTAGAGGAGGAGAAAGAGATGGTTGTCATCCCTCATCTGTGTGGCCTGAATACCAGCTTTCCTAGGTTCTCCAGCCTATCACATGGGAACAGGGGCAGGGGCAGGTTTACAGGAAGCCAGTCTCTGAGGGTCACTAGCCCGCCAGCAGTTTACACTGTCATCCACACGGAGCTCTATGGAGGATTTATCCCTGGACCAAGATGTAAGACTATGCTAATATTTTAATCCTATGTAAGCTTTCAACGGCTGATTTGGCTAAATCAGACAATGTGGAAAACGAGTGCAAACTTGCTGAAAATGCGTTTCTCAAAGAAGAGAAGGTGGAGGAATTAAAGACAGAAATCTGGTGAGCTGCTGTCTGCAAAGTTGTCAGAACAGAACTGACTAATTCAATTGACCAGAAATCGCAATTCTAAATGATGAAGCGAGGCTCTTTGTGCAAATCTGACCCCACCCCTCACCTCCAACAATGGCTTTTATTAAAAAGCCTGCAGTCCTGTGCTGGTGGAGAGGTTCTCCAAAGTCTGGAGAGAAGGAGTAGATGGAGTTCTGACTTAAAGTGTTCACTTTAAGTATTCTGGTCCCCATGGTGATGACAGCCAACAGGTCATTAGATGGATGTAAACTGTGGGATGCCCTTTCATAGTGGCTCAGTGTGAAAAAAAAAAAAAAAATCCACCTGCCTTGGTCAGGAAGATCTCCTGGAGGAGGAAATGGCAACCCACCCCAGTAGTCCTGCCTGGAGAATCCCATGGACAGAGGAGCCTGGCAGAAAACAGTCCTGTGGGTGGCAAAGAGTCAGAAAACAGTTCTTTGGGTGGCAAAGTTGTCCCACATGTGTGCATGCTCTGACTTAGTGACTGAGCATGCACGCATGTGGGACAACTATCTGAATTCACAGTTGACCTTGAGAAACGCAAGGTTATGTGAGCTACAAATACAGCTCCCCATCTGCTGTCAACTTAATCATTAGCTATCAGAGTAACAAGGTCAGGCCGCTTAGTTTTAGTTGGCTTGATGTAATGGCTTCTTACAAATCATGGTTTGAATTCTTATGTGAAAATTACTGATAAGTAGAGAATTCTGCCTAATGGTGCTGGTGAATGGTACTCTGTTAATTCTTCCAGAAATTCTTGATAGTGAATGTTTTCACACATGACACCTGAAGAAAAAAGTAACCCAAGTTGTCCTTATTGACCAATTGCTTCATAATCAGCAAACGTCCAACTTCAGAACCAGCAGGTAGTGTCTTAGGAAGGAGCTCTGACCCGTGGGCTGAGTTCCACCCCACAAACCCGAGATCCTCTGATGCTGACACTGTTTGTGAGCTTTTCATGCAATTTAGCCTGAGCTGCTTTGAGTCAAGGCTATTGGTCTAGGGATTTCAAGGCACTAGGAAGGCTCATTGATTATTTTCTTTTAAATTATGCCATGTATGTTAGAAGTCACTAGGTAATAAGTTCTGTGAAAATCTCATTTGCCAGAGGAGAGGCAGCCACTTAAATCTTGTGTTTCAGGCAAGGAACAGAATAGCTTCAGGTAACCGGGAAGCATCTAGAAACCATTACTTACTGTGTTTTATGTTCACTGATGAACAATTCTCCATCTGAGCCATCCTACTTCTGAAATGGAAGTCAAGTCTACTTCCTGTTCATGCTGGGATAGGATGGGGGTGGATCAGTGCCTCAGCTGAGATATTTGAGCTCCTTGCACGTTGCCATGTATTTTGGTTACACTGGCATTATAATTAATACATTTATGCAAAATTCAAGTAAATTTTAAGTTTATGTATGTTTTGAAATATTAATACAAATGAAAAGTAGATTTTACTGTGGTAAATATTTATAACAAATTTATCATTTTAAATAAATTGAAGTATAGTTGATTTATAATGTTGTGTTAGTTTCAAGTATACAACAGTGATTCACTTATACATAAATACCTTTTCATTTTTCCCAGATTCTTTTAATTTTAACCATTTTAAAGTGTGTAGTCCAGTAGGATGAAGTACAACCAGGGCAGCTGGGCAACCACCACTACCAAATCCATCTCCAGAACCTTCTCATCTTCCCCAACTAAAACTCTCCAGCCATTAAAAAACAGTTCCCATCCCTTCCCCCGACAGGCCCAGTTGACCACCATTCTATTCTCTGTCTGCATGAATTTGACTACTCTAAGGACCTCATAACTTCACTGACACAATGGACATGAGTTTGGGTAGACTCCGGGAGTTGGTGATAGACAGGTAGGCCTGGTGTGCTGCGGTTCATGGGTTTGCAGAGAGTCGGACATGACTGACTGAACTGAACTGAAGGACCTCATAAAGTAGAATCATACAACATTTGTCCTTTTGTGACTGGCTTATTTCATTGAGTACGATGTCTTCAAGATTCAAGCATGCTGTAGCATGTGTTAGAACTTTTAAGGCTACATAATATTCCATTGTATGGTTGGACCACATTTTTTATCCATTCATCCATTGATGGATATTTGCCTTATTTCCTCCTTTTGGCTATTCTCAATAATGCCACTATGAACATGGGTGGACAAATATCTATTCAACTCTTTGAATGTTATGTGATTGGGGGAATGTAAAACATTGGTGTATAATTCAGAAATATATAAAGAATAGTTTTGAAGTAATTCTCAGATCCCTTACCCATAAGCAGCACATCCATTACTTATTAATGTATTTCCACTGGACATTCTACCCTTGCCCCAGACTGTAATCCCACGCTTGTGAGTGGTCTTCCCTAGTTTCCTTATGTGGAGCCATTTGGGTATCCTTCTGGAAAACCAGTTTGGAGTATCATTTTATCTTCTTCATTGTTAACTGACCATGGTCAAAATCAGCCTCTTTTTATGGATACTGATAAAGAACTTTATCAGTTTAAAAGTGAGTACTCAGCCATTTCTCTGCTCTTTCCCATTAAGGGGACATCATTTTCTGGGACAGACAAGCACTTAGTTTTTTGGTTTAAAATCTGCTACAAAACCAGAATCTTTAGATGGAAGAGAGAAAGCTGTTATGTTTGCCAATAGACAGATTTTTTTTTTGTATTATTGCCACTGTGATCCCAACCTTGTGTAAAAGTTTATTCTTTCTGGGATTTCCTTTCTGGTCCAGTGTTGAGACCCTAAGTGTCCCCTGCAGGGTTCCCTGGTGGGGAACTAAAATTCCACAAACTGAGTGGTGTAAAAAAAATTCCTTTCTGCAAAATGATTTTATTTCACATTCAGAAAAGGATGTTCTAAATATTACATAATGCAGTGCATTTAGAAGACAATGATGTGAGCAAAGTATAACTGGAACACATTAATGAGGATGCTCAAACCACAAGCTGCACACACTTTTCCCTTAAATTACCTTTGTACTAAGAAAGAAAACCATTTACACTAATATGAAGAATATAGATTTTCAATAAAGTAGAACCAGTTATCTTTCAATTCTAAATATAACACATTCTGTGCAAGATGATGATTACTTATAGCAATAATACAAAAAATTCCGTCATCCAAAGGTCTCAATGCATTTTCCAATTTTAAAGATTTCTTTAAGCATTAGAAAGTTGATTTCTGAATGTTACAGTGACATTATATAATTAACCTTTTAAATGTCATATAAATTAGGAATAGAGAATGAATGTTAACTTTCACTTTAACAGCTCTTTGCAAATTTTTATAAACAGCTCTGTGTGCGTGCTCAGTTGCTTAGTTGTGTCTGACTCTTTTGCGACCCTATGGATCAATATCAGTCACCTCAGATATGCAGATGACACCACCCTTATGGCAGAAAGTGAAGAGGAACTGAAAAGCCTCTTGATGAAAGTGAAAGAGGAGAGTGAAAAAGTTGGCTTAAAGCTCAACATTCAGAAAACAAAGATCATGGCATCCGGTCCCATCAATTCATGGGAAATAGACAGGGAAACAGTGGAAACAGTGTCAGACTTTATTTTGGGGGGCTCCAAAATCACTGCAGATGGTGACTGCAGCCATGAAATTAAAAAACGCTTACTCCTTGGAAGAAAAGTTATGACCAACCTAGATAGTATATTCAAAAGCAGAGACATTCCTTTGCCAACAAAGGTCCATCTAGTCAAGGCTATGGTTTTCCCGGTAGTCATGTATGGATGTGAGAGTTGGACTGTGAAGAAGGCTGAGTGCCGAAGAATTGATGCTTTTGAACTGTGGTGTTGGAGAAGACTCTTGAGAGTCCCTTGGACTGCAAGGAGATCCAACCAGTCCATTCTGAAGGAGATCAGCCCTGGGATTTCTTTGGAAGGAATGAGGCTAAAGCTGAAACTCCAGTACTTTGGCCACCTCATGAGAAGAGTTGACTCATTGGAAAAGACTCTGACGCTGGGAGGGATTGGGGCAGGAGGAGAAGGGGACGACCGAGGATGAGATGGCTGGATGGCATCACGGACTCGATGGATGTGTTTGAGGGAACTCCGGGAGTTGGTGATGAACAGGGAGGCCTGGCGTGCTGCGATTCATGGGGTCGCAAAGAGTCGGACATGACTGAGCGACTGAACTGAACTGAACTGAGCCTCCTCTGTCCATGGGATTTCCTAAGTGAGAATACTGAAGCACATTGCCGTTTCCTACACTAGGGGATCTTCCCCACCCAGGGATCGAACCCATGTCTCTTGTGTCTCCTGCATTGGGGGTGGATTCTTTACCACTGTACCACCTGGGAAACTCCAATAAACAGCTTTATTGAGATAAAATTCAATAAAGATATGCATGCAAATCACCATGCAATTTAGAGTGTACAATTCAACCATTTTTAGTTATTTACCAATTTACGCAACCATCACCACTGCCAATTTTAGAACATTTTGATCACCTCAGAAAAAAACTCTTTGTCCATTATATTTGGTTTCACCCCTCTACACACACCCCCCAGACTCCTCAGCCAACCACCGATCTACTTTCGGTCTCTACAGGACTTTCACATGAATGAAGTTCTATTATTATCACATGTTGTCTTTGGTGCCCGGTTTCTTTCACTCACTATAACGTTTACAATGTTCATTCATGTTGTTGAATGTATCAATATGATTCCTTCTTATGCTCAAAGAACATTCCATTGTATGGATATATCACATTTTGTTCGTCTATTTGTCTGTTGGACATTCTGGTTGTTTCCGGGGTTTGGCTGTTATAAATATTGCAGCTATAAGCATCTGAGTAAAAGTTTTTGTGCAGACAGACATTCTCATTTATCTTGGATATATATACCCAGGAAGGGAACTGCCGGATCATATGATAACTCTGTGTTTAAACACTGGAGAAACAGTCTGTCTTCCAAAATGGCTGTACCATTTTATATTCCTGCCAGTGGTACATGAGGGTTCTGATTTCTTCACATTCTCACCAGACCTGTTACTGTATGACTTCTGGATCCTAGTCATCCTAGTGGACATGAAGAGTTCTCATTGTGGTTTTGATTTGCATTTCCTTCATGGCTAATGATGTTAAACACTTTTTAATGTGCTTATTGGCCATTTGTATGTCTTTCTTGGAAAAACGTGATGTCTTATCCTTTGCTCATTTTTAAATTGGGTTTTTTTGGTCCTTTTATTGAGTTTTAAGAGTTATTTACCTATTTTTAGCTACAAGTCCCTTTTCAGATATTTGGCAAACATGCTCTCCCGTTCTGCAAATATTTCACTTTTCTTAATGGTGTCCTTTGGAGCACAAATATTTTTATTTTAATGAAATTCACTTTCTTTTTTTGCTGCTGTTTTTCATGATTTTGTTGTTCTATCTAAGAATCCTTTGCCAAATCCAAGGCAGAGCATGAAGATTTACCATCATATTTTCTTCTATAAATTTGATAGCTTTCAGTTCAGTTCAGTTGCTCAGTCATCTCCGACTCTTTGCAACCCCATGGACCACAGCATACCAGGCTTCCCTGTCCTTCACCAACTCTCAGAGCTTACTCAAACTCATGTCTATTGAGTTGGTGATGCCATCCAATCATCTCATCCTCTGTCGTCCCCTTCTCCTCCCGCCTTCAATATTTCTCAGCATCAGGGTCTTTTCAAATCAGTTCTTTGCATCAGGTGGCCAAAGTATTGGAGTTTCAGCTTCAGCATCAGTCCTTCCAATGAATATTCAGGACTGATTTCCTTTAGGGTGGACTAATTGGATCTCCTTGCTGTCCAAGGGACTCTCAAGAGTCTTCTCCAACACCCACCACAGTTCAAAAGCATCAATTCTTCAGCACTCAGCTTTCTTTATAGTCCAACCCTCACATCCATACATGACTACTGGAAAAACCATTGCCTTGACTAGATGGACCTTTGTTGGCAAAGTAATGTCTCTGCTTTTCAATATGTTATCTAGGTTGATCATAACTTTTCTTCCAAGGAGTGTCTTTTAATTTCATAGCTTCAGTCACCATCTGCAGTGATTTTAGAGCCCCCCAAAATAAAGTCTGTCACTGTTTCCATTGTTTCCCCATCTATTTGCCATGAAGTGATGGGACCAGATGCCATGATCTTAGTTTTCTAAATGTTGAGTTTTAGGCCAACCTTTTCACTCTCCTCTTTTACTTTCATCGAGAGGCTCTTTAGTTCTTTGCTTTCTGCCATAAGGGTGGTTTCATCTGCATATCTGAGTTTATTGATATTTCTCCCAGGAATCTTGATTCCAGCTTGTGCTTCATCCAGCCCAGTATTTCTCATGATGTTCTCTGCATATAAGTTAAATAAGCAGGGTGACAATATATAGCCTTGATGTACTCCCTTCCCAATTTGGAACCAGTCTGTTGTTCCATGTCCAGTTCTAACTATTGCTTCCTGACCTGCGTACAGATTTCTTAGGAGGCAGGTCAGGTGGACTGGTATTCCCTTCTCTTTAAGAATTTTCTACAGTTTGTTGTGATCCACACAATCAAAGGCTTTGGCATAGTCAATAAAGCAGAAATAGATGTTTTTCTGGAACTCTCTTGCTATTTTGATGATCCAATGGACATTGGCGATTTGATCTCTGGTTCCTCAGCCTTTTCTAAATCTAGCTTGAACATCTGGAAGTTCATGGTTTATGTATTATTGAAGCCTGGCTTGGAGAATTTTGAGCATTACTTTACTAGCATGTGAGATGAGTGCAATTGTGCAGTAGTTTGAGCATTCTTTGACATTGCCTTTCTTTGGGATTGTAATGAAAACTGATCTTTTCCAGTCCTGCGGCCACTGATGAGTTTTCCAAATTGGCTGGCATATTGAGTGCAGCACTTTCAGAGCATCATCTTTTAGGATTTGAAATAGCTCAACTGGAATTCCGTCACCTCCACTAGCTTTGTTCATAATGATGCTTCCTGAGGCCCACTTGACTTGGAATTCCAGGATGGCTGGCTTTAGGTTAGTAATCATACCATCATGATTATCTGGGTGGTGAAGATCTTTTTTTGTATAGTTTTTCTGTGTATTCTTGCCACCTCTTCTCAATATCTTCTGCTTCTGTTAGGTCCATACCATTTCTGTCCTTTATTGTGCCCATCTTTGCATGAAGTGTTCCCCTGATAGCTTTAGGTTTTGTTAAAACCTAAATTTTGCAAGTCATGTGAGGTAAAGATCCCATTCCACTCTTTTGCATGTGGCTATCTAGTTGTTTAATACCATTTATTGAGAAGAGAATTATTTTCCTATTGATTGTTTTTGAATCCTTGTGGAATATTAGATGACCATAGTATAGGGGTTTCTCAATTCTTTATTTTTTTTTAAATTGGAGTATAGTTGTTCTACAGTGTTGTATTAATTTCTGCTTTACAGCAAAATGAATCAGCTGTATGTATACATGTATCCTCTCTTTTTTTGGAGTTCCTTCCATTTAGGTCACCACAGACCATTGAACAGAGTTCCCTGTGCTATCTAGTTGATTCTCATCAGTTATCTATTTTATGTGCATGCTAAGTTGCTTCAGTTGTGTCTGACTCTGCATCCTATGATGACCAGGCTCCTCTGTCCATGGTATTCTCCAGGCAAGAATACTGGAGCGGGTTGCCATTTCCTACTCCAGGGGATCTTCCCTACTTCTCTGTTTTTCTTCTGCTGAGAAGTTAGATTTTCATGTGATTGGGGTTCTCTTGTAAGTGGTAAACACCTGTATTGCAGTGGGTTGTGACGTGGGATGGGATTCTTGAGCTTAGAGAAGCTTAATCTGCTATGAGCAACGAACATGTTTTGCCCCCAAAACTGTAAATGTTTTAAATGTACATTTCAACATCTTATAGAACTGATACCGTCCCTAGTGGTTAGAGCAGCAGTGCCAATAATACTGAAGCATGGATGGCACTGTGGAATGCAACTATTAGACGCAGGAAGGCTTCTATGGGAAAATGCCTGGAAGCAGAAGACTTGGGGCAGGCTGTGGTAATGGCAGAGAGTTAGAAACAGATGGATCCCGACCACTGTGTTTCACGGGGTTTTGTATTCATGATGGCTGGCTCATAGTAAGTGGTAAATAAATGACTTACTGGTGTGCTTATGGTATTGCAGCTGTAGCAAACAAAAAGAGGTATCAGTTCGGAAATTTACTTTCCAAATGTTAGAGATTTAAATTGGTCATTGTGTCCCATTTCTAATAATAATGATAAGTTGCTACTAGCCTTGCTTTTTAAGGGACATTTGCCACACTCCAGGCACTATGCTGAGAGACAGACAGATGGAGAGCACATGTATACTATGTATGCATCTAGGTATGAATATGAATGTGTGTTTATCCTACAGACATACACATATACATATATATGCTACATAAATATGTGTGTACTGGTATATATTTAATTTTAACAACAACCACACACAGTAAGTATTGTTATCCCCATTTTACAGATGAAATATTAATAACTGAGCCTATGAGCAGGTAAGTAACTAGTTCTATATAAACCAGCAATATGTCTGGGATTTGAACTTAAAGTTTGTCTGACTTTGAAACCCAGATTATTATTATTATTATTATGGCCACACTGCATGGCTTATGGGATCTTATTTCCGCAACCAGGGATTGAACCCAGGCCCTCTGCAATGAAATCATGGAATCCTAACCGCTGGACCTCCGAGGAATTCCCTAAAACCCATATTCTTAAACCCTGCCTCATTCTACTTCCTACCAAGATGCATGAACTTAGATACCCTTTGCCTTCTCTAGCCTTACTTTAGAATCATCATCATGATTTTTTTATGCTTTTCTGGCACAGTTCTTAGAGAGACAATCTTTTCCACTACCAAAATAACGATGGAAACTACTAGATTTTCCCTGCCTTTACCTCCTTCTTCCACTGGGCATTTACTCGATCGGGGCTATTTAGTAAGATCAATAAGGCCTTGGGAGGACAGAGGTCCTTCAAGAGCAGTTGTCTAGGGGACAAATAGCATTCTCTCATACTGATTTCATTTCAAACTCCTTCCATTCATTCTACCCCGATATTCTGTAACAGGTATTTTGGCTGAACAGGGTCATTTTTATAAGAGAGCTGGTAAAATTCTCTAAGCAGAGAGACCTGAGACAGAGTTGGGAGAAAACTCTTCTTCCCCATCACCCTAGGAGGCTAGCGTGCCCAGTCTTAGATATGTCGAAGCTGGCACGTTTCACAAGGTGGCTAAGTTCTCACAGAGCATCCTGGACACCTGGATGCCCAGGCTTCTTCAAGTGGTCCTGCCAAGCAGGGCAGAGAGCACAGGTGAGTTCTGGTCCTGCTGGGGACCAATCATAGACGGGCAACTCATCTGTTTCCTCCCACCCAGACAGGATCGCAACTGATAATGACCACAGATTCTAAGCGAATGTTGCAATATACTATCTGATGGACTTTTCTTCTGATTTGAATACGTACTGCAAATAAAAGCTTGTTATAAAAGATGACAGTTAAGGAGTGACTTTTTAAAATTTATATAATTTTTAATTGGAGGACAATGGCTTTACAATATCGTGTTGGTTTCTGTCATACATCAACATGAATCAGCTGTGGGTATACATGCGTTCCCTCCCTCTTGAACCGCTCTCCCACCTTCTCCACCCCAACCCATCCCGCCCCTCTAGGTTTTCACAGAGCGCTGAGTTTGAGCTCCCTGGGTCATATAGCAAACTCCCACTGGCTATTTTCCATTTGGTAATGTATATGTTTCAGTGCTGAATTGAGAGTAGGAGGGAATAATTTTCTTTCTTATTGGAAAGAAAAACATTGCAGGAGATGCAGATTATTGGTTCTGAAAGGGTTATCCTTGGATGTTCTCCTCCAGAGCTCACCAAGATGCCTGCTAAAAATGTAGATGCTTAGGTTCTACCGAATCAGAATATGCCAGAATACATAAGGATCTGCATTACCACCAATTCAAGAGATTCTTTTGCCTGTGAAAGTTTGAGAAGTGTTGATTTAGGATAGTGCGTTTTTCAGATTTGTCGCTATAATGCGGTATTTCAAGCTCTGTATTTGTGTGTGCCCATTTTGTTTAGTAAGGAGAGATGCCCCCTCACCCAAGTGACTAAGAACACCCAAGGGAGGCTGGTTTTAAAATTACTCTATATAAGACCACAATTATAAATTACATCCTTCTTGAACTCTTCTGCTTTATATTTTGAGTTTTTCGATGTAAGTGGCTGACACATTCTCTCTCTCAGTTTTCAACCTTAATTTCCACAAGTAATGTTGGACTTGACACTTCCTTGGAGGAGAAGGTGGTCAGAGCAAAATCTAATCTAAAGGACGGGCACATTAAATCTCAACAAATCCAGTTCAATATTCTGTAAGGGGGACTGGCATGGAGCCTAAGAGAAAACGCTTAGCCGTCTTTGAGAAGAGAGAGATTTGTACTGGAAATGTCGTGATGTCCTATGATTATTCCAGGATGTCTTATTTATTACAACTCACTCATCTGCCACGGTTGTAATGCTTGAAACAAATTTTGCATCTTAGGTAATGGAAGAGAGTGCACGTGGAGGTGGGGACAAATTTAATTTTCATGATTGGATAGAGAAGTTAATGGTTTAACCTTATGTCCTACCTACTAAAATTGAACAGCAAGGGGCCATTCACATTAATGGAAAAGGACTCGACTTGGCGAGAACACTGAGGTTGACCTGAAGGAAGAAATGAAAGACCTGAATTTTAAGAGAAGTTGATTGAGACTGTTGGTTGGGATTCTCCAGGGAAGTGACTGAAGCACGGTGCAGGGTTTGGTTAGTTTTCTGTGGCTGCTGTGAAACCAACTACCATAAACTGAGTGGCTTAAACCAGCAGTCCCTAATCTTCTTGGCACCAAGGACTGGTTTGTGGAAGATGATTTCTCCAAGGACCTGTGTGTGTGTGTGTGTGTGTGCGCGCGTGTGCAGGGGGGTGGTTTGGGGGTGATTCAAGTGCATTACATTTATTGTGCACTTTATTCCTATTATTACCTCAGCTCCTCCTTAGAGACCATCAGGCACTAGACCCTGGCAATTGGAGACCCCTGACTTACACAACAGAAGTTTCTCCTGCAGTCTTGGAGGGTACACATCCAACATTAAGGCGGTGGCAGGGCCACGTTCTCTCTGAAGACACCAGAGATCTGTTCCAAGCCACGCTCCTGGTTTCTGGCAATTCCTTGGCTGGAAGCAGCTCACCCCAGTCTTCACATGGCTGTCTCCCCACATTCTTGTTTCTTGGTCCAAATATCCCTTTCTGTGAGGGCACCAGACATTGCACTAGGGCTCACCCGCTCCAGTATGACCTCATTTTGACTAATTCCACCTGCAATGATCCCCTTTTCCACATAAGTTCACATTCTGAGGTCCTAGGGATTATGACTTACCATATGGATTTCGGGGGAACAAAAACCTAACCTATCACAAGGTGTATGAGAATCAGTGAGCTAGCTTCGGAGGAAAAGATGTGAACAGTGCATTGATGATGAAAATGTATTCCAATTCCTCCAGTGCTATCCCAGGGTTCATTTTTTTATCTCTTTGAGAAAAGTATTAAATACTAGAGGTGAAAGGTATCAACAGATCATGTAAATTTTTATCTTATGATGCAGAAGGGAAAACTGAAATCTCCAGAAGTAAAGGCAGGTGTTCAGAGTCCAACATTATGATCAGTTCAGTCCAGTCGCTCAGTCGTGTCTGACTCTTTGCAACCCCATGGACTGCAATACACCAGGCTTCCCTGTCCATCACGAACTCCCAGGCCTTACTCAAACTCATGTCCATTGAGTCGGTGATGCCATACAACCTTCTCACCCTCTGTCATCCCCTTTTCCTCCCGCCTTCCGTCTTTCCCAGCATCAGGGTCTTTTCAAATGAGCCAGCTCTTCACATCAGGTGGCCAAATTATTGGAGTTTCAGCTTCAGCATCAATCCTTCCAATGAATATTCAGGACTGATTTCCTTTAGGATGGACTGGTTGGATCTCCTTGCAATCCAAGGGACTTTCAAGAGTCTTCTCCAACACCACAGTTCAAAAGCATCAATGTTATGATAGAAAATGGTAGAAAATCTTAAACTTGAATCTGAGTCTTTTTATTCCTAGTCTCTGTCACCTTATAGGGAGCTGAGATACTGTGAACAGCTGCCCTTGAAACCCAACACTGGCTATCATTCTCTGCATGTTAAAGGCATGGGCCAACCCTTTCAGAAAGTAAAACTGGGCACCCCTTAAGTTGCCCCTTTCTGGTATTCACTGCATGGACCATGCGACACTCCAAGGTACAGACTGAAGTCTCATGTTGCAGCTTGGACAGTGTCCTGGGCTTTACATGTCTCCCCTCTTCTCCAGCTCTCCTTTCACAAGGTCCCTGTTTTATCATCTCAGAGCCCAGCCCAGCTCAAAAATGGTGATCAAAAATGCGTTCACCTAACTTATTTGTTTCTTAATAGGTGATATTTTAATAGTAACAAGCCAGCTCTCTACTCCCTCTTCCTTTCTTCAGAGTCTTGAGTTTTCTGAGTGCCTGTCTTTGAAGAATAAAATAAGACATCATTTGTGTGGTTGATTTTGACTAAATTAAAGAGTTGAGTCATTAGAAAAGAGTAGGCAATCATCATGGGATTCTTCAAATTGCAAACAGTTGGTCACCAACAATTGTCTCTTAAGACTTTGGCACCTTGGGTGGTCCACAGTGAATTTAACACATTGATGGGTAAAGAGCCACTATTGCAATTGGGATGTTGTTCAGCTTCAGGGCTTCTCTTGAGCTGTCTGGACAAACTGTACAGTGTATCTATCACCAGGAGTTTTTTATTCCCTTCCAAATTTCATCTTTTTCAACCTATTCAAAAATAAGCTTGAAACAATGCTTTCATGCTGTTTTCACTTAACTCCCTCTGTGCATAGGATTTCAAAAAAGCTAAATATTGATTAGAAAACTCTCCTGGTTTGTCTGAGAAAATATCTGTTCACTGAAACAAGTTATTACCCTCAGTTGCTTTGGAAGATGCATCAGATTCACTCTATCAAATTTATAATTGGAAAATGGCAGGAGATTAATTATGGAAATGCTTTTCAATTTCAATAGTCAATTAACAGGCAACTGTATGAAGACCGCAATAATTACATTGTTCTATAAGCATTGCTCCAGAAGTCTTATGTTAGTCTACTTAGACTTGTAGAAGAGAATCTGATTAGCACTATTTGTTTAATGAATTTGACATTCAAGGGATGCATGAATTTCCTTTGGATTTTGGATTATAAATTAATGCTTATCAAATTAACATTGATTTTCTTTATCTAGGTCCATCATCATAGGGACATTTTTCTGCATGAATGCCTGCCATAGTTGTCATTATGTTCAGGTGGAAGATTTCAGAAGGAATGTGAATTCCTGTGGACCCTATTAAACCTATTTTCCTGATATCCATGGGACCTATAGGTCTTATAGATCTTTCCTTTCCCTTCAATGTGGAAATTGTTTTTCTCTGTTCTGACCAACAGGGAATATCTAGTGCAGGCTCCTGGACGTGTTCAATTTCAGTAAAGCTTAGGACTTATTTCGATATTATAATTGTATGCTGTCAGAAACACGGATGCTAAGTGCATAGTTAGATAAGTCAGGACAGACGTATAAGCAACGTTGAATCAAGACATAACATTCCCATCATTTTACAACAGTATCTTGATAAGCGCTCTCTTTCTACACAGACCTGCTGTCACCTAAACTGCCAGAGAATTTGCAGTTATTTGGCTTCCATCCTCTTAGAAGTGTGGAAGAATAGGAAAGCCAGAGACGATTATAGGATTATCCTAGAGGAAATCAACCCTGAATATTCACTGAAGGACTGATGCTGAAGCTCCAATACTTTGGCCACCTGATGTGTAGAGCCAACTCACTGGAAAAGACCCTGATGCTGGGAAAGATTGAGGGCAGGAGGAGAAGGAGACAGAGGATGAGATGGTTGGAGGGCATCACCGATTCAATGGATGTGAGTTTGAGCAAGCTCCGGGAGATGGTGAAGGACGGGGAAGCCTTCCTTTGAACATGGTGTGTTGCAGTCCATGGGGTGGCAAAGAGTCAGACATGACTTATCACCTGAACAACAATTGTGGGTTGGTACCCATTGGTATCCTCCCTTCTCTTAGACTTTGGTGGAGCACTGACTCTGGAGTGTAAGACCTACGTCTCACCTCTTGGCTCTGCCCCTACTTAGAGTCATTTAGGATGTCTGAATTTTAGTTTCCTTATTTGTAAGCCAAGGATGCTAAAACCTATCTCATAAAGTTGTTGTAAAGATTAAAATATGTAAGCACCTGACATGGGACTTCCCAGGGAGTCCAGCGGCTGGGACTCTGCGTTCCCAATGCAGGGGGCCTGAATTTGATCCTTAATCAGGGAACTAGACCCCACATGCCACAACTAAGACTCAGTGCAGCCAAATATTTCTTTAAAGCCCCTGACATTAGGAACACACTCAGCTAATATGCCATTCATCCTTCTCTGGTTAAAATCTTGGGTGCTAGGTATTTTCTCACCCCTTCCCCCACTCCAACCAACCAATCAAAAGAGTATATTCTAGTCTTTTAGGATAATGCATTTGAAGGAGGTACTTTTCTAATCAGAAAAACTAATCCTTGCTGATGTATTAATAAACTTGAATAACTTAGAGCGATTCCCATTCCAAGTAATATGTTTGCATTTTAATTTAAGCCTTTAAGAAGTGTTGTTTTAACCCAAATAAAGGACTTTGAGCTGAAAAAGTCAGGAGACTGGGGAATGGTGTAATATTTGAGGTCAGGGAGCTCCCTTTCTAAATTTCAGACAGTCATCCATCTGCCTGTGTGCGTGGCTGGCTGCCTTAAATGCAGGTGTTTTTTCTTAGAAAAAGATGTGTACAGGTGGCAGGCAAATTTGGAACAGCCTGGTTTAAATAGGTTCATGCAGGCATTAAAATCAGAGGGTGGAATCGAAGTGCTATAGTAAGGCAGCAGCCTTCTCGTGGCTGGAGGGCAGTCGCTGCTTAGTGGATGAGAGGTAGAGATGGAAGGTCATTGCTGGGGGAGACCTGGGCAGCAAGCAACCTCTCCCCCTTATGCTCCTGTAGGTAAAAATCACCCTGTGCTTTCGGGAAGCACAGGGGTGTATCAGGGAGGGCAGCTTATCAGCTTCCCAAGTAAGGGCTGGGAGTTTGGGGTTAGCAGATGCAAACTATGACATATAGGATGGATAAACACCAAGGCCTTACGGTATAGCACATAGTGCATGCGTGCTCAGTCACATCCAACTCTTTTGCCACCCCGTTGACTATAGCCCACCAGGCTCCTCTGTCCATGGGATTCTCCAGGCAAGCATACTGGAGTAGGTTGCCATTTCCTTCTCCAGGGGATCTTCCCAACCCAGGGATTGAACCTGTGCAGGTGAATTCTTTACCCACTGAGCCATCAGGGAAGCCACCATATAGCATAGGGAACTATATTCAACATCCTAAGATAAATCATAATGGAAAAGAATATTAAAAATGTACATATATGTATAACTGAGTCACTCTGCTGTATAGCAGGAATTAACACAACATTATAAATCAACTATGTATGCGTGCATGCTAAGTTGCTTCAGTTGTGTCTGACTCTTTGTGACCCTATTTGACCATAGCCTGCCAGGCTCCTTTGACCATGGAATTCTCCAGGCAAGAATGAATACTGGAATAGGTTGCCATACCCTCCTCCAGGGAATCTTACACTTCAGTTTGAAAAATAATTTTTTAAAAAACGTATTTAAATTCAGGACCCCAATGAGCACTATCAAAACATCCCAGATGAGCACAGTGGAGGGCCCTCTGCTTCCTTACCTTCCCGGCCCCGAGCTGATGGAATGCTGGCTATGCCTTTGTTTTCCTCTTGGTTTCTTACAGAAAGTGGTTTAAGATCCTCGTCATGCGGCTGTGACTGTTCAGAGCTCTGCCTTCCCATCCCACATCTTAAAATGCTCTTTGCAACTGGCTAGTGCCTGATGTTGTATCTATTTGCTTCTCCCAGGTAGACTGATGCTCAGTCACCTCTGCCTTCACCTACTCATCTAGAAAACAGTACGATATGTCTTGGTCACATAAGCTACTCTATGACTGTAGCGATGTGAATTTTTCTTTTCTTTCTCTGCTTGTGTGACTGTAGATTCTGGATAAGATTAAAAGCTCCAGAGAGTTGTACGTAATGAGATTCCAAGCTACATTGAATGCTGATCCCAAAAGAGAAGATTTAGATCCCTGTTATCAACACTCAGCTCAAGACCGATGTGATGGTCAAACCTGAGAATTCTTGTCACCGTATACACACTTCATTGCAATTATATTTCTCCAATTTCAATAGCTTTAATAAGTCACTTAAGGAAATAGGTTTAGTTATAACCCTCGGCTCCCCTTCTTTCTTTGGTAGGCATTTGGAACTCACACGTAAGAGGAATTCTCACAATCAGTATACCTGCCAGGGAGCTGGATGTGTACTGGTTGTGGGCACAAATGAAGTAGAGTATGCCTGCATACTACGTTGCTGCAGTTGTGCCTGTTTGTGACCCTGTGGGCCACAGCCCACCAGGCTCCCCTGTCTGTGGGATTCTCCAGGCAAGAATAATGGAGTTGGTTACTATGTCCTCCTCCAGGGGATCTTTCCAACCCAGAGATCAAACCTTTGTCTCTTATATCTCCTGCATTGATAGGTGGGTTCTTGACCACTACTGACACCTGGGAAGCCCCAAAGTATAGTATTTAAAAGGAAGGAAAGTCAGATACTAGCACCACTAAATCTTTGGCTCTAAATTGGTTTCTTTACGCCTGTCTGTTCAGCAGCAAGGTGTCAATGGAAAATATGGAGGGAACTTCAGCTTACAGAAAATAGTTAATTAGACCAAATGAATTAGAGACTGAGCGGAGGGTGCCCAGCAGAACATCATGTTCCCTTGGCCATTAATCTAGTTTAGCTGCCTTGGTGGGGATTTCTTAGTATTTCGGTTACAGTACCTGCATCCACTGTCAATGTCAATGGCATTCACCAACCAGGCAGCAAGACTGCAGGTAGGCAGTTACGGTGAAGAAAAATAGGTCAAAGTAGATTTTTCTTTCTTAATGTGACTCAAACCTCCATTTTCCTCGTGTCAAGAAGAGGCAGGATGGTGACCAATGAATTTGATGAATATGAGCAATGTGAAAGACTACTCAGTAATCAATTTGGCAGCTTTTCTTTAATCATCTTGGAGCAATTACGTGAATGCAATCCATCGGGTGTGTTACTGAAGCATAAGCTTAGGGATTTTAGCAATGTTCTTTTTGAGACAAAATGCCAAGAAAAAATGGTGTGGTGGTTTAGTCGCTAAGTTTCGTCCTACTCTTGCAACCCCATGGACTATAACCTGCCCGGCTCCTCTGTCCATGGGATTTCCCAGGCAAGAATACTGCAATGGGTTGCCATTTCCTTCTCCAAAACGGTCAGGAAGGTAAAATACTGACCGAGACTATTTTTTAAAAAAACATTTTGGTCAGCCCACACAGCATCTGGGATCTTAGTTCCATAATCAGGGATTGAACCTGTTCCCTCTGCAATGGAAGTGCAGATTCTTAACCAGTAGACCACCAGAGAAGTCCCACCATGAAATTCTTGAAGCTTCTATTTGAAAACAGTCTGTTCAGTGTGTCAGTGATAAAAATGGAATCATTGTGCAGTAATGATTAAGTTAATCAAGTCACCTTCAAATCCCTGGACCTTCTACAGGGCTGTGGAATAAATCTGATGGCTTAAAGGGTGAGACTATTCAAAATAGGCAAGCCGGAGGCCCCGTGTTGACTCAGTATTTGTACCCCAAACCTCAGCAGGCCTTATTACAGAAGATAAATGAGAAATATTTTCCACCCACCTGTCCTTGTTTTCCACAGAGTGAACTTTAAATCAAATTTTTATTTTTATGTCATTTGAGAGCAGTGAGAAGGGCTTCCAGGTGGAAGGAGATTAAAGTCTGTGAAGGGGTGAGAACAGATAGGCGGTGAACTTGTTTTTTTTTTTTTTTTTTATGGTGCCAGGCATTTAGAGTAGCTGGGGCAGAAACAGGACACATGATACACTCACAGGAAAGAAGGGGTATATGTTTGATAAAGAACAGTGTCCCACCATCCATCAATGAATTTAGCAGACAGCTCTTTGTGACTACATAGCATCAGGGAAAAGAATATAGGTGGAACCTAATGCATTAGTACATCCTGGATCAAATAACATCACTATGTGCAGAAGGGAAACTTGAAACAAGAAATAAGGAGCATCCAGTTTAGAAAAGTTGGGCTTCCCTGGTGGCTCACTAGGTAAAGAATCTGCCCACAGTTCAGGAGATGCGGGTTCAATCCCTGGGTTGGAAGATTCCCTGGAGAAGGAAACGGCAACCCATTCCAGTATTCTTGCCTGGAGAATTCCATGGACAGAGAAGCCTGGAGGGCTACAGTCCATGGGGTTGCAAAAGAGTTGGATATGACTGAGTATCTGAGCACAAAGGGCATAGGTAAACTCTTCAGGTGTTCATGTGGAACTGAAAGTGCCCAGATACATGGTTAGTGGTCACTTCATGAACTAAGGCAACAGATGAGCTGGGAAGCAGATTGCATGGCCCCAGGCACCCAGCTAGAGGGGTGCAGGGGCTGAACCATATAGCCCTCACCTGGCCACGCCTCGTGCCAGAGTTGCATGTCCTGAGGGAGGGGCAACTCTTTGCCCACCTAGGAAGTACAATTTAATGACTGCACAGTACACACAGGTGGAAGCCTGGCTGAGAAACCCCTGTGGTCAGAGGAAAAGTCACTTCCTTCAAGATGAAATGAAAGATCAAAATTAGGAAATTAACTGAATAATGATGGTGGCTCATGATGGTAAAGAATCTATCTGCAATGCAGGAGACACGGGTTCAATCCTTGGGTGGGGAAGATCCCGTGGAAGAGGAAATGGCAACCCACTCCAGTATTCTTGCCTGGGAAATCCCATGGACAGAGGCTTTGAGTGTCTCCTAAGTGCAAGGTACTGGACAAGGTGCTTGGGAAAGCATGTGGTCCTTACAATTGCAAGCAGGAGGGCAGGCACTGAACAAAAGAACTGATACTGTTTAATCCCTGCTGTAACCAAGTTTACAGAAGATGCTAAGCCACCCAGAGGAATTAGAAACTCAACAGCAGTTAGGGTGGAGGAGTGTAGCAGGTCTCCTTCAAAGCCTGTTCTTGAAGTTTTCAAATCAGGAGTTATGTGAATGGTACATCCACCTGCTTCCAGTCATCCTTGTATAACCTTTTATTCCTTTTTCTTTGAGTGTTGATCCCTTACCCCAGGGACCAATACTGATGAGAGGAACCTCTAGAGTCTAAGTAAGCCCCATCAAAGGGTATCTACTGTGGGTCCCAACCTATCAATGCCACTTGAGAAGGATAAATTGAACAAATGAGTTTATTCTAATATATTAATGGATGATTGTGTTCATGTCATCTCTGGGGTAACATGTGTTTTAAAGGGGCCCTCAAATCCTTAACCTCAGAGATGCACTAACGCAGGGGTGAAGAGGTGGCAGGGAAGGTGTTCTGGAACAACTGGTCTTAGATCACCTTAAGTCATAGCACAAATAAAAAAGTTCTGATTGAAAACTATAGAGCTCGAACACTTATTAGCATATTTTTTAAATTCCTCAACAGAATTACAGAGAAGGCCTTTGATGTATCAAATATTAAGCCTTTGATGTATCAAATGCTCTCTGCCTGGAGGGATTAGTTCTTATTAGAAAATTCTGGTCTCTGGTCTCTCTCCAGGCCTTTAACGACTTGTGTATCCTTTCAGTAATAGGCAAGTGGCAGCTGGTGTCGGCTGGGGAAGGTGCTGTGTCTGCAGCGGCAGGCTGTGTGTCCGTCCATGAAAGACAGTTCAGTTCCTATCCTGCCAAGGGTGCTCGGAAGGCAGGCAGGGGGCTCGCTGATTCCTAGCAGGACTGGGTGTTTCATGTATCTTTTTAAGGATGAGTACTCCTTTCTGGAGGAGCTTCCCTGGTGGCTCAGTGGTAAAGAATCTGCTGGCAATGCCGGAGACTCGGGTTTGATCCCTGGGTCAAGAAGATCCCCTGGAGAAGGAAGTGACAACCCACTCCAGTATTCTTGCCTGGAGAATCCCATGGACAGAGGAGCCTGGTGGGCTATCATCCTTGAGGCTGGAAAGAGTCAGACAGGACTGAGCGACTAAACAACAACTCCTTTCCAGGCCCCTGGTGCGCGTTGAGCCTGTTTCCTTTGTCTCCCAAGAAGGAGGAAAAACAGGGTGGCCTCCAGGTACTTAATGCTGCTTCTTGTGTGTGTGTCTTACACCTGGGCTCTTTGGGCGTGGGGCAGAGCTAGCCAAAGTAGAAGGACTTTCCCAAAGAAAAGTCTTAATCTGACCTGATGGGCTGGGTCCTTTTCCAGCTGAGTGGTTATGTGGAGGTGTCTATAGAAGGACAGTGGATGCTGGGCAGAGAGCTGACATCCCCGACACCAAACTGCCATTTCTGGCACATCTATATGTGTCCATCTATAGTCTGATCATTAAAACGATGTGAAATAACTCTGCTTGAATACTGTTCGGTGGTCACACCCTGATGTAATATTCACTTTGGAGGAAAAGGAAAATATGTTCTTACAGGGAGAAGGCTGCTCAGTGTTCCAGGGAAGTGTCTGGGGATACTACTGATGGGGGCAGCGGGCGGCGGTGGGGGGGGGGGCACGGGGGTGTCTCTTGTGCTTTCTCTCCCCCTCCTCGGGAAACCACTCTGGGTCCAGCTGCCTGGCAGCTCCAACCTATGGAGGAAGCAGAAACCAGAGCAACTCCAGCTTTGAGCCACTTCTTGTGAGCTGTGGCTCTCAAGACTGAACGGTTGAGCCAAAGTAGAAAGTCTTTTTCTGGCTGGAGCAGTGACTCCAGTTGTCCCCTCCCAGGGCTGCTTACTATGTTGAGTGAATACCTAAGCCATGCTCGGGTTCATGGCTCACCAGGTGAACCTGGAGCGGCACATTTGTTCTCCCTAAATAACTGCCTGCCCCATAAAGCAGGAAGTGGTTATTCCCCGCCACACCCTTCCCCATCTTGGTGAAGTCATCATAGGTTTTATTTCTGATGCCTCCAGAAGTAGCTTGGGTGAGATGAAGGCGATACGCTGGAGGCCTACTTGGTACTTTGGACTCTTCGCCTGCACAAGGAACATGTTCACAGAAGCCTTTCCTCTTGAGCACAGCTGATGGCAGTTGCTGCTGCTTCATTTTCCCTTCCCTTGGGAATAAGGAAAATTATTTTCTTTGTTGTCTTAGCAAAAATCTCCACCCAGATTCAGAAAGGGTCACTTCAATTATTACAACAAAAATTTGCTAGGTGCCAAGTAGAGTTCTAGGCACACATTGACTCACACCCAACCCCCCCTCGTTGTAGGAATCACTTACATCTTTAACAAATAAATTTTAAGGAGCGCTGGGTCACACACACAACCAAATTGGAAAGTGAGGGTTTGGAACTCCAATAGTCTGCTTTTGAGCCTAAGTTCCTACTCATTTAGCTACTTCTTTATGAAACGACTTCTCCTAAAGAAAAAGAGAATGACAACGGCTTCCTCCCACATTAAAAAGGTTGGTAGATTGGTTTTAAAATTACTAGGTTGCAAGTTTTTTTTTTCTGCAGGTTGTTGCTTATTCCACTAAGTTGTGTGGGACTCTTTGCGACCCCATGGACTGCAGCCCACCAGGATCCTCTGTTCATGGGATTTTCCAGGCAAGGATACTGGAGTGGGTTGCCATTTCCTTCTCCAGGGGATCTTCCAACCTAGGGATCAAACCCATGTCTCCTGCGGTTCCTGCATTGTTGGCAAATTCTTTACTGCTGAGCCACCCAGGAAAGCCAAGTTTTTTTTCCCCAGGTACCTAGGTCTATACAAAACTTGTCTCCATTGAAAATGGCTAAGTATTACAAGTCATTTTAAAACACTTCCCTCACTCTGACGACTTGGCTAAGTAGATTCAGCTGGACAGTGAGTTTGTTTGAAGTCCCTATGACAGCATAGACTAGAAAGTCCAGACCAGGGGTCACCCCACTACCAAACCAGGTTCGTTTTGCTTCCACGCCCAGTGAACCAAACCACTGAACTCCCAAAGTTAGCAACAGAAGGAAAGCTTATGCACAAAGCAGCCTAACACCAAAGACCGGAGAAGAAAGTCTTTGATGTGTTCTCCTAGAGGCATGGGAGTGGGGATATTTATGGGATGAGCTAGCAACCCAGGTACGGGGAGCTTGGGGAGAGGGGGAAAGGTGATGAGAAGCAGGTGCATCCACCTCATTCTGTGCAGGCGCAGCTCAGCCACAGTCCCACATGTTCAGAACAGGGAGTCGGGTGCTCGGGAGGTCAATGGTCACAGGACACTCGCGCATGCCCAGTTGGGAGGGCTGCAGGCCCCCATCCAGTCTTAAACCAGCTGGGTTCCAACTAGATGCAGCTGAGCTAAGTTCCTGGAAAACAACGCGGGCAAATGGCTCATTTTAAGGCTCCATGCAGCTGCGAGGATATGAGAGCTTTTTGCAGCTATGATGCAAAGGACCTTGATTAGAAAGGGCAGGTCAAGTAGATCTGACTAATCATTACCCAGGGTTTCATCTGTACCTGTTACGTAGAAGGAAAGCGAAGGAGAAGGAATAGGAATGGTCTTTGATAAGCCTGTCAGGCAGTCACTTGTGCCTTTGTCACTAAAACCCAGGCAGGCAGTTCCCTGCGATGGTTTATAAATACCTCCTCGTATGGACCCAAAGTCAGGATGAAGCCGTCAGTTCTACCTGCCTGTTGAACTCTGGAATAAGTACACGTAATAAGTTGCTACTCATATTACCTTTCCAGGAGAGTGTTTTCTTAAGCTACTTAAGCTTTTTAAGAAGCCACTATTGACCTGCTGCTGGTAGAAACTTCAGAAGGATTAGGAGGCATTTTTCCTAAGGGCTTTCTTAGGAAAGAAAAGTTGTACCTTTTCCTGTCTACTTTTAAAAAATGCTGGCTTCTTGGTTGGAGTCGTCTTATGGGAACCTAGAGGCCGGTTCTAGGTCCCCATTGCTCACATTTGCATATACGAAGAATCTGTCTGGGGTTTCCAATGGAAAAAGAATCCACCTGCCAATGCAGGAGACACAAGAGACATGGGTTCAATCCCTGAGTGGGGAACGTCCCCTGGAGAAGGGAATGGCAACCCACTCCAGTTTTCTTGCCTGGAAAGTCCCATGGACAGAGGAGCCTGGTGGGCTACAGTCCATGGGGTCACAAACAATCGGACAGGACTCAGTGCGCAGGCCACTCGCACAGGACCTATTTCTGGGCGCCAGGACCTGCTGCTTATATGTGCCATCCGGACCACTCTGGCAGGGACCCTATACAAGTGTGCAGACTGCAGTGCAGGGCCGGCACGCCACAAATCCAGCTTCTGGAGACAAACAGAGATGCTTAAAGCTGCCGTGAGAAAGTCCCGAGAAGCAGTCAGGCTTGACGGAGCAGTCCCTGAGTGGATGCTGATGTTGAGGGTGGCAAGTGGCGGATTAAAGGTAAGGGGGCATAAGAATGCAGAAGCAGGATCCCTAGCATGTCAGCCAGGCTGAGGATGGAGATGAGGATGCCTCAGTCAGAGAGAGATTTGTTATGACAAGTCATTTTATGTGGCCCCACAATAAACAGATCTATGCTAGCTTGAACTCCTCAGTGTATAATAACTTTGATGGATTCAATTGATCAATCATTTTGCCTAGAGGATTGGAATTAAGGTGATGATATAGCCCTGTGCCCCATTTCAGTAACTGTTTATAAATCCCTTGTTTACCCCAAATTCTGGAGGGAGCTGTTGGTGAAACTGTCACAGGCAGCAGAGGTTTGGAATCCCACCTGATGGTCCTTGTACCTCCAGAGCAGCTTGGTGCAGAAGCCTGATAATTATGTTGATTGAATCCTCATGACTGAGCTCCTTTTCCGCTGCTTTCGTTTATTCTTTGGCGTATAAATGCGTTTTCAATGAGCATCACAGAATGGGCAATACCAGAGAAAAAGAGTGCCAGCAGGAGCTACGATTCAAGATGCTGTTTCAAGTAGCTATTGAATTCCTTGAATCATTCCCTCTCTAAGCCCTGTTCCACCCTCCCTAAACCTATAAGCCTACGGCATGGAGATGAAGGAAGAAGTCTGGCACCACAGAGAGGCTCCTGGCTCTTCTGGGCGCGACACCCTGACCCTGTTCTCAGTAGCAGCAGCTTCAAGCAGTAGAGCCCCTGCCATGTTTTGCCCACGCTTTCTTTTTTTTGTTTTTAAATTTTTACAGTGTTGTGTTGGTTTCTGCCATACAACAATGTGAATCAGCCATACTTATACATCCACCCTCTCCCTCCCTCCTGTTCCCCCTCCCCCATCCCATCCCTCCTGGTCATCACAGAGCACCATACTGGGCTCCCTGACTAGACCGTAAGAAATATTTTTGAATGAAACCTTCCTATCCTAAAATCATAGCCTCTCAACAGTGGGGTCAGCAACTCATCCAGGTTTGTCCAGGATTTGACTAGTCTTAATGCAAAAGTTCCGGAGAAGGCAATGGCATCCCACTCCAGTGCTCTTGCCTGGAAGATCCCATGGATGGAGGAGCCTGGTAGGCTGCAGTCCATGGGGTCGCGAAGAGTCGGACACGACTGAGTGACTTCACTTTCCCTTTTCACTTTCATGCATTGGAGAAGGCAATGGCAACCCACTCCAGTGTTCTTGCCTGAAGCGACTTAGCAGCAGCAGCAGCAATGCAAAAGTTCAACCTCTGGGAAACCCCTCAGTCTGGGACAAAGTAGGGTAATTGGTCTCCCTACTTGAAAGGCATTTAAAATGCATCTTCCTAGGATCCAATGTGATTCTGAATTCGTTTTGTGGTCGAGCATGCTTGTTATAGCCATATTCTACAGGCAGTTATCTGCATGATCAGAATGGCACCAGGGAACGCATTTAGCTGAGAGGAGGGGTGTGTGTATGTGTCGGGGAGGGGGATAAGAGATGAGAGAGCAGGAAGATTAATGTCATGTCGGAGTCGGACTGCAGGGCTTCTTTTACACCATTAATATTGTATGAAGTGCTGATGTAACCTTTACTGCAGCATGACATGGGAGTTGGCAGTTTTTATGGCTCGTGATTAAAGTAAGAAACAAGTCTCTGATTAGATTATTCTTTTCCCCCCATAGACCTCTGTCCTTCCCATTTCCAAGAATGCTGTTTTACTTCTGCAATCAATCTAACTCAAACTCCAACACCAAAATACGTGGGTCACAACCTAGAAAGCGCATCCTAAGAAACATTCTGTTTATTCTTTGCCCCAAATTATTTATAATCTCAGCTATTGACTTCAATATGCATGGCAGGGGCGAAAAATAAAAAATAAAAAAGTTGAGACTTGTAAACCCTGCCTCCTTTTAAAATGTATTATAATTTCTGTGTGTGGGAAAGTCCACTGAAGTTCTGTTCAGGCTGCATAAGAAAATATATGGGTCTTTAATGATTTTAGTTTGTTAGAATTGCAGATAGCTAAACACAGTAGGCTGAAAAGCAAATTGAGCTCTAAGGAACAGAATTCAAGCTATTGGCTTTTTCCTTCTGCTCTATCCTAGTCAGTAATTTAATTATTTGTGAAACTTTTAAACTCAATTGACTCCTATGGAACTTATCCAAGTGGAGGGTGTTTGGTGTTACACTCATTATATCTTTTGGGCTTGATCCAGCAATTAGCAACTCGGCTTTATTCAATCATAAAGAACTAAGTGTGTTTGAAATGCCTGTGTGCAGTGTTTCGTGTCTTTAAATTATCTCTCTTTAAAATTCAGAACATTTCATCTGCTTCTTATGTGGAAATGCAGTTGGAAATATCAGGTTCAAATTAAGGGAAAAAAGTTTTTTTGTCTCCTGAAGCTCTTTAAGTGAATTTATTGGATGGGGATTTAAAACCTCAACTGTGATGAGTAGAGCTCAAAATTAAAATGATTCAATATAAATAACATCAGAGGGTAGTTGCTCAGTCGCTAGGTTGTGTCTGACTTTGCAACCCCACAGACAGTAGTAGCGTGACTGGCTCCTCTGTCCTCCAGTATCTCCCGTAGTTTGCTCAAATTCGTCTCCATTGAGTCAGTGATACTATCTAAAAATCTCATCCTCTACTGCCTCCTCCTTCTTTTACTTTCAATCTTTGCCAGCACCAGCATCAGGGTCCTTTCCAATGAATCGGCTCTTTGCATCAGGTGGCCAAATTATTGCAGCTTCAGCTTCAGCATCAGTCCTTCCAATGAATATTCAGGAGGTAAGCCCTCATAAATCAGAAAATCCGATGTTAAAAATAGGTATAAGTCTAGAACCTTGCTCTGGCAGTTAGATGCCATCTACTGGCTGTTAGTTACTGTTTGATTCAAGTAGCCATCATTTCAAAGCAGAGGGAGAATCAATCACCAGGGCTTGTTGTTAAAATGCAGCATTATACGGCATAGTTATTTTGTAAAAATCAATAAGCATAGCTACATTTTGAAATTCAGATTGTGTGTTTTAAAAAACTGCAATGAACTTAGTCTTCTGTATATTTTACTTTTTTTGGTTTTTAGTCTCCCAGGAATACCATGTTGCAGGACCATCTGACTGCTATTGATTCTACAATCTAGCTTTTTTCCAGATGTATTATTATGTACAAGCATCAGAATATAGTTCTTTGGTCTTTGAACCTTATTACATTTCGCAAAAGCAGTCAGGTCCTAGCTGTTCTCCATGTAGAATGTATTAGGTGCCCACAAAGATGGTTCACATCCTACTGACAGACATACTCAGACTCTGTCTGCAGTTCGCGATTTAGGAATGATGAGCACTGGTTCCTAGCATGAAATTAAATATATAAACCAATCTCTTGTCCTTCACGTCTATGAATTCTAGCACTTGAGTATGGGGACTGTGTTTGTGCTCTAGGTAGGAATGTACAGTATGACTCACTGAGTTAACACTTCCTGGGTATCTTAATTTAGACATTCTGCTAGTGTTCTAGAACAGGCATTGCTTAATTGCAGCCAGCAAACTAGATCCAACCTACCCCCTGTTTTTGTAAATAAAGCTTTATTGGCACCCAGCCATGCCCATTTGTTTACATTTGTCTGTCTAAGGGTCCTGGTTTGTTGCTTGGTGAAGCTGAGTCACTGAGACAGACACCCCAGGGCCCAATAAACCTACAGTATTTATTCTCTGGGCTTTCACAAATTTTTTGCTGATTCGTGTTCTAGAAACTTAGACTCTTTATTTCATTAAGGCTATCTCTTATTTAAAATTCTGAATCAGCATCTTTGCTTCAGTCAGCAGAAACTTTCCCACAGCTCTGGGTTGCCCCATGAGAGATGGTTCTGCCCAAAGAAGCAGAGGGTGGGGTGGTGGACACCCTGCTCCTGGGCACCTCCGGGCTCCCAGTGACGGCCCAGGGCTGCCCTCTAGGGCCCAGTGCAGGGGAAGGTTTGTTCCTGAACTGAGCGGAGGGGCTTTTTTCCTTTGCCTTTTGGTGTCAAATGGCTGAAATACATGCAGAAACGTTGGTAATAAAATTGACCTTTGTGTTCATTGAACTAGAACTACCAGTCGGCTGTGGAGGGATGTGCTTTCTCACAGTTGGGTGAATTGTCAGCAGTTTTGCATGGTGCAGACCATAACCACTTAAAACAGCTTCACCAGGTCCCAGGATCAGAGGCACCAAAAAGGGAACAAGTCTGAAATACATGAAAAGCAAAAGCCCGTTTGTCTTGAAAAAAAAAAAAAAAAAAAATTAAGTCAAATAGGCCAATTGACAGGAATTGGGGGAAATGATATTTTCATATATTCAATACTGTTGTAATGTAGAAAAGAGATTCAGGAAACCCTACATGGTAATTTTTCAAATGCCCCATTTATACTAGAGAACTTTCTTTTCGTTAAAACTACCTCCATTGGTGATAATAGTGAAAAAAACAATTTATATCATGTCTTTCAAGGTCCTTCTGGGGGCATTATCATTTACATTCAGACATGTTCTATGGTAGAGAGAGGGAGAACTATCATTTATCTCCTATTTCAATGAAAAGAAAGACAAGATTCAGAACAGGATGTGTCAGAACTTAACTGGGTTTGGATGACAGCTGTTTCCTGGCCGTGTGATGTTCGGGTGAATTATCTCTTGGGGTAAAAAATCTCTAAGCCTCAAATTCTCTCAGCAGTCTAAGGAAGATACTCAGCTCTTTGATTTGTCATCAGGACCATAGGAGAAGATGCATGCAAAACAGCTAACACTGTCCCCTCCCGTGTTGTGCAGTGAAATGTGAGTGCTGCTCATAAGTTACTCCAGCTGTCTTGGGACCCATGACATGCAGTACAAAGTTTCCTCATGTGGGCATGTGTGCTAAGTCACTCCAGTGTCCGACTCTGCAACCCTATGGACTGTAGCCTGCCAGGCTCCTCTGTCCATGGGATTCTCCAGGCAAGAATACTGGAGTGGATTGCCATGCCCTCCTCTGGGGGATCTTCCCGACCCGGGGATCGAACCTGGGTCTCTTATGTCTCCTGCGTTGGCAGGCAGGTTCTTTACCACTAGCGCCACCTGGGAAGCCCACAGTTTTCTCATATTTTAATACTATTAATAATTTGACTAGGCTAGCCCAGGGGTTCCCATTTTTGGCTGCAATTCACATTACATGGGAAATCACACACACAGACACCCCTCCAACTGCCTGCACCCTGCCTCATGGCAATCAGATCAGGATTTCTGCTGCCTAAGACCCAGGTATCCATATCTTTGGTTCTGACATTTCCACTAGGTTCTTCTCTTCCTTTTTTTTTTTTAAAAAACATAGTTTCTATGTGTTTCTGGAAATTCTCCTTCTCTCCAGGCCTGTTGTCATCCTTCCCCACTAGATCTTTTGGCACTTTTTTTTTCTTTGTCTTTTAAATTTGATTTTGAAATCATTTCAGATTCACAGAAAAGTCGAGAAAGCAACACAGAGGGAGCCTGCATACCTCTCGCAGTGCTTCTTCTACTGTTCACATTGTGTGGAAAACAGAGTCTGATTGTCAAAACTAAGAGTTCAGTGCACGTTCAATTTAGTGCACGTTGTCGTCCACTAAACGGCAGGCGTAATTTGGATGTCACCAGAACTTATCAGCAATGTTCTTTTCCTGTTCCAGGATTCCACCTCATATTTTTATAATTGTCATGTTGCCTGAGCCTCCCCAGTCTGCGAGAACTCCTCCGTCTTGGTCTTTGATAACATTGACACTTGAAGGTACTGACTTTGCAGATGGTCCCTCAATTTAGGTTTATCGGGTGTTTTCTCTTTAGGTTGAGTCTATATATTTTTAGCAAACACTGCAGGAGTGATGTACTTATCTCAGTGTACTATAACAAGGGCACACCATGCTGACGGGTCTTACATTGGTGGTGATGTTGCCCTTGATCACTTGGTGAAGGTGATGTCATCTGTGATTCTCCAGTGCGAAGTTATCATTTATCTCTTTGTAGTTAATAAACCTCTTTTGGAGAGACATTGAGACTCTGCAAATATCCCACTTCTCAAAACTTCTGTCCACTGACTTGAGCAGGCATCTGTGAGTCTTGGGTTGGGAAGATTCCCCTGGAAGGGGGCATGGCAAACCACTCCAGTATTCTTGCCTGGAGAATCCCCATGGACAGAGGAGCCTGGCAGGCTACATAGTCTATGGGGTCACAAAGAGTCGGGCATGACTGAGCAACTAAGCACAGCACATGGTCGGCAGGATGGGTGTGTGTGATCAGTCGCGTCAGTCCTGTCCCAACTCTTTGCGACCCCCTGGACTGTAGTCTGCCAGGCTCCTCTGTTCATGGGCTTTCCCAGGCTAGAATACTGGGGTGGGTTGCCATTTCCTGCTCCAGGGGATCTTCCTGACCCAGGGAGCGAACCCATGTCTCCTCAATCTCCTGCACTGGCAGGCAGGTTCTTTACCACAGAGCCACCTGGGTAGGCAGGATAATGGCCCCCAAAAGATGGATACCCACATTCTGATCCTCAGAAACTGCGAATATGTTAGACTACATGGAAAAGGGGAATTAAGGTGGCAGATGGAATTAAAGTTTCTGGTCAGATGACGGTAAGAAAGGAAGATTATGCTGGATTATCTTGGTAAACCCAGTGTAATCACAAGGGACCTTCGAAGTGGGACAGGGAGGCAGAAGAGAAGAGGTGGAGATGGAGATGGGGTGATTAAAGCAGGGGGTGCTGGCTGTGAATATGGAGGAAGGGTGCCCCCAGCCAGGGGTCAGGCGGCCAGGAGGTCACCGAACGTGGCAGCACAGCCCACTGGAGACGCTTTCCCTCCTTTTGACTCTTAGAATCCGCCCAGTAGATCAGTGGTTCCGATAGCAGTTAGCTACCAACAGTGACCCATGACCAGTTTCCCCCGGTTCCTGATTTCCTAAAAAATAACAGGGTACTTGGAGACATATCTGTTAGAAGATTTGCCTGCTGAGTTCTGTGTTCACGCCCCAAACTTTGCTGGGAGAACGTCCAGAGTCCGTGATGGTGAGTTATATCTCAGCTCTCCATTGTTGGAAGAAATATTTTCATCTTCCTGTCCAGTTCTGAGGTCTAAGTTTTTGTGTCATGTTTCAATTGCTTTGACATTTCTCTTACAGGGAGGTTGCTTGCAACCTAAGTAAACTCACCTGGATTACTGGCATGTATCTTAGTGTTTTCTTTTATTAATGTTCATGTGTAATGGCTATGATTCTCAACAGGTGATTAGGCGTGCCCCTCAAGGGACTCATAGCAACGTCTAGAGATCTTCTTGTTTGTCACACATAGAAGACAGAAGTATTCCTGGCATTCAGGGATGCTGCTAAACTTCCCACAATGCACAGGGCGTGCCCCACCTCCAACAGAATTATTTGGCCCCAAAATATCAATAGTGTTGAGGTTGAGAAATCTTGGCCTAGGGAAAGCACCTCTAAAAACATTTAAGTTTTTTTTTCTAACTTATGCTTAATTTTAGATGGGATTTATAGCTTTTCATCATGCTTTATATTTTTATTAATTAAATGATGCTTGTCTGCTTTTTAATTAGCATTAAATAACTTCCCCTATATTCCAGTGTGCTTCCCTGGTGGCTCAGACAGTAAAGAATCTCCCTGCCATGCAAGAGACCCAGATTTTAGCCCTGGGTCGGAAAGATCCCCTGAAGAAGGGCATGGCAACCCACTCCAGAATTCTTGCCTGGAGAATCCCATGGACAGAGCATCCTGGCGGGCCACAGTCCATGGAGTAGCAAAGAGACAGACATGATTGAGCGACTAACATATTCCACGGCTATAGAAAGATTTGTTCAGATCTATGTAAAGACTATGGTGACAGTCCCTTTGGGGCAGAAATTTTCAGCAAAACTGATCTCTGCTCCAGGGACAAGAAGCAGCAGGCATCTGGGTATCATCACTGTGAATGTTCCAAATAACAGGCTTCTGGAAGCATAAAGCAAGATCACAGGACACCAACAAAGACGGATTGTTCTGAAGATACAGATGCAAAGTGCATCTCAGTTGGGTCCCAGTAGGCAGAGAGGTCAGTAGGCACTGACACTCTGTTTCTTGGGTAGCAGAGGATGCTGAGAAGCCAGATGACAATATTGCTATCGTCAAGACTGGAGGAAGGCAGTTCATGAATGAGGTGTTAATTTAAAATGAGATCTTCACTACTGATGGAGAGCCTTTGCTCTCAGCCAGATCCTGCGCTTCTGCCAGTTCAGCCAAATGCACTGAAGGGAGGAGGTAAGGGAGGAGAGAGGGCAGAGCTGACAGATGGCAATTGGTGAAGAGCTGAGTCAACATAAATTATATCTCAGCAGTGAGCAGGGAAGCGGGAGGGCATGTGCCAGGGCTCAGCTTACCATGGGGCTGGTGCACGTGCCAAAGCACAGCTGGCAGACCACTGGGTGTCTCGCAGGGCTGGGAAGCAAGTGCAAAGGGGGAGAGACGCCCTTTGTGGAAAGCCACCTGGATTTCACTTAGTGGGGAGGAATGTATTTGAAATGATACAGTAGTTAAAAGTCATGAACATTTGAAATGTCGGAAAGCCGCCATTATAGATTACAGACAACCAAGGGAAAAAATTGCTGATAACTATGTTGGCTTAACGCTCAACATTCAGAAAACGAAGATCATGGCATCTGGTCCCATCACTTCATGGGAAATAGATGGGGAAACAGTGGAAACAGTGTCAGACTTTATTTTGGGGGGCTCCAAAATCACTGCAGATGGTGACTGCAGCCATGAAATTAAAAGACGCTTACTCCTTGGAAGAAAAGTTATAACCAACTTAGATAGCATATTCAAAAGCAGAGACATTACTTTGCTGACTAAGGTCCATATAGTCAAGGCTATGGTTTTTCCTGTGGTCATGTATGGATGTGAGAGTTGGGCTGTGAAGAAGGCTGAGTGCCGAAGAATTGATGCTTTTGAACTGTGGTGTTGGACAAGACTCTTGAGAGTCCCTTGGATTGCAAGGAGATCCAACCAGTCCATTCTGAAGGAGATCAGCCCTGGGATTTCTTTGGAAGGAATGAGGCTAAAGCTGAAACTCCAGTACTTAGGCCACCTCATGAGAAGAGTTGACTCATTGGAGAAGACTCTGATGCTGGGAGGGATTGGGGGCAGGAGGAGAAGGGGATGACCGAGGATGAGATGGCTGGATGGGATCACCGACTTGATGGACGTGAGTCTGAGTGAACTCCGGGAGTTGGTGATGGACAGGGAGGCCTGGCATGCTGCGATTCATGGGGTCGCCAAGAGTCGGACACGACTGAGCAACTGAACTGAACTGATGTTGTTGTTGTTGTTTAGTTGCTAAGTCATGTCTGACTCTTTTGTGTCCCCATGGACTGTAGCCCGCCAGGCTCCTCTGTCCATGGGATTTCCCAGGCAAGAATACTAGAGTGGGTTGTCATTTCCTTTGCCAGGGAATCTTCCCAACTCAGGGATCGAATTTGAGTTTCCTGCATTGGCAGGCAGACTTGTTACCACCAAGCCACCAGGGAAGCCCCACTGATAATTATATATGATTAATGTGCATATACTACTTGTAAGTATCTCTATGACTAAATACTTGGAAACAAGACTCACCAGTTCAAAATCTACCTGTTTAATTGTGTCTGAATTAAATGTAACTTATTTTCTGACGTTGAGGAGAGTTCCTCTAAGTCGCATATGAAATGTCCATATAATCAAATTTTTTTATCCTGTAGATTTGACACTTGCTTTCCTGGTGGCTCAGAGGTTAAAGCATCTGCCTCCAATGCGGGAGACCCGGGTTCGATCCCTGGGTCAGAAAGATCCCCTGGAGAAGGAAATGGTAACCCACTCCAGCATTCTTGCCTGGAGAATCCCATGGATGGAGGAGCCTGATAGGCTATAGTCCATGGGGTCGCAAAGAGTTGGACATGACTAAGCGACTTCACTTCACTTCACTTCTTCGCTTCTTAGAGATTATATAATTACACCATAACATTAACTTTCCAAAATATCAAGGGAACTAAAAAGTCAACCTGTCAGCCTTAATACATTATAATAATATACAATACAAAGTAGTATAACATAGACATGAATAGACAAACGAATGACTGGTAATTATTGCTTTTGGAGTTAAGTAAAATGGAAATATGACAAGTATCAGGTGCCTGTGAAGTAAAATTCTTTTAACAAAATCTCTGGGTGAAGATTTTTTTTTATTACTTTAAAAATCTGTAACTTAGAAAAGTCTGAATTTTCTTCCGTGTATTGAAGCTTACAAACCAGAACCAGAATATCCAGACCAGCAGGTGGCACTAATAGAGAAACCAATGGTCCCTGAGATTTTTCAAGGCAATTTAAAAATTATAGAAGGGAAACTTCCGAAGTGAATGTAAAATAGGTTAAAATCTTGCATCTCCATCATGCCCATCAAAGCAAAGGAGTGGATTTGGGGGAAAGGAATAGAAGGCTATGACACACGCTCCCTCCTTTTCCCTCTCATTTTGAATTACTGTTGACTGGTGGGCAAGTTGTATAAGCCTTGACGATAGTCTCTAATCCACAAATACATTGTCTTGAGTTTCCGTGGAAACCCTTATTAGAGATGCTATTGTAGCAATTGTTCAGATTGGACAGGCTGCAGGCAGAGCTCACAGGGGACCGGCAGAACATTGAGAGGGGGACTTTCGCAAGGAGCCCTTTGTGGCTCAGAAAGAGTCGGGCTGCCCTCCTGGACGCCCCCACCATTTGAGGGTTTTGTGTAGGGCCAACACTTGGTGAAGGCCGAAAACGGTATTTAATATCTGATGCAGTCATCCTCAGCCGAGGTTTCATGGCAGGTGTGCGTGAGAAAGCGTTGGAAAGAGTGTGTAGAGGCGAATACACTAAAAATTATCGGACATTCTCATAGCCGCTCCCGAGGTGTCTCTGAAGGGTAATTACCTTGTGCCCAAGATGGAAATGAAATGGGGAAAAACACTGTCGTACGAAAGTGCAAGAAATGATTTTACTGTTGGTGGGAGCTGTAAGCTCCAGATGCATTATCCTTATTGTTTTGGCTGCTTCCAGCTTCTTTCTCCCCTTTTTATCCAGATGAGCTCTGCATTATACACAGGACTTACAGAGGAACAATAAGAGACTTTAATAATTCATATCTGATGGGAGTGAGAGAAGGGCACTTCTTATTATGAGGACATCAAATGGATTGCTTATTCTAGCACCTAGGAAATGCTACAGGCCATTCTAGTTCCTACAGAAAAGGCCTGTTCTTTTCTGTCTTGGAAATTTCTGATATTGGAGGGTCAGGGATTCTTGAATCTCTTTGCTAAATTGTCTGTGCTCCTTTGGAGTTTCAGCTGAAGATATGGGTGTAATTTTGTCAGCTAGTAGGAGGAGAAAAGGGAGGGGAGGAGAGGAAGGAAGAATCTTGGAGAGTCAGAAAGGTCATCGCCCTGGCATGCTCTCTGCGTGCTCTGATGTGAACTGGCAGCGGACTCCTGCCCCAGGAAATAGCATCTCAAGCGGCCTTAGCCCAACACTGTTGAACAAACCTAACCTGTGTGCTCCTTTCTCTGGACCACGTTCCATCATCTGAATCTGAAATGGCAGCTGCGTCGAAACACGTTTACATTATGTAGACCTGATTCCAGTTTTTAAAATGCTGATTCAAAACCCTGTGTAACCAGCAGCAATCAGTTACGTTTGTCAGTTTTTTTGACTATGATGTATGAATCTCTCAACACACCAGGACTGGATTCCATGCCATCACGTGACAGCGAAGCTGTGTTTTCTGAATCATTGATAATAGTAACTGCCATTTATTGGACTTACAACATCCAATTCTATAACAGACCAGATATGAGGTGGGGACTGGGGAGGGGCAGGTTGGTTTGCTAAAGTCCTGCTGAATTTGGAATAGATTAAAGCAAACACGGTTGTTCAAGCAGTGTAAGCAAACACGGAGAAAATATCTTTGGCTATCTGTAGAGAAAAACTTTGTGATAGATCATTAAAATGCATGCCCTTTAATCTGTGAACTCACACAGGGTCCTAGCAAAAGGAGTAAGGAATGACCCATGACCACATACGTGTGTGTGTTTGTGTAGGTTTGTTACGCAGTACAATCTATGATCCCCAAAGGAAACAATAAATAACAATGGCAATAGAGAGAAATGTTTATGTCTGATTCTGGTTCCCCCTCTTGGAAAAATCATCAGTCCTCTGTAACATCAATACCTTCCTGTAGAGAATGAGAATAATTATGATCCCTACTTTATAGTTCAGTTCAGTTCAGTTGCTTAGTTGTGTCCGACCCTTTGCGACCTCATGAATCGCAGCACGCCAGGCCTCCCTGTTCACCACCATCTCCCGGAGTTCACTCGGACTCACGTCCAACGAGTCGGTGATCCCATCCAGCCATCTCATCCTCGGTCATCCCCTTCTCCTCCTGCCCCCAATCCCTCCCAGCATCAGAGTCTTTTCCAATGAGTCAGCTCTTCTCATGAGGTAGCCTAAGTACTGGAGTTTCAGCTTTAGCATCCTTCCTTCCAAAGAAATCAAGGGTTGATCTCCTTCAGAATGGACTGGTTGGATCTCCTTGCAGTCCAAGGGACTCTCAAGAATCTTCTCTAACACCACAGTTCAAAAGCATCAATTCTTCAGTGCTCAGCCTTCTTCACAGCCCAACTCTCACATCCATACATGACCACAGGAAAAACCATAGCCTTGACTAGACAGACCTTAGTCGGCAAAGTAATGTCTCTGCTTTTGAATATACGATCTAGGTTGGTCATAACTTTTCTTCCAAGGAGTAAGCATCTTTTAATTTCATGGCTGAAATCACCATCTGCAGTGATTTTGGAGCCCCCCCAAAAATAAAGTCTGCCACTGTTTCCCCATCTATTTCCCATGAAGTGATGGGACCAGATGCCATGATCTTCGTTTTCTGCATGTTGAGCTTTAAGCCAACTTTTTCACTCTCCACTTTCACTTTCATCAAGAGGCTTTTTAGCTCCTCTTCACTTTCTGCCATAAGGGTGGTGTCATCTGCATATCTGAGGTGATTGATATTTCTCCCGGCAATCTTGATTCCAGCTGTGTTTCTTCCAGTCCAGCATTTCTCATGATATACTCTGCATAGAAGTTAAATAAGCAAGGTGACAATATACAGCCTTGACGTACTCCTTTTCCTATTTGGAACCAGTCTGTTGTTCCATGTACAGTTCTAACTGTTGCTTCCCGACCTGCATACAGATTTCTCAAGAGGCAGGTCAGGTGGTCTAGTATTCCCATCTCTTTCAGAATTTTCCACAGTTTATTGTGATCCACACAGTCAAAGGCTTTGGCATAGTCAATAAAGCAGAAATAGATGTTTTTCTGGAACTCTCTTGCTTTTTCCATGATCCAGCGGATGTTGGCAATTTGATCTCTGGTTCCTCTGCCTTTTCTAAAACCAGCTTGAACATCTGGAAGTTCACAGTTCACATATTGCTGAAGCCTGGCTTGGAGAATTTTGAGCATTACTTTACTAGCGTGTGAGATGAGTGAAATTGGCTGGTAGTTTGAGCATTCTTTTGCATTGCCTTTCTTTGGGATTGGAATCAAAACTGACCTTTTCCAGTCCTGTGGCCACTGCTGAGTTTTCCAAATTCACTGGCATATTGAGTGCAGCACTTTCACAGCATCGTCTTTCAGGATTTGAAATAGCTCAACTGGAATTCTATCACCTCCACTAGCTTTGTTCATAGTGATGCTTTCTAAGGCCCACTTGACTTCACATTCCAGGATGTCTGGCTCTAGATGAGTGATCACACCATTGTGATTATCTGGGTCATGAAGATCTTTTTTGTATAGGTCTTCTGTGTATTCTTGCCACCTCTTCTTAATATCTTCTGCTTCTGTTAGGTCCAGACTATTTCTGTCCTTTATCAAGCCCATCTTTGCATGAAATATTCCCTTGGTATCTCTAATTTTCTTGAAGAGATCTCTAGTCTTTCCTGTTCTGTTCTTTTCCTCTATTTCTTTGCATTGATCGCTGAAGGAGGCTTTCTTATCTCTTCTTGCTATTCTTTGGAACTCTGCATTCAGATGCTTATATCTTTCCTTTTCTCCTTTGCTTTTCACCTCTCTTCTTTTCACAGCTATTTGTAAGGCCTCCCCAGACAGCCATTTTGCTTTTTTGCATTTCTTTTCCATGGGGATGGTCTTGATCCCTGTCTCCTGTACAGTGTCACGAACCTCATTCCATAGTTCAATGGGCACTCTATCTATCAGATCTAGGCCCTTAAATCTATTTCTCACTTCCACTGTATAATCATAAGGGATTTGATTTAGGTCATACCTGAATGGTCTACTTTCTTCAATTTGAGTCTGAATTTGGCAAAAAGGAGTTCATGATCTGAGCCACAGTCAGCTCCTGGTCTTGTTTTTGTTGACTGTATAGAGCTTCTCCATCTTTGGCTGCATAGAATATAATCAATCTGATTTCTGTGTTGACCATCTGGTGATGTCCATGTGTAGGGTCTTCTTCTCTTGTGTTGTTGGAAGAGAGTGTTTGCTATGACCAGTGCATTTTCTTGGCAAAACTCTATTAGTCTTTGCCCTGCTTCATTCTGCATTCCAAGGCCAAATTTGCCTGTTACTCCAGGTGTTTCTTGACTTCCTAGTTTTGCATTCCAGTCCCCTATAATGAAAAGGACATCTACTTTATAGGGGTGTTGTAAATATAAAATGAGATTAGTGATGTCAAGTACATCCCATAGTTCCTGGCACACACTGTGTGCTCAGTAAATGTCACATAGTTTTACTATTACTGCCTTGAAATACCGTTCCATTGTATGAGGAATTAAAATGGTATAGAATGGTAAATTTATTTGCCTCAAAATGCATTCATAGTTTATTAAGTAAAAGTTTAACAAGACAATATAACTAGTTCCATTTTTCTAAAGAAAATCTATCAAAAAATTCTGTTTTTATATATATATATATATATATATATACATATATATATATATATATACATCATTAACATTCAGCAGTGCAGGTTATTTGTGTATTTTTTTTTCTTTTGTGTATCTTTATCTTCTAATTTTTCTTCAATGACTGCATAGTTTTCCTTCAGAACTGAACAGTGTCATGACTGACACCAGAGGGCGCTGATGCTTGTGAGTTTCTTTGGCGCTAACTTGAGGGTGGAGCCCGTGGTGAGCTATCCAGGGGCTGAAGAAGGCAAGAGCCTCAGCCCAGAAGAAGGAAAGAATGGTAGCTTCCCTCCAATAAGTGAACAAAAAAACCGAATACCTGCACATTAGGAGCTACTGATGCCAGGATCCCTCCCCTGGCAATTTCTGTCTCACTGTCTGCAGCAGGTCCAGGCAACTCCAGTGTGTAACCAGTACAGCAAGGTCCAGAAGCCTAAGGAAACTGAAAGCCATCTGATCCCGGTGCCAGGCAGGATCGGGAGATTTGCCTGCAGCTCTCATTCCCTCAAAGACGTGGTCCATCTGCCCCTGCTCCACAGCAGCGAGCCTTCTTCCCGCCTCTCCTGGCCCCCTCCTCAGCTCTGGGAAGGACCAGGTCTCCCGGGTCTCCCACCAGACCCAGAGCACAGAGCAGGGGTGGCCCCAAAGGACCGTGTGGACCACAGTCAACCCTGCTCCCTGCAGAGGCTCCACATAGTGAGTTCTCTCCAAAGCGGAACTCCTCGTTCTTCACTGCAGACCCAAGCTCCCAAAGATGCCCGTGGCATGATGAAGCTCCTGCCTCACAGCTCCCCCCGTGCCCTGCTTCTGGCCACAGAGAACAGTGTCTGGAGCTCGGGGTAACTTGGGGTGGTGGGAAGCCTGCAGTCTGGTTCCTCAGGCTGCATGACTTGGGGCAGGCAGACCCGATGGCTCAGGAAGCAGGCAGGGGAAAGAAGTGGGTTGAGGACAGAGGGGAGCATCGTCAGTGGCTGTGGTCCTCTGCCAACAGAGTGTGCAAGGCTGGCTGGGCTCTGCCCTCTCCAGCCCCAGCCCCCCTCACACTGCATCTTTCTGGTCCTTGGCATCCTGATGAGTGTTGGGTTTACCTGGGGGTGAGTGACCACAGAGATGTCCTGAGGTGTGCGGTCCCCATTCTCCTGGTGTCTGAACAGAATACCAGCCTCTTCTGGAGTTTTCCAGACAGCCACATGCAGGATGTAGGATGGATGTAACCATGTCATGGTTTAATGGAGATCTCAATTCCATGCTATTGTTTCGCTGTCTCTTCTCTCCCCTCAGCATACCCCAACTGGTGCAGACTGAGTGAACTGGGAGAGCAGGACCCAGTGGTAGTTAGAAAGTCTGTACCAGTGGTGCGTGTTTCCCCCAGAATTTCATTGCTTTGGTATCATCACTGAAGGCAAAGGAGCTTTAGCTGCCGTCCTCTCTGGGATCACTTCTGGCAGGTTTGTGGTAAAGATCTGGTGGCCCGTGGCTTGGAAAATGCAGGGGAGACTAAGCTTTGTGCATACCATGCCCATACCAGTTAGTTACCAATAGCTGCGTGGCATACCAGCCAGACCCTAGGGACGTAAAGCAACTGGTTACCCTTTCTCGCCATGCTGTGCAGTGGCTGTGGGGTGCCTGGGTGCAACTAGGACAGTCTTTCTATCTATTTGACCTTTCATCTTGGGCTTTTTCCAACCATGATGGCCTTAGGGCAACATCCTGAGATAATCTGGCAGGTGGTCTCAGGGAGAAGGGGCAGAAGCTAAAAGGCCTCCTGGGACCTCAGCTCAGGAACGTGAACATCACTTCCACTGCCTGTGATTGGTGCAGGCCAGCCACCATGGGAAGCCCTCCATCTCTTGATGGAAGAAGTGGCAAAACATTTGGGGCCATATCTAATGTACCACAGGGTTTCTTGTTCGGGGCACTAATCAACATTTCGAGACAATTAAATCTTTGTCGAGTGGGGTGGGGAGCGGGGAGGCAGGGCAGAGAGAGGACTCTCCTGAGCATCGTAAGATCGTAGCAGCATCCCTGACTTCTGTCCACCAGATGCCAGGGGCATCCTCACACCCCAGCAGTGACAGCAGAGCTACCCCAGGACCTCACCAAGTGTCCCCAGAAGGGAGACCAAATCTTGCCCAGGAGAGAATCACTGATCTGTTGAAAGTGTGGATTTCTTTTTCTAAGATGGATTCTCTCTTTCTTGGTGTCAGCACCTACTTTGTCAAGACAACACTGACTCAGGTCTACTTATGTAAGTTGATACCTCCATGGGGACTAACTCACCTGGCCAGAGCAACAGGTTCCCCTGCCAAAGTGTGGATGGATTTGGGGCCCCTCGGCTGAGCAATGTGAACTGCCCCATCACACGTGGACTCTCTCTTGCCTTCCTCCTTCCCTCCTTCCCTTCTTCTTCTTTTTTGTTGCCCACAGTCACATCCAGTGACTTCTTCGGGCTCTGTGGGGCCAGGACAAGCTGGTGGAGCCACTTCCAGTGACAAGGGACAAGAGTTCAGTCTGTGGATGGGCATGGAAGAAGCCTTTTCCAGGATGTGAGTTACTTCATTTCTGTTCACACACTTAAAAGATTGATCACCTGTGACATTCCTAAGTCGCACAGTTTGGGGGTCATATTTGTGGAATGGTATTTTATATGGCAACTCTTTGTAATTTCAACAATTATTTCTTCCCAAGCAATGATAAATTTTCAGTTTTTTTTCTTCACTGTTCCCTTCTCCCAAATACCAGAGATGTAGTTAATCATTGCCAAAGAACAGGCCATCTTAACGTCTCCAAATGCTGGATGCATTTCTGGTTTGCAGATGGCATCTATGCCCATGCTTTAACAACCCAGCTTTCTTTCCAGCTCGGCGGGGCTGTTTGTGATGATGCTAATGTCAGCTGAGAGGTGTTGCTGACACCATTATTTCTTGAAAGAGACTGAAGGGCCCAGCATCTTGGTGTTCAGAAAGCATCCCATTTTGTCGCTTCGGTTCTTTGATGTTGCCAGGCATCATTGAACTGTGAGGAGCTGAGAGGAAATTCACATTCCACTGAAAATACACTTTGCTCAAAAAAGAAGGAACATAATATGGGGGGAGAACGTTCTGTTTATGGAACCTAACCCACAGAGGGGCCAGTGGTCAAAACCTCCAGCAGGACTCTGCCAGGATTATGAGACCCAGAGCAAAGCCCTTTCACTGCTCTCCTTAGAGAGGCAGGGCTCCCCAGATTTCTTTGTCACTGAAAACAAGAAGTTGATTTGGGAAACCGGAGCCAGGTTGCACGAGTTATGTGACAACGCTAACAACAGCTACGGCGCTGTCTTCACAGTCCTGATGAATTGCTGCCAGATTTTAATTGGAACCTACCCATGAGAAAGACTCTTTTGACATCTATAAATAATCACAACACAGCGGAAATGTAGCAGCTATAGAAATAGTTACAGCAAATAAGAACTTCCTTTGGAAAGCTGCAAAGTCTTTTTTTCCTTTTTTCTCTCTCCTCTTCACCCCTCATCAACTCTTCCTGTTGGTTCATATCCCAGCTTCCTTGTCTCTAATGCGTTTGTGTGTGTGTGTGTGTGTGTGTGTGTGTGTGCGCGCACGCATGCATGTGCACTCGTGCACACCCAGTCATTCAGTCATGCCTGACTCTTTGTGACCCCATGGACTGTAGGCCTTCAGGCTCCTCTGTCCATGGGATTCTCCAGGCAGGAACACTGGAGGGGGTTGCCATTTCCTTCTCTAGGGGACCTTTCCAACCCAGGGATCGAACCCCCGTCTCTTGCAACCCCTGCACTGGCAGTCGAATTCTTAATCACTAGTTCCACCTGGGAAGCCCTTGTCCCTAGAATGACCCCCTAATCTACATTTGTTAACACTAGCCATGCAAAATTTGTTCACTTCTGTCCTTCAAAACCAGGCTGTGGTATTATGTGCCTTGGTTATTAAAAGCTCGTATATGTGATTTAAAATTTCATTTTTATTAACATGGTGGCTTAGGTCCTTAAGTTCTGGGGGTGAGAGTGCTATTGAAGTCACCAGACAGGTGTCTGTTAACCTCCCCACGGGTTGTTTTACTCTACTGGCCTGTCATTCACCCCAGCTGTAAAACTTCAAAAACAAAGGTTGCATCGGATCTTTGAGATGCATGCGTTCTGTTAGAAGGGTTAGGACTTGTTCTTCAACAGTCAGAGACCTCTTCCTATACTTCAAGAACCCAAGGACTCAGCACCAAGAAGAATATGTGGATTGAAAATAATTTAACATTGAAAGATCTCCGGGCAGACTCAGGCTCTCATCTTTAAACAAAGCATGTGCTTCAGTGTTGAATTCTTTGTTTTTCAAATGGTTAAACACATGTGGCCAGGTGAGCCCATTTCACCAGGTCCAACATGTTGGGGGTGGGGGGCTCGGTATTTTCAGTGACATAAGGCATGATTGTATCATGTTAGGTAGAAGCATGATATTTTTCAGTCTTTATTTGGAAGTTAAATATGATCCGAGAGGTGTATCGAATGGCAAGCCAATGGCAGATAGACTGTTGTTTTCTCAACTGTGTCAATTCGATCAAGCTGGATCTTTCTTTTCTAGAATGATCTGTGCTGTGCAATTCTGAGTTAGGACTTGGCTGAAAGACCAATTTGCATAAGGAGGAAGTAAAGAGGCTGCCACCATCCTGGGATGGTGTGGTGGGATTACACAGATGCAGAGGTGCTGGGGTCTGAGGTTTGGCCCTTGCTCTCCTCCACCCCATATTCGCTCTTCCAGACTGATGACCCTGGGGGACAGCAGCAGGGCCAGGCCCACCCCCAGATGCGTAGTGGTGCAGCCACGGGGGTGTTGATACACCAGAGTCTTGCCTTACTCAAAATACTTTCTCAAGCCAACTAAAAGAATTGTGAGTCCCAAAGTGATGAGGGAAGAGTGCCCATCTCAGGAAACCCAGACAACTGCTGGTGATCGGTCATAGTGAAAGTGAAAGTCACTCAGTCGTGTCTGACTCTTTGCAACCCCATGCACTATACAGTCCATGGAATTCTCCAGGCCAGAATGCTGGAGTGGGTAGCCTTTCCCTTCTCCAGGGGATCTTCTCAACGCAGGGATCGAACCCAGGTCTCCCACGTTGCAGGTGGATCTTTTACCAACTGAGGCACAAGGGAAGCTATCAGGTGATTGGTCATAATAGCTGGCATTTATTGATCACCAACTATAGGCCAGACACAGGGCCTTATATACCTTATGTACTTTATTTCCCTTGAAAACCTTTTGAGTAGGTACAGTTTTACAGGTGACAAAATTTGGGGGTTTAGCTCAGAGCTGAAAATGCACATTCTTAACAATGGATATTATATGTATATATACACATATGTATATGTATATTCCCTGGTGGTTCAGATGGTGAAGAATCTGCCTGCAATGTGGGAGACCTGGGTCCAATCCCTTGGTTGGGAAGATCCTCTGGAGGAGGAAATGGCAACCCACTCTAGTATTCCAGCCTGGGAAATGCCATGGACAGGGGAGCCTGGTGGGACTGCAGCCTGGCTACACTCCACTTGTCACATATGAAATCTATTTGTTTGCATGTCAGTGTCTGCCACTAGAATATGATAGTCCAAGCTCAAGAAGTGCATCCTTTTCATATTTCTCTGTTAATCACCCAGTCTGAAAATGAGATTTATGATAGATATTTATAGAATAAATGGACAAATAAAAGTGACAGTTATGGGAAATGTGATCGGCCTTGGTAACATAGATCAAGAAATATTGGCAGTGACCCTTGCAGTGAATGTTTGTTCACATGGTCAGGATGTGAGCCTAGCTACAGTAAAGAATTCAGAAAGATTACAGATTACAGAATGGGCTTATTGATGTTGATGGGCACAGTAGTGATAGAAATGTTTATTATCTAGCTTGCCTCACATTTTGACCAAGGAGCACCCGGGCAGGGCACTAATTTTACAGAACAAGCATAGAATACCTTGAAACGTGGCATTTATTTTTTACTTTAGGGAGCAGAGACATCTTCTTCAACAGTAGGGGGAGCAAGGTGCAGAAAAATGTAAAATCACCTAGGGATAAAAGCATGAGAAAGTGATTTTACATCAAGCAGTCTGAAAATGGGGTGTTGATAAATTTTAAAGACTGACTCTCCTGTTGAAAATGGTTTTGGAATTGCTCACCAGAGCAATTCTAGCACAAAGCAGTTCAGGGAAGATTTCACAAGGATCAATGTAGGTATTCAATAAGGATAAAGCTGGATAGATGGTTTTTAACCTAAATCAGATGATTCATCCTTCAACAGTGGTAGAATTCCCACCGTGTTTAAGCCAATTAGACCTAGCCTTGAACCTTTCATTGTGGTCTGTGGAAAACCAGAATTGAAGTGGATGTTACTGATGCTATTTAAATGAAGTGCATGAAATAGTGTTATCAGATAAAATTTGTGTTGCTCTTGCAGTGTCTTTGTTGCTGTTCAGTCGATAAGCTGCAGCATGCCAGGCTCCTCTGTCCTCCTCTGTCTTTCAGAGTTTGCTTAAATTCATGTTCATTGAGTCGGTGATGATATCTAACCATTGCTGAGTTTTGCTAAGAATTATATTCTGCCTTGAAATTCGAGAAGTTCATAGACTCGTTCTAGAAAGACTACATCAGAGAAAAGCAAGTTGATGTCAAGTGTGTGATCCCCATCAGTGACTGTTCTCGGTGTTACATGCTGAGTTCTTTAAATGCTCTTCCTAGCAAATCTTCCCTTAAAAATGCCCCCAACTGGCGTGCATTCGAACAAACATGAGCTCTTTCAAAATTTATTGTGACCCATCTCTGAATTTTCTAATTAGAGTCTAGGGGGAAAAAAACCCTGTCTATTCAAACTGAGCAAGTTAGTTGCATAATGAATTATTCCTATTTTATTTTAATTTAATTATGCAAATTTGGTCTGCAATCAGTTCCAGGGCCTGTAAAATTGACATTTGTTTGCTTTGTTTTACTTTCAGGGCTTCTTTCTAGTTTCATTAAGCCCACTTGGCAAGGCCCAGAGCTCCTAAAGCATTTAGGTATTCACTGAGGTTCATAATAGTGACTATAGGATGCGTAAGGAGAATACCCACTACACGATAGTAAAATAAATATACAGTTTCTGAAGTGGCCATGGAGTCTTACATATCTACTTTGCTACTTATAAATATGAGCACCATTTCACCTAAGCCTGGGCTGCGACAATATTCTGTGACATAGAAAGGAAGTCTTGCTATTTGGTGATTTTCTTAAGGTTGCCATCTATATCGTAAGAACTATTATCTGCTTGAAGCAAGGGATTTCTGGCTATGCTGTTTTTGTCCATAGATGTCAAGGTAAAGCATACATGATCTCAAGTAAGTTGCAAACATGACCTTGCTCCATGCTGGAGCGGGACCACAGGGGCACACATGAACACATCCGAGATCTCCCTCCCTCGGTCACTTCTTCTACTCAAAGACCCAGGAATCCTCCCACTTGATCATTCTACCATCAATCCTAATTTTCAGCAGCCTGATTCCCAAATCTGTAATTCCAGGCCAAGACCCAGACATCAGTCTCAGGCATTCATATAAGTTTTAGGACATAATGGTACAAATACCCCAGATTTTAAGAGGTCTTCGGGCTCATTTTTCTCAACCATCCCCTTCCTCTGCCTTGAAGATGGATTGCACAGAACTCTTATAAATCAGGAGATACGATGGCTGGGTTATTTATTCTGAGACCTGGTTTAATACCTTATCACCGTCATTCTTCCGTGAATTAAATATGCTGAACGATCCTGGGCAAGAGAGAAAGCATTTAAGGTTAGACCTGATTGTTGTTAATGCTGTTCTTCCTAACATGAGTAAATGAAATCACAGATGAATGAAACACAACTGTGACACTCCTGGGACCTCATCATTTTCAGGGGATAGAAAAGGCTTTGCTTTCAATCACCAGCTCCAGGGCTTAGAATCCATAACAGCCTTTTAGAGTTGGAACTTGCAGTTTCCTTCCAAATGACTGTGGGAGCATGGCTAAATAATTATACATCGCAACCATTGTGTAAAACCAGTTTAATTAACATTTTTCAGGCATGTCACATTTATACAATCACCAAATAATTTTCTAAAATTAGGCTGCATTAGAAATTGCCACCCACCAACTTGGATTATTTTTACTCATGGCCCTAATCATGACTGAAAGAAGTTTTTTCTTTTCATATCATTTTATTTACTTAATTTTTTACTATTATTTGGTAATTCCATTGAAGATGATTCCTCCTCACAGGCTAGCCAGATTCTCTGTTCAATTTATTTGTGTTATGTTTAATTGCCATTGACTTAATCAAAGCTGGCATTAAAACAAAAGCGGTTACAGCATTATTAAATTTCTTTTTTCATTTACTTTATAATAAAAGAAATCTTGGAAAGCATCTACCCCTAAATCTCAACTTAGAATATATGATAAAAATAAAAGAAAGTTTTTAGGGTCCAACGTTCATGGCATTAAGAAAGGCAGGTGTTGCAAACATGCATATTTTAATTGTGTTTTGGCAGCGCATGTTTTAAGAAGATATCATTCAATTTACTCTCTGAGAAGACATTTTTTAAAATGGGCACAACTAATTACTATATTATTAGTAAAGTACTCAGGTTATTCTTGGGGTTCCTTTAAGCCTATTATAATTATTATCATATACATTATTATTATTATGACTTTCATTATAAATGCATTCTTTTTTCCCCTAAGATAGTAATCCCAAGCAAGACTAATAAATCAGGAAATGTTCCTAGGCATAAAGCTGAAATGAAGTTAGGAATACAAATGGAAGGAACTGTACAATAAAATGTGCAAGCAGTGAAATAATATTTTGTGCTCCAAACACATTGAGATGTGTGGTTATATAAGCAGAAGGATTAGCATTTAGGTCACCAAATTAGTCTTTTGAATTTTCTTGCTCTATCCAGAATTCTATTTTCTTCCTGACATCATTTGCCAGGCCATATTAACTATAACATTTTAGCTCCCAGTATTTTCAAATTTTAAATCTCTTACCAATAAATATATCTCTATGAAAGATTTCTTTAATGGCTCTGATGACACTGCAGTTGATAATATCTGTTGAACTTGATCTGTAATGCAAAATTCTTACTTTGATGGATTAGAGAAAAGAACACATTTTATACTTTTGTTTTGAACATTTACCCACTAAAAAGATTTCAAAGAAATCAAAATGTGAGAAAATCAAATAAAATAATACCAGGTTTTTTTTACTTTATTAGAATATTTGTGTTGAAAAAGTAGGTTTTCCCCCCTATCTTTTAGTTTGCAGTTTTATGTGTAAATGAAATATTAGGTTGCATTTTTCAGTGCCAAACCATTATTCTGGCTGAATCTGGTTTCAGTAACTATCCTCAAATGACTGGCTACTTAGAAATTTAAAAGCTTAGCCTTTTGCTGCCAATTCATAAAGAATATTCAGATTTATCTTGTTCTTATTTGCTTCAGCACAGCTAGGTTATCTTTTGCTCTGCTATGAACATGGGTGTGAAAAAATAGGAATGGGATGCTTTCTTAACAAAGATAAATTATTTTTGCTTTGATAGAGATGATGTTGCAAATTAATGTAGAAATACATTCAGTTGTCATGTCTAGATTCTGCAAAGTGCCCTGTGGCCTTGATAAAATAGCCCCGAGTTCCTGTTCCCAGGCCTGTTCCCAATCCTCAGGGCAGGTGATCGACATGACATTATCCACCTTGCTGGAAACACACACATAGCGCTGTGGGTTCCCCACCCCAATCTTATTCCCCTCTGCCACACTGAGAGAAGTGATATTCAGGACTGAACATTTAAGCGATTGATAAATGGTTATTGTAAAAGCATTATATGATTCAGCAAAAATAATTTTTGCTCATAAAGAGAGCTTGGTTTAGTTGCTAAGTCATTTCCAACTCTTTGCAACTCCATGAACAGTAGCCCACCAGGCTCCTCGGTCCATGGGATTCTGACATATTATGACAGTCTAGCTTGCTCAGTTGCATTTTTGCCTTCACACAGTTGCTCAGGCTGGTTCCACTCTTTGATACACCTATTGTACCTTTTTGCACCAGTTGACACTTTCTTCATTTCTTGAGATTCAGCTGCAGGGTCCATGTCATAGCGCTCATATTTCTTACATTGTACTGAAACTGGTCATGTGCCTGTATCAGCAACACAATCGCAAACCCCGTGGTCTGGAAATATGTTTGCTTCATAAGTTCCAGCCTTCCACCTTGCACCGTGCCTACCTGCCTCCTCTGTGTGTGTGTGTGTTAGACTCTTTGCAACCTATGGACTATAGCCCCCCAGGCTCCTCTGTCCGTGGGATTTTCCAGACAAGAATACTTAAGTGGGTTGCCATTCCCTCCTCCAGGGGATCTTCCTGACCCAGGGATGGAACCCAGGTCTCCTGCATTTCAGGCAGATTCTTTACTATCTGAGCACCATAGAAGCCCTAAAAATCTGAACTGATCTGAAAATGAATTTGGTTACCCAGAGGACAGCAGCTTCAGCTAAAGTTGTTTGTTCTTACAGGTGAAATTGTTTTCTCTTGAGTTATAAGCTATGTAAAATGGAGTCAGGCAATAAGCAATGGCCAAAGTCCTACAATGAGACAAAGCAGTTTTTTGGCCTGTCTGGCTTTGATGGACCTAACAGACCAGTTACCACAACTTGTATACTTTCTCCCTTTCAAAGCATGGATATAGTTTAAAGGTACTTGAGTTTCTCATCAGAAAACAATTCTTTGTAAACATGCAGATAATTTTCTCTCCTTCCATTATTAAACATTATTAGACATTTAGCAGTCCCTAGTATCAAGTGGATTAATTTCAATAATACATAGTTAGTTTGAATTTCTTAAATATTGGAAAATATTCAGCCACATTGCTGAAATAGTATTTTCTAAGGACTAAAAGTTACCATAATGTTTCATTTTAAAACACTTGTCTTATAAAGAAAGGTGAGCACTGAAGAATTGAACTGTGGTGTTGGAGAAGACTCTTAAGAGTCCCGTGAACTGCAAGGAGATCCACCCAGTCCATCCTAAAGGAAATCAGTCCTGAATATTCTTTGGAAGGAATGATGCTGAAGCTGAAACTCCAACACTTTGGCCACCTGATGCGAAGAACTGACTCATTGGAAAACACCCTGATGCTGGGAAAGATTGAAGGCAGGAGGAAAAAGGGATGACAGAGGATGAGATGGTTGGATGGCATCACCGACTCAATGAGCATGAGTTTGAGTAAACTCTGGGAGTTGGTGATGGACAGAGAAGCCTGGCATGCTGCAATCCATGGGGTCCCTAAGAGTGGGATACCACTGAGCAACTGAACTGAACTGAAAAGTTACCATAATGTTTCATTTTAAAACACTTGTCTACATACAAATAATCTGTAAATAAGTGTAACTAAGTGCTTGTTTGTGAAACAGAAAAGCTTCCCCAGCTTAACTTTATCTTTTCTGTCTTTTTGCAGGATGTCAGCTCTTCTGCACCTGGATCTGCCCACTTTTTTCCTCTCTTGTGGTTGATAGTCAACCGTCTCACCCTTAGTGGCCTTGGCCACAGTGTAGGATCAGAAGCTCAGGTAAAGTGACACAGGTGCTGAGAAGGGGCATGGGCTTTATGATGCTCTAGGTGGATGTGCTTGAGCTTTTTTAGTCTTTTGACAGTAACATTATGAGCATAGGAAAAAAAAAAAACAAACTATTATCTTAGTACTGGTTTAGCCAAACATTCTGTTTGCCATACAGGGCTATATTCCAGGCTGGCACTGTTGCTGGGGTGAGGGTTTTTGGAAGCCCATTTAAACTTGAATAAATATATCTGAGATTCTAGAAACATGAAAGAACCCTGGCTCAGGGATGCAACCTAAATTCCCAGGGTTGGACTATTTATAGCTCCTGCTGTGGTTCTTGCCAAGAGGGACCCATCACCAGCCCAGGGCTTTTCTGCCACTGCAGAAAATTAGCACACCGGAAGAGGTTGCTCCCCAGGTCTTTGGAGGTGTCAGGCAGCTGTTTGACTAAAATTATTAGTACAAATGGACTCCCCAGTTTGTGGTGACTTAACTGAAAATGTTAGTTGCTCAGTTGTGTTCAACTCTTTAAGACCCCATGGACTGTAGCCTACTAGGCTCCTCTGTCCGTGGAATTTTCCAGGCAAGAATACTGAAGTGGGTTGCCATTCTCTTCTCCGGGGGATCTTCCCAAACTGGGAATGGAATGGTGACATCAAAGAGGCCGAACTAGCTCCTTCCCACCCTTCCCAGCCCCCACTCCCACCCCCATGGTCCCAGTCCCTTTCTGTGAGGGGAGCCAGCATGGGAAACGCAATGCAATCTCTTGCATTACAGGCAGATTCTTTACCAGGGAAGCTGGTGACTTAAATCACATAGAATTTTCATATCTGTTAAACGGAAGTCATTCTTTTTGAAGAGAGGACCTAAAAGATGATTTCCCTAAGAGAAACGAAGAGAGAAAAGCCTTAGAATGCTTTTCAGAGTTTGTCATTCAAAAATTTAATAATTCACCCATGATTTTGTGTCCTAAATCAATCAATCAGACAATGGCCTGAGTCTAAAGAAAACAAATTCCACGAAGATCAATCCTGTTCCTTATGTGACTGTAAAATGTATTTGTATATATTTATATTTTTATATCTTGGCAAAAATACTATTCTGATTAAAATGCAAGTTCATACTTGGTTTCTAATTTAATGTAATTGGCAGGAGATTTTTTTTTTAAGTTCTCTAAAAAGTTTCAAAATTCCATCATTAAAAACTACACAAAATGACTCAAGAAAAACTAGTATATAAAGAACTATTGTTGACATGGTTCTGAAAATCCACAAGCACCGGCTTCTTATTTTCTCCCATGCTGGCTCCCCTCACAGAAAGGGACTGGGACCATGAGGCTGGGAGTGGGAGCTGGGAATGGTGGGAAGGAGCTAGCTCGGCCTCTTTGATGTCACCAGCCCACCATAAACAGAAATGAAATAATGGTGGCCAAAACCAGCCAAGTAAGCTGGCTTGCATAGTCATTGCTTGTTATAAAATATTATGATGCCGGACCGTGAGGAATACACATCCAGTGCGCATTCATCCCATGGTCTATTGGGGGCCATTGCAGGGGCCTCCGTTCTCACTTTTTAAATTCTCTTTTTTCTAACATGTCTAAATTATACAGATTTTTTTTTTCCAGTATAGTAAGTTTATATGGTTGTCCCTAACAACTGAGCAGTAAATGTAGCCTACTAATTACTTTTTTCTATTTTGCCTTTAATAACAGTAGTTAACATTTACCAAAGGTTTATTTGTGCCAGGAGTTTTTCTAAGTCCTTCACGGATGTTAGTTTATGTAGTTTAATTAAATAATTAATTCCAAGAGTATTTCCATTGAACAGATGTGGACCCCAGGTCCCATGTTCCGAACCAAACCCCAAGTCAGGCTTCCAGCCACCATGCCGTGTTGCCTTACTTTCTAGATTTCAAACCTAACATTATTCTGTTAATAAACAGGAAGGTCATATGAAATCATTCTGTTTAGCAGTTGATTCTATTTTAAATAAAGCTCTAAAAACTTTTTACAATACTCTCTACCTTCCAAGCTGGTTGTAAGCCCTCTGCACAGGTGTGAATTCATTTAATCCAGTCCGGTGAGGGGGGCACACAGTTGTTATTTCCACTGTCTGAAGAAGGAAATGGAGACCCAGAGGTGCTGAGTAATCTGATAGAAATTCAGGATGTGGGGCAACACATATGCCAATTATTGCAATTCTTTTTAACATTCTAGTCCTGCCACTGCTGTTTGCCTTCGAACAAATGACTCTATCTTTCTAGTTCTCAGTGACCTCATGTATAAATAAAGGAGGGGGGCTGATTCTGTCATCTCTAAGATCTCTTCAACAAACGCTGCAAAGTTGACTTTAAAACAGCTTTGTCTGTCCCAGTCTGAAGACTTAAATGCAAAGTCCAGGTTTTAACTGGCTGTGCATTCTGACTCTTCCCTGGATATCCCCAACAGTGGTTTCTGGAAAGGAATCAAGCAGGACGCTAAAAACGTAGACAATATTTTGATGGTCTCTAGAAATGCCAGCTTCAGCCTGGCATATGCCAACGTGTACAGATAATCCTCAACATTGTGTAAATCCTGGCTGCACCGTGCACCAGCTGTGTAACCTGGGTGAGGACTCCATCATGCCTTGTGTCTTTCTCTGTAAAGTGGGTATAATAATCCTATCTCCACAGAGCTCAGTGAGGGCTGAGTGGGGAGTTGCTGAGATCAGTGTCTAGAGTGTGCAGAAGATAACTTGGTCCATAGAAAGTAGTAAGCCAACAGTTAACATTATTGGAGAAAATCTCTGCTCCTGTGAACAGGAAGGATCATGTACCACTATGATCATAACTGCAGAGGATTCCTTCTGAGGTCTGATGACAGCCTAGCTCCTCCCAAGATTTGGAAAATTGGGCTCATCCTTTATTTCCAGGTTAAAAAAAAAAATCCATTTAAATTGCTCAGTAGTTAAGAGAGATGTGACTTGATACCGAGCTAAATTAGTTTGCTGAAGTTACTCAATTTCAGAGGGTCTGTATCTAGATCAATGTGAGCTAGAAGTTTTTATTTAATCTGATTAATATCATGAGGCAATCAGCGTTGTTAAGTCCAGGCAATTGGTAGGACTAAATTTTCTGAAGTTTGTAAGATATGAATGTTCTGCCCACCCCTATGTAGTCAAACTACGTGGCTGTGGGTGTATTATTTGCTAAACATCTGATAGTATATTTTTTGAGGACTAGGAACAGCATTTTAGAGCACTAGAATGTTTTTCCTTTTAGACAACTCATCAGATTCTCTCAGTATATGAAGTACCCAGTGTGCAAGATAATTGAGAAGAAAAATGAGGAGATTTTTAAATACTTTGGTTAAGGGCTATAAAATAATTGAGACTTGAAATTTAACACTACCTGACAGTATGGTTTTGTTTGTCACTCTTACTAGTGGAAACTCACTTTTGCTTTATGGATGAGTCAAACAAATTAATCCTCAGCTTTAAAGCGTGTTATGAGCATAATGCAGATTCAATCTGGGAGTAAATTAGGCCCTTTAAAAACTGATCACAGAATGTGACACTAAATGGAGTTGACGAAGTATTATGTTCACTTGGCAAAGTTGTCTGTGCAAATATGATAGGATTGTATCCAGGACAAAACAAATACCCTGATTTAAGTAAAGCTTTTAGAGCTGAAGGCAATCATAGAGATTATATCATCCACCAGAGGCCCAGAGGAATTAAGCGATTTGCCTAAGGTTACACAGATAGTAAGTGAATCTTCCAGATTTGAGCCCAGGCTTTCTAGAGCTTAGTGGGAGGGAGGCCCATTCTCCTGCAGCATGCTTTCAGACACTGTTATCATGATAACAGTCTCAGTAACTACTGTCTTTGAGTACTGCTCTGAACCAAGCTTTCGATCAGGCTCTGTCCACATAACCCCCTTGTCCCACCCCTCATAGCTCTATGTGGAATGTCTGGTGGTTTTTAGTCGCTCAGTCATGTCCGATTCTGCGACCCCATGGACTACAGCCCACCAGGCTCCTCTGTCCATGGGATCCTCCAGGCAAGAATACTGGAGTGGCTTGCCATTTCCTTTTCCAGGGGATCTTCCCAACTCAGGGATCCATCCCTTGTCTCCTGTGTCTCCTGCACTGCAGGCAGATTCTTTACCCATTGAGCCATTGGGAAGCCCTTGGTATGTCTAGTTATCCCCCTTTTATAGATGAGATCACAGAAACCCAACATTTGTGACTTGTTCATGGCTACACAGCCAGCAAATGCCCAAAGCTGGGGTCCAGCTTCACCCTTGAATCTGCATTCTGTCTCTGGGACCCACTGTTTCACCCCTGGGGGTCAAGAGGACCTCATCTTTGACAAGATTTTCCTTGAAAATCAATTATTTTAAATTCCTGCAATGTTAGCCTCAGCTACCCATAACTAGAGAACCTGTTTCTGAGAAGCTGAAAAAAAGTCATACATGAGGCTCAGCTCACACTCCACGGGAGAGGACATCAGACTGGTATACTAATTACTGTGTGTGTCTACTGGTCTTGAAAACTAACTAATTGACTTTTAATAATATCACGCATAAACAACCTACCACATTATTAAAACATGACCTGCTAACCTTTGTAGGACATGGATTCAAGATCTTGAATTTAAAAGCAAAAATCAAATAGTCAATTGCCAAAGGATAGCAGAAGAACATGAAGCCTGGGTGGTCTGTAGATTAATCCTAAAGGTAAACTAGAAGCATTGTTGAAAACTACTGTTTATTTAATATTTCATTTGAAAGAGACGCTCCCAAACGTTCAATTCTACTCTGTATTTAAGTTAAAAATATGCTTGAAATGACTGAGGATGGCACTGAATCACAGTAGTAGTGTCATAGCAAAATATTTGAGGTTTACCAGCTGAACTGCCCCATGCTTTACATGTGTTAAACTATTAGTTCCGAGGCAAAATGAGGCACTGTTATGTTTAACTGTTTGTTTGGAAACTTGTTTTATTAAAAAAAGATTTTTTTCATGGTAATGCTATTTTCAGTACAGGTGTGATAATACTCCATAAAGTATTGTGTACTTGATATAGTGAACTGAGGAAGGTAACAGTCCCACTGGATGCTGGCCTCTAATCTCCATGAGATACCCTAGTAGCAAAATGTAAATACCCTTTTCAAAAATAAAGAGGCCTTTGGGTGGTGGGATGAGCAGACAGGGGTGGGGCAGGGAACTGTGATCTCTTCAAACTCATGCTTTTGGCTTTGACTTCACTGAGTAAAATCAGTTCTCAGAGAACTGAGACAAACCCTTCTATGCTCCCCAAAAGCACAGAAGGAAGAAAGCTTGTCATTCAGGAGCAGCTAGGGACAAAACCAGCGGCAGAGTACAGGTCAGGGGAATTAGAGATCCAAAAAAAAAAAAGTTGGAGTAAAGTGCACAGTTACTGTCAAAAATATATTATTTTGATCCTAAGAAAATTAAGAGAATTTTATCTAAGGAACTAGATTGCTGACCTTTTAATACATTTGGTTTTCAGAGAACATACAATCACCATCGGACCTATAAGACTAGTTTGCTTTGAAAAAAAAGTTGCTTGGAATTATCTACAGGAATCTCGTGAATGCAATTCAAGGCTAACATTCTGCAGCTCTTTGGGTAGAGGGCGATTTCCGCGGATAAATCCCCTACTTCCTGCGGGCATTTCTCCTATCTTCTCTCTCTTCCTAAATGCCAGCACTCTCCAATTCTCTGTCCTCGACCCCTGAGGCGTGAGACCGGGAAATCATGTAGAGTTTTTCCTTGTTTGTAAACTGCCTCTGCACCGGATGGGAGGGCTCGGCCTCGGGGGCCTCCTGGCCGGGATCCTCCGGGGGTCTCTGCTCCGGCTCCGGGGCGGTGGCGGCCTCCCCGTCTGGGTTTCCACCGGCCCCCAGGTCCCCCATCGACTCTAGGGAAGTGCCCGTCTCTCGCAGGGGGGTGTAGCCCTTATTGTTGCAGGACGGGTCATCAGACTGGGAACTCGGCGAGTCCGGCCGGGCTGGGGTCTCCGGGGAGGCCGCGAGCTCCGGGAGGCTGGAGTCCAGGTCCGCGCTGCGCGAGGCGGGCAGGGGCTCGGAGGACTGGGCCGCCCGGTAGTCCGGCAGCCCGCTGGTGCTGCGGCGCCGCAGGGCCGCGTGCCTGCCGGTCCTGGGTAGGCGGCCGCCCTGCCCCCTGGCGGTGCGCGCGGCTGCCGGCTCCTCCGGCTCGCGAGGCGCCCAGCGCGCGCCGCCCCGGGCACCGCCCCGGAGGTCGGCGAGGCTCAGGTCGAGCGGGATCTCCCGGGCGCCGCGCTCCCCGGGGGGCCGCTGCCAGCCGTGGCTCGCGGTCCCCGCGTCCCCGTCGCGGTCCCCCGGCAGGGGCAGCAGCGCGAAGGCGCTCAGCGACGAGCCCACGAGGGAGCTGGCAGTGCTCGGGCGCCCCCAGGTTTCGGGGGGGCTGCCGGGCGCCGGGCTGCTGCCGCTGCTCGCGGCCCGGCGACGGCCGGCCACGCCCGGGCGCTCGCGGTAGATGCTGTACACGGCCTCCGCCGGGCTCGGGGGCTCCCGCGGGCGGCGTGGGGACGAGGCCAGGTCGGGCGGGGACACGGCGCCTGGGGTCCCCCCGCCACCTCCCCTCCGGGCCGCGGGGTGGGGCCAGGCGCCGCGGGCCAGCATCGCTGCCGCCCCGAAGGCGTCCCCGGCGGCGCCGCCGCGGGTCCCGGGCTTCAGCTCCAGGCCCCGCGACTCCACGTAGCCCAGGAAGCCGTTGAGCGGCGCGGCCCCGGGGGGCGCCGAGGCGGGGCCGGAGGACGAGGCGGCGGCCGCCAGGTCTTTGGCGCGGAGGCTGTGCACGTCGATGACGGTGGAGTAGAGGTCCCGCAGGTTGATGATCTTGGTCTCCTTGTCCCTGTTCTCGTGGAGCACGGCGTTGGCGCAGATGAAGAGGAAGATGCCAATGCCCATGATGAGGGGCCCGAAGACTTTGAGCTTGTCGGAGTGCAGGTAGCCCGAGAAGACGCGGAAGAAGAAGCCCACCGACGTGGAGGACGACGGCGAGGGGGCGGGGGACCGCGCTGGGGGCGTGCTTCTGGGCGCGCCCACCGAACTGGCGGTGACACCTTCCGGAGGCCCCGGCTGGGTCCTGGACCGGTTTCTGCTGCCCCCGCTGCTGCTGTTGGTCATGGAGGGGATACGGTAGCCGCTGTCCCCGGGTGGCGGCGGCGGCGGCGGCTGCTTAGCCCCCTCCCGGTGAGCTCCGTTGGCCTTGGGCCAGTAGCCCACCACCGCCAGGGCGATGCCCACCAGCAGCACCACGATCCCGCAGAGGGCGATGAGCCCGGAGACGGAGCACAGCTTCAGCTTGCCCTTCACCACCACCACGTCGTTCTTGCGCCTCTTCTTGGCTTTCCGCTTGCGCTTGGGGACCTGGCCCGGGGGCCGGAGGGGGTCCTGCTTCCGGGCGGAGATCCTCAGGAGGCCGCCGGTGGCGATCATAGCGAGCGGTGGAGTGTGGGGCTAACCTGGGGCCGGAGGCCTGTAGGGGGGCGGGGGGGCGGGCACCAGCTGCCCACTAGCCGCTCCTCCACCTCCTCCTGCTGCAAAGCAGAGGAAGACAGTCAGAGGGTGTAGGCTTGGCTGCGGCAACATCCCACGCGCTCTGCCATAGTCCGGCTCCAAGATCCCACCACATGTGCGCGCCCCCACCCCACTCCATCCCACATCCCGGGGCCATGACCCGCTAACAGGAGTGCCCTACGTGGAGACCAGGGGGTGAGGGCAGTGGATTAGGGACGAGAAGCGCTGTTGCCGTAACTGATCCGAGACGGTTAAACACACTTGGAGAGCACGTCTTCTTTTCTCCCCCATCCCCCAAACACTGTAGGTACTATTCCAGCAGGGCTCAATTCAAAAGCTCCAGGCTGACAGCCAACGGAGTTCTGACCATGAGTGAAAACTAACGTGGGACTCAGCGCTCGTGGGCACGGGCTCTCCTGGTCTCCCAAGGGGGGCGCCCCAGACTTCCAAGTCTCTTAACTGAAAGGAGGGTCTGTTTGTCTGTGGGGCCTTCAAAGTCCCTGAAACAGTCACAAAAGTTACCGATTCATAAAGACAAAAGGAAGTCCTTTCACTGGACAGAAGTGAAAAGTCATATCCTGGCAGACGGTTTATTTACCTCATGTAATTAATAAACAGTTCACGGCTGGGGGAACACCGGAGAGCTATGTTCAGTACTCCGACCATGAATCCCTCCACCACCTTGTCTCCAAGCCATCATTGTTCTCAAGCAAGCTGATCCTTCTCACAGCCCCTTCCTTCATCTCTTTCCTGCAACATCTGGACAGCTTCTTGGGGTGGAATATTTAGTTTTAGGTAACAGGTTATGTAACTGCGATCTTCTCTCTGGCCTCTTCTCCTCCCTCAGAGGAACTCCCTTAAAGGTATCAAGTGCTAGAGCCCATCAGGGCATTTAAGCAGTCCTCCCAGGATCTTTCTCTCATGTGGGAAAATTCCAATTTAAAAAAAAAAAAGAGAGACCTGCCATCATAGCTTTCTGACCCCTTATTAATGTGCCAACAGTACATTCTGAAGAATCCAAATATTCAAATGAGGAGGCAATTAACTAGGTACAGCAGTCTACATAATAAGGATGGCTTGTAGGATCTCCCAAGGGAGAGCTGTTCCCATGTTTTTCTCATGAGGTCATTTTTAGGAAAGGAGGGGGGACAACAATCAGCGGACTATCTTACAGGAAGTTTAGTGGTTTATAATAAAGCCTGGGTAGATAAACGGCACAGATGCAACTCTGTGGATATCTGTCAGCTTCGAAAAATTTCAGTCCTGCTGGATCCCCAGAGTAACACATATTTTGTTCCACTGGTTGTGTTCCCTCCTATAATAGAGATGCTAAAATTAAGGGCATTGTTTGAAATTGAAAGGCTTAGATATCACTCACAAGCCTTTGGAATTATATCCTTTATAAAATAATTCATGTTTTAGAATAAACTGCCCTTTGAAAATGGGGGGTTGCTCAGGTAGAATTTTGCTTTTAGTTGGTGCCTGGGTAAACAGCTTTGCCCGTTGAGCCCCTCTGTCATACCAAGACAGGAGCATTTCTCCACTGATGGAAAAGCAAATGGCAATCCACTATTTACAATGCTTGTAAATCAATATCTCCTTGGAACTTGGTTGGCTTTCAGTAAGCAGGAATTCGAGGTGGGCTAGAGAGGGGTTAAACCCTGGGCAGGAGAGAGAGGGCTTAGTGGAGAGAATACATTTACAAACCCTTTGAATTTTGTTTTTAAGTAGGAGCTGCACCAATAAGCAGAGATTGGGGGTGGGAGGGGTTGGGGGGGGTGGGGGGGTGGGGAACAAAAACAAAACAGAAACCAGAGTAGCTTACTGTCCATTCTTCCCCCTAAATAAGCACATTTATTATGTAGTTGTAACTGCCAAGACTGCTTTTTTAAGTGATACCCAAACTCCAGCATCTTTAATGTAATGATCTGGAGATGAGTGATTGTCTTTAAGAAGGATTGGGGAGCCAGACATTTTAGAAGCAAAGGCAGCCTCAATTGGCGAGGTGGCTCTCCCAGAAAAAAGAGAAGGGCTAACATTTTGTTGGGCACTGATGGGGACGCTGGACGTCTTGGAGGAGGAAGGTCCACACATGTTTTTTCTCCTCACAAGGCAGTTTTGGCTCTGGGTACAAAGTAAGGAAGACTGGAATGGATTTCAACAATCGTTTACAGAAGATCTTTAAAATTAGTTTAATAGCTAGTAATTAACTCCCTAGTTTATTATTCCTTCAGCTCTGCTGAAGCCTGAACTCCTTTATAACGTGTCTCCATCTGACGGGGAAATACTGACAAAGGTCAGATGGCGAGGAAGAACCACCTTGGAGGTTTTCTTCGTGCATAATGAAGGAAAACAAACTTAGCATTCGAGCTCGGCTGCCCAAGGAATTTACTGCCTGGTGCTGGTCTTTCCGCGGCAAAGGAATGGAGGCTGGGGGAAAAGCAAGGAGGGATGTCTAAAAATACAACTGCTTCCGAGAGAGACGTTCAAGTTCTCGGCTCGTGATGGATTAAGCCCCACTCGGTGTCTGCGGCTCCGAGCCCACAGGACTGGGAGCGCCCTGCCCTGCCCGGGTCCTCAATACCCCCGGGCCCTCCCCGGCAGGGCAGCGAGCCCCCCCTTGCCCTTCCCTTTAGGTCTGCTTATTTATGTTGGAGTCACACGAGTGCCGCAGCTGGGAGTCCGCCTCTGGAACGAAGCCAGGCGCGAGCGAAGTGAGGGCAATCCTGAACTCGCTTGTATCCGGGCAGCGCGTGCCGCGTAGCCCGCCCAGGAACACGACTGTCCCGAACACCAGCGCGGGGGACCCGGGCTGGGGCCGGGGGCTGGGGAGGGGGCGCCCGAGGGGACGGACAGAACGGCTCAAGATGGCAGCGCTGGAAGCCAAGAATATCGCTCACTTACCCGGGAAGACGGGGGCAGCTCGGGGCCGGCGAACGGGCGCTCGGGCGACACAAAGGAACCATGGAGAAACTTTTCGAGCCGGAGCCGCCGGCGGAGCGCGGGGACAGAGCCGCGGGGCCCTCGGTGCGAGCGCGGCTCAGCATCCCGGCGGGGGCGAGCGTCAGCCCCGGGTGCGCATCCCTCTCCGGCGCCGGGGTGGGAGCCATTTCCCGGAGTTTTCAAGTGTCAGGTCTTCCGCATCCCGCATCCGGCCCGGAGCCGCTCTCCCCGCCGCCCCGGCCCCTAGTCCGGCCCTGCCTGCTGGTCGGCTCCGCGCCTCTTTGTGCGGCTGCTGCGCGCCGGGCACCGCCGGGTGGAGTTGAGCCCGCGGCGGCGGCGGCGGCGGCGGCGGCGAGAGCGGCTCGGGGCGGCCGGACCCGCGGCGGTTGCTAGGAGACCGGAGCCGTGACACAGGGAAATCGCTGCAGGATGGCAGTCGGTACCCGGCCCGGCCCGGCGGCTCGGGGGCGCACCCGCCCCCCGCCCCGCCCCGCCTCCCGCCTCCCGCCTCCTCCCCGGCTCCAGTCCCCTCGCCTCGCCGTTCTCCCCCACCACACTTCCTCTCCCGCCGGCGCGCGTCCCTTCGGAAGAACCGCTTCCCCAGGAACGAGGAGGCGCTAGGGGAGGCGGAGGAGGGGGCCCGGGCCGGGGGCGCGCGGGCAGGGCAGGGCGCGGGGCGCCTCAGCCCCAGTCCTCCCCGCCCCTGGGGCGCCCCGGGAGCGCCGCCTGCCCGGGGCTGGAGCTTTGTTCTTTCCCTCCCAACTACCTGTCTGAGCCGCGGGCCGGGGGGGCCCCAAAGGAAGGGCCGCTGCTCCCGGAGGGGCTCCCCATCAACCTCTGCGGGCAGCGCCCGCGTCTCCCTGCCTCCCTGCGTCCCGGCCTCCCCTCTCCTCTCTTCCTCTTTTGTTGCCTCTACTCCCGGACACGACACAGCCTGGGCTGTCTCCCTCCTCCCACTCGGGAGTTGGCAGTGTGGACGCACAGCGAACACAGTAAGTTGTCCCCCAGCGAAGTCAGGCCGGGCCGAGGGGATCCGCCCCCGCCGCGCCACGCGCCCCGCGGGGCTCGTGGCCGCCGCTGGCCGCTGTCCGCTCTCCACGCGCTCCAGCCCCGCCGGGCTTTTGTGGCCGCTCCCCCGGACTCGGGCAGCTGGGGCTCATCGGAGATTAGAATCGGCACCGGGGCTCTCGCGTGGCAGCCCCTCCTGCTCCGACCCGCGCGCTCGTGAGCAAGCTTACAAAGGAAAACTACAATTCTCCAGGAATCAGGGTTGGCATCAGAGACGGGAGGTGGGGGGAGGGAGGCCGTCCAAACTCCCTACGTCATTTTTAAGAAAGCGAGAGGGAGAGAGGAGTCCTGCTTCCTGGCTCATCCCTGCCCTCTCAACTGTTAAGTAAAAATGACAGGAAAGCGAGCATTTCCAAGTGGAATTTCCCCATGGAGAATTGAGAAGAAAGTGAGAAAGATTTCAATTATCTATTGAAATAGGACAGCCAGGGTTCAAGAAGAAAGCAACGGAAGAGCAGGTCCTGTCTGAACTTTGGGGCCCAGACAAAATATATTGCTGTGGGGTGGGGGGAGTGGTGGTGGTGGAGACTGTTGTGCATTCTGAGTTTGCCTGTTCAAGGGTTCAGGAAGCCCACCAGGGAGGGCCTTGCAACCCGCAGTGTCAGGGACAAGATTGTTCCTCAAGGTACACGGCATCCTCTTGTGTTTACCGCTAGAGCTTGCACTTTGCAGAAAAGAACAATAAAAAAAAAGACCAAACATTTATGGATTTAAAGGCAGAAATGTGGACATTTGATATGTGAGGTGGGTGTGGAGACGGTGGGGAGGCAGGAGGGGGTGGAGGAGAAATATTTCCTCAAAGGAAACCACAGATCTGCATGTTTGGAAGGTGGCGTCCATCTCCCTTTCCAAGCAAATATTGAAGCTGGATAATGATGGGGTGATCAGAGCCCACCTCCTTCTACCTCTGTTCCTACTCAGACACTAGAAAACAAGTCAAAATAAAGGGTAAGTTTTCAGTTCCACAATAGAGTGTGTCCTTTTAGAGAAATCACTGCAAAGGAGAAATCACCTGGTCTAGTAGTCACTTTCAAGGTGCTTTTTTTTTTGGCTCGGAACGTCTAGACTTCAGGCAGATTCTTTACCCACTGAACCATCAGAGAAGCCCTCTAGACGTCTTGAATCCCTATAATAATCTGGTGATTTGCACAAAGACTGGATCTGAGATCTCATTTCATTACACAACTGGCTGCCAGGGGCCACGGGGTGGCAATTCCTGTCCTCATTGGCCTCTGTTGAGCTGTGTAAACAGAAATGGCACTGCAGAACTTCATTCCGGTCTGAGGTGGATTAAGCCATTAGCAGTTTCAAATTTCAGGAGAAATGATAGCCATCATTGGCACAGTTAAAATTCACCTGAGGGATTTAAGGAGAAAGGAATAGAATGCTTTTCTAAACAAACAGGCCTTGGGACATACTTTTCTTCTGTGGATGACTGCAGTAAGATTCATGGTTTATTATTCAAAGGCTTCCTTCCGAACTGGAGTTCTTTGGAACTTTGAACTGTTAACGTTTCACCTGAGTGTATCATCTTCAGTTATTTTCTTTGTTTTCAGCTCAGGGTATCAGAGGAAATCAGATCACATCTGTTTCCAGTGCAGTCCTTTATCCTCTCTGTAATAATATCATATCAACATACATTCCCACAGGTTTGCAAGTGATGGGGTTATTTTGAAAGGAACAATGATGCTCTCGGCCCTTCTGGAGTTATTTTCTTTCTGATTTCACTGGCTGTTCAGTTAGGGTGATTTCAGAGGTTTTGGAACACCCCCTCTTTCATCCTGCTGGATACTGAAGGGTGAAGACTACCTACTTATAACAGTTCACCAGTGTTTGTAGAACTGAGGGCTTAGCCGGGCATTCAGAACATGTGGCAGCAGGAGAGAAATGAGGGCCTTGGGAAAAAAGAAGAGGAAAAAGATGAGCTTAGTTTTGTTGTTCAGTTGCTAAGTCGTGTTCGACTTAGGGTTTGTGACCACATGGACTGCAGCATACCAGGCTTCCTTGTCGTTTACCATCTCCTGGAGCTTACTCAAACTCATGTCCATTGAGTCGGTGATGCCATCCAACCATCTCATCCTCTGTTGTCCCTTTCTGCTCCAGCCTTCAATCTTTCCTAGCATTAGGGTCTTTTCCAGTAAGTCAGTTCTTCACATCAGGTGGCCAAAGTATTGGAGCTTCAGCTTCAGCATCAGTCCTTCCAATGAATATTCAGGGTTGATTTCCTGGTCTAGGATTGACTAGTTTTAACTAACTAAACTAAGAACAGTATGAGCTTAGATTAGTTGGATTATGCGCTAAACTGAAGCCTTTCATCTGCTCTTTCTTAAAAACAACCCTTGTGTAATATATGTAATTCACAATCCATTTCCATTTACTTCCCTTGGTCATGTCCTCAACCTGGACTGGCTCACCTGCCTGTGTTTGCCAGGGGGCTCAGGAGGAGACGTGGTGGTGGGCAGCCTGCCGGGACCCTTGGTGGTGAATGTGAACAGAACAGGAGAGAGAGGATAACAGTGTGCAGTGGGGGAAGCTTGCCCATGTCAGCAGCCCTGCAATTCCTGCTTCTCCCCACGCTCTCATCCCTCAGGTTTTTCAGTCGCAGAAACAGATAGTTTGGAGGTGTGTGTTCTGGAACCAGTTTGTATCCTCCATACACACAGTACGGAATTTAATCAAATAAGTCAGTGGTGTTGGCTTCTCTGCCTCAGTTTCCCCATATGTATTGGGATCATGACACACGCTTGCCTCATAGCATTATTGTGAGGATTAAGCAAGGTTAGTTCACGTTCACTAATGTTTGCTGCTGCTACTGCTAAGTCGCTTCAGTCGTGTCCGACTCTGTGCGACCCCATAGATGGCAGCCCACCGGGCTCCCCTGTGGGATTCTCCAGGCAAGAACACTGGAGTGGGTTACCATTTCCTTCTCACTAATGTTTAGCATGTGGTTAACACTCATTGGGCTTCCCTGGTAGCTCAGCTGATAAAGAATCCTGCAATGCAGGAGACCTGGCTTCGATCCCTGGGTTGGGAAGATCCCCTGGAGAAGGGAGATGCTACCCACTCCAGTATTCTGGCCTGGAGAATTCCATGGACTGTATAGTCCACGGGGTCTCAAAGAGTTGGACATGACTGAGCGACTTTCACCTTCACCTTAACACTCATTACATTTAGCCATCCTCCTTGGTAGTCTGAACCTCTTCTCCCGCCTTGTTACCCTCCCTCTCAAGTTCTGTTCACATTCACCAACATTGATGTGGGAGGTGCCTACCCTTAATCACTCTGAAATGTGGTTAGAGGATTGGCTATTGTAACTGAGCAACATTGCCCTCATGGCCCAGATGGCCTTGGCTCAGTGTCACTCAAGAAGCCCACTCTCTAGGGGGTCAGGGGTGAAAACTCTTTCCCCATTGCCACCTCACTCATTTTGCAATTACTAGGGCCCTTTCATTTCAGTGCTGGAGAACCCAGATTGCAAACTCAAGTCACTCTAGAGTCAGCGTAGGAGTTTGCAAAAACACCACCAAGAGGACATTCTTCAGACTGGACGTTTCAGGGATTCACAGAAGGGACTTTAAAGCCTTTTTCTGGCATCGCCACAGAAGGAAAAAGAACGCTATCCCAAGGTTGAGCATGGGACACCAGATATCTCACTCCTCCTCTTTCCTACTTCCTTCTCCATACCCCAGCCAATAAAAAAAGATGACAAACAAAAACCCAATCAGAGAAAACAATAAACCCAAGCACCAGATTTAGCAAATAAAATCTTAGGTGGAATATACACACAGAAGCTCTCTGTTCTTTACCTGAAACGTAGATTTCACCAGGCACAGTCTTTGATCTGCATCCCACCATTACGCACATCGTTAGCCTCAGGCTTTTTTTTCATGGCACATACGAAGGATAATAGAGTTTGATAAGACAGAAAATAGGAAATGCAACAATGGGATAAAGCCCCGTTAGATTTCTTTTGGAACAGAATAGGCAAGAAGACACCCGGCAGAGCCTGGATGAAGCAGAACTTGGAAGCCCAAGGGTGGGAAACCCTTGGTTTCTCACAGTTCCAGATTACACGGTTTGTGTTTCCAGCCCTTCCCCAGTGACGCTGCTGTCCCAGAGGGACAGGCGTTTGCCTCTGCCTCCATTCCCCAGAGGCCCACAAATGAACCTCTGGAAGAAGGAACTCGGCATCACTTTCGAGAACGTCTGTTTGGAAACTAAGGGTGAATTCATGCTGTGTCAAGGTCATGATCCAGCCTGTTCTCTTGTGTTTCTGAAACATGTCAGAGTTCAAGCCTGAACACTTCCACCGCAGAGGAAAGGAGATGATGAAACATCAGCCAAGCACCTCTACCTCCATTTCGGACAAACGGGGCGTGTGGCAGAGACAGCCTTCACTTTCTGCCTCCAGCCCCATTCATTCTTAATTTTGCAAGTCACCAAGAGACTGACTGGGGGTTGTCTTCTCTAATAAGAAGGTTCCTTTCTGTACATTCACTTTCCCCCGATGGCCTGTATTTTCTATCATTTTCCATGGACACCATCAAAGCTGGATTGTGTGCCTCATAAGATAATTGAGGTCTGAAATGAGAAACCAGGGTGTGTTGGCACAGCTGAAAGCACATCAAAGCCGAGCTTGGAAAGGGCTTTGCAGAGAGGGCATGAACAACAGAACAGCCAGGAAGAAGCTCACAACTAAATGTGCTCTGTGTTCCCAAAACATATCCCAAACGTCCACACCAAGGCTATCCCCATTATTCCTAATAATCCACGAGCACTTCAGATAGAAGACTTGTCCTACTGAGAACTAATAGAAACTCGCATGTCGGAGCTCCTTTCAAAATTAACTGTGATGTGAGCTGCTGTGAGTTCCCAGCAGGAAGGGAGAAACACACGGACACGGAACTCCTTTTCAAAAGTAAAGAAACCAAGACTAGAGCTTGGGTGACAATCTCAGACTCATCCTGCAAATATTTTTTTTTAAGTGCCTCTTGTGTACCCAGCTTTTTGATTCTTGCATTTATTCACTCAACAAATATTTACTGAGCAGTTACTAGGTTATAGTTAGTCTTCTAGGCACTGGGGGTAGGGTGATAAACAGGTAAACAAAGTCCTTCTCTGGGAAGGGGGCAGGTAGGTAATAGAAAAGTTTGAAGCAAACAACAGAAAATTTCAAAGCTTGATGAGTGTTATGAAGAAATTAAAAGAGGGCACTGTGACTGGTGAGAGGAAGCAGCAGGAGAGAATAACTTAGATCGGATATTCAGGGAAGATCTTGCCAAGGAGTGGTGTTTGTACTGAGAGCTGAAGGCTGAAAAGGAGCTGACCATTTGAGAGTATTCCCCAGGAAAAGAAAAGATTAAGGGACATGGCCCTGTTAGCCTATAATTTAGTTAGAGTCATCAAAAAATAACTAGTGACCAATGCAGGCAGGGCAAGAGGGCAAAATCTCTAAGCGCTAGAGGACTTTAGAAGATAATGATCACTGGGGAGAAAAAGCTAGGTCAGGGATACCTCGTGGCTCCCACCCTTGACCTGAGGTAGATTTGGGTCAGTGGAGGGAAGGCATAGAACTGGACATGTGAGCAGTTGGGACATGAACATAACCTCTCTGATGAGTGTAAGAGGCCCAGGAGTAGGGGCCAAGCATGCCATTGATGTTGAGATGCTCAGAATGGGAAGAGCCCTTCAGATGCTCTAGTCCTTTGCTTCTCTTGTGTGGTCCATGGACCAGCAGCATCAGCACTACCTGGGATTCACCTCATCTCCCATCTCTTATCCAGGTGTGAGAGAAATTTCACAAAGTGCATGCAGATGTACATAATGTCTGTGACCAAATATGTGTTTCTTACATGGGGCAGCAGCATGTGTTTTAGCTCAAATGAAAGAAGAAATTAAAACCTGTGTCTTTTGGAGGTGTCTGTATCTGTCTAGGAAATAGGTTTGGTGGAGGTGAGGCTTGAAGCCAGTTTTCTGAAAGATCAAGTTCCCTCTACTCTGGGACTGCTTTTTGGGTTCAGACCCTTGACACTCAGGTAGTCCTGCCCCTTCTAGTTATGGGATGTTAGATACATTATTAGATACCCAAGTGTCTGATTGTCTGACTCCTCTCTTGCAAGGTTGTTGTGGGGAGGAAATGAGATAGTCGGGGGCAGCTTGGGGAAGAAGAGGTCCTCTGGTCCCCCATCATCTCTACCATTCCCCAGAACACCTCTAAATGAATATATAGAAGTAAAAACTGAGTACTTGCTATGGAAAGGTTACTCATCCTGTCCTATCATTAAGCCTGTTCTATGTGGAAATTTTGGGGCTGCTGCTGTAGGTGTTGCTTGGGGTACAGGCATTGATGTCTGTGCAGTCTTAGTCAGGTGTTAGTGCTGGTGATAATGGTGGGGAATCTTTACAGGGCGCATCGTGGGTCCTGGAGACACAGTGGAGGGCAGAAGCCACCTGCGAGGTTTGGGTCTGATCCAAAGACAGAGAAGAGTTTCCCAGAGTGCCTCGCGGTTCCCAGTGAGCCCAGGCAGGCAGGGAGTGGTGACTGATATGCTCGTCTCATCTTCGGAGCCCCACGGTGCTCCTGCAGCCATTGTGTTTTGGTTTGTTTGTGGCTGTTTCCTGAAGTGTGCTTTTTCTTTGCCTTTGGTTGCTGAGCCTCAGCAAGATGATCACTTCCTCCCTAGATGGGACTGGAAATGGCTTTAATTGTACTTGTAAAGCTTGAGATAAATGTTTTCACTTTCTTTCTGATGGAAGCCAATGGCATTTTCATATGCATATCTCCTATTTGTTGTCTCAGAAGGCAGGATCTGGATCCCTTTTACTTCTGTTCTCCACTTTCCAGCTTAATTCTCATCAAAGCCAGCCCTCGTCCCCTCCTGCAAAAACAGAGGCTGAACAACTAACTACTTGTGTGGGTGCCGGATATTGTTCTTGTCGTATGTTTGGAACAATTCAAACTTATATATATGTTTTGTGCATGTAACTATGGACTTGTGAAATTAAATTGACTGACTAGGGTGACTTAGGAGGACAAAGTGTTGACCAATAAAAACCTGTATTTCATTTTAAGTATCTTTTTGAATTGTGGTTTTCTCAGGGTAGATGCCCAGTAGTGGGATTGCTGGGTCATATGGTAATTTTTGTTGTTAGTTTTTAAAAAGACTCTCTGTACTTTTCTGCATAGGGGCTGTATTGAATAGGGGCTGTATCAATTTACATTTCCACCAACAAAGCAAGAGGGTTCCCTTTTCTCCACACCCTCTCCAGCATTTGTTTTTTTGCAGATTTTCTGATGATGGCCATTCTGACTGCTATGAGATACCTCATTGTGGTTTTGATTTGCTTTTCTCTAGAGCTATGTTGGGAGAAGGCAGTGGCACCCCACTCCGGTACTCTTGCCTGGAAAATGCCATGGATGGAGGAGCCTGGTAGGCTGCAGTCCATGGGGTCGCTAAGGGTCGGACATGACTGAGCGACTTCGCTTTCACTTTTCACTTTCATGCATTGGAGAAGGAAATGGCAACCCACTCCAGTGTTCTTGCCTGAAGAATCCCAGGGATGGGGGAGCCTGGTGGGCTGCCATCTATGGGGTTGCACAGAGTCAGACACGACTGAAGCGACTTAGCAGCAGCAGCAGAGCTATGTTGAGCCTCTTTTCATATGCCTCGTGGTTGTCACCTGTACATCTTCTTGGGAGAAATGTCTGTTTGGGTCTTCTGCTCACTTCTGATTGGGCTGTTTGTTTTTCTGATATTGAGCTGCATGAGCTGCTTGTGTATTTTGGAGGTTGATCATCTTAAGTATCACTATGAAAGGAGTCCTCACCAGAATATATCTCAAGGTCATATTGGAAACTTAGATCATTGCTTCCTTTCTGAAACAAAAGAGTGGGGGAAAATTATGCATGTTATATCAGGAGAGAAGTTGATATTATAAACCTATATCATTTTTTTCAAAATATTAAGATAAAATGTATCTACACTTGGAAAATGGGTCAGATATTTTAAAATTAATTATGTCTTGAAGTGGGCTTGGGTTTCCTCAGTCTCACACATGGGCCATTGCAACCGTCTTGTGAGCCCCAGGCTTTGCTCCACTGTTCAGGTTATATGGTGGTCTCACACAACCTCACAGTGCTGGAATCGCCGCTGCTGACTTACTGACCATGTAATGATAGACTCTGCATATTTGGGGCTCCAAATCATTGGAAGCCAAACAATCACAGTGAACAATTAATTTTGCAGTTTACAGTTAATTTCTTCATGCACACCCCTTTCGGATGACCCCGTTGTAACAACTATAATACATTCAGATTCCTTTTAGAGTATAAATACAGTCAGAGCAAAGGAGAAAACTGCCTGCCCCAAATGACCATCACAGAATACATAGATATCTAACATATAAAGCCAGTAAATCAGCCTTGATAGAGTATTTTTACCCCATGAAACTCTTGTCAGAACCACAAAAGAGTTACATGATTAAAGTAGGCTCAAAGTAATATTAATATAAATTTTTTTTTCTGAAGAGAGAAAGCATGGAGTATTTTCCCTCACTTAATTTAGTTTTGAATTTCTATAAAATCTTACTGACAACAATTTCAGCTGTCTTCTTTATATTGAAGAAGACAGAAATACCACGATGTCGGAAAAGTATCACAAGAAGTTATTTTCCAGCAAGAAAGATGTCACCATGATTACTTGACAGACAAAATAAAGTGATTACACAGCTTTTTACAGAGGGGAAACACTGGTATGGTATACTGGAAAATGATACGCAGAGAAAGCAGAGGTAATGCTTCAAAATATTCCTGTTTTTTATTATTCTCCAAAGCCACTTCCTTCCATGATTAGGGTTGGGCCACCAAAAGGTCTGTAGCACTCTGACTGTTTCCAGCATATCATATAAGAGCTTCATTTATTCCGCTCACCAAAGGGAACCTGTGTCACAGATTGCCTTCCAATGCCTCCCAATCACTTATAACTTCTGGCTTTTGATGGCATTAATATGAATGAAATGATAGAAAAATTATACTTTATGGAAATTAAATACCAATCAGTGTTACAGCTCTACCCTTTTTTTTTTCTTTTGCCAAGGAAATGATGTTTTTCCCATTTACAGAAATAAGTATATTATCATCAAGACAGAATTCACAAACCATAGGAGGAGGATTAGAAAAGATGGTCATTTGCAGCAATCACTTTAAGAGGGTACACATCAGAATGTGCATTTAATGGCTGACTTTAGAAGTTTTAGAACTTATAGACTCTCTATGGCTTCCCCTAGTAGGCAGTGAAGGAATCTCTCCAGGAATCTGCAAAGGCTGAGGGCAGAGGTGAAGGGGGAGTGGGGGGCCAGGGTGGTGCACAGAATCATGGATCTCAAGTCAGAGGAAGTTAGCAAAGCTCCAAGGATTCCATCAGTGGAGCCAGCTTTCTGGTTTTCTGTGCCTGTCTCTACCAACACATAGAGACATGGAAATGTCAGCTAGCCTTTCCGGCTCTGAGCAAGCCGGGATTCTAAACCACTTTGAAATGATACTTTTTGTACCCTTTTCCTGGGTGATCCTTCAGTATGCTATTTATTTAAAGGATGTATAAAGTCAAACTGGATAATTTGATTCCCTCTTTGCTTTTGCAGCCATAGAAAAAAAAAATCTCAAGGACACGTTGCAAACCTCTTGGACACCATACATATTAATGCAGTATTTAAATGATGCATAATATTGAATAGTTGGTATTGAACAACGGGATTTGAAGAAAGCACTAGCTGGCTTTTAAAGACTCCATCCTGTCTTCTGGTTCATCTTATTCTTACCTCAAGCTGTGGAGATAGGGGATCAGTCATTTTTGCAATATTCATTCGGCCACTGCGTTTTCTAGAAACTCTGGTCTGTACAAAAGATAGTAAAATTACAATGTCCGCAAACAGAAACTGTGTTTGGTTTTATACTGTTCTAGATTTTGGCCTCACTTGGATTCAATTCTCAGACTTCTTCAGGAGATGGGATGTTTGAACATCTCAGACCTCCTCTTGGAATATTTTCAGGTAGCAAACAAAATTAATTCATGTTTGCTTTTTGATTGAATCACGAACCATCTAACATTAGAGTCTTACATAAGAATCGAGCAAGCATCAAATACTGAAGGAATACTTATGGAAGAAAACCTTAAAACTGTGAATCTTTGATAACATTTTTTCCCCCTAAAAATTGGGCAAGAACACAATCATTTATTTACACCATGGGACATTTTGACCTAGTTACAAATACCAGTGTATTCTCCCAGAAAGTAATTTTAAAAACATGGGTTTAGTGATCTTGATGCTTAGATAACTAAGACTCTTTGTTTTCAGCTATTATTTTTGCTTTTGCCTCTTTGACCTTCAAGCTCACCCTGCAAACACATCCCTGTTTCTTATTCTCTCTCTGCTGTGGCCTCTTTCAGCAGCACTGCTTTTCAGGTTTCCTTAGCTCATTAACTACCTTGTTTCTCTGGACAATTCCCCAGGGGTATAGTTGGCACTTTTCCCCAGTTGACTCTCTTTTTTTTCCCCCCAGCACATTTTCTTTATCCAAGCAAATCCTCTGCTATCATTTCTTTATCCTTGCAGTTGTCCACGTAGCTCATTCACTGGGTCTCACCATTAGGGAGGGTACTGTTTACTCCCTTCTTCTGAGCCTTAGTGAACTTGCAGAAGGTTCCGGATTACCAGGGGAATTGCTCTTCTGGTTATTTGTATTCAATCCCTCCCTATCCTCAGAAGGACAAGCCCCTGGGGGCTTGTATTGTTTGAAGGCAGAGAAAGGGTTCAACCCACTCTGAGTCCCCCTTTGAAGAAACAATTTCCTGAAATGTCTCTCTCTACTTACCTAAATCAGGTAACCAACTCCCGTTGAGTTCTGACAACTGTCAGTTTCCAGCTGCAGGACTGTGTCAGGAGTGTTCAGCCCTTAGATTATCTAACACATTTTCATCACAGGATTGCTGTATGAGGTGGACGATGGGGGCCTAACTGTAGAAATCTCTAGCAGGCTTTCAGGGGCCAGGACAGTGGTGGGTGGGGGTGGGGTGGTGGGCTGGGGGTGTCCCTATGCCCCACCCCGACTCTCACAGGAATCTCAGACAGACTCTGAGCTCTTTGGCTTCTGCAGGGAAGCCCTTCTTCCCAGAGGCCCTTCCTCACCGTTCAGTCTCTCTGGCCCCCTGCTCTTCTTCTCAGCAGAACCCCGGGGTGCCACTCACCTTCTCCTCTTGGGAAGTAGCCTCCGCCATCCCCCCACTCTCCTCCTGGAGGGGTGCGGTTTTCTCTCCCCAAACTCATTCTCTATGTGGGATGTTTCTTCCTGGCTGCCACCTTTTTTACACCCTACAAACAAATGTGCCAGCATTGCTGAGAGTTCTGCTGTCAACCATGTGGGCTGAGCACCTGCTTTATATGAATAACACACATGAAGAATATACAGGGATTTACAGTATCTAACAAGCCTGGTGGGCTGCAGTCCATGGGGTCGCTAGGGCACGACTGAACGACTTCACTTTGACTTTTCACTTTCATGCATTGGAGAAGGAAATGGCAACCCACTCCAGTGTTCTTGCCCGGAGAATCCCAGGGACGGGGGAGCCTGCTGGGCTGCCATCTCTGGGGTGGCACAGAGTCGGACACAACTGAAGCGAGTTAGCAGCAGCAGCAGCAACAAACCGCTGAGATCGTAATGCAAGTCCTGTTGGCTTCATCGCAGGGCGTTTTATCTCTGAGCGCTTGGTCACCCATCGTCCCCTCCTGGCTTCAGGTTAGTAAAGATGCACAAATCCATTCGTACTTTGTCGGAGCCCCTCTTCCTGGCACTGCGGACCAGATGAGTCAGGACAGAACCTTAGGTGCAGGCTTGTCTGAAGAAAATGGGTTGGTCGCATCTCAGAGACCTTCTGGGTTGGAAAGATCGTCCCCGCGTCCACCTGAAATACTGATTCCTTCGCGTGTCACTCTCGGCGCTGTCACTGCCCTACCGATGCATCAGCTGCTCAAAGCTTTTGGGCAAATCAGCCCTTCCTTCAACTAGAAAGTAGCTTAAGAGAGCAGCTGCTAGATCTTGCTCATTGCCACGCCCTTAACACCAAGCAAAGTGGCTGGCAAGCGCCTCTCGTGTACTTGTATTCGTTTGTGTGGCTGTGCTGGGGTCTCAGTTGCTGCATGAGGATCTTTGACCTTTGTTGGGGTATGCGGGATCTTTAGTGGCGGCTTGTGAACTCCACTAGTTTTCATCACAGGATTGCTGTATGAGGTGGGCTGTGGGATCTAGTTTCCTGACCAACGATCAAACCCAGGCCTGGAGCGAGGGAGTACAGGAGTGTAGAGTCTTAGCCTCTGGACCATCAGGGACTTGCCCTGTGCAAGACAGTTGATGGATTTGTGGGCAAACGAGAGGTGTACAAAAATGAAATGGAAATATTAGCATCCCGTTAACCTAAGTAGAAAAATTGGAAGGAGGTTCTAATGTTTGAACAAGTGCAGGAGCACCATTTTTCTGGATGCCAAGACTCACTATGGTAAAGATGCCAATTATTACCTTGTGTGCTCAGTTCCTCAGTCCTGTCCGACTCTGTGACCCTTTGGACTGTAGCCCAGGCTCCTCCATCCATGGAATTTCCCAGGCAAGAATACTGGAGCGGGTTACCATTTCCTTCTTCAGGGGATCTTCCTGATCCAGGGATCAAACCTGGGTCTTCTGCATTGCAGGCAAATTCTCTACCTTGTGAGCCATCTGGGGAGCCAGTTATTCCCTTAGCTGAATGCAATTCCAATAAAAATCTGACTTTTCTTTTTAATATATCAACATTATTCTAGGGGTCTACTCAAGAAACATGATAACACATTTGCACATAAAACTTGGACGTGAATGTTCACGGCAGCATTATTCATAACAGCTCAAAAGCTCACACATGCATCAAGTTGTAAATGGGCAACCAAAGTGTGGTGCATCCATACCATGAAATACCACTCAGCAACAAAGAGGAAATATACATGCTGCAACAGGGATGAGCTCAAAATCGTTATGTTCAGTGGAAGAAACCACGTGTAAAAGATCATACAGTGGACACTATCACTATGTTTAATATTAAAAGTCTGGAAAAGCAAATCTATAGAGATTGAAAATAAGTTTGTTGTTGCTTCACCCTGGGAATTGAGGAGTGATTGGAAATAGGTACAAAGTTTCTTTGAGGAGGTTGGGAATATTCCAAAACGAGACTATGGTGATGATTGTACAACTCTGCAAATAACACTGAAAACCATTAAACTGGATACCCAAAATGGACCGATTTTTTATTATGTAAATTATGTATCCATAAAGCAAAGGTTTTTCTACTTAAGTGTTTATATAAGAATGGAGAGAGAGGTATGCAGAGCCAAAGCACTTTTAGGGAAAAAGGAAAGCTGTGACAGGACATTAATTATTTCCTTTGGGAAAAGCCTTAGAAGGAGAATTTCTGGATTAAAGGATATACACAAAGTGAATAATAACAGTAGTTGAATACCATGCATGCATATTGATAATAAACAACCCAGGGTCAAACTTCACACCTTAAATAAAATGTGATCTAAAATATATTAGAGTTTAAAGTAAAATGTATAATTATAACATGTTTAAAGCAAACATAGGAAAAAATCTGTGGGTTACTTTTGGGCTTAATGAAGTGTTCTTACACATGCATAATACATACAAGAATTAAAAAATCAGTAAACTGGGCCTCATCAAAATTAAAATCTTTTGCTCTGTGAAAGACCAATCCTGAGTATGAAAAAATAAGAAAGAAATAATGTGAGTATGAAAAAATAAGCTACAGACTGGGAAACAATATTTGTAAATTACCTAGCTGACAAAGGACCCATATCTATAATATCTAAAGAACTCAGAACTCAACAGTTAAAAAAATGAAATCCACTTAGAAAATGGGCAATAGAGATGAACAGATATTTCACCAAAGAGAATGTCTGGATGATAAATAAGCCCACAAAAAGATGTTCAACCTCACTAACCAGTAGGAAAATGCTAATTAAAGTCATGATGAACCATCACTACATTTCCACTAGAACAACTGAAATTTAAAAAAATGACAACATCAAATGTTTGTTATAATGAGATAAATAGAAGTCTCATACATTGCTGCTGTGACTATAAAATGGTACAGTCACTCTTAAAATTATTTAGTGGCTTTTACAAAAATTTAACACACTCTTAACATATGACCCAGCACTCATAAGTCTGGGCATTTATCCCAGAGACATAAAAACTTACAGCCACACAAAATCCTGGATACAATTGTTTATAGCAGCTTCATATGTAATAGCCAAAAATTGGAAACAACAAAATATCCCTCAAGTGAGTGGCTAAATAGATCTTCATACATCCATACCATGGAAGATGACTTAGCAACAAAAAAGAAAAACTTTTTAGAGAGGCAACAACGTGGATGAGTCTCCAGGGCAAACTTCTAAAGCCAATCCTGAAGGGCTCCTATTGTGTAATCCACTTTCAGGAGCCTCTCTAAATGTTAGTATTACAGAGGTGGAAAACAGGTTAGTGATAGTCATGGGTTATGGATGGTGATGGGGTGGGGAAGGTGAAGAAGGAGAGAGCTGTGTGTAACTATGAAGTGCTGGAAGACGGGAGAAGCCCTGTGTAAGATAGAACCACAGAGAAATACAGGGTGAAAGATACATGGGACCTCTCTGAACTATGTATGTAACTTTCTGTGAATGTATAATTATTTTTAAATTAAAAGTTTAGAAAATTGGTAAAGAGAAAAGGTGTGCAGATACAAATTATTATAAAATTATAATTAGAGTAAATTATTAAATTTATAATAATTAACTAATATAAATAATTTAAAATATATAGATGGATAAATCGATGAACGATTTTTAACATGTCAAAAATGATAACTTTTGTGAGCAAGTCAAGATTCTTTAAATAAATCTTGCTAGGAGTTATTTGGAGAAGGCAATGGCACCCCACTCCAGTACTCTTGCCTGGAGAATTGTATGGAGGGAGGAGCCTGGTAGGCTGCAGTCCATGAGGTCGCACAGAGTCAGACACGACTGAGCGACTTCACTTTGACTTTTCACTTTCATGCACTGGAGAAGGAAATGGCAATCCACTCCAGTATTCTTGCCTGGAGAATCCCAGGCACAGGGGAGGCTGGTGGGCTGCTGTCTACAGGGTCGCACTGAGTTGGACACAACTGAAGCGACTTAACAGCAGCAGGAGTTATTCAGTTTTAAAAAAAAGAAGTTAGGTTCCTGCTTTTCACTGTACTCTAGAGTGAATTCCAAATGGATTGAACAGTTAAAAGTGAAAAAAATTAGACCATTAAAAAATTAAAGAAAATGTGAACGAATATATATTGGATCACAGGACAGCAAGATTCCTTTTAACCAGGAATCAAAGATCAAAGTCATAAAGAGAAAAAATGGATAGTTTGCACTATATAAAATTTTAGCATTTTAATTAATGAATACTAAAAGGAAAATTAAAAAACAAAAAATGAGGGAAAGAGTTTCAATATAGTCACCAAAGAGTTGATATCCTTAACATATAAAAGTTTCCAATATCTAAAAAAAAAACTTAATTAGAAATAGGGGATAAAGAGAAAAAAACTGGCAATTCCTAAAATTAAAATTTCAAATATCAAAAATAATTTCACTAGTAACAAAAATAACAAATTTAAGAATATAATTTTATTTATTTTATAATTAATTATTAATTGTAGTTCAGTACAATCGTTCACTTTCAAAACAGCAAAAAAAATTCCTTTTTTTTCATAAAGGATAATATTCACTGTTTCTCAGAAATTAGCAAAACCTATTTGTGTGAAATGTAATTAATATGTGTTAAAAACTGTGTACTCTGCAGTTTCACTTTTAGGGATTTTGTTTATTTTCTAAATTTTTTGTGGGGATGAGAGGCTGCTCTGGGTCTTCACTGGGGTTTGAGGGTTCTCTAGTTGTGGCTCTCAGACTTAGTTGCCCTGTGGGATGTGGTATCTTTGTTTTCTGACCAGGGATCGAACCTGTGTCCTCTGCACTGGAAGGGGAGATTCCCAACCACTGGACCACCAGGAAAGTCCTTTTTTAGGGATTTAACCTACTGCTAATAATAACAATGGTCAAAAAATTTTTTCGAAGTAAATAATAGCTAATACAGGTGGCATTTACTATGTGCAGTCATTTTCCCAATCTATGCATGTTTTAACTCACGTTAACCTCACCGAGGTGAGAAAACTGAGGTTCCTGAAAGTAAAATCATTGACTCAAGGTCACACAGCTGCTGATGGGCAGAACCCGGATTTGAACCCAGCAGCCAAGCTCCAGAGGACGTGCTGTTAACTACTGAACTAGACTCCCCACCTTCCTATGAAAATACTTAGAGATCCATGCAAAGATGTATGTGTAATACATGGATGTTCATCAGCATTTTCTTTACAGTGGTGAACACGAGAGTAACTTCAATATAGAAAAGTAGAAAATCGGTTAGCTAATTGAGGAGCTTTATCTATCCATTGGATTGAAAACCAGCCTCCATTAGAAATGGTGCTGACAAGTTAGGCTGGCAGACTTTTCCTGTCAAGGGCCAGGTAGTGGGGACATTGACCTTGCTGGCCATATGGTTGCTGTCAGAGTTCTCCAGTCTGGCTTTGCAGCACTAGGGCGTGCAGACACCGTGGGGACCAGTGAGATTCAGGATGGTGTCTGAAAAAGCTTTCATGCGCTTGATGAAAGGACACCTACAAGCCTGGAGATGCTGTCCGGCTTGCTCAGGATAATAGAGCCCAGAAAGAGCCTGAGTCCCCAGTGTACCCCTGAGCCAGTGCCCCCGTCCTGCCCTGCCTACTCCTTGCATGTGAAAAGCAAAAAATCCCCCTTCATTTGATAAAGCCTTTATTGGTTGGATTTTTGTAATGAGCACTCAGAAGCATCCTTAACTCATATAAAATGGAAGGGAAATTAACCATTTACAGTTTTGCTTCAGACAAGCCCTGACCTCTCAGAACTTCAGTTTTCTACTTGATGGAACCTAGAATGAAGGACAGTATGGAGAAACCTATCAGAATTGGACAGAGGCTTCCCTGATGGCTCAGAGGTTAAAGCATCTGCCTGCAATGCGGGAGACCTGGGTTCGATCCCTGGGTTGGGAAGATCCCCTGGAGAAGGAAATGGCAACCTACTCCAGAATTCTTGCCTGGAGAATCCTATGGACAGAGGAGCTTGGTGGGCTACAGTCCACGGGGTCGCAAAGAGTCGGACACGACTGATCGACTTCACTTTCACTTTCAGCTCTTCAGTGGGGCTTCCCAGGTGGCACTAGCGGTAAAGAACCTGGCTGCCAATGCAGGTGACTTAGGAGACGCAGGTTCTATCCCTGGGTGGGAAGATCCCCTGGATCATGCATGGCAACCCACTCCAGTATTCTTGCCTGGAAAATCCCATGGACAGAGGGGCCTGGCAGGCTACAGTCGATGGGGCTGCCAAGAGTCGGACACGACTGAGCGAGTAACACACACACAGTCACCTCTTCAGTGAAGGGGCTTCACAGGGGATGTTTCTTTCACTTCTTTCCTTGTGTATCCTTTTCCTTTTAGAATTCTTGGCTTCATAACAAAAGAATAGAAGATGAATGTCTGTCTATCTACCAATCACCTGTCTGTCTCTATACAATCTAAGTACCACACAGCTGCTGCTACTGCTAAGTCGATTCAGTCGTGTCTGACTCTGTGCGACCCCACAGACGGCAGGCCACCAGGCTCCCCGTCCCTGGGATTCTCCAAGCAATAACACTGGAGTGGGTTGCCATTTCCTTCTCCAATGCATGAAAATGAAAAGTGAAAGTGAAGTCGCTCAGTCGTGTCTGACTCTTAGCGACCCCATGGACTGCAGCCCACCAGGCCCCTCCGTCCATGGGATTTTCCAGGCAAGAGCACTGGAGTGGGTTGCCATTGCCTAACACTCAAGAGTGTCATCTCAAAAGGTGAAGCTTTTGAGACAGCGATGGATTCTTCCCTAAATACATTTTCTCTTTGTTTTAAAAGTATTTTGTAGTCCTCTCGATTCTACGGAGATCTTTACAAGGCTTGCTTTCTTCCAACCACTGGTGTTTTTTTTGTGTTGACTCCTTCTGCATTTGTTAGTCAAAACAAGGGGTCCCCTGAGGACTTGAATTTTAAAGGGGATGCAGAACTGAGCATTTGCCTTAGGATACACATCCTAAACTTTCCTCCTCCTGCTTCTCTTTTTAAAGTGCCTCCAATCGATCCACCAACATGGCCAGTCCTTGTGGGTGTGTATGTATTTCCTTGGCATCATTTGTGTTGAAGCTTAGGCTCCAGGAAGATTCCTGAGAAGGAGCAGGATTCTGAGCTTCCGAAAGCATGTTAAGTTCCTTCCTTGTCTTGGGCAAAACCTTTAAAGCTGGAGAATACAGGGCTCCCTTCTTACAGCTACAGTCTTCCTGGCTTTACACCCATAATTCTAAACTAGGAAAGTGAGTATCCTAAAAATACACCCCTTATCCACTTGGGTCTGGCTCTTTGGGACTTCCTAGGTTTCATCCAGTGAATTTGATCAGTCAACCAGTATTAATAGGAAACATCTGGATGTGGGTCTTAGAAGACTGACCAAAGCTTTCTGGAGATAACATCCCTCCCTCTTCCCCTCTGGACCCCTACCCCCAAGTCACTCAACTAACCTGAATTTCAGGGGTAGGGAACCTAATTCAGATGTTGACAGATGCATCCGGGCCAGTGGGTCTAAAGAGCTATTTGAATGTTCAGCAAAAGATGCAGTATGCCGGAAAGGTGCCAGATGGACCATGGAGCAGTCTGCGCAGCCCCGGGAGCAACACCGCATGAGTAATAGGGTGCTGTGCACTCCTCTTGTCAGCCTAGACATCATCTTGTTCGTCTGTTAGGACAGTACCACCTAATAATAATTCTCAGAATTTGTCAGTGGCAGAGATCTTCACACACCTGGGTTTATTTTCAAGGCAGCCCCATCAGTGCTCTTTGATGGATTATTTCCATTGTAAACATGGAGAAATCAAGGCAGCATCGGAGAGAGAAAAAGATGAGTCAGAGTGAGAATGAACCCAGGTGACAGTCTGTGTGTTTCTTCCTTCTGAGTTTGCTACGAAAACATTATTTATGGATTGTATGAAATGATCACACTGAGACCACCCCTTCAATCAAAACATAGCACCTATGTTGTAGCCCCGTTTATTTTTAACTGAGCAGAGGTGGCTTGGAGCAACAATTGAAAAGGTGAAAAGTCAGCACTTCCATCACCAATCTCTCGGGTTACCTACTGAGAGCAAAATGTCTGAGACCTTCTTCTGGCTTTGGTTAGAAATGCTTCTTCCTCCTGGGCTCTGAGCCTTTTCCCAGAGGACTTCCTGCTCCTCTGCTTAGATATCTCTGAGCAGACATGGGCATGCCATGTTTCCTAAATGAGTTGCCTAAGACTCAAAAGTTTATTTTAAAATAAAAATATACACCCAAACTCATTAAAATAATGGCAAAGGAAAAGTAGGGCAGAAGGCGATGACTGAATGACTGAGAAATGGCTGTTACCATGGTAATAACAGAGTGGGCGGGGCTAATTCTGGCCCTTCAACATGTGCACCACTGGTACTCAAATGCTAGGAGGCCTCAGAATTACCTGAAGGGCTTGTTAAGAGGCAGGTATCTGGCCCCACCTCCACATCTGCTAATTCAGTAGGACCTTCTAATTTGCGTTCCTAAGAAGTTCGCAGGTCTAGCCCAAGGGCTAGATCTGTTTTGCCCCCTGCTTTGGCAAGGCGCCTATGGCTCAGGGGTAGAGAGGGGTAGAGAAACTGCCTGCAATGCAAGAGACTCTGGAGATGCGGTTTTGATCCCTGGGTTCAAAATGGTTGGGAAGGTCCCCTGGAGAAGGAAATGGCAACCCACACCAGCATCCTAGGCTGGAGAATCCTGTGGACAGAGGAGCCTGGTGGGCTACAGTCCCTGGGATTGGGAAGAGTTGGACAGGACTGAACAGGAGCAACCTAGTAATGGTTCTTGTGGATGAACTTTTGCAATTGATTCCCTGACAGGGGATACTATCTTTGAACCCCAATTAAGCAAAATGCTGTTTCCTGCAAAAATGATTTCATTCTTCTCATTAGTATTAATGGATCTAGATTATAAAAATGTATAGCCAACGTGATGGCTTGAATTTCATCAGTCAAACTGAGGATGCTGATTTCCTCCCTTGTTATATAAGTACTCACATAATATCCTCAGTTTTGCCTCTTGGCCCAAAAAGCTTAAAATATTTGCTCTCTGGCTCTTCACAGAAAATATTTGCAGCTCCCTGGTCTAGCAGAGGCTGCGGATCTGGGAATGACGTTGAGGACCACTGCTCCCAACTGATTTAACTAAACATCCCTCCTGCTCCCTGGCACAGCCCGCCCTGGCCATCACACAATGTCCAGAGACACACTCCTCGGTGCTTATTGTTCCGCCCCAGGCAGGGAAGCTGTGGGGCCAAGCAATGTGGCAAACACCTTAGCGTTCGTATAGAAGAGAAGAGAAGAGGGATTCGAAAAAATGCAGCCTTTAGCTCGGCAGATTTTAAGGGAGGAGAAATTTGTCTTGGGTGCCATCCCACTTCTTTCTATAAGCCTTGCCTCCTTGGCATCTCAAGAGCTTGGTACTCTGGGGATTTTCTGACTGTTCAAGGTCCCCAGCCTCTTCTCTTCATGCGGACCTCCCTGCAGACCCTACAACCACAGCTCTATAATCACCTCCCAAGCTAAGTGGTGGGTACATAGTCTGTAGAGTAAATCTTCCAAATTTGTAAATCTCTTGATTCATTTCAAGTGTTTGTGGCACATATGCTGGCCTTTTCTGTCCTTTAATATACAATTATAGGGGCTTCCTAGGTGGCTCAAATGGTAAAGTATCTGCCTGTCAATGCAGGAGCAATCCCTGGATGGGAAGATCCCCTAGAATAAGAAATGGGAAGCCACTCCAGTGTTCTTGCATGGAAAATTACATGGGAAGAGGAGCCTGGCTACAGTCCATAGGGCTGCAAAGAGTCAGACTTGACTGACCACATACAGTTGTAAGTTGTAATATTATTTGGAAATGATTGTTCTGAAAAATGTCACTTTTAAAGAAATGTTGACCTTTTTCTTGCCCCGATTCTACAGCTCTGCTGTCAATAGCGGATTTTCGGTATTAAAAACTGCTGAAGGTAAAGTTTTCTTTTGTAGCTTGTCTTGAAGAAGGAGCACCACCAGGCTCTTGCCAACTCATGGAAATAACAATTTTCTCCAAGAAATACTGTGACATCTTGACTCTTCTAACCAATAGATAAGTCAGCCCAGATCCTCATCCTGGTTGTTCCGTGGGCTCAGACTGTAGGCAAACCCCAAGGAAAGCAGCACGATCTCACAAGACGATGAGGATTGCTTTTGCTATGATGTTTATTTAGCACACCCCATGGCAGCAAATTACTCACCTTTCTCCCCCTTTTTAATTTTGAGCCACAATTTGGAAGCCTCTGGCTTTTGTGAAAGCTGGGAGAGGCCAGTATAGTGAGGCAGTTAAGAGACCTAGAGTCAGAAGACCTAAGTTTGAGTCATCACTTTATCACTGAGGGTGTGAGCTCGGGCACAAGGCATGACTGCTCTTCACACCAGCTCCTTACACAAGCAATGGTGTGATAATCACAGCCACTCAGAGGTGCGTGTCAGAATTAAAATAGGTAACTTGCAGAGAGGTTGTAGGACAGTACTTGGCACATAGCTTTGTGAAGGCTCCATAAATTGTAGCTTTGGTGTGAGTTTATAAGAAGTTCTGTATTAACCAGAAGTTAATGATGTATGCGTCTGTGCTCCCCACTAACCCATCCATCCATCCATCCATCCCTCCCCCCCTCCCTCCGTCCAGCTATGATAAGCCAAACACTCGCCTGGATGTGGGGATCCAGTGTGAGCAGGCCAGATGAAGCCCCAGCCCCTTCACAGCCTCACTGTAGTGGAGTTTGGGTTCTCAAAGATGGAGATCCTGTCCATGCAACCCCTTCTAGAGCCCAGCATGGCACTTAACCTCGAAGAGATGCTTAACAGTGTTTATTAAAGAATGGCTGGGTAATTGATACTTCTGCAAAGTGAAAAGTCAGCTGTGGTTAGAGTTCCTCTCCGCTGGCACTGGGACCGGGGCGCCGCTTGGAGCAGCATCTCCACAATGTGCTGCTGGAGCGAGATCAGAGCTGGGCGGGTCCTCAGCCTTGCCTCAGGGGCTGTGCCAGGAACTCTCTTCCCAGGGAGCACAGATGGGAAGTGATGGCCCCTGGAGAGATGGTGGTCATTCAGACAGCGGTCTTCATATTAATTGCAGGATGTAATTCCGTACTGAATTACAAGGGGCAGTCACACGTAGGTGATTTTCCTATGTAACTCAGTACTCTTTTCATTGCCATGATGTATCAAGCTGACTGTTAGTGAGTTCGGGGAAGGAAACTCTGTATTAGGCTGCACTGCATGCTGAGAGGCAGAGAAAGCTTTCAGATTATGGAGCTATTAATTAAAGAACAATCATGAAAATGTTCCCGATAATTCACATCAAGCAGCTACTCACTGTTCTTTTATTATTTTGGATAATATTCATGATTATTGTTTAATTTATTTTTAATAGGGATATACAGTTTTATGTAATCCTTCTGTAATTGTGAAGCAGTTTAGAGGTCCAGGTGCTCTGAAATTCTCCTTTATTCAATTATCCGACTTTTAAAAGAATCCCATTATGTAATTAATCCAGTTTATTAACACAGACATACACATTCTGTCTCTTTATTGAATGTAAACCTAATTATAAACTTACCTGATTTAAATTTTTAGCTTCATAGCAAAAGTCATATTTCCATCTCTTTGTGATTCCAACTAATTTTAATAGGTCCACAGCCCCTACTAAGGAAATCCATGAATAGTCAACAGATATTTCTTGGGCAGCTACCTGGTGCAAGGCACAGAGTTGGAATTTGGGAACTAAGTATATGAAGAAATTGATCAAGGTTTGTCTAGATCTCTAGGCATTTGTAGTTTGTTTGGAAAATAAGGTAACACAGAATGCTAACTAATCGTATAAGGCAATATTTATTGAGTATCAAACAAGAAGACAAAAAGTAACTGCTCTAGAAGTTCACAGAGACAGCAGTCTGCACGATCACACTGGTCACGGAAGCCTTGCCCACTTAATCGTGTCCACTTCCTGCAAGTTTGCCCAGTGAAACAGAAGGATGGCAGGTTGAGCCTTTTCCTTTGCTGCTCAGAGTGTGAACTGAGAACCAGCAGCTTCAGCAACACCTGAAAGTTGATGGGAAATGTGCGCATCCTAATTCCCTCCAGACTGTGTGATTCTGGTACCTCACCTGGCAGATGAGGTTAAGGACCCCTTGCCAAGGAGATTATCCTGAATTATCCGAATGGGCCCAACATCATCACTACAGTCCTTAATAGGCTCAGAAAAGGAGAGGTGACGACAAAGGCAGAGTGTGAGAGTCAGAGAGATTCAAAGCTGCCTCCCTGCTGACTTCAAAGATGGAAGGAAGCTGTGAGCCTAGGGAAGCAGCATCTTCTGAAAGGAATACCAACTCTGCTGTCCCCTTGACCCGCGTGCGGTGAGACCCTCTTCACACCATCTCCGGAACTGTAGGGTAATAGATTTGTGTATTTCTAAGCCAATATGATGACAGTAAATTGCGGGAACAGCAACCACAGGAAACAAATATAGTGAGAATGGCTGGTGAAGACGCATCACTTCTTCGTGTTTTTTGGTTTGTGAAATGACGCGTGCTAAAGTTCAAAGCACTTTAACTCAAAACAGAGATGCCTCATCCCTCACTCAGAACCCACTCACTCTTGATGTCGCACACAATGCTCACAGCTTTGTGAACTAGTTATCCAGTCTGCAGCAGATTTAAAATAACAAATGAGGAGTTTCCGGAGCAAAAATAATGACGGTTACAGTCTGTGATGATGGATGACCTGGCTGCAAGGGAAAAGATAGAAGACCCACAAAGAGGCCGCAAGAGGCAAGTGCTTAGCAGTAGAGGATGCTGAGAAATGTGACAGCTTGTGGAGGAGAAGCACTCAGCAACATCACAAGTCATGACTCACCGTGTGACTTGTGACCCTGAAAGGTGGAGAAAAGGTTCAGTCATAGCTAAGACACCTCCCCATGTGTGGGGAGGTGTGTGCCCTACGTTTGAAAGAGATATCCATCAGCAGTAGTTAAAATAAAACTACTTTGATGCTTGAAGGCAAGGGATCTGCCTGCTAGTGCAGGCGATGTAGGAGACGTGGGTTTGATCCCTGGGTTGGGAAGATCCCCTGGAGGAGGAGATGGCAACCTGCTCCAGTATGCTTGCCTGGAAAATTCCATGGACAGAGAAGCCTGGTGGGCTACAGTCCATGGGGTTAAAGAGAGTGGAACACGACTGAGCAACTAAACAGGTGTTTCAAGGCAGCCACTTATCTGGAAGGAATTCTTCTCTAATGATACTGAAGACTGTGGTATTTCACTGCATATCTCTTTTCCTCATAAAAATGATCATCTAACATGGTTTTCCAGACGATAATGAAGCGCTTCTCTACAGGACTTGATTCCTATACCACTTCCCTGGTGGCTCAGACGGTAAAGCGTCTGTCTACAATGCAGAAGACCCAGGTTCGAGCCCTGGGTTGGGAAGATATCCTGGAGAAGGAAATGGCAATCCACTCCAGTACTATTGCCTGGAAAATCCCATGGACAGAGGAGCCTGGTAGGCTACAGTCTATGGGGTAGCAAAGAGTCGGACACGACTGAGCGAATTCACTTCGCTTCCCTGAAAATGGCGTGAAGTGACGAATGGACTTTTGATTGCAGTTAGAAAAGGCCGCTCTTGCCTTCTCACCATCCCCGGAGAATAGCCTGGTTGGAGGAGGAAGTCTCAGCAAGCTTCAGAGTTAAGTACTTCCAATACAATTAGAGTCACAGTTGACATTTAAACATTTTTTTCATTTTTCCCTATAAGCATTCACTAATTGAGCCTCCTCAGGCACCAAGGTGAAAGAATTACTTCCAGTATTCTGCAGATGAAAATAGTTCATGTGAGACTTTGGCAAGTTTGCCTCTAAATGCAAAGGAGCCATGTGTCTCCCACAGGCCCTCTGCAGCATTTTAAAGCGGGCGTTACTGAAAGGAGACCATGTTTCCATACATGGCACCCCAGTGTCCCCTGGAGACAAACTCTTGCTATGCATGTGGTCTCATCGTGTGTACACTGAATACCCGGTGTTACCCACGCCAGGTAGCCCTCCGTTCTCCTCAGCTGCTCCTCCTCTAGGCCACACCCCATCTTTTCTCCCCTGGACCAGGGCAGGTGGTGGGGGTACCTTCTGACAGACCTCCTGCTGCCCCCCCAATCCTGCACTCTCTTGCCTCACAGCAGCTGGAGCAATCTTGTAAAATCTGAAATCAGATCAATGCCACCCCCCTATTAATATCCCCCAATGGTCCGCATTGCACTTACCATCAAAGTCAGTCTCCTCACCTGGACTTCAAAGCCCTGTGATATCTGGGCCCAGCCGCCTCTTGAAAGCTGACCCTGCTCATTTACACTGGCCTTTTTCTCAGCTTTGATCATTGCAGGCCCATTCTCACCTTCCGACCTTTACACTGGCTTTGCTCTGATCTTCTTCCCATCTCAGCTCAGATGTCACCTCCTTTGAGTCTTCTCCTAACAGTCCACTCTAAGAGACTGGAGGACTGATGTGAGCACAGTCGTGATTCAAAAATGCACATTAATTTGAACATGTTGTTAAAGGTACCATGGGTTTTGGGCATTTGGACTTTCCCCCTCAATTTACAGTAGTCCGTGAAAGTGTTTGGCATTAAAATTTGGTCCTGATACTTGAAAAGTTGTAAAAAGGATAAATTCCAGCATGACAGAAGACATAACTATTAAATAGGAACACAATATTTTTTAAAAAGCCACTTGATACTAAAAATGATGCCACTGGTATAACCTGAGATAGTTATTAAGCATATGTGTTTAGAACATTTCTTTTTTTTCCTTTTAATTAATTTTTTATTGAAGGATAATTGCTTTACAGAATACTAATTACATTGTGACTTTAAGGATGTAGACATAAATACCTAGCACAGAGTCAGGCATTGATTAATGGTAGTTCCTTGACCCTCAGCTATGGGAGCGTGTGTTTTTCTAAGCTTCTCAAAGCCACCTGAAACTCTACCTATATTCATCAGAGCTTCATGGCAACACAATCAGGGTCTATAAAGAAGAGAAAATTACTATCAGTCTTACTGCAAGCAATTTATCTATCAGTCAAATTGTGAAAGGGAAAATGTATCCTATAAAATTTCCATTTGGGGAGCAAATAAGTTTATTTGTTCTGTCAATGAAATGTGAAACTGAAGCCTTATAAGCTGCAAAAGTACTGGATGGTCTCTGGCAAAAAGAGGCAGAATGTTTTTGAAACGATTGAAAACACCCAAACTTAGGGAAAATGTGTACTGTGTGATGGGACAGTGATGTGTGCAACCACATTGTCAGGAAGGAATGGGTCCCTGTACCTGTGATGCTGTTGTGTATGTCTGGCACCTCTGTGCATGTGGGGGCAGGACCTGGAGAGGGTGGAACCACCCTGCACTCATGCAGGAAGAGTTGAGGGGAAGAATTCAGACGACGGTCCAGGAAGCCGAGGGGGTGGGAATGGGGAGAGGGGGCTGGGTAAGACATGAGGAAAGGGTGGTAAGAAGCCTCCTCAATGGAGATGGTGGACAAAGAATGGCCAAAAGGGTATTTAAGGACAGGAACATGTACTGTGGGATGCTCTGTCACTTGACATGTGTTGAATATGTGACCTTTCCTCATGATCCTCTAGCCTTCAATAGGGCTGGCTTTGTATAGTGGTGTGTGTGTGTGTGTGAGTGTTGAGTCAGCAGCTGAATTTCTCATCCGTTTCTCAAGACACTGAGTGAAAAAGTGGCCACGAGAACAGGAATTCAAGGTTAACTTCCATCAAGAGTTTAGCCTGGTTTGATGTGGTTCCTAAGAGTTTAGGAAGCCACAGTGACCTCTGAGTTATGACCCCTTTAAAGCTTCCAGGGGCTGTGGGTGGGAAAAAGCAGTGAAGGACTCATTTTAGTGCCTGCTTGTAATGAAAGCTGTGGGTGCTTCGCCGATTGTAATTTTTAACTGGAAAGCCAGAGCTTTTTTCTTATTGTTTACAAATCTTTATTTGTGAGAGTTGGACCATAAAGAAGGCTGAGTGCCAAAGAATAGACACTTTCAAATTGTGGTGCTGGAGAAGATTCTCAGGAGTTCCTCGGACTGCAAGGAGATCTAACCAGTTAATCCTAAAGGAAATCAACCCTGAATATTTGTTGGAAGGACTGATGCTGAAGCTGCAGCTCCAGTGCTTTGGCCACCTGATGCAAAGAGTCGACTCATTGGAAAAGACCCTGATTCTGGGAAAGATTGAAGGCGGGAGGAGAAGGGGATGACAGAGGATGAGATGGTTGAATGGCATCACCAACTTGACGGACATGAGTTTGAGCAAGCTCCAGGAGATAGTGAAGGACAGGGAAGCCTGGTGTACTTCAGTCCATGGGGTCGCAAAGAGTCAAAACAACTTAGTGACGGAACAACAACAACATTTGGAGGACAGACTCCCATGCTGCATACCACCCCTGGAACACTTTCCATTCTCCTTTTAGTAGATTCCTACCAAGGCACATGTTTGGGGATAATAGAAACATAAATTTAGTTTCATTGAAGAAAATTCCCTAAGGTGCAGTGTTCTCGCCTGGAGAATCCCACAGACAGAGGATCCTGGCAGACTACAGTCCATGGGGCGCAAAGAGTTGGACACGACTGAAGCGACTTAGCACGCATGATAGGGTAATGGTTTCACAAACATTCGAAAAGTAACAGTAAGTGCCTCAAAGAGAAATGTTGGTCTTCCAAGAAGCCATCAGAATTGTTGATGCTGTGCCAGCCTCAGCGTGGTCTAAGAGGCAGCCACCACAGATATGAAGTCACTTATTTTGAATTCGATGCAGTTTATTCCACACGGCACATTTTTAAGAGGGGAAAAATAATTTTGAAATGATCTAGTTAAAGATTCTTCCCTGTGGCAGCACCTGAAAATATTAGAACTCAGGCGGATAAGAGTGAGAGAGGGACTCCTTTCGGGCTCTAGTCTGAATTTCTATTTTGCAAGTTATTGTGGTTCTTTATTAAGCCAGGCTGTTGGCTTGAGGCTCCTAATATCTCTAGTTCTCAGTGACTTTATTTCATATACATTTCATATATTTTAAATGTGCCCTTTGAACACATTATTATGAAATGGTATATGAGAATGTCAATCTCCAAATAAAAAGAAAAGAAGGTTTCAGTTCTGTGTCTGGGAAGATGACTCAGTGACTTGGAGAGAAATCTACTGCTGCGCAAACAAATATAGTCCTTAAAGAACTGGCTGCAGTTCTATCTCCTTTCCTCTAGGAAGAAATCCTTCTATGTCCTTTAGGATCTGATGACAATTATAGGAGTCTGTGCAAGGGCCTGAAAATAGGCAGAAATATGCAGCTGGCACGTTAGCCTTAAAAGGGACCATCGCCTATATGGAGAATGAAGCTTGTGTGTCGGTTGGAGTTTGAAATGAGTCATCATCATCTATCAACAGTGAAAATTAGAGAATGCTGTTACTTTATCAAACCTGACAGTGCAACTTTCTGGAAATAGGCAGCTAGCAAGATAACACATAAGTGATGATGGGAAACTTCTTGAAGAGGAAGGGAGAGTGGGGACTTCCCTGGCAGTCCAGTGGCTAATACTTTGCCTTCCAGCGTAGGGGGTGAGGGTTCAGTCCCTGACTGGGGAGCTGCTCTGCTGCTGCTGCTAAGTCACTTTAGTTGTGTCCAACTCTGTGCGACTCTGTAGACTGCAGCCCACCAGGCTCCCCCGTCCCTAGTATTCTCCAGGCAAGAACACTGGAGTGGGTTGCCATTTCCTTCTCCAATGCATGAAAGTGAAAAGTAAAATTGAAGTCGCTCAGTCATGTCCGACTTTTAGCGACCCCATGGACTGCAGCCCACCAAACTCCTCCATCCATGGGATATTCCAGGCAACAGTGCTGGAGTGGGGTGCCATTGCCTTCTCCGGGTCGGGGAGCTAAGATCTCCCATACCTCGTGGCTAAAAAGCCAAAACATAAAGCAGAAGCAATATTGTAACAAATTCAACAAAGATTTTAAAAATGGTCCACATAAAAAAAATCTTTAAAAAAATGGTCAAAATTAAAAAAAAAAAAGGAGGAAGAGAAAGGAGATAATGAAGACATTCCCTTGGTTCCTCCGTCCCACCTAGGTCTTCCCTGGTGTCTCAGATGGTAAAGAATCTGCCTTTAATACAAGAGACCTGGGTTATCTTCTGGACTCGATCCCTGGGTCCAGAAGATCTTATGGAGAAGGCAGTGGCAACCACTCCAGGATTCTTGCCTAGAGAATCCCATGGACAGAGGAGCCTGGCGAGCTACAGTCCATGGGGTCCCAAGAGTCCAAGACTGATTGACTAACAGGCCACACACACCGCCGCCCCTCCTTCCCTCACATCAGTCTTCCCTTCCCCTGGGTGCATGTGCTTAGTTACATCTGACTCTTTGCGACCCTGGACTGCAGCCCGCCAGGCTCCTCTCTGTCCATGGGATTCCGAGGCAGGAATACTGGAGTGGGTTGTCATTCTCTCCCCCGGGGGATATTCCTGACCCGGGGATTGAACCTGAGTCTCCTGTGTCTCCTACATTGCAGGTAGATTCTTTACTGCTGAGCCATTAGGGAAGCCCTCCCTTCCCCTAGTTAGTTCCATTTTCCCTGATTAATTGGATGCCCCGCCCCCCGCCCCCCGCCCCCCACGACCCTCCACGCCACACACACATTTACTCCGCTTAAGAAATCCCCAGCCAGAGAACATCTAAAGCTCTTTTCAGGTTGAAACGGTCTCTGCCCAGCACTCATGGAGTTATGGTTATGACCCATGATCTCAAAGAATGTGAAACTCCTTCCAGACCAGTAGCCGATCTCCACTGGAGCCGGGCAGTGCGTTCCCCGCGACAGATCCGCACGTCAGACGGCACGTTGTCACCACCGAGTCACACCAACAGCTTGTCTGTGGTTTGTAAAGGACAACGCTGATGGTGCGCAGGCTTGGAATGGACCTGCCTGCCGGCTTCATCACCCTCACCATCACCACTCGGGACCCCACACTTCTTTCCTATCAAAGATCTCAGAGACTCCCTAAAAGGGACCACTGCTCCTGTGGAGAATGAAGCCTGCACGTTTGTTGGAGTTTGAAACGTGCCATCATTATCTATCAGTTTTGAACATTAAAGTATGTTGCTGCTTTATCGAACCTGACAGTGCAATAAAAGTGAAAAAAAGAAGCTTCAGATATTTATAAGGATAGTTTGGATGTATTGAAAATCTACCGTAAGATACAGAAAATGTACCGTAAGATACACAGCTTGACATTCATTATGTACCGTGCTATGCTAAGTCACTTCAGTTGCGTCCAGCTCTTTGGGACCCTTTGGACTGTAGCCTGCCAGGCTCCTCTGCCCCTGGGATTCTCCTGGCAAGAATACTGGAGTGGGTTGCCATTTCCTTCTCCAGGGGATCTTCTCGTCCCAGGGATGGAACCTGCGTCTCTAAAGCCTCCTGCATTGGCAAGCAGGCTCTTGACCACTAGCGCCACCTGGGAAACCGATGTTGATTCTGCTTGATCTTAAAGGGTCATTGCCTCCTTTCTAAGGATTGGTGTGTTACCTTTACTTTACAGATGAGGAAACGGCAGCTCAGTGGTGCTGGGTCAGGCCTCTGGTGAACACCCACACATGTGGTTTAGCTTCATAAGCTAGTCTTTCCACTACATGATGTTCTCTCTCTATAAGAGAAAGAATGCTGGTGAAAAACCGTGGAATAGTCATTTGCCACCAGTCAGAGGGCAACTGGGCGTCGTATTTTGTTTTGCTGTAGATAAAGAATTGGCTTAATAGGAAATCAAAAGCATTGGAAAATATTTGCTCCTCCAGATGGAAACATGTTACGAGTTTATTTAATAGTTTTATGAGTGATTTGGATCAGAAAGTACACAGTGACATCTCTGAAATTAGAGATGGAAGTGAAATGTCAAACTGACAGGGATAAACCGTAGTACGATCTTGGGAGATTTCATGAGTGGGTAGAGAAATAGCAAATGAGCTCTAGCGTGGGTGAGTTAAAGCAGTATATTCAGGGGAAATAATATAAACTTGGCTTATGATACCTCTTGGTTTCAATATAAGAAAAGAAGCTTAGAATCCATATAAAATATGATAAAATATGTATTTCATATTTTTAAAAAGTGGTTTTTGATTGGGTATTTTTTTTCACCTTCATAAGGGCTTCCCAGGTGGCTAAGTGGCGAAGAACCTACCTGCTAATGCAGGACACGTAAGAGACGACATGGGTTCGATTCCTGGGTCGGGAGGATCCCCTGGAGAAGGGAATGGCTACCCACTCCAGTATGCTTGCCTGAAGAATCCCATGGACAGAGGAGCCTGGTGGGCTACAGTCCATATGGTCTCAAAGAGTCAGAGCATGCACACACACACAAATAAAGCTGGCACTGCACACACATGCACACACACACAGAATTTTAAAAGAGAAAATAGTTGACACCAGGAAGCTGCAACATCCTGCTCTGTAAAGTTGCCCCCAAGTAAAATATATGTAATCTCCAGTAGTAAGCATATTTTACCTCATGAAATTCTTTGGGCTTCACTGAAAGAGAGAGGTTTGCCATATACATTCACAGTAATTATTTTGGAATCTAGTCTTTGTTTTCAGATTCCTAGGGAATATTGTTCTTAAGATTTAGGAAAAGAAGATCAGTTGATGGAAATGAGGAGGAGCCCTTTGGGGGCCCCCATCTGTTTCTCTCCTCTCTGTGGTTTCAGGCGGTAGATGGGGGTGGGCTTTGGGGATGGAGAGCAGGTGTGCAGGTGCGTGCCTGCTCACGCACTCACACCACTTGGAACGAGGAGATTGCTTTAAACAAACTGCCGTGATTTACAACAAGCTCTTAGTTGTTTGAAGCTTGTTCACCGATTTGCGGGTCACCGGGCACACACATGTCAACACAACTTAGTTGGGCCCTGGGGGAACCAGCACGGAAGAGCATTCCAATGCTCTAACGGCGTGTCAGATGCAAAAGGATGTGGCGAGGCGGATGAGAAATCTTCAGATGATTGACCTAAGTGCAGATGCTGGCGCACGCCTCATTCTATGCTCATCAGAATAAAACCTCCTGCCTCGAAGGAGCCAGTGGATGACCTGCAAGGTCTTAACCATGCGTAATTGTGCTGTTCTGGCTCTCCTAGTACTCATGTTAGCCCGGTGCAGTAATGAAATTTGAGACGTCTTTGCAATCCCTAATACTGTATGAAAGGATGCTTTGTCAGCTGGCTGAATGGCCTGGTGTGTGTATTCATATATTTTTTCTTTCTGTAATGCTTTGAAAATAGTTCTTGGTGCCTTGTGTAACTTTTCTGCTCTCAATCTCATGTTTCTGAAAGAAAACACACACACAAAATCCCCACCTTCCTCTGTAGTTTGTAGACCGGCTCTTTGGTCGTCCCCGTGGGGACAGCCTCAGAATCGGTGGGCCCTGGAGCTCGCTTGTACTGGATCCGAGAGCTCATTTTGCCTGTTTTCTTTCTAGTTCTGTACTCGGCGATGCCCTGTGGGCAGCTTGAGAGCTGCCATTTTGAGAGTCCTTACACCACTGATATTGGCACACAGTGCAGACCAGGCCTTCTTTTTTTTCCCCTGAAGTCAGTTGTTAAAGATTTACCAGCATCCATCCGCTCAGTGTTCTCTTAGACCACAGTTCATTTCCCCTAAGATAACCTTCCAAAGCCTGAGGCAGGGCCCTCTTAGAGACTGTTCTGCTTGGAAATTTGACTGGAAAGTCATGCCAGCAATTGCACCCAGTGGCTTATAGGCAGTCCTCTTTCTCTTAGCTCAAGACGGAGTACAAAGTGTTTCTTTCCAAAGTGAATAGGAACATGGTTATGCCTCACCAAATAGAGTATCTTTAAAAAAAAATCCCTACCAAAATGTGTCCTTTTGCTGACATCCTTGATTCTCTTCTGTTGTAAAATATTGGCTCCTCATTGTCATTTCAGAATAATTGTAATAATTATAAATATAATTATATATTATAAATAAAGTACTTGGCAAACATGCTCTTCCTATCAATCAAGCAATGAAATATTTAATGGGTATTTCTCATATATAAGGGGCTTCCCTGGTGGCTCAGACAGTAAAGAATCTGTCTGCTGTGCAGGAGACCCAGGTTTGATCCCTGAGTTGGGAAGATCCCTTGGAGAAGGGAATGGCTTACCCATTCCAGTATTCTTGCCTGGAGAATTCCATGGACAGAGGAGCCTGGCGGGCTAGAGTCCAGGGGTCACAAAGAGTTGGACACGATTGAGCTACTGACACTTTAACTTTTCACTTTCTCGTATGTAAGACACTGATAGCCTATATGCTAGATACAGAGGATAATTATATGGCCTCAGTTATCCTCTCAGGAAGTATGGATACATAATTTAGAGTGAGACAAGACACACACATGTGAAAATTATGTAAGAGAACTTCCACAACACATATAATTTGAATGTATCCAGTAAGTCTTCATCTTAAGGTCAGTCTCAGTACATTGTTATATCAACACACACACACACACACACACACACACACACACACACACACACACAAGATCCCGTTGAAGATTCTTATAAAAAACTTTGGATGCTAGAAGACAAAGGTGGGAATTGCATCTTACATGATAAAGCAAAGATTTCTAAAATTCTTCTTTGAATATTTTTCCTCTTTCCCCAAAAATGACCCCTAGAGATCCATCTATGTCTTCTCCCCCTCCTTCTCTGCCTTTCTTTTTCTCCTCCTCCCAGGCCACACAACTGGCACGAGTGGTAAAGAACTCCCCTGCCAATGCAGGAGACATAAGAGACGTGGGTTTGATCCCTGGGTCGGGAAGATCCCCTGGAGGAGGGCATGGCAGCACACTCCAGTATTCTTGCCTGGAAAATTCCATAGACTGAGGAGACTGGTAGGCTACAGTCCATGGGGTCGCAAAGAGTCGGACACGACTGAGTGATTTCACTTTCACTTGAGTCTTCCCTGGTGGCTCAGATGGTAAAGCATCTGCCTGCAATGCGGGAGCAGAGAAGGCAATGGCACCCCACTCCAGTACTCTTGCCTGGAAAATCCCATGGATAGAGGAGCCTGGTAGGTTGCAGTCCATGGGGTCCCTAAGAGTCGGACACGACTGAGCGACTTCACTTTCACTTTTCACTTTCATGCACTAGAGAAGGAAATGGCAACCCACTCCAGTGTTCTTGTCTGGAGAATCCCAGGGACAGAGGAGCCTGGTAGGAGGCCGTCTATGGGGTCACACAGACTTGGACACGACTGAAGCGACTTAGCAGCAGCAGCAGCAATGCGGGAGACCCAGCTTCGATCCCTGGGTTGGGAAGATCTCCTGGAGAAGGAAACGGCAACCCACTCCAGTACTCTTGCCTGGAGAGTCCCATGGGTGGAGGAGCCTGGTAGGCTATAGTCCATGGGGTCACAAAGAGTCGGACACAACTGAGTGACTTCAATTTCAAGTGCTCATGTACTGAGTGGATGAGTTTTTCCAAATAGCATTAGGATCGCAGTGTCTTCTCCTTTGCTGTGCCCAGGTTTACAAACAATCGTCAGGAACTGGCCGGGCAGTGGTGCCACCAGCCTGTTCAGGTCACAAAATGTCAGCTACCAAATTCAATGGTACTTTTCTTTGTTTAGAGTCAATTGACTAGAAAACATTTTAGATCAGTGTTTGCTCTTCTTGTCCATGCAGACTCCAGTGACTTTGGGGTAAAGAGGGAACTTGGCCGTGAACTCTGTTGTCAGCAAGTTTGCAAAGTTCCTGGCTTGAGAATTTTCAGCCTCCTCCTTCCAGCCTGGTTGATTCATTATGGAATCTCACTCCACAGTTATGAGTCATTGAAAAGTGAAAGTGTTAGTTGCTCTTTGCAATCCCATGGACTGTAGCCCACCGGGCTCCTCTGTCCATGAGATCCTCCAGGCAAGAATACTGGAGTGGGTTGCCACTTACTCTTTCAGAGAATCTTCCCGACCCAAGAATCAAGCCCAGGTCTCTTGCCAGATTCTTTACTGTCTGAGCCACCAGGGAAGCCCTGTGAGTCATTATGAGGACACAAAGTTATGAGGACCCAAAGATTCTTGGTGAATCTCACACCTTCCTTTGTCTTTGTGATGATAAGAGTTGTGAGCCTGGGACCTAGGGAGTCTGAGGCATTATGGAATTTCTGTATGCAGTCATTAAAGTCACAGCTACCTAATTTCCTTCATTTTCAGGCCTGAACATCTGTAATAATCTAAATAGCCTCTTTCCTGCTAACAATCAGCTCAGAAGCACTCTCACTTTCTGACAGCATCAAAGACACTTGAGTCATTGAACCGCATCTCACCAGGGTGTCAGGGATGGTTGGCTTATCTGGATTCTGGATGCTTTTTCCATCCGCAGCAGCGGCTCCTTCCAACCACATGACCTCGAGTGAGTTGTTTAACGCTCTCCTGAACCTGAGTTTTATCACCTTCTGATCGAACTAAGGTCACATCGTGCATCTTCCCAGGCTTTCTGAACATCCAGATTAGCTAATACCAAAGACATCACTTGGAAGCCAGAAAGCTCCCTCCAATGTATTAATAACTTAGATCCTTCTGGCTGATGAGAATAGTAAGACCACAGTGAATCACATGCTGGCCCCAGGAGCTGGCTTTCAAGGTCAGTTCTCAGGTATCTTTTGTAGCATTTTTAGGATGAGTGACGTGCCAAAGCATTAGGGGTTTTCTTAACACGGTTATTCATTTTCTCCGAGCTTCTCTTACGTTGCCCCCAAATTCAAGTAGTATTGTCAACATGGCACATTATTACGGTTTCTCTGACGTAGATAAATTGGGGGGGGGGAAACAGTGGTAAAAAAATTTCCCATACAATTAACAGTCTGCTTTCTGAAGAGGATTGTCTGCTCAACTGTAGGGGTTTTGGTTCTTCTGTTTGGGCCATGAAAACCTTGCCTTCAAATAAATATCGAGCAATTATTTATAGGGGGCTTCCCAGGTGGCTCAGTGGTAAAGAATCCGCCTGCCAATGCTAGAGTCACAGAAGATGCAGGTTCGATCACTGGGTCAGGAAGATCCCCAGGAGAAGGAAATGGCAACTCATGCCAGTAATCTTGCCTGGAGAATCCCACGGACAGAGGAGCCTAGTGGTCTACAGTCCATGGGGTCCCAAAGAGTTGGACATGACTGACTGGCTAAACAACAACAACAAAGCCAGTCTCCCCATCTGCAGGATGAAGGTAGGAGAAGAACTTCCAGGCAGGGTTGCTGTGAGAATTAAGGAAGCTGATGAAGGAAAAGTGAAAAGTGCCACTATATTATTATTGTTGTTGTTACTGTAAGCAGCAGCAGCTGCAGCTTATACTAGGCTAATTCTCCTTCCTAAGAGCCTCCATGGAAGGAAGATGGTCCTGTGAACTCCAGGAGGTCACAGCTCTGGTCTCCAGCAGCTCTGGGCAGTCATGCAGTCAGGACTTTTCCCCAGGGCTTCATCCCAGGCCCAAGGTAGGCAGTGGCTCAGCTCCACGCATAGGTTCTGGAGTAGAAGTCTCTGCTATTTTTGTTTTCTTTAAGGGACAGAGCAAGCGGCTGCTGGGTTGCCCTCAGACCTCAGTTCAATGATGACACTGGGCTCTGAGCAGGAGCTGGAGGCTGAGCCCAGGAGTTCAGTGTTCCCAGGGAAGGAACTTGGCCAGCTCTCCATCTGCAGAAGGGAAGGGGGGTGGGGTGTGCGGGGAGCAGGGACGGGGAGCTGGGTTCCCCCCACCTTTGCACCCATGGCCCTTGGCTTCATGGGCCCTCACCTGGCCAGCTGGTGCACTCCAGCCTGCCAAGGTGACATTGTCATTTTCTTCCCCTCCCATCCTGGGAGCTGGGCGGTGGGCTGGATGTAAGGAGAACGGCATGGTTCCCATACTGCCTCGGAGCTCAGGGACCCTGAAGGAACTGAATGGAAGGGAAAACAGGAGTTATTGCCTCTTTCGTTTTGTCTTTACAAAATATAAAAAGACCCCTGAACCCATGGTCTGGACAACTCCAGCCACATGACTGCTTCCTTTTGTCATGGAAATATGTTGCATAAAAGACTGTTTCCTGGATTGGCACCTTGAGGCTGTCCATCTCCAGCAGCCGAGAACTGCTGTCACTCCTGGAAATAGGGAGCACCGGCCCGGGAGGAGGTGGAGTCAAGTCTGCCTGAATTTGCTTTTCTGAGGGTGACTGTGTCAAGTTCTTGGCTCTGTGGTGGAAGTGATGGCTCGGCCACTGCTGCCCAGTAGAACTTTCTGCAGCGATGCAAGTGGTGTGGGATCCATGCTGAGCCCACGGCAGCGACCAGCCCTGTGGCTAGTGAGAAGCTGAGTTGTTGGTTTGGGTTTTGTTTTGAGGCATAATTAACATGGCTCAGCTGGTAAAGAATCTGCCTGCAATGCGGAAGACCTGGGTTCGATCCCTGGGTTGGGAAGATTCCCTGGAGAAGGGAAAAGCTATTCACTCCAGTATTCTGGCCTGGAGAATTCCATGGACTGTATAGTCCAAGAGTTGGACACGACTGAGCAACTTTCACTGACATGTCACATTATATTAGTTTCAGGTGTGAAAGTGTTAGTTGCTCAGTCGTGTCCAACTCTGTGTGACCCATGGACGGTAGCCCACCAAGGCTCCTCTATCTATGGGATTCTCCAGGCCAGAATACTGGAGTGAGTAGCCATTCCCTTTTCCAGGAGATCTTCCCTATTCAGGGATCAAACCCAAGTCTCCTGCATTGGCAGGTACATTTGTTATCATTAAGCCACTTGGGAAGCCTCTGTTCTACGGATACATGATAAAATCTCAGCTGTGATAATAACAAATATGGGGAAATGATATTTTTCTTTAAAGTTGACAGTCTTTTAAAGAAAAAGGTAACTGAAAAAAATTATTGAAAGTGATTTTACCAAGTTTTATCTTTCCTCAGTCTCAATATGCCTATATATATATATATATATATATATATATATATAGTGTATATAATTCTTTGCTATGTCATTAAATAATAGGTGTTACTTTCTGAAATCATCTCAAATTAAAATGTGTTGTTTTGAAAGCATTGGTCATGTAATTAGAGAAAAATATGAGGCATCGATATCTCAATTGAGGATACAAAGTTATTACTATTTTCAGACAATGTAGTTGTTTACATAAAAAGTACAAAAGAATCAATTGGGTGAAATTCTGTAACAACAGATGGTAATTCAGCTAGGTGGACTGATTTCAAAATTAATATCCACATTCAGCAGCATTTCAATAAACAGGCAGTATTTAGCTATAAAATGTAATGAGGCAATCTACCTCATTTGTAAGAGTATAAAAAAAAAGAACACCTAGAATGAACTTAATAAGAAATGTGTACACCTATATATTTTTAAAACTGTAATATTTTCTTAAAGGACATAAAAATGTAATTGAATAAATAAAAAGACCTATTTTTTTTCTTAATACTGTAAACAGATCAATTTACCCGAAATTAATCTGGACATGGAACAACAGACTGGTTCCAAATCTGGAAAGGAGTATGTCAAGGCTGTATATTGTCACCCTACTTATTTAACTTATATGCAGAATACATCATGAGAAATGCTGGACTGGAGGAAGCAGAAGCTGGAATCAAGATTGCCGGGAGAAATATCAATAACCTCAGATATGCAGATGACACCACCCTTATGGCAGAAAGTGAAGAAGAACTAAAGAGCCTCTTGATGAAAGTGAAAGAGGAGAGTGAAACAGTTGGCTTAAAACTCAACTTTCAGAAAAATAAGATCCTGGCATCCAGTCCCATCACTTCATGGCAAATAGATGGGGAAACAATGGAAACAGTGAGAAACTATTTTTGGGGGCTCTCCAAATCACTGCAGATGATGACTGCAGCCATGAAATTAAAGGACACTTGCACCTTGGAAGAAAAGTTATGACCAACCTAGATAGCATATTAAAAAGTAGAGACATTACTTTACCAACAAAAGTCCATCTAATCAAAGCTATGATTTTTCCAGTAGTCATGTGTGGATGTGAGAATTCGATTATAAAGAAAACTGAGTGCCAAAGAATTGATGCTTTTGAACTGTGGTGTTGGAGAGACTTTTGAGAGTCCCTTGGACTGCAAGGAGATCCAACCAGTTCATCCTAAAGGAAACCAGTCCTGACTATTCATTGGAAGGACTGATGCTGAAGCTGAAACTCCAATACTTTGGCCACCTGATGTGAAGAACTGACTCATTGCAAAAGACCCTAATGCTGGGAAAGATTGAAGGCAGGAGGAGAAAGGGATGACAGAGGATTAAATGGTTGGATGGCATTGCCTACTCAATGGACATGAGTTTGAGCAAGCTCTGGGTGTTGGTGGTGGATGAGGAAGCCTGGTGTGCTGTAGTCCAGGGGGTTGCCAAGAATTGGACATGACTGAGTGGCTGAACTGAACTGAACTAATTCATAAATCCAAAGTAATCTTCATCAAAATACCATCAGTAACTTTTATAACTTGGAAACCTATTGTTAAAGTTATTTGGAAATGTAAACTTGTAGAAACTATATCTCAATGAATTCCCGAATATGCAACAAGAGTTTGGGGGAAGGAAGTGTTAATAATGTTTATCTATAGACAGCAGAAGTGAGAGGTAAGGCGTTGATCCAGCACCTCAGTTTTTATTTCATAAACATCTATGCTATTGAAATTTTCAGTAGGCCCATGTGTCACTTATATGATTAAGTTGGTAATTGTGTATTTTAAAAGGACATTTTCCAAGATGCGGAGTGGTGATACTAACCCTTACTGCTCATGGGAATCAGACAGGGAGTTTAATAGCAAAGCTCAGATCTCACCTCCAGATTTGGGTTCAGTTGGTCTGGGGTAGGGGACCAGGCATCTGTATTTTTAAATTTTTATTTATCATTATTTGTGTATTTTATTTGTTTATTTATGTGGCTCTGTTGGGTCTAATTGAGGCACTTGAGCTTCTCTCTAGTTGTGGTGAGCAGGCTTAGTTGTCCCGAGGCATGTGGGATCTTAGTTCCCTGACCAGGAATCAAATCCATGTCCCCAGGATTGGAAGGTGAGTTCTTAACCAGCGGACCACCAGGGAAGTCCCTGTATTTTTTTTTAGAAAGCTTCTAGTGACTCCCCTGTGAAGCCAGGGCAGAGGGTTGCTGTTTTGGTGGCCCACGGTGGTGTCATGCCAGCTGTGGTCACAACCCATGGTCATGAGACCAATTTAATGGGTTTAGTTCAGTTCAGTCACTCAGTCATGTCTGACTCTTTGCAACCTCATGGACTGCAGCATGCCGGGCCTCCCTGTCCATTGCCAGCTCTCAGAGTTTACCCAACTCGTGCCCATTGAGTTGGTGATGCCATCCAACCATCTTATCCTCTGTTGTCCCTTTCTCCTCCCACCTTCAATCTTTCCCAGCATCAGGGTCTTTTCCAATGAGTCAGTTTTTTGCATCAGGTGGCCAAAATATTGGAGTTTCAGCTTCAGCATCAGTCCTTGCAATGAATATTCAGGACTGGTTTCCTTTAGGATGGACTGATTGGGTCTCCTTGCAGTCCAAGGGACTCTCAAGAGTCTTCTCCAATACCACAGTTCAAAAGCATCAATTCTTCAGTGTTTAGCTTTCTTTATAGTCCAACTCTCACATCCATACATGACTACTGGAAAAACCATTGCCTTGACTAGACAGACCTTTGTTGACAAAGTAATGTCTGCTTTTTAATATGGGGCCTGCTGCTGCTGCTGCTAAGTCTCTTCAGTTGTGTCTGACTCTGTGTGACCCCATTGATGGCAGCCCACCAGGCTCCCCTGTCCCTGGGATTCTCCAGGCAAGAACACTGGAGTGGGTTGCCATTTCCTTCTCCAATGCATGAAAGTGAAAAGTGAAAGTGAAGTCACTCAGTCGTATCCGACTCTTAGCAACCCCATGGACTGCAGCCTACTGCCCTCCTCCATCCATGGGATTTCCCAGGCAAGAGCACTGTAGTGGGGTGCCATTGCCTTCTCTGAATATGCTGTCTAGGTTGGTCATAACTTTCCTTCCAAGGAGTAAGCATCTTTTAATTTTATGGTTACAATCACCATCTGCAGTGATTTTGGAGCCCCCCAAAATGAGAGTCAGCCACTGTTTCCACTCTTTGCCCATCTATTTGCCATGAAGTGATGGGACTGGATGCCAGGATCTTATTTTTCTGAATGTTGAGCTTTAAGCCAACTTTTTCACTCTCCTCTTTCACTTTGATCAAGAGGCTCTTTAGTTCCTCATTGCTTTCTGCCATAAGGGTGGTGTCATCTGCATGTCTGAGGTTATTGATATTTCTCCTGGCAATCTTGATTCTAGCTTGTGCTTCTTCCAGCCCAGTGTTTCTTATGATGTACTCTGCATAGAAGTTAAATAAGCAGGGTGACAATATACAGCCTTGAAGTACTCCTTTCCTATTTGGAACCAGTCTGTTGTTCCATGTCCACTTCTAACTGTCGCTTCCTGAGCTGCATGATTACTGGAAAAATCATAGCTTTGACTAGACGGACCTTTGTCGGCAAAGTAATATCTCTACTTTTTAATATGCTGTCTAGGTTGGTCGTAACTTTTCTTCCAAGGTGCAAGCGTCTTTTAATTTCATGGCTGCAGTCACCATCTGCAGTGATTTGGGGGCCCCCCGAAATAAAGTTTCACACTGTTTCTATTGTTTCCCCATCTATTTGCCATGAAGTGATGGGACTGGATGTCATGATCTTAGTTTTCTGAATGTTGAGTTTTAAGCTAACTTTTTTACTCTCCTCTTTCACTTTCATCAAGAGGCTCAGTGGGCTGGGATCAACAATTTTTTTTTAAAAACCTGCTATTGACAGAAAGTGTGTGTGTGTTTACACACTGGGTTGTGATCTAAAGCATCTTTTTCTGTGGAATGAAATTTTAAAAATTCAGAAAGCTACTGCCGCATGTGACTCAAACACTTCAGACCTTCTAAAACACTGTATCAGAGTTGGTGTGAACTAATATTAAAGGCTTTCCACAGCCTAAAAATTATATTCTAATTCTGGCTTTTGTTCATTTATTCAGTCATTCATTGATGACAGTCCAAAGATAAAAAATTCCATATATAATACTGGTGCTTATATGATGAACACAATGTCTGACTTAAGTAGATGCTAAAAAAATATGATAATGAAAGAATGAATGAAATTATTCATTAAAGTATAATAAATTATTAGGTAATGCTTTGCCTCTTCTTTCCAGTTATTTTTTAATGAACTTGTTTCTCTTCTCCCTTCTAACCACATGCTCCTAAATAATTTTTTCTGGATAGAATAAACCAGGAATACTTGGGCAGACATCCCAAGTTCAACGTGAAGGCTGAGGTGGGACTTCGCTCTTGCTGACACACTCACCCAAGCGAGGACAGTGCTTGGCTTGCATTGGACCACCCTGACCACACGGACCGTGGTCACATCCATCTGATCACAATCAAAGCTTGGATCTGTGGGCAGGACATAGATGTTCATACAAGACAGAACCAGGAAGGATTTGGCTGAAATGGATGTGCTTTATTCAAAACAAGTTGTGTCTTCTGAAGGTGAGGTCTTCGGGAAAAAGTTCCAATTCTCTATACAGCTGACCTCACATAACTGAGAAAGGTATCATGTGACCACAGTCTCAGCCGTGAGCAAGGTGCTGCAAGAAATATGAGACAGTATCAGAGTTGCTTTAACCAGGAGATGCCAATTGTAAGTGAGAAGGAAATTCAGGTTGGGCAGAAACCAAATGAAATGCACCGAACAAGAAAGTCTGTAGATTGAACAGCAAGACACATGGAACAGGAACTGTAGGAAGCACAAGACAAGTGCTCAGGTAATATCGTGAAGCCTGAAAACTGATTCTGATTTGCCTAAGGCCTCTTCATCAGGTGCTTGTGTTGTGTAATGTTTTATAAACCATTAGCGAGATGACAGTCTCCAGGAATTCTTTTCCAGGATGGCAGGCCTCCCTCGCTCATTCCAGGAGTCAGTGCATCATTCCACGACTCAATGGATTTCTGGGCTGTTCCACCTTGTGCCTCCCAGGTCACACTATTTTGAGGGTTGACAGGGAGGAGGTTGAATAGATCTTCGTCATGGTTAACTTTTAGCAGAAATGAATCACAGGTCAGAGTGACATCAGCTGGCTTCTCAATAACCATCCAGAGATACTAAAGGGAAGGCCTGTCTAGAAGCAAACAGCTGAGAAGGTACATGGGACGAAGATTAGAAAAAAAAAAAACAGAATTAATAGTAGAAGCGAAACTTGAACATTTCAAAGTTAATCTATGAAAAGAGACCAGAAGCAGGGAGGATTTAATCCCCAAAAGAGAAGACTGACGAGTGATCTCATTAGGATCTTCAAAAATATATGAGAAAAGATTTTATAGGGACTGGAGAACTAGCTGTTTTAAATCTTAAGCTGAACTTTGAATCATTGAGGCTCCTTCTGAAAAAGTGCATCTTTGTTTATACTTTAGTTCTCGAATGCCTCTTCCTCGCCGTCCAGTTGTTAAATGTTAAATTCAATTGACCTGTGTATGCAGGGCTCTGGGTAAGCCCTGAGAGGTGTGGAGGATTTTACAGGAGTCATCATTTTTTCCAAAGAGGTCTCGAATGAGGCTATGCAGCATATTAGATACTTGGCTTTACTAGGGAGTTTTGGGAAAGAGATAATGAAGGAGAGAGTAGTCGCATGACCCACTTGTTCTGTTCTGTTCCATGGTTCCATATTCCATTCATCCATTACTTTATTTTCAGATTCTCACTGAAGTCTAGAAAGTTATGAAGTTGCTGCTGAGGATGGGTGTGTGTGATGCCTGTCTCTGAAGAAATGGAAATAGGGCTAACCAGGTTTGTGAAATCAAATACCTGTTACCAGTATAATACCAGTAAAAAATGGATCTTTGAAACTTTGAGCTTGAGCTTTTGAAATCAGCAAGCTCTTTATTGTTTCCTCTTGAAGACAGATATTTCCAATGTCTGCCCAGAATGTAGACAGGATTTTGAAATAAGTTTCTATAACCCAAGTTGACTGAGAGTGGTCCCAAGTTCCAAAGGACTCTTCAAGTGTCCAGCAGCTACCCAGATGTGGAAAAACTGATCTTTCCCCCATGATTCCAATTCAGATCTTAACACACAGTTGCAGAATTTTCAGGTTAAGAGAACTTGCCTAGAATGAAATAAATCACTAAATATTGCTTTTCCTAAAATGGCACATCCTCTAAGGCTAATCAGTTTTCAAATTAACATGCACCCAAATGATTAATTTGATAAGTGGGGACACTGAAAACAGCTGTGACATAGGACCTACCCTTGGAATGTTGTGTTGGCATCCATAGAAGGTCAAGTCCTTCCACCTTCTCATTAGACCCGTTTCATCAAGAATTGTTATCCTTTTTATTACAGCATTGCACTTGACAATCACATTATTAACCTTTAGCTTCCCCCCGGGAGGAAATTAATTGGTTGGATAATTTTTTGGGGGGGGGGAGTGGCAGAACTACTGAGCATAGTGATATGAAAACATATTCACATTTTAAATGCTTCTGTATGCATAATAAATACTTGAACACCACTGAGCTGAAATTAATGAGTCTGTATTTGAAGCATGGCTGTATTTAAAATTACCTGCCTGATGACAATTTTGCTTAATCACATTGCAAGTATCTCTGATTACTTCTTGTTAATTGCTACTTCCATTCTGGAGGGAAAAAGGTCCAGAAATTTCCAGGTAACAGATTACTTAATTGCTAACATCAACCTGGCACTCAAAATAACATTCCCTTCCTTGACCCAGCCAGTCAGCAATGTGTGTGGGCGATGGCACCTCTGGTGGAAAATTGTTTTAGATCCTGTGGGAAGACATGAGGGCATGTCTACTGTTTACTATAGCAGAACAAGAAGAAAGGCCTAGGCAGAAAAATAGCAACATCTGGGTCTGTGCAGGTGTGTGTCCTGTGGATGCCACATGGACCTGAGTGCCAGGGGCCTCCATCCACTGGTGCTGCCTGATAGCATGTCCGTGAGATCGGTGGACAAGCAAGGTACCATTTCCATTACACCAGACCCTAGACCTTTCTCCTTTTCTTCCCTCCTCTTCATATTTTTACTGTCTGTCTCCACCCACTTGAATTTAAAGTCCATGAAAAGAGAGATTTTAATTTATTTGTCTGCAGATACATTCCCAGTGCTCATTATACCTGGCACATCATGTCAAGTCAAGTCGCTCAAGTCCCATCTGACTTTGTGACCACATGGACTGTAGCCCACCAGGCTCCTCTGTCCATGGGATTTCCCAGGCAAGAATACTGCAGTGGGTTGCCCTTTCTTCCTCCAGAGGATCTTCCCAACCCAGGCATATGGTGGGCTCCCAAAAAATAATTGTTGAATGAATGAATGCAGTAATTTCCACAGTGGATGAAGATAAGGGCCTCTCTGTTCAGGTGCATTTGTTGATTCATTTAAAGAAAATTTCTGAATCAGTGTTGATGCAATTCTGGGATATTTCCTTCTATTCTTTGTCTTCATTTTCAAAGGCATGGCAGTAAAACCTTCTAGAAACCCAGAAGGACAACTTCAAATTTCAAACAGATAAGCCTAGAGAAAAACAGATCTATTCTTAAGGAGAGAAATGAAAAGGAAAAAAAAAGAGTAAGCTGACTATTCTGGAGGAAAACTACAAACTCGTTGAAAAAAATGAAAGAAAAATATTCAGTCACTAACACCAAGGAACCTGAGTGCACTTCCTTTTGTAAAAGAACTATTTATTTAATTGGCTGCACTGGGTCTTCGTTGAAACATGTGGACTGTTAGTTGCGGCATGCAGGATCTAGTTCCCTGACTAAGGATCGAACCTGGGCTTCCTGCACTGGGGAATGTGGAGTCTTAGCCACTGGACCACCAGGGAAGTCCCACGCTTCCTTTGGTAAAGTATTTTTTGAGTGGCTTCACTCTCTTTGTTGGAGAGGCCAGGCCAAATGAAATTCGAATTGCTTCTTCTTGGACAAATAAAACCTGGGCTGCTCTCTGAAGCACAGTGTTTGCAAGCATCTTCAGAGCAAATCCTGAACCAGTTTATAGAAAAACAACCGCATTAGTGGAAGCACATGCCACTCACAGCTGACCCTTCTCACCACAAGCTGGTGAAGCTACTCATGCATCTTTGGGAACCAGATCCTATAAACATGCTTCCTATTTCTTTCTTTATTTTTTTAAATGAAACTAGTACTAACCTGTAGTTCTTGATTTTTTTTCCCTACTAAAAGACCCTTGAGGACCCAGCATTTCACAGTAAACCACTAACTCCTACATGTCCAAATAGGCCCTGTGTGTTTAACACAGTTGCTATCAGTTGCAGTTCAAGGATTGTGAAAAAGCCATTGTGGGAACATTCTTTAAAAAAAATTTTTTTTAAACTAAAAACATTTTTTAAGAATTTTAGATTCAAATTTTTCCAAGTTTGACCTGGGATTTTTTACTACTTTGTATACATCACGAATCGATTTGCCTTGATCGTGATGATGCCCGCAATCAAAGGGAACAAGATCTGATTTCAAGCTGAAGTAAATGGGGAAATAGATGGGTGGTGCCTGTAGGCAAAATTGCACAGAACAACTCAGCCTGACTCCCAGAACCATTTGGAGAAAAACTTACTATTTTAAACTCAGTCTCATTTCTCCACCCTTTGACTTTGCCTTTCCTTTTAAATGGTGGTTTTGGCTTGTTCTTTTTTAACCCCATATCCCTTTTCCCTGAATTTTCTCCATCTCTGTGTCACGCCTGCAACCGCCATCAACAGACAGTGATCCAGTGCAGCAGCTTTGCCCCTAAAAGTTCTGAGGTCCTGAGGGAGGGACAGCCCAAGGTGTCCACATGGCGTCTGCATGCCCGCCGCCCCCTGCGCCCTTCACCAAGTTTCACCACTGCCTTTAAGGACCTCCTGGTGCATCCTAGCCTCAGCCTGGGCCCCTGGGCTTTCGGTGGGAGTGGCTGGGCTGTGTTTTATTGATCACCAGATTCAACATCCGTCATCTGCCTAAAGGGATACATGAAGCAAAGACTTGAATGTGCAGGTAGTCTCACCAAGAAATCCAAGTGTGAGCACCAGTTCACCAAGTGGCTCATCAACGGTTACTTGTTTGATTTTTTTTTTTTTTTTAATTACTCTATTTAGCTCTGCTGGGTCTTGGTTGCTGCACCAGCTTTCTTGAGTTGTGATGAGTGGAGGCCATTCTCCAGTTGTGGTGTGTGCCTCTCACTGGGATGGTTTCTCTTGTTGCAGAACATGGGCCCTAGACAGCACAGGCTTTAGTAGTTGTGGTGCACAGCCTTAGCTCCTTTGAGGCATGTGGAATCTTCCCAGACCAGGGATTAAACCTGTGTCCCCTGCATCAGCAGGCAGATTCTTTAAATAAAAAAACATGAACACTTTTTATTTTATGTTGGTGTATAGCTGATGAACCACGTTGTGACAATTTCAGGTGAACAGAGAATGGACTCAGCCATACATACACATGTACCCACTCTCCCCCAGACTCCCCTCCCATCCAGGCTGCCGCATAACATGGGTCAGTTCCCTGTGCTGTGCAGTAGGTCCTTGTTGGTTTAGCTACTCTAAAATAAATACAGCAGTGTGTATATGTTCATCCCCAGATCCCTGTCTCTTCCCCTCATCCTTCCCCCTGGCAGCGATAAGTTCGTTCTCTATGAGTCTGTTTCAGTTTTGTAAGTAAGTTCACCTGTATCATTTCTTTTTAGATTCCACATATAAGGGATGTCATATGCTATTTCTCCTTCTCTGTCTGACTTACTTCACTCAGTATGACAATCTCAAGGTCCATCCATGCTGGTCAGGTGGATTCTTATCCACTGGACTGCCAGGGAAGCCCACCTGTTTACCTCTTGAATTCTGTTCGATCAGGTTTCACTCTGTCTTCCCGGCGGTATATTAAGGAGCTGGGCTGTGCTAGCTTCCTGCCACAGCTAGAAACTGAAGGGCAGAGAGAGAGAGACAGTGTAGAGCAGCATGTATTTTTGAAGAAAGACTTCCTGTGAATGTATTAGTCATTAATATGTTTATTCATAGGGAGCATATATTTATAAGGATTCTGAATATTCAAAAATCCATTAACAAATAGATTCTTCATGAATATATTTACAAGGAGAAATCAGTTTTTAAGAAGAATGTATTTATAAGAAAATATATTCATGATGAATATATTCTTGAATATTAAGAATGTATTCAAAGGAACACTTCGTATTCAAGGATACATTTTTATGCCCCAGGAGTTGGAAAGACAAACTGAATATTCTTCAAAATGATATGGAGCAACATGTAATGCAATCAAAACATGGTATTTCAAAAGGAACGAGTGAGGGTGGAAGTTGGTCACGTGCTGGGTGTTTGAGAAACGTTTCCAGAGCAGGCACCTGGTTAGAGACAGGACTCAGGATTCAAGCCTGGGTCTGGCTCCAAAGCCCAAGTACTTTTCCCTCTGTGTCTCTGCTTCCAGCCCTCACCCAACAGATAGAGCTTCCATAGACCAAGGTGATTCAACCAAGGAATCCCAGGGATGTCTGAGAGTCAACGTCAGCCAGGGGAGGCAGTCTCAGCTCAGAGCCCTGTCCTAAATAGGAGTCAATTTCCTGCACTGTCACTTTTTTTTTTTTTTAAATTTAAAGAACCTGCCTGAAATGCAGAAGACCCAGGTTTAGTCCCTAGGTCGGGAAGATCCCCTGGCGAAAAGGATGGCTACCACTCCAGTATTCTTGCCTGGAAAATCCCATGGACCGAGGAGGCTGGTGGCCTACAGCAGTCTGTGGGATTGCAAAGAGTTGGACATGACTGAGTGACTAACACTTTCACTTTTTCACTTCATAGCCAGTTAACAATGTTGTGATAGTTTCAGGTGAACAGCGAAGGGATTGACATGTATCGAAACTCCCTTCCCATCCAAGCTGCCACATAACATTGAGCAGAGTTCCATGTGCTATATACAGTAGGTTCTTGTTGGTGGTCCATTTTAAATATAGCAGAGTGTACATGTCCGTCCCAAATTCCCCAACTATCCCTTCCCCCCATTCTTCCCCTCTGGGAACCATAAATTTGTTTTCTATGCCTGTGAATGTATTTATTTTGTAAATAAGTTCATTTCTTCTTTTTAAAAAATGAACACATCCATTATGTATTAATCAATTTTCTTTTTACATTTTTTATTTTGTATTGGGGCATAACTGATTAATGAACAATGTTGTGATAATTTCAGGTGAACAGTGAAGGGACTCAGCCATACATATACATGTATCCATTCTCCCGCAAACTCCCCTCCCATCCAGACTGCTAGATAACATTGAGCAGAGTTCCTTGTGTTATACAATAGGTGCTTGTTGGCTATCCATTTAAAATACAGTAGAGCATACATATCCATCCCAAACTCCTGGTTATACAAGGTTAGCATCTAATCCCAGAGGGAGGAAAACTTTATTTTTGCAGAAATGACCTCAAATTACAGATGTTTAAAGACCGTGGTCTCAGAAGTGCCAGCCCCCTTAGGATTTTTGCTAATGATCTAATTTCCAGCATTGCAATATATATGAGGGCTCCTTTGTGGGAACTCTAACATCCTAGAAGCCTGTATCTCTTGATGCCCTGGTGGCAGGTGTTTGCTTTGTCCTCGACTCACTCATGTTCTGGGTGGGACTCAGGAAGAGAAAAGGGGAGTGAGGGTGAGGCTGGTACCCAGGGTGGTGGAGGCCTTCACAGCATCTGGGTATTTCTGGATGCTGCCTGACAGCTAAGGGTGGTGAAGGTAGGGGGTGGTTCCTGGCAGAGCAGAGGAGCTCACCTCCTAACATTCCAGTTCCAAGCCCTTCGGGAGACCATAGGGACAGGGGAGGGAGCTGGCTAGAGCTGGTTCTGGGCGTGGTGGACTCATGTCCAGGACAATCCTAGGGTCTGCCACACCTGGTCCTGGGCCCCCGACATGAGCCACGCTAAGAGTGGGTCCCTTGGGGTCAAGCTTGGTGCAAATTTGAGTATATATGTGGGAGATTCCTGCAGGATTGTTCAGAAAATGGATTGCGGCTGCTTTTCTGAGACCTATTTAATGGCTACTGTTTGGTGTCCGGCAGCTTACACATGTGTTGCGTCGGTTACATTCACGCATGCGCACATGCTCAAAACCAAATTTAAAACAGCTTGATTCAAGTTGAGCTTGGATCAGGTTCTTTCTGTCTGATCGTTTTGTCTTCAGTTCAGTTCAGTTCAGTCGCTCAGTCATGTCCGACTCTTGGCGACCCCATGAATTGCAGCACACCAGGCCTCCCTGTCCATCAGCAGCTCCCAGAGTTCACTCAGACTCACGTCCATCGAGTCAGTGATGCCATCCAGCCATCTCATCCTCTGTCGTCCCCTTCTCCTCCTGCCCTCAATCCCTCCCAGCATCAGAGTCTTTTCCAATGAGTCAACTCTTCGCATGAGGTGGCCAAAGTACGGGAGTTTCAGCTTTAGCATCATTCCCTCCAAAGAAATCCCAGGACTGATCTCCTTCAGAATGGACTGGTTGGATCTCCTTGCAGTCCAAGGGACTCTCAAGAGTCTTCTCCAACACCACAAAGCATCAACTCTTCAGTGCTCAGCTTTCTTCACAGTCCATCTCTCACATCCATACATGACTACTGGAAAAACCACAGCCTTGACGAGACAGACCTTAGTCGGCAAAGTAATGTCTCTGCTTTTGAATATGCTATCTAGGTTGGTCATAACTTTTCTTCCAAGGGGTAAGCGTCTTTTAATTTCATGGCTGCAGTCACCATCTGCAGTGATTTTGGAGCCCCCCAAAATAAAGTCTGCCACTGTTTCCACTGTTTCCCCATCTATTTGCCATGAAGTGATGGGACCGGATGCCATGATCTTCGTTTTCTGAATGTTGAGCTTTAAGCCAACTTTTTCACTCTCCTCTTTCACTTTCATCAAGAGGCTTTTAGTTCCTCTTCACTTTCTGCCATAAGGGTGGTGTCATCTGCATATCTGAGGTGATTGATATTTCTCCCGGCAATCTTGATTCCAGCTTGTGTTTCTTCCAGTCCAGCCTTTCTCATGATGTACTCTGCATCGCAAGCTGCTGCGACGGCCGGCGCACTCAGCACGGCCGAGGGGGGCTACCCCGCGTCCGTCCTGTCTTAGAGGGACACAAAGTTCAACCCTAATCTGGCTTGGAATTTTCTGTCCTGTTCTCAATCCTTCTGTGGAAATGACACGTATTAAATACACAAACTGCAAATCTCCTGTCTTCCATGGAGCCTACATAAAAGCCATTTTGAGATGCTTTTTAATTAAAAAACCTCTCAAATCATTAACACCATTCCTGAGGAAACACACCTCGAGCGTTTAGTAAGGGCTGACTTCTCTGCTGGCTCGACGGTGCGGGGTTACTCTGTACGGTCCTTCAGGGGATGAGGGGAGGGCAGGCTCCAGGCTATCATGTTCATGAAGGCAGTGAGGCAGGGGTTTTCATTTCATCTGTTTATTATCATTTAAAATATATTACAATTGTAATGAAGCAGAAACAGGAATTTTAATTGTATGTGGCAATTTAAAAAAGAAAAACCAAACAGAAAAAAATGCACATCAACCAATAATATAGTAAAATGCCATGTAGACAAAGTGAGACTCTAAAGAATCGAATCTAAGCACACCTCTGAGAGAAGTTCTCTTTTCTTCAGTGACTTGAAGTTTGATAAACTCTCCAAGCAACTATCTTAAACCCTAAGACTCTTAATTGAAGCAAATGGATACCATAGGATTGATTCTATTCATTTCTTTTCTCTCCCACCAGCAAAAATAAAAAACAAACCGCACCGCCCCCCAAACCCAACCAAAAGAGTGGCACCTCCATTCCACGGGGCGTGGGTAGCTCTTACTGTTTGGTATAAGAAAGGAGGTGCTTGTCTTTCAAAACTGTGAGGCTGACTTTGCATAGGTTCAGCCTCAAATATAGTCACTTACACAAAACAAATACGAGCTCATAACAAAAAAAGACTTGTTTAAACGAGTACTAGACACCCAGCTCTAGACCTCTTCCCTTGATGAAGCCTCTGTCTGTAGACAGGTACCCAGGGCCCTGGTGAACACGGCTCCTCCTGACAGGCAGGTGGCCCGCAAGATGTCAGCCTCCCAGGTGGCCCCCAGAGTGGAAGCTGTGAGGATGTGGATGGGGGGATGGGGGTGTTTGTGTCAGGACTTAGGTCCCTGGCAGTAATGGCACTGCAGGTGGAGGGTCCTCAGGAGGGTCCTCCCAGTTTCTGCCAAGTATCCTGCTGGCTGTCCTCATGGGACCCAGGCATGCTCCTGGAGACCCGGTGGCACAGCTGAGAAACGGTTCATGGAACCTAGATAAGAATGAATGGATCATGAAAACATGTGCTTATTACTAATTTGTTTTTTTTTTTTTTTTAAGATCTGCACTTTCCTGAGTAAAGCACGCACATCTCACATGAAGTCATTAAAGCACCAGGCCTCTGCCTCTTAGACTTCCTGCACCCAGAGGGCAAATCACAGCCAAGCTCAGATGCTGTGCTGACGAAAACATTAACAGTGTGTGTCTGAAAACTGTGTTTCTCATATCCCACCCTAGAGAGTTTCATCCTTGCAAAATGAGAAGCTGCTTCTTGGACAGCAAGGGACAAGGATAAAGATGTATGCCGTTGGCTTCTTGGGTCTGTTCTTATCGTACATCAGAGCTGCGGTGGTGACGGTCAGGGTCCTGCAGGGCCTGGGGGCTTCTGCATCGCTGGAGCTGGATCAGCCATCAAATCTTCCAAACGTAAAAGCCACGGCTGCTTTATAAGGTCCCATTCATACTTGGGCATGACCATGGAAACACTGAAATCAAGTTCCTGCGGCTGAGGTTCCTGCTGAAAGAACAAGGCGCGGCCGTGGCCTTGGTCCCTCAGGTACAGCGTCCCCTGATGGCTTCCTGGCCTGAGACGGCATCCTCCTCAGCGAGGTCCTGGGAGCTCCTGAACACGAGGATGGAGTTGTAAACCTTCAGGGCTGGACCAGGCTCGATCTTCATCCACCTGGACAATGTCCGTCTGTTAGCAGCAGGAAGACTGTGCCGTCAATGTGCTGTCAGTAAATAAATGCACACAAATAAACACAGCCTGCTCCTCCCATCTGTCTGCCCCCCTCCAACCCCCCCACTGCCGGGAGCCCCTGGGTGCAGAGCTCGGGGGACCACGGAGCACAGCGGCATCTTAGTCCAACTGCTCTTGACAGTAAGTTCTCCCCAGAACCCTGAAGCTAAGTTACATTAAAAGGTGTTCATTCTGTTAAATGTGAACTCAGCGTACACAAATTAGGCTAAATTTCTACTGTTATATTTTAAAATTTTTGGACTGAATTTGTATCAAGGGCCTTAAAAATATACCAAGTGCATCTCCAGGAATACTTCACATGAACATGATGAGTGGTGAGGACATGCTGGTGTTATTCATGCAGTGAAATATGGCAAACAACCGGACATACCAGGAACAGCAGAAGGAAAGAAATTATGGTGTCACCGAGGATGCAGGACCAGCAGTCACCAAAATTCACGTCTCAGTGTAATATGTAATGACTTGGGAAACTTTTTGTGGGCTGTGAAGCAAGGGAACATGAGCTGATGACCTAGAAAGATTTGTTTTCATTTGTAAAATTAAATGTGTGTGATCGCTGCAAACATACACGGAGTTGAAATATTTGAAGTCTTTACAGCAAATGTGAAGTGATCTTCAGCCAGATGTTTGCTTGGTGTTTTCTCCTGTAACCTTACTTAAAATGCTTTTTGTGACAAACACCATTATAAGCAGAAGTACATTCAAAATGAATATGCTGTTTATTAACTTTGAAAACATGTCATGGTCTGGAATGTCTTGGCTATCCTGAGACTGCGTGATGGCTGGTAGCCACTGTGCAGGCTGTGCTTCCAGCTTCTAGAAGCCCCAGGATGGTTTCAGAGTTCGAGTCTCGGGGACGTGGACAGGCCCATAGCCACACTGCCTATTCACATGGGCGGGCCCAGGAGGAGTCCTGGGTCCAGAACCAAGAAGACAGAATGGAGTTTGCTGGAGTAATACCCGTCCAGGAACCCAGCCCTGTGGTTCTAACCCTTTTAGTTCACAACACAACCCCCGTGTCAGTGTCCCCCTGAGGAAGGAGAGATCCTCGAGGACCCCAGATAGGGTGTTAGTTTTAAAAGCTTCCATGGGCTTCCCTGGTGGCTCAGATGGTAAAGAATCTGCTTGCCAATGCAGGAGACATAAGAGACACAGGTTTGATCCCTGGGTCAGGAAGATCCCCTGGAGGAGGGCATGGCAACCCACTCCAGTATTCTAGGCTGAAGAATCCCATGGACAGAGGAGCCTGATGGGCTATAGTCCATAGGGTCACAAAGAGTCAGACATGATTGAAGTGACTTTGCACGCGTGCACAACCTGCCGCAGGTCATAGAGGGCAACACTGTGGCTGTGGGCAGGTTGCTGAACTCCAGCAGGGGCCCCTCTGCTCCGCATCGGTGCCAGTCATGGAGCCCCTGCCCTGGGACAAGCCTGGGCCAGCTGCTGTAGACACACTAACCGTAACCCTTGCAGGTCCTCTCACATCAGTCTGCGTTTCCAGAGTAGGGAGGAGAGAAGCGAGGCAAGCTGCCCATGGTGACTGCAGGTCTCAACAGCCACAGTGGAGCAGCTGGACCTCAAGGAGACTGTGGACAAGGAGGTCCTGGACGTGGCAGACACAGAGGACACCTGTTCATGTGAGGCTGGGCTGGGGGGTAGGGGTTCCCCCTTCCACGTTCCCAGCAGCAGCTCCAGACCGTGGCCCTGATGCTGAGCTCCTTGCAGGTAGAGGGCCTGGCAGGATCAGAGGGGCTTGGGACCCACAACTCAGAGAGCACCTCCCCTGCCCCACGGGTGTCCTGAACCCAGAAACAGAGAGTGTGAGCTGCACCCTGTCCATGAGCATGGTTTTCTCAAGAGTTCTAGGTCAATGGCAGAGGCTCAGGGATCAGACTGTTATGGGATGAACCTTTGCTCACGAGGCCCCAGCTTACCCATTAGCGAACTGCCCTGCCCTCTGGTTCTGGAAGGGGAAGCCCTGTAGACGGAGCATGCGGCTTCTTTGTGACCCTCTGAGCAGAGGCTGGGTGGGGACAAACCCGATGGCCCTACTTCCACTTTGGAGCAGAAAAGTGTATGTCGTTTCCTGGATGCAGGTCTGTTGCAGGCCCCACCGACCCCAGGGTACAGGGGCTCAGGGGCACCCCAGGGAGTGACTGAGGGATGTGTTCCAACTGTCCCTTCCTCGAGTGGCTGCAGAGCTGAGGCCACCAGCTCCAGTTGCAAGTTACAAAGCACAGCTCATGTCAGCAGCCCAGACAGAGGCCGCCCTGAGACCCCTCCTGCCTGCACCTCCTCCTCTCGCCCCCCCACACCGCTCTTATTTACACTTAAGTAAACGGAAGCAGAGCACTCCTGGGTCTGGGCTGGATACATATAATTTTCCCGTTTCCTACCTCCATCCTGAAGTACTAGGCACGCTCCTCACCACCCAGCAGAGATGCCACAAACTCAGCCACCTGCAGCGTGACGTGAAAAGCCTGACTCAAAACACTCACCGGAAATAACACCTTGGGTTGTAGTCCTTCGATGTTTGAGTAAAACACACTTCACATCCCTCACACGCTGGGGGTTTAAACAGTAACCATCCAGCCACATTAGTTCTCACCAGCTCGGAAGTGGCACCAGCTCCTACTGTCTTTTCTGGCTTCTTGTTCTAGGCCAACCTACGTAGGATGACAGTCACCATGGTGCAATGGCAGCCTCCATCTCCGTGGGGCCCTGGCATTCTAGAACCTTCTATCATCTGGTCTGCAGGGTCAGGAGGGCAGGGGACAGTGGCTGCACACATCAGTAATGAAGGGACAGTCAGGAGCTGAGGGCTGCCCGCCTGCCCTTTCCAGACCCCTCTCTCTCACCTGAGCCTCCAGGGCCTCCCCTGGGGCCTGGCCAGCAACAGGGACTCGGGAACTCTCTGCTGAGGGAATTCCCAGGAAAATGAGGAGGAAGCTGAAGCCCAATCAGTCAGTTCAGTCACTCAGTCATGTCCGACTCTTTGCAACCCCATGGACTGCAGCAAGCCAGGCCTCCCTGTCCGTCACCAACTCCCGGAGCTTGCAGAGCCACCTGGAGAGCTTTAAACACCATCTCAGGCCAGGCTCACGCTACAGATTCCAAATCAGAGGTGCGGGATCTGCCTAAGAGTTGGGCACAGATTAGACTCCCAGGTTGATCCTCATGTGCAGTCAGGGCCAGGGACCCTGGGTGAGAGGAGGTCTGGGAGGAGGAGACCTGGGTGTCTCTGAGGGGCAGCCTGCAGCCTCTCCCCCTCAGAGAGTTCTGGGGGCTGGACATTGCACTGGGGCTGAGCCCAGAGCTGGAGGCAGGAGATGCTTGGGGTGAATCCTGAGGCTCTGCCCATAGACTGGGGGTGGGGCTCTTCAGCTGATGATGCTGACTGCAGGGACAATGCTCAAGGACAGCCTTCCTACCCCAGCGTTACTCCCACGCTGGGCTGATCCTTCCTGCTGTGGGCTGCCCTGCCAACTGCAGGATGTTCAGTGACATCCCTGCCTTCTGCCAGCTAAGTGACAGGAACACCCGAAACACACACAACTGTGACAACGAGAAATGAGTCCAGGTGTTGCCGATGTCAGTGGGTAAGAGCCGTGGCGAGGAAGCAGGGCTCTCCCGGGAACGCTGTGTGACAGGCGATGGCTGGGGCCACAGTAGGGAAATATACATAGAAAAGTGGGACCAGGAATTAGCTAAGACACACCCTGGTTGTGTCTCAATTCCTGGCTGCCTGGGGAAGACACACCAGCACCAGGGTCCCTGGGCCCTCACCCCAGGCTCAGGGACGTGCTCCAGAGACGGTCTCTTGTAAACACATGCTCCAGCAACTACTGTTCTCCAAAAGGAGCTGAAGTATTGCTTTGATGGTTTTCAGAGGTTAAAATATCCTCTTCTGGACAAACAAATACAAATTCAAGAAAAGGATCACATTCCCTCTTCTTAGTACTGTGAGCCAAGAAATCACTGTCCATGTCAGAGGTAGATTGGGTTTTTAAATGGGTATAAATGATGTGCTAAAGCAAAGAGTAAACAGAGCCGCACTGCGGGCAGGTGGCCCAGCCTGCACAGCCTCACGCTCTCCTTCCTGTCTTTCTTGGGTCTGAAATTCTCTGTCTTTCTGGACAGAGATTCTGATGCTATTCAACCTACGTTTTTCCAAAGTAAAGAATAAGTTCAACGAAATCTAATGAGGCAGACTTTTCTGACTAGAATTTAAAAATATCCAAAAGCTTGGATCATTTGGCATCATCACTCAATATTGCTACTCAGGATTTCTAACCCCTAAGAAATTCATTCTATGTTGAGCTTCGGGAGAAAGCCCATTTGCTACAGATTTTCTCAGCGTACAGTAGGTGAACTTCACTGGGCCGCAGAGCAGCGTTGGAAGGTTTCCCTTTCATGCTTCCCTTTGGCACGTGTCTCCGTCTTCATGTTGAGGTCACCACAGAGAACTGGTCAGATGGCGCCAAGTCCACAGAGAAGGAGGCTGTTGTCCTGTCCTCTGTCTCTACCCAGGACTGCTGTGTGGATGCAGCTGCTTTCTCGAGGTGATGGTGGCCTGGTTGTAGCCCAGGGTAGCCAGGCTGACCTTGACCCTGGTCTTGATGGGGGCAGCAAACCTGGTTCCCCAATTTCTCAGGGTGTGGCATCACATGTAGACACCCTAGTTTTTCTCTGGAAGGACACCGAGTCAGTGGGTTCCGGGGATGACGCAGCACTTTGGAAAGACTAGGAACGATGACTTTGTGCAGGCTCTGAGCTGGGCCCTTTGCCCCACCTGACTTCCTCCCAGGCAACCTCGTGCAGACCAGCGGGCCTGTTTCCTTCAGTGGGGCTGCTGCTCCCTTAAATGTCTCTTGATGCCCATGTTTCCATCTCGCTGAGCCAGCGCTGCTGTACGCCTGACTGTCCTGGCTCCAGGTCCACTGGGGACTGTGTCTCCAGCCCAGGTCTCTTGTCAACAATGGAGTTGGTTAGTTGCCCCTTTTCATGGCCTAACTGTATAAGGCTGCTCTGCCTAGGCAGCATCATCCTGACTTTTTCTCAACACTCCCTCCTGTGCAAAGATTGTGTGGAAGTGATCACCATCTTTCAGAGCTAATGGACATGTAGGGAGCCCTTGGGTGAGGCCAGGGAGATTGCACATGCTGCTTTAAAAGGCATTTTTGAATGTAAGAAATAAAAGTGACCTTATAGACGCCGGGCATCCCTGAGTGGCACCCTGTGATGAGTGTACATGTCACATCCGCCTGCCTGTGGCCACGGACACCTGGCAGGAGGGGCTGCAGAAAATTCCCCTCCTAATTCACCCCCGCACTCACACATCTGTCTCACAGCTGCTCTGGCAAGACACTTGCTATAAAGATGTGAAAAGATATGGCTAATTTAGCCCCTACTCTTAAATGTTTGCACCCATCTATAGAACACTTCCATGACTAGAGTAAGAAATACGCTCCCCAGGGACTACCCCTTGCGCATGTGCTCACCCCCACATTCCTAACGAAGGTTTCACAAAACAGTAACCTCTGCGATGGGATGATGAGCTGTCTTCTGGTCTCGTCTCTCTGTTTAGAACCATTGCATTGACTTCATGGCCTGCCTGTGCTCTGAAAGAATCTGCTCTGGCAGAAAGAGCCAGAGAAACAGGAAAGGAGCTCAAAGCCAGCCCCCACCTCCGGGTGAGGTGCCAAAGACCTAGGCAGGTAACAGAGCTTGGAGTGGAGGCCTGCTTCTGGCCAGGAAAGCAATCAAGAGCGACTGTCCTGTGTTGCATCTCCGGCCAGAGACAACAACCTGCCTTAAGTCTCCCCAGATGGCGCTTAACACGAGGACCCACCAGTCATCTTCCACACACCCTGTCCCTGGCCACTGAGCCCTGCTCCAGTCTCTGCCCTATGGGAACAAACAGCAGAGGAATAGCGCTCCCCCAGCCCGCTCAGCTCCTCAAGGCCTCACTTCCTCACTCGCCACTCCTAATGCAGACATGGGCTTCCCAGGTGGCTCAGTGGTAAAGAATCCACCTGCCAATGCCGGAGATGCAGGTTCAATCACGAAGATGCAGGTTCAGTCCCTGGGTAGGGAAGATTCCCTGGAGGAGGGCGTGACAACCCACTCGAGTGTACTTGCCTGGGAAATTTCATGGACAGAGGAGTCCGGTGAGCTCCAGTCCAAGGGGTTGCAAAGAGTCGGACATGACTGAGCAGCTGAGAATGCCTGCTCACAGAACAGACACTGTGGCCTCAGTGGATGAGACCAAGATGCCCCCTAGGGAGCCGCCTCATTTTCAACTATACAAACAGAATCATCACAGCACCCACACTTTGAACCTCCAAAGACTCTTCTTGGGGACCAATTTTGGTGCCAGAAAATGTGCTACAGAGTGTGAGAATTCAGAGGGAAATTTAGGATGTGGTCCTTGTCCTCAGGGGCATCTGATGGTAGTTAGCAAGTCAAAGGTATGTCAGCGTTATATCGTGGGCTGTTGTCTCTGAGCTGCAACCCTGAGGGTGGCCATAGTCACAGAGGTCTCTCCAATGCCTGCTGTATCTTTAATCTAGAAAATGTACAAGACCTCTTCCAGCAATGAAAGGCTGGGATGCCTCGCGCACCCATCACAGAGAGCTCAGAGCTGTGACTCGGGCTTCCTGATCATTTTCCATGGCATCTTTGGGCCTTCCTCACCACCTCCCTTCTGAGACGTGCCCCAGCCTGGGGAGACTTGTGCTGGGCCAGCTACTTTCCTTTAATCACCCCTCTAACTCTGCTTCGTTCAGTGTCAGACTTGAAACTTACCAGATCAGAACCCCCTCTATGCCAGCCCCCACCCCTGCCCCCACCCCCACCAAACACAAATTTCCTAAAGAAACTCTAATGTTCTGAAATTAGAATTATAAATTCTAAACATTCTGATATTCCATAAGAGTGATTCCTGCTCTGGGATAATGCTCCTCCCACCCACCAAAAGTTAAGGAAAGCTGTGGCCCTCCTCTAAGGGAAAGATACACACATATGGCAACCCATTCCGGTGTCCTTGCCTAGAGAATTCTATGGACAGACCATGCGGTCACAAAGAGTCAGACACGACTCAGCAACTAACACACACACACACGCACACATACACGCAGAGTTTTCCCAAATCCCCTGCAGCCCAATCCCACAGCCCCAGTGGGAAACCTGTGACCTGGACACTCACTGCCGGCCTCTGCCTTTCCCACTTCCTATGCTTCCTAGTCATGGACCCACTGGCCTTCATTCTTGGCCATGCTCTCTGGGGGTCGTGCCTGGTGAGGCCCCATCTGGTATTTCTGCCCCTGGTGTCACCTGCGGGGACCTGAACTCAGAAGGTCCCACAATAAATTCATCATCTTATCCTCCAGCCCCCAAACTGGATCCTGTCCCCAAAGTTCCATTTTTTGACGACGCCACTGCTTTCCCATTCTTCCCGATGAAGACTGTGGGCTGCGTCGCTGACACGTCATTATCCTAATTAAGTGCCAGGCCATGTAGCAGAGGCTATAAAAGGAATCAGCCTGTCTCATCTCACCTTTTCATCCTGTGTCCCGTCTAGTTCCTGTGGGGCGGCTCCACCCGCCGAACCCAACCAGGCCCCTTCTCATGCTCATCTCCTAGCAGGTCTTTACCGTTTGCACCTCCCTGAAGCACCAGCTTCACAGTAGGACTTTTGGCCTAAGACATGGGTACTGCATGACTGGCCTACATGCTCGGCCCAGGCTTGGCCCTTTCCCCATCCCAGGCCCACATTCCTGAAGCCCAGTGGGCAGTGTGCTTGGGGGTGAGACATCAACTCAGGACGCGGCTCTGACTGTGTGACCTTAAGAGGTTCCTCGGTCTCTGGCGCCTCTACTTCCCTGTCTGTAAAATGGGCAAACAAGCATACGTGCCTCCCGATTGTGTGAATGCAGTTCACTATCTTCGGTGTCCCCTCCACTTCTGGTTTTCCTCCCATGCACGGCGTCTCTTCTTTTCTCTGCTTGGACATAGCCCACTTTTGTTTCAAAATCCAGCTCAAATGCCCTTGCCGTTCAGCATACATTCAACAAATGCTTACTGGGAGATCTACTCAGTGCTGGACTTCGTGAGAGGCTCTGGGATACAGGCCCAGGGAGTGAATTGAGGTGTCCACTCACCTCTCAGGGTTCAGGGTCAGCTGAGTGAGCATTGACAATGCTGTTGGACATGTTTATATTAAAATCTAGTTCATTTTCCAAATTTGCTAGCTTATTGAGTGCAACACTTTCACAGCATCGTCTTTCAGGATTTGAAATAGCTCAACTGGAATTCCATCACCTCCACTAGCTTTGTTCATAGTGATGCTTCCTAAGGCCCATTTGACTTCACATTCCCGGATGTCTGGCTCTAGGTGAGTATCACACCATCGTGGTTATCTGGGTCATGGAGATCTTTTTTGTATAGTTCTTCTGTGTATTCTTGCCACCTCTTCTTAATATCTTCTGCTTGGTCCATACCATTTTTGTCCTTTATTGTGCCCATCTTTGCATGAAATGTTTCCTTGGACTGCAAAGAGATCCAACCAGTCCATCCTAAAGGAAATCAGTCCTGAATATTCATTGGAAGGACTGATACTGAAGCTGAAACGCCAATACTTTGGCTACCTGATGCGAAGAACTGACTCATTTGCAAAGACCCTGATGCTGGGCAAGACTGAAGGCGGGAGGAGAAGGGGATGAGAGAGGATGAGATGGTTGGATGGCATCACTGACCTGATGGACATGAGTTTGAGTAAGCTCTGTGTAGTGGGTGATGGACAGGGAAACCTGGCGTGCTGCAGTCCATGGGGTCGCAAAGAGTCGGACATGACTGAGCGACTGAACTGAACTGAATCCATTTTCCCCTCTGTCCGGTGTCTTTCACCACGTGGTGACCTAGTTTACAAATAAACCTGAGGCTGACCGGCTCACCTGTGGCTGCAGGTGGACACAGGGCAGAGGGACCCCCTCGGGCACAGTGCATGGGGGGCTCACCAGGGGCTGCCAGGGCACATGCCTGAGGGCTCACATGGTACATGTCTCCTCACAGGAAACCTGTGATGCGGGGCTGAAGCCTCAATCCCACCGCCCTGGGGGACAGGCGGTAGAGCCGGCATTGGAGAAGGCTGGGGGTGAGGGGCATGCAGGGCCCACCCAGGGGCTTCACAAGCTTCCTCAGGCCAGGTCTGCTTCTCCCTCAGGTGTGGACCTGGAATTTGACACGAGGACTCTGCAACTAAGGGAAACCTGGCTGTGTGCAGGTCCACCACCCCCGCCCCGAGCGGCCTCTCAACCACCTCCAGTGCCTATCCGGCCACCTTGCAGGCCTGCACGTCGGCCAAGCTGGCCCAGGGGAGGGTCCCAGAAAGGCTGGGCCGACAAGGATGACGTGAAGACAGGCTGGTGCAGGGCCTGGGGCATCTGTGTGGCCAAGTGCCCTGCAAGAGATGTAAAGGGGCAAGAAAGGCGGCCTCCTGGGGCATCCTCGTAGCCCCTCCCCGCCGAGGGCTGACCCAGTGGAACCCTGGACAGACGGCATCACTGCCCAGGCATCACCCTCCCCAACACAGCCACATTGCTGCCGCTCTATTTCAAAACCACAGTCATGAAAATCAGACGTTGTGAAGGCCCGAGAACATGGCCGTTTGCTGAGCAGTTTCGAATAATCTCTGTGACACGCTGATGGCAAGGAGGAGCCAGCCTGTGCCTGTACCGGCCTCTCTCCCTTAGTCGGGAGGCAGGGAAGGTGCAGAGCCTCGGTGGATGCAGCCCTAAGTGGACCGCACACTGGCCGCCTGGATGCACAGCACACAAAGCCCGCTTCCCTCCTGGAAGCCGCCGCCTTCATCACCATGGGCCCGGGTCCACGTCTGGCTCCCAGGGTCCCCCGGCGGGGTGACATCGGGTGTGGGATGTAGCTCAGGATCCCGGGGGAACACCTGGGTGCCAGCTGCTGCTGTAAGTCCTGCAGGCACGACGACCTCAGCAGGGGACTCAGGGAACAGGCTGCAGCTGAGAGCGGAGCCCCAGCCAGACCCTCCGAATGGGGTGCTCCCTCGGGACCAGAGCTCTGAGGTGGCCTTGGCCCTAAGGCTGCAAGGGTGCCGGCTGCTCTCACCAAGGAGTCAGAGTCCTCTTCCGCCCACCCTCCTCCCCAGCCTTTCTGAACAGGCTTTTCCACCTTCAAAAGGGACTTTACTCTTCTATTATAGACAGACATTTATATGGAGCTATGGATGTCAATGGGCTTCCCATGTGGCCCTAGTGGTTAAGAACCCACCTGCCAATGCAGGAGACATAAGAGATGTGAGCTTCATCCCTGGGTGGGGAAGATCCTCTGGAGGTAGGACATGGAAAGCCACTCCAGTATTTTTGCCTGGAGAATCCCATGGACAGAGGAGCCTGGCAGGCTATAATCCATGGGGGGGTTGCAAAGAGTCCGACAGGACTGGAGCGAGTTAGCACGCACAGATCTCAATTCCCTCATTATTTTGCTTTGAATATACAAACAGGCAAGGACAAAATCACTACAGAGATTTCAGAGAAAACTCTGGACTTTATAGTGACATCTTTTAAGATTCTTTCAACACGCATCAGCCAAGTAAAGCTGTTGATATTTTGAAAGGCTCTGAAAGGGAAGACCACAAAAGGAACTGTCTTTGGCCCTCTCAGAGTCTGCCTTTACTAAGTAGTAGACAGGGTAAGTAAGCAGGGCTCTATCGAGTCTGATTCTTTCGTGTCTTCACTATAGACTGTAACCTGCCAGGCTCCTCTGTCCAGGGGATTCTCCAGGCAAGAATGCTGGAGTGGGTTGCCATGTCCTCCTCCAAGGGAATCTTCTTGACCCAGGGATCAAACCCAGGTCTCCTTCAGCTTCTGCACTGCAGGCAGAGTCTTTACTGCTGAGTCACCGGGAAAACCCTATCAGGCATATATTTCCATCTCAAATTAATTACAGTTGTTAGTAGGTGAGGTTGCCCTGCAACGCTCACAGTCTACATGCTCACAGTCACCTACTGGTTAGTGATCGGAAAGGGAGCCTGTCCACATGCCCATCTCTGCCTGACCACCGCGCACAGACATCCTGCATCTTTACTCCCGTGTGCTGTCTATACAGAGAGACAGACAGCAAAATTGCGGCCCTCTCCCAAATTCTTCTGCTCCAGTTGCCGGCAGCGGCGAATTCATTTCTAGATGCGAACTGTCCGACACTGACCTTTTTAGTATGTAAATAGGTTATCTCCTCTGAGTCGTTCAGCCAGCAGTGTGTAAGGCTGAAACTTCACGTCTTCTTCGCAAAGCCAGTAGGTTTACAAGTGTGAATGTTCCTTAATGAAGTCGTCAAGTTGGACAGGAGCGTATACAAAACAAGCCCTGGAAAGTGAGGGAAGAAGTGTCACAGAACAGAGGTCTGCAGTTCCGGACATGCAGAATCGCCAGGGCTCTTCTGGGAAACCAGGAGTTAAAAGCTCTGTGCTCTTAGGGATTAAGACCTGAGCCAAAGCCTGGCTTTATTCTGGAAAAGAACTGCCGTATCCATCAGCCGGTTGCTTTCACTGAAATGCCGCCGGCTTAAAAAACACATCACATATGTCTCAAACCCATGCCCTGGATGAACCAATCACGTGTGGTTTCCAAGATGTCAGGATTCTGAAAAGACACCAGGAGTGAGGCTCATGTTTTGGAGGAACAAAGATGTCCAGTGGCAGTGATCACTTTCCTGAAGGCCTCTGAAATGCAACAAAACAAAACAAAACAAAAAAACACCAAACTTTACTGGGCTCATAAAAAGGAAATTTTCCACACGTTCATTTGGGAAGCAGCTTGCCTTGGGCACTGAGCAGCCACTTGGAAATGAACCCAAGGTGTGGTTGGCAGCTCTGCTGAACAGCACTAGACTCTTCCATCCGCTGCTGCCCACAGCTCCCACCCCGGAGGACAGGGATGCAGTTCAAGTGGCGGGATGGCCTTGAGCTCACCACTCAAGGCAGGGAGGGGGCCAGCGTGGTGCTGCGCACTTGAGCACATTGTGCTCTTAGGTCTGTGTCCCCACTAAATGAATCTGTTTGTTTGGGGGAAGGTGGAGGCTGGATTTCCTGAAGGTTGAGCAGAACTCAGGTGGTGCTAGTGGTAAAGAACCCACTTGCCAATGCAGGAGACAAAATGAGACACGGGTTCGATCCCTGGGTCAGGAAGATCCCCTGAAGGAGGACATGGCAATCCACTCCAGTATCCTTGCCTGCAGAATCCCACGGACAGAGGAGCCTGGTGGGCTATCGTGTTGCAGGAAGTCAGACACGACTGAGCAACTAACATTTTCACGCTCTCACATTTTGACCTAGATGCTAATTTTACACATTCATGATATCGTACACAAATGACAATCTCCCTAATTTCCGAGATTACAAGAGATTGGATGGAAGCTCTGACATCTATCACGTGCCTATGTGGTGGGATAAGAGATGGCATGATTTTTTCTGGAATTAATTAATTGACTATTGTTTCCCATTTATATGATTATAAGATACATGATTTAAAAATTACATATTTTATAAGTACTAGTAAAAATACCTACTAAGGAACTATGTCCAGGTAACTTCTAAGCAAGTATTCCAAACCTACCATATTAGTGCATGCGTGCTAGGTTGCTTCAGTCATGTCTGACTCTTTGCAACTCCATGGACTGTAGACCACCAGGCTCCTCTGTCTGTGGGATTTTCCAGGCAAGAATACTGGAGTGGGTTGCCATGTCCTCCTCCAAGGGATCTTCCAGACCCAGGGATCGAACCCACATCTCTTATGTCTCCTGCATTGGCAGGCAGTTTCTTTACCACTAGTGCCACCTGGTGAGCACCACCCCACCCCCCCGCCCCTATCAGACATTCTAGTAACAACGGGCACCTGAGGACATGTGCCAGGGCTTCATCACCTCAGCAGAGAGATGGCAATTTCCTTGGGTCGCTACTTCAGCGTGGGCATGGAAATAATAAACACTGGTGGGTCTCTGTTCAGGGAGCCCTGAGTCACTCATACAGCAGGGAGACAGTCTGTTGTAAATGGAGCCTCATTTCCGATGCAAAGGGGACCCTGTGATGACCAGATAAGTCCCTTTCTCAAGTAAGTGACACTTGTACACAAAACCCTGCTTTCACCTCTGTTGAAAGTAACTGCGACCAGGATTTATGATTTTTTTTGGAAAGGCTGCCTTCCACTGAAGATCCTGTGGGAGTCCCGAGAATGAGGTTATGTCTGAAGAACTGAGGCTGATGAATTTTTCAGTTGCAGGATCAATGTTAATGAGTTAGGGAAGGAAGTAGTTTCTGTGGTTTAGTCGCTAAGTCAGGTCCGACTCTTTGTGACCCCAGGCTCCTCTGTCCATGGGATTCTTCAGGCAAGAATACTGGAGTGGGTTGCCATGCCCTCCTCCTTCAGGGGATCTTCCTGACCCAGGGATCGAACCTGAGTCTCCGGCATCGGCAAGTGGGTTCTTTACCACTGAACTACCAGGGAGCCCTAAGAAAATGTTTAATGTATTTAATTATGTAACTGTAACAATGCCAGATATCCCCCATGTAACTATACGGGGGAAATGCCATTCTGCTTCAGACTTTGAACAGGAGTGGGGAATTCCGGGGACCCCCCCCTCCCGCCGATCCCTCATCTGTCCAGGTTATTCTTTCAAACATTGGCTATTTTTGCTTACACTCTCATTTCTTTCTTGGTGAAGAAATGATGTGCTAAAGTAATTTGCATGGAGTGAATCTGAACCTTGTTTCTCAGTTATTTTTGACTTTGGTTTTCTTGAATCTTATGTCATAATCTAAGAGTCTTTAGGAGAATTTTTCTCAGAAGAAAAAATGTTGCAGGTGTTGATGAGTGGTCCAAATCATATCGGTCAATTATAGGCAGGGAAATGGAACACTGCCGCTTGGGCTGCAAGTTGTGCTTCCTTAATGATTAGAAAAACATGTAACTCTCAACTTTTCCTTCCTGGGAGCCCCAGATAACAGTGATCCGGGGAGGAGGAACGATTTGACAAAAGCTTTTACCTGCTGGCTGAAACTAAGCAGGCTATTTATATACTGCTCTGAAATGTAAGTAAAAAGCGCTTTCCCACAAGTTCTAATGAGAGAGCTGGGTGGACGAGGAAGACAAAAAGGAAAAGCGTAATGAACTGAACCAAAGGCAGTAATGTGACCAGCAGCACAGGGCAGTGGGGGCGGGGGTGGGGGCGTGGGGGGTGCAGAGAGGTCCAGAGAGAGATCCAGACAGACCTGAAACAGCCCTGGAGGGGAAATGCCGGCAAAGAATGTTCCATCCCATACTAGGTGAAATGCTCAGCTTTTCCTGCTCAAAACTGCTACAATTCAGCCCTCTTCCCCTTTGCCTCCCAAGCTGACCCCACCCCGCAAGGCCTAGCTCTCACATAGCACTAGGTGTCAAGCACTGTTTTAAGGCACAAAGAGGGAATGGAACTTGCCCAAGAACCTTCTAGAAAGTGGCAAAGTCAGGACCTGCTGCTGGGCTGTCTGGCCTCCCGGTCTGTGCCCTTGGTCTTGACATTACACAGCCTTATGAAGGGACCGATGGGCATTTAAGGAATCGAGGAATATTATCAACACACGGGCAAAGACTGGTCTGGAAATGAATATTTAGGAAGAATCCACGGGGAGGAAGTTACTCACCTGCCTGGGAGGTAGGAGTTGGGCCTTGAGGTGTGACATCTATGGGGTCAAGGTCAGAGCACACAAGATCAGGGTAAAGGACACAGAAGAGAGAGGAGATTTGTAGTAAGGGGCTTATGGGGGGCAGGGAGCGGGCACTGCAGATGTATTTCAGGAGGCAGTCTAAGTCAAGAGGCAGATTCTGTGGTCACTGTTGGGGGCTGGTTGCAGCTGAGGGTCCGAGAAGAACGCAGTGTCAGAGTGACTCTGAATGTGCCCGCCGTACGTGGGGCCAGCCAGCAGCCTGGGTGCAATCATGCCATCCTGGCTTAGGTCTGGCGAGTAAGAGTGACCTGGTCAGAGACAGCATTCAATTCACAGAGGTGGTGTTGGTGGGGCAGCTGGGGCCCGTGAGAACAAAGTGAGAGGCCGAAGGAGATGCAGGCTTTGACCTGCTCCATTCGGACCATGGAAGGGGCTTCCCAGGTGGCACTAGTGGTAAAGAACCTGTCTGCCAATGTAGGAGATGTGAGACCCAGGTTTGATCCCTGGGTGGGGAAGATCCCCTGGAGAAGGACATGACAAGCCACGCCACTATTCTTGCCTGGAGAATCCCATGGCAGAGGAGCCTGGCGGGCTACAGTTCATGGGGTTGCAAAGACTTGAACATGATGGAGTGCATATGTTTTCGGATGTTGGATTGGTAAAGGCATAGAAACAAGAACACCTTTCACCTGCAGGATACTGCCCGCCCCCCGCCCCGCCAGAAGTGCAGCTAACAGGATATGTGGTTGAGCCCCACCTCAGGGGATGCTGGGGCTCCAGATGTGTGGGTACCTAGTGACCTGGCTCCAGTCCCCAGTCCCAGGACCAGCAAAGCACAGAGGTGGGATCAAAGCCATTCCCAGACTCCCGCCCCCCATCACCCCTCTTCGCATAGACCTTGTGCTGTTTCTCATCTCCACGAGGTTTACGGGTTGTGCTCTCCGGCAGCGCCATAGAGGTTGTGGTCGGTGGTTCAGTCACTAAGTTGTGTCCAACTCTTTGCAACTTCACGGACTGCAGCACATCAGGCATCTTTGTCCTTCACTATCTCCCGAAGTTTGCTCAGATTCATGTTCACTGAGTCAGTGATGCCATCTAACCATCTCATCCGTCACGAACGAGGTGACCTTTAATAAACCTTCCCTGGGAGCCTCTGCTGGGAGGTTTCCTCTGCCTTCTCTCCTCTGATGGCGGCAAGGTTTTTTTTTTTTTTTTCTGTTGTTTCCTTTTTCTAAACTTTACAATGTGCTCTTGAGGAAAGATTTCAAAACAGGCAGTGTTAAACTCTGCTAAGCGCAGAATGAACAGTTCTGAGCCAGGGAGCACTGTCCCCTGTGAGGACCTGCCTGTGGGTGCGACCAGGCTGCTGTGATGTGGGGACCGAGCCCCGGACTCGGCGACAGGCCGCCCCGTGCATGCCTGTGTGCGCCGCGTCCACGCTTCCCACTTTCGGAGCCTCAGGTTTCTCCACTGGAAGACGGCGTGAGTCAGCAACAAGGCAGGATTCTCATGGGAATGGGGTTCCTTCGATGGGGTAGGACTGTGTGGATGTAAGGCACTGCTCCTTTTTGGGGTCTCTTTTCTACCTTCCTCTCCCCTTCCCTTCCCTTCCTCTCCTTTCAAGAGTGGGTGGGCTGGCCCCTCTGTTTCTGGGGACTTCGCTGAGGCCTGAGTCTGGATGGCTGTCAGGCCCCAGGTCCCACACCTTGGGGGCAGTCACAAGGGAGATGCCTTGGTGGGGATGTGGGGTGGGGAATGGTCCGCGCAGCCCCTACAGTGGGGGGCTGTATGTCAGCTCTTGCTGTCTGCGTCCAGCTGGTGTGTCCGGCCACGGTGGGCAGCACAGACCAGTGAGACCCCCGTCTTATCTTGCCATTAGTTCCAAGCCCTTCTCCCCCATTTTAATGACCATCACAGTAAATGACATGTGTTTCCCACACGCAGACGGCCGGTTGGTAAAAGCTCATAAAACAAAACAGAAATGACCCAAAGTAGGTTAGCGCAAGGGTGAGGAACAGCAGCTCCGAAATAATTCTCAAACAGTGTATGCTTTGGGGATTTAGCCAAGGGAGCTGATAAACTAGGCCATTCAAATATATTATGCCAATATTTTCTCTGGCAAGAGATTGCTTGTCGGATTTGCATCCAGTTTCACTTCAGGACTTAATTCCTTTTTAGAGAGAAAAAAAAAGAAAAAACTGGAGGAAAATTTTCCACAAGCTGTATTTTACTTAGACCCAGATCCAAAGCCTGATCAATGCGTTATTACAATATATTATTAAGCATAATTACATTAAAATATTAAACCACCATCAGCTATTAGAAATAATGAAATTTCTTGCATAAAGCCATCGCATGAATTACTCTGGCGATTGTCAGACTCCCTCATCAAAAGGCTCTGCCCGAAAAGGCAGGCACTTCAATTGCCGGAGTGCTGCAGCGCAAATCTGCAAATCTGAGGACCTGAGCAGGATCAGGGTTGGGGCGAGGGGACGGGTCCCACTAAAGCTGCGGTGTTATAGGAAGTCATCCTCTAATGATGGCCCTCAGATGGACACTTCTGTGGCATGAACAGCTGAATTCCAACAATAATAAACATTGTTCTAAAGCAATTAAAGTACTAATAGAATTTTAGGCTATGTGATAATAGACAAGGCAGTAAAAGCAATTCTACGGTAAAAGCAATTGTCAGAGGGGCCCTGGATGATCTACTCACAGTGCTGTCTGGTATCCTGCAAATTCTCGTTTTTGTAATCGAGAATGTAAATTACATTTAGCTCAAGGCAGGATTTGAATTTAAATCCTAAAAAAAAAAAAAAAGTCTAGTTTCTATAACGCAGTTTAAAGCCATCTTGCTCACAGTACTCATCTGCTTGGCTCTTTCTATAGGAAAGTAGATGGTCGGTCATCAGACCAAACATCTTGGATCACCAGCGTCCAGAGAAATGAGGCTTCAGTGTAAATTCTGTCAATTTATGTGTGCGTGTGTGTGCGTGTGTGTTTGTGTGTGTGTGTGCGCTCAGTCGTGTCTGACTCTTTGCAACCTCACAGATTGTAGCCTGTCAGGCTCCTCTGTCCATGGGATTCTCCAGGCAAGAATATTGGAGTAGATTGCTATTTCCTTCTCCAAGGGATCTTCCTGACCCAGGGATGGGACCTGCATTTCCTGCATTGCAGGAGGATTCTTTACCACTTGAGCCACCTGGGAAGGCCATGTATCCACATACACATGTATGTATGCACATTTTATTCCTCACTTTGGCATAATTCAGGGTTTTTTTTTGCAAGTAATGTATTGATAGATGGGCTCAGTTGGTAGTTCTCAAGCCAGGTTAGAATCACCTGTGGAGATTTTTAAATCTGGTGATGCCCAAACCAGTTAAATCAGACTTTCTGGGGTGTCGATGGGAGTGGGCACTGATGCCTTTATGAACTCCTGCACCAGGGCTGAGGATCGCAAGCCTGGAGCCATATATCCATCCTCACCACCAGTGCTGCCCTCTTCTCTCCTCCTGTGGGGGCTGCTTCTGAACGGAGACTCTGAAGGTGACTAAAAGGTGGCTATTCCAGGAGGCAGGGTCAGCTCTGGGGCCTCCAGTCCAGGGGGCTGGCGGAGTGGGTGGGTGTGGGTAAACTGGAGGGGACCCCCAGAGCCAGCCTGTTGTGTCATCAGGAAGGTGGGGCTGCCTGATTTTCAAGAGAGGCCAGAAGTCTGCATTTTTACATGAAAATCTCTCGGTTTTTAAATGCTCACAAAGGATTAAACATTTATAAAAACCCTTCCCGGCCACACAAGCAGGTGCTTGGCCAAGCCTGCAAATACCAATTCACAACGTCTGAGTGAGCACAAATCCCCTGAATGCAAGGGTAACTGGATAAATATTTGCAGAAGGAAACATGAGCAGTGTCTGGAAAGTTGTCATTTTTCGAACAGGAGAGATAAATCTCTATTTGCTTACTTGTAATTTAGTGGTGCTCTCCAGTACCAGGGAGTGTCACTTACGTTAACAATCCCTCAAAGAGAGTTTGCCATGTGAAGGACAATTTAAACCCACAGGTATACAACCACAACCACTGTAAAGTAAACATACAATCCACCCAACCAACTCAGGCCCCTACCCTGACTTGACTCAGTCTCAGAGCAGAGCTGCTCAGGCTCTGCTGTGCTGGGTCTCCTGGGGGCATGTATTGATAGAATGGGTGGTGGGGAACTGAGGTTCGGTCATTACTACAAGCTCTCCGGTGATACTCCTGTGACGGTTCTCAGGATCAGACTTTGAGAAGCAAAGACTTAAAAGTCACACAGGCTGGCTATAACCCCAGGAACTTTCCAAACGAGAAGCCTGATTCTCTCTGAAGGCGGCACCCTGTGTTTTTCCACTGTGCCTGGCACCTCTTAAGAGCTCAGTAAATAATGGTGCAGTGAATTGATCAACGTGTAGGGTATGGATGTGAGAGCTGGACCATAAGGAAGGCTTTGCTCTGAAGAACTGATGCTTTAGAATTATACTGCTGGACATGACTGAGCAACTGAACAACAACAATTAAATAAAAAGGAACTAAGGTAGAAGCCATGAACAACACAAGCCACAGACCATTCCTGGAATAGGACAGAGACCTCGCATGGAAATGCTGCATTTTAGAGGGAGAAGGAGCTGATCCACCATGTATCCGCCCCACTCATTTCCCTGCAATGGAGGCCCTGTAACATGATCCATGGATCACCCTGCCTTCCTTGCTGTAATAAAGAACCCCTTCCTGTTTTACCACAGCAGTGTGTACGTCTTCAGCAATTATTTTATTTTGCCTGAAGCATACTACCGTGGAAAGAGTAGGCACGGATTTTAGAGTCAGAGAGATCTGGGTTCCAATCCCAGCTATGCCGGAGTCAAGCTGTGTGACCTTAGGCATGTTACCTAACCTATCTGGACCTCACATTGCCTCCTGACGAAGCATCATTTCATCTGAGATAGACATCAGTTCAACCTAGAGGGTAATTATACATTCTGCATCCTGATAATGCCTAATCCTAAGAAAACAGAAATGAACTCAAGTCATGTGTTGCTCACCAGACAGTTTCACTGAGATCCTTCAAACAAAAACTTCACAGAATTATGCATTATAATCATCGCCATCATTATACAGCTCCTATGCTTATTTCAACCTGGGTAGTAAAAGTAATGAAAAAGGGGAGTTGTGAGGACAGCTATTATTTCCTTCAAGGACACAACTTGAATAAATACTATTTTCTCCTCCAAGGGTTTTATTCAGAGAGCACAAGAATGGAATTTGCAACAAATGAAAAAACTGAACATACACTTCTAACTGAATAAAGCTTTTACTGGGCAATTTAGAAATATATATGCTTTTGTACTCAGAAGCTCTAGATTCTAACCTGTTAGTAAAGGTAAGTGAATGGGGAAATGTGTGAGTCGGGGGCTGTAATGAACCACGGCTCCGGATGAAATCAGCAGAGTCTGATCTCAATGCAGCAGTGGGGATCAGGGTGGGAATCGTCCAGCCCAGGCGCCCGGGTTCCAGATGCCATGGGAGCCTGGGTCCCTGTGCCCAAAGTCCTCTCCAGCCACGCTGGGTACCTGCCTGACTCCTTCTCCAGCCCGAGATCGGAGATGTGTGCAGGTGGCACCCGTATCCACCTTGTTTACTGATTAGTGGAAAAGAGGCCCTCAGAAAAGATCTCTGGTGTCCCTCAGACACCTTAGAACATATTTCCTTTATTCATCTTTAATAGACAGTTGCTGCTGTTCAGTAGTTCCATCGTGTCTGACTGCGACCCCACGGACTGCAGCATACCAGGTCTCCCTGTCCTTCACTCTCTCCTGGAGTTTGCTCAAACTCATGCCCATTGAGTTAGTGATGCTATTTACATGGCACTTATTATGTCCATGTTACTCATTGTTTTAAGTTAACAATTTTTTTCTAAACATCAGTAAGTAAAAGTTGCTCAGTTGTGTCCGACTGTTTGCAACCCCTTGGACTGTTGACTGCCAGGCTCTGCTGTCCGTGGAATTCTCCAGACAAGAATACTGGAGGGGGTAGCCATTCCCTTCTCCAGAGGATCTTCCCGACTCAGGGCTCAAACCCGGGTCTCCTGTACTGCAGGCAGATTCTTTATAGTTTGAGCCACCAGGGAAGACTTTCCTTAGGCTGGAGTAAAACTGTCTTCTTACACTTGTGTCCACTGGCCAGCATTCAGCTCTCTGGAATTGCTGTGAATCACTCCATTTTTTCTTCCCTGTAAAAATAATCATGATTATGTCATCCATGAAGATGTCACATCTTTATCTGCTTTTATAAATGGCCCACAACTCAATTTTTCCCCCCTCTAATGGAGATGAGGCTCCCTTTCATCATTCTGATTAACTGAGACTTTGTTAGGAGCAGAAGAAGGTGCATCCAGAAATGTGTTTTTTTTTTTTTTTTTTCAAAAGTATATTTAAGGCTAATTTTCAAAATGGTTGGAAAATAGCTACATTCAGGATGCCAGCCGGAGGACACAGCTGCCTCCAGGAGGGCCATGGGTTTGATGCATGGATTTGACAGTCACCATCTGTGCTTTCTGCAGGGGCAGCCACACCACGCTGGGACGTGCAAGGCAGAAATGCAATCAAGTGCTTTAAAATAAAGCAGCGGTGGGCTCCCTGAATTTGATTAAATCCCAACTTCCCACCACGGTGTGTTCCACCTGCCTCTAGCCTTCCTGTTATGAGGCATGAAAGCTGGAGGCCGAATCCGAAACTCGTCCTCTAAAAAATTAAACATTTTTCAGATGAGCTGATTCTGAAAAGCTATTTACATGATGGTCTTCCTCTTTTATGAAAATAAAAACAATAGAAACTCAGAATTTGGCCATTTCTATACAAAGTAGAAAAGCAATCATTTGAGGAAGAGATAACAAGTTAACAGCAAGAGAGGCAGAACACACACACACACATAAAATAAGTAGAAGGAAAATAAAACCTGAACAGGAATGAAGATGAAACTGGAGGAAGCAGAAAGGGAGGACAGACCTTGCTGAACACTGAGCAAGGGACGCAAAAGATAAAAATGAAAACTCCTAGCAAAATACAGTTGAAATTAAAAAAAAAAAAAAAAAGAATTTTTAAGAAAAGATTAGAGAAGGAGATCCAGCAAATGCATAGCTAGTGTCTCTGAGAAAAAAGCAAAACAATGAAACAAACAAACTATATATATATATGTATATATATATATATATATATATATACATACATGTATACACACACACACACAAACACACACACACAGTAAAACCTTCCCTGGTGGCTCAGATTATTAAAAAAATCTGTCTGCAGTGTGGGAGACTTGGGGTGGATCCCGGGGTTGGGAAGATCCCCTGGAGAGGACATGGCAACCCACTCCAGTATTCTTGCCTGGGGAATCCCCACGGACAGTGCAGCCTGGGCTATAGTTTACGGAGTCACAAAAGAGTCAGACATGACTGAACTAACACACTTAACACACATACGATAAAAGCTACCCATTCTCCTGAGCATCTTGTATCTATAAGCTCAAAGATACTTGAATCTATAACTGAAAGGGCCATCAGGTGAATGAGAATCCAGAATTGGGGTGTATCTTGGTAAAGTCACCGTCATCTAGAGATAAACACCTGTGTGGGCAGTCAGGAAAGCCTCCACTCTCTCCCCAGACCTTCAGCAGCAGAGCCTGGGAACGGCAGAGAAGATGGTGAGTAGGAAGTGCCAGGAATCTGCTTCCTCTCTAGACAGCGACGGCACTGGCAGAAGCTGTCTGATGTAACTATTTTGGAAACTGGAGTCTATTTGAAGGCGTGCAGCTTCCAGGGGAGGCTTGGGAGATAAGTCACAGTTAATTTCGGTCAACGCTGGCTCTCAGTGCAGTGGTGGCTACCCATACCCTGCCCTCAGTCCCCTGGCCGGAAGCTGTGCCCATGTTCCTGGAGCAGTTTGCGCGTGACTTGCAGGATATACAGGGTGGACAGCCAGGACTTTGTCCTCCAAATGCCAAAGCTCTGCGTTCTGGTGGCTGACTGTGGAGGTGTGGGCACGGAGGAGCCAGATGCTATTGCTCCAACCCCTGCTGGCTGAAGTGGCTTTTAGGGTATCTCAGAGTGCCTTGAAATTTTTTTTCCCTTCATTCTCCCCTTCGCCTTTTGGGAGACAGGTAATTGAGGATTGTTGTTTAGTTGCTAAGTCGTGTCCCACTCTCTGTTACCCCATGGACTGCAGCACACCAGGCCTCCCTGTCCTTCACCATCTCCTGGAGTTTGATCAGGTTCATGTCCATCGTGTTGGTGATGCCATCCAACCATCTCATCCTTTGTTGTCCCCTTTTCCTCCTGCCCTCAATTTTTCCCAGCATCAGGGTCTTTTCCAATGAGTCAACTGTACGAATAAGGTGATCAAAGTATTAGAGCTTCAGCTTCAGCATCAGTGAATATTCAGGGTTAATTACCTTTAGGATTGACTGGTTTGATCTTCTTGCAATGTAGCAAGTAAAAAAGTTGTTTATCCCACCCTTTCTCCCAGAACACTATCCACTGTAGGAAAGAAAGAACAAGGAAAACTACCAGGGCCCCCAGCAACGAACTCAGAGCTCTGCATGGTAAAAGTAATAAAAACTGAACACATAATTCAATAGATAGAACAACCAGACCTGAAGATAAGTAAAGAAATAGAGGACTAGAACCATAACCTAACTAGATCTAACAGAAACCATATAGAATAGTATACCCACAACAGAATACACATTCTTCTCAAGTTCACATGGGACATTTTCTAAGACAAACCTTATGTTAGGCCACAAATCAAGTCTTAACACATTTTAAAACATATATATCATACAAAGAATCTTTGTTGACTATGACAGGATAAAACTGGAAATCAGTAACAGCAGGAAATCTGGGAAATTCACAAATTTGTAGAAATTAAATGACAAACTCTTAATCAACGAGCCAAAGAAAAAATCAGAAAGAAAATTAGAAAATACAAGTATTTGTCCCTTAAAGATACAAATTTAAGTGAAAACACAACATACCAAAACTTAGGGGACTGCATGAAAGCAGTGCTATGAGGAAAATTTATGGCTGTAAATGCTGCATGAAAAAAAAGAAAAAAGAACGCAAATCAACAATCTGCCTTCACAATCTAAGGATCCTGAAAAAGAAGAAAAACCAAGAGCTAGCAGAAGGAAGGAAATAATAAACAGTAGGGTGGAGATTGACAGGATGGAGAAAACAGTAAAGACAATGAAGGCAAGAGTTGTTTTTTTCTTGAAAAATTAACAAAATCAAAAAGATTAACTGAGAAAGAGAAGACGCAACCTATGGAAATCAGAAATGAAAGTGGGTCAATTACTACCAACTCTACAGAAATAAAAAAGATTATGAGAGACCACTATGAACAGCTATATGCCCTTGTGTGCCCACACATTAACACAGATGCAGGGAACACATTCTTAGAAACACAAAACCTACCAAGAGTGAATCACGAAGAAATGGAGAATCTGAATAGACCTATAATTAGTAAGAACATTGAACCAGGAACCAAAAACTCCTTGACAAAAAAAATCCTTGGACCAGATGGCTCCATGGGTGAATTCTACCAAACACTGAAAGAACTTACATAAATTCTTCTCAAAAGTGAAAGTGTTAGTTGCTCAGTCATGTCCGACTCTTTGCAATCCCATGGACTGTAGCGAGCCAGGCTCCTCTGTCCATGGGATTCCCCAGGCCGGAATACTGGAGTGGGTAGCCATTCCCTTCTCCAGGGGATCTTCCCGACCCAGGGATTGAACCCGGGTCTCCTGTGGTTCTTGCACTGGCAGGCAGATTCTTTCCCATCTGAGCCACCAGAGAAGCCCAAATTCTTCTCAGACTTTTCCCAAAAACTGAAGAGCAGGGAACATTTCCTAACCAGCAGGAAGGCAACTCAGTTGGAAAAGAAGCGGGGAAATGATCTCTGTCCAAAAATGACATGAATGTCAGTGCCCACTGATGGCAAGGGAATAAACAAAATGTGGTAGATACACAGTGGGAATTTATTTTGCCTTAGAAAGGAATGAAATTCTGATACATACTGCAACATGGATAAACCTTGAAGACATTATGCGAAGTGAAATAAGCCAGACACAAAAGGATAAATATTGTATGACTCTATTTATATGAAATACCTAGAACAGTCAAATACACAGAGACGGAGAGTAGAGCAGTGATGACCTGGGGCGTGGGGGTGGTGAGGTGGGAGTTGCTGGTCAAGGAGGACAGGGTTCCAGTTTGGAGGTGGAAAGTGGTGAAGATTGCATACAATGTCAATTCATTTAATGCCACCGAACTGGGTACTTAAAAATGGGCAAAATTGTAACTTTTGTGTTATGTATATTTTATCACAATTAAAAAAAAAACCTGGAAGACAGTGGAGTTACATCTATCACATATTCAAGGGAGGAAAGTGTACAGAAGGATCGCACGTCTGACTCAGTGGCACCTCAGATACACAAAGCCAGTGTTTGTCTCCACCTTTTCGTGATTCCCCACGCCTCTTTACATCCTGGTCATGACTATTCAACAAGGGGTTCTTTCCTTTTTTTTTTTTTGAAGATGGTAAATTGAAAGGAATACATTTCTGATTAGGAAGCCTCCACTCTCTCCTTCTTTATAAGACAGGCATTAAAATTTAAAAGCCAGAACACGGAATAAGTGCTAATGAAAATGTCAGCAAGTGAGAGTTTGGGTTTTAAAATGCTGCGAATCTACCAAGAAATACAGGCTGAGGGGGAAGAGTCCAGCGGCTCTGCTTTCTGCCTTTGAAACATTCTCCAAATGTCACGTAAAAAGTCACTTATGATTCAGTCTGATCAGTGATGACTTGAATCATTAAAAAAAAAAAAAAATCAGATCTGGAGAAGTCCAGTAGAAGAGCAAGGTCTCTGAAGCCAGGGTGGGTGGTTTTCTCCAGCCAGAGCCGCCTGAGCGGGAGCCTTCACGCGGCACTAGTTTCTCTGGTGAGACAGATCTGGTTTCAATCTGTGTTTCTTCAATTTTTATCAGTGTTGGCCTAGATTTCCAAAGCTGAGCTAAAATGGAAATAGTCTTTTCTCCCTTTAACCCATCTGTCTCCTTTTATTTACATAATATAATATTTTTTCCCTGAATAATTCTAAGCTTTTTTTTTGAGATTTGAACAAAATCTGTACTTTAGTTAATAATACTGGATCACATTTCCTGTTTTTTTTTTTAAACAATATAGTATTTCTTCATATTCTCAGAATCAGATTAGAAGTTTCAAGCCTCATTCAATTTTTTTTTAATCACTAAGATAATAAACTTTCTAGATTTTTAGCAGTAATACTAGATGCCAAAATACATGGAACAATATAAAAATTTTGAGTGAATATAAATTAGAGATCTAGGATTCTATTCACATTAAGTCAAACAAGTGGAATCAAAATGTCATAAATTTTTTCAGTTCAGTTCAGTCGCTCAGTCATGTCCAACTCTTTGTGACCCCATGGACTGCAGCATGCCAGGCCTCCCTGTCCATCACCAACTCCCAGAGTTTACCCAAACTCATGTCCATTGAGTTGGTGATGCCATCCAACTATCTCATCCTCTGTTGTCCCCTTCTCCTCCTGCCTTCAGTCTTTTCCAGCATCAGGGTCTTTTCAAATGAGTCAGCTCTTTGCATCAGGTGGCCAAAGTATTGGAGTTTCAGCTTCAACATCAGTCCTTCCAATGGACACTCAGGACTGATCTCCTTTAGGATGGACTGGTTGGATCTCCTTGCAGTCCAAGGGACTCTCAAGAGTCTTCTCCAACACCACAGTTCAAAAGCATCAATTGTTCAGCACTCAGCTTTAAAATTCATCCGTTTTCTAAAATATTTATATTATCGTAAAGGACTTTCCTGTAGCTCAAACAGTAAAGAATCTGCCTGCAGTGCAGGAGACTAGGGTTTAATCCCTGGGTTTGGAAGATCCTCTGGAGAAAGAGATGGCAAGCCACTCAGTATTCTCGCCTGGAGAACCCCATGGACAGAGGAGCCTGGCGGGCTACAGTCTGTGGGGTTGCAAAGAGTCAGACACGACTGAGTGACTAACACACACACACGTATACAAACGCTTTTCTGCTATGTCTGGTAAACGCTTAATCCTAATTTTTTTTAAAGCAAAATGGAAATAAAATAAAGGGAAACTTTATCATGACAAAGGGACTTTTAACATCTTCTCTTGGGACTTAAACTCAACAGGGCCTCAGGACTGGTCCACGCTTGATGAATATCAGGAGGGGAGGCCCTAGGCAACAAGGCCATTTCTCTGAAGCGCCATCTCTTCTGACTCATTTCTTCAGTGACCAGCGACTCCTCCCGAAAGAAAAGGATGAAGGAGGGTTTCTGAAAATTTACTCATGTAGGCCCCCTTGTTCTGGTGTGAGGAAACTGCACTGGATGATGACTTTGCTAAGTATTAGCGAAGGAAGGGTTTACAATTATTCAGGTTCTGTTGCTGCTGCTGCTGCCAACAGAGTGATTTATCAAGGTACAGCGTCTCATTGAAGGAACCGAAAAGCACATCACCACTAAGGGATGATTTCTAAAGAAGACTTAATTACTACTATCTGTGTTTTCAATGGGGGCTGAAAATACATGGAGACAAGCTAAAGCGGCATGTGACAAGTCCTCATTTAGTCTGTCAGCCCTGACAGCATATCGAGAAAGATGTAAACATTTTTAAAAAGACCAAGAGGTAGAAGCAGATTCTCTTGTCATTTCAAAATAAGGGCAGAATTTGCTGGTGAGCCAAGGTTCTGTGGGCAGGTACCTGACAAGCAGACTTGGAGTGAATATTCCAAGAGGGCCAAGTGACAAGTCAGTGTGCGGAGACATATACTTGGTTGTGTTCTGACTAATCCACATCTGAATGGTTGTTTAATCCAGTCCCATGTTCCCAGGTCACCAAGGCCTTTTCCTTGTTGTTGTTCAGTTGCTCAGTCATCTCCAACTCTTTTTGACCCCATGAACTGCAGCACATCAGGCTTCCCTGTCCATCACTTATCTCTGGGAGTTTGCTCAAACTCACAACCATTGAGTCCGTGATGCCATCCAACCATTTCATCCTCTGTCGTCCCCTTCTCCTCCTGCCTTCAGTCTTTCCCAGCATCATCTAATAAGTAGGCTCTTCACATCAGGTGGCCAGAGTTTTGGAGCTTTACCTTCAGCATCAGTCTTTCCAATGAATATTCAGCATTGATTTCCTTTAGGATTGACTGGTTTGATCTCTCTGCTGTCCAAGGGACTCTCAAGAGTCTTCTCCAGCACCACAATTTAAAAGCATCAATTCCTCAGCACTATTCAACCCACCCCACTTCCCATTTATTTTCCCTCATGAAAGTAGCAAGTTACCAAATCCTTGGGAGCTCTCCCCAACCATCTCCAAAGAGCAAGTGCTCCCAACCATTGTTAGACAGGTGCAACATAAATGCAGTGGCTTCAAGAAACGCAAGTGACCTTTTGGACACAGAGGACAGGGGCTGAACAATGCTCCATGTTCACAATTCCTGCAATAACACAAACATGAGGTACAAAGAACAGAATGACTGGGGGATGGAGAATCGTTCAAGGGATTTTTTTTAAAGTCAAGGAAAAACCATCACCTCCAGTTTTAACAATGGCCTGACTACCTTTCTGATTCCCATCAACAGTCAGCTTTGCTGCTGGACAGAAACCTTTTCTTTTATCCTTTGGCCTGAAGCACATTAAAACCCAGTTTTCCTTAAAAACAGCATTTGTGGTCACTACCCCCAAGTGCTGCCTGGACACTTCTGGGGCTAGTTCAGGAGTGTGCTCTGTAAACTGGACACAGATCACAGGGAAGCAGAAATATGATGTAAAGATGGTTGAAGAATTAGGATGAAGGGTTGAGGAACAGCTATTCTGAAGAACTGTCTAGAAGGGCCACAGCAAGTGCTCAGGGAAATTTAAAGTTATATTTATTTGCCTGTCAATGAAATAAAGATCAGGGAGGAGAAAAAAAGTCTCCCAGGACAAGGCAAGCTATCACAAGGGTCATAAAGAAGAATTGTGTGTGTCAAGCCGCTGCCATAGAAAATACATCTTAAAAACATACACAAGCATTTGATTTTGGTGTCAGTTTTGCCAGAAATCAATGGAGTGAACCGCTTTTGTCCTTTGATCCACGGTGAGGACGTGAGAACATTTTGTACGTGCAGCCCCTCATGGTCTCTGCACGTTTACTCTCTGTAGGCTCGTCCTCCTGTCCCACCCCTGCCCCCACCTTCCTCCCCCCACCTAGAGATCCTTACTGCGACCTGTTCAGTTCCTCAGGTTCCCTAAATTGGAGGGACCTGGCTCCACTTCCGGAATATCTAAGTTATAATAGCTTGGGTGGGGGCCTGAGTACATGCATTTAGTAAAAGGTTACATAGGAGATTCTGATGTAGAGAAGAGTGAGGATCACAGCACAGGCCACACAAAACCACTAGAGTCTCTGAAGAATCACATCCAGGTGCTCTTTCCATGATCACCCAAACCAAAGTCCTGATACACAATAGTGGTGAACTCTAGCATGGCGATTACCATTGACTATGGAGCTTACCATGAACAGTATGAAAAGGCAAAATGATAGGATACTGAAAGAGGAACTCCCCAGGTTAGTAGGTGCCCAACATGCTACTGGAAATCAGTGGAGAAATAACTCCACAAAGAATGAAGGGATGGAGCCAAAGCAAAAACAATACCCAGCTGTGGATGTGACTGGTGATAGAAGCAAGGTCCAATGCTGTAAAGAGCAATACTGCATAGGAACCTGGAATGTCAGGTCCATGAATCAAGGCAAATTGGAAGCAGTCAAACAAGAGATGGCAAGAGTGAACGTCGACATTCTAGGAATCAACGAACTAAAATGGACTGGAATATGACCATTATATCTACTACTGCGGGCAGGAATCCCTCGGAAGAAATGGAATAGCCATCATGGCCAACAAAAGAGTCTGAAATGCAGTACTTGGATGCAGTCTCAAAAATGACAGAATGATCTCTGTTTGTCTCCAAGGCAAACCATTCAATATCACAGTTATCCAAGTCTATGCCCCAACCGGTAACGCTAAAGAAGCTGAAGTTGAAAGGATCTATGAAGACCTACAAGACCTTTTAGAAATAACACCCACAAAAGATGTCCTTTTCATTATAGGGGACTGGAATGCAAAAGTAGGAAGTCAAGAAACACCAGGAGTAACAGGCAAATTTGGCCTTGGAATGCAGAATGAAGCAGGGCAAAGACTAATAAAGACCACTGCCAAGAAAATGCACCGGTCATAGCAAACACCCTCTTCCAACAACACAAGGGAAGACTCTACACATGGACATCACCAGATGGTCAACACTGAAATCAGATTGATTATATTCTTTGCAGCCAAAGATGGAGAAGCTCTACACAGTCAACAAAAACAAGACCAGGAGCTGACTGTGGCTCAGATCATGAACTCCTTATTACCAGATTCAGACTTACATTGAAGAAAGTAGGGAAAACTGCTAGACCATTCAGGTATGACCTAAATCAAATCCCTTATGATTACACAGTGGAAGTGAGAAATAGATTTCAGGGCCTAGATCTGATAGATAGAGTGCCCAATGAACTATGGAATGAGGTTCATGACATTGTACAGGAGACAGGGATCAAGACCATCCCCATGGAAAAGAAATGCAAAAAAGCAAAATGGCTGTCTGGGGAGGCCTTACAAATAGCTGTGAAAAGAAGAGAGGTGAAAAGCAAAGGAGAAAAGGAAAGATATAAGCATCTGAATGCAGAGTTCCAAAGAATCACAAGGAGAGATAAGAAAGCCTCCTTCAGCGATCAATGCAAAGAAGTAGAGGAAAAGAACAGAACGGGAAAGACTAGAGATCTCTTCAAGAAAATTAGAGATACCAAGGGAATATTTCATGCAAAGATGGGCTTAATAAAGGACAGAAATGGTATGGACCTAACAGAAGCAGAAGATATTAAGAAGCGGTGGCAAGAATACACAGAAGACCTATACAAAAAGGATCTTCATGACCCAGATAATCACAATGGTGTGATCACTCATCTAGAGCCAGACATCCTGGAATGTGAAGTCAAGTGGGCCTTAGAAAGCATCACTACGAGCAAAGCTAGTGGAGGTGATAGAATTCCAGTTGAGCTATTTCAAATCCTGAAAGACGATGCTGTGAAAGTGCTGCACTCAATATGCCAGCAAATTTGGAAAACTCAGCAGTGGCCACAGGACTGGAAAAGGTCAGTTTTCATTCCAATTCCAAAGAAAGGCAATGCCAAAGAATGCTCAAACTACTGCACAGTTGCACTCATCTCACATGCTAGTAAAGTAATGCTCAAAATTCTCCAAGCCAGGCTTCAGCAATACGTGAACTGTGAACTTTCTGATATTCAAGCTGGTTTTAGAAAAGGCAGAGGAACCAGAGATCAAATTGCCAACATCCGCTGGAGCATGGAAAAAGCAAGAGAGTTCCAGAAAAACATCTATTTCTGCTTTATTGACTATGCCAAAGCCTTTGACTGTGTGGATCACAATAAACTGTGGAAAATTCTTCAAGAGATGGGAATACCAGACCACCTGACCTGCCTCTTGAGAAATCTGTATGTAGGTCAGGAAGCAACAGTTAGAACTGGACATGGAACAACAGACTGGTTCCAAATAGGAAAAGGAGTACATCAAGGCTCTATATTGTCACCCTGCTTATTTAACTTATATACAGAGTACATCATGAGAAATGCTGGACTGGAAGAAACACAAGCTGGAATCAAGATTGCCGGGAGAAATATCAATCACCTCAGGTATGTAGATGACACCACCCTTATGGCAGAAAGTGAAGAGGAGCTAAAAAGCCTCTTGATGAAAGTGAAAGAGGAGAGTGAAAAAGTTGGCTTAAAGCTCAACATTCAGAAAACGAAGATCATGGCATCTGGTCCCATCACTTCATGGGAAATAGATGGGGAAACAGTGGAAACAGTGTCAGACTGTATATTGGGGGGCTCCAAAATCACTGCAGATGGTGACTGCAGCCATGAAATGAAAAGCCGCTTACTCCTTGGAAGAAAAGTTATGACCAACCTAGATAGCATATTCAAAAGCAGAGACATTACTTTGCCGACTAAGGTCCGTCTAGTCAAGGCTATGGTTTTTCCTGTGGTCATGTATGGATGTGAGAGTTGGACTGTGAAGGCTGAGTGCTGAAGAATTGATGCTTTTGAACTGTGGCGTTGGAGAAGACTCTTGAGAGTCCCTTGGACTGCAAGGAGATCCAACCAGTCCATTCTGAAGGAGATCAGCCCTGGGATTTCTTTGGAAGGAAGGATGCTAAAGCTGAGGCTCCAGTACTTTGGCCACCTCATGCGAAGAGTTGACTCATTGGAAAAGACTCTGATGCTGGGAGGGATTGGGGGCAGGAGGAGAAGGGGACGACAGAGGATGAGATGGCTGGATGGCATCACGGACTCGATGGACGTAAGTCTGAGTGAACTCCCAGAGATGGTGATGGACAGGGAGGCCTGGCATGCTGCAATTCATGGGGTTGCCAAGAGTTGGACACGACTGAGCGACTGAACTGAACTCAACTGATGGAGCTTCCCAGCTGGCGCTAGTGGTAAAGACTCTGCCTGCAAGAGAAGGAGACAGAGGTTTGATCCCCAGGTCAGGAAGATCCCCTAGAGAAGGAAATGGCAACCCACTCCAGTATCCTAGCCTGGGGAAACCCATGGACAGGGGAGCCTGTGGTTACATTTCATGGGGTTGCAAAGAGTCAAACACAACTGGGTGTACACACACACACACATTTACCATAGTATCCAGTGGCATCTGTTACATTTAAAAGTGAGAAGAGATGTTTCATGTGTTGAGAGCATGCAATGTGATTCATAGAAACCACTGTAACAGGAAAAAGCCCTACCATTTCCTCCCCACCCTGAATTCTGAGGGCAAATTGGAGCTTTTATGTCCTGTAAACAAACCACTTCTAATCAGGACCACTGATTCTTAGGTAACGGGCTAATCTCAAGTGGTGAAGTGGTAACAATCCGCCTGCAATGCAGGAGACACAAGAGACTCAGGTTTGATCCCTGGGTCGGGAAGATCCCCTGGAGAAGGAAATAGCAACCCACTCCAGGATTCTTGCCTGGATAATCCCATGGACAGAGGAGACTGGTGGGCTACAGTTCACGGACTCAAAAAGAGTTGGATAGGACTGAAGCGACTGAGCATACACACAAACCAGTGGTATCCCCAAACTCTAAAAGAGTTAAGGTTTAGAAAATAACAGCAAAGATTCTGATTAGCAATGGTAAAAAGAGAGGGCTGCAGGATTCTGGCAATGTTTCCTAAAGCTATGCAAGTTAATTAATATTTAACCTTTTCTCAGGGACCCCAAACTAAATGCAATCAACTCGTTGGCATTCTGAAAGTGATGTGGAAGTGGGTGGCAGAAATTTCATATCATCTCTTAGGATTAAAGTGCCCAGTTATTTCAGATCACCAACAACATAAAGGACACAGCTCTTCTACCAAGGAAATAAAATGTAACACATGGAAAAGAGGTGAGTCCTGAAAGGGTATTCTTTATGTTATTGACTATCTAAATTATCTGAACACTTTAATCTTAAGAGATAATATGAAATTTCTGCCATCCACTTCCGCTTCATTTTCAGAATGCCAACAAGTCGTGGCTGTGATTGGTACATGGGGCTACCCCAGTGGCTCATCAGTAAAGAATGCATCTGCCAATGTAGGAGACACGGGTTTGATCCCTGGGTTAGGAAGATCCCCTGGAGAAGGAAATGGCAACCCACTCCAGCGTTCTTGCCTAGAAAATACCATGGGCAGAGGAGCCTGGTGGGCAACAGTCCAGGGGTCACAAACAGTTGGACGTGACTGAGCTCACATATGTGGGCATGCACACACACACACACACACACACACACACACACACACACACACACATTACTGATATAGCTTTTGACCAGAACTATGAGATGCAAGAGAGCCAGGCTTGATCCCAAGGTCAGGAAGATCCTCTGAAGTAGGAAGTGGCAACCCACTCCAGTCTTCTTGCCTGAAAAATTCCATGGACAGAAGAGCCTGGTAGGCTACAGTCCCTGGGGTCACAAAGAACTGGACAGGTCTGAGTGACTGAGCATACAGCGTACACGTATCTCATAGCCCATGTCTTAAATACATCTCTGCTGTTGTACAGACAGTCACGGATTTTATACTTTTCAAGGGTCCCTAAGTATCCCAGGCTGGAGAGGCTGAGTCCAGGAAAGGGCAGCTTTTATGTGATATTTTACAGAATTGAAATCGTGGACAAATAAAGATGGTCCCATGTTATTAATAGCAAATGATTCTCTGCAGGAAGGTGGTGGAAGTACAAATAGTCCCCTCAGGTTGTGTTCAGAGGAGGTTTCTAGTACAAAGCCTGCATCTCTGGTTCTTTATAATTTATTATGGTTTAATGGAGACAAATGATAAATTATATATGAGGCCATAGTCCAGAGACTTCCCCCTCATAGACCCAGGCCAAAATTGTTATTTTAGTCACATTCAAGAAACGGATTCTTTGTTCCTCATTTGTTTTCAGGTGTGGTTATTCAAAAAGCATTCAATAAACATGTTGATATTCATTCCAATTATAAAATACCTACTACCCAATGGGAACCTATTATGTGCCATGCTTGGTATTTGCCATTTGAGTCTCTCCATTTAATTCTCCTTACAGTTTCATCAGTGAGGTATTACAGTAAATTCATTTTTCTTTTTCTAAAATATTTATTTATTTGGCTGTGCTGGGTCTAGTTGCCTGACCAAAAATCAAACCCAGGCCCCATGCATTGGGATCTCAGAATCTTAGCCATTGGACCACCAGGGAAGTCCTATATCCCATAAAATGGATAATCGTTTCTACTGTACTGTAAGCTCTTCCTATTTCTTATTAGACAGTGCTCTTCTGCACTGTTCACAACTGCTGTGATTTATTGTGAATTTGGACGGTCACCTATGGAATTCCTTCAAATGGGGGCCTGTCTATGCCTTCTTTATAGAGGGTTAGTCATCGCAGTCAAGTTGGGTGAAATCTGATTTTCACTGTCTTGCTCTCTCCTCTCACAAGCCCTGGCTAAGGGGCCAGTAATTCCCAGGCATTTTTATATTATAAGCACAGCATTTACATTAACAGCTTTTCAGGGCACAAAATACAAGGTGGATCTGTCATTGTTATTTTCTAATGCACTCCAGGATATTGCCTTGCTAAATAATAGTCCCCAAAACCCACAGAGAAAAATAACACAAATCACCTATCTTTCCCACATAAGGTGCACAGGCCGAACTACACCATGACATAAACGTGCCTCTGCTAATTAACTAGAACTGGCCACATTCATTTCTCTAAAGTAAGAACTGAAACCAAATAGTGTCATTTACTTTTTCTTTTTTGCCCTGCTCCAGTTAAAATTTAAAAAGCCAGGATAAACTCAGTTGAAGAACATTCCTTGCAATTCTTTTTTTTTTTTTCCTAATTACTCAAATCGATGGGTATTAAAAAAAAAAAACAGTCTCATATTCAGTTTGGTTGCTGGTTTTATACGATAGGGAGGCTAATTAAAACCGCTGCATACTCTGGCACATTCCAGGGCACAGCTTATGATTGTGAAAAGGTCACATACTTGAAAATAAAGTTTGGTATGCCTCCTACATTTAGCTAAATAATCACAGAGGGTGTAAAAATAATTTCTAGCCTTTTTTTCAGAGAAGCTTCTTTTCTTTTCCCTGTTTACTCATGACAACCCATCAACACCTCTCTCTTCCTTGGGGCGATCATATTTGTGGGGTCCCTCCAAAGGCCTCTGCAAAGTTCACAGGTCTGTGGAGGGCATCCTAAAACATGGATTCTGGGTTCAGTTTTGGTAAGAAACAAAACAAAACCTTGGAAGAATGATGTTTCAGAACTAGGATGCTTAGCTAAGATCCACAAGATACCCGCGGCATTGATCGTCTGGTAAACAGGACAAAGAGATACACTCTAAAGGATGCTCCCTGGTGAAGAAAAAACACATTTCCGCCTCTCCTGGGAGGGTCTCTGAACACAGACACGGCTGTGTCCTCCACTGACCCTGACTGCATTCTGCAGCCCTCACCCTCTCTCGGAACCCAAGCTTCACCTGGTCTTTCCAAAACGAATTGTAACCTCAAGACAAGCCTGAATCTTTTCGTACTATTGACATCTTATTAAACCTTTTGTGTAAGCACATACTCCAGTTTCCCCCATGTCAAAAAATGTTCACTCTTTTGCTTTTCTAAACCTTCACTGTGCATAGTTTCATACACTTATCGGTTTCCATATTTTAAAGTGTTGATGGAGGGACTTGCCTGATGGTCCAGTGGTTAACAATCCAACTTCCAATGCAGGGGAGTCAGGTTCGATTCCTGTTTGGGGAACTAAGATCCCACATGTGCATGCGTGCTTAGCCACGTTGGTCATGTCCAACTCCTTGTGACGCTATGGACCTCAGCCCACCAGGCTCCTCCATCCATATATATTTAAAACAAACAAACAAACATAGCTCAACCCTACATTTAATGTGCTCCCAGACACTTTCTTCATGAAATAGGAAGTTCTGCTGAGCTTCAACGGTGACGGCGATGGCACCCCACTCCAGTACTCTTGCCTGGAAAATCCTATGGATGGAGGAGCCTGGTAGGCTGCAGTCCATGAGGTCGCTAAGAGTCGGACACGACTGAGCGACTTTACTTTCACTTTTCACGTTCATGCATTGGAGAAGGAAATGGCAACCCACTCCAGTGTTGTTGCCTGGAGAATCCCAGGGCCGGGGGAGCCGTCTATGGGGTCGCACAGTCAGACATGACTGAAGCGACTTAGCAGTAGTAGCAGCAGCTGAGCTTCAAAGAAGTCGATACTGGCTGCATACAATGACATTAATTTGTCCATTCATTCATCCAACAGTTGTCTATGTAATACCTACTATTTTCTGGGACCTGACATAATGCTTAGGACACATCTAGGAATAGAATCAAAGATTCCTGCCTTTAGGGAACTTACCTTCCAGACAAAGAGAAACAGATAAAAAAAATAATAATGTTTATGAGAAGAAAAAGAAAATTCTATCGTACTCTTGTTTAATCACTAAGTCACATCCGATTCTTTGAGATCCCCATGGAACGTAGCCCACCAGGCTTCTCTGTCCATGGGATTCTCAAAGAAAAAAATACTAGAATGGATTGCCATGCCCTCCTCCAGGGGATCTTCCTGACCCAGGGATTGAACCCAGGTCTCTTATGTCTCCTGAATCGACAGGCTGGTTCTTTACCACTAGCACCACCTGGGAAGCCAAGATCCCACATGTGAGGGGCAAGTAAGCCCTCATATCACAACTAGAGAAGTCTGTGTGCCATAAAGCAGCCAAAATAAATTAATAAAAGAAAAAAACAAAAGCGTTGGTGTAATTTTTGCCTAACTGTCTGATGTCTGGTAGGATGATGACTGCTGGTTACGTCACATCGCTTAAACCATGTCAGTCACAGATAAAGAAGAACCAAGTGAGTTCTCAGACCCCACACGGTGTTACTGACTTCTTAAATGTGGCTTTTCCTTCTATTGACCCTTTTCTAGTCTTACACAGGGATGTAAAGATAGGCCACTGTGATAAAAGTACAGCTGGAACAAGATACCAACACTAGTATACTTGATTAGAGGAAAGGAAATGACTTGCCATCTACAATTTAAAGGAAATCTTGGTGACTGTTCCCTTTGACTATGAATATGATTTCAAGTAGGGCTTACTTTCTTTCATTAAAATATTTCATACACCTTCACAATGCTTTCTAATGCCAATGTCTTATCCCTAGGAGGTCTACTTTGATTTATGTGATTTAACATCTCCAACTTGCAGTGACTTTAGCAAAAGGTGAGAGTCCATCCTTATCCACTTTCTGAGAAGATGGTAGACAGGACCATGCAGGGAGGCCACCCGATGGAGTGATGCTGAGCTCGAGGTGCCAGCTGATTAAAAACCTATGGCTGCCGGTTCTTAGCCCAGCTGCTCCTTCAGTCTGCTGAAGCAGCAAGGGAGAAGCCCCAAAGACCAACCCACTTCCTTATCTAAAATGCCACATGGGATCGTGGTAACCACAGTGAGTAATAACAGCAACACTCAGGGCTGTTAAGTAAGGTCTCCTAATAAAGACAGTAGAGTGCAGTGACAAACCTAGGTATAGGACTGAGTATCTACTATGAATGAATACTTTTAATTAAGATTATTAACTGATATTAAATATCAATTAACCGAATATTTAATAATAGTCACAGCCCCAGACTGAAAATATCACAGCAGAGAGGTTACATGATTTGCCAGGGCTGCACAACCAGCTGAGTTTTGAGCTAAGATGATATCCGTTATTTCTCGCATTAATTTTCCTCACCTTCTGATAAATTCAACTGCCATCCAGCTAAACTTATCAATAGTCTCTCAGGCTTGGATCTTAACTGCCCTATATGCCCTGCAGTGCATGACTGAGGTTCCCACTGGTGAGACTGGGGAGACCCACATGCTGGAGCTGCCTGGAGAAGGCGTGAGGGGGAAGGACCCTGACTCCTCCCAAGGTTACTAATTTCCAGATAATAAGACTGCTCAGTGTAATAGCCATCCTCTGAATATTCTAATCTAAGTAATTTAAAGCTGCTGCTGCTGCTGCTGCTAAGTCGCTTCAGTCGTGTCTGACTCTGTGCGACTCCATAGACAGCAGCCCACCAGGCTCCCCCGTCCCTGGGATTCTCCAGGCAAGAATACTGGAGTGGGTTGCCATTTCCTTCTCCAATGCATGAAGGTGAAAAGTGAAAATGAAGTCCCTCAGTTGTGCCCGACTCTTAGCGACCCCATGGACTGCTGCAGCCTACCAGGCTCCTCCATCCATGGGATTTTCCAGGCGAGAGTACAGTTACTGCATGTTAAATGGGATTTATAAGGAAACCAATAAAGTAAATGTTTAAATAAACCACAAAAGCTGTGACCAGCTCCCATCCCACTGTTTAATAAACAAAAGAAATGAATTACTCTAATTTCTTTCAGTAAGAGAGTACTGCTGCTGCAAAGTGGACTCAGCCCTGACCGACTCTTTGTGATCCTATGGACCGTAGCCCACCAGCTTCCTCTGTCTGTGGGATTCTCCAGGAAAGAATACTGGAGGGGGTTGCCATGTGCTTCTTCAGGGGATCTTCCTAACCCAGGGATCAAATCCACATCTTTTAAGCCTCCTGCATTGGCAGGCAGGTCCTTTACCACCTGGGAAGCCCAGTAAGAGACTAGCCAAACAAAATTAAGATAGATGCAGAGGTCTGTGTTGGTCCCCCAGGAGATGAAGGGGTCTGTGGTCTCAGAGAGACCCCCTTCCTACTTGCCAAGGAGAAGCTTACTCTACTGTCCAAAAGTTGCTAAGCTGGTCAATTCATGGAGAATCAGAAAACCAAAACAAACAGCTTTTAATAGGTAAAATGATAATTATTTGTAGATGACCCATTTATTTACCTAGAAAGCAATTACATGAAAAAATTACATATAGATGAAAATTTGACTTGATCACAAAGTCAAAATTGCTGTACAGAAATTGACAGCTTTTATACATAATCAACACTAGCTCCAAGGTATCAAGAAAGAAATGAATCCACTTGTTGTAGCAACAAAAATGATGAAATACTTAGGAATAAACTTCATAAGAAGGGTACAATTTCTACATGAAAGAAACTGGAAATACTACCAAGGGACAGGAATGATTTGAGTGTGGGAAAGGCTTATTGTGTTTAACTTCAGAAAGGAGCACATTCAGAGTTAAACCATAAATTTAGGCTCAGTGGGTAAAGAATCCACCTGCGGATACAGGCGTCATAGGAGACGCAGGTTGGATCCCTGGCTCAGGAAGATCCCCAAGGAGCCTGGCGAGCTATAGTCCACAGGGTTGCAAAGAGTTGGAACTAAGCACACAGCACAGTAAGATTAACAACAGGATTTTGGTTTCATACTAGACAAACTGATTCTGAAGTTCATTTGGAAAAAACAAACAAGAAAGAGTAGCTGGAAGAATGTGAAGAGGAGCCTTGGGACTTCCCTGGTGGTCCACTGATTAAGAATCCTCCTTGGGATGTAGGGGACTCAGATTCAATCCTTGGCAGGGACTAAGAGCCCGCATGCCTCAGGGCAACTAAACCCACCCATCACAACTACTGAGCCTCCGCGCCACAACTAGAGAACACGCATCCGCAATTAAGACCTGAGCAGCCTAAATAAACATTCTTTACAAAGAAGAGCCTAACTGCTATTTAGATTTTAAAACGTTCTCTAAAGCTGCAGCACTTGAAACAAGGTAACACCAACGCAGGAACAGACCAGTAAGATCCACGCAAGTAAATAAACTGCATAGAGGGATTTAGTATAAGATGAAGGTGAGGTTTAAGTCAGTGGGGGAGCAGATGGAACACTCAGTTGGCAAACTGTGGACACTTAGATCAAAGGCCAGGACAAGGGTAAAAGTTACTTCTCCACCTCTCACTGTCCACAAATACAGAGGTTAAAGGGAGAGATGCTTTCAAACTGAAAACCATGACGCAGTAAAGAAATGGTAGACTTCTTTTTTAAGGAAAGAAAAGCCCAACTGTGATACAAAACTAGAAGCCACGAAGGAAAAGACGGGTATATTCGTATCCAAAAACTGTATTTAAAAAAACATAAAAAGTACCATTAGCAATTTCAAAGACAAACGAAAACGGAAAAAGTGGTTCCAACTTGCAATACATTAAAGGGGTTAATTTCCCTGTATATACACACACAGAGTCGCATGTGCATGGCACTAGGTCATATCCGACTCTGCAATCCCATGGACTGCAGCCCACCAGGCTCCTCTGTCCACAGGATTCTCCAGGCAAGAATACTGGAGTGGGTTGTCATTTCCTCCTCCAGGGGATCTCCCCCACCCAGGGACTGAACTCACGTCTCTTATGTCTTCTGCATTGACTGGTGGGTTCTTTACCGCTAGTGCCACCTGGAAAGCCCCACAGAGCCGAAACTAAATAGAAAAATGGGAACAGAGTTTAGACGATTGTTCACAGAAAAATGAATACAAATGGCTCTTGAAATATGCAAAGATGCTGACTCTCAGACTTAAGTCTATTTTTTTCAACCTATCTTTTTTGGTTTAGATGAAAAAATTTCTTAATATAACAGGTGGAAAGTGGCAGGGGGCTGGGGGGGGGGTCCTCTCATACATTGCTGGTGGGCGTATACAGTACAGGTTTTAAGGAGAAAAATCTGGCATTATCTAAAATGCGTGTCCCCACGGACCTGTGATTTCACTTCTGGTATCTGCCCAGGAGACTCTCACAGTGTGAAATGATGAATGTGTACCACTCTTCAGCATTCTTTACATAAAAATGTGGAAAACCACCTGGATGGCCATCGATAAAGTCAGAGTCCATCCATGTGGTGAACAAGGGCAAGGATCCTTCGCACGCACTGTTGTGAACCATTTGCCAAACTTTATTGTGCTAAGTGAACACAGGGACATGTGTAACCATGCACACACACACACACACACACACACACACACACACACACACACACACACACACACACACACAGGCATCCCTAAGTAAGGAGAGAACAGCCTTGCCCTGGATGCAAGCTGGAGCTGCAGGACAGGATGAGGAGGGGGACACATTTTCACTGTGAATTCTTCATACCTTTTGAATTTTGTACCAAACACATCTATCACCTACTAAAAATCAATAATGTATCTTTTTGCCTTCTCAGAATTCTGGGTTATTGACTTGTAGCTGGAAAAAGGCTAAGTCTGGGAGAATGAGCTTGTTAAGGGAAAGAAAGCAAGAATGCATACATGTGTACCTTTTCTCACCATTTACCAAGCATTAGTTTTCACTATTTTAACTAAATGAGTGAAGTATTGAGCTTGTTTCCATAAGGAAGAGGGCTTCATGGGGAAAAAGGTAACACACATTTACTTTCCAAGGGGCCATCCTTCTCAGACTTGCCTGTGGTTCTTTTAATGTCAGTCAGAAGTATTGCAAGTTCATTGGCAAGAAGAGAGAGAAAATAGAGAAAAGAAAAATTACCTTTTTGATTCTAAACTGTCAAGGGTGATAAAACTTAGTCAGTAGTCCTAGCTGAGCAGCCCCAAAGCATCTGCTTTTACCTTTGACTTCAACTTTTTCAAATTAAAAACACTATGTCAAAATTTCATGTATGTACTGCCATCTCAATTTCTACATTATGAATTTTCTAAGAATTTCACCGCATTTAAAACTTCTTATAATAAAGAGGTCATACATTTTAAAACAAGCATATGAACAAGGAATATACTGTAACTGCATTATGTAAACCATAAACACCCAGGCAGCTCCATTAAACCCAATGGTGTTTTATCCTTTATTTATTTTTTAAATATAAATTTGTTTTAATTGGAGTTTAATTACTTTACAATATTGTATTGGTTTTATCCTTTATAAATACAGTAACTGCATTGCTGTGAAATACTTGAAGTGCTAAGAAACCCAATTATTTCCACCATCTTTTTTGTCTTTTTTGTTACCTACCTGGTTCCCTGTGTTTCGGTTTTACAGCTAATCTTTCACTAGACTGACCCACAAAAGTACTTAATAATCCAACTGCTATGTGTTAGGAGGCTGGAGTTTGTGACCATTGAGAAAAGCCTCATGTGATCCAAGTTCCAAGCCCGGCTGTGTTTCTGATTTATGCCCCCCACCCACTGCTGCCCCCTCCATGGGAGCAGAAAGACCATTAAGCATTATTTTAGTTTCTACTTCAAAGGGGCCTTTGGAAGCTGGTCCACCTGCTGCCGGGAAGCACACTGTGTTCTTGAGAAGACAGATTCCTCACATCAGCCCATTTCAGAGAGGCAGGGTATACACAGGAAATGCTACTCCTCCCTGCTTCTCTAACTCCTGGGTGATTTACAGCTTGCTGGGAGGGAACCGTTCTTTGCCTCTTGAGAAATTCACATAGATCAGGAGCATCTCATTCTTGGGGTGGTGGAGAAATTACCTGGGATAGCTTCACGTAGAGATCTGTGCAGGGTGCCTCGCCTGGAGATGCGATGCAAGACTGGAAACTTGATTTCTACAAATTTCAGGTATGTAATAACAGGCTAAGTTATCTTGCTTGCAAAGTGAAAATTCATAACTGGTGGAACACAGATCTGTAACTCCAGCCTCATGCAGCTATAAAGAAGGCTGTGCTCAGTCGACTGATGATGTCCGATCTTTGCGACCCCCTGGCCTGCATCGCACCAGGCTCCCCTCTCCTTCACTATCTTCCAGAGTCTGGTCTAACTCATGTCCATTGAGTCCAGTGATGCCATCCAACCATCTCATCCTCTGTCTCCCCCTTCTCCTCTTGCCCTCAATCTTTCCTAGCATCAGTCTTTTCCAATGAGTTGGCTCTTTGCATCAGATGGACAAAGTATTGGAGCTTTAGCTTCACATCAGTCCCTCCAATGAATACTCAGGATTTACCATATTTACACTATATATATAGTGTAAGTCAGGGCTTCCCTGGTGGTCCAGCGGTTAAGAATCCATCTACCAATGCAAGGGACACTGGTTCGATCCCTGGTCTGGGAAGACCCCACATGCCTGAGAGCAACTATGCCTGTGTGCCACAACTCCTGAAGCCCAAGTGCCGAGAGCCTGTGCTCCGCAACAGCAACGAGAGAAGCAATGAGAAGCCCTTCCACCGCAATAGAGAGTAGCCCCAGCTCGCTGACACTAGAGAAAGCCACTTAAGTGCAGCAACAAAGACCCAGCACAGCCCAAAACAAATCAATAAACAAAAGCACTGTACATTGCAGCTGATTCAGCATAAGCTTTTACTGGGGTCAAAGCGGGGGAAGGTTATGACCCTGTTCAGTCCGGGAGAGGTTGGTGACGGGCTGCATGCCTGGGGAAGGGGACCACAAGCTCAGCCCAGACTGACTCCAAGTATCATGTCAGATTTGAGGAAAGAGAGACTAGAGGACCAACCAAATAATTCTGCTGCTCAGCTCTCTGTGAAAAACAGTTCTATATAAGGAAAATGCAATGAGTGCCGTAGCCACAGGTGGTTTCTCCAGGGGGAGAGACTCATCTGCATACCAAGGAAAAGTCAGATTTTCCAGAATGGGAAGTATATTTTTGAAATGATTCAAAATATCTCTCTCTCTCTTTTTTTTTTTGGTTTCGTCGTCACCTCCTCCCCATTCCTCAATAAAGACTATAGAATTACTTCCTGTACTCGCCATAGTCACACTTGCTTTCTCTCTCCTCCCCAGCAGTGTTTTGGTAATTTGTGTTTCTACTGCTTTCTACTTTTGTCTTGGTAAATGAATGGACGTTGCAAAGGCATATGGTATTATACAAAGCTCCATAACATACAAACCCTATGAAAATTCTTCAGAATTAATATGCTCTTTTTCTGAACTCATTACAATGGAATCAAGAGACGAGCAAACAGCTTTTGTTGTAATGAAATTCTGCTGCATCGAATATTTGTGCCCCCAGTGAGATTTAACCAATGTCAATATAGATACAAGTAAGTTACTTAAATGTATTTTTAACAGAGATACTAGAATCCTAGAGGATACTAGAAATCAGTGCCTCGGGTCAGTTTTTGACTGTTAACTTGACTTAGTCACCTAGTAAGAGATAGCCACATGGAAGAGGGGTGGGCATGCTTACATAAAAGATGGGAGCAAGGGCACATCAGTGTCGAGGGGGCATCTAACAGAAAGAAATCAACAGCAGCAACAACAAAAATGACATCTCACCAAAGAAGGGTAATACACAAGAGAGAGCTTTTGATCAGCTAGCCTCATAAATAATAAGCAATTCTATCATCATTTTTGCATGTTCTTATCAAGTTGGTGTTATGGACTGAGTATTTGTGTCCTCCCAAAGTTCATATGTTGAGGCCCTAAGCCCCTGGTTGATGATATTTGGAGATGGGGGCTTCCCAGGTGGTGCAGTTGGAAAAGAATCCGCCTGCCAATGCAGGAGATGTAGGGTTGATCTCTGGGTCGGGAAGGGTAAGATCCCCTGGAGAGGAAAATGGCAACCCACTCCTATACTCTTGCCTGGGAAATCCCATGGACAGAGGAGCTTGGAAGGCTACAGTCCACGGGGTTGCAAAGAGTTGGACATGACTGAACGACTGAGCACAAAGAACTGTCTCTGGTTTGGGAAGTTACATACCCCCACGTCCAACCCAGTGCTTGTAAAACAGAATCAGTCAACGAACTGATCAGTCAATGATCCAGGACTTGTGCTTTTAACCATAGTACAAATAGAGATCGAAGCTTTTGAATTAAATGACAGAGCAATGAATTCTTTTATTTCACTTCCCATGACCAGAATTTTCCAGAGCTTCTCAACTAAAAAACTTTGTGCTCTGTATTTCTCTCCTCTGATCCAGCTATGACTGGATTGACTCTTTGAAGTTTACAGTGCTGGACACACAATGATTGCCTTGTAAAATGTTTGTTGAATGACTGGTCTTAGAGCAAAAGGATCCTTTAGTAGGTTCAACATTTTCTAACTTACTTTCCTTGACTCAGAGTTAAATATAGATGTTTTCTCAAGAGCACTCGTAAGGGACAGCTGATTTTGTTTTCAGGTGACGCTTGGAGGAGGCAAGGTTTTGATTTGTGTTTGGAATGTAGGCGCTCAGCGGAAGAAAGCAGTGAAAGGAAGTGGATATTGACATATGGCACCTGTTCTCTGAAGCAGAGTTAGAACACTCTGCTGTTACCCTTTGATGAAAATACACACACACTTCGAATGAGTTCATGCTATGACCACAGATGACTGTGGGAAGCTGGACAATCCACTCTCATTTTGCTTCCAGGTGGAATCAGGAAGGGATTTCTCAGGCAGATTTAACACAGGTTGGAGCTCCCAGCCTCTGCTGCCAAACTACTTATCAGGGCATCACAACCCCCCGTCCCCTTCTGCCTTCCTGGGGAAGACAAACTAGTGGAGCTGGTGCCAGCCAGCCATGTACTGGCTGTGGGCCCTAGGAGGTTATGCATACTCTGCCCAGTTTCTTCATAATTAAAAAGAAAGAAAACACAATGTAACTTGGCTATGGTGAAGAGTGGGAGAAGCAGGTGTTGGCACCCCATAGGATGAGCACCCTCGCCTTCGCCCAGGCTTCTTCCCATCCTTAAGTGGTTCATCAGACGAGTCACTGTTGTCCCCAAAATCACAGAAGTGGCTTTGCTTCCAGTTACCTAATTTTTTTTTTTTTCCAGTTTAAGTCTTGACAATAGTTTTGCCTGTGAGTTGAGCTTACATCTCCCCAGAAGACCTGATGGTGGTCTTGATAAGCCCCCAGAACACCCTGGGCCCCCTGACAGCTCTCTGGTTAATTTAAGAGCTCTTCTTACAGTTTGAGAGTGGCCTTGACTGCAACTTGGCCAGCCCTGGTCCTTCCTCTACATGACCCTTGATTATTCTTTGGAGAAGGAGAGAGCAAAAACAACAATGGGAACTTTTTGACTGGTGTTATTAAAGCAGTTTCAGAAAAGTAATTTTGCACAATAAGCCCAGTTTGTAATTGTGTTCAGTTGCGTCTGACTCTTTGCGGCCCCATGGACTGTAGACTGCCGGACTCCTCCGTCCATGCGATTTCCAAGGCAAGAATACTGGAGTGGGTTGCCATTTCCTACTCCAGGGGATCTTCCTGACCCAGGGATCGAACCCACATCCCTTGCAACCCCTGCATTGGCCACCACTAGTGCCACGTGGAAAGCTCTTAATATGTAATTACACCTATGCAATTCTACCGTAGTGTTCTGTACTTTTTCTTCTTTTTAAACCGGTCAAGAAGGGAACTAGCAAAACTCTGCTGAAAAACACAGGTATGAGTCTGGGAAGACAGTAAATGGAATATTTTGAGTACTAAAAACCATTTTCCACAACACTCATGCTATTCAACTTGGTACAATAATTATTAAGGGACCAAACTTTTTAAAAATCACTAAAAAAGATAGGACTTTTTTCAAGAAATACTACAAAAAGTGACAAAGTATTTGGAGGTCAAAAGATGGACTGTATGCCTGTGAATTCTGTATGCCTGTTAATTCTCAGTATGCTTTTCCTCAAGATGAAGAATTGTGCATAACCTGACTTTTCACCAAACCTTGTTTTCCTTAACACTTCCCCAAAGTGTGTCAGGGAAATTCTCCAGGACCACATAACATCTGCCTATCCTAGTCCTAGCCTCTTCCATTAGGTAGAAATTGGAAGAAAACTAGTTACTCTCAGCAGTCTGAAAGGCAATTAACCTTGTAGTCTCCAAATGATGAAGATATTAATACCATGGTGCTGGGGAAGACTCATGAGAGTCCCATGGACAGCAGGGAGATCAAACCAGTCCATCCTAATGGAAATCAACCCTGATTATTCATCGGGGAAAGACTGATGCTGAAGCTGAAGCTCCAATTGTCTGGACCCCTGATGTGAAGTGTCAACTCACTGGAAAAGATCCTGATGCTGAGAAAGACTGAAGGCAGGGGAAGACGACAACAGAAGATGAGATGGTTGGATGGGATCACCAACTCGATGGACATGAGTTTGAGCAGGCTCCAGGAGGTGGTGAAGGACAGGGAAGCCTGGCGTGCTGCAGTCCATGGAGTCACAAAGAGTTGGACACGACTGAGCAACTGAACAACACCCACCTTAGTACTGTCACTGTGCCATTCTTGCAATTTAAGAGCAAACTTTCTCAGTTTTTATAAGTCGTGATATTCTCCATGACCAATACCTGTGCACACTAATTTCTAAAGTATCTAATTTTAAATAACTCAATAAAATCAATACCGAACAGTTTCCAAAATGCAAATAAGACCTGACTCCAGGGAGCATGGCAGCACTCAGATTCGCTGTTTGAATAAGAATCATGTTGTCCCCCTGAGGCTCTGAGCTGCTGCTGTGCAGGGTACAACTTCTGGTTTTTAATGGAGGTTTCTCTTTTTTTCCTCTTAGGGCAATAACATGGGTCTGAAATGAGCTCTGGAGAGAGGCAGAGACAGTAGTGGAAGGATTTTTTTTTTCCCCTCCCAGTAAGTGATCTGCTCATAACGGGGAAGGATTTTTCATAGCAAATTCTGTTGCGGAACTCATACTGATTTTTCTCTTAAATTGTTAAAAGTTTTCTCAACATGCTGCCTATTAAAGAATTGCAGACGTGTGATATCAACACAGCTGGTAACTTCTTCAGACTCCTTCCGGGATGTGATGCTTGTTTCCCTCCTGCCTCAGGTCTTGGCAGGGAAGAGGACGTCAAAGGCCATGGTGGCCGTTGCTTCCAGAGTCTCAGTCTAGCCACAAGGGCCCTGGATGTTGGTATGGGACTCTCAGCCTGGATGTGGCAGAGGCATCCTTCAGGAACGGGATGTTCCCTGTGGTCTTCACCCTGCTGGGACTTCAACGTACACAAGTCAATAGGACACACCACGCAGGTCTAACTGGCTAGGCTGCCAGTGTGCGAGGATTCTGATGAAGCCTGCAGGCCTTGGGGCAACGAGACTCCATGGAGGCCATCAGAGTCTGCATTCTTGTCTTCACTGGAGAACTGGGTGGAAATCCTGGTGCATTCCTGTGGTCAGGCAGACTCACTGGATGAATTCAGCCATTTCTAGAAAATTTCTGTTGTGGACTGAATCCAGTCTGTGACTTTGATGGAGACATTGACCATCAAAGGGTCAACGTCTGGTGGAAAAATACAGCCCACCAGTCTTTATTTTGCTGGAACTCTGCAGGACAGGGGACTCGTGCTGATGAAAGGTGCCCCTAGGGTACCACATGGTACGAAGGATGTTGGCATCTTAAGTGCCTGACTTTCAGCAATGGCTTTCACTGTGCGAGTGTGCTAAGTCACTTCTGCTGCTGCTGCTGCTGCTAAGTTGCTTCAGTCGTGTCCGACTCTGTGCGACCCCATAGATGGCAGCCCACCAGACTCTGCTATCCCTGGGATTCTCCAGGCAAGAACACTGGAGTGGGTTGCCATTTCCTTCTCCAATGCATGAAAGTGAAAAGTGAAAGTAAAGTCACTCAGTTGTGTCCAACTCTTAGCGACCCCATGGACTACAGCCTACCAGCCTCCTCCGTCCATGGGATTTTCCAGGCAAGAGTACTGGAGTGGGGTGTCATTGCCTTCTCCGTAAGTTACTTCAGTGGTGTCTAACTCTGTGACCCTATAGACTGTAGTTAGCCAGGCTCCCCTGCCCATGGGATTTCCCAGGCAAGAATACTGGAGTGGGTTGCTATTTCCTCCTCCAGGGATCTTCCCAACCCAGGGATTGAACCCTCATCTGTTACATTTCCTGCATTGGCAGGCAGTTTCCTTTCCACTAGTGCCACCTGGGAAGCCCCAGTGACTTGCATTATGTGATATGACAAATGTCTGGCTGTATAGGATAACAGTTCATCATCAGGATGGTTGAGAGGGGCAGCTGTGGCTGCAACAGCAGGTACTGCAGAGGAACTGGACGAGTCCTGCGACATTTCCCATCAGCGAGCCTCTCGGTCCCGTTCAATATCGATGGCCGCTGGCTGTCTGCATGATCACGACGGACCTCCTTCAAGGCTTCTCTGTACCATCCCCACTGTTCAATTATAAAATGTGTATCTCAGAGTTCTCTGAAAAGCAATTGGAGGTAGTTTCAAAAGTATACTAAAAAGCTGCCTTGAAGTCAACTTCATAAATACTTTCTCTGATGTTTCAGTTTAAAAATTATGGATATAGGTTGATACTAAGAATATGCTATTGACTGGGAACTCCTATTAAAGTGGGCTATCATGTCACAATACAATTTAAAGTGATGTTAAAACAATGACTGAGAACTTTACAAAGTCTCTGGAGGGCTGTCTGAATCATAAAGCAATAAAGCATATATTCAGCATCAAATTCATTACAATTTTCAGAGTGTGGCAGACAGCTGACACATACCTAAGTCTCAATTAATCAATATGTTGGATTACAATAACTGTGATCAGTGCCTAGTCCCTGCCAGATGCTGGTCATGATGAACAAGCAGGACTTTCCGTACCTTCTCAGCCTCTTGTGGAATAATAAGCATCAGTTTCCAGACATTTAAGCAAATGACAAGGAAAAGGTCAAATATCCTTGTTTGACCTTTCCAGCTGAAAGGACAGTGAGTTCCAAAACTTACATGTGCTTTTTCCCCCCGTCTAACCTTCTGAGGCAAAAGAGAGAATCTCCATTTTTAAGTTTTGCAAATAGTTGACTCTTTGGTACTTTACCAATAGTGAAGAATTTTCTCTTTCAAGATCCAGTGAGTAAGTAGGTTAATGGGCATAAAAGGTTCTGACACTTTTAGTTTTTAGATGAAGAACAAATCAACATACTGGAAAATGTACCGCAAGGTCGGAAATTGGACAATGCAAATTGAACGACACCATCTGATCCTACAGCACATCTGGATAACTAGCAAAAACCATCTACAGCTCAGGGAATCTTACTAGAAAGTTCTGTCCAGACTGGAGTGGGAAGATGGCAGAGGAATAGGACGGGGAGACCACTTTCTCCCTCACAAATTCATCAAAAGAACATTTCAACACTGAGCAAACTCCACAAAACAACTTCTGAATACTGGCAGAGGACATCAGGCACCCAGAGAAGCAAATCATTGTCTTCAAAAACAGGTAGGAAAAATTATAAAAGATGAAAAAGAGAGACAAAGGAGGTGGGGAGGGAGCTCCGTCCCGGGAAGGGAATCCCGTCCCAGGAAGGGAATCTTAAGAAGAGAGGTTTCCAAACACCAGGAAACACTCTCCCTGCCGAGTCTGTGGTGAGCCTTGGAAGCACAGAGGGCAACATAACAGGAAGGAAAAATAAATAAATAATTAAAACCAACAGATTACAAGCCCAACAGTAACTCCCCCAGTGGAAAAGCAGCACAGACGCCTGCATCCGCCACTAGCAAGTGGGGGCAGGGCAGGGAGGCGCGGGAGGCGCGGGCTGCAGTGCTTTCTAAGAATCGGGCAGGAAAGCCCCACATGTAACCAGAATGAACAAACTTGGGCTAGCAGACCAGACTGTGGGATAGCTACCACATGAAAAGCTCGAACATAAGACACTGCCAGGACCATGCACAGAACAAAGGATGGAACAGAAATAGCCAGCTGCAGACCATCCCCCACCGGGGACAGGCAGCCAGACCCATAAGGGCTGGAAAGGGGCAATTGCAGCCCTGGAGAGACTTTACCTACCAAACTGCAAGCAGGCTTCTTTGCTAAGGCTTCTGGGGGTTCTGGACAGTCACCATCCGCCTCACAAGGGGCACCAGCGGTACATCCAGAAAACTGAGCAGCAGAGACGGAAAGGCGATAAGTCGCAGCGACTGCACTCGCCAAACACCTGAGGTACTTGGACCTGGGAAGGGCACAAAACACAGTCCCAACCGAATCTGTGTCTCTGAGGGCTACCTGAGTGCCAAGCCTGAGCGGCTTAGACCAGGGAGGTGCATGCAGCCTAGGGCCGGCCTCAGATGGTTCCCAGCAGAGCAACGTAGAGCCTGAGCGGTTTGTGTGCCGTGAGCAGGGGCAGGCCCAGCGGGGCTGAGACACTGTGTGCACACGACAGTGTTATTTGTTTGCAGCATCCCTCCCTCCCCACAGCACGACTGAACAAGTGAGCCTAAAAAAAAAAAAGTGTCCACCACCATCCCCTCTGTGTCAGGATGGAAATCAGACACTGAAGAGACCAGCAAACAGAAGAAAAACAGAGAGAACCACCTTGGAAGTAACCCCACACTGCCCACAACACCAGAGAAAGGGCCAGATATATCTTTACTATTTTTACGATCATTCTTCTTTTTTTTCCTTTTTTTTTGTTTTTTGTTAATGTTGTTATGTGGTTGTTTTTTCTTCTTTTCTTTTTCTTCTTCTTTTTTTTCTAACTTTTAAAAATTTTCTTCTTTAATTTTTATTTCTATAACCTACTATTACTTTTCAAAAAAAAAAGACCCTATTTTTTAAGGCAAACGCCATATATAGTCTTTGCGTGGTTGTTGTTGATTTTTTAAAATAATTCTTGTGGCTTTTTTTTTCTTTTTCTTCTTCTTCTTCTTTTCTTCAATATTGTATTTTTGAAAATCCAACCTCTACTCTAGATTTTTAATCTTTGCTTTTTGGTTTTTGTTGTCAATTTTGTGCATTTAAAAACCCAAACTTCACTACCCAATTTTGCCTGAGAGCGCAATTACTGGCTTGACCACTCTTTCCTCCTTTAGACTCTCATTTTTCTCCACCAGGTGGCCTCTGTCTCTTCCCTCCCCCTTCTCTTCTCTACCCAACTCTGTGAATCTCTGCGTGTTCCAGATGGTGGAGAACACCTAAGGAACTGGTTACTGGCTGGATCTGTCTCTCTCCTTTTCATTTCCCTCTCTTATCCTCCTGGCCACCTCTGTCTACTTCCTCCCTCTCCTCTTCCCTGTATAACTCCGTGAATACCTCTGAGTGGTCCAGACTGTGCAGCGCACATAAGGAAGTGATTACTGGCTAGCTTCCTCTCTCCTCTTTTGATCCCACCTCATCTCATTCCAGTCACCTCTAACTACCCCCTCCCTCTTCTCTTCTCCATGTAACTCAGTGAACCTCTCTGGGTGTTCCTCAATGTGGAGAAACTTTTCATCTTTAACCTAGATGTTTTATCATCAGTGCTGTATAGATGGAGAAGTCTTGAGGCTACTGTAAAAATAAAACTGAAAACCAGAAGCAGGAGGCTTAAGTCCAAATCCTGAGAACATCAGAGAACTCCTGAATCCAGGGAACATTAAGCAATAGGAGCTCATCAAATGCCTCCATACCTACACTGAAACCAAGCACCACACAAGGGCCAACAAGTTCCAGAGCAAGACATACCATGCAAATTCTCCAGCAACACAGGAACACACCCCTGAGCTTCAATATACAGGCAGCTCAAAGTTACTCCAAAACCATTGACATCTCATAACCCATTACTGGTCACTCCATTGCACTCCAGAGAGAAGAAATCCAGCTCCACCCACCAGAACTCCAACACAAGCCTCCCTAACCAAGAAACCTTGACAAGCCACTGATACAAACCCAACCAAAGTGAGGAAGCTCCATAATAAAGAGAACTCCACAAATTCCCAGAATATAGAAAGGCCACCCGAAACGCAGCAATATAACCAAAATGAAGAGACAGAGGAATACTCAGCAGGTTACGGAACAGGAGAAATGCCCACCAAACCAAACAAAAGAGGAAGAGACAGTGAATCTACCTGAGAAAGAATTCCAAATATCGATAGTGAAAATGATCCAAAATCTTGAAATAAAAGTGGAATCACAGATAAATAGCCTGGAGACAAGGATTGAGAAGATGCAAGAAAGTTTTAACAAGGACCTAGAAGAAATAAAAATATATAATGAATAATGCAATAAATGAGATCAGAAACACTTTGGAGGCAACAAATAGTAGGATAACGGAGGCAGAAGATAGGATTAGTGAAATAGAAGATAGAATGGTAGAAATAAATGAATCAGAGAGGAAAAAATAAAAACTAATTATAAAAAAATGAGGACAATCTCAGAGACCTCCAGGACAATATGAAAGGCTCCAACATTCGAATTATAGGAGTCCCAGAAGAAGAAGACCAAAAGAAAGACCATGAGAAAATCCTAGAGGAAATAATAGTTGAAAACTTCCCTAAAATGGGGAAGGAAATAATCACCCAAGTCCAAGAAACCCAGAGAGTTCCAAATAGGATAAACCCAAGGCAAAACACCCGAAGACACATATTAATCAAATTAACAAAGATCAAACACAAAGAACAAATATTAAAAGCAGCAAGGGAAAAACAACAAATAACACACAAGGGGATTCCCATAAGGATAACAGCTGATCTTTCAATAGAAACCCTTCAGGCCAGGAGGGAATGGCAAGACATTCTTAAAATGATGAAAGCAAATAACCTACAGCCCAGATTACTGTACCCAGCAAGGATCTCATTCAAATATGAAGGAGAAATCAAAAGCTTTACAGACAAGCAAAAGCTGAGAGAATTCAGCACCACCAAACCAGCTCTCCAACAAATGCTAAAGGATATTCTCTAGACAGGTAACACAAAGAGGGTGTATAAACCTGAACCCAAAACAATAATGTAAATGGCAACGGGATCATACTTATCAATAATTACCTTAAACGTAAATGGGTTGAATGTCCCAAGCAAAAGGCAAAGACTGGCTGAATAGATACAAAAACAAGACCCCTCTATATGCTGCTTACAAGAGACCCACCTCAAAACAAGGGATACATACAGACTGAAAATGAAGGGCTGGAAAAAGATATATCACGCAAATAGAGACCAAAAGAAAGCAGGAGTGGCAATACTCATATCCGATAAAATAGACTAAAACAAAGGCTGTGAAAAGAGACAAAGAAGGCCACTACATAATGATCAAAGGATCAATCCAAGAAGAAGATATAACAATTATAAATATATATGCACCCAATATAGGAGCACCGCAATATGTAAGACAAATGCTAACAAGTATGAAAGGGGAAATCAACAATAACACAATAATAGTGGGAGACTTTAAAACCCCACTCACACCTATGGACAGATCAACTATACAGAAAATCAACAAAGAAACGCAAACTTTAAATGATACAATAGACCAGTTAGATCTAATTGATATCTATAGGGCATTTCACCCCAAAACAATGAATTTCACCTTTTTCTCAAGTGCTCACGGAACCTTCTCCAGGATAGATCACATCCTGGGCCATAAATCTAAACTTGATAAATTCAAAAAAATCAAAATCATTCCAAGCATCTTTTTTGACCATAATGCACTAAGAGTAGATCTCAGTTACAGGAGAAAAACTATTAAAAATTCCAACATATGGAGGCTGAACAACACGCTTCTGAATAACCAACAAATCACAGAAGAAATCAAAAAAGAAATCAAAATATTCATAGAAACGAATGAAAATGAAAACACAACAACCCAAAACCTGTGGGACACTATAAAAGCAGTGCTAAGAGGAAAGTTCATAGCAATACAGGCATATCTCAAGAAACAAGAAAAAAGTCAAATAAATAACCCAACTTTACACCTAAAGCAACTAGAAAAGGAAGAAATGGAGAACCCCAGAGTTAGTAGAAGGAAAGAAATCTTAAAAATTAGGGCAGAAATAAATGCAAAAGAAACAAAAGAGACCATAGCAAAAATCAACAAAGCCAAAAGCTGGTTCTTTGAAAGGATAAATAAAATTGACAAACCATTAGCCAGACTCATCAAGAAACAAAGAGAAAAATCAAATCAATAAGATTAGAAATGAAAATGGAGAGATCACAACAGACAACATAGAAATACAAAGGATCATAAGAGACTACTATCAGCAATTATATGCCAATAAAATGGACAACGTGGAAGAAATGGACAAATTCTTAGAAAAGTACAATTTTCCAAAACTGAACCAGGAAGAAATAGAAAAATCTTAACAGACCCATCACAAGCATGGAAATTGAAACTGTAATCAGAAATCTTCCAGCAAACTAAAGCCCAGGTCCAGATGGCTTCACAGCCGAATTCTACCAAAAGTTTCGAGAAGAGGTAACACCTATCCTACTCAAACTCTTCCAGAAAATTGCAGAGGAAGGTAAACTTCCAAACTCATTCTATGAGGCCACCATCACCCTAATACCAAAACCTGACAAAGGTGCTACAAACAAAGAAAACTACAAGCCAATATCACTGATGAACATAGATGCAAAAATCCTCAATAAAATTCAGCAATCAGAATCCAACAACACATTAAAAAGATCATACACCATGACCAAGTGGGCTTTATCCCAGGGATGCAAGGATTCTTCAATATCCGCAAATCAATCAATGTAATTCACCACATTAACAAATTGAAAAATAAAAGCCATATGATTATCTCAATAGATGCAGAGAAGGCCTTTACCAAAATTCAACATCCATTTATGATAAAAACTCTCCAGAAAGCAGGAATAGAAGGAACATACCTCAACATAATAAAAGCTATATATGACAAACCCACAGCAAACATTATCCTCAATGGTGAGAAACTGAAAGCATTTCCCCTAAAGTCAGGAACAAGACAAGGGTGCCCACTTTCACCACTACTATTCAACATAATTCTGGAAGTTTTGGCCACAGCAATCAGAGCAGAAAAAGAAATAAAAGGAATCCAAATTGGAAAAGAAGAAGTAAAACTCTCACTGTTTGCAGATGACATGATCCTCTACATAGAAAATCCTAAAGACTCTGCCAGAAAATTACTAGAGCTAATCAATGAATATAGTAAAGTTGCAGGATATAAAATCAACACGCAGAAATCTCTTGCATTCCTATACACTAATAATGAGAAAGTAGAAAAAGAAATTAAGGAAACAATTCCATTCACCATTGCAACGAAAAGAATAAAATACTTAGGAATATATCTACCTAAAGAAACTAAAGACCTATATATAGAAAACTATAAAACACTGATGAAAGAAATCAAAGAGGACACTAATAGATGGAGAAATATACCATGTTCATGGATCAGAAGAATCAATATAGTGAAAATGAGTATACTACCCAAAGCAATCTACAGATTCAATGCAATTCCTATCAAGCTACCAGCTGTATTTTTCACAGAACTAGAACAAATAATTTCAAGATTTGTATGGAAATACAAAAAACCTCGAATAGCCAAAGCAATCTTGAGAAAGAAGAATGGAACTGGAGGAATCAACCTGCCTGACTTCAGGCTCTACTACAAAGCCACAGTCATCAAGACAGTATGGTACTGGCACAAAGACAGACATAGAGATCAATGGAACAAAATAGAAAGCCCAGAGATAAATCCACACACATATGGACACCTTATCTTTGACAAAGGAGGCAAGAATATACAATGCAGTAAAGACAATCTCTTTAACAAGTGGTGCTGGGAAAACTGGTCAACCACTTGTAAAAGAATGAAACTAGATCACTTTCTAACACCACACACAAAAATAAACTCAAAATGGATTAAAGATCTAAATGTAAGACCAGAAACTATGAAACTCCTAGAGGAGAACATAGGCAAAACACTCTCTGACATAAATCACAGCAGGATCCTCTATGATCCACCTCCCAGAATTCTGGAAATAAAAGCAAAAATAAACAAATGCGATCTAGTTAAAATTAAAAGCTTCTGCACAACAAAGGAAACTATAAGCAAGGTGAAAAGACAGCCTTCGGAATGGGAGAAGATAATAGCAAATGAAGTAACTGACAAACAACTAATCTCAAAAATATACAAGCAACTTATGTAGCTCAATTCCAGAAAAATAAACAACCCAATCAAAAAATGGGCCAAAGAACTAAATAGACATTTCTCCAAAGAACACATATGGATGGCTAACAGACACATGAAAAGATGCTCAACATCACTCATTATTAGAGAAATGCAAATCAAGACCACAATGAGGTACCACTTCACACCAGTCAGAATGGCTGTGATCCAAAAGTCTGCAAGCAATAAATGCTGGAGAGGGCATGGAAAAAAGGGAACCCTCTTACACTGTTGGTGGAAATGCAAACTAGTATAGCCACTATGGAGAACAGTGTGGAGATTCCTTTGAAAATTGCAAATAGAACTGCCTTATGACCCAGCAATCCCACTGCTGGGCATACACACCAAGGAAACCAGAATAGAAAGAGACACGTGTACCCCAATGTTCATCGCAGCACTGTTTATAATAGCCAGGACATGGAAACAACCTAGATGTCCATCAGCAGATGAATGGATAAGAAAGCTGTGGTACATATACACAATGGAGTATCATTCAGCCATTAAAAAGAATACATTTGAATCAGTTCTGATGAGATGGATGAAACTGGAGCCGATTGATTATACAGAGTGAAGTAAGCCAGAAAGAAAAACACCAATACAGTATACTAACACATATATACGGAATTTAGAAAGATGGTAATGATGGCCCTGTATGCGAGACAGCAAAAGAGACACAGATGTGTAGAGCGGACTTTTGGACTCTGTGGGAGAGGGAGAGGGAGAGGGTGGGATGATTTGGGAGAATGGCATTGAAACATGTATACTATCATGTAAGAAATGAATCGCCAGTCTATGTTCGATGCAGGATACAGGATGCTTGGGGCTGGTGCACGGGCATGACCCATAGAGATGGTATGGGGAGGGAGGTGGGAGGAGGGTTCATGTTTGGGAACTCATGTACACTCATGGTGGATTCATGTCAATGTATGGCAAAACCAATACAGTATTATAAAGTAAAATAAAGTAAAAAAAAAAAAAGAAAAGAAAAGAAAAGAAAGTTCTGTCCATTTACAATCCCCACAATAAGTTCAGTATCTGGAAGAACAAGTCCAGTGCCTGAAGACTCGAACATCATTCTGTGCTTGTTAATGTTGTTGTTGAGTCATTCAGTTGTGTCCGACTCTTTGCAACCCAGTGGACTGCAGCATGCCAGGCTTCCCTATCCTTCACCATCTCCTGGAGCTTGCTCAAACTCACATCCATTGAATCAGTGATGCCATCCAACCATCTCATCCTCTGTCGCCCCTTTCTCCTCTTGCCTTCAATCCTTCCCAGCATCAGGGTCTTTTCCAATGAGTCAGCTCTTCGCATCAGGTGGCCAAATATTGGAACTTCAGCTTTAGCATCCATCCTTCCAATGAATAGTCAGGGTTGATTTCCTTTAGGATTCACTAATGACAAGTGTTAGTTCTTTAAAATATACCAGGTTGGGAGAGTTAAGACAATGTGTAATCTAATTATGTGTATTAGTAAAACAACTGCTTGCATAGCTGACATATAAATTTGATAAGGCAACAAATCTTCTACAGAGAAAGGGGCAAGAGACTTAGTTCCAGAAATGTGACAAAATGCATCCAGCATGGAGTGTTCCCTGCAGGACTGGCACAAGGCCAGGTGCAGAGGATGCAAAAACAAGCAGAGTCTAGTGCCATGAGTTCACGGTCTCATGGACACATAAACAGTCAGGAAGATGCACTCAGCATTATTCAAGAAGCGACTGCAAGAGGACGCAGGTCAAGCAGTGCATGCATGCTGAGTTGTTTCAGTCGTGTCCAACTCTTTGCAACCCCATGGACTGTGGCCCACCAGGCTCCTGTCCATGCGATACTCCAGGCAAGAATACTGGAGTGGGTTGCCTTGCCCTCTTCCAGGGGATCTTCCCAACTCAAAGACTGAACCTGCATCTCTTATGTCTCCTGCATTGGCAGGTGGGTTCTTTACCACTGTCGCCCCCTGGGAAGCACCAGGTCATGCAGATGGTGAGGCAAAGTCTGCCTGGCCAGGTCAGCAAGCTCTGTCCTCCACACGCAGGCCCCTTGCTTGCTGATGCTCTGATGGGGGGAGGGGGCTCGCGAATGCATGCCTCATTTCCGCTGGTCCCCTGCCTCAGAGACAGAGATGCCCAGGGCCCTGGGGGATCTGCTCCATCCTGAGCTTCAGCATCTTTCCCACTAAGGACTCTTGAAACCCCATCTTTACAGCCTCGCACATCTTGGTGTGGGAACTCAAGGGCTCAGACCTCTGACTCTCTCTGATCTTGGCAAGCAGACAGCTTCACACATCTCTGTCTTCAGCCCCCACGAGCCTGCTCAGCTCACATTAGGAGGCAAAGTAGAGAGACGGCAAGGGCGGGGGCTCGGCAGTGAGATGGGTCCAAACCCCTGCTCCATTATCTTTAGCTGAGGGACTGAGGGTACCTGTAGGGCAGGGTACCCTCAACATAGGAAGAAGACTCTGACATGGATCACCCCAGCACACAACGTGACATACATGGTACCCACACCATCAGCTCATGGAAACACCCGCACACATCCTTCTCTTCTCCCCTTGCCCTCCCTGCCACCCTGCCCTGAGGCCCAGCTCACCTCTGCTCCCCCTTCGGATGCGGGGCCCCTGTCATTTCCTCAGAGACCCCCTCCTGGACCTCCTAGCACCCTCTCCCCTGGCTGCTGTCAGTGGCTGTCACTAAGCACAGCTCTGTCCTCATCCACCTCACCCTCCCCAGGCCTGGGATAATAATGAGGAGGAAGAATGTGTTTAAAGACCACAGGAACAAAGGAATGACTGGATCCAGGAAGAAATGGTTCTGAGGAAGGGCCGCGAGGGTCCTGCAGGGTTAGGGACGTGGCACCGGGCAGGGGGGCTTGGCTCCCCTCCCCTCCCGCAGCTTGGCCTTCATCTGTTCAATTCTGGGTTACCCCGATGCCCCTGGAAGGCAGTAAAATACATCAGTTGTAGTTTTCGTTTAGTCACTAAGTCGTGTCTGACTTTTTTTTTTACTTTATTTTACTTTACAATACTGTATTGGTTTTGCCATACATCAACATGAATCCGCCATGGGTGTACACGTGCTCTGGGAGCACGTGTCTGACTTTTGGTGACCCCCTGGACTGTAAGCCCATCAGGCTCCTCTCTCCATGGGATTCTCCGGTCAAGAATACTGGAGTGTTGGAGGCACCAGCAATGTGTGAAGCCGTCTGCTTGCCAATACAGGAGGCAGTCTAAAACCTGATTGCTTCTGAAGCTCTTTCCTAAGATGGACAGCTTCTGCCTCAGGGTGCTAGAGACACTATGACCATGTACGTCCCCGCTGCTTATTACTGCAGAAGCACCTGAAGCACACCCAGCCTGCATTCATTGCCCACGACACACGACGGGGCCCATCTCACCTCCTGCGCTTCCCCAAGGAATTCTCTAGATGTGTTCAGAGAGGGTCTACCTTTGGTGGCATGGAGCCCTCAGAGAAAACTTCCAACACTTTGGCATTCATTCCAAGACTAAATTCTCTTGATTATTGACATCTGGTATTATGTTAATTTCATTCACACTGGATGCCTTTAAGTCTCTGTGCTTACAAAGAGCTGAGTGCTGGGTACAGGTGCCACAGCCACCAAGACCACATTTGGAAAGCAGGTGTACTTGACAGTAAAATTTCTTCATAGTGTGTGTGTGTGTGTGTGTGTGTGTGTGTGTGTGTGTGTGTAATCTTCTGTGTCCCTCGTTCTGTGCTCTACAAGTTCTGCTCTCCCTTTCTGCTCCCTCCTGTTTCATCTTCTTTCCTGTTAGAGCTTCATTTTTCCTTCTACTTGTTTTGTGTGTGTGTTCTGCAGGATTTGGGGAGAGCTGCCTTAGAAAGATTTTTCAGGAAATGTTCTTCATTTTAAGGCTAAACAGTGAAACAACACTCAAACAAAGATTCCTTTGAAACTTCTTATTACTCAACCCCTGTATTCACAGAGGGTTTCCCAGGAGGCTCAGCAGTAAAGAATCTGCCTGCAATGCAGGAGACTCAGGTTGCATCCCTAGGTGGGGAAGATCCCCTGGAGGAAGGAAATGGCAATCCACTCCAGTATTCTTGACTGGAGAATCCCATGGACAGAGGAGCCTGATGGGCTACAGTCCAGGGGGTCACCAAAAGTCAGACACGACTTAGTGACTAAACAAAAACAAGAACGATGTTCACAGAAGTGAAAAAAAAATTCTGATGTCAACATCATGAACAGATAAACAGCAGCTACCTCCACAGTTTAGGCAAATGCAGCCCATCATGTGACAGACGCCTGATGCTACAGAAAGAGTGACTCGACCCAGATTCTCAGTCCCTTGGGGAAGAGTCTCCCACAAAACTTCAGGGCACTTGTGTGAAACACAGATGACTGGACTATTCTCCTCTCCACATGCAGGAGCTTCTTTTTCAAACATGCAAATATCACCTGTGAATGGGACTGCTTCCCCAAGTGGGCAGGAGGCAGGGTCTGAAGGCGCATCACCAGCGGGGCTGAGGGTCTCGGGACAGCAGTGGTGCCCCTCTGGTTTGTCATAAAGCGAGGCTTCGGGCAGACATGTCCATATTTCTTTCAAATGAAAAGGATTTGGGCTGTAACATTCATTAATGGTAAGACAGCGATTCTGTCATCTCCAAGGAGAAATTTCTGGCCAAGCAGAAAGCATTCTTCACAAGAAAGGAAAGACTGTCAGTGAACAGAATAAGAATGTCAAGAGATGCTGAAATGGCTTTTCACTTCAGACATCAATGCCAATCTGTCCAACAGAAAGTAAAGTCCCCAGAGTTTCTGCAGAAGAAGTTTACTTTTATGTTGAAAGGGGACCTGAGCAAATGGTCAGAGAAGCAGCAAAAGTCACAGGGCATCTAGGACATGCCCACCAATGGGAGCTGGGTCGGGAGGTTAAATCTAAGGTGCTATGAATCCGCTCTGATGAACTTACAGAGACATGTTTGAGTACTGGTCATACCTTCAACAGGAGAAGGCAATGGCAACCCACTCCAGTACTCTTGCCTGGAGAATCCCATGGACGGAGGAGCCTGGTGGGCTGCTGTCTATGGGGTCGCACAGAGTTGGACACAACTGAAGTAACTTAGCAGCAGCAGCATACCTTCAACAATACAGTGCTTTATTTCTTTAAATTAATTTTTATTGGAGTGTAGTTGCTTTTGTTAGTTTTTTCTGTACAACAAAATGAACCAGCCATACATATACACCTATCCCCTCCCTTTTGGACTTCCTTCCCATTTAGGTCACCACATAGCACTGAGTAGAGTTTCTGTGCTGCACAGTAGGTTCTCATTGCTGTTGTTCTGTCTCTAAGTTGTGTCTCTAACTCTTTGCCACCTCAAAGATTGTAGCGTGCCAGGCTTCCTTGTCCTTTGCTATCTCCCGGAGCTTGCTCGAACTCATGTCCAATAAGTTGGTGATGCCTTCCAACCATCTCATCCTCTGCCACCCCATTCTCCTCTTGCCTTCAGTCTTTCCTAGCATCAGGGTCTTTTCCAATGAGTCTTTGCATCAGGTGGCCAAAGTATTGGAACTTTAGCTTTTGTATCAGTCCTTCCAATGAATAGTCAGGGATGATTTCCTTTAGGATTGACTGGCTTGATGTCCTTGCTATCCAAGAGTCTTCTCCAGCACCACAATCTAAAGCATCAATTCTTTGGCACTCAGCCTTTTTTACAGCCCAGCTCTCACATCCATACATGATAGGAAATTCTGATAACTTCATCTTCCTCCCAGTGTGGACATCTCCCTTCTCAGAGGCTATGAACACATGAGAACTGTGTGGGTGTCTTGGGGGAGTGGACACTCCCAAAGCAAAGCATTTGTCTCCTTTATTCATCACTTGGCCCAGGATGTTGCCAAGCCTGCTTTCCTCATCTGTAATTCCAGTGCTAATGAGAAATATCTCCAGGCCACAGAGAAGAACCTTCACCTCTCAAATATTCCAGGATCAAAGAGAGACAGCCCATGCCTCTCCATCAGGTGGAGGGTGTGAGACCTGTTTTGCCTCCATGATAAGTACTGAGGGCTTGGAAAGAAACTGCCCTAATACACAATCTGCTTGGAGAGAAAGTGCCTGTTTTATGAGAGCAAGTTTACTAAACTTGGTGTTTACACCTTATAATGAGAGTCAGTGAAGAAGAGCTCAGTCCTTGAGCTCTTAAGTCCTTAGCTCAGTCCTTGAGCTCTGAGTCCTTAGCTCAGACCTAGGACAAGAAGAGCTTGTCCTAAAGGTTAGAGCAGAAGGGTAAGACAGGAGAGAAGGTACAAGATCCTGGAGCAACTGAGAGAACGAGGCAGTGTAATTTCTTTTCTTAAAAGACTTTCAGCCAAACATGGTTCTGAGTTTCTCTATCCAGACATCACTGCTATTCTGACATTCCATTATTGCAGAGAGCAGACTTCAAATAGGAATGCCAAGCACCTCATGCCTAAATAGAGCGAGAATCAGGATTTGACATCTTGAATGCATGTAAGTGATTCTTAGCTAGATCACCGGATAGTCACTGTGTTAGATGATTTCTGAACTGAAATTCTTCAGACCTAGAAATCCCCACTGCCAAATAGAGAATGAGTGTTGCTGCCGACCCTGGTACATGTGGGCTGTTTTGGTTTTGATCTATTACACAAGTTGGGAGATACAAGAAAACTTAATCTCTTTATGAATTAAAGGGGCTATTATCTTACATAAATAAGGATAAAAAATACTTCAGTACTGTATGAAAATGTACCTGAAATGTGTTTAGTGTGCCAATTAGGTATTTGGTTGAGTCAATCTGAGTGCATTGCATCTCTTCTTGTTGCCATGGTTACTGTTGCCTTGTCGGGGTACATCGAATATCATTTATGGCATAGAGGATATTTATTAGCAAAGACAACAGTTTTTCTATTATTTACATGGTTCTACATCATTCATTGTTTTCTTGTTTTCCTTTATTAATTTTAGATGATGCCATTTCCTTCAAATTTTGGCTCCAAACCTTTAATGGTTTTGATGTATAAAAAATCAGATTATAAAATAATGATAAAGTGGGCGGCGGCCGAGAGGAGCTACCCCGTGTCCGAGGTCAGTGGCGGCCGGGAGGAGACACCCCATGTCTGAGATCAGGGGAGGCCAGGAGAAGCCACCTCATGCCTGAGGCCAGGGCGGGTGACCTTGAGGAGCCACCCACGTCCGAGGCCAGGGCCAGCGGCCGGGAGGAGCAACCCGAGGAGCGGTGGCTGCGCAGGCACAGGAGGGCCTAGAGGAGCTATCCCACGTTGAAATCAGGAACGGCGGCGGTAAGGAGATACCCCTCGTCCAAGGTAAGGAGCAGTGGCTGTGCTTTCCTGGAGCAGCCGTGAAGAGATACCCCATGCCAAGGTAAGAGAAACCCCAGTAACATGGTAAGTGTTGCAAGAGGGCATCAGAGGGCAGACACACTGAAACCATACTCACAGAAAACTAGTCAATCTAATCACACTAGGACCACAGCCTTGTCTAACTCAATGAAACTAAGCCATGCCTGCAGGGCAACTCAAGATGGATGGGTCATGGTGGAGAGGCCTGACAGAATGTGGTCCACTGGAGAAGGGAATGGCAAACCACTTCAGTATTCTTGCCTTGAGAACCCCATGAACAGTAGGAAAAGGCAAAATGATAGGATACCAAAAGATGAACTCCCCAGGTCATTAGGTGCCCAATATGCTACTGGAGATCAGTGGAGAAATAACTCCAGAAAGAACGAAGGGATGGAGCCAAAGCAAAAACAATACCCAGTTGTGGATGTGACTGGTGATGGAAGCAAGATCCGATGCTGTAAGGAGCAATATTGCATAGGAACCTGGAATGTCATGTCCATGAATCAAGGTAAATTGGAAGTGGTCAAAGAGATGGCAAGGGTGAACGTCAACATTCTAGGAATCAGCGAACTAAAATGGACTGGAATGGGTGAATTTAACTCAGATGACCATTACATATACTACTGCGGGCAGGAATCCCTTAGAAGAAATGAAGTAGCTATCATGGTCAACAAAAGAGTCCAAAATGCAGTACTTGGATGCAGTCTCAAAAACGACAGAATGATCTCTGTTCGTCTCCAAGGCAAACCATTCAATATCACAGTTATCCAAGTCTATGCCCCAACCAGTAACGCTGAAGAAACTGAAGTTGAACGGTTTTATGAAGACCTACAAGACCTTTGAGAACTAATACCCACAAAAGATGTCCCTTTCATTATAGGGGACTGGAATGCAAAAGTAGGAAGTCAAGAAACACCAGGAGTAACAGGCAAATTTGGCCGTGGAATGCAGAATGAAGCAGGGCAAAGACTAATAGAGTTTTGCCAAGAGAATGCACCGCTCATAGCAAACACCCTCTTCCAACAACACAAGAGAAGACTCTACACATGGACATCACCAGATTGTCAACACTGAAATCAGATTGATTATATTCTTTGCAGCCAAAGATGGAGAAGCTCTATACAGTCAACAAAAACAAGACCGGGAGCTGACTGTGGCTCAGATCATGAACTCCTTATTGCCAAATTCAGACTGAAATTGAAGAAAGTAGGGAAAACCACTAAACCATTCACATATGACCTAAATCAAATCCATTATGATTATACAGTGGAAGTGAGAAATAGATTTAAGGGCCTAGATCTGATAGATAGAGTGCCTGATGAACTATGGAATAAGGTTCGTGACATTGTACAGGAGACAGGGATCAAGACCATCCCCATGGAAAAGAAATGCAAAAAAGCAAAATGGCTGTCTGGGGAGGCCTTACAAATAGCTGTGAAAAGAAGAGAGGTGAAAAGCAAAGGAGAAAAGGAAAGATATAAGCATCTGAATGCAGAGTTCCAAAGAATAGCAAGAACAGATAAGAAAGCCTTCTTCAGAGACCAATGCAAAGAAATAGAGGAAAACAACAGATTGGAAAAGACTAGAGATCTCTTCAAGAAAATTAGAGATACCAAGGGAACATTTCATGCAAAGATGGGCTCGATAAAGGACTGAAATGGTAGGGACCTAACAGAAGCAGAAGATATTAAGAAGAGGTGGCAAGAATACAGGGAAGAACTGTACAAAAAAGATCTTCACAACCCAGATAATCATGATGATGTGATCACTAGTCTAGAGCCAGACATCCTGGAATGTGAAGTCAAGTGGGCCTTAGAAAGCATCACTACGAGCAAAGCTAGTGGAGGTGATAGAATTCCAGTTGAGCTGTTTCAAATCCTGAAAGATGATGCTGTGAAAGTGCTGCACTCAATATGCCAGCCGATTTGGAAAACTCAGCAGTGGCCACAGGACTGGAAAAGGTCAGTTTTCATTCCAATTCCAAAGAAAGGCAATGCCAAAGAATGCTCAAACTACCGCACAATTGCACTCATCCTTCATGCTAGTAAAGTAATGCTCAAAATTCTCCAAGCCAGACTTCAGCAATACATGAACCGTGAACTCCCTGATGTTCAAGCTGGTTTTAGAAAAGGCAGAGGAACCAGAGATCAAATCGCCAACATCCGCTGGATCATGGAAAAAGCAAGAGAGTTCCAGAAAAACATCTATTTCTGCTTTATTGACTATGCCAAAGCCTTTCACTGTGTGGATCACAATAAACTGGAAAATTCTTCAAGAGATGGGAATACCAGACCACCTGACCTGCCTCTTGAGAAATCTGTATGCAGGTCAGGAAGCAACAGTTAGAACTGGACATGGAACAACAAACTGGTTCCAAATAGGAAAAGGAGTACGTCAAGGCTGTATATTGTCACCCTGCTTATTTAACTTCTATGCAGAGTACATCATGAGAAATGCTGGACTGGAAGAAACACAAGTTGGAATCAAGGTTGCCGGGAGAAATATCAATCACCTCAGATATGCAGATGACACCACCCTTATGGCAGAAAGTGAAGAGGAGCTAAAAAGCTTCTTGATGAAAGTGAAAGAGGAGAGTGAAAAAGTTGGCTTAAAGCTCAACATTCAGAAAACGAAGATCATGGCATCTGGTCCCATCACTTCATGGGAAATAGATGGGGAAACAGTAGAAACAGTGTCAGACTTTATTTTGGGGGGCTCCAAAATCACTGCAGATGGTGACTGCAGCCATGAAATTAAAAGACACTTACTCCTTGGAAGAAAAGTTATGACCAACCTAGATAGCATAATCAAAAGCAGAGACATTACTTTGCCAACAAAGGTCTGTCTAGTCAAGGCTATGGTTTTTCCTGTGGTCATGTATGGATGTGAGAGTTGGACTGTGAAGAAGGCTGAGTGCCGAAGAATTGATGTTTTTGAACTGTGGTGCTGGAGAAGATTCCTGAGGGTCCCTTGGACTGCAAGGAGATCCAACCTGTCCAATCTGAAGGAGATCAGCCCTGGGATTTCTTTGGAAGGAATGATGCTAAAGCTGAGGCTCCAGTACTTTGGCCACCTCATGTGAAGAGTTGACTCATTGGAAAAGACTCTGATGCTGGGAGAGATTGGGGGCAGGAGGAGAAGGGGATGACACAGGATGAGATGGCTGGATGGCATCACGGACTCGATGGACGTGAGTCTGAGTGAACTCCCGGAGATGGTGATGGACAGGGAGGCCTGGCATGCTGCGATTCATGGGGTCGCAAAGAGTCAGACACGACTGAGCGACTGAACTGAACTGAACTGAAGGAAATGAGAAACTAAACTAAAAAAAAAGATAAGATTTCTGAGTTATTCTACATGTAGCTACTCTGATGACTTTTTTCCCTCTTTATTTGCCTTTAGAAAGATAAGGCTTAAAAAAAATTTTCCCCCAGTAGTAGTGGATTTTTATTAACATACTTTGCCTAGTTTTTGGTCTGTAACTCTGGAAAGACACTTTAAAAAAAACATTTCTTAGCAGTAGCATGAAATAATAGCAGTTTCCTTAATATGCTGGCTATCACAGTGACAGTGATAAAAACATATTCACACAGTACTTCCCAAATCATAAAGCAGATTGATGTTTGCTTTCCATCTCGGTAACTGTGGTCACCATTTTCCATTAAGGTGATAGAGAGTAGGCTGGGAAACCTGTTCAAGGTCACTTGCTGCTGAAGGACAGAGAGAGAGAGCTCAACTCTTCCTGGACACTCCAAAGCTCTTGCCTTGCAGCCACTCAAAGCCTCTTTCCTTGCCTTCTGTCTGTGGCATAGGGGAGGGTCCTGGCAGAAGCGTGGTGGGACCTGATTTCAAATTGAGACACACATGCTGCCTGAAGGGCTAAACCATTGAGATTGTGAGCCTTTGCTTCCTGGCCTGTCAGGTAGAGAGGATCTCTCTACTCAAAGCAGTTGGGTGGATCAAAAGAGAGAATTTACATAAAAGGGCATTAAAAATAAAGCACTATAGACATAGGAAACAAATGTGTAGATACCAAGGGGAAAAGGGGATGGGTGGGATGAATTGGGAGATTGGGACTGACATATATACACTACTGTGTATAATAATGAGATGAAACCAGTCAATCCTAAAGGAAATCAGCATGGAATATACATTGGAAGGACTGATGCTGAAGCTGAGGCTCCAATACTTTGGCCACCTGATGCAAAGAGCTGACTCATTGGAAAAGACCGTGATGCTGGGAAAGACTGAACAACAAAATCATCTGGCCTGGGAGGATGGGTGGAAGATCTACGAATCGAGGACTTGTGTGTTAGCCCAGGAGGAGAGCTGTCCTGGGCTGGAACACGAAGCTGTAATTCTGATCCCGAGTAGAAATCCACTTCTCCGTGGCTCTCTGGGTTATCCACTTTGTCCAAACCCTGCACAGTGAGCATGTAGAGGGCCCTCAGTTTAGCAACTTGTGTCTGAGTTGCATCCCAGGACACCATGCCTGCAGGCTGAGTGACTTGGACAGGTGATGTGCTCAGTTGCTCAGTCGTGCCCAACTCCTTGTGACCCCATGGAGTGTAGCTCACCAGGCTTCTCTGTCCATGGAATTCTCCAGGCACGAATACTGGAGTGGGTAGCCATTCCCTTCTCCAGGGAATCTTCCCAACCCAGGGATCAAACCTGTTCCTCTTGCGTCTCCTGCATCTCCTGCATTGGCAGGTGGATTGTTTACCACTGCGCCACCTGGGAAGCCCCCAGGCTGGGTGACTTGGACAGGTGAAACAGCATCCTAGCACAACCAGACGCGGCAGAGGAGGTGTCAGTGGCAGATTCCAGTCCCAGAGGGATATTTCTGGAGTTCTCTGAGGAAGCTCACGGCGTGGCTGCCCACACCACACCAGACATGGTGCTGTGGAATTGAGTTTCCAGAACTGTCAGCCCCTCAAGCCTCAAAACTAAAAATAAGTATCTCCTTATTAAAGCAGATTTATTTTTGCTAGACTTTTCCACCCGTGCACTATAACTTTCTCCACATTTGAATATTCAAAATATTCTGTCCATAAGGCTTATAATTCTTTAAAATCCATAAACTATAAACTATGACTTGATTTCAGCAAGAAAACTGGCTTCTCATTTTCACGTGTTTCTGGAACTCGACAGGAAAAGAGTTTGCTCTGGAAAGAAGGAAGAAGGGAATTTTATGAACGATAATATACAATATACTAAAAACCAAACTAAGAGAAAAGAAAAAAAGCTCACGATATCCTTGGAAGGAGGCTAGAGGCGACCAGACCCCACTCTCAGATCCAAGAATTTTCCTCCTGCTCTGAGCCTTACTGGCCCCACCAAGACGGCTTCAGGCGGGCCTATGAGTGTAGGTGTCTCGGAGCATCTGGCAGGGAAAGGAACTAATTACTGGAATCTCAGCACCTCCAAATCTCCAGCTCAATCCTCTGAATCTCAGCCCCTCTCTGACTCCGGGATACAGGGCTGCTATTTGTCGTTTTATGCAAAGTAAGGCACCAGTGGTAAAGAACCCACGTGCCAGTGTAGGAGACATAAAAGACACAGGTTTGATCCCTAGCTCTGGAAGATCCCCTGGAGGAGGGCATGGCAACCCACTCCAGTATTCTTGCCTGGGACATCTCATGATCCGAGGAGCCTGGTGGGCGATAGACCATACGGTCGCAAAGAGTCGGGCACAACTGAAGCAACTTAGCATGCACGCACAAAGCTAATAACTCTCCTTGTTAATGGGAAACGTGAGTTCCATTTCATTCCATCTTGTAAGTTCTTATTAACATTTTGACTGACACCTGCAGAAAGCAGCAGAGAGCCAGCAGGAGGGTTTGACAGTTAGAGGACCTGCTTATCATAAGAACCAGGACTCCGTTCGTGTTGTCTTACAGCACTGTTGATGCAAGATGCCTGCTGAAATTGTTCTGGACTAACATTGAGAATATTCATTAAGTCCTCTTACTAGGTCACCAGTTTCCTTTTACTTAGAACATTCTGCTCGAGTTGACTGTGATTACCACACTTCGGCTGAGGGCCAAAGAACAGATGCTTTCAAATTGTGGTGCTGGAGAAGACTCTTGAGAAACCCTCAGACTACAAGGAGATCAAAGCAGTCAACCCTAAAGGAACTCAACCCTCAGTATTCACTGGAAATGAGGTAGGAGACATTGAGTTAAAGTAATGTCTCTATCTAGTTATATTACATGGAAATTCTTCAGGCAAGGAAAACACATATAGATGCACAAACAAAACAGAGCAACTTAACTCCCTCCATTTTCTGAGGAAAAGATTCCTCCCCACTTTGTGGATGTGATGAAATCCAGAGTTCTCCCAGCTACAAGCAGAGCTTGGGCTCTGCCTGAAATCAGCCCACAGAAGTCACAGCCCTTTTGGACCCTCCTACACTAAACGAAGATCATGGCATCCGGTCCCATCACTTCATGGGACATAGATGGGGAAACAGTGGAAACAGTGTCAGACTTTATTTGGGGGGGCTCCAAAATCACTGCAGATGGTGACTGCAGCCATGAAATTAAAAGACGCTTACTCCTTGGAAGAAAAGTTATGACCAACCTAGATAGCATATTCAAAAGCAGAGACATTACTTTGCCGACTAAGGTCCGTCTAGTCAAGGCTATGGTTTTTCCTGTGGTCATGTATGGATGTGAGAGTTGGACTATGAAGAAGGCTGAGCACTGAAGAATTGATGCTTTTGAGCTGTGGTGTTGGAGAAGACTCTTGAGAGTCCCTTGGACTGCAAGGAGATCCAACCAGTCCATTCTGAAGATCAGCCCTGGGATTTCTTTGGAAGGAATGATGCTAAAGCTGAAACTCCAGTACTTTGGCCACCTCATGTGAAGAGTTGACTCATTGGAAAAGATTCTGATGCTGGGAGGGATTGGGGGCAGGAGGGGAAGGGGACGACAGAGGATGAGATGGCTGGATGGCATCACTGACTCAGTGGACGTGAGTCTGGGTGAACTCCAGGAGTTGGTGATGGACAGGGAGGCCTGGAATGCTGCGATTCATGGAGTCTCAAAGAGTCAGACATGACTGAGCGACTGAACTGAACTGAACTGAACTGAACTGAACAGTGTTGGTGGGAATGTCAACAATGCAGCCATTGCGGAAACAGTATGGAGAGTGCGTGCTTAGTCTCTCAGTTGTGTCCTACTCTTTGCAACCCCATGGACTGTAGCTGGACATGCTCCTCTGTCGAAGGGATTTCCCAGGCAAGAATACTGGCATAGGGTGCCATTTCCTTCTCCAACAATATGCAACATTCTCAACAACTTAAAAAGAGAACTATCATACAATCCAGCAATTCCACTCCTTGATATACTTCAGAAAAAAAGAAATGAAAAAAGATATATGCACCCCAATGTTCATAGCAGCATTATTTACAATTTGCCAAGATATGAAGGCAAGTCAAATGTCCATCAAGAGATGAATGGATTAAGAACATGTGTATACACACAATGGGAGGAGGGAGGGGCATAAGAGGTACAAACTATTATGTATAAAATAAGCTACAAGGATATGTTGTACAACACAGGGAATATGGCCAGTATTTTATAATAACCATAAATGGAGTAAATCTTTAAAAATTGGGAACCACTATATTATACACCTGTAGCTTATACAATATTGTACATCAACTACACTTCACTTAAAAAATAAAGAAGTCACAGCCCTTTTGATCAATGACTGCAAAGCACCTATTTTTCTTTTAAGAAAAGTTGAACAGGTAATTGTATTGGTGGGGAAGTACAGTGCAACCAAACTATGCTAATTTGTTGAACTTTTAGTTAAAGGAGGAGAAAACTCACTAGTTTTCTTTTGCTTTAGAAGATAAGCATATCTCCTATCACATTCTGGAAGATACAAATATAGAACTACTGTGGCTGAAGACATACTAATTACAAATGACCAGCATTTTCATCCGACCAAATAGAAATTATTACACCAAAGGAACACACCCAAGGGGAAATTTATTCCTTAGCTTGCTACTATATGATCTCAAAAAGGCATCTGTCTCTATTGAGCCTTAATTGCAAAGAAACCCAATCAGTAAAAATATGCATTTCTTTTTTCTTACACTCTAATAATCCCTCTTGGCTCAGAGGTAAAGAATCTGCCTGCAGTGTAGAAGATGCAGGTTTGATTCCTGGGTCGGGAAGATCCCCTAGAGGAGGGCATGGCAACCCCCTCCAGTATTCTTGCCTGGGAAATCCCATAGTCCATGGGGCCACAAAGAGTTGGACACAACTGAGTGACTGACATTTTCACTTTCAGTAATCCCTCAGCTTTTGATGCTTAGGTTTGTTCAGCCTTCTTGCCTATCTTGCTAACGAAGTACATTGCCCAATCCCCCAATTTATAAAAATACAAGGAGACACTTCTGGTTTCCCCCATGCCCTGTGGGGATGGCAGAGAGAGACTCCACCACTGAGACGGGTGTTCCTATAGCTTTAGATTTGTCCTGTCATCAGAGAGGACCACAGAGGCAGATGACGGGGTCTTTCGCTTTAAAAACAAGAAGATGAAGGTCAGAGGAGTGAAGCAGAGTTAGGACAAGCACACAAGACACAAGCACAAGTCTCTTAGCCTCTGGAAGCGTCTTTACCCAACACTCCTTTCTGGAACAATAACACCAACCGAACACACAAACAAGGCATCCTTCCCAACAAAAATCAGAGTCTGTGTTTTTGCTGGTGCTTTTGTTTTTACCTCTGGGGAGTATAACCAAGTCAATATCTTCTTTTCCTTTGATTTTCAAGCACTTTGTCTGCCGTACAAGTCTGGGCAAAGAAGAAAAATTAAAATAAAACCTGGATTCATCCTGTGAGGCAGGAATAAATCATGACAGCAGCACAAATTTAGATAGAAATCACAGGTAGACAATGGTGGAATAGCAGGTATTCTGAAGCATGGAGCCTTGTTAGAAGTCTTCTCCAGTTTAAGATTTAAAAATATACCTTTGTTCAGAAACTCAACTTTAAAACTTGAAACTCGAAAGCCCCCAGCCTCTGGTTCTATTATAGCCAAAAGTTTCTAAAAGTCTCGGGAGCATAGTCCTTAGATTCTGAGGAAGAGCTATGGATTGTAGGTGATGGTGTGGTAGGTGGTAAATAATAATTGTTCCTGATGATTTCTGTGCTTATTTTAATCAGACGATTTAGACATTGTGCTCAAACAACTGTACAAAGTAATTTAGTTACACTGTTGAATGTCAGAGAATTAATTAACTTTTAGGATGCTCCAGGATACAGTGAGGATTAATTCTGCAATTCTTTCATCATGGAGCTTCATTAAAACTTGAGGCTCATAGTTTGTAATGAATGTGGAAGTTTCTAAAATAAAACTTTGCCAGTGTTACTAATTACTGAGTAATTAATTGTAGGTGGTCAGAACTTGAGAAGATGGATTAATTGATCTGTAATATTTAAGATTTTAATGAAAAGTAGAATACCTTGCTTTGCAGGTATATTTTCTGGTTGCACTTAGATAACCTCGCTCTCATTTTATTTTCACTGAAAAGTCTTTCATGTGGACATTCTAGTACTTTTTCAGTTTCTGTTTTGGATGAGGAAATGGATTCAGTTACTAAATCTTACACATAAACCTAAGTGACTGGCACATAATTATCACTTAGTCACTTACTTAGTCGTGTCTGACTCTTTTGAGACCCCATGGACTATAGCCCACCAGGCTCCTCTCTCCATGGGATTTCCCAGGCAAGAATACTGGAGTGGGTTGACATTTCCTTGCCCAGGGGATCTTTCTGACCCAGGGATCAAACCCACATCTCCAAATTCTTTACTGCTGAGCCATCAGGGAAACTCAACTCATACATAATTTGAGGCAATCTTATCTACATGTTCTAAAAACATGTGTGTGTGTATGCGTATGTGTGTGTGTGTGTGTTTGTGTTAGTCCCTCAGTCATATCTGACTCTTTGAGACCCTTCGACTGTAGTCCACAAGGCTTCTCTGTCCATGGAATTCTCTAGGCAAGAATACTGGATGGGTTGTCATTTCCTTCTCCAGGGGATTCTTCCCAACCCAGGGATCCAACCTGGGTCTCCTGCATTGCAGGCAGATTCCTTGCTGTCTGGGCCACCAGGAAAGCCCTCCAAAAACATTTATGTCATGTAAAAATGCATTCTATTAATCAGATACTTTTTAACCATGAAAACTTTTTTTTTTTAATCAAAAAAGCAATTAGCTGAGAAAGAATTGCTTTTGAAATCCCACCTTTGGGTCTTAAAAGGAGGACCTGCACACAGCCACTGCGGTGCATGCTAGTCCCAGGTAGTTACTCTGCTGTGATGCAGACCGGTATCAGTCCACCCAAAGCTTGGGTCCATGTCTTCACCCTGTTCCCTGGGTAGGAGGCCCAGAGTGAATAGTTAAAAGTCTAGAGGCCTCAGCTTCCTGACCTGCCAAACCCAGACAGTACTTGCCTTACAGGGTTCGTTCAGAACAATCAGTGAAACAACATATTATAACATAGTCTATAAACTCTTACGCATCTTTGGTCATGCAGAAAACTATGTGGAATATTTTTATTAATTCCATATATATACATATATATATGTATGTATATATCAGGATTTATCTACATTCTTATAAGAAAGAACATGAGTGGTGGAAAGAAGACTTGGCCCTAAGTAGGGAGCCTCTAGGAGAGAAAGTTGGTTCACACGGATGCCAGAAGCACTTGTGCTCAGTAGAGTCATTCTGCAAAGAATAAGATGGAAAAAAAGAACAATTTTTAGCTCTGCTTACATCTTTTTGGCAAATAGTTGGGTATTTTCCCTCAAACTTTACAAGTTTTATAAAGGTGAGTTGATTTTCAGACTATCTGAAAGTTTCCCTCTACAATACCATGAAGATCAAGGTTCTATTCTACAAAATTAAAAAAAAAAAATAGAAGCCAGTATGCCTTATATAACTTTGATGAGAATTTTAAAAGGCAATTTAAAAACAAATCAAATAAGTTTACTAAGTGGCTTTTCAAAAAATGCAAAGCAGTGCAATTAATCACAGATCTATTTAGGAATAATTATTGCTTTCAAAATTATTACATCATCAGGGAGACACACCAAGTCAAACTCTGTAAACTACTGAGATTCAGTTACATCTCCTGAGTGAGGTAGGTGTCACCTAGGGACTCCCAGACTCTCCATTTCACTTAACTGCATTTCATTCCCACAAAAACTCTATAAGGATGCTTGTTATGAATCAAGTAACTGAGGCTCAGAGATGTTAAACCACTTGCCCATCTTAAGGGCACAGTGAGTCGGTGATGGAGGGTGAGTGAGTCTGGAGGCAAAGTCAGCAGACTCCAAAGCCAACTTTCTTCTCCCTTACACATCGCCTTCCAGGAACGGAGGGTGGGAGGGTCCGTGAGCATCTACAGATGGCCCGGAGCTGGAGATGGCACAGGGGAGGAGAGACCTGGGTGTATAGTAGTGCTTGCGAGGACCGGAGGGAGGGCTCAGATCTGTGTGGTTGGGGAGGAGGCAGAGGATGCAGCTGGGTCTGTTCTGAAAGAAGCGGGAGGTAAGTGACGGATGGGACCACAGAGATCTAGGGAATGAGGGCGGGAGGAAAGCAAAACGCAAGAGAGAGCATTTGGGGACATGAATAAGCAGGTCAACTGATCTGGGGGAAGCATCTGCCTGTGTGAGGAAAGGCAGGACCAGAGGTGAGGCTGCAGCTGGAGCCGGGCAGGGGGAGCCTGGCATGCTGCTCTGAGCATGCGGCCTTTATCGTGATGGCAATGGAAGTAGCCATGGCCCCATTACTGCCTGGCAAATGGAAGGGAAAAAGGGGAAGTAGTAACAGATTTCCTCTTCGTGGGCTCTAAAATCACTGCAGACAGTGACTGCAGCCATGAAATCAGAAGATGATTGCTTCTTGGCAGGAAAGCTATGACAAATAGACAGTGTGTTGAAAAGCAGAGACATTACTCTGCCAACAAAGGTCTGTGTAGTCAAGGCTATGGTGATTCTTCCCAGTGGTCACATACAGTTGTGAGAGCTGGACTGTAAAGAAAGCAGAATGCCAAAGAATTGATGCCTTCGAACTGTGGTGCTGGATAAGAGTCCTGAAAGACTCTTGGACAGCAAGGAGATCAAACCAGTCAATCTTAGGGGAAATCAACCCTGCATATTCACTGGAAGGACTGAAGCTGAAGCTTCAGTATTCTGGTCACCTGATGAGAACAGAGGAGTCATTGGAAAGGTGCCTGATGCTGGGAAAGATCGAGGGCAGAAGGAGAAGAGGGTATCAGAGGATGAGATGGCTGGACGGCCTCATTGAAGCAATGAATGTGAACTTGGGCAAACTCCGGGAGATGGTGAGGGACAGGGAGGCCTGGCATGCTGCAGTCCAGGGGGTCAAAAAGAGCTGGACATGCCTGGGTGAGTGACAAGCAACAGCAATGGAAGTAGCCAGCGCAGCACTGGCCTTGGGAGCGTCTACTGCCTGTGGTCAGCAGTAACGTCAGGCCAGTCATGTGCCAACAATTAATATTTCAAGAGTTGGACCTTAAAGAAGACTGAGTGCCAAAGAACTGATGCTTTCAAACTGTGTTACTGGAGAAGACTCTTGAGAGCAAGGAAACTAAACCAGTCGATTCCAAAGGAAATCAACCCTGAATATTCATTGGAAGGACTGATGCTGAAGCTTCAATGCTTTGGCCACCTGATTCGAAGAGCTGACTCACTGGAAAAGACCCTGCTGCTGGGAAAGATTGAGGGCAGGAGAGAAGGGGACAACAGAGGATGAGATGGTTGGATGGCATCACCGACTTAATGGACATGAGTTTGAGCTGGGAGATGTGAAGGACAGGGAAGCCTGGCGTGCTGTAGTCCATGGGGTCACAAAGAGTCAGACTCAACTGGGTGACTGAACAACAATTATCTTAAAGCCAAATGAAGTATGTAGATGAGAAAAAAAAATGCCTGCTGGTGCTTAGGCAACAAAGTTGTGTTTTTCTGGGGTGCAAGAACACCAATATTTCCTTGATGGAATAAACCATGGACATTTGAGCACAGACTGTTCTCAGCATTTAATTGCTAAGGGCCTGAGCCAAGGCAAGATTCCAGAAATTCAGAGATCCACAATAGATCATAAAATGCCTCATGAAAATAAGCACAGAAAAATATTTTTAAAGATCTTTTGAAGGCATGCATTGGTTATATTATCACATTTTAGCAAGACTGTAAATTTGTTTAGGAAACGCATGAGACTATAATGAAGGTGCCAGGGGAGCTGAGGTGAGCAGAATCCGGTATCTGGGTCCTTTCATCGCGTCGGCTTCTGTCCACACCCCTGGGCTGATCTTGACAGACTCAGCTCAGTTTTAGCTTGCAAAATATTCAACAGAACCATTTAGTTCTTCTTGATCGCCTTGATTGGCTCACCATCTCCAGGAACCTAAGGTGGTCACTGCTGAAACCAGAGGCCCCCCTCTCATTCCCTGTCACTCATCACGACCCAGGAGTCTCTCTTCTGTTATGTTTAACTTTGCTTTCCTTCCTCCATCATCGCTCCTGAAAATATTCTCCCTGCAGGGTTGGCAGTATTCTGGCATATGAATACTTGAATGATACTACTCTTGCTGTATTCAGCATCCACATCATAGCCGTTCATTTTCTCCTCATTTATCTATTGAACAAACCCTTAGAAAGGCACTGCTCCAAACTCCAGTGATACAGCAGTGGACAAAACAGACTAAACTCCTTGTCCCTGTTAAACTTTCATCTCGGGGTAAGAAAACTGCCCAGGCTGCTGAGTGGTGCAGGGCCACCAAAGACAGACAGGTCATAGAGTAGAGTTATGACAAAACGTGGTCCACTGGAGGAGAGAATGGCAACCCACTCCAGTATTCTTGCCTGGAGAACCCCATAAGAAGTATGAAAAGGCAAAACTATATGACCCCGGAAGATGAGCCCCCTGGTCAGAAGGTGTCGTGTATGCTGCTAGAGAAGAGCAGAGGGCAATTACAAATAGCTCCAGAAAGAACGAAGCAGCTGGGTCAAAGCAGAAATGACACTCAGTTGTGGATGTGTCTCGGGGTGAAAGTAAAGTCCGATGCTGTAAAGGACAATACAGCATGGGAACCTGGAAGGCTAGTGTCAGGCACTGAGCTAGACATTAGAAGTACACAGATGTGTAAAACACCATCTCTAAGGTCTGGAAGCTCATATGGGCTGAACTGCTGTGGAAAGTTTCAAGACCAAAAGGAGCCTTGATGAAGGGAGAAGATGCGACAGGAGCGAAGAAGGCAGGAAGGATGGAACCAAAGAACCAGCACAGAAATAAGAATCTCCATGCCCAGGGACAGGAAATGTGGGGCACCTGGGAGACTTCACCTTCTGAAGCACAGAAGTCATGTGGGAAGGAGCAAGAGAAGAGGCTGACCGACTTAAAGAAAACCTCTGGAAGGTCTTGGAAGGTTCATACAGGAAACAACCAGCTAACACTGCTTTAATTCTGAGAATGGACCTTGTAGAAGGTAATTTGAGTCTTGAATACCAACTAGTTAGCTCAGAGCAGAGGAATTTATTATTAGGATCATTAAGGAACCACCTTACTGCCTGCCGTTCTTGTCTGATTACCATAATTTTTTCCCAGCCACTTTCATCGTCAATATAGGCCTTTGGGAAGTGTGCAAAATTTATAATATGGCAGGCATTAGGAAAAACAAAGTGAGCTTTATAAGGCGTTTTGTTAGATTTTCTTAATAGCAGTGATTGCATATGACAGCTATTATAACTAATGGTTCTGCCGATTGTGTGAATTAGAGTATGTTAAACACTGCTCTGGGAGGCAGAAGATGCTATTAGAGAATACTGTGGTGGACGGGAGGGGCCTGGAAAAAAGTCCTATGCTGGCCTGGGGAAGCCAGCAAACAGATTGTATAAGATGGGGGAGGGGAGCTGCGTTTCTAGCAATTTCCTTTATGAGGAAACTGTTTAGTGAGTATAATCTTATTCCCTTGTTGCAGATCGAAGCCTTTAGGACCAATTACAAAGAAACGTGTTCAAGGTGCAAGTTTTGCATTCTACAGTATAAATAAGAATAAACAGTTTGGGGAGGACATGGTTAAGTTCCCTCCCCCTCGGTAGTTCTATTTTCACCAAGTAAGAAGCAAATTCCTCTCAAGATTACCCTGAGAATCCTAAACAGCAGGAGAATGTCTAAATCTGAACCCAGCCAGGCAGGTTCAGAGCCTCCAGCTGCTGTGTTGGTGCCAGCCTGAGGCTTTGAAATGCACATAGAATTCAGGGTCAGGTGTTCTGGATTCGGATCCTGCCTCTTCTGCCACAGTGTGGTCCCGCACACTTTGCCTAATCACTCTGAACCTTCAGATGCCGACATCATAAAATCAGAATCAGAATATTTATCATGCATAGAGTTACTGTGAGGATGAAATAAAATTCATTAGACCGTGTATATGAATTGTCTTTCACAGGGCTTTGCAGTAGGAGCTGAGTGTGTGCAATCAGCATTATTGTCAATAAATCTGGTGCTCTGAGGTTACAGAACTAAGAATATGCTGGACTTAACCAGAAGACCCAGGTCTTGGATTAGCTACTAGGAAGACCTTTGACTTCCTCACCAGTTAAGTGACAACACTCTAATGACAATAATGTCTATTTTGCCTAAATGACAAGATTATGGGGAACTTTCAAGGCAATATATTAAAGTCATTTTTCACCCTAGAGTTCATTCCTGAATGCTCAAGGGTAAGATACTCAAGGGTAAGGTCATTTGCCTGCATTTAATGCACCATGAATATACTACTACTCTCTCTGCTGGTGATGGTTTAGTTACTCAGTCGTATCCCTCTCTCAAAACCCCATAAGCTATAGTCTGTCAGGCTTCTCTGTCCATGGGATTTCCCAGACAAGAATACCAGAGCGGGTAGCCATTTCTTTCTCCAGGGGATCTTTCCAATCCAGGGATTGAATCCTCGTCTCCTGCATTGCAGGCGGATTCTTTATTATTGAGCCACCAGGGAAGCCCACTACTGATTCTATTAGCACCAAAAAAGGGACTATATCTAATAGTATATAGTTTTTCAGTAGTGGCATTTTATTGTGAATCTGACTCTTCAAGGTTGTATTAACATGCAAACTTAGACTGTGAAGATGAATCTTATAAACGTGAAGTAGTATGTAATACACTCGAACCCATAACATGACCCTCCACTAAGAAAATGTGAACATAAATAGACTGTTTCCACTACTAAATCATGGAGACTTAGAATTTACTAATTATAGTTCCCTCTCCAAAGATTAACATCAGAACAAGCATGCTTTTTAAAAATAAACACAAAACTGGAGTGCTGTTAAGGAAAAGACAAAACTTCCTCAATTGCTGGGCAGCATCTAATTGATTCTGGAAGAAAGTCAAGAGTTAATTTTATATTTTTCCCTGGAACTGTAAGCAGTCTGGAGATTCTAAGGTCACAGCATTGCCAGCATAAGAAGTCAGAGCGGGCCTGTCCGGAGCTCAGTGATGGTGGATGCCCTGAAGCCAGGGGAAATTGAAACTCTGATCTTTGCTAATTTAACCCTGTGCCTTCCCTGGTGGCTCAGATAGCAAAGAATCCACCTGCAACGCAGAAGACCCGGGTTTGATCTCTGGGTTGGGAAGATCCCTGGGAGAGGAAAATGGCAACCCACTCCAGCATTCTTGCTTGGAGAATCCCGTGGACAGAGGAGACTGGTGGGCTACACTCACAAAAAGTCTGACATGACTGAGCAACTAAGACACTTTCACTTGCTAATTTAATGCCCGTGCCGATCCTTGGGCATGGGCCAAGTAAAAATTATTTTCCCTCAGCATGTAGAAGAGGCCAGATGGGATTTGAACATTTTCCTCCACCTCTACGTGGTATCTTATTATTTTAAGAACAAAGATCTGGGTTAGAGTATAGGCAACCTCAGGAGATTATCACAACTAAACTGTGAAAAGAGTTAAAATAAATCGAATCTGCTCATCATCAGCAGACATACTCTTCCTTGTTGCCTTTTTTTTCCTCCAGCTGGAATTCTGGACCATGAATTGGACCAGGGAGATTGGAGGGGGTGGGGCGGCGGAGAGCAGGTCCAAGCAGACATAACTGCCAAGACCATTGATCCAAACAGTGTTATGATAATCGGTGTAGAAAAAGAGGACGAGGACTGGGGCACGAGCATGACTTTGGTCTCAGGATGTGAAAGAAAAAGTATGGCTTAAGAATTCTAGACTTTCACCAGGGGTCTCCCCTTCCCTGCCCAGCTGCTAACACAGTTCCCTGCCTTTACAAAAGAGGATATCACAGAATAGCATCATGTGTGATTTTTTTTTTTCTTTTTGGCTTGGTAATCAATTAACAGGGCTTCCCAGGTGGCTCAGTGGGTAAAGAATCCACTTGCAAAGCAGGAGACATAGGAATCTCCGGTTTGATCCCAGGGTCAGGAAGATTCCTTGGAGGAGGGCATGGCAACCCATTCCAGTATACTTGCCTGGAGAATCCCATGGACAGAGGAGCCTGGTGGGTTACAGTCCACTGGGTCAAAAAGAGTCAGACATGACTGAAGTGATGGGCATGCATACACACATCCACTAACGTTCTCTGCTTTTTCTATCAGTAGTAATTATGCTTACTGATCCATTTCAGTGCAAACCCCCTTCAAAACCATAAAGCGCTCAACAGTGTACCATAAGCGGAGTTAGGGGAGCCGTACATCTGTGCTGAAGAGAAAGGCTTGGCTAACCTCCGAGAGAACACCACGGTGTCATCACTTTTTAAAGCAGTTCAAAGAGCTGTTTATTCTCTCCGGCTTTTGACATTGAGAATGAATGTCTAAAATGTTTACAAGAGCATTTTTGTTTGGGAAAAAAGATAACAGAACAGAACAGAAAGAGTAAGAGCAAATGGATGTACTGGCCTCTGGAATAAACAAACAGGGTTCCTGGGAAAAACAGTTTTTAGAAAAAGAAAAAGAGAAAAACTTCTCCCTCCACTAGGAAAGGGAAAGGCTGTTGAAGCTCTCAGCCAATTGAAGTTGTAAACGGCGTGGGTGTGAAAAGCAGCGAAAACCCAGACCCCGTGCAGTTTCGGCAAGAGGAGTGGGTGTAGAACAAAGGATGAGATGCAGGCTACAGATGCGACAGAGGAGCGCCTTGGCACCCAGAGGCAGCGGATGGCACACCGCAGAGGGAGGGTGCGCAGGAGCGTGCAGAGCCACCACGCTTTAAGTCAGCTACCTGAACGAAAATGCAACATCACCTGAATGCTCTACAGAAAGAACAAAATGCGCAGTCCGAGATGTAGAATCCACCTGAAAAGCATGTCCTGTGAGCTGAACTTTGGGAAGATCCCCTGGAGGAGGGCATGACAACCCACTCCAGTATTCTTGCCTGGAGAATCCCATGGACAGAGGAGCCTGGCGGGCTGCAGTCCCTGGAATCGCAAAGAGCCGGACAGGACTGAGCGGCTAAGCACAGCACAGCACGAGCCAAACTCTCCCAATGATCAGGTCTCGTGAGTACAAGAGTAGCCCCGCCAAGTCAGCCTCTGCGTAGAGGCGTGCGCACCTTCCGGTCCCACAGGCTGAGTGGGAAGAACAGGGCTGGGGGTGGAGGGTCGGGAGAACCAGCAGCCCCTCCCCTAGCAGCTCCCCAAAAGCTCACCTTGGGTGGGGTCTACTGTCCTTCAACGCCAGTGCCCTCTGCCCACAGCGGGGTCTGAAGATGCCCACTTCTCACCTCTCTCAAGCCTTTCCTGGTTCCATCTCTGGTCGTCAGTCATTCACTTTGTATTAGATCTTCCTGTGTTTATAATCCCCAGCATGGGGAATGAAGCTTTTATTCTTAAATGTCATTTAGATTATTTACTTGTTTAGGTTAAAAAAAAAAAGTGCAAATACAGTTGCACCTGCAGCTTCTTAGAAAATTATATGTAAATAATCCAGTAGTCATGGACAGACGTGAGAGGTGGACCATAAAGGCTGAGCATTGAAGAATTGATGCTTCCAAACTGTGGTGCTGGAGAAGACTCTTGAGAATACCTTGGACAGAAAGGGGATCAAACCAGCCACTCCTAAAGGAAATCAGTACTGAATATTCTTTGGAAGGATCGATGCTGAAGCTAAAGCTCCAATACTTTGGCCGCTTGATGCCAAGAGCCAACTCACTGGAAAAGACCCTGATGCTGGGAAAGATTGAAGGCAGGAGAAGAGGGCAACAGAGGATGAGATGGTTGGATGGCATCACTGACTCAATGGACATGAGTTTGAGCAAGCTCCAGAAGATGGTGAAGGACAGGGAAGCCTGGCAGGCTGCAGTCCTTGGGGTCACATGACTGAACAGCAACAACAACAAATAAAAACTGAGGACTGATAGTCATAAGTTTACATTTAGGAACAAAAGGATGAGGTGCCATTGATAAATGAAAATGGAAACTATTCAGAGTAAGGAAACCATGTCTGAGGGATGTTTGGATTAAAGATAACATGTACCAGGTGAGCGAGAGGGTGCTGGTGGGATGAGAGGACATGGATACCAGGCCATGTGCCCAGAGAGATGCCACCTGTGAGACATCTCCAAAGATGCAGGGAGTCTTACAGAATTTTACATGTGAGATTTGCTTTCTGTGACTTCCATATAATACCTGCACTTAGAGGTCAACTCACATTACTGAGGATGAAGTAAGTAAAAATATTTTAAAAAATGAAGTGTTAAGGCTTAGATGAATTCTACGAGCTAGTGAACATAATATTATCCAGAAAAAAAAAAAAAGATTTTGAAGAAACATAAGGAATTATTATCACCAACAAGTTTGTTTTTTTCTCTTCTACATGCTTCACTCTCTGTTTCACATTTTTAAGACTTCCTTACCTGAACTGGTTGTTCGCTTTCTGGAGTCTTCCACTGAAGTTCAAGCTATAGAGATTTTTCGATATCGAGTGTGCAGAGCCTGATTCCACTTCTTTGCCTGTGTTTGTTCTCTCAGACGATCCTGAAGCGTTGCCTCCTTTTTTCAAGTTCCTGTCCGAACACGGACAGCCGAAAGCACTGGTTTATACAAAAACGAGAGCACAGGCGTCAGTTTAGGGTGACGCATCCGGGCTGAGCTGTCATGGGAACAGACACACATCCAAAACTGAAACACTGGATAGAGACGTTTTCCTTTCACGGAACACACTATGTTAAGTTTCTTCCCATATGGCCCTCTGTGCAGGCCTCAGATACTGGTCAGCAGACATCACAGGCGTAGTCATCAGCAATACAGTTTTCACAATTTAAGAAGCTTAAAAACAGAAGACTGTCATAAAGATGCACATGCGGTGAAAACGCCATATAAACAGCTGACTCAGTCTGTATCCTTGAAAATCCATGCCCTGATGGGACTGCCTGCATCACAGAGTACTATGGGGTAATCAAACATATTTACCAGCAAGAGAATATTACGCTTTTTAAAAATCATTTGTTTATCCAGAAATTCTGTATCTGGTTGTCTGCTTCATCCTCCTGGGACTGGCTAGGAAGTTTTGTGTTTGAACGTGAATGGCCGAAGTGGGTGAAAGAGGAGAGACCGGGTTGCGGCTGAATTCTGAACTCCCGATGTGGTTGGAGCCCGACAGCAGGTTCAGGTCAAAGATCTGCCGGGACCAATGGTCCAGTCCCTTCCATGGGTGCCTGCTGTCTCCAGCGCTCTGCACCCACGGTGCTGCCTCCAGAGGCTCCAACCCGTTTCTGAACAAGGGAGGCACCATCAGAAGATGACCAGGTGTGATGGTGCCCCTCAGGGACCTGGTCCACACCCAAGCTCCAGTTCCCCCAGGGAAACGGGAAAATCAGATCCAGCTCCTCTGGGATGCTGTGACCATGAGGAATCGCACACACACAGACACACGCAGAAACATACACACACAGATATACAAATAGACATATACATAGACACACACACACAGAAACACACACATACAGGCACACACACAACACACAAATATACATACATACACAGACACAGATACACATAAACACATACACACACACGCAGACACACAAACACATACATACACACAGACACACATACACACGAAAACTACAGACACACACAGACAGACACATACACACACACATACATACACAGACACACACAGACATACACAGACAGACACATAGACACACACATACACACACACACCCCCCAGGTCTGGGAAGTGCTCTCATGATGACAGTGCTGTCATCTACATCCAGGGGAGCACGGACTCAAATGCGTCAGTATCTTGGCAGTGGGCTTTTTTTCCAGGAATTCATTTCCTAGTTACTGTAAATGTCCTGGTAACACGATGCATAATAAATCCTTTCTGATACAGGAGAGTTTGCTTTTGTTATTTTCAAGTCATGATCAAATTAGGGAGTAATAGGTAACAGTGAACGATGTCGAATTTGTGATCTCCGAAGAAGATTTAGCTTTGTGACCAGGGACCAGGATCACTCAAGAGCTTTTCTGTAGCAGTTTTATTAAAGTATAAAAAGGACAGAGAAAGCTTCTGACATAGACATCAGAAGGGGGACAGAGAGTGCCCCCCTTGCTAGTCTTAGCAAGCAAGCTAAATACTTTTTTTAATTGGTTATTATAATAAATCCAAAGAATGTCTTAAGGTTGTAAAGATCTTACTAGACCCACTCTCACAATTTACATTTTACGATGACAGGATTAGAACTAACAATAGAAAGATCTTACCAGACCCACTTCCATAATACACATTTTAAGATAACAGGATTAGTCAGAAGGTTTTCAAGAAGGAGAAACTGTCCTCAAGCAGGATACATTGTTGTTATATAATCCTTAGTACAGAGTTTAAGATGAGCTGTTTTGTTGTGTAATCATCAGCTCTGGGCTTAAAGAAGAAAAACGTCTTATGTGACTAAGACTAAGGAATGCAGAGGAAAAAAAAAAGACATACACACATATAGACACACACGTACATACACACACACCCCAAGACAGGGAGCTGCTCTCATGAAAAGGTTGTCCTTTTCTCCTCCTTAAGAATTCCAGACCCCTATCTCCTCCTCAAGAGCCCCAGACCCCTTTCTCCTCCTTGGGGACCCCGGACTTCTTATTAACCTGCCTAGGAATTGACTCTTTCAGGAGCAATGATGTTTCCCTCTATTTTACAATAGACTTGAGTTTTCTAGGGAGCACCTATATGAAGTCTAACCTCAGAGGGCTTCAGTACCAACCTGGATCTGGAATAGGCCTTCTGGAATTAGGAGTGGGGTGGTTCTGATAACACTAGCCTCGCCCGACATAACAGGGTAAACCTGTACTTTGCCAGATAGCAGCGCTCCATGCACATATGTTCTGTAGTTCATATTAATTGGCTTTGATCTATTAGTTTGTTTATCCAGTTATTGATCCAACAACCCACTAACTTAGCATGTGCTGCATGTGAGGCACCTGAGAGAATACAGTTCTAGTGAAGAAGCTGGGATATGTTCCAAAAAATACAATTTAAAATAAGGACAAAGCCACCCCTACTGAGTGCCTACATAGGCCCACTGCAATACAAGGTGTTTTACATATATTATCTCTAGTATTTAGCACTAAACACCCAAGGGAATCCCTGGTAGCTCAGACAGTAAAGAATCTGCCTGCAATGCAGGAGACCTGGGTTCAATAAATACCCAAAGATATCTTTAATATAGTTTTCATTGGTAAGAAAACAGGCTCACACAAGATAAGCAATTTTCCCAATGTGACTTGGCACCTTCTTGGGAAACCCCCCAAATCAATCACTTAATTATTAGCACCAACCATGTGGGCCGAAGTGGGACGGCGCTTTCGGCGCTGTCAGAAAGGGAACATAATTCTTGTGCAGAGTGGCAGAGGCACTATTCCCGGAGAAAGCAGTGGTACCCAGCCCTCCATGTCTAGGGGGAAATAAATCAGTCTGTGCCGGGTCCTGTGTGAGGACTGAAGTAGTGATAAAGCTGTTTCCAGCAGGACCGATTGGTTTAGGCTGCAACTTATGAGATTTAAGGGAGATTTTTGGAAAGAATTTTCTGCAGATGAGAGTTGAAAGGCATTAGGCTAACCTAAGGGAGATGGAAAATGTTTATTTCACGCACAGTTGAGTTTTCACTAAAATACTATCACTCAGAAGCTTTGCTAACCATCCATCAACACATACTCCCAACTCGAGATGGTTTAATGATCATTATGGCCATGAATTTTCTTGATTTCATATCATGACCCCTCCATGACTTGTGCTGCACAGCACTCATGCCATCTTCCTCAGGCTTATCTGCCCAGGCTTGTAGAAGCTACCATTCACCCTCTTGCTCAGTTAAGAGAAATTCTGTTTCCCTCAATCTTTACTCATTAATCAGTGCTTTTAGTCATTTAATCATTCACTTATTTCTTAATCCCATTCTAGCTCTTCTTTGTCTCACAGGTACTAAGGCATGCAAAAACTAAAGATAGTATTGATGTATTTTTCATAGGTGAGAAAACACGTTCACACAAGATAAGCAATTTTCCCAATGTGACTTGGCATCTTCTTGGGAAACCCCGAAACAAATCACTTAATTATTAGCACCAATGCAGTGCCTCGAGCATCACCAGAATGGGGTATTTCTCAGTTCTGAGAGGCAAGGCATATGACAGAGTATCTCCCTATTATACAGATCAGAATAAGAGCACATGTTGCAGAAGATGCTGGTGAAGAACCTGAAAGAAGGTAACAATGGGAGAGAAATGGAAGTTCGCAAGGAGTGGGGATGCTGGGCTTTCGGTAGCATTGTCGGCGTCCCATTCAACCTCGGCTCTGCTGGGAATGCATTTCTGGATTGTAGCTCTCTGCTTACTTGCCTTCAGTGCAGAGAAATATTTATGTTACGGAGATGGCATCCCAATCATGAGCCTTTTTGCACACGCACACCCTTATGTGTGTGTATGTGTCCTAAGTCACTTCAGTCGTGTCCGAATCTGCAACGCTATGGATGGTAGCCTGCCAGGCTCCTCTGTCCATAGGATTCTCCAGGCAAGAATACTGGGGTTGGTGGCCACTTCCTTCTCCAGGGGATATGTGTGTATATCTGCGTGTTTAAGAACATACACGACTCTTCATAAAACCATACACATAGAAGAAAGTTGATTGAAGTGGTTGTCCTAGGTATGATGAAAACCATTTAAAACTTACTACTGGTTTAGCCAAATATTGGGGAGCGGGGGGAAGGTTCTGAAGACATAGTCTCTTCAGCAAATTGCTGACATATAAGCTGAAATTTCTATGTCTCAAGTCTCTGTTGGTCAAAGGAAAATGGTAGCTTCTGATGGACAGGGAGGTGGCAGGTTCAAATTTCAGCTCATTGTGGACAGAGTGAAGGAAGCAAGAAAACCGCGGGTGGGATGGTTGGACTGAGCAGGAACTCCGTGGGAGGTGGGGTTCTTCTGACTGGGAATCACAGCTCTCCTTAATTCAACATATGTGTGCTGCTTGCAGGGAAAGGAGGAAGAGACTGCTGAAACTACATAGCTTTTAAAAGTCAGACACAGCTGAATACGGAATTTCATACAGTTCAGCTGAATAATTTATAAAATATGTCAGGTCCAAGTTCATCAGCAAGACAGGTGACTAGAGGGCAAATGCTAAACAAACAAAAACTTCTAGACAGCTGCAAAGTTTAAAAGAGGTTTTGGGGGATGTCCTTGGTGGTCCAGTGGTTGAGAGTCTGCCTTCCAACACAGGGGTTGCAGGTTCGATCCCTGGGCTGGGGCGTGGCGGGACTAAGACCCACATGCCACAGAACAACTGAGCCCCAGAATCACAACTAGAGATGCTTGTGGTGCTGCAACTAAGGCCTGACACAGCCAAAAACAAATAGATAAAACAAAATTGTTTAAAGAAGATTTTTCGACCAGATCTGAGATCCTAGTAGTCCTCTTCATAAATAGGAACAGAAAAATGACCGCCATTAAAAATACTAGTTTTGCTTTTCAGAATATGTAAGTGTAATTGAGAAGCAAGTATAATTTCTATTTCACCTGAGAAGAAATAGAAAAATAAAAGAAAACTGTATTGGTATATATTCTTTCCTTAAAAACTGTCCTGCCCTCCTCTTAGGAGCAGCATCCTTGGCTGCCGCTGCCCTGCTGGTTGTACTTAGGCCAGAGCTGGAGCGGCCAGTGCTGAATCACTGCAGGTGATGTCAGGCCCCTGATGGTCCTCAGCCTCTGAAATCGCCTTCCTTCCACGACGGGAGCACCTGATTTCACAGGTCAGTGCAGTTGCCCCTTATTCTCAGAACCAATCCTGATCTGAAGCCTTTGGTGAGTCGCTAAACTCCACAGTTCAGTCTAAAGTCTAAAGGTCTGAACCTGAAGCAGGCCCTAGTTCTGATACTGGAGCTCAGGGCTCAGCCTTGTGGGCTCTGGGTCACAGAACCTGGCATTTGCATCCGTCCTTGTTGGCTCAGTGATAAAGAATCTGCCTGCTAATGAAGGAGAAGGAAATGCAGGAGACACAGGTTCTATCCCTGGGTTGGGAAGATCCCCTGGAGGAGGGCATGGCAAGCCACTCCAGGATTCTTGGGCTTCCCTGGTGGCTCAGGTGGTAAAGAATCTGCCCTCAATGCACAAGACCTGGGTTTGATCCCTGGGTTGGGAAGATCTGCTGGAGGAGGGCATGGCAATCCACTCTAGTATTCTTGCCTGGAGAATCCCCATGGACAGAGGAGCCTGGTGGGCTATAGCCCATAGGGTCAGAAAGAGTCAGACATAACTGAGTGACTAACACACACACACTTTGTTTCTAAAAGCCTGGTCTAGAGAGACTTTTCCTGGTAGTCCTGTGGTTAAGACTCCAAGCTTCCAATGCAGGGGATGTGGGTTCGATCCCTGGTCAGAGAACTAAGGTCCTGCATGCTCCACAGCATGGCCAGAAAGTAAAAATAAATTTAAAAAAGTAAGAGTCTTATCTACTGTCATGCCAAGAACCCAGGGGTCCTCCTCGGGGAAACCCTACATTCCTACTTGGTTCTTGCCAGGCCCCCTCCCATGACAAGCCCTCTGCCTCCTAACCCCACCCCTGGAAGGCAGGTCTGCCTCCCCAGCTGACCAGGCCTCCATGCGCCTACACCCCTGAACTATTCTCTCTTACTGTGCTTTGCCCACTTCCTGGGATTCCTCACTTTCATTTCTGATTCCTCCCGCTTGGCTCCAACTCCAAGAGTCGAGACGAGAGCTGCTGATTTCCAAACCCCTGGGCTCCAGGCCCTACTCATCCAACCCTATTATCATCTTGTACTCACTACGTTTTCATCTTCTCAGACCCAAGCAGCTGATGTGGTCCCTGCTTCTCTATGACTCTCTTGTCCTGATAAAAATAATGGGCCATGCTCTGTCAAACCCTGGGGGATGGACAGTCTGGACCAAGAGAGTGTAACTAAGCTGTCACCACACACCTAACTGGAAGCTTCCCAAGCGCTGGGCACTGACAGCCCTGGGGTGGCTGGAGGGACCTTGGGCACCAAGAGTCCTTCTGGCCTGAGTGCCTTGGCCCCCGCTCTGAATTCCTTCCCTGCCCAGGTATCTATTAGCATCTTCTCTCCATGACATGACATTAGAGGCTTTACACATTCAAGCAAACTGGGAAAGATGAAACAGCCCCTTGGGTACTTCAAAACTTAAGTAAAACCCAGAGGTCAGCGGTATTTCAGGAAGAGTGTCAGGTCGCTGACAACCTTCTTGCTGATCCAGAAGAGTGAAGTCATCCAAGAAAGGCCAATAGCTCCCAGGAGGAGCCTGGTCTGGGAACATGTCCTCACGCAGCCCAGGACTTAGGCGGCAGTGAGACTATGAAGAGTTCTTCCCTAATGCAATCTCCAGGAGGCTCACCACATCATCTAGCTTAGTCTCAATAATTTTACTAGCCAATTGTAGTCTTTCTTTCTCAGACCTAGACAAGACAATTTATCTAAGCCGGGACGTTAGATGCTGAAGTCTCCTGCTGCTGCTAAGTCGCTTCAGTTGCATCCGACTCTGTGCGACCCCATAGACGGCAGCCTACCAGGCTCCCCCATTCCTGGAATTCTCCAGGCAAGAACACTGGAGTGGGTTGCCATTTCCTTCCCCAAACTCTCCTGGGTTGTCTTCAAAAGATAAGAATTTAATTGGAGTGAGTGGAGGCCAAGTATTTGGAAGTATTCATGGAACAGCCCATCTGAGGGGCTTGCCTCCCGCAGCAAAGGCAGCAAGGAAACTCTGGATGCTGCCTCCTCAGAGGATGGGGACAGAGACTTGAAGAACAGGGGGTGTGCCAGGAAACAGGGGGGGGGAAGACAAACCTTTGCCTCACTGCCATCTAACTTTAACATGTGGACAGCTTAAATGTGCCCAGTATGTTAAATGGACAATTTTTATTTTGAAGGTAACATTGACCTTTTGGCCGACGGTAATAAAAGGCATGATAAACACCAAAAGGCAGGTTGCTATAATTGTAGAATTCCTGTAATATTTTCTATGGAAACTTACAAAAGCTAACTAGGACTTAAAAGTGTTACTATTTTACTTCTGTGAGAATTGTGGGCAAGTACAAATGATACATATATAGAGCAGCAATCTAAGGTCTCAATATTAGGCTCTCCTCAGATTCCTGGAGTTGATTGCCAATTCTCTTCCCCCTAAATCAGTTAACATACCAAAGGCAAACTTGTACTGCAATTTAGTGTGCATAAAGCAGTATCATCCCAATTAGCAATAATCAACATTAGCAATCTTATTAAATCTGGAAGAGAGGATTTTATATATTTATCTTTTTTTTAAGTTTAAATAAACCACACTGAGATATTAAAGATTAGTGCTAAGTCACTTCAGTTGTGTCCTTGTGGTGACCCTAAGGACTGTATCCATGGGATTCTCCAGGCAAGAATACTGGAGTAGGTTACTATGCCCTCCTCCAGGGGATCTTCCCAACCCAGGGATTGAACACGAGTCTCTTGCGTCTTCTGCGTTGGCAGGCGGGATCTTTACCCCTAGTGCCACCTGGGAAGCCTAAAGATTAGGGGCACCCATGTAATTGTGGATAAAAATGAACACTTAACTTCTTTCAAGAAAATATGATTCAACACTACTTTTTCTACCATAAGCTATCTTGACATACTGTTCAAGCAATTCGTTTCAACTCTGTTACTGAGAATCAACATGCAAAATATTTTATATAAGACGACGAGACTAATCTAAAATATGTATATGAATTCTTTTATCTCTACTAAATTTAGGCAGTAAAATCATTCAAAAATTTAAAGAGAAGTTGATACCTAAACACAACTTGATTCATCTAATACTCATACTATCTAAAACAGATCATAGTTCTATAGTTTTTACTCTGTATCATGCCCTGACTTAAGCTCTCTTTATACGTTAAGTTTCTGAATTCTCACAACATCCCTCAAGATAGGTTCTATTATTATCTGCAGTTTATAGATGAAGCAATTGACGTACAGAGAGGTGAAGTAAGTCATACAAGGCCACACAGGAAGGACACTGGAGTCTGGTTTGAGACACAGGCAGACTCATGCTAGGATCTAGGCTTTTAAGTTCTATGCCAAACTCCCTCTGGGATTAGACTTTTCTCTGAATGCATCATATATAAATAAAAGTGGTGGAATACTTGACATTATCGCCCTGTACACAGTGGGTGCATTGCCAAATGGATATTTATGATGTTAATGTATTTACGTAATGTCTCTGGCATTGTTGATTATACAGAGAGAAAGGTAGGAAAATCAAAACAGTTTGAGAGAATTTAAGCCATCAGTGTTTTTTTTTTTTTCAATTTCATTCCGAAATTTACCGAGTTGTTTCAAGAATAGAACATGTGGTGAAAAAGGAATTCTTTAGAAACAAAGACACGTTCTCTGCATGGAATAAAATGTGATGTGAGGAACTGGCCATCTGGATAATTTTTTATTGGGAAAAGCTGTAATTTATAAAAACCGTGAGAAAGGAGGAGAAAATAGAGAAGAGACAGGCTTGACTTTCTGCCAGAAAAAAGATTTTGCATTCCATCCTAACATGTTTTAAATGAGAATTTAAATATTCACACCCACATACACACAAACTAATGTTTCTTCTACACAGCCAAATACAAGATTCCACCTAACTTGGCCACGCAAGTGTCCAAGCAAACCCTGTGTGAGTGGAGGCCAGGAGCCGGGGGGAGGGCAGAAATGCTGCCAAGATTCCATCCACAAACATTGACTGTATGCCACTGTATGCTGGGAAAGAGTGAGGACAGGAGGAGAAGGGGGTGACAGAGGATGAGATGGGTGACATCACCGACTCAATGGACATGAATTTGAGCAGACTCGGAAAGACGGTGAGGGTCAAGGGAAGTCTGGTGTTCTGTACGCAGTCCATGGGGTTGCAAAGACTTGAACACGACTTAGCGACTGAAGAGCAACAGCTGTATGCACAGCAGTGCATTAGACATTAGGGAACCTGGACAACTGCACAGAGCCTACCTCCAGGGCCTTTGATCTGAGGGTCCAAAAAGAAATGAATTAGAAATCTAAAGGCAAAAGCAGGGACTTCCCTGGCAGTCCAGTGGTGAAGACTTTGCCTTCCAGTGCAGGGGGTGCAGGTTCGTTTTCTGGTTGGGGAGCTAAGATCTCACATGCCCTGAGGCCAAAAAGACCTGAACATAAACAATAGAAGCAGTGTTGTAACAAATTCAATAACGACTTTAAAAATGGTCCCCATTAAAAAAAGTCTTTAAAAGGCAAAAGCTGTGGATATTATATTGTGAGTTTATTGTTACTACTCATAGTACGTGTTTAATAATAATATAACCATAACAACAGCAATACATACTTCTTAAGCATATACTATGTATCAGGCACTACAAGTGTATATGATATTATATGCATTATTTCATTAAATAAACACACTCTGGGAAGGGAATGTTTTCATAAAATTGTTTTGTTGTTGCCGCTGCTGTTAATTACTCTAGGACCAAGGAGGGAACAGGGGGCAGATTCTTGAAATAAGTCTGGCCTCATCAGTCCCAGACGTGGAGACAGAGAGATGAAAGATTCTGGCCAGGCCAGGAAACAGGGCGGAAACTCTTTCTCACCGTGCGGGGGCCCGATTGCTTCAACTTCCCAGAGATGCTGGAGGTTCCTGAATTGGGAAAGGTTAAAGGTCGGGAAGATCATACTGGCAGCTCTGGCCAAAAGAGGAGCAGGCTGAGGGATGGGATGGGGGGCGGGAGCTGATGGCAGGCAGGCCAAGGGTCTGGACCAGAGCAGCAGCATCAGCAGCAGAAGGAAGCTGGTTCTGATGCAGACTGTAGAAAACCAGGCTGTGGGGTTCAGAGGCTTCAATCTGGGCATCAAACCCTGAAGCCTAACCCTCTGAGTATGATGAGATGCCACATGTGGGGCTAAGATCATGTTCCCTCTTTCCAGTGTTTTAAACAGCAGACTGAGGGACCCTGTGGTCTCTTTCTGCAGATGAGCAGAGACAGATGGCTGCTCAGAGTGTGAATTCCACCACATGCCAGGACATCGGGTCTCTCTGGCTCTAAGCGAGGGTCTCAGCTTCCCACGTTACGCCCGCTAAGCCAGGCACCCCAGGAGCAGCTGAGTGGTTCCCGGTCTCCAGCTGCAGCAGCAGGGACGGATTTCCTAAGAGCCTCTCGGTAATGGGAGGCTGTGCGATTTCACACAGAAGAGCATCCTTTAGACAAGAGAGATGTGGCTGGGGTGGCATGGGGGTGGAGGAGGCTCCAGGCAGGAGATGGGGCTCCAGCTTGGTGCTGCAGGTAGACAGTATTTGAAAAGGCAGAAAAAGTTTTCTTTTGTCTTTAATTTTGCTAATTACCATCTTTTAAAAACTTGCCCGTACAAAAATAGTTTCAATAGAAATGTTCCAGTTGTGTGTGTTTGTTGGCAAATCTGCCTAGATAAGCTGACATTTTAAGCTCTCTGCTTGCATTAGCTGTGCAATCCGAGAAAGCTGAAACTAGGACCAATTTGCAACAGCACAGATTATTCAGGCGCATCCACTGCTCTCCGTGTGGCTCTATAGGACCTGATATCAGAGCTAGAGGCACTGACTGACAATGACCCCATCCTGAAAACTGAGTGAAGCAGAATCAGGTTTCAGGGCAGGTGGGCCATTTGCAGAGGGGGGCGGGAGCAAGGCTGTGCTGGCTGCTTTCTTCCCTTCCCTCCGGAGCTGAGCTTTCTGGGGAAGCACCTCCACTCCCACCTGCCGCCTCCTGTGTTTGGCACGCTGAAGCGTTCGAGGGACCGTGGGTCTGTGCAGACGTGTGTGTTTGGGGATATTTGAAGGCAGAGATGTTCTGGAGGAAGGAAACTAGTGGAGGTAACTCAGGGTTTCTCTTTAGTTGAAACCACACACTCTTCTCAGTGGTATCATATGCCAGCTTCTCTCTGATAAGAGGCCCCGTTTCTATCTAGACCAGCGATGGGCCACTTTTTAAAGCAGCACTTGATGGGAAAGATGGAAAGATGAAATCAACCCATGACTTTACCCTCGAGGTTCATGTTCTTTGGAAGTTTCAGGGTTCTAAATGTTCACTTTGTTAGATTTTTTTAATGGTTTAAATCTCTATTGTCTCATTAAATTTAACCAGTTTGACAGTGACATCTTAAATGTGTTGATTCTTTACAGACTTCAATTTCTGCCCCATACTTTCTACCCACATGCAAGGTTTACTTATATATTCAGACCATGAAAACTACTAGAAATTTTACTACCTTAGGGCCTGAACAAGGTTTTACTTGTCCTCATTTTAGCTTGTAAGCTATATACTGAAGTTTCTCTTTTTAGAAAACCTATATATAATTTATAAATTATAAACTTTCTAATATAGAATGTTAGTAGATGGTTTCCCAGAGCAAACCATCAACATTTCCCCCATTTCCTTCTGGTTTTATTGTGCACATCACGTGTGTAAGCGTCACTGATGCGAGTGTGTCCATGCACCATAGAGGAGTGTGGTCACCGTCACAGTGACCGTCCAGGGTCTTGTATCTCTGTCTCGGTAAGCCGCCTCCTGCCAGCCTCTTTCTCTGAGGCTCTGTCTCCTCTGCAGGTCCTTTCTGATTGATGCTGGGCATGCGTGCTCAGTCGTGCCCCACTCTATGTGACCCCATGGACTGTAGCCTGCCAGGCTCCTCAGTCCGTGGGATTCTCCAGGCAAGAATACTGGAGTGGGTTGCCATTTCCTTCTCCAGGGGATCGTCCCCACCCAGGGATCAAACCCATGTCTCCTGTGGCTCCTGCATTGGCAGGCAAATTCTTTACCACTGTGCCACCTAATCATTCCTGAAGGATTAGCAAATATTATTCCAGAGGCTCTTTGGAGTCGAAATCCTTTTTGAGAATCTACTAAACGTCATGGATTCCCTGGCTGACAAATGCACAAATGCAAACACACACAAGCATGGCCCATACTCTCACTGACCTCACGGCTCCCAGAAGCCACCGTGTGCCCAGAAGACACCTGGACCAGTCAGACTTCAACCCAAGAGGGTCTCCAACAGACTCCGTTCTCCCCACTTTCTCGTTTCCTTTAGAAATGGCAGAGATTTTCATTCCTTTTTCATATACTTTACTGTTGCCTCTTTCTAACGTTTTCTTTTCTCACTGAAGCAAAGATAAGAAAGGTGGCCCTAGGGGTAAAGAATCCACCTGCCAGTGAAGGAGAAGCAAGAGATGAGGGTTCAGTCCCTGGGTCAGGAAGATCCCCTGGAGGAGGGCATGGCAACCCACTCCAGTTTTTGCCTGAAGACTCCCATGGAGAGAGGAGCCTGGTGGGCTACAGTCCACAGGGTCACAGAGTCAGACACAACTGAAACGACTTAGCATGCAAAAGAAAAGACAAGCCGAGGCCAGTGAGCCTTCCTGGTACCCACGGGCACCATCACTAATGGAATCTGTATCCAGAAGCAGTTTGCATGCTCACTAGGATGGAAGGTGACCCTCTTAGGCAGTGGGCTGCAGAGCTAAGATGTGTCCTAATGTGAATTTTTACTTTAAGTCCAAAGAGAAGATTTGAAGGTGGTGAAGTATGATTGCTCAGTATTTATGAAGTCCTTTGCAGGCTGGGAGTGTCTCTGCTTCTGGAGGGAAACCTCTAATCCTAAGTAGGCTTGAGACCCCTATGGTTTCAAATTTAATCTTTTGGCGATAGAGCAAATAAACATTATCTCCGATATGTGACATCAGCACATTTGTGAGTCCATTTCTACGCACATACACGTATCTTTGTTGCTGCTTTGCTTTCTCTGGCAAGCAGGGACTACGCTTTAGTTGTGGCATGTGGGCTTGGCTGCCCTACAGCATGTGGGATTTTCCAGAGCAGGGATCAAACCTGTATCCCCTGCATTGGCAGGCAGATTCTTAATCACTGAACCAGCAGGGAAGTCCCAAATCTCTACTCCATAGAGATTTCGGAGTCAAATTAAGAAAAACAATTAATTTTTTTCTGAATCTTTAGCCATACTTAAAACACAAAGAGAATGTAAGTTATAGTTAAACTATGGCAAGTATATGCTTTTATTATCTGGAAACATAAAGAAGGCTATAGAGCCTAGGAAATCATGGACATATTTATAGAAGATAATTGATTTGGGGAGAGGAAGTCTATTCTCAAAGGAATTCATATTTAAATTAATGAGAAGTAATCTTTAAGATGCATGATTGATAAAATACCTCCTTTTCGAATCTTAGTACATTTAGAAGTAATCAAATTATATAGCAAATTAGGGGGAGAAATTGCCCTACGATGTCTAGAGAAGCTCATGGTAAATGATGAATTTTTCCATTAGTGTTAATGAACTGTGCCTGGTTAACTCCCCAGCACACCAGAAGAATGGAGCCTGAATCATCTGTCTTTCATGCTTAATTCAATTTGTGTGTATATTGCATCTTTCACTCAATAGTTCCCAAAAAGCAATTTCAGGAAAGATAAAATTATGAGAAAATACTTTATAGAACTGGATATACTGATAACAAAACAACGAAGATGGACGGGAATCTTTGGTGGAACAAAAACTATTCTCTCGTGTTTTGTACATGTCTGAATTTTATCTGATTAAAATTAAAGGCTAACACATTCATACACTGATATGGGCATTGCTTCCTTTGTTTTCAGAAACCGTGATAGAACAAAGGCTCAAAAAAGAAAATGACTTCAAAATAGGTAAAAAAAAAAAAGTTATTATTGTGTAACCACAAACACTGACAGAGCTTGGTTGCATTTACAATAAAGCTATGACACAGGTATAATTGGAGGAATGTGTGAAAAAAAAAAAACCAAATGAAGACCAAGGAGTGATAACATGTATTTAGGGAACACTTCACTTCCAGAACAGTGGAGGAATCACAAGTGAGCCTATGACAGTGACTCTCACAGGCTCCTCTGAGCCTCTGATGACTATGTGTCCTTATTGGTAAATACAAACAAGAGGGATGCAAAAGGACTTCTTAAAGATACCCACTGATTCACCTGTTTCAAGAGCACAAAACCACTGCGTTCCTGTGTACCACTCCTGGGCAGTTTTCCTCTTCTTTCCTACCAATCACAGGCAACTCGGAGACGGCTTGAGTTCGACATTATAATTACTGTTTCCCAAAACTGGATATTTCACATCCAGATGATAGTAAATAGGAAGCAAGGTGTTTTTAAATTGCTCCAGTGTACACTTAAGCTAAGTATAGCAGGCACCATCTGGCTCACATTTTCATCAACTCTGTAAGAGCCACCGTCTGCCTACTTGGAGATGAGGACCAAATTCAAGTTCAGATCCCTTCCCCCTTCTCTCCTTCTTCCTCCCCCAGATACTAACTGAGGGCCTACCAGATGCCAAGAACTGTTCCTGGTATTGGAGGTGCAATGAACAGTGCACACCACACACACACACACACACACACACACACACAGATAAATACCCATTTCCAATGATGATAACGCAGGGGAGAGAGGCGATGCTTATGTTTGGATCTGGCCTTGCTGAGGGAACTTGAGGGGTTCTTCGACCAAGAAACCATCTCCCCCTCGTCCCGCCTCTCCTCCTACCTATTCTCCTCCCCCACAGGTTCACTTGGCTGAGTTCTCTCACTTTACAGCATGAACATCACTTCCTCTGGAAAGCTTTCTGTGTCAACTGCACCAAAAATTAATCTCTCCCTCCCCCGAAACCCTAAGCACTCATCTGTGCTTCTTTTGAGATGCTCATCATTCTCTGCTTTGCATTAAATCACCTGCATTCATATGTTTCCTGTATTTTCAACCTTATTAGACAACAAGGTCATTGAGAGCCTTACATATCCCTTATCACTTCTTGCAGCTCTCACCATATTACCCGAGCACAGCAGTATTTCAATAACATTTCTGGAATAAACAGTTCATCCATGCTGTGGTCTGAATGTTTGCATCACCCTCCACCCCAGTTTCTATGTTGAAATCCTGACATCCAATGTGATGGAGAAGGAGGTGGGGCCTCTGGGAGGTGCTCAGGCCAGGGCAGTGGGGTCCTCATGGTAGAGAAGCAGGGAGGGAGGAACACAGAGAGCCCATGAAACAGCCTCACCCATAACCAGGGAGACGGCCAAAATCAACCATGGTTTCCTCAGCTCTGAGATGGAGATCAGGTCTCTTGTAAAATGTGTGTTGTGATAATTAAATTCAGCGTCATATGTCAAAAATCTTGGCACACAACAGAAACCCATTGTTGACACGTCATTCAAAAATTTCTCGGTGGATTATCAGCAACAAAACCACAGTTACAAGTGTTAGAAAAACATCCCGGACCAGCTGAAGGATGAACTCACAGAGAGAAGGTCTAATATTCTGTCCTAGTAAGAGGAGAAGGAGGAGCCAGCCCTTTCTTTCACTCCATCAGACGTGCTAGTGACAGACACAGTCAGCCTCCAGCCTGGCACCTGGGGGAGAGACCCAGCCTGGCTGAACCAGCTGAGACATGAAGGCAAGATGAAACATCCGAACTCGTAACCTCTTACCTGTGAGGCTGAGAAGGCCCGCAGCCAGGACAGGCTGGAAGGTTTAGGACCACGGGATCGGCTCCAGCCACTCTTCAGCCTCATGTGTCTCCTTCATCCCCCATCATCACCACCCAAGTCCAGGCAAGGTTAAAATTACAGGCAATCACACACCCACACACGTGCACACCCACATGCATGTTCTGTGTCTCAGCTAGAATATCCCTTCTTCCCGAATTTGCCTGGTTGACACTTACTCATCCTTCAGGACCCAGAAGGTATCTTTTGGGGAAACTTTTCTTGACACTCTTAGATCGGCTGGAGACCCTCACAGGACCACCCATACGTGGCTCCCCATACACACTTTCTCACGCTGCTTAGTTAACACCATACATTCATCTCCTTCCCTCGAGGGCCAGGTCTGTGGAGGGTGTGGGAGCATGAGGGGGCCGGCCAAGGGCAGCGGACGCTCCTGTGTTTGGATGTGACATGCTGCTGCTTCCCAAAGCCTGCCTCTTTGTTCTCTTTCAAAAGATGTTTTAGTGCTGGTGAATCACCAGCAGAGAATCCTCAGACAAAGGCCCAGGCGGTGGGGATGAGAGAGGGAGTGTCAGTGCGCGTGGGTCACTTTGAGAGAGGCTCAGGTGAGTGGTCCTGCTGTTTCATTTTTCCTAAGATCCCAGCATCCCCTGTGGTGTGAAAAGCCCGGAAGTCAGGCCAACTTCCGTCTGACAGCAGACTGCATGCCTCTTTCATGGCTGTGGGAGGTAGATGCTCGTGAGGCTTAATTCCAGGATAAAACTGTGGCTTTACATGAAATATAAATCCTACTGGAAGGAACTTAAGGTGAGTGTTCACTCTCCCAATTTGTCTCTCTGTCAGACCTGTTGTCTCACAGGAGAAGTTGTTTCTCCCCCTCAAACCGAAGGTAAGTGAAAAGATTCAAGAAAAAGCCAATGGCTGGGAAACGAACGCAGCATACAGGGCAGAAAAGTGAGTCTCCTAATTCCCAACTCAGGGAAATTTCCACATATTGCTCTGCTTGTTCATTCACTTTTTTTCTGTGAGAGAGCCATGCAAAGCAGGTTAAAACCTAAGATGAGTCCTGCAAACTCTGAAACTCCAGTGAGAACTGAAAAACCGGCTAGCTGCACCTGGATGTCAATGAGGGGCGCCTGAGGGACTGGCCAACTGATCCTGGAGTTGGTCCCCGAGCCTGGGGGGTGGGCTGCAGCTGTTGCTCCTGGAAACATCAGATTTCCATGGAGAGTTCTCTAGACTGGTTTCATGTCACACTCTTGCGAGTTCCACCAAACACAGAGGGTCAGGCTTATAGAAACATGGGAGAGATGTCAGCCAGGAGGGCTCCTCTGATACTTTTGAAGCAATTGTTTTCTGAACTTTTTTCAATTCATGGTAGACTTTATACATAGAACACCCAGATTATTAGCTGTTTTCACAGACTGAACACATGCCGGCCAGGAGCATCAGGTGAAGAAATAGAGCATCTCCCAGGGGTGACACAGTGTGGAGGTTTCTGGAGTGGTCCATTTTGCCTGCTTTTGCCCCTTTGATTAAAGGAACTTTTCAGGGTTTGCCCTTGGTGTTTGGCTCGGAAGTCTCGGTTCCAACTGCTCCATGAGTCACATCCATGTTGCTGCATGGTTAGTCTGCTCCTTCTCCTTCCCACGGGGCCCCACTGTGTAAACAAGGTGCAGAGCATCACTGGCAACTGATGGGCATTTGGGAAGATTCAGGCTTGAGCTCCTATCAATGTGCTGCTACACACATTCTGGCACGTGACTTTCAGTGAATTTATACCCACGTTTGTTAGGCATTTAACCAGGACTGGGATTGCTGTATCTTCTGAAATTAATTTTGGCATTTACTACATAATTGATGCTCACAGCGTTCTATAAAAGGCCCCCAAGATCCAAGTCCATTTATTACCTGCAGAGCTATTTGTTCTCCTTCACACCCGCACCTTTTGGAGAGTCTATTATTATAACTGAGGTCAATGCCATGTGTCTAACTGAGTCACCAGTCCCATCATTTGTAGATACATGGTACCATGTTATTTATTTCAGATTTCTGTTCTGGCATTTCTAATGCAATCCTAAACCACCCTCAACACACCCACTATTATTATTGAAGTAATTTGGAAAATTCAGTAATAACAGCTAGCTAGTTCTTATAAATAGCCAATATACCTCTCCATCTGGCCCCACATAAAGGCAGGCAAGTGAATATTAAATCTGACATGTGTGGGCACAGATCTGTAATAACAGGAACTGGAATATGATGCTGTATTTATTATTTCATCAAAATGGGAATAATTGAGACAAAGGGATAATTAAAACCCACCATACCTGGCTTAGTATTTTCATAACTAAAGGCTTTATTTCAGATTTCTGATTTATAAGTTTCTTACTGACGGTTCATGCTCTACAAGGGGAGTTAACAGCTCTATGTACCAAGGTGGAGAGAAGCATTCGGATAGCTTATATTCTTATTTTCTGTAACAAATTATGAATAACAACTGCAGTGGTAAGTGTCTGTGAGTGAGTGAGTGTGTGCCTGTATGTTTTTGCACTTAATAAAATCCTTAAAAATAAAACAGTAAAGATACGGTTCCTATAATATTTTTAATTCAGGTAGTTTGGAATTTTATACTTCATAAAATCTTTAAGATGTCAAATAATATGGCATCTTTGGAAAATCAAAACTCTAATTACTATAAAGCTAAGTATTTCATATGCAATCTTCTTCCTTAAAGATAGAAAAAAAAAAACCCCATAGAATTCTCATTTAATTATTTCCCAGTTCAGTAAGATCAGACATATATATTAACCTTTGAGAATTTTATAATAATGGATAGAAGTGATTTTAAGACCCAGGGCTGATCATTCTTACATTATCAGTGCTTTTACTAAATTGGGTCATTAATCATGTCATTTTGAGAATTAAAAGTGTTATCTAAAGTCGGATACTCTTTTCCCTTTTACTTGCTAAAGTAAAAATACATCCGCAAGTTTATTTTTAAATTTTTACCCAGCTCAGTTTCACTATGTGGTAAAATGAAGTCAAAGCAAATGACAGGCCAAGTGACAAAAGAATCAGATAAATGTGAATGCATTTCATTAAGGTACTCTCTTGTCAGGATGAAAGTTTTAACTGAAGGCAACAATAAATTCAGAAGTTCTGTGCATATAAAATTAAGACCATGCCTTTGAGGATCCTTTTGAACACAGTACTTTCATCAGTCATTATCATAAAATTTACAAAGCCAAACCAAACAAAGATTCATTGTAGAAAATCTTATATTTTGTATGTATATTAAGAGGAAGGTACAGGTATAATGAGGCAGAACAACTGAAGGGAGTTAGAAATTAAGTCATATGCTATTAGTGGAATTATTATTTGGGGATAAATAAAGTTTTAAACATAAGTTAGGGAAAAATGGCAGACTGGAAAACTGAATTTATCATTTGTTCTTTATAATCAATCCTTTCTCTCAATACTAAAATAATTAATAAATGAATAAAGGTTATAAATGCATAAAGACAAAGGACGAGAACAAAAATGACGGAGGATCAGAGAGGTCCACATAGTTTCGAGTCTCAAAAATGGGTAAGCTGGGAGCCAGGAGTCTTCAGAGAGATTATATGACAAACACCCACCAGGACACCTCTGGAAGCAAGGCTCTGTTGGGAGACCCCTGGCGGTGATGTTGACTCCTTGGTGTCGGCCAGGTCCCTCCTGACCACTGCCCCTGAGCCCCACCATCTGGCAGGCTCTGAGCACGCAGGCAAGGACTGCAGGTGCCCTGTCCTCAAGAAACAACTTGGAGAAAGATGGTAACAATTTGACAAATGTCTCTCACACGGGAGAGAGAAGCCAGCCGACCTAATTGGAAGACAAATCAACACGCAAGGGAGCAGGAAAACCACAGCCTCAGATACTGTCTGAGAGTTAAGAAAAGACATGCACCCTTCAAATAAGAACAGGATGTAACAGAGAAACAAATCAGAGAAGAAGGACATGTTCTCAGAATCTGGAGGAAAAAAATAGTAGTATAGTTAAAAAAAAAAAATCAAAGGGATGGAAGACAAAATTGAGAACTACTCCAAGCAAGAGAACAAAAGACAAAGTGCTTAAGATAGGGGAGAAGACTGAGCATCACGACAGGAAAACAAGCGGAGCAGAGAGAAAAGACGGCAACTGAAGAAACCACATGGAGCTCCTGGAAATAAGAGGTGTGCGTCTCCAGATGGAACCAGTGAGCGAGGTGTGACCACACACAGAGGAACAGATAGATGTGAAGAGAAGAGAATGGATCTGAAATGATGTCCACCATCACCTGATGTGAAGAGCTGATTCATTGGGAAAGACCCTGATGTTGGGAAAGATTGAGGGCAGGAGGAGAAGGGGGCGGGCGACAAAGGATGAGATGGTTAGACAGCATCACTGACTCAATGGACATGAATCTGAGCAAACTCTGAGAGATAGTGAAGGACAGGGGAGCCTGGTGTGCTGTGGTCTATGGGGCTGCAAAGAGTCAGAGATGACTTAGCGAGTGAACAGCAATTCTTGAGTTGACAAAACTGTTCCAGACAAACCACAGAGGCTGAGTGGAGCTGGAAGTTTCCATGATGAGCACCCAGACACCTTAGGTTTATCCGACCTCTCACCCCAGAGTGGCAGGTACTCCTCTGCTTTTGACTCTTGACTGTGTGATGCTGGCAATTCAGGTCCAGAGACCAGGGTCGGGGGCTTACACTCTACAGTGCCTGGCTCTCTGTGTAAAGAATAATCAGCACCTCTTAAGGCCGTCACCTTTGTCTTTTTCACAGCACAGATGTAGGTCAAGTCTTCCTCAGTCTGTTCTGCTCATTTAGAAAAAACAACATGTCTAATCCTGGACCCTGGCTTAAAAGGACGTTTATATCCTGTAGTCCCAATGTTGTCATCTTTAAATATTTCTGTGTTAACAAATACACCTACTTCTTTTTATTCACTATGTAAATTCATTCAAATAAAATGTAAATGGTGTGATAAATTTGTGCCAAAAGTCCTGTTTTCATGCAGATAAGAACTGATGCAATTTCTTGCAAATAATGGTTTATGCAGCTTCTACATGAACTCTAAACAGAGTTGAACATTTTTTTTTAACCCCTTGACAATTTACCTGAAAACAAAAATAAACCTGTCTGAAATTCGTCTGAAAAAGACACCGAGGGCTCTGTCTGGTCTCTGAAAATGACAAGTTATCTTCAAGTGTCTTCAGCTACACCCTCATGTCACCCTTCTTGTCAGCTGTACAAAACAAGATGCTGACAACTTATTTTAAGAATATTGTTTATTTCCTTTCAAAACACCAAAACTTCAACATCAGAAGGAGGAATTCTGACATGAAATGATAAAAACAACATCTATTCCTTGCAGGCACTCACTGCCTGGGAGTGTTTCCTGGGAAAGCAGCTGAAACAGCCACTTTACTTAATGTAGGTCTAGGCTCCCAAGCCTGCCCAAAGGCTTTGGGAGCACAAGTCATTTGAGTTGTTTTAAATTAACCTGGGGCTTCCCAGGTGACTCAGTGGGTAAAGAACCTGCCTGCCAATGCAGGAGATGTGGGTTAGACCCCTGGGTCAGGAGATCCCCTGGAGGAGGAAATGACAACCCACTCCAGGATTCTTGCCTGGGGAATCCCATGGACAGAGGAGTCTGGTGGGCTACAGTCCATGATGTTGCAAAAAACTGGATAGGACTGAAGTGACTGAGCATGCATGCATGCATATGAAACTGGAGGGAGTGCTTCTTGTTTTTTCCTCTCTTTTCTTAAATGTAAAAATATTTGCTTAAGAATCTTCTAGACTAGAGACTATGAAAAAAGCATTTTGTAGAATGATGACTTTGGTAGAGGTACACATATCTGAGACAAGTTAAATAAATACATTCATTTTAGAATGTTTAATTTAAATTGTTCAGGAAACTCAAGCTAGACATGATTACAGTAGCATGTCTAGGGTTCTGGGAGATGGCAATAACGTTTAAGCAGTCTCACCTCTTGCTTTAACATACAAGCAGCAAAATGTTTCATGATAACTTTGGATGTGTTGTGGCAAGCTTCTAGCGTATGTAAAGGTATGTGTGTGGGGGTCTGTGTTTCTAAGACCCTCAACAGACACCACCAAAGATGCATCCTAAAAAACAATACTTTTCATCTTTTGCAGCTATGTAAAATTGAGACGACAATAACAGAACTGACAAAAAACAAAACCCAGGGATTATGAATGATATAAAAATTCTTTTTACCCAGTTAATGACAATGGGCTTCCCTGGTGGCTCAGATGGTAAAGAATCTGCCTACAATGCAGGAGTCGTGGATTCGATCCCTGGGTCAGGAAGATCACCTTTAGGAGAGCATGGCAACCCATTCCAGTATTCTTGCCTGGAAAATCCCATGGACAGAGGAGACTGGCAGGCTATAGTCAATGGGGGTCACAAAAAGTTGGACACAACTGAGTGACTAACACACACACAATGACAACAGGAACCAGCATACCACAGCCAGGTAAATAAAAATGTTTTTTTTCAATTTAAATTTATTTATTTTAATTGGAGGCTAATTACTTTACAGTATTGTATTGGTTTTGCCATACATCAACATGAATCCGCCACGGGTGTACACGTGTTCCCCATCCTGAACCCCCTCTCCCACCTCCCTCCCTGTACCATCCCTCTGGGTCATCCCAGTGCACCAGCCCCGAGCACCCTGTCTCATGCATCAAACCTGGACTGGCGATTCATTTCTTATATGATATTATACATGTTTCTATGCCATTCTCCCAAATCATCCCACCTTCTCCCTCTCCCACAGAGCTGTGTCTCTTTTGCTGTCTCGCATACAGGGTTATCGTTACCATCTTTCTAAATTAGAAGCTCTATACAGTCAACAAAAACAAGACCAGGATCTGACTGTGGCTCGGATCATGAACTCCTTATTGCCAAATTCAGACTTACATTGAAGAAAGTAGGGAAAACCACTAGACCATTCAGGTATGACCTAAATCAAATCCCTTATGATTATACAGTGGAAGTGAGAAATAGACTTAAGGGCCTAGATCTGATAGATAGAGTGCCTGATGAACTATGGAATGAGGTTCGTGACACTGTACAGGAGACAGGGATCAAGACCATCCCCATGGAAAAGAAATGCAAAAAAGCAAAATGGCTGTCTGGGGAGGACTTACAAATAGCTGTGAAAAGAAGAGAGGCAAAAAGCAAAGGAGAAAAGGAAAGATAGAAGCATCTGAATGCAGAGTTCCAAAGAATAGCAAGAAGAGATAAGAAAGCCTTCTTCAGTGATCAATGCAAAGAAATAGAGGAAAAGAACAGAATGGGAAAGACTAGAGATCTCTTCAAGAAAATTAGAGATACCAAGGGAACATTTCATGCAAAGATGGGCTCAATAAAGGACAGAAATGGTATGGACCTAACAGAAGCAGAAGATATTGAGAAGAGGTGGCAAGAATACACAGAAGAACTGTACAAAAAAGATCTTCATGACCCAGATAATCATGATGATGTGATCACTAATCTAGAGCCAGACATCTTGGAATGTGAAGTCAAGTGGGCCTTAGAAAGCATCACTACGAACAAAGCTAGTGGAGGTAATGGAATTCCAGTGGAGCTGTTTCAAATCCTGAAAGATGATGCTGTGAAAGGGCTGCACTCAATGTGCCAGCCAATTTGGAAAACTCAGCAGTGGCCACAGGACTGGAAAAGGTCAGTTTTCATTCCAATTCCAAAGAAAGGCAATGCCAAAGAATGCTCAAACTACTGCACAATTGCAGTCATCTCACATGCTAGTAAAATAATGCTTAAAATTCTCCAAGCCAGGCTTCAGCAATACATGAACCATGAACTCCCTGATGTTCAAGCTGGTTTTAGAAAAGGCAGAGGAACCAGAGATGAAATTGCCAACATCCGCTGGATCATGGAAAAAGCAAGAGTTCCAGAAAAACATCTATTTCTGCTTTATTGACTATGCCAAAGCCTTTCACTGTGTGGATCACAATAAACTGTGGAAAATTCTTCAAGAGATGGGAATACCAGACCACCTGCCCTGCCTCTTGAGAAATCTGTATGCAGGTCAGGAAGCAACAGTTAGAACTGGACATGGAACAACAGACTGGTTCCAAATAGGAAAAGGAGTACGTCAAGGCTGTATATTGGCACCCTGCTTATTTAACTTACATGCAGAGTACATCATGAGAAATGCTGGACTGGAAGAAACACAAGCTGGAATCAAGATTGCCGGGAGAAATATCAATCACCTCAGATATGCAGATGACACCACCCTTATGGCAGAAAGTGAAGAGGAGCTAAAAAGCTTCTTGATGAAAGTGAAAGAGGAGAGTGAAAAAGTTGGCTTAAAGCTCAACATTCAGAAAATGAAGGTCATGGCATCCGGTCCCATCACTTCATGGGAAATAGATGGGGAAACAGTAGAAACAGTGTCAGACTTTATTTTGGGGGGCTCCAAAATCACTGCAGATGGTGACTGCAGCCATGAAATTAAAAGACACTTACTCCTTGGAAGAAAAGTTATGACCAACCTAGATAGTATATTCAAAAGCAGAGACATTACTTTGCCGACTAAGGTCCGTCTAGTCAAGGCTATGGTTTTTCCTGTGGTCATGTATGGATGTGAGAGTTGGACTGTGAAGAAGGCTGAGTGCCGAAGAATTGATGCTTTTGAACTGTGGTGTTGGAGAAGACTCTTGAGCGTCCCTTTGACTGCAAGGAGATCCAACCTGTCCATTCTGAAGGAGATCAACCCTGGGATTTCTTTGGAAGGAATGATGCTAAAGCTGAAGCTCCAGTACTTTGGCCACCTCATGCGAAGAGTTGACTCATTGGAAAAGACTCTGATGCTGGGAGGGATTGGGGGCAGGAGGAAAAAGGGATGACAGAGGATGAGATGGCTGGATGGCATCACGGACTCGATGGACCTGAGTCTGAGTGAACTCCGGGAGATGGTGATGGACACGGAGGCCTGGCATGCTGCGATTCATGGGGTCGCAAAGAGTCAGACACGACTGAGCGACTGAACTGAACTGAACTGATACTGTATTGGTGTTTTTCTTTCTGGCTTACTTCACCCTGTATAATTGGCTCCAATTTCATTCACCTCATTAGAACTGATTCAAATGTATTCTTTTTTAGTGGCTGAGTAATACTCCATTGTATATAGGTACCACAGCTTTCTTATCCATTCATCTGATTTTTAAAAGAAGTATGCTTATGTGAAAACAAAAAAGAATCTATGAGAAAAGAAAGAAGCACAGAGTATAAAGAGACTTTTCTCCAGATCGTGCCTCATGACACACTTCCTAGGCCACTGGCACCAAGGGCTGGAACCTTAAACAGGCCTCATGCCAGTACCCCCACCAGCTGGCCCACATGTAGCTCTGTGGGAACAGAGTTCCAGCAACTTCCAGTGGAGGCTACAGGGGTATTTTTGTCAGGGCTATTTTAATGCACTTGATTCAATCAAGGTGTGAAGTGCTACTTTAAATATTTATCAGTGCGTGTATCTCTCCAGAGCCCTGATGGGTGTGGTGATCCTCTCCTGTAGAATCTGTAAGGAGAGGCGTGACCTTGGCTCTCAGAGAAGAGTTACCTCATTAAGAACCACAGCAAGGATGTAACAAAGAAGAAGTCAAGGAGAGCAGGCAATAAAAATGCACAGAATCTAACTTTTCTTGGCAAATTTTGTCTGATGAAGTTTAATGGGCTGACTCAAAGGTGAATTAGAGAACCCTCTGTTGGGGACGAGAAACCTATGAATTAGTCCATCTTATTGCCTCTAGGATAAAGGGAACCTACAACAAAATTAATGCTTTTCCCCAAAAGTAATTGTGTATTTGCCAAGAACATCTTACTTGTAACTTGGATATTTGGAGAATTAGGTCTCAAGAGAAAATGTTCACAGCTCAAAATCCCTTCTGCAGAGACTATCCCTGACCATCTTACCCGTTTTTGTCTTCTTTTTACCATTTTACCTGAAATGACCTACCTAGTCTACTTGTTCATTGCCTTATCAGTGAGTTGGGGTGTGAAGACACCTGCCTTCTCCAGCTTGTTTATGCCGCATCCCCGACCGGCTGCAGTAGTGACCGCCCACAAGATATGGTGAATTAAGTGTGTCTTGTGAATGAATAACTATAAAGACAACAACAGTGAACACCTCTGAGTCTTATTTTGGTACATCCTGACCATAATGCTGTGAAATAATCACATTTTATTCTCATTTCAGAGCTTAGATTGTCTAAAATAGACTGTTGGTCTGCTAACTAGCAGCATGAATAACTCCTCATTTATTTCAAGTCTTCCTTGAAAATTTTACTCAGCCAAGAATAAATGTAGAATTGTTTCCATGAGGACAAAAAAGAAATGGGAAATATCCCTGTGAACTGGAAATTATCTGAGCAGTGAATAAGGTTTGTTCTAACACAAGACCACAGCAGAGCGTGGTCATAGATGCCCATTCTCATGAGGTTCCTCACTGGCCATAAGCCACCAGAACAGACACTGCAGGTGCCAACGTCTGCGATCAGATCCCTTCTGGCTCATGAGCCCTGACTCTGGTCCCGGCAGCAATGTGTCAGCTAACATAGTAATCTCCTCCAGCCCCCCTCACACCCAGACAAGGCCGTTCAACTTTGCCCCAGACAGTACAACCCACGGGGAGGGCAATGTGCAATGCTCATAAATGCTTTTTCGCATGTTTTTAGGTGACGTTGGTGCTGCTTTGCCCATCTCCCCCTTCCTTGATCTTCACAGAAGGTAAGTTTAAGGGCTCACGAGGGGAGAGCATGAGGAGAGAAGCCCATGTGTTGAAGAGGGCAGAGAAGGAAGGCAGATGGAGCCTGGACCCAGGCACTGTGAGATGCACAAAGTGGGGCGAGGAAGAGAAAGTACTGTCTGCTGGCATTTGACTCTGTCTGACTTTTCCGGGCTTCCCTGGTGGCTCAGTGGTAAGAATCCACTGGCAATGCGAGAGATGTGGGTTTGATTCCTGTGTCGGAAAGATCCCCTGGAGAAGGAAATGGCAGTCCAATCCAGTATTCTTGCCTGGGAAATCCCATGGACAGAGGAGCCTGTCAGGCTACAGTCCACAGGGTCACAAAGAGTCAGACATGACTGAGTGACTAGACAGTCACTAATTGTCTGTACGTCCTCTAGTGGATGTTACCACCCAGTGCTAATGTCCTTTCTCTATAAAACACTTGCTGAGTGACTCAGGTTGAACTGAATCCTGGACAGCAGTGGGTAAAGAGTGTTGAAATACAGTTAAGAACTTTGCTGCTCAATCCTCACTTTTTTTTTTTTTTTTGGAGGATCTACTTTTTTGAGGACTTTTAGTATAAAAGGTGACAGAAAAGTGGGTTGTGGTCAAGGAGGTATTTTCCTGTTTCTGTTTCTGTAGCGGAAACGTGATGATGCAGAAGGAGAGGGTGTGATTCTGGGGAATGTCCTGAGTCACGGCCAGAGGGGACCAAGTGCAGCCAGGCTCCAGGAAAGGGAGCAACTTGTGGGGATGGGAGAACCAATGTCCCACCCAGAACTTTTATTTTCTCAGCCAAACAGACAGTGAGCTCAATCAGCTGAAATTAACAGCTGGACAAGGAGTGCAGCTGTATTAAATCTAGGACTAAAAATATAAAAAATAAAGCAAATCGTTAAAATATACACATATTCTCACTTCAAATGATTAAGCTTTAGCCATCTTTATTTTGGATTGGAAACTTTAGGGCCTCCCTGGTGGCTCAGAGAGCAAAGAATATGCCTGTAATGTGGGAGACCTGGGTTCGACCCCTGGGTCGGGAAGATCCCCTGGAGGAGGGAAAGACTACCACTCCAGCATTCTTGCTTGGAGAATTCCATGGACAGAGGAGCCTGGTGGCCTACAGTCCATGTGGCTGTAAAGAGTCGGACACGACTGAGCAACTAACACTTTTAGGTTAGTATCCTGTTTTTTTCCACCGTATGCCCTGGGAAATTTATACTAGAGTTTGCTAAGAAGATTTAGTGAAACAATTACTCCAAATGTTGGAGGATGCAAGTAATAAGGATATCTCTCAAACTGAAATTATAGGTTATTCCTACCTATTCTCCACCTTCTAATGAAATTAAGGACAATAAATACCCATTGTACTATAATAATGAGTTTCTCAAAAAGAAGACGAAAATGGTGTAACCAAACACCAGTTTTCTGTACTGGGTTTCAGGTCATCAGATTTCATGACACATAAAAGAAACAGAACAATAATTTTGAGAAATGAGAATGCAATAGATTTTTAAAAGGATTCTAAAAAATGTGAATATTAGCCGATCTAGAAAAACCTTTCAAGCATAACAATGGCAGTGTGAGTGGAGGAAGGTGAATTAACCAAGCGCCTAAGGCAGGCAAACATGCGGAAGGAGATGGAATTGGGCAGGATGGGTGGACACAACAGTAATCGCATGGTTCCTCCTCACAGATGTCCTGGACTGAGAAGGAATAGCAGCGCGGACAGGGCAGACCCAACAGAGCTTCCGAGCAGCCAAGGTGAAAAGTGAAACACATCACATGGGGCTTTGTTCTGTGTTTAAAAGGAGACAGTGGAGCAGCTGGCAAGGATTTTCTTAGCAGAATATAATAAAATGCACTTAATCACACATGTAACTTTAAATAAGGGACAGGACAGCACAGTGTAGCCACTACACCAGGAAGCAGGGCAGCGAAGGTCTCCCATCTACGTGCGGGCACAGGCCCAGGGAGTCCAGGGCTCTTCTGGGAAAGAGGCGGTTTGGCCCAAGGGACCAGATACAGAGCCTTAGACTGTGCAAAGGCCTGAGCCACAGAGAGGAGGAGATGGGACGGTGAGGAAGCCTGAATGGTGAGATGTGACATACGGCTAGGATGACATCAAGGACAGAAGGGAGAAATACAGGTTTGATCCCAGATACCGCTCCATCAAACACTCTGAAGTAAAGGATTTGTAGCGTCACTTTATACCACAACTAAACACACAAGACTAGGCTCTTTCTCAAATGCCCAACAGCCTTGTAATCCATTTAACCTTTCCAAAAAAAAAAAAAAAAATCAGGAAAGCAAAGCCCTCGACCAACGGAAAGGAAAACTCTGTGATCCACAGAGATCACATACAATTTTAGGAGCAGAAAAGCCTTTAGAGATATTGGCTCACAGAAAAATTGACTTACACATAAAGTAAATTGGATTAAATCTCCTTCTAACTGATAAGTGTACAGTGAGGAACTGAAGGGTAATGTGACATCAAACAGCCTCCAATACAAATACTACTTCACTAGACTGTCTCATGTCTTCATTAATCTTAACAAAGAAATCAAAGCAGATATACTTGTCTTCTAAACTTTAACTCTTACACAAATTCTCTCCCAAAGATAATATAAAACAACTAAAATTATTTCTTACTTTCTGAACCTCCTAATTTAGCTGATCTTTCATATGAAAACAGCTATTTTTTAAAAGACAAATGTGGTGCTTGGTTTGTGTAAATGGATTATTCCCAATGAATCTAAGTTAAGTGCTGCAATCCACTCCCTCCTCTCCTTTTCTGGTTCTCATTCATTCTCTCTCTTGCTCTGTTTTATTTCTGCTTCTATTTCTGTCTCCATCCTTCCACTCTACCTCGTGCAACAATATGCCACAAATGGAAGCCACAAGACTATTGGCTATGCTGTCCTTACTCCCAGGATTTTCCTTGTCCGTGTGAGGGGAGGCAAGGGGCAGGCATAGAACTGTAAGTGTATCGCAGTTGCTCATGACTTGTTTCTGAGCTTCTCCAATCCTTGAACTGCTTTTGCCCCCTTTTACTAACAGAGGAAATTAGTCAATAAGTTCCATTTTCATTAAAAGTGTCACACATAATCTGCTGACTAAAAAGATCAAACATTAGTTGCTGACAGAAACGTCATCTGTTCTCATAACCAAATGTGCATAAATATAAACGTTATTTAGAAGAATGAGATGCTCTCTGTAACTCAAGACTCCAAAGTGGGGTAGCTGGAACACCATCCCCATAACCGACAGACACACCTCGAGCAGTGACCACAGCGTCCACGGTCGCTCCTCACATCAGCCTTGACCTCACGTGGCCACACTTAATAAGAGCATTCTCAACAATGAGCTTTTGGATATTCTCAATGGAAAATGCTGGGAGTCACTTAAGAAATGGGTATTTTAAAAATTTAACGGGTAAGTACATTTCTCCTCAAGGCTCCTGCTCTAAACCTAACTCGACGCTCCCACGTTGAATGACTTGAGAACACTGTTGGCAGAGCTGCCACGTGTCTAAGGGGGAGGAACTTCCTCTGTTGTGTCTGTGACAGACGCTCAAAGGGAAGGGAAGGGGCAGCTCACCCTCCAACCCCAAGACCAGCACCCCAGACCACTCCCGGGGGCTCTGAATAAGCCTGGATTTCAGACCCAAGACAGGCTACACTCCTCCTGGGTGTGTCAGAGCTGTCCTGGTGGGGGGCAGGAGGGGAGCCCCATGGAGGGGACATCATCGGATGCACACCCCCACGTGCTGACTGATGGAAAGAGCAAATAACAGACACGGAGGCGCCCCGCTCTGAGAAGGCTCCTTTGCGGGCTCCGACCACTGGCGTCAGACATGACTCTGGCTGTGTGGACCATCCCGTCTGAACACCAGGATGGAGACCATGGACACGACAGGGGCAGAGAGCCTGGGAGTGCCCCAGAGGACAGGCAGAGGGACTCAAAGATTTCAAGCACATATATTTCCAGGCCCCACAAAGTCAGAACCCCAGAGGCAAGCTTCTGAATGGTATTTCTTAAGTGTTTCCCCAACCAGGTTGGGAACCACTGACCGAGGCCATCCGATTATTTTTGCAAGTCAGGAAATAAAGGGCAGGAAGCGTAAATAATTTGTGCCCGGTCATAAATCACCTTTTGGCAGTTAGGACAAGCATTCAAGACCCCTAACATGCAGATTCATGCTCTTTTTAGCCTGCTACACTGCCCAATGAGTAACTGCTGGAATCTCAACTTTCATGTTTATACACACAAGCTTTCCTCATCAGTGACCCCTAGCTACTCCTGGACAGCAAGGGTAGGCATGTATGACAAAGTCATCAAACACCTGAAATGCACAGAATGAAGACCGGGTGATCGCAGCAGGCCCAGGGGCAGGTGCTGGGAGTCAGAGAGCCCCACTCCTCTCCTCAGCTCCCCTCCTAACCTGTGCTCCCCACAACGGGAGCAGACGCCCCAGTTCCGATGGCCCTGGAGTTTAAGATGTGGTACGGTTTTCACACAACTGGGCCCTTCCACTCACACCAACCACACCCCTCTCCCTATACCTGCTGACTGCCTGGTTTGCTGATGGAAGGAAAACTCATTGTGTGGGGCTTAAAGCAGACCGAGACACTTTTCAGTGATTGTGATGAGACATTTTTGTTTGTTTGTTTGCCTTACTTGCTGAATTTTGAAGCTAACCCCTGGAATAAGATGTGACTGCCCTATGCTGTTAAATTTCCCCTAGGTGCCTGGCATGACATAAAATTTGGTCAGAGACATTACATTAAAAAAAAGAGTTCCCTCCCATTCTAATGACTTTCTTTACAAAACAGGTCCACTGACGTGAAAAACAGAATGATGACTTCAAAGAAAATGATGGAGAATGTTCTTCATGCATTTAGAAAACACACTGCACATTAAAGATCAGAAACCTACAAAACCACGCTTCCGTTAACTCTGCTTTACCATTCCTCGGGACAGAAGAGCTTTCAATGTCCAAGAAAACAGCCGAGCACAGGAGCAATAAGCAGAAGGCAGGATGATCCAAGGCACAGCGCCTTGAAGGACAGGGCCCAGGCTACCGGAGGACAACGGGCATGCTGCCAGCAGCTATGTCCTCACCTCAGTGTCCTCCACTGTTTGGTGCTGATAGAAATAAGGGTGCACAGAGAAAATATTTGTGAAGGAATGACATCAGTCAAATGCAGTTCACTTCAGTCGCTCAGTTGTGCCCGACTCTTTGCAACCCCATGGACTGCAGCATGTCAGGCTTCCCTGTCCATCACCAACTCCCAGAACTTGCTCAAACTCATGTCCATCCCATCGGTGATGCCATCCAACCATCTCATCCTCTGTCATCCCCTTCTCCTCCCACCTTCAGTCCTTCCCAGAATCAGGGTCTTTTCCAATGAGTTGTTTCTTTGCATCAGGTGGCCAAAGTATTGGAGTTTCATCTTCAGCATCGGTCCTTCCAATGAATATTCAGGACTGATTTCCTTTAGGATGGACTGGTTGGATCTCCTTGCAGTCCAAGGGACTCTCAAGAGCCTTCTTCAACACCACAGTTCCAAAGCATCAATTCTTCGGCGTTCTGCTTTCTTTATAGTCCAACTCTCACATCCATACATGACCACTGGAAAAACCATAGCCTTGACTAGAGGAATTAGTCAAATCAGGAGTACTCTAAATAATGCTCTGGGGTGAGGTGGCAGGCAGCAGAGGGCAGTAGGCCACTGGCCAGCCTCAGCAGCTCTGACTGTGTGTTTGCAGCCCTAGCGTGAGATGCTCCCAGCCATGCAGTCCAGGGAACTGGTCCTAGAGGAAAGGCCTGTGGTCCTGCTGCTGGTATGTGGGCACGGAGAGCCGCTAGCCCAGGAGGATAAGGGCGGTCCACCCTCTCTTACCATTCACAGTGATCTCACATGAAGTGAAACTGGCTGTCTTGCTAAGGAAAACAATTCTAATTTTTACTTTCTGACTTAAAATCAGTAACAAAGCATGGATGACATGCCATGTATAAGCTAAAGGCCCTTAGTTACCAAACATTCTATAAATTTCCAGTTCTATAAGCTTGTTATTTGCAGCATTCATTCAATTTTAAGTTGCTCTATGTTTTCAGCTTCTTGATTCTTAGTTGCTTCCAACGCAGAGTGAAATGGAAATCAAAACCCATGATCTCCTTCCAGCTTCTCTGGTAACGCAAATACGTAGCATTTACTTTACATTAGAAATATGTGATTCCTCTGTCATTCCATGGAGCCCTTTACAATCCACTTATAAGACACAGTGGACACAATGGACACAATGGACTTGTTCATCTTTTTAGACAAGTGAACAGAACATCTTTACGATGCTGAGAGCACCAAGCTGGCCTTTAAAGCCACCGTGGACTTGCCCTCACCACCTTCCCCAAGCCCTAATTTGTAAGAAGACGTGGTGTGGCCAGGAGAATGCATCTCAGGAGGAGGAATCTCAGGCTCTTCACCTGCATCCCAGTGCCTGGCACAGCCCTGTGTCACCCCAAGTGACCTTTGCCAAAGCCCCCAGCGGCACAGGTCACAGACCACCCTTCCCTCCTCCTTCGTCATCCTGGCCTCTGAAGCACAGTTCTGTCCCACAGGACTTTCTTAATCCTGGTACAGTGTTCAGTATACTGGTGACACCAAGTAAACCTTCATTCAGTGACCAAAGAAACAGGATCCCCTGGGACAGAAAAACCCTCCCTCAAGTCTGGAAACCCAGGCAAGTCAGTCCATCACCCAAGGTCCCCCAAGGTGGACACAGGGGCAGGAGTATAATAACTGCATCCTGTCCCCTTTCCTTGAAGGCATGATGGTCTTCTGAACAGGGTGACAACTCAGAGAAATCCCTAAAGGTGGACATCCATGTGCTGATGTCCACACATGTGGCCAGATGTGATTCTGAACTGGGCCCCCGTAAGAACCAGCTTCACTCACTGTCAAACCACTGGGTGATTCCGTGGCATCCAGCAGTTCGTGTGCTCTTGTTCTCAGTGTCAGTGACTTTGCCCAGAGCCCAGCCTTGTCTAGACACAGTCTGCCCGTCTGTAATGGGGAACTGAGACCGCCTGGCCATAAAACACCTGCATGGGGCACCGGAGACCAAGCTCCAGAACAAAGCGGCGGACCCCGCCTCACGCCCCGGCAGACAGAGCTCACACGACAAGCGCTGCAGCAAGGAACACCGAAAACGGTGATATCATTAAGACTGTAAGGACGTTTTGAAATGTATTATTTTTCCCTGATAAGTCTATTACGTAAATCTGTAATTAGGGACTTCTAAAATAGCTAACTTTTTTTTTTCTTTAACACAATATGCTGTAATTGTCTATTAAGTCAACGAGTACTTAGGGACTCTTAAAACTGCTGATTACTTGCCTGCTGTTATTTTGGAAGAACAAATACTAAAGATTCCTTATGAAATTCTCCTTAGAATGAAATTGGAGATGTGTTGTTACCTGGAAAAGTTAACAATCTTCACTTTTTTCCTAGGAATAACATCTGTCCACCATCACATTTATCATTCCAGATCTGGACTATATCTGTATTAACTCTTCTTTTAAAAAAAGTAATTTTATATATTTATTTATTTTTGGCTGTGCTGGGTCTTCATTACTGCGCAGGCTTTTTCTCTAGTTGTGGCTAATGGGGGCTTCTCTCTAGTTGCCGTGTGCAGGCTTCTCACTGTGGTGGCTTCTCTTGTCGGGGAGCACAGCCTCTAGGATGTGTGGGCTCAGTATAGTTGAGGCTCCAGGGCTCTAGAGCCCAGGCTCAGAAGCTGCGGTGCAGGGGCTTAGTTGGCCCACAGCATGTAGGATCTTCCCAGACTAGGGATCGAACCTGTGTCCCCTGCATTGGTAGGTGGACTCTCCACCACTGAGCCATCCAGGAAGCCCCTTCATTAACTTATTCTAAATCTAAAGGGATTTCCATCTCTGACAGAATAAAACGTTTCTAATTCCCAATTAGAAATTGGTTCCCAAATGCTCTTAATCCCCAAGGTCCCAAAGAGGGCTTTATTAATCATTCATTTCTTAATGCAGATTTAACTCATTTATCTCTCTTAACAGGAAAAACAACATACCAGCCCATATGGTGTATTTACAAGTTGTTCTGTCATATTTACACATCTGCCATGGAATGAACTAAATGGAGTAAACATGAGCTGTATCTTTTATCAAGTTATGTTCTAGCATGCTTATTTATGCTTAACAGTTAAATAAATTAGCAATGCTCTCGAGGTCCTTAGATAAATTACAAAGGTTATAGATCTTATTGTTATAGTTTGTACTACTATTAATATAGATTTTAACTTCATGATAATGTTTTGTTTAATTTATTTTGTAATCAAGTTTCATAATTGCTTCCAAATATAAAACAAACAGAAGCTAAAGAAAGAACAATGACAAAATTATTTAGACATGGAAACCAGCAAGGAAATCTCCTTTTTCTGCCTGTCAGCTTCATATTTATGAAAGGTTCTTTTGTTAGCTCTGGGGGTGTTGGCCCATGTGTGTCCTACCAGGCCTGAATAGACTAATTGCACAGCTACTACTCAAGAATTCACTCTATAAAGGTTGCAAGCAAGAGGCTAGGCTGGTCTCCGGAGATGCTTCTGGTTTTGGTAAAAGTGATTAAGTAACACTTAGAGAGAGATGGATAAACAGATAAATATTTATTGGAAGCCAGACACTGGCAAAATGTTGACAGACGACACTGCACTCATGAAGCTTACAGTCTCCCTGGGACTAGTGGCAAAAAGAAATAGACAATTAGAGTAATTACAAACTGTGCTATGCACCGTGGAGCAAAGGAAGTGGTGAAATGCAAAATCACAGTGAACGAGGCCAGGGAAGGCCTTTCTCACAAAGGACCAGTGGAGACGGATTCTCAAGGATGGGAATGAGTCATGTCTTAGAAGAAGAGATGGACTGACCTAGGCAGAGAAGATGGCTTATGCAAAGGCCCTGGGGTGGAAAGAATTCTTATTTAAGAAACTGAAAAGGGGGGTGAGTGGAGTAGGGGCAGGTAAAAGGAAGATGAGGTCAGAAGTGTGTGTGCTCACCTTCTCTCTCTTTGTGCATTTCTCCTTCTGATCTCACCCAACCCACTCCTTAGGCTGGCACTGAGTGGGCATTAATTTGAGCCCCCAATCCAGGCTGGGATGAAGGCCAGCTATTTGCTTTCCCTGGTATACTACAGTATGACTGTGTGTCATTAGTAAAACATCCCAATAAAGATCCCACCAGAAGGTGATGGTATAGTGGGCAGGGGCCAAGTTAATGGGCCTAGGGCTGTTCGTTGGCTTCGGCACAGCCTGTGTGGGACCCTGGGGGACCCAGAAGCCTGTCCATGCTGCTATGAGGAGGCACGGCATCCCTTACAGGGCTGGAAGATTAGCAGAGGCAGGGGTCAAGATACAAAAGCCACAGAAAGAGCTGAAGAACCACGCGTGCAGACTCAGGAGAGAGGCAGGAGCGGACTGGGGGACAGAAGAGAGGGTGCCGCCCACATGGGGTGAAGGAGGGTAAGCTATGCTGAACTGGGAAGATGAAGAGAAGAGCTGCTGACACCCTCTCATCAGACACCCGGGAAACCACTGAACAACAGTGAGAACAAGTGAATGTCACCTGTGGCACGTTCACGATTGTGTGAGTGTGAGTTGTAATAAGAAGTATAGACTTGCCAGGAGAAATAAATCACTGTGGACAGTGACTGTAGCCATGAAATTAAAAAGACACTTGTTTCTTAGAAGAAAGGCTATGAAAAACGTAGACAGTGTATTAAAAAGCAGAGAAATTACTTTGCCAACAAAGGTCCGTCTAGTTAAAGCTATGGTTTTTCCAGTAATCATGTACGGACGTGAAAGTTGGACCATAAAAAAGGCTGAGCGCCAAAGAACAGATGCTTTCAAACTGTGGTGCTGGAGAAGATTCTTGAGAGTCCCTTGGATAGTAAGGAGATCAAACCAGTTAATTCAAAAGGAAATCAACCCTGAATATTTATTGGAAGGACTGATGCTGAAGCTGCTGCTGCTGCTGCTAAGTCACTTCAGTCGTGTCCGACTCTGTGCGACCCCATAGACAGCAGCCCACCAGGCTCCCCTGTCTCTGAGATTTTCCAGGCAAGAACACTGGAGTGGGTTGCCACTTCCTTCTCCAATGCATGAAAGTGAAAAGTGAAAGTGAAGTTGCTCAGTCGTGCCCGACTTTGCGACCCCATGGACTGCAGCCTACCAGGCTCCTCCATCCATGGGATTTTCCAGGTAAGAGTACTGGAGTGGGTTGCCATTGCCTTCTCTGGATGCTGAAGCTGAAGCTCCAATACTTTGGTCACCTGATGTGAAAAGCCAACTAATTGGAAAAAGTCCTGATGCTGATTGAGGGCAGGAGGAGAAGGGGGTGACAGAGACGGTTGGATGGCATCATTGACTCAATGGACATGAGTTTGAGCAAACTCCGGGACATACTGTAGGACAGGGAAGGCTGGCGTGCTGCAGTCCGTGGGGTTGCAGAATCAGACACAACTGAGTAACTGACCGGCACAACAAATAGACATAGTCTTCACCTCTGTCCCGGCCCAGAGCTCTTAAGACCTTTGGAATTTCAGGGGTCTTCTGAGGCTCAGCTGGTAAAGAATTCACCTGCAATGTGGGAGACCTGGGTTCAATCAATCCCTGGGTTGTGAAGATCCCCTGGAGAAGGGAAACCCTCCCCACTCTAGTATTCTGGCCTGGAGAATTCCGTGGACTGTATAGTCCATGGGGTCGCAAAGAGTTGGACATGACTGAGCGACTTTCACTTCACTTCTCTTTATTATATTAATGATGTGACTGTGCAAAGCACCACAGAATGAGAGCTGGGTGTCAGGAGAAGCAACCACTGATCAGAGGTTTGGAGCTTCCAGTCCTGCCCAGTCCCAACTCCTGACCCCAGAGAGGGGAGAGGAGCAGAGACTGAGCTCGAGCTCCAGTGGCCAAGGACTGAATTGCAGTGCCTCTGTAATGAAACCCCTGAAAAGTCCCCAAAGCATGGCCAGGTTGTGAACCCCCATGGAATCTGTGGGAAAGGGGGTTTGAGGAAGGGCAGGGAAGCTCCATGGCCCTCCCCAGACCTCACTCTAAGCATCTCTTTCACTGGCTACTCCCCAGATGTATCCTTTTATAATAAGCCAGTGATTGAGTGAGTAAGAGGTTTCTCAGTTCTATGAACCATGCTAGCAAATTAATCAAACCTAAGGAGAGGACAGTAGGAACCTCCAGATTTATAGCCAGTCCCTCAGAAGCACACGTGACACCCTGGACTTGTGACCCCTGTGAGAACTGGGGATGAGGATGCTAGAGTAGGGGAAGCAGTGATGTAGGCCTGAGCCATCACTTCCAGTAAACAGCATGTCAACTACAAACTGGCACCTGCCACGCACGTTTGCCATCTACCTCTACAAGCATTAAATCTTGTGCTGCTGCTGCTGACCTTCAACACACCCTGAAAGGAGCTCAGGATGGAGAGAAGAAATAAGTCCCTCTGTGCTCCAGGAAAAACTGGCAGGACAGGTCTTCAGATAATTGGATATTCTCAGGAGCTCATTTTATGAGCCCAATTCTTGTATCTCCTCATATCTAGAAAAGCCCTAAAATCCTTCATGGTGTCAACTGTTTCTCGTGACTAACAGAAGCTTCACGAGATTGGAAGACACGTTCTACCAAAAAATATGTGCTTGATTGCATATACACCCCCTTCAACAAGATCACATCTATACTGTCCTTTCCTCCACCTCTTTGAAACAGTCTCTCATAGCTATCTGAGGTGCTGTCTCTGAGGCTGTAGTCCGCATTTTGCCCCAAATAAACCTTAACTCACCCCTCTTGTGTTGGGCACATTTTTAAGTCGACAAGTGCCAGACTTGAGCTGAACCGTGGGATACCCAGCTGGTGTGGGGGAAAAAAACCCACATGCACATTGGAACTGGGTACAATAAGTATTCCAGTTTTTATTTTTTAAATTTTTATTTTTACTTTATTTTACTTTACAATACTGTATTGGTTTTGCCATACATTGACATGAATCCACCACGGGTGTACATGCGTTCCCAAACATGAATCCCCCTCCCACCTCCCTCCCCATAACATCTCTCTAGGTCATCACCATGCACCAGCCCCAAGCATGCTGTATCCTGCGTCGGACATAGACTGGCGATTCGATTCTTACATGATAGTATACATGTTACAATCCCATTCTCCCAAATCATCCCACCCTCTCCCTCTCCCTCTGAGTCCAAAAGTCTGCTATACACATCTGTGTCTTTTTTGCTGTCTTGCATACAGGGTCGTCATTGCCATCTTTCTAAATTCCATATATATGTGTTAGTATACTGTATTGGTGTTTTTCTTTCTGGCTTACTTCACTCTGTATAATCGGCTCCAGTTTCATCCATCTCATCAGAACTCATTCAAATGCATTCTTTTTAATGGCTGAGTAATACTCCATTGTGTATATGTACCACAGCTTTCTTATCCATTCATCTGCTGACCAATTTTTATTTTAAAGGACAGCAAAGCTCTTTCATGCTTAGTTTCATGGGCCTTACAGGGCCTGCTTATCTCAAGTCTACGTTAGTCACTCTCAATGTTTGGAACGGTTATTCCACATTTGCTCAGAGATCAGCAACCCCTTTATGGACAGTGCAATCATAACAAGTACCTGGGAAAAAACAGACTGTTGTTTTAAGTTGTAGGCAGTCAAGTCAACTCCCAATTTTCTGGATCAGTGAAGAGAAACGGCAGTCTAGGAAGCAAATATGCTTGTACTCCTCACCCGCCCATTCCATCCTGCAGGGCTGCTGAGCCAAGACAGCCAGTGGCGGGCAGTAAGGTGGTTCAGGTACTAAATCTCACAAGCCTGTGAGTCCCACAGGTGAAGGAACCTGCCCAAAGCCACAGGCAGTCAGAGCAGAATGGAAATTTAAACCCAAGCTTTCGTAACTCCAAAGTCTGCCATCTTATTTTTCAAGCTTGGTTAATTTCCAAAGCAAAAAATATTGGGCACCCCATTGCCTGGTGGAGTGGGTAATTTGCAGGTGCTTCCATGGTGGCTCAGGTGGTAAAGAATCTGCCTGCAATGAGGGAGACTTGGATTTGATCCCTGGATTGGGAAGATCCCCTGGAGAAAGGGAATGGCTATCCACTCCAGTATTCTTGCCTGGAGAATTCCATGGACAGAGGAGCCTGGGGTCACAGTCCATGGGGTCACAAAGAGTCAGACATGACTGACTGACTAACACTTTCACTTGGGCTTCCCAGGTGGTGCTAGCAATAAAGAACCCAACTGCCAGTGCAGTAGACGTAAGAGATGTGGGTTCAATCCTTGGGTCAGGAAGATCTCTTGGAGGAGGAAACAGCAACTCACTCCGGTATTCTTGCCTGGAGAATCTCGCGAGGAGCCTGACAGGTTACAGTACACAGGGTCCCTAAGAGTTGGATATGACTGAAGCGACTTAGCATGCAATAATTTAATAAAAGAAACGACCTCTATTTAAACAAATTTAGCATCAAATGTGATTGGGATTTTAGTTTCCAAATGCTATGACTAAAGATACTGCCAAGAGGCAATCCCATAGTTGTCTGAAGTGGTCCTGATATTTTTATCTTTTGAAGGACATTTAAGGGAAGCAAAGCACAAGAAAAAGATCCTGACACCTCAGTGCTAACTTTTTTCTGCTGTTATTTTTATTTATTTATTTGTTTATTTATTTTATTTATTTATTTTTACTTTACAATATTGTATTGGTTTTGCCACACATCAGCATGAATCCACCACAGGAGTACACATGTTCCCCATCCTGAACCCCCCTCCCACCTCCCCCCCCACACCATCCCTCCGGGTCATCCCAGTGCACCAGCCCCAAGCATTCTGCACCCTACATCGAACCTAGGCAGGCGATTCGTTCCTTATATGATATTATACATGTTTCAATGCCATTCTCCCAAATCATCCCACCCTCTCCCTCTCCCACAGAGTCCAAAGACTGTTCTATACATCTGTGTCTCTTTTGCTGTCTCACATACAGGGTTATCATTACCATCTTTCTAAATTCCATATATATGCATTAGTATAGTGTATTGGTGTTTTTCTTTCTGGCTTACTTCATCCTGTATAATCAGCTCCAGTGTCATCCACCTCATTAGAACGGATTCAAATGTATTCTTTTTAATGGCTGAGTAATACTCCATTGCGTATATGTACCACAGCTCTCTTAACCATTCATCTGCTGATGGACATCTAGGTTGCTTCCATGTCCTGGCTATTATAAACAGTGCTGTGATGAATGTGTCTCTTTCAATTCTGGTTTCCTTGGTGTGTATGCCCAGAAGTGGTATTGCTGGGTCATAAGGCAGAATTCCAAAGAATAGCAAGAAGAGATAAGAAAGCCTTCTTCAGCGATCAATGCAAAGAAATAGAGTAAAAGAATAGAAAGGGAAAGACTAGAGATCTCTTCAAGAAAATTAGAGAAATCAAGGGAACATTTCATGCAAAGATGGGCTTGATAAAGGACAAAAATGGTATGGACCTAACAGAAGCAGAAGATATTAAGAAGAGGTGGCAAGAATACACAGAAGAACTGTACAAAAAAGATCTTCACAATCCGGATAATCACGATGGTGTGATCACTCATCTAGAGCCAGACATCCTGGAATGTGAAGTCAAGTGGGCCTTAGACAGCATCACTACGAACAAAGCTAGTGGAGGTGATGGAATTTCAGTTGAGCTGTTTCAAATCCTGGAAGATGATGCTGTGAAAGTGCTGCACTCTATATGCCAGCACATTTGGAAAACTCAGCAGTGGCCACAGGACTGGACAAGGTCAGTTTTCATTCCAATCCCAAAGAAAGGCAATGAAAAAGAATGCTCAAACTACCGCACAATTGCAGTCATCTCACATGCTAGTAAAATAATGCTTAAAATTCTCCAAGCCAGGCTTTAGCAATACGTGAACCGTGAACTTCCTGATGTTCAAGCTGGTTTTAGAAAAGGCAGAGGAACCAGAGATGAAATTGCCAACATCCGCTGGATCATGGAAAAAGCAAGAGTTCCAGAAAAACATCTATTTCTGCTTTATTGACTATGCCAAAGCCTTTGACTGTGTGGATCACAATAAACTGTGGAAAATTCTTCAAGAGATGGGAATACCAGACCACCTGCCCTGCCTCTTGAGAAATCTGTATGCAGGTCAGGAAGCAACAGTTAGAACTGGACATGGAACAACAGACTGCTTCCAAATAGGAAAAGGAGTACGTCAAGGCTGTATATTGTCACCCTGCTTATTTAACTTATAAATGAGAAACGCTGGACTGGAAGAAACACAAGCTGGAATCAAGATTGCCAGGAGAAATATCAATCACCTCAGATATGCAGATGACACCACCCTTATGGCAGAAAGTGAAGAGGAACTAAAAGCCTCTTGATGAAAGTGAAAGAGGAGAGTGAAAAAGTTGGCTTAAAGCTCAACATTCAGAAAATGAAGATCATGGCATCTGGTCCCATCACTTCATGGGAAATAGATGGGGAAACAGTGGCAGACTGTATTTTGGGGGGCTCCAAAATCACTGCAGATGGTGACTGCAGCCATGAAATTAAAAGACGCTTACTCCTTGGAAGAAAAGTTATGACCAACCTAGATAGCATATTCAAAAGCAGAGACATTACTTTGCCGACTAAGGTCCGTCTAGTCAAGGCTATGGTTTTTCCTGTGGTCATGTATGGACGTGAGAGTTGGACTTGAAGAAGGCTGAGCGCCGAAGAATTGATGCATTTGAACTGTGGTGTTGGAGAAGACTCTTGAGCGTCCCTTGGACTGCAAGGAGATCCAACCAGTCCATTCTGAAGGAGATCAACCGTGGGATTTCTTTGGAAGGAATGATGCTGAAGCTGTAACTCCAGTACTTTGGCCACCTCATGAGAAGAGTTGACTCATTGGAAAAGACTTTGATGCTGGGAGGAATTGGGGGCAGGAGGAGAAGGGGACGACAGAGGATGAGATGGCTGGATGGCATCACCGACTTGATGGACGTGAATCTGAGTGAACTCTGGGAGTTGATGTTGGACAGGGAGGCCTGGCATGCTGCGATCCATGGGGTCTCAAAGAGTCAGACATGACTGAGCGACTGAACTAAACTGACCTGAAGGCAGTTCTATTTCCAGTTTTTTAAGGCATCTCCACACTGTTCTCCATAGTGGCTATACTAGTTTGCATTCCCACCAAAAGTGTAAGAGGGTTCCCTTTTCTCCACACCCTCTCCAGCTTTATTGCTTGTAGACTTTTGGATCGCAGCCATTCTGACTGGCATGAAATGGTACCTCATTGAGGTTTTGATTTGCATTTCTCTGATAATGAGTGATGTCAGTGCTAACTTTTAAGTATTTAATTTTGATTTTATATGTAGAAAAAACATCCACCCTGAAGGATTATACATCAGCTAAAACAGGCAGACTGTGCCCTCCTGGCCTGAGGAAAGGAGATCTCAGCGCGGCAGGGGACAAGGTGACGTGTCAGCGAGGACCTGGCCAGTAACGGAGGCTGAGAGGAGGTAGTGGTCACTTGGCCGCACAAGCTGGCGCCCTTCCTGGCTGAGTGGGGACATTCAAGTTTCTCTCTCAAAAGGCTTTTCATAGTTACCTTGTTCAAGAGTTTTTTGTGATGGAATACTATGGGTTATTAAATATCATGGTCTTGGCCAAAATGCACTGCACAAGGATTCCCACAGAAGTGTGGATCCGTCACGTGCATTACACCTTGGCTCGGTTTCTGCAGTGAGAATAAAGACGCCGATGAAATGGCACTGGAAGAACAGATACAAACTCATTTATAAACACAAAATTCTAATTTGGGTTGATCTGCAGGAAGACCAACAAATTTGATTTGTGCTTTCTTGCAGCCTTTCCACCTTTAGAGGCCACCTCTGTCTCTCTGCTGGTCCAGGCCCCTCATGCGCTTCTGAATTCAGGTCAACACCCTTCTGGGAGCCTGGCTAGACTGGCCCATCTGCTCTGTCTTCAAAACCACTGTAGCAATCTGCATATAGTTTTACTCCTTCACAAGCAGCAATTTTATTATGCTTCATGTACTTCTAAACTGCAGATCCCGCAAACATAAATTAGGAAGTCACTGAAGAAAGAAAAAAACACACACATATATATATATAAACAGCATATATTCTCTATTTTCTATTCCTTTGTTTCCAAGGCATGTGTTATAATTCTGACCTACAGATCTGTTGAAAAAGGGTCAAGGAAATTATCTGTAAGGAAAAATAGATGAGAAGAACAGATATAAAAAGTGTCTACCTCATATTTTCTTTGATTGCTTTTATTTGCACAGAATACCCCGCATAGATGACATGCTGCTGTATCGTTTATAAAAATTCACTAGAGTAAATCAATAAAACAGATAAAGTTCAAGTTGGGTTCTGCCTCCACCAAATAACAGGGTAGATTAGATGATTTATAAGCCCTTTTCCAAGTCCTAAATGTTGAATAGTCTTTTGCAGCATTTGATCAATAAAGCTATCATATTATATAAAGTACTGAAGGCAATTGATGAATCATATAAATACAACTGAAGTAAAACTACAGAGTACAATGTCTGAAAGTTAAAACATCTGAAATATAAGAAAATTAATGTTGCTAAGATGACTTTGTTCATATATGATAAAATGCTGGGTTTGGCTTTATAGATCTACTTACAAAACATAATTACTTTGATCTGATTATCAAAGATATTAGACTTACAAATTTGGTATGAATTATATGAGTAAATGCTTCGACTTAAAATAGCATGGGTGGTAAAAGATGATTTGATGTGGCTGTTTGTACAAGTACACTCATAAGAGATGACACAAGAGTGAAGATGCTACACGTGGTCCAAGCTGCAGAGCAAGTGATCCTGCCAGCTCCTCAGTCCTCAGGCATATGACACTGACTGTGGGGTGCGACTTTCTGAAAATAAAGCTAAGAGAGAAATGGACAGAAAGGTGACGTACTGTTGTCAGAATCTTATAAAGCCAAAGTTCAAGGCACTATGAGTAAACCTGTTACGTATAAATGAAGTAATTCTGTTTTTGGTTGAAATGGCAAAGGGTAGGGCAAAAGGTTAGCAGAGGACAGACTATGACTGGCCTGGTGTGTGCACAGGAGCCTCGAGTCGAAAGATGCTGGTAAAAGGTTAGATTTCGATTTTACACAGGCTATTAATATTATGGCAAAGAAACAAGACAAGACAGTAAAGAAGCTGTTGCAACATCGATGCTGGACCCTCAAATTTTGCTTTTCTGCAGGACCCAGACCAAAGAATCATCTCTACTTTCCAGTGTAAAAAGGTTCTGTGATAAACAAGTAAGAAAATAAAGGCTCGAGTAGGATTATGTGTGTGTGTATGTGTATGTATTCTTGCTTTAACAATGGGGGTGTAGATGATATATGTGTGTGTGTGTGTGTGTGTGTGTATAGAACTACGAGTATGTCTTAAAGTCTAGGTATTTAAAACTAAGACTAATAATGCAGATTTGAATAATTATAAAACATAAGGTTAATCAGGAAACCTATAATAAACTAGATTAATAATAATTAATCCAAACAAGGGGCTTCCCAGGTGGCACTAGTGGTAAAAAGTCTGCCTGCCAGTGCAGGAGACATAAGAGACCTGGTTTGATCCCAGATGCATTTAGACCTCGCTCAGTTTTCCCCAACTAAAATGTGGAAAACAAAGATTCTTCTAGACTACATTATCAAAATAATTCCTTAATGATGATAACTCTTCATTTATACAAGGCATGTCTTTTAAGGCTTAATTATGAATAACTGGCTTTCAGTGTTGTTATAATACCGGTTAATCAATTCACCTATGTGATATTGAGCTTTAAAATACCTACAATGACATGAGAAAAACAGCACTAAGATAGGCTTCAGATTAAGTCTTTAAAAAGCAACAACATGAACAGCAAGATATGCACGACGTGGCACTTCCAGGGGACGACCTGTGACATCACACCATGCAATGGGATGAAGGTCAGGGCTATCTGCATCCACCCAGCAGTAGTATTTGTGGTCCCAGCCATCAAAATGAACCTGTTGGAAATTAGTCCTTGGTCATCAGTATACCACTATGCCTGTGTCAAAATACGAGAAAACACCTCTGAAGCTGAGATTAAAATTGTTATAATCTCACATTACAGCTGAAACAATACTGAAAACGTGCTATGAAACAGCTTTCTGATCTAGCCACCAAAGGCAGCTGGACCAGTTTTTCCAAGAAATTAAAGAAGTTGTCACATTAAAAAAAAAATAAATTGTCAAGGATTGAATAGAACTTGAAAGGGTAGGACCCATCTGTTTTCCCAACTAGACATTCTAAGATGTTTTTCAAAGAACACTTCCTGTCCTGCAGCTACTGCAAGAACAAGGTCGGCACCCTCAACCGTGAGAGTCACCATCTGACACCAGGATAAACCTTAAGCCGACAGGACATGCATGGAGTAAAAGGAAGCAATAAATCTCGATATCCTGACAAACGAAGAGAGTAGGAGCCATTGGACCCAAAGAGGCAAAGAGAGCAAAACAATATGTGCTGTGAGGTAGACAGATTAAGAGTGATCCTAATAAAGAGTGATTCTAACAGCTATGAAAGGGCAACTCTGGAAAGAAGTCAGCCTGTGCTGAGGAGAAAAGATCGCCGTTCGTTCAGAGCTGAGGATGCAGCTGGAGATGCGAGGACAAAGACCAGGGAGGACAGAGCTCTGAGAAGGGGACCCCAGAGTCTATGTGGGTTACTCACAGGACCTTGGCCAATGGCCGGACTGCACATGTACGAGGTGTCTTGTGGAGAACAGCTGATACAGAGCTGAAAACAAGACAAAGATAGGGCTCAGATAAAAAGAATCACCGGCAATGCAGGAGACCTGGGTTTGATCCCTGGGTTGGGACGATCCTCTGGAGGAGGGCACGACAACCCACTCCAGTATTCTGGCCTGGAGAATTCCATGGACAGAGGAGCCTGATGTACTGCACTCCATGGGGTCACAAAGAGTCAGACGCAACTGAGCGACTTTCATTCAAACTGGAGGACATACACCGCTAGAGAACAGAGAGACCAGAGTGGAGGGACCTCAGTCACACCTTGAGGATTTGACTGAGACACCAAAAAGGCACATGCTAGAACCACGTCCTAGATAAAGGTTACTCCAGACCAGTTCTAAAAAAGGCTAAATAAAGCCTCAACAAGATGAAGAAGAACCACCAGTAATCAACTATCTCATAAAATAAACTATTCTTTTTAAAGGGAGACAAATACTCTCAACTCTGCACACTGTATCATTTATTATGTTCAACACAGAATAGAATTTTATTAGATATGCAAATATATAGATGAATATGAGCCAGACTCAATTTTTAAAAAGTCCTTCTCTTTTAAATTTTGTAATGCAATAGTTTGCATTTCAAAAGCAAGGAAACCACTTCTAAATACAAACAAGGCAGGCCAAGCACTCCCAGATCCAATGTGCAGGAGAGCTAAGTCTTTCTAGTTCAGCTATAGCTATTGGAGCAGACCTGGGAATCCTATGTGGAATTTAGGTCTAAAACTGAAAAAGAAAAAAGAAAATATCTTTAAAAATGTTTTGAAAGCAGATAGACATGATTTTTTCTGTTCTCTATTCAACATTTTCCCCTTACGTTTACATTAAGAAATATTAAATTACTCTTTCCAAGGCTGTATATAATTACTGACGATGAAAACAGTGAAATTTAAAATAGCCCTTTCTAATCCAGTGATATGAGGCCCCCTCCCCACAAGGGCCATCTAAACTTGGAATTTATAACCAAATTCTGTATCCATATACGTCTTTATGAAAGATATTTTCATATCTTTGGATCTTCATAACTTGGGAGGAAAATCCAATTTTAAGAATTCTAACCAGATTTTCATGTTACTAAAGAAGAGTGGCAGTTTAAGAATATTTACAAAGAGTCCTTTTGTAAAGCGAAGAATCATTCTGAAAACCAAATCATCTCCAGCACTGTATTTCATGCATTTATGACTTTTCATATATTTGGGTTTGCATAAAACTGAGTAAATATATAGACCCTTCTTGCACAGATTTTGATGAACTGGAAAACAAAGGTCGTAAAATGAAATTGGCCACTGTCTCAAGCTCCTATCCTCAAACAGACAGTGAAGCTTCCTGATGGTATTAACGCTATATGCACTAGTTATTAATGGTCAGTAAAATAACTGAGACTCATCAGCACATAAATAACCAAGGACAAATCCTTCACATGACTCCAAAGCTGGTGATTGTCTGGACTTGCACTGTCTTTCTTGCTTTGCCTCATCATTTACCATCCAGTTCCAGTCCCCACATCAGGGACTTCCCCTGGACCTGGGTGCTCTGTCCCTGCCTCAGTCATCTGGCTGCCTCTAAGGTTCCTGGCACCGTGGCTCACACATTGCCTCACCTCGAAAACCATCAGCTGAATAAGACGTATGATGGTAATTATCACCCCTCTCTGTTCCTTTGGGCAGTTAGATAATAAGCAGCTATTTATTGGGGAACGGTGGAGCTCAATTTAATGCTCAATCACAATAATTTTATTAGCCTAAGTAAATATTATGCTTGTTTGCTCCTGCTATATGGTTTTTAAATTTTTAATTTGCATTGCAACAGGCTTATTGGATACGTGTATTTTATTGTCAGAGCCCTCAAATCTATTTCAAAGGCTTGTGGTGAATGAATTATAAGCACCTATACATATGACATTAACTTATTTAGAAAGAGGCTCTACTGTACCTGAAATCCGTGTAGCTTTAAATGAATACAGTTTCAGTTAATGAGACTTAGCCTTGAATTTCATTCTAGAAAGAAGAACTGAGTTTTCATACATTATCCCAATACCCATTACTCATAACTATTCATGCTAATGAGACCACGGTGAATCTTACTTCCAAAGATGCAGGCAGGGCTCTGCTGGGGGCCAGACGGGAGAAGCAGGAAGAGGACAGAGGCCAGACACATGTCCACAGCAGGACTAGGAGGCTTGTGTTGCATTTTCACAAAACACCCCACAGTGTAAGAACAGGCACGCATGCTAAGGCGAGGCGAGTCCTTTTGTTGTGAACTTTTGCATTCCAGGCATAGTTGTTACACACACACACACACACACACACACACACACACACACACACTCTCTCGTTTAATGACCACTATACATTGTTTTCATAGATGATGGAAAGGAACCTTTTAAGAGGTTTGCAGGGATCAGCCAGCCAGTAAATGGCAAAGCCAGACTTCAGCTGAGAAGAGTTTACTGAAAGAACCTTCCAGAAATAAAAATTGTGAGGTTATCTGGGAGCACTCGACCTAAGAACCTACTGTAGTGGAGGGAAATTACGTTTTTAAAATAAAAAAGGCATTTGCTACCATTTGCAGTGACATGGATGGACGTAGTACACACTGTCATACAGAGAGAAATAAGTCAGAAGGACAAAGACCAATATCATATAATGTTGCTTATATGTGAAATCTTGAAAAATGGTATAGATGAATTTATCTGCAAAGCAGAAATAAAGTCACAGATGTAGAGAACAGATTCTTGTAGACACCAAGGGCAGAATTCAATCTCCCATGAATTGGGAGATAGGGATTGACATATATTACACTCCTGACTACTATGTATAAGACAGAAAACTAATGAGGACCTACTGTAGCTCAGGGAACTCTACTCAATGCTCCGTGGTGTCCTAAATGGGAAGGAAATTCAAACAGAGGGGATATACGTATACATATAGCTCATTTACTTTGCTGTATAGCAGAAAATAACACAGCTTTGTAAAACAACTAAACTCCAACAAAAATTAATAAGAATATAAAATGGTGTTTTCATAATGAAAACAAAGCAACATGGAATTACCAACGCAGGACTGCCATCCAGAACTACCCACAGTTTTGTACATTAAACATTAATTCCATGTTGAGTTGATCTGCTTACTATACACTGTGTCTAACCAAGCAAGAACTGATGTTGAGGGACCATGAAGGAAAAGAATTAGAACAAAAAGTTGATATACTTTAAAAAACTACCCTTGTCATGTAATAGCTTCATTTGATACAAGTAGCTCCTGAGATACACAGGGGGCAGGAAATGTGCATTTCCAAGCAACTGATGGGGATTTGAAAACCTTGACTTTCCGGAGCTACTGCTCAGTAGTTGGAACCATCAGCCCCTACGTTCCTTTCTTCCTTCCAACGCCAGGGAAGTCATCTCCGTTCCCTTCCCCCGCTAACCTCCTCCTTCACAAATACAGCTCGCTCAACTCCTATCTAGTCTGTTACTATAATAAGTATTATGGAAAACAACTTGTCATTAAATTAAAAATCAATAGTTTCACCGTAGCCAATCTAAAATTCTTTTATTTGTCAAGGTCACTGCCCAATTCATCGTATTTATTGGGCAGTGGTTTTCAAAATTTAGCAATAAGCAAAGTACCAACTGTCCCTTTCCCCTATCAGGACTCGAATTGGGGGCTGGAGGAGTGGACGTCAGGAATAATACCTGGAAATCACATTTTCTTAAACTACATGTCCTAGATTACTCTGAAGATGGTTTCTGGATAAAAACTCTGAAATGGCTCTTTAGGGGGATACCATGGAACAGTTGTTTATCAACTGAATTTGCCATCAAACTCAGAGTTATAGCCAAAACAATCAAAATAATGTAATTTTTTAAGGCCATAGACTTTTTTAAAATTTTGTAAGATAATCAGTCCAAGAGAAACCTGGTGGAGGGCCTAATGCAGAGGACATTCAACTCTCAATGTCTCCATTTCTGATAAATATGTCTACATAAGTTTCTACTTCTCTATTTCTACAATTACTGCTATAACAAATACAATTAGACTATCCCAGAAAATAAATTTATGCCATAGGATTCTTGCAAGAAATAAAAATGCCAAATTTCTAACAGCACCCCCAGGGCTTAATCTTTGTTAACAGATCTTTAAATATTTATTTCATCAGAGTTGGGCATGAAACAGCCACACTTGGGGCTCCATGGCCAGATGCGTGGGTAATGTCTTAGGAAGAAAAACCTCCTTCATAAGTGGTGTGAGGACAAACTCTCTCAAAATGAGTTTATGGTTATAACGAACATAAATATTTTCAAAAGCTCTGCCATTAAGAGTTGTAAAGTTGTAAGCACTGAAGCAGCTCTGGCTGTAGGTTCCCCGCTAACGTTTTGGAGATTTTTGTTGCAATATATTCTGGCTCAGGCTTCCCTGATGGCTTAGTGGTAAAGAACCCGCCTGCCAGTGCAGGAGACGTGCATTCCGGCCCTGGGTCAGGAAGATCCCCTGGACAAGGAAATGGCTACCTACTCCAGTACTCTTGCTTGGTAAATCTCATGGACAGAGGAGCCTGGCAGGCTACAGTCCACGGGGTCGCGAAGAGTCGGACACGACTGAGTGGCTGAATGATAACCATCCACCCTCCCAAGTCAGTTAGGCTCTGCCAGTGCCCCAGCAGGGTGGGCTTTGGTTAAGGAGCTTCCCCTAAAGGCAGCCCTGTTAAGAAGGACAGAGTACCCTGATACATTTCCAAATGATTCATTCCTCCGCCCCTTCTTCTGCCAGACCTGTGATGGGTGTTTTCTCCTAGATTTACAACAGTTGAGCTCCTGGTTAAACTTGGTCTATTGGTAAATCTTATAACACTCTACGTGCCCCCACCACAACTCGGTCCCCTGGAGCTTTGAACTCTGAGCCCCCAGAAACTCATCAATTATGGTTCAGGTCCTCCTGCCCAGCCCTGGTTCCCAGGTTGGCTTCTGCTCAGCAGCTCTGTCCCGGTGAGCCATGACGCCCAGTGCCCACCTGTCTGTCTCTCTGATCTTGGGGCCAGTGAAGCCGCCCTGTGCCCTTGCCTGACTTTTGAATCCAAGAAGAGCTGTAGGTTTTCAGTCTGTTCAACTTTTTCCTTGTTGTCAAAAGAGACTGACAACTTCCAAGTTCCTCCCGTGTGGAATTTGAAACTGGATGTTTCTTCTAATATTTTTTTGTCACCAGTACCAGATAATATTTGGAGTATATGTGTTGAAGCATTTTAACACTCTGCTTGTTGGATGAATGAACAAACAAGTGAATGTGTAAATTCAAGTATGTCCATTCAAGTTATGTAGTAAACAGTACTAAACAAACACATCTAAAAAGCCCATTTAAGTTTAACCAAAACCTTATCCATTTACTCTACAGACATACCTCTGGGCTACCAACACTTCGTTTCCCTTCGAGTAAGATGATATTGAAACATGTGAAAGTTGCTTGGAATTGTTCTCAGGCATTTATTCTTTGGGATACAAAAGTGAAGTGAAAGTGAAGTCACTCAGTTGTGTCCGACTCTCTGCGACTCCATGGACTGTAGCCTACCAGGCTCCTCTGTCCATGGGATTTTCCAGGCAACACTACTGGAGTGGATTGCCATTTCCTTCTCCAGGGGATCTTCCTGACCCAGGGATCAAACCCAGGTCTCCCGCATTGTAGACAGATGCTTTACCGTCTGAGCCACCAGGGAAGTCCTGGGATACAAAAGGGGACACATAAGTCTCTAGGTTATGATGACTAACATGTCATGGATTTTTTTTTAAAAATTGTTTTAACTAAAATCTCTCTATATTGAGGGGACAGATGGAGGGAAGAGCATGTATGGGGGAGGAAGAGGGTAGGGGAGGGAAGAGTCTCTGTCTACACAGCAAGGATCTCACAGCATGTCATGATGGTGCAGAACAAGGCTATGTTTGGAGTCACAGGTAAACACCGTAATGATTAGCTCCAGTAAAGGACCATGGGTGCCTCTGCAGAGTGCAGAGTGGGAGAAGGAGGTCTTGGGACTAGTGTTCAATAACAAAACTAGGAGAGTTACTTTTTGCATGTTGTATATGAGTAGCTTTGATAAAGATATAAACAAAGTTTTTAAAGGTGGGCTGTGTTATGAATTTAAAGTTCTCTATAACTTTCTCATATTTCCATGCACTGCTCTCTCTGAAACAAGTAATCCATCTGGCTGACTGCAGGAGACTTCTCCTCTTTCCGTGTATAACCGAGTGGTTAGCTCAACCACAACAACATGTTCTGAAAATGGATTACCTTTCTGGAGAAAATAAAACATGTTCAAGCCAGTGCATAACTTTCAAGCAATGGAGGAGAATGAATGTTTGCAATTAACATGTTTGCTCCTGTTTCCTTACGTGTTTGTTCATAAGTCAACATCAGGAATTTAAATTATGTCTTTTGAAAATAACTTAGTTGCCCACGGGGCTCTTGGTACAGGAAAAAAAAAATTATTTCACAAGCTATTTATCCTCTAAAACTCCACAGGTCACATAGCTTAACATAATGTAAAATAAAGTATTAACAAAGATCTAATCATCTCAAGCTAGCTTTCTAGTTTATTTTAGATAAAAACAAAAAGAAATCATTGGTGCTAACCAAAAACTATTTCCAGCGTTTCAGTTCATGTGGTTCTGAATATTTATGCCTATCCATTCATTTCTTGCCTTTCTCCCACTTTTCTATCTTGAAAGCCTTGGTTCTGAATCTGAAATCAGCAACTGCTGGCCTTAATTCAGATAATATACCAGTTCTGCCAACCTCTACACAGATCATCCTTAATAAGTAACTAATTATATTTTACATTATGTTTATGATCATATACAAATATATTTTGATATAATCATACATATGATTATGTTTATACTTATATGGACTTCCCGGGTAGCTCAGCTGGTAAAGAATCTGCCTGCAATGCAGGAGACTCTGGTTCGATTCCTGGGCAGGAAGTTCCCCTAGAGAAGGGATAGGCTACCCACTCCAGTATTCTTGGGCTTCCCTAGTGGCTCAGATGGTAAAGAATCTGCCTGCAATATAGGAGATCTGGGTTCGATCCCTGGGTCAGGAAGATTCCCCTGGAGAAGGGAATAGCAACCTACTCCAATATTCTTGCCTGGAGAATTCCTTGTCAGAGGAGCTTGGAGGGCTACAGTCCATAGGATCACAAAGAGTTGGACATAACTGAGCAACTAAACTTTCCCTGGTGGCTCAGATGGTAAAGAATCTGCCTACAGTGAAGGAGACCTGGGTCAGATCCCCAAGTCAGGAAGATCCCCTGGAGAAGGGAATGGCAATCCACTCCAGTATTCACTTGCAATATAATTAATATTGAAATTTTAATGTAAATAGTTAATATGTTAACAGATTTACTAGGGATCTTAGCCCCTAATAGAGGATCTATAGCCATCTTAGCCATTTTCTTTTAAAAATATTTTTTTCAATAAAGGGACAACTATGGTGTTCTTGCTTGGAGAATCCCGGGGATGGGGGAGCCTGGTGGGCTTCCGTCTATGGGGTCGCACAGAGTCGGACACGACTGAAACGACTTAGAAGCAGCAGTAGCAGCAGCATGGCATCAGAGTCATCATCAGCTTAAAAGCAGGCACAGTGGGAAGAGGCCCATGGAACTGATAACCGCCCACGTGCTGTATGGCCCGTATAATAGCCATCCCAGGCAGATCAGCACATCTAACAGGAAGGCCTCTGATTCTCCATCTAATGCTCTGTGGTTCTTAGCCTGGAGCTGCCATGACAGAGAGCACCGGAGGACCAGCAAGGAAGACAAAGGCCCCCAAATAGGACATCTGCAATAAAGATGCATCTGACACAGGCAGCTAGGAGAAGCACCGAGAAACCTGTCACCCTGCTCCAAGTGGGCAGGTGAGTGAAGCCCTCGCTGCCTTAGCAGAGCGGCTGCTCCTCCCAGCGTGGGGCATGGAGACCCTGTGGTCTGGGGGTCTCGTCCATCAACCTCCAAAGTCAGTGTCCACCAACATGTGCAGTGATGCTGCCTGCTCTGAGCTGGTCTGCAAACATTCTTTAAAATTCCGTTTTGTTTTTCTAGCATAGGAAAAGCAGGCTTTGTCTTTGTTTAGGCAGCTGAGAGCAAACCCACCTGAGCTGCGGAAGGGGGTCCAGGCTCAGCGGTGCGTGGTCCAGGGCAGGTTTCCATCCAGCCTCAGAGCTCCTGTCACCTCACCTGAAGTGTGGAACCCCGGAACCCGTGCACCCCGGAGATGGGGTGGCTAACACCTCACCTCCACCAGGTGCTGGATTACCTACTTGTATAATTACCCGGTAAAGCTGAGCTGACCGACCTGCCAGGGTTTTCTCTCTGGTGTTAGGGTCGCCCGGGTCCGAGAGCAGGGCAGAGGGTCCTCTGACCCCATAATCTGTTTGGGCAGATCCCCCGGGATGAGTCAATCACGCCGAGTCTGATGGTTTGAGGAACAAACGCAAACGTATGCAAACAGCAAACTCAGAAAAGCCTCACAATATTTCTGCAGCTGAAAAATGGCTGAAATTTATTTTTATTATGAAAACATTATTTTAGGGATAAAATATTTTGTGGCTGAGGCGAAAACAGTCTTAAAATTCCACGCAATTCCTCCTCCTTCTCAGTTTAATTTCTGCAGATGCCTACAGCTTATCTGATTGGCCTTATTAGCTATTCCATAAAGCCTGGTTTTCCTGTGCTAGAAAAACAAAATGGAATTTGAAAAAACATTTTGCAAACCAACCCAGAGCAGACAGAATCATCAGACATGTTGGTGGATGCTGAAGGTCAGCAAACAAGGGGCTGAGGGGGCCGACTCCCCTGCCCGAGGACGGCTCCTCTGTCCTCTGCATTCCTGCCCCACCCCATCCGCAGCATCCTCAGCCTCCGTCAACCCCCTGGATCACACATCCCTCTTGTATCTGCATCCCAGTCACACAGAGACTACTGTGTGTTAGTTGTTCAATCTTGGTCTGACTCTTTGTGACCCCATGGACTGTAGCCCGCCAGGCTCCTCTGTCCATGGGATTCTTCAGGCAAAAACACTGGACTGGGTAGCCATTTCCTCCTCCAGGGGATCTTCTTGACCCAGGGATTAAACCTGTGTCTCTTGCATCTCCTATATTGGCAGGTGGATTCTTTACCACTAGCACCACCCCTGGGAAGCCCTTATTCTTGAATAAATGTGGTTTGTGGAGCCCAGGGAAATGGAGACATTGCAGTGAGCCTCAGTAGAAGGGAATCCTGGGTCCAGCACTGCCTTGGCTCACCGGTGGTGACATGAATTATGAAGAGCGATCAGAGCAAAGCACATCTCTGAACTTGCACTGCAACACTTGACTGGGGCAGCTGCAGAGCCTCAGAATGTCTGGCAGGAAGGTGCTGGGTGGGAAGGAGCACAGAGTGGACAACACCCCAGCTGGGGAGCTACCTCCAAAGCCAGCAAAGGAGGAGTGAAGGGGGCGCGAGGGAGCACCACAAAAGGGCCAGGCAGCAGGTGTCCTGAGGGTTCTACCACGCACCAGTGCAAACTGCTTGTTGATTCCAGAATCCTGGATGCAAGCGAGAAACAATCAGTGTGGAGACCAGCGAAGGAGGAGATATGCATAAGGTACATCAATCTGGGGCGTGGGGTTGTGTGTTCCTTGAGGAGGGCCCTGCTGACTCACTGATGGGGGACACGTGGTGCAGGCTGTCAGAGCAGCTTGCCTCAGTGCCTGGGAAGCAGCGAGATGAACCCGGGTTTCTGGAGGAAAAGCTTAAGCCAAGCAAAGTGGGCCACCCCCAAAAGCAGTGGGGGCCCTTCATGCTGCTGACATTTTTCAACATTGAAGTTACATTTATTTTGAGAGAAGGAGGTTATTACTACTAGAAAATCACTAGCAGCCATCACTGTGCAGAATCCCAGCCCTTCGTTATCCATTATGTATCCATTACCACCCTTGGCCCCCTTGTGTGTCACATGCCACTAGCATAATGGCCTTGAAATGGGCTCTGCCTCCCCGACACCATTATCACTGACATGACTCACTGTGTCAATATTCCAAAGGAGACAGCATCGTACATGATGAAATAATGCGTGATTTCAGTTATTCAAATATTGTATCATTCTTAGCTATGCTCATAGCTACCGTGTTGCCTATTAAAAGGTTATTAGTAACACAGAAGCACCAATTAAAGTCCAATGTCCTATGTGGTGTTATAGTTACTCTTTTATGGGGGATTATGTAGAGGAGATCCAGTTAATGCCAAGGGTTAATGCACATTTGTTTTGATAAGGTATGAGTCATAAGTGATCCTTAATAATAGTAATTTACCGCCAGTAAACAACCTATCAGTGCATTTTTATTTACAACCCTCATTCATCTATTCATTCAGCAAGTGTTTATTTGGTTCTTGTGAGATGCCAGGGACTGAGGCTGCTCTACAGGCACAAGGACATCGAGAGTTCTTGGGAAACCAAGAGAGAAAAGTGCTTCCTCCACAGCTCAGACAGTAAAGAATCCACCTGCCAATGCAGGATACCTGGGTTCAACCCATGGGTTGGGAAGATCCCCTGGAGGAGGGCATGGCAACCCACTCTAGTATTCTTGCCTGGAGAATCCCATGGACAGAGGAGCCTGGCAGGCTACAGTCCATGGGGTCGCAAAGAGTCAGACATGGCTGAGAGACTAACACACATACCAGGAGCTTACATTCCAGTGGCAAAACGTGATAAAGAACTAAACACACGGGTGCGTAATCTAATGTCGGATTAAATTCACACAAGAGGAAAGTGAACGCTCTGATGGAGCCAGGATGTCTCTCCCACCGAGGCAGGCAGAGGCTCCAAGTACGTGTCTAGACCCCGGGTGGGAAGGAGACTGGCCACTGAGGATGGGGTGATTCCTCTTTGCATTGCTTCGGTCTCCCCGTGAAGGAGAAGTACGGAGGGCTGTGAGAGTAGGGGGAGAGGGCGTGAGGGGACAGGACCATGGAGCAGCCTCCTTGGAGGCTGGGAACACGGCCGATGGGGAGGCAGGGGCTAGAGTGGGCTCGGGGGCCCCAGAAACCTGCGGATGTGATTGAAGGTAAGCCCTTGGGATGGCTCTTTGTCTTCTCCGGCCACAGGACACAAAGTGGCCTCACTTGGAAATTTGTAAACAGGCAGCCATTAAAGAAAGGGCGGAAACCCCTTCCCAGAGGAGAGAGGAGCTGCAGAAGCATAATAAAAATGACAGAAGAGGAAGCGACGGCTAGGGACAAGGCACCTGTGGAGAACAAGACGACAGCCTCTGCTTCCCTGGTGGTTCTTGATTAAAAGCCTCCACCTTTGGCACATTCATATAAGATTGAGCCCAGTTCCATTTATTAGGGAAAAAAAAACAAATCTACTGACTTCACAAAGCAAATCTTTGTTTAAAAAAAGAACACGAAAATGGAATTCTTTGATTTCCCTGATTCTATCCTGCACGTTACCACACGACCTCTTGCCTTCCTGCAGCAGAGTTCCATAAGCGTGAGACCCAGACGCACCGTCCATCCAAGCAGAAGGGCTCTGCCAAGTGCTAAGGGCCATGAAACAGCTGTCACTGCCCGGGTCCTGAGTGTGGCCAGTTCCCCAAGGAAGAAATGGACGCACATTGCTAGGGGCATGAGAAAGGGCAGTGCATAACCATTCCTGTGAGGTGGAGAGTGGAGTGTCACTGTCACTCCAAAGAGAACTGTGGAAACCAAGTCCAGAGTCACCCACCTGATGCTTGCAGTTTTCTAAACCACACAGCTGTCTCTCAAGTTATGAAGGATGGGAAGAGACAGTGAGCCGAGAATGGAACATGCAGGACCTAGTCGGATATTCTGAGAGTTGTTGGAAAAGACTCTGATACTGGGAAAGATTGAAGGCTGGAGGAAAAGGGGACGACAGAGGATGAGATGGCTGGATGGCATCACCTAGTCAATGGACATGAGTTTAAGCAAACTTTGGGAGATGGTGAAGGACAGAGAAGCCTGGTGTGTTGCAGTCCATGGGGTCACAAAGAGTTGGACTCGACTGAGCGACTCAACAACAATCACCACCTAAAGGTGGGTGCTCCATTTCACGTGTAAGTCCACTCTGGCATTTCTCTGCAGCATGGACTGACAGGGTCTCGGGGGTGCAGAGAGCCCAGCTGGAAGGGAAGCGTAGTGGTCCATGAGAGAGCCGATGCCGGCTTTCATTATAGTGGTTGTCATGGAGATGAAGAGACGTAAGGAGACTAGGGACACAATACCAGGAGTGAGAATCAATAGGATGAGGTGGGGGCTGCATGCTATTCTGAGACAGGTAGGTTTTAGGAATAGCTCCCCAGTGTCTGAACCGAGCAAGCGGCTGGCTGAGCTGCTGTTTAATAAACTGTGGACACCGAGGGAAGAAACAGGTCTGGGTCTGTGTGCCCCAGGACATGCTCACATGGAGCATGTAAGTGACATCAAGTTCTGGTTAAATACAGGACTGCAGCTCTGCGGAGAGGGTTCCAGTTCAAATGCAGGATCTGACTCGGCAGGTCTGGGGTGAGGCGGGAGCGCCCCATTCCTAACCTGCTCCCTGGGGATGGGAGCTCACATTCTGCAGCTGCAGGAAAACTTCACTTGCACGGAAGCCTGGAAAAGTTCCCCCAGTTCCACCCTGAAGCCGGGATACTGGATACAGTCAGTGGCACCTATGCCCACTCTGCGTCCCTCCAGAGTCCCTGATGGTCAGCTACTCACGGGGCTGCGACCCTGCACCTCTGGACCCAACACAGACAGTTCAGCTCCAACTTCTCTCTCATTTGCTTCAACCTAGGAATCAGACCTGGGTCTCCTGCACTGCAGGCGGATTCTTCACCATCTGAGCCACTGGGGAAGCCCCAGAGATGGTTTTTACGTCTGACTCTTTGCAACCCCAAGGACGGTATGTGGCCCTCCAGGCTCCTCTGTCCATGGGATTCTCCAGGCAAGAATACTGGAGTGGGCTGCCATTCCCTTCTCCAGGGGATCTTCCCGACCCAGGGATCGAACCTGTGGTCCTGCACTGCAGGTGGACTCTTTACTGTCTGAGCTATCAGGGAAGCCCAGCTTCAACAATCCTGCAACACAAATCCACCCTCTGCGTTTTCAAGATCTACACACCCCATCTCTGTCTGTCAAAGGCCCCCTCGGGGTCAGGAGGAGACCATCCCCATGAATGCAGCCTGGTCCCTTGTTTCCATGGCCCGTGCTGGCTCTGCCAAGGAAGCAAGGATGCACACAGAGACGGAGGCCAGGAGAGGAGGTGTGGGCGATAAGTCTCCAAGCAGGAGTAGCAGAAAAGGAGGATTTATTCCAGCTGCCTGAGCTGCAGGCCCCTGCTCCCTGCAGCTGAGCCCCGACAGTGCCACAGGCATGCAGTTAACCATGATGCCCCTGTATCCAGGTCCAAACACAGATCTGCAACAGCCTGCCGGCCTAAGCAGCTCTCGGTTAAACTAAGTAGATATATCTGTGTGTGTGTGGACAAATACACATACATGCATACACACGCACATGGTTTAAAACATTAAATCTGAATATCCTTTGTCTCCACATGATAGTAAATAAAGGCATTTGGTGTTTGGAAATGCAATAAAACAAGGCATGTTGTACACTTTGTCTAAGAGAAGAGAGACTGCTCTTCTTGAGCAGCCATCTGCCCCTTCACATCTCTGCTCGCTGCACTGCAGTAGGTGAACGCATCTATGCCCTGCACTCAACACTGCTCTGTGATGTAACTCATCTCCCAGCCAGGCTGTGAGGTCTCGTCCCTGGCCTCCGGCTCCCAGAATGGTCCCTTCTACCCCACGGAGCTCAGTGACTCAAAAATGCCAATTACATGGAAGGAAGGGCCAGCCTCTTCTGTTGTTAGTATCTTAACTTTACCTGACACCACTGCAGTAGGCAGAATGATGGTCTCGGTAATGCCACAGCCGAACCCCTAAAACCTGTGAAGATGCTCCTGTACATCATAGGAGGGACACTGAAGGTATGATCAAGTGACGGACTCTGAGATGGCAGAGACCATCCTATCCTGGGTTATCCTGTGGGCCCATGATAACCAGATGTCCCGAGGCAGAAATGTCAGAGGGAGGGATGGAGGTGATACCTGCTGACTTTATATTGTTTAATATTTAGAAGCTTTATATTTAAACAGATTTTACAATGAAAATTACAATATATATATTTATTTTTGCATAGAAATATGATAGAGTTATCAACAATAGAATTTTAATTTGTATTTATTTTAATTGGAGGATAATTGCTTTACAGTATTGCATTAGTTTCTGCCATCAGCCATATGTATGCATACCTTTGGGCTTCCCTGGTGGCTCAAATGGTAAAGAATCTGCCTGCAAGGCAGGAGATGCAGGTTTAATCCTTGGGTCAGAAAGATCCCCTGGAGAAGGGAATGGCAACCCACTCCAGTATTGTTGCCTGGAGAATCCCACGGACAGAGAAGCCTGGCGGGCTACAGTCTATGGGGTCACAAAGAGTTGGACATGACTAAGCAACTATATACAAAATGACATACATATGTCCCCTCCCTCTTGAGCCTCCCTCTCACCTCCCATATCATCCTATCCTTCTAGGTCATCACAGGGCACCAGGTTTGGGTTCCCTGCATCATATAGCAAATTCCCACTAGCTATCTAATTTTGCATATGGTGATATACATGTTTCAATGCTACTCTCTGTATTTGTCCTGCCTGCTGACTGTAAAGGTGAAGAAAAGCACCAAGAGCCAAGGAATAGAAACTGACAAAGACTGGGAACTGGACTCCTTAGAGCTTCCTGAAGGGAGACAGCCTTGCTGAAACCTCCGCTCTAGCCCAGCAACACAGGGAAATATAATGTGCCAGTTTGTGTCACTTTAAGCCACTGAGTTTGCACTAATTTGTTACAGCAGCAATGGAAAGATAACACAACTTCATTTGGAAATAAATTAACCGGAGTGAGACTCCACCCACGCCCTGCTTGGAGAAGATCCCCCTTTCCCCGAGTCTATCGCCCTTTCTTGTATCACAAGGAACGACACAGATTTTGTAACAAGGTGGGAAATGTATTCGCCATCCTGCCTAATCAGTTTATTCTGGGGTGTCTTCATTTATTTTTGAGAGAGATTCTTCCAGGGGTAAAAATAGAGTAAAGCAGGATGTGAGAGAAAGAGACGATGCTCAGCATAATTAGCCAAGTGTCAGTATTAGTGAGGGCATTTGGGATGTCAGCGCGGCAGCTGGTCAGAAATGGCACACTTCTGTTCAGTGCAACAGCAGACACCGCGTCTCGCCCAAAGCTAAGATGCAGCCACAGACTCTCTGGTTTGCTCCACAGGCAGTGAGTCTAGACAGCACCATCCGACGAGGCCTGGGGAATGAGTCTTCACTACCACAGCAGGCAAGCAGCCTCACAATTTCTGAGAAAATGCAAAGCTTTGAATGAGGTGATAGATTATAGGGAATGGAGGGCCTTCCACTACCTTGGTCAAAAGTCCATTAACTCTTGAAAAAAACAAACAAACTGTGATCTGACAGCATACATGCTCCCCAGGGTGAACTGCAGCACTGTTCACAAGAGCCGAGCCATAGAAGCAACTCAGATGTCCATCGACAGAGGGATGGATAAGATGTAGCACATATATACAGTGGAACGATAGCCATGAAAAAGAATGAAATAATACCATTTGCAGCAACACGGATGGACCTAGAGACTGTCACACTGAGTGAAATAAGTCTGAGAAGGAGAAATATCATACAGCATCCCTTATCTGTGGAATCTAAAAAGAAACGATGCAAATAAACTTACATACAGAACAGAAAGAGACTCAGAGACTTAGAAAATGAACTTGTGGTTGCCAGGCGGAAGGGATAGTTAGGGAGTTTGGGATGGGCATGTACACGCTGCTATATCTAAAATGGATAACCAGTAAGGACCTACTGTGGAGCACATAAAACTCTGCTCAACGTCACGTGGCAGCCTGCTTGGCAGGGGGGTTTGGGGAAGAATAGATACATACATATGTATGGCTGAGTCCCTGCACTGTTCACCTGAAATTACCACAACATTGTTAATTGGCTATACCCCAATACAAAATAAAAAGTTTTTGAAAAGTCCATTAACGCTTGAAACACAAACAGCATCCAGCCCCTGTGTACACAGGCACGTGTACGCTGCAGCTTCGCCGTCTACAGCAGACACTCGAAGAGATGCATGATCCCGAAACAAGGGTTCAGAACAGCCAGTGCTCCTTCATCGTCATATTTTATTTAGGAGGTTCCACACAGGCAGTGTTCTGTGCAGAAGCTGCGAAATGTGCTATTTCTATTCTCCCAAGCTCGTGACTCAGCTGGCGCCTCCAGCCAAATAGTCACACGGCAGGATCTTGGCAGATCCTGCAGGTCAGCCTGGGGGATGAGCAGGTGAGGGTACCCGGGAGCATGGCAGTGGCTCCAGCCCAGTGGCCAGCTCCCCGCCACCACAGTTCTTCATGCTGCCGGGAAGCTTTCTGTGTTGGATACACTGACTTCCATAAAAAATGTGCAAGGTAAGTCTCCACACAGTTCTTAGAGAATACAACACCAGCAGCACAGACACAGACTCTGGGAAAGAATATACATCATGGGGTGGCGGGGGCAGAGAGATTGACTACCTTTACTCTGAAAATTAAATGAACGACTGATTATCCATTGATGGGTTTTCCTGATGGCTCAGTGGTAAAGAATCCACCTGCCAGTGCAGGAGATGCAAGTTTCATTTCCTGGGTTGGGAAGATCCCCTGGGGAAGGAAGTAGCAACCCACTCCAGTATCCTTGCCTGGGAAATCCCATAGACAGTGGAGCCTGGTGGGTTACAGTCCAAGGGGTCACAAAGAGTTGGACATGACTTAGCAACTAAACAACAATCCATTGCTACTAAGAAACATGCATTTAAGTCTAGAAAGTGTTGATCCGTGGCACCATCTCTTCTACCTCCTAGACTAACTGTATAAAACTTACCTAAAACTAGATTGAAAATTAAATACCGATTTGGTTTTCTTTACAGATCAAATATCCAAAAAAATAAGGTGGGTGTCTAAAACAGATTATACTAAAGGTAACAACTCAGTGAGTTCATCTCACTGTCCAATCAGCACGGCAGATCTATTAAGACAGGAGCTGGGAAATACAGTTTCCAAGCTAAACAAGGGTCTGACACCTGTTCTATGCATGCCAGTGGCTAAAAATGGTTTTTACATTTTTAAACTGCTAAAAAAAAAAAAAGAAGAAGAAGACTATTTGATGACACGTAAAAGAATTGAAATTGTCCACAAATAAAGTTTTCATGGCTGCTTTTGTGCTAAACCACAAAGCCAGTGGCTGCACCAGACACACAGTCCACAGGGCTGAGTCACTTTCTGCCCTGCACAGGTGGAGATGCCCCGCTACAGATGAAGAGCTTGGGCTGTAGACCTGGGCTACCTGGTCCCCATCTGCTCTACCACATAGAGACGCTGTAGCCTCGGGCGAGTCACCCAAGCCACCTGCGCTGGTTCCTCCCCGAGGCTCCCTTGTGGGTGGCCGCATGGACGGGGAGAGGAAGAGGCCGCATGGGACGCCACACCCAAGGGAGGAGCACAGCGGTTACCATCGATTGCTGTTTGTTGTGACCGTGGTCGCACGGATGCACCTGCTTCAACTCCTCCAGAAATCACAGCTGACATTAATTGATATTGTCACCTACTCGGAAAATTATCTTTTCATTAATGGGTCATAATATTTTTGAAAGTTGTCCCAATATCCTTCCCAAATGAAGATGGTGATCAATCACCACGGCACCGTAATGGCCATTAATTAGAAGTTTAACTCAAAGGACTGTCATTTTAAACAGGGTATCTTGTTTTAGCCTCGTATTTCAAAACCATTTTCAAAAATGCATCTGTGTTGGAGACACTGCCGAGTGACAGGACGCACTCCAGACTCTGCTCCCTCTCTGACAGATAATTACACCAGGACCCGTGGGGGTCAGGCGACTTCCTCGAAGCGCTGGCAAGCCTTAATTACAGCAAGCACTCACAGGCTTGTATTTGGACTTCCGCTTTGCGCGAGTCCACCCGCAGGTGTTTTCAAACAAAAAGCTTTAAACTTATTGGTCTGACCTAAAATTCAAACCAGCTTCGAGTCCTACACATAAACCACTTACCCCGACAATTCCTCTTGGCTATGATGCTCTTGTTTCATTTAGAAATGCCACAAATACATAATCCAGTTAATGCATTAAATATGAAAAGACTTGCTGAAGAGACTCAATTTATTAATGATTCAGTAGAAGTTCCTAAAACATCTATTTGGAATTCATTTATAATTCATTTCACAGCTTAGCAGCGCTTCCCACCGGGCAAATATTTATCAAATATTACTCTGTTTTAAGTTATCCCTTTACATTTATTTGTAGAATACATTTTTTCCCCCAAATTAAGGCTAAACTTCCTAAAAGCATCCATCCATCTATTATAATTTAATGTACAAATCCTGATAAGGGGACAGTAATGGGTTTTCAGATATAACAGAGTACAGTGTACAACCAAACAAAAGAACAGTTATTAACCATAATAGTTGGCTGTAAACTGAACATGATACATCATAAATCATAAATATTTATTAGAGAGTAACCATGGTAATTAATATACACTGTTATCCATGGCAACACACTCCAGTATTCTTGTCTGGAGATTCCCATGGACAGAGGAGCCTGGTGGGCTACAGTCCATGGGGTTGCAAAGAGTCGGACACAACTGAAGCGACTTAGCACTCAGCACACATTTAATCAAGGAGAAGTAGTATCTTAAAGTCTTGCCGTTGTAAGAAAAACTTCACAGCTCACCTACCAATGAACCACACACAACTGAATCCATATTTTTGGTATGAAAATCAGAATATCTGGCCTGACTAGTCCTGGCAGAGTGTAGAATATCTTGACACAAACTGCCATGGTCCCACTCTCCAACACTGACAATGATGCTCCCTAATTTCAATGGCTCATCATAGCTCTGAAGTAAGAGCTAAAATGAAAGCAAAACATCTAAGTGTATACTAGCTGTGTAATTATGTAAGTGTAAAGAATCTGCCTGCAGTGCGGGAGACCTGGGTTCGATCCCTGGATCAGGAAGATCCCTTGGAGGCGGGCATGGCAACTGACTCCAGTATTCTTGCCTGGAGAATCGCCATGGACAGAGGAGCCTAGTGGACTACAGTCCATGGGGCCGCAGACAGTCAGACACGACTGACTGTCTAAGCACACAAACTAGCTGTGACACTCTGGTCAGTTCTCCATGCCGACTATAAAGAAGAAATAACAGCTACCTGGAAGGGCTGTTGTGTGGCTAGACTTATGGTAGTGATGCTTGCAGAACAGAAACAAATCTTGAATCACATGGTGCACCTAAAACTCATATTGATACAATGCTACACATCAACTATATCTCAATAAAAAAAATTAACAAAAGAGTTGTGAAGATAAAGATGAGCTACACGACATCCCTACCTAGGTACCCAGAACAAACCCCATATTCAGTACCTGGGTCTTCTTACTCTACTAGGACTGTGTCTCTGACACTGGAGACCAACACCATCACATCCACTACTGCCACTACTATTGCTACAACCATAAAGCAACCATTGCTGCATCCCACCCCTCTTGGCCAAGACATAACCTAGTGGTCGCAGGTAATAATTCAAACTCTCTGGTTCTAAACACATAAGGCCCAATAGGATGATTACAAAATAAACAAAATAGATAGGAACAAATGTTGGCAGGGATGTAGAGAGGTTCTTGGACCTTTGTGAGAGGTTCCAATGAGAATGTAACATGGTGCAGCCACTTTGGAGAACAATTTTAAACAGAGAAATACCATAAGACCCAGCAATCCCCCTCCTAGTGTGTACCTGAGTGAAGTGAAAGCATGCACGCACACAAAAACACATCCAGATGTTCACAGCAGCATTATTAGAATAGCCAAAAGGGGAAACAACCCAAATGTCTATCAGTGATGAACAAAACGTGATACATCCATACAAGGGAATACTATTCAGAAATAAAAAAGGATAAAATACTGATGCACACTACAACTGGGATGAAAACTTCAAAATGGAGTGAAAGAGGCCAGACACACAGGGTCATATATTACATCATTCCAGCTGCTGTGAGGATACCCTAGTGCATAAAAACCCTGAGAAAAGTGTCTGGCATCATCATCACTATCAGTGTTAAGACTGGGCCCACGGTACATCGCACATTGTCCGCAGCATCCCCAGGGATTCCAGGAAGACTCACTGTTTTGTTCCCCAGGGAGCCTGGGCTCATCTCCTCTCCTTCTACAGCTAGTGATTACTTCCATGAGGCCCAGGGCCCCTGGGAGAGCAGCCCAGAGCACCTGCACTGACCAATAACCATGGTGGTGGCCACTGGGGCCCTAGAAAGGGCAGGGCACAGCGAGGCTCCTTATCCTGATGCTTTGAGCCAACCTCCCAGGTGGGCACTGCAGGCCACTGCTCTCCAGAGGTGTGTGAAGTTGCTCAGTCATGACCAACTCTTTGCAACCCCATGGACTGTAGCCTACCAAGCTCCTTCGTCCATGGGATTTTCCAGGCAAGAGTACTGGAGTGGGTTGCCATTTCCTTCTCCAGGGGATCTTCCCAACCCAGGGATTGAACCCGGGTCTTCTGCATTGCAGGCAGATGCTTTACCATCTGAGCCACCAAGAAAAACAATATGTCAGGTAACCATGAAGTTACTAACTTGGTTAAACAGGAGTCAGAGCTGGAATGAAACCCCACCAGGGTGACCTAGGGCGCTTTCCTGTGCAGAAGGCCACCTTAGATTTCCTAGCAGCTGAGTTTAAGGGGAGAGTGCGCTGTGACCAACACACTGGACTCCCATTCACATAGGAGGGTTTTAGGGTACACTCCATGCCACTGAGCACCCCTGCACTCACCCATTCATTCACACGTACACTCAGCATCCATCACTGCCAGGGATAAAGACAGTCCTTGAGGGTATTGACTTCAAAAAAGAAGATTACGGAACAATAGGATCAACACATTCATAAAGGCACAGATGGATGCCTCAGGCCAAGAGAAGATAGGGAAAGCAACTAATTTCCCTACTTGCAAAGACAGCCTCACCCTCCACCTTTAATCGCCATGAACAAGAATTCAGAGGAAAAACCTGATGCTCATTTTCAACGCCCTGTATCTTTGGGAACAGTGCTGAATAGGACTTGAAGCCATGCTTCTGAGTCTTCTCTGTAATCTGTTTCTATTCAGACAACTGCGCCAGCCCCCAGACCATCTCCTCCCCTCCACCTCTGGGGGCAGGAAGAGCATGTACCCAACTGAGGGCCTGCCTGGGGAGGAGACGGGAGGGAGGGGACGTGACAGCACGTGCTGCAGGAGGTCAGAGGCTCCTTGGGGGACTTCAAGTTCTCCACAAGCCCCAAGACATGTATGTCATTTCAAGATGGATATATTCTGGCAGACCTAAGGGTGTGTGGAAGCAATTCACCGCAGATTTTCTAAAGCCCCATGTCACATCTTAATTTAGCCTAAAATCCTAAAGGGATTTCCATTAGCCCACAGTCATGGAGGTAACATTAGGGTTCTAATCTCGTCAGAAGTACCAGATACTTTTCAACTTTTTTGCCACTAATAAAGGACAAAGCAACTTCCATAAAAGAAAAAGAAGAAGACATATGAAATATTTCTTTGGAAGGCTCAGCGAAATCATAAGAGATTTTAAAAGTTCGATGCTGAGATAGTAAATAAAGAAGTATACTAAATTTACTTTAGGAGCTAAAGGTTTTCAAACAGTATTTTCAAATGATATTTCAAAAGGTAATACTAATCCAATGTGATCACACAATAAGCTGGCAAATATGTTCAACTGGATACTATTGTATTATGCATCTTAGGAATCACAAGAAAATAATCTGTCAATTAAAATTCTAAATAACATGTGATGTACTATCAAGATAAAGCTTTTCCTAGAAATGCAGTGATTTTATAATGAAAGTTAAGTAAGAATATAAAGAAAAAATTGATGCTCATTTTCAGTAATGAAACATTACTGAATTTATAATTATGAGATCCAAAAATCATTTCCACAGTAAGCGCTATAATAAGAGTAAACAAGAAAAAGTCACAAATAAGAACTTAATATGCTTAAAATTAAATGTAAACATTAATAACAATGTATGTGGGATAGAACACCTATAACATATTCCTGAATAGCATTTAGCACAGTTATTGGTTTCACCTGTCAGAAAAATAAAGGACATTGCCAGTATCTGGTCTTGATAACCTGTGACCAAGCAAATACTCATCTCTGTATTTTACTGAAATAAATAAATAAATAAATATATACTGATTATTCTCTATGAGATGATTAGAAGTTATTTTCAAATTAGGCATAGAGCAAATAAGATTTCTTTTCAATTATATCCAACTGTATATCCAACTTAAATACATCTTTATTAATAAAGCCTATAAATATTCACTGACTTCAATTTTTTATTAATATGAAAATAAACTGTGCTTGTGTGGAAAATGATTTTGAACTGTCATATGCTGTAGAAGATTTATCAAATTCCACAGTTACTTTCAGCTGTCTGTGTGAAAAAATGAAAGGCTTTCACTTAAGGATAATTTAATTTTGAAGATGTGTATATTTTTTAAAAAACACAGATGTCACAACAAGGATGGTACAGAAATCTGTGAATCGATTTTCACTTCAACATCAAATCTTTTGTTTGACTAGTAGAGAACAAGGAGGTAATCATTCTTCAGCTGCTTAATGACAACAGTTTCAAGAAAAATCTGATGATACCAACAAAAAGAAGGTTTTTTTAAAAGGAACAAAATTTGTGACATCTCAGCAGCAAGTGCAAACAAAGATGTGTGAGAGCCTTCAGAAAATCAGTCATGTCTAATCTATAGAATCCTCTGCCATACATGTCAGCTGAGACACGAGAACAGAGACACAAGACCAGCAATGAACTCGGGCCAAGTTCCATCCTCCCTCTGAGACAGGAACTTAGAGCCTCTGAAGCCAGCCTCACAGGAGACACAGGGGAAACGCCAATATAATATCACACTAATCAAAACGTGTACCTTTATACTTTTGTCGTCAATATCCATAATCGTAGCAAGCAAATTCACCTGGGGTTTCGCTTATCCACAACTTCAAGTTTCACATTCGGGAGAAAACCATGGTGCAATCGCTGTGATGTTACAAGAGGGACAAGTCATGAGAAATCCAACAATTCAGACGTGTTGCTAACGTTTTCTAAAACATGACTGTTCCGCTTTTGCATCAGATATTTAATACAACTGTAGTTCTAAGAACACACAGACATTTTATGCATATTATTAATATTTTATCCAGGTTTCATAAAAACCTGCAAGAGTTAAAAGAATGTTTTGGTTATTTTAAAGATATTTAAAAGACAAAGACAGATTAAATGATAAATTCATTAATGATCACAGGGTTCAAAAAAAGGATCTTACTATAATTTATCCATTGGTTTAGATGCTTTCATTTTTTTCTAAAATTAACCTTATAACTTAAGAAATCGTGGACTATCACTGCCCAGTTTTGAGGTGTATGACAAAAAGGAAAAATCAATAAAAAATTAGAAAAGATAAACATATGATCCTTTATATCTAAATTTAAAACAGGTAAAAGCTGCCATAATTATAACAGTTAAGCTGTTTTAAAACCGTACCAAAATGTAATTTAAAGCCACAGCCTGTGCTTCTCTTATTTCATCTTTAATACAACCATGTTACGGCAGAAAGTGAAGAGGAACTAAAGAGCCTCTTGATGAAAGTGAAAGAGGAGAGTGGAAAAGTTGGCTTAAAGCTCAACATTCAGAAGACGAAGATCATGGCATCTGGTCCCATCACTTCATGGGAAATAGATGGGGAAACAGTGGAAACAGTGGCAGACTTTATTTTGGGGGGCTCCAAAATCACTGCAGATGGTGACTGCAGCCATGAAACTGAAAGACGCTTACTCCTTGCAAGGAAAGTTATGACCAGCCTAGATAGCATATTCAAAAGCAGAGACATTACTTTGCCAACAAAGGTCCATCTAGTCAAGGCTATGGTTTTTCCAGTAGTCATGTATGGATGTGAGAGTTGGACTTGAAGAAGGCTGAGTGCCGAAGAATTGATGCTTTTGAACTGTGGTGTTGGAGAAGACTCTTGAGAGTCCCTTGGACTGCAAGAAGATCCAAACAGTCCATTCTGAAGGAGATCAGCCCTGGGTGTTCATTGGAAGGAATGATGCTGAAGCTGAAACTCCAGTACTTTGGCCACCTCATGCAAAGAGTTGACTCACTGGAAAAGACTTTGATGCTGGGAGGGATTGGGGGCAGGAGGAGAAGGGGACGACCAAGGATGTGATGGCTGGATGGCATCAGTGACTTGATGGACATGAATCTGAGTGAACTCCAGGAGTTGGTGATGGACAGGGAGGCCTAGCATGCTGCAATTCATGGGGTCGCAAAGAGTTGGACATGACTGAGTGACTGAACTGAACTGAACTAGACTGTATTAACCTAAAGCTTCTTTCCAGTCTTAAAATACTGGGAACCAGGAGTCTACAAAGATGGTCGCTCAAGGAATATTAAAGAAAATGGAGTAGGGGAAAATGCCCTGGAGCTTACCAAATCATGGAAACTAAGAAAATTCACCAAAAATCAGTCAAAAGACAACTTGGCCAGTGTTTAAGAGGTGGCAAAAAGTTTCACTCTGAAAGCTATTACACATAAAAGTGTTCAGCTGAGTTGCTTGAAGATGAAAGGGTATTGAGTTTCTCAAGTTTAGAAATAGCAGCAGGAAAATAAAATCTCTGATAATGCATGACTTACAAAACAGTTGAATATTTCTCCAATACCTGGTTTGTTACTCTACAGCTTCTATGAAAACATATTTCTCTCTAAGATCCATTATCGTGTCTACTAAATGGAGGATACTGACTATAGTTTACTCTCTGATCCTTGAAAATCTTTCTTTTCTCCCTGAGGTCTATGCTGATAATAAACATAATTGTTTCAAATGCCAAAGGCACACACCTTGAGGTGAACCCATAACAACCCTTTAACAGAGCCTGGAGGTTGCCTTTTTAACCAGATCTTTTTGTAATTTTACTTTCTTGTAATTTTCTTTTTGGAAAAATAAAATGAAGCTTTGACATAAAGCAAGAAGAAATGTGAGACTACAAGCAACTGGTACTTTTACTTGCTGAATGTTTTGCTGTTTTTAAAACTCTTTCTAGTATGCCAGAACTTCTAGCCCTCTTAATTTGAGTATCCCTCTTCCTCCAAACTGGACCTATTATAATCAACTGCTTTTTTAAAAATGAAATAGCATTTTGTTTTAAACCCCTTTTGATCTTGAGAAGACTTCCAGTAAAAAAAAAAAAGAAAATCATATGGAGAAGCTCACTATAGAAAATTCTGATTAAAGATGAGCCAGGGAGCCCCAAGGACACAGAGTTGAAAGGGAATAGAGCTTGAAAACCACTGGTTTAGAACATAAATATCTCTAACTGTGCTATCAGTGCACTTTCTTTATACTTGGCTTAATCCTGGAATAAATGTATAAGTACAAGTTTGAACTTTACAAGGTTGTATTCTAACAAATTGCTAAAAGCAATATTCCCTCAAATGGGTGAACAGGTACCACACAGGGGCTACATATGATCCACCTATTTTATTCTGGCATCGCTGACCGTCCAGCAGTCCCTGAGATGAAAAGGGTCAAAGTTCCCACTCAGTGGGCAGACAGGACCAGAAATGAGGGGCTTAGCATCAGAGGTTGATGGGGCTTTCAAAGCACTTCGAGGAGGAAAATGGTCATCTACATTTGTGTACAGAAACAATAGTAAATATTTAGTATTTTTAACTAAAAGCAAGAGTTGAACCATAAAGAAGGCTGAGAGCCAAAGACTGATGCTTTCGAATTGTGGTGCTGGAGAGGAACTCAACTCTGAATATTCATTGGAAAGACTGATGCTGAAGCTGAAGCTCCAGGACTTTGGCCACCAGATGCAAAGAGCCAGCTCATTGGAAAAGACCCTGATGATGCGAAACACTGAGGGCAGGAGGAGAAGGAGGGTACCGAGGATGAGAAGGTTGGATGGCATCAGTTCAGTTCAGTCAGTTCAGTCACTCAGTCGTGTCTGACTCTTTGCGACCCCATAAATTGCAGCACGCCAGGCCTCCCTGTCCATCAGCAACTCCCGGAGTCCACCCAAACTCTTGTCCATGGAGTCGGCGATGCCATCCAGCCCTCTTATCCTCTGTCGTCCCCTTCTCCTCCTGCCCCCAATCCCTCCCAGCATCAGAGTCTTTTCCAATGAGTCAACTCTTCGCATGAAGGGGCCAAAGTATTGGAGTTTCAGCTTTAGCATCAGTCCTTCCAAAGAACACCCAGGACTGATCTCCTTTAGAATGAACTGTTTGGATCTCCTCGCAGTCCAAGGGACTCTCAAGAGTCTTCTCCAACACCACAGTTCAAAAGCATCAATTCTTCAGTGCTCAGCCTTCTTCACAGTCCAACTCTCACATCCATACGTGACCACTGGAAAAACCATAGCCTTGACTAGACGGACCTTAGTCGGCAAAGTAATGTCTCTGCTTTTGAATATGCTATCTAGGCTGGTCATAACTTTCCTTGCAAGGAGTAAGCGTCTTTCAGTTTCATGGCTGCAGTCACCATCTGCAGTGATTTTGGAGCCCCCCAAAATAAAGTCTGCCACTGTTTCCACTGTTTCCCCATCTATTTCCCATGAAGTGATGGGACCAGATGCCATGATCTTCGTTTTCTGAATGTTGAGCTTTAAGCCAAATTTTTCACTCTCCACTTTCACTTTCATCAAGAGGCTTTTTACTTCCTCTTCACTTTCTGCCACAAGAGTGGTGTCATCTGTCTATCTGTGGTGATTGATATTTCTCCTGGCAATCTTGATTCCAGCTTGTGCTTCTTCTAGCCCAGCGTTTCTCATGATGTACTCTGCATAGAAGTTAAATAAGCAGGGTGACAATATGCAGCCTTGGCGTACTCCTTTTCCTATTTGGAACCAGTCTGTTGTTCCATGTCCAGTTCTAACTGTTGCTTCCTGACCTGCATATAGGTTTCTCAAGAGGCAGGTCAGGTGGTCTGGTATCTCTTTCAGAATTTTCCAGTTTATTGTGATCCACACAGTCAAAGGCTTTGGCATAGTCAATAAAGCAGAAATAGATGTTTTTCTGGAACTCTCTTGCTTTTTCCATGATCCAGCAGATGTTGGCAATCTGATCTCTGGTTCCTCTGCCTTTTCTAAAACCAGCTTGTACATCTGGAAGTTCACTGGATGGCATCACTGACTCAATGAACATGAGTTTGAGCAAACTCCAGGAGATAGAAAAGGACAAGGAAGCCTAGCATGCTGCAGTCCATGGGGTCACAAAGAGTCAGACATGACTTATCAACTGAATAACAACAACAATTTAATAGCTCCTATTAAGAATGGAAGTCTATGATAACCTCTGAGTAGGCTGTTTTGCTTGCATTCACGCTCACGAGCAGTCATTCACTGGTTCATGCATTCATTCCACAAGGTCAAGAAGGTGGACCAGGGTCCAAAAGTGGTGTGAGTGTATGGCACAACCAGCTCACTGCAGGAGGCTCTTCAGAAGTTTAAAAAAACTCACAATCACTGTCTGACCTCAAACTTTGAATTGATTATTTTTCCAATTATTCCAATTATTCTGCATCGATCAGGGTTTATTCTCATAATTAAAGGTTTGTAATTACAATTTCCCAAGTTTACTATTTCTCATTACAATTTTAAAATATGCATTGATATAACATTTCTGCAGCTGCATTTACCTTTATAGCTCATATTTTAAAAAACAGTCCAAACTTACTCCTTGCTACTTGGGCCTCCACATTTCTGTACAAGATCTGAATCTGCCCCTTCAGCATTGAGGCTCCTCAGCCAGCTCTAGGTTTCCCACCTGGGAGGACCCCTAGGGAACCTGACCAGCATATTCAGGGTAACGGTGACAAATGAGACCCACAAGTGGTGGAGTGAGGAATGCTTGGTGAGCAGGCATCCAATCCTGCTCTGGCCTTGAAGACAGACCCAGCTGCTGAGCCCAGAGGAACAGCCCCACTCGCTTTACATGGTCAATCAGTTCAGTTCAGTCACTCATTCGTGTCTGACTCTTTGCGACTCCATAAACTGTAGTACGCCAGGCTTCCCTGTCCATCACCAACTCCCGGAGTTTACTCAAACTCATGTCCATCGATTTGGTGATGCCACCCAACCATCTCATCCTCTGTCATCCCCTCTCCTCCCGCCTTCAATCTTTCCCAGCATCAGGGTCTTTTCCAATGAGTCAGTTTTTCAAATCAGGTGGCCAAAGTATTGGAGTTTCAGCTTCAATCCTTCCAATGAATACTCAGGACTGATCTCCTTTAGGGTGGATGGGTTGAATCTCCTTGTGGTCCAAGGGACTCTCAAGAGTCTTCTCCAACACCACAGCTCAAAAGCATCAATTCTTCGGCACTCAGCTTTCTTTATATTCCAACTCTCACATCCATACATGATCACTGGAAAAACCATAGCTTTGACTAGAAAGACCTTTGTTGGCAAAGTAATGTCTCTGCTTTTTAAAATGCTGTCTAGGTTGGTCATAGCTTTTCTTCCAAGGAGCAAGCATTTTTTAATTTCATGGCTACAGTCACCATCTGCAGTGATTTTGGAGCCCCCCAAAATAAAGTTTCTCACTGTTTCCATTGTTTCCCCATCTATTTGCCATGAAGTGATAGGACCAGATACATGATCAACATGTGAAAATAAAAAACTGTGATTGTGTTAAGTGATTCTTAAGTATTAACTGCCTCTGTGTGACTCTCCAGAAATGAGCTGTGCTTGTGCAAAAAGGAAAACACATGCATGAATTCTATCTTCCCTGTTCAATGAACCCAAAGAACAGAGCGTCTTCCAGCCACGAAAGCCTTGCAAATGACACCCATTTCCCCCTCTCCTCTTCCTGCCTGGATCTGAGTCCTGCCAGGCTCATGAGCGGAGGCAAAGGAATAGAGGAAGAGGCATGGGACAGATCCAGTCACATGGCTAAATTCATACTTGAAACAAGAAAAAAAAAATACAGGGAACAACAACAGCCTTCACCCTTTTCACTTATGGCCAAGAGAAGCATGTCTACCTGGCTTCTGTTTATGGATGGTGTGCTCCACCCACATCAGCTCGCTGGAAGCTGAGCCAGTAATGATTCTGGTGCATCACTGTGTCCTAATGGTGCCTCAGAATCCCACTGGTGCTTCCAGGCAGCACTGCAGCCTGGACAGAGCCTAGACGAGGCGTCTGATGTGTGGCGTTCTCAGTAGGCAGACATGCCAGTCCCCAGCTTGCCATGTAACAAGGCCAGCTGAAGGGTGAGATGAGTTCCAGGCTTTGCTCACAACAACATCCTCTATCACTTGCCCCTGGAACAACAGCCTAACGAGAAACATGATCCTGCCACTGATCCTTCTTTCCAGAAAACTGGGATCATGAATAAATAACACAAGTCCTTACGTTCCTAACCTTCTGGTCTGGGTAATCTGTTCCATGGAATCAAGACAACAGTAATTATACCAGAAGTCAGTTCCAGAACCAAAAATCATAGGTGTCCCAGGACAAGCAATTCTCAAGTAACAGACAATAGTCTGTTTAATAACAAGTTAACTCATCTTCTGAGTCTTACTGAGAAGGTTCAATAAGAACAGACAGAATATTGGCCATAAATACATGCTGGAAGAACTTCAGAGTCCTCTTCATCTATTAATAACTCCTCATTTTGTCGATGAGGAAAGAGAGACCTGGTACTCTAGCTGACATGTCAAAGGCAGGACAACTAATAAGCAAAGCTGGAGCCCAGGTATCCTGACCTGCAATTTACAGAGATCAAGCTCTCCAGGGAGCTGCTCCAAGGCCCACTGATGCTCCAAGACTGTTGGGCACTGAGACAGGAGCAAGCACCAGTGCCAGCAAGCAATGGGGGATACACCACCAGCACCAGGGAAGACAGACTGGGTTCTGCCATCATTTTAAGGGGCTGGGTTCTCTAAAAAAGCCCCTCAGACACTGCTTCTTGCTCTGATTCAGGTCATGCTCATGAGGCAGAGCAGGGACTTCATATGTCTAGGCCTCCCAATGGTAGAGACCAAGAAAAGCCACCACTGACTGGGAACAAGAAGATGAAAACAGATGTACACAATATTAACCCATCTTTATAGCACAGACAATGATTTTGTAAAGGACATGGGTTCATGAACATATGCATGTTCGAGCGTGCATGTCTGTGTATATGCAATGGTATGGGAATTAGCAAAAAATGCATAGCATGGAATGGCTAATTGTTCATCTCCCTCTTGGGAAAATAGATGGACTGCACTCCCTTTACTGCTGTGCATTTAAATGCTGACATGTAATTGCATTCTGGCCAATGCATGTGCACAGAAATGATGCAAGAAGCCACTTCTGAGTCTGGCCCCAAAGCCTTCTCATGTGTGACCAACAGCCCTCTTCCCGTTCTCAGGTCTGAGAGAAAGACTCCCAAGGACCCAGGGGATAGTAATTAAATGGAGCAGAACTGATCCCTATCAACCATGACTGTACTTTGACAGGAGCAAGAAATTCATTCTTAACATGTTACAGCACTAACATTTTATAGAGTGGTCTGATATGCTAGTTAGCTCATGAAAATTAGCATGGAGGAATTAGCTCCAACTGCTATTTACTAGGAGAGAGTAACTTGGGTATAAGGAGAAATGAATGTAATAATACAGTATAAACACATGTATATTATTCAAAAATTATAAAACTAGTACAAGAACATAAAGCCACAATGAAAACAGGTAAAAAGCCAAAAGCAGATGAGAACTGGCAACAAAGATTCCAGGAACTGGGAAAGGAAATAAGTGAATGAAAACTGATTTGACATCTAGTAATTGAGGACGCTTCTGTTCTTTTCACAGCTATTTGTAAGGCCTCCCCAGACAGCCATTTTGCTTTTTTTGCATTTCTTCTCCATGGGGATGATCTTGATCCCTGTCTCCTGTACAATGTCATGAACCTCCATCCATAGTTCATCAGGCACTCTATCTATCAGATCTAGGCCCTTAAATCTATTTCTCACTTCCACTGTATAATCATAACGGATTTGATTTAGGTCATATGTGAATGGTTTAGTGGTTTTCCCTACTTTCTTCAATTTCAGTCTGAATTTGGCAATAAGGAGTTCATGATCTGAGCCACAGTTAGCTCCCGGTCTTGTTTTTGTTGACTGTATAGGGCTTCTCCATCTTTGGCTGCAAAGAATATAATCAATCTGATTTCAGTGTTGACCATTTAGTAATGTCCATGTGTAGAGTCTTCTCTTGTGTTGTTGGAAGAGGGTGTTTGCTATGATCAGTGCATTTTCTTGGCAAAACTCTATTAGCTTTTGCCCTGCTTCATTCCGTATTCCAAGGGCAAATTTGCCTGTTACTCCAGGTGTTTCTTGACTTCCTACATTTGCATTCCAGTCCCCTATAATGAAAAGGACATCTTTTTTGGGTGTTAGTTCTAAAAGGTCTTGTAGATTTTCATAGAACGTTCAACTTCAGCTTCTTAAGCATTACCAGTTGGGGCATAGACTTGGATTACCGTGATATTGAATAGTTTGCCTTGGAAACGAACAGAGAAGAGAAGAGAAGTGAAAAGCGAAGGAGAAAAGGAAAGATACAAGCAGAGATACAAGATCTGAAAGATACAAGATCTGAATGTAGACTTCCAAAGAATAGCAAGAAGAGATAAGAAAGCCTTCCTCAGCGATCAATGCAAAGAAATAGAAGAAAACAACAGAATTAGAAAGACTAGAGATCTCTTCAAGAAAATTAGAGATACCAAGAGAACATTTCATGCAAAGATGGGCTCGATAAAGGACAGAAATGGTCTGGACCTAACAGAAGCAGAAGATATGAAGAAGAGGTGGCAAGAATACACAGAAGAACTATACAAAAAAGATCTTCATGACCAAGATAATCATGATGGTGTGATCACTCACCTAGAGCCAGACATTCTGGAATGCGAAGTCAAGTGGGCCTTAGACAGCATCACTACAAACAAAGCTAGTGGAGGTGATGGAATTCCAGTTGAGCTATTTCAAATCCTGAAAGATGATGCTATGAAAGTGCTGCACTCTATATGCCAGCCAATTTGGAAAACTCAGCAGTGGCCACAGGACTGGGCAAGGTCAGTTTTCATTCCAATCCCAAAGAAAGGCAATGCCAAAGAATGCTCAAACTATCGCACAATTGCACTCATCTCACACTCTAGTAAAGTAATGCTCAAAATTCTCCAAGCCAGGCTTTAGCAATACATCAACCGTGAACTTCCAGATGCTCAAGATGGTTTTAGAAAAAGCAGAGGAATCAGAGATTAAATTGCCAACATCCGCTGGATCATGGAAAAAACAAGTGAGTTCCAGAAAAAACATCTATTTCTGCTTTATTGACTATGCCAAAGCCTTTGACTGTGTGGATCACAATAAACTGTGGAAAATTCTGAAAGAGATGGGAATACCAGACCACCTGACCTGCCTCTTGACAAACCTGTATGCAGGTCAGGAAACAACAGTTAGAACTGGACATGGAACAAAAGACTGGTTCCAAATAGGAAAAAGAGTATGTCAAGGCTGTATATTGTCACCCTGCTTATTTAACTTCTATGCAGAGTACATCATGAGAAACACTGGGCTGGAAGAAGCACAAGCTGAAATCAAGATTGCCGGGAGAAATATCAATCGCCTCAGATATGCAGATGACACACCCTTATGGCAGAAAGTGAAGAGGAACTAAAAAGCCTCTTGATGAAAGTGAAAGTGGAGAGTGAAAAAGTTGGCTTAAAGCTCACCATTCAGAAAACGAAGATCACAGCATCTGGCCCCATCACTTCATGGGAAATAGATGGGGAAACAGTGGAAACAGTATCAGACTTTATTTTGGGGGGCTCCAAAATCACTGCAGATGGTGACTGCAGCCATGAAATTAAAAGACGCTTACTTCTTGGAAAGAAAGTTATGACCAACCTAAACAGCATATTGAAAAGCAGAGATACTACTTTGCCAACAAAGGTCCATCTAGTCAAGGCGATGGTTTTTCCAGTAGTCATGTATGGATGTGAGAGTTGGACTGTGAAGAAAGCTGAGCGCTGAAGAATTGATGCTTTTGAACTGCGGTGTTGGAGAAGACTCTTGAGAGTCCCTTGGACTGCAAGGAGATCCAACCAGTCCATTCTGAAGGAGATCAGCCCTGGGATTTCTTTGGAGGGAATGATGTTAAAGCTGAAACTCCAGTACTTTGGCCACCTCATGCAAAAGTTGACTCATTGGAAAAGACTCTGATGCTGGGAGGGATTGGGGGCAGGAGAAGAAGGGGACGACAGAGGATGAGATGGCTGAATGGCATCACCGACTCAATGGATGTGAGTTTAAGTGAACTCTGGGAGATGGTGATGGACAGGGAGGCCTGGCGTGCTGCGATTCATGGGGTCGCAAAGAGTCGGACACAACTGAGCGACTGAACTGAACTGAATTGAGGACGCCAAACACAAATCTGTTACAGAGAAATGCCAGTATGGAGCAGGTTAATTTACCTTATACAAACCTGGAAAGTAGATTAAAGGCTTGACTATAAGGCCTAAAACCCTAAAAACTCCTAGAAGAAAACAGACAATAAGCTCTTGATAGTGGTGATGACTTCCTGGATTTAATGCAAAAAGCAAAGGCAATGAAAGCAAAAAGAAATGAGTGGGACTACATTAGTAAAAGACTTCTGCACAGAAAAGAAAATCATCAACAAAATGAAAATGAAACCTACTGACTAGGAGAAAATGTTTGCAAATTATGTTATCTGATAAGAGGTTATATATAAAGAATTGATAAAACTCAAGAAAAGAAATTTAAAATCTTCACATAAAATCTGTGTCTATATTTTGAGATATCTGGTCTTGTTCCATTTTTTTTCTTTTTAATGTCTGAATTTTCTTATATCATTGGAAGAAAAGAAAGTATATGAAGGGCAATCTAGAAATATTTACTAAAAGCTTAAAAAATACCTCCATATTCTGCAATCTAATAATTCCACTTACAACAACTACAAAATAATAACAAACTTAAAAAAAGTTTTATTTCAATTTTAAAAAATATTTAAAATTAAAAAAATTAAGCAACAAACATATAACTATTTCTATAAAAGCATGTCTTCTCTTGTTATTTAAGAACTAGACAAAATTTATGTACAATACAAAAATAAAGTGCAGTATCCTCACATATAGACAAGGATACAGTCATTAATAGCCAGGTTATCAAGGACTATTTAAAGAAAGGGAATATGTTCAAATTATATCTTCAAGTAAGTAGGGGAAAAGGCTACAAAAACAGTATGAACGATAAGAAGACTATTCTAATGTTTCAGTTCAGTCACTCAGTCATGCCCAACTCTTTGCGACCCCATGAACCGCAGCACGCCAGCCTTCCCTATCCATCACCAACTCCCAGAGTCTACGCACACCCATGTCCATCGAGTCGATGATGCCATCCAACCATCTCATCCTCTGTTGTCCCCTTCTCCTTCTGCCCTCAATCTTTCCTAGCATCAGGGTCTTTTCCAGTGGGTCAGCTCTTCACATCAGGTGGCCAAAGTATTGGAGTTTCAGCCTCAGCATCAGTCCTTCCAATGAATACCCAGGACTGATCTTCTTTAGGATGGACTGGTTGGATCTCCTTGCAGTCGAAGGGACTCTCAAGAGTTTTCTCCAACACCACAGTTCAAAAGCATCAATTCTTCAGTGCTCAACCTTCTTTATAGTCCAACTCTCACATTCATACATGACTACTGGAAAAACCATAGCCTTGACTAGATGGACATTTGTTGGCAAAGTAATGTCTCTGCTTTTGAATATGCTATCTAGGTTGGTCATAACTTTTCTTCCAAGGAGTAAGCGTCTTTTAATTTCATGGCTGCAGTCACTATCTGCATTGATTTTGGAGCCCAGAAAAATAAAGTCAGCCACTGTTTCCCCTGTTTCCCCATCCATCTGCCATGAAGTGATGGGACCAGATGCCATGATCTTCGTTTTCTGAATGTTGAGCTTTAAGCCAACTTTTTCGCTCTCCTCTTTCACTGTCATCAAGAGGCTCTTTAGTTCTTCTGCCATAAGGGTGGTGTCATCTGCATATCTGAGGTGATTGATATTTCTCCCGGCAATCTTGATTCCAGCTTGTGCTTTCTCCAGCCCAGCATTTCTCATGATGTACTCTGCATAGAAGTTAAATAAGCAGGGTGACAATATACAGCCTTGACGTACTCCTTTTACTATTTGGAACCAGTCTTTTGTTCCATGTCCAGTTCTAAGTGTTGCTTCCTGACCTGCATACAGGTTTCTCAAGAAGCAGTCAGGTGGTCTGGTATGCCCATTTCTTGTTTAAATTACATATTGTTGTTGTTGTTTTGTTGCTAAGTTGTGTCCAACTCTTTGCAACCTATGGACTGCAGACCGCCAGGCTTCTCTCTCCATGGAATTCTCCAGGCAAGAAGACTGGAGTGGGTTGCCATTTTCTCTTCCAGGGGATCTTCCCAACCTAGGCATCAAATCTGCATCTCCTGTGTCTCCTGCATTGCAGGTGGATTTTTTACCAGCTGAGCCATATGGGAAGCCCCAATTTTGCCTACTATTGCAAAATAAATGCTCCACCACGGTTACATCAGTGTTTGAATAAACTCCTCACTTCGGCTTTTAAAGGTCTTTCTTAAAAAGACCTCAATCTACCCATCCCACTAATTCTTCATTAATATTCCAAAACCGAAGTGAAACCCATCTTGAACTCCTGACTTCCAGAATAATAAGACAGGAAATCTGTACTGCTTCAGCTCACTAACTTCATGGTAATTTGTTATAGAGTAGTATACAAGAACACACAGCAAGTGTCGTCAAGGATGTGGAGAAGCTGTAGCCCTCACACACTACTTGTTGTTGTTGTTTAGTCGTGTCTGACTCTTTGCGACCCCATGGACTATAGTCCCCCCAGGGCTCCATGGGATTTCCCACTACTTGTGGGAACTTTTAAAAGTGCAGCCTCCTGTGGTTAAAAAGTCAGTACGTAATTACCCACTCACTATTCAGTAAGGCAAATGTAGAATTACTATATGACCCCAATTTCACTGCTCTGTATAAACCCGAGAGAACAGAAAACATGTTCGAGCAAAAACACATACACAAATATTCACAGCAGCATTATTTGAAGGAGTCAAAAAGCGAAACCAGCTCAAATGCCCATCAACTGATAAACTGAATATGCAAACTGTGGTTTATCTACACAAAGAATATTATTAGAAACTAAAAAGAAACAATGCATTCTGATACATGCAGCAATGTGGATGAACTCTAAGATCACTAAGCTAAGCGAAAGGAGTCAGACACCAGAGGCCACAGCTCCTGTGATTCTATTTACATGACATATTCAGAATGGGTGAGACAGGAAGTAAACGATGTTCTCCGAACGCTGCAGAATCGGAGGGTTGGGGATAAGAGCTAAGTGGCCCAGGCAATGGAAACATTCTAAAATTGACTGTGGTGATGGCTCTATAATTGTGTAAATATATTTAAAATCCTGGATTTTATAAATAGATGAATTGTACAGCATGTGAATTAGATCTTAATAATGTTTTTACACAAATACATATAGATCCCTTTCTTTTATTCTTCCTAGGTTCTCTCCCTTCTATGGGCTTCCCTGGTGGCTCAGACGGTAAAGAATCTGTCTGCAATGCAGGAGACCTGGGTTCAGTCCCTGGGTTGGGAAGATCCCCTGGAGTAGGGAATGGCAAAGCACTCCAGTATTCTTGCCTGGAGAATCCCATGGCCAAAGGAACCTGGCAGGCTACAGTCCATGGGGTTGCAAAGGGTTGCCCAACTGAGTAACTAATCAAAAAAACTAGAATCAATAATTGATTATAACAAGGTTGCAGGATACAAGGTTAATATATAGAAAGTCAATTGCTTTCCTATACACTGGCAAAGAACAAGTGAAATTTGAAATTAAAAACACAGTACCGTATATATTAGCATCCAAAATAATAAAATAGCTATACAATTTAACCAAATATATATATATATATATATATATAGGATCTACATAAGAAAAGCTATAAAATGCCACTGAAATAAATCAGAGAACTAAATAAGTGGAGAGATTCTGTTTCTGTAATGAGGAAATAGATAAATAACAAGAAATGAGTTCCTATGTCAGTGTTCAGCCACTAAGTTGGCTTGGTGAAAGAATCTGGCAAGTCTGAGCTCTCATTATCAATTTTCACTTTTTAGGTTTCTGCATTTCTTACATTTAACTCCAAAGTAAAGTATATTTAATAACCTTGTTGATGTTGTTCAGTCGCTAGATCGTATCCAACGTTTTGCCACCCCACAGACTGCAGCATGCCAGGCTTCTCTGTCCTTCACTGTTTCCCAGATCTGCTCAGACTCATGTCCGTTGACTAGGTGATGCCATCCAACCGTCTCATTCTCTGCCGTCCTCCTTTGCTCCTGCCGTCCTCCTTTGCTCCTGCCGTCAGTCTTTCCCAGCTTCAGGGTCTTTCTAATGAAGTCTGCTATTTGCATCAGGTGGAAAAAGTCAGTTAATGAATTAGCATTAGTTATAAGTTAAATTACATAAGTGGAAATAAACAGTTTTAAATGTCAGTTCATGGCAATGCTTCTCATCTCGTTGGATAAAAAACAGTACCAATTTTTTAAACGGCTGCCTAATATGTCTTTATAAACACAGTCCCATTTGTATTATGAGGAAGGATCTGCAGATTCCCAACCTCTGGGTCCCTCAAGGGTTAACAGAATCTTCCACAGTATCCTTATGACACCCTTTGTATTGAAATGTGGTTTGCATAAACAAAAATAAAATGCGCGTAGCCACTCAGGTAGAGATGGCTTCAAAGAGAACTCAATCAGCCCACTCACCTTGGGGTTCTATCAGAGTTCTTCCATGCTCCCGACACCAACCAACTGGCTGGACCTAAAGGACGATTGACATCACACCTGCAAAACCAGCATTCTATTTTAGATCCCATATTAACACTGGAGAAAGAATCCAAGAGTAATGATCATTCTGGATGTTAAAAGACACATGGAAATATTACTGCACAGCTGAAATATTTTACAGCCTAAGCAAATCAGAAGTAATTTTAGGATTCTATTTTGTCAGCTGAGTGGCCAAACTTCTCTTACATAGCCTTCTTGAAATTTAAAAATATTTCTTTAAAAAGTGTTTGACTAGGACTTGAACTGCCAGTGATCTCCCCAAAGAGTGAACATTTTAATAAACCTTTCCTACCACTTCTTGCCAGAAGCAAGAAAATATTAATAGGTCAGTCCAAATTTTAATAGGACAGACCGGACTTCATAGGCCTACAATTTCCTCCCTCTTTCTTTTCCAGGGGCCCAGACTATTCTACCTAAGACACATACAGGAATGAACCTACACTCTGCTTAGTTCAAAGATGAAAACTGCCCCCCTCCCAGAGATATGCAGGTGAAGAACCACAGCCTCAGGTGGGGATCTGTTGATTATTCAGGATATACTCTGAAGAAAGGCCACAAAAATTATTTTTGCCATGCCCTCTTCCATATTTCAGATTTTCACCCAGAAAATCCTTTTAACTCCCGCAACGTTAGTTTAATGGCATGGCAAGCATACATTTTCTCTGCTCCCCGTAGGCTTTCAAATTATTCTCTCTAGTCTCCCTGAATCTTTCCTTTTAAAAATATGACAGTCTGAGTTCAACATTTTTCAGGAAAAAAAAAAAAGATACTGCAAGTTCTTAAGTTTCTCTTCACAGAAATGCTTCCCTTACAAACTAGACATGATATGGTGCAGTGCTCTGAACTGGTCACATTATTTCAGATGAGACCTCATTAGGCAACCTCTCAGAGACGGAGAAACAGTTTCTCGGGCTCTTTAATTCAACAGTTCACGAGCAAGAGAAGGTAGTGACAAGTCAGCCTCTAAATTCCTGATGTTCGTTACTATAAGAATGGCAAGAACAGCGACTTGGCTGAAGTTGCTCAGTGGTGGAGTGAACATAAATTCTTAATGGCAAACACGAACACATGGAAATACAACGCATGTCAGTGTCTCAGCAGTATCGTAACTATCATCCCAATTGTCAAAATGCACTTGCAAGCAATTGCCGACAATATCTGCTATGGTCTCCAAACACATATCAAGGAAGGGTTCTTCCTGTCGATGGCCTCCAGCTTCATTCTGATCTGAAATTCCTTAGGCGTTGGCCTGTTGTAACAGCACAACCAGGGAGAGGCAGAAAGAGAAACAGGACACCAGACAGGACTGAGCCACTGTCAAAACTGTGACATTTACCATCAGAAAAGTCTACCGAGTATCAACACTTGTCCTCCAGAATGAAACCAGCCAGTAAAAATATTCCAACGGACTGTTACCAGGTATACATTCATTTAAAAAATTGCCAGGAAACAAGCTTTTATTTTGTGCTTTTCTCTTTTGTCATGCAGGTAGGTTTTATTTCCCTTATCATTTTCCCTCTTCAGTTCTTAGAGTAACTGGTATTAATTTTAAAATACACTGTTTACTGAATATGGTAATATCAAATAATTTCTCCACTCCCTCTAGGCTTTTGATGGGTGGTATATTTCCAAATACCATTATTTGCAAATGTTGTCAGATAAGTTCATTAGCACTAAAATTATCACTTACTTTGATCAGAGTTGAAATTAATGGCTTTCTCAATGTTTAAGGAACACATGCACTTATCCATAAATAAATTATAGTTGAAAACAATGAATGCCTTTTTTAGTACCTGCACATGTTTTTAGTATTAAAAATACCAAGGATTATTATGACAATGATAAAGCTCCACTTTTCCTGGCTGTCAGTGAGCCAGGCTAGAAATTTAGAAAGTATACACACTGTCTGGGGACTAGAAGAAGGTTTTCTTCCTACTTCTTTACTGTCTATACCAGGTCTTGATCTTTAGTTTCCTTTAGTACATTTTTAAAAGGATTTTCATATCTCTATAACTCTCTCTCCTTGAAGTAAGTCTATGAAACCAGTCCATCCTAAAGGAAATCAACCCTGAATATTCATTGGAAGGACTGACACTGAAGCTGAATCTCCGATGATTTGGCCACCTGATGGAAAGAGCTGACTCACTGGAAAAGACCCTGATGTGGGGAGAGATTGAGAGTAGGAGGAGAAGGGGGTGACAGAGGATGAGATGGTTCGATAGCATAACCAACTCAATGAACATGAGTTTTGAGCAAACTCCGAGAGGTAGTAAAGGACAGGGGAGCCTGGCATGGGGTCACAAAGAATCGGACTTGACTTAGTGAGTGAACAAAAACAACGAAACACTTTGAGCAGCTGTGAACACTGGTTTACAGAGCAGGACACAGAAGCCTGGGGAAGGGGGTGGGCTGTCCTCAGGGGACATAGCCAGCAGGTGGCCGGACCTCTTCTGGCTGCAGACTTCCGGCCCCTCCCCAGTGTGTGGCTCCCCTAGGGCTCAGAGGAGGCAGGGCTGTGACCCCCTCTCCTGAACCCCTTTAGGCTGCTGGGTTACAGAGCATGTGAGTATGTGCTAATTCTCACAAGCCCTTTGAATCTGTATGAAATGTCACGCTCTTTTTCACTGCATGTAAATACACCTGGACCAGGTACAGTAAGTCTACCTGGTTCATCAGCAGGTCTCAAAGTACCAGACTAAGTTTAATTGACTAACTCATTACAAGCAAAAAGAAATGTATTCTAAAAGGCATTTAAAATGTTAGTGGAAGTGTTAGTTGCTCAGTTGTGTCTAACTCTTTGAGACCCCATGGACTGAAGCCCACCAGGCTCCTCTGCCCATAGGATTCTTCAGGCAAGAATACTGGAATGAGTGGCCATTGCCTTCTCAGGATCTTCCTGACCCAGGTATCGAATCCAGTTCTTCCGCCTTGAAGGCAATTTTAGCTGGCTTTCAATGCGAAGTTTTCTACTCTCTCCATTTAATTGAAGTATTTAATTGTATGTTTAAAGAGTGTGTTTGGAGGGGGGAAGGTTTATCCATAGAAAACTGAAAAATTTAGTGATAAAAGTCATAGGAAGTTAAGGATTCTTAAAAGATTAAATGCAACAAAATACATAGTGAATTTTAAGAAATTTAAATTGAAGTAAAAATCTGCTTTATACTAAGGAAGAAAATACAGAACTCTGAATAATTTCTTGGGAGCATTTTGTAATTTTCATGCTTTCAAGCAATCCATCCAAACAAATTTATCTTTTCCATAACCTAAAAAAATGGATGGATTACCCACAATGCCCCCAAGATATAACCATGCACATAATAACCATATTATTCTTATTCAGTTTTCTGCCATACATTTGATGTCCTTCAGCAGACACAAAAGATTTAAATGAAAATCTCTAAACTGCTTCAGTGTGTTTTCAGTGTATGGAATTCAAACCTGTTGAATGTGATTTCTCAACATTCATGTCATTCTCTACAAATCCTAAAACTCAAACTATGGAACCAGGACCTGGTGGTCTAATGGACTCTCATCTCCTGTGAAGGCTTCCAGAATGGGCAGAGGGGGGCAGGGCAGAGCTCCTGAGTGCCCAGGCCAGGGAGGGCCTGATGGGGAGCAGTCCCAGGGAAATCAGATGCAGGAATGAATGACAGGAAACCCCCCAGGCCATGGGGAAGTTCCAGCTCTCTGCTCCTTGTCTGTACAGGCAAAACACTTGACGCTCCTGTCCATGTCCCTACAGTGGCTGGCCTCAGCCTGGCCCAGACCACTCAGCTCAGTAGACACTTCAGACGAATGACATTCAGAAGAGGCATCAAACTCCTTCCAGGGCCTTCAAGGTACGGCCACACCTGCCACTCCACCTCCCGGCTCCTGGCCCTCACCTCTCCACTCCAGTGCCTTCACCTCCCTGTGGTTCCACCACACACCTGCAGGCTGGGCTTCTTCCCAGAAGCCGCCTGGCTGTCTGTCCTGTGCATCGGGGAAGCACACTGACTGAAACTGCCCACCCTGGCCGGCCACCATAGTAACCATTTGCATGAGCTGTTTTACAACAGGAGGTCCTGGTAAGGAACATGGAACTAATGAGCCACCACCAACCAGAAGAGTTCAGGAAAGGTCAAAAGGAGACACCACATGTCCAACCACCTCCCAGAATCCTTCTCTCTGGCATCCATCTTGGGTGAACAAGGCATGCATCACCAGGAAGGACCCTGAGTCAGAATGACTGGCTAAAGACAACCCAGAAACTAATCTCATTACCATAAAACCCAAGACTGCGAGCCACGTGACAGAGCTGTTCTCCTGGCTTCCCTTACCCTACTGCTCTCCACCCGGGTGCCCCTTCCCAATAAAATCTCTTGCTTCGTCAGCACATGTGCCTCCTTGGACAGTTCATTTCCAACAATTCTTATTAGACAAGAGCCCAGTTTCGGGCCCTGGAAGGGGTCCTCCTTCCTGCAACACATCTGTCCAGGCATCTGTCTTCAGCACGCTTACTGCAAGGGCAGCCTTGTGCCTCTCTCAGCCTCCACCCCTGCCGCTGCTCAACATGCATCCTTTTCTGCTTATCCTCTCCTCCCCTCTGGAACGAAAGCCCCATGAGGACAGAGAGGATTTATTTTATTCAAAGCTCTATCCCCAGGGTCTGCACACACTAAGGGCTTGATAAATTGATGAGCCTGGGGCCTGTTACAGACTCATGAGATCCAGTAATCTCAGGGGACCCTGCCACCAGCCTTGAGGGTGGATCCCAGAGGACACCCCAAGCTGCTTCCTGAGAATAAAATGACTATATGGTGACTTCAGACATTGCCACGGTCATCCAGAGTCTAAGACCCAAGCAGGAGACCTTATATTAATACAGAAGTGTGTTGGTCAAGGAAACGGGCTCACCAGCATCGCAACCTGTGAACCGTCCCCTCACTAGCCCTCAGCAGGTAAGAAACGTTTCAGCCACATCTGCCAGACCTAGTTCCTCTTGCCTAAAGAGGTGTGGTGTTGGAGAAGACTCTTGAGAGTCCTTTGGACAGCAGGGAGATCCAACCAGTCCATCCTAAAGGAAATCAACCCTCAGTATTCACTGGAAGGATTGATGCTGACGCTGAAATACTTTGGCCACCTGACACGAAGAACTGACTCATTTGAAAAGACCCTGATGCTGGGAAAGATTGAAGGCAGGAGGAGAAGGGGATACAGAGGATGAGATGTTTGGATGGCATCACTGACGCAATGGACGTGAGTCTGAGTAAACTCCAGGAGTTGGTGATAGCCAGGGAGGCCTGGCATGCTGTGGTCCATGGGGTCGTAAAGAGTTGAACACGACTGAGCGACTCAACTGAACTGAACTGAACTGAAAGAGGAGACTAAGACAAGATTTTTAACTCCCGTCCAAAGAAAATAGTGAAGGACTTGCCTGGTGGTCTAGTGGTTAAAGGTCCACCTGCCAATGCAGGGGACATGGGTTTGATCCCTGGTCTGAGAAAATCCCACGTGCCCTGCACCACAACTACTGAGTCTGAGCTCTACAGCCCCTGAGCCACAACTACTGAGCTCACGTGCCCTACAGCCTGTGCTCTGCAATGAGAGAAGCCACTGTGATTGTTACAGCAAACGCTCCAGGAAACAAACTCAGAAGGACAGCGTGGATAGTGGAGTGCAGTTTATTACACCGGAGGATCCGAGGCAGACTTTCCTCTTTAGCCAGGGACCCCGACCAACTTTTGTGAAAACCTTATATACCTTAAGTGTACTGCTCAAGCCCACACCTCCAAATTCCTTAAACCTACCCTGGAAAGTGTTAAAGGGAGACACAATCAGGTTACAGCCATGTTTTATAATCAGAAGGGTCAGCTGGTTATACATTGTAGATTACACCAATGGGTGCCATAAAGATTATAAAGGTGATTGACTACATAGGGGATTATTACATTCTCTCTGGCCATGGGACATATTGGTATGGAATTGTGTTTATCAGTCCAGGAGGCCAGTTTGGCCGTAGGTATGTTATCCCCATGGCTACCAGGCACATAGTCCAAAATTCACTGAAAGTTCAAGATGGAGTTTCCTTCTTTTTCAAGATGGAGTCAGCTCGACCTATTCCTTTCCTCCATCATGATGAGAAGCCCACACATTTCAACCAGAGAGCAGCCCCCACTCGCCACAACTAGAGAAAGCCCGCAAGCAGCAACAAAGGTCCAATGCATCCAAAATTTAAAAAATAAGTATTTTTAAAAATAACGAAATTTTTCCCTTTTGGAGTTCCCTGCCTGCTGTGATTTCTGCTTGAAACAAATGATATACAGTGAATCAAGTTTCCTTACTGTGCAGCATCACTGATTAAGGGAAATGTTTTATTTTAACGTAATTTAAACATTAGTTTCTTCATTCCTTAAAAGGCTTAATAAACTTCATGTAAGATAAAATGTTCTTGTAAGATTTTATTTCTGCAATACCTCAGAATACTTGACCCAAATAATCACTGATGCTTTAAAAGACATTTATTTATTTGTAAGTGGTATCCTTGTAGTCTTATGGCTCTGTGTGGATCAAATTTTCATTTTGAAAATCAATTCACATAGGCTCTCTTATTAGTATTTCATAAACCATTGTTAAAATAAAGCTGGCTGCCTTTCCCTCCTACTTACCCTGAGGGATGTATAAGTCATGTTTGGTTTTTTCACACCACCCCACTGGATGGATGTCAGGGAAGCCAACATTGGTCCAAAAATTGTCATAGCTTAAATAACCATCTAAATGAAGCCTTAGATGGTAACCACACACCTGTAAAACAGAATGTTTACAATCCTCGAGTCATGCATTTGAAGTGTACACAAAATCAACATTTCCATCCACTCTGTAAACACCATCAACATATATGAACCAATCGTTACATCCAAAAGTACTTATGTTAGAGAACAAATTCACAGATGACATCTGGATAAGACTAAATGCTGACAAACTAGACACTATCTTTCAAGCATAAGATTTTTTCTGCAAGAAAATTATCCTTTTACTCAGTCTAGGAATCTGAGATCAATTTACATATCCATTGATCAACAAGTTATTTATTCAATGACATTCAATACCTATCAAATATTCCTTTCAGAAATCCCATCTCCTGCTGCCTGGCTTAGATTCACATTCCAAGACATTGAAGTACCAAGCAAAAACCAACATGGGTGTGATCTTATTTCAACTCTGACATATGCATCCAGCACACTCAAGAAAGAAAATAATAATACAGTCTGGGAAACACATCTCCTATAAATGCTATACAAGTGTAATAACTGTAATCAATCAGCAAATTAAGTAAATAGTGTTTTTGATGTTTGATGTTATTCAAAATACTGAAGTCTTTTATCAATTCACTAAAAAAATATTTAGTAAATATTGTTTTTTATAAGTCATTTACTTTTATCAATGGCTCTTAACCCTATATAATTTTCATAAAATTCATGTATGTATGCAAATGCATAATTCAGAAGCATGGATATTATTCATATACATTTCTCATTAGTGCGGATAAAACTTGAATAACTACATCTCTTACAACAGAAAAAAAGCAACACCGTGGGATTCAGGGATTTCACCAATCTCAGGTGAAAACTATTACCAATTAAATTATGTAAGAGTAACCATTAGTGAGGAGGGACTTACTAGAAAATTATAATCTTCAGAGAAGGAAAAAAAAATCATTAAAAAACATATTTCTCCCATCACTTAATAAAATGAATCCATAATGTATTGGAACTTATTTATAACACAAAGCACCGAAATTCGTCATTCTCTAGAAAATTCTCCTCTGTCATTACAATTAGCCTAACAGTAACATCATCTCTTACCTCAGCTACAGAGAGCACACAAAATAAAGATGGATGTTGGTGATTGATGCCTTCCACTCTTATTCCAGCCTGAAAGCTATTTTCTTGCTCTGGAAAGGGATGGTCCTGTGAAATTTAACAACATAATAACAGTCACTGAAGCAGCTCCACAGTCTGATGTTAAAACACTTAGTATGGCTATGCACACAATCACACAAGCCTGGAAGCTCAGTAACACAGGTATTAAGAAAGAAGGCTGTTCTAACAGATTTTGCCCTCAAAGATGGCATGGTCACTTGTACATGCTTTAAAATATTTCATCTGCCAAAGTCTATGCCCCGTGAACACCCCATTTATTTCATTTGTCCCTTTTCCTTAATGATTTGAAGGAGAGTCTCCTGAGCTCTGGTAACAATCTTTTGTTGAATGTGTTAGTCTTTAGGTCGTGTTCCACTCTTTGAGGCCCCACGGACTATATATAGCCCTCCAGGCTCCTCTGTCTATGAGATTTCCAGGTAGCCATTCCCTTCTCCAAATAGCTGTCAAAAGAAGAGAGGCGAAAAGCAAAGGAGAAAAGGAAAGATATAAGCATCTGAATGCAGAGTTCCAAAGAATAGCAAGAAGAGATAAGAAAGCCTTCTTCAGAGATCAATGCAAAGAAATAGAGGAAAACAATAGAATGGGAAAGACCAGAGATCTCTTCAAGAAAATTAGAGATACCAAGGGAACATTTCATGCAAAGATGGGCTTAATGAAGGACAGAAATGGTCTGGACCTAACAGAAGCAGAAGATATTAAGAAGAGGTGGCAAGAATACACAGAAGAACTGTACAAAAAAGATCTTCATGACCCAGATAATCATGATGATGTGATCACTAATCTAGAGCCAGACATTCTGGAAAGTGAAGTCAAGTGGGCCTTAGAAAGCATCACTACGAACAAAGCTAGTGGAGGTGATGGAATTCCAGTTGAGCTATTTCAAATCCTGAAAGATGATGCTGTGAAAGTGCTGCACTCTATATGCCAGCAAGTTTGGAAAACTCAGCAGTGGCCACAGGACTAGAAAAGGTCAGTTTTCATTCCCATCCTAAAGAAAGGCAATGCCAAAGAATGCTCAAACTATCACACAATTGCACTCATCTCACACTCTAGTAAAGTAATGCTCAAAATTCTCCAAGCCAGGCTTTAGCAATACGTGAACCGTGAACTTCCTGATGTTCACGCTGGTTTTAGAAAAAGCAGAGGAACCAGAGATCAAATTGCCAACATCCGCTGGATCACGGAAAAAGCAAGAGAGTTCCAGAAAAACATCTATTTCTGCTTTATTGACTATGCCAAAGCCTTTCACTGTGTGGATCACAATACATTGTGGAAAATTCTGAAAGAGATGGGAATACCAGACCACCTGCCCTGCCTCTTGAGAAATCTGTATGCAGGTCAGGAAGCAACAGTTAGAACTGGACATGGAACAAAAGACTGGTTCCAAATAGGAAAAGGAGTACGTCAAGGCTGTATATTGTCACCCTGCTTATTTAACTTCTATGCAGAGTATATCATGAGAAACGCTGGGCTGGAAGAAACACAAGCTGGAATCAAAATTGCCGGGAGAAATATCAATCACCTCAGATACGCAGATGACACCACCCTTATGGCAGAAAGTGAAGACGAACTAAAAAGCCTCTTGATGAAAGTGAAAGAGGAGAGTGAAAAAGTTGGCTTAAAGCTCAACATTCAGAAAATGAAGATCATGGCATCTGGTCCCATCACTTCATGGGAAATAGATGGGGAAACAGTAGAAACAGTGTCAGACTTTATTTTGGGTGGCTCCAAAATCACTGCAGATGGTGACTGCAGCCATGAAATTAAAAGACGCTTACTCCTTGCAAGGAAAGTTATGACCAACCTAGATAGTATATTCAAAAGCCGAGACATTACTTTGCCGACTAAGGTCCGTCTAGTTAAGGCTATGGTTTTTCCAGTAGTCATGTATGGATGTGAGAGTTGGACTGTGAAGAAGGCCAAGCGCCGAAGAATTGATGCATTTGAACTGTGGTGTTGGAGAAGACTCTTGAGAGTCCCTTGGACTGCAAGGACATCCAACCAGTTCATTCTGAAGGAAATCGACCCTGGGATTTCTTTGGAAGGAATGATGCTAAAGCTGAAGCTCCAGTACTTTGGCCACCTCATGCGAAGAGTTGACTCATTGGAAAAGACTCTGATGCTGGGAGAGACTGGGGGCTGGAGGAGAAGGGGATGACCCAGGATGAGATGGCTGGATGGCATCACGGACTCGATGGACGTGAGTCTGAGTGAACTCTGGGAGTTGGTGATGGACAGGGAGGCCTGGCGTGCTGCAATTCATGGGGTTGCAATGAGTCGGACACGACTGAGCGACTGAACTCAACTGATTCCCTTCTCCAGGGTATCTTCCTGGCCCAGGGATCAAACTAGGTCTCCTGAATTATAAGTGGATTATTTACCATCTGAGGCACCAGGGATTATAATGGTTATTTATCCCCAGTCTGTGACTTGGCTCTTCATTTTGTATATGATAACTTTGTGGAGAATTTCATTTTAATGTATATATAAATTACGTCCTATAGTGTTGGCACATCTAGCCTATGAAATCCTTTGCAACAGTGAAGTTAAATGAATATTCTCCCAGTGTTATTTTAAACCTTTGTTCTTCCTATTTAAATCTATAATGCCACAGTATAGATTTTTTTCTACAGAGTGTGCTAGAGCTCTATTTTTTCATATGGAAAACAAATTATTAAAAAGAAAACCTTTTTGAATAGTCCATAGTTTCTTTGGTCTGCAAAATTTCCTCTATTATATCATGTTCCTACATGCCTGGGTCTTTTCCTGGCCTGTTAATCCTATTTATTGGCATATTTGCCTACATCACAGTGTCTTCATTGCTTATAATGAGTCTATCTGGAGAGCAATCTGTATCTGATTAAGTTTTCTAATTTAAGAACTTGTTCCCTCTAATTTAATCTAATCATTTCTTTGTCCAAGATGTTTTTCAAATTTTCACATAGACTTCATCATATTTATTTCTGTGTACCTTTTATACTTGTTGCTATTGTAAAAGGGATTTATTTTTACAGAAGACTTTCTCATTCATTTCCGTTCATTATTATTTTCTTCAGTATAGGTCTTGTTTACCATAGCCTTGCTAAATGATTAACAGCTTTTGAGCAGACAGTTTTGAGATGATTCAGCATTATTGGTTTATTCTTAATTGAGAATAAACTTGTAAGTATACAATGGAAATGATGATTAAAATCTAGAACTGCTTTTAAATCATGATTAATGACTTATATGCAGAGTACATCGTGAGAAACGCTGGGCTGGAAGAAGCACAAACTGGAATCAAGATTGCCGGGAGAAATATCAATCACCTCAGATATGCAGATGACACCACCCTTACGGCAGAACGTGAAGACGAACTAAAAAGCCTCTTGATGAAAGTGAAAGAGGAGAGTGAAAAAGTTGGCTTAAAGCTCAACATTCAGAAAACGAAGATCATGGCATCTGGTCCCATCACTTCATGGGGAAACAGTGGAAACAGTGGCAAACTATATTTTGGGGGGCTCCAAAATCACTGCAGACGGTGACTGCAGCCACTAAATTAATAGACACTTACTCCTTGGAAGGAAAGTTATGACCAACCTAGACAGAATATTAAAAAGCAGAGATATTACTTTGCCAACAAAGGTCCATCTAGCCAAGGCTATGGTTTTCCCAGTGGTCATGTATGGATGTGAGAGTTGGACTGTGAAGAAAGCTGAGTGCCGAAGAATTGATGCTTTTGAACTGTGATGTTGGAGAAGACTCTTGAGAGTCCCTTGGACTGCAAGGAGATCCAACCAGTCCATCCTAAAGGAGATCAGTCCTGGGTGTTCATTGGAAGGACTGATGCTGAAGCTGAAACTCCAATACTTCGGCCACCTCATGTGAAGAGTTGACTCATTGGAAAAGACCCTGGTGCTGGGAGGGATTGGGGGCAGGAGGAGAAGGGGACAACAGAGGATGAGATGGCTGGATGGCATCACCGGCTCGATGGACACGAGTTCCGGTAAACTCTGGGAGTTGGTGATGGTAGGGAGGCCTGGCGTGCTGCGATTCATGGCATCGCAAAAAGTCAGATACGACTGAGTGACTGAACTGAACTGAACTGAATGACTATTTAACATACAAATGCCTATTTTTAGGGTAAAATTTACTCAAGAAAAACTTTTTCATTTGGAAATAATGTCAAATTTAAAGAAAGATTCCAAGAATAAAACAGTACAGAGAACAGAATACCCTCTGTCTAGATTTATTGTTAACATTCCACCTCATTTGCTTGCCCCCACTCAAGTGTCTATGTGTACACAGGTATAAATAGGTAGATATAGAAATATGTGTACATATGATTTTTCAATCATTTGGGCACTCTTTACCCCTAAATACTAAAAATTTTCCCTAAGAGCAGTTTATTTTCCCCAAGAATAGGAAGGCTCTCTTAGTAACAATAGCTCAGTTATCAAAACATCTCTAAATTTAAAATTATTCAATACTTTAATCTTCCACTCATGTTCCATTTTTTCAATTTTTCCAACAGTGTACTTCACAGCATTTTCCCCTCCAGAGCAGGATTCAGTTTAAGGTCAGATATTAAATTTAATTGACATGAGCCTTTAGTCTCCCTCAATCTGGAACATTTTCCATAGCCTTTTTCTCTTCTAACATTAACATTTCTAAAGAATATAGTCTTTTCCCTGCCTTATTTTTGAAAACAAAGTTCTCCACTTTGAATTTGTCTGATGTTTCCTTGTGATTAGATTCAGGTTATGAACTTTTTGGCCAGCATTTGACATGACTGAGGTTGTGTCCTTCCCAGGAAATGACAACTGGATCTATATGGTGTTCCTGGGTCCACTGGTGATGATAATTTTGATCACATAATTAATATTTTCCAATTCCTTTACTACAGTTATATACAAAATACATTCGTTCAGTTCAGTCACTCAGTCATGTCCGACTCTTTGCGACCCCATGGACTGCAGCACAACAGGCCTCCCTGTCCATCACCAGCTCCTAGAGTTTACTCCAACTCATGTCCACTGAGTCAGTGATGCCATCCAACCATCTCATACTCTGTCATCCCCTTCTCCTCCCGCCTTCAATCTTTCCCAGAATCAGGGTCTTTTCCAATGAGTCAGTTCTTCGCATCAGGTGGCCAAAGTATTGGAGTTTCAGCTTCAGCATCAGTCCTTCCAATGAATATTCAGGGTTGATTTCCTTTAGGATGGACTGGTTGGATGGACTGCTGTCCAATGGACTCTCAAGAGTCTTCTCCAACACCACGGTTCAAAAGCATCAATTTTTCAGCACTCAGCTTTCTTTATCGTCCAAGTCTCACATCCATACATGACTACTGGAAAAACCATAGCTTTGACTTGATGGACGTTTGTTGACAAAGTAATGTCTTTGCTTTTTAATATGCTGTCTAGGTATACAAAATACATACATACATAAACATTTACATATGTGTGCATGTGTGTATATATATATACAATAAACATTTACATATGTATCTGAAAATGTTAGTTGCTCAGTCATGTCTGACTCTTTGTGACCCCATGGACTGTAGCCTCAGATCATGGATTTCTCCAGGCAAGAATACTGGAGTGGGTTGTCATTTCCTTCTCCAGGGGATCTTACCAACCCAGGGGTCAAACTCGGGTCTCCCACGTTGCAAGCAGATTCTTTACCATCTAAGTCACCAGGGAAGTCCATGTATGTGTGTACACACACACACACACACACATACACAATAAATCGTAGTTCAAAAAGATCCATCTCATTCCCACCCATCCCAAAGGGCTCTTTCTTTTTCTATGTTCATGTTCCTCCTCTAACAAGGTACCATGCTTACTCCTGTAGTAAATCCTACAGTGTATCTACTGCAGCTTCAGAACTCTTTCACCCCCACTCCAGCAATGAATAAACCCACAACAAAGACTTCAGGATCTGTTGTCAATCTTCTCTTCCTGCTCTGCCATCCAAGAATGAGGTACACAGTTAAAAACTCTGTTCATAAACTACTTGGGTTCATTCTTTCTCTCCTCAGCACAGAGAAGACAGAAATGTGGCTGAATTCTGTTTATTTCTATTTTCTTTCAGTTCCTAATGATTTATTTTGACTTTTAATATGCAGAATATCAAATTTCCCAAAGTTGAAGCTCTACAAAAAGGGACTCAAAGAAGTATCTATCCACTCCACATCCTGTCCCCCCCACCATTCTAACCTAACAGGGGACCAATCTCACTCTTTTAAGGTTTATTCTTTCTGGGTTTCTTCTTGTAAAAAATAAGCAGTTACGCTTGTTTTTCTTCCTTGTTGCCCCCTTCCTTCTTATGTAAGAGCACATGATACAGGCTGTTTTGCACTTGGCTTTGTTCCCATCCCAGCATCCCCTGGAAGCCACCTCATGTCAGGTCGTGTCCACTGTCCCCCTTCTCTTTCAAGCTGCACTGTCCTCAACCACAAGTAGCGAACATTGTTTACTCAACCTTCTTCCATACACTTGGGTGCATGCCTTTTATACAAGAATGCGGAACTGTTTTTAAAATCTTTATGAATTGGCTTGTAAGAAAGTCGTGAAAAAGTTTCTTACATTCACAGCTCATTTCACAAGGTTCCAAGGAAAAACTTGAAAGATGATAGAAACCAAAAACAAAATGGCAAGAATGAGTGATTTCTCAGGAATATTTTATTTCTACAAAAATAAATGTCATGTGTGTGTTTAACTCTCCCAGCCTTCTTCTCACTTCTACTCTGTTTCCCAGCAGATTGCACTTAACAAGTTTTGTGTGACTGCCTCCTGTTCGTTGCTTTGAAATTTCTCAGTTAACTTCAAAAGCACCACGTCCATATACATAGATACATATATACATGCATGCAATACGGCTAAGAAAAGCAAACGGGAAGGAGAGACCTGGGGAGAAGATAACAATAAGGCTGGAAGGAAATTTAAGAAGATGCAGAAAATGAGAGGACATTTTTCATGTTTCAACAAAACTGAAAGATGCAAAGTTGGGGATGGAAGGAACCAATATTATATCATATATGAATGATAAATTCAAGGCACTGGCAGTGAAACAGCTGAGAGCTGGGATGATCAACTTCACTCTTGCCAGCATTTCAAAATGCTCTCTCGGCTGAACATTTGGGAGCTTTATGTGATATTGCAAAGAAAACAGCAGTATTCGGAGGGTTTCAAACAAAAAACAAACCGGTCATTTTAAGAATCTGAAAGGCTTACTTCATTCTGTTTAATAGGCTCTAGGTTCATCCACTTGACCTAGAAAGGTAGGCTGGAGGGAGGGGAAGGGGGCTCAAAAGGGAGGTGATACATGTATAATTATGGCTGATTTGTGTTGTACAGCAAAAACCAACACAAAATTGTAAAGCAATTTTCCTCCAATTAAAAAATATTTTAAATTTTTTTAATTAAAAAAAAGAATCCAAAAGGCAGTGTTTACTGAGAAATATCATTGCCTGTCAACAATCTCTTTCCTGTGGGACGGTTTACATGGCAGATAAAAATGTTTTTCCTTTCTAAAAATCTTACATTTTATGAACGTAATTGATAGCTGTGCTTTTAAAATTATATTTTACAATGAAAAAAGGGAACTGGAAACACACGCTTAAAGCAAACAATTAACCAGTTAAATTCAGTCATAAAAAAACCACAGGGTTTGTGGACCTGAAAAAATACTTTTACAGATAAATCAAACTCAAGCCCAGAGAAGTTACGAGAATTTCTCAAGGTCACACCAGGTTAGTGGGCAGAGCACAAGTAGGGACACAAGTCTTCTGAAAACCTGCCAACTGTTTGTTCCACTCCGGGGACAGAAGTGGCAACAAAACGCAAAACAAAAGCCGGCTCGGGGTCATGGAAGGATTCAAGGACATTTCCGAGGAAGCTATGTGCTCCTGGGTACAGAAGGAACGTTGTTTTGTTTTGTCGTTTTCTTTTCTCAGAACAGTTGCAAAATAATGCTTTCTAGTATGAAAGTGACAGATTTTGTCACTAATGCAGAAGAAGGATTATTCAAAGTTTCACACCTAATATCGAAAGTAGGCACAAATGACATACTATTATTCAAAAACAAAATGAGTCAGGGGATTAGAAAACAACAAACAGAAAGAAAACACAATGCCTTGACAAAATCAGATGGGCTGCTGGCAAAATTCGTTAATGAAATGCAATCATTTTCACGGGAGCATGGCAGCAGGTCTTTGCTCCCCAGGTGGACACAGTCACAAGTGTACGGCGGGAACAACTCTTGGACGGTGGGTAGATACATCTGTTTATCACTGAGAACACCACTGCAAGAGCAAAGAGAGGATTCAGAACACAGACTGCAGAAGGAAGGGCGGAGCTCACCAGCACCAGCAGGGCATCAGTGAGATGCCCACCCCTAGAAGGACACCAGTATGCCAAGTGGACAACTTCATCCGAACGTCAGCAGACATTCCATATTAGTTACAGGAGAGAGCTGGCAGCCAACAGTGCTTCCCTGATCATAATTCAGTACAGAAAGAAATGGGAGAAACTGGACGTGAATTGAACCACAGCCACTGAGGCATACATTTTTAGGGAGCTGGAGGAGGGCCGGGCCCTACAGTTTCCCAACCTCCACATGAGGACTGTCGGGGGAAAGAGGTTCCTGAGGATTTTACAAGCAGATGATAAAAACAAAATTCCTTATGACACCAAAGACCAGTGCCACGAGTTCAGTGTCCTTGTTAAATGGTTTATCTCAGCAACACCTTCAAAATCTTAAACCATCTCGACGTGTATCTCCAGGGCTGAAATGTAACAATTGCAAGTATGAAAGGTGAGCTGTCAGGAAGTCTTATGTAGGCAAACTGTGATATAAACAACTTGATCACAGAGAATTTAGCTTTTTGTCAACATGTGACGATTTTCTTTACTCAGTGAGGAAAAAAAATTCAATCATGTTATTGATAAAGAACATTATTGAAATACTGCAAAAGGGAGTGTTGTAGGTGCTGAAGAAGACTCTTGAGAGTCCTTTGGATTACAAGGAGATCAAACCAGTCAATCCTAAAGGAAATCAACCCTAAATATTCATTGGAAGGATTGATGCTGAAGCTGAAGCACCAATAGTTTGGCCACCTGATGTGAAGAGCTGACTCACTGGAAAAGACCCTGATACTGGGAAAGACTGAGAGCGGGAGGAGAAGGGGATGACATAGGATGAGATGGTTGGATGGCATCACCGACGCAATGGACATGAATCTGAGAAAGCTCTGGGAGATGGTGAAGGACAGGGAAGCCTGGCATGCTGCAGTCCACGGGGTCGCACAGTTGGGCACGACTGAGTGACTGAACAACAACAAAGAAGGCAGCATGAAAAACACATGTTCCTGGGACAAATGTGATCAACGAAGTTGCAAATGCATCTGAGTGCCCTCTGAAGTAGAGACTCAACCTGCCAGGCTCTGAGTGTGGTTAAGTGTCAAGACGGCATTTGATGAAACAAAATGAGTCTGGGTTCAGGTAAGCTCTAAATACCCAGAACAACCCACGTGGACCTGAAGAACCATCTTTCGGTATCACAGCCAAAAACCTACCAACAGTTCGGTACAACTTTCTCAATTAAACAGAAATGAAGATGGAAGAACAAGGGTGGTCACTATGGAAGGTCATTCTGAAGGGTTAGAGGTGACACTGAAGACATAATCATTTTAAAATTTTATTTTGTAATTAAAACTCACGATGAGTTTTTGGATGCTGTTAATCAGAGATCTGAGTCTGTGCTACATGACCAATAAATGATCCCCAGGTGCCAAGAGTTTGAAAGCAGTATCATGGAGAACACCAGACCCCATTGATAGGAATTTCCTATCGGATCAATCAGCAAAGTAAGGACGCATGGCATCAGGACCCATGACAATCCATCGGGGGAGGAAAATGGAATTATGTTCCGACCACAACAGCACACATAATCACTTCAGATGGAGAGGAAAGAGACAAAACAACAGAATTCGGTGCAGCTACTAAACAGCAAGGCACAGGTGTGGCTCTGCTGAGGAGCGTGAGGCTGTGATGTACCGATAAACACAGAGCAGGCAGCAGGCGAGTCACACGCCATCTATATGGACACCAGGTCTCCATAACTACATCTAGGCAGATCCAGGGGTACACACAGCACATTACTTTGAGTGGTTCATCCAGAACGAGGAGAAAGCCTTTTAAACTCTTCTTTCTTATTAAAATTTGTAAATGGCACTGTAACTTTTTTAAAGAGATCAATATGCACACACACACAATCAAGTGATAAAGATGCCAGGCAAACAGGCAGGACCCGGGTCACGAGAAGCTTTGTAAGTCTTGCTAAGGACCTTTAGGTTTATCCTTAGTCAATGACATTCTCGCAAAAGCTTTTAGTCACTAGGAAGAAAAAAAAAATTTATTGCATTATATGAAGATCTTGTTAGTGGCGATGTGGAGAGTTAATTTAGAAAGTAGCAAGAATAGAAATAGAAAAGATGGTCGAGGAGGCTTTTAAAGAATTTGCCATGGACCGTGTACAGCATCTAATTCAGCTCACTTACACCTTAACATCCCCAGTACTGGGACCGCTACCATTCCCATGCCATACAGGAGGAAACAGAGGCTCAGAGAGGTTTATAAATCTCTCCAGTTGCACAGCTCATCAGTAAGCACATGGAATTCGAATTCAAACCCTGGTCTCTGCTTATCCGCAAGGTTATATTGTATTCTGGAATGATGGGACAGCCTGAACAACGGGGATGAGACCCTCAACCAACCTAGAACAAGAGCTGAGGGGAGGAGCAAGGGCTACTTCACACTCACCTGGGAGGTAAGATGGGTACCACCCGCTGACTGGCCGGAGGCACAAGATGAGGAAGATAGGGGGTTTAAACTGACACCCAGGTTTCAGGGTGGAGAGACATCTCCATTCTATAAAGCGATCAGTATCTACTGAGACCTCCAAGGACCCGATGAACAGCTCACAAAAACTTTACTTCTGTAGCTGCTTTTCAATTCCACCTTTCTGGCACATCACTACAACTCTCATCTACCACCAGCCCCCACCCCCGCCAGCCCCCAAGCACCCTGCAATGACTCTTTCCTCACCAAAAGATGCCAGCGCACAGTGAAAGGTTACGGAACACCTTCCTTGCTTCTTCAAGAAACTACAATCTCCGCCTGAGCGAAGAGGGGAAATTATCAGGAATATTAGAACCCCTTCTGACTTCCTCTTGTTTTAATCACGGAGAAAACGGAGAACTTGAAAAATACACACATACACGACACACAGCACACACTCAGGTACATAGACACACACACTGTTGTTCTGAACTCTTGTTTAGTGTAGCTGTTCTTAACAGCAGGGGTGGTCCACGATGCCTTTGAGGATTCTGGAAATCTGAATTTTATATAAGATTGTGTGTGCAAATGGATATAAACACTTCTCTAAGGAGATTATCAATAGCTTACATAAGATGTTCAAAGGGGTCTAAGAACTCCCCCGCTACGGCCCCCATCAAAAAACGACCCAGAGCAACATGGCCGTCCTTTACAGCAACCTGCTGTTAATCAGCCCATAGACTACATAACTGATTCAGGAGACTTCACATAAGCAGAGCACGGCCGTTCATCATGGAGACCCAGGCCAGGCAGCATGACTTGCTTCCGACACTGCTTCTTCAAAGTGACGCCTGTTTTTGCCATTTATTTGTTAGACTAATGGAGAAAAATCATCACCTACATAATTAAACATCACTGGCTGCAAAACTGCAGTGAAGATGGCAGTGACGGATGGCGGATTGTGTATTTTTAAACTCTCATTTTAAAGACTACATCCTTGTGATTTCGACCACTTTTCATAAATTAAGTTTGAATCTCAAACTGCTGTCAAGATTATACTGGGAGGCCTCCTACAAATAGAGAACACAGAATGTCTGGTACAACTGAAGTGTACTTCGTAAGTCAGTGAATGGAATTCCTACTGTTTCTTTGTGAATCTCTTCTTCTGTAATCTCAGATGCAGAAATTCTCATTCCCCTGGAGCCCACTGACCTATTCCTAACAAGAAATTTGGTGTGTGAGTGTTGTGAGCATGCGTGTCCAGCGACCCCAACCTAACCACTGACCAAATTATAGTCTCAGAAATGGAAAGAAAGCACAGATCACAGTGGGTGAAATACCGCAGAATTTAAGCAGCTCCAGATGAACAGAGATCTTTATGAACAAAGAAAAAGAAACCCACACAGAACAAAATAAAGAGCTGCACAGAGGAACTTTTTAAAATAACTCGTAAAGTCGGCTGATAACTCTGGCCGTACTGAGTGGATTCTACAAATCCTAACTCCAGTGTCTGAAACAGTAAACCCACATATTTTTCTCTGAATAACAAAACTCTCTCAGGGAAATGAGACAAGGGTATTTCTAATATAAATTTCCTTTAACTGTAGGAGAAGAGCCGTGAAATGGGCCGCCCTTGACTCTAAATGCCACTACTTTCTTCTTTTAATTTTCCTTCCTCTGAACATGACATTGGGCTCCCAGCTGGAACTGCAGATAAGCTGCCTTGACGGGGACTTCGGGGCCCTCCCAAGAACAAAAGAAAGCCTGATCTGTTTGTCTGGGTCCACCGCTTCAGATCCACTGAACTGCTTCCCCAGAACTCTGAGCCCCACTGTTTCAGAGGAGAGGGTGTTAAGAGAAGAGGAGGCTCTGAACCACAGGATCAGAATGCAGCTTCAGTTTCGCCCCAGAACTGAGACCTCTCGGGAACACGAGAAACCAACATGAATGAGAATTTGCTCTGATCTTCAGAGTCCCAGCCAGCAATTGGCTTACATGACTGCACAGTGTCAGGCCACAGTCTGGTTTGCAAACACTTCTTTCCCTTTTGCCCTTGACACGCCTTGTGTTTTAAACCCCAACCAAACAGCTGAGTACAACTTTTTTCAAAATATGTTTTGTATTTTGGTGGAGAGAACTGTTAAACGCCAGTGAAGTTATCATAAAACTGGGGGGCAACACAATACATAGAGATGATTAAAACAGGTAGACAAGCAAACACTTGAGGTGAATTTAAAAAAGCATATGGACAAGGCCATAACGTGACCCTGAGCATATCTGGGTTCATAATATAACAAGGTGTCTCGTTACAGCTTGTAAAGCCATGCGTGGTCATCATAGGGCTCGAGACTAGTATTTAAAATGTTAGCTAAGATGGATCTAGGCTTCTTAGGCGGTGCCAGTGGTAAAGAACCTGCTTGCCAATGCAGGAGACAGCAAGAGAAGCGGGTTTGATCCCTGGGTTGGGAAGATCCCCTAGGGGAAGAAATGGCAACCCACTCCCTAGAATACTCCTAGAATACTTCTAGGTATTCTCGCCTAGAAAATCCCACGGACAGAGGAGCCTGGCGGGCTACAGTCCATGGAGTTGAAGAATCATGAAGACACTATTGAGTGACTGAGCGCTGGAAACAAACTGTGAGTGACTGGAAACAAACTGAAGATTCACCAAGAGAGGACGGATACAGATATGTCGTTTTAACAATAGGTCATAAAGTTACACTGCAGAAGACCGTCGAACGGCAGAGAAAGTCTATGTTAATGACACACCAAGTGCAGAACAAAGGAGTTAAGGAAATAAAATGATTCTTTTTTGGTAAAACAGACAATGGAAATAAAGACTAAAACTGTGCAAAACAAAATCTTAAATGAAGTCATCTTTACATGCTGGGGTTATAAATAATTTCTTCCCAATCTTCTTTGTACTTTAAGTTTCTGCTTTTCTAGATGGATAGCTCTCCTTTGTAATTCAATAAAAAAGATCATTTCTAAATAATAAAAATCTGGCGGTAAAGATCAAAAATTGTTTTAAGTTTATAGTCTATGTTCCAGTAACTCCTCCTCTAGGGTTGATATGATAAGGAAGTGGTAGTAATAGTAATATGGGAGAAAGGTTAAACAAAAGATATTTATATATTACATACACACATATCTATGATTATGAAGCTGTCAAAAACTGTATTTATAAAATATCTTGAGAATTTTCTGAGTTAAGTAAACAAATCAAAGGACACAAAACCGTACATATTCAATGATCCTAAACTTTAAAATAGAATTGATTACATGTATTAAAATGTTCATTTTCAACGTATTTATAAAGCCCCTACTTCAGGCAAGGCACTCTGCATATTTGAGTCCACACACACAAACACACACTCATAGAAAAGTAATTGGAAAGAAACAGCAAAATGTTAATGATGGTTATACATGGGGGGGTGGGACTGACATAAATATTCTTTCCTTGTTACTTTCTAGAGTTTTAAAATTGTCAACAAGCATTATTATAACCACATACACACATACACTGCACAAACACACATTCATATACACACGCCCTTGGAGAAGACTGGTCAAAAAGTGCTATATGAACATTAGTTTTGTCATTTATCTTGCAGTAAAATGTTCCTGGGGAAGGTGCAGATGGTAAAAGGTCAGAGCTGCAAGCATGTTGGTGGCGACAGGTGATAAAGTACACCTCCAAGTCAATCATTCAAATATCTCAAGACAATAAAGCAACTTGATGGAGTAACAAAAGCCAAACTCAACCCAGCTGGGAGGAAGAATTCTTGTGGACTTTTAACCACTTAAAAACATACGGGGACTTCCCTGGTGGTCCAGTGGTTAAGAATCTGCCCTGCAATGCAGCGGAAGTCAGTTTGATCTCTGGTTGGAGAACTAAGATGTCACGTACTAAGGAGCAACTAAGCCCTCGCACCTGTGCTCTGATGACCTCAAGCTCTGAGGCCCACACGCTGCAACTTGTGAGCCTGCTTGCCACAACTAGAGAGTCTGCGTGCCCCAGCAATAGATCCTACATGACACAATGAAGATCCTGCATGCTGCAACTAAGACCCGACGCAGCCAAACAAATAACTGAACGTCAAACAAAAATGTCCTGAGCACTTCTTAACCTGCCAACAAGTGTGCTGTCTTCTGGAATAAAAATACAGACCCAGTGCCTGGTCTAGTAATTGAAAAAGAAATAAATAATGTGTACTATTTTTTCCTTTGATATTCATATATGCAACTGACAAAAAAGAGTAATCGAAGCTCAGGTTATAAGGAAAAACTCATATCAAATTTTAGTGTAAAATAGACCCACAGAGCATGCACATCATTACTGTTTATCCACCACAACACACTGACCTGTTCTTGCGAAAAAATACACATGCTGAAGTATAAAATTTTTTAAATGCACTTTAAGGAGAAGGGGGTGACAGAGGATGAGACGGTTGGATGGCATCACCAACTCAATGGACATGAGTCTGAGCAAGCTCCAGGAGATGGTGAAGGACAGGGAAGCCTGTAGTGCTGCAGTCCATGGGGTGGCAAAGAGTTGGACATGACTAAGCAACTGAACAACAAAACCATTTAATGAGGCTGAAAGAACTGTCATCAGTAGATTTCCTGCCTTTGTCTGGAGATGGCGGGATGACTTCGTGTGGTTCCCACGAAGGAGCTCGCACGCAGTCTGTTGGCCATCACAGCATCAGAAGCTCTGCTGCCATTTCTACACATGAGACATTTGATTTTGCTAAACACAGAAAGCAATGTGACAAACCCTAAAGATCTTCTGGTAAGATTACTCAACATCCCTGTTTTCACATAAGCATTTTACAACATTACAATTATACGCTTTACCAAAAACATCACAGCAGTGTTGACTCCAAAGCAGATATAAATATCTCGTTTTCTACAACAGTTGCATTCCTAAAATCTTGTGTGTGTGGAGTGATGTCACCCGGATGATGACAGAGGTCATTCCCAGTGGGGAAGAAGATCGGTCCTTGTAAGAACAAGGACTATTCAAGACCAAGAGACACTGAGAGAACCTAGACCGAGGGGAAAGACTGAAGCCAACCCTGCACCTCAGAGACCCAGTGGATGCCCACATGGACACTGTGGCGAGGGGAAGAAGAGGCTATGGGTGACCCCTAGTTGTCATCCAGCTCTGATTTTTTTCAAACCTTAAACTTCTTTCTATATTGTCATAACCTATAATGAAAAAAGAGTGTATATATATATATATATATAACTGAGTCACTTTGCTGTACATCTGAATCATTATAAATCAACTATACTTCAATAAAAAAGAAAAAATTATAACAGTATATTGTTAATTGAAGGTAATTGTACCATGGATGATTTTAAACACTCTCTTCCTCATTTAAAAATGATACATGCTGATTTTAACTGCCTAAAAAAGCACGATTTGTCAACAAATGAAACTATTTATCACACTTGCTTTGGGAACTAAATGTACATCACAATTTAACCATATGTTATAGAAACAAAAGTAGGTAAAAATTGCTTCCCAAAGTAAATCATATAAAAATTAAAAATAAATTGACATGTTTTATTGATTTGGGAGTTCTAAAAATTCTCTCTTTAGCATGACCCCATTTTAACTTGTAAAATATCTTTTTAGGAATCCCGCTATTGGAAACCCCAAAAGTACAGATATTCTGTCTGCCCCACACTCTGGCCACTCAGCATCACATTCATCCCCATTCCCTAGAGAATACAGACTGAAGAACCACTGACAGATGAATTCTACCTGACAGTTAAGAATCCTAGTTCTAGGAAACTGCACAATGTTTATTAATGATGTTCTAATCTAAAATTATACATGGCAGGGAGTGAAGAGTGAATAAGCTGTCATTATTAAGGACAGAACCACGTAAATCCTATGACTCGTGTTCCCGAGAAACACCTCTCCAATTCCATTAACCATAAACACAACCTTTCACACCAGCATCTCAACTTCATTTCGAACATTATGTTGCATCCAGCCCCATCAGACAGCATCTTAGAATATGTGAGAAAAACAACTGTCGATAGCAACCAACCAATTTTATCACACATGGATATAAATAATGCCTCCCTTTGTGGGAACCACTGGAAATAATATATTTTTCCCAGTGTTAACAACTTATTGCTGTTGGGAAATAAACCCAGAATTAGATGCTCCCTGAATATAATTGCACTTCCCAAACCTTCACCTTCTAATAGCTCCACAGTGTCGCTATAGCAAAGACTTCTGCCTGCTCTGCTGAGAGCATTTTTCATTTGCACATTTAGGCTGCGTCTCATTCCAATACAACTGAATTCAAAACCAGTTGCTGCTCATTTCCCTGAATGGCGCAGGCGCTGAGAGTCAGGACACAGCGTGCTGGGGATGCCTGGGCACTTGACTTGTGCTCACGTTGCACCAGCTCTACTGGGGGAGACACACGTGCAGACACACAAGCGTCACCCTCACCCGGCATATGGAGGTGCTCAACGTTTTGGTGAATAAACAGGCAAACTAATGGGCACCAATTAAGAAACCCAAACAACGCATCTGCGAACAAAGCGAAGGAGTGCTTCTGAAGAGAGGCGGCTGCCTGGAGACCACGGCCTTCCCAGAAAACCAGAATTCAACAGGCAGTCCAGGTGGGAGCAGCAGGAACAAAAGGAGAGAGGGGAGAGCTAAAAACCTCTGCCAAGGGTCGTCTGGGACATCATCCCGGAGCCTGCGGGGCCACAGAGCAGAAGCTGGGGTCGCTGAACAGGAAAGGGGAGACAGCAAAATAATGTAACTTAGTATCTGAACAAATGAAAATACATACCACAAAAATGTCAGTTCCCCCCCAAGTTAATGGTGAATTCACTTCCAAATTAGAATCTCAACTGGTTTTAATTTAAATTGGGTAAACTTAGTTTGAACTGAAATCCCAGACATTCTGGTGGTACACTAATTAGATTCTCCTGGGTTTCCTAGGTATAAAATCACATCATCTGTGTGTGTGTATATATATATATATATATAGAGAGAGAGAGAGAGAGAGAGAAAGCTCTATCTCTTTCCAAAGTTTATATCACTCATTAAATTCTGTTTTTTTATTTCATTCACTAAAACCTCCAAAACAATACTGAATAGCAATGATGACAGTGAGCATTTCGATTTCTTGATTTTAATTTAAATATTTTGATGTTTAGCTATTTGGTATATTCAGTATTATATTTTGGTAAATAATTTTTATTATATTCTTTTACATACCAATTTTTGCAAGGAATGGTGGCTAAATTTTATCAAAAACCTTTTCAGTGTTAAAAATCATTATATGGCTTTTCCTTTTTAATCTGCTGATGTAACAATTATGTTGGCAGATTTTATAATACTGAACTGTGTTGCACTGCTTAATTTTACATTACTGCATGCTATATCCTCCTTGGTAATAAGATACCATTTTTCTAATATGCTGCTGGATTACATTTGGCAATATTTATTTAGAATTTCATATCTGTATGTGACATGTATTTGTCACCTACAGTTTTGGCTTTGTGCTATGTTCCTCAGATTTCATATGCTGGTTTCATAAAAATTTTTCATCTTTTTACATGACTTGAAAGAGTCTGAATATCATTAGAATTACTTATTCTTTTAAAGTTGAAGAATAGTTCAGCTGTGATCCTGGCTGGATCTTGTCTTCCAGTCTCTTTTACTGTTTGACCTATTCAAATATTCAACTTTTCCTGGATGCATTTTGATAATCATTATTTTGCTAGGAAATCATCCAGTTACTCCAGAGTTTCAAACGTGTTGCTATAGAAAAGTCTGTATTATTCCTTTGCTTTTGTTTAAAAAATAGAAAAAAACCTTTTCCCTTTTTCTTTTCTTTTTTATTATTTATTTTTCTTATTAATCTTTTCTTTTCTTGTTTATTATTAATTATTATTAACTATTAATTAAGGTTAAGATGCATATGGGTATTACTTAGCTATTAAAAGGAATGCATTTGAATCAGTTCTAATGAGGTGGATGAAACTGGAGGCTATTATATAGAGTGAAGTAAGTCAGAAAGAAAAACATCAATACAGTATATTAATGCATATATATGGAATTTAGAAAGATGGTAACGATGACCCTATATGCAAGACAGCAAAAGAGACACAGATGTAAAGAACAGACTTTTGGACTCTGTGGGAGAAGGCAAGATTGGGATGATTTGAGAGAATGGCATTGAAATATGTATATTACCATACGTGAAATAGATCGTAAGTCCAGGTTCAATGCATGAGACAGGGCACTTAGGGCCGGAGCACTGGGATGACCCTGAGGGATGGGATGGGGAGGGAGGGTTCAGGATGGGGGACACATGTACACCCATGGCTGATTCATGTCAATGTATGGCAAAAACCACTACAATATTGTAATTAGCCTCCAATTAAAATAAATAATTTTTTTAAAAATCCTTAATTCAGGAAAGACAGACATTGATTCTCGTATCAGATGTTTAAGGCCAGCCACTAGATATACTGCAATTCTCTTTGAAAGTGAAAGTGTTCGTTGCTCAGTCCTGTCCAGCTGATTGCGACCGCATGGGCTGTAGCCTGCCAGGGTCCTCTGTCCACGGAATTGTTCAAGCAAGAATACTGAGTGGGTTGCCATGCCCTCCTCTTTGAAGAGCTCAAATTGTGCCCATCTCTAGAATGACATCTTGGGTCATCGTGTTTCACCCCCTAAATATACAAACTCTTTAATATATATTTTTGCTAACTACTAAAATTATTAAAAATTGGATTATTTAAAATTAAAAAAAGATGCCTATGGGCTTCCCTCGTGGCTCAATGATAAAGAATATGCCTGCAATGCAGGAGACCTGGGTTCAATCCCTGGGTGGGGAAGATCCCCTGGAGGAGGGCTTAGCAACCCACTCCAGTATTCTTTCCTGGAGAATCCCATGGATAGAGCAGCCTAGTGGCTACAGTCCATGGGATCGCAAAGAGTCGGACACAACTGAAGTGACTTGGCACACATGGCACACAGTTAAGAGAATGGGTTAACTGGTGACTTTCTCGTACATAAAAAGAGATCAACAAGAAAGAGAAAAGAAGACTGGGGAGACTGTGAGTGGAAATCGTGAAAGATAACCAGGAACAGTTTACCTGCATCCAGCCTGGAGCTGAGATATGGACCTGCAGAGGCAGAAACAACCGGGGTACCATCCAGATAACAGAAGTCATCAAGAGAAAAAGTGAAAAAGGAGAAGAGAATCCGAGCTGAAACACAGGGACTTCTCCACACTGGCGTGGAAGGTAGAGAGTAAAAATCTGATTAGAAGACAAAGCACCGAGACATAAAGTCCAAAAAGATATCAGGATACGAGGAAGGAGCAAGTGATGAAGGAGGAGGAGAGGGGAAAGAAGGGGAGGAAGACGAAGAGGAGCTGGGGAAGCAGGAAGAGAAGAGGAAGAAACAGCCGCCGCCTCAACTGAGCGCTCAGCAGATGGCTGACTTGGACACAGAGGCACGGCGAAGGGTCACTGGGACAGAGGATTGACTGGATGCAGATCAGGGCTCCTGAGAGGGTCCAGGTCTGTCGCCAGAGGGGAAAGAACTAAGAAAGCTCAGGATCCTTGCAGGAACATCAGCTGATGGTGGAGTTTATTGTAAAGAGACATTCGTGCTGGGATCCCTCCATGCTAACTGACTGCCCTCTTGACGTGCAGGGCCAGTGGGTCTACAGGAGTAATTTTCATCGCCAAGACACCTTAAAGTCGACCCACACAACCATTGGTTGATATTAAAGTACTCCCTCCTGAATACCATGCTGGCAGCTGTCAAACTTATATCCGTCTATATGAGACGACAGCGTCCTCTTTAGAAAGTCATTTACTACACATTTCCCTTGACCTTTGCTTCTCTGTATTCTAGACATGTGTCATGTCATCTGGTGAATATAGCAGGGCTCCAGTTTTCATTAATTTATTTAATTCTGTCGATCAGAATTTAGACTCTCCCCTACTCAAGATATCTCCTGCTGGGCTTCGATGAATGGACATGCTTAAAATAGTATTCAAGATCGTTTGTTCTCTTCACATTACAAGTGTTTAACACAGATTATTCCCCAAATCATATCTTAACCTCACAGCTTGCTGACCTTTCAAAACACTAATCATTCTCAGTGGATGTAAATTTAAAATCCATGAAGGAATGCTGCATTCCACTTCACTCGCGGATCATTTAGGGCAAAATAGAATACTTGTATCAGCCAAAAGATAAATTAGCACTGTCTAAAGGAAATTTTTAATGTAAAAATATCTAGAACAGTTTTGTGAAATTAAATTCTTGACAAGCACATTCAAAGCAGCAGCAAAGATTCCATCACTCCCATGGGCCTCTTTGCTGCCGAGCTCTTTAGGACTCTTTTGGAATGAGAGCCCCTTAGTCCTAATTAGATCATGTTGTGTATATGCAACAAGAAAGAACTGTATTTGTAAACCTCATGACTCTGTGTGTTTATGTGCCCTCAGTTATGTCTGACTCATTGCAACCCCTTGGACTGTAGCCTGCCAGGATCCTCTGACCATGGGATTCTCCAGGCAAGAATACTAGAGTTAGTTGCCACTTCCTTCTCCAGAGGATCTTCTCTAGCTAGGGATTGAATCTGCATCTCCTGCACTGGCAGGCAGAATCTTTATCACTAGCGCCACCTGCATGACTGAACACCCCTAAAGCAAATGAGCTCAGTAATGGTGCTGCAGTTCCATGTCCCGTTCTAACTGTTGCTTCCTGACCTGCATACAGATTTCTCAAGAGGCGGGTCCGGTGGTCTGGTATTCCAATCTCTTTCAGAATTTTCCAGTTTATTGTGATCCACACAGTCAAGGCTTTGGCATAGTCAATAAAGCAGAAATAGATGTTTTTCTGGAACTCTCTTGCTTTTTCCATGATCCAGTGGATGTTGGCAATTTGATCTCTGGTTCCTCTGCCTTTTCTAAAACCACCTTGAACATCAGGGAGTTCACGGTTCACGTATTGCTGAAGCCTGGCTTGGAGAATTTTGAGCATTACTTTACTAGCGTGTGAGATGAGTGAAATTGGCTGGTAGTTTGAGCATTCTTTGGCATTGCCTTTCTTTGAGATTGGAATGAAAACTGACCTTTTTCAGTCCTGTGGCCATTGCTGAGTTTTCCAAATTGGCTGGCATATTGAGTGCAGCACTTTCACAGCATCATCTTTCAGGATTTGAAATAGCTCAACTGGAATTCCATCACCTCCACTAGCTTTGTTCGTAGTGATGCCTTCTAAGGCCCACTTGACTTCACATTCCAAGATGTCTGGCTCTAGATGAGTGATCACACCATCATGATTATCTGGGTCGTGAAGATCTTTTTTGTACAGTTCTTCTGTGTATTCTTGCCACCTCTTCTTAATATCTTCTGCTTCTGTTAGGTCCATACCATTTCTGTCCTTTATTGAGCCCATCTTTGCATGAAATGTTCCCTTGGTACCTCTAATTTTCTTGAGAGATCTCTAGTCTTTCCCATTCTGTTCTTTTCCTCTATTTCTTTGCATTGATCACTGAAGAAAGCTTTCTTATCTCTTCTTGCTATTCTTTGGAACTCTGCATTCAGATGCTTATATCTTTCCTTTTCGCCTTTGTTTTTCATTTCTCTTCCTTTCACAGCTATTTGTAAGGTCTCCCCAGAGAGTCATTTTGCTTTTTTGCATTTCTTTTCCATGGGGATGGTCTTGATCCCTGTCTCCTGTACAATGTCATGAACCTCATTCCATAGTTCATCAGGCACTCTATCTGTCAGATCTAGGCCCTTAAATCTATTTCTCACTTCCACTGTATAATCATAAGGGATTTGATTTAGGTCATACTTGAATGGTCTAGCGGTTTTCCCTACTTTCTTCAATGTAAGTCTGAATCTGGTAATAAGGAGCTCATGATCTGAGCCACAGTCAGCTCCTGGTCTTGTTTTTGCTGACTGTGTAGAGCTTCTCCATCTTTGGCTGCAAAGAATATAATCAATCTGATTTCGGTGTTGACCATCTGGTGATGTCCATGTGTAGAGTCTTCTCTTGTGTTGTTGGAAGAGGGTGTTTGCTATGACCAGTACATTTTCTTGGCACTGGTCTTTATTAGTCCTTGCCCTGCTTCATTCCGCATTCCAAGGCCAAATTTGCCTGTTACTCCAGCTGTTTCTTGACTTCCTACTTTTGCATTCCAGTCCCCTATAATGAAAAGGACATCTTTTGTGGGTGTTAGTTCTAAAAGGTCTTGTAGGTCTTCATAGAACTGTTCAGCTTCTTCACCATTACTGGTTGGGGCATAGACTTGGATAACTGTGATATTGAATGGTTTGCCTTGGAGACAAACAGAGATCATTCTGTCGTTTTTGAGATTGCATCCAAGTACTGCATTTTGGACTCTTCTGTTGACCATGATGGCTACTCCATTTCTTCTGAGGGATTCCTGCCTGCAGTAGTAGATATAATGGTCACCTGAGTTAAATTCACCCATTCCAGTCCATTTTAGTTCGCTGATTCCTAGAATGTCCACGTTCACTCTTGCCATCTCTTGTTTGACCACTTCCAATTTGCCTTGATTCATGGACCTGACATTCCAGGTTCCTATGCAATATTGCTCTTTACAGCACTGGACCTTGCTTCTATCACCAGTCACATCCACAGCTGGGTATTGTTTTTGCTTTGGCTCCATCCCTTCATTCTTTCTGGAGGTATTTCTCCACTGATCTCCAGTAGCGTGTTGGGCACCTACTGACCTGGGGAGTTCCTCTTTCAGTATCGTATCATTTTGCCTTTTCATACTGTTCATGGGGTTCTCAAGGCAAGAATACTGAAGTGGTTTGCCATTCCCTTCTCCAGTGGACCACATTCTGTCAGACGTCAGGGCCTGTATATTGTCACACTGCTTATTTAACTTATATGCAGAGTACATCATGAGAAACGCTGGACTGGAAGAAACACAAGCTGGAATCAAGATTGCTGGGAGAAATATCAATAACCTCAGATATGCAGATGACACCACCCTTATGGCAGAAAGTGAAGAGGAGCTAAAAAGCCTCTTGATGAACGTGAAAGTGGAGAGCGAAAAAGCTGGCTTAAAGCTCAACATTCAGAAAGTGAAGATCATGGCATCTGGTCCCATCACTTCATGGGAAATAGATGGGGAAACAGTGGAAACAGTGTCAGACTTTATTTGGGGGGGCTCCAAAATCACTGCAGATGGTGATTGTAGCCATGAAATTAATAGACGCTTACTCCTTGGAAGAAAAGTTATGACCAACCTAGATGGCATATTCAAAAGCAGAGACATTACTTTGCCAACAAAGGTCCATCTCATCAAGGCTATGGTTTTTCCTGTGGTCATGTATAGATGTGAGAGTTGGACTGTGAAGAAAGCTGAGCACTGAAGAATTGATGCTTTTGAACTGTGGTGTTGGAGAAGACTCTTGAGAGTCCCTTGGACTGCAAGGAGATCCAACCAGTCCATTCTGAAGGAGATCAGCCCTGGGATTTCTTTGGAAGGAATGATGCTAAAGCTGAGGCTCCAGTACTTTGGCCACCTCATGCAAAGAGTTGACTCACTGGAAAAGACTTTGATGCTGGGAGGAATTGGGGGCAGGAGGAGAAGGGGACGACAGAGGATAAGATGGCTGGATGGCATCACTGACTCGATGGACGTGAGTCTGAGTGAACTCCAGGAGATGGTGATGGACAGGGAGGCCTGGCGCGCTGCGATTCATGGGTCGCAAAGAGTCGGACATGACTGAGCGACTGAACTGAACTGAATGGTGCTGTTCCCTTAGCAACAGGTGCATAGTCGTCCCACCTCCTGCAAAGAAGCCCAAGGTGGTTCTGCAACCAGAGCTAATGAAGGCAGGACAGCCCCCAAAGACATTCATACCCTCATCTTCAGAAACCATGACTACACTATGTCATATGTGAAAAGTGATTCTGCTGGTGTGATTAGGTTAAGGTTCTTGAGATGGGGAGGTAAACTTGGCTTATCCATGTGGATTCAATAGGATCACAGAGGTCTCTGAAAGTGGACAAGCTTTCCCAGTTGTGGTCAGAGGAAGATGTGACTGTAACAACAAAAACCCAAGAGATGGTCCTCTGCTAGTTTTGAAGATAGAGGAAGGGACCATGAGACAAAGAGTGCAGGAGATCTCAAGAAGCTAGAAAAGGCAAGAAACAGATTCCCCACCCTCAACCCTTGTGCCTCTAGAAGGGACACAGCCCTGCCCATTGAATTTAGCCCAGCAGGACCCAAGTCAAGCTTCTAACCTGAGGAACTGGAAGATAACTAACATCTGCTATTCAAACTGTTAAGCCATGGTTATGAGACATTAACACTAAAGTGTAATCAGGAATAACTGGTATTTACTAAACTGTTCAGGACTTCCCAGGTGGTGCAGTGGTAAAGAGTCTGCCTGCTAATACAGGAGACACAAGAGACGCAGGTTCGATCCCTGGGTCAGGAAGATCCTCTGGAAGAGGAAATGGCAATCTACTTCAGTATTCTTGTCTGGGAAGTCCCACGGACAGAGGAGCCTGAAGGGCTACAGTCCATGGGGTTGCAAAGAGTCAGACATGACTGAGGAACTGAGCACGCATGTACACACACAACTGTTTAAACTTACTACCAAAAGTTTCTAAATGCTCAACAAATAATCATACTTCGTTAGCCTGAAATACAAGAAGGAATCCACAAATAATCAGTTAGTTTATCACAATAGGTGTCACACAGTAGGTATGGTATTCTCTGATTTGAACTGAGGTTTAAAATACAGAAATATATAAAGCACAGAAATTATAAAAGAACTTTTAAAATGCATCCATAGCTAATATTTTCCTGTCTGTTTAAGATGATGTTCTTGGAGATGATTTATAAAAAAGAGCATGTGTTATCTACAAAAACCTTCCACGATCCTAGCGTTTTTTTTACAGAAAGCTGCTGGTGTTAATTCTCCAAAATAGTTTTGAATATAGTCATAAAGCTTCAGACTGGGAACTATCTAATAAATCAGCTAATCACTTTAAATATGAAAGAACTGATTTCCCTGAGGTTTAGTTTTGGCATAAATGTCTCACTCTGTGGCTCCATCACTCTGATAAGCCATAAATGTGTGCTAATTTAAATAGCTGGTTTTAATTCCCAAGAATCCTTTCTATGCTTTAAAAATCATCAATAAAATATAGCTTCCTTGTCAGATTACCTCCTGAATTACTGAATTCAGATTTGCTATTATAAAGCATTAATCATGACAACAACTATCAGAGAAAAATAATTTCTCCTAATGTCCAAAGCCCTGTGAAGACAAATACAGATAACTAAAAGTATAAAGAAAATGGCAGACCAGAGGCTTATCTCGGTAGAATACTTTCCAACACACATGCAAAATTAAAGGAGTAGTGTCTGAAACTTCTAAAACCTGGCTTTCTATAGCTTTAAGTTTAATTGGGGGGAAAAAGAATTTCTACGTCAACATCTCTATCATTCTAGGTGGAAAGCCTGCATCCAGAGTCGTCTGTGGGGTCCTGGCTCCCACATGGGTTCGGGGGGCTCCATCTGGGACCCTTGCTCTCTGCTCCTCCTCTCCCCTTGGTGGGGGAGGTGCAGTCAGGGAGGTATCCTCAGCCTTCTGCTCAAGGAGCTTCCCCAGAGGGGACCCTCAGAGGGGTCCCCTGCACTCAAAGGCTCATCCATTACCTGCACAACTGTCGACCCCTCCACCCCCCTCACCAGACCCTCAGTCTCCGCACAGAAGCCCAGCATTGCCCCTCAAGGGAAATCGGTGCCCTTTCCTGGGTTCAAGAGTCTTACTGCCTGCTAGGAACCCCTAATGACAGGTGTAGAGGCTCCTCTGCAAGACAGATTGAGAACACAGATAATCTGGAGACGCCTTAGCAAGCTCTCTAGAGAAGTAAAAGTTTAGCATGATGTTTGCTTTCACAGTGTTGAAGAATGGTTTTCAATACACATAAATGACAATGTTTATTATCAAGAAACTTTAGTAGATTTTTTTAAAAGACTTTTTTGGATTTTAATACTGAAAGATGACCATCCATGACAGGACATACACAAAAAAGGATAATTAATATATTAAGTATCATCTAAATTAAATGACCTAGATATAAGACATGAAACCATAAAACTCCTAGAAGAAAACATAAGCCAAACATTCTCAGACATAAATTAGGGCAACATTTTCTTAGGTCAGTCTCCCAAGGTAAAACAAATAAAAGCAGAACTAAACAAATGGGACCTAATCAAACTTCTAAGCTTTTGCAAAGGAAATTCATCAACAAAACAAAAAAAGCAACCTACAGAATGGGAGAAAATATTTGCAAATGATGTGACCAACAAGGCATTAATATCCATAATATACAAAGAGTTCATACAACTCAATATCAAAATGAAAAACAAACAACCCAGTCAAAAAATGTACAGAAGATCTAAACAGACATTTCTCTAAAGAAGACACACAGAGGGCCAACAAGCAATAAAAAGATACTCACATCACTGATAACTAGAGAAATGCAAATCAAAACTAGTGAAATACCACCTTACACCAGTCAGAATGGCCATAATCAAAAAATCTACAAATAAATCCTGGAGAGGGTGTGGAGAAAAGGGAAACTTCCTACACTGTTGGCAAGAATGTGAAGTGGTAAAACCAGTATGGAAAAGAGCACTGAGTTTCCTTAAAAAACTAAAAACAGATATGATTTAGCAATTCCACTCCTGGTGATATATCCATAAAAGATGAAGACTCTTAATTCAAAAATATACATGGATTCTAATGTTCACTGCAGTACTGTTTACAATAGCCAAGACATGGAAGTAACTCAAGCGCCCATCAGCAGGTGACTGGCTTAAGATGTGGTAGACATATAATGGAATATTACTCAGCCATAAGAAAGAATGAAATATTGTCATTTGCAGCAACATGGATGGACCCAGAGATTATCACACTAAGGGAAGTGAGTCAGACAGAGAGAGACATATACCATACAATATCACTTATATGTGGAATCTAAAAATTAATACTAATGAATCTATACACAAAACAGAAACAGACTCACAAATATAGAAAATAAACGTACAGTTACCAAAGGGGAAAAGGGGACGGGATAAATTAGGAGTATGGGTTTAACAGCTACACACTATTATACATAAAATAGATAAACAGCAAGGATTTACTGTATAGCACAGGGGAACTACATTCAATATCTTACAATAACCTATAAAGGAAAAAAAATCTGAAAAAATATGTGTATACCTGAATTATTTTGCTGTACACCTGAAACTAACACCAAATTGTAAATCAACTATACTTCAATACAAAATAATTTTTTTTTAATTTTAAATAAATGGATACATACATTCATAAAGGAATTCTACATGGCCCATACAAACTGTCTTTATAAGACAGGCTTTATGAACATGGCCCTTGCCCTACTGATGTGCTTTATACAGTTTCATCCACTATATCATCTACTGATTGACTCCAGGAAGAAATGCATGATTTTCCTTTGTGACAATGCATACCTACACAGACCATCACTCATCCACCCAGAAGTGACAGAACGCCAGAGGGAAGGTTTGGTGACTTAACCCATTAAATTCAAAGATTAGTTCACTTGCAAACCAGCATCAAGAGAAAACAGATTACCTGAAAGCACATACTGAGAACAACTTGCTACAGAGAAGCCCTTCTGTTGTAGTGCATGCAGATGCTTCAATTATTGATGTTCCCTCCCCCCAAAAGTTCATTAGTTGGAAAAAATTCCCCTGCTTCTTCTCCAGCGACAGTTTCTCAGCTTGATGAAAATGAGGCTATTTAGGTTAAAAAATCCCAAATGCCTAAATATCTCGTTGTGTCCTTAAAAGCCATAAATGCCATCAAAAGATAGGAATCTTCTAAATTAAAAGCAATTTGGTTTTCACTTTTCTGATGTTGATATTGCATTCTCAGGTAGAGGATTACCTTGGTGGAAGTGAACAGATCTCTCACAACGCTCAAACATTGCAGACATTAGTTCTGCTGACATAATTATTTTGCAAGAGAGTACCTCTGTCTGTATACCCAGGAAGTGGACCAGTTCCTCTAACAGGAGACTGCAGGGACAATGCTCAAGGCGCGTCCCTGAATCTTTCAGAATCACTTAATGAACCACATCCCTTAGCACAGCAACTACTCCCTGGAAGTAGTCTGGCACTTTTGGAAACTGTTAATTTTTCTTCAGGCCATCTAGCTAATTAATACTTGAGGATTTCAGGAATTCATGACTTCAGTAGACTAAACAATAGCTCCTATGGGCTGGATTGGACTTGATTATATGCCTTTTTTAAAAGATGCTGAACTTTAGTGAGAGATAAGGCATTGCATTAAAAATGTTTTAAAAAACCAAATGCCCTGGGCTATGCTGGGAGAAAATAGAGTAGGGAGAAAAATATAAAATTAGGCAAGTAAGGAAGACAATGGGTTTTGAAGGCGCCAGCTGTTTGGATGAGGCCTGAGGAAGAATTCTCCCGGCAGAGGGAGCAGTTCTTCAGACAGTGCGGTCTACACTGCGTGCTCTGTTCAGCTGAGCAGACAAGTGCAGACAGTGAGAGGCCTGGAACGGTACTCGACAGAAAGGACACGGGGTGCTCTGCTAGCAGGCTCTCCTCAGGTCGGTTTCAGCTGGGTTAGAGAGGGTTTCAAGACTGAACATGGGCTTCCCAGGTGGCACTACTAGTAAAGATCTCGCCTGCCAGCAGGTTAGCTGTAGGAGACACAGGTTCCATCCCTGGGTCAGGAAGATCCCCTTGAGGAGGCCACGGCAACCCACTCTAGTATTCTTGCCTGGAGAATCCCACGGTCAGAGGAGTCAGATGGGCTACAGCCCATATGGTCGCAGAGTCAAACACGACTGAAGCCACTTAGCAGCAGCAGCAGCCCCAGCAAAGACTAACAACAAGAAAAGTGACGATAGGCAGCTAGCCACTGCTGTCTCTATTAGCAAATAATACTAACCGAGACAAGTTTTCTCTTGAGGGTCTCTAGCACAGTCAGTAATTTTTTTTTAAACATAGTATTATAGCTGAGAGTTTCCAAAAGAACCAAAAATGTGATCTTATTGCATGACTATGTCAAAATAATTTAGCTCAGCCAGTCCCCAAGGACACAAAGAGCATATAGACACTTTGATTTTAGCAGTTACTCTTCCCATCCCATTTTTAAGCAAGATTCCAGCTTTCTCTGAGTTTTAATAGCTACAGAGAAGGGGCAATGGTAAAGTAAAAAGAGCACATGCTTTAGAATTTGTAGATGTGGGTTCAAATCCTGGATCCACTACTAACTAGTTAGGTTTGTGCTGTGCTCAGTAGCTCAGTAGTATCCAACTCTCTGCAGTCCATGGACAGTAGCCCGCCAGGCTCCACTGTCCATGGAATTTTCCAGGCAAGAATACTGGAATGGGTTTCCATTTCCTCCTCCACGGAATCTTCCCAACCCAGGGACTGAACCTGCATCTCTTGTGTCTCCTGCATTGACAGGTGGATTCTTTACCACTGAGCCCCTGGGAAGCCAAGTTGGGTTTACCCTCAGTCAATCAAATGGCCCCTCAAAGCTTCATCATCTGTAACACAGAGGTCAATGTCAATGATAGAGACTGAGCATTCAGTAAGTTATTTTGTGGTGATTTGCAAAGAAATGCCCCGTTTGTTGTAAAATCACTACTAAGAATTAAAGTGTTTATTTTTCAATATAATTTTCTGTTCACATATAAATATGTATGAGTTCACAGTTTCTGCTTTCCTTTTGTTGTTATTTTTAAGACAGAAAGTAAGTGACTAAATCTCTTTTGTTTAACAAGCAGCCTGCAGAAAAGATTAAACTATTTCTGGAAATACATGGAGGAAAATCTCCATTATAATACTAGGACAATAGGCAATTTGAGGAATGGTTTCCTTTATCCCATTAAAAGTGGTAAAAATACAAATCCTCAAAAGCCCCTCAAATAATTCAATTTTCATTCTTTGAGCATCTTGCTGGCATCTGTATACACACAACAGATCTCATCCTTCTTCTAAACATTAGGCTATGTTCGCCAGCTGGGAAAACAGCAACGGCGCTAGTGTCAGTTCCAGAGAAGTATAAGCCACAGGATGACACTGCAGACTGGACCACTAAATATAAAACAAGTCTGACAACAGGAGAGCAACGAGAAGCTGCTTCCTGGTAAAACTGAAATCAACTAAGATAAACACACAATTGGTACAATGATTACTATAAATACTAAATTACTAAAAAAAATTTTAATTTGGGGGTCTGAAGTTTTTTAATTTGTTGACTTAATCTGCTTTTCTTTTCCTAGAATTAAATGCCTCAACTGTGAAATGAGAGAATCTAAAACAATTTACATTAGTGTGAAAATAGAGCTGCAGGGTAGAGACAACAACATAATAAATCACAACCTCTCTCTTAGAAAAAAAAAAAAAAGTGTTTCAAAAAACCCCCTGCTGTTAGGGCCAGGTAGTGGCCAGATTTATTTCTAGAATTCCAGTGTTGCATAACCAGAGTGTATTTCAATGAAGCTGAACATCAAGTTGCGTAACTGTCAAATTAGTGTATTGTACCTTGCTTTTTCAGCAAAAAACATAATGTGACTTGCGGTGACAGCAAAAAAAAAAAAAAAAGAAATTTAGAGCAGTGTATTTTGCTGTTAACAGAAAACAAATTCTATTTTAAACGTCACTCAGGTAGAAGATGACAAATTTTCAATATTGTGTACCAAAACTAAGCATTGTAATTGGTCTTCAAAAAACCTCAATACTGGGATTTCCCTGGTGGTCCAGTGGCTAAGACTCCATGATTCCAATGCAGGGGGCCTGGATTTGATCCCTAGTCAGGGAACTGGATCCTGCCTGCCGCAACTAAGATCTGGCAAAGCCAAATAAATAAATAAACAAATATTTTTGAAAACCTTCAATGCTTGTTTGTCAATTTTAAAAACTATTTTCAATTGTTTTCATTGTTGGAGGGGAAGAAAAGCTTACTTAACAAATATTCAATGCTTATGGAACTTTAAAAGTTCATTAGATGAGAATTATCATATTTACATGTTTATTTCTCATAAGAATAGCACAAATGTTGTTTGACATTCAACTATATTTTACAGAAAATTTAACAACAGCTGCCTGCTTGTGCAGAAATCAATACAATATGTATGGAACATATATTGCAGGGAAAAAGTATCAGAATTTGTCAACTGAAATTTAAAGCATCAGAGAATTAGTTGAATATTAAAAAGCTGTTATCTAAAATCTACTGATGTATTTAAAAACCATAATGAGGGATATTCATCTTGGAGCAAATGTACAACCTCCACTAAAACATGATTGCAACAGAAGAGTATAAATGCCATCATTAAAAGATCAAACCAACCTGGGAAAACTCAAGCAAAGAGTTATACAAGTCAACTAAGAAGCATCATTTATCTTCTCGTTCACAGGGAATGTTAACAAATCAGAAGTTGCTTTGCTTAAAGCTTTTTTAAAAAACTGAATAAAAAAGACAAGAGCTTTGATATACGTCTCTGAGAATCCTCGCTGACACTGATGAAGTCTACAGGATAGCATGTGACGCTGTCAATAGTGATACTATTGTCATATATTTAACCTAATAAACCTAAACCAACTACAGCTGTCTCCATAAAAATGTCACTAACAAGTACTTCATTATAAAATAAAACTAAAGTGTGGTGACAATTACCATGACTCGGGGCGTGGGGTCAGGGGCGGCGGGGAGGGTCACACTATCCACAGGCTTCTGTTCTTCATCAGCTTGTTCCAAGAACACACAAAAATGTGGTTTAGACCACATTTCTGGGTAATCGCTGGACACGCTGAAAACTGACTTTTCTGTCTGCAGATAGACAAGCCATGAAGAGCGCTGTGGATGGAGGGGTGATACACTAGTAGCTGATGCCCTGTGGGGGGACGTGGGGGCCACACCACCATCCATGTGGACGTGAGAGGAGCCCTTTGTTACTGTCTTAACTCTCTTTGGGCTTAAACATGACAGAAGTAAGGATCAAAGGCAGAATGACGGAAGAGGAATACCTCTGCCCCCATCAAGCCCCTCGTCCCGCCCCACAGTTTTTAGCCTGCTGGGACCTATTAAACACTACAGTTTACAAGCTCAGTTAGCGTAACATCCAAGTCCAAGTTTAGTCCCACCAATCCTCCCAGAGTGGACAAATGCCTTCAAAAATCCCTGTGTGGAAACCATGGACAACAAAAGTGACCCCGAAGAGGTTCTGTCCCCACAGCCAGCAGTGCATCAGGCCAGGCTCACAGCGACCTGGAGGAAAGCCAACCATTCAACAAAGACTAAGAGAATCCCTTCTTGTTTGAAAGGTACTCCAAGAGCCAAAGCCTTTGAGTGTGTGGATCACAATAAACTGTGGAAAATTCTGAAAGAGATGGGAATACCAGACCACCTGACCTGTCTCTTGAAAAACTTGTATGCAGGTCAGGAAGCAACAATTAGAACTGGATATGGAACAACAGATTGGTTCCAAATAGGAAAAAGATTACATCAAGGCTATGTATTGTCACCCTGCTTATTTAACTTATATGCAGGGTACATCATGAGAAACGCTGGGCTGGAAGAACCACAAGCTGGAATCAAGATTGCCAGGAGAAATATCAATAGCCTCAGATATGCAAATGACGCCACCCTTATGGCAGAAAGTAAAGAGGAACTAAAGAGCCTTTTGATGAAAGAGGAGAGTGAAAAAGTTGGCTTAAAGCTCAACATTCAGAAAACGAAGATCATGGCATCCAGTCTCATCACTTCATGGCAAATAGATGGGAAAACAGTGGAAATAGTGGCAGACTTTATTTTTCTGGGCTCCAAAATCACTGCAGATGGTGATTACAGCCATGAAATTAATAGACGCTTACTCCTTGGAAGGAAAGTTTTGACCAACCTAGATAGCATATTCAAAAGCAGAGACATTACTTTGCCAGTAAAGGTCCTAGTCAAGGCTATGGTTTTTCCAGTAGTCATGTATGGATGTGAGAGTTGGACTGTGAAGAAAGCTGAGCACTGAAGAATTGATGCTTTTGAACTGTGGTGTTGGAGAAGACTCTTGAGAGTCCCTTGGACTGCAAGGAGATCCAACCAGTCCATCGTAAAGGAGATCAGTCTTGGGTGTTCATTGGAAGGTCTGATGTTGAAGCTGAAATTCTAATACTTTGACCACCTGATGTGAAGAGCTGACTCATTTGAAAAGACCCTGATGCTGGGAAAGATTGAGGGCAGGAGGAGAAGGGGACGACAGAGGATGAGATGGTTGGATGGCATCACTGACTCAATGGACATGAGTTTGGGTGGGCTCTGGGAGTTAGTCTTGGACAGGGAAGCCTGACGTGCTGCAGCTCATGGGGTCGCAAAGAGTTGGACACAACTGAGCAACTGAACTGAACTGAACTGAACTCCAAGAGCATCTATCCAGATATGTGCCTTATTTACATAATTTTGTGGCCATAAACAAGATGGAGTGGGTAGCCATTCCCAACCCAGGGACTGAACCTGGGTCGCCTGCATTGCAGGCAGATTCTTTACCACCTGAGCCACCAGGGAAGCCCATAAACAAGGCATGCTTCTGTTAAAAACTCATAATAAATTTACACTTAAAATTCAAGGGACAGAGTTTCCCAGTTTTAGAATCTTTCAAATTAAGAGCTTCAGTGGGCTTTCAACTCACTTTTGGGACTATAAGCATGCAACACTATTCATTAGCTTCCAGGAAAAACTGATTGTCATCACAGAAGATGAAAATTCAGTAGCTGACTGTATAACTGATGGGTGATGCTGGTAAAGGAGTATCAGGGTTTAGTAAGTTTGGCCAACAATCATTCCCTTCAGACCAGGGTGATGGACTGTCCTAGTGTGCCTGGAGTTGAACTGGTCACAGCACTTAAGTCCTATATCTGAGGGACCCTTCAGTCCAAGACAAACCAGGAGGGTTGGTCGCCCAAGCATGACAACCACTAAAACTAAACCTTAAAAGAAGACTTCAGATAATAAGCAACACAACGCTCTGAATCAAGGCTTCAAAAAAGAATCGTGCATGTTAATAGTTTAATGAGAGCAAACTAGTTTTTAACTGTTAAAATAAACATTATTAACTTCATTTTTATATTGTACTTTTTGTTTATTTTTTAGTCTATGGCTTTAAGGTACAAAATACAGTTTGTATAAAAGTAGATCACATTAACTTTGAGTAAACAAATAATCCGTGTATGTCCAGACATGTGGCTGAAGTTTCTTTACTGACCTGCTGAGCAAACCAACAAGTCTGAAGATAACTGTTTCAGGCTGCCATTTGCTTATAAAGTCATACAGAACTGACTATGATAGATTCCTTGAGATGCCTTAGTCTATACACATAATTTACTCTGAGTTCTTATGATTCAAGGTAAAAATAGAGAAACATTAAACCTAGATAGTATATTCAAAAGCAGAGACATTACTTTGCCAACAAAGGTCCGTCTAGTCAAGGCTATGGTTTTTCCTGTGGTCATGTATGGATGTGAGAGTTGGACTGTGACGAAGGCTGAGCGCCGAAGAATTGATGCTTTTGAACTGTGGTGTTGGAGAAGACTCTTGAGAGCCCCTTGGACTGCAAGGAGATCCAACCTGTCCATTCTGAAGGAGATCAACCCTGGGATTTCTTTGGAAGGAATGATGCTAAAGCTGAAACTCCAATACTTTGGCCACCTCATGCGAAGAGTTGACTCACTGGAAAAGACTCTGATGCTGGGAGGGATTGGAGGCAGGAGGAGAAGGGGACGACAGAGGATGAGATGGATGGATGGCATCACTGACTCAATGGACGTGAGTCTGAGTGAACTCCGGGAGTTGGTGATGGACAGGGAGGCCTGGCGTGCTGTGATTCATGGGGTCGCAAAGAGTTGGACATGACTGAGTGACTGAACTGAACTGAACTGAACTGAACTGAACTGAAAGATAGTGAAAATTCTCTTCCCCTGCCCCATCCTCCCCCATCTGGCTAACGCATAATACCTCCACCTAAATAATCATTTTTACTAGATTCTGACATATCCTTGCAAAGTTTTCTTTATAAAAATGTAAGAAAATGAATTTATTCTCTTATTGTTGTGCACAAAGATGGCACTGTTTTCTTTCTTTTCACTTAAAATACCTTGGAGGTCTGTATCAGGTTGTAAGAGCATATGCCTTCTATTTGCAGTTACATAGTATCACACTGAATGGATATTCCATGATTTATTTAACTGATTCCACACTTATGGATGTCTAGGTTGTCTCCAATTTGTTTTCCAACCACATAAAGCTGCAGTGGAAAAAAACAGCACTCGGGGCGTTTTGCACACATGCCAGGATGCATACAAAAGACTTTCCAGAAGTAGACCAGTTGGGTCCAAGGAGACTGAAGGCATGGATGCCAGGTTCAAGAACGGTACTTGGGTGCCCCACAGATTTCATGCCCAAAGTTATGTTGGATGTCTTTGTGTGAGTAATATAGCTACATCCTTACAAAACATGCTACAACCCAGTGCTCCTCAAACTGTAACACGCATGTAAATCACCTGTTCAGTTCAGTTCAGTCGCTCAGTCGAGTCTGACCCTTTGTGACCCCAAGGACTACAGCACGCCAGGTTTCCCTGTCCATCACCATCTCCTGGAACTTACTCAAACTCATGTCCATTTAGTCAGTGATGCCATCCAACCATCTCATCCTCTGAGCTTGAATCACTTGAGGAGCTTGTTAACTTGCAGATTTGGATTCCATGGATCTTGGAAGAGCCTAAGAGCAGGAGTTTCCAACAAGCCCCCCGATGAAGCCACTGCCGAAGGTCTGTGGACCACACAAGGCACTGCAAGGCCACAGCCATGAGGCAGAGGGTAGGGTGGGAGTGGGGAGTCAGCAATCCAGTCGTATCGACCTCTGCTCCACTACAAACGTGAAATGATGCACTGTATCAGGTACGATTTTCTATGGCAGCTCCTCACCTCAACTCTATCCCTCTCTACCCAGTCATTGCACAGGAAATTTACATAATTCAAAACAACACAAGTCTCTTCTCATAAAGGTTCTACAGTGAAACTGAAATGGTAACAAGAAACAGGGCTGATTATGTGAGCACAGCAGCTACTGAAGCATTTGTATAATCACTGTATCATTCAAACATAAAAAGAAATACATAATATGCTGTCTGTCACTCAGTGAGTGGATGAGAATGTTTGGTTCACACTTTTTTTCTTGCTATTGAAATGCTGCCTAGATAGATAGAAGCCTATTCCTCACAAAAATAACATTACCTTTGTTCAAAGCTAAATTACTCAAAGTCCTCGTGTGTGTGTGTGTGTGTGTGTGTGTGTGTGTGTGTGTGTGTGTGTGTGTGTTTTAGGATGGAACAAGGTTATATATGCTGGCTCATTAGAAAATGCCCTGATGCTGGCAAAGACTGAAGGCAGGAGGAGAACGGGACGACAGAGGATAAGATGGTTGGCTGGCATCACCAGCTCAATGGATTTGAGTTTGAGCAAGCTCCAGGAGTTGGTGATGGACAGGGAAGCCTGGTGTGCTGCAGTCCATGGGGTCGCAAAGAATCGGACATGACTGAGTGATTGAACTGAACTGAAGATTATAGATGTGTAGATAGATGCATTAAAGATCATGATTTTGTATTACAGAAAAAAAATTTACATTTCCTTATGATACACTGACCTCGTTTCTAGAACAGTTTTGCAAATAAAAAATGATATAACATCATATGACAGAGCAGGAAAAATGCTGGGTTGGGGGTCAGGTAACCTAAGGCTGAATCCTAACCTTACAAAGAGCTGAGTAACTGGAAACAAGTGACATGTATTCTCTGGGCCTGATTTCTTTTTGTCTGAAAAATAAAGGTATTGGACTAAATGTTCTCCAAAGCTCCTGCTTGCTTTAACATTCTTTGCTTCTGTAGAGACTAATTAATTATCTCATAAAGGTTACAAATCCACACTGCTATTATGAATAGAGTTAATTTTTTTTTAAGGGAAAAATGAGCACTTTTCCTTATCCTCCCTACCAGCACACTTCAGGAAATTAGGATGAATTGAGAGAAACAAAACCATCACTGTGCCTTCTTAGGTTTCCAACTTTAGTTCTGAAAACTGAAAATAAAAGCTTTGGCGGGGGGGTGGGGGGGACCCACTGCTCTGAACAAGGGGAGATAATAGTTTAAGGAACATAAAATGAGTCTCTTGCTATGGTACATTTCCATTAGCCAACTTAAAATCCGTGGTTTTGGAAGCCAGGATTATGAGGTTGGAAAACAACCCAAAAGGCTGGCCATTCTGTTCCCTCCTGACAGCCCCAGATGCATTATATACTTTTAGGACACACTGCAGTGATGTTTTGCAATTAATCACTGCCTAGAGTTCCCTGTCCAAGAATTCCAATCAAGGAAGTGAAACTGAAGGACTTTCACCCATTAATGTGCGTCTGGCAGTTTCGGGCCGTAAGCCCGGAGCCGTCAGATGATGCCCTTCCTTTCGCTCACTGTCAGACAAGTCCTTGATCACAGGATGTCCAAGTATCCTGCCATCATCTCTCTTTCATAAGAATGAAGGGCGGTACCAACTGCTTTCCAGAACTACAGAAAATGCTAAAATCCTATGCAGCATCTCCAGTAATAGACTACTCTTTGAATTTCACCCGCTGTGTCAAGTCTGCTTTTCAAAATTCCCTTTTGCTCTGATCCCAAGTGGGACACAGACTGAAGATAACTTAGATTAACCTTTCAGACAAAAATACAGGCAGGACAGCTTCCCATTGCTCTACTGGAACTGAGATGCAGACGCAGAGGCAAAAACGCCCTCATTTTGTCCAAATATCCTGAATGGAATATCTTCTTCTATTTGTATTCATCATGATTTTTATTTTCTGTATTCCATGATTGACATGTGAGGGCCATGTGGACAGGGGAGGGACTGTCCCTCTCAGCGTGAGCCAATCCCTGGAGATAGCAAACAGCCTGCCGGGGTCACATCTCTGACATGCAAGCCAAGCACTCCTGAGTCGATAGCTCACTCCCTCTCCTTACCAGCTCCTGCAGTCTGGGACACTATCCGCTTGCCCTAAACCAACCCCAGGGCCAGGTACTGGACAATCAGAGACAGCCTTTGTAGCCAGAGACCACTGGAATTATCCAGCCTAGCCGATCTTGAACCTGCTCAGCTTGCTGACCTTGCTTCCCCATTCATATCCCAGAAAACCAAACAAAGGCCCCTGCCTGAGTTTTTCCCTTCCCACTACTCCCCTCTGCCCGACTCTGGGGCCTCCCCACAGGGTCCTGCCCCTGTGAAGGGACCCCTACTCTTGGGAAATGTGAATCACAAACTATCTTTTCAATGGAAGTCGGCTCCATATGTTTACATAGCTATACCTGAACAAAAACAAAATCTCAGGTATACTTTAAAACAACATCTGCTAACACACTAAAAAAGGGAGAAAAAATCGAAACTGCTTTTATTAACATCTCCTTTCTATGGTTCCTCCACATGTAAATGGATTCCACTGGCTGATGCAAACTGGTATCAAGTCATATACAGGGCATGAAGCCAATATATGGAGGAACAAAATGATTTTTTAAAAAATTGATGCAATTGAAAAGTAAGAACTTAAAATAACCCTATTCTAAACACTTTTTCATTATTTAAGGACATGATAAAAAAAATTTCTCTGCCCTTGCTGCAGCCAGCCATGCCTCCCTCCTGTCAGTATGTCGGGTCCAGCACTCACAACATCAAGTTCAACTTCCTCTATTCTTCAGTCAAGACCCCATGAGCCTGGCCACCCACATGCACTTCGCTCATCTTACTTGCTCACTGTGTACCAACACTGAGCCTAACTGAAATTAAAAAGCCCTTAAAAATCTTCTAGGGCTTCCCTGGTTGGCTCAGACAGTAAAGAATCTGCCAGCAATGCAGGACAGCAGGTTCAATCCCTGTGTCAGGAAGAGCCTCTGATGAAGAAAATTGACAACCCACTCCAGCATTCTTGCCTGGAGAATCCCATGGACAGAGCAGACTGGTCGGCTACAGTCCATGGGGTCACAAAGAGTCAGACATGACTGAGCAACAAACACTAACTTAAAGTCCTCTACAACTTTCGTTCTAGAGACAAAGAAACTGAGCCCTGGTCTAGGAAAGGGCTTGACCTTGGTCACAGAGCCAGTTACCATCTGAGCCAAAGACCAAAATCTAAATATCCTGACCCCCATCCCAAGACGCATTTATAAAACTGCCGACAGAAGTATCCGCCAATCAGACAAGTCATTACAGCCATTCCGATCCCACCAGACGTCACAGGTGTCAGACTCGCCTCCAGCCCCACACCCTGGATCCCACTGCTTCTTTGGCCAGACAGTCTCAGCTGTGACCTTTCAACTTCCTTCTCTCTCAAGGTTAGCTGTTTATGGAAGAGCCAGACTTGAAGCTAGCAAATTTCATTCCCTCATTGTACATTTTACCAGGTTGGATTTAAGTGCCATTTGTTGTAACAATGTTACATATGCATTAGATATTTTTATTTCTAAATAAACTAAATAAAGCATTACATATGGACACCTTAGGCCCTCTTCACCCCCCAAGGTCGAGCTCTGACCCCCAGGGATTCTCTCTTTTTCTGAAGGCTACATGTACCCTGGATTCAAGTCACATACGTTGTTCAACATAAGTGAGCTCTCTTTAATTCAGTAATACTCTGAGATGCATAAGAATAAATAATGCCTCGTATTTCTACTTCTCAAAGTTCATAATTCACTGATTAGATCAGAGTCACAGATTCTTAGAGCTGCAGAGGGAGAGGAAGAACAGGAACTAACATTTATTCAGTATCAGATATTTTATATCCACAGTTAGACGACACATATTTTATTCTTGTATAGTCAAATAAAATTTCCTGTTTTCATTTGAGAAACTTGCATTTTTATGAAGGGAATTTGAAATTTTACAGCCTACATATGCTTTGGGGTTTTATGCCCAGAACACCCACATACATGCCAAACATCCATAAAATCACTTTGAAAAAAATGCTTAGCTTCCCCAGTTATCATGTAGCTACACTTTGCCAGTCAGTCCCTGGGTGGTGGGTGGCAAAGGCTACCAGAGGTACCCACGTGACACCCACCTCTGTGTGGGATGTTATGAAAAGCCTCATATGAGAAGGAGTCTAAGAGGGCAGGGAAGCCCCCTCTTCGAGTCTGCAGCGGCACCACGGAGCCCAGATCGGCAGGCAAGTCATCCGCAAGAGACACAAATGCTGCCCAAGGACAAGAGGCACTCTCCTGGACTGTGTCAGACAGAGTACCACCTGGGGTGACCTCTTCCAAGAACGATATGAAAGGCTTACCAGAATTTTTAAAGCACGAACTCTTTAAGACAAGAATTCTACTGGTGAGAGTTCACCTGTGAGTCAATTGCAAAATTATACTAAGATATGGGAATAAGAACACTGGGTGTAACTGGGTGTGTGATGACCAAAAATAAAAGCCACCTAAATGTGTGCTGTGGGGGCGCCGTTTAAGTGAGTTACAGTATATCACAGAGTGGAAGGCTACGCACCACCGGAAGCAATGGGATGGTCTGCACCTCTAAGACGTGAGCGCAGAAATGCCAAATTCAGAACAACAGTTGCCTGTGTATACATGTGTGAAGAAAGTGTATATGTGTACATGCATAAAGGATTTGGGTTTTTGACCTTTTTTGTTTTGGTTTTTTGTTTGTTGATTCCTTTATGAAAAGACTGGGGGTTTAACAGCAGTAGGGGGTACAATAAGAATTTTAATTTTAATACCTGTCTGTGCTATTTTATCTTTTTTAACTGGGTGTCTATACACGGAAGACTATAAATAGTTTTAAAATCCTACAATGAAATACATGGAAATATTAGTCTAGGAAGATGTTCACTGACAGATATTAATATCAGCATCTAAAAATTATTACATATCCAAGATATGTATGACATTACTGTCTCAAAAGCAGATGTTCAGAAAGCACCCAATTATCATTAGTTTGACGTTTTCGACGCTTAATCTGCCAGTGCTATTTTGCTTGGCTGGCTGGAAATGTCACTTTAGAGCCAGAAGGGTAACATTGAAAGTAAAGGATGCCACTGATATTTCAAACAAAATTCAGACACGACCTCAGTGACCGAATCTCCCTCCACAGTGAATGCAACAACAGAGGTGACCGTGCATCCTGTATTAAAATTTTTAACTTAAATAATGAAAAGGGACACAGGCAATGAGCTGCAAACAGATCGTGGAACGTGGAATTCACCCAAATGTACCCTATCTACTGATCTTCTTAACATCTCTTATGTGAAAGAAAAAGTTTGAGTCACTTTGTTGTGTTTGACTCTTTGCAACCCCATGGTCTGTACAGGCTCTTCTGTCCATGGAATTTTCCAGGCAAAACTACTGGAGTGGGTTGCCATTCCGTTCTCCAGGGAATTTTCCCCATCCGGGGATTGAACCCACGTCTCCTGCACTGGCAGGTGGATTCTTTACCATCTGAGCCACCTGGGAAGCCTGGTTTACCCAGAACATATTTCCTTTGGTCCTCCCTCTCATGAAACTTTGGGTTTTTGCTTAACTGACCTAACCAATATGGATTGGCTGCAGTTTACCTGTACAGATTCTACTCAGAAAGTCTGACTTTCTGAGAGTGTCAAGGCAGAGGTACTCTAGGTACTAGCTCCCCATCACACAAGGCATAGCCTGGTGGTCTGCAGCAGAGAAAGTAAAAAACTTCACCAATCCAGCTACTCATGACCAGTCTTTGTATATTAGTAAACAGTAGTAGACATATTTTAGTAAGTTAGTTGGAATTACTTTTTTGACAGAGCAGATTTACCTTTCTGGAGAACCAAAACTTAGTATTATATGAGTCCCACTGGAGCCATGATTCAAAAGGTTGTACAGTATGAATAATTTTAACTATAATTTACATGTAATTTTTTTTTAAGTCTAAGGACCCAAATCACCTGTAGTCCCCAGTGTTTTAGAATCTTATATCTGACTTCTTATTTGATATTTCCACCTGAATAGTGAGGCTTCACAAGTGGCACAGTGGTAGAGAATCTGATTGCCAATACAGGAGACGCAAGAGATGTGGGTTTGATTCCTGCATTGGGAAGATTCCCTGTAGTAGGAAATGGCAACCCCCTCCAGTATTCTTGCCTGGAGAATTCCATGGACAGAGGAGCCTGGTGGGCTACAGCCCACTGGGTCACAAAGAGTCAGACACGACTAAGTGACTGATCACCCACACATAGCCTGAACAGTGACCCTAAATACTACACACTGAGCACACGATTGCCCCTCCCATGAACTCCCAGTTCCTCTTGCTCTTCCCATTTGCACTAATGATGACAGTGGCTGCCCATCTGCCCATATCTGCTCCTACAGTTGTTCAGACTGTGCACTGCACAAGAGCACCGAGCCAAGGGGCTGGTGAAAATTGACATTCACCCTGGGCTCTGCATGTTACAGAGAAGAATTGACTGCTGGTTGGATCTGTTTATTTTACTTTAACCTTTGCTTCCCTTTGCTTTTGTGTACTGAAAGGATTCTGTCCAAACATAACCTGCCTTGGGGAACCTGCTTTTTTGCCTGAATGTTAAACCAAAGTGCCTTTGTTCAGGACCCTGTCCACCTGTGGGTGGCTACAGGAAGGAAGAAACAGACACCTTTCCTCCCTGAGGCTGACCATTCCAGGAGATATTTGCAAGATTAATGGCCTTTTTACCTTCTTACCTCCTCCCTTATCTTTGTTCCATAAAAGAACCTAGCGTCCAGACCTGGATAAGACGGTTATTTTGAGACATTAGTCTGCCATCTTCTCGGTCTGCCAGCTTTCCAAATGAAGTTGTATTCCTTGTCTCAACACTTTGCATTCAACTTATTGGCCCATAGTGAACTTGGATTCAGTAACATGTACACCGGCCATTCCTCCTGCCACAGAGTTTCTACCTGCCAGGATGAAAATGTGTCTTTTTCTAATTCAAACGAAAACACCTCTGGGCTAATGGCGGTCCTGACTCTGCCAGAGCCACCATCGCTTCGTCTTTCCCTTCCTTCCCCCGACATGCCCACCAGGTTGGGGTGTTGAATTTACTCAGCGTGTCTTGAATTCATTGTCCACTCTGCTCCTACTCACTGACCCCCTTCCCCTCAGTCTCACGCCCCATGAGCACAGGTTTCTTGTCCTCTGGACACCACGTGCCCACAGCTCCCCAGTCCTGCACAGTGCTGGCCCCTTAACCTCAGAGCCACTGCCTCCTCTGTCAGCCTCTCCCACACTTACTCATTCTGCAGGACGTGACTGAACAGTTGCGCCTCCTTGAGAAAAGCCTTCCTCGCTCATCTCCGGCTCCAATGGACAAGGTGTGTGTGTCTTACCTCAAACGCACCACACCTGTCCTTGTCTCAGCCACAACACTTCAGACACTTCCTGTTTCCATCTGCAGAGGTGTCTCCCTTATGAGGCTGTGAGCATGTTGATGACCAGGACTGTGGACGCCTGATCCCCTGTTCACTGTCTCCACAGGCCGCTCTCAACAAACTCCCCACACGCCCCAAACTGCATACGCACATCTCTCGAATTACAGAAAAGCCTGGAGCCCAGAGGATATTAGCTCTGCACCCATATGATACTCCTGTTAGGGTGCTGGTATGACTACTAATAGTATGAGCATGTTCTCAAACTCTGTAACTCCCCTCCCTTTCTCCTTGGCATACAAAAAACAAAAAACCCACAAATACCACATCCTCACAGCCATTTGCTTCTGGCCAGATAATATTTATGTCCTTAAAATGGACACTTTCCTGCTAAATTCAATTTTGTACTCATTTTGTTGGATATAAATACAATTTATCATGTTTAGCTCCGGGTAATACTCCAAACATCTATGCAAATGAACAGTTTAGACCTGATGCCTCTAGCAAAGTATTGTTGCATGCTAAGCACAACTGAGGCTGGCCTGCGTATGACTAATAACACCCCGTGGCTTGTCAAACTGAAATCATCTGGCTACTAAGGATCTTCTCCTTACCATCTGTGATCTGTCCTGATAATACCTGGTAATTATCTCAGTAACTTCAGTTTGTTTCAGAAAGCAAGAAAGCTTGAATTTATATTATTATGTATTGAGGAAAAAATTAGAACTTTTTATGCTGAGAAGTTTCAAATTACAATTTAGTAGCAGATTCTCTTCAGACTTAGAAATAATAAAGCAAAAATATAAAAGGTACTTAACAGCCCATATATTCTGTCAGACAAAAAAGAAAAAGGAATCAGATACAAATTCCATCAAATACAATACTAAGGAGAGGAATGGTATGTAGACAGATGACAGATGGATCGATAGACAGATAGACAGGTGGCCGACGGGCTGATACACAGAAAGACAGACAGACAGTGGGGAGTTTGATGTAATTCCTTCGACCATCAATTCTCAGCATGTATTCTAAGCAACCAAACACAACACTTCTTTTGACATAAACTGAACCTGATATCGTTGGCCCAGCATCAAAATAAATGGATTATTCTGATTTTCCAGGATACACAGCCTACTCCCAGGGGTCCCAAATGTCATGTCAGCCCCATGCCTCCCTGCTGAGCTTTAGAGAAATTAAAAAAAAAAAATTTCAGCACCGAGGAGGAATAACGTCAGATTGAAAACAAGAAGCAAAGGTGAGCAGCAGCAGGCGGAGCCACGCCCCAGGGCACTCCTGTGACACCACCCCAACACCTGCTACAAAGGACAAGGTCATTTTAAGTGATTTCAATTAAAGAAACTTCTAGTGTTTCATATTTAAACAAAAAGACAGGAATATGTAGAAATGACCTGTATTTCTGTGAAGAATGTGGAAATAGTGTGCTGATTTTCCAAATTAATCCTCTTCCTTAATCGCTTTTATTTTCCTTCACGGTTCATAGAATTTTCTGGCTGCAAGTGGCCAAACGCTTGTCTTACTGACCCCCTAATTAAGCAGACAAATTAGATTGTCAATTAGAAAGCCTGTGAACGGTTTCAATACTTCAAATTAAAGTAGTAAATAAACAATAAAAGTAATGTACAGTCTGTCTCTGTCTGGCTGCTGTTTGGTAATTCCTCCAGAAATATTTATCGATCGTCTACTATCATCAGGACAGTCACAGATGCTTGCAGAATATAAGAAAGGCTTAACAGACATTCTGGAGAAGGAGAGAACCATGTGTTCATACACCCTGGATAACCTAGCACAGTCTTGCCTTATGCCTCTTGTCCTAGAATAACTACTAATAACACTGCCTTTCACTCCCCAAAACATTTCTGATTAAACAGTAAATCACATATGGTCTCCCTATGGATAAGAAACACACATATATTAACAAGAAATATAATGCATGCCTTTAAAGAATTACAAATGAGCAATTCACGTGGTGTTCCCAGAGGGAGAGAACGTCCACATAGATTAGAAAACGCGTATTTCAGCTGTTTCTAGGTCGCTGCATAGAATATAAAGTGAATTTAGCACCAAAATAGGCAATACAGATATCCAGTTAGTGCACTGATTTCCCATTATTCCAAAGATGTAACAGACTAAAATGTGTTTGTCCACTTCATTCTCAGAACCTGTAACACATAGTAGTGGGTGTTTGAATAAATTCATAAGTAATTACAACTGAATGCATCTGGGCAGTTCGGCACAGACAGCAGCTCCCCACTCCCTGTATTGATAGTAATAGCTAACGTGAGCTGAGCGCCCACGTGCACCTGGCACGGCTGGATCTCCTCTACAGACAGACTTTCAGTTCATTCGTATTAATTAATTCTTATGACAACGCAACTTTCTTTAAGCCATTATCACCTCCTTTTCACAGATGAGGAAACACTGCTCAAGTTTACACAACACAGACTCTTCCCAAAAAAAGAGAAGAGAAAGGAACACTTCAAGTTCATTCTGTGAGATCACTATTGTCTTGATTTCAAAATCAAACAAAGATATCACAAGAAAAGGACAGACCCATATCCCTTATGATTATAGGTATAAAAGTCTTCAACAAAAGACTAGCAGATTGAATCCAGCAACATACAAAAGTGTTAGCATGACCAGGAATGCACAGTCAGCTTAACATTAAAAGATTAATTCACATAGTATCCCCCAGGAAGGGGCTTCGCTCATGGAAAGATCTGCCTGCAGTGCAGTTCGACCGCTCAGTCGGGAGGATCCCCTGGAGGAGGGCATGGCAACCCACTCCAGTATTCCTGCCTAGAGAATTCCATGGACAGAGGAGCCTGGTGGGCTACAGTCCATGGGGGTCACAAACAGCTGGACACAACTGAACGACTGAGCACGCACACACCCAGTGTCTTGGCATATGATTGTTCATGGTAATCTCTTATGATCCTTATTATTTCAGTGGTATCAGTTGTATCCTCTTGCACTTCTGATTTTATTTGAATCTTCCCTCTGTTGGTTAATTACTTTAGCTAAGGATTTGTCAATATATTGCTTATCTTCTCAAAAATATCAATTCAAGAGTTGGAGTTTTTTTTCTATCTTATTTATTTTTGCCCAATCCTTTGCTATTTTTGTCCTTCTGCTAACTTTGGGTTTAGTCTCTTCTCCTTTTTCCACCTTAGCTTATTTGAGATCTTTCCTCTTTTTTAATGTAGGAATTTAGCACAATAAATTCTATCTTAGTACTGTTTTTGCTGTATCCCCTATATTCTGGTATGTTGTGTTTTCAGTTTCATTTCTCTCAAGGTATTTTCCAATTTCCTTTCAGATTTCTTATTTGACCCAATGGTTGTTCAAGAATTTGTTATTCTATTTCCACCTGCTTACGAATTTTCCAGTTTTCTTCCTGCTACTGATCTCTACTTTCACTCCATTCTGACTGGTAAAGGTACTTGGCATGACTTCAATCATTTTAAATTTCTTAAGACTTGTTTCGTGAACTACGATATGACTAATCCTGCAGAAAGTTTCATATGTACTTGAAAAGAAAGGCTATTCTGCCATTATCAGGTAGAAAGCTCTGTTTTTTGTTTGTTTTTTCTGTTGGGTTCATTTGTCCACAGTGTAGTTCAAAGCCTCCGTCTCCTTACTGACCTTCTCTCAGATCCTCCACCCATCACTGAAAGTGGGTGCTGAAGTCTTCTGCTGTACCTGTTATTGTCTGGGTCTCCTTTCAGTTCTGTTCATGCTTGCTTTACATTGAGGTGCTCTGAAGTTAAATACGTACGTATTTATAATTATTTCTTCCTGGCTGATTGACCGCTATATCATTACGTAATACTCTTCTTTGCCTCTCGCAAGAGTTTTTGACTTGAGCCTACGTTGTCTGCTATCAGCATAGCTACCCCCTGTTCTGTTTTGCTCACCATTTACATGAACTATCTCTGTTCGTCCCTTCACTTTTCTTAGCCTGAATTCTCGACTCTCCTGGAATTTAGTGTCACATCCTCACTCTTGCTGTGGCTCCACTTGGACCAAATGCACTTGCCTTGGGTTTGTCCTAACACTTGTTTGGCAATCGACAGATACAATGAGAGCCAAGGCTTGAAATGTGCAGTGACAACCAGTCCTGGCCCCACTGCAGTGCAACACCCACTGTTCACAAAGCATGCTGAGTTACCCTTCTCCCCCTCAGAGCAGGCCCCAGGATGAACAGAGGTAAAGCACACCTGAGCCGATGCACAGCCTGCAGCCAGGCCCAGCATGCCGAGCCTGAAGCCTGACATGAACCACCCAGGCAGGCCCAGCTCAGATCGGCCGCATCTCAAACCACCAAAGATTCGTGACTGTGCAAATAAGCAGGCGGTGTTTTAAGATGCTCGAGCTTGGGGAAGTTTGTGAGGCAATATTTTTGGTAGCAAGAGCAGACAGATATCACGATCCAAATGGGGGGAAAAAGAGGGAAAACTGTGAATATGTATTTTACACAGAAATGTATGGAAAGTAGCTCAGCCTTGTTAGTGATCAGGGAGATCAAAACTAAAAAACCACAGTGAGACACCAAGTCACGGTGATTCAAGAACTCGGACATTAGACCTTGGCAAGGCTGAGGAGCACCATGAGCACGGAAAACAATGCAGTGTAACCCTGAAAGCTGATGATGTTCTTGCAAACTCTGTGACCCCAAGACTCCAGCTATTCCACTCCATTTGGAGGCAAGTTCAGCAGTGTCCTGCTGCAGGGGCAGGGGCTCTGGGTACAGACCTGGGTATGGCATAAGCCCTCTTGGAGGAGGTCGCCATTAACCCCACCATACAGCTGCCAGGACTTACACAGGACTGGGGAAACAGACTCTGGGAGGGCACCATGTGTGCGTCAGGACCCAGGAGAAAGGAGCAGTGACCCCACAAGAGACTGACCCAGACTTGCCTGTGAGTGTCTTGAGACCATCCTCCAAAAAAAGAAATGCAAAAAGGCAAAATGGTTGTCTGAGGAGGCCTTACAAATAACTGAGAAAAGAAGAGAAGTGAAAGGCAAAGGAGAATAGGAAAGATATACCCATTTGAATGCAGAGTTCCAAAGAATAGCAAAGACAGATAAGAAAACCTTCCTCAGTGATCAACGCAAAGAAATAGAGGGAAACAACAGAATAATAAAGACTAGAGATCTCTTCAAGAAAATTAGAGATACCAAGGGAACATTTCATGCAAAGATGGGCACAATAAAGGACAGAAATGGTAGGGACCTAACAGAAGCAGAAGATATTAAGAAGACATGGCAAGAATACACAGAAGAACTGTACAAAAAAGATCTTCATGACCCAGATAATCACGATGGTGTGATCACTCACCTAGAGCCAGACACCCTGGAATGTAAAGTCAAGTGGGCCATAGGAAGCATGACTATGAACAAAGCTAGTTTAGTGGAGGTGATGGAATTCTAGTTGAGCTATTTCAAATCCTAAAAGGTGATGCTATGAAAGTGCTGCACTCAATATGCCAGCCGATTTGGAAAACTTAGCAGTAGCCACAGGACTGGAAAATGTCACTTTTTATTCCAATCCCAAAGAAAGGCTATGACAAAGAATGCTCAAACTACCACACAACTGCACTCATCTCACACGCTAGCAAAGTAATGCTCAAAATCCTCCAAGCCAAGCTTCAACAATATGTGAACCGTGAACTTCCAGCTCTTCAAGCTGGATTTAGAAAAGGCAGAGGAAACAGAGAGCAAATTCCCAACATCTGCTGGATCATGGAAAAAGCAAGAGAGTTCCAGAAAAACATCTACTTTTACTTTATTGACTACACCAAAGCTTTTGACTGTGTGGATCACAACAAACTGTGGAAAATTCTGAAAGAGACGGGAACACCAGATCACCTTACCTGCCTCCTGAGCAACCTATATGCAGGTCAAGAAGCAACAGTTAGAACTGGACATGGAACAACAGATTGGTTCCAAATCGGGAAAGGAGTATGTCAAGGTTGTATATTGTCACCCTGCTTATTTAACTTATATGCAGAGGACATCACGAGAAACGCTGGGCTGGAAGAAGCACAAGCTGGAATCAAGATTGCCGGGAGAAATATCGATCACCTCAGATATGCAGATGACACACCCTTATGGCAGAAAGTGAAGAAGAAGTAAAAAGCCTCTTGATGAAAGTGAAAGAGGAGAGTGAAAAAGTTGGCTTAAAACTCAACATTCAGAAAACGAAGATCATGGCATGTGGTCCCATCACTTCATGACAAACAGATGGGGAAACAATGGAAACAGTGACACTTTCTTTTTGGGGGCTCCAAAATCACTGCACATGGTTACTGCAGCTATGAAATTAAAAGACATTTGCTTCTTGGAAGAAAAGTTATGACCAACCTAGACAGCATATTAAAAAGCAGAGACATTACTTTTCCAAGAGAGGTCCTTCTAGTCAAATGGTTTTCCCAGTAGTCATGTATTGATGTGAGAGTTGGACCATAAAGAAAGCTGAGCACTGAAGAACTGATGCTTTTGAACTGTGGTGTTGGAGAAGACTCTTGAGAGTCCCTTGGACTGCAAGGACATCCAATCAGTCCACCATAAAGGAAATCAGTCCTGAATATTCACTGAAAGGACTGATGCTAAAGCTGAAACTCCAACACTTTGGCAACATGATGGGAAGAACTGACTCATTTAAAAAGACCCTGATGCTGGGAAAGATTGAAGGTGGGAAGAGAAGGGGAGAACAGAGGATGAGATGGCTGGATGGCATCACCGATTCAATGGACATGAGTTTGAGTAAGCTCTGGAGTTGGTGATGGACAGGGAGGCCTGGCCTGCTGCAGTCCACAGGGTTGCAAAGAGTCAGACATGACTGAGTGACTGAACTGAACTGAGGAGGCAAGTTCGTATTAATGGACCAGGGGTGGGGTGGAATTGGGAACTATCCAAATATCTACAAGAATCTGAAAAACTAACTGTGTTACAGTCACATAATATAATGTTACATAGTGAAGACGAAACAACTGCAACTACATTTATAAGAACAAAAATATGAGCAATAACATTGAACGAACAAAGGAAACCAGAAGCCTGTCTACATTTTTAATGTAAAACCATCCAAAAGCACTCAATATGTGCCTTAGAGATATATTCTTAAGTGGGAAATTACTTTGAAGAAGAAAAGAAGTGATAAACATAAAATTCAGCATAGCAGTTGACAGGAAAACAAACATTATCATAATGTTTTCATTAAGTCGGATGTTGGCTTTGTGTCTCTTTTTCTGCTAGGGTTTATAACTTACTTATAAAGTGTATTGTTTTGTATCTCTAAAATGTTAAAGGATTTTTCTAGACATGTGAAGTGGTTACCTTAATCATCCAATATAAGGAAAGAAAAACTGAGGAAGAAGAATAGACACCATATTCTTTTTTAACCAAACAGTCCATTTTCCCTGTGTCTAAATCCCTTTCCTCTTACACATGGGGTAGGGCAGAGCTCCCTAAACCCTTTCTGAGCATGTGTGATGTGGGTTAGTAAGAGTCAGGTGGGCCAGGAGCCCTGGATACTCTGCCAGCCTCCAACCCCTCAGCCCTTGAGGAAGGAGGAGTCGGTGAACCAGGCATCAGCTTTCTTCATGCTCCTCGACGGACATAGGGTAGGTGCTGAACCCAGCATCTCCGCCTCCGTGGAGTCAAGTCTGAGCAGGGACAGAAGAGGAGGATGCAAATCACTCATTAGAGAAACTCAGTCTGGTTCTCTTAAGCAAAAAGGCATTTGCTGGAAGAATATCCAGGGCTCAGAGAGTTAACATCTATGGCAAGATAAAAAAGGAAAAAAGGAAATGCATATTAAAAATAAACATCCTTTCACACCATGAATGAGGCTGGTAAAGGTTAGTCTTGTCAAGTGTCAGAGATGGCAGGAAGCGGCAGGAACCATTACAGGTCACTGAACTGTAACCTGGTGCAACCACCAGTTAGCTTCAGCTGTTTCTAGATGTATAGAGACACTTGCACGTGTGCAAGTGAAACACGTTTATTCTCATATTGTTTATAATAAGAAAAAATTGGTCATACCCCCAAATATGCATCAAGGAATGGACAAAGAAATTGGAATATATTCAAAACTGGAAGGCAATATAGCATTTAACAAATGAGCTGGAGTGATATACATTCTATCATAGATAAATCTCTAAAATACGTCTGGACAAAAAAGATCAAGTTGCAGGATGCCGCAGATGATGTATGTGATGACTGCTGACATAACATCAACATCTAAGAAGATATAAAAACATGGCAGAGAATGATACAAACTACAGCATCATAGTTACATCTCAGGACTGCTGGATATGAACAAGTCTGGGGTCAGGAGGTTTCAGCTATAATTACAATGTTTCCATTTTATGTTTTAAAAACAGGGAAGCAAGGTGGCTTCCCTAGCAGTTCAGAGGTTAAGATTTCTCCTTACAGTGTTGGGGGGAGGGGTCCACATTTCATCCCTGGTCACGAAACTAGGATCCCTCATGCTTTGTGGCCAAAAAAATTCCAATGCCAAATACCATGGACAGAGAGCCTAGTGGGCTACAGTCATTGGGGTCGCAAAGAGTCGAACGTGACTGACCAACTAACACTTTCACTTTTTCCCTATGATTTTTAAATCTGAATGGCCAGCATAGAGCTCTTCATTTCCTTACTCTCTATCAGTTCAGTTCAGTCGCTCAGTCGCGTCCGACTCTTTGCGATTCCATGAATCTCAGCACGCCAGGCCTCCCTGTCCATCACCATCTCCTGGAGTTCACTCAGACTCACATCCATCAAATCGGTGATGCCAACCAACCATCTCATCCTCTGTCATCCCTTTTTCCTCCTGCCCCCAATCCCTCCCAGCATCAGAGTCTTTTCCAATGAGTCAACTCTTCTCATGAGGTGGCCAAAGTACTGGAGTTTCAGCTTTAGCATCATTCCTTCCAAAGAAATCCCAGGGCTGATCTCCTTTAGAATGGACTGGTTGGATCTCCTTGCAGTCCAAGGGACTCTCAAGAGTCTTCTCCAACACCACAGTTCAAAAGCATCAGTTCTTCATCGCTCAGCCTTCTTGACAGTCCAACTCTCACATCCATACATGACCACTGGAAAAACCATAGCCTTGACTAGACGGACCTTTGTTGGCAAAGTAATGTCACTGCTTTTGAATATACTATCTAGGTTGGTCATAACTTTCCTTGCAAGGAGTAAGCGTCTATTAATTTCATGGCTGCAATCACCATCTGCAGTGATTTTGGAGCCCCCCAAAATAAAGTCTGACACTGTTTCCTCTATTTCCCCGTCTATTTCCCATGAAGTGATGGGACCAGATGCGATGATCTTCGTTTTCTGAATGGTGAGCTTTAAGCCAACTTTTTCACTCTTTTCTTTCACTTTCATCAAGAGGCTTTTTAGTTCCTCTTCACTTTCTGCCATAAGGGTGGTGTCATCTGCGTATCTGAGGTGACTGATATTTCTCCCGGCAATCTTGATTCCAGCTTGTGCTTCTTCCAGCCCAGCATTTCTCATGATGTACTCTGCATATAAGTTAAATAAGCAGGGTGACAATATACAGCCTTGACGTACTCCTTTTCCTATCTGGAAGCAGTCTGTTGTTCCATGTCCAGTTCTAACTGTTGCTTCCTGACCTGCATACAGATCTCGAGAGTAAGTCAGGTGGTCTGGTATTCCCATCTCTTGAAGAATTTTCCACAGTTTATTGTGATCCACACAGTTAAAGGCTTTGGCATAGTCAATAAAGCAGAAATAGATGTTTTTCTGGAACTCTCTTGCTTTTTCCATGATCCAGCGGATGTTGGCAATTTCATCTCTGGTTCCTCTGCCTTTTCTAAATCCAGCTTGAACATCTGGAAGTTCACAGTTCACATATTGCTGAAGCCTGGCTTGGAGAATTTTGAGCATTACTTTACTAGCGTGTGAGATGAGTGCAGTTGTGCGGTAGTTTGAGCTTTCTTTGGTATTGCCTTTCTTTGGGATTGGAATGAAAACTGACCTTGTCCAGTCCTGTGGCCACTGCTGAGTTTTCCAAATTGGCTGGCATATTGAGTGCAGCACTTTCACAGCATCATCTTTCAAGATTTGAAAGAGCTCAACTGGAATTCCATCACCTCCACTAGCTTTGTTCGTAGTGATGCTTTCTAAGGCCCACTTGACTTCACATTCCAGGATGTCTGGCTCTAGATTAGTGATCACACCATCGTGATTATCTTGGCCGTGAAGATCTTTTTTGAATAGTTCTTCTGTGTATTCTTGCCACCTCTTCTTAATATCTTCTGCTTCTGTTAGGTCCATACCATTTCTGTCCTTCATCGAGCCCATCTTTGCATGAAATGTTCCCTTGGGATCTCTAATTTTCTTGAAGAGATCTCTAGTCTTTCCCATTCTGTTCTTTTCCTCTATTTCTTTGCATTGATCACTGAGAAAGGCTTTCTTATCTCTTCTTGCTATTCTTTGGAACTCTGCATTCAGATGCTTATATCTTTCCTTTTCTCCTTTGCTTTTCGCTTCTCTTCTTTTCACAGCTATTTGTAAGGCCTCCCCAGACAGCCATTTTGCTTTTTTGCATTTCTTTTCCATGGGGATGGTCTTGATCCCTGTCTCCTGTACAATGTCACGAACCTCATTCCATAGTTCATCAGGCACTCTATCTATCAGATCTAGGCCCTTAAATCTATTTCTCACTTCCACTGTATAATCATAAGGGATTTGATTTAGGTCATACCTGAATGGTCTTGATTTTCCCTACTTTCTTCAATTTCAGTCTGAATTTGGTAATAAGGAGTTCATGATCTGAGCCACAGTTAGCTCCCGGTCTTGTTTTTGCTGACTGTATAGAGCTTCTCCATCTTTGGCTGCAAAGAATTTAATCAATCTGAGTTCGGTGTTGACCATCTGGTGATGTCCATGTGCAAAGTCTTCTCTTGTGTTGTTGAAAGAGGGTGTTTGCTATGATCAGTGTGTTCTCTTGGCAAAACACTATTAGCCTTTGCCCTGTTTTACTCTGTATTCCAAGGCCAAATTTGCCTGTTACTCCAGGTGTTTCTTGACTTCCTACTTTTGCATTCCAGTACCCTATAATGAAAAGGACATCTTTTGGGGGTGTTAGTTCTAAAAGGTCTTGTAGGTCTTCATAAAACTGTTCAACTTCAGCTTCTTCAGTGTTACTGGTTGGGGCACAGACTTGGATTACTGTGATATTGAATGGTTTGCCTTGGAAACAAACAGCGATCATTCTGTCGTTTTTGAGATTGCCTCCAAGTACTGCATTTCAGACTCTTTTGTTGACCATGATGGCTACTCCATTTCTTCTGAGGGATTCCTGCCCACAGTAGTAGATGTAATGGTCATCTGAGTTAAATTCACCCATTCCAGTCCATTTTAGTTTGTTGAGTCCTAGAATGTCGACATTCACTCTTGCCATCTCCTGTTTGACCATTTCCAATTTGCCTTGGTTCATGGACCTAACATTCCAGGTTCCTATGCAATATTGCTCTTTACAGCATTGGACCTTGCTTCTATCACCAGTTACATCCACAACTGGGTATTGTTTTTGCTTTGGCTCTGTTAGGTAGGTAGAATAGGGAAAAGGAGTCCAAAGTGGCGGTGGCTAAAAGACAAGGAAGGTCAAAGGAAGGTCCGAGGACCAGAGTGAAGACTTCAGGTAGAACAAACAGCACCCCTGGCTAAGCCCAATTTGCAGAGGGCAGGCCCAGGGGGAGGAAGAAAAGATGTGAAAGGAGGAGCCAAAGCACTTTCTCTCTCTTTCTCTCCCGCGTGCGTGGGCTCTTTCTCTCTCTCTCCGTCTTACTCCCTCTCTCTCTCCTTCCCCCACGCACTCCTCCACTCTCTTCTCTTCGAGTCTTTGGGTTGGCATGCCCTCATGCTTTGAGGATGGATTCTCCTGCTATCTTCTAAATAAAGCAGAGCTGTAACACTGATTTGCTTAAGAGCTATACCACGGTTTGTCCAAGACCCGAGAGCTGTGACGCGCCGAGGGCTTTAATGTCCGTCGCTCCAAATCTTTGTTGGGATGAGACAAAGAACCGAGGAACATACGCTCACGTGACAGCCCCATCCCTTCATTCTTTCTGGAGCGTTTTCTCCACTGATCTCCAGTAGCGTGTTGGGCACCTAGTGACCTGGGGAGTTCCTCTTTCAGTGTCTTATCATTTTGCCTTTTCATACTGTTCGTGGGGTTCTCAAGGCAAGAATACTGAGGTGGTTTGCCATTCCCTTCTCCAGTGGACCACATTCTGTCAGACCTCTCCACCATGACCCTCCCATCTTGAGTGGCCCCTCAGGGCATGGCTTAGTTTAATAGAGTTAGACAAGGCTGTGGTCCTAGTGTGATTAGATTGACTAGTTTTCTGTGATTATGGTTTCAGTGAGTCTGCCCTCTGATGCCCTCTTGCAACACCTACCGTCTTACTTGGGTTTCTCTTCTCTTCACCGCCGCCCCTCCTGACCTTGAACGTGGAGTAGCTCCTCTAGGCCCTCCTGTGCCTGCACAGCCACTTCCCCTTGGACGTGGGGTTGCTCCTCTCGGCCGCTACCTCTGACCTTGGGTGTGGGTTAGCTCCTCTCGGCCTCCACCCCTGACCTTGGGCGTGGGTTAGCTCCTCTTGGCTGCTCCTGCACTGTCGCAGCCTGGCACTTCGGCTGCGGCCCCTGACCTTGGACACAGGGTAGCTCCTCTATACTTCAGTGCAAATTTGAAATATTTATAATAAAAATGCAACCTTCAAGGGTACTTTCATAGGAGGAATTTTCTGTGTCCCCATAGTTAACTTCTGTGAGGGTTTCATTGCCTGTGAATGCTATCATCCAATAACAAAGTTACAAGCTCCCTCAATATCAGCCTCAAACAACATCAGGGACTCACAACAAACCACAGACACCATCATCCCAGCAGACACTATTTATCGAGGCAGCCCTTTCTATGTGCCAGACCTGCGGGGCAGCCTCTCAACAGCCCTTCCAGAAGTAATGAGCCCCAGGTGACAAACCAGTCAGGGCACAGCTAGAACTTGTCTTACTCCAAAAGGTTACACCTTAATGAACAGCTCCTTTTCCAAAATCTTGTTGCTGCTGACTCTGGCTACACCATGGAGGCAAAGCACGTGTTTAAAGCAAAGGAGTAACGTTAACATCTGTAATGGGAAAACATGTACATGAATGACTTGCCTAAGCTCTTGTGGCTGGCTGATAGCACAGCCAGGACTAGAATCCAACATCTGGGCAACAGACCACTTCACATCTTACCAAGGAGAACAGGCTACATGCGTTAGGACAGATTTTTCCAGCAAATGCCACTTTGGAGCCCTGCCAAGATCAAATTTCTGATGTCAGAACACTGAGCACTGTTCGAAATAAGCCTCCTTCTAGGGGTGGCCTTAACACATTGGCACTCACATCACGACAACTGGTGCAGCTGCCTGAAACGACATGCCACATTAAAAGACAGGAACATACATTATTAGCAGAAATAAATCAAACTGTTTTGTTACTAGTGCATGTCTCTATGACAAGCATTTCGAGATTGCACTGGGTATTTGTGAATTCTAGTCATCGGAATTTTCGCTGAGCAAATTAAAACCCGGTACTACAGAAACTTCCTCTAATCTAATACAGTGAACAGGAGAAAGTCAGTCGACAGCAGCAGGCCCGTCATCCGATCAAGGTTCTGGGTCTGATGCTCCCGCACACAGCCTAGAAGATCATGCCCCATCCACACGGACCAGACTGCAGAGCTCTTGTGGAAAACAATACTATGTTTGGGACTTTTTTTTTTAACTCAAGTGTGCAATTCAGGAGGTTGCAAAGAGTCAGACACAACTGAGTGACTGAACTGAACTGAACTGAACAGACACACAGAAAAATGCATAAAAGATAAGAGTGTAGCTCAATACATTTTCACACACTTGACACATGTAACTAGCACCCGAATCAAGAAACAGAATGTTACAAGCATGTCCCCTTACAGTCACTAGCCCCCCTGCCAGGATGATCTCAAGGGTCATCCTGACTTTCTACACAATGCACTACTTCTGTCTCATATTCTATACACACGGACTTACATAGTACACCTTGTTCTGGGCGTCTCTGGCAGCTCAGATAGTAAAGGATCTGCCTGCAATACAGGAGACCCAGGTTCAATCCCTGGGTTGAGAAGATCCCCTGGAGAATGGAATGGCAATCCACTCCAGTATTCTTGCCTGAAGAATTCCATTGACAGAGGAACCTGGTGGCTACAGTCCATGGAATCACAAAGAGTTGGACAGGACTGAGCAACTAACACTTTCACTTTCTTACCATCGCATCTGTGACATTTCTCTGGACTGTCACATGGAGCTGCAGACAGGTCACTCTCATCACCGAAGAGTATGTAGGCTGTGTCACAACGTATCTGTTTCGGACCAGCATCTGGGTAATTTCCAGGTGTGGGGCGCTACGGACGGTGGTCTTGAACACTCTACGGCACATCTCCTGGGGCACATTTCTGGTAGGAACTGCTGGGTCATCCTTGTGTGCATTACTTTCCTATCCTAACAAATTACCGCAAACACAGGCCATTAAAACAACACAAATTTATTATACAGTTACAGAGGTCATAAATCCTAGATGGATTTTGAGAATGAAGGTGTCAACAGGGCTTTATTCTATTCCAGAGGCTCCAGGGAAGAATCCTTTTTTGTCTGTTTTTTTTCCCAAGTTTTAGGGAACTGCCCACCTGCTTTGACTTGAAGCCCTCCCTCCACTTTCAGAGCCGGCAGCGGCGGAGGAGCCTGGTGGGCTACAGTCCATAGGGTCACAGAGTCAGACACGACTTGAAGCGACTTGGCATGCACGCACGTCCTCAACCCTCAAATCAGTGACAGCAAAACTGCCCCATAGCAACACCTCGACCACCCAGGGCAACCCCCAGAATTCACATGAAACTCTCCCTGGAGGTAAGCTTACAGACTAAAACTAACAGAACACACGAGGAAACACGTGAGCACGCGCAAAAACAACAAACAGCAAGCATGAACCCCCCGGAAGTCTTCATAACAGGAAAAGCCTACAAAAATATAAAAATAAGAATGTACAAACTCTTAAATAAATAAAAATAGACTCTCTAAGACAAGAATAGAACATTGCTCAAGTTTTTTTTTTAAAAAAAGCAGATTTGATAAAAGAAAATCTAGAAACAAAATACATAATAGGGTAAGAAAATCTCTGTGGATAGAAATAAGCATGCTTTTTAAAAGTGAAAACTGGAATCTAGAGCTAAAACAATCACCCAAAATAGGAAAACAAGTGCTGAAAAGTATAAAAGAGAAGAGACATAAAGGATAATTTAAGAGGCACCAACATACATCTAAAAGGATACTCAGAAGGAGGGAGTAAGAAAAAGAAACTAGAGACAAAAAGTTTAAAATGCAAGATCCAGCGCAGGTGCTGGTCTCTGGGAGCTGGAAGTTCAGCAGAAAAGTGCAGCTGGGGCTGAAAGTACAGCAGGCACCCCTGGCTCCTGGGAAGGGCTCTTCCATACTTGACCCTCTGCCTCCCTCGGGTGCCATCAGCTTGTCTCACCCTTCATTCCTGGTGGATATAATTTTGAAGTGGAAAAGTTACGTTGCCCTACAAGCCTGATGGAGTCAGAGCTGAGGGTAGAGATCTGGTTCTAGGTTCAGTACTCTAGTTTTTACTTTGCCTTCTTGCTCAGATAAGCCAAATGATTAACACATGTTGAGACCACTAGGCTTCTGCTTAGAGTGCCCGTAAGAGAATCACGGGTTTGGCCAGCCCAACATCCTCCTCCTCCTTTGTCCAGCTTCTTGATCTTTATCCGAGAGAGCCTCATTTCAAGGCCACACAGTTCCAGGGTAGGCAATAACCCTGCAAAAGCCAATTCAATTAAACCCTCCTGGCCACAGCAAGCATTTCAAGGACAGATACACAAACTAAGAAAAACTAATTAGATTTGATTTCAGGACTCTGATGGGAATCCTGGGCAGATATATTTGATAATCTTCTGAGATTCTCAAAATTAGTAGAAGTAAGTCTGGAGCTGCAGAGGCCACCAAGAGCTTCACTGAGACCAAAGCTAACAGCTGCTGTTGTTCAGCTGCTCAGTCACGTCTAATTCTTTTCGATCCCCATGGACTGTAGCACTCCAGGCTTCCCTGTCCTTCACTATCACCGAGAGTTTGTGAAAACTCATGTCCATTGAGGCGATGATGCCATCCAACCATCTCATCCTCTGTCACCCCCTTCTCCTCCTGCCCTCAGTCTTTCCCAGCATCAGGGTCTTTTCCCATGAGTTGGTTCTTCACATCAGGTAGCCAAAGTATTGGAGCCTCAATTTCAGCATCAGTCCTTTCAATAAATACTCAGGGTTGATTTCTCTTAGGATTGACTGGTTTGATCTCCTTGCTGTCCAAGGGACTCTCAAGAGTCTTCTGTAGCACCACAGTTCGAAAGCATCAATTCTTCAGCACTCAGCCTTCTTTATGGTCCAACTCACCCATCGTACATGACTACTGGAAAAACCATAGCTTTGACTAGACGGACTTTTGTCAGTAAAGTGGTGTTTCTGCTCCCTGGTGGCTCAGACAGTAAAGAATCTGCCTGTAATGCCGGAGACCTGGGTTTGATCCCTGGGTCAGGAGGTTACCTTAGAAAGGGAATGACAACCCACTCCAGTATTCTCGCCTGGAGAATTCCATGGACAGAAGAGCCTGGTGGGCTACAATCCATGGGGTCACAAAGAGTTGGACACAACTGAGGGACTTTCACTCACTAGGTCTGTCACAGCTTTTCTTCTGAAGAGCCCAGAGAGGAAGGCAAAATTCAGTGCTGAGAGTGAAGAGCCCCTGAATCTAACCATATCCAATCCAACACCACACCAAGACCGCTTGGTTTTATGAGCTAATAAAAGCCCCTTTTCTGCTTATGCCAGATGGAGTTGGATTTCTGTCATTTGCGACTGAAAGAGTCAAGACTAATAAAAATGTTAGAAGCGAGGAAGCAGCACTGGCAGCAGCAACCGGAAGCGGACAGCTGCTCTCCAAACAGCTCCCCAGTCTGAAGCACGGGGAAGGATCTGGATTGCAATCCCAACATTGTTCCAACTCATCCATCATATTGATCCTCTGAATGCAGCCTGGGTTTTATAAAGTCTTACAGCTCTTCCGACTACCTTCATAAAATTATAAATGATGACTTCAAAACAAAATAATTTCTAGTTCATTATTTGGGACTTCAGAAAATATGACATTTTTAATTTTAGGGAAATTAAGAGATGACACAAAATAAAGGTATTGATTAAAGTTGAAAAGATTGGGAATCAATAATAATGATAATGAATGGGTTTGGGAGGTGCAGAGGCAATAGTAGGTGAGATATGGACACAGGCTGACGTACGGAAAACACAGAACGATAACCGAGTCACAAGTGAGTTAGCAGAGGTGGACACTGGGGGTGATCGAGCTTTAGAAAAGCCCAATCCAACTTACTAAGCTAATATCCTCTTTTTTGAATATATATAGTATATAAATAATTAAAAATATAAATAATATATACATATATAATAAAAATAATAAAAAATATGCTAAAGTAAGAATAGAAGAATCCTTTCAATAAAATACAAATTCTTAGTGATGAGAAAACATTATATAACTCTCTGCTTTGGAATTTTTTCCCTTTCCACTGGCCCTTAAAACAGTGGTATGTTTGTACTAAGTTGCTCAGTTGTGTTGACTCTTTGCAATCCCATAACTGTAGCCTGCCAGGCTCCTCTGTCCATGGGGTTCTCCAGGCAAGAATACTGGAGTGGGTTGTCGTTTCCTTCTCCAGGGGAACTTCCCAACCAGGGACTGAACCCATATGTCTTGGGTCTCCTATATTATTGACAGGTGGATTCTTTACCCGGGAAGCCAATGAAACAGTGGAGAAGCTTACAATCAATGCGTCTTATCTGAGACGAAACGCAGTCGTTTCCACAAAGAAGTCACACATAGCAAGTCTACTGTCTAGTCTGTGGAAAGCGTGGCTTGTTCCGGGGTAAGGAATTTTGTGATCACCAAAACGATGATTTCCTTATGATACTGCTCATGTAATTGTACCTCCCTGTTGACATGGGTCTTTGTATCGCTGATCTGCCAAAGTTGTACCTGGGGTTAAATAAGACCATTTCATTTGTTTCTGAAATGCCTTCTTGGAATACGGTCAAAATCACTGAAAGGAAAATAAAATCTCAACAGCACCACAAAAAGCATCTACTAATTCCTCTTCTGAACCGCTGAGGATTTACCTTTGTCTCTCCACAATTATCTTGCTAAGGTATCGAGGTTCTCAGAAATCAATTGCTCTCTTGGAGAAAAAATATGTTCCTACAGCACACTAATTATATAGGTATTAGAGTTTCTTGACTGCTTGAAAATCAATAGGAGCTTACAAACCAAAACAATGCATGTTTCTTTATTCTTTAGAAATGCCTTAAAAATACCCTATCAAATTTGACTTATACTTCCGAAGGCCATATGTAGTCAATCTTTAATTTAATCTATATCTATTACTTAATGCATTCACTTACAACAGTCCATTCACAAATAGGTGCTCAATCAATGTTAAATGTTAGTATTTGTTCAAATGGGTTGAGAACCTATAACGACAAAAACAAATTCTCACACATTAGCTAAGAAAACTTCTGAATGGCATGCTCTAGCTTGTGATCTGGAAAAATAAAGTGGTAGATAAAATTAATATTAATTCTATTGTGACCATGTGTCATTTGTAGCTCCCTAACATCTGGGCAGAAATAGATGTTTTTCTGGAACTCTCTTGCTTTTTCCATGATCCAGCGGATGTTGGCAATTTGATCTCTGGTTCCTCTGCCTTTTCTAAATCCAGCTTGAGCATCTGGAAGTTCACAGTTCACATATTGCTGAAGCCTGGTTTGGAGAATTTTGAGCATTACTTTACTAGCGTATGAGATGAGTGCAATTGTGCGGTAGTTTGAGCATTCTTTGGTATTGCCTTTCTTTGGGATTGGAATGAAAACTGACCTTGTCCAGTCCTGTGGCCACTGCTGAGTTTTCCAAATCGGCTGGCATATTGAGTGCAGCACTTTCATAGCATCATCTTTCAGGATTTGAAATAGCTCAACTGAAATTCCATCACCTCCACTAGCTTTGTTTGTAGTGATGCTTTCTAAGGCCCACTTGACTTCACATTCCAGGATGTCTGGCTCTAGGTGAGTGATCACACCATCATGATTATCTTGGTCATGAAGATCTTTTTTGTTCAGTTCTTCTGTGTATTCTTGCCACCTCTTCTTAATATCTTCTGCTTCTGTTAGGTCCATACCATTTCAGTCCTTTATCGAGCCCATCTTTGCATGAAATATTCCCTTGGTATCTCTAATTTTCTTGAAGAGATCTCTAGTCTTTCCCATTCTGTTGTTTTCCTCTGTTTCTTTGCATTGATCGCTGAGGAAGGCTTTCTTATCTTTCCTTGCTGTTCTTTGGAACTCTGCATTCAGATGCTTATATCTTTCCTTTTCTCCTTTGCTTTTTGCTTCTCTTCTTTTCACAGCTATTTATAAGGCCTCCCCAGACAGCCATTTTGCTTTTTTGCATTTCTTTTCCATGGGGATGGTCTTGATCCCTGTCTCCTGTACAATGTCACGAACCTCATTCCATAGTTCATCAGGCACTCTATCTGTCAGATCTAGGCCCTTAAATCTATTTCTCACTTCCACTGTATAATAAGGGATTTGATTTAGGTCATACCTGAATGACAATGCCAAAGCCTTTGACTGTGTGGATCACAATAAACTGTGGAAAATTCTTCAAGAGATGGGAATACCAGACCACCTGACCTGCCTCTTGAGAAACCTATAAGCAGGTCAAGAAGCAACAGTTAGAACTGGACATGGAACAACAGACTGGTTCCAAATAGGAAAAGGAGTACGTCAAGGCTGTATATTGTCACCCTGCTTATTTAACTTATATGCAGAGTACATCATGAGAAACACTGGGCTGGAAGAAGCACAAGATGGAATCAAGATTGCTGGGAGAAATATCAATAACCTCAGATATGCAGATGATTCCACCCTCATGGCAGAAAGTGAAGAGGAACTAAAAAGCCTCTTGATGAAAGTGAAAGAGGAGAGTAAAACAGTTGGCTTAAAGCTCACCATTCAGAAAAGGAAGATCATGGCATCTGGTCCCATCACTTCATGGCAAATAGATGGGGAAACAGTGGAATAAACAGTGTCAGACTTTATTTTTGGGGGATCCAAAAATCACTGCAGATGGTGATTGCAGCCATGAAATTAAAAGACGTTTACTCCTTGGAAGGAAAGTTATGACCAACCTAGACAGCATATTGAAAAGCAGAGACATTACTTTGCCAACAAAGGTCCATCTAATCAAGGCTATGGTTTTTCCAGTGGTCATGTATGGATGTGAGAGTTGGACTGTGAAGAAAGCTAAGTGCTGAAGAATTGATGCTTTTGAACTGTGGTGTTGGAGAAGACTCTTGAGAGTCCCTTGGACTGCAAGGAGGTCCAACCAGTCCATCCTAAAGGAGATCAGCCCTGGGTATTCATTGGAAGGACTGATGCTGAAAGCTGAAACTCCAATACTTTGGCCACCTCATGTGAAGAGTTGACTGATTGGAAAAGACCCAGATGCTGAGAGGGATTGTGGGCAGGAGGAAAAGGGAACAACAGAGGATGAGATGGCTGGATGGCATCACCGTCTCGATGGACATGAGTTTGGGTGAACTCCAGGAGTTGGTGATGGACAGGGAAGCCTGGCATGCTGGGATTCATGGGGTCGCAAAGGTCGGACATGACTGAGTAACTGAACTGAACTGAACTGAGCATCTTGGCAATCTGCCACATTATGAGTTCTTCCTTCCCCAGGGCAGAGGCCAGAAAGCCTTGAACCACAGACTCCCCTGAAAGTAGGATGCAGTCAGTGACCCTGCTTCTGCTGGTGAAATGCACAGGAAAGCGACATCATGGACAGAGATTTTTCCATCTGTTTACTTGCTTCCCTGTGTGCTGAAGAATTAAAGAAAAGGAGATCTAGTTACCAGCTTCAAAGCTGGAAGAAACTGAAAACAGACTTCTCTCAAGGAGCACTTTGTCAAAATTATTCTCTTTCTTACATTTCATTTTCTCTTAAATACTTCCTGTGGCCTCCTAGAATAAACCAGAAAAAAAAAATAAAGAAAACAAAATCACAGTGGTGGTCCAGTGGTTAAGACTCCAAGCTTTCATTGCCAAGAGCACAGGTTTGATCCCTGGTTGAAGAACCAAGATTCCCACAAGTTGTGTAGTACAGCTAAAAAAAGAAAAAAAAAAATCAAAGTTCATCAATACACTCAACTAAAACACGAAAGTTATAACTTACTACAAATACAACTTAATTCAGTTTCTTTTCAAACAGTCACATTCTGTTTTACAAGCTTCCCACATTTCTGCCTCTAACAAACACATACTTGAAAAATGAGGACAGAACAGACACTGGCCTGTTACCATGGACATACTCATAGTATGATATAAGTCATCAAGAGTGACTGTTCACGAGCAAGCTCTCAAAAGAAAATGATTACAGCAAAAACACAGCATGTATTTGTTTGCTGTTAATCACATATGTCTCCAGGAGATGGTGAGGGACAGGGAAGCCTGGTGTGCTACAGTCCATGGGGTTGCAAAGAGTTGGACGTGACTCGGTGACTGAACAACAACAACAATCACATATGTATTCCATTCATTATTTTCAATCAGCAAAACTACAGAAAATGTTATGCATGATGAGGCAAGAATTCTATGGACTTCAGTTAAGCAGATGTGATAAAATAAAAGGTATAGAAATACAAGTCACATGGGTTTCTTAAAACGAATTTTGTCAAAAACACACTACGCAAATTTCTCAAGATACTTTCAATAAATTAACTCTTGATTTGCTCAACATGATTTCAGTAGTACTATGATTAGGCAAGGATATTGCGGGGAGGGGGTCGTCTTTTAGACTGAAAGCCAAAATGCTGAGTAACAATAACCACCTTCCATCTTGTCCACCGAGAACCTAAGACTCGAGTGAAATAGATGCTACCGTAAGTTTATCAGCTAGGAGCACTCCACCAGCTAGAAGCAAGTATCTGAATGCCAAAGGTCTGCAAAATGGAATAGTTCTAAAGAATTATCATTTGATTACATTCAAGAACATAGGGCTAGATTTGATGAATTAATCTCAATGACTTAAAAATCTGTAAATTGCATGCAAGTCCATTTCCTGCAAAATTTAAGTCTATCAACGTACATAATTTTTGATTAAGCAGTGAGCTGTGCATGAGTACTAAGTCGCTTCAGTCATGTCCAACTCTGTGCAACCCCGTGGACTGTAACCCGCCAGGCTCCTTTGTCCAAGAATACTGAAGTGGGGTGCCATTTCCTTCTCCAGGGAATCTTCCTGACTCAGGGATTGAACTCAGGGATCGTCTCTTATGCATCCTGCATTGGCAGGCGGGTTCTTTACCACTCGTGCTACCTGGGAAGCCCTAGGCAAAGATGAACTTTATCATTCCCATATTAACTTAATTTGAATTACTTTTCTTAATCCAAATTCTTGAAGATCACAATGGTAAGCCCCTACCCTGGAACTATGCATATGGAAAGTGACTCACGAGCATTTGTCGGGTTCATCACAAGGGAGGTGGCTTCACCCACTTCACGTGACGACAACCGAAGGCCCTGTGAGTAAGCAGCAGGTGGGGCCCTCCAGAGCCCCCCACTGTCCTGTAGCTGGCTCACAGCCCACAGAAAGCACTGATTCTACCTCACCCTCATGCCATCTGCTCCAAACTCTCCTTCTACTTACTAATAAAAGCCACAGGAGCCATCTGGGCTTTCTTGTCTATACATTTTAAATCCAAAATGGTTTTGCGTTTGTACAGGACCTGGTGCAAGATGACATTAAAACCCCAAAGACAGCCTCGGGGGAGGCAGAGGATGCTTCCCATGCTCAGGAGGAAGCCACAGGCCCACCCAGGAGAGGAGACAGGAACCAAGGTAACACAGACCAGCCTTCTTCCAACCCCACATGCACTACGTCAGTGTCTGTCTATGTATCCCTGCATACAGATCATTTTTCTGATTTTCTAGATCAATCTAAACAGATTTTACTTTTACTGTACCCATTCAAAGCACTGATCGCTTATCAAACCAGTTCCCACTTGAAACTTCATTTTAGCTTAAGTCTACCCAAAAAAATTGTAATTAAGAAACACCATTTATCTTAAATGCAAATGGTGATAACAAGCTGGAGTCTTTGACACCACTTCGTATCTTGTTACTTTCTCACCAAACCTCCGAACATTATGTGAAATTTCTAAGTCTGTATGGAGCGGAACTTCGTAAGAGAGAATTTAGCATGTAATAGCACTAGGCAAAATATCCTCAAGAGTGAGATGCCTTCATTCCATCCTGCAGCTCATTTAACTTCAGTATCTTGTCTGTTAAACCATCTACTCCCACCACCCTCAACCAAAGAACTATTCTGATTCTGAGTGGTGAAGGTTTAAGAGGAAAAACAAGAGACTGCCCTTCTAATACGAATGCAGGAGTCTTCCGAATGCTGACTGCCAGATTGTAAGTTGCCTTGATCAAAATGCTACCTACACATTAGCAACTGTGAAAATTTCCTTCAACTATTGGGCTCCAATTATCATAATCAGGTCTTTTGAAAAAAAAAAAAAAGCATTAAAGTCACAGCACATGCACATGGACAGAGATGCAGGGTTCTCTGGTGACTAGAAGGGTATATCAGCTGCTAAGTGCCACAGGCTGTGTAAGATGTAGTCATCAGGATACACTGACTTGCATCATCCATTTAGCAACTTCATCCTTTCGCTGACTCTGTTCAGTGCTGCCAAGTTCAAGGCAGACTCTCTGCTCATGTGAAGATAAAAAACTGCAGCCACTAAAAAATGTCCTCAAGGAAGCCCCAAGCGGGTAAAGATAGAGCAGGACAGACTTCACAGAGGGTGTCTGTCCTCACCTGCCTCCCCCCGCCCCACTTTGAGGTAGAAACATGACTCTCACTACAAATTATACAGCTTAACTGAAGGCAGGGACTTCACTGCTCTGGAAGTTGTGACCTCATTTGTCAGATAAAATGGGTTAGACCACCTAGAAGACGATGTAGGCAAGCTCTGCTAGGTTTAATTTACACTTCTATAACTCTACCCTGGGCAATCTCTTGAACCATCCACACCAGACGATTGTATAAAGGTCTGCCAAGCTGACAAGGCTCCAGAGTGGAATCCCAGCCTAAGAGACGTCTGGCTCACCTCCATGAGTGTTGGAAAAGCAGTCCCGGGAGGAGGAGAGCTCCGGATGAGGGATCAGTAGTCCCAGTCCTGACTCTACAGCTCCTTCATACTGTCACCTTCAGCAAGACACCCACTCTCTCTATAAAATTTCACCATGAAAGTGAAAGTGTTAGTCGCTCAGTCATGTTCGACTCTTTGCAACCCCATGGACTACAGCCTGCCAGACTCCTCTGGGATTCTCCAAGCAAGAATACTGGAGTGGGTAGCCATGCCCTCCTCCAGGGGATCTTCCCAGCCCAGGGATCGAACCCGAGTCTCCTGCATTGCAGGCAGAGTCTTTACCATCTGAGCCACCAGGGAAGCTAGTGAAGGAAATTTTAATCATGTTTCTTACAAAATGCCACCATCAGAGAAAAATGTAAGAATCAAGTGAGATATAAGTCAATCATGGAATCAGAACCTGTTCTTTTTTAAGACTTGCTAACATATATTGAGCATTGACTAATTGCAAGGAATTTCACAAAACGTCTGATCTACAGACATTATGTAATCTTCAGGGTACCTGCCTTACAGATGGGAAAACTGAGTGTGAGTAACCTATGCAAGGTTAGACAGCAAGAAAGAGCACAGCTGGGGTTCAAACTGAACTCTGTGCAAAGCCCAGGCTCTTAACCTTTGTGCTCTGTGACCTCAGGAGGCGGAGGAAGCCCAGACATGAACTCTCTCCTCTTGATGAATTTTAACAAAATAAAAGTAGCGAAATGTACAATTGATAGAAGAGTCTCAACTTTAATCCAAACTGTATTTCTAATTTTGTTGAAAACAGATCCTTTTTGTCCCAGAAAGCCTATTCAATGAATTTGTGTTTGATGGAAGGCAATTTATGAAATCCTGATCCAAGTCAACCCAACCATTTCATTTCACTTAAAGAGAAAATGAAGCCCAAGCAAATAAGAGTAGAGGTCACGGAGCTTGCTGAGGGCAGGCCCCGGCCTGGAACCCTGGACATGGCCACTGCTCCAGCCCCACTGCCTCAGGTGGAGCTTCCTCTAAACCCTGAGATGTTAATAATGTTACCACGGGTCCAAGGCATATCCCTCTAATACCAACTACATTTTAGAGCATTGTAGCATTGGACTCATTGGAAAAGACCCTGATGCTGGGAAAGACTGAAGGCAGAAGGAAAAGAGGGCAACAGAGAATGAGATGGTTGGATGGCATCACCAATTCAATGGACATGAACTTGGGCAAACTCTGGGAGATGGTGAGGGACAGGGAAGCCTGGCATGATGCAGTCCATGGGGTCAAGAACTTGGAAATGACTTAGCAACTGAACAAAAATGACAGCAAAGCAATGCCACTAAAGATTTTTGTTTTAGAAAATAGTTATTTTCCATGCAAATATAATATGTTTATAAAGTCACTACTGTTATTTAAATAAATGCACACATATTTAAACTTTTTCAATTTTAGTTTCTAATGCAATAAATACTGATATATATATAAAGCATACATAATAATAACAGAGTTTCCCACGTAGCTCAGTGGGTGAAGAATCCGTTTCCAATGCAGGAGATGCAGGTTCCATCCCTGCATCAGGAAGATCCCCTGGAGGAGGGCATGGCAACCTACTCCAGTATGCTTGCCTGGAGAATCCCACGGACAGAGGAGCCTGATGGGCTGCAGTCCATGGGGTGGGAAAGAGATAGGACTGAAGCAACTAAGCATGGACACATAATAATAAAAACACTTGCAGGGTCTTTAATAATTTTTTTAGAGTATAGCAGCATCTTGAGACCAAAAAATCTAAGAATGCCCATCCTAAAATATAAAAATCGAATCTTCATGTTTACAGTGGACAGAGAGTCCACAATTCAAACCTAAAGGCTTAGGCGTTACTTTGTGAGGGGATGATAAGAGTCATTGGGAACTGTCTTGTTTTTAACTGAGTTCTTCATGATTAAGTGAGCTGCTCAACTTCAAACCTGACAAAATCAAATTACACCATATATTTACCCATAAGTATAATCAAAAGAATATATTTTTCAAATGTAATCAACAGAATAGATTTCTGTGATTAACTAATTATATTTAAAGTTAATTAGTATCAATTATAACACTATGTTATCAATCATATATGTACTCTATACAACACCTAATAACTTCATAACTGTAATCTTAGACTTCAGAAGGTGTCTTTAACATCTAAGCAATTCAGGTGGATGGCTTATATCATAAACAAAATGTATGGCATGTTTCAAAAGCAGCCATACAGAAGGCATTCCTAATTTCCATGCTAGCAACCAAGTATGAAGACAGTTGTTGGGCTGTTTAGAGATATATTATGGCAAGAAAAATCATAAGTATAATGTAAGTTCTCAAATTAAATAAAATGTTGATTCATGCTGCCGTTACTAAGATGTGTTTATATATCTTTTAAAACTTAGGCTTGAATATTTAAACTTACAATCAATGCAATTACAATCATCCTTACCAAAAACATCTATTAGAGGCTGAGATGATCACATCATGATGCAAAGTATGAATGAATGCTTAATGCAGCAGAATGCTTCCTTCTAGATACAGAGTTTATAAAGATTCCGAAATGTATAACCCAAAAGCACAATGCGGTTTCACACAGGCAAAGAAAGAGAGAGAGAGAGAGACAGAAAGAAAAAGACACACACACAAAGACAAAGAGATCAAAGAAACACACTGTCCTGTGGAATGTCTAAGGAGCTGCTATTTTCCTTTTAGCTTTGTGAAATCAAGTTATACTTTGTAAAGTCAAAAAGAAATATAAGTAAGTTAATCATTAATGCACATAACAGCTACAGAGGCTACTTTAAACTGGGTCTGAATTATTCTGTCTATTTCTTCCTCAAAAGAAGAAAAAAAATAGAGGATTTTTCTTACTTTTGCCTTCCTATTTAAGAACAGGCGTTTCAGCCATTTAAATGAGGAAAATTACTCACTCTTCTTACAAAGATAAGGGCAGCAACAAGGTTTGAATTGTCAGATCCCATATTTCAGATAAAGAAAACAATGCCCACAGAACTTCTCCAGGGGAATCCACCTGACCCAGGGATCAAACCCAAGTCTCCTGAATTGGCAGGCAGATTCTTTATCGCTGAGCCACCAGGGTCAGACCTGTAAAGTCAAGAAAAAAACAAAATTCAGGCAGCTATTTCCTTATAATAAGCTGCCTCCTGGATCGCTCACCTTGCACAAAAATACCAGCTTTTACAATGTTACCCAAAATGCTGCACTGTTTGCAAATAAAAAGATCTTCACATTATCACTAGTTCCTCAAGGGACATCAGAGTTTGCCATTAGTCATTTATTTTTTACAATTACTAGCTAAATTGTCTTAATCAAGGTCATTCTCTTGTATTAAATAAAGAGGAGACTGTCGATGGACAAGCTGTGGAACCGTCGCCAGGCCTTGGCCAAGGGCACCGTGGAAGGCACAGCCTCCGGGCCCCTTACGGGATGGGGGGTGAAGGTCGTGGTGGGATCTGCCTCTGTGAATTCAGTGCATTGTTGTTTGGTCACAATTGTTGTTCAGGGATGTCCAATTCTTTGCCACCCATGGACTGCAGCACTCCAGGCTTCCCTGTCCTTCACTATCTCCTGGAGTTTACTCAAACTCATGTCCATTGAGTTGGTGATGCCATCCAACCATCTCAGCCTCCACCAGTTTCTAAAGAGAGGAAAGTCAAACTCCAGAACCAATTATAGTTCTCTTCAATATTCAATAAAAGTTTGCAACTCTTCATTTTATTCTCCTTTTAAAAATATTTATTTTTCTGTGAGTGTTCTTATGCTGAGGGGGATCAAAGCTCCTGGCTTGCACAGAACAGTCTGGTCACACCTGTTGACCTGCTGTTCCTCGTCCACAGGCTCTCCTTTCACTCTCCAAAGTGTTCTGGCTTGTATGCTACTCAGTGATCATCCTCGTTATAAACCCAACAGACAGATATAAAATATTTTCATATATATGTATGTATGTATTGCTTCAACTTTTGTTTGGAATCATTTTTCTTTAAAAAAAAAATGAAAATGTGGTCTGACTTATTTCTTTCACCTAAAAACCTTTTCCTCCAAGAATTTAACCCACTATAAGTACATTTTGCAAGTACTGGGAAGAAAATTTTGAATTCAGTGTCCTCCTAACACAAGATGACACGGAATGTTAGTTAAGCTTGTTATTGTTGCAGAGCACATTAATACAGGCACTATTTTTCCTTTTAGGGACTCGTCATCTAAAAGAGGAAATGAGGCAAAAATTCTACACATCTGATAACATTTTATGTTAATATTTAAACCTGGGTCCCTCCACTCACAGTATTCTGGGGGTGGGGGGCGGTGGTGTGTGGGAAATCCCTCAAGAAAAATAATGAGGCCATACCACGCAGACGTGCCTCTGCAGATTCTGGGAAGCACTCCAGTTCCCGCATCCATGTCTCCATAACCCCATCCATGCCGGAAACGGGACAGCTTGCCTCCTACACAGCAAACACACAACCTGCACAGAGCGGCCCTTTATTAGACCTTCCCAAAGGGCAGCCAGAATGTTTCAGCTTTCCACCTTAGAGGAGCAAGCTCTCCTCCACCTGAGAGGGGCGAGGTACCGTCTGGGTGCTCGCCTCACAGACACCAGGCAGTCACTCTACTCAGAGCCCCTGATGTGAGGTCCTGTCTCTACACACTTCAGGGTCAGCTGCTGAAAACAACTCTCCAGCAAACCCCACTCTGCCTGCCCTGCCCATCTCCTATACACATGACGAGGACTTGAAGAGGTGATGAAACAAAGAAGTCATGCATGCTAAGTCGCTTCAATCATGTTCAAATCATTGTGACCAAAGGGACTGTAGCCCTTGGGGCTCCTCTGTCCCCGGGGCTCTCCAGGCAAGAACACTGGAGTGGGATGCCATGCCCTCCTCCAGGGGATCTTCCTGAACCCAGGGATCGAACCTGCATCTCTTACATCTCCTGCATTAGCAGGAAGGTTCTTTGCCACTAGCACCACCTGGAAAGCCCACAAAGAAGTCCCTCTACTCCAAACTGTGGGGGTTCCTGCAGTAAACAAGGACACTGACCCCGTGTTGCAAAGCAAGACAATCACTGAACAAAACACATCCCGCCCCACCCCCCGGACTCAGAGGACAAGGCCAGAGGAAGCAACAGGGAATCACAGCGTAGCCCTTGGTTTCCAAACTGCTTCAGATGTGCCCAAATGTCAAGTGAACTAACAACAAAACACACTCGCTCTACCGCTTCTATAGACTCAAATATTTTTCAAATAAAGTAAATTGGAAAGTGACAAGCTAATCCAAGTAGATACTGTGTTTGTTTTCCGAGGTGACAGATGAAAACAGAATTATTTTCTTCTTTAAAGGCGAGTCTTAGAATTAGAGCAGAAACAAAAGTAAGTGTCTGAAAAGAGGATGTATTAAATCGTTCTAATCTTTTGTTTCCCATATGCATCACTAATTTCCCAAAGCATGAAAGTAGAACAAGAGCCCTTCCTGGCGGCCCCGTGTACTCCATGGACACTCGGCTTCCTCTCACAGCCCCCATCTTGGGGCTTAAATTGGGCTCCATCACCTCAGAGCAGCAGGCCTCAGGCAAGTTTCTCCCTCTGCCCATGAGCTCCCTGACATGTAAGATGCTGAAACAGACCTGTTGCACAGGCCACAGGCTGAGTCATAAGGGTTGCTGTTGTTATTCAGGCACTAAGTCGCATATGACTCTTTGCAACCCCATGCGCTGCAGCACGCCAGGCTTCCCTGTCCTTCACTATCTCCTAGAGTTTGTCCAAACTCATGTTCATTGAGTCGATGTGCCTTCCAACCATCTCATCCTCTGTTGGCCACCTTCTCCTTTTGCCCTCCATCTTTCCCAGCTTCAGGCTCTTTTCCAATGAGTTGGCTCTTCACATCAGGTGGCCAAAGTACTGGAGCTTCAGCCTCAGTATTCTGTCCTTCCAATGAATATTCAGGACTGAGTTCCTTTAGGATTAACTGGTTTGATCTCCTTGCAGTCCAAGGGACTCTCAAGAGTCTTCTCCAGCACCACAGTTGGAAAGCATCAACTCTTGGATACTCAGCCTTCTTTATGGTTCAGTTCTCACAACCATACATGACTACTGGAAAAAATCATAGCTTTGATTATGCAGACCTTTGTCGGCAAAGTGATGTCTCTGCTTTTTAATGTGCTGTCTAGGTTTTTCAGAGCTTTTCTTCCAAGGAGCAAGCATCTTTTAATTCCATGGCTGCAGTCACCATCTGCAGTGATTTTGGAGCCCAAGAAAATAAAATCTCTATCAACTTGGAAATCAGCTCTAAGTGTGGGATCTGCCCTCCTCTGCTGGTGACTTCGTCTCAAATTATTGGCCTGTTACTCTTAATGGATCCCAGTCCAAGGTCAACTGCATGAGTTAAGTTGCCCGAAAGATATCCACATTATCTTCTGGGAGTAAAATCACAGCAAGCTTACTGTTCTGGAAGAGAAACGGGGTGGAGGGGAAAGACTTTCTTCTAACCATCCTCAGAAACTGAGAGCAAAATATATAGATGTGAAAGCACCATGCCAGCATCGCTAATAACCCACCTTGGAAGAGAAATTTCTAGTTCCAGGACTGGAGGGTGCAATGATCAGAAATTAATGGATACTCCCAGCCAAAAAGCAAGAGGAGAACTTTTATATTTCCTTTGTTATGTGATCATAATAACAATAAAAGGAGTGGCTGAAAGGTCCGTGGTTTACATTTTCAATCAAACCGAGAGTCTAAGATGGATAGTCACTGAATCCCCAAATGTTCACATTTTTGTGGAATTTCTTTCCTGTTTTGAGTCTGTCACTAATTGAATCCAAATCACTCACACTTCCTGGTGTCTAACACACCTCAGGCAGTCACTGGGTTTTGGAAGAATGCAGTGAACTGAGCAAGCCCTCCCAACAAGTTGTCTCCTTAAAAATAACTGACATCCAGCAGGTTGCACACTGGAAAAACAGTCATAGCAACTGACATTACAGTCAGTTCATAAAGTCCACTTCACCCCAGCCTTCCTCCATCTATCAACATTCACCAGCTTCTCATGCGAATATTCAGAGAAGTAATCTTACCCTCCCATCCCTAAGCAATTTTGTAAATTCTGCCGGCAAAGCACCCCAGAAGTCCCTCCATCTCTGCCCATCTCCACACCCACCTCCCCTCACCTGGACCCCGTGGTGGCATCCTATGGGGTCCTATCACCTGCACAGTATTCTAGAGACAGCAGCCCACAGGGGCCTCACCCATCACAAAGCAGATCCTGTTGCACCTGCTCACACTCTGCAAAGCCTGCTTGTGGCAAGAAAAAGAGAACGCATGGCCCTCAGTGTGGTCTTCCTGGGCTTCTGGCTCCCACACCCCCTCCCCATGCAGCCCCTTGTCCACCTGAGCCGTGCCCTTCCCACCCCCTTCACACACGTGCATCCTCTCTCCTTGAACTTCTCCCTGCCCTGCCCCTGCCTGGCCAGCAGCTGTCTCATCAGAGATGCTGCTTCTACCCACACACCCAACTTAGGGACTTCAATCGGTCTTTCCCATAATATACTTCAAGTCTGTCCTCAGACACTTACGTGAGAGATTGTTTTAAGTCTGCCCCATACCCTTGCTGGGCTGTACTGTCCAGGAAGGCAGGAGTTGTCTGTACTAGTTACCCCACGCACACAGCATACAAGTGACACAAAGTGGACTTCCAGCAAAAATGCCTTGTCCCCATTTAGGCTCTAAATAGATGGGGAAACAATGGAAACAGTGACAGACTTTAGTTTTTCGGGCTCCAAAACCTGCAGACAGTGACTGCAGCCATGAAATTAAAAGACGCTTGCTCCTTGGAAGAAAAGCTATGGCCTACCTAGACAGCATATTAAAAAGCAGACGTTACTTTGCCAGTAAAGGTCCGTCTAGTCAAAACTATGGTTTTTCCAGTAGTCATGTGAGATGTGAGAGTTGGACCATAAAGAAGGCTGAGTGCTGAAGAATTGATGCTTTTGAACTGTGGTGTTGGAGAAGACTCTTGAGAGTCCCTTGGACTGCAAGGAGATCCAACCAGTCCATCCTAAAGGAAATCAGTCCTAAATATTCACTGGAAGGACTAATGCAAACTGAAAGTCCAATATCCTGGCCACCTGATGCGAAGAACTGACTCATTGGAAAAGACCCTGATGCTGGGAAAGATTGAAGGCGGGAGGAGAAAGGGATGACAGAGAAGGAGATAGTTGGGTGCCATCACCGAATCGATAGACATGAGTTTGAGCAAGCTCCGGTAGTTGGTGATGGACAGGGAAGCCAGGCATGCTGCAGTCCATAGGGTCGCAAAGAGTTGGACACACTGAGGAACTGAACAGAACTGCACTCACCTCCCTCAAAAAAGAAAAGAGAGAAAAAACAAGGAGTAAGTTGGGAAAACATGATTCAATCTAAAAGGTATTAAAAATAACAAATTCATACTGTATAGCACAGGGAACTATATTCAACACCCTGAGATAACCCATAGTGGGAAAGAATATGAAGAAGAATGTATATATGTGTATAATTGAGTCACCTTGCTGCACAGCAGAAATTAACACAACATTGTAAATCAACTACACTTCAATTTAAAAAAAAATTAAAGCTGTCACAATCTTAAAAGCCATAGTAAGAGCTCACACACCAAAATGCTGTGTAAGAAAGGGCCCTACTGTCCATCTGTCCCGGGGCTGAGTGCGTCCTCTCTGGCCAGGCACCACGACAACAGAGGTACCACTGCTGCCAGTCCCCCACTGCCCCATCGGGCACCTTCCACACACGTTATCAATCCCTTAGTAACTGTGGCAGCCACTGCACTCTCATCGCTGAAAGATTCATCGTTGAAATGGGTGCACAAGCCTTCTCCCCAGCATCCAGGTTCATTAAGAAAACAGCTTACACACGAGCTGAAATCTACTCAACAGGAAGCAGAGAGGTTCAGGGGGTTCCCAGGGCCGGGGGCCCTCCTGCAGTGATGCCACTCAGAAGGCGTACAGGGGCCCAGCGAGCAGAGCGACAGCTCCCATGGGTTCAGGGCAAAGCTTTCGTTTTTGCACTGGTACTGGGGAAAAATGTATTTGCAAAATAAAATAGGGATGTTAGTTGCTCAGTCCTGTCCAACTCTTTGCAACCCCATGGACTGTAGCCCACCAGGCTCCTCTATCTATGGAATTTCAGGCAAGAACACTGGACTGGGTTGCCATTCCCTTCTCCAGGGGATCCTCCTGAGCCAGGGATCAAACCCAGGTCTCCTGAACTGCAGGCAGATACTTTATCAACTGAGCCACCAGGGAAACCCCCAATATCCCAAAATAGGGATACATTCTTCTAAAATAGGGATACATTATTCTAAATGCTAAAAAAAGACTATTTTTTTTAAACAAACAAATGTTCAAAAAAAAAAAAGTCTATGTGTGTGAAGTAATTAGTTTTATTTCTTCCTGCTGCTGCTGCTGTTAAGCTGTTTCAGTCGTGTCCGACTCTGTGCAGCCCCGTAGACAGCAGCCCACTAGGCTCCTCTGTCCCTGGGATTCTCCAGGCAAGAATACTGGAGTGGGGTGCCACTGCCTTCTCCAATGCACGAAAGTGAAAAGTGAAAGTGAAGTCGCTTGGTCGTGCCCAACTCTTAGCAACCCACCCCATGGACTGCAGCCCACCAGGCTCCTCCGTCCATGGGATTGTCCAGGCAAGAGTATTGGAGTGGGTTGCCATTGCTTTCTCCGTTATTTCTTCCTAGTATATCCTAATGTTTTTGTTTTATTAACTACAATATACTAACTATATGTATATTAATAATAATACTACTAATAATACTCGTTACATGGGTCCTTCGGAATTACATGAACTGTTTTTTTTTTTTTTTTTAATGGACCTAAAGCATTTTCTTCACTTGGACATCTGTTCCTACAATATAAACTACCCTCAAAATGTTCACCATGGGCTTTCCTGGTGGCTCAGTGCTAAAGAATCTGCCTGCCAATTTAGGAGACACAGGTTCAATCCCTGGGTCAGGAAGATCCTCTGGAGAAGGAAATGAAAACCCACTCCAGTACTCTTGCCTGGGATACCCCATGGACAGAGGAGCTGGGCAGGTAACAACAGTCCATGGAGTTGCAAAAGAGCTGGACATTGGACTTAGCAACTAAACAACAACGAAAATGTTCACTGATGCTACAAGGAGGAAACGCCCTGTAAACTACAAAACACTATTCAAATGAAAGGGGAGCATGTCTACACCTAACAGAAAAGCAAAACACGACCAAAGACTCACAGTGAGCCTTGCAGCCAACACCACCTCCTCCTAGCCAAGCTGAAATCCATCTTCGCAGTTGGGATGATTCATCTGTACTGACCTAACAAGGAGCTCCCCCTCTGGCTCTGCATGAGCTCCCCTGTCACTGGCCGCCTGCTTTCCCCGCATCTGACCCTCCTGGTTTCTCCTGGGGTCTCCTTCACTGGGTGGAACCTCAGCCACCAGGGAGGTAACCGCTCCCTCCTCTCTGTGTAATTCACCGTTCCCTCCCCTGCTTTTTCCTGTCACCCCCTCCTCCGTGACAGCTGAGCACTTCCCGGCCGGCTTTCTCCTGACCCAGCATCACAGCTCCTCTGTCCAAAGTCACCATCTCAGCATCTCTGTGAACACAGCTTTCTAAACACTGAACCTGGCTGCTACCCTGCTCCCAACTCGCCAACCTGGCTCTTCCTCCAAGTCCCCAGTTCCCAGCAGCGGTGTTCCTCATTAAAATAATTAGTCAAAGCAATCATCACGCGTCTAATGGTGGTTTTCAAATCTCCTTCAGCTCTGAAGAAGGGAACCTAAGTCACACTGGAAGGAACAGGGGGCTTGGGCTGCCAACACAGAGCCCTCCCCCTCCCTGTGGTGGCTTTCGCTCTCCCTGCCCTTCACCATGACAACACCAGGGCTTCCAGCAGCAACTCCTGCTCCATCATCTGAGGGGCTTCCTGAATGTTGCCTCCCTGCCCAGCCTCTGCTCCCACCTGGATTCCACTCTCCACACACCTGGTAAGAGTACACTGAAGCAGGTACCATACCAGTTGCCAGAGGGTTAGCATCATTGACGTTAAAAAGCTACGACCACAGAGCAAGAACACCCTGAATAAAGAGATCTGAGGACCTGTTCCTACCCTTGAAGGACATACATGTATTCCTTAAAGACAGGAACTAAGTCTTGAAGAATACATACAACCTTTTTTGATGACTATCGTTAATGATGACCATAGTTAATAACAGGTGTGTGTGTGCATGTGTGTGTGTGCACTTATGCCCAGTCACTCAGTAGTGTCTCTTTGTGACCCCGTGGACTGCAGCCCACCAGGCTCCTCTGTTCATGGAATTTTCCTAGGCAAGACTATTGGAGTGTGTTGCCATTCCCTTCTCCAGGGGATCTTTCCGACCCAGGGATTAAACCCCTGTCTCTTGCCTCTCCTGCACTGGCAGTTGGATTCTTTACCTCTGAGCCACCCAGCAACTTCAAGTGTGCAATGCAGTGTAGTTAATAATACTGCACTCCACACTTGAAAGTTGCTGGGAAAGTTGCTCTTAAAAATTCCCACTCGTAAGAAAAAAAAGTTGTAACTATTTGAGATGATGGATGTTAATTAAATTTTATATGATGATCAGTCCATAACACACATATATCAAATCACTGAGTTGCACACCTGGAACATAAAATAATGTTTGACTAAATACCTCAATTTTTTAATTAATGGCAAAACCTAAAGTCAGGGTTATTAAAAGAGAACCTCTTTCTACACCTGCACTGATGGGTGAACCAGGAAAGTGCAGGTTGAAGGGAGGAACTCTGGCTGTGAGAATGAGGGAAGCCCTCACAGAGGAGAAATTATGCTGAATCATGAAAGGAGAAGGCGCGCTTTCTAGTTTGGGAGGGTGGGGGCTGCCGGGGAGGGCATGATGTCCACACCTCCCAAACTGGGCCCTGCAGATGATTTCTTTCGGCTCTAAACCATTATCATCTTTTTATGGGCAGGTACCCCTTTCTCCCTCCTTCCTTCTGTCCATCTGCACAGACTCAGAGCTCGCTACAGTGGCAGAGTAAGTTTAATTCTTCTCTTGACCCCAGTACCGTCCAGCAGTGCTATGGAAACAATTCCACAGTCAAGGTCACCTGCAATATAAATCCATGGATGTGTCTGGCAATCCGAGAACATAGTAACTAGCAGTTCTAAGCTCATCTTTCTTCCTGCTCAACAGTAACATAAGTGAGTGTGGCAGAATTGAATCCATTTGTGCACTCCAAAAATCTCTACTCTGACCACTTTCTCCAGATTCTAAAGTGCAAGAAGCAGTAACTGAGGTTACTTAGCATCTTGTGAACAGCTAAATACATTCAACATCTTTCTATTGCCAAGCATCAAGAATAAACTCCACCACCGTTTGCCACTTCAACCTTTTCTGAAACCATCAGGAGACCCTCCCAGGCTTCTGTAGGTCAAGGACTGTAACCTGAGCCCACCAGAAGCATCCTCTAGACAAGCTCCAACCCTGGGACCTCGAACCTGGTGCCCCTGCTGGACACCGAATAACCTGCAGGGAGAGTGAGCCGTGGGCAGGGATGTGGCCCAGCGAAGGGGTCCCCATCGGATCCCCGCCGGGCTGTCTTCTCAGGGGTTCCACACGCTGCGGCCTCAACAACCACCACACCATCCTTTTAGTAAGTTTCCACACCCGGCCATGGGCGGATCAAGACCGCCCCTCTAAGTGGCTGCAAGCATATACGGAATAAAGCACACTCTGCGGACTTTCATCTTCGATAAGGGGATGCAAAAGCCGGGGACAGAGCCTGCCAGCGCGCCCCCACGGGGGACAGGCCCGCACCGACCGAGCAGATAACCCCGTCCCGGTGAGCCCATCCCGCCGCGCACTGGGCGGAGTCCCGCGCAGGGAGGCAGGTACGACCCCAATCGCCGGGCGGGCGGACTCGGGGTGCGGGTCTCGGTCCACAGGACTGTGGCCCGAGAGGAATCGACGCCCGGTGAGCGCCCGAGGGCCACGGCAGTCCTCCCTCTCGCGTCCGAAGTGGGCGACAAGTGGGCAGCGCCTCCCCGGGGAGCCCGGCGCGCGCCCCGTGGGGACAGAGAAAGAAAGAGGCGGCGCGGGGCGAGGCGACCCCCAACCGCCGCCCCCCGCCCGGCGGCCCACCGTGGGCGACGCGCCTGCCCCTCGGCTGGCGGGGCCACCGGGGGCGGCGGGCGGTCGCCCTCGCGGTCTCGGGCACGCGGCGCGCGCGGCGGCGCCCTCCTTACCCGTAGCAGAGCCGCGCCGCCCGCCGGGCGGACCGGGCGACCGGCCTGGGCGGAGCGGCAGCGCGGGGCTCGGGCGACGGGGCCGCGGCGCCGGGCGCAGGGAGAGGGGCAGCGCGGGGCGGGGGCCCGGGGCCTGGGACCGCCCGGGCGCATGCTCCCGCCGCACCTGCCGCCGCGGGTTCGCCCAGGCGAGCGCGGCGGGCGTGGGTCCGGCTCCCACCTGCTGGGAGGGTGGGTGCGGCTTGCTCCGCGTCGATGCTCGAGAAGGAAGGTCCCAAACCTCACTTCTGTCTGCCTGCCCCCAACCTCCCGCGCCCAGCCGGCGCGCGCACCGTGCTTCTGCTGGCTTTCCGGGTTCACTTGCTGCCTCCGGAGTCCTCCCTGTCCGGCCACTCCTCCGATGTGGCGACCCCATCTCAGCTGCCCCCATTCTCGCCCTTGACTTTTGCTACTCTTGCATCCGCAGAAAAGAGGATTCTCCTTCAAAATAAAAGGAGACTCTTCCCCCTGGCCCCAGATGTCAAGGGACCCTGTTGTAGATGCTTGAGATGGAGCAGAAGCAGGAGATGCTGCTGAGGCCCTGCCCTTAGGCATCCTAACGACTGGCTGGTCACAAAGCCTTGTCCTCATTTGGGGAGGAACATTAAATAGTTTAACATTAATAGTTTAACCTGGTTTACTCATTAAAAATAGGGCTTCTTTGGTGGCTCAGACGATGAAGAATCTGCCTACCAATGCAGGAGACCCGAGTTAGCTCCCTGGGTCAGGAAGATTCCCCTGGAGGAGGAAATGGCAACCCACTCCAGTATTCCTGCCTGGAGAATCCCATGGACAGAGGAGCCTGGCGGGCTTCAGTCTGTGGGGTGGCAGAGAGGCAGACAGGACTGAGCAGCTAGCACTTACAGGTAAAAGTTGCTGAGGGGGATAGGCATCCTTATAGCTGATCCCCCTATTGTACTGCAGGAACTAACAAAATACTGTAAAGCAATTATCCTTCAATTAAAAATAAGTTTTAAATGGGATACTACTCGGCCGTAAAAAGGACTGAATTTGCATCCCTTCTGGTGAGTTAGATGAACCTAGAGCCTGTTATGCAGCGGGAAGTCAGAGAAAAACAAATACCCTATATTGATGCACATTTATGGAATCTAGAGAAATGATAGTGATGAACCTGTCTGCAGGACAGGAATCGAGATGCAGACATAGAGAGCAGACTTATGAACACAGCTGGGGAAGGAGAGGGTAGGATGAACTGAGAGAGTAGTATTGAAACATACATTACCATATGTAGGACAGATGGCTAGTGGGAAGCTGCTGTATAACATGGGGAGCTCAACCAGATGCTCTGTGACAACCTAGAAGGGTGGGATAGAATGGGGAGGGGGAGGGGAGGGAGGGTCAAGGTTCAAGAGGGAGGGTACATGTATATATACTTACGGTTCACTCAAGTTGTATGGCAGAAACCAACACAATATTGTAGAGCAATTATCCTCTAATTAAAAATAAATTTAAAAAATCAAACTATTGCATAAAAATGTTTTAAAGATTAAAGGAAAAAAATCAAAGTAGCTGGTAATTGACGATTGTATTTTGTGACTTTTCAATGGAATTTTCTTTCATGAAGGCTTCCTGTGTATGAATTTTAGTATACAAATATCAGCTGGAAGGCATAAAACAAATAGTAGTTAGTTGCTTCCTGCAAGAAATTCAGTAATTTAACACTAGTAGCAATAATTTCCAAAATGATCTTTTGAATTTCTTATTGACTACCATAAACCAAGAACTAAAACTGTTTTGTTTTTCAGATGAGACTGGTCCTTTGGTAGAAACATCATTTAGTGTTGTTCTTGAAGAACATATAAAACCCTTTACTAATCAGTTTATGTTTATATTAGGAGATATGATCATAGACTGCAGCCATGAAATTAAAAGACGCTTACTCCTTGGAAGAAAAGTTATGACCAACCTAGATAGCACATTCAAAAGCAGAGACATTACTTTGCCGACTAAGGTCCATCTAGTCAAGGCTATGGTTTTTCCTGTGGTCATGTATGGATGTGAGAGTTGGACTGTGAAGAAGGCTGAGTGCCGAAGAATTGATGCTTTTGAACTGTGGTGTTGGAGAAGACTCTTGAGAGTCCCTTGGACTGCAAGGAGATCCAACTAGTCCATTCTGAAGGAGATCAGCCCTGGGATTTCTTTGGAAGGAATGATGCTAAAGCTGAAGCTCCAATACTTTGGCCACCTCATGAGAAGAGTTGACTCATTGGAAAAGACTTTGATGCTGGGAGGGATTGGGGGCAGGAGGAGAAGGGGACGACAGAGGATGAGATGGCTGGATGGCATCACGGACTCGATGGACGCGAGTCTGAGTGAACTCCAGGAGTTGGTGATGGACAGGGAGGCCTGGCATGCTGCGATTCATGGGGTCGCAAAGAGTCGGACATGACTGAGCGACTGAACTGAACTGACTGATGATCATAGAAACGTACACATGCAAACTGTGTTCTGTGCTCTAATCATTTAAGAAAAAGAGATTTAAGCCAGAGAAAAAGGAAAACAGAGGCTTTGGTATAGAGAGAATATTTAAAGCTGATCTAATGGAGTACTTATTTTCACACCATTTTAAATGCTTATCCTAAAGATCTTATGGAGCTGGGACGTATTTCTGTGACAGCAGGCACACTTCAGGGTGCGACCTTTGCATACTTGCTCACCTGACTACATGAAATTAGCATGGGCTCCGTGGGTGGATGAGAATCCCCCAAGCTGCTGCTCACCTGGGCACTGATAGGATTTCTGGTGAAGAGCTTCCATGACTGCAGTGTAACCCAGGCCATCCTTTTCTTCACTTTGGGGGGAAAACAATTATCTTTACAACATGTTTATTGAACATATTTGGCTTATATTTACCAAAGGGGTTTCCCAGTTGGTGCTAGTAGTCAGAACCCACCAGCCAATGCAGGAGACATGAGATGCAGTTTGATCCCTGGGTCAGGAAGATCCCCTGGAGGACAGGGCAATCTGCTCCAGTATTCTTGCCTGGAGAATCCTATGGACAGAGGAGCCTGATGGTCTGCATTCCATAGGTCAAAAAGAGTCGAACACAACTGAAGTGACTTAACATACATGTACATATTTACAAAACAAAAACACTGCTTTCAGGGGCTAGATTTAAATAAGAAAAACGATGCACCAATAAAACAGGTGATACAGGCATAAAACCTCATCTTGGGTTACTTAAGTATAAACCTATGGGTGCACAGTGCTGAGAGCAACATATGATTGTCGTCAAAGAAGCTGACATCTGTTTTAAATGATACCATTCCTCAAACTATATGGAAATATAAGCAGGAATGCATTGGTACACTTATTACAGAACTTTTCAAAAGCAGGTGTAGTAAATCCCTCTAATTGAACAGCTGCATATTGAAATGAAATAGTTACACTGTGGCTTAGTCTAACACTAGAAATAGTCCATCGTGAGTGATGTGGTTTAGAACACTAATGGTTACTAGGCATTTTATTTTTTTTAAGCTAACTCGAAGTTTATTTATGTCTTTATTTATTTTTGTTAATTTTTATTCAAGTACAGTTGATTTCAAATGTTGTGTTAATTTCTGCTGTATAGCACAGTGATTCAGTCATACACACATAAGCATTCTTTTTCATATTCTTTTCCATTATGGTTTGTCATAAGATTTTGAATATAGTTCCCCATGCTATACAATGGGACCTGGTTTTTGCTTATTTTCTTTTACATGAACAAGTTTGGATACTCTCTGATGATCAGTCAACTTCTTACAAATAGCTTAGGAAAGAAGAGAGGCAAAAGGCAAGGGAGAAACAGAAAGATAATAGACAACTGAATGCAGTTCCAGAAAAATAGGAAAGAGAGATAAGAGGGCCTTTTTACATGAACAATTCTAAGAAATAGAGGAAAGCAATAGAATGGGCAAGACTAGAGATCTCCTCAAGAAAATTGGAGCTATCAAGGGAACATTTCATGCAAGGATGAGATAGTCACTTTTTTTCTTGTTCACAATGACTTATTTCATGGACTTCATTCCTTTATTTATGAAATTAAAAGACGCTTACTTCTTGGAAGAAAAGTTATGACCAACCTAGATAGCACATTCAAAAGCAGAGACGTTACTTTGCCAACTAAGGTCCGTCTAATCAAGGTTATGGTTTTTCCAGTGGTCATGTATGGATGTGAGAGTTGAACTGTGAAGAAGGCTGAGTGCCAAAGAATTGATGCTTTTGAACTGTGGTGTTGGAGAAGACTCTTGAGAGTCCCTTGGACTGCAAGGAGATCCAACCAGTCCATTCTGAGGGAGATCAGCCCTGGGATTTCTTTGGAAGGAATGATGCTAAAGCTGAAACTCCAGTACTTTGGCCACCTCATGTGAAGAGTTGACTCACTGGAAAAGACTCTGATGCTGGGAGGGATTGGGGGCAGGAGGAGAAGGGGACGACAGAGGATGAGATGGCTGGATGGCATCACTGAGTCGATGGACGTGAGTCAGTGAACTCCAGGAGTTGGTGATGGACAGGGAGGCCTGGCATGCTGCGATTCATGGGGTCGCAAAGAGTCAGACACGACTGAGCGACTGAACTGAACTGAACTGATTCCTTTATTTCTGTGAGGGTCTTAAGCATGCTTAGTTAAAGTTTATTTTGATGTTCTCCTACCTGTGGGCTTCCCCAGTGGCTCAGTGGGTAAAGAATCCATTTACAATGGAAGAGACTCAGAAGACAAGGGTTCAGTACCTGGGTCGGAAAGATCCCCTGAAGGAGGAAATGACAACCCACTCCAGATTCTTGTCTGGAGAATCCCATGGACTAAGAAGCCCGGTGGGCTAGTCTCTAGGGTCACAAAAGAGTCAGACTCGACTGAAGCACCTGAGCACATGCTGCGCTGCATAACTCATCTCCCCGTGTGGCTGTCATCTCGTCGCTGTTCGTCATCTTCACGTAATTTGGGGTGAGGTGTGCTGCCTCCTCTCCCTCTCTGCTCTGCTCTCCGTCCTTTGCTATGCCTGGGCCTCACCGTTTTGTCCAGAATGAGGTGTCTTCTCAGCAGCCTTGGGCTGACATCCTACAACAATGCGAGGAAAATGCAGGCCCAGTCACCAAAGCCGTGAGGGCCATGGCCCTGCTCCCACACCTTCCTCTTTCTGGCTGCACTGCAAGAATGCAGCCAAAGTAACTGTTTTCCAGCTCATTTGGTGCTGAGAGAGCATCTAGCCCTAGTTTTAGATACTGACTCTGGCTGAAGCTGAAGCTCCAATACTTTGGCCACCTGATGCAAAGAGCCAACTCATTGGAAAAGACCTTGATGCTGGGAAAGACTGAGGGCAGGAGGAGAAGTGGGCCACAGAGAATGAGATGGTTGGATGGCATCACGGATTCAGTGAACGTAAGCTTGAGCAAACTCCAGGAGATGGAGAAGGACAGGGAGGCCTGGTGTGCTGCCATCCATGGGGTTGCAGAGTTGGACACGACTTAGCAACTGAACAACAGCAACTGGCTGCAGACCTCCATCATGCAGGAAATATTTCTTTCTCTACAAAATGTGACAGTCATTCATCTTTCATATTTCCAGACCTGGAATTCCTGAGTTCAGCTCTGGCATTGCACTATATCCTCGTGTGTTTCTAGGATATGGAAATAGCTGCCTTATTTTAATCTGTTTCAGTGGCTTTGTTTGGCTCAGGATGGGTCCTTCAAAAATGAACTCAGTTATTTTTCCAAGTTCCAGTTTCTCACTGGGCTTGACTTCCTTCTCAGCACCGCACACAGTTCTTTGCACAGAGTAAGTGCTCAATAGAAGTTTCTGGAGTTGAAATCACTTCATCCTGTGCAAACGGAAGCTGAATGAATGCTCATCAGAAACATACTGCAGAGGAGAGTCATTCAGCACAGCCTCGACAGGATGAAAGTTAGACCTTCCTGTGTTGAGCATCCCAAGACTTCATCTCTGTTTACACATGTGGAGCGGCTCTAAAGAAGGGTGGGCACATTGGAAGAACTGCCGGAACAGACCATTACCAACTGTTCAGTAAACCCTGCAGGGTGACCAGGCTGATATGACAAGAGTTACTGTGTCTACAATTCAACCCCAGGAAGCTATTGAATATTTCCTATGTGTGTTTTCATTTCCATATCTTCCAGCTCTTCTTTCTCTGCCCTCACTTATCATTGTTAGAGTGAAAGGTATGCAAGTAAGCAGCCTATCTGTCTGGGATTGTAGTTCTGCTCTTCATTTTGTTCTTAGTATTTTATTTTGTTCGTTTATTTCTTTATTTGGCTGTGCTGCGTCTTTGTTGCAGCATGTGTGATCTTTTTAAGTTGTGGCATGTGAAATCATAGTTGCAGCATGTGGGATCTAACTCCCTGACCAGGGATCAAACCCAGGCCCCCGCACTGGAAGTGCAGAGTCTTACCTACTGAACCACCAGGGAAGTCCCTGTCCTACTTCAATCACCGTCTCATTTCCCAAGCTAAATTAACTTCCCCCACCCCTTATATTGTTTGCCCTTAGTCCTTATCTCTGTTTGGTGCCAACTCTTCAGACTCTGACATTTAAAATGACCCAGAGAGGCTATTAAACAGAGCTCTAGACATGCAACTTGATAAACTCCATCTTACAAAATCTGATTGCCCTTCTGAATCTTCCATTATCTTACCCTGGGTTCCAGCACAGCACATCAATCTTGAGGCTCATGCTGGTTTCTATTAAAGAGCTCCAATCCATAGGCCAGACCTCAACTCACATCTTTCTTCCCCATGCTTTAAATTAAGCCTGGAAATGAACCACCACCAAGATAAATGAACAGCAAACATGAATCCAAAGGTGGGACGTCTCAGTTCAGTTCAGTCGCTCAGTCGTGTCCGACTCTTTGCGACCCTATGGACTGCAGCATGTCAGGCCTCCTTGTGCATCACCAGCTCCCGGAGCTTGCTCAAACCCATGTTCTACTTTGTCACAGTTTTAATAATCAAAGTTAATTTTTCATGTGTATAAGTACCATTAAGCCAGAGTACCATGCACTGATTTGTGTTCATTTAATTGTTTCATTGTCTATTCAGCAAGTAGATAATGTCTTACAACCTGCTTAAATTTTACTGTACTTGTCCTATATTTCAATAGTATTTTCAAAATTTTTATGCAATAATATTCTTTGTTAGAGCCTCTGGTAACCATTTATCCAGGTGTTTCTTCTTTATCATTGTTAATGTTTCATTTTAACCTCTGAAGGAAGATTTTTAAGTAGCAAATTATGCAAATTATAGTTGTACAATATTGGGTTTTTGTCATACTGTCAATTCCCCTTTAGTGCTTTTTTCACTTGGTCTTAATATCATCTCTCACCACCTTGAGTAATTAGTATCATTTTTCTTAGTTTACAAATGGAAAAATAAGTATTATTTCTATGGTTTTCCTTTCTTCTTACAATGTTGTTAATTAGGTTTTACTGGTTTCTGACAATCCAGCCTTGAGAACATCGTATCTTAAATAACAAGATATTGAGTAAGAAAGCATCTAGCGGCATTTTTTCCCCATAAATCCACAGTAAAGATATGACAAAGCAAAAGTTAATATTGTTTATTATATTTCACCAAGTCTAAAAAGTATTTGGGAAATAATTTGTTAAACTATGTACAAACTCCTTTCTGATAATAAGCCTATACATCCTTTACCTTAGGAAGGATTTACTGATTTCACTTTCTTTTTGAAATAAGACAAATTTAAATGCAAAAAACAATCTGATAAGCAAAGCAGACAGGTTTTCATGACTTTAATGTTTTTATTCAATTGTGCTCACTTAGGGTGTATTCTTGAACCCCATTTTACAAGTAGGGGATAGTCCTCCCCCAGGAGCAGGCAAACAGGCACTGAAAGTACACAAAACCATGGGCATCTTCCTGGAACATCAATTTGTCTCTAGCTTTGACAGGAGAGAGACTTAAATTATTTCACTTATGATTAAAAAACATTATTTTTACATTAAAATAAACAGGGGTTATATTATGGAGCAGAGACAAAATGTGCCTGGGCTTTTAAGATAAAACAGGTGAAGGTGACTTCAAAGACAATTTTGTTCTTCTGAAAAAGAATTGTTTGTGTCATCTGCATCCCAGAGAGCTTATTTTATTTTTCTTATGTTATCTTTCTGTTAGAATTTTACCTCCTCTGTGATTTCATCCATGCATTCATTTGTAACAAAATATTTCCAGTGGAGAAACTGAGCTAGAATGTTTGGGGGTTATGCATTCCTTTGACCTGTATGTATCTTGACTCAGCTAGAAGATTGATCTTAGCCATAGCACAGAATGATCTACAGAGTCATAACTGAAACATGGGTTTGTAATTCATGATGACATGATTGTTATAAACTCTTATAACTGCTATTATATAAATTGATTTAATATGTTATTGTGCATCAGCTATCTTCTTTATAACATAAGAAACTAATTAGCAACTACTACCATTCTAAAACAATAACATGATCCAGACTGGGCGTATCTATTAGGAAGAAATGTTGTTCCCCAGTAAACCACGTGGTCACCTGCCTTGAGGATGGGCCATGTCAGAGGAGAAAAGGCAAGTGTTTCCTAACTACACTGCCTGGGCCTGAACTTGTCTGTTTATTCATAGAGCTCACGTGCTGCCCATAACATTCCTGTGGTCTTGTTTTATTAATGAATACAGGTCAACTTAAGCACCTTTCAAGGAAAGAACAAGAATCCAATGAACCCAACTCAATTCATTTATTTCCCTCCAAATTCTCTTCCTATCTTTGCTGGATGTTGTTTTCTCGTGGAGGAAATCAGGAAAGAGTGTGCTCTGCTCTTTCAAATTAATTTCTCTTTTTATTTCCATATGTCAACAGAGTTTTCACAGTTGACATTTTTATCACTCTGCTTTAGAAAATTAATTTTATTTCACATTTTCATGCATCAGTCACACAGTTGACCTTCTTATAGTCCTGCAGTGATCTGTTGTCATGGGACCGCCTTTGCTAAGCTCTCTCTTATTCTTAGCCATTTGGGTTTTCCTAGTTGTGTTTTCATTTTGTAATCATATTTATAGCACTACTCTAAATATTTCTAAGTAAATAACTTTAATCTGTGTATTTCCTTTTAGAACATTCCATAGAGTAGGATTATTGTGCCGAATTATATCCAGTACTTTCACAGGTCACCATGTCTTTTTCTCCCCCCAGAACTAAAACAATTGAAAATGTGACCAGAAACGTTTAAAATTTTAATTAAAACAATTTATGTCAGTCTCAGATCCAGCAAATCCCAAAACTGGCATTTCATGATTTCTATGTATTTAGTAAATCTGTGTATAATGGTATCTTAATGTTGCTAATATTTACTAAATAATACTGGAGATATGGATTAACCAGTGTGATGATTTTTTAATTGTAGTTCTCTATTATTGAAAGTTTGGTTCGTTTCCTTTAACTAGCTATCAAGTGGAATTTGAGTGTGAGCTGTTATAAATTTGTCCCAATTATTTGTATGTTTTAGAAGGCAAGCATGTTTTTTAAAAGAGTATCAAATGTATCAAGGGACTTCCCTGGTGGCTCAAATAGTAAAGAATCCACCTGCAATGCAGGAGACCCAGGTTTGATCCCTGGGTCAGGAAGATCCCCTGGAGAAGGGCATGGCAACCCACTCCAGTATTCTTGCCTGGAAAATCCCACGGACAGAGGAGCCGAGTGGGCTAAATTCCACGGGGTCACAAAGAGTCAGACACGACTAAGCATGCACACAGATGCAGAGACTATCAATCGCACTTGCAGGAGAGCCATTAACTCTTTCCTAAGAGCCCAGCTCTAGGCTTTCTGAGTTCCTCAGCCTTCTACTAGGTAGTAATGAGAAAACTCCCCCTAAGAAGGTTAGGAAGAACATTAACATCCATAAAATGCTATTCTGTGCTAGAAACCAGTAAGAGGGAACATTTATTGAGAATGTACTTCGTTCAGCTAAGCACTTTACATAGATTATTCCGCTAAATCCTTCATATAGCTGCAGATGAAGTGATCTGCTAAGATCCCACAGCTGGAAGGTGATGGAACCAGACTGGAAGAGAGACACTGCTGTGTGCCGTGCTACCCCGCCGGCCCCTGGTTTTCCTGGGAGGGTCCAGGGGGTCTCACTGGTGAGCATCAGCTTCGTCTTCAGCCCCCTCCTCCACTGTGGAGCTGTGTGTCTCTGCTCTGCGTATCTTTACGTCATCTGTCGACCTTGCCTCCACGTTCCTTCTTCAGGAAGATTCTCCTTCATCTGCTGGGCTGGAGGAAAAGGGCTTTGTTGTTTTAGAAAAGATGCATCTTGTGTTCAAACTGTTGTTTCCTCAGCAGAACACATCCTTTCCACCCTTTGAAACCCTTGAACTCTTTTCTTTCCTGCTACCTATGTGTTATGGTCACTTACTCCAAATTAACCATCTCTCAGAGATGTGATAACCATCTCAGAAACCTTACTGCCCATCATCCTCCCTGGCTCCTCTCCTTATAGCATCTCCCCTTTGTCTACATTTAAATATAATCTTTCTTCTTTTTTTAACAAGTGGACTTATGCTTCCCGTGTTACTTTATCTGATGTGCTAATAATTCTTCCAGAAATAATCATACTGTAATATGGGGTCCCCTCTCCAGCCTCAGAGTTGCATCACAGATTATTTTTGAAAGTGGATGAAAACATCAAATAGCTCAATCTGGTTTACTTTCCTGTATGGGGAAAATGACTCAATTTTGCTTTACTATCGGCTGTGTTTTAAAAACTACCATTAAATGCTTATGCTTTATTTTATGCAGACCTAGAGTATGTCTGAGAATGGCTGTGAGCCACACTTCTGAGGAATTTTGTGTCAGTGGAATATATGGTGAAGCACGCTAATAAATTGAATTCTGTCCTTATTTTAAGCACCCTACAACTACTGTGTTGGCAGCTCTGTTTAAACATACCTTAAATGACATTTCCTTATAAATAACATTCTAGACTTGGTATAAGAAGCAGCACAGTATAGTAAAAAGAGGTTTAGCCCCAGGGAAACAGAAGATTTATTTTCTGAATAGCCTGGTGCCCGTCATTTAACTTCTCTGACTCTCAATTTATCCTACAAAATTAGAAAATTATAACTAGAAGTTTTAAATGTCTTTCTAGCTCTGAAGTTTTCAGTATGAACAAAAGTGAAGTTTTAAGAGAAAACTAAGTAAATTGTATGCATTTAATACAATGCATCCAGTCCCTCCTTATCCCCAGGCTCGGGACTCCACAACTGACCTCAAAATGAAACACCCCTGGGCTTCTTGTCCAGGAAGAAGTCCCTTGGACAGCAAGGAGATCAAATCAGTCAATCCTAAAGGAAATCAACCCTGAATTTTCATTAGAAGAAAGGGTGCTGAAGCTCCAATACTTTGGCCACCCCGATGCAAAGGGCCAACTCACTGGAAAAGACCCTGATGCTGGGAAAGATTGAGGGCAGGAGGAGAAGGGGGTGACAGAGGATACGATGGTTGGATGGCATCACCGACTCAATGGACATGAATTTGAGCAAACTCCGGAGATTAGTGAAGGACAGGGAGGCCTGGCTTGCTGCAGTGAATGGGGTCACAAAGAGAGAGGACTTAGCGACTGAACAGCAAGGGAATCTTCATCCCCGGAGGATGCCTGTTTTTATTTTACAAAAGCAGCAGCCTTGGAAGCTTCTGGGTTTTCTGTCCCAACAATCGGCCTCCTCTGAGGCCCTGAGCTGGGCTGTGCTCCCAGCATTGCAGCTGAGCCAGGGAAGCGGGATGTGGGAGAGGGGGAAGAAGGAGGATGCTATCATAATAGCTAGTCAAGCGGTTTCCCGTTTATTAGGCAGTGACTTGATTTTTCATCTGTCTGCTCCATTAGACTGTAAATTCTTTGGAGGCTGAACCCACATTGGTTTCCCCTTCACCGCTGTAACCAGGCACAGTAACGGGTTGGTGGTAAGATACTCAGTCAAGACCGAGGGAATGCATTTACTGCTAGAGGACACCCTGAAAAGCACACGTTTGTCCAAATCTCTAACAAAATGACACTTTAACCATCTGCAATCTGTGGCCTGTTCTCTAAATCTCATGAATTCCCCTGTGTCCCTTTTGCAGATTTTCTAGTGCTTCTCTCTTAACTCTCAGGAAGTATTACCCTGCATCTTACCTAACTCTTCTATTTACAGATGTTTGTTTCTTCCAGTGTGCCTTCCATAGAAATGGCTCATCACTGGACATAACCCTTTCACGCAGCGCTTTCCATACTTGAAAACACGCAGGTCATCCCTCCGCTGATTTTTCCATGTATCAGATAATTCACACTAACCTAATTTTTCATTGCTCTGTAATTCTGACATTTTTTTCTCTGGTTTCAGCTGAATGTCTTCATGTTATTAATTCTCTGCAGTTAATTATGTAATTCTTCATGAATTAACCTTCACTGTGCATTCCTCCCAGAGAAGGCAATGGCACCCCACTCCAGTACTCTTGCCTGGAAAGTCCCATGGACGGAGGAGCCTGGTAGGCTGCAGTCCATGGGGTTGCTAAGAGTCGGGACGACTGAGCGACTTCACTTTCGCTTTTCACTTTCATGCATTGGAGAAGGCAATGGCACCCCACTCCAGTATTCTTGCCTGGAGAATCCCAGGGACAGGGGAGCCTAGTGGGCTTCCGTCTGTGGGGTTGCACAGAGTCAGACGTGACTGAAGCGACTTAGCAGTAGCAGTAGCAGTGCATTCCTCCTGCAAAACATCCTAGTACATGCTCACAGCACACTGAGAGCTGGGGCCTGGCTCGTAGACGGTTAGCTAGAAAAACCAAGATCAAGTTCAAAGCCTGACTCTGATACTTCCATCTCTGTGAACCTGAACAGGTGACTTAATGCTGTGTAGCCCTGATCTTGATGGTCTGTTGGGGGAGTGAATGAGTTCATGTGTTTAGAACAGTGGCTGAAACAAAGTATGCATTCAATATTAGTGGGACTTCCCTGGCGGTACCGTGGTTAAGACTCTGCACTTCCAATGCAGGAGGCATGGGTTCGATCCCTGTTGGGAAACTAACATTCCGTGTGCCACGTGGTGTGGCCGAAAAGAAAAACTTAGTGATTCTTTTGTTGTTGCTGTCGTTATTACCATTGGCTTTTAGTCACAGCATACTCAGAGGAAATTTAAAGTGTAGTAAGTCAGAAAGAGCCTGCAATAGGGGAGAAAGAAAAGAGATGGGTAAGAAAGAGACACAAAGGTGAGTGAAGACCTGGAAGATGCCTGCCCACTTCATGAACAGAGTCTAGACTTTCCCCCCCAAGTCTAGCATGATGCCTGGTTCGTGTTAGACATTTAAGAGTGTTCGCTGGATTGGATTAATCCAGCTTACCCTCTCGCCATTTATATAACCACTCTCCTAGCAATCAACTTTTTTTTAATGCAAGTTTTCCTGCTTGCCAGCCAGGCAACTAAGGGGCATGTAACTGACACATCTGAGTTTCTGAGTCACATTTATCAATTGATTATGATTATAGAATCTCTGGGGCTTCCCTGGTGGGGAAGACAGTAAAGAATCTGCCTGCAATGCAGGAGATTCATGTTTGGTTCCTGGATCAAAAAGATTCCCTGGAGAAGAGCACGGCAATCCACTCCAGTATTCTTGCCTGGAGACTTCCATGGACAGAAGAGCTTGGCAGGCTATAGTCCATGGGGTTGTGAAGAGTCAGACAGGACTGAGCGACACTAACCCTTTCAGTTCCCGTACCAACATTGGTCAAAATGAAACAAGATAATGTTGTTGGTACTTTGTAAGTGCTCAGTAATGTTCTCTGATATTATTGTGACACAAAGCATAGCAGAGAAATAGTGATGTCCCCAGGAAGTGAATTTACACAGCCTGAGAAGGTAACTCTTCAAAGATTTTAGTGAGAAATGTTTTACATATTCCCCACTGAGCTTCGTATTTAACAGATAATTGCAGGAGCCTCTGTGGAATTCCAATTTTGAATAAATCACAGGTTTTTTTCCTTTTCTTACTTTTAGCAGGGAACTTTTTTTAACCTGTTAGGTAACCACAGAGCAGGCTAATCGTCTCCCTGGAGGGATTTCTTTGAGATCTCTGGGGCCAGAGGGCAGCATTTTACAAGCAGTTTTGGGGAACTCTGGAATTGTTGCTAGAAGCATCCTACTTCACAGCCCGGGGCCCATCTGCAGTGACTTCAGGTGACCAGGCCTCATATAGATGACGAATATCCCCATTTCAGCTCAGAATGCATCGCTCTGAAGTTGAACATTCAGAAGCTGGGTTGCACCAACCCAAAATGCCCGAGGCAGCACCAAGACCCAAAATTATCATGGAGCAGCTGCACAAGCCAGAGCAAGGTTTTGTTCTGCATGGCTATCCTTGCGTGCCCTGCTTCTGCAGAACATAGTGCCATATGGCTGAGACCTGAGATTCAGCGCCTGGCCTGGGCTCCCAGAATGCACCGACTGCCTCCTCCCTCACTTTGGTCTCCTGGGGCCCCTCTGAATCAGATGGTCCTTCTGGCAACACGATAATGTGTCCTTTATTTATGCTGTTTCTGTCTTACATTGTCTACTTCGTGTGTGTGGGTGTGCACACTCAGTCATGTCCAACCCTTTGTAACCCCATGGACTGCAGCACACCAGAGACATCTTTGCCCATGGGATTCTCCAGGGCAAGAATACTGGAGTGGGTTGCCATGTCCTCCTCCAGGGGCTCTTCCTGACTCAGGGATGGAGCCTACATCTCCTGCATGGGCAAGCAGATTCTTTACCACTGAGCCACCTGGGATGCCCTGTCTACTTTGTGGTCCTATAAAAATCCTACTTGTCTGCTGCTCAAATTCCTGCTTTTAATATGAGGATAGCTCCATGAAAAGAACCATGGGGCCTATTTCCACCCATCCTCTTTTGTAAATATGTGTTAAAGCATCCCTAAGAAGGAAAATCTTGTTCACCCTCTTGTTCCCAAGAAAAAAACCCTTGGCTAATTAAATTTTTATTATAACCTGGTGATTATGCCTTGGGAATAAAAGTTTATCTGATAGCTAAGTTTAATTTTATTAAAAGGTCCATGGCTTGCCATTTCTACCTGTTCTGGAATTGATTAAGATTTACTACCAGGCAAAGTCCATGCACTTTTGGAATTAGGTGATCTCACGGCCTTGACGAAATGGCTTCTTAACCTTTCAGAAGCAAGACAGTTCCCACTCAACCAAAAATTAAACGAGCAGCTGTCTTCCAGCTCTGAGCACAGCCCAAGTGGCAGAAAGCCCCAGAAGCTGTCAGTTCCTAGACAAGAGTTTGTACATTTCTTTGCGGGGACCCAAACCAGCTCCATCAAAATCACTTTGTGAGGTCTTGACTCTTCCTCTGTTTTCTTAGCCCCCAAAGAGTTCATGATGTAATTCCCTGGCAAAGCAGGCTTGCCAAGAGATGTTTTCTTGGCTGCATTCCCGTTACACATTTACCCTAAAGCAAAATCTAAATGTCCAAGATAGAAATGTCAGAGCATCTGTTAGGATATTCTGTGATTAGACCCCACATTCCCATCAGCCATTCACGAATTCTGTGCCCAGATGATACCTACCTATTTGAGCCTGGTCATCCCTGTTGCAGACTAGGGATGAGGGCAGTTTGCAAGTGGAGGAAAACCGCAGAGCTGGGCCCAACATTTTGGGGGGGACTCAAACATTCAATCTGTAACAGATGATTGATTGGCTTAAAAGGAAACATTTTAGAGCAAATTTTGTCACACTGAAGACCCCTTAGGGTGCTCCCTTTATGCCTACCCAAGGACAACCACAGAGCTCCCCGGGTGTGCTAGTGGTAAAGAATCAGCCTGCCAATGCAGGAGACGCAAGAGACGTGGGTTTGATCCCTGGGTCGGAAAGATGCCCTGGAGAAGCAAATGGCAACCCACTTCTGTATTCTTGCCCGGGAAATCCCATGGACAGAGGAGCCTGGCATGCTACAGTCCATGGGGTCGCCAAAGAGTCAGATGTGACCGAGTGAGCACACAGAAGGCCAACCACTCAACAGGAGTGAAATAGGTTCCCTGTCATGGCTGGTGAACTTTAGCTCTTGTTTCATGAGCAAAGACTTAGGTTTGTTACTTTGGAATAAACTTAGATTCTTTTGTGTGTCATATAAGAACAAAGATGAATGGAACAGAGTTATTCAGCCTATAGCTTAAAAAAACCTTATAGCCCTTCAAGCTTAATATTAAATGTAGGCGATCCCAGATCACTAGACCGTTGACTCACAGCTGTACATGTCCTCTTAGAAGACTACGATAATACTCAGTGTGTGCATTTATTTTTGGTTTTACATAATCAGATCAGGAAAAAACTGGTCAATGGATAGGCAACCCCTAGACTTCAGTCATGATAAAAAGTGAGAGCTGTTTTCAGTTGTCTTTTATATGGGCCCAATAATGATTTGTTAATTATCTTTCTAATTAGCTTTATGATTCAATCTAATATAGGATCTTCAGTGTGTAATCAGAACTAATCTATGTTCACTTGTAGAATCCCATGGAGTTTTCTTATGAGTCGTGTAAAGACTAAGAAAAAAAGTTTTCGTATCCCAAGTAAAAAGTTAATAACAAAATTAATTAGAAAAAAATGGTATCCAGCTTCTTATTAGAATTGAGTCACTCTACTCACCTTTGTTAAAATTAAGAACTACTCAGTTACTTCTCTAAGGACAATCCTTACAGGGTTCCCTGGCACCTTTGAGCACGGGGCAATCCTGTACTTCTCGGGGAAGGACAGCCACATCTGCAGTTCTGGGGGCTTCCAGCCTCTGCAGAGCCAGACTCTTTCAGAACTTACATACTGACGTTTTCCTCCTGTGTTTCAGAATCCCAGGCTTTGCCAGCCAAGATCCTCACTAATGGAGTGCTGGTAAGTGTTTACCAACCACCTTTCTGAAAAGGAGGAAATCCCCCAGAATCTTCATATCTGCTGCTTTCTATGGGATGAATGGGCTTCCCGGGTGGCGCTAGAGGTCAAAACATGCCTGCCAGTGTAAGAGACATAAGAGACGCAGGTTCGATCCCTGGGTGAGGAAGATCTCTTGGAAGAGGGCATGGCAACCCGCTCCAGTATTCTTGCCTGGAGAATCCCATATACAGAGGATCCTGGTGGGTTACAGTCCACAAGGTTGCAAAGAGTTGGACATGACTGTAGGAACTTAGCATGCATGCATGCATGGATGCGTGTGTGCGTGCTAAGTTGCTTCAGTCGTGTCTGACTCTGTGGCTGATTTCAAGCTACAAATACAACATCATTGAGCATGTCTCTGAAGAGACACTAATGATCTGCTCCTGTGAACTTGGAAGAACTGAACCCAGCACCCCCTGGTCCTGTCCAGAGGCCACCGGACCTTGAAGTCTAAGCAAATACCTAGCCATCATCTCTCAAGCTGGGACTCCATAAGTCCTGTGTCTGCCACACAGCTGTGTCCAGTCTTCTGCTGCAGGAAATGAGAGTGTCTTTATCATCCACCTGCTTCTCACTCTTAGCTTGTGAATGACCCTCAGTCTCCACAGCAAAACAACTGAGCCATCTAGGCTATTCTTGTTGGCACTGTTTCCCCCATACTTTTCAAATATCTGAATAATTTTGCCTACAAGGGTGTTCTTCCCTGGCACTTTCCCCTGGTCACCACCAGTAAAATTTTTAGCAACTAGGTCTTTCTTTGCTCCAGGGACTACCTTCACCTCCCATAATACTCAGGATGACATTCTCTTTGTCCACTGGGAGATACTGAGCAGACTCCAAGCCCAATCTTCCTGTCCATTTTCTTAAACAGCTTCTGGCACCATTAGTGTTGGTTCTGCTCCTCTGGGAAGCAGACATCAGAATGGGATTCAATGGGCAAAATATTGACATTTGAGGCTTCCTTTGTGGTTCAGATGGTAAAGAATCCACCTGCAGGTGACCCAGGTTGTATCCCTGGGTTAGAAAGATCTGCTGGAAAAGGGAATGGCAACCCACTCCAGTATTCTTGCCTGGGATATCCCATAGACAGATGGGCTACATGTGGGCTACAGTCCATGGGGTCGTAGAGTCAGACATGACTGAGTGACTGAGCACAAATGCCTTTGAATTCTAAATGGGAGGGAGCAGGGGAAGGTGGTGAACCCTCGGCCCAGATGCAGGTCTGAACCTTGTGAATGAAGAAGGGAAAGAAGAAATTGGACAGTATCATCACAGTGCACTTCCAGGAAAGTTCCAGCTGAGCCGATGATGACCCTCAGCGACAAGTGTGCATCTCATAGGAATGAATGGCTTGCACCAAGTGCCCAGGCGTGCCTAGCTGTTGGTGGATGGGGAGTGCGGGTGGGGAAGGTCTTGATCCAGAGGTCTTCTGTCAACTATACCACCTACAGTGGGAGATCTGAGCCCCCCCACCACCACCCGTTGCACCATTGCCTCACCTGTGTTTCCTGGACATTGTGTCTAAGTTTTATCTGAAAGAAATTCTGTCTAAAGACTTCATGGAAGGAATGTAAGAATTGTTGGCTAGCATGGATCATTGCAATGTCATAGACCTCCCACTACATCACTTTAGGAACCTCAGGACATCTGGTAACCCTGCAGCTAATGATGATCATACTGATTCCTGGGCTCAGTCAGCAACAGTCTCACCCCTGAAGGACTCTCTCTGTGGATCACAAACTTCTTCACCAGTGACTTTCCCCCTTGCCCTCTGCCCACCTATGACCACCATCTTCATGTGGAAGTTGTCATCTCTGAAACAGAGCCATTTCCAAACTACTCACTCCAGTAAACCTCCCCAGCCTCATGCATGCATTCGGCAAACACATTTCCCAAGTGTCCTGCCTGGTTCACTTCAGTGTCAATCATTCGTCTGTTTACAATCTCATGGAGAAACAATCCGGTGGGAAATGGAGCATGTTTCTTTAACATCCGCCATCTTTTCAGGTTCTGTTCTTGAAGCTGTAAACCTTATTTAATTTTCAGGACATCCCCTGAGGCAGGTATGACTGTCCCTCTGCTGTCACTGGAGCCCATTCCCACCTATGAGAGACAGCCTGGCAGGGCAGGCAGACGGAGGTACACTCAACATCAGAACTAAATGAAAAGGAACCTACTTAGTAAACCTAAAGGAACCAATGGTGATCTTTAAGGAGGAGAGTAATATAATTAAAGGAGTATATTTTTAAAATTTTTTATTAATTTTTACTGGAGTGTAGTTGATTTACAGTCTTGTGTTAGGGCTTCCCCGGTGGCTCAGTGGTAAACAATCCACCAGCCAGTGCAGAAGTTCAATCCCTGGGCTGGGAAGACACCACACGCCAAGGAGCAACGAAGCCCAGGCGCCACAACTCCTGAGCCCGGGCTCTAGCGCCCCGGAGCTGCAACTGCTGCAGCCTACACGCTGCTAGAGCCCGGGCTCTGCAACAAGCCCTCGCACTGAAACAAAGGGTCATCCCAGCTTTCCTAAACTAGAGAAAAGCCCTCGCAGCAACGCAGACCATGCACAGCCAAAAATAAACAAACAAATAAAACTATTTTCTAAAAGTTCTATGTTAGTTCCAGTGTACAGCAAAGTGAATCAGTTTTATATATGCATCCACTCGTTTTTCGATTCTATTCCCATATAGATCCTTACAGAGTATTAAGTAGAGTTCCCTGGGCTATGGGTGGGCTCTTATTATTTATCTGTTCTGTGTACAGTAGTGTGTGTATGTCAATCCCAGTCTCCAGTTTACCCTGCCCCTTCCCCCGCCCTCTCCCCCTCCCCACTCTCCTCCCTGGTGGTCAATGTGGTTTTCGGCATCTGTGACTCTGTTATTCAAGTGGGATGAAACTGAAGTCAGAGAACTCATTTGAAAGGCAAGCAAAGTTACCCAGAGGTTCCTATGGGGGCCCAGACATAGGGAAGAATAAAGAGAAAGGGGCAGGATTTGTAGAGCTTTTGAAAGGGAAATTGACACGAGATTATTTTTTTTCCCCTAACGTGCTATTGAAAGAGCTGATAAAGTCAAAAATTAGTTCAGAGTTGGAGGCTGGGTGCTTGAGACAATTGGGGTGACCTTGAAACGATGGTGAGCCAGTGTGCCTGGCATACAGTGTGCCTTTGGGGGTTTTGTGCACAGATGGTCGGTAGAGTCTTGAATGTGGAGGAACATTCCAGAGGCCGTGGACAAGGAAGGCAGAGGGCCAGGGGCCGCACATGGAGAGCCTCCCCATTCGGAGGGCAGAGGCAGGGAGAACAGAGATGCCAAAGCAAAGCAAAGAGCCGAAGGAGCGGTTGGATGAGAACCAGCCAGTGAAGGACCAGAGAAGCTAAGTATACGGTATTAGAAGCATGTTCTTTCAGGGATTTTTATATTCTCCAGAGAATTTAAAAGTAAGGGCAGTATAGACAATATTGAGTTTAGCGTATTTGGCTGAATAGTATCTTTAATAATAAGGCTTATTTTTTTCACAATGGAAATTTTTGCAGTTAAATCAGGGATGTGACATGACCTGTAATGAGAAAGACTAGATGTGGTTCCACAATCAATAGAAAAAGGCCAGTAATTACATGACAGCTAAATTGGTCTTCAGAAAAAGAGAAGTCCTACTCAGAGGGAAGGTGTTTGGAGTCGGGCCACACATATACTCATGTTCCTGAAAATCTGGATACTTTCAGAATGTCCTGTCTTCAGCCAGCAACCTTGACTCCCAGCCCCTTCTTGAAGATGGCAGCCCCAGAGATAGCTACCCCTGAAATACTGGCTTTTCTCCTGAACTGTGGCAAGTAAATATTGCTTTGTTTCTTTTCTTGGAAAATCACAAAATTTCTCTTTTTTTCCGGGCTTAAAACTCATAGTCTTTGCTGGCATTTCAATTGCCTCTACCACTGCTGTGATGCCCTTTACAAGTGCTTAGGCAAGGACTCGCTGCTGCTGCTGCTGCTGCTGTTTAATCGCTCAGTCGTGTCCAACTCCTTGTGACCCCATGGACTGCAGCACACCAGGCTCTCTGTCCTCCACTATCTCCCGGAGTTTGCTCAAATTCATGTCCATTAAGTCAGTGATGCCATCTAGCCATCTCATCCTCTGCCACCCTTTTCTCCTTTTGCCTTCAATATTTCCCAGCAGCAGGGTCTTTGCTAATGAGTCAGCTCTTCTAGTTTTACAGGCAATTATTTTCCAGTCTTATGGCAGAAAGCAAGTAGGAACTATAGAGCCTCTTGATGAAAATGAAAGAGGAGAGTGAAAAAGCTGGCTTAAAACTCAACATTCAAAAAAAGAACATCATGGCATCCAGTCCCATCACTTCATGACAAATAGATGGGAAAACAATGGAAACAGTGGCAGACTTTATTTTCTTGAACTCCAAAATCACTGCAGATGGTGACTGCAGCCATGAAATTAAAAGACATTTGCTCCTTGGAAGAAAAGCTATAACAAACTTAGATAGCATATTAAAAAGCAGATACATTGCTTTGCCAACAAAGGTCCATATAGTCAAACTATGGTTTTTCCAGTAGTCATGTATGGATGTGAGGGTGGGACCAGAGAGAAGGCTGAGTGCCAAAGAATTGATGGTTTTGAACTGTGGTGTTGGAGAAGACTCTTGAGAGTCTCTTGAACTTCAAGGAGATCCAACTAGTCCATCCTAAAGGAAATCAGTCCTGAATATTTATTGGAAGGACTGACGCTGAAGCTGAAACTCCAATACTTTGGCTACCTGATGTGAAGAACTGACTCATTTGAAAAGACCCTGATGCTGGAAAAGATTGAAGGCAGGAGGAGAAGGGGACAACAGAGGATGAGATGATTGGATGGCATCACTGACTCAATGGACATGAGTTTGAGTAAGCTCTAGGAGTTGGTGATGGACTGGGAGGCCTGGCATGCTGCAGTCCATGGGGTCACAAAGAGTTGGACATGACTGAGTGGCTGAACTGAACTGAATTATCCAGCCCACAATCAATTGGAAGTACTTGTGTGCATGTGACTTTGGGTGACTGTGGACAAGGTGAAGAAATCCACTGGAGACAGGGGTGGGAAGAAGTCAGGGCAGGGAAAAGTAGACAGCATGAGAGTAAAGAAAAGAAGAGAAGCCCAACAGGGAGAATTAAGGACTAGCATGAGAGGAGCACCCAGAGTCTCTCTGGTCAATCCAACTCGGTGGTCAAGCAGACCCCCTTTCAGCCCAAAGGTATCACTGCACAGTGGGGACCCTCAGCCACAAAGAATCATTTAGATTACATGCCATATTTTTCCTGATGAGACATTGATACTACATTTAAGAAATTATCCATCCAGATGGTAAGCATTTTCCAAAAATATTTTGAGGGCTGTAAAAGGAGAATTCGGTGACTTCACATTTTGAATTGGCTTCTTGTATAGTATAGTGAAGTCAGCTTCTTGTAATCCCACTAATTTTGGATAAATGAAGTTTTACTGTCATACAATTCCCCTGCTGTGGGTAATGATGCCTCAATGAATAATCTGAACTAGATGGAAATTGAAGTTTTTGAACCTTGACATGAAGATTTCTTTTTTAATTAAATATGGCATATACATATTAATAAACAGTTATGCCTCAGAGTTGAATTTCTCTGTAGATGGAATCAAAATTTCTCATCGATTTATATGTTAAATGCATATGCTAAAAACTGTTTTGTAAGCAATAATAAAATGTAGAGAATAATCCAGTGCTTCTTCCAAAAGAGACTCACAGACTTAGAAAATGAACTTGCGGTTGCCAAGGGGATGGGCTAGTTAGGGAGTCTGAGATGGACATGTACACACGGCCCTATTCAGAATGGATCACCAACAAGGACTTACTGGATAGCACAGGGAACTCTGCTCAATGTTATGTACCAGCCTGGATGGGAAGGGGATTTGGGGGAGAATGGATACATGTATATGTATGGCTGAGACCCTTCCCTGTTCACCTGAAATTCCCACAACATTTTTAATTGGCTTTGTTATTGTTATTGTTGCTATTAAGTCACAAAGTCATGTCTGACTCTTTGTACCCCACGGCCTATAGCCCACCAGGCTCCTATGTCCATGGGTTCTCCAGGCAAGAATACTGGAGCGGGTTGCCATTTCCTTCTCCAGGGGATCTTCCCAACTCAGGGATCAAACCTACATCTCTTGCATTGGCAGTCAGCTTCTTTACCACTGAGTTATCTGGGAAGCTCCATTAATTGGCTAAACCCCAAAACAAAATAAAAAGTTTAGGGTTTGAAAAAAAAATAATCCAGTGCTTCTTGGAGTTGGCATCCAGGTAGATGAACAACAGAAGGGACATCAGGGCCCTGTGCCAGGTCAGGAGCCAGTTCAGGCTGCTGGTGTGGCCTTGAAGAAGCCATTTGCCCCTGAGCGCCTTTCCTGACTCATCTACAAGTGATTCATCTGTGTGGATGCTGTGTTCATTCCAGAAGCATTTCTAAGCTCCAACTAGGTTGCTAGGTCTGGACCACGCAGAGGTGAGTTAAGACCTCTGGCTTAGTAGGTTATCAAAGAACAGGGAAACTATGTTGAACTTTTGGGATGATTCAAGCCAGAAATGAGTTCAAGACAAATGACCTGGAGATTTTGATTGCAAAACGCCAAGGGTTACAAAATCCACTCCATGCTCAACGTTTGAGGGAAGATTCACATTTCATTTCTGCTACATCAGTTCAGTTCAGTTCAGTCGCTCAGTCGTGTCCGACTCTTTGCGACCCCATGAATCGCAGCACACCAGGCCTCCCTGTCCATCATCAACTCCCAGAGTTCAGGAAGTGCTAAACTCGAATTTAGCCCAAGGTCCCATGCCATCTCAGCACCACCTACTGGCTTCCATGGAAATGTCCACCCAACCCAGTCCACGGCTTCACCTCATGGGCTGAGAGGTGGGACGGACCATCGTGATGAGGACAGCTGGAAGGGATGTGGGGCCTGAAGGGTTAACACAGGAGTGTTAACACAGCTTCTCAGCCTCACAGTAGGATCTTACACAAACAGAACGAGATGACTGCTCTCTGGTTCATGAGGAACCATCATTCTGTTGGAGTAGGGTATCTAACACCAGTAACAATAATAAGATCACATAACCTAGAAGTGAAACGCTAGTCTTGGTTCTGACTCTCCATGCAATATGTGTCCTACACAGAGATGCCCCCTGGATGGTGGCCAAGGCTGCACCCCATTGCTCCTCTGTGTACTCACCGTGGCAGAGACCCTGGTGCTGGCGGATCCCTGGTGCATAGTCACCAGACAAACGAGGGCTGGGTCTGCCTCTGGGCCTCTATTTTCTGACTCTTAAGGCTTCTCTTAATTCTTCCCAGGCTATATATATTGGCTTCAGTTCAGTTCAGTTCAGTCGCTCAGTCGTGTCTGACTCTTTGCGACCCCATGAATCGCAGCACGCCAGGCCTCCCTGTCCATCACCAACTCCCGGAGTTCACTCAGATTCATGTCCATCGAGTCCGTGATCCCATCCAGCCATCTCATCCTCTGTCATCCCCTTCTCCTCCTGCCCCCAATCCCTCCCAGCATCAGAGTCTTTTCCAATGAGTCAACTCATCTCATGAGGTGGCCAAAGTACTGGAGTTTCAGCTTTAGCATCATTCCTTCCAAAGAAATCCCAGGGTTGATCTCCTTCAGAATGGACTGGTTGGATCTCCTTGCAGTCCAAGGGACTCTCAAGAGTCTTCTCCAACACCACAGTTCAAAAGCATCAATTCTTCGCTGCTCAGCCTTCTTCGCAGTCCAACTCTCACATCCACACATGACTACTGGAAAAACCACAGCCTTGACTAGATGGACCTTAGTCGGCAAAGTAATGTCACTGCTTTTGAATATACTATCTAGGTTGGTCATAACTTTTCTTCCAAGGAGTAAGCGTCTTTTAATTTCATGGCTGCAGTCACCATCTGCAGTGATTTTGGAGCCCCCCAAAATAAAGTCTGACACTATTTCTACTGTTTCTCCATCTATTTCCCATGAAGTGATGGGACCGGATGCCATGATCTTAGTTTTCTGAATGTTGAGCTTTAAGCCAACTTTTTCGCTCTCCTCTTTCACTTTCATCAAGAGGCTTTTTAGCTCCTGTTCACTTTCTGCCATAAGGGTGGTGTCATGTGCATATCTGAGGTCATTGATATTTCTCCTGGCAATCTTGATTCCAGCTTGTGTTTCTTCCAGCCCAGCGGCTTAGTGATTTACTATCAGGACTGCATCCATTTTGGCTTTGAACAGAAAATGAAATATTTGTTCCTGTAGAAAGATACAGACTAAATAATACTGTGCCCTCTGGGTCCCTCCACCCAGCAGAGGCTGGGACAGAGGCTTGTGTGTGGGGTGTTTTTTTCTCGGGATGGCATGAAGCACAAGGGGACACCAAGCAGAGAAGGAGGGGGTGTAAATGCAAGGATGTGTCCTCCAAGGGCCTCTGCTATGGCTGCTGATGTCCTGTGAAGCCCAGAGCTTCTGAGGATCTTTGAGAGCTGCATCTTAGAATTGTCTTCCACAGGAAATAGAGGCTGGGCTCCATCCCACATCCCCCAGATTCTGGATCACACGGGGCAAACACAGAGGGGGCCCCTCCTGGCATCCTGCATTGCAGCTTCCAGCAGGCCAAGGGCAGGTGAGCACAGGTAGAGATTGCACCTGTGAGAAGCAGTCAGTGTCCTCAAGAGGTGGCCTGGAAAGCTGTGAAAAGTATGATCCTATTTCGACTTAGCAATAAAATATTTTGGACATATCACAAATGATTTCTGACCCTCGCCTAAGTTATTAAAACATTATTGACTGGCTGGGTAGGTGGGGAAATTTGAATGCTTCTTTCAGCCTGTAAAGTTGGCAGAAGGGTATCTCTGGTCATTTTTGAGGACCATTAGGTCAGACCCTTAGGTTAGAAGTCTTGCTGCAAATAATAATATTAAATTTAGAAATCCATTCTTGAAACTTAGGCTATGCATGAATGATTCCTAAAAAAAAAAAAAAGGAGTTATCATTTGTTTGCTAAGTAGGTGTAGTCGCTCAGTCTTGTCTGACTGTTTGCAACCCCATGGACCATAGCCCACCAGGCTCCTCTGTCCCTGGGATTCTCCAGGCAAGAATACTAGAGTGGGTTGCCATTTCCTTCTCCAGGGGATCTCGCATCACAGGCAAATGCTTTACCCTCTGAGCCACCAGGGAAGCCCATTTGTTTGCTAACAATGTCTAATTATTTGCTAATTATGTCTAAAGAAGTCTAGCTAAAATGTATGAATGTTAAACAGAAATGGGCCACCTACCTCAATAAGGATTAAATCATGTGTCACTGAAACTGCTGACCCCCACGAGACCAGCAGAAACTTTCTCAGAAAACTGTGGGCTTGATTACACGTACTCTCCCTTTACCGAAGTCACATTCATACTGTCCTCCCCCTGCCTCTGTGGAGCAGTTTCTCAGAGCTCTCAGAGGTGTTATCTCCCGGGCAGCAGTCCTCACATTGCTCCCCAAAACACTTAACTTGCAACTCTCACGTTGTGCATTTTTTTGGTAGACGTATGGCATCCAGTCCCATCACTTCATGACAAATAGATGGGGAAACAGTGGAAACAGTGTCAGAGTTTATTTTTCTGGGCTCCAAAATCACTGCAGATGGTGATTGCAGCCATGAAATTAAAAGACACTTGCTCCTTGGAAGGAAAGTTATGACCAACCTAGACAGCATATTCAAAAGCAGAGACATTACTTTGCCAACAAAGGTCCTCTAGTCAAGGCTGTGGTTTTTCCAGTGGTCATGTATGGATGTGAGAGTTGGACTGTAAAGAAAGCTGAGCACCGAAGAACTGATGCTTTTGAACTGTGGTGTTGGAGAAGACTCTTGAGAGTCCCTTGGACTGCAAGGAGATCCAACCAGTCCATCCTAAAGGAAACCAGTCCTGAATGTTCACTGGAAGGACTGATGTTGAAGCTGAAACTCCAGTACTTTGGCCACCTCATGCGAAGAGCTGACTCATTTGAAAAGACCCTGATGCTGGGAAAGATTGAGAGCAGGAGGAGAAAGGGATGACAGAGGATGAGATGGTTGGATGGCATCACCGACTCAATGGACAAGGGTTTGGGTGAACTCCGGGAGTTGGTGATGGACAGGGAGGCCTGGCATGCTGCGATTCATGGGGTCGCAAAGAGCTGGACACAACTGAATGACTGAACTGACCTAGACTGAAGGATCCAAAGACCATTTTACCACAAAGAGGGATTAACTGAATGATTAATAGACTTCTCTATTTAACATGAATCATTAAGAAGTCCAAGGAATATTGTAGCTCAATTCCATTATGATTAAAGACTTCTAGGCTAATCCCAGTGCATATGAAAAGCAACATTCAGTGCAACCAACTGGCAGGAGACACAAACAGTATGCAGATCCTCCTAAAGATGATGGTAAGAAGTTTCCACTCCAAACAACCATCACTGGATACATTTTGTGGTCCATTCACTTCTTGTTCCCCAAGACGTGTTATTCCAACAGCAAATTTTATCACTTCCTTAACAAGTGTGCCACACTAACAGTGTGGCATTTGGCAGAGAAAGAGAGTCAAAGCTATTGGCTTATCTATCCCACACATTTCTGGAGATTATTACACTGGTTTTAAATGCAAACAGGACATTTTAGATGCAAAATAAACTAGGATTTTTCTGTGATGGGCATCACTCTCAGTAAGTTTCGCTCTGTAATTTAATATCTAAAACTCTCTTCCACAGGAAAACTTCACTTTATGTTCTCATGGTGGGGTTCCTGCATACCACTGATTTATAGTACCAGGGAACTTCACCATCTGCTGCTAGCATGTCTCTTGGGTTTTCATATGAACCACCAAGGCTGTCTCTCCCTCTTTAAGCGCTTTTTCCTGTAATGACTATTTACTGCCTGCAGGCAACAAGAGTTTCTGGTGGATTGAATTACAAGGTAAATGCTTTGGCCAAAATCCAAATTAAAATCATGGTTTCCCCACTAATCACTTGTAGAGGTACAATTAAAAGAGTTCCTTGATTAAAAGATGAACATTTTCCAACATTTTAACGGGTCTTAACTCAAGATGCATCTTAGATGTGACATGAGTATTTAACGTTAATATATTATCTGGCAAGCTTTGCAATCAATGTGGGTGATGGTGGTTTAGTCGCTCAGCCGTGTCCGACTCTTGTGACCCCATGGACTGTAGCCCACCAGGCCCCTTTGTCTGTGGGATTCTCCAGGCAAGAATACTGGAGTGGGTTGCCATTTCCAATCAATGCTGTCACGAAACCAAGGAAACACTGCGCTAAAGCAGAGAAACAGCACACGGATCATTGTCTTTCTGGTGCAGAGAGGGAATTTAAAAGCCAAGAAGTTTAAGGTCGTGCTTCTCAGTAAATTCCTCTCTAGCGTACTTTAGGATAGGACCATGATTATAGGTGTGATAGCAATTTTAAAAGACTCTCAGGTTGCTGCTGCTTTTTCTTCCCTTTCTCTGGCTCCCACCCACACGTGTGGAACAGCTACCCAGGGCTGCATACCAGGCCTGAAATAGTACAGATTCTACTCAAAAGGGAGTCCCTCCCCAACACTGGGCACTGGCCTCCCTGGCATTAATAATGTCCACAGCAAATGTCACCATCTGATACACGCACGAGGTGCTTCACTGATTTCTTGTGTCCTTTATCTCCTGCAGGGTCCCTAAGGGTGGAAATCTTTTTTTTGTTCACTGATAAACCCTAAAAGCTAGTATTGTTCTAGGCACAAGTTAGGCTCAACAAATATTGCTTGAGAGGATAACCATATGAATGGATAACTATTCTTTCTTAAAAAATACTTTTTATTTTGTATTGAGGTATAGCTGGAATCAAGATTCCCGGGAGAAATATCAATAACCTCAGATAGGCAGATGACATCACCCTTATGGCAGAAAGTGAAGAGGAATGAAAAAGCCTCTTGATGAAAGTGAAAGAGGAGAGTGAAAAAGTTGGGTTAAAGCTCAACATTCAGAAAACGAAGATCATGGCATCTGGTCTCATCGCTTCATGGGAAATAGATGGGGAAACAGTCGAAACAGTGGCAGACTTTATTTTGGGGAGCTCCAAAAATCACTGCAGATGGTGATTGCAGCCGTGAAATTAAAAGACACTTACCCCTTGGAAGAAAAGTTATGACCAACCTAGATAGCGTATTGAAAAGCAGTGACATTACTTTGCCAACAAAGGTCCGTCTAGTCAAGTGTATAGTTTTTCCAGTGGTTATGTATGGATGTGAGAGTTGAACTGTGAAGAAAGCTGAGTGCTGAAGAATTGATGCTTTTGAACTGTGGTGTTGGAGAAGACTCTTGAGAGTCCCTTGGACTGCAGGGAGACCCAACCAGTCCATTCTGAAGGAGATCAGCCCTGGGTGTTCTTTGGAGGGAACGATGCTAAAGCTGAAGCTCCAGTACTTTGGCCACCTCATGCGAAGAGTTGACTCATTGGAAAAGACTCTGATGCTGGGAGGGATTGGGGGCAGGAGGAGAAGGGGACAACAGAGGATTAGATGGCTGGATGACATCACCGACTCAATGGATGTGAGTTTGAGTGAACTCCGGAAGATGGTGATGGACAGGGAGGCCTGGCGTGCTGCGATTCATGGGGTCGCAAAGAGTCAGACACGACTGAGCAACTGAACTGAACTGAACTGAACTGATAGCTGATTAAAATGTTGTGATAGTTTCAGGTGAACAGATAAAGGACTCAGCTATACAAATACATGTATCCATTCTGCCCCAAAACTCCCCTCCCATCCAGGCTGCCACATAACACTGAGCAGAGTTCCCTGTGCTTTACAGTAGGTCCTTGTTGGTTATGGATAACTATTCTAAGAGGGGAAAATAAACAAGCAAATGAATGAAGAAACCAAATAATTCCAGGTTGTACCAAATGCTGAGTGATGAGAGAGTAAGGCTTCCCTGGTGGCTCAGATGGCAAAGAGTCTGCCTGCAATGCAGGAGAGCTAGGTTTGATCCCTGAGTCGGGAAGATCCCCTGGAGGAAGGCATGGCAACCCACTCCAGTATTGCCTGGGAAATCCCATGGACAGAGGAGCCTGGCTGGCTACAGTCCATGGGGTCGCAAAAAGTCAGATACAACTGAGCAACTAACACTTTCACTGGGGGGAGGGGAACCTTCTGGGAGAGGTGGCAAGCCCAGAGCAAGGATATCGGTGGTACAGCTCCACATCCGGGGCAAGGCAGCAGGGAGAGCTGGTACTGGAGAAGAAGAGGCAGAGGTACTGGGTGGGAAGGGCGGTGGGCACAGCAGGCAGGGTGAACACGAGGCTCTCCAGGCGCTCAGAGAGGAGAGGGAGGAGTTTGGAGGAAGGTTAGAGCCACTCCTGCTCAGCCCAGAGGCCACGATCGAGAATTTGGATTTTATTTCTGAAGCAGCTAGAAACCGTCGAAGGATTTTTTTTAAGTCATTCGACGAACTACATGATGTGAATCTTTTTCCTGCTCCCTCCAGGGACATGTGTATCTTACCACTTGAGCATCTTGGCTGTGAGCCAGAGCTTGGTACTTTGCTCACTAATCCCCCAGCATTATGAGGCCTCCTTCTCCTCCTTTATGGCTTCAAAAAGAGAAAAAGCCTTAGCAACGTCTCCCAGGCCTTAGCAACCACCTCTACACTTCTGTATAGCTCTAGGCTCTGTGATTTCACGTGGTATCAAAACCCTTGTCTGGCTATTGCTTGGGGAGTGGGCTGCTTTCTTTACGGGAAGAACAGGGCCCCCTTCTCTCTCTCTTTCCCCTTCTTCCATCACCCTTTCTCCTTTTTTTTTTTTTTTTTCAGTAAAGACTGACTCCTAAGCTAATCTGGAAAACCTGCTTTAATCTGTACTCTGCTCTTTCTAGACTCCTGTTATCCCTTGGGAAGGGGGTGACCAATCATTCAAGCAGTCTTGATGCTAAACACAACTCCCCCAACCCCACAACCCCTCTTTCCCCAAAGAGAATTTGCCTTCCTTTAACCCTCAGCTTTTGGGAGAGGGCACTCACAGCCATCTATTGAAGACTGGACCAATAAGACTTCCCTCAGCATCTTTCTAGCAAAGATGGCAACTCACCCACAACCATTCAGAGTGCCCTGGTGCAAAGGTCTCCCAATGGGTTTTCAGAGAAGGCCTGGATTTTGTCCCATAATGGCAGCAACTGAAAGCCCCAAATTCCAGCGGACCATTTAAAGAACTCATGCTACTAGTCCCAATGGGAATTAATCAAACTTTTCACTGTTTCTGGAAAACAACTTAGAACATTAACTCTGTTGATGGTTCAGTGGGATCCTCTTTATGGATCCAAGACAGCACACATTGCAACCCAGAATTTGCACATAAGCTTTTCATTTTCTTTTTCTTTTTTTTTTGGCTGCATCCACTACCAGGGATGGAACCCAGACCCCCTGCATTGGAAGCAGAGGGCCTTAACCACTGGACTACCAGGGAACTCCCTATCTCTTTGTTTTCTTGAAGATACTTCCTTGGGCAAACTTCCTACAAAAAAAGACCCAAGTCCTTAAAGGTTTAAAGGAAAATGACATCAACTACAAATAACAAAAAAAAGTAGCAAACAAAAAAATGATTAGCAAATGGTGATGGTTGCCCACCAATGTGAATGTACTTAATGTCACTGAGCTATAGTATACTTAAAGATGATTAACAGGTAAATTTTATGTTGTGATTTATTTTACCATAATTGAAAAATGTTTTAAAATTGTTATCAAAATATAAGAATTCTAACTGAAAAAATTATTTTGGCTGCACTTTGAGCTTGCTCTCCTGCTGGATTCAAATGTAACTATGTTATATAAATGCAACTGTGTGTGCATGTGTGTGTGTGTGTGTGTGTGTAAACATATTTACACTCCTGAAAGGATTTCAAGCAGCTCCCACCTACAATGTAATAAATAACCAAAATATACCATGCATGGAAGATGAACAGGTGAAATGATTCCAAGGGTTCCCAATGATCTCGAAACTGAACTCCATTTGATTTGTTTACCAGATAAGCATGGAAGCCAAGCTCTTAAAGTCTCACCATCCTCCAAGTGCCAGGATTCTGCCTGTCATAAAGGGAATGAGCTGTGAGGTTATAGTTAGAAGGCCATCCAGGTGGTCAGTTTTCCTTCAAATGAAAGCAGGGTGAGAAAGTATGAGAAAGTACATCCTTGAAAATGCTTGCCTTTAGTATTGTGGTCACCTTCTAGCCTCATGCATGAGTGGATCCAGTCACATATTGTTTTTCACCTTCCTGAAAAATTCCATGCCTGAATTTTTTTTTCCTTATAAGAAATTGGCCTGTGTTGACTGTAACAGTGACATGACACAAAATAGGGAAGAGAAGGAAGTGAAAATTTTGCTTTATCTTTGAGCTAAAATGTACTCATCCCAATATGGGAGGGACACATACCTCACAGGCTACGCACATAGAAATTTAAACTGCACTGCAGCGTATGTACTAAATGCAACTTCTGTTGAATGTATAAAATGACTGCCAAAAAAACAAGGCACGTTTCATTCCTGTGTCACTTCGCTAGTGAATTGAAAAACAGCTTAATCCCAAAGAACCTTTTGACAACATTTGATTCCTCAGAGTCCCACAAAGAAATCTATTTGTGAAGTCTAAGAATTTGTCAAATCATAGCTGGACTTGAAATGCCTTAAGGAATAGTAAACAGAGCAAATGTGTCATATTTTAGTTGAAATTTTTGTTTCTAGAATAAGGTTCTACAGAAAACAGCCCTAAACAAAGATAACTAATCATGCCTGTTTACATGGTCCAATCCGGTGTCTCTGTGAAGGGATTGTTTACTCCTGATAGCTTACAGAATTCTCAGAGACATATTTGTGTCTTTGTTTTGCTTTTCAGAGATATTTTTAAAGGGACAAAAACATTTTTAATGAAGAGTCATCCAATGCTGTAAAAAAAATGATGAAACGAAAATATCCATGGTGAGTTTTCTAGCAAAGCTTAACTGGAAAAATTTTCATAACAGAGACATTTGGAGACTAAATCTTTCCATTTGCCAGGGACACACTTGATCAGACAACTCCCTGTAAAACGAAACAATCTAAAGGCCTTCCATCTGAGGGCTATGAGCAGATCTTGGAAGTCTCCTTCCGAGATGTGATGTTTGTTTCTTGTTATTTACTCAGGGACTGTCCTTCTCTTCCATCTAGTCAAATAATTATCTCAAATGAGTGCACACTATGAAATCACTCCCAGGTGACACTCTCCCAAGATTTCAACTCATCCTCAGGCTGCTCTCTGTGTGCTGATGAAGAAGAGAATTCTGAACAGAGAATTGTGTCCAAGAGTCACATTTTCCAGATTCATTATGAAGTTGAACTGACCTCGTGATGGGAACCCACTTTTTGTTAATTCACAGTGTTTTTGGTTTTTTTTTTTTCCTCTTTTGGCTGCCCTGTATAGCACATGGGATCTTAGTTCCCCAAGCAAGGTAGGCTTCCTGCAGTGGAAGCATGACGTCTTACCCACTGGGCCACCAGAGGAGTCCCCATGATGAGACCCTTTCATATGAGTATTTATAAACTCAGTTGTGAAATAGCTAAAACAATCCCACTGTCTCCAGTGGTTGGTGTGACGCATACGTGAGTTAGTCCACAGAGCCGAGTTCTGGCATAATATAAACCCTCAATGTGTACTAAGCTTTGGTTGGTTTTGCTAAAGGCAATGGCTCAGATGGTGAAGAATCCGCCTGCAATGCAGGAGACCTGGGTTCAGTCCCTGGGTGGGGAAGATCCCCTGGAGTAGGAAATGGCAACACACTCCAGTATTCTTGCCTAGAGAATTCTGTGGACAGAGTCAGACACGGCTGATCAACTAACACACGCTGACAGCCTGGCATGGATCCTTGTGCCCAGAAGAACCCTATATTCTGCAAATGACACAGAGATAAATCTTTCATACTGATGAGCCAGCAAGTGTGAAGGAATCCTCAGTAAAATGCTACACAAATGTGGAAGCTGGAGGGGTAGCAGAGCTGAGAATTAGGTTTTTCTGTTGAGGGCATGTGTGCGTTCTTTTTTTTTTTTTTTTTTTTTTTGAGCCTTGTTTTAGTTTTTGTTTTGTGCAAGCTCATGGGTACAGGAGTCAGGTGGCACAGTGGTATAGAATATGCCTGCCTATACAGGAGACTCAAGAGACATGGGTTAGATCCCTGGGTTGGGAAGAACGCCTGGAGGAGGTCATGGCAACCCACTCCAGTATTCTTGCCTGGAGAATCCCATGGACAGAGGAGCCTGGCGGGCCACAGTCCAGAGGGTCGCAGAGTCAGACACAATTTAGCAACTAAACAACAAAAACGACATATAGAAATAAACCTAACAAAAGATGTGAAAGAACTTAATGAAAACAGAATAAAACACAACTGAGACATGTTAAAGCAGACCAAAATAGAGCTATAGTTCATGTTGGTAAGTTGAGATGATGAATAACGCAAGCGTATTAGTTTTTACCTCTACAGTCTATAGATTCAGTGTATTGCAATCAAAATGTTAATGGTTTTTCTTTTTTAGAAGTGGAAGAGTGATTCTTTTGCTGGAACTTGACAAGGTGATTCTGAAGTGGAGAATAAAAAAAATTACAAGACACCTCTGAGAGCAAATAATAAGGTAGGAGATAGCTCTACTGAATATCCGAAATTACTATGAATATATAACAGTTTAGATTGAGTGGGAGATATCCCTGGTGGTTCAGTGGCTGAGACTCCATGCTTCCAAAGCAGGGCGCCCAGGTTTGATCCCTGGTTAGGGAACTAGTACCCACATGCTGCAATTAAGAGTTCACGTGCAGCAGTGAAGATTGAAGATCCCGCGTGCTGCAACTAAGACCCAGTGCAACCAAATAAAAGAATTTTTTTTTAAAAAAAGACTAAGTGGTATTTGCACAGGAAAAAATCATAGAATGGGGAAAAAAAAAATCAAGCCCAGAAACCGGCATCTGAAAACATGAGTTACTGCAGAGGTGGCTTTGCAAATCAACAGGCAAAGAATGGACTTTTCGACAAATGGAGCCGTGTCAAGTGATTATCCACATGGAAACAATGAAAATTGAATCTTATTTTTCATAGGACAGAAGTGACTCCAGTAGATTTAAAACTTAAATGTGAAAGGCAAAACATAAATTCATAGAAGACATAGAGGAAACTCTTTTGGTAATCTCATTGAAAGGAAAATAAAATAAGCAAGATATCATAAATCTAAAAGGGAAATATCGATACATTCAGTTCAGTTCAGTTCAGTTCAGTCACTCAGTCATGTCTGACTCTTTGTGACCCCATGAATCGCAGCACGCCAGGCCTTCCTGTCCATCACAAACTCCCGGAGTTCACCCAAATTCATGTCCATCGAGTCAGTGATGCCATCCAACCATCTCATTCTCTGTCGTCCCCTTCTCATCCTGCCCCCAATCCCTCCCAGCATCAGGGTCTTCTCCAATGAGTGAACTCTTGGCATGAGGTGGCCAAAGTACTGGAGTTTCAGCTTCAGAATCAGTCCTTTCAAAGAACACCCAGGGCTGAACTCCTTCAGAATGGACTGGTTGGATCTCCTTGTAGTCCAAGGGACTCTCAAGAGTCTTCCCCAACACCACAGTTCAAAAGCATCAATTCTTTGGTGCTCAGATTTCTTCACAGTCCAACTCTCCCATCCATACATGACCACTGGAAAAACCACAGCCTTGACTAGACGGACCTTTGTTGACAAAGTAATGTCTCTGCTTTTCAATATGCTATCTAGTTTGGGCATAACTTTCCTTCCAAGGAGCAAGCGTCTTTTAATTTCATGGCTGCAACCACCATCTGCAGTGATTTTTGGAGCCCCAAAAATAAAGTCTGCCACTGTTTCCACTGTTTCCACTGTTTCCCCATCTATTTCCCATGAAGTGATGTGACCAGATGCCATGATCTTCATTTTCTGAATGTTGAGCTTTAAGCCAACTTCTGCACTCTCCTCTTTCACTTTCATCAAGAGGCTTTTTCGTTCCTCTTCACTTTCTGCCATAAGGGTGGTGTCATCTGCATATCTGAGGTTAAGGTTATTGATATATCTCCCAGCAATCTTGATTCCAGCCTGTGCTTCTTCCAGCCCAGGGTTCCTTATGATGTACCCTGCATATAAGTTAAATAAGCAGGGTGAGAATATACAGCCTTGACATACTCCTTTTCCTATTTGGAACCGGTCTGTTGTTCCATGTCTAGTTCTAACTGTTGCTTCCTGACCTGCATATAGGTTTCTCAAGAGGCAGGTCAGGTGGTCTGGTATTCCCATCTCTTGAAGAATTCTCCACAGTTTATTGTGATCCACACAGTCAAAGGCTTTGGCATAGTCAATAAAGCAGAAATAGATGTTTTTCTGGAACTCTCTTGCTTTTTCAATGATCCAGGGATGTTGGCAATTTGATCTTATGTTCCTATGCCTTTTCTAAAACTAGCTTGAACATCTGGAAGTTCATGGTTCACGTATTGCTGAAGCCTGGCTTGGAGAATTTTGAGCATTACTTTACTAGCGTGTGAAATGAGTGCAATTGTCTGGTAATTTGAGCATTCTTTGGCATTGCCTTTCTTTGGGATTGGAATGAAAACAAGTCCTGTGGCCACTGCTGAGTTTTCCAAATTGGCTGGCATATTGAGTGCAGCACTTTCACAGCATCATCTTTCAGGATTTGAAATAGCTCAACTGGAATGCCATCACCTCCACTAGCTTTGTTCGTAGTGACACTTTCTAAGGCCCACTTGACTTCACATTCCAGGATATCTGGCTCTAGGTGAGTGATCACACCATCATGATTATCTGGATCATGAAGCTTTTTTTGGTACAGTTCTTCTGTGTATTCTTGCCACCTCTTCTTAATATCTTCTGCTTCTGTTAGGTTCATACCATTTCTGTCCTTTATTGAACCCATCTTTGCATGAAATGTTCCCTTGGTATCTCTAATTTTCTTGAAGAGATCTCTACTCTTTCCCATTCTGTTGTTTTCCTCTATTTCTTTGCATTGATCGCTGAGGAAGGCTTTCTTATCTCTCCTCATTGGGCTACGTTAAAATTTTTAAATCGGCCCAAACTGTGAATGAGTTGTTCAAAGAAGAGGGAAAGATGATCAGTGATGTTAGCAATCAGGAAAATAAAAACGAGAGCAGTGAGGTGCCATCTCACAGCCACCAGGTTTAAAAATCCCAAAATTTAAAACTCCAATCAAGACCTAATGTTGGGCAGGATGTGGAGTTAACAGAACACTTTCACACTCTTTGTAGGGTGGGACTTGCACTGGCCAATCTGGAAAACCATGTGTTATTTCCCCCTGAGTTGAAAATATGCATACCCATTGGCCAGCCTGGTCTGCTTAAATGTCATAGATATATTTATATTCAGATGTGCATCAAGGAATATGTACACAGCGGAAATCTACAGCAAAAAAAAATTAACAGTGATCTCAACTAAAGATAAAAATGATTGTCTAATTCTTGGTAAATTTAATTTAAATAAAACTAATGTTAATCTAAGCAATGCCAAAGATTTCTCAAACTACCACACAATTGCACTCATCTCACGTACTAGTAAAGTAATGCTCAAAATTCTACAAGCCAGGCTTCAGCAATACGTTAATCATGAACTTCTGATGTTCAAGCTGGTTTTAGAAAAGACAGAGAAACCAAAGATCAAATTGCCAACATCCCTGGATCATCGAAAAAACAAGAGAGTTCCAGAAAAACATCTATTTCTGCTTTATTGACTATGCCAAAGCCTTTGACTGTGTGGATCACAATAAACTGTGGAGAATTCTTCAAGAGATGGGAATACCAGACCACCTGACCTGCCTCTTGAGAAACCTATATGCAGGTCAGGAAGCAACAGTTAGAACTAGACATGGAACAACAGACCGGTTCCAAATAGGAAAAGGAGTATGTCAAGGCTGTATATTCTCACCCTGCTTATTCAACTTATATGCAGGGCACATCATGAGAAACGCTGGGCTGGAAGAAGCACAAGCTGGAATCAAGATTGCTGGAAGAAATATCAATAACTCTAACCTCAGATATGCAGATGACATCACCCTTATGGCAGAAAGTGAAGAGGAACGAAAAAGCCTCTTGATGAAAGTGAAAGAGGAGAGTGCAGAAGTTGGCTTAAAGCTCAACATTCAGAAAATGAAGATCATGGCATCTGGTCACATCACTTCATGGGAAATAGATGGGGAAACAGTGGAAACAGTGTCAGGCTTTATTCTTTTGGGCTCCAAAATCACTGCAGATGGTGATTGCAGCCATGAAATTAAAAAACGCTTGCTCCTTGGAAGGAAAGTTATGCCCAAACTAGATAGCATATTGAAAAGCAGAGACATTACCTTGTCAACAAAGGTCCGTCTAGTCAAGGCTCTGGTTTTTCTAGTGGTCGTGTATGGATGTGAGAGTTGGACTGTGAAGAAAGCTGAGCACCAAAGAATTGATGCTTTTGAACTGTGATGTTAGAGAAGACTCTTGAGAGTCCCTTGGACTGCAAGGAGATCCAACCAGTCCATCCTAAAGGAGATCAGTCCTGGGTGTTCATTGGAAGGACTGATTCTGAAGCTGAAATTCCAATACTTTGGCCACCTCATGCGAAGATTTGACTCATTGGAAAAGACCCTGGTGCTAGAAGGGATTGGAGGCAGGAGGAGAAGGGGACGACAGAGGATGAGATGGCTGGATGGCATCACCAACTGGATAGACATTAGTTTGAGTAAACGGGAGTTGGTGATGGACAGGGAGGCCTGGTGTGCCGCAGTCCACGGGGCCACAAAGAGTTGGACACGACTGAGTGATTGAACTGAACTGAACTGAACTGAAGAAATGTGAATTACAACATAAAAATTTATTGACAATGTTGAATACAGTAAAGTGGCAAAACCATAAAGCAAGAAAATATGATAAAATATATATCATAAATACAATTTCCTGCAAAGCTTTGATAATTTTTTAAACTGAGTGGCTTGTAATTTTGTTCATTTTAATCCTAGCTCTACTTGAATTATCAGTTCAGTTCCGTTCAGTCGCTCAATCATGTCTGACTCTTTGTGACCCCATGGACTGCAGCACGCCAGGCCTCCTGTCTATCACCAACTCCCGGAGCTTGCTCAGACTCATGTCCCTGGAGTTGGTGATGCCATCCAACGATCTCATCCTCTGTCATCCCCTTCTCTTCCTGCCTTCAATCTTTCCCAGAATCAGGGTCTTTTCCAATGAGTCAATTCTTCACATCGGGTGGCCAAAGTATTGGAGTTTCAGCTTCAACATCTGTCCTTCCAATGAATATTCAGGACTGATTTCCTTTAGGATGGACTGGTTGGATCTCCTTGCAGTCCAAGCGACTCTCAAGAGTCTTCTCCAACATCACAGTTCAAAAACATCAGTTCTTCAGTGCTCAGCTTTCTTTATAGTCCAGGTCTCACATCGATACATGACATCCATACATGACATCCATACATGATTAGTCAAACCATTGCTTTGACTGGACGGACCTTTATTGGTAAAGTAATGTCTCTGCTTTTTAATATGATGTCTAAGTTGGTCATAGCTTTTCTTCCAAGGAGCAAGAGTCTTTTAATTTCATGGCTGCAGTCACCATCTGCAGTGATTTTGGAGCCCAAGAGAAGAAATTCTCTCACTGTTTCAATTGTTTCCACATCTATTTGCCATGAGGTGATGGGAACAGATATGTGATCAATGCATGAAAATAAAAGACTCTGACTGTGTTGCTGCTGCTGCTGCTACTAAATCGCTTCAGTTGTGTCTGATTCTGTGTGGCCCCATAGATAGCCTCCTACCAGGCTCCTCTGTCCCTGGGATTCTCCAGGCAAGAACACAGGAGTGGGTTGCCATTTCCTTCTCCAATGCACTGTGTTAAGTGATTCTTAAGTATTAACTGATAGAAATGTGAAGAGAATTTAAAAGAAAGGAAGAAGCGAGAGGGAGGAAAGGACAGAGAGAGAGAGATTGAAGGAAGAAAGACAAGCAGAGAACACAAAGCCACCTTCAGGCTCCAGCCCTGAGTGCAGCCCTCCCAGGGGAAGAAGCTCCAGTGCCTTCTTGGAGCCCTGACCTCTGCTTCTGAGCAGGCGAGTGCAGGGAGGCAGGCTGAGTGACTCAGATGCTCAGTGAATCAGCTGGTCCCTGGAAAGGAAAACCTGCAACTAGGTATTCAGAGCCTGCCTGCTAAGTTGCTTCAGTTCTGTCTGACTCTTCCCAATCCCATGGACAGTAGCCTGCCAGGCTCCTCTGTCCATGGGTTTCTCCAGGCAAGAATACTGGAGTGGATTGCCATGTCCTCCTCCAGGGGACCTTCTTGTCCCAGGATTCAAACCCCTGCCTCATGCATTGCAGGCAGATTCTTTACCACTGAGCCACTGGAGAAGCCTGCATCTGTTCAGAGGAGCCCCCTTTTTTCTGCTTTCAAGGTGTTTCTTCAGAAGTATGCTAATAAACTACAGCTTACAAAAAAGTAGAAACTTCAACTTCTAATATTAATTATTCATAATATAACTTTTTTCTGAACAACGAGTCCTTCAAAAAATGGATTCCATTTTTCTAAGAGGTGAGGTTCAAATCATATCTGATATTTTCCTAGCACAAGACTTTTCATCTCTCCAAACATTAGATTCTGTCTCTTCCCAAATCCTCTCCTTGGCTAGTAAGTATTCTCCCCCTCCACCTTGAGACAGTAATCAAATTCACAAATGGAATAATTTTTAAAGCTGCATGAAAGGGCAATGAGATAAGCCAGTCATTCACTGTTTCTTTCCAAGAACAGTTTTGGTTTCCAGGCAGGAGAGACATTAATATGGGCAGAAAACTAATCTGTAACTCAAACCTTTTAGTAAACAAAGAGAACAGCTTTCAAAGAGCAGACAAAATGCACTGACCTTTCTTGCGTCTATTTGTAAATGCAATATTACTTATGACACACAGTTTTGTAACCAGCATGGCGGGTTTCTAACCTTGAAGATCATCTATCCTAGGGCCCCGTTCCGTTCGGCTGACTTTAAGACAGTGATTGGAAAGCCAGCAGAGTCCGCAATGTCTCGTGGTTTGGAACAGTCGCATCTGTTATGAAATTGTGACAATGAATACATTACTCACAGGTTCTGTTTTTAATTTTCTATAAGTCATAAATGATGTGCACTTTAGAAATGAAGTCATGTATAGTAGGCATTTTAAGAATGAAAGGGAGAGAGAGAAGGGGGAAAGGAAGAGAAAAGGAGGAGTAGGAAGGAAGGATGGAGATGAGGAAGGAAATAAGACATTTCAATTAAAATTTAAAACTGAAGCTTAGACATTAAAATATTAAATGAAGATACTGCTGTGTAGCACAGGGAACTCTGTTCAGTGTTACGTGGTGGCTTGGATGGGAGAGGGGTTTCAGAGTCATGTATATGTATGACTGAGTGTCTCTGCTGCCCACCAGAAACTATCACAACATTGTTAATCAGCTATACTCCAACATAAAGTAAAGATAAAAATAAATGATTCTTGCATACTGATGTAGTGTTATTAAACAACAGTGGAAACTTTGGTTTCTCGTTGCTCTCCAACTTTGTTGTTGTTCAGTAGCTCAGTTGTGTCAACTCTTTGCAACCCCATGGACTGCAGCACGCCAGGCTTCCCTGTCCTTCACCATCTCCCTGAGTCTGCTCAAACTCATGTCCATTGAGTTGGCGATGCCATCCAACCATCTCATCCTCTGTCGCCCCCTTCTTCTCCTGCCCTCAATCATTCCCAGCATCAGGGTCTTTTCCAGTGAGTCAGCTCTTTGCACCAAGTGGCCAAAGTATTGGAGTTTCAGCTTCAACAACAGTCCTTCCAATGAATATTCAGGGTTGATTTCCTTTAAGATTAACTGGTTTAATCTCCTTGCAGTCCAAGAGACTCTTGAGAGTCTTCTCCAGCACCACAGTTCAAAAGCATCAATTCTTCAGCACTCAGCCTTCTTTACGGTCCAACTCTCACATCTGTATGTGACTATTGGAAAAACCATAGCTTTGACTATGGGGTTTTTGTCAGCAAAGTGATATCTCTACTTTTCAGATTTGTCGTAGCTTTCTCTTCCAAGGAGCAAACAACTGGTTGACAAATGCATCTCAGAAAATGTCAAGACAGATGGGGTGTTTGATGTGGATGCACGAGTGTGTATGTGTGTGTTTATCTATACATTTTTTTCCTAATATACAGAATTCTTAGAGGACCAGACATTTAGCCAAATATCTTAGGTAGATTTTTCATAAAGCTTTGTGACTTCTTTGAGCTACAGTTACACAGAGCTGCTAGAAAATACTTTATCCCCCCAGTATCACTTGTATAAAATATAGAAATAGCAACTCACCAGCCTTTCTATGCAGCTTGGCTATGATTCAATAGTTCAAAATGTCCTTATTTCAAACTGGCCTGAGGCAAGTCTAGCTAAAACCAAGACACTGGGGAGCCAAGTGACATGACACTAAGCAAACTCTGAAGTTCACTGTTTACCTTTTTTCTGTTTTGGATCCCAGATGTGCACTTCTTTCTAGATTGTCTACAATCAAGATGATGATTTTTATTTTTCATTTTTTATTTGCCTTTGAGGGTATTCTGTAAGCTTGGTGCCTGCTGGCAACAGTCACCTGGGAAAGTGAGGAGCACCCCGATAGGAGGGAGGGCTGTGCTGATCTTGCAAGATGGGGCTGAGTCAGTGCTCTTCACATGGCCCTAGGTGAACCTGGAACTTTATAACAGAAAACTTCCTACCATCCTAGGCATCAAGAGAAAGAAATCAGACTCTATTTTTAGGAATTAAAATATAAAGAGAATGTCTTAATAAAAAAGACATGGAAATTCATCTTCTTTTTATCCTATTTTCATTTCTAGTGTCCATAGATGGAGATAGAACATTGGGTATGGAGGAGCATTTATTGGTTCCTAGCAAACAAAAATCACCCTTTTCAAGAGATCTTAGGTGGCCCATGAAGTTGGCAAACAGGTTTTCTCAAACAGAAGATGTGCCACACGCTGGTGGGATGAGATTGTCAAAACTGAAACTATCTGGAAAAATCTAAATAATACAGTCTTTCCTTTTGGGCTCCTCAGAGGCAGACTCAGAGACAAGATCTGAGTACAGAGTTTACTCAGAAGGTGAAACAAGGAAATGTTGATGGGAATGGAGGAAGGGAGACAGGAAAGGATGGAAACCCATAGATGGTGGAAAAGTGAAAACAGTGACAGATTTTATTTTCTTGGGCTCCAAAACTACTGCAGACAGTGACTGCAGCCACGAAATTAAAAGACACTTGCTCCTTGGAAGAAAATCTATGACAAATCTAGATGGTGTATTAAAAAGCAGAGACATCATTTTGCCAACAAAGGTCCGCATAGTCAAAGCTGTGGTTTTTCCAGTAGTCATGTATGGATGTGAGAACTGCACCGTAAAGAAGGCTGAGTGCCAAAGAATTGATGCTTTCAAATTGTGGTGCTGGAAAAGACTCTTGAGAGTCTCTTGGAAAGCAAGGAGATCAAACCAGTCAATCCTAAAGGAAATCAACCCTGAATATTCATTAGAAGGATCGATGTTGAAGCTGAAGCTCCAATACTTTGGCCACTTGATGTGGAGAGCTGACTCATTGGAAAAGAGACCCTGATGCTGGGGAAGATTGAGGGCAGCAGGAGAAGGGGACAACATAGGATGAGATGGTTGGATGGCATCACTGACTCAATGGACTTGAGTTTGAGCAAACTTGGGAGATAGTGAAGGTCAGAGAAGCTTGGCATGCTGCAGTCCATGGGGTGGCAAGAGTCAGACATAACTTCAGTTCAGTCACTCTGTTCTGCGACTCCATGGACTGCAGCACACCAGGCCTCCCTGTCCATCACCAGCTCCTGAAGTTTACCCAAACTCATGCCCATTGAGTCGGTGATGCCATCCAACCATCTCATCCTCTGTTGTCCCCTTCTCCTCCCGCCTTCAATCTTTCCCACCATCAGGGTCTTTTCCAGTGAGTCAGTTCTTCACATCAGATGGCCAAAGTATTGGAGTTTCAGCTTCAGTGAACTTCAACATCAGTCCTCCCAATGAACATTCAGGACTGGTCTCCTTTAGGATGGACTGGTTGGATCTCCCTGTAGTCTAAGGGACTCTCAAGAGTCTTCTCCAACACCACAGTTCAAAAGCATCAATTCTTTGGCACTCAGCCTTCTTCACAGTCCAACTCTCACATCCATACATAACTACTGAAAAAAGCATAGCCTTGACCAGATGGACCTTTGTTGGCAAAGTAATGTCTCTGCTTTTTAACATGCTATCTAGGTTGGTCATAACTTTTCTTCCAAGGAGTAAGCGTCTTTCAATTTCATGGCTGCAGTCACCATCTGCAGTGATTTTGGAGCCCAAGAAAATAAAATCTGCCACTGTTTCCACTGTTTCTCCATCTATTTGTCATGAAGTGATGGGACTGGATGCCAAGATCTTAGTTTTCTCAATGTTGAACTTTAAGCCAACTTTTTCACTCTCCTCTTTCACTTTTATCAAGAGGCTCTTTAGTTCTTCACTTTCTGCCATAAGGGTAGTGTCATCTGCATACTTGAGGTTATTGATATTTCTCCTGATATAACTTAGGGACTGAAAAACAGCAAAAGTCTTCAGGCCACTAAAGGGCAGCAGAAAGCACTCCTGAGAGAGTGAGATGGTGGGGGTGTTGATCCACCAGTTGCCTCGTTGCTTCATTGGTCTTCATTGGTTGAGGGCTGCCTCCAGGAGTTGATGTTGCCAGCACTCTAGATTGCCCTGAGAGAGAGCTGGGAGTCAAGGGTGTTCCTATATCAGATAAAACTTCTCGGCAGCATTGTCACAAGTAATCACGAAAGCTGCAGTGAGGGGCAGGGGTATGGGCGACGCACAGACTGCAGAGCTGCACACAGTTACTGCTCACCTAGTGCAGGTCAATGGCCAGGTGACAAGATGACGCTCAGGAGGCTTATCCTCCCCCCTTGCTTACCTCCCATGTTCCGTTTGGACCACATGTTCAGCACTTTGACTATGCCTGGCACTTAGGAGTTCAAACCAAGCTGTTGAACAAATGAGTGAGTAAAGAACTGACTTTTATATAAGCCTAGATGACTCAACTTTGCTTCCTGGTTTCTTTCTTTTCTTTTTTTCCACTTGCAATCCAAGGAAAAGGCTGTAATTTCAGTTCAACCTGGGCTTCTTAGGTGGTGTAGTGTAAAGAATCTGTCTGACAATGCAGGAGACGTGGGTTCAATCCTGGGTCCAGAAGATCCCCTGGAGAAGGAAATGGCTACCCACCCCAGTATTCTTGCCTGGAAAATCCCATGGACAGAGTAGCCTAGTGGCTACAGTCCATGGGATCGCAAAACAGTCGGACACAACTTAGCAACTAAACAACAACAAAGGGGTGATATATACCCTTACAATAAGGAAGAGTTTTCTCAATACTTGAAACTTTCTAACCAGCAGGATCTCATCCAAAAGTCTGCTAAAATCACGTTTCCTTTGGAGGGACCCATCATCCCAGGATAAGGTCTTTAGGAGCGTGAGGTACTGAATCCACAGACCCCAAGGACCTTTCTAAGACTGCCCTGCACCCCTGGGGAAGTAGTCCACTTGGCGCACACTGGCGCCTGAACAAATGACCCAGAAATTGACTGCCTTCAGTGCAAACTAATTTAATCTGCTCAGAATGTAGCCTTCTTGGCAAAGCTGCCCTTCCCCAGAGGAGAAAAAGTGAATTAAACAGCGGTTTCCACCAGGTACACAGCCTGCCCGCTCCAGGAAAAAGTCTGCAGGCTGATCATCAGAAATGAAGGGATTGGTTTTACTTACTTAGCAAAGAGCTCACTGTTTGCCTTGGCTCCCCAAAAGATATCAGCGATGGTGGCTGCAAAGAAAAGTGACAGGGAGCCACCCATTCTCCAGGAGCTGAGGAACTGTCCCCAAGACACTCCTCTGATCCTTCAGACTCCAGGCAGCTCTGGGCTCCCAAGCTTCCATGGAAACAGTCCCCTGATGCCAGTGGGTCCAGGTGTTGCTTACAGTCTTCACTCCCCACCCAGAGTAACCTCTGCTTTTGTTTCGTTCTGCACAGAAAATGTCTAGAATTAGCATCATGCTTCTTCATACATCCCCAGAAACTGACACAAAATCACGAGATGGCTGAAGGCTGTGAGCTGGACCGTGGAAGCTGATGAGAGATGTCTCAGTTCATCTCAGTTCAGTTCAGTCACTCAGTCATGTCCGATTCTTCGTAACCCCATGGACCACAGCACACTGGGCCTCCCTGTCCATCACCAACTCCCAGAGTTTACTCAGACTTGTCTCCATTGAGTCAGTGATGCCATCCAACTGTTGCATCCTCTGTCGTCCCCTTCTCCTCCTGCCTTCAATCTTTCCCAGCATCAGGGTCTTTTCAAATGAGTCAGCTCTTCGCATCAGGTGGCCAAGGTATTGGAGTTTCAGCTTCAACATCAGTCCTTCCAATGAATACTCAGGACTGATCTCCTTTAGGATGGACTGGTTGGATCTCCTTGCAGTCCAAGGAGCTCTCAAGAGTCTTCTCCAACACCACAGTTCAAAAGCATCAATTCTTTGGTGCTTACTTTCTTTATAGTCCAACTCTCACATCCATACATGACTACTAGAAAAACTGTGGCCTTGACGAGACAGACCTTTGTCGGCAAAGTAATGTCTCTGCTTTTTAATATGCTGTCTAAGTTGGTCATAACTTTCCTTCCAAAGAGCAAGCATCTTTTAATTTCATGGCTGCAGTCACCATCAGCAGTGGTTTTGGAGCCCCAAAAAATAAAGTCTGACACTGTTTCCACTGTTTCCCCATCTATTTCCCATGAAGTGATGGGACCAGATGCCATGATCTTTGTTTTCTGAATGTTGAGCTTTAAGCCAACTTTTTCACTCTGTCTCAGTGACGCCAAAATGGACAGAAATTGAATAAGGGTGATTGGAAAGCAACCAGAAGCTGATCCATTGGAGTTGGACATGTCATTATTTCAGAGAATGTCTGCCTCTCTTTTCTGTTTGCTTTCAAAAGAAAAACAGTAAACTGGTATTAGTCCCTTGAAACTTGAAGGTATACACTTTGTTTAGGATTATTTTAAACTGTGGTAAAAACTATATAAATTTTACCATCTTTCCAATTTTTAAGTGTACAGTTTAGTAGTATTAAAGGGCTTCTCTAGTGGTTCAGGCGGTAAAGAATCTGTCTCCAGTGCAGGAGACCCAGGCTCAGTCTCTGGGTTGGGAAGATACCCTGGAGAAGGCAATGGCTATCCACTCCAGTATTCTTGCCTGGAGAATCCCATGGACAGGTCATGGGGTCACAGAGTTGGACATAACTGAGCGTCTAAGACTTAGTAGGATTAAGCATATTCTCATTGTTGTGAAACAGACTTCAGAATATTTTACCTTGTAAAATCGAAACTCTGTACCCTATAAACAAGCACTCTCCCTTCTGTCTCTAAGACTGAGTCCTCTAGACCCCTCAGGTAAGTGGAATCATGCTGTGTATTTGTTTTGTGTGTCTGGCCTATTTCACTTAGCATAATATTTTCAAGGTTCATCCCTGCTGTAGCAGGTAATAGAAGTGTCTTCCTCTTCAAGGCTGAATAATATTCCACTGCAGGTAACAGGTCTGTCTACCCTTTCATCTGCTGGGTTGCTTCCACCTCTTGGCTATCATGAATAATACTGCTTGGAACGTGGGTGTGTATGTATGTCTTCAATTCCTTGCTTTTAGGTCTTTGGGCAAATGCCCAGATGTAAGATTGCTGGTTCATGTGGCATTTTTAATTTTTGAGGGCCTTCCAAAATGTTTTCCATAACAGTTGCACCATTTTACAATCCTATCAACAGTGCATGCAAAAGATTCCAGTTGCTCCATATCCTCACCGACACTTGTTATTTTCTGGGTTTGGGTTTTTTTTTTTTTTTTTTTAATAGTAACCATTCTAGTGAGTATGATCTCATTGTGTGTGTGTGTGTGTGTGTGTGTGTGTGTGTGTGTGTGAAACTGAGATCCAGCATCAAGGGAAGGTATCATTGAACTGGTGGATTTAAGCCAGGACCTGGAGGAAGTGAAGGAGTAAGGTACACATGGATGTGGGGGTAGGTATTCCAGGCAGAGGAATACTAAGTGCCCGGGTCCAGCCCTGGTGGATCCAGGAAATTTGAAGTGGGGAGGGAGTCGGCATCCTAAGAAAGAACTATTTAATTAGAAATATAAAGACAGATTAGGAAAAAATAGTGTAGTAGGAAAATCAGTGGAGAAAAGAGGCTGAATAACTTGGTTTACGCAGAGAACCAATAAAACTCTGAGACAAGGAGTTTGTACCACCTATGTAGGCCACAGGCGTCTTCCTGGTCTACCAAAGCAGAAGAGACACAAAGGCCTCCCCAGTCAGATCTTAGAAGCCCTGGCAAAATTAGTAGGCTTGGTGAGCCTCCACCCTCCAGATGGGAATTCAGCCAGAAAAGAAGAGAACGAGAAAAGACCACACGGGGGAAACCAGTCTTTCCAGGAACTGGTCCGTTTCTTTATTTTCCAGGTCCACTTTTGTACATAGAGATAAATGTGTTCTCAGTATATCTGTGTTCTTACAAGGGTCTTATGTTTGTTTCACAATATCTTCTGGTTTGGAGACCGATTAACATTTTATGGCCCCCCCTTTCTTTCTATTGATAAAGGTTAATTGATCAGAAAACTTGTTTCCCCTTAAGATCTATTAAGTCTTAAGATAGTGATAAAGTTACATTTTTACATAGCAAGGACACAATGATTTATAACAAAGAAAGAGGAGTACAACAAAAGAGAAAATTCATTAACTCAAAAGTCTAGTATTGCTAACATCAAAACTACTATATTTCTTTTTCTACATTCCAATTACATCGATTAACAAATAGGAAAAGGAGTACGTCAAGGCTGTATATTGTCACCCTGCTTATTTAACTTATATGCAGAGTACATCATGAGAAACACTGGACTGGAAGAAACACAAGTTGGAATCAAGATTGCCGGGAGAAATATCAGTAACCTCAGATATGCAAATGACACCACCCTTATGGCAGAAAGCAAAGAGGACCTAAAAAGCCTCTTGATGAAAGTGAAAGAGGAGAGCGAAAAAGTTGGCTTAAAGCTCAACATTCAGAAAACGAAGATCATGGCATCTGGTCCCATCACTTCATGGGAAATAGGTGGGGAAAGAGTGGAAACAGTGGAAACAATGAGAGACTATTTTAGGGGCTCCAAAATCACTGCAGATGGTGATTGCAGCCATGAAATTAAAAGACACTTGCTCCTTGGAAGAAAAGCTATGACCAACCTAGGCAGCTTATTAAAAAGCAGAGACATTACTTTGCCAACAAAAGTCTGTCTAGTCAAACTATGACTTTTTTTAGTAGTCATGTATGGATGTGAGAATTGGACTATAAAGAAAGCTGAGTGCCAAAGAATTGATGCCTTTGAACTGTGGTGTTGGAGAAGACTCTTGAGAGTCCCTTGGACAGCAAGGAGATCCAACCAGTCCATCCTGAAGGAAACCAGTCCTGAATGTTCATTGGAAGGACTGATGTTGAAGCTGAAACTCCAATATTTTGGACACCTGATGCGAAGAACTGACTCATTTGAAAAGACCCTGACGCTGGAAAGGATTGAAGGTGGGAGGAGAAGGGGATGACAGGGGACAAGATGGTTGGATGGCATCACCAACTCAATGGACATGAGTCTGAGCAAGCTCCAGGAGTCGGTGATGGACAGGGAGGCCTGGTGTGCTGCAGTCCATGGCATTGCAAAGAGTCGGACATGACTGAGCGATTGAACTGACTGACAGACTGAGAAACTCAAGAACATTTCATTTGCAGACTGACTGGCCTGACAGCCTGAGACCCGGGAGACTAAGTGTTACTCAAGCAGGATTTTTCCATTTTTCAAGTGCTAGTTTCCCCTCTGTCGAGTCCATTTGTCTGACGTCGGCCGCACACAAGCACCAGCCAACCTAAAAGAACAATAAGAAATGAAATATTCATCACTCTGCAGTAGTGTTTGTTTTGTGCCACCTTGGTGTTTGCCTTCACACTCCTTAAAGGAATCTTTGGCCTTTCAACAAACTGTGACATTTTAAAATGAGTGGTTGGGTGAAGCTTCATTTCTAAGACAACGTTTTCTTAAGTTCATATATATGGGAATAAGACATTTATTCTTGATGAGAGGGAGGGAATATATGTATACTTCCGATTCATTGTATACCGGAAACTAGCACAGCATTGTAAAGGAATTATCCTCCAATTAAACATTTTAAAAATTATTCTTGATGGCAAAACAATGAAAATAATGTTCACAAGACTATGAAATACAGGTACATTAACAACTAAAGTTATTTTTAAAGTACAACCTGCTCATGTATACACACACACACACGCCAAGAAAATTATTTCACACCTAGAGTCTGGCTTGAATATTGGAAGCACCCAAAAAATTGTCAATAGATGAATGAATGGACAAGAAGATAGACAAACAAAAGAATGAGTGAGTGAATGAAGCCCACCCAACTTACCAGGATATGAGGTTTAACTTAGTTTTTCCACCTTAGGTTTCTTCCTTTTGCTCCCCCCAAAATGTATTAGAGAAAAGAATTTTTACCAATCTCAAATGAGGGTGCGATGTGAATATATATTATAAAAATTACCATGAACTTTAGAAAAGAATAGGGTGTTTTTAGAATGATAATGCAACTTGGCTACCTTTCCGCTTGGCCCCAGGCCATCTGGTAAGCTTGGCTTATGATAAGAGCATTGTGCACAAGTTCTTATCTTAGAGAAGAAATAAAACATTCTTATTTAAATGGGGTTGAATTTGCAAAGGCAGAGATGTAAACTCGAGTAAATTGGGTTGTTCAAATTTGCATCAGCACTGTCATCTTTGGGCTCTTTCCTCCTTGTGTTCAGAGGTCAAGACGACATTGCTTCAGAACAGAAAACTAAGGACACAGATAAACACCACAGAAAGTTTTACTTCCTCTGAGAATACAAAGATGCCCAGTGAGGGCTGGTGGGATACGCAGAGTGGATTTCCTTCTGCGTTTAAGGAGGGCTTGGGTTAACGCCTATGGCCCACCATTGGTTTAGCGCCTTGAGTTAATTTCCTAAGGAGTGGTGTATTTCCAATGTCTAATCTTGCCCAGTCTTCCTTGAGAGCAAAAAACATTTGCATTTGTAACCTGGTTGGCTAGAGGAAAGAGTCCAGCTTGTGGATATGGAGTCAAATAAAACAAAAGGACCAGAGGGGCATCAAATGCATTGAATAATCTCCATGAGCACCAGCCTGTCATCAGTGAAGCTAATCTGGGAGGTTAACCTAATTACTCCTGAACATAGAGGACAGTAGCTGGGATGAAGGCCAAGCCTGGCAGGTTGGAAGGCAAGGTTGGGAAGCAAGGAATAGGAGGGATTATGGTTGAACTCAATCATTATCTGACTTTACAACAGTTTTAAATCCCAAGGGACAATTTTCCAGCCAGCAAAGCAGAACCATTCATAAACACTTTTCTGGAAGGGGACTTCCCTGGCATTCCAGCTTAAGATTTCAGCTTTCAATGCAAAGGGTACAGGTCCGATCCCTGATCGGGGAGCTAAGATTCCCACATGCCTTGCAGCCGAAAAACCAAAACATGAAATAGAAGCAACAGTGTAACAAATTCAATAAAGACTTTAACAAAGGTATACATCACAAAAAATTTTTTTATTTAAAAAAGCTTTTCTGTACACCTCACCCAGTGTCTCCAACTTGCCTTTCATCCTTTAGAAATGAATCATATGCCTACCCTATACTGTAGACTATCTGGGAAAATAAGTCTTTTATCTTCCCAACCCACGTGATAGAGGAATACAAGGATACAAGCATTTGTGAATGGTTTGTGCGTCATAGGTCCTTCGTGTCTGCTGTAACTGTTAAAAAGGAGAATGGAATATTGGCTTACGACCTAGATCTTTTAGGAACTGCTCAAATGACATGTTGGAACTGAACTGGAATAGTCCTTCCATATGTCAATGCTATTTGGGTTTAACTCCCCTGTATTGATATTGGATAGATGCATAATATTTTCTAAATGTTAATGACACGTTTTGAGTCTTTAGAACAAGAGGTACCAATAGGGTTGCCAGATTTGCAAATGGATTATTAGATACGCAGTTAAATTTGAATTTCAGATAAGCAAGGAATAAATTTTTAGTGTATGTCCCAAATATTACATGTGACATATTTGTATTAAACAATTATTCATTGTAAATCTGAAAGTGAAGTTTAACTGAACATCTTGTATTTGATCTGGTAGTCCTGGGTAAGAGACTCTACTATGGGTCAGGAGTAGGATTATTGATTATTTCTGTCTTTGTAGCAGATAAGTTTTAAAGTTGTTACAATTGATTACATTATATATGAGACCTGGGCTTTAATAGGGTGATAGAAAAACTGATTCCTTGGACAGAAATATTTAGAATGCATAGATATTCCTTTAAACACTAGTCTTGTCTTTTGAGGAGTAATCCACAGTCTGTCTAAAAGTTTATTGTATGAGAAAGATTATCTGTTCACCCATGACTGTCCAGATATTCTCAGGCTATTGTGGAACACAGATTAGTGGGTTTCCAGACTGTGAGCCTAGTGTGTGATTACCAAGGGGTCTAAGAATAGACCATTATAATTAGTAATTAATCTGTCCTAATTTTGCAGTATCTTTAAAATCATATTGGGAATAAAGTCTAAGCCTCAGAATAAATAATTGTACACAATCACAGGCAAGCTCATCGTAACAGTTGTCATTCTTGGTCTTGGGATTCATTTTATCTAAACTACATTATTGGCATTTGTGGTGCTTTGTAAGAAGAATGAATTTAACCCTGGCAGAGAAAGTCTCTGGAAAGAAGTTGAAACTAATCTCATCTGTCATGGGGCTCATTTAACAAATGAGCTGTCCAGCACCAATACCCCCTAACCTGCCAGGCTTTCACAGAAGAGAAGTGAGAAAAATAGGGTGATCAATAATACAGGGAAGAAAAAATACGTATAAAATTAGGTTAGAGTATTGTCTCTCTAATCTGTGTGTCTATATCCAGGGAAGGGAGTAATAACTCCTCATTGATTTTGGAAAGTGCATAATCGAGGTCAAAGTTGATCATGAAATTGTCTAAAAAACAAACAGGCAAAAAATAATGGACCTGGAGAAAATGCACTTGACTTCAGAAGAACATGGGCAACTGTCAAGATCAAGTGACTGTTCAGCTTGTAGGCCAGCAAATGGGTACAAAATTGGATGAGGAAATTGGAGATTTAATGGACGGATGTCAAATGTACTAAAGGAAAGGATCATTTCAAGTTAAAATTCCTGGTCGACAAAATTGACACTGATTGAAATAGGTTTCTGTATCTGCTTCAAAATCTATATAAATTCCAGAGACAGTTTTGAGAGCACACGTTTCTACTTTCTGAAGAATTTGTCTTCTTATGAAATCATCACATTCCTCCTGTCCATCTCAGGTACTCGTTTAATGGCTTTTAGTTTTATCACCAAGATAGGACCCCCCCCCCCCCCCCCCCCGCCCCGCCGACCCCCTCCCCTGCCAGTGTCTTTCTCAAGGGATTTGTATCCAGTTACATCCTGTGGTAGCAGAACTACACGTCTACACGTGCTGGGGAAAGCTTCAGCATAACCATGACGGTGCAGCCAGCCGTCTGGCGCTGCCGCTGGCCATGGCTCCACACTTCCCCGCTTGCCTTTTTCCCCACTGCAGTGGCCACTGGACAAGACCCCGTCTGTGTAAACTGGGGGCTGTTCCACCACAGGAAAGAAATGAATAAAGCGCTTTGAATGCAATTAGGTTAAAATAGACTGAGCTTTCAAATGTGATTCCCAAAGAACATCATCTATTTTAAGAGCTTTTTTCATTGTCGTTCATTGCTGTGAATTATTTTGTCTGTAATTACTGATCAGATAGGGCTTCCCTGGTGGCTCAGTGGTAAAGAACCTGCCTTCCAATGCAGGAGATGCGGATTCCATCCCTGGGTTGGGGAGATCCCCTGGAGAAGGAAACGACAACCCATTCCAATATTCTTGCCTGGGAAATCCCATGGACAGAGGAGTCTGGCAAGCTACAGTCCATGTGGTTACAGCTTAGCAACTAAACAACAGCAACTGATCAGATGAGTCTTCGGTATCTCTTCCTTTCCCCAAAACAATGCTCGCAGTGAGCTAGCAGGGACGGGTCGCCTAGAGACCCGTTGACTGTGTAGTCTCACACGGTTTCTTTGTATTTTGTTGCTGGAAGAGACGTTTGTCCAGGTGTGAGCACTGCAGCAAAGAGCTCCAGGCTGTCTCAGGTTGCTTGTGAAGAAATGTCCCAGTGCTGGATAGACTTTGAAGGTGAAGCTGAGGAGGTCTGACATAATAGATATGGATTTGGGAGGAAGAAAGGAACCAAGGATGATTCCAAAACTTTTTGTCAGCATGAATTGGAGTTGGGAGCATAAAGTTGCCTTGTATTTCAATGGGGGGACTGTGACAAAAGCAGGTTGCTTAGTTCTTATCATGCTGTCCTTTGAAGTGATGTCAAGCGGGTAGTTGAGTACATGAATTCAGGAGACACAGAGTGGGACATTTTACAGACTGTGTGGGAGTTTGTGTATGAGAACACTTTCTCCAAGATTGGAGAGAAGCTAAAAATAAGCAAAAAGCTGAGCAAAGCACAAATGCTTTGTTTCTACCATTTTTCTAGCCTTCAAAGTTCTAAGCATTTTATAAACATTAACTCTGTCTTCACATTCTCACTGTGACAATTTTTCCACTATTCGTGTACTGTCCTGGGTTTCCAATAAACCAGAGTACTATTAGGAGTCTCACACACATTGCTGATTTCATCATTTTAAAAGATTTCCAAGTACATATGGTGCATTGGAACCCAAGGAAGCCAAAATCTGAAATTGGTTTTTTTATTGAATTTTTCTCTCCATTTCTTATACACACTGGGGGTTGGGAGTTTTGCTTTTATGAATTTTTCTTTGCACTGTTGGTGAGTGCTGGGATTTTTAAAATACTTTTTAATAAAAAAAATTTGAAAAAAGTTACACTGAATCCTGATACAGTTATGCCCTAGTTCCCTCATACTTTAGCCATTTTTCTGAGAGCTCAATGTTAAATTGATTACTGACCAGAAGAAACCCCGGTCAAGAAAGTATATATGAGGAAAACTTTCCAAAGGATGTGCTTAAATCCATCCCTTTAAGGTTTCCAAACTTCTTGAAGCAAGCTAAATCACATGACAGCTATGCAATGTCTACATGTCATCATACAGTAAACGTGTCATCATACAGTAGAATACGTCATCATATTGTACTGCTTCTAGAAATAATCTTGGGTAGGTGGATATCAGTAAGGATATTCACCAAAAAAGAACAATTACTCAAAGAACATTTTTTTGCTTGTTTCAAAATACTCTATTTGAGGATATTGCCCATTAAAATTTTCAGTATATACTTATGAATTCTTTTTTTTTTTTTTTTTTTTTGTCCACACTGCATGTGGAACCTTAGTTCTCTGACCAGGGTTCAAACCCCTCAACCCCTACATTGGAAGTGCAGAGCCTTAACCATGGAATCCCAGGGAAGTCCCCAAAGGTACCCATTTTTAAGCCCTAAGCTATTTGAATTCTCTCATGGGTCCATTAATTAGATAGTTACACTTGATTTCATTTTATCTGAGAACGCTTTAGTGTCATGAAGTTCCCAGGGCCTGACCTCTGAAACTAACAAGTGAGTGGGAGTCTTCAGTACTTTGATCCTGGACTGTTCCCATCTCCAGATATATTGGACACATCCTCTTGCATCCCAGTCTGTATTTCTCCTTGACATCTACTTGCCGATCTTCCTTCTCTAGTTTCTAAGCAACTGGAAGCCAAGAAACTGCTGAGCTCATGTTTGAATCTATTATAGGACTTTCCAGAAGCTCGATTAATATTAACCTGAAATACTTGAAGTAAGTATTTACAATACCTAAAATGCCTTTTGCAGTGTCTGTCTCTGTCATTATCTCTCTTTTCTGTCTTTCTCTCTAGCAAAACGGTTAAAACAGGGTGGCACCTCTTTGTCTTGCACAGAGTGAACTTTCTAAACAATGGGAGCAAAAATAAAAGAGAGATTTTGTCCCTTTCAGGCCTTGGAGGGATGGTTGATGACTTTTGAAGTTGTTTTTGTTTTGAACCTTCGGTCATGAGCTAGCTTGTCTCCACTCAGCAATCTACACGAGTGGTTGTCTGGTTCCCCTTCTTGTCCTTTCTCCACTGGAATCCTGCCAGATGATACTGTTCAAGGCTGATAAAGTCACTTCAAAACAGTTGTAGGAGGCTCATGACTGTATATATAACTGTGGAAATGTTTACAAGTCACAAAATCTACAGACGGTAAAGAGTCTCCCTGCAACGCAGGGGATGCAGGAGACATGGGTCGATCCCTAGGTCCGGAAGATGCCCTGGAGAAAGGAATGGCAACCCACTCCAGGATTCTTGCCTGAAGAATCCCTCGGACAAAGGAGCCTGGTGGGCTACAGTCCATAGTATCACATAGAGTCAGACATGTCTGAGCGACTAAAACACACAATACCTAAAGACTCTTCTCTTTTACTTTCTTTAAAAAATATTTATTTATTTATTGGGTTGTGCCAGGTCTTAGTTGTGGCATGTAGAATCTTTAGTTGAGGCATGCAGGATCTAGTTCCCTGACCAGGGATGAACCTGGCCCCCTGCATTGAGAGCTGAGTCTTTGTCTCTTGACCACCAGGGAAGTCCCCAAACACTTTTCTTTTGATGGACAACGTTATCATTTCCTTGAATCCACCTTCAAGTTTATAAATTATTTCATTGTTACTAAAGATAAGTGAGAGTTCATCTGCTTGGCAGAGGAATGTATGGAAATGAGAGCATGAATGACTATGTTTAATTTCATGAAGAGGAATACATTGCAACTATTAATTTGCATTGTAAATATTATCATTAGAACAGAGATGATCCCTGGCAATCTTTAGAGAAAGGCTGAAGAAACAGTTTTAAAGAAAGATTTATTTTCTTAAGCAGCATAAATCGAGATTTAATCTGATAATTTAGGTCAGTTTTTATAGATGAGATTTTATAAAGCCTTAGCAAAACCCATCCATCTTGCTAGTCATTCACCTGAAGAATGTAGAAATGAAAATTTACTTCATTTTATGGATGTTTCTTTAGGTTGCTGCTGCTGCTGCTAAGTCACTTCAGTTGTGTCCGACTCTTTGTGATCCTGCCAGTCTCCTCCATCCATGGATTTTCCAGGCAAGAGTACTGGAGTGGGATGCCATCGCCTTCTCCGTTCTTTAGGTTAGCTTCCTTTTTACTGCAGATCTTGTTTTTTTTCAACAGCATCCAAGGACCAACTCTCTCACCTGTTAAAACAATGCTACGTCATCCTCATATTTTATGTAAAACTCATCTTTAAAATAACCACTAGGTGGCAATGAATCAGCATAAAAAAGTAGGTCTTGCAGGAAGACACTCATTGTTCGTTCAAAGGGGCAAGAAGAGAAAGGAGATATTACTCAATACCCTCTCTCCTTTGGCATCTACACAGCCTGGAAGGATCCTATAATCCATAACCACCATTGAGGGTGGTTTGATGGGGCTGGTGAATAAGGATGTAATTTAAAAAAGAGCAGAGAGAAGCCTCAGACAGAGTGAAATGAGCATGGGAGATCCAGATTTGGGTCTTGGCTGCATCACTTGTGAGATACACAATCTTGGATGAATTGCTTAACTTTGCTAAACACAAGTTTCTCCATCATTCAGTTCAGTTCAGTTCAGTTGCTCAGTCATGTCCGACTCTTTGTGACCTCATGAATTGCAGCACGCCAGGCTTCCCTGTCCATCACCAACTCCCGGAGTTCACTCAAACTCACATCCATCAAGTCAGTGATGCCACCCAGCCATCTCATCCTCTGTCGTCCCCATCCCCTCCTGCCCCCAATCCCTCCTAGCATCAGAGTCTTTTCCAATGAGGCAACTCTTTGCATGAGGTGGCCAGAGTATTGGAGTTTCAGCTTTAGCATCAGTCCTTCCAAAGAACACCCAGGACTGATCTCCTTCAGAATGAACTGGTTGGATCTCCTTGCAGTCCAAGGGACTCTCAAGAGTCTTCCCCAGCACCACAATTCAAAAGCATCGATTCTTTGGCACTCAGCTTTCTTCACAGTCCAACTCTCACATCCATCATTAGAGCAGTAAAATTAGTACCTCATTCATAGGGCACAGTGAGCATCAAATGAAATGCTCTGTGTACAGCACCGTGCCCATGAAAGTCAATCCCTGCTCTTCTAGGGCCATGATGTCAACCCTTGGGGCCAGGTTTGTTTCAGAATTCAGAATTTTCACAGGATTTAATGATGAAGCATAAATGATATATCTGTGCTCAGTGGCGGCATTCACAATGGAATATTTACGTTTTTGTAGGAAAATATGTTCATACTATATGGGATAAGTAATCTACAAAGTTACTCATTGTCAACAATGAGTTGGAAAAATGCTTGATTTGGGGGGCTTTGGGAGTTTTGGAATTTTAGATAAGGGCCTCAGGATCTGAACCCTCCATTTATTAAGCATCTCTGATGGTCCTATATCCTTGCTACAGAGCCTGCCAACAGGAACATTCTGAGTGAGGGTTGGTAAGAATGTTGAGCTGATTCTTCTTATTTCCATGGAGTTGCCATCTGGGCAAACTATTATGCCAACTACTTGCTCTATGTAAGTATACTCAGTATCTTGAATAACCTATAAGGGAAAAGAATCAGTATCTATTTATATATCTACAAATCTGAATCACTGTGCTCTACTCCTGAAACTAACATAACATTGTAAATCAGCTATAGTTCAACAGCAACAAAAAAATGACTTTGTTTTTAGAACTTGCCCCTAACAAAATGACAACATAAAAAGCAGGAAAAAATACATAATTTTCTGTACCCAAGCATTTGAACTCTTGGTGAAGAAAAAAAGCTTATGTTAAAGCAGACATTAAGAGCTCAAAATTACAACAATAGCTTTTACCAGGTAAAGTTATATTTTACATCTCTCTTCCTGGCAAGCTTCATTGTAAAAGCTTTGATAGAGGCATCATAGCATGTTCCAGGAAAGATGTCACCTAAAAGACATGGGAATCTTGTTTTGGGAAAATGGTCTGTTCTGAGTGTGTCACATTTAAATATTGCCATAATGTGTTTTTTAAAAACTGCTTTCAATCATTTCATTTGTGCTTATGTGCCCTCTTAGATTGTCACCTCCACAAGGGGCAGAAATCAGCCTTTCTCCTGTTTGTTTGTTTTTTTTTCTTTGTAATTCCTGGGAAGCTTATAACTTACATAGTATTGTGTTTGAAGAAGATGTTAGATAAACCTGACTTTCCCAGCTCTAAATAGGAAAGATACTTCCATGATAATTCAGATATTCTCAGGGACACATTTGGGAGTTACGTTAACTCTTTCAGCAAACAAATACATCATCTATAGCCCAGGAACAGAAACTGACCTTAATGGTTTGAAGGAGGTGGAGTCGGAGTTTATAAAATGAATAAATCTGCCCAAATAGAATCTGGAGAAGGAATTCTCCTCTATTTTGTGCACATAAGGTCTAAAATGAAAATTAACCCTAAATAGCAATTGCATAAGCTGAACAATTTCCACTACATTTAATCAAGGTTAGTCACACAGGGAGCCCACAGTGCTCTGTATAAAGCTGCCCGGACCTTTCTAAATAAGAAAAGTTGGGTCCTGTTGGCACCGTTGGCTGCGAACAACAGGACTCCATTGGTGCAGGGTGACGACAGTGAGAGGACAAGAAACCAACTATGGACTTCCCTGGGTTTAAAGTCTCAGCCAATCCCCAGGAACCCACAGATGCCTTACGGGGCAGCCATGGCCCTTCACTATGTTCTCAACCTACCTCCTCTCAGCATCTTCTCCCCATTTGTAAGCTACTTTGGGATATTTACTCAAAGTCTTCGATTTTCTTAAACTCTGTCTCTGAGCCTTTCCTTGCCCCTGAATATCCTTTTGTCCATCTCATACCCATCCCCTCTTCTCTGCTCTGTGTGTTAGTCGCCCACTTATATCCGACTCTTTGCAAACTCATAGACTGTAGCTCGCCAGGCTCCTCTGTCCATGGGATTTTCCAGGCAAGAATACTGGAGTGGATTGCCATTTCCTTCTCCAGGGGAATCTTCCTGACTCAGATTGAACCTGGATCTTTCACATTGCCCGCAGACTCTCTACCGTCTGAGCCACCAGGGAAGCCCTTCGTCTCTGCTAGCAATACTCTACTCATTCGTCAAGATCTAGAGCAAAGAAACACTGCCCTGAGATATTATTTTAAAACATTGTTCTATATGGCTTAACTGCCGTTTACCCAAATGAGTTTGAGGGAAGGAGTGTTTTTACTTATCTTTCTCCATCCTAGTACTGAACATAGTACTTGGAAATTCATAGACATTGACTATTTGCTATTATTGATAAAAAGTTGAGCCATGCATGGGTCAGCTCACTAGCATAAAACTTGCAATGAATGGTTAAATTGCAAGACCCTCCCTCTGTTTTCCTGTTTTACTCTTGGAGTCCTAATTTACAGATGAGGAACGTGGGACCCACTCACGATCAAGCAGCTACTTAAGCAGCAGAGCATCCCACTGTCCATCCAGTGCTTTCCATGGCTCTGCCTCCTACAGACATAAAGGCACAAAGACCACTTCACTGTAGCATGCCCACATCCCCATGTGGTACCACTTAATGGTTTTCCAAGTGACTCTGAATAAATATAAAACACGGCATGCTTGTCTGTCTTCTTTCTCTCAACTGGGTAAGTCAATATTCTAGAGGGAATTCTTTAGGCATGTGAAAGAATTATTAAAGGAAGTTTAGTTTGCGAAATCTCAGTGGGGATGGACTGTCTCCGAGGTTTTGCTTTATAAGGTTCCTGCAGTCCTGACAGCCATGTTTTAAGCAATGGGCTGATGGCGGACCAGTGAATGAATGAGTTCCTTGATCTGCGGGAATGCAAGAGCATCTCTAGATTCTGAACCACATTTATGTCAGGGATGCATGTTTAAGTCCTTCTGTGTTTTTCCATCAGTCTCAAAGGGAACTATACAAATAAATACATCTGTTTTAAAATTTTTTGATTGTGCAAATATAACAGAAAATATCACATGTCTCATCCATTTAGGTGATTAGGTTAGTTTTCCTGCTGGAGCTTGGATTATATATCTTATGTCTGACTTGGTAAAGGTCCAGCTTCGTAGTTCGTCACGCTTTTTGCCATATTCAATTCTCTAGTTACTTTGCAAGGATTTTTCAAAATGGCTTTTTCAAAAAGTCAGCCAACAGGCACATAGTTAACATAAACAAAGATTTCATTGTGTTTCTTAGATAGATAAATTTTGTTCGCCATATGGTTTATCACTCTTGAAATGATTATTTGAAAATCTGTAATATTTTCCTATAACTATTAAGTCTTTAATCTTTTAACTAATTGCTATTAGTAGTTTCTTTTTTGAGTGCTTTATTTACAGTATTTTTTTTTGTTTTCATACCTTTAACATTTTTTATTTTGGGAAATTCCAAATATGTTCAAAAGTAGAGATAATAATCCATCAGTCACTAATCACCTAGCTTCAGTAATTATCATCTCATGGCTAATCTTCTTTCTCTGTGTTCCCACCTAATACCTACCCGCTCTGATTTATTTTAAAGCACATTTCAGATCTCATGTCATATTATCTGTGAGTATTTCTCCATGTATCTTTAAAAAAAACAGGGACTTCCCTTTTTAAACATAATCACAATATCAATAACTGCCACCTTCCCCCATCCTGCCAAAGAGTAATTCCACGTTATTATCAAATACACAGCTAGTATTCACATTCCCCTAACTGAACTATTTGGAACTTCCCAGGTTGCGCTAGTGGTAAAGAACCCACCTGCCAATGTAGGAGACAGTAAGAAAGGAGGGTTCAATCCCTGGGTCGGGAAGATGCCCTGGAAGAGGGCATGGGAACCACCCCAGTATTCTTGCCTGGAGAATCCCCTGGACAGAGGAGCCTGGTGGGCTATAGTCCATAGGGTCATAGAAAGTCGGACATAACTGAAGCAACTTAGCACACACACAGTTGTTCTATTTATGGTTTTTGTAGTTTGTTTCTTTGAATCAGGATCCAGGTAAGGTTCATGCAGAAGAGTTGTCTTGACTTGAGTGAGTGAGTAAATGTTGCTCAGTTGTATTCAACTCTTTGTGACCCCATGGACTATCCTGAATTCTCCAGGCCAGAATACTGGAGTGTGTAACCTTTCCCTTCTCCAGGGTGAAAGGTCGGGCATGTTGAGGCATGCCCGGACATGTTGAGGCATGCCCCGGAAAAGTGCCGCAGACAAGTCCCGGAGGCGGGCCGACAACCAAGCCGTCGAATCAGGTGCCGACACAGAGCCCTTGGACACCAATCACCGCTGTAGCCCGCGCTTTCTTCCTTATATGGGAGCCCGGCCCTGGCTATAAAACCTTTCCCCACCCCTCATACCTTGCAGACTCCCTTTGCTTCCTTGCTCACCCACCCCCCACCCCGGGGGTTCTGCCCGAGAGCGACCGCCCAATAAAGGCCCTGATCAACGGTCCATAGAGGTGGTTCTTTCTTCCCGTGGCGTTTCTTACACAGGGGATCTTCCCTAACCCAGGGATCAAACCCTAAGACTTGACTTAGCAGTTATTGAAATCTCTGTTTATAAGCTCCCTACTCCCCAACCCTTATCTCATGAACAGGGTTGTTAGTCCAGAACAGTTTCCGACTGTGTGGATTTGCTGATTGCATCCTCGTGGTGTCAATCAACAGGTTTGTCCCTCCATCACCTGTACTTCCAGTAAAATGGTAGTTTTATCTAGATTCTTGATTGGGTTTCAGTTATTTTCTTTCTTTTTTCCCCAAGAGTTCTTCATAGGTTATACTACTTACTTCCACCAGGAAATAGATACTGTCTGGTTGACTCTGCTTGGTGTTTACTGCTTTGACATCATTGCCTGGACCGTTGGAAAGATAGGATACATGCTCGATTCTTTCCTTTCAATGACAAGCACAATGAGTTGGCTTGCTAATATCCTCAGAGGTAACCAAACACTAAACATAGTTGATACATGTCAATGCTCTGCATTGTGATCCTTATGATGCTCTAATTACCCTATTCTTAGCCAATGGGAGCTTATTTAATTACGACACTGAATCCTTTTGGTGTGATCCTAGTTGTATTTGGTAGGTTTTTTTTTTAATAGTTTGAAAAGATATTCTAATCTCTATTTCTTTTTAAAGTATATAATTCAGTGTACTTAGTACATTCACACTGTTATGCAACCATGATGTCTCTCTGGTTTCAAAACTTGTCATCGCCCCAAGGACACTGCACCAGTTAAATGGCCACTCGTCACCCCCTAAACTTTCTAGCCTCTAATGACCACTAATCTGCTTCTTATCTCTATGGCTGTCCCTACTCTGGATATTCCATATAAGTGGAATGACACATTATGGAGCTTTTATGTCTGGCCTCTTGCACTCATCGTAATGTTTTTGAGGTTTATCCATGTTGTGGCATCTATCAATACTTTATTCCTTTGTGGGACTGAATAACAATTCAGTGTATGGCTATACCACATCTTGTTTATCCTTTCATCTGCTGATGACTTTTGGTTTGTTTCTACTTTTTGGCTATTATGACGAGTGGGGCTGTGAATATTGGAGTACAAGTATTTGTCTGCACACATATTTTCAATCCTCCTGAAGAGTGGGATCGCTGGCATGTGTGGGGGTGTGCTCAGTCACGTCTAACTCTTTGCGACCCTGTGGACTGTAGCCCACCAGGCTCCTCTGTCCGTGGACTTTTCCAGACAAGAAAACTGGAGCAGGTTGTCATCTCCTACTCCAAGGGAACTTACAGACCCAGGGATTGAATCCACGTCTCTGGTGTCTCCTGTATTGACGGGCAGATTTTCACCCCTGAGCCACCTGGGAATCACTGAGTCACATGATAATTCAATGCTTGACTCTTTTAGAAAATGCCCAGCTATTTTTCACAACTGCATCATTTTACATTCCTACCAGTTATGTACAGGTTTTCCAATTTCTTCACATCCTTGCCAACACTTGTAATTTTCCATGTTTTTTTTCAAATATAGCCATCCTAATGCGTGTGAAAAATACACTTAAAATTATATGTACTTTATATTACAACCTAGTAATCACACATAAAGAATAATTAAAATAAAAGCTTCAAAAATAATACAGTACCTTGATATTTTCTAGGGCTTTCCTGGTGGCTCAGATAGTAAAGAATCCACCTGCAATGCAGGAGACCTGGTTCTATCCTTTGGTTGGGACGATCCCCTGATGAAGGAAATGGCAACCCTCTCCAGTATTCTTGCCTGGGGAATCTCATGGACAGAGGAGCCTGGCAGGTTGCAGTCCATGGGGGCATAAAGAGTAGGATACCACTGAATGACTAAACTTTCACTTTAGTATTTTCCATTTTATTGGAGCATAATTTATCTTATTTTATTTTTCCTTAAAAATGCTGGTTACCACTCACTACACTGATGTCATTATCCACTAAAGTGTTGTGATCCACAGTTTCAAAGTCATTGCTCAGTTTGGGTGTACAAATCTTTCGAAGGGCTCTTTTGTATTTGCGTGAAAAATGGAACTGATTTCTTTTTATGAGTACTAGATGATACCTTACTATACAGCAAAGAATACCATAATTATAATTTACATTAACAGCAAAGTATGCTGACTATCTCAAAGTTACTGGAAGAGTGCTGGTCCAAAGGTTGGAAAGCCAAGGTTCACTCCGACTGTGAAGTTTGCATCTGAAACACCGGAGATTCATTTTTTGCAGCCAGTAGATAAAGGTACTGATGGACAGCACACTCAGCAGGAGACTCGCAATGAAGATTGGGTAACAGCATAATTGATGGGCTTGTAGTTTGAAAACAGTGACATGTTGTCAACAGTGGCTTGATGCTTAAGTGTGTCCACAGGAGCCTGCCTGCAGTGCTTTAGTCAATAATAGTCAATAAACAGTAACAGCTCACTGATCAGCCATAGGCCAGTCACGGTTCAAAGCCCTCCGTCTGTACTAGTCTTCATAACTGCCCCCCAGGTAAGTCCTGGTGACATTAGGCCCCTTGTACAAATAAGGAAATCCAGGTGAGTTAACCTGGTAACAAGTAACTTCACCAGAATTCCATCTTTAGTAAGTGGCAGAATTAGGTTTCAACCCAGAAACTCTGGTTCTAGTTGCCTGAATGCGTAAGCTACTATGAAAGTGAAAGTGTTAGTTGCTTAGTTATGTCTGACTCTTTGTGACCCCATGGATTTTAGCCCGCCAGGCTCCTCTGTCCATGGAATTCTCCAGGCAAGAATACTGGAATGGGTTACCATTCCCTTCTCCAGGGGATCCTCTCAACCCAGGGATCAAATCCAGGTCTCCTGCATTGGAAGCAGATTCTTTACCATCCGAGACACCAGGGAAGGTCATATGGTATATCTCTATCAAGTACTATAGCGTATCATTCTTTAAGCTAGAAATCAGCATTTTATATTAGTACCTCTAAGCATTTATAATGTTTTCTATAACATCAAGTATTAATATCTTGATGCTTATTTATAACAAGCATTATAAATAATAATTATAAATGCTTATTTGAGAAAAACCAAGGAAGAAAAAGATATACTTTTATTTTTCCACATTTTTGTGGAAACATTTTCATCAGCAGGTCACTGCAGGATCAGATATCAGCTTTGACGCTTACAGACTAACAGAAGGTTTTCTGGTGTGTGTGTGTGTGTGTGTGTGTGTGTGTGTGTGTGTATTCACTCATGCAAGCTTCAAACAGAGATACAGCAGGAATAAAGACGCAGTTGTCCAGGAATAGAAAGGAAACCCAAGGAGAGAGGAGACCAGGGGCTTAGCTGTCAGTGTCACAGCCTCTGAGCCCTGCCCTACTGACCCCAAGCAGCCATTAAACATCCCCCATCCCTGGGAATGCCGCTCCTGGCCTGGCATTGTGAAGGCCTGTCCAGCCTGTGGGGCAGAGATAAGCCTAAATCTAGCCTCTGATTCCGGACATGAGCCGAGGCTTCTATGGGTTGAAGAGATATGGTTTTCAGCTGCAGAGCCTCGAAAACTAAGAGTCTCTTGCTGTCATGTATTCTCCAGATCAATTCGGTTGAAGTGTCCCTGTAAGTGAATGTAAATGGCAGCGGGAACTTGCTAACGGAGAAGTGAGCCACAAAACCTTGTGTTTCAGGCCAGAGACTAAGTCCTCACTAGGAGACGCTGTGTGTATAGCAAGAGGGGCTTTTCCCCCGCTCTGTACCCCCTCCCCCGCCCTCACAGGAAGATCTTTCTTCTGAGTGCTGCTCTGGGATGCTGCCCGAAACCGATGTTTCTTAAGAATTCTGTTGCCAGGTTGAGCAACAGCCAGGCTCCGTTTTGGAACTGGGTGAACCGGGCTAATCAAAAACAGGTCCTTCTCCTCCACCAGCCAGTTCTGCCGAGGCCAGGGGGAAACCCTGACTTCAGGCTCCCACGCGCTGCCTGGCGACCGTCAGATGGTGCTTGGTTTGCCATCACTGGAAAAGCCTCCATGTCAGCATAAGCGAAAAAAGATGCCGTTGGCTTACAAATCGCTGCACCGGTGATGTGTCGAGCAGATGGTTTTTAAAGGTTCCTCTCTCTGATGATTAATGCAGAATGATGTCCTGCTGACAAATTCAGAGGTTCTTGTGCCGACACTCAAGTGCAGCGCCTGGCCTTCGTGACCCGGCTGCTGGCAGGGTGTCCATCTCTGAGTGCAAAGAGAGAATCCTCTGAACTCATCCTGTGAACCTCTCTGTGGGCTTCAGAATCCCTGGGTCTGAACAGAAACGGTTCAGAATACCTTCCCTGGCTAGGCAACTCTTGTACGGCGGGCGGACAAAAGTTCCCAGTCCCGCTTCACAGATACCCGGAATTCACAAAACCTGAGGACTTCTCTCACTCAACTTTCAACTGAAAGTTCAAACACAAAACAACAGAGGCTCACAGAGCTATGGATCAGGACCCGGCACCAGAAGCAGATATATGTCATGAATTCCTCCTGAAACTCCATCATTTGCAGACCTCTGAGAGCCCGTGGGTCTGTTTTCCGTGGTTCATACTCGTTGACTTCACAGCATGAAGTCTCAGATTGTTCCAAGATGAATGAAGAGCTCAAATGGGCTGGCTTATGTGAACAGTTCATTCTAGATCCTTCTTTTTTTGTTTTTATTTTTTTGTATTTCTTCCTATTTTTTACTCTCTAGCATATCTACTAAAGGAAGCATGGAAAGAAAAAAGGCTGGTGGGAAAATCATATCAAGTGATAATGACATGTCCTGGTGGAAAAAGTTCTGGGGCAAATAGATTCAGGGTTTAACTGTTAAGCTAACACGAGATTACCTATCCTAACAAGATTTAAGCATCTTGTTTTTCTAAATGCTCTTTCATTGGTGTTAAAACAGGGGAAATATGACATCTAACCTTTTTTTCCTGAGAAAATAATCACCATCCTCCACACTTTGCCAACAAAAATCCTTTTTTTGTTTTTTCCATTTATTACAGGAGTTACAGTATCTGCGACTTGGGAAAACCACCACTCTAGCTGGGGTGTTTGGTTTCGTCTTTGGCCCTTGGCCTTTTTGTGCGTGAGAGACGTGTCCACATGTAAGTATGTGTATGTTCATGTGTGTTGTGTGTGTGTGTGTGTGTGTGTATGTGTGTTAATTTAAGCTGAGGACCCTGAGATATAAGAAATCATCATTGTTTGCAGGGAATGCATTCTTCATCTTTATTCTCCGAACCTTTCATAGTTTTGTGTTTTTCATTAATGACAGATATCATATGATATCACTTACATGTGGAATCTTAAAAATGGATTCATATGAACTTATGTAGAAACAGAAATAGATCCACAGACATAGAAAACAAACTCTGGTTTCCAACGTATAAGGGGAGGAGAGATAAATTAGAAGGTTGGGATTAACAGATACACACTACTATATACAAAGTAGATAAACAACAAGGACCTACTGTATAACACAGGAAACTCTAGCTAATATCTTGTAAAAACAATAATGAAAGAAATCTGAAAAACATTATACATGTGTGTATATAACTAAATCACTTTGCTGTACTCTTAAAACTAACACAACATTGTAAATCAACTATGTGTGTGCTCAGGCAATCAGTTGTGTCCAACTCTTTGCAACTCCGTAGATTGTAGCCCACCAGGCTCCTCTGTCCATGGAGTTCTCCAGGCAAGAATACTGGAATGGGTTGCCATTTCCTTCTCCAGGAGATCTTTCATCAACTATACTCCAATTAAATAATAAATAAATAATAAAGCATCAGCAATCTATTATTTTTAGAAAATTGTTTGGATTTGTTCACTGGAAGGTTGGATCTATTTAAAAAACCACCGAAACCATCCTGTATTTTCTGCAGTGGCTGATTGCTCTTTGTAGAGCCCTGTGGAATATTTTCATGCTATCACAGGGGAACAGCACATCTAGGGTGGATTCTGTTTTCTGTGCCTAAAAAATCTCTATCTCCTCTTCCCAGAAGCAGGAACACAAATGAAGTTCCATGTCCTTCTGGTTGAACACTTAATGGAATTAAAAAATATATATGTATGACATTTGTGTATGGAAATAGACGTATACACACAAACAAATGAATACAAGTAAAACTGAAGAAATCCAAGTGAGATCAGCAGATCGTATCTGTTTCAGCTTCCTGGTTGTGATATTATGCCATTGTTTTATGAGATGTTGCCTTTGGGATAAACAGTAATAATTACATGGGACCCTTCTGTATTTTTTTTTTTTTTTTTTTTTTTGGTAATTGAATGTGAATGTATATCTCAAAGTTTCACTAATTATAAAAAATTTAGAAAAGTAACAAGAGAAGAAATCCACATATTACTTTAAAAAGACACTCAACATTTGTATTTTTAAAATAATTAAAAGTATTTAAAAGCCAAAGTGGTCTTTTAAAAATCTTTATTTTATAAATTATTCGTTATAGCACCTAAAAAATGTAAGAAAACAGACACAGTGTACTTCAGTTTGTTAGTTCAGAGCTTAAAATATTTTTTGGTTGATTAAACCAACAAACTAAATTCTAGTGAAAAATATGAAGGTAAGTTTTTAGTTGTTTTTGTGTAGTTTAATGCATTTTATTCTCATGGACAGCATCTAGGTAAAACTGAAAACTATGTGACTTTGGATGGAAAATATGTTGAGATTAGATAAATGCATTTACCATAATTGCTTTTAAAAAGAGCCTTTCCTTTTTGCAAAAACAATGTTTGCTTTTCAGGAGTGAGAGGCAGTTTTTAAGAATAATTGTAATGCTTCAGAATAAAATGTGAGCTTGAGATGAAAAGACACAGTTATACATTTAACCAACTAACTGTGTTGGCTATTACAGAGGATGAAGAGTTTGAACTTTCCTGGTGGCTCAGACAGTAACGTGTCTGCCCACAATGAGGGAGACCTGGATTCAATCCTTGGGTTGGGAAGATCTCTGGAGAAGGAAATGGCAACCCACTCTAATATTCTTGCCTGGAAAATCCCATGGATGGAGGAGCCTGGTAGACTACAGTCCTTGGGGTCGCAAAGAGTTGGACACGACTGAGTGACTTCACTTTCACTTTCTTTCTTTATATAGATCTGTCTGTCAAACTCTTATCAGTTTACTTAGATGATATTTTAAAATTGCTTTATCTTGGGATAAAGGAATTATATATGTGTATGTATATACATATATACACACATATATTATTATGTAAGATGCACTTGAAAGAAAAAACAGAGAGATCCTATAGACCCCTCTCTCAGTTTCCTCTAAGGATGGCATTTTGCATAACAAAGAACAATGTCACAACTTTAAATGGATGTTGATACAATCTGCTGACCTTATTGGCCAATGATGCTTTTTAAAACTAATAAAGCTGTAGTTTGAAGGTTACCAAGTTAGCAGATAACTATCAACATACTTTCCGAAAGAACACCCCCTACACCTTCTTGCATTACCTATTTCTAGAGTTTGATTCTAATCTTACAGGTTCAGAGGTTTTTTTCTTTTCTTAGTCTTGTTCTTCCTACCTTTGGCTTGTTCTCAGCTTTAAAAAAAAAAAAAGATCACAGGCCATTATAGAAACAAAAGACTTTAGATATTTTCTTATATTTGTTTATGCCAGTATCAAGCTGAGAGAGGGATTATTTGTAGTGACATTGTTACAGACCAGACTTCACAGAAGAAGAATAATTAAATCCCTAGTGAAAGTTATTTTACCACCTAACAGCGTCTCAAAGACTTGGGGATTTCTTAAGTCCATCCTACAGCACAGCAAATCTACACGGATGACCTTAACTTGAGATTTGATTCTGATGTGCTATTTTGTAGGGTTTGGAGAAAGCAGTAGTGTTGAAAGAAAAGGGTTTCCCTTTAGAATGAAGTGTTTTCCTTAAGAAAATGGCTTGGAGCAGAAGACTGGATTTCATTTCCATCCAATCCAGATTGGCCTCTAAGCTGCAGTCCCAGGTGATGGTGGCTCTCCACATGACCACCTGATCCCTCAATCAGAGAGAGCGTGGCACTTGACGGTGTTAAGTGGAAAAAAACACTTACAAGAGGGGAGGGGACAGGGTGGAGAGGCAAGAAAGGGCTCACTGCAAGTGAGTGCAGTGGTAAACCTTGAAGGGTTTCAAGCAACAGATGATGCAGTGACCTGGGTTGGGCTCATGATGAATGGGAGGGGGCAGGAGAAGAGAATGGATGGGGATGTCACTCTGGAAGCAGTTGCAGCAGTCCAGCTGAGAGATGCTGGCTGGGTTGATGTGATGTCAGTGGAGGAGGGGGAGGAAAAGTGGACAAATCTGGGATACATTTTGGTGACCAAACCTCTTCGATGTGGTGACACAATGATAGAATAATAGAAGATGATGCTAAAACATGTCTCTGGGTTTCTTATGAGAAGGATGGAGAAAAAAAAATGAAGTGCCCTTAAAGGGACAGAAATAAAGACGAAAAGAAGGACTCATTCTGGTGGGAAAAATCAGAGTTCAGCTTTGTGATGCCCAAGGGAACTGCCCCGTGGAGTCATCAAGTCCAAAGTTGTAGGAGAAGCAAGGAATGAAGTCTGTGTCAAAGAGGAAACTAGGGAGAGAGTGAGGGCTAGATTGCCACCTTACCCAAAGACAAGCCCCCTGTCATGGGTGGTGGGGGGAAGGGGCGTGCCAAGTAGGGGTGGGGAAGAAGAGAGGGTGCATAATGTCCTGACTTCTTTGTTCAAAGTAGGACAAAGCTGTCTCAGCTCCAGGGCTTCCTGTAGGAGAGACACTAACATCACAGTTCAACTCCTTCCTTTGCCCTGATCTTCCTTCACTCCTCGCGGTGTTGACCTTGGGAACTCTTCTCAATACATTTCTATTACACAATTTCAGCACACAAACCAGAGAGAATCTTAATCTTGCCCAAGGAAAGAGACGTACAGCAAATCTCTTGTAAATCATGATCTGAAACAAAAAGTCATACAGAAAATGTGATTCCAAAGAGTTTGTGTGCTTTAAGTTACAATTTTTGGTATCTGCTGAAAGAAATCTGGGAGGGATTGGGAACAGGAGGAAAAGGGGATGACAGAAGATGAGATGGCTGGATGGCATCACCGACTCGATGGACGTGAGTCTGAGTGAACTCCGGGAGTTGGTGATGGACAGGGAGGCCTGGCGTGCTGCAATTCATGGGGTTGCAAAGAGTCAGAGACGGCTGAGCGACTGAACTGAAAGAAATCATTCAAAATGTCATCCATAAGCTCACCAAAATTAGGGGTGAGCTGGGGTGGGGGGAAGGTTCAAGAGGGAGGGGATGTATGTATACTTATGGCTGATTCACCCTGTTGTATGGCAGAAGCCAACACAATATTGTAAAGCAATTACCCTCCAATTAAAAATTAAGAAAATAAAAATAATGTTACCTAAAATCCCATGGACGGAGGAGCCTGGTAGGCTGCAGTCCATGGGGTCGCAAAGAGTCGGACACGACTGAGCCACTTCACTTTCACTTTTCACTTTCATGCATTGGAGGAGGAAATGGCAACCTACTCCAGTGGAGACTCCTAGGGACGGGGGAGCCTGGTGGGCTGCCGTCTATGGGGTCGCACAGAGTCGGACACGACTGAAGCGACTTAGCAGCAGCAGCAGCAGCAACAGCATGAGCTCATCAAAGTTTATAGAGTTAACTCAAATTTTGATCATTGTATTAGAGGATAAGACATTATATTTATTAAGCATTACACTTGTGATGGGCTTTCTGGTGGCTCAGACAGTAAAGAATCCGCCTGCAATGCAGGAGACCTGGATTTGATCCCTGGGTCAGGAAGATCCCCTGGAGAAGGGAATGGCAACCTGCTCCAATAGTCTTGCCTGAAGAATTCCATGGACAGAGGAGCCTGGTGGGTGATATTCCATGGGGTTCTCAAAGAGTCAGATATGACTGAGTGACTAATACTTTTACTCACATTTCACACTTATGACAATTATTTCATTGTATGTTCACTGATTTTTTCTGACACATCTTTCTACTAATAAGTAAAAACACAATAAGAAAATTGTTAGCTTATTATATAATACCCTGATGGAAATTTTAGTATAATTGAATTTCTGTTTTCTCTTGAGACACAAATACTATGAATGTTTCATAGATTATGTAAATGGAACAGTGAAAACCATTTGCAAGTCACGCCATTTAATGTGTCTGGGAAAAACATTTTAACCTCCTTTCCTACAGAGAGAAGCAAAAAAGACATAGGCCTTGTTGAAATGGAAAAGGTGGGGTTTTGTGCTGTCTCTCAAGAATAGGTTTGGGGTGGGGATAAGATGTGGAAGTGAACTTCTTCTCCTTCTGATGTGAGAGTAAAAAAACAGTGAGAATGAAGGCTGGCTTGGGGCAGAACCAGATGCATGTTATTAATACAAATGCAACCTTGGGTTAAATGGTGTCCTCAGCCTTGTTCCATCTACTCAAGGTTGTACATACCACATCTAGGTCATGACTTTCCCAAGGCTTAAAGTGCTCACATGGTTGGTAATTGCTTCTGATTTCAAACCTAACTGATGAACTAAGATGAACATGAGAACCATGCCCCCCACCCCTGACTCCCCAAATAAGTTGTATCCAATTTGATAAGCAAATCATGTTTTTATCCTGTTGGAGGGAAGGGGGTTTAACTTCCAAACTGCTGAAGGGCGGGTTGTTTGTTAATTTCCTAAAAAGAAAACCAGCACTAAACTATTTTTTAAGCTTTATTTGGTTTAAGTTTCACATGAAAATAGGCACGTTTCTCATGAATTGATGCATTGTGTTTACAAGTTTCATCCTTGGAATGCAACCAGTTGAACTAGTTATTTTTAACCCAGAGAATGTCATGCAAAGCCCAATACTCAATTTAGTCATTGCAAACAAAGGAGGCAAGCAAAATGCTCCCAAGTATGCTGACAATTTAGCTTTTCTCCTACAAAAGGCGACAACCTTTAACTTGAGAAAGAAGTCCCAGAGATCGTAAATACTGTTGCACAAACATAAGGCAGTGTTTGGTTTAAGTACTTATGTAGCTTATCAAAAGTTTTGTACCATCGACAGAGTTTCGTTGTGCTCTAAACAAAAAGTTTATTGCTTCATAGTCCTGGTTTCTTCCCCCAAGTCATTAGAAAAAAGTTAGGTAGCAGACTGAACACATTTCTACGGAGTAGCAGCAGAGAAACTTATGGTGATGCCAAAGGAAATTTTGGAAATTCGTTGTTGGGGACCATTTTCCCTGATAGAATAAAAGGCTTCAACTTTTGGAAATCGGAGCTATACAGGGTTCTTAATTGTTACCTAAAATTGTCATCATTGCTCAAAAATTTTCTGGCAGAGGAAATAGAGGCAAAAAGTCAGTCTAATGAAAGTTGGGTGGTAAAATTAGGAGAGGGTTGAGATCAGCATTCTAACTCAGAGATGAAGTCTAGTACCCGTGTGTATATGTGTGTGTTAATGGCCAACGACAACTCCTTTTTTTAAATTGAGGTATAGTTTGAGCTTCCCAGGTGGCACTAGTAGTAAAGAACCCATCTGCCAATGCAGGAGACATAAGAGACACAAGTCAAATCCCTGGATTGGGAAGATCCCCCAGAAGAGGACATGGCAACCCCCTCCAGTATTCTTGCCTGGAGAATCCCATGGACAGAGGAGCCTGGCGGGCTACAGTCTGTAGGGTCACAAAGAATCAAACACAACTGAAGTGACTTAGCACGCACAGTTGATTTACGACGTTGTGTTAATTTCTGCAGTAAAGTGATTCAGTTATACATATATAATATGTAATTCTTTTTCTGTTCTTTTCTATTATGATTTATCACAGGATATTGAATATAGTTCCCTGTGCTATATGATAGCACATAGTTTATACACACATATATAATAGTTTGCAACTTTAAATCCCAAACTCCCAATCCACATCCCCAACCTTAAGGACTCTTCATGAGACATAAGATTCCAAAGTTCTCCGAAGCAAGAAAATGCACCTGAAATGCCTGACACACTGGCCAGAATAGGAAGTGGCCACAATATGTGTCAGCCTCTGACTATCCATGGATGGAGATGTTGCCTATGTGCTGGGTGTCTAGAGTGGATTTATGGCAATCAGGCTGTAGAATATTCCAAGCTACCTGTTTGTTCTTGGAGTCAATGCCACTCACAGACAGAAACGTAGAACCTTGTTGGAGAACTCTACCTGACTGTTATAGGTTGTGCTCAGAGATCATTTAGGAGTCTTGGAAGCTGGGCTGAATCTCCATAAATAAAGAAAGAGTTTGAAAATAATATAGGGCAACGTGGAGGCGAAAGGGTGTGAGCTTCTTCCATGTGGGTGGAAAAAGACAATGATGACTAATTCGGGCTTTGCTCGTCCTTGGCTGAGAGCAGTGTTTATTCAAAGTTGGATCTCAAATGAAAGAGGGTATAGGTGTACATAAAATGTGATAAGGAGAGCTTTCTTATGAGAGATTGATTTTTCATCTCAAATCCATTACCAGGTGTATGCCCACACAAGAATACACAGAACTATCTGCCCCAACCAGTTGCAAATATAAAAAGGAAATGAAAACAAATCATGTCTGTCTTAGAAAAGTCCTTTTCCTTATTACTTTTATTGCTTGGATTATGAATTTCAATAAATGTGAACTGCATTCCTAAGTCCAGAAGTCAGTTTTTAAAAGTTGTTTATCTGAGCTTCCCTGGTGACTCAGATGGTAAAGAATTGGCCTGCAACACAGGAGACTTGGGTTCCATGCCTGGGTAGGGAAGATCTCCTGGAGAAGGAAATGGCTGCCCACTCCAGTATTCTTGCCTGGAGAATTCCATGGACAGAGAAGCCTGGCAGGCTATAGTCCATGGGGTCACAAAGAGTCAAACATGACTGAGTGGTTTGTCTAGTGTCCATAAAAATCTTATTATTCTAGAACTTAGTTTATTCTGCTCTTGAATTTGCAAGTGAGTAAACCGTGAACCATAGAGATGGAGTTGATCTGAGTAGGAAGAGCTTCTAAAATTATTGAGTGGTACAGAGGAAATTAGATCTTGGCCCACTCGACCCTCATTCACTGCTGTTCCTTTATCACCATCCTGCCGTTCAGGAAACCTGTAGCTCACTAAACTCTTTCATTCTGTGAAGACAGTATTGTCACGTGGAAGGACTGCTGTATGGACTAGAACAGTTCATTGAATTTGGGCATCTAAAGTGGATTTTCTTTTGGGACTTCCCTGGTGGTCCAGTGGCTAAGACTTTGGGCTCCCGGTGCAGGGGGCCTGACTTCTGTCTCTGGTCAGGGAACTAGCTCCTGCATGTCTCGATGAAAGATGAAGATCTCGTGTGCCGCAACTAAGACCTGACGTCGCCAAATAAATATTTTAAGAGTAAATAAATAAAATGGACTTTCTTTGGATGCAGGAAAGCCATCAACATGTATATACATTTCCTTCATTGATTAAGTCTAAACACTCATATTAACACCATCAGCCAGAGCCCCATGATGACACTGAAGTCTACGGCACTCTCTCCAGACCAGTTTACCCACGTTTTGGTATCTCTGGTAGAAGAAGGAAACCGAGGCTTCAAAGCTTCAGAAAGGAAGTGAAAGTCACCTTTCCCTTTATCCACGAGGAGCCTCAAGTACTGACACCACAGCCTGTTTGGCAAGAGTGAAAACAAACAGCACTGTATCTCCGCGGTTCCTTCTGCCCACACGGTCAGAACAATGGAGCTCGCCCCAACCTGCTCCACAGAGAGGCACCTTCTCAGATGTTCTCAAGTGACTTGTCTTATCTCCGGGGGGATCACTATTGTTTCTGAACAGGCAACACTGAAGGAAAGGCTCGCATGAACTGGAAGAAGGAAGCCCATTTTTAGAACCCAGGATATTCTTTACCAAAATTCAAGATTAGAAATTGTCAAAGGAGGCTCATTTTTAGAATCCAGGACACTCTTTTCCAAAGTTCAGGATTAGAAATCGTCATAAAAAACATCAAAATCTGATGGAATTGACGACTTGCTTCAAGCTGACTCATGACTATCACCACTGTCTTATTCCACCCACATAGAAGAAGCCCACACTGCTTCTCCTCCATGTTGGCCTACAGTGTTTTCAAACTTTTCCTTTAGGGAAATTCTGCCCAGCTTCCAAGAATCCCAGGTGATCTCTGAGCACAACCCAGAACAGGCCGGTAGAAGAGTTCTCCAACAAATGTCTAAGTTTCTGTCTGTGAGCAGTATTGACTCCAAGAGCCATCAGGTAACAAAGAACTCTGCTTGGAATTTTCTGCAGCTGCAGCCCCAGACTGATCATCATAAATCCATCCTAGACCCCCGGCATATAGGCAACATCTCCATCCATGTAGAGTCAGACACTGACACGTATTGAGTTCTCTTCCTGTTCTGGCCAATGTGTCAGGCGTTTCATGTACATTTCTTTACTCAGTCCCCATAACAACATCATGCATTAGGCAATATCATTAGCTCCGTTTTCTGGCAAGTTTAGGTAACCTGCCCCAAACCACTGGAGGCTTTGCATCTGACTCAGACGCTATGGTCTTAACTACTTGGCCCATTATCATTGGTGCTGAGGGTCACAATCTCCTGACAGATGAATCACTGAGAGTATTTTAACTTTTACCTTAGAGGAAGTTTTTGAACTGAAAAGCTTGCTTCATGTTGTTTCCAGACAAAGTCACAAAAGCACCCAAGGTGAAACTCAAGCTGAGCAAAGCAAAGAATGCGAGCTACTGCTTGAAAAGAGGAGAAGCAACAGAAGCGATAATTGAAGCCCAATGAAAACGTGAAAGTGTTAGTCGCTCAGTTGTGTCCCACTCTTTGTGACCCCGTGGACTGTACCCTCTGTCCATGGGATTCTCCAGGCAAGAATGCTGGAGGGGGTAGCCATTCCCTTCTCCAGGGGATCTAACCAGCCCAGAGATCAAAACCAGGTCTCCCACATTGCAGGCAGATTCTTTACCACTGAGCCACCAGGGAAGCCCAGTATCTGGCCATTATTCCATGCAACATGTTCTGGCCTTTGCTTTAATAAAAATTTTTTTTAGAATCATTTTAAAATTTACAAGCTAAGTAGTTGATTGGTGACAAAACATTTTTTTAAAGTCTTTGAAATGGTAAAACATTAAAAGAAATATATTCAAGAGTAGGAAAGGCAATCCTCCCACATCCTGTTTAGTCTCCAGCATCCTCATTTGCAAAACACAAGGTTCTGTCTACATATACCTAATTTGGGCAGCCAGTCGATTGTCGTAGAAAACAACTCTCAAAGTAAAGTCAACCCAGCTGGTGGTTTATAATTCTGCGCTGATGCTCTGTTGGTAGATCACAGCTTGCCAGGGGAGCATAATGTAAGGGCATGGAGTGAAGAGCAAGAAAACTTGAAAATCAAGAAACCTCAATTTTCTTTCTTTTAAAGCGCTGCTGAGAGATGAGAAGTGGGAACGGAAATTAACAATTACTATTATCTCAGTTAATGCCTTCAACAATCTTCAGGGGATTATTATCTTCATTCCCGAAGTAAAGAAAGGCTCAGAGGCTCAGAGAGGATGACTCACTCGCCCTTGTCACCATGATTCGGGGTGCAGGCTGGGACCTGGTGCTGACTCACAGTCGACGCTGGGTCTCCGGTAGCCCACAGATGCAGGGGAATACGCGCTCTTTAAAACTTCCTTTAAAACAAGAAGGAAGCGACATAGGTATACCTATGGTGGATTCATGTTGATATTTGGCAGAAACCAACACAATATTGTAGAGCAATTATCCTTTGACTAAAAATAAATAAATTTAATTATATAAAAAAAGAGTGCCTACTAATGTGTTTATTTTTAGGTGATGAAAATATTCTGCAGTCACATAGTACTGTTGATTGTCCATCTTTGTGTGTATACTGTGCTGTGCTAAGTCGCTTCAGTTGTGTCCAACTCTGCAACCCCATGGACTGTAGCCTGCCAGACTCCTCAGTCCGCCAGATTCTCCAGGCAAGAATACTGGAGTGGATTGCCATGCCCTTCTCCAGGGAACATGCGGATGTGCACATACTGAACATCACTTAATTAAAGGGGTAAATGTTATGCTATGTGAAAAATAATGATAAATGGTAAATAAATACATAAATGTTTTTAAAGACATGCATGTTTGTTGGACACCTGAGAATATTCTTATAAATTATTACTTGTTATTTCAGTGTAATAATTCCACTGATTCCACTGAAAACAGAAACCTTACAATCTCTATTCTTTGGCTGGATCATCAGTCATCTAGCTTTTTTTCTTTTTTCTCTGAAAGGAAGTAGAATAATAAGTCTAGACTACATGGGAGAGCATTGGTTCCTTATATGCTTGCTTTAGATCTAGGATCCTTCTTTTTCCCTTTTAAATAGACTATTTTTTAGAGCAATTTTAGGCTCACATCAAAGCTCAGTGAGGAGGACAGAGAGAATTTCCATGTATTCCCTCCCTCCACACGTGCACAGCCTCCCCATCATCAATACCCTCCCCCCCGACCCCCACCCCCCACTCCAGATCAATGCATTAGTTAGTCAATGACACATCTCTACCAAACAAAGTCCATACTGTTAATCACTCAGTTGTGTCCTGCCAGGCTCCTCTTTCCATGAGATTTCCCAGGCAAGAATACTGGAGTGGGTTGCTATTTCCTCCTTCAGGGGATCTTCCCAACCCAGGGATAGAACTCCCATCTCCCGCATTGCAGGCTTTATCATCTGAGCTACCAGGGAAGCCCATAACAAAGTCCACAGTTTACAATTAAAAAAAAAAAAAAATTGCACAATGTGAGAGTTGCAAGTTAAGTTTTATTTGGGGCAAAATAAGGATTGCAGCCTGGGAGACTGTACCTCAGACAACTCTGAAAAACTGCTCCAAAGAGGTTGTGGCGGTGGGGAGGTGGGAGGTCAGTATAGATGTGATTTTTGATGAAGGGGGAGTACATGCAATCAAGCATATATTTTCCAGAAGGTTTCTATTAGTCTCATGAAGACTTTCCTAGTCACAAGCAACAGTGTCACCATGAAGGATTTTAGTGCTTTTCTAGATGTGGGGAGATACAAGAACTGGGCTTATAAAATCGGCTACTGAGAATATCTAATTATCTGAAGAGTTGCTCGGCCAGTTTTTCCCCTGAGCACAAAGTGCCTCATTTCTGCTCTCCACTCTGAACTCCTTCAAGAAGTGTCGAAGGTCAGCAGCTGCAGCAGCACATGATGTCATCCTTGTAGAGGTAGATGGCAAGCACCCAAGGCAAGGGCCAATTAGTAGTCAACAAGGTTAGGGTTCATTCTTAGAGCTGCAAATTCAGTGAGTTTCAGCAAATGTATAACAACATGTATCTGCAATTATAGTATCATACAGAGTACCATCCTCGGCCTGAAAATCCTCTGAGCTCCACTGGCTCATCCCTCCCCTCTAGCCCTCTCCCATGGCAATCACTGATCTTTTAATTGTCTCCATCATTCTGCCTTTTCCAGAATGTGGTATACTTGGAATCTTAGCGTTTTCAGCCTTTTCAGATTGATTTCTTCTACTAGCAATATCTACTGAAAGTTTCTCCATGACTTTTCATGGTTTAATAGCTCATTTCTTTTTAGTGCTGAATCATATTCCATTGCTTGGATATACGAAGGGTGATTTTTCCAGACTAGATCAAACCAGTCTATCCTAAAGGAATTCATCCCTAAATATTCATTGGAAGGACAGATGCTGAAGCTGAATCTCCAGTACTTTGGCCACGTGATGTGAAGAGCCAACTCATTAGAAAAGACCCTGGTGCTGAGAAAGACTGAAGGCAGGAGGAGAAGGGGACGACAGAGGATGAGATGGTTGGATGGCATCACTGACTCAATGGACACGAGTTTGAGTAAGCTCTGGGAGCTGGTGATGGACAGGGAGGCCTGGTGTGCTGCAGTCCATGGGGTCACAAAAAGTTGGACACAATTGAGCGACTGAACAACAACAACAAGAATAACAACTAAAGGACATCTTGATTGCTTCCTAGTTTCGGCCATTCTGAGTGAAGTTGCTGTTAATGTCCACATGCAGGGTTTCGGGTGGACATAATTTTCAGTCATTTGGGTAAATACCAGAGAGCAAGACTGCTGATTCACAGAGTAACAGTATGCTTAGTTTGGTACAAAAATGCTAAATCATATTTTGAGTTCCTTTTGCTTCACATCCTCCTGGGCATTTGATGGTGTCAATGTTCTGGATTTTGGCCACCCGAATAGGTGTAGGAGATGATAGAATTCCAGTTGAGCTATTTCAAATCCTAAAAGATGATGCTGTGAAAGTGCTGCACTCAATATGCAAGCAAATTTGGAAAACTCAGCAGTGGCCACAGGACTGGAAAAGGTCAGTTTTCATTCCAACTCAAAAGCAAGACAATGCCAAAGAATGTTCAAACTACCACACAATTGCACTCATCTCACACATTAGCAAAGCAATGCTCAAAATTCTCCAAGCCAGTCTTCAACAGTACATGAACTCTGAACTTCCAGATGTTCAAGATGGATTTAGAAAAGGCAGAGGAACCAGAGAGCAAATTGCCAAAATCCGCTGGGTCATAGAAAAAGCAATAGAGTTCCAGAAAATTTTCTACTTCTGCTTTATTAACTACACCAGAGCCTTTGACTGTGTGGATCACAATAAACTGTGGAAAATTCTCATCTTGGGAGTACCAGACCACCTGACCTGCCTTCTGAGAAACCTATATGCAGGTCAAGAAGCAACAGTTAGAACTGGACATGGAACAACAGACTGGTTCCAAATAGGGAAAAGAGTACATCAAGGCTAATGTATATTTAGCTTGCTTATTTAACTTATATGCAGAGTACATCATAAGAAATGCTGGGCTGAATGAAGCACAAGCTGGAATCAAGATTGCCGGAAGAAATATCAATAACCTCAAATATGCAGATGACACCACCCTTATGGCAGAAAGCAATGAGGAACTAAAGAGCCTCTTGATGAAAGTGAAAGAGGAGAGTGAAAAAAGTTGGCTTTAAACTCAACATTCAGAAAGCAAAGATCATGGCATCCAGTCCCATTATTTCATGGCAAATAGATGGGGAAAACAATGGAAACAGTGAGAGAATTTGTTTTCTTGGACTCCAAAATCACTGCAGATGGTGACTGCAGCCATAAGATTAAAAGATGCTTGCTCCTTGGAAGAAAAGCTGTGACAAACCTAGACAGCATATTAAAAAGCAGAGACATTACTTTGCCGACAAAGGTCCATCTAGTCAAAGCTATGGTTTTTCCAGCAGTCATGTATGGATGTGAGAGTTTGACTGTAAAGAAAGCTGAGCACTGAAGAACTGATGCTTTTGAACTGTGGTGTTGGAGGAGACTCTTGAGAGTCTCTTGGAATTTGAGGAGATCCAACCAGTCAATCCTAAAGGTAATCAGTCCTGAGTGTCCATTGGAAGGACTGATGCTGAAGCTGAAACTCCAATACTTTGACCACCTGGTGTGAAGAACTGACTCCTTGGAAAATACCCTAATGCTGAGAAAGATTGAAAGCAGGAGGAGAAGGGGACGACAGAGGATGAGATGGTTGGATGGCATCACAAACTTGGTGGACATGAGTTTGAGTAAGCACCGGGAGTTGGTGATAGACAGGGAAGCCTGACATGCCACAGTCCGTGGGGTCGCAAAGAGTCAGACACAACTGAGCAACTGAAGTGTACTGAACTGAATAGGCGTGAAGGGGTGGCTCATTGTTTTAATCTGCATTTCCCTGATAGATATGAGAGGAGCATTATTCATATGATTATTTGCCATCTTTATTTCATCTTTGTTGAGATGTCTTTTCAGGTCTTTTGTCCACTTTCCCATCAAGTTGTTCATTTTCTTATTGTTGTGCTTTATGAGTTCTTTGATATTTTGGATAATAATCCGTTATCAGATGTGTCTTTGCAAATATTTTCTTCCTGTCTGCAGCTTACCTTGTCATTCTCTTGACAGGGTCTTTCACAGAGTAGATGTTTTAAATTTTAATGAGATCTAGCTTATCAATTATTTCTTTCAATGGATCATGCCTTTGATGTTGTATCTAAAAAGTTTAGGATCTTTTCTGAATAACAAATCATTTATTTGTGACAGTCAAAATTCATTCATGCAGTGGGCTGTAAGAGGATTAGATCAGAAAGTATAATTTGAAAGAGTTTTTTAGGCCCTTGCAAGAAATTGGTTTTAATTTAGATGAGACATTAAATATGAATTGATGAAAAGTGACTATTTATAACCCTTCTTTTGCGCGTTTCAGAAAACTGGCAGGGCTGCCTCCCACTTTATTAGGTCTCCTGAGTCAGAGGCAAAGGTGTCCTGAATTACCCAGCAGATCATCACACAGAGACCCGAACTCAGATATCGTATTTCATTCAGTCCCTTTGGCAGCAGTGGGAAGGCCAGACGACAACCTTGTCTGGACGTTTGACAGATTGAGAATTTTCCTTGCCACAGACATTTAAGCATGTGCTGGTTGGGGTCCCTCTTAGCTGGTCATGCAGAAAGGGGCCTCGCTCCACTATAGGCAGGGAATGAGTCACTGCAGAGAGACAATGCCACAGAAAGGCTTTCGACAGCATAATCCTCTGAAGCAGAGAAAGCCGTGCCTGTCCCCAGGGACCTGCCCATAAAGCCTCACTTCATGTGCCCTCCATCTCACTTTTCTAAAGAACACCTGTTTTTAGGAAACTACTACACAATGGGGCAAGAAATGAAATCCTGAAGGGTATGAACCATTCATGTGATAGGAATTTCTGTTAACAAGAACCAATTCAATATGCCTTGTATTAAATGTTGTTGCTCAGTCGCTAAGTTGTGTCCGACTCTGCCACCTCATGGCCTGCAGCACAACAGGCTCTCCTGTCCTCCACTGTCTCCCGAGGTTTGCCCAAACTCACATCCATTGAGTCGGTGATAACATCCAACCATGTCATCCTCTGTCCTTCTCCTCCTGCCCTCCAACTTTCCCAGCATCAGGGCATTTTCCAGTGAGTCAGCTCTTTACATCAGGCAGTCAAAGTGTTGGAGCTTCAGCTTTAGTATCAGTCCTTCCAGTGACTATTCCAGGTTGATTTCCTTTAGGATTGACTAGTTTGATTTCCTTATGGTCTTTACAATTAAATATCAAACAGCAACAAAAGGGACTTTCCTGGTGGTCCAGTGGTTAAGAATTCGCTTTGCCATGCAGAGGATGTGGGTTCAATCCCTGGTCGGGGAACTAAGATCCCACATGGCATGGCCAACTAAGCCTGTGCCCTACCTATAGAGCCCACTGGCCACAACTAGAGAGTCCTGATGCAATGAAAGATCTGGCATGGTGCAGTGAAGATCCTACATGCTGCAAGTAAGACCTGATGCTGCCCAACAAATAAATATTTTAAAAAACAGCAACAAAATATGGAACCAATCGAAAAAGTGAAATGAACCCACAGTCTATACCATGTATTAACTTTTTTAATCCTCACGCCCTGCAACTGTGGCCTCTCTTAGCTACACATCTTAAATCTCTTCTCCTTCCCCTCTTCCTTTTTGATTTATGGATAAAAGCCAAAATCCACTTAAAATTTTGAAATTCTAAGATAATGCCTCTGATCTACACGTGTGGATCATAGGCTCATATGCTCATATAATCTATTAATATCCACATGATAGAAATTATCCTCAACCTACTTCTGTGGAACACTCTGGCCTCCACTGGCCTCCACTTTCTGAAATAATCACAGTAGTACCCTTTAGAATCACCCTGTCTTCCCTTCTTTCCTGCCTCGCCATGTTTTTAACATTTTCACTCCATTTCCTGGGCCAGTTCCGCTGCTTGCCCGTCCCCACACAGCTTGGGTTCCACTCCAGGTTACTCAAGCTCTCTAGACCTGAGTTCTGTGAAATGAACTATTTCCTGCCACATCAGTCGGCAAGAAATGTCACAGCCATCAGCCATTTCAGGGCTCCAAAGTGAATGAGGGCTCCCAAAGGGGAACACAATGCCTGCGACCCAGCAGATGCCATCACCCGCCCGCGGTGACTGCTGAGGAGCTTGGATGGGGGTGGGGAGGGATACAGGAAGCAGCCATCGGCCACAGCTGCCACCTTTTATGGTGAACTAGAAATTAAGGATGTAAACAATCAAAAAACAGGATTTGGCCCCAGATAGCTGAGGTGCATATGAAAGGAATGAATTCAGTGAGCCCAGAGGCTCCATATACACAAAAACACTGAATTCCTTAGCTTGATATCTGGTTTTCCTTACTTAATAATAATCTTTGATGTTCAGACTGCCCGCCCCCTTTGTTGCAGACTTATACATAGCCCGACTCCCTCTCCCACCTCCTCCGAGCAGTTTTCTCATATTGTCTGCCAGGCTCGGAGCCCTTAACAGGACTCCATTAAATAAAATAACTCTCTGCTTTCAGGTTGTGACTAATTTTTTAGTAGATAGTTTCTACGTCTATAAAATGGAGGAAAAAAAATAGCACTAACAGCTAGTCCATGGGTCATTAGGATTAACAGTTACATTATAGCTAACGATTACTGAATATCTGCTATGTCAGACATAGTCCTGTATGTTTTACCTAGATCATCTGGTTTATTCTCTTAACTGTAGGATTTACCTCTGAGATAAAGGCTATTATTATCCCTTTTCACACCCAGAAAAGTGATGTTTAGAGAGGTGAGCTAACTTACCCTAAAACAACCAGCTAGGAAATGCTGCAGCTAGGTTTGAATTTAAGAAGCCCGGCTCTCAGGCTTTCCCTCATGTTTTTCCTCATTATATTCCCATCATGAAGTTGCATTCATCAAATCTGTAGCAGGGTTTTTGGCACACAGCGCTGCTTGCTGGGTAAATGTTTATGGTTATCTTCTTTCTTAACTTTATTCTGTTTTTTAGACTTCAACCCAGGCAGCCAAAGTGGAGGACCGCCCAAAGGCTCTGGGTTTTCCTGGCCCCTCTGGGCCATCATAGCACCCTGGGCACTCTTGGGAATAAGGTCTTCTCATGGGAAACTAACCTCCTGCTGGTTTACCTGCCTCTCCCACTGGCCGGTCCCTTCACTGAAGATAGGGAGCATCTCTCTGCTCTCCATCCTGACTGCCTGACACAGTTTAGGAATTCAGTGGACACCTGCTGAATGAGGGAACATGTGAATGTCAGGGAATGAAGCAACACTCTTCCTTTGATCTCTCTCTGCAGCCAGTGGTTCCCTCCACATTTTTCTTTGAAGTAAACCTTTGCGTGAGCACATCTCTGCCTCTTCTTGTAGTGATCAGAGGTGATATTAGAAGTAATAAAGACAAACACATCTGTGATCATATCTTTTTTCTAACCCAACTGCAAACAAACTCCTTAAGATTTAACCAGTAAAGCTCTTGTGTTTTTTTATCATTCTTTAAAAAAAAAAAACAACTGAAACTGATGTTTGAATGACTTATCTTCATAATGTTAATGAAAACAGAATAGATTGTTTCAAATGTTTTGTCTAAAACACAGATGAGACATCTCTGGAGGCCCAGCGGCTAAGACTCCACACTCCTAACGCAGGCGACATGGGTTCAATCCCGGCTTAGGGAACTAAGATCCCACATGCTGGACCTCAAAATAAATAAATAAAACATGAATAGGGTTTCCCTGGCGGCTCAGTGGTAAAGAATCCGCCTGCCAGTGCAGGAGACACAGACTCCATCCTTGATCAGGGAAGATCCCACATGCCTTGGAGCAACTAAGCCCGTGCCCCACAACTATTGAGCCTGTGCTCTAGAGCCTGGGAGCTGCAACTACTGAGCGCATGTGCCCAAACTTCTGAAGCCCGAGCGCCCTAGAGCCCGTGCTCCACAGAAAGAGAAGCCGCGGCACCACAACCGGAAGCTCACGCGCCGCAACTAAAGACACAGCACAGCCAAATAAATAAATACAATTCTTTAAAAATAATTTAAAAAATAAAACTTGAATACATTTCCCTAAGTTCATCATCTGTGTCTATGCAGGGTCAGGGTAGTCCTTCAATGAGATGGGGATAATTTGTATTATGTGGTTTGCAGTTGCCGGTTAGGATCCTGGCATGTCCTAAGAGTCTAATTTTACATCAGCTCTTAGGAGGAACTGGGAGAACTGTGTTTCTAGCAGACAGAGTCGAGGACTGTCATATTCGCCCAACTCCTTACAGTTTTGTGGAGACATTTCTGAGAAATGCACAACTCGATAGGTTTATTATTAGTTCGGTTAGTCATTCTGATGCATGACACCTCTGAGCTGAGTGGGAGTTGAGATTATAAAAAAATGACTCAGTGAGTCCTGGTGCAGGCAAGTCACAAAGCCCAGTCTCGGTCAGCATGTTTTTGCCTCCTTTCAGTCAGCAGTCACGCACCACACCCCTGTGAACATCTGCATCACCTCTCGGTTCTGGAATCACTACTCACCAGCCACCACTGACCGTCCAGTGGTCTGCAGTCACCTACCTAGATCCCAGCAGGAGTGCAAGAAAGACAATCTTAGAACTTCTACTTATGGTTACCATAATACTTTTAAGTTCAATTTTTGTATATACTTAAAAATACGTATAATATATTCAGAGTGTAATACATAGTTATAACTTATACATATATACACATGTATTGGAGATGTTCAAGACGTTTTACCAGTGGGATGCTTGTTGTTCAGTCTCTCAGTTGTGTCCAACTCTTTGTGACCCCATTAACTGAAGCATGTAAGGCTTTCCAGTTCTTCACCATCTCCCAGAGCTTGCTCAAACTCATATCCATCAAGTCGGTGATACCATCCAACCATCTCATCCTCTGTCATCCCCTTCTCTTCCTGCCTTCAGTCTTTCCCAGTATCAGGGTCTTTTCTAAGAGTCAGCTCTTCGCATCAGGTGGCCAAAGTATTGGAGTTCCAGCTTCGACATCAGTCCTTCCAATGAACACTCGGGACTGATTTCCTTTAGGATTGATTGGTTTGATCTCCTTGCAGCCCAAGGGACTCTCAAGAGTCTTCTCCAATACCACAGTTCAAAAGCATCAATTCTTTGGCACTCAGCCTTCTTTATGATCCAACTCTCACACCCATACATGACGACTGGAAAAACCATAGCTTTGACTAGATGGACCTTTGTAAGCTAAGTAATGTCTCTGCTTTTTAATATGATGTCTAAGTTGGTCATAGCTTTTCTTCCAAGAAGCAAGCGTCTTCTAATTTCATGGCTGCAGCCACCATCTGCAGAGATTTTGGAGCCCAAGAAAATAAAGTCTGTCACTGTTTCCATTGTTTCTCCATCTATTTGCCATGAAGTTATGGGACCGAATGCCATGACCTTTGTTTTTTGAATGCTGAGTTTTAGCATTTTTCACTTTCATCAAGACTCTTTAGTTCCTCACTGCTTTCTGCCACAAGGGAGGTGTCATCCGCATATTGGAGGCTATCGATATTTCTCCCAGCAGTCTTGATTCCAGCTTGTGCTTCATCCGGTCCAGTATTTCACATAATATACTCTACGTATAAGTTAAACAAGCAGGGTGACAATATACAGATTTGACATACTCCTTTCCTAGTTTGGAACCAGTCTGTCGTTCCATGTCCAGTTCTAACTGTTGCTTCTTGATCTGCATATAGGTTTCTCAGGAGGCAGGTAAGGTGGTCTGGTATTTCCATCTCTTTAAGAATTTTTCACAGTTTGTTGTGATCCACACAGTCAAAGAGTGCACCCCAATTAAAAAAAAAAAGAAGGAAAAGAACTGATTTTAAAGAATAAAAGATGCATGAGAAACTAGTGGTCAGCAAGAGAAACCCAGGTGGCTTTGACTGGCTAGATGTTATTGACTTAAAAAAGTCATCACCTAGAGCTGAGAGTCAAGTTTTATTTGGTGGAAATTTTTAGGACTTCAAGCCCAGGAGACAGCATCTCAAGTGACCCTGAGAGAACTGCTCTGACAAGGAGTTGGGGGGGAGAAGTCAGGATATGTAGAAGATAGTCTAAACATCAAAGATTATTGTTAATTAAGGAAAACCAGATATCTCAAGTTAAGGAATTTAGTGCTTTTCTATGTACAGGAAGATGCGAGACTCTGGGCTCACGGAAATCATTCCTTTCAAGTGCCTTTCAGCTATCTGGGGCCAACGTCCTGCGTTTTTTTCACATCTCCCAGGGCCTCAGTGCTCCGTAAGAAGAGGCTGTAGCTCGATTGCTGTCAGACAGCAGACATTTTTCTTTCTGGGCACCCTTCACACTCAGAAATTCGCATTTGGAGGGCCGGAATCGCTGATGGCTGTGACATCCTTGTTTATTGATACAGCAGGAAATACTCCATTTCTCAATGTCATATGTATGCTCCCCTGCCCCCACCCCTACCCTTCATAGGGTGGGACAGAGTGCAGACCTTGGCAAGAAGAAGCTCTGTGAGGTATGATGAGGGGATCCCATGGCTGGCAGAAGCAGGGAGTTGGGGGTCTTGGGCACTTGGAGGAGTGAGGAGACTTCAGTTTTAGTGCTTCCAAAAGGTGATTCCACTACAGCTTAAGTCCTTGAAAAGAGGAAAGAAGTTGCCCTTAGAAAATGTTGACAGATTATCTACGGGAAGAGCAAATCTCTATTTTGGGTACCGATTCCTTCATGAAAATTCCCAAGCTTCATCTTTCCAGAAAACCTCCCATATTGCCATGACGCAGCAGTGCACGATTGCAAAGGGAAGAGATGAACGTGCAGAGCCAAATCCTTTTGTAATAATGATTTTGGAGCTCTTCATCTTTATTTGGTGGTTTTGATCCTGGGATTGGGAAGATCCCTAGAGGAGGAAAGAGTAACCCACTCCAATATTCTTGCCTGAAGAATCCAATGGACAGAGGAGCCTGGCGGGTTACAGTCCAAGGAGCACAGAGTCGGACATGACTGAAGTGACTTAGCACGCACCTCTATTTGATGTGAGGAGAGGGTGGTGATGGCTTCCCAGCAAGCCCTAGGGAGGTGAAAACTCCGGTTGTTTTCAGATTCACATCCCAGAACTTACAGGAGGACTTACACCTAATGATATTTTGTATGAGGGGGAGAGTAGCTGGGAGGACCTCCCCCACCCCTACCCTGTGGCGATGTCCAATAGGATGGAGCAAACTGAATAGTTTGTCCTTGGGTGCATTTGTTTTCCCATTGTCTTCAGAAATGGTTGGAAAACTAGTTACTTGGCATATCAGTTATTCTCCCTTAAGATGCAGGCTCTTAGCTACCCACACATCCCTTTCATGTGGTCATTTAACTTTGCTTGAAATTTTGTTACTGAATGCAAACATTATTGAGTGAAAGTCTCTACTTGATCCTTATTTTTTCATTTAAATAAGAAAATCTGGGACTTTCCTGGTGGTTCAGTGGTTAGGACTTTGCCTTCCAATGTAGAGTGCAGGTTCGATCTCTGGCCAGGGGGCTAAGATCCCACATGCCTCACAGCCAAAAAACCAAAACATAAAACAGAAGCAATACTTTAACTAATTCAATAAAGGCTAAAAAAAAAAAGCCTGACAAGAAAATCTGAATTTTTTTTTTAAGTAAAAGATTTCTGTCCAAAGGGGATGTACCTAGATATATGAAACTGGCTTTTTATTTTAAAGTATTTTTTTCCAAAGATGGTCCAGTGTCCCAAGGCCAGATACTTTGAACTTTGTTTCCAGTATCAAACAGGAAGGAAATCTGCAATTTAACCCTGAGTAAGAGTAAGGTTATGCAGTTTTAGAAGTTTTGAATTGGGATCAGGGCTAAATAGGAATTATAGACCATAGGAACATTCATCTCAAATGTTAGGGGAAAACTCTCAAGTAGAGAAGAGAGAGACAGGCTAGAATAAAGTACAATTTCCTCCCAATCTATTGGGCTATCAAAGTCGTTTAACATGAAATGGTTAGGTGTCTGATCATAATTAGAGCAATTCACTGCTAGGAAGGTTGTAATATAGTTTAGGACACTGAGTAAATGAGTCTTGGTTTACTACCATGCAAAGAAAAATTTAGAAAGCCTGGCAGCATTTCCAGACCATTAAATTTACATTTGAGGAACAGACGAAGAGGAAAACGTTAACACAGAAAAGGCCAGGGCCACAAATTTACTGTGCGGGTTCACTTGGCTTTCTGTCTGTCAGGATCCTCTGTTTTGAAGGGATGATGGTAAGTTGCTATCACTTCAAATAAAAGAAGATTTATCACCAAGGTTCTAATAAATGCCTTTGAAATGCATTGGGGAAAGCACTCTTTCATTTATTTTCATATCCTTAAGAAAAAAATATGATTTCAAAACAAAAGCCCAGTGCACGTGGCTTGGTGTGACTGGGTGAGAAGGAAACAAAGTCTGTTTAACCTTTCAGGCTGTGGTGGTGGTTTAGTTGCTAAGTTGAGTCTGACTCTTTTGACCACATGTGCTGCAGCCTGCCAGGCTCCTCTGTCCATGGGATTTTCCAAGCAAGAATACTGGAGTGAGTTGCCACTTCCTTCTCCAGGGGATATTCCCGACCCAGGGATTGAACCCACGTCTCCTGCATTGGCAGGTGGATTCTTTACCAACTGAGCTACCAGGGAAGCTCTAACATTTCAGGCTAGTCTGCTCTTAAGAGCACGGGAGTGTTTTGTGGAAACCATAGTTGTGGAGGCTTTCGGGAGAAAAGGCTAGAAGTGATGAGGCAGTCCACGCACCTATAGATTTTAGTTTATTCTCCTCCATTTCCTCAGGCTTTGATCTTTCCTCCACACCTTCTGAAATCATTTTGTTTTGGAGAATGAGCTGTGTCCTTTGGCTTCAGCTACTGAACAGGCTTCCCTGGTGGCTCATACAGTAAAGAATCTGCCTGCAATGCAGGAGACCAGGGTTGGATCCCTGGAGAAGGAAATGGCAAACCACTCCAATATTCTTACCTGGAGGATCCCAAGGACAGGGGAGCCTTGCAGGCTATAGTCTATTGTGTCAAAAAGAGTAGGACATGACTGAGCGATTAGCACACTTATTTACTCAACAGGCAGATGGAGGGATGCAAGCAGCTCCCAGCAGAAATGGCTCCATGCTTTCTGAGTGCGACGTGCAACAACCAAATAAGAAGGGCGCTGTTCGTGGCAGGACGACTCCAGGGGTGCTTCGTTGCTTTTTTGTTTGTTTTTAATTTTTTATTTCTTGACTGCACCCTGTGGCAAGCAGGATCTTAATTCCTGGATCAGGGATCAAACCCACCCCTCTACCCTAGCACTACCACCGGCAATGTAAGCAGAGTTCCAACCAGTGGGCCGCCAGAGATGTCCCCAGATAGCACAACGTTTCCTCATCCTCTTCCATAATCTGTGGGCAATTTTATGGCCACAAACCACATTTGAAACTTCTAAGCTTCTTTCCACATCAATGTTAGAAGCTCCATTATTTGGCCACTCCTAGAAATAGGTGTTCGGTTGTTCACAACTCTAAATGGGCCAGCCTTACAGGGACAGATGCTAGGATGGGACAGTCCCCTCTGAATGACAGCGGTGAAGAACAAAGAAAGGCAGGGAAAGGGGGAAACAATAAAGAGTGATCAAAGATTGAGTAGGCAGCGTGGTGAATGTAGGAGAGAAATGGCTAGATGTGATAAGGCAGTCCATGTACCTTTCATCTGAACTGTAGATTTTAGTTTATGCTCCTCCATTTGCTAAGGCTTTGATCTTTCTTCCACACAATGTTCTTCTGCCAAAACAAAAGAAATCACCAGGTGGAACCACACCCCAGGGACAGGTCATTGTTCCTTCCATATTTGGCCTTTACAGAAACCCAGGGTGGCTGCTGACAAACCAGCATAGCAATGTGTCCTTACTGAACCTCTCCCAGAGCCAGCCTTGCTTCTCTCTTCCTCACTCAGCAAGCAGTTGAGTATATTATGTGGCGATGTGCCAGCTACAGGCAGGGTCCTGTGCCCTAACTCTAAATGAAAGGGGACCTATTCCAGCCCATCCTGTTGTCCTCTGATGCTCCAGGTCATGGGGTGAGATGGGCACGTCCTTGTCCACAGGACGCAGTCACAGCTGGACAGCTGAAACATCGGATGATCAGAGCCCGAAAGCCTGGGCTCCTTCTACCCCCACTTCCTCCTTTATCCCTACTTCCAGGCAAGTCGGCCGTCACAGTGGTCCATTCCCACTGCCTAAGTCTCCCCACATCCACCTTCTCCCCTCTGCAGCTAGACTGAAGACTCCACTTGGTCTAGACTCTTATGTTGGTTCCCTGGAATATTTTGCTATCTACAATCTGGTCCCCTCCCCCCAACTTTTCTTCCATCTGCCCTGCACACTGCTACAAAAGCATCTCTCACCAGCACAGATTGAGAAAGCATTTCTCTCTGCTTTCCTACTTTATCCTTCAATGGCTCAATGAATCAATCCAGGAGTAGCTATGACTACCAGCCAACGTTCACCATGCTGCTTACTCAATCTTTAATCACATTTAATTGTTTCCCCCTTTTCCTGCCTTTCTTTATTCTGTTCTGTCTACTGAAAATTCCAACATCACCTCATCTGAAATGCCTTCCTGTAACTGGCCCACCCTGACTTAGTGCCTGGCCTCTGGTCTCCCAGGGTCCCTATATAGACCTCAATTATAGTACTTAGTGCATTGAGCTGTAAATCTCCAGACTATTACTCTGTAAGATACTTCAGATGGAGAGCTTTCTATGCCAGGCTCACAACAGAGCCCCTGGTAAAGAGTGGTATTCAGCACATGTGTGTTGCCTTAGTGAAGAAATCACCACATTCAATTTCTTAATTAAGAATTTCCAAAACTTAGGGTGGCATCACTAATTATATCTCTTTTTATTTTCTATTATTTAATATTTTTCTTTTCTCTCTCTCTCTTTTTAAAAAACTGCTTTGTTGCATGGGTTTGAGATCTTAATCCTTCTTTAACAGTCAGGGAATCTGTGTCTGTCCTAGGCCCCAGCACTGACTCGGCCCCAGCAGCTCACCAGCTACGGGAATCAGTCTCACACTGAGAACACACTAAGGATCCATTAGTCACTTTCTGAGTAAATAATTACTCCTGGAAATGTTGTCATTCTGGAATCCACTTCTCAGTGGACATAAGAGTGTAAGTGAATCCGAAAAAGCAGCTTTGGCTTGAATACACAAAGGAGAGATGACGGTGCAGGAAGGCGGAGAGTTCTTGGGCTGTTGACTCACTGGTGTAGATGTTGCTTCAGACAAAGAGAACACTCAAGAGCCGGAAGAAAAAAACACAGTTATTATCATGTAATGCGTGAAAGGAATTCCAAATAGAAGAGGATTCTGTTGTATTTTCTACACAGTTATCTTGGCTCCTAATGTAACTTCACAGTTGAGCTATGAGAAACTACACTTGGCCTTGGTCTTAAACAGTTAATAGGACTCTGATTTTCAATGCTGAAGAGTTCAAATACATCCAGTTGAAATAAAATACTATAGACTAATGCCTCTTTTGCAAAGAGTTTCTAGCACTATTCGTATATGTACGTATATGGTTTTTCCAGTAGTCATGTACGGATGTGAGAGTTGGACTGTGAAGAAAGCTGAGCACTGAAGAATTGATGCTTTTGAACTGCGGTGTTGGAGAAGACTCTTGAGAGTCCCTTGGACTGCAAGGAGATCCAACCAGTCCATTCTAAAGATCAGTCCTGGGTGTTCTTTGGAGGGAATGATGCTAAAGCTGAAACTCCAGTACTTTGGCCACCTCATGCGAAGAGTTGACTCATTGGAAAAGACTCTGATGCTGGGGGGGATTGGGGGCAGGAGGAAAAGGGGATGAGATGGCTGGATGGCATCACCAACTCGATGGACATGAGTTTGAGTGAACTCCGGGAGTTGGTGATGGACAGGGAGGCCTGGTGTGCTGCAATTCATGGGGTTGCAAAGAGTCAGACATGACTGAGCAACTGAACTGAACTGAACTGATATGTATATATGCTGCTGCTAAGTCACTTCAGTCGTGTCCGACTCTGTGTGACCCCATAGATGGCAGCCCACCAGGCTCCCCCGTCCCTGGGATTCTCCAGGCAAGAACACTGGAGTGGGTTGCCATTTCCTTCTCCAATGTATGTAGGAATATATATGTGTATATATACATAGGGCTTCCCTGGTGGCTCAGATGTAAAGTATCTGCCTGCAATGCAAGACACCTAGGTTTGATCCTTGGGTTGGGAAGATCCCCTGGAGGAGTACATGGCAACCTACTCCAGTTTTCTTGCCTAGAGAATCCTGTGGATCCTGGTGGGCTACAGTCCATGAAGTCACAAAGAGTCGAACACTACTGAGCGTCTAACACTTTCACTTTGATATATATATACATATATATATATATGCTTTCTCAGTGGACAGTGTTATCCAAGAATAGCTGGATGCTTACTGTGACTGGTTGTTGTTTAATCTTCTCCTGTTAACCCACAAGCATCTCTCTTTCTGCCCACCTCCATTAGAGGAGATGTGGTGGGAAGGGTTGGTGCTCACAGATGAGTAACAAGGGCTCTGTTTCTGGACGCCAACAGATTACTGAACGCTGCTCGGCTCAGGTGCCTCACAAGAACCACCATGTGCCAGGAACAGGCCTGCCTTGGGAAACCTCCAGAAGCCCACATGCCAAAGAAAGTGGAGAAGAAACCGGAGGGGAGGGGTGGAGTGGAACCATTTTCCACACATGGGAAGTATACTTGGTGACTAAACCTTTGCAATCCTCTGCCTATGGGTATCCTACAGGCAGAAATAAGTCAATCCAGTCCCTCACCCAAGAGGTCAGCCTCTTCTTGGATTCCCAGGTGTGCAAGCTTGTGTCTTGCAGTGTCCCATGTCCAGCTGTTTACACAGTTGAACCATGCATTCCTTCATTTGATTAATGAGCAGGTGTTCGGAACCTGGTATATGATACCATTTATAATCTCCCAGCATAAGTCTTTCCCAGGTGGCTCAGGGGCTTCCCTTGTGACTCAACTGGTAAAGAATCCACCTGCAGTGCAGGAGACCTGGGTTCAATCCTTGGGTTGGGAAGATCCCCTGGAGAAGGGGAAGGCTACCTATTCCAGTATTCTGGCCTGGAGAATTCCATGGACTGTATAGTCCATGGGGTCTCAAAGAGTCGGATACGACTGAGCAACTTTCACTTTCACAGTGATAAAGAATCTGCCTGCCAAAGCAGAAGATGCAGGAGACCTCGGTTCAAGCCCTGGGTTGGGAAGATCCTTTGGAGAAAGAATTGGCAACCCACTCCAGTATTCTTGCCTGGGAAATCCCATGGCCAGAGGAACCTGGTGTGCTACGGTCCATGGGGCCACAAAGAATCAGGCAACACTTAATGACAAAGGGGAAAAAACAAAGCATAAGTTCACCTCAGCCCCTGCCTCTCCATGCCTTTGGTGTGCACGTCTGAGTGTGCGCAGACATGTGTGTGTCATGTAAGCAAACACAGGGGTGTTATGACACAGCTTTGGAGCAACTAAAGAGAGTTCTCAAGGCCATTCAAACTCCTATCTTCAGGAAAGAGGATTTCCTCTACAAATAGGTAACCAAAACAAATCTGAACTCCCACAGCTCCATGTGCCTAAAGCAGAAGGCAGCGACTTAGGTAAAAATTCAGCCAGTTACCATGTGCTTCTGTTTCCTTAGGGATGTGTGCTCCGGAAGAGAAAACATTAGCATCCTATCCATCAAAGCAGAGAACACATTGTTTTATCTCTTTCCCTAGAAGTTTCAGGAATTTCCATTCTATCCTGTGGGAACTGAAACATCCTTCAGAGATAATCTGCTTTGTGTTTCATCTTCTATCTTATCTACCATACATTCCTTAGGCATATGCTTGTGCTAAGAAAGAGATCTTTATTTATGTACAATGATATTGTTTGAAAATCAACAACCTGGCATTGGTTCACAATCCCTCTCCGTTAAAAATAGTTGTCACCAGAAAAACCCTAATGTTTCATAACATCTAGAAGTTGTGAGTATATGGTTATTAAATGCCTGGGTTGCAGAAACTGATGACCTGTGTGTCTGATTTTATATATGTCAGGGCGATGACTGGCACTCCCTCAATCATGTGTTCATCTGAGTTATGCTCCTTTGCACTGACAAGACAGATTTTGTGTTATAACTGGATGTGGGGAATGGTAAGGGAAATGGCAACCCACTCTAGTATTCTCGCCTGGGAAATCCCATGGACAGAGGAGCCTGGTGGCTACAGTCTATGGGGTTGCAAAGAGTTGGACACAACTTGGCAAGAGTGGATGAAGAAAAAGAATGGGGACTTCCCTGGTGGGTCCAGTGGCTGAGACTCCACACTCCCAATGCAGGGGGCACAGGTTTGATCCCTGGTGGAGGAATTGAGATCCCACATGCTCAACCGAGAGTTCACATGTCACAACAAATACCTGATGCAACCAAATAAATTAATTTTTTTTTAAGGGTAGTACCAACACACTATGACCACATATCTCTGAGAAGTCAGGAGAAGGAGCTAAGGTTGGTGTAAATAAAGAGTGGAGAGCATGGGGTTAAGTAGAGCAGAAAATCTCTGTGCACTTTGTGGATGTGCACCTAGCTAGGGATGAGGTTTGGGTGAGAATTCAGGGAAACAGACAGACAGCCCAAAGATTCTGGATATGGATTACATTCCTCTGACTAGTGCCTGTTATTTATCATCATTAGCTAAACAATATCATTCATTAAAGGGCATTAGTTTCAAAATAAGAACTCCTTTTAAAAAAAGTATTCAAGCTGGAAATTCTAAAAATCTGTATTCAGTTCAGTTCAGTTCAGTCACTCAGTCATGTCAGACTCTTTGCGACCCCATGAATTGCAGCACACCAGGCCTCCCTGTCCATCACCAACTCCCGGAGTTCACTCAAACTCACGTCCATCGAGTCCATGATGCCATCCAGCCATCTCATCCTCTGTCATCCCCTTCTCCTCCTGCCCCCAATCCCTCCCAGCATCAGAGTCTTTTCCAATGAGTCAACTCTTCACATGAGGAGGCCAAAGTACTGGAGTTTCAGCTTTAGCATCAGTCCTTCCCAAGAACATCCTGGACTGTTCTCCTTTAGAATGGACAGGTTGGATCAAGAGTCTTCAACACCACAGTTCAAAAGCATCAATTCTTTGGTGCTCAGCTTTCTTCACAGTCCAACTCTCACATCCATACATGACTGCTGGAAAAATCATACCCTTGACTAGACAGACCTTAGTCGGCAAAGTAATGTCTCTGCTTTTGAATATGCTATCTAGGTTGGTCATAATTTTCCTTCCAAGGAGTAAGCGTCTTTTCATTTCATGGCTGCAATCACCATCTGCAGTGATTTTGGAGCCCCCAAAAATAAAGTCTGACACTGTTTCCACTGTTTCCCCATCTATTTCCCATGAAGTGATGGGACTGGATGCCATGATCTTCATTTTCTGAATGTTGAGCTTTAAGCCAACTTTTTCACTCTCCTCTTTCACTTTCATCAAGAGGCTTTTTAGTTCCTCTTCACTTTCTGCCATAAGGGTGGTGTCATCTGCATATCTGAGGTTATTGATATTTCTCCTGGCAATCTTGATTCCAGCTTGTGTTTCTTCCAGTCCAGCGTTTCTCATGATGTACTCTGCATAGAAGTTAAATAAGCAGGGTGACAATATACAGCTTTGACGTACTCCTTTTCCTATTTGGAACCAGTCTGTTGTTCCATGTCCAGTTCTAACTGTTGCTTCCTGACCTGCATATAGGTTTCTCAAGAGGCAGGTCAACTGGTCTGGTATTCCCATCTCTTGAAGAATTTTCCAGAGTTTATTGTGATTCACACAGTCAAAGGCTTTGGCATAGTCAACAAAGCAGAAATAGATATTTTTCTGGAACTCCCTTGCTTTTTTGATGATCCAGCGGATGTTATCAATTTGATCTCTGGTTCCTCTGCCTTTTTTAAAACCATCTTGTGCATCTGGAAGTTCACAGTTCACGTATTGTTGAAGCCTGGCTTGGAAAATTTTGAGCATTATTTTACTAGCGTGTGAGATGAGTGCAATTGTGTGGTAGTTTGAGCATTCTTTGGCATTGCCTTTCTTTGGGACTGGAATGAAAACTGACCTTTTCCAGTCCTGTGGCCACTGCTGAGTTTTCCAACTTGAAATAGCTCAACTGGAATTCCATCACCTCCACTAGCTTTGTTCATAGTGACACTTTCTAAGGCCCACTTGACATCACATTCCAGGATGTCTGGCTCTAGGTGAGTGATCACAACATTGTGAAAATCTGTATTATGCATTATTAAAGATCTAAATATTTTAGATTTATTTTCCTCAAACCCTGGAAATTTTCTGAGGATGCTATAGGACATATTTGAGCTATTTCAAATCCTAAAAGATAATGTTGTGAAAGTGCTCCACTCAATATGCCAGCAAATTTGGAAAATTCAGCAGTGGCCACAGGACTGGAAAAGGTCACTTTTCATTCTAATCCCAAAGAAGGGCAATGCCAAAGAATGCTCAAACTACCGCACAATTGCACTCATCTCACACGCTAGCAAAGTAATGCTCAAAATTCTCTAAGCCAGGCTTCAACAGTATGTGAACCGTGAACTTCCAAATGCTGAAGCTGAATTTAGAAAAAGCAGAGGAACCAGAGATCAAATTGGCACCATCCGCTGGATCATCGAAAAAGCAAGAGAGTTCCACAAAAACATCTACTACTTCTGCTTTAGTGATTACGTCAAAGCCTTTGACTTGTAGATTCACAACAAACTGTGGAAAATTCTACAAGAGGTGGGAACACCAGATCACCTTACCTGCCTCCTGAGAAATCTGTATGCAGGTCAAGAAGCAGCAAGCAACAGTTAGAACTGGACATGGAACAAAAGACTAGTTCCAAATTGGGAAAGGAGTACGTCAAGGCTGTATATTGTCACCCTGCTTACTTAACTTATATGCAGAGTATATCATGCGAAATGCTGGGCTGGATGAAGCACAAGCTGGAATCAAGACTGCTGGGAGAAATATCAATAACCTCAGATATGCAGATGACACCACCCTTATAACAGAAACTGAAGAAGAACTAAAGAGCCTTGCCAGGGTCCAGCCCTGGTGGATCCAGGGTAATTCGAAGCGGGGACGGAGTCGGCGATTAGGAAAGAATTATTTAAGTAGAGATATAAAGAGAGATTAGGGAAGAATAGTGTAGTGAGAGAGAGGAGAGAAAATAGAGGAGAAAAAGAGGCTGTATTCCTTGGTTTACATAGAAAGCCAAATAAAGTGCCGAGACAAGGGGCTTACACCATCTACGTAAGGCCACAGGCGCCCGCTTGAATAGCAGAGGGTGCCCTGCCTTGGACTCCCTCTCGCGTGGGTCTTAGAAGCCCAGGCAAATAAGTAGACATGGTGAGCCTCTATGTTCCAGACGGGAATTCAGCCTGAAAAGGAGAAAAAGAAAAGAAGACAAGGGGGAAGCCAGATTTCCGAGAAACTGATTCATCCTTTATTTTCCAGGAAAGCTTTTATACTTTTAGTTATACATAGAGATCAATGGATAATACAAAGTCATGCAGGGTCAGCAGCCCTGACCCTTATCGAGACCAGGCTTTCTCTCTGCATACTTAGCTGTATACACAGGTCCTAGGTGATTTACATCATCTTCTGGCCAGGAGGCCTATTAGCATTTTATGGCCCTTTTCTGATAAGGGTCCGTCAACCAGAAAACTTATTTGCCCTAAAAGTGTTGTTCTTACTAAAGTCTGGTGCTACTCTCAGAAAGCACTAATGAAGATTACATTCTTACATAGCAAGGATACAACAATTTATAACAAGGAAAGAGTGATTTATTACAAAGAGAAAATTCATTAACTCAAAAGTCTAGTATTGCTAACATCAAAACAACTATATTCTTTTTTCTACATCCCAATTACATTGATTAATATCCTCCAGGTGCCTAAAAGATAAAGGATATGGAGGCCTGGCGGCAGTCATTAACTCAACAATGAAAACCCTCCACCAATATAATTCTTAGCTCCTTAAAAAAGGCTCTATATCTTTAAGATGTTTTTTTAAGCTTAGTGCCTCTCGCAGTTGGGGGGCTGTAAACAATCACATGCATAGTTGTAAAAATCTGGGTAAACCTGTCAGGCAAGTTAGAGAGCCATCAGAGGGATTTGAGCTGAGACACTCCTTTCATATGCAGGAGACTTACTGGAGCTCTAAGTTAACTTTTTCCAGAGAAAGGTGGTCGGGGATAGCCCCCCTGTAATGTCAGAAGAATAGGTGGAAAGCATAATGCAGTAAGGCAGGCAGACTCTGGTTTTGGGGGTAGATGCTCGAGAAAGCCCAGGGGGGCCCCATGAGGCCTGATCCTGCCTTTGCATGTCAGGCCCCTTCCTCATGACCTTTGCCACGGGCGGGATTCCCCATGCTGGCTCCCGGCAGAGCCTCTTGATGAAAGTGAAAGAGGAGAGTGGAAAAGCTGGCTTAAAACTCAACATTAAAGACATGAAGATCATGGCATCCGGTCCCATCACTCCATGGCAAATGGACAAACAGTGGATACGGTGAGAGACTTTATTTTCTTGGGTTCCAAAATCTCTGCAGATGGTGACTGAAGCCATGAAATTAAAAGATGCTTGCTCCTTAGAAGAAAAGCTATGACAGACCTGCTGCTGCTTCTGCTAAGTTGCTTCAGTCATGTCTGACTCTGTGCAACCCCATAGATGGAAGCCCACCAGGCTCCCCCGTCCCTGGGATTCTCCAGGCAAGAACACTGAAGTGGGTTGCCATTTCCCTCTCCAATGCATGAAAGTGAAAAGTGAAAGTAAAGTCACTCAGTCGCACCTGACTCTTAGCAACCCCATGGAGTGCAACCTACCAGGCTCTTTCGTCCATGGGATTTTCCAGGCAAGAGTACTGGAGTGGGTTGCCATTGCCTTCTCTGACAGACCTAGACTGCATATTAAAAATCAGAGACAACTTTGCCAACAAAGGTCCATCTAGTCAAAGCTATGGTTTTTCCAGTAGTCATGTATAGATTGGAGAAGGCAATTCCCTCCAGTTCTCTTGCTGGGAGAATCCCATGGATGGGGGAGCCTTGTAGGCTGCGATTCATGAGGTTGCTAAGAGTCAGACATGAATGAGCATCTTCACTTTCACTTTTCACTTTCATGCACTGGAGAAGGAAATGGAAACCCACTCCATCGTTCTTGCCTGGGGAATCCCAGGGATGGGGGAGCCTGATGGGCTACCGTCTGTGGGGTCCCAGAGAGTCAGACACGACTGAAGTGACTTAGCAGCAGCAGCAGCAGCAAGTATGGATGTGAGAGTTGGACCGTAAAGAAAGCTGAAATGAAGTTGCTCAGTCTTGTGTAACTCTTTGCGATCCCGTGGACTGTATTCCTACAGGCTCCTTCGTCCATGGAATTTTCCAGGCAAGAGTACTGGAGTGGGTTGCCATTTCCTTCTCCAGGGAATGTTCCCGACCTGGGGATCAAACCCAGGTCTCCTGCATTGCAGGCAGACTCTTTATCCTCTGAGCCACCAGGGAAAGAAACCTGAGTGCCGAAGAATCGATGCTTTTGAACTGTGGTGTTGGAGAAAACTCTTGAGAGTCCCTTGACTGTAGGAGATCAAACCAGTCCATCCTAAAGGAAACCAGTCCTGAATATTCATTGGAAAGACTTATGCTGAAGCTGAAACTCCAATACTTTGGCCACCTGATGTGAAGAACTGACTCACTGAAAAAGACCCTGAAGATTGAAGGCGGGAGGAGAAGGGAACCACAGAGGCTGAGACGGCTGGATGGCATCACTGACTTGATGGACATGAGTTTGAGCAAGCTCAAGGAGTTGGTCATGGACAGTGAAGCCTGGTGTGCTGCAGTCCATGGGGTCACAAAGAGTCGGACATGACTGAGCAACTCAGCATGCACGCACGTGTGTGTATATATATAATATACACCATATGTTGGTTCTATTTCTCTGCAGAAAGTGACTAATAAACCCAGTAATCTTTTTAATATTTGTTTTATTTTAATTATTTGTTTGGCTGCTCCAGGTCTTTGTTGTGGCATGTGGGATCTCAGTCCCGCAATCAGGGGTGGAACCTCGGCCCCCTGCTTGGGGAGCGTGGTATCTTAGCCTCTAGACCAGCAGGGAAGTCCCTGTAATCTTTTTCACCCATTTTGAAGTCTTTTGTTTTTCTCTGACAGTGCAGGGATGGATGTGGATGGACAGGGAGGTGTGGAGAAGAGACCCTACCTGCCTTTTGTCACCATGGATACCGAGGGGGATGGAACTTCAGATGTGAAAGTGGAGGCATCACCTCTTTTATACAGTGTTCAGTGACCAGCAGGTCCAGGGCAGCTTCTGATCTCTCCCTTTCAGGCTTCAGGATTAAAAGAACCAAGTCTCTCTGCCTAAGGGTCCAAACAGCCTCTGGCACCTTGCTCAAGGTCAAACAGGGGCTGTGAGTTCTTTTATCAGAGATGCTTCTTGCTCAATAAAGGCTGAAGGCAAGACAGTGAAGAAGTGGGCTTGATGCAGGGGAAGGGCACCTACTTGACATTTATCTGTAAGGTTATAGGAAATGCTCTAATTTGGTTTCTTATGGAGGTCACAGCAATCCTACAAGGTGAGGAGCATCAGCCCCCAGGTTTCAGGGGAGGAAACTGACATATGCAGTTATTTTCCAGGACAAGGTTTAGGGAGGCAGGGTTTGAAATCCAGGCTTTGTGCTCAGACAGGGAGTCAGGAACTGAGGCTTTTGAACTGTGGTGCTGGAGAAGACTTTTGAGAGTCCCTGGGACAGCAAGGAGATCAAACCAGTCAGTCTTAAAGGAAATCAACCCTGAATATGCATTGGAAAGACTGATGCTGAAGCTGAAGCTCCAATACTTTGGCCATCTGATGCAAAGAGCTGACTCAACTCATTGGAAAAGACCCTGATGCTGGGAAAGACTGAGGGCATAAAGTGAAGGGGACAACAGAGGATGGGATGGTTGGATGGCATCACCAACTCAATGGACATGAGTTTGAGTAAACTCCAGGAGATAGTGAAAGACAGAGGAGTCTGGCATGCTGCAGTCTGTGGGGTCAGAAAGATTCAGGTATAACTGAGCAATTGAACAACAAGGGAGCCAGAGAATGAGGGCAGAGTTGGCCCCAGGCCAAGGCATGGTCAGGGCTCTGAGAGTCGGGGCTGGAGGTAGGCGTGATGAGGGCAGGTGACAGGTGCGGAAGACTACTCTGACCTTGGCTCTGGTGCGGGGATGCTGCTTGCGGGGTGTCTAGGTGTGGCTTCATCATGAGGGCAGGCAAGTGGGTTGATGAATCAGTAGATTCCCACTATGCTGCTCACAGCCCAGGGCAAGTTGCTTCATTTTGCTGAGCTCTTATTATCTTATCCATGAAACTACAGTGGGTTTGGGCAAGAATACTCAGGGCACTCAAAGCCAGTGCTCTGGGACAACCCAGAGGGACGGGGTGGGGAAGGAGATGAGAGGGGGGTTCAGGATGGCAGGACACATGTATACCAGTGGCTGATTCGTGTCAACGTATGTAAAAATCCACCACAATGTTACAAACTAATTAACCTCTGATTAAAATAAATTGATTATTAAAAAAAATAAACCTCAGGTCTTTTCTAGCATTACTGTGTGACTCTAAGAAACTCATAAGATGATCGAGAATAGCATTGTGCTGTCGAAACCAGTTGGTTACAATCACTAGGGGAATAAATTTATGAAAAATAAAAGGCAAATTCCTCCAAAGAGGAAATCAACTACTGTTTGGTAAGCCTGCCAAATATCTCTGCCTTGTTGAATGCAATCCTCCTCAGCATTTATTCCTCCTAGGTTAATAAACATCAATGTTTATGGTACTTTTATGATGCAATTCCTTGTTAAGCTTCTTAAGGGTGTCTTTGACTTTGGTCCTCTGTGTGACTGCAAGGCAAAGAGGTGGCACTGGGCGCTCTGGATGGCGCGGCCCTGGGGGTTATTTACAGTCGAGCTGTCTCCTCCAGTTACTTGTGACCTTGCCCTGTCACTCCAAGTTTGCTCAGACTTTCACCTTCACTGTTGATGAGCTGGAGGCTCTGAATGCAAACCTGCAGGTGAGCTAGAAATGAAAGTCAGCCAAGAGGTGAGGTCAGTGCTTGAGAAACCCGGGACTGGATCTGGGCCGGGTTTTCACCACATTTCCAGGAGGAAAGCCTCTGGCCAGGCTGGCCAATCTCACCTGGCGTGAATGTTCCAGTCTCCCCACTCCCCACCTCCCCAAGCAACATCTGTCTCTCCTCTGACTCCAGCCCTCAAATATTGAGGAAGGGTACCTGGTCAGTATATAAACTGATGAACTAGAAGCGACAAGGAAATCCTTTCTAAGGCCTTCCCTAAGTCCTAAACTTCTCAGGCATTTTACCTACAATCCCCAGGCATTTACAAAAATATGAGTCTTACAAGGTGAGCCCAATATCAAACAAAAACCTAAAGATCCATCCATTTATCCAGTGACCATCTAGGGAGCAGCTACTCACGGATATGAACCCGAGTCACCTGCATGGCCAGGTGGATTCTTTACCACTGAGCCACAAGGAAGCCCAGAGATGGTTTTTAATAAGATAAGTGAAGTGTTATAGGACACTCTTATTCTGATAGGGATACTGTGACATACAGAGAAAAAAACGATGCTTCCTGAGGTGGATGTGGTTTGGGGACTGGTCACCCTGGAGTAGTTGAGTAGGTGGCCCCCAGCTCAGCACAGGGTCCACGGCATCGTCCATCAGGACAGACGCAGGGGGCCTGGTACAGGGGCAAGTGGGGGTGGATTTGGTCCAAGTAGCACACAGAAGGAGCTCTGCCCTAATTCCTTCCACTTTTTCAAACCAGGAGCAAGCTCACCTGCTGAGAGTGAGGCAAAGCTAGGAGACAGCATCAAAATTAAGTAAAATCAGGTCCTTGCTTTCACAGGGTCGCTGTTGCAGTCATGAGGCAAACCAGCAAACAGACTCTGTCACAGGAGGATGCGCTGTGGGCTGCAGCGAAAAAAAGCCCAGGACACAGGAGAGCTTGCAGGGCCAGGGTGGGCAGCTCTGGCAGGGTCCCCAGGCCAAGGGAGACGAGGGAGCCGAGACCAGATGGGAGTGGCCATGGGGGGCGCCCTTGCTGAAGAGGGGGTGGCTGAGGCTCAGAGAGCCCAGTCAGTCCAGTAAAAGAATCCAGCACTCCACCCACAGTGGGGTTCATGTCCTGTGCTGGGAAGGTGGCAGCAAGCTCCAGCCCAGGGATGCCCACCTTGCTGTGCATCCACGTGGCGGCATTTGCCCCAGATGAGGCCACATATTTCTAGTCTGTCTACTTGGAAGGGAGCTTCTTGCTTGTTTTAGTTAGTATAACATGCTTATAGGCTAGACTTCCCTGGTGGTCCAGTGGACAAGACTTCGCCTTCCAGTGCAGGGGCTGCGGGTTTGAGCCCTGATCAGGAAGCTAAGGTCTCACAGGCAGCAGAGCCAAAAGAAACCCCAGGAAACAGAAGCAATACTGTAACAAACCAAATAAAGACTTTAAAAATTCTTTATAAAAAATTTAATATACTGCTTACAGATTGGGAGAACCCAGTGACGTCACTGACCTTTCAGTACCCTGCAGAGTATTTCCTCTAAGAGCTGCAAACAGTTGTACTGAGAAGTATAGGGAAGAAACAACCCACTGAACAGGTGTAACAGAGGCAGCAAAGCTGCCCATCTGCAGCAAGCTGGCCCATCATGGACGGGGCCCTGCATCCATGGCAGCTCAGCGATCAGAGCAGAGGAAGCTGGACCTGAGATGGACATGGAGAGGCAGCCTGGCTCCCTGGGAGCTGGGACAGGAGGCCATGCCAGCTTCTCTTGGCTCCAGCCGGGTCTGCCTCCCGGGAGGCTGGGAGCGGACCTGAGCCTGCAGTACAAGGGGATTCAGGCTCAAAGCATCAATACAAGGTCAACCCCTCTCTGCTTGACCCCTGAAGACCTGTGGCATCCTGCAGACTTGCTCATGGATGCAGCGGTCAGGTGGGATGACTTAAAGGGACCAGAACTGCACTGTCAACTCCATGGGGTCACACAGAACGTGGAGCACATGGAAGATGCTCCATAAATGTCTGTGGAGTGAATGGGGGGATGGGGAGTCGACAGTGGCCGGACTGAGTGCATCCCTACAGGACACAGCTGAGAGCAGGCGTGCCAGAGGTGGGAGCAAGGGGCAGGGAGCCGTGGATCAGGGCAGGGCGACTAATGCTCCAGAAATTCTAAAGGACTGTTATTACTGTCGTTAATATTACCTGCACATTCTGCCTAGAGAGAGTATTGCTTGGAAAGCAGTGATTACACTGAAAGCCAGCAAATAATTAAGTTGTTTAGAGCTTGGGAAGTTGGTTCTCTGACTAATTAAACTTTATGAATCTAGCTGTTCACCGAACATTATTCTAATACCACACTGTGAATGTTATCACCTCATGGACCGTGCACACCATTAGATGGGCATTAGTACTCACAAGGGAAATTTTATGATACGTGCTGATAGACTCCCAAGGCTGATGAACCTGAAACATGTGTGAATCCCCCATAAAACAAACCTGTCCCAGCTTATGCACGTTTCTACATTCACCATGAAAATGGTAACACACCTCGTTTGCACAACACATCAAACTCAACAAATACTGTGAGACCTTCATCTTTTTTAATCAGCATCAGAAATGCCAAAAAAATAAAAGTATTAACATAGAGTGTGTAGCTGTTGAAAGTAAGTGGTTTTACAACTCCAACTGGGGAATACACTTCAGCCAAAATTCCGGGACAATTCTGAAAATTTCGGATCCGTTTGTCAATGTCACTTAAGAAAAGACTTTTTGAGGATTTGTATTTTTTAGAGAACTGGTAGCCAGATAACATGTAAGAATTATGTGATTAGTCGCTCAGTTGTGTCTGACTCTTTGCCATCTCATGGACTGTAGCCCGCCAGGCTCCTCTGTCCATGGAATTCTCTAGGCAAGAATACTGCAATGGGTTGCCATTCCCTTCTCCAGGGCATCTCCCAATCCAGAGATCAAACTCAGGTGTCCTGCATTGCAGGCAGATTCTTTACCATCTGAGCTGCAAGGGAAGCCCATATAAGAGTTATGACAGTCCTTTAAAGAAGTAAAACAAAAGGTATGACATACTCTTAAATGTCGAGCATATGCACTAAACAAAATAGGTATAACCTACAAACATGAGCGCAACGATATGTCCCTTCAGAAGACACAGGGAGGGAACAGGCCAGTTTCCTGTCCATCCTTGAAAGTGAAGTGAAAGTCGCTCAGTCGTGTCTGACTCTTTGCGACCCCATAGACTATACAGTCCATGGAATTCTCCAGGCCAGAATACTGGAGTAGGTAACCGTTCCTTTCTCCAGGGGATCTTCCCAACCCAGGGATCGAACCCAGGTCTCCCGAATTGCAGGCAGACTCTTTAGCAGCTGAGCCACCATCCCTTAGATGTCCATACTTTGAGATCACTTCTGTGTTTGGCATATTGGCCACTTTCTTCTCCATGCAAACATTTCCTCGGAGAAGCACTAAAAAGGAAAACTCTGGGAACCTGTACAAACACCTCGCCTGCATGCAGCTCAGCCCAACGCTCCCTTAAGGCAAAAAAAAAAAAAAAAAAAAAAATCATTATTTTTCCACCCATCAAATTCTCTGCTATATGGTTATTATCATATCAGTTGAGGTTACCAAGGAAGTTTGAATAACTGAATAATAATATAGTTTATAAAATACAATGAAGAGTCTTCAGAAGCTGCATGTAATAGTTTCCAGCTAAAGGCTAGGAATTAAAGAAACTTTCTTGGAATGGTCTAATACCCCTGAGAGTGGCAGCTTGGTGGTCACCTGGTGAACACCTCAAGGGACATTCTCGTAGCATCACAGAGAGGGCAGGGTGATGCTGCTGGGTTTGCAATCGTCATCCGCACTTTATCTGCATTTTTGTTTTTAGCGCTCTGAAATCTCCAAAGTACAAATTTCCTGAGGGCAAGATTTATTTTTAAAATATCAGAACTGTAGTTAGAAAATAGATTTGGCATGTAGAAATCATAACATGGTAGTTTGGGTTGGCCAGAATCTGGTCTTCCTTTTAAAAAAGCATTTTTGAGTGACAAGCTAACACAAAAACGTACAATGCTTTGTAAACATGGCATCGTGAAATCTGAGTAACGGGCTCTCCTGGCTGCAGAAACTTCCCTCTGAGCCTTCCAAAGCTTCACCAATCAGAGAAGCCGTGGTCATAGGGCAGCCGGGATTTTAAACCTCTAAAAGAAAAGTGACAACCACCAAAACCTAGGTGAAACTGAGGATGGAAAGGAATCATCAGATAGAATAAAAGGGAACTGAAAGCCTGTTTTTTGAGCACTTACTCTGTACGAGAGGCTTTGTAAAGCTTGCCTTCCCTCGTCATTGTAGTTCTGTTGCTGCGTCGTGTCTGACTCTTTTCGACCCATGGGCTGCAGCACACCAGGCTCCTGTGTTCCCCTCTATCTCCTAGAGTTTGCTCAAAAAACAGAAAAAAACAGGCCTCAGCCTTCTTCCAGTAACTATAACATGTCTAAAGGCAACCAGAGTCCTGGAAATACTGCTGACTTAATTTGAGCTTATTAGGTTCTTTAGAGAATCCGAAAGAAACAATAATTTGAAAGAACAAATTAAGATGAACCACAGGACTGTTTGAAATTTGCTACAGTATGGCAACAAAAAAAAAAAAGGAGGGAAATTCCATGGGCAGAGGAGCCTGGTAGGCTACAGTCCATGGAGTCACAAAGAGTTGGACAGGACTTAGCACCTGCGCATTGGGGAAAAAAAAACAGCTTGGTAGCTTCCCCCCAGTCCCTGAATATACAGCGGTGGACTTTCTCAGATTCATCCCCACCACTTGCCCACTGTGGAAGACTGGGAAACCTGAGCCCCCAAAGTGTCGCCATGAAAAACTTTTTGTTTTTATATTACACAGAAAAGAAAACAGCATCTGAAGTTACTGTAGATAAGGCCCAATCTCTGTTTTGGAGAGCAGATTGGGTCTATAAACCGAGATACTCAACACATTTCTCCATGGATTCTAGAGTTTTCTGTTGGCCACCTTTCCAGCTCTGATTTCAATAGGGGAGGGAGGGGAAATAATTTCAACTTTTCAGTTTTGTTTATTCAACCAGGCTCGGCAAAGGGATTAGTAGGCAACTTGACATTTACATTTTAACTGCTCATTATGTTAACAATAACTCCATTGTTTTCCAGAATTACTGCAACTGCTTAGTTCCTAATCCATGCTTTTCCTCCCAGACTGTGTTCTCTCCCTATCTGTGGAGACATGACACTGATTCCTCTCAAGATTCGGTTGCCTCAGACTCACGGAGGACAAACCAAAAGTGTCCTCTTATGAGGCCTTTAGAAATATTTTGATGATCTTACGGTGATTTCCTTTGATCAAATGACTGAGGAGATGGGGTTGGGGAAAGGGAAGTAAATATGACTCAAACATCAACCGAAACAGTTGTGCAGGTGAGGGGAGGCAGCCGTGCTGGGGAGGGACCACAGGAGGGATGAGTGTTCCTTCCATCAGCCCAGGAATGTGGCCACCAGAATACCCCCACTCCCTCGCCTGGCTGGGTAACTGAGATGTCCCTAGCCCCCCAGAATGGTCCCCAAGAGACTCAGCAACAAGCAGTGCAGTGTTTTTCCACAGGCAATGAGAAAGACTGACAAGGAGAAGCCACTTAAATACACAGCGTTCCTGCGGGGCCCTGGCGCTTCCTGGCCAGCCTCCTGGGCAGCAGCTGCTCAGCCACCTGACAGCTGAGGGCTTAACCAGACGCCCTTGCTTCCACCGCATCCAGAGGTGACAAGGAGAGCAGTTCCCAAGGGCTCAGCGCCAACATAGGAACAACAGAGAAGGAGAGGAGGAGAGCCACAGTCCGTGGACAGCGAAGGCCACCATGGAGCTCCTGTCAGCCTTAGGATGTTGGTCCTTCTTTTTTTTTCTTTTAAAAAATATTTATTTATTGGACTTCCTGGGTGGTACAGTGGTAAAGAATCTGCCTGCCGATGCAGGGGACATAGTTTCGATCCCTGGGTCAGGAAGATCCCCTGGAGTAGGAAATGGCAACCTACTCCAGTATTCCTGCCTGGAAAATTTCATGGACAGAGGAGCCAAGGGGGCTACAGTCCATGGCTGACATGACTGAGTACACATCAGTTCAGTTCAGTTCAGTTCAGTTCATTTCAGCCGCTCAGTCGTGTCTGACTCTTTGCGACCCCATGAATCACATCACGCCAGGCCTCCCTGTCCATCACCAACTCCCGGAGTTCACTCAGACTCACGTCCATCGAGTCAGTGATGCCATCCAGCCACCTCATCCTCGGTCGTCCCCTTCTCCTGCCATGCCACAAATTTATTTATTATATTTGCAGCACACCGGATCTTCTCTGTGTCATGCAGGATCTTTCCTTGCAGCTCACTCTGTAGCTGCGGTGCACACAAATACATACCTATTGAGTCTGTGGTGCTATCTAACTATCTCCTCCTCTATCACCCTCTTCTCCTTTTGCCCTCAATCTTTCCCAGCATCAGGGGGGCTTTTCCAATGAGTCAGCTCTTTGTACCAGGTGGCCAAAGTATTGCAGTTTCAGCATCAGTCCTTCCAGTGAATAATCAGTGTTGATTTCCTTTAGGATTGACTGGTTTGATCTCCTTGCAGTTCAAGGGACTCTCAATAGTCTTTTCCAGCACCACAATTCAAAAGCATTAATTCTTTGGTGCTCAGCCTTCTTACATCATTACTGCAAAAACCATAGCTTTGTCTTTATAAACCTTTATTGGCAAAGTGATGTCTCTGCTTTAAAATATGTTGCCTAGGTTAGTCACAGCTTTTCATAGTTTCTCCATACTTCATGCTTCACCTTAAAATTCCCACTGCGGTAAATACATACAGCAGGTGGTGTAGCCATGCTGACTTTCCTCAGGGGAGTTGATTCCCACTGGCCTGTTCTCTCCATACAGTGCCCCCTTCACATCCTTCGAGATGAGAGAATGGCTTCACCCGTGGTTTTCCTGTTCTGGTATCTGCTCCTCTCCCCTGAAAAAAAAAGACAAGATGATCAGACCAAACAAACACAATCTCATGGCCATTGATTTTTGTTGAACTCACTTTAATCTTGGTCTTACTAAATCATCTATTTTCAAAAGATTTTACCATTTTTGTGTCAAAAGATTTAGTGACTCGAGCAATCATTTGGGTCCAGGTGATTTCTTCTACAGTAAAGATGAAAACACATTCAATATAATGAATCAAAATGATCTAAATACCCTTTGCCTTGGCAGCTACAGGGCCCTGATCATGGTCTATGTGCTTTCCATGTAGGTAAACAAGAAAGCATTAGGATCATGGCTGGTAGCAATGTATTTTAAGTGTTTATCCTCAAGTGATTTTTCACAAGAAATATTCAATTAGATTGCCAAAGGAAATGAGAAACCAGTGTTCTTACTCAAAATTGAAGGCATTGTACAATGGTTTACTGAACATTTTGCAAGACACAATCTACATATCTTTTTAGTTAGGGATTATGGGAATTAACCAAGGCTTCCCTAGTGCCTCAGAAGGTAAAGAATCTGTCTGCTTTGCAGGAGACCCACATTTGCTCCCTGGGTCAGGAAATTGCAACACACTCCAGTATTCTTGCCTGGAGAATTCCATGATCAGAGGAGTTGGTGGTCTACAGCCCATGGGATCGCAAAGAGTTGGACACAACTAATGCAAATCCCCCAAGAAGAAAGGGGCACGGCACAAAAAGACCTGGTATGGATGTCTGTTTCAATTAGATTGCACGGTTTCCAAGGCGGCAATGTGTTGGTGGCAGGCTTCCCATCTCTCCACACATTGCTCCTCTGCACAGCTCCAGTTGCCTCCCAAGTTTCCAAGCTTCCCACAGAACCGACTTCTTGAACAATCGCCTCCTTTCCTTGTCTTTTTCTTCAGCCCCACTCTGTTCTCACCTTCCCATGCCACCCAGCTCTACTCAGAAGTTCCCAACAGAAGGTCCTAATCTTACAATAAACATTGAGCATAACTCAGGCTAAGACAATGACTTCATTCCTTAGACTTTTGAAATAGCTATTGTCTCAGTTTTGGTCCCTCCAAAAGCCAACACCCTGCCTTCCCCACACTAAAGATCACAATTAGATTGCATGTGGAAAGTGATTCCAGGAGACATCAGCAGAGAAGTGGAGAATTAAGACAGAAAATGAAAAGAAGCAAGTGAAGTTTCATCAACAAACAAATTACCATTGCACAAATATAAGTGATGACTGTTTAATGTGGGTCCCAGATTAAACCCAAAGAAGGAGTTGCATCTGTGGGGTGAGGGAGCTAAGATATGTATACACCAGCTCCCACCAATCATGCAGCCATTTTAAAAAATCAGTTAATTTGTTTATTTTTGGTCGTGCTGGGTCTTCATTGCTGTGTGGGCTTTCCTATAGTTGTGGCACGTGAGGACTATTCTCTAGTTACGGTGCGAGGGCTTCTCATCGCAGTTCCTTCTCTTGTTGCGGAGCACATGGTCTCTAGAGCACAGGCTCAATAGCTGTGATGCATGGATGTAGTTGTGGGCATGTGGGATCTTCCTGGATCAGGGATTGAAGCCGTTGGCAGGTGGATTCTTTAACACTGAGCCACCAAAAGAAGCCCAGTCATTAATTATTAATTCCCAGCATATCTAGCCTTTCATATGAAGCTGGCAAAGTGGGTTCCTTTAGTTATAGAGAGAGTCCCTTGGACTGCAAGGAGATCAAACCCGTCCATCCTAAAGGAAATCAGTCCTGAATATTTATTGGAAGGACTGATGCTGAAGCTGAGGCTCTAATACTTCGGCTAACTGATGTGGAGAACTGACTCATTGGAAAACATTCTGCTACTAGGAAAGATTGAAGGCGGGAGAAGGGGATGACAGAGGATAAGATGGTTGGATGGCATCACTGACTCGATGGACATGACTATGAGCAAGCTCTGGGAGTTGGTGATGGACACGGAAATCTGGCGTGCTGCAGTCCATGGGGTGGCAAAGAGTTGGACACGACGGAGTGACTGAACTGAACTGAACTTAGGCAAGGAAATCCAGGTGCTTGAAGCTGGGAGTCCAGCAAGTGTCTACTGAGACTGTAAGGTCAAGGACACATGGGCAGAACATGGCAGGGTCTGCTCCAAACACTGCGGTAGTTACTTGTATGAGTGGATTCCTCCAGAGGCGCTTCTTACACCAGCCAGTGATGGCAAATATACTTCATTCAGAGCATCAGCTCCAATCAGCAACTAGTGGTTTTGTTGAGAAAGATTCTGCAGTTATGTTAAAGGTCAGCAGGAGAGAGAGAGGCTGTGGTTGACCAGAGACCTCTCTTGGGAAAGAGTTGGATAAAATCTGGTGATGTCTTTCCTCGTGATTGTGGTTCTGAATCCTGGAATTGCTCCTGAAACCAAGGGGCGGGGGCACAACCAAGTCCACAGGGTGCACAGGAAAATGCCAGGGGAGGTGTAGATGGGTGATCAAGACTGTTGCAAGAACCCTCTCATATCAAAGTCCCATGGTCCCTGTATATTCCAAACACATCAATATATTTGTGTGTGTGTGTGTGTGTGTGTGTATATATATATATATATATAATTATTTTCCTTCTTTTTCTTTTTAGGAGAACTGATTGAAATTCCAAGGAATTGGGTATCAGTAGAGGAGGAATGATGGGTTTCCCTGGTGGCCCAGCAGTAAAGATTTTGGCTGTAGTGTAGGAGATATAAGAGACACATGTTCGATCCCTGGGTTGGGAAGATCCCCTTTAGAAGGAAATGGCAACCCACTTCAGTATTTTTGCCCTGGAGAATCCCATGGACATAGGAGCCTGGTGGGCTATAGTCCATGGGGTCACAAAGAGTCAGACATGACTGAAGCAACTTAGCATGCACGCAGAGGGGGAATGAGGGTCACACCAGTTACCCCTGAATCTCAGTGCCTCTCACGTCAAGCCACCCAAGAGACCCTCACCCATGCTCCCCGGGGCAGAGTCTGCACTCACGGGTACCAGATGGTTCCCACTCTGCCTGGGCGAGAGTGGAGGTGGGGGTGGGTAGGGAGGAAAGCCCAGCCATCTCTGGGCCACTTTACTTTACACAAAGCAAATTTCTGAAGAAATTGAGTATAAATATTTTTAATTTGAATCATATTTTCAATTGACTTTTAATTTCAACAAAGAGAAAGAAATTAGTTCCCAGACCACAAAAGAAGGCAGTAAACCATTCACAATACTGCATTTACACAAAAAGTATGATGAACTATTTTAACACAACCAATTAAGTGAAATAATGGGATAAAGTAGAGCAGAGACCACCATAAACTGAATAAAAAGGGAAAAGATTCATTTAATTGAAGCAGCTCTCAGGATTTGCATGTAAATATTTTTCTCTTTTGGGCTTTCCTGGTGGCTCAGTGGTAAAGAGTCTGCCTGCCATGCAGGAGAAAAAGGTTCGATCCCTGGGTTGGGAAGATCCCCTGGAGGAGGAAATGGCAGCCCACACTAATATTCGTGCCTGGAGAATGCCGTGGACAGAGGAGCCTTGCAGGCTACAGTGCATTGGGTTGCAAAGAGTCAGACATGACTGAAATGACTTAGCACGCAGGCATCCTACAGATTGCTTCATATCCCAAGGGTATACGTTGCTCAGTCTTTGTTTTGAGTCCTGCAGAGGTTAAGAGAGAGAGATAGGCATGCACCAAAGAAACCAAAACAGGACAAGAGGCAGTGAATGTCAACCATGAGAGAAGTCAGCCTTCTCTAAAGCAGTCCACTCAAATGTGCAAATTTACTATCATGGGCATAAATTTAAAGGGACATCCTTTCAACAAGGATATGGCATCTGCAATGACATTGGCATTGATGGTCAGGTCCTGTCCCATCCCTGCTGAGTGACAGTGATGGCAGAGGGAGAGAGTAGAGAGCAGGGTGAGAACACGATGGGGAATACCATCTGATGTACAGAATCACTTAACAACGTATTCATTTCATCTCTCTCTCTTAACCTCTGCAGGGCTCAAAACAAAGACTGAGCAATGTATAAGTGAGGACAAGGAGTGATTAATTGTAAAGTTAGACTTCTGCCTTTTCCCAGCAATGATCTCATACCTTGGACAGTTGCCTGATTGGCTTCCATCCCTTTTTTTTCTATTTTTCATTTTTTTTCTCCTTAATCTGCCCTTTCTCTGTGAGGAGTTCATGCCGTGGCTAGCCAAGAGAGGAGAAAGGTGGTGGAGGTGGAGAAGGTTATGTCCCTCTAGAAGGATCCATGGATGTAACCTTCTTTCGCCTTTAAAAACCGCACCTGGGTTTGCAAACCTTTCCAAGTTTGTGAAGTTTTCCGTTGACAGTCGTAACATCCGATGTCATGCGGTGAACACACGCTAGTAGCAAATGTTAACAACTTAATGGAAACCTGGAGGCTGTGATTTCAACTAACTAAATAGAAAGCTAGGGGAAGGTGGAGACAGGATTCCTTGAGGGTCAGCAGTGACATGATAAACCTGTGAAAAGGCTTACTTCCATCTAAGAATTATCCAAGGGAGAGCTAGAGTTTGGGCCAATAGATATAAAGATTTGAAAAAATAGATTAAGTTGAAATTCTTTACTTAAAATGGAATAAATCGCACTTGACATTTGGAAACGGCTGTTTCGGCAAAGATAAAGGCGCTAAGGTTTCCAAAAGTAAGGGTGAGATAAAATGTGGAGGGTTCTTGAGATTTTTGAAGTGCAATTTAGAAACTTGGAGCAAAAACTCAGTTTCTTGGAAGATGCTTGGTGAAGAAAATATTTCTCTTGGCATGATATGCTTCATTTTTCTTAGGGAAAAACTAGAAGAAAAGAAAAGGCTGAGGAGTTTGCATAAATAGGGCAGAGGCTGAAATTTAAAAAAAAATAAATAAACAGTCCAAACTCATTCCTTTTTAGCTTCAACAAAATGGGAAGGAGCAAGCAAAGAGAAAAGAAAAATAGTCTGATCAGAAATTATTTTAAAGCAAAAACCCTATGAATTCTAAACAAAGGGATTCTGCGAGGGTTTAATATCATAAATTAATCTCCTTCCCAATAGAATGGGCTTGACACTGAGCGAATCCATCAAAATCTGAACCAAAGAACAGAAGATGCCTGCCTATGTGAAAATGCAAACATCCCAGTCTTCCTATATGGAAACAAAGAAACTGCAAAGTGTATACAAGATCATGGCTGGCTGTTTCCCGTTCAGGTTTTCCACGTCTACAGAAGTGGGAACCTGTTTGTCGGGTTTCAGCCCTAGCAGGTTTCTAGAATAAAATTAAAAACCTAACACTGGAAGTTCATCACGGGAACTTTGTCAGAACTTCCACCACAGTGGTTGGAACCAGCAGTTCCAGTCAGCCTCACAGAGTTTCAGGATATAGTCTGGCTTTTAAAGTCTTTTAATTTGACTTGAGACTGAGCGTTCATTTCTTCCTCATTAAATCGAAAAATGAAATGGTACCATATCACAGAATTATAGATATTACAGGGTGTTAAATTTTCTCACACAAATCTCTCTTTCTCTCTTCAGTTTAAACTTGAATCCCAACATACTTATTATTTTAATTTGGGGAGTCTCCAACTCTGGGGATTTTCTGAGCTCTGCTTTAACCACCACACCCTCCTGAAGAGCTGGGAGCAGCTATATCTGACCACAACATCCATCTAGACCGAAGCACGCATCAAAAACATGCTTTGATGTTCGTAAACACACGGCCATCAAATGAAACATCGCACGGCAGTGAACCTGCTGTCTGTCTTTGCAGACAGATATATAAAACTTTAATTAGTGAGAGGCTGAGGAGTAAGAAACTGCAAATAACTGAACATTTTTTTGTGTATAGAGCAGAAAGCCAAGGGCAAGAAAATACAAGAATTTTGATAATTTAGTTAAAAGACCATTTCCAGTTCATGTTTCAAGGTTTGTACACATTCAGATCATCTTACTTCCTATTTAAGGGCTTCCCTGATAGCTCAGTTGGTAAAGAATCCACCTGTAGTGCAGGAGACCCCAGTTTGATTCCTGGGTCGGGAATATCCACTGGAGATGGGGTAGGCTACCCACTCCAGTATCTTTGGACTTCCCTTGTGGCTCAGCTGGTAAAGAATCTGCCTGCAATGTGGAAGACCTGGGTCCAGTCCCTAGGTTGGGAAGATCCTCTGCAGAAGGGAAAGGCTACCCACTCCAGTATTCTGGCCTGGAGAATTCCACGGACTACAGTTCAGTTCAGTTCAGTTCAGTTCAGTTGCTCAGTCGTGTCCGACTCTTTGTGACCCCGTGGACTGCAGGATGCCAGGCCTCCCTGTCCATCATCAACTAGAGGCAGACACTGCTTTCTATTTAAAGCTGAGTTTTAAGCATTGCTCACCTCTATTTATCCACAGATATCAGGCCCAAATCCTCTCTAAATTAATACTCTCAGATATCTCCGTGAACTCAGTACCATCATCACAGGTTCAGTCTCCAGTATGATGCCAGGGCAATGTGACTCCTCAGGTGACTTGCTCTGTGAGCAGCCAGTCAAAGAGGAATGGACTACATCAAGGCTTTTCATTTTTAAAAAGGATTTTTCTTTTTACAAATATAAAAATAACACTTACTTTCAACATGTCATCTATCAATAAAAGTTCTTGAGCTATCTTTTCTGAAATTAATACAAATACAATATAAAAGTATAACATCAAATTTGCATCCAATATTTAGAAAGATAAAATAAAGGGAATTATCCTGTGGTACAATGGCTAGGACTCCACCCTTTCACTGCCTAGTGCCTGGATTTGATCCCTGGTTGTGGGACTAAGATCCTGCAAGTCACACAGCATAGTCCACGAAAAAAAAAGAAAGAAAAGAAAGAATATATTTAATATAAGCAAATTCAGTGTTATAATTTTATATGTGCAAAAATTAAAAGCATGCCCATTATGACTATGCCTTGAAACTCAGGACTATGAAAGAGACAAGCAGTCTTCAACCAAACAACCAGCCAAAGAAACAAACAAGAAGAAATAAAATAAAAGATAAAAAGGGAAAAGAAATCTGCACTAAAATATAATGCATTTTCAGACCCTGTCTTCCAAGACATTCAAGTAATGATTTCTTCAGGAATATATCAGCAATAAATCCCTCCAATTTCTGTTGATTTCCTTGTGGAATACTTGGGGAGGTCAAATACTGACATGATCACTTAGAAGCACGCTGCCCTATCTAACATTTTTCTTCTCTGATTCATTGATGGAAAGGTTTGGAATCTAGTTATAAGAGACGTAATATCAGCAAATATTCCACTTGATCTGCGCATATTCCTTCCAGAAGCTTTCAGCTGCTAGGAGATTTGCAAGGCAGAGGTAGCTAAGGACAAAGGTTTCTAGTGGCTTTGTTTACCATGAATGATCCTGGGCAGGAGATGGAGAGGTGACAGGTAAGTCAGTTGAAATCTCATTAGAGGTGTTCTCTGACCAGGATGTTCATACCATCTGTTCTGAACTCCAGCCGCTATAGTTCAACAGTTTGAAATGAAACATCCTTGTGCTTCAAATGTTCTATCAAATTTCCATGATGAGATAGGTCCTTTCAGAGGTTCTGCCTGCGTCCTATGACTTTCTCAGTTGTCAGAATGTCCAGGTTTCATCAGCTGAGTTCCACTGTATTAAAGATCAGGAGCAGAAAATCTTTTCTTTAAAATATTTTAAAGATATATTTAAGTATCAGTGAGGGGTGACCTTGGGAGCAGTTGGGACGAACACACAGCATTTGTTGTCATGCTGATAGGCTCTGGGTGCTCTGTTCCAGCCAGCCTGTTGTGGGGTACTGTGGTGAGCCATGGGAAGTGCTATTTATTTGACTTTATTTGACTTTATTTGTGTGGAATGTAAAGTGGGGGTGGAGAGGGTCTCAGTGAGAGAGCAAGATTTTTTTTTTTAAACAAAATCTAAACTTTATTAGGAGAAATTTTTTTTTTAATTTTTATTTTTACTTTATTTTACTTTACAATACTGTATTGGTTTTGCCTTACATTGACATGAATCCACCACGGGTGTACATGCATTCCCAAACTTGAACCCCCCTCCCACCTCCCTCCCCATAACATCTCTCTGGGTGATTTGGGAAAATGGCATTGTAACAGGTATACTATCATGTAAGAATCGAATCGCCAGTCTATGTCCGACGCAGGATACAGCATGCTTGGGGCTGGTGCACGGTGATGACCCAGACAGAGCAAGATTTTAACTGTGGTAATGCAAGTAAGCCAACTTTTGAAACGACTTCTTTGGACCTAAGGTCAAATTCAATTTGCTGTATTGTTTTCCCTTTTAATAAAATGCTTGGGAAATCTGCCCTGAAGCAGACTGTGAGCTTTCTTCATTGAGCAGTGAGTGGTTTTGGGGCAGTGAAGTGTCTTTCATCTTTGGAACTAATTCCTGATAGATATGATTCTGACAATTGTGCTCTTATATCAGTTTTTCTCAAAATCTTTCAACAGATTTAGCCTACTTAATTTTTACTCTAGAGAAAAATAGATATGACAAGTGTTAATATTAGTATTGATTTAGCAGGATGACTCCCATAACCAAAATCACTGTGATTAAATGAAACCATGATGAAAATTCAACTCCTTTTGTCTTTAGTGCCGCTAAATTCCACTTATATTGCTTTCTTTTTTTTTTTTTTTTTTTGTTATTGAGGCAGTTTCGATGCTGCTTGTGGTTGAAGGGAGTCTCATATTGGAGCTGACAAAGCTCTGTAAAAAGAGCAACTTTAAATACTGTGGATCAAAGTGACCAAAGTTCCTACTTTGTTTCATATAATGTCCAATTTGTCCCTTTAGAAATGCCTTCATTTGCGTCAGAAAGATAGAAGAAAATCTTCTGTCTTTACTTTATTTTCATCATCTCCATAATCTTCCCAAAGAGACTATAACTTACCATCACTGTTAGTTTCCACTTTCTGAAGACAGGGAATGGTTGCAATGCCAGTTTTTTTGTAATCCTCTTTTCTGGCAGTGTCCTACAGATCACTGAATCTGTCTTTTTTTTTTTTTTTCAAGAATTTTCTCTACTCTCTGGATTTCATTTTATGTCGATTCTATTACTATTTCTTCAAGTTCCTTGGCCTTTTCTTCTGTGGTGTCAAATCTGCTATCAACCCTATCTAGTTATTTTCTAAAAATATTTTTTTCCTCAGAACTTTGAATGAATAGTTTCATCTATACCTCGCATTTAGTGTTACTAATGAGAAGATTTGCACTAGTCTCTTCTCAGTCCATTTTGGACTAGAATAGTGCCTGGCAGTGGGAGGCGCTTAATAATGTAATGTCAAATTGGTGAATGAATAAATAAGCAAATGACTGCTTTTCCAATTTTTACCCTAATATCCCCTGGATTAGAACTTCTCTGAGACCCTGGTGACAATCTTTTAGGTTCTATTCTGTTTATTAAACCAATTCTATTCTCTCTGAGATCAGTTACTAGGATTATTTACCTTAGTGTATCACTTGTTCTTAATTTTCCTCAAAGATCTGATTCTTCTTGATAATGGCTTATTTCTTCAGGTAGTTTTCTCTTTTTTGCTCCTCTGTAAATTTTATTCCTTTTACTTACATCCTCCATATAGTCCTTAATATTTCTGGGCCACTGATGGTACACTTACGGTTGCATAGTAATAAAAATACCTTCTTGGTAATTTCAGAGGGAACTTGGTGGACAGCAATGTGGACGTAAATGCTCTGTCCGCCATGTTGAACAGGAAACCTTGGCTGTAAATTCTCAAATCTGATCAGTTTATTCATAATGCTTCCAATTTGTCTACTTCGCTTTTTGCTTGAGGACATATCTTAATGTGATAAGTATTGCTCAGGGATTGTTGAGTAAAATCTGTTTCTCCTCATAAATATTCTTGTCTCCTTTCATGAGCTTTTAGGGGGAAGCAGAACCCAAAACCAGACAACAAAGGAAAACTTCTGTTAATTGAACAGATGTCGTTCTGTCTTGAGGCGCATGTTTATAAACTGTGAGGCATCAGCATTCTATGAGTGCAGACTTCCACTTTGAAACATCATTGAAACTTTTTAATATTAACTACTTGAGCGTGTTTTCTGCCTTTGTCTTATCTTTTCACCCTAAATATGAGGAAAACACCAAGTGACATTTGAAGAGAACCATGACAAGTTTATAGGAAGAAAATATGGCATCATTTTATGTTCTTTTAGTTTCTATTTCCTTGTGTTGATCTTATTTTTATATTCTTTGAAGATTGAATTAACTGTGTCCTCTGAACTCTGGGATTCCTACCAGATGAGCTATGTAATTAATCCACAAGCCTTCTTAGAACATTTAGGATGAATAAATCATCCCAGAAATTAAGCTGGCAGATTAAAAGTGATTTTTGATATCAAAATTTTTGGACCAAAAATAATTTTCAGTTGATAAATAACATTGTGAGACAGTTAAACTTACAGTTGATTATCTGAGCTTTCATAGTTTCCGAATGTAGTGAGGGCAAGTATGATCCAAAAGGATAACAGAAACTGGAAAGAACCTTAAGTTTGATGGACAATATTTGCAATAATTCTGTACCTTTTTAAGTGATTCAAAATCAAAGTTAAATGAATGCACTCTACAGATACATTTGGTCTGGTATTTATTTAGTATAAAAAAGAATAACTACAGTCTAAAGAATACATTTTATTTCCACTTTTTGTTAATCTCTATATTTCTTATTGAAATGGTACATTCTGCATTAGAATGAACCCCTTTGGATTTCTGTGAAATATATAGAGATGCCAAAATTTCATCCTGGCTTGAAGTGATGGCATAGTCCAGAGCTCTTTTTCTTGAGGAATCATTCTCATTTATGTTTCTTTCATCTCTGTGAATTTTTGTGAGTTCTTTTCCTGCATGAACATATTATCCCCTAATGAGGACATTAACATTTTTCTCTTTCCTTATCTAAAGTCTGTTAAAATCCACTGAGCTACTTAATTATTTAGTTAAGAGAAAACACCCTAATTGGAAAATATTCTCCTTCTTCGACCAGTTTTAGAATTCAGAGTTTCATAGCTAAAGCTTAAGAGAAATTTGCCAAAAGAACCTCAAGGTTCTAATTATAAGGATATATAATTTACATAGATCTACATATACATTTCAATTTTTTAAGAATTGGCATGCAAACTGATAAGGATAATTACTGGAGTATTTTAAGATTTTTCCCCTGTGATCGACCTAAGCACGTCATTTATTTCAAAAAGATATATTAGTTTGTTCTAATGAAAAGTGTCTCAAATAGACATAAATATTATTACTTAACATTCATGAAACTACCTGGAATAATTCTTTAATGGTGAGAATTGTAGTCTGGTGGGTCTATAGTCATCTGGACACAAAATCATGTGGGGAGAATCTCCCAGATTAGGGTTCAGTTACTCTGGAGTGAGGCTTGGACCTCTTGAGTCTTTTCAAAGCCTCCGGAGTCGCCCTTCCGAGCACTTGGGTAGAGTAAGCAACTGATGTGAAACGTATCATTTTACAAATGCTGCCACAGAAAATCACAACTGAGTTGTCATTAACAAACTTCAGCAGGGGCAAAGTAGTGAGCATTTTTTAAATTAATAATCCTCTTGAAGGTGAAGGTGAAGCTCAGTCGTGTTCGACTCTTTGCGACCCCGTGGACTGTAGCCTACCAGGCTCCTCCGTCCATGGGATTCCCCAGGCAAGAATACTGGAGTGGGTTGCCATTTCCTTCTCCAGGGGATCTTCCCGATCCAGGGATCAAACCCAGGTCTCCCGCATTGGAGGCAGACGCTTTAACCTCTGAGCCACCAGGGAAGCCCTTGGAAAGGCCTTATTATAACTGGCATGAAATCCAAATTACCAATCCTTCCATCTTTCCTTCCCTCCCCTCTCCCTTCCTTCCAGTCTTCCTTCAGTAGAAATCAAAACGATATGGTCTTCCTAGCTATCCTAGGAAGCTGAAGCGCCAATACTTTGGCCACTTGATATGAAGAGCCAACTTACTGGAAAAGACCCTGATGCTGGGAAAGATTGAGGGCGGGAGGAGAAGCGGGTGACAGAGGGTGAGATGGTTGGACACTATCACCCACTCAATGGTGTAAGTTTGAGCAAATTCTGGGAGATAGTGAAGGACAGGGAAGCCTGATGTGTTGCAGTCCATGGGGTCGCAAAGGGTCAGACACAGCTTAGCAACTGAACAACAGCAAGCTATCCAAAGTGATTAGGAACAAATGCCCATAAATTTTAATATTGTTTTATGCCTGATATGCTTTTATGCAAAATCTGCATAAATTCCTCTACATTGCCAGGTACACTCAGTTCAGTTCAGTCACTCAGTCGTGTCTGACTCTTTGCGACCCCATGGACTGCAACACACCAGGCTTCCCTGTCCATCAGCAACTCCCGGAGCTTACTCAAACTCATGTCCATTGAGTCAGTGATGCCATCCAACCATTTCATCCTCTGTCGTTCACTTCCCCTGCCTTCAGTCTTTCCCAGCATCAGGGTCTTTTCCAATGAGTCAGTTCTTCACATCAGGTGGTCAAAGTATTGGAGTTTCAGCTTCAGCATCAGTCCTTCCAATGAATATTCAGGACTGATTTCCTTTAGGATGGACTAGTTGGATGCCAGGTACCCTAGACGGGTTCAATGTTACTTCTGTACACAAATAATAAAGTGTATATTTAGTATCGAGCTAACCAAGCCTAATGCTAAGGAATACTAAGGGCTTCCTAACTCTGTGTCTTTTCACTGTTTTCTCACTAAACTGACTCCTTCTAATCAGAATGGTCTGCAATCTGTAGTAATACCTGGTATTAGTCACAATCACAAAGTCAATTTTTTCAATATTAACATTTCTAATCATTAATTTATAAACTATCAAATACAAGGTTACACCTGGCACTCCCAGGACAGCCACCAGGAACATGTATGTCCAGTAGTCTATAACTCTGGAAAGCAAATTTTGGGCATTTTATATTGGTTATATAAATATAGATGCATCTTGATTTAAGAAAGAAAAATGCACCAAGAAATCTATAACATTTGAGCTTGCATTACATACTCATATTCAGGTGATCGCAGCATAGTTTCTTCATGGACTTGATGTGTGTGTTTTTTTACAAAGTCACTGACAAGAGTCAACTGATGATTATAAAGAGCTACTCTGAAAATTAAAGACATGCACATGAACAAGAAATCACGGAATTATACTTAATACCGCTTGACAAGATTAAATATCTAACTCTTTCAGGTAAATAAGAAGAAATATTATGTTCTTTTGATAAAGAAAATCAAAATGTCATAACAAGCACATTCAGTGGATTTGCTATGTGTTTAAAACTTTCAAAAGCTTTAAAAATGGCTGAGATCAAACAAGTTACTGACGGTCACTAAGAAATTGTTTGAAAATATAGTGACTTTGGGGGAGAGTTCAGATGCTCTTCTAGTGTTGCTATTTTTGCCCCATTATGACTTTAAAAATTTCTTCCAGAAATGATATCAGGGAAGAAAGAGCAAAATAGTTCCTCTTGTGTGCAAGCCAGCTAGTTAACCACATCTACTGAACACCAGGTGGCTAATGGAACCCAAAGAGGTTAATTTAGCCAGCATCAAACTGCTTTCCTATATGATCATTTTGGTACCAAATTTTGCATCTGCAAGTGGACAAATTAGGAACATAAATTGGAAGTTTATACTGTGCAAAATTCACCCTAAATTGTAGAAACTAGATTTTTTATTTTGATGTGTATCCAGACCTTAACTTTCATAGATATAAAATTACTGAATTAAGACAAAATGTGTCCATAAAAGCCAACTCAGCATGTCATCACTTCGTACATGTGACACTAATACCAGTGACCTTTGGGGAGTGCACTCATGGAATTAAATATCGCTTCATTATGTGTAGCTTGTCCTGAAGGACGTTCCCTGAAATTTTAGAACGTCCTACATGGGAAGCAGAAAGTAAGAGAGAAAAGGGAGATTTGGTTCTGAAAGCTTGTGAAATAATGTCTTTAGTTTTAAAACACGGTACATTTAAAACCCTTCTTTTATTGAAGCTGGTGATGTGTTCGAGTAAAAGACTATTTTCCAGGTTTCTTTGTAACAAAGTTGTTGTTGTTCAACTGCCAAGTCATGTCCAACTCTTTTGAGACCCCATGGACTGTAGCCTGCCAGGTTCTTCTGTCCATGGGATTTCCCAGGTAAGAATAGTATAGTGCCATTTCCTTCTCTAGGGATCATCCTGACCCAGGGATCAAACCCGCATCTCCTGCATTGGCAGGCAGATTCTTTACCATCTGAGCCACCAGGGAAACCCCCTATAACAAAGTACAACCTTGTAATAAGCACTAGTCAACAGAAATAAGATAGAAATTTGGATATGATGTCCAGGTAGAGTGTTAGAGGAAGCTGGTCCTCTTTTTGCCTTCATTCCTTCTGCCTTGGACAGCAGACATGGTGGCTGAAGATTCAGCAACCTTACGATACTCTTGAGGACAGAAGTAATAAGCAAAAGATTCAGTTAGAAACAGAATGGGCTCTGAGGAATTTGTGGAACTGCTTACCTGGCCCCTGTTTGCCTGACTCAACTTTCAGGGTGTGAGAACAATTTCACAAGAGAACAATGCTTATACAACTGTTGTTAGAGGTTTTCTTTTTTTAATGCAGCCTAAACTAATTCTCGGAGAAGGCAATGGCACCCCACTCCAGTACTCTTGCCTGGAAAATCCCACGGACGGAGGAGCCTGGTGGGCTGCAGTCCTTGGGGTCGCTGAGGGTCGGACAGGACTGAGTGACTTCACTTTCACTTTTCACTTTCTTGCATTGGAGAAGCAAATGGAAACCCACTCCAGTGTTCTTGCCTGGAGAATCCCAGGGATGGGGGAGGCCAGTGGGCTGCTGTCTATGGGGTCGCACAGAGCCGGACACGACTGAAGTGACTTAGCAGCAGCTAATTCTAAGTGCTACTGCTAGTGGAGGAGAGGCATGACCACTGTGGCCACCTGCAGTGCCCCCATCCCTAGAAATCCCTAGAATTCCCAGCCATCAGCAAAGAGGAGGGACGAAAGCCATTGGAAGAAGCAAATAGCCTAGCACAGTGAGTTGGTCCTGATCTATTGGCTGGCCTTGTTGATTCCAGCAGAGAACTTCTCCAGGCAGAACACTATATCCTTGAGCACTGTGGACATCTCAAAAGTAAGTAAATCTTTAGACTGAATTCATAAAAATCATTCCAGCCAATCAGCTTGGTTTAAGTGAAAGTCACTCAGTCGTGTGTGACTCTTTGTGACCCCATGGACTGCACAGTCCATGGAATTCTCCAGGCCAGAATACTGGAATGGGTAGCCTTTCCCTTCTCCAGGGTATCTTCCCAACCCAGGGATTGAATCCAGCTCTCCTCCATTGCAGGCGGATTCTTTACCAGCTGAGCCACAAAGGAAGCCCAAGAATATTGGAGTGGGTAGCCTATCCCTTCTCCAGGGAATCTTCCCAACCCAGGAATCAAACTGGGGTCTCCTGCATTGCAGGCGGATTCTTTAATGGTTTAAAGAATAGAGTATTAAACCAACACTCAAGAAATTGGGGTCCCAGCAAGTTCCTCAAACTGACTTCTGTTTTCTGAGCAGTAAGTGAATTACTCCATTGCTGTCATGAAGTTGAGTCTTTTATGTGATCCTTGTTTTCTCTCCAGTGATGGTCCAACTGTGACTCCAGGTGAAGGTGATCCAAAGATAGTGGGAAAGTGAAAAAGCCTTAGGCAGAAGGCAAACCAAACAAACTAAAATTATGATGTTATATAATAGTCTCTGCTGATTGTGTATAATTTTGTGTACTATTATACACTAAGGTGAATTGAAGATGGTAAAGAAATACATAAAACTTATTTCGGAACTGATTCTGTTGCAATAGAGCAATAATAAAGAAGTAACTGTAATGCCCAAGCTACTCTTTTTTCCTCCTTCAATATATTTATTCTGTGTCTAGGTATAGCATGAAAGTGAAAGTTTAGTTGCTCAGTCATGTCCAACTCTTTGCAACCGCATGGACTATAGCTTGCCTCTCACGTCCATGGGATTCTCCAGGCAAGAATACTAGAGAGGGTTGCCATTTCCTTCTCCAGGGGATCTAACCAACCCAGGGATCAAACCTGGGTCTTCTGCATTGCAGGCAGATTCTTTCATCTGCGCCACCAAGGAAGCCCAAGGTATAGCATTGTATCTGTATTAGATTGTGAGAGTGGATACGGTTCCTTCCCCTCCTTACATGGCTGCCCAGCATTCTGCTGCTGCCTCTGTCTCCCCACCTAGCAGCCAGCCCCTAGAAGCTAGCTGCCCACAGACACACAGGTGAGCCCAGTCAAGGCCAGAAGGACTATCTGCTGCTGCTGCTGCTGCTGCTGCTGCTGCTGCTAAGTCACTTCAGTTATGTCCAACTCTGTGACCCCAGCGACGGCAGCCCACCAGGCTCCCCCATCCCTGGGATTCTCCAGGCAAGAACACTGGAGTGGGTTGCCATTTCCTTCTCCAATGCAGGAAAGTGAAAAGTGAAAGTGAAGTTGCTCAGTCGTGTCCAACTCTTAGCGACCCCATAGACTGCAGCCCACCAGGCTCCTCTGTCCATGGGATTTTCCAGGCAAGAGTACTGGAGTGGGATGCCATTGCCTTCTCCAGAAGGACCATCTAGATGGGCCCAAACTGCTGACTCACAGCATCTATGAACTAAACAAATTGTTGTTCTCTTAAGTCACTCATTTCTGAGGGTGTTTGCTATTCAGCCACATCTAAATGATACTTACTCCTATGACTATCTGAAACTAAATTTCCTTGGTTTTTTTTTTTCCTTTCCTCAAATGTAGAAAAAATATAAGGAAACTTTTCAGTACAACGTTTTCCCCCATATACTATCCTGTGCAAGGCAGGAAAACAAGGGAAGAGATGAAGGTCTCTTCTGTGTTCACCTGAAGGCCATCTAACTATTGCATTTTTACTTCGTGCTGAAGCAAATGGCCTAGACATCACTGTATATTGCCTTTCTTTATAATGAGATTTCATTATTTTTTAATGTCCTGGTCATTTTTGCCAGAAGCAGGCAAATCTGATGTGAACTGACTGTGTTAGAGGTACCTGGGATGTGAGATGTGAGTGAATCTTTGTCCAGTCACTGCCCTGTGAAGGGTTTCCCTGGTGTCTCAGAGGTAACGAATCTGCTTGTGATTCGGGAGACCTGGGTTCAATCCTTGGGTCAGGAAGATTCCTTGGAGAAGGGAATGGCTACCCACTCCAGTATTCTTGCCTGAAGAAGCTACAGTCCACGGGGTCACAAAGAGTCATATATGATTGAACAACTAACACCACCCTATGAGAAGGAAAGTCTCCATTGCCTAGTCCTGGGCTCCTGATCCAGGCTCACTCTTCCCTGCTCTTCCCCGCTCCACACAGGAAAATAGCAGCCTGCTGTCATTTGCAAGCTTCAAAGTTAATTTTTAAATAATATGTTTGTCCTCCCATGAAACCTTTGAGGTTTTTGTGGGTAAGTGCAGATATTGGCTAAATCAATAATCTGTTTTCTGACGCCCCACCTCATCCTGCAGAGCTCTGGCTGCAGTGGCCGCAGGGGTCTTGTTTTACAAGTGGACAGATTAGGAGCCCTGCTCAGCATGTAAATCTAGTGGTATTATACAAAAACTCCTCAAGCATCCATCTCATGCTTGTCACCGTGCCTGGATTCACTCCATCAGCTCATTATTTCTTCTGATCTTAAAGGTTTTTTAATGTTTAAGAGTTCCTTGTTAAGAGATAAACCTCCCCAGTATCACCACTTAGCACATCTGCAGGAATTAACTGATAACATCCTTGTAGGATGGAGGACAGGTCCTGAGAAAGCTAGGCAGTATCATTTCAGGGACTTCACCAAGTATTTGGGGGCCTCTCATTTTTAGCTTTACAATGATTCTTTGGAAGCCTCTGCTGATCATTCGCTATGACCTCCAAGTCTCTCACACTCAGCAGATGACGACTGACTTCTGTTCTATGAGATGCTAATGTTCCCTCATTACTACTTTGGTAGCAGGTTTATTTCACTGTTGAGTTTTGTTCAGGTCAAAGAATTTCATAAGAACTCTTAGAGGTCATCTCTTCTGATTCTCCCTCCATCCTGATTTTATAAACCAGAAAGGAGGATCAAAGAGGTCAAGTGACCTCCCTGGGCTCTGAGACTCTCTCCCACCACCCAGCTGCCAGGTTCCTCTTCTGAAATACACACACACAAATACACTTGCTCACACACACACACCCCCAAGGGTCCTGGGATTTGGAGGAGTCTGGTTTGGGGTTAAAATTAAAAGATGCTTGCTCCTTGGAAGAAAAGCTGTGACAAACCTATACAGCATATTAAAAAGCAGAGATATCACTTGCTGACAAATGTCCTTCTAGTCAGAGTTATGGTTTTTCCAGTAGTCATGAGAAGGCTGAGCTCCAAAGAACTGATGCTTTTGAACTGTGGGATTGGAGAAGACTCTTGAGAGTCCCTTGGACAGCAGGGAGGTCAAACCAGTCAATCCTAAAGGAAATCAACCCTGAACATTCATTGAAATGATTGACGCTGAAGCTGAAGCTCCAATACTTTCTCTATCTAATGGTGAAGAGCTGACTCATAGGAATAGACCTTGATACTGGGAAAGATTGAAGGCGGGAGGAGAAGGGGACGACAGAGGACGAGATGGTTGGATGGCATCACTGACTCAATGGACACGAATTTGAGCAAGCTCCAAGAGACGGTGAAGGACAGGGGAGCCTGGGTGCTGCAGTCCATGAGGTCACAAAGAGTCAGACCTGATTTAGCAACTGAACAACAAACAATAAGAAGCTTGGGATTAAAGGGAGAAAGGAGGGGAAGAGAAGGGAGAAATGGGAAAAAGGAAGGAAGGAAGACACATTTCAATGGGGAAGAGACATTAGGAGTACAGACATTGCCAGATCTTATCGAAAAAGCAAGAGAGTTCCAGAAAAACATCTATTTCTGCTTTACTGACTATGCCAAAGCCCTTGACTGTGTGGATCACAATAAACTGTGGAAAATTCTGAAAGAGATGGGAATACCAGACCACCTGACCTGCCTCTTGAGAAACCTATATGCAGGTCAGGAAGCAACTGTTAGAACTGGACATGGAACAACAGACTGCTTCCAAATAGGAAAAAAAATACGTCAAGGCTGTATATTGTCACCCTGCTTATTTAACTTCTATGCAGAGTACATCATGAGAAATGCTGGGCTGGAAGAAGCGCAAGCTGGAATCAAGATTGCCGGGAGAAACATCATTCACCTCAGATATGCAGATGACACCACCCTTATGGCAGAAAGTGAAGAAGAGCTAAAGAGCTTCTTGATGAAAGTGAAAGAGGAGAGTGAAAAGTTGGCTTAAAGCTCAATATTCAGAAAACAAAGATCATGGCATCTGGTCCCATCACTTCATGGGAAATAGATGGGGAAACAGTGGAAACAGTGTCAGACTTTATTTTTCTGGACTCCAAGATTGCTGCAGATGGTGATTGCAGCCATGAAATTGAAAGACGCTTACTCCTTGGAAGGAAAGTTATGACCAGCCTAGACAGCATATTAAAAAGCCGAGACATTACTTTGCCAACAAAGGTCCATCTAGTCAAGGCTGTGGTTTTTCCAGCAGTCATGTATGGATGTGAGAGTTGGACTATAAAGAAAGCTGAGTGCCAAAGAATTGATGCTTTTGAACTGCGGTGTTGGAGAAGACTCTTGAGAGTCTTCTCTGCAAGGAGATCTAACCAGTCCATCCTAAAGGACATCAGTTCTTGGTGTTCATTGGAAGGACTGATGTTGAAGCTGAAACTCCAATATTTTGGCCACCTCATGCAAAGAGCTGACTCGTATGAAAAGCCCTGATGCTGGGAAAGATTGAAAGCAGGAGGAGAAGGGGACAACAGAGGATGAGATGGTTGGATGGCATCACTGACTCAATGGACATGGATTTGGGTAGACTCTAGGAGTTGATGATGGACAGGGAGGCCTGGCTTGCTGCGGTTCATGGGGTCACAAAGAGTCGGACACAACTGAGTGACTGAACTGAACTGAACTGAACAACCCCTCAAAGGTGATGGAGACCACCTTTCTGAGTAATCACAACACCACCAGGAGGTCACGGTGGGGTGGACTTTGTACTCTGGTTACAGACTTATCAGGTTATGGCAAATGGAGCAATATTTAGAAAGAGCAATTCAATGATTTCATAATACAGGATAAAGCTCAAATTTCTTAATGTGGTGTTCAGATTCCTCCAGAACAAGACTATGTTATCACCCATTTTTTTCCTTCCAGCTTTTTTGAGATATAATTGTCATCATTTGTGTCCAGTTCTTTGCAATCCCATGGACTGTTGCTTGCTGGGTTCCTCTGTCCACAGGATTCTCCAGGCAGGAATACTGGAGTGGGTAGCCATTCCCTTCCCAACCCAAGGGTTGAACTCGGGTCTTCTGCATTGACAGGAAGATTCTTTACCTTCTGAGCTACTAGGGAAGCCCCATAATTGTCATATAACACTGTTTCAGTTCAAAGTGTACAGTGTAATGATTTGACTTATATACACCATGAAATAGTTATCCCAGTAAGTTTAGTGAAAATCCCTCATCTCCTATAGATGCAATCTCACCTAATCCCCCACTAAACCTCCACACGTCATATTCCACCCGTGGACACCCCATGGGCTACTTGCTGCCACAGCGTGTGCTGTTCCCAGTCTCATATCAAATGCCCTCCCTCCTTTGCTCTGCTTGGTGACTTTCTTTCCTTCCTAAAGCCCTCACCACTTCTGTGAGTACTTCCAGGCTCCTAAAACTCTCCAGGAGGAGTATATTGCTTTGTTTTCTTTTTATGTGTTCTCCAGGTTCTTTGTTCCTTTGTGCAGCACTTGTGAAAATAAACTATGGTTGGTCACGTGCTCGTCTGTCTTTCTCCCTTCTTGAGTTTGCCAGGTCCTCCTGGAATAAGAGCATGGAGGCTGCCAGATATTCCATAAATATTTGTTAAAGGTTAATGCTTCGGGTGATGTTTATGTTCCTGTCTGCCACATCTACTCAGGGTTCAGGAGGTTACTTCTCCTGGCCAGGCTAATCAAAGGCATGCGACTAGGTGGTCTGTGCCTGGTAAAGTCACAGATCATTAAACTTCATCCCCGGCGTTCAGTGAGCTGTTGAATAAGCCAGGCATTCCTTCTGTTGTCATTCTCTGAATTGACTCTTTGAACTGGACCCAGTGGATCTGGAAGATACTTATCCAGGCGGGGGTTGGGGTAGGGGCTGGAAACCAAGATGTTAACATCCTAACTGAAGCTTTCTTTGACTTACTCTTATTTGTTTATTTGCTGGTTGGGGAAATTATTTTTACTAAGGTCAAACTAAAATAAAAAATTTTGTTCGCATTGGAATTCAGATGACAAACCGCTATAATAATAGCAGTTGCTGTGATGCTAGCAAAATAAGTCATAGATATGCTCGTGTGATATTATACACGTAGCAGCTATCATTTATGCTAATTCAGAATTACAGGAGGTAGTGATTCATTGGTCCAATTTTTTAAAATTATTATTTATATAATTTTAATGGTTACTTTCCATTTATTATTATTATAAAATATCAGCCACATTCCTTCTGTTGCACAGTATATCCTTGAGCCCACGTTCCACCTGAGAGTTTATATCTTCCTCCCCCACCCCTAAACTGCTCCTCCTCCCACCTCCTTACTAGTCACCACTAATATGTTCTCTATATCAAGTCTTTTTCTTTTTAAATTATTTTTGCTAACTTATTGTCCAGTTTATTTTTACATGTTGGATTTTTCTTCATTCTTTGCAGAGAAGAGGGGATTTTGATCTTTGTTAAGAAACTGTAGGTTCTTATAGGTAATTTTTGTGTATTTTCTAGATGAATCCTAACACTGTCTTGCAAAAACAAACAGTTTAGGAGTCCAGATGGATATTAATCTGAGAGTTTTTGTCTTTGCGCATACACAGGCACTACTGACATTTAGAGCTAGGTTTGGGGACAGAGAAAGAAGAATAATGAATAAATATTCCTTAATGAAGAACACTGGACACCCAATGTGACTGCTGACCTCCTTAGCTTCCTGTTCTCTTCAGTCGTCATGGGTCAGAGACCAACAATTCTGTTTTCCTGAACCTTTCCTGACTTTTATGTGTCCCCCTCCTCTCTCAAAGCCTAAAGTCTGCATCAAAGTGTTTTCAGGGTTATTATCTTCTTGATTGGGCTTAGTCACATGAAAGCAAAGGAGAAACAGGTAATCCTCTTCCACGTTCTCTGGGGTCTAATTATCGTCAGGCATCTTTTAGGTCTAATCATTAAAACTATGTGCACTCACACGTGTACACACAGGCACACGTGAAAGAAAGTGCTTCAGCAAGGTACAAATATGACCATACACTTTTGTATCTGGTATTTCCAAGCAATTTTCTGAAGTGTTACACCTTTGAACCAAGAAATATAATATGGATTTAAAGATAACTTTGTGTTGATATGTATGTTACATTGACTTGCCAAGTTTTAATTTCAAGTATAAAAATGAGGAACATACTGTAATTTAAAACTAGTATTTGCAACATGAAATAGATGGACATAATAAGTGTTTTTAATGATGGTTTCAATTGTGTGTCACATATTCATAATACATGTAGTTTAGATAAGCTGCCATTATTATCATGGAATATAGCAGAGATGTGACATTATAACAGTCCTGAAGTCATACTAGGTTATTTTCTACACTGTTGGCTGTTGAGAGAGATAGCTACTATGCAGCCTCATTTAAATCCTACCTTATCACCACCAGGGAAATATTATTATTCCCACGTTATAGATGAGGAAACAAAGGTTCAGAGAACTTGAAAGTAATTTTCTCCAGATTACAAACTGGCAAATCAATCTGGACTCAGTTGTCTCTGGTTCCAAAGCTCCTATAGGCACAAATATGTTATCACACTGTCTCCTCCAACAGGTATTGTTCTTTCTTATTTAGAACCTTCCTTCTCACTTCCAGACCCAATGAACAAAGCTAAAACAGTGTATGAAGAGAGATGGCTCAAAGGACATTTAGTTGAGTATGGACTTCATAAGCTAAATACGTTATTTTTACATGCACTATTTACAGTACACAAAACATGGAATCAACCTAAGTGTCCATCAACAGATAAATGGATAAAGAAGATATCACACATAAATACAATAGGATACTACTCAGCCATAAAAAAATGAAATAATGCCATGAGCAGCAGCAGGGATGGACTAGAGATTATCATACTGAGTGAAGTAAGTCACAAAGAGAAAACCAAATACCATATGATATCACCAATAGGTGGAAGGCAACGGCACCCCACTCCACTACTTTTGCCTGGAAAATCCCATGGACGGAGGAGCCTGGTAGGCTGCAGTCCATGGGGTCGCTAAGAGTCAGACATGACTGAGCAACTTCACTTTCTCTTTTCACCTTCATGCGTTGGAGAAGGAAATGGCAACCCACTCGAGTGTTCTTGCCTGGAGAATCCCAGGGCCGGGGGCCGGGGGAGGGGCTGGTGGGCTGCCGTCTATGGGGTCGCACAAAGTCGGACATGACTGAAGTGACTTAGCAGCAGCAAAATATGACCACAAACGAACTTATCTACAAAACAGAAACAGACTCACAGACATGGAAAACAGACTTGTGGTTGTCAAGCGGGGATGGGAGAGTGTGGAATAGAGAGGAGCTAGGCAGGGATGGACTAGGAGTTTGGGATTCACAGATGAAAATTATTATATACAGGATAGATAAATAACAAAGTCTTACCATGCAGCACAGGGAACTATATTCAATATCTTGTAATAAACCATAATGGAAAAGAAAAAAATTTTAAGGTACTTTACCTTTGATACTATATCTTAAAGACAAATATCTAAAGAGATAAGTAGGTAAGTTCAAAATAATATATTTATTGCCACGACTTATACTAAAGCTTCTTTGCTCCTGTGTGAAATATTACCATAATCTCCTCACTGATCTTTATGTCTCAGTCACTGAATCTCTGATCTGTTTTATATTCTGCCTCCAGGTAAATCTTCACAAAAACGTGATGCTCTTCTCTTCAAAAAACCTGTGGTTGCAAAGTTCAGCTCTCTTATGCCTCTGAATGACTAGAGTATGCTATTTCTACTACTCACGTGATACTTAACTCATACCCTCTTGTTATTTAGCAATAGGTACACAATTTATATTTCTTTACAGAATGTAAGCATTTTAAGGGTGAGCCCTTAAGTATGTAGCCAAAGTAAACACTTTGTAAATAATTATCAGATTAGGAATTTTCCAATTAGGCTGCAGAGAGTGCATTATTTTGGTTCTGTATCTGGCTCTTCCAGTGAGCTCAACTCAGTCATGCTCTTCATTCCTGAGAAACTCAAAAACCTGCCACCATCCCATCTTAGTAATCTGCCCAGCTTTCCCTCCCTCCTTTATTTCAATCCTTTTCTTTTGGTTCTGCTCTCTAGCCACTAAATCCTTCTTCTGAGTATACTGGATCGGTCGACACATTTAAGCTCCAAATATGATTCTCCAACTCCGATTCTGGGTATCCTGTCTTGGAACCAGCCATTGTCAACTGTCTTATAACTTGTGCCAATAATTGTGGATATTCCTTGCCGCACAATCTGGCTCAGGGAGCTGACACTTGAGCCAACCTCCTTGAATTCCTGCCAGGGAACATAGATTGAGCACATTGTCTGAAAAACTTATTATCCATTAGGTACCCAGTGGATTAACAGATGGGAAATCACTGGGCTTCTCAGACAACAAAGCAAGGGTTGATTGGCAAGCCTTTTAGAGGCATGCCTCCTTAAACTGAAGGGGAGGCAAGAAAAATAGGACCCAAAGCGTAATAGAAAGAGCCTCAGCTCCAGAGTCCAGATGCAGAGACTCCAGATGTATTTCTTAGGACTGTTGGGTGCAGGTAATGGTACTGACATGTCCCTTGAGGGCTGTGGAAAGAAACAACCAAATGAGAAGATGCGTATGAAAGTTCTTTGCTAACCGTAAATGTTAAAAGCTGCAACTAACAGAGACGCTTCTCTGAGGCTGTTTCCCGTGTGGCAAATGAGGATGTTGACGGGAACATCCTCAACCTACCAGGGCTAAGAGACACAAGCTCATGTCTCTCCACACCCGGAAGAGAGCTTCCAGTCCTGTATCTTTACCCAGGGACTATCTGGAGGTTACTGTTTCCTCTGAGGATTCACTGATGCAGGAACCAGAGCACAAAGTCACCAGGCTGGAAGTGAGGGATCAGTCATAGCTATTCTCTCCTCTGCCCCTGTGCCAGTTGCCCAGCCCCCTGGAAGAGCTGGTCTCCAGCAGGTCCTGGAGGGGCTATGCCCCCAAACCTAAAAGGCAGCGAAGATAGGCCCTCCTCGGGGTGGTCTAGAGTTGAGAAGCTTGTCCATGAAATATTTGCCCCTTTTACTCTCCAATAGAACATAGGGGTTTCAAATAACATCTTGCCTGTGCCCCTCACAATGGAGCAGCAGCTGTGTTTCCTGGAAAAGCTCTGGCCAGCTCTGTCGTGTACATCTACATCTGTTCTCCCTTCTTCCCTGCCTCACTTTCTTCCTTCCCTCTCGCTTGTTACCCTGAGGTGACACTCTCAGATGTGGTGCTAGTGGTCAAGAATCTGCCTGCCAATGCAGGAGATACAAGAGACTCGGATTCGGTCCCTGGGCTGGGAAGATCCCCTGGATAAGGAAAAGGCAACTCACGCCAGTATTCTTGCCTGGGAAATACCATGGACAAAGGATCCTGGTGGGCCTCAGTCCATAGGGTCACAAGTAACTGGACATGCCTGAACACATATGCACATATATTGATATTACAAAATGGCCCCTACAAGAGTTTACTTAACATCCACCACCAGACATAATTACAAACATGTTTCCCCTTGTAATGAGAGCTTTTCAGACCCACTCTCATAGCAACCTTCAAATATACCATAAAGGATTGACTGTAGTCAACATGCTGTACATTACATCCCCAGGATTTATTTATCTTGTAGCTGGAAGTTCCTGCCTTTTGTAACCCACGCACTTTCCTTGGAATGTGTGCAGACCGAGGAGTTTTTACAGCAAGATCCACCCAAAGGTAGAGAATCTATCCTTGGGTCACACAGAGCTAGAGTAATTTGGTGGAAATGAATGCAATTAACGTTGAGATTTGCAGGGATTTGTGTAATCATTTGTAGAGTTTTAGAAAGCTAAAACTATATGAGTGGTCGATGAAGTGTCTGCACTTTGAATCTGAACATTGAGAAATTGCAGCGTGAGAGGGATGAAGGACCCCCAGCATCAGTATTCAGCCCCAAGGCATGTGATTATCCACGTGGAGGAGGAACCAGCTGGGGTCAAGTCATGAACACAGAGGGGAGTCTGGCTAGAACTCTGAGGCCCCCATTCCCTTTGCTACACTTAGGGAAGTGTTTTAGCAAAAAACAGTACCAGACCCACATCATGCAACAGCTTTTGTTTGGGAGTAAGTGTATGTTTGAACTGTATACACTTTATCCCATGAGATTATTTTGGTCATTTTCATTTCTCACTTTTTAGCCCTTTTGGTCCTTTTTATGAAATTCCTAGGAAACGACCTTGTTCATATAGGCTGAATGATAACCATCAGAAACTGGATGACCTGTCTAGCAACTGTAGTCATTCTTTGAAGTGAAGGCCAGGGGAGAACTAGGGGAGACAAGCACAGAGCCCTTGGCCTAGAAGGGCTTTGATGGAGAGCACTGGGAAGGTTGTTGGACTAAGCATGCTATTCTCCTCCCCAAAGAGAGAGAGGAAGAAAGTATTCAGAACAAGGTTGTTTGTAGAAACTCACGGTTGGAGCTGAGGAGGAAGAGGGAGAAAGCATTCGGCATACAAAGATAGTTGATCAAAATATAGACATGGTGGCAGATTGCCCAAGAGGAAAACTGTCATGAGGAGCCAGTCAGGATTAAGCCATGGAGCTCCTTCTTTGCGAATGTATGATCCGAAAAATGCTATGTAGAGACAAGCTGAGGGTCATTTGATAAGAATGGTGGTGGTCTGCAGGGTCAAGGGTATCCAACAAGATGATTGTGTGTGACAGCCATTGCTGACCTAACTTCATTCTTTCAGGAGCAACTGATGTGAAATCTGACACTCCCCCCAGCCCCACCACCTAGTTTCCAGTAAGTAACATCCCTTATAGAATGGTTCTCAAATAAGACTTAGATTGAAAATGCCTTTGATTATACACATCTAATCAGGTTCCTGATTTACCTGTGGTGAAATAGCAAACTTGGTCAATGTATCCTTCAAGTTTACCTCCTGAGATTTTCTCTGGTAAAGCAAACCTTTTTTCTTTTCCTTAGGCGGGGCTATTGATCAGGAGAGTGGCTTTCCAGGGTACCGCCTCTAGGCAGAGCCCAAGCTCACATCTAAAGGAAGGAATTTACAGCTTCTTTACGTTTGGGAAGATGCAAAAGCCTGGGCTCACTGAAACCATTCCTTTGATAAGTGCCTGAGCTCTCTGGGGCCAGTATCCTGTTCTTTTCCATCCTGAGTCCCCTCAGGGCTCACCATTAGGGGCCCCGGTGACTGTTGGCTACAAATGCAACATCCTTTGTTTACTCATTTGTCAGGTAATATTTTTCATTCAGAGCCTTGATCATCTCTTCCTCTTCTATTAACTTTCACATATATTTGGGGAGGGGGAGGGCGGCGCACACTGCAAAGCTTGTGGAATCTTAGTTCCCCAGTCAGGAATCGAACCCAAGCTGTCAGCAGTGTTAACACAGAGTCCTAACCACTGAGCCACCAGGGAGTTCCTTATGTTGATTTAAAAAACATTCACAACCTAAAAGTTGATAGTTATGTTTTATTTGGTGAGAATTTTTAGGACTTCAAGCCCGAGAGGTAGCAACTCAAGTAACCCTGAGAGAACCGCTCCGAGGAGGCGAGGGGAGGAGTCAGGTATATACAAGTTTTGCAACAAGGAGCAGGTAGTCTGAACATCAAAAGATTATTGCTAATTAAAAAAAAAAAAAACACAGATATCTCAAGTTAAGGAATTTAGTGCTTTACTATGTATGGGAAGATGCAAGAAAAAGAGCCTGGGCTCACTCAAATCATTCCTTGGGCGGGGGGGGGGGGGGGGGGGGGGCGCGGTTCCCTGATGACTCAGATGGAAAAGCATCTGCCTGAAGTGTGGGAGACCCAGGTTTGATCCCTGGGTCAGGAGGATCCCCTTGAGAAGGAAATGGCAACCCACTCCAGTACTCTTGCCTGGAGAATTCCATGGATGGAGGAGCCTGGTAGGCTACAGTCCATGGGGTTGCAAAGAGTTGGACATGACTGAGCGACTTCACTTTCACTTTCAGTTATCCAGGTCCACTATCCTGTGTTTTTCCACATCCTGAGCTCCACTGGGGTTCGACATAGGGATGGCTGGAACCTGATGGCTGCTAGATGGTGGGTGTTCTTTTCCTTCCTGAGTTTCCTCAGGGTTCACCAGCTCACATTGGATGGCTACAATCACCGATGACTGTGACATCCCTGATGACTGTGACACCCTTGTTTACTGATATGGCAGGAAATACTCCATTTCTCATATTCATATGTGTATATATTCTTAATCTTCATTTTATTCAAAGAAGCAGAGTATATACATTGAAATAAATGTCTTACAGGCAGGACTTCCTTCAACTAGACTGGATCTACAGGACTCCATGGGCCAGGCCCTAGGATGGAATTAGACATGCGAGCTGTCACCCTGTGATATAGGCAGCCCTTTTAAGGACTGAAATGTGCCATTTTAAGGGGCTCAGTTCTCTACTACGTCAAGTCTCATTTGGTGAGCTGGAACCACTTAGGAAACAACTTTTTTTATTTTGGGCAGATCCCCAGGAAATTAGGTCATTAACATCAAAGTGTTGTATACTAAACTGCTATATTGCCAAAAACCCATAACAAGCAGAGAAGGAAAAAAAAAAAAAAAACCCAAAGAAATGTGCTAGTTATTATGCCATCTCTTCTTTATTCCTAATTATCACAACAAATTGCTAAACCCTTAGAAACTCTCCTTATAGCTGTCTCGGTGCTACAGAAAAGAGAAAATTTGTAGTTAGAGCAATGAATCCCTAGTTTAAGGTTAATGTAAACCAGGATTTTAAAACTCCTATCATTTTGACAGTACTCAACTAATAAAGAGTTCTGACTTGGAATTGTGCATCCCTCTGGGGGGCTGTAGGTTTCGGACACCTTCTTAAGCAGAATTGGATCTCTTCTTGATGGTTTTCTCTGCTCCTCTTTTCAGGTATGTTTCCCAGGAGCCTCGGGGAGCGTTAACAGTCCCCAAACAGATGGGCTTTCGCTTTATGTGCTCCCCTCCACTCGGGTAGGAAAAGCACAGCTGCATGAAGCAATTTTGTGTAAAAGATTTCCTAAATACACCCGCCGCTTTCCATCTGCTCTTCAGCAGGGAGCTGGAACCTGGGAGCCGCAGGCTCCTAGCTGGTTAAGGACTAAGCACATCTATTCTACTTGGGTCTTTATCTCTTTAGTGGCGCAGACATGCTTATTAGCAATCACGCCTATCTTCAGGAACATTTTATTCCATCCATTCCCTGGCTGGCTCTCAGGAGCCTTCAGCATTAATCGGGGGTAGGCTAAGTATTGTAGCAAACATCCCCAGATCTCAGCATCTTTGCGGAATACAAATACTCATTTCCCACTCAAGCCACATTCAGTGTGCGGTGGGATCTGGGGTTGGGCCTCGGGGTGGGTTGCCAGAGCCCTTCTGTCTTCCACCCACTTTCTGTCCCTGGGGTCCTCTTCCCTTGGTTGCAGGGAAGATTGTGCGGGAAGCTTTGCTGGGTCAAGCCTGTAGGTGGTATCCTTTATTCTGCTCAACTTCAAGGTCATGAGGAGACATCCATGTGCAAGTAGAGCTGAGATGGGTGATCGACAAAGAGCCCAGAAGAGCAAAGAATTAGAATTTGGTAAGAACATGACAGTATCTCTCTCCTATTTTGTTGTCCCCACTTTTCCATTTTTGGTGTATTAGCAGTTTTTGACAAATAGGCTGTTTGCTCAGAATTTACCCCAGTAAGCAATTTGTTCAGTGGGGATCTTGGATTCCATGTTCGCAGAAGTCTCTACCTTCACCACCAGTACCTACCATCACTTGTGAATCACGTAAGGTTCAGTTTGTTTCTCTCAAATCAGTTCACAGGCGGATTTAAGCCATCTCCATCAGAGGAACAACTCCCATGCCTCTAGCGGTCAGGGAGGTGAGGCCAAGAGCGTCTTGGGATGGACATTAACAAGAAGTGAATTCTTGAGGCTGTGATGGAAACAGGAGGTGCATCTCCTGGTTTCTATGAGCTGTTCTGCGGCCCCTACCAGTAGTAACCAAGATGGAGCATGGCCCTGGGGTTGTAAGACCATCCACTTGTTTAAGAGAAAAGGAAATCCAGATTTTTCCAAAAAATGTCTTCATTTGGAAATGTTAGCCTAACTGAAAACTATCTTTAAATTTCTGAGCAGGCCATTCAAATGTATGTGAAGGCCAGACTTGGCTGGGAGGCTGCCATTTTGCAAGCTCTGTTTGAACTCTTCTGCCCTCGTGAGTAAAGACAAGCATTCAGGAGAAACCAGAGCAGTGAAGCCAGCCCTTTTCCAGAGGAAGGCGAAAGGTGCCATCTGCTTCCTCAAAAGCCTGGGGTTGCGGTTTTAGGAACATTCATCTCTGCAAGGGTAATTAAGACTGGGAATTCTACAGCTGGACACCTTGTTGGTTCTTTGCAAATGTTACAGATACCAAATGTAAAGATGTTGAAGTTCTTTCTTAAGGACAAAAAGGAATAGAACGGTGTCTCTAAATTTGATGCTGCTTAGAAGGAAGTTGTGGAGTAGGAAATGGTAAACTGCTCCAGTATTCTTGCCTGGAAGATTGCATGGACAGAGGAGCCTAGAGGCTACAGTCCATGGGGCTGCAAAAGAGTCGGACACAGCTGAGCAATTGAGTACACACACACAGCAGGAAATTGCTGTGTGTGTCTGTGTGTGTTGTGGTGCATATTGGTGTGTCTATGTACTGTGATGTGTGTGTTTGTATATGTGCATGTGTGTGTCTATCTGCACATATCAATGGAACTTGACTATACTTAAAATGGCATATACTTTCAGCCAAATTAGCAAAAGTGCTTTCTACTAGAAATAGGTCTATAATGTTTTGTTTTTAAAACGTTGGTTAATGGGTGTGAAGAATGGTAGGGGAGAAGGGTAGATAATGAAGGGAGTGTGGTCAACAGTATAGTGAAAAATATTACCTGGGGTAACCACTCATTGGCTACAAATGGAGGCATAGGCGTAGAAGAGAGAGACAGGGAAGGTGGACACACACGCCAGTGACCAGGGACTTCCCACTTCTCTAACCCACAAAGCCGAAGCCCAGCATCCTTCTTTAGGGAAAGAATAAGCCAGAAATATCTCACTGAGCATGAGGCTGCAGGAATGGCAATGCTGGGAATCTGGGCCCACATTCTGGAATTTGGAGAGAGAAGGTTAAGATACGGCTCAAAGCAAGTCCCAAATTAAAAGATTAAATTTAAAAAGATTCAAATAAATATACAGACCCTTAAGAGAACAGATATGAATTAAGAGAGGGTAACAGAGAGGAATTAACAGGAACTAGACATTAAGGCACTATACAGTCATAAAATAAAAAATGTGTTTGTGTGTGTGTGTGTGTTTATGCACGTGCACTGATTGCTTCTATAAGTCCTCGCTAGACATAACAAGACGTCGCTGGAGGTCTGACCTTTGTGTGCTTTCCAGCCCCGGCTCGTCTTGCCCAGGAGTGACATCTGTTGTCACTAAACGCTGCCCAGAGCTCAGATTTCCAGCCTCAGACACACTGTGTATGTTCTTAACAGAGGTAGGATTACTTGAGTCGGCTTAACGTTATTTTGCTTTTCTTTACTCACTAGGACTTCCCTTCAAACATCATTGATTATTGAAATTTTGCACACATCTTATGTATCATGGAGAGGTTTTCTCCTGTAAATTTCTTTCTATGATATAGCTCTAATTTTAGAAATCTTTCTTCTTTCTTTTTTAGTTGAGATACAATTGTCATATGATATTATATTACTTTCAGGCATACAACGTACAGGAATCTTTCCTTTCCTAAGAAACTTGCCTGCCCTTAACAATAAGACTTTGTATTTTGCAACTAGCCACATTCCAGAGTAACTGTTAAAGTGTTTTCACTTTTTTGAACCTTATTATTTTTATTTATACATAATTTTTATGGTATATTATGAAACTTAGCATAGGCCTGGCCCCTGGGGACATGAACCTTCAATAATTAAAATGTAAGTCATCAGTTGTGATTTATTTAATTAATCTAAATTTAAGCAATTCAGTTTTCTTTCCTATAAATGAAGAGCAAAAGATTTTAAATCCCTGTATACTTATGCAGACTTTAGAAATTGCTTGAATTTCATTAGATAATGATGCAGATTTCTTGTAAACATAGAAGAATCTTTTAATGGTAGGGATATGTATCCTAACATCCTCTGGGAATAAAAGATTAGAATTTTCATGAAACTGATTGGTTTGAGGCTGAATCCCACTGACATTCTCTTTTTTTCCAGAAGTTCTCTTGCCTTTATTTTTCCAAGGCCAAAGAAATCAGAGATAATCTAAAACTTAAGGTAAAGTTTAAATTCCTTCAGGTATATGCCAAATTCAATCAAGGTAAGTGAATTCTGCCAGGAATAGACAATGCCGAGGAATTGAGCTGAAACAGAATTCACTTCTTTGGGCCCGTTAACTCTGTCAAGGAGAGCAGGATACACTTAGTGCCAAAAGTGGAGCTCTGCCTATGGTTCTTTCTTTTTTTTTAATTTTTAAAAATTGGAATGTAATTGCTTTGCAATATTGTGTTAGTTTCTGCTGTACAACAACATGAATCAACTATAAGTATACATATATCCCCTCCCTCTTGAGCCCCCCTTCCACCCCACTTCCATCCTACCCTTCTAGGTCATCACAGCACACCTAGCCGAGCTCCCTGTGTGATTCTAAATATTCCCCTTGGACAATGAAAATAATCTGGAGAGGGACTCTCTTAAGGCACCCAGGGTCTCCATGCAAATTTGGATTCCTTTTTACTTGCCATTTATGATTAAGAAGCCAAAGAATAAAGCTAGGAGTCGCATAATCCCCAAAACCAAAACGAGGGGAAGGGACGTCCCTGGTGGTCCAGTGGTTAAGACTCTGAGATTTCATAGCAGGGGCGTGGTATGGATTCAATCCCTGGTCAGGGAACTAAGATCCTACGTGCCATGTGGCGGGCCCAGAAAAAAAAAAAGGAGGGGGCAATAATGGGAGCTGACAAAGAAGAACTGGCAAAACTCCAGTTGATAGCAATCAAGTTGAGCAGACTCCCTCAGGCTCCCTCTGGTGTGTGTGCTACTTATGTTTATCTTCACCTCTGTACGGGTTACGTTTCCAGCCCACACAGGGAACACAGACGCAGGTTAAGATGACAGATGAATCATAGCCACTGATGATAGAACGAAAAAAGTTTTGTGAATTAACTTTGGAGGAGTAGAAAACACACACCAGTGAAATTTCCACTTTATAGGAAATTGCTCCTAGATGGGAATTCTTCCTAAATATTTACCCACACTAGAAAAGAGATGTCAAATCACTTGCCAAGAATGAGACCACTTGAGATTTTATCATTTTCTTCACTAAGGTATTTGATTCAGGAATGCCTGAACTACATTCAGTGTTGGTTTCTGGCTTATGTTTAACCTTTGGGTGTGTAAGGCAAAGAATGTTTGCTAATCACGTTTAGCCCCATAAAATCTGGCAGCTTAAAATGTTGACACTATTTTGGAGCTATGCACTCCAAAAAGATGAAGATATTGTATAAATGTAACCAAGTGTCACAATAACTATTTTCATTACTACTGCTTAATATCTCACAACATAATATTGTAGTCATGGTCTAACAAGATGCTTGCCTTAGCTTGTGTGTGTGTGTGTGAGAGCACACGTGTGCGCTCAGCTCTCTGATTCTTTGCAACCCTGTGGACTATATCCCCTTAGGCTCCTCCGTCTGTGAAGTTTTCCAGGCAAAAATATTGGAGTGGGTTGCTATTTCCTTCTACATCTCTTAGCTTAATTCAGCAAAATGTTTGTATATCATAGTGACAATTTAATGCAAATTCTTGAGATTGTTTGAAAACTCTTTGAATACTTACTGATTTCAAACTGGGGGCTAAACAGTACCTGATGGTATTACAGGTATTTCCAAAGCTCTGACAAATGGACCTCGCGTACCAACTTTCTGGGTCTAAGACACACTGACTACCCAGCCTCTTTTAACCAGGGGACACATTTTCAGCCTAGGAAGCCTCAGCCTTTCAGCAGAGTTTGCTGCTGTGAGGAAGAAGAGGTCCAATTTTTGACAGGCCAACCCTGTTCAGGGTTGCAGATGTCACGGCAAGATCACCCTCAGCCTGCTGAAGAGGAAAATGTATGACTAAGGCACATGGCATTGATGCAAACTGGTTTCAAGGACATTTCTCTGTCTATTTCATTCCTATATTCACTCATTCACTCCTTTGTATCTTCTCTCATGAGTTATTTGTTGATACCCATGTGTTTGTTCTCTGTTCAGAGTTAAGACACAATTCTGAAGGGAAAAGAGATGAAAAAGAAAGAGGAGGAAGACCAGAAGGAAGAAGATTATAAGAATAAGGATAAAAAGGCAGCACGCAATTACTGAGCAATTATTACATGTCAAGTCCTGCACTGAGTGTGTTATTGCTGTCTATAGATGTATTATCTCATTGAAACCTCTTAATTCTTAGAGCAAATACTGGTATTAATATTTATTCCCATGTTTCAGATGAGAAAACAGATTTATCCAGGGAAGAAAAGATCCCAGGCAAAACAACTAGTAAGCAGTGACTTTGTTCTAAAACCAAGACACTCTGATTTAAGAAGCAATACTTCATTACAATCAAGAGTATGGTGTGTGGAAATAACTGCCAGAGTTCAAATTGTGGATCTGCCACTTACTGGCTGTGTGACCTTCAGAAAGATAACCTCTGTCTGCCCCTGCTTCCCATGGGGTGGTTACAGAGATTAGAAGCGTTCATCTATACAAAGAAGTCAGAATAACGCAAGGCACATAGCATGCACTGCAAAACCCAGGCACATAATTATCACTTGCCTGTTCTCATGGAGCAGAGAGTCAAAATCAAAGGACAGGAGCTTCCCTAGTGGTTCAGTGGTTAAGACCTCACCTTCCAATGCAGGGGGTGTGAGTTTGATTCCTGGCCCAGGAGCTAAGATCCCACATGCCTTGCAGCCAAAAGTCCCAAAACATGAAACAGAAACAGTATGACAAGAAATTCAACCAAAACTCCTGGAGTCCAGACCAGGAGTTTTAGGAAATGCTTCCTTGAGCAGGTGACACCAAAGTGGAAAGACTTGAAGAAGGAGAAGGAGAAATGAAACTAGCTCAGGGAGTTGGGACCTGTGAGCCATGAAGGCTAATTATTTCTGAAAAACATCAAGTGTTAAAAAAAAAATTAATTCAGGGAATTACTGCAAGTCTTTACCAAAATTTTCCTGACTATTGTAGCAGAATATAGCACGCTTGGCGCTTCCCAGATGTTACTAGTCGGAAAGAATCCACCTGGCAATGTAGGAGACACAGGGGACATGGGTTTGATCCCTGGGTCAGGAAGATCTCCTGGAGGAGGAAATGGCAACCCACTCCAGTATTCTTGCCTGCAGAATCCCATGGTGGGCTACAGTCCCTGGGGTTGCCAAGAGTCAGACGTGACTGAGTGACTAAGCGTGCACGTAACACACTTGACAAAGAATAGTGTAAATGACATTTACTAATAGATGCTAATAATTGGATCTGCAATTAACATTCGCATCAAGAATTTAAAAATTATTTTGATAGCTGTACACTGATATTTAACACCATTCATATCTGTGTATCAGGATACACAGAAAGGTCAGTTTTCTCTCTTTTCCTGTTGCCACTAGTCCTTTACTGTCCTTGCCTGTCTGTCCTCTCTGCTCCCCCATGGAGTTTCCCAGAGACAGTATTCATATAGGTTTTAAGTGCCTACTACAAACGTCTGTGTCCTCTCAGTGTGCTCACAGCCCTCGTGGTACCCACTGAAGAGAGAAGGCAGCCTGGGTGATGGGGAGCAAGAGGAAGCAGGTATTGTTGAGGAAACACATGACTGCTTAGTTTCTCTCTAGCCTGTTTTGAGGATGTAAGACTTATTCAGCACTCCCGCTTGCCTGCTCTGCACGAGGAGGCTGACTGCTCTTTGTGTCATCAATTGCTTAACTTCGGTCAGAACATCTCAATGTCCAGACTGTAGTGCTTCTACCCAGAGCAAAATGAATAATATAATATGATTTCAATCAAGGCTATGATGAGGTCAGCCTGATCCTAGATGTAAAAATCCATGTAAAACCCATGTTTCTTCATGTCTTAGCAAGAGAGGGTTATGCAATCCACAAAAAAGCAAACCAAGAAAGATTTTGCTTTCCTTAGCCCTTGCGATGAATTCCTAACTGCTATAAGAAGAAAATGACAACCCATTCCAGTATTCTTGCCTGGAAAAATCCCATGGACAGATGAGACTATAGCTCATAGAGTAGCAAAGAGTCGGACACAGCTGAGTACGCATGCACACACATAATAGCCTTTATCTCTACCTTCTGTGATCGCAAAGAAAGGCTTGTGTGCCAAGTACAGACAGGATCCCTGTTTCTTTTTCTTGATCTTTCTATGCCTTTGCTCATTAGAAAACAAACTCATCCCAGCCATCTTTCTCTTAGTGGAACTAATAGCACACTTGCAAAATCACCATATAATTTTGTGAGCTATATTTAAAAGCTGATTACATCCTACTTGACCAATTTTTTTCCCCAAGAAACCTAGACATGTCTTGCAATATAAATATGAGAATGCTCCAAGCCAAAACGTATCATTGTTTCAGCTGTTTTTTCACTGGTAAGTCACTGTGCACTGAAATTGTGTGGGGTTTTTTTTATTATTTTAAGTTTCATTTATTTAGTTCTTTGCTTATTTATGTATTTAAATTTTTGGCTGCACCCTATAGCATATGGGATCTTAGTTTCCCCACCAGGGATCAAACCTGCACTCTCTGCATTGGAAGGTGGAGTCTTAACCACTGGACTGCCAGGGCAGTCCCTGAAATTGTGTTCTTTATTTCCACTCTGTTAATTCATAGAAATACAAGCAGGGAGAATAAAATCAAAATAACCTAGGAGGGTAGACACATGGATGATCCTTCTCCCCTCTGAATACATAGAATTGATACCCATGCACTTCAGGATGTGGATTTGGGGAGCAAATAATAAGTGCCATTGAGACATCCAAACTGTACTTTGCCATCATCCCTATTGCCCTTAGAAAGTACACTGATCCAACATGACATTGCCCTAGACTTCAATTTTCTGATCATGCTTGCTTTATAGCTGTGCCATTTCCTCTTGAGCTATTATAACATCAACAGTCATTACTTCATACTATTTTCAGTTTTGAGTTTTATGAGTTTTTGTGAATTTAAGGTTTCTTAATCTATGGCAGAATTCTAAGAGAAGGGGTAGTGTACTGAACACCATTTGTCACTTCTATTTTTGTATTCAGGACTCTTTTTTTTTTTTCCCCTGATTTTCATTGGTGATCCAAATGGTTGAAGTTATCCCATAAATGATGGATTTGCTGCATGAGGCTACAGTATTTGCAATGGAAAAGTCTGCCTGAGCGTAAGCAATTCTGAATGCATAAATATGTTTCTTATTAAGATAATCTGGCTGTCCATATCTTAGGCATACCAAGGCTAAAATTAATTCTAATTCTTCTTTGACATGAGTTTGACCAAAATCAAATGTTCTTACTGTGAAAACATATCCCATATATAGCTTTCTTTTCACTTGATGCCAAGTAATTATTACCTTCTTTCTAAAATCTTTTACAGAGCTCATGTTACAAGAATATGGTTCTGGAAATACACAGCTCTTTATTTCTCAACACATATGAACCTGATTTCAGCTAAAACAAAGCACATATTTCAAGAAATGAACAAAACGTGGAAGCATATGAACAAAAGAACGCTTGAATTATCGTGGTTATTCCATCAGTTTGTGATTACAGCAGAATATTTCTAGTATAAAACATTTGTTGAACATATGCTTGGCACTCTTCCAAAATAGTTTCATAGAAAAACCAAGAGAGCAAGAGCTCAAAGCACTTTTCAAGTCTTTAATACTGTTTCTCCCAAGGCTGTAAAAAAGAAATAATATAGAAATATCAAGTAATAATTAGCTATTTGACTATCATTTGATCTCTTATATGTTGAGAAAATTTTTAAATGTTTGGTAAAAATTCCCCAAATTAAAATCTGCTCCAAAATATAGGGACATTTCTAAAACATTGTATATAGTCCATGGTAAAGGAGATTCTGTCTCTAAATCTCTATGTCTCACTTTCTAGCCAGTTGCTACTATTGAAACAAAATGAATGACTAAATCAATTAACCAGATAATTTTTTTCCAAAATAAAGATAATTTCACTTTTTTCTGATTTTAATTATAATTAATTGTAATGTAATTACAATATATTCTCGTGGCTTTTATTTTGGTGAAATCCATGTCACAGCGCAATCAGGTAATTTAATTTTTAAACTTTTTTATTTTGTATTGGAGTATAACTAACTATGGGCTTCCCCAGGTGGTGCTAGTAGTAAAGAACTCACCTGCCAATGCAGGAGAAAAAGAGACTGGAGTTCGATCCTTGGGTCTGGAAGATCCCTTGGAGGAGTGCATGGCAATCCACTCCAGTTTTCTTGCCTGGGAAATTCCATGGGCAGAGCAGCCTGGTGAGCTACAGTCCATCTACACACGACTGAGTGACTGAGCAATTAATCGCAGATTAACAATGTTGTGATAGTTTCAGGTAAACAGCAAAGGGACTCAGCATACATTTACTTGCATCCATTCTCCCCTTCCCATCCAGGCTACCACATAACATTGAGTAGAGTTCCATGTGCTATACAATAAGTCCTTGTTAGTCATCTATTTTAAAAACAGTAGTTTGTACATGTCCATTCCAAATGCCCTAACTATCCCTTCCCCTAATCCCCTCAACCCCCTACAATCGTAAATTCCTTCTTTAAGTCTGTAAGTCTCTTTCTATTCTGCAAGTAAATTCATCTGTATCACTTTTTTTCCGATTCCACATATAACGGATGCGCAGTCGGTAATTTTAACCTTGAGGAAGTTCAAAACTATATGAAGAAAGCAAACATTACTCCTAAATCAGGCATCTAGACATTTGCAGGACTGTCTCTCTATGCATGTCTCTGCACATATATATACATGTATGTATATATGTGTCTGACTGTGACTTCATGGACTGTACAGACCATGGAATTCTCCAGGCCAGAATACTGGGTTGGGTAGCCTTTCCCATCTCCAGGGGATCTTCCCAACCCAGGGATCGAACCCAGGTCTCCCACATTACAGACAGATTCTTTACCAGCTGAGCCACAAGGGAAGCCCATATACATATACAGGAGTACACAGTTTCAGATGAGGTGAATTTTATGTACTATTTCAAAATCTGCTTTCAACTCAAGGTGTCATATAGTTCTTTCCCTGTCTAAGGATGTAGATATACATCATTGGTCAAAGGATTACACAGCATTCAAATATTTAACCAGACCGCAGTTTACTTAATCAATTCTGTATTAATGGATTTTTAGATTGCTTCTGGGATTTATTATTCAAAAAATGAAATGTGGTGGTGAACATCCTTACACTTTTGTAAATCTGGCTGCTTATCTTATGGGAAACACTTAGTAAATTCCTTATCTGTGCTGGAAACCTTTAGCTGTACCTGAGCAGTGATTTTTCTTTTCTTGTGAAAAGTAGAACTGACTCGCATCCTCATCTATGATCTTAAGCAACCACTGCAAAGATCTGTGTGGCCCTTTCCAGAACAGAGTATATATGTTTACAAGGAGAAACAGAGCATCTAATGCTTTAGTTTTCCCTCTGAAAAGCCCTTTTTTTTGTCTACATGGATATAATTTTCCTTTTGTATATGGTATTATATTGATCTTGGAGAAAAGAAAAAGATGCACTTCATCTGACATGGTTCAGTGGAATAATGCTGGCTTTGAATGTGCTTGTCTCCTGAGAAAGATAGCCTTATATTTTAAGGAATTACATTTGAAGCAATAATGTTATGGTCAGTTAGACCTTTATTTCTCAGGAAGAAAGGGTTTTCTTTTCTCTGGGTCTTCTTGTTCATAAAAATAAATCACATACTTGGACTGCTTGCTTTTACTTGCTTTAAAAATAAAGAGTGAGCAAAAAAAATGTGAAGAAAACATTTCCAAGATCATTGAGTGGCTTTAAAGACTAGAATGAAGGCTTTATGCTAAAGGCGTAAGTAGACACAATTATGCTGACTTGTTTTAAGAAGCTCCAAAGGGAAAAGAGAACGATTACTCTGAGACTGATGTAGAAAAGCCAAGAATCATTTAGAGCTTCCAGAAAACCGAGACAAAATCAATAGGAAAAGGGGTTTTTGTTTATAAGGGAATTTAAAATTCAGAAGTAAGAGTCAAAAAGTCTCTGGAGCTCCCCAGTGAATTGCTAAGTGAGTGAATAGGTGAGATTTAGGTAGACAAAGGAGGAGGAGATGAGAGGAAAGGAGGTGTAATAAATATTGGGCACTTTCAGTGAAAGAGGAAGCCACCAGTAATTCCTTCCAGTGGAAAGCACTTTATCTTGGGAGACACTTATGAGTATTTTATTTTATTTTTTGTGGCTATGTTCCAATATTCAACCCTGAATACTCACTGGAAAGACTGACGCTGGAAAGCTCCAATACTTTGACCACCTGATGCGAAGAGCTGACTCATTGTAAAGGACCCTGGGAAAGATTGAAGGCAAAAGGAGAAAGGGGTGGCAGATGATGAAATGGTTAGATAGCATCACTGCCTTGATGGACATGAATTTGAGCAAACTCTGGGAGATAGTGAAGGATAGAAGAGCCTGGCGTGCTGTAGTCCATGGAGGTGCAAAGAGTAAGGCATGACTTAACAACCGAACAACAACAAAACAATGTTCCAATAAACAAAACAGATGGCAGAGGCACTGGATTAGCAGGGGGACCATGTAGAGCCTACATCTGTGTCTAATCCAATCAAATTTATGTGCTCATCTCCTTCAGATGCAATCACCATCTCACTTCTATAGATCTGTTCACAACTCAAATGCCCCTTCTTTTCTTTTCTGATCATGAAATCTTACATATCTATTTAAGTCTAATACTCTCTTTGGAAACTTCTTTCAATAATTTCAATAAACTTCTTTCAATAATAATTTCAGTGATCCATTTTTTTCTCAAAATTTTAGTAGATGTCCCTTTCTTTGCTTTTTAATTCACTTAAGAAACACTTATTAAACACTCACATGCGTGCGTGCTCAGTTGAGTCTCTTTCCTGCTCCAGGGGACCTTCCTAACCCAGGGATTGAACCCACATCTCCTGAGTCTCCTGCATTGTCAGGCATATTCTTTTACTACTGAGTCACCTAGGAAGCCCCAAACAATCACAAGCTAGAAGCTATAAAGTTATAAAGATGGACAGACACTGTAGGAATGCTAAGTCTTATATAAATGGGGCAGAGGTGTGGATAGGAGTAGTGAGAGTAAGTTACAGTCACTTTACTTTATTAAATACATGTAATGAAAATATGAATACCACACTGATTCTTGGCCAATATGTTCAAGTTGTACCCAAATTTTGAGAAATTTAGAGTAATAAAGAATAACTACATTATAGACATATTTTATTTTTAAGAATTCTTCACCTTTTTTCCCTTCTTTCAAGTCAGCTGAATTTTGCCCAATGTCCAGTGGAGGTCCTTGACCTCCAAATTGAGGGTAGCCTCCGTCTATGACATTAGAGACCTGTACAGAACATGTTGGCCTCATGTTGACCTCTGTTTTTGATTATTGAATGATAAGATTAAGAGGAGTCTCAAAGTCACATGGACCTTCCATTTCTGCAAATTGCCAGCTAGATTATTTAGACCAACACTCCTGCTGGAAACAATGAAAATGAGGCTAGTAGTTTTCTCCAGGAGGAAATAAAATGGTGTTATGATTGGCTCCTGGGGTTCTAGCAATGTTGTCTTTCTTGCTCTGATGTTTCTTCTGTAGTAATTATATCTCTTGACTTGGGTGGTGATTACTTGTTTTTGCATTGTCCTTTATGTAAGTTTTATGTAACAGTAAAAAATAAATGTAATTACTAAATTCAGCCTTCAACCTTCAGGCAGGTAGATTTTGCCCACTACAGATATATTTTCACTTTCTGTGAGTAGAAATATTCTTTCTTCAGAATCCAAAAGACACTTTGTCAAATACCATCTTTTATTAACATTAGTCATCTTACACATCAGGTTAAAATCTTCAGAATCCAAACTGGAAATATTGAAGACTTCCCTGAAAATTATTGTCTAGAACATTAAAGTTTATAAGATGACAAATTAAAATCATTTATAAAGAGAATAGTCTCTAATGTTTCTATAATTTTGTTTTAGTGAAGAATTCTTATTCTTCTCATACAATTTCTTTAAATCCTGCATTAAGAAGTTATAATTTCTGAAAATTTCTCATGAATCAAAAAGTAATGACATGGTATTTAATAATTTCAATCAAAAGCTTGATTCTCAGCAACTACCCAAAAAATATTTGAAGTAGGAACTCTTAACTTCATCATATGGATAATCATTGTCATCAGAATAATTTCATCAACCACAGCTGAACTTTATGGAACACTGACAAAGAGCAGACATCATACTAAGTACATAGAAGCATTATTTATTTAGTATACACAAAAATCATGTGAGACAGGTAGTAGGATTAGTCAGGTCCATTTTTTAGACTAGTAAATTGACAACCATAAAACTTAAGTATCTTTCCCAATATAAGACAGTTACTCAGCACTAAAGCTGAGATTCAAATTCAGATCTGTCTGAACCCCAAAGTCATAGCTCATAATCATTGTTCTATGTTATATAGAAGTCATAAGCAAATTGATATAAAATCATTGGAGATCGTATTAGATCCTTAAGAGAGATTTTGTTTTCTGCAAAAGATAAAATTGAAGTAAGATTAAAAAAAAAAAATTATTGAACTCTGATCAGCCATTTCGCTTCTCTGTAGTTTTAATATCCATGTATTCTCTAAATCCACATTTTTCTTGAATCATCTGTTGCTCCTGTTTTCCTTTCCATAATTATGATATTTTCTGGTCAGTCAGTCTTTCCCAGGATATAAATTAATGTTTCATTTCCAAATAAAATTGGAAATAACCACTTTGAAAAACATGAGAGAATTCTTTGAAGTATGAAAGTGGAGTGAAGTGAAAGTGTTAGCTGTTTCAGTTCAGTTCAGTTCAGTTCAGTTCAGTCGCTCAGTCATGTCCAACTCTTTGTGACCCCATGAATCAAGGCATGCCAGGCCTCCCTGTCCATCACCAAACACTGGAGTTCACTCAAACTTCCATCCATCGAGTCGGTGATGCCATCCAGCCAACTCATCCTCTGTCGTCCCCTTCTCCTCCTGCCCCCAATCCCTCCCAGCATCAGAGTCTTTTCCAGTGAGTCAACTCTTCGCATGAGGTGGCCAAAGTACTGGAGTTTGAGCTTTAGCATCATTCCTTCCAAAGAAATCCCAGGGCTGATCTCCTTCAGAATGGACTGGTTGGATCTCCTTGCAGTCCAAGGCACTCTCAAGAGTCTTTTCCAACAACACAGTTCAAAAGCATCAGTTCTTCATCGCTCAGCCTTCTTCACAATCCAACTCGCACATGACCACTGGAAAACCAATAGCTTTGACTAGACAGACCTTTGTTGGCAAAATACTGTCTCTACTTTTCAACATGCTATCTAGGTTGGTCATAACTTTCCTTCCAAAGAGTAAGCATCTTTTAATTTCATGACTGCAATCACCATCTGCAGCAATCTTGGAGTCCAGAAAAATAAATTCTGACACTGTTTCCACTGTTTCCCCATCTATTTCCCATGAAGTGATGGGACCGGATGCCATGATCTTAGTTTTCTGAATGTTGAGTTTTAAGCCAGCTTTTTCACTCTCTTCTTTCACTTTCATCAAGAGGCTTTTTAGTTCCTCTTCACTTTCTGCCGTAAGGGTGGTGTCATCTGCATATCTGAGGTTATTGATATTTCTCCAGGCAATCTTGATTCCAGCTTGTGCTTCTTCCAGCCCAGCATTTCTCATGATGCACTCTGCATATAAGTTAAATAAGCAGGGTGACAATATGCAGCCTTGACGTACTCCTTTTCCTATTTGGAACCAGTCTGTTGTTCCATGTCCAGTTCTAACTGTTGCTTCCGGACCTGCATATAGGTTTCTCAAGGGGCAGGTCAGGTGGTCTGGTATTCCCATCTCTTTCAGAATTTTCCAGAGTTTATTGTGATCCACACAGTGAAAGGCTTTGGCATAGTCAATAAAGCAGAAATAGATGTTTTTCTGGAACTCTCTTGCTTTTTCCATGATCCAGCGGATGTTGGCAATTTGATCTCTGGTTCCTCTGCCTTTTCTAAAACCAGTTTGAGCATCAGGAAGTTCACAGTTAATGTATTGCTGAAGCCTGGCTTGGAGAATTTTAAGCATTACTTTACTAGAGTGTGAGATGAGTGCAATTGTGTGGTAGTTTGAGCATTCTTTGGCATTGCCTTTCTTTGGGATTGGAATGAAAACTGACCTTTTCCAGTCCTGTGGCCACTGCTGAGTTTTCCAAATTGGCTGGCATATTGAGTGCAGCATTTTCACAGTGTTGTCCTTCAGGATTTGAAATAGCTCAACTGGAATTCCATCACCTCCACTAGCTTTGTTTGTAGTGATGCTTTCTAAGGCCCACTTGACTTCACATTCCAGGATGTCTGGCTCTAGGTGAGTGATCACACCATCGTGATTATCTGGGTCATAAAGATCTCTTTTGGACAGTTCGTCTGTGTATTCTTGCCACCTCTTCTCAATATCTTCTGTTTCTGTTAGGTCCATACCATTTTTGTCCTTTATCAAGCCCATCTTTGCATGAAATGTTCCCTTGGGATCTCTAATTTTCTTGAAGAGATCTCTAGTCTCTCCCATTCTGTTGTTTTCCTCTATTTCTTTGCATTGATCACTGAGGAAGGCTTTCTTATCTCTTCTTGCTATTTTTTGGAACTCTGCATTCAGATGCTTATATCTTTCCTTTTGTCCTTTGCTTTTCACTTCTCTTCTTTTCACAGCTATTTGTAAGGCCTCCTCAGACAGCTATTTTGCTTTTTTGCATTTCTTTTCCATGGGGATGATCTTGATCCCTGTCTCCTGTACAATGTCACGAACCTCTGTCCATAGTTCATCAGGCACTCTGTCTAAGATCTAGTCCTTTAAATCTGTTTCTCACTTCCACTGTATAATCATAAGGGATTTGATTTGGGTCATACCTGAATGGTGTAGTGGTTTTCCCTGCTGCTACTGCTGCTGCTAATTCACTTCAGTCGTGTCCGATTCTGTGCGACCCCAGAGACAGCAGCCCACCAGGCTCCCCCGTCCCCCTGTAATTCTCCAGGCAAGAACACTGGAGTGGGTTGCCATTTCCTTCTCCAATTCATGAAAGTGAAAAGTGAAAGTGAAGTTGCTCAGTTGTGTCCAACTCTTAGCGATCCCATGGACCGCAGACTACCATGCTCCTCCGTCCATGGGATTTTCCAGACAAGAGTACTCGAGTGGGGTGCCATTGCCTTCTCCAAGTGGTTTTCCCTACTTTCTTCAATTTAAGTCTGAATTTGGCAATAAGGAGTTCATGATCTGAGCCATACTCAGCTCGCAGTCTTGTTTTTGCTGACTGTGTAGAGCTTCTCCCTGCAAAGAATATAATCAATCTGGTTTTGGTGTTGACCATCTGGTGATGTCCATGTGTAGAGTCTTCTCTGGTGTTGTTGGAAGAGGGTGTTTGCTATGACCAGTGCGTTCTCTTGGCAAAACTCTATTAGCCTTTGCCCTGCTTCATTCCGTACTCCGAGGCCAATTTGCCTGTTACTCTGGTGTTTCTTGACTTCCTACTTTTGCATTTCAGTCCCCTATAATGAGAAAGACATCTTTTTTGGGTGTTAGTTCTAAAAGGTCTTGTAGGTCTTTATGGAACCGTTCAACTTCAGCTTCTTCAGCGTTACTGGTTGCAGTATAGGCTTGGATTAGCATGCTATAGAATGGTTTGCCTTGGAAACGAATAGAGATCATTCTGTCGTTTTTGAGATTGCATCCAAGTACTGCATTTCGGACTCTTTTGTTGACCATGATGGCTAAGGGATTCCTGCTTGCAGTAGTAGATATAATGATCATCTAATGGTCATCTGAGATATAATGGTGAATATAAATTCACCCATTCCAGTCCATTTAAGTTCACTGATTCCTAGAATGTTGGCTGCAACGGGCGGTCCAGGAAGCGTGGCCAAGAGGAGCTACCCCACACCCAAGGTCAGGGGTGCGACTGAGAGCACCAGGCTGGGATGGCACAGGAGTGGCCAAGAGGAGCTACTCCATGCCTGAGGTCAGGGCAGGCGGCCGAGAGGAGCTACCCCATGCCCGAGTTCAGAGCAGGCGGCTGAGAGGAGCTACCCTATGCCCGAGGTCCAATGAGCGGCGGCTGCATGGGAGAAGGAGGGCCGAGAGGAGCTACGCCATGTTCAAGGTCAGGAGGGGCAACTCGTCCAAGGTAAGGAGCAGAGGCTGTGCTTTGCTGGAGCAGCCGTGAAAAGATACCCCACGTCCAAGGTAAGAGAAACCCAAGTAAGACGGTAGGTGTTGTGAGAGGACATCAGAGGGAAGACACACTGAAACCATAATCACAGAAAACTAGCCAATCTGATCACATGGACCACAGCCTTGTCTAACTCAATGAAACTAAGCCATGCTGTGTGGGGCCACCCAAGAAAGGCGGGTCGTGGTGGAGAGGTCTGACAGAATGTGGTCCACTGGAGAAGGGAATGGCAAACCACCTCAGTATTCTTGCCTTGAGAACCCCATGAACAGTATGAAAAGGCAAAATGATAGGATACTGAAAGAGGAACTCCCCAGGTTGGTAAGTGCCCAATATGCTACTGGAGATCAGTGGAGAGATAACTCCAGAAAGAATGAAGGGATGGAACCAAAGCAAAAACAAAACCCAGCTGTGGATGTGACTGGTGATAGAAGCAAGGTCTGATGCTATAAAGGGCAATATTGCATAGGAACCTGGAATGTTAGGTCCATGAATCAAGGTAATATGGGTATATCCTGTCAAATTTGATTCCATTGAGATTAAGTTATTCAATTTCCATCTAGTCTTAAATTCAGTAGTACAGCAACCAGAATTTACTTAATAATTTATGTAGAGAACATGCTGTAGTATTTGACCTATAAAAATTAGCCAATAGTTAGAACAGGTAAAGTCAATATTGGATAAACAGAAGTGTTGAGCCATTTTACAAGTGTAACCTCAAAACAAAGCAGCAGCTAAGGATGGGAGTGTCTGAGCCTGGAAGGAATGATCCTGGGTGCCCCACACCCAGGGACCTTATCGTCCCCTCCTCAACATACAGGATAAAACACACACCAATGAGAAGCAGTTCCTTTCACATTGTAATCAATGTTGTGCTCCTCATCACTCACACATGTATGCTGAAATAAACAAAGAAAATGATCAATTCAGATTGAGAGAAAACACTGCAGTGCAAAATGGTAAGCCAAGACCCACGAAAGGTTCACACTTCTCTCTGGAAGTTCCTTGATATTCATCTCAAATTCGTTTCATCCTCTGTGTATTGAAACATTTCCTGTTTGAGAAAACCATTCAAACCACATGCAAATAAAAAGCTCAGAAAGAAAAAGTGACGTGTCCTTATTTGGAAAAAAAAAAGAATTCAAACAACTCCTAGAAATGATTTATTATGTTTTGAGATTGGCTTTCAGTTTTCTATCTGTAGTAAAATAAAAAGCTACATAAAAGTATCTTTACTAAGGAAGTGAGAAAGTAAGATAATTTTTTTAAACCCTTGAAATAAAACACTCAGTAACCAATCTCTATGGAGTATTATATCCTGTAAGTGTATGTGTGCTTCGGTCTTTCTCCTTCAATAAACAGTTGCAAAAAATTGTATAAAACAAGTGCTTTTAGGTTAGACAAACTTTTCTCTTTGCAGAAGCAGCAACACTAAACTTTAGCATTAGACCATATTATCAATTATAACAACAGACAAGATAGCTCCTGTGAAAAATGACTTTTCTTCAAGGATAGTGACAGACACACCAAATCATTGCAGTTTCTCTGGGCACAGCTAAATTAAGAGACTATCATTAATCATTTTGAATTTGTTGAAATGCTTTTTATGTCAGGTAGATACAGCACTGATCTATTATAGTTACTGCTGTCAGGCTCCTCTTTTTTTTGTGAACCAGATGTTCTCAGAAGAAAGCAAAACAGTGTTTGGTGTGAAAGAAATGAGTTTATCAGGCTGGTTGTGATAAATGAATCACATTGAAAGATATACATGTTGGTAAGAGGCTGAAGCTTAAAATGTATCCAGAATGAAGAACAGGAGTTAAAAATAATGAACACCCCAAAGAAGGAACATTATTCACATTAATATCCAATAGAGGGATATTATATTCAGCCTTGAAAAGGAAGGACATTCTATACACATGGATGAAACTGGAGGATATGCTTGAGTGAAATAAACCAGTCATGAAAAGACAAATATTACATGATTCCATTTATGTGAGGTGTCCAGAGTAGTCAGTTTGTAGAGACAGAAAGTATAGTTGTGGTTTCCAAGAACTGAGTTGAGAGGCGGATTGGAAATTGTTATTTAATGAATACAGAGTTTTGATTTTGCAAGATGAAAAACTTCTGGAATTCTGAAAGTTGGTTGTACGGTAGTGTGAATGTGACCAACACTGTCGAGCTCTTCATTTAGAAACAAAGAGGGTGAATTTTATGTTGGTTGTATTTTACCACAATTAAAAATGTTTATTCTTATTGATTCTAATTGCTAATATTGTATTTTTTAGAAGAAATTATAAACTCTTCATCCAAGTATATTTGATTCTCAGAACAATGGTGTTAGTTAGGGATTTATTATCTGTGTTCTTCAGTTGGAGAAAACAAAAGAGAAGAATGCTTAACTAGTTTAAAGTTACAGAGCAATTTAAGTGTCAGAACTGAGACTGAACCCCAGGTCACTTATTTCTAAATATAAAGCTCTGCTTGCATATTTATAGATATTCTATTTATATATGTGTATGCTATGTATATCTATCAATTGTTACCACAGTGAATCATTCGGTTCAATTTAAATATTTATTTTTAATTAAAAAATTTTATTGATGATAGTTATTTACAATGTTGTGTTAATTTCTTCTGTACAGCAAAGTGATTCAGTACATGTATGAATACATATATATATATATATATATATTCTTTTTCATATTCTTTTCCATGATGGTTTATCAAGGGATATTGAATGTGGTTACCTGTGCTATACAATAGGACCTTGTTGTTTACTCATTCTACATATTCCTTATTCAATTCTTTATGATACCATCATTATTATCCCTAATGCTGTACTTAGTTGCTCAATAGTGTGTGACTCTTCGCCACCCCATGGACTGTGGCCTGCCAGGCTCCTCTGTTCATGGAGGATTCTCCAGGCAAGAATACTGGAGTGGGTTGCTATGCCATCCTCCAGGGGATCTTCCCAACCCAGGGACCGAAACCAGGTCTCCTGCACTGTAGGCAGATTATTTACCATCTCAGCCACCAGGGAAGCCAGGCTGAAATTCATCTGCCCATTTTGTAAAGTTGAGACATGACAAAGCCAGGATTCAAACCCAGGACTCCCAGGAGTCGGAGTTGGTTAAGATGATACTTAACCATCATGCCACTTGCCTTAAATTTCTACCTGGGAGCCATGTGGTTGTTACTTTTGTCAATTTCTAAATAAGAATGCTTCTTTTTCTTCTGGCATACATCCTTCTCACCTTCCTCCCTTTCAACTCGGTTTTCCCCCTCTGCATCTATCATTGCTGGATAATATTTAACCTAAGAGGCAGAACGCAGTGACAGTTCTCATTTTCTAAGAAACCTCGTGGACTTGGGTACAATATTCCCTTGTGTAAACTGGTATTTGATCTCAAGGCTCACTGCCAGCCCCCCATGCTACACTGACTCTGAAAGCTGAGAGTGATAAATTACCTGCTGCTTCAGCTTCTGTGCTTTAGAACACAATCATCTGTCTACATCCCACAATCTCTGTGTCATTGTCAATGATACCTGATAATGTTTGTAATCTGATAAGGTGAAAGAGTCTCCCAGATGTCAAAATATATGTTGTGACACAGCGTTCTAAGTCCCTTATTGCATTCTCAAATACAACAGCACAGAAAAAGTTGAAGAGAACTGAACATAATATGTAGCCTGACTTCACTCAGTTCTTGCTAGGGATTGAGTACTGGTCAACTTTTCAGGATTGCCAAGCTTTTGAAGAACTGCCAGGATGCAGTTCTTCTAACGTTTGCCAAATTCTTTTTTTGAGCTCTAGGAATATACTTCAGAGATTCTTATGGTATTTTCTTCACATTTCCTGTGCCTTAGATATGTGTTTTATAATTTACCTTGAACTTACACATACAAAACTTTTCATTAGCTGACTCAGGGTTTCTAATTAGGATTTGCATTTTCAATGTGAAGGTCATTGTTTGAAATGGGTAATATTTTTCAATATAAAATATCCAGCATTGATTAGCACTGCAAGTGACCATGAACATTTGGTGTAAGACGTGAAAATTTGAGTTTCCACCAGGGCACCTGCTTCTAAGTCTGTAGCTCTCTTATCTCTCAATAGATTGATAGATGCACAGATAGGTAGATTGATAGGTAGATACATAGATGGATAGATAGATAGATGGATCTCACTCTGGGAATCCAGAATGTATTTTAATGTACATATATATATATATATATATATATATATATATATATATATATAATTGCCCTGTTAACACAGATCATTAAACTTAACAATAGAAGGAACATAACTATAATTTGTTAATATGCTTGTTGTTCTGAATTTTGTCAGCATGGATTGCTGAGTTGACCCTACTTTGGCATCAGAAATTATATTAAAAATTATAATGGTTAGATAGTCTAGACTGGATATTAGAAAACAAAAAGCTGCAAGAAGAAAGATTTCTTTTTTAATTGAGAGACCCAGATATACATGGAAATGTCTAGTAGAGAGTGTAAAGAGTGGAGCTAGAGAGGCTATTATAGCCCATGTTCAGAATTTGTGAGATAGAGCAACTTTTGCCCTGAGAGTTAGAGAAGGTTTCCACTCCATTTTTTAATTTTAACTTTTTTACATGTGGCTTGCAAGATCTTAGTTCCTGAACCAGGAATCAAACCTGTGCCCCCTGCACTGGAAGGACAGAGTCCCAACCACTGGAACACCAGGGAATTCCCATCATTTCCTTTTAAACTCAAGCTCTCAAAGCCTTCTGCTCAACCAGATCCTGTCTAGCTCCTTTGAACTTAAAAGTCATTCCTTGGCCTGTAATCACGTTCTCTGGGTTACGACCTTCCGGATTCGAGTTTGCTAAGAGGGAGGAGGTTTCACCAGCATTCTGGCTTGGACTTGGATTGAGAGGAGTGTAAATCTTGAGCTGGTCCTTTAATTCCCAACCATGTCCATTTCACACCACCACTGCCACTGAGGGTGTCCAGTGTTCCAACAAAGGTAGTCCATAGCTGGAGAGACATCTCTAAGTGCAGATAGGAACCTTTCCTGCTGGACCACACACTTCTCTGTGGCTTCTCAGGACATGAAAAGGTAGGTGTTCTTTCAGATGTTGACAGACAGTGGGCACCAGATGGTCTCAGGTGATTCCCAGGGTTTGCTTGACAGAGGTTGAACTCAGTATAGTTGTAACTTGGGGGTTGGTTCCAGGACACCCTCAGATACCAAAATCACTGGATAGTGAAGTCCCTTATGTTAAATGGCTTAATATTTGCATGTAACCACATAACCTATACACATCCTCCCATATATTTAAAATCATCTCTAGATCATTTATAATACTTACAAATATAGAAAATGAAAGTGTTGGTCACTCAGTCACGTCCAACTTTGCCACCCCATAGACTGTGGTCCACCAGGCTCCTCTGTCCCTGAAATTCTCCAGGCATAAAACTCAACATTCAAAAATTGAAGATCATGGCATCTGATCCCATCACTTCATGGCAAATAGATGGGGAAACAATGGAAACAGCGACAGACTATTTTACTGGGCTGCAAAATCACTGCAGATGGTGACTGCAGTCGTGAAATTAAAAGATGCTTGCTCCTTGGAAGAAAAGCTATGACAAACCTAGACAGTGTATTTAAAAGCAGAGACATCATTTGGCCAACAAAGTTTCATATAGTCAAAGCTATGGCTTTTCCAGTAGTCATGTACCGATGTGCGAGTTGGACCATAAAGGAAGCTGAGCACCAAAGAATTGATGCTTTTAAATTGTGGTGTTGGAGAAGACTCTTGAGAGTACATGGAATGCAAAGAAATCAAACCAGTCAATCCTAAAGGAAACCAATTTTGAATATTCATTGGAAGGACTGATGCTGAAGCTGAAGCTCCAATGCTTTGGCCACCTGATGAGAAGAGCCGACTCATTAGGAAAGACCCTGATGCTGGGAAAGATTGAAGGCAAGAGGAGAAGGGGACGACAGAGGATGAGATAGTTGGATGGCATCACCAACCCAACGGACATGAGTTTGAGCAAGCTCTAAGAGTTGGTGAAGGACAGCGAAGCCTGGCATTGTGAAGAGTTGGACACAGCTAAGTGACTGAACAACAAGCCATTCCCTTCTCCATGGGATCTTCCCGACCCAAGGAACTGATCAAACCTGGGTCTCCTGCATTTCAGGCTGATTCTTTACCATCTGAGCCACCAGGGAAGTCCTATACAACGTAAATGCTATGCTAATGGTTGTAAATACTTTAAAGTAAGTAATTATTGGTGCTCCACAAATTCAAATTTTGCTTTTGGGAATTTTCTGAAAATTGTTTTCTAAATATTTCTAATGGATGGTTGGTTGAAACCTCAGATGCAGAACTGGTTGATATTAATTTCGCTTCCCTGCATCTAGTTCTCTTTCTTCACAATCCTCCTTAGGTGGAGTAGGCTGCGTCTACTGTCCTTCAAACTATTATTTATACATACGTGCCATGTGCCATTCTCAGCTCCTTAGAGTATTTGTTTTTAATCCTTAAAACACATTTCCACCTTCTAAAGACAGAAGCAAAACAAACATATAACCCCAGTTCTTATCATCTGAGCGCCGAAGAATTGATGCTTTTGAACTGTGGTGTTAGAGAAGACTCTTGAGAGTCCCTTGGACTGCAAGGAGATCTAACCAGTCCATTCTGAAGGAGATCAACCCTGGGATTTCTTTGGAAGGAATGATGCTAAAGCTGAAACTCCAGTACTTTGGCCACCTCATGCAAAGAGTTGACTCATTGGAAAAGACTCTGATGCTGGGAGGGATTGGGGGCAGGAGGAGAAGGGAACGACAGAGGATGAGATGGCTGGATGGCGTCACTGACTCGATGGACGTGGGTCTGAGTGAACTCCAGGAGTTGGTGATGGACAGGGAGGCCTGGCGTGCTGTGATTCATGGGGTCGCAGAGTCGGACACGACTGAGCGACTGAACTGAACGCTTATCAACGCTAGATAGAATGAAGCCTGGTAACCTCGCCTTCTTTTGAGGATACCTCGTCTTCTTTAGAGGACACCCCGCCCCGGGCCGAACATGCCCCACTCCAGCTCAGGGTCACAAGAAGGGGAGTGTGTGAAGCGTGGATGTCTTGGTCGCTACTGCGCAGGCTCAGAGTCCGACCTCTATCAGCCGAGCTGCCGGAACCTAGAGACGACGCTTCCTGTGCTTCAGGGCGCCTCACGTGTCTCACCACGTTAACTGCGACAACAACATGACTATGACAGGGTCCCAGAGGACTTTGCCCAGCATTTTCCTGTCTAAGGAGATGGAAGGGCCCCAGAGAACCACGAAACTGCCCAACATGGTGGGGCCGAATATTCTGAATATTCCATCAAGAGCAACAGGTGGGTGAGGGCCGGGCCCCCCTCCTCTCTCGGAGAACTTGGGCTCCTGGACTCCTCAGATCGGGGTGGCCTGTCGAAGGGGGTGGCCCAGACTCACGGGGAGGACACGGGCCCTCGACGACCTCAGCCCAGGGCCCGCGCCGCCACCCAGCCGTGCCCCTCTCCACCCACGGTGATTCCTTTTCCCGTTTGTCAGCATTATCCCTTACGCGAGTAGATGACACTCGACCCCGCTACAGTGACTGGTCATTGTGCGCTCTGGACCCGGTCAGCGGACCACAGACCGACTGGGCTCAAGGCCGCGAGGCTTCCAGGTGAGACCCGGGGTCAGGATATGAAATCCGGTGCTTCTGTAGTTAGCATCCCGAAGTTCCAGCCTAGAGGAGGCTCTGCCAGCCAGAGGGAGGGCATGGGAGACTGTTTCCCTTGTCCCCATCTTCAGAACCCTCTGGTGGCCTTTTCAGACACTGCTTCTCAAACTTGGTCCAGGACCTTGTCTCACAACTAAAGATTACTGAGGACCTTTAAGAGCTTTTGTTCATCTGGGGTTTTATTCGTTAATATTTACTGTCAGAAATTAAAACATGGAAGTTTTTTATTTAAGTTTACTTAAAACTCAGTAATGAACTCTTTATATGTTAACATGTTTGTGAAAAATAATTTCTACAAACAAAGAGTGGCATTATTTTTACATTTTTGCCAGTCACCTTACTGCATTGTCTCTTTCAACATCCCTTCTGCTGTGATATCACTTGTCATTTAGGCTTTAAATAACATGTTCTTGTGATGATGAAAATAGTTTTGGCTTTGCCAACTGCCTGAAAGGATCTTGGGGACCCCAAGGTTCCCATTTTGGGAATCTCTGGATCACAGAATTGGGAGGTGCTATGTGACCTCCACAGTGAAACCCATCAGGATACTTGAGCTTAGCTGTGGCCTGTAACGTCCACCTGGAGAGAAGGGATCTTTGACAAATTACGTTTTAGATAATTTTGTTATAAGGAAACTAGTTGCATCCCAGGTGGCACTAGTGGGAAAGAATCTGCCTGCCAATGCAGGAAGTGCAAAAGTCTCTGGTGTGATTCCTGGGTCCGGAAGGTCCTCTGGAGGAGGGGATGGCAACCCACCCCAGTATTCTTGCCTGAAAAATACCATGGACAGAGGAGCCTGGCAGGCTACAGCCCAAGGTGTCACAAAGAGTCGGACATGACTGAGTGACTGAGCACACAGGCAGGCTTCTAAGTTGCTGAGAATATCAGTCTGAAACTCATTGTTGAGCTCTATTCATTTGGACTTGTTATATCCCAATCTGTCACTTTGTCTTGTTCATTTTAATTCCAAATTATAGCTCTAATTGCACTCTAATACATTAGCTTATTTCACTGCTGCTTCCCTACTCCAAGTTTACCATCATTTTTTGCCTTAGTTACCCAACAGCATTCATCTTTTCTGTCCTTCTTATGTCTTCTTGCTTTCATCTGCAGTCGTGATTCCCCGTAGCCATGTGAGGCAACATAATCCCAGGTTCCTGGAATTTTGATGTGGACATCCTGGGGAGAGAGGCCATTCCTGCCTACTGCAGCATGGAAGAAAGGTGTGTTGAAGGAGAGGAGGTTAGAGAGGTGGTCTTAGGCCAGGTTATGAAAGGCTTGTAGGCTAGATTAAGGAATTTGAATGTTATTCCTAGTGAAATAGTCCTTGTAGGATTTCAATAAACACAGTGACGTGATCTGAATTGCATGTTAAAAGAAACGTTCTATTTGCCAAACAGTCCCACTGCTGGGCTTATAATACCCTGAGGGAATCATAATTGAAAAGGACACATGCACCCCAGTGTTCACTGCAGCACTATTTACAATAGCTGGGACATGGAAGCAGCCTAGATGTCCATCAACAGATGACTGGATGAAGAAGTTGTGGTACATGTATACATGGAATATTACTCAGCCATAAAAATGGAGTTAGATTTCAAAAGGGAAGGAATGGCTGCAGGGAGACTGGCAGGAATATATGAACTTGTCCGGACAGGTTTTGTCAGATTAGGGTGATGGTAATCAAGGTAGAGAGAAGTGAATGATTATAGGATGTGTTTTGGAGACAGAAACGTGTTAGTATGTATAAGTGGGAGTTGAGTAACGGGAAGAGAAGTGTGAAAAGTAGTTCCTCATTTCCTTAGATGGAGAAGACTAGAAGATGAGCAGGTTTGAGGGCATGGGAACCCATGTTTATTTCCATATGTTTGAGAGACCCATTTGGCATTCAGGTAGAGACATGAGGCAATTATATATGAATCTGCATCTTAGTAGACAGATCAGATCCAGAGGTAAGTATTTGAGATTCACAATACAGCAGGATTAAGGCCATGGGACTGGATGACATCTCTTAAAGATGTAGACAGAAAAAAGTACAGCACTTAGGATCCAACCCTGTAGCTCTAATATTGAGAAGTGAAGCAAAAGAAGATAGCAAAGAAGACTGAGAAGGTGAGCCCAGAGATTGTTACCAGCTTTTTAAAGTGGAAGGCCGATGATCAGCCATGAATGCTTGTGAGAGATTGAATAACATGACAGAGACGTGTGGGTTGGATTTACATTATGGTGGTCATTACTGACCTTAACAGGGTGAGTGGAGTGGTGGAGATGGGAAATCAGCTAAAGAGTGTTAAAGAGAGAAACAGGTGAGAAAGTAGAGGTGGCTGTTATAGACGGTTCTTCTGTACTCTGAGATGTGCTATGTTCTATCCCAGTTTGAGGCCTTTGCACTCTATTTCTTCTGCCTCGTATCTCCTTCCTCTCTACTGCACCCTCCCCTAACACACCACTGCTGCTGCTGCTAAGTTGCTTCAGTCGTGTCCGACTCTGTGTGACCCCATAGACGGCAGCCCACCAGGCTCCGCCATCCCTGGGATTCTCCAGGCAAGAACACTGGAGTGGGTTGCCATTTCCTTCTCCAATGCATGAAAGTGAAAAGTGAAAGTGAAGTCGCCTGGTCCTTCTTAACTCATCCACAGACTTCGAATCTTGGCCCCTACGTCACCTCCTCAGAAAGGGCTTTCCTGATTATCCCAGTCTGTCTGCTTAGAGGGAGTCTTTCTGTCACAGTTTTCTTCCCTAGTGCCCTTCACATTTAATCATTTTAGAGTTATAAGTACCCCCCCATAGACACATGCCAAACAGTGAGCTCCATGAAGATGGGGCACTCTGGCACTTATTTTACCACTAGTATGTAACCCAATCTGTAGCACAGAGTCATTGCTCAACCTTCAACTCGTTTGTTGACTCAGTGAATAAATTAAATTATCTTTTAATACTTTGGATGAGTGACAGGGTCCTGTTGTGTACTATTTTTTCTGTAGTTCATTGTTTACGTGTGATGTATGGCAGCCATTAATGAAATAATACAGAGCTTTATCAGGAACACTTTGATTAACAGCTAATAAACAGTTTGACCTGAAACAGCTAGTAAACACTTGGCATGAACATCTTTTGCGACAAATTCTTGGTGAAGAACTTCGTAAGTTAACTCAGTTTTGACATTGAGAAGCTACATGCTGTCCCTAAAGGCTAGTGTTCCCAAAGGCTAACAAAAAGCTGTTCTGAAGGTTTGGATGCACTCTTTGTGTTTCTTATTATTTATTATCTGGGTCATGTTGGGAGACCCCTTAAACTCTCTGAATGTCATTATCTTTAAAATGGGGATCATTGCCCTTATTTTGCCCACCAAACAGTAGTCAAATGAAATAAGAGTATGTGAGAACTCTTTGAAAATTCTAAAGCACCATGAAAATCTAAAGTATTATTACCACTTTTCTGTCCAACTCCTATTACTGAAATGGTAGGATGAAAATATCCTCTCTTACTTTCCTCCCTTTTGAACTGAGTATCTTCTTGACCGAACTTACAGTAAGAGTAGATGGCATCAAACCTTTTATCACTTGTTCAGGAGCCAAGCTCTAATATTTTTGTTTGGATCCTGTTTGTACTGAAATGCATTATCTTTTCCCTTTGTGTATTTACCTCTCACGGGAAGAAAACAAGTCACTAGTAGACTTGGGATCTGTAAGCATTAAAATATGCCTTTCTTGTCTCTTCAGATATAGAGAATCTAAAAACATGAAACTTGAGATGTTTCTTCAATGTGCTATGGGCCTTGAGGTGAAGAATTTGCAAAAGACCAGTATTCCCCCAAACAAAAATCTGTGTATCTGAAAATGCCTTTGTACTGTAAGAAATCTTCCTAATTTATCTACACAGTATGCATAGTAAGTATGGAGTGATTTTTACAAACCATACAGAAGAATCCATTTCACTATACCTGTCCCTTTCTAGGTATGTATCTATATTAATATCATTCTTAGTGCAGCGACCAGTGTCTTTATAAAAAGGGGAAATTTGAAGAATGACATACAGGGAAGATAAAACATGTGAAGGGGGAAGTGGCGATCGGGGTAATGGTTCTATAAGCCAAAGAATGACAAGTTGGCCATCAGCCCACCAGAAGCTAGGCAAGAAGGGTGAACAGATTTTCCCTCTCAGTCCTTAGGAGGAACAAACCCTGCTAAGACCCTTCACCTAGAACTGCTGGCCTCCGGAAACTTGAGACAATAAATTTCTGTTGTTCAAGTCACCCGGGTTGTTGCACTTTGTTAACAGCAGCCTGAGCAAAGTAATACACGTCCACACTGGAAAATGAGTGAGAGCAGCCAGACATATTCAGGGGGGACCTGCGTGGGCAAGCATACCAAGAACATTTTCCTGTTCCTTTCTCTCACTGAAAACCCGCTGACCCTCCCAGGCTGCTCCAAAAGCCATTTCCACCACAAAGACTTGTGTTCAGAAATAATGGCTTCTCCTTTTGTGCTCACAGTGTAGGCAAGCGTATGTCCCTCGTTCATCCTTTCTCTTTGAAATTCATTCTGCCAGTGAAGCTAGATTATCTCCCTTAAGATCACCCTTATATCCTATTTAAGTGTTCACCCCTGTCCCTTACCCATTCAATTCTGAGGGTTTCGAGAGCCCAAGATGTCTCATTCACTGATGAGACATCAGTGAATGTCAGGGTGTGTCAGATCCACCCCCTACCAGCTAATGAGGAATGCAGTGCTAGCCCGGGACATATAGTGGATGCTCAGTAAATATTTGAGAACTCAAACTGATTTTCCCATCGCTACTTCTTCATTGTGACTGCACTATGAAAGAACCTTTCAGAGAGGGAGGAACTAGACCTAGCTGGATGACCAAGGTAAGTACCTAAAATTCTCTTTTATGTTGTTGAGGTTTGTGGAAAGGGAACTGGTGGTCAAAAAGCTGCTGGGGAATAATAGGGAGTTCAAGGCTCAGAGGCCAGCAAATGAATGTTGTCCAGTTGAGGTAGAGGATTCAGGGCTGGAGGTCTGAAGAGTGGTAGGGTGGGAATCCTGGCTACCACAGTGAGAAGGAAGGTCAGGTTACGGAGCCCAAACAGATTGGAGCTGGGGATTGTCTGGGCATGGGGGAGGTGGAGAGGGAAATGATAGGGGAACCAAAGGTGTCCAGCTACTGGTGGGAGTTGGAACTGGGACTATAGCAGGAGTGAACCTGAGCACTGGGTCCAAGTGGATTTGATAACAGTATTTTTCAAAAGTCAGCACATGTGATAAATAGAAATGAATGTATCTGAACATTAGTGCAGAATATTTGAAAATGGGCTGATTCAAGAAGATGTACCATATGTGGTTTCTGTGGTTGTAGAAATGATTAGAATAAGTCTGAGATGATGGTCTTTTCTTTCGTCTGGTTTTTGTCATCTTTCCCCCTTGTCTAGCCTGAATAGTGAACTGAAATACATTTTGATTATTATATTTTTGTCTTAAGAGCAGGAGAATTGATTTTCTATTTCTTAAAATGTTGATTAAATTATTGGTTGTCTATAGCCCTCAATAGAGTTTTCCCCCCATTGTTTAAATTTCCCCTCCTGCTCTAAGATCTCCTTATAAGAAAACTTAAATTCCCTTTTTTTTTTTTTTCATTTCACAAGACCAAGAGTATTGCTCCTTTGCTTGGGGATACCCTATATCTTTTTTAAAGGCTTTTGGAATTTTGCTCATCTTTTCCATTTTTCTTATAACATGTATATGAATTGGACTTGCAAAGGCATTTTTTCATTGGATACTTATGTTTAGCACAAGAATATTCACATCACTGGTCCCTTAAGTTTAAATTAACTTCAACATATTTATATTTTTAGACATGCTAGTTAGCAAGGGAGATTCCCAAATGGTACAGTGGTAAATAATCCACCTGCCAATGCTAGAGATGCAGGTTTGATCCTTGGGATCCCCTGGAGGAGGAAATGGCAACCCACTCCATTTCTTGCTTGTAGAATCCTCTGGACAGAGGAGCCTGGTGGGCTATAGATCCACGCGGTCACAAAGAGCTGGACATGACTTAGCAACTGAACAACAACAAATTATCAAGGGTAGGGAATGCAGCAATAGAATGTGTATAGTTCAGCTGCAAAGTACAAGAGACTGTCTAGTAATTGGGCCATTTTCTCAAATTAATTGTAAAATAGGCTAACCACAAAAATAAATTATCTAGCAGTATAACTATCTCTCACATTATGTCTTCAAGTGTGTAGAACATAGGTTACATTTTACAAAATTTCTGCTATGGTGTAGTCACTGGCTTTCATGTGTGTCTCAATTGTGCATCTTCTGGAAGTGGGCTATCTTTCCTCCTGTGTGGATCTCCAAAATTCTGTCCATAAGCAGTGCTCCTGTAATCTTCCAGGAGCTGGTAAGCTTTTAGCATAAAAAATGAGATGCACTTACCTTATTGAAAGGAAAAAAGCCAGTAAACTTGCAACTTTTTTTTTTAACTGATGAATCTTTGCCTTTATAATGCATAGCAGATTGAGAACATTTTTCGTTGCCCCCTGTTTTTTTTTGGTAAGTGAACAGTTAAGGATCCATCTGTGAACCATTAGGAGTTGTATATTTACTTCAGTTACTTACTCTTAAATTCCCCTTGACCCTTACTCTGAAGTCTGTCTCCTTTTATGTGGATTTTAAGAATATGTTCAAAGATAATCTTTTAAACTGCCATAAGCTTAAATTGATTGATATGTTTAAAATACGGCCTTTAGCTATAAAGGGAAAGGGAATTTGTACTGTGAAATAGCATAGCTGAAGTGTCAGAGGAGTTCAGCAGAGAGGTGGCAGAATACAGTGGTTAAGCAACTTAAGCCTGGGTTCGAATCCCACCTCTGCTACTTACTAGCTGTGTGCCCTGGGATAAATTATTTAATCTCTCTGCACTTTAGCAGCAGCAGAACTTCAGTTTCTTCTTTAATGAAACTGTGGTGTTTCATTATGTGATAGCTTGTGACTGATTACCTTATAGGTTTATGATGTTAAATTAGTGTTTATAAAATAATGAGAACAGTACGGGCTTCCAAGGTGGCTCAGTGGTAAAGAATCTGCCTGCCAAACAAGAGGGGCAGGTTCAGTCTGTGGGTCAGGAAGATCCCCTGGAGAAGGACCTGGCAACCCACTCCAGTATTCTTGCCTGAAGAATTCCACGGATAGAGGAGCTTGGTGGGGTCGCAAAGGATTCAGACATGACTTAGCAACTAAACAACTTCAACAGCGTAGGTTGTAGTAGGTTAAAATGAGCATTAAGTAAAATTCTTCTTATAACTAGCAAAATATTTTTGATGAAATTTCGGCTGTGCATTTCTTTGGTTAAGTGTTACATTTATGTGGATCCTTATGAAGAACTCAGAATCTTGCTCCAGAGTCTGGTCAGTAGGAGATTATGAAAATAACTAAACCCATTTATTCTGGAGAGCTCTTTACATTCCCTACATCAGGTCTCAGACAAGGGCCAGCTGCTGCCAACCCTTGCTGCTTGAGGTTTCCGGGTATTGCTCTGAATGGTGGGGGGAGACTCTGAATGAGGGGCAGTAGGAGGAGGAGATTTCATTTCTGCTTTTGTGACTCAGGAGTGAATCAAGGCATCAAGCAGTACTTCCCCTGAAGTCCTATGATGTTTTTGGTATGTGTGAATATGTGGTAGGAAGCTGGATATGAGAAAAACAGCTACTTCTGAAAAATAGCAGACAACATAATCCAGTACTACGCATTCAGCTATAAGGATAATCAGCAAGTTTGAGAAGCATAATAGGTTTAACAAAGAATTAGTATTAGTTTTGATGTTAAATTGGTAGTTATAGTCTTGGATAATATTAGCAGAATGTCTTACTCCACTGGATTTAATGGGCTAGTAGGGCTGACCGTTTGGGAATATGCAGCTCCACAGTCCGTGATGACCACTCAGGGGGCAGGGGATGGGGCACAGATGGCATCAGCTATCCATGACAGTAAGATAGACCTGGTGGGCTATGTGAATTCACTTCAGTTTATTTTCCTTAGCAAAACTCAGTTTAATATACTCATTCTAGCACATATTCTTGTAACAATGGAGCACCTCATAAGAACACAATAATACTTATTAGTCTCAGCATTGCTATTTTGCCTCACTTGTAACTGCAATCTGATAAGTGCTTTCTTCTCTACAGTACTATAAAAAAAATAACGCTTATTTTGGAAATAATGATTAATGACTGGCATTTTTAAAATGTTTAATATCAAGTTAAAAATCCGATTTCATTCTACATGCCATTTTAGTTTCATAAACAATTGGGAGTCTATCATTTAAATATTGTCCTCGAAATAACCTGAATCTGAAAGTATGATTTGCTACTTACGACGCTATTTAAAGAATTCATTCTGTAAATCCTAGTTATAAGATGACTTCCAAAAAGCATTTAAAAGTTATTCTCAGGTATCTTCTTTGTATTTAACTGTTAACCTACTATATTATGACAGCAAGTATCTTCTAGCTTTTTTTTTATTATGGAAAATCTCAAAGATGCACTAAATAGAATCATATAATGAAGAATTTCATCTACCTTTCAACAATTATCAATCCGTTACTAATTTTGCTTCCTCTAATGACTTACCTATATCCCTTTTACCTCCATTTTATTTTGATGGAAATCCCAGATACCATGTAAGTTCGTCTCTAAATAATTTCTATATGTTTCTCTAAAACAAACACTAGTTCTTAAATGTTATCACAATACCATACCCCTTCAAATCTACAATAATTCCTATATTGCCATCTTTGCATTATTTCTTTTTTAAAAGAAAACTTCTCACTTACTAAAGAAATCAGGTTTGTCCTGTAGTCCTATAGAGTCTCGCTTGGTCAGTGTATCATTGATTGCATCTCCATGGTGTCATTTAACATACTCTTCTATTCATTGTATTAGTAGTTAGATCCAGATTGATTGAATATAGGTTACTTATTTATTTATTGGCAAGACTATTTCATAGGCAGTATTGTTTATTTAGGTAAATACCTAAACATGTAGTATTTAGTGTTTTTCTTTGTTGCATATTAGTAGCCACTGATGATCAATATCTTAGATTCATTATTTCACTAGAAGTTGTAAAGAAGTTGGATTTTTTATTAATTTTTATTGGTGTTTAGTGTCTTTACAATGTTATGTTTGTGCTCTACAGAATTTTAATAACATTACTCCTTCCTCAGTTACTAGCTGAACTGCTCTTATAAGAAAAGATTCCCTCATCAACCTTTTTATTTCCCTGAGGTAAAGTTCCTAAAATAAAGGCAGGATAAATATTCATTTTTAAAAACGTAGCACTTTTAATAATAAAGAATTGTGAATTTTTTGGAATTCATTGATTTAAAGATATTTGACATGTTTCAGTGCATTGAAGGTATCATCCTTATTGATAATAAAGATAATACTGATATTGTTGTTATCTTTGACAAGTGAGGGATTATCACTTGTTGGTTCCTGAGTCTATTCTTAGTAAGACTCAGTAGTTACTGATAGCTTCTAGTGTGATAACACTGCCATCAACAATATAAGTACTAAAACTAATTTTTTGACCATTTTTTTGTCCTGCTAGCATACCCACTCAGAATGTATAGTCAAATTATTGGGCTATAGGGTCACATGGAATAGCTCCTCAAAGAGAATTAGGCTTTGGAGTGAGTGCATATTAGGTTAGCTTGTTTTATTGTGCATTAAATTTTAAGTGGTTGATTTTATAATGCTTAATTTTCTTTTATAACTATGTGAAATGTGTATAAATACCAAATAAGGTGCATGCAGTTGAGTCTAGCTTCCTCCTCTGTACCTTCTATTTCCTCTTCCCATGTAACTATTTATATTTTAAAAGAATTTTTAATTTAAAAGTTAGCTTTCATGGTAAACAATAAAATTAGCTAAGTTTATTTGTATCACTTGATGACTTCTGAAGAATGTAACACTACATGTTATATCACATGTAAACACCACCATGCACATGATATAAACTATTTTCCTTCACCTCAAAGAGTTTGTTTGTGCCTCTTTGCAGTTATTCCATTTTTCCTGCTTCTGGTCCATGGTGACCATTGATGTGCTTTCTGTTACTATAGTTTGTCTTTTCTATAATTTTATATAAGTGGAATCATACAAAACAACACAATTTTAAAATGAGCAGAGGAGCTGAATAGACATTTTTCCAAAGAGGAAATGCAGATGGTTAACAAGCAATATGAAAAGATACTCAACATCGTTAATTATCAGGAAAATGCAAATCAAAACCACAAATGAGATATCACCTCATACCTGTCAGAATGGCTATCATCAAAAAAGAATACAAATAACAAATGTTGGCAAGGATGTGGAGAAAAAGGAAATTTTACATTCCCACTGTTAGTGGGAATGTAAATTGGTGCAGCCACTGTGGAAAACAGTATGGTGGTTTCTCAAAAACTAAAATTAGAACTACCATATCACCCAGCAATTCTACTCCTGGGTATATAGCTGAAAAAAAATCACACTAATTCAAAAAGGTATTTGCACCCAAAGTTTGCAGCAGCATTGTTGACAATTGCCAAGATATGGAAGCAACCTATGGATAAGGAAGTTGTGGTATTATATAGACAATGGACTACCACTCAGTCATAAAAAAAGAATGAAATTTTGCCATTTGCAGCAACATGGATGGACTAGGAGGGCATGATGCTAAGTGAAGTAAGTCAGACAAAGACATGACATGAAATTACATGTTCATGAAAAAGTGACCCTTGACTTGTTCATCCACCACATATGTGTTGTGAAAAGGAAGGTGTAAGAGGACTCGGTGATCTTGCCAGACCAAAGGTCAGGAAACTTTTTCAAAGGGCCGGATTGTAATGTTTCAGGCTTGCGGAGACTGTGTGTATGATCTGTTTTACAGTTATTCAGTTCTCCTGTTACAGCAGGAGGGCAGCCATAGACGACAGGGAAACAAATGAGCACGCCTCTGTTCCAAGAATCTTATCTACAAAAACAGGTGGCAATCTGGATTTGGCCCATGTGCCATGGTTTGCCTCTCCTTGAACTAAAAGATTGGGATTGGAAGGAAGATGGGATGTTAGAAACACAGAAGAGTCTAGGAAGTATAGGGGGAAAGTCAAAGCAGCACAGTCTCTATTTTAGCATCCTCAAAGAGCAAACACTTCTAGCATGGTGGTCCCCACTATGTAACTTTACAGAAATAGTATGTAAATCTTAGATCAGAATCCTTCTGACCTTTTCTATTGAAAAACACGAGTTGTAGGAATCAGAAAAGAATGCTGATCTCATTTTGCCTTGCCCAAGCGGGAGCAGGAAAAGCTAAGTCTTCCAGAAACTTGGGTAATCTTAACCCAGTTACAAGCAGGCACCACCCTGTGCTGGAACTCTTGCAAAGGGGAAATTTTGATATTGGAAATCAGCCTCTTAGTGTGGTAATTAGCCAGGCTTGTCATTTTGATGGTTAAAGTTATAGAAAGCTTAAAGGCTCTTCAAGCATTACGTGAAAGTCTGGTGAATTATTGAATAGATCTGAGAGCAAAAGGGTAAACCTCTTGATAAATTGAACAGGATGCCTAAATTGGATCTGAAGGTGGATTAAATGGATTCTAACTATTCTTCAGACTTGTAGATTCTGCAAATAAAGGCAGCTTCATAACAGAACTTATCAGAATGTTTGGCTTTGACCAACTGCTAAATAATAGAGAAATTCAGTTGTCTAGATGGATCTTCATTTTGGTAACAGTACAAATAATTATTAATTATGTACTTCAAATAATCCATCAGTCTGAACACGAATCTTTTTGAGTCACAAGGGTAATGACTATAAAAAATTCTTATAATTTTAAAAAAGTGACTGTATGTCTTTGAAGGAAAAAGTCTAAGAATTATTAAAGTGAAGATGGCAACTTTCATCCTGGAGCCAATGATGTTTCCATAATTATTGTTTTACAGAAGTGTTTAAATCATTTGTATAATAACTTTTTAATTTTTAGAATCCACCAGAGAGAAAAAACAAAGATTAGTTATTGAGCAGGATACTTATTGAGAATGTTAGTAGGAAGCAAATCGCCTGTCAACAAGATGAAAGCTTCATGATAATTCTAAATGCAATTCTCTTAGGTAGCTCCATACATTATGGTATATGCTTTTTGAAATACAGAGATAAATAACTTGGTCCTTCCGTTTTTCTTTTTTATCTCGTTAGTTTAATTTTTCAGGAAAGAAGCAGACATGAAACATGTTTTCCCTTGTTCACCAATTATTACTCAGTTTGCATCCTGGGCCCTTTTCTTTTTCTCACTTCACTACTCTCAACAAATAAGATTGTCTTATGCAATAACATATTTAAGCTCTTCTGTAATCACTGGTCTGTGACCTGGAACGTGATCTCTTGCTCAAACTATCCATTATTTTTGAAAGTTTGAATTGCAGCTCCTGGGCTTTCACCTAAAGATTGGGGTGGGGCGGGGGAAGGTAGGCTTGGTGGAGGCAAGATTTGAGCAAAGGGATAGAAAATGATTATGAATACTGTGTCCCAGTCACTGTTAAATTCTTTGCATACATGATTTCATCTGAGGAGGTCATAGTCCTGAGGAAATCGGAGGAATTATCATTCTTGTGTCTGATAAAACTGTATGATGTTTCAATGCATTGGCCAGGACATCCAGTAAGATGTTGAATCTGTGTTCTGTATTTCATTCAAAAATTAATTTGTTTATAAATAAGTGACTATTTCATACCACTGCCCACATTTCCTCTCTCTTCTCTTCCATTCCCCATACCCACCCCCCCCCCACAACTCAATGCACACCTAACAACATGTACACACGTAAGAATTTCTTTGCATCATTTCAAATACAGCAGTTCAGAGGAGATGAGATCAATCCGAATGGGCCCGAGGGCAAGGGGTGATGATGGTGGTGGATGTACTGCATCTATGAACACAGTAATAGGCCCAGTGGAAGGACCTTGCTCCGGAGTGGCCAGATTTGACAGTGTAGGAGGTGTGTTTGGGGGGCCTAGACTGGTGAATAGGGAGAGTGGTGTGAAGACTCTTATAATGCCCACATAAAGAATGGTGAGGACTGCCTGGTAGAAAGGATGATGACGTTGGCATGAATTTGAGAATGAGTCAACCGTTATTACATGTGGACTCGAGGAAGAGAGGAGAGTCAACATGTCTCTTAGATTTCTGGCGTGGATGACCAGGCCAATGATAATGCCCTCAACAAAGGCAGAGGACACTTCCTAACTTACTAAACTAAAAAGTATTCTCAGCTTTCAGATTTAAGCATGAAGATTAATCTTAGAACTGCCCATTATAAATATAATTCAGGTCATACTTGTGAGGCACATATATAATTTTAAGTTTTATAGAAGCCACCTTAAATGAAACACTTGAAATTATTTTTAGTCATTTATTTAACCCAATGTACTAAAAATATTGTATTAATAATTTAAGCTTTTAACCAGTATAAACATTATTAATGATACTTTTACACTTTATTTTCACATGAAGTCTTCAAAATCCGATATGTGCGTTATACATACAGCACTTCTCAAACACCCTCGTCACACATCAGATGGTCAGTGGTCACATGTCGCTACCACACTGGGCAGTGCAGCTGTAAAGCATCCCAGTATGATTAGATGAAAGCATTCTTTTTCATGAAGAACAATATAGTTCTTGGAAATTGACTAATTAACTAGTCAAGATAAGTACAGTATATAGCTGAGAAAGAAGCCATTTAGCTTAACAAGAAAACAGATTATCCGATGTGGCACCTACTTTGAGTTCTAATACTTTAAAAGTTGTGTGATCTTAGGTAAGTCCGTTTTTCTGCACCAGAGTCCACCTAAGATCAGGTACCTTCTGCACAGTTTACTTTAGTATCTGTAAGTCAGTCCCTTGGCTGCTTTGTGTTACAGCTGTGATTCCCATGATAGTAGTGGTAATGAAAATGGCAGGCCTTCACCTGTGTGCCAGGCTCTGCGTCAGAAGACTTCACACATGTCAGTTCCTCTAATTACCACAACAACCGTATGAAGTAGATTGCACTCTCATGTTTATTCCATAGATAGGGAAGCTAAAGATCAGAGAGGTTATCTAAAGAGATAGTAGAGTTGGCAGTTTGCACATTTGGGTTTGAAATGCATGTATTCTGGCTCTCAGGTCCTTGCCTTTAAGCATTGCACATACCATTTTCTTAAAGGCTGTTATTTTATTTCAAACTTAAATCCTTTTCAAACTCATAAAAAATAGTTTCAGAGCCCACACTAATATGTTTCAGGTCAGCTTGAATAGCACAAATGATGTGCTCTGTAGATATTTATCCTTAAAAGTCAGTTTTAATGGTAAAGAAAATAGAAAGGTAATTATTACCTTCTCTTTCCTTATCAGTTCAGTTCAGTCACTCAGTCGTGTCCGACTCCTTGCGACCCCATGAATCGCAGCACGCCAGGCCTCCCTGTCCATTACCAACTCCCGGAGTTCACTCAGACTCATGTCTATCGAGTCAGTGATGCCATCCAGCCATCTCATCCTCTGTCGTCCCCTTCTCCTGCCCCCAATCCCTCTGAGCATCACAGTCTTTTCGAATGAGTCACCTCTTCGCATGAGGTGGCCAAAGTACTGGAGTTTCAGCTTTAGCATCATTCCAAAGAAATCCCAGGGCTGATCTCCTTCAGAATGGATTGTTTCAATCTCCTTGCAGTCCAAGGGATTCTCAAGAGTCTTCTCCAACACCACAGTTCAAAAGCATCAATTCTTCGGTGCTCAGCCTTCTTCACAGTCCAACTCTCACATCCATACACGACCACAGGAAAAACCATAGCCTTGACTAGATGGACCTTAGTCGGCAAAGTAATGTCTCTGCTTTTGAATATGCTATCTAGGTTGGTCATAACTTTTCTTCCAAAGAGTAAGCATCTTTTAATTTCATGGCTGCAGTCACCATTTGCAGTGATTTTGGAGCCCCCCAAAATAAAGTCTGACACTGTTTATACTGTTTCCCCATCTATTTCCCATGAAGTGATGGGACCGGATGCCATGATCTTCGTTTTCTGAATGTTGAGCTTTAAGCCAACTTTTTACTCTCCTCTTTCACTTTCATCAAGAGGCTTTTTAGTTCCTCTTCACTTTCTGCCATAAGGGTGGTGTCATCTGCATATCTGAGGTGATTGATATTTCTCCTGGCAATCTTGATTCCAGCTTGTGCTTCTTCCAGCCCAGGGTTTCTCATGATGTACTCTGCATATAAGTTAAATAAGCAGGGTGACAATATACAGCCTTGACGTACTCCTTTTCCTATTTGACACCAGTTTGTTGTTCCATGTCCAGTTTTAACTATTGCTTCCTGACCTGCATACAGATTTCTCAAGAGGCAGGTCAGGTGGTCTGGTATTCCCATTTCTTGAAGAATTTTCCACGGTTTATTGTGATCCACACAGTCAAAGGCTTTGGCATAGTCAATAAAGCAGAAATAGATGTTTTTCTGGAACTCTCTTGCTTTTTCCATGTAGACCTTAAAGCAAGCTCCTTTTGACACCATAAAAAACAATAAAGGGCCAGTAGGTAGAGATACAAAATTGGACATTTATCAATAGAGATAACTGTCCTCTCTAAGAGTAAAAACAGAACTAACAACAACAAAAAAATTGGACCAATTGTTTGCTTTTCCTAGATGAGAGTGAGACACAAGTAGTGATATACTGATAAATATCTGATGACTGTCTCTCTGGAAAAGAATGTATAAGTTCTATATGTAAATTTTATATGTGATTTCTAAATGATAGTAAATATAACTGTGCCCTTTATTATAAATTCCATATAATCATTGATTCTCATAAAATACTTCTATTAATTTTTTTCTTTTCTGAACCCGTGTATCTCTTGGTGATCTATGCAACAACTGATGAATGAGTGTAATTTGGACATGAGTGTTGAGTGATGCTTGCATTTATGTTAACCAGAAAGACAGCAGTGAAACAAGACAGAGTGGGATATCTCTTTTGTAGAGGATGTGAGTCACTTTGCTGAATCTGGTGGAAGAATATTTCCTCATGTTATTTGTGTTATTTGCAGTGTAGTGGCTGTGGATACTAAGCATAGTTTTAGGATTAAACTATATCGTGAAGACTTTTTCCTTCATCTTTAAAATTTTAGGCAATCAACAAAATAATCAAGCCCTCTTTTATAGTAGTTTGCTGATTCCCTTGGTATAAATACCCACCATCAACACCACTTTCAAGCAGCAGACATAATGTCCTGAAAGGAGAACTGGAAAGAGATTGTCAGTGGCACATCATTATATATATTTCCACTGTACAGGAACATTACATGTTAATAGCCTCAAAGGCAGAAAAAATAGTAAAATATAATGAAATAATTTGAAAGTATTTCCTACTTTTATGATTTATTTAACTGTAAGTTTATATAACTCAATTTGAATAACAGTTCTAACAAGTGATTCACGAAATTCCTAAAAGTTTAGTAATAGTCTTTTATGAGTTGATACAAATCGGCTCCAGCACACCACTGACACAAGAATGTGGACTTCATATGCTGACTTAGAAAGGAGCATGTGGAGGAAATCACTTACCCCAGCCAAGAGACACAGGAGATTCAAAACCTCAAGATTGTACAGCCTGGAAAGATGATAGGGGATAGGAGCTGTAGCAGCATAAATAAGGATAGCCCATTTAGCATACTCATCAAAAAGTAAAAGTCTCTGCCTCTCTTTACCAGAATCTCGCCTTTAATAACCAGTCAGACTCTGTGTAGAGGGGCATATTTAACTTAGATTTTTATGGCAACATCAAAAGCATTTGTTGAGAATGACTAAACCCATGCATGCTCTGTAATAAGACCTCTTACAATTTAGAACATGCAAAAGTAACTCTGAAGGAGGCAGAATGTGTTTTTATACAGGTGTCTGTTTCTTCTTTGCTAAGAAATTGATGACAGCGCTTTATCTCTCGTGAATGAATAGCTTTGCTGGCTCCAGCCACGTCTTCTGTTGGCTGCCCCAAATTGTTGCCACAATTCAAAATCTGTTCTGTTTTTAAGATGTCCGCTGCTTGCTTCGAAGTCCTGGGTGCAAAACAAGGCCATTGCTTGTGCCTTTTTGCCCAAACCCTACCCTGAATTGTGAGACTTGACTTGTCTGCCCTAGGAGTGTGTGTAAGGCTGCAGCTCTTTGAGCCTTTTCCGAGGTCTTCCATGTGGGCAGTGCCTCTGTGCTGGAATTTCACTGGGGAATGAGCATTCTTCTGCATCGCATCTGGGTTTTCTCAGTGTCTAACTGTAAGGTGTTTTGGAAGAAAATCCCTTCTTGTCTGTTCTGAAAACAGATCCTCCATCGCTGGGGCATTTCCTGGGCAACACAAGTAAACATACCATATGAACCTTGACCACCTCCCTAACACATAAAACACAAAGTACCTGGGATTGTGTCACTTCTGATAGCGTGTGGGGTTTATGGAGTCAAGAAAATCGCCGCTGTGAACCAGACCATCCTTGGAGCTATCATTTTTAAATTTTGTTGGAGTAAGATTGAATAATGGTTTGTGATGGTTTTAATATATTTTTTAATCTGATAGACTTTATTTCTGTTCCTTCTTTGCATTTCTTGACTAGTTTATCATATTACTATTTCTTTTCATAAAGCATTTTCCTCAACCTATTGATCACTTACATTATCCTTTCTTTACCATTGTTTTTCCTCAGTTGGCATTGTATTTCTGCAGTTGAGCAGTAGCTCTTCTGTCCCTAGGCTTTGTTGATTGATTCTCACTTTAACCCCCACAGGCCCAATTTATGAGCATGAAATGTACTTATTCATAAAATTTCAAGATCAATCATTGGCAGAATTGTAGGGCAGAAAAATCCCAGCTTCGATGCCTCCTTTTATAACATGCCTCGAGATTATAAGGTTCTTGAGGCAGAGATTTTATCTCATTCATCTTCATGCAGTAGGTTTTACACTTCAAACACAGTCACAAATCAGATGTACAAGAAGTGTACATCCATCCTTGAAATCAACTTAGCTCTTTACCACTTCAAAGACACTCAGTATCTTCTGATTGAAAGTCTTTTTTAGGAAATTACTAAATTGAGAACTGAAGCTCAGTCAGTTCACATCGCAGCTTCCCATCATGGTTCCTCTCTGTGGCGAAACTATCCTGGTTATTCACCTCCTGCTTGATCCTGAGACTGTGTCTGGATGCAGGGGGCTATGTGCTGTCTCCCAGACTATCGCCCATCTACTTTACTCTTTGGTAGGGGAGCAAGGTGGTTGTCCATGTTGCCCTGACTGGTGGTGGAGCTTCATAGTCACTCTCCGCACACTCACAGTATGTCATGAGCTCTGACACGTCCCCATGCTCCTTGGCACCCCAACTAAGATCTCACTGGCCTTGCGGGTCCCCTGTGGCTGGATCTACTATTTGACCCCTTAGATAGGTCTGTCAACCCTGAGGTCCTCTGCCGTAAGGTCTCCCTTTTATAAGTTTTATTGTTGCATTTTCATTTTTATTCAGTTCAAGAAATTTTCTTTTTTCTTTTTCTGGCTCTGTAACATGTGGGCTCAGACCCTTATGCTCTGCAGGGGAAGTGTGGGGTCTTAACCAGTGGACTGCCGGGGAAGTCCCTGTCCCATGATCGTTTCATCTCAGCTGTAGTGAGTCCTCTGAGAGCTTGCCAGTCCGTTCTCACTGGGGAACATGGGAGATAACTGATCTCTGCCATGCCCTCTACGATGGTTTCTGGACGTGTGGGTGGTCTCGGGTTCTCTCTGGACTGCCTCATCCCACACTTTCAGGTGGGGATGGCATAGAAGCCTCTCCACCCTCCAGTATTCAAGCCTGTTGCTCATGCTACCCTCCACCCCAGGATTTAACTCGGGAAGGGCTGATCGGGTAGCCCCTCTTGAGTATAATTGTCTTCTTTCTATGCTATCTCTGAAGAGGAGATGATGAGTTTCCGAGACCACTCTGTGTGGAAGCAGTGCTGCGCTTCTCTTTATATCACTGTCTGCAACTTCATAGTCTCCACATTCAGTCTCCCAAACTTTGGTTTCTGAGGTTAATAGGGAGTTTTTAGGATTTAGGAAACTCAAGTGCCGAGTTCTAGTCATGGAAGTCTTGATTAATCTTACCTGGAATGTCCTTCAAGAGCCAATCTCAAGACACAGTCTGAACTGCAAAACTTTAGTCATTTGTCTCTTCCAGCTGTAACAACCTCTTATCAGTTTCTACACCTGCAAATGTAAAATGCAGTATAGAGCTGTTATCTTACTGTGACTTCCATTGAAAAGTAGGGGAACCCAAGAGTCAAAGGAGAGCAGCGCCGATGGGCCTCAGAAGCAGAGGACAGGGTGCTGTATAATGTGTACCCCTAGAGCTGTGTGTGTGATGCAGCTCTGTTAGAACAGCTTTGAAGACAGGGGCATGTGGCTCAATTAAACACTCATTGTGAAGTCGCTCAGTCGTGTCCGACTCTTTGCGACCCCATGGACTGTAGCCTACCAAATTCATCTGCCCATGGGATTTTCCAAGCAAGAATATTGGAGTGGGTTGCCATTTCCTTCTCCAGGTGACCTTCCTGACCCAGGGATTGAACCCGGGTCTCCCGCATTGTAGGCAGACGCTTTATCGTCTGAGCCACCAGGGAAGTCCAAAATTAAACCAAGTTAAAATCAAAATGAAAAGTCATATTATGTCCACAGTTACATCAGTCCATCTTAGGATTGTTAGATGTCATCAGTTTAAGAAGAGGCATCACATGCGATTGTTGTTGAAGGTATTTGCAGACTTGGAGAAAGTCTTTTCCTTGAAGTAGAGATGTCCACCACGGGAAGCCTTCCACTGAAGAAGAGGGGAGTGGTCCACAGACCCAGCAGTTAGACTGATTGTGAAATGCTGCGTAGGAGTGAGCCCAGGAGAGGAAGGCATTGTCTTGAGGATCAAATGGCAGACTCAGGATTTTTGGAGTCAGCAGAAGTAGGCTCACATAGATTATCAAGCCCATCTTTTGGCTCATCCAGACAGTCCCATTACGGAAGCGGATTGGGAAGAAAGTGGGCCAGGGGCTTCAGTAAGCATGGAGTAAGTTGCCTCAGTATCTAAAAGGAAATTGACGGATTGGCACCCCAGAGTTATTAATATCTGGGGTTCCTCAGGTGTAATTAGGATGGGAGCTTGTGTGGAGACCGCCGGGCCCCTTCAGTCCTGTTTATCTTGAGAGTTCAACCCCTGAAACCTACGCCTCTGGGGGCAGTCTCTCTTCCATTGTGGTCCTTTGCAGACCAGACTTGTATCGAAGGGAGAGAGGACAATTCTGATCTCTGTGGGCCATCCACTTGCTTTGAGACCACCTTGCACTTTCGTCTGTTCCCTGATTCACCCATGGAGAATCCACACTAAAGCAATTATAACCTCTGGCTGAATAGGAAGAACGTTATATTAGGAAATACAAAAAAGAAAACATATGAATAAATCTCATAATGTTGTTTTACTATATTTGTATCCTCAGAACCCGGAATGCTATCTGGCATTTATCCTTTCAAGAAAGGTATACATTTATAAACTTATGTTTAGTTTATATGTAGCGAGATACATTAGGGTGTCTTTTCCATTCAAAACCCAGAGCCAGGTGACTCCACCCAGCAATGACCACAGTATTCTCCAGGGGGACCTGGAGGAGCAAACCAGCCAAGAAAAGGGCAGTGGCTAGTTTGTCCTTTGTCTGCCGAGAACAGATTCCAATAAGAACGGGGAAGCTGCAGGGAAGAAAAATCATAAAAGAGGTAGAATCTCCATGCCTGCAGTTACCTGAAGGTAAATTGCCACTCATCAAATTACTTTCAGAATTGTATTTCATTTGGATCAGATTTGTGATCCGTAGAGAACAGAAATTCATCTACTTTAGGAAATATACCCCTTTTCACCACTAACCGTTGAAATGAATTCAGAACAAAGGGTTGCTAGATCTTTGAAGCACTGCGGTTAAAGGTATAATAATTCTTTCTCAAGTATCTCATCATCTTCAGTCTCTTTTTCAGTCACTTTGAGAGGATTTTTAAAAATAGCCAAGCTTCAAGTGACCATTTATTTCTACAGGTGATGGCAGCACGGACGGATACAATCAAGTCATCAGGTCCAAACTGATGTTCCATTCATCCTCTGTAGCAATGAACAAAACTGCTACTTGTTTTTAAGGAACTGGACTCTCATGATTCTTGTGTGCTGCGTGCTAAGTCATTTCAGTCCTGCCTGACTTTTTGTGACCCCATAGATTGTAGCCCACCAGGCCCTTCTGTCCATGGGATTTCCCAGGCAATCCCTGGGAGTGGGTTGCCATATCCTCCTCCAGGGGATCTTCCCAATCCACGGCTAGAACCCATGTCTCTTATGTCTCCTGCATTGGCAGGCAGGTTCTTTACCACCAGTGCCCCCCGGGAAGCCCCATGATTCTTAGAACCCAACTTTTATCCCCAGTCCTCAAAGCTGTTTATAAACATGAACTTATTTACTCCCACTCACCAAACACCACTCATGAAGGAATGGAGGGAATGATGGAAATGGATGAAGTAGTAAATAATTATAAACACTGCAATCATTACTGCTTACTGAGAGCCCACTCTGAGAAAATGTTGTGTATTTCCTCCTCATGTTGGAGGTTTAGAGGTGGTGCATTCCTGGCGCAAGTTCACAGTGTTTGTCTGGGCACTTAAGAGGCAGCATGGTGGTGTTGCTAAGTTCCTAGACCCAGGTTGAATCCTCAGTACATCTCTTTCTAGGTCTGTGACCTTAGATAAGTTCACCTCCCTGGGCTCCCATTTCCCTTCTGCAAAGAGGAGAAGATGGTAACAGTGGTGCCGCCACATGGGGTTATCGTAAGTACTGAGTGAGTCCAGATCCTAGCGCAACACATGGAACCGACTGAATACCCTGTGAATGCCGGCTGTTGTCATTATTCTGTAGTTGCAAGTAATAAGAGCCCAGCTCACACTAGCTGAAGCTGCGAAAGAAAAGGTGGCAGCATTTGCTTCAGACATGCCTTAGAAAAGAGGTTCAAAACTTCCCTCAGGATCTTTGCTTCTCCTTGGCTTGAGGATAGACCAGATCAGATTTGTGGAAGCAAGAGGGCTGTGTGCAGCTTCAGGGCTGTATTATCCTCACAAAGAACGGAAAAATTCTTGTTTCGAAGACCTGGCAGAGGTCCCAGGGGAGTGACCCAGCTTTGGTCCTATTCCTGTCCCGCCCCCAGGCCTATGTCATGTGATACACACTGAGGAACCCACGTGTGCCCCATCCAAACCCAGGGCCTGAGGAGGGTTCCTACGTGAAGACACCTAGAGTGGTTCCCAGGATCAAGAAGAAAGATGAATAAATATTATGTATTCATATTGTCTCACGGCCAGCAGATGCCAGGGCAGAGATCAGCCCTGTCCTCTCCTTCCAACACAAGTTTTATTACTACAGCTATTACTTAATTCAGCCTGACCCTCCTTTTTTCAAAGGCATTCTAACAGGGCTGTATCCCACAACTGTAAGTGCCTACGTTACACAGCATTTAAGTCTCTATTTTTGTGGCCATTGAACTGCTCTCATATGACTTTGGAGTTTTCCTACTTTCCTGAGAGAGGCACAGGGAGGTAGCGACCCTGTAATTTCATCTTATATTTGCTGTATAGAAAGTGAGGATGGAATAGACAAGGGCTTCTTATTCATTCAGTAGCCATTTGAGCCTACTTTGTGCCAGATGCTGTACCAGTCTGCTGGCAGGCTTCTGAGAACCCAACCAGAAATGACCAATCCAGAATGCCAGTGTTGTGAGTCAAGACTTCCTCTTCGGAGACCATGCCAGGATTCTGGCCTAGTGATGCCAAGGCAGTGGGCTGTCTGTGAGTTTTCTGAACTAGATGATGATAATAACTAGGGACATCACTGAATAACGTTTCAGCTAATAAACATCAATTTCTTCCTCTCTGCCTATGCCTGCTCAGTTTCAAAGGACCGACTTGGAATCAGTACATAATAAAAGGAGCATATGAACATGATGTGTGCAGTGATTCTGCATGATATCCTCTCTAAATCCTGGCCAACACCCTGTGTGTTGAATATTGTCATCTCATTTTACAGATAAGAAAAATCAGATACCAAAGAGATTAAATAAAGGCTCCTAGTCCTATGGCACTAAATGGAAAAAATAGGGTTTACTGGCATGTCTGCCTTGCTTCAAACCTTGTAATTCAAACCTACAATTCAAATCTTGTAATTAAGATTACACTTTCAATGATTCTTCTCCAGACCCAAGTGGCTCACTTCAGGTCATGTAAGTCTTAATAAACAATGTAGTCTGAGACCTGTTTGAGGACGGACTCATCAATATGAATTTGAACCTTCCTGTTCTCATCACAAAATCACAGGTCCAAATGTTTGTTAACTTCAGGGAATAAGACCCCGCCCCCTTATTTCCATGCTTCGTGAAGGTAAGTGTGTAGCCTAAGGCAATCTGATGCAATAGTCTGAAACTCCGTATTCTGAGAAGGAAGCAAGGATGGGAGAAAGGTTAAAATCGGTTCATTTTACAAGAAACACCGACTGAGGCAAGTCTGTGTTCTCATTCCTGCCCCAAGTCTTGTTCTTTAGCTTGACCGTCATAATCCCGTGACATTCCCACGACCGTTCTAAAACATTCTTCCTTGTTTCAGAATCAAGTATTTTTGTGGTTTGCAACCAGAGAACTCTTGTAATAAATCTTCCCTCCCTGTTGGCAGTCCCGCAGGCTGCATCTGTCCCCAAGCCTCTCACTGTTGTGCGCTCTGTCACCAGCTCAGCAACAGCCTCGTGTCCTTACTCCATCGCTTTCCAGATTGGGTGGTCTGTACTGCCCACCGTGCCTGCTAATGAGTTAGGGAAAGTGAAAGTCGCTCAGTCCTGTCCGACTCTTTGTGACCCCAGGGATTACACAGTCCATGGAAATCTCCAGGCCAGAATACTTGAGTGGGCAGCCTTTCCCTTCTCCAGGGGATCTTCCCAACCCAGGGATTGAACCCAGATCTTCTGCACTGCAGGCGGATTCTTTACCAGCTGAGCCATAAGGGAAGCCCATGAGTCAGGTAACTTACCTGTAAGAATGAGCTAGTGGCAGATGGAGTCTTTCCTCAGCTTCCCCTCTGAGGCACTTACACGGTTTATTAAACTAAACTTCTCAACAGCTGTTTAAAGTGCTTCCTGGACTTAGGATTCTGTTTGGAGCTTAGCATCTGGACAGTTATAATCGGCTTCCTTCTTTCCCAGACCGCAGTGTATACTCTTCTCTAAAGGAGGCCAAAAAGCACAGGAGATGTAGCCCAGGAGAGTTGAGAGAAGAACACACTATGGAGAAGCCAGAAAGGACCATCTACAAGCACAAGTATTAATACATCCTGGTTCTACCCTGTTAGGAACCTGCCATGGATTTCCCATTTGAACTCCTCATTGGGCATTCAGATCCCCCCCGGCCACTGTATTCAGCTTCATCTCTAGCATTCTCTCCTTTACTCTATTCTCCAGCAAAGCTAAACTAAAGCAGGCTTCCCTGATGGCTCAGACAGTAAAGAATCTGCTTGAAACGAAGGAGACCCAGATTTGATCCGTGGGTCGGGAAGATCCCCTGGAGAAGGGCATGGCAACCCATTCTTGCCTGGAGAATCCCATGGACAGAGGAGCCTGGTGGGCTACAGTCCATGGGGTCAAAAAAGAGTTGGACACGACTGAGCGACTAACACTTTTCCCTGAATGTGCCAACTTGTTTCTTTTCTCTGTGCTTTTTTTTCAGTCTAATCTCTCTCTCTCTGGAATTGCCCTTCTTCTCATCCCCTGCAACTCCAGTCACCTACTCCTGAGCTGACCAGTTATTTATCTTTTAAGGCCCATCTCTAGCATTACCTCCCTCCTCTGGGTTCTGTGGAGACCTACTTCTTCAAGCCCCACTCTACCCCCTGCAGGGACTGTGCTTTCAAATTCTTCATCATTTTTATATTCTTAGTGCTTAGCATTGTAGGTACCAGTGAGGTTGTAGGTTCTTATGATGGATGGATGGATAAATAAAGCCTTGGTATAATTGCAAAACACGGTGCTGCAGAAAATATTTCATAGTGCAAATCTTTTTAGACCAAAGCTTCATGTCTGTTTGCTTCTCCCACCCTGCCTGGCTCTATTAGTAGTGATTCATTTCCAATCAATAATGATTCAGTTTATTTGTAAAAGTCACTTAAGCCACTCAGTTAAGTCATTCCCAGTGGCTCAGTTATGTCCGTCCCATAAATAACCCAAGTCTTGGCCTGGCTGACAGGCTCTCTTAGTGACACAGTGCTTCACTGCTTCACAGTGACACTGATCACATGACAGTGCTTCATGTGATCGCAAAACTGATCAGAGAATACAGAACAGTCGCTGAAGGAAAATAGGTCCTGATGTCTTTTAGAAACTAGGTGCTAAGAAAACAACAGGAAATTCAGAGTAATCTAAAAATTGTGTGTCCTCTTGAGAGCATTCAGAAAATAAATCTGTATAATTAGTGCCAATAAGTTTTAAAAAATATTTCAGGGTAGAAATTTAAGAACTTTCAGCTGACTTAGTGACAAAGGATTACTCATTACTTTTAAATACTTGTAAAATACTTGTTTCATTAAAGTATTTCCTCTTTACATAAATGAAATTTTGCATTCAGTTCAGTTCAGTTGCTCAGTTGTGTCCAGCTCTTTGCGACCCCATGGACTGCAGCACACCAGGCTTCCCTGTCCATCTCCAACTCTCAGAGTTTGTTCAAACTCAGGTCCATTGAGTCGGTGATGTCCTCCAACCATCTCATCCTCTGTCGTCCCCTTCTCCTTCTGCCTTCAGTCCTTCCCAGCATCAGGGTCTTTTCCAGTGACTCAGTTCTTAGCATCAGGTGGCCAGAGTATTGGAGTTGCAGGTTCAGCATCAGGCCTTCCAGTGAATATTCAGGACTGATTTCCATTATTTTGCATTAATTCCCCCTACTTTTATCCAATTTTTCTAGAGGATTTTGAGGAAATGGTGAATGTGTGTGTAAGGTGGAGTTTTGACAGAATTAGCGTGTTTCTCTAGGTAGGTAAGAACTGTGCCTTCATTTCTGGCAGTACAGCTCTGTTGGCTCTGAAACCTCAGACCCTCTTGCTGGGAGACCAGCAGTCAGCATTGCAGGGACTCCTGTAGCCACAGCTGTCTTCCTGTTCTGGTGCTAAACGACCATCCCAGCAGCAGTTTTGCCAGATAAGCAGCCACAAGAGACACTTTCCTTTTGTCCGTGACGAACTCCAGCATAAAAGCCCTGTGTTATTGCCCTTCCTGGTGAGGTCGGCTATGCAGGGCTACATACATGCTTCATAATCTTGCTGCCCTGTCACTTATACTTGGCACCCAGAGTTCGTGAGGATTTTCCAGATAAGCTTCATTAATGTGAAATAAATCTGACTCATCCCTCAGTATAGGTTATGAAATGCCTTTGGAATTCTGAAGAGGAGGCTGTTTAGTCTTGAAGGTAGAACACAAATGATGCTTCTAGAAAGGCTGAGCTGGAGGACAGGTGACAGAGGAGGGGGTAGGAGAGAAAAGGGACCCCACATCTCCTGGCATTTGTGACAAGCTCAGTACCAGGCAGGATTGGTGTTTGGCAGATGCTGTTTCATGTATCTGACTGTCTGTTAACTCTTGGAGATTCCCTGCTTTTCAAATTAAGAAATTAAAACAGGGAAAAACTAACAGAGTGAGTAGCAAATCCATAATTCAGACTCAGACTCAACTCTGTCTGACCCTCTTTGGTCGACCAATCTTCCACCTCTGTTTATCTGGAAAGTGCAGACTCTGTACACGTGTAGATCATGTATGTCACTACCCTCTAATGCCTCATACATGTGATTCTACTGACAGATTTACAAGGCAGCACGAAACAGTGAATTCTAAGAGCAGTTGGTAAACTATATATTATATATATGTGCATGCCTGCATGCATGCTCAGTTGTGTCCGACTGTACCACCCCATGAACCGTAGCCCGCCAGGCTCCTCTGTCCATGCGATTTCCCAGGCAAGAATACTGGAGTGGGCTGTGCAGCAAACAAGCATTTTCCCTCTGTTGTCGTCCCTAGTCTAAATAAACTGGAAATGCTATTCCTGTGTGCTGAATGGCCGCTGTCTACCATAAGGGCAATATATCAACCCAGTTCCCAGATAGAGAATCTTTCCCAGGGTCCCTGGTCACTCCAGGGGCAAATCAACGGTCACATTCCTGTACGGTCATCCCCAGCTCAGTGGTTCCAGCAAGTCAAACGTGACCGCTCCATCCACAATCCAGACTCTACTAGTTCCACAATCCCGTATCTGTCATTCTGAAATCCAAAAAGCCCTCAGGTCTGGAAGCTTTTCCGTAACTCATGTTGACTGTAAAACCCTGTTCAGACCTGGACGTAGCTGGCGACAGAGCACCTGACCTGACGGGACTTTATTTATCGTGTGTACTTCTTCCTCGTGTAGGAGTCTTCGCACGTGCCTGTGGACGTGCTGCTGCTACTGCTCACAGGGCACCGCCTAGATCTCGTGGGGCTGCTTATCAGGCAGGGTCTGGGGTACTCAGCCCCAGTGGATGAGCACAGTTTGATAAAGGACTGTCTGTAACTGTGTGGGTGGGTGAAGGACCAGCAGAGATGCGTGAGGGCAGGAGGGAGGGATTATGTGATAAAGCAGGCTCTGGTACCGCCCCAGGTGTGAAGGGCCAGACAGAGGCAGAGTTCAGGAATCCAGGGAGAGAGCAAGGGAGGTCACAGTCAAGAGTTCTGGCTGGCAGCCAAACCGCAGAGCAGAGCCTGGGAAATACACACACCCTGGGTTTCCCTTCTCCCTCGACTCAGTGGACATGGGCTTGGGTAGACCCCGACAGTTGGTGACGGACAGGGATGCCTGGTGTGCTGCGGTTCATGGGGTCGCAAAGAGTCGGACACGACTGAGTGACTGAACTGAACTGAACTCGAGATCTTCTGCTGGCTTCTCTCTGATCGCACCCTGCTGATGCTGATGCTGCAAGCCAAAGGCAAGAGAGCTCATTGAGGCAGACCAGAAAGTGAGCCACCAGCACCAGGAGGGGTGTGAGGGTGGCGAGTAGATCTAAAGGGCAAAAGGTGAGTATCTTGTGCAGCGTATTCCTGTAATGGGGCTTCCCTGGTGGCGCAGCGGTAAAGAACCTGCCTGCCAATGCAGGAGACGCAGGAAATGAGGGTTTGCTCCCTGCATCGGGAAGATCCCCTGGAGAAGTGTATGACAACCCACTCCAGTCTTCCTGCCTGGAGAATCCCATGGACAGAGGAGGCTGGCAGGCTACAGTCCATGGGGTCACAAAGAGTTGGAAACAACTGAGAACTGCATGCACGCATGTATCCTGTAAAATCTAGTACATGTGCCCCACCAGCTTTATGAAACCCAAAAACTCAAAAATGCTTACAGAGTCATCATTTATTAAGTCAACAGCACATACCCACATTCAAAAAATATTAATACATACAGGTGAAACTTTTTTTTTTTCAGTGCCTGTTCTCCAGGTGAGAATACTGGAGTGGGTAGCCATTCCCTTCTCCAGGGGATCTTCCTGACCCAAAGATCAAACCCAGGTCTCCTGCATTGCAGGCAGATTCTTTACCATCTGAGCTACGAGGGAAGTCCCATAGAGACTTATGAACCACTTATAATAAGCCCTTGGCTACCCTGAAAACGAACTGTTGCATTCAAGAGTGCTATCTCATTCACTGATGCATCGATTTCTGCGTTCACTCAGCAATATTCGTTACTGAGTCAGGACTCTGCAAAACATGGGCTCTGGGATGTAGCAACAAAAATGGGACACTAGCATTTCTAACAGCTTACAACTTAGGAAAAACAACTTAGGAGAAGACACTGACTTGTTGCGGAATAGTAATACCACCCCAGGTTAGCAAAGTTTCATCTCAAACCTGCCCCGTTGCTGTGGGCTTCCCTCTGAGACGATTTCATGGCCACGTCTGGACTCAGTGGGGAGCACTCCTCTGCCCATGTGATGAGGGTCCAGGAACCGGGCATGTGCTCAGCGCACACACGATTCTGGCTGACTGTGCTTTCAGTGCATGGCAAGATGGGGCGGTTCCCACCACAGGAGCAGGAGCAGCGTCCTCAGGAGGGCAGGAGGAGGGGTTCCTTAGAATTTGGAACACCTGAGAAGACTTCTTGGGGGTGGGTGGGTGGTTTTAAGGATTTCCAGATTGGAAAAGGACAGGGAAGAGCAAAGGCAAGGTAAGAACTTGAGAAAGGCTGGTGTAAGCCGCGAGGACTTGGGAGTGCAAAACTAGTAGGTGACCAAAACAGAAGAAAGAAACTGTTCTGAGGGACTTGAACTTAATTCTGCAGCAAGTGGGTTACAACTGAGGGTTTTTAGTGGCGGTAGGGGGAGGGTCTTGTGTTTAGGGAAAATCACTCTTCCAGCACTTGGAATGTGGGGGAGGGCTGAAGGGAGGAAAGATCTCTGTCACCCAGGAAAGAGATGGCGAGGCGAGAACAAGGACAGCAGTGATGATGATAGAAAGAAGGGCTGGGACTCTTGACTATGACCTGAGAAAGAAATGACAGCTGGGATCACTGTTTGGAGGGAGGAGCCAAAGTGACTCCAGGGTGTCTAAAATACGAATATTCAAGAGAAAGCAGAGGAGGCCCCTGAAATGAGCATCAGGGAGCTCTCTGCCATGTTGGACCTGAGTCATGGCCAAAATATTTCCAAGGAAATACACTGCAGGTATTTAAAATTGTGAGTCTGTTCAGAAACAAGCAAAAAGCGCCAAGGAGAAATCCCATGCCTGGGAAAGTTTCCGCTACTCTAATTCCTTAGGGTAATTCCAAAAATCAAAAAGCTGTAAAAGTCACACATTTTTAAAAAAGTTTAGTGTCAAAAGTTATTTGGTGACAAACCTGACCTTGATAAATATAAGACTGTTGGTAGACCTTATTTATCCCTCTTAGGGTCATTTATTTGCTGAAGAAATAAAATATTTGAATACAGCGGGGCTGTCCCAAACTGCACTAGACAGGTTTCTAAATAAAATGGATTTTTGTTGTTGTTGTTTTAGACATAAAGTCATGTTCCACTCTTTGGACCCCATGGACTGTAGCCGGCCAGGCTCCTCTGTCCATCAGATTCTCCAGGCAAGAATACTGGAGTGGGTTGCCATTTCCTCCTCCAGGGAATCTTCCAAACCCAGGAATTGAATCTGTGTTTCCTGCTTTACCGCTGAGCCACACGGGGAAGCCCCACTACCTACCTTACAGGATTGCTCAAGGAGCTAATGTATAGGATCAGTAAATGTTAGTCATTATTATCCCACCTTTTAATCAACCAAACATTTTCTAAAAAGCCATTTTGGATTATCGTTTGTTTTTGTCTTCCTAGTTTCTGAAAGGGCAATGAAAACAAATGTCTCCCTTCTCGGTGAAAGTGAAGGAAGCAACAGAGAGAACCAGCATGTACTTGGTGAGATTACGCTCTGGTTCAGGGATACAGAAACAGACGCTGAGAGGTCGCCCCTCAGTAAGGGGTAACCTAGGTTCCCAGGGGAGAATAAGTGCCAGCAAGTCAAGCGTCTGGACAGGGTGGGCCTTTTTATAGGGTGAGAGGTTTTGCTTCTCTTTTTGATCGGTTAGAAAGAGTGTTCTTTAAAGATGCATTTCAGACCCCAAATTTGTGAATATGCCACCTTTACCCGCCTCCCTGCCGGGTCCCTGGACCCCTCTTCAATAACCACCTCTGGGCAGAACATGCTCTTTTCGCCTAAGGATCAAGTCTGGTTTTCTGACATGCGTAAGGCAGTATCTGAATATGATGGGGATGAGGAGGAGGGCAGGGACGCGGGGCCAGGCAGAGTTTGGTGGTTGTGACACCCAGGGTGAGGGAGGTTCTCAGCCTGTCGGAGGAGGACGGTACCTGCCCCAGAGGCAATCAAGTCCAGTGTAACCGGACTAAGTAAACAGCAACGTAATCCGCTTCTTCAATTTTTGATGTGGCTGCTTTAAACGAGAGAGTCCCATCTTCTCCCTCTCCTCCCCACGCTTGAGGCGGCCCCTCGGCCGCTCAGCACGGGCTCCCAGGCGCGGTATTTTCTCGGCTCCAAGCTGCCGAGCAGGAAACGCTCCCGGCCGCGGGATAAGCCTCCCGCTGGAAGGGGTGGGGGAGGGGGCGAGAAAGGGAAAAAGGGAAAGAAACAAAAGCGAGAAAAACTTGACCCGAGCGGCCCGCGCGAGCCTCCGAGGATCGCGGTGGGCTTCCAGTTTCCCAGAAGCGGGGATCCCACACCCCAGCCAGCCCCGGCCCCCCGCCTCGCCCTCCCGGTCCCAGCCCGCGGGGCTGGTGGGCGTGGACTCGAATCCATGCTAATGAGCCTCGCGGCGGGCGGGGCGGCGAGCCCGCGCCCCTGACAGCCCGGCCGCGGGAGGAGCCCCGGCCCCGGGAGCCCGACGGCCGCGCCTCCCCGCCCCGCCGGGGACCGGGCCGGTGCGCTGGCCCATGCTGGTCCCCGCCTTTGTTCTCCGGCCCGAGCGGAGCCATGCGCGGCTGACGATGGAAGTGGAGGACTCCGGCGGCGTGGTGCTCACCGCCTACCACTCGTACGCGCGCCCCCAGCCGCCCAGCCCCGAGCCGCGCTGCGCGCCCCGGGCGACCGCCAGCCTCCCAGGCAGCAGGTACCCACATCGCCCACCGGGCACCAGTCTCCTGGGCTGGGGGGTCGGGGGTGGTGGTTTCACAGGCAGCTGGGTTTTCCGCCAAAGCAGAGGACCACCATCGTCAGATTGTGGTTTCAAGTTTTGGTGGACGCGACGAGTGAGCCTGTGGTTCTTTGTATTGTCTTCTGAAGACGTTGGCCAGGGGAGGTTAGCAGAGTTGTGTTCTGATACAACTTGCTGGTAATAGGCATATGCCTCGTTTCTGCCGGATTCATCTATTGAACTATTGGAGAATTAAAAAGAAAAAAAGTGAAGCAGCAGGAGAAAATAGAAAAGAAAGTAAAATGTATTATCTTAAACCTGCAAACACTATCGAGAAATTTTTAGTAACATTTCACATTAGCTAAAACACAGATGGAGAGATTATCCAAAAAGGAAATCTCGGTAGACCTTTAAAAACGATTTTAACATGTAGATTAAAAAAAACAAACAAACTTTTGAATGTATACATGCACTGGTGTCACTGTTGTTTTATTGCTAATATTGACTGTTTATAAATGCAATTCTAATTTTCCTTTGGGTCAAAAGAGGTCTGAAGGCTTTTCACTATGTGCATTTTAGATTTCATAAATCAGGGATCTAGCTTAATTACTTTATTGGTGTTCATCTATTTGATGCAAGATCAAGGCTGGCAAGACTTCTGTTAAGTAAATGTGAGACCCTCAAAAAGTTACCTTGGATGCTCAGATTTATTACACTAGTAAGTGAGATGGTATAGTATTTGATGTCTCTGACATATATTTAGGGGAAATAGTATTTGTTTAAATGTGACTATCTGCCATGCATCCATTGAGCAATGGTTTTCTTTACCAATGGGGAGTTTGAGTGGTGTGCTTTTCTGCATGTTTATTTTCGGTAATTTTTTTCTCTTGCTTTTATCTTTAGTTGTGATAAGGATTACTTGTTTCCTAATTTAATGGACTTGCAAGGCTTTTAGCAGATTGTGACTTTATTTCAAGAAGTATCCTCTTGGCTAACATCCATGAGAAGAACAACCTGCGTTGGCATGAGACCTGGGCTGGGCTTGGCTAACAAAGAAAATATCATTTCTTTCAAAGAGAGCAGGTTGAGTGAAATCTAATTATTATATAAAGACAATGAGAAAATAACAATTTTTCTTTCCAGTTTTAAGAGCCGTACATTTTATTTTAAAGGCTAATTGAAGGTACAAACGTGTTTGTCTTTCGGGTATTTTCTTTTCTAAGCCTGACGGTCGACTCTAATCACTCAGATTATGAGTAACTAAACAGACATACTGGTGAGAGGTGGGGGCCGGGTTTGCACATTGCTAGCTGGTCCTGGTGTGGCCGCCCCCGTCTGTAGCCCTCTGCAGCTGTCTAAGAGTGGAGCCAGATCATGCCCTTTGGGCTATCCGAAATTACATCCCTTTCCAAAGCAGACTGGAGAAGTTCCATCTGCTCAGCATGCGGTCTTCTGGGATAATAATACACGAGAGCAGGAGTTGCCTATCCCAGCTGGTGCTTTACCGTACAGTTGCCAATTAGACTTATGTTGCCCCAACTTTGCATCTTTGGTGACTGCCCTGCACCCCCTGTGGGGGAACCTTTGTGTCCCTCACCCTCTGAGCCAAGAGATAGATGACCCCTGCCCCCTGCAACCAAATTGTGAGAGAATAGCTCAGTTCCTCGGTTCTCAGTAACAGCAATCCAAAGGAGGTCCCTGTTCTTACAGGGAGCCCGAGGACACCATCAATCATGTGTCTGATAACAGAAATAATCAGGCCTGAATTATTAACCTTTGACTCACTAACTACTGATCAATACTCCCTTTCAAGCCAAGGAGCAAGAATGTATTGTTCCACTTATGAAGAGTTTCAAGAGTACCCTCTCCTTGAAATTGCTTACATATGTGTAGCATATTTGTGGAGTAGTGACCAGGGTGGCACTAGGAAGCGTGGGCTATTGTATCTGATTTCCTGAGTATCAGCATTCTTTAGCTCTGGGTAGCGTAGTTTATTTCAGAGCAAGTCATCTGCTTATTCTCCAAGCCTATACTTCATTTAACTTTATGTGCTTTTGACTTTTTTTTCTTTTGGCCTATTTTTTCCCACTAAAATATAGTTTCTCTCCCTTTCTCTTTCTCTCTCGCCCTCTCTTCTGTTCTCTTTTCTTCACTATTGTATCCTGAGTGCCCAGATCAGTGTCCAGCCGCTGCAGGAGCTCAATAAGTTAATGAATTCCTACCAAATAGCCAAGGAAAAATGGAAGCATTTTTAACAGCACGAGTCAACCTATTTGCACCTACTATGTCCCAGAAACACAGTAGGCATTAGTGATACAACGATGAATGAAGTGAAAGAGCCCGCCTTGAGAATGAATGTAGCCTTGTACCTTTCAGACCAGTAGGATTTTTAGAAAAAAGTTGGAAATAAATGGCAACATTTCACAATCAAGAGGCTTCAGATATGAACTTCAGTTTCCCATTAAAAAAAAAACCCCAAAGGATCCAACAACTCAGGCCTCCACAGGCTGAAGCTGTGTAGTGTCTTCTCCATTTCACACCTCTCCCTGTTACTCTTCAACACTGAAGATGGGTGTCCATTGTAATTTTTGGGGGGGCCTGCCCATTTTATTTTATTAAAGTATCCAGTATAAAGTACTCTTGCCAGTTACTCAGCCTTGGGGTCAGACTGCCAGACTGTGTTCATCACTTACGCCATTTCCTACCATGTGACCTTGGGGAGCCTGCTTCAGCTACTTGACTAGTGTCTGACACCAAGGAAGCATCTGATTGATAATTGTTAGCTGTTTTATTGCTATTACCACTTTTAATCACAGTTGTTGTTGCCAAGAGGAGTAAAATGTTTTTGATACCTATCTCCCATACTTACTCATGCAGGAAAGAGACTCAAGTACTAAGCATTTGTTGGGAGAGAAAAAGCAATTCCTTATTTCACAAACATCTATATTTACATTCTGTTGTAAGGATAAAAGAGAATGAAGGATTATAAATTCTCAGTTCTGTTAAAACAGATGGTTGGAATTGTCCTTAGAATCATGTGATTTTTAGGAAGCTCAGTTCTTAGACCTTTATTCAGAATCGAGAGTCACGTGTATGTTCAAAATGATTTCACTTAGAAAATGAAAAGTAGCTGAAGATGAAGGTAGATATTTTGTTTTTCAAAGATTTCCTAAATTATATGCAAATATCATATACAACATTTTTTAGTGAAGGTACAGTTTAAATGACCATGAGTATTTCTGATGTTTTTCCAAAGATACCATAAACTTCCTGAAAGAGGACAAAAATAGAGTACGAAAAAGAGCCAGCTGTTCCTCAAAAACAAATAGAGAAGCTCCCCAAGGTTATCCTAGGAATTGTAATTCTACGGCAATGTTAAAACTTTCGTCCAGGGCATATTGTTTCCTAATAGCATAACTATTCGTCCTAATGGGGATGATTTGATTAAACTAGAATTAGTGATGAATAGAAAGTAAATATTTTATTTGTGGAGAAGACTAAAATTAACAACTTTTAGTGACATATTTATGGGTACTTCCCTGGAAAAAAATTAATTAATTATAAAAAGACATTTTTATAATTGAACTCTCATTCAGTTAAGTATTAATGGAGGTCCATGTGCGCTTACAAACATGTACACAGGTACACCAAATTCTGTGGCCTAGTAGGTATACTTTCTAGAGGATTCAGAAAGAATAATGGAACTAGAATTCTTAGGAGAGAATAAGGTATTTAGAGATCATAACTCATGATAGTTGAAACTGGAGGGGGTGTCTCTGGTTTCTTTTTACAGCGGGGTCCTTGCTGATTGTAGGTGGCTCCTTGTGTAGAGCTGTCGGAAAACATCTGGCGCATTTCCTTTGATTGTGTCATTTGGCTAAATTTTTTGCCAGTTGCTCTGTCCATTTTTATCTTGATCTGTTCTCCCTGATCATTAATCCTTAATGTTTCCAAACAAATTCAAGGAACTTAGAGTGTTGTAGAATCATTAACTTTCCCTTAACTCTTTAACTTTAATTTTTTAAAAATTAATTTATTTTAATTGGAGGCTAATTACTTTACAATATTGTGATGGTTTTTGCCATGCATCGACATGAATCCGCCAAGGTGGACATGTGTCCCCTCATCGTGAACCCCTCTTCCCACCTCCCTCCCCACCCCATCCCTCTCGATTGTCCCAGAGCTTTGAGTGCCCTGCTTCAGATTCCCTGGAGAAGGAAATGGCAACCCACTCCAGTATTCTTGCCTGGGAAATCCCATGGACAGAGGAACTTGGCAGGCTACAGTCCATGGAGTTGAAAAGAGTTGGAAATGACCGAGTAACTAAACAATAACAGTACTAGCAACAAAACTATAGACTTTATTCTGATTTCACAAGTTTTTTTCCACTAGACTTGGGATTTTTCTGTTGTAGGATTGCATCTGGGATCCTGTATTGCACTTAGTCATGACGCCTAAACCTCCTGCATAGTCCACGACAGTCTGTTGTCTTTTGTGACCTTGGCACTTTAGAGGGAGCAGTTGGTTGTTGTAGGCAGTCCCTCACTTTGGATTGGTCTGAATGTCTTCTCTTGATTGGATAGAAGTTATGCATTTTGGGCGAGAATTTCACTGAATGATGTCAGGCCTTTCTCAGTACATCATTTTGGGAGTTCACTATGTCATGGTCTTATTGATGTTAGCTCTCATCACCTGGTTAAGGTGTTGCCTGCATGTTGTTACAGGTTTCCCTATGTAAATTAATCAGTATCTTGGGAGAATTTTTGATGGTGCTAACATCCTGTTAACTCCTCAAACTTTCTTCCTCTGGTTTTCTTGTCCATATATGGATCTTGCCAATGACATTTATTACAGTGATGTTCTAATGATTTTCTATTTTTCTCATTCCTTCTACATTTAATTTATTTTACAAACTATAGAATCTACATTCAGTATTCTCCCTAGTTTTATTGTATGTGCCGTTTTTGCCCTTAAAAAGTCAACCAATATATTTTAACCTACTTTTTTTTTTCAGCTTTGCCACAGCATACAATAAAAAGGGTTAGTTTTACCTAGTCTGAGTTTATGAAACCTATAATGATAAATTTCCTAATTTTCAAAATACATTGTTTTTTGGAAGCAAAATTTTATTCCACGGTTAGTATGAAAGAGGCTTCCCAGGTGGTGCTGGTGATAAAGAACCTGCCTGCCAATGCAGGAGACGTGAGATGTGGGTTTGATCCCTGGGTCAGAAAGATCCCCTGGAGGAGGGCATGGCAACCCACTCCAGTATTCTTGCCTGGAGAATCCAATGGACGGAGGAGCAGGCTTCAGTCCACGGGGTGACGAAGAGTCAGACACGATGGAAGCAAAGTTGCTGAATTAAATGCTGTGTGCAGGGAGGGTGGGCATCAGTGTCCACTTCGTCGGATTTGCTACCGAGGATGCTCTGGTGGGCATCTTCTCCGCTTAGCAGTGTGCTGAGATGTTCCTGGAACGTTTGCACATGTGTCACACGAAAATAAACATTCTAGTTTGCATATAATCAGAATTTCTTCTCATTTCATCCTTAAACCAAGTTATTGCACTTCCGAAATCATTTCCATTCTCTGTTTTCTCAATCTGTGGTCTCTTGATACTAGTTCTAGCCAAGAATAGAAGTAAAATGGTCTATAGAAAAGCAATGGAAGAGAATAAAATGTTTCTCAGAAGAAAATTTTGGCAATAAAGTTTATTTAAACGATAGACTTTGTTTTGTTTTTAAGTCTCTTTGGATGAAAATATTAAGTCAAATGTATCTTCAAATAGTGCAGAAAAGAACTTTTCCTAAATGACTGTCATCATTAAGAGGAGAATTACAGTGCTATAGTATAGGCACTGACTGATGTGGAAGTTGTTTGCTTTAAAAGTGAATAGCTTAGAGTTAGTTGCTTTGCTGTGCACTTGAAACTATCACAATATTGTTAACTGACTGTACTCCAATATAAAGTTAAAGGATAAAAAAAGTAAATAGTGTATGTTGGTGTATTGTTTTATTGCTTATGTAATTTAATTTAAATATTTATTGTTGCTATTTTTTTCTTTATGTTCAGGCAGATCTTAAAGCCATTAGTGGTACTTGTGTTCTAATATTGCTATTTTTAACATGCTTCGTGATTTACTTTTGATTAGATAGGCTGGTTAGAACTGTGTAAAGAGAATGCTGTTCAAACGACTAAAATATATAATCTAAGGAGAAATTTTGGTAGCATTTATTTCCATTTCTTTGAGAATTTTTTGGTTTTCTTGTTTGTGTTCATGTTTTCTGTGTTCTGGTTACTTGAGTTAGTGAGTTTTGTATAATGTTCTGTCTTTTATAACATGGAATTCCATGCATCCATTGTTCTGAGAATATTAGAGGATATGCATCAAAATGTTAACATTGTGTCGGAAAACTTAGAGTGCAAACTAAAGAAAGTAGTGGATTGTTTTTATTATGTATCATCTTCCTAAATATTTGCAGTTTATGACATATTCTTTGAGTATCAGATGTTTTACATCAGTCTTCAATAAATGACTATTACAGATAAAACTATCCATTTGACAGACATTCAGTGCCAAGTAATTCCAAGCGTGGGAGGACATCTACTAATGTCAAGTTGAGAACCAGCTGTGGTGTCTCGTATTGCTCTTAATAACTGGTTAAACCTGTGCATTCCATTTCTGATCCCTTTGACAGATAGATGATGACTGCACACAAACAGGTAATACCAAGGACAGGAAGCAGAGGAGGAACTGGAAACCTAAGAGAGGAGTATGTAGTGGTTTTAAATTGTCCAGCACCTGAGATCTATATATACTGTGTTAGTCATTCTAGGTTGTATATCTTTTATGTATAAGAGAGTAATCTTTATTCCTATGTTAAATTTTCTGGTCAGTGGACCAGATATGCTCTTGTAACTTGTAATGTATAAGGACAAGAATTCCTTCGAAGTTTCCTGTTCAGTATTTAGAAAACAATGGACATGCATTTGTCTTTATACAAAGACCTATCAATGGATTTATATTTTTATAGAGCTATAGAGAAACCTGACAGGTGTTTAGAACAAAAAGGTTTAACTTACTAAAATGCCATTTTAACTAATAATTTGATGTTTGATCTCTTTCCTTCCCACTTTTCCCTGCCTTCATTACCATACTGAAAAAAATCACAGAGCAGCCAAAGTTAACAGGTCAGTGGTTGGGACTGAATCCATATTTAAGTGGCTGGGGATATAAAGCAAAACAGAAGAGGATAAATGTAGTTAAAGAAGTAAGGACTAAGCTTCCTTTCTAAAGATTTCCTTGACAGTTGTAGCCAGAAGAATTTTCACCTACCATAACAATAATGATCATTTGGTAATTCATCACATACTGTCCTGTGGTGTCAATTCTGTTTTTTTTTTTTTTTTCCCCCAAAAGTCCTCATTTTATTGGTAGTTTACCGTGCGTGGCATACACTATCTCATTTAATCCTTCCCACAATCCAGTGACGTAGGAGGAAACTGAGGGACAGAGAATCAGCCCGAGATCATATAGCAAGGTGATGACTGTCTTTCCAAAACTGGTGCTTATAACCTGTTATTTAAATCTTGAAACATTATTTTGTATATTACAGATTTAGTGTTTTTCTGCTGCAATTTGGTTATAGGTTTATTGAGAGCAGGGACAGCATTATCGTATCCCCACTTAGCAACCAGCATTAGTAACTCTCCCACAGTAGATATTATGCTTAGTGTTGATTTAATCATTTTTTGCAATCATGACTATTCTGTTTAAATGGAATAAGCATGGAGTGAGTTAATTGTGAATGGATACAGTTTGAGAAATTTTGTTAACCCTTGAAGGGAAATAATGGTGTTTTTTTTTGAATGTAAAAGCTGTATTCTTGCCCTCTTGCAGTCTTATTTAGGTAACGGTATTTTAAAAATGGACAAAATGTATTATAGAAGTCAATTAGCTTGACCATGGAAGTGAGATCCAAGCAATTTTGAGTTATAGGAAATATTCCCACGGCTCTTTTTTAGGCAGAAGGAAAGGAAGGCATTTTTTAAATCCTTTAACCTGTAGGTTCACGTTCTTAGAATTTTTTCATTTTAGTTTTATCAATTATTTTCTCTAACTACTAAGACAGGTTTCTGTGGCTAAAAATGTATTTTTCATTTTGTTCTTTCCATGTGATCTATAACATACAGTTCTTAATGCAGGTCAAGAAACAAGGCTCCCTGAGAATTAATGGGGTTTTCCTTTTGTCTCTCCTGATATTCAGTCAGGTTTTCACTTTATCTTGACTGAAACCAACCAAGGGATAAGCAGCTCCTGGACCACGCCTTTGTGCAGACCAGGTCTGTTGTAAATGTTGCTCTGAAACTTAGGATAAGTTGAGCTAGATTGTGCAGTCCAGTCTGGACTCCGGGCCATCCCTGGTCTCCTGTCTGCCTGAGCACAGTCCATGTCCCTCGGTGACCCTGGAGCCACAGATGATGCTGAACCGAAATTGGGCTTCAAGGATTTCTGTTTAGAAAACAAACCCAGGGCTCATTGTAGTCTGGACTTGAATCTTCCGGAGAGGTCAGAGTCCACAGAGTGGCCTCCAGGCACTTGTGTTCATTTTCCAGGGGATTCATTTTGATCAGCTGTGTTTTTCAGAACACTGAAACTATTAAAGACTAGACGGTCATTTTAGTTATACATAAACAGTGTGGCCTGGGCTTCCCTCCCAACTGCCATGTCTTTAGAAGTGTTCTCTATTTTTAACCAGCCGAGTTGTTCAGAGTATATTACTGATAGGAACTGAGCATCATGAAAAAAAAGTGAGTGAGGACTAATCTCTGTGGTTCAGCTGGGGAGCAAAGAATGGAAAAGGGCCTTGTGGAATGCATCAGGGGTCTGAGTTTGTCCTCCCGACCCCTGGTCACCCGCTTGCATTACCGCGGCACCTACGCTGGCCGAAGGCGTGGACAAATGTGTTCTGGGAGCAGTCAGGCCAACAGCAAGGAAAACATGGAGGCGGGGGAAACCGGAGACCTGATGAGAGACCATTAAATGTCTAGAACTGGAGAAAAGGTGGTGACCGTTAAGAGAACGACATTTCCTTAGCTTCCTTTCAAACACTATTACGACTCCCCATGCTCGTTATCTCACCAGACGTAACTTGGAGAGTCTGGAAAACACACTCACTGTGACTTTTCATTGGCATCTTAAAGAAAAACATTTGCTGACCTCAGTGGAGCAGGCAATTAAATGGGAAAAGCGCTGACTGTTGAGTTTCCGCAGATTCTGTTTTGAAAGAACAGATGATGCCTGGCCCCTGTGATTTTTAACATACCACGACTTCACTTCTCTCCTCCTCACTTAGAAAGCTCAGTGATTACAAGGTCCACTTGGCAACTGTTTTGGTAAAATCAAAATTGTGCTTAGTTGCAGAAAGCCCCATGCCAGAGGACTCCCCCCTCTTCAGTTGCTGGAAGCTGGTAATTGGAAAAAGCAGGCCACGCTCTGCTTGTTTAAAGCTGTGTCATCCTTTGTGGGGCAGTGAGTCAACACCAGCTAAAACAACATGAGTCATTGTTTAGAAGAAGCCCAGGAGAAGCTGATTTCAATTATACAGTCCTAAATAGACACGATACTACTCTTATCTATACTCTAAAAAAGTTTTTATTGTGGAAGTTAAGGAACATTAGCACCCATTCTCTTTAGAGTTCATGGAAGTATTAATACAATACTTAGCTACTCAGAGGACTTTTGAAGGGGGTCTTAAGAAGGAACTCTTCTTTCAGTTAATCTAAATTTTACACTGATTTCTTTTTTCTTCTGTCTCTTCCACTCTCCACCCCTACCTCTCCGCTCATACCCAGTTCAGACCATTATAGTTTTAATCTGGTTTCAGAGCTGTTGGGTTAAAATCCATAAATTCACAGTTGTGGTATTGTAACTGTTTGCTACTTCTGTTCCAGGATCCCCCTGTTTCTTTATTTCTCTGGAGAGGTACGGATAGCTTTAAGGTGCACCATGATTGTGGGGCAGAGAAACACTTCGGAAAGCTAATGCACTGATCCAAGTAAAGATGATGAGAGTCTAGATGAGGATACAGATAGAAGGGAATAATAAGGGAGCCTGTGGGGAAAACAGCAATGAAGTTGGTGTGATTTGGTGATTAATGCATACAGGGAACCAGGAAAAACTCTTTTGAGTTTTTGTTTTGGAGTGTTATGAACTGAGGCTTCCCTTCTAGCTCAGATGGTAAAGAGTCCGCCTGCAATGCACAGATCTCAGTTCGACTCCTGGGTTGGGAAGATCCACTGGAGAAGGGATAGGCTACCCACTCCAGTATTCTTGGGCTTCCCTGGTGGCTCAGCTGGTAAAGAATCTGCCTGCAGTGCGGGAAACCTGGGTTCCATCCCTGAGTTGGGAAGATCCCTTGGAGAAGGGAACAGCTACCCACTCCAGTATTCTGGCCTCGAGAATCCCATGGACTGTATAGTCCATGGGGTCTCAAAGAACTGAAATTGAGAATTCTAATGGATGAGCAGAAAGTGACCAGGAGAAATTTAGCCTGTGAAATTTGGAACTCAGCTGATGTACCCAGCTCAGTTCAGTTCAGTTCAGTCACTAAGTCATGTCCCGCTCTTTTTGACCCCGTGAACTATAGCACACCAGGCTTCCCTGTCCTTCACCATCTCCCAGTTTGTTCAAACTCATGTCCATTGAGTCGGTGATGCCATCCAACCATCTTGTCCTCTGTCGTTCCCTTCTCCTCCTGCCTTTAATCTTTCCCGGCATCAGGGTCTTTTCCAGTGAGTCGGCTCTTCACATCCGGTACCCAGCTGATGGTTGGCTATACAAGTTGGAAACGTGGGCAGGAGATCAAGGCTGAGAGTTCTAAGCTATTTACTCATGGGAGACTTCAACATTTGAGAGACAGTTAAAACTGGGACTGGATGAGATCTGGCAGGAGATTATAGGGTCTCTGTAGAGAGAGCTGTGGAGCGAAGGTGGAACCCAAGGAGCAGCGCCAGGTGGAGTGAGGCAAAGCTTTGGGGGCCTCTGATGGAGACTCTTTGGGAACTTTCTGGAAGCCCAGGCATCAGACTCAGAGTGAGTGGACAGCTGTATCAGGTATCTAAATGATCAGTAAGGTCAAAACTAAACATTGTCCACAGGCTTTGTAGTGTAGATAACAATGGAGACCTTTGCTAGCCTGAGTCTGAGGGAAGTGAGAGGGGGAAGCCTATTTGCTGCAGGTTGGAGAGTGACTGAGGTCAGGAAGCAGAGGCAGCCAGGGGAACCTATTGTCAAAGCTTAGCTGTGGGAAGGTGGAAAGAGAGGAAGGCAGGAGCAAGAGCGGAGCTTTTAAAATGAACTGAACATTGGCCAGAAGTCAACAAAGAAACCTAGCACTTGTGAAATGTAAGACTTGAACACACTTGAGTTCCTGCTTATAATCCTGTGATAACATTTCTGCGTGGAGGATGAGCCTTTATCACTAGGCCCACAGTGGTGTGTCAGCGCTTCTAGGAAGGGAACATTGTTTACTTCATGGCTGACTCTTTCACTGCCTTCCCCCTCCCCCATTGAAGAGCCTGACACTCAGTAAGAGTCTTAACAAATTGCTGCTGAGTAAACCCTGCGGGGGCTGATCTGTGTAGATGTGGCCTCTCCTTGGGCCGAGGAGCTGTTAGGGAAGTCTTCCAAAATCTCAGCGTCGCTTCCTCTGTGAGGGCTGCCTCCTCCCCAAGTTGCTCACTCCACCTCTGTGCCTTCTCTGCCTCTATACTCCTCTTATTACGCTTATCCGCTACTTAATAGTAAGACTTATGTGGCTGACCTTTCCAAAGATAAGCAGGTTGTTGATGCCCTGGACCATGTCTTATTCATCTCCAGTCCCTGGCACATACATGCTTATTGAGTAAGTGAACAATTAATTCACTAAATAATAGGGAAGGTATTTTAAATATATGACCATATTTTCATAATTGGCTATAATTTTGAGCCTAGAAGTATTAGAAATGTTGGACTGGTGTTGGAGAATGTACATCCTGATTTTGCATATTACCTGCTTTCCCAGAATCAACTAGCCTTTGGTCATAGGATAACTTAGACTCTTTGGTGATATGCTATGAAGTAAAGATAGAAGTCAAAGCTGGCAAGAATTCTAAATGAACATGCCTTGACACATAAAACTGAGAGCAGCATGGATAATGAGAAGAAGGTAAATACAGCCTCCATTGTTTTAAAGATTAAATTTTGTTCAAGGGTCACTTCGCTTATTAAAACAAGAAGAATTTAAACTGATTTTTACAATAAAAGCGAAATTGAACAACCTTCTACTGAGCCTCTGTGTGCCATATACCCTATCAGGTTCTGGGGCTGCAAAAATGGTTACTAGTCTTTCCGTGAGAATAGATGGACTGTCATCAGGCATTTCAGTGGCATCCGAAGTACAGCTCGTTGAGGGTAGAAGTGATGTCTCTCTCTCTGTGTGTCCCAGCATTAGCCCCCAGGCCCCCCAGAGTGGACATTCAGTATTTGAATGGTGGGAAGAATGATGGAGGAAAATCGCATGAGATGCTCTGGGAAAGCAGAGAAGGTGTAACTAACACTTGGGGCTACATTGTGGAGGATAAGAAGGGATTAAGGAAGGCATCTGGGAGGGGTCATAGCTAGATTAAGTCTTAAAGAATGAGCCTGGATTAGCAGGAGGAAGGAGACTGGGAAGAGTGTTTTGTCAGGAGACCCAGTCTGGGGAAAAGGAGCGGCACACATAGCCGTGGTTGCTGGTGTGCTGAGGCTGGGTAACAGGAGACCAGCCAGGGTGGGGAGGGACCACTCACAGCAGTCTGGGGAAAATGATGGACGCAGACTGAACTTGGTTACATGTCCAGTTTTCTCATTAGCGTACTGAAGGACTTCTACAGGCTGACCTCTAGGATCCCTCCTAACATAGAACTTCTCTTCCTCTCTATAGTTAATTTGGAAAAGAAGGCAATCAGATAATCCTGGATTTTTAACAAAATATGGATTCCGACCTGTCCTTGTTTTGTAATAACATCTTTCCCCTTCTCCATTAACTCTGCTTATGTAGATGATCTCTTGGGTACTTCTGTGGTCTGTGCAGGAAGCAGGTATTGTTGTCTCATGTAGTACCTTTGATTACTCTTAACCAGAATTTGATTCATTTCAAAGAAGCTACCAAAGTTAGAATGACTTGTCAGTAAGGTCTTTGTCTGTCATATTTTCTTTGAAAAATACAGCTGGTCCAATAAGCAGAACTGATTTTTATTTTTCATATGATATAAGTTGGTAGCCCAGTTAATAGCTTCCCTGGTGACTCAGACAGTAAAGAATCTGCCTGAAATGCAGGAGACCTGGGTTCAGTCCCTGGGTTGGGACGATCCCCTGGAGAAAGAAATGGAAACCCACTCCAGTATTCTTGCCTGGAAAACCCCATGGGTAGAGGAGCCTGGCTACAGTCCATGGGGTCACAAAGAGTCGACCACAACTAAGTGACTAAGATACACACTGCCCAGTTAATAGGGGTGTTAGGTACTGTTGAAGAGTGCCATGGCCTTTTATGGTTTTTTGTTCACATTTAAAACAGCGTTTATTCATAACTTAATTTTTGAAAGATAAATTTTCTTAATATCATACTTCTAGTTATATTGGCACAAAATTAGAATAAATTTAATATAATTTAAATAAAGCAGAGATTTCCAAGAAATATGTGAGCATGTTCTATGTTTTCTCTGTGTTTTTCAATAGTCCAGCAACACGAACACACAATTTAAGGAGGAAAATATGTTTCAACTCTTTTCTTCATTTTCTGCTTTTGAGCTTTTGTGAAAGACCAGGTCCCCCAGTTGAGATATCTGAGGACTTAATGCTAGCACGTGCCTGTGAGAGAGATGGGCATGGAGGCCAAGAACCACCCATCCCTGCCTTCTTTCTCTCATCACCTCAGCTTCTCCTATGGCAAGAAATTAATATAATGGCAGTGATCCTAAAGATCTTCAAGATTTCTGAAGACACATCCTCAAAAAAGCTTTTATTTAGTGCTAATAGTCACTTGAAAGAAGTGAAAGTGTTAGTCACTCAATCGTGTCTGACTCTTTGCAACTTCATGGACTGTAGCTCACCAGGCTGTCTGTCCATAGAATTCTCTAGGCAAAAATCCTGGAGTGGGTAGCCACTACAGTATTAAATGTACTTACGTATTAAAGGTATTAATGTATTAAATGTACTTAATACATTTAAAAGTTGAGATATGCTCAATATACAGTAAAATTCACAGTTGATTCAGCTAGTTGACTTTTAACCCATGTAACTACCATCCAAAGTAAGATACAGAACATTTCCATCACTCTAAAAATGTCCTTCACACACCGTTTATATCCTGCCAGTTTCTGGCTTCTACCACCATACATTAGTGTTGCCTATTCTTGGAAGTCGTATAAACAGAACATTACAGTAGATACTGTTTTGTGTCTGCCTTCCTTTACTCAGAATAATAGTTTTTGAGATTCAAACATCATTTCATTAGAGCTTGAAAGTGGTAAAAAGTGTATGTAGGCCTTTTGGTGATTTCATTTTATTGTTGTAAGTGTTTGTTATCCAGCTGTCTTCAGGCATTGGCTGTTGCATAAAGGAGAGGCTCAAGTGAGGGAGCAGGTTTAGATGAAAACTCGCTACAGGATTAGAATCTGGAGTCTCAGCTCTGTTGTTCAGTTCAGTTCAGTTCAGTTCAGTCGCTCAGTCGTATTCGACTCTTTGCGGCCCCATGAATTGCAGCACACCAGGCCTCCCTGTCCATCACCAACTCCCAGAGTTCACTCAGACTCATGTCCATTGAGTCAGTGATGCCATCCAGCCATCTCATCCTCGGTCATCCCCTTCTCCTCCTGCCCCCAATCCCACCCAGCATCAGAGTCTTTTCCAATAAGTCAACTCTTTGCATGAGGTGGCCAAAGTACTAGAGTTTCAGCTTTAGCATCATTCCTTCCAAAGAAATCCCCGGGTTGATCTCCTTCAGAATGGACTGGTTGGATCTCCTTGCAGTCCATGGGACTCTCAAGAACCTTCTCCAACACCACAGTTCAAACGTATCAATTCTTCGGCGCTCAGCCTTCTTCACAGTCCAACTCTGTTGTAGACCCAGGCAAAATTGGGAAGTAAGCACATTTGTTTTTGGTTCCTGCTCAATTTGCTTTGACTTCTAAAAATCAAACCAAGGGTTGGCTAGGAAAGAATGAGAGTTTTCCATTTAGCAAACACATTAATTGATTTTAAACAGTGAGTATAATAAACACTTTTGTCCAAATAATTGTTTTAACAATGTGTGTGAGAAAAATAAATAAGAAAATTAACTAAGGAAATGGATCTCTAGAGTCTCTGTCGTTCAGTTCATTCATCCATTTATTGTTTCCTTGAATTTCTTTTGTAGCACTTGTCTTCTGAGTGTCTTCTCCTGAGGGCACTGTGAAGGATCACAACTAAACAGGATGGAGTTTCTGTGCTTGAGGGGCTTTTAAGGGAGCCTGAGGGCTTTGGGAACCATGTCTTATTCAGCTTCATGCCTTCTGGAGAGGACACAAGCTTTAATTCCTTGGGGAATGGTGTTTAAGTTGGGCGCGTGGGTATACTGGGTAATGTAGGAATATTGGTGTATGCGTAGGGTGTGGGGTAGAGAGGATGTACAAGGGGTCTCATAAACTAGCTCAGATGTCCTGAGGAACTAGTGAGGGAAGTAGTGGAAACGTCTATAAAAATATTTGCAAGATTTTATTTGCAGGGTGGGATTGGCTCAACGAGTGGTCAAAGATGTGTCAGTTGTTAAGGCCAAACCAATGGAAGTAAATTAATGAGAGTACCTCACCATGGGACGGTGTCTTCAACTCTGTACAGATTTCTTTCAAAATGAATGAAAGCTAGTTTTGCAAAAATCAGATCAGAGCATAAACGTAACTGTTTTAGAACTGTAGGAGAGTTTATTACCCACCCCCTACTCAACCCCACCTCCTCGCAACCAAAATAACCCATATAAAATAGCTGATCCCGTGGGAGTCGCTGGCTTAATGGTAATCATAAGCATATGCTAGAATCCAAGTGCTTCAGCCAGAGTCCCACCCTCAGGCTTCACATTTAGCATAGCTCTTACCCCCGTTAGCTTGGCTTGTGGTTGGATGACACAGCTGGGTGTTGTGGATGACAGAATTTTCCTAGCATTGTGCACCAGAGAGATACAGGCAGGTGGGGAGAAGACTAGCTCAACACTAATGAAACCCTGACTGTCACATGCATTCTGGTAATTCCATGAAGGCAAGAATGTTGCTAATAACAGAGCAGATTTTGTAGGTTGTCTCAAACTTGGTCAGCTGCAGTTAAGCCCCCGACTGCTGGGGCAATGGAATGCACCCCTATTTGTTTTCGGAAGGTAGTGGAAGAGATCCAGTTACAGGTTTTCCATCTTCCTGGAATTATGCTACCCCTAGAATAGAATTCTCCACATACCCAAGTGGGATTAGACCTCAATTTTAGCAAGTGTCCAATTAAATGAACCATTTACTGCATCAATACCTATTTTGGGGAACTATTTTATGTACAGAATATCTTTGTGTGTGTGAGAGAGGATGCATTTATTTAAAGCCAAATTACAAATTGTATTGTCAAAATTATTTGATGAACTACTGAAGCAAGATAACTTCACAAACAGCATGCATGGCAAATGCTATCTTTTAATTTAGAATTAATTGCTCAAAGATACACAAATGAGAACCAAAGGTGATATACTTTATGTTTTCTTGATATCTCTAGCGTGGAGACCAGAGTGATATTTTCACATATCAAAACAAGAAGGGTTATTTTTTATCATGTAGTTCTCAGCTTTTTCAAGTCCTAGAGCTCTTTGAGATGCTAATAAAAACGAGTGACCTCTATGAAAAGTACGCATATGTATGCTGTGCAAGTTTGCATGCATTTTTCAGATGGTACATGGACCACAGGTTAAGAAGATGTTGGTCAGATTATTCAAAATTTCCTCTCTGCTTCCATCCAGGATATCTTTACACGTGTAGTGAGCACGACTATTTCATGTACCTGGAGAGAGTTCTCATGGTATCAAGTGTATTTCCCAGGACCTAGAGATGAACTCTGAACAAGTGCGGACAAGCTGAGTATAAAAACAGCTAGAATGCCTGCTGTCCTGTGTGTGTCCACAAGGGCAGGACACTTCCGGGTGGCCTGGTCATGATGGCCAGTGTCTGGACTTGGGCATTTCCAGCTGATGTGAGAAACTCGGTGGGGCAGATGCTGGGAGTGTCTTGAGCATATGGAATAATCCCTGTACGAAAGGGGTGTTTCTGTTCTCAGGGCTGAAAACTTTGGCAGTCAGCATCTAACGAAAGTACTGAGTTTTAGCCACTTCTCAAGGAAAGTTTAGAGGGAGCAGAAATCTTTCAGTATTTCACATGTGAGGAGCGGGGATTGCGTAACTGTTTTCTAATAGCAAGATGAGGGAAATTGTTCCGTTTTGGCTTTTTCTGGACCCTCATTCCCATAGTCCAAGCCCGGTGTCCTGAATGGGAATTTGCTCGGTGTTTCTAGTGCTTTTCTTGGATCTCTGTGCAGGTGTGTACTCTGCACTTGAGACTACTGGTCCCTAGTCTTGTGTGCCAAGACAGACAGGAAGATGTTTGCTTATGCCGATGAAGCATTTCTGAGATTGGAGTTAAAGCTTCTGGTCCACCTCTGACCAATATAACTGTGACCACAAGGAAAAAAAAAAAAAGTTTGAGCTGAAAGCTAATTAGACCAAACAACTGACCTGGTCTGTTTGCACATTATCTATTTAGTAGCTGTACCACAGTGAAAATAGATTCAGGACAGGTGAACTGAAGTCAGGAGTTGCAAATTAATAGCATGTCTTTATAGGGAAGTTAGAAATGAAGGAGCCAAACAGATACTGCTCTCACTGCCTACAGTGATTCCCTGGTGGTGTTTTCGGACAGAATTCTGGACCGGACAGCTGTTTCTCCTTATACAGGGTTTTATATTGTGCCTTGATTACACACAGCCTGTCCATCAAGCAGTTCATAGCATATTTGAGGTCCCAAGAGTCCTTAGAAAACATCTAACCTTATTTTCCAATGAGGAAACAGATATTAAGCAGCTCAAGCCTCCCTTATTCTAACATTTCTCTGCTATTTTTTATGGGAAGGACTCGTGATGTTTTCTCATGTTGTCTTGTCGTTCCTTTCCATAGAACATGTGCTTTTCCAACAGGACACTCCTCTGTCCACAGACTGTCAGATGACGTGTGTGTAACCAGACACGGGTGTTCGTGGGATGTGTGGCATCCGTGGATTTAGGACTGCAGCCCTTCTCAGGTCATGGGACAGAAGGCACATTCAGTATAGTGTGGTTAGTCTGTCCTTTGAAAAGAAGTGTTTTAACACTGGAAGACGTAATTCTTTTGCACTGACAGATTTTCTCATATTGTCAAGTGTAGGTAGCTTCACAGATACACCCTTGGTGCTCATTTAAAGTTCAGTGAGGACCTCAGAAAGGACAAAGTGCTACCTTCAAAATGTGGTTTCTTTAAAAAATTTTAAATAACTTTTTTCCCACTTCTTTTGAGATATTATCAACATATAGCTCTGTATAAGTTTAGGGTGTCAGCACAGTTATCTGACATTGTGAAATGATTACATACATTGTGAAATGACTATAATTAGTTAATATCCACGGCCTCATGTAGATACACAATAAGAAAAAGAAAAAATGTCTTTCAAAACAATGGCCGTCGGCTCAATTCTCTTTCCTGGCTTTCTTCTTCTGTCTCCTGGATTTCTCTGTAGGAAGAGACAGCTTAAACTCTTCAGCCTGTGAAGGTACCGTGCTCTCACCCATCTCTGGGCACTTCCTATAAAGCCAGCTCAGCTGCCAGTGCTTTCGGTGGATTAAAACCCTGGGGCTTTCACTCCCAAGAAGTAGATACTGGTTTGCCTCTCATTTTGTAGGTTTAGAAACAGATGCAGAAGGTAAGTAATTTGCCCCAGTAAAGTAGAGCAGCTTCACTCCAAAACCCATGCTGCTGCTGCTTTTTTTTTTGTTTGTTTGATTGTGGTAAAATACACATATCCTGGACTTCCTGGATGGCGCAGCGGCAAAAAACCCACCTGTCAGTGCAGGAGACACAAGAGACATGGGCTCAGTCCGTGGCTGAGGAAGATCCCCTGGAGTATGCCCACTCCAGTCTTCTTGCCTGGAGACCCCATGGACAGAGGAGCCTGGCGGGCTACAGTCCATGGGGTCACAACGAGTTGGACTCAGCTGAGTGACTGAGCATGTGCACGCACACACACACACACACACACACACACACACACAATATAGCAGAGACTGTGCTTCTTCACCTGCATTCTCTGCCTTGCTTTCTGCACACCCTCGTTCCCTTACCTGAAGAGCCTCCTCCCCGTCTCAGCTGCTTCAGTCCTGTCATCCCCGGGGGCTGGGCCACAGCTTATGTTGTCTAGGAAAATCCGCCCTAGTGCCTTTTCCTCCTCTTCCCCTCCAGTCTGTATCCAGTTTCTCTCTGTCGTGCTCCTGGTGAAGCCGGGGCCCCGGTGCTGCCCTCCAGTCATTATTCCCGATGATAAAGATGCCGTGACTGCTCTGTAGCTGCCCTCACAGTGTGTGCAGCCCCCTGAGCGCTGGAGCTGCTACGCCTCCCTGTCTTCTCACTGGCCAGCAGCATGCCCCATAGACGCCTATGAAGTGGAGCGGAGGGGGCCATATATGATATTTTTTCCCCCAAACTAGAAAGCAAGATAATCAACTCTAGTTTTAAATTTATCATAGAAGGCAGTTTCTCACAATGAGAAAGAGAAAATGAAACTCTGAAGAAGCACAAAGAAATGCTAATCAGGGTCAGGTTCCACATGATCAGTTGCTTATGCTTTCACTTTGTTAGATTTTCTCTCTTGTAAAGGAAAAAAAAAAAATTCCCTGGGACATGAAAGAAAAAGGAAATGCCTTTTGTTTTTCATGCTGTAAAACTAGAGTGTCTATGACCTCATTTGAGGCAGTCGTTCTTGGACATAATGTGTCTCCTTTAGTTAAAATGCAGCGTCTAATTTAGGACTCCATAACCAGGGATGATTCACAGGATATTAGAGGATATAATTTTAAAGACTGGGAAATGATGGCCATGAGGAACATACACAAAAAGTGAGATTGTTGGCCCTGGGATGTTGAAAGGCAAAATGAGCCCTGCCAGCTGAGTCAACAAGAAACTTCAAACCGATGGGTTCACACATACTATACTGGGGTGTCTGAAGGATCTCCTGGTTCTCTCCTGGTGTGCCCCACCTGGAGATGGCCCTACCAGACCCTGCGGGGGCAGTGGTGGCTCTGTAGCGGCTCCATACAGAGAAAACGATAGTGCTGTCTCTGCGATACTTGGCATGTCATTTTCCTTTCTGATTTTAGATGGCTTTCCTTTCCTTGGCATTATCTAGAGTTATGAAGTTAATTGAGGTTGCTAAGACAAGAAACCAATTTTTCTACTATAAGAAATAGCAAAGTCTCATTTATTTTTAGAGGGTTTTTTTTTTTTTTAATGTGGACCATTTTTAAAGTCTTTATTGAATTTGTTGCAATATTGCTTCTGTTTTTTAAGTTTTAGATTTTTGGCCACAAAGCATGGGCGATTTCAGCAACCCCTACCAGGGATTGAACCTGCACCCCCTGCACTGGAAGGCAAAGTCTTAACTATGGACCATCATGGAAGTTCCAGCCCTGCCCCCCACCCCGTTTTGAAGACATGCCTACAAATCTTTTAAAGAATTCCAGGCATCTGGGAAGTCCAACTTCATAAAATAGTGATTAATTAGAAAGAAAGGAGCCCTACATTTGTAGAACAGACTAATTTGATTATACTTTATTAAATAGATTAATTTTCAGGGTGGTCATTCTCATTACACGCATTTAATTGATGTTAAATTGTATTAAGAACTTAATTTTAACTCCCTTTACAAACTGGCCAGTGCCCATTCTCCCTTGGTAGACTGATGAGATTTCTACTCAGCCGTGCCTTTTGCTAATCCTCATTTCTGTTCTGAGAGGAAAACGTGAATGGGGCCAAATGGAATTCTTTCCCGTACTGAATTGAATACACAGTTTCTGAAACTGTCTCAAAAGAATGTGAGTGTTATAAATTATTGGGTCCTCAAACCCAAATTCAAGCTTCCCTGGTGGCTCAGACAGTGAAAAATCCACCTGCAGTGCGGGAGACATGGGTTCGATCCCTGGGTTGGAAAGACCCCTGGAGCAGGGCATGACACCCACTCCAGTATTCTTGCCTGGGGTATCATCATGGACAGAGGAGCCTGGCGGCTGCAGTGTGTGGAGTCGCAGAGTAGGACAGGACTGAGCAACTAAGCACAGCACAGCCCAGACCCAAAATCAGACAGTGAAGTGGAACAGACCTTATTTGTTCAGATTGCATCACTGGTATCACAGGTAGACCAAGGCTTAGAGCTTGACTTTCAAATTTGAGCTTGCTTCTAATCCTGTCTCTGAGCTTCCTAGAGAGCAGTAGTGGTAAAGACTCTGGCTGCCAACGCAGGAGACTTAAGAGACTCGGGTTCAATCCCTGGGTCAGGAAGATCCCCTAGAGGAGGGCATGGCAACCCACTCCAGTATTCTTGCCTGGAGAATCCCATGGACAGAGGAGCCTGGCTGGCTACAGTCTGTGGGGTCGCAAAGAGTCAGATGAGAGTGATTGACTTAGTACGCATGCCCACTGATCCTGTGTCTCTCATGGTCTTTTTTCTCTGCGTCTGAGACCATTCGTGTCTTCAGTGAATACAGACTTCGTGCAGTGTAACACAGGTTCCCGGCTCAGTAGGGCTGGTTGCCAAGCCCCCTCCAGCCCCTGCACCATGAGGATGTTGTCTAAACAGAAGGGACTCTGTGTGGTGGGCTCTGGAAACCCCTCACCCGGTGCCAGGCCAGTTCTTAGCTGGAATCGCAGCATGGTGACTCCCAGGCTCTGCCGCCTCAGTGGAGGAGCACCGACAGGTGACCACACCGTGGCTTCTTCCTCCCAGCACGTCTTGATCATCTTGGCCACAATTCAGGAATGCAGAGGGCAGGCTCCTGGGAGGTGCCTCAGTAGCATCCCACCAGGTCGAGCATTTATTTTTCCCTCTTTATATGCGCATAATCATTCTGTCTGCTTTGTCTTTGACTCACTGATGGAGGACGATTTTTTCTATTGTTGTGATAAGCACTATGCAGAGGAGTGTTGGGTGAAGTGAAAATAGAGCCTCAGTTCAGTTCAGTTCAGTCGCTCAGTCGTGTCGGACTCTTTGCGACCCCATGAATCGCAGCACGCCAGGCCTCCCTGTCCATCACCAACTCCCGGAGTTCACTCAGACTCACATCCATCGAGTCAGTGATGCCATCCAGCCATCTCATCCTCTGTCGTTCCCTTTTCCTCCTGCCCCCAATCCCTCCCAGCATCACAGTCTTTTCCAATGAGTCAACTCTTCGCATGAGGTGGCCAAAGTACTGGAGTTTCAGCTTTAGCATCATTCCTTCCAAAGAAATCCCAGGGCTGATCTCCTTCAGGCCTCTCTTAATAAATCAGTAGCTTTTGTATCTTACAGAAGTGCCACTTAGTCAAGCGATTCTGTGTCGAGGCTGTAATTTGGGAGGGCACAGAGAAATAAGAGCCTTGTGGATACCCAGGTGCCCAGTGTGAAATGGTACCTGAGGGCTGATTTCGTAGTTTTTTTTTTTTTTTTTTAAGGAAAGTGTCCTTGAAAGAAACTATTAAATGTTTCTACATACTTTCAGTACAGTGTTGCAGTTGTAAAAGGTTAAAGTAAAAAATTAATTTGATGTGAGAGTCACTGCTTGTCTCTAATTAAAAATAAATCTTCAGGTTACCCTTTCAAAAATTTTGTTTAGACATTTCTATTCTATCTAATGTAAAGTGACAGTATGAGCAAGTATCGTGTTTTCAGTGAGACCAAATTGAAATCGAGTTCCTTTTTTTCTTCTCTGTCCCTTGTGTGTGTTTGTGATTCTTAGGGATAGTGCAGTCCTACGATGCATTCTATATCACACTGTGAATTTTCAGCTTATTCAGTAAATGCAGCCCATAGTTGGAAGAATACGATACGTGAAACCTCACATAGTATGTGGCTTAGTTAGAGAGTGATCTTTAAAAATTACTTTTAGTAAAATGAATGTTTTTAAGACAATTGAAAGGATAACATTTGGAGAAATAAAGTGGAATGATTTGAGGTGTCTTCTTTTTGTTGTTGTTTTAAAGCTTGAAATCTGATGGTCTTCCCAGAGCTGTGTCTTCTGCATGTTTCTGACTCTAGTAAGAAACATTTCACCCCAAGCATACCGATTTTGTCTCAGTAAATACTATCTCTGTCCATAAAAGACAAAGAGTTTGCTGCAGTTCCTGTAGGAGTGTTAATAGTAAAGCTGACACACAGAGATGTACTCATTTTTCATGATTGAGATTTGGTCAAATTCTGGTCTACGTGTTAGTGAACATGTGCTTATCTTAAGTATCACCTCAGTAGCTCTAAAATACGTGATACAATTGATTCTCTGTTTGCAAGGACTCCAGCTCTGTTCTGGATATGTACTTATCACAAATAAGACCATTGTCGTGAAGGAGCAAGGTAACAGATAGTTAGGAAGAAATGTCTGTTTAAAACATTATTATAGAATGGAATGTATAATTTGTCTTTGACCATGTGACTCTGAAGCTGTAATTACTTTCCTTACATCTTTAATGAAATTCACTTCTATTAAATGTGATCTTCAAACCTTACAGCAATTTCTCCCAAGAAGATACCACACATCCAACTTTTATAGGGAAACCTCTAAATGATACGTCATTATCACGCTGAGATTAAACTTCTTTGGATAGTTGAGGCCATTTAGTGGAAATTAAAGATGAATATGGTTCAGTTTTGGATATCATAATCAGGGTGAATTTAAATACTAAGATCTAAAGAACCCGTGCTGGCTCTGAAAGAGAGAACACTGTTAAGACGTGTAAGTCCCTAAGCAGGGCGTGGTAGGCTGTTGTCTCCATCATCCTGACTCACACTGGCATAGTGCAACTTTCCATTGGCTCCATGATGAGTAGTTGTGACTGTACCTTCCAGCATCAGTGACTGTGTGGACCAAGGTTAGAGTAAAGCAGTGCAGTCCAGTGCTTCAGGACACGTAAACCAATCTTCTATGAACGGAGGGCAGGGATCTCCTCCCTTCCTTCTGAAGATCCCAGTTGCCCAAGGATCTTCATAAACAATAAGGTGAGTGAAGGCCAGGAGCTGGGAAACTTTATTGTCAGTTGTTTCCCAAGGAGACTATCTGAGTGGATAATTTTGATCCAAGTGTGGAGAGGCCAGGAGTCCAAAGGTAAGTAATTTTTCAGAAGAATTATAAAGTGATAAGGAGACAGCATAGGCCTACTAAGGCAATTGCCAAGTTGGGGGCGTTACTGGAAGCACAGTGTCAGAGAGTGAAACTGAATAGCTACTTGTTTCTTGAAAGTGACAATGGAATCTTTAAGGACAGAAGTGTCATTTGAGTGGTCGTCATAGACTGGGAAGTATTGGAGGAGGAAAGACAGTAACTTGGCCAAAGGGCCAGAGGGAAATGAAGTGTTTGAAGGTAGGAAGAGGCAGAAAAAAAGAGAAACGGGGAAGAGGACTCCTGAGCTCATGATGGTAAAAATGACAGATTTTCGGATGAGGAGATGAAAGAATCAGAATTATTTAAACCAAGTGCAACACAGAACGGTTTTCATACAGATTCTGATTCTCAGAAGGTGAATGTGAGATCATTTGAAATTCCTGTGGTGATGTACCAAATCTGTAAAATGTTTGAGATGGAAAGGTCAGTAGAACTCTCTCTTTTGCAAGCAGATATGATGTTAAACTAGCGTTTATAGAGACAACGCTACGTGGCTTTAGGTGCCCAGAAAGTTTTAAAATTAGGTTATGTTTTGAATTGGGGATGGAGGGTGTTTGTTTTGTATTGGTTTTGCCTTTTAGAAGTTTTAGACTTAATCAGTAATCCTAATTAATTTTATTGGTAGGAAAAACTAAGTGGAAAATTATTGTTAAATAGAAAGCATGGAGATGGGACCATGAAACAAACAAACAAAAATGTACATAAAGATAAAAGAGTCAGTACTAACAGTGAACAGTGAACCAAGGGCTGGTTGTTGTTGGCATAGACCAATAGCTTCTGGAGTTGCTGAAAAAAAAAATGACTTGAAAATCATATGAAAAGAAGATTGGCTCTGAATCTTGTACAGTTTGACTTGTGCCAGTTCCACTGGTTGTGCCTAAGTGAGATGACTATATACTTTATTGTCCAAAATGGGACACTTTTGAAAGTGAAAGCAAGTGCTGTCTGATCATGTCTGAACAGCAGGTATTGTTGTTCAGTTGCTGAGTCATGTCTGACCCTTTGCGACCCCATGGACTGTGGCACGCCAGGCTTCCCTGTCCTTCACCATCTCCCTGAACTTGCTCAAACTCCTGTCCATTGAGTCCATAATGCCATCCAGCCATCTCATCCTTTGTCGTCTCCTTCTCCTCCTGCCTTCTATCTTTGCCAGTATCAGGGTCTTTTCCAATGAGCTGGCTCTTCGCATCAGGTGGCCAAAGTATTGGAGCTTCATTTTCAGCATCAATTCAGTTCAGTTCAGTCACTCAGTCATGTCCGACTCTTTGTGACCCCATGAACCGCAGCACACCAGGCCTCCCTGTCCATCACCAACTTCCAGAGTTCACCCAAACCCTTGTCCATCGAGTCAGTGATGCCATCCAACCATCTCATCCTCTGTTGTCCCCTTCTCCTCCTGCCCTCAATCTTTCCCAGCATCAGGGTCTTTTCGAATGAGTCAGCTCTTCGCATCAGGTGGCCAAAGTATTGGAGTTTCAGCTTCAACATCAGTCCTTCCAATGAACACCCAGGACTGATCTCCTTTAGAATGGACTGATTGGATCTCCTTGCAGTCCAAGGGCCTCTCAAGAGTCTTCTCCAGCACCACAGTTCAAAAGCATCAATTCTTTGGTGCTCAGCTTACTTATAGTCCAACTCTCACCATCCATAAATGATCGCTGGAAAAACCATAGCCTTGACTAGACAGACCTTTGTTGGCAAAGTAATGTCTCTTCTTTTTAATATGCTATCTAGGTTGGTCATAAGTCCTTCTAATAAATAATCAGGGTTGATTTCCTTTAGGATTGACTGGTTTGATCTCGTTGCAGTCCAAGGGATTCTCAAGAGTCTTCTCCAGCACCACAGTTTGAAAGCATCAATTCTTTGATGCTTAACCTTCTTTATGGTCCAACTCTCACAACTACTGGGAACACCAGTACCAGCTTCAACTATACCGACCTTTGTCGGCAAAGTGATATCTCTGCTTTTTAATACGCTGTCTAGGTTTGTCATAGCTTTTCTTCCAAGGAGCAAGTGTCTTTTAATTTCATGGCTGCACTCACTGTCCGCGGTGATTTTGGAGCCCAAGAAAAATAGTCTTTCACTGTTTACAGCAGGTATAAACTGGGATTTTTCTAAACAAGCCAGCACATATGGTCATCCTATGCCTGAGCCCAGATGCTCTGAAATGCATCCTGTGTTTTCTAAAATGAGTATCATTCTGGGACGACATTTAAGTAGTTTTGCTGTATTATCAAGAAACACAAAAATCAGTTAAATTAGTATATGACTCAGTTATTGGGGTTCATATATTGGTTACAAAGGAATTGGGCCATTTTGGTCCTATGCCAGTTTCACTTTCAGCCTCTCCAGTATTGAAATGATCAAGTCTGTTAGCGTTTTTTTTTTTTTTTTAAGTGGACTTCTTTCATTTTATTTATTCAATTAATCTGCTGAGCAGACTTTATTTTTGTAGGCAAGAATGCAGAAAGATACCAAAAGATTAATCTTTAAACTCAGTCTCAGTGATGAAGTGACTGTCATCCTGAAGAGGGCTGAGGTGTCCTGAACCTGGAGAGATCCAGGTTTTTATTTATCCCAAATTGCTAGATCTTAGGTCCCTGACCGGCAAGCAAACCCATAGCCCCGGAAGAGAGAGCGTGGAGTCGTAAGCACTGAACCTCCAGGGAATTCCCCTCTGTTAGCTTTAAAAGAACCAAATCAGTGTTGAAGAGCGTTTTTCTGGCTTTGCTACTGACTTTGGCAAGTTATTTAGCTCTTCAGTTGCTCAGTTTCCTCACTGGGGATAATTTTAATAGCAGAATTAATCTCATAGACTTATGAGGATTAAAGACATCACTATAAGCAAAGACCTTAGAACAATTACTGCCACACAGTAAGATTTATATATGAGTTAATTTCTTAATCTTAATCTTGCTAAATCGTGTGCTAAATTGCTTTAGTCGTGTCTGACTCTTTGCAACCCAATGGACCATAGCCTGCCAAGCTCCTCTGTCCATGGAATTCTCCAGGCAGGAATACTGGAGTGGGTTGCCATTTCCTACTCCAGGGGATTTTCCCAACCAAGGGATGGAACCTGTGTCTCCTATATTGCAGGCAGATTCTTTACCTGCTGAACTAGACTCTGTTATCTGGTTTGAGGTACAGAATTTTCTCTAACGTCTATTGCTTGCACTTCATATAACCTCTTTTGTTCTCAGTTTTTCTATACCTTAGGAATGGGTAGAATAATACCTTCTGGATACACTGTCAAGATTTAATCAGGTGAAATGGGAACGACATAACAGTGTTTGGCTTAACCTGGGGGCTCAATAAATGTTTAGTGTTTTCCCTTTCCCTTCCAGAAGTCATGTAAACATCAGCTAGTGATTGCATCTTCCTTGTAGGTCTTCTACTCAAAGAGAATACTTGAGCAAGTACGATTGTTCTCGTCTTACGAGTTTCCAGGACAAGTTTCTGTAGACAGATGTCACATCCTTTGCTCATTCCAAGATGTGGGGGTTCATTAAGTTTTTTTTTTTAGACTGAACTGATTTCTTTCTCCTCTGGGTCGGGGAAGACGGGGAGCTGCGCTGGTCTCAGCTCCACCTTGCTTGCCTTTTAATGTTAACACCTTCTCACTACACTGCTCACAGATGGGCTTGTTGCCTTGGGAGTGTGATGCTGTATTATTGAAAATGCTCTTCATCCCAGCAAATGGCCTGCTACTGAGAAGCTCGCAGACCTGTACTGTAGTACTGTTTCCTCATACCGTATTTTTCCTGATTCAGGGTAAAACCATACAGGCAAAAATTGTCATTCCCAGAAGTAAAAAAGAAAAAAAAAAAGTGTAAAAATGTTGATTCTTGTACTGTGAAAGCAGAGGTAGTAACTGGCACATTGGGAAATTATTCTTCAGTTTTTACAGCATCAGAGCCTAGCTGTGCAATCCTGGGCAAGTTACATAACCTCTCTGTGCTTCTATTTCTTAATCTGTAAAATGATGGAAGTAGCAGTTCAATCTCATTGGGTGGTACAGAGTATGAGATTAGTTAGTACATGTAAAGCACTTAAAATACCTAATCAGAACCTAGCAAACACCTAAAGAGTTATTATTATTATCATTATTTTAAGCCTGCATGACATCTTGATTGTACATATCTCCCTATGAAAACTCTAGGCTATTGTTTGACTTCCCAATATAAGAAATATAAACACTTGAGAAATATAAAATGTTTCATTTATTAATGATCACTAATGATTAGAATTTAAAGACAACCTCTTAGGTAAGGCACATAACTTGTTTGACTTGTAAGTGGAGAATCGTGTTTTGTTTTTATTTGTTCTTCCTTGTTGGATACATATGTGATTACATTTTTCTCACCAGCTGTATCCTTCGCAGAATTACTAAAAGGCTGTTGTTTACCACCCAAGCCCAAGAGCTATTGGAAATGGGCAATAAAATCAAGTTTTAGTAGAAGTACAGCATAAAAGCAACAGTCATCCTGTGACTTCCTGCCCTCACTATGCAGTTGAGTTAGTAATCATTGGCAGATAGCTGCTAATAGTCAAAGCTGGCTGTTCACGGTTTGCAGCAAACAAGAACTGTTTGCTCTCCTGGACTCAAAACACACTCCTCCTGTCAATCACCTTGCTTCTTTCCTTCCTAGGAATCTGCTCAGGACCATTTGTGTTGTGATGGAAGATATGCTTTCACTTCCAAACTTTTTAATTCCAAAAAAGAGATGGGTTGAGATCTAGACACATACTAAAACTTCTTTTAAAACCTACTTGTAATTAAGAGTATTAAATAATAATAATTTTGCTCTAATTATGCAAGTGCTATGACTTTGGCTGTAGTCATTCACTCTTCATTTTCCCTTCCTGCTGAATCTGTAACCATGCAGTATCTTTCAGGTTTTTAATTTTCGTTGGCATAAGAACTTTTGAAGCTGAGGTTATGAAACTGGTGAGGCTAGTTTTCATTTATCTGTGAATAAATTACTGCGTGTGAAAAGTAGAGTGAAATCATCAGTCAGTGTTCAACAGGAATATAGGTAGGTTCCATTTCTTCTGCTGTCAATTTTCGTAGTTTGTGTCTTTCAAGGAATCTGTCCATTGCATGTAAGTTGTTGACTTTCTTGGGTTTCTTGCTTATTGTTGTTGTTGGTTAGTCTCTCAGTTGTGTCTGACTCTTTTGTGACCCCACCAGGCTCCTCTGTCCATGGGATTTTTCCAGGCAAGAATACTGGAGTAGGTTGCCATGCCCTCCTCCAGGGGCTCTTTCCGACCCAGGGATCAAACTTGTGTCTCCTGCATTGCAGGAGGATTCTTTAGCACTGAGCCACTGTGGAAACCCATAGTTGTTTATAGTATGCCATTAATATCCATTTTCTGTCTTGAGGATTTTTAGGGCCATCCTCTTTTTCTTTTCCTAATACTGCTAATTTTTGTCTTCTCTCTGCTTGATAAAATAGCTACAGATTTACCATTTCTGTTCATCTTTTCCCAAACCTAGCTTTTAAATAATTTTTCTCTATCTTTCCTCTGTTTAATCTTTCTTGCATTAATTTTTGTTTGTTCTTATCTCAATTATTTCTTTGATTTATTTTGGGCTTAATTTGTTCTTCTTTTACTAGGTTACTAAGATAGAAGCTTAGGTCATTCATTATAGACCTGTCTTCCATTTTAATAACCTAATGCTATAAAATACCCTCTAAGGATTGCTTTAGCAGTATCTTACTAATATCGGTATGTTGTAGTTTTCCTATTATTCAGTTAAAAATATTTTCTGATTTCCCTTGGGATTTCTTCTTTGCTATATGGGTTTTTAAAAAGTGTGTCCTTTAACTTTCAATATTGAGGAATTTTGTAGATATTTTTATTTTCTGATTTCTAAATGACTTTCTTTGTCATCAGAAAACACACTTTGTATGAGTTCAGTCCTTCAGAATTTATAAAGCTTTGTTTTGTGATTTGGCATATGATTTATCTCGGTGATACTCCTTGTGAACTTAAAGAGAATATATATTCTGCTCTTTTGGGTAAGAGTATTCTAAAAATATCCATGAAGTTGATTGGGTTGATGCTATTTAAGTTTTCTCTTTTTCTTGATTTTCTGTCTCATTCTATGTGTTGTTGCTGAGCGTGGAGTTTTGAACTCTTCAACTGTTACTGGGATTTCCGTTCCAAGAGTTTTTACTTCAAATATTTTGAAGCCTTTTGTTTCATTGAATGCACATTTAGGATTGTCAGGGTCTTCTTATGAATTTATTTAGCTTTTTATCTTCAAAAAAATCTCTCTCTCTGTCCTTGGGTATGCCCTTTGTCCTAAAATGTGGAAGTCATAGAGCTGTACTGTTCAGACATCCTTCCCCCAAAGTCGTACACTCAGTCCACAGGCTCAGCTGCCACACAGGCTGTGAAATGAATTCATACATTCATTTAATTTTCATCAGAGCCCTGGGAAGCAGATACTAGTATGATCTCTGTTTTACCCACGAGGAAAGTGAGGCTTAGAGGGATGAAGTTTCTGGAAGATCAAGCAGCTTGGAAGTGACAAAGCCCTTGACCCTGTGTCCTTCCCATCTCCTCCCTTGCACTCTTGACCTTTGGTGATCCTTTTCTTTTTTACTACATACTAGTCTGAGTGAACTCCGAGAGTTGGTGATGGACAGGGAGGCCTGGCCTGCTGCTATTCGTGGGGTCACAAAGAGTCGGACATGACTGAACTGAACTGAACTGGACCTTGTACTTGATGTTTCTGTACCTGTCTCACCAGTTCGTGAATTGATGGAGGATAAGAACGTTATGTCTTCAAAGCGTTTAACGGAGCTCTTACCCCACAGCCAGTTGAGAGGGAGGAAAAGAGGGAGAAATAGTATCTTCTTCGTTCCTCATTTTGGAAAAGAAATAGTCCTAACCTCTTAGAATTAATTGCCATCAAAATGCATCCTTATCAATAAGATTAATCTTTCAATGTGACTTTGTTTTACTCATTAGAGTCAGCTGACAGGAAATGTGCTGTCCTATAAAACAACAGATGGCAGAAAGGAAATATTCATTATTGTTCTGTTGTCCAGTTTATTATACCTAGTAATGACATTCTTTGGGATAATGTGTTCTGTGATATTTGCTCCTGTTAGTCATGCCTGTAAATTCTTGTCCCTTACCAGATTGATTTTTGTGCTTTCTGTAGCATTAGATAAATATTTATTCAAATGAGATATATAGTCTCAAATAATGATAGAAATAAGCATAAGGAGACCCTGTAATCAGTAACTTGAAGTTTTCTTTTTATTCATTAACCATACACAATGATATCTTGACTAAGTCTGTTAGTATTAATAACTAGGGCAATAAAATTGTTTTACAGAAAACAGCTAGCAGGGTACATCTGCTTCCCCAGGGAAGGGGGAGGTTATTAGAACTTCTCAAAGAACTGCTTAAAGAGGTTCTTTCTTCATTAGATGAACAAGAAACTTGACGACTGGATGGTAGTTTCCACAGTTCACCCCCCACTCCCCACAATCATGCATGTTTTTGGAGGCATTTAAGCCTCACTTGATAACTCTCAGGGCTGAACTCACAAACTCCATGTAGATTGATATTTATTAGACTGGAAGCTACAGGTAAGGTGAGAAATCCTTGTTGCTGGAAGCTGTCAGAAGTCAATTTAGAAACTTCTTTAAATCTTTAATTACTCAATTAAAAATGCCTCTAGTATGGGGGACGCCATAAGAGGAGGAAGAGGGATATAGAAAGCCTTATCATCAGTGTCTAAAATTCTAACTTAGAAAAATCGAACAGACAGTTATTAAAGGTAATAAACTCTGTTTTTATTTGGTCGTGACTCTCTGTTCTTCACAGATTCTTCTTCACTGGCCAAAACCTGTAGAACTTTCAGGTTCAGTGATCATGAGATGCTTCCTCATATTTTGGAACTAAAATGACTTCATTCAAAGTGAGCAACTTTAAATATTGATATTCCACTTTTAACATTTGTGGAAAGACCTGTAGTAGGACAGCTCTTATTCTGTCTATAAGGCAGGAGCCAGAAAGAGTGCAGAGAAGGAAAGAGAAACTTGGAAGTGGGGTCCTATTTCTTAAGCAAAGCAAGAGAAACCCTTCGAAGAGGAGATTACGTTTCACAGGATCTTTTAAGATTCAGGATCTTGCCTCTCCTGGCAATTTTATAGAATGGACAAATATCCACTCAAGTTGCTTTCTTCCTTACACATAATAGATTAATGAGCAGCCATCAAAGAATTGATTTTTAGTATCTAGTGACCTGAACTAGCCTGACCTGGATTCAGGCAATAATGTGAAGGCTCAAAACGAAATCTATTGTTCCAGGTCCCCATGACTGTCCTGTATCCAGGCACGTTGTTATATTAAACATCAGCACTCAGATCATAAGAGCCACAAGGGACCACGCATCTCTAGCCTTCTTGTCTGGGTAATGCTCTTAAAAAAATCAATGAGTTCTCATCAAATCCCATCACCACCAAGCTCTGACTTAAAGGGCAACAAAAGAAAGTTTCCACTTTGAACAAAAACAGGCTCGAGGAAGGATTTTAGGAACAAATTAAGCTAAACTTCTTCAGCAAATTAATTCACATTGGATATTGTACCTAGTATCCACGAGATAAGAAGTTTGTGGATATTAGGTACAGTATCCAATACGAATTAATTTGCTGAAAATGTTTAGCTGAGTTTTTTCTTGAAATCCTTAATCCATGAGTAAGAAGTTTGTGGGTTTCCCTGGTGTCTCAGATGGTAAAGAATCTGCCTGCAATGCAGGAGACCCAGGTTCAATCCCTGGGTGGAGAAGATCCCCTGGAGAAGGGCATGGCAACCCACTCCAGTATTCTTGCCTGGAGAATTCCATGGACAGAGAAACCTGGCAGGCTGCAGTCCATGGAGTTGTAGAGTGGAACATGACTGAGCGACTAACACTTAAACTGCAGTTCACTTCAAGAACCATCTTAATAATGTATTTAGAACTGGGTGATCTAACAAAACATACAGTCATATTTATCTAAAATGTTTTTCAGAGTTCCAACTTGTCTTAAAATTCTATCCCATTACATTTTTCCTGGGATGTTTTTCTATTAAAAAAAAAAATGGTTGTACATTCACTAATGTGATACATATTTGCTACAGGTTTACCATGTGTAGAGCTTTGTGCTTGATTTTGCCTGAAATGTTGCATTTATCTATTCATTTATTTAGCAATTATTTATTGCATGTTACTATATGTGGGAAAGTGTTCTGGGTACTGGGACTATTGTTAAAAACCAGCATTCCTAGTGAAGCCTTTGACTCTCTGGCAGCCTGGGTGCCAGTGGGGAGGCAGCCAGCCCACAGGCAAACAATATTTTGTGTAATTTTGTATAATTTTGGAGAAAAGTGAGAGGTATTCACTGTTTTTGTTGTTGTTGTTTAGTCACCGAGTTGTATCCGACTCTTGCGACCCCATGGACTGTAGCCCGCCAGGCTTATCTGTTTTTACCCAGCTACTAATAATGTCTGTAACAGCCACTGGGCATCTGGGCGCCGTGATGTGATGACTGCGTGCTCTTACTTTATCGAAGCCCAGTGTGGGGTCTTTTCCAGTCATCTTATGCAGTTCTCACAAGCAGACATACAGTGCATGTGTTATCGGTCCTATTTATTCAGACAAAGAAACTGAAGCCCAGAGAGATTGGGTGCATTTCTTTACTAAAGGCTAGCTAGTAATCGGTGAAGGTTTTTTGAATCAAACCCTTGCTTTCTGACCATGAATCTCGTGGTTTTTCTCTGCGTTGTTACTTGATAGACATTGGATCAATCATCCACAGTCTTTCCTTTCTACACTTCAGGTTAAGAAGCTTTCAGGAGTTGGAACAACTTTTACCAGATCACAACAGGTACAGGTTTTGCTTTTGACTTTCAAAGTGCTTTTAATAAAGCCTCCTATCTACTTAGTGGAGAAGAGAAGGAAAGGGAAAAACCATTTCTAAAAATCACCCTTGCACACCTTATGGGTTTGCATAAATCTCAGCCTTCTCAGAGCTGATTACACTCTGCAGTCTTCATTCGGAAATGGATGAAAATTTGAGCCGGGACACAAACAGGAAGGCTCTGAGGCAGCATTGGTCTCACAGGCACCATCTCTTTAAATAGCTCCCGTGCGCTGGGAATTGTTCTCCACTCTGAGGAGAAGCTCCCTCGCAGCCCTTTGTTTCTCTGGCCCGCAGAGCTGGAGGCAGCTGCGGGACAGGTCCTGGCTCCCACGTGGAGTAGGAGGCAGAACTCTGCAGGTGGCGGGGGTGCAGTGGGCTGGAGGATGGCCTCCCCACCCCTGGGCCATGAGGACACCGGGCCACAGAGATGTTTTGAGTGTCCATCTCCCTTGATGGCATTCGTGATCCTCTTAACCTGCTAAGAGGTAAGTTTCAGAGCATTTCCTCAATCAATATTTTGGGCTGTAGGCTTCCTTCTGCTAACTGGTTGTTTGTTTGTTTGTTTGTTTGTTTGTTTCCTTTCACTTAGGCAAGGAGAAAGCAGACAGTTGCTGTAACTTTTTTGTTTGTTTTAAATCCATTTTTCGGTGAATGCATGGGTGGGGCTCATAGTTGTTTTTTTTTTTCATTAAATTATTGGTGCATAGTATTAAGTGACAGTAAATGTTAACTTTTGAACCTTTCACAATTTTTGTTATGGTGTGAATGTAAGTTTCTAAAGCCCAAATATAGAAGGGAAGTAGGTACGCCCTGTTACTAATTTGAGAAGACTGGTTAAAATGGGATCTTAATAGATGCTTAAAAGTGAATGACTTGGAGGTGTTTTGCTTCCAGTTCCTGTTTTTCCACGGGAGCATTTAAACTGATCTAATCTTTCCAGATGATTATCTAATCTCAGAAACATCTGCTGAGGGAGACTCCATTACCCAAGCAAGCTCTTCTGCCCTTTAATGGAATTAAAATATTTCTTTGTTGGGGCTGCCAGTCTTTCCTCTGATTTCAGTGCTGGGGCAAATGGCGCCCAGGGGAAATGGCTGAACCTCTTGGCCTGGTTCATAGAGAAGACACGTGGGAGAGAAAGGGGTTCTCGTTTTTGTGCCTGCCCTGATCCGGCCTGGGCGTTGTGACTGCCTCTGCCCATTCCCTCTGATCTTTTCCTGCCCTCCGTCTGCTCTGCTCTTAGGCACCTTCTTTGAGACACTGGTGCCTGAGTTAGAGTACACACAACACCGAAAGTTCTGATTAAACGCAAGCGGAGGGTCTACTTCAGGAAACCCCAGTGCATGCTGTCCCCGGAAGACTTCCCTGGTCTGCTTGCCTCGTTTGCTGTTTAACTCTTAGAACACTGCTGTCTGTACAGCCACTTGTCAAGGCTACTTACCGCACTTCTGTTTTCTTTTTCTGCCTTTTCTTGTCCTCTGTGTTGTCTTTTGGGGGGAAGTGAAGAATCAGGGACAGTGGTTTTGTTGTTTATTTGAAATTCATTTCCTTTGAATCGGATTAGAATCATTTGCTTCACTGTGTTCTGGATTCTTTTCATTTAAGTAGCATCATCTTTATATTTTGCAAGTCTGTTTTTTTGTTGTTTTTAAATTGTTTTACTAGTGTATTTTGTCATCAAAGGTAAAGTCTACTTTGGCCTCATTGAGATTTCATTTTAGATTAGAATGTGGTAAGAAAGCCTGATTAACTGAAATACTGTTTTTTTTGTTTGTTTATTTCTTTTTAGTTTTATCATAGATTTCAGGGGGTAGTAAGCATAACCAAGGTTCATGACAGGAGATAAGTTTTCAGTGTGATATCTAGGATTGTGGAAATAGCTTGATGCACTCATTTATTTGTGAAAATAAAGTTCCATTTTTGTGCTTTGATGATTATTACTAAATAAGGAGTATGTAATTTTGAATCTTGGAAGTAATAAGGAATTTGCTTTATATTTATAAATAATTTTCAGTTTCACATTCTATGGTTTCACTGTGATAGCCCCTGTAGTTCTGTATCTAATCACAACCCTGCCCTCTCCATACGTGTTCTATCTTTACATATTTGGTAAGGCCCTGGTTAAACTCTAAGCCCAGGGATGAATTGAAGAGCAGCTGTGCTAATCAAAGGCAAATTTGACAAGATAGGACTTCTGTTTAGATTTGAAAATATATAAACAAAGGACTTAATTTTTATGATCCTAAAGTTTTAAAAAAATCAGATGGAAAGCAGAACAACAACAATGCTTAGGTTACCCAAGCAAGCACAGTTTTTGCAGATAAGGAATTCTAAAGGCAGTGGGCATAATAATGCAAGGCTCCAATAGCGAAGGTCCCAGCAAAAATCATCTGGAAGGTAATAAAATAGCTTAGAGGATGAGCTAAAAGGATATCAGTGTTCCTCTGCAATAAGCAGAATGAAAAAGTGAAGTACCAGATTTACTGGAAGGCCTCCTACTGACCCCAGCTGAGCTGAGTGCAGGAATGTGTTTCAAAGCCTGGTTAAACCCCCAGAGGTAGTGTTCTGAGTCAGCCTTGCTGACGTAAACACAGACCCTGCCTGGAAATCTTCCAGAAGCAGGGAGTGAAGGCAGCTCAGATGTGTGCTATTGTTACGGTAAAGACACGAGAAGCAGAGTACTGCCGTCTTGGGAGACAGAGCGCAAAAGCCTTTCAGCTCACTCTGAAGGTGTCTACAACCTGGAGGTGAGTCCACTCACAGAGAAAATAGCACTAACCATGGCCTCCAAGTACTTGTCTAAACAGAAGGACAGAGGATCGAGAGAAAGGGTCTCGTTTCTTAGTGCTAGAGAAGCCTGTAGATCATTGAAGGGGAAAAAACTATCGGGACCAAGTGAGTGCTAATGAGGTGGACTTCCATTGCTAGGCAACTTGGGTGATGAATTAATAACAAGCCTACAAAGCTCAGGTCCCAGACAGACTCAGGTCTTGTACGTGAGCAGGGTGAACAGGTCTTGTTTCTGTGAGCTATGAAGCTCCCTGTTACGCACTGTCCGTTTGTTAGATACAGACAAGTAAATGAACACAAAGACTTCAGCTGTTTTTCCTTCTCTTATGAAAATAGGCAGTAAAATTGGGGTCAGATATGTAAAAAAATCTCCTGCTTAAATGCAGTTCTCTGTTTTAGACTTTCCAGGAGTCTAGCAATCACTAGTTGGGACAAGAAAAGTCCGTTATTTCGCTTTAAAGGATAGAAGGTTCAGTTATTTGTGTACTGAAATGGTATTTAACTGTCGGAAACTTCTGGAATAAGTAGGTGATAGTAGAGTTGTTTTCACCTTGTTTTCCTTCTTGTTCCATGAGTTGCAATGCTAATCCCAAATAGTGCTTCCGTGAACTTGGAAAGGAGTCTTGGAGTTATGGAGACAGGAACCACATGCCAGTCCTGCCTGCTGAAGGTAGTTAGAGAGCCTGGTGTCAGGCAGCCACAGGAGTGACAGGAATAGTCAGCCAGGGGCTTTGTAGCAATATAACTGTAATTGTCATGAGGCCAGCAGAGCGTGTGCGCACTTCAGAAGATTCTTCTTGTGTAATAGTATGGTATGCATCAGTTTCTCTCATTCTTTGACAACCTCAAATGATTCAGTAGGTATGAATATTTTGTGCTTCCCAGGTGGCGCTAGTGGTAAAGAACCCGCCTGCCAATCCAGGAGGCCGAAGAGACTTGGGTTTGATCTCTGGGATGGGGAGATTCCCTGGAGGAGGAATGGCAACCCACTCCAGTATTCTTGCCTAGAGAATCCCATGGATAGAGGAGCCTGGCGGGCTACGGTCCATAGGGTCACAAGGAGTCAGACACGACTGAAGTGATTAACCCCGCACACACGTGTGAATATTTAAGTGTATTTTAGTTCAAATATTCCAGGATTTATCACTTGATCCATCTCTGTTTGCTGCTGCTGTTGCTTGTGCTCTCCTCCTCTTTGTCCTTCTGACAAAACAAAAGGCCTAAAGCACAGCCTTCTTTTGAAATTAGGCAAGTCTGTGGAGACCCCTTACCAGTAAGAGGTTGTAGTCCCTTTGAAGTGCATTCTAATCTATGAAACAGAACCCAGACATCAATATTAGACAATCCCATCCTAAACTTTTTCAGGAAGTAGTATAATTTCCAGAGTATCAGAAGGGTCTGAATGGGAGATTCAATTTCAGCATCAGTCCTTCCGATGAATATTCAGGGTTGATCTCTTTTAGGATTGACTGGTTTGATCTCCTGGAGTTTGACTGACTGGATTCTCCACGTGACTCTCCAGAGTCTTCTCCAACACCATAATTCAAAACCACATGCGTCCTTGGAGCCTTCTCCATGTCTCCAGTGCTTCCACAGCATTTCCACATGTGATGTGGCTTCTTGATGATATCTGTTCATCCACTCTGCTCTGAATTTAGTCCTGGACATCAGCATCCTTCTCCTATGTGGTGCCCAGAGCAGAATTCCAGTTCTGCTGCATTCAGGACAGCCATCTCCCCTTTCTTTCTGTACATCTATGGGACTTAAGACTCAATTATGTAGTTTTCTTGGCATCCATGTAATGGTCTTGGCTTGTACTCACCTTCCATTTGGCCAACATCTCTTTGTCTTTTTCATATGACGTCTACGCATGCCAGAAAGCAGTCATCCTAAACGTGTGCAGCTGAAGTTGTAAAACTTTGTTCTCATCCCTGTTAAGTTTCATCCTGTTAGCTTCAGTTCCACTGGAGCTTCAGTCTTCCCAATGGAGAATGTCTTGAGTTTGGGATTATTATCCCCAAATAACCTTTTATAGAAGTAAGGAAAATGATCTTCTTGGGGGGGGGGAGCGAAAAAAGGTTTAATCTTTTAAAAAATTCTAATAACTCTTCCCAAAGACTGTCTCTGCTCATGTCACCTTGCTGAGGGAAACTTTAGAGGCTTTCCACGGCCTAGTGGTTAAAGGCCCAGAGCATCTTTCTGGGGTACCTGAAGGGCCGTCCCACTGAGCCTTCTGGTGCACCACTCGCCACAGTGGAGCCTTGTCCATCCCGTCCTGATTCTGCACCTCCCTGGCTCCTTGGCTTTGTTCACCTGGAGCCCAGAATTCACACATGCCTCTTATCTGCCTGTCTGAATCCTGCATATGTTCTCCTTGAGGGCTTCCCTGAAGTTTAATAGGGAGTCATTTCTCCTTCCTTTGAGTTCCCGAAATGTTGTCTAAAACTCGTAGCACTTACTGAATTCTACTTTATGAGAGCAGAGTGGCGTGGTGGTGGAGAGCAGAGGCCCTGAGAATGGACTGTCTGAGTGCTGTCCAGACTGAACCCCTCAGCAGTGATATAATCATGGGCACAGGGGCGTTTCTCCCTAACCTCTGGCTGTCGCATCTGTAGAATGCAGACTGTAGTACCTACCTTATAAGGTTGTCAGGAGAATTGAAACAGTTAGTACCTTTTAAAGCACTTTCAGTGGTGCCTGCTGCACAGTAACTGCCAATAATTGTTAGCTATCTCTGTTGTTGTTTGTTTCTTCAGTTGCTAAGTCGTGTCTGACTCTTTGTGGCCTCATGGACTGCAGCATGCCGGGTTTCTCTGTCCTCCACTGTCTCCCAGACTTTGCTCAAACTCATGTCCACTGAGTCTGTGATGCCATCCAACCATCTTACCCTCTGTCGCCCTCTTCTCCTCCTACCTTCAGTCTTTCCCAGCATCAGGGTCTTTTCCAAGAAGTCGGCTCTTCCCATCAGGTGGCCAACGTATTGGAGCTTCAGCTTCAGCATCAGTCCTTCCAAGTATATGCAGGGTTATTTTCTTTTAGGATTGACTGGTTGGATCTCCTTGCTGTCCAAGGGACTCTCAAGAGTCTTCTCCAGCACAATTTGAAAGCATCAGTTTTTCGGTGCTCAGCCTTCTTTATGATCCAGCTTTCACATCCATACGTGACTACTGGAAAAACCGTAGCTTTGATTATACAGACCTCTGTCAGCAAAGGGATGCTTCTCCTTTGTGGCTCAGACGGTAAAGAATCTGCCTGCAAGGAGGAAGACCTGGGTTCAGTCCCTGGGTCGAGAAGATCCCCTGGAGAAAGGAACGGCTACCCACTCCAGTTTTCTTGCCTGGAGAATCCTATGGACAGAGGAGCCTGGCAGGTCAGGCTACAGTCCATGGGGTTGCAGAGACTCAGACAGGACTGAACAACTCACGCTGTCACTTTCACTTCATCTAGGTTTGTCCCAGCTTTCTTTCCAAGGAGCAAGCATCTTTTAATTTCATGACAGCGAATTTTACTGAAGAAGCTCAGAATAACTCATGAACATGATTTAAAAAAAATTTTCAAACCATGAATATCAGAGGAAATAGGTGTGAATCTGTGGAGACAGAATATTGGCGAGGAACAGCATTTTTCCCACAGAGCCATTGTGCGATGGTCTCCAACTCGAGCCAGCACACAGATTTTTTTCCTGCTTGCAGTCAGATATCAGCCACCATTTTTATAAGCACTGTGCATGCTTACGGGTATCAGGGAGTGCAGGTAGTCTGGAGAAACATAGCCTCAATGTTATGAACTGCTTATCAACTTTGTAATTAAAATACTTCATTACTCAAAGCCTAATTTTAATCTGTGTGCCTGTAGGATCATGCCAGTTTGCATTTTGCTTTATATAGTGTGATAAAAAAAATTGCAAACGTTTTCCTTTCTTCCCTTGGGGAAAAAAACATCATGGTCAAACAATATCAGAAACTCATGCATTTAACTTTTGGTGTCATGGGGAGCAGCAGTCTTTAGGAGGATAACTCACTGTGACCTCGGTATTTATTGAAGGACTCCCAAGAATCTCGTGTTGGGTTAGGTAGTGTGGAGATGTTAAGAATTATAAGATGAATGCTCTATATTCAGATTTATTTGGAGATATAGCACATAGTAAGTAAAATAATAATGTACAGCATATTATATGAAAGTTCTGTACTCAGTGAGTTATGAAGTCAGTGGTATAGACAAGTGGACATTCTAAAAGCTTCAACAAGGTAATTATTAATTGCTACAAATCTGTTCTAGTTTTTTCCTCAAACTATCAAGACATTCTATTAGACTAAAGAATACAAGCCTTGAGGACATCATCAACCAACTAACACTAATATATTTATACAAAGAGTTTCTTCTTTGAAAATTTGCTGTACGTTAAATAATAGATATGGATATATCTGACGATGAGGAGGATTGTAATAGCTAACACATTTTCTTAATTTTGATGGTAACCTTGCATTATTGTTCCATTTTTTTGAGAGGACAAAAAATTGGGTCTCAGAATGGATGCATAGTATATTATATGAGTAAGAGGTAAATCTGTGATTCAGTATCAGTTCAGTTCAGTCGCTCAGTCATGTCCGTCTCTTTGCGACCCCATGAATCGCAGCACGCCAGGCCTCCCTGTTCATCACCATCTCCCGGAGTTCACTCAGATTCATGTCTATTGAGTCCGTCATGCCATTTAGCCATCTCATCCTCGGTTGTCCCTTTCTCCTATTGCCCCCAATCCCTCCCAGCATCAGAGTCTTTTCCAATGAGTCAACTCTTTGCATGAGGTGGCCAAAGTACTGGAGTTTCAGCTTCAGCATCATTCCCTCCAAAGAAATCCCAGGGTTGATCTCCTTCACAATGGACTGGTTGGATCTCCTTGCAGTCCAAGGGACTCTCAAGAGTCTTCTCCAACACCACAGTTCAAAAGCATCGATTCTTCGGCGCTCAGCCTTCTTCACAGTCCAACTCTCACATCCATATATGACCACAGGAAAAACCATAGCCTTGACTAGACGGACCTTAGTCAGCAAAGTAATGTCTCTGCTTTTGAATATGCTATCTAGGTTGGTCATAACTTTTCTTCCAAGGAGTAAGCGCCTTTTAATTTCATGGCTGCAGTCACCATCTGCGGTGATTTTGGAGCCCAAAAAAATAAAGTCTGACACTGTTTCCACTGTTTCCCCACCTATTTCCCATGAAGTGATGGGACCGGATGCCATGATCTTCGTTTTCTGAATGTTGAGCTTTAAGCCAACTGTTTCATTCTCCTCTTTCACTTTCATCAAGAGGCTTTTTAGTTCCTCTTCACTTTCTGCCATAAGGGTGGTGTCATCTGCATATCTGAGGTGATTGATATTTCTCCCGGCAATCTTGATTCCAACTTGTGTTTCTTCCAGTCCAGCGTTTCTCATGACGTACTCTGCATAGAAGTTAAATAAGCAGGGTGACAATATACAGCCTTGACGTACTCCTTTTCCTATTTGGAACCAGTCTGTTGTTCCATGTCCAGCTCTAACTGTTGCTTCCTGACCTGCATACAGATTTCTCAAGAGGCAGGTTAGGTGGTCTGGTGTTCCCATCTCTTTCAGAATTTTCCAGTTTATTGTGACCCACACAGTGAAAGGCTTTGGCATAGTCAATAAAGCAGAAATAGATGTTTTTCTGGAACTCTCTTGCTTTTTCCATGATCCAGCGGATGTTGGCAGTTTGATCTCTGGTTCCTCTACCTTTTCTAAAACCAGCTTGAACATCAGGGAGTTCACGGTTCACATATTGCTGAAGCCTGGCTTGGAGAATTTTGAACATTACTTTACTAGCATGTGAGATGAGTGCAATTGTGCAGTAGTTTGAGCATTCTTTGGCATTGCCTTTCTTTGGGATTAGAATAAAAACTGGCCTTTTCCAGTCCTGTGGCCACTGCTGAGTTTTCCAAATTTGCTGGCATATTGAGTGCAGCACTTTCACAGCATCATCTTTCAGGATTTGAAATAGCTCAACTGGAATTCCATCACCTCCACTAGCTTTGTTCGTAGTGATGCTTCCTAAGGCCCACTTTTTACCAAGAAAATGCACTGGTCATAGCAAACACCCTCTTCCAACAACACAAGAGAAGACTCTGCACATGGACATCACCAGATGGTCAACACTGAAATCAGATTGATTATATTCTTTGCAGCCAAAGATGGAGAAGCTCTATACAGTCAACAAAAACAAGACCAGGAGCTGACTGTGGCTCAGATCATGAACTCCTTATTACCAAATTCAGACTGAAATTGAAGAAAGTAGGGAAAACCGCTAGACCATTCAGGTATGACCTAAATCAAATCCCTTATGATTATACAGTGGAAGTAAGAAATAGATTTAAAGGCCTAGATCTGATAGATAGAGTGCCTGATGAACTATGGAATGAGGTTCGTGACATTGTACAGGAGACAGGGATCAAGACCATCCCCATGGAAAAGAAATGCAAAAAAGCAAAATGGCTGTCTGGGGAGGCCTTACAAATAGCTGTGAAAAGGAGAGAGGCAAAAAGCAAAGGAGAAAAGGAAAGATATAAGCATCTGAATGCAGAGTTCCAAAGAATAGCAAGAAGAGATAAGAAAGCCTTCTTCAGCGATCAATGCAAAGAATTTGAGGCAAACAACAGAATGGGAAAGACTAGAGATCTCTTCAAGAAAATTAGAGATACCAAGGGAACATTTCATGCAAAGATGGGCTCGATAAAGGACAGAAATGGTATGGACCTAACAGAAGCAGAAGATACTAAGAAGAGGTGGCAAGAATACACGGAAGAACTGTACAAAAAAGATCTTCACCACCCAGATAATCATGATGATGTGATTCAGTATACGTCAGTCCAAATGAAAAGCCCTCTTTCTTAACCACTGTATTCTCCTGTCTCTATTGATTCCTATTCAAGGGAACCTAAGAGCAGATGGTTATGGCCAAACCTTAGTGCATGTGATTGGAGTTGGGCACGAGATAAGTCTGAAACTTGAGCTAAGGCAGGTTGTAAAGAAACTTTTATAAAAATCCTGCCAACAGTAGAGAACGCCTCATCAACTGATGCTTAACAAGTGAATAGTGTTATGTAGCTTTTGTTTTAGCAACTTAACTGTTGCAAGTGTATGTAAAGGATACTAAACTAAGAGGAAAATATGAGAATTCCCTGGTGGTCCAGTGATTAGGACCCTGAGCTCTCACTGCAGGGGGTCTGGATTCAATCTCCAGTTGGGGGATTAAGATCCCATAAGCTGTGTGATGTGGCCAGAAAAAGGGGGGGAGAAAAGATCTTGGGAGTTAAGATAGGTGTGCAGTAGCCAAGAGGTAGTCTAAATGTGTGCACTGGACACGCATCAGCATTGAAGAAGATGGATTGAGAGATGTGTCTGAAGTAGACGCCACCTGATTTATGGACCCATCCAGAATGGAGGGCAAAGAAGGGGAATATAGTAAAAATGGTAGGGTATGTAGTGATGTCATTCCTGAAGTTGGGGGAAAATGAGTGACTACAGTTGGGAGGGGCTGAGTTCTGGACCTGAGTTGCAGGTGAAGGAGAACATGTGTGTCCTTAGTTGCTTAGTCGTGTCCGATTCTTTGCGACCCCATGGACTGTAGACCACCACTCTCGTCTGTGCATGGGGATTCTCCAGGCCCGAATACTGGAGTTGGGTTGCCATGCCCTCCTCCAGGGGATCTTCCCAACTCAGGAATCGAACCAGAGTCTCCTGCGTTGCAGGTGGATTCTTTAACCACCTTGAGCCACCAGGGAAGCATACCAAAGAAGAACATACCGAAGAAAAACTTGGGATCCTGAAAGGCCAGAGCTCAAGAGCAACCAGGCCAGAGCTTAGTGGTCCTCAGCCTGTGAGGGTTGCCATGACAGTAGATAAGGTCACCGGGAGGAGCTGGGGATGCTATGAATGGAGAGATGCTGAAAGAGGATAAAGGATACAACCCAGGAAAGACACCACTGTTGAAGGTAAGACTCTCCTCAGCAGTGTGCCAATCTGGTGGCTACACCGAGGACTCAGATTAGATGTAGGTGTTTTCCAAACCTCAGTCATCGTGATTACAAGTATTGTAAGCATCCTTCAGGGGAGCTTCCTTAGACAGTGCTAAGCTTTCGGCCATTGATCTGTACTCGTTTCACTCTCAGGGAATTGACTCTGAGCTTGGGAAACAGTTTGCTCTCTGTAAATTAACTAAGGGTTGGGATCATCTGGAGATATGTGTAACTCACTCACAAGTTGGTTGGTAGATGTCCCAGCTTTTCTGTAGGACATTAGAAAATAAAGTTTGCGTGATGTAGTTTTAAAATAAGTTAGCGCGGTAATGGAATCCATATGAAATGATGGACGATTCCTTAATGAGTTCCACGTTCCTTCCCAAATTTCCTGGAAACTTCACTGACAGCTTCCAGGTCCTAAAAATCCTTGATTGCAGTGTGGCGTGCCCTTCCAGTAATGAGCGGTAACTGATCTAAAACTTGGTCATATCGTCCCTTCATAGACCACTGCTTAGCAATGACCACTGCGTGAGAAGCATCAGTGCTGCAGGTAGCCTGTGGGGAAATACCCATGGGACAGGGCAAAGCCTTCTGTCTGCGAGGTCCTACTGCCCACGTTCGAAATCTCAGACCTTCCCCTTACCAGCTCGGAATCCTCAGGCCAGCGATGAACTCTCCTTAAACCTTTGTAAAGGAATTACGACAGTTCCTGTCATATTTTTCATGGGCTTATTGAGGATGTTCAACAGATATTTTACCCACTTTGGGCAAGAGAGTATTGTTTATAATTACTGGGTGTAAGTGCACGCTGACTAGAGTTAGTTGCTCTCTTTTATTCTGTTTTTGTATGTTTGTGAGTCTTGTACTATCTGGGAATGCTCTAAGTTTCCTGAGTGTAATACAGCTCCTACATGGATGTCCTGTAAGTAATAGATTCTCTGGTGTTAGGGGACATTAGACTGTCACAGCAGTTCATTCTGACAGGTTTGGAAGACTATACTTTTTCAGGGCATCCCTCCCTTCCTCTTACAGAATTACCACTTCACATCTGTAAGCAGAGTGCTGGCCTAACTCTGCAGCTTAAGCAGGGGTCAGAAGCTATGAGGTGCTGGACTGAAATTCTGTTACGGTCCTTTCTTTTCCAGTGCAGGTCCAAAGCATGCTTGCCCAGATGTTCCAGTAGAAGTGTTTCCTTTAGTCCATGACTTAGAATCATGCAGACATAAAGGGTCCATCCTGTTAGTTCCGTTCACTTCAGTTCAGTTCAGTCGCTCAGTCATGTCCAACGCTTTGCCACCCTATGGACTGCAGCACTCCAGGCTTCCCTATCTATCACCAGCTCCTGGAGCCTACTCAAACTCAAGTCCATTGAGTCAGTGATGTCCTCCAACCATCTCATCCTCTGTTGTTCCCTTTTCTTCCTGCCCTCAATCTTTCCCAGCATCAGGGTCTTTTCCAATGAATCAGTTCTTCGCATCAGTGGCCAAAGTATTGGAGTTTCAGCTTCAGCATCAGTCCTTCCAATGAATATTCAGTACTGATTTCCTTTAGGATTGACCGGTTTGATCTCCTTGCAGTTCAAGGGAGTCTCAAGAGTCTTCTTCAACACCACAGTTCAAAAGCATCAGTTCTTCAGCACTCAGCTTTCTTTATAGTTCCATACATGGCTACTGGAAAAACCATATCTTTGACCGGATGGAACTTTGTTAGCAAAGTAATGTCTCTGCTTTTTATTAAATGCTGTCTAGGTTGGTCATAGCTTTTCTTTTAAGGCTCAAGCGTCTTTTAATCTCACGGCTGCAGTCATCATCTGCAGTGATTTTGGAGCCTCCAAAAATAAAGTCTGTCACTGTTTCCCCATCTATTTGCCATGAGGTGATGGGACCAGATGCCATGATCTTAGGTTTTTGAATGTTGAGCTTTAAGCCAACGTTTTCACTCTCCTCTTTCACTTTCATCAAGAGGCTCTTTAGTTCTTCGTTGCTTTCTTCCATAAAGGTAGTGTCATCTGCATAGCTAAGATTATTGATATTTCTCCAGGCAGTCTTGATTCCAGCTTGTGTTTCATCCAGCCCTACATTTCACATGATATACTCTGCATATAAGTTAAATAAGCATGGTGACAATATACAGCCTTGACGTACTCCTTTTCCTATTTGGAACCAGTCTGTTGTTCCATGTCCAGTTCTAACTGTTGCTCCCTGACCTGCATACAGATTTCTCAGGAGGCAGGTCAGGTGGTCTGGTATTCCCATCCCTTGAAGAATTTTCCACCGTTTGTTGGGATCCACACAGTCAGAGGCTTTGGCAAAGTCAATAAAGCAGAAATAGATGTTTTTCTAGAACTTGCTTGCTTTTTTGATGATCCAGCAGATGTTGGTAATTTGATTTTTAGTTCCTCTGCCATTTCTAAATCCAGCTTGAACGTCTGGAAGTTCACGGTTCATGTACTGTTGAAGCCTGGCTTGGAGAATTTTGAACATTACTTTGCCAGTGTGTGAGATGAGTGCAATTGTGCAGTAGTTTGAGCATTCTTTGGCATTGCCTTTCTTTGGGATTGGAATGAAAACTGACCTTTTCCAGTCCTATGACCACTGCTGAGTTTTCCAAATTGGCTGGCGTATGGAGTGTAGCACTTTAATAGCATCATCTTTTAGGATTTGAAATAGCTCAACTGGAATTCCATCACCTCCACTAGCTTTGTTCGTAGTGTTGCTTCCTAAGGCCCACTTGACTTTGCATTCCAGCATGTCTGGCTCTAGGTGAGTGATCACACCATCGTGGTTATCTGGGTCGTAAAGATATTTTTTGTATAGTTCTTCTGTGTATTCTTGCCATCTCTTCTCAATGTCTTCTGCTTCTGTTAGGTCAATACCATTTCTGTCCTTTACTGTGCCAATCTTTACATGAAATGTTCCCTTGGTATCTCTTAATTTCTTGAGGAGATCTCTAGTCTTTCCCTTTCTATTGTGTTCCCCTATTTCTTTGAACTGATCACTGAGGAAGGCTTTCTTATCTCTCCTTACTGTTATTTGGAACTCTGCATTTAGATGTGTATATCTTTCCTTTTCTCCTTTGCCTTTCGCTTCTTTTCTTTTCTCAGCTATTTGTAAGGCCTCCTCAGACAACCATTTTGCCTTTTTAAATTTCTTTTCCTTAGGAGGGGCATCCATTTTGCCTCTTGAACTTCTTTATCCTGTTAGCAGGCTGTTAAAAAATCAAATGTAGTTTGGATGCAGGTATTATTGAAGGATGCACTGTGTATTCATATAGGTGAGTGAGTGAAAGTTGCTCAGTCATGTCTGACTCTGTAACCCCACGGACTATACAGTCCATGGAATTTTCCAGGCCAGAATACTGAAGTGGGCAACCTTTCCCTTCTCTAGGGGCTCTTCCCAACCCAGGGATCAAACCCAGGTCTTCCTCATTGCAGGCAGATTCTTTACCAGCTGCTGCTGCTGCTGCTAAGTCGCTTCAGTCGTGTCCGACTCTGTGCGACCCCATAGACGGCAGCCCACCAGCCCCCGCCCCGTCCCTGGGATTTTCCAGGCAAGAACACTGGAGTGGGTTGCCATTTCCTTCTCCAGTGCATGAAGGTGAAAAGAGAAAGTGAAGTCGCTCAGTCATGTCTGACTCTTAGCAACCCCATGGACTGCAGCCCACCAGGCTCCTCCACCCATGGGATTTTCCAGGCAAGAGTGCTGGAGTGGTGTGCCATGAGCCAATCATATATCACGTTATCTGGGAAATTCCCACAAATTGCAGTATTCAGATAGATATGAAAGCTCTACAAAGCAAGCAGAAGTGTCCTCCTCAGGTTGCTGATCAGTGCTGTGGAATTTCCATGATAGAAAATGAGTAATAGTGCTGGCAAACTGGGCATTTTCAGGAATGGAAACCATTTATCACATTTTCTTGGATAGAGCAAGATTGCGAGAATCTGCACCATTGCACAAGTTGGTTTTTGCCAGCCGAGTATCAATACTGTGTTTATGTTCAGAGCTCTCCAGACTGTTCTTATTAGAATCCCACAAAGCTTCAGCATGTGGCTCCCAGGGTACAGTTATGCCAGGATCCCCAGACAGCTGATTTATGAGCGAGGTCTGCTATGGTGCTAGAGCAAAGGTCACATTCAGTCACAGAAATGTTTTCTTGCTCTCGTGAAGCATTTTGACCATTATCCTCCTTATCAGGATGAGATGGTTGGACTGCATCACTGACTCAATGGACAAGAGTTTGAACAAACTCTGGAAGATAGTGAAGGACAGGGAAGCCTGGCATGCTGTAGTCCACAGGGTCACAAAGAGTCCGACGCAGGATGCAATTTAGCAACTGAACAAGTCCTTATCAGGAAAGATGTTTAGTTAGTGATGAAAATCCATTAGTAGTGCCTGTGACAATTATTTATTGCTTCATAATTACTCTGGCCAGTGTGTGTTTTTCTAACAATTCTTTGGCAGAAGTGCAACCATCCCTCTACAAGAGAAAAGCCAGGGTGTCACTCTCAGGGAACTCAAAAGTGAGTGAAGTCGCTCAGTCGTGTCCGACTCTTTGCAACCTCATGGACTGTAGTCTGCCAGGCTCCTCCATCCATAGGATTTTCCAGGCAAGGGTACTGGAGTGGGTTGCTGTTTCCTTCTCCAGCTTATGTAGAAGAGGTCCTTAAGAACTGGGACAGTTCAGGAAGCTGCAGCGGGAACACGAAGCTGCACTGAAAGACATCACAAAGAAAAGGCTAGCGAAAGGGTCCGGTCTGGCCGGGAAGCCAGGAGCTTCCAGCCGTGCAGCGTGTGTCATGGGACATGACCGTGTGTGTCACCTCTCAGGCAGGACCTGGCAGCTGGAAAGGCAGGTGGTCCCAGGCAGTGTTGCTGCTCACAGCACGTGGGCTGGACCTGCGAGGGCCTCCCAGCTCTGAGTCAGAGCTCAGGTGGGACTGAGATGAAGGCCCGAGGGCCAGCCAGGATCTGCTTGTCCCTTGCTGGCACAGGTCGGACCACGGGGCTGCTCTTTCTGGATAGGATTTGACCTTCACTGAATATTCGCATAGAACATCTAAGCGGTAGAGGCTAAGAAAAATCAACCACTTGTAATGCGTATGAACTTCACAGTCACAGGACATAGCTGTTCATTATTTCTGGCAACACATTTTGTATTCTAACTCCAAGCCCCCGTTTCTGACAGTGAGCAGAATAAATGAATTGAGTCACGGACACAGCCCATCCGCCTCCTCTGATTTCAGGCCAAGTTGCTTCTGGTTAAGAGGAATATTTGGGATCCTTCCCCTCCACGACCTTCCTTCCCCTCCCTGTAGCACCGCCTCTGTAGGGGCGTCAGGGACCTCGGTTCTGGACTCCGCTTCCCCTCCCCTGACTTCTTGGGACCGGGAGCTGAGCCCTGACCCCAGTGGACTCAGAGGCAGTGCTCCTGGAATGCAGGCGTGGATCTGTGGCAGCTCCCACCCGGCTTCCTGGTCTAAACTACCTGCTGGCCATCGCCTGCCATCAGGATCTGTACCTCAAGCCAGCAGTGTCTTGTTAGACGTAGAATCAGTCAGTCTCCTCTTTCCGTCTCTCAGCTAAAATTGGCACCTTTCAGCAAGGCAGGGCCCATCCACCTTAGCCCCCCAGGCTCCGCTATCCAGATTCTTCTTGCCTTCTCTCAGTCTCTGCATCTGCCTTCCTTAATGATTAAAGACGGGAAGGAGGGAACAGCATCTTCCTAGAGCCTCCCAGATTTGGGGGGAAGCCTGTGATCCCAACTCTCATCTGGTACGTGGGGCTTTATTTTGGGGATGGGACGCAGTGCGCAGCCTCTAACTGAGCTTTTTTTCCTCTCTTAAGTCTTCCCTTTTCCCCGGTTTGGAGTGGGGTGGTAAAACAAACCAACAAAACTCGTTCTGCCAGTTCATATTTCTTTTCAAAACTATTTCTGTCCCTCATTTGAACTAAAGCCAAGAATTTGGAATCTTTATTTACTGGTTTTCTTTTTTTTTTTTCCTTCTGACAGTTCCCCCTGGGGCAAATGGTGAACTAGCCACCCCGTATCTCTCCGAATATGGACTTAGGGAAGGAGGTGGAGGTGGCGAAGAGGGGACTCATTCATCAACAGTATATCATAACATCCTGGCAAAGGGCAACCAGCTCTGACTCATCAGTCGAGGTCCAGACTGGGTTCTCACTTCCTTGGGAGCCCAGCCGTCTCTGATTGCCCTCCACACTCGAGAAGGACTGCGTCCCATCCCCCAGGGTTGTGGGGTGACACTGTCTTTTAGTGTGAAAGATGCTGGTTTTTAGCATGCTGAAAATCCAGTTAATGCGGATGTAGTTTTCCCATTTTTTAGTGTTTGCCTGAGAGCCTTGATTAGAGCTCTCATGAGGAACCATGTGTATATTCTTTGTGTGTAAGTATAGATGTATACACACACACATATATAATTTTTATCATATTTCTCTAACAAACTTCTGGTTGGATTTTTTAGGAGCTAGCATTTACTGTGCTTATTGTTTCTGATTTTCCTCAGGTCTGCTTTCTTCCCCAGATCTTGAAGTTCCACCAGTGATATTGCATGTAACTTTTAAAAAGGAGTTGGAGGGTTTTAGACAAAGTGTCTCTTAAGACTAGAGTGAAGGCTAGTCTGCTTGCCTGCCCCCAGCCCCAACCTACTGGTCCTGTTTCTCTGAGAGATCCTGAGGCCCCTCTGTTCTTAAGTCCCTGGGCTGGTCTTCTAATGGCTTCCCAGGACTTCGTTTCTGCCCTTGCCTCAGGCAGTCAGCTTGTTTTTCTTTTATCTTCAAAGTTGCCCCTGTTTCTCAAGCCCCTTGAGAATCTTCTCCTCTTCAAGATTGCCTACAGAATCAGCACAGACTCTCGCAGTCTTTTCTCGTGTAGCCCCCTTAGACAAGTACGGACTCCTGTTTTAAGAGTGTTTACTTTGAACCACAGGAAATAGTGACTTGCTAAATTGGAGTTCCTGTGTCCGCTGGCTCCCTGTGCTGGTCACTCCGTCCTCTGTTCTTCGTTCTGGGTGGCTCTAGAGGCTCATCCCCTGGCCCCCTGGTCCTCCAGTTGCATCCAACCAGTGGGAGGCAAGGGAGGGGATCAGACGATGGGAAGGGAGTGTGGCTGGGACCTCCATTCTCTGTCCTTGTCCCTGGGAGATGCCTTTGCTCCTCCTTTTAAGATACTCAGGAACGGCTATTGTTCCTATTCCAGCCTTGAAGTTCTTCAGTCCTAGTAAACTGCCTCTCCCTCCCTTCGCCCCTTTTGGTCTGGGGCTTGTGTTGGCGCATCCTCTTGGTTCCGAGTCCTAAGGTCCTTAATCTCTTGTTGGCGTCTCTGAATGCTACTCACATTAGGGCTGCTCAGTTAACCTGTTTGAGTTTGCTTCTTCTACTTCTTTCCACGACCCCAGTTGAATTCATGAGTTACAGACATTCAGAGCACAGGTCCTGAGGCAGCCTTGCTGCTTGAGGTGTGTCTGAACTGTGGACCAGCACATCTGTAACCTCCTGGGAGCTTGTTAGAAGACCAGGCTCTAGTATTCTGACTCAGACTTCCTGAATCAGAAGCTTTGTTCTAGCAAGATTCGCAAGTGATTTCTGTGCACCTTAGAAACTGGGAAGCCTTGCTCTAAAGGTAAGTTCCTTCTCAGGAAGTAAGTGGCCAGGACTCCCGTTGGGTTGAGGCTTATTACTCTGAATGTAGTCTCCTTCATTTCATTATAGGGACAGTCTACAACCCTCCTTGCTCCTCTTGTCCTGCTTCCAACCTCCTCATCCTGAGCAAAGCTCACATCCCTCTTGGCCTCTTTATACTTGTTTATGGGTATTGCACACATAGGGCTTCCCTAATGCTCAGTTGGTAAAGAATCTGCTTGCAATGCAGGAGAGGCGGGTTCAATCCCTGTGTCAGGAAGATCCCCTGGAGAAGGAAATGGCTACCCACCCAGTATTCTTTGGTTCACTCTCAGCCCATGGAATGTCAGTGGGAAATTCCATGGATCGAGGAGCCTGGTGGACTGCAGCCCATGGGGTTGCAAAGAGTCAGACACGACTTAGCAACGAAACCACCACCGCCATTGGACACATTGTCAACCTTAGGTACTGTCTAGGTGTTAAGAATAAAAGAATAAGATGGCATCTCCTTGCTCTGAGCTGGATTTAGTGACGGAATGAATACTTGTTCACAGTCAGTGTGAAGACAGTAAAAGGTACAGGCTTGTAACAGAGACGGGAACAAAATGTGGTGGTAAAAAGGCCAAAGTATCAAAACTGCTGAATGTGAGGAAGTCTGTCTATAAAATTCTATGAAAAGCCTTGTGTTTTCCAATTTTAGTCACATTTGAAAGTCTTGAGGACAGATATCCGGTTGTAATCCCCTGTCCTCGGACTTCATCCTAATGTCACTTTTGACAAATAGCAGTGTCTCTCCCAGGGCCAGCCAGCAGTCTGCCGAGTCAGTCTTGTTTGTACTGAGGTGTCTGCTGAGCAGCAAATGCCCACGGCCAGCCAGATCCCTAAGGACATGAAGGAGACGATTTTTTCTGAAAGGAAATTCATGAAGGAAAAACCAACTGATTACCTCCTAAGCTGTCTTTGGAATTAATTTCAATGCTTGATAAAGAATCTAAATCTCCCTTTCATAAGGTTCTCACTGGAGTTCCTAATGAGGCCCTCATCCTTTGTCACCTGTAAGCAGCTCTCCCACTCAAGACTGCATAATCTATGTAAATAAAATAACACCGATGCCAAATTTTCCAAGCAGAATGGGGAGGGGGCGATTTTTATACCATTATGATTTTTCAAAATAAGAAATACCAACTTTGGACTATGAATATTGATTTAACCATTCATTTATTCATCCTTTCTTTTAAGAGGACCAGGTGTGTCACTCGACACATACTCATTACTTGTTAATAAATTCATCTTTCTCATTTTTCTAGATTCCACATATATAAGCAATATTAAATGGTATTTGTTTTCTGTTTCTGGCTTACTTCACTCCACATGACAGTCTCTGTTTCCATCTGTGTCTCTGCAGATGGCATAATTTTGTTCCCTTTCATGGCTCAGTAATATTTCGTTGTATATAAGTACCACATCTCTCTTATCATTCTTCTTTCGATGGACATTTAGGTGCTTCCATGTCCTGGCTTTGTAAATAGTGCTGTAGTGAACATTGGGATGCATGTGTGTTTTTGTATTATGGTTTTCTCCAGGTACATGCCCAGGAATGCAATTGCTGGGTCATATGGTATAAACTTTATCAAGATCTTTTTTGACCCATTTCTTAGAGTAATGAAAATGAAAACAAACATAAACAGATGGGACCTAAACTTAAAAGCTTTTGCATAGCAAAGGAAACCATAAACAAGAAGAAAAGACAGTCCTCAAAATGGGAGAAAATATTTGCAGACGAAGCACCTGACAAAGAATTAATCTCCAAAATATACAAACAGCTCATGAAGCTCAATATCAAAAAAAAAAAAAAAATCCAATCAGAAACTGGACATTTCTTCAAAGAAGTCACACAGATGGCCAAGAAACACATGAAAAGATGCTCAGCATCACTAACTGTTAGAGAAACGCAAATCAAAACCACAATGAAGTATATTACCTCACACCAGAGTGGCCATCATCCAAAAACCTACAAACAGTAAATGCTAGAGAGGGTGTGGAGGAACGGAAACCCTCCTACACAGTTGGTGGGAGTGTAAACTGATACAGCCACTGTGGAGAACAGTATGGAGGTTCCTTAAAAAAACTGAAAACAGAATTACCACTTGCAGGCTTCCCAGGTGGCCCTCGTGGTAAAGAACCTGCCTGCCAATGCAGGAGCTATAAGAGACCCGGGTTTAAGCCTGGGTCGGGGAGATCCCCTGGAGAAGGAAGTGGCAACCCACTCGATTTCTTGCCTGGAGAATCTCATGGATGGAGGAGCCTGGCAGGCTACAGTCCATAGTGTCGCACAAAAAGTGGACATAACTGAAGCAACTTAGCATGCACGCATGTCACTTTTTAGGAATGAGTTAACAGTGAAAATAATTATGAAGGTATTCACTTCCTTCTGTGAGTCTGATCTGCAGCTGAGGAAAGATGTTTTCACGTACGCAAGTGATTCTCAACAGTGGGAACTTTTAAAAAAGATTGATACTGACATCTGGGCTGCACCCCTTTTGATCTGGAATGTGGTCCGGGCTTTAAGATTGTAAAAGCTGTATGTGCAAAGTGATACCCTAGTGCTTCCTGTAAGTGCTTTACTTTACTACTCAGAGACACAGATTTAACCAAAGTGTTAAGCACAACTCTCAGAGACTCATCTATTGTAAATACATAGGCACAAAGTATTATTTTAATGTAAAAGCTTAGTTCATCTTTTCTAACACTCTGTACCAGTTATATCAATCATTGATTGATCCAGCTGCCATTTCCTCCTAACTAACCTGACTTAGTGTTCTTCTTTTGGCACATTCTGGTTCCTTCTACCTTTTGTCTTGTCAGAAACCTGGCTTCAGCTCCTGCAAGCCAGCTGGGTATGTGAGGTGCTTGAAGATTTTCTTCCTGCAGCTTTTGGCAACTTACATTAATTTGGTCACTCGTCAAGTACTTCTTGCAGGCAAACTCAGCATCAGGGCTTAGAACACAAAGATGACTAAAACACAGTGTTTTCCCAGGAAGAGGAACTCTTGGCAGTCATTTCTCTCTTATACCAAGAGATAAGTGCTACCACAGAGCATCCACAATGATATTTGGGAAGAGTTTGAGTGGCTGCTAACTCTGTGGGCAAAAGCTCCAGGCTGTAATGGCATTTCAATAGAGTCTTAAAGGATAAATGTGCTATTTGACCTGGCAGCAAAAGAGAAAAAGGACATTCTTGTCAGAGAAAAACAGCCTTGCAGAAAATGCCACAGTCCACGGCGTGTTCAAGCAAAAGTGGCAGGTTTCTGTTTGTTGGTGCGGAATTGCAGAGGACAAGGCTGAAAAAACAGACTTGGGAGAGCAGTTCTCTGATCTTTTCATGACATGCCTATGCATTTGCTCCCCGACCTTTGCCCTGCCAGGGAGCTAGTGGGAAGGGACAAATCTATGCTTTGAAAACCTTCATCTCAATGCAGCATGAAAGATGGACAGAGGGGAAAATACCCAGGAAGGAAGGCTGTCACAAATAATGGGACGATGGTCCAGACGCTGTTGACAAGGCTTGAAAAGGATTTAAAGTAATTCCTTATAGGAAAAACCTGAGCGTGGTGGAAAATCATGAAGATAATGGAAAAACAAAACCATGGAGGGGAAAATACAAATCATCTATACTCCTTTGCCGAGAGATAACCACCATTAGTGGATTCATTCCAGTCATTTTTCCCTGCATAATTTATATGATTAAGATAATTTTAGAGCCTGATTTTTCGTTTAACGCTATGAGAACCAGTCTTATTATAATAAAGACATCCATTAGCATAACTTTAATGGCTGCAAAATCACTTTTGGATGGTTGCACAATAAAAATACCAAACCATTCCCTTAACTGATTACTTCCAAATTTTCGTAAATAACCTTCTATTTAGCAACTCTGTGCATAAAGTTGTATAAATTAACCATTTTTATAGGCTATATAACTTAAGTAAAATCAATGAGTTAAGCAACACTTAACGCTGTCTTTAATGCTGCTTCCTGTATTTTAGAAAAAGTGCAAAAACGTGTGCTCTAAATTTTAGACATATAGCCATTTGGCAAATAAGTGTTAGTCAAAGCTGTCAAAGTAAGCAGGGGACATAAATCAGTTAAAAAGGTGGGGGGTGCAGATGAAACTCGGAGCACTGCAGCTTAGAGTTGGGTATAAAGGAATCAGTAAAATAGAGTAAGAAAGGGGCTCAGGAGGGTCAGGAGATAGCTTGTCCAAGAAGCCAGGAATGAGAGATTTTCCAGAGAAGAAACAATGGCTACAACCCTGGCTCTCAACTTTATCAGACAAATTTGTTCCATTTATCATCCCATGATGAAATTTACCGATAACACGCGCTGCTTGTGCAAGCAGCACCAAGTGTTAGTCACTCAGTTGTGTCTGTTTGCGACTCCATGGACTCTGTCGCCCACCAGGCTCCTCAGTCCATGGACTTCTGCAGACAAGAATACTGGAGTGGGTAGCCATTCCCTTCTACAGGGGAATCTTCCCGACCCAGGGATTGAACCCTGGTCTCTTGTGTTGCAGGCAGATTCTTTCCCATCTGAGCCACCAGGGAACTTGTGCACATAATGTTAAACATCAACATAGTGCTCCAACTGTGAGATAAAATAATAAAGTATATTTTATATAACAAGTATTTCAATGCATAAACGTTGGGACACGACTCAAGCAGATGGGACTATGAAGGAGCTGGATGGCTGCTCTGATGGGCAGAGTAAGCGTGGATGGGGCCTCTGCACGTGGAAATCAGGCTGCCTGGGCTTCCTGCTGCCTTGCTGCATAGGACTTGAATTGCCAGAACAGTAAATATTCGAACAAAACAAAGTATAGTTTTCCCTCCACTTACATTATAGTTGTGTTCCTGGAAAATTCTGTGTATGCAAAATACTTTGTATTAAGTCTGAAAACTGAATCAGGCTCTGAATCACTGAATCAGGTTGCAGTGATTACAAATGGGTGTCTCACCTGTGATCACTGTCCAGCAGGGCATTTGAAAGTCACATGTGATGCAGGACAGTTCTTTCTTGGTGAAGGACTGTCCACTGGATCGTAAGACTCCTAGCATTCCTGGCCCTGCTGATTAAATACCAGAAGGCCCCTAGTTGTTCTGACAATACAAAGATCTCCCACAGCATTCCAGGGCACTCCCTGCGGAGTGACAGAGTCCAAGCACGGGTTCCTGGTGTCACACGTCCCTCCTTTGTCTTTAGAATTCTTTAGCTTTAAAAGTTCGGGCTAAGCAAGAGATGGAGGGGAATTAACGTGATGCGTGACCTCCATAGAATTCTTGGTTCTTCCCTCCTTAAATGATTATAGAGTTTTTCCCTGCCCTTTCTACATAAATTTCCCCAATTCCTTCTTTCCTCACTGAAGTGTAAGTTCTTGGGTTAATTCACTAGACGTACAGGTACTGCAGTTCCCCTTAGCAAAGACTGATAGAGCAGTTATCTAGCCCACATACAAACTAAATCTCTTCCTTAAAGCTGTTTCCAGACCAACGCTTATAATCACTTATTAAGAAGAACGTAATGAGGATCCTGAAAGAAACACCTCAGTTATTCTGGGTGATCTGTGTGGCCTTTATAGTGATCATTTGGGTGCCGAAGCTTTCCTTGTTTCTTCCCAGGAGACTATTCTCCTTTGCGACCTTGGGCAAGTCACTTAACATTGGCAGGATCCATTTCTTCATGATTAGAATACATATGAAACATAATAAATGTGAAACTCTAAAATACTGTAAAGTGTAAGGTCAATAGTTGGTATGGGACTATGGCTGACTATAGAAGACTTTAGAATTTGGGAATAATAAGGGTTTCTTATGCTCAAAGTAAGGGCACTTAAAGAAACTTACTCCTCTAGTATTTCTTTAAAGTGTTATTTTAACTATTCAGACCACAGGTCCTCTTACATTTAACTCGATTTCATGTTTAGTTTTTCCTCTTCTGTCTTTTCATGCCCAAGGGGAACAGGTAAGTTTAGGATGGATGGAAGCATTGTAGAAGAAAAGAATTAGACATAGGGCCCTGGTGGTTATGTTCTGAGTGGCAGGAGAATAAAGAATTGTAGCCAGTTTTTAGGGAACCGTTTCAATGTCTTTTCGTCTTCTCGTTTTTTCACTCATCTCAACTGCACATGAAGCCGCGCTGTGAACTGTAAAACACTGCCTGTGTTTCTGGGCAGTGATACTGAAAAGACAGTAAGTTATCCTCTGTTTGCTTTCATCAGTAAAGGTTATAAATTGGCTTCCAGTTTGTTCAGGGAGATCCAGGAAGGTTAAGAGTCATCCAGAATGGCTCAGAAAATATAATTCACAATATAAATGGATGAACTTTAGGGTACATGTGTCTGTTTGAGTTATGATTTTCTCAGGATATATGCCCAGTAGTGGGATTGCTGGGTCATATGGTGTAGTTACATGTTTCATTTTTTTAAGGAACCTCCATACTGTTCTCTGTAGTGGCTGTGTCAATTTGCATTCCCACCAACAGTGTAGGAGGATTCCCTTTTCTCCACAACCCTCTCCAGCATTTATTGTTTGTAGATTTTTGGTTGACAGCTATTCTGACTGTGTGGGATGATACCTCACTATAGTTTTGATATGGAATCTGGAAAAATGTTACCAGTGAACCTATTTGTAGAGCAGTAGTAGAGAGACAGACATTGAGAACAGATTTGTGGACGCAGCGGGGACAGGAGAGGGTGGGGTGAACTGGGAGAGTAGCAGGGGCATATAGACACGACCATGTGTAAAGCAGAAGCTAGTGGGAAGTTGCTACTTAGCACAGGGAGCTCAGCGGGATGGTCTGTGATGACCTAGAGGGATGGGATGGGTGCCCAGCATGGGAGGCAGACTCAAGAGGGAGGGGGTATATGTATATGTATAGCTGATTCACATTGTTGTACAACAGAAACCAACACATTGTAAAGCAATTATCCTCCAATTAAAAAAAGAAAATTTGACACCTGAAGTCACCCATCAACTATGAGTTTATCCTGGATTCAAGTTTTGATTAAATCATTCCTGCAGTGGCTATGAAGGGGAGAGCGGGGTTATCCATTGTAGATTTCAATGGTGAAATAAATTATATAAATTCTTTATTCATTTACAGTTAAGAAAAATAAAAATATTGAATAGCAAACACTGTTAAGCTGTTTTTCCACTTCAACAATGTTTCTCTTTAAGAGAATGTGCAATGGTGTGCAGTCCTAAAGCTTAAAATGTTGCAGAACAGATGCACAGAAGAGGAACTGTGTTCAGATAACTGCCGGGTTGGCTCTATATTTTCTATAGTTTATCTCACTGCGCATCATCACTACTTCTCTCCCAACCCCTTGGACCCTCCCCACAAAGTAAGTATCCTAATAGACCAGCAAGTTTTGTTGGAATCCATCTTTTTTGCTTTGTAATGTGGTAAGTAAATTGCAGGGGTTTTTGCCTGTCTTCAAACATGAGAAAAAAATGTCACTCTTAAAAACTGACTCATCGGCCTTCAGCTGTAATAGGAAAATGAGGCAGCAGTCCTGTGAATTGCGGAAAGGTCTTGGGACTAACCAGCCCTGCCAGGAAGAGCTTGATCCTGCGCTTTTGTTTTAGTCAGTCTTCCTTAACTTGTGATATGGAAAATTCACGGTTTTCAGTTTTCTTGTACATGCTTTAGGTTCACTTTAAGGGCTAAAGTCTTTCTTTCCAGACCTTGCTTTTTGCTCATTCAACAGAAGAATTCAAGCCTCTGAATTCTAATGTCACATGACTGAATTTTTCAATTATGGCCTTTCCTGGATATATCAAGGAAGATTAAACAGATTTAAACAGGCTTTCTGGAGAAATCAACTGAAGCATTGATATTTTATTTTCCCAGATTGCCATTGGAGTATTTTCCTGCACATTTGGGTTATTAAAAACTAATTTTCTAAATCCAAGACTGGAACTTAGAGCACTCTTCTCTCTAGATGAGTGGACCTTTATACAAAGATTCCAACTCACAGTATGAAAAAAGCACAGGCGAGTTTTAGTGGGGCCTCCCGTTCTTCCTGGGGTCCAGCGAGGAGAGTCAGGCATTAGAGAATCTCAGTGTGTCAGAAGGACACAGCCCATGCCCCTGGGGAGAAGTCGGGGGGGTGGGGGTGTGTCCACAGCCTCGGTTCCCCAGGAGCGGTCTGCTCTCTTAAGCTGGGGGAGGGAGAGGTATCTCTTGACTGTCTAAGGTGGCACACAGCTGCAGCCTGCACCCAGCACGTGTTCTTTTGCTGTGGGCCAGGGGTCAACAGCACATTTTCTATAAGAAGTCCGATGTAAATGCTTTCAGCTTTGTGGTCAATAGCAGCACCTCTGTGCCAAGTATTCACTGTCACTGCCACACAGATGCAACTGTGGGCTGTACTTGACAATGGGAGAGGCTGGGTGTCAGTAGAGCTGTCCTTTGTCCACATGTGGTTTAATGAGCCTCCTTCTTACTGTGTGACCTGGGTGTAGCCTGAGCCTTAAGGCGAGAAGGAGCATCTGGGGGCCTGGTTCCCATCTACGCGAAGAGTGACCCAACACTTAGAGACTGGGCCTCCCAAAGCACTTGTGGTATACAGGCCACAGCTTGGGGCTTTCCAGCGAAAGTCTTAAACCATAGCCAAGTAAGTTACACCCTTACGTTTCACGAGTGACATTGGAAGACTAGATTCACACTATAGCTCGTGGCACAAGGTGGACTATCACAGTTAAGGCCTGCGGACTTGTCCTGTGTTTGGGGACAGTCAGGTAAACGGATGGATAGAAGTGCTTAACAACATGTATGGAACATGCAAGGGTGAGATTCCCAGTATTTATTGAATCTGAAGCGTGTATACCAAAAGCAGCGTGCCCTGGTGGTAGCCAGCCAAGATCTATGGCTGGAATTCACTGGAAAGAAGTTCTCATTAAATGGAAGCGGTCTGAACATGTGCACGTGCACACACACACGCATGTATCTACGTACATTTAGAGATGCACACGTATGCATGCATTTGTTCGGGACTGTATGGGATTGCCTTTCTCCATGACAGCTCTTCACCTTCCCTCCCTCTGTTCCTGATGGAGAAAAACAGAATTCTGCTGAGCTTGAACCCCACCTTAAGCTCAGGATTGCTGGAAGAAATATCAATGACCTCAGATATGCAAATAACACCACCCTTATGGCAGAAAGTGAAGAACTAAAGAGCCTCTTGATGAAAAGTGAAAGAGGAGAGTGAAAATGTTGGCTGAAAGTTCAACATTCAGAAAACGAAGATCACGGCATCTGGTCCTATCACTTCGCGGCAGATAGATGGCGAAACAGTGGAAACAGTGTCAGATTTTATTTTTGGGGGCTCCCAAATCACTGCAGATGGTGATTGCAGCCATGAAATTAAAAGATGCTTGCTCCTTGGAAGAGAAGTTATGACCAACCTAGACAGTATATTAAAAAGCAGAAACATTACCTTGCCAACAAAGGTCCGTCTAGTCAAAGCTATGGTTTTTCTAGTAGTCATGTATGGATGTGAGAGTTGGACTATAAAGAAAGCTGAATCCTGAAGAATTGATGCTTTTGAACTGTGGTGTTGAAGAAGACTCTTGAGAGTCCCTTGGACTGCAAGCAGATCCAATCAGTCAATCATAAAGGAAATCAGTTCTGAATATTCATTGGAAGGACTGAGGCTGAAGCTGAAACTCCAATACTTTGGCCACTGATGTGAAGAACCTGATTCATTGGAAAAGACCTTGATGCTGGGAAAGATTGAAGTCAGGAGCAGAAGAGGATGACAGAGGATGAGATGGTTGGATAGCGTCACCGACTCAATGGACATGAGTTTGGGTAAACTCCAGGAGTTGGTGATGGACAGGGAGGCCTGGCATGCTACAGTCCATGGGGTCACAAAGAGTCAGGCACTACTGAGTGACTGAACTGAACTGAATCCCACCTTCCTGCCTCACTGGCAGTTTTGCTCAGTCTCTTTAGCCCCTCCCTTAGAGATCAGTCTCTCCTTTACTTTTTTCTTTTCTTTTATTGAAGTATAGTTGATTACAATGTGTTAGTTTTTTGTTATAGCAAAATGATTCAATTATGCATGCATATATTCATTTTCATATTCTTTCATTATATTTTATCACAGAATATTGAATATAATTCCCTGTGGTATGCAGTAGGACCTTATTATTTATCTGTTTTATATATAGTAGTGTATATCTGCTAAATGTAGTCTCCCAGTTTATCCCTGCCCCCCTTTCCACTGTAGTAACCATTGGTTTCTATGTCTGTGAGTCTGTTTCTGTGTCATATTTTAGATTCCACTTCTAAGTGATGTCACATGATATTTGTCACTTCTCTGGCTTTCTTTACTTAGTATGATAATCTCTGGGTCCATCCGTGTTGGTGCAAATGGCATTATCTTTTTCTTTTTTATGGGCGAATCTCTCCTTTTCTAAAAGCTTCCTGCTCTTTCCTTCAAAGATGCTCACATTATCCTCATTCTAAATCAATAGCCACTTATTTGAGTACAACATTTCCTCATAACAACATGTTAGTCATTTACTTCAAAAAATTTAGGGGGCCACACAGGCTAAGAAATTCAGTAGCAGTCAGTTCACTGCACTTTTTAGATAATTGACTTGTCTCTTTTTCCCCTCTGAATTCTGTTTATTTCAACTTTGTTGTCACTTTCCAAAACACCTCATCACAATATCCTGTAGGTCTTAACAAATGAGATGGGCAAGTTAACCTATTGAAGTCCTATCAGACTTTTAGTGATTTAAGGAAGCAAAGCCCTAGCAAAGTTAGTCTAAAACTGCCAGTTTGTGCTTCTCCTTTTCACATATGCAAATATACACACAAACTTCTGTGATTTCATTCTTCATTCAAAATTACAAGTTTAACAAATAACAAATGGAAAATGAGAACGGAGAACTGAGCATTAGCCAGGGTGTCTGTTTGGTGCAGAGCTCTGGAAACTGATAATGATAATAAAATAAGGTTTATTGAGGCAGACCTCAGAGTTTACCAGAGTGGGGTAGCATCTATATGTCTGTGTCCAGTTAATATTCACTGGAGATGAACAGACTGTAGGGGTCAGTTAGTCCCTGCCTGCTTGTTATTGTTCTGTCGTCAAGTAAGCCTGACATTCTGAGGTCACCTATATCCACTTTCAAAATCCATCTTGCTTTGTGGAAGACAGCCTTTATTTTCCCTTTGGCATCACTGTGGCCCACCTGAAGCAACACTTTAGACGTGGGAAAACCCAGATCACTGTGACGCTTTTGGAGTTTGTTCTCTGTTGCTTTGAGACTGGGAGAGAAAAGATGGCCGTTGACGCAGATGCCTGCTTTCCAGAGGTTCTTGTTGCCCAGGCGTCTGCCTTTCTTCAGCATGTCAGCTGAGGCCGGAACACTCCTGGCACTGGTCTCTGGGACGATACATGCCATGCAGGGACTCTGGGTTTCCATCAGGTTCATGTGGTCTTTCCTCCCCTCCCTCTCCAAGCCTTCTGTTTCCTCTTTGCTTCCATAATAGCATAGCTTTGTTATCTCTCAGGAGCTGGCACTGCCTGGAACCGATTTCTACAACTTGGAGGTCTGCAAGAGAAAGGAAATTAGAAAATAGTGATTAACTTCAGATAATGGTTTTTAAAAACTTTTTTTTTTTAATGCAACCTTGAGTTCAAAGGAAAAGCTTTAAATTTGGAAGGAAGAAGAAGACAGGGACTTATTTTCTTTAATGAAATTCAAAATTTTCTAGAAAATAAATTATAAAATACTTATGAGATAATTTTCTGTAACGTGTTTGTTCAATAAAACATTCACTTACAAAAGGATTTCCATGCATACCCACCATTCATCTTACTATTTACATCAGTGAAGCAGGCATCAAGCCAGGACCTGTGCTAGGTGAAAGACTGAGGGATGTCAAGATAAATCTGATATAATTTTTTATTTCAAGTTTAAAATCTAATAGTTGAAGTGAGTCCTATCTTCACGTCAGTGTAACACAAGAAAGTAAGTGGCATATGTTGGCAGATAATTTTCATCTGGTAAGATCAGGGACAATATCAGACACTATCAGAGATAGTAATATGTCAGTCAGTCTGTAAAACATTTCATTTTCCATTTGCAGCAACAGGGATGGACCTAGAGAGTGTCATACTGGGTGAAGTAAGTCCAACAGAGAAGGAGAAATATCATATGATATCCCTTATATGTGGAAAAAGAAATGATACAAATGAACTTACAAAACAGAAAGAGACTCACAGACTTAGAGAACGAACTTATGGTTGCCGGGGGAAAGGATAGTTAGGGAGTTTGGGATGGGTCATGTACACACTACTATATTTTCAATGGATCACCAACAAGGACCTATTGTATAGCATATGGAACTATGCCCATTGTGATGTGGCAGCCTGGATGGGAGGGGGGATTTGGGGGAGAAAAGAAAATCTCATTTTTCTCTTAACGTTGTGTAAAATTTCCTTTTTTGGTAAAGTGTTCAAATCTTTACCTCAGTTAAAAAATTCAAAAAGTTAAAAAATAAAAAAGTTCTTTATTATTATTAATGAATTTTGAAAACCTTTAAATATTCTTGATACAAGTACCTTTTCAGACATGTGATTTGCAAATATTTTCTTGTCGTATTTATCTTTTTATTCTTTTTTTTTTTTTTGGTGGTATAGTTGAAGAGCAAGTTTTAACTCCAGTTTTATTTTATGAATCATGCTTTTTATGACCGCTTTGAAATCTTCACCTAACCCAAGTCACAAAGGTTTTCTCTTATGTTTTCTTCTAGAAGCATAATGGTTTCTAAAGGTTTTAAAAACTTTTGGGTTTTCCATTTAGCTCTATGACTCATTCTAAGTTAATTTTTTGTATATAGCGTAGAAGTTGCTTGTTCTTGTTTTTTGTATATAACGTAGAAGTTGTTTCTGTTTTTGTGTTTGTTTATATTTTGTTTTGATTATGGTTCTTGCTTGTTCCATCACTATTTGTTGAAAAAAATTATTCTCTCCCTGTTGAATCCCTTTGCACCTTTGTTGAAAATGGATTGACATTATGTTGTGGGTTTATTTTTGGACTCTATTCTGTTTCATTGATCTGTGTGCCTATTTGATGATAATGCTATGTTGCTTTCACTGTAGTTCTACAAATCTTGAATTTAGGTAACAAGTGTTCTGATTTCCCTTTTCCCATAGTTCTTTTGGCTATTTTAGGTTTTCTGTATTTCCATGTGAACTTTAGAAAGCCTGTCAATTTCTACAGAGAAATCTGACTTTAATTTTGATTGAGATTGCAGTAAGTCTATAGATCAATTTGAGGAGAATTGACATCTTAAAGTACTGAAGCTTCAAATCCATGTCCAAGTCCTATTAACTATAACTAATACTCACAACCGTACCCGTAATTAATTCATTTTTCCTCAATGAATTAATGTAAGTCCACATTTACAAACACTTTAGGAAACTAATATTTTTGTTGAATTTATGATTTTAAAAGTTTGACTGGACACTGGCATTTTCCTCGAAGAATTCTAGACTGGAAACAAATGGGAAAGTGTGAGTCATTTAATAGACTTCAGAGATTAAATAAACTTCAGAAAATAAATAGAGTTGTATCAGTTGTTTATCGAATAAGGAAGTCTAGGGATCAAGTGAGGTAGAGGTTCAACCTTCCTCCGTTAGGCAAACCACTTTCCTCTGAGAAGATAGCCTTTTTTGAGTCCATACATAGATGCTTTGTGGGCCAGCAGGTGCCCTGGTAGATTGATTTTATAGCTCTACTGAAATATAAATACCTATTAAGCAAAAACTGGGTAATTTTTGCTTTACTGTAAGAGCTTTTGCAGGGCTTCCCTGGTGGCTCAGACAGTGAAGAATCCACCTGCAATGCAGGAGACCCAGGTTCCATCCCTGAGTCAGGAAGATCCTCTGGAGAAGGGAATGACTGACTACCCACTCCAGTATTCTTGCCTGGAGAATCTCATGGATGGAGGAGCCTGGTGGGCTACAAGTACAGTCCATGGGGTCGTGAAGAGTTGGACACAACTGAGAGACCACACACACACACACACACACACACACACACACACACACAAGAGGTTTTGCATGGAAATTGGAAGCAGAAATGAAAACTCTCTTGCCCATTCAACAAAGCAAATAAAAACCAAAATATTGAATGGCAGCTTATTTTTTAAAGAAATGAAAGTAGATACAGTGAAATGTAAGACCTAATTCCTTTGTGTCATTTGTAATTTTTTTTAAGGGGATGAAAGCTTGATGAATTTGTTCATAACAGAGTCTGTTCAGGAGATTATTGACTATCATAATTAATCCCAGTCAGTGGTAAAGAAAGAAGGTAATGTTCTTAGAAAGTGAGTGAATAGTAAGCCTTCGAGGAGGGAAAGCTACCTGGCTGGCTGGTATACTCCTCTTGGGAAGGAAAGCTTCACCTGGCTAAGATGACGGATGTTGAAATCCCTGTCCAACCCCAGTGGCCTCAAGTATTGATCGCAGACATGTAGTTGACGACCGAGTATGAGATGGCTGGATGGCATCACTGACTCGATGCACGTGAGTCTGAGTGAACTCCGGGAGATGGTGATGGACAGGGAGGCCTGGCGTGCTGCGATTCATGGGGTCACAAAGAGTTGGACACGACTGAGCGACTGAACTGAACTGAACTGTCTGCCGTCAGGGATTAGATACTGAACTGCTGAAGGCCTTCATCACCAGTGCAGGAGGAGCTTCCGAGGTATTGGCTACGAGAGCCCCACCACATGAAGCTCACCACAAGCCAGCCAGTATGAAAGTGAGACAATAACAGCTCTTGTCTTTCCAGAGCTCATGTTTAACATGGGCATTCAGGTTACACGTCTGTGCCTGTCATCCTGTGAGAGGGCTTTGAGGACCCTTGTCCTGACAGTTGTTTTTACAGCGTTTAGAGAGTGTGAAGTGCTCTGACTGCTGGCTCTTGGATCTGCTCAAGGAATTTATCTGATGATGAACAGTGTCTTGAGTAAATTGGACAAGATGAGGTAGAGAGCTAATCCAAAATGCCTTTAGCTGGATGCCTGTGGTGATGATTGCTGATGGAGATCATAATAAAAGTGTGACTGTAGAATTTACTGTAGCTCAACCTGGCTAGGGTACTTGGAAATTGTCTCTACATGCCATGAGGAAATCTGAGTTAAATGGGAGTCTTAGCTTCTACTTCCTTGGATAGTTTTAAAATAGAATGAATTATTGACTCTATTCAATAAAGTCTAATGTATTCTAATATACCAACCAATAGATAGTTTAAAATGTGACTTATGTTTAATACTGCTAATATATCCCTTTTCTATTGGCTATATAGCAGATGTTTTTAATGTGTGTTAACTCTATATTTTATATATATCTTAGTGTATTTGGTCTGCTATACTTGTCAATATTATTAGTGAGCTTTTAGAGAGCCTTGCCTTTGGTTTCTCTTTTTTAATCTTTATTTTGTAGGACACTTTTGCATGTAGATCTATTTGTTCTTTAATGAAAACTCTGACTAGGGACATAATGTCCAACATTTTTATGATAAAAATATAATCCACCTATTTTATCATGTGCTGTTTCAGGAATACATTAAGGGGACACAGGATAATCTCCAGTGTGAAAGTGTGAAGCTTTGTTTTGTTTTAATTTGTTTGGTGAGTGAGTAAAGAATACAGTGTAAATGAATTAGTAGACTGGTGGTCACGGAGGAAAGAGCATGGAATGAGGCATCAGGAGGCCAGGTTTGTAGTTCTTGTTGTTTGGTCGTGAAGTCGTGTCTGGCTCTTTGCAACCCCATGGACTGCAGCACACCATGCTTCCCTGTCCTTTAGTTCTCAGGAATTAGCTGTGTGATTTTGGAGAAGTTACTTAACCTCACTGAGCTTCATTTTTCTTATCTATAAAATGTGGTGTTTTATTGGCATTTCTCAGATTCCCTCTTAGCTCTCAAATCCTTGGATCCTCTGTTTCATTGGAAACCCTACTTACGGCTCTCAAAGCTGTCTGTAGGAAAGTTAGGAAACAGTCATCTTAAAGTTAGACAGTGAAAACAAATGGAACACAAACAGTAATTGTTCAAATGGACCCTGTGTAATGAAAGCCATCATGATGTGAGTCTGAGTGTAGAAAAGTATACCGTGAAAGGAGAGAAATCTAAGAATGTTAATAATTATTCATCTAGAGGCCAGTCACTCCCATCAGAATGTAATACATTGGATTTATGTTCTGCTTTTCATTCTATACCAAACAGGTTAAAGCTGAGCTGGTTCCAGGGCCCCACGAGGAAGAAGGCCAGTTCCACTTCAGGGAAAGTCTTGTCAGGAGGAACCATAGAGCTCTTTAAGGCCCATCCACGTGGAGAATGGCCCAGAGAGACTGCCTGATAATCCCAGAGATCCTGTGTGTGCCTCTGTCCTGCTATTATTGAATTTTTGGAGCTGGAGAGAGGCAACAGACAAAAGAAATTGAAAAACAGCACAAGGAGGCTGTAGAGTAACATTTTCTCCTCTCACGGCTGAGTGTCAGTGGCTGGGTAATGATGACAGTAAACAGAGACGAGAGATGTGGGGGAACAGAGGTCGCCAGTTGTGTTCCAGCAAATCATCACAGCACAGAGAGGCACACAGGGAGCTGGAAAACAAGGCAGACCCTCAGAGGACACCAGAATGGGGGGCTCATCTGTTTAATCACTTTGAAAGTCAGACATAGCAATACAGCCACAGCAGGCTCCTCAGAAGTGTGTGATAACGTGTACACTGCAGTTCTGCAGTTTGGTTCTAAAAGATACAGGGTCTCTGTAGCTTTGTTGGTATTGTTGTTGTTCAGTTGCTAAGTCATGTCCGACTCTTTGTGACCCCATGGACTGCAGCATGCCAGGCTGCTCTGTCTTTTTCTGTCTCCAAAATTTGCTCAAATTCATGTCCATTGAGTCTGTGATGCCCCCCAACCATCTTATTCTCTGTTGCCCTCTTCTCCTCTTGTTCTTTAATGAAAACTTTGACTAGGACCTATTTTCCCAGCCTCGGGGTCTTTTCCAATGAGTTGGCTCTTCGTATCAGGTGGCCAAAGTATTGGAGCTTCAGCTTCAGCCAGACCTTTGTCAGCAAAGTGATGTCTCTGTTTTTTAATACACTGCCTATATTTGTCATAGCTTTCCTTCCAAGAAACAACTGTTTTTTAATTTCAGGGCTGCCGTCACTGTCTGCAGTGATTTTGGAGCCCAAGAAAATAAAATCTGTCATTGCTTCCACTTTTTCCCCATCTATTTGCCATGAAGTGATGGGACCAGACGCTATGATCTTAGTATTTTTTCATGTTGCGTTTCAAGATAGCTTTTTCACTCTTCCCTTTCACCCTTATCAAAAGGGTTCCTCTTCACTTTCTGCCATTAGAGTGGTACCATCTGCATGTATGTAGCTTACTTTTGATGTAAAAATACAGCCTTTAAAAATTATTTACCCAGGTGACATGGAGAATAGTAATCTGAGAAGCACAAAGCAGACTTGTGGCGACACATATCACTGAATGGATAAAGGATAGATTTCTATTAGAGAATGTGGGAGAGCTGCTTTTTGCTTGCATTCTATTTTACAGAGTCTTTCTTGAACATCTCCTAATTTAATTTTTAAAAAAATGAGCCTCTGAGTGATGATTAGGTATCACCAAACTAGTTGTTCACTCATAATTTTAGCTTATCCTCATAGATAATATGGTAGGAGTCACTCGTGTGGTTGAGTGAGCTTCACCAAAATCAGTATATACCTCGACATCAATATATACCTCAAACTCATAAACCGTGTATTAGTTTTAAAACAGAAAATATAACATTGACCAGCAGTGGTTTCCTCTGCCTGCACAGCAGACATTTCAGACTGTCTCTTGTTTAGATGATTATTGTTTGAGCAGATATGATAGTTCCCATCTGTGATTGTTATCCTTTGCTCAGAAAAACCAGTAACTTTTCATAGAAGTAGCTTTCCTTCTTTCTAAACCTGTGGACCTTTTTGAAAATTTGATTCTTTTTTGCTTTTTCTGAAGTTTGCCTTTACTTTCAAATTCCCAAGTACTTTAAAAAAGGATGTTATCTTTTTAGAGCAGTTTTAGTTTCACAGCAAAATTATGGGGAAGTATCAGAGATTTCCCATACACTTCTTGCCCCCCTCACATGCCCAGCCTCCCCTATTAACAGCATCGCCACCAGAGTGGCTTATCTGTTACAATTGATAAACCGATATTGACCCATCATAATCACCCAAAGTCCATAGTTTACATTCTCTGGGTCTGGACAAGTGTATGGGCTTTCCTGGTGGGTCAGTGGTAAAGAATCCACCTGCCAATGCTGGAGACACGGGTTTGATCCCTAGGTTGGGAAGATCCCCTGGAAAAGGAAATGGCAGCCCACCCTAGTATCCTTGCCTGGAGAATTCCATGGACATGTAGCCTGGTGGGCTACAGCCCATGGGGTCGCAAAGAGTCGGACATGATTTATCTACTGAACAACTACAACAACACAGTGTCATATGGAACGGTTTCCTTGCCCACAGAGCCTCTGTATTCCGTGTGTTCATTCCTCCTTTCCTGCCCCCCATTACCCACTGTGGCCCCATTGAGTCCCTTGCTTCATAAACACTGGGGTGCAGCGTGTAATCATTGGAAGTTATTTCTTCATTGTCACTTTTCCCATTTCTAGCCCAGTGCCTGTGCTCAAAAGTGATATATAGCTGCATAAGAATTTAATTGCTGCTCTGCACCTCAGTTGGTTAAAAAAGAATTCTAGCTTGCAAAACCATTTCAAATATTCCATGCTGAGTGACTGAGATTTGTTTGCTGTTTTAAGCCTCCCCTAATCTACAAACACATTTTTCTGTATCTCGTTCTGCCAACAGGGAGGTTCAGGCAGACCTGTTTACCTTCTGAGGGAAAGGCTTCATCAGCTTTCTCCTCACTCCTCTCAGAGAGCGGAGGAAGGTGGGAACAGAACAGAAAACGGGGCTGGCAGGCGGCGAAGGAGAGGCTGCCAGAATGATAGCGAGAGACCGAGTCGGGGGCCAGAGAAAGAGCGGGCATCTCCTCTGTGCTCTCACTTCTGTTAATCTGAAACCATAGCTTCTTTTTATCACCATTGCCTTTCAAGTGCTTTCTCCAAGGCATCCAAGTTGAGCTTGTTTATAAGCATGTTAAAATCCAAGGATATTGAGAAGCCAGAGCCTGAAAACAAGGTATTTATCCTCTATCTTTCTCATCCTGGGTGGCCTCCCCAGGAAGCTGAGAGGGCAGACAGCTGCATGACCCTGACTGTGCCCAGCATCTGTCCCAGAGAGTGAGAGGTTTCTCTTGCAGGAACCCTGCTGCACAGGCCCCGGCGTGGTCAGCATCCAAGATGATTTCTCAAGATGGCCAGGCTGTGCCACCACCAGCATCATTCAGTGACTGTGATGAAGGGGAATTCAGTCCTTTCTTTCAGAAAGAAAAGGGGAAATCTTTGATTTTTATACATTCTTCCTAAAATCTCTTGGATTATGTTTGAATTGAGAGCAACATAGATATATTCCCTGTATATCTAGGCAGGGATATCTTCATCCAGATTGAAGTTTAACTCTACTGTGTACTGGGGCTTTCCAGGTGTTGCTAGTGGTAAAGAATCCACCTGCCAATGCAGGAGACACAAGAGACATGGGTTTGACCCCTGGGTTGGGCAGATCCCTTGGAGAAGGGAATGGCTACCCACTCCAGTATTCTTGCCTGGAGAATCCCATGGATGGAGGAAGCTGGCGGGCTACAGTCTACAGGGTCACACAGAGCCGTCCATGACTGAATGCACACACAGTGCACCACAGTGTGCTGATCAAGGCCAGACCAAGACATGTGGTTAGGCTGATAATTTGGCCACCCTTAAAGCGGAAAACAGACTGGTTCCAAATAGGAAAAGGAGTACATCAAGGCTGTATATTGTCACCCTGCTTATTTAACTTCTATGCAGAGTACATCATAGGAAACGCTGGGCTAGAAGAAACACAAGCTGGAATCAAGATTGCCGGGAGAAATATCAATCACCTCAGGTATGCAGATGACACCACCCTTATGGCAGAAAGTGAAGAGGAACTAAAAAGCCTCTTAATGAAAGTGAAAGAGGGGAGTGAAAGAGTTGGCTTAAAACTCAACATTCAGAAAACGAAGATCATGGCATCCGGTCCCATCACTTCATGGGAAATAGATGGGGAAACATTGGAAACAGTGGCTGACTTTAATTTTGGGGGCTCCAAAATCACTGCAGATGGTGATTTCAGCTATGAAATTAGAAGATGCTTACTCCTTAGAAGGAAAGTTATGACAAACCTAGACAGCATGTAAAAAAGCAGACATTACTTTGCCAACAAAGGTCCATCCAGTCAAGGCTATGGTTTCTCCAGTAGTCATGTATGGATATAAGAGTTGGACTATAAAGAAATCTGAGTGCTGAAGAATTGATGCTTTTGAACTGTGGTGTTGGAGAAGACTCTTGAGAGTCCCTTGGACTGCAAGGAGATCCAACCAGTCCATCCTAAAGGAAATCAGTCCTGGGTGTTCATTGAAAGGACTGATCTTGAAGCTGAAACTCTAATACTTTGGCCACCTGATGTGAAGAGCTGACTCATTTGAAAAGACCCTGACACTGGGAAAGATTGAGGGCAGGAGGAGAAGGGGACGACAGAGGATGAGATGGTTGGATAGCATTACCAACTCAATGGACTTGAGTTTGGGTAGGCTCCGGGAGTTGGTGATGGACAGGGAGGCCTGGCGTGCTGCAGTTCATGGGGTCCCAAAGAGTCAGGCACAACTGAACGACTGAATTGAACTGAAAAAGTGGAAAATCATTGTATTAGATCCCACTTTCCTTTAGGAGGCACATTACTGACTGACTAATCTTACTTGAATATTCCCCTGAGTGGGGTGGAGGTGGTGTCTCATCTCACCCCACCCCAAATTACTCATTAAAGTATTCCTTCTACTTACATCAGTTAGGAATCATTTGGACTACAAATAGTAATGACAACAACATAGAGCAGTTTTTGAAAATAGTTTTTCTCACATTGTTGGAAGTTCAGAGAATAGGCAGCCCCTGGGGTTATTTTTGAGATTCAATAATATCAAGGCTGATTAGTGCAATTTTATAGCCTTTCTCTCATGGTTGCAAGAGGGCTGCTGAGGCACTAGTCATCTTGTCTACATGCCAGTAAAGAAGAAGAAGGAAGAGAAAAGGATAGCAGTGAAATCAGGAAAACAGAAGATTACACTGAAACCATGGAAAGAGATTGTTCTTATGTAACTTGGCCAGAATTGTGTCAAGTGGTCACTCTGACCTAAGGGAGTTGGAGAAACCAGGCTTGGGAATGGGGTTGGATCAGAGATGAGTTCTGATAAGTGCAGTTTTATTTATTTCATTGTATTCCTAGTAACATTTTAGTGCCTTTTATAGCCTCACTGTATACCTAGCCATAGGAATGCTAAGAAGTTAGTTAAACTATAGTAATAACACATGGGATTACAATGTGCCATGCATTTACATATATTTACTCAGTTAATCCTCATAATAATGCAGAGCATGTATGTGAATCATAGTCCATTTTACAGATTAGGAAATGCAGGCCCAGAGGCTCAGTAGCTTGCTCAAGGTTGAGAGCTTGCTCTAGGAAGTGGCAGAGTCCACATTCAAACCTGAACCCACTAGGCTTTAGTGTTGTTCTCTAAATCTTCCTGAGGAGGTGACATTTACATTAGGAGCTGAGTGACAAGAAGCATCTTGCTGTGGAAAGACACAGAATATTCCTGGCAGAAAAAAACAGTAAGAGAAAATTCCCTAAGGGAAGGAAGACCTTGGCTGTTTTAGAGGAACTGAGAAGAGATTAGCAGGCCTGGTGCTAATGCCAGGGGAGAGTGATAGAAGGTGAGATGGATCAGATGGTTGGGGACAGAAGTGCCGGCCTCAAAGTGAGAGGCAGGAATTTGCATTTTGTGATATTCGTGGTGGGAAGTTACTGTGTCTTCACTTTGCTCTCCATAACCTCTCCCTGTTGTATGATGAGACATGTAATACTTGCTTTGACTACTTCATAGAGTTCAGGTGAGGATCAAATGATGGAATGTGTGTGACAGTAAATTGTTCTGTGTGAAATTCTTTATAAAATTAGAAATAGTAAAGGCCACAGAGTAAGTATTTCTTAGCAAGAAGTATGTCTTATAAATGCTTTGTGGACTACACTAAAAACAACTGAACTTGTGACTGGACAGAACAAGCGGTTCGTTAGCAAATGCAACGTTTAAGAAATACCTGATGTGTTTTACAGTGTTCTGTGGGAGTGCCACTTCCACTAGAACAAACACTAGGTTATGACTGATTATCTTTCTCTGCAAGGACAGAAGAGAGGATGCGTGTAAAATCATGTTTTAAGAGCTATGGTGGAGAGCTATGGACACAATGAAGTCTAAGGGAACTCAGTTCCAGGGGGGAAGAGATCTTCCTAGTGAGCAAAGCCCAGAAGTCACTTCCTTCCTTTGTGTGTGTCTCTCCCTGAGTGTCTGCACTGTTGGGCAGACGATGATACCTGCCCAAGCAGAGGGGCTTTATGGGGAGAGGAGACACCCTGGAGGTTGGAATCTGTTGAAGCTTAATTGCAGAGCTGATTCTCCACGTCTGACAACTCTCTCCCTTGGGATTTTGCTTGTAAAGGCTCTAAAGTAGACAGCAATTCCTGTAATCCCGTGGTGTTTATCTTAAAGCCCTCTTGAGAGAGGGACCTGTAATACACACAGGGCAAATCTCCTCCTCAAAGCATTTGAAACTGGTGGTAACCTAAAACTGATTAAAATTGCAACTCAGCTCAGACCCACTTCAGCTTCTTAATGGATTGAAGTGATCTGTACCTCATTTCAGCCACCAGACAGAAGACTTGCTCTTCTTGGGGATCTTACTATTTATTCCTGTTTCCTAGAGTTCTTTCAAACATAATGCCTGCCATACAACAAAAAATTGTGAGATTTGTAAACAAACAGGAGGATATAACCCATAAGCAATTGACTATTTTTTGATCAATATTAGCAGATGCACTGACAGCAGCAGTGTTGGCGCTAAGAGACACAAACTTTTAAATGATAACAACAAATATGTTGAAGAGAGACAAAATGGGTAAAGGGCGAATAATGTCAACAGAGAAATAGAACCTTTAAAAAGAACCAATTGGACATTCTTGATATGAAAAAACACTGTATCAGAATTGAAGTGTTCACCGGGTGGACGTAATAAGGACTGGACACGTAGAAGAAAAGTGAACCTGAAGAGAGGGTAGTAGAAATTCTCTAAACTGAAGCACAAAGGGTGAGGGTTGGGGAGAAGCAAAGGGTGAGGGTTGGGGAGGGTTGGGGTGAAGTACACTTGGGACAATGTCAAACGGTTGTGTCATTGGAGTTCCAGAAGAAGAGAGAGAAATTTGGACAGAAAACATATTTGAAGAAAAAATGGATAACACTACTCCAAAACTGATGAAATACATCTACCCATAGATTCAAGAAGCTCAGCAAACCTTAAGCAAAAAGTCACTCAGTCATGTCCGCCTCTATATAGTCCATGGAATTCTCCAGGTCAGAATACTGGAGTGGGTAGCCTTTCCCTTCTCCAGGGGATCCTCCCAACCCAGGGATTGAACCCAGGTCTCCCGCATTGCAGGTGGATTCTTTACCAACTGAGCCACAATACAGAATAAATAGAAATAAAATCACAATCTAGGCATTTCATAATTAAGCTTCTAAAAACAAAAGATAAAGGAAAAAAAATGTATTAAAAGCAGTTAGAGAGGAAAAACATTATACTTAGAAGAATATCAATAAGGATTATAAATGATTTTTCATCAGAATCATGAATACAGATAACAATGAAATGACAGCTTTAAAAGGATTATAAAGACAATAAAAACTGCCAGCTTAGAGTCCTGAGCCCAGTAAACATATTCATCCAAAAATGAAAGTGAATGAAAGACACACTCAGAAAGAAATATGAGGGAATTTGTTGCCAGCAGATCCGTAGTACAAGAAATGCTGAAGAAATATCAAAGGAGGTTTGCAAAACCGATTAGAGTGATCTGTTACAGCTACATTGCCTTGTAGGGAGGATGAAGCACACCATAAAGGATGAACATAAAAGTCTACTTGTTTAACTTTAAAACAATTGTTGACTTTATTTCATTTATGTGAGCTTGATAAAGTTCGGCATTTTTTAAGTCAGTGTTTTTAAAAGATGACAAAAAGTTATTTTCACCTACTGTTTTTGTAAATGATTGACAAATACTATAAGGATTTTATAATAACTATTGTGGGATATAAATGTGAAGAAGTAACATATATGACAATAGTGGTATGATAAGGAATGAAGGGAGAATTACACTCACATGTTAGTTACGTTGTTCTGACGTTGTAAAATGCTAACTCAAGGCAGATAGTTATATAAGGTATTTCTTAAAAGATAATGGAGGAGAAATGAAATAATTTTTTTTTATTAATGGCACTTTGACTTTATGGTAATTAACCATCCACTGAAAATCTAATTTTAAACCTCATGGTGTTTCCCAACAAAAGTTGCTATATGGCGCTGTGTAACAGTCTCATTCTGTTTTCCATATAATGTCTTCCTGGTATTGTTTTGGAGTAAAAAATTACAAACAGCTGATGAAGCTGAAGCTCTGTTTATCCTAATATGGTGAGGTATGAAGCTGTAAGTCTCCTCAAAGTGTTGGATGAGCCGGAACGTTGCAGTTATGTAATACTTCAGGATTGGAAGGTCACGGTCCCTACTCTACCCTGGGGTGAAGGGGAAGTATTCGGATCCCTCACCAAACAAGCGAGAACCCTTCCAAATGTGCTTATCCCCAAAATGCTGTCTGACTTCTTTGCCAAAAAAAACAGTTGACCGTTGCAATTAAAGGATTTTTGGGGTGGGTTGTCTCAGATGAGACCAGTGTGTTATGCAGATATTCATGACCTGCATTGCACATCTAATCGCCCTGCTCTCAGCAGAAGTTTGTAACGATCTCTTCTCTGAGATTCCACCAGTATTCCCTTTGCATGAGTAAGAAACTGTAGTAAATGAAAACAGTCCTTGTTAATCCTAAGTACATATGTTCCTTATCTTCTAAGATTCACTTAATAGTTCCCAGATTTCTCACTTCTTCACATATTTGCAGTGCTGAGGTATATCTGCATGTTTGCTTAATTTCTAAGATAAATTATTCTATTCCATGCAGCCACTGAGATGGTATGTCTGTGTTGGCATGGAAAAGATATCTATGACATGGTTTTGAGTGGTGAAAACAAAGCATCTCGTAGAACAATATGATGTGATACAGATGGGAAAGACCTTCAGTTTCTGCTTTATAAATTGGGTATTACTTAGACTTTTATCCTTATAATACACCATCTTATAAATTTTAAAAACTTAGTCTGTGTCTTCTGTTAATACTGTAAGTTTTTTATGTCAGTCATACTCATTTTTAAACAATAAACCTAAAAAAACTCTTAGTTTTGGTAGCCCGTCAGGGTCCTCTGTCTATGGGGTTTTCCAGGCAAGAATACTGGAGTGGGTTGCCATTTCCTTCTCCCTCCAAAAATTCTATAACTAGAGAAAGTTTTAGGCATCTATATATTTTTTCTGAACAGTTTACAGAGGGCAGTAGGCTTTGTGAGCAGTGGTGATCGATTACAGTTTCGAGAAGTAGATGTCTTATAATTCTATGAATTTGCTAGTGGTTTTCAGTATTGGTCTTGATGGAAAAGGGAAAGACTTAACAGCCTAAAAATAATACAGGAAGCAATAGCTGTCTGAGTAACCTGTGTTAATTTCATATGCATTTCAATCACTAGAATGTGTCTGTCTTGTCAAGCTATAAAGAACCCAGTAAAGAACTCTTATGACCTAGTTATCAAACAAAACTACCTCAAATTATTACACAGCACAGAATAAAAAAATTAAAGTGGATATCTTACATTTTTCTGAAATGCTCTGAGTTTTGAAAATAAGTTGGCTAACTCAGTGTAAACCTAGAACTGCTTCTAGTCAGGTACAGTCTCAGGATCAGTGATCAAATTCTGGAAATTTCTACTAAAGGTGATTGAGAAATCTAGGATTCCAAGCACAGCCAGCTTTTTCGTGTTTTCACTTTTCGGACATTTATAGAAGCTAACTTTTACTATATGTGTTTTGATTAATATAAGCAACTTCCTTATGAGTGTGTAAAAGTCATAGAAAGTATTTTTGTAAAAATTCCCACATGGCCACAAAGTCATTGTGAATTAGAGAGGATGAAAGGATGGGGCCACCTGACTGGAGGTTACTCCCTCAAACCTCTCTCCGTCACACTAACTCCTTCTCTCCGTTAGTTCCAAACTTTTGTGTGATTTCTAACATGAGACACTGATTTCCATTGACCGATACTTAATGCTTTTCTTTCCTCAGAAAGTCCATCCCTCGCTGCCGAAGAATCAACAGGATGCTCTCCAATGAGTCCCTTCAGTCCCCGGCGTTCAGCCGCTCCAACTCTCAAGCCTCCGTAGACAGCGCCTCCATGGAGGATTTCTGGCGGGAAATAGAAAGCATCAAGGAGACCAGCCTGGGGGCTCAGGAGGAGCAGACGCCTGCCGAGGCCAAGCCCCTGGACGGTGAGATGCCAGATTGGTCCCCACTGTGCAGCCTCGTACATGCTCTCTTGTTCTGTTGGCAGGTGGACGTCATTCCACGAGTAGCCTAACCAGTGAATTGATAGACTGTGGTGTACCAGCTTCCTGCTCCCGCTGGTTTGTATCTGCTGGTCTGGCTCAGGGTGGCTTCTCGGCAGGTGACACAACCTGAAGGGGGGCTATCAACCATCCACACTGATCCCTGACATATCACCGTTTAGGGAGGCTGTACCTGGCTGTGGATTAGAATCATGATCGTCTAGCAGATTGAGTATTCTAATTTTGAGGTTTTTACATGTGCATACTTGTCTATTAATTACCAAAGAAAGATACAGAAAAAAAATTGCCAGCATAATTCTGGAGAAAAAAAATATTTGACTTTGAAGCACTTACTAGTATTAATGTATTTAGAGAATGGATAATCTGTACTTCACAAGATAAATGTCATGTCAGATAGGTTGGTTTCACTAGTTTCCAATGAAATTAAACAAGAAGTTTGAGGAACCAAAAAAGTATTTGTTGTTGTTTAGTCTCTTAGTCGTGTCCGACTCTTTGCGACCCAGGGACTGCAGCATGCCAGGCTTCCCTGTCCTTCCCTGTCTCCTGGAATTTGCTCAAACTCATGTCCATTGAATCCATGATGCCATACAACTGTCTTGTCCTCTGTTACCCTCTTCTCCTCCTGCCCTCAATCTTTATTGCCCATAATTTTCTAAAAGAACAAAATCACTCACCTGAGATTAAAAGCATGGGACAAGGAGGACCTATTTTACAGCACAGGGAACTCTGCTCAATGTTATGTGGCAGCCTGGATGGGAGAGGGGTTTGGGGAAGAATGAATACATGGATGTGCATGACTGAGTCCCTTTGCTATCCACCTGAAACTGTTACAACATTGTTAATTGGGTATAGTCCAGTACAAAATTGGCTTCCCTGGTGACTCGGATGGTAAAGAATCCTCCTGCAATGCGGGAGACCTGGGTTTGATCCCTGTGTTGGGAAGATCCCCTAGAGAAGGGATAGGCTACCCACTCCAATATTCTTGCCTGGAGAATTCCATAGACAGAGGAGCCTGGCAGGCTATATAGTCCATGGGGTCACAAAGAGTCAGACACGACTAAGTGACTTTCACAGTACAAAATAAAAAGTTAAAAAAAAGCATAGGTTATCTTCTTCAGGTACTACCTATCCACAAGTAAATGTGTAAGAAAAACTGAAGGTAGTTTGGCACTTCCCTTGTAGTCCACTGGTCAAGACTCCACTTTAGGGGTCTTGGGTTTGACCCCTAGTTGGGAAACTAAGATCCTGAATGCCCTGCAGCGTGGCCCAAAGAAGCAGAAAAAAAAAAGCAAAGGAAAATTGAAGGTGGTTGAGTAAGTAGCTATCTAAGAATGTTTCCATTAGCCAGTGACTGGCACCCCACTTCAGTACTCTTGCCTGGAAAATCCCATGGATGGAGGAGCCTGGTGGGCTGCAGTCCATGGGGTTGCAAAGAGTCGGACACGACTGAGCGACTTCTTTCACTTTTCACTTTCATACATTGGAGAAGGAAATGGCAACCCACTCCAGTGTTCTTGCCTGGAGAATCCCAGGGATGGCGGAGCCTGGTGGGCTGCCATCTCTGGGGTCGCACAGGGTCGGACACGACTGAAGCCACTTAGCAGCAGCAGCAACCTCGAAACAACTATCAAGATAAACTAAAATGGTAAAAAAAAAGTTTTGTTCTTTTCTCCAAGTCTGTCCTTCTTAGATCTGAAGAAAAATAGTTTGGGTTTACCACAATTAGGATATTTCACTTAGGATTACAAATAAAAAAGCCCACCACACATTTAATAAGAATCTAGTTAAGGGAACCATCCTCCTTCAGAGAAGGCTGTTTTTACGCCATTTGCTTATGTCCTTACATTTTGCCTTTTCGGATCCAGAAAGACAAATAAAGAAAAGTGCCTCTTGTTCTCCACTTCTTCCATCTCACTAGCTAGCTCACTATCCGTATTAAAAATCGTGAGTTCTTACTGATAAGTTCTGATTCCAATCCAACAAAGTTTGTTGTCTCCCCTTTCTCTGTATTTATAACTCCCTTCTCCACGGGTGAGAAACCTGGTTCTTTCTTTCTTCAATATATATATTTTTTCATTTGCTCCAGCCTAGAGCATGCAAAAAAACATCTTCAAGGTTAACCAACAGAAACGTCTACAAAAAGCTAACTCGAGTGTAAATTTTATTTTACTGATATTTTGTCTCTTGAAGCATATGCCCAGATCTTAAGTGTGCAGTTCAATGAGGTTTGACGAATGCTACCTTGTAACCGCACACTAATCGAAATAACACTCCAGTCAACTCAGAAAATTTCCTCGTGGTTTTCCCCAGTCTCATCGTTCTCGTGACTTGCTGTCCCTGGCCAGAGACGACCACAGTTCTGATGTTTCTACAGCATAGATCAGTTTGGGGTTTGGCTTCTTTTGCCAAATATTGTATTTTTCAGATTCCTTCTGTGTATCAATGTTTCACTGTTTATTATCATGGGATAGTTTGCATCAGTCTCCAAGGCCTGCTGTAACAAAGTACCACAAAGCTAGGTGATTAAAAACAAAAGAAATCTGTTCTCCTGGGGTCTGGAGACTAGAAGTCCAACAAAAAGGGGTCAGAAGGGCCCTCCGCTCTCTGAAGACTGTAGGGAAGAGCCTGTCCCATGTCTTTCTCCTAGTTTCTGGTGTTCCCAACAATCCTTGCTGTTCCTTGGCTTGTCGACAGTACATGCCATTCTGCCTCTGTGGTCACATAGCCTATTCTCTGCGTTGCTGTCCATGTTCCTTCTCTTTTTCTTATAAAGACACTAGCTACATCGGATAAGGGCTTCCCTGGGGCTTAGATGGTAAAGAATTTGCCTGCAATGCAGGAGATGCAGGTTTGATCCCTGGGTCGAGAAGATCCCCTGGAGAAGGGAATTGCTCCCCATTCCAGTATTCTTGCTTGGAGAATCCCATGGACAGAGGAGCCTGCCAGGCTACAGCCCACGGGGTCGCAAAGAGTTGACTGAGCGACTAGAGAGAGATATCAGATAAAGGACCCACTCTACTCCAGTATGACCTCATTTCAGCTTAGATCCTCATTATACCTGCAAAGACTCTTATTTCCAAAGAAGTTTACATTCACCTGAATTGGTGGTTAGAACTTCCATGTATCTTCCAGGGACCCAGTTCAACCCATAAGGGCAATATTCTGTTGTATGAATATGCCATGATTTGTCTGTTCATTTAACTGTTAGTGAACTTGTGGGTTGTTAACAGCTTTGGCCATTATGAATAAGGCTGCTGTAAACAGTTTTGTGAAAGTCTTTTGGTGGAAATGTATTTGTGTTTCTCTTGGATGTATGTGTTTTTCATGGAATATGTGTAATTACATACATGAGAAACTGCCACTCTTTTCCCAATGTAGCTGTACTGTTTCACATTCCTCCCTGCCGTGTCTGACAACAAGTCTAGTTGCTTCAGTCCTTGAACATTTTGATGCTTTAAGACTTGTGAACATGAATGGTTCTAGCGACATGTGGAGGTATCTCACTGTGGTTGTAATTACATTTCACTGATGACTAATGATGTCAAACACTTTTTCTAGTGCTTATTCTCCTCCATTCCTATATCTGGCTTTTGTAAAATCTTTTGACTGTTTTTTAAAATTATCTTTCTGTTACTGCCTTCTATGAATTCATCGTATATTCTGGATTCATCTTTTGTCAAATATATGTACTGCAAATACTTTCTCACCCTCTGTGGCTTGCCTATTCATATTCTTAGTGGGTTGTTTTTTATTTTTGTTTATTTATTTTTTATTGGTAGAAGCAATTTTATTTGTGCTTATACTTTGGTTTCTGTTAATATCATATAAATCTTTCACCTTTCGTTTTTTGAAAGTGCAAGTATTGACTGATTGGCTTTTGGCTGCCCTGGATCATCACTGCTGTGCATAGGCTTTCTCTAGTTTCCGTAACTGGGGGCTCTTTTCTTGTTGCAGCAGCTTCTCTTGCGACAGAGCACAGGCTCTGGGGTGCATGGGCTCAGTGGTTCTGGCCCCTGGGCCCTAGAGCACAGGCTCAGTAGCTGTGGTGCGTGGGCTTAGTTGCTCCACAGCTTGTGGGATCATCCCAGATTAGGGATCAAACCTGTGTCCCCTGCACTGGTAGGTGGAATCTTAACCACTGGATCACCAGGAAAGTCCTTGTGGGATCTTGTAAATTGGTGTCTCTCTTTTATTCTCGCTCCTCTCTCATTTTTCCATTGTTTGCTCCTTGTGCAAAAGTACAATTGGTTTTTGTAACCTGACCTTATATTTCATTATCTTTCTAAATTCACTTACCAGTAGTTGTCTGCTACTAAATGTCTTAGGATTTTCTAAATAAACAGAGAGATTTTTGAGGAATAGAGACAGTTTTACTCTTTCCTTTCTGACTTCTATGTTGTTGTTTTTTATAATCTTGCCTTATCATACCAGTAAGGCCTCCATATAAGTTGATTGAAAGTAAGTAATGACAGTTTATATGCTGTCATTGCTGTGATCCCGGTTTTGCAGGGGAAGGGTTCAATATTCACCACAAAAAATGGTTGTAACTGTTAAGTTTTTATAGATGTTATCAATGGCCTTCTATTCCCATTATATTAGTTTCAGGTATACAACATAGTGATTAGATATTTGAATACATATACGGTTGTGAAACAGTCACCAAAGTAAATGTAGTTAATATCCATTATCACACATCGTTACAAAATTGTTTTTCTTGTGGTAAGAACTTTCAAGGTCCTACTCTCCTAACAATTTTCAAATACGCAATAGAATGTTATTAAGTATAGTCACCATGCTGTGCATTACATCCTCATGACTTACTTATTTTATAACTGGAAGTGTGTACCTTTTGACCACCTTTACCCATCTTGCCCACCCCAACCCCTTGCCTCTGCTAAGCACACCGGTCTATTCTCTGTATTTATGCACTTGGGCTTTTTGCTTCATTTTGTTCTTAAACTCCACGTGTAATGAGATCATATGGTGTTTGGTGTTTGTCTTTCTCAGTCTCACTTACTTCACTTGGCATAATGTCCTCAGGGTCCAGGATGGTCTTATTAATATTGTTTACTGATATTTCTTACTCACTGATGTCTACAGACTTACAGATATATTCGTCATCCAGTCATAGAATATTCTCACCTTCTTTTGGCAACTTCATTTTACAGAAGGAGAACTTGAAGCAGAGTGGTTGCAAGATGTGGGTTTATCAACCCTGATCTCGGGTGATGAGGAGGAAGATGGCAAAGCCTTGCTCTCTACTTTGACTCGAACCCAGGCAGCTGCAGTGAAGAAGAGATACAATACTTACACACAAACCTTGAGAAAAAAGAACAAGCAATCTGTCAGGGATGTCAGAGACATCTTCGGAGCCAGCGAATCTCCTGTAAGTAATGGACAGGGCTCAAAAGGTATGATTAGGGGAGCAGAGGAGAATATGGGAAAAATATCAGGAAAGTTCATAGTCATCCTCTAGCTTTAAAAGAGAAAACTGAAGCAGACAGCACCATGCAAGATTTTATAAACTTAAGTGACTATTTCTTATTCCCCATGCAGCACGCTGCCTGCACACAAAATTTATTCCCTTCTTTTGAAGTTGGAGGATAACTTCTTTGGTAATGGAGCACGTCTTTGTGGATGGGTTCCAGGGAGCCTTTACTTAAATCTGAGTGCTAAGTGGAAGCTCTGTGGACAGGCAATGCACTCCTGAAAAAGTGGACCCAAGTCTCATGAGCACATCTGGGTGGTTTGCTTTAACTGGGGATGGGGATGAGAGAGTGGTTAGGGTACCCTTTATGTTCAAAGAAATTAAAATGGTAAAAAGTGAGATACAGCATTAATCAAGTGAGCTAGATAATGATTCAAAAAAAATCAGGGCAGCCTCACATGTTTTCTGAGCCATGGCTGGTTGAAATTCCACGTCACCCTTGGCAGTTCCTGGGCCACAGTTTTACTTGCAAGGCTATGAGTCACGTCCTCCTATTTCTGCGGTAGTTTCAGTGCTAGCTCTGATCTACTTCATTCATCCATTTGTTGCATCATTGATGCAACAGATAATTATTGGATACGTCCTCTGTGCAATTCTTTTTTAAAAAAATATTTCTTTCTTATTAATTTTGGCTGTGTTGGGTCTGAGTCACAGCATGTAACTCTGAGTTGCAGTGCATGGCCTTTTTCTGTAGCTGAGGTGCAACGGGACTCAGTAGTTGCAGCTCATGGGCTTAATTGCCCCACAGGATGTGCGATTTTAGTTTCCCACCCAGGGATCGAACCCACCTTCCCTGCTTTGGAAGGTGGATTCTTAACCCCTGGACTACCAGGGAAGTCCCTCTGTGGCTCAGAGGTTAAAGCATCTGCCTCCAGTGTGGGAGACCCAGGTTCAGTCCTTGGGTTGGGAAGATCCCCTGGAGAAGGAAATGGCAACCCACTGCAGTATTCTTGCCTGGAGAATCCCATGGATGAAGGAGCCTGGTAGGATAGAGTCCATGGTGTCGCAAAGAGTCGGAAACGACTGAGTGACTTCACTTTCTATGCAGATAGGATTCATGGACCTAATTCATATATAGGAAAAGGGGAACTTGATACTCTAGTGCAGGCAAAGAAAAAGTTGGCTAAGGGAACCTACATCTGTCAGGAACTTTCTTGGCGTGAACGGAGTCATACTCTGGGTGTGACTGCTGCACACCCCACCCAGGGGCCCTGGGAGCCGGATTCCGTCCGTGCGGCGCTGAGTCTCTGTGGCCGAGCAAGAGCTTGAGAATCCATCCAGTGGCTCTTACTTTTTTTTAGTTAATCACCTTGATTTAGGTTTCTTTTCTGCTTAATTGTGATATCAATAATGACATAAATTAAAACTTCAAGGATATTGGGTCAGTTCAGTGCAGTTCAGTTCAGTCGCTTACCCATGTCTGATCTTTGCGACCCCATGAATCACAGCATGCCAGACCTCCCTGTCCTTCACCAACTCCCGGAGTTCACTCAAACTCATGTGCATCGAGTTGGCGATGCCATCCAGCCATCTCATCCTCTGTCGTCCCCTTCTCCTCCTGCCCCCAATCCCTCCCAGCATCACAGTCTTTTCCAGTGAATCAGCTCTTCACATGAGGTGGCCAAAGTATTGGAGTTTCAGCTTTAGCATCATTCTTTCCAAAGAACACCCAGGACTGATCTCCTTCAGAATGGACTGGTTGGATCTCCTTGCATCCAAGGGACTCTCAAGAGTCTTCTCCAACACCACAGTTCAAAAGCGTCAATTTTCAGTGCTCAGCTTTCTTCACAGTCCAACTCTCACATGCATACATGACCACTGGAAAACCATAGGCTTGACTAGATGGACCTTTGTTGGCAAAGTAATGTTTCTGCTTTTTAATATGCTGTCTAGGTTGGTCATACTTTCCATCAAGAAGTAAGTGTTGTTTAATTTCATGGCTGCAATCACCATCTGCAGTGATTTTGGAGCCCTCAAAATAAAGTCTGACACTGTTTCCACTGTTTCCCCATCTATTTGCCATGAAGTGATGGGACCAGCTGCCATGATCTTCATTTTCTGAATGTTGAGCTTTAAGCCAACTTTTTCACTCTCATCTTTCACTTTCATCAAGAGGCTTTTTAGTTCCTCTTCACTTTCTGCCATAAGGGTGGTGTCATTTGCATATCTGAGGTTATTGATATTTCTCCCGGCAGTCTTGATTCCAGCTTGTGCTTCTTCCAGCCCAGCATTTCTCATGATGTACTCTGCATAGAAATTAAATAAGCAGGATGACAATATACAGCCTTGACGTACTCCTTTTCCTATTTGGAACCAGTCTGTTGTTCCATGTCCAGTTCTAACTGTTGCTTCCTGACCTGCATATAGGTTTCTCAAGAGGCAGGTCAGGTGGTCTGGTATTCCCATCTCTCTCAGAATTTTCCACAGTTTATTGTGATCCACACAGTCAAAGGCTTTGGCATAGTCAATAAAGCAGAAATAGATGTTTTTCTGGAACTCTCTTGCTTTTCGATGATCCAGTGGATGTTATCAATTTGATCTCTGGTTCCTCTGCCTTTTCTAAAACCAGCTTGAACATCAGGAAGTTCACGGTTCACGTATTGCTGAAGCCTGGCTTGGAGAATTTTGAGCATTACTTTACTAGTGTGTGAGATGAGTGCAATTGTGTGGTAGTTTGAGCATTCTTTGGCATTGCCTTTCTTTGGGATTTGAATGAAAACTCCAGTCCTCTGGTCACTGCTGAGTTTTCCAAATTTGCTGGCATATGGAGTGCCGCACTTTCACAGCATCATCTTTCAGGATTTGAAATAGCTCCACTGGAATTCCATCACCTCCACTAGCTTTGTTCATGGTGATGTTTTCTAAGGCCCACTTGACTTCACTTTCCAAGATGTCTGGCTCTAGATGAGTGATCACACCATCGTGATTATCTGGGTCTTGAAGATCTTTTTTGTATAGGTCTTCTGTGTATCCTTGCCACCTCTTCTTAATATCTTCTGTTTCTCTTAGGTCCATACCATTTCTGTCCTTTATTGAGCCCATCTTTGCATGAAGTGTTCCCTTGGTATCTCTAATTTTCTTGAAGAGATCTCTAGTCTTTCCAGTTTTGTTATTTTCCTTTATTTCTTTGCATTGATCTCTGAGGAAGACTTTCTTATCTCTCCTTGCTATTCTTTGGAACTCTGTATTCAGATGCTTATATCTTTCCTTTTCTCCTTTGCTTTTTGCTTCTCTTCTTTTCACAGCTATTTGTAAGGCCTCCCCAGACAGCCATTTTGCTTTTTTGCATTTCTTTTCCATGGGGATGGTCTTGATCCCTGTCTCCTGTACAATGTCACGAATCTCCATCCATAGTTCATCAGGCACTCTATCTATCAGATCTAGTCCCTTAAATCTATTTCTTACTTCCACTGTATAATCATAAGGGATTTGATTTAGGTCATACCTGAATGCTGCATTTGGCAATAAGGAGTTCATGATCTGAGCCATAGTCAGCTCCCATTTTTGTTTTTGCTAAATGTATAGAGCTTCTCCATCTTTGGCTGCAAAGAATATAATCAGTGTGATTTCAGTGTTGACCATCTGGTGATGTCCATGTTTTGAGTCTTCTCTTGTGTTGTTGGAAGAGGGTGTTGCTATGACTAGTACGTTCTCTTGGCAAAACTCTATTAGCCTTTGCCCTGCTTCATTCCATATTCCAAGGCCAAATTTGCCTGTTACTCCAGGTGTTTTTTTACTTTCTACTTTTGCATTCCAGTCCCCTATAATGAAAAGGACATCTTTTATGGGTGTTAGTTCTAAAACATCTTGTAGGGCTTCATAGAACCATTCAACTTCAGCTTCTTCAGCGTTACTGGTTGGGGCATAGACTTGGATTACTGTGATATGGAATGGTTTGCCTTGAAAACGAACAGAGATCATTCTGTCGTTTTTGAGATCGCATCCAAGTACTGCATTTCGGGCTCTTTTGTTGACCATGATGGCTACTCCATTTCTTCTAAGGGATTCCTGCCCGCAGTAGTAGATGTAATGGTCATCTGAGTTAGATTCACCCATTCCAGTCCATTTTAGTTCGCTGATTGCTAGAATGTCGATGTTCACTCTTGCTATCTCTTGTTTGACCACTTCCAATTTGCCTTGATTCATGGACCTGACATTCCAGGTTCCTATGCAATATCGCTCTTTACAGCATCGGACCTTGCTTCTATCACCAGTCACATCCACAACTGGGTATTGTTTTTGCTTTGGCTCCATTCCTTCATTCTTTCTGGAGTTATCTCTCCACTGATCTCCAGTAGCATATTGGGCACCCACCGAACCGGGGAGTTCCTCTTTCAGTACCCTATCATTTTACCTTTTCATACTGTTCATGGGGTTCTCAAAGCAAGAATACTGAAGGGGTTTGCCATTCCCTTCTCCAGAGGACCACATTCTGTCAGACCTCTCCACCATGACCCGCCCGTCTTGGGTGGCCCCACATGGCATGGCTTAGTTTCATTGAGTTCCGTGTGTTTAGATTGACTAGTTTTCTCTGATTATGATTTCAGTGTATCTGCCCTCTGATGCCCTCTCGCAACACCTACCGTCTTACTTGGGTTTCTCTTACCTTGGACGTGGGGCATCTCTTCATGGCTGCTACAGCAAAGTGCAGCTGCTGCTCCTTACCTTAGACGAGGTCACCCCTCCTGACCTTGAACGTGGAGTAGCTCCTCTCGGCCCTCTGTGCAGCCACCACTCCTCGTGCATGGGGTTGCTCCTCTCGGCCACTGCCCCTGACCTCGGGTGTGTGGTAGCTCCTCTTGGCCACTCCTGCGCTGTCGCAGCCAGGCACTCTTGGCTGCCGCCCCTGACCTTGGACGTGGGGTACCTCCGCTCGGCCACCGTCCCTGACCTTGGGCAAGGGGTAGCTCCTCTTGGCCATGCTTCTGCGTGGTCCATCACAGCCATCATGCTTTTGCGAGCTTATTGGGTAGCTGACGTAAATGAAAACAATTCTAATTTTAGTTACTTTAGGTTGTGTGTCAGTCAGGTCTTCTCTTAGATACATTAACCAGAGTGGGGTGTTGCCAGAGCAGCTGTGTGTTTACAACATCCCAGAAGAATCCTGGCCTTTAGACCTGTCTTTGTTGTTGTTGAGTCTCTCAGCCACGTCCAACTCTTTGCAATCCTATGGACTGCAGCACGCCAGGCTTCCCTGTCCTTCACTATCTCCTAGAGTTTGTTCCAACTTATGTCCATTGAGTTGGTGAGGCCATCCAACCATCTCATCTTCTGTCATCCCCTTTTGCTCCGGCCATCAATCTTTTCCAGCATCAGGGTCTTTTCCAATGAGTTAGCTCTTCGCATCAGGCGGCCAAAGTATTGGAGCTTCAGCATCAGTCCTTCCAATGAATATTCAAGGTTGATTTCCTTTAGGATTGAATGGTTTGATCTCCTTGCTGTCCAAGGGAAACTCAAGAGTCTTCTCCAGCACCACAGTTCGAAAGCATCAGTTCTTTGGCACTCAGCCTTCTTTATCCAACTCTTAGAACGGTCTAAAGTAGTGGAAATGACCCATTTCTATGCTCTCCAGTGTGATAGCCCCAGCCACATGTGGCATCAGTACTTGAAACGTAGCTAGTGTAAGTAAGGAATGAAAATTTTAGCTGTTTAATCATAATTGATTTAAACCTAAATTGTCACATATGGCTTGTAGCCAGTATATTGATCACAGTTCTAGAATCTTCTGCCATGTTAGAGCAGAATGAGGGAAGGCATTCTGAGTTCTGTGCTGTTTGAACTTTCAGCCTGGTTGAAACCTGTGTCTTCCTGGAAGGTGAGATTGTCCTCAGCTGGAACTGGGTACAGGCAATGCCTATAACTTGAGGCCAGGCTCCATACACACAAGTCCTGGACTAGATGTTTATCAAAGGAAAGGTTTGCCCTTCGGGTTTAAATTCCCAGTGTCATTTTCCAGTTATTGCCCAGATCATCTTGAGCAAGTACTAAGAACTTGGCCTACACGCATTCTTTCCCCATTTCTGTTTCTGGCTACTTCAGACTAAGATTTTTCATTTCCCCTTGCTGTTGTTGTTCAGTCATGTCTGACTGTTTGTGACCCTGTGGACTGCAGCACTCCAGGCTCCCCTGTCCTTCACCATCTCCCGGAGTTTGCTCCAGTTCACATCCCTTGAGTTGGTTGTGGTATCTGACCATCTCATCCTCTGCTGCCCCCTTCTCCTTTTGCCTTCAGCCTTTCCCAGCATCAGGGTCTTTTCCAGTGAGTTGGCTGTTTGCATCAGGTGGCCAAAGTATTGGAGCTTCAGCATCAGTCCTTCCAGTGAATATTCAAGGTTGATTTCCTTGAGGATTGACTGGTTTGATCTCCTTGCAGTCCATGGGACTCTCAAGAGTCTTCTGCAGCACCGGAGTTCAAAAGCACCAATTCCTCTTCCCTGGCAAACTGCAAAATATAGAAGTGTCTGTAGCTTCTCTTGAGTCCCCCAGGTACTCAAGAAAAATGCATAACTAGCCTCTCTAGGTTTCCTAAAACTTTGCACTGTAGCCACATAGAAACAGTGCTTCTCCTTTCACTTAGACCCTGAAGGGAAGTATAATGTGGGCACTTTCCCACTGAGGCTTAAGTCTTATGAACAGTCTTATTTTTCCATAGCATGTAAGTACAGTAAACTGTTCAATATTTGACTCCAGCAAAGGCAGAGAGATGACCACATTCCTGGTGGGCCAGGGGAGTGGCCCGGGGCCTTCCTTCTGTGCACCTCCCTCTTCTCTCCACCCAGTCTTACTGCTGGAGGTCCAGCTCTAGAGACAGTGGGGAGTGAGGCAGGCCAAGTGGTCGCAGGTAGAAGAAGATAGTCAGTCTGTCACCACGGGGACAGTTAAGTTGAAACCTGAATATATTTAGCTGCTGCCTGGTCTTCTCCTAAACAGCTGTTGTCTTCTGAATTAGGCGACACCTTCCTGCTCATTACATTTGCATCCTGGAGATGTGCTTTTTCTTGATCAGCATTGACCTTCCACACGTTTTTCTCTTGTACTCTTTTTTCAGGCCCAAGTTTTTCTCTACCCTTATTGCTTGCTTTTCATCTTCCAGGGACATCCAGCAATTTCTGTTCTGCTAATGGAAGTGTTTCGTGGTTTCTAGATCTACTCTTTGAGAAAAGTATCTCTGACATGTTAAGTAATTTACAGGAGCAGGAGAACAGGTCATCTTGATCCAAGTTTCTTCTGTCAATTTCTCAGTAGTATGTGTTTCTTCCAAAAAATGTGGTCTTTTTCCTTATTATAAAAGTAATACACAGTCTATAATGGAAATTTAGAAAATATGGACAAGCAAGGAAAAACATGAGTATTTCTATGGGCCCAAATAAAATTTTGTGATTTAATTGACTAGTCAATAAATATAATTTTCAGTGAAATTCTATTCTAAAAGACTATTTAAGCCTTGTTTTAGTAGAACTCTTATACACTAAATCACAGATACTAAGTCAGCCTTTGGGTACATAGTGCAAGATCTCAAATCCATTTCATCATGAGCCCAAACAGAATTTTTCTAATATTCAGAAGCTGTGAATCAGATATTACCTCCAGTAATACATTTCACTGAGCAAAATAGTCAACCGAATCTATTTTCAATTTCATAACTGATAAACAATTAAAGGTGGGACTAACTCACAATTAACTGTATAAATATAGGCATACAGTCCTTTTTAAAAAAAACATGATTATATCACACATATATGCTTGACTGCATGGTACAGAAAACCCAAGAGTTCTACAAGTACAAATGCGGAAACTGAAAGAAGGTGTTCCTTTGCTTTAGCATAGATCCAGCTTCCTCCGGTCTTTGTATTGTGTCTTTCATGCATGGCCTTCATCCTTCTGCTCACCAAGGGGGCTGGGCCACTCCTGACAACTGCATCCATGTTCCTGGCAGCTCCAGGTACTTGTACCTCCTGACTGTCTCTGTCTGACTTCAATTTCCCAGAAATCTTACTTGGTAGAATTCCAGTTACCTCTCATGGCCTGGAAACATTATATGATCACTCTTAGCTACAAGAGAGCCTGGGAAATTAATACTTTCTAATTGTACACAAACATTCCTGAAAAAAAAAATAAGACCCTATTAAGGAAGACAGGCAACTAGGTTTGGCGCAGGCGGCTAATTTACAGTGTCTTGCACAGAGACCAGTGTCTGTCGCTGCACCTGGTGTGTGGTGAGGCCCCAGGACTGGCTGCCAAGTGGCCACATGCGGTGCTGGGTGCACAGGCAGTCGTATCTGTGGGTGTCTCACCAAGTCTGGATGAACGTGCACACTGTATGCATAATACGTGATTGAATGCACGGTGACCCCTGGGAGAGCATGCCTGAATAAAAATGCACTCTGTTTTTCTCAATAGCCAGATGAGTTTTGTTGTGTCCCAGCTCCTCTTCTGGATATGAGCCCGGATGAAGGAAGGATGCCAATGGTCCCCTGCAGAAATGGTCAGCTGGTAAGACAAAGAGAGGGGTGCGAGCGCCCGGAGGTCAGGAGAAGTGGTTACTTCAAGGCAACCTGGAAAATTTTAAGGGGAAAAAAAAAACTTATCTTGTAACGAGGAAGAAAAAAGGGTCTCAGACTCAGGAATGAATAATTAAATAGTTAAACCCGCAAACAACGACGGGGCCTCCTTGTACCTACAGTGACAAAAACAACCACAGCTGCAGCTGCCGGGAGTCAGGACTGGGGGAGGCCGTCAGCTGAGCCATTGTTCTCTGCTGAGTGCACAGTGGAAAATTTTAGGCTACCTTCTTTGAATCCTTCAGAATTAATTTAATTCTCACCATAAGAAATATTTTGACATTTCAGTTATTTTCTAAATGTAAATCTGTCATGGGGACACGGCACTGCAGCCTCTGGAATGTGTCACAGTAAGTGGGAAAAACACAGAATCTTGCGCAGGAGGTAAATGGGCTTCACTAGAGCCCACCTCGCCCAGGTTAGTAGAGTTTCAGAGTGCTGATTGGCGTTCAGAACTGCCACTGAGGCTATTTTAGCAAAAGAGAAGACTCTCAAGCTGTGGTTTGTACCTCCTGGTGTGAGGCTGGATCCTCTTACTGAGCACGCCCTTTACCCTGAGAAGGACATGGGTTATTGACATCTGTCTCCACATGGCCTCCTGGCAGCAAAAATCTACAGGGAGAGACTTGCTTCTCTCATGCTTCTATGTTTCCTTCTCCTTAGCCCTTTATTCTCCTTCCCAGCAGAGGGAGAGGGGTTCTGTGTTGGTCGAGGAGTGCCCCGTGTGCCATTCTTGATCTGATGAAGACGATGGTGACAATGATGTTTAGCTTCTCCGCAGTTTCCTTTGCCCTTACGTGTGTCTCGTGAGGGGCACTCTGTCCGCACTTTACAGACCAGCCCCTTGTCCCTTGCAGGTTATCTCCATTTTCCCTTTTCTTCTTTTCACTTCTTGCATTAAATTCACAAAGCTTTTAAATTGTCTCTTACATTTCCCGTGTCTTTTTGCCCATTTGTTCTGCATGCTAGCAGATTTTGTCCACATCATCCTGTGGAAACCTATTTCTAATTTTTGTCAAGAGTGGTTATAATTGGGTCCCTGTTGATTTTTAAATTCAGCAGTCATCCTGTTAATTCATAAGAACTCCTGCTTTTTGCACTGATTTACCCTTCCTTGTTATAGGTAGTCCTGATTGATGATTGCAATAGTCTCTCAAATCTCTCTGAAACTGTTACATCATCATAAGCCTTTTCCTCTTCCCTCAATTATCTCTTTCTCCCAGAATGTTTATCATTATCTGTATACTTCTTTTTTTCCCAAAATGTTGATTTTTCTCCGTGGCTAACTTTTTTATAGTGTTGATTTTTCTCCAGTGACTGATGATACTTGGCGATTGGCTGGATTGCCTAGTTAGTGACTTTTAGGACATGTCTTTGCTGTATAGCTTTCTCTGCCATTATATAGATGTTTTCCCACAGAGCTGTTTATTGACCAAGAGGGCTGACTTTGGGTCCTTTGTAAGTCAGTAAGGTGTGTGAACAGTCTGTGAAGGGACGTTATTTTAACAGCATACATGGATGAGTCTGTGCACATGTGTATGTGTAGACATGTACACATACACAGATAATTGAGTGCACACACTTTCAATTCCAAAGGGAAAGTGACAGATGACATCATTCCCAGCTAAAATTCATGTTTCCCTTTTACTTTCCCACCCATACCTTTCATGAAGGTCCGGAGTGACCTGATATTGAGGTCTGTCATGGTCCCAATGCTCGGCCTCTTTCTTAGGCAGGTGGTTCACTTCCTCCAGAAGGCTTTCCTTGGGTTTATGCCTGGCTTCTGCCTGCTGCTCAGTATAAAGGGGGCTGTCGGGAGGTCTTTGGCCCCTTCACTGAGGAAACCCCTCACACTGAATTTTCCTAGCTGTCACCCTGGAGCCTCTTGTCCCGTGTAATTATCAGTCTAAGTTTGGTTGTTCATTTGTCTGTTTTTTGTGGATTTGCCCTTTGCTTGCCAGCAGTGTTGTCTTATGCTCTTCTTAGGCTGAGAATTTCTCTATGATTAGGAAGCAAATTATTTTTTACTTTCCAGAAATTTCTAACAATTGTTCATCTGTTAGGAGAATACTTTGTTGGTTTTCAGTGCCCTTTGGAGCTGTACCTATAAAAATATGCCCTTTCTCTATTGGGAGTGGTTCACTCTGTGCTCCATCCTGACCTAAGTTTTCTTGTACTGCGTTTTAGCATTGTTTCCACTTCCAAAGAGACGTGTATTCTTCACGTGAATAGCATACATACACACTGGGGGAAAGTTGGAAAATACAGAAAAAGAAGTTTCTAAGGTCTCATGTGAAAGTTTATTTCATTAATACACAGCGTGTTTAATTTTGCAAAGCATTGTTTTAATCATGGATAGGATATTTGCATCTTATTTTGGGAGATTTGCCATTATATCACAAAAGCTGCTAAGAAAATCTTAGAGCATATACACAAGGCCTACAGAGCAGTGCATTACAGTCAGAATAGTCTCAAATGCATTTGCTGCGTAGTTGCATAGTGAAAAATCAGAGCCTTTCCAAATCTCAGAGAATGGGAATGAAATATTTGGCTCAGTCATGTGTGTTTGTGAGATAATCGGTCTAATGTTTTTCTAGTTTCATAATCGAAAGAGCACTGAATGCTCTTGCTTTTGATTTGTAAATCATTCCAAAATATACTCATAAAGTCTGACTTTTAAGTGGCGTAGTTTTATCAGTAAGCTTCCTGACTTAGACAATTAGAGGTTTGTTTTCCTTACAAAATAAGGACTCTGAGGCTGGTATGACTAATACCTCTCTCATGGACCTAGCAATTTTTTAATCTTTCCATTGTGTTCCATGTAGCATGCAGGCTAATATTTAATGCTGAGGGATGTCTGGGCATCACACGTGTCATGTCCACGTCCTGGAAGAAGCATCAGTCAGCTTGATTCTGTCCACGTCAGCAAGAGAACACAAGCCTTCCCAGCTCTTCTCCCTAGTAGCATTTTAACCAAAATCGCACTGGACCGAACCATCACAGGATCACACTTGGTCCTCGTAGACAGACACACAGCATCCTACAGCAAGGTCGTGATATTCGTATGTTGGAGGAGAAAAGAGAAGCAAGTTTTGGCAGGCAGATAGTAGTGTCTGCTTTTGAGACTCATTTCTCTTCCAGTGCGCGACACTTACAAGGATCAGCATCCTTTTGGAGGAACTGGTGAATGCTCTTACCATTATTTCAGTCCTTAACTCTGTATCTCCACAGGGCTGTGTCTTTAAACCGATTCTAGTGTAATGTGTAATTGAGTAAACCATCACACTGGGGAAGATGTGCGTGCATGCTAAGTCACTTCAGTCATGTCCACCTCTTTGAGACCCTATGGACTGTAGCCCTCCAGGCTCCTCTGTCCATGGGGATTCTCTGGGCGAGAATACTGGAGTGGGTTGCCATGCCTTCCTCCAGAGGATCTTCTCAACCCAGGGATCGAACCTACCTCTGTTAAGTCTCCTCCATTGGCAGGCAGCTTCTTTATCACTTGCGCCACCTGGGAAGCCCTTATTGGGAAAGACGTGCCTGGATAAAAGTGACTTCACTTCTCTCCTTAGCCAGGTGATACCTGTGACAGCCATGCTAGCGAGCTGGATGGCGCCCAGGAGGGAAAAGCGCTGCCAGGAATCATCAAAGCCAGCGGCCCCTTGGTAAGTGATAGAGGAGGACGGGGGAGGGATGAGACGGGCAGCCAGTCTTTCAAGACAGCCGCGCAAAACCTCACCACAGGGCAGCATAGTTAAGGTAACTGGACAAGCACAGCTGTCAGCACGCTGGGCTGCCTTTATTCGGAGGAAGCCATTCAGCAGGAAGTGAACCGAGGTTAATAGTTACAGCCACAAGTAACTACGTGCTCTATTAAAACAGACACAAAACCAGAAGACCAATGAGGGTAGGCATTTCTTTATGACGGATTTAGTCCCTTTACATTTTTCTCTTATTTTAAAGTATTCTCCTATGAGTGTTAGTCCCATTGGGTCCCAGGTCCACTGGATACGGATGTCAAGTCATGGGACAGCAGCACGTGTTTCCCCAGTGCAGGGCGAACACCAGGCACCTTACCTCTGAGTGCACTCTGCACCCCAAGTGTCCAGGGCTCCCTTCCCTCCCCGCCACCTGCATTTCCCCAGAGCCACTCCCCACCCCCGACACTCCTCCCCGCACTTACCCGGAGCAGACTTCAGGCAAGCCCCGGGAGAAGGATCCAGCATCTGTCAGTTTATAGACAAGGAAGGTTGCTTTTTTCATGGTTTAGCCAGACAGAGCCTCCTCTCACATCTGTTTTTACGTGCCATTCTATCCTGAGCTGTCTTTTCTCTCCCTTGGTGAAATGTGTATACTTCATTTTTTCTTTACTTTTTCCATCCTCATATTCCCTCTCCTAAGGAGGTTAGGGGAGGGATTGCTGAATCCCAGAAGGTTCCCTCCTCCCTGCTGAGACAGTATTGGTGGTGTAACTTTTTTTTTTTCAGTTATGTTTGTTGATGCTACTAGGTTTTAGGAAAGAGAGGTTTGGTCATCTGAAGAGTTCATATAATATTTTATGCTTTTGTTAATGTCCAATGTGTTGGTTTTGCAATAAACTACCTACAATAAAGGAATTGTCTATTGTCTATATATTATATGAGGCTGAGTCTTGACTCTAAATCATAAATGCCACTAAATCTAGGCCTTTACAAAAGATTTATTTACAAAAAGGCTTACAACCCAGTCTACAATCCTCACAAACTACAAATCATTCATAGAGATAAGAGAAAACATTTTCCTTATGTGTAGTTGCCATAAACGAATTAGTCATTTGAGGTGTTAGTGAATTCAGAAGGCAAAGTAGCCGGTCTGGTTTATTTCCAATGCCTTAAGTAAAAATCAAATAGCTACATTTGCTATTGATTTATAATTCACTGCAAAATACAATCACACCATCTGTTAAAAATGATCATTTACATCTGTGTTTGCTTTATAGAAAAGAAAATCTAAGAAACCTTGATTTAAGCAAGTAGGAGTTTGTTTCAATCACAAAGAAGCGACTGATGGTGGGCCAATCAAGCTGGTGCGACTTGCGTACAGTGCAGTGCCGACCTTAGAGTGACCTTCTGGCTCTTTCTTCCATGCCGCCACCACAGCATGTGGATCTAATCTTTACCTTCGCGAGACGATTAGCAAACACGGATTAGATGGCTCTCTCTTTGCTTGCACTGAATTTCAGTATCCTAAATTTTCCCTCATGTTACTCTCTTTTGCTCAGACTTCTTCATCTTTATGCTCCAGGTTAGTAATTTCTTTCTTAGTCATGATCCTGTTATCTTGTTCAGCTTCTCTTACTCCTTGTAAATTTCAGCAAACATATTCTTATTTCCCAAGAACAACTTTTTTCTCTGTGATGTACCCATCATGGTAGCTGTAAGTTCTTGATTCATAGCAGCTATAGACTCTTGAAGATAATTATATTATTTGTAAGGAATGGGATTATTTCTGCCTCTTTTTTTACTGTTACATATTTTTACAACAAGTGCCTGCATTTTCGGTATATAATTCAGTTCATTTTGAGAAGTGTTTTTACCTGTGTAATCACAGCCCGTCAAAACAAAGAACATTCCAGTCATCCTAGACGTTTCTCTCAGGCCTTTTTCCCACCCACTGTCCTCTTTCTCTGGCAGAGGCTGACCCTGTTGGGATTAGTATGCACTCTTGTGTCTGGCTTCTTGCACACAAAGTAATTTTAAGATTCATCCACTTGTTGCATGCGTTAGAAATTTAGTCCCTTTATCACTAACAATAATCCATTGTGTAGATATACTACTGTTGGTGTATCTTTTCACCTGATGATGGGCATTTGGATTAGTTACACTTTTGAGCCATTATGAATAATGCCACTGTGAACATTCATTTGTAACAGTAGAAAGGATGTGTACTCTCATATCTCTTGGCTAAACACACAATATAATTCAGGTTTTTGGTAAACAAGCCACCCCCAGCCCCATCACCCTTAACTCTTAAATTCAGCAAGGAATAATTCAATAAATCAAAAATAACTGAATTCTGTCTTTTGGAGAAAGCTTCTATAGGCAGAAACACCAGCAACATAAACTCATTTCTTAATTTTTTATTGGAGTATAGTTGCTTTACAAGAAACTGATATCTAAATGTGTATTTTAAGCAAGTTATCCTGAGAAAATAAATTGGAATAAATAGCTTTTTTTTTTACTAAAAAACTAAATAAATGTGTATTTTAAGGCAAGTGATAAGTGATAGTCGCCTAGTCGTGTCAGGACTCTTTGCGACCCCGTGGATTGTAGCCTACCAGGCTCTTCCATCCATGGGATTTTCCAGGCAAGAATACAGGAGTGGGTTGCCATTTCCTTCTCCAGGAGATCTTCCTGACCCAGGGATTGAACCCAGGTCTCCCTCATTGTAGGCAGACGCTTTACCAACTAAAGCTTGGTCCTTGTGAGTGAGCTTGTACAGAAAATTAAGACTACTATGTAAATTTCTTTTCAGTATCTTCAGTATCAACTAAGAAACAGATGTTTAGTTTTTCCCAATTATTTCCCAAATGTAAACATCTTGTGTGGAGAACATGCTAGTTTCTGGCACGTGTAGCAGTAAGTGACATAAGCGGCGGAGTCGTGCCCAAGTGGGAGGACCATCTGATGAGGGAAGTGCACACCTCCGGGGGGCCCTGCAGTGGGGAGGAAGGGACAGCAAGTGTCCCCCGGTTTACAGTGCAGGGAGAGCTTCTCCCCAAGACTATGCATCCTGGGTGTTTCTTCCTGTCCATATCCCTAGCCCCTCCCTCATACTATCCCTGTCTATCCGAATCCTGTCACAGCAGGAGGGTAGGAGGACCCACCAAAGGGAAACAGAGCAGAAAGTGTTCAACAAAGTAGAAGATGCCAGCACACTCGCAGGGGATCACAGCCCCTGGGTCCGTAAAGTTCTTTGCAGTCATTGTGCAAGTCTTTATTGATTTTTAACTGATTACTGTAGGAAATTGCTATATGTTTCCTCTGCAGCCGTGTAGATTGATTTTTTTAAAAGGTCAAAATTGGTGATTGTGTGTTTTTCAGAGTGATTGGGTGTACTTAACTTTAAAGGGGTAAAAGTGCATATAGGGTGCAGGTAGGTTAGTAGACACTCCACAGATGCAAAACTAATGAAGGGCAAAGCTGATGTCATTTCTCCATCTCCCCTCCACATCTTGTGTGGTCTTCCGAGTTGCCTCTCTCTTAGACCCCTCCTCCCTCAGTATCCATGGGGGATGGGTTCCAGGACCCCCTAAAATACCAGAATCCAACGGTGCTCAAATCCCTTATATAAAATGATGTGGTACCAGCAGATGACCTACACACACCTTCCCTAAACCATCTCTAGATCACTCGTAATCCTTATTACAATGTACATGCTATATAAATGGTTACTGGCATGTGCAAAACTCAAGCTTTAGCTTTTGGGAGCTTTCTGGGGTTTTTGTTTTTTCAAATACGTCAAACGTTATCTATCCATCTGGATTGGATGAATCTGCCAATGGAAAACCTGTGGAGACAGAGAGTCAAGTGTACTCAAACCGGGAGCCCACCCACCCCAAAGCAGTTAGTTCATTTTATTTAGACTGAATTTGGGTTTTTTTCCTCAGATTATATTTAGGGGCTGTCTATATTTTAAGGAATGATTGACTGCTTCATCCCTGGTTTGTAAATAACTCTTGACTGTCTGCCGGCGGCTCTTTCCTATTCTTTGTACATCATGTTGTTTTTATCTTTCCTGTCTGAAAAATTTTCTTTTATGCTGCTTTCATTCAGTTAGAGGTTTTGTTTTACCAACCAGTTCTGTTTGCTTTTCATCTAGAAATGTCTATCAGCTCTGGAATTCTTTGCTGGTTTCCAGTGCTGTTAAAAACCTGTTCCTTTAAAAATTTGTGTTTTTTTCCATCATTTTTTAGTAATTTGGGGTGAGAGGGGAGCTGGGTGATGGTGAGTTTGCCATCGTGACTTAAATTTCTTGTGCTAGTTCTTGTGTTTCATTTGCTCCTTTGAAGAAAAAAAGAGCCCTTTGTTCATTTTTAAAAATAACACATGCCATCTATAGAAAATTCAGAAAATATGGTCAATCCAGATGAATGACAGTTTTTTAAAAGACAAAATATCATGCATTTTCATAAGTATCAAGTATATTTGATTTTGCAGTGAAAGAAAAGAATAGTCATGCCTTAAATTTCAGTAACACCACTGTACATTAAAGCAAAAATCTCCTTCTTTGAAGTTTATAAATGAAAAAGCATATTGGTACTATTGCTACTGAATTCTAATTATTGCAAAAAAAAGTCTTAGAATATAGTAAAAGAATAATAAGATTAGACAAGTTTGTGTTTGGCTGCATGTAATAGGAAAGTAGGAGTTGCTTTGTTTCACGTGGAGATGGTTATGAGGGATGGTCCAGGACTGACAGGGCAGCCACGTGATGCTCTCAGCACAGACCCACCCATATCTGGCCTCCAGCATCCTCTCTGGAGCCAGATACTGCAGACCCTGTGAGGCATGTAGCAGCTGGCCCTCCTCTTTCCAGTCAGGAAACACTTACCTTTTCTAAAAACACTCTTGGTAAAATTACACTTAAATTACACCTCACTGACCACATTTGTCACACGGTCACTTTTAGCTGCAAAGAAGCCCAGAAATCAAATTCTTTGGTTTAACATCTAGCTCCCTGGAATAAAACCAAGATATTGTTCAGGAAGATGGAGTTTGTGGCAGATGATAGCAGGGTCTGCTGTAGGGGCCAGGGTCTGCCAGAAGGCCTGGCCTTCGGGTGGCTCACGGTGACGATCCCTGAGGGGCTGCTGCAGTCCCCCCCCCCCCAGCCCCGCAGTCACAGCTTTGTGTATTGCCACATGTATCTACATATGTACACGTGGTGGAATACACACAAACATGATAGAAAGCATTTGCCTAAATAAGAACCGTGCTCTCATTTCTCCATTTAGCCAGATGGTGCTTCTCTCAACAGTAGTGCCCTGTCAGATGGGTCCCAGGATGAAGAGTGGAGTTTTACCGTTCCCAGGAGTGGCTCCATGGTAAGTCATCACCTGCCCAGACAGCTGTGCGTCAGGGAAGAATCACAGGCAGGAAGAAGCAATTTCTTCCAACAGATGAAATGAACTTCAGCTAGTATTGTAAGGAAACCACAGCTGCCAGTGGACCCACCAACAGGGAATGATTAGGAAGAAGGCACATCAAAATACTGGGGAGTGACTAGATCTCATTTTGAAAGAGGACTCCATGAATTAATGCCAATACGATATTCTTTATGAGGATCAAACATGGAGGAATTTGTTATTCTTTGATGTAAATATATAATCTGTAAAAACTGTTAGGTATAGTTTTATGCCAAGGCCTGGCATTATTGTAGCCATAATGCTTTGATTAATTTTTCAGTGGGTAGGGTCTGGGGGTTATATTCCTTTTGACTCCAACTTGTATGAATTTGATAATGTATATTTGTTCTAGCAAAATGTCTAGTTCAGTATATGTTGGGGTGTGTGTGTGTGTGTACATAAACATATAGTTGTATATAATATATTTATTTATTTAGGTGTATAATTTTAACATTTTTTTGTGCAGGTGGCTATTACTTCTTTTTTCTTCCTAAGATTTATGTCTTTTATGTCAATCAGAATGTAAATACTTGCCTGTGTGGGCAATATTTTTTTTTAAGTCACTATCTTTAATTAATTAAGCCTACTTTTTCTATTAAATTAATATAAATCATATTAATTTATTTAATCTTAATTATTTTTTTCATTCCTTCTCAAGTCTACTTGGACAAGTTTTTCTAGTCTCTTAGATTATAGACCTATTTCATTTATTTTTAAACTTTCTTACTTGCATTTAAGGTTAAGAAGTAATCTGAATACTTTGGCTATTCTCATGGTTTTTGGAATTTATTACTCTCACTGTCTTTAATATTTACTTTATAACTTCAGATGTGATTCAGTATTTCATCTGCAATGTCATCAGGTTGCCTTTAACTTCACATTTGGATAGATGTTGTAATTGTTGTTTTTTTAATTTCAAAATTGATTGCATATTCATCCATGAATGTGAGTTATTTAAGTTCATCTCTGGGGAATTTGGCACAAAGTGGTTACAAGAGGTGGATTTCTCTATTCTGATCTCAGGTGCAGAAGAGGAATATGGTAGCCATGTTTTCTGTAATGACTCCAGCACAGGCAGCTTTAGTATCAGGAATTACAAACCGTAGATTCACACCATGAAAAAAAAAAAACCCAGCAACCAGTCAGGACAGTGAGGAACATCTATTAGTTGATAAATTTCTCCTTTAAGTAATTAACATGAAAAATATTTGGTATGGTGATTCTTCACTGTGAAGGAAATATGCCATAGTCAAAGTCTAGTTTTAAGGGAACTCACATAGCTCAGTTGGTAAAGAATTTGCCTGCAATGCAAACCCGGTTTCAATTCCTGGGTCAGGAAGATCCTCCTAGAGAAGGAAATGGCACCCCACTCCAGTAGTCTTGCCTGGAGAATCCCATGGACAGAGGAGCCCGGCAGGCCACAGTTCATGGGATCACAGGAGTCGGACATAACTTACCAACCAAACCACCAAGGAGATAGAGCTAACCTTCTACATCTTGAAATTTAAAATACTAATCCCTCAGCCTTGACTGTGCAGTCGCAGTGTAATAGGATTTGGGCAACAGGGCGAGCCCTGATGGCTGTGTGTCTTTGCCTCTCTTAAACCAGCTGAGGCCCCAGTGGAAAAGGCTCATGGTTGGAATTGTAGGGAGGTGGCAGGATCCATTATGGACAAGCCAGAGAAGTTTGTTTTAAGTGGGAGTGGCATATATGTTTGAAATACTTTAAAATCACTAAAAAAATATTTTAAGATTCTAATACTAATATATTTAATGAGTAAAGGGATGTTTTAAAACTGAATTTAAAAAAACAAACAAGCATGAATACCAAGCACTGAGCCTTTTCATTCAGTGTGTTTCAAAACTCCTGCTCCCTTTATTGGCAGTGAGATCTTCCTTTTCATTTTCACCAAGTCATTCTCCTGCTTTAACACATAAGAAAAGAATGCTCTTCTGTTTGTTTTGTTCTGCTGTGTTTTAACCCTTATGAGTGTGAGTCTGAGCACCTTTACCAGGCTTTAACTCCGGGCAGATCAGGCTCTCCACTGATCCTCTCATGAAGACGAAATGCTTCAGATTTCCATACCTGGAATTTATAATTCCATGCCTGGCCTGAATGCTTTGCCCACCTCCCTGCCTTTGTAAGTCCTTTTCATCATTCCTCGAGTTCCAGCACACGATCAACAACCTCTTCAGTGAGACCTTTTGGGCAGCACCTCCTTGCTTTCCATTACTCTCCAGTAAACACTTGCATTTTAGTGTAGAAATTCACTCTTAGCAGTGGACTGTGTTTTAATAATGTTCCATAAATGTTACTCTCTTCTCATTATAAATAGCTGAAGAGCAAGGGTCACAATTTAAATTTCTTCTTCCCCCAGGAAAGTCCCAGAATCATTTACATTGCAAAGAGCGGGCCCTTGTTCAATACTGTAGGCTGGCTGGAGGCCATGTAAACCTAAGGAGCAGATGACACCTCCACTTTACAGATCATGAAATTGACATTTAGTCGTTTCAGCTTCCCAAACCATCAGCTTCAAGCCCAGCATGAATGTCAATTTTTAAGGAGCATTCTCTACTATAGATGAGTTATTTCAAAGTTTAATGAAGTATTGCTCTGTAGGAAAATTTAAGGAAACCACTGAAAAGTGTTCCACATCGTTTTTGAAGATTTTGTTGTGGGGTAATCTTTATTCTGTGGTATTAGTTTTTAGAGCCACCAAATATATACTTGGGCATGTGTGTTAAAATAATTGGGTATGGCTTTGCATTCTGTTTACATAATAAAATATGTCATCTCTTTGGCATAAAGTAGGGAAAAGAGAAAACAAAGTTCAGCATTCAAGATTCCTTTGTGCAGTTTGTAGTGGTGGTGGTTTAGCCGCTAAGTCCTTTCTGACTCTTGCGACTCCATGGCCTGTAGCCCACCAGGCTCCTCTGTCCATGGGATTTCCCAGGCAAGAACGCTGGAGTGGGTTGCCATTTCCTTCTCCAGTTCACTTCATATTGCTGAATAAATATGAGAATAAGAGAAACAACACCAGGTTCTGGGGAAAAAAGAACTGACTTATGTATAAAGAGCTTATAAAGGATTCTTGATGGAGTAGCCAATTTTCACCCTCAGCGTACTCATGGCTGATAACTTCCACCTTAAAATTCATATTCATAGAAATAGTGGTATTTGTGTAAAGTTTTTACTAGTACCCACCTCAAGGAGCCTGACGGGCTATATTCCTTGGGGTTCCAAGAGTCAGATACGACTTAGCAAGTAAACCACCACCAGCATACAATCTGAGTAGTAACACCAAACTCTATGAAGATACATACCCAGCTTCTGATAACGTTGCAGGGGAGTGCAGCAGTGTGGCAGGGTCACAGTGAAGAAAATAGCAGATTAATTAGGAGAGGACACAACTGGAAAACATGCTGAACCCTTTGGTAGTTATTATACCTCTGTATTTTGTTGTGAAGAAGTTAATGTATTAGTATATTAATAGAAGCTAACCCTCATACAGTAATCTCTGTGCATCAGATGTTGTCCCATGTGATTTATAGTCGTTTAAAATCCATAAAAACTTGTTGAAATATGTTCTTTTATCATTTTCACTTTACAGGCCAGGGAAACTAATAGAGAGTTCTGTAACTTGAAGTCATGTGAAGTGGAAGCGCCAGGATTAGAATCCAGGCAGCCTGGCTCCCGCATCCCTTCTTTTAACCATCTAGATATGTCATGACTCTAGGTTTATGACCAAAATGTATGACCAGCTGCATCAAGAATAACAAGTACAGGGACTCCCTGGCGGTCCAGTAGTTGAGACTTTTCCTTCCAATGCAGGGAGTGCAGGTTCGATCTCTGATCAGGGAACTGAGATCCCATGTGCCTCTCGGTCAAAAATAAATAAATAAATAAATAAATAAAAGCATTAAAACAGAAGCAATGTTGTAACAAATTCAATAAAGACTTTAAAAACGGTCCACATCAAAAATTATTTAAAAAGTTGGAATGATAACATAATCGTCAACCTATGTGACTGCAAGTTTTGTCATTTTTACATGTTAGGAAACATATGCCAGCAAACACTTGAGGAGGCGTGGTTATTCTGACCTTGGCTTAGTTCTCTTGAGAAAACTGTGTGGGCTGTACAGGTCTGAACTGAGTGAGAAAACGGGAAATCAGATGCCAGCGCTTCATGGAGTCAAGAATTGCTTTTTGGTGAAGTAGTTCTAGCGCACCGCCCAGCATGAATCAGGGTGGAGCGCAGGGTGGCCTGCATTCCTGGTGAACTGCTCTGTGTTCGTCTTCCCTTGGTCCACAGTCCATCCTGGAGGCCGTTCCAGACGTGCCAGTTCATTCCAACGGCGCGGCAGACCCTGGACGGTCAGCGCGGCACGCGGCAAGTGGTGAGTGACACAGCCTCCTCAGCCTGGGTGTCTTTTTGCTTCTGTGCTGACGCTCAGTTCGGTGAGCAGTGGGTTTCTGAAGCAATGCGTATGTGTGTTTTTCTCCTCTTTCTGATTTCTGTCACCCTGGACCTCTGCTCCCTCTACCTCCGAACACCCCGTCCTGTCATACCCAGTAGGCACATTGCAAGCAGAATTGTTTCCACCTTGACGACCACTGTGTCATTTAGAAACTGCTCACTCAGGCAGTGCCTTTGGTTTGGGGTCTCTTTATAGGTAACCTGGATCTGCTAAATAGCATCAAGCAGGCTCGGAAAGTAGATGCCTTCTAAAAATCTCTAGTTATGCTCAAGTATATGCAGCACCAGAGACACTTGTGATGTTTCCTTACAAGATAACAGGGTGAATGTTTAATGGGGACTCCTCCACTTGAGAGCTGGGTACTCTTTGTGGGTTCAGAGTGGAATCTCAAATCCTCCTTGTAAGAAGTAGGTCCCCTTTAGGCCACAGTTTTGTGGTTCCCCAAAGGTCCCCCTAAAGATACACGCTCCTCTCAGGCACAACAGAGCTCCATACTTTGAGCATTTGCTTCAAAATTCAAATAAGTTGAGGTGATGAAATGTTCTAACACTGACCGATGGTTACACAGTGCTACAAATACGATAAAAATCATTGTGCACTTCAAATAAGTAATTGTTTGGCGTGTGGATTACATTTTAATAAAACCGTTACAAAAAAAATTAGATAATGGATTTACCATAAATTATTCCACATCATTCTGTTTGCTGCCGTGTTGTTATTCAGTTCGAATCATACCACTGAGAGGTAAAAGTCCACTTGGAGTAGTCCAGTGATTTGGTGCATCAGCCTGTAGAATCACCACTGTCCAAAGAATCTGCCCATAGAGCCTTAAGAATTTATAGTCTTGGGACTTCTCTGGTGGTCCAATGGTTAAGAATCCACCTTGCAATGCAGTGGACACAGGTTGACCCTGGTCTAGAAACTAAGATCCCACATGCCACATGCCGCAGCTACTGAACTCACACTCCGCAATGAAAGATCCTGCATGCTGAAAGTTGAGTCGACACAGCCAAGTATATATTTAAAAAAGAAGAAGTTAGAGTCTTATCTAACAGTTAGCTATTACTCTGATTTGAATGCAAGCCTCTGTATAATGTATGAAAATCATAACTTTGCCTTGTTCTTATCCATTTATTGTGTTTTAAATCAAAATTATTTTTTAGAATTTTAGATCTCTTGATTGACAAATTTCTCCACTGAACTTTTAACTGAGATAAACTAGGTCTTCTGTCATGTCTGTCTGTTGCTCCTTTTGTTCGATTTGGCTTTCTTTTAGTCACTGTTTATAGTAGAGGGTGGGCTTCCCAGGTCAGTGGTAAAGAATCTACCTGCCAATGCAGGAGATGCAGGTTCGATCCCCAGGTCAGGAAGATCCTCTGGAGAAGGAAATGGCAACCCACTCCAGTATTCTGGCTGGAAAATCCCATGGACAGAGGAGCCTAATGGCTGCAGTCCAGGAGATTGCAAAGAGTTGGACAACGATTTAATATAGAAGAGGGTAAAGCTGATGAGTTCTTTTTTTGTTGTCAAATAATTCTTTTCATGACATAGGAACAGTTTTGCCAGGCAATAAAACAAGATGGCAAATCAGACTCTCAGTCAAAAATCAGATTTAGGATTACTCAAGTGATTTCCCTTGCTTTTGGTAAGGAATCTATTGTCTTAATTTCAAACTTGAGAGAAACAGGTATAGGAGACAGGACTTGTCACCCATTCATCTTTGGAATGTGCACCATCCAAGACCAGAAAACCAGGACAGAGTCACAGGAATCAGGATTAATTCACCTGAACAAATCTCACAGTAAAGGGCGAACTGGATTGGAACAAATCTGGAGTGGCATAGTTCCACAGTTTGGGATAAAAACTCAAGAGGAGTGAAAGTAGGCAGAACTTTTCTGTGGGGCCTCCACCCTTCCTCCTCCTGCTTTAGGCTTTTGCTTCCCGAGTAGCAGCAGTGTTGTGTATGGATAGACGTCATTGTATGAGAGTACATAGAAACTTTTCATTATGGACTTTCTAATTATCTGATAATCTTCAGTGCTTTTCATGAGACATAAACATCTAAAATTAAAAACATCAGATTAAATAGGAAGTTTGCATAACGATTGTAGAAGCTTGTTCGTATGGAAGTCTGATGACACTATTAATTGTTTAACCGAGATCATTCTGGGTGAGTCTGATGCTTTTCCAGGGATGTAAACATTTTAACGTGCTTGTGGATTAACTCATCAATATTTTATGCTTATTTCACAGTCAATGGTATTGATCAATTAAATGGCATATTAAATATTCCACATCCTTTGTTCTTTAGATGATGAATATCTGGAAAAAAACATTCTGGTAGAAGCTGAAGAGCTGTCCTTTGAAGTATCATACTCAGAAAAGCTAACACAGGCTCCAAAAAGGAACAGATTTAAGAAGTTAGATTTTAAGAAAGAAGACTATGTTTTACCTGTAAGTAAAATGTGGAAATGGAGAATATAGCAATGGCATTGTCTTCAAAATGAGAGTAGGATTATTTGGCACCTTCCTCCTGTGCATTTTGCTTTTTTAAGGATATTTTTAATTATCTAAATTTGATACTTAGGATAGAATGGCTGTTGTCTCAGCAAGCATGTGCAGTCAGTTTCAATAGGGGAATTACCTGCACTCTTTGCATCACAGTTGTGATGATGATATTATAATATACTTCGGGTGACTGTTTTGTGTTTGGTTTAGTGTAGTTGTGATCATCAGAGGTTCTAACAGTCATATTCATGGCCTTTCTATGGCGCAGCATGTGCCTCACATATCTTTTTTTGTGAATAGCAAGCATGTCAAGCTGTATAGATTTGGAAGGTCCTGGTCTCCTTTGAATGAAGGTATAATAATTTTCCTTTGCCATAAAAAAATAAATATCCTCAATATGTATTTTAGAAATTTGTTGTTCAGAAAACCAGATTTGGCCTAACCAAAGCAGAAGATCTGTCTGCTGAAGACATGAAGAAAATCCGCCATCTCTCTCTAATCGAATTGACGGCCTTTTTTGACGCCTTTCGAATTCAGCTAAAAAGAAACAAAACAGAGAAAGTAAAAGGACGAGGTATTAAGACTTACTCTGATTCTAACATTGTGACACATGGGAATAAGACCGTGCTTTTCTGACTCTTTTTTTCCTCTCCCTGGTGTTTTACAATGAAGACACTGGGATTTTTGGAGTTCCCCTCACAGTCTTGCTAGAAAATGACAGGAGGAAAGACTCTGGGGTCAAAGTTCCCTTTGTGTTACAAAAGGTGAGTTCGGTGTACATAACTGGGGAGTTCATAGAGCTCTGTGCTTGTAGCATGCTATTTGGAAACCCACTGATGAATATTCTTAGATCTAAAGACACAAAGGCCCCTTTAGGACTCGGGTGTCTGTGACTTCCGGCTTCCCTCCTCGCATCCACGTGGCATCTAAGGCGCCTGGGTGTGTTTGCCTTGCTAAGAACCTCTGTTGCATTGTCCAGCCAGAAAGCATCAGGTTATAGACACAGATGCTGTCACATGGCTTCCTTCTGTTACATTTGTTCCGATATTTTTAAAATGTTATTTGTGTGTATGTATGTGTTCGTGTGTGTATATATGATTATTCTCTTTTGGATAAAAGATGACTGCTAATTACTAATAGTCCATTTATTAGTCATACAAGTATTTGCTGAGATATATCACAGGTTGGGTGTTTTACAATGTTTGTGTATTACTGTTTAAATGAATTTTCCAGACAAAGCTAAATAGTCTAGAAATCAGCTTATTCTGGTGGTGTTTTCAGAGTGCTTGGGAAGGTATACGTTGAGACAAAGAAGATTTCTGGTTTAGGAAGCTGTAAAAATGATATCTGAACAATACCCTTACTGGCGGATGGCTCATTTGTTTTTAAGCCCTGCTTTTTATAGCCAAAAATTTAACACTGGTTTATTCAACAGGGATATCCACTGGTACAAGTAAAATTCCAAGCTCTAAATACAAATCCTGTTGAATTTTAAATTCAGTTTTTTGAGGGTTTTTTTGACTGTGCCCTGTGGCATGTGGGATCTTAGTTCCCTGACCAGGGATCAAACCTGCACCCTCTTCATTGGAAGCACAGAGTCTTAACCACTGGACCTTCAGGGAAGTCCCTTAAATTCAGTTTTTAAATGATATGTGAAAATACTGACAGAGGACACGTACTTTATTCACAACAGCAATTCTCTTTCCTGTCTTCCTCAGTTTGGGTACCAGTACCTCAAACTGAGCTACTCCAGTCAGGTGCCTGACTGGCCGCCCATAGGAGCAGGGAGGATAGCAGCCGGGGTCCAGAGGATGCCCACGCCTGCCCAGTGTGTGCACCACAGGGCGCCTCCCTTCACTGGGCCACACGTGATCTCTGTGTCCTGTCGCATCTGACCATCTCTGAGCCCCAGGAGGTCGCTATGGTCATCTCCTTTCTACTGGTGAGGCAACTGAGGCATCAGAGGGTGAGATAACATGCCCAGAAACACAGCCAGCAAGAGACAGATGCAAAAGGAAGCAAGCCCATGGTGACTCTAAGATTTCCTTTCCGTCCTTGCGTTGAGCCATTATTATGTCCTTTTTCCTCTTGGAAAAGGACACGGTCTGAAGAAAACGCATAAAAATCTGACTGAGAAGATTCAACACATGTTTGTATTATTGTGTAGGTACAGACACCTAGCACACAGAAGGCGCACAGTAGACTGCCTGGTTCATCTCATACTAACTCCTCAATAGAGCCTCACTCTGGGTACTGCTGAGGTTAGTGGTGCTCTTGAAAGATAGCTGGAGGTGTTGTTCTTCCACTGCGGGTAGAGGCTTTTCTCAGGAAGAAGTCTCTTCTCCCTAAATACTTACTTCTCTTCATACCTGCAGGAGCTGCCTTAGTTCCAGGCATCATCATTTTTCAAAAGGAAAATAGCAGAGACTCGGAATCCTGCTCTTGCTGTGTGAACATGGGCAAATCTTTACCCCTCCCATGCCTCAGTCTCTTCAGCTGTAGAATGGGGACACCACAGAATTATCGTGAGGGTCACGTGCATTAATATATGTAAAGTGCTGAGAATGTTGTCTGACACACCCTAAGTGCACAATCAGTGTTAGTGTTTATTATTATTTAATAGTAAAGCATCACCATTACCATGAGACAGATAAGCCTTTACAATTTCTAATTCCTTGATCAGATTTTGAGAAGCCCTACAGTGTCTTGGGCTTCCCCGGTGGTGCAGTGGTAAAGAACTCCCCTGCCAGTGCAGGTTAGATGCAAGAGACACAGGCTCAATTCCTGGGTCAGGAAGATCCCCTGGAGAAGGAAATGATAGCCCATTCCAGTGTTACTGCCTGGGAAAATTTCATGGACAGGGGTCGCAAAGAGTTGGACACAACTGAGCCTGCATGCATGCACAGTGTCTTAGCTAGAATAGAGTAACTAATGATAGTAATTTAGGGTCTTTTCTTACTGGTTGGTGACGCTGACTCGATGGACATGAGTTTGAGCAAGCTCTGGGAGTTGGTGATGGACAGGGAAGCCTGGTGTGGCGCAGTCCATGGTGGTCACAAAGAGTCAGACTGAGCAACTGAACTGGCTTACTGGTTGACCTGCAGAAAGATACAGTAATCAGATGTTGAGATATTTAAGGGGCAGTGTGCTTTTGTGGTTAAGAACAGAGTTGGTGCCTTCACTTTTGAGGATGACCCTGGGAAAGTGAAAAACAACCCTAAGTCTCTATTTCCTCATTTGCCAATCGGAGGCTAGTGTTGACCTCCTGGGAGCATGTGAATGTTTAACTAGGTATTCAAGTACCTGGCGTGTCTGTATGCTTGGTAATGTATCGTTTTCATCATCGTTGTTATTTTAAATGCTCATAATCATATGGAGGTATTTACTTCTGTCTTGTATCATTGCTTTCTAGTTCTTTGAGAAAGTTGAGGAATCGGGTCTGGAATCCGAAGGGATCTTTCGACTTTCAGGATGTACTGCCAAAGTCAAGGTACCAAACGTTGTCTCTCTTCCTCGTTAGAGATCTCAGCTAGCTAGGTCAGTTCCCGCAGGCATCGTGTGTGGTGGTGTCATCACTGCTGATTCTGTCACTTGGCGCTGTAGAGCATTCCTCAACACCTATGACTAAATGTTATTCCATGATCCTGAGTTGTGCATTCTTTTAAATTAAGACAACAACAATAAAAAGCAAACAACAGTGAAAGAACACATTGATTCACTCTCAGAAACCGCCGCTTGTCTTGTCCCACCCTTATTTTGGGGGTTAAACGCTTCAGTTTTTTTATGTTACTCTACGTCATAGAATTCACTGAGCCAGTATTAGATGACCCCTGGTATCTATTGTCAGTTGTTTTAAACTTAGAGACATTCTCTGGCTTTCCTTTTAATGGACATCCTTATAGGAATTTGTAGGAATGGCTGTAACCACTAAAATACTCCCTCAGCAGTTCTGAAACCCAGTTCCATTTAAGGTAATGTTAGCGTCTACATCTAAAACCACCGTGCAGTGGGAATTCTTTTACTTTCTTCCCTCTGTATGGAGGCTAAGTCTTCAGTTCAGCAAAGAAAAGAATTAAAGCTTTGCTCATCAGTTGCCAGCAAGACATCCCACTTGCTCTCCTGGTGCACAGATGAAGAGTCCCTCTCTGCCCTGGATCACTCCCTGGTGGGTGGACCTGGAGACATGAGCAGTTGTCAATAATGAATCCTTGAGGAAAAAAACCTCAGGGAGAGGGAAAAGGGAACTTGACTGTGTTCAGAACTATTAAAAGGAATTGTGTAGGGGCGGGAAAGCATCTCTTCCCTAATTCATTTTGCCACATGCTTTGGGAGATTCTATTTGTATCAGAAATTTCAGTCTTATATAGAAGCATGATGAGATATTTTTCAAGGTGGAAACTGAGAATCAGTAGGCTGTATCTATTGGAAGCTCCAGAAGGCAGGTGCTGGGACCAAGTTAGGAGGAGAAGAGGATTACAGGGGGACCCAGCTTCTCAAGGATCGAGGATCAGGGGAGGTGGACTTGGGGGTGTCAAGCCTCAGACATGGTGCAGGCGGGACCATCACCCTGTGCCCTGTGCCCTGGGGAAGGGCCTGAGGCTGAGCAGAAGGTGCCAGCAGCTGGGGAGTCGTCCGCCTGGAGTTTTTGCAGATGAACAGCCAGTTCTGTTTTGAAGGGAGACCTGAGTGGTGGTCCACACTTTGTCACTGCATGTCTCCGGGACCCGTGACTTCCTTGGGAGTAGAGATTACTAAATCCTGGTACAGGTTCACTTGAAAGGCAGGAAGATTCCTAATGGCTCCTTAAGGTTAATACTTGCTAAATGGGATCTGGTTTTTGTTTCAGGTTCTCAAAGGAACAGTTTTTACATATACTTCTAAATAAATGTGTCCTAAATCCAAGAACAAAAGCTATCACTTTTTGGTTAAGTCTTTGTGGTTATATCTGTAGAGTCAGGAAACCAAAATGAAGTCAGGAGAATAAGTTTCCTAAACCGAATCAGACTCCATCCCTCTAAACTTCCCTCCATAGTAGGGAAGCTGTATTTGTACATGTTCTTACTGGCTTATTCTGTGTGTGTGTGTGTGTGCATGTGTGCATGTGTGTGTGCACGCATTAGTAGGGAAGAGTGGGAGCATAATGGATATGATTTAAATTTTCTATTTTTGAAAATAATTCAAAGGAGAAAACATTACACAATGTTTCTTGTGTGTATGAAGTTTAACATCATAGCACACGTTGCTTTTCTCTAGCTAATCTTTGACTGAAAAGCACTTATCAAAGGCCAGTAATTCGTTTAACGTGTTCTAATAGATGCATGCATTCCTGAACCACACTAGGTAAAAGTCCCTTTTGGCCCTTAATCGGTTTTATGTAGTTTCAGCCTATTTATTCCATTTCTTGTCCATCCGAAAAATGTATTCCAGATGTTTTCGTGGTTCGAGCTCCAGGAAAACCAGTGTGGAAGAATGCTGGGTCAGTGAACAGAAACAAGGGAATACTGCAGTTAGAAAGGCATTGCAACTTGATACAGCCCAGGGGGTCTTTATTTCTTCCCTTTGTTCAAACTTGAAACTTAAAAAAAAGTTTTCATCGGTTAGACTATTTTTTTCTAGAAATGTGCTTGGGGAAAGAAAGTTTTTTTTAAAAAAATCTCCCTCATAATTATCGTCAAGTTGTGCCAAGTAGCTGACTCTAACCCTCAGGTATCACTGTGGGTTGCACTTTCAGAGCCTGGTTGGACTCACAGGGAAGCAACCCTGGGGACGCTGCGGGTTTAGCCTCACAGGGCGCCAACCACCGAGCCCATCCTGGACGTGAGGCCTCGGGTCATTTGGAACCAATTTAATGGCTCGGTGTTTCCAGTAATTTTCTTTTCCACAAATGACAGAAATTTGAGCCAAACACTGGGGAATATATTTTCTGGAAGAAAGCAGACTGCTTTGACGTGCACGGCTTTCTTTTTTTGACTCCTTTCAATTATTCAGAGACTGCTCTAAATGTTTTGTGAGGATGTTACCTGGTCTGCTGGTTTCCCACCCTGAACTGGTTTTTTGAGGCTGAAGGTGGGTTATTTGCATTTTTGTAAAATTACCTCAGGAGGAGAAGCGGGTTGGATATTTACTCAGACGAGGTTTAAGGACCTGGCTCCTGATCCTTGCCTAGCGTCCTCATTAACAGTTTAAACATCTACCTGTCTCTGGTGAGGAGGAGTCGGCCCTTAAGTCCAGTCCCTTGTTTAGGACACCGGTCCCTTGTTTAGGACACCATGGAGCTCTGCACCAGCTTCCGCTGTGCTCTGCTCCAAACTCAGGTAGGGCGTCCTTGCTTTCCTTTCTGTTGGCCCTCCAGACAGAACGAGGTGCAGTTATTCCCCGAATAGCACTCCACGTACACATAGGTTTCCCGTAGTAATAACAGGAGAGGTTGTAGCAGAGACAAGGGGGGTAAATGCAGCCAGCACTTACTGAGCGCTCTCTGTGTGCACGTCCCGCCCCCTGAGCTCTGTGTCATCCGGTTTAATCTCTGCGAGATTGTTTGACTATCCCTGTTATTCAGTGGGAAACTTCACAGGCCTTCAACTAGACCGTTGTGGAACTGGGATAAACACCTAAAGTATGTGGTTATACCTTAAAAATGCATTCCAGTATACAGTAGGTGCAAACAAATGCCGCTCGATTCCACTTACACGAGGTACCTAAGAGTCAGATTCCTAGAGTCAGAAAATACCTTGGTAGATGCCGGGGTTTGAGGGAGGGGCGGTTGGAAGATGGGGCGGGGAGCAGGGGACTTAGTGTTTACTGGGGACAGAGTTTCAGTTTAGGAAGATGAAACATTCGGGAGGCGGGTGATGGAGAGAGCTGCTCAACGATGTGAATGTGGTTGGTGCCACAGGGCTGCACAGTTAGACGTGGTTAAAATAGTGTGCTTTATATTACGTGACTTTTACCACAGTAAAAAAAAAAAAAAAGCTCTTAATGAGTGTCGTTCTAGAGCCTGCCCTTGACCCTGGGGCCATGTTTCCCCATAGGTGACAGGGAAGCACTGGCAGGTTTCAACGACAGTAACCTAGAGTTTCAGCCAGCCTCTTGCGGCATAGGTCTGTGGAAAGGAATCTGAATTATCCTCCTCTTGCCAGTGCTTCCTGAAAACCAGTTTCCCCTTGGCTTCCGGGCAGTGGAACAGGGAAACGTTGGCTCCTCCCCCTCCACTTCTTGCCAACAGCACCTCCTTCTGCCCATTACCCCAGCCTGCAATCTGAGGGCCATCCTGGACTTCTCTTTCTCCCTCTGAGTCTTGTATTCAACCCATTGCCGCTCCTTGAGAATTTTCCCTCCTGGGCGTTTCTTAAATGCCGCCTCTTCATTCTGTCCTGCAGCTGCTCACCCAGATTAGTCATGGATTATCCGTCACCAGAAATGCCAGTGGCTGCTTTCCATTTCCCCAGCCTGATCCCCACCAGCGCCAAGCCCCTCACCCGCCGCCACCCCGCCCGACCCAGATCACTTTTCTACCCAGCCACCAGAGAAGATATATAAACCTCACCTTGTCATCCTCTAGCTTCTCTTGCACGTTCAAGGCTGGAAGACTTAGGCGTCTTGTGAGAATAAAGCAAAGGCCTTAAGGATTGTTCACAGTTTCCTTTTTTAAAGCATCCTTTTTGAAGCAGTTATTGTCAGTTGGGGAACTGACTATAACTGCCTAGTGTTATTGGTAAACTCTGTAGTTCAGGGAGCAGTAGAATGCCCGGAGGGTACTGGCCATCAAATGAGTTAATAACCTAAAATGGATAACCCAAGTCAACTTAAGGACATTTAGTGATTTTTTTTAAAAAGTATTAACACAGTGTTCCAAGCCTTACAAAGGACCGGGCAAGCATGCAGGCATGTGGAAGACATGTGTCCATCTTGGCATGAAACATCTGTATTTGCTCCAGGAAGATGTCATGGGTATGCATGTTGGAGTGAGGTCAGAGTTCCTTTGTTGGGTTAGTTTTCATTCTGTATGTAAACCAGCCAAGAGGCATACATCCTTCAAGAGGCATACATCCTTCATTGTATTTAGAAATATTAGTACAAGATGAGGTGGCAGAAGGAAGGAATCATTGGGGGGGAAAAAAGGAAATAGAGGCTTTGTCAAAATCTAGCAGTGCATTTATCATGTGGGGATAGACAGTATTCTGCCAAAATGACATAAATGAAGCTATGATCTGAGTAAAGAACTTTTGTATTTGTACAGATGGCAAATTACTTTAAGATTAGCATTATTCTAAAAGGATTTTAGAGAATTTTTTTTTTAATACATTCAGAAAGAGCTATTTCAGTTCTTCAATCGTGTTGAAAAAGAGGAGCTTAGTAGATACTGGCATTTCAATCTAATTACAAAAATAGTTTGTGTAATGACAGTTTTTAAAGGGGAAGAGAGGGGGATCAGGTTGTAAACTCACTGTTTTCCTTGATTTTCAGCAATACCGTGAAGAACTGGATGCCAAGTTTAATGCTGACAAGTTTAAGTGGGAGAAAATGTGCCATAGAGAAGCTGCAGTAATGCTGAAAGCCTTTTTCAGAGAACTGCCCACCTCTCTCTTTCCCGTGGAATATATACCTGCCTTCATCACTCTAATGGAAAGTAGGTGGAAGAAGTTACATGTGAATGGATAAGATACAAGGTCAATGAAGTGGCACAGAGCAGAATAAAGATGCATAATCAGATGTGATCATAAGTGTATACATTTGCTGCTTCCTGGTAATGCTTGGCGAAGTATTGAGTTTGATGGTAAACTGTCATCTCTTTGCATGTTTATATTTAAAGTCTGGTCATTAGGATCTAGAGGGTTTTATAATGCTGGCTCAGATGATAAAGAATCTGCCTGCCATGCAGGAAACCCTGGTTCTATCCCTGGGTCAGGAAGATCCCCTGAAGAAGGGAATGGCCACCCTCTCCTGTGTTCTTGCCTGGAGAATTTCATGGACAGAGGAGACTGGTGGGCTACAGTCCATGGGATTGCAAAGAGTTGGACATGACTGAGTGACTTTTCATAATCATTAAAAGGCAGAGAGGGATGTAGATGGACCAAGGTCTTGAGATATGAATTCCTGCTCAAACATCTGTTAACCATGCAGTCAGCCTTTCTGAGCTTTATGGCTGCCCCTATAGATTACAGATAATAACTACTTGTCAAAGTTGTTGTGAACAGTGAACGAAGACATCTAAGATAGTGACTGGTATATAACAGTCCTTCAAGAAATATAAGATCTCTCCCTTCTTTAAATCCAGTGTGCTAGATCCGATGATGTAGCATGAAACAGGAAAGTGTTTGTCTCTGAAAATTACTATATAGCATAGTGTTTCTGAAACTTATAAAGTCACATAGATGAGGCCTTAGCTGAGATGCATGCGTGCATGCATGCTAAGTTGCTTGAGTTATGTCCACCTCTTTGCGACCCCATTGGAACCCCATGGACTAGCCCAACAGGCTCCTCTGTCCATGGAATTTCCCAGGCAAAAACACTAGAGTGGGTTGCCATGCCCTCCGCTAGAGGATCTTCCTGACCCAGGGATCTGAACCTGTGTCTCTTAGGTCTCCTGCATTGGCAAGTGGATTCTTTACCATTAGCACCACCTGGGAAGCTCTTAGCTGAGGTATTTGGATAAAGAAACTATAGAAACTGGACAGCATGTGTTGTATTTGGCAGTAAGAAAGTAATTTCATCCTAAGTGTTAAATATTCAAGAAGGTGTGATAGAAATTTAGAAAAGTAGAAAGGGGTTACATAGTGTGGGCTTTGACCACTAACCTGAGGAATTCAGGGTTCACAGCCTACATATGTATAAGCTTGCTAAGTAAATGGTGATTCTGTTTGGACAGAAAGAGGCCGTGGCCAGATTGAGAAGATATATCCATATAAAGGGGTTGGCCACTGCTCAGTTATCGAAGAGGTTACCACGCCGGAGTGAGAGCCAAAATGCAGGCCTTAATGATGAAAGTCTTATTAGTAATTTGAGAACATGAGCCAAAAACTGACATTTTAAAACACTACATGAGCGTAACAAGTATTAACGGTATCTTCCAGTTTACAACCTTCTGCAGGTTGGCCAGAACCATCAAATCCTTAAAACCACAATGAAAGAAAATAATAACAACATCTGAAGTTTTTTGACAAAACTTGTCCTGAAAATTAGTTGGTTCTCAATCTTTAAAATGTTTAACTAAACCAGATTCATAAAATAATGCTTTATGTCTTCAGAGAAGAGACTATGATTAGAGACTTTTCTAAGCTTTAATTGACATGCTGTGACCAGTGTCTCTGTTCTTTGTAAGATGTAGCGTTTTTGTTTTATGACAGAGAGAACTATTTCTCTTATTCTTTCTTTTTTTTAATTTCATATATTGTATTGAGTTGGCCAAAAAGTTAGTTCAGGTTTTTTCCATAACACCTTATAGAAAATCTGAACAAAGTTTTTGGCCAACCCAATATATTCCCAGTTCTAGAATTTCCAGTGGCTACTTTATACCTATTTTCTATTTACTGACCTTACCTGTCTTTTCATTCATTGTAAGTATGTTTTCCTTGAGCATAGCTTTCTTTCACATCCTTGAGCATAGTTATCAATATGATAACTACTTTACTAGTTCTGTCAGTATGATAGCTACTTCATAACTAGTTTTAACATCTGGGTCATCTGAGGTTGGTCTCTGTTGATTGTCTCTTCTCTTGAAAATGGGCTATTGTTTATGTCAAGTAACTTTAAACTGTATCTGTAACATGGTGGCTTTTTTTTTTTGGAGACCCTGAACTCTGTAATATTTCTCCAGAGAATGGGGTTTTTTGGTCGGTTTTGCTTTTTGTTTGTATTTAGGCAGACAGTTTGTTATTTAATCTTTACCTGTGCTACTCCACATGTGCACGATTTATGGGGTGAGCCAAGATTTGGGTGGATTTTAAACCAGAATGGGGGCATTCTACCTCTTGACCTTTCTGGGATTCCCCATAACTCCCCAGTGTGGTCATCCTGAACCCCGCCTTCTCATTGTTCAGGCCAGAAAGACTGGGGCTTTCTTTTGGAATTTTGCCACCTCATGCCTTGTTCTCTTTGGCCTGACTTCAGACTAAAAGCCAGGTAATTGGACACTCTCCCTCCGCTATTCCCTAATTCTAAGTGTCCGGTCCTGTCCTGAATCTGCCTGCTTTTGTTCATTCTCCACTGCCTTGTGTGGCTGCTTTTTGTACTTTGCCCAGAGTTTATAGTTATCTTAGGGAGAGTTGATTGGCAAGGAGCTTACTCAGCCATGGCAGAAGCAGAACCTCTTTATTTGTAAGTCAGAAACACAGGAGTTTCTGTAAAGTTTGCTGTCCTGGAGAATGGGCTACAGAAGTCTTAGCGTCACCTTGATCTACAGCTTATATACTGAACAGTTCATCAAAACAAATGGTGCCACAGAGGGATTTTTTGTTCTAGTTTTTTTTTTTTTTTTTCCTTTTGGTCTCAGGAAATTATGCAAGGAGGAATCAGTCTCGCATGTAAGATCTGTTCAGAGAATTGCGTTTAAGAAGGAAATCATATTTAGTCCTTCTTCATACTTCTATTCAGATGTTGAAGCCAGTGTGCTTCAGGGAAAGGAGAGAATCTGGAAAAGATCCTGAGAAGGTTCACAGGAGGGTCCAGTTTTCTCTATGTGACTTTGAAAGTGGAAAATACTAGATTGCAGTGATTAATTTGATACCAGCCAACCCTGCAGGGAACCCAGAGTTCTGGGCTGTGACCAGCAGGGAAAATGGCCTTTTTCCCACCTGGGGTATGCTCTAGTTTTAATGAGATTTCTGAAGGGAAGAACAGTGGACATCTGTGTGTTTAAGCCACCCCTAGTTTTACTCTAAAATATAGTCTTTTCCACTTTGTATTTTCTCTTTTCAAACCTGGTCCAAAAATTTTCCATAAAATTAGAAGACTAAGGATCAATCAAACCTTAGATACTTTCATGAAAACTTTAATAACTTTCTGGGAAAATAATGACCTCAGGGCAGGGGGGAAGAAAGACTCAACTAGGATGCCATAAATGAATTAACTGCAAAACGATTAACCACAAAACAGTGCAGGGCCAGGTTTCCTAAGGGAAATGAAAATGGATTATTTGCCAGTTTAGATTTTTAATCTTAAAGGGGATTTTGTAATTTATCTGGAATTGATGGAAATACAGAGCCTGCATCTGCATCTATTGTTTTCCTCCAGAGGTTTTCTGGGTTGCATTAGAAAATTATAGACAGCCTATAGCCTGCAAGATCTGCATTAAAATCATGTCTTCTCTGTCCCCAAACATTTATACTGAGACATACTCCCGATGGTGCCTGTGATTCAGACAAAGTCACGTCAGCATGCATTAGCCATTTTTAAAACAACCTGGACCTGTGTCATTTTTGTTTACAAATCTGACATAAATTTTTAAAAATCCACATGAGGATTTGCTGGGCAATATGACATGAGCCTATAAATACTCCTGCCAACTGTTCCTTCATTTTGTGGTTACTCACATCAGTCATCCACTCCTGACTCGGGTGCCCATAACCTCCTGTGACCTAGGAACTTGTCGCAAGAGTGTTTCCACTACTGTAAAGCCAAGTAACTGTAGGCAGCTGACTGCCTTTATCCACTGAGCCGTAAATTGATAGATTTTCCTGCAAGTTGAGAGCTCCCCAGGGATTACAGAACTGCACACTTCCCTCCAGGGCCTCCCCACCAAGAGACCACTTCAGGGAGAAAATAGAGAGAACCGGACAAAGCCGGATGCTCCAGCTTACCCTCCGTTTTCAGCACAGCGGGTTGTGGATTATCCCGTTGTTGGATGGATTTTTCTAAAATCCTTTCCCCCAAACGGGGAAAGAGCCAGTATTGAGAGCACACAGAAGTAGGATGCCAACCCTCTGGCGACACCTTCTGTCACTGCCGAGGCATAAAATAGTCAAGAATCTCCAGCAATCCAGCTGTGGTCACCTTCCCTTGTGGCTCAGCTGGTAAAGAACTTGCCTGCAGTGCGGGAGACCTGGGTTCAATCCCTGGGTTGGGAAGATACCCTGAAGGAGGGAAAGGCTACCCACTCCAATATTCTGGCCTGTATAGTCCATAATGGGGTCGCAAAGAGTCGGACACGACTGAGTGACTTTGACCTCACTTTCCATCCACATCCCTTTAAGATCTGAAGTCAGTGTCACTGATCAGAATGACACCTACAGAGGTAACTGTGCAGGCACTGATGTGAACACTCTATGCATTAACTCGTTTAACCTTGGTAAGGGCCCAGTGAGGTAAGAATGATGACAGTCCCCATTTTACAGGTGATAAGATAGAAGCATAGGGGTTGAATAGCTTGCCCAAGGTCACTCAGGGACTTAGTAGTCGATGCAGAGTTTGAATCTGATTCTAGAATCTGTGTTCCTAATAATTGTGCCTGGCTGTCTCATTATGTGGAAATAAGATTTATGTTGTCTTGAATCGAGCTTTAGGCCAACTGTTTATAGCATCAAAGTAAAGGCAAGGTCTGTGCAAGTGCTTTGAAAAGGGAACTGTCACACTGATCTAGAACTATTTTGAGGGTCTCATTGGCCACCTGCCCCAGCACTGGAATTCTGGGATGCTAAAAGGGAGTTGATAGAGCCTGTCTCCTCTCCAAGTGAACAGACTCACGTTCATGGTCACAAAACCCAAGTCTTTACCACTGAAAGCTGTCAGGGCCCTCCTGTGCCACTAGGCGTTAGTTAGCAAGAGACGCTGTCGGGATGCATTAGCGTTACTCAACACGTGGTTATTTCTGTTTTCTTGTCAGGAGGGCCTCACATCCGAGTACAGTTTCAAGCCTTACACCTCATGGTCATGGCACTGCCTGATGCCAACAGGGACACAGCCCAGGTAGGTTGTATCAACGTCACGATCTGCCATCAACTCTTACTGGTCAGAAGAAATGGCCCAGGTGGAAAAATGAAAACTGTGTGTATGTCACACATACTGTACAGAATTCAAACTTGGAAAACCAAAGAGCATCTCCTTTTAGGAGTTCAACCTTCTCCGTGAATTTCAGAAAGTTCTAATAGGCATTTATACGTTGGTGGCCCAGCCAAACTTTTATCAACCAGTTGAGCCTGCTGCAAGCTTTTTGCCTTTCCTGACAGCCACTCCTGTTCTCCAGAGGAAGCCAGGAAAGAATGTGAGTCCCAGAATCTTCTTTGAACATTTCCGTTTCATTCATTCATTCAATCTATTAAGAGAAACTGAGTGTCTATGATGTGCCAGGCACTGGGCTAGGGTTAGGAGTAGGAAGAAGCCAAGATGGAAGGCTTAAATGGAATAACATCAGAAGTAAATGAAACCCTGATTTAAATGAAGTTTCTAGAATGTTCATGTCTTACCATAATTCAATTTAAAGAATGATAGAATCAGGTTTTTAGAGATCTCCTGATTGGACCTTGACCTTTTCCAGATTAAGAAAATTAAGCTGAGAAAAGTTATTTCTCCTTTATTAAAACATTAGAACATTTCATAGAGTTATATTCCACAGATCTCCATCCAAAATATTCCTCCTTTGCTTTCAGATTCATTTATTTATGTTTGCAAAGATCAGGGTTTCTGTTGCTGTTTTGATCCTGATTCTGCATACATTAGGAAATCAGTTATAAGTACAGCAGCTGCTCAGGCTCTTTTAAGTGAATTGAGGTGAGATGAGGAAGAATTGGAAAGAGCCCATCATTTGGGGGCCAGTAAACACGATGCTGAAAACAAAGCTGATCCTTCGTGCTGCCTCCTGTCAGACATTTCAGCTTGATGAGGACCTTTTCTCCTCCGGTGAAACCATCTGCCAATTGTATTACATCCTCCACCCAAGACAAGGAATAGGCAGAGGCATACAAATGTCTGTTTCTAGTACAATTTGGTAATTTTTCAAAAGCTAGAAATTTAGTAGCTTTGTTTTCTTTCCTTTATCTGAACAATTTTTATCTTTCCAAAAAAATTAATTTGGTATCAGATATCTGGGTCAAAATGTCATCTCCCCTTTCATATCACCAAGGATGGAGCAATGACTGAAGAATTCAGCCCATTTCTAATAGAACACCCTCTTCACTAGCTCTCTTCCACTGTAAATTATGACTGGAATGAAGATGAAGCTAGTGCGTTGTGCAGATCAAGAGCTCTGGCTGAGGAGTTAGGCTTCTTTGGGCAAGTCCTGGCTCTGCCATTTACTTACATAACACTGGACAAAGCTACTCAGTCCCTCCCCGCCCTACTTTCTGTAACTGTAAAATAATATTAACATTAAATAATAGTACCTACCTCCCAGGCTTTGAGGTGATGATGAAATGAGTGGATGTATGTAAAGTACTAAAAATAATACCTGGCTCTCAGTTAACCCACAAACAAAGGGTAGCTATAATCACTAGTATGTGCATATGTTACAGATACTGTACAGAAATCAAACTTGGAAAACCGAAGAGCATCTCCTTTTATGATTTCAACCCTCTTGGTGAATTTCAGAAAGTTCTGATGGGCTGTTATATGTTGGTGGCCCCGCCAAACGTTTATCAAGCTTTCTTTTTTTTTTCGATAGTGAGAGCAACTGCATATAAGCATTTCCCTTTGGTCTGCTGAACACTCCAAAATTGAAAAGCAGCAGAAAAATGACACCCCCGAAATAAAAGTTTTCTGCTTTTCGACTGACATATTTGTGAACTGAGAAATTAGATACTCATTTTGTTGTTGCTGTTCTTTAAACTGTTTTAATCTCTTTGTTTTTAAATTTTTTGTTGAGTTATTGACATACAATCCTCTGGAGAAGGGGCTGGCTCCCCACTCCAGTATTCTGGGGCTTCCCTGGTGGCTCAGATGGTAAAGGATCCGCCCGCCATGTGGGAGACATGGGTTCCATCCCTGGGTTGGGGAGATCCTTTGGAGAAGGGAATGGCTAGAGAATCTGTACAGTCTGGACCCCTATACAGTCCAGGGCTTTGCATAGAGTTGGGCATGACTGAGTGACTTTCACTTTTGACATAACATATTGATTTCAAATATACAGCATGATGTTTTGATATTAGTATGTACTGCAGAGCAGTCACCATACTAAGTCTTGTTACCCTCCATCACCATTACAGAAAATCTTTTTTTCTTGAGAGAACTATTAAGATTTACTCTCTTAAAAAAAAAAAAAAAAAAGATTTACTCTCTTAGTAATTTTCAAATATGCAATACAATATTATTGACTATAGTCATCATGCTATGTGCTGTATCCCCATAACTTATTTACTTCATAACTTATTTATTTTAAAGCTCAGTTTTTTTAAATGTGTTTTTCTTTCCCAAGGAAACAGAAAATATTTTAAACAATAATTAAATTAAGAGTGAGTTGCTTTTCCTCCTTCACAACAAAACTGCATTTCATGTTTATTTGAGCTGTAATGTTTTTTCTCCCTTGTTTATTGTTTAATTTTAATATCTGTCAAACTTGCTTAAGATAAAAGAAAAGAAAACGCAAACTATTATTTATAGCGATCCCAATATGACAAATTCCATAAAAAATGGAGCTGTTATGAAGCAAAGAAATAAATAAATTCTTCACATTTCTCATTCACACTTTCAAGCAGTTAAAGAAGAAACGTGACATGTTTAGCCATTCTGTAGTTCTGACCATTTTCTGGAGGCCTGGTGAATGGGTATAGAAATGAATGACAGTAATCAGTGATGCCTTTTTATGATTTACAACTAATGTGACACCGTGCTGCTTCTTATTAGGCCCTCATGACATTCTTCAATAAAGTCATTGCCAATGAATCAAAAAACCGCATGAGTATATGGAACATTTCTACCATCATGGCACCGAATCTTTTCTTCAGTAGAAGCAAACATTCTGACTGTGAAGAATTACTGTTAGCAAACACTGCTGCCCACATCATCCGTCTGATGCTCAAGTACCAGGAGATGTTATGGACGGTGAGTACCAATGTGACGACCTGGATGTTCCTCTTGCATCCACCAGCACCCACCCAGGAAACATAGAGGCTGGTTAGCAAGCAGTGCCCTCAGTCACAAGGGGAGATAGGAGACATGATCCCGAGTTCCTGGTGGCATCTTTGGCATTCCACAGGGCTACTCGCTCCCAAACTTATTTTCCTTTAAACAGGAATTCTAATAGATTTTCCTAATCTTTATGAGGACAGAACCACAGTTCCCGGTTCCTAGATACTGAGTGGCCAGAAGGAGTAAACATAACTGAAGACAGACTCTACCAGGGCGGGTCAACCCACGTTTTCCTTCTATTCAGGCTCTGTTTCTTCTCCAGGTTCCGTGTTTCTTAATCGCTCAAGTCAGAAGAATGAATGAAGCCACCATGTTGTTAAAGAAGCCGCTCCCAAGTGTCAAAAAGCTGCTAAGGAGGAAGACCATAGAGCGAGGGGTAATGAGACAATAAATAAATGCACGAATGTCATGACCACCCAGGCTCTTCTGTCTCAAAGTGATGGACAAAGTAGCTTATAATCATGAAGCAGAATTGTTATGTTCTCACAAAGTGTCACTCTTGTGACTGTGAACACTGTGGAAACTGCATTCATGACAGAGTGCTGTGGTATTTCCATTTTGTTGAATTAGGTGCTTTTTGCTTGAAGTTTTTGAATTCTGTCTGTCATCATGAGAGATAATTCATTAATATTAATAAAGATAATTCCGTTAATATTCTCTCAAGTACTTAAGGGCAAATGGTTCTTACAGATGCTGAGAGTCAACATTTTAATCCCTGTGAACTGGATTTAAGGGTGGTCCAGCTGTCAGTGTATCTAATAGCTAGAGACTGAGATTTCCATGGTGAGTGGATGCTGAAAGGATATCTAATCCTCAAGTCATTTAGTGTAAATTTGTTGCACTTCAAAGAATTTTTGCCTTAGCACAGTTGTTTGTGTGGAGATGCATAATGGGAACAGGCTTTAGAAGAATTATCTTTACTGCTTTAAAGATCTCTGAGGACGATTGCGAGTGTCAGGCATAGCATTTGGCCTTGAGGAGGATGGAAAGTACAGGAAACTCACTTTGTCCTTAAAGGAATGTGTATCCAGCAGAGAGATAATCTGATAGAGAAGTGTACACAAGAGCCATGGATATGCATTCCGTGTCAGGCGTGCTGTGCAGATAGTGGCCTGGGGCTCACACAGAGGAGAAGGAAGTGTGTCCAATGTGGAGCGTGTGGAGGCTTCGTGGAGAAAGTGGCATTTGAACTGCACCTTGAAGGATGGACAGCATTTTAAAGGGAACAAGGAGAGGAGAGTTCATTCAAGGAAAGAAATAGTGAATCCCGAGGCAGTAAGGTAGAGGTATTGCTAACTGATCTATCACAGTCAGGATGGATGGCTGCATTCCCTCACTATATACAGGTAAAGGGATTTCAGATCAAGTAGAACCAACATACTAAATTTGGGGGAAATTTTTTGTTTTAATTGAGAAAAAATTCACATAAAATTTGCCATTTTAACTATTTCAAAATGTGTAATTTTTAGTATCTATTTCTAGTATAATTCGCAGTATTGTACAACATCACCACTATCTAATTTCAGAATATCTTTACCATCCTCAAAAGAAACCCCATACCAGTTAAGCATTCACTCCTCACTACGCCCCTCCCCACGATCCCTGACAAACTCTCCTCTACTTTGTATCTCTATGAATTTATCTACCTGGACATTTCATGTAACTGGACTCATACAATATGTGGCCTGTTGTGTGCGTGACTTCTGTCACTTAGCATCATGACTGCAAGGCTCATCCTGTGGTAGCATGTATCACTACTTCACTTTTTTTGTTTGTTTGTTTTGCATTTCTCTTGGACATCTGTTGGGTCATATGGCAACTCTATTTGTTGAGGATTTTTGCACCAACTTTTATAAGGGATATTGGCCTTTAGTTTTTTGTTCTTGTTATGCCTTTGTCTGAATTTGGTATTAGGGAAATAATAGCCTTACAGAATGAGTTAGAAAGTGGTTCCTCCTTCTATTTTTGGAAGAGTTTGAGAAAGGTTAGTGTTATTTCTTTAAACATGTGGTAAAATTCACCAGTGAAGTCACCTGGTCCTGGACTTTTCCCTGTAAGAATTTTTTTTATTACTAAAGTTCTTGTTATAGCTCCATTCAAGATTTTCTGTTTCTTTTTGAGTCAGTATTGATAGTCAGCGTGTTTCTAGGACTTTATATCATCTAGGTTATCTAATTTGTTGAAATACTATAAATATTATATTATTATAATCTTTTTTAGGTTTGTATTAATGTTCCCTCTCATACTCTTGATTAATAATTTGAATCTTTTCTTTTTTTCTTGGTGAATCTAGCCAGAGGTTTGTCAATTTCTTTGGTCTTTTTGAAGAGCCAACTTTTGTTTCATTGATTTTCTCTATTTTTTGTTTTTCTCTAGCCCTTATTAAAACTCAGATCTTTATTTTTTCCTTCTTTATGCTTGTTTTGAGTTTGGCTGGCTTTTTTCACTTTCATAAGATGGAAAGTTAGGCAACTAGTTTGAGGTTTTTTTTTAAAGTCAGCATGTACCTCTGTAAATTTTCCTCTGGGTACTTTTGGCTCCATCCAGTAAGTTTTGGTGTACTGTGTTTCATTATGGTTCATTTCAAGGTATTTTCTAATTTCCCTTGGACCCATTGGTTATTTAGGCATAAATTTTCTAAATTTCCTTTTGTTATTGATTTCTAATTTTATTCCATGGTGGCTATGTAGCCTGTGTTGTATTATTTTGATATTTTAAACTTGACTGAGACCTGTTTTGTGGTCTAACATACTGTATATCCTGGACAGTGTTTTATATGTGCTTAAGAATGGATTCTGCTGTCACTGTCCTACAGATGTCTCCTAGATCAACTTCAGGTTCTTCCCCCTCCCCAGGGTTGCTGTCTGTTATAGCTGTTATATATTTGTTAATGACTTTGCTGCTGAACTAATTTTCTTATGTCTCTATGTTTTCTGTGGCTGCTCAAATCTCTGTTCCGTTAGCCTAGTGGTTTGCTGGTGTTTGCACAGAGATTTTCTTAGATACCTGGAGCGAAAAATATCTCCCAGTCTTTGCAGATGAGCTCTGTGTGTTTGTGTGCTTGACACACCTTCAGCATTCAGCCAGGCAGCTTACAACTTGGCCTGAACTTTAGTTCCTGTTTGGACAGTAAAGGTCAGCCAGAGGTGAGCACTTAGGTTCTTTTTAGGTCTTTCCTGAATATGTGCACAGCCCTGAGCATGCACATGACCTTCTAGGTTCTCAAGAATATGTTGGAGCTTTTCAAAGACCTTACTCCCCAAAGCGTCTAGTTCCCTAGGCTTGCCTCCCAAGATTTTTAGTTAGTTTATATTTTCCCCTGCTCTTAGGCACTGCATCAGGCAGCAGTGAGTAAAACATTTGCCTATAAATGTTTTCAACATCACACCACTTTAGCACTGGTCAGGTTCCAAGTCAGACAAGATAAAGGCTAGCCAGTCTTCCAGGGAACAAATAATTAGAATTCCTTGTGAATGAGGTCCCTTCCACGCCCTTTGGTACCTGCACCAGGAATGCAGGCGGTTATTTTCAAGGCTGTCACTGAGCTGTGGAGCAGAGATGGGAAAGTGTAAACTAAGATGCCACTGAGTTCACCATTCTGATCAAGACTCAGTTGTTTTCCTTACTTAAGCACCTCCCCTGGTTGCCACTTTCTGGAGTTCTGAAGAAGTTGACAGTGACAGGTTTTTCCAGTTTGTTCATTGCTTTTATGGAGGGACAGACTTCTTACTCTTTGCTATTTTCATTCTGGAAAATTTTAATGGTGTTAGTATGATGTGTGGAGTTGAATCTGAGGTCAGGTCAGGCTTTGCGAGCCCACGCAAGTTTAAGTCTATCTCTGAGCCTCAATTTTCTTACATTTCCACTTTGGGGGGAAAAGTAATGATACCTACCTATTTCACTGAGTTGTCATCAGCATCAACTCACATATAATGTGGGTGTAAAGAACTGTGTGATGCTTTATGCATGTCAGTTGCGTTAGTGTTTTAATTATAAGTAGAACTAAGTAGAATTTTAAAAGGTTATACATACCATGGAAGCAAGCACTTAAAGATGAAGAAATAGTCTTCTTTGGTTCTCTTATACTATATCGTAGTTTTACTTCTTGACTTAGACTGATAGTTCATTGACAGTTTACAAAATTCAAAAGATTGGAAGGGGAGAAACTATAGAAAAAAGTTGGTTAGCTCTGACTTCCCCTCCTGAGAACAAGTAATATAACCAATGACAGCATGTGTGCACGGGAACACACAGGTATATTTACTTGTAGAGAGGTGCTGTGACATACAGGCAAATATGAGAATGTGGTCTTCACCTTTTCCACACGAACGGTAATGTAGGTGAAGCTCTCCTGCATCATCTTTAATGACTTACGGAATCAAAGTGGTTATTCCACATCAGTCCACAAAGCCTTCCTCTTTGCTTCTTTTGCATGATATTCCAAAGGCACACTAACTTATTTAAATATTCCCAGATTGTTGAATAGTTAGATTGTGTCCAACCTTTTGCTATTAAAGTTTATGCATCAGTGAATAAACTTGCACATATGTCATTTCTCACAAAGGAAGACTGTTTGTAGGATGAAGTTATAGATGTGGAATTGTTGGGTCAGAGTGAATATGTTTTATAATTGGTAAATATTGCCAAAATGTTTTCCATAAAGGTTGTACCAGTTTACACTTCTAGCACCAGTGTGTGCTTGTTTTCTCAACATCAATTCTAAAGATTAAATGTGTTGGTGTTTTTTTTTTAGGTTACAAGCCCCAAGACATCAAAGGTACTGCAAAAATCAGCCTCTACAAGAAGAATGGTAAGAAAATAAATTATTCCCTCTCCTCCCTAATTATTAACTCCTTACATAGTATTCTTTGGCTCTATCTACCTTATCTGTATCTAATTTTGGTCATGATATCCCTTCACACTTGACATTTTCAGTGTAGCATGTGAAGGAATGGTATAGGGACTCAACTAACTGATGACTTGGAGTTTGTGGCTAGGGGTTCTGTTCACAAGAGTGAATACTCTGGAAAGTTAGAGGGAGCCTGTGATCATTATAACAGTCTCAATAATGTCAGGAGTGTGGAATTCATCTTAAGAGGCTTCTGGGGGGCACTGGTAGGGGAGGGATATCAAATGCCCCAAAGAGTGTTTTAGGAGGGTGCTCTTAGCTCCCTGCCCCCTCCCAGCTCCCGAACCCTGGCACTGGCCGTTCCTGCATGCTCTCCTGGTTCTCGCTGGTAATAGTAGAAATGTATTGTAAGAATTGACCCTTTAAGAATGGCTTCCTAGTGCTGCAGTAACAGTGCCACAAACAGGGTGGATTGAAGTGATAGAATTTACTTTCCCACAGTTCTGGAGGCTGAAACTCCGAAACCAAGGTGTTGTTTGGTTGGTTCCTTCTGAAGGCTGTGAAAGAAGGATGTGATTCTGACGTCATTCTTAGCTTTCGGCGATGCCGGGAGTCCTGGGCCTTCTTTAGCTGTGGATGAGGCATCATCCAATCTCTGCTTCTGTCCTCACTTGGCATTCACCCTGCATGCATGTGAGTGTGTGCACGTGTGTGTGTGTTCTCCTCTTATAAGGACAGCGGTCACCGGAGTACAGTGGCCGGTCACTAGAGTATACCGGTCCTTGGATTAAGGGCACATTGTACTCCTGTTTCCACAAGGTCACATTTTGAGGTCCTGGGGCTTAGAACTTCTGCGTATTTGATGGGGTTAGGAGGACACAATTCAACCCATATTTCCTCTAGGGGATATAGTGAGTCAATTCACATGAACCTTCTACATCAACAATACCATCCTTTGATAATGCACAGATTATTTAAAACAATTACCTGAGGTATAGCCACATCCTCAGAAATTTATTTATTTCTGTCCATCTCTAAATAGATAATTAATATTTAAAATCAAAATTTTGAAACAATGGGAATTTTCCATCCAGTTAGAACAGAACAGACTTTACTGTCCAGTAGACAGCACCATTCTTTGAATATTTCATGCAGACGGGAGCTCTGAGGTCCCAGGGCCCATGAGAGCCGCACACCCTCCCCAGCCATCCACACCCCGTCCTTCACAGTGTTCCTAGCACACTTCGAGGGGTCGAGTTCGGTGCCCATCTGGAATGTAATCTGGGATGACCATTCATTGCTGCTGACTAAAGAAACAGGTATATTTGAAAGGCACATTTTCAAATAGATCCTTAAATTTTCAGAAGGTTGACTTTCTTAAAAAAATTGAAATACAGAATCCTGCTTCAAGTAGGCCTATTCAGGACATTGTTCAAGAAAATGCACGGATAGAAACATTAGATCTCTGTCACAATCCAGTCTCACTTCCCTCGTGACTTATAAAAAATATCCATCTGTTTATCTGGCTGCACTGGGTCTTAGCGGTGGCACGCAGGCTCTTAGTCTTCATTGGAGCACACGGGATCTTTAGTTGCAGCAGGTGGGATCCAGTTCCCTGACCAAGGATCGAATGTGGGCCCTCAGCATTGGGAGCGCAGAGTCTTGGCCACCAGACCACCAGGGAAGCCCCCTCTCTTGTGACTTTAAGGCGTTATAGTGAGACCTAAGCCTGTAACAAAAGTAAAACCCCAGGTTAAGTTTAGTCATTAGCGAATCTCCTGTAAGAAAGGAAGCAGTGTTCTGTTCTGGCTCACGCCCCGTCATGTTCCCACGTTTCCCTCTTTTGGAACGCCACTGATTTCTGCGTCTCTTAAGTGCAATCGCTGAGTTTGACAGAACGTGCTGCCTTTTTCCTCCCTGGCAGTCCGACGTGCCAGAGGGCGTCATAAGGGTCCACGCGCCCCTTCTCTCCAAGGTGTCCATGGCCATTCAACTCAACAGTCAAACCAAAGTCAAAGACATACTGGCGAAATTTCAGTGTGAGAACAGGTGAGTAGATGTGAGAGTCTCTGTAAGGCAGATGGGCTTTTATCTGATGAGCAAATCTTTTATTTGAAAATTTGACCTTTTCGAAAAATTAGAACCTGTTACTTTAAGGACTTCACCAGTAACTGAAGAATCAAAAGTAGAGAAAGAAATATACCGTAGAATTATCAATAACAAAAGCTTTTTTTTCCCAAGGAACTTCTACAATTGAGATTCTTAAATAGGTAGATTTTCTGTGTTGGTGGCTTCATTTACTCATTGAGCTTTACTTTTTATTTGGATAAAAATTTTAGCAAGTTACTTTTTATATATCTTGATAGATTTCCAGGAATATTGTTATTCCAGGCTCCATTGGGCTTTAACATGACTGTAACAAGTACAGTTTATGTAGTGGAGTGAACGTCATAAAACCTACTATCAATGAACCTTAGGATCAGAGTGATGTTGACAAAATATTTTTGCATGACCACCTTGAAAGTGTGAAGATGTTAGTTGCTCAGTCATGTCCGACTCTTTGTGACCCCATGGACTGTAGCCTGCCAGGCTCCTCTGTCCGTGGAATTCTCCAGGTAAGAATACTGGAGTGGATTGCCATTCCCTTCTCCAGGGGATCTTCCTGACCCAGGGGTCAAACCCAGGTCTCCTGCATTGCAGGCAGATTCTTTACTGTCTGAGCCATGTCTGCCTTAAGTCACCCTAAAGAACATTAAGTCATGGTAAATGTTGGAGGATAAGGACAAGGGCGGGGTGTGGGGCTATCAGTGGGAACTAGGGGGACCATGTGGGGAAGGAAACACTGTAGCTTGATTGAATCCATGGGGCCCTTCTGTTGTGACATTGCACTCAGACATTGCAAGATGGGAAGAAGTACACAGGATGTGTCTGTATGTTTTCTTATATCTACATACAGATCTACAACTATTTCAAATAAAATGTTTAATTAAACAAAGAGGGTGCATATCCTTCTCCCTCACAGGGCAGAGAGAGGATAGTCTGTAACCATGTCTGTAAGTAACCAGGCTGACAGTTCAAGGAACCGGAGCTCAGCAGTGGCCTTTTCAGACTCTTCTATCCTGGCAGCCTAGTCCAGGGTGGAAAATTAAAATTGGCCAATTATTTGCTCCAACTTGCTTTCGTTATCAGGCAGAGACATACAACAAAGTCAGCCTTAGTTTGCAAAGCCCTGGGCAGGCTTAGAAATGTGGCATGGGCTAAGGAGAGAGCCCCATTCGATTTTTGACAACGGCAGAGATGAGGCTGGACTGCCTTTGAACTGAGAGTAATGCGGCCCATGACAAGGCAGTGTGAAGCCCCCAGCTGCTCCTTGGCCAGCCTTGATGTGCCAGCAACGGTGTCCCCTCTCGAGTGGAGCTGACAGTGTGACAGTTGTGGATGGAAAGGCTGGGGCGGCTGTGGAGCCCAGCTGCATCCTTCTTCCTCTCTGCCTCAGATGCTTCGCTGTGTCAAACAGACCAAAAAAAGCTTTTATCCTCCCTTCAGTCATCAGCATGATTTGTGGGGTGTATTCCACTCAAGGCAGAATGAATTGTTTGCTGCTATGGTACTTAATCCACAGGTTTACCTCAGAATCTCTGAAGAGGGTTGAAATTATATCGCTTTCTTCTTTTCTCAGTCATGGTTCATCAGAATGCATTAAGATCCAGAACCAAAGGCTATATGAAATCGGAGGTAATATAGGTAAGCATTTGTCGGTGATTTTTACTCCTACAGGCTCTGATTACTCTGTTGTTGTTCCGTCACTAAGTCGTGTCCCACTCTTTGTGACCCCATAGACTGCAGCACACCAGGCTTCCCTGTCCTTCACCATCTCCTGGAGCGGAGAAACTGAGTAATCTACTGATTACTCTGAGTAATGCTCTAAAGGAAACAGGATGCTATTATCGTGTTAATAAGAGATGGTAGGATGGCATCACTGACTCAATGGACATGAGTTTGAGCAAATTCTGGGAGATAGTGAAGGACAGGGAAGCCTGGTGTGCTGCAGTCCAATGGGGTCGCAAAGAGTCAGACACGACTGAGCCACTGAACAATTGTGTTAATAAAAGCATATTTTACAAGTTTCTTAGATATAAAATCAAAATCAAAGTGTCTGTTTTTTTTTTTTAATTTCACAGAAGAATAGTGTAACTTTCCTAAAAAAGTGTTCCTAAAATATTTTCAAAATTTACATGTAAATATTGTAGTTGACGTGGAGTAGGTTTCTGAGTCTTTTAAAGATGACTCTGAAAGTTAGAGTGTCTCTGGAGATTCGGGCAAATGAAAGGAAAAGCTGTGGCGCTTTCAGAGTCTTGACATCCTTTTGGTTGAAGTTCACTGTTCAGCTCTCAGTCCAGGTTCATCCTCTCCCCCTGAGGGGACGGGAAGGAATAAAAAGAAAATTCCGTCCCCGCGCGTGTGCCCTTAGCTCCCTCTTGCCCCTCATGGTTGGGATGAAATCCTCGTGCTCCTGTTCGTGGCCGGCGCGTCCCTCCTGCTGATGAGGGCTGTGGTCATCGTCCCCTCTGTGGTCAGCTTTCCCCTCCCAAGCCCACCATTTCTCTCCGCATAAACATTTCTGTAACTCCGCCCATCTCCACACAACTCTCTCGACACCTTCCAGTCGACTCCCATTTCTCTGCAACGACGGCTCCTTGAACTGGTCGTCTGTGCTCCAGTCTCTCCCCCTCCTTCTCTCCTGAAGCCGCTCCACTCAGGCTTTACCCCTCGACACTTCACCAGAATTGCTCTTTCGTCCAGGTCACCAGAGGACTCTCAGGTGTGAAATGCAGGGCTTCCTTCTGTCTTCATAATCACCCGAGTTGATCCTTCCCTCCTTTGGAAACAGTGCCCTCTTCCGCTGGTGTCCAGGGCCCCTGGGCGCCTGGCTCCCCCGCCCTCCAGCCCCGCTTCACAGGCCGCTCCTTCTGCGTGTCCTCTGCCTGCTGCTGCTCATCCTCTCACCCTCTGAGCGCGGGGGATGATTCTCTCTGCACTTGTCTCCGTGGTGAGCTCGTCTGTCTCCCTGCTCTGGAGGCATCTGGGTGCCGTCTCTCAGGTTAACGTCCAGACTCACCTCGACACCCACCTTCACATCTGGTCACCAGCGCATCTTGTCCTGGGCCTTGCCCCTGCTCCAACTTGGGCCCAGAGCACCCTCCCTTGGATGGCCCTCTCCTCACTCCCTCACCTGGCAGGTGTTTGCTGCTGTATCAGCTTCTCACTGAGAGCTTCCTGGACGGGATCCTCTTTCTGCTTTCCTGGCTTTCTTGTTCTCTCACATCCTTATCATCATCGGGCTTACTTCCCATCATACTTCCTTATTTGCTAGTTGCCTTTTACCACTTTCAGAACATAAGCAAGAGGGCAGATATTTTTATCTGTCTGATGCATTGCTGTGGCCTCACCCTTAGAATAATGCTTGACACCATAATGGCTCAAGAAATACTTGAAACTGAATGAATGAGTCAAGCAAGCAATGTAATCTTGGTATTTTTTTTGAGACTTTAGTGCACATTTCAAACACACTGTACATAAGAATTTTCAGATGCATTTGCCCCTTTCTGTTGTCATTCCAGATCTTCTGCCCACAGGAGAGAAATGAAATGACCACTCCTAAAATAAAATTTCATGTTCATCCTTAGTCCTGGTCAAGGTACTATCTGTTAAAAAAAAAATTTAGAGGACATGTATTATCTCATAAATGATCATCAGTGATCATCATCAGATAAATGAGTAGATGCCTGAAACAGGTTCTTGCCATGTTGTTCTAATTGGTGTGGAATCTGGGGAGCAGTTTTCCTGGGCTTAGTCTGTTTTTTTCCACAGTGTCACATGGGGTTTATTTGGAGTACTTCACAGTCAGAAAGAAATAAAGAGGGAAGGAAGGTAGGTTGGCTGTGCTGGAAACTTTAAACTGAATCTGCTTTTGGCTGAGAGAATGATATTGGCCTTATTTGAGACTCGCAACACCCATAACACAAATAGGCCCATGCACAGAAGTGTGGCCTTTTGAAAACATTCTCCGATTTTCATTTCTTTTAGGACAGCACTGCTTGGATCCGGATGCTTATATATTGGATGTTTATCATGTGAATCCCCAGGCAGAATGGGTGATTAAACCCCAACAGAGTGTTTGAAATCACCCCCCAAGATGGCAGCTATCATGTATTACACACCAAGGAGTCCTACAGTCAGTAGGGAAAAAACAAGCTTCTGACATGTCTGTCCCTAGGCCCTCTCGGTGTTTCTCAGCCCAACTGGTGTCTCCCGGAATTGCCAGCATGAATCGTGGAAGAGGAGCTGGTTGACCATCTGAGCTGAAGCCGTCTCATGGTGGTTCCTTGGTAAGAGTGAAGGAAAGAGGGTGTGATCCTTCCAGAAGAAAGGCCAGCATAGAATATGGAGCTCTCATCATTTCTGATACTTTGACTCACAACAGAAATGAGCTTGGTCTTTACACCTGGGGATAAGAGGCACTTCTCGATGTAGCAAATGCTGCCAAACACAAGAGGTGGAAGAGACTTTTTTTATACCTATGTTTTTTATATATATATATATATATATTTTGACCTTTTTGAACGAGAATGCCAGAAAAAAAATTTCTTCTCTGAACAGTAATTTAGATCTCCTTTCCAAAGAGAATCTGTTTCCAAAGTCACACATACAGTATTGATGCTCTGGCTTGCTCCTCAATTGGAGGAGGAGGAACTTCTGTCTGCAGACCACTGTATTGTTATGTATGCTGTAGCATGCTGTGACTGTCTGCTTTCTGGTGCAAGTGAGCATTTCTCCATCATGGACTATTGAAAACGGATACTTGTAAAGCTTACTCTGTTATGAACACATAGTTAAGGTCAGATTTACAAAGGATTTTCTTGTGCTTCCGTAACGTTCAGTGTAGTCAGCAGTCCTGGAGCTTCTGTTTCTCATCATGATGATGGTGCTCAGTGAATAGCTCTCCATGTGCCAGGCCCAGATTGTCTTTCCTCCCCAAACAGATCATTTTTTAAGTTTCATGACTGTAGATAATCACTTCTGCAGCCCCAGTGTTCAAATGCAGAACTGCCTTTATCCAACTGCTCTTTATCCAAGAGTTCTGAAAAATACCATTCCATCCAGACTTCCTATGCTATAAAAACAGATTTTGTTTGTGTTCATCCATCATAGACTTGGCCAGGCCCCGTGGATTAGGATCAGGCTTTAGAATCAGATGCATGTTGGGTGACCTGAAAACTGCCTCGCTTCCAGAAGCCCACAGAGCCATTTTTGCAGGCCTGCAGTTGGTGAGAAAGCACAGTTCTCCACGATTCTGAGAGCAGATCTGACATGTGCTGAGAGGTCAGGGAGCCCTGCCTTTCCTCTGGGGACTGCAGCATGGAGAAACGGGGATAAAGGTCTCGCTTATCCCACATGTGTGCTTTGGATTAGAATCTACAGCTTGAGATTTTGACGAGCTTATGTGAGTTTTAATGAAATTTAACATCCAAATGACCCTCCCTTGCAGTTCAAACAATAGACAAAGTTGCTCACAAATGCAGAAAACATTTTATCTACTTGCATTGGTAGGTGGGTTCTTTACCACTAGTGCCACCTGGGAAGGCCTTTATCTTCTTACCAAGTCTCAGAAGATAATGTGACGATAATTTAAGCCTATATTATAGAAGAAATCTTTTCCATGTTCATTATGCCTTGATATCTATAAAACCTTGATTTATATTCAACGTTCCTGGCCATTGGAGCTTTGTTATATTTTTGTGGAGAGCTAATATCCATTCATTTTGTTTATTTGAGAGTTTTTATTTCCTTTGCTTGAAAACCCAGTGGAAGAAAAACATGCATTCTCTTGGTTTATATTTATTCCTATATTTCATCAGTTTTCAACGTATGGCTAATTGACAGCATGTGAGTTTGCATAATGAACTTTGAGGGTCTAAGAAAATGCAGTTATCATTCTTGCAATTCAAACAACAGGAGTAAGCATTTTACTCCGTGTATTAGTTGCTAAGTTCCAAGACAAAAGATGGCTGTAACTGATGCACACATACAAGGAAGTTCTTCAAATTAGGTGCCTTACACTTCTGTGTATATATTAAAACAATGACTGGTTTTTCGAACTGAATTTCCTTTAGAATAAATTCTGTTGTGTTTAGAAAATTCACCGACCTAGCCAATTTTTATTTTTAATTTTTCATTTCAGAATTTTTATTTCTTTTGACTGAAAACACATTAGTACTGGTGGAAGACTTCTAAAAGTTTTAAAATTCACCCCATTAGTCATTAGTTTTAAATAAACGGCTAACAAGTTTCTGAATTTCTTATCCTTTGATGTGGGTAAGATGTGACACCATTTAGATATCAAAGGCTCAGCCCAGTCAATAATCTTAAATTAATCACTTCACTGCCTTCAAGGGTGTGTGACAACTTTAAAATAACTATAAAATATGGAAGCCCATGTCAGTACCAATATATTGGATGTAACTTGACTTCTTAGTCATAGAATTAACTAACTGATCAGAGAAGAATTTCTGGTAGACAGACACAAACTAATTTTTCTGAGGTTAAAAAAGTTCTTTTTACTGATTTTATTACTTTTTTTTAAACTTAAGTTTATTCTTAATGAATAAACAAACCCGTACAACTAAAACTCAAAAATGCTAGTCACCTAAGTGTTGAGAAAACGATCTTTGCCTTATGAAGAGTTGTTTTTGCAATAGTTACAGTCATCTGTAAAAACGAGTAGTGTTAAGACAGACATGAATAGTGTGTCTGCAAGCAAGAGTCACAGCCTGGGCTTCTAAATTCCGTTCTTGGTAGCTTCCACCTCACCTTGTCCCATGCACTCTTGGTGTGCAGTTAGGAAAATGACATCTAGGAGAGCATTAGAGAAAGTTAACGTTTTAGGAATGCTTATTCAGAAAAAGACCCTAGAACGGGCTCCTTCTTGCCTCCAGTCTATAAAAGAAGATTCCTTTGCTAAACAACTCCCTTGAGGATATGATTCTTCAGGTCACTGAACAGTGAATTCAGTGAGTTCAAGGGGAGATCTTTGAACAAACTGGAATATTAATCTCTTTACAATGTATATACAGTATAAACTACCTCACTTGTCTTTCCTGGAGGGGGAAAAATGACAGACGTTAACAATTTTTGTTACAAATGGTCCCTGATCTTATTATTTAAGTCACTTCAGTTAGCTTTCAATGTACATTTAATAATATGCATTTAATGATGTAAAGTATTTTTAGCAAAAGCTTTAAAACCAAAAATACTCTGTAATTGTGATGTGTGTTGTAGAGGCTGAGAGAATCTGTCCTTTAGTCATCGTCTCGTGTGTTTAACCCAGTGGAGTCACAGGTTTTCAAATGTAGGAATTTACTTCATCAAATTTCATGCATTTTCAACTGTTTTCCCCACATTGCACTTGACTGAAAGTCACGTGAGATTAAAGTGCCCCTTCTTTCTATCAAACATATTTCAACTGTTTTACAGAAATGTATTACACATGTGAAAGGAATATATATTCTGGGGCTCTGTAGTTTCTATTTTCTGTCTGGCACTTTCAGCTGTTTGTTTGTTTGGTTTTTTTTTCATAAACATGTCACTTAATAAAAAATAATATGACATGGATTAAAATGTTTCAGACATTTTTCAACAGTTGTACACATACACACACTACCTTAATTTTAAAATGACATCTTTTCTTTCAGGTATTTTCCAGCTGTTCTTGGAAATGATGTGATTTGATTGAAAAGTCATGTTGTCCCTAGGATGCCAATTTTTTATGTTGTCTCCCATCTCAAGAGTTAATGTTCTTTCATCCTGTCAGTTTCATTGCCAAGTATAATATGTATGTTGCATTTTATTCATAAAAATAAAGAGGAAAAAACCAAAAGCATTATCATGAGATTTCTTATGTTCAACTAGTCCGAAGACACCATGGTGCTGGTGAAAGATAAAGAGCCTTAAAGTCAGAAGGTTTGTGTTTTGAGCCCAGTCTCTGCCATCTATCATAAATTGTGATGTTATAGGCACTGGGGTAATGGTGGATGTTTGTGCAAAGCTATTTACTAAACTTGTTTGAGTTACTGCCTTTTAATATGTGCTTTTAAAAATATATATATAGTTTCAATAGATACAGAAAAGAATATTTGACTCATTCATGATTTTTTTTATACTTAACATTTTACCATATACCAAAGGCAAGAAAAATAGCAATAAAAAGGCATAAAGATTAGAAGAGATAAAATAGTCTCCATCTGCAAATAATATGATCATTTATATACAAAAGCCTAAGGTATCTTCAGCTATTAGAACTAATAAGATGATTTAGCAAGGTCATGGCGTACAAGATTATTATATAAAAATCAGGTTGGGAAAAATATAATTGTAAAGCATATATTTAACAAAGGACTGATATTCAGGCTATATTAAGAACTCATTAAAAAAAAAAGGCGGGCAGCCTAATTTCTTTAAATGGGGGAAGACTTGAATAGATGCTTCACGAATGAAAATATACAAATCGCCAGTAACCACGTGTTTAAAATGCTCAGCATCGTGTGCCACTGGGGGATGCAGATTAAATCCACACCTCCTGCTCCATGGTTGATGAAGCTGTCATCCCAGGCCCCCGGTTAGTTGCTCCGAGGACTCTCCCTTCCCATGGCTCTCGACTGGGGAGTGTGTGCTCTCTCTGCTGGCCGTCCTGGAAGGTTCTCACCCTGCCTGAGCCCAGCTGCCATCTCTTCCACTAGATCAATTTGGAATCTGGCTGGCTGTAACAAGTGACGAAGTACATTAGCTCAGTTCCAAAGATCTCTGCCAAATAGGCTTTGACAGCAGAGCACACGAGCAGATGGAAAAGAATCTGGAGTTCCTGGGGTGCTGGGGGGCCCCCCAGATCTGCTTGTCTCATCTTCCCAGCAAGAAATGACACCTTTCCTGACAGGCCAGACAGATCTTGGGGGGGAGGGGGGGGCATCGCCAAAGGTTCATCTGAGTTTTATCAACTAATAATCACATGTGGACTCTACACATTGTCATCTTATTCATGAACTTTAATGCCATAACAGTTCATTCTCAGCAGTTGCTCTGCATTTGTACGTGTTTATTACAGCACAGCAGTGGGCTTTGCTGTGGTTCTTGGCTCCATGTACTCAGATGACAAACTGGGAACAGGCTTTTCTACCACGTAACCCTCACCACATCACAATACAATGGGACAGCAAACACTTAGCCATAGAAGGAAATAATTGATCATCTGGATCCACAAGGTTTTAAGCAAATATATCATTATTTTGGCCACCTGATGCGAAGAGCCGACTCATTAGGAAAGACCCTGGTGCGGGGAAAGATTGAGGGCAGGAAGAGAAGGGGGAGACAGAGAATGAAGATGGTTGGATGGCATCGTCGACTCAATGAACATGAGTTTGAGCAAACTCTGGGAGACTGAACAAAAGGGAAGCCTGGCGTGCTGCAAGCCATGGGGTCGCAAAGAGTTGCACACGACTGAGCGACGGAACAACAACCGTTAATGAAAAGGCAAGCCACATATTGAAAGAAAATTGTGTGTGTGTATGTCAAATGCACATGTGACACCCAGGATATGTAAAGAACTCTTAACATACACTGCCAAGCTCAAGAGTAAAGAAGAAAAAAGTGGGAGGAGGCGGGTACTTCCCCGGTGGTTAGGAAGCCACATTGCGAGGGACGCAGGTTCGATCCCTGGTTCGGGAACTAAGATCCCAAAGGCTGCAGAGCAACTAAGCTAGAGCGCCACAACTGGAGAGTCCATGCACTGCAAGGAAAGACCCTGCATGACCCAATGAAGACCGCACGTGCTGCAACTGAGACCTGACGCAGCAAATACTTAAATATTAAAAATAAAAGACAACTCATGTTTTTAAATGGCCGAAAGACTTGAACTAACATTCTGCCAAAGTATAGAAATGGTCACTATACCTGGCAAGGGACTCAACACTATCAGCCCTCAGGAAAATGATAATTAAACTACAATGTAATAGCACTATGTAAACACAAGAATATCCCTGTTAATAACTGGCATTCTCATTGCTGGTGGGCGTGTGAAATGGGAGAACCACTTTGCAAAACTGGTAGAATAGTACAAGGATAATAAATCACACACCTACCTTATGTGGCCACAGACAGCACAGTGGTGGCCTCTTGTGGGACTGGCTGGAGACGGGCATGAGGTAGCTTTCTGGGTTCTCCATGAGAAGGCCCAGCCCACTTTGCAGGCTTTCCTGGTACTCCACACTGGAGCCCCTTTGTTTCCATAGGCAACTTAGGGCAGCTGTGCCCACGCCCCACCCACCCCATCTCCAGCCTGCCCCTTACCACAGTGAAAGCACTTTGCAAGCTGGGCTGTCATTCCTCAAGTGCTGCCATGACAGATCCTGCAAAGATCTTAAAGCCTTCTCATCCCTTTCTACCCCACTGCACCCCAACATAGCCCTTGCTTTTATAGTGTTTTAACTAGAGTAGGAAATGGCAACCCACTCCAGTACTCCTGCCTGGGAAATCTCATGGACAGAGGAGCCTGGTGGGCTACAGTCCATGTGGTTGCAAAGACTTGCACACGACTGAGCACACACATAGCAAACAAGGTACACGTGTGCTTCTTGATGCAAACAATTTTAATAGAGCATTGTCTTCATTTTCATCTTCACAGACTGTTCACACTTAATTGATAAATATTTGTTGATAAATGGATGTTCGACATTTCACCATGTGTCATGTCCTCAATACCATGAGTCGTGTTAAAGACAGCTGCCCAGACTGAGGGAATAGCTGCACACACTGAGGGAACAGAAAATGAATGCCTTACCCTAGAAACCCGAATTGTTGGGCCCTAACCTCCAGATCAAAGAAGCAGCCTTTGTATTCTGGAGCTTTGACACAAAGTTATACCAGTTATACCAGGTCCTTTAGTGGTATTTCTTGAGACCCATTCACAAGATTGACAAGCAATAAAAGGACCTAAGAAAACTGGAATTGAACACAACCTCCCTCCTCTGCTCCTTTCATTTTGAAATCTGGGTGATTGCCACCCACCAGCATCCTTTCTTCCTTCAGGACACATTTCCCCTCCAGGAGCTTATGAGAAAACAGCCAAGCTGCTCGGGCAATGTCAGGATAAAATGAGAGTATCAGCCAAATTGACTACTGCAGGGAAATTGGAAGGAAAACGAAAATGAACAAAGATTCGGTGAAAAATGTATAACACACAGGAGAATTTTAAAAAAGGAAAGGGAGTCTGGGGTGCAATTGTAATTGGTCATATGTTTTTCCCCTAATTGAGGAATTCAACTAACCAGCATTTTATTGAAGATTTTCACATCTAGGTCCTAAAGAAAAATTGGCCTGTAATTGTCTTATAATTTCCTTACCTTGTTTTGGAGCCGGAGTTACAGCCCACTTGCCCAATGGGTAGAGTCGCTTTCCTGTTTCCTGTTTTTGTCTTCAACTTTGTAACAGTGTGTGAGGTGTTTCAGGGAGGGGTGGGCGGGAGGGGCTGCAAAGGGGCAGGGGGAACCTTCAGGGGTAGTGGGTGTGTTCTTTATCCTGAATGAGGTGATGATTACGAGGATGTATACATACAATCAAGGTCATCAGGCTGTACGCTTTAAATATTAATATGTGCTATCAAGTTTATCATATGTCAGTGACACCTCAATGAACCTGTAAAAAAAACAAAAAAAAACAAAACCAACACAGCGACATACACTCAGGCCTAGGCTCTGAGCTTGGGTTCCCACACGTGTGCTCCAGTTTCCTCGGGGACTGGACCCTAGGAGACAGCTAGGCCTCACCCCTGCTGCCCATGCCTGGAAAGTGGTACCCAGCAGGAAATGTGGGGATGACATTTAAATTGTGAGGCTGCCCAGAAGGACAGTCAAGAATATCTCCTGTGCAAAAATGATGATTTTCACTGGAGAAATTCCTGGAAGGAGACTGAGTCTTCCTGTGAAACTGCCCAGGAGGCCAGAGCCCCCACGGTTCCCCAGTCAATGACTCCAAGGTCGGGGTGACGGAGCGCATGCCACCTCATCTCTTGAGTGGGCCGTGGCTGGTATTCCAGGGGCCGCATCATAGCCAACACTGGACAGTAGCAGTAACAGAAATGGTTCACAGAGGTTTCTGGAGTCCTTGGACCCACAGCCTGTTGGGACATGATAGGGGAAAAGAAGTTTTACTTAAGCCTTCCCTGGGGTCCCAGATGAATGGAACCACTGGGCCAGGGTTCCTTTCTGGAGCACTAATAATCTGAAGTCACAAGCCCCAGGTTCTGTAAGAAGAATTATCAAAGCAGCTTCAGTAATATAAAGTGGGGATGAAATGCCAGAGAGAAAGAACCCTCGTCTGATCTGCCTGCAGTGATGGAAGCATCAAAGGAGAGGAAACTTCTGTTACATTTGATGCCTAGAGAGGGCTTCTGATTATTGCCACAATTCTTGAGAAATCACCCAGTTGGGTAAGGTCACTGGACAGGTGCCTTGCAACCTTCAGGAAATAACAGCAAAAGCACAGTCTACTTGCAAAGTGACTCAGGGTTCAACGTGCTCTTTGGAGATAATGGCCCCCAACTGCCAGGATGGCTTGCTGGAGAGCTTGAGCCACCTTGACAAACTTCAGGCCCCAAGAAGGCTAATCTCTCAACAATGTTTCCCAGACAAAAATCAGCTTTCATACTTTTAAAAATGGTTTTTCCTGTGGTCATGTATGGATGTGAGAGTTGGACTGTGAAGAAAGCTGAGCGCCAAAGAATTGATGCTTTTGAACTGTGGTGTTGGAGAAGACTCTTGAGAGTCCCTTGGACTGCAAGGAGATCCAACCAGTCCATTCTGAAGGAGATCAACCCTGGGATTTCTTTGGAGGGAATGATGCTGAAGCTGAAACTCCAGTACTTTGGCCACCTCATGTGAAGAGTTGACTCATTGGAAAAGACCCTGATGCTGGGAGGGATTGGGGGCAGGAGGAGAAGGGGACGACAGAGGATGAGATGGCTGGATGGCATCACGGACTCGATGGACATGAGTCTGAGTGAACTCTGGGAGTTGGTGATGGACAGGGAGGCCTGGCGTGCTGCAATTCATGGGGTCGCAAAGAGTAGGACACGACTGAGTGAATGAACTGAACTGAACTGAAAAGTAGGTGGGGCAGGGTGGGGCGGGCAAGGGAGTTTTCCCATTTTGTGTTCTCCTGCATGTCACCTTGGGTAGCGCTGCTAGACATAGTCCTGGCCTCCCTCTTGGGAGATGGCCCAGCATGCCAGGGGCATCTGCAGCCATGTCTTAATGCAAAAAAATTTTTTTGTTCCAGCCTCTCTCTCTTCTCCACATGGGACTCCTATTATTCTATGTTAGAGTTCAGAAGTTATCTACCTGACACTGGTGTTTTGTTTTTGTTTTTATTTGCCAGTCTTTCATCTCTATTTAATTTGCTGAATAATTTTCATTATTTTGTTTTCAGGTTTACTCAACCTTTCCTTTATTATCTACATTCTGATCTTGAGTCCATCCAGTGATTTTTTTTTTCACTTCCGATATTGTATTTTTCAGTTCAGTAATTTTCAGTTGGTTCCTTTTTCTATTTTCCACTTATCTGCTGAGAATTTTTTTTGTCATTACATTCATTTCAAATGTGTTTACTCTGACCTTAGGTAGCATAGATATAATCACTGCTTTGAGGTCTTTGTCTAATAATTTCATTTTGAGGTTGGCATCTTTTCCCCTTGAGAATTGGTCCTATTTTCCTGGTTGGATGTCTGTAGAAAGATTTTGAATCGTATCCTGGATATTGTGAATGTGCTATAGATTCTGGGTCCTATTATAAGTCACTGAGGAATTGTTGATGTTTTGGATTTTGGTAAGAAATTGACGAGGTTGTGTTCAGACCATAAGTTCTCTCCCATTTTCTGTTGGTTATATCAGTTAAAACACACACATGGATGCATACCTTTCAGTTGACTATGGGAACTGCTATAAGAGTCAGCAATAATTTATTGATTTGCCTTCTCATTTGTCAGTTCAGTATTCCTCTCCTTTCTCCCCACTCCCAACATTACTCAATTCTAATATAACAGTGAAAGGAGGAAAAAGTATTCTCTCTTAGGTTAGCCTGTTAAGAAGCGCTTTCTTCAGTTTACTTCTGATCTCACCTAGAAGACTGAGAGACTTTCTCAGTTTTCCAAGTTTGAACATTTTTTTCCAGCCAGACTTGGTGAGTGTTAACGTGCCAGATGATTTTCTACTTTTTGCCCTTCCCACTCATATTTCTTCTTAAACTCCACGATCAATTTAATCAAACTTCAAGAACACACAATTACATTTAAATCACACACAGGCTTCTCTGTCCATGGGATTCTCCAGGCAAGAATACTGGAGTGGGTTGCCATTTCCTCCTCCAGGGGAATTTTCCCAACCCAGGGATCAAACCCAGGTCTCCTACATTGCCTGCATTGCAGGCAGAATCTTTACCCACTGAGCCACTCGGGAAGCCCCACTGACTTCCTCACCACACCTAAATCCTGTTTACCTTTCTAGGCTGGTTGCAAAGCCCCCGTTGTAACCTCTGCTGTGTCCGTACTTCACAAGCTCCCATCTGCTCGACTGACTGACGTTCTTTCCCTAAATCTCCTCTTCTGACCACCTAATGGGGACACAGTGCAATGCTCTTCCATTTTTATCAAAGCTTTTACTGTCTTTTTATTCATAACAGACAATCACATTTGGATTTTGGACACATGCTAAAAATTAAATTATTGATGAAATGCTGGATGCTTATAACGGTTCGGGCTAAAACAAACTGCCATAAACTTTACTCTTTCATGTTTATGAAATTCTTCTAATTATGTAAACAGAAACCACAGCTTTTCAATATTGAAGATGGAGTTTGTGTTGTAATACTTTATAATTATTACACACTCCATATAATCTGAGAAGAAAGTATCATTTGTAAATTTTGTTACTCAGAAAAAAATTCTCTCCATTATGTTTTTACTCAAGTCCTTGCTTCAGACAGCAGCAATGGGTCCCTTTGCTGGACACTGAAAGAGTTTGAAAGGAACATGAGCTATGCCTTTGTCACCGTTTGAAAAAAAAAATCCTGATATTTTTGGCATATCAGAGTATATTATGCTGAACATTTCACTACATATTATGAAAACTGTTAAGCCTATAGAACTTCTTTTGGGAATATCTTGCAAAAGAGGCTTACTCCGCCATTTGTTTTATGCTTATTAGATGGCTCAGAGGAATTACGTTTGCAAAGAACTTTTGAAATTTATATGAAGAGCTACACTGCCGAGGTATTTTTAGAAAAAATGACAAACTAATATTCAACTCAACAATTATCTACTAATAATCTCCCATAGGCCCTAATTATGTTAGCTTTGAGAGAAATGCCCAAGAAATATCTGACACAATATAGCTCTTACAGGAGTTGTGGGCCAATTAGATTGTTGAGATGCACATGCTGTCTGAGGGGGGAAATGAGCATAAATAAGAACCACTAAAACCAAAACCACTAATTTGAAAAGATATATGCACTCCTCTACAGCATTGCAATATAGCGATGTAGCACCATCATTTACAATATCCAAGATACAGAAAAAGTTAAAAATAGGAAAGTAAAAAAAAGTAAAAAGTAGAAAGTCAAGAAACACTTGGAGTAACAGGCAAATTAGGCCTTGGAGTACAGAATGAAGCAGGGCAAAGGCTAATAGAGTTTTGCCAAGAGAACGCACTGGTCATAGCAAACACTCTCTTCCACCAACAAAAGAAAAGACTCTACACATGGACATCACCAGATGGTCAACACCAAAATCAGATTGCTTATATTCTTTGCAGCCAAAGATGGAGAAGTGCTATATAGTCAGCAAAAACAAGACCGGGAGCTGACTGTGGCTCAGATCATGAGCTCCTTATTGCCAGATTCAGACTTAAATTGAAGAAAGTAGGGAAAACCACTAGACCATTCAAATATGACATAAATCAAATCCCTAATGATTGTACAGTGGAAGTGAGAAATAGATTTAAGGGACTAGATCTGATAGACAGAGTGCCTGATGAACTATGGATGAAGATTCATGACATTGTATAGGAGACAGGGATCAAGACCATCTCCAAGAAAAAGAAATGCAAAAAAGCAAAATAGCTGTCTGAGGAGGCCTTACAAATAGCTGTGACAACAAGAGAAGCAAAAAGCAAAGGAGAAAATGAAAGGTACATCCACTTGAGTGCAGAGTTCCAAAGAATAGCAAGGAGAGATAAGAAAGCCTTCCTCAGAGATCAATGCAAAGAAATAGAGGCAAACAATAGAATGGGAAAGACTAGAGATCTCTTCAAGAAAATTAGAGACACCAAGGGAATATTTCATGCAAAGATGGGCTCAATAAAGGACAGAATGGTATGGACCTAAGAGAAACAGAAGATATTAAGAAGAGGTGGCAAGAATACACAGAAGAACTATACAAAAAAGATCTTCACGACCCAGATAATCACGATGGTGTGATCACTCACCTAGAGCCAGACATCCTGGAATGTGAAGTCAAGTGGCCCTTAGAAAGCATCACAACGAACAAAGCTAGTGGAGGTGATAGAATCCCAGCTGAGCTATTTCAAATCCTAAAAGAGGATTCTGTGAAAGTGCTGCACTCAACATGCCAGCAAATTTGGAAAACTCAGCAGTGGCCACAGGATGGGAACAGATCAGTTTTCACTCCAATCCTTAAGAAAGGCAATGCCAAAGAATGCTCAAACTACCACACAACTGCACTCATCTCACACACTATTAAAGTAATGCTCAAAATTCTCCAAGCCAGGCTTAAGCAATACGTGAACCATGAACTTCCAGATGTTCAAGCTGGATTTTAAAAGGCAGAGGAACCAGAGATCAAGTCGCCAACATCCGCTGGATCATTGAAAAAGAGAGTTCCAGAAAAACATCTATTTCTGCTTTATCGACTATGCCAAAGCCTTCGACTGTGTGGATCACAATAAACTGTGGAAAATTCTGAAAGAGATGAGAATACCAGACCACTTGACCTGCTTTTTGAGAAATCTGTATGCAAGTCAGGAAGCAACAGTTATAACGGGACATGGAACAACAGACTGGTTCCAAATAGGAAAAGGAGTACGTCACGGCTGTATATTGTCACTCTGCTTATTTAACTTATATGCAGAGTACATCATGAGAAACGCTGGACTGGGAGAAACACAAGCTGGAATCAAGATTGCCAGGAGAAATATCAATCACCTCAGATATGCAGATGACACCACCCTTATGGCAGAAAGTGAAGAAGAACTAAAGAGCCTCTTGATGAAAGTGAAAGAGGAGAGTGAAAAAGTTGGCTTAAAGCTCAACATTCAGAAAACGAAGATCAAGGCATCAGGTCCCATCACTTCATGGCAAATAGATGGGGAAACAGTGAAAATAGAGGCTGACTTCATTTTGGGGGCTCCAAAATCACTGTAGATGGTGATTGCAGCCATGAAATTAAAAGATACTTACTCCTTGGAAGGAAAGTTATGAACAACCTAGACAGCATATTCAAAAGCAGAGACATTACTTTGCCAACAAAGGTCCGTCTAGTCAAGGCTATGGTTTTTCCTGTGGTCATGTATGGATGTGAGAGTTGGACTATAAAGAAAGCTGAGTGCTGAAGAATTGATGCTTTTGAACTGTGGTGTTGGAGAAGACTCTTGAGAGTCCCCTGGACTGCAAGGAGATCCAACCAGTCCATCCTAAAGGAGATCAGTCCTGGGTGTTCATTGGAAGGACTGATGTTGAAGCTGAAACTCCAATACTTTGGCCACCTGATGCAAAGATCTGACTCATTGGAAAAGATCCTGATGCTGGGAAAGAAAGATTGAGGGAGGAGGAGAAGGGGAAAACAGAGGATGAGATGGTTGGATGGCATCACCGAGTAAATGGACATGAGTTTGGGTAGGCTCTGGGAGTTGGTGATGGACAGGGAGGCCTGGCGTGCTGCAGTCCGTGGGATCACAAAGAGTCGGACACGACTGAGCAACTGAACTGAACTGATATATATACAGCGCAATACTGTGCTGTGCTTAGTCACCATCATAGCCAATTCTTTGTCACCCTATGGACCATAGCTCGCCAGGCTCCTCTGTCTATGGGATTCTCCAAGCAAGAATACTAGAGTGGGTTGCCATACCTCCTCCAGGGGATCTTCCCATCCCAGGGATCAAACCCAGGTCTCCCACATTACAGGCAGATTCTTTACCATCTGAGCCACCAGGGAAACCCCAACGCAAAACTATTCAGCCGTTGAAAAAGAATGAAAACCTGCCCTTTGCACAGGATGAGTGGAATTAGAGGGTATTACGCTTAGTGAAATAAGTCAGACAGAGAAAGACAAATACTGTTTGATAGATAAACAACATAGCTTGCATTGTGAGAAGAGTCCCAGGCCAGTCCATAATCCAGCCAGCCAGTTGAAACACCTCTCTTCAGACTGTCTCACCAGTCTCTCAAATTCAATACATTCAGAGCTTGTGTTTACCGCCTATCTGTGGAACTGCATTCTCATTGTCCAAGCTCCCTGCTTGAGTCTCATAATCTTTTACTGCCTAAAGCTAACGCGTTGCTGGAGCCTCCAACATTCCTATACAATTCTCTTGTCTTTATCCCTGCCGTGGAATCGGTTGCCACTCAATCAGTGCTGCTCAACTGGCAGACTCGGGCTGCCCTTTCCAGCTAGCTTATGATTTCAAATGCACCATTTCATCACAACACGCTCCTAATGGAAAGCCCAGATGCTTCATAAGGCATGGCATCCAATCTCCTTCCTACCAGCTTAAATGTTGTACTCTCCAAGGTTAGACCCAATCCACTCTGTTCTCTCTCCGCCTGCTCGTCCCCCCACCCACCTCCTAATATTCCCATCAGTCCACTTTCCTTCAGCGGGGCGGCTTGGACCCATGTGTCATGCCTCCATACTGCCCCTCTAGCTTTGAACACCACCTTGCATAAGAAGTGTTCATTGCTGTCATGTCTGATTCTTTGCAACCCAATAGACTATAGCCCACCAGGCTCCTCTGTCCACGGGGATTCTCCAGGCAAGAATACTGGAGCGAGTAGCCATTCCCTTCTCCAAGGGATCTTCCTGATGCAGGGATCAAACCTTGCAATCTCTCACATTGCAGGCAGATTCTTTACTGTCTGAGCCACCAGCGAAGCCTGTGCATAGGAAAGCACTTAGTACGCTGGCTGCTACTACTGTGTATTCTGCAAAGCCTAGTTCCAGCTGCCTCTGTCAACCTTCCCAGATCTGTCTTTCACTTGGTACCACAATTTAGCCCTTGATTTATAGTGTTCTAAGGTGAGAATACATGTGCCTTCTGGTCCAGCATTTCTAACAGAGCATTTAATCATTTTCATTGCAATTTCTGATTTGGACACTAAATTGGCCCTTAATTCCTAAGCCTGTGTTGGATGTGGTTGTTCCATATCCAGTCACGAGTGTATCATTCCTAATTACGATGCATCCTTTTAGAGGTGGTGGCACAGAGAGACAATACAGGAAAATGAATAAGGTGTTATATAAATCAGGCCTCTCTGAAAGGTTATACCAGCTGTGTTAAATGCATTGGTTAGTTTTCTTATTCTTGTTCCTGGTGTTTAATAAAGCATGTCTTTAAACCAACTGATTTTTGTACATTCTGCTGGCAAATGTGACTGAGGATTAAATTTCACTAAGGTCGATGTTATTGGTTTATCCAGATGTTCTCTAAGTCAATTTTAATAATATTTCCAAATATAGACCTTTTTGCGGTTGTTGGCATAACCACATTTTACAGGTGGAAAACTGAAGCTTAAAAATTGCACTGGATACTATGGGGGAAAACGTATGGAGCTTCCTCAAAAAATTAAAAATAGACTTACTGTGTGATCCAGTAATTCCACTTCTGGGTCTCTACCCTAAAATGGTGAAATTAGGGACTCAAAGAACTATTTGTATGCTCATATTTGCAGGAGCATTATCCACAATAGCCAAAAGGTAGAAGGAACCCCATGTCCATTGATGGATGAATGAATAAACAAAAATATGGTATATAAGTCGACAAACAATAAATGCTGGGGAGGGTGTGGAAAAAAGGGAATGCTCTTGCATTGTTAGTGGGAATGTAAATTGATACAGTCACTATGGAAGATGGTACGGAGAGTCCTTAAAAAACTAAGAATAAAACCACCATACGACCCAGCAATCAATCCCACTCCTAGGCATATGCCCTTGTGGCTCAGACGGTAAAGCATCTATCTACAATGCAGGATCCCTGGGTTGGGAAGATTACCTGGAGAAGGAAATGGCAACCCATTCCAGTACTACTGCCTGGAAAACCTCATGGATGGAGGAGCCTGGTAGGCTACACTCCATGGGGTTGCAAAGAGTCAGACATGACTGAGTAGCTTTACTTTCTTTCACTTAGGCATATACCCTGAAGAAAACAGAGCTGAAAAATACACATCTATCCCACTGTTCATTGCAGCACTATTTATAATAGCTAGAACATGGAAGCAACCTAGATGCCCATTGACAGATGAATGGATAAAGAAGTTGTGGTCCATATACACAATGGAATATTACTCAGCCATAAAAAGGAATGCATTTGAGTCAGTTCTAATGAGGTGGATGAACCTAGAACCTATTATACAGAGCGAAGTGAGTCAGAAAGAGAAAGATAAATATCATATTCCAACGCACATATATGGAATCTAGAAAAACGGTTCTGAAGAATTTATTTTCAGGGCAGCAATGGGAAAACAGACATAGAGAACAGACTTATCGACACGGGGAGAGGGGAGGAGAGGGTGAGATGTATGGAGAGAGCAACATGGAAAATTACAATACCATATGTAAAATAGATAGCCAATGGGAATTTGCTGTATGGCTCACGGAACTCAAACAGGGGTTCTGTATCAACCGAGAGGGGTGGCGTGGGGAGGGAGCTGGGAGGGAGATTCAAAAGGGAGGGGATTTATGTATACCTATGGCTGATTCATGTTGAGGTCTGACAGAAAACAATAAAGTTCTGTAAAGCAATTATCCTTCAATAAAAAATAAATTAAAAATATGGAAATTACTCAGCCTTAAGAAGGAAGGACACTAACACATACTCCATCATGGATGATCCTACAGGACCTTATGCCATGAAAAATAAGCCAGTCACAGACTGACCAATGCTGAATGATTCCAGTGACTCAAGTCGTCAGACCCATGCACACAGGAAGAAAAATGGTGGATGCCAGGAGCTGGGGAGAGAGGGCAGCTGGGAATTAGTATTTAGTAGGTACAGAGCTTGTTTTGCAAGATGGAGTGAGTCTTGGAACTGGATGGTGGTGACGGTTATACAACAGCGTGAATGTACCTCATGCAGAGAACTGTACACTTAAAAACAGTTAAAATAGTAAGGGCTAACTAGCTATCTAGTTATGATGCCACTTCTTTTTTTAATCTTGCAAAATGCTCTGTTCGGTTAGGTCCTCTCAGAACAAAGCTTTGTCTAGACCAGGCTCTGTCTTCCCATGTTCCCTTTGCTTTTTGACTTGCTGAAGTCTAGTTAACGTGCTTATGTGGCAAACAGTTGGTGCCCTCTGCTGGAATAGAACCAACAGTGTTACTTGTTCATTGTAGAAATTGGAGCTTAAATTCTTGATAAAGAAATGAAAGTATTCATGTTGTTGTTGTTTAGTTGCTAAGTTATGTCTGACTCTTTTTTCAACCCCATCGACTGTAGCCGGCCAGGCTTCTCTGTCCCTGGGATTGCCCAAGCAAGAATACTGGAGTAGGTTGCCATTCCCTTCTCCAGGGGATCTTCCCGACCCAGGGATCGAACTCTCTTTCCCTGCATTGGCAGGTGGGTTCTTTACCACTGAGCCACAGGGAAAGCCCATGAAAGTATTCATACGCCACTGTAATCTATGTTAGTCTATAATGATAGTTTTTAAAAGTTTAAAATGCAAAACATGAAGTATTATCAGGTGATCAACAGAGCATTTCAAAAGTTTCATTAAAAAAACTTAAAAGAGCCAGTGATTTAAATTTACATTTTAAACTATTTAATAGAGGTATTTGTTGTACACATGGTTTTAGTTAAACATAAACAAAAATGTTCTCTCTGGAAACACTGAACCTGAGTTGGAAATGAAATCTGAACTGTAAAGATTTTAGTTCACAAAATAATTCTCAAAATATAAACGATGGTTCCCAACCGAGGCATTCCCCGAAGTTCAGGACTCAGTCCCAGGACAGGAATGAGGGAAAACTCCTTGCAGGTCGAAAGCTGTGCTCAAGTCGAAGGACTGCACGTGCAGGCCCTTAGTCAGAGTGAGCCTCCGCACACAGCCCCGGAAGGAGGTCCGGCTGCTCAGGCAGTTCTGCTTCACATCAGCTGTTTAGGAAAGAAGAGAAAATAAATCTTGTTGTGTTAAATGACATAAGAAGAGCAGTAGAAACAAAACTAACCGTTTGTGGTTTCCACATCAAGATCAGAAGAATATTTTTCCATATAAGTGGCTTCAGTGATAGCGTAATTTATAGAAAACTATTAATAAACAATAATTTTAAGGCATAGTTGTGACTTGTCATAAAAGGGATTTTTATCTTATTAACATTTGTATTAATTACTTGGAGAATCTGAAAAGCGATGTGAGAGGGTAAGACACATGTTTGTCCTCTAAAATGATTACCGACCCGTAAAATGATTCCCACTTCCGGGCATCATTTGAGATTTCTGTCAGTAAAGTCACCCATCTTACTATACACCATACCCGATGTTCTCAGAGTGCTACCCAATGATCAGCTTCCGTGTGCATGCATGCTAAGTGGCTTCAGTCGTGTCTGACTCTGTCAGACCCCGTGGACTGTAGTCCACCAGGCTCCTCTGTTCATGGTAGTCTCCAGGCAAGAATACTGGAGTGGGTTGCTACGCTCTCCTTCAGAGGATCTTCCCTACCCAGGCATTGAACCAGCATCTCTTACGTTAGCAGGTAGGTTTTTTGTTTTGTTTTTTAACCACTAGTGCCACCTGGGAAGCCCCAATCAACTTAAATATGAAGATAATTTTGATTTTTCCAAAAATTCCTAGGTATTTGGAATAGACCTAAAATGGCAAAGGATTTGTCACCCAAACCATGTATCTTTCTTCACCCTTATTCTTTATCCCCCTGAATAAGACTTCCCCCAGAGGCAATGCCCCCCGAAAAGTGAGCAGAGTACACATCACACGCACCAGGATAGCCACCAACATAAATGGGATCATTGGTGTCAGCGGAGGTGGACTGGGTGTGTGGACTTTCTGCTCGAACCGCGTTCCCGTCGACAATCAGAACCACTCGATGCTTGCTCTTGTTTGCCTGAAGGGTGTGCCATCTCCCATCGCAGAGCCTACTGGGAGCTTTGGGCTCGTACGTGGCTGTTATCCTCCCAGCACCGTTGTTAACGTGAAACAAGAGCTAAACAAATGAGACACAAGCCAATACCTCGGTGAATTTTTCCCTATTCAAGGAACACAGTCCATTCACATGATGTTCTTAGAGTGGATAAAATCAGAGCATTCTGCTAAAAGGGAGAAGCTCAACATTCAGAAAACTAAGATCATGGCATCCAGTCCCATCACCTCATGGGAAATAGATGGGGAAACAGTGGCAGACTTTATCAGGCTCCAAAATCACTGCAGATGGTGACTGCAGCCAGTCATGAAATTAAAAGACGCTTACTCCTTGGAAGGAAAGTTATGACCAACCTAGACAGCATATTAAAAAGCAGAGACATTACTTCGCCAACAAAGGTCCGTCTAGTCAAGGCTATGGTTTTTCCAGTGGTCAAGTATGGATGTGAGAGTTGGACTATAAAGAAAGCTAAGTGCCAAAGAATTGATGCTTTTGAACTGCAGTGTTGGAGAAGACTCTTGAGAGTCCCTTGGACTGCAAGGAGATCCAACCAGTCCATCCTAAAGGAAATCAGTCCTGAATATTCATTGGAAGGACTGATGTTGAAGCTGAAATTCCAATACTCTGGCCACCTGATGTGAAGAACTGACCCATTTGAAAAGATCTTGATGCTGGGAAAGACTGAAGGTGGGAGGAGAAGGGATCGACAGAGGATGAGATGGTTGGATGGCATCACAGGCTCAATGGACATGAGTCTGAGTAAACTCTAGGAGTTGGTGATGGACATGGAGGCCTGGCGTGCTGCAGTCCATGGGGTCGCAAAGAGTCAGATATGACTGAGCAACTGAACTGAACCTATGAAAAACAAACAGTGGTTTTGTAAGACAGTGTCCTAAGGATTCTGATGCTAGCCTATTCCCAAGGCTTTGGAAGGGAACACGGCCACCGCCATGGGAGCAAGCCTGAGCCACAACCTTAGTGATGCATCCTCAAATCAGTGTCGTATTTTTCAGCATGACAGGAGCCCATGGGTCTACTAAGAAAGCTGGTTCACAGCTGTTGCGATAGCACCTGTGAAGGAACATTTACTAACTCCCTCCTGAAAAACCATGGATGCTCTACTACCCCAGGTGGTAGCACAAAAAATCCGAGACCTGCAGAAGGTGGGAGGGAAACACTAAGTATCCTATTTTCAACTTCTTATGCTGTACATGAAGCTTTGCTGTTCTTTAGTCGCTTCAGTCGTGTCTGACTCTTAGTGATCCCCTGGACTGTAGCCCACCAGGCTCCTCTGTCCATGGGATTTCCCAGGCAAGAACAGTGGAGTGGGTTGCTATTTCCTACTCCAGAGGATCTTCCTGACTCAGGGATTGAACCTGTGTCTCCTGCATTGCAGGCAGATTCTTGACCACTGAGTCACGGGGGAAGTCCTTTTTTAGGATTATCTATTTTAAAATATTAACTGAATCTTTTCTCCATTCCATGAAAGTGAATAATTAGAAATTTGGATCTAGGTATTTCTACTGTTTCTCAACTGCTCTCTCTGACATTGGGATGAGATGTGGGCAGGGGGTCGGGGGGCATCCAGATTAAGCGTCCACCTTTCCATCTACAATCTCCAGTCCAATGGCATCCACTTTGGCGCTGCTGATCCCCAGGAGGATACCGTTCTCCGATGAGGTACGGAACTCCAGCGTGATGTTCACGTCGGATCGCACTTTGTAGCCTTCTCTGACTGAAACACACAAGGAAGACACTCAGTTAGTGATGGGGCCTGCCTGATGCACTAAGGCACAGGCTCAGAGAGGCCAGGGGCTGGGCTGGCTGGCTGGCTGTGCTTTTGGGCTCCTGATGAGGGTCAGGAGACTTAGCTCCAGCTCCTTCTCAGGATCCAGCTCCAGCCTCACCAGCAAGTCTCTTCCACCCCCGAGCCTCAGCTTGCACCTCCGTAGGATGAAGTGATGCTTTTAAAGAAAATACACAACCAGCTGGGCTAAACCTGACTGGAGATGAGGTGGGCACATGCTTTTATCCAGAGCCACATAGGCAAAAGTCAGAAGGGATTTGATCCATGTAATTGGGTCATCATCCATCCAAAAAATAGAGCACTTGACTTTCCCAGCATCCACTAACTGGTGTGTCATCATTTGCTGAGTGTGTTAAGTGTGTTAGACTCCACACTATGCATTTTTTTTTAAGTGCGGTTTTAATTGAATGAATTTTTCATTCAAGTGATAAAAAAGCTGGGCTAAGTTAGCGATATTAGCAATAGCAGGCAGTTGTTATCTATGGGGCCCAGGGCTGAAGGAAAAGTGGGAGGTGGTGTTACCAGAAGCACAGAGCACGAGAGAGAAGCCTGCTAGCTTTTCCTCTCCTCCCTCCCAACCTCCATCTTCCACCAGAGCCTCGGTGGAAGCCCCCAGCAAAGGAGCCAGAAATTAGTTCTCTGTGATAGGAAATGGAACAGGGGCCAGGGGAGTGCCGTTTGAGCGCAAACAGGAGTCAGCCGGCAAGCTGCCGTTGTTTAGTCCCCAAGTCATGTCAGATTCCTTGCAATTTCACGGACCGTAGCCCGCCAGGCTCCTCTGTCCATGGGATTCTCTAGGCAAGAATACTGGAATGGGTTCACGCCCTCCCCCAGGGGATCTTCCTGATCCAGAGATCAAACCCACATCCCCTGCTTGGCAGGCAGATTCTTTACCACTGAACCACCAGGTTTAGCCAGCCAATCAAGCATCTGAAGTGGGAGAGTACATAAGATATATAACAAGGGCTACTTCTAAGCCTTGAGGAATTTCCATCCTAAAGCATTTTTGAGATTTAAATTCCTCTACTTACAACTCATGAATATTTCAACAGTCTAAACAGAGTTAATTTTTTCATCAAAACTGAATTGCATTTGGCTGGCTGGTCCAGACATTTTACGGTGCTGGTTTTGAATTCAAAGGTCTTTATTAACCTGAACAGTGACAGCTTTTGCCTTATGTAAATCTGGGGCCAGTACAGATGACACCAGGACCATGTGTTGCCGTCTGGAGGGCCACCTCTCCTGGTGAGAGGAGGCCATCTGGGTACCACGACAGGTGAGCTGGTTTTTACACAAGATGCTGAGAGTCCAGAATTCGTGGTCTCACTGCAGCTTGTGCAGCGGGTCCTGTCCTATCAGATGATTCCTGGATCCTTATCATCTTAGACTGCAGGGCATCCCAGAGACTGCCTGTGAGACGGTTGATCATACATACCGAGGGCTGCGTATCCACTGCCTTCAAAGAAAGTTCCTTCCTGGGCCACGGCATAGCACCTGGTCACTGCAAATGCAGACACGGGGCTGTCCGTGTCCAGCTTCTGGCCGTTCACTGTCACCTCCCCAAGGCAGGCAGGGATGCTGTGAGTGATCTAAGTGAAACGATGCAGGAGTAGGTGACGGTGAGGACGTGAGAAGGACAGCACACACTGTTCCCACCCTTCAACACCACACAGTAAAACACTGTCTTTGGGTTTTAAAAATCCAGTGGCCACCATACTTCACATGAAGGTCTAACTTTAAATAAATTTATATTAAAAAAAAAACACCGAAACCATAAAAGAAAAAATGAATAGAATTTGCCTGTGGGGCAGGAATAAATAAAAGTATTTATCAATAAAGTATGAAATTCAGTTAAAAAAAAACTACTATAATATAGTTAAAAGGGCTTTCTATTGAGTAAATATTGTGGAAATCAAGACCGTGGAGTGGGGCTTCCCTGGGGGCTCTGGGGTAGAGAATTCACGTGCCAGTGAAGGAGACACAGGTTCGATCCCAATTGGGAAGACCCCACACGCCATGGAGCAGCTAAGCCCGTGTGTCACACAACTATTGAGCCAGGGCTTTAGAACTGGGGAGCTGCAACTACCAGAGCCCATGCGCCCGTGCGCCTGTGCTCCTCAACAGGAGAAGCCACTGCAATGAAGCCCGTGCCCCACAACCAGAGAGCGGCCCCCTCTTGCTGCAACTAGAGAAAAGCCCAGGCACAGCAACAAAGACCCAGCACAGCCAAAAATGATAAATGAAAAATCAGGAAAAAAGAAAAGACTGTGGAGTGTTCTAACCTGCAAATACAAATTTGCTGGACTTTTCCTGAGTTGCACTGGGGCTAAATGCCTGTGGGAAGGGAACTGTTTGTTCGCTAACCAACAGGAAGGCAGGCTGGGCTTCAAGGAGAAGCCCCAACACACAGTGGAGGGATGTGGTTCCAAATGTTTCCATTTTGTGGCCAAGCTCCAGGCCCAAACACGGTAATTTAAACATAAACACATTCCTCCACAAGAAAAACAACCACCACAATAAAGGTAAAAATGAGCCTACGGAGAAAACGCTGCTTACGTTTCCAATGTTTCTGGCCCTGTACTCAGAGGGGAGGCCTCCGAGGTACAGCTTTCCTTCCACGTCCAGCGTGGTGGCATCTCCCACCGTGGTCACCATGGGCGATTCCTGGCCGTCGACTGTCATGAAGCCCCTCCTTTTAAAGTACTCTGTCTTGACCTAGAGCAATCCGAAGACATGAGTCATTTCTAAGGAATCTGAGAAAACAACAGCTGTTTGCAGCATCTGTTCACTGCAGGAGTAATAACTCGAATGGAACCCTCAAGAACAGCTCAGGTGTTCGCACCTCCAAGGTTGAGAGGAGGCTGAGCCTAGAGCAGGTTAGCACAGGACCTGCCGGAGAGTCCCCGTCACAGCAACACGGAGGCCAGGACATCAGATTGGGCCCATTCACGCCACCCGTGGGCTTGGTTTACTTCTTGTCAAACCAAGAACATATCTGGTAAATGAACATTTCATTCATTCTACCAATGTTTGCTGCGTGCCTACTAAGTGTCATGCATTGAGTGAGCCCTTGAGGATATTTCAGGAAGCAGAAAAGGTTGTGCCCCTCAGGAGCCTACATTCTATGGCACAGATATCAGACACAGAGCAAGCTGGAGGTTGATCCCACTACTGTGAAATGGAGTGGACACGAGAGGCCGGTGGATCAGAGCTCAGCACAAGTGACGCCACCTTCCCGAGAGCCTACCGTGTGCCACTGGCCATCACTGAGCAGTGCCGGGTGTGAGACCTTGGTCCTGCCCTTCCCAAGGTCGAAGGTGAAGTGGAGGCGGCCCGCGTGCAGCTGGAGTGCGGCGTAGTCCACCTGGTTCTGGTGAGCCATGTAGTACATCAGGCCGCTGGAGGCGAACGTGCGGATGCTCAGCTGAACTGAGAGCCTGGAGGGAGGCGAGGGCTCTCAGGAAGGAACACGCTCTCACTGTCTCTCTTTAAATTCAAAGACCCCAGTAAGTGTTTCAACATCTGTTTTGAACATCTCAGGTCATCCATCCCTTCACTGACCTATCCATTCATTCACTCGTGGTAACTGCCTACCTCCATCTGCCAGGAATCTTCCTAGGAGCAGAGGATCAAGCAGTGAACAGAGGAGGGTCCCTTTCTCCCCAAAACTAACATCAGAAATATACCACAGAGTTAAAACTGGGTCACGTGGAGGCCAGTGGGGAAGGGGGCTAATGAGCTGTGGCAAAAAATGGTGATGATGGTGAGAAAGCCGGAGGGCTCAGAGGTCTTGATGGGGGTGAGCAGCTGCTGGAGAGAGAAGTAAGGAGGAGAGAGAGGCGGTTAGCAGGATGCTTAAAACAGAGATTGTGCAGGTGGGTGGGTACTTAGGAAGTGCTCGGCGGTGTGACCACGGGGAGAAGGCAGCCAGGGAGGAACGAGGGAAAGACCTCTGACAGATCGGAGCCAGAGGACCTCAAAGATCAGGGGCTGGGCAGCTGCCAAGCTCATGGGGACTGAAGGCAGGAGCCACAGGGCCGTGACCCCAGATGGTGGCAACAGAGGCGTAGAGCACTGCAGAGCCAAGGGCGTGGTCTGCGGGGCTGAGACCCACAGGAGGACAGGGAGGCCTACGGGTCCTGAGGAACCTCAGCCACGAGCCCTCTGGGATGTGAGCCAGCTTCCCTGGCTGGAGAAGGCTGCCTGGGACAGCCAGGTGTGAAGAGCAGAGGGAACGCACAGGCTGGCATGCATGTGGCTCCAGGAATTTGGGGTCATGATGATAGAGCTGGGGGGCCATTTCTGCAGATTAGTGAATGTTTCCTGTAGAATGGGGTTCAGCATCCAGATAACAGCTTCTGGGGACGTGGGATTCCAGAAGGAAGAGGGGTTTAGGTAGCCAGGGCTCTCCTCCACACCCCCTGAGAGGCAGCCACCCACCATCATCGAGACGAGGTCCAGACAAACCATGAAACCCAGCCGAGCCACGCTGGCGCATCTGAGCCACACAGAAGCTGCGTTCCTCTTTGCCTCTCACTGCTGCCACGTGGTGGCAAGCTGAACACTCCAAAGTGTTCACTTCGCGTGAAACACGAGAAGCTTCTTCCAGAAAAGACTCACTGCTGAAGAATATGCCCTGGATTCTTCTAGCAATGAGACATCTCGTGAGGACATTAGAGCATCGCCTACCTCTTTCGGACAGCCAGCTGGTTAAAAGGTAGCACCAAGTGGCTGCCTTCTGCGAGGCCGAACTGGTGGGTGTTGGGCACATATTCTGGGGGGCTTTCCGTGGCGCACAGTTCCTGTAAGAGATACACACGGCTCACAGCCATGCAAGGCCAGGCCCTCAACCCCCGCCCTTCCCCACACCCTGCAACACAAACATGTCTTTCCAGAAGCAAGGGTGTCAGAGCACCAGCAACACAGACACACCAGCACTGCCTTTACCTTCTTAGCTGTTAATTCGCACCCCTTTGTCTCTCTGAGAAGGCAATTAGAGTTTCTATTTTTTACCTCAACCCCGCTCAAGTTCACCAAATTCCCATGAATTTTCATCAGGTCCAAAGGGCAAAGACCTTGCTTGTGCCCCAAATGCCCACTCCCTCAAAAAAAAAAAAACAACTGCTCTAGCGGGGCCTGAGAGGTCAGCAGCTGCAGGAACAGCTGGCCCACAGGCAGAGGGGACTGTACGTGCCCACAGGGGACAGGCCAAGGTGGTTCCTCCTTGACAGGAGCGAGGTGTAGCCAGGAGGAGCCGGGCTGGAGGGCAGGTGCCCTGGGTCCAGGCCAAGTAAGGCCGTAGACTCGGTTTCCCAGGTCGGTGGATGGAGGCTACCAATACCACCGCCCTGAACTCAGAGACAGGCCTTGCTCTGTACGACTGAGCCATTTGCTTCATCAGAGCGTGAGTTTTCAACCAAGGAAGCAGAGAAATCATCAAACGGAAAGGAAAGTGAAAGCTAACAAGGGCTTCCCTGGTGGCTCAGATGGTAAAGAATCTGCCTGCAATTCAGGAGACACGAGTTTGATCCCTGGGAAGGGAAGATCCCTCGGAAAAAGGAATTGCAACCCACCCACTCCAGTATTCTTGCCTGGAGAATCCCATGGACAGAGGAGCCTGGTGGGCTACAGTCCATGGGGTCACAAAGAGTCAGACATGACTGAGCGACTAACACTAAACTGCATAATGAAAGAAGGGCCTTCTTACTGGACTTGGTAAAGGCTGGGGCTCTGGCGGGAGCTCTCCGTCCTCTCGGTAGACAGCTAGTTTTGGCCTCTCTGAGAGTGAGCAGGAGTCCAGGTCTGCGTGTTCATAGTCGGTGGCACTGGTGAAATCCAGAAGTCTAGACACAAACAAAGCGTTTCAGAATCAATGATGATAACACAACACATGCACCGAGGTCACAGGATTACTGAACACTTAAAACCCATTAAAAAATACTAATACAATACTCTTCAGAGTAACCGAATCGACCGTCTCCCACAATGGCTAGAAGCCTATGTGCATGCTCACTCTCCTCAGTCGCGTCCGACTCTGCGACCCCGTGGACTGTAGCCCACCAGGCTCCTCTGTCCATAGAATTCTCCAGGCAAGGATACTGGAGTGGGTGGCTATGCCCTCCTCTAGGGGATCTTTCTGACCCAGGGAAAGAACCCACATGTCTTAAGTCTCCTGCATTGGCAGGAAGGTTCTTTACCACTAGCACCACCCGTGGAACTAATGCCTAGGGCTTCTTTTCTTTCTCATGCATGATGACCAGACTGTCCATCATTCTAGTTCAGTAAAGTCCATCTGGGGGGACTTTCATGATAAAACATGGGATCCACTTATTATTTGGGAACTTGCAGAATTTGAGGTCAGCTCCAATGGCAAAATTAGACTGTAGATTAGTGTCGGTACTGGGCATTGAAAGATCGGGATGGGCACAGTCAGGCTGAGAGTACAGTCATACTTACTCCATGTTAAAGACCAGGTTTCGGATACAGCCGTGGAACGAGCTTCTCATCTTGAGCATAGGTGTCCCCTCACCCTTTGGAATGCCCCCAACGTACAGGCTGGACACATTTATGGTCTTGCTTTCTGCTGACGGGCCCAGCTTCATTTCCACAGGAGTTGTCTCATCCACTTGAACAGTGACAACTCTAAAGAGTCAAAGGAGAATATAAAGGTTTTTAAATACAATGAAACATCACTGTCCATTTTATTCCAGCAAGTTCTTACTAATAAAAGTTTTCCCTAAAAGAAATTTTTTAACACGAAATTTAACATGCGTGAATAAAAAAAGGCAACTCTTGAACATGAAAAGAGACAGCTGAACATTTTCCCAAAATGGATGTAATGTGATTAAACATTATTCAGTTCGAGTGCTTTTTGGAGAAAGTGAAAATGAAAGTGAAGTCGCTTAGTCATGTCCAACTCTTTGCAGCCCCATGGACTGTAGCCCATCAGGCTCCTCCATCCATGGATTTCTCCAGGCAAGAGTACTGGACTGGGTTGCCATTTCCTTCCCCAGGGGATCTTCCCGACCCAGGGATCGAACCCAGGTCTTCCGCATTGTAGGCAGATGCTTTACCGTCTGAGCCACCGGGGAATACAGAAATGTTACTCTAACGCTATTTACTACTATTTACATTTTACTGTTTGCACTGTTGCTATTTACTATTAGACCACTCACTATTAACATTTGCTTCCTGGGTGGCTCAGCGGTGAAAAATCCACCTGCCATACAGGAGAGGCAGGTTCAAGCCCTGGGTCAGGAAGATCCCCTGAAGGAGGAAATGGCAACCCACTCCAATATTCTTGCTTGGAAAATCCCAGGGACGGAGGAGCCTCGCAGGCTACAGACTGTGGGTTCAATCGCAAAGACTCAGACACAGCTGAGCACACTACAGTTATTTACTATTTTCCCCACTCACTATTAGAATTTACTAACACTGTAATGGTATTTGACACAGAATTTTTCCAACTGAAGACAATTTATGCTGGGTCCCACGAAAGGGCGGGGTTAAGGTTGTTCAATTATGAAACATCTGCAAATGTCTTATTACAAAGCAAATGAAACTGATTTCCAAGGAGGTCTTCCAGCAAGCTTCTAGAATTATATTGGAACTCTAGAAACTGAATGCTAATGACATCATACTAATTATCCCAATCATTTCACTGCAAAGAGCCCCATACAAGCGTCCTACTGGGGAACCTTCATAAGGTCAGGCAAATACCTTCCGCTCCTTATCATGGAGATGGAATGCTCTTGACCGTCACTGTAGGTGCCCATGGGAGCGTGCAGGAGAGCTCTTCTCAGGCTGGTTCCGTCCCCAGGGTTAACATGCACTTCAACGTGGCCTTCAATTAGCATGATGGACCAGAAGGGCTAGGAAGGAGACACAGAGAATTCCCATTGAAAAGACATTACTATAGGATTTAAAGAACTATCATCTGATGAAGGCAATGTGGCTGTATTAGTGCCAAGGAAGCAGCTCCTTAAAAATATCACCATGTGACACAACTGTTTTCTACTTCGTATGCTACTTTCTAATCTCTGCTCACATAATTTACTTTCTGCATTAGGCTGTTATCACTAACCACATCAAAGATTTCCATTTCTACACAGTCTTCACACTTACTTATTGCTACGTTACATACTAACAAATAGTCATGTCATAAGTCACTGATCTATTTCTCTCTTTCCCCAGGTTTACTGAGACATCATTGACATTTACCACTGTATTAGCCTTAGGTATACAACACAGGCATTGGATATTTGAATATATCACAAAATGATCACCACAATGAGCTCAGTTAGCATCGATCACCTCATATAGTTGCAACATCTTTTTCTTACGGGGAGAGCTTTTAAGACCCACTCTCTTAGCAACTTTCAAATGCAATATGGTGTTGTGACTATAGTCACCGTGCCATACATCGCCCCCGATCTTGTCTTACAGCTGGACGTTTGCGCCTTTTGGCCCTCGCCACCCAATTCCCTCCTGCCCTTACAAACTCTGCTGACCACCAATCTGCTCTGTTTCTATGAGTTGTCTTCTTTTTAAGTTTCCCCATATAAATGAGATCATACAGTGCTTGTCTTTCTCCATTTAACTTATTTCACTTAACATAATGTACTCGAGGTTCATACGTGTTCATTCATAGGATTTCCTCCTATTTTATGGCTGAATAAAATTTCACTGAATAAACACACACACATACACACACACACACACACACACACACACACACACACACACACACACACACAGTGTCCATAAAATATCTTTCACAGTAGAGAGCCATACTCTAAATTGTAGCTCTGTGACTTCTATTTCATTAATACAATACATTAGCATTCTCTGAGTCTCTTTAAATTATGTAATATATAAAGTTTGAGGAGAGGAAAGGGTAAATATCACCTAATTTATTACGATCCGAGGAAGACACTAAGTGTCTTTCTTCTCAGTGGCTGGACAAGGAAGATGGACTTTGCAACACAAAGACACCACTGACTCATGAAGGAAAACACATTCAGCAATGAACATGTCTCCTTAGTAAAAATGCACCCCCCTAAACCACCAGGCACACGGCTAGAATACACGTTAGGACTAAGTCATCTTCCATCCAACGTTTCCTGAAGTCATTTCCTCCCTGAGCTCCTGGCTTGAGAGCCCCTGGGTCACTCACCCCACGGGCCTGCCGATCACCTGGCTTCTCACCGCCCTGGCTCAGGGCAGCCAGGATGATGCCACTGCTGTTCCTGGTGGCAAATGTTGCCAACAACTCCGTGTCTGGTGACAGAGACTTGGGTGGCAATTCAACGTAGCCACCTCTCAAGAAGCTGACGCTTCGGACGGGCTGGTCAGAGAGGAGAGAAGAAAACCCATCAGGTCCGCCGTGTGTGGAACCTCCCCACCCAACCATCACCCAGAGGCTGCTGCTGTTTACCCCACCCCCTTTTCTATTCAGTCCCCTGGTTTAGATCCTGTTGCCTTATGACGTTAGTAAATCTACGGGCATTTGATTTACTCGTCCTAATATTATTACACTTGTCTCAATATTCATAAAACGCTCCCCACCTCCAGTGTACAGCCTTTCCTCACGCCATAGGAATTTCTGAGTAAATCAAAGGTCGATCTGGATATTTCCAGGTTTTTGATGCAGCCCACATAGCTCTTGCTGGAGACACCTTTCCTGTAGGGAAGGACAGGAGAGCAGCAGCAACAAAGTTTGGATCTTATAACTCCAGGTTTGAAAGAAGAAATAAAAACAAGGAAGATCTCCTTCCAGGTGTCATTCTCAGAAATGTCTAGGTCTTCCTATAAAAAGGCTACTGACCATGGGATGGTGAGAGTTCAGGTCAAACATGTGCTCGCCTTATGACTAAAGAAAAGGGTCAAATTTAGTGAGCAGAACTACCCAGATGGCTGCAAAGAAGGCTGAGCACCGGAGAATTGATGCTTTCAAACTGTGATGCTGGAGAAGACTCTTGAAAGCCCACTGGACACAAGAAGACCAAACCAGTCAATCGTAAAGGAAATCAACCCTGAATATTCATTGGAAGGACTGATGCTGAAGCTGAAGCTCCCTTTCTTTGGCCACCTGATGCCAAGAGCTGACTCACTGGAAAAGACCCTAATGCTGGGAAAGACTGAAGGTGGGAGGAGAAGGGGGCAACAGAGGATGCAATGGTTGGATGGCATCACTGCCTCAATGGACATGAGTTTGAGCAAACTCCAGGAGATAATGAAGGACAGGGAAGCCTGGAGGGCTGCAGCTCATGGGGTCATAAAGAGTCAATCAAAACTGAGCAACTGAACAACAACCACCTAGGTGGCTACCTAGACAAAAGCCTGCTTAATATTTTTAAGGGAAACTATTACAGTCATTACAATTTGGACGTACTCACCAAAACAGGGGCCAGTTATAAGAAAGACAGTGCACTGTCATAAGGAAATTACGGCTCATAGTTTACAGTTCAATCTCTGGGAGCTCAGCTGCCTTGACTGCCAGCTGTCTATGCATTCTTTTTTTTTAATGGTGTGAAAGAAACGTCTCGCTTAATTTGTCCCCAATTCAAAATTACAAAACTGAGAACAGCAAACTACAGGAAGTTTATGTGAATTATTAAAGTCGCAAAGTTAAACAAGAATAAGAATCAGTGCACCTCTTCTCTGCTATCTCTAATCCAACTTGCTGATGCTGGTCTTTCAGCTTTCACATACATTATTCACTCTAATCACACAAAAGGGGAATCCAGATAAGTTTGCAAAAAGCACGCTCTTTTTTTTTTTTTTTTTGGTCTCCAAAGAGATTTTTCTAGTAGAAACTCTGGACAGGAGAATGATGTGTGATGGAAAGTGAGGTCTCCAAATATTGCACAGTTACCATTTTTAGATGTTCTATAGGCAGTAAGTGGAACATCATAAATTTTACTACAAAAGGCTTTCTTTACTTCTCAAGTATATGGCATACTTGGAAATAAATCCTGAATATTCACTGCAAGGACTGATGCTGAAGCTGAAGCTCCAATACGTGGGCCACCTGATGTGAAGACTGACTCTCTGGAAAAGACCCGGATGCTGAGAAAGATTGAGGGCAACAGGGGAAGAGGGCGGCAGAAGATGAGATGGTTAAATAGCATCGCCGATTCAATGGACACGAATCTGAGCAAAATCCAGGAGATAGTGAAGGACAGAGAGGCCTGGCATCTGCAGTCCACAGGGTTGCAAAGAGTTGGACACAACTTGGAGACCAAACGGCAACAACGAATATGGCATACTAGTCAAAACAGAGTGCTATGGGCTCAGTTATCTTCTCTACCTCCTATCAAAAAAGATTTTGACTTTCTAACGTTCTACTTTGACGTAGTATTCATAAGGTACTGAATGTAACCATACTTGGAAATAGGTCTTTGTGGTTGTAATCAAGTTAGGATGAGGTCGTTAGGATAGGTTCTAATCTAGTATGAGTGGTGCCCTTATAAAACGGGGAAATTTGGTCACAGAGAGACACAGAGGGAAGACAATGTGTCCACACAGACAAAGAATGCCACCTACAAGCTGAGGAATGCCTGAAGCTACCAGAAGCCCAGAGACAGCATGGAACAGATATCTTTCTCATGATCCTCAGAAGGAAGCAGCTCTGTGGACACCTGATTTCAGAATTACAGGCTCCAGATACTGTAAGAGACATTTCTTATACATTTGTTAATCACTTCTGTTGTTTAAGCTGCCCAGTTTGTGGGATTTTGTTATGGAAACTAAAAGAGTAATTAGGGACATGACAATTCTGCAGTGTGGTATCATACCTCACCACCCTCGACCTCGGTAATCCACCCACATAAATTGGATCCTTATCCAGACGATTGAGGTCAGAAGACGCCCCTGGAGTCTCCCCTTGCTTGGTTTCTTTGTAGGTGGTGTTATAAGCATCAATAACTGCTAGGAGCCCTAGAGGATATCAAGGGGATAAGAAAATCATTTTCTACAGTAAAACAAAACACAGACATCTCACAAAGTTCATTAACAAAGACATATTCTTTTCCATGCTGCAAATTTGATCAAGGAATCTTCTTGACTGTTAAAGGGCAAATGAAAACCATCTTTACAAAAGTCAATAAATCCAGAAAGTGCATGCTAAATGGCACCAGAATGTGTGAAAGAAAATGGAATCAATTTGACCCTTGATTCTAATTTAGCCTTTAATGTTAAATAATGTATTTATAAAAGTGAAAGTCGCTCATTCCTGTCCGACTCTTTGCAACCCCATGGACTATACAGTCCATGGAATTCTCCAGGCCAGAATACTGGAGAATACTGGGAATGGCCTTTCCCACCTCCAGGGGATCTTCCCAACCCAGGGATGAAATCCAGGTCTCCCAAATTGCAGAGGGATTCTTTTTCAGCTGAGCCACCAGGGAAGCCCAAGAATATTGGAGTGAGTAGCGTATCCCTTCTCCAGTGGATCTTCCAGACCCGGGAATCAAACTGGGGTCTCCTGCACTGCAGGGGAATTCTTTACCAACCGAGGTACCAGGGAAGCCCAATGCATTTGGAAACCACAGACAAACAGAACATTCATTCACCAAGCTGTGAATCCTGGTACTCAGAATTCCAAAGAAAACAAGGGCTTTTGAATAGAATATCATTCAAGGAGACTCAGAAAGCTAAAGAGAAAACAAAGACTGCTAACTTTGGAAAGATTTCCATTCCTACCAGGGCATTTTGTCTGTCTGTCCTCACACTTACCTTGCTTTTTATTTCGCTGGAAGGCAATTTTGTACCATGTTCCATTATTATAGCGTCGGTCGGTAATCAGAGCAAGGGGCCCAGAACCTAGGTCGACTGTCACCCTGACTCTGCCGTCGACCAGGTCAATGGATAAAAAGTCTTTCTGTAAAAAACAAGAGAAAACACTTACCCGTGGTTACGTTATTATCACAAGATTTCTTTCCTCTCCAAGTCAGGGAGGGTGGAAACCTCTTACAGTCAAACTGACAGAACAGGATCCGGCCCAATAGTTGGACGTTAAGTGTCCACAAGGCTTTCTAGATTAATATACAGACATATGTGAGATAAACTCACGAACGTCAAAGTCCACAACACAGTAAGGCAAGCGGACTCTCTGCATCTTGTTCACTTAGACTGACAAATGAGCCAGCCCTAAAAATACAACCACAAACCAGAAAGATCACCAGCACTCAAGATAACAATAAGAACATGAACTCCTCTGATGGAATTCAAATTAGGTTAGGAAGTCACAGTGAATAAAACAAGACCTCTTATTTAGGTTCAAAATCTAATAATAAGTGTTTAAGTGACATTTATAATGAAGGGAGGGCTTCCCAGGTGGCTCAGTGGGTAGAGTCCACCTGCAGTACAGCAGATTCAGGTTGGATCCACGGGTTGGGAAGATTCCCCTGGAGGAGGGCATGGCAACCCACTCCAGTACTCTTGCCTGGAGAATCCCATAGACACAACAGCCTGGTGGGCTACAGTCTGTAGGGTCGCAAAGAGTTGGACATGGCTAAATGCACATAATGATGGGAAGCTATTTTGTATTTGACATGCTTTTCAAATGTTTGTCAGTGAGTTTGTACTGATAAATAATTTAAAATAGGAAACTAGTATGGCATACATGTGTATGTATTATCCTTGTATGTGCTCATAAAACAATCATTTAATAAATATCCTCATAGCAATCCAACTGTATACACACAGCAGGGCATAGTACCCTTAAAGACGCTTACAGTGCCATTTGAAGCCAGGTACAGAAGCAGCCCGTTAGGTGAATAGGTACTAAAAAGCATAATTATCTGAGTCACAGTAGCCCGGAGAGTCTTCTCCACGACAGAATATCCACTCCCAGCAAAATGGAAAGAGGCATCTTCATCCTGGGAGCTGCATAGAGAGAGGGTGAAATATAACCTGTTCTTAGGAAAGTAGTTCACAAGGACACATGACATTCATGAGTTCCTCCTCACAAAACTGTCATAGAGCATTTATTTCCATAATTTGATTGCAAGTGTTAAGTCATAATATCTTAAAATATGGCCCCCATGAGATTATGTGAGACAAGCGCCCAGTTGCTTTATAAAGAAAAGAGAGTTAACGTAGGCAGCATTCACTGTGGTAAAAAGAAATTCCCTCAAAGGATGGATTGCTGCTATAAATAGTTCTACTTAGCGACTAGATTTTCGTTTACTCTAATTTCCTTTAATGTGACTTTGATGTCCTTTAATATCTCATTTCCTTTAATGTCCTGTCTTAATTTCAGCACTTTTGAAATAAATTTTATATTGGCGTTTATTACCTGGTGCTGGTTTTAACTAAATGCATCAACTAAACTGGACTAATAATGGGAAGCAAATCCGTACCAATGTGCCAGAAGGATCAGCTTACAAGAATATCATTGACCGAACAGAGTCTCAAAAATCTGCAAGATGAGCTTACAACTCACAGTCACACACTGTGGACTTCAGCATATCTTAGATAAGTGTTTTCCAGTTTTCCCCATGCTTCAAAAAGCTGACTTGATTTACTCTTCAAATATAAAGGGCTTGGAATATGTCATTATTATGTTCAAAAGGTACTCTTCTGGAATGTCATAGGGCTTGAGAGTGAAATTTAGATTAGACTGTCTGGGCGGAGGGTATGAATTTGCACTTTCTCCTGGTAAAGGTGTAATAACCAAACTTTGTGTCACAACTCCAAGCAGAGACAGAAGACCCAACAATGACAGAGTTTCCATTAACAAAGTAAAACGTAGTGGTACTCTGCAAAACCCCAGGTTTCAAATTGATAGCTTTCTATAGTCCTATTCTTTCTGAAAATTTCTGTCTTGAGATCTCCCATAAAGAAGTATAAGAAATGCACTGTGCATAAATCAACTATGGTCTAATTCTCAATCACCTCCTAGAAGCAAGTCCCATTGCTTTACCTTCAGATGACTGGATTCATGTAGTGAAGGACACAGATTCTAGAAGTAGATTGCTGGGGTTTAAATTTCAGCTCCCCAACTTACTAGCTGTGTGACCTCAGAAAAGGCACCGAACCCCTCTGTGTCTCATTCCCTCTATCGGTAAAACAGGGATCCTGAGAGAACCTCTCTGGAAGGGTGATACATGATTTAATATGTGTAAAGAAAAGAAGACTGCCCTATCAAAGGTCAGCTAAGCAGCCCATGCGCTACTGTACCAGCCACTCAGAACTTATACAGGAATAAAAGCCTGCCGATTAAAGATTCCTGCCCCCCATATTTAGATGTGAACTGTTAAAATCAATGATTTTATATTATCCTTTAAGGATCTAAGAGGTTTTTCATAATTATAAATGTATGCTGACACCACACTAAAGGAGTAAAAATATATTCAAAGAGGAATTAATAAAAAAAAACCAGTTAGCTTCCTTGGTAATATAAGCCAAAGTTAAAGGTACATGATCACATTGAGAAAAAAACTTTTTTTAAATCTAAAGGGCATCACTGGACCATATTAATGATTTAATAATGAAAAATTACACACAAAGGTGAAAAGCACAATGAATTCTAATTACTGGCCTGCTCAAATGGATTCAGTTACTAGAAGTAGTTTAGTAACTCACTGAGCGCAAGTTTTTGTCTAGGTAGGGACACTTATCTAAAATGAAGACAGTTTAATCCCGTGACAAATGCAGACATAAAGCACTAGTTTGTGTCTGTATCAGCATTTACAAAGTGTGTTCTATGGAACATTAAAAAAAACTCATTTTTAGCAAGAGCTCAGGGTGACTCAGTGGTAAAGAATCTGCCTGCCAATGCAGGAGACACAGGAGACTCAAGTTTGATCCCCAGGTTGGGAAGATCCCCTGGAGGAGGAAATGGCAATCCCTAGTATTCTTGCCCGGAGAATCCCATGGACAGAGGAGCCTGGTGGGCTACAGTTCATGGGGTCTCAAAGGACATGACTGAGCGACTAAGCACAGATGCAAGGTCAAATGCATTTGAGAAATGCTACAACTCGAACCTTTTCCCTGGACCAGGTCACTGTATATATTAGCATCTGAGGTGTCACCTGTGGGGCGAGTTACCTTCCGAAGCAGCCGTGGCACTCCCCCTCCCTCTCAATATAGTTCCACAGGCCGATCGATTGTCCATTCAGGAAGGCTTCTCCCATGCAGCCTTTAAAATGAGTAACCTTCACGGCAGAAGACTTCTGGTGTAAACAGACACACAAACAATGAGTGAAAAGAAATACATTCTTTAAGTGTCCAGAGCTCTTCCTTGGGAGCTCAAATTTTACAGATCCAAATTTTGAGAAAACAACATCCAGGAAAATGGCCAGTTTGTAATCACTGGACTTCCTTCCCATCATGAATTGGGATCCTAGAATGAGTCACAGACAGCAGGACGAGAACTCAGAGGTCACATCAATTACTAGGGTCACTGGAGAGAAGGCCCTTTACCAGATGAGCAAAGACCCAGAGGATGCAGTCAGTGATGACGCCTGCCGGGAACAGAGGCTCTCACTCTCATTTCAGAGCACTGAACCAGGTCCAGGTAGCCCCAGCTTTACTGGGTGGGAGGATAACTGATGTCATTAAAATATACCATGAACTCTTTTGCTAAACACTAGGGTTAGGATAAAGTCGGGGCTTTCCTGGTGGCTCAGATGATAAAGAATCTGCCTGCAGTGCAGGAGACCCAGGTTTAATCCCTGGGTTGGGAAGATCCCCTGGAGAAGGGCATGGCACCCCACTCTGGTAATCTTGCCTGGAGAATTCCATGGACAGAGAAGCCTAGCAGGCTATACAGTCCCTGGGGTCACAAAGAGCTGGACATGGCTAAATGACTAATACACCTCTAAAGTCAGAATAGAGATAAGGGAGTTCACAAAAATTAATGTGGAATACTGAATTTCTTCTTTCATTATTGAGGGCGGATAATAGTAAAATGAACCGTTGGCTGCTTTTCCCTTTATACCATTTATAAAGCATGATCCTTTACAAAAGCAACCCAACTCTGCAGATGAAGTATCATTAAACAAAATAATAGAAGCAGGAAAATCGTTCTCTGCCTAGAATATTTTCAAAACTGTAAGCATATTCATTTCATCTATTGGTAAAATCAGCCTGTTCAGATGAGCCTTCAGAATGTTACCTTGATCTGTCCACCAAGCCCTCCAACAAACATCATGGTTGAGTTGTTTACATCCAGAACTTTGGCTGTTCCAGGGGATTTACTTGTTCTTGGTGGAGGCTTTTGAGCTGCACTCATTTCCTTTACACTCAATGAACCAATGTTTCCAAACCTGGGGGTCACAGACAGTTGCAAAAAGAGCACTTTCAGAATGACAAATCGGTCCACACATGTGCATACACGCGCACGCACGCACACACACACACATCTGTTCTACACACAGCCTCCACCAGCTTCTGCCCATGTATCCACTCTAGAATCTTGTGGAGTATTTCTTCTAAAGCATCAATTCCATCCTGTTTTCTCCTTGCTTACAATAGTTACAGAAATGGACTAAATATGTTTCAGCAGCCCACTGCTTTTATTATATCCCTGTTTTCTCAAATAACAAAGTAAAAATCACGAATTCCCAACACCACCACCACCACAACAAAATGTGGTATTACAGAAAAGTGAAGAGAAAGACACACATAAAGCTGCTTAACAGTAGTTGCCTCTGGGGAGGGGCTTTATTTCTTTATAAATTTTATTATTTTTTGGCAGAACCACATGACAGGCAGGATCTTGGTTCCGTGACCAGGGATCAAACCCTTGCCCCCTAGAGTTGGAAGCACAGAGTCCTAACCACTGGACCGCCAGGGAAGTCCCTGCAGGGAAGTCCCTGGAGAGCGGCTGTAAAAGGAAGAATTTCACATCCTGCCTGAATTCTAAGGAAACACACCTCCCACTGGTTCCCTCCTGGCCTGCCCTGGGCTTGTCGCGCTGCCAGCCCCGGGGCGCCTCCACTATGCTGCACATTACTTTCCTCTTCTGGGTTGGCTGCCCAGACCTAGACCTGACATTCTGAAGGTAATACAAACGTCTAACTTTTTTCTTCATTTGATGGTTGATTTTGGCAACAAAGTTTATTTCTCTTGTAATAATGAAAAAAATTCCTACAGTAAATCTAAACCAAGTATTCTTTCACTATAATCCCACTCCCCAGAAATTTCAAGGACTGTTATGTGATATTACAAACATGTTGCTGTTCAGTCACTAAGTCGTGTCCGACTTTTTGTGACCCCATGGACTGCAGACACCAGGCCTCCCTGTCCTTCAGCATCTCCCGGAGTTTGCTTAAAATCATGTCCATTGTGTCAGTGATGCCATCCAAACGTCTCATCCTCTGTTGCCCCCTTCTCCTCTTGCCTTCAATCTTTCCCAGCATGAGGGTAAACACGTAGTTACTTAAAACATGCACCAGAGAAATGAGAGATGCTCAGACAGAACTTTGTCTGCTACCTGGTCACATAGATGCTGTGCCACTTGTTGTCATCAATTGGGAAGTCTGGAAATTCCAAGCGTGTTGATCCAGAGCCCAAATCCCAGAGGAAGGCCACTTTTCCTCGCCGCATCTCCACTGCCAGGAAATCAGTCTGGGGTGCAAGGCATGAGCTGGGGTTAGTCCACAGGCCAGACTGTGGGCATGACCACTGACACACTTTAAAGGAGGAGTTCTTACAGCATTTTCTCTATTCTTAAAAAGTAAAAAAATGAACACCAAAAAAAAGACCTTCCACTGTCTTTAAATGCTCCCCTCCCCTGGAGCTGGAGCATGACCCGAAGGATTGTATTGGAGACAGTGGCCATCACTGGCCATCTGTACCTACCACCCTTCCCCAGCATGGCCCTCCATGGAGCCTCCCATGAAGTTCTCCAAGAAAACTCGCTGGGGGTCAGCAGCCTCTACAGGGGTCATAAGGAAGGCACTGCACTTGTCTGTCTGCCCACCCTGAAAAGGCAACACACGAACGCGAATCGTGCAACAAGACAGAAGCCATGAAACCCTACAGCATGGACTGACCTGTGCTTTGCACCTTGTGTCTTAAGAATACATTTCAGATGGCATTTGTGCTTGCTAGTACGTTCTGCCCAAGGGTCTGACCCGTTCCCACTGACACAACCTAAAGAAGCAATGGTCTCCCCCAGGGGACTTGCCCTCTGGGAACTGTGAGAATCTTAGTGGGTGGAAGAGTCTGGGGGAAGCTTGACAATTCTGACATGTCCCTCGGGGTGCACGCCTCCACTCCTGGCGACAACCGTGAAGGTCGACTTCACAGACTTGAAGTGAAGCTCCGTGGCTTCAGAGGTCACAGGAGACATTACGAAAAGCTCTGTCCCCACAGCTCACAGTTAAAGGGGCAGAGGGAGGCACCACTCATCAACGCCGCTCTCCTCTTTACAGAGATGCAGTTTCACAGTTTGTTTTCAATCTAACATTACCAGCTTAGCAAAAGATTAGTTACCTTAGAAGCACTAGTGATTTCATGAAGGCCTTATGTTTTTTTAGCCAAAAATTTATCAATTGAGAAAATATCCTCTGGCATAAGAGACTCAGCATAGCTTCCACGGGTCATACTCACGCTAGTGCTGCTGCCCAGGTAGAAGAGAAGGTTGTCGGGTTCACTTGTCTTCACGTTGAGCGTTAGGCTGTTGTAGTTGGTAGAAGAAATCTGGGGCTGGTAGGCCCGGATACAGTCTCGGTCTGCAGACACAGCAACTTTGATCTGGAGAAGAAGAGATTTGTCCCCAAGTGCCTTAAAGTCATCCAGGACACACGCTGGCAGCATGCCTGGGGTTCAGGAGTGCTTTGCTGTTCCGACTCTTCGCTGCTAGGCAGGATTCCTCTCCGGATAATAGTGCTATGTGTCTCAAAAGGTGAAAATTGGATGGGGCTGAAACTTATTCCATTTGGTAAAATATTTTACTATGGAAAAGCCAGTTGTGAGGTTTTAAAAAAGAATTTTACACAAGGAACTCTATTTTGTGAGACTTGATTCCTTAAAGATAAGGAGTTTTTCTAAATCACTTTGGAATCTTACACCTGACACAGAAAGGCTATTTGACGATCATTTACCTGGGAAATCCCATGGACAGAGAAGCCTGGCGGGCTACAGTCTGCAGGGTTGCAAGAAAGTTGGATGCAACTGAGCATGCATAATATGTAGTAAATGGAGGGTTGATCTATCACTCAGCAAATATTTATAGACCAGTTATTTCACTCACATATCACTCTGGTAAATAATTACTTGCACATAATCTTTATATTAACCCTAAGGACTATAAGTTTATATTAATCAGAGCACTTGGAACCATCCGTCATGTTTTTAATTTGGCAACTGGAACTAAGGCAGATGGAAACCAGAGCTCTTATAAACCTCCAGCTCTTTTCCCAAAGTGAAATCACTCAAGGATCAAAGAATCCAGAGCTCCTTTTTCTTGGCTAGAAGCTTCAGGAAGGTAAACATTAGACCAGAGGTCACCTTTATTATTGTCTATAGGTCCCCAGGAGCACGACAAACGATGTTCTCTCTATCTCATTTCCCTGAAACACCTCTCCTTTAGCACACGGCCAAGGCCATGGCAAAGGATGGCCAGAAAACATTCTCTCAAGCTGTGTGTTTTATGCAGGTAGTGACCTGGATTTGAGCAACATTCATGGGATGCTAGCTGTTTTGTCAGAATTCTAGAGATGCGGCCCACACTGCACAAGCATTCTGGAGAACACTTGGATTATGATAACACGGAGTTGGGAGAATGATGGAAAGAACATTGTAACCAGTGAGACTTCCAGCAATGCTAACACTTAGACCAACGTGTTTGTACCATCCAGCGAATCGGTGGGGACCTAGAATCTAGGCCATGATTATAAATCTCCATAAGGACACGGAGATCTTTTTGCTAACAACATTCTGAAACACACAGAACAAAAGCAGGAATCAAGGAAAATGGGACTCATTAAATATACTTAATGCAAATATCAACTCTGAATATTCATTGGAAGGACTGAAGCTTCACTGGATGCCTAAGCTGAAGCTCCCTTCCTTTGGCCACCTGATGCCAAGCGCTGACTCACTGGAAAAGACCCTGATGCTGGGAAAGACTGAGGGCAGGAGGACAAGGGGGGCGACAGAGGATGAGATGGTTGGATGGCATCACTGACTCCATGGACATGAGTCTGAGCAGACTCAGGGAGATAGGGAAGGACAGGGAAGCCTGGCATGCTGCAGTCCATGGGGGTCACAAAATGTTGGACATGACTTAGCGACTGAGCAACAAAGTAAGATATGTAAGACAAGGCTTTAAATACACCTGGAGACAAGGCTGTGAGAAATCGGGCATTTCTGAGAACTTGTCAGCAGAAAGTGTGGCCGAAGCCCTCTGCACAGGAGACCCCTGGGATGTGTGGTTCCAGGAGCTTCAGCTGGCGGGGTGGTGCCGGGCTCCCGAGACCCGTGGGCCCCACACTCACAGACGCGGCTTGTTTCCGGGCCTGGCTGATCAGCAGTTTGATTTCTGACAGGTTTCTGCTCAGGTTCTCTTCTAACGTTTTCAGAGGCTTCAGCCGATCCAATAAGAGGTTGGCTTGTGTTTCCACATCTTTGACTTTTCTTCCAGCTAACAAAGCTAATATGTGAAGGTGACAAAAAGGTGCAGGGGCAGGGCGGGGGGAGGCAGGGAGGAAACAAGAAAAATTAGCTGGTCATTACTAGAATATGTGCTGGATATACTAAAATATCCAAATCATCAAATGCCTGCTATTTTGGTAAACATATAAAAAATGCACCAGCCCAAGGCAGTACCCGAGGCCCTTCTCCTCCTTTATAAATGCAAATCCAGATGTTTCCACATTTTTATTATTTAGGATTGCTATCTGTGAACACCCATGTGCCCTGGGCCAGCTCACGCGGCATGACACAAACTTTCCTAACGGGACGGGAGACCACGACCTACTTACTGGTCATCGAGGAGTCTCGTAGGAGTTCGTCTGTTTCCTGTAACGTGGCATTAACCCTGGACAGGTCAGTGGACGTGTTCAACAGCTTCTGACTGAGCCCCATGACATTCTTGAGTGTGCTGGTGGCGCTCTGGTTTGCAGACATGGCCAGGCCTTTGACTTTGGCTCCTCTGTCTCTGACACCTGAAATAAATTTATACTCAAGTACATACTCTGGTGGTTATATACGTGGTTATAACATGCAGAAAACCATAAGACCACAACGAACCCAATGTAACAGAAACATGTTACAGAATTTCTTTCTGGTCCTTGAACACAAAAGGGGGCTTCTGTTTCTAATGACAGTATTAAGGCTGCCTATCACATGTGCTGGGGTTTTCCCTGGTGGCTCAGCGTTAAAGAATGCACCTGCAATGTGGGAGACACAGGAGATTCAAGTTGGATCCCTGGGTTGGGAAGATCCCCTGGAGTAGGAAATGCCAACCCACTCCAATAGTCTTTTTTTTTAGCTTTTTTTTTTTTTTTTTAGTTTTTAGTTTTACTTTATTTTACTTTACAATACTGTATTGGTTCACTCCAATAGTCTTGCCTAGAGAATCCCATGGACAGAGGAGCCTTGGGGGCTATAGTCTATGGGGTCGCAAAGAGTCAGACACGACTGAAGTGACAGAGCACACACACACACATATGTGCTACCACTTCGTTTTTCAGATGAGTGCCAAAGAATTGATCCTTTAGAATTGCAGTGGAGAAGGCTCTTGAGAGTCCCTTGGACTGCAAGGAGAGCAAACCAGTCAATTCCAAATGAAATCAATCCTGAATATTCATTGGAAGGACTCATCCTGAAGCTGAAGCTCCAATACTTTGGCCATCTGATGTGAAGGACTGACTCATTAGAAAAGACTCTGATGCTGGGAAAGATTGAAGGCAGGAGGAGAAGGGGATGACAGAGGATGAGATGGTTGGATGGCATCATCAACTCAATGAACATGAATTTGAGCAAACTCCAGGAGTTGGCGATGGACAAGGAAGGCTGGCGTGCGGCAATCCATGGGGTTGCAAAGAGTTGGACATGACTGAGTGACTGAACTAAACTGAACTGAAATGTTTTTGGTGACAATACTATATTGAAGTATGATTTCAATACACAATGAGATTACAAAAGCAACTGCTAGTCGCCATTTGCTCAGCATCTTTTATGTTAACAATCTAAACTTATTTGCTCTCTTTCCGATCATTCCTTTCTTATAGTCACTAACAGCTTCTCCAAATCATTCCATGACTGGATAAGAAGGTTTAGGAATTTAAACCTGAAGGTGCCATAGAAGTATCCTAGGCCACAGGAAGTATATTTGCCCACAATTGGCTCCTGGAAATAACAGCCAGTAAGAACTAAATGGTCACTAAAGATAAACTGGAGTTCAATTATTCTAGAAAATCTGGGTGAGTTTTTTTTTTAAGGCACTTTTATTCATTTTTAAAGGGTTTAACGCAAAAGGGACAAAGATTAACACTAGAAGAAGCTGGATACAGGGTATACAGGTATTCTTTTAAATCTTCTTGTAACTTTTCTGCAAATGTGAAATTGATTCCAACTAAAAAGTTAGTTTTGAATGTTTGATCAACATACACCATGTATCCTTAAAAACAGATAAATAAAAGAGAAAGAAAATTTCAGATCAGAAAATGCTCCACTCTTCTAACATAGGGAGTCAGTCCAAAGTGTCCCAAAGTCCAGTTTCCAAGGGTAATTTTCATGCTTATAAAGTGACCAATACAATGAATGTGAAACTTGGGCAAACTCTGGGAGGTGTTGAGGGACAGGGAAGTCTGGTGTGCTGCAGTCCATGAGGTCGAAAAGAGTCGGACATGACTGGGCGACAGAACAACAATAAGGCGAACCAGCAGACAGAAGAACTTGGGAGATGTTTTCAGTACCTTGCAAGACTTAAGAAAAAAGAAAAGGCTGAAGGAATGTAAGATAAATAATGCACCACAGTGCAACTTGCCTGTATTAAAAAGTTACCCTACTTAAAATTTTAAGGAACGCTGCATTTTCAAGCCATCAATATTAAAGTGATCTATTTTAGAATGTGTATTGTCTCACAAAGGAAGATTTCCTTAATTTCCAAACAAGAATTCTCTAAATTATCAAATTTATAATGAATTTAGCATTTTGCCTTAAAGCAGGAATATTTCAGCTTCTTTACTTGCTAGCTTCTTTGAATGTCTCTTCTTTCATCTCAGGCCTATTTTAATAGTTAGCAATTAATATGATAGCATAAAGAATCTAAAGCTTTGTTTTTTCAGAGTTTAATTTTACTACTTCAATGCAGGTGTTCTGAAGTTATAAAAAACACAGTGCTCTTCCTTCCGAACCATATCTCTCTACAAGTGAAAATTCTGTCAATCTTGGTTTTGTTTTAGGTGAGGGGTCTCCATCGGACTTGCGGCAGGTGTTCTGCTCATCTGCAAGTGTTTTGCAATGAGAAGATATTAATCTAAATCAAGAACCCCCCTTTCCACTTACCTTCAGGAATTGCTCTAAGTATCAAGAGTGATTCGTTGGTCTGCCTGGTAATTTTATCAGCATCCTCTTGAAATCTCTTTGCAGTATCTTTCAATCTACTCAGTTCCAATGTGATACCTATTCAAAGGGGAAAAAGTGTTTCCTTTTAAGCTGACCCTAAAAAGTTGCCTGGATGACAGTTTTATCATTCCTGACCTATCTATAAAATCAGCAGCTTTCTACAGAGAGCCCAAATATTGAAAGTTTGTCTAACAAGACTTAGCACCACTCAACCCACACTCAAATTGTATGCTTGGGGGCTTGATAATTTTTTTTTTACTTTGTTTTCCTTCTCACTAATACTTCTTAAATTCATGCTTGATTCACTTAGAACTCTAGGGCGAAAAGGGCTTCCCAGGTGGCACTAGTGGTAAAGAATCCACCTGCCAGTGCAGAGGACATAAGATACAGGTTCAATCCCTGGGTCAGAAAGATCCCCTGGAGGAGGGCATGGCAACCCACTCTAGTATTCTTGCCTGGAGAATCCCAGGGACAGAGGAGCCTAGCAGGCTACAGTCCATAGGGTTGCAAAGAGTTGGACACGACTGAGTGACTAAGCAGTGGCAGGGTATATTAAGGTGAGATAGATAGATATATATATATCTATAAAACTATATGTTCTAAAACTTGTCTGTTTTCTCTTACACAACAGAGTCGTCTGCCATTCTGCATTATGCTTACTGACTAACTCTTACATGTGCCAAAAACTGCTTACTGAAAGTCTTAGGAAAAATGAAACCACATTGGTATTTTTTTTGCATGGGCATTTTTAATAGATAAATCAATATTGATTTAATTCAACAGCTTTATGAGAACCTACCATGGTTCTAACAATGCCTTAGCCCTGTGCAGAAGACAAGAGTCGAACATAATACATCTCTTCAAGAAATGGTGAGACCCTGAGATGGACAGAGAAGCACGTGACATCACAGGCATCCTGACAGACGCCGTGAGGACCAGCCTGAGCTCAGGAGCTAGAGCAGTGAGCAGAGGGTTTCGTTCTCAGGGGAGGCTTGTTGAGTCTATGGAAGATTGGAGGGGGCTGCACAATAAAAAGTACATGATGTGTCTAGGATAGGAAATTGGAATATTATTGTGACAAAGAAATGTTAAGATTCAACTTGCTCCAGGAAAGAAGAATGTTCTGGAAGTATGTTCAGAGGTGTGTCCACAATCACTCTGGCATCAACTCAGCCCCAGCTGGGAACTGACCTCGATGCTTTCTGCTCAGGCGGTTGCCTTCTTTGAGAAACTCGGAACTACGCCGGAGGGCCACTCTCCCATTAGAAACAAGAGATTCGGAAGCCTGTAAAACAGAACAGTTGAAACGTGGACCTGGAGGGCGGAGTTGGCTCTTGCTGAAGGTGGAGAGAGCAACTCTGTCCGGTCAGAATATCCCCTAGGGTCCTTCCGAACAAGGAAGTCAAGCAGACAGCAGGCAGGGACAACTGAAGTAGGCCTATCAACATATGTGCTAATTTGCAGCTGAAGAGAAGGAACATGGTCATTTTTAAATCTATAAACACAAAAATCAGCCCTTAAATGAAGATGTTCACCGTGGGTAAGAAGAGATGTCCAAGGTAGATATCAATTAACATTCTCATTTTTGTTCTAAGAATTATTTACGACTTAGATGGCTCAGCAGGTAAAGAATCTGCCTGCCAATGCAGGAGACGCGGGCTCAATCCCTGAATCCAAGGTTGGACACAGAAGTAGTCTAAGGGGTAAATGAGCTTGTTTAAGGCCCACTATTTACTCCCATAGGAAAAGACAATATTTTTAATGCATTAGAATATATTACGGAGAAATAAATGGCAACCCACTCCAGTGTTCTTGACTAAGAAAATCGCCAGTCTATGTCCGATGCAGGATACAGCATGCTTGGGGCTGGTGCACGGTGATGACCCAGAGAGACGTTATGGGGAGGGAGGTGGGTGGGGGGTTCATGTTTGGGAATGCATGTACACCCGTGGTTGATTCATGTCAATGTATGGCAAAAGCAATACAGTATTGTAAATTTAAAAAAAAAAAAAAAATCACACCAAGCCAGTCTTGACTCAGGCATTGAACAATAGCTTTTCCTTGACTATGGAATTATATTGCCCTAGAAATCCATATGACTATCTCCATCACTTTCTTCAAATGTCATCATAAAGGAGCCAGTTTTCCAAAGTAACTTTAAAAAGTAAATAAACTCTATACCCTCAAAAAAAAAAGAAAAAGAAATCTCATGGACTGAGGAGCCTGGTGGGCTATAGCCCACAAGGTCGCAAAGAGTCGGATACAACTGAGTGACTAAGCATGCAGGAAAAGACAGTGTACACGATGACAGAATTCCACCAGAAAAGAATCCTGACAAGCGTAGGTTTAAGCCGCTGCCTCTCTGCTTGAGCATCTCACCGAAGGCTCACTTGACCACAGCGCCCAGACAAAGCAGGCACACAGGGAAACCCAAGGGGCCTTTCTTACCGTGCTCGCCTCTTTCACAGTTCTGAGTGCATCTGTCGCCAACCTCTCTGATTCCTCAATCAGGCTCCGGATGTTGGAGTGGACGTGGGCTGCGCTGGTGGCATTCAGGGACACATGCCTGACATTCCCAAGGCCACTGTGCAATAGGCATATTTAGAGATGTTATGATCAACGGAACTGAATCTGCCCACTGTTCCTAAAAGCCTGCCACTTAGAGAAACATCATCAATGAGGAAGACAGGAGTCTGTGTCAACGTGTGGATTCCCCTCTAATTCCAAATGCCAGTATTGTAAAGTAAAATAAAGTAAAATGAAAATAAATAAATAAATAAGAAGCTGTGGTTACCTTGTCTTGGTAACACTAAGAACTGCTGCTTAATTAACACCCAAAGAGATGATCTCATCTTTTAGACCACCCAATCTTTCATCTCTGTTCAAATCCCCTGCCTGTTGGCGCTGGTTGTAATCTCTCCTGCTACACACGTGTTCATTTTAAAAAGGCTTTCTTAGCTAAGCATATGTGAGGATGCTGAGGCTTATTCCTCGAAAACAGTATACACCAATTTGATGAAGTTCACCAGGGGTTTGGGAGGAGGATGAGATAATACTTCAGTCATCTGAACTTCACTCTTGTAAGGGGACTGATCACTCAGGAACTTGCCAGCTGGTAATGGTGCTGTTTCATCCAGCTCGCTCTCACTTCAAAATGAAACCTGACAATAGACAAATCTTTGCCTGCTGAGTAGCCCACTTCATTTTCTCCCCAAGGTTATTGAGTTGGGTGCTTTCCAAAGCAGACACCAGCAGTTATTACTTGCTACTACTTGACTGGCAAAATTCAGTGACTTTCAAACAAAAGACAAAGTTATTTAATTTCAGGCATCACACCAAACTGCTTTTACGACTCATACTAAGTAACAAAGATTTCGTTGTAGCTATAGATGTAGTCAGAACATCCTTTTCCTTTTTGGAAAATGAGGAAAGATAAAGAAAGGAGAAAAACTAACTGGGTACCTAACTCCATTTTCTGTTACTGATTCCAACAGCAGACGGAGGCCATAGAGCTCGTTGAAGCACAAGACTTATACAATAGTCATTTTTAATTGCTTTCATTGTGTGAACTCATCTTTTACAGCAGCACTCCTCAAATTAGAAAAAAATACTCATTTTTGTCCTTCCATAAAACACACCCAACACAGAGAAACACATGTATGCCCAGTGTGTCCAGATTTTTTCCACTCATAATAGCAGATTCTAAAGAAATAAATTTACTAACTCACAATATTGTGTAAAGCCTTAAACCCCAATTCCCTCATTTGCTGCCATCAGATTACCTGGGGACTTAAAAACAATTTAAAGTACAGGCCATATCCCACAGTCTGGGGGACATGGGAGGGGTCAGAGGACAGAACCATCAGTACTCTGAAGTTCCCCAGGCTCCTTCTGAAACAATTCAGGAACCACTGGCCTAAAGTCTCACTTCTCTTTTAAAGACACATCTAACAAACTGAGGATATACTTGACAAATATCCAAAAATATATGTTAAAGTAATGAGTACAATGGTAGCCTTTTAGGCAATAGAAAATAATGGAGATGGTATCTTTCAGGAGTTGGCAAATAGATCCTCAACACTTCTGGCAGTCCAGGGTGGGCAACCACAACCTGCATCCATGCAGAAAGCCGGCTGGCTCACAAGTCCCAAGAAGGCAAGACACATAAGGAAATCAGTATCTGGTTCTGTCCACGGGCAAACTCATAAAGTCCTGAGTACCAGGTAGATACTGAAGGCTTTGATATCGTAGCATAATATTTGTTTTCATTCCTATCTGCTTCAGTTCACATTTTTCCATCGTACATTCCTGCCGATAGTCAAATACACTACCAGACTTGGGAGGAAACCCTCCTTGCCGCGAAAATAAAAGAGGTCTTTGTTTTTACACACAAAAAAAGAATGTGACTTGACACTGTGAATGAAACAGCCAGGCTTATTATTCTCTCTGATCTGTGGATCACAACTTGTGGGATTCCTGCCAGATATGCCTCACCTGTCCAGAGCACCTGCCAGTCTCTGCAGCTCAGCAGCGTGATCCTCCGCCCTGTACACAAGCTCCAGCGCTCTCTTTTCAGACATCTGCATGACCAGGTCATCCACGTGGCGCCTGATTTGGGCAGTCCACAGTAGCAGCTCGTCCCGGTGTTGCTCTAGTTGCTACACAGAGATTAACACTGTGACCACATGCCCGTCTGTTTAACAGCCTGTCTGGGGCCTGGGAGGCTTCCCTGGAAACCCTGGGCTGTGCTGAGTTGGGACTTACCGCGAGAGCCTCCCCCGATGCGTTTGCAGGAACAGCGGCCGCATCCAGCAGTCCCCTTCCTTCGGCAATCAGCGCTGATGTCAAGTTCTGTTCTTCCTGAACACGCAGCTTCTTCTCCTGCAGCAAACATCACCTCTAAGGATGCTTCATAAAAGCAAGTCAGCCTCTGAACCTCAGGTGCCTGACACTGTGTGCCGAAGTCAGCCCTGAGGCTCATTTTTTTAAGAAGCAAAGGACGACGTCATTTACGTGGGAGAATCTGGGACCAGCTCTAAAGGGGGCGAGAGCTGGCAGGACTCACGTTGAACTCTCGCAGGTTGGCGCCAATGAGGAGCAGCAGGTGACCACTCTCCTGGGTCTTCATCTCTGCTTCTCTCAGGAGCTCTTCTGCAGCCCGCACATCACTGTTGTGTGTTGAAAGGAGGCTGCTTACTGCTTCTTTTAACACCGCCAACTCTTCCTGTGGCTTCTGGTAATTTTCCTGAATTTGTGACAATAAATCTTCGGCAGCCCTGGGAACATAAAAGATGGTAAGAAATGAACAATAAAGAGCACAGCATTGATGTATAGCGAAAGGAACTTTTACATATCCCTTCTCAGTTCCATCTTGAAGTCCTAAGTGGTACATCGCAATCCCTTAAAAAGGGAAAAAATTTCCCTAAGGCCGCTATATGTATGGCAGGTTTACACTTTATCCTTTACGATCTTTCTTGATTTAACAAACTTCCTAACATATTTAGTGGAATTAAAGAAACCATCTCAGCAGATTTGGATTCAGAAAACTTGGGCCACAGCCTGTGAACGATGGCAACTGAAATCTTCATTACAATATGGTCAAAAATCGAAAAAAGGAGACGCTTCAGTGATTCGCTCCAAAGTCACCAATGTATCCATACAATACAAAGGTTCTTCCTGCAGCTAGTAAAGAAACAAATTTTATAAAAACTTTCAAATCCAAATTGCCGGAAAGGTATAATTTCTACCACTTTGATAAAAGCAAGCTTCAATAAATCAAAAGACATTTCCCTCTATTCTTTTATAAATGTGCTATCAAATTGCTATTTAAATCAAATTTGAACTTAAAGCTAGAATAGAATAATACAATCTTCACACTACAGAACTTTGCAGTGGTTGAATATATCCTATTAACTTTTTCCTTCAATTTATCAGAAGAATTTTGAATATTTTTATGGAAAATGCCTTGCAAATCCCCCTTAGTTTTCAGATGATCAGATTGCTGGGCTAAAACACCACAAAAAAAAATTTTCCATAGGTATATATTTGAACTCTGACATCATTAGAGCATCATCAGGAATTATTTGAACATTCTTGTGATTTTAAGAATTATAAAAAAGATAGTAAGATGCTGTATTATGATAGTTACAAAGAGAACTAAAAATAGTACATGGGAGACACACAAAAAAGTCCAATATATTTCTAATATCTAGCCATGAATCCTTCAGTTCATATCATTAAAGAAAGTATTGCTCTAAGAAATTGAAAATAGAGATCAAATTTTCATCTATGAAATGACTTTACCATCTAAACCACGACCAAATGAAATGACATAGTTGACAATGACTTGAAAGCCTACAAAGAAAAATCACAAAACCCCTCAGCACTCCTTATCAGCTTCTTCCTATAAAATTCAATTAATACAGTTAAACACGGTTTCTCGAGTGGCATTTCTTCACCACACTAGTGTCATGAGCAGGTAAGCAAGTTCCATGAGAAAGGGCTGCATGGTGTCACGTAGTCAGCTGTCTTCTCCAGGCTCACTGTGGAGATTCAAGATTAAGTACTCAGCCTGAAGACTTAGGGTAAAGACCTGGCCTCTCCTTAAGAAACTGGAAAACAGTCAGGAAACACAGCTACAAAGGATCACTTGCAGGGTGCCGTAAAGGGAAAGATGGGTTTCCCTGGTGGCTCAGCGGTAAAGAACCCGCCTGCCAACGTAGGATACAGGAGACACAGGTTTGATCCCTGGGTTAGGAAGATTACCTGGAGACGGAACTAGCAACCCCCACCAGTATTCCTGCCTGGAAAATCCCATGGACAGAGGAGCCTGGTGGGCGACAGTCCATAGCGTTGCAGAGTCGGACACAACTGAAGTGACTTAGCATGCAGGACACACCAGGTTTCATATTGTCCTGGCAGCTCAACGTTGATGGAGTTGCAAATACTCTCTGGGCCTCAGTTACTTCAGGTGTATCCTTCCTACCTCACAAGGAGGTGAGGATGAGCACATGCAGAGGTGAGGGGGGAAATCTACAGCTCCCCACTCACCCGGCAGAGGAGTGCTCCCTAGACAACAGCCCCCTTCCCATCTCCTGAGTCCTTGCCCAACTCTGAGCTCCCCTCGTCCAGTCCAGAGTCCTTTCAGGGCCCTTCTTGGGCCCTAACAAACATCCCATAATTAAATTACTAGTCCTTTTCTCCAAAGCCTGTGTGACAGTAAGTTCCACCTTTCGTTTTTCACCTACCATATCAACAACAATGTCAAAAATCCCACTCAATGATGAAAATATATATAAACTCAGCTCTCCAGGGTCCTGCTGGTAGAAGTGGATGTTGTTTTAAATTCCTAAACTTGGGATATCTGTTTTCTTTAATTAACAATAATCTTTTGATGTTCAGGCTGGCTATCCATTGCTACAAAACTTCTATATAACTAGGCTCACCCCTTGCCTCCTTGAAGCAGTTCTCTTGTGGTTACTCGAGATACTGCCTCCCAGGCTTAAGTTCTAAAAATTCCCACTGAATAAAAGATAACTTTCAAAGTAATTAAAACCCATGTAGAAACTAATGTGGCAATGCAAGTCGGGAATCCTCAAAATGCAAACTCTGGTTAAATGACTTCACTTCTTAACATTCACTGTGATAATAATGTGAAATTCAGAAAAAGATTTTGATCTAAGTTATTTTATAAAATGTTATTTAAAATAGCATAATGTATTAAAATAGCTTAAATATCTCATTAGAGACTGGAGTTTTGATGGAGTGTGGTGTGACCACTGAGGCCAGTACTTAATCAGATATTTATCACAACCTGGCAGAAAGACAGCTTTGCTATTATTGCATCAAGTAATAATTTGTGTGAAAATACTATGAAAAATAGAGTCTGAAAGCAAACTGAAAGTTTCTCGTGACCACATCTAACAGTTCTTTGTGCCCTGTTTTTCAAAGCCCAGGTTTCGATGACAGTTTGCATAACTGAGCAAAATTATTCTGGCATGGTATCAGTCTGTCATAGAGTTCACAGCTTTAGCGGTGGCCACTGCCTGTGTTTGCTTCCGTGAGAGTTTCCTGCATTATACTCGATCTTCAATAAAGACAGTATCAGGAGGTTTGTTTGTTCATACTAAGTAGAAAAAGTGTTTCAGGGTCACGGAGAAAAACCAAACCTATGACGTAATGGCACAGGCCGAAGCACTGCCATCGGTCACGCTGTGCTCTGTTGGTGGGGGAGGGGCACCCCTCTCTTCCCCTGTGGCTCTCTGTCCCTCTGAGAACTTACTTCCCTTCCCCTCCCCACACCTGCCTCCCTCCCCCGCCACTGTCACGTTCTTCCCTCTAACTGGTCGTGTCATGAGCGCTGTTCAGGAACTTACTTGAGTTCCAGGGTGGCGTTTTGGTGCAGCGGCAGGAACCGCCTTTTCCGTAGGACTTCCAGCAAAGCCGTGATGTTCCCCTGCATGTCCTGAAGGGTAGAGCTGGGCAGCTGGACATCGTTATCCAGCGTCTGATTTAGAGTCGTAGCCTTTTCGATCATTTCTATGGAGAAAGTTCATCAATCACTGAATAAGTCTCTCAAAGGATGGGAGAACTTAGAACCTTCTCCAGTGAGGCTGCTCTGCCCACCTACACTGGGCTGACCCTCTAACCAGGCCAGGTGAGTCCGTGTATCTAGTGCGCTCTGGACATGCCCTGTCAACACACTTGGGAGGGGCTTCCCTGGTGGCTCAGTGGTCAGAAACCTGCCTGCCAATACAGGAGACTCAGGTTCGATCCCTGGTCTGGGAAGATCCCACAAGCCAAGCAGCAACTAAGCCCGTGTGGCACAACTACCGAGCCTGTGCTCTAGAGCCCAGGACAGGCAACTGCTGAGCCCACATCATGACTACCGAAGCCCGTGCTCCGCAATAAGAGACGCCAGCACAGTGAGAAACCCTCGCACCACAACTGGAGAGTAGCCCCCGCCCGCCACAACCAGAGAAAAAACCTCACGGCACTAAAGACCCAGCACAGCCCAAAATAAATATTTTTTAAAGTGTTAAAAAAAACCACTCAGGAACCTGGGATCCTGGTTTATTTCCTGTCTGCTCCCCTGGTACCCATGAACCCTGTCCAGGCAGGGCCGAGGCACCACGATCACTGCAGCATTCCCTGCCCCTGCCAGGAACATCTGCGTGTGGAAGCTCTCAGTAATGTTTACTCTTTGAACAACCACCAACACTTGATACTACTCCTTTTTAAAAAATGTCTTTCGTCCTAATAATGTCTTTACTTTCTGCCTTATAAAGTCTGATTTGTATTGGCTCAGCAGTAAAGAATCCTCCTGCCAAGGCAGGAGACCTGGGTTTCAACCCCTGTGTCGGGAAGATCCCCTGGAGAAGGGAATGGCTACTCACCCCAGTATTCTTGCCTGGGAAATCCCATGGACAGAGGAGCCTGATGGGCTACAGTTCATGGGGTCTCAAAGAGTTGGACATGACTGAACTGACTTAGCACATTGTGTGTGGACAGCGGAAGGCCCCAGGAGTCCAGTGCAAGTCACGGCTATTCAAGTGCTGAGTGAAGAGAGTAGGCTTTCCCTACCAAATAAGCCAGACTCGTCAAGCAAAGATCTGAGGACACTACCTTCAATGTCTGTCTGCAGCTTCTCGGTCAACTTAATGAGGTCCACACTCTTGTCCAGGATTCTTTCTGTGGCCCTGGTCACCTGCTCACTACGAGTCAACACTCTGTCAAGCTGATGGAAAATAAAGGCCTCGGGTGAGTTTCACTCTGAATAAAATGCAAGCTTCAGTATGCCAGATGTTGTCTCTTTTAAGCAACAAAACATATTCTAGAACACAGAAAAGGTTTGCCATCGTGGAAGCCAAGGTCAACAGTGCAGGGTTGGAAACGGACTAGGTGGTTCATGAAATGATTGGTTGCTCACTCTTGGTGAAAAAAGACGGTACATTTTAAAAAGCAGCCTAATTGGCTATCAAACCACAGAATCTCCCGGGTGTTGCCACTGTGGAGAACTCATGCTCATGTTAGGACCCAAATTTGCAGAACCTAGAAAGTAAAGTCTTACTAATATGTATTGACCATGAGAACTTGGTCAAGCGGTTAAGACACAGAGTTAGGCAAACAGACCTGCATCTGCCAGGCTGGACAGCCTCAACCATAACTTGGAGTAATTAGAACACTTGAATCACAGGACTTCATGAGGATTATATGTGATGATGCCTGTTAGTTACTCTCAGCTGTTGTTTTTATTAAGGGTATTCTAATTTGTGAAAGGCTTCCCTGGTGGCTCAGCAGTAAAGAATCCACCTGCCAGTGCAGGAAACCCAAGTTCATTCCCTGATCCAGGAAAATCTCCTGGAGGAGGAAATGGCAACCCATTCCACTATTCTTGCTTGGGAAATCCCATGGACAGAGGAGCCTGATGAGCTTACAGTTCATGGGATCGCAAAAGAGTCAGACATGACTTAGCGAGACTAAACAACAACAATTTGTGGGAAGGAGGGTTGTCTGTAATTTCTAGGAATGTAAAGTAACTCACTGAACTGAAAGTAGCTCAGTCGTGTCCGACTCTTTGCGACCCCATGGACTACACAGTCCATGGAATTCTCTAGGCCAGAATACTGGAGTGGGTAGCCTTTCACTTCTCCAGGGGATCTTCCTAACCCAGTGATTGAACCCAGGCCTCCCACATTGCAGGCGGATTCTTCACCAGCTGATCCACAAGGGAAGCCCAAAGTAAGTAACTCAGAATGGTTCTAAAAGTGTTTTCTAGTCAAAATTCAAAGAGAATCTTCTTTAATGGATAGAAAGAATTTATTTTAATTGGCTTATCACTTCCTACCAAACATTTGCTTGCTCAGGTACTTTAAAAGCCCACACAGAAACCCTTAAACTCTTCCCAAATGGTCACTAATTCTAAATTAACAGAAGCCAAGCTCCTGCATTTTAGGGTGCATGATTGTGTGCATGTGTGAACATTGAGAGACAGAGGCAAGATGTACATATACACAGACGGGGCTTTCCTGGTGGCTTGGGAGGTGAGGAATCTGCCTGCAAAGCGGGAGACCTGAGTTTCATCTCTGGGCGGGAAGATCCCCTGGAGGAGGGAATGGCAACCCACCCCAGTATTCTTGCCTGGAGAATCCCATGGACAGAGGAGCCCAGCAGGCTACAATCCATGGGGTCAAAAGTGACTAACACTTTCACTTTCAAAAGACACACATCTATGTACTATATGTGCGTGCACACACATAGGCACACAATTTTAAAGTGAAAATCATGAATTTGACAATAGGCCTCCCTCACCATCTGCAAATAAGCAGATTCTTTTTTCAGTCACTAAAAACCACTCATCTGGCCTGGGCTCAAGAGAACGAATAATCCCCTGCTGACATCAAAGTGAACTCTCCTGCCATTCAAAGTGAGACTATCAGAAGTAGGGGCCGAAGTCTGAGTGCTGCAGACACCCTGGGAGGAGCTGCCTGTGCTGGTGTTGGGGACAGGTGAGGGGGGAAACTCACTGCTCACCATGCGCAGTGAATACAAGATGGGGAAGAGACCCCCGTCTTTTCATCCTGCCCAACCTTGGTTCACAGGAGAAAGTAAGCGGTGACGTGAACTGACAGCCCGACTCCTCCTTCAGCAGAGGGGACAGCAGAAATTAAGTCAGGGGCCCCTTCCCACCAAAGCACGGAGACTGGCTGCATCAGAACCTACTTAATCTGACTTTACAGTAGCTGGAACACAGCTCCTGGGAGGAGGGGGCTGCCCTGATCTGTTCATAACCTTCCAAGAAGTCCCCGTGCCAGTGTTCACAAGGGCTACGGGTTGGGGGCAGGTGGAGCAGACCCTTTTTATGAAGAACTTACTTCTCTTTGTAGGTCCTCCGTTTGTTCTGAGACGCCTTCAAGTTGAATTTTCACCAGTTCTTTTTGCATATTTTCTTTTAATAAAGAGTCCTAAAAGAATGAAGGAAACAAATTATAATGCTTCAAAATAAATCTTCTGGTTCTTAACTAAGAATCACCTGTCATTACCTTTTTTGTTCACGGAAAGAAATTCTCTTCTCCCTGACATTGCGTTAAAAAATAAAATGAATCACATTCACTGAAGTTTGGATTACAGAACACGTTTCTAGACTGCGGTCTCTCCCATTATATTTCCTATGCAGATATAAACGTAAAGCCTGGTGTGCCATGCAGAACTGCTGCAGTTCCTGGGTGGCTCTGGCTGAATTTCAACAGCAGAATCACATAAATTTTAATTGTAATTGCTAACACCTAAAAAAAAAAGCTTACTAAGCTAAAATACAAAAGTATTAAGCAAAGAAGAGCCTTTATAATTACAACAATTAAGTACTTAATTTATGCCTACACTCCTCTAATTTCTTTATCTGTGTGACGCTACTCCGACCTTATAACAACCTGTGAAGGGGCGAGATTACTGTCTATGGTCAGGACAATTATTAACCTGCCCAAGTCGCTATGTAGGTCAACAGTGGAAACAAGAAATAGTTGAGGGTTCACAATCTCAAGCTCCTGAATACTTTATATAAACATAAAAAGTCATACAAAGGAGCTGACAAAGTGCTTTAAATGGGAGCAAATCACTTAAGAGTTAAAGCTGAAATCAAGTATTCATCTCACGTGGTAAAAAATATAGTCGTACAGTTGGAAACCAAACTGACAGAAGGTAGTATTTATTGACTGTGTCTCTGGTGAGTGGAAAAGAAATTTCAACATTTGTTTCTTTCTTTTTCTCCCCCCTTATCTCTGAAAACATTTTGTTCCATTTCAGGAAAAATAACATAGAAACACCTCTTACAGTTTCCTAACCTTAACTCCATTAAATCTATAAAGGACCAATATTAACAAGAGTGGATCATTGAAGCAGCTGGATTGCACACACAAACACACATCGGCATTATGGCATGACACGGTGAATTAAATACCTCACATTCTAAAGTATAGGGTTTGAGCCAAATTTAGATTCATTTTTTTCCCCCAATTAGAATAAAAAATGCTGTCTAGCAAGTCAGTTTCTTACCTTCCCATCGTCTTTTGGACCCAGATCAAAAACACAGATTTTAACTAAACATAAGATTATGATTTATCCCCTGAGATTTTTATATAGTTTTCAAGGGAGGAGGTACCTTTGTGCCCTGCAACTCCAGTTAAGAATAATACATTGATGGAAAACAGTGGCTCTTCATTCACCACATTAAAGACAATGCCGTCTCAATTCATTTTCTGTTTGTATTAACAGAGCTGCTTTCTGTCCAAAGACCTATTATCAACAGGGGCAAGTGGACCTTGGCTTCTTCCACAGGGCAGCGGGAGGAGCACAGAGGAAGGGTTTATACACAGGAGGCATCTGCAGATCAAGTCTTGAACAGTCAGCACTGCTGCACAGTGGAACCGGTGATCGTGTGGACGATGCGGTTCTTGGTCAGGTTCAGGGGGAGAAGGCTGGGCACCTCCCAGCACCAGACACTGGGACTGAGACGCCCGCACTGGTGGAGGACAGACAGAATGACCCCTAGGGTCCCAACCAACTCTTCAACTTCCTGTGACACACGCTTCTATCCATCTCTGTACTCACAGTACCTACCCGGAGAGACTTCGTTCTACTTTCCAGGTCTGACAAAACCCCATATGGGAGAGGGATGGTGCTGGTGAGGTTCACAGACAGGATGGCATCCCCAACGTGGGCCAAGTCATTCAGCAGGACACCCACACAGTCATCATCACAGGCTACAGGAAAGAGGATGTTCAAGTTACAGCAAAGAGTCTGCCCGGGTTCCCACGGGTGCCCATAGCATCCTGTAATAACATCTAGGGACTTCCCTGGGGCTCCAGTGGTTAGGAATCCACCTTGCAATGCAGGAGATGCAGGTTCAATCCCTGGTCAGGGAACTAAGATCTCACATGCCGCAGAGCAACTAAGCCCTTGAGCTTAGCCTGCAGACACCACTGGGCACCAGGAAACCATCCAAGGAAAGAAACCCTCCTTAGCCCTTCGGAGGGGTGACACTCACACACACAGTCGCTTTCCACCAAAATGTGCCTTGGTTCACACTCCCCGCAGCGGAGCCCTGTGGCCCCCGGCCAGCAGACGCACTGCCCGGACCCACGGTCACAGTCGCCGTGGACAGAGCCGTGCAGGCTGCAGTCACACCTCTGGCAAGTGCCGCCTGGCATCCGAGGGTTCCCATAGTAACCGGATGAGCACCTGCAGAAGAAGACGGGAGGACAGAAGGCAGGGTCCACACCAGTGAGTGAGTGAATACACAGAATAGCCACCCAAGGACAGTCACCACTTCTGCCCCGTGAAGTGCAGAGCGCACAGGGGTCTGCTCACCTCCCTCTGCACTCTATCCCCTCAAAGGAGGACAAGACGGTCACGAGGAAGTGCCTTTACCTGCCTTATTACCCAGGAGGCCTGGTTTTGCATTATCAAACTGGTAACGACTCCCCATCACTTCTGTAAATATGTCCTGTGCATATAAAAGCAGCAGACGACATACCTTTCACAATACTGTCCTTCATAACCCACAAAACAGGCATTGCATCGGAAATCATGATCGCCTTCCAAGACGCAAGTGGGACTGTAGCTGGAAAAGAAGAATTGTTTTGAATTTTCAGACATACAACTTCAGATCTTTCTTAGGGTACTTACTCATTACTCTTTTAAGAGTACATGATACTGGTCTAAAAAATAAGTGATTACAAACTGGACACCTGCGAAGCTTTTTAGGGCTTAAACTCTGTTGGGCAGAAGCAAAACAACCATGTAGTCAATACAAGTGGGTCCAGAAGACATTCACTGATGCCTATCCAGTGACAACCACATGAGTGTTGAGGGGATGGAGACCCGTTTACAGAGGACAACTAATTAGTCACCAAACGCGAAAGCTGCTTGTTTGAGACTTGCGTGAATTATCTGACTAATTAGATGAAAGGGTGGCTGGAGAACTATAGCTGACCATGAGCAAACGTGGGACCAGTAGGGAGAAGTGAGCTGGAAGAGTGCTGGGGATTCACCCGAGTGCAGTGAAAGGCCAGGGGGAGAAGTGTGCAAAGAGCAGAGAGTGAAGGTGGGCTCAAGGGTGAATGGACCTAAGGTAGGGAGTCAGGTGAGGAGCTTTAGTAGCAATAAGATGGAGCCTCTCAAAACTGAACAATCCGTTTGGATACTGAGCCCTCACTCTGGGACTTCAGCTTCTGGTGTATTCCTTTTTTCTAACCACTTTAGCCTCCACTTTTTAAGTCACCAACTGGAGGCTCAGCTGGGTACCTGCAAGCCACTAAAAAGATTGCCAGGGTATCTGGCCAGTAAGAGAAGTTCCCAGCATGAGTCAGTTGGTTGCTATGAGCCCCACTTCATTTTTGACCTTTTTCCTCCTTCAGCACTAAAGAGACAGATGTCAGTGGAAACACAAAATGTGTATGAATAGAAAAAAAGCACCTCTCTGGGGGCCTCTCAGATGCACAGCACACATGGCCTGTTCACAGTCTCACAGCCACTTCCTAATTGTGTAGCTATTAATTTACAAGCATGAGGGAGGTTGTGGCGATGGTGTGGACCTTCTGTGATTGAAGAAGTAAAATACACAGATACAGAACTGTGCAAAGTAGAAAGGTGAAACACCCATCCTGACATTCCAGGCATGTATAGCCATGGAGCAGTGGATGTGGACACACATATGGATTTGAATGCTTCCCCAAATGGCATCACATCATGTATTCTATTTCATAATTTGACCGGCTTTTCTCCAATTCTGTACACACAGATGTGCCTTATTCTTTTCTCAGTGTTAGTATAATATTGCACTCTAGGTGTCTACCAAAAGACACTTGAGACATTTAATCAATCCCCTGTAGGTATATTTCAGCTCCACACCTCCAATTTCTTGTGAGTGCAAGCAATGCCAGGCTTCCCGTAGCTCAGGAGTAAAGAATCCACCTGTGAAGCAGGAGACACAGGTTCCATTCCTGGGTCGGAAAGATACCCTGGAGAGGAAAATGCCACCCCACTCCAGTATTCTTGCCTGGAGAATTCCATGGACAGAGAAGCCTAGCAGGCTATCGTCCAGGGGGTCACAAAGAGTCGAACATGGCTGAGCAACTAAACAACAACATAAGCAGTGCCCATCTTTATGCACATTTGCAAGTATTCCTATAGCTCAGATGACAGGGGTGGAATTAATGATTCAACATTTATACACAGATTTAATACAAAAAGTTAAAGAAGAGTAAACAATAGTAAGCAATAAATCTTAAGATGCCTGACAGTTCGCAAGAGAAGTTTACACGGTGCCTCTCATTAGGCATTCAACGTCAAGCAACACTTGCTTGGAGACAACAAAAGAGACAAAATTCAAACAAATTAAAAGGAAAACTTCATTTCAGTACACCAAAAGTTCGTATTTGATCTATACATGTTCAATGCCTTACCAAATACTCTAAGCAAGAATGAAATGTTATTTATGAATTACAGTTTTCATCAAAACCAGAAAGGACCCTCAGATATTCCAATTTCCACTAAAAATCTGTTTGTGTTTTTTTAACGTGTTCAGATAATTCTGTACAAGCATCATGTGTACAAGGTGGAACCTGGCCCAAATTTCACCACCACGTAACATTTCTGAACTTCATCAGTCATCAGCATATATACATTCTAATCCCAACACCTTACATTAAATAAGAACTGAATTCTTCATAAAATTAATAATAATTCATCTCTGGGCACACTGTATATGGAGGTTGGAGGCTAAAATTAGTCTTCAAAGAAAGCAAACCTGAACCTCCTTTCTTTTATTAGTTTCATTCTAACACTCAGTGCTAACACACAGATACTTTGTTTTTGCAAAGATTCTCTTTGAATATTGGGAGAATGAACACTTTTTTCTTAAAATTAGCCTTTCTGGACACACGAAGAGTACCCACTAAGATGGATCACATGGAAACCCTGGAAAGTGAAGCTGACCGTGGAAGCAATCCAGCTTCGGTGGTGGGCTGCAGGGGCACGCCGGCACACCTGTGTGCTCACCTGGCCGGCAGGCTGTGAGGACAGGTACACAGAGAGCAGTCACTGGCCGAGCCGGTCACCTTCCCATAGTACCCAGGGGCACACGTGTCACAGTGGTCGCCAGTGGTGTTGTGGCCACAGTTCTGGGATCCCACGTTTCAAAAGGAGAAGAAAACAATAGGAAACTGTTAGAACACCTTCTCACCTGGAGACAGCCCAGCAACACCCCAATTCTTATCAGTTGACAGTTTTTTTTTATTCTCAACAGAGGGTGAGCATTTTTTGTCATATTTTAAAAATCCTGAACACTGGCAGCTCTGTGGCCTTCATTCATTATAAGACTGCATTCACCCAACGTGTGTGTGCCTGCTGGGTCACTGAATCACATCTGACTCTTTGTGACCTTATGGACTGTAGCCCGCCAGGCTCCTCTATCCATGGGATTCTCCAGGCAAGAACACTGGAATGGGTTGCCATTTCCTCCTCCAGTGCACGAAAGTGAAAAGTGAAAGTGAAGTCGCTCAGTCATGTCCGACTCTTCGCGACCCCATAGACCATAGCCTACCAGGCTCCTCCACCCATGGGATTTCCCAGACAAGAATATTGGAGTGGGTTGCCTCTGCCTTCTCTGATTCAGTGCCCCTAGGAGTACCTAATCTTGTTAAATGATTAGTTGCCCCAAGGAAAGATGCATCACGAAAGAACCATGAATTTCCCCAACTATCCACATGACCTTTGTCTCTGTGATGGGCCAAGGGACCTTCCTAGCTAATTACATCTTGCCTGAAGTTGCCTGAAATCAATTCTCTTTAAATCCTTAAATGAGATTTTCTCGTTTTCGGTATTAGGACTTTACTTTTGCCTGGGGCATGAACTGATTAGAATGAATAAATTTTTTAATAGTGTTGTAGCTATCTGCATCTTCATTTTACCTTGAATGACTGGAACAATTCTTTAATCCCAGATATCTAACGGAGTCAGCAAAGGTGAACACACATCTTTTTAACTGAGGAAATCCATGCAGCATTTCAGCTTTTAAATTCACCTGTGCATGGCTATGGTTTAACAGTTTTCCCAGGGGAGACTGCCTTTAAATTCTGCATATGAAAGACACTTCCGAATAAAAGAAGAGGAAGACAGATCTGCTGTGGGAGCCCTGGTTCCTGTGATGAGGCTACAGCCAGGATCTAGGAGGCTTTGGTGTGTCTTGGTGGGCAGCTCATTTTCCTTGAATGAGCTATTTCGTCTGCATCAAGTCAGTCTTGGCACAATTTAGACAGGGAATCAATGTTCCCACATGAGTTATCATAAAGAATGAGGTTTCAGAAGTAAGGAAAAAATATCAGATTATTCTGTGTTATCAATAAGATCTTATTGGCTAAAGCAAAACCCTGGACACAAGAGTTTGTCTTCAGTCAAGGTCACGAGCCTTCTGTCTGAGGCTCTTGGTCCTTTTCAGTGGTCAGAGCTCTCCTTATGTCACTGATGGTCTAGGGGGAAAGAGCCAGGAAGCAAATGCATACTAAGACCTCCAGGAAAACATGTACTTTTTAACAAAGGCAAGGAGAGAGCAATACCTTACACAGAGAAATACATTTTCAACTTTGGCCTTCACTCATCTATAAACGTCCAGGTGACCCTTCAGATTCTATGACAGCAAGTTCTCATGTACTACCTCTACTGCAGGTAAAAACAAGAGACACTTAACTCATTTCCAAATTGCTACCCATAAATAAATTCAAAGAATTTATAAAAGAATTCCCACCAAAAATGTCAGGCCACTTAGCTAGACCTTTCTGAAGGAAATATTTGTATACCTTACATTTAGCTAAATTTAAATACTATAAATCAAGGAACTGGTGTGATCTCCAACCAGAAAAGTAGACAACCAGTGCCCGCTGTAATTTTGAGTGTCAGGCAAGCACCCACACAAACCAGCATACCAGACACTTCCCAGTTTCCGGGTCACAGGTGTCACTGTGGTTGTTGCAATTGCAGGGCACACACGGGGCCAGCAGAGGGCGTGCTCTCCTGCCATCACCTTCCGGAAGCTTCCCTCTGTGGTAACCAGGTGCGCAGTCCTGGAGGGAAGCAAAAGGGAAGGAAGTGAACAAAAAAACAAAAAACCCAATTAAGAAATGGGCAGAGGATTTGAACACACATTTCTCCAGAGAAGAAGCATAGGTGACTGGCACGTGAGAAGATGCTCAGCGTCACTAATCATCATGGACGTGCAAATCAAAACCACCATGAGATGCCAGCTCACATGGTTACTATCAAAAAAAAAATAACAAAAAAAAATAACCCAGGAAATAGTAAGTGTTGGCGGGGAGGTGGGGAAACTGGAACGCTGCTGCTTTGCTGGTGGGAACAGAGAAAAGTGTGTCACTAAGGAAAGCAGTATGATGGTTAGTGTGGTGGGTCATCAAAAAGCTAGAGTTATTGCATGATCCAGCAATTCTGCTTCTGGGTATAAACCCCAAAGACCTGAATCCAGGGTCTTGGATTTGTACACTCATGTTTGTAGCAGCATTATTGACAATAGCCAAACATGAAAGCAACTCAAATGTCCACTAATGGATGGATGGATAAACACAATGTGGTCCATCCATCCAGTGGAATGTGATTCAATCTTAAGAAGAAGGAAGCAGATTCTGACACAGCCTACAACATAGATGAATCTTGAGGGCATCATGCCCTGTGAAATTGGCCAGTCACCAAAAGATAAATACTGCATGACTCCACTTATATGAAGGGCCTAGAGTAGCAGTTTCATAAGACAGAAAGTAGAAGGGTGAGTCTGGGGGTGGGCATAGGGGTAAGTGTTTAATGGGTACAGAGTTTCAGTTTTAAAAGATGAAGAATTCTGAAGGTTGGTTGTACAGCGGCCTGAGTGAACTGACCCACCCACTACTCAACTGCACACTTTAGAAATAGGCAAGATGATAAACACCTATTCTACCACAAGTAATTTTTAAAAGGGAAGAAAAACGGCATAACAGAAACGCACAGCACTACTCATCACTCAGAGCTGCTGTAACAAGCATATTTCAACCCCGAACCAGAAACCAGGTTTCAACCACCATCTCCTACCTGACACGAGAGTCCAGCCATGCCAGGAGGACAGACACACTTCTCTAACAGGAGGGCCACCTCCCTGCCTGCGTGTGACTCTTCCGCCTTTCTGCCGACCGCCATTGAAATATTTGAGATTCTGTGAAACCGTTGGGTTAAGAAGTGTGAAAGCAGGCACTAATATTTACAAAGAGAGTTTTCAGAAACAGCACATTACACAATCATGTTGGCGCACCTAGAAAACCAGAACTTTCCTGCCGGGTGGAGGGTCATTCCCGTTCACAGTTATAAAGGAAATGGGTAAAAACACACAAAAAGCACATTAGTCATTCCACAGGGAAAGTCCTTGGCCAGATTTTCAGAACTTAAGAACCATGTTAGAGAGAACACACCTGCAAGACCTCGAAGTGCTAGCCTGGCCATAGCTTAGGTGGCTTTCTTTAGGGGATAAGTTCATGACACTAAATGAGCAAGGGATGGCATTCTCGACGCACTGCGACAAACAATGGGCCTTGCAGCTGAAGGGCAGAAAACGGTAGAACTGTTTTGCTGTTTCTATGGAAGGTATCATCCTCATGTACTTACAAGTTATCTCCACATTACTATAGGAGATGGACAATCTATGTCATTTTCACGTACTTCATGATAATATTAATATTTAATAAGATTTTGGTGAGGAACAGAAATATATATATTAACAATATGGGGTAATGGCAGATGAAGTGAGCCAAGTCCTTAAGGTATGCTTTCAAATAAGAAAGATATATTAAAACTTCTAGAAATTTCCAAGTACCTGCTTTGCTGTAATCCTTGGCCATAAGAGGCTTTGATGAGGATGTACTCAATGTTGCTAAGAACAGACATAAAATCTGAGCGTGTGACAGGTTCTTCAGAAACAGAGTTAAAATACTTCCAAAAATTCTGCAGATGAGAAGCACATTCAACTAAAGTTAGGGTACAGATCCACAGAGGCACATGAACTAAAGTTCTTTAGAGATTTCTCCAGTAGTAAGCCCAGCTCTTGCTGTGCGTGACCCTAAATTTAACTATGGAAGCTCTCCTGTCACTTGCTGGGCGCAGTAGTCCCACCACCTCATTTATCAACGACCTCATAACACCTTCGCTGGGGCCAGCCACACAGAGAACAATCAGTAAACCTCTCCTGGAGGAAGGAACACACACGTCCCAAATTCAAGGGCATCCAAAAACCCAGAACCATTATACTCATACGGCTGAGACTCTTGTGTTCAGATAAAGGATTTAAGCTGCATTCGCACTAAATTAACATAAGCCTCATATGCATTTCTTGAGAATAGAAATTTGAATCCTTTTAGAAACCTTGCTAAACCCATTGGAATTTTGACCCAAAGCCTTCTCCTTCACTCTCTCTTATTTACAGCAGCTTCATGATTTCATTACATGCAGAGTTCCCAGCCCAAAGAGTGTAATGTGGAAAGAGCGCTCACTCACCTCTTTCATCCCCACTTCCTGCTCCTGCCTCACTCCGTTCTCGGGGGCTGGCGCGTCCACGTAGATGACCTGCTTCCTGGTCCGGCCTCCTTTGATGAGCACCTGAGGTTCCAGGTTGGAGGTGCCGATCCCATCAGAAGCATAGAAGGCCACGCTGTAGCGCAGTGTGCCGCCGTAGGCCAGGAGCTGTCGGAAAGAAGTGTTTACGTCTCTGACATAGCCTTGGTTTAAAGATATTTCAGCATAAGCCTGCTGCCATTTGAAGGAAATCTTGTCTCTTAAAAATACATCATGTGAGTGTAATATGTTATTTGACATGTGCTTCCTTCTAATTCTACTTAGTTCCGGATTCTTAAGTTGATATAAGCTGTAGTTCTTAAGTATGCAATCCTTTAAAAGTTTTACAAGCCACTTTATAAAGGTGTGTTTGGCTGTAAAAAGCTGCATTTATGTATTGAATACAAGTTGATGGGCTGGGAATAAGTACACCTTTGAAACCACCACCACCACCATCAAAGTCACAGTCAAACCCATCACCTCCCAGTGTCTTCTCTTGATGATGCCAACAAAGGTGAGCTCCAAAGTAACAAAGTAACATGATAATCATTCTAATGATTCTCAAGCTCCTTTGAATTAAACATGACTATAACCATTGGAGAACACGTTTCCAAGTTTCAAAAATCAGGATGAATTCACACATAGACTCATGTATTTATATAAGCAAAAATGCAAACAAGGTCTTCAGTTTTCTTTTCTTCCCCCCAAATAGGTGACAAATTCTTGAGAAGACCCTCCTAGGCCTTGTATTGAGCCTCTATTAGTAAAAAAAAAAACAAAAAAGTTTGTTGAGTGATTGCTTTAAAAAGGAGAAAAAGAATATGACTTTCACCTGAAAAGACTTTTAAAAATTGATATGTGTGTGTGGTAAGTCGTTTATGACCCTAGGGACTATAGCCTGCCAGACTCTTCTGTCCATGGAGATTCTGCAGGCAAGAATACTGGAATGGGCAGCCATTCCCTTCTCCAGGGGATCCTCCTGATGCAGGGATTGAACCAGGGTCTCCTGCATCACAGGCAAAGACCCATTCATCTGGAGGACGTTTTCTAAGTGTTACCACTCCATCCCCTCGCAGAAGAGAAGACTAATGCCCACTCCAGTTAGGAATAGGCCAGCCCAGGCCCTTGTGACTTCCACGGGCACCTCTGCCCCCAGGAAAGGTGGACGGGGCTCTAGGCTGGGTGTTTGTCTCACCTGGTCTCCCTGAAACTGCCCAGGCAGCCGCCAGTAAAACGGCTCCGCGTGGACCTGCTGCCTGACGGTCACGGCGTCCAGCAGGAAATCAGGGGCCTGGTAGTACACCCCCTCGGTCGTGCCCTTGAGGTTACTCTGAGAAACCACACGCAGGAGAGGCTGATCTGAGCCCAGCGTCACCTAGTCAGGGAGGGGAGGACAAGCCACTTCAGAACGTGAATGAACTCTGCACCTCGGACTGTCAGAGGCTTTGCTGTTTCAGGTCAGATGGCTTCATTACTCAAACAGGAGTAAGAAAGGCTTTTCTTTTAAACTTAAACAGCTGGACTAAAATGAACCGAAAGTGCTATACTGGGCAATGTTCAGCTATACGAAGGAGACCGCTGACATACTGCAACTTCTTCTTCCGACTAAAGCTGTGGGTAGGTTAGCACAGAGCGACACCAACGTCTTCGTTCCTGCTCCATTTATTTCCTGGACGGCAGAGGCAGGGCTCTGAGTCTTTTATTTTTTAGGCCTCACAGGTCTTAATTGCAGCTCGTGGAATATTTACTGTGGCATGCAGGATTTAGTTCCCTGACCATGGATCAAACCTGGCCCCCTGCATTGAGCGCTCGGAGTCTTTAGCCACTGGACCACCAGGGAAATCCTGGAGTTCTGATTCTTAATGATCTCAAATTAGCTTCCTAGAATTTCTGACCCAGTAAGAGGAAAATGCAACACAAGTACTTAACTGTCTCTCCCACCTGCACCCAGCTCCCGAGGATAGAGAGTCAAAAACAGAACGCTTAATGAGCGTGTGACTCACCGGCGTCCTCACGTAGCCCTCGGCCTCCGAGCACAGCTGTGACAGCCCGAAGCAGAAGCAGGGCGTGCATCCCCGAGGGTCCGCCTCGTCCAGAGCAAAGGTGCCAGCTCGGCACTCACCGCACTGAGGACCAGCGACATTTTCCTAAAGGGGACAAAGCGATAGACTCACTTCTACTTGAGAAAAGGAGACACGGTTTCTGAACAAACAGAAATGGAATCAAACACAGAAACCATTCTGGATGAACAGGCACGGATGAACCAGCTGCTTCTTAGGTTGGCTCCTCAACCTCTCTGAGCATCAGTTCTCTCAGACTCAGTGATTCCCAAGCTCAGCTAATCATCTGAATCATCTCAGAAGCTTCAGGAAAATGCAGACACCCTAGTGAGTCTCCAGGACGGGGCCCGGATCCTCCTGGAGTGAGTCCCCAGGGGACTGGTGAGCAGTCAGGTGAAGAGCCTTGAGCCGGTTCTCCTGCACTGGCCGTCTGTGGTGAGAACTGAGACCACAGATGCGGGGAACCAAGCACACATCCACTGAGGATCCCATCACCCCCGACCCACTCGAGTTTCCCCTCCCTCATCCCCCACCACCAATCAGCCCAGGACCAGGCTTCCATCTCCGGGGCCCAAGGAAAGGACCAGAGAAAGTGGTCAAGGACCTTCTAGTAACAAAGCACAGTGGGAAAACGAATGAAAATACAGAGTTAGGTATGATGTTGAAATCTAATCTCCTGGGAGAATAATCTATGCAAATTTCCTCCAGTCTGCCCAGCAGGCACAAGAGAATAGTTACTTACCAGCTGTACAACCACACATTTTCCTGAAGCCCTGTTATCTATTTTACCTGTATATTCAAGACAGATTGGCTACTCAGCCAACTGGGACACATGATAGAAAACGTGGCGTGTTTTTCAAATCAGTTCCATCATCTGACACTTGTAATAAACTGTACAAATTCCATCTAAAGCATCATCCATCACTCTAGAAGAGCACACACAGAATTTAACCTCAGACCCAGAAGGCGGTGCAAACTCATTAAGAGAAGCATCTAGAAGCCAGGTGCTTATTTAAATAGTGAAAGCCCCGAAGTCATGATGACGAGTGAGAGGGTGGAAAGGAAGTGGGGTCGAGGCCAGCACCTTGCAAGAGCAGGCTCCGGTTTCCTGGGCACAGCTGCAGAGACCCTGCTCCTGGTCACAGGTGTCGGCCAGGGTCCCCCTCGGGTCACAGTCACAGGCCACGCAGTTGGGGAAGCCTTTGTACCCTGGGGAGCACTGGTCGCAGGCCCGTTCACCGAATGCAGGCTTACAGGGGCAGTGGCCAGTGACTACATCACACTGCTGGCTGGCTGACCCCACACTGCTGCAATTACAGGCCTGGAAGAGAAAACAGTGAAATAAATCAAAAGGTGGCTTTTACATTTCATAATGTGTACATAGTGTACATACAGGGACGACAGAAAACCTGGAGAAACCATACAAGCAAACGGACCTCTCTCACTACTGCTTTTTGGACTCACGACACAAGCCATCAAGAGACAGGACCCATATTGCCGGACATCGTCAAACCCCTGCGTGCTGGGCCACAGTTGTGGACTGAAATTCAATCTACTTAGTAGGTCAAAGCAGTCCAGCAAAATCATGTTAGAAGATGAGTAATGTTCCCTTTATTTTCAAAATGCAAACTCTACTTTTAACAGACAAAAGTAAACACAGAAAAATAGAACCACGGAAGATGGGACATATGTGCCCCGCCCCAGGAAAGCACTTTATGTCCTTCTCCTGGAAGACAGCGTATATTGCAGAATATATTTAAAAGGCAGTAAAATAAGATTTTGATCTACTAACCTATCAATTTCTCAAAGGCAGGCTCTTGAAGAAAATTTAGAATATTGTGTTTTAAGGTTGTCATTTCTTCCACTTAGATTCCCACCATGGGTGCTGAGTTATGACTAGAAACCATGAAGCCACTCAACAGGTTAAAATTAAGCACACAGATAAAAGAAACAGGATGAAACCTGACACAGCAAAGCGGTTCTCAGCAGGGAAAACATGCAGGTGGCCACACGCACCTGGCATCCGAGCTCTGGGTCGTGGCCCCAGTGTCCGTCTGCACACTCCTCGCACACTGCACCCCGCGTGTGAGGCGGGCACACACACTGCCCGGTCTCTGGGTCACAGGTGTTCTGGGTGTGAGCGCAGTCGCAGGCTACGAGAGAGATACGGGGTCCTATTAGGGATCAGGACCGTCAGGTCAAGCAAAGGAGTCAAGATGCCTCTGCTGCAGTGTCTGCCTGTGTTAATAATCGCAACCACTCCTGCAGTTCCTGAAGAGACCTCATGGTCCCCAGGACCCCACCATGTCTCATGAGAGGTGGAGGCTCCTCCTTGTTGAAGAGAGGCTGTTGCACGAGAGATGATCAGGAGGCAGGGGAGAAACAGAGAGAAGGCCAGGCAAGGCCTCCACAGGTGGGGAGAGCAGACAGCCAAGGCCTACTGAGCCTCTGTGTGCCAGTCACTATGCCAAGAACTCTAAGTACCACCTTGACAGTAACTTCTGGATGGAGTCTAATCGGCTCCCCCACTTTACGCAAGAGGAGACCAAAGCTACAAGTCATTAGCCTAAGCTCACACAGTTAGTACAGCCTGACCAAGGCTTATGGACTTCCCAGAACAGGGATCTGGAAACAGAAAAAGGGAATGACATCCTACATATGAAGAAAAAACATAAAGGAACTTAACAGAATTAGTCCGAAGTCGAAGGAGAGTTCCAAGAAAAGTTTAGGCAATACATGGAAGTCTAAAACGCTGAATCCCAGCACTTACGTGTACAGCCGCCGTCCTGGTAGGCATAGAAGCCACGGGCACACCTGTCGCACTTCTCCCCGGCCACACCCGGGACGCAGAGACACTGGCCTTCCGGCGTGCAGTCATCCGACAGGGAGCCGGCACTGCAGTTACACAGCAGGCATCCGAGCCCCGAGTCCAGCCCGTAGTAGCCGTACTGTTTCATGGGGGCAGAGCAGAGGAAGACAGAACAGATTTCAGTCAATGATTAGTACCTACTAATGGAGAAGGAAATGGCAACCCACTCCAGTACTCTTGCCTGGAGAATTCTGTGGACAGAGGAGCCTGGTGGGCTGCTGTCCATGGGGTCGCACAGAGTCAGACACGACTGAAGTGACTTAGCATGCATGCATGCATTGGAGAAGGAAATGGCAACCCACTCCAGTATTCTTGCCTGGAGAATCCCAAGGACAGAGGAGCCTGGTGGGCTGATATCCATGGGGTTGCACAAAGTCAGACATGACCGAAGCAACTTAGCAGTAGCAGCAACCTACTAACCACCGACTTGATGGACATGAGTTTGAGCAAACTCCAGGAGATAGCAGAGGACAGAGGAGCCTGGCATGCTGCTGTCCATGGGATGGCAAAGAGTCGGACATGACTTAGGGATTGAATGGCAAAAACAAAAGTACCTCCTAGAACATTTCCAAATCAGCACCTGCAAGTGTCCCAAGCTCACAAAGGACTCGTGACATCATCCCACCACCCTCGGAACTGATACACACTCTCCAGACCGGGACACACAGCTGCTCCCGCCACCGTGCTGCAGGCACCCACTCTTTCTGGCAGTCGTAATCCCATTTCATCTGAACCAGTTCCAGACGTCAACACTGACGCACACATGAACTGTACGCGAGGACCTGGAGGCATCTTACCAAGCACTGGTCACATCGTTGTCCGGTCACGTATGGTTTGCACTCACAGAGTCCAGTTTCCGGGTGGCAGACGGCAGAAAGGGAGCCTTGGCCATGACATTCACAGGCTAACACACACAGAAGACATATTTGTGCCTATTTCTGGATATGGCTCTTATATAATCGCTTAATCCCCAAAGGAGAAATCTTACACATTCATGTTTCAAACCGGAAAATGAGAACAAAATGATTGCTTTGCAGTAACTTTAAAAATTTACACTTTTTCTGAAAGAGCCAACATAAGGTTGGTGGAAGGAACCATCATAGAGAAAAAAATGTACTGAAACTATTAAGGTAATAATCTGCAAATGAGCTTCACCAATTTCATGAATCCCTTGAAATTTTTAAAATGAGCTGCCAAGGTAAATCAACCAATCTTCATAAAAAACATGCAAAGATTTCAAAATCGATTTAGCCATTTGCTCATTCCAATCATATACAAATATTTTAAGTTGAATTATAGCCATGTAGATAATTAATATTATAGTTCATGATTTAATGAAATATTTCTTATTCGAAGACCTGAGTCCTTTGACTCAGGCCGTGAGGCCTGAGGTTTCAGTTTCCTCTCCAGCCAGAATATTGATGTTTAAAGCTACAAAGTCCCCCACCTTCTCAAAATGATGCAATTTAATGAGTCCAAGAAAGGTTTAATTGATATTCACACCACAGCTGTCAACATGCACTTCATTTAAGGTTTGTAATATGTTCACTGATAGATATCCCAGGATATGCACCATTCAGGAATGCTTGGGCTTAGAAAATGTACACTCTCTGTCCGATGGCATAATCATGTAAGAAAAACGTCACAAAATATCTCAGGCCCACGCACACTGTGTGTGGCAGGCTTTGCAGGGCACACACCCGTCAGCTTGTGTCTGTCACATTATAGTCAAAATGTGGAATAAGTGAATTAACCTTCATAACAAACACAGATGGGGAGCACTAACATTTTTCTATTTGGTGAAAAATCTGTTTTTCTACTTGGTGAGAAATCTAAGACTTAGAAAGATGATATAATTTACCATAGATCACACAGCTGTGTCAGGCTGGATGTACATAGAGGAAAACTTCTAAATGTGTTTGAAAAACTTGGGTGTATGAATCCCCTTCTTCAACACTAAATTTTATGTAACCTAAATGTAGATCAAGTACTTCTGATGAAAATGTAGCATCCTTATTATTGTTGTTGTTTAGTCACTAAGTTGTGTCAGACTCTTCTGCAACCCCATGGACTGTAGCCCACCAGGCTCCTCTGTCCATGGGATTTCCCAGGCAAGAATACTGGAGTGGGCTGTCATTTCCTTCTCCAGGGGGTCTTTCCTACCAAGGGATTGAACCCGGGTCTCCTGTGCCTCCTGCATTGCAGGCCGATTCTTTACCACTGAGTCACTTAGGAAGCCCGTACTAATTAGGATAGGCTATAAAAGATGCACTGAATTTTGAAGACTCATTATTAAAAAAAAGAAAGCAATCATCTCATTAGCACTTTGAAAATTTGATTACATGGATAAAATAACATTTTCTATATACTGAGTTAAATGTGTTATTAACATGTATTTCATCTAATTTTTTAATAATTTTTAAAAGGTGGCTACTAGAAATTTTTGAATTACATGCATGGCTTGCATTTATAGTGGACACTATTGATACAGAAAAATAATAAAAATTACTGCTCTTATTGCTAACAATTATAATTGCTACCATTTATTTACTGTTTAGAACTTTAAATTTATTATCCCATTTATTTTTCAGAAAGGCCTAGTATACACATATACTTATGTCCATTTTACGCATGAGGAAACAGCAGCTAGGAGAGGTTAATAAATTTGCCTAATATCACATGGCTGCTTGGTGACCATGTAACCCTGGATGCTACCCTGTGTTATTCAGACCCTAAAGCCCTGAACCCACACATGTGCTTTCCTGATACACCATCCTGTATAGCTCCCTACTAGACTTGGGATTTTCAAGTCTGATAAAGTTCCGTCTCCCATCACAATACTTAGCATAGTGCCTGGGAAGTCACAGACATGCAATAAGTGACAAATGAACTGTCATCAAGGTTTGCAATAAGCACGAAAAGAAAAGCCAGGAGAACGGTGAAGGCATTCGGTAAACTCTGAAGCTTTACACAATCACAGGTTATCATAATCATGATAATTATCATCTCTTATGATAATCAATCAAGATGCTGAACGTCAGGCTCCTAAGCCCAGGGCGATTAACACCTTGTTCATTTCTTGTCCTCCTAGGCAGCATCTTTTCTGTATCACTGGCTCCCTCTTGTGTCTATACATTGTAATAGCATAGTGGGGCTTCAGCATTTATAGGAAATCATCAAAAAGGTGAAATCATCAAAAGGGGCTTCCCTGGTGGCTCAAGATGGTAAACAGTCTGTCTGCAGGAGACCCGGGTTCAATCCCTGGGTCGGGAAGATCCCCTGGAGAAGGAAATGGCAACCCACTCCAGTATTCTTGCCTGGAAAATCCCATGGACAGAAGAGCCTGACAGACTACAGTCCATGGGATCACAAAGAGTCAGACACGACTGAGTGACTTCACTATCAAAAAGGCAGTGATAGTGGTAAAGAACCCGCCTGCCAATGTAGGTGACATAAGAGACATGGGTTCAATCCCTGTGTGGGGAGGATCCCCTGCAGGAGGGCATGGCAACCCACTCCAGTATTCTTGCCTGGAGAATCCCATGGACAGACGGAGCCTGGAGGGCTACAGTCTACAGGTCACACTGAGTCAGACACGACTGAAGCAACTTAGCACGCGTGCATCAAAACAACGTATCACTGCAATTTTTACTCTTTCATTCTTTTTTTAAGAACCATGCAAAAAATAAAACTGAGAGCTGTATCAGCCTTAAGGCTATATGTTTGTTATCCTGGGAATTTGAAATTTGCTTTTCTCAGTAACTGATCCTGCATGGTCTGTCATTTCAAGGGTCTGAGCTGAGCCCTGCAGAGCAACATGGAGTCAGCAGCTCAGGCAAAGACCACTGAGATGTGGGGCTAGGGTCTCCCCATTTCCTATTTCACATGTTGAAATCCCCTCTGTCTCAAGAAGCCCTTAGCATCTACCTAACAGGACAGGCTTCCTTCACCTCCTCAGTCCCTGGGAGCAGTGCCAGCACTCTGTGGAGTACCACTTCTTCCTGAAATGGGAGGCTGTGTGTTTTCTAGGTCACTTGACCTCCGTTTGGAGTAACTAAGCGAGCTAACCCAGTGCAGATGGGGTCAAGTGACCTCCTGGGCCAAGCACTGTTTGATGGTAGGTAGATGGATGGAGGAGTTTCCCCAGTGGCTCAGGGGTAGAGAATCCACTTGCCAATGCAGGAGACTCAAGTTCAATCCCTGGGTCAAGAAGATTCCCTGAAGGAGGAACTGGCAACCCACTCCAGTATTCTTGCCTGAGAAATCCCATGGACAGAGGAGCCGGGTGGGCTACAGTCCATGGGGTCAAAAAGAGAGTCCAAAATGATTTAGCAACTGAGCACAAGATGAGTGGAGTCTCCACAAGGCGGTAAGCTGTGGACCCAACTGCAACAGCCCACACACTCACCATGGCAGTTCTTCGCCGTCACCGCATCCCCATAGAAACCGTCAGCACACCTCTCACAGTGAGGGCCGTCAGTGTTCCCAAGGCATCGCAGGCATTCTCCGGTGACGGAATCACAGCTTCCAGGCTGCAAGAAGTCGACGTTGCCACTGCAGTTACATGGGACGCAGGAGTCTCCAGGTACTGTTGGGTTTCCATAGTAACCGTCTGCACATCTGTATAAAAGATGGAGAGAGAGATGCGCACAAATGCAATTACTATAGACTGTACCCCACCATCCAGGGACTCTCTGAGTGATTAATCAATCAGACTGACTCTTCACCTAAGATTTACTGGGAGAGGAATGCGGCTCCCAGTTCAGGCATTCACAGACCCCATCACTCATTGTGAAACATGGGGAGTGCGTCCAAATAAGCCAACAATCTCCTGGGACAGGCTCTGGGCCCGGGCAACTCAACCCACATCCCACCATTCAGGAAGGCCACCTCCCATGGAGACCAGCCAGACTTGGCACCAAGACTCACACGGGAAAGACAGCCCCTGGCCTCCAGGCGCCAGGAGACACTTAAATCAAATTAGCTCTCACTTGTGGAATTATCCAGAGTAAAAGAACATTCAAACGTGTGAACAGACGTATGAACTCCTGGCTGTTTCCCACTGCTACTGATGAGAACTCAGGTTAGCTCAGAGAGATCAAAGTATTCCCATGGACTTTCAACATTAATTTTTTAATTGATTGACTGGCTTCTCTCTCTGAGTCTATAAAATATAATTACATACCAAAAACTCTAAAGCCACACGTAACTACACATTTAAAAACAAACACATTGTAAACATGTTTGGAAACCGGCTGAGTAAAGGAGTACCTCTCGCACCAATCCCCCGTGTATCCTGGGGCACACTGGTCACACACCACTTCGTCCCCATCATCCAGGTGGCAGGTGGGGCTGAAACTGACAAAACGGCAGAGATGAAGGCAGTTCTCCAGTGGATGGTGCAGAACTCCTAAATACTGAAATGCTTGGCTTCCACCCCTCCTATCCTTACACACCTTCACTGGATCCTCACTCCTTAGCCCAGAAACGAAGGCTCCCAGTCACACAGCCCACCCAGTGGGCACTAGACACTCCCTGTTTGTCCCTTCGCCTGGGCTGCGTTTCTCCCCACTCTGTCTGGGCTCACCGGCTCATCCTCAATGCCCTCCTCAGCGGTCTCCTCCAGGAGGCCGGCTCTGATGCTCAAGCCAAGTTCCTCTCCTCCAGTCCCTGGGGCTGGCTGCCTGCCTCAGAGCTGCCCACACTGGCCAAGAGCAAGTTCACTTCCAATTTCCTCTCCTCCTTCAAGTCTCAGATTGAGAGGTTCCTCAGGGCATCACCCCTGGTAGATGCCCCCTGCAGAGCAGACATACTTCCCCTGTCCTCATGATCACACAGTGGATGCCATGGCGCCGGCAGCCACGGCTGAACACTCTGACGCTCAGGACACCTACCATGATGCCCAGCATATACCAGGCACTCAATACAGATTTGTTGAATCAACTTAATGAATTCAGTTCATTCCCAATAAGCCTCATATTTACGTATTTTGGTCATTAGCTCAAATACTCCTGAAGCCCAGGAACAAGTTTTATTCATATCCATGTCCCCCTCTACTTCCTAGCCCACTGGTAGGCACACAACACTGAAGGAAGTGATGATCAACATTAGACCAAGAGGAAAAAGGGCAGGCAAATGTCCTTGCCACCACACAACTTGCCTTATATACTTCAATACGTCAAGCTTTTCTTAAAAGACAGAGTCTTTTCCTCCATCTTGAGTCCCAATTAATTACCAGGGGGCAAATTCACACTCTCATTGCACACAGGTCTTGCTCTGAAGACATCAGTGCGGGTCTGGATGGGGACCCTGGCCCCTTGGGGCAGGACTGGCTGGTGGAGGGGCCGGGCTTACTTGTTGGAGGCCGTGGAGAGCGGGCAAGCACAGGGCTGGCAGTCCCCGGGGGTTCCTCGGGAAGGCAGCCCATAGAAGCCGGGCAGACAGCGCTCGCAGTGGTCCCCAGCGGTGTTGTGCTGGCAGGCCTAGGACACACGTGTGAAGAGGCTTGGCTCTGGCCCACTGAGCGAGCCCCAGAGTTACCCACAAACAACTTGCAGTCCAAGCAGGAAAAAAAGGCAAAACACTAAAACAAGTCACCAAACACTCCTATATGAGGAGTGGCTGCCTGTTTCCAGACTGGCTGATAAAATCTTTTAATTTGTGAAAACAGGAAGCAAGAGACCTTTCACTTCCAACCACTATATTTCGTCTCCTCTGCAGTAACAAAGTGGACCAAAGAGCTGCTCTCGGATCCTGGACGGCAGAGGGTGCAGAATATGGACCCCCCCACCTCCCCCGGACCCAAGTGTCGGCAGAGGCCTCCAAACAGGAAAGGAAGAAGGAGAGAGCTTTTAAAGGAACAACAACCGCATCAAGCAATGGGAAGCTGAGCTTGAGGAACTTATCGCGGAAAGACTGAGTCTGCGTACGAGCCATCCTTCCACGCCACCCTACAGACACTTCACTTACAGAGAACAAAGACACGGACAAAGAGCTAAGTGAAAGCTGTCCTTCCAGAGAAACAGAAAAAAGAGGCTCCAGAGAGCATAAGCAATGGGCGGCACCACGCCGAGGTCTTCCCCATGGGTCTGATCATTAAATTTTCCCTGCCCTGCTACTCAATCAATCTCTTAGGGAAAAAGCATGAACCACCCTCTGTGCTGTGCCGGTGAATAGGGTTTGGCTGATTACCATACACATTCATTCTGTCTCTGAGCGGTGAATCCATTAAAGCCCAGGAGTGTGGCCTGGCTCCCAGGCACAAGAGCCTAAAAGAATTCCTGATTGAAGTTAAAAAATAAGTCTTGCCATGTATCTGCCCCAAAGTTCATTCTCAAGATTAACCACACATTTGTTAAGCCCTGTTTCAACTTCTACTACATGAAAGAGGGACTTGTTTGCAGAGTTCATCTGCTAACAATGATGAAGCATTATATATTGCAGAAATGGGTGAGATTATCAGATATCTTATTATTCCTCTTATGATATACTATGTAATATAATGTTAAAATCTACTAGCATTTGCATTTAAAAGATCTGTTCTTTTTTGCTTAATCAGTGGACATTTTCTACCTTTATGTTGCTTTTTAGTCTTGTAAAGTAAGTCATTACTTATTGTCTTAAGAAAAAACCTGCAGTGAAATGATACCTCCCTTTTCTGTTATTACCAAAGCAACTTTTCTTCAAAAAAAAAAAAGAAATAAAAAGCAGGAGATAGTCTATGTCTTGAACTTAAACCTCCAGATTTCCTTTGGGGTTCACAAAGGCAGGGATGTTCCCTGTGGAGGAAGCATTTTTTAAAAAATCACTTCTGAGTAGAGCTGGGGCTTCGGGGTGGGGGAGGGGCACATGAGGCCTCAGACTCACAAAGCAGACACCATGAACATCACACTCGGCCGCATGGCCGTGGCATTCACAGGGCTGACAGATTCCTCCGAAAAGTATTCCGTCCACGCGGTAATAGCCAGGAAGACAGGACTGCAAAAGAAGGACAGGTGACCAGGCAGGTGAAGGTAACTTTTTATGCAAAGGGCAAATCAGTGTTTTCCAAATATGTTAGAAACAAAAGCCACTCAGTCTTCCATGAACAGAAAACTTATTTTTTTGCCCAAACATGCCATAAAATGCACCCATATGATGCATATGATTCAATGATTTGTTTCTTTCAGTAAATTTACTGAGTGGTGCAACTACCACCATAATACAGTTCCTTATATGTTTTAAAGGCAGAAACATGCACACAACTTAACAGCTATTCAATAAGCCAGTGTACATCATAGGAGTTTTCCACTGCAACATTCTTAGAAATCATGTAATAGTCATTTAACCAGTATTTTAATGGAGAGGATATCTTTCCCTTTACTATTTTTCCTTCTGCTTAAAATTTATGAAATGTTGCCATCATAGTGTTAAATGCACATCTGTGTCAAATAACATCAGTTTAATAAAACAAGTGTTACAGGTGAGCTTCCCTTGGTTCTCCTGCTGGTCTGACAACTTGGAGGTTCAGGGACAAGGAGTCCCCTAGACACTGTACTTCATGTCATCGTCCTGGTGACCCTGAGAAATTGACTCTCTATTTGACACACATGCAATCTGAAACACGAAGCATTAGCGCTGGTCCTCGGCACTCATACAATGATTCAACGCCAGGTGTGCACACCTGCAAGACCCCTGTCCATGGGCCGCCCAGGGCGACAGCAGACAAGAAACGCGTCCAGAGTGCAGACTGGGGAAATGATTAATTTGAGGCTGGCACACTCCCTTGGGGCCATGGCACGTGGGGGTGTGGGTTTGTTGTCTATTGTTCTAAGGATTCTTAGAGAGCATTTCATTATAGTGATAATGTATGATGCCTTCATTCACACTGATCTTGGGAATGTGCCCTATCACCTCCCACAGCCATGCTCCCCTGGGGACAGCAGGCTTCTCTACAGATGGGCATTGAGCAGGCAGCCACCTGGGGGTCTGTGTGGCAGCTACAGGGCTCCCCAAATTCCATTCTCAGTGAACAGCTGCCTGATTCTTTAAGTCAGCTTCTGAGCAAGAGTTGGATTACAGAATGAGTTCTGCTTGACACAAACCCTGACAAAGAAGACTTGAGCTTCCTGTTCCTGCCTGAGCATCATCCCACACACACTCACAGTTTTGCTCCAAAGCCACACCCACACCAGCACTTGCCCTCCAAAGCCCTGCCCACACCAGCACTGCTTTCCAAAGCCCCGCCCACTTGCCCTCCAGCAGTAACTCCCCCTTCCAGTCTAGCTGGCAAGGCTCCCACTTCCACGCTTATCTCTGCACTACCTGTGGCTCCCCAAGCCCACATCCACATACTATGAGGTGATCTGAGGGTCATTTTTTCATTAAGCACAAGACCCACAGGGATTAGGACCTATGAACTCTTGTTGGTCCCCAAAATAAATGACATGTAAAAAAAAAAAGCTCTTTGGTCCCCACCCCATACCAAAAATACTTTTCTAAATATTTAAAATAGAGATAAAAATACTTAATTAAATATCTGCACCAGGAGGCTTCAGGCCAACCTTATTAACTACAAAGTTAGTAAAGGTAAAAACAGATTATAAGTTGAACGTTCTCACTTTTTAAAAGTGCAAGCCAAGAAATCACAGCCAATGACAAATGTTCACAATTACAATTAGTCATGGACACGTGAGAGGACCTCATGGCAGTAGCCAGGGGTGCAGTTCAAATCCTAAGATGACCACTTGCTGGCTGTGTGACCTCGGTCAAGTTACTTAACCTCTCTGTGTCTCTGTTTCCTCATCTGTGGAACAGAAAGTATATGAAGGGCCTAACCTGACAGGACTGTTGTAAGGATTAAATGGGGTAATATGTGGAAAAGGCTCAGAACAGTGCCAGATACATACAAAGTTCTTGGTAAGAGAGAGCTATTATCAATATGGATGTCCAAATAATTCAAAACATACCTCAACATTTTTAACCAACAGATTACTTTTAGCAATGAAGGAAAGAGTATTTTCATACACTGACTATGTGATGCGGAGCCCACATAAGTAACATAGCCGGGGGCCATCAACGGTCTCCACACAGGGCTGGCTTGGCTAAAGCTTTCCAGGGCAAGTGTTGGTAACTGGTAAATGCTCAAATACAATCGAAGTTCAATCCTCCTTCAGTTCAATTCAGTCGCTCAGTCGTGTCCAGCTCTTTGCGACCCCATGAATAGAAGCACGCCAGGCCTCCCTGTCCATCACCAACTCCCGGAGTTCACTCAGACTCACGTCCATCGAGTCAGTCATGCCATCCAGCCATCTCATCCTCTGTCCTCCCCTTCTTCTCCTGCCCCCAATCCCTCCCAGCATCAAAGTCTTTTCCAATGAGTCAACTCTTTGCATGAGGGGGCCAAAGTATTGGAGTTTCAGCTTTAGCATCATTTCTTCCAAAGAAATCCCAGGGCTGATCTCCTTTAGGATGGACTGGTTGGATCTCCTTGCAGTCCAAGGGACTCTCAAGAGTCTTCTCCAACCACAGTTCAAAAGCATCAATTCTTCAGCGCTCAGCTTTCTTCATAGTCCAACTCTCACATCCATACATGACCACTGGAAAAACCATAGCCTTGACTAGACGGACCTTAGTCGGCAAAGTAATGTCTCTGCTTTTGAATATGTTATCTAGGTTGGTCATAACTTTTCTTCCAAGGAGTAAGCGTCTTTTCATTTCATGGCTGCAATCACCATCTGCAGTGATTTTGGAGCCCCCCAAAATAAAGTCTGACACTGTTTATACTGTTTCCCCATCTATTTCCCATGAAGTGATGGGACCAGATGCCATGATCTTCGTTTTCTGAATGTTGAGCTTTAAGCCAACTTTTTCACTGTCTTCTTTCACTTTCATCAAGAGGCTTTTTAGTTCCTCTTCACTTTCTGCCATAAGGGTGGTGTCATCTGCATATCTGAGGTTATTGATATTTCTCCTGGCAATCTTGATTCCAGCTTGTGCTTCTTCCAGCCCAGCGTTTCTCATGATGTACTCTGCATAGAAGTTAAATAAGCAGGGTGACAATATACAGCCTTGATGTACTCCTTTTCCTATTTGGAACCAGTCTGTTGTTCCATGGCCAGTTCTAACTGTTGCCTCCTGACCTGCATACAGATTTCTCAAGAGGCAGGTTAGGTGGTCTGGTATTCCCATCTCTTGAAGAATTTTCCACAGTTGATTGTGATCCACACAGTCAAAGGCGTTGGCATAGTCAATAAAGCAGAAATAGATGTTTTTCTGGAACTCTCTTGCTTTTTCCATGATCCAGTGGATGTTGGCAATTTGATCTCTGGTTCCTCTGCCTTTTCTAAAACCAGCTTGAACATCAGGAAGTTCACGGTTCACATATTGCTGAAGCTTGGCTTGGAGAATTTTGAGCATTACTTTACTAGCATGTGAGATGAGTGCAATTGTGCGGTAGTTTGAGCATTCTTTGGCATTGCCTTTCTTTGGGATTGGAATGATGCAAAATATGGCTTGGGTGCTGCAACTTTCCTAATGACTAAGCCAGACAGTGACACCTACTGAGGGTATTCCCAGGGGCTTCAAAGAAATCAGATTTATTTTTTTAAAGATTTTTTGATGTGGGCCATTTTTAAAGTCTTTATTGAAGCTGTCACAATATTGCTTCTGTTTGGGTTGTTTTTTTTTTTTTTTTGGCTGTGAAGCACACAGAATCTTAGCTCCCTGACCAGGGATCAAACCTGCACCTGCTGTGTTGATAGACAAAGTCTTAACCAGTGGACAGCCAAGAAAGTCCCTAGATTTCTTTAAGCAATGGGTTTCCTATATTCCAAGATCCCTCAAAAGTCTGAAACGTAGAAACACTGGGTTTCCAAAATTAAAATTCAAACATACATCATGACATCACCTTCAACGCATTTTTCCCGCATAGGAAGGAGCAAAAGAAGCAGACAGGAAGGAGTAGGAGAGTTACCTCGCAGGAGATGCCCGCATAGCCCTGAGGACACTCGCAGTGCTCCACCTGCGTGGCCAGGGACAGGTCTATGACGTTAGGGCTGGCCACGTCCAGAGAGACAGAATCCAACCTAGCAACAGACAAACAGATAGGGCCCGTTACACAACTTAACACGCTTGCACACACCATCTAGAACCTCAAAGAAGACGAATTCCTAAAAAGGGTTTAATTCAAACAAAATGATTTTTTTTTTAATTAAAAAGGTGAGTGTGTTGTAAGTAACGAGAGATTTTCACAACAGAACATTTTCTGGGAGCTGTCATTAGTCCCTGGAAATATCTTCGAAATTTGGAAAAAGATGAGCTACTGCCCAACACAGCTGAGGCAAGGCTCCGTGGGGCCCTTTCCGAAGAATGAACTTCAGAAGAGCAAGCCCAGGTGGCCGAACTCTCTCTAGCGCAGAGAGACTCACTGGGTGTGCCCTCTGCTTTGCTTTAGCCCTATTCTTTGTGCAAGCTCTGACTGGCGTTGCCAGAAACAGACCTTCTTGAAGTAACAAAACGACTAATGCTGAACTCATGAGCTGTGAAAATCTAAGACCATTAACATCAAGAGGGTGAAAACTAGGTGCAACATTGCTTGCAACTGTCCCCTCATTTCTCAGAAAACCACCCTGAAAGTTTCTGATCCTGACACCAAGTCTATTTCCTACTAGATACATCGGTCATGGACAACTCTTCTTACACTTTTGATAAACTTATAGTGACAAAAAATAATTTCAAGACAGACAGCTCCATTAGCTGTGTCCTTAAAATAATCAAGTGTATTCAACTTAAAATGCATAATGCAAAAAATCGACAATTCATAAACTATACAAAAGGCAAGACCACTGTAAATTTTCCCCCTTTTCCAGTACACACCTGTAAAGAGCTGTCCTAGCAGAGTTGTAGTTGGCTCTGATCAAGAGATGGGTCACATTGGCGAGGACGGTCATCAGCCGGTCGCGATCTATTTCCCTCTTGCTCTTGAAATCTCGGAAGTTCTCTGGCAGCAGTCTAACCACGTTCAAGTACTCTTCGTACGGCTGCAACAGCAGGCCCTCAGCCTGGGTGCTTAAAGTGATTCTGTTTCCCTAACATTTTTAAAACAAGGAGGAAATACATTCATGATTCATTTTCATGATGAAACACGAAAAGCAAATATTGTATTCGGCCACCTGGCTTTTCATGTCTTGGCCAAACGTGTAATGATATCCATGTCGCGCTTGGTCCAGAAGGATCAGAGATATTTCACCGTGTTCCTCTCAGAGGAATTTGGATAATAAGTCTAAAGACTGTGCCTCTGCTAATCTCAGAAAAGAAACAAAGGCAAGCACTAGACCCAGCTTTCCTCAAAGCAACCAATCTGATACCCCTCATCTTTTTTTAAATTGAAGCACAGTTGATTTACAGTGTTTCAGGGGTATAGCAAAGGTCAAGGCCTTGCTGAGTTTTTTGTTCGGTTTTGTTCCAATTTTTATTGGAATATAGTACCTTAACTCATTTCTGGACACAAACATGTAATAAATCTCCTGATTTCTAGCAAAGTAAGAAAATACCTATTAAAAACCCACAAGTTCTATTCATTCTCAGCCTTTGCTGGCTTTCTGTCACTAGAGAATACACACCAATATCTGGTATGCTGCAAGCTTTCAATAGCCTGGATTTTAAAAGTCAGTCCATTAGTTGTATCTGAAGGATGTAGATTTGTCTCCTGCTTCACTTTATGTCACGAGCTAAAACTGTGAACCTGACTTCCTCTAACTGAAAATAAAGATTTCATTGTCATGCTCACTTCTTAAAAGTCATAAAAGTAATCACATAGGAGCCCATTTATCATCATGTGTTTTCTGACCTATGTGTGTGCCCCCAAGGGTAATGTTCATATTTCATTTTTTCACAACCTTAGGTTTTGTTTATATGGAGTATTTGTTAACCTAGTCTGTCAAATAACAATTAGGAGAATACCTATTTTAATTAGAAAATTTAATTCTTGTAAAATGAATTTCAAGGACCGACATGACCATTAGCGTTTCTTTTAGGAAACCCCACGGTGACTCAGATGGTAAAGAATCTACCCGCAATGCAGGAGACCAGGGTTTGATCCCTGGGTTGGGAAGACCCCCTGGAGGAGGGCATGGCAACCCGTTCCAATCTTCTTGCCTGGGGAATCCCCATGGACAGAGGGGCCTGGTGGGCTACAGTCCATGGGGTCCCAAAGAATTGGACACAACTGAACAACTAAGCACATAGTTGCTTCACAGTGTTGTGTTAGTTTCTGCTGCACAGCAAAGTGAGTCAGCTATATGTACACACACATCCCCTCTTTTTTTGGATTTCCTTCAGGTCAACACAGAGGACTGAGAATTCCCTGTGCTGTGCAGTAGGTTCTCATTAGCTATGTTTCTTTTTGCGATGGGAGTGAGGACAGGGATGGAGGGGACAGAGGTGAGATTAAAACAACGACACATCTCCTGTCCCCACACAGCCAGACCTTGTGACCAGCCAGACTCTGGTCACTCAGCGGGGAGGACACGACCGGAGGGGCAGAGGGGCTCCAAGGCCGATCAGGAAGTCTCCACATGGAGGAAAACCTTCTCCCTTTCGAGTGTGAATAGACAACTCCTCTACAGGATAAGGGGAAGAGCTACAGTGCGGCCCCCGGGCAGTTCTGGAAATTCTAGTCTCAGGGGACCTGAGAGGCAGACCACTGCTGAAAGCCCTCCTGGCTCTGAGCTCCTCGCTACATTGCACCCCGCTCTTAGACACTTTTAGTCATAAAACTGACCCCCACAAAGCCCTCGGCTCTAGCATAGTGACAAGAAAGCAGTTACCTTAATGATGACGTCAGCGTGAGACAGGGGGTCACCATCCACCGCTTCCACTGGGACCTCGTAGGACACTGTGTACTTCAGGAATCCACCAAAGGCCGTCAGCTGGAACCATGAAGGGACAGTGAGCCCCGAGAGGAGGGAGCATAGCCCGCAGTCAGAGGACATGGTGGCTAGGACTCATCTGGAAACTGCTGGGCTGCAAGGTGTCCCCGAGGCCCCAGGGCGTAAGGACTTCACATTTAAGGCAGTGGACAGGAAGCCTGTTACACGAATCTTCTGCTTAACTGACATCACCAAATGCAGGATATTGTTTAAATGCACAGAAAATGCACTCCTTCTTAGAGCTAACGAGGTAAATTACTATGAACTTCTGCTAGTCCAACAACAGACCTTTATTTCATGGAAGAACTGCAGCAGGTGGGGAGTTTGCCCTGACTATAGTCTCAACATTGGGTCTCATCACTGTGCTTGTGGGAGGGTGACAGACACATGTGTGATCAGCCAAAGGAAGGACTAAAGGTTCTCTCCCTGACCCCATATCCTTTAATGTAAAAGAGAGACATTTTTTTTTCCTGCCAGGTATGGTACAACAACACAATGTTCAGAAGCCAGTTTCTGCACCACTAAAAAATTGGAGAGGTGATCCCCAGACACACAAACTACTGAATTTTGATGATAAGACCTCATTCTAAACAGAAAGTGACTTCTAAGGTTGTAATTTAGTGCGGAAAAGCAATCATTAAAAAAAAAAAAAAGCACCAATTATACACAAAACAGCTATAAAATTTAAAATGTAACCATCAGATTAACTAGAAATGGACTATGGTATAAGACCTACACCACGACTTAAACCAAAGGCGAGGCTAAGGCAAGCAGGGAGCCAGAGCCATTGAGGGATATTCCACTGAATATATTTTCAGATCAGAATCTGGAGAAGGTGCATGATTGGTGAGGAGGGACGGGACCATGTCACAGAAGGGAGAAGCTAAATCATATCAACCAACTTCCCACTTTGTAGAATCCCCTTTGAGCATTTTCTTACAATGGAAAGGATCCTATCTGTTCTTAAACATGAACTTCACATGAGCAACAATCATCAGAAAGAAGCAGGGGGTCCCCTGCACACCGTTTCTAGGAGTGTTCTATATACCCGGTGAGACAGGTATGGGCTTCCCAGATGGCCCAGTACTAAAGAACCCGCTTGCCAAAGCAGGAGATGCAGGAGACACAGGTTCAATCCCGACGCAGGTCGGGAAGATCCTCTGGAGAAGGAAATGGCAACCCACTCTGGTATTCTTGCCTGGGAAACCCCATGGACAGAGGAGCCTAGCAGGCTACAATCCATGGGGTTGCAAAGAAGCAGACAGGACTGAGCACAAAACTGGTACACGGCTGACTCCACAGAACAGGGATGCAAGGGACCTTCACAAAGGCCTGGGTGACCCAGGAACCCAGAGCAAGGCAGAAAGTCTGTATGGGAGAAGGGGACAGGCTTCCCCTACCTACCCGGGGCTTACCATGGTGCCAGGAAGGACACAAGTTCATATTTTAATGATGTAGTCAAGTCAAGCAGGGATAAAAAGACAGTGGGAGTCAGATGGGAGAAAACACTATGTGATATTCTGCCAAATGCCCGAGAGAACAATGAGACTGTGTGAAAGGCCAACCGAAGTTCTTCGCGAATGTGCTCGAGATCCCTGCCCCAGACACCATCACCACAAATACCTTGTTTCCCAAGTAGGCTTCCGGGGCCGCCCAGTAGTACTGGGAGGTCAGCCTCTGCTCCACCGCCGAGTTGTTGATGCTGATCTGGTGACGTCCACCCAGCGCATCCTGCTGGGACCGGATCTGGTTGGAACTGACCAAGTCGGTGACCAGCCACCCGGACATATCTTTCACCTTCAAAAAAGATCCAAGAATTTCAGATCTGTGGATCCCTTAGGGTTTCCCTCAGCCCAGTGCTAGCATCTTCACAATGAAGGGGCAGACCCAGAGAGCTCAACCAGGATGGAGTTCACACACCATAGCTTCTACTCATCAAAGGACCCAGAAAACCTAAGAATGAGTCACACGTCCCCCAAACCCAGGTCAATCAGAAGCAAAGAGATGAGCAAAACTGTACAGCCCATAGATATATATCTCAGATTAAAAGAACAGCAAAGAACTCAATAAATGCACTGAATAAAGCATCTCTGGCTAATGCTGACTTCTTCATTGCTGTCCCCCACTTCTTAGCCAATGCCAAAACCTGTATAAAACCTCCAGATACTATCCTCCTAATCTGTCACCTATGTAGAGAAGACAGACCACCCACAGGAACACTTCGCCCTTCTCAAGTATTGACCAGAATCCCCCCTCCCCAGGCACTAGCAAGGAAGGAGAAGGGAGGTCAGGGAAGAGCCCTAAGCTTGAGCCAGCATGCTGTCCCTGTAGAAACCAACCCCTCAGACTCTGTTTCCCAAACAGCTAGGACACCCTGCCTGTCCTTGTAATCTCCATGCCACCTGCCACACTCCCACCTCCCAGCTTTCGGAAGGTGCCCCCACCTGACTGACGGGCCAGGAGAGGCTTTCACAAACGTCAGAGACGCCAAAGCAGAAGCACTCGGAGCAGCCCTGCGGGTTCCTTTCCTCCAAGTTATAGAATCCTGGCTTGCAGTGATCACAGTGACTCCCCTCAACATTTTCCTGCAAGTGAAGCGAAAAGTTAGCTTTTGAAACCAATAATGGGCAGAATAAAATGACCCAAACATGACACATGGTGCTGGAGAGTCCCTTGGACAGCAAGAAGATCAAACAAGTCAATCCTAAAGGAAATCAACTCTGAACATTCATTGGAAGGGCTAATGCTGAAGCTGAAGCTCCCATACTTTGGCCACCTAATACAAAGAGCCATCTCATTGGAAGAGACCCTGATGCTGGGAAAGACTGAAGGCAAAAGGAGAGGACGGTAGCAGAGGATGAGCTGGTTAGGTAGCATCACTGAGTCAACAGACATGGATTTGGGCAAACTCTGGGAGATAGTGGAGGACAGGGAAGCCTGATGTGCCACATGGGGTCACAAAGAGTCGAACACAACTGAACAACTGGACAACAATAACAAACATGACATTAGCAGGAAACATGTCTGGCGACCGAGACACAGGTAAACAAAAAGACAAATCAAAGCCTCATGATGTCACAATTTCCAGATAGTCTGGAATATTATCATCTGATTTTGTCCTCAAGACTGAAGCTAAGGATCTAGAGCTTGGTTGTTATATTGAAATGGCTTTTTCGTATCTTTTTGTCTTAAATCTTCTACGTTTTCCAAACTTTCAAGCATTTTAAAATCTGAAGAGGACTTTATTCATCTTGTAAATGAATGCTCAAGATTATTTTCTGTCATACGTACCTTACAGAGACAAGACTCAGAGCAGGGTTCCTCATTCACGCTGCCAGCTGGGTTGCAGTCACAGGACACACACTCCGGGTAACCCTTATAGCCAAATTGGCAGCGATCACATTTTTCTCCCGCATAACCTTCCTTGCATGGACACTGACCTGGCCACTTCCCTGCAAAGAAAAGTGGCAAAATGATCCAACAGGAAAGTAAAAGGGGTTTAAAGCAGGGGTCAGCCAACTATTTCTGTAAAAGGCCAGAGAGTACAAACTGTAGGCTTTTTGGCCAGTCTCTGCTGCAACTATTCAACTCAGCCCATATGGCTTGAAGGCAGCCACAGATGATACATAAACAGATGGAAACAGCGTTGTTCCAATAAAACTTTATTTATAAAGACAGTGGTGCCAGATATGGCCCATAGAACATAGTTAACAAGCACCCCTCGTTTAAAGAAAGATGGAAGACACATGTAACTGTAAAACGATGCAGTAGCTTTTGAAAACCATTTTGTTCCTCCTTGAAAGGCTGAGCAGAGAGTAGCCATAAGATCTAGAGATGCCACTCTGAAGTATCTAGCCAAGAAAAATGGAAACATATGTCTTCCCCAAAACTTTTACACAAAAGCTTGTAGCAGCATTATTCACAACAGTCAAAAAGTCAAAACAACTCAAATATTCATCTACTGATGAATGCACAACTTAAACACACATACAATGGAGTATTATACAGCAAGGAAAAGGAAGGGAATGCTGCCACCTGCTACAACAGGGATGAAACTTGAAAATAGTACGATCGGTGAAAGAAGCCAGTCACTAAAGACCACATATTCTAAGCTTTTATTTCTATGAAATGGCCAGAATAAGCAAATCTCTAGAAAGAAAGTAGCTCAGTGGTTGTCTAGAGCTGGGGCAGGGGCGGGGGAGGGGTGAAGGGAAACAGGCAGTGAAACTGCCAAGGGGTAGGGGGGCTTCTTTACAGGGTGATGGAAATATTCCAGTACTGGATTGTGGTGATGGCTGTACCCATGAATATCCTCAAATAATGGACTGTACTTTAAATGGGTGTACTGTATGCTAGTCAATTATATGAGAAAATTCTTTTAAAAAAAAGCACAGGAGCCAGCGGTGGAGCGTGATGCGCACTGTCTTTTGCTTTAATGCCAGCCTCAAAAGTTGCAGACTCTTGGCCAACTTTCTCAAGTGCTCTGAGCTACAGTTTCCTTGCCTGTGGAGTGGGCAAAATAACTTTTACTTGCTATGATTAAAAATTAAAATCATGTATATTTTTTAGTGAACCCAATCAAAGGTAACTGTCATCATCAGCATCATCTTATCATGGGTTGCAGACATGAATCACTAGTTCTTGTAAGTCACCACCCACCCCTCAACCAGCAGGCCCCACAGTGAGCACATCCTTCTCAGGTGATCAATATCCACTTCCACTGCCAGCGACTGAGCACTGGAGGAGGTCGCAGGGGTCTCTGAGCAGATACAGCCTATTCAGGGGACTCTGGCATTTGCACGTCCATTTGCCAGTTTTGGAAATGGAAAGAACATTGACATTTACAAGGTTACCTAGAGGATTTGCTTGCATTGTAGGAGGATGTATGCTTAAGCCTCTGCCTGTCTTCTGAGAGCTAAATGCAGTGATTGATATTTACTGTTCCACATATGACTTGAAACAGAGCCTCATTTCTTCTTTCATCAAAAGTTCAATTAACCTCTCAAATGTCATTTCGTCACCTTGACATCACCATCTCCACCCCGCCCTTCCTCAAATCCATCACAATTGGTAATTTTGCTTTATGCCCAGGGCACCAAGACTTGGCTTTATATTATTCATGGACTTGTTCATTTATTGTCTGCCTCTGAGCAGAGACCTTGGTCATCTGTTCAACTATATATATATGTTCCCAGGTCCTAAAAAACTGCCTGGCACATAGTAGTAGGTGCTTCATAAATATCTGACAAGCAAAACATCAATAGAGAATCATCACCAAATTATTACACAATGGTAACAGTCTTGCTAGGTGCAAATCTTACACACACACACACATCGATTACGAGCAGAGAAATGATCAAGTACCTCTGTGTAAGTCAGAGTGAAGGTCATCCTTAACACAGACAGAACTGAGGGACCCCAGAGGGTCACAGTCACAGGGGCGACAAGGGTTGTCCTCATAAGGAGACACCTGAAAGGCAGAGGTTGTCCTAGATTATCTTGCTAGAAATAATAGCAATCTTAGCATTAACACTGACAAGAACATCAATGACAAAGTGTTAACTTTTCATCCCAGATGTGACTATCACCATGATTTTGTGTACCCAGGATGTGTGTAGGTCAAGCCAGAAAATACTAAACATCCTTTTGATGGTGACAGCTGCTGGCATCATTAGCAAAGTGTCCTCCTTTCCCATTATCACAGCTCTCAGGCTCCCTAGCTCTGCTGTGACCTGGAGTTATTTAGAAGCATCTCCTATAACCCAGCTACCACGGGATTCCCATGTCAGTTACATGTCAAGTGAGAAGTAAGCACTTCCTTTGAGCAGGAGACAGCTGCTTCAGTTTTTGGCTGACCCTCCGCGTGAACACTGAGTATCACAAAACTCTGAGAGGATGCACCCAGGGGGCTCTGAATTCAAATTAAGTAGCAGTGACCAAACATCCTACTCTGAGCCAAAAAAGAGGACAATAGAGCAGGATATCTATACTGAAGAACACTACAAGCTAAAAAACAAAGATTAAGTGGCAGGTATTCCCAGGGCAACTGCCAGTAGAAGGACAGAAGAAAAATCATGAGTCAAAGTCTAAGAAAGGTCCTAAGAACCGGAATCCTTATAATTACATGCACATACCCCTTACTAGCATTCCAATAAAGGGATTCTGAACCAGAAAACAAAACAAGTGAGAAATGGCCAGGATTCAAAACCTTCATTATCTTCACAGCTGTTTGCCTGTGACTCTATTTCAGCCCTTTAATTAGTGATTGATTTTATAGTTAACTGTTGGGCACATCTGTCTCCCCAATCAAGTTTTAAGTTTCTTTTTCACCTTTGCATGCCTTCTATTGCTTGGATTATAAAACACTCCCTAATAAATCTTCAGTCAAAGAATACAGACAAACGTTACAGAAGGAAATGTCTGCAGTGCTGTGGTTGTGTGTGGTGGTCAGAGGCTCTTTCCCACCACAAAGCTGGGCGACGGCCAAGGCACTCTTACCCCATGGGGTCTGTAAAATCCATCCACACAGGTTTCACAGTTGACACCCATGGTGTTCTGCAGGCAGCTGATGCAAACCCCTCCTCCTCTAAACTGTCCAGCAATATTCAGGCTTCTCCTCTGATTGGCCACATCTTCATCATAGTAACAGTCTTTGGCTTTATTGTGGCAATTGCATTCTAGGAGAATATTTTCACATCTCAGTTAATATAGACATCGTAGTCTAGATAAACAGAAGCGTTCCCTCCCTAAGTCAGTTTTGAAGAAAGTGAAAGTTGCTCAGCTGTGTTTGACTCTTTGTGACCCTATGGATTATACAGCCCATGGAATTCTCCAGGCCAGAATACTGGAGTGGGTAGCCTCTCCCTTCTCCAGGGGATCTTTCCAACCCAGGGATCAAACCCAGGTCTCCTGCATTGCAGGCGGATTCTTTACCAGCTGAGCCACCAGGGAAGCCCAAGAATACTGGGGTGAGTAGCCTGTCCCTTCTCCAGTGAATCTTCCCAACCCAGGAATCGAACCAGGGTCTCTTGTGTTGCAGGCGGATATTTTACCAGCTGAGCTACCAGGCAAGCCTGGCTATAAATAAAAACTACAGAGTAAGTCATTCTAGTAGGACATGGGCCACCTTCTGGAGGCGCTAGGGAATAGCTATCTGAGTTATGAGTTTGCACACCCACTGGATCTATCAACCTCTTTCCTGGGATCACATTCTGCAGAAGCACCCGCTCACTTGTCAGTGACGAAGGTGAATCACTGTACCACTGCCTGTGTTAACAGAAGACTTGCTGTTGTTCAGTCGCTAAGTTGTGTATGACTCATTGTGACCCCCATGGACTGCAGCATGCCAGGTTCCTCTGTCCTTCACTATCTCCTGGAGTTTGCTCAAATTGTCCATTGAGTGGGTGAGGCTATCTAACCATCTCTGATAACAAACAAAATACTATAGGTAGGTATATGTTTTGATAATGTTTACATCTATATAACGGAGTTCAATGCAACTATTCTTTAAAATTAATTAATTAATTTGGCTGCACCAGGTCTTCGTTGCAGCATGTGGGATCTATTTCCCTGATCAGGGATCGAACCTGAGTCCCCTGAATTGGGAATGCAGAGTCTTTGCCACTGGACCAGGAGGGAAATTTCCCCAGTACAACTATTTTTAAAGCAGCATTTTATACCGTTAATATGGAAAGATTTTCTGTAAGATATATTGTTAAATATAAAAGCAATGCACAGATCGACATGCACATTACATTAGATTCTATGCACAAATTGTGTAAGGTGTTAACATGCTTTACTTGCATAAACATTTCAGGAAGAACCTACCACTAAGTCGCTTCAGTCGTGTCCGACTCTGTGCGACCCCATAGACGGCAGCCACCAGGCTCCCCCGCCCCTGGGATTCTCCAGGCAAAAACACTGGAATGGGTTGCCATTTCCTTCTCCAATGCATGAAAGTGAAAAGTGAAAGTGAAGTCGCTCAGTCATGTCAGACTCTTAGCAACCCTATGGACTGCAGCCCACCAGGCTCCTCTGTCCATGGGATTTTCCAGGCAAGAGTACTGGAATGGGGTGCCACTGCCTTCTAAATTATTCCTGTTGCTGCTGCTAAGTCGCTTCAGTCGAGTCCAACTCTGTGCGATCCCATAGACGGCAGCCCATCAGGCTCCACCATCCCTGGGATTCTCCAGGCAAGAACACTGGAGTGGGTTGCCATTTAAAAAGTGAGAAGGGTAGAGACAGAAATATATAAATATGCTTTAATATATTGTAGATATTGGAACCTTTTGAATATATTGTCTATTTAAAATCTAAATCCAACTTAATACAGAATAAATGAATACATGGTAAGGGAAATCAAATAAACAGTAAATCATAATGATATATCAGGTTCCAATCCTTCATGTCTTATGACAGTAGTCTGCAGCTTTGGGAATTACTTGAGTATCTAAGAAAACCATTTTATTGTTGTTTGGTTGCTACGTCATGTCTGACTCTTTGCAAACCTCCAGACTGCAACATGTCAGGCTGCCCTGTCCTTCACCATCTCCCTGGGTTTGTTCATGTCCATTGAGTCGGTGATACAATTCAACTATCTCATCCTCTGTCGCCCTCTTCTCCTCCTGCCCTCAATTTTTCCCGGCATCAGGGTCTTTTCCAAACCATTACACACTCTAAATATGAGTCACTGTAAACTGAAGAAGACGAAGGGGAAAGACTTCACATCCTTGCACCTCTGAGTGGCCTCACCTTCACACGTGTTCCCGGAAGAAACAGTGCCAGGTCTCCAAGGCTGCTGGTGGTACCCAGGGCAGCATCGATTGCATCTGTCCCCACATGTGTTATGTTCACACTGACACTGGAACTTCTAGACGATAAGGAACATAAAACTGCATCTGAAAATTGACCTGCATGCTTTTCTTAAGTTTATTTCAAGAAAAATTCATCACAGTCAAATTCATAGCAAGGGTTTGCAGTTGAGGATATATGATATAAGCAAATTGGTATCTCATTTTAAAAGATAAAAATAAACATAGAACCTGGTTACATGCAGAAATGAGAAGAAATAAAACAAACTAACATGGCTTAACTAACAAAAACTTTTCAAAAGAGATATGTTGACTTGAAAGGCTTGGAAGCTCCTATGAGCAACTTTCTTTTTTTAAGAAAAAAATATTTATTTTGGCTGCATCAGTTCTTAGTTGTAGAATTCAGTATCTAGTTCCCTGACCGGGGATCAAACCTGGGCCCCCTACATGGGGAGCACAGAATCTTACCCACTGGACCGCCAGAGAAGTTCCTGAGTAACTTTCTTGATATTCATTTCTATATTTTTCAGCATTAATAAGAGAATAATCCTATTCAGGAGTTAAATTATAACAAAGATTTAGAAAAAATAAAAAGTAATTCCATGTAAGTTGTTTAAGAGAAGAAAAGGGAATGTCTTCTTCTTCACTTAATATGAAGCTAAAACAGGAAAACTTTGTTTTATCTTGATTTAGCACCACAGAAAGGAAAGAGGAAGGGACTCTTAAAAACATAAGCATAATTTCTAACAGCACATGATTTTCACTTACTATCTTACAGAAAAGAGCTTTAAAATTCAAAAGGCCACTGGACTGGACCCTATTTTACAGTTAAAGGTTAAAATGGCAAATATTATATCTTGTTTTGCAACAAAAATAATTCCTAGAAAGATTTAATTAAAACGTATTCTTCAACCAAAGCAAAATTAAACTGTCTTTAAAAATTTAAACCAGTTAAATTATCTGAAAAGTTCTTTTTTTGTGGCATGATTTTAAAACTTTCAACAGTTGCCTTAAATAAAAAGTGCAATGCCAACATTATAGCTACAACTTCTGAAGTTTTAGTAAAATGTGAAATACTACTACTCACCTTTGTAGCTTCATCCCATGGGCAGCTACTAGCATGGCCGTAACAGATACACATTCCTCCAACAGAAATGTCTTTTATTGAATAATAATACTAAGGAAAAAGAAAGTTTAAAAAAAATTTAAAACCTCTTCTATTTCAGTGCAAAGAAAATGTTGACATCCAAACAAATATCTCAGTTGCTCTCAGTAATCAAAAACACACATATACCTTTTAAATCATATTTCATGCACAAATAAATATAAATAAAATATTTATGTTCAATTGAAGTAAATAATGTTCAAATTATCTCATCAATTGAAACCAAAGGAGTTGAAAAAGAATTTCCCAACTTGGCTGCATCATAAACTGAGGCAGTCATATTCGAAACCTAGGCTTTTCACTTTCACTTTCACTTTCATGCACTGGAGAAGGAAATGGCAACCCACTCCAGTGTTCTTGCCTGGACAATCCCAGGGATGGGGGAGCCTCATGGGCTGCCGTCTATGGGGTCACACAGAGTTGGACACGACTGAAGAGACAGCAGGAGCAGCAGCAGCAGGCTACTGAAAACTCTAAAAATATTCCTAAATTGAATACAGCCCTATATAAACTACCCACTCCAGTATTCTGGCCTAGAGAATTCCATGGACTAGAGAAGTCCACGGAGTTGCAAAGAGTCATACATGACTGAGCGACTTTCAGTTTTTCACTATATAAAAAGGATAACTCATGACCAAGTAGGCCTTATCCCAGGAGTGCAGAGTTAATTTAACATGTAAAAATCAATAAATGTGAATCACCATTAACAGAATAAAGGAGAAAAACTAAGATCCTTTCATTAGATGCAGAAAAAACATTTTAAAGAAGGCAACACCATCATTCCCAAAACTCAGCAAACCAGAAGCAGAAGCAAGCTTCTTCAGTCTAATAAAGGTGTGTCTATGGAAAACCTGGATCTAACTGTGGAAGGTTAAGCACTTTCCTCCTAAAATCAGCTCTCACCATTTCTAGTCAACATTTCAGTCGCCCATACAATTCAATAATGCAAGAAAACGGGAGTCAAAGGCAAATAGAGGGCACAGTAAGACTAACTGTCATTATTTGTAGATAAAATGATTGTGTACACAGAAAATCTATCAAAAGCTACAAGAATTTGTAAATCGGGATGAACAAAAATGAATTACACTTCTATATATATATACTCGAATGAACAAAAGGAAAACAAATTTTAGAAAGCAAGCCATTAACACTAACATTCAAAAACGTGAAATACTTAACAATAAACTGAACAGAAGATGGACAATAAACAACAGATCAATGCCAAGAGGAGTGAAAGAAGTCAGACGAAAGTGGAGACGTATGGCACATTTGTGAACTGGATGATCCAATACTATCAAAATGTCTTCCAAAATTCCTCCTAAATTGATCTATTTGATCTATGGAATCAATGGACTCCCAGTGAAGGTCTCAGCAGGCTTTCTTTCTTTCTTTTTGGGCAGAAATTTACAAACTGATTCTAAAACTCATAAGGAAACACAATGAACTTGGAACAGCCTAACCAGTCCTGGAAAAGAACTGGACTGTTACAGTACGTGACTTCAAGACTTTCTACAGTAATGCAGAAAGACCTTTATTGGCATAAGGATAGACAAACAGATCATTAGAACAGTTCAGTGTCCAGAAATAAATCCACAATAATAAGGTCAAGTAATTTTCAACAGGCCACAAAATAATTTAAAGAAAAAAACAATGTATATATTTTCAACAAGTCGTGTGGAACAATTGCACGTGCACATGGAGGATAAATAGCTTCTACCTTACACCAAATAAAAAATGAACAAGAATGGATAATAGGTGTGAAAACTAAAACTATACAACTATTACAAAAAAGCATCAGAAAATATTTTTGTAAACTTGGGGTAAACAAGTATTTCTCAGTGAGAAATAGAAAGATTAATTGAGGAAAAAATAATAAATTGCATTTTATCAAAATTAAAATTTCTACTCATCGAAAGTCATAGTTAAGAAAGAGAGGACGGAGAATGGATTTTCAGTAGAGACACATTGGACAAAGGACTTGTACACAAGATACATAATTTATAATTCAGGAATAAAAAGACAGCTAACCCAATTTAAAGATGGATAAAAATGTGATCAGATACAAATAAGCACACACTCAACATAATTCTCAGGGAGATACAAATTAATCCCCAAGGAGACACTCTTCCATGCACACTGGCACGGCTGAGGTGACAGCGATGACACCCCAGCGTGGACGTGTGTGGTGTACCCGGAGCCCTCACACACTGCTGCAGCATGGCACAGCTGCTTTTGATGTCTCAGCAAATTCCCCAAAATTAAACATACAGCTATCCTGTAACTTGGTCGTCCCACTCCTACTTTATCCAAGGGGTTTGAAAACGTCTGTCCCGATGAACCTTGTACATTTACTATACGTATATCTCAAAGTTTAAACTTTTAAGTGAAAAAAAAAACAAAACCCAGCAACTCTCACTTGCTTGGTCAGTCGTAGAGCCAGATCAGAATGAAGAAATGGCCACTACACCCTGTGCAAGACGATGTCATCGGATGAGTGGAGACAAGGGGGCCTGAGGACACCACATCAGAACGTCTACCTCATTTAAAGGTGGTATTTAATGTTGTCAACAAAAATAAGAAAAAAGGGCAACCAGGGAAGAAATGTCTATTTCCCTTAAATGACATAAAGTTTTTCTATAGGTCAGGAGCCCGGCCAGACTTACTCGTCTGGTAACAATAGGGTCCAGGTCTTTAGGGTCCCGGTGGCTGAGGGTCATAAGATCGGCGTTAAGGGTTCGGATGCGCTGTAAACGCAGGCGGATGTATCGTGCAGAAGTGAAATCCAGCAACTTGGGTGAAAGATCATCAGAGCTTGGTCTGCCATTGATTAACGATGTGTGAATCTAAAGATAAAACATTAAAATAAAGAAATATCCATTTTAAGTATTCAAAAAAATATAACTCTAATGGCTCAAATTCAGGACATAATCTTTACAAATATTATCTAAAATAAAACCAAATAACTAGGTTCTTATAGGAATCTAATATTCATTGACACTTGTGAACAGCAATGATCACAACCCAAGTTCAGTTTATTAAAGTCATTCATTCTAGTGTCTCAGGGATTGCAGGAAACCTTTAAACAAGAACACTTGTCCTGGTGTGATGAGAGCATTTTAACATGGATCCGTAGGCACCTGTGAACCAGAGTCTAAATGTCAAGGATTGACTGAGGAGAGTGGGAAAAGGTGTCTGGGAGCTTTATAACTCCCAGTCTCTCAACTCATCTCTGCTCTTGAAACAATGCAGGGCCTGCTGCAGAGTTCCTGTGTGAAAAAGCACTTTTTTTGGAGGGTTTTTGTGGTTTTAGCTCATTAAGGCATTCTACCAAGGCACGGCTAATTTTTGATCACACTGATTTAATGATGTGTGTGCAGTCTAGGCATGTAGAGCACGGAACTGGAACACTTTATCAACCATATCCAACCCACAACACCCCCAGGGAGAGTGAGAACTTCCTGGAGAAAACCGGGAGCTCTATCAACAAATGTTATTGCCCTGGTATCATGGGAAGGATCCTCCAGGGAGGATCTAATGAGTTATTAAATCACAGCAGAGTGAAGTTGACGGACCTTCTTGAAGGGAAGAAATCAATAAAGTAACACGTGTCCGGGGCAACATGAAGCATCAGTACAGCAGGCAATGATACCTCAGCTCCAGCATCTCAACAGTTAAAGATCTCTGTGATCTGCACCAGGAGGGATCTATTTTGAATCCTCCACTTTGGCTCCTACGACAGCTGTGTTGTCATTCGGAGGTGGGGAAAAACAGACCTCCCAGCCGGTAGGGGGCGCCTTACCTCTCCGTGCTCAAGTGGCACCAGTCTGGAGTAATAGGAGGTGCAGATGACTTCGTCATCCGCCCTGTAGGTGGGCGGCCCCCGTCTCGGAGTGATGTTGTAATGCGTCAAACATTCTGTGTCACTGACTGCATAGTACTGCCAGGGGCTGAACTCGACACCATCCACTGAACGTTCCAAGATCCAGTTTCCAGGCCGAGGGGCATTAGCTGCCTTGATGATGACATAAGCGACCTGGAAGACCTGGAACAAAGCCATTGAAAAGTCTCAATCAATAATCAGTAACAAGTGCCCGGAAACCAAAGTGCCTCTTGAGAACACTGCCATATGATGACTTCCAGTGTCTTTTACTGCTTTTGAAGACAACTGCTCAGAAGTGTTCATCAGAGGTGTATCTTGTAAATGTTTTGCTGGTGGCATTTGCTTTCAACATATACTCAAACTGTTCACAAGTGAATCTGTATTATTATTATTGTTATTAGCAGTGTAATTTTTAAAATATATTTTGAGTGTGCTATGTACCATGTGGGATCTAGTTCCCCCATCAGGCCTGGAACCTGTGCCCCCTACATGGCAGCATGAAGTCTTAACCACAGGACCACTAGGGAAGTCCCAATAATGTTAATAAGTGTCTGTTTCCTTGTTTTCAATGTCTTTTTCCAGCAGGATTCTTAATGGTCATAGTTGCAATATATTTCATCAATAGTAGTGTTAAACGTATTTCTCATACATTGATTTGGAGATAACACATCTGAACATGAGAAAAAAAGTCAACTTACTACACACCTATCACAACGGTTAAAATCCAGACCACTAACAACACGAAATGCTGGTGAGGTTGTGGAGTGACAGGAACTCTCGTTCAGAGCTAGTGGAAATGCAAACTGCTGCAGCTACTTCAGAAGAGAGTTTGGTGATTTCTTATGAAATTAAATATGATCTAACCATACAATGGTATGATCACTCACCAGGAGCCAGACATCCTGGAATGTGAAGGCAAGTGGGCCTTAGACAGCATCACTACGAACAAAGCTAGTGCAGGTGATGGAATTCCAGTTGAGCTATTTCAAATCCTGGAAGATGATGCTGTGAAAGTGCTGCACTCAATATGCCAGCCAATTTGGAAAACTCAGCAGTGCCCACAGGACTGGAAAAGGTCAGTTTTCATTCCAATCCCAAAGAAAGGAAATGCCAAAGAATGCTCAAACTACCGCACAATTGCACTCATCTCACACGCTAGTAAAGTAATGCTCAAAATTCTCCAAGCTAGGCTTCAGCAATACATGAACCGTGAACTTCCAGATGTTCAAGCTGGTTTTCGAAAAGGCAGAGGAATCGGAGATCAAATTGCCAACATCCGCTGGATCATGGAAAAAGCAAGAGAGTTCCAGAAAAACATCTCTTTCTGCTTTATTGACTATGCCAAAACCTTTGAGTGTGTAGATCACAATAAACTGTGGAAAATTCTTCACAAGATGGGAATACCAGACCACCTGACCTGCCTCTTGAGAAATCTGTATGCAGGTCAGGAAGCAACAGTTAGAACTGGACATGGAAAAACAGACTGGTTCCAAATAGGAAAAGGAGTATGTCAAGGCTGTATATTGTCACCCTGCTTATTTAACTTCTATGCAGAGTACATCATGAGAAACGCTGGGCTGGAAGAAGCACAAGCTGGAATCAAGACTGCCGGGAGAAATATCAATAACCTCAGATATGCAGATGACACCACCCTTATGGCAGAAAGTGAAGAGGAACTAAAAACCCTCTTGATGAAAGTGAAAGAGGAGAGTGAAAAAGTTGGCTTAAAGCTCAACATTTAGAAAACGAAGATCATGGCATCTGGCCCCATCACTTCATGGGAAATAGATGGGGAAACAGTGGAAACAGTGTCAGACTTTATTTTTTGGGGCTCCAAAATCACTGCAGATGGTGACTGCAGCCATGAAATTAAAAGACACTTACTCCTTGAAAGGAAAGTTATTACCAACCTAGACAGCATATTGAACAGCAGAGACATTACTTTGCCAAAAAACGTCCATCTAGTCACGGCTATGGTTTTTCTAGTGGTCATGTATGGATGTGAGAGTTGGACTGTGAAGAAGGCTGAGCGCTGAAGGATTGATGCTTTTGAACTGTGGTGTTGGAGAAGACTCTTGAGAGTCCCTTGGACTGCAAGGAGATCTAACCAATCCATCCTAAAGGAGACCAGTCCTGGGTGTTCATTGGAAGGACTGATGCTGAGGCTGAAACTCCAATACTTTGGCCACCTCATGCGAAGAGTTGACTCATTGGAAAAGACTCTGATGCTGGGAGGGATTGGGGGCAGGAGAAGGGGATGGCAGAGGATGAGATGGCTGGATGGCATCACCAACTCGATGGATGTGAGTCTGAGTGAACTCTGGGAGTTGGTGATGGACAGGGAGGCCTGGTGTGCTGTGATTCATGGGGTCTCAAAAAGTCGGACATGACTGAGCAACTGAACTGAACTGAACCATACAACCTAACAATCATGCTCCTTGGTATTTACCCAAAGGAGTTGAAAACTTCCACAGGGAATGGATAAAAGAAGTGTGATGTCCATACAACAGAATATTATTCAGTAATAATAATTTTAAAAATTGAGCTCTAATGCCACAAAAAGACAAACAGACATACAGGAACCTTAAATGCATAGTGCTAAGTGAAAGAAGCCAGTTTGAAAAGGCTACGTACTGGATGAGTCCAACTATATATGACCTCCGGGCTTGTTGGTTTTCTGTTTTTTGTCTTAAGCCTCTCCCCATCTTCAGTTCAGTTCAGTTCAGTCGCTTAAAGCCAAATTTTTCACTCTCCTCTTAGCCCTCACCAATTCCAGGAACACAATTCCTCAAAATTAACCCACCATAAACCAAAATATTTTACTTTCATCTACTGAACTATTCCCTGGGAAGGCCAATTCTATCTCATTACAATAACTTTGTTCACCTACAAGAAACGCCCCCCAATAAAGCACACCCCCTGTTCTAAACCATATTAAAAGCAAAATAATGTTATTGGATTTCAGTAATGAGGAAAATTAGGAACTGCTTGCATCCAGAACTGAATTCCATGTTTAAAAATCTAGAACCATCTTCATCAATTTAAGTCACTTACAATAATTAAAATAAGGCAAAGGCTATTCTGCTGGAGCATAAACATGTCAAGAAAATTTTCCTATGAACATAACTACATGGTTTTTTCTTTGGGGGAGATTTTTTTTTAAACCTTTCCCCAATTTTGTAATTCATAAATTCTATCATTTATATGCTTTTTTATTTACTATATTTTGTTTGCTCGGTTGCTTAGTTGTGTCCGACTCTTTGAGACCCATGGACTACAGCCTGTCAGGCTGCTCTGTCCATGAAATTCTGGAGAATTCTGGCAAGAATACTGGAGTGGGTTGCCATTTCTTCTCCAGGGGATTTTCCTGACCCAGGAAATCAAACCTGAGTCTCCTATGTCTCCTGCATTGTAGGCAGATTCTTTACCTGGCTGAGAACAAGTTAAGTGCTTTATTAGAATTACTAGCACTTCAAACCTTTCTAACTACATTCTTCTCATGAAATATGTACTGTTACTCCTGCTACTTTACAGATGAGGAAACTGAGGCATAGATTAAGTAATCTTCCCAGGATCTCACAGGTACTAAAATGTAAACCACACTTCTACAGGTTGCAAGAGAAAAGAATGAAACCCTGAGCTGAGCAACAAGTGAGCACCAACCCAGTTTTCCAAATCTCTGACCTCAACCAGCAGCAATTGTTTCAATACCATGTTCTTGTACTTTCATCAAACCCTTGTTGGCTTTTAGACAGAGAGGTCAGTCACATGTCACAAAATGATATCCAGTGGAAGAACAAACGTACTGGGAAAACTTTAGGACAAATCGTTTAAGTATCTTGATCAAGGCCTTCAGATATGACACTGGGCGTTGTTCTCACAATCTCTGAATAGTTCCCCAACTGGAGACTGGGAAACAAATCAAAAAAGGGATTATGAGATGTAAATCTGCAAAAGTGGAAGAGGGAGCTATGAAGCATCTAGATGCAATATGTTAAATCACGTTACTGGCAGAAATGTCTCCCCAAAATCCAAATGCTGAAGTCCTAACCCCTAGTACCTCAGAATGGGACTGTATCTGGATAGAGGTGTTTAAAGAGTTAATCAAGGTCAAGGGAGGTCATAAGCCTATCTGACTGGTGTGCTTTTAAGAAGAGAAGATTAGGACCCATACACACAGATGGAGGGTCAACCCTGTGAGGACACAGTGAAAAGATGGCCATCTGCAAGCCAAGAGCCGAGGTCTCAGACGGAACTGACCCTGCCAGCACCTTGATCTTGAACTTCCAGTTCCCAGAACTCTGCTAACACATTTCTGCTGTTTAAACCCCGAGGTCTTCCGTATGGGCTATAGCAGTCCTAAGCAAAGGAACACAAGCTTGTCTAATTCACCCGTTGTGTGCTGACAAACAGGTCTTAGCACCTAATATAAAAAAAAAATAGTGAGGGCTTCTTTGTTAATATATAGAACCTTTGCCCAAATGAAATCCATGATATTTCTGTTGCTGCTCTTTAGCATGGTTGACTGAACTGCCTTGTCTCTCCATATAAGGTTGGCTGAACACAAATTGATGACACAGGGCTTCCACTACATTCAGCGTCACTGAGGTCTTGCCAAACCCTGTAGCTGATACAGCCACTTTCAAATCCACTTTCATCAGGGTTTTCCACCCAGTGGCCTTTGTTAATGATCGCTGGAATGCACATAAACAGTGCCACATAAATAAAGTGCATGCGCACCCAACACCGCTTTCGACACAGGAATCCAGACAGGAACTTTCATGCAGCTCAATCTTTAATGTATTAAATCCACCTCAGGCACAGAGATAAGAACAATACACGGAGCCTAATTCTCCAGCATCAGGGCTCAGCTTCACATGTGCTGGGGAGGCCAAGCGTCTCTGCTCCCCAGAAAGCTCAGCTGTGTAACCGCAGGGGCCCAGATGCCACACGGGACCCCGGCTGGAAATTCTGCCCACAAGCACGTACCTGCCTCCCAGGCCATAGTGAAACAGTGGATGGAGGATTGTTTTCTCTTACCCAGTGGGAATGACCTTTTCATAGGCAAAAGAGATTTAGATTTGTTTTTAAGTTGTTTGTTTGTTTGTTTTGTAAATTTTCATTCATTTTATTTATTTTTGGCTGCACTGGGTCTTCATTGCCACGTGCATTCTTAACCACTGGACCACCAGTGAAGTCCAAAAGAGATTTCATTTTGTAGTCAAATTACATTTTAGAAAAGAGATAGTTCAGTCTATCTGATAAATCATACTGTTCAATTGGGACTTCCCTGGTAGCACAGTGGTAAAGAATCCACTGGCAGATGCAGGACACACGGGTTCAATCTTTGGGTCAGGACAATTCCCCGGAGAAGAAAATGGCAACCCACTCCAGTATTCTTGCCTGGAGACTCCAAAGGACAGAGGAGCCTGGCAGGCTATAGCCCATGGAGTTGCAAGAGTCAGCCACGACCGAGTGAGTGACTGAGTATGACGATTGCTCAACTATTCTTATAAAGCTGGTGAATCTGTGCTTTGTAAAAGTGTATTTCTTTGGATATTATTAGAAAATAAAATTCAGAGTGATCATTTGAGCTAATATTTATTACTTAAGAATAAGGAAGCAATTATTTACCAGAAAGCTAATTACTAACGCAGCTATGATTCCCTTCTGGTTTTACAGAGTATGTATCCCGAAGTAGCTTGTCAATTGATAAAGACGTGAAACAGCATCAAACACTCGGCAGAATGAGAAGAGTTTGGGTCTTGGACCTTTACTTGGTGTGTAGGATCCACGGGATTCACATTTTAGGTAAATCTCTAATGGACATTGATTTTAAAATATCATTTCTATTTGATGCTAATGATGGTTATACTGTTATTGCCTCATTTTAGGACCAGTACCCAAAATGAACAGACAAAAGGACTTGACTTCATGAATGAGAAGAGAAGTGTGAAATAAAAGAGGTTTGTTGCTCTTTAAATCTGCTGCTGTCATTAGAAGTGCAGGGTAAACAGGTCAGAATCCACTGTCTTTTCCCATCTTTCTTTTCTTCTTGTTTTTTTCTTTTTATGGAGGTGAGGAGGGACTAGCTACTTATAGTGGCAAATGTAGACCAAATAGGTTTCTTTTCTGAAAATTCTTAAGCTTCCTGTCTCAGAAAACCAAGGTTGGCTCATTCTGGAACCAAGTTCAGATTCTCCACATGGACACAGGAAAAGCCAGGGTGAGAACGCTGATGAGCAAGGAAGGAAGGGCAGAGAGAGGGGCCCATTGCAGAATTAGAAGGGAACCGGGACCAGTTACCTGGGGATGGGAAAGGGGTGATTAAACCCCTCCGGGAGAAGTTCTGTTTTTCATCAACTAGGAAAGCTCTTTCTAAAAGCCCACGGGTAAGGATTCCCAGGGTTCACGAGCCCCTGGTTCCATCTCAGGATGACTCAGGGGATTATTTCCAAGGATACGTGTTGATCCCCATGAAGAATCAAAACTGGAAATACTAGGCTGGTTTCCATCCCTTGTCTCATAGATCTCTCTGTAGAAATGCTCCTAGCATTTAATTTCTCCAAGCATTCTGGGAAGATCTGGCTATGTTTTGTGAGAGATGAACTCAAACAACCTCAAAAGCACAGCCAGGAAGGTCCCCAAATACTCTTTGTGGAGATCTTTAGTACTTTTCCTCACCTGGAGGTGCCGGGTGACAGCTGAGCCCAAGAATGAGATAAACCCATGTGGGAAATGCAGGTACCAATCCTTCTAGGACCTGAGAAACCTAAAAAGCACCTTTCCTGTCCCCAGACTCCTGACCACCCATCACCTAGGGACACGGGTTTTCACCCAGGAACATCTCAGCCTTTGAAATTACACTGGACTTTCTCCCCCAGACGCAGTGCCACTTGTTCATGTTGGAACAGAGTGGGCGGTCAATACCAGTCCCTCCTCCCCTCCCGACCATGGAAGCAGGCTTGGGAATCCGTCCTGGAGACTGGAGGAGGTCAGGGATGATCCAGGAAAAAGCAGAGCTGGAGGTGGCGGCCTAGAAGGTGGGTGCCAGAGGCCAGCCCGATGCTCAGCCTCTGGCGTCACAGGCTAAGAGACACATGCCCACCCGCTTGGTGGCCTTGTCCTGGGGTCAGGAGCTGTGCCTCCTGAGAACAGCCTGCCCAGGAGGAGAAGCGCAGAGCCAGATGGAGCCCAGAAGGACGGGTCAGCTTGGCTCCCTGTTAGAAAAACAACAGCCCCTCTCCTGGGAAGGGGTGGGAAGGCAGAGCTGCAGCTGTCAGAGATGTCCCCACCCCTCGCCACCAACACCCTCCCCAGGACACAGGAGGCTGAGAGCAAAGGATGCTTCTAACACCCTTTCACTGGAGACTCATTCTGTAGACACTGATTGAATGTCTGTTTCGTATTAGTAACAGGACTGTGTCAGGGGCCATGAAGACAGTGCTGAGGTGGGGGACATGGTCATCATATGGCCTGGATGCCCTGATGGGCAGACAGGTGGGCCAGGGCCCCAGAAGAAGGACAGGTGATCAGGATGTCTGGGGGGCACCCTCATCTGGAGAAGCGGTAGGGTCAGGAAAGGTTTCTCTAAAGGATCTCTGGAAAGAGAGGGAGACATCTAGGGGAGGAGAGAAAGCTGCTGGGGGACAGGAAGCTGGGACCCTACAGGGCCAGAATACAGAGGTGGGACACAACGGGAGGCCCAGCTGGCTTGAGTGTTGAGATGGGAGGGGAGCAGACAGGACGGGGCTCTTTGCAGAATGTTCAAAGTTCTTGACCATTTGAGGGCCCTGAACCAGGGAGAGTTACCAGGTCACCAGGGATGAAACGAAGATGGAATTGGATGCTAGTGCCAGGAAGTCGTGCGAGATGGTGGTGGTGACAAAGAAAAGATCAAGACTAAAGTAGAGAAAAAGGCAATGTGTCTTAAAGAGTTTTCCTAAAGATCTAATGTGAGTGAGAAAGAAAAACGTGGAGGCCCAGCAAGGTTTTCCAGCTTTGGCCAGACACCTCAGGAAGACAGGACAAGCCTCCCTCGTGTGGCCTCAAAGCCACCACTCCCCTCTTCTGTCCTCAGTTCCGGAGAATTTCTGGCTGAAGACACTTGAAAACTTCCTTTCACTTCCTCTCCTGGTCCTCACGCTGACCTATGGTGCCCAGGAGATTCAGCAAGTTAGAAGCAGACGGCCCCACAGCCCTCTGCTCAGCCCTCATCGTGGGAAAACAGTCCATCACTCCCTAAAAGTAAAAGGGGCCCCTAATCATTAAGCCTTACAAATCCAACTGGCAACATCGTCTAGAGAAATCGTATGAATCTGCACCTGACCGGGTGCATTAAACATTAACCTTTGAGTTACACATTTACAGCCCCTGGACACAATGATTATGTGCTTCTTTCCTTTGGTCCCTAAATCTAGCTGAATCGCTTACAGTATCGGCCCTAGAGAAGTTAGAAAGCATTCTTTTGTTTAAAGATTTCACTCAGTACGTGGAACCTTGGTCCACATCCTATTTGAAGATTTCCATCTTTCTTTAGGAACCTCTAACTACACGGAACATCTAGAATTTCTCAGGCATCGACTTGACAAACCAGTACACTTAAAAACTGCTAAATAAATGTCTTATACAGGAAGGCTTTTGTTTATTTAAAAAATGTGGTGGGAATGTAAATTGATGTAGCCATTATGGAAAACAATATGGCGATTCCTCCAAAAATCATGGCTAAATGGCTAAACAGGGGCTTCCCTGGTGGCTCAGTGGTGGAGAGTCTGCCTGGCAATGTCGGGGACATGGGTTTGATCCCTGCTCTGGGAAGATTGCACATGCCACACAGAGCAACTAAGCCGGTGTGCCACAACTACTGAGTCTGTGCCCTGGAGTCCAGGTGTGACAACTATTAAGCCCGCACAGCCTAGAGCCTGTGCTCCAAAAAAAGGAAGGTCAGCATGGTGAAGGGCCTGCAGACCACAACTGGAGAGCTGCCCACACAGCAGTGAAGACCCTACACAGCCATAAATAAATAAATAATACATGAAATTTTAAAAGCAATAAAATAAATGGCTAAACAAGCTCTGAGATACAGTGGAATATTACTGAGCCTAAAAAGGGAACGAAATTCTGATACACGCTACAACATGGATAAAACTGGAGGACATTATGTTAAATGAAGTCAGCTGGACACAAAAGGACAAATACTATATGATTCCCCTCATACAAGTTGTGGAGAATAATCAAACTCATGGAGATGAAAATTAGAACTGTGGAAAACGGGGGCTGCGGAGGGGAGGAAGGATGGGGATTAGTGTTTAATGAGGACAGAGTTTCAGTTAGCCAAGATGAAAAGTTCCAGAGGTAGATGGTGGTGACGGTTACATAACAATGTGAATGCCAGTGAACCCAGAAATGGTTAAATTGGTAATTTTACGTTATGTATGTTTTACCACAAGAGAAAAAAAGATGTGAAATTAGGGAGAGAAAAGTGAATGATACAAAGACTCAACTGTTTTGGGGAAAATGGAGATTTCTAAATAGAGAATGATTAGGAACCAACCCTTGTTTAGAAATTGGAAAAGACCCTGATACTGCAAAAGACTGAAGGCAGGAGGAGAAGGGGATGACAGAGGATGAGATGGTTGGATGGCATCACTGACTCAATAGACATGAGTTTGAGCAAACTCTGGGAGACAGTGGAGGACAGGGAAGCCTGGCGTGTTGCAGTCCATGGGGTGGCAAAGAATCGGATATGACTGAGCAACTGAACCACAATAACAGGAACCAAGTCTGGAGCAGCCCACCGAGCAATCTGGAGGGCAGGCCAGCAGCTCAGAGGGGAGAATGAAGTCCTGTCTTTCCCCCAGCCCTGGTTCTGTCAGGCTCTTACTAAGCCCTGGCAAGGCCTGATGGCTTCACAAAATACAAAATCAGAGGACAAACGTTAGGGTTTGAGTGTGAAAGGAGGCTTCTGCATGACATGACTGGAGACCCACAGCTCAGAGGCGGGCTCTCCTCCTGGTGATGTTTCCTACGTGCTGCGCTGACCGCGGGGCAGTCCCGCTCCTCGCCTGGTCCTGGAGTCTGGTTCGAGGTTGTAAATGATGCTAAATGGTCGCCACCGCAGTGGAAACCTAAGAAACGGTTATTTCATGGGCTTTCTCGTGCTTCTAGCACACGAAGCACAAAGATAAGTATCTTCTGATTACATGTCATAAAATAGTAGAGAAAAGATAAATTTTTAAATTGTAAGACTGACAATTCCCAACGGTCACCTACTTGTCAGAGGAAAGGTCTTGGAAATTATTAAAACTACATTAGCTCAGTCACTTTATGATTTCACGTTAAAAATAATGATGAATAACCCAAATTTGATTAAAAAAAAAAAACTCTTATGTGAGGGTATATGGGAATTCATAGTTTCCACTCAATTTTTCTCCGAATCTAAAACTTTGCTGGAAAAGGAAGTCTCCTAATTAAAACACACACACACAAACCAAAGGACACAGCCATTTGCACCTATTGCAGTGGCTATCAGCTACTCTAAGAAAGCGTAAGCCACTGCAGTTGGCGCATAGAAGGTGATGAGTGCTTTTCAGGCTTCACTGAGCTTCTCAGGTAAGTGGGCATCCCAGCTAATTATCTGCAACTTTTAATCTGACCTCCCAGCTTTCCCAGGCTTCATTTCCATACCTTATGGGGCATGGGGGCCACCAGGCCAGGGCAAGCCAGTGACACCACGAACCTGAGCACAGATTTCAAAGGAGCAACAGGTCTGAATGCCTTGGCATAAGCAGGCAGCCGCCTCAGTCCCTAAGAGTTTCCATCTCTGTCACGACTTCGGCAGCGTCATCATCTCACTAAGACCAACGCTTGCAGAGTCCGACTTCCAGAATTAATCCCCACCCATGCACTGAAAAAGGTAACGCTTTGTGATTTATTGCTGTTCAGTCGCTAAGTCGTGTCTGACTCCTTGCAACTCCATGGACTGTAGCATGCCAGACTTTCTTGTCCATCATCTCCCGGAGTTTGCTCAAACTCATATCCATCACGTTGGTGATGCCATCCAACCAGCTCATCCTCCGTCGACCCCTTCTCCTCCTGCCATCAATCTTTCTCAGCATCAGAGTCTTTTCCAATGAGTTGTCTCTTTGCATCAGGTGGCCAAAGTCTTGGAGCTTCAGCTTCAGCATCACTACTTCCAATGAATATTCAGGGTTGATTTCCTTTAGGATTGACTGCTTTGATCTCCTTGCTGTCCAAGGAACTCTGATTGGTGATTAATAGATTTAAATTTCTTACAATCCAGAGAAAGAAAGTCACAGACTTAGAGACCAAGCTTTTCGTTGCCAGAGGGAAGGATGTAGGGAAGGGAGAGTTAGGGAGTTTGGATGGACATGCACATATTGCTGTATTTAAAATGAATAACCAACAAGGACTTACTGTAGAGCACAGAGAACTCTGCTCAATATTATGTGGCAACCTGGATCGGAGGGGAGTTCAGGGGAGAATGGATGCATGTGTATACATATATGGCTGAGTTGCTCTGCTGTGCACCTGAAATTATTCAGTTCAGTTCAGTTCAGTCTCTCAGTCCTGTCCGACTCTTTGCGACTCCATGAATCGCAGCACGCCAGGCCTCCCTGTCCATCATCAACTCCCGGAGTTCACTCAGACTCACGTCCATCGAGTCAGTGATGCCATCCAGCCATCTCATCCTCTGTCGTCCCCTTCTCCTCCTGCCCCCAATCCCTCCCAGCATCAGAGTCTTTTCCAATGAGTCAACTCTTCACATGAGGTGGAATTATTACAACATTGTTAATCAGCTATACTCCAATATAAAAAAAAAAAAAATTTTTTAATATAATGTTTTCCAGGATTCAGGCTTAAAATGATCAATCCAGTTGTATTCGCTACACCACAATGCATTATTCACAATGAGTAATATAACTATGAATCTACATGTTCTTTAGATTTCTCACATCATAGGTGTGAAATAATAAATAGGAAACATTTTATAAAATGCAAAGTATGGATGTCAGGTATCACTATCGGACTTTTGACTTTATGGTACTTCCCTAAGTACCATAGCTATTCTCCTGACAACTGGCACCTCTCAAAAGGACGGTATTCAGAGTTCATTCAACTTTGTTCTCTTTTGTTATGACTTGAAAATTCTTTCCTGCCTCTTAAAACCATATTCAAAGATCTAAAACTGTCACCATCATTTGACAGAACATTTGCCTGGGCAGAGATGAATAAACATGGCACAATTTACACCTGTGAAGGTGATCAACAATATCAGACAAACTGTTAAGCATCTGAATTCAGCTCAGTGCTCCCAAATAAGTGTTCAATAAAGTAACAAAATGTAAATTAATGAATATACATTATATCCAAATGAATGAAAATTCCTTGCTATTTAATAAACAAAGAACAAAAAAAGAAACTGTTAGCGTCCACGCTACTAAGGGGTTATGAGACACACCTTTCATTCACTGTTAGTGAGTGTATAAACTGAGCAGTATTTTTGAATGTGCACCTCACTATGTGTAAACTGTGTGTCCATGGAATTCTCCAGGCAAGAATACTGGACTAGATTGCCATTTCCTTCTACAGGGGATCTTCCCGACCCAGGGATCGAACCTGGGTCTCCCACATTGCAGGTGGATTCTTTACCGTCTGAGCTACCAGGGAAGCCCATATGTAAAACTGTATATCTCAGTAAAAAGAAAAATGAAAGATATCCATTATGATCACACTGGATGGACTATTTTAGTGCCATAAACAGGCCTTTCCTGTGTCGCTGTCTCCTGGGCACCCTTCCCTCACCCAGTCCTGCATTTGGGTTGTTTCTCCGATGCCCTCAAGCTTCCCAGGTGGCTCAGGTGGTAAAGAATCTGCCTACAATGTGGGAAACCAGGGTTCGATTCCTGGGTCAGGAAGATCCTCTGGAGGAGGAAATGGCAACCCAGTCCAGTATTCTTGCCCAGAGAATCCCATAGACAGAAGAGCCTGGTGGGCCACAGTCCATGGGGTCCCAAAGAGTCGGAAAGGACTGACTGAACTAATACCTTCACTTTCTGATGCCCTCAGCTGCTCTTCCTACCTGTGCCCCGAGCCTGCTCAACCCTCACATCCCCCACACCACTGATCTGCTTTCTTGCCTCTCTCCCCTGCTAGCCCAGAAGCCCCTGAAGGCCAAGATCAACCTTAAACGACAATTTAAGATACAGTGACCATATCTGCATTTATATGGAACCAACCGTTTGTTGATTACTTTCCCGGGATGTGGCCACTGAATCCCAGGATTCATCACGGAATCCTGAGATGTCAGCCCTTCAGAAGCAGATGTCATGAATTATTAAACATAGTGTTCTCAGATATGATGGAATGGATCAGAAGATAATTCCTGGCTGTTAGCAACACAAGTGATTTTTGTTTAAGTTTTTTCTACGTTAAATATTTTCTGCTTCTATATCAGAATAAAGGAAGTTCTGCATAGAGAGGTCCATTGAAGGCATTAAAAGCATGTGAGATATTTTGAAATACAGCAGAGGTATTCATGAGCTACTTTTTTTTTTTTTTACTTTGTTACAGCTTTCCTTTTAAAGATGAAGATGTTAGATGTTACCATTTGAATACATTGCTAAGTAAAAAGCAGGGGAAAAAAAGTTAAAAACAAACACAAGAATGGATTCCAAAATGTATTTTCAAAGAAAAATTTCTTCAGAAATTAAAACATCTTTTTTTTTTTAGCTTTACTATAATAGGAAGAAATAATTCCAGAACAGACCTCTCTTTCTTTCCATAAATATACAAAAAGCTTTATTTTGAAGCCAAAACAGTTGGAGATAGGAAAGTATATTTTGACAGAGTCCTGCAAAATTCTCTTCACTCACTTTCCAAAATCCTCCCAAGGCTGATCTAAGAAGCCCTGTAGAGCAAGCAAGACTAACAGTACAGCCAACACTCTGCCATTTAAATCAGGAAAAGAAAAAGCAGGGAGCTTTGGTAAACTAAGTTGTGCTAACTGGAAAAATGGTTACGCTTGACTATTTGGCAAACTACCATTGATGACACACATTGGATAAAGCTTAAAAATAAATCTTGTCAGGAAAGGAAACTCCACATATGCCCTCAATTATCTTCATGTATTAAAAAGCAGAGACATCACTTTGTCGACAATGGTCCGGATAGTCAAAGCTATGGTTTTTCCAGCAGCCATGTGCAGATGTGAGAGTTGGACCATAAAGAAAGCTGAGCACCGAAGAACTGATGCTTTTGAACTGTGGTGTTGGAGAAGACTCTTGAGAGTCCCTTGGACTGCAAGGAGATCCAACCAGTCAATCATAAAGGAAATCAACCCTGAATATTCATTGGAAGGACTGATGCTGAAACTGAAGCTCCAATGCTTTGGCCACCGGATGCAAAGAGCTGACTCACTGGAAAATACCCTGATGCTGGGAAAGACTGAAGGCAAAAGAAGATGGCAGCAGAGCATGAGATGGTTGGATGGCACCACCAACCCAATGGACATGAGTTTGAATAAACTCAGATACTGGAGGACAGAGGAGCCTGAGGTACTGCAGTCCATGGGATCACAAAGAGTCAAACTCGACTTAGCAACTGAACAACAACAAATTCAGCTCACTTATCATTAACATTGAACAATTTAAGGTGTGATTTCTATATTTCCACTTGGTCCTACAGCTCTTTATGTCGCCTAAATACAAAGGCACAGCCCCTAAAAGGTAAGCTATGGGAGATCAGCAGAGAGAAGGCTCTTTTCAGAAGTGTGAGGCAGTGGGGGTTCAGAGACGTCTCAGAGTGGTTACCCCTCTTCCTGTGAAAGGCGGGGGTTGCCCTGTGTTTCCTCCACTTGAATCTCAGCCAACTTCAGGGACTGGGAGGTCCACAGAGCCAAGAAGGAGATGCTGAGTGGCACTGAGGCCAGGCCCTAAAGGGATGCAACCTCTGTCACTTTCTCTGGAACACCTGTGCTGGAGCCCTGAACTGCCCGGTCGCAGCCTGCCTTGGGCCGCCGTGCTGTGAGGAAGCCCCTAGCCCACAAGCAGAGTTCACAAGGAGGAGCCCTGAGACCACGTGAGGGGAGAGCCTTGGCCAGCCCTCCCCCCGCTGCCCCAGTGCCACCTCCCTAGCTCCCCAGACACCCCCCTCAACTGCCCCAGGGCCCCTACTCCAGAAGCCCAGACCCCATCCAACTACCCTAGCACCCCTTCCTTAGCTGCCCAGACCCTACCCCCAACTGCCCAGGGGCCCCTCCTCCAGACCACCTGCCCCAGCTGCTCCCCTGGCAATGCACTGCAGCCTGAGACACACCCACTCAGTCTTCCTGAAACCTTGGCCCCCAGAAACAATCACAGAAAGACATAAAATGAATGTTGCTTCAAGCCATAACGTTTTGCAGTGGTCTCTTACGCAACAGTAGATAACTGGAAGAGACACTGCGAAGGGGAAAACAAAATGAGACAATAAAAATGTGGAAACAAAAGACAGACATATCTCCGAAACGAAAGAGATAAAAGCGTCTGAAGGGCAAGGATTTCTCGTGGCTTACTTCCAACTCATAATGAGGGACTTGGTTTCTTCCAATCTATTCATTTTGCCAAACAAACTCAAGAAAAACTTAGTATTTGAAATCAGTTGAGACCCATGTGAAGTAATTGAAATTGAAATAAAATTGAAATAAAATCATTTTGAATAGATGCAAATACACAGCCATTGGTCATTTCGACCAGGATCTCCAGGAATAATTTCTGCCTGACCTGTTTTAACAGACACCCAAGACTCATTCGTAATGAGAAGCTCCAATTTACATGCAACTCTTGTTCTAAAAGTCTTTCAAGATTCTGCCTTAAGAATGTGAAATTTGCCTGTTCTTTTCTTATTTACCTGTCAATGTGCTTAGCAAACACTTTACATTTGGATGATACAATGATAGACCTCAATCCAGCTCTTGCCAATTTTTCAGAAATTTTTGGGGAAAAAAAAACAACAGCAGACATCCAAATTAATGAGGTTTTATAAAACCCAGCACACAAGCAGCTCTTGTCTAAAGGTTTGCGTAAAACAAAGGCCCTTCTGTGATTATGTTCCCACAACAAAGTGCTACTTCCTAATTAAACCTACACAGAGTATAAAGCACTGCTTCAAAAAGCAGCCTTTATCTTCAATGCCATAGAAAATGTTTCCTCTTTTTACGAAACACACTTTGTCTTCTAAAGGGACATTACACATTTTTACTCACAAATCGGGCCACTCCCAGGGAAAATTTTGCCCGGGTTGAAACATTTTCAAAGGAGGTTGCTAAACACTGATGCATTTTCCTGCTTCTTGACCAAAACACACATTAGGGGACACCCAGATTTACCATGCAAGGAGTGTTGATACTCCGCCCCATTTCCCAGGGGATAGGACCCTGCTGGGTGGCAAAGAGAGGAGGGGTTTAGGAAGAATCCAGACACTCCCAAGGCAGGAGGAAGTTGTCAGCGTGCCTGCCAGTCTCCCTGTGAAATCATAACAGAGAGGGAACAATCCGGGGAGACCAGAACAAAGGAGGGGAGACTACCCGGACGGTGTGGAAGGAGATGGAAGTCACAGTGTCCAGCCCCAGGGGCAGCTGTACAGCCATGTGACTCTGGGCAAGCCAGTGGACCACACTGCACTGCTACCTCCTAATCTCCAAGGAGAGGGCCGTCTCCTCTCCAGGACTATCAGAGATGAAGTAATATGGACAAGCAAAAATGCTGCAGAGTCTACAAACTATACCTGTGTGGATACATGTAGGTGCATGTGTGTGTCTGTGTGTATGAGATGGTTGGATGGCATCACCTACTCGATGCATATGAGTTTGAGCAAACTCTGGGAGATAGTGAAGGACAAGGAAGCCTCCCGTGCGGCAGTCCATGGGGTCACAAAGAGTCGGACGAGACTTAGCAACTGAACAACAGCAACAATATACACACACATATATATACACACATAGTATATTGCGTGTACAACACATAGATTGAGCATTCATGTATATGTATTAATAGACTGAAGGCAAAGGGAGGCAAAAAGATTGAAGGCAAAAGAAGAAAAGGGTGGCAGAGGACCGAGATGGTCGGATGGCATCACCAGCTCAGTGGATAAGAACTTGAGCAAACTCCAGGAAATAGTGAAGGACAGGGAAGCCTCACATGCTGCAGTCCATGGGGTCACAAAGAATCAGACACGACTTAGGGACTGAAGAACAACAACACTAATAGATTCTACATGGTACATAGATAATAGACTATGCATATTCTATATACACTTCACTAAACCCTGTCCTATTCTGAATTCTAAAGTACTAAATTACATATATTATACACAGATTGTGTACTACATGGACTGCATAATCTATACACTATGTATAGATTCCTGACATATGACTGTGAATATGTACATGTACAGATCCCTCTACACAACAGGCACTGAATACTTCTTTTAAAAGAAATACTCAACACGAACTAGAAACGTGCATTCTGAGCCTTGGAAACGATCTGGCCACACTGCACTCCTTCACTGGCATGTACTCCTTTTTCACTGAAACCTCAAGTTATTACCCATAACAGAGAAGCAACCAAAATGTCAGGCGTAAACTGTTGTGCAAATGATGGGTAAGCCCTAGAACAGGATGTTAGTGGAGCTTTAAAACGATTCATAATGATTTCAGTTATATTGGGAAATGATCACGCTATACAGTTAAATAAAACATCAGGACACAAACATATTTGTCACAAACCTTAGCCAGCCAGAGGGTCGATACTGTCCAAGAATGCAGACAGTCCATGAGTTCTACCCTTGAATTACTTCAACTAAGCCTCAGTTCCATCATTTGCCAAAAGGAGCAAATGGGGAACCAGACTCATGGTGTGATTATGAGGGTTCCACGAGCCAGTGCAGGATGAGGGGGCTGCAGGACCCCTGGCCCAGGGGAATAGGTAATAAAAGTGCTAATTTCACTTAGCATGTTTTCAAGGTTCACCCATGTTGAAGCATATATATCACAACTGTTCCCTTTTTAAGGCAAAAGGATCCATTCGATAAAGAGACCACATTTTGTTCATCCATTCATTGTTGATAGACACCTGGTTCCTTCTACCTTCCAGCTGTTGTGAATAGGCTGCAATAACACATGGGTGTTCGAATATAATATCATTTTGAATTCCTACTTTCAATTCCTCTGAGGATATATCTAGAAGTGGAATTGCTGGATCATATGGAAATGCTGTGTTTAAGGAAGCCACCATACCGTTTTCCATAGCACTGCACCAACCAGCCCTGCACAAGGGTTCTAACTTCTCCATACCCTCACCAACCCTTATTTTCTGGTTTTGTTTTGTTTTTTTTTTTTTTGACAACAGCCATGTTGATGGGTATGAAGTGGTATCTCATTGTGGATTTTCATTTCCACAGTGTCAAAAGATGTTGAGCATCTTTTCATTGGCCCAGCATCCTAACATAGAGTATCTCAAACTGGAAATCCTTGAGTTATTCAGTTGAAAAATACTACCACAGGAATACATTTAAATATGTTTAATAGAATATATACAGTTTCATATGATTAACAACTAAAAGAATGCTGACACTCATAAAATTCAAGATCTATCAAATGTGCATACTCCCTCTCTCAGAATGATATCTTTAAATTTTTCAGTTATCACAAAGGATCCCTGGCTTGCGTCAGTGGTAAAACACCATCGAACATATTCTTAAGTCACTGGACAGTGAGCAATAGTTTATGACGGGACACTATCCATGTGGTGGTGGTTTAGTCGTTAAGTCACGTCTGACTCTTCCGACACCATGGACTGTAGCCTGCCAGGCCCCTCTGTCCGTGGGATTGTCTAGGCAAGAATACTGGAGTGGGTTGCCTCCAGGACACCTTCCATGTATATGTTAGTTTTACATTTGTTAAGTGACTCATCAGTTTTTTCTTAAAACAATTCCTACAGATTGTTTTCTTTTTAAGTAAGACATTGCTAAGTATCTAACAGTGTAAAATCTAACATACAGTGAATCGATGAAAGAAATGAATCACAGGCATTATTTTAAAGAAGTAAAAAGATAAATTGAATCGTTCCTCCTATAATATGTTACTAACGCAAACACTCCACAGTTAAATCTTACTGGAAACCAAACAACATTTGTGGACTTTCTGATAACACCACTTTCTATCTTTTATTCAGTTTATCTTTCAGGTAACCAAACATTGTATACCGAAGCTAAAAATGCCATAATTTCTACAGCTGTCATCAACTAGAAAGTCGCAAACAGGATCAATGTCTTTGGCACTTGCCAACAGAATGAAGGTGACTGATTTGGTCATAAAACCTTAGCGCTGACATATTTAAGTTGCATGAACACATTTACAACATGAAGTTGCTATGATTCTTGATGACATTAAGGTCTGCCTAATTTTACTTTCGAAGAAGGCAATGGCACCCCACTCCAGTACTCTTGCCTGGAAAATCCCATGGACAGAGGAGCCTGGTGGGCTGCAGTCCATGGGGTCGCTAAGAGTCGGACACGACTGAGCGACTTCACTTTCACTTTTCACTTTCATGCACTGGAGAAGGAAATGGCACCCCACTCCAGTGCTCTTGCCTGGAGAATCCCAGGGATGGGGGAACCTGGTGGGCTGCCGTCTCTGGGGTCACACAGAGTCGGACATGACTGAAGCGACTTAGCAGTATCAGCAACAATTTTACTTTAAAACCTGTACTTCAGAGCTTACATTTTTACCGAAGGGAAACAAAGCAGTTGATAGGTTATAGCTGATGGCTGGTTATCTTTTAATCCAGTTGTGAACCCAAAAAAGGAATGCAAAAATAAAGCACTGGTTTGCAGTGATTCCACACTCACTGCCTCAACTCTGCTGATGTCTGGGCATGCAAGACAAGCCTCTATAAATGTTAACAAGGAAGGGAGAGAAAGAGGAGGAAGAAAAGAGGAAGCAGACAGCTGTGGTCCCTGCCTTCATGGGGTGTATAATCTAGAAATTAACTAGCAGCTGGTGAATAGCTGGCCTGCCAGAGAAACATACAGACTTTGACAATGGAAAAGTCATCAGAAGCTGTAACCACTTCCACGTTCTAAAAGTTGCGTGTCAATGAGACCCAGTAAACAAGGATAAGAGATGGGAAAAACGGGAAACAGCATGACAAGGGAGTGATCCAGATGCCAATACCTAAGTGGGACCCAAAGATAGCCTTGCTTCTCATGAGACAACCAGCCCTGGGTGCAGCAGAGCAGCCAGGATTGCCACGCATGGGTTCTGGCCAAAAATACTTCACTGGAATGTAATCAAGCCTTATAGCTGAGTTTAGTTCATGAGAAATAAAGGACATAAGGGAACATATTAAAATCACAATGAAACCACTTGACAAGTCCAGAATGTGGGATATTCTACAAGACAAAAAGCCTTGTGTTTTCAAAAACTAATATCACTTTTTAAAAACAGTGTGTGCATGCTAAGTTGCTTCAGTCATATCTGAGTCTTTGCAACTCCATGGATGGTAGTCTGTCAGGCTCTTCTGTCCATGGGATTCTCTAGGCAAGAATACTGGAGTGGGTTGCTATGCCCTCCTTCAGAGGATCTTTCTTACCCAGGGACTGAAACCGCATCCCCTGTGTCTCCTGCATTGACAGGTAAGTTCTTTACCACTAGTACCACCTGGGAAGCCCCCCCGCCCCGCCCCCAAAAAGGAGAACAATTCAGGTTAGAAGAAGCTTAAGAAGCATAGTAATCGAATGCAATGTGGGTTCCTTATTGATCCTGGTTTGAAAAACAAAACAAAACCTATAAAAGACATCAGTGATTAAACTGGGACAACTGGATCTCAGTGAAGAAATAGTTAGTTACTAGGACATTGCTGTCAGCTTTGTTAGCTAATGGCACAGTGCCTATTTGTAACAAATGTCCTATTTTCTGAAGATACAAAAAACTTTGCATTGGTCCAATGTCACCATGACTGCAATTCACTTGGAAAGTGTTCCCAATGTGGCAAAATGTTTAAAAATCCCTGAATCTTGGGGGTGGTTATATGTGTGTCACAATAATACATTTGTTACATATTCAAAATATTTCACAATAAAAATAATAGATAAATATATCTGAGAAAGGTTTGCTCAGATAGAATCATCTGAACTTTTTTTTAAAACACTTAAAGCACAGTAGAAATTTTATATTCTGCAAAAGATGAAGAAAATTCTGAGTATTTTGTTATTTAAAATTATCTTAATTTAGAAGCTTATCTAAAAACACTAGAATTTACCTGCTGTGCTGTGCTAAGTCGCTTCAGTCGTGTACAACTCCATGCACCATAGCCCACCAGGCTCCTCTGTCCATGGAATTCTCCAGGCAACAATACTGGAATGGGTTGCCATTTCCTACTCCAGGGGATATTCCCGACTCAGGGATCGACTGGCAGGCAGGTTCTTTACCACTAATGCCACCTGGGAAGCCCTAGAAGCCTGTATAACTCTGTCCATGACTCGGTGTGAATAAGACTTAAAGATCTAAAACTGAGGCCCCTGAATTCCTCAAGCTGATTCAGTCCAACTTATGGCAAAAGCTCTCGTTAGGAGAAGCCAAGATCGACAAATTGCAAGATAAATAGCAGTCGAACTTGGGATTTGAAGTTTCTCTGTAAAATGTCCAGCTGTTCATTTGGCCAAACTCACATACTATCACATTCCTAATAATGAAAATGTTGTACTTTTTTCCCTCAAAGAAGGAAAATACATTGAGAAGATGATGAGAAAACCAACATTTCCTGCAGAAGCATCCTTACCACTGAAACAAAGACAAAAAAAAGCCAAGGCAAAAAGGGGATTTTTGCTCTTTTCCTTTAGGTGGATTTGAAAAGGCAAAGGCATGTCACATTAATTCAGGATTTGTGGCTGAAAACGCCCAGATGTATTATTTTAGTTACATGATTCTATGAACCTGAACTTGGAAAATGTCTCCTTAGCTTTACATCTTACTACCTCATTTACCATTATGATTAGAGCTCAAAAGTTCCTTATTCGTGAACATACCCAGTATTGTCTTGCTTTTACTTAAAATTCTGAGTATTTTGTGATTTCCCTGGTGGCTCAGATGGTAAAGAATCTCCTGCAATACAGGAGATATAGGTTTGATCCCTGGGTCGGGAAGATCTCCTGGAGAAGGGAAGAGCTACCCACTCCAGTATTCTTGGCTGGAGAATTCCATGGACAGAGGAGTCTTTGGGCTGCAGTCCATGAGGTTACGAAGAGTTGGACACGACAGAGAGACTAACACTTTCATGTTTCACTTTCATTCAAAAAACTATGATTCCTCATCATAAAATCTCCAAAATTCATACTGTACACCTTTTGAATGAGTTGTCTCTTTCATTGCATATTTCCCATGATACCGATGAGTTCTGACCCAAGAGGAACAGAATAGAAATAAATAAGAAGGCTATGTTATGGCTTTTCCGGAGAACTGAAATAGAAATTTGACAAAAGCTGCCACCTTTTTTTTTCATCCCTTTCACTCAGATTTCTTCCCTTTTCCTTCCTTTCCCTAGAAATATTTGGGGCAACCAACGCTCATATGGTATTTCACTCCATTGTCCTGAGTGGTCTTGAGCAAAGCTAGGGAGCTACACATGTGATCTAAGCCAATTAAACCCTACCTTTCCTAGCTGGTGCTGAAGGCTTCCTCACTGAGCACTAGGGTGCTCACACCTCTCATACACAGCATCAAAGAGTCCAGAGGTTTAATGCTATCTCCTTCTGTTTCCAAGCCTTATTTTCTACACAGCACCCTTTACTAGAGCTGCGTGGTGAAAATAGTAAGATAATAAGCTTGAAAGGCAGCAAATGCATGTGTTTTGTGCCCCTACCAGCTGTGTGTGTGTGGACACTGGGTACCACTTGTCAAGGCATCACGGGTGGATGGATAATCAGCCTCCTGACACAGTGTCTAAGAACATTAAACCACATGGGAACAATTCCATTCATCACCCCAAGGATACCTGGACATGATAAATGTGACCAGAACCAGTACCAACGACAAACTCTGTGCTTCACTCAAATCCACCAAGTGCAAAAACAGTGAGACCAGGATGTAGACATGTTAGGAACAAGTGGACTTTCCTTATGTATAAAGAGCATTTAAAAGACGCTTGCTCCTTGGAAGAAAAGCTATGACAAACCCAGTGGATTAAAAAGCAGAGACATCACTTTGCTGACAAAGGTCCAGATAATCAAAGCTATGATTTTTCCAGTAGTCATGAATGGATGTGAGTCTTGGACCATAAAGAAGGCTGAGCACTGAAGAATTGATGCTTTCAAACTGTAGTGCTAGAAAAGACTCTTGAGAGTCATTTGGACAGCAAGGAGATGAAACCAGTCAATCCTAAAGGAAATCACCCCTGAATATTCATTGGAAGGACTGATACTGAAGCTGAAGCTCCAATATTTTGACCACCTGATGCAAGGCGCCAATTCATTGCAAAAGACCCTGATGCTGGAAAAGACTGAGGGCAGGAGGAGAAGAAGGAGACAGAGGATGAGATGGTTGAATGGCATCACTGACTCAATGGACATGAGTCTGAGCAAACTTCAAGAGATGGTGAAGGACAGGTAAGTCTAGTGTGCTGTGGCCCATGGGGTCACAAACAGTCAGACATGACTTAGCGACTAAACAACAACAATGTGAGGTTACAACGCAGCCACCCACCGCGTCCTGCAGTGCCTCCAGCCTCACCCACCTGCCTCAGGTCCAGCGTGATCGTGACCCAGTGGTACTCTCTCCCGTTCTGAATACTAGGACTCTGCCACCAGTTATTGGTGCCGTCAATGGCGTTGGATATCGGATGCCGTTCTGTTGAAGGAAAACAAAAAACCCGCTACGCTCTCAGATTGTGGTTTAAGGTTGCTAACTCCTAAACTGTAATATAGTGGAAATAAACAGCAGTAAGGAGAACACAGGCCCGTGGCTTCCTAATAGACGTCTCCAGTGATCGTTTAGGAAGGGGTGCGCTCCTACAGGGGCCCCACTTGCCTTTGGGGTTGGCACTGCTGCCATCGCAGACCCGGCACTGGGCATTGCGCATGGCCCGCCCAGGCACATGCTCCACCAGCTTGCAGTACGTCTCTGGCCCCTTCTCCCCGCAGGTCGCATTGGTGCTGATGTGTGCATTGCTGGCAAGGTTGAGGATGGCAGGGAACAGGCCTGAAAGTCAAAGTCACCAGATCAGCTCAGCCACTTGAAACCACAGGTCATATCACTGCATCTCACTCTGCTGGTGAAGCAGAAGTGTTAGTCACTCAGTCATGTCTGACTCTTTGCAACCCCATGGACCGTAGCCTACAGTCTATGTCAGAGCCCTACTAGCCTCCTCTGTCCAAAGCATTCTTCAGGCAAGAATACTGGAGTGGGTTGCCATTCTCTTCTCCAGGGGATCTTACCAACCGAGGGATTGAACCTGGGTCTCCTGCATTTTGGCAGGTGGATTCTTTACCATCTGAGCCACAAAAGATGGCCAATTTATGATCACCAAAGGGAAAAGGCTTCTCTACCACTAGGGCCACCTGGGAAGCCCAAGTACATTTAAAAAAACAAAAAAACCTCACCATGCCTCTATTAATAAGAAAATAATAATAATAACTTACTAGGTAGTCTTCCAAAGACTTTCCACATAAAACAGAGCTACCCTAGTAGTTCTCTGGGCTACCCTGGTGGCTCAGTGGTAAAGAATCCACCTGCCAGTACAGGAGACTTGGGTTCAGTCTCTGATCTGGGAAGATTTCCTGGAGGAGGAAATGGCAACCCTCTCCAGCATTCTTGCCTGGAAAATCCCATGGACAGAAAAGTCTGGCAGGCTACAGTTCATGGGGTTGCAAAGAGTTGGACACAACTGAGCTACTAAAAAACAACAAATTAGCAGTTCTATCCTAGGAGAATGACCTTAATCAAATTAATCAAATCAAAGTTTCTCAACAGAAAATAGTCTTGGAATATTGTATTCTAGAATATTACTCTTAATTTTGAAACATAACAGACATACACAGTATACTAGCTATAAAACATGATTTTTCATTTTTAACTTAAAGTTGGTCATTTTTATCACATGCTTTTGGGATTTGTTAATTAAAAAGTCTTAAGGAATAAAACAGATGTACTTTTATGTTTAATTATCCAGTTTCTCAATTTATTCTTTTTATCAACCAGTAGTGAAGACACATATTTTATGCAATAAAATGATCTCATTCTTTAAGTGACACGTAATTCTTGGGAATGCTACTTACATGGGGGGAGAAGCTGATACTTATTGGTTTGGGTACTGAGGTAAATATTAATTTTCTCCTTCCTTTATGACCACAGTATTCTAGTAATCTGGTTTGAATGTATATCATGAACTGACAATTTAAAATACAGTAAGTTTGTGACTGTGGAGTCACATCTGAAGAGCTGCAACGGAGTTTTCTGGGCGCTGGGTCATGTCTGTGCATTTAGATTTGCAGCACAATCAGCCCTGTCCATTCCCTTCCCACAGACCAGCCAAGCGAGGAGAAGAAAAAAGGTCATAGGAACTTAGTTAACAATGCATTTCTCTGTCAACAAATCCTTTACCAGCTAACTCTAAAAATGTTCTCACTTTCTCTTTTTCTCCTCCCCCCTCAGCTGCGGGACATCAAGAGAACTGCCCACTTCCTGCTCGGGGCTCCCCGGACCCTGACCTGCAAGAGCCTTGAGTTATGGAGGGAGTGGGGGGTCAGTAGGGCACCTGCTTCTCCACTCAGGAGCCTACACTCTGAGTCACTGAGAAAAAGAAGTTTAAGCTGCGTGAATATCAACATAATTTCAGTGAATAATATCTTAATTGTAGGAACCAACAACAGGTTGTTCTTGCACTACCCAGGTTTAGAGCACCTGCGTGCGTGTCCAATTGCTCAGTCACGTCCGACTCTCTGTGACCCCTTGGGCTGAAGCCCGCCAGCCTCCTCTGTCTGTGGGATTTCCCAGGCAAGAATACTGGAGAGGGTTGCCATTTCCTCCTTCAGGGGATCTTCCCGACCCAGAGATCGAACCCGTGTCTCCTATATTGGCAGATGGGTGCTTCTCTGGTTGGAATTGTACAGACACTCCTAAGCAAAGGAAAGAGAAACCCCTTCGCTAGCATGATCGTGTAGAAACGCCTTGAACTGACTAATTTCAAAAATCTGCAGTGGTGCATTTGCCTTTCACTAAAACTAAATCTTTCTTCTCAGATAAGCTCATGTTTGAGGGGAAAAGTTCACTAAAAATTATTATTACATTTGCTCTCATTCCGTAGTTCTAGAATAATTATTATTCCTCACTGTCTATGAGCACAGCTGTGAGAGGATGAAAGCTGGAAATTTGCACTGGAGGAAGCATGTTTGAAAAAAAATTTTTTTTAATTCCTCAGGTTGCTGAATATTTCCAAAGACTACCAAAATGCTTCAGTATTTCAGAGCTCAGAGAACTCTACTCAATGGTCTGTGGTGACCTAAATGGGAAGGAAATCCAGCAAAGAAGGAATATATATATACCTCAGGGCTTCCCTCGGAGAAGGCGATGGCACCCCCCCCTCCAGTACTCCTGCCTGGAAAATCCCATGGATAGAGGAACCTGGTGGGCTGCAGTCCATGAGGTCACTAAGAGTCAGACACGACTGAGCGACTTCCCTTTCACTTTTCACTTTGATGCATTGGAGAAGGAAATGGCAACCCACTCCAGTGTTCTTGCCTGGAGAATCCCAGGGACAGGGGAGCCTGGTGGGCTGCCGTCCATGGGGTCGCACAGAGTCGGACACGACTGAAGTGACTTAGCAGCAGCAGGGCTTCCCTGATAGCTCAGCTGGTAAAGAATCCGCCTCCAATGGGGAAACCTGGGTTCCATCCCTGGGTTCCATCCCTGGGTTGGGAAGACCCCCTGGAGAAGGGTTTGGCAATTCACTCCAGTACTCTTGCTGGAGAATCCCCATGGACAGAAGTGCCTGGCAGGCTATAGTCTATGGGGTTGCAAAGAGTCAGACACGACTGAGTGACTAAGCATAGCACACCACATACATACCTAGAGCGGATTCACTTTGCTGTACAGCAGAAAGTAACCCAACATTGTAAAGCAACCATGCTCCAATAAAAATTAATTTTAAAAAACCAGCACTAAATACACTAACAAAAGACTACTGAAGTATTTCAATAAAGAACAACTAACATGAGCTTCAAGTTAGGAGGAGAAACAGGAAACTAAAGGGTGAGAAAGGGCATTGGGATCAAGAATCCACCAACAAAAAAAGTTTGACTTACACATAAAAGTCGACAGCAGAAAGAGGACTGTAGCTGGCACATGGATCCCGGTTTCCCCTCACCTGGCCGTGCACTTAATGCATGAGACATCTGTACGCTTTTGTCGGGAGACATTATTTACTTTAGCTAATGTTACCATGATTCGTACTTTTGCCCTCATTCGGGACACACAATGGATTCATTTTTTCACCCTATGTTTAACCAGTGGCTAAAGACTTCATAACGCCAAACCCATCAAGCATGAAATAAATTCTTTCTCACTCACCAGCAGTTTTTTTTTAAATTATTTTTAAATTGGAGTATAGCTGCTTTACAATGTCGTGTTGGTTTCTGCTGTACGACAAAGTGAGTCAGCTATATACACACATATATCCCCTCCCTCTAAAGCCTCCCTCCCACCGCCCCGCTCAAGCCCTCTAGGGCATCACAGAGCACCAAGCTGAGCTCCCTGTGCTGGACAGCAGCGTCCCACTAGCTAGCCATTCTACACATGGTGGCGGGTATATGTCAATGCCACTCTCCCAGTTCTTCCCCCCGCCCCCTCCCTCCTGTCCATTCTCTACATCTGTGTCTCTGTTCATGCCCTGCAAATAGAATCATCAGTTCCATTCTTCTAGATCCCGCATATATGTGTTAACATACAATATTTTTTCTCTGACCTCACTCTGTATGACAGATACTAGACTCTGCTTTTTAACTCTCTTTCTTCACACTCTGTCTCCTGAGAAACCTGCATGTGTGTCAAGAAGCAACAGTTAGAACGGAATGTGGGACAGCTAACTGGTTCAAAACTAGGAAAGGAGTATGACAAGGCTGTATATTGTCACCCTGCTTATTTAACTTCTGTGCGGAGCACATCAAGTGAAATGCAGAGCTGGATGAATCACAGGCAGGAATCAAGACGGCTGGAAGAAATATCAATAACCTCAGATACACAGATGATAACACTCTAATGGTAGAAAGTGAAGAGGAACTAAAGAGTCTCTTGATGAAGGAGAAAGAGGAGAATTTTGAAAAAGCTGGCTTAAAATTCAACATTGAAAAAACTAAGATTACGGCGTCTGGTTCCATCACTTCACGGCAAACAGAAAGGAAAAAGTGGAAGCAGTAACTGATTTTATTTTCCTGGGCTCCAAAATCACTGCAGACAGTAACTGCAGCCAGGAAATTAAAAGATGCTAGCTCCTTGGAAGAAAAGCTACAACAAACCTGGACAGTGTATTCAAAAGCAGAGACATCACTTTAACAGCAAAGGTTCAGATAGTCAAAGCTATGATTTTTCCAGTAGTCAGTATGGATGTGAGAGTTGGACCATAAAGAAGGCTGAGTGCCAAAGAATTGATGCTTTCAAACTGTAGTGCTGGAGAAGACTCCTGACAGTCCCTTGGACAGCAAAGAGATAAAACCAGTTAATCCTAAAGGAAATCAACCCTGAATATTCATTGGAAGGACTGATGTTGAAGCTCCAATCCTTTGGCTACCTCGTGGGAAGAGCTGACCCACTGGAAAAGACCCTTTTGCTGGGAAAAACTGATGAAAGCAAAAGGAGAAGAGGGCGCAGAGAATAAGATGGTTAGATAGTATCACCGACTTGATGAACATGAATTTTAGCAAACTCTGGGAGATAGTGAAGGACAGGGAAGCCTGGCATGCTGCAGTCCACGGGGTCACAAAGAGTCGGACAAGACTTAGTGACTGAAAAACAACAAACAATTTAATCACTGATGGCTGTTACAAAAAGTATTAAAATATTTTAGAGATTCTAAGGCCCTTTCCAGCACAGCGGGGAAAAAAATAGGTGGGAGAGAGAGAGAAATACCTCACAGGGTCTTGAAGAAGTCAAATCCCGGCCCCTGGGAGTTTGGCATCTAACACCCTTAACTTTTTTTCTCACATGGGGAGATGAAAAAAAAGTCTAATCTCAGAAAACCCAGAGGGGGTGGTGGGCAAAAGGCCTTGGAAGCGTTTTCCAGTGTCCATTTCCATGGCGATGGGCTGGAGGTGTCCTTGACAAAGGCAGAGTTTCTCACTGTAAAATAAACAAGCCATGCAGACCTTGGCCCGAATATTGTCTGTAGAAAATAACAATTTATCAGGACTGCCTCCTCCTCCCACATAGGTTCCTTAATGCTTTTGTTTGATGACACCCTGAGTTTTTATTCAACACCCAAGTTTAGTAGAAAAGACCATAGCTACAATTCATTCATTAAGAGATTTTCTCTTGTTGCCACAAAACTGAAATTGAAGGGCAGCAATTAAAAAGCTTTTTTTGATTAAAATTGTGATTGCACACAGGCAAAGCACAAAAGCACCTCAACATTCGTGGTTATTTTTTAAATTTCAAATCATTCTTATTACCCTGGGAAGACACTGCCTTTTCCCCTCCTTCCAAATTCTTACAGGAGGGAATTCAGCTTATTTCGTTGTTCAGCTGCTAAGTCACGTCTGACTCTTTGCAACCCCATGGACTGCAGCACACCAGGCTTCCCTGTCCTTCACTATCTCCTGGAGTTTGCTCAAATTTGTGTCCACTGAGTCAGTGAATTCAGCTTAAAATCAAAACACAAGTGCAGCTTTTGAGTGGGAAAATGAACAACTCTGCAGAATGAAAATGAAGTTATATTTTGCTTGTATCATTGATCATGTCTGCAATGTTTATACATTTGCTTAAATACCTAAAAACATCAATTAATTTAACATTTTCTGACCAGCCATTGCTTCCAAAGACCACCAACTTTTCCACAAACCCTTCAAGGTCTTAGCAGTCTTAGAATTCTCCTCCTCTTCGTCTGCCATTTCTGAGCCCTATCACATAGATTTCACTTGTTTATGCTTTAAATTTCGGCATTCTCTTTCTGTTCCAAAGGCTACTTCATGGGTATGCAGTCGCCCTGGGTTTAAAGCTCTGTCAAAATTGTCTGGAAGTTTTTCGTCATTTAAACAAGGACCCCCCACATTTTCATTTCTCATCAACTCTCTTAAAATTACGTATCTGGTTCTGGATGTGCCTCCTGAATGCGTCAATCAAGGGCTGTCCTCGGGAGCACCTATGGACCTCTGGTCAAACCACTTGGCTGTGGAGACGCCCAATGCGTTACCATCTCTCACACCAGAAAATGACCCCGAGGAGGTTGCATCCACCAGGTTACAGCTCCCCTTAAGCCAGAACATACCTAGAGGGACAGCTTACAAACAACGAAAGCATTTGCCATATCTTCCACCAGAGTCCAACAATAGACAAATTGACTTGATAACCAGGGTAAACACCCCAATCAAAAGTCCAGAGTCATGTTATCTTGGTGTTGACCTCACTGGGGTTGATAACACTGCATTTTCTGAGTTCTAGCACCATTATTTTTTCAACGGTAAACTGAAAAATAACAATAGTACTAGTAGCGATTGGGCGGCCTCTTTATCCAGAAGGTGTGTGCTAAGCCCCCTTAGTCATGTCCAACTCCCTGTGACAATATGGACCGTAGCTGCCAGGCTCCTCTGTCCACAGGGGTTCTCTGGGCAAGAATACTGGAGTGGGTAACTAGGCTCTCCTCCACCAGATCTTCCCGACCCAGGGATCGACCCCACAGTTCTTACATCTTCTGCACTGGCAGACAGGTTCTTTACCACTAGCTCCACCTGGAATACATACACTTAATGTGATCACTTTTCTTACTTATTTATTTTTTTAAAGCTGTTACTGAATCAGGGATGTATATGAGAGTAGTGGTGGTCACTGTCTCTGGTTCCTGGCCTCACACTGGCTCTTCTCTCAACTTCAGTTCAGATTCTATTCCTTACATTACTCAAAAGGCCCTTGTCAAAGTCTCCATTCCCCAGCATGACGTTCACTTGGCCCCACAGTAGCTTCTGTAAACAAGGGCTTTTCTCTCTGGCTTTCAGCCCCTCTCCCTTGGCTCTCTCACGCTGCAGACTCCTAATCTGTCCCCCTGTTACAGCGGCTTGCTGGCTGTCTCTGCCAGCGATCCAGACTCTCCTGTGACCTGATGTCGCAAGAAAAAGCAGAAGAGGCAGGTCCCCCCAACAGGCGGATCCTCAGGGGGAAGCAGGAAGGCATGTACTTGTCCCCAAAGCTGTTTCCAAACACAAGAGAAGTGACACAAAGAATACGGGCTTGAGGACACACACTTGGGTTCTTCATCCCATGTGCCCTGCACTTCCTTGTTGAGTATGACCAAGCCCCATGTGGGAAAGGACAGAACAGGGCATCAAACATGTGGGAAGTGAACCCACTGGGCTCTGGAATGAGCGGAATCTTAACAGTGGCTGAAATTTAAAAAAGTACAAGCCTCCCAGGGGGAGGTGCAGGACCTTCCACATTTCCCCAAAACCAGTCCCCCACCCCACAACCCCACCCCCTACCAGCAAGCACCACACAGCCTGGGCCAAGATAGAAAAAGTGCTCTAGCTCCCAGTGATGAGGACTCACAACAGGAAAATGACGCTAGGAGAAAAGTGAATGTGACCTGAGGTGGAATGAATAGATGACCCTTAGCATCCACAATTGTGATCCTTATCCTTGAGCTCTGCAGGAGATACTTGAAATTCATTCTGGGCTCAGCTGGGCAGAGAGAGAGTTCAAGCAGAACTTCTCAAACTTTTATCAAATCACCCTGAGATCTTGTTACAAATGCAAATATTCTGCAGGGCTGGGCTGGGCTGGGGCTAAGCTTCTTCATGGTTCAGTATCTCCCTGGGGCTGCTGCTCTGACTTCAACAGATAAAATGATCTCTTGGGATGTTTCCAGCTCTAACACAACGGGATTGGTTAATTTGGCTGAGGCTTGGCACAAAGTTCATCAGACTGATGAGTAAGATCACGCTTCCTCCAGAGTGTTCTGTCACTATTTAACCAGAACTCTAGGTTCCCCGTCCTACATTCACATCTCGGAGACCTTGGAAAACTATTTTTAGAGGGAATTGGGGGGCCTTAGTTAAAACCAAGGTTTTGGGCTTATTGTAAAGAAGGAAAAAAGGTCAAGGCCTCCAAACTGAAAGATGTAACATAGGAACAAGGTCCCCTTTGCGTCAACCAGGCAAGCTATTAAAGCAAACCAGGGTCTGAGTGGTGCTGCCCCTGCTGAGTTCATCCATACTGAAAACAATGCTGTTGAAGGCACAGTGAAAGGCTTCAGGGATGTTAAAATGTAAAGAAGTTTATGTACCCTCCCTGCCTAATGCTGACAGAGATCCAGCCGTCTCAGCCCATCCTGTCCTGATGCTGCTCATGTTCTGACCCGCTGTCTTCACAGAGGCCTGGGGAAGGCCCTGCACAGCAAGGAGGAGGGGGCGGGCCAGAGGGGACAGCATGGCAGAGGACATCCCCTGACCACCCTGGGATCTTGCACTTGAGCTTCCGGGAGACAGTCCAGGTCTAGGTGACAAGCTAGAGGAGAGGATCTTAGCAAAACAGGGCCATTCTCAGGAGGGGACGTCTTCCCATCCTAGTGAGGAAAACAGCTGGGGAGATGCAGGGAAGGTCAAGGACACAGCAGTGCCCTTGGGCACTCTCCCCCTCCCCTTGTCTGATTACATTTAAGGTTTCTCAAGTTATTTCTTGGAAAAGACCCTGATGCTGGGAAAGATTGAGAGCAGGAGAAGAAGGGGGCAACCAAGGATGGTTGGATGGCATCACAGACTCAAAGGACATGAGTTTGAGCAAACTCTGGGAGACAGTGAAGGACGGAGAAACCCGGAGTGCTACAATCCATGGGGTCGCAAAGAGTCAGACATGATTTAGCGACTGAACAACAATAATATTAATTTTCTTTCATTTTAAAAATTCTTCCCTATATATTCATTACGATAATACAGTCAGGGAAAATTTAGTCTATTTCTGCCCATTAGCAATGAGGAAATCAAGACCCAGGCTGGACCACAAAAATAGGTAACTCTCAGATAGGCCACATTTATGTACAACTTCTCTTTTTTCTTAATTGAGTATATTTGACTTACAATGATTCAGGTCTATAGCAAAGTGATTCATTTATACATATATTAATACTTCTGGGCATCAGAGAAGGGCCAGATCAGCTCTCCATACATTCTAGACTTTTTACTGAAAAAGAATAAGACACTTAAGAAAAATTAGCAAAGGAAATTCAATACCAATACACTGAAAACTATGAAACATTTCTGAGAGAAATTAAATCACATCAAAATGAATGATGATATTTCTTATACACAGACAGGAAAACTCAATATTATCAGAGAGCACTTCTCCCCAAATGGATCTACAGATTCACTCTAATTCCTACCAAAATCCTAGCCATCTCTTTTGTAGAAATTGACAAGCTAACAGTAATGGAATGCAAAGGACCTAGGACTGTCGAAGCAACTTCGAGAAAGTCAACGGTGTGGAATGGTTTACACCCCCTAGTTCAAAACTTACTACAAAGCCAGAGGAATCCAGACAGTTAGCTTAGGAATAGACACATGGATCCACAATGCAACAGAGTCCAGAAATATATATTGAAAATCTAGCCAATTCCTTCAAATATTATTTCTAAATTATTTGAACACTGAATTTGAAAATCATGTCACTTACAGAAAACCCTCTCGTGCACAAATTTTCAGGGAATGTTTGACCACAGAAAAAGAGGTACAACTCAACTTGGTCCATTATAATGGTTAAAACAAACCAACAAAGTAGGAAGCTCTAAAGGCTTACTAGATGTTCTGCTCATATTTCTGGAGAGAATGGGCCATTCTTTCATTCAGCAATAAGTGATTTTTATCAAACAAACATCCATCTGTGACATAAATTCTGTGTGCCTTTGTTCTGTTCCTGAGAAGACCAGGCTGGCTTAGCCCCAAGAGCCTGGAGGGGAACAGCTGTCTCCCACTTAAACAACATCCTCCAAATGCAGGCAGGTAGAGTTCTTTTGAATAAAAACTCTATAAAAATATAACTCCAAGAGATGGTCAACAAATGCCAACAAGACTGAAGTCAATAAAGTAGTCACTGTCTTTAAACTGAAAGAAAATCCAGTGCAGTAGAAATAACCAGCGTTTTTAACCAGCATTCTCTTTCTGTTCTCAGTGACATTATTTCACTGCAGTAACTTGGGCAATGGTGGTGGGCATTGAGAAACAAAAATTCCTCCAAATTTGAGCTGAGGCACACAGGTAGTAGGATTCCTCAGGTACTTCTCATGCCTGCTTGACTACAGCTCTGGGGATTCGAGGACCACTGGCCACCAGAATGTGGAACATTCTAGAAATTCAACAAATACTTCTTGAATATGTAAGGTTATGTGGTGTATGTGTGCGTAGTGTGTCTGTTGTGTATGTGGGGGGTGACGGGGGCGGGTGTTGGGGATGTAGAAGGAAGAATGGCTCATTTTGCTGGTGGAGCTAGGAGGGAAGTCATAAGCCAAACACTGAAAAGATCTCCTAAAAATGCAAATGACCAATCCTCACCTGAGACCACAGAAGCTGTAATCGCTGGGGTTGGGGCCTCCACGCGGATGTGATTAAAATCAAACGTGCAGCCCAGACAGAAAATGTCTGTATTAGCTGTATCCTCTCTGTGAGGGCTCAGAGGGGCCACCAAACAGGCGAGCTGTGTGTTTCCATGACAGAAAGGAAGCCTAGAGGAGTAGATGTCACCCAATAGGAAGTTTGGTGTGGAAGCCACCAGGAGCTCAATTCTCCTGCCTCCCCATTCCTTGCCCACCACTGGGCTGCAACACGAATTTATGTGACTGGAAGCAAGCAAAATACAGAAACTTATTTCCACTGGTGCTACCTGAATCTCCCAACCATTCCTCCACCATAATTTCTCACAGAGAACATTTCTTTCTAGATATGCACTTGGACTTCCTCCATCGAGAATGTCCACTTGGAATCAAAATGAGGAAAGCCACTGAGAACAAGGACCACAAGACACTTCCTGACTTGGGGCCTGCTGGTGGAGGATCCATTACATGTTCAGTCCATGAAGCTGAGCAGGTAAATGAATGGGCAAACACAGGGGGAAAAGGAGAAAAACTGACTAGAAATGACAACAATCCCACAAGAAAACATTACTCCATAGCCCAAGAAGGTATCAAGGACTTTATGCCAGCTCCCTTACAACAAGGGCAGTGGAGTGCCCAAAGACATTTCACAAGGTCAAGAATATCTCGAACTCTCCCACCTCTAAACTTCTAGAGTGAACAAAAGTATAGCCACGAAGTCAGGGCAGAGGTGTAAAGAGCTGGAAAAACTAGATTGTGGAGAAAAAGACAGAAATGCCAGAGCTGGAGATTTAGAAGGAAGGGGCTGAAGGATGGACAATGGGAATTTTGAGGATGGGAAAGAGTGCCCACCACTGGACAGAGCAACAGGGACAGGAAGTACGTCAAGTGGCAGAGAATAGTTCTGGAAACAACTATTTACAGAGATGTTATGGGGAGGGAGGTGAGAGGGGGGTTCATGTTTGGGAACACATGTAAGAATTAAAGATTTTAAAATTAAAATAAATAAATAAAAAATAAAATAAAATAGAATCCCAAAAGGCCCATCTTGAAGGCTGATTGTAAAACTCCTTCCACCTCTGGCATCCAAACAGGAATAAGGTTTCCATCCTATTAGAAGCCCCACCTCCCTCATGTGATAGTCATCTTAACAGCCAGTGGTCATCTGTAGTGTCATAAAGAGGAACAAAGGCCACAAAATCAGGGACCTTTACACTTATGTATTCAATTTTTGGCTGCACCTTAGGCACTACAGGGTTCCCTGGTAGCTCAGTGGTAAAGAATCTGTCTGCAATGCAGAAGGCCTGGGTTTGATCCCTGGGTCAGGGGGATCCCCTGGAGAAGGGAATGGCAACCCACTCCAGTATTCTTGCCTGGAGATTCCCACGGAGAGAGGATTCTGGTGGGTACAGTCCACGGGGTGGCAAAGAGTCAGACACGACTGAGTGACTAACGCTAACACACTAGGGACCTCAGTTCCCTGATCAGGCATCAAACCTGCACCCCCTGCATTGGAAGACAGAGTCTTAACCACTGGACCACCGGGAAAGTCCCCAGGGACCTTTTTAAAGGAAGAAACAAAAATAGAGAGAGACGATGTGGATAAGGAGAATACAGAAAAAAGAAAAGAAAGGAATGGAAGATGAAACCAAGGCGACCAAAAGAATGCCATCAACTGGGAGAAACAGGAAAAGTAGTCTTCGGAACAGGGAAGAATTCATGTGCTGGGCCTGAGATAACAAGATAATCACTTTTGTTGAGTAAAATCCTGCCATGACAAAGAGATTAGAAGACATTTAAATGTAGGATGTACAATAATCAGCGTCCTGGGGTGAGGTCTTCTCCTTTCTAAACGTCCTCTCTTAACTAAACAGGATCTGCTCAACTTAAGCATCTTCTTGAACGTTGTAGAGTTTCCTGAGGCTCTGGCAGGAAGTTACAGAACAATGAAACAAAATGCAGGAAATCTTTCAGGGAATGGGAAAAGATGGGCACTTCCCAGAAACACTTCTGGAGCTAACTCTGACGTTCCCACCAGCAAGACAGGAGGCTCTCTGGCACAAGAACTGCAGTCACACTGCCCGCTGGGCCAGATCAGACTTCAAAGATAAGTTCAGGAATGAAGAGATTCAGGCTTCAGATGGTTGAATCAAAAAAGGGGGAAAAAAATGCACACACTCGCTGAAAATAGGATCTGATGTGTCTCCACGGCATCTTTTCTGGATTAACCTCTGAAGTAAATGCTCACCTAGGCAGAAAGCTATCCACCACGCTGGTCTGGAATCTCACTGCTCCTATTGTTTATCTTCTGCCTCCAAGCAAGACACAAAATGGGAACAAGCTGTTCCAAAGAAAGCTCTCACCATCCAGCCTTGAGAAAACAAAGACTCTCAGGGGAAGGGTCTGTGCCGCGAAATGGTTACTCTGGGCGCTGGCTGTCACCCTCAGTATGGAAGACGTGAGATGCAGTGAACCTAGCCTGAGTGTGGCATTTTACACTGAATCAGCTCCCTGGCAGGCATGTCCCAACAGAACCCAAGTGCGCGACCTTACCTAAATTACTTCAATAAGGGAGTTTCCCGCCCCCCCCCGATTAATTTTCAAATGTATTTATTTACTCAACTGTGCATGGATACACGTTAGTATTTTAGCAATAAAAAAAGTAAAAGAATTATTTGCAAGCATGTAAGTAGGCTACATACACCCTGCTAGAGAAACTATGGCTTATCTTGTTCACCTTAACATTTCTGAGGAATATCACTAACAACTTCAGCTCAGATCTTCGAGCAGGAGTTCTCTCTAGTTATCTCCACTTAGCTTCGTTTTCAGGGTGCGGGAAGTATTTTTAAAAATTAACTTTTCCTGTGTCTACCATAGATGTTCCAGCAATAAACCAAAGTTTTTAGAAAAATAAACGTACTATCCATAACTTCTAATAGTATTCTTCGCAGACTTAACATCACAAATCATCTAAATTTATTTTTAAAACTTATTTATGGCTCCAGGAATAGCCCATGAAGGCTACGGTGAGCAATACTTTCAGAAGGACTGCAGTGTCAATGAGCTATAGTTTTTAAATCCAAAAGATCTAGGAAACAAGGCTCTAATACCTTCTGTCAAAGGCCACGTTGAAAGGGATAGTTGGAAAGTGAAAAGTTGACAGGTGTATATGTGTATTAGTGATGCATTTAGCATCCAGCAGTGGGGATACTGAAGAAGTAGGACAGAGGGAGGGCAGTGGAGGTGGAGATGGGAAGAGTGTCTCCTGTTTTGTCAGAAAATAATCCATACCTTCCTTACACTATTAGGAAATGCTCAGGAGGAAGTAGGTTTTATGAAGTAGCTCGCTTTTAAGAGTTACATGAAAAGACATCTAAGGAAAGACATTCAAGAAACTAAAAATAGTAGTTTCCTCAAAAGTAGGTGACTTAACCTTTTTCTATACACCTTTTGGGTTTTGTTTTTGTTTTTTTTAATGTTGTACCACGACCATGGATTACCTATTCTAAATTATTTTTTGAAATTACTTGATTCATAAATAAAGATATTAATGTCAATGTGACTCAACAAGACAGGTGGCTAGTAACCACCAGGAACACTAGCACAGTAATGTAAATGGCAACCCACTCCAGTATTCTTGCCTAGAAACTTCCATGGACAGAGGAGCCTGGCGGGCCAGTCTATGGGGTCACAAAGAGTCAGACATGACTGAGCAACTGAGCACACTCGCAATGGACAGACATGAAGATGGGAATAAAACAGCCCCCATCCTCAAGAAGTTCAGGTCAGGGGGGTGAGACCGATCACCAAGCTACTGGCTTAGCCACCAAGATAAGGACAACAATAGCAATGAGTGGCCAGAGCACCAGCAGTCCAGGGAAGGGCATGTCATAAATACTTCAGTGATGACAGGATCAGGAAGGTTTCTGCAGGGCTTAGGCCCCAAATGGGAGGCCTGTCCAGCACTGAACATCCCATGTCACTATGAACAGGGGCACGGAGGTCCCAGGTAACGCCCCTGAGCTCTGGGCCAGTGGATCCCAGACTCCTCCTTTGGTCCCATCGGATGCTCCAATGTCATTTTTGTGTGTGCATTAATGAGGAGTTTGGGAGGCGTTAGTCCTAGCCGATAGGGCGGTGTTTCTAGAAAAATCATGATGGTGATGGTGCTGAGGAGGGAGAGCAGGGGAGGAGGGAGACCCAGTGAGGGAACCATCACAACATTTCATGGGAGAGACAAACAGCTCCTGAGCCTCGTCAGCAGTGGAGACAAAATAACGGAGATGGATTGCACAGGTTTTCAGGAAGTCAAGTCAATAGGTCTTAGCGCCCAAGTGAAGGTGGATCCAGGCTGGGGAGGGTGCAGTGCGGGTGCCACAGGTAGACCATCGCCATGGACCACACGCCCGGGCTGCTGACACACCCGACGCTGGGCCAGCACTCTCCTGTGTTACTGCACCACATCAGTCCTCTCCATCTCGCAGACTGAGAAACTTAATCACCCTCATGGCTCATCAAAGCAACGGGGCTGGCGTTTGAATTCAAGTTGACTCCAAAACCAGACTCTAAATTTGAGACTATAGCGGGGAAGTGATATTCTATATTTGCATGTAGTCATGCCCAAAAGAGTAATAATGATGCTTAGATGGTGTTAATTGAGGGCTACCCCCAGGGTTAGGCATTGTTCTAAGCACTGTTCATTCCATTATGAACAGTCTTTCCAAGGAGGCACCATGACCACTCCCATTTACAGACAGCAAAACCAAAGCACAGGGAGGTTAAGTAACTTGCCCAAGTTCCCACAGCTCATAAAGCCAAAGAGTAAAACATCTAAAGCTTAAAGGCATATCTTGTTATTTCCCCCATAAAACCTACTGTAGATGATAATGAGTACTTACAGAACTTTATGAAAGAGTTATTCTAAAATTGTAGAATTGTGTCTCAAAGATGTTTACCTTGAAATAAGTGGTAATGTAAACATGTTACGATACTGGTGATTCTAAGAGTGGCACAAAGAACCAAGGAACAGCATGTGTTTATTTCCTATCCTTGTTGCATTTGAATTCTCCATCATGCTATATTAACTACAGATGTCCGCTCTATATTTAACGTCTGGAAAAGTGGAAGAGAGAAAAGGAATGGGCCAAAGTTTGGGATATGTAGGAGGTAGGCAGTGATGTTTTCATTACACAAACCTTGTTTCCAACTGCTAAAATTAGTTTGGTTTTTTTTTTTTTCCTTGGCCCTTACTTGGGGAATACAGTTACAGGGATGAAAAATGCACCTTTAAAAGCCATTCGGGCACGCGCTTTGCTGGGCAGCACATTTATGCTCAATTTGAATACTACATCCTTTATGAGAATGAAGTAAATTTCCTCTAGTCATAGAAGAGAGTTTTTCCTTTATCCTTGGAATTGTCTACTTTTACTTAGAAAAGAAAAACAGTTCAAAACAAGATTTGATGAACTAACCTGTGAAGCAACTGTAATTCCATGTAATTGCCAGCTGTGGACTTCACACAACATTATTGTTAGAAAGGTACCACCTAGTATTTTGCACTTCTAGGAATAGCTCACTTTACACAAGTTGTATCTCAAAGAAACTGAGTTATTGGGCCACAAATCATGAGGTGTACAGTAGTTCAGTGTGTGCCTGAGCGCTCAGTTGCGTTCAACTCTTTGGACCCCCATGGACTGTAGCCTGCCAGCACCTCTGTCCATGAAATTTCCCAGGCAAGAATACTGGAGTGGGTTGCCATCCCCTCCTCCAGGGTATTCTCCCAACCCAGGGATCGAACCCTCTGTCTTCTGCATTGTCAGGGGATTCTTAACCACTGAGCCACCAGAGAAGTAACAGTAATCCAGAGAGACTGTGAAATGATAAAGGATTCTTAATAAGGGACTTCCCTGGTGGTCTAGTGGTTAAGACTTTGCCTTCCAATGCAGGGGCTGTGGGTTCCAGCCCTGGTTGGGGAACTAAGATCCCACATGCCTCTTGGCCAAAAAACCAAAACATAAAACAGAAGCAATGTTGTAACAAATTCAAAAAAGACTTTAAAAATCATCCATATTAAAAATAAGAATTCCTAATAATCTAAAAGCTAACAGATAATTGTTCTAAATATATATATGTATGAGTACCAGATAACTAGCTCACTGATGATGCTGGTCCGAATTATTTTATTATTGTATTATGAGCTAATAATACTATTTCACTGGTCATTCATGCTATATACATGGGACCCCAAATTGCATTTTAAAAAGTCAAACTCCCTCAAAGGAGTCTGTAAAGAGGGTGATGGTTGATGGGGTGGGGGGTTGCAAATCTGGAAGGCAGTGTGACAGATTCAAAGGCCCTCCCGCTGTGGGTGGTTTTCCGTACCATCTTAAAGCAGGAAAGCCCCACCGGGTCCCACTTTCTCCAAACACCATTCACAGCCGCCAAGGCCAAGTGCTGCGCCCAGAGGGGCGCGGAAAACATTCCGGGCATCTCCCTAGACCAGGACTTTCAATTCTTAGAACAATAAAGCTGAGTCCAGCTGCTCCCTCTCCAGCCTGTGGGAAACCAGGCTTTTCACTGTCAGCAATGCGAGAGAAAGGCGTTCAGCTTGCAGAGTCGCAGCCCGCTCTCCCGCAAGGCCGGCCCCTTTCTTTGCAGGCTAACTATGCAAATTCCCTGCATCCCTGCCCGGCCGCGCGCGGAGAGGACGCGCAGCCATTCAAAGCCCGGTCGCCCGCTCCGGTCCAGCGCGTCGCCTGCGAATGCGCCCGGGAAAGGGACGGTCCCTTGGCTGCAGGGCGCACAGCTGGGCACGAGGCCAAACACGCATCTTTCCCACGCGGGTGCTGTGCGCTCCGCCTCCCTACTTTTGACCTGTTCCTTCCTGCGTTTTGAATAACACGTGTATCTTTGGGAGTGTGCCGGGGGTCACGGGTTGCATGCATAGACGTTTTCAAGAAATATTCGTGACCTCCTAGCCAACAAGCGGCGCCCTGAAGGCTTAGTCTCTGGGGAGAGCGGGACACGAGTGTCCGCAGAAAGGGGAGGAGGGCTTCTCGTTCTCCCGAGCAGTGACAGACGCTTTGAAAGTTGGCCGCGGATCTCCGTTCTTGGCCAACCCTGCCCCGCGAGGTTGCCAGGCATCCGAGCCCGCGCTCCCTCACCCTTAAGTGACCGTGGTCTACTCTGGGCGCGGAACGGCCGGTTCGGCCACCTCGGGGCCTGCACCCAGCGTGGCTGGGGGGCGCCTGCAGCGGATCTCCAAGCCTGCGCCTCCCCGTGCGCTTCCCGCGCGCCCACCCTCCATGAGTGGCCCGGGGACCCCGCTTTGCCGGGCCTCGGACCACCGGCTTTCTGCCGCCAGACGGTAAGCGTGCTCCGCGGACGCTTTTCCCATTCATTCCCCGCCCTCCTGCCCACAGCGGCCCGGACAGGCAGCCAGGCCCGCGCGGCTCTCCACTGGGGCCCCCGTGTCGCCAAGGCAGACCCGGGGACTCAGAGCCCGAGGCGCCGAGGAGGGGGCCGCATCCGTCTGGAGTGAGCCCCCACCCCTTTCCCGCCTGCCCGGCGACCTTTCCAGGGGCCGCGCTGGAGACCCACGTATCGGATCCCTGGCCGGGGGTGAAGGCGGATGTGCGCACCGACCTCGGCGCGGCCAGGAGTGGGGCTTTGTCCCGCAGCCCCCCGCCGCCTGGGGACCCAGACGCGACCCGGGCTCACCTCTCTGCTGGCCCTGGGCGGAGACCCAGAGCAGCGAGGCCAGGAGCGCCAGCCCCGCGCCGCCGTCACGCATCTCGCCGCCGAGCTCGGGTAGGTCCGGGGTGTAAGCGGCGATCGCGCGCGGGGACTCAGCCGAGGGCGAGACTGCGCTGCCCGCCGCCCCTCGGACACACCCCCGCCGACCTCCGCGGCGCCCGGCCCCGCCCACCGCCCGCAGCCCGCGCGGGAGACCCTCCCCCCTCCCCGGAGACCCCTCCCAGCGGAGACCTCCCCCGACCCGAGACCCCTCCCCCCGAGACCCCTCCCCACATAGATTCTCTCTCCCTAAAGGCTCCCCCCCGCCGCCGCCATAGGTCCCCTCTCTCGCACGAGGGGGAACAGCCTGAGCCATCCCCAACTCGGGGGTGAGGGTCGCCCCTCCGCCGCGGGCTCCGCGTTGGGGGGGCAGACGGAGAAAGTGACTGGAGGAGGAGCGGGGGTTAGGGCAGATCTGCCGGCCTGGGCGGTAGATTCCGAGAAAGCATTCACCCTGCTGACCCTTACCGCCCCGCGGGGGCCGTGCGGCCGAGCCCGGAGCCGGGACCCCCGAGCAGCCGCCACGGAGACCGCCGCACGCGGGGCGGGGGGTCGGGCTAGCCCCCAGGATGGGACCCCTGGCTCACCGACCCGCATCTCTGGCCCCCAAGGGGTGGCCTGGGCCTCCCAGGAAGGGACTGGAGCTCGTAACTACCAGCTTACCCCCTCTGCTGTTGGCAGAGGGTTTTGTGAAGCCTTTTCTAAAAAGGAGTAGTAATTCGCTTCCCACTTTGTCTAAGACAAGAAAGGTCGCTTGGATTTAATTATTATCATTATTATCATTCGCATACCCTTACAGCTCGAGAAGATCTTATGGGGGAGCGGGGAGAAGGGAGTTCAGTCTTAATAGGATATCTCAACCCATTTGTTCTTTTTTTAAAAATACATCTGGTCCCTGTTAAAGAATTTTTAATTTCCTCTGATTTTTTTTTCTATTGAAAGTATTCATAACACTTTGTAGATCTTGCTTTCTCACAATGTAAACAGGCGAGATAAAGTAAGTGACTTATTAAGGTCCACGCTCTCATAAATGTCTTTTTCCTTTTTTTGCCTGATAGGGAGATAGTTATATTTCAACAATCTTACCAATTCTAGTTTTTCTCAAGACATTTCCTTCAACGTTTAATGAATAAAATATCATTGTAATATTAGCAATTATTATTACTTTTAAGCATAGAAATACAGAACAAGAGGATAGAATTTGGCCCTTTATAAAGGATGCAATATAGTTGGATGAGAAGGTAGTCATCACAGTACTAAATTTAAAACAGAGATTCCTAACTATTAAAGCATTGAAGTAGTAAAGTTAAGTATTTAAGTAACAAATCAGTGATTAACTTCAGTGTTTAGCAACTGATCAAGTATTAAGCATTTGATATTAAAAGATAGAATTATAAGTATTTGTGCACCAAAATAACTTGGCGTGCACATTATACATGGGCGGACACATCTTTTTGAGTCTTAAGAGCATCCGTGCTGATTAGCTGTTGTGATCTTCCCAATTCTGAAAGGCAGCAGTTAGTTAACCCTGTGTGAAGAGGTGAGGAAATGAATTCAGGAGGTTAAGGTCTCAATAACAGCAAATGTCTGGTGTAGAGCCAGCCTCAGAGCTGATTTCTGGTCCAGAGTTCTCTGATTCCTGCACTGAGACCCTGGAAGATGAACTGAAAGGCAACAGCAGAATCACGTCTGTACCCCCATATCCTGGGTACCTAGAAGTTCTGTCTGGACTTCAGACCCTATCTTTGAACTACAGACAGGGAACTCAGGCTCCTGATTTAGAGAAACAAAGGGTCAGCACATGGAGGAGTGAATAGGAAGTGTCCAAAGTCACCAAGTTGGCCCAATTTGTCCTTGCTCAAAATTAAGCAGAAGATTTCAGTGAAAGAAGAATTTCAGAAGCCACTGTAATGAACAAGCTTGGGTAAGTTTGAATAGAAAAAATGTCACAATTCCCCTTCACTACCAGTTTTGCCATTCTTCAGCAAGCTTCAGTTCAGTTCAGTTGCTCAGTCAAGCCCAACTCTTTGCGACACCATGGACTGCAGTGCGCCAGGCTTCCCTGTCCATCACCAACTCCCAGAGCTTGCTCAAAGTCATGTCCATCGAGTCGGTGATGCCATCCAGCCATCTCATCCTCTATCCTCCCCTTCTCCTCCTGCCCTCAATCTTTCCCAGCATCAGCGTCTTTTCTAGTTCTTCTCATCGAGTGGCCAAAGTATTGGAGTTTCAGCTTTAGCATCAGTCCTTCCAATGAATATTCAGGACTGATTTCCTTTAGGATGGACTGGTTGGATCTCCTTGCAGTCCAAGGGACTCTCAAGAGTCTCCTCCAACACCACAGTTTAAAAGCATCAATTCTTTGGCGCTCAGCTTTCTTCACAGTCCAACTCTCACATCCATACATGACTACTGGAAAAACCATAGCTTTGACTAGATGGACCTTTGTTGGCAAAGTAATGTCTGCTTTTTAATATGCTGTCTAGGTTGGTTGTAGCTTTTCTTCCAAGGAGCAAGCGTCTTTTAATTTCATAGCTGCAATACCATCTACAGTGATCTTGGAGCCCAAAAAAGCGAAGTCTGTCACTGTTTCCATTGTTTCCCCATCTATTTGCCATGAAGTGATGGGACCAGATGCCATGATCTTAGTTTTCTGAATGTTGAGTTTTAAGCCAACTTTTTCACTCTCCTCTTTCAGTTTCATCAAGAGGTTCTTTAGCCTCTTTAGCCACTTTCATCAAGAGGCTCAGCAGGCTTGGAAATATCTAAATTAGCTACAGCACCATGGAAGGTCAAGAGTGGCCTGTTTAAGGTGAAAATGATGTAAGAATGTTCATGGTTTGTGAGAAAGCAGAAATTCAGCTCAACAAGGCACACAAAGATGCTGCCTCCAATGTCACCTGTAAATAATGAGCAACAAAAATGCCTAAATGCTAAGCAAGAGTTAATTGGTCAATAATTTATAGTAAATGACATGAAAAGCTGTTCAGTTCAGTTCAGTTCAGTCGCTCAGTCGTGTCCGACTCTTTGCGACCCCATGAATCTCAGCACGCTAGGCCTCCCTGTCCATCACCAACTCCCGGAGTTCACTCAGACTCACGTCCATCGAGTCAGTGATGCCATCCAGCCATCTCATCCTCTGTCGTCCCTTCTCCTCCTGCCCCCAATCCCTCCCAGCATCAGAGTCTTTTCCACTGAGTCAACTCTTAGCATGAGGTAGCCAAAGTACTGGAGTTTCAGCTTCAGCATCATTCCCTCCAAAGAAATCCCAGGACTGATCTCCTTCAGAATGGACTGGTTGGATCTCCTTGCAGTCCAAGGGACTCTCAAGCGTTTTCTCCAACACCACAGTTCAAAAGCGTCAATTCTTTGGCGCTCAGCCTTCTTCACAGTCCAACTCTCACATCCATACATGACCACTGGAAAAATCATAGCCTCGACTAGACAGACCTTTGTTGGCAAAGTAATGTCTCTGCTTCTGAATATGCTATCTAGGTTGGTCCTAACTTTTCTTCCAAGGAGTAAGTGTCTTTTAATTTCATGGCTGCAGTCATCAAGCTGTTAGGTACCCATTTTTACAGTAGGAGACTTAGAAGTTACCAAAAAACACTGAAAGTAATAAAAGCAAAATTCCAGTTAACATGGGAGTCCTGGTTGTAATTATATAAAATAAACACATATATAAACAAGATACTTGAAAGCAGGATGCAGAAGAAAATAGTTGTGTTCAGCTGATAAGAGTGAAAGGGGTGGTGGTGGGGGGGGAGGGGCGGTTGTTGTTCGTATGATAAAGAACTTGGGCCAGCCTCATAGATGGCTCCCATTCTTCCCCCTCATTTTCTAGAAATGATATCTTGGGCAAGTTTCCTCATCTGTAACGTAGAAATAATAATAGTTCCAACTTCATGCATTCAACAAATATTTTTTAGTCCCTGTTAGGTATCAGGTTCTATGGCTTCTCCTTTCAACAAGACAGGTTCTCATCTCTGTGGAACATTGTCTGGCAGTTAAGGCAGGAAAAAATGTAACCTAAAATTATAAATTTAATTAAAGGGTCACTGAGATAAGGAATTCAAGAACAAGCCCTGATCTGGCAGTTTGGGAAGGTTTTGCTGAGAAACTTATTCATAAGGATTCAATGAGCCAATGTCTGTCAGTCACCAGCACTCTGCCTAGCTTACGGTAAATGCTCAAGAAAGATGAATTATTATTTCAATTTTTCTATAATATGACTATATTTTTCAATTAAAAGAAGAGAAAACCCAGCTTGATTATGAACATTTTCAGAAACAAGAGTTCAGGCAGAGAGGGATGGGCCAGATCAGAGCTTTCAAAACCACTTGAGGGATCATGTTAAAATACTGATTCCAGTGCAGTAGGGCTGTGGTTGGAAGCTGAATTTCTGTACCTCCAACAAGCTCCTAGGTGATGCTCATGCTGCTGGTAGGCAGAGTGCACCTTGAACAGAAGTTCCTGGCTTGCTTGTCCTTGATCTTGCCTGCACATTGGAATCGATGGAGAAGTTTGAAAAGATACTATTGTTCGTTTCTATCCCCCGAGATTCAGATTCAGTTGGTATGGGGAGGAGTCTGGACATTAAGATATTTTAAGGCTCTCCAGGTGAGCGCAACATGCAACAACATTTGAGACACCCTGGGCTAGACTGAATGGCTAGAGAAGATGATCCGGGTCTAATGGCTGGGCATGGTGCAGGAGCCAGTCTCAGAAAAGTATGATCACAGACAAGAAGAAGAAGCATAGCCTGGCAGATGTTTTCCTGTGAGGACAGACAGCCACGTGGCAGGAACCCAGCCAGTGAGGCCCAGAGCATGGGCCAGGACCATTTTTCTGGAGGTTGGGGTAAGCAAGACTGTCCTTTAGTTCTAAAGGGATTGAGATCCCAGGCAGGGACTGGGACACAGAAACATCATGCCAGGATCCAGGCACCAAGCTGGAGTATAAAGTGGAGGATGTGATTACCAGGAAAGACGTAAGAGGTTGGTCACTAAAATAGGGTGAGGGTGTCAGAGCCTGGGCCAGGACGAAGCTAAAGAGGCTGAGTATAAACGAAGTTGCTTAAAGCCGCATGGCAGAAATAAGGTGATTAGGAGACTAAGCCTTCAGCAAGGGTGAGGGGTGGATGGTCCAGTAGACAGAGTAGGCAGATTAGGGATGGAGGCAGAATAGTGTCACCCCAGAGATGCTGGAGAAGACTCTTAAGAGTCCCTTGGACCGCAAAGAGATCAAACCAGTAAATCCTAAAGGAAATCAACCCTGAGTATTCATTGGAAGGACTGATGCTGAAGCTGAATACTTTGCCACCTGATGCAAAGAGCCAACTCATTGGAAAAGACCCTGATGATGGAAAAGATTGAGGGCAGGAAAAGAAGGGGGCAGCAGAGGATGAGATGGTTGGATGGCATCACCAACTCAATGGACATGAGTCTGAGCAAGCTCCAGGAGATGGTGAATGACAGGGAAGCCTGGTGTGCTGCAGTCCTTGGGGTCTCAGAGTCGGACACGAGGGAGCCACTGAACAACAACAGAGACGTGCGTGTCCTAATGGCTGGGTCCTGGGAGGACGTTGTGCATGAAAAGTCTCAGATGTGATTAAGTGAGGGTTTTACGATAACTTTATTTATTCATTCAAAGCCCCAAACTGGAACCAAGCCACGTGTCCATCACCAGAAGAATGGATTTTAAAATATCGAATATTTTGGGACTTCCCTGGCAGACCAGTGATTAAGGCTTCGCCTGTACCAATGCGGGGGGTACAAATTCGATCCCTGGTCAGGAAGTTAAGACCCACACATCTCTTGGCCAAAATACCAAAACATAAAACAGAAGCAATATTTTAACAATTCAATGAAGACTTTTAAAAAATTCAAATAAAATGTTAGATGGAATGTTTGCAAATGTTTGCAATGGAATAAACTTGGCAATAAGACAGAATGAACCACTGACTCACACAGCATGAATGAATTTGAAAAATGTTCAAGCTGGTTTTAGAAAAAGCAGAGGAACCAGAGATCAAATTGCCAACATCTGCTGGCATCGAAAAAGCAAGAGAGTTCCAAAAAAAAAACATCTTATTTCTGATTTATTGACTATGCCAAAGCCTTTGACTGTGTGAATCACAATAAACTGCGGAAAATTCTTCAAGAGTTGGGAATACCAGACCACCTGACCTGCCCCTTGAGAAACCTGTATGCAGGTCAGGAGGCAACAGTTAGAACTGGATATGGAACAACAGACTGGTTCCAAATGGGAAAAGGAGTACATCAAGGCTGTATATTTTCACCCTGCTTATTTAACTTATATGCAGAGTACATCATGAGAAATGCTGGACTGGAGGAAGCACAAGCTGGAATCAAGACTGCTGGGAGAAATATCAATCACCTCAAATATGCAGATGACACCACTCTTATGCCAGAAAGTGAAGAACTAAAGAGCCTCTTGATGAAAGTGAAAGAGGAGAGTGAAAAAATTGGCTTAAAGCTCAGCCTTCAGAAAACATAGGATCATGGCATCCAGTCCCATCACTTCATGGTAAATAGATGGGGAAACGGTGGAAACAGTGGCTGACTTTATTTTTGAAATCAGTGACCAAAATCACTGCAGATGGTGACTGCAGCCATGAAATTAAAAGATGCTTACTCCTTGGAAGGAAAGTTATGACCAACCTAGATAGCATATTCAAAAGCAGAGATATTACTTTGTCAACAAAGGTGTATCTAGTCAAGGCTATGGTTTTACCAGTGGTCATCTATGGAAGTGAGAGTAGGACTATAAAAAGGCTGAGTGCTGAAGAATTGATGCTTTTAAACTGTGGTGTTGGAGAAGACTCTCTAGAGTCCCTTGGACTGCAAGGAGATCCAACCAGTCCATCCTAAAGGAGTTCAGTTCTGGGTGTTTATTGGTAGGACTGATGTTGAAGCTGAAACTCCAATACTTTGGTCACCTGATGTAAAGACCCTGATGCTGGGAAAGATTGAAGGCAGGAGGAGAAGGGGGCGACAGAGGATGAGATGGTTGGATGGCATCACCAACTCAATGGACATGGGTTTGGGTGGACTCCGGGAGTTAGTGATGGACAGGGAGGCCTGGCCCTGCTGCAGTTCATGGGGTCGCAAAGAGTCGGACAGGACTGAGGGACTGAACTGAACTGATACTAAGTGAAAGAAGCCAGACACAAAAGAGTCAATTTCTGTGACGTTTATCAACAGACAGAACTAATCAAAGGAAAACAGTAGTTGCCTATGAAGAGAGTGAAGATTGACTGGAAAAAGAAAAAAAGGAGTCTGTGGTCATAGAAATGTACTGTATCCTGATTGGCCTGTTGGTTTTATGGCTACAAACCTCTACCAGAATTCATTCTGTTATACAGATTTAGGACCCATGCATTTCTCTGTATAAATAAGGATCTTGAGATGAGGCAATTTTTGTCAATTTTTCTGGCTGAGCCCAGAGTAGTCCCAGAAGTCCTTGTGAGTGAAATAGCGGGGACAAGGGAGTCAGAGAAATTCAGTGTGACAGAAACCCACTCTGCCAAAGACGACTTTGAAAAACAGGGGAATGGGACCATAAGTCTAGGAATTCGAGAGGCTTCGAGAGGCTGGAATACTTTCTAGAGGTTCCAAATCTTTGGACACCTGATGCGAAGGGCTGACTCACTAGAAAAGACCCTGATGCTGGGAAAGATCGAAGGCAAAATGAGAAGGGGACAACAGAGGATGAGGTGGTTGGATAGCATCACTGGCTCAATGGACGCGAGTTTGGGCAAACTTCGGGAGAAGGACAGTGCTTTAATGGTTTCTTAAAACACTTATAGTGTTTTTAATTTGCAAATCTGAGTTTTCAAATCATGACTTAAAAAATACATTTAAATAGACTTTCACAGCAATCTCATACACAAAAAATCATGGTTAAAAAAAATACAGGAACAAATTACAGTTCCCACATTTACTTGACTGAGTGAGCTTTGGGAAATTAGTTAAGTTTCTTGATCTCTGTCTCCTCATCTGTAAAATGGGGACACATAGAAGACCTACATCAAAAGATGAGAAGCAAGATTCTTAGCATAGTGCCCAGTATCAAGTAAGTATCCAGTAACTATTTTCTTCAATGACTGTGTTCATCACCATCGTCAGAAATTAGGAAGCGATGTTGCACAGCTGTTGTCATGAAGATGGGCCAGTTTGTCAGCACAGGTTTATAAAAGGCTGTTGGACACACGTGAAGAGATAAACCATTATTTATCTTCTTATTTACATGGAAGACGCAGAGATGACTCCGAGGGGAAAGGCAAGCTAGAAGAAAATATCTAACTGAAAACCAAGTAGTAGAAAGAGGTTAATGGAAAATAGTGGCCAGTACAGCAAAACCCAAAGAGAATCTGTTTTTCAAAAAATTTGGCAGAGAATTGGTCATTAAAGAACTTTGCAAGTATCTTTTTTCTCTCACAGAGGAAGAGGAAGCCAAATTGGTGTGGGGGGTGTCTGGGAGACAGCTGTTCACAAGGACATGTAAACAACATTTGTCCCCCAGACTCTGCAGGGTGTCTCTGCCTGCTGGATATTTGTAACAACAAAACCTCCAACAGGAAAGTTAGATTGGGAAATCAAGGTTAGCAGCACACGTGACTTGGTAAAGCTGGACACAAATTATCTGAAAATTAGGAAATAGAGGTCCGTTTCTTTTAAAATTTATTTTATTGAAGTATAGCTGATTTACAATGTTGTGTTAATTTCTGCTATACAGCACGGTGACTCAGTTATACATGTAGAAATATTCTTTTTCATATTCTTTTCCCTTATGTTTTATCACAGAATATTGAGTATTGTTCCCTGTCCTGTACAGTAAGAGTTTGTTTATCCATCCTGTATGCAATAATTTTCATCAGGAAGCGGTGTTTATGAAGATACTCGTCATGTGTCATTTTCATCTGCCCTAGTTTGGGAGAAGATACTTATAAACCATCACTCTTATGTTGCTTCCTTCTGTTTTTATTAAGTTCTCCTCCTGTTCACTCCACGTGGAGGCAGATATTCTTCAATATTCTGCACTTTCCATTCCCAGAGCCTTTCTTTTCTCCTTGTTTACCCCCAGATCCTCATCTTTGCTTATTTTGTCACAACCCCTATGTACCTTTCATCAGGAAGCCAGGGGATAGTCAAATGACTTAGACACCTTGCAGTGATTTGGCAGCAGAGACGATCTTCAAATTTTAGGAAGACGCTGATACTAAGAAATAGGATTTGTGGCTGAAACAGACAGTATCCTCCCATTAAAAGATCCTTTATAGGATTCAGGAAGTAGTTAATTCTGGTCATGGTAGTAGTTAATTCAATGCCGTATACTGGACAGTCAGAAGATCTAAAATCAGAATTGTGTTTCTGGACAACATGAGCTATTTGACTCTGAGCCTTGGTGTTTCTTCTCTGTAAAATCTGGAAAACAATATAGACCACTAGACATAATTACTACCTATAATGACAGCAATAGTAATAACAGCTCCCAGGTGTTAAAGAACCTTGAAAGGAGACATTACATCTCTGTTCCCAGGTGTTCTGCTTCAATTTCTGTTCTAGGACTGCATCATGGCCACTGAACAAGACTGGAGAACTACACTGACCAGGATCTCTTCAACCCATGCCCACAGTCATTAAAGCTGACCTTCAGAATTGACCAGCAATCTCAGGACCTGCTGGAAACTGTTCTCATCCCACTGACTGATCCCATCTTTTCAGGGCTCAGCTGCATTTCCCTCCAGCTAGGATGCCCATCATCTCTTCCTTTTTCCTCTCATTGAACTCCTAGCCATCCCTCAAGACCCAACTCAAACATCCCCTCCTGCAGGTAGCCTTCTGTGATTGCTTCAATGCTCGCAGACTGCTTGCTCCTTTGTGCCACCAATGTACCTTGTAATGCAATCTCCATTTTAACGGATCTGTGAATTTTATTAACTTATTTTTCACATTAAACAACGAATTCTTGCCCCTCTTGTTTTATTTTGTCTTAACACTTTCCATAGTGTCTGAAATCAAACAAATACTTGTTGAAAATGACAATGATGTTGATGCATTCAACACTATGTAATAATACTGGTGCAGTTGCTGCATTATTCTGACATGTCATATAAATCATCTCAAAGTTTTCTAAACATCCCCAGGTGGCAAAAGGCAATGTGAGCAACTAGGGCTAAAAGAGCTCTCAGTTACAAGCAATGCAAGCTGACTCTGGCCACCTTAAAGAGGACAAGGTAATTGGGGAGATGTTTGTGGGGTGGGAAGGGTGGGGGTCACAGAATCCATAGGAACCTGGAGGACAAGGCTTGGAGGATGTGTGGGAACCTAGAGAACTCCAGATGCTTGGACACAGGCCCAAGGTCAAGACCACCGACCTGAACAGAACAGCTGACACCAACTACAGCACTAGAGGTGTCTGACCTTCAGCTGCTGGCTCCATCTTTGTTTCACCAGCTCATCTTCCAAAACCTGGGGAACCAATCATGAACTGAGCTTACATCCTGTGTCCAAGGTCATGGTGGAAGAGGCATGGACCTCTTCCTTAGGAGTTCTGACTGATGAGAAACAGAAGACAAATGAGCGAGACGGAGAATTCCTCCTGCTTCTCTCTACCAGTCCCTGCAGGAGGCCCCAGGATCCTCTTCTCTGCTCAGATAAGCCTGGCATTCAGATGCCTTCCAAGCCCCCCACCTGACCCCCGTGAGCTCCTCTGGTTCATCCAGAGCAGAATCAGCATTTCATGCCTTACTCTTCTATGTCACATCTCCCCCTTCTCTCTGCATTCTCCTCTTCTCTGTTGCCATGGATTTCACCTCTCAAATAGAGCATCAGCGTTTTAATCTTTGCCTCCCCATCTGTGCCTGAGATGCTAGCTCAGAACACTTGGAGAGAAGTGGGAAGTCAGTTTAGTTGCTGTACTGAGTCCACAGTGTGTAGGAAGAAACCCAGGTGAGGAATCTGATCTTGAAGCAGAAGTGATGAGAAGGAATTATAGATTCTTAATCAGAGAAACAAGAGTAAAGTCCTACTTAGGAAAATCTATCCTCTGGCAGTAAACAGAAAGAGTAGAATCAAGAGAAATGGAAGACAAATGACTGGGTTGAGGGGAGGAGGGGGAGCGAGGTGGGGAGGACAGAGCAGAGAGGAGGGCAGTGGGAATGCAGAAGAAAGAGGGTGAAACGAGATTTCAAAAGAAGGAACAGGACTGAGTAACTAATTGGATACAGATGATCAAGGAAATTGGAGATTTAAATTTTTCTTTCTGAAAATGCGAAAAAAAAAATTGGCTAGATGGGAAGGTGAGCCACTGGGAGAGGAAATCACAAGTCCAGTTGTTTGTTGTAACTGTGATGTTACGAGATAGTCTGAGGGAGATGTTAGAAACACAGCTGGAAATTTGAGACAGAGTTCCATTCTCTCTGTGTGATGGTGACACCATGGACAGAAGCAAACTCAGGAAGTGGGATGCTCAGAGAGAAAGGTCATGAGGAGCTCAGGTGAGAACAAGGCAAAGCAGAGCTCCTGGCAGATGGCCAAAGACTTCCGTGGAGAAAAGGTGCAGAATTCATCCATGGGAGGCGAGAGCTGGGAGAAAGGAGTTTCGAGGAAGAAGTGAAGACTGAGGATGAACTAGTGGCTTTGGTGAGTGGTCCAGGAAGCTGTAGGGAAGATGAGTGAAACCCACTTTACTGAACGTTTACGGTGCCTGCTGCTTAACCCTCATATGCAAAGTCAGTATTATGTCCAGTTCAAGGGTAAAACACTAAGAGGCTCAGAGAGGTTAGCCAACTTGCTCCAAGCCACACAGCTAAAATGCATGTTGTTGCTCAGTCTTTAAGTTGTGTCCAACTTTTTGTGATAGGTCAGCCTTCCCTGTCCTTCGCCATCTCCCGAGGTTTGCTCAAACTCATGTCCATTGAGTCATAATGCCATCCAACCATCTCATCCTCTGTCGTCCCCTTCTCCTGCCTTCAGTCTTTAAAATGTATGTCAGTTTGTTTTTGCTATGGCCACAAATCACCCCCCAACATAATGGCTTAGGGCCATAACCACGTATTTTTCCTCCGGGCAATCGTGTGGTTTGGTCAGCTCAGTGGGGCCCTTTCCCTGTTGGTCTTTGCTGGGGGTGTTCTCAAGCCTGCCATCAACTCCAGGGTAAGGAAATAGTGGTTTGGGGGTGCCGTGGTCGAGATGCATGAAGCTAACCCACAGGAGATCAGTACGGTCCTAGGATGTTAATAGATACGGTGACTTAGAAATTAACACACTTAGAATAAATAAGATTAGAATGAGAACAGCATACCCAAAGTAAAAGAGCGAATCTAACATGTGGCAGAGAGCAGTTGCCGACAGCACATAGTACTAACAACCGTGATTAGAGCCGACGGCATTACTGAGTTCGCAGTGGGCCAGCCGCTGACCCGAGGGCTTTTGTGCATGATCTCATTTAATCCCCACAACAACCCCATCAGGCACGGCTGTTAGCTTATCTTCCAGTGAGGAAACAGGCACAAAATGCCTGGGCGGCTTAACCCAGATGGATCCAGGCAGAGGGGTCGGGAGTTTGGAATGTAGAAGATAGGTTTCATTGTGTAATTTCAGTCCCAGTGTATATTTCTTAGAATAATAAATTCCAGAACATGAGCCAGTTGCATGCTGATTAACACAAAGAAAAAAGTTCTAAAGGTAAGGAGGGTGAAACTGGGAGTCGAGGATACTGAAGTTCTTGGACTTGGCTGTTGTAGTCAGTAAGAATAATGATGGATAATAAGGCAAAAAAATGGGGGAAAAAAAGAATACAAACCATGTCCTGAATGCTCCAGGCAAATACAGGATGTGAAAAGTGTATGCAATACTGTGAAAGAGAAAAATTGACAAACACAGGGAAAGCCATATCGTCAGGCTAAGCCAGGTTGTATGGTAGTAGCAATACACAAACTCCTGAACCTCAGAGGATAAAATGACCAAGGTATCTTTCCTGACTGATGATGGTGGGCTGGCAGTGGGCTGTTCCCTCTCGTAACTCAAGGGTCCAAGCTGATGGAGGCCTCATTTCAACACCTGCTTCCACAATCATGGAGGCTGCGAAAGAGCTAAGTCACAGGCCAGGGCTTCGGTCACTGGGTCGTATCAGCCTCAGTGGGATCTTCCCCTGTGCCTGTAAGTGCAGGGGAACCAGAAATAACCGGAGAAAAGTTGCTAATGACAACCGCAGACACATTCTGGTGGATTCTCCTACGACATGAGTCACATAACAAGAACACTGGTGTGGTGCACGGATGGTATAGGGGCCTCAGTTGAGCATGTAAAATGAAATGGGGAACAGGAGAGACAGAGCTGGGTGGTGAGGTCAGGTGTGGCAGAGGGAAGCAAGATCAAGGCACAGCCAGCGTCACTCTCTGAAAGGTAGTGGGGTAGATGGAGGAGGCTGTGAACAGAGAAGCCCTTATCACAGCAGCGTGGGGGTCTCCTGATACCCCTGGCAATCTAGGAAACTCTATTTCCTATTAGGATGAGAAGGTTCTTTCCCTTTCAGTCCAGACATTCTCCAAGTCAACCCTGGGATAGAGTATTTCAAGTGTGCGGTGGGGACTTCACCCAGGACCAGAAAGGCCTTAAGTAGGAGAAGGGACCAGAGTCTTGTTATTCCCGGGTCTCCAAGGCTCGGCGTGTGCCAGATGGTTCAAAAAAAAACAAACATATCAGCTCTTAATAGGTGCCTAAACCGGACTCATCATTACAACTCTTCAGAGGATTAACTTCAGGTTTCCTAATAACTGAAACAAAAATGCCCCGGGCTACATGGTTTTCATTTTCTCACAAAATGAAACCTGGATATTTATCTGCAAAGAGACACATTTAAGTGTAAATACATTCAAGGATGGATTTATTATGTGTAAATTCCCAGCATAACAGACAATATTTTTCACTACATTTTCCCAAGTGACCAGGCTAACCAAAGAGATTCTTCCGATTACCTGCTTGGGTGTCCAGCTTTACTTCGGTCACTTGGGGAGGGCTTTTAGGAAGAAAAGGGACTCTTCAGATAATGTTTGTTTGGTTTTTGATTACTTACATTCCAAAGGTATTTAGGACCTAAAGAATGCAGAAGGCGGCACTGATTATTTTTCTACCAGATTGTCTTTCTTACATATCAGATGTTTCAGCTGAGCCTGGGTTAGAGCTCAGTCAATTGATGCCCAGATTTTTTGACAATGACCAGGAGCTCATCACCCACAGAGAATGTCAGTTATGCGTAGTCCCGTACTCACCCAAAAAGAGCTTTGTTCCTCAAATCTAGATAGTAGCAAGGACCAGTGCAGGTCAATTTTAATGAGAACCGTTGATATAGGCCGGCTTCTTAAATTTCAGCACAGACATCAGAAATGGGAACAAAGCATGTGTAGTAGGGAAAAATAAACAGTTTTCAGGAGCAAAGCCTGAAATGTCCTCCCTTCAAAGCCAACAGGACAGGCCAAACAGCCAAGGGCTGAAAGCAAAATAACCCAAACGAAGGAAAGGAAAGAGGTTTCAGGAAGGTCCCACACCACATGTGCTGGTCACAATGTCACAGCTCATTCAAGGCGAGCTTAATCCACTCTTTCCCAAAGTGCCAGCTCAAGGAGCTGGAAGATTTTCTCAAAATGTGCCTCAAAATGTGTCTTTTCATTGAATAAACTGTTGCTCAGTAACATCTATTCTTGCCTGGAGAAGTCAATGGATAGAGGAGCCTGGCGGGCTACAGTCCATGGGATCACAAAGAGTTGGGCATGAATGAGCCACTAACACTTCAACTTCTACACACTTCGCATCTCTAGGGATGGTTCTACAGGTAATGACCTATTCACTAAAGGCTGGATTTTAAATACAAGATGATTATATATGATTAATTTGAATAAGGATGTTAGTGTTCTCTGAAGCCTGTACATCTGACCTTAGGTAGAAGACAAACCTGGCTGTAACTCCACCTTCGTTCTTGCTAACAAACTCCCAGTTAATCTGGGTTTCAGATGGTCTGTGTTTGAGGGAAGGTGGGCTCGTCTCCATCCTGGGCATGAATCTTGATAAATCTAGATCCATTAGGGAATTCTATTCTGTTCTCCAGGGGCTGGCTTAGATAAAGCTCTTGACTCAGTTCTTTTCTTAATCAGCATTACTGAGGTATACCTCTATACCTCTAAAATAAAATCCAGCAATTTTAAGTATGCAATTTGATAAGACTGACGAATGTAAACAGCCCTATAACTACCACATTCACGGTGTACATTTCCTTCACTGCCCCCCAAAATTCGCTACTGTCTGTGCAGTCAGCTCATTCCCCACCTTCCAGAAACAACTGCTCGGCTCTATGTTAATCTGAACTGGCTTTTGTGAAGTCATCACATGTGTGGAATTGTACAGTCTGAGGCCTGTGTATCTTCTTTCATTTAACCTAATGCCCTGAGCCCCTTCCACGATGCTCTGTGACTCCGTGGCCTTCGGCTCATGTGGCCGAGTGATCCCTTCACCGGCCTATAGAAAGATTCACTTGTCAGTTCGGATAGCTGACAGATTTTTGGCCCCCACACGCAAAGCTGTTGTGAACATTCAAGTACAAATCTTTACGTGGATATGTATCGCCATTTCTCCAGTAACTACCAGGGGGTGGGCTTGCTGAGTGACAGGCAGGTACATGAGAACGACTTGAGAAGCTGAAAAAGTGCTTCCAAGGCGGCGTTCCCATCAACAATTCTGATTTCCAACATTTCCAGTTGCTCCACGTCCTCGCTTACATTCAGTATTCTCACTCTTTAATACCAGTGATTCCAGCGGTGGGACTCAAAGTAGTTGAATTTGCGTTTGCCAGAGATGACACATGATATGATGTAACCAGCAGCTTTTCATGTGCTCATTTTCCATTTATAGATCTTCTTTGGTGACATGTCTGTCCAAATCATTTGTCTTTTTTTTTTTTTTTTAATTCAGGGTATCTTCTTAATATTGAGTTGTAAAAGGGCTTCATGTACTCTGGATGTCAGTTCTTCAGCAGATATGCTTTAAAAGCATTTTCTTACCAGTATACGCTTGTCTTTTCACTTTCTGAACAGTTACTTTTTAAATGAAAAGGTTTGCATTTTTAGAACACTTTAAGATTTACAGAAAAAGTGAGCACCTCTCTTTTCCTCACTCCACAAAGCTTCTCAAACACTGACTGGCATGGAGCAGTCTTTTTTCTAGAGCAACTATAGGAGAATCAACACTAATAAAGTTAAGTCTTCACTAATAAAAAAGTTAAGTCTTCACTAATAAAGTTAACGAAGCACCCTGCATCTCTCTAGGAATGTCTACAGGGGACCAAACGTTAAGTGACATAAGGGGGCTGACTCCTGACAAGCCCCCTACATTATTATCTGGAATGTTCTATTAAATATTGTGCATATTTAAATTAAATGAGGGAGCAAAATGAAACAAAAACACAAGGCCTTCTCCAATAATAAGTTTAGTTGTTTTATTTTCACTTCTAAAATAGGCCCAATGATAGGTTATCTATTTCATTTATATGTATATGTCCTTCTGCTGGTATGGCTTATTTATTTCAATTGATGGAAGAATCCTGACGGGATTTCTCACATTTTGAAAGCAAGCATAAAACATAAAAAACTCTACCACGTGCACTCTGGTGACCTAAGTGGGAAGGAAATCCAGAAGGGAGGGGATATATATATGTATGTATGGCTGATTCATTTTGCTGTACACTCAAAACTAATGCAATACTGTAAAGCAACTATTATCCAATAAAAATTAATTAAAAGATAAAATAATAATCCATTTAAAAAAGCCACAAGTCTCCAGGGACATGGGCTGAGGACAGCTGCAAGGGGACACTGGCAGAGGAGGAGAGGGGCTGGGACTGAAGTGAGCCCGCCATCGGGGCGGCTCAGAAAACACTCACTAATCCTCAAAACTGAAAAACTGAAAGGGAGAAGAACACAGATTTTTTAGTGTTCTAGAAAATTGTATAGACTCAGGATTCTCTCTCTATAATTTCTGAGTATGCACACGTGTGAAACAGATCCTCGGAAATGTGAAGATGTGCACACAAGACTATGCATTTCCCAGGAGGGCACATTGTGCTGCGACCCCACCACAACCCAGGGTCTGGTACACGGTGGACATTCAGTATTTATTCATTGATAAATTGTTGTTCATGCCAAAGATCCCGGTTTCCTCCCTTCTCTCCTCCAAACAGTTTTTTTAATGAAAGGCATCATGGCCACTGAAAAGTCTTTTCTCAGAGTTTTATGCTAATCTGGCATCAATTATGCTGGACACATGCACACACAGAGTACAAGAGTTTGGATGGAAAAGAGAACCTGTTCCACACCGCGGGTAGTTTGTCCAGGGCGCCACTAGATGGCGCGGCATATCCATTTAGCAGGAAAAAGCTCACACACAGAGGTGGTTTTCAAATGTTATTCACATGTTGTTGCTGTTGTCCATTTGCTAAGCTGTGTCTGATTTTGGGGACTCCATGGGCTACAGCTGGAGAAGGAAATGGCAACCCACTCCAGTATTCTGGCCTGGAGAATCCCAGGGACGGGAGAGCCTGGTGGGCTGCCGCCTATGGGGTCTCACAGAGTGGGTGTCTCGACTGGAGCGACTTAGCAGCAGTAGCAGCCCCATGGTCTACCGCATGCAGACTCCTCTGTCCTCCACTCTCTCTCAAGTTTGCTCAAATTCATGTCCATTGAGTCAGTAATGCCATTCAACCATCTCATCCTCTGTCATCCCCTTCTCCTCCTGCTTTCAATCTTTCCCAGCATCAGGGTCTTTTCTGGTGAGTCAGCTCTTCACATCAGGTGGCCAAAGTATTGGAGCTTCAGCTTCAGCATCATTCTTTCCAATGAATATTCAGGGTGGATTTCCTTTAAAATTGACTGGTTTCATCTCCTTGCAATCCAAGGGACTCTCAAGAGTCTTTTCCAGCACCACAATTCAAAAGCAAGCGTCAGCTCAAATGTAACACGTGTGAATTCCTGGACAAGACCCTGGCGTGAGTGTGCCATTTCATTTGTCTTGAAGAAGAAGAGGGCATCAGAGGATGAGACAGCTGGATGGCATCACCGATGCAATGGACATGAATTTGGGCAAACTCCGGGAGATGGTGAGGGATAGAAAGGCCTTGTGTGCTGCAGTCCGTGGAGTCACAAAGAGTCAGACACAACTGGGCAAGTGAACAACAACAGTCTGACTGTCACTAAACAAGCAACACTTTCTCCTGATACTATGGAGCACTCTGAGAACACAGTCCACTGTCAAACACATCCCCACCTTCAGTCCGTTCCTGAGGATTCCCAGACGACTGCAGAGCTGTCGTCCCCTCCAGCAGGACACGCCTAGAATTTCCTTCTCTCCCTTCCCTCCCTTCCCTCCCATCTACCTCTCTTTTCTCAGAACCCCACTGCTGCCCTGAAATAGGCACAGTCCCTGAACTCTCGTTCTGGGCACCTACACCCTTCATCAGCCACCTGCCAGGCCCACCTGCGGACACCTGGTCTGACTCTGGAAGCCACAGACAGACTCAGAGCCAAGGCTCAACTTCCCTTTGCCCCATGGGAGGGAGGTATCCTGGCGTCTCAAGTCTTCCTTCCAATAAACGTTGACCAGTTGTCAAATGCAGCATTTTACTCCATTCCCAGTGGCTCAGTGCTAGACCCCCGCTGCCAATGCAGGAGACACAAGCGATGCAGGTTCAGTCCCTGGGTTGGGAAGATCCCCTGGAGGAGAGCGTGGCTACCACTCCAGTATTCCTGCCTGGAGAATCCCCATGGGCAGAGGAGCCTGGCGGGCTGCAGTCCGTGACATGACTGAAGCGACTGAGCACAAGCACGAGCAGACTAGGGACTAATGGGTTGGGTGGAGGAGCATCTAGTGGAGAACTCAGCCTCCAATCCTAATAATCCTATCACATCAGGGGCCCCAAACCCAAAGGGGATGATTGACATGGACGACAGCTAGTTAACAGGATCCCATTGTGAGTGCTGGAAGAAAATGTGGAGGGTGGAAGGCTGAAGGAAGGCCCAGCAGAGAAAGTGTTGCTGAGCTTGAAGCATAAGAATTCTCTCAATGGAGCTGTGGGAAGTCTTGGGGAGGCCCACAGAGGCCATTGCATGTGCCCAACAAGAAGTTCTGGAAGCTTGAGTGCACAGTCAGCGGGAGTTGGCTGATTGTAAGGCGGAAACCAAGCGGAGGACGGACCAAGAGGGTCCCCTCTGACATTCCCACCTAAACATTAAGCTATGAGGAGCCGGCAAGGGCTTTCCAGGTCTCTTGCGGGGTGAACTGTGTCTCCTCCCAAGAAAGATATGAAGTCTTGACCCCAGTCCCTTTGAATGTGACCTGGTTTGGAAGGACACTGCAGATGTAATTGCTTAAGGGAAGATGGGGTCCAACATTCTCAGAAGAGGAGAAACACAGGAATGTGATGACAGGGGCGGCACCTGGAGCCCCGCGGCCGTGAGCCCAGGGATGGACACCAGAGGTTGTCCCCAAAACGCTGGAAGTTGCAGGAGATGAGGAAGGGTCCCCTGCACACACACGTGCCCTGGGGCCACCTTGGTTTTGGACTTTGGGCCTCCAGGTCTGAGGGGCAGGACCTTTCTGTTGTTTTAAGCACCCCCAGCCCCACCCCAAGGGTCTGGTGCTTTGTGACAGCAGCCCTAGGAAGTGAATACAAGGTCCTTGCTGCGCCTACTGGCCCCCAGAGCCTGGCCTGGAAGGCTCACCCTGGCCTCACCCCTCCTCATTCTCCTGTCCTTGCTTCCTGGGCTGGACTCAAGGTCCATCTGTCCCTTCAGGGAGCAACAGCCTCAGTCGTCCCAGGTTGGGTGTGTCTGAGCCCAAAGGACCCATGGGAGCAGGCATCGGGGCTAGCCCTCATCCTGGAACCCTCCTCCCATGCAGGCCAGGAGGGAGAGCTTCACAGAGCAGCCCTTTCCTCCTTCCACGCTCCATCCTGCCTCTGGGCCCTGCCCCCTGAGTTCCCAAAGCACCAGGCCTGAGCTGTGGGAGGCTTCGTTCTACTTGAATAACAGACTTAATTGTGAGTCACAGGGTCTTGACCTTGACCTTCTCATATTCAAGGTCTGAATATGAGATGGTTCTAATCCTTGAAAGTGATAGGATCAGCTTAGGGGCATACCCAGACCTTGGAAATAGGGATCAACCGTGCGTGTGCGTAGACAGAGTGGCCAGAGCAAAAAAGTTCCCTTTTCCTTGTCCCAATCAAGGTCAGTTCATTCCATAAATGAATTAAACACAGAGTGTTTTCTCCCTACTGACTTTATTATCTTCAGTTTTGAGAGCTGGCATCTCAAATGATCCTAATGACACTGAATCTATCTTAATTATAACCCTTCCTCTCAGGGCAGAGAGATGTCCATGGAAAAAGTTTTTAAATTTCTTAATTAACCTGTGATGACTTTATTTTGCCCAAGACTGTGCTCTGAAACCATTATGAAATATTCTGTATGTGCTACCCCAGAGTAGTTTTAGAAAAAAAAAAAATTTTAACTATACTATAAAGCAAAAAACAAGAACAAAAACTATAGCAATAAGCTGCTGAGTGACAAAAGATCAGAAAGACTATAAAAAAGAAAGCAACGACCAGTATTTAAATGTCCAGGTGTGTAGAGACGTATCTTGCACATATCATTTCAATGTTTGAAGATAAATGTTTTTAACCTGCTCCAAATCTGATTTTTGATGGTGAGGGCTTTATAAGCAAGCTTTAACTTATTACTATGTGGCTACTTACTATTTATTTTATTTTTCAAAGAAAGTTAATACTTCCTCTAAACAGAGACCAGATCTGAAGTCTAAAGAGTAGAAGCTTCACTGGAAGGAAATATTCATCTTTTCCTCTGTTTCCCTTTACACTTGGTCCCTTCCCACAGAGGAGACTCCCCTGGAGATGCAGTGAGCCTGCAGGTTCCTCACTGTGATCCCCATGAGGCCTGAGAGGGACCCGCACTGTTGTCACAGGGTCCTAAATGACATATCCGACTCACGCACGTGAGATGATTTACCTGCAATGGCTCAAGAGCATCCTGTCTTTTCACTCCAACTTGTCCTTTCCAGAATGTTCTTTAAGGTCAAGTGGGATTGGGGAGGCTGTGGGCATTTTGGGGACTTGATCCTGGCAAAGTCAAGCTAACGTGGGTTCAGGGGACGTGTTGCTGGGGGAATCTCTGGCCTCTGGCTGGTTCTTGATGGATGCTGCCACTGGGTTGCCAGGACTGTCTGAGGACAACAGAGCTTGCATCCCTGAGCCTGGGGGTGGGACTGCCCGAGGACCCTGAGGTTGGGACTGCCCGAGGACCCTGGGGTCTTCAGCCTCGCCCTACCATGAAGTCTGGGCCCCTCTTCACCTGCGTGACTCCTGGGCAACTGCTCCTCCAGACCCTCTTGGGGGAGGCCTCCTTGCTCTGCACCCCGGGTCCATGCACACCACTCAGCACTCCCCCACCAGGGCCTCCTGGGAAGACCACCCCGGATTCTCATCTGGAACTGCCACCAAAGCCATGCCAACTTGGAGACTATACCACTGTCAGTGCTTTTCTAGAACTTTCTCCCCCCAGGGATGGCAGTGGGTGGAGAGCAGCTGCTCCTTTCTTTGCTCCTCGAGGTCCCCTGAGAGAGGAAATGAGGAAGCTTCTTTCTGGTTCCTTCTGGGTGTTTCTCCTAGGCTTTCTCCCCAAGGATAAAGCAGAATTCTTCCTGAGTTCGCGTAAGAAGGGCTGTTATGTATTCAGGACTCGATATCTGCACACTGGGCTTCCCAAGTGGCCCTAGTGGTAAAGAACCTACTTGTGAGACAGGTTTCCCTGCAGGTTGAACCTTCAGGAGACATAAGAGAGGTGGGCTTGATTCCTGGGTCAGGAAGATCCCCCGGAGGAGGGCATGGCAACCCCCTCCAGTATTCTTGCCTGGAGAATCCCATGGACAGAGGAGCCTGGAGGGCTACAGTCCACGGGGTCACAAAGAGACATGACTGAAGCGACTTAGCATGCATGTACCTTCCCACTAGTCTGCTGTTTCCCGGAGCTTCTAGAAACCCCTGCTCCTCACCCCAGCCTCTCCCATGTGACCTCTAACTCCAGGAATGCTCAGGTTCTCTGAGCGCTCAGGAGACAATCCGATAACGTTAAATGCAAGGCTGAGTTATCTCCCGGGCACAGAGACTGCGTAAACAGCCCCAGATGCCTGGGGAATAAGTGCAGGGTGGGTGCTGGGGACCACGCACCTGTCGGAACCAGGCTCTTCCACGCCAGACTCTTCTGGGACTGAGACCCATACTGTCTCAGGAGGATTTGTCTCCTCCCACCCAGCTCATTGCATTGATGGGACTCCCCTGTTCTGTCTGCATCGAAGTGACTCCACTGTTCGCCTGAGAGTGTTTACTACTCCAGGAAACGCCTGCTCAGAAAGCTACAGATTCCTTGGTCTTCCCATGTCTTCCTGAAACACCATCGGCTTTTCAACAGGGAACATTGCAGATAATTAACACCCCGAGTCACTTTCAACCCCTGCCTCTGAATCTTTGCCTGCTGTGTCGAACAGTCCTAATAGCGAGGCTGGTGCACTCACCCGACCTTCATCAAGACTCCTTCACGTGAGAACCCACCTTAACCAGACGTCGGAATCTCAGTGAGGATCCCAGCTTTGGCCTCCTCCCTCTGATTCTCCGACCCTCCCAACCCAGGCCCTGCCTCGCTCGCCCCCACAATAAGAAGAAACACAACTTGGTCTGCTTATCAGCAGATTATCTGGGTGATATTTCTGAGGAGCTGGAATTTGATAACAGAAAGAAAAGAGAAAAAGAGAAGTAAGAGTTCTCCCTGCTGTACACTAGGTCCTTATTAGATACTTCATATATAGCAGCGTATGGGGAAAGAATCTTCTAAAAAGTGGACACATGTATATGCGTAACTGATTCACTTTGCTCTACACCTGAAACTAATACAACCCTGTAAAGCAGCGGTTTTGTTGCTCAGTTGCGCAGTCATCTCTGGCTCTCTGAGACCCCCGGACTGCATCACACCAGGCTTCCTGCTCTTCACTACCTCCTGGAGGCTGCTCAGACTCATGTCGCTGGAATCAATGATGCCATCCAGCCATCTCATCCTCTTCCGCCCCCTTCTCCTCCTGCCCGCAGTCTTTCCCAGCACCAGGGTCTTTTCCAATGAGTCAGTTCTTTGCATCACATGGCCAAAGTATTGGAGTGACATCCTGGGAGCAAAGGCTCTGTGCTGTGCCAGGGAGTAAGGGGTGGGGTGGCGGGGGGGAATGTTTGCTCCCCGCTTCTGTACCCATTGGGACCCCAGAAGAAGCCAGAACTCAGATTCCGAAGGGACAGAATGGTCTAGCAAGTCACTGGAAATTCAGATCTAGGTAAGCACAGGAACTCTTTCACATCCTCAAGCTGTGAGGGTTAGGAATATCCATATTCTTTAAACTGAATAGGGAAAATAAAAGAAAAACCTGGTTAATTGACAACATTTTCATGGCCATTCTTTCTTTAATAAGCAATTTTGAGGCCATTTACTATGTCCCTTTAGACCTACCATGCCTTTCAACTTTAACGAGCTTCTTGTATGGAATTTTTATAATTTTTACTTTTTGTATTAGAGAAGTTAGTATTTGCTGATGGGCCTGAAGCCAGCTGAACATGCTTTAGAAGTTTCCAAGGTATCTGATTGAGTTTATCAGCTGCTTTCTCGGAGCTTCTTTACTGCCTCTCTGAAGGATTAGAGAGTTTGTTCATAAGTGTGCCGAGATGACACGATGAAACACTAAATCAGAAAGGAGCCTCACAGACAGGGCGGATTCCTGGGCGGCTTTGTTGAGTAACGAAAGACCAACAGCTCCCCCTAGTGAAATAACAGGGGTACTAAACGTTTCTGTGGCTTCCCGGGTGGCTCAGATGGTAAAGAACCTGCCTGCCATGAGGGAGACCCTGGGTTGCGAAGATCTCCTGTCGTAGGGAATGGCAACCCACTCCAGTGTTCTTGCCTGGACAGTGCCGTGGACAGAGGAGCCTAGTGGGCTACAATTCATGGGATCGCAAAGAGTCAGACACAGCTGAGCCACTAACACTAAACATGTCTATGAGCTAACTTGAGAGACCTATTACATCAGCTTGAATTCAGGGTCAAACCTTTTTCTACTGCAGATCTTCAGAAGTAGAATCAAAAACTATCAGTAAAAATTCTGATCACCAGTTAGGAATAAGTTAAACAATATATTAACTATTATATTTATAACTGAAAGACCATCATATAATACGCTTGATTTTTATGTTTATTATTATTTTCAAATATTTTACTTTAATATTTGGCTGCAGCGGATCTTATATGCTCCATTTTTGTTATGGCACGTGAACTCTAGGTTGCAGCATGTGGGATCTAGTTCTCCGACCAGGGATTGAATCTGGGCCCCGTGGCGTTGGGAGTGTGGAGCCTTAGCCACTGGAACATCACAGAAGCCCCTCGTATACTTATTTACATAGTTTTGTTGTTGTTCTTCAGTTGCAAAGTCATATCTGACTTTTTGTGTCCCCATGGACTGCACCAGGCTAGGCTTCCCTGTCCTTCATTATCTCTCAGAATTTGCTCAAACTCATGTCTTAAATCTGAAAAAAAAAAAGATAAAAGTGAATTTGTCTCAGAACAATCATTCATCTTCACTTATCAAAACAGTCATAAGGGCTTATTAAAAGGACAGCAAATATTGAAAGATTACTGGTAAGGTCAAAATATTTTGACTGGATTTTCATGAGAATTTAATAAATATGGCTAAGAAACTGCCACTAATACATTTAGGGGAAATTATAAAATGCCAAGAAAGAAACACATATTTTATTTTTCTTTTCTCCAGATGTGAACAGTGCTTAGTAGAGATTGGAATCTTCCTGTCTTCCCTACCTGGTTCATTCATCGAAATGGAAAATTATTCTGCATAACTCTCAAGTAGTGCATGACAAGAGAGAAGTGATTCCCAGAAGACTTTAAAATTAAATGAAAAGAGACTAAAGGCCCAAATTACATGGAGCCACAAATTACACACAGAAGTCAAATCAATAACTTTTGACAATTTAGTGGAAACGGCTTGACAGAGAAGAAATTACTTCTTTCAGATTCTACTAATTGTTGAATAGAAAACATATTCATGGAATTCATTCACAGTTGAAGTGCATTCACGGGTTAGAGAAAAGCTCTTATCAAATTACACTTTTAAATGTAAGCAATATAGAGTGGTTAATATTTAATATTAATCTACCATTTGGGGGCATTCAATGAAAAGGGCAAAGTTCAAGCTTTGAACCAGGAAGCAAAACATTCAAAGTTGGTTGGATTTTCAGGCAGAAACACAAGTCTAATAATCCATGTTGAGTTATAGAGTGTCTGATGCAGACACCTAGAAAAATGAGTTTCCAAACAATTAGTTTTCATCAACAGTATCTGATGGGTCTAAGAACCCCATCTAAATGAGTGTCATTTCTGGAAAGAGATCTAAATTTAGAGCCTTGCTAGTGTCCAGCATTATCCTCCCAAGCCTCTTGAGATGCACCTGTCCTGACCACGGAAGTCCATCCAGCTGAGGGGAGCTCACTGCTTCCAGCTCAGAAGTTAGGACAGCCCACCTCCCACTTGCCTGCTTTTAATCCTTTGTGTCTCCCTGGTGACCTTGGTTCTTTGATTCTGTTGTTTTTCCCCCTCTCTCAAGAACTTTGCTAAGGCGACAAGAAAAGGAAGCATATTTTCCCAAAGTAACATCTTTTCCATCATTGTAAATGAGACTATGTTTACACATGATCACTGTTGCAATAACAATGAAAACACAGTAGAAAGTTTGTGATTCCAACAGTCTGGATACAAGATACCCTGACCAGTTCTTCCACTTACACCAACAAATCCTGCTGGGCTACAAAATAAAAAAAGATATTGATAACCTAATAAGAATCTTTTAAAAATGATACAAACGAACTTGTTTACAAAGCAGAAATAGACTCACAGAAGAAGTAGAATCCCACGGACACAGGAGCCTGGTGGGCTACAGCCCATAGCGTTGCAGTCGGACATGACTGAAGTGACTTAGCACACACACAGAGAAAACAGATTCCACCTTGAATTGTATTTTTAGCAAAAGGAAAATCTATCTGAAATGAAAGTAAAATAAGCTAATTTTCAGATCAATAAAAACTTTTCCAGCTGGTTTTTTTTGCCATGCCCCAAGGCCTGTGGGATCTTAGTTACCTGATCAGGGATAGAACCAACACCTCCAGCCTTGGAAGCTGGGAGTCTTAACCATTGGACCACCAGCGATGTGCCTTCTAGCAGTAACTTTTGTTAATGAAATTCTGAAGGCAGTGTTTCATGAAAAGGAAGGGCACTTCAAATGTAGATCTGAGATGAAAGATGATGCTGTGAAAGTGCTGCACTCAATATGCCAGCAAATATGGAAAACTCAGCAGTAGCCACAGGACTGGAAAAGGTCAGTTTTCATTCCAATCCCAAAGAAAGGCAATGCCAAAGAATGCTCAAACTACTATACAATTGCACTCATCTCACACGCTAGGAAAGTAATGCTCAAAATTCTCCAAGGCAGGCTTCAGCAATACATGAACCGTGAACTTCCAGATGTTTAAGCTGGTTTTAGAAAAGGCAGAGGAACCAGAGATCAAATTGCCAACATCTGCTGGATCATCGAAAAAGCAAGAGAGTTCCAGAAAAACATCTATTTCTGCTTTATTGACTATGCCAAAGCCTTTGACTGTGTGGATCACAATAAACTGTGGAAAATTCTGGAAGAGATGGGAATATCAGACCACCTGACCTGCCTCTTGAGAAACCTATATGCAGGTCAGGAGGCAACAGTTAGAACTGGACATGGAACAACTGGTTCCAAATAGGAAAAGGAGCACATCAAGGCTGTATATTTTCACCCTGCTTATTTAACTTATATGCAGAGTATATCATGAGAAACGCTGGGCTGGAAGAAGCACAAGCTGGAATCAAGATTGCCGGGAGAAATATCAATAACCTCAGATATGCAGATGACACCACGCTTATGGCTGAAAGTGAAGAGGAACTAAAAGCCTCTTGATGAAAGTGGAAGAGGAGAGTGAAAAAGCTGGCTTAAAGCTCAACATTCAGAAAACGAAGATCATGGCATCCGGTCCCATCACTTCATGGGAAATAGATGGGGAAACAGTGGAAACAGTGTCAGACTTTATTTTGGGGGGCTCCAAAATCACTGCAGATGGTGACTGCAGCCATGAAATTAAAAGATGCTTACTCCTTGCAAGGAAAGTTATGACCAACCTAGACAGCATATTCAAAAGCAGAGACATTACTTTGCCGACTAAGGTCCATCTAGTCAAGGCTATGGTTTTTCCAGTAGTGATGTATGGCTGTGAGAGTTGGACTGTGAAGAAGGCTGAGCACCAAAGAATTGACACTTTAATTGATACTTTTAATTGAACTGTGGTGTTGGAGAAGACTTTTGAGAGTCCCATGGACTGCAAGGAGATCCAACCAGTCCATTGTAAAGGAGATCAGTACTGGGTGTTCTTTGGAAGGACTGATGCTAAAGCTGAAACTCCAGTACTTTGGCCACCTCATGGGAAGAGTTGACTCATTGGAAAAGACTCTGATGATGGGAGGGATAGGGGGCAGGAGGAGAAGGAGACGACAGGGGATGAGATAGCTGGATGGCATCACTGACTCGATGGACGTGAGTCTGAGTGAACTCTGGGAGTTGGTGATGGACAGGGAGGCCTGGCATGCTGCGATTCATGGGGTCTCAAAGAGTCGGACACGACTGAGCAACTGAACTGAACTGAACTGAGATGTAAGAGGGAGCACAAGGAGGGATAAACCTATGCAAATGATGGCTGTGTAAAATAGTATCAGTCAACTCTGTAGGATTTAAAAAACAAGATAAAAAAATGTACTACAAAAGAGGAGTATGCAAAGTTACGGTGTTCCAAATTCCTTAGATCATTTAGCAAAGTTTTTAAGATATTATGTGACTTTAAATTTGATTAAGTTAAACAATGTCATCGATGGGACTGGTGAGAGACACAGGTGGGATTCCCAAGGTTGTGGTAATGCGCCATTTCATAATCTAAGCTATGGACACACAGTTGTGCATTTTATCTGTTGCTTTCTTTTCTTACCCATCTTCATATCTGTGTTATGAATTAGCCAGGAGAGAGGTCTGTATGATGAGCCAGCTGCTGTTCAGTCACTATGTCATGTCCGACTCTTTGTGACCTCCTGGGCTGCAGCACGCCGGCGTCACTGTCCTTCGCTATCTCCCGGAGTTTGCTCAAACTCATGTCCATTGAGTCGGTGACACCGCCAACCATCTCATGCTCAGTCTCCCTCTTCTCCTCCTGCCCTCAATCTTCCCCAGCATCAGGGTCATTTCCAATGAGTTGGCGCTTCACGTCAGGTGGCTGAAGTATTGGAGACAGTTGAGTGAAATATAATACTGCTTTCAAGGTGCTTACGGTGCACTGAAGGAAACCGAAATGTCCTTGAACGATTAAAGTTCAACGGAGGAACTGAAAAGCAGCTAGGAATCTTGCACAGCCAGTAACGGGAGAGGAGAGGCCAGACAGCGAAGTGGGGCTCATCAGGCTGACTGAGTAGGACTGGTGAAAGGGGCGGCCCTGGCAAGGGATGAATAGTCTGTCCAGTTCACAAGTTGAACAGACCAGTTTCCGGTAGAAAACTGAAAATAAAAACAATGATTGTATTGTTTGCCTACTTTAGTCCTCATTTCCTAGAAAGACTAACTGGAAGGGCAGCAGGGTCACTTTCAGGTATTCCTCTGTAACAATCTGCCCTCTTTAGCTGCAACATGAAAGCTGGAGCTCAGGTGCAAGTCTTGTCCAAGAAGCCTAGCTGGGGAGCAATAAAGCAAGACTTAGGAGTTTATGTTCCAGTGTTCCTGCCTGGGAAATCCCATGGACGGAGGAGCCTGGTGGGCTGCAGTCCATGGGGTCGCTAAGAGTCGGATATGACTGAGCGACTTCACTTTGAGTTTTCACTTTCATGCACTGGAGAAGGCAATGGCAACCCACTCCAGTGTTCTTGCCTGGAGAATCCCAGGGACGGGGGGAGCCTGGTGGGCTGCCGTCTATGGGGTCGCACAGAGTCGGACATGACTGAAGCGACTTAGCAGCAGCAGCAGCATATGTATTCAAACCTTTTTACAGATACAGTGTAGATCTTTGAACTGCAGGGGCCATCCCTGTCCTTCACTGGCTATTAGATGTTTTAGGTAAAGCAAAAACTCAAATACACATGGAGAGAAATTGCATCCGTAGTTAAGAACAAGAGCATTGCTAGGAATCTGAGAGTCACAAGGAGGGTGTGTTAGTCATAAAGAAAACCTTCCTTTATGCACTCCTTTTATTGGGAATGACTTGGGTGCCGTTACACCAGTTCTCTGTCCTACAGCTTCCAGATTTACAATGATTACCCAACATGATTGATCAATAAACTATCTAATAACTCATCAGGGTGGCTGCAGTATAAGGGACTTTGCATTTTGTGATTGAAAATCCTCTCAAACTATCACTTGTAACTTTGATCTTATTCTAAACCTATTATCAATGATGTTGGAGATTTATTGGTTGAATTTGGCTAATGGAATCTCCAACAAGTCAACCACAATGTTTCCCCTGAGACTTGTATTCTAAACAGCGCAGGTATTGTGCTTGTTCCAGTGGATTCTAACTGTGGGTCTACCACTGCTTGACCATGGGAACTTCAAGATTCTTTGCCTCTCTGAGATCAGACGTCCTTTGAATAATGGAAACAGCACTACTCCACCTCCTAACTCCCCAAAGGGTCTTGGGAAAATCAGAAATGAAAATAGTTATTTCTTTGAAAACTAGAAGGTTTTACACACACACACACACACACACACACACACACAATATTATTTTTCATAATTGAACAATTTAGGAAATTAATTTACTTATTTAGTTTTATTAGGTATAGTGGATATAAAGGGAACAGTACATGTTTAAAATATAAGTTGAAAAGTTTTAGCGCACACACACACACACCAAAGTTTCTTCTTATTCTTAGATAATTTTTGCTCCTGTCTGTTTCCCTTCTTCCTTTCTAATCTAAAAGATTCTTTCTTTTCCCTCTAAAATTTCATTGGTTAGGACCTCTAGTACAATGTTGAATAGAAGTGATGAGAGTGGACATCTTTTCCTTGTTTCTGATCTCAGAGAGAAAGACTCCAGTCTTTACCCACTAAGTATGATGTTAACTGTAGGTGGTTTGTAGATGCTGTTTATCAGGTCAAGGAAATTCCCTTCTATTTCTAGTCTGTAAACAGTTTTTTTTTTCTTAATCAGGAATATCAGTTTTTATCAGATGTTGAATTTTGCCAAGTAGTTTTCCTGCATTTATTGAGGTGATCAGGTAGCGTGTTACTATATGAATTATATGATTGATTTTCAAATGTTAAACCAACCTTGTATTTCTAGAATAAACCCCACTTGGACTTGATATGTTATCCTTTTAATATATTGTTTGATTAAGTTTGCTACAACTTTGTTAAGGATTTTTACATCTATATTCTTAAGGATGTTAGTCATCTTTCTTGTGATATTTTAGTCTTGTTTTGGTATCCAAGGAATGCTGGTCTCAGAATGAATAGGTGAGCATTCCCTCATCTGGAATTTCATTGATGAGTTTGTATAGAATTAATATTATTTCTTCCTTAAGTATCAGAGCTGCAAATGCCTTCCCACCCACCCACCTCCACTCTGCAACTGAGTCATCTTTTCCTGTTTCTTTGCCTGTCTAGCACTCTCTGATTGAATAACAATCGTGGTTTGAATTTTACCTTGTTAGAATCTGGATATTATGTGTTACTATATGGATTTCTGCGCTTCGTTCTGGAATGCCGTGCATTTCCTTCAGAAGGATTGGCTCCTTTTGTTTTAGCTTTGTCGACTGGGTCCAGGCAGATCCCCTTTTGAAGTTTTTTTCACTACTATTTCAGGACTACATGAATCTTTAAACTGATAATATAAGTTTTAAATTTGCCTTATTGAACTATAGTTGATTTACAGTGCCCTGTTAATTTCTGCTCTACAGTAGAGTGATTCAGTTATACACATACACATATGTTCTTTTTCATACTCTTTTCCACTATGGTTTTATTACAGGATATTAATATAGCTCCCTGTGCTATACAGTAGGATCATATTTATCCATCCGATATATAATAGTTTGCATCTGCGAATGCAAGCTCCTTCTCCATCCCTCCTCCACCCCCTCCACCCCAACTGATGTGGTATAAATGACAAGGGTTCCAGTTTTTCTGCCCGAATGATGGCTGGTCCCGTGTGAGCTGAAGCAGCTGTTCTCCGTAATTCTTTCTGGTGGTTCTTTTCCTGGCCTTGGGTAGTTTCATCACGTGCAGATGCTGATCAGCATTCTGCAAGCTGAGGGGAGGGGGCCCTCTGCAGATTTTGAGTTCTGTCTATGGAGCTCTTGCCTCTCTGGTTCTCTGCCCAGAGAACTCCAGCCCTTCTGACTTCCTCGTCCTCCCAGTACCTTCTCGTGAACTCAGAGAGCCTGCCTGGCTCTACCTGATGGCCCTCCCCTCCAGGTGATGCTGGGCTAACCTCGTCTGTTTCTCCTTTCTCAGGAATCACTCTCCTCTGCTCATGTCCAATTTCTGAAAATCATCGTTTCATGGATTTTGTCCTCTTTTTTCTATATCCCATCTTGACTGGAAGTGAAAGTCTTTGTGACCCCATGGACTTTAGCCCACCAAGCTTCTCTGTCCATGGGGATTCTCCAGGCAAGAATATTGAAGTGGGTTGCCATGCCCTCCTCCAGGGAATCTTCCCAACCCAGGGATCTAACCCAGGTCTCCCACATTGCAGGCAGATTCTTTACCATCTGAGCCACCAGGGAAGTCCTCAAATTTACTATTTATACTAATTTCAGTTTACATAATTCTGTCTTCTCTGCCTGCCTTTCCACTTTTAATCAGATGTTAGGACTTCATGAAACCGAAGTCATGTTAAAGGAGAATCCAGGGTTTGGGGGAAAGCAGGAAGAAAGAATTAATCAAGTTAAAGATAAAAATAGTTAAATACCTTCAGTAGGTTCCTCCTACCTGTGAAACATCAGGCTTGGTGCCATTAGACTTTGCATGAACCATGACCCTCTATGGATTTAGAGTCAAATGCAGTTGTTGTTGGTGTTCAATCGCCAAGTCATATCTGATTCTTTGCCACCCTATTCCCTGTCCTTCACTATCTCCCGGAGTTTGCTCAACGTTATGTCCATTGAGTCAGTGATGCCATCCAACTATCTTATCCTCTGCCACTTGCTTCTCCTCCTGTCCTCAATCTTTCCCAGCATCAGGGTCTTTTCTAATGAGTCGTCTCTTCACATCAGGTGGCCAGAGTATTAGAGCTTCAGCTTCAGTATCAGTCCTTCCAATGAATTTTCAGGGTTAATTTCTTTTAGGAATGACTGATTTGATCTCCTTGCAATCCAAGAGACTCTCAAGAGTCTTCTCCAGCACCACAGTTTGAATAGGAAAAGTTTTCTGAGACTTGAGGATTTCACTTTGAAAAAGAGCACACCCTTACCCATTTCTCTTTCGCCTTCTGCTTCTCCCTCCATTCATTTCCTAAGCCTCCCAGAAAACTGTTCCCCCAGCACGACAGCCTGGGTTTGCTGCTTGGAAGTTCTGCATGTCTGGGATCCTTCCCTGATTGCTAGGGACTTCCCAAAGCTTCCTACTCAACCATTCAGCCCTGGTCTGGGAAAAAATGATGAAGCCAATAGCTTCATGCACTCAGGGATGATATTAAAAAGCCTGACTCTTGTGCGCATCTCTGTTCATTTACGCCTTCTGTTGTCCTGCGGTTGCTGATGCTTTATTTATGTTGGGCGTGCGGACTGCTGTGCCGGCCCTTTCAAAGTGTCTGGCACTGTTGCGGGAGCGTTCAGTTCTGCTACATTTGTGTCACACATTTGCGACACACTGAAAGCATGAAGCTAGGAGGTTCAGGGAAATGTCAGCCTGGGATGGGTGTGAGGCTAGCTGTGTTTCTCCATCTACCAGAAGAAACATTACTTTAAATTGATTTGTCGTTTTCAAAACCACAATCCCAATGAATGTTTCATAAGAGGCTACCACCACCTTTTACGGGGACACTGGTGGTCCCTGCAGACTCCAGATCTGCTATGAGTTGATTTTCAGACTTCTGCTTATTCTTTGAACTGCCAATCAAATCATGCAGTAACTTCTCCTTAATGGAAACTTAGCTAAAGAAAGAGCTGTATCTTCCGGGTATGGATAGGCATGATGCTCAACTGTGCCCTCCCTCGAAAGCGAAGCTTAGGAAGGTGTTCAGGAGTAAAGACAAGCCTTTGGTGGGAGTGAGACCCTACGAAGCACGGGGACCAAGGTACCAGGAAGCAAACTCTTCCCCATCTCTTCACCTGGCTACAGTTAGGACTCAGTCTTTGTGTTCCTTGTGTTTATGTACCTTGTCTGACTCCTCTTTGAGACTGAGACCTGAATATGTGGCTCTGGGTTATGTCATATATCCCTCATATAGGTGATGTCACACAATATTTGTCTTTCTCTGACTTATTCCACTTAGCATAATGTTCTCAGGATCCATGCATGTTGCCACAAACGGTAGGTTGTCCTTACTCGTGGCTGTATAATATTCCATCAAATGAGTACATACCACATTTTCTTTATCCATTTATCCAATGACAGACATTTAAATTATTTCCATATTTGGGCCACAGTGAACATGGGAAGCACATACCTCTTTAACATCCTGTATTCATTCTCTTTGGATAAATACCCAGAAGTAGGATTGCTAGGTACTTCTACTTTTAATTTTTTTTGAGGAATCTCCTTCCATGCTAGCTGCGCCAGGTTACATTCCTGTCAACAGTGCACATGGGTTCTCTTTCCTCCAAATCCTGGCCAAAGGTTATTTCTTGTCTTGTTGATAACAGTCATCCTAAGAGATGTGAGTTTTGATTTGCATTTCCCTGATGGTTGGTGATATATGAATGAGGACATCTCACTTCCCTTGTTTCATTCACAGCTGACACTCCTTGACATCCACCTGAATTAAGATACTAAATGTGCACAGATGTTTCTTTTCCTTGGTTAAGGCTCCTTTGTCCTCTTCTCCATCATTCTGATTTCCAGTCCTCCACCATCTGCCACTATTTATTTAGGCTCTTCCTCATTTCCATTTCATAATTTTTAAAAATACTGACTTTTGATTACTGTTTCATACTTCCAAAGTCCTTAATTGTTTTTTTTAAAGCCAGTCAGGAATATTTTAAAAAAAATAGCATTACCAAATGATGACATTGAATAAAAACCAAATGCCAAGAGCTGTCAGCTAAATGAATAAAACACTACAGTTTTTCATCCAAGCCAGAATGGATCACGGTGGGTGATTTCTTAAATACAGATAACCCTTACTTGACTGCTGGGTCTCTAAAAAGATCCGAAAGTCAGGGAAACCCAGTTGAAAATGCAAATATTCTTGTGCCTGGGAAGAGCTACCAGGTTAGTGCGTGTTACCTAAGCACAGGGGGTGGAATGGGGAGGTCTTGCGGGTAGACAGGCCTGGAAAGGATAAGGTCACTGGAATACCCGATGAGAAAGGAACTATGAGAGAACCTAGAGAAAAGATGTGAAAAGAGATTTAACAAAGGCCAGATGAAGAAGGGGGGGGAGGCAGGGGGAGGGGAGGGAAATCAGGAAGCACGTTAGGAAAATTAGACAGTCACCGTCAAAGGAATTGGGTCTCCTGCTTCTCCTCTCCTTCGTCCCTTTCCAATCTGCCTGTGTACGTTTACTATCTGGCACACCTACTCTTTCTAGTTCTCTGTCTCTTTCTGAATCCAGCATCATTGCTGAGTATCGGACACTGTGGCATCTGCTAGGGCAGAGGCATATGGGCTAGTATTCTTGGCTGGAGAATCCTATGGACAGAGGAGCCTGGCAGGCTACAGTGCATGGGAGGCAAACAGTTGGAGATGACTGAATGACTTCCACTTTCCCTTCACAGGACGAAGGTACCAGGATATGGACCCCTGCCCTGAGCAGCAGCCAGAGGAGGAGGGCGATGGGGGGAGAGGGGGCAGGTGGGACATGGAAGATGAGAACACAACTGCCGAATAGGCTTTTTGCAGGGTAATGGTTTTTATTAACTAATCACAAAGCTTAACATAATCCCAAGAATGACATTTTACAGGTTTAACAGATTCAGCAGTTCCATCAACTAGCTAGATTAGCCCCAATGACACAATAAAACTCTTCTGTTTACCGAAAGTCTGTAAGACAGTGAGCCCTAGGCATTCTTCCAGAGAGTAGAATAGACAGTGAAAATAAATGGAACAGAAAATAGATGGAAAGAGGCAGGGGGCGGGGAGGGAGAGGGAGGGAAAGAAGAGAAAGTGTGAGGAGTAAACATGAAAAGGACACGGAATTGGATGCCTGAGGATAAGAGCTGGAGGGATTTGAGAAGTCATTGACAGTCATTGTAGGAGTCGGGCTGAACTCAGAATCAAGGTGGCACAGCAGCCTCTTGTTCTACAAGAGTATTCTGGAAAGAGTTTTTCTTCAGCAACATCAACAAGCACCATTTGACACCGGCTAACCACAGTAGAATCCTTCCATATAAGTTCCTGTCAAAAAGTTTCACAACCATCTTTTTGGAGCCAAGCAAATTATTTTTAACCAGGAGACACCAAAGGCTCTCTGAAGTAGGTCAGCAAACAGAAGTCTGTGTTCTTCCGCTGCTGATGCTAATCTCATGACTCAAAACGGTTGTAAAGGATACACATCAACAACAAACATGCAGAAAGGTTAACAAAAACCTAGCCCCTAAAGCATGGAGGACTCCCAGGTCTCTGGTTTACTGCTTCTGAATCTATAGATAACTGAGCCGAGATCCAGTGAGTTGAGTGATGTCTCCAGAGCCAAGGGCAAAGCGGGGGCTGAACGTAAATCCTGGCATTCTGACTCCTGAAAGCAGCATCTCCTCGGCTACACCACCCTCTGCTAGTAACACCTGTGAAGAAATAGATTCTATATCCTCTTTTTCTTCAGCCCTCTGCTTTCAGGATTCTCTTCCAGATTCCAGGTAAGGTCATAGAGCAAGACTCGTGCATTGAACAATCTAAGCTCGGGGCGCAAAATTGAAATGCTTTTATTTTCTCCAATTGCTGCCTTTAACTATACTTGCCTACCTCCTAAACACATCTTGGGTAAATCCCTCAGTTCTTTTGTTAATTTTAGGTATTAAAATGTGTCTGCTCCTGTTTAAAACCTCAATTTCCTTTCTTCTTGTCGACTCACCATGTGGTTCTTACAGTTTGCTCCACACTGAAAGAATAATTTCAATTTATTTAATTGTTCATCTTTACCACTTTTGCTTCATCTTCTCATTACTTAAAAAAAAATCAACACTTTAATTTGAAATAATTTTGGCCAGAGAAAAGTTTCAAAATGGTATAAAGAATTCCTACATATTCTTAGCCCATAATTTCCCAGTAATAATATTTTACTTCTTTTGCTTTATTATTTGGTTATATATATATATATATATATAAAGCTATATTTGTATACACATTTTCTTACACATTTGTATACACATTTGAGAGTAAGATATAGACATCATGCTTCTTTGCTCCTAAATACTTCAGTATGTATTTCTTTTTAAAACTGACTTTCTCTTATATGACCATGAAATGACTTTCAAAGCATAAAGTTGACATTGATACAACACTGTGATCTACTCTACAGACCTTCTTCAAATTTCAGAATCATCCCACTAATGTCCTCATAATAAAATCAGAAAATTAATTTTTTCTGGTTCAAGATCCAATTAAGTATCATATATATTACCTTTAATTGTCATTTTTCCTTTTGCTTCTTTTCTCTGGAACAATTTTTTAGTTCTTTTTTTCTTCTTTTTATTGGCTTGAAAGTAAAAACCATCTACACTGCAGAATTGTGCTCTATTCAGTTCAGTTCAGTTCAGTCACCCAGTCGTGTCCAACTCTTTGTGAACCCATGGCCTGCAGCACACCAGGCCTCTCTGTCCATCACCAACTCCCAGAGTTTACTCAAACTCATGTCTATTGAGTCAGTGATGCCATTCAACCACATAATCCTCTGTTGTCCCCTTCTCCTCCCACCTTCAATCTTTCCCAGCATCAGGGTCTTTTTAAATGAGTCAGTTCTTCACATGAGGTGGCCAAAGTATTGGAGTTTCAGCTTCAACATCAGTCCTTCCAATGAATATTCAGGACTGATTTCCTTTAGGATGGACTGGTTGGATCTCTTTCCAGTCCAAGGGACTGTCAAGAATCTTCTCCAACACCACAGGTCAAAAGCATCAATTCTTCAGCACTCAGCCTTCTTTATGGTTCAATTCTCACATCCATACATGACCAGTGGAAAAACCATAGCTTTGACTAAACAGACCTTTGCTGGCAAAGTAATATCTCTGCTTTTTAATATGCTGTCTAGTTTGGTCATAACTTTCCTTCCATGGAGTAAGCATCTTTTAATTTTATGGCTGCAGTTACCATCTGCAGTGATTTTGGAGCCCCCCCAAAATAAAGTCTGACACTATTTCCACTGTTTCCCCATCTATTTGCCATGAAGTGATGGGACCAGATGCCATGATCTTAGTTTTCTGAATGTTGAGCTTTAAGCCAAACTTTTCACTCTCCTCTTTCACTTTCATCAAGAGGCCCTTCAGTTCTTCTTCACTTTCTGCCATAAGGGTGGTGTCATCTGCATATCTGAGGTTATTGATATTTTTCCTGGCAATCGTGATTCCTGCTTGTGCTTCATCCAGCCCAGTGTTTCTCATGATGTGCTCTGCATGGAAGTTAAACAAGGGTGTGCTCTATTAGGGTTTGCTACTTATTTTTCAACCTGATTTTTCTTTGTGTTTTTTAATAGTGACAAATAGAGTTAAAGATCACAAGAGAAGATTCTCTTCTCATACATTCAGATAACAAGTCTATGAGTTCTTACTTCTTATACTAAAATGTTCTGAAGCATCTTTCAAACTGCATTTTAAGAGGTTAAATCACTGCAAATGGTGACTGCAGCCATGAAATTAAAGACACTTACTCCTTGGAAGAAAAGTTATGACCAACCTAGATAGTATATTCAAAAGCAGAGATATTACTTTGCCGACTAAGGTCCGTCTAGTTAAGGCTATGGTTTTTCCTGTGGTCATGTATGGATGTGAGAATTGGACTGTGAAGAAGGCTGAGCGCCAAAGAATTGATGCTTTTGAACTGTGGTGTTGGAGAAGACTCTTGAGAGTCCCTTGGACTGCAAGGAGATCCAACCAGTCCATTCTGAAGGAGATCAACCCTGGGATTTCTTTGGAAGGAATGATGCTAAAGCCGAAACTCCAGTACTTTGGCCACCTCATGCGAAGAGTTGACTCAGTGGAAAAGACTCTGATGCTGGGAGGGACTGGGGGCAGGAGGAGAAGGGGACAACCGAGGTTGAGATGGCTGGATGGCATCACGGACTCGATGGACGTGAGCTGACACTCCGTGAGTTCACGTGAGTGAACTCCGGGAGATGGTGATGAACAGGGAGGCCTGGCATGCTGCGATTCATGGGGTCACAAAGAGTCGGACATGACTAAGCGACTGAACTGAACTGAACTGAACTGAGTGATCTTTAACTTTATTTTTTACTATTAAAAAAAGAGAGGGAAAGAAGGAAGGATGGAAAGTAACAAAGGAAAATGTGTGACTTATAATTTTATACATGGCATTGTTGAGAACACCCCGGACAGAAGACCACTTCTGATTTTACTACGCATGGATGAAAACCAAATCTACTGTGTACAATTTTACCTGTATGAGTTAGTTATCTGTTGTAGTATAACAAGTCACTCTTAAACAAAACTACTTTGAACAATGAATATTATGTTTGTTCATGATTCTCTGGGTCAGCGAGCTGGGCTGGGCTCAGCTGGGTGGTTCTGCTGGTCTCACCTGCCATCACTCCTGGAGCTGCAGTCATCAGGGGGCTCCACTGGTTGGCACTGGCTGTCAGCTGGACATCTCTTTCCTTATGGATGTTCATCCTCAAGGGAGCTAGCCTGGACTTCTTCATATGATAGAAATAGGGCGAGAGTGGACTCTGAATGCCCTCAGCCTAAACAACTCACTGACCTTTAGAAACTGAATCCATCACTTCTGCTGTATTTTGTTGGTCAAACTAAGTCTCATGTGTAGCCTGAATGTAAGACATTGGGAAACAGACACCATTTCTTCATGGGAAGTGCAGCAAAAACAATGTGAAAGAGTGAGTGTGCAGAGTGGAAAGACTTATACCCAAACGTGCAAGCAATGTACCACCATTATCTAACAGCTGAAAGAACTTTCCAAAGATTTGCTTCTGGTTCCAGGAGTCCTATGATGCATTTATATCTCGATCTGACCTCCAGTTCTGCACCTCCACATCATGGCACTAATCATGGAATATGGTGAGTGTCGAGTCATCCTGGAAGCTACCCCAGGATGGCTGGCAATGATCTAATTATCCATGGAAGTGACAGAGAATCTTCGAAACAAGATACATACCTTGTCCAAATTCTTCCCATACGCTACCTACCCCACCATGATGTTTAGCTGCTCCAATGCCTTTTGAACTGGGGGAAGAGCGATTGGAGGGGAAGTCAAGTGGATTGTAGCGAATATTACTTCCTTATCTTTATACATTTCATTTTTTAAAAAATTCTACAATGTGAGCTCATCACTAGGGACTCACTTGGTGCCTTGGAAGTATCTTGACCAAGTGAGATGCCCTAAGGTTAAGCTGCAGTAGCTTCTCAGTGAATCCAGCTCACCTGGGAGCATGAGAGAATATCTCAGGATGAGAATGAGACTGGGCTTCCCTGAGGCCACAAGTCCACACATGGAGACAGAAGCCTCTGAGAGCGCATTTGATTCCATACCTTGTATTTCATATGCTGACAAGTTGATAGAGGAGATTTTGTGGGGCATAAGGTACCAGTCAACAGACATGAATTTAAGTAAACTCTGGGAGATGGCGAAGGACAGGGAAGCCTGGCATGCTACAGTCCATGGGGTCACAAAGAGTCGGACATGACTTAGCAACTGAACAACAAAAACAAAGGTACTATTCTAGACTTATTCTTTGGGAGCATATTTGCTTCTCAAAGGACGAATTTACAGGGATGTGAACGGAACCAAAAGCCAAAACAAACTGCTCGAATTTACTGAACTGCAGAACAAATTGAACCAAATACACAAATTTTTATAGAGCCACAAACCACGGCAAAGGTTTTCTTTCCCTTTCAAAAAAAAGAAAACGTGTTTTGCTTTCTTTCCCATCATGTTTTCATTAATTTTGTTTTTGAGTTCTAAAAAGTTCTGGAGATGGAGCCTGCATGATTTTTAACCAAACCGAGGTGTACAAAAAAATGACTTTTTGTTTTCTTAGAACTAAACTGAAGTCTTTCTCAAGCTCTCATAGCTGCCTGGAAATGGAAAACATACACAAAACCTTCCTTAAAAAGACAATTTAGATCATAGATTTTGCAGTAATTTTTGGTTTAACTCAACCAAATTTTAAAGTTTCTCCTTCAGCATCCTTTCCTTGGTTCTGAGCTCTCTCTGTTGGACTTATAACATCAAAACCTCGTAGGGAAACCAGACAGGAAGTTGGGCAACTGCTTTCTTTAAGTCTAGTCTCCAGACAGGGGGGTGGGGGTAGGGGGTGGTCAAGATCCCATAAATTTACAGCCACTCCAACAAGTGCCTCCCTCAGGAACTTAGCTGGAGCAGTAGGCAGTGCAGAGGGATTTGCAAAGACCAGAACTCTGAGCAGTGGAACACAGGTCCTGCTTGGACTGGAGAAAAAGCCTGGGTGCCTGCCTAGAGCTTGTGAGGGGACAAGCACAAGAGAAGAGACTGTGCAACCACAGGACATGTGCTAATGTGCAAATAAAATTGACTTAGTTGGGCATAATTCGTAACTGCAAAAATTTTAAAGCATTTCCCATACTTAACCCCATACTTAATACTGAAGCAACTTAGCAGCAGCATATACAGATATATATACTCATTTTCATATTCTTTTCCACTGCAGCTTATTACAGGATATTGAATATAGTTCCTTGTACTATACAGTGGGACCTTGTTGTTTATCCATTCTCTCTATAATAGGTTGCATCTGCTAACCCCACACTCCTGGCCCATCCCTTGCCTACCCCCTCCCCCTTGGCAACCACAGTTTGTTCTCTATGTCTGTGAGTCTGTTTCTGTTTTGTAGATAAGTTCATTTGTAGTCATAGTCTAGATTCCACATATAAGTGATATCATATGGTGTTTGTCTTTCTCACTCTAAGTATAGAGGCATCTTAACTCCCTTCCTTTCAGCTAAAATGCAAACACTTGAAAATCGAGTAATGGCCCAGGCAGATCATGATGATGGGTCACGTTGATATTATATTTGTTGTTTAGTTGCTAAGTCGTGCCCCACTCTGCGTGACCCCATGGACTGTAGCCTGGCAGGCCCCTCTGTCCATGGAATTCTCCAGGCAAGAATACTGGAGTGGGTTGCCATTTCCTTCTCCAGGGGATCTTCCCAACCCAGGAATCAAACCCGGGTCTCCAGCCTTGCAGGCAGATTCTTTACCGACTGAGCTACAAGGGAAGCCCCAATATTATCACTTACTGGAGCCAAAATCTGGGCCACTGTTGTACATAGTCTAATCCTCAGAAAAAACTCAGCCAGACTGAAAACTTGCTTTATCAGGTCATGAAACTAGTAGAAGGGTAATTGTAATAGTACTCATCACTAACATTCACCCATTACTTTCTGCCAAGAGCTGAGCTAAACAGTTTACCTGCTTCATCTCATTTAATCTTCACAGCAATCCCAAATTATTATTATCCCTGTCTCTCAGAGGAGGGAATTGAGGTTTAGAGATGTTAAGTAGTTGGCGCCAGGTCACACAGCTAGAAAGTGACAGAACAAGGACTTGATCCCAAGCTCTCTGCCTGCAAATCCTACTCGAACAAGAATTTAAAACTGGATGTAGAATCCCTCCAACTCAGGGCTTCACCTTGACAGGGAGGGGAGCTTTGTTCTGCTAACATGGTTCACGCCAAATCTGAAATTAAAACAGTAATAGGCCATTGGAGGAGTTTTAAAATGAGATTCCAGCTTATAATTTAATCAAACATGTAAGTTCAATAACACACCATACCTATTTTACATTTCCTGTTTGAAGCAACGGTCTCAGATGGGGCTGTATGTTTCCCTTGACTGAACTTTTGTCTTTTTGCTTCTATTTTTATTTTCTGAGCCATGAAAAAATGTATCATCCTAAAATTTCACAGTAATTTGAAACTTCAATCTTTAATGAAGCTCTGCTCAGGTCTGAGGATGTTACGTGGACTCTCATTGTTCTTAAACTCACGACCTTGCTTTCCATTATGGACTTATGCATGATGTCGACTCGGTGTTTAATTACTCTCTCGGCTTTTAATCAAAACATCTTTTTATTTCCTCATTCCTTCACTGCTGTTCAGCATGAAGTGTGCTCTGAGGATCGGGCCCAAATGAGCGATTATAACACCTTTAGTGGTTACTCAGCTCCACAGGGACAAACGGGAGGATGCAGGGGAAAGGGAAGCAAGGAGAAGTAGCATTCTCCCCAAGGAAGGATTTCTTGAGAAGGAAAGGAGTGGGGGTAGCAAAATGTATCTCTCTTTGGAGGCAACCCTTTTAAAAGCTCAATTATCATTGTTTGAGGTGAGGTCTCTTCTGAGAGATGAAATAGACTCGGCTTGTGGGACCAAGCTTTGTTCAAGGAGCTGCAGCGATGGGGGCTAAATTGGGAGTTCTGAAAAAAAAAAAACAAAAAAAGGAGCTCATAGATAAGGAGAATGGAGTAGGGGTTGCAGAGGTGAAGATAAGCAACATGGGTGAAGCGGGCAAAACCCACAAACCTCAAGTTATGGAATAAATGCCCTGACAACAAAATGTACACCATGGTGACTAAAGTTAACACAATGTTGCTTGTTTGAAAGTTGCTAAGAGAGACAATCTTAAAAGTTCCCATCACAAGAAAACAAGATTCTGTAACTGTGGGTGACAATGAGTGTTAACTAGACTCCTTGTTGGGATCATTTCACAATGTTTACAAATAATGGATCATTATGTGGTACGCCTGAAAGTAATAGAACGTCATATGTCAATTATACTCCCATTAAAACAAGTCTGGATTCTGCGATGAGCCCGGGCACGTAGGATGTGGGTGAAAAGAGGGGTACTCTAGGAAGACAAATATCAAAATATAGGAACAGAGAGGCAGTGAAAAGCAAACAGGCTAACACCACTCAGCCATAAACAAGGAATGAAGCTTTGCTGTTTGCAGCAACATGGATGGACTCAGAGGGCACCGTGCTAAGTGGAACAAGTTGGACAGAGAAAGGCAGATACTGTATGATATCACTTCTGTATCAAATTTAAAAGATACAACGAACTAGTGAATATAACTCACAAACACAGAGAACAAACTAGAAAGATTACTGGTGGGGAGAGAGAGGGAGGAGGGACAATATAGGGGTAGAGGATTAAGAAGTATAAACTATTACGCGTAAAATGAGCTACGAGGATACACTGTCCAGGGTTTCCAAGGTGGCGCCAGTGGTAAAGAATCTGCCTGTGAGTGCAGGAGGCAGAGGAGACGCAGTTTCGATCCCTGGGTCAGGAAGATCCTCTGGAGTAGGAAATGGCACCCCACTCCAGTATTCTTACCCAGGAAAATTCTGTAGACAGAGGAGCCTGGTGGGCTCCTACAGGGGTGCAAAGAGTTGGACACGACTGAGCATGCATGCCACACTATGCATTGTACAACATGGGGAATATAGCCAATATTTTATATTAATCGTAAATGGCATATAGCCTTTAAAAAATATGAATCATTATATTGCATACCTGCAAATTACATAGTATTGTATATCAACCATACATCAGTGAATCAATCGATTAAAACAACACACAGATAAACATGAAAGCCAAAAGGCTTCTGTGTTGTTCTTTTTCTTCATATCAGACTTCCAACAGGACCTAGATGGTTTGTTTCAGTGACCATTTATTGAGCACCTACTGTGTCCTCAGAATTGTTTCAGGGACATGAGGTGATAAGGAGCTTTGTGGACAAGCGTGTTTGGGAGAGAAGCTTGACTTAGAGAGAGATACAGTTGCGTTTGGATCTGCCTGAGGGCTTCCTGCTCTCTGGGGAAAGTATGCTTTGCCCCACGGGAAGCTGACGGTTGGCACAGCTTGACTAAGAGGAAGGTCCAGGAGAGGATAGAGACCAGGCTCGCTCTGCATGGGTGAGGTTCCGGAACCCCGAGGCAGCTGTGCAATTCGCCGTCCTTCATATGCTCTGTTGTATACACACTCACAGGTTACTCGTGGTGATGGGTTCTATGGGTCTTAGGTGTATTAAGCCATTTAATTCCCACAGTACCATTATGAAATTCTATGATTATCTCCATTTTACATACGAAAACATGGAAACACAGACAAGCTACGTAGCTTGCCTTGGGCCACATGGCCTTTAAGTAATAAACTCAGGATGACAACCCAAGAGTCCCCGGCCTGGCAAGCAAGGCTCACAATGCTGACCACCAGGCTAGCTGTCTCTCAATGCGGTAGCTCTGAGGTGGCAGTTGAGGGCATGCCCTAATCAGAATAGTAATAAGCCTCTTTACTAAGAAGAGAAGTTGTGCAGACAGAGGCAGGTTATTCAGAGGGCCAAAGAATTGATACCTTCGAACTGTGGTGCTAGAAAAGACTCTTGAGAGTCCCTTCGACAGCAAGATCAAATTAGTCAATCTCAGAGGAAATCAACCCTGAATATTCATTGGAAGGACTCATGCTGAAGCACTAAAATTTTGGTCAGCTTATGTGAAGAGCTGACTTATGGGAAAAGACACTGATACTGGGAAAGATTAAGGGCAGGAAGAAAAGGGAGCAACAGAGGATGAGATGGCTGGATGGCATCACCAATGCAATGGACATGAACTTGGGCAAACTCTGGGAGATGGTGACCGATGGGAGGCCTGGCGTGCTACAGTCCATGAGGTCCCAAAGAGTCTGACATGACTGGGCTACTGAACAAGTATGAGAACAGGATTTATATCAGAAGACTGGGTGTGGATTAGAATTCTAATACTAACTAGTTCTGCATCAGTTAATCCCACTGACTCTCAGTTTCCTTATATTTAACATAAGGTTAACAATATTGGACTTCTCTGATGGCTCAGATGGTAAAGAACCTGCCTGCAATGCAGGAGATCTAGGTTCGATCCCTGGGTCGGGAAGATTCCCTGGAGAAGGGAATGGCAGCTCACTCCAGTATTCTTGCCTAGAAAATCCCATAGATAGAGGAGCCTGGTGAGCTTCTTCACTTTCACTTTAACAATATTGATCTTATAAGCCTTCTGACTATCAAACTGTATAACAGTGTCTGAAACAACTCTTGGCACTAAATAAATACTCTGTAAACAGATGGTGAGTGAAAGATCTAGAAACTCTTCATAGACACATGTCTGGTTGCCTTTGACAAGTATGTGAAGTTCACAAACAAGGACAAACTCAGCATCAAACGGGTCGGGGTGTTCAGTAAATGAATCTAGGGGTATGGTGTGTGGAGTCTATGTGTGGAATAGCTACCATTTATAGAGCAACTGTCATTTACTGAGGTCACCATGAACCACCACTATACCATTCATAACCATGAATTTAGGGCATTTTTCTACATACTTTGGCTTTTACCTTTCACTATTACATTTTACAGATCGCAAATTTACACTAATAGAACATCTATTGAAAATAATTCTCTTTATTCTCATTATGGCTTTTCAGATCATGTCTATACATTATGTTTTACAGATGCTTATCCAGGGACTGTTCTGAGACACAGCGGTCCAGCTTTCTATGCAGGTGTCTGTGAAACCTAGCAGCAAGCAGAGCTTGGGCAAAGATGTGGCCAGCTTAGCCCTGGAGCTCCTACCTCCAGCTCTGCTATTGAGGAAATACGGGCTAACGGAGATGAAAAAAAAACTTTTTTGTTACAAGAAAATACATTGAAGTAGATATGTATAGGAAAAATATCGAAATTTACATATGCAAAAAATTAACTAGATTGTGTCCATATTTTTCTATATTTTCTACTTTAAAACTTAAAATCAATAAAATGATTTTTTAAATAACCTATTGAAATAGGAAAATTTCTTCCTTCAAAAATTAACAGACATGATGTGTAAAGGGAATTATTTTCAATAGATGCTCCATTAGTATAAATTCAGGAGTAGTTCTGGATGTTTTCATAACCCACTATTTTATACTCTCCTCATTTCAGTTTTATTTTATTGGGAATTAAAAAAGTAAGAAATGTTGATTTATGTATGTTGAACAAGAATCACTTGGAATATATAAAACTGTAGTCACCATGATGAGCATAATAAATATACTTTGATAATTACATACCTTTTTTAGGTTTTAAAGACAGTCCCATTACTTACCATGCCCTGGAATTTCGAGAACTTGTCAACAAGGCTGTGCTCTGAGACTTAACACCAAACTGAAATCCACTCAGCTTCAAAAAGTCTCTTTCGGCAAAAGTCAGATGTGTGGGCTTCACAGTGAACTCTAAAGCCCACAGCAGTTACTGTTTATTTCTCAGGGACCAACCTTAATTCGAGCAAGATAAAAGCTTGCTTGGATTTTGCCTGTTTTCGCCAGAAAGAGGTTAAGTCTGACTTGCACTTCCTTGCAATGGTCTCACTTACAGTAAGAATCTGACTCGTAGGGTAGAAAGGGGGTCTCCATGGCATAGACAGGGACACAGCCCAGAGACACTGAGCATCCCCTCCATGAACCTGCTCTGACTGGATCACTGTGGTTAACAAGAGGCAGCACCCATGTTTCAAAAACTCAGAAGAAACAGTCAGCAATTCACACAGCTCATCCACTTGATAGATGAGAACCTCGCTAAGGAACTGAACTGTTTGGAGGAGGGGATTGAATTTGTTATGCCGAAGTCTTCTGGAATATTTTAACTCTGGCTTCTGGTTGTGTTGGCAGAGAAAGCAGGGTTAATGCCTAATTGTGTAGTTATTTCTATTGTGTGGTTTCATAGTCATTTCTCTACCGATGGTCCTTCCAGCCCCACTCCATAGAAACTTGGAAACAGAAAGCCATATCCTAGCTGTAGTTATTCGAGCTCTCTACAGGGTTAAGTCTAGCACTTTCTTATGGTTCTAATCAGGGCTGTTGAGTCAGACTCCCTGGGCTTGAATTCTGGTTCTGCCACTGAGTAGACCCTGAACTTAGGCGAGTGACTTGATTTTGTATTAATAACTTAACCTCTCTCTTGTCTTCATTTCCTCATCTGTGAAATGGAGGTAATTTTAACATTCATCTTCTCCATAAAGTGTCTAGGGTTCATATAGTAAATATTTGATAATATTGGCTATTGATAAGTACTCAAAAATTATTTATTGGTAAGAATGTATTAGAGACAGAGAGATAATTGTCACAAAGAAGAAAGCCGTGACTCATTCTCAAACCATCCCAGCTTCTGCTAGTCCCAACAGTTCAGATATCCTAGCATAACTTCTCAGACTCATGGAAGCAGCAAAATACTATCGTCACATGGAATGTACGTATATAAGGTGTGATCTGCTCTAAATTCTGGGGTACAGATTTAGCCATGGTGTTTTTTTCTCTTCCATTAACAGCTGCAACAGTCAAGAATCCCATTATAAAAAACATCCAAGGTTTCCACCTTTGTCCAGGAGTGCCAGGGGCTTCGTCAGGCAAAAGGGGCCAGATGTCTCTCAAAGGCCAAGTGGGGCAGGAATGGCCTGGCATTGTCTTGCATGTCCAGCTGCTCCTCCTCCGTGGAAGGATCTGAGCTTCCCCAGGGGTGGCACCCAGCCAGAGCCCAGCTCGAGCTCCAGGCTTGGTGGTGACAGCTCTGAGACCTCGATCACAGGACCAGTATCACCGTCCAGGAGAACTGCCCGGCCAGGACTTCTGCCAGCGAAAGCCACAGGCCTCCAGGCCAAGCCAGCCTCCCATAGCCCATTAGCCCTTTTCTCAGAACCTTGGTCATCAACCTCAGTATCTCTTCTTCCCTGAACCACGACTTAGTTTTAGGATTTTTTTGTGTGTCCGCCAGTGCCCCAGCTGGATGGGCTTGCCGTTACAGCCATAAAAATCTCCATAGATGGAGGGGCTTAAACAGGGAAATGTATTTTTCCACAATTCCGGAGGCTGCAAATCTAAGACAAGGCTGCAAATCTAAGACAAGGTGAGAATAGGTAGATTGCTTCTGAGGCCTCGCTCCTTGACCTACAGATGGCCATATGCTCCCCGTGTCCTCAAGGTGGCCCCATCTCCAAACACGGTCACATTCTGAGTTACTGGAAGGACTCCAACATTGGAAATCTTGGTCAGGGCGGTGAGGGGGAGCAGGCACAGTTCAGCCCATGACACCAACTGCTGACTCTAGCGGCTTGGGAAATAAGGTAACTTGTTCAACGAGAGAGAGAGGGATGGAGAGAGTGGGAGGTGTGTACCAGGGAGCCTCTTCAGACCACTTTCCAGGACAATGGGCACCTTACTAACGTGTTTTCCTTACTAAGCCATCACTCAAGTGCTGTCCTGACATTTGGAGTCACCTGAACAGATCCAGGAGTTCTTTGTGAAACAGGTGACCCCAGAGCTCCTCTGGGAGAAAATGCAAGTGGAGTCAGCACCCTTCTTCACCCTCTCCTCAAGAACTCACCTCTGACCAGCACCGTGTAAAGCCCTGGCCTGGAGGATTCCAGGCATCGAGACTCCTTCTGCTACTTGTTTTCACAATCCGTGATTCACAGCAATTTGAATCGGGGTGTGTGTGTGTGTGTGTATTACTTCTACCGATTCCTGGCTGTGAGAACATATAATAATAGCTTTGCGACCAGCATGCAGCCCAGCTCTGCTCTGGGGTCGGGATGAGCCTGAGACCTGCCGACACCCTGGCTTCAATTTTCCCCCTTGGTTTCTCTCTGGAGACGGGCTGGTTAATTGCCCTGCTCAGCTGTGACACTCCAGAGAAGCTGAGAGGGGACAGTCAGAGGCAGCCTCGCCGTGACCTGCTTGCTCACACCAGACCAATAAAGTGCAGGCAGAGTGACAGCGACAGCTGCCCGAGGCGTTCAGAGGGAACCGAGCAGCTCAGTTCCGCAGCCTGGGGGACAAGTGTGCCATTACAGCCCTGCTGCTCTGAGAGAAGCCACCTCAACGCAGTCGGGGGTGCTCGCAGCTCTCGGAGCCACAGTCAGGCATCTGGGACCCCAAGGACCAGGCACCAGGGACCCCGAGAGCCAGGCATTTGGGATTCCCACCCCCCTCATCCTCCCCAAGTCCTGCTCCACCTGCGGCACCACCGGCCACGGCTCCCTGCTGGAGGTTAGCAGCGAGGTCCGGACTCCATCCCCATCTGTGGCGACAGAGACGCTGGAGGAAGGAGGTACATGGGGGCCAGGCAGTCTGGGGCCCGCCGCAAGGACAAGGGGCCCCTGGGGCGGGGGCTCCTGCGGGGGAGGCAGAAGTTCTCCTCGTGGGACGATGCTCTGCTTCCTGGGAGGGACCCGCGCTGCCTGCTGAAGCGGGGGCTGCGCCATGTCAGTTTCAGCCTGGTCACCAAGGGCATGACGGACGCGCCCGACTTCCTGTGGGGCCTGTCCGAGATGCAGAAGCTCAACCTGTCCCACAACCAGCTCCGGGCAGTCCCTCCCGAGCTGGGGAAGCTGACGCGGCTGGTGGTCCTGAACTTGTGCGGGAACCGCCTGAAGACGCTACCCCGGGAGGTCAGCCTCCTGCAGAGCCTCAAAGTCCTGTTCGTGCACATGAACGGCCTGACGGAGCTGCCAGCAGAGCTGGGCGCCTGCCGGAGCTTGGAGGTCCTGAGCGCGTCGCACAACTGCCTGTCCCAGCTGCCCACCAGCCTCGCCGACCTGTCCCGGCTGCGCAAGCTGAACCTCAGCCACAACCGCTTCGCTCACATCCCCGTCTGCGTGTTCTCGCTCAAGGAGCTGGACTTCCTGCACGTGGGCTCCAACCGCCTGGAAAACATTGCCGAGAGCATCCAGTGCCTGGCCGGCCTGCAGATCTTCATCGCTGAGGGCAACCACATCCACACCTTCCCACGCTCGCTCTGCCTGCTCACAAGCCTGGAGCTGCTGAACCTGAACAACAATGACATCCAGACGCTCCCTGCGGAGCTCTACATGCTCTGCAAGCTGACCAGGATCGCCTGGAACCCCATGGACAAAGGGCTGCACATTTCCCGCAACCCTTTATCCAAACCTCTGCCCGAGCTGCTGGAGGGGGGTCTGGAGATGCTCGTCAGTTACCTGAAGGACAGAAAACACACCTGATGTGGGCGCTGGAGGCACCGACAGACTCGGACGGGAACTTCCCTAGTCTAAACCCTCTCCTCTTCCTGTTGCTGTGGGTCGAGGCTTGTGTTACTATGTGCTGAGTTGTGCTGAACGCCTCTTTTAACCAGGTGTTTGCTTTTTAGCTCTGTATACTTCTATGAGTGGGCTCCTTAGGTGGCTCAGCTGTAAAGAATCCACCTGTACTGCAGGAGATGCGGCTTCGATCCCTGGGTAATGGGAAGATCCCATGGAGGAGGGCATGGTAACCACTCCAGTATTCTTGCCTAAAGAATCCCATGGATAGAGCAGCCTGGCGGGTTACAGTCCGTGGAGTCACAAAGAGTCCGAAACGACTGAAGAGACTTAGCCTGCTGGCCTCTCCCAAAAACCTCTCCCAAATATCATCTCCTTCTGAATATCAGTGGATAGAGGACTTGGGTTTTTTTCCCCAAAGAAAAATAATTCTGATTCTTCTGGGGAGCCTTGGGATTCAGCCTTTGGAAAAGAGGACAGCAGGTATGATTCAATGTTCACCAAAAGTGAAATGTTTACTAAGTACTTACTGTGGGTCAGGTATAGTATAGGAGGGGCTGAGAGCATCCGGTTTCAGTCCCTGAGCTGGCACCCTGCAGCCACATAGCCCCAGCAAGACATGCCCACACCTCTATCTCCATCCAGCATCCCATGGGACCAAAGAGAAGCCGGCGCCCAGCCCTCCCGGCAGTGACCAAATCCAACAGAGCTTCCCCTTGAGTCCCAGGGGAGACAAGCCACAGGAACTTTGCCTCCAGAATGACTGTAGGGCAGCAGTCCAGCCACTCCTGCTGACGTCTGGGGGTGGGTGACGGGGTGCAGCGTGCTGGCTTTCAGAGAATAAACACAAACAGAGCCAACACTCAGGGTCCATCTTCTTTCCAATCCTTCTCTTGCGCCCAGTCATATCCTCAAGGTTTTCTAGAGACACTGGCCGATGGTTACATTCCCCTGTTGTAATTTCACTCCTCCTCTCTTCCTAGATTTGCCTTCTCGGAGGTGAGCTAACAACCAGGGGAAAAGCTCAAAAGACAGGAAAGAGGAGGTAAGGCATAGACAGCCCACCCCCAAAAGTCATTACCCGTTCGTATTCAGAGGAGGAGGATGTTTGCTACTTGGCTTTCACCTGTGGTCCTTTAAAAATTAGCTGAGGCACTTCTCTGGTGGTCCAGTGATTAAGACTCCACTCTTCCCGTGCAGGCCGTGTAGGTTCAATCCCTGACCGGGGGACAAGGGTCCCACATGCCAAGGGGCGTGGCCAAAAGTAAATAATGAAATAAAACACTTTGGAGATCTCACTTATTTCAAAATTTTACAAATTACAAATGAGTTGAGTGACATGCAAAGCTTTTTGGAGAAAAAGCTCTGTAAGAATATTATTTGCTTTGTTTTCAGTTCCAAGAGTTACACGTCTGTTAGTTCAACACAGAATCAGGACGAGCCATTACCGAGTTCCTGCCACGAGAATCACTGGGCCTCACTATCACTGTCCCAGCCGTGAGTCCCTGAGATGTCACTGTGTGTCCAGGGTTCCAGAATTAGAATGGACGAGGCAGTGAACGTACAGTGCCTTCAGATCCACAGATCTGGATCTGGGGATCCACAAGCCCTCAGGTTTCTTGGCACATTTGTCTACAGGGCACAGCAGACAATAGCAAGACAGGAATGGGGTATGTGGCCAGGATCATCTAATTTCTTACTACCCTTAGTTTAATTCAGTTAAATTCATATTTGTTGGCACCTTTCCTGGGCAGACACCTTGAAAGGAATAAGGCTCAGCTCCTTCTACCAAGGAGCTCCAAGTGTGCCGAAAGAGACAGACGTACGTGGGTTTCCGCAGTGCGGCAAGTCGTGATCCCCGCTAAAGAGAGATTAAAACAAAGATAGCATACTGGATGGTGTGTAGCGCAGGCTGAGCCCCAAGTTTCAGAACCAAAAGTCACAGTTGGGATGAATCAGTCAAACCCCGTTTCTTGGCAGCCGTCTCACCCTAATTCCCCCACCCTCTTTGCCCCGCATTGGGGAGGGGAGCACAGCCCAGGGGGCTGTGGGGCTCATTCTCAGGTGCTGACTTAGGCAGCTTTAGTGGCGGGGGGATAGGCTGCCGTCTTCTTCTTCTAAGCGCTGATCAAGGAGGGGTGTGTCCATGTAACTTATTCACAGGACAAATGGATTTCCCACCAGACCCCAAAGTCAATATCCCATCCGTCAAAGAGGCCCATTCCTGCCATTATCATCAGATAACCGTTGTTCCGTGAACACCCTGGGTACATGTGCTGAACCACTGCAAACAGATCTCAGCAGTGTCACCGGGAGGCAGCTGAAGTCCCCTCCACATTCCCCTCCTCCACCGCCCCCCAGCAGCAACCGGAGATCTGCTTATCCCTGCTGGGCACACACAGGCACACTCAGTAACCTCACCCAAGTTCACTTGCTGGAGCCAAGACTATTTAAAGACATCAGTGGAATTCTTACTCGATCTCATGACTCAGAGGGAAACGGCAGTGTGAGGCTTTCTTTGCAGAGCAGGACAGAGGCTGGAGCTGGAGACCGTACAGGCAGCTGTCGCACAAACACTGTGCGTGCCAGGATCTCACCCGCTGGTGTCCCCTGGTGTCCGCTGCCGAAGACCCACTTGGGCTCATGCTGAATTTCCATGACCTTGCTCTGGGCCGAGAGTCAGGCTGGGGCACCACCATCACCCTTTTCCTGCTGAGCAATCATTTTATTTCCTCTCCTCACTTTTTCAGTCACTTGATACCTCACAGTAACTCTACTCCAGGGAAAGAACATAACCATATTTTGAAGGTGACCCGAGAGCTTATACTTCTCAAGGAAAGGGTGGTATCAGTGTGGCTGGCAGCTTCCATTGGTGCCTTTCAGAGGTATAGAGCGAGGTTTTCTTTGTGAACAGTCAGCATTGAGGACTGCATGAAAGTAATAACAGTTGCCCGATGAGCTTTAGATATTGATTCTTTGTGAATGCTCCTTTTTTATTGATAAAGGGAAGTGCAGAGCACAAACCTGGTTTACGTGCTTGGTTATTCAAAACACCCACGTGGAGGGAATTTGATACAGCGCTCGGTGTCTGCCGTCAAAACCCTACAGTTTGCTGACGGGCGGTGAAATGCATCTTGCTTATCTTTTGTAGTTTTGATGCTGCCACATTTGAATCACTCCCAGGTATTTCTAAGACTTCTGAAATCAAAGCCCTGAGGCTGACTGCAAGGGCTGTGGAGTACATTTAGCCAAAGAATGCAAGCTAATTGGGGGCTGATGTAGGGAGCTGACTGTTCACATCCTGATAGTGGGGTGGTTGCATGTCACCAGGCTCTCAGTAAGAAGACACCTTTTGAAGCAGCTTACAAACCCACAATTAAGAAGAAATCCTCTGTTCCTAGGAAAGGAAGATGGTTTTGAAAAGACACATCTGTTCGAGAAATAATACCACTAAATGCATAAAACTGCTGCACATTAGAAAGAAGCGTGTCGTCATTAGTTACTTGTTGACTGAGTAAATGGCTAATAGAAGTAATGTGCTCTGTTCTCAGACTTGGGTCCATGTACTGCCTCTCTGTAGTAACCAGAGACAGACGGGACACACCTGTCCTTCACAGCAAGACACTCCTGCAAAGGGATCGAGAGGGAAAGCTGTCATTATCTGTACAGATGCTTTAAACCCTTTTCTTGTGGGAATGGTTACTGCATTTTAAAATGCCATTTCCTATGCCTCCAAGCACAGACTGAATATGCGTGTGGATGGCTAAGCGTTACACACAGTGAAAGATGAAAGCCCTGTGGGCTTGGTCCCTGGAAGACAATGCAATCATGAATTTAAGCAAACTCCAGGAGGTAGTGGGGGATGGAGGAGCCTGGTAGGCTGCAGTCCATGGGGTCGCAAAGAGTCGGACACAATTTAGCAACTAAGCAACAACTCCATCCTAAACAATACCTTCTTAGGTATCTGTGGGTTCTCTATCTTCTTATCCCACTGAAGAATTTTATTTTCAGCACCATGTGAGAAACAGAGAAACACAAAATTCCCAGCCTAGATTAAATGTGCAACTAAGTATTGATACCATCAGGTAATTATAATCAATCAAGCACATCAAAATACAACTTTTCATAGATTGTAAGAAAATGAAATAAAATTCAGAGGAACATCAAAGCTATTATAAATAGTAATAGGAACAATCTTGACCTTGTTGAGAAAAGAACTTTTTATGAGTGTTCTTTGAAGGTATCCATTAAGTTATATGTTGAATCCAAAGCATTACTAATTTTAAAAAAGGACAGCATAGTAATAAAAGGGAAGCAGAGAGGGTTCATAATGAATTTGTAAGAGCTTGGGCATCATTAGGCGAGCATAACTGGAAGCTATTAGCATCAAGCTTGCTATGCAGATTTTTTTTTAGTAGTGTCATAGGAATCTGCAAGGAGAGATCTTGCTTCCCACTGCTTAAACTTTCTTCTTATTTCAGCACAGGACAGAAAATGAAAGTGAACTTGAGTCTTTCTGGAAAGTGTCAAAGTACTTCTGGATATTTTTGAGGGAAACATACCTTATGAAATTTACAGCATGATTGGCTTCCATAGGATGAGCTAGTCACCCTTGGAGCATCACAGAGTCCCCCATATTCTTTAGCCTTGAGTAACTTGAGTTCCCCAGAGGAGCCAGGACATGCCACTGGGGCAAATCTGTATTCCAGCCTCAGCGGCAAGGCTCCTGGATGTTGCTGGTCCCCGGACTGCAAAGCCACTGGACTTTGTCCTCTTGGCTGACTTGGATTTCACATCCAGCATAGGGAAGATTCAATCATAAGATTGATTCAATCATAAGATTCTATCATAACATATCCAATGAGTAATAAAAAAGTGAACAAGTCTGTAACAGGCGACGTCTCCTGTCCAGGATTCAGTTTTCTACAAAGTGAGGCAACTGAATTCACTTATTTTATTATTTATTATCTTTTAATTCTGTAGGTTAGAAGGTCAACACAGATGTCTCTAAAATCAAGGTTTAGCTGGTCTGTGTTTCTGTCAGCTCTAGGGTAGAATTCATTTCCATTCTCATTCTGGTAGCAAAATTCATTTCTATAGCGTTGTAGGACTGAGGTTCCAGTTTCCTTGATTGAATTCACTTTAAAGTCAACTCACTTTAAGCTTTTCTTAGCTTTGAAATTCAGACTATATATAAATATATATACACACACATATACATATATATACATATATATAATATACATATATATATTATATACATATTTTTTTGCTTTGTCTTCTCCTGTCTCATGCCCCAGTGCATAGCTACCTGAGCTTAGAGTCATTGTAATTACTCAAGAAAAGCCAAAAACGTTGACTCAATGGATCAAAATCAGTATCTCCTTGTAGTACCATAAAAAATATAATATACTTTTGGTTGGCTTTCAAAAGTATGAAAAGAGCTAAGGCTTTGTGAAGCATGAATCCAGGAGTCTGCAAATCTCTAGATTGTATGGGCTCCATTTCTTTCTTTTTATTGGCTTGGAGGTCCAGAGGGAGTGAAAGATTTAAAGCTTCTCTTATGTTTCTGGAAGAGAAGGAATTTTTAATTATCTGTTTCCCATTTTTTGAAGAAAGAATTGGATTTGATGAAATATCGTTTGGGTACACAGAGCTGAAATGTCTTAGAGAAGAGAAAGCATAATCTGTTCCAGAGCTTGACCTGAACATTTGTAATGAGTCATGCTTTCTCTACATCCCAGTCCAAATACACATGTGAGTCAAACTTGAATTCGGCTATAAATTTCCCGAAGCAACTCCTTCAAGTAGACAGACGTTTGCAAAACAGCTCTTCCTTTGGTTTCTTTGATTCTTAATAACATTACTTCCCTGCCTCCACTGTTTTAGTCAAAACCACAAATGGATAATATCTACAGTGTGGAAATTAGAAATTAATGACTGTAATTTGGTTTTTGATTTCCCTTCATTCTAGGAGGGCAAATTACAGTTGTGTTGGATAAGAATTCCTGAGTAATTTTGAAATACATAAGTACTTTGAAAATTGAAATTACAGTTCTGGTATGAGCCTTCTCCACTGAGGTATGTGAGTACAAGTTCAGGAATATTTGCATCCAGGAAATCACAGGAGTAGTGCAAACAAAGAATCTATCTAGCAAGAAGAAGGAACATCTTCTTTATGCTTTACTTTCACGCTTTCTTATTATTGAAAGGTTGCTGCTGTGAGCCGTGGGCTACGCCGGGATTCGTGCCCTCAGGAGGAGCAGAATTTGATCCAGGGCCAGAGACGAGGTTTGACCACTTGGAGCTTTTGTGTAGCAAAGTTTTATTAAAGTATAATAGACATAGGGAAAGCTTCTGACATAGACATCAGAAGGGGACAGAAAGAGTGCCTGCCAGCTGGCTTTTTGCAAGGCATTTTATGTCTGTTAGCAAGCTTCTAATCAGATAAAAGAAACACCTCAAGGCTGAGGGAGTTTCACCAGGCCCCTCACCCACAATATGCATTTTTGAGATAAGATGGCACAAGGCGTACAGCCATTAAACAATATATTGGTTTGTTGAGCCATTATCAGCCCAAGGTTTGAGAAAAGAAAAAAAGTTAGTCTTAGGCAGAACCATTTTGAAGAAAGGCAGTTTCCAAAGCAAATACACAGTTTAATTAACATAGCTGAAGAAAAATATTTCCAGAAGAAAAACACATCGGTTAGCTCAAGGCAGAACCAGGTGTCATCAACACAGAATTAAAAGAAGCCTCTTCTAATTTTGTGCAGAGAAGGAAAAAATGTCTGCAACTGCAGTTTATTTCCTCCTTCCACTTGGGGACCTCTGGCCTTCCTACCTGTTACCCTCTCATTATCATGATTACTTTTCTGTTGCTGGTAATCAAGAAATCTGTTTACTCTCCCAGAAATGTATCTAATATGCTTGTTGTAGAAAATTTTAACCGTTCATCTGACCATGTAATATGCTGGTTATAGAAAACTGAGTTGACCTCCTTAGTTTGTAAAATGAACTTGCCAAGGTTTCAGGGATTCATCTTCTACCATCATTTTAGCTAACTTAACTTCTGTGGCTGAAGAGGCAATGTAATCCTTTTCGATCAGGATGAGCAGGTTCCCTTTTTTTTAATTTTACCACCGAAGTCGAGTCCTTCGTGGTCATCATCTATTGTGCAAAGGCCAAGGATGAACTTGACAAAATCACATGACGTGTGCAATAAAAAGCTGACTCAGCAGGTCTGGGGTGTTTAAACTCTGTACATTTCAAAGAAAGGTCTGGCCTTTGACAAACTCCTGGGAAATAATCTCTAAGCCTTTGGAATACCCTGCCTCATAAAGACATCTTTGTTTACCTGGGGCCAGGGGTCATACAGGATAGTCTGCACTCACACTGTGATTGATGGTAGGGTCTTGGGCAACACAACCTGTATAACCTCTGGAGAGGCTGGGAACCCAGGTGCTAAGGTCAGCCACAGAGGAGTGCCATGCCTCCAAGACAAACTCCGAACCAAAAAAAACCCTGGAACCAAGGCTCACCTGAGCCTCCCTGGTTGGCAATAGTGCGTACATGTCACAAATCATTGCTGGGAGAATCAAGTATCGTCAGATTACTCCACCAGGAGATGACAATGGGAAACCATGCCTGAATATGCTCCTTTTATCTTTGATGATTTTAACTTGTGTCCTTTCCCTGTGTTAAGTCATAACAATGAGTATGACAGATTTTCTGAATTTTACAAGTCCTTCTAGCAAATCACTGAGCTTAAGGGTGTTCTTAGGGACCCCAAAAAGAATGAGTTAAAGAGGAGAAAACCCTTGAAAGTGTTGGTTAACAGAAGAGGGGCTTCCTCTAGTCACATAGAAATCAGAGCATAGCAAGGCCAGTTCTGAGTGGACACTGATGCCTGTTTGCCTTCTTTCTGCTAAATTACAACCTCCCCTCCCACCGCCCTAACTGCCAGGTGATTTTAGTCAGTTCTCAAGAAAAGATCGGAGAAGGCAATGGCAACCCACTGCAGTACTCTTGCCTGGCAAATCCCATGAGCCTGGTAGGCTGCAGTCCATGGGGTCGCTAAGAGACGGACATGACTGAGCGACTTCACTTTCACTTTTCACTTTCCCTTTTCACTTTCGTGCATTGGAGGAGGAAATGGCAACCCACTCCAGTGTTCTTGCCTGGAGAATCCCAGGGACAGGGGAGGCTGGTGGGCTGCCGTCTCTGGGGTCACACAGAGTCAGACACGACTGAAGCGACTTAGCAGCAGCATCAGCAGCAAGAAAAGATATATGTTGGTTTTGTTCAAGATTCACCGAAACAGAGTTGGAAAAGCCTCAGTTCCTCTTCCTTCTCCCTTTTTCCTTCTCCACTTGTTTTTCTTTGTTTAGAACTTAAGGATGGAGAAGGACATGCCAACCCACTTCAGTATTCTTGCCTGGAGAATCCCATAGGTAGAGGAGCTTCAAGGGCAACAGTCCGTGGGGTCACAAAGAGTCAGACATGACTGAAGTGACTTAGCAGCAGAACTTAAGGAACATGATTCAGTTTGTTTAAATCAAGGATGAGGAGGAGCAAAATTAGTACTCGCGCTAGGTTTCCTCTCCAAACTTTGGAAAGGAAAATTTTCCCTCCAGTCTATCATTCTAATAAAAACATTTTTTAAATTTATTTTTTAATTTATTTTTTAAAAATTTTATTTTACTTTACAACACTGTTTTGGTTTTGCCATACATTGACATGAATCTGCCACGGGTGTACATGAGTTCCTGATCCTTAACCCTCCTCCCACCTCCCTCTAATAAAAACATTTTAGAATGCAAGATGTGACAAAAGCAGTTTCCCACCTGAGCACTGTATACACCTGCTTCACCTAATGGTGAAGGCAAGAAGTCCAGAAGGCTCCTCTGGTACTCTCTGATGCAATGTGTATTCTGCTGCTTTTCTTGATCTGAATTGCTAGTGTCCCTCCTACTTAAGCTTGGGCTTCCCAGGTGGCTCAGTGATAAAGAACCCACCTGCAAAGCAGGAGACGCAGGTTCGATCTCTGGGTCGGGAAGATTCCCTGGAGCAGGAACCCACTCCAGTGTTCTTTCCTAGGAAATCCCATGGACAGAGGAGCTTGGTGGGCTACAGCCCATGGAACTGCAAAAGAATCAGACATAACTAAGCACGCACACACTTACATGTGAAGCTGAGAAACTGCCCCGTACATTCTGATCTGGTTTTATACAAGTCATAGACAGAAAAGGATGCTCCTCCTGGGATCAATGCAGACTATGATCTATTGTTTCTGTTTTTTTTTTTCCCCGCACAGGCTATTTGAAAGAAAACAAAAAAAACTGCTGAACAATTTTGAAAAACCAAGAAAAAGTCCTGCCGGCATGCTCATGCACTTATTTTTCCCACATATTGGTCCAGAAACCCCATGATGCTCCGCATCTTGCAGACACAAAGGTTTTGAACAGATTGCACGCTCCAAGCTCCAGCCGCAGAGACAGCCCCAGAATTTTATCTTCTCACTGGGAAATTATTTTCCCCACATATGTTTTGATGATGACAGGCCCTTTTCCATCTTGCTGTTCCTCCTCCTCAGGAGAATAGAAATGTAAGGAATAATTTCTGATTCGATACTTGCCGTTCAGCCCACGTACCACTGTAGTTTAAAGACTGTCTACACACTTGCTAACAACTTACTTTAAATCTATGCTTTGGGAAAATGAGAGACAAAGGGGAAGAGAAGAAAGAACTTAAAATAATACATTTGAGAAGATATGTGTAATATTTGGAAGAGAAGTTTCCCTAATTCTACTGGCTGTATTACATTATATAAAGCTACATCTATGTGAGTTGGACAAGTTAATTTCTAAGCTAAGTTCCTATAATTCTGCTACTTAGGAAGTCTCAGTGTAAATGAGGATATTTTCCTCTATTTCTTACCTAATTCAAAACTGTCATAGTTCACGATTCATTTGAGGAAAGAATGATCAGTATTTCTGTTTACTAGCTAAAATGACACAGCCTTAGGAAAGGAACAGAAACACAATTCAACATTCACAGGATTAATCACCTTTGAAATGACAATTTCTGATTTTTCTTATATGCAGAGTACAGCATGAGAAACGCTGGGCTGGAAGAAGCACAAGCTGGAATCAAGATTGCCAGGAGAAATATCAATAACCTCAGACATGCAGATGACACCACCCTTATGGCAGAAAATGAAGAGGAACTAAAAAGCCTCTTGATGAAAGTGAAAGAGGAGAGTGAAAAAGTTGGCTTAAAGCTCAACATTCAGAAAACGAAGATCATGGCATCTGGTCCCATCACTTCATGGGAAATAGATGGGGAAACAGTATAAACAGTGTCAGACTTTATTTTGGGGGGCTCCAAAATCACTGCAGATGGTGATTGCAGCCATGAAATTAAAAGACGCTTACTCCATGGAAGAAAAGTTATGACCAACCTAGATAGCATGTTGAAAAGCAGAGACATTACTTTGCCAACTAAGGTCCGTCTAGTCAAGGCTATGGTTTTTCCAGTGGTCATGTATGGATGTGAGAGTTGGACTGTGAAGAAAGCTGAGCGCCGAAGAATTGATGCTTTTGAACTGTGGTGTTGGAGAAGACTCTTGAGAGTCTCATGGACTGCAAGGAGATCCAACCAGTCCATTCTGAAGGAGATCAGTCCTGGGATTTCTTTGGAAGGAATGATGCTAAAGCTGAAGCTCCAGTACTTTGGCCACCTTATGCGAAGAGTTGACTCATTGGAAAAGACTCTGATGCTGGGAGGGATTGGGGGCAGGAGGAGAAGGGGACGACAGAGGATGAGATGGCTGAATGGCATCACCGACTCAATGGACATGAGTCTGAGTGAACTCCGGGAGTTGGTGATGGACAGGGAGGCCTGGCGTGCTGCAGTTCACAGGGTCGCAAAGAGTCAGACACGACTGAGTGACTGAACTGAACTGAAACCATAGTTGATTTACAATATTGTGTTAGTTTCAGGAGTAAGCAAAGTGAATTCTTTTTTAGATTCTTTTCCATCATAGGTTATTACTGGAAATTGAACATAGTTCTCTGTGCTGTATAGTAAATCCTTGTTGTTTATTTTATGTACAATAGTGTGTATCTGTCATTCTCCAACTCCTGATTTATCCTTTCCTCCTTTCCCCTTTGATCGCCATGTTTGTTTTCTATGTCTGTGAGTTTGTTTCTGTTTTGTAAGTAAGTTTATTTGTATTGTTTTTTTAGATTCCACATATAAGTGATATCGTGTAATATCTGTTTTTGTCTGGCTTACTTCACTGAGTATGGTAATCTCTAGGTCCATCCATGTTACTGCAAATTGCATTATTTCATTCATTTTTATGGCTAATATTCTATTGTGTGTGTACATATCACATCTTTTTAATCCATTGATCTATTGATGGAAAATTCTTATTTTTTTTTAACTTGGAAAGAAAATTGACATTATTTAGAATACTTTGCAAAAATGAAGTGTTGTTAATGATGTCACTGTACTATGTCAAATCTTTAAAACTTTCAAAGTTTCATATACTGTAACAATATTGTTTAATTCAGAGAAAGGGAAAGTCACTCAGTCGTGTCTGACTCTTTGTGACCCCATGGACTACACAGTCCATGGAATTCTCCGGGCAGAATACTGGAGTGGGTAGTATTTTCCTTCTCCAGGGGATCTTCCTGACCCAGGAATTGAACTGGGGTCTCCTGCATTGCAGGCGGATTCTTTACCAATTGAGCAATAATTTAGAGACGTGTCAGTTTTTCATATTGAAGGCAATAGAGAACTTTACTTGTACCCATTTCTATAGGTCAGGAGATGGCCAAGTATTTATGCTTTTTCTCTTAATTTTACCAGGCTGACATCTATCCAATACTTGCAAACTCTAGAATTAGAACAAACAAATCTTAAAATCCATCTCATCTAAATTTCTCCCCCATACATGTCTTTAAAAAACATTTATGCTCGAACACTCTCGGTAGCAGAGGGCTCACCCGTGTGCAGATGGTTCAGTGCCTTGATTTCCTGATATGTCTTCTCCTCATTTTCCATCTCAGGAAATGATGTCCCAAGCCACCCAGAAACCTAAGATGCATTCTAGTCTTCTCCCTGTCTTAATCCTTCATCTACCCTCTCACCCAGTCCTGAGATTCCACCTCCAAAATTCTTCTATTGTCCTGTTCAAGCTGACACTGCACCTCATTCTGGCCTCTTCATTCATCTCCTTGGCCCCCTTTTCATCAACCAGCATAGGTACCAAGGGGGACTTTTAAATATGCAAATTGGAGTGTGGCAGACCCCTGCTCAGCATTTGCAATAGAATCCAAAATCTTTCACATGATTTATAAGGTTTTACAAGCTTTGGCTCCATTGGTCATTCTTTTTTTGGGGGGGGGGCAGATGAAATTTTCTGTTATTCATTTACTTATTTTACTTTATTTTTGCTGTTCTGGGTCTTTGCTGCTTACAGGTTCTCTAGTTGGGGCTCAAGGGCTTAGTTGCCCTGTGGCACATGGGACCTTAGTTCCTGGACCAGGGATTGAACCTGCATCCCCTGCACTGCAAGGCAGATTCCTAACGACTGGACCATCAGGAGAGATCCTCCACTGTTCATTCTCTTACAAATGTGTGCCCATACTGGCTTCTTCAGTTCCTGAAGATTCTATCCTGTCTTTGGACTTTTAAGTGCGCTCTTCCCTCTTCTTGAAATGACCTTGAAGGCTCACACCTGTTTGCTTTCCAAGTTTCAGATCAAACACGCTTTCTCAGAAAAGCTTTCCTTGACTCTCCGCTCTTCCTTCGTTGCCCCTACCACAGCTGAAATCACATGCATTAGAGTATGATCATGAATAAATGCATGTCAACACACAGATACACATACAGATGTGTAACTTGTAAGGATTTACCCCCGCCCCCCGACCCCCCGCAACGTGTGACAGCAGCAGCGTGGTTGCATCGCCTGGCGTGTAACTTTCTCTCTGGCCCACAGTAAGTACTGAATGCCTTGTACAGAATGCATTCACATCTAATTAGTCAAAATCATTAATTTGGAAATTGTGCCTTTGTTGAAATTTGTTTTATCAACCAAATGAAGTAAATGATGTGCGTGTATCCCTAATGAAGAAGTGCTTTTCAGCAGAAAACAAAGTTAACATTCGTTTAAAAATATTGCACTTGAGAAGCAAAGAATAAACAGAGGAGAGTGGTCATCACTTATTTAGGCTAACACTTACATTAACAGTGCATGTATAATTAAATGGGCAGTCATGAGTTGAATGAATAAATGATGAGCCTGGGGACAGAATGGCCACTGCAGGCAGTATCACTTCATTCTCTGAGCATGCATGCTCAGTTGCTCAGTCACATCTGACTCTTCGTGACCTCATGGACTGTAGCCCGCCAGGCTCCTCTGTCCATGGGATTCTCCAGGCAAGAATACTGGAGTGGGTTGCCAATATTTCTTCTCCAGGGGATCTTCCCGACCCAGGGATTGAACCTGAGTCTCCTATGTCTCCTGCGTTGGCAGGTGGATTCTTTACCACTAGTGCCTCCTAGGAAGCCCATTTATATTTATGTCTCTTAATTCATCTCTATAACTACTCTGTGAACTGGTGACTTTCCATAAATGAGGGAAGTGGGACCAACACTGTGCCCAAGTCAGATGCCAGGAGGAGCCAGCCTGGAGGGAGCAGACATCTCCCCGCCCCCACCTCCCAGGATGCTGGGTTCATCTCCTTGCCTTAGGGAAACATAAGGACCCAAGTGAATGGGGTGGGGAGGAGGGGTGTCACTGAGGCAGAGACTGGGACCACTGTAGGGCCAAAGTCAGTGTGAGTCCAAGCTGAAGCCAGTAAGAGAAAGGCAGGGTGGCCAGTGCAGGCAAAACTAGAGGGGGCTAGATGGCAAAGCTTCCACACAGATGCTGGGAGTGTAAATGTGTCTGAAGAAGCTGGCCTGGCACACAGACCCCTGCTGGTCCTCGTGTTTCTGGCCACCGGCCAGGAGCCTTGGGAGCAGTCTTGTCTGCTTCTGGGAAGCCCTCCCTATCACCTCCCTTCTGGCCAGCAGAGTTCCCGCTGTCACAGTTAGAGTGAACCCTCCGAGATCACAGCCAGCTCCTCTAAGAAAGCTGGTGTTTTTGTGCCATGATGGCCTTGGTCACATCCTCCAAGGACAGATTCTGCACCTTAGCTGCATGGAGTGCATGACACCACCCTCACCCCTGTCACATTTCTCCCAAAGACAGTTCTTGAGGCCCTAGTGGTTGATGCCCAGACTTGCAGCCCTGGGGAGTCAGGGTGCTTCCAATGCAGGCCTTCCGCTCCAGGCTCCAGTACACGCTTGGCTTCTGTGGGTACCTTGTTCCCAGACTTCCCTGGTGGGTGTTTGCTGGGAAAGAAAGTCTCCTGTGTGTCACGTGCTGCCCATGCCTCAAGCGGCCCATCCTACCTCCTTCCCCACCCCCCCATGAGCATCCTCCTCCTAGATGGACTCTGGGCTCAGGCTGGCGGCAGTGGTCCCCCAGTGGAACTCTGTCTGAGACTCGCTTCCCGGCTGCAGTCCAGCTGGACAGCGTGGTTAACTGCGCTAAGCCCCTGCATCATGGGCTCCAGAACATCTCTATCGTTCAGAATTTCAAATGCCACTGGGTCTGGATGGAAACTCTATCATTTCTGACTCAAACATTGCAGTAAGATCCACAGATGTTGTAGTCAGATTTTACTGATTATTTTTTTTTTTCCAATAAGAGAACACAAATGTTTTTACACCCTGCAACAGAGTTGCAGTAACTCTGTTAAAATATCTGGCTGAGAAAATCGAAGACAGTTGAAGGAGAGTTGTAGATGTCAACCCAGCCTTTCAATAATGCGTTCAATACCTCAAAAAGTGATGGGAAATCCAGGATGAAATGAAACAGTAAACAGAGCGAAGGCGGCTTTCACATACCATAGCAGCTGTGTCATTTTAAGCCTCAGATAGAACAGGGGATCAAAATGCCAAACGTGAAGGATGAGGCTGCATGTCCCAGGTGAGTGGATTTGGCTGCTGACACAGAGGATGCTTTTTACACTGTGCATCCTGGGTCAGAAGGAAAAAAAAAATTTATGTCAGGCAAAGTTTAGCCTCATCCCATGGGAGCTTCCATGCCCCGGGATATCCTTATAAGAGATGGGAGTCCAGGCACACTATGCTGCATTTAGCCTTTCTTGGGAGAGACAAACAACCAAGAAGTCAGCAGCTCTGCCAGGCCCTCCCTGGATCTTTGCAGGATCCTCCGGGACTACCCCCATCTCTCAGAGCTGCATTCTGCCTGGTCTCACCAGCGGAGTCCTCCCAAGCCCACGGCCCAGGTGCTCCTCCTGTGTCCTAAAGTCTCCATACTGTGGAGCCCCATTGTCTGCCCATCACATTGGTTCCATCTCCATTTCTGGCTCTGCTTTCCGAGTCCTCTGAAGCCATTTCCCTCTGTTGGGAGAAATCTCGCCTGTGGAGAGACAGGTCAGCCCCTGGCTTCTCTGATCCCAGGGCTCTGCTGCGGCTCCCTCCGCACTTCCTGAGATGCTGTCCTGGGATCATCTGTCCCCACGAGCGATGAGACGCGGTCCTGGCCGTCCTTGTCAAGAGGCGGAAGGGGATTAGCATCACTCATCTCTGAGGCTCTCGCTGGGCCTCTCGTTTCAAAAGTCACGAAGTGCAGCCACCTGTCCTGCACTATATTTATCACGTTCTTCGACAGGACTAATCCCAGTACTGTACAGGGACACCACCCGTGTCCACAGCCTCCGGCTCTGATGACCCCACGGCTCCCGAGCACAGTTGCAGATACGTGCCTGTGACGGCCACTCATCTAACGATGCCACCTGGTTGAGTCAACAGATCCTTTCGTGCCTTCTGTGGGTGATCGGAGCTTTGTGGCCTTGTGGATGCTCCATAGCGATGTGTGAATTACACAGCACACCCCACTGCTGCCTGAAGCCCTGCCTGACGTGCAATCAGTAGCCACAGAGACCCTGTTGCAGTGCTTGTTATAATTTTAACCTAAGGGCTTCCCAGGTGGCGATAGTGATAAAGAATCCGCCTGCAATGCAGGAGACCTGGGTTCAATCCTTGGGTTGGGAAGATCCTCTGGAGGAGGAAGGGGCAACCGACTTCAGTGTTCTTGCCTGGAGAGTCCCATGGACAGAGGAGCCTGGGGGGCCACAGTCCCTGGGGCTGCAAGAAGTCAGACAGGACTGAAGTGACTTAGCACACATCATGGGACTTAACCTCTTTTCATCTGATTTTTCCTCTCTGGACTGAATTCTAGAAAAATTTCTTCGAGTCTATCTTTTAATCTGTTAATTTCTCTTCAGCTGAATCTTGATCGGTTAAACAGCAGTCACTGAATTTTAAGCTTCGCTGTTGTAGTTTTCATTTCCAGGCATTCCGCTTGGTACTTAATCCAGTCGCCTAGGTCTTTCTCGCTAATCTCTTCCTCACTACTCTCCTTTGATCCATTTTTCCTATGTCATTGAACTTATCGAATGTGCTAATTTTAAGGTCTGTTGTCTGACAATCCAACATCCAATATCTTATTCCAGTTCTGCCGAGTTTTGTTTCTGTTGCCTCTTGCTCATGGGTCCTCCTTGTAAATCTCATGATTTTGGACCATGAAGCTTTCCCTGAAGAAACTGAAAGCTTCCTTTGAAAACCAGGTTGAAGGTCAAAAGGAGATTCTTTCAGAGAGGTTCTGCAGTTGCTTCTGTTGATTCCAGGCGCCTCCAGCTACCAGACTACCAGGGGTGGCTTTTAGCTAAGGTACAGAATTAAAGTTTTAGACTACTCAGAGAATGACAGCCCGCTTAAGGCCTGACTTGTCCTTATGAACTCTCGGTGAATTTTTTTTTTTTCTCCTGAATCAGCCCAAATCTTTAAAATCAGACATTTCTCTAGCTCGCCTCTGGGGAGAGGAATGCGGATTTACTTGTAGCTTACTTGTATCTTGAGGCTTAATCTGGTTGAAGCTAAATTCTTTTGTGGCATTGGGGGAGACTTCTCACCTTGGGCCGACCTGGCTTTGTCTCCAATACACATATCCATTCTTTTTCAGATTCTTTCCCCACACAGATTATTACAGAATATTGAATAAAGGTCCTTGTGCTGTACAGTAGGTCCTTATTGATTACCTATTTTATGTACAGTAGTTCATATCTGTTAATCCCAAACTTCTAATTTATCCTTCCCCCCCCCACCCCCCACCACCACATTTCCCTTTTGGTAACCATAACTTTGTTTTTGAAGTGTGAGTCTCTTTTGTAAACAAGTTCATTTGTATCATTATTTCACATATGAATGATATCATATGATATTTTTCTTCCTCTGACTTACTTCATGTAGTAAGATCATCTCTAGGTCCCTTCATGTTGCTACAAACGGTGTTATTTACGGTTAAGCAATATTCTTATTTACGGTTAAGCAATATTCTTATTTACGGTTAAGCAATATTCTTATTTACGGTTAAGCAATATTCTTATTTACGGTTGAGTAATATTCCATTGTATACGTGTACCACATCTCTCCATTCACTCCTGAATGGACGTTTAGATCGCTTCCATGTCTTGGCTGTTGTAAATAGTAGCTCCTAGTAATTGTCCTGCAAGTCGTCATATGGACAACATGTGGACATCATTCCTACATATAGAAGAAATAGATCTTGGAATAAAGAGGCAAACAGTGCACTGATGTCCTACCACGAAACTTTCAGTGGGAACAACCTTTGAATGACTTCTGCCTGGGGCATTCTGACAGCCCCAAGGATCAGAGTAGTGTGCTCACTGCTCAGACTTAGGGGCAGCCCCTTATTTCCTTGTCTTTTGCCTGAGTCCTGACCCTGTCCACAAGACTAACCAGATGTCTGTCCACACCTCCCTCGGCCTTCTTCCTGCTGATGCCCCAACCTATCCAATCTGCTCCAGGACTCCCCACCAGCAGCAGCACTTGGGGAATAGGAACCCAATGGAAGCAGAAAGAGAGAGACAGTTTCACAGGTGTGGCAAAAGAAAGCATTGAAAGTTGAGCCCTCCTGTGAAAAATGATCAAATTGTTTTACAAGAGTCTCATTTAATAATCTAAAACACCCCCGATGAGACACCTGAGTGGCTGAACATTCTGGAAGACTGCTGGTTGAACGTGGCACCCCCTTGAGTCAGGGGAAGGAGGTCCTTCTTTTCCCATCCTCTGGGGAAACCCGGCGTGCTTTCCTCTAATTAACAAACCATGAGTTTCAGGACACGTAGAAAGCTACTCTGTCTCTCGATCCCTTGTGGACAGAATCTGCACAGGCCTCCTGCTAGCTCCCTTCTTGGGTAGAGGATGATGGAAAGAATCCTTCCTCTTTTCTGGCACCTTGTAATTTGGTGTCTGCTGTGTGTGGAGGGGGCAGACAGTAGACATTCCCCAGCATGGTGGCTGGTCTGCTTGTTCACAAAACTGGGGTCAGCTGAGGCTTTGTCAACGTTCAGCTTTCTGTTGAGCAGTGTAAAAGGAAAAAAAGAAAGAAAAGGAAAAAAAGCCCTTATTCAGAATTCCCAGGCTCACAATCAATAGAGTTGTTAATTCGAGACCAAACCGCTTAGTCGACTCAGGGTACCATTATTAATTCGTATATTAGGCAGTCTGCGTCCATTTCTGGATTATTCTCATTTGATGATGAGAAGCAAAATGTTTTCTTCTCTACGCTCTACCACTAAATAAGCCTTTTTCAAGTGCAAATTACTGAGCCCAGGTGAAACAAAGACAGCTCTTTGGAAGCCATCAGCTACTGCCTCCCTGGTAAGTGCTGGGGAGCTGGGTTGGGGAGGTGCCGCGTGAGAAGTGGCCATCCAACACATTAGCCATCTCTTACGGTAAGCAAGGAATTAGTATCTGAACAATAAAGAAAGCAGGATTGGCCCCAGATGGCTAGATGCATGGGAAAGAAATGATTTCAGCAAGCCAGATGCTTGCATCTTCCCATATATAGGAGACTGCTAAATCTCTTCATGTGAGAGATTTCATTTTCTCTTAATTAATAGTAGTCTTTTCATATTCAGATGACCTGCCCATTGCTGCAAACTTGTATATAGCCTGGCTCCTCCCCTGCCTCCTGGACGTCAGCTCTCTCCCGGTCACCTGAGATGCTGTCTCCCGGGCTCGAGTCCTAACATTCCCACCGAATAAAAACCCAACTCTCAACTTTTAGGTTGTGAGTATATTTTTTTTTTAGTCAACAGTGATTAAATGGTATTGCCTCTAAGGGAGACAAAAACATTTGAATTGTCCCTGCATTCCTATGGGCTTCTTCACTGCCTAAGAAGTCCTTCCACAGCATAACTGCAAACTCACCCAGGGCCAGGTTGGCTGCGTGTGACGTGGACAGGTCTTTGCTCTGCCCACCTGCCAATCATTCTGGGAAATATATGGGGAATGATATCTTTGTAACCTCAAAGAAAGCTCCTGCAGAGAGGACAAGACCCCATCTTATTCACTCCTCCTCCCTGAGACTGCTGAGCAAAGTCCGAGGAACTACAGGATAACATTAATAGTTTTCTTAGCCAATGTTATCAGTATCATAAAAATATCTATTATGACTGACATGCTTTAATAGTTTTTTCAGATTTACCTTAAGGAACATTTCTCTGGTCCAGAAAGCCTTCAATTATCAGTGAAATGAAAATGTCATATCAGCATAGAAATTAATTTGGCTTTATAGGCTCTTATTGCAAATGATGTGCGAACACCCTTAGGAGAGGAATTCTGGTCAGTTGATATCCTGGTTAACAGGGAATCACCAAATGTCATGTTTGGCAATGCTGATGTGCGATTTCAGGAAATTGGGTCACCGGAAAATGTACTTGACACTAGAATCTCACTGATTATAACCCAGCTGTTGATGGTTCAGAAGCACCTTGGGGTCTTGTGGTGTCTCACTGACTACCACTTGGCTCTGCTGGGTGTCAGGGGATCATGATGGATTGTTTGGTCAGAGAGAGATGGCATGAATTCACGGGGACCATGACGGAGACTCTCATTGGCAGCGGGACAGGGGATAATCATACATCCACCAGCAGTTGTGCAACAAGCCCCACACGAGGTAAAAACAAGGCAGGAGAAAAGGTGAAACACTGCACCCTAACAGAAAAGGACCCTCTTCCTTTGGAGACCAGAGCATCAAGTTATCCCGAGGTCACACAGGCTTTGTAAGCAGGGCTGTGGCTCCCATGGCCCCTGCCCACTTTCCCAGGCTGCAGGCTGGAGGGGCTGAACTGGCAGGTAAAGGACCCTCCCAACCTCGCAGGTCTGAGATCACCTGCCCTGACCATGTGTCCTGGGGCTGATGCCACCCCAGACATCTGTGCTTCCTTGGGCCCCTTTGATGTGATCGCCATTGTCAACCCTTTTCGTTTTTTTAGCTCTTGTTCACCCATGCTAGGGGTCTTCCCTGGTGGCTCAGACAGTTAAGAATCTGCCTGCAATGCAGGAGGCTCAGTTTGGATCCCTGGGTCAGGAAGATATCTGGGAGAAGGGAAGAGCTACCCACTCCAGTATTCTTGCCTGGAGTAGTCCATCGACAGAGGAGCCTGGAGGGCTACAGTCCATGGGGTCGCAGACAGTCAGACATGACCAAGCCTACAGTCCATCACAGTCAGACAGTCAGACGTGACCGAGCCAACAGTCCATCACAGTCAGACAGTCAGACATGACCGAGCCAACAGTCCATCACAGTCAGACATGACCGAGCCTACAGTCCATCACAGTCAGACAGTCAGACATGACCGAGCCAACAGTCCATCACAGTCAGTCAGACATGACCGAGCCAACAGTCCATCACAGTCAGACATGACCGAGCCAACAGCCCATCACAGTCAGTCAGACATGACCGAGCCAACAGCCCATCACAGTCAGACAGTCAGACAGACGTGACTGAGCCAACAGCCCATCACAGTCAGACAGTCAGACATGACCGAGCCAACAGCCCATCACAGTCAGACAGTCAGACATGACCGAGCCAACAGCCCATCACAGTCAGACAGTCAGACATGACCGAGCCAACAGCCCATCACAGTCAGACAGTCAGACATGACCGAGCCAACAGCCCATCACAGTCAGACAGTCAGACATGACCGAGCCAACAGCCCATCACAGTCAGACAGTCAGACATGACCGAGCCAACAGCCCATCACAGTCAGACAGTCAGACATGACCGAGCCAACAGCCCATCACAGTCAGACAGTCAGACATGACCGAGCCAACAGCCCATCACAGTCAGACAGTCAGACATGACCGAGCCAACAGCCCATCACAGTCAGACAGTCAGACAGACATGACCGAGCCACTGGCAACCCCATGCTAGACACTCTGCCCCTCCCTGCCATCCTCCAAAACTTGTTTCAGGAAAGAACCTAATTTATTGCAAGAACACCCTTTGCTGCTTGGAGAAACACACGTGGGTCTGCGTTTTCCTGTTTTCTGTGGTATTTTGTATCTACTTATTTACATGGCTGCACTAGCTCTCAGTTGCAGCCTGCAGGATATTTAGTGGCAGCATGTGAACTCTTAGATGCAGTCTATGGGGTCTAGTTCCCCAACCGGGGATCAAACTCAGGCCCCCTGCATTGGGTACTTGGAATCTTAGCCACTGGACCACCAGTGAAGTCCCCGTATTTGCATTTTAATCCTCACCCTGAATTTTTTCTAAGAGAGCTATGCCTTTTTTTTTTTTTTTAATTATCAGAAACTGATCGGGAAAAGTGGTCTCTTTTTCCTCATCTAGGATTGTCACTAAGTCGAGTCCGACTCTTTGCGACTCCGTGGACTGCAGCACGCCAGGCTTCCCTGTCTTTCACTGTCTCCCTGGATGTGGGCTAACAAGTAATGTTTATCATCGTCGTCCTCATCACCATCACCACTCTAGACTTTCAAAGCTCTTCCATAAGCACCATCCCCTCCAGGACCCTACAGTAACATCTACAAGCTGTCAGTCATATCACTTACTCTCAAGGCTTGCTATGGTCCTTAAAGATTTCAAAGATCCCCCCTAGTCCTAACATCCTGGGTTTGCCAGTTCCGTGGAACAGGCTTCTGTGCTCTTCTTATCCTGCCTAGTCCACAGCCATAACTATTTATTTTCACGCGTTAGCCATTTGTTTTCTGTCTCATCTGCCAAAAGTTTTGCGAGAAAGTGTGGGGCATACTGCCAATCTTTAGGAGAGAAACCTCTTCAAAGTCCCAGATGCTGGACAACATGCATTCCTAGGACTCACTCTGACGTGTGGTAACTTCACCTGCTCTGAGTTGGGCCAAATCTCTTGGGGGAGCTAAGTGAATTCTAGGCATCACACACGTATGGTTTGGTACATTGTTAACATGGAACGTTTATCCTTAGCTGTACCATTCTGGGCAGCTGCTTTGAAATATGCACGACTTGTAGGTTCTGATTATGAACAGCAGGTGGCGCTCCCGTTTTAGGATTCCAGCTCCTCGGTGAGGCGGTAATCACGGAAAATTTCAGGTGCATTTAAAAATTTATGCACTTTTTTCCCTCTGCCAAGCCAGAAATGTACTCCATTTTTTAGAATCAGGTTCATTTGCTTCCTACTGTGTTACTTCAATTGGGTAATAGTCAACCCGACTTCTCCCTTGGCTGTGTTCTTTCCTTGAGCAGGGGATGAGGTTTGAGACCTGCCAGAGTTGGGAGTGAGGGGTAAGTGCAGGTCTGGGAGGCGGTGAGGTGCTGTGTTTTCATGCCGAGCTGGGTGTCCTCCTGACAGTTCCAGGTGGCCTCGTGCAGACACCCTTGACTGTGTCCTGTTTGCCTGAGTGTGGAGCCTGTCTGCTCCCCTGTCTGCAGCGAGGGAGCCCAGAGCCAGGAAAAGGTTTCTGCAGAAAGCTGAGTGGGAATAGGTAGCAGGCAAGGGAGTGAGCCGGGGGCAAATCCCAGGGGCACCCAGCTGGCCTCCCAGGGCACCATCATTCCCACTATTGCTTGAGTTTGGCCTTTTGTCAGCGACCGAGCACTCATTCATTCAGTCATTCCTGCAATCATTCATTCAGCAAGCGCAAGACCCCTTATATTCCTAAAGCGTGGTTTGCCCATGTATCAAACAGGGTCCAATCAGGAGACAAAAACCCATCAGTTATTTCGTTGTTCATCGTTCATTCGCTAAGATGTGTCCTACTCTTTGTGACCCCGTGGACTGCAGCGCTCCAGGCTTCCCTGTCCTTCACTATCTCCCAGAGTTTGCTCAAACTCATGTATTTTGAGTCGGTGATGCCATCCAACCACCTCGTCTTCTCTCGTCCCCTTTTACTCCTGCCCTCCATCTCCTCCTGCTATTTTTAGAGAGAATTTATTCTAAAGAATTGTAAGGGAAGGAAAGGAAGGGAAAGTCGCTCAGTTGTGTCCGACTCTTTGCGACCCCATGGACTACAGCCTACCAGGCTTCTCAGTCCATGGGATTTTCCAGGCAAGAATACTGAAGTGGGTTGCCATTTCCTTCTCCAGGGGATCTTCCCGACCCAGGGATCGAACCCGGGTCTCCCGCATTGTAGGCAGACGCTTTACCCACTGAGCCACCAGGGTAAACTCTGCATATATTCTTAACAAGACAACCACATAGACGAACGAACAGTAAAGTATCCTCCAGGGGAAGTGATGAGAGTGGCTGTCCCCTCCCCCCACCCTGGGGTCGGGGGGCTGGAGTATCATTCCTGAAAGCTCAATCCTGCTGGGTCCCAGCCCTGACAAGGCTCAGCTCAACTGGTGGAGGTCTCTGAGCCTGTGTGATGAGAACAGTGTTGTGAGTGTTAAAAAAAAAAACAACTGCAAACTGGAGTTGGCCACTGCTGTGGACAGACATTGCCCCCTCTGGGGTGAAGAAGTGCAGCAGGGGATTTGATCAGAGGAGAATGGCTTCCTCCTCCTTCTTTGCTGGCTCCCTCTAGAGCCCCCACTGCCAGATCGGGGCCAAGGCCCGAAAGTGATGATGGAACCATCACAGGGGCTTTCCAGGTGGCTCGGTGGTCAAGCATTTGCCTGCCAGGGCAGGAGCTGCGGGAGACTCAGGCTCGATCCCTGGGTCAGAAAGATCCCCTGGGGAAAATGGCAACCCACACCAGTATTCTTGCCTGAAAATCCAATGGATAGAGGAGCCTGGCGGGCTACAATCCATGGGGTCGCAAAGAGTTGGATGCGACTGAGTGACTGGGCAGGAAAAGCGAGCTATCATAGTCCCTGCCTCGCAGGGAGGGGTGGTTTGTGTAGAGATACAGCTGAGTCGCCGCACATACACCAACTCAGCTTCATTCCCATCCCCCTGGGCCCCACCCAGACGCCCAGCAGAGGACCCATGGCCCTTTATAGCCCCAATGTGACATAAAATTTCACTGAACATAGCATAACTTTATTTCCTCTCTTTTGCTCGAAGATTCAAATACAATTTCCTTTACTTCATCTTTCACCTCCCTTCTATCATTCCCTCCTCCCTTTTTCTTAGCCCGGTATTACTTTTCATCAAAATCAGATACAAGAGCCTGAAAAGTATGTCAAAATGTCATTGTGGGTCTTTTGTTAAATGCAAATGGATGTGTTGAATTGAATTAATGCACTTTCATAGCAACTATGCTTTCAACAGCTTTCATTATGACGGTAACGTCTGTTGTCAGATTTAATCCATTTGACACATATCGGCGTTCCCATTCTTTGTTAGAATGTTGACCTACGCATTTAAGAAGAAATCAAGCAAAGCAGAGGTGGAAGGTATTGAGGAGGTTGAAGTCCAAAGGAGAGAAAATGGAATTGAATGGGGAATTATTTTGAAGATCGTTGGTTGTTGCTTTTCATCCAGGAGATGCATTTATCCAGAACAAGCAGCAATCAAACCTGTGCAGGGTGAAGGAAGGGTGAAAATGAAAGTGAAAGTGTTGGTCGCTCAGTCGCATCCAACTCTTTGCGACCCCATGGGCTGTAGCCCACCAGGCTCCTCTGTCCATGGGATGTTCCAGGCAGAAATACTGGACCGGGTTGCCATTCCCTTCTCCAGGGGATCTTGCAGAGGCTGAACCCAGGTCTCCCGCATTGCAGGCAGATTCTTTACCACTGAGCCAGCAGGGAAGAGTAGCAAGCTAGAAATCCTGAAGATGAAGGTTGGGCAATATATCTCCTGTTTTTTCCCATGTTTCACAGGCCAAAGTTATGGAACCTCCATTTCCCTTTTCCCCAGCCAGAAGTGCTCTGCATATGCTTAACATTCCATCCAGTGAAAGGAGCTCACTTGATGTTTGGAAAGTGGGAGGAAGCCAGCCATTTCATTTCTTGCTCCAGAAGCCGCAGTTGTGGTCTCTGTGGACTGAGTTATCAGCAGCGTCCGCCCTGCCATTGGCATCAGCCTGCGGAGGTTCATCTGGGGGACCCGCAGCGACTCTCTGTAGCTTTCTGACTTGGGAAGACAGCAGCTCTTTGGTCTCTAACTGCAAAGCTGAAAGCTACAGCAGTGCCCAGTGCTGGCTCCATCAGGCATCCAGTGTGGCTTTTTATATAATTTTATTTTTTTTACTGAAGTTAGTTTCAAGTGTTCAGCAAAGGGATTTATATTTATATATATATATATAGGCTTCCCTGGTGGCTCAGTGGTAAGGAATCTGTCTGCCAAGGCCTGATACCCAGGTTTGGAAGATCCCTGGGTTGGGAAGATCCCCTGGAGGAGGAAATGGCAACCCACTCCAGTATTCTTGCCTGGGAAATGCCACGAACAGAGGGGCCTGGCGGGCTATAGTCCATGGGGTCACAAACAAGTCAGATGCAACTGGACGACTAAACAAAAACATATATAATACATATTCTTTTCCATTATAGGCTATCACTATATATTATATATATATAATTGGAAGATAATTGCTTTACAACCTTTATTAGTTTCTGCTGTGCAACGATGTGAATCAGCTATACATATACATCTGTCCCCTCCCTCTTGAGCCTCCCTCCCGCCGCCCCACCCCACCCACTAGGCCATCACAGAGCGCCGACCTGAGCCGCTGTATAGTGGGGATGGACAGGGGGGCCTGGTGTGCTGCGATTCATGGGGTTGCAAAGAGTCGGACACAACTGAGCAACTGAACTGAACTGAACTGATACAGCAGCTTCCCACGAGCTGCCTATTTGACACTTGGTGTATATATGTCAATGCAGCTCTCTCAACTCCTCTCCCCTCCCTTTCCCCCATGTCCGCAAGTCCATTCTCCACACCTGTATTCCTGCCCTACAGATGGAGTCATCAGTAGCCTCTTTCTAAATTCCATATGTATGTGTTAATACGATATTTACTTTTCTCCAAAATTTGTATAAGCACCTTATTTCTTCTACTCAGTCCCTTCCTACTTGATCCACTAGAGTGGTCTCTGTTTTTGTGAACAAACACATACTAATTCAGAGGTGTGAGGGGAGCACAGTCAAAAAGACACATTCCGTTATAAAGTCATTTTCTCTGATGAGTTAGTCTTACGTCAGTGTGCTTACCAGTTGGACAAGTTTCAAGAAGCTCGAGAGATTATGTTTGCTGCATTTCTTGATGACCAAATGTAGGTTCAGACAAATCTTGACAGCTTCAGAAACCTCTTGTTTCATGGTGCAGAATTAAAATGTCCTTCTAGTACCTTTAAAGTACAAGGGACAGCTGAGGTGAATTCCTGGAGGAAACAATCTTTTTTTGCTGGTATGAGCCAGACAATCCAAATCAGAAGTGAGCAGAGGGCACCCTCTTTCCTGTGAACGATGTTAACTGAGAATCGCTTTTCACGCAGTAAATCTGATTCAAGGCTTTTATGAAATGTGAAATTTAATATTCATCCCCAGAATGAAGATTCATCTCTTTAAAAGCTGTTCACTATCTCACTCAAGGTGTTAGTACTCACGTGGGATGGATTGAGATGGCTCCATCAATTCTGTCTTCCCAGGGGTTCTTGATCCACAGGAAAAGAAAGTAGCCCCTGAAACTTTAAATCATTGTGAACAGTCCTTGTCACAGATTTTTTGTCTTTGCTCTGTCTCCCACTACTATTTATTCTTTTTTTCTAGTTTTAGTCTGTCTTAAATATGCATTGTATTATGAGTTCATAAATAGAAAGCAATTGTATAACTTGCAGAGGGTTCAATCAATGGTTTATTTTTATTTCCCATTCACAGTTGCTTGAAAAAGTTCTTTCCTTGTAGATAGTGGAAAGTAGAAGGATCAGTAGCATCACTGGCCAGGATAACAGTCTGGATGGATTCCCCTAGTCCATCTAGTCAAGGAGAAAGGACTGTGCTGACCCACTCAGACCCAGTCTGCAAGCTGTGGTCATTTCTTTTGGGTAATGTATTGGAGTGAGACTCATTGATTGGTAATGCTCAGTATTTGCTTTTCTTGAGTGCTGTCACACAGCTGATCTTATTGTTTGGTCATAATAATGCTGGGAGGTGGGAAAAGCAAGAAGGAGCATGGCCCCAGTTGACCACTTTGGAAAGACCCACTCCTTTCCCTGTGGCTCTGACAGCCGGGCCCCCTAGTTTGGCCAAGACAGGATTAGTGCAGAGTTTGTATTGCTCTCTTGGATGGGTCTTGATCATCCCTGGGACAATTAAAGAGTAAGACAGGAAGAAAACCCTGAAACCCTCAGGGAAGTAGAAATAAAACACATCTGGCTATTCTAAAAGTTGAAGAGAATAATTTTATCCTGTCACTTAAAGAGCTGAGATTCTGAAGAATTACCATATGGCCCAACAATCCCACTTCTGGGCATATATCTGGACAAAACTATAATTCAAGGATACATGTGCCCCTATTTTCATCAGTATCAGTCAATTCAGTTGCTCAGTCAGGTCTGACTCTTTGCAACCCCATGGACAGCAGCACACCAGGTTTCCCTGTCCATCACCAACTCCCAGAGCCTGCTCAAACTCAAGTCCATCAAGTCGGTGATGCCATCCAACCATCTCACCCTCTGTCATCCCCTTCTCCTCCCACCTTCAATATTTCCCAGCATCAGGGTCTTTTCCAATGAGTTGGGTCTTCGCATCAGGTGGCCAAAGTATCAGAGCTTCAGCTTCAGCATCAGTCCTTCCAATGAATATCCAGGACTGATTTCCTTTAGAATTGACTGGTTGGATCTCCTTACAGTCCAAGGGACTCTCAAGAGTCTTCTCCAACACCACAGTTCAAAAGCATCAATTCTTCTGTGCTCAGCTTTCTTTATAGTCCAACTCTCACATCTGTGCATGACTACTGGAAAAGTCATAGCTTTGACTAGATGGACCTTTGTTGGCAAAATAATGTCTCTGCTTTTTAATATGCTGTCTAGGTTGATCATAGCTTTTCTTCCAAGGAGGAAGCACCTTTTAATTTCATGGCTGCAGTCACTATCTGCAGTGATTCTGGAACCCCCAGGATAAAGTCTTTCACTGTTTCCATTGCTTCCCCATCTATTTGCCATGAAGTGATGGGACCAGATGCCATGATCTTAGTTTTTGGAATGTTGAGTTTTAAGCCAACTTTTTCACTGTCCTCTTTCACTTTCATCAAGAGGCTGTTTAGTTCTTCTTCACTTTCTGCCATAAGGGTGGTGTCATCTGCGTATCTGAAGCTATTGATATTTCTCTCAGCAAGCTTGATTCCAGCTTGTGTTTCCTTCAGCCCAGCATTTCCCATGATGTACTCTGCATATAAGTTAAATAACCAGAGTGATAGTATACAGCCTTGATGTACTCCTTTTCCTATTTGGAACCAGTCTCTTGTTCTATGTCCAGTTCTAACTGTTGCTTCCTGACATGCATACAAATTTCTCAGGAGGCAGATCAGGTGGCCTGGTATTTCCATCTCTTTCAGAATTTTCCACAGTTTGTTGTGATCCACACAGTCAAAGGCTTTGGCATAGTCAATAAAGAAAAGTAGATGTTTTCCTGGAACTCTCTTGCTTTTTCGATGATCCAGCAGATGTTGGCAATTTGATCTCTAGTTCCTCTGCCTTTTCTAAAACCAGCTTAAACTTCTGGAAGTTCATGGTTCATGTACTGTTGAAGTATGGCTTGGAGAATTTTGAGCATTACTTTGCTAGTGTGTAAGATGAGTGCAATTATACAGTAGTTTGGACATTCTTTGGCATTGCCTTTCTTTGGGATTAGAATGAAAACTGTGGCCACTGCTGAGTTTTCCAAATTTGCTGGCATATGGAGTGCAGCAGTTTCACAGCATTGTCTTTTAGGATTTGAAATAGCTCAATTGGAATTCCTTCACCTCCACTAGCTTTGTTCGTAGTGATGCTTCCTAAGGCCCACTTGACTTCACATTCCAGGATGTCTGGCTCTAGGTAGTGATCACACCATCGTGGTTATCTGGGTCATGAAGATCTTTTTTGTATAGTTCTTCTGTGTATTCTTGTCACCTCTTCTTAATATCTTCTGCTTCTGTCCTTTATACCATTTCTGTCCTTTGTTGTGCCCATATTTGCATGGAATATTCCCTAGGTATCTCTAATTTTCTTGACATGATCTCTAGTCTTTCCCATTCTATTGTTTTTCCTCTATTTCTTTGCCTTGATCACTGAGGAAGGCTTTCTTATCTCTCCTTGCTATTCTTTGGAACTCTGCACTCAAATGAGTTTATCTTTCCTTTTCTCCTTTACCTTTAGCTTCTCTTCTTTTTTCCTTTTGCATTTCTTTTTCTTGGGGATGGTCTTGATCCCTGCCTCCTGTACAATGTCACGAACCTCCGTCCATGGCTCTCCAGGCATTCTATCAGATCTAATCCTTTGAATCTATTTGTCACTTCCACTGTATAATCATGAGAGTTTAGGTCATACCTGAATGGTCTAGTAGTTTCCCTACATTCTTCAATTTAAGTTTGAATTTGGCAGTAAGGAGTTCATGATCTGAGCCACAGTCACCTCTTCATCTTATTTTTGCTGACTGTATAGAGCTTCTCCATCTTCAGCTGCAAAGAATATAATCAATCTGATTTTGGTATTGACCATCTGGTGATGTCCATGTGTTGAGTCATCTCTTGTGTTGTTGGACGAGGATGTTTGCTATGACCAGTGTGTTCTCTTGGCAAAACTCTGTTAACATTTGCCCTGCCCCATTCTGTACTCCAAGGCCAAACTTGCCTGTTACTCCAGGTATCTCTTGACTTCCTCCTTTTAAAAAGGACATCTTTTTTGGGTGTTGGTTCTAGAAGGTCTTACAGGTCTTCATAGAACTAGTTCAACTTCAGCTTCTTTAGTGTTGCTGGTTGGTATATAGACTTGGATTACCACGATATTGAATGGTTTACCTTGGAAACGAACAGAGATCATTCTTTTGCTTATGAGATTGCACCCAAGTACTGCATTTCAGACTCTTTTGTTGACTATGAGGGCTACACAATTTCTTCTAAGGGATTCTTGCCCACAGTATTAGATTTCAGTTCAGTTCAGTTCAGTCGCTCAGTCGTGTCCGACTCTTTGCGACCCCATGAATCACAGCACGCCAGGCCTCCCTGTCCATCACCAACTCCCGGAGTTCACTCAGAATCACATCCATCGAGTCAGTGATGCCATCCAGCCAACTCATCCTCTGTCGTCCCCTTCTCCTCCTGCCCCCAATCCCTCCCAGCATCAAAGTCTTCTCCAATGAGTCAACTCTTCACATGAGGTAGCCAAAGTACTGGAGTTTCAGCTTTAGCATCATTCCTTCCAAAGAAATCTCCGGGTTGATCTCCTTTAGAATGGACTGGTTGGATCTCCTTGCAGTCCAAGGGACTCTCAAGAGTCATCTCCAACACCACAGTTCAAAAGCATCAATTCTTCGGTGCTCAGCTTTCTTCACAGTCCAACACTCACATCCATACATGACTACTGGAAAAACCATAGCCTTGACTAGACGGACCTTCGTTGGCAAAGTAATGTCTCTGCTTTTCAATATGCTATCTAGGTTGCTCATAACTTTTCTTCCAAGGAGTAAGCGTCTTTTAATTTCATGGCTGCAATCACCATCTGCAGTGATTTTGGAGCCCCCCAAAATAAAGTCTGACACTGTTTCCACTGTTTCCCCATCTATTTCCCATGGAGTGATGGGACCGGATGCCATGATCTTCGTTTTCTGAATGTTGAGCTTTAAGCCAACTTTTTCACTCTCCTCTTTCACTTTCATCAAGAGGCTTTTTAGTTCCTCTTCACTTTCTGCCATAAGGGTGGTGTCATCTGCATGTCTGAGGTGATTGATATTTCTCCCGGCAATCTTGATTCCAGCTTGTGCTTCTTCCAGCCCAGTGTTTCTCATGATGTACTCTGCATATAAGTCAAATAAGCAGGGTGACAATATACAGCCTTGATGTACTCCTTTTCCTATTTGGAACCAGTCTGTTTTTCCATGTCCAGTTCTAACTGTTGCTTCCTGACCTGCATACAGATTTCTCAAGAGGCAGGTCAGGTGGTCTGGTATTCCCATCTCTTTCAGAATTTTCCACAGTTTATTGTGATCCACACAGTCAAAGGCTTTGGCATAGTCAATAAAGCAGAAATAGATGTTTTTCTGGAACTCTCTTGCTTTTTCCATGATCCAGTGGATGTTGGCAATTTGATCTCTGGTTCCTCTGCCTTTTCTAAAACCAGCTTGAACATCAGGGAGTTCACTGTTCACATATTGCTGAAGCCTAGCTTGGAGAATTTTGAGCATTGCTTTACTCATGTGTGAGATGAGTGCAATTGTGTGGTAGTTTGAGCATTCTTTGGCATTGCCTTTCTTTGGGATTGGAATGAAAACTGACCTTTTCTAGTCCTGTGGCCACTGCTGAGTTTTCCAAATTTGCTGGCATATGGAGTGTAGCACTTTCACAGCATCATCTTCCAGGATTTGAAAGAGCTCAACTGAAATTCCATCACCTCCACTAGCTTTGTTCTTAGTGATGCTTTCTAAGGCCCACTTGACCTCACATTCCAGGATGTCTGCCTCTAGATGAGTGATCACACCATCGTGATTATCCAGGTCGTGAAGATCCTTTTTGTACAGTTCTTCTGTGTATTCTTGCCATCTCTTCTTAATATCTTCTGCTTCTGTTAGGTCCATACCATTTCTGTCCTTTATCGAGTCCATCCTTGCATGAAATGTTCCCTTGGTATCTCTAATTTTCTTGAAGAAATCTCTAGTCTTTCCCATTCTGTTGTTTTCCTCTATTTCTTTGCATTGATCGCTGAGGAAGCCTTTCTTATCTGTCCTTGCTATTCTTTGGAACTCTGCCTTCAAATGGGTATATCTTTCCTTTTCTCCTTGGCTTTTCACTTCTCTTCTTTTCACAGCTATTTGTAAGGCTTCCCCAGACAGCCATTTTGCTTTTTTGCATTTGTTTCCTTGGGGTGGTCATGATTCCTGTCTCCTGTACAATGTTACAAACCTTATTTTCATAGGAGCTCTATTTATAATGCCCAAGACATGGAAACAGCCTAAATGTTCATTGACAGATGTATGGATAAAGAATATATATACATAATATATGTGGAATATATATTTGTATATATACAATGCATATGTATATATGGAATATACATACTATATATGTATATATGGTATATATGGAATATATGTATACAATGGAATACTGAAAGTGAAAGTGTTAGTCACTCAGTCGTGTCTGACTCTTTTGTGACCCCATGGACTGTAGCCAGCCAGGCTCCTCTGTCCATTGAATTCTCCAGGCAAGAATACTGGAATGGATTGCCATTTCCTTCTCCAAGGGATCTTCTGGATCCAGGGACAAAACCCGGGTCTCCTGAATTATAGGCAGATTCTTCACTGTCTGAGTATTGAGGGAAGCCCTGGAATATTACTCATGCATAAAAATAATGAAATAATGTCATTTGCAGAAATGTGGATGGACCTAGAGATGATCATACTAAGTGAGTCATAAACAGAAAGACAAATACCGTATGCTATCATTTGTATGTGAAATCTAAAATATGATACAAATGAACTTATCTATGAAACTGACTCATTGACATAGAGAACAGACACTCAGTTGCCAAGGCAGAGGAAGGGGATGATTTGGGATTTTGAGGTTAGCAGATGCAAACTACTACACACAGGGTGGATAAACAACCAGCTCCTATGGCACAGCAGGGGGAACTATAATGAATACCCTTTAATAAAAGACTTGGGATTCTATTTGATTATTAACTCTAGCTGACGATCCAAGCCCATGAACAAGGACCACAAGCACCCAAGGCATGATGAACCTGCATGTGTGTTGGTGGGCTGACACTGATACCCCAGAATTCTCTTTCTCTGAGAGTCTTGTCTGATCTGCTTGACTAGACTGGAAGAGACTTGGACAGAAAATATAAGCCAGAGAGCAACACCCAACCGCCATGTCTATCCTACTTGGTATCGGCTCCCAGCAAGCTGACCAGGACGCTGTGTAGTCCCTCCTGATCCCCAGCCAGTGTTCCCAGGCATGACTTCTGCATGGGGAGGGAAAGACACAGCCCTCCTATGAGGCAGGCTCCCCCACTTTTCACAACCCCACCTCCATACTTTCTCCAGGGGCATCGCTTCAGCCTAACACACGCATGGATCCACGATGTAACTGCATACTCCTGGGGTTGGGAAGACCAAGGGACAACTGGCCTCAGGGAAGACTGGATGCAGTGGTGCAAATAATGTCCTCTCTCTCTCTCTCCAGCCTGTCTTTGCTTATTTTGGTAGATTGCCTTGCTCTTTCAAACTGTGGTAGTGTAGTGCAGAAGACTCTTGAGAGTTCCTTGGACTGCAAGGAGATCAAATCAGTCAATCCTAAAATAAATTAACCCTAAATATTCATTGGAAGGACTGATACTGAAGCTGAAGCTCTAATACTCTGGCCACCTGATGTGAAGAGATGACTCATTGGAAAAGACCCTGATTTGGGGAAAGATTGAGGGCAGGAGGAGAAGAGGGTGAAAGGATGAAATGGTTAGACAGCATCACTGGCTCAATGAACATGAATCTGAGCAAACTCCGGGAGATAGTGGAGGACAGGGAGCCTGGCGTGCTGCAGTCCATGGGACCACCGAGAGTGGGACACTGCGACTGAACAACAATAACAACTTGTTCTTTACTTTCTAATGTAAACAATTTATATCCGCCGGCTAAAACCAGGCTTACATCGTGTCAATGCAGCAACCCCAGAGGAAAGCTGTGTCTTCCTCCTGCCAAGGCTCCCTCACTGGCCTGGTGTGGGTGACTGGCCCACTGCTGTGACCAGCCACTGGGATGGGGCTGGCGCTCTGCGTCCCTGGCAGGTCTCAGAAACCAGGATCAGTAGACCCACCAGACACAAAAGCTGAGACAAGTGGCACCAACAGAGGAAGTTTCCCACACTGTCTACGGTGGTGACTGCTTTGAAGAGTCAGTGCATCATGTGCGCAGCAAATTCCTCCTCCTGCAGATAAAGGAAACAATGAGAGTGAATATTTGACCCCATATCCACGCATCTCTGCAGGGCTTCCCTGGTGACTCAGTGGTAAAAATCCACCTGCAATGCAGAAGACGCAGGAGATGTGGATTCAATCCCTGGGTTGGGAAGATCCCCTGGAGGAGGGCATGGCAACCCACTCCAGTATTCTTGCCTGGAGAATCCCAAGGACAGAGGAGCCTGGTGGGCTGCAGTTCTTAGGGTTGCAAAGAGTTGGAGATGACTGAAGCAACCGAGCAGGCACGGGCACACCTCATATCTCTGTAGGACTCCCCACAGGCAAGTTCTCCTGGGCTGAGCAGCAGAATTCAACGGAATGCAGGTCAGAAGTCATCCTCGTTGGCAGACGCACACAGGGCAGCAATCCCCGTGGCCGTCTCAGCCCTTGGTATCATGTCTGGCTCGAGCCAACACTATCTGTCATTCAGTTTCAAGAACATCTGACACACCTTTTCACGCTGAGAGCTAATTGCTCTATTTTCCAACCTGGAACTGTCCCTCTTGTGATATTTTTCCAATCGCAATGATCTATTTGTCTAGCCAGCAAGCACTGCCAAGCCAGAGCTATTCTGGAGGGTGGCTGGGGTGGCGAGCAGGAGAATTATTCAGCCACACAGTAAACAAAGGGAAATTCTCTCTGAATCAGAAGTTCCAAAGCAATAGCATCATTTCTTTAACCACACATATAGGATAATAAAAATGGCTTGCCATCCATTTTTAATCTGCATGAAATGAAGACACTCAATCATGAAAGTCATGCAGGAGCTGCTTGCTTCAAACAAGGCAATGAATACATTACAAAAGTAATTAAGTGAGAACCCAGGTGAAATAGAGCAGTATTCTATACCAACAGTTCCCTGTAATCAGATAAAAAACAAAACAACCCATAGGTTAGAAACAGGAGGTAAAAGTGAAAACCAAGGCCATATGTAAAACTATATAAGGTCCATTGTAGAACAGAGACAGAGCTCAAATTTCTAATACCTCTCATCATGTTATTTTTACTCTTTAGGACAGAGGAAACGGTAAGGACTCACTTTAACCTGTACTATGATTTATTATCTTATTATTAGCAGTAACTGATCACTTGCTATGTATAAAGCATTCTGGCAAGAAGTAGCCAACTAAAAGCCAACTAAGTCACTTTGTGTTCAACTCTGCGACCCTATAGACTGTGTCCCGCCAGGCCCCTCTGCCCATGGGATTCTCCAGGCAAGAAGATTGGAGTGGGTTGCCATTTCCATCTCTAGGGGATCTTCCTGACCCAGGGATCAAACCGAGTCTCTTGCATCTCTGGCATTGGCAGGTGGGTTTTGGTTTTTCTTAACTACTAGCACCGTCTGGGAAGCTCCAGTGGAGGAGGATAAACTGGGGCATGGAAAGTAGCCAGTAAGCTGATGAGAGCTGGGGGTTGTGTTTGTCTGCTGAGGCTGCCATCACCAAGCATCTCAGACATGGGGACTTAAACAACAGACACGGATGGTCACAGTTCGGGAGGTTGGAAACCTGAGATCAAGAGGTTAGCAGGGTGGGTCTCGTCTGAGGCTTCTCTCCTTGACTTGAAGGCGGCTGTCTTCTTCCTCTGTCTTCACTTGGTCTTTTGTGTGTGTGTGTGTCTGCATCTTAATCTCCTCTTCATACAAAGACACCAGTCACATTATTAATGTGTTAGGGGCCACCCTAATACCTCACTTTACCTTGATCACCCCTTCAAAAGCCCCGTCTCCAAACACAGTCACATTATATGGTACCAGGAGTTAGGACTATAAGCTGTGAATTTGTGGGGAGTGAGTGAAGTCGCTCAGTCATGTCTGACTCTTTGCGACCCCGTGGACTGTAGCCCTCCATCCATGGGGTTTCCCAGGCAAGAATACTGGAGTGGGTTGCCATTTCCTTCTCCAGGGGATCTTCCTGACCCAGGGATTGAACCCGGGTCTCCCTCATTGCAGGCAGACGCTTAAATCTCTGAGCCACCAGGGGAGGAGAGGGGCACAATTCAGTCCATAACAGGGATACTAAGGGCTTGAATGAAGATGGTTTCCTTGGGCATGGAGAAGAAGAAAGACACCTGGAGCCATCATGAAAGCAGAACTAACAACTCTCAGCGAAAGCCTGCATGTTTTGGCGAGGGAGAAGATGCCCATGGAGACCGTATTTCCTAAAAGGTAAGGACAAAGGGGAAGGGAGAAAAAGGATAAACCTGATGACCACAGACTAAAATTTTGTTTTGTTTTTGTTTTTTCGGCTTTTATTTGTATAGAGGAGAGCTTGACACAAAAGGGAGACAAAAGGGAAGGAAAGGAAGCTGGAAACAAAGAAACCAAAGATGGTCTCAGGTGGACAGAAGAAGAAGAAGCAGGCCACTGGACTCACTCTGTAGATTTGGGAGGGCTCACATTTTCCTTTTAGTTAAAATGAGAATGCTTAGAGAGCACAAGTGATTGGGAAGACACATGAAAATGCAGAAGATGGAAAACAAGGGATTCCCCCATTCCCAAGGGTAGTCTCAATTTTCTTGGTAAAGCTCAAGACATGTTGTGGTAGGAACATCTGGGTTGTTAGTTAAGGAACTCAAGTTTCATGTTTGAGAATCAAAAAGGGTGTTGGGGTCCCAGCTCTGCTGTGAGACCCTGAGCTTTCCCTTCTCCAAAATGCTGTTTTTCTAGAAGAGGAAGTCCCTCTCCCTGAGCTTCACCTGAGATATGAATGTACAGAGAGAGAGAGTGAAGTCGCTCAGTCATGTCTGACTCTTTGTGACCCCATGGACGGTAGCCTACCAGGCTCCTCCCTCCATGGGATTCTGTGGGTTGCCATTTCCTTCTCCAGGGGATCTTCCCAACCCAGGGATCGAACCTTGGTCTCCTGCATTCCAGGCAGACACTTTAACCTCTGAGCCACCAGGGAAGTCCTACGAATGTACAAGCATCCTGCAAACTAGAAAATCCTCTGAACTCATGGGCTGTTAGTCATTGTTTTCCTTATTTATTATGTGAGTGGGATGGTGACCCACAAAGCAGACTCTTCAGAACCGTCTTGGATCTAAATGATTCTCATCCTTCAGATGTCCTGGAGCCTGCTCCTCAGACCAGACTGAGCTGAAATAGGCCTACTTTCCCCTGTTCCCCAGAGCTTCCCACCTTGACCATGGGACCTTGAACTCGGTACTTTCCAAACACGAGTTACTGAAGCATCTCACCACAGTGTCCAAAATAATTTAGTGCCCACCCAGAGAGATAACATGAAGCTAGCTGCTGGCACTTCATAAATTACTTCTGTTTCTTGCATTTTTTATATCAGGATGTCATATTCTCTTCTAATCTCATATATCACTTTGGGACACAATGTCACTCTCAAATTTTTGAAATATTGTAGAAAAGATCTTCACTTTTTTGATACATATCAATGACTCTTATTATTTAAAAATTGTCACTATTACTTTTGGATCGATGAACAGGTTGGTTTCCCAAAAAAAGTCCAATGTTTTCCCCAAGATAAAAATAATCTATTATAAAAATGATGTAAATTTGTTGGGTTTCTAGGTCAGCCAACAAATATCTACATAATCTTAATCAAGAACAGACACCACAGCCTTGAAATACCCCTTTCAAGCCACAGGAAAGCATTTTGTCTACCAGCTTCCTCAGAAGCAGAGAGAATATCTTTCTCAGAAACACACATCTCAGGGCTCCAACCTGGGTCACGTGTCCATTGCTAAATACTTTCTCTGGAACGGGGTGTGGGCTTTGACTTCAGCCAATCAGGAGTGGAGTGATGTAAGACCTCCCTGAAACTCCAGGACTGATAGGAGGGAGGATCAATCAATACCTAAATAAAGGAGAAACTAGATTATTTCCCAATTAATTTATTTATTGAAATAAATAGGTAGAGGTGATGGTATGCCGAGAAGTCATCAAAGATTTGAAGATGTAGATTTGAAGAGTTCGTTTTCCTTTTTACCAAAAACTCAGGTAGGGTTTCTCATTCTTGGGTCTTTTAGACTCTCATTCAAAAATCCATTAATAGTATATGTGAACGCTGGCTGTATACAAGTCACTCTGCTAGGCTTTGTGGGGAGTACAGCGAAATATAAAATATGATAACAACCTTTGAGGTGTTTATAACTTAGTTGAGAAGAGAAATCACATAGAATAAAAAAGAAAAGAAAAACTCGAACAGACAAAGCCATCATATTATGTTTCAAATAATCCTGGAAGGATCACTGTGGTCTGGGGTCGTGGGGGAGACTTTGGACTTCAGCTGGATCTTGAGAAAGAAAGAAGGTCTAGACCGTGGTAAAGGATGTTCTGTGCTCCACTAAATGGGAAAAGCAAAGTGGTCTGCTGTGAAAACTCATCAGAGACCTCACTGGAGATGGCCACGTGCTGACCCCTCCCCTCCAGCCTCCGTCAGGGAACCTTGGACTCACTGAGTCTCCTCTGCCTCCATCACATTGCTTCTCTCTCTCTGTGATCTTCTGGCCAGTGAATCTAAACGGGGTTCTCCTCAATTTTTAGCCATGCGTCTTGGTTGACTGGAGTTCTCTTTATGCCCCAACTATCAAGATTTAGGCCAGGGGGATAAAGGGGTAGCAGAGGATGAGATGGTTGGATGGCATCACTGACTCAATGAACCTGAGTTGGAACAAACTCCAGGAGAGATAGTAAAGGACAGGGAAGCCTGGCGTGCTGAAGTCCATGGGGGCGCAAAGAGTAGGACATGACTTGGCAGCTAAACAACAGCAACAATCAATATCCTGGAACATATTGGTAAAGTTGTCATACGGGGAGATTGGAAGCCACTAAATGGTGTTTCAAGCACTTGCTCAGCGAGCCAGGGCTATTAAATCCTGCCCATCATACCAACTCCCTCCTAAGTCTCTGAGGTTCAAGGACTATGATTAGTATGTCAAAGGCGAAGGGATATCTGCACTGCCTCTTTTTTAATAAACTAATTTATTTCTTTGGTTGCATTGGTTGGGTCTTAGCATGTAGGATTTTTCGTGGCAACATGTGGGATCTAGCTCCCTGACCAGGGTTTGCACCCAGGCCCTCTGCATTGAGAGCACGGAGTCTTGACCACTGGACCATTAGGAAAGTCCCTGCCTTCATTTTTGACCCAAATCCCCATGCAGAACTTCAACAGACTCAGCCAGATCCTGGCAAAGACTCAGTTGTCCAGACTGAGGTCTAAGTAGTCGCATTTCTCTCTGTCCAAACCTAAATTTCAGATTATACTGCTCCACCAAGAAAAGCCATATTTACCCCCCAGATTGATAAGAACCAGCACAGGGCCCTAATTTCCTTGTAACAGTGGATGCTTATCTGTAAGCTCGACCCACCTGACAAGACAGCTGGAGCCACTGGGCCTGCTCCTTTTCTCCTTGACTGTGGAGTAACGCAGGGAGACACCTCTCCCCTAAAAAGTCTGAAGAGTGACCCTCGTTTCTGACCCCAAGTTAGAATTCATCAGACAGCAAAGGAATAAAAGCCAAATCAAATGGGCGCCCCTTCAAGTGAATGTCATTTATAGAAAAGAATACATAATATGAAAATCTAGGCACTACATAGCCTAGAAAAGAGGTGAAATATTCCGAGAAGTTTAAATTTGTAAACAATCAGAATGCTTCAGATTAGAATAAATAAAAATTTTTTTTTCATAAGCAAGTTGGGGAGGGGAATTCTGGAGATGACCTTGATTATCAGATTCCTGCAGCAGCTCTGGACTCGGCGTTGTCCTTCAGGCCATTTGAATGTGGACACTGGTGTCAGCCCCTGGCTGGAAGTGCCCACCCTCTCCCCTCCATCCTCTCCATCCCCCTTCATCAGGCCTCTGTCATGACTCAGCATCTATGACATCACCTAAAATGTTACCCACTAAAGGGCCCCAGAGAGTTGTTGACGAACTCTTAAATCTATCAACCAATTCAGAAAATAATGCTACAAGTCATGTCATTCTATGGGAACAATGAATGATGGGTCATTAGTCTCAAAAGCAACAATACAAAAGGTTTCAGTCAAACTTTTGACTTCCTGCTACTTAAAACAAACAAACAAACAAACAAAACAAGGAAGGCTCTCTGTAGTTTTCACAAGCTCCTGAATAGTCCTGGGCTCCATTCCCTAGAAAATGAACTGGGTCTTCAGCCCAGGTTGTGATCAGCTGGTAAGCAACAGCCTCCTTGATGGCTGAGTGGAAGAGTTGGGTGGAGGCTTAAGGCAAAGTGGCTTTCATCCTTCTCAAAGCCAGATGCTGATCAAAGGCCCTTGGCAAGCAAACGCCAAACGCACACCCTCTCTGAGCCTCCTCTGAAGCCACACTTCCCTTAACTTCTCACATCTACCACCCCACTATTGTCCACCATTGTCCGTTCCCGACTTCTCTCAGCAACCTCAGCCTGACAGTTCATGCCTCTCGATGCGGTGGGGAGCTCCTCCCCATACCAAAGGCCACCATGGTCACGTCAGAGGGTCACGAGAAAGCTACATATACTTAGTCTTAAACACACATGCATACACATATCCCCATACATAAGCATACATGCATGCACACACATTTGGAGAAGGGAATGGCAACCCACTCCAGTATTCTTGCCTGGAGAATCCCATGGACAGAGGAGCCTAGCCGACTACAGTCCATGGGGTCACAAAGAGTCAGACACGGCTGAGCGACTATCACACACATGTGCATGCACACACATACACACACACACATACATGTGTACACATACACGGACATACACACACATGTGAAGTATTCTTAAAAATCATTAGAATGCTTTCTTTCAGAGCCAGATTCCTTCCTCTCCATGCCAGCATTTCCTGTCTGAGTCTACAGTCAATGGTGCTACAGTCAAACACTGTAAATAATAGTCTCCACCTAAATGACACCTGCTGGAAATTTCCTTCTTTATGGGTTTCAGAACACAGGGTTGGGGTGAGGGGAGGGTGAGAGATGGATTCCAGCTCCTCAAACATCACTCTATTGATTTATGGATGGAAAAATATGGAATCTGTCAAGGCAAACAGCACTCTGTTAAATGCAAAATGTAATACCAGCTGCGGTGGCCACCGCTGCCAATACATATATTTCAGGAAGTCAATTTACTTTTAAATGGAATTTTAACATTGGTGAAAGGAGTCACGCTGGAACCCTTATTTATATGAAAACTGTCTTCAGCAGAGAGGAACAATGCACAGGCTCCCAGTCTGCAGAGACGGGAGCTATGCAAACTTCAGGAGATGTGTTTGTTTCCTCAATCATTTATGACTGTTTCCCTGCAGACGCAGTGGGCCAGGCTGGAGAAGGAAGCTAGGGAGGGAGGGGGGCCGGGAGAGTCCACGGTGCAGGCCTGCCAGTTTGCCAGCTCCTGGAGCTCTGTGATGGGTACGTGTGGCCCCTCTCTCTGCAACTTGGGGAGCTGCCTTCTTCAGGAGCAAGGGGGAAGGTGGCTACAGCAAAGCCACATCATCCTGCTGAAGGCCCGTGTAGAATGGAGGCCATTCTCTACATCAACTCTGAGTGAGAGCTGTATGAGCATGAGCCTGTCGCTTAACCTCACTGGGCTCAATTTGCTCATCTGTAAAGTGGAGACGGCAACCCTTACCTGTTGGGATCTTGTGAGAATTCAATGAGAGGACATTCATACAAGTGGCGTGGGTCTAGTTTTTCGACACCAAAAAAGTACTATTTCTCTTTTCTCTTTTTCTTCCTCCGAAGTGAAGAATCATGTCATTCTCAAGGTCCAAGGGTAAGGTGAACGAGGCTGACCCACATTTCTGATTCACAGCACAACCAAGGAAGCCTCTTTCCTTAAGCAGGAGTGGAGGATGAGCTGAGACTGGTTAGTGCTAATGACTCGCATAGACTGGTTAAGTCTTCTAGATCAATTAGTGAAGGTGCTGGTTTGTCTTGGCACAGAGAGACTCGTTTTAAGAGCTTAAAGAGTGTGAGGGGCTTTCCTGATGGCCTGGTGGCAAAGACTCCACATTCCCAATGCAGGGGCTCTGGCTGGGTTCCATCCCTGCTCAGGGAACTAGATCCCACATGCTGCGGCTAGGAGTTCACATGTCACAACCAAGTCCTGGCACAGCCAAATAAATACAAGTAAATCTCAAAAAAATTTAAAAATAAAGTGTGTGAATAGTTAGCTGGGAAGCTCCTGTGGCTGGGCAGAATTGCTATCAGTAAACAGCAATTCTGATGGTTGCACCTTCTCAGCGCCCAGAAAGGATCATCCTCTTAGGCAGAACCGGAAAGTCTCATCTTTCCCATCCTTTGTGGAGCAGGCAGTTAGTTGCCCACAGAGGAAAAGCACAGAATAACCTCTTCAAGAACAATAGACCCAACAATCTTGGAGCCACAAGGGAATTTAAGGTCATCTGTCCAGCTCCGGTCAGATGCCTGATTCCCAGCATTCTGTGGATGTCCCGGCTGACTTGCCTGTTGGTGGGGGTTCGGGAGTTGTATGTGCGTGATGCACATGCCTGTCCTCAGATCCCAGGGACAGTTGGACTTGGCTGGAGAAACTTGTGTCCTGTGGTTGCCCACTTTGGCTCCCAGATGCCTTGGGAAATGACACATAAAAATTTTATTAATATTATAATGTATAAGATAATCCATGTGAGTTCACAAGAATCCACACAGCTCATTTTGGTTCTAATTAGAATCTGAAAATGCATTCTCTGCCATAAAATCCGTATCATTTAATCATTGAATTAGTAATCCCATCCACATTAGTGGTTCCCAAATTGTGGTGCCTTTAATATAAATACCAATATTGAATGGATTACATGCTTTTAGTTTGATATCATGAGCACTGATAAGTGCTTTGGGAAAGATTATAAAGAAATCACTTAAGCACTATGGATGCCCCTCTCCCAAGTCTCTGCCACATCGCTCACATAAGCTTTGGGGAGACACACACACAAGGGCATGAAGAAAATAGACCCCAGACTCTCACTGTCCCCCAAACAGCTTGTAACACATTTCTGTTTCAGTGTCCCCCCACCTCCTTCTATCTCTCTTGTAAGGCGAAATAGATCTCCCCAACCCCCAGAAAAGAATTTTTTTTTTTCAAAAAATTCATATCTATTGATATCCTGGGAAATTTATAGTCAATTCTTTCTGTGTTTTCTCCCTTCCTTTTTACACTGCAGGTGCCTTGGTGTATACTATAAGCTGATTAATTTCTCCATTTCGGCTCTAAAATGTTTCATTCAACTCATTTTGGACTTCAAAGCTCAGTCTTTCTGGATGGGCAGGCACTCTGAGTTTTCAAAACAGACTTCTTACGAGCTATTATTTTCGGTCCTTAATCTCAGTGAAACGAAGTGTGATTCGGTGACATGCCCCCTCCAACCAACCCTCTTTCCTCTCTGCCCCTTCCAAACCCAGCACCCACACCTGGAAAATACAGATCTGAGACTCAAAATCTAAGCTAGTGAAGACCCAGAAATGTGCCTAGCACTGTCATTAAGTTCGGCCTTCATCTGCACCCGTGCTTCTGGGGTGGGGAGAGGGATGTGTCTGCTTCAAGCCTCCCATAGCTCCCCACCGGTCTCCTCCTGGCCCCGGCAGCCAACACGGCCACTCTAACCCTTCCCTCTCTAGTCCTATTTTCTACCCGGCTGGAGATGGGGAGGCTTTACTTGAAGACACCCTCTCCTGTAACCAACCTGGGCCACGAACTCTTTAATCAGTAGAAATTACTAAGAGGCCTGAGGAGAATTTCAGGTGGGCAGGATAGGCACGGGGAGAAGGCAATGACACCCGACTCCAGTGTTCTTGCCTGGAAAATCCTATGGACGGAGGAGCCTGGTGGGCTGCCATCTATGGGGTCGCACAGAGTTGGACACGACTGAAGTGACTTAGCAGCAGTAGCAGGATAGGCACGTGGGCCTGGCCTTGGCTCCAGGTCACCTGTGACAGGTGTGACAAGACTCAGGAGGGATGGAGAAGAGGGACAGGTCACGGAGAAGCTGTGGGAGGTGGGGGCGTGAGGCCAGAACCTGTCTCTGTAGGGTTCACAGCGGGTGACTCTCTCAGGGCCCCCTGAGACAGTTCAGTCAAGGTCCAGTCCATCCTGGCCCTCCTTTCACAAGGTGGTGGTTTGGGGACAACGCCATCTCAGCCCAGAGGGCAGCACGTGGCTCCGTCCTTAGCAGGGGACCGCCTTGCCCTTCTCTCTCCCTCAGGGGTCATTTGTGCAGCAGAGGCGCTCATGGATGTTTTTTAGAAACCAGCAAAGCTCTGTCAGTAATGTTCCCTGGAGGACTGCAAATTTGAGCCAGCGTCCAGAATTCAGTCACCTGGTAATAAATCATCATACCTTCTTCGCCAAAGAAAATGTCACTTCCAGGACAGACATCCACTTCGGTTTCTCCACAAGATGACAGATGGCCCCACACCAGGACAGCCGTTACATGAACCCAGCCAGACCTGGGTGCACAGTTGGGGCAGAAATGAGGGGACTGCATGAATGACAGGCCCTGTCGTGCCAGACCCACCCGCCACCTCTCTCCCGGAGACCACCTTGGCCCCCCTCAGCCCATGCTCCCCTTAAGCGGGACCCCACCTTCCCTGGGGACCTTCACTCTGTCCCATCCTCACCTCATTATTTCAGGGCATAATGAAGAAGCTGGCTTGTAACCTGCGTGATTTTCTTCCGACATCAGCTCCCCGTGTCTCCCCCTGGCTGCGGGCTGCCTACGGCAGTCTGAAGTATCTTCCAAAATCTCTCTTCACACCCATTATCTGCAGAGAGATAAAGCTCTGAGCCAGAATACTGGGTGATTTGTTAACCCAGAAACATTTCATTTTAATTCTTTAAGAAATCGCTCTGAGTAATTCTTGGGGAACAAGAAAAAAAAACCTGAAAAACTATAGTTAAATGCTTTCACAGTCAAAACCACTTGCTGTTAAAATCACTGACTACGTTTTTTTTTTTTTTGGCGGGGTGGGGGGGGGTGATGTTTGACTGATTACACGCACCCTTCTCCAGAAATATTGACGGATTCTCAGGCTGGGCTGGTTCCCCAAGCACACATAACACATAATCCCTGGCAAAATGACTAAAGGAATCATTTATATGGGCTGGAAGACTGCAGTTCTGCTGGGAGAATTGTGTTATTTCTTATCTCAACTACCCTGCTGTCATTCTCAAAGTGAGCCTGCTTCACGGCTCCCTGGGGACCCGCCACCGTGAGGCTGGGATGCTGGCGGCAGCAGTCACCTCCCCAAGATGCTGTGCTGGGGTGTGGTTGGAGAGAGGACGCCCCAGCCACTCCCTCTCAACAGAGAGTGATTGATTCTGCTCTGCCCTGTGGACACTGAGGCCACCTGGGGGGCCAGGACGACACTTGAGCTACAGAGGGATGGCTCAGAGATCAGGTTCAGCATGCTACGGGGCTGGTCTTAGCAGAGTTAAGGCTTGGTACCTGGCTAAGCCTAGTATCTGCATCTAGAGAACTGGACCCACCTCTTTTGACTCGTATGAGGATAAAATCAATCGAGCCGCCGAAGAAGAAAGCACACGTCACGAGCCGTCCCCAAATGGTCTTGTTCATTCTGCCACTTGACCACATTGTCTGCAAGGCTGATACAGTAGTGCTCCTGAACCAAACTGAAAACCCATATTGTTCCTACTGCAAGGGAAAGTGTTAGTCACTCACTCAGTAGTGTCTGACTCTTTTCGACCCCATGGATTGTAGCCTGCCAGGATCCTCTGTGCATGGGATTCTCCAGGCAAGAATACTGGAGTGGGTTGCCATCCCCTTCTCCAAGGGAATCATCCCAACCCAGGGATCGAACCCAGGCCTCCTGCATTGCAGGCAGATTCTTTAGCACTGAGCCACCAGGGAAGCCCCATGTTGCTCCTAAGATGCACCCAAATCTCTGCTGGCTCGGAAAACAGTGATTCTCAATCAAATGATGTATCTGGAGCAGGGAATGAAAAGAAGGAGGGTCTCTTAGATTTATGAGGCAGAAGACCAGAAGCAAACCTCACTAACTCTTCTTCAGCTTCTGGGGTTCCCAGGAAGGACCTCCACTCCCTCACTCCAGTGTGTGTGTGTGTGTGTGAGTGTGTGTGTGTGTGTGTGTGTGTGTGTTGTACTTCCCAGAAGCAGGCAATGCTGAGCAATGTCTATGTCAACTGTAGGAAGCGTGGGTTTAAAGTGTGAGAAACGCTAATGAATACATACAATGACAACATTGTATAGCCCACTGCTCTAGATTTTTTCTTTTTTCCACATATATGTATTAAATATCCTGTCAACCTTCTGAACACCCTCCGGAATAGGAAAGAAATACCTCCTAGGCTGGCTGTGTTCCTCCCTGCCCTGAATCACAGTGAAGTATGAACACTCCACCCACAGGAGGGTGTTTATTTGGGAAAGACCCAACAAATATTTCCTGGAGAAGGAAATGGCAACACACTCCAGTATTTGTGCCCGGAGAATCCCTTGGACAGAAGAACCTGGCAGGCTACAGTTCATAGGGTTGTGCAGATCAGACACAACTGAAGTGACTTAGTATGTATGCACAGCAGGTATTTATTGAGCACCTATTGTGTGTGGGTCACTGTCTCAGTGGATACCGTGACAGAGAACAGGAGCACCGTGTCTCACCGTATGGAGTCCATGTCCATCAGGGAGCACTGAGCAAGTCGTAAATCCTGTAATCTCAGAGGGCGATGGCTGCTCTGAAGGGCTTAAGGGGAAGTCACACAGCAGTTCCTGTGCGGGAGGCACGTTTAGGAGGAGCATGAGGGGGAAGTGTGGGGAGTAACTGGGGGAAAAAGAACCCAGCATCTCAGGACCCTGCCAGGACCCAGCATCTCAGAAGATGCGGTTCATAGGGTGGAGACCAGACCCGAGCTATTTTCTTTCAAAGCTCCTGCAATGCCCCTCCTCTAAGCAGAGTATGTGGGGCCCTCCATGGGTTGAGAGCAGCTGATGGTGGTTACAGTCTTGGTCATTTCCGTGCACGATGAGCACTGTCCCCTCAGTGAGGAGGGCTGGGATCAGTGGTCTGTAGTGGTCATGCGTGACCAGACCCCGGGAACACGAAGTGAAGATCTGAAACAAGAAGAAGCCAGGCTTCAGCCCTAAGAGCCGTGAAAAGAAAACACACAGATTTAGACTGTTTTCATTTTCCTCAAAAATAAAGTCACCACGTGTCTGAAGCAACCTACAAAGCGATTTCCCAATCAATTCTTCAGCACCTACAAAAATCCATGTTGATCCACTTCAGAAAATCCGAAGGAGAAGATCGCCCGAAAGAGGGGGGATGATCGGCTTGCTCTCTAAACAGACTGTCTGCCCTGTCAGTTAACACCCATCAATGTTTCCACAGCAGAACAACACTGAGGTCAAATTGGATAAAACATATTTAGATACAATCAGATTGCTCTGTATTCAAAAGGCCTTTCAGGAGGAAGGTGGCCCACAGGCCTGTGGTTGAAGCCTTCTAGGGAGATGGGACGGCGGATTTGCAGGCTGACTTGGCCTGCTTACCAAGCGGAGTGGGGCTTTGCTGTGTGTTTGTACATCCTGACTTCCTGGTGATATGCTGCGAATCCAGGAAAATCTGCACCAAGGCTGTACTTGGACACAAAGGAAACATTTATTTATTAAGAAATTTGGAATGTTTTTCTGCTCAGAAATTTCTTTTTTTATGATCTTTATATTTTATTTATTAATTCATTTAATTTTGATCACATTGCACAGTATGTGGGATCTTAGTTTCCTGACCCCCAGGATCGAAACTCCCCACCTCCCCCACTCCTCTGGAAGCGAGGAGTCTCAACCACTGGGCCGCCAGGAAGTCCTGGAAAAGTAGCTCATTTGTCTCTCCCGTCGTGTTCATCACACCCTCCCAGGATTCTCTATTCCCAACCACCACAGAGACTTAGGAGTCCATCAACTCTTCATCTGGTTGCTTCTGTTTTCTCCAACCTGACTCCCTCCAACCCAGATAGGAGGTTGATGTGATGGGCAGATTCTGGGAGCCCAGTGCTCTGCCCGGTGTCAGTGACCCATGACTCTTCCACCGTGCCTCAGTTTCCCCATCTATAAAGCAGTGAAGAGAAAGCACCCAGCCAGCAAAGCTGCAGCTCAGACCAGCTAAGGGATCAGATGGTGCTGGGGTCTGGGAAACACCCCATAGAGGCAGGTGAGACATGACCATTCTTATCCTTCTCTAAAGAGATCTGTGTGGTTTTCTACTTTTTTTTTTTTTTCACTTTACAATACTGTATTGGTTTTGCCATACATTGACGTGAATCTGCCACGGGTGTACATGAGTTCCCAATCCTGAACCCTCCTCCCACCTCCCTCCCCATATTATCTCTCTGAGTCATCCCAGTGCACCAGCCCCAAGCATCCTCTATCCTCTATCGAACCTAGACTGGCGATTCATTTCTTACATGATAGTATACATGTTTCAGTGCCATTCTCCCAAATCATCCCACCCTCTCCCTCTCCCACAGAGTCCAAAAGACTGTTCTATACATCTGTGTCTCTTTTGCTGTCTCACATACAGGGTTATCATTACCATCTTTCTAAATTCCATATATATGTGTTAGTATACTGTATTGGTGTTTTTCTTTCTGGCTTACTTCACTCTGTATAATCAGCTCCAGTTTCATCCACCTCGTTAGAACTGATTCAAATGTATTCTTTTTCATGGCTGAGTAATACTCCATTGTGTATATGTACCACAGCTTTCTTATCCATTCATCTGCTGATGGACATCTAGGTTGTTTCCATGTCCTGGCTATTATAAACAGTGCTGCGATGAACATTGGGGTACATGTGTCTCTTTCAATTCTGGTTTCCTCGGTGTGTATGCCCAGCAGTGGGATTGGTGGGTCATAAGGCAGTTCAATTTCCAGTTTTTTAAGGAATCTCCACACTGTTCTCCATAGTGGCTGTACTAGTTTGCATTCCCACCAACAGTGTAAGAGGGTTCCCTTTTCTCCACACCCTCTCCAGCATTTATTGCTTGCAGACTTTTGGATCGCAGCCATTCTGACTGGTGTGAGATGGTACCTCATTGTGGTCTTGATTTGCATTTCTCTGATCATGAGTGATGTTGAGCATTTTTTCATGTGTTTGTTAGCCATCTGTATGTCTTTGGAGAAATGTCTATTTAGTTCTTTGGCCATTTTTTGATTGGGTCATTTATTTTTCTGGAATTGAGTTGCATAAGTTGCTTGTATATTTTTGAGATTAGTTGTTTGTCAGTTGCTTCATTTGCTATTATTTTCTCCCATTCAGAAGGCTGTCTTTTCACCTTGCTTATAGTTTCCTTTGTTGTGCACAAGCTTTTAATTTTAATTAGATCCCATTTGTTTATTTTTGCTCTTATTTCCAGTATTCTGGGAGGTGGATCATAGAGGATCCTGCTGTGATTTATGTCAGAGAGTGTTTTGCCTATGTTCTCCTCTAGGAGTTTTATAGTTTCTGGTCTTACATTTAGATCTTTAATCCATTTTGAGTTTATGGTTTTCTACTTTCATTTCAAAAACTTTCCATCATTTCAGGTCCTCACTGCCGAGTGTGGTCTTCACTCATCAGTACAGCATTCCCAGCTCTATCTTTGTCTCTTAACCTAGTCTTCCATTTCTGTCCTAGAAGCCTATTTGCATCCCAAAGACTCTGCCTCCTTCCGTGTTTGCAGAAATTCCATCATGTGCTGCACCGTGCTGGGGTAGGGCAAATAAAATGAGGGCCATCCCCCTCGTCTGATGGGAGATAACAGGGCTCTCCCATCAGCTCTGTTATCACCCAGAGCTCATCGCGAGTTACCGGTGGTCTCTGTGTCTCTGTTTCTCATTTTGGGGGAATGGATGCATCAGCGCAGAGCTGCTGCCATCCACCAGGGGAAGAGCTGGACTGTTGATCGCAGCACTGATCATGGGGTCAAAGTGAGTGAGTGGATAGCGGGTTGGTAACAAGGCAGCTGAGTGGCTATGCCCTTCAGTGTGTATGTTTGTTTCTCTCTCAAGGAGCCCTGGTGATGAAGCCTAATGTGTGATTTAACTGAGGCTTACAAAGAAGCAACAGCTCATGGGGGCAACTTCACTGCACATTTGACCTTGGATCTTGCCAGCGATCTCAGGGAAGGACAGGAGAGATAGATCCGCAGCCCCTTCCTCTGCACACGACACTTGACACTCAGCACACTGACCTCGTGACCCACTTGTATGACTGCTGCCCAGTGAGCCTCAGAGTCCAGAGTGTAAGACAGTGCCCTGGGGATCAAGGAGCCTTGGGTTCCTGTTCAACTAAGGAAGGCAAGAGTTGACCAGCCCTAACTTATTAAGAGAACACTGCTCATTTGAAAGGATGGGGGAGCACCCCTTCCCTGCAAAGTTTCCATGAGAAAACAGAGCTGCCACTATTTATTTCTGATATCTGTTCAAGTGATGGGATATGGGATTTGCCACTCATGGTAGCAGGCAACATGTAAAATACCTTCTAACGCAGTGCCTTTAAAAAGGAATGTGTAAGACCAAGATACAGAATGCAATGACTGAGTAAGGGGAGAAAATATCAGAGAATCTTCACAGACAGAGGAGCCTGGCAGCTATAGTCCATGGGGTCACAAAGAGTCAGACCCAACTGAGTGACTAAGCACACACACATATTTAACTTAAAGTGTGTTAGTTGTTCAGTCGTGCCCAACTCTTTGTGACTCCGTAGACTGCGGCCCACCAGGCTCCTCTGTCTATGGGATTTTCCAGGCAAGGATACTGGAGCGGGTTGCCATTTCCTTCTCCAGGAGATCTTCCTGACCCAGGGATAGAACCCAGGTCTCTTTCACTGCAGGCAGATTCTTCACCAACTGAACTATGAGGGAAGCCTCATAGCTTAACTTAAAGTGAGTATTTACAAATGTGGGGCTTCCCAGGTGGCGGTAGTGGAAAAGAACCCGCCTGCCAATGCAGGAGACATAAGAAACCTGGGTTCGATCCCTGGGTCAGGAAGATCCCCTGGAGAGGGCGTGGCAACCCACTCCAGTATTCTTGCCTGAAGAATCCCATGGACAGAGGAGCCTGGCGGGCTATGCTCCATAGCATTGCACAGAGTTGGGCATGTCTGAAGCGACTGAGCACACATGCATGCATTTGCTAGTGTATATTTTACGTGTATTTTATTATGTGCATAATATATAAGCACAGTGGCACACGTAACTATCTAGAACATAAGTGTATATATTGAGGATTTGTAAAGATTTATAGGGAAGGGTACATTTTAAATATGTAAGAAATGTTGAATCTGGATAATCATATATAGCATCTGAATTGCATGTAACTTCTGAATGAATATTAACAAATATCTAAATGCCTAAAGCAATGGCACCCCACTCCAGCACTCTTGCCTGGAAAATCCCATGGATGGAGGAGTCTGGTAGGCTGCAGTCCATGGGACTGCGAAGAGTCGGACACGACTGAGTGACTTCACTTTCACTTTTCACTTTCATGCATTGGAGAAGGAAATGGCAACCCATTCCAGTGTTCTTGCCTGGAGAATCCCAGGGTAGGGGGAGCCTGCTGGGCTGCCGTCTCTGGGGTCGCACAGAGTCGGACACGACTGAAGCGACTTAGCAGCAGCAGCAGCAAATGCCTGGATGGGAAGTTGGAATTAGCAGACACAAACTATTATATACAGGATGGATAAACAACAAGGTCCTACTGTACAGCATAAGGAACTATATTCAATATCCTGTGATAAACCATAATGGGAAAGAATATAAAAATGAAAGGAATGTATATAGGTATAACCAAATCACTTCACCATACAAGAGAAATTTACACAACACTGTAAATCAACTATCCGCCCATAAAACTTTTAAAAAATAAAATAAATGCCTGGATGATTCCAGTTGTGATTTGCCAACAGTTCTTCCCAGTCCCAGGTCAGTTTCTTCTTCCTAAGATGGGTCAAAGTGGATTTCATAGACGAATAGGTGTGTGGGTAGAGGGAGGGACGAAAGGGCTACGCTTGCTTATGCTTTAGCTGGAGGCCCTTTCTCTGGCATCCAGGGTTCTGAGAAGACTCGGAAATTACAGTCAATATACTACGAACAGGGCTTCCCAGGTGGTGCTAGTGGTAAAGAACCCACCTGCCAATGCAGGAGACCATAAGAGAGGAGGGGTCAATCCCTGGACTGAGAAGATGCCCTGGAGGAGAGCATGTATTGGAGAATACTGGAGAGCGCTCCAGTATTCTTGCCTGGAGAATCCTGTGGACAGAGGAGCCTGGCAGGCTACAGTCCATAGGGTCGCAAAGAGTTGGACTGAAGCGATGTAGCACGCCCGCATACTACTAACATATTAACCCTTATTTAAATAAATATTGGGGGAATCTTTTAGAGAAGTTTTTGTGATCTAATGTAATTCAAGGTGCTTAAAAGCATTTTATGCTTCAGATCATGTTTATGGATTATGTTGCTCCCTGTGGCAAGATTATGCATTACACAGCAATTAGAACACAGAACATCCCCCTTCACTCCTGTCACCTTCAACTGCAGATTTTTAGGTAGGGGAGAAGGAAGAAGGGAAAAAATTGTGACAGAAGGAACAAGGTGAAAATCATTATATAATTGTTTTTTTTTTTTCTCTTTGCCTTGGAGGCAGTTTAATTCTAAGCCAGTGATTGCAATGTTTGGTCCAATCAGTGTTTCTTTACCATTTAGACATTTACTGATGTTATTTAACTTTGGAAACCTTGTTGGAAGGTGATGGGCTTTCATCTATTTATTTTCATTCAGTGTCACAAAGTCCCCAGCCTCACAGAGTTTCTCACTCAAAATAGGTTGTTATATCATATGATATTCTTATATGTGGAATCTAAAAAGAAATGCTACAAATAAACTTACTTACAAAATAGAGACTCACAGACTTAGAGAATGAACGTATGGTTGCCAGGGGAAAGGGGTAGTTAGGGAATTTGAGATTCTTGTACACACTGCTCTATTTTAAATGAATCACCAGCAGGGACCTACTGTATAGCACCTGAAACTCTGATCAGTGTTACGTGGCAGCCTGGATGGGAGCGGGGTTTGGGGGAGAATGGATGCATGTATATGTATGACTGAATCCCTTTGCTGTTCACCTGAAACTCACAACATTGTTGGTTAACCAGCTATACTCCAGTGTAAGATAAAAAGTTTTAAAAAAAAGTCTGCTGAGAGAGATTTGTCCCATGGAATGCCTCCCACCCCCCGAGCTCAAGGAACACGTGGATATGCAGCATCTTTAGGGCAGGTGTGACCTTTATTTCCAGGCACCTGTGTGGGTCAAGGAGCCAGGACATCTCCTACCTCAGTTCTGAATGTCTGGTCTTCCTCTCTGATAAAATTTGAGCAGCTTACAACCCCACATACCAGGATACAGCCATCATGATGATGAACAGTGGCCTTAATTGGGTATTAAAGGATCTTTATGTTGGGATGACTACGTTAAAACCCCTAATTGATTGGAGGCACTTGAGTAATGGAATCCACGGAGCCCCATTAGTAGCGCATTGATGTGTTCGCTCATCTTGGTAGCTGATGGCTAAAGGATACAGATGAGAACCTTGTCCCGCAGCACATCCAGGGTAAGATTTCTGACCTTAGATTTATGTTCACTAAGGCAGCAAACCTGGCTGCTGACTTCATGGTCTGAATTACAGATTTCCATTTAGCTGGACAGCCCGAATCTGTGGCTCCCATTATGTCTGCACTTACAGCCCCTTCGAGTGCCCACTGCATTCTAATGCACTTGTTTTCCTCATCCTCTGGCCCTCCTTGGAGTAAAAGTGCGTGGGCAGTGTCTGGCCCCTCGCCCCCGATCCCTCCACAGAGCTGTCACTAGACAGATGCCTGGACCGCTCCCAGCAGCACTGACCCCTGCTGCTCTGCTCATCGCTGCCTTTCTCCGTTCAGAGGCGACTTCCTTTCATCAGAACTTTCCAATCTAAGAAATAATGAGCACGATTCTCCCCCTCTGTTCAGGGAATGCACAGAGCAGAGACGAGAGGAGCTTTTTAAATTTAACAAGATTTTGCTGAGCTCTGCCTTCCACTGGACACCAGAGCCCCTTCCCAGTGTTGGGTTGGTGGGATGCTGGTGTTCTGTGAGACCAGCAATGTACCTGGTCCCAGGTGTTTCACCCAAACTGTCCCTCCAGCTAATTGGCTTTGGTCCTGGAAGTTTGAGAGCTAGTTTGCATCCTATCCAGGCTCGGATCCTTCCTTTTTCCTTCCTTCTTTTTTCTTAACTGAAAACATGATCATCTTCCACTGTGTCCATCTCTATGCGATCCTATGGACTGTAACCCGCCAGGCTCCTCTGCCCATGGGCTTCCCCAGGCAAGGATGCTGAAGTGGGTTGCCATTTCCTCCTCCAGGGACTTTTCCTGACCCAGGGGTCCAATCAGAATCTCATGTCTCCTGCACTGGCTGCCCGGTTCTTCACCATCAGTGCCAACTACATGTTGTTTTATGATCTCCTTTAATTTTTTTTTAATTAATTGTAATGGTGATACATACTTTTTTTGAAAGTTCATTTATGGCCTAAAAGGCATACAGTTAATTCTTCAAAGATATTTCTTTTATCAATGCAGATAGAAACACACACATTAAAAAGTAAGTGTACACAAAATTAAAACTAAATTTTAATATACATCTTATCTTGAAAATTAATTTTTATTTTTCCTTAGTACATGGTAAATATTTTCCATATCAACCAATTGCATCAGAATCATTCTAGGTGCACAGATAAAATGTAACATGATTTATCTCAGGTACCCATTGGAAATGGCAACCCACTCCAATATTCTTGCTTGGGAAATCCCATGGACAGAGGAGCCTGGTGTACTGCAGAGTATAGGGTTGAAAAAAGTGTTGGACACGACTTAGCAACTAAACAACAACAACATTATTATTAGATATTAGAATATTTCCTGTATTTTCCAGTCATGAGTAATTATAGGACAAGCATTCTTTTAGCTGAAACTCCTCCCTCCTTTTTCTTTTTAACATGGAAAATTTCAACTGTACACAAAATTAAGTGAATACTGTAATGAACCCCGAACCAGTACCTTGGTTCAAAAGTATTAACATTTTGTCCAACATGTTTTCATCTATCTTCCCTCTCCCCCGGCCCACACATACTTTTTGTTTCCCTAGAGCACTTTTAAAAAAGTATGACTCTTTCTAAATTCTTTTTAAGAGGTAGGAAGATAAGCAAGTCTAAGAAAGGATTACAGATAAGATCTATTTCCTTCTGCTTCTCTATCTCACCCCTGCCACTCCAAGGGGCACTGGTTTCTGGGAGGTTAAGCCCTGTCTCCTACAAGGTTAGAATGGCAGGTGTGTTGCACACCTACTTTTTATAAAGTACGTCATTTCTCACTCATTGACTTTCTGAATTTAATCAAATTACATAGCCTTTCTGAGCTTGAGGGCTGAAATAATGAGTAATAGCCAGATTGCAGATTTGTCCTGCTGGGGGCAGGTTTGGGGTGGGTGAGGTGAGTGATGGGCAGTCAGGAGCTCAGTCGTGGACGTGACAAGTTTTAGATATTGTAGGCATCCAGGCAGAGGTTTCAAGCAGGTAGAGGTACATGAGTCTGAAGTCCAAGAGAGGCATTGAAGATGGAGGTGTAAGTTGCAGGGTCATCAGCATATAAATGGACTTCAAGTCATTCACTGGCTGAGTGCTCCCAGGGAGTGAGTGCAGGTAGAAAAAAAGAACACATCCAAAGATGCTGTAATATCCAGGGAGGAGAACAGAGGAAGCAGCAAAGGAGACTAAGCGGGAGTGAGAGAACCAGAGAAGATGTGGGCTTCTGGGTCTCAAGTGAAGTAAGTGTGAAGAGCACTGAGAGGTACTGACCACTGAGCTCACACCTGGAGGTTCATGATCCCTTGGATCCAGGCAGTTTCTGTGACCGGGTGGACGAATGTGGACTGGAGTGAGTGGGTGAAAGGTGAGGACAGACGGTTCTCCTGGGAGTTTCTGTCATGCGATGGAGATCAGGTGGTCTTGGAGGGAAGCAGGGTCCAGAGAGAGATTTTATTTATTTCTTCTCCTTTGATATGGAAGTGGAAAGAGCATATTCATTCTTCTGATGAGGAGAAAAGAGAAGAAAAGCAGACTTTGACAGGAGAGGAGAGTTGGGAGGATGAAGGAATGAAGGAATTCTAGGAAGGAGAGGGCATGGGGTCCAGCGAGAGAGCGGAGCTGGCTCCGACCGCAGTGACAGGAAGGAGGGAACATGGGCACAGGTGCAGAGGGTGGGGTGTGTGCCCATTCTCTCTGCTTCCCCTTTCTCAGCGAGATCAGAAGCAAGTGCATCACAGGGTAGGGACAGGGTAGGAGGCTTAAAGAGAGCATGTGAGAGAGTTATCTTTGTGATTTTAAGACCGCATGAGCTGTGCTTCATTGCAGGATAAACGCTCGATGCTGTGTGTTGTTAACTATAGATGTGGGAAGGTGCAGCTATTTCTCACCGTGTCTTGTGTGTCCCCAGTACGGACAGGATTATTACTCTCTGCAGGTCGGATGCACACATTTAGTAATATTTGTGTTCATGTTGTCACCCTCCCAGATGTCCCATGAGAACCCTCAGGTCTGCAGGACTGCTTTAAGTAGACACTTGAATGTAGCCTTGACGACTAATGATGAGAAATGGATTCTCTAAGGCCCTCCACTCACCCATCAAAGAGCCTGATGGAATTAGGTAAAGTAAGTCACCCAGTGCAAAGTCACTCGGTTTGTGGAGGCTGCCTTTGGATATCTCTTGTCTGTATATCCAGAGCCGCGTTACCTGCAGAAAGGAGTGGAGGGGTGCCAAGTGAGGCGGGGGGAGGAGATTAAGCCATGTGTTCTCTTTCCAGTCAATTTCTCCACTAGACCCTGGGGGCCTTCCTCCAGCCCAGGCAGCAAGGAGCGATTCATCACTGTCGAAGGGGGAAGTTGCCTTTGCAGAACTGAACAAAGGCATTAAATTCTTGACTTTTAAGTTGAAGAGCATTCTCTTTTGCTCTCCCTCCTCTAAGATGGGGGAGAGGAAAAGCATGAGGGGTGGACCCTGGCTGCCTCCCTCACCTGTGCTGGGGGTGCTGGAAAGGAGCAAAGCCCATATGGGAGCAAGAACCCAGTGACGGGGGGACATCACAGCAGCATGCATCAGCCACCAGGGACAGGAGCAGAGGAAGGTGCATCCAGGCCGGGAGGGTCTGTCTCCATCTCCGAGAAGATGGGGAGCAAGTTCTCCAGTTTCCTATGTCCCACAGGAGCCTGTGGTAAGAGACAAGGGGGAAGCGAAGTGGGGACAGCCTGTGTGAAGGGATGTAGAACCCTTTGGGAGTGGCGGGGATGAATCCACAGTTGAACCAGAGGCGATGGGCCCATGACACCATGGGTACCCGCCCAAGGAGGACCAAGTCCCAGTGGCTGCTGCTGCTTGCTCGTGACGGGCATCACAGCACTGTGCAAACAAACGTCCCAGGACTGAGTGAGGAACCCTGAATTGAACTGGGTGCCTCCATCCAAACCCGAAGACGGCCAGGTCTATCCATCACATGCACTGTGTTTCTGCCATCAGGACACTTGGATTCGAGATTAATTGAGTCACAGAAAAAAAGAGAAATTGACATTGCTACCCAACTGTACCACTCTTTGATTCTGCTTACAACATGAAAATATTCATCCAAGAAATAAGGTATTTAAAATCATTAACATCTTAGTCTGGGTGAGCTTATCACTGTGGTTCTCAAACATGAGAATTTGTGCTCCCAGGAGATTTTGGCAATGTCTGGAGGCATTTTTGATGTCCCATCTTGGGGGAGAGGGGTGATGAGGCCAGAGAGAAGGCTGGACATCCTATAAGGCATGGATCAGACTCCACAGCAAAGACTGATCCAACCCCAAATGTCAATAGCACTGAGGCTGAGAAACTCTCTATTTCTCTCCTGCATCAAAAAATAGTTTCATCATGAACAGACTGAATTCCTCAAGGAGGATGGTGGTGCAGATGGGAAGAATAGAAATCGAAACTGAGAGAGAAAATAATTCCTAGTGTACTCCAGATTTGGAAGGGCCCATAGTTTCAGCACAGTTGCTGATTGTATCTAGCATCAAGAGAAGTAGAAGTATCAAGGTTAATTGCATCCTACTTCCAAAAGTACACAAGACAAAGATTCCAAATACTAATAGGCTAGGGGCGGGATATATTAGGAGTTTGGGGTTATTAGATACACACTATTATGTATAAAATAAACAAGGACCCACAGTATAGCATAGGGAACTATATTCATTATCTTATAATAACCTATAATTGAAAAGAATCTGGAAAGGGATGTATATCTATATACACATATACACATAAACGTATATGCATAACTGAATCACTTTGCTTTATGCTCTTTATAACATTGTAAATCAACTGTACTTCAGTGAAAATAAATTAAAACATAGTAATAGGTGCACTGGAATTTCATTTTGTTCTCACCTGGCACACACAGCCTACATTAATTTGGGTGAGATTCAGGCCAAATTAGGTTTACAGATGAGCAAAATTTTACCCTTGGAGGTCAGCAAGTTGCCTTCAGTAGTCCAAGTCAAGATAAGCCTTCTATTAATTGTTCTTTTTCATCCACTGCCATTCTGAGGGAGGTATCTGATCACTTTTCTTTTAAAATACCTAGTTCAATGGAAGCTCCAGGCAGAAGTGACCCCTGGCGCACACAGAGCCTTTCTCACTGCTGTGTCGGCTGGCGCACCTCCCAGAGCCAGCAGCGGCCTCCGGGCTGGGCTTCCACCCCTATGGCAGGAGGCTGGAGCACAGCCTGCATGCCATGCAGAACAGCGGCAGGAACTCGATACCTGCCCTCATGTGGTTGAGGGGCGACAACGATTTCCTTGGTACAGGGAACCCTTTTTTATGATGGGGAAATCCACAAGCTTGGTGTTGGGTCAGAAGTCATCGACGCATCAGTCCTTTCTGCCTTGCCTTGCTTCATCCCTCCAGAGTGTCCTGCACTCAGGAGCCCTCATCCCCCTTTCTCTTGCGTGGTTTTCATCCCACCTCCCTAACCCAATGCTCCCTTTGGGGCTTCCTGACTTCCCCTTCCTCCTGCTAGGTCCTTACTTGTTCTCGCCTCTCTGCCTCTGCTTTATTCTCTATTTGGCAATCCGCCTGGACCTCTCCACTGCTGCCATATCTTCTTGGTGGATAATTTCTGGATGTCTGTCTCTGTTCTGAATTCTCCCCTGAATTTTCAACTATTTACTGCTCATGGGACTTCCTGCCCAGTTTCACCCTCCATAAAATGAGGGTAATAACATACCCACCTCATGGGATCACTGTGAAGAATAAACGGGTGCCAGGGGAAGCACTCAGGGAATGCTGGCTATTATTATTCTTATCTGTTCCCACTTAGAAGCCTGAACACTACCTCAAATTTAGTTTGTCCACAACCAGACTCATTTTCCCCCGAAACCTGATTCTTTTTCTCTGTCTTACCTTTCTAGTTACTCAGCTTTAACTAAGGTGAGCCTATCATTTATTGCCCAAACTGGTACACTTATAAAGAGAGAGGAATTAATAATTACTCGGGCTCGGGGCACAAGTCCCTGGCAGCCTAGAGGCTGTGTGGTCCTTCTGTCTTGAAATCGCTTCTCCAGACCATCATCCCCTCTAAGCTTCATTAGTAATGGACTCTCTCCCCACAGAGGCCCCCTCCCCTCCAGCTCTCCTCCTTTTTTTCCTGCATATCTTTCCCTGCTGCAAAACTTGCAACATTTTTTGATAATTTAAGGAATAGGGCAGAAATTATGCAGCCCACAGTTCAAGGCTTTCTGGGATCTCAGCCAACTTTTACAACCTCATAACTCAGAATCAAGCCAATCAAATAAGCCACCCACTGCCAAGGCACCTACCCCAGACCTGCCCCTTCCCCTTCCCTGCCTTTGCTCTGCGATGTTCCTCCAGACCCCCACCCACATCCCATCACCACAGACCCATGTCCTACATACGCTCTGAGGTCATCATTCTCCACAACAATAAGCACTGAGAGTGTAAGGGGGCCTGATTTCCTAGAAGTTACAAGTAACTTCTCCAATGAACTCATATGATACTTAAATTTGTATCTCTTTTGTGGCATTTATCCCCTCTGACCTTGCTGAAGTTACTTGGATTCATGCATTTATCTCCCCAGAATATGCTGCAAATTCCTGCAGAACAAAGACATGAATTCAATTTGTCCAAGATTTTAGCACTTGGTAGGTACTCAGCAGTATCTGCGTTCCTTGCACAGGCTCTTGCTGTTTATTGACTGCGTGTAAAAGTCCATGGACTGGATTTCCTTCCTGGTTTTGTATAGTTTCATCAGTGTATGTACAGTCCCCAGAAGCTGGTTAACGCTCTCGTTTCCCCTTTTCCTTTCGGGGGAGGGCAGCAAGGCCTGAGGGATACTTGCGAGGGCTGGAAGGAGAACGTGAAGGTCATTAATGTTCATACAAAGTCAGTGGCCATCAGGCAGTGTGACGGGGGTTTGCAGACACGTAAACTGAGAGATGCTGCTGAAGGGGCTCCGAAGGGCTATCTCAAGTGCCTCCTCCCAGAAGAGATGGTAACAAGGAGGGGTGAGTGAGGTGGCTTCGGGGTTACAAAGTACATGTGACATTTAGAACCCCATCTCCTAAAGACCCACATTCATGTAAAAAGGATGAGTCCCTGGGTTCTGCCCTAAGAAGCAGAAAGGAAACATGTGAGCCTGGCTCATCTCTGTAAATATATATCGACTCCTCACTGACGGGCAGGGTTGGTCTGAGGAGACGAATGGCCCAGCACATGCCAGGCTGGCTGCTTACTGCCTACGTGTCCCACGTGGGCACCAAGCAGAGTTCAGCGTCTGTCCATCCTCACACACCTCCGGGAGCTCCCTGTTCCTGGGGATTAAGCGCCCAACAGAAGTCAGGCACCTGCTCAGTGAGGAGGTGGGATTTGAAGACGGGCAGCCTGCTTTTAGGAACCAGCATGCCACGTGCAGGAGGAAGCAAGGGAGAGGGGTGGGAGCGGGCCACGCACCTCCACACCCCCAGCCCACGGCCTGAGGGGAGATGTCCTGGGCCACGCGGCCGTACCCCCTCGCTGAGGGGGTGCTGAGGTGTGCTAAGGGTCCGGCAGCCTCCTCCCAGAGGCTTCTTTTCTGTCTTCACAACGTGTAACTTATCTGCACTTAGATGAAGATAAGCGGGGTCAGCTGGGTACCAACGGGCGCATTCTCCAAGTTGTTCCAGCCTGCCTTTCTCTCAAGTGAACCTTCTAACCCTTTCAGGCGACCAGTGCTCTTCTACGTGTCAGATTCACCCTGGCTCAGCTGGTAAGACCTGATATCATCCTATGAGTGAGTGAGTGACTGAAAGTCGCTCAGTCGTATGCGGCTCTTTGCTACCCTATGGACTAGACAGTCCATGGAATTCTCCAGGCCAGAAAGCTGGAGTGGGTAGTCTTTCCCTTCTCCAGAGGATCTTCCCAACCCGGGGACTGAGCCCAGGTCTCCCACACTGCAGGCGGTTTCTTTACCAGCTGAGCCACCAGGGAAGCCCAAGAATACTGGAGTGGGTAGCCTATCCCTTCTCCAGCAGATCTTTGAAACCCAGGAAGCGAACTGGGGTCTCCTGCACTGCCAGCAGATTCTTTACCAGCTGAGCTATCAGGGAAGCCCCCAGTATCATCCTATACTGTTGGCCTGAAAAGCCTTCATACTTCTGTGTAATATCTCCTGGCACCAGGAGGGAGGCCCTTTCCAGAGATCCTGCAGAATGAATGGCTGAACCCCCCGATATGCATTTCAGGTGACATCTGGACTTTATAGGAGTGGCTTGGGAAGTCATGGGAGTCTTCCCACGTGGCACAGTAGTAAAGAAACTGCCTGCAATGCAGGAGACCCAGGTTTGATCCCTGGGTCCAGAAGATCCCCTGGAGAAGGACACGACAACCCACTCCAGTGTTCTTGCCTGGAAAATCTTATGGACCGATTGATGGGCTGCAGTCCATGGGGTCATAGTCAGACATGACTGAGCAACTAAGGAACATGGGAGGTCACAGAGCCTTCTAGTCGGCCTTTAAATCATTTTCTGCCTAAACTTTCCCTGCACCTAAACCTGCTCTTCTTACCCCTGCTCCTTGGGTTACATCCGAGCCCTGAGAGATCTGGAGCCAGGCGGCCACCCAGCACCTCAAGCAGGGCAGCCCGGGGTTCCTCCAGCAGAGGAGAGAATTCTGAGCAAAAGCCAAGTGTGAGTTTTCACTTCCCGTGTTGCCTTTGACCTCCTAAGCAGTCGTAGCTATAACAATAATAAGAGATGAGTAATTTGACTTACTGCTATGCGCCAAGCTCTGTCCTCAGTCCTGTATATATTTCATCTCTAAAGCTGTAATGGTTAAGTGTTTGGACTTGGGTATCAGGTTATCATAGTATGTAACTTGGAAGATTTCCTCTGAGAATAGGTGAAAAAAACTATAAATATTTAGTACAGGTACTGGTTCTACAGCACAAGAGATTTCTATCAGTGCTAGACTTTCAAGATCCATGTTACCAAATCCATTTCATGGAGCTGGAGACTGACAACAGAGAAGTCAAGTAAACTGTCGATGATTATGTAGCTAGGAAGCCGAGAAGTTAGTATTTGCACATGGCTCTGATTTTCTCCTCTGCTGTTTAGGTGATGCCAACAGTATCAGGCATGTTACATGACCAGATGGACTGACCCATCCGGTCCTGGAAGTCTAATTTGCCTGATTCAGAGCAGCAGACTTGTCCCATTCATTTGACTAAATGGAGCCCGTGTACATTTCCGTGTGTCAAACAGAAGGTGAGGGGTTTTCTCTTGTTCTGTTGTCTGGTCATTCAGTCCTGTCCAGCTCTTTGTGACCCCAGGCTCCTCTGTCCATGGGGTTTCCCAGGCAAGAGTGCTGGAGTGGGTTGCCGTGTCCTTCTCCAGGGGATCTTCCCCACCCAGGAATCAAACCTGGGTCTCCTGCATTGGAGGCAGATTCTTCACTGTCTGAGCCACCAGGGAATCTATTGCATATGGATAAATACTTAAAATACAATGAAAAGAACTGCTAGAAAAATTAAATGAAAATGGACATAAAAATATACACCCTAAGTTTAAAATATTAGATTCAACAAACATAAAATGAATCTGTCAAATTCCTGTAAAAGTTTCCAAATGCTTATTCTCAATGTCTGGACTCATCTCTGCAGGGACCTGAAACAAACAGCTGATGGGCACCTTTCTGAGATGGTGATTTGATTGTAATGGTTTGTGTATCTGTGAACCAGGATGCTCTCAGGAACCCACCCTCCCCACTCTGAGAGCCAGAGTTATGGGTCTATCTTAAGACCCAGCCTGAGCCTGGAGAATCACCTTCAGCTCTTAAATTATGCCCCTGATTGCATCAGTGTCTGGTTCAAGAGCATAGCTGACTGTTATCTGCTCTGTTCATGAACACACAAATCACAGCTTTTCTTTCTGGCCCCTTAAGATGGGATGCCTTGCTGCTCTGATTAATTATGCATCAGTTAATTAATTTGTTGGCTTTAGTGAATTGAATCAATTATTTTTAATGACTTTTAATTGTTCATATATGCATTATATCAAAAGACAAAAGCAGTTCTTGGAATTCGACATGAAAACCTCCCAGGACAGGGGCTGGTCTTGTAAAATAAATTATTTAAAGTTTCCCAAAGCATCTTCATGACTTCCAAAATACCAGTGGTATCTGAAGCAAGATAGGATTCTGTTTAATCTTCCTTTTATAAGTAATCCTAAACTAATACAGATGAATAAGGTTGGAGAATGTATTAAAAAATCACTGTGACTCATACAGCTGCCTCTAAGCTCCTCTAAACATGCAGGTGTTTCAGGGAAACCCGATAGCTCCCTGGAGACAGGATCACCTCTGTTCATCAGTGTGACTCTCATCTGAAGCTCAGTGATCTGTCAGGCACGTGGGCACTGAACGTCTGTTAACAAGGATACATGGTTGGAAGTGTTCTAGATTCTTTCTTGTTTCAGGGAACAGGACAGCAAGAGGGTAGATTATGGACAGCACTGGCTGTCCAAGAAAAAATATTTGCAATGCATGTGTCTGATGAAGGACTTGAATCCAGAAAACACAGGAAACCCTCCAAACAATAATAAGGAAACCATGTGCGTGCTCAGTTGCTAAGTCGTGTCTGACTCTGAGATCTCATGGACTGTAGCCTGCCAGGCTCCTGAGTCCATGGGATTTCCCAGGCAAGAATAGTGGAGTGGTTTGCCAGTTCCTTCTCTAGGGGATCTTCCCAACCCCAGGATCAAACCTATGTCTCCTGCACTGGTGGGTGGCTTCTTTACCACTGAGCCACCAGAAAAAGCAAAAGCAACCCATAAAAGAAACAGCGAAAGCTCTGAAGAAACATTTCATCACTAATCATTAGAGAAGGGGAGATTAAAGCTGCTGTGAAACACCACTTCGCAACTACAGTCCAAAAGACTGAGTGCTGGAGGCCTTTGGCATAAACAGGAGAAACTGAGATTGGAAATTAGTACTGGGACCTCCACAAGCAACAGCTCTGGGATGTTGGAAGGGTGAGTGACAGCCGGAACCTTGGTGGCTGCAGCTCTTGTAACATTGAAGGGGTCAGAGGACCAGTGGCTGTTTCTATGCAAGAGCCTCTTACTAGTCAAGTGGTTGCTTTCGGAAGCTGCCTATATTTACAAAAGAGACAGAAAGAAGAGAGCAGGAGGCATCATTCATATGCCACTGGGATCTTGAAATAATATGTGGATTGTCTGAGGGCTTTTAATTTACTTTAACTTTCTTAATGCGCTGTAATATACTATATAGATATATGTAGCATAATTTTAAATCACTGGAGGCTTTCCTTTCTGATAGTAATTAATTTCACAGCGCAGCAGTATTTCTTGGACTAAACCTCTCAGGCAGCAGATGGCATGGGTTCCTTTTTGCCTCCACTTAAAATGCTCTCAGGAACCTGTCTGCTTCTCTAAACCACTTCCCCCGCCGGCCTGTTTGCATCCTGTGCAATGCTTAGGTGTGTCAGTCTCAGCTTTTGTTAAGCCTTTATTACCAAGTGACACCTGTTCTGAAAGGTATTTATGAAAGAAATGTGAAACCTAGGGCATCAAGGGAGTGCCCCCATCCACGTGGTTTCATTCAACAAATATTTAGGCAGGGTTCTCGGCACTGGAAACGCAGCTGTGAAAAAGCCCTTTTTCTTGAGTTCCAGTGATGTGACAGGTGAGAAGATCATCCCCTCAGAGCAGATGCCCGGGTGCGGGAAAGCTGAGCTAGGTCTGCTGAGGATAAAGGCCAAGGCAGGAGAAGTTGGGGTGCCTTGACCCAGCACCTGGCTCTCCAAGCTCAGTGGTCCCTTGCACAATGGCTTTCAGACTAGGTGTGCCAACAGGGAACCTACCTGGCTTATTTCTCCCCCACCAGAGGCATGGGAGTTACATCTTGTGTGTGTCACCCAAATAAAGCTGAACCTTCAAGTTCTCAGGACAGCATCACATGCCGAAGAAGCAGCAGTCAGATATCAAGAGAAGCGTGCTCAGCTGTGTCTGACTCTTAGTGGCCCCTTGGACTGCAGCCTGCAAGACTCCACCCATGGGATTTCCCAGGGAAGACCCACTGGAGTGGGTTGCCATTTCTTTCTCCAGGGGATCTTCCTGACCCAGGGATTGAACCCACGTCTCCTGTGTCTCCAGAATTGCAAGCAGATTTTTACCAGCTTGGGTTATCAGGAAAACCCTCAAGAGAAGCAACTCAAAGCAATTTAAAAAAAAATCTAAATACATTTTCAAGAAGGGATTTTGTTTGTAAATTTGAGCAAAATTGTTAAAGATCCTTTTCACTATCTATCTCCCCAAAGCCCCACTCATAGCACAGCAGCTGCCTCAGTTGGCTTCTCAATTTCCTAAAGAAGTGGGCGCAGGCAGAGGACTGCATTTGAACTTCTCAGCAAGCCTGAGGGATGTCCAGGTACGCAGGCTAGTTCAGAATAGAACAAGGAGGAGCCCTTGGCTTCTGTGCTGTCCACCTGCTCTGAGGGGGTGGCTGCCTGACCCACAGCTGAACCCCATGGAGGATGGTCCTGGCCATCCTCACAAGAATGACTGATACTGTGCATGAGAAGTTTAAATAGTTTGCACAAAATTGCATAAAAAATGTTGTTAATAATGATATTGATTACAGATTTTTAAATTTTTATTTTTAATTAAAATACAGTTGACTTACAATGTTGTGTTAGATTCAGGTGTACAACAAAATATTTCAGACATACACATACATTTGAACATAAAAAATATTTTTTAGATTCTTTTGTCTTATAGGTTATCACAAAATATTGAATATGGTTCCATTTTCTGCACAGCAGGTCCTTGTTCATCTACTTTGTGTATAATAGTGTGTATCTCAAACTCTTAATTTATCCCTCCCCTCTTTCCCCTTTAGTAACTGTAAGTTTGTTTTCTATGTATTTAGTTCTGTTTTGTAAATAAATTCATTTGTATCAGTTTTTTAGATTCTGCATATAAAATATATCATATGATATTTGTCTTTCTCTGACCAACTTGATTCACTTAATATGATAATCTCTAGATCCATCCAGGTTGCTGCAAATAGCATCATTATATTCTTTTTCTATGTCTTAATAATATTCCATTGAAATATAGAAATCACATCTTCTTTATCCATTCATCTGTTGATCACCATCTAGTTTGCTTCCATGTCCTAGCTATTGTAACTAGTGCTTCAGTGACAACTGGGGTTCATGTATCACTGTTGGTGGGAATGTAAATTGGGATAACCACTATGGAGAATTTTATGGAGGTTCCTGATCATAGATTTTCTGGTACTGATTATAGATTTTTTTTTTTTTTTGAAACTAACAAAGCAAAAATATGTTCAAAATTGTATGGGTTTCCCAGCACTTTTGCATAGTACAAAAATAACCATGTATCTCACTGAATATGCCAAATTAATTTTAAATTTCATTTCATTACAAAAGAAAATAAAGGAGTATTCATTATGGAGAGAGACCTATAATTGATACATTTCTACAATGTTGCATTATACATGTATGATATAAATACGTATGTATATATTTGTACATGGGTAAATACATATACATAGATTATTATATATGTGTCATGATTTCTACTTTTGCAGTTGTATTTTCTGGTCAAAATTATAAAAAAACATTAGCAGAAAAGAGTTTGTCAGCGGTTAATTAGCAGCTAATCAGTTAAACTAACTTTAGCAATGGATTTAATACCTAATGGCTAAGGGTTTGCCCTTAAAAAAAAAAAAGATGTCCTTTTCATTATAGGGGACTGGAATGCAAAAGTAGGAAGTCAAGAAACACCTGGGCAAGTCAAGAAACAACAGTCAAATTTGACCTTGGAGTACAGAATGAAGCAGGGCAAAGGCTAATAGAGTTCTGCAAAGAGAACATACTGGTCATAGCAAACACCATCTTCCAACAACACAAGAGAATATTCTACACATGGACATCACCAGATGGTTGACACCAAAATCAGATTGATTATATTCTTTGCAGCCAAAGATCAGAAGCTCTATACAGTCAGCAAAAACAAGACCAGGAGATGACTATAGCTCAGATCATGAACTCCTTATTGCCAAATTCAGACTGAAATTGAAGAAGTGGAGAAAACCACTATACCATTCAGGTATGACCTAAATCAAATCCCTTATGACTATACAGCGGAAGTGAGAAATAGATTTAAGGGACTATCTGATAGACAGAATGCCTGATGAACTATAGATGGAGGTTCATGACATTGTACAGGAGACAGGAATCATGACCATCCCCAAGAAAAAGAAATGCAGAAAAGCAAAATGGCTGTCTGGGGAGGCCTTACAAATAGCTGTGAAAAGAAGAGAAGTGAAAAGCCAAGGAGAAAAGGAAAGATATACCCATTTGAAGGCAGAGTTCCAAAGAATAGCAAGGAGAGATAAGAAAGCCTTCCTCAGAGATCAATGCAAAGAAATAGAGGAAAACAATAGAACGGGAAAGACTAGAGATCTCTTCAAGAAAATTAGAGATACCAAGGGAACATTTCATGCAAAGATGGGCACAATAAAGGACAGAAATGGTAGGGACCTAACAGAGGCAGAAGATATTAAGAAGAGGTGGCAAGAATACATAGAAGAACTGTACAAAAAAGATCTTCACAACCCAGATAATCACGATGGTGTGATCACTCACCTAGAGTCAGACATCATGGAATGTGAAGTCAAGTGGGCCTTAGGAAGCATCACTACGAACAAAGCTAGGGGAGGTGATGGAATTCCAGTTGAGCTCTTTCAAATCCTGAAAGATGATGCTGTGAAAGTGCTGCACTCCATATGCCAGCAAATTTGGAAAACTCAGCAGTGGCCACAGGACTGGAAAAGGTCAGTTTTCATTCCAATCCCAAAGAAAGGCAATGCCAAAGAATGCTCAAACTACCACACAATTGCACTCATTTCACATGCTGGCAAAGTAATGCTTAAAATTCTCCAAGCCAGGCTTCAGCAATACGTGAACCGTGAACTTCCAGATGTTCAAGCTGGTTTTAAGAATGGCAGAGGAACCAGAGATCAAATTGCCAACATCCACTGGATCATGGAAAAAGCAAGAGAGTTCCAGAAAAACATCTATTTCTGCTTTCTTTACCATGCCAAAGCCTTTGACTGTGTGGATCACAATAAACTGTGGAAAATTCTGAAAGAGATGGGAGTACCAGACCACCTGACCTGCCTCTTGAGAAACCTATATGCAGGTCAGGAAGCAGCAGTTTGAACTGGACATGGAACAACAGACTGGTTCCAAATAGGAAAAGGAGTACATCAAGGCTGTATATTGTCACCCTGCTTATTTGACTTATATGCAGAGTACATCATGAGAAACACTGGGCTGGAAGAAGCACAAGCTGGAATCAAGATTGCTGGGAGAAATATCAATAGCCTCAGATATGCAGATGACACCACCCTTATAGCAGAAAGTGAAGAAGAACTAAAGAGCTTCTTGATGAAAGTGAAAGAGGAGAGTGAAAAAGTTCCTTAAAGCTCAACATTCAGAAAATGAAGATCATGGCATCCGGTCCCATCACTTTATGCCAAATAGATGGGGAAACAGTGGAAACAGTGACTGATTTTATTTTTCTGGGCTCCAAAATCACTGCAGATGGTGACTGCAGCCATGAAATTAAAAGACATTTACTCTTTGGAAGGAAATTTATGACCAACCCAGACAGCATATTAAAAAGCAGAGACATTACTTTGCCAACAAAGGTCCGTCTAATCAAGGATGTGGTTTTTCCAGTAGTCATGTATGGATGTGAGAGTTGGACTGTGAAGAAAGCTGAGCACCGAAGAATTGATGCTTTTGAACTGTGGTGTTGGAGAAGACTCTTGAGAGTCCCTTGGACTGCAAGGAGATCCAACCAGTCCATCCTAAAGGAGATCAATCCTGGGTGTTTGTTGGAAGGACTGATGTTGAAGCTGAAACTCCAATACTTTGGCCACCTGATGTGAAAAGCTGACTCATTTGAAAAGACCCTGATGCTGGGAAAGATTGAGAGCAGGAGGATAAGAGGACGACAGAGGATGAGATAGTTGGATGGCATCACCAACTCAATGGACATAGGTTTGGGCGAATTCTGGGAGTTGATGATGGACAGGGAGGCCTGGCGTTGGGCAGTTCATGGGGTCGCAAAGAGTCGGACATGACTGAGTGACTGAACTGAACTGAAGAGTTTACCACACCCAGATAATGTGCTGCACTTTAAGAAACACTTGAACATCTTATCTAATGATTGAGCAGGAGAATAAACTTAATTTTCTATATTAGGTTAATTTTAAGATATTTTGTAGGGTTTTCCAGTACACTGCAAGGACAGCTCAGAAATCGTATTTCTGAAGACTTACTTTCCTATCCATATGGAACTGGTCTTGTCCTAAGAAAAACAATGTATCATAGCACACCAGGAAACTCATGATAAGAAGATGATCTTTTCAATTTTTCTAATCTCTTGCAATTTGACAAGTGAAAAATTGAAATGAGACCTCAGTATTCGACCTTGCATCTCTTTGACCATTAATGGAATTCAGCATTTTAATATGTCTTGGGCATCTATGTTTCTTTTTTTCCCCATAAGCAGAAACTTTATTAAACTATACATTTCATAAAAGAACATATAAATGTACCTTTAAGTATATTCAGCTCATCTTAAATTTATATAGAAATTTATTTACATTTCTGCATTATATACTTATATTATTTTTTCAAGCTTACCACCAATAAAAGGTAATGGAATGATTATCCACTCACACAGATGCAAACTAGTTGTCCACAGGGCTAAGTAAAACACCATTTCTCAGGAAACTCAGCTTATTAGATTTCAAAACAACAACTCCCTCGAAAGAAGCTTTCTTCTGAGACAGCCTTTATGTGAGACATCTATGTTTCTTTTTGGAAGCTGTCTTTTCATATTCCTTGTCCACTTTTTAAAAGAGTATTTGTTTTCATTTGGATTTGTTGTTGTTTAGATGCTAGGTCGTGTCTTACTCTTTGCAACCCCGTGAACTGTAGCCCACCAGGCTCCTCTGTCCATGGGATTCTCCAAGCAAGAACACTGGAGTGGGTTGCCATTCCTTTCTCCAGGGAATCTTCCTAACCCAGCATCGAACCAGCATCTCTTGTATTGGCAGGAGTATTCTTTAATATTGGATTTATACAAATTCTGTATATGGTAAATTTATTATGATATTTTAACCAATATAAAACCCCCAAGACCCTGATGCTGGGAAAGATTGAAGGCGGAAGTAAGAGGGGACAACAGAGGACGAGATGGTTGTATGGTATCACTGACTCATTGGACGTAAGTTTGGACAAGCTCCAGGAGATGGTGAAGGACAGGGAAGCCTGGTGTGTTGCAGTCCTTGGGGTCTCAAGGAGTCAGACGTGACTGAGAGACTGAACAACAAATAATAATGCAAGTTTCTGCTTTTGGAAATTTGCACATCTGGAAGCTGGCCACCATTGAAGGCAACACCTTTGTTCATCCTGAATTCTGCCTTGCGTTGTTGGATTACCTGTCTCCCCAAAGGACTGTACACGGCATTGTTCTTCCTCGTCTTTGACATTTAAAACATTCATAATTTGACCGAGATAAAAAGACTAGAAAAGAAAACATATCAGTCTCCCATAATGAATCACCACAAGAGACTTCCCCACTGTGTGACTGGCATTGTATTTGCATGAAGTGAGAGGTAAGACGTATGAAGTGTTTGATTCATCGGTGAAAACAGCCACGCTTAAGCTGCCTTTTACTGTCAGCCAACCATGCGATACAGCAGGACATCATCCTTTGGACAAACTATTCTCAGGCTACTTCCCCAGCCTGTGGCTGCCCTACCCTGTGCTGTCCTGTGCTAAATTCATCTTTGTCACCTACCTCTCTCTTCTTAGGACATATTTCAGACATCAAACATTCAGAGACTGAGTTAGCAAACATCAGTGTGTCTCTACTCAGCTTAACCAGCGACTTATCACAAAAGAGTAGGAATCCCCTATGTTGTTCTCCATCCACAATAATTCTGTTTTCTCTGCACTGAGAGGTATCTCGGAGAAGGCAATGGCACCCCACTCTAGTACTCTTGCCTGGAAAATCCCATGGATGGAGGAACCTGGTAGGCTGCAGTCCATGGGGTCACTAAGAGTCGGACACAACTGAGCGACTTCACTTTCACTTTTCACTTTCATGCACTGGAGAAGGCAATGGCAACCCACTCCAGTGTTCTTGCCTGGAGAATCCCAGGAATGGTGGAGCCTGATGGGCTGCCATCTATGGGGTCGCACAGAGTCGGACACGACTGAAGTGACTTAGCAGCAGCAGCAGCAGCAGCAGAGAGGTATCTGCAGTTGTGGGTGGGGTATTATCTTTTGTTGGTACATTGAGATTTTATTTTTTAGTTAAATTTTTATTTTATACTGGAGTATAGCAGATGAACAATGTTGCAATAGTTTCAGGTGAATTGCAAAGGGACTCAGCCATACATATACATGTATCCATTCTCCCCCAAGCTCCCCTCCCATGCAGGCTGCCACTTAATACTGAGCAGAGTTCTCTATCCTGGATAGGGTATTATTGATCCTATTCATGACTGTACTCATGCTACATGGGCACGAACATTTAGACTATATAGAACTAACTGGTTTGCTTATGTGAAAGTTTATGTAAACAATATAATACAACAGGTAGCTTTTACTCAACATTGTTTCTGAGATTTATCCACGTGGTTACTTGTAGCTCTAGTTATTCCTGCTGAACATGGTGTTCTGTTGTAAGACTTCCCTTAGACTTTCTCTCCTTGAAATTCATCCCCACCCACATTTTCTTTTAAAGAGCCAGGAAATGTTCTGTGCCCCCTGCATTCATTTCTACCCCCATAATTCCAGAGCTTTCAAAAGAGGAAATTCTTTCTCTAATTGTCAAAAACCTGCTCAGAGCCGGCTGCCTTTGTTGCTCCTATGTTACCCTTTATTTTATCTGCTATTACGTCCGCCTCACTCGCTGTGGCTTTATACATCGTGGGAGAAATGAAATGGAAGCTTTTCTTTCTTCCTTTTTTTTTTTTTCTGGAAGTCCTGACTCTTATCACTGTTCCCACATTTGTGTACAGTTCAGTATTTACTGACTGGCAGGGCCTTGAATTTCCCAGACTGGTTCATGCCTCACTCCTACACCAGCCACACTGATACCCCACCCTTGACCTGTGACTCACTGCCACCAACCACAAGTTATGAAATGGATGCAATTTCTCTCCAGGAATATAAGCCTTCCCAACGTAGATGCTCTTTCTCACATTCAAAATCTAAAGAAGTTTTGCTTTTGATCACAAATGAAATCCTGTAGTGTTTTCTGTCCTATCAGAACTTCCAGCATCTGCAAACAGGACTGGGGGTGTCCAGGGGAATGTCTTTAGCCTGGCATCATTGCTCCCTGAATAGTGAAGACAGGTGTTGGGGTCAGAAAGCCAGCTCCCAACCCAGCCTTGCTACATGTCAGCTCTAAGGCAGTGGCAGGCCACTTAGCCTCTCTCAGCTATATCTCATCATTAAAGGAAAAAAAAAAAAACAAACCTCCTCTCAGGATTGAAAAGGATTATCTGTATACTGCATACCAGACCAGTATGGTTGAGCAAATCACTCTGAGATGAAGCATCTCTACCAAATACTCCCACAGTTGTACTTTGCTGGTCAGTTTTCCTTCACATGTGAGGAGCATCTCTGTTCTCTGATCTGTGCTCACCGGAGTGCCCAGCATCCTGTCCCCCGGGGGCAGGTCCTTCTGCAATCTACACAGAGCCAGGGCAGGGAGATGCTGAGGGCCCTCCCTGCCTCCCTCCCTGCCTCCCCACCCACCACCCAATATATACACCTCTCTTTTTTCTCTCCATTGTTGTTCCGGAGCACATGAACGAACCGTTATAATAATAAATATTAAACAATATTTTTAAAGGCCTTTGATCATGTTCTGGATATAACCTTAAATACCCTTGGGGAGACAATACCAGTTCTGAAGGAAAGTTTTGAACTAGTGTTTTGAAATTCAAACCTAAGGTGTGTTGGATGTGGTCCATCCGGGATTTCAACCATATGTATCCAAGTTCAAAACCTTAGCTGGCTTTATTATATCCTGCTTTCACTAAAATACAGCTTATCTTAGCTTTGTATGTGTCAGGCATAGTGCTCAGGGCTTTATCCAGTGGGGTGGGTGTTACTGTGTACGTGCGTGCATGTTTAATTGCTTCAGTTGTGTCCAACTCTTTGTGACCCTGTGGACTGTAGCCTGCCGGGCTCCTCTGTCCATGGGATTCTCCAGGCAAGAATACTGGCGTGGGTTGCCATGCCCTCCTCCAGGGGATCTTGCCAACCCAGGAACTGAACCCATGTCTCCTGTCTCCTGCATTTCAGGCAGGTTCTCTACCCCCTGAGCCTACCAATGAAATGCCTTCCCAAGCTGCAAGGTCAGTCCTTGAACCTCAGCCTGAGTTCAGAGTCCTCAGTTGTAGCTGTCTGTGCTGGCCTCTGCATCTCTGCTGTCCTGACTTTCAGAGGATTGGTGAATGCCACCCACCCCAGGGAGTGCTCCCTCCTTCTACAGACTCACCCTGGTCACAGCACGAGGGGTGGGCAGGCATCCAGGGTAGCACAAGATGCTGAGATGGAGGAGAGAAGGGGGGGAAAGACTGAATGAAACATATGTGCAACCCAGAAGTGCTGGAAGCAACGGTTATTATATTTCTGCTAGGGTAGAGCTCAAGAATAATGAAGCATGCCCCTCATGAGGTTTATTGTAGAATAAGTCATTTAGTAAACACCAGACAAAGCTGCTGAAAGTAAAGCAGTTTGTTTCATGGAGCACAAAGGGTGATTTGAGTGCAAGCATTAAAACAGTTATCCTGGGGCAATTATGGATGTAAGTGACCTCAAAGAGGCTCTGAATTAGCCAGGGAGCTCCCCAAGAAGCCTGAGGTTGGACAGGGTGCTGTGTATTCTTCATGCTGCCGACAACACCTCCTTTGCCCTTTAATGCAGGAACAGAGAAGGAAATACTTCTAGGGCCTCTTCTCACAACTGCGGGGAAGTGTCTGCATTCCTGCGCTGGCCATTGTGGCCGTTAGGATAATGGACAATAGATGATGCCCTGCAGCTGGAGCGTGGGCTGCGGAAGTGGTGTTCAGACTCCCATGGTGAGAAAGACACTTTGGGAAAGAGCTAGTATCACTAAGCCCTGGCGAGTCCTGACCTCAGCATCTGAGCCGGGCCCTGTGCAAAGTGCCCTCTGGTGTGATTTCATGGGAGCCTCACAACCACCAGGGCGAACATTTGGATTATCCGCATCGTTACTGATGAGGAAACAGGCATAGTTGATGCAAACTCTCTCAGCAGCCAAGTGGCAAAGCCAGGCTTTGAACCTGTATGCTGCTGGGGACCTGGGGCTGCACCCAGGGGTCTCAGGACAGACCAAGGCCTGCCGCCCCTCCTCTGCCATCCAAGCAGCCAGTCCACACCAGCTTGGCCTTGGTCTTTCATTTCTGGAGCCATTTGGGCGGCCTCGCTAGGGAGTGACAGCAGCCCAGTTTAGGGTCAGGAGTCAACGGGGTGCAGTGACCACGGGGCCCCGTGTGATCCCCCAGCTTGCCACCTCTCGATTCAGCTGCTACTGTGGGAGATGGGAGGCTGCCGGGGGTGGGGCCACTCCAGGTGCCCGAGCATCCCCACCTTTTCCAGCCCTCAGTCTTTCTCCAAGGCTCCCAGAGCTGCTGGGTTCAATAGCCAGCATGTCACTTGGCACAAGTGGGTGACCGGTAGCTGTTAAATGATTAACAATTTAAGAGTGGTGACTGGAAAAGCTTCTGGTATGTCTTTCATTTTACAGGAAGGAAGAGCTGGAGGCCAGAGCGATTTAATGACCTGCCCAAGGTCATAGACAGGTAAGGGGGAAGGGCAGAGCGGCTTTAAATGCAGGCTTTTGACTCTGAATCCTTTGGTCCTCCTGTCTGCTCTCAGAAACCTGGACCAGTAGTCTGACATGTTTTCTCATTTTGATTCTCTGCAGGTTACATACAGCTGGGCAGGTGTCCAACCATACTAAAAATAAAATGAAGAAAAAAACCCAGAAACAATAACCACCTAGGAGCCTCAGAACTAAAGGACTCAGTGACAGGGCTCTGTCCCCAGCAAAGAGGGAGAAACTGAGACGTTACCGCATGCCCAGGCTGGAGCCGACTGCCATGTTTCCGGAAAGGTGATCCCGGGATCACTTTTAGAAAAGACTGTTCTAGATCAGGTACCTGCTTATTTCTGATCTTGCCTCCAGGCTGATGAGATGATCTATGATCCACTTTCTACACCACCCTCCAACTCTGGGAAGTCACTCTTACAAGAGGATAGATCCTTTGGGACAGAACTATAGCTGAGTTAGGGATGCCCAAGGATTAAGAATGGAGGCATTTTATCCACGTGGAGCATGCCAAGGAATGGGATGCGCTCTCATGTCCTCTAGGGCACCTAGACAGAACCCCCACCTGATGGAGAGGTTGTCTCTCACAGCCCAGACCCCCTGGTTGAGTTTCTGCCTTATCAAGCCACCAGCTGCTGTTCCAGAGGAATCTGGTGATTAGTCCCCAGGCTTGCCCAGCTGCAGGATGTAAGAAGAATAGAAGGAAGCTGGGGTCTTGGCGGCCACGTTTATAATTAGCAACACACTGGTTTTCAGGGTGCTCTCGGGAGGGAACTTGATTCCTCTTGCAGCACTATTATATTGCGATCCAGCCCTTAGCATAGAGCCGGGCACCTATTCCTACAGCAGAGCAACGCAGGGGCCCCACGTGGCTTCCTTATCCTGGTTAGTGGGTCTACCGGGGCAGGCAGGCGGCGGGAGTGGGGTGGGGTGTGGCCTGTAGTCAGGGCCTAAACGGGCATGTGGCTTATGTATTACACCCACATCTTATTCCCTGGTTATGTATGCACTTGCTACTCCGTGCTGCCCGTCAGCTTCACCTCCCCGACACATTTCTGAAACTGGGCAAAACTAGTAGCTATAGCATATCTGGATTCCTTTCCCTCTCTGGATAGAAACCCCTAGAAAGTGTGCCAACTTTTCACCCCCCAGTGTCAGCCAGTGGGCGTATGTGTCAGGACTCCTCATGCATTCAAGAAGACAGTATTTGCAGACAAGATTACCAGAGTCGGCAAGAAAAGATGCCCACGGGGCTGTCCCTCCTCTGCCAGCCGCATCCCTGGCTCGGCTGGCTCGCCGGCTCTGTGTCTCCTGCGGTCCCTGTGATGGAGTTCTCACAGTCGTCAGGCGTGGGTTCCAGTAGGGCAGGGAGGTGGCTGTGAGAACTCCTTTCTAGTGGCCCGTGGACCTGGCATCTAAAGGGAGGATGTGAGGAACACACATTAACGCGGACACGCCTTCTCCCTTTCCTGGAGACTCAAGGAAAAAGCTAGGACTGAGAGCTCTGAGAATCTGGATCCTGAGGGCAGGAGACAGAAAGGGGCAGGGTCAGCAGGAACGCAACCATCCAAGAACCATCCTCCTCTGCGAGGGGCCCAGCTCACTCCAGACAGAAGACCTGCAGTGAGGGTCACTCCTGCCCTGGCCTGCTCTCACCCTGCCTCTCCTTCTAGAGCTATCCCCTTGGATCCCTCCCTGACCTCATTCTTGATATGGAAATATCACTGATGACTTTCTCGTAATTTGTTCCCCTGCATCTTCTGCAAGGTCTCCCAGGGGGCGCTAATGGTAAAGAACCAGCTTCTCCTCCTAAGTCACTTCAGTCGTGTCCAACTCTGTGCGACCCCATAGACGGCAGCCTGCCAGGCTCCCCCGTCCCTGGGATTCTCAAGGCAATCACACTGGCGTGGGTTGCCATTTCCTCCTCCAATGCACGGAAGTGAAAAGTGAAAGTGAAAAGTAAAAATGAAGTCGCTCAGTCGTGTCCGACCCTCAGCAGCCCCATGGACTGCAGCCTACCAGGCTCCTCCGTCCATGGGATTCTCCAGGCAAGAGTACTGGAGTGGGGTGACATTGCCTTCTCCAAGAACCAGCTTGGCAATGCAATAAATACAAGAAAAGTGGGTTCGATCCCTGGGTTGGGAAGATCCCTTGAGGAGGGCATCGCAACCCACTCCAGTATTCTTGCTTGGAGAATCCCCAGGGAGAGAGAAGCCTGGCAGGCTACACTCCATGGGCTCACAAAGTTGGACACTTAGCACACATGCATGTCTTCTGCAAAGTATTCAATTAAAACCGAATTGGAGATCAGGAAGGCCAGAGCAGACAGGCAGCTACATGCCAGATGCTCCTGCACCTCCAACCCCTGGCACCCCAGAAACGCCAGCTGTGGACACCAGCCCCACTGGGAACAGAGGCCAGGGCAACCTTGAGCCACTGCCCTCAGAAAACCGAGCTGGCACTGAATCCGGTGGGAGTACAAGCCTAGAGGAGGGGAAACTGTAATCTCCTTTCAGGAAAATACGTCATTTTCTCCTGCAGCTGACGGGGCGGGTGAGGGGGGCGGTGGGAGGAGGGGGGCATGGCGGCGTGGAATTCATCAACGCAGCATGGCCAGATCTGAGCAGGGTTTTGAACAAACATCTTAGGGGTTGTTTAAATTGGAGACAGTCACCGATAAAGGCGTATTTGGTCCAGCTGTTTGCGCAGGACTCAGCCCTAATTCTAGCTCAAATGCTGCTCATTGTTTAAAGGCTTTATATTCTGAAGTTGTTCCCAGGCGTATCTGCAGGGGAAGAAGCAGAGAGCTGATAGCACGGGTGAGCTGTGACCGCCTGGCTGGACTCAGGAAAGAGCAGGAGATAAACACAGCGGTTGGCGGGGCCGGGATGATTTCAGGGACAGAGTCTATGCAGAGATGAGACCTCGGGGGACATGGCTGCTCCAGGGTGCCCCAAGGTCCCGCTGAGTGGAGGGGCTGGGGCAGCTGGGACCACTGAGGCCTTTTCCGGAGCCAGGCCCTGGCAACGAAGCCAGATGGAGGAAGAGGAAGAGGAGTGGCTTCCCGTCTGCCTGTGACTCTCCCAGAGCTGGGCCCGCTGGCCCCGGGCAGGAAAAAGATGGCCTTCTCTGATAGGAAGGCTGTTGAATTGTTCGGAACAATAGATTAAGGTCTCGGTAGAGGCATTATTTGAACTTCACTGTTTGGTCAGCGTTCTGAAAAAGGTTGTGATGTGATCTCCATCTGATTAGCGTGGAAGGGAACTAGGCGATGGATGAAGAAATTGCTTCTGTAAGATATCAACACCAAAATCACGACAGACTTGGCTGTAGTCTTGGCAGCTGTTCCCTGGGATTTCTGAAGCTGCCGAGGGCAAAGGGCAAAATAATATATATTCAGAGAAGAAGGTATTTTGCGGTCAGACGCCATCCCTGCAGATCCTTGTAAAGGCTCTAATGCTCGAAAAGCCCGAGGGGGTATGAGAGAGAGCTACATCACCTGCCGAGTTACTCGCTAGTCACCTGCCAGATTCTCCTGCCTGCTGGAGAGTGAAAGCGGGCTTGAGAGCATGGAGCCTGAAGGAGCCCAGGATGGAGCCCCCTGCTTTCTTTTCCTCATGGGGAGAGACACAGGTGTGGGGTCCTTCTGGGGAGCCACTTGCCTTCTCTGGGCCCCGCCACGCCCCAGACCCAGTGCTTCTGACCCCAAGATGGTGCTCCTGGCAAAGCAGGCCAGGCAACAGGGGCTCCTGTTAGCCAGCTGGGCCCCGGGCTGGAGCCTGGTGGACGAGGATGAGTTTGTGGAGAGGGAGACAAACTGGGTTGGGATGCAGGTGCAAAGTGCACATGGGAGATGAAACCCACAGCCTTCGTAGAGAGGGAGGAAGCAAGCCTGGAGGGATGAGCAGGGGAGGCTGGAGAAGGACTGGCAGCACCATGGCTATTTTACGCTTTTACTGTATTGAATCATCGTTGATTTGTAACACTGAGCTGATTTCTGCTGTACAGCAAAGTCATTCAGATGTACATGTCTCTTCTTTTTCATGCTCTTTTCCATTACAGTTGATCACAGGATATTGCATGTAGTTCCCTGTGCTACACAGTAGGACCTTGCTGTGTATCCATCCTATATATGCTAGGTTGCATCTGCTAATCCCAGACTCCCAGTCCTGCCCTCCCCCACTTCCCCTCCGCCTTGGCCACCACCAGTCTGCTCTCTGTCTCTATGAGTCTGTTTCTCTTTCATACATCAGTTTATTTGTGTCATATTTGAGATTCCACATATGAGTGATATCATACGGTATTGGTCTCTCTCTTTCTGACTCAATTCGCTTAGTATGATCGTCTCCAGGTCCATGTTGCTGTAAATGGCGAGGGGGATGGTTCCTAGAGGGTCACCGGACAAGCGGGTCACAGTGCAAAGCCTAGGTTCTACCCCACTTCAGTAGAGCCACAGAGGGACCACTGCCCTATAGTGAAACAGCTTCATTTAACCTCTTTTGAGAAGTCTTTTGAAGATGTGTGAAGCAAACCTAGTTGCTAAAATGCACAACAAATTAACTATTGTTCCTAAGTGTAAAGTGCCTCTCTGTTGAAAGAGGCATCTGGGGGACCCAGGAGCTGGTCTTTGAGGTGGAGGGTGAAGAGGGGAGGGCTGGAGATTTTTCTTCTTTCCCTCGGAATAAAACATTTGTTCCCCAGCAGCCAAGTGTATATGTGTGTGTGCACCATGAATATCCATGATGCTTAAAGGTTGGTCAAGGCAGCTGCTTAACAACAAGTCTCCAAGGAGGACAAAACTCCAAAATGGGAGGTCCCCAACTCACGTGGGCACCTGTAGTAATTAGAAAAGAGGACTATATTCCTTGTAAAGACTTGATTTTGTCTCCAACTGCTGTGCAACAAGCCACGCCCAGGCTTAAAGGCTTCAAACAAAAGCTGATCATTTTATCTCGCGTTTCTATGGGTTTACTTGAATCAAAAGTGACCGTGCCCCAGAAGTTCCAGAATGTTCTTTCTACATTTTATTCGACAAGCAAGTCCCTGAGATCAGCGCAGATTTTAGTATCTTTGTTTGATACTTTCTACATTCTTCTTTTCTGGCCTTGCTTCTCAACGTGTGGGATCTTAGTTTGCCAACCAGGAATCAAATCTGTGGCCCTTGCATTGGAAGCATGGAGTCTTAACCACAGAGAACCACCAGGGAAGTCTTTATCTGAATTGAGTCAGATGGCTTGCCTTTATCTCGGCATCCCTTTTGAATCTGAACACTGATTTGGTTTCTTAGTATTTTCCTCTCTCCCTCTCAATTTCCCCCTCTCACCCTCCACCTCCCTCTCCTCCTCTCTCTCAAGCTTGCATCTCACCCCCCAGCTCCTAGTACTTACCTCCCATTTACTTTGCCATGAGCACTGTGCTGGGGTCAGAGGACCCAGTGGCACTGCAGGTCACGTGGGTGGCTCCATAGCAAGACCTGTCATGACTGTCTCCTCATCTGTAAGCCCCACCTGTCACTGAAGGGTGACCAGTCACATCACTGAGAGGTTTTTGGGGAAGAGAAAAGCCACAGCCATCTTTGGAAAAACCATCCTCTGCAGTGTCTTAAACTGTCCCTTTTCTAAGTGGATTTGCTTTGCTTTGCACATTGATTGCATAGACATCTTTCACAAATAAATAATCACTGTACTCTCTATTAGTTCTATAGTGAGAAATATACAGTCCTCCCAGGTCTGATGTTCATTTTGCTTCACTGGACAGAGAGTTAGTAAATCAAGACTCCACTTTCCTTTGAACACAACTGTGAAAGAAACGACAGCACAAACATGATGGTGAACAGCGGCTGACACTCCTGCAGGGAGATTTTAGGGAGTGGTGGGAACTGGGGTGAGATGGGGCTTGTGGGCAGGTCTCAGAACTGCTGGCACTTAGCAGGCGCTGAGCATCATCACGTGAGAAAGACTGTTGACTATATAGCCTCTAATTTACTTTGAAATATTTCAGCACATTCAGTAGTATACCTATGTGTGTACAATTTAATTTTAATCAACACCCTAGGTGCAGTTAACTTTAAAAGACCCTTCATATTAGGAATCCATGCTCTAGGGGTGCTTAGTTACAATGTGAAAGACCCCAATCAAAGCTCTGCTTTCCAGACACAAGCACTTCAGACGCTGCTACTGCATTTGGATGGAAAAAAACAAACTGTGACTCTGCCTCCTGGAATCCAGAGTTTACACCTGCTGCTTGGGCATCACCGTGCATGGTGTGTGTGTGTCCACCAAGCCATGAAGATCCAGGAACCCCTCAGTTCGGTTCAGTTCAGTCTCTCAGTCATGTCCAACTCTTTGTGACCCCCATGGACTGCAGCATGCCAGGCCTCCCTGTCCATCACCAACTCCCAGAGTCCACCCACACTCATGTCCATTGAGTCAGTGATGCCATCCAACCATCTCATCTTCTGTCGTCCCCTTCTCCGCCTGCCCTAAATCTTTCCCAGCATCAGGGTCTTTCCAAATGAGTCAGCTCTTTGCATCAGGTGGCCAAAATATTGGAGTTTCAGCTTCAACATCAGCCCTTCCAATGAACACCCAGGACTGATCTCCTTTAGGATGGACTTGTTGGGTCTCCTTGCAGTCCAAGGGACTTTCAAGAGTCTTCTCCAACATCACAGTTCAAAAGCATCAATTCTTCTGTGCTCAGCTTTCTTTATAGTCCAACTCTCACATCCACACATGACTACTGGAAAAACCATAGCCTTGACTAGACAGACCTACCCCTCAGCTTCACTGAAATCCAGGAGCCTGCATGAAAGACCAGATCCCCTGCATTCACATCCGGACAACACAATGGGGAACCGTAGATCTTTTCATGGCCACAGGCATTCCCATCGTAAATACAAACCTCTGCCCCTTCATGAAGAATGTTTTCCAGACCTTCCTGAGGTAGCTGAGGGGATGGGTGGATGTGCAGGTCACACAAGGTAGGTCCAGGTCCAAGTTCCTACCTTACTAAGTCCTCGGACTCATGCCTCTGCATTAGTGCAAAAGGCTCCCAATTTGTAAGTGTTGGCAAGTGAATTTGGCCCTTGTTGTTGGAAGAGTAAATACACATCCATGTGCCAGTTCCTTAACCTCTCTCTGCTTCTGTTTCCTTATCCATCAAATGCCAATAATATGAATAATCATAATTGTCACAAGGTTGTCGTGGACTAGAGTGAGTCTGTATGTAACATTTCACAGGGACTAGCCACATTATAAGCTCTATGTGTGTTGCCAATTTAAAAATAAATATGCCAATTTCCACCAGTCAAGTGTCCAGACACCGCCTACTCTTGACCTGTCTTCAGTTTTCCTGTTGCCGATTTGTGCTGTCTCTTAGCCTCCACAGAGAGGGCAGGAGTCAGACTTGTAATAAAAATGCACTAAAGAGAGAGCTTTGCCAATGAGCTGAACAAACACATACCCTGGAAGAGCTCTTCAGAGCTCGCCATGTGACTGCCTTCTCCTCTCTCCTGCTCCTCTGCCCTCACCAGGCTGAAGGCAAATGTGTGTACTCTTCCTGCCAGACACTCGAGTTGATTCCGTCCAGACTCAGGCACCGAGTGGGTGGGTGCTTGATGCAAAGTGTTGACTTCTCTGGGCACAGCAAATGCCAGATGCCTCATCTGGAAGCCATCTTTCCCTGGCAAAAATGTTGGTGCAACACTCTGGCATTAAAGCACCAGAAATCAGCCTGGTAAGTTCCATTTGAGCCTGGCCCACTAGTTAAAATCTGGAAACTCAAATCGAAGCTTTTAATCTTTCCCCCATCACAGTTGGACTTAAAACCTCAGGAGCAGATGGGTCTGAACTTAAGCACAGGTCGAGGATTGTGGCTTCTTTAGGAAGCCCTATTGCTTCTCCATTTCCCCAAGCCTTCTGTCTCTGAGAACTGAAGGAAGGTCACAGGCAAGAGGAAGAGAGAAAAGGAGCTTGTTGCCTGCTAGGTGGCTTGGTTTCAGTGACAGAGGGGATCTTTAGAGGAGGCAGGACACCTCTGAGTGAGGCTGCAGCTCGTGTGGAGACGGAATGCAGGAGGACCTCTGCAGCCCCCAGGAGGAAGGCATCCACGGGGTATCTCCATCCTGAAGTGGCCATCCCAAAGCCTCATACTCTCCACTGGGTGCAGTGGTGATGTGGCAGTGGTACCCAGAAGCCTGGACCAAACTGCTCTGCCTTCTCCATTTTCCCATGGGGTCGCTCAGACCATCCTCTCTGTAACCCTGAGCCCCGCCTGTTTCAGATGCTTTTCCTCTGGGCACTGTCTCAGTCCCTGACTTAGGCTTAACATCTTGAGTTAATGCTTTTCTCCGCCAACATGTTTGGGAGTAAACAGGAATGACGTTCTCATTTCCAAAGCTCACACTCTTTATTCTACAAGTAATGCTTATACAGCATTCCTGAACCAGAGACAAAGTCCATCAGAAGGGTTATGGCTGCAAAAAGAGAGGGACATCCTACAAGGGAGGGCTTTTCCTTGAACCCTTCCCCCTACGGCTGACTCCCATTTTGAAAGGACCCTAGATGTCTTTGTTTACAAGATGCAATTGACTGTCTGAGTCCAGATCCTCAGAGAAAAGTGAAAATTTCCCTGAGTGGAAAAATCCCTGAAATTCATTCACACCTATGCATTTTTTAAAACTTTTTATTTAGTGTTGGGGTATAGCCAATTAACATATACATTGTTAATAACACAAGTCCAGCAGGACTATGTGATTCCCACTGGAGAAAATTCCAGGAGAAAACATTCACAATACCAGGTTTTAGCTCACTTTTGACCCTACAAAACCTAGTATTGATTCAAAGGCTGGATTTGAAAGTCTGTCTGACTTAGTTGATTCCGTATCACAGACGTGGGTCCATCCACATCTCTGCAAAAGACCAATTTCGTTCTTTTTTATGCTGAGTAATATTCATTGTACAGCAGAAATTAAGACAACATTGTAAAGCAATCATATTCCAATAAAAGTAATTAATTAATTATTTAAAGAAGTCAGTCTGTTCAGGTTTGCACCACTTCCTAATTATGGCGTAGACTTCGCTTCTCTATACCTTGGTTATCTTATCTTTGGAATGAGCACATTAAGTGTTCCTCCTCCATAGGGTTCTGGTGCCAATTAAGTGAATAACAAATGTAAGCCTAGGACAGTGCCTGGCAAACAGCAAGTGCTTAATAAGTGTTGTCCACCACTGTTGTTGTGGCTGATATGCTCCAGCTGCATTGGCAACCTTTGTTTAAGTTTCCACTTTTTCTTTACTGAATCAAAATATTAAGAAACAACAAAATTCCTTCCAGGTTTTTTTTTTTTAAATTTTTATTGGAGTATAGTTGGTTTATAGTGTTTTGTAGGTTTCAAGTGTACAGTAAAGTGAGTCTAGTTGGGTAATATGAACCACAGTTTTGCATGGGGTATAAAACTGTGGGTTCAGTCAGATGTGGTTTCCCAGGTGGCACTAATGGTAAAGAATCCGCCTGCCAATGCAGGAAATGCAGGAGAAACAGGTTCAATCCCTGGGTTGGAAAGATTCCCCTGGAGGAGGGCATGGCAGCCCACTCCAGTATTCTTTGCTGGAGAATCCCATGGACGGAGGAGCCTGGTGGGCTGCAGTCCATGGGACCACGAACAGTCAGACACAACTGAGCATGAGCGTGCACACACACACACCCACACACACACATAACACATGCAGATGTACTGAGTTCAACATCATAACACAGTTTAAAATAAACTAAGAAACATAGAGGAAAGGAAACCATAAAGAGTTAAAAACCATTGAACTGGGTATAAAAAGACTCATGGATGTTTTTAAAAGAACAAATAATATGTGTGTGCTGACTGCTGCTGCTAAGTCACTTCAGTCGTGTCTGACTCTGTGCGACCCCATAGACGGCAGCCCACCAGGCTCCCCCTTCCCTGGGATTCTCCAGGCAAGAACACTGGAGTGGGTTGCCATTTCCTTCTCCAATGCATGAAAGTGAAAAGTGAAAGGGAAGTCGCTCAGTCGTGTCCGACTCTTAGTGATCCCATGGACTGCAGCCCACCAGGCTCTTCCATCCATGGGATTTTCCAGGCAAGAGTACTGGAGTGGGGTGCCATTGCCTTCTCCGTGTGCTGACTAGATGCTTGAAATGCACTCTACGCTGGGAATTACAAAAGTGAACAAAATACAGAGTTACTTTCCTTCAGTGAGCTCACTGCCTTGTATGGAGGACTCGGGGTAAACAGACCATTCCAGGAGAGCACATTGTGTGGAGGATAATCTGAGGCGCTGGCTTGTAAGCCAAGATGTCTGAGGTTCTTTCAGGATGGGAGGCAGGCATAGTGGGTCGGGGGAGGGTTTAGAAAAAGTTCTAACTTGTAGGAGGTCCCTCTTTCCACCATACCCCTTCCTATTGATCTCTGTCTGGGTCGAGAGTGCTGAGGGAGCCTTGTCAGGGGTCTATCAGAAGGGTATTGTGCCCAATTGAGGGCATTTGAGCAGAGAGAGTTTCTTCTCTTTTAAAGGATTATTTTTTTATGTGTACCATTTTTAAAGTCTTTATTGAACTTGCTGCAAGTTTGCTTCTATTTTGTGTTTTGATGTTTTGTATTTTGGTATTTAGCTCCCTGGCCAGTGATCGAACCCACAGCCTGCATCGGAAGGGAAGTCTTAACCACTGGACTTCCAGGGAATTCCTAGAAAGAGTTTCTGGAAAGGAGTAGTATCTAAGCCAAGAACTGCAGGCTGATTTAGAATTAGGTGTAGAGAGAAGATTGATCCCAATAGGGAGAGAAACAAGGGGTTTTCCAGGTGGTATTAGTGGTAAAGAACCTGCTTGCTAATGCAGAAGATGTAAGAGACGCAGGTTCGATTCCTGGGTCAGGAAGATCCCCTGGAGGCGGGTATGGCAACCCACTCCAGTATTCTTGCCTAGAGAATCCCATGGAGAGAGGAGCCTGGTGGGTTACGGTCCATGGGTCTCAAAGAGTTGAACACGACTGAAGCGACTTAGCACACATGCACGGAAGAGAAACATGGGCAGAGTCCACTTAACAGACAGGTGGTTTGAGGAGGTGCAGGTAATTCACTGTGGCCAGGACCTTGGAGCTGCCAGGGACAGCAAGAGCAATTGGACCACAAAACTGTCAGTCCGTGACAGGCCTGCCCCTTATCTGAAGGCGATATGACCTTCAATGTCACTCTTCGCTGCACAGGGAAATTGAGTCAGAGGGCCAGAGAGGCGGCTGCCTGCAGGAATGCAAGTTAAAAGGGCAGCCAGAGATGAGCTGAGAGCAACTGGAATAGAGACTAGCAGAGGACTGAGAGGCTATTGATAAATCAGAATCCAAGTGACTGGTGACTTCGGTGGATGTGGACTGGGGGCCAAGGAAGCAAGGCAGCAAGACGAGCTTCACGGCTTCAGGTTTGGGTCACTGAGCAGAAGAGCACGCAATTTAATTCTTAAAAATTTTATTGGAGCATAATTGATCTACAATGTTGTGTTAATTTCAGGTGTACAGCAAAGTGATTCATTACATGTATGCATGTATTTTTTCCATATTCTTTTCCATTACGATTTAATCACAGGATGTTGAACATAGTTCCCAGTGTTATACGGTAGGATCTTGCTTTTTGTGTGCTTGTGTGCTCAGGGGCTCAGTCGCATCTGACTCTTTGAAACCCTGTGGACTGTAGCCCACCATGCTCCTCTGTCCATAGGATTCTCTGGGCAAGAATACTGGAGGGGGTTGCCATGCCCTCTTCCAGAGGATCTTTGCAACCCAGGGACTGAACTCGTGTCTCCTGCATTGAAGGTGGATTCTTTACCACTGAGCCACTGGGGAAGTCCTATCGTATTTATTATAAGCTAGTTTGTATCTGCTAAGCCCAAACAGCACATGATTTTCTCAAATAAGGAGAAAGAGAAGGGATTCGGTGGGAAATGATATGGGGTGAGCTTTGAGGATGCTGTGTTACAGGTGCTTATGGGCATCAGGAGAGGTGAGAGGCAGACCATCAGATACACGGCTCTGAAGGCAGGCTGAGGCCCTGGCTGAGAAACCACACACACACACACACACACACACACACACACACACACTGCTGTCATCAAGGGTGTTGGGGTTTTGATTGCTGAATGAGCACCTCTTCCTCTCAAAACCACCTCTTCCAAGCAAATGACAGAGCCCAAAGGACTGGACCAACCTCTCCCCAATCCGGTTTCTGATCCCTACATCTTCCCCCACACATCAGGAGCCCCACTGTGAGTAAGCCTCATACCCCAGAACTAGTCACCCTTCTAAGCAGGGACCACGTCTGGGTGAGGACGGGAACACGGCTGGTGCCCAGCAGACCACACACCCTGATGGCGGGCCCACCTCATGTGGGATGGGCCCCCATGGGTTTCAGCTGCGGGGTGCCTGCCTTGTTCGTAGGGGATGAAGGTGCAGCCTCAGCCCGGCTGCTCCAGCGTGGGAGCTCCTGGCACTTCCCTCTGTAAATGCAGACAGGAGTAAGAACCTTCCTCCTCCAGCCTGAACGCATGTTCAGTGTGGGAGGGGATGCTTGCTTTGCTGCTTACGACTCACTCCCTCCAAAATTCACTAGGGCATCCAAGGGAAAAATAAGCCCCTTGCCATTCCCCCGAGGTGTGTTTATTGCAGGGAAAAGAAAAGGCCTAAGCAAATCTCCCCAGGTGGTCAGAATCTTAACAAGGCCTACAGTTCCCTTTACATTCAAGTGCAGCATTAACGTCATCCATAAACCGAGGCAAGATACAGCAGAAATATTAATAAAAAGGAGCTCTTAATATTTGTGAAAGTGTTACTTGCTCAGTTGTGTCTGACTCTTTGAGACCCCATGGATTGTAGCCTGGCAGTCTCCTCTGTCCGTGGGATTCTCCAGGCAAGAATAGTGGAGTGGATATCCACTTCCTTCTCCAAGGGATCTGCCTAACCCAGAGATCGAACCCAGGTCTTCTGCATTGCAGGTGGATTCTTTACCATCTGAGTCACCAGGGAAGCTCCCTGCATCTCTGACTAAATGAACATGAGTTTGAGCAAACTGCAGGAGTAGTGAAAGACAGGCAAGCCTGGGATGCCACAGTCCATGGGGTTGCAAAGGGTCAGACACGACTGAGCAACTGAACAACAACAAATGAATATATACGGCTGCAGTGTAGGAGAGAGGAGAGGAAAGAGACTCCTCAACCCCATCCTCAGCCCCTAAGTTCCGTGGTCCAGAAGGACCAGTGACCTTCCATCCTCCGAAATCCCAAACTTTCCTTTTCCCAGCCCGCAGCCTTGGAGTCCTCAGGGAGAGATACCACGACTAGCCTGAGTGCGTGGCATTGGGACAGAAGATGAAAGTTGCCTTTGGCTTTTCCTCTGCAGCAGATGTGCCAGTGTTTATGGAAAGCCATCATCTCTGTGTCAGGGCAACCAGCCACCCTCTGAAGGACACGGAAAACCAGAGGCTGGGTGGTATGAGTGTTGCTAGCCGAGCAGCAGCAGCTTCTGAACAAAAACCTGCAGAAGGGTGTACAGGGAGGAGCAGCAGAACTCGGGCAGAAGAGTGGAGAGATAGCAACAGTGCTTTCTGTGCCCATCACACCTTTTGTGCTCGATTTCCAAGCCCTGTACGCATACATTGCATCTCTGGCCTTCCTCCCAGGTAAACATCATCACCCCATTTCAGATGGGAAACAGGTCCAGCGAGGGGCAAGAGTAGCCATGCCCGCAGGAGAGCAATAAAGACAGCCTTTTTCCCCCCACCCAGACTGTGTCCCTCCTTCTGCTACAGAGTCACAGCCAAAAGCTCAGACTGCACTGAAAGCCAAATCAGCTTAGCCTGTCCTCCTCCAAAGGGAATTGGGCTGGTTCCCTGCCGCTGCTTGTGGAAGGGTCTCTGGAAGAAGACCTCGCAGAAGCAGGGCTCCCATCTGCTCTTTGTGGACATTTAATATTTGAGGGAGATTACTGCAAAGTTTATCGCAGGCCCTGAGCTGGCAGTTCCTGTCTAGGCGTGCAGGAACTGTGCACTGCTTGTGTCCCCAACTGTGGCTCTCCCAGCCCTGGCGACCCGGGATAAGAAGACTGTCAAGTGGTTTCTGTGTGCTGGGTGGCTTAGAAAGGTGGAGGGGTGGCAGACACAGAGATGGAATCCCCATTTTTAATCCTCAACCAGCGCTGGTGCAGTTGGTAACCCGGTTCTCTGGAACTTTGTCTTCGGAAGGGACGATTCCATTTAAAAAGGATGCGGTGCTTTCCCATCAAGCTGATGAAACTGACTTCCCTGGATGGCAGGATGCTCCACAAATCTGAAAAACAGAAAAGCGTTTTGCTTTGCTGCAATGCACTTCACGGTTAAAGAGTATTCAAAAAGAGGTAGGGAGAGAAAACTCATTTTGTCATTTTTCCAGCCTTGAGAGAAAGCAAGGAGCGGGTGAAAGGAAGTGAAATCGCTCGGTCGGTCCGGAGGAGGGGGTGGGTGGGGGCAGAACATGGAAAACACCGATCGTGAGACGGCGCCCACACGCTGCTGGGGCCGCCTCTCCTTTCCCGAGCAGCCACTAAGCTCCCGCAGTAAACCAGAGTCGGCAACAGACTCTGATTTCGACACTCAGTTTGTGTGGCGTGTGATGAGACACGAAAATCACCGCGGAGCCCTCAGACAGCAATCACCAGACCACCTGAAGTGCGGCCGGATGATCTGGGCAGTCCTGCGCGGAGTCTTGGACGGCGTTCCATCAGGATGTCGGAGGCTGTTTGATTGTCTGTGTTTCTTTTCCTGTTTCCTGTTTGTTTTCCAAGCAGAGGGGTCAACTGCAGAGCAGCAGAGCAGACAGAAAACTTGTTTGGCTTCTTTTTTTTGGTCCCACTTGCTGCTTGTCTCTCTCCTTCTCCCTTTTGTCAATTTCCCTCTTGTACTCTGTAAACTTTGCCTCCCTCTCTACCTTTTCCATCATTTCTCTCTTCAAATGCTGCCTTCCTCCCTGATGGACTAGTGCATCTCACTCTTCTCTAGATGGACACATTTCTGGCTAAAAACAAATACATCCACATGTGCAGGGCGATCAGGACGGTGCTCCCCACACTCAGCTGAATTTTCCCCCATCACAGAAGACATAGGGGCAACTGGGGAGAAATGTTATCTCCAGACTGCTGGCACCTCCAGGAAAGTATCTTCAAAGCACAGATTTCGCCTGTGATAAAATTTCAAAACAGTGATATGGTGAATGGCTTTGTTTCCTGAGCTGTTATAACCTGTAGACCAGAGGCACTGAGGCAAGACTGCTGAGCCCTGCTTGAACAGTACAGACTGAACTCTCTAAACAATGAATCTGGATACAATGAGTAAATGGACATATGAAGCCAAGTAGCAGCAGGGGTCACGAAAGTTTCTAAAAGGCAGATCTGCACCTGCTAAGATTCTTGGTTTCTGCTTGAAGGAAGTTATGAAGGTTTTTTTGTTTTGCTTTGCATGAAGATCTCTCTTGGAACAGCTGTGCCTGGGACGCATGTGTGGATGAGGAGGGCCTGATGGAAGCAGCCCCAGCACTCTCTTGAGCCTGTCGTTCAGTCTTTAAGTCCTGTCCAACTCCCTGTAGCTCCATGGACTACAGCACACAAGGCTTCCCTGTCCTTCATTGTCTTCTGGAGTTTGCTCAAACTTAAGTCCATTGAGTCAGTGATGCCATCCAGCCATCTCATCCTCTGTCACCTGTAGGGGGAGAGTTCTCAGACATGTTCTTAGGTTGGGCATCCCAGATAAATCCCTCGAACAAAAAGTCAAGCGCGATCCACTTACTTGAGATGGTGTTCAGGACGCAGCTTTAGCACAGTGAGTAAACAGAGGAAAAGGTAGCCAAGAAAGAGCGGAGGAGTTCCCAGGGCAGGTGCCTGGAGCGCCACCCTGCCGTAGAAACTGGGAGCCAGGGTAGAAGTCACGTGTCCAGATGTCCACCAGCTGTTATTGTCTGAGGGCCGCTCCCAGGACTCACGGGCCCCATGCATGGGCTTTTATCACGGTGAATGGATTTCACTCTGGACTCCAGTGAATGCCTTCAGGAAAGGAAATCTGGGTGCTGAGGGCTATAACCTCAGTGTACCAAAGTGGAGAGGGCAATGGATATAGGTGGGGTGCTCATGGCTTCTCATTTATATATCACAATAACATATCAAGTGGAACTTAGAGTTATTCAGCTCATTGGCTGGTGATGTTTGTGAATGGTGGCCCTGAGTTATGTCAAGTTAAAAAACTTGTGTCAAAAGAAGCAACAGAGTAAAAATGTGACTCATGGTATTGGTGGAAACTGCAGTTAATATCTGATAAGGGACTAAAGTCTAGCACATATATAGAACTCCTACACCCCAAAATAATAACAAAAACCTGACCAAGAAATGAGCAAAGAACTTGACATTTCTACAAAAAACATATCATTGTAGTTGTTTAGTTGCTAAGTCATGTCCAACTCTTTTGCAACCCCATGGAGTGAAGCCCACAAGGCTCTAAAATCCATGAGATGTTTCAGGCAAGAATACTGGAGTGGGTTGCCATGCCCTCCTGCAGGGGTTCTTCCTGACCCAGGGATTGAACCCGTGTCTCCTGAATTGGCAGGTGGATTCTTTACCACTGAGCCACGAGGGAAGTCCCAAAGAACAGATACATATAGTGCATAAATATATGAAAATATACTCAACATCTTGAATTATTAGAGAAATGCATATCAAAACCACTGTGAGATGGCACCTCATACCAATTAGAATGGCTGACATCAAAATACAGAAAAAGTAACAAGTGTTTAAGAGGATGTGTACACAGTCCTTTGTGTACCATGAGTGAGAATGAAAAATGGTGCAGCCGCTATGGAAAGCAGTATGGAAATTCCTCAAAAATGTAAACAGAGTTATCATATGATCCAGCAATTCCAGTTCTGAAGATCTACCCTCAAAGAGATGAAAATAGACTGTTGAAGAGGTATTTGTTCACCGATGTTCATAGCATTGTTCACAATACTGGAAAGGTGGAAGCAACTCCAGTGCCCGGTGACTAGTGAATGGATGAGCAAAACTCGTCTGTCCATACATTGCAATATGATTCAGTCTCAAAAAGGAAGGAGGTTCTAATACATGCTACCGCATGAATGAATTTGAAGACGCTTATGCTAAGTTAAAGGCACCAGTCTCAAAAAGATGAATACTGGATGGTTCCACTTATGGGAGTTGCCTAGAGTAGTCAGATTCATAGAGACAGAGAGCACAGTGGTGGTAGCCAGGGGCTGAGGTCGGGGGGAAGAATGGGGAGCTGTCATTTAATGAGTCGAGATTTCATTTTAGGAAGATGAAAAAGTTCTAGAGACTAGTTGTACAACAATGTGAATGTAGGTAATGCTACTGAGCTGTAAGCTTAAAAATAGCTAAAGGGACTTCCCTGATGGTCCAGCGGTTCAGAAACTCCATGCTCCCAATGCAGAAGGCACAGGTTTAGTCCCTGGCTGGGGAACTAAGATCCCACATGCTACACAAAAAAACCCCAAAAAACTAAAATAAAAATAAAGATTAAAAAAGTAGCTAAAGATGTTATGTTAAATGTTATGTTATTTACCACAATTAAAAAACTGAAAACCACACACAGAGTTGAAAAAACACAGTTGAATCAATGGAAAGCTAGACCAGAAATCAGGAGGTTTAGATTCCTGCTCTGACTTTGGTTCTTCATATCTTAGCTCGACTTAGCTAAAATATACATGAGAACCAGTGCTAGAAAAGTACTTTCAGCGTTTTTAAAAAGGATGGTATTGTTATTAAGGACCATTGGCATAATCACGCTGTTAAAACAGTGCACTAGCAAAACAAACCTTTTTGCCCTAACAGATTATAGGCAGAATCAGATGAATGAGAAGCTATCCTGCCAGCTCAAATTAACACCCTAATAGAAGAAAGAGGGCAAACCTGAAAAAAAATGCAGCCATTTACTTAAAAGCAATTTTAAAAGGGAAAAAATAATAACAGTAAATCTGCGACCCAGAGTTCATTTGCTGTGAGGAATGAATTTGGATGGGTCTTGAAGCCTTATATCATGAATCAAAACTAATTTGAGTTCCAATGACTTTCTGTTTCACATGGTGTATTTAACTCTTATCAGACAGATATATGGACAAATACGGATCGACATGTGCACAGTAAATTAAGCTAAAACCATTTTCTTCCTTTAGCGATTTAGCTCGGGGAAAGCATTACACAGGGAAGGCTCTTCAGACACTCACCCCTGTCAGAGAAAGCTGTAGACCTGAGTTATTAACAGAGCAGAAAAGGAGAAATGTGGTCCTCATTCCCACGTGCTCACCCTGAGCCCTGTTAACTGGACTCCGGTGTGCCCGGTGTAATGGGCTTGTTGCTAGGTAACAGACACAGGGACCCTGGAAAGCCTCTGCTCTGGGCTGCATATATTTTCCACAAAAGCCTTGGCTTCTGTGGTCTGGAAACTGTTTCCATTACTCATTGTCTCTGTTGCTCTTCCTCTCCATTTGTTTTTGTTCACAGACCCCAATTTAACAAATGAGTTCATACATCTTATGCCATTAAATAGTTGTGTGAAATAGAGACCCGCCTTAATGGAACTGGTTTACTCCAACAGGTAATATAATAGAAAGCATTTGGCTACTGGTGTTTGTCTCCACTTCAAACAAGGAGAGGCGCTGGGAAAAGCATGCAAGCAAATGAAAATGTTTCCTAACAATAGAGTGCCATCTTAAATATGGGTTCCACTGAGCAAATAAATCAGTCAATAAAATTGTGCTTTCAAGTTGCAACAGTTTGGGGGAAAGTGGAGAAATTTGAAAGCAAATTAGGCGTTCGATGCTTTTAAGGAATCTTGTTAATAGGTTAGAGGTGGAAATTGCATTGTGATATGTACAAGAATGTCCTCATTTTTGAGGACGATGCTCAAGGCAAAAGTGCCATAACATCTGTAAATGAGTTTCAAATGGTCCAGCCAAAACTATAGATGAAGCAAAAATGACAAAATATGGAAACAGTAGCAATGATTAGATCTGGATGGAGTAATGTATGGATGTTCATTGTCCTGTTTTTTAATTTTTTCACATGTCTGAACTTTTTCATAATGAAAAGTAATTTATAGTAGAAACAAAGAAACCCTCAACTACTGTTTTAGAAAGGAAAGTCTTATAACATGGAAGATCCATTTTTTCTGCTCCTGGAAAGAATGAGAAGAATTTTGGAGGGTGGGGGTAGAGTAGCATTGTGGGAGGAAAGAGATGGGGGTGCTGCTGCTGCTGCTGCTAAGTCGCTTCTGTTCTGTCCAACTCTGTGCGACCCCATAGATGGCAGCCCACCAGGCTCCCCCGTCCCTGGGATTCTCCAGGCAAGAACACTGGAGTGGCTTGCCATTTCCTTCTCCAGTGCATGAAAGGGAAAATTGAAAGTGAAGTCGCTCAGTCATGTCCGACTCTTCGCGACCCCATGGACTGCAGCCTACCAGGCACCTCCGTCCATGGGATTTTGTGGCAGGGAGGAAAAAGCTTGATGCTGGAGACCCTGTGACATGAACTGCTATTAGAAGATCCCAGTATTAGGTAAATGATGACTTGTGGTGTTCAGTGTGAAACCATCATGTTTCTGAAATAACCATCATGTTTTTGAAATATTCACTCACTCTTTGGTGAATCCGAATTATTCAGTAACTTGAGCTACAATTCGAACAACTTGTGAGAGTGAAAAATGAGTCAGGTGTCAACTTCCATGTAGTAGAAAGATGCATAGACTCAGCCATTTCCGTGGAAGCTGGAGTCAGAGGTGATCGTGAGACTCTGGTTCCTTGGGAACTTATGGAAATCTTTGGAAAAGATTGTTGTTGCTGTCATTCAGTCACTAAGTCGTGTCCGACTCTTTGTAACACGCCAGTGTCCTCTGTTCTCCACTATCTGAGTTTGCTCAAATTCACATTCATTGAGTAGGTGATGCCATCCAACCATCTCATTTTCTGTTGCCCCATTCTCCTCTTGCTCTCCATCTTTCTCAGCATTGGGGTCTTTTCTAATGAGTTGGCCCTTCACATTAGGTAGCTGAAGTGTTGGAGCTTCAGCATCAGTCCTTCCAATGATATTCAGGGTTGATTTCCTTTAGGACTGACTGGTTTGATCTCCTTGCAGTCCAAGTCCAAGACCCTCAAGAGTCTTTTCCAGCACCACAGTTTGAAAGCATCAATTCTTTAGTGCTCAGCCTTCTTTATGCTCCAGCTCTCACATCCCTACATGACTACTGGAAAGGATTTGAACCTTACAAAGAATGGAATTGGATTCAAAGAGATTTCATCTTGGTCTCAGGGCTTATACTCACAATTCTGTAGAAACAGGAATCACGGCAAGTAGGACCACAGGGAGAAGGACCAAGGTGAGATGGGCAGGCACACAGAAAGAGCCTTCATTGTTGTTTTCATGGGAAAGAATGGATGAAGCAGGGTAAGCATGCTTAGGACTGGTTAGTTAACATGCTTGGGGCACAAAGAATATCTGTATGTCTGATATCTGGTCCTGGGATGATCAAGGCAGGTGGATAGTGGCTCTAGATTTGTCAGTTTGCCTTTGAAATGTGGACTCCCAAGCAGGAGAGCTATTTAGTACATCCAGGAATCAGCCAGCCCAGGAGGGACAACCCCCTCCAGTGTCAGCAAGTCCCCAGAAGTCAGAGCATCTGCATGCAGGAAACAAAAAAAACACGGTTGCTCCAATAATATTTAAAGCCATGAGCATGGATGAGATCACAAAGAGTTGGGGCCCTGAGCACTCTAAGCCAGAGGTCAGCAAGGTGATAGGAATCTAGCAAAAAGAACTGATGAAAGGGGAAAAAGCCAGCAGAGAGTTGAAAGTGAACCAGCAGAACATGGTAGCCCCAGAACCAAGTGGATGGAACGAAAAACTGGGCTGGTGTTACTGATAAGCCCAGTAAATGACACGGGGCCATGGGCAACCTTTGAAAGGACAGTTTTGGTGCAGAGGTAGGGACAGAAGCTCAAATGAATTGGATTTAAGAGAGAATGGTGGGGGGCGGGTGAGACAGAATAACTGTCCCTCTTCCAACATCTGTAAAGAGAGCATGGGGATGGAGCAGGGCCTGGAGTGGGGCTAGCTTTAAGACTGGGAGAAAACCTGTTTGTGTGTAATCAAAGGAACAGGAGGAGGCAGAATAGTCATGCATGAGATGCCCAGGAGTGGACAAGAAGGGCCCAAGAGGAGAGTCTAGCCGTGGAGAGGAGCAGGGGACTCGTGGGGGGCAGACGGAGGACCAAGGCACAGGTGCCAGCTGTCCTGAAGATGCAGTGATAAAAGGACATCCCTCAACTTCTTTTCATGGTGGTGATTACCTTTTGTGTGTGCTTAGCCCCTTAGTTGTGTTCAACTCTTTGCAACCCAAAGGACAGTAGCCCGCCAGGCTCCTCTGTCCATGGAGCTTGTTATTTTGCCTGATGCTCACTTGATGCTCTTAACTGGGTGGGTGACTGTAATCTAATTCACAGGAAGTGAGAGAGCCCAGCCCACTTGGCGTGGCATTGTATACAAAGGAAACCACAAGAAAGAAACGTAAATCTCTAAATACAGTCACATAAACTAGACGAAGGTTGCTGTTCAGTCCTCAGTCAGGTCCGACTCTTTTCGTCCCTATGGACTGCAACACACCAGGCTTCCCTGTCCTGATCCTGATCAAACTGTTTATCCCACACTGTGAACAAAAATTTGGGAGAACTCGAGGTGTGATAACAGGACACATTTTAATGCTCCTTCCAATAAGCAGAACGATACTGACTTTCCAAGGTATTCTAAAGTTATAAGAGAGAGGGGAAAAAAGTGGATTCAGCATTTGACTACTACATCAGGAAAGGTTTAACAGCCTCCAAGGGAGCTCCTAAGAAAGAGCTTTAGGAGGAAGACCTGTGCGCACATACACATCCCACGCACATGCACCTCATACACTCCGCGTGCCTACCTTCCCCTCCGCCCCCTGATGGAGCACAGGCTTGCAAGTTATGTTTTAGGGACTAAGAAGGCTTTATTCCGACAGCTTATTTTTCTGACTTTGCAGTTGTTATGTCCCGGTCACAATGACATGTCCCCTGTTCTTCTATCATAAATAAAGGCAATTTACTCATGAGCTGTCAGACAATGCTCAAAGATACTGGTTTTTTTTTCTTGTTCATAACTTAACCCTCTAAGGGGGTGGATAGACTTCACAGAGATTGCAGGCTTCATAGAGATTCTGAGCCTGATGAAAAGTCATCACTGCCTCTGCCTCAGTTGAAGAGCATCTCAGAGTCCCCAGTCCAGGCTGCAGAGGTGCTGGCAGCACCCCTGGGTGCCCTGGGCCACGCTGCCACTTGCTGATTCTCCCAGGGATCTGCCCAGGGGCTGGGGCTCACCAGGTCTGGGCAGCAACCCACCCCCAGCCAAGGGTCTACCAGGAGTTTCATGTTCTTGCCTCCTTTAATGAACTCCTCATGACCTTCCAAAACCTACAAGCCTGTCAGATGCCCAGTGAGTATTTATTCACCTCCACTGGGAGAACATTTGGCATCCAAAAGTCATGCCTTACTCTTCATGACCCCATGGACTATAGCCCGCCAGGCTCCTCTGTCCATGGGATTCTCCAGGCAAGAATACCAGAGAGGTTTGCCATTTCCTACTCCAGGGGATCTTCCTGACCCAGGGATGGAACCTGCATCTCCTGCATTGGCAGGCAGATTCTTTACCACTGAGCCACCTGCAAGGCCCCCAAAGTCATCTAATCTTGAATTATTCCATTTGCTGCCTGGGAGCCAGCCATTGTCAAGCCAAAGTTTCTGGCCTGGGCCGTACCTGTCTCTCTCAGAGAAAACTCCTCGTTAGCTGTATCATCAGAAAAGATCTGGCAGGCAGAAGGTTTTTTTACTTGTGCAGAAGGCCCCTTTGTTATCTTTTATGCAGGTCACAACTCTTATTTTCCAGGCTTCATTCTCCATCGTGAAGATGCATCATAGTTAAGAAAGTTCCCGCATCTGGGGTCCTCTGAGACCATAACTGATTTAAGCCCTGGGCCGACTTTCCTATTTGCTCTTTCTTCCCATGGAAACAGAATCTGACCTGCACAGCCGGGGTTCGGGGGAGGGAGTTATTAGTGTTTACCACGGGGGAAGCTGGCTCTGCTGCCCAGCTCTGCTTTTGCAGGTCTAGATCATGGCTGCATCTTGATTCAGGCGCACAAAGCCTTGATTTATGTCACTAATAAGTATGTGGTTTGTGTTGCAGTCCCTGTGAACCGCTCAGAATACATGATGCGCTGGTTGTAAATTGATAGCCGTCTATTGTACATCATGGGCAGCTCGGAAAAAGGAGACAAGTATGGGAATCAAGTTCATGTGATACAGCCTCGACCCAGGATGCAAACCTCAGCAGAGTGGTCAGGGTGTCTTGTTGTTGTTTAGTTATTAAGTCATGTCCTGACTCTTTTGTGACCTCATGGACACATGAGCCCGCCAGGCTCCTCTGTCCCTTGGGATTTCCCAGGCAAGAATACGGGAGTGGGTTGCCATTTGCTTCTCCAGGGGACCTTCCTGACCCAGGGGTCGAACCCGCATCTTCTGTAATAGCAGGCAGATTCTTTACCATTTGAGCCACCAGGGAAGCCCCCAGAGCATCTCAACCAAATCCAAATTACCCAGCACATCACTGACATTCATTTCTTGATGTCACTGAGAACACACAGGCCCTCTTTCTCTTTATCAATGAGTCTTGCTTACACATCAAACTCTACATGAAGTATTCTGATCTCATAAGTGAAAAATCGGTCCATTATCTACCTGTCTCATGGGGTAAGAAGGTCATACCGAATTAAGAAAGACATAAGTGGGAATTCCCTAGGGGTCCAGTGGTTAAGACTCAGCACTTTCACTGCTGAGGGCCTGGGTTCAATCCCTGGACCCAAGATCCCACAAGCCACATGACTCAAGCGAAAAAAAGAAAAGAGATAAACTTCAAAGACAACATAAAGTGATTCCATACAGAAGGACGCAGCGTCACAAGAAAATGCATCCTTTCCCCGTGAGAAGCAACGAGGTCCATGGGAAGTCCAGCAGAGCCCAGCACATGGCCCTCACGTCTTCATTCAGTCCTTTGTCCTACTTCACCTGCTTTCACTGATCAAGAGCTCAAGCTACGGTTTTGTTCATTCATTCTTTGGGCTGCTTCTCAGAAAGCTTTTGTAATAGTCCTTGAAATGGAACATGATTAATGGAAATTCACAAGAAACATTAATGAGGTTGAAATGCCTTTACATCTATCTTGGAACTCTGGAACAGCCCCCTGCTCTCCAGCCCCCAGGGTACTACGTTTTAGTCCAGGCAGCAAGGTAATTGAGATTTGCACGGTAAATGGCATGAGGTGGATGTTTGTGGGTTCTGAAAAGGTTGTGCAGGAAGGGTGAGCCTTGCAGTGGTGACGCTAAAATTTGTCTGATGGTAAGAATCTTCTGGGCGCGATTTTTACCATTTGTATCAATAAGTGTTTTCCCCAGAAAATCTGGTTGTCTTTTTACATAGTGCATCAGGTAGAGGTAATCCCACTGTCCCTAAAGTTGAATCGTGACATTAAATAGCACAAGGAAATAAAAGTGTGTCACTCCACCAGGACTGTCAACTGAGTCAGAAAACCCGATTAACAGCAAATTTGGCACCCGAGACTCCTGCAAATAGAAAGAATTGCCACAGGCGTGTCTCACCAACAGAACACTGCCTTTTCATTCAGTTATAGCAGTATTATGGGCTACTTGATATGGTGCATTCATTGTCTTAGAACACAGTGGTCAAAACATATTCTTCTAGTATGTGCTTTGGAAAGAAGGATTTTATGTAGCTTGACCTATATTCCTTGCCTATTTTATTAAATGCTAAAACTTTTAAAGAAATTGTGCTGTATTTACAAATGATCTAGAGTAGCAGAAACCATATAGAGCATGCTTAGGTTAATTACTGCCTGGGAGATTTTGGAAGTCTGATGTGTCTTCAGTTTCAGTAGGAAACATTGATCATTGTGAAGTATGTTATGCCAATAACTAATTCCTATAGATGAAGATACATTATATGAAACTCAGCTGTCAAGATGGACACAGCTTAGGAGATCAGGAATTTTAAATGAAAACTTCTGGAAGACAAGGAGAAAAGTCAACTTTTCTTCTGACTGTTTGTCATCATGGCAACCACAGCTCAAACATTTATATTTCTTTTTTCCTTAAAGTTGAAATAAGAGGCCAGGGTGATTATCACAGCTGGTAAAGGGTAGGGAGGGGGTGCGTACAATTAAAAATTTAGCATCGATTATATTTGATACAGCATTTTTGTCATTGTGTTTTGAAATGATGTAATTTTCACCTGCCTTTCCATAGTACTAAGTTCTGCTAGAGATGTGTCAGGGACCAACTGGGGATGGCAGACAAAGTTTGGGATTAGCAAATGCCAACAAGTATACATAGAATGGATAAACAATAAGGTCCTACTGTACAGCACAGGGAACTATATTCAGGATCCTGTGATAAGCCATAATGGAAAATAATATGACAAAGAATATATGTCCCTATAACTGAGTCACTTTGCTCTACAGTAGAAATTAGCAAACATTCTAAATCAGCTATACTTCAAAAAAACTTTTGTAAAAATCCTCATTATGCCTCAAGCTCTCTGCTCTGAAAAAATCAGCTCCACATTGATCTCCCTGTAACACCAGGATTTAAGGAAGAAGTGTTTTGCTACCTAAAGGAGTTTGTAAAAGGCTGGGTTGTTTTGATTCACTGAACAAAATACATTTAAGGACATTATAGAAAAAAATGTAAGCATGGAAATCTATGCATGACATATTGTTAAATTAAAAAATGGTACAAAAGAAGTGTGAATACTATAGGTCCTTTTTCCAAACAGACTCATATTTACACCTAACAAGAAAATGATAAATGAAATAAAAATAGATCATGTTCAGAGCTGAGTGTTGGAAAGTAAGATAATATTTTTATATTCTGTTTATCTGTTTGTATTTCTTTAACTTTTGTTTGGAAATAATTCCAGATTCACAAGAAGTGGCAAAAAGAGTACAGAGAGGTCCTGTGTACCCCTACGCACATTCCTCCCATGGTAACAGTGATAGCAACGTGAACTGTAGTGCAATAGCAAAACCAGGAAATTAACATGGGTATAATGTTATTGTACCCTTATTCAGATATCTCCAATTTTGCGTGCACCTGGGTGTGTGTGTGTGCAAAGTTCTGTGTGATTTAGTCACATGTGTAAATCTGTGCAACCACCACAAGAATCAAGACAGAGAACAGCTCCATCACCACAGAGATCCTTGGAACTATCCTTGATAGTCGCCACTCCCAACCTCGTCCCTTATCCTTGGAAACCACTCAATGAGTTCTATGTTTCCCTCTCCGTATGCCACGATCATCTCCAAAATGTTGCATAAATGCAATCATATAGCATGTAGCCTTTTGTGACTGGCTTTCATTCACTCACCATAATTCCCTTGAGTTCCAACCAACTTATGTTTATAAACTGTGCTTTTTTTCCATTGCTGAGTCATATTCCATGGTGTGACTATACCATGATTTTTCTTTTTCTTTTTGCTATTCATGCATTTTAATTACAGCTGGGTAACTTCCAAATCTGTAGTCATTATTACAAATAAAAGTACCATGAATATTCCTGTACACATTTTTGTGTGTGGACATAAGTTTCCATTTTTCTGGAATAAATTCTCAGAACTGTGAATTCTGAGTAGTCACTGTACTACGCTGAGCATTGAAAGAAATTGCCAAAATAGTTTTCCAAGTGGCAGTGCCATTCTGCATCCCCACCAGCAACATATGAGAAGGCACACAATGACAGTAGGTATTATAGGCTCCCCTTTTCTTGAATTTTATACCTTGTGTCAGATGAGTGAAGCAAAGACTATATGACATTATCTCATGCTGTTCTCAATATATGTAGAGAAAATACTTGTCAACCAGATGACACCACCCTTATGGCAGAAAGTGAAGAGGAACTAAAAAGCCTCTTGATGAAAGTGAAAGAGGAGAGTGAAAAAGTTGGCCTAAAGCTCAACATTCAGAAAACGAAGACCATGGCATCCGGTCCCATCACTTCATGGGAAATAATGGGGAAACAGTGGAAACAGACTTTATTTGGGGGGGCTCCAAAATCACTGCAGATGGTGATTGCAGCCATGAAATTAAAAAACACTTACTTCTTGGAAGAAAAATTATGACCAACCAAGATAATATATTCGAAAGCAGAGATATTACTTTGCCGACTAAGGTCCGTCTAGTCAAGGCTATGGTTTTTCCTATGGTCATGTATGGATGTGAGAGTTGGACTGTGAAGAAGGCTGAGTGCCAAAGAATTGATGCTTTTGAACTGTGGTGTTGGAGAAGACTCTTGAGAGTCCCTTGGACTGCAAGGAGATCCAACCAGTCCATTCTGAAGGAGATCAGTCCTGGGATTTCTTTGGAAGGAATGATGCTAAAGCTGAAACTCCAGTACTTTGGCCACCTCATGCAAAGAGTTGACTCACTGGAAAAGACTCTGATGCTGGGAGGGATTGGGGGCAGGAGGAAAAGGGGATGACAAAGGATGAGTTGGCTGGATGGCATCACTAACTCGATGGACGCGAGTCTGAGTGAACTCTGGGAGTTGGTGATGGACAGGGAGGCCTGGCGTGCTGCGATTCATGGGGTCACAAAGAGTTGGACACAGCTGAGCGACTGAACTGAACTGATAATATGAACGGGGAGGGAAAATGGACTATGTGGGTGAAAACTGTGTTCATTTTACTCAAACTTTAAAACACTGAGATCAGTGGACAGGGCCAAGTTATATACATATAATGTAAAACCCAGACCCACTACTCCTGCTGCTGCTGCTGCTAAGTTGCTTCAGTCGTGTCTGACTCTGTGCGACCCCAGAGACGGCAGCCCACCAGGCTCCCCTGTCCCTGGGATTCTCCAGGCAAGAACACTGGAGTGGCTTGCCATTTCCTTCTCCAAAGCATGAAAGTGAAAAGTGAAAGTGAAGTTGCTCAGTCGTGTCCGACTCTTAGCGACCCCAAGGACTGCAGCCTACCAGGCTCCTCTGTCCATGGGATTCTCCAGGCAAGAGTACTGGAGTGGGCGCCATTGCCTTCTCCGAGACCAATCATTCCATATCTCTACAAAAAGCTACACTCAAACACTTTATACAAATCAGAACAGAATTCTAAAAAATGTTCAAATAAATCCTAAGAAGGCAGAAAAAGTGGAATAGAGTGAAGGAAAAGAGGACAAATAGTAAAGTGATAGAAGTAATCCTTAACATATTAATAATTAAATTAAGTGGAAATTCAATTAATCTAAAACACCAATTTAACAGACCTCCCTGGAGGTCCAATGATTAAGACTTTGCCTTCCCCTGGAGGGGGGTGCAGGTTTGATCCCAGGTCGGGAAGCTAAGATCTCACATGCCTCCTGGCCAAAAAAATAAAACATGAAACAGAAACAATATTGTAACAAATCAATAAAGACTTTTAAAATGAGTCATTAAAAAAAAATCTTAAAAAAAAAACCCAGCAGTTAAAAGACAAAGATGAGCAGACTGAGTTGTTGTTTTTTTTAATGACCCAAGTATATACTGTCTAAAATAAACACCAACCTAGACAGCATGTTAAGAAGCAGAGACATTACTTTGTCAACAAAGGTCCATCTAGTCAAAGCTATGGTTTTTCCAGTTGTCATGTATGGATGTGAGAGTTGGACTATAAAGAAAGCTGAGTGCAGAAGAATTGATGCTTTTGAACTATGGTGTTGGAGAAAACTCTTGAGAGTCCCTTGGACTGCAAGGAAATCCAACCAGTCCATCCTAAAGGAGATCAGTCCTGGGTGTTCATTGGAAAGAGTGATGTTGAAGCTGAAACTCCAATATTTTGGCCACCTGATGTGAAGAGCTGACTCATTTGGAAAGACCCTGATGCTGGGAAAGATTGAAGGCAGGCGGAGAAGGGGACGACAGAGGATGAGATGGCTGGATGGCATCACTGACTCGATGGACGTCAGTTTGAGTGAACTCCGGGAGTTGGTGATGGACAGGGTGGCCTGGCGTGCTGCGATGCATGGGGTTGCAAAGAGTCGGACAAGACTGAGCGACTGAACTGAACTGAACTGAGGTTGAAAAAAAAAAATGGGAAGAGACATCATATCAACGTTAATCATAAGAAAACAGAAATTAACATCAGATCAAGCATACTCGATAGTAAAGTGGCAGGTTCCATAGGCTGCCCTCCACTTTCCAGAATCTTCCTGTGCTTATTGACTTTGTTATGTCCAGGGACTTGTAGTTAAGAGCAGAGCTGGTAGGAATGGGAGACAACAGGACCGTTTCATCTTGGCCAGAATTAAAGTCCTCAGTAGTTTCCATATTTCCAAAATAAACTAGATATTTAAATAGTTTAGTTAAAGTATATTTAAATTATTAAAACAAATTAAACTTTCAATGAAAGAACTTACAATGAATTGTAGATCAAAGTGAACTGCAATTTTCTGAATTTCAATTTTGGATATTTTACGGATTAATCGTCCAAAAATTTTCTTGATCAAGGTGTGAATAAAGCCAATGTGTGTGTTCACGTTCACTCAGTAGGTAGGTATCAGGGTTTGACTCCTTTCCAGGGAAGTCTGGCTTCAGAGCCCATGCACTCTCCTTGGCTGGTTCCATTCTGCCTCTCTCTCAAACACCACAAAACAAGGGTGCTGGCTGAGGACACTGGCTGTGATTTGCATGCCTATCCCCTGTCTGATCTCCATTCCACCCTCAGGCAATCCCTCCTTGTTTCCTTTCCTCATGTTTGTATATATATATATATATAGAGAGAGAGAGAGAGAGAGAGAGACAGAGACAGAGAGAGACAGAGAGAGACAGAGCGAGAGAGAAAATGCATAAAACATGGCATTCTTTTATGAAACTTTACCAGATCAAAGGGAAAAATAAACCACTACACAAAGAATCTTTGATAACCCTAGGGAAAAGTCTTCAGAGAGAGAAAAATTTGGCTTGTTTACCTAATTTCTGGTCATTAAATTGCTTATGGTCCTGAATTCCCATGAGTCACACCTATCAACAGCAGAGCTTCTACAGGAAAAGAGAAGTGAGGAAGGGCAGGGGAGAGACGACCCAGGTCCCCTGGTCCTCACATGTAGGTGGACAGGTCCCTATTTCTTGCCCCCAGGACCTGCTTCTACAAAGGGACAGCATCTTCCCCAGAGGGCATCCTGCTCTGTTATGTAAAGAGCTGATCACATTGGCAGAGAGCCTAACTGGTCTTAATTGCACTAAACTGTGAAATTCCATCCATTTAATGTAGGCAACCTGTAACATCCCCATTTTATTACACCACAGTCTTATAATACCACAGTCTTACAGCAGAAGTAATGAGGCCTTTTCAGCTGCCTTGACTCTGTGCCCTTTTCACCAAGCTTCACCCAAGATCCAAGAGATAGGATTGGGTTGAAGAGCATCAGGTTGCATGAAAATAGGGCAGTGCATTCAGACACCCTCCCCGGAGACTCTGGGAGAAGCCACGAGAAGAGGCGAGCTGTAATGCAGAAGTGAACTGGTAGACAGACGACAGTTGACCAAACTGCAGGTTTATTATCTGCTGCCGTGAACAGACGACACTAGTGCGTGACTATGTGTATTTCTGACATCAAGTCAAATGGAAAATGGGCTTCCCTGGTGGCTCAGACCTTAAAGAATCTGCCTGAGATGCAGGAGATGTGGGTTAAATCCCTGGGTTGGGAAGATCCCCTGGAGAAGGGAATGACAACCCACTCCAGTATTCTTGCTGGAGAATTCCATGAACAGTGGAGCCTGGTGGGCTACAGTCCGTGGGATCCCAAAGAGTGGGACACAACTGAGAGACTAACCATGCACGCATGCAAATAGAGAATAAGCAAATTAGTAAGCTTTTAAAAGGCATTTCTTTTTTGCCTGGGGACCAAAGCAACACTCCAGTGAGCAAAGAGGTAAAAAGATAAGGCTTCTTCTCACGTATGTGAAGATCAATTTCAGTCCCCTCCTGTGTACGAAAGGGACGAATCTTAGATTAAATTACCCAGCCTCATATGTTAGAACATGTTGAGAATCAGAAATCTCTCATTTCCCATATCATGTAAAGAGACAATATTGCTTTCTTAAAATTACCTCCTGACGATCATGTTAAACCTACATCAAGCAATAACTGAGCCAACTGTATTCTTTCGACAACAAGAGAAATAATCATTTAGAAGCCTCTACTGGGGGATTTCTACATAGTTTTCTTAAACTCTACTGTATGGAGAAATCTATGTGCAGAAACCGAATCCATGGAAAGTGCACCATTCCGCGAGTTTTGACAATGACATTCACGCGAGAAACCACCACCGCAGCCAAGATACAGACTTTTCCATCACTCTCAGGAGGTTCCTCCAGCCCCTTTGCAGTGCATCCCTCCCTCCACTCCCAGCCACAGTGAAGCACTCACCTATTTCCCACAATTTAAAAAAATTAATTATTTTAATTGGATTATAATTACTTTACAATATTGTAGTGGTTTCTGCCATACATTGACATGAATCAGCCATGGGTGTACATGTGTTCCCCATCCTGAACCCCGCTCCCACCTCCCTCCCCATCCCATCCCTCAGGGTCATCCCAGTGCCCCAGCGCTGAGCACCCTGTCTCATGCATCGAACCTGGACTGGTGATCTATTTCACATATGGTAATATGCATGTTTCAATGCTATTCTCTCAAATCATCCCACCCTCGCCTTCTCCCACAGAGTCAAAAAGTCTGTTCTTTACATCTGTGTCTCTTTTGCTGTCTCGCATATAGGATTATCATTACCATCTTTCTAAATTACATATATGTGCATTAATATACTGTATTGGTGTTTTTCTGTCTGACTTACTCCACTCTGTATAATAGGCTCCAGTTTCATTCACCTCATTAGAACTGTTTCAAATGCATTCTTTTTTTTGTTTGTTTTGTTTTCTTTAGTCTTTTTTTTTTTAATTTTTATTTTTACTTTATTTTACTTTACAATACTGTGTTGGTTTTGCCATACATTGACATGACTCCACCACAGGTGTACATGCGTTCTTTTTAATAGCTGAGTAAAATTCCATTGTGTATATGTAAAACAGCTTTCTTATTCATTTGTCTCCCAATGGACATCTAGGTTGCTTCCATGTCCTGGCTATTATAAACAGTGCTGCGATGAACTTTGAGGTACACGTGTCTCTTTCAATTCTGGTTTTCTCTGTGTATATGCCCACCAGTGGGATTGCTGGGTCATATGGCAGTTCTATTTCCAGTTTTTTAAGGAATCTCCAGTGTTCTCCCGGAGAAGGCAATGACATCCCACTCCAGTACTCTTGCCTGGAAAATCCCATGAATGGAGGAGCCTGGTAGGCTGCAGTCCATGGGGTCGCGAAGAGTCGGACACGACTGAGCGACTTCACTTTCAATTTTCCCTTTCATGCATTGGAGAAGGAAATGGCAAGCCACTCCAGTGTTCTTGCCTGGAGAATCCCAGGGACGGGGAAGCCTGGTGGGCTGCCGTCTCTGGGGTCGCACAGAGTCGGACACGACTGAAGCGACGCAGCAGCAGCAGCAGCAGCAGCAGCCACTGTTCTCCCTAGTGGCTGTACTAGTTTGCATACCCACCAACAGTGTAAGAGGGTTCCCTGTTCTCCACACCCTCTCCAGCATTTATTGTTTGCAGACACAATTTTTTAAAGCCAGTGTTTCCATTCTTAGTGAGGAATGGAGGAGTAACACAGAGGCATAAAGAATTTTCAAGGTTATTTTGAAAGGTCATCCAGGATCCAAGTGTTATTCACAAAAGACTAAGGGGGCACCATATATACTCTCTCTCATTTGCCTAATGCCTGGGAGGGGCAGACAGGGCTGGAGTTGCCATAGCTCTGAGTATTTGAAAAAAAAAAAGAGGCAAGTGGGGAGACCAGATAACCGCTCTCCCACTCTCTGGTACGTTGGCAAGTGCAGATTTGATAGCTAGAAGTGTTAGTGCAAGTGTGTGTGCTGGGGGCGGGGGGCGGGGGGCGGGGGACGGCGGAGAGAGACTTCTGGGCTAAGCCAGTGGTTTCTACCTGTGTGGTTTCAGGTAAGTGATGCTGCTCCGAATCTCTTTCACTTCTCCAGTAAAGTGAGAAGGCGGGACTGAAGGCTCTCTAAAGACACTTCCAGGTCTACAAATCGGTGTTCAGTCATAAACAGGACTGTTTTTTAAAAATTAATGTATTTATCTTAATTGGAAGCTAATTACAATATTGTAGTGGCTTTCACCATACGTCGACACGTATCACCCATGGGTGTACACGACATGTGCCCCAACCTGAACCCCCCTCCCACCTCCCACTCCATCCCAGCCCTCAGGGTCATCCCAGTACAATGGCCCTGAGCACCCTGTCTCATGCATGTGGACCAGTGATCTATTAAACAGGACTTTTAAAACACCACTAACTGTGGGTTGTTTTAATCAGTTGGAATAAACACAGAGAACTGAAACTGTGCAATAGAAATACTTCGCAACTCTCTGTATCTCTTGCAGAAATGATCCTCTCACCTGGGTGATCTGGCATAAGCATTAGTTCAGTTGTCTCTTTTAGCTCTTTTTAACTTTTATTTTAATGATTCTGTCTTTGCAATCTTACTTTGAGACTTAAGAGGAAAACACATAAAAAGTAAATGACATCAATGACTCTGTGTCTTGCTGCAGATTGCTGTTTTCCTGGAGGAAGTATTATGTTTACTTTTAAAAGACTGTAAAATTTTAACATAAGTTGTAGGCCACTTTCATTTAAAGAGGATTTTGAAACTAATTAATACAAAAATTATAATGTTCTACACCTGATTTTAGCCATAAGAAGAAAAACCAAAAAATACTTGAGCTCTTTCAGAATATTCCAAACAGATTACCCATAGACGTGACTGTAATACTGCTTCAAGTTGAGTTATAACATCTATTTTCTTGTAATAAGAGAAATATTCAGGGTATGGGCAAGTCAAACTTCAAAACCACTTCTCTGCTTTTTAGAGATAATTTGACTTTTTTCTTCTAATTTGTACACAATGGGTACATGAATCCTGTAAATGTTAAACTCATCTATTTTGGGGTTTCTGATCCAGTTTGTCGATTATATCACATTCTCCCCCTCTCTTTATGATTACCCTCTGATACCTCAAATAAAAACTCAAGTCCATTTTACTACTTATTATTGTAGATGGAAGAAAGTTAAATCTTTAAATTACAATGAAATTCATGAATTGTTGGTAGCAACTTTAACAGAAACAAAAGAAGTCATGTGGGTTTCTTAGAGCCTCTGTCTAAACTAAATGTAAATGTCATAATTTTTTTAAAAATTTAACCCAATTCAGCAAACTGAAAATAATGAGAGAATACATTTTAACTGTAAATAAATTTGAATCTTTTTTCACATAATTTTGGAACATGAAAATAAATGCTGAACCTGAACCAAACTGATAGTTAATTGATTTGACTCTCAGCTCTATAAATCTATAATTTTATTTTTTCATTATCTCATTTAAAAATTATCATGAATATATTATTTTCAAAAGTGAGCCATATAAATTTTATTTTAAATGATTCATGTTAGTGTAGATTGTATTCATATAACAAAGTTGTATATTGTTTCAATAATTTAAACAGATATGTACATATGTGTGGAGAAGGCAATGGCACCCCACTCCAGTACTCTTGCCTGGAAAATCCCATGGATGGAGAAGCCTGGTAGGCTGCAGTCCTTGCTAAGAGTCAGACACGACTGAGCAACTTCACTTTCACTTTTCACTTTCATGCATTAGAGAAGGAAATGGCAACCCACTCCAGTGTTCTTGCCTGGAGAATCCCAGGGATAGGGAAGCCTGGTGGGCTGCCGTCTATGGGGTCGCAGAGAGTCAGACACGACTGAAGTGACTTAGCATCAGCAGTACATATGTGTATATATAAAAACATATATATATAATGTACATATCTATAAAGATATAATGTAATGATGTAATATATAATCATAATGTAATATTGTTATACCTTACAGGTAGCTTAAAAACTATCATACAAATATTTTAATCATTAAATATTTATAATATATTTATATATAAAATTTTTTCTTTTTTAATATATTTTCCTTTTTTTAAACCTTTCTTTCCCTGGCGGCAGGCTGTGGAGTGTGTTCTTAATTTTCAGTTAAATTCTTACTTGTCCATTAGTTCAGTTTAGATCAGCGCAATTTCAAATCCTGAGCTGATCAGCCTCTGCTAATTTGCATAGCTGTGCATGCCTTCTTAAATGTGAAGGAGATTAGTGGTAGGAAATTGCAATGTACTGGAGGAGGGGTCAGCGACTTTGCCTGGTCCGTTCTCTCCTGGGACGAGGGACAGCAGTGTCACAGGTGTTGGATGTCACCTCTGTGACCGGCTGGAGACAGACATCAGCTGACCCCTCACCTGGCCAGCTGCTCCAAGTCCTGCAGTCACAGGCCCCAACAATGCCTTTATTCATGGTTCCACACACTAAGCGGGGACAAAGTCACGCTAAAGATCAAGAGGGGCCATCACAATCAAGACGGACCAGCTCAAGTGTCACACTGAAGCCAAAAACTTGTAGCTGCTGTAATTACAGTGACCAGGGCAGGTCCCTGTGCTGGCAGGGCCTCCGTCCTGAGCAGCGCCTTGTGAGGTTCTCTCTGTGGTGCCCAGTCTCTGGTTCCTCAGCCACTGCTGATGGCGTGGTTGAAGCAGTATTTAAGCTGTCTGGGAAGAGAAGGGGTTCATTAGAAAGCCAGGAACATTCTCTCAAGGTGCTCACAGCCTCTGTGCAATGTGTCTGGATAAACAGGATTTAGGCTTTCTGGAATGCATACGGCACGTGTGATGAAAAAAATCAGTTAGATTTTTCATAGAACTATGTATTGAGTGTTTGCTATAAAATGAGAACATTTATTGGGTATTGTCTATAAAATGTGAACCCTGGGACCTCCCTGTTGGTCCAGTGGCAAAGACTCCATTCTCCCAACTCGGGGCTGAGTTCAATTCCTGATCAGGTAACTGGGTCACACATGCCACAACGAAAGATCTAATGAAGATGGAAGATCCTTTGTGCCGCAACCAAGACATGGTGCAACCAAGTAAATAAATCTGTGACTGTGTGTGCATGCCTCTGTGTGTGTGTACATTTGTGCATGATTTCTGCCTTTGGCCTACTGTTGTTTCCCGAATGCTAAGTCCCTGGCCCATAAGCACAAAGTAGATGTTTGTTGAATGAGGGATTGTTCTGAGCACTCCCCATAGGATTTCATATTTTACATATATTATGTCACTTAATGGAGAAGGCAATGGCACCCTACTCCAGTACTCTTGCCTGGAAAACCCCATGGATGGAGGAGCCTGGTAGGCTGCAGTCCATGGGGTCATTAAGAGTCAGACATGACTGAGCAATTTCCCTTTCACTTTTCACTTTCATGCATTGGAGAAGGAAATGGCAACCCACTCCAGTGTTCTTGCCTGGAGAATCCCAGGGACGGGGGAGCCTTGTGGGCTGCCGTCTACGGGGTCGCACAGAGTCGGACACGACTGAAGTGACTTAGCATAGCATAGCGTATGTCACTTAAATTTCAACAACTTGAATAATACAGTGTACAGACCTCAGCAGGCAGAAGAAGAAACCAGCCCCAGGGAGTTCAGTGGCTTGCCCTCCATCCACACGCAGAGGTGACAGGCTCAGCCTTTGAATCCTGGTTTTCTCTTTACAGAGTCTATTCTCTTCATCCTGTCTCATGATTTCAGAGAGTTGAGGCTTCACGCTTATTCGGCACTAAATCATAACCAACCTTTTTCCAAGTATCTCAGAGCCAGACTGGTTTCCCTGCTTCTAGAATGTTCTGACACTTGGGAAGTGTTTCCTTTCAGTTTTGTAGTGTTTGTCTGTCTGCTCCTTTAACTGGCCATGTCTGAGTCTGCTGGAATTGATCAACCTGACAAGGTTAGCCTGCAAAAGCCAACTAACGATAGACTTTAGGATATGGGCAAGCCCTCCGCTTGTGGGGAGCCCTGATTTCACCTGCATTACCAATGTACACAAGAGGATGACAGCTTACTTTTCTTTCAGTGTCTCTGAATGAGTTTTGCTCCCAAGATAGATACTGTATTGAAAGCCCTGGAGAAACAATTTTTTTACTTCATGCTTACAGGGAACTATGGGTCAGAGCCGCACTGTTACAACCGATGAGCCCATATCTACCCTGAAGGGCAAGCACCTCGGCTCCCAGGACTGCTTTCCCCTGAGCCAATGGCTTTTGTAAATGGGCATTTGAATTAGAATCTGGGCTGAGACCAGGGAGACAGCAGAGTGGCTGTAAGACAGTGTGATTACTTTCAGCTGTGATCGGACTAACTCTTTCACCCATTAGTGCTTCTCAATTTTATCCATTTTCCATATGAAGGTCTGGCTAGCTTTTCAAAAATTTTTTCCTTAAAGGATTTCCTTTACATTAATATTGTCTTTTTAAAAAAGTTTTATAACCATCTCATTTGCAGTAAACTTCCTTTATGTTCCAGGGTTGAGCATAATAATACAGAATGAAATGGAAGGTAAGGATTATAATCTACCACAAGGAGTTTTTTTGAGTCATAGTCAAGAGATATATAGAGAGAAATAGGCCATTTTCACCCACAGAATTCATGCCCTGCTGGAAACAATATGAACTGGGCAATAATGCTCACAATAACTATTTGTATTTTGGACATGTTCAATGCATAGAGATTAGAGAAGAAAAATGGATTCCAATTTAGCAGCCCATAGCCATTCAAATAAAGTGTACTGTCTGAAAGTTGGCCTGAACTATTCTTTTCTATCTTATTTCCCCCAACTGCCTAAAAGTCTAGGAGGGCAATTTAGAAAGTTAAGCTAGAGAAGGGCTAAAGTGAATTCAAGATCTTATGAAATAAATATTGCAGGATACAGTGACAAAGAAACACAGGCAGGCTCTCATCCAGACATAATTGCTTGCCTACCAGAGAGAACACAACGCTTGCCATCTTGAAACGGCAGTGTTCGGTGCGGGGGCTCCATGAGCAGTTTTCTGCAGAGAGGATTCATAATTTCATCAGGCTCCCATCAGTCGGTATAATTTATTAGGTTATGAAACATTGTCCTAGCAAAGCACTGAATCTTTCACACTGTGACAACATCTGCTTTCTGGTCCTTTAACTGAATGTCTGAAGGTTTAGATTTCCCAGGGCTCCTAACTTCTTCTGGGAAGAGAGTAAGATCTGGTCTGGGTGGGGGACAAACTAGACCGTGGGAGTCACATGATATCAAATGAGGCAACACAAGTCAACTTATCAGGCTGCTGTTCAGCAAACAGAGGAAAAGGTGTTGGGTAGTAGTCTGTTGCCTAGAAAAGTGCATTTCCTCATCTCCTGAGCAGGTCACTCAGAGATGCTTACGAGTCTCACTCTGATTTAACCTGGACAAAGTGCAAAGACATCTGGAGAGAGGAGGAGTTCTCCCAGCACCACCCGCTCTCTGCTGAATTGCAATGGCCACCCCATGGTCTGCTGGATCTTCCAGGCCTTCTTTCTTTGTCTTGTTCATTACTTGGTCCATCTCAAATCCCCCAAAGCATTGAAGACACAAAACCCCACGTAAGGAGCAGTCTCACTTTGTATTAAAACACAGCTAGAGCAAGGATGAGAACTGATCTGACACCATAGACCTCTCTGAGCATCCGCTGATGGTCATGGACACTTGCCGCAGAGAAGGGGTACACTTGCCTCAGGCAGACTGTGTGATGTTTAGGTGGGTGCCTAGATCCCCATGGCCCATCTCTGAATTTATGGGTCTCAGGTTAAGAAGCCCTAGTTTAAAAGACAAATACCGCATGATATCACTTATGTGTGAAATCGAAAACACAGCACACACGAACATACCTGCAAAACAGAAACAGATTCACTGACATGGAGAGCAGACTTATGGTTGCCAAGGGGGAAGGGTCTGGGGAAGGGATGGACTGGGAGTTGGGGATTAGCCGATGCAAACTGTTATATGCAGGATGGATAAACAGCAAGGTCCTACTGTAGAGCACAGGGAACTACATTCAGTATCCTATGATAAACCATTCTAGAAATGAATATGAAAAAGAACATATATATGTATAACTGAATCACTTTGCTGTATAGCAGAAATTAACACTGTAAATCAACTATACTTCAATAGAACACATTTAAAGCAACAAGAAGCCCTCGTTTATAGAAGGAGTTTTCAACCTCAACACCCATGTTTGTGGCTGGAAGAGTCTTTGTGGGGGGCTGTCTTGTGCCTTGTAGGATGCTTTAGCAGAATCTCTGGTTTCCACTCACTAGATGCCAGGAGCCCCTCCCTCCATTTGTGGCCACCAGAAGTGTCTCCTGAGATTGCCCTCCCCAGGTGAGAACTGCTAAGGTGGGCACACCCAATAGGGCTTTCTGAAATCAGCCCCCAAGCAAAAGGAGGCCCTCTCATGCCTTCAAAGTGGGCAGACTGTCTGGATTCACAAGAGGAAAAAGAGCCCACATTTGTGGCATATTTTTACCTTCATGTACTCACTTAGCCACACAACCACCCAGTGAAATAGCAGCCACTAGTGTAATAAGCAGAAAGTTCAGGTTTAAAACCGAGTTTTCTGATGTCAAATCCAGTGCTCTTTCAGACACATGATAAGGTAATGGGAGTTCTGGCCCTTGATTCAAAGTTCTGTTGGGATGTGGCCCATAATCAACCACGGTGTGCGTGCTCAGTCACTAAGTCATGTCCAGCTGTTTGTGACCCCGTGGGCTGCAGCCCGCCAAACTCCTCTGTCCGTGGGATTTCCCAGGCAAGAGTGCTGGAGTGGGTTGCCATTCCCTTCTCCAGGGGATCTTCCCAACCCAGGGATGGAAACCATGCCTCCTACATTGGCAGGCGGGTCCTATACCACTAGGCTACTAGCGAAGCCCTAATCAGCCATGGGAGCCCTTAAATTGTCTGCGACTCATCCTGCATGGCTCAGCTGTGTAACAGGAAGGACACCTCCACGTGTTTCCAGGGAAAGTTGGAGGAACAGACAAGAGCCTGTTGAGCAATTAAAGATGACCCACGCCGGCTTAAATGTAAGGTGTTATTAAATTGAAAAGTATCCATTCGTCTATAAGAATTACATGGACATCAGCACTCTGAAATCTTCCTTATGAATAGAATCTTGAAAAATGATGATGCTCGTGGAATATTAAAAACCGAGATGGGCGAGGGATTGGCTGTCACACTTGACATTAATTTCCTTTTGTGCAGTCCAGTAGAGCAGGCATATTCAAAACCAGTCCTTCTGTGTTCCAAAAAGAAGCCACTCTAAGAAGAAGTAAGATGAGCTAACAATAACAGACTATTATTTTTCTTGTAGATTTCCAAACCCTTCAATTGAATTTGCAGCCCAACAATGGTGCTGTTTGAGTAGAATAAAAATACCCTGACTTGAATCTGTAAAGAATTTTAAGTGAGTTACATCTTGCTCGTGCTTGAAAACAGAAAGCCCACACGACTGTGAAATGGATGGAAAGGAAGATGAACTGGTAGTCTTGGGTCGTGGCTTATCTCACCTCACTCCTTGTAATGGAGTCACCAATGATGGTAATTGGTTCTTCCCCATGAAACATGCGGGTGGGAGGCAGGAACGATCGCATCCCTTATTAGCTTCCTGGGTTTGGTGGATGGAGGGTACCAGCTGCCGTCCAGGCATCAGATATCGGTCCCTCATCCTACAGCTGCAGCCTCTTCAGAATGATGATTAGAATAATTCTTATTCAGTTGCTCTTGGGAATCCATGAGGACAGAAAAATTATGCTTAGCCACAGAGGTCACTTGCTTGGCTAATTTTTCACTAATTATTTCTTAGTTGCTTTTTTTCCAGAACAGAAAAAAAAAAACAGTTCACTTCTAGGGTTTTACGAAGAAGGACTTAGAGCCTTTACAACAGTGCAGGATTCATAAGGCTAGGGTTTTTAATAAAAGGTCAGGATGTACGTGGTCCTTGATCAACTGAAATTGATCAAGACAGCAGCACACCCTACAATGTAATTTTTTAAAAAGATGAGACTTCAGGGGTGAGGGATGGAGGCATGGCAGGTGAGGGATGATAAGTGGCCCGGTAACAGTGTGGGGAGGGGCTTGGTCCAAAGATGGCCACGGGGCTAATTAAGTAGTAATAAAAGGACCCTAAGTGACCTGGATTCTGAGGTTTATTGAAACACTGATGGAGGAACACTTAGTAGGGACTAGCTAATCTGAGCATCATGCTACACCAACTGAGCTATTTGTATCTCTTTGTGTGTGTGTGTGTGTGTGTGTGTGTGAGTTCAGTCATGGCTGACTCTCTGCGACCCCATGGACTGTTGCCCTTCAGGCTCCTCTGTCCATGGAATTTTCCAGGCAAGAAAACTGGGATAGTTTGCCATGTCCTCCTCCTGGGGATTTTCCCAACCCAGAAATAGAACCTGTGTCTCTTGCTTCTCCTGCGTTGGCAGACAGGTTCTTCACCACTGCACTGCCTGGAAAGTCCCCATATCTCTCATAAATTGTTATTTAAGACTTAACAACCCAGACATTGGTGCTTGTCCTGTTATCAGATTGGTATAATTCTATTGTTAGGAACACAGGGTCAGAGGAACCTCTAAGGAGTGAGGATGAAGGGTTCCCTCTATTGATGGTCTTGCTGTCACTCACCCAGCAGGGGGCCTCTCCTGGAGCAGAAAACATAGGACCAAGAGGAAGAAGAGGAACCTCTTCATCTCCCTGGCGCCAGGAGTGAGTTTGGCCCTGTGCAGCTGTGTGGCACACGGGTGGTGGCCACCAGCTGAGGGAGTGAAGGCCCAGGAAGTTGGGTTGGTGTAAGTCAGCCATCTAATGCTCTTCTGTTATGTTTGAAATTTCAATAAAGCCTGATGGAAAGCATGGCAGGACTGAGTTCTGAAAAAATAACTGTTCCCCCCCGACATCATCTCCTGCGGTGTTCACCCTCAATCCATTCCATCAGTGATACCCTCTGTGTTGGGGAAAGGCAGACACACCAAGAACAAAGACATCAGTTGGATGTCTGAGTAAAAGTGTTTTTGCTGGTAATGGAGATGCTGATGGCTGAGGATATCTATTGCCAGAGCTAGGTTGTTTGGAGGCAGAGAAGGGCTTGCGAGCCCCACTGACTGGGACAAGTCAGAGAGAATGGGGGGTGACAGCTCAGCAGTGCTCTCAGCCCAAAGAGAAGTAAGATGGAGCAGCTGATGGGAGGGAAGGTTCCAGAGTGGAGCATGGCCAGGGCATGTGAGGCTGGGGAGCCTGGGGAAGGCCCCTTCTCCCAGACCCTCTGGGCTAGACTCCAGGGGAAGAGAGAACAGACCACCTGAGGCTGGGGGCATCTGAGCAGCAGAGCCTGAGGCTAGACTCCAGGGGAAAGAGAGAACGGACCACCTGAGGCTGGGGGGCATCTGAGCAGCAGAGCCTGAGGCTAGACTCCAGGGGAAGAGAGAACGGACCCCCTGAGGCTGGGGGCATCTGAGCAGCAGAGCCTGAAAAGTAGATGGTCTTGAAGTGAAGGACCAGCCCACAGACAAGTGTGGCTGGTATTCAGTAGAATCCACAGAGCAGGCATTCTAAGCAGAGGGGCTGAACATGTACCTCTTTTCTGCTCCAAACCTCTCCCAACTCCAGAGCAGTAAGGGAGTCCAGTTGATTGTATTATTTGCTCAAAATATTTGCACTCATAGAGGCTGCCCCTTCTGCCTGGATCCCAGTGGTAAGAGGACATTGATCAAAGTCACAGTTGATACATAATGTGAGTGAGAATAAACCATTATTATTGCAAGCCACTGAGGTTTTAGGAAGGAGGTAGCTTTTCATAAGCTAATGCAGGATGCCTATCCAAAAGATTTCCAAGGGACTTCTCTGGTGGTCCAGTGGTTAAGACTTTGCCTTCCAATGCAGGGGTTGCAGGTTCTATCCCTGGTCCAGGAGTTCAGATCCCACATGCCTCAAGGCCAAAAACAAACAAACAAACAAACAAACAAAAACACAGACAGAAACAATATTGTAATAAATTTAATAAAGAATTTAAGAATGAAAAAGATTTCTAAGACTCAAGGATCCCCAAGAAGGACTGGTGGGCAGAGGGCCCTTGAAGACACCTTGTGGTTTCAAACATGGCTAAGATGACGCAAGGGCGTCCCAGGTGGCTCATTGGTAAAGAATCCACCTGCCAGTATAGGAAACTCGGGTTCAATCCCTAGGTCTCGAAAATCCCCTGGAGAAGGAAATGGCTATTCACTCCAGCATTCTTCTCCTGGGAAATCCCATGGACAGAGCAGCCTGGTGGGCTACAGTCCATGGGGTTGCAAAGAGTTAGATACAACTTAGTTACTAAACAACAACAGTAACAAGATGACACGCAGTGACCTGGGTCAACCTGAAGCCCGAAACACAGTAGAACACGGGACCCTCAGCAGTAGACCAAACGTGGGATAATCCAATGAAAACATGTTGAAATGGATGTTTCATTGGCCATGACCGTATTGAACGGAGCAGCATAAAGAAGAAATACACGCTCCCTGCTGATGAAGCTCAAGGATTCTTAGAGGACCTGCGGGGAGAGATGATGAGAAGGGAAAGGAGAACATCCCAAATGATGTACCCAAAATAGAGCAAGGAATCCTTAGAACACATTCTTTGCAATCAGCAATAACAAGTTTTCTGCCATGCATGGAAATGGGGCTCACAATCTTCATTTATAGAGAAGTCAAGTTTCATTTTGACACACTTGACTTTGTGACTATGGAATTCAGACCCACGCACGTGTGTCTGCAGCGGGAATGAATCCCCTGAGGAGCAGAGAGATGCAGACGAGAAAGAGGGCCGGGTTGCAGCTGGGCTCGGGGAACACTGCTCACCGCCAGGCCACGGAGGCCACAAGCAGAGGTGGCGCTCGATCGTGTTCCCAGGGACCCCGCATATCTTCATGGAATGTCCTGAGACCAGTTCCTAGCAATCAGGCTGCTGGGGTGGGTGCCACAGTAACTCACTGGATTCCAGTTGTCAGAGTGATAGCAGCCATGCTTTATGGAAGGTCTGCGGAGCACCATGAACTCTGAATACAGAGCCGGTTTGCATCATCCAGCCATTCACTCAAGTATGCAAGACACTGAGCAGGCTTCATCATTCTAGAACTCAGCCTCTTTTTCAGCCCCATTCTGCCGGGTGGCAGAAACCATCATCTCAGGCAAAGACAGCTCTTCTCCATCACTTCGGGGGTGGACTTCCTCCCAGTCCCCCTTTCCTTCCCAGGTGGCAGCAGCCACGGGCATCTCTCCACTTGGGAACCCTCTCTGATACGTCCCTCTAGATCGCCCCACTTTCTCCACATTATTTCTGGGGCCCCTGCCCTCTCTCCACCAACCTCTTTCTAGGGCAGAAGATTCCACTTATCCACAGAAGACTCAGGGGGCTGGCCTGGGTCTTCAGCATCCAGACCCACCTGGCCACAACTTGACCTTTACAGTCTCCTTCATGTGCGCACCCAGACAAGAAAGACATGGAGGGGGCTCAGGCTGCAGCTGCTTTGCTTTAAGATAAAAAGTGTGTGTGTGGCTAATCTGTGTGTGTGTCTTGTGTGTGAGAGAGAGGGAATTTGGGAGTATACATCAACTAATACCTCTCAAAATAATCTTTCCACATATCATATTATTTAATCCTCACTGAAATGCCAGAAGGGAAATATTATTTCTCTAATTTTACAGAAGCGAGAACTGAGGCTCAGTGATACAAAACTGTCAGTCGCTCAGTTGTGTCCGACTCTTTGCAACTCCAAATAAGCGTGTAAATAAATACTTCTAAACAGGTCACAGAGGTGGTAGATGGTGTACCCAGAGCCCAAGCTCAGATCTGTCAGATTCCAAAGCTTCTGTTGTTTCCCCCACCCCCACGGTAGCACATTTCAGTGCTTCCCTTTCCTGGGACGCATCTTCTGTGGTCCAGAGAGCATGTTGGCACGTAATCTGCCTCCTCCTATTACTTTAGTATCACCAGCTAGTAGATGGAGCATCCTTCAGAGGCCTCACTACCGATGCCATCAGTATGGCCAACAGGTTGCTTTTAGGGAGGAGCACTGGGAATAACCTCTACCAGGGGTGAGATGGTATTTTCTGCTTAGATCCTATAGCCAGTCCTACAGAAATGTCCTGCAAGGGCCCAGGAGTCTGACCACAATTGGTCCCATTCTGTAGCGTAAACAGCGTCCCAGCTCCCATCAGCATTTGATGCCACACACAGGGATGCAACCAAAGCCGGCATTCACTCATCCTCTAATTCATCTGTTTGGCAGTCCTTTCTCCTGCAAGAGCAAAAAGACCATCTTAGGTGTCTGTTCACGTTGCTGACACTGGGAGTGACTCGTGCCAGTGAAAACTCTGGGGCATCCCCGAGATGTCACCCACCCGTCTGGAGCAAAAGCACCGCATTTGCAGACACCTGTGGTTTGCCTAATTACATTTTCACAAACCCTCGGAAACCACTGAGGGCTTCAGCTGCACCATGCATGTGGTCTAATGAGGTTTCCGAACTCCATGTTATGAAATTGTCACAGGTTATTTGTCAGGAAGCAGCTGTCTTGTGAACAGAGCAGACTTAAAATTTGGGGGTACCCACACTGTAATAATAATTCTTCATAGTTACAAAAACATCACATGACTTTAGTTACCTGCAACAAACGTTTTCTGGGCATGTGTTTCGAATGCACCTGAGTGTCCCACGTTCTGGTTCGTCTGTACATTTCTGGGGGATTGAAAATGACAGGCAGTGCTACTCTCATCCCTAAGTTTGAGAAAGAAAGAACAGTTTTCTCACGAAAACAGCGATCTCAGCTTGAATTGATCAGTGTTGATTTCCTTTCCTTGTAGACGGATTACCTACTGTTTGCTCCTGTGTTCACCCTTTTCACAGGGTATTGTATTTGATCATAGTCATTGCATTCAGTTTTTTCTAAAGCGTATTTAATGTAAGCACATCACCGCTTGATTATGAACGCAGTGATGTTATGGTGAGTGGATTATTCTTGCCCTTGGTGGGTAGGTTGTTTCTCTCCCCTTCTTTCTCTCTGGGCTCCTTGCTCTGTAACCCCGCTGTTGCTAATTATGAGTTCTCTACACCAGCTGGAGCATCGCTACGGCATCATCCATCCCTGCCCACATCTAATAACAGCCCTGTGGCCAGGGGAGCCTCCGATCACCTGGAGCCATGGACCCTGAGCCAGGAAGCTTGGTACCAGGGCCTCTCACCCACTAGCAGGTGGGGCTTGGAAACAAACTTCCACCAGGCTTTGTCTTCAGGCTAGACTGCCTGGGCTGATTCATCTCCCACGGATCACAAGCCCCTGTGTGGAACTTCCCCAGCCTTTGGGGGAGGGGCATCTCCTTGTGCGTCTCCCTTCTCCAGGAGTCTCTAGGGTTTCTCTGTGCTGCTACAGGGACAACGCAGTCTATGTACTGGAAAGTAAGTTAAGTTATTGACACATGTTTTGTGCACTGTGCTCAGTCGTGTCTGACTCTTTGTGATCCTGTGGACTGTAGCCCGCCAGGCTCCTCTGTCCATGGAATTCTTCAGGCAAGAATACTAGAGAGGTTAGCCATTCCCTTTTCCAGGGGATCTTCCTGACCCAGGGATTGAACCCATGTTTCCTGCATTTGAGGGTGGATTCTTTACTGAGCCACCTGGGAAGCCCAATACACATTTACTATACAACATTTGGAAAACAAAGAAAAATAAACACATTTGCACAAAATAAGTATAACGCCATGATCCAGAGATATCTCCAGTTTTTAATCTCCATGTGTATGTATGTCTATTTTATGAAAAGGGATTATACCATAATACCATTTAATTAACTGATTTCTTAAATTAGTGATATGCTATTATTATTATTATTATCACATGGCATGAAACGCTATGCCAGATGATTGATAAGTAATGCATTGTATGACTGTATCATTCCCTACTTAACAAATCTGCTAAAGCTGATCTGTATCATTCCCTACTTAACAAATCTGCTAAAGCTGATGACTTAGAGTGATTTCTCTTTTATTATAAACAATGGGCAGTATAAAGAGGTTTCTGGGCTTTCCAGGTGGCACCAGTGGTAAAGAATCCACCTGCCAATATGGGAGAACACAAGAGACGTGGGTTCGATCCCTGGGTCAGGAAGGTCCCCTGGCAGATCCCTAGAAGAGCATGCACACCAAGCCACACAGGGCCATGTGGGGAAGAATCAGGGTCCATCCAGAGAGAAGAGGACTGGGCAGAGCGTGGCCCAGACCCTGGAAAATAAGTAACTAATTCATGTTTCATGAATTCTGCTGAATTCTCCTCTATGTCAGCTCACCCAATGTCAGCAGTTTATTCAGAAAGGAATGGCAAGTTGGGGTAAGCCACAGAGTAGACTTAGGGTTGGCCAGTTTGAACAATTTTGGCAGCCCATGGACTACTGGGGTGATCCCTAATGGACTGGTGCCTGTTCTGGACTAATTCAGGTCAGGAAAGACTATAGCGTTACAGCCTCTGTTGGGAATAAGTATTTACTAGAATTGAATTCGGAGAAGGCAGTTGCACCCCACTCCAGTACTCTTGCCTGGAAAATCCCATGGACAGAGAAGCCTGGTAGGCTGCAGTCCATGGGGTCGCTAAGCGTTGGACAAGACTGAGCGACTTCACTTTCACTTTTCACTTTCATGCATTGGAGAAGGAAATGGCAACCCACTCCAGTGTTCTTGCCTGGAGAATCCCAGGGACGGGGGAGCCGGGTGGGCTGCCTCTATGGGGTCACACAGAGTCAGACATGACTGATGCGACTTAGCAGCAGCAGCAGCAGTAGTAGAATTGAATTGGACTTCCCAGGTGGCGCTTGTGGTCAAGAATCCACCTGCCAATGCAGGAGACATAAAGAGACTCGGGTTCGATCCCTGGGTTGGGAAGATGCCCTGGAGAAGAACATGGCAACCCACTCCAGTATCCTTGCCTGGAAAATCCCATGGACAGAGGAACCTGGCAGGCTACAGTCCATGGGGTAGCAAAGAGCTGGACATGACTGGAGCAACTTAGCGAGCATGCGTGCACCTGCGCGTGCACACACACAGAGAATTGAATTGGAATTTTGCCAACCTCTCCAGATTTAATGACAGCCCCACCCTCTCAGATTTCCTAACCACTGACTCTGGGGCTCAGTCCCTCGTAACGCCCAACAAGGTCTCCCGACACCCAGAACAATTCCTAACAGAGTCTATCTCCAGCTGAAACAAGATCGCCATGACTGTGCTGAGTTCTTCTTTGCGTCAGAGAAGAACTGATCACCCAACATCAGGCACAAAGAATGCTAAAGCCTCCAAGCCCAAAACAGGTTAGCTTAGTTCAGCGCTCTATATAGAAAGGTCTGCTGGGAGAGAGGCTGAAATTCTTGGCAAGATAATATTTATGAATTAGCTGTGAATTTCAACTACCCTTGCATCCATCTCACTTCATTAGTATGGAATCAAAAATTATAATTATGGAGTAAATGTTTTTCCAAGACGAGAGAAAAAGAGTTTTTGCCACAGTCCTTGTTATTTCTCTTTTGTAGGGAAATCTAAAATTGGACCAGAAAGAAATGGGACTGTGAGCTTTCAACATTCTCCTTGTGATGGGATTACTACATATTATTATTTCTATTCATAGTTTCATTGCTTCTGATAGAGCTGTTATTACTGGAAACAAAACACAACAATAACCCTTTGAAATCTCTTCCAGCAAATTCTCTAAATAGGTAGGCATCTTCCTACCTCATCTCAGTTCTTTTCTAGGGGGTCAGCTAATTTTACCTTTTAAAACCATTGGTATTCAAATCCACTGTTTCTTTAATATCTAGTGGCTTGCTAAGAATTGTCCAATCTCTTGAGCATGTGAGCAAAAATGTTCTCATCCACCACGGAGGAAGCAACTGTTCTCTGTCACCCTCACAGGGAATGTGGGGGCACCTTCCCCCTCTTCATCAGCATCCTTCTAGTCATAGGCTGCGTTTGTCCCGCCTCACCTGACCCTGCTCAGATGTGTGTAGGAGCGTGACAGCCCCAGCTGAGAGGGACCACTTGCACAACTACAGGGAGGTTTGGTCCTTATTAGGCTTCTCAGAGTTCCCAGCTCAATTGCCTGCCCTTTGGTGTCCAGGTAACAGGTGACATCCTGCCGTAGCCAGGGCTCTGAAAGGACTCCTTTCTGAGGGTCACTGTCGTGGCATGCTGCCTGCCAGGCCCTCCTGGTGTCTCACTCTGGTATGGATCACACGGCACAATTTTTCTTCCTAAGACCTGGGGATCGATTTCATGTTCTGGTCCAGCCCTTTCAGGCCAGGCACTGGGCTGGAGCCATTCCCCCACCCCCACACCGCCCCCACAACCCTGCATGGAAACCAGAGCAGCAAGGAGCAGGAGGAGCAGCCGAGATCCATTTTATTTTAGCTTTTATTTAATTAATTATTTTTTGGCCGTGCTGTGCAGCCTGTGGGATATTGGATCCCCTGCAGCAGGAGCAGTCTTAACCACTGGACCACCAGGGAAGTCCCCAGAGACCCATTTTAAACCGTCTCTGAAATCTGGGTTGATGTAGCAATATTCTTGTCAGAGATCAGCCTCTCAGGTCCCTTTGTGTACCCGAGGAAAGTTCTGGAACAGTCGCCCCAAGAAAGCTTTTCCCTCTGCTGGCCCCTGCCAATCGTCATGTGGATCTCTGGGGTTCTTCTGAGGCTTGGCTCTCTCTGTCCCTTTGATGGCCTGCCGAGCGTAGATGCCTCTCTATTCCAGCTGCCCCCTCTCTCAAGACTTTTTCTAACATGCTGAATGCTGAACTCGAGCCAGCATGATGCTGTTTCATTTTGCTTCAGCCAGGCCCCAAATACTAAAGCTCTAACAAAGACATTCAAACTGTGTTTTAGAAATGAAAGGAAGAAATCCAAGCTTTAGAACCCTGTGCAGAAGTGAAAGTTAGCTGTTCGCAAAGTCAGGTTTGACTTGTACTCAGAGTGGACACCTTTGTTTGGAATTTCTAAAACAGTCCTAGCAGACTTTCCCCACTGCTTAGAAGATGTGTACCCCACGCCAAGGGGAAGGAAGGAGAGCAGGACCACTTCCTCTGTCTCTTCACTCTCTTTTTGATGTTTGGCTCTGAAAACACCAGCACCGTGTCAACTGCTTCTTCTTCAGTGAGAAACACTCTGTACAGATTTCATTGGCAATGTGTGTGTACATGCTAAGCCGCTTCAGTCATGTCTGACTCTGACCCCAGGAACTATAGCTCGCCAGGCTCCTCTGTCCATGGGATTCTCCAAACAAGAATACTGAAGTGGGTTGCCATTTTCTTCTCCAGGGGATCTTCTCAACCCAGGGATCGAACCCATGTCTCTTCTGTCTCCTGCGTTGGCAGGCAGGTTCTTTACCACTAGCACCATCTGGGAAGCCCAACAAGTCATCAATCAGTGGGCAAAAGCGGATGCTCCCCCAAATCTGTGCACAACTAGTTTCTCTGTCTCCTTCGAAAGAATCTCCGTGTTCAGAGAACTCTCAGGTCTCGGCTGCAGCCTGCGTGGACAGGCACACACGTGGAAACAATACATTTTCTTCAAACAGGTGACAAAATTGAGTGATGCTCTGAGGATTGTGCTCAGGCTGGAAGGCGGATTGCTGAAACATGTCCTTTCCTAATTCTGTGGCTTAAGAGAAAGGGCCAGACTGCAGGAGGAAGCCTCTTTTTCTGGAGCTCACTAGTTTGTCAGCCTTGCAATGCAGAGTTGTGTTAGTGATGTGGAGTAAGAAACAAATACTGGGACATATGACTTTATGTAGGCATCCTGAGTGGGGAGGGCTCTCCAGCACTCTTTGTCCCCTGGGCTTTTACAGTGGCTCAGCTGTAAAGCATCTGCCTGCAATGCAAGAAACAAAGGAGACTCAGGTTCAGTCCCTGGGTGGGGAAGATCCCCTGGAGGAGGAAAGGACAACCCACTCCAGTATTCTTGCCTGGGAAATCCCATGGACAGAACGGCCTGGCGGGGTTGCAAAGAGTTGGACAGGACAGAGCACACACATACAGATATAGTGCCTTCAAGACTGTCATCTTTACCACCCAACCCAGCTGGTCCATAAACATTTTTGGATCTGAAGTCCTCATTCTTTTATACCGTGTTTGGTTGCTGGCTGTCTCCATACTCCTGGAGGAAGCCATGCTAAGGAACTCCGTGTCCCTGACTCCAGGAAATAGAGCAGGAACTTGCATTTTGCAGCAAGGGTTTGAATATGAAGCAAAAACAAAAACCGAACACGTATTTTCTAAAGCTACGTGGTTATGATTTCCATTACTGTGGCATACTCCAATTATTTTCTTTTTCTATAAATAATTTAAAAAGTGTGTTGAAGAATGGTATCATTTCTAGTATTGTTTTAAAATTTTTCAGATTCGAAACTGATGAATATTTAAATGATGCGATGGAATTGATGATGCATATTTTGTCAGATGAAAGGCGTGAGATTAAGTGCATGTGGTTTTCTCCAGGCAGTGAGTAAACCACATCATGTCTAGCTGGAAAAGCAGAGTCATTCACATTTCATGGTTCCAGCCACCACTGAGCACAGTTCACTCTGTGGCCCAGGGTATACTAGGGGGTCGGTGAGCCTGCTAAGTGACTGGAGCTCCCACTCAGAGCTTGCAAACGAACCTTCAAGAATGGCAGCTCCATCAGGAGACTGGAGACAACTGGAGGCAGGGGCTCAAGTGTGAGTAGTGCATAATTTGCAGCCAAAGTTAAAAGAGTTTCACTCTGTGTCAATTACACCTGTTAAAATAATTATAACCTAATACATTGGCAGGATTATGGAAAGAGTGAATGATGTCTGATGTACACACATGAGCACCTAGAAGCCAGTGAAAAAGAAATTTAAGCTCTTAAGTTCACAGAAATCAAACCGAAATCATCCAATTGTGTCTTTGCAGGTGTAACCATATCAACATAGTCTGTTATATTTAAGTTCAGGAGAGGTTCCTTTGTGTGTTGTCAAAACAATCCAACTAACAAACACTACTGTGGAGTTTTCTATGTATTTGTATTGTCTGGGTTTGTTCTCACACATGAGGCAGAACATATACACGGAATAAAGATGACTGATAGTTTTCTTAGGATTTAGTTTAAGAAGTGTGAAAATCACTCAGTCGTGTCTGACTCTTTGCGACACCATGGACTGTAGTCCGCCAGGCTCCTCTGTCCATGGCATTCCCCAGGCAAGAATACTGGAGTGGGTAGCCATTCCCTTCTCCAGGGGATCTTCCTGACCCAGGGATTGAACTCAGGTTTCCTGCATTGTAGACAGTTTCTTTACAGTCTGAGCTACCAGGGAAACCCTTAAAAAAGGAAGTTTCAAAATGTTTGGCAATGGACAGGACAGATTCTCATTTACAGCATCTTCATATCACCTATCTCCCTTTAATGTTTCCTGATTCGATCTAAATTTGGAACAGGATAAAGACAAAAGAGGGAAATAGGGGATATGTCTAACAACTGGACTGTGTTTTGACAAGTTAATTCTGCTCAGATCTCTGGACTGGCAGTCTGGTTGCCACCTGGCTTCCTTTCAAAGTGCAGTCCCCAGGAAGACCCTCTCTAAGGACAAAACAGTGTCATCTTAGAGCTGAAGAAGCAAAGACCTGTCTCTCAAAGCTGCTTTCTTTAGGGACAAAGCAGCTTTATATTCAGGGTTGGAAACACCAGACAGGATTAGGAAATGAATAACGTTTTCCCCCCACACAAAAGAGCATGTGACTGTGAACTGCTTCACAAGGCTTAATTTTCGGAGGCATAAATGGAATTTAAACTGTAGGCAATAAATCAGTGACACCTTTGATTCATTATAGATAATCACAAGGAAGCTCTTCTGATGATCAGTGCTAACAGAGTCATAGCTCCTGTTTCCTTCAGACTCCACCATCTGTTGAAAGAAGGGATTGGTCTGAGTGGGGAGGTGGGGGAGTGGTTGACTGCAGCCCTGAGTGGTGGATGGAATTTCCCTCCAGGGTGCAGGCGATGTGACCTGGGCAGTTGTTTACCTTCCTGAGCCCTCTTACGCCTGCCCAGGAAGCAGCCACGTTCAACTCATCCTAAAGACTGCTTGCCACTCTTCCTACTCCCAGTCTCTGGCTCCCTAAAGCCCCTGTTGCCGTCAGACTGCAGGCCCTGCCATTAGCCCAGGCGAGTGGTCCAACCTCCACCCTCAGGCGGGCCTGTCTTCCTCATCACAGGCACAGACCGATAGCACTTGGGTGTGTCCACAAACCCCAGAGCTTTAGCCCACTGGGACCCACGTGGCCCCAGTCCCCTGCCCTGACCCTTGGCCTTTGACTCTTGGCCAGAGACCCTCATGCCACCCAGTGGATTCTTTCTTAGGGACCCCATGGTTTTTCCTGCCATTTAAATGTTTCCCTTTAAAAGCCCAGGCCATGCTAAGGTTCCTGCTCCTTTTCTTCCAGAAGTTTTCACAGACCAGCTTAAGTTCTATTTTCCTCTAAGATGCTTTTCCACTTCTCCCTGTTTCCATGTGTTCACATCTCTGACAGCTGGTGTGTCTTAGCCTTGGTGGTATCTTATAGTTAGGCCTGGTAGCAACTTTTAAAATCAGTGCTGTATTAAATAACTATGCATTCTACAGCTGATGCATCTGTTCAGTCGCTCAGTCCTGTCTGACTCTTTGTGATCCCATGGACTGCAGCACACCAGGCTTCCCTGTCCTTCACCATCTCTTGGACTTTGCTTAAACTCATGTCCTTCGAGTTGGTGATGCCATCCAACCATCTCATCCTCTGCCACCCCCTTCTCCTCTTGCCTTCAACCTTTCCCAGCATCAGGGTCTTTTCCAATGAGTCAGCTCTTTGTCACAGGTGGCCAAAGTATCAGAGCTTCAGCTTTAGCATCAGTCCTTCCAAAGAATATTAAGAGTTGATTTCCTTTAGGATTCTTTGATCTCTTTGCTGCCCAAGTGACTCTGAAGAGTCTTCTCCGGCACCACAATTCAAAAGCATCAACTCTTTGGCCCTTGGCCCTCTTTGTGAAAATGTTAGTCACTCAGTCACCCTATGACTCTGTAGCCCACCAGGCTCCTCTGTCCGGGGAATTTCCCAGGCAAGAGTACTGGAGTAGGTATCCATTCCCTTCTCCAGGGGATCTTCCTGACCAGGGATCAAACCCAGGTCTCCTGCATCACAGGCAGATTCTTTATCTTCTTTGTGGATTTAAAACATCCGTCAACTTAGATGCAAAGAAGATGCAAACAGAGACTGAGGCAAAGAGCTGCCCCTGTATCACTGGTACAGAGCATCCAGACCCAAGCACAGCTGTGGGGTCTGGGAGTCACTGCCTCCTACCATCACCCCTACCACGCAGGGCATGAGAACCTCTGCCTGGCAACCAATGTTTCCCCTTATTTCCTTAGGAATTTTGGGCCTGTGAGTCTAGCTATCATCACGCAAAGGGGGGAAGTTGCTATCTAGACAAAGACTATAATTACCAGTATTATTCAAAGTCACTGAGATGCCCGAATTGCAGAAAGGAGCAAAGGGGCTCATGTAAGTCAGAAGCTAATAACACACACCCAGCAAAAACCTCCCTGGGGGATACAACATCTACGCCAGGTTTTACAGGCTTGTTGCTTGCTTGCTTCACTTCAGTTGTGTCTGACTTTGTGATCCCACAGGCTGTAGCCCGCCAGCCACCTTGGTCCACGGGAGTCTCCAGGCAAGAATACTGGAGTGAGGGGATCTACTCCAGGGGATCTTCCCGGCTTTGCAGGGGGTGCTGGTAAGAGAAGCTGACAGAATCTCTGAGAAGCCTGTGTTGGAAAAAGCTACAAGAAAAGCTTCTCTAGTAGTGCAGTAGTAAAGAATCCACCTGCCAGTGCAGGAGACGCAGGTTTGATCCCTGGTCTGGGAAGATTCCACCTGCCTCAGAGCAGCTGAGTCCATGTGCCGCAACTATTGAGCCCGTCCTCTAGAGCCTGGGAACCACAACAAGGGAAACAGTGAGGCACAACAAAGAGTAGCCCCTGCTCACAACTAGAGAAAAGTCCTTGCAGCAATGGAGACCCAGCATGGCCAAAAAAACAACTATAGGCAGTATTTCTTTGGTAAGTTTTTTTTTTCCCTTTTGTATGTGTGCATTCTAAGTCACTTCACTCTTTGCACAAGTCACTCTTTGCAACCCCATGGACTGTAGCCCACCAGGCTCCTCTGCCCAGAGACAGTATCTCAGGTGACCCTGGGAAAGCTGGCTTGAGGAGGCAGGGGAGGAGCCAGACTGTAGATAAGTTTGCAGCCAGGGGCAGGTAATGTGAATGTTCAAAGATTACTGTTGATAGGGAGAAAACTAAATCTCTCACGTGAAGAGATTTCCAGTCCATCCTAAAGGAAATCAACCCTGAATATTCATTGGAGGGACTGATGCTGAGGCTGAAGCTCCAATACTTTGGCCACCTGAGGAGAAGAGCCAACTCACTGGAAAAGCCCTTGAGGCTGGGAAAGATTGAGGGGAAGAGAAGGGGGCAACAGCAGATGAGATGGTTGGATGGCATCACTGACTCAATGGACATTAGTTTGAGCAAACTCTTGAAGATGGTGAAGAACAGGGAAGTCTGCATGCTGTAGTCCATGGGGTCACAAAGAGTCGGACACGACTGAGCGACTGAACAAAAACAAATCTCTCATATGAAGAGATTTAGCGATCTTCTGTGTATGGGAAGATGCAAGTGTCCAGGCTTGCTGAAATCATTTCTTTGTGCATCTAGCTATCTGGGGCCAATCCTGCTTCCTTCATTGTTCACATACTAATTCCTTGTTTACCTTAAGAGATGGCCACCTCTCACATCCTCCCTGCTCCTCAGCACCTACCAGGAGGGAGTAGCTGATGGCTTGCAAATAGCTGGCTTTGTTTCATCTAGGCTCAGATATTTGCATTTGGAAGAGGCTTGTTGACTGTAATCAACAATTCCAGTTGAGCTATTTCAAACCCTGGAATATGATGCTGTGAAAGTGCTGCACTCAATATGCCAGTGAATTTGGAAAACTCAGCAGTGGCCACAGGATTGGAAAAGGTCAGTTTTCATTCCAATCCCAAAGAAAGGCAATGCCAAAGAATGCTCAGACTACCACACAATTGCACTCATCTCACACGCTAAGAAAGTAATGCTCAAAATTCTCCAACCAGGCTTCAGCAATACATGAACCGTGAATTTTCAGATGTTCAAGCTGGTTTTAGAAAAGGCAGAGGAACCAGAGATCAAATTGCCAACATCTACTGGATCATCAAAAAAGCAAGAGAGTTCCAGAAAAACATCTATTTCTGCTTTATTGACTATGCCAAAGTCTTTGACTGTGTGGATCACAAAAAACTGTGAAAAATTCTGAAAGAGATGGGAGTACCAGACCACCTGACCTGCCTCTTGAGAAACCTGTATGCAGGTCAAGCAGCAACAGTTAGAACTGGACATGGAACAACAGACTGGTTCCAAATGGGAAAAGGAGTACTTCAAGGCTGTATATTGTCACCCTGCTTATTTAACTTATATGCAGAGTACATCATGAGAAACGCTGGGCTGGAAGAATCACAAGCTGGAATCAAGATTGCCAGGAGAAATGTCAATAACCTCAGATATGCAGATGACACCACCCTTATGGCAGAAAGTGAAGAGGAACTAAAAAGCCTCTTGATGAAAGTGAAAGAGGAGAGTGAAAAAGTTGGCTTAAAGCTCAACATTCAGAAAACGAAGATCATGGCATCTGGTCCCATCACTTTATGGCAAATAGATGGGGAAACAGTGGAAACAGTGTCAGGCTTTATTTTTGGGGCTCCAAAATCACTGCAGATGGTGACTGCAGCCATGAAATTAAAAGATGCTTGCTTCTTGGAAGGAAAGTTATGACCAACCTAGATAGCATATTGAAAAGCAGCGACATTACTTTGCCAATAAAGGTCCGTCTAGTCAAGGCTATGGTTTTTCCAGTGGTCATGTATGGATGTGAGAGTTGGACTGTGAAGGAGGCAGAGAGCCCAAGAATTGATGCTTTTGAACTGTGGCATTGGAGAAGACTCTTGAGAGTCCCTTGGACTGCAAGGAGATCCAACCAGTCCATCCTAAAGGAGATCAGTCCTGGGTGTTCATTGGAAGGACTGATGCTAAAGGTGAAACTCCAATACTTTGGCCACCTCAGGCAAAAAGTTGACTCATTAGAAAAGACCCTAATGCTGGGAAGGATTGGGGGCAGGAGGAGCAGGGGACAACAGAGGATGAGATGGCTGGACGCAGCACTGACTTGATGGACGTGAGTCTGAGTGAACTCCGGGACTTGGTGATGGACAGGGAGGCCTGGCATGCTGCGATTCATGGGGTCACAAAGAGTCGGACACGACTGAGCGACTGAACTGAACTGTTGACTATAGAGTACAGAGCAGAAAGCATTCCATTTCACAGAAGGAAAGGCCACGCGTGGCCCTGTGCTATCTCCATTCCCCTAGAGCTGTCACTTCAGCCTCAGACCACGCGACCATGATAGATTCCCTTGGCCAGGGCTTTACCCTCCTGCCCAGTGAAAAACTTCACACCCCCATTTAGGAGCTCGATGGCCCCGTTTAGCCATGAGAGATCCAGTGTGCGCCAAGCTGAAACCTCCCCAGGGCACACAGGGGTAGAACCAGGTTTTCAACTCAGGTCTGCCCAGCAACAAGGTGGCACTCTGTGGCATTATAAACATTAACCTGTCATCTATCAAATGTCTGGGTAGACAGTACCTACAAAAATAATTTCCAAACCTCTATTTCCCTGCTCTTCCAACTGCTCAAGAAAATCTCAGAAAGCAGAGTCCCCTCCCAGAGTCAATACAAAAAAGATTGGGAACTTCCCTCTGGGAAAGCTAATATGAAGAAAGGATTTCATGAGTATAAACTTTAATATTAGGAGTGTCATGGATAAGGTTGAGGTACTTTAAAGCAACCCTCAACATTCCCTGGAAGGACTGATGCTGAAGCTTAAGCTCCAGTACTTTGGCCACCTGATGATAAGAGCTGACTCTCTGGAAAAGACCCTGATGCTGGGAAAAGACTGAAGGCAAAAGGAGGCGGTGGTGGGGTGGGGTGGAGTCAGGTGGGGTGGGCCAGAGGATGACATGATTGGATGGCATCAGTGACTCAATGGACGTGAGTTTGAGCAAACTCCAGGAGATAGTGAAGGACGGGGAGCCTGGTGTGCTCTAGCCCATGGGGTCGCAAAGAGCTGGGCTCCCTTTATCGACTGAAAAACAACAAAATGAATATACTCTTTAATATTTTGAATGTCATGGATAAAGTTGAGGTACTTTGAAACTTGAGACCAATTAAGAAGTAGGGGAGTAGAATGGTGGTTACCAGAGGCTGGTAGAGGGTACTGGGTAGGTGTTGTTTGGGGGTGCACACTTGGAACTAGTAGATAAGTCCTGGAGAGCTAATGCAATGTCACAATTATAGTCAACACTATAGTACAAACTTCAAAGTTGCTAAGACACTAGCTCTTAATTGTTCCCATCACAAAATAAAAATGATAATTATGTGATATGACAGAGATGTTAGCTATGGTGTAATCGTGTTTCAACACACAAATGTATCAGATCAACAACAGTTGTACTGATACAATGTTATATGTCAATTATATCTCAATCTGAAAAAAGGAAAGAAGAGGAAGGAAGAGGTCTGTGATACACAATTAAGGTTAAAAGGTGAGAGTGGGAAGGAAAGAGAACAGATTTAACCTCTGGACACTTTGAAGAAACTCATGCCTTAAGAACCTGTTTGCCCCTGTGAGAATGAAATCATGGACAGGAAGATTTGAATTCAGCAAGACCTGCCTCTGAGTCCTATTCCTTACTTAAACATCTCTTTACTCACCCCAGTCTCACTGTCAGCAAATGATTTGTTTCCCTCTGCTCTGAAGACTGGCTTCATTTAATTTGTAAGGAATTATTTATTTGCATCATTTCTGTTGCTACTTGATAAAGAAATACTGCATCTTTTAAGAAACGGTTGGGAGCTCAGACAACAAAACAATAAAGAGAATAGAAAAATAGCAGGAATGCAATCGAAGTAATTAGACTTGAACCCGACATCACTTCCCATCGCCAACACCATATATTAGCACAAAAGGAGAATAATAGTTTTTCATTTACCTTCATATTTATGGTCATGATGAAAAAAATCACATTACTTATTTAGGAAAATCTTTGGTTTAAGCCAGTGTATAAAAAGCTTTTTATTTGAAGTGCATTACAGTGGTCCGTTTCTATGCAAGTAATTTTTCCTGCATAAGAAAAATAGTTTTGAAAAAAAAAATGTTACAAGCATTGTTCTTTTTTATTTTAGAATTATATGCTTTCAAATAATGAATACAGTATCTACTACTGTTCCACAATATAATATTCTCATTATTTCTATGTCACCAGAGGGTGTCCTTTGTGGGTAAAAATTCAGAAATTACCAGAACACTAGAGGAACCTTTTGTTGTTTTGTCATCCTTTAAACACATTTGGTTGCGTAAGATACAATGGAATCTGGCTTATTTTTGCTTTCCTTAACTGGACCTGTATTGTGAAATGAGGTTTGCTTCTTACTACCTCTTACTGGTGCTTTCTTTAAGTTTTTTTTAATTCTAAGTTTATGAATTGAATTATAAGCAGCATAACTAAAACGAGGCAAGACATTATTCCTCAAAGCATGGCGGTGCCTCAGTTGGGGAACTTCACATTTCCTGCCTGAGAAGGGAGAAGGGATAGACACAAGGCTGACCCTGAACTTGTCGTCGGAGCCTCCATGTTGGATGCAGCCTGCCGCTTGTCAGGTCCTCAGTCCCAGACTCATCCCCACGTCATCCCTCCCCACCGGGAGCAGCCATCAGGTGGGCGCCTCAGGCGGCAGCCATTCTTAAAGCCTCTGAGGCCCACGAGTGCCCAAGAACCCAGGACCACTGCAGGCTTGCGGGCGATCGGGACACCCCACCCACATGCCCCAGCCTCTCCTGTCCCTGACTGAGCCCATGACCACGTGCAGCTCAGAGCCACCCTCTAGATAAACGCAAGTTTCAGATCTTCCTCTCTTGGCCAGGCCTGGCTGGTAGAAACGTGCCAGCAACAGGGAGGAGGGGAGGAAAAGGGGGGTTCTAGCGACTGAAGTGACTTAGCAGCAGCAGCCGCCTCAGCAGGGTGCTGTAGAGATGAAGCAGCCATCAGCCACCATAGCTGTTAACATTTAGTTATTAAATGTAAGTAAAATTTAAAACTCAAAGAAACATAAATAGAGTTACAGATGTAGAAAGCAAACTTACAGTTACCAGGGGCTAAGCAGTAGAGGGGAGAGAGAGGATCAGTTGGGACACTGGGATCGACATATACACGACACTATGCATAAAATAGGTGACTAATAAGAACCTGCTATCGAGCCCAGGGAACTCTACTCAGTGTTCTGTAGTGGCCTCTGTGGGAGAAGAGTCTTAAAAAGAGTAGATTTAAGCATACATGTGACTAATTCCCTTTGCTGTATACTTGAAATTAACACAACATTGTAAATCAACTCTACCCCAATTAAAAAAATTTTTTTAATTTTAAGCTCAGTTCTGCAGTTTCACTACGTCACGTAGCCAACACTCACACATGGCCGGTGGCGACCACACTGGACAGCAGAGGGTGTGGAAGATGTTGGCCATTGCAGAAAGTTCTCATGGGCAGCCCTGCACTAGAAAGCTTCAGATATTCCCCTGCTGTTCTCGGGTAGGAGTTCCGCTGGGTCAGTTTGAGTGGATCTTGTTCTGGTCCTGTCGCCAACCCGCTGCACATTGGGGCAGGTCACCTCCTTACCTGTGAGGGTGTCCTGGAATTAGATTCTGGTCTGTGATAGAGGAAGGGCAGGCCTCACATGACCCAAGGGTTTCAGATTACTCGCTTCTGTTTTGGCTTTTGTAGAACTGCTTTTACTGAACTGTAGTTTTGCATCATGTTTTCGGAGATTCCCTGGTGGCTCAGTGGTAAAGAATCCACCTGCCAATGCAGGAGATGTAAGTTCCATCCCTGGGTTGGGAAGATCCCCTAGAGAAAGAAATGGCAACCCACTCCAGTGTTCTTGCCTGGGAAATGCCATGGACAGAGGAGCCTGGCGGGCTACAGTCCATGGGGTCTCAAAGAGTTGAATACATCTTAGCCACTAAACAGCAGTCACTTTTTCTATGAAAGGACAGTTGCATGCAATCCAGTACTGCTTTCGTTTTGTAGAACATCGAAAAATTATATTACAAACTTTCCTATTTATGAGACGTAATTGGAAAACTTCTCTCAAGCCTCAGGACCAGGACAGAATGTGTTCCTCATAAGCAAGTAGTGGGCGGTTAGGTTTTAAAACAACATGAATGTTATAACTAATCTCATTTTCCTCTTTGTTTTCACGGTGAGAAAGCTCAAAGCAACACCATTAGAAGCAGTTAGACTGACTCTTATGATACTCATTTTTCTTCCTAATTGTATCTCTAATAAAAGCTTTCGGGAAGTCATCAAAATATTTTGGGGAATGAATTGGAGTTGGAATAAGTTATTTTATGAATTGAGAGAAACATATGTTCAGAACCCCCAAACCTTTAAACACATCATGAAAATACACAACTTAAATCCAGGCTAAGAGAATCCATGTCTTGGGATGATATTCTTAGGAAGATGTCTTCTACCCAGACTTGACCCTGGGGTCTGGAAATTTAGTAGATATATATTTCTGGAGTATAGCAAAAGACAAAAAAAAATTAGGGGGCTGGGAGTTATAAACTCAGATGTTCTGAAGACTGAAAAATGAAAAGACATCATTGTTTTTAAGCAGAAGGCTTCACTGTTGCTGTTGTTGTCTTAAAAAAAATTTGGAAGTTTCCAAAACTGTCACATTAACAGAATTCTCACTCCTCCCACGTTAAGCATGACTCTATAATTGAAAAACATCTCTTGATCGAAGAATAAATTAGTAAAAGTAAAAGCATTTCACCCTTCAAAACACTTCCATCCTGTTTTGTTTGTTTGTTTTGATCACTGTCAAAATGTACTTTTTCTGTAAAAGGATATTTTTCAAATAAAAAAGTGTTCTTAGAAAATTATAAATATGACAGCTTTCTTCTTTGAAGTTAGTTATATTGTTATGGTATCAGACTTCATGAAGAAGGAAAACTACATGTTTTGGAATCAAAATGTGAAAGTCCAAACGAGAGTGTACCCAGATATGGTCCATAAGAATTATCTGGACGTTACTATTGATAGATATGTGCTTATGTGCAGTATAGAGCCCCCAAAGGATCGAGGGGACAGAGTGTCGGGTTCCATCCCGAGCACGTGCTCGGTGGTAATCGTGTAACGGCATTGTTTTCAAGAAGCAGTGGTATTCTGCCCTGTGTGTGTGCATGCCCAGTTGCTTTAGTCTTGTCCGATTCTTTGGGACCCCATGGGCTGTAGCCTGCCAGACTCCTCTGTCCAGGGGATCCTTCAAGCAAGAATACTGCAGGGGGTTCCCGTGCCCTCCTCCAGGGGATCTTCCCAACCCAGGGATCAAATCCAGGTCTCCCGCATCGCAGGTGGGTTCTTTACCACTGACTCACCCGAGAAGCCCATGCCGCCCTGTACCAAAGCACAAAAAACAGCCCTTTGAGTATTCTTTTCACTCAACACCTGAGTCTCTCGCTTCCTGACATGTCACTTACATGTAATCATTCTTGCAAGTAAAAGGCACAACAGGAAGGATTATTGAAATAATAATAAATGGTCTTTATTGGAAATTTACTATGTACCAGGCACTCTGACCAGCATCCTGATGGACCCTTTTATCAACAAACTGTGGAGTAGGTACTGTTTCTGTCCTCAATACACCATGGAGGAAACTTGGGGGGTAGCTTTTCCAGGGTCCACAGGCATGCAACAATGGGTGGGACCCCAGGCTGAGATTGCCTAGCCAGCACCCTGTAAGTCCCCTGCAGAAGAGAGAGGACCTGGCTGCAAGTTAGTGGCAGGACTGAGAGAAAACCCTGAGAAGGGTACCCAGATTTCACCAACCGTCACCGTGAGACCCTTCCAAGCTCCTTCTCCAGCAGCTGGAGAGGATGAGAAGGACCACAGAACTGGAAGAATGGGACAGGGGGACCAGGACGGATGGCTTTCCTAATATCTGTGAGAGAGAATTCAGGCCTGACATCCTATCAGCTAATGTCTTTCATTTTACTTCTCTCTGAAGAGGACAAATTTATTTTCATGTACACATGATTAATTTGCCAAGAGAGTATTTAACAAACATCACTCTAATTATCTGAGTATTCTGACACCAGATTGCTGTGACCCTGAGAAGCTCAGCTCTCCTATCGCTCTGCTTCCCATTCTATTAAACGAGGATGGATAAAAGGCTTTCTTATCAAAGTACCTTAGGATTTGATGATGAGTGTAACAAACAGCCACTGAGCTGCCTTTGTATCCAGCTTAAAAGGCCAGGCATTTTCCACTGAAGGCTCTGTCCACACTGAAATGCCTCATCCTGATATAGTTTTATACAGAGTAATTAAGATATCATATTTGGGACCAACATTCTAACATTCACAAGTAATTAAATGCTAACAACTGGGAGTTCCCAGGCAGTCCAGGAGTTAGGACTCTGATCTTTCACAGTTGTGGTCAGGGTTCAATCCCTGATCAGGGAACGGAAATCCTGCAAGCTGGGTTGTGTGGCTAAAAAAAGAAAAAAGTACTAGCAACTGGCTGTGCATGTTCTATGATTTGCAGTCACTTCAATTTAGAAGATGCCCGAGTAACATACTATGTATAAAATAGATAACCAACAAGAACCTACTGTATAGCACAGGGAACTATGCTCAGTATATTGTAATAATCTCTAAGAGAAAAAATCTGGAAAAGAATATATATATATATATATATATATATATATATATATATATATACACACACACACACACAAGCTATACACACACACACACATGGGGCTTCCCAGGTGGCGCTAGTGATAAAGAATCCACCAGTCAATGCAGGAGGCATAAGAGACATGGGTTCCATCCCTAGTTTGGGAAGAGACCCTGGAGAAGGGCATGACAATCCACTCCAGTATTCTTGCCTGGAGAGTCCCATGAACAGAGGAGCCTGGTGGGCTATGGTTCATGGGTCCCAAGCGGTCGTACATGACTGAAGCAACTTAGCATGCACACACGCACAATATGTATATATAATATGCATGCATGCATGGGTGCTAATTTGCTCAGTCATGTCCCACTCTGCTACTCCATAGACAGTAGCCTGCTAGGCTCCTCTGGACACAGGATTCTCCAGGCAAGAATACTGGAGTGGGTTGCCATGTCCTCCTCCAGGGGATCCTCCTGATCCAAGGATTGAACCTGTGTCTCTGGCATTGGCAGGTGGCTTCTTTACCACTAGTGCCACCTGGAAAACCCTATAATATGTGTATAGCATATATATATATATCCCTGGTTTAGAAAATACATCACAAGTAATTGATATTTATTTGATTAATATGTGGGCTTTCTTGACATCTGTTACTTTATCCTTCTCTCCTGCATTCCTTGGGCTTCCCTGTTCTTTCAATCTGGTCGAAAAGGAAGCATAACTTGGTTCTCACTGACCAGCTACTGGCTTCCTGTGCTTGCTGACGTAATATCCTGTCCACTCATCAACCTCCCACCTCCTGTCCTTGGCCTACACCAGCTGTTTAAAGACAAGTGTGTGGACAAACAGGCCTGGGCTTTCCCTGCATTAGTGCTTTGTCAAGTCTGACAGGTTTGTCATAGAGCGAGGCATGATGGAATGACGAGCCAAAGTAAACAAAAGCTAGGGGGTCCTAAGAGGGTCTTCTCGGAGGGTTTGCGGTCCAAGGCCCTGGGCAGACTGGGAGGGCTCCTTGCAAGTAAACGGACAGATCAAAAGCGAAATGATCAAACGGAGTCTTAACAAAGACCTTGAGCCAGAGAGCGGTGAAGTGTGAACTGCAGGAGCTCTGTGTCTGTTCCTGCACCCCAGGGAGTCAGGTACAAAGGCAGATGTGATTGTGGTCATGAAAAAAGCCTTGGATTTACATGGTTCTGGAAATTCATCCAGCTAGATGAAAGAGCACAACGGAAACAAGAGCTAACCTGCTCTCCACCCAGCTCCTCCCTCCCCTCGCCTTGTGGATGCGGATTTGGGAGAAAACATGATTTGTGGATGTGGCAGAGCGCGGAGCCGAACCTTACAGGCTGCCTGGTTCCGCGCCGTGGAATCACCCTGCTGGTCATCAATATGGACCAAGTGGCAGGCTGACGGCCTCTTGCCAAGTCTTGCCGTCCTCATCCTGGGTCCTAGTCTGCACTTTTGACAATCACTTGGATAAAGATATAAAAGGCATGAAGAGTGTGCATTTGCTGTTTCTCCCCCCTGCCTGGTGTCTGAACCTCCTTCTTGCGTTTGGAGAATTGCTTATAGAACCAGCCCCATGGGGAGCACGGCTCACCTCCAACATCAGATCCTGAGAGAACCAGAGGTCTGTGTTCCAGGCCGTCCTTACCCTGGGGTGTGGGGAGGTGAGTGAGGCCCAGCCACTAAGGCTCACACAAGCCCAAGTCTGAACCAGAAGGCGGGGGCTCAGAGAAGAGACTCAGACATATCCCCACTGGCAGCAAGAGATGGGCTGCCAGACTGGTTCCAGGTTCCTGGGCCACACTAGCACTCCCGCTGCACACAGGGACTGTGTCCCCAGCCCAGGGCCAGACGCCTGGGAGACCGTGCATCCAGGCACAAGGGGCAGGACTGTCCTCCCAGTGGGGTTTCGTAGACTGGTTTGGGACAGCCTCTTTCCTGCAGCTCAGCCTGCCCTTCCCCTGCCTCAGCCCAAGGGTCTCCTGTGACCTTCCCAACGGACTCAGTGGTAAAGAATTTGCCTGCAAATTCAGGAGATGCAAGAGACTGAGATTTGATCCTTGAGTCAGGAAGATAGTCTAGAGAAGGAAATGGCAACCCACGCTAGTATTCTTGCCTGGAAAATCCCATGGACAGAGGAGCTTGGCGGGCTACAGTCCATGGTGTCGCAAAGAGCTGGACACAACTGAGCAACTAACACTTCCTCTTTTTACCACGTTGCTAGTCGAATATAAAGAAACATAAAATTAAGTATAAACTCCCTATGATTGTGACTCGTTTACAGTTATAAAACCAAAACAAATTTACCAATTAATTACCAGCAGAACTACAAAAGCAATAACATTCAAATTAACCTCATTAATTTAATGTGAGAGAAGATGATGTTTTGCCAGAACTGGATCATTGCTCGCCCCACGGCTCCGCACCAACCGCTGGGGCTCAGGAGGTGTCGAGGTGGGGGCAGCCCCTCTGCAGCCCTGGAGCCAGGAATGCATGGAGCCCCGGGAACCCTCCCATCCATCACTCCTCAGCTTCCTCTGGATCTTCAACAACCAGAGGGTTCTCTCCAGAGAGCGGGGCTTCTGTCTCATCACTCTGACTTAAATGCCCTGAAATTCCTTCTTCCTCCAAATCAATCTGTTCTTCACCGAGTCCTGACACCCTGGGATTGAAGTCACTGGCCCAGCGTGAATTCAGTATTGACCCCTCGTCAAGGCCAGTGAGGCCGGGAGGCAGCATCGAATGGTACTGAGGTGACGGCTCCCTCAGCATCCATGTTCACAAGGCAGGGCTTGGCGCCCCTTCAGAGAGTGATTGCACGAGGCAAAGGCCTCCTTTTCTCTTGTTGCTGTTTACTTCCTAAACTGTGTCCAACTCTTTGTGACCCCATGGACTGTAGCCTGCCAGGCTTCTCTGTCTATGGGATTCTCCAGACAAGAATACTGGAGTGAGTATCCATTGCCTTCTCCAGGGGATCTTCCTGACCCAGGATTTGAACCCTTGTCTCCTGCAAGTCTCCTGTATTGATTGGCAGGTGGATTTTTTTTTTTTAATCACTGAACCACCAGCGGGGAGAAGGCAATGGCACCCCACTCCAGTACTCTTGCCTGGAAAATCCCACGGACAGAGGAGCCTGGTAGGCTGCAGTCCGTGGGGTCGAGAAGAGTCAGACACGACTGAGTGACTTCAGTTTCACTTTTTACTTTCATGCATTGGAGAAGGAAATGGCAACCCACTCCAATGTTCTTGCCTGGAGAATCCTGGGTATGGGGGGAGCCTGGTGGGCTGCCATCTATGGGATCACACAGAGTCGGACACGACTGAAGCGACTTAGCAGCAGCAGCAGCAGCAGAACCACCAGGGAAGCCCCCTCCAAAATTAAGATGCAAGCCTATTAGGGGCATACCTGAGGGTATTCGGTGAAACATTGTTTATGCTGGCAGGAGGCTGGAGATGACCTAGTTCCTTCACTGGTAAAGTGACCCATGGCAGATGCATGGTGTGGTCTACCATGCAACAATTAGACTCCATGGAAGTTCACATATCAACCTACATGGGCCTAAAATATAAGGTAGAATGAGATTTAAAATACTGTTTACATTAGCTAAGGACACCTACGAAAAATAATACGTGTTTTGCAAGAAGGCATGCAAATACAAAGATGCATGCTACATTTGCCTGTAGGGACTTCCCTGGCAGTCCAATGGCTAAGACTCTGTGCTCCCAATTCAAGGGGCCCAGGTTCTATCCCTGGTCAGGGAATTAGATCCCCAATGTTGCGACTAAACATCCTGCACATTGCAGCTAAGACCTGGAGCAGCCAAATAAATAAATAAATATTTGCCTGCAATAGTATGACAGGAAGGATGCTGATATAGGAGACCAAGTCGAAAAACAGCCAAACTCATTCACTCACTAGCAAATGAGAAAACATCCTATATGGGCCGATGATCATGTCCATGAACAGTAAGGTTTAATAAATCCTTAAGTCAAAATTCTGCAACCAGGGCAAAAGGAAAAAGAGAGGGAAGGAAAAGAGAAGAGAGAGAGGAAAAAACAAGTGCCGATGCTACAGGTATCTGCCACACAGGCAGATTATAAAGATCCTCTCAAAACTCTTGTTTCACATGATGAGAAAATCTTTTGAAAGTCACAATTAGAGAATCCAGCTTTAAAAAACAGAATATTTTTTGATACAGAATATGGAACAGCTATTAGGACTTCAGCAGTGCCTCCCAGAAGACACCATCTGTCCCACAAAAAGCAACCCAGCCTTTACCCTGACTTCAGCTTATCCAAATGCAAGCCTCCCAAGCGTGATTTGAACGTAATGAACATGGCGCTGTTCTTTACGGCATAATAAGTTTGCACACAAGCTTTATCTTTTCAAGCCAGAATAGGCTGTGCTATTTCAGTTACATTTCAGTGAAATACCCGTGTCATGATTCATGAAAACATTTCATTAACTGATTATAGATCTTGTCACTTCAGCGGGGAAGCTGAGAAGAGCACCTCTGACCTGAACATCTTTCTGCAGAGACTAAATGACATATGAAAGGTCAGAATTCCTTGCCCAATTGCTAGTCAGAGAGGCTAAGAAAGTGACATTTTTTTCTAACCAGGCGTTGACCACATATTTTAAAAAGAGGTGATTTCCATTGTCATCCTGGGAAATGTGAAAATCCTTTTAAGACTTTGCAAATAAGTTTTTAAAATACTGGTTTGGCATCCACAAGAATCAACAACTGTTGATTCTTAACTCCAAGGCATAAAATAAGCTTGTTACGGCTTGGTGTTGAATTGAGCTGTCACCTTAAACGAAATCACAGTAATAAGATACTTATTCTCAATTCTGTAAATAGATGATGTAACATCTCTCAGTGGTATGAAACAGCTACTACCTTGACAGTTACCTACTGTCTGATCCATGCTAGGTGAGGTCAACCAATTTGTGTGACTGTCTGTGAGTTATTCAGGATACAATTTTTTCGCTTCAATATCTATGTGTTATCCCAAATTTTGCAGTTGGGTAAGGCCATGGGAGTTTCTCCGGTCAAAAGGCTATGAGTGAGGGTGATGAATGTCACATCTGATCTGAGGAACTTAGGACCTGGAGTGAGTCCCCAGCGCTCTCAGCTCCCCACTATAATGACCAGGGAGCTCACCTGTGAAGTGTGCAGCGTCCCTTAGCCAGCTCTTTGGGGGATGATGAGAGGCAAGCTCCCCAGAGACCTGAACTGGGTGAGGAGCATGGAGCAGAAAGTGCCTGCCCATCAAGCCACTGAGATCTGAGGGTCACTTCATCGCTGCAATGTAAGCTAGTCTATACTGACTAATATTCATATTGAATGTTTTAATTAACGATAACCTAATTAATCACATTTGGCAGGAACACAAACAAATTTAAAAGATAACTCAATGGAACGTTAAGCAAAAAATTTGTTTAACACGGAAGAATTTCCTGAGGCTGTATCATGGGATGAGGAGAGAAGTGAGTGATCCCAACATAGTAAGGGCTCCTAATTCAGAGGGGCTGTCACTGGGCTGTAGGATTAATAGAAGAAGGTGGGCCCTGAGCCAAGCCTTGCAATTTGTGCCCCATTTGAAGAAGCTGGAGCAAGAATGTTAGGAAGGAACTGGAAATAAGTTTGGACTTGGACTAGTCCAAGACCGTGGAAAGAGAGGTGCAATTAGGAGAACAACTGGAAATAAAATTTGAATATTTTAACCCCATGATGTGAAGTCCATTGAAAGTCAAGCTAAGGATTTTGTACTTATGTTAAAGGCAATAGAGAATAACTTTTCTGGGTTTTTTTTTTTAGAATACTAGGTCATTTTCATCTTTTTAATTTTTTAAAATTTATTTTAATTGGAGAGTAATTGCTTTAGAATGTTGTGTTGGTTTCTACTGTACAACAACGTGAATCAGCCGTAAGTATATCTATATCCCCGCCCTCTTGAGCATCCCTCCCACCACCCCCAGTCCCACCCCTCTAGGTCATCACAGAGCACTGGGCTGAGCTCCCTGTGTTACACAGCAACTTCCCACTTGGCTTTCAATTATTTGACTGAAGAGAGAAAGACAGACAGAGAGAGGCAGAGAGGTGTGACATCAGCTCACATCAATGTTCAGTGTGGATCTGAGAGCGAAATGAGGGGAAATTGAGAGAGGCCTGTCTCCAGGCAGAAGGTGCACTGGGTTTTGATGATGACCAGGGAAAGGAAAGGAAAGGCCCCATGAAGAATTTGCAGACCTTGGTGAGTAAGTGGATGCAGAAAGCCGAGGAGAACGATGGCTAGGGAGTCATTCATTCATTCTGCAAATACATACTCAGTACCCACCACGTGCCAGGCACTATTCGAGGCTCCTGGAACAACAGCAAATTAAATCAAGTTCTTGCTCTCAAGGAATTTAAATATTAGTCAGGAGATGCAAATGATAAATAAGGTACCAGAGGTTAAGTCGGGGAGAGAGAAAAGAACTAGATTGGGGTTGATGAAGAGCAGAGAGCGCAGGTCTCCCAGGAAAGGGTACAGAGCAGAATCTGAATAAAGTAAGAAGCAAACCATGTGACTATCTTGGTTGGGGGGTGTACTGAGGAAAGAAAATATGCAGATCACCTAGTACTCTGCAGGAAATTACTTCACTGCAGAGGTATTCCGTGCATGTGGAAGAGGGTGCATCTGCCAGCATCCCCGTGAGGGGCAGCCAGTACAGAGGAATGAATGAATGGGTGAATGAGTGAATGGATGCATGCATGCTTTTTTTTTTTTTTTGCTGACAATACTTTTCTAATGGAATTTTTAAAAATTATATTCATTTCCATATGAAGGAGGAGGAAGAAGTAGAGAAGGGAGGGGAAGAAAGGGAAGGGGATGGGAGAGAAGCAGCACCCAACCAGTTCTTTCCTCTTGCTGGTTCCTGGAAGCTTCAAGAAATGCAGGCAGGACCCCCTGGCTTCCCCAGACAGACCCTGAGAAGAGGTAGGGGCTCACTCTGGCCTAGAGCTTCCCAGACCTTCTGATTTGGGGGAGGTGGCTGGTCAGAGACCTCCTCTAGATCTCCCTGCAGACAGGATTTTGGGGTGAATCTCTCCCCGAAAGACACAGGTTCTGAATCAATTGCTCTTTTAGTAACACATAACATGGACTTTCTCCCTTACTGTAATAGATACTCACTAGTTTTTATTTATTTATTTTTCTTTATATATATATATATATGTACTTATTGAAGTATAGTTGACTTACAATGTTTCAGGTGCACAGCAAGGTAATTCAGTTACACTTATACACATATATTATTTTTCAGATTATTTTCCATTATAGGTTATTACAAGGTATTGACTATATTTCCCTGTTCTACACAGTAAAACTTTGTTGCTTGTTGCATATCTGTTTTTCTTTTTTTTAATTAGAAATCTAGCATTCTATTCATGCTAAGTCAAACAAGTGGAATCAGAATGGCACAAATTTTTTAGTTAGGCAAAAACTGATAAATTTTCTAAACTATATACATTATATATATATATATGTATATATACTAAAGCTTTTCTTCTATACTTGATAAAGGCTTGAGAAAGAACATTAAAAAAAAGGAGAGCTGGAGAAATTGGGAAACATAGACTAAATGAAATGGGAGTTCTGAATATGAAATAGAAAAAGTGAAACAAACTAGATAAAAATTCAAAAAAGGCAGAAAACATCAGAGTATGAAAGGTATGAATTATTAACTAGTTGTAAATCTACCATTTACATAATTGTTTCATATTAAACAATATTTACTTAAATATTGCTATGGCTACGGAGATAACAGTTGAAAATCAATGAAAGCAAATTAAATGGAAAGGATAATATCACTTCTAATCATCACAGTTCAAAAAGTGAAGGTTGAAATGTCTCCAGTGAAAACAGCCATGATTTTCAGTAATTACTAATATGACTTAATAAGCAGGATTTCAAGATGATATTCGGATTCACTTAAGTTTACTGGAGCTTTTGTTGACTAGGATGTAAGCATTAGGGAGTGATACATAGACTCCTTGAGGGATGAATTTTAAAGCAAATCAGCTATGGCAAATACTTTATCGCGTGTGAAGATGGGCCTGTATCTTTAATTGCGGGCATTTCGTTTGCTCTCCTCCTTTACAGAGCTTGCACTTGGTGCTTTCTCCTCTTCTCTTTCTTTGTCTCTGTCCCTTTTCATTCAGAATCAGAAATGAAGATTGTCACTTCACAGGGAGGAAGGAGACAAGGAAGCCAGACCACAGGAAATCATTGTTTCAAAACTGGGATTAAGTGCAGACAGTGCTGACTTTCCACAGAAGTCTGTCTCCTTTTACTGCCAGTACAAATTAATAGCAGGCAGATAATTCTTATTTGTTCATTGAAAACAACTTTTTAAAATCCTAGTTGATGTTATGCAACATATTTATCTTAGTTTTAAATTCATTTAAAATGAAATGTTTTAGATTTTTCTCCCAAGTCCAAAATAGTGAGATTTTAGTGTAGCAAACTGTCCAGGAGTTTGCCTTTCTCTTTGTAGTATATATTATACTATATTTTTACATTATATAAAAATACATTTAATAAATATATCATACATTTAAATATTTATATATATAATCACACAGATATGTGTTCATTATAGAGAAATAGGAAATATGTTTTAAGACATGTAAAAGATTTGAAAGTCTGAACTTGAACTAAGGTGAAAAATTGAGATTATTTATAATGAAGATATTCATAAGAGATATTAAAATTAGATTTGAGTTCATCCTTCAGGATTCAGTTAGGTAATTTGAACACATAAATCCATCCCTGACCTTTATTTTATTTAAAAATGAATGCATAGTGAGTGTGACACTCAAAGTTGCTATTAGCTTTTTTTCTCTATTAACCAAACAAGAAGATATTGCTTAATTCAACCCATAGCTGAATTATACCTAACTAGTCAGAAATAGGGCTTCCCTGGTGAGTCAGTGCGTAAAGAATCCGCCTGCCAATGCAGGAGACCCAAGTTTGATCCCTGGGTGGGGAAGATCCCTTAGAGAAGGGAATGGCAACCCATTCCAGTATTCTTGCCTGGAGAATTTCATGGACAGAGGATCCCGGCGGGCTACAGTCCATGGAATCACAAAGGGTCAGACACGACTGATCAACTAAGCACACAGCACATACACAGTCAGAAATAAGCACTTTTAAATTCCATTTGTAAAATATCCAAAGGAAAAGACTCTCAGTTTTCCCGAATCATCTGTGACTAAGTTTTCCTGCTGCTCTAAGTAGCTCACCCATAAAGAAGCTGGTCCCTGCAGTTAATTCAAATCTCTAAAGCCGCAACTTCACCCCGCATCTTCTCCTGGGATCAGCTGTGTTTGAATCTATCATCTGTGATGTTCACTCCTCTCCACGCCTTTGTCTTGATTCCTAGGTTCTTTTGGTTTTTTCTTGCCTCTAGTGAACACATGAGTTTGAGCAAGCTCCAGGAGTTGGTGTTGGACAGGGAAGCCTGGCATGCTGCAGTCCAGGGGTCGCAGAGAGCCGGACATGACTGAACAACTGAACTGAACTGAACTGAATGCACTCATGCCATTGTTTGTGACAGCTGTTTGAGTACCTGTGACACATAAGGACAAGTACACACATCTTCAAACTCAATTTCTAAAATGGTTATGATGGGGAGGGGGGCACTTTTGGGGTAAAAATTTGTTAGACCTTGTGAAAATTATACAAGAAATGCCAAATACAGTCTTACTGTAAAAGATTTAAAAATATAGAGTAAAACACTAATACTTGCTCTCACCTAGCTCTCCACAGACTTCCTGTCCAGCCTTTTCACTCTCAATTGCTTTCAATTGCTCGGCATTCTGTTGGCCTATGTTGATTTTTTCCCCCCAAGATTCAGTTTAGCTTTATTTTCTCTGGGTTACAGTAGAAGAAACACAAAACCATAGAATCAGAATAAGTCAAGTTAATCATCAAGGAAAAGGTCCGAGGATAAATTCCTTGGACTTTGTGGGCCATATGGTCTTGGTTGCAATGATTCAACTTGCAATCTTTGCAGAGTTTGAGAGCAGTCATAGGTACTATACAGGGCTTTCCTGGTGGCTCAGTGGTCAGGAATCCTCCTGCCAATGCAAGAGACTCAGGTTTGATCCTGGGTTGGGGAGATCCCCTGGAAAAGAAATGGCAACCCTCTCTAGTATTCTTGTCTAAGAAACCCCACGGACAGAGGAGCCTGGGAGACTATAGTCCATGGGGTCACAAAGAGTCAGACACCACCTAGCTACTGAGCTTGCATGCATAGACAGCATATACAGGGTTGAGCATGAATGTGGACCAATAAAACTTTATTTGACATTTGAATTTATGTAATTTTCATGCATCACAAATATTACTTTTTCATTTTTTTAGCCATTTAAAAATATAAAAATTATGCTTAGCTTACATCCTATACAATCTTGGGACAACTTGGTCCATGGTCCATGGTTGGTTGATCCCTGAGGCATAAAGAATGTAGTGGTGAAGCTGAGTGAGACCCCCTGAAATAGGAGTAATATAGCAAAGTGCTGTTTTCCAGGATAAATTTTAATCTTAATAATATGGTGAATACTTAATGCTCTTCATCAAGTAATCAAACCTCAAAACATAAGATCCCCTAAAAATGTTTGTAAGGAAATTTAAACTCCTAATATTTTAGTTAATTGGAGGAAATGGAATCAGACAAGATATAGAAGGGACTAAGATTTAATTAAAAATTTATATCATCTTTTAAAAACAAAAATCAAAGAGTTCTTTCTTAATTGCTGTGCAAATATTTCATTCCCTCAGATTACTTGCTGAGAATCCTTTTCCCATCTTTTAATAAAATAATTAACAAATAATTTGACATATAATTAAAAGGATGTATACAATTTAATCCCTGGAGGAGGGCATGGCAACCCATTCCAGTATTCTTGCCTGGAATCCCTATGGACAGAGGAACCTGGTGGGCTACTGTCCACAGGATTGCCAAGAGTCAGACATGACTGCAGTGACTGAACACTCACCCACACAATTTAAGCCCAATGTATTCCACTAGGGTAAGCAAAGACAGCTGAAGGAATTTGAGATTAAGATCTAATTTTTAAAGAGCTGAAGGTTTGAGACAATGCAATTTCCCAATAATACATGCTGTATTCATGAACCATTCTTGGAAAAGTCTAAGTAACAAAAAGGTCAAGATCAGGCGCTGAACATGATCAAGGCTGTGATGACTCAGAAGAAAGTTAGTGCTGAGGTCTGAACTCTTGCTCTTTGAAATTTTATTTCATCCTTGAAAAGGATGAGGCATACAATTAGGACAAATTATTCTACATATTATTTGTGTTTTCCAAATTGAAAAAAAATTGAATCAGTCTGTTTCCTTTAATGATTACTTAGATGTCATTTCAAGAGCAGGCCGAATGCAGGTCCCTTTAATACAATAATGGGACATAAGCCATCCCCTGGGCAGTGTCTTCCTAACTACTCATGGTCTGAGAGCACAGCGCTCTGAGCTGGTCCCCGGGTCGCTCAACTGATAATGTCCACAATGCTGCTCATTTCTCAGTCTTGTGTAGACCTTACTTTCTGCTTCATCCAGCCACACAAATGTCAGCAGTGGACGTTCTGGTATTTTCCTGGCCCCAAGCTCCACACAAGAGATCTTCTCCCCACTGCTTTCATGGCTGGATCCTAGCAAGGCTACAGAGCTCTTCACCTCTAAAGATTTTCCTCCATCTTGCAGTCAGGGAAACTCAATCCATCTGTTTCCCCTGACATTTATAATAATAAAACTTGGCACTGTTTTTCATTCACTTTAGATTTGTTGCTTTCAAATGTATTGTGACAGTATAAGTAGCAGCTGAAGCAAAAAAAAAAAAAAAGAGTCCATTCTCATATTGATTAAGAAATGAACCTAATATTTATTGTACAGAAAGAGTTGTTGTTTATTTTCTTGTTGAGTCTCTAAGTCATGTCTGATTCTTTTTGCGACCCCATGGCCTGTCACTCTCCTCTGTTCATGGGATTTCCCAAGCAAGAATCCTGGAGTGGGTTGACATTTCCTTCTCCAAGGGGTCTTCCTGACCCAGGGATCAAACCCACGTCTCCTGCATTGGTAGGCAAAATCTTTATCACTGAGTCACCTGGGAAGCCTACATAAAGAGTTGCCAAGCAATACCTCTGTAGTATTATTAAATTAGGAAAAAACCCCAAAGTGGTGCTTTTAATAGTTGCCTTTTAATTACCTCCAAATAGGGTGCTGTGTGATAAGGAAAATACATTTCTGATTTGCATCGTTGTATGGCATCCTTAGTTTAGAAACATGCTCATTCATGGACCAAGTACTACCTGGATACAGATTCCCAGGGCTGTTCTCACTTCTCACATCTGGAAACCCAGCGTGGCATTTCAAAGACACGAGAAAAAGTGCCAGGCAGATGAGAAGAACCTGTTCGTATACTGTATAACTGTTGTCCGTGATCAGAAGAAGTTGTTTTCGTTAAAGAGACATGCCCAAGAGAGAGTTCCTGATTGTTTACTGATTTCATTTGGTCAGAAGATACACTGCCCTCTGCAGCACTTCTTTCATTCTTAGGAGGGAGAGCAATTAGAAAGGAAAGAAATGTACTCCCCACCCCCAAAACAACAAAAAGAGAAGTGCACTCCCTACAAGACAGATCATAGGAAGCAACATCCCCTTGCTTGGATTACTAACTATCCATTAGAGATCTAATAATACTTGCACTTATTATGATGTCTGAGCTGGGGTGAAGCATGGACTGCGGGCCCTTTTGTGTTATCTCTGCCCGGGATGCTCCTCAGGTGCCCACTCAAATCTGTGTGGTTGTTAACTGAATTAACTGAATGTTCTCCATCTCAACCCTCTTTCTGCCCCACCCTGACCTCCGGAAAATTAAGTCTATTAATGCTTTAGGACATTTGTCAAAAGGATAGTTGGAAACTGATTTAATAAGAAAGGACACGTATGATTTTCAAAAATTTCTTTTGTAGGCATGATATATTTATCCATAGTCATAAGTGAGTGAAGTGATATTTTCAAGCAAGGAAAAAAAACACTTTCCTTAGCGAAAAAAGGGGGATATAAATGGTAAGCACCTAATTGTGTAGCAAAGAGACTTGCACAATCTTATTTCCTGTCTTGCAGAAGCTGCCCATTCAGAGTAGAAATCATGTAAATGAAACCGAAACTTCAGCATAAAAGCAATAAACCGATGCATGAATATTCAGTGCCTTATTTACATCAAATTCAAGTCAAAAATGATTTAACCATAGTGATTAAGAATAATAGTTTTTCTGGGGTGGAACTAGTGAGGTGGAAGATACAATTTCAATTTTAGTCAAGAGGGAGAAGTTTTAACCTCTTCTTAATCAATACAGAATTTTTCCTATGTACCTAAAACTAGCTATAGAAGGGTGTTAGGAAAACTGGACAGCCACATGCAAAATAATGAAAGTGGACCTCTACTTGTTACACAAAAAATGAATTCAAAATGGATTAAAGACTTGAACTAAGATCTAAAACCATAAAACTCCTAGAAGAAGCTATAAGGGGTGAGATGCTTGACATCAGTCTTGGCAATAATGTTTTGGATTTGGACACCAAAATTAAAGACAAAAAAGAAAAAAGCAAAAACAAACACGTGGGATTTCATCAGCCTAAAAAGTTTCTGCAAAGCAAAGGAAACCATCAATAAAGTGAAAAAAAATCAACCTACCAAATGGGAGAAAATACTTGCAAATCATGTGTCTGATGAGGTGTTAATATTCAAAATATGTAAAGAATTCATACAACCTAAGAGCCAAAAAAGAAAACAAGTGATCCAAGTTTAAAATGGGCAGAGGAGCTGAATGAACATTTTTTAAAGAAGACATACAAATGGCTAACAGATACATGAAAAAAAGTGCTCAATATCACTAATCATCAGGGAAAGGCAAATCAAAACTGAATGAGAGGAGGAGGAAATGGCAGCCCACTCAGTATTCTTGCCTGGAACATTTCATGGACAGAAAAGCCTGATGAGTTCATGGATTGCAAAGAGTCAGACTGCTGAGCACCGATGAGGACAGCACAATACATCTTTGCATCATATGGAGAAAACTGAAAGAGATATCAGCTCAAATATGTTGGAATGGCCATCTCCAAAAAGACAAGAGGTAACTAGGGTTGGCAAGGATGTAGAGAAAAGCCCTTTGCATTGTTAGTGGGAATGTGAATTGGTACATCCACTAAGGGAAGTAGTATGGAGGCCCCTCAAAAAATTAAAAACTGAACCATCATATGATCCAGAAATTTACTTTGGAGTATATTTCCAAAGGAGATACAATCACTATCCCAAAGAGGCATCTGCACCTCCATGTTCGTTACAGCATTATTAGCAATAGCCAAGATGTAGAAACAACCTAAGTCCATGGTTGGATGGATGGATAAAGAAGATGTGATGTACATATATAATGGAATATTATGCAACCATAAAAAGAAGGAAATCCTGCCATACAAGACAACGTGGATGAACCTTCAGGACATTACGCTGAATGAAATAATAGCTAAAGACAAACTCTGTATGATCTCACATAGATACGGGATCTAAAAAACCAAACTCAAGGGAACGGATTGGTGGTTGCCAGAGGCAGGACAAGAAGGGTTGGGAGAAGTGGGTGAAGTTAGTCAAAAAGTACAAACTTTTAGTTATAAGACAAATGAGTTCTGGGGATGGAATGCCATAATTAACAATATTATATTGTATATTTAAAAATTGCTAAGAGAGTAGATCTTTCTTCAGTTACTTGTTTTGGAGGGTTGCACCAGGAGGCTTGCAGGATCTTAGTTCCTGCACCAGGGATCAAACCCATGTACCGTGCAGTGGAAATGTGGAGTCTTCACCACTGGACCACCAGGGAAGTCCATTCCTCACAAGAAAAAAAGTTGTAACTGTGTGGTGAAGGATGTGTTTAACTAAACTGTGGCCATCATTTTGTAACATATACATATATCCAATTATTATGTCTTACACCTAAAAGCAATACAAGGTAATATGCCAGTCACATCTCAATAAACCCTGAGAGCACAAGAGGTCCTTTCCTTGCCTGCTAATCTCCTGCCTTGAAGAGACCAAATTGCTCAGCTGACAGACTTGCTTCAGTTTCCATGGAAGTTTCCTGTGCCCAGGTTGAAGACATCTTTTACTGAGATTTTCAGCCCATTAGGGAAGTAGGGTGGATGGGTACCAAGAGTGGTGGTCAAAGAGTCAGTCCTACTTTTTCCCCTTAGCTTCTGAATCCATGAAATCTAGCTATCTTTATATCAGCCAGTAATTAGACACACAAAGCCCGTTCTGAAACACAGTACCCCCAAGCTCATGTTTTTCTGGAACGTTTAGAAAGCCAGTCCAACAAGCTTACTGCTTCCAGGTAATAAGATGTATGCGAGAACCCACTGCATTCCATGGTCATGTGCCCACTGTCATATATCTTTTGCCATATAAAAGGGTTCTTTGGTGCATGACAATGCTATCTGGGACTCTGTGCCTATAAATGAATCACTCTGTAAGCTCTCAGGGATGCTTGCAGATATACTGCAGGTGTGCATTGCAAACCCAAATCTGAGATAGATGTCGGTTCTAATAAGGACAAGTCACTCCCCCTTCCAGAGTTGAATGTGTCCAGTGTAACTGAGCAGCCATCAAGTGGCTGGCAGCTCCAACATATCAAAAACAGAGCTCCTGATATTCTCCCTCAAACCTGCTTTCTGTCAATCTTCCCCGCCAAAATGAATGGCAACTCTATCCTGCAGGCAGGAGATTGAAAATACCCTGAGACTTCATTGATGGAGGACTCTGAATTTCAGAGGGGTTTGGAATGATTTGGGAGAATGGAAAGGGTGGAGGGTGAGGTCAGATTAGGGCATATTCAGAACAGCCTGGCCAGATGGTGATCTTGAGGCTTGGAGTTTCAGTGGGGACTGAGGCAGCTGTGGAGGTGGGAGATTCAGTGGGCTGAACCCCAGGATGCTGCAGGTTGGGGTGGCAGTACGTTGGTGGAGGTGGCAGCTGGAGGTGCCAACAGCAACTGAAGAGCTTGGAGGGTTTACTTGACCTTGGTGGATACAGGGGACATGCAGTCTTGAAGGCCCGTGTGAACTGGGCTAGCTAGCCTATGGTCTGGGGGCAGGGCAGCCCCTGGTGAGTAGGCAGTGCCCAGTTCCTGGATACAGAAGAAGGGGAGAGAGGAAGGAGAGGGAGGAGAGAGAGGGCAAAGGCAGGCAGGCACAAGTCATCTGAATAAAAGTTAAAATGGTAACTCTGGGTTATATGTATCAGTTCTAGAAATTCATAAACCAGATAAAACACTAACATGCTTTTCATATTAAAAAGTCCCTTCATGACCTGAGATAATTAAAGTAAGAAATCTTATTATCAGTGCCAAGACCTCTTCCGGGTCCTAAAAATCCATGGTTCAGTAACAGCAAGATACACTGTGCATCTTTTTTTTCTTTAAATTGAAGTGGATTTATAATACGTTAGTTTCAGGTGTACAGCACAGTGATTCAGTCATGCATACACACATACGTGTATGTGTGTGCTCAGCTGCTTAGTCGTGCATACACACATACGTGTATGTGTGTGCTCAGCTGCTTAGTCATGCATACACACATACGTGTATGTGTGTGCTCAGCTGCTTAGTCGTGTCCAACTGTTTGCAACTTCATGGACTATAGTCCACCAGGGTCTTCTGTCCATGGAATTTTCCAGGCAAGAATACTGGATTGGGTTGCCATTTCCTTCTCCAGGGGGTCTTTCCGACCCAGGGCTTGAACCTGCATCTTTTTCATTGGCAGGCAGACTTCTTCCCACTGAGCCACCATGTGTATATGTATATGTGTATACGTATATATTTATTTTCAGGCTTCCCAGATGGAGCTAGTGGTAAAGAACCTGCTTGCCAATGCAGGAAGATTAGAAGAGACATGTTTTCTATCCCTGGATTGGGAAGATCCCCTGGAGGAGAGCATGGCAACCCACTCTAGTATTCTTGCCTGGAGAATCCCATGAACAGAAGAGCCTGGCAGGCTACACTCCATGAGGTCACAAAGAGTTGTATATGACTGAAGCAACTCAGCACCCACTCAAATTGATTTTCAGATTCTTTTCCCTTATGCTGCTGCTGCTAAGTCGGGTCAGTTGTGTCCGATTCTGTGAGACCCCATAGATGGCAGCCCACCAGGCTCCCCCATCCCTGGGATTCTCCAGGCAAGAATACTGGAGTGGGGTGCCATCGCCTTCTCCCTTTTCCCTTATAGGTTATTAAAATGTACTAAGTGTATTTCCCTGTGCTATGCAGTGGGTCCTGGTTGATTATCTCTTTTACATATAATACAGTGTATCTTTTAGTCCCCAAATCCTAATTTATCCCTTTCTCCTAGGCCTTGCCCGTTTGGTAACCATACATTTGTTTTCTACTTCTGTGGTTGTCTGTTTTGGAAATAAGTCCACTTGTATCTTTTTACATTGTGTATCTCATTCCTTCTCAACTCAGTATTCTTCTAATCAACTACCTACAGCCCTCACTGGTGATTAGAGCATTTTTAAAAAATTTACCTGGACTCTCCTGTCAGAACTCTTGCCGGGTGAATGAGTAACACTTGGCCGTTGGCAAGCCCTGGTGGGGACTTCTCTCCCTGTTAATGAGTTCTACCTGCTGAGCCACAGGCAACCTTCCCCATCTTCCATCAGAACAATGACGGGAAGACATTTCCTTTCCCATCTCCGCTCCACTCTGCTAAGAAGATCCACGCCCTGCTGCTCCAAGTTCTCCTCCTTTCCGGCTTCCCAGGAGGATGTACAGTTGTGTTATAGCCTCGAGAAACTTCGTCCAAATTCCCAGTAGGTCGTCAGCAATTCTAGAACATTCTATCAGTTAATGACTGCATTTTAATACATCTCCTTTTCATAAGGGCAGAACAGCCTTCCTCCCTACTCTTTCGGTCTGGGAGCTGCCTGCCTATTTGCAAATTGTTAAATATTTCTCTGAGCTGATGCCTTCAGCAAACATTTTTTGTTCTCCTTTATTCTGTGTAAACGTCCTTCTACCAAGGGGCCACCCCTAACAGGAAAAAAAAACAAACAAGATTCTCAAAAGAAGATTTAATAGCAATTCTGAGCAGAGTTGATCTGGTTTCATCACAGAATCTCTGACTTTCCACTGGGAAGAAACCTAATTTAAGGGTGGAGAGGGGAGGAACTCTGATAGCCAGAAGTTCTGAGAGCCAGAAATGACATCTAAAAATAATATTTGTCAATGTACCCAGAGGCTATTGCATGATGGGCGCCCACTGGAGCAGGGCCCTAGGCAGCTGCCTCTGCCTCAGGCTGCTTATGTTGATTCGCCAAAAATAGCAACAGTGAGCTCTCACCTAAGGCTCCTGCCCTCAGCCCCCTCAGCTACAAATGTAACTCTCAACCCTAGGATCAGACCCGTTCTCTTACAAAGAATGTCTTCCATCCCCTCCGTGGGCAAGTCTGTGTGTTGCTGCGGAGCTCAGTCTGTTCTCCTTGGAATCAATGAATTTCTATCATTCTAGCTGCCGCCTCTTGTGTTACTACATTTAATTTACCTCCTCCTTTCTGTGTGCTTTCTCTACTCTTCCTGCCTTTATTTATTCCTCTCTCTCTGGGCTCTGGAACCCCAGAGATGCTGCAGTTCCAGTAAGGGAGCTCTCGGGAAGACTTCATGGAATGTTTGAACTTCTAGGGAAAGAAACAGTACAATCAAAGCCACTTGGGGCCCTTCTGTGCCTGAGAGTCTCAGTGACTCTTATCCACAGAGAAGGGGGCCCTAGCAGGAGATAAGAGTTATAGTTGGTAAAGAAGAAGCAGTCATTCATTCTGGCTGGCAGGGGAGGGGATGCTTGGTGCTTTGTGGTGGCATTGTGACCTTGCTTTTGCCTGTTCTTCAGCAAAATTATGAATTGACCTTGTTTTGGCTCCCTTTATCAGGGGCTCTGAGGGCTTCCCAGGTGGATCAGCAGTAAAGAATCTGCCTGCCAAGCAGGAGACACGGGTTCAATCTCTGGGTCAGGAAGATCCCCTGGAGAAGGGAATGACAACCCACTCCAGTATTTTTGCCTGGGGAATCCCATGGACAGAGGAGCCTGGCGGGCTACAGTCTTACTTCCTAGACTCAAGGAGTATCTATCATATTGGCTTGTTCTGAGGATTCAGGAGCTCACATACATGTGTTTAGGACAAAACAGGCATATGATTATTATCATCTATAATCCTTGAAGAACCAATTTTCTCAGAGTGGTGGAAGCCAGCAACCAGGCTGTAATGGCCAAAGATAAATAGCCATTGGTTAAGCGTGTTCAGCAAGGAGATCCAACCAGTCCATTCTGAAGGAGATCAACCCTGGGATTTCTTTGGAAGGAATGATGCTAAAGCTGAAGCTCCAGTACTTTGGCCACCTCATGAGAAGAGTTGACTCATTGGAAAAGACTCTGATGCTGGGAGGGATTGGGGGCAGGAGGAGAAGGGGACGACCGAGGATGGGATGGCTCGATGGCATCACGGACTCAATGGACGTGAGTCTGAGTGAACTCCGGGAGATGGTGATGGACAGGGAGGCCTGGCGTACTGCGATTCTTGGGGTCGCAAAGAGTCGGACACGACTGAGCGACTGAAATGAACTGAACTGAACTGAAGCACATTCAGCATGTTTTGAATAACAATTCAAGAGAGTCTGATGGAAAATTCTGGAAATCATGCAGATTCAGGAAGGGAGTTGGTTTATCCAAAGTCGTACAGAGCAGTGCTTCTCGAAGAGTGTTAGCAATGCAAAATTCCAGCCCTCCAGGTGATTCTTTAAAAAAACAGCGGAATTTTGTCAAAGGCTTTCTCTGCATCTATTGAGATAATCATATGGGTTTTATCCTTCAATGTGTTAATATGGTGTATCACCTTGATTGATTTGCGAATATTGAAGAATCCTTGCATCCCTGGGATAAACCCCACTTGGTCATGATGTATGATCTTTTTAAAATAAATAAAAAATTTTAAAAAACACAGCTGAACTATAATTGATGTACAGTAAACTGCATTGACCTAAGACATACAGTGTGTGGCAAGTTTTGACACACGCACACAACATGAAACCATCACCACAGTCTACATATTCATCACCCCCTGGTAACCCCTCCATCCTGTCCCCCACCCCCACCATCCCCAGGCGATTTCTGTTGCAAGTGTGTGAGAACCACTGGGATCTTGAGATAAAGTATGCCCTTGGGAGGACCTGACGTCATGGTCCCCAAAATAGTAATGATGATGAAATGGTAACAGTGGAGAAGAGAAGAAAGGGGAAGAAAGGGGAGGTAGCTGGCAAATCGGGACAGGCAGCCTTGGGCTCAAGGACCAGGCTAAGAAGGATTGTCAGACTCAAGGCCGTGAGCAAGCAGATGCTCATTTCTCTCACTGGGTGACAGGGACTGGGGACAGTGGGGATGTAGGGCTTCTCCACGGCCACGATCTGATACTTAGGCTAGGAAAATGTTTCAACTCCAGGTCTCTGATCATGACACATCCCTGCTCAGAAACCCTTAATGGATTCCCTTTTCTATAAGATGCGGTAAAAATAGACAGACAGGGACAAGCTGCAATAGAACCCTCTCAGTTTGGCTTTCAAGACAGCCTACAGTCTGGCCTGAATCACCCTCCAACATCATCTTCCTTCTTTCCACCCCAGTTAGCTCTGGTTCTGTCCCAGGGGCTTGTTCCTGTTCTGTTTAATTGCTTCTCCCTTTCCTCCCTTCTGAGAGCCGGTCCTCCTCCACCAGTCCACCACCCATCCACTGAAACACTGCCGTATCCTGAAACCTCCTCTGATGGTGCACCTGGGCTTAACCTCTTTCTGCTCAGAATGTTTATACCATAAATGATGGCCTTCTTGTTGAAAGTGGCAAATGCTTAAAGGCAAGGCTCTGTGCACCTCACCTTTGCATGCCCACACCTGGCATATGCTGAAGCAGACACTGAATGTTTGCTGCTGAATGGAGGAACAAATGAATTTGCCCCCAGTTCTTCATCTTTCATTTATATGACTGGGTCAGTGCACCAGGGGCTTCCCTGTTGGCTCAGCGGTAAAGAATCTGCCTGCAATGCAGGAGACCCAGGTTTGATCCCTCAGTTGGGAAGATCCCCTAGAGGAAGGCATGGCAACCCACTCTAGCATTCTTGCCTAGAGAATCCCATGAACAGAGGACCTGGTGGGCTGCAGCCCATAGGGTTGCACAGAGTCCCACACAACTGAAGCGACCAAGCAGAAGCAGCAGCATAATACCAGGGTTTGTCGGCCACGGCACTTGACGTTTTAGTCCAGGTAATTCCTTGGGGTCGGGGGCTGTCCTGTGCATGGTTGGGTGTTTAACAGCATCCCGGCTTCTGCCCACTGGTTGTCAGTAGCATCCCCTTCTTGGTGTGACAACCAATAAATTTTTTCAGTCGTTGCTAAATATCCCCCGGGTCCCCAGTGTGATGAGGTCAGGAGAGGGTTTGAGTGGGGAAATAACTCTGTTTGAGACACTTGAACATTAACTCCCTAGGTCTTCCTATTAAATATTCATTAAGAAAAGGATAATAGTTATGATCAAATTCAGGTCAAGGAATAAAGGAAAATGATTAACACTTGGAACTCCTCCTAAATCCTAGGAAACACCCTTTGTGTTCTAAGTGGCTTTCTCCCTCCATTCCCCTGTGCCCTCCCTGTTCCCTGCTACTTTGCACTTTATTCTGATAGACTGTCCATCAGTTCCTACTCACAGCAACAGAAAATATGTCCTGGATCCAAACAGAGAAGCTTTAAGGATGGAATGACTTCAAGTTGGTCAGCATTTTGAATAGGGTTCTGTGAAATGAAGTATTTCCTGCCATATTGGTGGGCAAGAAAAGTCATAGCTAGGTCTGAAATGGCTTTTTCAGACCTCCAAATGTGAATGAGGACTCCCGAATGGGAACACAGTGCCTTTGATCCAGCAGATGCCATACCCCCATAGGGACTGCTGAGGAGCTTGGGGTGAGGGGGCGGTGATACAGGAAGCAGCCAACGGCCACACCTGCCACCCCTTATGGTGGAGAAGGAATTAAGTGTAAACAATCAAGAAACAGGATTTGGCCCCAGATAGCTGTGGTGCATGGAGAAGGCAATGGCACCCCACTCCAGTACTCTTGCCTGGAAAATCCTATGGACGGAGGAGCCTGGTAGGCTGCAGTCCATGGGGTTGCTAAGAGTCAGACACGACTGAGCAACTTCACTTTCACTTTTCACTTTCCTGCATTGGAGAAGGAAATGGCAAGCCACTCCAGTGTTCTTGCCTGGAGAATCCCAGGGACGGGGGAGCCTGGTGGGCTGCCGTCTATGGGGTCGGCACGACTGAAGTGACTTAGCAGCCGTAGCAGCTGTGGTGCATATGAAAGGGAATTCAGTGAGTCCAGAGACTAGTATCTTCCCTAGCCTGCCAGGCTCCTCCATCCATGGGATTTTCCAGGCAAGAATACTGGAGTGGGTTGCCATTTCCTTCTCCAGGGGATCTTCCCAACCCGGGGGTCAAACCTGGTCTCCTGCACCGCAGGCAGACTCTTTACTGTCTGAGCCACCACGGAAGCCCTTCCCATACCCAGAAGAACACTAAATTCCTTAACTTGATATCAGGTTTTCCTTACTTAACAATAGTCTTTGACCTTCAGACTGCTCATCCTCTTCACTGCAAACTCGTATATAGCCCAACTCCCTCTCCTGCTTCCTGGGAGCAGTTTTCTCAGGACTACTGAGATGCTGTCTCCACGGCTTGGAGTCCCTAACAGTCCCACCAAATAAAATAGCTCTCCACTTTCAGGTTGTGAGTATATTTTTTAGTCCACAGTACCACTGTGTTCCCCAAACCGAGCCATCCAGGTACCTCTTACTTTCTCTCCTCATCATGCCTGCTGTGTATGATCTACAACCATCTGTTCTCAGGAACTGAGGGTGCTAAATCACTTCCCCGCATTTGTTATGAGATAAAACGTTTACCATCTTGACTTCATGTGGACAAGTTCTGAAAGTGAGAAAGTCAGGAAGCATGATTCATGCTCCGTTTCCCTGAGCTCTCTAGATGTTTACAATCTTAAGTATTTCCCCCTCCATCTTTCAGATGCAGTCTCAGTTTTAATACACTTTCTTCCTTATTATAATATGATCTATGGTGTTCATTTTGCAAGTCTAATTCAATGGACCATTTGCTCAATGCGCTATTAAAACAGAAGAGCGGCATGTAACCTTAAGCCTCTGTCCAATCGGGCCAAGCTCTCAGCGTACCTCCTGTGGGTACCACCCACTGCCCTGTTGCTTCCCGCTCCCCTGCTCTGGGCAGGTGGCTGCCTCTCTCCCTCACAGCCTCTTCTTCTTCCCGCTTCTCCTCTTTCTTCCCCATCTACCTCACGCTGACATTTTCCTTTGATCCTTTCGTGCTTTATAGACCCTTTGTCTCTGTTCTCACACTCCGCTTCTGTCTGTGCTGTGTGCTTCAATTTCAAATCACTGGGAACATAAGCTGTATATCACTCTTCTCCTCCTTAAGTCACAAAAGCAGAGGGAAAAAAAAAATGAAAAAGAGCTCATCTTTCTGCCTGAGCGAAGCCTTCGTCATGCAGTCAGTAGATCTGTTGCTCAGTACCAGCTGGAGCGGACTCTGGACACGATCCTCTTAATGAGAGAACTTCTGATGCAAGTGAAAAGCATATGCTTGTAGGAAACAGCCTGGAAAATGTGGTAAGATAGCTAGCATCATGGTATTCTTACGGTTTTGATATCCTAAGGATACTTAGCTTTCCATAAAATTCTAGAATGTGTCCTGGAAACAAGGACATTGGATTTATGTGTTAACTTTGAGTATGTCTTGCACAAATGGGAACTATCTTTGATTTTGGTCCTTAACAATCAGGGAGAGATTCAACAACGTTGCCTCCAGGACGTCGGCCCCAGGGTGAGGGATTCTGCCATTCTGTGTGGGTCACTGTGGCTCCAACTGTTTGGAGAACCATCTGTTGGTGTTCAATTCAGTTCAGTTCAGTCGCTCAGTCGTGTCCTACTCTTTGCAACCCCATGAATCGCAGCACGCCAGGCCTCCCTGTCCATCACCAACTCTGGAGTTCACTCAGATTCACGTCCATCGAGTCAGTGATGCCATCCAGCCAACTCATCCTCTGTCGTCCCCTTCTTCTCCTGCCCCCAATCCTTCCCAGCATCAGAGCCTTTTCCAATGATTCTGTAGGTGTAGATAAACAGGAAAGGACACAAAACGAGAGGTGCGAGTTTGAGCAAATCTATGATAGCCACTCAGCAAATGTTACAAACCAGTTTGGGGAAGAGTGATCCCCTATTCCCCTATTCCTTCTTAGAAAATCATTTAGCTCTTTGCTCCCTTGATCTGCTCTCTTTCGGACTCTTATTCACTTGTCCTGTTTTCTGATTTCAATTGCAGCCTGCAAACTTAGAAGGAAATACAGTCCAAAAAAAAAAGAAATACAGTCCAGGTTCTTAAACAAAACCCACTAATTTCTATCTTCTCACTCCAGGGAAAGATGAGAGCTTGGCTGATAAGCAAGCTGAGAAAGGCAAGCACACTTGGCCTAAGACAGAAGGGTCCTGGCAACATTTGCAAAACTGGAATTAGAGACTAGAGTGATCAGAGAACCAGAGGTAACATATGGAGACCTTGTGAACACCTTCTAGTGGCTCTTCATAACTTGGCCTTAATATTTCATCTGATATGAATTCATTGCATAACAGAGTGAAAGTCGCTCAGTTGTGTCATCATGTTGGACTCTTTGTGACACTATGAACTGTATTCTCCAGGCCAGAATACTGGGATGGGTAGCCGTTCCCTTCTCCAGGAGATCTTCCCAACCCAGGGATCAAACCCAGGTCTCTCGCATTGCAGGTGGATTCTTTACCAGCTGAGCTACCGGGGAAGCCAGTACCCCAATTTATATTGCCATCCAAAATGTATTTTCCAAAGCCATAGAGAAATAATCTTGGATATCCACAACTCTTTTATTTCTTGATGAAAATGGATATACTCTTCCTTGTGCTTTTATTAATCAAGACATTTAAACCAATCAGACTGTTCTTTTTTTCAAATTTTTAATTTTATAACATAATATAAAAGTAGTATGCTTCTGTAAAAGATACCTCATCTTCATTATGACATGGACTTTTTTCTTCCTGAAAAAAGGAAAGATAATGCCAATACTGTTTTAGCCTTCCTCCATTATGAACTCAATGAATTCATAAAAATAAATGTCATAAACAGAGATCAGCAATCAGACAATATATATTACAAGGGATTTCATTTTGATCTGGCAAGAGGTATTGCTTTGCAATATTTTTAAAATAATTATAAAATTTTAGAGGTTTCTTGTTTTTAATGCAACTCTTCAGCTGATGCAACGTTTTCTTTCTCTGTTCTCTTGCAACTTTTCTCTTTTTTTGTTCTCTGAACATATATGTTGTAACTGCATCTCCATCAGATGTCCATAAACGTATTATCTGTGTTTTTCTCCATTTTCAGCTGTAATAGATCCTTGAATTGTAACCTTTTGGGAGATAAGATTCACCAGTCCATAATCTCAGGTAGTTTTCATAATATTCTGAAGTAAAAACATGGCAACTTGTCAGATCTGGAAGTGAGAGAGTCTTTGGACAAAATCCAACACTATTTCATGATTTAAAGAAAAAAAAACAAAAACCTTGATAAATTAGGAATAGAAGTGAACTTTAACAATAAGAAAAAGACCTTAACTGAAAAACTTACATGTAACATCACACTCAGTGATGAAAGACTAGATGTTTTCCCCATCATGTCGGGAACAAGATCAGGACGTACGTTCCCACCATTGCAGTTCAACCTCGTACCTCATCACAGCCAAAGGGAGGAAACAGCCCAAATGTTTATCATCATGTGAATGGATATACGGAGAATGGATAAACTATTGTTATATACCCATGCCCGCACGCTAAGTCGATTCAGTCTTGTCCAACTCTTTGCAACCTTATAGACTATAGCCCTCCAGGCTCCTCTGTCCATGAGATTCTCCAAGCAAGAATCCTGGAGTGGGTTGCCATTTCCTTCTGCAGGGGATCTTCCCTACCCAGGGATCAAGCCTGCCTCTCTTGAATCTCCTGCTTTGGCAGGTGGGTTCTTTACTGCTAATGCCACCTGGGAAACCCAATCTCAATAAACCTATTAAAAAACAAAAACAAAAACCTACCCTCTGGAAAAACAAAACAAACAGAGAAACAGCTTACCATGAGATTAGTACAGCACTAAATGTTTTACAAAACAGTATTTCATTTCTACACTCCCATTTTGCAGACGGAGAAACTGAGGCTTCAAATGTTTAAGCAGCTGTTCCAAGGCCATCCTGTGAGGAAATGGCTGGGCTGGCATTAAATAAGAAAGTGAAGTCGCTCAGTCATGTCCAACTCTTTGGGACCCCATGGACTGCAGCCCACCAGGCTTCTCCATCCATGGAATTTTCCAGGCATGAGTACTGGAGTGGGTTGCCATTTCCTTCTCCAGGGGATCTTCCCAACCCAGGGATTGAACCCGGGTCTCCCGCATAGCGGGCAGACGCTTTACCATCTGAGCCACCAGGAAATAACTCCCAATTCACTGTCAGACTTAATATTTATTGGATGCCATTATGTAGTGAGCTGCTTTTCAATGTAGTATACCATTTAATTCTTGAAACACTTGCTGTGATGTAAATATTACTTTTCTCACTTTAGAAGGAAGGAAGCTGATATTCCTAGAAACTGTGGAAACTGGCAGAATTTCAAAGCTAGTCTTTTCATTGAGATTCCCATGCTTATTTTTCACCTCACCAGAACTAAAGGTCACCTGCCTCTACAAAGGTCAACAGGCACTAGCTGAGATCCTGGTACTCAGACCCTTGGAGTGTAAACCTCAGATGAAATGGAAATTTTCAACCACATGCAAAAGAAAGACTAGATCCAACCCCAGCAAATAAAGATACATCTGCAATGGAAACAGTTTCATCAATGTATTACTTCAAGTTATTTATTATTTTTGGCCTCAGCTTAGTGGACCATGTAAACTCAAAGACCACCTTCCTAGTAGTCAAAATTTTCAAAGCATTAATTTGATTCAAGAGTAATGTGTTTTGAGGCTGCCTTCTTTCACCACTTATTTATTTAGCTGAATTGCAGATCAGCTTAAAAAGTCCATTGATAATGAAATAAGCTCTTTCAGAAGGGCGATTGTAAAATATGTGTCAGTTCATTCATAGAAAACAAAATGTTTAGTAAGATTTGCCTTCAGAGATTTCTGAAATTTGAGGCCTGTGGAGGCAAGATACGTCTGCCAGTGAAATTCACCAGTTCGGTGCCTACCAGACTTTCTAGAGTTCTGTTGAGTAGAACTCAAAAGAGGACCTGAGGCTGGGAGTATGGGGGTGGTGGTGGTGATGGGCTGCAGGAAGCTGCTTCCAGGATAGAAGCAGATAAGGGCCTCTCTTACCTGACTAGCTTCCTCCTCCCTCCCCACCCTGAGAAATGAACAAAGAGGCAGAAACAGCATCACTCTCCAAGGAAGAGAACAAATACTACACCTGAGAGCAGAGGAGCTACAAATTCTACCTGAATCCTTCCTAACGTAGGTCTTGGGCAAGGACTCTTATTGTCTCAGGGTATTGTTCAAGGTATGAAAGCACGGGCTTCTGTTTAAAAATAAAATACCATAGGTTTCCGTAGAAGAGTATAAGAACTATATTTAAGGGCCACCAGTCAGAGAGAGTCTTTCTGAGACTCCATGGGCAGGCTGCAAGAGAAGACTCCACAGGAGCAGAGTTCTTTGTATGCAAAAGGTTTTTGTTTTTTTTTAAACATTCTATTCTTTTTAGATTCTAGGAATGCCAAGTGCAATGCTATCCTCTGAGAAGAGGGGAGAAAACCTTCAGGAGAGCTGATTAAATGCCCGTGCAAGCATGGTCTGAGAGATTTAGGCTTATTGGCCATTTTCCCCCAAACAGTCAGTCCTCCCGGACTGCTGGCTTGTCAGATTTCCAACCTCAGATTATCCCTGGGGGAAAATGGGTAAAAGTGGTCAAAAGGTAGAAAACAACTGGGAATGTTACTGTACAGACTGGCATCAATGATTCACAACGCTGTATTGTGTATTTAAAAGTTGCTGAGAGAGTAGATCTTCAAGTCATCATCCTAAGGAAAAAAACAAACTCTAACTAAGTGAGGTGATGGATAGTAACCAGATTTACTGTTGTGATCATTTCATACTATATATGTAGATCAAATAGTTATGTTGTACACCTTAAGCTTGTGTGTGTGTGCGAAGTTGCTTCAGTCTTGGCCGACTCTTTGAAACGCTATGGAATGTAGCCCACCAGGCTCCTCTGCCCATAGGGATTCTCCATGCAAGAACACTGGAGTGGGTTGCCGTGACCCCTCTAGGGGATATTTCCGACCCAGGGATCCAACCTGCGTCTCCTGCATTGCAGGCATATTCTTTGTCACTGAACCACTGGGGAAGTCCCACACCTTAGGCTTATACAATGTTCTTGGTCAATTATATCTTAATTAAACTGGAAAACTTTTAAAATAATACAAAATAGACCTTGAAAATATTCACAGAAAGATTCACAGCCACTTAAACTTAACCAAACCCAATTGCCCGGTTACCTACTCTTCTCTGTATTGGTAACAGAAGCAGTCAGAGCTTTTTCTAAGACAAAGACACAATGCTTCTTCATCAGTGCCCCAACAAAGTGCCCTGTGCAAGCACGTCTTTTGTTGGCTTCAGCTTCAGCCCTGATTTTGAATAACTTTGAGAGAATGGATGTGCAGGAAGGCTTTCGAGTATCCGTGACTCAGTCAGGCTAGGCACTGCACTTGCTGGAAATGTCTTGCAATCTTTAATAATGGAAAAGAAGCTGGCTTGGCTTACCATCCCTCCTTCTCTCCCAGAACTGTCTCAGCTTTTTTGCAGATGTTTTAACACAGCTTATCTAGACAGCAGCTGACACAGGCCACTGATTCACTCTGGGTTGAAAAAGTGATCTCTTGAATATAACAATCTCTTTAGTCTGTGATGGAAGAATTGTTACTGGCTCTTTCTGTAATACGAAGAAAAAGAAAACTCAACTTGGAAACATATATGTGTGTGTATATATATATATATATATATATAGTCAGTAATACACTTCCAAGGCAGTTGGGTTTCTCTTATTTGTAATTTTTAACATGATGGTTAAACATGACTAGGTCGGGGGGTGACGTAACTTCCAGCTAATAGCCATTGTTTTCCGGGCTCATCCCAGCTTGGGCTTCTTTCTTTATTTGGTTGGACAGCGATGAGTGTGATAGAAAGCTTCAGTTTCCAGGCCTTCTTTCCACATGTCCTGACACTCTTTGTCCTGAGGTCCCCATGAAGGAAATTCATCAGAGTGAGGCTCGGGGCTACTCTGCCTCCACCCACCTTCCTTCCTTCCCAGGGGAAGACCTGTCTTGTCTTTGTGCCCAGCTGGAAGGAAGGATGAATCACTTGAACACGCTCAGGGTAGGATCTGCCCATCCATGGAGGCGCTTAACCAGCACCCTAGCTTTCTGGGCTGGTTTGCTTCTGTTGAGGGCACCAACAAGACAAGAGGGATCTGTGGTCTGCAGGTAGTTGAATGAGTTGAATTCTAAAGAGTTATTTAGAGTTAGGAAGTCTGTTATATCCATACACCTAAATTCAGCCTCCAATCTAGCATTTATTTATGATAACACTGATTAGAAAAAAAAAAAATCTCCTTCTACCACAGTCAAGCTCATAGAGACAGAAAGTAGAATGGTGGTCCCTAAGACCTGGGTCGAAGAGGAGGAGGGAATGGGGGTGTTATTAGTATTTAATGGGTATATATAGTGTTTAATGAGAATGAAGAGTTAGTGTTTAATGGGTGTATAACCTTAGTCCCAGGTTTGCAAGATGAAATGGGGTCTGGTGATGATGATTCCACAATATAATGAAGTCCTTGGGTACATAATTCCACAGAACTGTACACTCAGAAATGGCTAAGATGGTAAATATTATGTATATTTTATCACAATAAAAAATTGGGGTGAAAAGTCCTTCTAATACCTATGCCTGGGTTCCCCAGGGTTCTGACTCTTTGCGACCCCATGGACTGCAGCACACCAGGCTTCCCTGTCCATCAGTATCTCTCAGAGCTTGCCCAAGTTCAAGTCTGTGGAATCAGTGATGCTGTCCAACCATCTCATCCTCTGTCAAATCCCAGGGTTATATTTAACTGTTAGTTCCAGTGACTTACAGGAGTCAAAAGGTGGAATGCTAAAAACAATTGGACGTCCCATGATGTTTGGTTCTACGAGGGAACTTCCCCCCAGAATAACATGGTCTATCTAGTCTCCTTTTTCTCACATGGCCTTTTCCTTGGGAGAAAAACTGTCCTATTAATGCTAGAGAAGCTTTCTCTTTCTTAGAAGCACCCTGACTGGAGGAGGCAGACACAGAAGGAAGATCTTTCATCTCTACAGAGAGGTTTGCGTTGTGCAGGTGAGCCTGGGATTGGATGGGTTACTTTATGCAGAAATGAAGTATTAGGAAGCCAGTGTGGTTGTACATTGTTATGTTTTCCAATCTAGCTTTTATTCATTTGTTCGTCCAACTATTTAAGGATACCTTTATGATCTAGGCACTCTCCTACGCACTTGTGGCAGTATAACAAAGCTGTGATTTTTATCTCCATCTGCCCAGTTCTTAAGTTGTTGTTTTTAATTTAGGGCTGCACTCTGTGCCATGTGGGACCTTAGTTTCCCAACCAGGGATTGAACCTGTCCTCCCTTCACTGGAAGCAGAGTCTTAACCACTGGACTGCCAGGGAAGTCCCCTAGTTCCTAGGTTTCAATGTTTCACTGGGGAAGGAAAAAAACTGGGGGAGAAAAGAAAAGAGAAAGACACTCTGTACTGACCTCCTAGAACCTCTGCAATGAATAGATTCTCACTCTAATTAGGCCAATATGGAATACACATCAAATTCTCAATATACCCCAAACGGAAGTCAGCACACCCTACCACCAAATTCTGGCAAATGCTAGAGATATGGAAATTTAGAAAGGAAGGCTAAGAAAAAACCAACACCTAAAATTAGGACAGAGTCAGATATTCCCGTGCTCAGAGGTTAGCACGAACAGGAATCAACATAAAATGGCTAAGATTAACCATCTGCAGAAATCAGCCCAGGAAATAAGCTACCCAAGAGATGATTCACAAACATATTGCTAGCAATTTGAGGGTGCTTTTTAGTCTCACCAGGGGTCTAGTAGGCTCCTCTAAAAGGGAAGTCATCAGTTTAAAATGTAACTAGTGGAAGATTAGCAGTAATTTGAGAAATTGCAAACTGTCATAAGGAAATGATAGAGGTTTCAGATGACAGATAAAGAATATAGAAAATGAATAGCACAGTAGAATTTGTCAATGTGCCCTCACAATCTGTAGGGAAGGAAATCCGCTGACTCTAAAGACTCTTAGGGAGTATTTTAGGAATATTCCTAGGATCAAGATCAACTCTTCTTGTTTGATAGTTGGATAATTACAGCCAGATCTATCTGTTCTTATTCTGTGTTCACTAATTAGTCTGCTAATCCAACTGATACCGCTGCCGCTGCTGCTAATTCACTTCAGTCATATCTGACTTTTTGCGACCCCACTGACTGTAGCCCACCAGGCTCCTCTGTCCATGGGATTCTCCAGGCGAGAAAACTGGAGTGGGTTGACATGCCCTCCTCCAGGCAATCTTCCCGACATTTTCTGCATCTCCTTGCACTGCAGGTGGATTCTTCACCGCCGAGCCACCAGGCAAATAAGTTGGTGAAAAAAATGGTAAAGGTGGGGGAGGAGGAGACTGCAAGGAAGAGATAAAACTATGAACAAGCAAATGACCCAAATATTTAGGGATTGTCAAATGGCTGAATCAAGCCCAAGCTGAGTTCTTAGAAGCTGTAGATGGGACAAAACTTTGACCTAGGACTGCAGACTTTCAAAGTAAAATTAACCTGTGATTCCGCAACTCTCTTGGAAACTATATAACAAATTCCATTCTTAACTTACGTGTGAGTCACTTATTCATTATTGTTGTTCAGTAGGTACGTTTGTCAACTCTTTGTAACCCCACAGACTGCAGAGTGCCAGTCTCCTCTGTCCTCCACTCTCTCCTAGAGTTTGCTCAAACTCATGTCCATTGAGTCTGCCATGTTATCTAATTAATGCATTGTTTTTCATTTATTTATGTATTTCCTTTCACTTATTCAGCCAGTGTATGGATTTTCTACTTTTATGGTAGCCAGTAAAACAAATTTAGCAGCTGAAATCAATGCAAATGCATTATTTCAGTTATGTAGGTTAGAAATACAGGTCAGAATGAAGGCATCAACCAGCCAGGTTCTTATCTGGAGGCTCAGATGGGAGTTCATTTGTAAGACCATTAGGGTTGTTGAGCTTCCCTGGTGGCTCAGATGGTAAAGAATCCACCTGCAATGTGGGAGACCTGGGTTGGGAAGCTCCCCTGGAGGAGGGCATGGCAACCCACTCCAGGATTCTTGCCTGGAGAGTCCCCATGGACAGAGGAGCCTGGTGGGCTACAGTCGATGAGGTCGCAAGCAGTCAGATATGACTGAGTGACTAAGCGCAGCACAGCACAGGGTTGTTGGCAGAATCCAGTTCCTTACAGATTAGAACCAAGTCCCCATTTTCTTTCTAGTGCCCCCTTGAAGTCCTTATATGTGAGCCTTTGAACTTTAGAGCCAACAAGAGGACATTGATTCTTCTTACACTTGGAATCTCTGACTTCCTGTTACCAGAATAGTTCAGAACAGCACCCACACTATCTTGAGATCCATTACCTTCATTATATTTGCTATGTCCTTTCTGCCATGAATTGTAACACGTTCACAGGATCCAGGGACCTGGGTGTGAACTTCTTCATGGGGACATTCTGCTTACCACAGCCAACAATAATTACTGTTGATACAGACATAGTTTTACTTTTAATAAATTCCGTACTCAGTGAAAATAGCACAGAAAAAAAAAAGGTGATCATTAACCTTGTTGAAACTCTGCCAAGAAGTGATCTCTTAGTCACAAGGTTCATGAACAACCTAATTTTTTAGCCTTAAAAAATATCATTTCCAACGCTTAACTGTATTAGAGGTTCTCCACTGGTTACTTTACAGATTATCAAAGTGTGCTTTTTATGATGAAATCATGAACAGTGTACAGAAATTGCACACAAATATATAGCAAGGATATGATCTTTATAACTGATTTACTGCTGAATTTTCTACCATGTGGGGAAATGAAGATTCACATTCAAACTGGTGTTGAGAAATAAATTTCTGGAGGGTGATTTGACAACATATAGAAGAGCCTTAAAATGTGCATATTCTTTGACATACAAATTGCCCTTCTAGAAAATTCTCTTAAATAGATAATAATGGAATGGATGAAGCTTTTACTACAAAGACAACATAACATGATAGTAAAGGATTGCAAAAATGCAAGCTAAGTTGCTTCAGTCGTTTCTGACACTTTGCGACCCCCACGGACTGTAGCCCACCAGGCTACTCTGTCCATGGGATTCTCCAGGCAAGAATACTGGAGCGAGTTGCCATGCCCTCCTGCAGGGGATCTTCCTGAGCCAAGGAGCCAACCTGCGTTTCTTATGTCTCCTGCATTGGCAGGTGGGTTCTTTATCACGAGAGCCACCTAGAAAGCCCAGTAAACGATTAATGCAATCTAAACATACAAACAAAAAATGGTTAATTATACTTCTTTCATACAATGAAATGTTTTTTGATAAAATTCCTGTAGGTATTTGGAGATATAACTTCCAAGGTGAGGGCCAAACCTGGGAGAACTAGAAAGGGCTTGGATTTTTCCACACCTAATAAATTCAGAGACAGTAAAAACAACTGCGCGATGAGTCCAGGCCAAGTTCCAATACGGAGCAGGGAACGTAACATCCCCTGTTCCTGGGTGGTCTTAGTTGTGGGGAAAGACCTCGTAAGGTTTCCATAATTCCAGAGCAACACAGACAACCTGCCCAAGGTTCCTGAGACAGAGTCAGACCTGGAGAGACTGTGGTGAGTGGGAACACAGGTCCAAGCAAGGTCCCTAGAACACTTAGGTGCAACCCCAGGGCACTGGAGGGTTTCCCAGGTGGAGCTAGTGGTAAAGAATCCACCCCCCGCCCCAAACCAGTGCAGGAGACATAGGAGACACGGGTTCGATCCCTTGGTCAGAAAGATCCACTGGAAGAGGAAATGGTAACCCACTCCAGTACTCTTGCCTGGAGAACCCAAGGGACAGAGGAGCCTGGCGGGCTACAGTCTATGGGGTCGCACAGAGTTGACATGAATGAGCGACTACGCAGCAGCGGGGCAGGGGAATATCATGAACTGAGATTAGTTTCTGCTCCCAGAAGACTGAGGGTTGGAAATAAAAAGATGAACTTTATTCACATGTCTAACATATCTGAGATTTCAATACATAGCACATGAACATAGACAGTCTAGATGACGTATACTAGTCAGAAAATCCTTCCAGATGTTACATGGTGAGTGGTCCTAACTTGATCCTTTGAGATTTTCTCTAATATACATTTGTTAAGATAATGGGATAGGTATGAGTCTTAAACAGGGAAGAAATAGAATAATTATTAATTTCTAATATAGAGTCTAAAAAGTGAAAATGTTAGTGGCTCAGTCTCAGCCATCAAAGAGTCATGACTCTTTGAGACCCCATGGACTATAGCCCACAAGGCTCCTCTGTCCATGGGATTTCCCAGGCAAGAATACTGGAGTGGGTTGCCATTTCTTTCTCTGGGGGATGTTCCTGACCCAGGGATTGAACATGCATCCCCTACACTCCAGGCAGGTTCTTTACCACTGAGCCACTTGGGAAGCACATACAGAGTCTAAGCACCAGCCCTATCTAGTGGGCAATTTTGCCCCAACTATTCTAGAACTCTCTCCTACATCTGATTAGGCTTTTCTGAGGCTTGTGCTGTGTTGTGGTGTGTGAGTGCCTGGGGAGAAAGGGTCTTTCTTTTTTAAAAATATTTATTTATTTGGCTGTGCCTGGTCTTAGTTGCAGCATGTGGGATCTAGTTCCCTGACCATGGGTCAAGCCCGGGCCCCCTGCATTGGGAGCATGAAATCTTAGCCACTGGACCACCAGGGATGTCCCCCAAAGCACCAATCCTATCACTGTGTCTGTCCACACTCGTTCCCACGTGTCATGAATGAGGCGAGAGGCTTGTGGTCTTCCCAGTTACCCATGACTGAACGTGAAAGTCTCTCAGTTGTGTCTGACTCTTTGTAACCCCATGGACTATACAATCCATGGAATTCTCCAAGCCAGAATACTGAAGTGGATAGCCTTTTGCATCTCCAGGGGATCTTCCCAACCCAAGGATTGAACCCAGGTCTCCCGAATCGCAGGCAGGCTCTTTACCAATTGAGCTATCAGGGAAGCCCCACCCATGACTGGAACAGGTCTTAAAAATGTGCTTGTCCTAGGGAGGCATCACTGAGTAGCTGGGGGGCACTTCATGAGTTCTCGATTCTGTTCCAGGAAGAAGCAAAGAGCCCCTCTCCAGCCAATCCTGTGACTCAGCCTATTTCAGTAACAAAGACTATGACCTAAAATTACAAAAAATGACTTAGGTGGAAGTGTGCCTTTTATGGATGTGGTAGGTATGGAAGTCAGGTTTAATCTCTTTTAATGTTTGCACTGAACAGAAGCTTCTCTTTGGATTCATCCCACACAGCACACGTTCCTCTGTGCTGCAATGAGCTCTTATTTCACACGAGAGGTCTACTGGTTTGCAGATCTGATCAAGTGGAAAAGAATAGATTCTGAGTTAGGGTGTGAAGGTTGTAAGAACAATGCAGAAAATGGTCAGAGTCAGTTAAAAATTGTGTTCCATCCTCTGCAAACCTGGGCCTTTTCTGATTAAACAGATCACAGAGAAGGAATTACTAATATCCCTTCCCTGTGGCTTAGAGTCCACACAGATAAAACCAGAAAAATTAACTACTCTCCACCTCTGACAGATGGGGACATCTAAGAAAAAGCAATAATACAGGACATGATATATCTAATTGTGATCTTTCTTAATGCGAATAACTCCATGAAAATAATGGCATAGATCTGAATACCTGTCTTTAATTTCTTGGTAGACAAATGTGATAAAACATGAGAAAAAATTTTTAAAATACTTATACCAAGGCAGAATGAAATTTATAACCAATACACTTTGATGGCCATTAGTGCAATTAATGTAAATGGATTTTTCTCATGGGGGCTAAATAGAAAATACACCTTCACTCAGTTTGAGTCTCTATACACACTCAGAATTTTCTTGGTTCTGTTTGTTTATTATGCTATCTTTGAAGACTTCAGAGCAATAGGGAATAAAAATGTGTCACTTTGGTCTCTTTTGCCTTCAAATGACAAAACCTGTATTATCTGCTAATTTTAATTACTGTGTGTTGGTCCTTATCTGTGCCTTGCAACTGGCTGATCTTATGCCCCTAGTCATGGTCTTGGGTGACACTGGTCAACATTCAGAAGACACTCAATGTTTTCTTTTGAGAGCCTAGAATTCCTCTACCCAGATAACAGGGCAACAACCCAAGAAACCTATCCCTGCAAAGTCTTTCTCCTCCTAATTGGCCTGCTTACTAGGCAGCTGCATACATGCATCACACTTTCACTAGAACTGGACTTAACCATTGGAATTGCTCTGTTCTGCCGACTTAAAAAATGCACAATGAGAGAATTTTGAGTTAAATTTTATCTGGAGTAAAATGAGGACTATAGACCGGGAGACAGCATTTCGGCTAGCTCTGCTCCAAAGAGGTGGGGGAGGGGGGTAAGTCACTACAGTTCTGATTTTGGTGGAGGAGTATGTGCAATCCAACACATACTTTTGGCAGAAGGTTTTCTGCTTTTCACAAGGAGCAGTCATCTCCATGAAAGATTTTAGTGCTTTCCTAAGATATGAGGAGAAGCAAGAACCAGGCTTCTAAAATCGGCTCCTGAAATTACCTAACCATCTGAAGACCCTGTCCTGTCAGTTTTCCCCAGAGCACAGAGGGCCTCATTTCTGCTCTCCACCCTGAACCCCTTTGATGGGTATTGAAAGTCAGCAGCTGCAGCAGCACACGATTTAATTGTTGTAGAGGTAGATGGCAAGTGCCCATGGCAAGAGCCAACGTGTAGCTGACAGTTCAATGCTGAGTCCCCATATTTTATAGTCATTCACACTTTTACACAATCACTTTTTATCCTAAGGGAGTTTTCCTATTTTGATAAATTTGAGCCTTATTTTTATTATTTAAATTCAGAGATGAAACATGAATATTCTACTTTCTCCTGTTCACATTCATTTGTGAATTCCAGATACTTTTGGCTGTAGTCTGAATGTCTCTGTGTTCATGATACTAGTTCCTCATTATTCAAAGACTCTTTCGTATCAAGTTGGCTGTTAGCAGCAAAGTCAGACTGTCAGAAGAGCCAAGAGAAAACACTAATTGGTGTTTTTTTAATTAACATCAGGACTTCCTGGTGGCTCAGATGGTAAAAAATCTGCCTGTAAGGCAAGAGACCTGGGTTCAATCCCTGGGTCAGGAAAATTCCCTGGAGAAGGGATTGGCTACCCACTCCAGTATTCTGGCCTGGAGATCCCACAGAAAGAGGAGCCTCGTGGGATGGCAAAGAGTTGGACACAAGTGAGCGATTAACACTTTCACTACTTAAAATTATTCTTGCTTCTTATTCATGTAAGCCTTTCAATATGGGTACTAGAACACTACAGATTTTGGTGGGAACTGAGTCAAAAGAATGACTTCTTTGCTAAATAATGTAAAGAAAATAGATAACTGGGAAAAATAGATATAAATTTCTAAAGTAATGCCCCTCCTCCATGAATACAAATGCTTATTAAGTAGGGGATAATTGCATTCTATCTCATGAATATGAAACTGTAATTAAACAGTTTTCTGTTCTTGGATATATTTCTGGTTTTAACTATAAAACTAGAATGGCAATGTATATTCATGATTGTTGTTTCTCTTTAAAAGTTCTTTCTTTCTTAAAAATATTAAGCAAAACTTTCATATTATGAATATGACATTCATTAAGTATAAAATTTTTTTTAATGCCTTGGAAAATTTTTTTAATAGCTCATAATTCTGCTACTTTCAAAATTTGGAGGTTTGGAATATCTATTTCCAGAATGTATAGTATTCACAGGTGAAAGCTTGTGATACTTCACAAGGCATAGATTATAAATACAAGATGGGTAAAATTCCCTATTAAATAGTAAGTTCCTGTTATTTAAATTTTGCAAACATTTCAATTATATCTGTGAAGGTGATCTCTCTGTATTTCATCTCTATGGCTCCCTGAGTCCCTGAAGCTCAGAAAAATCTAGTCATTTTTGCTGTGGTTTATGTTTGGAATGACAATACCCTGAATATCAGTAGATATTCATTAGGTAACAATGGTCAAATATCTAATGTTTATGAGGGCTCTGCAAACAAGTTCTAAACTTCCTATGCTATCATGGGGTAATACAAATGCCCCAAACTTGCCCAGCCTGGCCATCAATTCCAAAATGTCCCTCGGAAACCCAGAGCTGCTGTGGCATCGCTTCCCAGCAGACACATCAGTTCAAGGGCAATGAATCAGGGGCTAATCTGTGCCCTAATTGGGGACTCTCTTCCCCATTGATCAAGCAAAGCCAACTTTCCTCTTCCCTCCAGGAAAATGTACATAAAGAGAAATTATGCCTGACTCATCTACTAGTGTTGAGAGTAAATAATGAAATAGCAAAGGCAAAACTAATAGACTCAATTAATTTAAACCTTCCAAATAAAATCTGACAGTTTCAGAAGAAAGGCAAATGAGCCATCTCAGGTAGGGGAGAGGGCTATGGTCTCAGTCCTATCAGAGACAGTTTGCTAGTGTGGTCATTCTTTGGGAATAAACAAGCAGGTAAATTTCTGCCTGGTTCAGCTCTGAAACTGGTCTTATTTTCAGTTTTACAAAGTTTCAAAAAAGAGGGGAGAATATGGTGAAATGTCCAAATGTGCACTTGACGTTGGACTTTCCAACAAATACATGGGCCAAGCCAAATGGAAATGACATGTAGACCTTTAAAAAAAAAACAATTTTTAATTTTATATTGGAGTATAGCTGATTGACACTGTTGTGATAGTTTCAGGTGAACAAGGAAGGGACTCAGCCATACATACACATGTATCCATTCTGCCCCAAACTCCCCTCCCATCCAGGCTGCCATGTAACATTGAGTAGAGTTCCCTGTGCTCTAGAGTAACTCCTTGTTAGTTATTCATTTTAAATGTAGCAGTGTGTGCATGCCCATCCCAAACTCCCTAACTATCCCTTCCCTTCATCTTTTCCCTTTCCATTGTGACTGTAACTTGGTTCTCTAAGTTGGTGAGTCTGTTTTGTAAGTCAGTTCGTTTCATTTCTCTTTATATTCTGCATATGAGGGATATCATACAAGATTTCTCTTTCTCTGTCTGACTTGCTTAACTCAATATGACTATCTTCAGGTCCATCCATGTTGCTGCAAGTGGCATTATTTCATTCTTTTTAATGGCTGACCTTTTGAAGTGGAGATGAGTCACTGAAAGGGCTTTCGTGTGGATAAAAAGAAGTCGAATTGTAGGAATAAATCTAACTTGTGCTTATTGATTACAGATTGATAACACAACATTACTAGCATCTGTTAGATGCTTTCACATCTATTTTTCAGATAATCTTCAAAACAAATCCTGTAAAATGATGTATCCTCCTTTTATGTGTGGAGAAACTGACATTAGGAAAGTGCAACTGACTTAGCCCAGGTCCCTGAGTTCATAAGAGGCAGAGCCATTCCTGACACAGTCTGCAAAGGCTGGGCAGTTATTACACAAGAAGTGGTGTAGAAAGTCATGTGGACACACGTCATAGACTCTGGCACAAGCTCTTACTGTGGCAAACATTGTTAATACAATATTTTATCAGAAAGAACATTTAAAATAAATATAAAATATTATCCTAACATTATATCATAATTCATACCTGTTTGGAATAATACGTGTGATCTTTATGTCCAGCTTTTCTAAACGGAGAAAGGTTAGGGCTGGAGAAAGTCCAGTTGTTATTGTTCAGTCGCTCAGTTGTGTCTGACTCTTTGTGACCCCATGAACTGCAGCTCACCAGGCTTCCCTGTCCTTCACTATCTCCTGGAGCTTGCTCAAATTCATGTCTGTTGAGTCCAAGTGACTGGGATTAAAAACAAAGCTGCTCTGAGCGAGTGGTATCTGTGCATCTCAGTATGTCCCTGGGAAGATGCTGTCGTCAGAGCCGTAGAGCGAGTTCCAGGGCACTGATGTTTGAAGTCTTATGTGCATTAACATTGTGTGTGTTAACTTCGTACTCACTTCTGCCTTCTCCTTTCAAACAGGAAGCAGATATCTGCTGTCATTTGCCTCCTCCCTCCCAACCCTCATCCTTTTCCAGTTGTCTTTCCCTTTGGGAAAAACCTCCTCTTCTTGCACTTGGAGTACATTAGCCCTTGAAAGGCTCTGCCCATGCTCCAAGGATGAGAAGAACAACCTGATTGACTTGTCAGTGCTCAGTGATTGGTTCAGAGCTGGTCATGTGACTTAGGGTAGGCTAACCAGAGTAAACTGCTTTATCTGACATATTAGCTTCCTGCGCCCACTGTAACCAATGAACATAAACCTGGTGGTTGAAAACAGACACGTGCTCTCTCTCAGTCCATGAGGCTGGAGTCTGAGACCTATTTCCCTGAGCCACAATCCAAGTGTCAGCAGGGCCGCAGTCCCTCGAGTGGCTACCAGCATTCCTGGACTCCTGGCTGCATCAGCTCCCACCTCCCCCACCCAACCCCTGCCGTGGTCACACGGCCTCTTCTTCTCTGTGTGTGCTGTCTTCCTCTGCTTCCTCTTGTAAGGACACTTGCTATTGCATTTGAGGTCCACCTAGATCGTCTAGGATAATCTCCCACGTCCAGGTTCTTAACTTACTCATATCTTCAAAGACCTTATAAGATGACACATACTGGTCCGAGGGGTTGAGGACCTTTCATCTTCGAGTGACCATTACTCAGCCTGCTACATGTGGGCAGAGTTAAAGAGAGGAAACGTGTCTTTTTCATTCTGGACTTAGGCTTCCGATGGGTGATCCTGTAGACTTCTTGCCTGAGAAGGGAATAGCAGGAAGAAGTGGAGCAGAACAGAGAAACAAGATCTGCTGACATTCCGTCAGGATTCAGCCAGGCCCCAGGCGAGGCCAGCCTCTGGACTACAAGTTCTTTTAGCCTTTAAACTCCCCTTTTGCTTAACACAGATTTTTTTTTTTTTTTTTTTTTTTTGTCTACAAATAGACCAATATAAATTTTGTCTCCACTATTAGGATACATCTTCTGAAACAGTATCTCAGATTGGTCCCATTTCATAATCTAGGGGATTGGAAATTTTCTACTCGAAGCTGATGCTTTGGAATACTCTTGTGTGCATTTTATGATCAAAGGTAGAATCAAGTTGTTTCTGAGAACTCTTGGTAGCTTCTGTTTTGCTTTTTCCATTGTCCAGAGATGTTTCTTATCCCCTCCTTCTGTGCTGTTTTTCTTTCCACTTCACCTGACTCTCACTCTATTTCTTTTCCTTTCTCACTTCAAAGGTTTCCTAATTGAAATGTGCTGAAGCAATTGAAATGTGGTTCCTTGGCGAATTTCTGCCAGACACCATAACCTTTGGACCTGCTAGCGTCTTGCTGTGAGAAGAGACAGTGTATATTGATGGAAGCTTAGAAAAAAGAATCATAAGAAAGTTCACACTGGTAAAGTTCTCCTATGAAGAGAAAGTAAGAGAAAAGAGTTAAGTTGAAAAATGGGCAATGATCTGTCAACAAATAAAATATTTGGTATAAAATATTTTGAGCATATAAAGTGAAATACATGTCACAGATACAGAAATGTGAGGCTATGAAACAAAGTAGATTTCAAGATCTAATTTCAAGAAGATGGCTTTCATAAAAGTGTTTTATAGTGTTTCTACTAACAAGGTGGAAAAATCTGGGCTGAACAGCTGAATACCTGTTGGGTGTATGGCCAGGTGAAAATTAGATTGAAGGGAGTGATGACCCATGTTTATACAGAGGGAGGTCTTTGAAATATTTGCCAAAGGCTGTCTTTCATCTGATGTGTTTATTAGTAACTTCAATCAGGCCAGAATGACACGTTTGTCAAATTCAAGTATGACATGAGCTGGAACAGACAGTGATGAATATACTGAGTGATAGAATCTAAAATGAATCCCCTCAAGCTGGATCTAAATCTAATGAAACCAAAGTTAAATGGCTTCTATATTAGGTTCACATTCAAGTTTACAAACTCAAGATGAGGGAACTATGGCTTAGCTGCACTTTAAGTGGAAAAAAAGTTATTTTTGGTTAACAGCTAGATCAACATGAGCCAAAAATGTTTTCAAGTTGCCAGAAGAGTTCACTGATTCTTGGTTGTCTGGTGACCAACAGAGTCCAGAACCAGGGAGATAACCAGGACCCTCAACCCAAAGCAGTTGCTATACTTGCAGTAAGAACCAGGTAAACTTGTTTTGGTCCAAAGGACAGGATCCAGGTGATCAATGACAGGAGACCATGTGACCTGAGGAAGTATTGCAAGGATGCTTAGTGAGCAAAATTAAAATTCCTAAGTCTTAAGGATGTGTCTTTAACATTTTAAATGATACAAAGTCCCAGGCTCTATTCTGAGAAATTTAGACTCGGTAGTTAAGAAGGAGACTTCAGTAATTTATCTTTTTACAGACCTCTCCAAGTGATGATCAGACAGATTAATTTTTTTTTCTTTTGGCCATGCAACCTGTGGGATCCTAGCTCCCCGACGAGGGATGAAACCCGCACCCACTGTATTGGAAGCATTAAGTCTTAACCACTGGACTGTCAGGGAAGTCCCGAAGACAGATTAATTTTTAAAACACAGATTTTAGATCCCAGAGCAGCTTCCAACATATTTTATATGCCTGAGAATGTTTTCTTTTCAAATTGTACATATCTTTTAAAGTATTGCTTAAAATTGACCCATCCTCAAACATATATTATGTGTTTATCCTTTGCTAGATATCAGAGTTGGGTGACACAGGAGTAAACTGCTGCTCTCAACTCAGCTTAGCCCCCAAGTTCAACCACATCAGGAGCTTTGGGAAATGCCCCACCCCCACCTTCAGCCTCAGGGGCTGTAATTACAGGGAGGACCTGGGAATCTCATTCCTAAAAATTTTCCCTGATGCATTGCCTGTGACGCTCAACAAGCCCTTTCTTTTGCTCCGGAATTCTGTCTTTCATAAATTGACGTTTTATTTCAGGGACTGCTAGGGAAGGGATGATGTAGGTAGAAACAAAGGCTAAAAAGATGAACCGACGCCTGTGGGCTAATCAGTTATGATTTTGCCTCTCCAGATGTGCGGGAGGTACCCCACCCTCTGCACATCTGCCTGTGATACAGGAGCCCCTGGGGAACCAGACCCATCATTTGTGCCCATAACAGTTTCTCAGAATTTCACACGTGTCACTCCATTGCTGATTGTGTGCACTCAGCCAGGGACACGAGATCTCCTATAACTGTGGGATTCTGTGTTTGAAAATAAAAGTCACATTGAGTATTTCAGACTTTTGTGAAACCTTCCTGGCAGCCTTATTAATTTACTCTTATTTTGGTACTCACTGTTCTTTCTGTCTGGGTGGTTATTTTAAAATGGGAAAGGAACCTAAATTAGTATTATACATTTTAAGGCATACATTTGCATCCGTCATGAACTTTAATTTATACTTCAGCCAAATAATTTTTAACAGTTGCTATAAAATCAGTTATTTAATAATAGTTTTTACTACCCTAGTGAATGCAGCAGTAGACAAGCTTAATAGCCTCGTGTCCACAACAAATTTCCAGCTATTACATTTACATCCCTCATGCCTTTGACAACTCCATGGACCAGTCAAATTCCCACTGATTGCATTATTTGAATCTTGCTAAAATCTAGTTCACCATGTGCTCACAGTAGTTTTTTAGTGAATACATCTGTTTTTCCAACCTCAGTCTCTTTTGCTTTCTCCGATTTACATCATTATAAAAACGACTGTTATTTTCAATAGAATAATTTTCTGTAATCATACATGTACCCCTTCATAGGACATCTGCAATTCAGTTCTAAGGCACAAAGAAGAAAATGTGCATAAACGAACTACATTTAATATTTATACACGTAGTAGTAAACATAAGAGGAAATTTCAAGGGGGTTAAAAAAAAGCATATTTTAGACATATGCCAAGGTAGTTAAGGAAGAAAATTTAAATTGGGCAATTGGAAATGTAAAATTAAAAAGGATAAAAATATAACACTAACTTGATCTCTCTTTTTGGCAACTTGCTTTTTAAAATTATGTTCATTTTCTTAAAAGTACAACTATGAATTTTAGTTCCTTAAACTTGAGGTAACTTTGATTATCTGAGTTTAAGAAACTCTAAAGCTATCTAATCTGATTAAGTTAAATTTATCTAACTTGTCTTTGTGCATGAGTACTCAGCTGCTTCAGTCGTTTCTGACCATTTTCGACCTGAGGACTGTAGCCTACCAGGCTCCTCTGTCCATGGGATTCTCCAGGCAAAAACACTGGAGTGGGTTGCCATGCTTTCCTCCAGGCAGTCTTCCCAACCCAGGGACTGAACCCAAATCTCCTGAGTCTTTTGCATTGGGGAAATTCTAATTTATCTTTGTATCAACCTCAACTAATAAGACTTGTTTTTTTGCTGGCTTAATTTTCTATTTATCTAATTTATATTACCAATTCATTCCAAACTCTACCTACAAATATGTAAATCTCCTCCCAGTATGTTTAAAGATGGTGAAGCACAGAAAAGCCTGGTGTGCTGCAGTCCATGGGGTAGCAAAGTGTTGGACATGAGCTGGCGACAGAACAACAGCAGTATTTTATTAATTTCATCTTCTTGCAGACATTCCTCTTGGACTCTTGACTTTGCGCATCCTTCTCTGGATCTTCTACACAGATATTCTCTTATGATCTCCTGATGCTTAAATCCTGAGAAGTCTGTCTTTGTCTGTTGCTTATCTTGTTCCTCGATTCTATGCTTTTTAAATTATTGGTTTGCTTATCTGTTGGCAGTTTCCTCAGAAGGAGTTAATTTTTTCTGAAGCTTTGCATACTCAAGTATGTTTTTCTTTCGACCTCATAGTTTACTGCAGTATGGCAGAGAATGCAATTCCAAATAGGAAATAATTCGCTTTTGGAATGTTGACAGCTCTGCTCTGTTGCTTTCCAGCCTCCTGAGCGCTACTGAGAAGCTGAAGTCATTCTGCTTCAGTGGTCCCTTTTCTGAAGCCATTTCTTCCTGTCTGGAAGCTTGTGGGGGTATTTTCTTGATCCCATTGTTCTGAAATTTCACAGTAATATGCTGTGGTTTGGATCAATTTTCCTCGATTATGCTGTACACTCAAAGAATACTTTCAATCTGGAGGAACTTCTTTCCTGGGAAATTTTCTTGGTTTATTTCCTGATTATTTCTTTCCTACTGTTTTTCTTTTCCTTTAGAGCTTCATTTTCTGGAAAATAACTATTCCTGGCCTAATCTTCTGATTTTCCCATCTTTTCCCCTATCTCTCATCTCCTTGTCTTTTTGTTTTACTTTAATGGAAATGAAATTTGTTTTACTTTAATGAATAAAATCATCAGTTTTATTTTTCATCCTTTCTACTGAATCTTTCATTTATGCTATTATATTTTTTATTTCTCAGAGTTCATTTTTATTCTCCAGATATTCTTTCTCTACAGCATCCTGTTCTTACATAAAAGAAGTGCTATCTCATTGTCCCAGGGATGTTATTCATAGAATTTTTTTTTTTTTCTCAGCCACATCAGACCAAAGCATGTGGGATCGTTCCCGATCAGAGATCAAACCTGTACCTCTTGCCTTGAGAGCATGGAGTCTTAACCACCAGATTACCGTGGAAGTCATGATAGATTTTTTTTTTTTTTTTTGGTAGATTTCATGTCTCTGTCCCATACCTGGGTTATTTTTCTCATTATTATTAATGGGTTTCTTAGTCGAGGTTTTCCCCTATTTGCTGGTGTTTTCTACTCATTTTGAAAACTGGGGTTTTATCTTATGATCGTTAAGCTATACCTCAGTAGAGCTCTAAACAGATAAAAGAGAAACAATGGGGTATTAGGATGCTGAGGGGAAGTTCTAAGCTGGTGGGTGAGGCTTGTCAAGTTCAGTGAGCCCCTGGTTGGTTTCACTGGACAATTTCAATGTCAGATTCTAGGGCGTGTCTCCTGGGCTGGTCAGATTGTTCAGAGAAGAGTATCCCCTCTGGAGGGTAAAAGCCTGGTCATCAAGTGTCCTAGGAGCTGAGTGGGGAAAAATGGTTTCGGTGTTTCAAAATTCATAATTTACACCGTTCCTTAAACTCCATTTTCAGCCTGGGACTCCCAACCTCAGTGGTGCTGGATGCCCTCAGGCAGTGTCACCTCCTGTCACCACCTTGCCTGAGCCTGACCCTCCAGTCTTCCTCCAGAACCGACGAGAGGTTATCACCTGGGTGAACAGACAAAGGATAGTTTGATTGAGAGGGTTGTTACTATAGTTGAGCAAACTTTTAACCAATCCATCTGCTTGCAGCCCACCTAGACCCCTGCTTCCTAAATCCTTGGGGACTTCAGGTCCTTCTCGAATTTCTTAAATGCAGTCGTAGTGTTTGTTATTGTTCTACTGGGTAGATTGTCATTCTTCCTTCCGCTTTTCCATTTTCAAAATTTTGTTGCCCTTGCACCCCTCCCATTTATCGTCCTTGTGATTTACTTCTTTCCCCCAACCTTCTCCCTTTTAAAAAAGATTTCCATATTTTATTCTCAAGTCTTATTTTAAGTGATGCTAATTACAGCGTTTGAAGGGGAGGATCTAATTCCATACAAAACGGAAGACGCTAAAATGTGCCCATTAAACTGCTAAAAAATAAACTGATGGTGAGAATACAACAGAAGTCCAATTTAGATTCTGCATGTTGTCACCACGTGATTATCATTATTTGGGCTTTCAGGAGGAGGCAAAGGTGCATGGGTGGGTTCAATACACTAATTTTAACCCAAAGTGGTGATGAATTTATGGGTCTTTCTGCCTTCAGTATTTTTTCCTGTAACAGGGGGATAAAGACAGGCTCATGATACTATTTATAAGATATAATCATTTCATCTGTGTACCACTTTACGCTGTACAAAGGGTTTTACATACATCTCCTTTCATCCTCCTGATACACCTGTAAGTCAGTTAGGGAAGGTACTGTGAGTCCTTTTACTTCTGTAAACTGAACATCACAGAGGTTCCTGTGCTGGAGGCCACATGCCAGCCAGGGGTGGAGGGGGGCCTGGGGGCCTGATGGAGCTATTTGAACAGAACAGATGACAAGGAGAGCATGAGAGCTGATTCTGGAAGCTGCTTGAATGTCTACATAATTTGGAAAAAATGAGCGTATTAGGCAGGGATAAAAGACCTCAGTTTCTACCAAGCAAATGGCTAAAAAAAAAAAAAAAATTCCAGGTAAACCTATGGTTAGGGAGACAGAATGAAACCCAGAAATTTAATCAAGATTTCAAGAGACCGAATTAGATTCCCTGGTACGGACGCGTATGACACAAGCCATTATCTCAGCACAAAGCCCTGTTTCTTAAGGTTAAATACGGATGTTCTTATCTTGGATGTCCTCTGGGAATCTTATTACTCTCATGGCTATTCTTCTATATTAAAGGAGCACAGAAACACAGAAGGCAGCACAGAGTATCTGCAATCACCACCTACAAGCATCTCTCTTCTCTGTGGAGCTGCACGGCCCATTTGGAAGAAATATACTAGAAACCTTGGGACTTATTGTCCTTTGTTTCATCCTAATTCTGTCATGTTTATCTTTAGCCTCTGTTTAATCAATTAACAAATGCCATGGAGTCCCTTGGCAGGGCGCCCTAGAGAAGATACAGAGGGGAAGGAGGCGGTATCCAGCCTGGAGAAGTCATTTCTTTTGATGGAGTAAGACATCACGTCACAGCAGTGAGGTCCGGGTCTCAGATCTTACCGAAATAAGGGATACTCACATCGTGTCACAGTATGTCACTCAAAATCATTCATTCATTGAACACAATCCAGCTACTTTCCTGGGCAGCTACTGAGTGATGCTGGCTGACCTGGGGGGATTAGGGGTGTGTTGGATTTGGGATTTCAACAAGAGGCATGCCATCTTCTTAGACCATCCTCTGAAACTGGGCCATTGACCCACTGTTGTTGGGCAACTCTGCCATGAGGTCCAGCCTCTTGGTTCTGCTCTCATGCACTTTTTTCTTCCAGTGTTTCACTGTGGCAGGAAGAGGGTGGCTCTCTGCCTTCCGTTCTCTTTGACTTGGACTCTCAAGTACAACCTCCTCCCTCCCAAGGGGACTGCATCCTACCCTCATAACAGAGGACATAATTGGGTACCACCGGAAGGGAGAAAACTCTGCTTGTTAAGAATATTTAAAAAAGAAATCATCTCTCGTACCCTGCCCTTTGAATTAAGCATCATGAAGGAAATACACAGAGTACAAAAAAAAAAAGGATAAGAGGTGAGACCTGGATTCATTCACTAGAGAATTCCTTCCCCAGGAGAAGGCACTCACTGCAAACTGAAGGATGAGAAAAAACCAACATGAAGATGTATGTTTACAGGCAGAGAGAACCATAAATTAGGTCCAGCAGAATAGTAAATCACATTTGATAAGTTGGTAATGAGAGAGGACAAGCAGGTGGGAGGTGAGCTGGGTCTTCTGGGTATCCCCAGGGATAGCTCCTCCTTCATGGATCACAGCCTTGCTGTGGTGAAGGAGCTTGCTGGGAATAACTCTTGAGAGTCCTTTGGACAGCAAGGAGATCAAAATAGTCAATCCTAAAGGAAATCAACCCTGAATATTGAGTGGAGGGACTGATGCTGAAGCTGAAGCTCCAGTATTTTGGCCACCTGATGGGAAGAGCCAACTCATTGGAAAAGACCCTGATGCTAGGAAAGATTGAAGATAAAAGGAGAAGGGGGCAGTAGAAGATGAGATGGTTAGATAGCATCACCGATTTAGTGGACGTGAATTCAAGCAAAGTCCAGGAGACAGTGGAGGACAGGGGAGCCTGGCGCACTGCAGTCCCCAGGGTTGCAAAGAGCTGAACAGGACTGCGTGACTGAAAAACAGCAACAACTGAGATCAATTCACCCAACAACCATTCCCAGCCACCATTCCCCTGCCTTCCTCCATGGGAGAGGTAGGGAAACATGCCACTGAACTCCCCAGCACCGTGGGAGCAAGGCATGGCTGTAGGACGTAATTTTTGCTGACAAGCTGTTGGAGACAGTCCTTTTGGGGACCTTCTCTTCCCATGTAAAAGTCAGAATGCCCCAAGAAGAAGGCATCTTGCCCCTTGCCATTTCTCTTCCTCCCTACCTGGAGGGCAGAAGGAAGCACTCATGTTTTGCGAGACTGAGGATGAGCAGTAAGACCAGTAAGACAGGAGAAACATAAGCCCTGGATAGTATGGTGATGGGGCTGCCCCATCTGGGCTGGTCACCTCCAGGAGAGAAACAGAATGGCGACTTTTCTTTTTTAAGATGTTCTGAGCAGTTTAATTCATAATTAAACTTGAACTCATAGTTAATCCTCATAGGAGCTTTAAAAAGTAACTACCTTTGTCATCCCAGTGTTTAGATGAGGAGGTTGAGGCATGGAAGGGTTGAACAATTCACCCAAATGATTCAGTCAGTGGAAAAAGCTGGACTTTAAACACAGGCAGTGGGCTCCTGCCTCCGACCCTTTGACCACTGGCTACGTGGTCAAGCATGCCAGTGCTGGCCGGGTTTTCTGTTACTCACAGATGTTTGCAACCCTAACCTATCCATCCTTAAAGGATGAATAAAGTTTAGATGGGAATTTTCAGATGATCATATCAACAAATGTCGGCGCAGTATGTGCCAGAGGGCAAGTGAGACAACTATTTGAAGAATTTATGCTAGATAATGAATCAAAGGCGAAGACAGAAAATACAGCAGAGTGGAAAGACACATACCACAGATATCACTTACATGTGGAATCGAAAATATGGCACAAATATCTATGAAACAGAAACAGACTCACAAACATTGAGAACAGATGGTGGTTGCCAAGGGGAAGGGGTGATGAGGGAGGGATGGATGAGGGAGTTTGGGATGAGCACGGCTTCCCAGGTGGCTCAGTGGTTAAGAATCTGCCTGCAACGCAGGAAATCTGGCAGGAGCCACGGGTTCAACCCCTGGGTCAGGAAGATCCTCTGGAGAAGGAAATGGCAACCCACTCCAGTATTCTTGCCTGGGAAATCCTATGGACAGAAGAGCCTGGAGGGCCACAGTCCATAGGATTGTAAAGAGTCAGACATGACTTACTGACTGAGCACACAAATGCAGACTATTAAGTATAGAATGATTAAACAAGAAGGTGCTACTGTATGGCACAGGAACTAATATCCTGGGATAAACCATAATGGAGGAGAATGAAAAAAGAATATATTAACATATGTGTCTGTGTATATATGCTACTGCTGCTGCTAAGTCGCTTCAGTCGTGTCCGACTCTGTGCGACCCCATAGACGGCAGCCCACCAGGCTCCCCCGTCCCTGGGATTCTCCAGGCAAGAACACTGGAGTGGGTTGCCATTTCCTTCTCCAATGCAGAAAAGTGAAAAGTGAAAGTGAAGATGCTTAGTCGTGTCCGACTCTTAGCAACCCCATGGACTGCAGCCTACCAGGCTCCTCCGTCCATGGGGTTTTCCAGGCAAGAGTACTGGAGTGGGGTGCCACTGCCTTCTCCCTGTGTGTATATATATATGTATATAAAACTGAGGCACTTTGCTGTAACTGGATACTAACACAACACTGAAAATCAACTATACTTCAATAAAATAAGTTTTTACAAAAGAAAATATAGCAGGGTGATCAAGAAAGGACACTCTGGGATATCTGTTTAACAACCACAGATCTACCAGCTATGACTAGCTATGGCCTAGTTATTAATACATCACAATATCTTTATTAGATTTAAGTCAGTCTGTCTTTAAGCCTCAGTTTCCTCATCTCTCAAATGGGCATAGTAATCAAACATGTCTTTTAGAGTTTCAGTCCCCTAGCAATATGCTTTGCTCATAGAAAGACTTCTGCAAATATAGTGAGATCCCCAAACATAGCGAGATAAATTCAAACGTTTTCCTCTACCGCTCGTCTCCTCCTCACAGTAATGACTGGACTCTTCAATTCAAAGTGCAACATTTGGAAACTTTAAAATATTAAAGATGAGGAGAAAGTAAAGACAATTTTTTCTTTGATGTTAGTAATGAAATGTTTTTTTTTTTTTTCCTTTTTCTTCATAGTCTAGTGAAAACCTGGCCTTATTACAGATCACAGGCCCCTGCCCACCATTGTTGCTGTAATTTAATCCGAGAGAGGACTCTGACATTGGCAGTATCATGTTTCTTAATAGTATTAGTCAAGCAGAGCTTGAAGGAAGGTACCCAGTGACTTCAAAGGATATTTTTAAGAAAGTGAAATAAGAAGGAAGTGAGAATCCATGGGAATGTCACTGGATACCATGGTTTCCACCCTGAGTTTTGGAAAAACCGCATAACCTCCAAACTGTGTTCTGAGAAAAACAGTTGTCTGGTACAAAGGCATGAGAAGTGATATAAAACGTTAGTTCAAAGCCTTTGGGGAAAAAAAAGAGGAACCCAAAGACAGTCACTGTCTCCTTTAATGAACCCCCACATGGAGAGGGGCTACTGCGTGGAGAGCTGGTGCCTTTGAACTGTGAGTCAGACAACGGGGTGCCCCCTCACACCTTCCGACTGGGCCGAGCCCCCAGACTTCCTGAGAAGCGCCTGCGCAAAGCGTCTTCTCCCTGGGCTCATTGGGGACTTAAACAGAAGATGCAGAGGGTGACTGCACAGTGACTGCCAGTGGATCCTGATAAAATCCTCATAAATCAAATGTTTCTTCCTTTGTCTTTTTTCCATATTCGATGCAGCAGCTTGCAAAGTACGGCTGATGTGTGTGTAGGAGGCTGTTACCTGCTTCGAAGGTGGCTCTCCCTCCCGGGGGCAGGGCGCATAGGCCATTCTGGTCAAGGGGGTGCTTTTGTGTGGGTGTTGTTGCCCCTGGTCCGGGAGGCAGAGGAGAAGGGGGCGACAAGGATGAGATGCTTGGATGGCATCACCAACTCAATGGACATGAGTTTGAGCAAGCTCCGGGAGATGGTGAAGGACATGGGAACCTAGTGTGATGCAGTCCATGGGGTCGCAAAGAGTCAGACATGACTGAGCGGCTGAACAACAACGACAGGAGGCAGAGGTAGAAGGAAAGGGGACAGTGTGGTCTAGTTCCGCACAGGCCCCCTCCCTGTGCACCGGCCCCAGAGTCCAGCCCGTGCAGTGCAGGGAAGACCCCAGAAGCTGCATACAAGCTTGGACACGGCCTTAAAACCATGTTTTCTAGCATCTTGACATTACCATGCAGGGACTCCACGACCAAGCAGGGAACTTTTTGAGAATATCAATCTACCTAATCATTTTACCTAAAATCGGCAAGAGGAAAAAGCTCCACAGAAACATATTTTTATAAACATAATGACCGATTTGCAAATTGTGAGCATCTAGTCCCAGCTAGTAAGATCAAATATAAGAGTTACATAGTAAACTGAAAGTTTAGTCACTGGGGGATTATTTGTAAAGAACTCTCACCCACAATGTTGTTGACACGCTTACAATGCAATAGGGTAGATGGAGCAGAAATTATTATACTCATTTTTCAGAGTAGCACACAAGAAAGGACTGCCAGGATAAATCTCATGGTTTCCTTGGATGTGGCCTTGTGTTGGGTCTGGCAGCTGTTATAAACTCAATGTGCCCAAAAGAAGAGCTTGGAAGAAGAAAAAGAAGAGAAAAGACAGAAAGGAAACCCCGCTGAAGGTCATCCCATCTAAATGGCGTGTGCCTTCATGCTTATTCACTTCAGCGGTGTCCGACCCTTTGCGACCCCATGTACTGTAGCCCGCCAGGCTCCTCTGTCCACGGGATTTCCCAGGCAAGAATACTGGAGTGGGTAGCCATGCCCTCTTCCAGGGGATCTTCTCGACCCAGGGATCAAACCTGATTCCTGCATTGGCAGGTGGATTCTTTACCACTGAGCCACCAGGGAAGCTCCTCAAACCTATTACCTCTCGCCTTTTAATTAGGCCTAGAGAAGGAATTCCTGGGGCACCTAAAGATTCGTCCTAGTGGTTTAAGCCTTTATATGCAAGTGGCTTTGAACTCTGCTTGGAGGAGCCTTGCTTTTTTCTGGTGACAGGTTCTGGCCTCAGGCAGGATCTGAGCAACTTCAAAAGAGGGCACCTGCTCCATTCTTTCTTCTGTGCAGGTGTGAACTGGGCTTCACTGGCGAAAGTTTAAATGCCCCGGTTTCTTCTGGCCCCCGTGAACTGCTAATGATGTGGTTTTCATTTCCATCTCCTTCTCCCCGGTTTCATGTACACATATTCACAAGGTGAGTGAAGCTGTGAAGTCCTGGACGAAAAATTCTATTTGCTCCCATCATGTCTGAGACTAAGCACTCTGACGGTGAGTGCGTGCACCGGGCAGAGATCTGCTTATCACTGGGTCCATGCCCCCCCTGCTATCTCACTGCTCAAGGCTTCTCCAGGTAGAGACAGGTGGGGCCCAGGGGTGGGCGGGGCAGAAACTGTGATGCACTCTGCACACTTAGGGCTTTGCTTCACCAGAGAGGTTTGTTCAGTGCCACTGACGCACACAGAGCCTCCACGTGTAATACCATTTCTACAGGAAATGGAAGTTAATTTAAATCATACAGTTGGGACTCAATTAAGTTGGACTCCAAATTCCAAGCCAGCTCTGTCTCTAACTCCCTCTCTTTCCTCCTTCTCCTTTTCTTCCTTCTATCATGCCTCCTTCCTTCCTTTTGTTCTTCATTTTCTCAACCACAACACTATCTTTGGTCAATGAAAGATAATACATCATATGAAACCTCTGCAAGGGGGCTTATTTATTTTTTCCATTTATTATCTCAAAACATGCTTCCATGATCTCAATGTGTCTCTAAAAATGAGATTTAACGATTGCAGCAGAGCCTAGAGAAAAAACTGTGAGTAACAAAAACAGCGACAACCTTTTCCTTTTCTGCTGGGTCATGTTAGCTCCAATTAAGCCACCCTGAGAGGTATTTAAATGATCTTTTTGTCTATGGCTTATCAGCAGGTGCTATACCTCTAGTGGATCAGGAAGTTTTTGCCTGTGCATGCAAGCTAAGTCACTTCTGCTGTGTCCCAATCTTTGTGACCCCATGGAGTGTGGCCCACCGGGCTTCTCTGTCCATGGGATTTTCTAGGCAAGGATACTGGAGTGGGTTGCCATGCCCTTCCTCCAAGGGAATCTTTCCGACCCAGGGGTCAAACTTGCATCTCTTATGTCTCCTGTATTGGCAGGCAAGTTCTTTACCACTAGGGCCAACTAAGAAGCCATTCTGCCTGTGGCTAACCTCAAAATTCAGCCTAACATTGAGGATAGGTAGGAATGGGTTGTGGTCAGATCAGTGTTCTTTTTTAATTTACATTTTGACTTTCCTGGGGTTGGACAAGCGTCATAGGCTTACTGATGCCCAAAACACCACGGCAGTACAAATGATGGGCAGTGTGGGCTCCTGCCCTGGGCCTGGACCTTACAGGGTCCTGAGTATCAAAAAACAAACATATCATGGGGCCCGTGGTCATCTTTGTCACTAGGGACCTGATGCTCAATGTTGAGAGACCATAAAGCATCCCCCTAAAGATCAAAGCTCAAAACCAGCTTTGCTCAGGCTCCAGAGAAATGCTTCCCCTTGGCTTTTGATCCCTGGTCTTGGAAGGGAAGGCACTGTCAAGACTTCCAGGGTGGACTGCCACTGCCACGGCAGATGGACACACCTCAGTGTGTAGGTGATGTCACCGCAGAGCCACTTCCTTAAAGGAAAAGTCAAATCAATTAAAAATCAAAATCTTGGGACTTCCCTGGCTGTCCAGTAGCTCTTCTTTGTGGAGCAGTATAATTTGAAATCTAGGTTGGATGGAGAGGAATGTGACTACTCAGACCTCAGTCCTGGACAACAGAATTTTTGCCAGGATCTGGCCAAACCTATTGAAGTTCTGCATCGGGATTTGAGTCAAAACCAAAAGTAGGGACTTCCCTGGTGGCCCAGTGGCTGAGACTCTGTGCTCCCAGGGCAGGGGGCCTGGATTCCATCCCTGGTCGAGGAACGAGATCCCACATGCTGCAATTAAAAATCCCTCTGGCCCCAACGAAGATGGAAGATCCTGAGTACCACAGAGAAGACCCAGTGCAGACAAATAAATAAAATATTTTTAAAAAGAAAAGGAATCTTCCTACAACTATAGGGAAGATTTTTAATTTTCAGATTTCAAGAATCTGAGGTAACATTTTTGACGAAAATATATCCTCAAGTTTGCAGAATTTGAGTACACGAATCCTTTCTCAGTGTTTTTCCAGAGAGCTTTCTGTGATGATGAAACATTCCGTATCTCTGTTGTCCACATGTGGCTACTGAGGACTTGCAAGAACCACTAAGGAACAAAACCAGGCGAAATGTGGTTAGAAACCTTCCACACAGAACAACATAGCTTCTGATCATTGCTGTCACCAGAACACAAATTATATGATAATCTCCATGATGACAACATTTGAATGATTTTACTAAAATAAGGGGAAAATTATATTTATGAAATACTTAATAATGCATGAATTATGTATGTCTTTATTACTGATCCATATAGCCAACGATCAATAGGAAATCTAGATACATACAGTGATATATTCAGTTGTCTTTGATACTTTGCTAACTTTAGACATGTGAAAACCAGAGGCCTTCTTTTTTCATATTTATTTGGCTGCACTGACTCTTAGCTGTGGAACTCAAATCTTTAGTTGCCATATGTGAGATCTAGTTCCCTGACCAGGGATCGAACCCTGCCCCCCTGCAGTGGAAGCCCAGAGTCTTAGCCATTGGACCACTGGGAAAGTCCCTTGAAATCTTTAGATATATGATAGGGGCTGGCTTTACAGCACCCCTAACTCTGACCAGCCATTCTGCAAATATCACTGCTGTTCCCAGAGAGACAGGAGTGTCATGTGATTGGATTAAAAAAAAAATCTTCTCTGCTTAGGGGGAAAAAAAAAAACAAGTGACAGGAAATATCCCACTGGTAGGACTCTTACAGCATCCTTCCTTAGAGGAAGTCAAGTCCGTTCCTTCTGATACAGGTCTTCCATCTGGGCTCAGTGCTGCTTTGGCCAGTTATCTGGAAGAGGGAGTGAATAATCAGTAGCAGTTAGAATGGCCAGGGATTGAGCTGCTGGCAAAAACCCCATCACTGTTTGCAATGTGGATTGAAGGCTAATAAGGGCAGAGTCGGCTTAACACTGTAATATTTGGAGATCAGAGACAATAGAAATTCACTGGGCCTCCCGCTGAGTTTTAAGTAACCAGGGGAAGGGACACGGCACTTTCAGGTTACCAGGGCAGCAGGACTGGGAGGCCCCTCAGGGCTTTTCTCTCCACTGCTGCGGGGACCCCTCTCTGTGTACCTGCCTCCCATGCCCCCATCCCCCCAGGCACCTAACACATCCTTGCCCCAGGGTGGGGTGTTCTATGTTTTCTCCTGGAAGTCACCAAGGGAGTGAGTCCTAGGGGCCCACAGTGGTGACCTGCTCATTCTCTACACTGATTTTTGCTGATTTTTCCCTCTGTCTTACTTTTTGTACTGTTTCCTGGGATTACTTTCTCAATAGAACCTAAGACCACTTACACTTAAATCCTTACCTTCAGGCCTGTTCCTGGGGGAGCCCAGAGTTAAGACAGCCTCCTGCACAGAGAACAGTGCCTGGGAGATACATGCTTTCAGAGATCTTCGGACAAGTTCACATACTACTGTGCAAATGATATCCTATCCTAATATTAACATCTTCACTCAAAGAAATTACTTGGAAAGAAAATGACTAGATTGATGTCTCCCTCCTTATCTGGGTCCATTTCACATTTATTAACGTGACAACTCCATTGGAAAGCACCATAACCATTTTTTAAAAAAAGCAAATTTGGGCTCCATCACAGTGCAGGCAGGACCTGGGTGCCAGGGAAAGCCCTGGGGACAGACTCTCCCTGCTGATCCTCAGAGGTATGTGACTTGCCTGCTTCTCCAGACTTCAAATGCTATTTTGCAATCGAGATAAGATAAGTCTCAACAAGTACAGATTTGCAAGAAGAGGTTGGGTGATGTAATGTCCTTAAGAAGTAAATGATTAATACAGAGCCCCTGAAAAGGCACTTCTGATAAATAAGTGGAATATAATAAGTGGAATTGTGTAACATATAATATATAATATTATTATATAGGATATAATAAGTGGAATTCCACAAGAAAGAGGGGCTGTTGGCTGGGGCACAACAGGCAAAAGTCCAGTCCATCAGTTGGCCCTGGGCACGTGACAGCTATGACATATCCCTGTTTGTTGGTTCTAGGGTCCACTGGAGACCTCAGGGTCAAGGTGAGCGTGGGATCAACTCACCTTTTGGGCCTTTGTGAGGACCGGCTCGGGGTAGCCCCGGGTACACCTGACTGAGGGGTGTGTCCTCTTGCTGGAACATGTGCTTCTCACCTGTAGTTACTTGGTTTCTAATTGAACCTCTACACAGGCCTTCTATTGTGCTCATATAGGTCTGGCGTCTACAGACGCTCGGTGCTGGCTCCCTGTGTCTATTCAGAGGAAAACAGAAATAGTTCTTCCCCCTCCCGTCCCCCCCCCCCCTTTTTTTGCAATCTTACAAAGTGAACCTCTTTACTGAAGCATTAGAAGCTTTTTTATCCACTTAATCAAATAGGCATTCCAGACCCCAAACGGTAAATTATGTATTTCCAGGCATCATTCGATTCACTCCCCACGCCTCCTCCTCCGGCGTTTCCCAACACTTTGCACCAGATACAGAAATCACAGGTTCCGTAGGTCCGACCCCTCGTTTCGGTGTGACCACCGCCTCCCGCCCACGGCCGGCGGCTCGCTCGGGGTCCCCCACCCCCGACCCCGGGTCGGCGGGGACAACATGAAGCGGCCCGGTGCGTCCCGCTCGGTGGGTGCCGGGCTCCGGGGCGCGTGTGTCCCGCGCGGCCGCTGCGGGGTCTCGGTGCCCGCGGCCGCCGCTCTCCGCCCGGGCGCCTGCCAACTTCGAGTCGCGGAGAACCCGCAACCCTTCGCAGCGCCCCGGATCCGCCGGCTTGCCCGGCCCGCAGCCGCCGGGAAGCGCCGTCCCGGCGACTCCCGGCCCCGCCGGCCCTGCCCGCCGACCCTGCCGTCCGGCGCCGGGATCGGAGCCGCCGTTTCTCCTGCCCCGCTCGCCAACTCCCGGCGGCCCGTGACCCGGGACAAACTTCTGGTCCAGGCGCGGCCCCGGAGCGGTCACCCTCCCGGAACCCTGCCGCGAAACCGGGGCCGGGGAGGGAGCGGGCGGGAGGGAGCGAGTGGCACCGCCCGGCCGCCGCTCCCGGCGCGGTGACGCCGTCCCCGCGGCCGCCCCCCGCCCGGCTCCCCCGGAGGCGCCGCGGCCGCCGAGCACCGAGTGCGGGCCGGCGGGGCCGGGCGCTCACGCCCTCTAGCGGGCCGCGGCGGCCGGGCGGCCGTGACGTGGGCGCTCCCTTCAGCCGGCCTGCGGGGCCCCGCCAGTCAGTCGGGGAGCAGGAGCCCCGCGCGCAGCCGGCGCGGGCTCGGCCATCGGCGCGCCGCCGCCCGGGGGCTGGCTCGGCTGCCCGCGCAGAGGCGGCGGGCGGGACGCGCGCGGCCTCGGCCCCGGCCCCGGCCCCGGGCACCGCGGCGCCGGAGGCTCGGGTCCCGAGCCCAGGAAGAAGAACCAAGCCAGCGCAGCCGCCGGCACGGAGGGCGGATTTTGGCTCCGCGGGCGCGCCCTCCGCTCCCTTTCGCAGCCGCGCCAGCTTCGAGCGGGGCCGGCGACAGGGCAGGGGGACCCTGGCCCCTCGCCCCCCGGCCCCGAGAGCCGCCGGAGTTGGGACTTCTGCAACTGTTGGCACTCGGAGCGTCTGATTCTGGTTTTGGCTGTTCACCCTCTTCTCGCCGCCTTGGAGGCACAGCTCCTGGCCACCCTCCGCCCTCGCGCCCACCCAGCGCCGCCGGGGAGCGGCCAGGGGCGCACTCGGCACCATGAGCCGACTTGGGACTTGCCTGGTCACTTTGACCGGACTTTTGCTAACTGCGGCGGGGGACTCGTTTTCAGGTAAGCGGGGCCTCGCTTGCAGGGGCCTGGGGCGCGCGGGCCGGAGGGGGGCTCTGGACACCGGCAGCTCCGGGGTGGGAGAGCCCGAGCGGCGGACGGCGAGGCCGGGCAGGGGGCACGGCGGGATGAGCACCGCGTCTTCCCGTCCCCGGCGCGGGAGCGGGGCTGGCGGGGAGGGTGGGCACCTAACGCTCGGGCCGGCCGAGCGGAGGAGCCCCGGGGGCTGGCCCGGGAGTCAGGCTCTCATCTCCGCCCCCGCCCCTCCGCGGCCTGGGCGCGTGTCCGCGAGGACGGCGCCACTCGGAGTCCCCGGTCGGCTCCGGGAGCAACAGCAGAAAACTTTGCCTGAAGTTGGGAGCTGCAGCCGCCGGCCGCCGGGCGTGGGCGCTGCGCGGTCCTTCTCGCCGCGAGCGGCTGCCGGGCCGGGTCGCCGTGCCCGCTGCGCCCGCGCGATCGGTGGACCCGGCGGCGGCGATCTCCAGTTCTTGGCCCTCCCGCCTCCGCCCAGCCCGCCGAGGCCGTGACCTCCGCTCGTACTGGCATTCGGGAGGCTGCCAGGGAGAGCCGAGGCGGCGGCCTCGCAGGTTCCAGCAGGGTGATCGGCGGCCCGGCGGCAGGAGGATCGGGCCCCAGGGTCCCGTCAACCGCGGCTCTGGCCCGCCGGGCTCTTCCTCCGCACCTCTGGCCCCCGGAGCACTCGGCTAGGGGCAGCGGTCACCCCGCCCCGCGGCCCGCGGCCGGGCGTGGGCAGGAAAGGGAGTGCGGGGAGGTGCCCGCTGCGAGCCTGCAGTCGGAGCCCGGAGAGCTCCGTGTGGGAGGACGCGTGGCCGGGAGTTGGGGGTCAGGAGGGGCGCGAACCCCGCCTGGTGTTACCTGCAGCACACACGTGGATGGACAGCCAACGCTTGCACACCTGCACACTTGTACACTTTCTCGCGTGTGTGTCAGTTTCATTAAGGTCTACGTAGAATGGTGGACCTGGGCTTTTTTTCCTTTTAATAAAAAGCCTGTTATTTGGCCTTGAACTTGGGCTCCAAAATAGGTTTCTGTGTTTATTCGGGAGGAATGAGTAAGTTGAATTTTTCTTTTTTTTAATTTGATGAGGGAGAATTTCACTGATGGTAAAACACATATTTTAAAACGTTGGAGACTTCCGTCTGGCCTTCCGACCGGTGGAAACTTACATCTTTACTTCCTGGAGCCTGGGGGACACGCAGGCGCAGAGGCCATGCCCCGTGTTGCTGAGCCCCGAGACCCTTGACCACAGTTGGACTCCAAGGAAGCCCAGCGTGGAGTTGGCTGCTCGCTGTGTGCTGTCAGCTTCAATGCAGAAATACCCTTTCCCGAAGTTTAATATGCCCTTCACTGTGTGGTAATTGCACGTGCGCCAGAGGACTTAACAAAACGATCCACTGCTGTCTGCTATAAAATTGATGCCGATTTTGGCCTGCGTTCTTTTTTACTGGTGAGTTATGGAGTAGACTCGCTAGTTTTAGAGCCTTGTAACTCATTAGTGTTAGAAGCCAAGGATGAGGGCCTCAGTGATGGTTTTCTCTTTATTAAGATCCATAGCTCCCTGCCTGGGATTTGTTTCAAGTTAAGATGCGTGAGAAAGCGTTTGGATGGATTTTCAAGAAGTGGGTAAGGGATTGGGGTGGAGGTGGGGAACAAATATTTATGTAGCTTATTTAAATGATCAGTTTCTCATCATTAAAAGGAACTTCAGCCTAAGTAGTACTGACCTGTGTCCTTGTTAATGCTTATGTAAATTAATAGTCAAACCAAAAGAGACTTTGCTTTTACTAAATTTTATCCAGATTTTTCTTTCAGAGGAAGTATATCATTCTATTTGTTTGTTATCCTACCAGTAATTGAACTACTGTGCCTTCATTTTTTTTTTTTTTAAATTTGGAAAGCCAGAGTTAACCTAGTATGGAGAACTGAAGGGCAGTATCCCAGAGAATGCTTAGAAATGATGAAATTAAAAAAAAATTGAAGTCGGCAAATTTTGTGTGTGCAGGGATCAGATAAATTGCAGTGTATTATGCTTTTGCCCTCCACTTTGGGTTTTAGGTAGTACCTGTGGGAAGTGCTTAATGCTTTGGAAAAGTCAGTTTTTCATTTTTGAAATTTTTTTTATGTTGGGAAAGTTAATTCTGATGTTATGAGTGATACCGACACTTACTTCTCTTTATGAGTCTTCTGGAAATTGAAATATTTGGCTGCTGGTCACCTGACATGGGGATCCTTTTAGAGACAGAGAAAGGAGATTGTAAGTGGCTTGAGGGCAAAGTCAGTTATTTTTCCTTCTTGGTTCCCATAAAACACTTACACAGAGCCCTAGACCCAGCAGACACTCACGTTTGTTGAATAAATGACTGATGTGAATTCTGATCATTTGCAGACATTCAAATTGTACATGAACTGGCTGACACAAGGGAGGGAGAGGAAGGACTATCAGACATTAGACTGGCTTGCATTGTCCCAGTTTTTGAAATTGACATTTTCACCACAGATTTTTCTCAGCCTCAGTGCAACCAATGGACTGAATCAGGAGGCTTTATGTAATCAGTGGAGAGGGTTTTTTTTTTTTTGTAACCAAGATTTGTACACAAGACACTTTGCTGTTTCCCCTCTTTTGGAATGCATTCACAATTGATGTGATTGCTGATTAATCATTTCTGGAGGGTACGGCACATAATTTAGATGCTAGATATAGGAACTAAACATATTGGAAGAAAACAGAAAAGAATTAGTTTTTTTTTTTTGTTCAGGAGGCCTTTTATTTACTCTAAACTTTTCATTTTAAACGTCACTTTCCATTTTTACAATTTCTAAGTTGTTAAGCAAGATATTGGAGGCTCAGTTTCTGCCTTCTATCTAGGCTCTGTATGATCATTCAGAAGAACTTCTGCAAAAATATATGCAAGTAAGAAGCAAGGCAGAAAGTGAAATCATTTTTGCTTCTGCTTAATATTGTCTTTTCCATAGTGAGAAGCCAAGTAGCTGGCAAGTCATTCTTCTTTGACCCATTTTCTTAAAAGCCAGGTGGTAATATATACTAATCAAGGAAGTGTTTGGTTTTATATAATAATGAGATTGATGTGATAAGTTCTAGTAAGCAGCCTTGGTTTGCAGAAATAGAAATACAAACAGATTTCCACTACAGTGTTTAGAACAGATTAAACCTTAATATAATTTTGTGAGTTTGAAACTTTCCTGAAGAAATGTATTCTTTAAAATACTCTTTTAAGGACAGTTAAGGGGGAAACAGCTGAAATCTGAATGGAGTCTGTAGTTGAATTAGTAGAATTGGGACTCTGAGTAGTTAAGTCAGATGTCCCCACAAGGGGAAGGTGGGAGAAACATGTACTTGAAATCTTTGTACTATTTTTGCAACTTTTCTATAAGTTGAAAATCATTTCAAAATATAAGATTTTACAGTACCCTTTACAGAGAGTGTGAATAGATTTGTTAAGCAGTTTGTTTTTTTTCTTTTTCGGATAACTAGAGTTATGACGTTTTACGTTTTTATGTTACTTTAATGAGATTGATAATGGATGTGATGAAAAGATTGCAAATTTAAATCACTGTGCATGAAAGAGATATACCAAGAAATCACTTTACATTTTTAGTGTTATGTGGATGTGAAGAAGTATTGCTTGAGCTTAATCAATTGTTCTGATCTGCAAAATCACAGGGTTTAGTCTGATGTTTTCAAAGGGTTGGTTCACAGATTTTCAGTAGAAAAGTTACTTACGTATACTGATATATAGATAAGTGTGTATATAATTTGAGTAATTCTAAATGAACTTTCCCTAATGAGCAAGTAATCTGAATTATATCTTCAGATGATATAAAACCCTGTATGAATGAAACACAGCCTTTTGTTTTGGGAAAAGTTGATTTTTGAATTTAGATATTTCTCTGACAATTTTATGGATGTCGGTAGCTTTATTTAAAAATTTTATAGTTTCATAACAATTGTCCATTCTAGGAACTGATCGGCTGCATGTTTCTGTTTCAGTAGAGGCACTGTTTTGGGTTAAGTAGTGTTTCTCTCAGTTTTTGTTTTAGGTTTAGTTTTCTAGAATGAGTGTGTCCAACCTGAATATCCTAAGACATAGTTTTCAGTTAGGGGACAGGCATTTTAATAAGTACTTACATACTTTTTCAACAGTATAACATTTCTTAAGGCAGTGCCTACCGTGCTTTGTAATTCTAGGAGTCTTCTCTTTGAAAACCAGCTTTCCCACAAACTTTTCTCAGGCTTCTTCTTATCTTTAGGACTATAGCCTGTTAATTGGCTTCTTTGGTAAGTGAGAAAAGGTTGCATTACTTATGTTTTTCAAACTCATCAGTGAAAAGTTTAAGGAAGATGCACAATAACATAGACCTCCCATCGTAAGAGGATGCTGTTTCTCCAGTTCCTAAAATACTCCAGTGGTTTAGCATTTAGTCTTAATCAGAAAGACTGCTTTCAGTCTGTTGCTCTGAAAAAACTCAGTGGAGGAAAACAGTAGGTAGGGCTGGTGTTAGGTGGGAAGTAGGAAAGTTTTAGTCATCACCCCCATAGCCTGTGGCTCCCTGCCTTCCAGGGGCCAGCTGGCAAGGTCAGGATCTGATGAAGAGGTGGAAACATGGGGAGGGAAAGAGAACACGGGCCGAGGAGGGTAGGGGGTTGTGTGTGCTCACGTGTAGGAACACAGGTGTGCAGATCTTGTTAGGATTGTGTGCAGGTTAAGGATCCAGAGAGGATCAAGTGTGCAGGAAAATCAGGCCGACGTCCTACACCTGGGTGGCTTTAGGTTGCCTGGGGGGTTGGGCCTGGGAGTGTTGAGCCAGTGCTTCCTCTGAGCTGCGTTTATACCCATGCTGCTCAAAACCAAGTGTGCTCAAAGGTCACCAGGAGCGGTCCTTCCCAACCTTGGTCTCTATGGCTGGCTGAGGTGATTCTTTTGTCCAGGTCCCCAAAGCATCCGCAGGTGATCCTGGCCACCTTTTGAGAAACGTTATTCTAAAAGAGTCATCCTTGGATGAACAGCCTGAGCGTCACTCAGGAACAGGTAGACAGGTAGACTCCTGGCCCCACCTAGAGGGATAGAAATCTGAAAGTCCAGGGTGGGGCTGGAAGCATGGGGACAGCAGTAGATGCTAGAACTAACCCTCCAGGCGCTTGGGATGCTGGACAGAGCGTGAGTTCTGAAAGGCCTGGGATTCTCAGCCTGCACTTTTCAGCCTCCCTTGACAAGAGCAGAAAGTACCGGAGATACAACTAAAACTCACATCCACGCACTTAGTAACCCCCACCCCCACTGTGAACACAACCCAAATTACGAAACAGGCTGATGTGATGGTGTTGTGACTCTCAGCCTCTTAGCGTGGCATTTCAAATAATGGTCTTATCTGCAGAAGATATTGGATCCAGCCAGTTGTAAAATGACAATGAAAAAAAGTTTCCTTTAATTTTACTTAGCACAATGTAAAGTTTTAATTAAATTTTGCAGTCACTGAAAATTAGCCACTGGAAATTTCTGTGGGTTGACACTGTGTTTCGAAGATATTTGTTGACTTGTTATATTAAGCACAAAGCCCAGTGCACCTATTAAAATGATGCTTTCTATTCAAAGTGGATATTGAGCAATACTGTTGGGAAAGCCCCTTTAGGGGATTGTGGAAGGCATTGGGGGTGATCGTGGACAAAGATCAGAAAGATACAGTTACCATACTTTGGAAAGTTGTCCAATTATTTAAAGTTTCAAAATCTACTGAAATAGAAACAAGGAATTTCTTAGGTAAGAGTGAGGAATTAATGTGCATAAAATTTGGAATTTTAATATGAGAATGTGACACTTTGCCTTTAGAAATGAACTTCATTTCCAAATAGAAGAGCAGAGCTTTTTAATATAGACCTTTATAAAGTACTGATAATGCACTCTTATGGGTCTCCTAAGATAGCACCTCGTTTTTCTGTTTTCTGCCAAAGACCATCCCTGCTTCTCTATCCTTAAATGCTCCAGGTAAACAAAATGGATTGTGATGTCATTTAACGGATTTATCTTGAAACGCTGTCAGCAGACTTTCAGAGACTCCATGGCGGGCAGAATGCTTTCCATGCGGCAGGCAGGCCTCCAGCTCCCTGCTCCTCTGGCCACTGTCCCCAGCCTATCAGCAGGTGTAGCTGCCTAGTGGGTATGAAGGCAGGGGTATCACCTAGCCTCGCCCGCACAGCTCCCCGGATGCGTCCACCTAGAGCTGAAGGAAGGCAAAGTATGGAGGGAGCCTGCACCTGCTGTGATGACTCGTTCACATCAAATGAAATTCTTCAGTGGAAGTTGCTGCTTTAGTTGTAATTCACTTTGTTTTAGTTCAAAACTGACCCCGGGACAACTTCAGACTCTGTGGTGTTTATTTCTCCTTTGTTCCTCTTTTTGGCTGTATCCTGTGTGAGTACTGAGGAGAAGGCAATGGCACCCCACTCCAGTACTCTTGCCTGGAGAATCCCAGGGACAGGGGAGCCTGGTGGGCTGCCGTCTATGGGGCTGCACAGAGCCGGACACGACTGAAGCGACTTAGCAGAAGCAGCAGCAGCAGTGTGAGTACTCAGTGGTGTCCGACTCTTTTCGGCCCCATGGACTGTAGCCCCACAGGCTCCTCTGTCCTTGGGGTTTTCCAGACAAGACTACTGGAGTGGGTCGCATTTCCTTCTCCATGCCTGTATCCGAAGTGGCCATTATTCTGTGTATAGCAGTGGCACTAGGAGAAATAGATGATCTGGCAGCTACCTAAGAGTTTAGGGTAACTTATGGAACTTTCTCCATCAAGTCTTTCGGTAATCGACCAGAAAAGTGGCCATGTGTAGATGTGTGACATAGATACGAAGAGCATGGGCACCTCGCTTCTGTCTGCAGGAGACCCCTTTCCCAACATTGCTGGTTCAGGTATATAATGCAGGCAGTCATTAAAATTTGCATGGACACGTGTTTGCGACCCCATGGATTATAGGCCACCAGGCTCCTCCGTCCGTGGGATTTCCTAGGCAAGAATACTGGAGTGTTACCTGAATTAGTCCATTTTTCTGCTTAAAACTGAGAAGAATCCCGAGTCCTTAAAAACTGTTTCTGTGATGTGAAAGGTTTGGGCCCTGAGTTGGAAGCAGAGGGACGGTGGAGGATTGGATGGAGGGATCTCACTTACTTTCACGCTGGGGCTGCAGGAGAGGGAAACTGTGATGGTCAAGAATCCAGGACCTGCAGCTGAGAGAGAATGAGGGTCAAATTGTCAGAGGCTTGTCAAAACAGAGTTTTTAGACTCTCCCTTGGAGGAGGGGGCTAGCATCTAACAGAATGATTTATTTAAAAATACAACAGCCTAGGCAGAAGCAAAGCATGTGGTTTTTATGGGCCTCAGAACAGAAACACTTACAGAGCATCCGTTTGTTTTCAGATGGTTGAGGATTCCCTTTCATCTCTTTCCTATTCAATATGCAGAAAGCAGATTTATTGCAGACTGTGAGAATATGTTTTAGTTCGAGTTACCATGGAAGGCAGAGGCCTGGTACTTCTCCCTGATTCTAGTGGTGGAATCACAACAGGGTCTAACATGGGCTTCTGACTGTGGATGGGATGGGGAGGCGCTGGATCACGCCCTTCCTGCAGTCCATTTTGAGGGTTTCTGTTTGATCTGTCTTCTCTGGTGTAGTCTGAGATGTTTTAAATAACGTCATAACCACAAGTTTGAAGTTGGCTCATTGTGATATTCTCCCTAGATACGAATATAAAGTTGTCTAAAGCATTTCTTTTAAAATAAATACTCGTATAGAATCAAGTTGCAGTGTTTAGCATTTAGTAATCACATATTCTTCTTATACAGTTCCTGGGGTTCTCATAGCAAGTATACTGGGGTGGTTTGCCATCCCCTCCTCGAATGGATCACATTTTGTCAGAACTTTCCACTAAGACCCGTGCTTCCTGGGTGGCCCTGCACGGCATGGCTCAGAGCATTATTGAGTTACACAGCCCCCTTGGCCATGACAAAGGGGTTACCTGATGCCAACAGCTGGCTGATTGGAAAAGATCCTGGTGCTGGGAAAGATTGAAGGCAGAAGGAGAGTAGGGCGACAGAGGATGAGATGGCTGGACGGCAACACCGATGCAATGAACATGAACTTGGGCAAACTCTGGGAGATGGTGAGAGACAGGGAGGCCTGGCGTGCTGCAGTCCACGGGGTCGCAAAGAGTCGGACATGAGCGGGCAACTGTACAACAACAACAGTCACCTAGTAAATTAATGAAGTTAACGTATTTTTGCGGAGAAGGCAGTGGCACCCACTCCAGTACTCTTGCCTGGCAAATCCCATGGACGGAGGAGCCTGGTGGGCTGCGGTCCATGGCGTCGCTAAGAGTTGGATACGACTGAGCAACTTCGCTTTCACTTTTCACTTTCATGCATTGGAGAAGGAAATGGCAACCCACTCCAGTGTTCTTGCCTGGAGAATCCCAGGGACGGGGGAGCCTGGTGGGCTGCCGTGTATGGGGTCACACAGAGTCGGACACAACCGAAGCAACTTAGCAGCAGCAGCAACATATTTTTGAATGAGTGAATGATTGAATAAAGTTCTTGTAGGGAAGAAAAAGCAGAAATTACTTCTGCTTACTGCTGATTTTTTTTTCTATGAAGTTTGATTTTTTAAAAGCATTTGTAATAATCTTAACCGTGTGCTCAGGTGGTGGGTTTGGTGCTTGATACCCTTAGAAATTAATAAGCACATAGAGATTCAGTTTCTAAATTTAAAGGAAAAAGGTTACCTTTTGTTAATTAAATGTGTAAAAATGAGCCTATAACTTTTATCATATGTAATAAAAATGTATAAATCAGTTACTGCCATAAAGTAGAATTTTGGTATTATACTGATCTCTAAGAAAAAAAATGAAATTCACTATGTGGTAGATAAGCATAATTTGATTTTAGTTTCTGATGTATTAAAAGAAACGTGTATCACCAGGAAGAAGCTGCCATGACAGAGAGTAATAGATATCATCTCCTGCTTTATTTCTGATATAGAATGAAATTGATCACACCTGCCTAGAGCTCAGCCCGCGCATTCCCATCGCTCGTCTGTGGTACAGCAGGCAGGCTCTCCTTGCTTCTTCATTCACTGTGGCGTATTCTCAAGCGAGGAAACTTAATAAGAAGAGGCTGCTTTGACAGCAGTCTCATGACCTGTGTTCTCCACTTCCTTGACTTTTCGCATCTGGGCGTCTGAACGTGGTGTGATGTCTCCCCGATCGTCACCCATTGGCACATGTCCCGTGTGTATGTTATGGGGATCCTTGCTGTGTTGTGTCTGTTTGTCAGTGACCATTTCATCCTGTTCGGGTGGCTTTTTAGAGAGTCCCTCCCTTTTGTTTCCAGCCCCTGTGGGGAGCTTGCTGAAAGGCCTGTGTTGCTGACCCTCGGAAAGTTTGGCGTGGGGTCTGGCCAGTCCCAGTGGGGCTCAGACCAGTAGGTGTTGTTAATTAAATGGCCTGATATCGGCTATGGGGTCCTGGAGGGGAGGAAAGAGGGCAGAGACCGCCCTCCTAGCAGATCAGGTGTTCCTGATTTTGAAATCTCTTTCTACTTCTGAACAGCAGCGTGGCCTTGGATATGGTATTTGATTTTTGAGCCTCAGTTTTGTTTTCTGGAAAAACACTTTGTAGGATTATGGTAAAGACTAAACAAGCAGACCAGTGCTATGAGGTTGGGAGGCACCCACATCCCATGGGTGTAACCACATAAGCTCCCTACTTTTATGTCAAAAAGCCTTGTATATTGACCGTTTCATATGGTTCAAACTTCTCTGGGTCCAAGACTTTGGTATTTGAGTGTCCTGGGCGCTCAATGGGTGATGTTTGTAGAAGTGCTCAAAAAATATGTATGTTATAAACATAAGGCCAATATTATATTTTAAGAGAAAAAGAAACCCTGAGAATTACAAAATGACCCCTCAGAATTGGCACCATGAAAAGCCAGCACTGCCTAGTTCCAGAAGGCAGTTCTGGACACCTGCATTGGATTCCCCTGAAGCTCTTCTTAAAAAAAAAAACAAAAAATGAAGATTTCTGGCCCTGCACAGGTACTGAGTCATAGCCTCTGGAAGGGGCCACCGAAACTGGTAAAGAAACACCCTGGACCCCGAGATCTTCATACTCGCTAAAGTTGAAAGAGTACTGGCACGACATTAGCAGGGACTCAGAGACCCTGCCCTTTGGAAAATTTATCACGTCTTTTCTGACTAGTGTTAAGAAAGCACTGGCGGATCATGACATGAAGTTTCACGTACCATACTGTAATTGACTGGAAACTGTTTCTCTTAGGAAGCAGAGGCCTTCTGGTGTCAGCAGAGAAAATGAATTATGAAACTTGGTGTTTTATAGAAACCAAGCTGCTTTGTAGTCATCTTTCAGAGCTTCCCTGGTGGCTCAGCAGTAAAGAACCTGCCTGTCAATACAGCAGATTCAAGTTCGATCCCTGGGTCCAGAAGATTCCCTGGAGAAGGAAATGCAACCCACTCTGGTATTCTTGCCTGGAGAATCCGATGGGCAGAGGAACCTGGCGGGCTGCAGTCCATGGGGTTCGGGAAGAGTCAGACACGACTTAGTGACTAAAACAACAGCAACAACCCATCTTTCAATCTGATGAACGCCAGTAAATGTGACATCAGTCTGGAATTTTTAGGGTATAATAAGAGAATAAAGATATTTCAGAAATCAGAACACAGATCATTTTCGATCTCTATATTCGCAGCTGCGAGCCAAAATTTGAGATGACTCATTCAGAGACGGTAACGAGACACAGTGATACTGGGGAGATAATTTTCCAGCACTTATTTCTGTCTGATGTTCATTGAGACATGGTCACTGGAGAACAATTGGCCTTAGGGGTCCCCTGAGCAGGGACCAAAAGCGTGACATTTTTATTGCAATAAGTTCCTAAAAGACTACCTAACCTCAAAAATGGGCATCCCCCTCTATTAGAGTGCTTGAAATTTCCACCAGCTCATCATTTCGACCAAGAAAGAAAGGTGCTTGTTGAAATGTCAGCTCTGGGAGCAGTGACTCATTAAGTCATCTTAAGTATGACGTCCCCAACTCACTATCACCTCCCTAAGTTGACATCCTTAGATGTCAGATCTCTCACTTCTAAAATGAAGATGTTTGATTCAAGAATCTATAGGGTCTCGCCAAATACTTAGCCTGAGGATTGTTACCTGAGTTCACTTGAGTTTGTCAGGTAGCATGGTGTAAAGGAATGAGACCTGCATCCATAGGTCGTTTTTGGTAGAGGAGGATGGGAGAAATGTCTCGAACAGTGGATCAATCTGAGATGCTGCCTCATACAGCAGGAAGGTGCTTGTTACAAGAAAGTGGGTATAGCAGGGATGCTGGAAGGATTTTAGGTGCTTCCTATGATTGTTCAGCTTTTGTTCCTTCCTGCCGCTGCTCAACTGTGCACAGAGAAAACCCAGTTTTTTCCCCTCGATACTTGGGGAAGAAGCTGCCAGCCATAGCTGCCACCCAAGTCTGCCGCAACTACACCACTTAGGCTGATATTTTTTGTTTAACTCTTGGCACCACGGGTAAGCCTTATTTCAGGGATTTATACTGGGCACTCATTGTGTGCTGGGTACCATGCTGTTTGTTGTTGCTCAGTTGTGTCCCACTTTTCAGGACCCTGTGGACTGCAGCCCGCCAGGCTCCTCTGTCCATGAGATTGCCCAGGCAAGAACACTGAAGTGGGTTGCCATTTCCTTCTCTAGGGGATCTTTCTGATGCAGGGACTGAACTTGCGTCTGCTGCATTGCAGGTGGATTCTTTACCACTGAGCCATCAGGGAAGCCTGGGTACCATACCGAGAGGGTATGGTATTCTCAAAACTATCGATGCTCAGATCACTGCTGGGAACTTTGGGTGGGTAAAGCTGTCTCTGTTCCTAACAAAGCCAGGCCCCCTGAGCACGGGCTGTGTGCATTGTCTTCTGTCTCCTCTCTGCACCCCTCCCTGTGCACACAGATGAGTGTGTGATAAGCTGCTTCAGCCATGCTGAAAAATCAGGTTGTCGTTTCCTGATTTATGCCCTGATGCCATCCACCTATACTGAGGTGTGCTCCATGCAAAAGCATTCCAGGTGGAGTGTGGGGTCTGTTAGGAAGATGCTGAGTGTTTTATTACATGATGTAGAGTCTTTAGACTTGGAGGAGGGCATGGCAACTCACTCTAGTATTCCTGCCTGGAGAATCCCCGTGGACAGAGGAGCCTGGTGGGCTACAGTCCTTGGGGTCAAAAAGAGTTGGGCACGACTGGGCGACTAAACAAGCACAGCACAGAATCTTTAGAATGACCCTCTGGGGAGCTGTCCTTCTGGGTCTCACTTCCAGGAAAAGGTGTGACTTCCCTTATGGACCTACTTTCTTCTTGTGGACAACGTGAATTGTATAACTCATTAAGTTTTCCTCTCTATGTTGGCTGTTAGGATGCCAGATTCAGATGTGTGGGCTGAAGGGGTTAGAACTTTTTTGAACAGAAAACCTCAGCCAAACTGGACTTCATCAAACAAGATTTGTTGGCTCGTGCAAAGAGAAGGCTGTGGGTGGCCCAGTTGGTCCTGGTGGCTTGAGCCTTTCTCTCTAAGCATCTTTCCTGGGTGTTTCTAAGGAGTTACAGGCTGAATCCTCCAGCCCCAAGCCCCAGGGAAAGAGATAGTCCCTCCCCCAACAGCACAGACCACGCCTGCCCTGTGGTTCATGGAGTCAGCTCACATCACCTGTTCCCACTTTAACCTCGTGCCCTGCTTGGCTAGCACACTGGACCAGGCATGGGGTCAGCCCTCGGGAGCCACGGGGAATGAGAGTGTGGAAACTGGGGCTGCTCCATGGAGACGTGGGTTCTGTTACCAGCTGGAGGGAGTAGCTGCTGACTGGGCCTAAAACAGAAAAATGCCCAGAGCCACCATCTCTGTAATAGAACCTGAATTCTGGTTCCTTTTCTTGGGTCTTAGTCTCCTCCTCACTTATCTTGTGCATTCGTGCTAAGTTGCTTCCGTGACCCTATGGATTTTAGCCTCTGTCCTTGGGATTCTCCAGGCAAGAGTACTGGAGTGGGTTGCTGTGCCCTTCTCCAGGGGAATCTTACCAACCCAGGGATGGAACCATTATCTCTTAAGTCTCCTGTGTTGGCAGACGGGTTCCTTACCACTAGGGCCACCTGGGAAGCACTTGTCTCCCCTTATTCTATCTTCCTGTGTTTTATGTATCATGATAAATTTATTGAATCGCTTGGAACTGGGTGGTGATAGCAGAAAATAAAAGAGGTCCACAGTCTTAGCGTCTGAGTCATTGTTCCAAAGGCAGCTTTTGTATGTGTGCATTTCTTTACATCCTAGTGACACGGGGAACAGTCTCAGCTCACTAACAGTGAAGAACATGGGTGCAGGAGGAGGCAGGGAGGGTATCAGAGCTGAGCTCAGTAGTTTCTCAACTTACTTTTCAAAGCACCATGTTTTTTAGTTAAATAAAATCTTACATTGGTAGAAAAGCATAAATATCTCTTGGTTAACAAAACTTGTTGTGGGCAGGTTTAAAAAGTGACCCTTCAAATTGGAGAAATAAGTGTTTGATGAACTACTACCCTGTAACAGATGCCCCCAAAGCTGATGGCAGAAACCAGGGGACCCCAACCTCAGTGATCTAATGCCTGATGATATGAGGTAGAGCTGATGTAATAATAATAGAAATAAAGTACACAATAAGTGTAATGTGCTTAAATCATCCTGAAGCCATGACTCACCCTCCCCGCCTACGCCCTGCCATTGTTTTTCAGTCGCTCAGTTGTGTGTTGGAGAAGGCAATGGCACCCCGCTTCAGTACTCTTGCTTGGAAAATCCCATGGACGGAGGAGCCTGGTAGGCTTCAATCCATGGGGTCGCTAAGAGTCGGACATGACTGAGCGACTTCACTTTCACTTTTCACTTTCGTGCACCGGAGAAGGAAATGGCAACCCACTCTAGTGTTCTTGCCTGGAGAATCCCAGGGACGGCGGAGCCTGGTGGGCTGCCGTCTGTGGGGTCGCACAGAGTCGGACACGACTGAAGCGACTTAGCAGCAGCAGCAGCAACAGTCATGTGTAACTCTTTGCTCCCCCATGGACTGCAGCACGCCAGGCTTTCCTGTCCTTTACCATCTCCCAGAGCTTGCTCGTACTCATGTCCATTGAGTTGGTGATGCCATCCAACCAACCATCTTGTCCTCTGTTGACCCCTTACCCTCCTGCCCTCAAGCTTTACCAGCATTGGGGTCTTTTCCAATGAGCCGGCTCTTCTCATCAGGTGGCCAAAGTATTGGACGCCCGCAGGTGTCCTGTCCACCAGGTCCGTGGAAAAATTGTCTTCCACATAGCTGGTCCCTGCTGCCAGACAGGTTGGGGATCGCTGGTGCAAACCACTGTTTTCTGTGTTCTATGGATGGGGAGTGTGCCTGCTGGTCTGAACTGGGATTGTATGCTCTCTGTCTGTGTCTCTACTCAGCTGACCTTGGCTGGCCTCTCTTGACACTCTAGGGTTGGCTGGCTGCAGGCTGGTCTAGGTTTGGCCTTGGCTGGGATGGCTGGGCTCCCCTCCCTGGGGTCCTCTGCAGGCAGGGCTTCCAGAGAGAGAGCAGAGGGTGCCAAGGCCTCTTGACTTACTCTTGGGGAGGGCACATTGTCACTCCTGCCTCACCCTCTCATCACAGTCACACGGCTAGCCTGGTATCCAGGGTGGGGAAACATACCTCCCCCTTGATGTATGGGGCGGCTGGGCCATGTTGCAAGGGTAGACGTGGGCACAAGGAGAGGGCAGAAACAGGACCCCACACAGGGCTCTGCCAGGCCCTGGGGCCTGTGTCCTGAGATGCTTCTTTGCACAGTTGAGAAATCACTGGCACATGAAAAAAGGAAATATGGGATTGCAAGACCTGCGTTCAAGGCCCCCTCCAGCCACTGGCCATCCTCCGAGGGGAAGCCGTTGAACTCGTGGAGCTCAGTGCCTTATCTGTAAAGAGGGTCATTCTGGGATGCTGTGGTTCAGAGGCTGGCCTCAGAGATCGCCTGTGATAACGGATGCTCTGCAAAGAGACTTACAAACGACTGTGTCCCGGGGTGTATTCTGGAGGGACTGATAGGCTGCTTATACCTGAGTCACCCTGGCTGTGTCATTCATCCCTTGGGACAGTCCCCTGACCTCTCCAAGGCTGGCTTCTTCATCTGTGGAGAGCAATGCTGTGTCACCCTTGGTCAGCCTGTGGACAGCACAGTGCCTGGTGTGTGAGACCAGTAGCCCTGTTCTTAGAGGCCTGTGACCATGGGATAACCTTGAAGCTGTGTGCTTCCTTTAGGTCTGAAAAGCCCAAGGGATGTGGTTCTGCAAGCCCCACGTTTTCTTCCATTTCTGATCCAATTTATTAGCTTATTGCTCTGTCCTCTGGCTTCCCAGGAGCAAGGGAAAAGTGAACAGGAATATCACGTGCCGCATACTGCGGGTCCTTTATGTGTTAGTTACCTCCCGAAACTATCCTGTGGGTGGGATGGTGGTGCTGTCACTTGATGGAGTTTTTTGGAGTTGAGGCCCCAGCATTTCAGGATGTGGCACAGACAGTGGGTACAGCTCTTCGTGGACCCAGAGAACTCCATCCGTTCAGAGCCTCTGGGGCCCAAAGCACAAGTTGTCATTTTTAAGTGTGCTGACTTAGCAACTAAATGACAAGTATTTGGTACAGTTTCTCATTTTTGGTGTTAAAAGTGATTGTAAAGTTGGCATAACCCAGCAGTGGTAGTTTATAGCCTCTAAAATAGTAAATTAGAAGGAAAAGTACTCAGCTTTTTAGTACATGCATGTTAAGTTGCTTCAGTCATGTCTGACTCTTTGTAACCCTATGGACTGTAGCCCACCAGGCTCCTCTGTCCGTGGGATTCTCCAGGCGAGAGTACTGGAGTGGGTTGCCATGCTCGCCTCCAGGGGATCTTCCTGACCCAGGGACTGAACCCACGTCTCTTTTGTCTCCTGCATTGGCAGGTGGGTTTTACCACTAGTGCCACCTGGGGAGCCCTTCTTAGTAACTTGTATGACATGAATGGATTAGAGACTTTGTACCTTTCACAAGCAGAGGAGGGGTGAATGCTTTCATCTCCGTGGTTTCAAATCCTCTAGAAAGAATTGTATTGTTGTAATATCCTATGTTTAGCATTTGGGGGTTTGATGGAGGTGAAAAGTGTAAAGTCCTTTGCAAAGCTCTTGTCTGTGTACACTCATGGTCTTGGGCAAAATGCCACGACGGTTAGTGAGGATTTCAGACTTTTCACTCCAGGTGCAGGTGAACAGGCCTTTGAACATCGATGTTAGTCACCTTTAGAACAAATTGCATTTGCTTTTAAGATTGGACAAAGACACAGAGAGCATACAGATCTGTATTTGAAGGGTTGAACACTCTCCAATGAGTCATCATGGCAAAGGAATATTTGGTATATGAAGTTTACAAGGGTGAGGTAGTTGGCTTATTTGAATCACTTTTTTTTGCAATATTATGGTGGAGAATTATGCTGAAATAAACTGTGCATTGGGGTTTCCCTGGTGGCTCAGATAGTAAAGAATCTGCCTGCAATTCAGGAGACCTGGGTTCATCCCTGGGTCAGAACAATCCCCTGGAGGAGGGCATGGCAACCCATTCCAGCATTCTTGCCTGGAGAATCCCATGGACAGAGGAGCCTAGTGGGTTACAGTCCATGTGGTTGCAAAGTTGGACATGATTGAATTGATTTAGCATGCATGCATAGTTGCTTTACGTTGTTGTGTTACTTTCCGCTGTACAGCAAAGTGGATCAGCTATTTGTATACATATATTCCCTCTGTTTTGTATTTCCTTCCCATGTAGGTCACCACAGAGCATTGTGTAGAGTTCCCTGCGGTATGCAGTAGGTTCTCATTAGTTAGCTGTTCTATACACAGTGGTGCGTATATGTCTTGCAATCTCCTGATTCATCCCACCCCCTCTCCCCACTTGGTGTCCATATGGTTGCTATCTATACCTGTGACTGTTTCTGCTTTGCAAATAAGAATAACTTCTTGTTTATTCCTACACTTGGCGTCACAGCCCTGGGGCTTCTTTTCTTCCTTTTCCTCTTTCCCCCTCCATCTCCATCTCCATCTCCTATAATGGGTGGGTTTTAAAAGAAGATGAGCCATCTTCTTTTATCTTCTGGGCCATCAGGCCTCTTCCTAAGGAGGTCAGCCTGCTTGGCTTCCTGTTTCTCCTCTGAAGGGTGAAGACAGGACAGAGTATTGGTCCCAGCGGTGAGTGTGAAAGCATAACCACTGCCTTGCCTGTCAGGCACTTGTGGGTGCATTTATCGGCTTTATTTCTAATCAGCACAGCAGTACTTAAGGGTAAAAAGATTATATTACAACAAAGGGACACTAATGCTTATTGAACACTTAAAGTGTCCAGGCATTATTTTAAGTGCATTTTATATGTATCACCTGGTTTAATGCTGATAAGCACATAAGGGACCCCATTTTATAGGCTGGGGAATAAGCTCAGAGACTAAGCAAAGTGGTTCATCTTAGGCAAATCGCAAGGGTAAAGCTGGAGTTTGACCTTGAGCAGCCTGAGTCTGAAACCACCAAGACACAGAGCCTGCCAGTTCTTCACTTTGGAGGCAGTCACTCTGAACACCCCGTGGTCGTAACCTGCTTCTGTCTTGAACCTCTGGATCTCTTTGTGTCCCTTTCATTGGTCGGCTGGGAATCCAGGAGGGTGGGTGGACGTTTCAGGTAGACAGGGCAGTGGCCCCTGAATGACAGGATGAAGGCCCAGAGGAGAACCCCAGCTCTCAGCAGGACTTTCCAGTCACTGGGTGGGCTTCATTCTGGAGACTCGGTTGTCATGTCACTGGCACAACAGGTAAAAGTCAGAAACAAAACAAGGATTTGTTGCTGTTGTTGTTGTTGCGCTCAGTTGCATCTGACTCTGCAAGTCCAGGGTCTGTAGCCCGCCAGGCTCCTCTGTACATGGAATTTTCCAGGCAAGAATACTGGGGTGTGGGTTGCCATTAGCTCTTGCTTTATAAAATCTTATTTTAGGGAAGTGTTTTCCCTGAACCGGGAGCCAGTGCCAGTAAGTTCCAAGATCTGTGGAGCTTATGTGTTCAAAGAATTAAAAATAATCAGACACTTCCTTGTACGTTGATAAATTCACATCTGAAAAAAAAAATTGCATCATATGTTCATATAGTCAAGAAGGAGAGAATTTATCACCTGTGGTAATTACTGACTTTTACAAAATCTTATAAAGGCATCCATCAGAGACAGAATATAAATACCAAAGGGATTTGATACTGTCCATTGGCCATTTAAAACTCCATGAACATGCTTTTCTTTAATTGAGAGAAATTTGACCTGCCTGCTTTTTCTTGCTGAGCTCGTTATTTACATTTTATTTTTCCATAGAATATTATCCTGTTATAATATGTTTGAACCTGAGAGTCTTTTAGTGATGACTTATCAGACTTCTCTGCAACAAAAAATATGTATAGGATTGAAAGTTTAATTCTCTGTATTTTAATTCTATTTTAATTCTTAGCAACAGAAATTATGCTTACTGACCTGTATTATTAAGTTGACAGCTTGATTACTTTCATTCCCAAAATGGTTCAGAGCAAAAAATTGGAAGCCAGTTAGTCTCTAAAGGATTTATTGTCCAGTCCTGCACCTTCCCATTTGCTGGGAAGTAAACTGAGTGGATTACACCTGTTGTTTTTTAAAGGTACTTTGTTTAAGCAAAATTAGAGAAATATTCAGAAGTTGTTCTGAAAGCAAATAATATTCATTTAATATACTTTAGTCAATGCAGGCTTTAAATATACACATATATATGTAAATACACACATATATACACACTTTTTCTGGGTCAAACCTTAAAAATTTAACCTAATTAGCGAGTGAAAAATATCTGTCATATGAATCAAAGCTGTCATTCAAATCAGCCTTACTTTCTATCAGAAAAGTTCTAACCATTTTTAATTTCAAGTGTGTTAATTTTCATTTTGAGGAAAAGATTTAAAAACAGTACAAAGAAATTATATGACAGATTGCAAAAAGCAGTTTAGTCAAGTTCAAAGTGATGTAGATTTAATACAATTAATTATATTTTGTTATAAGTTATAAAACCATGGCAAATCTATACTGCTTCTCATTAATTTATAGGAATGTAATATAATAGGCACCCCAAATTGTAAGGTATTATAAATAGAGGGTTAGGGTTAGAAAAGCATGCTGTTTTTCTGGTAAATGTGTATGAATCTGTGTATTGAACTCTGGTGTTTTACCTCTGGGAATAAAGAACTGTGGACATACTTTCAAAAATAACTACATCAATTTCTGAAAATTTCAGATTTTCCTGTGGATGTAAAAGAGAGAAGTATATGCTACTTGAAACTGAGGCAGCAGCAAACTGAAACAATACATGTTTTTGTTAAGAGAAAATATTAATATTTTGTTGGGATTGACTTTTATTGGAAACATTGCTTTATGAAGAAATGTTTGATAAAATGGATACTAACTGTTTTACTGTGTAATATAAATAGACTCTAAACTAAATCTGATGGATTTTTATTTGTAAATTTTTCCTGTATAATTTGAAAAATTTAGAAAGCGTTAAAATTATATTGAAAAGAATCAGTGCCAGAAATGGCCACACTTTTACTTGTTTGACGATTGTTTATTTCCAGCTAATGTCATACTTGAGTGTGACTATATTTGCTAAAAAAGAATCACTACATTTAAGTACATTTAAAAGTATTTTTTGCATTATTATTTACTGGTATATATATATATTTTAATTTCTCCAAGTTTTCGCTCTAAAGTGAGTTCTCTATGGTCAAGGGAAGGAAGTTGTGTGGTCATTAAAAATGTATAATATATCTGATTTTATAACATTCTACAAGGGCTAAACTGTTCTCTAGTACACTGTTTTACTTTTAAATGAAATGTGGATACAATAGGGGAAGTCATAGAGCACTACAGAAAGTGGCTGGGGTTTGATTCATCATTGAAAGAAGGCTTCCTTTCCTTGACAGTCACAGCTCACGTCGTTTCTTTGAAGCGTGGATGTCTTTATACTAGAAAGACGCGCCTTCCTTTGGTAAGGGGGGACTCTGGAGAAAGGGCAGGCAGGCAGGAGAACCTACCTGACGCTAGAATGGCTGTCGGTGCCCTTTCCCCATCATGCTCTGTGCCCCTTAATGCTCTGTGGCCTTAGCGGGCAGGAGGTGGGCTGGAGGGCTAGGGTCCCTGCTCAGTGACTCTGTCTGGATTCTGACACAGAGACAGAACAAATGATGGGGCCAGGCCCTATGACTGGGGTTCTGAAGCCTTTATCTTTCTAGACAGAGACAATAATTTAAAAAAAAACACAACTTTTTAGTTTTTATTTTTTTAAATTAATTTTTATTGGTGTATAGTTTGCTTTACAGTGTTGTATTCATTTCTGCTGTACAGCAGAGTGAATCAGCTGTGTTGTTGTTGAGTCGCTAAGCCATGTCCCACTCTTTTGTGACCCCATGAACTGTAGCCCACCAGGCTCCTCTGTCCATGGGGTTCTCCAGGCAAGAATACTGGAGTGGGTTGCCATTGCCTCCTCCAGGGGATCTTCCTGACCCAGGGATGGAACCCATGTCTCCTGCTTGGCAGGCAGATTCTTTACCACGGCGCCACCAAGGGAAGCCCAGATCAGCTATGTTTGCATCCATCCCCTCTTTTTTGGATTTCCTCCCTGTTTAGGTCACCACAGAGCACCGAGTAGAGTTCCCTGTGCTGTATAGTAGGTTCTCATTAGTCATCTCAGTTCAGTTCAGTTCAGTTCAGTCGCTCAGCCATGTCCGACTCTTTGTGACCCCATGAATCGCAGCACGCCAGGCCTCCCTGTCCATCAGCAACTCCCAGAGTTCACTCAGACTCACGTCCATCGAGTCCGTGATGCCATCCAGCCATCTCATCCTCGGTTGTCCCCTTCTCCTCTTGCCCCTAATCCCTCCCAGCATCAGAGTCTTTTCCAATGAGTCAACTCTTCACATGAGGTGGCCAAAGTACTGGAGTTTCAGCTTTAGCATCATTCCTTCCAAAGAAATCCCAGGGCTGATCTCCTTCAGAATGGACTGGTTGGATCTCCTTGCAGCCCAGGGGACTCTCAAGAGTCTTCTCCAACACCACAGTTCAAACGCATCAGCTCTTCGGTGCTCAGCCGTCTTCCCAGTCCAGCTCTCACATCCATACATGACCACAGGAAAAACCACTAGTTTATTCATAGTGGGTTCCCTGGTAGCTCAGCCGGTAAAGCATCTGCCTGCAGTGCGGGAGACCCGGGTTCAATCCCTGGGTTGGAAAGATCCCCTGGAGAAGGAAATGGGAACCCACTTCAGGACTCTTGCCTGGAAAATTCCATGGATGGAGGAGCCTGGTAGGCTACAGTCCATAGGGTCAAAGAGTTGGACATGACTGAGCGACTTCACTTCACTTTATGCATAGTATTGATATGCATTTCCCAATCAAAAAGACAATGTTTTAGAGCAGTTTTAAGTTCACAGCAACACAAATAGGCAGGTACGGAGATTTGTCCTATGTTTCTGTCCTTGCACATGTGTGGCCCTCCCCCAGCTCCCACCCCATGGTACTTTTGTTACAATGGATGATTTTGCACAAACAGATCTCTATCACCCAAAGTCCGTAGTTAACATGAGGATTCCCTATTGGTGTTGTGTGTCCTGTGGGTTTTGACAAATGTGTGGTGACATGCTTCTTACAGTTACAGCATCACTGACCTAAAGTCCTCTTTGCTCAGCCTGTCTTTCCCTCCCTCCCCGGACAGGAAGAGGCAGAAATGTGGCTGGTGAGCTTGGGTTTACAGTAACTCCATCCTGGTCTTGACTGAGTCTGTGACTTGACAAATATTTTATGTCTCTCTGCTTCAGCTCCCCGACTTGAGATGCAAACAGGTTATTATGACTTAAAAATAATTCAGATGTTAGGACTTGAGCTTCTGAGTCATGAATAATTATACATGAAAACCAAACAGTCAACTCGTGATTTGACCTGAAAGAATCTTGCAAAAACATTAGTTTCCCATCGTGTAACTTAATCTTCCAAATGATTGGCAGTTTCCAGTTGAATTCTCACGACTTTGAGGGAATAAGAGGCTCCAGGGGTCTGTGGCCGTCCTTCTGATAGCCTGTGTGTCTCCAAGGCTCTGTGTTTATTTGAGATTTCCTTTCCACTTTGTGTGATCTCTTTGATGTTTCTTTAGTGGGACATGGGTGGGAATTGCCTTACTACTCAGACCTTGAAGCGCAGGTTAAATGGTTTGTTCGGGCCCTAGAGAAAGCCAGGGGTCTGATCTCCCTGAGTTCTAAAGCCAGGGAGCAAAGCTTTTGTGAACCTGCTACTTGGGAAAATGATAAGCATATTATCCCTTTACTAAGAGGAAGACAAATTTCTCATTGAATTGCTTTCAGAAAATAGAACACCAGCAGCTAGTCATTTTTTCAGCGATTTTCTTCTGTTGTCGTTCAGTCGCTAAGCTGTGTCTGACTCTTTGTGACCCCATCGACTGCAGCATATCAGGCTCCCCTGTCCTTCACTATCTCCTGGAGTTTGCTTGGATTCATGTCCATTGCTACTGCTAAGTCACTTCAGTCGTGTCTGACTCTGTGCAACCCCATAGACAGCAGCCCACCAGGCTCCCCCGTCCCTGGGATTCTCCAGGCAAGAACACTGGAGTGGGTTGCCATTTCCTCCTCCAATGCATGAAAGTGAAAAGTAAAGTGAAGTCGCTCAGTCGTGTCCGACTCTTAGTGACCCCATGGCCTGCAGCCCACCAGGCTTCTCCGTCCATGGGATTTGCCAGGCAAGAGCGCTGGAGTGGGCTGCAATTGCCTTTTCCGATGCAGTAGCAGTAGCAGTAGCAGTAGCAGTAGCAGTAACTTAGCAGTTGAGTGGGACTGGAAAACACGGTAGAATGGCGGGCTGTCTGAGGTCACTCCATGGGCCCGGGTTGTTTCCAGGGTGATGCTCCTCTAAAGCACAGGTCTCTAGAATGTGCAACCTCGAAGTGTGGAAAGATGATGTATCGGGATGTGAAAAGAGGGGCCATAATTAAAATATGAAAAAAAATCCATCGCAAGGGCATGAGTAGCAATATATGGAGAATCCCCTGAAAGCAGATTTGTTAAAGCATTATTTATAGAGTCGTGAAAAGTTGGAAACTGCTGAAATATCCAACAATAGAGATTGATTAAGTCATGATCTATTCCTGTGATAGGATGTCAGATAGCCACTAGAAGCGGTGACAGAAAAGAATGTCTAAAGACATGACATGATCACAGTATGGAGATTTGATACAAAAACTAGTAGCAAAATCAGAAAGTGTTAGTCGCTCAGTCGTGTCCAACTTTTTGGGACCCCATGGACTGTAGCCCGCCAGGCTCCTCTGTCCATGGAATTCTCCAGGCAAGAATACTGGAGTGGGTTGCCATTCCTTTCTCCAGAGGGTCTTCCCAACTCAGGGATTGAAGTCAGTTCTCCTACATTGCAGGCAGTGACAAAATCATGTCTGTAGGATAATGCTCATGTTATCAAATGATTCAAAATATTTATTTTTCAAAATTTTTATTAAAAAGCTATGGGAACGTAAAAAAAATACAAGTCAAGATGTTAATAGTGGTTCTTTCTGGATCGTGGATATATTGGTATTTTTGCTTTCTTTTAATTCTTCTTTGTTTACTTTATTTCCTTTGATGTATTTGTATATTCTCTTGTGTTGGGAGAAGGTTACTGAAAATAGTCGTTAGGTAAGAGTTGATGCTATACGTAATGAACTCAGTAAAGAAGTGTGATGATTTGGGAAGTATGAACCGGCAGAGAGGAACCGAACAGGGAAAAATTCTCAGAGGACACCATCTACCTCCACTGTCCCTTGCTCTAAAATGTACACAACGCACACCATATAGAGGTAGGTGTGAGAATGTACTGCAGTGTGATTTTTAAAATAGATCGTGCCCACAGCCAGCTGTCTCCTAATCCACACTTGGCTGACTTCTCCCCTGGAATTGTTTCTTTGCTGGAGTGTTAATGGATTGGTTAATTTGTGAGCCACACTCCTAATTGTATTAAATCTCTACAACCTTATTAAGCATTTGTGCAGAATTAGATCAGAGAACTTGGGGAAGCAGTGTGCCAGTGGTCGGAGGGAGGGAGGGAAGGGGAGAGGGAGAGAGAACGAGCTATCAAGTGGGTCTCCCACAAAAAATAAAACAGCACAGAGAGAAAACCCCACTGCTGTAAGTTCAGCAGGATTCCAAGGCACATGAAATAGCCTCCTTGCTGTATGGTTAAATACCACTAACGAGAGAGAGACAGAGTAGAACACCAGAGCCAGCTTGTTTTTTTTATTTAGATCTCTTAGGGTTTACTTGTATTTGGGGAAAAAAGAACAAGAACTAACAAACTATCAAGAGTCTTAGGTTTCCTGATTGCCTGTGTTTATATTTAGATACCAGGCTACATGTATTCTGTGCTTAAAAAGAATCGGTTTCAGAAAATAGAGCTGGCCCATGTCTATTTTGAAAACTAAAGCCTCAATGGACTGAAATATATGGCTTTTTAAAATTTTGCATTGGAGTATAGCTGATTAACAATGTTGCGGTAGTTTTAGGTGCATAACAAAGGGACTCAGCCATACATATACATGTATTTATCCTCTCCTAAACTCCCCTCCCATCCAGGCTGCCATACAGCATTGAGCAGAATTTTCTGTGTTATACAGGAGGTCTTTGTTGGTTATTCGTTTTAAATATAGCAGTGTGTGCATATCCATCCTAAATTCCCTAACTATCCCTTCCCCCATTCTTCCCCCTTGCTCAGCAACCCTAAGTTCCTTCTCTAAGTCTGTCTGTTTCTCTTTTGTAAATAAGTTCATTTGTACCATGTCTTTTTAGACTCTGAATATGAGATGTCATACAATTTTTCTGCTGCTCTGTCTGACTTCACTGAGTGTGACAAGCTCTAGGTCTGCTCACATTGCTGCAAGTGGCATCATTTCATTCTTTTTGGTGGCTGGGTAATATTTCATTGTATATATGTACCAAATATGTGCGTGCATGCCCAGTCATGTCTGACTCTTTGCAACCCTATGGACTATAGCCTGCTAGGCTCCATGGGATTTTCCAGGCAAGAATACTGGAGTGCATTGCTATTTCTTCCTCCAGGGGACCTTCCCCACCCAGGGATCGAACACACGTCTCCTGCTTAGCAGTTGGATTCTTTACCACCGTGCCATCTGGGAAGCCTCTGTATGTACCATATATACTGCATTTTAAAAACCATGGTTGGCAGCTAGTTTCTGCCAACCAGGGAGATGGATTCGGCTTCTGAGAATGCTTAGTGCACCTTCCAGGAATGGCTTTGGGGAGGATGGATGAGGAAGCTTTAACATTGACTTCCGGACATACTGACTATGTCCCATTGCTTATCTGGAACGATTGATTATCTTTTCCCCCCAATGTTGAATGTTTATTATTTAGAATTATTGGAATAGTAATGGAAATCCAAGTAAAACTTTTTAGCAGCCTTTGGTTTGATTTCAAACTGTTGATATCCTTGTGTACTTTAGCACTTTCAAAGTGAGAAATAATGAAGTACTTTTTTAGGATGAAGATGATTCAAACTCAGAAGCAGTCAGAATTTTTACTTCATTGATAGTTCCATAGTACCTCACTCAGAGTGTTTGTGGTTTTAAATTGGATGGTCACACAGGTTTTAAGAGTCACCTGAAAAGCAGAAAAATAAAGGCTATCATTCATTTTAGAAGTTTGCATAATCATGGTTTTGCTGAAAAGAAGACTGAATAATAAGGAAAGAAAAGAGTGTGGGATGCTGCCTCCCCAGCTCCTGGGAGCTCAGCTCAGTGTGTCTGTTGCACTTGTTCAGTTGCTGAGTCCGACTCTCTGCGACCCCATGAACTGTAGCACACCAGGCTTCCCTGTCCTTCACGTTCTCCCAGAGTTGGCTCGAACTCACGTCCATTGAGTTGGTGATGCCATCCAACCATCCAACCATCTCATCCTCTGTCACCCACTTCTCCTCCTGCCCTCGGTCTTTCCCAGCATCAGGGTCTTTTCCAATGAGTCGGGCGCCTTGCATCAGGTGGCCAAAGTATTGGAGCTTCAGCTTCAGTATCAGTCCTTCCAATGAATATTCAGAGTTGATTTCCTTTAGGATTGACTGGTTTGACCTCCTTGCTGTCCAAGGAACTCTCAAGAGCCTTCTCCAGCACCACAATTAGAAAGCATCAATTCTTTGGCACTCGGAGTCCTTTATGGTCCAACTCTTAACATCTGCACATGGACGACTGGAAAAACCATAGCTTTGATTATATGGACCTTTGTTGGCAAAGGGATGTCTCTGCTTTGTAATCTGCTGCACACTGGTGGCTCAGACGGTAAAGCGTCTGCCTGCAATGCGGGAGACTCGGGTTCGATTCCTGGGTTGGGAAGGTCCCTTAGAGAAGGAAATGGCAATCCATTCCAGCACTCTTGCCTGGAAAATCCCATGGACGGAGGAGCCTGATAGGTACAGTCCATGGGGTCGCAAAGAGTCGGACGTGACTGAGCGACTTCACATTCACTTTCAGGTCAGGAAATCGGCAGGGGTGCTCCTGAAGTTTTCTCTCTTCCGCCAGGCAGGCTCTGCTGTTTCCTCTGCCAGGACGCTGCGGGGATGGCCTTGCCCTGGTTGCTGTGAGCGCCAGGTAGCCACGTGGCCCCTCTCTTCACCGCCTGTTCATCCTACCTGCTCTGGGCCGCCTGGACCTTCTCCGTCCCTGACATGGGGAGCACCACGCCCAGCTACTGGCTCACACCCATCACAGAGGCCTGGGAAATGGCTTTTTATTTCAGCCCCTGCTCTGGGGCTGTTGGTGAATTGGCCTGACCTGTGCAGTCAACAGGGTGCTAGAATCAGGGAGTTAAAAGCTTAGAGAGAGTATTGTAAAACAGAGATTTAATTAGCAAATGCAAAGGTGTGTGTGTGTGTGTGTGTGTGTGTGTGTGTGTGTGTGTGTGTGTGCGCACTCATGAGAGAGAGCACATGTTCTGGAGAAGGGGGTTTAACTGCAGATAAAAGAGCCATTTGCTTAGGAGCCCCTCTGTGGAAGGAGGCAGAGGCAGAGAGATGCTGGCAGAACTTTCTGTGTTTGTGAGAGATAGCAGGGGTGTGGTTTCCCTTAGCACCTGGATCTGAATGTTTCCCAGACTTGTACAGCAGGTTCCTTCTGGTCCTTCCAGATCTTCTAGGTCCTTATAAAGATATGAACACATTTCATGTTGGTGTTCAGTCAAATATACAGGATGCTTCCTGGAATAAAATCGGTGGCAAGGAGAGAGTGCCGACCGACTGCTTGGTTAATAATTGCTGGTATGGAGCGTTCTGTTACTTTGCTTTTTTCCTCTTAATTGGCTGAGAATTAATAAACTCCTGGTTGGTTTCAAGGGCACAGCCAGTTTTTAATGGTCATGCGGAAATTTCAGAAAGAAAGCTAAAGAATTAGCATAATAAATAATTATTGCTTCCAGAGTTTTTTGTTGTTGTCGGGATTATAAAATGTTAAAAAGCAAAGCCTCTTGAGCGGAAGGTAATGGCCCTGACAAGCAGGGCAGCGGCAGCATTCACAATGAGGCCGATCTTCCCTCAATGTCAGGCAGATTTGCGTCCCCCGGAAACGTTTCCTCGCATTATGGAAATATTCTTTTCCCATCAACAGTGGAGAATGAAACTCCAGGCTTCTAATTAATCTCAGCTGACGTTTGATTTCATATCCAAGTTCAAGGCAGGAGGTGGAGTGGTCTCCCTCCTCCCGCCATGTCCATGGCCACAGGCAAATTTCCCCATTAATGTCAGACTGCATCTGTGTGTCTCGTTGTCACCGTCACACGTCAGTCATCAATGCATTAGCAGTCACTTCCGTCCACTGGCTGCCCGCTCGCTCCCTGCTGGAGGAAAAGCATGGCAGGAATTTTATTTTGGAGGCCTTTAACCTTGAACCTCTGTGTTCATGGCATAAAGAGCTTACTCAGATATAATGCATTATAGATGATAACTTGCTCATACATTTTCTTCCAGCTGTGAATCTCAGCAGCTTGGTGAGAATGGCCCTACACCCGTAGTTCACAAATGTGGGAACCAAGATTCAGAAAACCTGTGGGGCTTATCGGGACTTCTGGTGGCTCAGATGTCTACAATGCTGGAGACCTGGTTTCGATCCCTGGGTTGGGAAGATCCCCTGGCAGAGGGCATGGCAACCCACTCCAGTATTCTTGCCTGGAAAATCCCCAAGGACCGAGGAGCCTGGCAGGCTGCAGCCCATGGGGTCGCGAAGAGTAGGGCATAACTGAGCGACTAAGCACAGCACAGCATGGGGCTTATCTAAGGCTTCCTGGTAAGTAAGTGGTGGACCTGGGGTTTGAACCTGGAGTGTCTTGAATCAGATGGAATGCTTTTGTTTCTAAGAGGGTTAGAGAGCGCCTTTGAGGATAGAATTATCCCACCGTGCCTGTTTCTGACAACCCTCTCACCTCTTCCCAAGTCTAGTTCCTGGATATTAGGGAAGCACTAGACATTTTTCATTGTCCAAAGGGGAAAAAAAAATCAGATGTATAGAAGAAATGTTAAATTCATTAATTTGAAGTAGGACATAAAAGGATAAGAAATTTACTAACAAAAGCGAAAAAGAAAGATGGATTTACCATAAGCTTAGTGTTGTGAGTTCCCTGGCTGTCGGGAAGAGGGAAACTCAGGTGGTCTCGATTTGGAAGAGGAACCTTTTTCCTGTCCTGCTTCTGGATTTCTTCCGAGGGCTCCATGTCAGTAGACCGAGCGATGCGGCAGGACCATCCTTCTCATGGACGGTTTCAGTGTCTTTCTGGCAGCATGGGGTAACAGATATGTTTTATCAGCCTGACCTCCTGATTGAAGGAATAACTGCAAACAAGCCAGTGAAGGATACTCTATGGGAGGTGGAGATGATATCTGGCTGATGTGAGTGAGGGTCAGACCATCAGCGTCCCTCGCAGAGGGAAAAGTGGCTTCAAGATGATCCTCGAAGCCCCCTTCTCTGTGCTGGCTTTTGACAGCCGTGAGCTTGGCAGCTCTGTGGCTGTGGACTGGCCTTCTGGAGCCTTCCCAGTCTCTGAATGGCCAGGCTGGACTTGGGCAGGAGCCGGGGTGCCCTAGAGGGCCAGATGGGGACTTGGCGGTGATCGCAGATCACCCCACCACTGCAGATGGCAGGGCTGGGTTGGCCGGGAGGGCTGGGAACAGGCAGTCACCCTCATGACATGGCAGAACTTAAGGCAATGGCAGTGCCTTCCTGACGGGGCTCCAGGGAGGACTCGGCTGCAGACAGCCCCTCCAGGAACGAAACAGTGACCTGTGCGTGGAATGGCTGTTTTACTGGCTCTTTAAGTGTTGCTGTTTAGCAGCTAAGTCGTGTGTCCAACTCTTTTTCGACCCCCTGGACTGTTAGCCCACCGGGTTTCTCTGTTCACGGGATTTTCCAGGCAGGAATACTGGAGTGGCTTGCCGTTTCCTTCTCCATTATGTGTTGGGGAATGTCTATCAAACAGTGACTTCTGTTCTGACATAGTTACTGTTGAGTGCTTTTGGGAGGCATAATAATTAGGCGAAGGTTGTTTGGGAACACCTGTGGGTGTCAGGGTCATCCTGGGAGATACAGCCTTGCATTTAGATGCTTTTTATCCCACAGTGAAGTCTCTGGTTGGGCTTCTCTGGTGGCTCAGCAGTAAAGAATCCACCTGCCAAGCAGAAGACGCAGGTTCGATCCTGGGTTGGGAAGATCCCCGGGAAAAGAAAATGACAGCCTATTTCACTATTCTTGCCTGGAAATCCTGTGGACAGAAGAGCCTTGCCGGCTACAGTCCACAGGGTTGTGAAGAGTTGAGATGACCTAGCAACTGAGCGCATGTGTATGAGAGTCTACATGTGTAGAAGAGTGTGGGGGCCCAATACTTCAATAGCAGTGTCACTCTATCTGCATTTTTCATATGTTCACTGTCAGTCATAGACGGAGGCCTCCTATGACTGTGTAATAAATGCTTCTGGTCACGTTTTGGGGCCCTCACCCTGTTCTGCCATTCATCTCTGAATATTTGAATTACGTCTCCTATCCTGAGGCCACCTGAAGCAGTCTAGTCTTCACTTACCAAGATAGTAATTAAACATAATGTTTTCATGGTTTTGCAGCTTTCATTTTTTCCTTTCCCCCCAAACTAATTGTGACCTAAAAAAATAATCCCATGAGATTGGTAATAGCTCTCACATTTTAGATTAGGGAAATATACTTAGGCCTAGGGAAATATACTTAGGCCTAGCAAGTAAATGGTAACTGGCAGAGCCCAAGATGTGAACACTGGCTTTTGGGATCCACACCCAGCATTCTTCCCAGGACCCCACAGAGAATATATCAAACAAAGATCATGGGAAAATTTTCCCCACTCCCCGTTACAGACTAGTAGAATTAATGCTCATGAGTTAAAGTGTCAGATTCAAGTATTTTACTTCTAAATGATTAAAGATATTGAAATAGAGACTCAAAAGTGAACAAAAGTAAATTGAAATGTAATAAATTATTTTGAGTTACTTTAAAAAATTATTGTATTTTCTTTCTAGATGTCCAGTTATGGAATGCTTTTCCACTTCCTATTTAGCCCTCGATTGGGACTAAATATATAAACTATCATTATAAATATATAAATATCCTTGATACTTGAGGTAGATAAGTTTTTTTTTTCTTAATCTTACTGACAAAGGTGACTTAGTTAAAATCCCATTTGCCATTTTTAGAAAATGACCTGATTTCTCTCTCTCATTTTGGAGATAAACTCTAGAGTATTGTTATTTCTTTCCATCCATAGACGTTTTCCGAGGTGTTATGTTTCTTTCCCTAGTAAGTAGGAGGGTGCTTCTTGGTCATCCCAGTGCAGGTTCTCACCAGATAGTCACCTCGTTTATAATTAGGTTAATTGTTTTTAATTCAGCTTGATCGTCTTGTGCCCCTAATCCCTAGAATGACATGTAGCATGGATAGGAGACTAATTTCTTCAATAAGTGAATGAGTTTCATAAATTATTGCATTGGGCAGCTCCTCCTTTACCCTAAAACATCTCTAGCATAAATTTCATTATGTAGATAACCTTTTAAAATGCACTTAGCACACATACTTTGAATTTAAATCTTCTAGGAACATTTTTAGTAGAATAATTTCTTTAATTTATTTCTTGACTCTTTACATATTATGCAGTTTCTTTCCCCTTTAACTTCTTTTTGTTAAAAATAATGTTTCTTTTTTCACAGAGCAAGTTTGGAAAACAGTCAAAATTACAGGAAGAAGAAAAAAAAGTTTATAATGTTGCCACTCATCCTTACCACAATTCAGTATTTTTCTTTCTAGTTTGTTTGCAAATTGTGAGTGTGTTTTTAAGGATTAGAGTCATGGAAATTCCATCTTTTTTTTTTTTTTTAAATCTTAACCTTAAATGTGTTAACCTTAGTGTTAGTCACTCAGTCATGTGATCCTATGGACTGTAGCCCACCAGACTCCTCTGTCCATGAAATTCTCCAGGCAGGAATACTGGAGTGGGTTGAAATTTCCTTCTCCAGGGGATCTTCCCCTCCCAGCAATTGAATCTAGGTCTCCCACATTGTAGGCAGACTCTTTACTGACTGAACCACTAGGGAAGACTTAAATTAGCCTTAAATAATCTTAAACTATTTTCTGTATATCCTTAAAACTTAAGACAGGGGATTAATTCCCTGATGGTCCAATGGTCAAGACTGCAAGGGTCAAGGGTTTGATCCCTGGTCGGGGAACTAAGCTCCTACATGCCATGTGGCATAACCAAAAGTAGGAAAAAAAAAAAGTAAGGAGACACTTGAGAGCCTGTTCCCACACCTGCATCCTACTCCTTGCTATTGAAGTGTGTTTTTACACGTTAGTGAACACCGAAATGTTCAAAACCTGGAACAATGCATTTCTAAATGCACTGCATTTACCAACAGGGATATTTTTCATTTTCAAACACAGCCTTTATCAAAAGGCTCCTTTTGAAATGAATGAGAAGTTTTAATATCACATTAGATCAGATTCTTAAATAAAACAAAAGCTTGTATTTGAAAAACTTCTATTTATACCAAAGTAAAACAAAATGATGTGAAGAGCCTACTCATTGGAAAAGACCCTGATGCTGGGAAAGGTTGAAGGCAAGAGGAAAAGGGGGCAACAGAGAACAAGATGATTGGATGTCATCACCAACTCAATGGACATGAGTCTGAGCAAGCTCCAGGAGATGGGGAACTACAGGGAAGCCTGGTGTCCATGGGGTCGAAAAGAGTCGGACACAACTTAGCAACTGAACAACAAAAACAACAAAACAAAATGAAATTCTTTTTATCTTAATCAGAATATATACAGGCTGGTGGTTTTTGTTTCTGAGCTCAGAATCACCAAGAAAATCTCTTGGTTTTGCAGAACTCAAAATGTGTATCTCCCACAGCCAAGTGCCTTCTAGGGAACAGCAGGGCTCAACACCATGTCCCTGTGTTTATCTAACTGAAATCTGAGTGCGGTGCTGTGATGCGCTTCCAAGTTGTGCTTACTTTCATAGGGATGAACACAAACACAATTATGAGGTTAAGATAAACCTGTTTGGTGTTCGCGGAACTGTCTCTACTTATCCTGTCTACATGTGTTTATTGAGTGCCTGCTGTATCGTCAACTGAGTGCTTAGTTCGTTCGGGGGAGAGAGAGAGGAAATTAGGATCTCAGAATTTTCCAGAATTAAGTAACATTATCTTGCAGGCAAATATAAGATAGTGTTAATCTGGTGTCCTTTTTGCACTGGTTCCCCACTATTGTCGAGTTTTGCTATATTAATAGTGTTGTCCATGTCAGCACTTCCTTGGGAGAAGTCTTTTTTGCTTATTCAACTTTGGCCTCCTGTTAACTTTTTTTTTCTGCTAAACATTGCTATTATCTTAGCATTGTTTTTTGTTGACTGGTTCTGTGGCCTGAGAATTCAGTTTGGAACCTTTATTTATTTATTTAAGCAACCTAGTGCAAAGCAAACAACTGTGTGTCCAGTTGGTACGGTCACCAATTTAAGATAATTTATACCCACTTACTTCCCCTGGTGGGGAAAATGGCAACCCACTCCAGTATTCTTGCCTGAAAAATCCCATGGACAGAGGAGCCTGGTGGGCTGCAGTCCATGGGGTTGCAAAGAGTCAGACACGACTGAATGACTTAAGCACAATCATACCCACTTACTTAGCTGTCAAGTCTCTTTCTTAAAGCTCTGTATTCCTTGTAGGGACCGTCACATTGTTGGAACTCTGCACTCATTAAATCATTAAGTTTGGGGCCAAACAGAAATATTCTGTCTAATTTTTGCCATTCCCAAACACAGTGGCCCTCTGTGGCTCAAGCAGTTTAATCAAGTGTTTAGAATTTCTTGGCTGCAACCTGTTTCTGAGGACTTTAGCTCAGCTTTTGTTGAGAGAGGTCCTGCTTTAGTCACTATGCCGCTTTTGTAAGTCTGATAAGAGCTGGTAAAGAAAAGGAGCTTTGAAGTCTTGATTAGAAAATAAGATGCCTCCTTGTGCTTTAGGTTTTGAGAGGTAACTAAAATACATATTTTAAACTGCTGCAGGGCCTTATTCAAACTTGAAATAAAAAGTGGCTCCAGGGGGTGGGAGAGAGGGATAACTTAAGACATTGGGATTAATGTGTACACACTGCCTGTGTGCTGAGTCCCTAAGTCCTGTCCGACGCTTTGAGACTCCCTGGACTGTAGCCTGCCAGGCTCCTCTGTCCGTGGGATTTTCCAGGCAAGAATACTGGAGTGAGTTGGCATTTCCTTCTCCAGGGGATCTTCCCCAACCAGGGGTCAAACTCGTGTCTTCTGGTTGGCAGGCAGATTCTTCATCACTGAGCCACTAGAGAATGACCTACTATATTGTGTAAGAATACCTATTATATTACTATATTGTATTCCATTAATACCATATAAGGGAAAATAATCTGAAAAGAAATATATATTTATTTATATAAAACCAAATCACTATGCTGTCCATTTGAAACTCGCATGACATTATAAATCAACTTATACTTCAGTTAAAAAAATGGCTGTACTCCTAGACAGATTGAATTTGTAATTAGGAGCCGAATTACTAAAGGTAGAACATGGCTTGTATTATGAGAATTAATGCTGGTCTGATTAGTCTCAAATGTTCCTTCAGGTTGCCTCTATGGTTCTAAGTTTAATAACAAGTATACTAATATGAGGGTTGGGGGAGGAAGGAGAAGGTGGTATGTAGCATGGAAAGATATACGCTACCATATGTAAAATAGATGGCCAATGGAAATTTGATGTATGACTCAGGGAACTCAAATGGGGGCTCTGTAACACCCTAGAAAGGTGGGATGGGGTGGGAGGTTCAAGATGGCGGGGACATATGTATACTTATAGCGGATCCATACTGATGTCTGGCAGAAACTAATACAATATTGTAAAGCAGCTATCCTTCAGTTAGAAACACATAAATTTAGAAAAGAAGTACTATTAATTTATGGAGATTTCACTGTCAAACTGGGACCCTCCCATCTTTTCCTCGACATTGCTGCAGTTGTCCCACTTCCTGGAGCGGAGTTTCTCCAGCCTCAGGGTTCACAGCGTGAACCCTGGGGAACGCGGAGTGCTGGACCACTCTGGATGATTTGGATTGAGGAGGCTGGAAGGGGACCCTGGAGAAGCTACAGCTGTAAAAAGCAGCCCAGGTGACTGTGAAGCCCTCTTGAGAGTAAGCGAAGGTGTTTTCGTGGTCAGAGTCCAGTCCTGGCCACCCCTGCCATCCCACCTGGAGCATTTCAGGGCTCCTGACTGATGGGCTGGGCTGGGCTGTCCTGGTGCGAGGCTGGCTTCCCCCTCGCCCTGTTCTCCTGTGCATGTTCCCGTGTGGGGTCCACCCTGCCTTCGTCCTGGCGATCTTCCAAAGATCTTCCTCCTGCCAATACCTTCCAGGGTCTGATCTCAGGTCACTTTCACTGGACTTTTCTCCTGCAGCACGCCCCCCTGTGGTGGGAAGTCCATCACTCCCTCTTCTCTGTTCTCAGATTATTTACCCAAATCTCCAGTCCCTTTTAGCACCTGCTTCCCTGGTGGCTCAGAGGTTAAAGTGTCTGCCTGCAATGTGGGAGACCTGGGTTTGATCCCTCGGTCGGAAAGATCCCTTGGAGAAGGAAATGGCAACCCACTGCAGTATTCTTGCCTGGAGAATGGTCGCAAAGAGTCGGACACGACTTCACTTTCACTTTCACAGTGCCTGAAGGCAGGACTCTGGAGCGTGAGTACCTGGATTTGAAGTCTGCTCCTTTCTAGCTGTTTGACAGAGGATAAGTTCCTTAACCTCTCTGGGCCTCACCGTCTTCATGGGTAAAGACCACAGTGTCTGTTTTGACAACCAGCTGAAACAAGTGTATAAGATGGAGGGCAGTGACTTGTTGAAGAAGAGCCTGCTGTGAAGATCAGCCGTGTTGTCTTTGTTTTGTCTCTGATGGTGTCATTTCATCACCATCCTGAAGGGCACGCTGGCTCCAGAACCCAGAGGGCAGGGAGCTCCCCTCCATTTCCACACACATGCATGGCTCAGGACCCCCTCCCAACCCCACGCTGCCCCACACAGCTTGATGCTTTGGGTTTTTGACTTCGAGGCATATGGAGTCTTAGCTTCCTGACCAGGGATCGAACCTGCACCCCCTGCATTGGAAGGCAAAGTCCTAACCGCTGGACCACCAGGGACGTCCTCAAGATGTCTAATTCTATCCTGAAAATCTTTTTTTCCAAAGAAGGAAGCATTTACAAGTTCAGGGATTAGGACTCAATAGCTTTGAGTGGCCACGATTCACCCTCTTACATCTAGGTGCCAGGAGTTTCCACAATCGTCATACCAAGTTTTATTAACTAGCATCGTCTGTTAACGATGCTACTCTGGTTGCTGCCAGGAATTTTTCATATTTGAGGGAGAGAGACTAATAAACTACAGAAACAGTACCTTTAAAACAAACAAACAAAAAACCCTTTCCTGTATGCTGTTGCTGTGACATGTACTGGCTTCACTGTCCTAGAAGAAAGGAGTTACCATGGTCCCCATCTTGTTACAGAGAAGAGCAAAATCTAACTACACGTTAGATCTGTTCCTTTTACTTTAATCTTTGCTTCCTGTTGCTTTTGTTACTGTAAGGAAACTGTCTGTACATAATGGCCTGCCTCAGGGAGCCCTGCTGCTCTGCCTGATTGTTAAACCAAAGCGCTTTTGTTCAGGACCCTGTCCACCTGTGGATGGCTACCGGAAGGAAGAAATTAACACGTCCCCTCCCCCGAGCTTGGCCTCTCCAGGAGATATTTGCAAGAGTTATGGATCTCCTCACCTTCTCCCTCCTCCTTCCTGTCCTATGAAAGAAACTGACATCCAGATAGACACCGATGAGAGGGTTATTTTGAGACACCAGTCTGCCACCTTCTTGGTCTCCTAGCTTTCTGAATAAAGTCGCTATTCCTTGCCGACACCTTGTCTCTGGATTTATTGGCCTGTCTGTTGTGTGATGAGCAGAGCGAGCTTGGACTTGGTGACAGTTTTCCCGATGAGGTGACAGAGGCCTGGAGCGTTTAAGTACCTTGCTAAGGTCTGGTCAGCTAGTTGGTGAGTGGGCCCTCAAGTCCTGGGAGCAGCTTTCAGAATCTGCTCTTTTAGATGATCAGGGCTGTAGAGGGTGTGTCTGTGTATATGTGTGTGTGTCCTATAGAGGTGTGTATGTGTGTGCTATAGAGGTGTGTGTGTGTGTGTGTGTTCGTTCAGTCGCTTATAGTGTCCGGCTCTTTGGGACCCCGTGGACTGTAGCTTGCCAGGCTCCTCTGTCCATGGGATTCTTCAGGCAAGAATACTGTAGTGGGTTGCCATTTCCTCCAGGGGATCTTCCAGACCCAAGCATGGAACCTTATGTCTCCTGCTTTGGCTGGCAAGTTCTTTACTACTAGTACCACCTGGGAAGCCCTTAAGCACTGTACAAATGTTAACTGTTTCAGTTACTCAGTTATTCCAGTTTCTGCTTGTACTGAGTTCGGAACCTTAAAAATAAACTTGTTGGAAAAGAAAGCGTGTTAATACTCCAATGAGTTTAAATATACACGTTGATATTTGACGTCAAAACTATTGGGAGAAAAAGATCAAGTATTACAGATATGTCGAGAACAGTGTCTTTTTTATTGATGTTTAAAAATATTTTAATTTTATTAGAGTATAGTTGATTTACAGTGTGATGTTAGTTTCAGGTGGACAACAAAGTGATTCAGTTATACATACACATATATTCATTCTTTTTTAGATTTTTCTCCCATATATAGATTATCACAGAATACTGAGTTCCCTGTGCTATACAGCAGATCCTTGGTTAGTTATCTGTCTTATATATAGCACTGTACATGTGTTCATCCCAAGCTCATAATTGATCCCTCCCCCTCATGTTTCCCCTTTGGTAACCATAAATTTGTTTTAGATCTCTGTAAGTCTGCTGCTGGTTTGTAAATAAGTTCATTTGTATCTTTAAAAAAAATCAGATTCCACATATGAGTGATACTATATATTTGTCTTTCTCTATCTGACTTACTTCATTTCATACGATCATCTCTAGGTCCATCCATGTTGCTGCAAATTGCATTATTTTCTTTTTATGGCTGTGTAATATTCATATATATACATACATATATACACACATACACCACATCTTTATCCATTTATCTGTCGATGGACATTTAGGTTGCTTCTATGTCTTGACTATTATAAATAGTGCTGCTATGAACATTGGGATGCATATATCTTTTTGAATTACATTTTTCTCTGGTTATGTCCAGGAGTGGGAGGCCTGGATCATAGAGTATACTCTGTTTTTAGTTAAGGAATCTCCGTATTATTCTCCATAGTGGCTGCACCAGTTTACATTCCTACCAACAGTGTAGGATGGGCCCCTTTTGGGAGCAGTGTCTTTGAAGTAACTTTTGTAACTTTCCTACGTGGTCTCCTTTAATTTTATGATGAAGAGATAATTAGGGTTTTCCTTAACTGTAGAATTTGTTTTATGGGGTTTATTGCAAAACTCTAAACATGCCTCCTTGCAGCTTCACCTCGGGAGAGTCGTTCTGCATCTTCTTGGGCCTGTGTGATTTGGAGTGAAAGCTGACTGGCTGCACGCCTGTGCCAGTTCACGTCTGCTGGGCCTCGGGCTGCCTGTCACCGGTTTTGCCTCTTCCCTTAGGCTGAAGGTGTGAAAGATCAACAGGAGATGCCGAGGGTCCAAACCTCCCGTTTCTGCCTCCCTTTCTGCTTTGCCGTAGGACAGTTTGTCTGGATCCAGAAATCCCCTCTCTTCCTCCATCTTCCTTTCTTTCTACTGCTTGCTGGTGGGTTTGGCTTTCAAATGGACAAACTGCTCCCCTGGCTCAGAGTTAGTGATTTCTGTCCTTTCAGGGAGCCGCTGTGAACACACAGTGGCCTGTTGAGTTTCTGCTAAGCCTGCGGGTTCACAATGAAGCATTGATCGCGGGGCTGCGGCAGCCCGGCCTGAGCTCCAGCCGGACGCACTTCCAGTGGGTGTTTGGAGCTGTCACGTCGGCTTTTGTTTGTAGTTAAACGGGGGCATCTCCATCCTTTAAAACATGACGATCAGCCACCTTTTAGACTTTTAATGCCAACATAATCGTTTATGAAATCTTCCCATCACACATGCTGATTTTATTCCTCACATGAGCAGTGGTTTTCAGTGGATGTATTGATTGCTGTAGCTCCTGCATACTGAGCCTGATCTTTTGAGATTTACTAAATCGGCGCTCTCTTTGGGAGGCCGAAAAATGATCCAGGTTGCAAAAGCATTGTTCCAATTCTTTTCATGCCGAGCAAGTCTCCTTGCTAAATTTGGGACCTCAGGAGACAGATACAGGATCCCAAGAGTTAGGATTGAGACACGGTGGCTGCCTGGCCACCTGCCAGATGCTGGGGAGGTAAGGCTGATGGTTCATGGCAGAGTTTGGATGTCGTGGCAGGGTTTGGATGTCATGGCAGGGTTTGGACGTCGTGACTGCTCTGTCAAAGCAACAAAACCTTGATTCCTGTGGTGGTGCTTCCATACTTAGTCATGTCTGACTCTTTGCGACCCTGTGGACTGTAGCCTGCCAGGCTCCTCTGTCCATGGGATTCTCCAGGCAAGAATACTGGAGTGGGTTGCCGATTCCTTCTCCAGGAGATTTTCCTGACCCAGGGATTGAACCTGTGTCTCTTGTAATTGGCAGGTGGATTCTTTACCACTAGCGCCACCTGGAAAGTGCCAAAGTCTAGAAAACTGAGATCCTCTGGTATAGGAAATGCTGTGGTGGTCCCAGCATTCGTGGAGCATCTAGAAACACTCATTTCCATTCGTGGACCTGAAGTAGGCTCTGTAGGGGCGACAGGGGAAATTTGCAAGTGGTGTTTGTTTTGGGAATATTAACTTTTTATGGTGAAGCCAAAAGTAGGGATATTGAAGGAACAGGTGTACTCAGGAGGAGGAAATAAGAGGAATTTTAATTTCATTTTGACATTACCATCCTATGTGATGCAGAGTTGAGCAGAAACTGAAAACAGAAATAGAGGCCTTGACTCCTGGAAGATGCCCAGGAGGTGTCTTGTCCACCTGCGGCCACATTTATTTCCATGAGAATGGTGGGAGAGGGGACAGGTATGAGCCAGATAAGGTTTCCTTTAGCCTCGGTTGGAAGAGAAATATTTCTTCTAATTTAGTTTTGGATGGAAAGATAAAGCAGTTCTAATACACTCATATTTCTCAGTGCTATTATGCAGCACTTTTCAGTCCACATTCCATGAAAACTGTCCTAGGCCCCCAAATAGAGTTTGGTTTTTCTCTTTGGTGCTGATGTGTTGGTAATGTTTAAAATACCAAGAAAAATCCCACAGATGAATTTTTAATGTGGTCAACTACTTCAGTTTTATGCACCAAAATCTTAATAAGTATGGAACAACAAAAAGGCTATGCTTATATACAACTTCAGTGATCAAGTATGGGAAATCAGGTGTATATATCACCCTGTCTTTTTCTGAAGAAATCAGCAAAAATGTCCCTGTTCCCCTTTTTCTTTGGTAGCATGCTCCATAAAACATTATAGGAAAGTGAAGGTATTCTTGTTCATAGTGTCAACATCCTTTTCTCCAACAGAAGAAGGAGGAAGGCAATGTAAAAATCAGATTGTGTTTTCAAGACTTTGCAGGAGATCAAGCCAAATCTTCTGTTATTTTGAGGATTAGTTCCTTGGTTTCTCCGTGAAGTTGAACAGCCCACAGTGAGTTGATGTTGACCAGGCCTAGCTCCTTGAGGTACTGCTGCCTCTGGACAGCATCTGAGGCTTGTGCTGGGGATTCTAGACAGGGTATTAAAAAGCAGAGACATCACTTTGTTGACAAAGGTCCATATAATCAAAGCTATGGTTCTTCCAGTGGTCATGGGATATGAGAGTTGAACCATAAAGAAGGCTGAGTGCTGAAGAATTGATGCTTTTGAACTGTGGTATTGGAGAAGACTCTTGAGAGTCCCTTGGACTGCAAGGAGATCCAACCAGTCCATCCTAAAGGAAATCAGTCCTGAATGTTCATTGGAAGGAATGATGCTAAAGCTGAAGCGCCAGTACTTTGGCCACCTGATGCGTAGAGCTGACTCACTGGAAAAGACCCCGATGCTGGGAAAGATTGAAGGGAGGAAGAGAAGAAGGCGACAGAAGATGAGATGGTTGGATGGCATCACCAGATCAATGGACATGAGTTTGAGCAAACTGCGGGAGATGGTGAAGAACAGGGAAGCCTGGCATACTGCAGTCCATGGGGTCACAAAGAGTCAGACACGACTTAGTAACTGAACAACAACAACTGCTGTGTTGGCAGGCCAGCTCCTTAAGGCCTATTTGGGTCCAGACAGAGAGATGATATGCAGGGAGACGGGGTGTGTGGGCATCTGGTCCTCATCTTGTGATGAGCCTTTCAGAACAGAAGAGACAGGAACCAGGACAGTGTTTTGAGGGTGAGCAGGGCTGGGAATTCAAGACAGTGGGATCTCTTCTGGACCCACCTTTGCAGCAGCCACTCACTTTACTTGTCCTTGTGGATCAGGGTGGGTGTAGGCCTTCAGCCCCCTCCCAGGATTGTAGGGAGGGTAGCCGCCTTGCTGCCGGATACCTGCCCTTGGTACCTACCTAGCCTTGCTGGTACCTGCTCTTTTTCTGGACTGAAGTCCTGGACCGTCCTTAAACCCCCAGAATCTCGTAACCTGCACTGAGCATTTGGGAAGAGACTTTGCTGGCTAATGGTGTTCAGACTGGAGAATCAGGCAGTCACCACCCCTAGTGTCCTGGGCATGGGTGGTCTAGGGGCCTTTGGCATTGGCACAGCTCCAGGAAGAAGAGGCACCCTGGCCTTGGTTGCTCCCTGGCTCATCGCCCTCCTGCCTGGAAAGATGCAGATCAACTTTAGGCTCTCGTCTGGGATGGGAGGGGAGCCAGCTGGGAAGGGGCAGTGGGAACCTACTTCTTGTTCTCCACTAGCCAGAAACCAGATGTGCAGGTGAAGAGCACCTGCTTGTAGGGTTCTGATGTCAGTGGGCTTCCCTGGTAGCTCAGCTGGGAAAGAATCTGCCTGCGACTCAGGAGACCCCAGTTTGATTCCTGGGTCGGGAAGATCCCCTGGAGAAGGGATAAGCTACCCACTTCGGTATTCTTGCCTGGAGAATCCCCATGGACAGAGGAGCCTGGCAGGTTTCAGTCCATGGTTTCACAGAGTCGGACACTGCTGAAGCAACAGAGCATGCACGCACACAGAACACAAGGGGGCTCTTCGCATCAGGTGGCCAAAGGATTGGCGCTTCAGCTTCAGCACTGTTCCTTCCAATGAATATCCAGGGTTGATTTCTCTTACGGTTGACTGGTCTGGTCTCCTTCCTGTCCAAGGGAGTCTTCTCCAGCACCATTGTGGCTGAGTAAACCGGTCATTTTGAGTACAGTTCTAACAGTCTCCTAGCAGAAAAGGAGTAACGATCTCTCTTGCCTGTGCAGCCTGTCTGGCAGAAAGCGGGGCTGCAGGGCTTCCTCTGGGGCAGGCTCTTGACTGTTCAGTGTCAGATTGCTGACCGCCTGCTAAAAGCTAAGATGTCACTGTCCTAAAATAAGAATCCTGGAGGCCCTAGGTAGGTTGCTCTTTCCTGGCTCTGCTGTCCTCAGGGAACTGATCGTCCTGTCCACATATATCAGAGTCCCCCGGGGATGCTTCAGCCCCCCACCCCCACCCCCAAAACGTGATTTTCTTCTGCCAGGCCTCTGACATTTAATCCCAAATGGCCTGGCAGTGGTGTTGGGGAGCTAGGGGTTGACAGCCCCATAGCTGGCCGGATACCATCCTAGCCTGACCAGCTGCCCATGTGCTGGCCTTTTAGGGACATCGGGCCCTCTGGCTCTGCAGGCTTTGACCCCCACCTGTTCAGTAATGAATGAAACTGTAAAGCCTTCATTCCCTAGTTAGATTAGAGGCTGGGCAGGCCAGCGCTCCTGGGAGAGCCGGCATATCGACTGATAGTCATAGCAGTGGAGCACAAATCCCTTCTGCTCCTAAGTAGATTTTTCTGGAGCCCACAGGATAGAAGTGCCCCAGGAACATCAAGAAGGAACAGGCGAGGGAGGTGGGGAGAGCCTGGAGTGACGAAGAATCATTTCTCCCTATTCAGATTTTCTTTCAGGCTGGCAGGCCTCTCCTGAGGTCACACCAATTTGCGTACAGCTTGTCCAAGATGAGAAAGTGTTCTGCTAATTTTTGCATTCCGTTGTAATGGAAAATCTCAGAGCTGCAGGTGTAAGACAGACTTGTTGATCTGTAGGTTGCATTAACAAACCACTCTATTGGTTATCTGATTTTTTTTCTTCCCTTGAAGCCCCACATTGGTGTCTGGAATTAATGTCTGAGCTTTCTGAGGTTCCTAAAATGACAATGGGATGGAACTGGCCCTTTTCCATCCCTTAGAAGTTGACTGTGGTTGGTGGTCTGCAAAATTCATATTTTCCTTCTAATTTTTCCTTTAACCCTTTGAGTCTAAAAGTACTGAAATCTTCCATATAGGGCTAAAGTCAAGGTGTCAAAGTGTTAGTCGCTCAGTCATGTCTGACTCTTTGAGACTCCCTGGACTTTAGCCCTCCAGGCTTCTCTGTTCATGGGATTTACCCGACAAGAAAACTGGCGTGGGTTGCTGTTCCCTTCTCTAGGGGATCTTCCCAACCCAGGGATCAAACCCACATTGCAGGTGGATTCTTTACTGCCTGAGCCACCAGGGAAGCTCACATAGGGCTAACGGACTAGAATTTCCTTCTTGGCTCCCATGCTTGAGCCACACAGATTTGAGAATCAGTTGGAGTGCAAAACACTGGAGTAGTGTTGGCAGCTCTGAAACAGCTTGGAGAACTTTCAGAATTCTCTTGGGAGTTGGGGTGGGGCTGTCTGATTGAGGAGTAACCTCTCCCAGTTAGAACAGACTAAGAAAAGAGAGCAAGCCCAGAAACATCTGGAAAACCCTGGAAGTGCAGACTCATCCCCAAGGGCCTACAAGGTCGGTGTATCAGAGGCTATGGAGGCAGATGTCAAAGTTAGCTATCTGGGAACCTCTTCACCATCCCTGTTTACGCCCCCAGAGTCCATTGATGCTATTATTAAATGATGACATACTTGTTCATGCCTTTCTCCAGTGTACTTTCTAGCTAATGTCATTTAAAACTAAAAATAAGTCTATGTACTCCTTAGATTTGCTGAGATTTTTGTTTTTTTTTTTTTTCCCCTTCTTAGCTCTCTTTCTTTTTCAGAGATTTTGGTCTTCTGAATCATAGTGAATTTTGACCTTATAATCTTTCTTGGCCTTGGTATAAATGATAAGAGTTTCTGTTTTTTAAAATAAGTTATTTAAAAAATATTTTTATTTATTTAATTTTTTATTGAAGGATAATTGCTTTACAGAATTTTGCTATTTTCTGTCAAACCTCAACATGAATCAGCCATAGGTATACATATATCACATCACTTTTGGAACTCCCTCCCATCTCTCTCCCCATCCTACCCCTCTAGGATGATACAGAGCCGCTGTTTGTGGCTATCTATTTTCCATATGGTAATGTAAGTTTCCATGTTAGTCTTTGCATACATTTCACCCTCTCCTCCCCTCTCCCCATGTCCATAAGTCTATTCTTAATGTCTGTTTCTCCATTGCTTCCCTGTAAAATAGTTCTTCAGTATCATTATTCTAGATTCCATATATATGCATTAGAATACAATACTTATCTTTCTCTTTCTGACTTACTTAACTCTGTACAATAGGTTCTAGGTTCATTCACCTCATCAGAACTGACTGACATGCCTTCTTTTTTATGGCTGAGTAATATTCCACTGTGTATATGTATCACAACTTCTTTATCCATTCATCTTTTGATGGACATCTAAGTTGCTTCCATGGTCTAGCTATTGTAAATAGTGCTGCAGTGAACAATGGGATACACGTGTCTCTTTCGGTTTTGGTTTCCTCAGGGTATATGCCTAGGAGTGGGATTGCTGGGTCATATGGTGGTTTTGTTCCTAGTTTTTAAAGCGATATCCGTACCATCTTCCATAGTGGCTGTATCAATTTACATTCCCACCAATAGTGCAAGAGTATTCCCTTTTCTCCACACCCTTTCCAGCATTTATTGTTTGTAGACTTTTTGATGATGGCCATTCTGACTGGTGTGAGGTGATATCTCATTGTAGTTTTAATTTGCATTTCTCTGATAATGAGTGATGTTGAGCATCTTTTCATGTGTTTGTTAGCCATCTATATGTCTTCTCTGGAGAAATGTCTGTTTAGGTCTTTTCCCCACTTTTTGATTGAGTTGTTTGTTTTTCTGGTATTGAGTTGTGTGAACTGCTTGTATATTTTGGAAATTAATCCTTTGTCAGTTGTTTCATTTGCTATTATTTTCTCCCATTCTGAGGGTTGTCTTTTCACTTTGCTTATAGTTTCCTTTGCTGTGCAAAAGCTTTTAAATGATATCAGGCCCCACTTGTTTACTTTTGTTTTTATTTCTGTTACTCTAGGAGTTGGGTCATAGAGGATCTTGCTTTGATTTATGTCATCAAGTGTTCTGCCAATGTTTTCCTTTTAAGAGTTTTATGGTTTCTGGTCTTATATTTAGGTCTTTAATCCATTTTGTGTTAATCTTTGTGTATGGTGTTAGGAAGTGTTCTAATTTCATTCTTAAAATAATTAAATTATTTTTAATTGAGGGGTCACTGACATACAGTATTATATTTAGTTAATTCCCTGTGATCATTATAAATTAAGAAGAACCTTTAATTTAAGGGTTAAACACAATTGAACCCTTAATTATATACTGTCTTCGTCTCTTTTGCTTCATTCAGTAGACACTCAATAAATAATGTTTGCAGCTGAGGCTGACCTGGTCACCTTGTCTCTTCCAAGGAATTGAAACACCCCTGAGAGCTGGGGCTATGTTGCTCATGCAGTTATTGACCAGGACGTAAATGCTCAGTGCAACAGAGAGGTGACCTTGTTTGATTAGTCTCCTGGGGCCAGCAGATTACTACTGTCAACTTAAATAGGGCTAACTCATAAATTTTTTCACTTGGACAAGGTGAATGAATTGCAGTGTTACTCAGATGGTAAAGAATCTGCCTGCAATGCAGGAGACTTGGGTTTTATCCCTGGGTTGAGAAGATGCCCTGGAGAAGGGAATGGCAACCCACTCCAGTATTCTTGCCTGGAGAATTCCATGGACAGAGGAGCCTGATGAGTTACAGTCCATGGGGTCGTGAAGAGTCAAACATGACTGAGCGTTGAACACTTTCACTTTTAGATGGAGAAGACGATTGAATGGAAATGTGAATTTTCCCTGGTAACACTGGTAGCTTTATTGGGGCTGCTGCGTGGTTTCTGGAAACAAGAAGATGTCACAGAGAAGCCTCAGTAGGAGATTGATGGGTTTGGCTCATTGGGGCCATAGTGTTTGTGGTAGAGAACGCATCACAGTGGAGAGCAACCTCTGTTCTCTGCAGAATAGTTTAGGGCAAGAAGCAAAACCAGAGAACATGCGTTAAATAGAATCTACATCAGACCTACCAATTGTGCAAATGATTTAAGGGTTATTGTGGAAATTTACTTAAACCAACTCAGCATAAAATAGCATAAACAGTAGGCAAAGCTGGTGTTGCTATAGTGATAAAGTACACACAGGGCAGTGAGCCTGCGGCACATGTAAGGCAGTTTGAGTGCATCTGGAATGCTGGTTTCCAAAATAGAAGAGGATGCCCCAAGTTTGATTTTGTGTGATCAAAGATCACTTCAGGGCCGAGGAGCCGAAGGAATATGAAAGAACCCAGGAATGTTCATGTTTGAGGCAATTAGAGCTTCTTGTATGCTTCGAGGGAGGGAGTGAATGATAAGTGAGCCTAGAAAGAACAAAGTAGCTTGTTGTCACTCTGAAGGGATGTCTTTTTCTTTAGAGAAAATTGGATCACTTATAGGCAATTGATCCAGTTAATAACCTGAATTTTAGCTGCTGCAACCAAATCATATGGATGAACTTTTCTCGCCTTCTTTCCCACCTTATAGGAAACACTAGCTCAGGGTGCTTCTCATTTCTCATAAAGAAATTGTCAGGCACTATTGACAAGCAGCTAATGAGTTTGACACGGGATCAATATTGCCATCAGTCTTTAGCACAGACATGTGTTTATCTGGTAATGTGGCTTTTAAAGCATGGACTTAAAGAGTTGTTTTCTGCTCCAGGGGACACATAAATAAATTTCATCCTAACCACTATTTTTGGAAGATTCATCAGTTTTTTTTTTAAAGAGGATGATCGGTCTTTGACAATTAAACTCTGACCCTACTTGGCATTCCTTGGCCAACAGAAAACATTATAATAGGATTCAACCAGTGGCTTCTTTTTCTCTTTTAAACTTTGAGGCTGATGTTAACCTCCAAGAATTTTCAGAAACTTTATCTTCAAAACCCTTTGCGGTTAAACTCTGATAAATTTTCAGTTTGGGGAGCTGGTTTGATTTTGCTTGAAAAACACACCCTCATTTAGATGCACTTATTTTAAATTGTAACTTTAAGATAAGAGTAGAGAAAATTTGTGAACTCTAAGAGGAAAAAAGAAACATCAGTCATGATCTTACCACTGTAATGAAGTCACTGTGGTCATTTGTGAAAGTGAAAGTGTTAGTCGCTCAGTTGTGTTCATTGTTGCCCACCAGACTCTGTCCATGGGATTCTCCAGGCAAGAACTGGAGTGGGTTGCCGTTCCCTTCTCCAGGGGATCTTCCTGACCCAGGGGTCGAATCTGGGGTCTCCTGAATCACAGGTGTATGCTTTACCATCTGAGCTACGAGGGAAGCCTGCGGTCATTTGTATTCTGGTATTTTTAGGAGGATGGTTTATTTGATATTTTGTGCTCTTTGGGTTCATTTGTTCTCAATGTACCTGTAAAACATTCAGTGACTGGGTGTCAGGTGTAGCGATGACGCTGACCTTGTGGATTATCTGTGACTGTCCCTTCACATGGCTCAGGAGTGACAGAATTCACAGCTGAAGGGGTCTCTGGCATGTTCCGGAAGCCACCTAGCCACATCAGCAGATGTGTGGGAATCACAGTTCTGACAACAGGATCTTATATAGAGATTTTATGGGTTTTTTTTTCTTTTTACAATTTTAATTGTTTGGTGCCACCATGCAGCATGTGGGATCTTATTAGTTCCCTGACCAGGGATCAAACCTGGGCCCCCTGCATTGGAAGAGTGGAGTCTTACCCACTAAGTTCCAGGGAAGTCCCCAAGGGACTTTTAGTTTTAAGGTGAGTTTGGAAAGGAAAATTTTGGAAACTTGAAGCAGTGGGAAAGATATTTTTATTAGTAAGTTGAAGAATCAAAGTTGTCCTCAGTTTTCAAGTCTTTGATAATAGTGCCACCTCTTCCCTGAAGCCTCCCTGGATTCCCCCTGATTAGCACTAATGTCTCCCTGATTTTCAAGTGCCCAGAATATTTGACTATTATACATTGCAGCACTTAAGTGTCATTTGTTTAAGTGACTTCTCCTCCATTTTATCTGTAAACTCTGAGTTATAACACCCTCTTTTCCCACTCTATTTCCCTGGAACATAATTATGTCCTCAGTAAAGATTTATTTGAATCAAAATATATCAGGTAGTATTTCTCTTTCTGTGTATGGTAAAAATGTAGTTTTCCTGACTAAATTTAGAAGACACTTGTTTCAATGAAAGAACATAGTCCATGGAATTCTCCAGGCAAGAACACTGGAGGGGGTAGCTATTCCCTTCTCCAGGGCATCTTCCTAACCCAGGGATTGAAGCCAGGGATCAAACCCAGGTCTCTTGCATCAAAGGTGAATTCTTTACCATCTGAGCCACCAAGGAAGTGAAGTCACTCAGTTGTGTCTGACTCTTTTCGACCCCATGGACTGTAACCTACCAGGCTCTTTCATCCATGGGATTTTCCAGGCAAGAGTACTGGAGTGGGTTGCCATTTCCTTCTCCAGGGGATCTTCCCAACTCAGAGATCGAACCCAGGTCTTCCACATTGCAGGCAGACATTTTACCATTTGAGCTACCAGGGAACCCTAGAGCCACCAAGAAAGCCTGGGAAAAAAATACATAAGCCTTAATTAAATGACGTTGTTTCGAAGAGGCTTTGTGTCTGGCTTGGACACTCGGTGTATATATCTCTATGTTTCACCATAAGCCGTTCGTGAGAAGAGGACCATCCTTTGCCATGTGACTTAGTGTGTGTGGTGGAATGTCTGGGAAGTGGGAGGTTCAGGAATGCCGCAGCAATGAATAAATCGTGAACATTTCTGGTTTCAATTTGGTTTACCTACTCTCAGTCTAGAAGATCTGGCAAGCTGCCCTGGACTTTGGGTTCTGTATGCATTGGCTCTGAGGAGGAAGAAGAGAAATTCTGAGCTTTGGGGCGGGGATCATGAGAAGTAAGTGGACTGGAATCTGTTCTCTAAAACGATGCCACGGAGTCTGCCTTGCTGATGACAGCTGGGGTTGGAATGATTTTTCCACCGTTCATAAAAGATGTTTTATTTTCACATGTGACTTGCTCATTACACAGCTTAAAACCCTGCAACCAACCAACAGAAACAAACCCCACAAAATTTTTTTGGAAGCTCTCGTTGCATAGACAGTTGAATACAATACTATGATAAAGAAAATGTTAGGCTTCCCTGGTGGCTCAGTGGTAAAGAATCTAATCTGCCTACCAGTGTAGGAGACACAGGTTAGATCCTTGGTCCGGGACGATCCCACATGCCTTGGAGCAAATAAGCCCACGCGCCACGACTACTGAGCCTGGGCTCTATAGAACCCGCAAGCTGCAGCGGATGCCCACATGCCCTAGAGCCCATGCTCCACCACATCAGAAGTCACCAAAATGAGAAGCCTCCCTCGCCGCAAATAGGGAAAAGCCTGAGCAGCAGTGAAGACCCAGCACAGCCAAAAATAAATAAATACCATTGTTAAAAATGCATTGTCTTTCTTTCCCTGAGGGAGATGGGGAAGAGGGTGGCGACCTGAAATCCATGAGGGTGTCACAGTCAAGTGTGACGCTTTTAAACTTTCCCTTCCTTCTGCTCAGAATCTGTTCACCACTTTTCCTTTTTGTTTTAAGATTTGTTTTTATTTTTTGGATATGGACCATTTTTAAAGTCTTTATTGAATGTGTTACAATATTGCCTCTGTTTTATGTTTTGGTTTTTGGCCCCGAGGCATGTGGGATCTTAGTTCTCTAACCAGGGATGGAACCCACACGCCCTGCCTTGGAAGACAAAGTCTTAACCACTGGACTGCCAGGGAGATCCCTCCACTTCCGTTTTTCTAATTTATTATTTATTGCACGAGAACAATTCATTTTTAAAGTGTATTTTTCTCCCTTGTTCTGACTTGATGCGTTTTGGAACTTCTGTTTAATGTGTTCCTAAAGTTAGTTTGATGACGAGTCCTCAGTCTAGGATGTAACACCCAGGCAGAGTGGATGAATCGGCTAGGAATGGTGCCCGGAGAGTTGGTGCTGTTTTGCTCTTGGTTATACTTCTCAGGCTCTTATACAGGAAAGCAAGGCCTTTTCCTTGGCTCCTGCCCAGATCTTCCCTCTTTACTTCTGCGTACCACGGTAGCTAGCAGAGTCAACAGAGCAGGTGGGTGAGGCGAGAGGTGGCGCCCTTCCCGGCAGGAAGGTCAGTGCTCCCCAACAAGGGTAACACACCATGAAGAATGACTACCAGAGCCCTCAGCTACAGACGCTCACACACCTCCTGAGTTATTTCAGTGTGGTCTCATGTTCAAATGATTTTGTCACACCGAAATAGATTAAGGAGAGAAGAATCCCCACAAGTGGTAAATGAGCAGGAAAAGGCAGATGAGGATTGCAAATATATCTTGAGGGCATTATGCTAAGTGAAATAAGTGAGACAGAGAAAGATAAATATAGTATTGCTTCTATGGGGCTTCCCTGGTGGCTCAGATGGTAAAGAATCTGCCTGCAGTGCAGCAGACCTGGGTTCCATCCCTGGGTTGGGAAGATCCCCTGAAGGAGAGAATGGCAACCCATTCCAGTGTTCTTCCCTGGGAAAGCCCATGGACAGAGGAGCTGGCAGGCTACAGTCCATGGGGCCTCAAAGAATTGGATTGAGCAATGAACACTTTCACTAAATGGCTAACAGCAATAACTGCTTATTGAGAGTATTTATCTTAATGGAGTAAGAGTAACTTATCTATAAAATAAGTAACTTACGGAAAGAGACACTAGGTATCCTCTCGTGTAGTTAAGAAGGGCTTGATTACCTGGTGTGTAAGGAGTCGTCTTCGTAAGATGTAGGAATGTGAGTTGGAAAATTCATCACTGGTTGTTCTCTCAATAATCTTGCTCCAAGGTTTTCCATGAAGGAAGTAGTATCTTGATGACTGCAGTGTGTGGTAGTTTATGGTCATAGTGGGGTATGTATTGGAGATCTTAGGGCTGTTGAAAACCATTGCTTTAAGGCACTGGTTTTTCCAAGTTGTCCTCTACTGGTTCTCAGAAGTTTTATAAGCACCTATATTACCAAAGGATAAAACAAAACAAAACAGAAAGGAGTGAAAAAAAATCCAAAAGAAATACCAAATCTTTGGAGCCCATTACTACCATCTTTTAAAACCAACTAGTAAGAGCCATAGTTCTGCAGCATCCTTCTTCATTCTTCTTTTCATAGTTTGGTGTCACCTTTGAGTTCATAGCTAAATGTTGAATGACAGTTTCACACACACACACACACACACACACACACACACACACACACACACACATCCCGGAATTGTTATTTTTGAATCACCTTTAAAAAAAGCCTCGTAAAAAACATCAGTATGATCAGACGTCACCCCTGCGACAGTTAGGATGTGTGTCCTACAAAATCCAGGAGCTGGCAGATCAACTCTGTAGCCCTTGTTAAGCCTTTTCTATTCTGCAGGGGCAACAAACTCTGAAATGCAGAAGTGATTGCATTAAATCCTTGGCTGGCAATTTTGTGTGGGATTGGGTATTGAAATGCAGCAAAGCAAATAATGAAGGCATATGTTTACCTATAATTCTTTTTACCTTGGGAGAAGGATTAAATAGGAACAGTTTGGTTGTTGTCAAATTCTTAACAGTTGCTTTCAAGCATGAAACAGTCCCTGGGCTCTCGGAGGATTTACTTAGCAGTTTGAATAGAGAGGTCTTTACTGCTAATGGAACTGAGATGGCAGGCTTAGGCAATGGGGTGCTTTATAGCCTCTTTAGCCACTTGAGAAGACGTAACATCAATAGCTGAAACCAGCCCGATCTCCATTGGTGTTCAGGAAGTTGTGCAAAATTGGTGAATAAATAATTCAGGGTTGGACGAATGTCTGGATGCCCAAAGTGTGGAGAGTATCTAAAAGCTCGATTCAAGGAAGGTTTCATTCTGGGAGGAAGTCTGGGAGCGTCTGCTTGAGCATGGCCCCAGGGAGCAGTTACAGATGATGACATTTTCTATGAAAGAAAGAATTTTCACTTGGGATTGACTGAGCTTTGTAAAGAAATATTTCGCTGGGGACTCCAATCCTGGAAAAGCATTATTCATAAAAAAAAGAATATTTTATTTTCAAGTGCAGATGGTTGGCAATGACTGCTTGGGGCTGGAAACATGGCTGTATGTTTAAAGTAAGGATAGTGATGATGGCTTGGAGTCTTAAGTAACCGCTGAAGCTCTCTGTTATTCGATGGTTAGGCTTTAAGAAAATACCTTTTGATGGGGTGGGGGAGAATGAGTCACATTTCGTCTCGTGGTAACTGGTGGAAGCTTCTGCTTCAGGCTGTCGTCAGTCTGTCTGTGATCGTAATGTTTCTGGAACGTGTTCCCTAATGAGTGGTGGAAGACAGGTGTTGGGGACCGGCTAGATGGATGCATGGATATTTGCAAACATTCCGACTCTCCTTCTTGGCAGAGTAGGTAGGACTATGTGACCATGTCCTCTTGAACATACCTGGGCTTCCCAGGTAAAGAATCTGCCTGCCAGCACAGGAAACGCAGAAGATCCTTAAGGGTCAGGAAGGTCCCCTGGAGAAGGAAGTGGCAACCGACTCCAGTATTCTTGCCTGGAGAATCCCATGGACAGAGGAGTTTGGCGGGCTATTGTTCACGGATAGGGTCACGAAGAGTCAGACACGACTGAGCAGCTATGCATACACACACGGCCAATTACATGTCACTTCTGGGCAGAACCAAGGACACAGTATAAAGAAAGAAGGCAAGAAAGAAGGCCTAGCGTGATTTGCCTGAGACCACCTAACTGGTTCTCTGTAGCTGTGAGAGGACCACAGCTCAAGGTTGGTTCCTTTCTTCCTGGGTACTGGGCTCCTCAGGCTTCCTGCTGAATAAACCGTTCTCAGTTCTCTGTTCACAAGGGGGCAGATGACACCTGTATGAAGACTTCTCCCCATGTTGCTGAGTTTGAAATCAGTATCTTGCCAACTTCAAGGGTGGCCAGCCGTAGCCTGGCTAAACTGGAATTCCAGCTCTACCTTTTCCTGGCCCCATGGCCTGGGAAAATTGTTTCATTCTCTGAGCGTCAGTTTCCTCTTCTGTAAAATGGAGACCGAAAGAGGATTCCTATATGGGCTTGTTTTGAAAAGAACACCAGAGACAGGGCAGTGGAAATTTTCAAGGACGTTGAAGACATCAGTTTTTTTTTTTCTTTTTTTTTTTTGCCTCTAACAAAATTTATAGAAATTCTGCAAGGGCTTGAAATATGCCTATAGCTGTCATTGAGAGTATATATTTAAGGAGAGTAACATGATAAAAGTATTTGTGGGGGGAAAAAAAAGCTTTTAGAAGACTAAGAAAACTCCCAAGTTCAAAGATTATTTTTAAGCTGGCAGTAGAATGTCATCTCAAATAGGCTTCCTTTTTTTTTTTTCCCTTATGAAAGTTGTTGGAAAAACACAAAACAACCTCATCCTGTATTGATAAGTCAGAGCTTTCCAGATTTCCTGATTTGATTTCACCTACTAGTAATTTTCCAGCTCTTGGAAATTGAAGGTGAATAAATGTTTTTAAAAGTCTAGCTTCCCACAGGATTTGATTCAATTTGCTATTTTGGGTGTAGAAATGAAGAAGGAATAAGGCCTAATCCTGGCTGGATGTTGAAGATATACTGTAAAGTCAGAGAAGAGGAAATGGAAGCTTCCATTGTAACTGCTTCATGCCTCCTCCCAGGACGGAGACCCTGGGCCACAGCAGGGGGGTGAGGGGCACCAAGATGCGCTTATTCTGTCTTTGTCAGTCATTGGCAGAGTGGCAGTGACACCAGCGGTGGTGATGGTCCGTGTGTGACCTTGGCAGTTGCAGACCTGGGTTTGCAACTCAGGCCTGCAGCGTGCATTGGGGTGACCTAGAATGGGAAACCTCCATGAAGCCTCCCAGCTTTGTTTTCTGTATGAGAGAGTCCTTTCTCCCGAGAGGACTGAACAAGTTGACATCTGTGAGAGCATCTGGTGGAGGGAGGGCTTCTGGGACCCCCTTTTCCTCTGATGATGTTCTTCACCTGGGGAAGGGGGCCCTATGGACCAATCATCAGAACTTCATTCTCTACATCAGGACCCAATTCTAGGTTTCCTTTTTTCTTTTTTTAAATTTAGTGAGGGAAATAATTTTTTTAACTGAAGAATAGTATTTAGTTGTCATTGTTGAGTCAATAGTCATGTCCAACCTTTTTGTGACCTCATAGCCCACCAGGCTCCTCTGTTCCTGGGCTTCTCCAGGCAAGAATACTGGAGTGGGTTGTCATTTTCTCCTCCAGGGGATCTTCCTGACCCAGGGATCGAACTCATGTCTTCTGCATTGTAGGCAATTTCTTTACCACTGAGTCCCCAGGGAAGCCCTAAATGGTGTACATTTAGTTGATGTACAATATTATATAAGTTACAGGTGTACAACAGCAATTTTTAAAGGTTATACTGCATTTATAGTTATTATTGATAATATTTTAATATTGGTTAGGTTTGCTTTTAAACCAGGTTCTTTTCTTATACTATCCAGGCAGGGGATGTGAATATGAGTCGGCATGTCCTCTGTGAGACAAGCGCTCACTCTGGAAAAGATTTTCCCCCCAGCCCCTTTTAAAAGGGCTTAACCGTCCTTGGACCTTGGCAGGTGCTAGGACCATATAGGCTATAGGCTTGATGTACAGAGTTCAGGCAGCGAGAAGACTTTCCGTTTCAGTCTCACAGGTAGGGACTGAAAAACTGCAGCTGGCAAACGGAAGGCGGTAGCTGAGGAGCACATGGCGGGGACGTTGTGGAAAATGGGGGAGGGGAACCCCCGCATCCCCGTGATAAAGCTGAGGGCTTCATGAACATTAGAAGCCTGCTCATCGTGAAGGTGGTGTGGACACCCGTGCCCCGCTAGCTGACAGGTGCGTGACGAGCGTGCCGGGTCCCTCCACATCCCACTCTAGGTGGCTCGGGTGACAGCCGTGAGGTTTGGGCCCGGCTCTGATGCTCTGTCCAGGCAGACCCTCTCCCTGCCTCCCCCCCACCGCCCGCCCCCCGGGAGGAGTTGATGGTCCTCTGCCGCCCCTCCCTGGACACCAGGCTCTGGCCTCCCCCCCCCCCCCCCTGCTGTGGGCGGCTTAGTGTCCTTCCTCTCCGGGGAGTGGAGGGGGGTGTTCTGGATCCCCTGGTCTTCTGGTGACTCGGGGGTGACTCACACTGCAACCCCGGTGGAATTAGGATTCCTTCCAGAAGCCGTGGTCTCCATCTGACTCCGTTTCTGCCACTGCCCAACCTCACTGACCCGCACAGCCAGCCACTCCGTCGCACCCTGGGCAGGGCCTGCTCCTTCTCAGTATTTCTGCCGCCAAACATCACAGTCGATTGGAGGCTCAGGCTTGGCCTTGCCCTTGTCAGGGTCACAGCTCCCTCCCTCGAGTCCTGGAAAGCCCCGAAGCTGGACAGGGAGGTGATTTACTCCTCACTTACGTGGCTCATGTGTCCTGTCCTTGGCCTGCCAGCCCCTGGGAGTGGGATCCTGCCTGCCCAGTGCCGGCCCCTCCCAGGGCACACACTTCAGTGTTTCAGGGCTGGACTCTAGGCTTGGGGTCCCCTGGGAGGCAGCCTTTGGGATGCAGAACTGCCAGGGGCCTGCAGTGATGCTGGGTTCACTCCAGCCAGTGTGTAGGAAGCACCGGCTCCCTGCTGGGCCTGTGCTGGATCCTGGGGGAGGACAAGAATGAGGCCCCTGGGTGGGTCCCAGACGCCTGAGCCTCCCCATGCGTGTGGGCTGTGCTGATCTTAATATCACCGGAAATGTTTTAAGCTGGAGGGATTTTGGTGATGGGGGTAGAACTGAACTTTAACCCAGTTATTTTCCCTCTAAAAGGAGCAGTAAGGAAACCAACAGTACTGCTTAGTTAGAAAACAGGTTAGGGAGGAAACCCTGCTCCAGTGAGCAGCGTTCCATTTATTCCAAATCAGAGGCCTTTATTTATGTAAGTGGGGATCCTGATGTGGACAACTCCCCTGACTCCTCTCTTTGAAAATAAAAACACCAACTTATTTTGTTTTTCTAAAAGAATTTGCAGTATTTTCAAATGGCCCTATGGCAAGTCTACTGAACATACTTCAATAGAAATACAAAGAGTGTGTGTGTCCACATACGTGTTCAAAGAGACACTATTAGGTCTCTATTGGCCAGACTGGAGTTTTTTCAAGTGTCTGAAGCATTTACTGTTTTTCACTTTAATATCAAAACATTAAAATCATTCAGAAACAAAAAATGTTAAGTCATTTAATGATCCTACTTAAAATTAATGCAGCCGATTTAATGTATTTCTGTTCGTCCCTGGTGCCCTATTGTTGCACAGTAGTTATTATCTTTGAAATGAGAGTTGAAAAAGATACCATCGCTTTCTGTATCTTTCATAACATTGCAGATATGGTGCAAAATCTTGATTCTAAGTCAGACATGTTTTATTCCATTTTATTTAAAAGAATAACATATTTAAATCACTGTGTGGTATGCCAGAACTATTAGTTGGCATTTTAAGTGTCATTTAAAGAAAGTACTTTAATTTACATCAGAAGGAAAACTACATTAGAATTCAATTGCATCTTACTTCTGCCTTTTTTCTTTTACTGCATTCAAAATGAAAATTTTTCTTGTTTTAAATTCTAGTTTTGTCCATGACTATTGATGCCGATCGTTCAACAGTTCATTGGGTGCTAGCAGTGCTAAATAAACAAAGCCAAGTTGACACAGAACTTGGTCTTCAGGGAGTCCCCATTCTATTTATGGACAGCTCTGTGTGCCAGGCACCAGGCTGTGTGCGTTCCCTGCAGGAGCTATTTTAACCCTTACCTCAGTGCAAAGGGGAAAGTAGTATTGTTGTTTCAGTTTAAGGAAGTAGGACACAGAGCCTTGATGCAGCGCGCAATCTTGACCTCATGGGTGACAGACTGGTTTTCAGGCTGTCTCTAAGTGCCCTCATGCTGGTTCTGTGATGTGGGTTAGAGTCAGGGAAAACCTGGAACCACTTAGACTTGGTATTAGGAACTAAGCTTAAAAAGAGTTTGGGAAGGTCATGTTCACACTGCTGTATTCAAAAATGGATCAGCAACAAGGACCTCCTGTACAGCACAGGGTACTGTAGGGCACAAGGAACTCTGCACGATGTCATGTGGCAGCCTGGATGGGACAGGAGTGTGGGGGAGAATGGATACATGTGTATATATGGCTGAGTCCCTTTGCTGTTCACCTGAAACTACCACAACCTTGTTAGTCGGCTATACCCCAAAACAGAATAAAACGTTTCAGTTCAGTCGCTCAGTCATGTCCGACTCTTTGTGACCCCATGAATCGCAGCACGCCAGGCCTCCCTGTCCCATCACCAACTCCTGGAGTTTACTCAAACTCATGTGCATCAAGTTGGTGATGCCATCCAGCCATCTCATCCTCTGTCGTCCCCTTCTCCTCCTGCCTTCAATCTTTCCCAGCATCAAGATCTTTTCAAATGAGTCAGTTCTTTGCATCAGGTGGCCAAAAGATTTGAATAAAAAGAGTGGCAGACTGCACTGCAGGTGTCAGGCTGTGTCCATGCAGGTCATCAGGCGGGGATATTGATCATGGGCTGTCGCATGTGGAGGCAGGAGACCTCTGTACCTTTTCCTCAATTTTGCTATGAACCTAAAACTGCTCTAAAAATGGAAATTCTTAAAAGAAAAAAAAAAAAGGAAAAGAAAGTCTGGAAGCAGGCTCAGAGGAAGGTTATTAAGATGCCGAGGGAGCCAACCGCATCCTATGAGGGGATTTTAAGGGAATATTGAACTTGGATCAGTGGGTAGAAGGTTCTGGGGATCTGGATCCAGGTCAATAAGGAAGAGCCATTTCACCTGCCCACAGATGGATGGCTCATGCATGGAGACCCTGAACCAGTGGGTGGGGTCAGGGCTCAAGTATCAGTTGGATGACCTTTTATGTCAGGTCTCCAAGCTGCTCCTCGGAGTCATCCAGCTACTTGTTGGAAGGCTGCATTCTGACCTCCTGATGTTTTGATGCTTATAGGTTTATGTTGGCCTGATCCTCTGAATTTCCAGTTGACCCAGGAGATGACCCATGTGTGGGGTGGGAGTGGTGGTGGTATGGCAGAGGTTACAGAGGTCCAAAGACCATTTTTTGAAGAGGGTGAAAGCGAAAGTTGCTCAGTCATGTCTGACTTCGCGACCCCCATGGACTGTACATTCCATGGGAGTCTCCAGGCCAGAATACTGGAGTGGGTAGCCTTTCCCTTCTCCAGGGGATCTTCCCAACCCAGGGATTGAACTCAGGTCTTTACCAGCTTTACCAGATGAGCCACAGGGGAAGCCTTTGAAGAGGGTACATGGATTTTATTAGAAACTGAAAGGCCAGCGTGGGGAGCATTGAGTTACAAGAAAAGTGGAGGAGTAGGGGCAGAAATGGGAGGGTTTGCTGAACCCTGGGAGGGGTCTTCCATGCAACTGGAAGTCTTCTAGCCTCAAGTAGCTCAGGATAAGAAGATTAAATATATATGTGTGGATGTACACACATACACAGAGTATTTTTAAAGTTCATTTGGACTGTGAAGAAGATGGATTTAAAAGTGCCCATGGGAGCTTCCCACGTGGTCCAGTGGTTAAGACTTTGCCTTTGAATGCAGGGAGTGTGGGTTTGATCCTTGGTCAAGGAACTAAGATCCCACATGCCTCAGGGGCAAAAAAACAGAACGTAAAATGGAAGTCATATTGTAATAAAGTCAATTAAAAAAAAAATAGTATGGACAGAGAGGGGCTGGATGGATGGCTACAGGTGATTCTGTCGACTGGGGAAGCTTCCCAGGTGAATGAGGATGGAGACTGAGAAGGGTTTGGGAACCACAGTCAGCAGGACTTGAGGACAGATGTGGATGAGGGAGAGGGGAGAATGAAGGGTGGTGGCTGATGGCGGTTAGTCACAGAGGGAACCCTGGAGGATGAGAGCGGGGTTAGGGGACTGTGTTCAGTGTAGGGGTCCTGAGATGATAGCGGGAGCTCAGGACAAGAGGTCAGGTGATGGAGGCCCTGGGGGTGGGATGAAAGTGGGGAGTTAGGAGAGCTTTACTGAGGACCAGGGATGGAGGCGGATGCACCTGACGCTGCCTGCCTGGTTGGGGAGAAGTACCGGAGCAGAGAGAGTGAGTCAGGACAGGAAGGAGGGGAGGCCCGGGGGAGGTGGCCTTCAACCCTCCCGACTTGAACTGGCCAGGGCTTCAGGGACAGTCCTTGAGGGGCAGCATGCAGGCTGCAGATGCCAGTGTGGACAGGAATGCGGAGGACTCTCCTGAGACACTGGGTTACAAAGGGGACGGAGAAGTAGGGCAGTGGCTTGAAGGGCATGTGGCAGCGAGGTTTCAAAACACTTTAAAAAATGGGACAGCCTTTTGGTCTCTTTGCTGATTTATTGGATAATTGAGAGTGAGGGAATTAAAGAAATTTAGAATAATACTTTGAAAGTATTTTGTCTTTGTTCCTTGAAAATGTTTTCCATCGTGAACTCTGAAGCCAGCTTAGAGGGGCTGATGGATTTCTGTCTCTAGATTCTTACTCAGGTGAGTCCTGGAGAAGGGACTCTTTTAAAAGACCAAAGTTTTGTTTTTCTCTCCTAAGAAAGATAAAGGAACCGTGGAACACTTTGTTATCTGAGGGTGGTCCCAGGTGCATATTTTGGTACTAAGAGGTGCCAGTGATTTTGTTTCTGGACCCTGAGACCAGCTCATGTTACATCCTCTGAAAGGGAAAGCCCACAGCCAGGACCTGATTTTCCTCTTTAACTGAGCATCCCATTTAATTCCAGAGTCCCGGGGACCACCATGCAAAACCATTTGGTCACGTTCCTAATTTGTTTTTCTGGTCTATAAATCTATGTCTTGTTTCATTTAAAACAAATGGACGTCTTTAATTAAGAAGGTTTTAAAGTCGTGAGATTACAAAGTAATCTTGAATCCAATCCTCTGGAATTTTTATCCAAATCACTCAGTATCTTTAAGCTCAAAGAGTCTGTTCAGCTTTAAATTGAAACTGAATCCCACAAGAAAGTGTTACCTAGTCTCATCAAAACCTGTGTTAATTTCCTCCTTTGTTTCCTTGTTTCCTTTCTTAAATAATCAGTGAGCTTGCCTCTCTATGGCAGTGAGTCTCAACTTTGATAGCTGTGATAAGATGTAATTCTTCCCATTATCTTCACTGTAATAACAAATTTGGGGCTTCCCTGGGGGCTCAGTGATAAACGCAAGAGAAGCGGGTTTGATCTGTGGGTTGGGAAGATCCCCTGGAGAAGGAAATGGTAACCCACTCCAATATTCTTGCCTGGGAGAATCCCATGGACAGTGGAGCCTGGTGGGCTACATTCCATGGGGTCACAGAGTCAGACACGACTAAGCGACTAAACAACAGTCTCTCAAGGGTGAGGCAGTAACACTACCTATGGATCTTGCTGGATTCCACCCCCCCCCCCCAGCTTTATTAAGGTATAATTGACAAATGATGTGTATTTAAGGTCTATGCATACATGTACATTTGGTATGCATATACACTTTAGAAAAGGCAGAGGAACCAGAGATCAAATTGCCAACATCCGCTGGATCATGGAAAAAGGAAGAGAGTTCCAGAAAAACATCTACTTCTGCTTTATTGACTATGCCAAAGCCTTTGACTGTGTGGATCACAATAAACTATGGAAAATTCTGAAAGAGATGGGAATACCAGACCACCTGACCTGCCTCTTGAGAAACCTATATGCAGGTCAGGATGCAACAGTTAGAACTGGACATGGAACAACAGACTGGTTCCAAATAGGAAAAGGAGTACGTCAAGGCTGTATACTGTCACCCTGCTTATTTAACTTATATGCAGAGTACATCATGAGAAATACTGGGCTGGAAGAAGCACAAGCTGGAATCAAGATTGCTGGGAGAAATATCAATAACTTCAGATATGCAGATGACACCACCCTTATGGCAGAAAGTGAAGAGGAACTAAAAAGCCTCTTGATGAAAGTGAAAGAGGAGAGTGAAAAAGTTGGCTTAAAGCTCACCATTCAGAAAACTAAGATCATGGCATCTGGTCCCATCACTTCATGGGAAATAGATGGGCAAACAGTGGAAAACAGTGTCAGACTTTATTTTTCTGGGCTCCAAAATCACTGCAGATGGTGACTGCAGCCATGAAATTAAAAGACACTTACTCCTTGGAAGGAAAGTTATGACCAACCTAGATAGCATATTCAAAAGCAGAGACATTACTTTGCCAACAAAGGTCCATCTAGTCAAGGCTATGGTTTTTCCAGTGGTCATGTATGGATGTGAGAGTTGGACTGTGAAGAAAGCTGAGCGCTGAAGAATTGATGCTTTTGAACTGTGGCATTGGAGAAGACTCTTGAGAGTCCCTTGGACTGCAAGGAGATCCAACCAGTCCATTCTAAAGGAGATCAGTCCTGAGTGTTCTTTGGAAGGACTGATGCTAAAGCTGAAACTCCAGTACTTTGGCCACCTCATGTGAAGAGTTGACTCATTGGAAAAGACTCTGACACTGGGAGGGATTGGGGCAGGAGGAGAAGGGGATGACAGAGGATGAGATGGTTGGATGGCATCACCGACTCAATGGACATGAGTTTGAGTGAACTCTGGGAGTTGATGATGGACAGGGAGGCCTGGCATGCTGCGATTCATGGCGTTGCAAAGAGTTGGACACAACTGAGCGACTGAACTGAACTGATACACTGGGAAATGATTACCATAGTCAAGCTAATTATAGCACAGCCATCACCTCACATATTTACCATTTAATTGCTATTGTGGTGAGAACATTTACGATCTATTCTCTTGGCAAGTTTCAGGTATATGATTGTTGTTTAGTCAAAAAGTCGTGTCAGACTCTTTGAGATCCCATGGACTGTAGCCTGCCAGGTTCCTCTCTCCATGGGATTTCCCAGGCAAGAATACTGGAGTGGGTTGCTATTTCCTTCTCGAGGGGATCTTCCCAACCCAGAGATCAAACTTGAGTCCCTTGCTTGACAGGTGGATTCTTTACCACTAAATCACTAGTATTATTAATCATAGTTGTTGGGTTGTAGGCAGATCTCCAGAACTTATTCATCCCATGTAGTTGAGACTTTGGCCCCTTTGACCACATATCCCCATTTTCCATCCCCACCCTACCCCACCCTCCTTCTCGCCCAGACTCTGAAAAACACCATTCTATTCTCTGCTTCTGTGAATTGGACTCTTAGATTCCGATGGAAGTGAGACTGTGGGGTATTTGTCTTTCTGTGCTCAGCTTATTTTACTTAGCATAATGCCCTCTGAGTTTTGGACGTTAATGAAATTTGATTGTCAATATATACTGTGCTATCTATTTCTGCTTTATTGACTATGCCAAAGCCTTTGACTGTGTGGATCACAATAAACTGGAAAATTCTTCAAGAAATGGGAATACCAGACTACCTGACCTGCCTCTTGAGAAACCTATATGCAGGTCAGGAGGCAACAGTTAGAACTGGACATGGAACAACAGACTGGTTCCAAATAGGAAAAGGAGTACGTCAAGGCTGTATACTGTCACCCTGCTTATTTAACTTATATGCAGAGTACATCATGAGAAATACTGGGCTGGAAGAAGCACAAGCTGGAATCAAGATTGCTGGGAGAAATATCAATAACTTCAGATATGCAGATGACACCACCCTTATGGCAGAAAGTGAAGAGGAACTAAAAAGCCTCTTGATGAAAGTGAAAGAGGAGAGTGAAAAAGTTGGCTTAAAGCTCACCATTCAGAAAACTAAGATCATGGCATCTGGTCCCATCACTTCATGGGAAATAGATGGGCAAACAGTGGAAAACAGTGTCAGACTTTATTTTTCTGGGCTCCAAAATCACTGCAGATGGTGACTGCAGCCATGAAATTAAAAGACACTTACTCCTTGGAAGGAAAGTTATGACCAACCTAGATAGCATATTCAAAAGCAGAGACATTACTTTGCCAACAAAGGTCCATCTAGTCAAGGCTATGGTTTTTCCAGTGGTCATGTATGGATGTGAGAGTTGGACTGTGAAGAAAGCTGAGCGCTGAAGAATTGATGCTTTTGAACTGTGGCATTGGAGAAGACTCTTGAGAGTCCCTTGGACTGCAAGGAGATCCAACCAGTCCATTCTAAAGGAGATCAGTCCTGGGTGTTCTTTGGAAGGACTGATGCTAAAGCTGAAACTCCAATACTTTGGCCACCTCATGTGAAGAGTTGACTCATTGGAAAAGACTCTGACGCTGGGAGGGATTGGGGGCAGGAGGAGAAGGGGACGACAGAGAATGAGATGGCTGGATGGCATCACCGACTCAATGGACATGAGTTTGAGTGAACTCTGGGAGTTGATGATGGACAGGGAGGCCTGGCATGCTGCGATTCATGGCGTCGCAAAGAGTCAGATGTGACTGAACTGAAACTGAAACTGATACACTGTGCTGATCTTACTGAAAGTTAAACAAAATCTTAAGTTGCAGATCGAGAAAAACCCAAATGTCAAATGCTGGCTGATCAGTTTGCAGTGAGAATGTGATGGGCACTCATACCCAGATCTATACAGAGAAGGCCAGGGAGAAACCTGGGTGCCTGTGGAATCAGCACAGGGATGTCAGTAGCCACTTGTTGTCAAGCTCTTTGACCAGTGTAACCATTTCTACTGTAGTGACCTACCAATGGCAAGAGCCAGACCAGGACACTTCTGTGGTGGTGCCATTTTCCTAGCACGTTTTATATGCAAAGACATGAAGTGATGTCTTCAAGTTTATAGATGAGGAAAGTGAGGCTCAGAGAGGTTGTATATTGGCCTGAAAGTTGCATGGATCATAAGAGTTGGAATTAGAATTGGAGCTCATGTTTAATTCTAATGGCCATGATTCTATTATTATTTACTGCACTGTACTCTTAAGATGTGGGGTCCTGGAGGTCCTCAGTGGCACAGATCATCTCGAAGAAACCTCAGTGTCTCAGCACCTAGTGGCCTTTTTAGGAGCAGAGCATCTGGTTCACTCTGCTGAGGCCTTTTCTAAGCTGGGGCTCTAATCAAGGATGTGTGAAATTCTAGCCTTTATCTGTACCTGGAGTCTAGATGCAGTGAATGTCACAGGTAATAAATGATCCCAGGCAGTGTACCCGGATTCAGTGTTTGGGAAGGAGTTGTAGAGAAGAAATGACAGAGGCACGTCTTAATGGCCTCTCTCACCCAAGTGGTGTGCTGTTTACTGTTGGAATTAGCATGACTGATTAGTGCAGAGCTCTGAAAAGCTGTGAAAATGGCTAGAAAAATTCCGTGATTGCCTCAGTGCCCTAAATAGTCTTATGTCAGCAATTAGCATTAACAGTCCTTCATTAATCCATCAGATTTCTGATGCCGCATGTCCTAAAGCAGGAGATAACAGTGAATTAGGATTAGCCAAGGATGTGTCCCAGGCAGCGGTGTTGAGGCAACATGTGGATGCTTGTCTCAGAGCAGCAGTGCCCCCCTTCCTTCTCTCAATCCAGGGATCCAGAGAACATGGCACATTACTAAACAGTAGTCTGTAAGATTGGAGGAGGACATGGCAAGCCACTGCAGTATTCTTGCCTGGAGAATCCCATGGACTGAGGAGCCTGGCGGGCTACAGTCCATAGGATTTCAAAGAGTTGGACGTGACTAGCGACTTCGCAGACATGCACAGTCTGTAATATCAACTCTATATCACAGAGCCCTAGACTCCTGTTGTAAAGACCACATTGTATTAATAAGATGTTGTTATAGAAACAACATTCCAAGTTCTTCCATGGAAAATGGATTCTTGATGCTAAATTCCCAGGGGTTCACTTCTTGTAACGCTAGGTTGTCTCTGCAATGCCCGGGTCCCTATTTAATTGAGGCAGTGACACTGAGCACCCCAGTTACACACAGGTGTCTACAAGACTCCAGGTTTGCCTCAGCTGAGTGTTTGTTCCCATAGCTGTGAAGGTCTCTCCTCATTTTTGCTTGTTGAAGGCCTAACTCAAATTGCCATACACAGATGCCTTAGTTCCTCCAATAAAATCTCTCTCTCCTTGGAAGTCTGCTGTCCCTTATACAGTATCTGTCCCACTGTATAGCATCTATCCCACTGGTCCTCTTGGAAGTGGTGGGTGAGCAGCTGTCTCCTTGTTATATTTGAAAGCTCCCTGATGATGGACTTAGTTTCATGTTTGAATATTTTATCTTTAGCTGTCACCTTGTGGGCTATGTTGACCCAACTTACTGATGAGAAACAGCTCTTAGTTCATATTACAGATGATCTCAGTGAGTATGAAAAGTGCTTGAATTATTTACTTGAACAAGAAATAACATGCATATAATAAATTAGAATGTATTATTTTCTTATTAACTATTTTAGGATAATAAGCAATGAATTATTAATGTACCACATCAGCATGTATTTTATTCCATTTTTTTGTGCTTAAAATATAAAAACAAAATTAAATTGGGCTGATTATTGGTCCTAATAGGGTGATTTTAGGATTTCAGGGAAAATGACTATTTTTACTTACAAAGGAATCACTAATTAAAAAATAACAACTTTAAAATTTGCATTATGCCCTCTAAAATATTGCCATGTATTTGGAATGTATGCTCCAAATATATTTGGCAAGAACATTCAGTGTATGTTAGCGTTTTAAATATTTTTACAGAAGTATTTTAAAAATAGAAAAAATAGTCTTCTGTTCGTTGTGAAATCAACATTTATTTTATCTTCCTAAATTTTGACTTCTCCTGATTTGAATGGCAAAAGTAATTTTGTAATGCTAGATCCAAATCTCATTTCCTTCTTATATTTTCTCCCACCAGTACCTCATGGTGTAACGCACTAATATTTGGCATAAAATGCAGGTTAGTATAGTACCATCTGCTTAATACATAGTAAGTACTCTATAAATGTTAGCTTTTATTATTCATTAAAAAGTGACCTTCCCTTTCAGACTCTTTCTTGCCTTAGCATTCATCATGTAGAACCTTATATGATACTTATTTTTGTACGTCTCTTCTAATTATCTGTTCTTTAAGATGGTAGAGAGTTTTGTCCATGGTAAGAAAAGAATACGTAATTTATCCACTGAATACGTAATGAACTTGTGAACATTCTTTTAAAATTTCAGTCGCTTTGATGACTTGATGTTCCGTAACAAGGAGCCCAAACATGGTGACACGCCTGAGCGCAGACAAGTTAATTCCTAAATGATCCCAGAAAAGCCACTGGGAACCGAAGCCACCCCTGGGGACCAGCCAGGAGTCCCATCTGCCTGGCGACGGCTTCCTGGCTGAGAGTTTTCCTAAATTACCAGGGGAAGTGTTACAGCGTGCAGAGACCTCTGAGAAACCGTAAAACCCGCAGAAGCCCTCCTCAACTGAATCCGATGGAGTTACCCATTTGGTTAAGATTAGTTACTCAGTTTATTTATGGTGAATGACTCATTTCGCTTCTGTTTGTACGGGCAAAGTGGGAGGGAATGTCAGAGACAGACAGCAGACGGCGGCTTCTGTTTTCCAATTGTGCAGTCGCAGGAAGGAAAGGGGTCCCTTTCTCAGAGCTTCTGCTGGGGTCCCTCACATTTCAGATGACAGCTGTTAATTATTCAGAAGTATGACCTGTTCTCTGTGTGTGTGCTCATTAAGCATCGCAGGACTTCATAGCAGGCATTCAGGGCATCCTTGGAGGGGGGCTAGTTTACAGACCAGAGGAGACAGGATTCCGCGATGGCTCACCTGTTGGAATTGGTCCATGGGAGGCTTCATTTGGTCCTCCCAAGGCTCTGTGTTTGGCCTGCAGGTTAAATCATTTTCAGATCAATGAATTAAATTGATCATTACATTACATTAATTGTATTGTAATGTACCATTTATTTGCAAGTCAAAGCAGTCTTCCCTGTCATTAATTTTATTTATTCACTTTAATGATTCAAAACTTCTGGGCATCTCAGAATTGTAAGTTACTCTACTGGGTGATATCATGGTTCCCACATGCCCTAATGGTATCTTCTGAGATGTTTGCAGCCCAGCAGGAGATCAGACCTGCCGGAGTCGCCACAGGACAGGATGGCAGACCCATGATCTGCTGAGAGGTTTAAGAGGAAGAAAAGTTTATGTAGAGCTGGAGAAATCTGGAGGACTTCAGAGAAGAAGGTGCATTTTGTTCAAGGCTTTGGAAGAAACTTTGGGCTTAATTAGTTGGGAGATTTCACGCATAGACATCATAGTTAAGAGAAAGCAGCAGGCATGGTTATTAGTAACTATGTGGTCATGTCAATGCATTTATGGTCATTAAAAGTGTTAAACTTTTAAACGTTGAAAAACAAGTTAATTCTTCATCCATATGTTGGTCTCTAAGTACAGTGGTGTATTTTGTCAAATTTAAGATAAATGTAATTTTTCCCCTTCAGTCTTCTTTTGCTGCAGGGTATATTTCAGAATACAGTTTTGAGTTGTTCAGGTTTTTGTGATCTTTTACTGTTTAATTTAAGTATTGGGATTCTTCATTATCAAAATGGGAAAGGAACTCTCACGTCCTGTGCTATCCTTTGAAGGGATGTTGCACGGCATCCCAGGCAGAGGTAAGGACGTTGGTGTTTACTCCATAGTGAGAGCACTCTGCCTCTTCCTCACTGGCCTTGGAGCCATTGCATTCATCTGTTCACTCATTCAAAAAAATATTTATTAGGCAGCTACTGTGTGCCTCAGGCACTGTCTGGTGTCTGTAAATTGTACTTGCATGCTTTGTGGTATGTTTTATAGTCTTTTTCTTTCTTCTGTTTCATTAATGGGGCTTCCCAGGTGGCTCAGTGGATAAAGAATCCGTCTGCCAAGGCAGGAGATGCTGGAGACTTGGGTTCGATCCCTAAGTCAGGAAGATCCCCTGGAGGAGGAAATGGCAACCCACTCGAGTATTCTTGCCCGGAAAATACCATGGACAGAGGAGCCTGGTGGGCCGTGGTCCACAGGGTCGCAAAGAGTCAGACATAACTTAGTGACTGAGCATATTCCATTAACATTTCTTTGTGGAATATAGTAGGTTCTTAATAATCATCAAATGAGTGCATATATAAAAATCTCAGAAGGTAATTAGGGCGTTAGTGAGCAGGATGCACCTGCTGAAAATGCCAGTCCTATTTTGAATCTGAGTGCAAACATGAAGCACTGTGTTTCATAGAGGTGCATTAGCACAGGATGCTTTAACTACTTTTGAAGCATTTCTGGTGCTTTGCTTTGATTTAGCAGATAATTCCACAGATGAATCAGATCAATGTTCAAAAACTTAATTTTGCATTTTTCACTCATCTTCCTACCTACTGTGGAGAAGGCAATGGCACCCCACTCCAGCACTCTTGCCTGGACAATGCCATGGATGGAGGAGCCTGGTAGGCTGCAGTCCATGGGGTCGCTAGGAGTCAGACATGACTGAGCGACTTCACTTTCACTTTTCACTTTCATGCATTGGAGAAGGAAATGGCAACCCACTCCAGTGTTCTTGCCTGGAGAATCCCAGGGACGGGGGAGCCTGGTGGGCTGCCGTCTATGGGGTCACACAGAGTCAGACACGACTGAAGCGACTTACCAGCAGCAGCACCAGAAAAACAGATATTTAAGTTTTTTATACGTTTATTGGCAACCCACTCCAGTACTCTTGCCTGGAAAATCTCATGGACGGAGGAGCCTGGTAGGCTGCAGTCCATGGGGTTGCTAAGAGTCCGGCACGACTGAGCGACTTTACTTTCACTTTTCACTTTCATGCACTGGAGAAGGAAATGGCAACCCCAGTGGCAACCCACTCCAGTATTCTTGCCTGGAGAATCCCAGGGACAGAGGAGCCTAGTGGGCTGCTGTCTGTGGGGTCGCACAGAGTCGGACACGACTGAAGCGACTTAGTAGCAGCAGCAGCAGCAGCATACATTTATTAATGCCAAACTTTCTTTAGCCCATTTCAGCTTTTTGCTGATTTGAAGGTGAGTCACAGACCATTCAGCCTACTGGACAGAAAACAAGAGGTTGGTGAGTTAAAGCTTCATGGGCTGTGTGTCCCCTCAGCTCTACCTGCCATGCACCCAACCAGTCCCATTCCTGGAGAGACCCGGCCAAACCAGAGTAGTGGAAGGAGGTCCAGAATAGAATGTCTGACAAAGAGCGTTGTACCTGTAAGAAGAAACTCTTTTGGAAGGCAGAAGTTGAAGGGTAATACCTTTGACTTCATGTGATTAATCTAGTGTGTGTCATTAAAAAAATTTGTGCTTCTTGATATTTTCATCTAGAGCTCACATTTTTGGAAATGGAGAAATGCAGTATGTGATACAATTAAAGGTTCAAATTCTGTTGTACTAAATGTTTTGGCTGCCCTGTGTTGTATAAACTTCTCAGTGACTTTCAGTTTCTTAAAAATGGGTCTAGTGACATGTGCTTGGGAGACACCTTTGTGTCTATTGCAGTTTTTTTTTTTAATGATTTTAAGTTCATTTTTATTGATTGAGAATGAGACTATCCAAAATCATATAGTAGTACATGACTCTATTAAGTTATTTAAATTAGGGTCACAGTTTAATACATTTGCTATTTGGGTATTACTAGCTTGATTCTTATGTTAATTCTAGATTTATTAACAGATATGCTTGAGTCTGACAATTATTCATTTTTCTGTTGATTCAGCAGTCATTTCTATAGTCCAACATGCAGATGGATTTCTTACGGTCTTTTAAAAAAATGATTTTCTTTTGATTTCATCACTTGGTACAAGACATTTCATTTATAACAGTTCTAAATTCAATAAAATATTGCATTATTCCATAAGCAATAATCACTGCAAACTCTTTTCTCACAGTGGAAAAGTTGTCTTCTTAAATACACCTCACCATGTTTGTTTCTCTAAAATGGTAGTATTTTACTTTGTAAATTTTTCCCCAAGTAATGCATTTAAAACTAGGTATCTCATTTCCACTTAAAAGCATTTTAAAAAAATTTAATCAACTCGTATTGCTCTAAATGCTTTTAAATCTTATAGATGTTGAGCTAGCAGATATTATCCTTATATTGTGAGGGATGCAATTTCTTGCTATTTCCACTGACTGATTTTCTATGAACAAATAAAATATTCTTGCATTGGCGTTCTTGTCCAGTTAGATTATATCTGTGCTTAAACACCTAGTCAGAAAATGCTACCACATTTAACAAGGGAATCAGTAACATAGGAAACAGCCTTGTTATCAGGCTTTATTTCACTTGTACCCAGATAAAAGTTCTATAGTCATTCAAAAGAAAGAAGTGAATAACCAGTCTTTTCCACAGAATTTATTTGGTGGGACTAGTGGGAGTGGAGGTGATCACCAGTTAAAGATGAATTAGAGAATGGAAGAATAATTGGCTGTGACAGATATTGACCTAAGAAAGGAAAATGATGCTTCAAATAAGTTTCCTGTATCTTCAAAGGTCAAAAAAATGATATATACTTTATACTTTTTTATACTGATGATAGTGAACGACGGGGACTTGTCTTCTGCACTGGTGCAGATAAGCAAGGTTGAAAACCCAAACTTGCTGCATTAAGCAGCTTTTTCCCAGTGTCCAGTTGAAGGAATTGATTAATTACAAATATCTATACCATTCCAAATTATCTGATAGTTACCTAATTTGAAACAAATACTTGTATGCAAGGAGCCTTAGAGATTATTTTATTGGGAGGAATTCTGTGATCAAGAGGAAAACCAAGGTCCAAAGAAACTTATTTTTCACAGGTGTTTGTGTATTAGGGTGTTTTCGGTTGCAAGTGACAGAATCCCTAATTGAAGCTAGTTTAAGCAAACTGATAACAAAGAGGTATTGAATTACGTGGCTGGGAAGTCTTTGAGTGGATTTGGAACCTTGACAGTATTTCCAGGACGTGTTCCTGCATCTCTTGGTATAGCTATTTTATCTGTGTTTCGACCACTGTCTCCTCGGTGACACAGACAATTACAAGGTAGTAATTGTGCATCTTATGTTTTCTACACCAGGTCCCTGAGACAAGTATGACTTTTAATAATAGTGGCGATGGTAAGCCAGTTCCAGACTAGCCATTCCAGTAAGGGAGGGGAGTGGCTTTTTCTCTTGTGTATTGTAGCTGTGTTTAGATTATCAGGAAATGCCCCGATTTTCCTGCCTCGGGTTGTCTGCAGATCTCCTCGGCAATTGCCATGGCCAGCGGCTGAGTGTCATAATTTTAGGCTGTGCCCTCATTCCTGAGAAGGCTTGGGGAGAAGGACACATAGATGATGGCAGGACCGCTAGAGCCACCTGGAAAAGGAGAGGCAGGTCTCTGAAAAAGGCAGCAAACCACCCAGTGGAGTGATGTGATGGCTGATGGAATCTGGCCTTTCAACTTCCACGCCAGTGTCACTGCTGTCAAAACCTTGATACATGACCAAAGGGATGGATAAATGAGGAGAATGCCTGACTCTTAGTGGAGATTGTTGTCTCTTTCATTCTCACTTAAAGGGTGCCCAGAAATTTGAGTTCCAAAATCTTGACTCGAAGCCAATAAAGCTTGTAGTTACAGTCTTCTGGAGCATAGAGCTTTTGTAAAACAAATTCAGTGTCAGTGGTGTGATAAACATAGACCCGGAATAAAGTGTGAATGTGCTACCCAAAAAAGAAAAAAAAAGTTCCTTTTTCTTTTTTTTTCTAAATGAGAGTGTAAATAACTCCTGAGGGCATGTAAACTGCTCTGTTCAACAGGCAGATCCCTTCATCCTTTCTTTGCTGAGCACACCTGGGCCTGGGCCCAGGTATCTTCTGGGGGTGATGGTCCTTTCATGGCTCACATCCTCATGGGCTACAGCCCACCACCCACACTTTCCTGCTCCAGGGCCCTTTTATTATCTTCCCCACCACTTTCTGTTCATTTCAGTAGATGTTCCCGTTTCTTTTACCCGATGTTAAATTCCTCAAAAGCAAGTGCATCTTGAGCTTTTCTGTATTCCTCATTTTTCCCAGGGAGGATGCTGAGAATGAATGAGGAGTTTCCTAAATATTTGTTGTGTTTCTTACTTACCATCAAAGGTCCATATAGTCACAGCTATAGTTTTTTCCAGTAGTCATGTATGGATGTGATAGTTGGACCATAAAGAAGGCTGAATGCCAAAGAATTGATACTTTCGAACTGTGGTGTTGGAGAAGACACTTGAGAGTCCTTGGACAGCAGGGAGATCAAGCCAGTCAATCCTAAAGGAAATCAAGCCTGAATCTTCATTGAAAGGACTGATACTAAAGCTGATGCTCCAGTACTTTGGCCACCTGCTGCGGAGAGCCAACTTACTGGAAAAGGCCGTGGTACTGGGAAAGATTGAAGGCAAAAAGAGAAGGGGACAACAGAGGATGAGATGGTTAGATAGCATCACTGACTCAGTGGACATGAATCTGAGCAAACTCTGGGAGACAGTGAAGGACAGGGAAGCCTGGTGTCCTGCAGTCCCTGGGGTCACAAAGAGTAGGACAAAACTTGAAACTGAACAACAGCAACATCGGAATCATCTTGTATATTCAAGGGCCCATGCTAGGCTGAATTATATTTAACTGGTTCTTCATTTCCTTTGTCATATAAAAGTTCCTATGTTATTAATCTACAAGGAAGTATGAATTCATACTAAGTATGAATTACTAAGGAGAGCGATTATCCAAAATGGAATTCATAGATAGGTTTTGTCTCAACCGGTAGATTTGTCTTTTTATATTAAATACTAAGTGTGTTAATGTATGTGTATATCTTAAATTTACATTTGATTTTGCCTCACTGTTCACAGAGAGTTTTTATAAATGTGATCAGAAATATTCCATTGTATCAGGAAGGAGGGAAAGAGACAAGAAAAGCTGTAGTTAATCCCCAAAGTGCATAGTTTATCAAGATAGGATTGCTATCATGTAAAAAGAGAATGCTTAAGTTCTCACTCACATGTACATATCATTCAGATATTATTTACAGAAATGTGTATACTTTAATTATACTCTGTATATAAAATCAGAGGAAGAGTGTGAATCTGAAGAAGAGAGTAATTAACCAAGACTGTATTCCTCTATCAGATGGGCTACTCTAATCACTAAACATTCTTATAGGATTTCATATGAATGTAGTGATTAATCAAAGGTAATTTAAAAAATTTAAGTATGTCTGAATTACAGTGTTATGTAATTACTGCTGTACAGCACAGTGACTCAGCTATACATACATACATTCACACACACACACACACACACACACACACACACACACACACACACACATATCCTGGATTAGGCAATGGAACCCACTCCAGTATTCTTACCTGGAGAATCCTATGAACAGACAAGCCTGGAGGGCTATCGTCCATCGGGTTGCAAAGAATCAGACAAGACTGAAGCAACTTAGCATATATATGGCTTGACAGGTGGCTGTAGTGGTAAAGAATCTGCCTGCCAGTGCAGGAGATGTAAGAGACTTGGGTTCGATTCTTTTCATATTCTTTTTCATACTGTTTTCCATTATGGTTTTTCACAGGATATTAAATATAGTTCCCTGTGCTGTAAAGTAGGAGTTCATTGTTTATCCACTCTATCTACATCAAAGGTAGTTTTAAAATGAAAGGTGTTTATTTATAGACATTAGATTGTTGGGATTAGAGAATGGGGTGGTAAAAATAGGCGAAACATGTATTGAATGCTTGCTCTGGGTCCTGCACTATGTTCTCATGCACGTGAATTAATCTTCCCTTCCATCCATGAGGTGAGCACTGTTTCAGATAATACTCTGCCTTACAAATGAGGAAACTGAGGCTTCAAGGGGTCAGTAAATGGTGTAAGGTGGATCCAGCCTCAACCCCTGGCCCTTGGGGGAACGATGAGGGATGTTGAGCACTGTCTGGGAGCGCTGAATACAGAAGGTGCATACTAAGGGCAGGTATCTGATTTTCCAACCACCTGTTCTGTCTGTACCCATGGCACACATTTCCCCAAATACCTTAGGATCTAAAAGCAATTAGGTCTGCTAGGCTTATTGACTTGGTTCCATGAAGAAAAGAAAAGTAGACATTTGTCTGAGAAAGATTGCACCAAAGTAGAGAGTGCCCTTAATTTGCATCAACTTTTAAGAAGTGTTTTAGGCATGAGGAGTTTCCAGTTTTTCCCCCTAGAAAGGCTGCACGGCATCGTACCTAGGGAGGAGTGGAATATACATTAACCTCCTTCCAGACGACCATTTGTTCTCTTTTAGAGACGAGGTCTGCTCTTAGAAGTTGGGCAGACTTCACATCCAATTATTCTTCTGTCGTTACCATTTCCTCTTCTAATCCTAAACCCCGTGGAGGTTTTATTACTTGGGTTGGTGGCATTAGCCTGTCAACAGCTGGATGAGACAGAAGTTAGAAAATGGACTTTTCGAGGTCAGGAAGCTAAGCGGCCAGAAAAACCAATTTGTCAACTTAAATCATCTTGGGAATGGAAAAAATTATTCCACAGCATGGGGGAGAAAAGGCTGCTGTGAGCACCTGCTTTGTTTTGTGCTGTCTTCTGCTCGTGTTTTTATTTTTTTTAATTTTTTTTTTCTGATAGCAGCATCATGTCTGCATCGCAGAAGCTTTCTGTGTTGACTTGATTTGTCAGAGGCTGCGGTGGGGTGGTCACTTGGGCTGCTTATCGGAATGTTTATCATGAAAATCGTGGTCTCCTTTTACCCTCTGGCTCAATTACCTGCAGCCACATCAACCTACAAACACGTAAAAAGGTAAAGTGGCCCGAGCGTTCAGTCATAGCCTCTCAATCCACATTTTATTACTTTAAAAAGACAGTCATCTTTGTAGTCACTATCTTTTAATAATGAGATACGAATGCATTTTCCCATATTTGGGGTGATAGCATATCAGGAATGAATTTCACTTCCTGGCTTTATGAAAATTATTATTTCACAGTATTTAGGAATATATTTGACATAGTATTTTATAAAATTTGAATGTAATCTCTTAAAATAGATATTCTTTTGAGCTCTGTTATAAGAGCAAAGACATGGATTCCTTTTAGAAACTATAAGGTGAGGAAATTCATGACAGCAAAACACATGTTCGCTCATGATGCTCCCTTTCAATTACTCGTGATTGTTTTTTCCTTCATGTGAGTCTGTGGGATAAAAATGTCCATACTACCAAGGCAGGAAGTAAAAGCCACCATTGGAAAGCCTCTGTTTCTTAAGGCTCAAAACTGTATTTCTTTATTTTCAGTGTGAAATATTTTCAGTTTTTTGAGTTATTTCAATGGACTGAGAAATCCAAATGACTATTTCTTTAAATAGTAAATATGCAATTTAAAATAATCCGGGCTTATTGTTTTAGAAGCCCAAAGAAAAGTTATTATTTTTTACTCAGCTTATCTCTTTCTTTTCCTTTCTTATGTTGCAGTTATACATAGAAGTACAGTTCATGAATGGATTATCTATTGATTAATTTCAAAATGTTATTCTGTTATTAAAACAATTTAATATTGAGGAAATAAAAAAAAATTTTAAGTTACAAGGCAAGAAAACTTATAATAACCAGGCAGCACATATTGAAGTGTAATAATTGTTGGAATTTGTTTTTTTTTAATTGTCTGTACACTAGTATTACATAATTTTTTAAAAATTATTTATTTTAATTGGAGGCTAATTACTTTATAATACTGTAGTGGTTTTTGCCATACATTAACATGAATCAGCCATGGGTGTACATGTGTTCCCCATCCTGAACCCTCCTCCCACCTCCCTCCCTATCCCATCCCTCTGGGTCATCCCAGTACACCAGCCCTGAGCACCCTGTCTCATGCATTGAACCGGAACTGGCGATCTATTTCACATATGATAATATAAATGTTTCAATGCTATTCTCTCAAATCATCCCACCCTAGCCTTCTCCCACAGAGTTCAAAAGACTATCCTTTACGTCTGTGTCTCTTTTGCTCTCTCACATATAGGGTCATCGTTACCATCTTTCTAAATTCCATATGTATGTGTTAATATACTGTATTGGAGTTTTTCTTTCTGACTTACTTCACTCTGTATAAATAGGCTCCAGTTTCATCCACCTCATTAGAACTGATTCAAATGCATTCTTTTTATTTTTTTAAAAATTATATTTTTACTTTATTTTACTTTGATTTTGCCATACATTGACATGAATCCACCATGAGTGTATACAAGCTCCCAATCCTGAATCCCCCTCCCACCTCCCACCCCATATCATCTCTCTGGATCATCCCCATGCACCAGCCCCAAGCATCCTGTATCCTGTATTGAACATAGACTGGCACTTCGTTTCTTACATGATAGTATACATGTTTCAATGCCATTCTCCCAAATCATCCCACCCTCTCCCTCTCCCTCAGAGTCCAAAAGTTCGTTCTATACATCTGTGTCTCTTTTGCTGTCTCGCATCCAGGGTCATCATTACCATCTTTCTAAATTCCGTATATATGTGTCAGTATACTGTATTGGTGTTTTTCTTTCTGGCTTACTTCACTCTGTATAATCGGCTCCAGTTTCACCCATCTCATTAGAACTGATTCAAATGTATTCTTTTTAATGGCTGAGTAATACTCCATTGTGTATATGTACCACAGCTTTCTTATCCATTCATCTGCTGATGGACATCTAGGTTGTTTCCATGTCCTGGCTATTATAAACAGTGCTGTGATGAACATTGGGGTACATGTGTCTCTTTCAGTTCTGGTTTCCTTGGTGTGTATGCCCAGCAGTGGGATTGCTGGGTCATTAGGCAGCTCTATTTGCAATTTTTTAAGGAATCTCCACACTGTTTTCCATAGTGGCTGTACTAGTTTGCATTGCCACCAACAGTGTAATAGGGTTCCCTCTTCTCCACATCCTCTCCAGCATTTATTGCTTGTAAACTTTTGGATCGCAGCCATTCTGACTGGTGTGAAATGGTACCTCATTGTGGTCTTGATTTGCATTTCTCTGATAATGAGTGATGTTGAGCATCTTTTCATGTGTTTGTTAGCCATCCGTATGTCTTCTTTGGAGAACTGCCTATTTAGTTCTTTGGCCCATTTTTTGATTGGGTTGTTTATTTTTCTGGAGTTGAGCTGCATAAGTTGCTTGTATATTTTTGAGATTAGTTGTTTGTCAGTTGCTTCATTTGCTATTGTTTTCTCCCATTCAGAAGGCTGTCTTTTCACCTTACTTATAGTTTCCTTTGTTGTGCAGAAGCTTTTAATTTTAATTAGATCCCATTTGTTTATTTTTGCTTTTATTTCCAGTATTCTGGGAGGTGGGTCATAGAGGATCCTGCTGTGATTTATGTCGGAGAGTGTTTTGCCTATGTTCTCCTCTAGGAGTTTTATAGTTTCTGGTCTTACGTTTAGATCTTTAATCCATCAAATGCATTCTTTTTAATAGCTGAGTAATATTCCATTGTGTATATGTACCACAGCTTTGTTATCCATTCATCTGCTGATGGACATCTAGGTTGCTTCTATGTCCTGGCTATTATAAACACTGCTGCGATGAACATTTGGGTACACGTGTCTCTTTCAGTTCTGGTTTCCTCGGTGTGTATGCCCAGCAGTGGGATTGCTGGGTCGTATGGCAGTTCTATTTCCAGTGTTCTAAGGAATCTCCACACTGTTCTCCATAGTGGCTGTACTAGTTTGCATTCCCACCAACAGTGTAAGAGGGTTCCCTTTTCTCCATACCCTCTCCAGCATTTATTGTTTGTAGACTTTTTGATAGCAGCCATTCTGACTGGTGTGAGATGGTACCTCATTGTGGTTTTGATTTGCATTTCTCTGATAATGAGTGATGTTGAGCATCTTTTCATGTGTTTGTTAGCCATCTGTATGTCTTCTTTGGAGAAATGTCTGTTTAGTTCTTTTTTTTTAAACTTTATTTTACTTTACAATACTGTATTGGTTTTGCCATATTTGGCCCATTTTTTGATTGGGTCGTTTATTTTTCTGGAATTGAGCTACAGGTGCTGCTTGTATATTTTTGAGATTAATTCTTTGTCAGTTGCTTGGTTTGCTCTCTTTTTCTCCCATTCTGAATGCTGTCTTTTCACCTTGCTTATAGTTCCCTTCATTGTGCAAATGCTTTTGAGTTTAATTAGGTCCCATTTGTTTATTTTTGCTTTTATTCCCAGTATTCTGGGAGGTGGGTCATAGAGGATCCCGCTGTGATTTACGTCAGAGAGTGTTTTGCCTATGTTTTCCTCTAGGAGTTTTATAGTTTCTGGTCTTACATTTAGATCTTTAATCCATTTTGAGTTTATTTTTGTGTATGGTGTTAGAAAGTGTTCTAGTTTCATTGTTTTACAAGTGGTTGACCAGTTTTCCCAGCACCACTTGTTAAAGAGATATCTTTTCTGCATTGTATATGCTTGCCTCCTTTGTCAAAGATAAGGTGTCCATAGGTGCATGAATTTTTCTCTGGGCATTCTATTTTGTTCCATCGATCTATATTTCTGTCTTTGTGCCAGTACCATACTGTCTTGATGACTGTAGCTTTGTAGTGTAGCCTGAAGTCAGGCAGGTTGGTTCCTCCAGGTCCATTCTTCTTTCTCAAGATTGCTTTGGCTATTCGAGGTTTTTGTATTTCCATACAAATTGTGAAATTATTTGTTCTAGTTCCCTGGTGGCTCAGAGGTTAAAGCATCTGCCTGCAATGGTTGGGAGACCTGAGTTCGATCCCTGGGTCGGGAAGATCCCCTGGAGAAGGAAATGGCAACCCACTCCAGTATTCTTGCCTGGAGAATCCCATAGACAGAGGAGCCTGGTGGGCTACAGTCCACGGGGTCACAAAGAGTCAGACACGACTGTGCGACTTCACTTCACTTCACTTCACTTCTGAAAAATACCATTGGTAGCTTGATAGGGATTGCATTGAATCTATAGATTGCTTTGGGTAGTATACTCATTTTCACTATATTGATTCTTCCAATCCATGAACATGGTATATTTCTTCATCTGTTTGTGTCATCTTTGATTTCTTTCATCAGTGTTTTATAGTTTTCTATATATAGGTCTTTTGTTTCTTTAGGTAGATATATGGCTAAGTATTTTATTCTTTTCGTTGCAATGGTGAATGGAATTGTTTCCTTAATTTCTCTTTCTGTTTTCTCATTGTTAGTGTATAGGAATTCAAGGGATTTCTGTGTGTTAATTTTATATCCTGCAACTTTACTATATTCATTGATTAGCTCTAGTAATTTTCTGGTGGAGTCTTTAGGGTTTTCTATGTATAGGATCATGTCATCTGCTAACAGTGAGAGTTTTACTTCCTCTTTTCCAATCTGGATTCTTTTTCTTTTCTGATTGTTGTGGCTAAAACGTCCAAGACTATGTTGAATAGTAGTGGTGAGAGTGGGCACCCTTGTCTTGTTCCTGACTTTAGGGGAAATGCTTTCAATTTGCCACGATTGAGGATAATGTTTGTTGTGGGTTTATCATATATGATTTTTATTATGTTGAGGTATGTTCCTTCTATGCCTGCTTTCTGGAGGGTTTTTATCGTAAATGGATGTTGAATTTTGTCAAAGGCTTTCTCTGCATCTATTGAGATAATCATATGATTTTTAATCTTTCAATTTGTTAATGTGTAGTATTACATATATAAGAACAGTGTTTTTCTCTTAAGAGTTGCATGTTCATTGGCATGCTATAAATAGGATGTTTTGTAATACTTCGGGATTTTTGTGACAAAAGATGCACTGAGATTAATTCTTTTGCAAAATGAAGACTGGGTTTTTTTAAATTAACACTCTTGTTAATTGTGTTTATAAATTTAGATTGTTTTATACTGAATTATCTTTTCTTAAGAGTGATGAACACTTATTTTATTTTCAAATCAGAAAATTCTTTATTTACTGTGGAAGTTCTTTCAACTAACACAGATGACCAGTGGATAAGCTCCTTTACATCTGTAAAATATGCTAACTAATGTCCTTCTTATTCTCAATACAGTAGAATTGTATGTACAGAAGAATCACTTGTGTATATCCTCAACCCTGTTTTGTTGTTTAGTTGCTAAGTCATGTCTGACTCTTTGTGACCCCATGGACTATACCCCTCCTCAGACCAGGCTCTTCTGTCCATGGGATTCTCCAGGCAGAAATACTGGAGTGGGTTGCCATGCCCTCCTCCAGGGGATCTTCCCGACTCAGGAATGGAACTCACATCTCTTAGGTCTCCAGCATTGGCAGTCAGGTTCTTTACTCTAGCACCACCTGGGAAGTCCATATCATTTAATATATATAAATACAATTTTAAGTGTTAAGGTTATATATTTTTGTATGTATATATATATTCCTCTATAAATATTTAAATAGATTTGTATACTTACAATATAAAAATAAAATTTTAAATTATAAAATTTAAATTTATATAAATATATAATTAAATAACTTTAAATTTTATAAACATTTAAATATGTATTAGTATAACTTACTATACATTAAAATATATAAATATATTTTAAATAACCATATATTTAATTTCAGTTAATACATCTGTATACAACTTTTGTCAGCTCTTTCATATAATTATTCATCTCTTTCATATTAAAGTAGCTAATTGGAAGCAGAATGTGTTTCTGCCTAAAACTCTCCAAAACGTTGTGTGGTAACCTTTGGAGTAGTTTTGTTAGGAACGTTATCTTTATAAGTGAAAGCCAGCAAGTATTTAATTAAATATTAAATGTTTAATGGGGATAAAAGCCAGCTTTAATTTAATTATATAAAATCACTTTTTAAATAACCCACGTCACTTGACACTATTTATTATCAGGTGCATTAGGGGGCCTGTGATTTAATCATGTTCCATTCTACTTGTGGAGCCATTTCAGCCATTCCAGGAAAATACTTAGTGTTTAGAAATGAAATTAATTCATGACCCACTTATTTTATCCAAAATGGGAAGCTTTCTTTTACTTTTGTTTGGTGCACTTTTAATCACAAGAGAGAGAGAAAAAAAGACACTTTGAGAAAGTGTGCGGAAATAAAACTTAAAGCCATTTTAGTGGTAGGATGCTGACATGCTTCTTGGCAAAGTATTAGAATGCACACGTGCTACTGTAAACCATGTGGTAGCAGTGAATGCCTGAACTTCTTCCATGCCCCTGCGGAATGCTGCTCATTTGGCCGTCAGATAACTCAGAAGACAACGCAGAGGAAGGCAAATCATCTCTCGTGGATTTATAAAGCCTGCAGAAATTAAAAGTCCTCTAGTGAGTGACGTTATAGAGGACTAGACCATTAGGCTGCCCGGGTGATCCTGAGGACAGCGTCTCAGATGGAGAGTCTGGCCTTTGGTCTTGGAAGAAGCGTAAATCAGGTTTTGTCAGTTCCCCAGGACTGTGTCTGTTGCTAGCTAGACTGATGTGGGTATTTTGTTGCTTATCATGAGCAAGTCAGGCAGACTTGAAAAGAACTGAGTGCCCGCACCCTTTAGCCAGGGCGGCCTTTCTTTGTTGGCAAGCCTTGTGCAGACACATTAGAATCACACTGTTTCTGGTGGGGCTGGAATCAGGGGGTGGAATGTGCTGTAAGGCTTAGCTTCCTTCTGTGCTCACAGGCCCAGGTTTACACTGGCCATGTGAACATTAGCAGGAATGCTTCCTTGTCCCTTCCCTGTGTCTTGCATAGACGAATAAGCTGTTTCAGGCATGTGTGCGTTAGTTGCTCGGCCGTGTCAGACTCTGCGACTACATGCACTGTAGCCCACCAGGCCCCTCTGTCCGTGGGATGGATACTTGAAGCAAGAATACTGGAGTGGGTTACCATTCCCTTCTCCAGGGGATCTTCCGACTCAGGAATCAAACCCCATCTCCTGCATCGTCAGGCAGTTCTTTACCTCTGAGCCACCAGGGAAGCCCCATGTCATGTATATTTTACCACAGTTTAAAGACAGGGAAAAAAATGATCGGATTAGTGAAACTGCCCTAATCATGGATATTTAACATTACACATTTGCCAGAACTCATTGGTTGTACATTGCAGAGGGAGCGATAATGTAAATGTGGACTGATTTAATAGCAGTGTGTCAGTTGTTAATAGTAGTGTGTCAATATTAGTTCTTCAGTTGTGCAAACGTAGCACACTGTGGCAAGGTGTTCAAAATAGGGGAGATGGAGGGTGGAGGAGGGAAAAGGGAATAGGTAAGAACTGTGTATTTTCTGCTTGATTTTTTTCTGTAAAACTAAACCTGTTCTTAAAAAAAAAAAAAGAAATCTATTCATTAAAGCCTTCCCAGATGGCTCAGCGGTGAAGAATCTGCCTGCTAATGAAGGAGATGCCAGTTCGATCCCTGGGTCAGGAAGATTCCCTGAAGAAGGAAATGGCAACCGACTCCAGTATTCTTGCCTGGGAAATCCCAGGGACAAAGGAGCCTGGTGGGCTACAGTCCATGGGGTTGCAAAGAGTCTCACTTGACTGAGTGAGCCTGCATGCATGCACTATTCATTAAAACAAAGAAACTTAAAAAACACATGGGGCTGAAGAGGCAAGTAGTACAGCTGAACTAGCTTTTGAAGTAATTCAGATATTGGAAAGAGTCCTGGTAAAATCAAGTACCCGAGATCACTGGGTGGTTAATATGAATATATTGTTAACATGAATGTATTGCTAACATGAATATATTGCCAGTATGAGTATATGGTTAGTCTTCATCTCACCCTTCCTGCTGCTGTCACTGCACAGATGCCCTGGGAAGAATTCAGTGCTGCGTTGGAAAGAGAACAAGGGCTTGGTTTTTGCCAACGTGTTAAACAGGGACATATGTTTGGAGCACAGAGTGAGAACTGCTTGGCGGTGCTGCTGTTTACCTGCCTTCTTTTTCAGGGCTGATTGGCTGGACCTCCCGTCTCCCTTTCTTCAAGAGAACTAGGAAAGATTTCCTGTTTCCTTATTTATTTGTGGAGGGGATTCACCTGTGTGGTGAGTTTGTCTTCCCTTCCACCCGACACCATGCCCCCATCCTGTGGGGAGCTGTGGTCCTGCCCCAGCAGCATTGTCATCTTAGGACCGTGTCTGGTCCTCTTCCCATCCTCCCACTGCCCCTCCACTCTCTCAGGTGGACCTGGGCTTAGGAAGCAGACGCAGTCACGTTTTCTTTCCATTTCCCTTCAGAATCTTCCAGCTTCTTAGCAGCCTCCCATTTTCAGACTCAACTTTGGATTCTTAGCTGCACAAGAGGTGCTAGTTGTGTCCAATTCTTTGAAAGATGCTGAACACGACCACCTTTACCCCAGGAGCCCAGCCATCCCAAATCATTGGAAGGTTTGAAGGCCAGGCATCTCCGAGCGCTGCTATTTCTGGATTTCACACTGACAGCCGCCAGATTTCAGTGAAGGCCATAGACTGACAATTCCTGGCAGGCCTGCGATTGCCGTTGGCAGTCAGAGACAGCAGGCCCCTCCGTGCTCCTGACTCAGGACAAGCATTCCTCCTGAGGTGCCTTGTCCTTTCTGATGATGGATCGAGCGAGACAGGCGGCACATGGGCAGACAGACACCTGCCCAGGCATCTGGTGCCATTTAACAGCTTCCTCCCACTCCTGACATTTTCATTCCTCTCCTTTGCCCCGTGCATCACTAACTGTTTGCGTCTTTTCTTCTTTACACAGCAGTAATGCAGAATGACAGGAGCCACGTCCAGCCTCAGTTCCCATCCTCTGCTCTGTTCTAGTCCAATTATACAGTGGGTTTTTACAAGTGCTGAGCCACGCAAGGCACACTGTGGTTTTGATTGTACCTGACCTGCTTATGTGTGTGTGTGGCGGGGGCAGGGGAGTGTCATTCAAGATGGCTTGAAATTTACATGAAGCATTGCTGCTCAAAAAGAAGTGGTAGAACAGAAAGATGTTTCATCTCTGAATGGCTCACGCCGGCTTGGGCTTGCCTTGCTGGTCAGGAAGCCTCTTTCCCAGGGAAGAAGAATGAGCCTGGATAGCGTAGGGCTTTTCCTCACATACAGAAAGCCATTGCCTTGGAGCCCAGGGCTGTACAGTCTGGCTCACTTTATAAAAAGATCCCTCTGCATTTTTTAAAAATATAACAGATTATACAGGGACAAAGGTGCAAACTGGATGACCCATTAGGAATCTACTGAAATATTCAATGCAAAAAGTGTTGATGGCTAATTGGACTGGTAACCACGTGGCAGGTAATGGAATGATCAACCTTGGGGTGTATTTCTCATGGTAGAACCAGAGGATTTGATGTGTTGGATTTGAGTTAGGAAGGACTGGGTCAAGGGTGACTGTAAGGTTTCTGGTCCAAGCAGCTGGAGTGATGGCATTGCCAGTAACCAACCTTCTCCCCACTCTTTCCCACATATGTACACTTTTCATAGCTGTTTACACAAGGCTTGGAAACCTTGTTATATTTGGAGGTTCCAGTGCAAGTCAGTGTTTTGAGGCGATGGGGTGCTGGGCCAGGGTAGGTGGAAAAGTATTTAGAGGGAGTTAAAAGCAGGACTCATGATTCTGTTTTGGGGTTGAACTGGGAGGTGGTTGGGGAGGCAGGTATATGGGTCTAGACCAGAGTTCAGGGGCACGCTCATTATTTCGTATTGAAGCACATTTTTAGTCAATAATACCAGGCACCAACCCTACAGTATACTCAACTGAGAGGAAATGAAGCTCATTTATTTGACTGATAATGTTACCAAACAGTTTCAGGTGTTAGAATTTCATTAAGACAGCATGTTGTCTCTCACTGTACTGTTTACATTGTGTGGCAGGTATTTCACATTAATCTCGAGCATAATTAATAGTTGTAGTAATTAGATTACCATTTGGTGATGATCTGCAGTACAGCAGAGAATGGAAGGACACACAAAAAATGAGGACCTCGCAGGTCTGTGTCATTCGTGTCCTCAATATGAGAAACTTATCAAAACGGGTCACCTCCGAGCATTCACGTGTTGATGCTTTACTGTAGGTTGGTTTATTACAATAGCTCAACAGAGAGACAGTTTTAATGTGAAATGGAACTCTCCTAGGGCCCTTGGTCCCAAGCCACAGAAATGGAATAGTTTTATGAGGATATTAATACTGTAACAATGGTCCTTGTTGAAGTATGGGTTACTTTTGATAACATTAGAGAAATATTAGAGAAACCATAACACAAAATATATGGTTTTGTGTTAAGGATCAATACGTGTAATCTAACCAAAAAAAAAAAAGTTTGGCATTTTACAGCTTTAATAAATAATTGAACATATTTAAGACAGAAGATTGGTAGTGAGTGTTTTGAATAGCTTTTGTTAACCTAGAGAGATACTTGATAAACTATCCATAGGCCAGTAGGAAAAGGGCATTTGCATAGAAGTCCCTTTTCTGCCATGGTTGGCCCTGGAATGATTTCAGAGGATTGTGTAATGAGGGCAGAAAGTTGCAGGACTACATAGAAACTGCATGCTGCTTAATAAATTATTCATGTTTGCCCAAAGGTGTAATTATTCAGTGAAATGAGAATGAAAAAATTAGTTCTGTATTAATGTTTATTTATACTGGTATTTTTTTAAAAAAACATGCTCACGTTTTCCTGCTAGACATAGTCCAAATGCAATCCACATAAAATGTTGAATCAGGTTGGAATTCCCAGGATCACTTGTGTTCATCCTTTTCTATTTCTATTATTGTTGTATTTTGTGTGCTTTTATAGACAGTTTCTTTCGTGTAAAAGGAAAATTCAAACTCTGATTAAAGCTATTCTTTAGCTTTAATGAAAAGCTAAGTGAAGGAGGAGAGTGGTAAGACACTTAAGTGCAGGTATGCCTGCCCCCAGGTCTTCCCATCTGCTCTGAGGTGAAGAAGGGTCACAGTGACACTGTTCTGTGTTCTGATGGAGGTGGGGTGTCCTCTTCTCCCCTCTTCCTAGAGTCCAGGTCAGGAACCACAATTCTTTCCCTTTTTGGTCTCAACTGTTGTTTCGCTATTCGTTGCTACAGTTTTTAACACATTTTAGTTCAATAATCTGTGCTTGTACCCTGAACCTGGAGTATCCAGAACCACAGGCTGGGTGGTTTCTACAAAGCAGATGTCAGAGCAGATCTTTCCTCCACTTAAAGCTTTCCAGCAGGTTCTCATCTCAGAGCAACCCATGGCCCTGAGTCCTGCCTGGTCTGGGATTTTTCCTCTGCATCCTTCTGTCACTCGGCTCCTGTGACAGCAGCTGTGGCTGCTGCCACACTGGCCACCATCCTGCCCATGGACCAGGCTGGCCGTGCTGTTTCTCACAAAGACCCTGGGAGCCTGAGCCCCATACCAGGATGCCTGTTAAGCTCACTTCTTCACCCTGGACCCTGGGAGGCCAGTGTAGATGCTACCTTCCCAATGAGGCTCATGCTGATCACTCTCTCCCTATAACTACTGTTCTGGGCATCCTTGGCCCCAGGCCCCCTTATCTTTGTCCTGTGCTAAGATTTTCCAGTTCAGCATTCAGCAATATTGGTCGAATGAATGTATATATATCCTGAAACTCCTCTGTGAAAAGGCTAAGTCTGCTGTCCCCAATGTTTATTAGAGAGCATCCAGTGCCCTGCTGTGGATGCCCCATGGCTACCAGGAATGTCCAGTTAGAGTAGTAAAGTGAGGAGGCAAGGACAGGAGGGTAGGAGGCAGTTGAAGCAGTGGAGAGTTTTCGTAGGCTTAGGGCTGGGACTTAGCCATAACCCAGTCCCCTCCCCACCTCTGTTTGGTGGTCATGATTGCAGGATGAGAACAGCACAGGTGGCTTGAGTGAGTGGCCTGACCTATGTAGACATCCTGCTTATGTTTAACCCGAGGGAATTTTATGCACAGGTGTCTGTCCCTTCCCAGACCTGTTTGAATACCAGTTTCTAGAGCAGAGGTGGCTGCCATAGCTTGAGTGCTTACCCCCTGGGAGACTGGGTCACCAGAATTTGCTTGAAAGCTTTCACAGCAGGAAGCAGTGAAGCAGAGGAAATTTTTGGAAGAGTTAAATGTCAAGAGATGAGGCCAAAGGCAACGAGCTGAATCTTGTGTTTCAGAGACCTTCCTGATGGGCAGCCTTGGAATTCCAGCCCCCTGCAGGACGTGCACACACACACATGTGGACGCAAGAAAGTTGGGGACAGAGTGCATGTTATCTTATACTTTTGTTGGATTTAGTGGATGGCTGACTTGCCTCTTAGACTATTTCAACCCTGTCCAATAGAAATATTTTGTGAACCACAGTTACAGTGTAACATTTTCTGATAGCTACATTTAAAAAAGTAAAAAAGATTTAATATCCTTTCATTATCTATTTTAATAGATTTTATATATTAAATATATTTATATTTAATATATTTTATTTAACCCAAATAATTGAGTATTGTCATTTCAACATGTCATCGGTATAAAATTTATTAATGAGAGCTCTTATATTTTCTTAGACTAAGTTTTCAAAATTTGGTGTATATTTTATACTTGCATCTCAATTTGGACTAGCCATCCCTCAGGTGCTCAATAGCTGTATGAGGCTGGTTTCTTCTCTATTGCACAATATTGGCAGCTGTAAAGAGCTGGCTGTAAGACAGAAAGCTTCCTATGTATGGATTCTCTTTTAAAGTGGATTCTGTCACTGATTTAAAATTTTTTTTAAGTTTGTTTTTATCCAGAGTATATTTTCAGTCTATTAATTGTGTTGTAGCATGCTCAATGTGATGAATCAGACTATGGAAGACAGAAAAAAACGTTTATTTATATATGATCATGAACATGGACCCTGATGGTGGAGATGGTAAAGAATCCGCCTGCAAGGCGGGAGACCCGGGTTCGATCCCTGGGTTGGGAGGATCCCCTGGAGAAGGAAATGGCAACCCACTCCAGTATTCTTGCCTGGAGAATGCCATGAACAGAGGAGCCTGGTGGGCTACAGTCCATGGGGTTGCAGAGTTGGGCACGACTGAGCCCACAAGCACGTGAACATGGTTATTAGTGGTGATGATTCTATTTTGTCTTAATCGTTCGTGAATCAGGTAGCAAAGATGTAAACACTAGGAACAGAGCAGCTAAGAGGGGATCTACGTACACATTCATGTAGTTGTACATTCATGTACAACTTTCTGTTTTAGTACATGTGAACTTATACAGGTCTGGCTTCAGAAGTCGTGTACCGGTGCTGTTTTGTTTATTGCAAGATTATCATCTTTTCAAAACTGAGCTGAGGCTTATATAAAGCAGCGACATTTTGGTCCTCTTCCAAGGAATTTTAGCTACTAAATACCCCACATGAATTCTGAAAACAATATTCTAAGGATGCTTGCAGTACTGAAATAACTTGAGGGACTTTGAAAGATGACTGGAAGGCGAAACACATGCTAAGGATCTTAGGATGGTCGTGGATGCCCACGATATGAATAAGACGCAGAAGGTAGATCTTCACATCAGGAATAAATGGCTGATTCTTAACATTTCAAGCAAAACAACGGTAATGGTTGCTATACTTTAAAAAACTGTCACTAAAGGATGCTAACATTAAATAAATAATAATATTGGAATGAATCCCCGAGTCTCAGCAACTTTCAGTTCATTCCCTTCTGTGGACGCTTAGCCTCCTTGTGCTGTCTTCCACTCCCCAAACCCAATTCAGACAGACAAGTAATTATATACACACCAGCCAAATGTCTGGTAAAATCTCTGGGCAAAACTGAGTTGACTTGTGTGGAACTGAATTTAAAAATACTTGATGGAACGTTGCTTCAGTCTCTGCCTCCTTGTCAGGTTGCATTTCGTGCCTTGCCTGGTTCGCAGGACCTGTGTCTTGGTCCTGAGAGCCGGCTATGCCCTGTCTCTCCTCTTTCCTGCCTCCTGACCACTTAATGCTGGCTTCTGAGGGCTCGCCACCCAGCACCTCTTCATTTTGTCACTCTCAGTTAGAAAAAAATATACTCATAGCCTACCTGAAAATTTTATTTGTTTCATACCTAAACACTGTCTTTTTAGGAAGAAAATATTTACCTAGTGAAATAGAGGAGTGTTTCATTATTGTGGAAGTGGAATGAAAATAATGCACTGCATTAACATTCTCTCTTGATCTGTATGTCTACTTTGGTAAGCTCTTCGTTCTATTTCTGTGGATGAATAGAGATGCAGCCAGACACTGTCCTTTTGCTCAGTTTCATGGAAAAGAAATGACTTTCAGTTCTAGTGGTTCAAAAAGCCAACTAGGAGTAGTCAGAGCCCCTGGCTCTCTCCCTAGAGTGACCCTTTTTGTCCTCGATCTAGTGTGTGATTTGTAGTAGAGTGTTGCATGTTGTGTCATCCTGGTAATAATTGCATGTTGAAACACTGTACATACTCACACTGTGTCTAGAAAAACCACTCTCATCAACCTGGAGTGAAATAGAAGCAATAACAGTTTTAATAAAATAATCCTGCCTTGTCAGTATTGCTAATGGAAATATATTCTTCTTTTGGGGTATAATTGACAGGGTCCTTAGAGATTTTCATATTAATTTAGAACCTTCATTTTTTTTAGTGTTTTACAAACACTATTTCACCTGTGCAGGTAGTTTGCATTTTATTTTATTTCATTCCATTCCATTTTATCTTATTTTTTTCATGTATTTTTTTTCTTCCAGTTTTATTGAAATACAGTTGACCTTCAGCCCTGTGTAAGTTCAGGGTGCCCAGCATAATGATTTGACTTACATACAACATGAAATGATGACCACAGTAAACCTAGTGAACATCCATTGTCTCATATAAATACAACATTAAAGAAATAGAAAAAAAATTGTTTTTCCTTGTGACAAGAACTCGTAGGATTTACTCTTGTAACTTCTTTTTAAAAAAATTTATTCAAGTACAGTTGATTTACAATGTTGTATTAATTTCTGCTGTACAGCAGAATGACTCAGTTATACATTCATATATATTCTTCTTCATTCTTAACTTTCATATATAACATACAGCAGTGTTAGTTAGTTTTATCCTCTGGTACATCACATTCCTAGTACTTATTTATCTTCCAGCTGGAAGTTTGTACCTTTTGACCAACTTCATCCAGTAGTTTGGATTTTTTTCATAATTCTTAAAAATTTTTTTTTTTAATTTTAGGATAAAGTTTGTGTTTTAAGTCATCTCACATGACTTGTTGAAAGCTGTGATCAGTGCTAAGGGGGCTGTGACATTTTAAGGGAAAACTTAACAGCATCCAATGTGTGAGGGGAGTCTGGTCTACAGACCCATGAGAAGAACATGGTGCTTAAATTCACAGCAAAGAGCCTATTGAGAGCCCAGGCCTTTTTAGAACAACAGACGTGTACCTAAAAGTTAAATTGAAAACGTGCATGCGGTGTCAAGGATCTACGGAACCTTCTTGATGTTCCAGCTCCTTTTCATCCCAGTGCTGAGGACAGAATAAGCATCAGCTGTTTGACCATGTGTTCAGAACCACTTCCTGATCCTGTTGTCAACTGGTGAAGGACCACTGACATGGTCCTCCCTGCCTCCGACCCTACCTGTGTAGGTAACCAGCAGGACACACACTTTGCCGGCTGGTGGGATGATGTCATTTCCTTTTTCACTCAGTACACTTTTTTTTTTTTTAATTATGAAATTGCAATGTGCGTGGCTCTGTGCCAGGCATATCAAGGGGCGAAGACTCTTATTTTCCAGAACTGGGTTCTAAGCTTTTAGACACTCCAGGACGCAGAGGCATTTTTCTTCACTTACTTCTTCAGTGTTGCCATTCTATAGCATTCTTGGCTTGGAGAAAACAGAAATTATTTATTGTTGCGATAGCTGGAAAGATCTCTTAGTCTCTCCACGTGCTTCTTTAGTGACAGGTCAGCAGATAGATAGCCTCTTGGTCACCTCGGGGCCCTGGCATTTGGGAAAGAAAGGTGTGGTGACTGCTGATCACCACAACCGTGGGGGGCATAATCCTCTCCATTTCCACGGCTCCATTTCCACTGTGAACTTCCTGTCTCATCCTTGACCTTGAGCCTGACCTGTACTGTATCTGGCTTGCAAAGGTCAGCCGTGAAGGATTAATACGTAGCTGAAACCAGTATTAGTGATTTTTGTAACTAAAATTTCACATTTCCGCCCCTCACCAAAATTTCACACCTCCAAATGGTTGGTTGGTGTTCCATTTGGGCAAGTTTTCTATCAGCTGGAAGTTGATTGTAGGCCAGTGTGTGTGTGAAGGATTAGTGTTAAGGTAAATCTAAAGCATTAATTGCATGGATCTTATTGAGAGTGTATTTCCTGTTTGAATGTGTAAAAGTCGAACAATATAAAAAACATGATTTTTATCTTGAAATGTGAAAATATTTTTAAGTCGCACTTTTTTGGGGTTCTTTCAGAGGCGCTTATAAGAATCTGTATGCATGCTCAGTCATGTCCGACTCTTTGCTACCCTGAGGGCTGTAGCCCACCAGGCTCCTCTGTCCATAGGATTTTCCAGGTAAGAATACTGGAATGGGTTGCCATTCCCTTCTCCAGGGTATCTTCCCAGCCCAGGGACAGAGCTCGCATCTCCTGCACTGCATGCGTATTCTTTACCTGCTGAGCCACACAGCACATCACTTCCCTGGCTTCGCAGGTGGCTCAGTGGTAAAGAATGTGCCTGCAAGGCAGGAGACACCAGTTAGATCCCTGGGTTGGGAAGATCCCCTGGAGAAGGGAATGGCAACCCACCCCAGTATTCTTGCCTGGAGAATTCCATGGACAGAGGAGCCTGGCAGGCTGTAGTCCATGAGGGTCACAAAGAATTGGACATGACTGAGCTACTAATATCTGTAAGTCTCTGAACTCATATTAATTTTCTATGCTTTGCACAGTTTTGTCTATAAAGTCATTGCTAAGCCAAGTCTAGGGCCAGCTGTAGATACTATTTAGAGATTTAATTTGGGATTTAAAGAGAGTTCTTTTTCTCTTAATTTTACTCTAGTGGATACTTTCTAGACAGACTACATTTACTATCCTACTTGTCCCAAACACCCTTCACTTCTCCTCTCATGATCTTTCTCTTTCCATTCTGATGAAGCAGTTGTGTAAACCTATATGTCATTTCTAGAACTGATTCAGGGCACCTGGCGATTACACTTTTCCTGACAGTTTATAAAACTCCACCAGAAGCCTCTCTGAATATGAGCTTTAGAATTGTTTGGAGATTAATACATGCACTGTGTCATGGAACTACTTAACTTTTTTAGTATTAATATTGGATGTTCATAACCCCAAATGACAAGTGAGTACTGGTTTAACAGCTGTATGTTTCAGTGGATATAGCAAACCAGTACATTTCAGTCTCTACATGAAGATGGCAGTCCACCAGAGCTTAAGTTTTTTTCCCTCTTATCCTTAGCAGGAGAAGCAGATGGACCACAGTTTAAAAGGGAGCTGATGAGAGGCGCCTTCCTTAGAAGGTCTTTTTTTTTCGGGTTGATTAATATCTCGCTGCCTGCCCTTAGACGCTAGTTTCATCAACACAGAGGCTGCTCTGTTTCTGCTCACCAAGTGGCAGCGTTCTTGGCACATTTTACTTGGCTCATTTCTTGGAGGAAAACCCAAAGTCTTCCCTATGCTAGCAGGCCCACTGCTTCTCCCGGCTCACTCTGTGCAATCCGGGGACCATGCTTGCCTGGCGAGCCCCTTCCTGTCTTTTCTTTGGCCAGAAAGGCCCCACCCCCTTTCCTTGAATTTCTGCTGAGATGCTAACTCATCAGAACCCTTCCCACACCCCATATTCAAGAACTACCTTCACCTCTGTGCGCCTAACGGGTCTTATTTTTCTCTGTGGGGCTTAGCATTCAACGGATGACAAACTGGTTCCTTTCTTTATTGTCTTGTCTACCCCAAGCAGAAAAAAACCAGATGCTGGGAAAGATTGAGGGCAGGAGAAGGGGGCAGCAAAGGATGAGATGGTTGGATGGCATCACTGTTTCAATGGACATGAGTCTGAGCAAACTCCAGGAGATCATGAAGGACAGGGAAGCCTGGCCTGCTGCAGTCCATGGGGTCACAAAGAGTCGGACACGACTGAGCGACTGACAACAACCACCCCACCCAGAATGTGACCTCTCCTGAGCCAGGGTCTCTGGACTTTGCAGTTTCATCTCTGGTACCTGGGTGCATGGCAGGTGCTTGGTTATTCATCTAAGGAATGAATGAAGGATTAGGGGTGTTCGGTGTGTATCTTGGGATGAACGAGGGATACAGGATGTGTCCCCTGGTCTCTAGTGGGTGCCGACATATTTGGGTCTTGGGGTCCAGCATGAAAAGTTTGATGGCGTTGAGGGGACACGTGTGAACTGGATCCAGAGTGCATCCTCCAGTTCAGAAGAAAGACTGGCTGCTGTGCTTTAAACACCCTTACCTCTTTTAGGGTCAGGGTGTGCAGATAAGAAGGAATTCATCTTGAGGGTGCTTTCCCCTTATGTGAAATAGTTCATTTTTTTTAAAGTGAGTCTCAGAATTGCCTGAATGATGTTAATAATAATAATGAAGTGAAGTGAAGTGAAGTCGCTCAGTCGTGTCTGACTCTTTGCGACCCCATGGACTGTAGCCTATCAGGCTCCTCCGTTCATGGGATTTTCCAGGCAAGAGTGCTGGAGTGGATTGCCATTTCCTTCTCCAGGGGATCTTCCCGACCCAGGAATCGAACCTGGGTCTCCCGCATTGTGGGCAGACGCTTTACCGTCTGAGCCACCAGGGAAGATTATAATAATAATAATGGATAAACTTAATGAGCCCTTCTGATTAATTGTTGTGTTTTATCTCATTTAATCCTCATAACTTTGAGATGACTTTCAGAGTGTCCATTTTGTTATTGAAGACATAGATTTAATGGTGTTTAGAGTAGATTGCCGAGTTAAGCGTAGCTAGAAAGAAGAGGGTCTTTCTAGGCAGACAGACCCTCCATTTTATAGGACTTTGCAAAAAGCACTTTTTCTTAATGAGTGCATTTGTAATTGTCGGTTAATGGGTAAGTGGAGCCTATTGTCAGATGCTGTCAAATCCCTCCTTATAATTTTGTTTTCAGCATAGTTTGGATAATGCCTCTCTCTGCCCTGTAACCTCTTACTGCCTCCGTTTTGAAATTAAAATGGAGTGACGTTTTGTAAAATAATGCTTTTTTGTGTTCAGAAGTGGTTCCCAAGTACACTGCTGGTATAACTAGTCAATGTTGCTAATTGGCTCTGCCTCGTGGATGGTTAGTCTGAGCAGACACATCACCCCCTTGGTCTTGCTTACTTTTCCTTGCATAACAGCTCTGAAGTTTTTAATATTCATTTTACATTCTTCTGAGTTTTCATGTATGTGCTAAAAACGACGGTCTCTCCTCCCAGTGACTGGAGATGAGTGCATTTGTGGTTTCATAGGGCGGATGTAGGGATGGGGGATCCTGGAGGAGAAATTGCCAGAAGTCTCTCTGATCCCTTCTCCTGTACTGTGAAGGAGAGTCTGTGAGGGTAATGGAGCAGAACATTCTGGAACTGAAGCTTAGAACCGTACCTGGCACCTGGGGAGCCCTCTGTTACTGCTCACCTTGCTTTCTGCACCCTGTGGTGCTGGTCCTCCTGGGAGCTTCACTTTCCAGGAGAGGAAGCAGGTTGTGTGTCTTTTCTTCTCCACGCCTCACAGCTGGGAAGTGGCAGAGCTGGGACTCCAGTTCAGTTCGGTCAGATACTTGAACCTATGGTGGTAACCATAGGTTTTTTGCCTTATCCTGGTTCACGTGTATTTTTTTTTCCAGTAAAACTTTATTTAAAAAAAAAAAATAGGTGGCAGCTGAATTTGGCTTACTTGTCAGTTTTGCCAATCCCTGGAATTTACCTAGCAGCTTTAAAAACATTTTATTGAAATATAGTTAACTGACAGGGCTTCCCAGGTGGCGCTAGTGGTGAAGTGTCAGCCTGACAATGCAGATGTGGGTTTGATCCCTGGATCAGGCAGATCCCCTGGAGGAGGGCATGACAGTCCACTCTAGTATTCTTGGCTGGAAATATCCTATGGATGGAGGAGCCTGATGGGCTCCAGTCCATAGCTTCACAGAGAGTCGGACACAACTGAAGCGATTTAACACACACATATACAGTTAATTGACAGTGTTGTGTTAGTTTCAGGTATATAGCAAAGTGATTCAATTATAACATAAAATCTTTTACAGATTTGTTTCCACTACAGGTTATTACATGATACTGAGTATAGTTCCTTGTGCTATACAGATAACAGTAGGTTATCTGTTTTATGTATGTGAAGTGAACGTCACTCAGTTGTGTCTGACTCTTTGTGATCCCATGGACTATACAGTCCATGGAGTTCTCTAGGCCAGAATACTGGAGTGGTTAGCCTTTCCCTTCTCCAGGGATCTTCCAAACCCAGGGATCGAACGCTGGTTTCCCACATTGCAGGTGGATTTTTTTACCAGCTGAGCCACCAGGAAAGCCCATTTTATGTATAGTAGTGTGTTTAATACCAAACTCCTAGTTTATCCCTCCCCCTCTTTCCCCTTTGATAATCATAAGTTTGTTTTCCATGTCTGTGAGTCTGTTTCTGTTTTGTAAATACGATCCTCATACTTAAATATTCTTACAGGTATCTCACATAGAGCTATTCTGAAGGAATGTCTAAGAAGATATATGAAACATCTTGATTGAAAAACCAGCAGTAAAAACACACAACTGGCAATTGTATTTGGAATCATTTGGCTATGGGTTATGCGTCATCAAGATTATACGCTTTCTTGGAAGCAAAAGGAAAAAAAAAAGCCTATAGCATCTTTAATTTCACTCAGTGCTGCTCTCTGACTTCTATTAAACTATCTCTGATTTATTCTAGCTTTTCCAGAATATAGGGCAATTACATGATTGGTACAGTGTCTCCTAGGTTTGCATTTGCCAGTAGAAAGTACTTCATCAGCTCTATTTGTTAAAGATGCCAGAAACCAAAAAAAGACACATTGTGGTGTAATTGTAGGGTTGATGAGATATATGACTTCAAGTTTAGTTTTAAAATGTATCTTAAAATTAGACCTTAGTTATTTATAAGAAATTACAAATTTTTAAGGTTCACAAATAATTTGCTTATGAGCTTGGGGAAAGTCATTTAGAATTTTTCATTTTAAATGGCACCATGAAGCTCCATTTTCCTTCTGTCTGAGGCATTGTGAGTTGTGAAATACTGGCCAGGGGGCCCTGGGACTGAGACATACTCTTTGGGCTTCTTTATTGTCCTTGTGGGTCCGTGTTCTGCAGTAGTTTTTGGGTGAGTGTAATTTGAGATCAGTTTAACAGTAAAAACCCAGTTTAGAGAACAGGTATTTCTAGTTTGCTTTCATCTGCTGCCATGTGACTTTGAGCTCCTATGTAACTTACCATCTGGGGGGCTTAGTTTCTCCTTCCATTTAACAAAGATGCACTCTCTGCCACGAGGGTGCTCTTGCAACATCTGGGCCCTGAAGCACTGCTCCTTAAGTATGGCCATCCTTCCCCTATCTCTTCCCTGCCAGTGATAACTATCGTGTTGGGTGTAGGAGACTGGCAGAGGAACTAGGGGAGTGATTTCCCGGAAGAGACCTAGAAGCTGTGGTCTGAGAAGTAAATTTCACTGACCCAGGGTTTCCTGATCCAGGGATGTATTCACTTGCTCTGGTTGCCTAGCAACCACTGGCTCAGCAGATGAAGACAGCCGGCACTTGTTAGCTCATCCTTCTCCGTTGGAAGACTGCTTAGGGCATCACCAGGCTGAAATCAAAGTGTTCCCTGCCCGAACACTGGTCTGGAGGATCTAGGGAAGAAGTCACTTCCAGGCTCATTTGTGTTGCTGGCAAATTCAGTTGCCTGTGACTCTGGCCTGAGGTACCCATTTCCTGGCTGGCACTGGGCAAGCAGTGCTCTTCAGCTTTTCTAAGGCTCTCTGCATTCCTTGTCATGCCCCTCCAGCTTCAGGGCCAGCAATGGCTCATCCTGACAAGTCTCTCTGACTTCCGCCTTTGCCACCAGCCCTAGACAGCCCTCTCCTTTTAGGACTCAAGAGGATGTGTCATGTAACAACACGGCATCAGCATGTTACCATAATCATCATCGTGTATATCTCAATAAACCTAACAGTGACTATAATCCAAGGAGTGCCATGTCTTCATATTCACAAGTTCTATATGGTGTGGAATCTGGGAGTGGGTACACTTGTAGAATCCCACCCTCCATGAGATGAGGGCTATCTCTGAGCACCCCTGGCTCCATCTGCACCCTGCTGGAATAAGCACCAGCCTGGGCCATTATTCAGCAACCCAGCAAACAATTTTATTTCAGTGAGTGCTTGTGTGCTAAGTTGCTTCAGTCATGTCTGACTTTTTGTGACCCCATGGACTGCAGCCTTCCGGGCTCCTCTGTCCATGGGATTCTCCAGGCAAGAATGCTGGAGTGGGTTGCCATGCCCTCTTCCAGGAGATCTTCCCCACCCAGGGATCAAACCCATGTCTCTCGCGTCCCCTGCATTGGCAGGCAGATTCTTTAATACTAGTGCCATCAGGTTTGGCTAATTTCATTTGGTTTTAAGAAGTCTGCAGTCAGAAATTTCAACTAAAGTATGATCATTTTATCTGGATGCCTCAATAGGTATTAGAAGTTCCTGATGGTAATATAAACCTATTAGAAAAGACAGCATTATTCAAGACTTTTAGTGCTAAGGATATGCAGACTCTTAATGTGTCTTGCAGGTGAGACGAAGACATGGGTCAATTCACTGCTCGTTTTATTGTAGGAATGAGTCTGCGGAACTGGCTCACTCGGGGTTCCTGCAAATATAGTTGAGATTAGAGGTCAAAATTGGAAATGAGAAGGTCTGTTATATAAATGGGCAGATGCAGCATTACCTTGTTGTTCAGTTACCGAGTCTTAGGGCGAAAAGCAGCAACAACCACCTTGGATGCAGTTCACCGAAAGTTACTGATTTTTTTTTTTTTTTATGTTTGCCTCCTAAGGAGTCCTCAGGGCCACCAGGCAAGGTCAGGCAATAATTCACATCTGGGAAGAGCCCCTAGAATAGAGTCAATGTCTGTTACTTTATCAGAGAGATAATCTCAGGAAAGGGCACCTGTATCAGTGAGTGTTCTCAGGTTGCAAGCACTAAAATTGGACCCCAGTTAATTTAAAGCAGAAAAAGAGTTGATTGTAAGGGCATCGGAAAACTCACAGAGTCTAGTGGCAGCCCAGAGAGCTGGGCTGGGGATAAAGGTCAGGAGAGATACAGAGTAGTTTTGGGGGAAGATTTATTACCTAATGACTTCCCTGTCTTTTCGGGGCAGGCTGCAGGGAACAAGACCGATTTTCTCTCTCTCTGGGCACCACACTAATCAAGACTGAAAGCCCAGGAGAGACTCTTCTGTGGACCTTTCCAGAGAACCAGGGACCCAGAGCCTGTGAAGGGGGATGCACACCTGTGGGGATGCAGGATGCAAGCAAGAAGGGAGCAGATGCTCGGGGAAACCCTAAAACAAAAACACCAACCTTCACTCTGGAGTCTTTGTGCTTAAAATGCTTTCTTAAAAACTATTCGAATAAAACGTATTGGGTGGTCATTTCAAAAACACACTTTTGCCTTAAACAAGATTGCCTTTATTGCTCCATGAACGCCGCTTTTAATCAGAAACCCAAAAGCCCCATGAAAGCTAGAAATTAGACTATTTCAGGCATGTTCCCATATTTGCATAATATGAATGAAATCCTTTGACTAGGTGGATAAGAAGGACCCACTTAGCATATCACAATGAATACCTATGACTAAAAATAAAAAAATCTGCAAACAAATAACACAGGAGCAGAAATCATTGTTGTCCCGGAATGGTGTTTGCTGATTATTTGTAAAGTGAATACAAACTATGAAGAATAATCTGCATTCTATTTGTTGCATGATAATAGCTTTTAAAATGAACAACATTTGTGTCTCACATATAAAACCCTCTGTATCTGACAATTTATGGGTAAGCGATCATGTTGTAATAGCATTGTATCAAAAGCTGCTTTTCTTTGTAAACCCTTACTTTTAATCCTTGCGACCAGCCAACGAGCTACATGCTTCCCAGGGAATTAATTTAAGATTGAAGATAAAAAAAGAGGGCAAAGTTAATGACATCAAAGAGAAAGCTCCTGAAAGAAGTAATAGTTTCAAAAAGATTTTGACTGTTCTATAAAACAAATATAAGCTGCTGTAGAAAGAACTGGTGTAAAAGGAGGTTATTGCTTCTGACTTAGTCAAAATGATTTTTTTTCAAGTTTATAACCTCAAATAATCTTGTAATAAATGTTTTAAGGTAAAAATTTTAATGGGGGCATTGGGAATGACACTGACCAGTTTTACTGTTAGATCACAAAAACGTGCTTTAAATATTGATCATGTAATTTTGGCAAGAGCAAATCATCACTTTTGATAGCATAAAATTTTTATGCTAAATATGAGATTTCTAAATTAAAGCTTAGGCAAACGAGGGTTTCTTGGTGAGTTAGGTAAAAATCTAAGATAGAATTATTTACTAACAAGGAAATAAAATAATGGCATGAAACCACCAGGGGGAAATTAAAAAATAATAGTTTTGGTGAATGTTTTCCATTTTAAATAAAAATCTTGCCATGTAATGACTTATACCTATAGTGGAATTGAAGCAACGTATTATTTACACATTTAATCTTATTTTGATTTACTCTAATTTATCTGATATTGGCATCCTGTTAGATGATAATTTAAAAATCCGCTGCTTCCGAAATTGCTTTAGGAAACCTTCCTAATGGTAATTTTATTCCCCAGAATAATTTACCTTTCCATTTAAAACGCACCTGTAAACATGGTGAAGTGTGTATTGGCAACAGAAGATGTTTATGTTCATGTCGAATGATAATTTCCTTAATGGACAGCAATACTCTGCTTCTATTTTTATGGTGATGGGGAAGGACTAAAATTACTGTTTATGGCAGGTTCCTTCTGGGCTTCCCTGGTGGCTCAGATGGTAAAAAAAATCCTCCTGCCATGCAGGAGACCTAGGTTCGATCCCTGGATCAGAAAAATCCCCTGGAGAAGGGTAATGGCTGCTCACTCCAGTTTTCTTGCCTGGAGAATTCCATGGACAGAGGACCCTGGTGGGCTACAGTCCACGGGGTTGCAAAGAGTCATACACGACTGAGGAACTAACACTTCCCCTTATTTCATAGGTACCTTCTATGTTTTGTGTTAAAACAAGGAGTTTTAAGAGTTTAAAACTTTAAAAGAAAAAATTCGCAGTAGTGCTTTCATGGAGGCCCACTGAGATTATGACGTCACATTTCATCAGCTCTCACTCATATTCCAGTCCAAGCTACTTGCCCAACACGGTTGCATTTTCAAAAACCTATATCTGGCTTTATCCTGGAAAGGTGGGCAGCACTGGCTGTTTCTTGGAAGCATGGCAGTCTGTTTCTGAATCTTTGCTGCATGCCTGAGAGATGGAGCCCTCCCCTGCCCTAGGTTCTTCATTGACTTCACTGCTGGAAGCTTTATTCTACAAGGAGGTAATGCCGGCAGAGTCCTCAAGTCTGCCATCTGTTGAAGAAAGGAGAGGGGCTGATGGAGACTCTTCCAAGGAAAGATGGTGTTAGGAACACAGAGATGGTCTTTCCGGAAAAGTTCTGGGGATGGGGTTACCTCCAAGCCTCTGAAGGTGCTTTCTGACTTGTTGTTCAGTCCCTATGTTGTGTCCATCTCCCTGTGACCCTGTGGACTGCAGCACTCCAGGCTTCCCTTTTCTTTACCATCTTCTAGAGTTTGCTCAAATTCTCATCAATTAAATCAGTGATGCCATCCAACCATCTCAGCCTCTGTTGCCCCCTTCTCTTCCTGCCCTCAATCATTCCCAGCATCAGAGTCTTTTCCAATGAATCAGCTCTTCACATCATGTGGCCAAAGTATTGTAGCTTCAGCTTCAGCATCAGTCTTTCCAGTGACTACTCAGGGTTGATCTCCTTTAGAATTGACTGGCTTGATCTCCTTGCAGTCCAAGGGACTCTCAAGAGTCTTCTCCAACACCACATTTCAAAAGCATCATTGGTTCTTCGGTGCTTAGCCTTCTTTATGGTCCAGCTCTCATACTATAGAAAAACCATAGCTGAGTGTCCTCTGCCAATCCTTACAGGACTGAGGCATCTAAATCTATTCCTGCAAATGTTGGGAAAGGGTTCAGATGTTGGGGAGAAAATAAATTCCAGATGACGGCTTTCAGGAGAATCCCAGGGTCAGCCTGTGATGGAGGAAGGTAGAGAAGACTTCATCCCTAAGGTGTCTACTGTAGGTGCTTAATCAAATTCGGAAGAGAGGAGCCTGCATTTCCAAATCATGGGGTTTTGCTGTTGATTGGAGGCAAAGGATAATAGTGGCCCCGAGAATCTCTTACCCTGTGCTTTTTATTTTGTTGGAGCATTGCAGCCCAGTTGGTTATGGCCCAGTTGGTAGGATATGTTTATCCTGGGAATTTGACTTTGTGGACTGGAGCAAATTTATGCAGATAAAACTGCTGAGGCAGAAACCCTTCAGAAGTGGGCCAGGGCTCCTGGCTGGCCCATGGGCATCGTAGTTGTCCAGCACAGGAAGAAACCTTCAGCTGTGGTGATTGGAGGTGGGCTTAGTGACAAGATGCAAATTAGCATACTTCTCCATCCCAGACTATTAGCATAAAGTAATTTCAGAAGTTATTTGTGAAGTGTTTTTTTTAAGCCATTTGTCTGACCAAGATTTGAATCGAGTATGACATATATCTGTCCTCAAGCATGTCATAATTTTATAGAAAAAAATAAGATAGAGATTGAGGCAATTCCAGTATAAATGTTATATTCATGGAATATAAAGAAAGTAGAATGCATGTGAAAAAGAGCTATTTCCCTGTTGAAGTGAATTGCAAAGAAAATGTGTTAGGGTTTCTGCAAGAAACAGAAGGTACCTTTGAAATGGGTCTTTGAGGAAGATTTAATAGAGACTCTGGTTACAGAGGTGGAGCTGGGGTTAAGGTACGCTGACAGGGAATGCAGGCGCACCCGTCCACGTCCACCCCTTGGAACTGGAGAGAGCTGTGAAGGGAGTCAGTCATAGGAACCACTGCTTTCTTTTTGTTTGTTTTCCTTTTCTTTTCCCCCCAAGCTTTAAATGTTTTCTTTTGTACTGGGGGATAGCCGATTAACAATGTTATGATAGTTTCAGGTGGACAGCAGAGGGACTCGGCCATATAAATACATGTATCCATTCTTCCCCGAACTCTCCCCCATCCAGGCTGGAGCATAACACTGAGCAGAGTTCCCTGTGCTGTACAGTAGGTCCTTGTGGGAACCACTACTACCTTAGATGAATTCAGCTGGTGCTGAACCAGAGCCTTCAGGAATGGAGGCTGTGGATGAAAATGCCACACCTCTCTGTCCCTGGTCCTTCTGACCTCCTCCTGATGCCCTTGCCGAGCCACTCAACCAGAAGGAACCTGTGAGAACTCCTGTGTGGTTGGCTTCCAGGTCATGGAGGGTGGGTTTGGAGGAGCTGGTGGAGAATATCTAGCACAGGGTATAAGTTTTTATTTATTTAGCTGGCTGCACTGGGTCTTTGTTGCGGCACCTGGAATCCTTAGTTGTGGCACAGGGACTCTTTAGTCGTAACAAGTGGGGATCTAGTTCCTTGACCATGGATCGAACCCAGACTCTCTGCATTGAGAGTTCAGAGTCTTAGCCACTGGAAGGTCCCTCACACAGGCTTTATATAAATGTTTGAAGTGCACAAAAAATTTACATTCCATTCCATGTGATGATGAATGGTTAAAGGCCCAATGGATCATATGTGAGTTGTGCAGATAATGTTTAGTTGGTAAAATCTTAATCTTGTCTCTCATTCTTCTGGCTAGGTAATCAGAGGAATTTGTCATCCAGTGTTTTTCCTGACACTACAAAGCTCTTTGAGACTCTGTAGCGATCCTAAGCACGTATAGAATTTAGGGTGGAAGTCTCCTGACATTCCTCAGTGTAGGGAAGAAGGATGGGTACTGGGCTAGCTATGGAGACATTGCTGCTGCTACTGCTGCTAAGTCGCTTCAGTCGTGTCCGACTCTGCCACCCCATGGACGGCAGGCCACTAGGCTCCTCCATCCACGGGATTTTCCAGGCAAGAGTACTGGAGTGGGGTGCCATTGCCTTCTCCAGAGACATTAAGCTACAATAACCTCTCTTCATTGTTGTTTTTTTTTTTTTTTCTGCATTCTACTCTTATAAGTTGTGAAGTTACTAGAAGCTGTGCCACGGTAAGCTTTGAAAATGCCGAGGAATCCTATCAACAGACTAGGGCCATGATATTTGAGTGGAATTGAAGACCTCAGACAGAGGCAGAGAGACCGTATAGCTCAAGGTGGTGGTAGTGTTCTCCTTTGAGTGTGGCGACCTCATGAATTGTTCATATATAGAGATTTTTTCCTCTTTGCCTCTGTTATTTATAGGCATGCTGTTAACTCATAGTTTTAGTATATTACTCAGTGGAGTATTGTGGGCTACTTTAAATTTCAGAGATGCTGCAGAAAACCATTTTTAATTTGAGAAATAAGATATAAAGTGTACCCAATGTAACACAAGGGAGAAATGTTCTTAGGTAAATAATTTAAGTATCCTGAGAAAATAACTCAGGACATGATAGAACAGTATTAAGGTGCTGGAAGAACGTTTTTATTATTCAGAATAACTTCTGAATAATATCATTTTATGTGTCTCTCTTAAATATGCAATAATAAAAATATGACCTTTAAAATATGTGACAACGGAAATGAAGCTAGTGAGGAATCATGCAAGGAAGCCTTGTAGTTTCATGTGGACTGAATCCAACAAATAGTGATACTAGGCAGGGGTGATAAATACAGTTATTTGGTTTTAGGCATGAAGGATACTGTTACAGAGGAAGGCAGCCATGCATCACTTTTATCCTAAAAAGAAAGCATTACAAAATATGCTTTTAATTCAGCTCAGATACAGTTTGTGTGCTAAATCAGATATTTGTGCTAAATAATGTGTTAGTTGCTCAGTTGTGCCCAACTGTTTGTGACCCCTTAGATAGCCTGCCAGGCTCCTCTGTACGTGGAATTCTCCAGGCAAGAATATGGGAGTGGGTTTTCATTTGCTCCTCTAGGGGATTTTTCTGACCCAGGGATCAGGAACCTGGCAACCTGACCCAGGAACCTGGGTCTCTGGTGTGGCAGGCAGATTCTTTACCGTTTGGGCCACCAGGGAAGCCCCAAACAGAAAGCTGATGCTGATTAGCTTCTTAAATCTCAGTAATCTAAAGCTGAAATAATTGTTGCACTGTGTTAATGTAGTAAATTAGATGAAAAATGTTAGGGTGTGTGTGACAGCTGAGATCTAGTCGTCCTCTTCCTTACTGAAAACGTGAAATATACAAAAGGACACAAACTTGTGCCATAAATAATTACTTAAAAGAATTCTGTGTGTATGTGTTTAACAAAGTGAGCCAAATGTGATTTCCTTGGGTTATTTTCTTACTTTCATCTAAGTCAAAGCCAGTTCAGCAACGGTGTTTGTACTTTTGCTCCTTTCGTTATCATCTGCTTGTATCAGAAGTGTAGACATAGAATGGGTCACATACTGTCTTGGCCCGATTTTACTCTCTTTGGAGGTGCTAGGGAACAGAGAGTGATATTTAGTGCTCTGAAGGTCAGTCAGTCAGTGTTAGCCACTCAGTCATGTCTGACTCTGCAACCCCATGGACTGTAGCCAACCAGGTTTCTCTGTCCATGGGATTCTCCAGACAAAAATGCTGGATTGGGCTGCCATTGCCTTCTCTAAGCGATCTTCCCAACCCAGGGATCGAACCTGTGGCTCCTGAATTGCAGGCAGATTCTTTACCATCTGATCAACCAGCAAAGTCTGCTCTGAAGGTCACGGTCCTCTAATTCATACAGTGCAGATGGTGAATTGATGTGCTGGGGAGACATTTCTGGAGAAAAACAGAAAATACCCAAACTCTCTTTTTCAATTGTTCATGCTGTCATCTCTGTAAGCATGAAATACTACTTTATAATTCTCAGTGTGAATAAAATATAATGATCAGAGTAGCTTTCCTGATTATATATAAGTAAATGATGTATAGGTTTTTGCTTATCTTGTTTACTTGGACCAAGCTTAAACGTGCCAGTGTGTTATTAAATGAACCCCTGCGCCTCATTCTATTTAAATGTTGCTGTGTATGGTGAGTTTCTGGGGGGACCTGTCCATTGAGAAATAATGGATGTCAAGAAGAGAATAGCTAAAGGAAAGAAAATTTACTTAATTTTTAGAGGGAGAAAAACTGTTTCTTCCATCCCTCTCACTGATGAGCCCAGTGTGACTGAATTCACAGGTAATTTCAGTGGGATTCAGAGACGACTTCCTGCTCTCTCTGCTGCTCTGTACACACACTGACAGTTTCCATCTTGTATTCTAACCATAGTCTGACTGGAATAATTCATACGTGCAGATTGTGAAATGATACAGCCCCACAATGACACAGTCAGAATCACCAGTTAATAATATCCTGAGATATTTCCACGTTTACTTGCCAATGAATGAATGCATCTTTAATGTTGATTTTTATCCTATTCTGTTTTTAGATTTTGAATACCAGGTTTTCAGAACTGCTAAATGCTCTGTAATTTAAATTAATTTTAAATACTTGGAGGCATTTTTGTCTTTCTGTGTTATGTGTGTTTAGTTGGATTAGTTGCGTCTGGCTATTTGCAACTCCATGGACTGTAGCCCACCAGGTTCCTCTGTCTGTGGGATTCTCCAGGCAAGAATACTGGAGTGGGTAGCCATGCCCTCCTCCAAGGAATCTTTCCTACCCAGGGATCGAACTCAGGATCTCCTGCATTGCTGGTAGATTCTTTCCTGTTTGAGTCACCAGGGAAGCCCTTTCTGGGTTATACTTTGATGCTAACTTAATAAGCATTAGCTTAACAATGCAAGAGGCTTAGTCTAAAATGTCATGACTTTAGGGTATAAAGCTGGAAATCAGTTTCTCAGTCTATTCCACATGGAACACTGAACAGCTATTTCCTCAATGTTTATAATATGCAGACCATTTTATTAGGTACAGTGAGGTACAGAAAATAAATTGGACTGAAGGCTATGGTTTTTCCAGTAGTCATGTATGGATGTGAGAGTTGGACTGTGAAGAAGGCTGAGCACCGAAGAATTGATGCTTTTGAACTGTGGTGTTGGAGAAGACTCTTGAGAGTCCCTTGGACTGCAAGGAGATCCAACCAGTCCATTCTGAAGGAGATCAGCCCTGGGATTTCTTTGGAAGGAATGACGCTAAAGCTGAAACTCCAGTACTTTGGCCACCTCATACGAAGAGTTGACTCATTGGAAAAGACTCTGATGCTGGGAGGGATTGAGGGCAGGAGTAGAAGGGGATGACAGAGGATGAGATGGCTGGATGGCATCACTGACTCGATGGACGTAAGTCTGAGTGAACTCCGGGAGTTGGTGATGGACAGGGAGGCCTGGTGTGCTGCGATTCATGGGGTCGCAAAGAGTCGGACACGACTGAGGGACTGAACTGAACCGAACTGATGTAACTTACAACCTAGTCTGTGAGACAGAGTAAGTATGAAGCTTTTATAATTTGAAATAGTAAATTCCAGAAGAGTTAAAGATACGTTTACTCACTGAACACGCCTAGTGAGGATGTATTTTGTGCAGCACCCTGCTGGACATACAGGAATTGTGTTTACGTGGCTTTGGCTGTCAAAAAGTCTGGGGAAGGGTTCCTGAAGAAGGCGATGGTAGACCTGAGCTGAGCTGCACCACAGTGATGGTGAGCCTTTGGGGAAGGGACCAGATGCCAGGGGCTGTGCTCTGTCATAAGCAAATGCAGGGGCAAGATGGCAGGGCGAGAAGAGCACCCAGGAAAGATGAAATTGTCAAGTATACTTGGAGATGGAATGCCCAGGGGAGGCTGGACACGTATTTAGAAAGGCTGCTTAGAGGCACGATTCAGAAGAAAGTGAAGGGAAATATCACATATTATGTACTTAGCAGACTTTAATATTAGTAATATTTAGTAGACTATAATAGTTGTTATATAATATTATATGGTGTAACTGTTTATACGGTAAGGAGTTTAGACTTTAAAGACAGTGGGGGAGGGGACACTGGATTCTTGAGCAAGATGGTGACATGATCTGAGTAAGATTAATCTGGACATCCCAGGATTTATTCTTATTCATTGTACTCATTAGGGCTTCCCTGGTGGCTCAGATGGTAAAGAATCTGCCTGCAATGCAGGAGACCCAGGCTCGATCCCTGGGTCAGGAAGATCCCCTTGAGAACAGAATGGCAACCCACTCCAGTATTCTTGCCTGGAAAATTCCATGGACAGAGGAGCCTGGAAGGCTATAGTCCATGGGGTCGTGAAGAGTTGGACACAACTAAGCATGCACGCATATACATTTATATTGTGCTTATTAAAGTTGTAATTAGTAGCAAGTACCCAAAGAAATCATTTTCTTAGTTCATATGGGCGGTTTATTCTCAGTGTTTTTACATGAATAATGTGCCTTCCTAAGAAAGGTTTATTGACCTTGTTGGTGATCAACTGTTACCCTTTATCATTGTACCACGAAGAGCCCAGTTAATTGTCAGCTCTATTATTTTTCTACATTCGGGAATCTTAGATTTTACCAGATGAATTGACATGCTGTTTGCTGAACCGTTTGCCCCATGGGTGCAATCAGGATCTTTTATTTACAGCTGTGAAATGTCATGTCACTCAAAGTAAAGTCTGAGTTATGATAGATGACCAGAAGCAACAGGCAGCCGACAGCTGTCTGCTCTTTCTATCTGGAAAAGCATGCGTAAGTAGATGTAGATTCAAAACGGCCTTCTGGTCACTGGCGGCCCCCAGCATGGAGCAGGAGCTGCATTTCTGTAAGGCCATGTGTTAGTTGTTGAGAATGGGTTTTGAAGGAAAATCATCTTTTAAACTGTGGTTCGGTTCTGAGGCCAGCTCCCAAAGTGCCTGTGTAACCACTGTGCCTTCTTCCATTGCTCTGCCCTGAGTGTTATTTATATTACTACCTCCATCACATTGCGTTATTCCTGCTTTCATTGGTTGGTTTTGTTTATTGGCTGAGAATTCCCTATGAGCAGGATGGTGTGTTTTAGAAAGGACTCAGGCCTATTCCTGGAACCTAGGATTCACTGTGAACTTTCCTTTTAGTGAATGAAAGTATAATATTTAGTAGGTTTTATGGATGTGACAATTGGACCATAAAGAAGGCGTAGTACCAAAGAATTGATGCTTTTGAACTGTGGTGCTGGAGAAGACTCGAGAGTCTCTTGGACAGCAAGGAGATTAAAACAGTCAAACAATCAATCCTGAAGGAAATCAACCCTGAATATTCATTGGAAGGGCTGATGCTGAAGGTGAAGCTCCAGTGCTTTAGCCACCTGATGCGAAGAGCCGACTCATTAGAAAAGACCCTGATGCTGGAAGAGATTTAGGGCAGGAGGAGAATGGGGTGACTGAGGATGCGATGGTTGGATGGCATCACTGACTCAATGGATATGGATCTGAGCAAACTCTAGGAGATGGTGATGGACAGGGAAGCCTGGCATGCTGCAGTCCATGGAGTTGCAGAGCTGGACATGACTGAGCCACTGAACAACAACAAAGGTTATAAATAGAGTAGTTAGGGATGTTCCTGGTGGTCCAGTGGTTAGGACTCTGTGCTTCCACTACAGCGGGTGAGGGTTTGATCCCTCATCTGGGAACTAAAATCCTGCATGCAGCACTACATGGCCAAAAAATAATGATAGATAATAAAAAGAATAATTGCACCAAAAGTCGAGGAAGGTATTATAGAGGATGTGGCATTAGCACTGGGCTTTGGGAAACCAGGTGGTCCTCAGAAATGCAGACTCAGGTTGGGGGCAGGAAGGAGGAATCAGGCTCAAAGAGGAAGGGGACTCATATGAGTAGGGAGCGGGAAAGGAAGAGATGGATTGCAATTTTCAAAAATGAGACGTGTAGGGACTTCCCTGGAGGTCTGGTGGTTAAGACCTCGCCTTCCAGTGCAGGGGCTGTGGATGAATGAGAGGTGTAGTTGGAACGGTAGTGTGTTCTAAAGAGAGATGTGGTGGTCATGCCAGATCTTAGAAAGCCTGAGGACCTGGGCAGTTTTTGGTAGGCACTATGTGTCCCAGAAAGCCTCGGGGTTCAATTGGCTCAGGCATGGCTGGTTTCCACTGTGCCATCTAATGATGGAGCCTGGGCCCTGAGGTCCTGGAGGCGTGGCGACTTGTGTTCTGGGGGTGGAGTCTTCCCCAGGCTTGTAGGACTCCTCCTCTTGCCTTATTGCCTTTCCTTTGTGTTGTCAACTTCCCTTAAATCTGAAGACTCATCAGCCCCAGATCACAGGAAGTGTGTACATTGTTGTCTTAATAAATCCCATCTGTCTCGTGTTGCTGGAGTCATTTTCCATCCTGCGAGATGTCACCAGAAAATGCAGATGACTCTTCCTCATGAAGAATGCGCTTTGGATAACACATTGAATTTGATCAGGTGGGGACAGCGAATCATAGAGAAAGCCTAGGAAACTGCTTTCCACCACAGTGTTAAATGCAGAGGGGACACAACAGTGCCTGAGAACGTGTTCATGGAAGGTTGTGGCTCTTTTATAGAATGTGGGAAGTTTCCAGTGGCCAGAATAAATACGTTTAAAACAGTATTTTAAAAATTGAGGTTGAAAAAAGAACTTTAAAAAAGGGAGACAGAAGTGAAGCTGTCCTGAAAGCTTCCTGAGAATAGCCTTTGTGCTGGGTTTTTCCTAAGTGTTTTAATCCAGGCAGTAGTCCTGTGCAGGAGGGTTGCATTATCCCCGTTTTGCAGATGAGGAAACAGAGGCTTTGAGAGTTTGAGCAGCTTGACCAGTGGGAGGGAAGCGCTCACAAGAGGCAGAGTCAGGGCTTGAACCCAGGTCAGCTGACTCCAGAGGATACTGTTCCCTAGTTAATTAGACGGTCAGAGTCCATCCTGTCAATGAGTTCCTAGCAAGACACAGACACCAAAATGGGTCCCACACCCTGTGAGTTATTCAAAAAGATACATGCACCCCTATGTTCCCAGCAGCACTGTTTTTTAATAGCCAAGTCATGGAAGCAGCCTAAGTGTTCATTAACAGAGGAATGGATAAAGATGATGTGAGATATATATATATAGTGAAATAATGCCTTTTGCAGCAACATGGGTGTACCTAGAGATTATTCTATTGAGTCAAATAAGTCAGACAGAAAAAGATAAATATCATATGATATCGCTTATATGTAGAATCTAAAAAAAAAATGATTCAGGTGAACTTATTCACGAAGCAGAAATAGATTCACAGACACAGATAACAAACTTATCTAAGGGGAAAGGGGGGAGGGGCAAATTAGAAGTTTGGAATTGACATATACACATGACATTGTATAAAATACACAACCAACAGGGACCTACTGTATGGCGCAGGGAACTCTGCTCAATATCTTGTAATAATTTGTAATGGAAAGAATCTGAAAAAGAAAATGTGTGTGTGTAACTGAATCACTGTGCTGTACACCTGAAACTAACATGACATTGTAAATCAACTAGACTCCAATTTAAAAAAGAAGAAAAGTGATTTTTAAATGTGAGGCTGGTTTTAATAACGCGTTCCTCTTTTCTCTTGTGGGTTATGTCTACAGGAGCCCAGTGAAGCACGAGGTAAGGGCTCCCTTAGTGGATAGAGGTGGGCTCTGCCCCACAGTCATTTGTGCCAGTGTATTGCATGTCAGCCGGTGATGCTTAGCACTTGTATGGGATGTGCCGGGGCGGTTGGGGTGTGTACACTGCTGTGCAGTCATATCTGAAAGTTTTGAGTGCGTTTGGCTGTCCGGTAAGTTTATGTCAACTTACCTGATCTTTCTATGCCTCGTCATGTAATTTTAAGCTTTAAGAATGCCCTGGTACATGTTTGGGATCGCATGTACACCCGTGGTGGATTCATGTCAATGTATGGCAAAACCAAGACAGTATTGTAAAGTAAAAGAAAGTAAAAATAAAAATTTAAAGAAAAAAAAAGTTAAAATACAAAAAAATAAAAATAAAATAATATGCAAAAAAATTGTTATGATTAAAGTAAATCTCAATTTACATAAAAAAAAGAATCCCCTGGTATATCGACGTATTGTTTATTTTTTGATTTCCTTGGTATTTCTCCTTTAGAGTTTACCTACTTCATAGGGCTTTCATTTAGAGTTAGCGTCTCAGAACGTTGGCTTTTGGAAAGAGGAGCTGTGGCGTTAGGGGCCACGCTGCCAATAAGGTGGCTCAGGTCTGTGGTCCACACCTAGTGGTCACCCTCCCGTCAAAGGGTGGCTTCACTGGATACCTTCACTGAAGTACCTGGGCTTTGACAGAAATATTGACTTTGCTGTCATGATGGTTTGAAGATAAACAGGTGAAAGTGTTGCTTAAACTCCTTAATATAAAATAGTTCTATAAAGTTCCTTTCCTAGAGCCCCGATGACACTGACAGCATTATTAATACTTTCAATAGTCTGCTGTCAGCTATCATTTGATACCAGTTTAATCATTTCACCGGTTATGCTGCCTTTTTAGCACAATCATTTAAATATCCCAAAAGACTGGGTTGATTATTCCTCACCAAGGAGATTCATTTTAAAGTCAAGAAAATTGCATCACTTGTAACATCAGCTATGCCTTTTCCAGGATTCTCCTTTAAATCAAGTCATTATAACTTACTGTTCTGACACTTAGTTATAGATCTATTTTGACTTGTTTTGTTTCTTAACAGGATCATGAAGAGTCCTTTTGCAAATTAGGCCTTCAGAAAATGAAAACAACCGTGTTTCCCCAGTTGTAACAACACTCAAAAGTTTAGCGCACAACATCTCAATTTTAATTTTCTTCTAAAGAATCAGATTTCCAGACTAGATTTCTTTTCATGTGTGATAGTCTGTTGTATCTGTGCTACAGACAGTTGTTTGCATCAGATTTGTCACTTTCTGGCATATTTTGAAATAGTAAGGCATTGGAATGTGTAAATGTTTCATTAGCTACAGAAGGTGCAAATGTAGCGTGTAAAAATGATTTGAAAACTCCTAAGAGCATCTGTGTTTTCATAGTTACCAGTTCACGCTGGTCAGCCTGTTGCTGGGTCTTTTTTATGCCTGTTTCTATGCAGAGCCCGTTCATGGGGCTGTCCTAACGGTGCAGGCTTTATGTTTATGGATGATCCATAGACACACAAACAAGGAATTGTAGCAGCAGTATTTCATTCTTAAGGCTGAATGGTGGCAGGCATAATTACTGAGGCTAACATCTGGAGTAGTTTATTAAAAGGAAACCTGCCAAGATTGTTAGCATATACCAAACAGCATTATCCATATGTGCTCTTTAATCTCTGTTGAATGCCAGGGTGTGTTCCTTCATGAAAGGAAATGGCTCACATCCAGCAGAGCGCCATGACCAACACGATACCTTTCCAGAGCAGATTTTGCTTTAGCTCGATGGAGCAGTTTGCTAGAGATTTTCAAGATCATGAACATAACCCATCTGGAGGGTTTCTAGATAGGCCACAAGTACCTGGTTGCTTGGTCTTCTCAGAATTAAAAGGCACCCTTCCTTAAAGTCCTGCGTGCTCAGTTGCGTCCAAGTCTTTTGTGACCCATGGGCTGTAGTCCACTAGGCTCCACTGACCGTGGCATTTCCCAGGAGAGAATACTGGAGCAGGTTGCCATTTCCTCCTCCAGGGGACCTGCCTGACCCAGGGATCAAACCCACGTCACTTGCGTCTCCCGCATCGGCAGGCAGATTCTTTACCACTGAACCGCCTGGGAAACCCATAGATATCTATATCTGTATTTATTTCTATTGTTGTCACTTAGCCACTCAGTCGTGTCCAGCTCTTTGCGACCTCATGGGCTATAGCTGATGGAATTCTCCGGGCAAGTTCACTGGAGTGGGTAGCCATTGCTTTCTCCTGGGGATCTTTCCGACCCAGGTATTGAACCCAGGTCTCCTACATTGCAGGCGATTCTTTACCATCTGTGCCACCAGAGAAGCCAATTTATGTACCTCAAAGTGGTTGTATTTGGGCTGTTAGTACTGTGTGGTTTCAAAATATTCTTCCTCATTGTCTCTATTTTGTTATATTTCTAAAGTTAGATTATAATATTTTATAAGAAAAAGAAGAAAACATCATGTTGGAGGAAACACCCAAAACACCATTGTGAGTATTGTGTAGTATTGACCTGTATGCAGGTCAAAAAGCAACAGTTAGAACCAGGCATGAAACAATGGACTGGTTCCAAATTGGGAAAGGAGTACATCAAGGCTGTATATTGTCACCCTGCTTATTTAACTTATACGCAGAGCACATCATGTGAAATGCTGCACCGGATGAAGCACAAGCTGGAATCAAGATTGCCGGGAGAAATATCGATAATCTCAGATATGCAGATGACGCCACCCTTATGGCAGAAAGTGAAGAGGAACTAAAGGGCCTCTTGATGAAGATGAAAGAGGAGAGTGAAAAATTTGGCTTAAAATTCAGCATTCAAAAAACTAAGATCTGGTATCCAGTCCCATTACTTCCTGGCAAATAGATGGGGAAACAGTGGTAACTGTGACAGACTTTATTCTCTTGGGCTCCAAAATCACTGCAGATGGTGACTCTAGCCATGAAATTAAAAGATGCTTGCTCCTTGAAAGAAAAGCTATGACAAACCTAGACAGCATATTAAAAAGCAGAGACATAACTTTGCCGACAAATGTCCGTCTAGTCAAAGCTATGGTTTTTCCAGTGGTCATGTATGGATGTGAGAGTTGGACCGTAAACAAGACTGAGTGCCAAAGAACTGATGCTTTTGAACTGTGGTGTTGGAGAAGACTCTTGAGAGTCCCTTGGACTGAAAGGAGATCAAACCAGTCAATTCTAAAGGAAACCAATACTGAATATGCATTAGAGGGACTTCTTCTGAGGCTAAAGCTCCAATATTTTGGCCACCTGATGCAAAGAGCAGACTCATTGGAAAAGACCCTGATGCTGGGCAAGATTGAAGGCAGGAGGAGGAGGGGACGGCAGAGTACAAGATGGTTGGATGGCATCACTGACTCGATGGACGTGAGCTTGAGCAAGCTCCAGGAGATGGTGATGGACAGGGAAGCCTGGCGCGCTGCCGTCCACTGGATCGCAGAGTCAGACGTGACTGAGTGACTGAACAACAATGGCAACAAAAATGTCGTTGATCATACGCAGCAATTTCACAGTCCTGGTGATTGGCAGAGTGCAATCAACTGTCTCTAGTTTTTTCATTGATTGTAAAGATTAAGTTGGAGTTACTTCTGCATTTTAAATTCTAGTAAATAACTTTAACTTTGTAAATAAGGTTCTTTAAAAACTCAAAAGGATAGAAGAGTACTATGTTGATTATTCCATGTGTAGAATGCATGAATCTCATTTCTCTTTATAATTCTCTACTCCTGTAATTCCTCTTATGTGCTTTTTTTCTTTCTCCACACCAAAGGACATTGATTTGGATCCAGATAATGGAAAAGTGACCTATGGTGATCATATAGTGATTATAGGCACGAGAGTATGAGAGATGTCAAAAACAGAGGCATTAATTAAGGGGTTTTAGGTTTTTTTTTTTTGGTGAGGGCTAGATTTTTTTTTTCCCCTCACTCACATTTTAAAATAATTCAAGAGAGGTGCCTGTTGCAGATAGAAGGTAACTTTAAAAGGGTTGGAAGCCAATATTCTAATGTGGAGAGACAGACTGTCCCAATGGAACAAAATGCAAACTACACCCTTGTTCTTGCCAATAGAAAAGCAAGATTGCTTCTACCTGTGTAAAAAAGATTATCCTGAAAATAGATGCTACACATACTGAGAATTTTGAGAGTGTTAGGAATGAGTTTTGGTCTAAAACAGAAAAAATATGGAAAGAAACTATAAATTATTAGCCATCTTTGCCTTCAGACTTCCCAAAGAAATAATTTTTTTTGAGGCTAACCATGTAAAATGTTTTAAGATTTGGGAGTAGAGAAGAAATGTAGTAGTCAATATAAAATTTGACTTTTAAGGCAGTAATTTGTAAGTCATTGGTAATTGGTGACTCCAGATGCCCGAATTCCTTTTGGAGATTATTGTGAAATCCGTTTTAAAAATCCACCTTGTGTCTGAGCAAGCATTTGTAAATCTCCTTGTAGGCAAGTACAAAGCACTGTTAATTACTTGAGGCCCCATCCTTTTGATTTTGTATTATGCAACTTAAAATTATGAAGGAAAGAAAAAATATATTGTATCTCCTGCAGACTGCTTTTTAAAACAACTCACAGGAACTTTACTTCTGGATCTTTAAGGAAAATGTAAATTGACATCCAGTGCCAGCTACCTAAAAATATACTGTGTCATTCTTTTCAGGATTTGTGTTAACTGTGATTTGGAGAGAGAAATAGAAAAAGTGGTGTCCATTCTTGACTGGGAAACCCAAAACTAGTCTGGCTCTACTAAACACTAGACATATGACTTGGAAAATTGCTTATCTTCTTTGAGTTCAGTTTTTTCCCTATTATGTGAGAGGATGGAATTTATTGTTAGGTGATCTTAAAAGTCCTTGCTACTGCAATATTCTATTAATATTTGTGTGTTTGGACACACAGTGATCCCCAAAATTGATACCCTATCTATTTTCCAGCAAGAATTACCTTAGCACTAGAATATTGTTCATCTTCTTTATTCAGCTTTTGAGTTGGCTTTCAGAAAGCATAGAGTAAGATTTTTAAATAGTGATTATCTGGACTATAGAAATATAGATTAAACAGGGAGTCAAGAATATGTATTTTTGGTAGTATATCAGACTTTCACAATATCATATTGAGAACCTTAATTGTAATCAAATAATGTTCCCAGTCTGTGTTTTACTATACATCAGCTCAGTGGATGGTTCGTAAAGGGTATAATTGACAGCTAGTAAAACCCTTGCAAAAAATGAATCAGCTTTTAACTTCGTATTAAATTATCCTTTTCTAGAAGACTGAAAACTATAATCAAGTCCTTTCTGTGTAATTTGCGATAGATTACTACTCTAAGAGAATAACATCCTTTGTTAAAAAGGCTTTTCTATTATTGGCTTGTGGCGTCCCCTCCACTCACTGAATTAAAGCGTTCAACCTGCTGTCAGATGCCCAGAGCTTTTCCCCTGAACACTTTTACAATGAGGGCATAATGAATGTTGAAACTGGTATAGTTTATTTAAAATAAGCTCAGATTAGCTCACTACTGCTGTTCTTGACCTCCAGAGAGAGAAAGGAAAACAAGTTCCTTAGTAAAGATGGAATTTTTATCAAACGCTTTAAAGCTTAAACTGTACAGGTGATACTTGTAGCCTCCTACTGCTAGTTTTTCTTTATTTCTCAGGTCTACTTATTAGGTGAGCAAGTATGGATATTCTGACAGTTATAATGTGCCCGTTGTGTATCATATACACTAGAAAACAATATAACAATCAGTATGCTATACAGAAGAATTAGGAACTTAGAACTGCTCACTTATACGTTTATCAAAAATAATATTAAACTTTATGTGTTTTGTATTGAACATACTATAGATGGAGTGTTGAAAAATGCAACCAAGTTCCCTGTCTTCATGGAGGCTTTTCACAAAATTCAGCACCCATTCCTAACTTTAAGAAAAAACTCAATAAAATACGCATTGGTGATCAGTTCTTTAACATGAGCTAAACTATTTAGAGTGAAGAAATAAGGTCTACATCTTACCTCATGTTAAAGTGTAAGAAGTATGCCACTGGCCTCCAAAGAAGGCAAGGGTGACGCCATCTTCACCTGTTTACCTTTTTATTGGTGGTATTAGCCAATGAGATTAGGACAAGGAAAGATAATTAAAGGCAGAAGATCTGTACGTGAGGAAGGGAAGGCTAGCTCTTTGCAGGTGATACCTGAAAAATCCAAAAGAACCAATGAGAAGACTAACACAAACAATAAAAAAAAAATTTATTAAAGTACCAGGATATATAATTTACTTAAAAAAATCAAACACTTGCTCATCAGACGATAACACAGAGAACATTTTATTTATGACATCAACAATGAGCTTTGTCACGCAGGTGTGTCTGACTCTTTGTGACCCCATGAAAAGCAGCCCACCAGGATCCTCTGTCCCTGGGATTCTCCAGGCAGGAATACTGGAGTGCGTTGCCATTTCCTTCTCCAAGATGACAGCAACAATAAGAAGAAAATACAATATATGGGAGTAATATTAAGCATATGTATGAAATCTATATAAAGAACGTTATAAACCTTTCCTGGAAGGGCAGCAAGTAGGTTTGAATAAATGGGTAGTCATAGTCTGTACTTGGAAGGGTTGTTACTGATGTTTGCCTACTCAGTTGTGTCTGACTTTTGGGACGCCATGGCCCACCAGGCTCCTCTGCCCATGGATTTCTCCGGTAAGAATACTGGAGTGGGTTGCCATTTCCTCCTCCACTTGGATAGGATAACTAATCATAAAGATGTCATTTATGTTCAAGTTAATAAATTGAATACAACCAGAAAAAGTGACTCCCTTTTATTTTGAGCTGAACAGTTTGATCATCATGTTCACATAGAAACTTAACATACAAAAGTATCTAGGAAAACCTGAAAGGGGGAAAGAGTCATGGGGGGTTTCTTTTTTTCTGATATTAAGCCTCCATAGTGAAATAGAGAGGTGCTAACACACCTGTTGGCTACTGGGGGGAAAATAAAAATAGATCCTAGAACACATGATAATTCAGTGTTCTGAAAGTGGATTCTCCAATCTGGGAAAACATAGACTTGAACATTTTAGACTTTATTTATACTGTTTTTAATAGTGGTAAAATACACGTAACGTAAAATTTACCATCTTAAACATTTGTTTGGTGTATAGTTCAGTAGTTAAATGCATTCACACTGCTGTGACCAGTTGCCAGAACTCTTCATCTTGTGAAACTGAAACTCTATATACGTTAAGTAATGACTACTTATCTCCCTCTTCCCTCCCCTCCAGCCCCTAGCAATCACAATTGTACTTTGAGTCTCTTTTGAATTTGGCTACTCTAACTGCCTCATCTAAGTAGAATCATACAGTAGTTATCTTTTTCTGATTAGTTTATTTTGCTTAGCTCAATGTCCTCCAAGTTTATCCTTGCTATAATGTGCATTAGCATTTTGAAGACTGAATAATACTCCATGACAGGTTTTATTTTCTCAGGCTCACTTCAGGACAGTGACTGCAACCATGAAATTAGAAGGCGCTTGCTTCTTGGAAGGAAAACAATGACAAACCTAGACAGCATATTAAAAAGCAGACACATCACTTTGCTGACAAAGGCCCATATAGTTAAAGCTATGGTCTTTCCATTAGTCATGTATGGATGTGAGAGTTGGACTGACCATAAAGAAGGCTGAGTGTCCCAGAATTGATGCTTTCAAACTGTGCTGTGAGAGAAGACTCTCGAGAGTCCCTTGGACAGCAAAGAGATCAAACCAGTCAATCCTAAAGGAAATCAGTCCTGAATATTCATCGGAAGGACTGATGCTGAAACTGAAGCTCCGATACTTTGGTCACCCAGTGTGAAGAGCTGACTCATTGGAAAAGACTCTGATGCTGGGAAAGATTGAGGGCAAAAGGAGAAGCAGGCGGAAGAGGATGAAATGGTTAGATAGCATCACCAACTCGATGGGCATGAATTTGAGCAAACTCTGGGAGATAATGGAGGATAGAGGAGGCTGATGTGTTGCAGTCCATGGGGTCACAAAGAGTCAGCCATCCCTTAGCCACTGAACAACCACATTAAAGGTTAACTGCTCCTGGTATATATATATATGTATGTATGTATATATATTTAAAATAAAATTTTAAAATTGTAGGGTGATGGTACCCTGGCTCATTCTTAACTAATAGTTGTGTTCCTGAGAATTAAAATGTTCTTATTTTTCATATACTTGTCAGTTACTCAGGTTGATAGTATTTTAGGGCTGTATTTGACCCTAGATTTCAACAGACCCAAATGACTTCTGTCAGCTAGAGGCTTTCCATCTCTGTATGGAGGCTGGTCAGGAGCTTATTGACTCAGCTTCTCCCTGCACTTGTGGTCTTCAATGGTGAGATAGCTCATTCTGGTCAATGGCCATATCTGAATGATGGACTGTCCTCTGTTCCAGATTTAACTTTCTCATGCTTTTAGGCATTAATGCTTAAGTCTCTCTTCTGAAATTATAAAGTGCCATTTTTTGTTCTTAATAAGACACAGTTTTATTGATATAGACTTCACACACCATACAATTCACTGATGCAGAATGTGCAGTTTGGTGGTTTTTGTATATCCAAGGAGTTGTGCAACCATCACTACGATCTACTTTTAAAGCATTTTTCATCACCCTTACAAATTCTGTACCCATTTTATGCCAATGAATCCCCATTTCTGCTCCCCAGTCCAGCCCTAGGCAACTATTGTACTAATGTGCAAAGTACTAATGAATATACTTTGTGTTTCTGTGGATTTGCTTATTATGGGTATTCCTTATAAATGGAATTATACAATACCTAGTCTATTGTGATTGGCTTCCTTCACTTAGAATAATGTTTTCCAGTTTCATCCATATTATAGTACTTAACAGTACTTTACTCTGTTTCATAGCTTGATAATCTATTGTGTGTATATACCGCTTCTCAATATCTTATACATCTATTCATCAGTTAACAAACATCTGGGTTATTCTCACTATCTGGCTATTTATGGACATATGTGTATACAATTTTGTATGAATGCGTCTTTTCATTTCTCTTAGTGTTTTACCTAGAAGTAGAATTCCTGGGTCACGTATGACTCTATGTTTATGTTTTAGAAAAAGGACCAGCCTTTTCCAAAGAAGCTGTAACGTTTTCATTTCCACTTGCAGTGTACGAGGGTTCCAGTTTCCCCACATCTTTGCCAATGCTTATTGTTGTTACTGTTCAGTCGCTCATCGTGTTCAACTCTTTGCAACCCCTTGGACTGTAGCCCACCAGGCTCCTCTGTCCATGGGATTTCCCAGGCAAGAATACTGGAGCAGATAGCCATTTCTTCCTCCAGGGGATCTTCTTGACCCAGGGCTGGAACACATGTCTCTTGCATCTCCTGCGTTGGCAGGCAGATTCTTTACCCTGTGCCATCTGGGAAGCCCAACCTCCAATTCTATTCTATGCCAAAGATACTTACGAGAAAGATCAGTTCTTTTTGTGTTTTTGTGCTTTCTGAGATTATATTTTCATTGTACATTTTCATCAGATGCTTTTTAACCTCAAAAGATTGCTTTTATTCTTCACTGAATTATTTTGGCTTGTAAGGAAAATGCATCATTCTTTGTATTAATCCTTAATGAACTTAAGTGTATGCTCAGATAAATTTTTGCTTAGTTGTGTATTCTCATTTTGTTGTTGTTGTTGTTGTTATTAAGTCTCACAGATGTATTTAGTAAAGTCTTTTGAGAGACAGCAGAGTCAGCTGACTTTTTTTATGGCAAGCCAATAGTGTGTCAAATCTGAATTTATGTTGTAAAGCTGTTTTACAGACATAGAAGTCCAAATAAACAGCCAAATTACTATTTCTTCCCAATTTGGATGTGGGAAAGTGAGTATGTATTTGGTTTTTGCTTCTAGAATAACTTGAAAATGAATAAATAGGTTTTTCTGTGTGCTGTGTTAAAAATTTGCAATTTTTCCGCAAATCCAAATGTGAAAAATTTAACCCCAAAGAATTATGTTAAGTGGTTGAAAAAATATCTATTACTTAGGGTCATCTGCTGTGTGTTGTATATTTTACAGATGTTATTTTTTTCAAATGTAATCCCCAAAATAGCACTATAGGTATTACAATCATTTCTATGTTATAGGCACTAAAACCAAAGGCATCAGAATCAACAGTCAGAATTTAAGGTTATTTGGTCAAGGTCACAGGGTCATTAAGTATGAATAACAAATCTGGGATTCAAACCAAGATCTTCTCAGCTCCAACCTCAGACCTTTTCTTAAAGCTTCCCCAAGTTATTCCAGTTTCTATTCTGTTGTACCATAATATGAGCTCTTTTAACATTCAGATATTTTGCTATTTTAAAATATTTCAAATTAATTACTCTGTTTTTTCATGACTATCTAATATCCAAAATAGCAGCATTTCTCTTGTTTTATGGGCTTCCCTGGTGGCTCAGACAGTAAAGAATCTGCCTGCAATTCTGAGACCTGCGTTCTTTCCTTGAGTCAGGAAGATCCCCTGGAGGAGGGCTTGGCAACCCACTCCAGTATTCTTGCCTGGAGAATCCCATGGGCTGAGGAGCCTGGAGGGGTACAGTCCATAGGGTCAAAAAGAGTCGGACATGACTAAGGGACTAACACTTCAATTTGATTTTTCTCTTATTTTTGTTGATAGAAGCAGGAATGATTTATTTGTATCCTGGACTCTTGGTGACTCCCACCTCAATTCCTATGTTTATTCATAAGTTAACAAACTGAAGATTCATCAAGAAACTAGCTATTAAGCATTTTGAAAATGAAGTTCTCTCCAACTTTCTCTGTGTGGTTTTCCTGAATGAAATGCCTTTCTGTTTGTGGTACATCAGAGAAATGGAAAAATGCTCCCTTGTATAAGCTTAGCTTGTTTTCCCAGAGGACTTTGCAAGGATGTCTGTGTCCCTCACCTAGGGCACACGGGTGCGTTTTGGCAGTAAAGTGGACAGTCATCATAGGGTAGATTATGGACTCATGCTTGAGGCTGATCCCTGGGTGCAGTATTATTTCTTTCCCGATTTCCCCCTTATTCTTTAATTTTCTGCTACAGCAGAACTTCCATTGTACCTAAACAAAAAACAACAGCGTCTATTTGCTAGTAAGTCGAAAAGAAAAGCAAGCAATGAAAAGCATTGGAAAGAAAGTAGTCAAGACAGAGCTCATGTTAGAGAAAGGTGTAGCATTCATTGAAGTAAAGCAATTAAAAATGGTCTTGGGACTCTTAGTTTTATTTTCCATACTGTTTGTTCTAAAACCACTTGTGTTTTCCCCTTATCCCAAAGCACACATTTGAGTTCCTTACTTAAATTATTATCCTTAATGGCTGCTTCGATTTTTTTTTTAAATACTTGCAACTTCAAGGATTTTTCAAACCTCTAATCATATGGACCCGTATAAAGCTAACCTAGCTTTAAATCCTGGCCTTATTTTTGTCTTAATGGTGAAATAATGAATTAAAGTCAAGCTTTGGACATTCTGTGTTGTTGAAGCTATCTCTTGTGTACTCTCCATGAATGAAAAACCTACTCTAAACGAGGTGGTGGTGGTGTTAGTCGCTCAGTCATGTCTGACTCTGTGATCCCATGGACTGTAGCCCTCCAGGCTCATCTGTTCAAGGGATTCTCCGGGCAAGAACACTGCAATCAGTTGCCATGCCCTCCTCCAGGGGATCTTCCCGACCCAGGGATGGAACTCAGGTCTCCCACATTGCAGGCAGATTCTTTTCTATCTGAGCCATCAGGGAAGCCCGTACTCTAAACATGCCTTAATGTTTATATGAAATACCTTTCAAGTGTCAAATATATATGGGAAAAATCTTATTTTGACCCTGAATCTTTATTGTGCCTAAAAGCTCACTGTACCACTATCTTTAGATTGTGTAGACATGGAGGGCACTTTACACAGTAACTCTGTTCTCTAAGGACCAGGATGGACCCTTGCACAGGAAAGTGTGCTGTTAGTATTACACTGAAACACATCACTTTGAAGAGTCTGTACTCCCAGCTTTTTTAGAGTATGTCGTCTTTAGATGATTCATGCTGAAAATGAGCCATGTCTTGCTCACTTTTTCTCTGTTGAGCATTTTAAAAAACCTGTTTAGACATTTGGCACATACATTATTTTCTTAGCTATTTGAATATTTAACTGTCAGTCATTTCTCTGTTTGTTTCTGCTTTCTGTCCTGAAGCTGTAAGTTTGTGTTTTCGCAGAGGGGCAGAGAAGAGTCTCTGTTATACCTTGCTTTAGTTGCTCTGTCATGTCCACCTCTTTGCGACCCCAAGGACTGTAGCCTGCCAAGCTCCTCTGTGCATGGGATTTCCCAGAAAAGAATACAGGAGTGGGTTGCCATTTCCTTCTCTGGGCGATCTTCCTGACCCAGGAATTGTCCCTGTGTCTCTGCTTGGCAGGCAGATTATTTACCACTGAGCCACCTCTGTTACCTTAATTCAGTTCAGTCCCTCAGTCATGTCTGACTCTTTGTGACCCTATGGGCTGCAGCACGCCAGGCTTCCCTGTCCATCACCAACTCCCAGAGCTTGCTCAAACTCATGTCCATTGAGCCAGTGATGCCATTCAACCATCTCATCCTCTGTCATCCCCTTCTCCTCCTGCCTTCAATCTTGCCCAGCATCAGGGTCTTTTCCAACGAGTCAGTCCTTTGCATCACGTGGCCAAAGTGTTGACGCTTCAGCATCAGCATTAGTCCTTCCGATGCGTATTCAGGACTGATTCCTTTAGGACTGACTGGTTTGATCTCCTTGCAGTCCAAGGGACTCACAAGAATCTTCTCCAGCACCACTGTTACCTTAAACTACACATAATTAGAAACACTTATGTGCTTAATACACACAGATTAAGTAAATACTACATTGTTACTGTAAGTCCAAGTGAGTATCTTTGGATTATATACAGTTTCACTGATTTGTGATCCTCTTCATTGAAATTTAGGCGGGTGGTTAAAAGTCATTTATCTGGGGCATTTGTATGACTCAGGAAACAGCGGACATGAAATATCAAGTTTCTGTCCCAGTTCCTCACAGTAAATTCTTTCCCTGAAGGCAAATAATTACAGAGCCAGAAGCACTTTTTTCCCTGGGGAGGTGGTGGGGGAAGTTTGCTGAGAAAGCTTACTTAGAAGTCCAAAATACTGCAAATTTGTTGAGACAGTTTCACTTCGCTGACAGGTTGATTGCGTGTCCCATCACACACAGTACCCAGGGACTTACTCTGTCAGGTTTCCGGCTTTCCCCTTTGTCATAACTGTGGAGTGTCACACAGGTCTGATGGAGGCAGATTTAGAACAGTTGTTGATTGGAAGCTCTTGGTATAGACAGGGAGTTCAGACACAGGCCCTGCCTGGAAATTCAGCAGTGAACATCACTCATCCATCATAATTTGGCAAATGGAAATATCAAGACAACCTGCCATCCATCATATCCGTTTAACTGTACTCCAGAGTGGATTAAATTGTATTTAACAACTTTTCTCATACAGGATTTACACACTCCGAAGAGGGAGTAACACTTCTTCATCAAGCTCTTGCTTTCTGTTTATCAACGTGAGATTTTGAAATTTGTCCCAGAACATTGTCTGATAAATTCTTTTCAAAGTCTTCATGGCTGTAATTTTCTCCAAATTTTGTTTCTAACAGTAAGCATGAATATCAAGTTAGTAGAGTAGCAAAGGAAACAGATTCTTAGCATACAGTGGTTAAAATAGTAAGTCATTCTCGAATATCAGTGTTCTGAATTGAAATAACTTTGGTATTGCAGGTAGTAATTTGGAGCCCCTGAAGAAACTTTGGTGGTGGAGGTTTAGTCATTAAGTCAGGTCTGACTCTTTGCGACCCCATGGATTGGAGCCTGCTAGGCTCCTCTGTGCATGGGATTTCCCAGACAAGAATACTGGAGTGGGTTGCCATTTCCTTCTCCAGGGGATCTTCCTGATTCAGGGATTGGACCAGCATCTCTTGCATCTCCTTCATTGGCAGGCAGATTCTTTACCACTAAGCCACCTGGTGAAGAAACTTTAAGGATTATCATTTTAGACCATAGCATCCTCGTGTTAGAGAAAGCGTGAAGCTCTCATCATCCAGGCCCTTTAGTTCACAGATGGGAAGGTGAGGCACTAAGAGGTCATGACCATCACAGCAGGGTCATCTTGACTTTGGCAGTAATGCCAGGATAAGAATGCAAGTTTTCTGACTCTCGGGAATAGCGTTTCTTTTCATTTTTACTGTATATCTTCACATGTCGGTTCTACACGAATCCTGTGAACCTCAAGTCTTATCAGTACCTTGGGGATTTAAGGGTGAGGGGACAGATGATAGTGGTGAGAATGAATCTTAAAACCTGATACTATCAGTTTGAGTCAAAGAGGAAATGTATCAGAGAATGTAGGGGAAAGGAACACACTGTGTTCTTGTGTGTCTGCAGCTTACTTAACACTTGGGAGCTGATGAAAAATTTATTCATGAGTTGTGCTAATGGAGTTGCTGTGTGTTGCCTTCTCGTATAATTTCTACATCTGCAGAGACAAAGACCAAATACTTTAGTTTTTTTTTTTGAAGAGCAAGAAAATTTGAAAAGAAAACATTTTCTAACATCTTGATGGATGTTATTGGTATGAAACGTTATGTATTAGTAAGGATTAGATCCAGCCCAAGGTGGTGGAAAACACAAAATGAGAATGTTATACACATATAGAATTTTATTTTCCCCTTCCAGTAAAAAAAGATGAAAGTAAGTAGACTCTGGTGGTGGTGGTGGTGGTGGATGGGCAGCCTCTTCTTTCTGGTTCCCTACATCATCCATCCTAATGTGGCACCTCAAGGCTCAAGATGACTGCTCAAGCTCCAGCCATCACATCCTAATTTTAGCTAACATGAATTAAGTGATGAAGAAGAGAAGCAGTAAGAGGGGCAAAGGGCCAGTGTGTGCTGGTTTATAAGGTAGTTTCTGGAAGCAGTCACATAATACTTCACTTGCACTTCATTTTCATTGATCAGAACTTAGTTATAAGAATACTTCTTGCCGCAAATAAGACTGGAAATTTTGGAATGGTTTTGGAAAATTCAGTCTATATTTTGGTGGTGAGCAATTCAGCTGAGTCAGAGTTGCATTATTCTATTTGATTTTGATAAATTGCAATTTTTGAATTTGAAAGTTTTATCTGCCTTTTAAAAAGTTCGCTTAAGTTTAGCATGTCAGGTGGGAGACTGACATTTGTGTCCAATGGTGTCATAAAGTTTCGACTATTAATCACCTCCTCCCTCTCACATTCTCTCTGATTCTCTCTGTAAAGTCCCTGTTTATAGTTAGTGCATTTTCCCTTGACCAGTACACTTGCCACAGTGAAGAAAGTGAAAGTGTTAGTCGCTCAGTTGTGTCAGACTCTGCGATCCCATGGACTGTAGCCCTCCAGGCTCCTCTGTCCATGGAATTCTCCAGGCAAGAATACTGGGTTGGGTTGCCATTTCCTTCTCCAGGGGATCTTCCCAACCCAAGGGTCGTATCTGGGTCTCCTGCATTGCAGGCAGATTCTTTACCATCTGAACCACCAGGGAAGCCCAAAAATGAAGAGTATTTGGTAAATGTCCCAGGACTTCTAAGAAAATGCCTTGAAGAGAAAATTTTTGGAACACCTGTATTTATTCTGCAGTTGTCTTTCATTGTCTGTGACTTGAGATGAATGGTACAAGCTAATGAGAAGCCAGACTCTGGAAAAGATTTCTGGGTCCATTCCTCTCCCATCCCACACTGGTACCAGCCCATCAGTAGACAGACCCATGCACACAAGATACAGGGCTGTCATACAGAGGCGGACTCTCTTTGAAGCTCTGCTTTGTTATAAAGTATATCCTTTCTGGCTTCCTTTCTTCATAACCAGACGCTTGGTTCCTCCTCTGTGTTCAGACGCTGCCCCTTCTGGCTTCCCGGTAGTTTTGACCTTGCTGCCTCCTTGAAGGAGAAGGATCAGGGCAGCTCAAACCAGTAGAAGACATTGCTTCTTTAATCCACCTGATCTTTAGAAATTCCCGAGGGACATTTTTGCAGTGCGGCATCTTGGGTCTCATGCTGCTGCTGCTGCCAAGTTGCTTCAGTCGTGTCAGACTCTGTGCAACCCCATAGACGGCAGCCAACCAGGCTCCCCCATCCCTGGGATTCTCCAGGCAAGAACACTGGAGTGGGTTGCCATTGCCTTCTCTAATGCATGAAAGTGAAAAGTGAAAGTCAAGTCACTCAGTCGTGTCCGACTCTTAGCAACCCCATGGACTGCAGCCTACCAGGCTCCTCCGCCCATGGGATTTTCCAGGCAAGAGTACTGGAGTGGGGTGCCATTGCCTCTCTGCTTAGGTCTCATACCTGACACTGAATCAGAACCTCTGGGCATAAAGCTTGTGGGTTCATTTCCAGGGTTTTCCCAGGACTCCTAAGGCAGCCAGCGTCCTGCCGTGTTTAGGAATCTTTTCACAATACAGGCACTAGACATAGACCCCCTCCCTCCAAAGATAAAAATATTCTCCAGCTGAACATTTCACACCTAGGAAGGGCTTGAGACTCCCAGTCCTATGTTCCCCACCTGCACCAAAGCCAGAGGAGGCCCAGTCCAGCTTTGCATTACAAGTGCCACAGACTTTTCTGAGCCATCTGTGCCCATGAGTCTGGAGGACATGGATTCATGTCAATGTATGGCAAAACCAATACAGTATTGTAAAGTAAAATAAAGTAAAAATGAAAATTAAAAAAAAAATCCAAAGCCATGAAGAAGGGCAAGGATGTGCTGTGCTTAGTCACTCAGTTGTTTCCGACTCTTTGTGACCCCATGAACCGTAGCCATCAGGCTCCTCTGTCCATTGGATTCTCCAGGCAAGAGTACTGAAGTGGGTTGCCATTTCCTTCTCAAGAAGATCTTCCCAACCCCCGGATCAAACTTGTGTCTCCTGCATTGCAGGCAGATTCTTGGGTGCACCCCAAATCTGCATGCTTCCAGGGTGCTCTGGTTTGGGGAGGGCTTTGGAGGGGGCCCATAGGTAGTACATTGCTTCTGTCCCAGGCGAACAAGGTTTCAGCATAAATGCAGTGCCTTTGCCCAGCCTCTATATTTCAGCTTTCAATTAGGTTTTGGCTGAGTTAATAAATCTGTAATATTTTTATGTAATTCTGATTTTAGGTATCCTTTCAGGTTTCATGTTTAACTAAGTCACTATGCATGCATGCTAAGTTGCTTCAGGTCTGTCTGACTCTTTGCTATCCCATTGACTGTAGCCCACCAGGCTCCTCTGTCCATGGGATTCTCCAGGCAAGAATACTGGAGAGGGTTGTCATGCCCTTCTCCAGGGGATCTTCCCATCCCAGGGATCGAACCTGGGTCTATTATGTCTTCTGCATTGACAGGTGGGTTCTTTACCACTAGCACCCCCTGGGAAGCCCAGTTAAGTCTCTACTAGTGCTTTAAGTACTAAATCAAGAATATCATAAAATTCTGTTGATAGATAAAAATTTGTGGGGAGAGGGCAGGCACGTCTGGATTCTAGCAGAGCTGATATTAAAAATCTAGCCATGTTTTAGTTTCTCTCCTAAGAAGTGAGGCCGACTTCAGATCTATTGTGGACTTTAATTGGAAAAGGAGAGAAAATGGTATAGGGTTTTACTACTGCTTGAAAAAGCTTTAATGGCATTAATGTTCTGGGAAGTATTGTGACATTGCTCAAGTACAATTGAAAACAGTCTGTGGCGGCCCCACTGGCGTGTGGGGTAAAGTTAATTGTCTGAAGAGTGATGGTTCTAAATTCATCAGGACAGAAACTTCCTGCGATCCTTTGGACATTTATTTTGACTTCGTCTGAGCTCCTGTCTTAGCCATTGTGCTGCTCTGTAGCAAGGACACCTGACGTCTGTTGCAGGGGCCCCAAGCCCAGGTGACTTCCTGGGGGGGACAAGTGACACGAGTGGGTGAAGCCTCAGAGAAGAGGCCTCTGCTCAGCTCCAGGTAGGAATACACACCCAGTTGCCAGATCTGCTGAGTTTTCATAAAAGCCCCATATCTGGAATTTTCAGAGTGAAAATATCCTGATCTATGTGGCCAAGCCATTCAGATGAAATTAAAAAAAAAAAGAATTGTGTGGGCTTCCCTGGTGGCTCAGTGGTGAAGAATCTGCCTGTCAATGCAGGAGACATGGATTCGAAGAGAATTACTTTGCCATATACCCCAAACTAACATGACATTGTAGATCAGCTGTGCTCCAATACAAAGTAAAAATTTAAAACAAACAAACAAACAAAAAAAACAACTAACCCAGAAGCAATGAGCCCCTGTAACAACTAATTTCTGGCCTTGAAACACCATTTCACCACTAAAAGAAGCCAAGTTCCTTGGAAAAATGGTTGATTCTTGGTCTGAAGAATGAGATATAGGAGAGGAGCTCGGAACATCTTGTTGTATCAGATGGTAATTAATATTAGAGACTAATAACATGGTGTCCAAAAGACTCAAGAGACAAATGGGAGAGAGTTCCACAGGCCAAAGACAGAACATTTTGAGGATAGTTACTGCAATGGACTGAAACACGTAAAATGTGATGAAATCAGTGAACGTATAAAGATACTAAAGAAAAATAACAAATCATCTTGGGAGGATAAGAAACCAAATGATTAGAAAATGAAGGTGATGTGTTTTTATCTGAACTGCAGTGGTGGATACACAAATCTATGCATGTGGTAAAACTGTTCAAGTAAATGTGGGCATGAGTTTGAGCTAATTCCAGGAGATAGCAAAGGACAGGGAGTCCTGGAGTGCTGCAGTCCATGGGGTCTCAAAAGTTGGTCACAACTTAGCAACTGAACAACAACAACAGCAAGCATACAAACACACACACACACACACACACACACACACACACACACACACACGAGTATAAAAAAACTAGGGAAATCTGAAAAAGAAAAGAAACCCTACAATATTGGCAGAAAGATATTTGTTTTTTTGTGCCCTGAAAAACTTATTTTTCTGTTTTTTTTTTTTTTTTCCTAGAATGTTATCTTTGTTGGTCACTAATATTTTCGGTTAATGGAAACACACAGGAATGGCTCTGTGTTTCCCCTTTGGCTTCCGCGAAGCACCAAAGGCAGTCATTTTTGATAAAACCGTTAAAACTCTTTAATAAGTGGCTTGACCTTTAAGGCTGGGAAACTGCATCTTAAGGGGTTTTCATCTCGATAAGGTGCCTATGCCTCTGATTAGTTTGGATTCATCCTTCAGGTTCTATTCGGAAAGAAAGCATGAATTCCTTTAGTGTAAATGAAACATTATCCCCAGCTTCATCTCACCAGATGCAGGGGAAATCAGCCTTTTTGTCGTGTAATTGCTTTCATCAGCTGTCTAAGGCAACAGCCAAATTACAGATCCCAGGGGAGGAGGTTTTCCTGCAGGGAAGTTCCTGTTTACAGGAATGGCTGTGCACCCATTTGTCAAGAGCTGTTCTTCTCCTAATGTGTGACCTCCTCTCCTCCCAGTTCTATTAAAAAAAAACAAACATGATATCTTTTAGAACCCAATTACTTATGTCATTAACACATTGTCCCCCCCATTGAAGTTGCCTAAGGATCGGAGGAAGACAAGCTATGAGTGTGTGGGAAATGATGGTCAGAAATCTTTGGATATGTAAAACTGAAGGGTTTAAACTTGGAATTACTGGGGAAAAGATGATATGTACTAGCACCATACAATGGAATCTCACATGCAGTTTTCATCTTCCCGTTTTTAAGGCACTGTATACATTGGGCTTCCCAGGTGGCGCTAGTGATAAGGAACCCACCTGCCAATGCAGGAGGCTTAAGAGATGTGAGTTCAATCCCCGGGTCTGGAAGAGCCCCTGGAGAAGGAAATGGCAACCCACTTCAGTATTGCTGCCTGGAGAATCCCCATAGCCAGAGGAGCCTGGAGGGCTACAGTCCATGGGGTCTCAAAGAGTCAGACATGACTGAAGGGACTTAGCAGCAGCAGCAGCAATGTCAATACCTGACGTGCTTTTCCTGATTTAATTCTGATAACATTGCCATGAAACCAGTGATTATATTCCCATTTGACTGATGGGAAAAGAGAGGGCAAAGATGTTAAGTAGCATATCCAGTTGTCACCTCACCCTGAGCATCTAAATATAGATCAGAATGATGAGAGTCCAATACTTAGGCCTTAAGTTATTATGCGCAGTAGAGAGAATGGTCCAGATATCAGTTCTGTATTATCAACTGTGTGGCCACTGATGGTCACCTAACTTTTTTTTTGCCTTTTATCATCTACAGGAATGGGAACTGGATTCCTTGTCTTACGAAACTGAACACACCATTTCGGTTGTGGGGATGTCATGGAACAAAACATGTAAAACCTTTGGATGTAATGTCTCCTGTTATATCAGTGAAAGTTAACATACTTATTCCATCACATTTTTGCATAGAATCTTTCACAACAGTCTAAGAAATTCTTCTGTCCTGGCTCATGGCAGTGACTTGTCGGTTTGTTTCCAAAGGTTTACTGGATGGGAACTGTCAAATACCAACGTGGTAGGAATTGACAAATTTTGAATAATACCATATTCTTAAAAGAAAGGCTGGTGGAAACCTGACACTTTAACAAAACTGGACAAATGGAGCTCTTGCCTTATGTAAGAGGTGCATGGAGGTCTTGCCCCCTATAGGATTAAGTATGTAGCTGGGTGATGTCCATGAATCTCCCCTTGGATATTTTGGACAGAAATTTATATAAAGTATTTCTTAGGGCTTCCCTGGTGGCACTGGTGGTAAAGAATCAGTCTGCCAGTGCAAGAGATGTGGGTTTCATCCCTGCGTCGAGAAGATTTCGTGGAGAAGGAAATGTATTCTTGTGTGGAAAGTCCAATGGACAGAAGAGCCTGGCAGGTTACAGTCCAAAGGGTCACAAAGAGTCGGACCTAACTTGGCAATTGAACAACAACAATAAAATAAACTGTTCCTTACAGATATTTTGGCTTGTGAACTGGTTTACATAGAAATTTATGCTCTTCTTTTAAACTGAGATTGAGTATCCATAGAAGATATCGAAATTAATAGTACTTTCGTTTACATGAAAGCGCGTATACATTATTCAGCAGCTCTTTTTCTGGGCTTAGTGTGTTCTTATCTGAGAAGCTTCATGAGTATTTGAAAATTACTGTAAAATTCATCAGACAAATGGCAATGATTACCATGAAATCAGGCTTCTGACTTGGATTTTTCTGCAATTAGTGGGAAAGCCTCATACTTGGATTTATGTTATTTAGATTGACTGGGGAAATCCTTTTTAAAGCCTAAACCACACTATATGTTTTCAAGAATTACTCAGTAGAGCTTCTTTTAAAGGTTTTGTGAAAAATAAGTAAAATCTGATTTGGAAAAAAAATCTCACTCCATTTGTCTGCAGATTTGGGGGCTCAAAAAGGCCCCAGGGTGGAGAATAGCAGATTCCTTTGCAGAAGGATAATTTATGTATTTATTTTCCCCAAGTCATAAAGGCACGGTAGTTACTCAGAATGGATATTGAGTGCTAAGGGTTTTGCCCGAGGACATTCAGAAAACTGAATTGGCAGGTGAAAAAAGGTGCAGTTACTCTGTAAAGACATATGACGAATGGAGTGGGAGTGAGGTGGAGTAATTATCAACAGGATTTTAGAAAATCTTTTGTAAAAGTAAATCCTACAATGTGCCCCATATCTCCTGCCCTTTTATATTGCTCTGTTTTCCTCTGTAGAACTTAGGAGCTATAAAATTGTCTTATGTGTGATGTTTATGTTTATATTTTGTTTCATCTATTAAAATATATCCAAGTGCTTATAAAATTGCCTGGCATGTAGTAGGTAATAGATATATGCATGCTCGAACCTCTGCTGCTGCTGCTGCTGAGTCGCTTCAGTCATGTCCGACTCTGTGCAAACGCATAGACGGCAGCCCACCAGGCTCCCCTGTCCCTGGGATTCTCCAGGCAAGAACACTGGAGTGGGTTGCCATTTCCTTCTCCAGTGCATGAAAATGAAAAGTCAAAGTGAAGTCACTCAGTCGTGTCCAACTCTTCGTGACCCCATGGACTGCAGCCTACCAGGCTCCTCCGTCCATGGAATTTTCCAGGCAAGAGTACTGGAGTGGGGTGCCACTGCCTTCTCCCTTGTACCTCTATCCATGAGATTTCCCGGGCTAGAGTGGGTTGCTGTTTCCTCCTCCAGTGGATCGTCCCCACCCAGGGATCAAATCCACGTCTCTTACACTTCCTGCATCAGCAGGCAGGTCCTTTACCATTAGTGCTCCCTGGGAAGCCCGCATCATGGTCAGATTGCTGAAAATCAGAGACAAAGAGAAAGTGCTAGAAGTGTTCAGAGGGTAAAAAGACATCTGATCTTCAGAAAGCAGCAATAAGGTTTGAAGTTGATGTCTCAACAGAAACAGTGGCATCCAGAAGATTGTGACATGGTATTTTTGAAATCCTAGAAGCATTCTGCCAATCTGGAATTCCACATCCAGTGATGATAGCCGTCAAAAGTGAGGGTGTGAATCAGCTGTTTTCATACATGTACTGACTCAATGGACATGAGTTTGAGCAAAGAAAACTCTGGGAAATGGTGAAGGACAGGGAAGCCTGGGTGTGCTGCAGTCCATGGGGTCACAAAGAGTCAGACCCAACTTAGCGACTGAACAACAATTCTGTCAGTCCGCCAAATTCTTTAGAGCCTGGAATAGCCTCCCCGCCCCCCCCCACCGAAACAGTATTTTAGTCGTTAGAACCTGACTGCCATATGCAGTGATCCTTCTGTAAAATGGTGCTCAGAGTTCCTACTTTGGGCACTGAAATGCCTCTTCTGCCTTTTTACCCCATGACTGCCTTGACAGTAGGGTGGTACCCCTCTCCTTCCCACATCTTTTTAACAGCTGGATGGGGAGTGGCTGGTGACTATTTCCATGGAGAGCTTGGTCCAGCCAAGGAGGATGGAGGCATGTAGAAGGGCATCCGTAGCTGTACCTGTGTGTTCAGGGACAGAGGGAAGATGATGGAGAAGTCGGTGACTTCAGGGGCTCTTGCGGGCTTCGCCTTCAGTTGAAATAGTCACGTCTGGCCAGTATCCCAGGATTTGAATGCCCTTTTCCACTGGCTCCATCCATCCATCAGGGATGAGAATGAGCCCAGTGGATGAAGACCTGTCTCCACTATGAGGTCAAGCTCCCTCTTCAGACCTTGGAAGCATGGACCGGACGAATTCGGGTCTCTGGACATCACGGAGCTTAGCTGTCAAATTGGCCCCGGCCATTTACACAGACTTCATCTGTTTTGTTGGGAGAAGCTCTGGTGTCTTGTTAACCCACTGACACTTGACTTTTCTTGCCCTGTTTGACTCATCTAATCCCCATTAATACAGGAGGCAAAAGCCAAGTATAATTCCTCAGCCTCATTAGAGATGGCAAGAGGGTACTGTTTTATAGCATCCAGCATCCTTGGGGTCACCATGAAGACAAATCAGCTTGCAAACAGGAGGCAGAATTCTTGTATGGGGACCCTAGGCTTCGATTCCCAGGATTGGAGAGGCTGCTGTGAAGGGTGCCCCTTCCCCCCACCTTGGAAGTAACCCCCACCATGGATGTGATGTGCTAGAAACTTGTCTTCAGCACAAAGTTCAGAGCTGCTGGCCAGTGTTCCACTCTAGGATGAGGTTAGAACTCCTCAGTGGATATTTCTGATAACAAATTAAATGGCCCATGTCCACTTAGAATGAGACCTTTTCCAGTGAAGGGTCATTTCACCGAGTGTGATTGCTTTGAAAGTCTTCCAGCCACTCTCACATTTGCCTTTAGAGTTCCTTGCCTAAGAGCTGCCTCTCCCCAATGGCCTTGTTAAGAACAGGTGTCTCTGCAGAGAGGAGACGGGATGTGGCCGAGTGGATTGCCTCTGGAGGCATGTCCATGAGAGGGGGCGGCAAACATCATCTTGCCCCATCCCCATCACAGCCCCATTAGAGCTGGCATCATCAGCACCCACTATTTTTGTTGGCAGCGCTAGGGCAGGCTGTGCTTGTGCGTGCGTGCGTGTGTGTGTGTGAAAAACCACCATTTTTTAGTCAAGCTATTTTGACATGGGTTTGGTCTTTAAATAGTAATTGCTCATTAATTGCATTTCTTCCTACAGTCCAGAACCTGCCTCGTCTCCTTGTATACTTTGAAATATTCGGGTGTAAACTAATAAGATTTTTATTTGAACTGAGATGATCAGCGTGTTTAAAAACATTCCATGGGCCATGTGGGAAACACATGGGAGAACTTGGAGCTGTGTTTGAGTGTAATTCCAGTCTGACTGCATTTGCTCATGTTAGCCTGAGCCATGGTTGTGGGGTGGCATACGGCGCACAGTTTGTGCTTACAAAATCACAGACAGCAAGATGGGGTTTGCTAGAGAGCCACTCACTTTAATGCTGATTTTCCTGAATCTAGTGTTTTGTGGTTTATAGAGCCTAGGTATATTTTCTCATGCACTATGTCAGAAATATTAAAAAAAAAATCTTTTCACAAATCCCTTAGGGTTAAAAAATTTTGGTTTGTAAGTGAAGTTGCCTGGAGAAGCCAGATCTGCTTTGCTTTGTCAAGCATTTCCAAAATTCATTTAAAGCAATCGGATAAAAGCCCGTGTTTGCAGAGGGCTTAGGAAGCCTTGTGTCTGGTGTTGCGATGCCTGAAAGTCGGTTCACAGTTGCTTTTTTTACTTCTTTTTTTTTTTTTTTTTTTTTAAATTTTAAAATCTTTAATTCTTACATGTGTTCCCAAACATGATGCTTTGCTTTTTTTACTTCTAAGGCAAGTTCTGTATTCACTTTAGGTTTTAAGACCTGGTATCCTACATGATAGGGTTTCTGTGTAAATCCCCCAATATATAACATCTTTCAAGGTTTTGCTGAGCAAATTGGAATTACAGGATAATTTTGTGACTAAAGGATATTTTTCTCTGTTACCATTCTAATAAATGTAGAAGGAAATACCATGGAGATAAGTTGAGTTATGATAAGCTAAATTTAAATTTATATCCTTTGTTCACTTTTAGATTCTGTTGTTTTATTTTATTTTTTTAAAGAACATTCAGATGATTTCTAATTAGTCAACCAGGCTTGTTATAGTTTTTTAACACACCATCTTTTATATTGCCAGAACTTCCTCCAAAGTACTTTGTGGATCTGACCCTTTCTTCTTATTTGGAAGATGCCTGTGTGTTCTGGGCTCTGCTGAGTCTCTTTTTTGTTCTGTTTCATACTGTGTAGCTGCAAATTGAATACTATTCCTTGCATCCGTCTCTGGGTTTTCAGAATGGCTGTTTATTGGCCATGAGAGCAGATAAAACTTTTCTGTTTGACATGTAAGACCTTCTAGCACTCTAAGACTTGACATTCTTGGACCTAGACTAAGCTGCATACCCATTTTCTCCTGCCCACCTGTTGGTCACTCCTGGAGCAGTTCTCTCCACAAGTCTGGATGGAATGTGTGTCATCTCATGACTGCATCTTATTTCATCAGATTTCTTCATTTGCGGATGAGTGCATTTCCACTAAAACTGCAACCTCTGTCCCCAACAAAACTGAACTCGAGTATAACCAAGATGTTCTGTGTCCAGGGTTGAACATCCAAGACCAGAAATGGTAGAATGGAAGCATGTCCCCTTGGACTCAAGTGTATTTGGTGAATGAATGGTTTTTTTCATCTGACATTTACCAAGCCTAATAACAATCTTTAAATTAGTTTCCTCCCTCCTGTTCTTCCTCCTAATTCCCCTTTGACTATATTGTTGTTGTTGTTCAGTTGCTCAGTCATGGCTGACTCTTTGTGACCCCATGGACTGCAGCATGCCAGGCTTCCCTGTTCTTCACCATCCCCCAGAGCTTGCTCAAACTCATGTCCATTGAGTTGGTGATGCCGTCCAGTGATCTCATCTTCTGTGGTCCCCTTCTCCTCTTGCCTTCAATCTTTCCCAGAATCAGGGTCTTTTCTAATGAGTCAGCTTTTTGCATCAGGTAGCCAAAGTATTGGAGTTTCAGCTTCAGCATCAGTCCTTCCAGTGAATACTCAGGATTGATTTCCTTTAGGATTGACTGGTTTGATCTCCTTGCAGTCCAAAAAGTCATCTCCAACACCACAGTTCAAAACTGTCAATTCTTTGGCGTTCAGCTTTCTTTATGGTCCAACTCTCACATCTATACGCGACTACTGGAAAACCCATAGCTTTGACTATACAGACCTTTGTTGGCAAAGTAATGTCTCTGCTTTTTAATATGCTATCTAGGTTTGTTATAGCTTTTCTTCCAAGGAGCAAGTGTCTATTTCATCACTACTGTCAAAACCATCTGCAGTGACTTTGGAGCCCAAGAAAATTAAGTCTGTCACTGGTTCCATTGTTAAAAATTAATAAAACAAGTTAAATTCTGCTGAATGCATTTCTGTGTTTTCGGGATATTGTCATCTTTGAGGTGTGACTCTGAACATTATTTGTACGTGGCCTGTATGACATTCTGGAAAACTACTTTGAGTGCTTTCTTCTCTTTAAATATTTCTATGATTTCTTGAAGTAGGAAGCATGATGTGCTCAGTTGCTTCAGACATGTCCAACTCTTTGCGCCCCAATGGATTATAGCAACCAGGCTACTCTGTCCATGGGATTCTCCAGGCAAGAATACTGGAGTGGGTTGAAATGTTCTCTTCCAGGGCCTCTTCCTGACCCAGGGATTGAACCCGCATCTCCTGTGTCTCCTGCATTGAAGGCAGATTCTTTACTGCTTCAGTTCAGTTGCTCAGTCATGTCCGACTCTTTGCAACCCCATGAATCACAGCACGCCAGACCTCCCTGTCCATCACCAACTCCCGGAGTTCACCCAAAGTCATGTCCATTGAGTCAGTGATGCCATCCAGCCATCTCATCCTCTGTCGTCCCCTTCTCCTCCTGACTCCAATCCCTCCCAGCATCAGAGTCTTTTTTAATGAGTCAACTCTTCGCATGAGGTGGCCAAAGTACTGGAGTTTCAGCTTTAGCATCAGTCCTTCCAAAGAACACCCAGGACTGATCTCCTTTAGAATGGACTGGTTGGATCTCCTTGCAGTCCAAGGGACTCTCAAGAGTCTTCTCCAACACCACAGTTCAAAAGCCTCAATTCTTCGGCACTCAGCTTTCTTCACAGTCCAACTCTCACATCCATACATGACCACTGGAAAAACCATAGCCTTGACTAGATGGACCTTTTTTGGCAAAGTGATATCTCTGCTTTTGAATATGCCATCTAGGTTGGTCATAACTTTCCTTTCAAGGAGTAGGCGTCTTTTAATTTCATGGCTGTAATCACCATCTGCAGTGATTTTGGAGCCCCCCAAAATAAAGTCTGACACTGTTTCCACTGTTTGCCCATCTAATTCCCATGAAGTGATGGGACCAGATGCCATGATCTTAGTTTTCTGAATGGTGAGCTTTAAGCCAACTTTTTCACTCTCTTCTTTCACTTTCATCAAGAGGCTTTTTAGTTCCTCTTCACTTTCTGCCATAAGGTGGTGTCATCTGCATATCTGAGGTTATTGATATTTCTCCCAGCAATCTTGATTCCAGCTTGTGCTTCTCCCAGCCCAGCGTTTCTCATGATGTACTCTGCATATAAATTAAATAAGCAGGGTGACAATATACAGCCTTGATGTACTCCTTTTCCTATTTGGAACCAATCTGTTGTTCTATGTCCAGTTCTAACTGTTGCCTCCTGACCTGCATATAGGTTTCTCAAGAGGCAGGTCAGGTGGTCTGGTATTCCCATCTCTTTCAGAGTTTTCCACAGTTTATTGTGACCCACAGAGTCAAAGATTTTGGCATAGTCAATAAAGCAGAAATAGATGTTTTTCTGGAACTCTCTTGCTTTTTCCATGATTCAGCAGATGTTGGCAATTTGATCTCTGGTTCCTCTGCCTTTTCTAAAACCAGCTTGAACATCTAGAGGTTCACGGCTTAGCCACTGGGAAAGCCCAGGAAGCATGACATGCATGTATGCTGAGTCGCTTCGGTCTTGTCTGACTCTGTGCAACCCTGTAGACTGTAGCCCACCAGGCTCCTCTGTCCATGGGATTCTCCAGTCAGTATACTAGAGTGGGCTGCCATGCCCTTCTCCAAAGGATCTTCCCAACCCAGGGATCAAACGCCTGTCTCTTTCATCTCCTGCATTGGCAGGCAGGTTCTTATTACAACCACTATCTGAGAGTAATGGTTATTTTTAGGGTTTATTAAGGTTGGACATGAATGTGTGAGCCTCAGAAAATAATCCTCAGAGAAAACTACCTACTGAGCTCAGATGTCCTTTGGCCTCTTAGCTGTGACCACTTGGAAGAAAGTGATCTTGCTAACTTTATCAGTTCCTTAGATAGATGCTCTTGGCTTCAAATCTTTCTTGTTTATTTTTTGTCAGTATTCTTAATTTTCTAACACCTCTTAATCTTTGGTTTAGTAGAGAGTTGAAGCTGGTTTGGCATAGAATACAGCTCTTTTTTCTGGGCCTACAGTCCATGGGATCACACAGAGTCAGACTCCACTAAGCATCTGAGCATCTCTTTTTCTACCTGTATAGATATGATTGAATATATTTGGAAATGAGTGATTTTGTAAAACATCCTTGGAGAAGTAGCCAGTGATCTCTGTATTCATCCAACACTCATGAAAAGAAATGAAAAACAGGGTGAGCACGTTTTGAAAACAGACACGTTGATTTGACGGCTAGTTGCTGTTACTGACTTGCTCATACATCTCAAGAACTTAGCTCTGGCAGCTTTCCTTTGCTCCTCAGTTGAAGGAGCACTGTCCTCCTGATGGGAGGGTTGTTGAGCATGAGTGTTCAGTGAGGTGTGTCAAAGTCAAAGCCGCATAGCAGGGGATCAGTGGTATCAAATTCCCTTCTCATTCCCTGTGTGTAATATAACCAAGGTTTAAATCCACAGAGTGAGTTACTTCATATACGGCTACACACCAGCTTTGTTGCCCAACCTTTAAGACATTTCAAATGGTTAGATTTACTTCTCTTTAAATTGCCGTGTTTTTTTTTTTTTTTAAACACCGTCTACATAATTTCGTTTTGGCTTTATGCACCCATGTTTTTGGTGGAATCGCACCATGTTCTGTTGGCCTAATTTATAAATCTATTTTCTTTCTGGCTGTGTGCATACTCTTTCATTTTGGGACCCGTTGCACTGTTGGATTTTTGGCTGCACTCACTTTTTTTTTTTTTTCCCTTTCCTTCTCTTTGGCCCATCTCCTCCTATTTCATTTTGGCACAGCTAACAAAACTGTTCACGCATGAGCTGTAAGTCTGCCCAGTACGTCTTTAATGGTGCAGTATTCCTTTTTATTCTTTTTTATTTTCCAAAATGACAAGCTTATATTTCAAGTGTGTGAAAATGTCTAAGAACATCATGTTGAATATTGATTAGTGGACATTTAAAATCTTAACCAGGGTTGTACGGTTATGTTTTGGTTTTCTGTTTCTTCTTTACATTTTTTCATCTTATACTAGGTAGTTTTGTCAGCAGTGAATGACTACTAAGGATCTTTCTGTGTGTAACATTGTGCAGAGTCTTGCATGAAGTATTTTAAAGAGACCCTATGCCGTTCATCCCCACTTCCTGTGTGTTATGTGTAGGCAGAGTTTCATAGAATATGGTGGTTGTCATCTTCTGGGTGGTTGAATCTAGAACAAATACAGACATGTAGTCCAAATGAATATTTGAATGAGAGTGTAAATTGTGGGCTTCCCTGTGGTTCAAGAGGTAAAGAATCCACCTGCAATGCAGGAGACCTGGGTTCGATCCCTGGGTTGGGAAGATCATCTGGGGAAGGGAGTGACAACCCACTCTAGTATTGCTGCCTGGAGAATTCCATGGACAGAGGAGCCTGGCGGGCTACAATCCATGGGATCACAAAGAGTGTGAATAGTGAACAAACAGACACTCGCATCACTCACCGTAGACCATACTCTGGCTCCTCCCTTGGCTTCCTTTCCTTGAAGTCCTGAGATGCCAGGCTGCTGTCCACACCACCTGGGATAACCGCTAGGCAGCTGTGCCACTTGAAGACGAGGCCATGCGTCCTTCGGTTGGTCGGGGAGTTGCACTGCTGTGGTGGACAGCCTCTTTGCTGCCGTGCTGCTTTACTCTTTCCAGTTTGTTCTCTGGAGGAATAAGCAGCAGGAGTGGACACCAGTGGTTCGGGGGGATCTCAGAGCAAGGAGGAGGCACACTCCCCTCCCTAGGGTGGGGAAGAGGGCCCCTGTCCTCTCCTGGCAGCTGAATGTGGACATAATGACATGTAGCCAACTGGAAGCTTATCACAGGAAATGTGAACCTGGAGGGAGTTGGGGGTGTGAGTTAGAGATGATTCCCTGTGTGGCTTGGGCAGAGGGCGTGAGAGTCCAGTGGTCCTCGGCCAACTGCCCCAGGGTCTGATCCCGTCTGTGTCACCTCTCTAGGTCACTCTAAGAGCCTGGCTCTCCCAGCTAGCCGGTCTTAGTTACCATTCTCGTGAATTGCTCTTCATTTAAATTGACCAGGGTACGCCTTGTAATATTTAGAATCAAGAGTCTGAAGATGGTAGACAAATCCAAACATTGGTTGCAGTGGAGGACATGTCCCTCCCCTACAGCAAAGGGTAGTATTGTCAGTGAAAAAACAGACAAATCAGAGATTAGTAACAAGGAGAACAAGGAGTAACAAGGTAGAACAAGGAGAACATCCAGATAGTCTCGGTAGGCCCATGAGAGGGGAAAAGGGAAATTTAGGGCTGATTTAGGGAAACTTAGGACTTAACAAAGAAGACAAGCTTGGTTTTTCATCTCGAAGGTCCTTGGAGGAGGTAGATATTATGATCTTGTCGATCAGCATGTTGTATTTTTTTCCCTATAGTGAGAAGGACCAGAAGTGAGAAGAATAAGGAAGTGGCAACACATCCTTTCAGAGTAGGGCTTCCAGGGGGCTCCGTGGTGAAGAATCCTCCTGCCATATAGGAGACACAGGTTCCATCCCTGGGTCAGGAAGATCCCCTGAAGGGAATGGCAGCCCACTTCAGTATTCTTGCCTGGAAAATCCCATGGATAGAAGAGCCTGGCGAGCTACAGTCCATGGGCTCACAGAGCTGGACACAGCTGAGGGACTGAGCATCCACACATACCTTTCAGAGTGTGGATAGAGGTGTTCTTACTGCTCTCGAGAGAAGGCCCCACATGTCAGAGTCAGAGAAATGGGTCCAGAGCAGGATTTGAAGACAGTGCAAGAGTTTGGTGCCAAGTGTATCATTTGGTTTTTAAACTGACTCAAAACAGAATAAGGTGAAAACACTCTATACTGTCCGCATCTGTTTTCCTTAAATATTGATGGCCCAGTTTTTGACCAGCCTTTTATAATGTAGAAAATCCTGCCTTACCAAATGATAGGATGCAATTAGTTGTCTTTGTGCTCTTCCCCAATTTTGCACAATTTTGCAGTCCTTTTGCAATTATCTGCCCCTTTCTATGTGGAAGGCTAAGGTAAGAATTTGAAGAATAGGAATTTTGAGCTATTCTGGTCATATCCGTTTCATCACAAACATAGCTCTCTTTAGAGTTTCGCTTGCACAAATTGTTCCATTTTGGGTCCTTTGTAAGATCTGTCTTCATTTCCTCTGTCACTATTAGACTGCCATATTTTCTTGTCCTTTTTTGGCCAAGCGTCATCATTTTCTTCCCCCTGGTGGAACAGTAGCTGCTCTTTCAAGCTCTGATGTTAATTTCCTTTCTCGAATCCCAGCATCTCTTTCCAATTTTAAAGGGAGATTTGATCTCTCAGCACCCTGCCGCTGTGTCTGTGTTTTCTTGAGGGTCTTCGTGGCTGCTTCCAGTGCAAGATCTGGTTTCTGATGCAAATTGAAAAGCAAACAAGCAGTTAATTCTGTGCACCTTTGTATCTTCCTATAAACACGCCTGCTACCACATTTTTACCCCCTAAGCACTCTTCCTTAACATACTTCTGTTTGTCACAGATTGATTTGCTCAACAGAATTATTGGTAGTTGATTCTAGGAGTGAATTTTCTCTGGTGTCTGTTTGTAGAAATAAATCTCACTTCTCCGTGTCTTTCTTTACTTAACTTGTTTCTGTTGTCATCAAATATTTATTTAATGAGTCTATAAAGGATCTTCAGTGCTCTTTGGGGATAAAATCCAAGACTGACATCTAACGTGTCCATTTTAGCAAAGATGCAGTTAACTTACATAGTGTAAATGGAAGGTGTATCTATGGACCAGTCATTCTGCTATAATCATGCGTTACAGTTATACGTTAGGGACACCTGCCTTGAGGAGCTGGGAAATGAAGGGTCATGTTCACCTTCGCTGTCATCTGCCTCTGTCAGAGCAGTGGCCCACCTCTTCCGTTGTCTGTGAAATGGAATAACAGTTTTTCCTTTCTTAGCCACCTGGTGGTTGTATCGACCACATGGAATCATGAATGTGGCAGTGTGGTCATCCCATTCTTGCCCTGGGAGGACCCCAGTCTGGGGTTGTTCTGCCCTGCTCAGCCTCTGCAGCCTGGGCTTCAGTCCTCCTTTGTGCTTTTAATGCTTCAGTGAACTTGAGTCCATGTGCATGGACTTAGAGGCCTTCTTGCTGGGTCCCTCCCTCTCTGGGTTTGTGTTCTCGGAAGTCCTCTAACTGCCCCTTGAGACTGGAGCCATCTTCCCAGCCACATCTTTAAATGTTCTTTCCTACAAATTCTCTCTTGTCCTTCCTGATTTGAAATAACCTCTGAATGATCATGGTCCTCCGTCACCTTAGTGATCCCTGGTCCTCCATCATCTTAGTGATCTGTGGTCCTCCATCACCTTAGTGATCATGGTCCTCCATCACTTTAGTGATCCCTGGTCTTCCATCACCTTAGTGATCTCTGGTCCTCCATCACCTTAGTGATCATGGTCCTCCATCACTTTAGTGATCCCTGGTCCTCCGTCACCTTAGTGATCTCTGGTCCTCCATCACCATAGTGATCTCTGGTCCTCCATCATCTTAGTGATCCGTGGTCCTCCATCACCTTAGTGATCTCTGGTCCTCCATCACCTTAGTGATCCCTGGTCCTCCATCACCTTAGTGATCTCTGGTCCTCCATCACCTTAGTGATCTCTGGTCCTCCATCACCATAGTGATCTCTGGTCCTCCATCATCTTAGTGATCTGTGGTCCTCCATCACCTTAGTGATCTCTGGTCCTCCATCACCTTAGTGATCTCTGGTCCTCCATCACCTTAGTGATCCCTGGTCCTCCATCATCTTAGTGATCATGGTCCTCCATCACCTTAGTGATCCGTGATCCTCCATCACCTTAGTGATCCCTGGTCCTCCATCATCTTAGTGATCCGTGATCCTCCATCACCTTAGTGATCCCTGGTCCTCCATCATCTTAGTGATCTCTGGTCCTCCATCATCTTAGTGATCTCTGGTCCTCCATCACCATAGTGATCTCTGGTCCTCCATCACCATAGTGATCTCTGGTCCTCCATCACCATAGTGATCTCTGGTCCTCCATCACCTTAGTGATCTCTGGTCCTCCATCACCATAGTGATCTCTGGTCCTCCATCACCATAGTGATCTCTGGTCCTCCATCACCATAGTGATCTCTGGTCCTCCATCATCTTAGTGATCTGTGGTCCTCCATCACCTTAGTGATCTCTGGTCCTCCATCACCTTAGTGATCTCTGGTCCTCCATCACTTTAGTGATCCCTGGTCCTCCATCACCTTAATGATCCCTGGTCCTCCATCACTTTAGTGATCCCTGGTCCTCCATCACCATAGTGATCTCTAGTCCTCCATCACCTTAGTGATGCGTGGTCCTCCATCACCTTAGTGATCTCTGGTCCTCCATCACCTTAGTGATCCCTGGTCCTCCATCATCTTAGTGATCATGGTCCTCCATCACCTTAGTGATCCGTGATCCTCCATCACCTTAGTGATCCCTGGTCCTCCATCATCTTAGTGATCCGTGATCCTCCATCACCTTAGTGATCCCTGGTCCTCCATCATCTTAGTGATCTCTGGTCCTCCATCACCTTAGTGATCTCTGGTCCTCCATCACCATAGTGATCTCTGGTCCTCCATCACCATAGTGATCTCTGGTCCTCCATCATCTTAGTGATCTGTGGTCCTCCATCACCTTAGTGATCTCTGGTCCTCCATCACCTTAGTGATCTCTGGTCCTCCATCACTTTAGTGATCCCTGGTCCTCCATCACCTTAATGATCCCTGGTCCTCCATCACTTTAGTGATCCCTGGTCCTCCATCACCATAGTGATCTCTAGTCCTCCATCACCTTAGTGATGCGTGGTCCTCCATCACCTTAGTGATCTCTGGTCCTCCATCACCTTAGTGATCTCCGGTCCTCCATCACCTTAATGATCCGTGGTCCTCCATCATCAGAGTGATCTCTGGTCCTCCATCACCTTAGTGATCCATGGTCCTCCATCACCTTAGTGATCTCTGGTCCTCCATCACCTTAGTGATCTCTGGTCCTCCATCATCTTAGTTATCCATGGTCCTCCATTGTTACAATGGTGAGTTGTCATTGGTCACATATGTGTCCTGTATTGTTAACAAGATTAAAATTGAGAGTCAGGATTCTGATGCTTTCCTCTCAGTGTCCACACAGCACAGAACCCTGGTATGGATTTGAGGTTGCTGGATGCTGACTGGAGGGTCTTTCATAAATCAGGCAAACCCCCAACCTCAGTTTCCTTACTTGCATAGTACTTTGAGTGATCTGTGGGCCTGGGTAGAAATGTCAGTTGGCCATCCTTCAGTCTTACTACAGATAGTTAAGGAGTGGTCACTCTAGGCAGCCGGCTGCCAGGCCCCTGCTTCTGTAATAAGGTCAATGTGCTTGTCGCGTGGTTAGGGAGACCAGCGCACAAGTATGTGCTGTCCAGAGTGCAAAGGGAAGTGGTTTCCTACAGGGGAGGGTTGTGGGCATTCAGTGAAGAGCTAGCAAGCCAAGAATGGTGGGCAAGAGGGAGAACTGGCACACTGGGGAGCGGTGGGTCTTCATGGGCGAGTGACAAGAGTCTGCTGGGAGGTGGGCAGGACATGCCCCCTGAGAACGTGCACCCGAGTCCAGGAGCCTGCTGTGTGCGGGGCCGGGGTGGTCGTGTGTACCAGACCTGGTGCGCAGAGCAGGTGACATGCAGGCAGAGAGGCCCTTTGGTTATGTGGAAATGACCGTAGAGCACTGGGCTCCTCAGGAGAGAGGCAGGTAGGAACCAGGGGAGCATGGACTTCAGAACCAGCCGATGCCAGGACAGGCAAGGAAGATGGCCCCGGCAGGGGGGCTTTCCTGCCCTTCAGGCTGTGGTGGTGGCATCACCAGGAAGATTGAAAATCCAGTCCCCGTCGTCACGGCCTGAAGTTCTGATTCTGTAGGTCTGGGTGGGGCTCGGGGTCTGTGCTTTAGGAAGCTCGCCAGGTGATTCTGATGCTGGGTCAGTGACCCTCCCTTTACTCAAAGGATTGTATGCTGGATTGTAAACCCAGGGAGTGATCAGATAGATTTGCATGTCCTCTGTTTGTCCAGGCAGACAGCTCGTGGATAGCTCTGTTCAGAGTCTCAAAAGGATCCATAAGTTCCATTGAGCTTAAGAATCACTGAGCTAGAAAAAAATAATGTAAAATAATGAGAACAGTGCTGTAGCCAAAACGTGGGAGAGCAGTAACTTTTTTTTTTTTTTGATGTGTGTACTGAGTTGCTCAGACTCCTTGCAACCCTATGGACTGTAGCCCACCGGGCTCCTCTGTCCATGGTCTGCTGCAGGCAAGAATACTGGAGTAGGTTGCCATGCCCTCCTCCAGGAGATCTTCCCAACCCAGGGATCGAACCCTTAGCTCCTGTGTCTCCTGCATTGCAGGTGGATTCTTTACCTGCTGAGCTATCGAGGAAGCCAAGAAACATTTCGTGATATGGGGGAAGTTTACATTTACAGGAACCTGACTATAACACCTGAGGAGAGGGAAGTCTTGTCACCCTCTTTGTATTAATAAGTCAGGATTTATGTTTGGGTGAATATCTCAGGATTTAAAGGAGATACACGGTATGATGGATCTAGAGATTTCATAATTTATCTATAATAGGTTTTTTTTTTCCTAAAGACAGTTTTTTTTTCCCCTGACCTAATTAAATCGTCTGGTTTCCCCTGAGTTTTATTTTTTTAATTTTGAAGTTAGCAATGTATTAAAGTTCCATGGAATGGAGGTCTTCACTGAGAATTTTTAGTAACAGTGCCAGAAGTTGCTCTCCTGCAGTGAAGGTCATGTCTACATTTGTTTGATAAGCATCTTTCTGAAATTTATGAAGAAAAAATTGATATTGATGTAACCTGGTTTTTACTCCCAGCTAAGAGCTTTCATGTCAGTCAAATGTACAGGTGAAAAGTGGTACCTCCTCCCTCTTTTCTTCCTGAACCTGAGGAGAAGTGGGCATCTGGTTGATCTTGGCAACATAAGTGCCACGAATGGTATGCATTAACTCTGAGGGGAAGGGAGGTCTGATCAGGGATGTATTTCCCAGCTGGTCAAGGCTGAGTTATCCACTTTTTACTGCAGTTGTTCTTGACAGTGAGGTTCGGCTCCTGAAGCCCCATATTTAATCGTTGGCTTAAACGTTACAGAAATTAAACTCGTCTGTGACGTTTCCTCTAGGCAAACATCTGGTCCCATGAAGGGTTACTCTTTTTAAGCCCAGTCAATATCCTATTGATCCACAAGGGTTTTATTCTCCATTCATGGGGTACCCATTGCTATGTGAGATATTGTCTCTATGGCCAAGTGCCAAGGCCAACAGTTAGCGTACTGAAGAGCATCCCATAAGAAAGAGAAACCCAGGCCGTATGTGATTAAGTGCAAAATTACACACTCAGATTATTCAAAACAGCTCCACACAACACTTTAACTAATCCCAGTGATCACAGCTTCTTAAGATAACTTATCCAGATTGAAAACAAAATGTCTCATGAGAAGCAGAATTCTCCATTCTCCTGCATTTATATTAAAAATATCCCAATGAATCATTTCTAAAGCAAATAGGGCTCATCCCAGGCATGTTATGGAGTCATTGACCTTGATATTACCTTCTTTTTTGGAACATTTCCCCATCAGCATTTTCCATTTCTAATGTTACCTTTATCAAGATAAGAAATATCTCACATTTTACTATTTGTACTTGTGGATTTTTTTTGCTTAGGCTGCACGTGATAGGTCTCGATAAATATATTTTTTGGAGAGGGTATCGTTAGAGAACCAGTTGTATGAATACGTGTTGGTTAGTGTTTGCTTGAGTTTTAGATTTTGAGTCTCTTTGACTGAAGAATATCCACTGGTTCAGATAATTTTGGACATGAGTCTGCAGATGCCGCAGATAGGGTCTATTGAGGAGAGTCCTACTAAAATTATATTGGTTGTTCTTAAATGATTCTTTCAGCACAGATGATGTAGTCTTTGGTAGGGGGTTTACTTGAATAGGAACAACACCCCAGATCAGTCCTAGCCCACATAGGGTTGAGAATAGTGGGTGCCTAGTCCTGTGATTTTGTGTCTCTGCTCTTCCCAGCCCTCACATACACGTTCACATCAATGGGGCTTCTGCTTCCTCCTCATTTCCTTGTCCTTAACCTTCTCTTCTCTCTTTAACCTTGGCCTCAGCCATCCTTTTACTTACATTCCTTAACATGATCTTATTTCATTTTATATTATAATCACCGCCCCCACCCAGCCACCCCCAGCCAGACACCTTGGATATATACCAACACATTTAAACCTCCATTGTGTTCCTGATAATGAAGTATTATATTTAAGAGAAGAGCAAGAAGTAATAGGATGTATACTTTTACAGTGGAAATACAGCTGACCCTTGAGTGACATGAGCTGGGGGCTGGTTAGGGGCACTGACCCTACACGCACTTGGAAATCCAGGTATGATTTATGGTGGGCCCTCCGTATCCGGGGATCATCTGTATATGAGGTTCATCTATATCTCTGGTCCCCTAGATTCAGCTAGCCAGGCCAGACCGTGTAGTGCTGTAGTAACTGCTGTCATTGTTTAGTTGCTGAGACATGTGCAACTCTTTGTGACCCCATGGACTATATAGCCCAGCAGGTTCCACTGTCCATGGGATTCTCCAGGCAAGAATACTGGAGCGGGTTGCCATTTTCTTCTCCAGGGGATCTTATCCACCCAGGGATTAAACCCATGTCTCCTGCATTGGCAGGCAGATTCTTTACCCCTGAGCCACTGGGGAAATTGTAGTATTTACTACTGGAAAAAAAATCCACGTAGAAATGGACCCACACAGTTCAAACCTGTGTTGTTCAAGGCTCCACTGTAGTATCTTAGGGATCGTTTTGACCTGGATTTGTTAAACACTGTTAAATAGTGTTTGATCATACAAATCTTTTTAAAGTTGGAACCCCAACATTTAAAATAAATGAAAGTTGAACATAGCAGGTTGAGTCAGGGTTTTAGAAAGACCTGGAGTGGGTCTGGAAGAACCTTTATAACCAAAGGGTTCTGAGGATCACAGTGTGAAACACCAGCAGTCTAGTTCCTCCAAGCTGTTATATAGATCAGGATGCTAGAGAAAGGGAGCTGACATTGACTTGTTTACCTGATAGGAAGGCAGGTAACTGGATAGATAGGTAGATAGCATAATATGTATGTGTATGTGTATAAACATGCACTTATATACAAAGTTGTTTAATCCTTATAATGTGCTAGAAGGTAGTTGAGTACAGCTGAATAGATGAGAAAAGCTCCTAAGTTGATAGAGTGGGAACTCACCTTAGGTCTTTCTGGTGGCAAATGTACACTCTTCGCCTCATATCTCCACACTGCCAGCTGGCGGTTTTCCTGAAGCCGCACAGGCACACTCAGAACTGGGCCCTCCCAGACCCCCTGCCTCCTGGTCCAGGGCTGCCCCTTTAAACCACCTTTTCGCTTTGGTCCGTACCTGTGGAAAGAATACATCGTATATTGAGGAAACAGTTTAAAAAGAAAGACACTCCCGTTGTGTTGCCCTTGAGAAGGGTTAATGTGCTTAGTTCCCTGTGTTTAACAACTAATTGGTCACGTAGAATGATGGGGGAGAATCACCGTGCCTTCTGTGCTCTGTACGTCTCGTTCTTAGAGAAGTTTGCACGGAGTTTTGCAGCTTCCCAATTTAAACGTTATATGATGAATTAGTTTTCTTCAAAGTGTACTTTCTTTATGGCCTGAGAATTGAAGTTTGATGTTGAATAAGTATTCACCGCTTTTATGTTTCATAAATTTGAAAGATACAGAACATGTAATCATTAACATTCTTTTTATGTTTGGAACATAAAATCAAACACGAGCGATTGAAGCATTAAACCAGAGTTCCAGTACAATACCCAGAAAATCCCTTGGCTTTTTTGTTGACTTACGCTGAGGTCTGCCAAATAACAGCCTTGTTATGCAGAATCTTAGAATAACACGCCCTGGATAGCTCAGCTTCTTGCCTTTTGTTGAGGACTCCAGTTTTCTTTTTCTCTGGCCCGTTTGAGGACAGGATGTCTTCAGGATGAATTTTCGGTTCTTTCTCTTGGCTCCTGTACAGTATTCATCTTTCTCCTTTGTAACTGCTTTATGTTCCCCTAGTGACCTTCCTGGAGGATCGAGGCATCTTTATCATCGTCCACGTCTTCCCTGTAGCCTTCATTTCTTCTCCACACAGGGTCCGACATAACTCCCAGCACAGAGCGAGATGAGAAAAGAGATCCCAGGACTCAGATCAGAGAGGTGGGAGCTTCCAAAAGCAGCATGTCTTCTTCCCTTGGTGCAGCCACAGTACTTAGAGTGTAGAGTCCATTTGTATATGTTTTTCTGCTTTGCAAATAAGTTCACCTGTACCATCTTTCTAGATTCCACATATAAGCAGCATTATATGACACCTTTTTATGATTTACTTCACTTTTCATGACTTCCTTAGCTCTTTATGATAATCTCTATCTATGTCTCTGCAAATGGCACTATTCCATTCTTTTTTATATCAGAGTAATATTCCATTGTACATAGAGTCACAGATATAGAGAACAAATGTATGGATACCAAAGGGAGAAAGTGAGTGGGATGAATTGGGAGTTTGGGATTGACATATACACACTATTGATACTATGTATAAAATAGGTAACTAATGAGAACCTGCTGTATAGTACAGACACCTCTACTCAGTGCTCTTTGGTGACCTAAATGGGAAGGGACTTTTAAAAAGAGATGATATGTGTATATGTATAAATGATCCACATTGCTGTACAGTGGAAACTAACACAGCATTGTAAAGCACCTATGTGTGTTCAGTTGCTGTCATGTCTGATTCTTTGCAGCCTCATGAACTATGGCCCACCAGACTCCTCTGTCCATAAGATTTTCCAACAAGAACACTGGGGTGGGTTGCCGTTTCCTTACCAGGGAGCTTCCTGACCCAGGGTTTGAACCCCTGTTTCCTGAATTGGCAGGCGTGTTCTTTACCACTGAGTCACCAGGGAAGCCCCCAAACACCTATACTCCAATAAATTTTTTTTTAAGTATTTCTTTGTCAGTGTTTCTGATGAAGATAGAGAAGTAAACAGCTTTGTCTTGCTTTTGTTACAAAAATCTTTACAAGATTCTGTTGAACCCATCAGGTCTGAAAGGAGTAGCAGACATCTTTGTAGGACTGGGAATGCAGAGATGACAAGAGATTCCCAGGCCCATAGAAGCTCACAATCCAGCAGAGAAGACACAGAGGCCACAGTCGTATTGGCTTGTGGGCAGTATGACCTGTGACCTGAATATCTCACAGTGATGGTACCCAGGAAGCAGTGATTGATTTTTATCCCTGAAACAGGCCCCCAGGAGAGGTGACCTGTGAGCTAGGATTTGAACAGCCATGAATGGAGTCTGGCATCAGACTCTGGGATGGGGATGTAGGGACTAACATGGGACACACGGGCAGCAGCATCGCTTAGGTGGGTCTGCATACAGTCAGGAATTGCAGGATTTAAGAGCTGACTCACTGGAAAAGACCCTGATGCTGGGAAAGATTGAGGATAGGAGGAGAAGGAGATGAAGGAGGATGAGATGATTGGATGGCCATCACCGACTGAAAGGACGTGAGTTTGAGCAAACTCCAGTAGATGGTGAAGGACAGGGAAGCCTGGCATGCTGCAATCCATGGGGTCATAAAGAGCCAGACAAGACTGAGTGACTGAATTACAAACAACTCTGGAAGGGAAATGGTGGCAGGAAATGACGATAAATAGGTAGATGGGGGTCAAGTCTGGAAAACCTCCTTGGTCACGTGATAACATTTGCACATTATCCTATGCGCAGCGAGCTGCCCTGGAGTCGTTTAAACAGCGTTTGAACAGCCGTTTTTAGCCGTGTGTTTTATGAAAGGCCAGCTTGTTGGCTGTGTGTGGGATAAACTGGAGAGGGCAGAGTCCAGACACAAGAGGGTGGGCCAAGTTCAGTGGGAATGTGAGCTGAAACTCCAGGTGTGGTGTGCCCGGGATGGGAGTTGCATAGGAGAGAGCTTCAGGAAATTGTTCGGAAGGGAAGGTGTTGGTAGGACTCGTGGTTGCCTCACAGGGTTTTGGCTTGAGCCTCTGGCTTGTGGTCCATCAGCCAGCGTTGGCAGCATCCACACAAAACTGCCTGGCACTTTTATTTCCTGTTTTGGATCCCATGCCCACGCATGGCCATGGTCCCTTTTGATGTTCATCATCTTATCCTAACAGTGAGTGCACTTTCTCATCTGCCAACAAGCCCACCCTCTCCTGGGGGGATGGATAATAAACATTATGAAAGTGTCATGTCTTCTGTAGGCATAAATAAATCCTCGAGGATGTGCTCAAGGGAAGAATTGCCCCCTGGACATCCTTCAGGAATTTCTAGGTGGAGGACCAGCATCCTGTGTCTCAAAGGCTGCACATCTTTAAACACGAGGGTGATACTGAGCCCAGGGAGATGCATGCACTTAGGAGGTGTGCAGGATGAAGGAACAGTGACTGATGTTCACCCACTGAGGCACCTGCTTTTGAGGTTCCTGGACTGAAGGAAAGACTTCTATTTTCATGATTGAACCCATGTATGCTAATTGTACCTATGATGTGTGTATTTCCTTTTTACACACAATCTGTGACATGTCCAAAAATAGAAGAGGTAGCTGACAGGTCCAGGACTTCATGAATCCGGGCCTCAGTTTCCAATTGAGTTGAGTGAGCCTTACAAGTTCCCAGTTTTTGTTGTAGAATAAGTTCTCCTAACAACAGGAAATTGGGATGAACATTTTACCAAGAGGATAGAGGAAATTGTATTGACTTTTTCCTTATACATGATTTGATTCTACCCAACAAATCGGATATGTAGAAAAAAGTGTTCTTGAAGGGCAATATATTTAGTTGAGTTTGGGTTAATCAGTGAAAATAAACCATTGGCTGGCTGTTTTAAGCTGGATAATACAGCTTGGCTGTACTGCCTGTGGGTGAGTTCTGGAGTTTATTTTATCAGCTGTCCCAGATAATGATTTTATGCTAATAAAATCATCAAGAGATGGATTTGTAAATCATACTAAACTGGCAGGAGCATTACAGGGCATAAAATTAAATTCTGTCCTTTATTAATTTCCTGGGTCTCTCTGACCAGCACCCAGGATCGTTTTCCACCTGGGGTATCTCTTCTTGTTGAGTAGTTCCACTTAAGAGAAAAATTACAGATAGAGAGTTTCTTAGCATGAAATTAGAAAATAGAATTCAGCACTTTGATCAAGCAGTGTTATTCTGTTGCCCTTATTCACCTGAGAGACATTTATGACTTAAAAAGACTTATTTAGAGCAGTGATCTCTGAAAGCCTTTCTCCACGCCCTTTGAGGCATATAATACACAATCTGTTGATGTATGGAAGAAAATAATTGAACTTCAATTAAATTTATTTTGTAGTTTGTACTTTCAAAGGTCAATTATATGTGCATCTAATAATCTGAATATGTGGAGTACTACGTGATATAATTTATAAATAAAATGAGACGGTTGTACCTTTTTTTATTTATGTTTTAAAAATCTTGATATTCAGAATGTCTATTTAGCTTTATAAAATGAAGCATAGTTAAGTTATAATGTTGTGGTTCATGTGTACAGCAAAGTGATTCAGTTATATAATATATATATTTATATAACATATATTCTTTTCCAGATTCTTTTCCATTATAGGTTAATACAAGATATTGCATACAGTTCCCTGTGCTATAGGGGAGATGCTATACAGTAGGTCCCTGTGCTATCTAGTAGGTCCTTGTTGTTTATCTATTTTATATATAATAGTGTGTATACATTAATCCCAAACTCCTAATTTATCCTGCCACCCCCCCCTCCTTACCCCTTTGGTAACAATAAATTTGTTTTCTATGTCCGTGAGTCTATTTCCGTTTTGTAAATAAGTTCATTTGTATTTCTTTTTTAGATTCCACATATATGTGATAACATGTATCATCTTCTCTGTCTGACTTACTTCACTCTCTATGACAATCACTAGGGCCATCCATATTGCTGCAAATGGCATTATTTTATTCTTTTTTATGACTGGATAAAAGGTTGTGATTTTTTAAAAAACTGAAGTTATCTTTACCTTCCTAAACCTGTTTGAAACTACTGATCTAGAGCACTTTTCTAAAATGGGTCAAAGATTAGTTTGTTCTGAGACCTTTTTTCCTAAGAACACAGATTCCTGAAGATTCTGGTTAAATAGGTCAGACTAGAACAATGGTCATCAAACTAAGTGTGCATCAGAATTATCTAGGGGTCAGGCAGAGGATGAGATGGTTAGATAGCATCACTGACTCAACAGACATGCATTTGAGCAAACTCCAGGAGATAGTGGAGGACAGGGGAGCCTGGCGTGCTGCAGTTCATGGAGTTACTAAGAGTCAGACACGACTTGGCAACTGAACAACAACTGGCTTGCTAAAGCACAGAGTGCTGATTCTGGCCCCACCCCAGAGTTTCTGATTCTGTAAGTCGGAGGTGGGGCCTGGGTATTTCTAAGTAGAGGGAACCACTCTGAGAACCTCAGTCCCCACCTGGGACTCAGGACACAGGTGGTTCCAGAGACGAGGTGATAACTGCTGATCTGGATTTTTCAATCTACCCTGGCCAGTTCTTGCAGATATTTTTCATCATTTAGTTTTCTTTTCCTACTCCTGTTGCATTGGTAGAGGCAGACAGCTCCTTTTCACATTGTATTTTTCAATATCGGTGTGGAGGATAGAAGCACCAGTGTGATATTCAGGGAGATTCGAATTTGCAAAGAATTCGTATGAGTGATTTAATTAAGTCCTCTCTGAGCTACTTATCTGTACATGGAAAACTGAGACAGTCAGGTCACTAATGATTTGGCTGCATCTGTACAATATTTTGGAATGGCAATAACACTTAACCCATTAAAAAAAAAACAGATTCTGAGATGAATAGGAAAAATTCATGGTTGTGTTTTACAATCAGCTCTTTTTAAAAAATAAGGAACCAATAGCTTGATATGAAATGAAGAATGTGATGTGATAAGCTATAGCAACTTTAAGAACAAAACAGCTCATTTCCTTTGAGCTATATAAAGTACATCCATCGGCAGATAGCACTACTTATGACAGAGTGTGGCATCAGCCATTTAAATGCCTGTGCAGTGTGTAAAAGCCGCTTGCTAGATTAAATTATGTAGAAGTGCATTCTATAATGCTTACTGTCCGATTCGCTAACCATCAGTGGGGCATTCAGAGTTTAAGAGGCATTATATACTTTCGTTGTTGGCAGGCAATTAAATGCAGAAGTCACTGGGATTGATTTAGAAGAGAAAAGCAGTGGCTTAGCTATATTGGTGCAGATTTTTTTCCCCACTCTTAAAACAATTATATATATTACAGCTCGCTTCTGTTTATCCTTTGAAAATGTAGTTTACAGCCATTTATCTCACAGCTCTAAATTTGAAATAAATGGAAAGGACCACCTGAGATTACATGTATTTTAGGAAAATAGAACATATAACATTAATTCACTTAGTTTTTGATTTGCCCTCTCTGTAGAGAGTCCCATTTAATACTTTATGCATTTGATAAAGGCTGCCTTAAATGGGGTCATTCTGTATTTAGAACAAATGAGAAAAATGTTCCAGAAATCTCCTCGAGGAGTATTACAGTCTTTTTACAAAATGACTTTAAAAGGACTGTAATTATAACAAGGAGAATGATTGCCAGAGTATATAAGTCAGTTTAACCTGTTAAAGTCAGAGCAGTTGAAAACGTATGTATATCTTCAGTGCAGTTCAGTTCAGTCGCTCAGTCGTGTCCGACTCTTTGCCACCCCATGAATCGCAGCACACCAGGCCTCCCTGTCCATCACCAAGTCCCGGAGTTCACTCAAACTCACGTCCTTCGAGTCGGTGATGAGATCCAGCCATCTCATCCTCTGTCATCCCCTTCTCCTCCTGCCCCCAATCCCTCCCAGCATCAGAGTCTTTTCCAATAGGTCAACTCTTTGCATGAGGTGGCCAAAGTACTGGAGTTTCAGCTTTAGCATCAGTCCTTCCAAAGAACACCCAGGATTGATCTCCTTTAGAATGGACTGGTTGGATCTCCTTGCAGTCCAAGGGACTCTCAAGAGTCTTCTCTAACACCACAGTTCAAAAGCATCAATTCTTTGGCACTCAGCTTTCTTCACAGTCCAACTCTCACATCCATACATGACCACTGGAAAAACCATAGCCTTGACTAGACGGACCTTTGTTGGCAAAGTAATGTCTCTGCTTTTGAATATGCTATCTAGGTTGGTCATAACTTTCCTTCCAAGGAGTAAGCATCTTAATTTCATGGCTGCAGTCACCATCTGCAGTGATTTTGGAGCCTCAAAAAATAAAGTCTGACACTGTTTCCACTGTTTGCCCATCTAATTCCCATGAAGTGATGGGACCAGATGCCATGATCTTAGTTTTCTGAATGGTGAGCTTTAAGCCAACTTTTCCACTCCTCTTTTACTTTCATCAAGAGGCTTTTTAGTTCCTCTTCACTTTCTGCCATAAGGGTGGTGTCATCTGCATATCTGAGGCTATTGATATTTCTCCTGGCAATCTTGATTCCAGCTTGTGCTTCTTCCAGTCCAGCGTTTCTCATGATGTACTCTGCATAGAAGTTAAATAAGCAGGGTGACAATATACAGCCTTGACGTACTCCTTTTCCTATTTGGAACCAGTCTGTTGTTCCATGTCCAGTTCTAACTGTTGCTTCCTGACCTGCATACAGGTTTCTCAAGAGGCAGGTCAGGTGGTCTGGTATTCGCATCTCTTTCAGAATTTTCCACAGTTTATTGTGATCCACACAGTCAAAGGCTTTGGCATAGTCAATAAAGCAGAAATAGATGTTTTTCTGGAACTCTCTTGCTTTTTTGATGATCCAACGGATGTTAGCAGAAATTAACATTTGGTTGTTCTCCATTAGCTCCTTAGAAATGGTACTTTCAGGAGCTTATTTACAATGCAATTCATGTAACAGTTATTACATAAATATTTCAGGTTGTTATTTACTTACTTTATGGAGGTGGGTTAAGGGTGAGGATGAAATGTTAGTTGCTTAGTCCTGTCCAACTCTTTGCAGTCCCCTGGACTGTGGCCCACTGGACTCCTCCGTCCATGGGATTTCCCAGGTAAGAATACTGCAGCGAGTTGCCATTCCCTTCTTCAGGGCATCTTCCAGACCCAGGGACTGAACCTGGATCTCCTGCATTGCAGGCAGATTCGTTACCATCTGTGCTACCAGAGGAGCCTGAAGGGTGGAGATGTGTAGACTTGAAGGAGTGTGAACTCTGGATGCAGATCTTGCTTGGACTGCTGGCCCCACACCAAGCTCTCTGTGATTTGGGTGAAATGTTTGGCCATGTCAAACTGCCATTTGTAAATATAGGGATGTATCCATAAAGAATATAACAACAGATTAGAATGGGGAGGTTGGCAAATAGGTAGAGTGTTCTGCAGAGTAGAGAAGTAATAGCAAGTGTGTGAGGTGGCCACTGTTCCCGAGCAGAAATGAAGTCCTAGGAGAATTTCCCCCCAGAACTGAGATCCAGGATGTGGTGGACAACAGGGAAGTCCCTGTGGGGCCACAGCCGTGAAACTTGGAGGAAGTGTCCTCTAGGGTGGCCGGGAAAGCTATTCATGGGAGGTGAGCCACCAAGAGGTGCAGGGGTGAGTGCTGTCTGTTGGACCCTATTGGCCACCACGTGCTGGAGGAGCCAGATAGCTCTGACCTTGTGGATCTGGGGCTCCTGAAGCCGTGTGTGCTGGGAGCCTTCTGGGAGCTCTGCAAGCCCCCTCTTTGCTCCTGCCCTGCCTCTCCAGGACCCTCTGCTGGCCAAGCTTAAAGTCTTGCCAAGTGGAACAGGGCATTTAGTCAGAGGGTCTGCATACATTTTCTCAGAGTAAGTAATGAAAAGTGAATTTAGGGCTGAGAGATAATACACTGATACCCGGGAAAAAAGATACTGATTCTTGAGTTTAGGCTTTGTGAGAGACATTTGCGTGAGGTTTGTTATGTGACGAGTTCTTTGATCAGACATTGAAACTATCAGCTTCCCAGATGGTGTGAGTGGTGAAGAACCCACCTGCCAGTGCAAGAGATGTAGGAGACATGAGTTTGATCCCTGGGTCAGGAAGATCCCCTGGTGGAGGAAATACTCCAGTATTCTTGCCTGAAGAATCCCATGGACAGAGGAGCCTGGCAGGCTCCATGTAGTCTCAAAGAGTTGGATGCTACTGAAGTAAAGTTATGACCAGCCTAGATAATATATTGAAAAGCAGAGATATTACTTTGCCAACAAAGATCCGTCTAGTCAAGGCTGTGGTTTTTCCAGTGGTCATGTATGGATGTGAGAGTTGGACTGTGAAGAAAGCTGAGCGCTGAAGAATTGAGGCTTTTGAACTGTGGTGTTGGAGAAGACTCTTGAGAGTCCTTTGGACTGCAAGGAGATCCAACCAGTCCATTCTAAAGGAGATCAGTCCTGGGTGTTCTTCGGAAGGACTGATGCTAAAGCTGAAACTCCAGTACTTTGGCCACCTCATGCAAAGAGTTGATTCATTGGAAAAGACCCTGATTCTGGTAGGGATTGGGGGCAGGAGGAGAAGGGGACAACAGAGATGAGATGGCTGGATGGCATCACCGACTCGATAGACGTGAGTTTGAGTAAACTCCGGGAGTTGATGATGGACAGGGAGGCCTGGTGTGCTGTGACTCATGGGGTTGCAAAGAGTCGGACATGACTGAGCGACTGAACTGAACTGAACTGATCTGAGCTGAAGTGATTTAGCATCCACACATGCACTGAGAGTATAGTCTTATGCTGGTTGTGAGGATTAGATGAAATAATGACTATCTGTTTTCTGAAGCAGAATCTGGCTAGCATGTGATGGATGTTCAGGAAATTGGGGTCTTTGCAGATCACAGGTCACTTTGCAGATCACAGGGCACTCACATCATAGTGCTGAGTAGTAACTTCAAGCTAAACGAAGGGTCCCAGGTAATGGTTTTTACCCCCACACCTTGAAGGCTACAGAAGCACCTTTTGGAGGATCATAGAGTCAGTTTTCTAAACCCAGATGCCACTCTTTCCAAAATCAGATAGAACAGAAATGAAAAAGGCCAGTGTATCTCAGTAGAGATAAATGTGGTTTATGAAGTGTGCATATACATGTGATGGGTTACGGTGTCATGACTATGGGTCACAATCAAAGAATATTTAGATACCGCTACAGAGGGTGGGTTCTGATCCCTGACGGTTTGGTTTCTTTTGTCTTCTCTCCAGTTCTGGAGCTTTAGTAGGATACAGAGCGATCTTGTGAAAGAATTTTTAAGTTTCCTTTGGGGAAAAAGTGGACCATCCACCCTGTTATAACCTGTGTCTTAATGATGGCATACTACTCTTGGTCCTACTGAATAATTCTCTGCTGTTCCAAAGAAGGGCTTCCCTGGTGGCTCAGCGGTGAAGAATCTGCCTGCCAGGAGACGTGGGTTTGATCCCTGGGTTGGGAAGGAAATGGTAACCCTTTCCAGTATTCTTGCCTGGGAAATCCCTTGGACAGAGGAGCCTGGTGGGCTACAGTCCACAGGGTCACAAAGAGTCGGTCATGACTAAGTGACTAAACAACGGCAGCAAAGAGAGAAGAAAGATAAATTCCCTTCAATATGCAAATGATAATATTTTATTTTCATAAATCATGAATGACCTTTATAGACAACTAGCTTTACTATCTTAATTATTGCCAGAAAGAAAAAAAAAAGACTTTAACTTTTCTAAAAGCGAAAACCATAATTTGAGAGGAGACTTCATTAACATTTAGCTGGCCTATAGTTTTCAGCCATAATAAAAAAAATGAACACGTTCAGTGATTTTGTCACATTTGGAGCTGATTCATCTTGGAATACATCAGGACAGGGCTGGGTGTTTTTGGAAACAATTGAGATTGTTTTCATTGTTTAAGTGGATATTACAGTTTTAAAAAAATTTAGGCAAAATTATTGTGGCCAGATTCTGCACAGAGCTTTGGGAAATTCATCATCTGTGTTTCTGAAAAAGCATTTATTGGGTGCCTACCTTAATGGTTTGGTGGCTCAGAGGTTAAAGCATCTGCCTGGAATGCAGGAGACCTGGGTTTGATCCCTGGGTCGGGAAGACCCCCTGGAGAAGGAAATGGCAACCCACTCCAGTACTCTTGCCTGGAGAATCCCATGGAGGGAGGAGCCTGGTGGGCAACAGTCCATGGGGTCGCAAAGAGTTGGACACGACTGAGCGACTTCACTTTCACTTTCACCATGTACAGACCAGCCCTCTGGTGACTCAGACAGTAAAGAATCTGCCTGCAATTCGGGAGACCCAGGTTCAATCCCTGGGTTGGGAAGATCCCCTGGAGAAGGAAATGGCAACCCACTCCAGTATTCTTGCCTGGGAAATCCCATGGACAGAGGAGCCTGGCAGACTACAGTCCTTGGGGTCGCAAAGAGTCGGACACGACTGAGTGAATATCACTTTCACTTCTTTCATTTTCACTTTACCACGTACTAGCTCTCAGGAATATCAAGATGACTAAGAGTTATAGTGATCTAAATGCTTTTTGAGGGGATTCCCTGGTGGTCCATTGGTTAGGACTCTGCGTTTTCACTGCCAAGGACGTGGGTTCAAGCCCTGGTTGGGGAACAAAAAGATCCCACAAGCTGGGGCAGCATGGCCAAAATAATAAAAATAAAATAACTTTTGAGAAGAATTCCTAGGCTTCTGGACACCTGTTTCTTTTAAACTCTGAAGTTTTTATAAAACAACAACAAAAAACCCATGGTTCCATCTTATTTCTAGAACCTATCGTGCTATGCTTCAGTAATAGCACAGACTGGCTTCAGGCTTTAGTTGAGGAGTAAATATATAAATTCATGGCAGTCCACTAAGACTTTTTTGAGAGAAGCAATATTCATAAAGACCATTTTGAGGGAGGTTACAGTTTTATCCGAGAATGCTCTGAGCTCCCACTTAATCAAGTCTATCTAATTGAAGTTGGATGACATGTTGTCCTGACATGTTACCGAATGGACCCTAGAACCTATGGCTCCATTGCGGTGGTTGCCCCTGAGAACTGTGTTCATTAATGCATGTTGATTGCTTCGTCCTGGTGCCTTGGGAGAGAGGCGCCTCCCTCTGGATGTAGGATTAAGAGTTGTGTTTCTTTCCAGTTTTTAGTTTGGGAGATACTGTCACACAGTGTTAAGAATGTGGGTTTTCAAGGCAGGATGCCTGGGTTCAAGTCTCTGTGTCACTGTCTTCCACCTTTGGAACCTTGTGTGCAAGCTTTCAACCCTTCTGTGCCTCATTTTCTGTAACTGTAAAATGGGGATCATGGTACCTGTGTTATCGGGTTAGTGTGAGCGTTGAACAAGTCCTCAGAAATTGTGAAAGCGAGAAAGTAAAAGTGTCTGACTCTTTGCTACCCCACAGACTGTAGCCCACCAGGCTCCACTATCCATGGAATTCTCCAGGCAAGAATATTGGAGTGGGTTGCCATTCCCTTCTCCATTAGTAAATGGAAACCCCTGTTACTAACTTTAGTATGTATATTATCATCTCATACATACTGTGGATTGTGTAATCAGTCATTATTTCCTCTTGGCACTGGCTACCCGAAAGCTCAGAGTGAAATATGTGGCCAGTGAATGAGCCTAATGACTTTTTAAGAAATTATTTGGTGATAATGGTGGAGTACTCTCCATAATCCTGATATCATCTTATTCTTACTTTTTATCCCCTCTACTTCTCTTGCTTTTCAATTTTCACTTTTCTTTAATTTTATTAATTTAATTGGCATGTTACTGTGTTGCATTGCCTGTCCTGGAACAAGCCACACAGTCGTCATCCTTGTTGTCCATTACCCGGATATTGACACCCCCTAACACTTCCTTTCACATAATAGCTCCTTATTCCTGCACACGTTCTGTGTTGTATGCAGATTTGCTAAGGAAGAGGCTTTCTCAAGGTATGATGGAGGCGTGTGTGTGTATTGACTTAAGAGAGAGAACAAGAGAGAAGCAGATCACCACCCATCTGGCTTGCATCACCTTTCCTCCATCACGTGTTTGACCTTGGGTTTAGTCCTGATTCCCCTCCTCAAAAGAGAAATAATTTACCTTGACTGATGGATGAATATGGTCCAGCCGTGGGCTGTTGGGTGTTGGTCCGATGCCCAGAGTTCTGGAGAAAACTTGGCAATTTGTTGCCAACGGTATTCCTCTACGTGATGGTAAGCTGTCTGTGTTATCCTGAAACTGCAGGTGACTTATTTTTGGAAAGTCTTCACCTTATGATGTTTCTGGGACTTTGCTTCCTTGTCAGATTCTTCACTGGCCCCAAGGCACTCACTTGACAAGCCCAGTAAGCTCTGTTCTTTGCTCTCGTGGTGCCACGGAGAAGCCCACACTCTTCATTTCCCTACAGAGTACATGTTACCATCTCTAATTATTTATTCCAGCCACTTGCAGTGCAGTGAACTCTTGAGAGTTCTTGTAGGAGATACAGATGGTAAGGAAGATTTGTTGTTCAGTCACTCAGTTGTGTCTGACTCTTTGCGACCCCATGGACTGCAGCACGCCAGGCTTCCCTGTCCCTCTCTATCTCCCAGAGCTTGCTCAAACTCATGTTCATTGAGTCGCTGATGCCATCCAACCGTCTCATCCTCTGTCACCCTCTTCTCCTCCTGCCTTCAATCTTTCCTAGCATCAGGGTCTTTTCCAATGAGTTGACTCTTTGCATCAGATGGCCAAAGTATTGGAGCTTCAGCTTCAGTGTCAGTCCTTCCAGTGAATATTCAGAGTTGATTTAAGACCTTAGCTTAAATCTTAGAGTATTAGTAATAGCATTTACTAATTAGTAATAATAATTATTAGTAGTAATAGCTGATACTGGTAGACTTGCTCAACTCTGTTAGACCAGCCATACTTGCTGCCGAACTGACTTATCAGAAACATCAAGTGAGGTACATATTATATTCATTTTGTTGGTAAAGACATTCGAGTTCAGAGAGGCTAAATGATTTGTCTACAAACACAAAGTCAGTGAGACAAGAATAAGGAAGTGCCAGGTGTCTGACCCTGGGACCTGTTCATGTCATGTCTACCCAGAGTTGCCTTGAAATCGAAAAGCTTCACTGTGCTCTCTTGCGTGGCTTATATCCCATTGCTGTTGACCTGACTCTTGCCTTATTTCATCTCAGTGGACCACCTTTGCTGTTTTAGGGTTCTGTGTCTGTTGGATGAAGGCCAGTGATGGGTGCGTAGGTGTGCAGGGGGACATAGGTTGGGGCAACAGGAAATCCAGTCTGTGCCATTTCCCAGTGGTTCCATAGTCCTGTGTGGATTCTCTGTTTTCCTTCAAGTGGTAAAAGCAGCTTTATATAATAGGGAAATTATATCCTTGTACCAGCATTGTATTAGTCATTGGGGTTTGCTTCAGCCATACCAGCTCTCACCAATGTATTTGCTTATTGGAGAAGGAAATGGCAACCCACTCCAGTATTCTTGCCTGGAGAATCCCAGGGACAGAGGAGCCTAGTGGGCTGCCATCTATGGGGTTGCACAGAGTTGGACACGACTGAAGTGACTTAGCAGCAGCAGCAGTGCCAAGAATTGGTTCCTAAACCAGATCTTTAACCAGCCTTCAGTTGTTTTGCTGATGTCCCAAGCTATTTCTCACTGCTTGAGATTGCACGGCAGGACTTTCATCAAAGTACTTTGTGCTTCCATTGGGGGTCCCTTTTCTGTCAAAATTCATGCTTCTTTCTTTCTTTTGAATATTACAAGTGCTACTGCTGTTTGGGTTTATTCCTGCAGCAGTAAGGCTATTTTCTATATCAAAATTAGGGCTTGCAACCAAGAGAAAATATTTCTCATAAATGTTTGCATAGTCTTCTAACATTTCTTACCCGAAATTGTAAAGTTGTTAGTATTACGTGCTTGAAACAAAGCCACTCTGTTTCTGAACTTGTTAAAGCTGAATAAGAGGGAAATATAAATTACCAGTTGTTGTCAAGGTGAAGTATTGAGTTAATGCTGTGTCTTTATAATGAGTTTTCTGTTCCCAACAGAATCTTTAATTGGGCAGTTCTGTTAAAAGTGTTACAGAAGATGGTGTCCAGGGCCACTGGAGCTAGTGACTTAATACAAAGAGTGAAAGAGGAGGGACACTTCTTAAAATGGCCCAAGGTCCCTTGAACATCTTTTATCAGTGATTTGGAGGCAGACAGCAAGCATGCTTCATCAAACTTGCAGATAACCCAGACCTAGGTAGGATAACTTAACACCTGAATGACAAAATCAGGATTGCAGAAGCTCTCACCAGGCTGGAGAGATGTACTGACAACAGAGATGGGGTTTAGAAAGGGAAAATGTAGAAAGTCACCTCCCTTATTGCAGAGGGTAGAAGTGGCTTGATGGCAGTGGTATGAGGAAACGTGTGGGATTCCAGGATGGGCCAGCGCTCAGCTCAGGCTGTTAACAGAGCAAGAGGTCAAGGGAAGTAGTCAGTCGAACTGGGGCTGCAGTACTGGGAGTCCCTGGTTTAGATGAGTGCTGATAAACGCGACAGTGTTTAGGACACCTGCCTTCATGGTGAAGGTCTGAGAGCCTTTTATTGGGAGGGAGGGAGGGGAGCAAAGCATGTTTTGCTTGGAGAAGCAAAAACATAGAACTTGACAGCTCTTTTTAAATAGCTTTCTTGTATAAGAATGGGGATTTTTCACTGTTTCTTCACAGGGAAGAGCTAGGATAGATGGGTAAGCTAAGATAGATGCAGGAAGCTGCATTTGGGCCTTTTTAAAGGAGTCATCTACAATCAGAGGGATGTTTTCTAAATTCTGGGTGCCCACCTGTTCAGATGGCTTCCCAGATTCTGCTTGCTGATAAAAGGGGTGCTGGAGGTGCGGGTTCTATCCCTGAGTTGGGAAGATCCCCTGGAGATGGAAGTGGCTACCCCACTCCAGTATTCTTGCTTGTAGAATCCCATGGACAGAGGAGCCTGATGGGCTACAGTCTGTGGGGTCGCAAAGAGTCAGACAGGAGTGGGCACACACGCCTGTTTGGAAGCTGTCTGTCTGTCTAGAAGGTTGTAGAACTGATGTAAGCAAGTGGATGGAAATTGGACTAGGGGACCCTATGTCTGAGTTTGTGCAACTACTTTATTATTATTATTTTATTTATCTTCTTGCTGCCAAGGCATACGGTACAGCCACAGTGAAATTATATTCTTACACTTGTGTTTTCTTGACCAGACCCTCAGTTCTCATCATTGGCAAGTGATTATAATTAATCTTTTAAATTGACATAATTAATAACATTCTATGATAATGGGCAGTAGAATTTTCATGATAATTAAGATGATTGATATAATCCTTCACTTTGGCAATGTGAAACATTGGGGGAAAGACTTGAGGCTATAATAATCCAGGGTAACAAGAGACATTGGAGAGGATGTGAGCGGGACTTTTTGAATCATCAGTGTGTCCCCAGATGCTGAGACAGCGGACCTGCTTTGCATATACTGCGTTTTCTTTTATTCTCTGTTTCTTTATTTAAATAGCTTCATTTTTAGCTTCAACATCCAGCAGATGTTTACCCCATGTTTAATTTTGAATTTATCCTTGCCTTTAAAAATTGTGTGGACTGTAAGCAAATTTATAATCTCTTTTAATTTTGAGACTTCAAATCTCCAAGGTATTAAAGCAAAACCCATTTTTGCATTAGATTTAGAATAATCCTTAGACAAATATTTTTCAAGCAAGGTCTACAATCTTTACTGTTTTGTCCCTGACCAGCATGCCCAGTGTTATGATGGAAGTATTTCTCTTTTCATTTTTTGGACAAATTATCATTTGTTTTTCTTTTGAAGACATGTTGAACACCTAAGATGGTTCTATTAAAGTTTTGAACACAAGGTCAATTATGCCAACTTCATATGAATCTGGAAAATATGAATTACAAATTTGCTTCATTTTTACTTTCAACTGGGCTGCCCCAATGCTTCGCGGGTAAAGAATCCACTTGTCGCGCAGGAGACACAGGAGACACGGGTTCAGTCCCTGGGTCTGGAAGATTCCCTGGAGGAGGGCATGGCAGCTCACTCCAGTATTTTGGCCTGGAGAATCCCATGGCTAAAGGAGCCTTGTGGGCTTCAGTCCAAAGTGTCACAAAGAGTCAGACACAACTGAGTGGCTATTATAAAGATGTCAGAGTCTTTTTGGGAAACAATATAATTTAGAATTATTGACAAGGCATGACTAGTACTCAGATAACACTTACTTAGGATGCAATGGGGTCAGGGTCAAATTGAGTTGAGCATCAACCGTGGGTTTACGGTTCCCTGCAGTCATTGTAGCTTATCCCAGAAGTTTCATCATTATTAATATCACTCTCCCTTCTTTTACATTTTAGGTGGTTGCCTCTTTGATGAGCCTTACAGCACGTGTGGATACAGTCAGGCTGTAGATGATGACTTCAACTGGGAGCAAGTGAACACCTTGACCAAACCAACCTCTGACCCATGGATGCCATCAGGTTTGCTCTCAGTTTTAAGTTCTCTTTTTAAAAACAAAGGTGCAGAAGAGTCTTAATATCACAGTCAGTGTCCCCTGGGTGCTGGTCAAATGAGTGAGGGTGTTGGGTTTTGAGTTTGGTGGCGAAGGCTGGTTATCTTATAAGGATGGTTCAAGAGAACCAATGACAGAGAGTTGACCCTTGTATCTCTACCTTTAAAGTCTAATTAAAGTTTACTTCTTTTATCTTTGGATTCATCCTTGCTAGGTTAATGAGCATCACCCAATGGGATCCTTTCCCGGGAAGCAGAAATTATGGGAAATAGATTGATGTCTCTTCTGGCAAATGTGTCTGGTAGTTAGAACTCTAGCTGGGGAATCCAGATAACAAAGCCTCCATCACAAATAGGAGACCTGGGGAGGTGATTCACCTTGCACCTGGGGAATCTAGGAAGATGCTCGTGGTCTTGAAAGTATTTGGATAAAAAGGTCTGCATACATGTGGATCCTTTTTCCACTGTAGAAACGCTTAGTAAGTTTTCTGATGAGTGAGAAACATTTGACCAGCAAGATTCTACTTCTTCTTTGTAAGGAAGAGCAGGAAGATGATGACTTATGGACTCTGATCAGATTAGAGGTTGATCATTTTAATAGACACTGACTTTAGGCTGTGCGTTGCCCATCCCTTTAAAATGTTAGATGTGCAGATTCACTTAACAAATGGGGTGATGAGTGTACCCCATTCAGGATTCAAGCTGAAAGAGATGTTATTCTAATTTGGGTTTCAGATAAAGCACAATTTTTATACTTTTTAAGTGGCTATTGAGGTCTTCATTCATGTATCTAAATGTAGCAATCTTTACATTTATTAAGTAATCTTGGAAAGGTAGCTTGTGAACATGAAGTAGGGTTTAATGTTGTTTGGTGAAACTTTCACAATTATGATGCCCACCACGTTCTTCCCACCTCCTTCCCACGTTTAACTCCTTATAACTTCAAAGAGAGGAACCTTAAGCTCCTGAGCACTGTGGTTTAAACTGGACCTCAAATCTATCCTAGTTCTTGATGACTTCCCCACAGCTGACCATCTCCTCCTCTGTCTCTCTCTTTCTCATGTAAGTAAGTGCTTTTGACTGTTGTGTTTGAGTCAGTGGTTCTTTAGTTGTTTCTCCAGTCTGATCTGGTTTCATTCTTGTCAGTGATGGTGAGCTGGAGGGGGCACATAGCAGCCCCCCTCGGGGGAGCTGACCTCTCCCAAGTGGCTTCTCACCTTGAAGGCCTTTGTTCTCACCTGCTCTTAATGAAAGAGTATGTGTGTGTGGAGTTAGGTGCTTGGCCCTCAAAAAACCAGTAAACAGGCCAGGTTGGTGGAAAGGAAAGCTTGCTTTATTTTAGATGCTGACAAGGGGGACGGGCAGGGTGGTGGACATCTGTCCAAAGACTGACTCTCTGTCCCCACAAGCAGGGGGTGAGAGCTTTTATAGATGGAGTGGGGAAAGGGGTTACATGCAGAAACAGCACAGTCCTCTCTAACAGTCATCTTCGAATCGGTCATCAATGGTCTGACCAGCAACACCATGGTTGTTTCAAGTACAGTTAATCTCAGTTCCAGGGTCCATTTGTTCCCATTTCTTTTAGTCAGGTCTCAGCATTGTGGCAGCTCATGTCCTGGGTACAGTCTGGTCACGGTGTGGTTAACTTCTCCACCTGGTGCTTTGGTATCTACGAGACAGCTCCCAGGATATGGCTCAGAATATCATCTATAGCCCCTGAGAAAGAACTGAAGGTCCTTGACTATGCTTAATTGCTACATTATTATTATTTAGTCTCCTTCGGCTGTTTTCCTTTGTTTCAGCATCTCTCACTGCTCTGAATAAATGTATCCTTTGCCTGAAGTTTCCCACAGACAGGAGGCAGGCAGAGGACGGGGGTGGGGGGACAAGGACACAGGGTCCTGCTCCGTTTCAGTCTCTCTCTCGAGCCTGGGTCCAGGGAGGCTGGGAGGATACTCAGACTCAGTCTTGGGCGTTTTCTCCACAGGAGTGAACCTGGGTTTTCTTTGTTTGTTATTTTCAAATTTGGTGAACATTTTGTAATTCTCCACAGTAGGTACTTGGTTTCATTTTCGTGGTCCTTTAGATTGAAGCCTGACTTGGAAACGCCGACTTTTACAAAAGAGCCTCAGTAATGCTGGATCTTCAGCAGCCTCCGCTGGCTCTATTTTTGTTACAGGATGGCCTACCTCTCTCTACAAAGGAGGGCAAGGAATAGCTTCTTGTTACCATTCATCCTTTTCTTCTTTGTGATGTCCCATAAGACCATCTCAGACCAAGCTGTCCAGGCTTTAAACACAGAAAGGGTGGGTTTCTAGCTGAGGCCATTGCAAAGATGATAACCCACCCAAAGACCGGCTGTGCTGTGGAGCAATCGGTGGGGTAATTGAAGCAACACAGGTGAAGTGACTTTGCAAAGTTTTGGCCTTTGAAGGCCCTTCTGCCTTTGGAAGAATGAAGTGGAGGCATTTTAAATATTCCTCCTGAATTTATTCCTCTTCTGTTGATTAATAGAAAACTTGGGGGTTCATATTAGGACTTTTGCATGTGGGCTCTTAGCTACACAACCAGGGATGAAACCCACACCTTCTTCATCGGAAGGCTCAGTCCCAACCACAGGGCTGCCAGGGAAGTCATTCTGCTGCTGCTGCTGCTGCTAAGTCGCTTCAGTCGTGTCTGACTCTGTGCGACCCCATAGACGGCAGCCCACCAGGCTCCCCTGTCCCTGGGATTCTCCAGGCAAGAACACTGGAGTGGGTTGCCATTTCCTTCTCCAAAGCATGAAAGTGAAAAGTGAAAGTGAAGTCGCTTAGTCGTGTCCGACTCTTAGCGACCCCATGGACTCCAGCCTACCAGGCTCCTCTGTCCATGGGATTTTCCAGGCAAGAGTACTGGAGTGGGGTGCCAGTGCCTTCTCCGGGGAAGTCCCTATAGCGAGTTCTTATTAGTTATCCATTTTATATTATAGTATTGTGTGTATGTCAATCCCAATATCCAAATTTATCCCTCCTCCTCCTCCACCTTGGTAACCATAAGTTTGTTTTCTACATCTGTGACTGTCTTTCTGTTCTGTAAATAGGTTCGTTTGTACCATTTTTTTTGGATTCTGCATGTAAGTGATATCAAATCCAATCACTTTATGTATTGCAGTGCATCATGTGATTTCACATGTAGACTAAAAGGTATTGATTATTTCATGGTACAGAAATATCCATACAAGTTGACAATGGTTAATGTTTTTTTATATTGTTAAAGTATGTGTTTTTGGACCTCAGGGCTCCAGTTTTATGAAATGAATATTTAACATGCTCCATATCTTATGTATTAGAAGTGTGATCCTGTTTATAAAAAAATTTAAAGAATAAGTTCATCCATGGGGCTTCCCTGGTGGTCCAGTGGTAAAGAGTCCACCTTGCAATGCAGGGAACATGGGTTCAGTCCCCAGTCCAGGAGGATTGATCCCACATAGAGCAGCTAAACCCATGTGCCACGACTACTGAGCCCATGCCCTGGAGCCTGTGCTCTGCCGCAGTGAGAAAGCCGAACTAGAGAGTAAGCCCCGCTCACTGCACCTAGGGAAAGTCTGTGCGCAACAACAAAGACCCCATGCAGCCAAAAACAAATAAATAAGTAAAATTTTAAATAGAAAATAATTTCATCCATAATATTGAAAAATTAAAGGCAGCTTACAACCATAGTGAATAGTGAAAGTTGCTCAGTCATGTCCAACTCTTTGCAACCCCATGGACTGTATCCATGGAATTCTCTAGGCCAAAATGCTGGAGTGGGTAGCCTTTCCCTTATTGAAAAATTAAAGGCAGCTTACAACCATAGTGAATAGTGAAAGTTGCTCGGTCATGTCCAGCTCTTTGCAACCCCATGGACTGTATCCATGGAATTCTCTAGGCCAAAATGCTGGAGTGGGTAGCCTTTCCCTTCTCCAGGGGATCTTCCCAACCCAGGGATCAAACCCAGGTCTCCCACATTTCAGGTGGATTCTTAACCAGCTGAGCCACAAGGGAAGCCTAAGAATACCGGAGTGGGTAGCTCATCCCTTCTCCAGCAGATTTTCCCGATCCAAGAATCAAACCGCGGTCTCCTGCATTGCAGGTGGATTCTTTACCAACTGAGCTATCTGGGAAGCCCAAGAAGAAAGGCATTTGTACCCCCATGGTATAAATAACCTCTTAGAAGGCTATAATGAAATAAATGGGGCCTTGAGGTGAGGTGAGGTGAAGTCGCTCAGTCGTGTCCGACTCTTTGTGACCCCGTGGGCTGTAACCTGCTAGGCTTCTCCGTCCATGGGATTCTCCAGGCGAGAATACTGGAGTGGATTGCCATTTCTTTCTCCAGGGGAAATGGGGCCTTAGTACTGGAAAAACCTCAGTGCTCTTCCAGGTTTTGCAGTGTGCTTCCTGGGCAACCTCACATGGCCCCCACATCTTGGTTTTACATAATGCAAATTGGTAATGGCAGGGTTGCCAATCTTAATGCAGGTGCTGTGAGTGAGGATTAAGTCATTTCCGTGGCTGCCCATGTGAAAGGCAGAGAGAGGCCTGTGCAGGATGTAGGAGCAAGGTAGACTCTTAGCTCGATGACCCAGAAAATAGAAAAAAAAATTGCCTGCATATATTTGTTTTGGGAAAAATGATAGATTAACAGTGAGAGGAACTGCAGTTTCCTCGTGGGGCACATTCATCAGGCATCCTTTCCTCTTATTGGGGAAGATGTCCCAGTGTATTCACACTTCAGACTGAGCGACAAAGACCAGACGACTTTGGGCTTGAAAAGACATGTTTCCTCCTTAAATTTCAGTGTGTATCTAGTGGGTAATATTTTTGGCACAGAGCAGTCACACAGTTGTTTAATTATCTCATTCATTCTTTGAATCTGTCAACATTCACAATTATTTATTGAACACCTGCTCTGTACAAGGCATCATTCTAGAGGCTTGGGCTTCATCACTGAGTGAACCCAAAAAGGATGCCTTCGCCGACAATGCTCCCACATTCTGGTGAGGTGATTCTTGCATTGCCAAAAGACCAGATCCTATAAGACCATGTTTCCCCTCACTCATTAATGACTTTCTGAATGTAAAAACGTAAAAGGTAATATACAATTCAGTTCATCGGGGTAGCATCAAATTTAGATTTCTTGGCTGTGCTGTCTCTTAAAAAGACACAAAAAACAAAAGCTGAGCCAATATATATATATCTATCACAATCTCAGGCAAGTGGCAGCACTGTGTCTTCTGGTAATTCTCCCTTATCAACCAAAGTAATCTTGCGCACCCAAATAACTCCTAGCCGTTGCTAGCACTTACTTCTTTGCTGTGCATCCTCTGATTTTTGTGATGGTCTTGGGAGGTCAGATGGCATTATCTCTGTTTTACACCTTATTAGGACTCAAATTCAGAGAAAGTGCACCTGCCCCAGGCTTATGCTGCTGCTGCTGCTGCTGCTAAGTCGCTTCAGTCGTGTCCGACTCTGTGCGACCCCAGAGACGGCAGCCCACCAGGCTCCCCCGTCCCTGGGATTCTCCAGGCAAGAACACTGGAGTGGGTTGCCATTTCCTTCTCTAATGCATGAAAGTGAAAAGTGAAAGTGAAGTCGCTCAGTCCTGTCCAACTCTTATGGACTCTCATGGACTGCAGCCTACCAGGCTCCTCCATCCATGGAATTTTCCAGGCAAGAGTACTGGAGTGGGTTGCCATTGCCTTCCCCACCCGTTTTGCTGTTTTGAGTGTTGAGGGTAAACGTCCCACCAGAGCACGGGCATCTGGTGGGGGTGGGGGCAGCCTTCATTCCAGGTGGGAGCTGTGTGGATTGCCTTGACATGGGCACAGAGGTTCTCCTTGTGGGGCTCTGCCCCCTCCGGGTCAGATTCTGGCTCTGGGTCTTCACAGTCATGGACCTCGCCAGGCTCTTTAGCTCTTGGGTCCCCAGTCTCCTCACGGGTGTAGGACGAGTTAGTTGTCCGCATTTGTGGCATGGTGGCCAAGGGCCTGACTGTCAGGGCTGCAGCGGCAACAGTGGAGTCTTCCCTCTGCTGAATGAGTCCCCCAGAGGCAGAAGGCAGGCAGCTGATAAGCAGACAGACTTGGTGGCTCCGATGGTAAAGAATCTCCCTACCATGTGGAAGACCTGGGTTCGTTCCCTGAGTTGGGAAGATCCCCTGGAGAAGGGAACGGCTATCCACTCCAGTATTCTGGCCTGGAGATTTCCATGGACAGAGGGGCCTGGTGGGCTACAGTCCCTGGGGTCAGACACGGCTGAGCAAGTTTCACTTTATAGCACCATGGGGAGACATGCTAAGAGCCGTGAAGGAAAACTGAACAGGACAAGGGCTTAGCGAGGGATGGGAGCAGCAGATAAGAACAGCTGCTCTCTGAGCAAAGATGGGGTACCCTCGGGGACAGGAGGCCAGGGCCTCCCAAAGGGAAGAGCAGGGACAAAGACCTGGGGGCTGGTCTGTGGGCAGGGGACCATCAGCCCTACAGAGGCCCTGAGGCCTTGGGAAGGCATATAAAACCCACCTCATGAGGCGATTGACCAGGGGAGACCAAATGGTCCACTTGAGGAGCTTTGCCTCCTACCTGGCCCAGCACGGCGTTCAAGAAGAGTCCTCCTTTTATCGTTATTAAGTGACCTTTCAGGAGCAGTTGGCATGAATCCATCTCTTAGCTTAATTTGAACTCTGTGAAGTGGGTAGTTTCTGCTGATTTCTTATTTTCTCTTCTGCTGCTGCTGCTGCTGCTAAGTCGCTTCAGTTGTGTCCGACTCTCTGCAACCCCAGAGACAGCAGCCCACCAGGCTCCCCCGTCCCTGGGATTCTCCAGGCAAGAACACTGGAGTGGGTTGCCATTTCCTTCTCCAGTGCATGAAAGTGAAAAGTGAAAGTGAAGTCGCTCAGTCGTGTCTGACTCCCAGCGACCCCATGGACTGCAGCCCACCAGGCTCCTCTGTCCACGGGATTTTCCAGGCGAGAGTACTGGAGTGGGGTGCCATTCTAAGTGATACCAAATAAGAAACAAAAGGTATAATTTCTGTATGGATTAAATAGAAAGCTAAAAGAAGCCCATTAAAATGTAAACCTTTTTTGCCAGGATGGTGGGATTTGGTATAATTGTCCTGTCACTTATATCACACATTTTTCTTAATAAGTTTAACTTCGTGGTAAAAAATATTATAAGTACTTAAAAAGTCTTCTTTTGAAAAGTGTCTGGATTTTTAATAATTAAGTGTTCCAAGGGAGCCAGTGTATTCTGTAAGACTACTTATTTCAATAATTTATATTCAGTGTTCCCATGAATGCTCTCCTTTAGATTTATCCTAAATTCCTGTCTTGTCTGATTGGAAACTGTTACAAAAAGTGGCTGGCTATTTCTTAAATATTTGCTAAAAAGTATGCAAGTCAGCCTGTATCTATAAATATATACATTTTTAACATAGGTTTATTTCTTGGTTAAGTTCCCGTAAAATTGCACAGGATGACATCATGGGTTATGTGAGAGCAAGTAATGAAATAAACAGGCAGACCAGTGGTGACAGAAACTGTAAATCTCTCTGAGTCTGAGTGGAGGAAGGGCGAGAGGGACGAGGGCTGGGCTCCAGGGGCATGGGACACCAGGCAGCTGCGATCGCCGGGCTGAGACCTGCACACCCAGGAGCTGGCGGGCACCCCCGTTTCCTCTGTTTGCTGTGCAGGTGCCCTGGAGCTGGGCCGGGCCCTGCTGTTGGAATGAAGGAGGCTGGAGAGAAGGAACAGTCTTGCAGTCTTCTGAGCTACCTTGGACGGCAGAGGGGTCGTGGGTGGGGCTGGGCTGAAGACCGGAGAACCCGTGGCCTGAGGTCGTCTTGCCCTCAGGTCCAGCCGGCGGCAGCCTCTTTTGATGGAGGGTAGATGTTTGGGTTAGAGGGGTTTGGGGTGGGCCGCTGGGATGCTGGCTGGCAGATGGACAGTGGCGTGAAGCTGCCCTCACGCAGACACTGGCGTGGGGAGTGCCTGGGCCATTCTGTGTGGCCAGGGGCTCTGGTCACCCCCGTCTCCAGCCTGCGTCAGGCCAGACCTTCACAGGGGCGAGGTCTCCTTTTAGCACCTCGGGGCCTTCCGTGGTTCAAGAAGCAGAAGAGAATGAATACATTCAAAGATGAACTAGTTGAGCATGGCTTGTTCTTTTCACCATAAGACCAAGAGGGAGATGAAGACCCTTCTCTCTTTGAGGCTCCAGCCTGTGAGGCCCTGGGTGCGCTCTGGGCACTGGATGTAGTGATGATGTGGGGCCAGTCTCCCAGAGCTTCTGCCAGCTCTAGTGGGGGCCTGTCTGCTTCCCAGTCAGAGGCCAGGGGCAGAAGGCCGGCAGAAGGCCTCCAGGAGGAGGCGGCACCCAAGAGGGTCCAGGGGAGCATGAGGAGCAGGCCAGAGCAGGGGGCAGGCCGGGTGGAAAGAGCGCCCTGTCTGAGGCAGTGCTGGCCGAGGGCAGGGCACAGGAGCTGCAGAGGGTTGGGACTGCAGGCATCGTGGACAGGGAAGAGGGGGCTGGGGGGCGAGGCTGGAGGAAGGACCCCGCACCTTCACAGAAGCCACCCTGAGCTGGTGGAGGATTCCTAGGAAGGAGGCAGTGTGACTCCTGATTTCTGATTAGAGGCAGCAAGAAGCAAACTGACTGTATGAACAGAGAGAAAGAATCTCTCATACGAGGGAGCAGAAAAAAATAGAAGAAGAAAACTTGGTTAGTAAATAAGTATCACAAAGCAGAGAAATATGTAGGAGAATTCCCTAGTTCTTAGAAGATTTATGTTACAAGTGTGTGTGTGTGTGACAGAGTATGTGTGCACACGTGGTAACATGTTGTGTGTGCATGCTAAGTTGCTTCAGTCATGTCTAACTCTTTGTGACTCCATGGACTGTAGCCCGCCAGGCTTCACTGTCCGTGGAATTCTCCAGGCAGGAATACTGGAGTGGATAGCCATTTCCTTCTCCAGGGGATCTTCCAGACCCAGGAGGGACTGAACCTGCGTCTTTTACATCTCCTGCATTAGCAGGCAGGTTCTTTACCACTAGCGCCACCTGGAAAGGTGTGAACAGTTGTCAAATCTGGGTGAAGTCGATATGAGCATTTATCACGCTACTTTTTCAACTTTTCTATAGTTTCAAAACTAAGCAAAATTTGCAATAGAAACAGGAAACGAAACAGAGAGCTTCTCTGACTTTATACCAACATGATTCTCATCCATGAATGCCTCTTTGGCAAAAAGCTATCCTGTCAAATTTCACTGAAAATATTTATATTTAAAAAACCCAAGTTGACCCCTGTTTTCTCTTCTGAGCATCTCTGCATGATTTCTTGGTCTTTCCTGGAGAGGTTTAGTGGAGCTGATGGGCCGATGTAAGTGACACACTTCAGAGAATTAATTTTAGGGCTTTCTAAAATGGGATGGATGCTTCACGCTGCAGTCTTATGCCTCAGTGGGTGAACCAACTATAAAGATCGTTGTCCCATTGGCAGCTATTTTGGTGGCTAACTGGAACTTTGTAAGAAGACACATAAGGAGTTATTACATTTTATTTTTGGATACATACTTGCATTCATTTGTCTCCTGTCCATAATCTGGGACTGAGCACAGAAAAATTCATAAAGAATTTCTTGGCAAGCTCTGTGAAATGATTGTGCAGATCATTATTTTAAATAAGTGGCCTTTAATGCATAGTTGACTGAGATTTTATCCGAGGAGATGATGATAAATTATATCTTAAAGTGAAATTTGAAAGCTTAAGTGGCTGAAAGGGAAATAAATACGGCTATTTAATTAACTGTCGGCTGGACATCCTCGCTCCCCTCGGTGGTGGGTGGCACACCCAGATAATTGATTACTCTGCCAACTCTATGCCAGATGCACAGGGCCACACGCCAATACACTGGCACCCTCCTAGAGGATGCCCCGGAAAGTTGGTGTTTCCAATATCCTCTTCTTATTTGAGTGCTTCAGGTTTTCTAATGCAGAGCTGCTTCTTAATTTGATTTTTTCCCTGGCGCCTTCTAGGGAGCATCTTTTCTTCTGTGACCCAGAGAAAATGTACAGAATATTGAAATCTTTGGCATAAGGCTTGGAGGCATAGACTGGGTTTGGTCCAGGCAATTTTGAAGCAAATAGGAGGAATCAATGAGTTCTTGGTGGATGCAGGAGGGCCGGGCGGGGGAGGGGGGGGTGGGAGGTCGTCGTCTTGGGAAGGGATGAGCCCACTCCCACAGTCAGCCCTTTCCTGCTGCTTCCGAATCTTCCCATCTCTGCTGACCATGACGCCTGTTCTGTTAAACACACACCTTGTGGAAATGGTGTCACCTCCCCAATTGTACTGTATAAACACAATGTGCCTGAGCTCCCCCGTTGGTCCCAACGCACTGTGGAGTGACAGGCAGCAATTTGCCAGCAGGTCAATGACTGAGCTGATGACAAGTGACCTTTCTAACACTGCAATCAATGCTTGTTATTTGGAAAACAAAATGATACAGTTTGTATTTTTCAGCGGATGGGTCATGGGAGCAGCCCACCATTGACATGTGAATTTGTTACTGGGTCTGGATGAGTCAGTTCAGACAGGAATGTTAATTTATTTGAATTGATCTGGGTCTTGCTCTTATGAAAAGGTGTTGGACATTGGGTAATGGCACAAATGATTATGAATAATTGGTTTTACATGTCAGTCAAACAGGCATTTAAAACATTCGTTTTACACAGTAGTACTGTATACTAGCTTTGGTGACATATTTTGTTCAGGTTTGATGTTTTGCAGTTGTTTTGAAATTAAAAATGATTGAGATGCGTGAATGTGTGTGTGTTTTTTGTGTGGTATTAAATGCTACATGTTTGTGGTATTTAAATAGCATCTCTCTGCATGTTTCCTGAAATGGTTGTTGAGGCCCTGTGAATACATGGTCAGGAGGGTGCATAGCTTTGGGGAGAGATCCTGGGAGGAGACTAGCTGCCAGCTCTCCTGTTCTGGAAACAGGGGGGGGCGTGTGCACCCCTGTGCCCTCTGTTGTGAGTGTGGCTGCACCTGCTGTGGCTGGTGGCTGTGTGTGCAGGTGACACCTGTCCCTTTCAGGCAGAAGCTTCTAGAGTCAGATTCTCCATGATGTCTTCCCTTTGTCTTGCCTCGGTGTTTCAGGTGCTTTTAGCGCAAGTGACAAAATGTAGAAATGATGCCCCCCCCCAAAAGCCCCCTGCTGCCAACACACTCAGACGTACATGCACACCTGAGCACTGGGGGCAGATGCCCGAGTGGGAGAAAAACTTCCTGTGTGAAGCCCCTGAGATTTGGGCATTGTACGTTTTTTTTTTCCCATATTTTTAATTTAATTCATTTATTTGGCTGCACTGGATTTTAGTTGCAACATGTGAACTCTTAGTTGTGGCATGTGGGATCTAAGTCCCTGACCAGGGCTCAAATCTGGTCCCTTTGTGTTGGGAGCGCAAAGTCTTAGGCACTGAATAGGCAAGGAGGTCCCTTGGGATTGTTTTTGAATGATTCATAAACTTTTTGGACTTAGGACATTTTTTTTGAATATCCAAAGCACTTTTGATATTCATATTTTCTGGATTGAAATGTTAAACTGAATAATTTTGAAAACAGAGTACATCAACATACATTCCATTAGACATCAGAGCAGTGATGTGCAGCTGTTAGTAGTTGAGTGTGAAATGAGAATAATAAAATTGAACAATGCCCTATTATTATCAGGAAAATGGTTTTGACCTTGTGAACTCGTGGGGATTTCAGGGGTCTCTAGAAGATGCTCTGAGAACCACCAACCTAGACCATCTTAAGAGATACATGTCCCTTGATGATTGACAGTTAAAGGCTTGGAGGAGTCTGGAAAGAAAAGAAAAAGAGGGAAGGATTTTGTAAATACAGTTGATCCTTGAACAACATGAGTTTAAACTGTGTGCTTCCACTTATATGCAGATTATTTTTTTTCCGTAGTAAACACTACAATACTGCAGGAGTCAAGGTTGGTTTAATCACCGGTTCTGACCTGAATGGCGTATACAGAAGGGCCACCTCTAAGTTATACACAGATCTTTTGTCTGAGTGGAGGGTCTATACCCCTAACCCTTGCATTGTTTAAGGGTCAGTTGTATTGCAAAAAAAGCTATCCCTGAGTGTCAAAAATCACATTTTATTTCTGAATAAAGGCAGTGTAACTAGTTTGTTTATATTATTGCAACATATTCTTTCCTTATTCTAATAAATACTCATTCAAAGTGAAATAATGTACACAAGTTGCATTGTATAAAGCCACATAACTGGGAATGTTACTAGTTCTCTGAAGTTGGGTTTATGAAGTGTCATGCTATAGAAAAATTTAAGAGTAGGATTCATATTCATATATTTGAAATTGTTTGAGTATAGGTTTTCTGAACTGCAGTGGGTTGGATAAAGTGAATTATTTAAACTCATTCTTTATGAGTAAGCCTGTATAAAGTCATTCAGTAGTGCCACTTCTGAGATTTTAAACTGTGGAACTGTTGTATATATTGTTGTGATACAATAATTTCAACCCCTTTATTATGAAGTGCATAGTGACACAGTGATATAAAGATGGTTGAGCATCATTCAGGGTGACTAGGAATTGTGCTGGATAGAAATTGCATAGGAATTGATGACAAATTCTTAGGTGAACCTACCAGTCACACAGCTCCTATCAATAGCCCTGCTATGTAAGGGGATACATTTATTTCCAAAGACATGAATTCTAACAAGAATTTGGTAATATTTAAAAGGCATTGACTGACTCAATGGACATGAGTTTGAGTAAACTCCGGGAGTTGGTGATGGACAGGGAGGGCCTGGTGTGCTGCAGTCCATGGGGTCGCAGAGTTGGACGTGACTGAGCAACTGAACTGAGCTAAAAGGCATGATGGAGAAACCTCTCCTAACTTTAATGTTAATATAGCCATGAGAAGAGTTACCAAGGAAGTCTAGTGATCTTTATAGGTTTTTACAACTTTGAGAGATAGTTAATACTTAAGCTTGAGGATTCTTTATCAGCTGAGCCACAAGGGAAGCCCAAGAAAAGTGGTTGAGTGGGTAGCCTATCCCTTCTCCAGTGGATCTTACTGACCCAGGAATTGAAGCAGAGTCTCCTGCATTGCAGGCAGATGTGGGAGACCTGGGTTTGATCCCTGAGTTGCGAATATCCCCTAGAGAAGGGAGAGGCTACCCACTCCAGTATTCTGGCCTGGAGAATTCCATGGACTATATAGTCCACGGGGTTGCGAAGAGTCGGAAATGACTGAGCACTTTCAAGCTTGAGGAAGAAGACAGATGTGGTTGACCTTTCTAGTTCTTTCTAGCACTAGAAACTTTTCTCCTTTTTCAGTAAACCCTTAGGCAGCACCTGCTGTGGGCAGGCACTGTTTTTGTGTCCCAAGCGATAATGTCGTGAACAACCTAGGTGCAAAGAGGCAGTGTTTTCCTTGACAGAAGGTATTTCCTTGACGAAGTTTTAAAATAGAATAACGCGCTGAATAGAAGACAAGAAAACTAAACTCGTGCAGTGGCAGGGACTCACTAAGGATTAATTTAATCACTAATTACCTACTCATTATGGTGGCTTTTGAAGCCTGGGACTCACTTTAGAAAGTCCTTGTTATTCGGAGTCCCGGCAGGCTGAGAACGCTTTAACAGGCTTCCTAAGAAGATCTGATGCGAAGAGCTGAGTCATTTGAAAAGACCCTGATGCTGGGAAAGATTGAGGGCAGGAGGAGAAGGGGATGACAGAGGATGAGATGGTTGGATGGCATCTCCGACTCAGTGGACATGGGTTTGGGTAGACTCTGGCAGTTGGTGTTGGACAGGGAGGCCTGGTGTGCTGCAGTTCATGGGGTCGCAAAGAGTTGGACACGACTGAGCAACTGAACTGAAGATGACCTGACGGCTGTGATGTACAGTCAGAAGTGGCCATCTGCCCACTGGCTGTGGCAGGCACCAACAGCTGCCCGAAGATGCCAAGAGACACCCTTCTCCTTTCTTAGGTAGAACTGTATAGAGGGAGGGCTCCTCCACTGATGGAGTCCTCTCTATAAAATGCCTGAGCTTGACTCATACTGATCCAAGAAGTGGAGTGTTTTCTTTCATTTCAACCTTTAAGTAACAGAAGTATATACTTGTGACTGGTGTGGCCAGTCACACTTTCTTACCCCTGAAATAAAGTGGAATGATATTTTGTCTTCTTACTAATGCATTTTTTAAAGAACTTTAAGTGTTCATTTTATATTGGAGAATATTTGATGTACAGTGTTGCATTAGTTTCAGGTGTACAGCAAAGTGATTCAGTGTATCTTTATAAGATTTTAATCAACTTGTAGCCAAATCACTTTCTAATTCGGGCAGTTCCTCGAGTCCCCCAGCAGGTGGAGATATGCAGTTTTTTTGCTCTCTGTAGGGGCTGCTTCTTGCCCCTGTGATCAGGCTACACTTCAAGATGCAGAGAAAATGCAATGTCAGGTTCTACAGGTCAGCTAGCAGCTGTGTTCTCTGCTCCCCATCACCCCCCACCCCCTTATGCCTGGTTAAGAGCCTCTATTTATTTCTGCATTTTGTAAGGTCTTCATCATTAGCAACCTTCCCCAGCACATAAGAACAATATTTTCTTGGATGACATACGCGCAACAAAGCCAAGAGCAGAAAAGCCGCTGCACCCCAGGGAGGAGGTTTAAACCTTCTGTGATCTCCCTGCTGGCCACACCCCTCTGTGTGCTGACTCAGAATAAACCCCAGAGGTCAGATCTTGTTCAGCCAGCAGGGTTGACGTTGGTCAGAGATTCTGTGAGCTCCGCATCCAGAGTACAGAAAGAGTATCCTCATTTGCGTCTTTCCACACCCACTCAAACAGTTCAGTTCATCCTCTGTCACCTTCTTCTCTTCCTGCCCTCAATTTTTCCCGGCATCTAGGTCTTTTCCAATGAGTTGGCTCTTTGCATCAGATGGCCCAAGTATTGAGGCTTCAGCTTCAGCATCAGTCCTTCCAATGAATATTCAGGGTTGATTTCCTTTAGGATTTACTGGTTTGATCTCCTTGCCCACACAAAGGAATGGAAAACAGTCCTGGTTCCAAGGAGTCTTCTGATTCAAGTGATTTGTTTCTTTTCTTTCCTTCTTGATTCACTTATATCATTCCACTCAGGAGTTAAAGAAGAGATCTTCCATCTAAGACAAACTCCATGAAACCTTCCAAAAATATTAATTGTAGGGAAGGCCTTTAAAATCTTGACATGTGTTGCATTTCCTGCTATTTCTACTAATCAGTGGGGGAACATGATTGGTTTTCAGATTCTTACGTCCAGTGCTTTCTGAGCTGTTAAATTTTCCTCCAGTGCATTAGAAAGGGAAGAAAGGTAACATCCGGAGTCATTCTTGGGAGCAGCTGCTAAGCTTGAGAACTGCAAGTGAGAATTTGGTTAACAAAAATATCAATAGATGGAAAACAACTCAACAACCAAACAAGTAAAAAAAAAAAAATCCAATTGTGACCAAAGGCTTTGTTCTTTAAGAAGCTAGTAGTTTATCATATTTTTGTACTATTAGACTTTAATCTATAATTTGAAGATACAGTTTACAAATAGGTTGTTTTCCAAGGCAAATCATTAATTTCATTCATGAGAGGCATTTTCATTTACTTTGTACGTCTTTGTACAGCAAATGCAATGATGATTCCACAAATGTCTGTTGAATTATTGAATGAGTTCTGAGAATAGGATTCATCCCAACTTAATAGGTCCTGTGATCTACTTCCTTACTTTCAAATTAAAGAACTTTCTAAAGAAAATGAAGCTCTTTTTGTGTTTATTTTTCTTTTTTCCTGAAAATGTATAGAGTACAAAGATGTACTAGATACCATGACAAATAAATCTCAAAGTCTCAGTGTTTCAATACTGGAGGCACTTATTTTCCTTGTATATAACAGTCTAGAGTGGTTCCAGTTTGGAGGTTTGGGGCTTGGGAACCCTGTTGTAGACAGACATTCAGGTTGAAAAGGATCTGCCATCTTTAGCACGTGTTCTCCAAGATTGCCCTCAAGTGAGCATCTAGCTGAAAAAGAACAAAGTCGTGGAGGGTGGATGAGGGAGGCTTTTATAGACAGATTTGGAATGGGAGAGGAAAAAGTCATGGGATCTTGATGACCTGCAAAGGCCAGAGGGTGTCCCGTTTAGTGAGTGTCACCCACAAAAGAAAAAAAAAGAGCACTGAGTGACTCACCTGCAGTCCCTGCCACACTTGGCCTTTTTGTTGCTGTTGTTCAGTTGCTAAGACGTCTCCAGCTCTTTGTGATCCCAAGGACTGCAGCACACCAGGATCCTCTGTCCTGCACTGTTTCTTGGAGTTTGCTCAAATTCATGTCCATTGAGTCAGTGATGCTATCTAACCATCTCATCCTCTACTACCCCCTTCTGTTTTTGCCTTCAATCTTTTCTGGCATCAGAGTCTTTCCCAATGAATTGGCTTTTCCCATCAGGTGGCCAGAGTGTTTTAGCTTCAGTGTCAGCATCAGTCCTTCCAGTGAATATTCAGGGTTGATCTCCTTTAGGATGGACTGGTTGGATCTTCTTGCTGTCTGAGAGACTCTCAAGAGTCTTCTCCAGCACCACAGTTGGAAAACATCAATTCTTTGGGACTCAGCTTTCTTTAAGGTCCGCTTGGCCTTTATTTAAGAAAAGATCATAATCCTTCCTGGTAAATTATTATAAGAGAAAATCACTTTAAGTTGAATATAATGATGGATTTCTTTTCCTTTAAAGGAGGAATTAATTTATCAAGAGTAACTAAAAAGTCCAGTTAATTGATCAAGAGTAACTTTGGGGAACTTAACTTTATGGTGTCTTAATAGAAAAGTCAGTGAAGAATTAATCCATAACTGGTAGATCTTGCACATCATGAGCCTTTCCTAAGCCCTATGTTATTAAACCAGATCATAATATTTCTCTAAAATAGATATTCTCTTACCTTAACTGTGAGAAGATAATTTCCCAGATACAGCAAAGATATATGAGCATATATTGCTACTTAATTCAGTAAAGTAAATATCATTGAATAAATGTCAGCTTTTCCAGGGAAATCACTGTATATAACCTCTCTGGATAATATATTTATAAAAAAAAATCGATATTGAGAGTAAACAGATTCTTAATACATCCGAAGGAGCTTCCTAATAAACCTGAATGCCAGTTCATAATTTAAAGCTATTGATACCAATGGGTGTTTACAGATGACATCATCATCACTTTAGTAGATTATTCTTCATGGTAGTCGGGTGCAATGTATCAAATTCTTTTAGCCTTGGGGTCGGGAGAGGTAGTGTGTTGTAGAGGTGTGTCAGGACCACTCTGGATTTTCTTTCTGTGCAAGAAAATTCCAGCGGGTGCAGAGCCCACAGGCACTTCCGTTCCCTTTCATTCTGTTCTTTTCTGACAATGCTTCTCTGGGGTCTCGCGGCTCTCAGCCTATCAGTCCTCTGACAGCAGCTGTGCGCAGCTTCCTGGGGCTCGTTTGTCTCATTATATGGGCTTGTATTTCACAAACTTTCAGTGCCCACTGATCATATGACTGACACATAATACATTTTTTGAAATGAAAGGTCATTCACAAATTTTACTTTCTTTTTAATTTTTATTTTATATTGGAGTCTAGTTGATTTACAATGTCATGTTAGTTTCAGGAGTCCAGCAAAATGATTCAGTGAAACATATGCATATTATAGCTATTCTCTTTCAAAGTCTTTTCCCGTTTAGGTGATTACAGAATCCTGACTAGAGAAGGTAAGTGTTGAAAGGTTGTATTTTACATTGGCAAAAATAAAAGTGGTTTCTTTCCTGATGTCTTTGAAAAGACATCTGTTTTCCACTTACCTAAAAACCTGGCCCTTGAGGTTTCTCGCTATGGACCATGCTAGGACCATATCAAGGGACATCTCACACCCAAAGTCTGGAAGTTAGGATATTTCAAAACTTGAAGATAATAATAGGTAGATCTCCAAAGCATAGTGTGGTTGCACTCAGCTTTAGAAAATATTTTCTGATTCTATTGAAGTATCAGGAGTGGGTTCTTATTCTCTCCGTATTACACCCAACAGGCAGGCAGCTGTTAGCATGCTTTGAAGACTTTCAACATTATCTTCAAAAAAGGATAAATTCTAGCACACAAAGACACGTGAACAAGAGTGAAAATAGACTCTATTCTTCATATGGCCAAATCTGTATCTCACTGCTGGATCACATGGCTTACAATGTATCTGAAATTAGTATTTTTAATCTATTTTATTATCTTATAAATAACTCTACTGCATTATAATATTTTCAGTGTTTGAAGTGTTCACATGCAAACATTTAAATTACACCATCGAAAGATTATATCTTAGCATCTCTGCATTTTTTAATGGGCCAAGGATCTTAAAAATAGCACTGCACTCGTTGACTCTGAGTTTCCGGTGCCATCTGCCCGTGAGTAAATCAGGATGCAGGGTGGTCACTCGAGGACACTCCCAGCTCCTTGATGGAAGCCTGGCCAGGCCTCCTGGAGGATGACCTGAGCACTTTTCCATGTCTACACCCTGTCTTACAAAACAAGCCTCAGGGACTTCCCTAGTGGTACAGTAGATAAGACTTCTCCTGCCAATGCAGGGGACCTGGGTTTGATGCCGGGTCCAAGAAGATCCCACATGCCGGGGACCAACTAAGCCCACGCACCACAACTACTGAACCCGTGCTCCAGAGCCTGGGAGCCCCAGCTCCTGAGCCTGCACACTCTAGAGCCCATGCTCCACAGCAAGAGAAGCCTGCACACCACAACTCGAGAGCAGCCTCTGCTCGCTGCAACCAGAGGAAACCTGCGCAAAAGCAATGAAGACCCAGTGCAGCCGAAAATAAATTACTTATATTAAAAAACAAGCCTCAAAAACATCAACCTCAATGCTTCAACCCTGAAGCTGTAGACCACCAGGCTCCTCTATCCACGGAATTCTCCAGACAAGTGGGTTGCCATTTCCTTCTCCAGGAGATCTTCCCAACACAGGGATCCTGCACTGGCAGGCAGATTCTTTACTGGCTGAGTCCCTAGGGAAGCCCCAAAGTTGTAGGAAGTTCTTCCTGTAACCCACTCTGTTCTAGAGCTGTTTCACAGGCTGCCTTCAGTGGTTATCTCCCGGTAGGTACTGTGGGCAGCCGTTATCCTTCTCGACTCTACTGCTTGGGTTTTCTGTGGCCTTTGTATCTTGGTATTAGCTTGGTAGCCTAACAGTGTAGTTAGATGCAGAGATTCTCTTCTGCTTTCTCTCCGCACATAATCTGGTTCACCAGCCTTGTGGCTGGCTCCTGGAGGACCTCAAAGTGTGATAATGAGAGAGTCAATTCCTAGACAGGTTGATAAGAGGTCTGGGGTGCCCAAGGAGGAGAAAAGGGCGTCTGGAGCTCTTGAAGAGGAGATAGAGGTCTGGAATTCTCAAGGAGGAGGAAAGGACAAACATCGTTTTTTCCTCTACATTTCTTAGTCTTAGTCACATAAAACGTTTTTCTCTTTAAGCCCAGAACTGATGATTACACAAGAAACAACTCAGTTCAAACTCTGTACTAGGGATTATACAACAACAATGTATCCTGCTTGGACAGTTTCTCCTTCCTGAAAACCTTCTGGCTAATCCTGTTATCTTAAAATGTAAATTATGGGAGTGGGTCTAGTAAGATCTTTCCAAACTTGAGACATTCTTTTGATTTGTTGTAATTACTAATTATAAAAGTATATAACTCCGTTGCTAACACTAGCAGGGGGGCACTCTCCATCCCCCTTCTGATGTCTGTGTCAGAAGCTTTCTGTGTCCCCTTTCACTTTAGTAAAACTCTGCTGCACAAAAGCTCTGTATGCAGATCAGGAAGCAACAGTCAGAACTGGACATGGAACAACAGACTGGCTCCAAATAGGAAAAGGAGTACATCAAGGCTGTATATTTTTCCCCTGCTTATTTAACTTATGTGCAGAGTACATCATGAGAAAGGCTGGGCTGGAGGAAGCACAAGCTGGAATCAAGATTGCCGGGAGAAACATCAATAACCTCAGATATGCAGATGACACCACCCTTATGGCAGAAAGTGAAGAGGAACTAAAGAGTCTCTTGATGGAAGTGAAAGAGGAGAGTGAAAAAGTTGGTTTAAAACTCAACATTCAGCAAACTTAAGATTATGGCATCCAGTCCCATCACTTCATGGCAAATAGATGGGGAAACAGTGTCAGACTTTATTTTTTGGGGCTCCAAAATCACTGCAGATGGTGACTGCAGCCATGAAATTAGAAGATGCTTGCTCCTTGGAAGGAAAGTTATGACCAACCTAGATAATATATTCAAAAGCAGAGACATTACTTTGCCGACTAAGGTCCATCTCATCAAGGCTATGGTTTTTCCAGCGATCATGTATGCATGTGAGAGTTGGACTGTGAAAAAGCTGAGCACCGAAGAATTGATGCTTTTAACTGTGGTGTTGGAGAAGACTCTTGAGAGTGCCTTGGACTGCAAGGAGATCCAACCAGTCCATTCTGAAGAAGATCAGTCCTGAGTGTTCATTGGAAGGACTGATGTTGAAGCTGAAACTTCAATACTTTGGCCACCTGATGCAAAGAGCTGACTTATTTGAAAAGACCCTGATGCTAGGAAAGATGGAAGGTGGGAGGTAAAGGGGACGACAGAGGATGAGATGGTTGGGTGGCATCACCGACTCGATGGAGATGAGTTTAGGTAAACTCCAGGAGTTGGTGATGGACAGGGAGGCCTGGTGTGCTGTGGTCCATGGGGTCGCAAAGAGTCAAACATGACTGAGTGACTGAACTGAACTGACTGATACAAAAGCTCTGAGTGATCAAGCCTGATCTCTGGTCCCAAAGTTAAATCTCCTTAGGAGACCACAAATCTGACACCATTCACCATAAGATATCAGTAATCATTTGTTTTTTCCTGGGGGGATCATCTTCTGTGGAACCTCTGTAACTGGGAGTCTTTCTTTCTCTCAGGACAGCATCATTGACGTTGATAGAGGACATTAGCATGCTCACTCTGGAAAATCTCTGTTGGGTTACACAGAGATGCCACATGGAAAATTTTGCACACTTTTGGTCACTGTGAAAGGTTTATGATGGCCTCCTTCCTGAGAACTGGGGGGCAAATGCATTGTGCACAGGACAAGTCAGAGCTGACTTTTCTCTGCAACTGCACATCTCCATGGACCACTTTGGTGGCCCACCCACTGGGGATCACCAGAGTTCAGTGCTCTCAGTGCTCTCGTTTTGCCAGCTGCCATGGGCAGAATCATGACTACTCATCTCTTTATCCCTTTTCTGCCCTAAGTCCCTGGAGGTCTAGTTTCTCTGCAGTGAAGTGGACCACCTTGTATATGAGCAGAGTGTCCAGGCCTGGGTTTTATTCTCCCTCCTCAGCCTTGCTCCGCTGTCCTGACACACTTGCAGGTGGCTGGTCCATCTCCAATGCCTTGGCTGCTGGAGACACCCTCACCTATGAAGCCCCCTTCTCTCCCCATGTCCCTCGATGTTTGCTCTTAGTCCTGTGGCCTCCTGCTGCTTGTTGTGGGGGTTTCTGTGGCCCCACTGTGCTTTCTCTGAATGGTGTGATGACCCCCATCTGATATAGTCTGTCCCCGAGACCCGGGATGCGTCTCCACTCAGAGCAGCCCCATCTTTGGCGTTCAGGTGTGTTTGTTTAACACGCAGTGGTCCTGTCATTGCAGATGACAGCACAGAGGAGCGTTAATGAGGCAGATGGTCCCTGGGGCTTACCAGCTACTCAGATGCCTGTGAACTGTTGTACGTTTGCAGGCTGTTGTCTGGTGCCTTGGGAAGTACTTAATTGGGCATAGACCTCGCTTCCTACCACAGGGAGGATGCCTGTGATCTCAAAAGCAGCATGAGCCCTGGGGCTAAAGCCCCCAGAAGGCAGCCTTTTTCTGGTAAAGGCTCAGGGGCTCCCACAGTGGTCTGAGCAGTTCTGTGGGTTTTAAAGCTTCAGTCTTGGGAGCAGCTAATGCCAGCTTCAGGGTCTACAGGCCCTGCTGTGGTGGCCACTGACAACAACTCCCTCCTGCTGAGGAACCCCAGCAGGGTCCCTGGGCTTGATTTTGATGTTGACTCCCTGTGCTGCTTCCTCTGAAGCAGGGGAAGACCCTCCCATTCAAGCACGGACATGAATCAGATTCATTAGAAGGTCATCCTGTTGTCTGCTGGTTAGAATGGTCTTTCTTAACAAAGAGACAGAAAGACTGAAATGAATGAGTTTGTGATGTGCTCTCGACAGCATATTAAAAAGCAAAGACATCATTTTGCCAGCAAAGGTCCATATAGTCAAAGCTATGGTTTTACCAGTAGTCATATACAGATGTGAGTTGGACCATAAAGAAGGCCAAACACTGAAGAATTGATGGCTTTCAAACTGTGGTGCTGGAGAAGACTTTTGAGAGTCCCTTGGACTGCAAGGAGATCAAACCAGTCAATCCTAAAGGAAATCAACCCTAAATATTCATTGGAAGGACTGATCCTGAAGCTCCAGTACTGTGGCCGCCTGATGTGAAGAGCCGACTTATTGGAAAAGTCCTTGATGCTGGGAAAGATTGAGGCCAGGAGGAGAAGGGGGGATACAGAGGATGAGAGGGTTGGATGGCATCACTGACTCAATGGACATGAGTTTGAACAAGTTCTGGAAGATAGTGAAGGACTGGGAAGCATGACCTGCTGCAGTCCATAGGGTTGCAAAGTGTCAGACACAACTTAGAGACTAACCAACAACAACATTTAGCATAAAAGGGGAAATTAAATGTCCATGAAGTTTGGTAGTTTAAGAAAAAATCATGGAGACTGGTTGAACAGCAATGTGAATTATATTTAATACAACTGAACCACCCACTTAAAATGGCCAAGATGGTAAACTTTATGCTAATGTGTATTTTATCACAATATGAAAAGTATTTTTAATTTAAAACCTCATCTCCAGATCTCTTCCAGGTTTCCGAAGGTTGGTGATGAATGAGGATTTAGAAGCATATTTATTAATCATTTCAATAGGCTAAAAGAGACTTCTCCAGACCCAATCAATATGCATTATAAAAGTCAATTTTTCTACCATTTGCTCACATTAATTTTGATGTTTTTGTATTAGTGAGAATTTATGTAATATTTCATGCATATTCATTGTTCTTTTACCACAAGTTGGCTTCTGGTGTCTGGTTATAGATATTTAGGCTATATTTCTCTCTGTAATCAGACATTTTTAGTTGCCCACTAGACACATACTTCAAACTCAAGGTGTTCATTGGTGCACTTGCGTTCATGTCTTAGTTTGCCAGTCTCTGATACGTTCACTGAAAACAGCTAGTAGTCAACAAAGTGGTTAAAAATGAATATCTGAAGTACTCAGGTTTGGTTTTGATTTATAAAATTAGAGGAAAATTAGAGCACTTGGCAGTATTTTTAGTGGAAGATTTTTTTTGTTTGTTTGCTTGTGTTGAAGCTCTAGTATTCACAGTTTTTATTGTGGTAAAATGCATTCACAGTCTGTCCATCCATCACTGCTGGCTAGTTCCATAACTTTCTCTTTACCCTAAAGGAAATTCTGTGCCCATCAATAGTCACTTCCCATCCCCATCCCCACACTGCCTGCCCCTGGAAACCACTAGTCTTTCTGTTTCTGTAGATTTCCCTATTCTGAACATTGCCTATAAATGCATAGTATTAATTTTGAAACAAAATTGAAATCAGCCTTCAGGTAGTTAAACCTGTTCTCAATCAGCTTGTGGTTTGATGTTTAAAGAAATCTCAATGTCCAGCTATCTGGGGTTGATTAAACTTGGGGGTTTCCCTGTATTAGAAGGTACTAAAGCTGTTAGAGGGCTTTCCAGGTGGCAACAGTGGTAAGAACCCACCTGCCAGTGCGGGAGTCATAAGAGATGTACGTGGGTTTGATCTCCGAGTCAGGAAGATCCCCTGGAGGAAGGCATGGCAACCCACTTCTATATTCCTGCTTGGAGAATCCAATGGAGAAAGGATCCTGGCAGGCTACAGTCCATAGGGTCGTAAAGAGTTGGACACTACTGAAGTGACTTAGCATAGCCCAGCCATTAAAGTGGGCTGTAGGCACACATTTGTTGACATTTAAAATGATTTATATTATTAGCCAAGGTAAAAGTTAGATTACAAAATGATATGGTGTGATTGCATTCTGCAAAAATGCAGACACACAGATAGTATCCAGAAAGAGATAACCAAGGTCTTGACGATGACAGTTTAAGGCAGTAGCTTGTTTTTTTTCTTTTTTTTTTTAACGACCCTTCTTTAGGTCCTTAATTCCTCCTTTGTGTGCTTAAATGAGAAATAAAGGCTTATCTGTTGCCTTAACCAGCACTAAAATGGTTAGTGTAAGACTTCTTGGTATTTTAAAAATCTATTTACAGTATATTACTGTTCATTTAATTAATATCTTAGACAAAAATTTATTGCTCATACAATCTTGAAAATGAAAATACCGCAAGCAGATTGGTATTGAACCATATCAGTCTGTCTTCACGAATGCAGTTGTAGCAAAAAATCAGTGTTTGAATATTTTAAAGTGTTTTAGAAATAGATGTATAGATTAGCTTGACTAATGCAATTTCCAGAAAAGGGCAGACAACTCAACCAAGCAGTAAAATAAAGAAGTTGGACCATATATGTTAAAGCTCTTTAATTCTCCATCTATTTGGCATAGTGATGTTAATACTCATGTTATCTGCTTTTGTGACTGTAAAAAAATAATCTTTTAAATAGGTGCCTTATACCATAGTCATAAAACTGGAAAATGATTGAATCAAAGACAAGCTAGTTGAGAAACATATTAAATGATGCTTTTGTGTTATCTTGATGGAGAATGCAGCATCTTTTCATAGATTTGAGGTGAAAAATCTATTTTTGTCTAAATTCTTCTATCCGTTGTTTGTCTTTAAGATTATTGTAAGTGTTCTCAGATTCTTGACACATCTTAGTATTGAACAAACACTAACCATGCCTGTCTTCAGCTAATTTAAATCAGTCATGTGCCATGTTCCAAGGTGGATTCTTTTCACCGTATACTATTTGACAATAATGATCATAAGACTGACATATTTCATGATTTCCATGGCTAGGCATCCACTACCTCTGGTTTGCCTCCCTAAGACTCACATTTCAGCCACTTCTTAGTTATGTCCTACCAATGATCACAGATGAAGATCACTCATTTTTGTTTATTTGTAATAACTTTTAATGTGGAAATTTGAGGAAACAATATCTAGTATTCAAGGTGCCTCAGTGTAGGGTCTCATTGAGGTATCCTATGTATTTATTTATGTGATTTATTGAAGTTTTGGTGTCTCTAAGACATTTTTATTCTGAAATATACTTACAATAAAATGATTAAAATATGAATGTATCATTAAATACGGCTTCCCAGGTGGTGCTAGTGATAAAGGACCCACCTGCCAATGTAGGAGACATGAGATGTGAGTTCCATCCCTAGATCTGGAAGATCCTCTGGAAGAGGGTTGGCAGTCCACTCCAGTATTTTTGCCTAGAGAATCCCATGGACAGAGGAGCCTGATTGGCTACAACCCATGGGGTCGCAAAGAGTCGGACACAACTGAAGTGACTTACTGTGCAGCATTAAAGTACCGTTTAATAGCTATGGTACTTGGCCATAACTCAGAAACAGAACATGGTCCAAATCAAAGAAATCTCATGCCAGAGCATTTATCCTTGCCATTCACAGCTGCCTTCCCTGTCCCTGGATGTAACAAGTGTCTTGAGTTTAGCTTCTTAACTTTATTGCTTTTATTAGGATAATTTTAACACACATACACCTCAGTCCATTTCAATTTTGTCTGCTTTTGAGCTTTGTCTAAATGTAATCTTCCACTCTCTGCTGGCTTATATACTAGATTTTTTTCCTCAACATTAAGATTCAAGATAGTTATGTAGCTGTAGTTAGTTCATCTACATGGCTTGAAGATCCTCCTGTATGAAAATACCTCGTTTTGTTTATCCATCTTACTCTTGCTGGATATTTGGGTTATTTCTACTTTTAAGCTGTCATGGAATGATGCTGCTACAGATACCCGTGTGTACTACCCTAATAGGCATAATTGCACAAAGACAGAGTACAAGAATGTGTGACTTCTGCCTTCTTATCAGCACTGACCAGCATTTTCTAAGCCAACCAGCACCAAGCAGGGGACCAAAAGTTCAAGGAGAAGTCCTAGTATTGAGTCCTGTGCTCTTTCCTGAGCCCATCTCTGTGGCCAGGGACCATATAAGATACTCAAACAGGCCAGAGTCATAGTTGTCTACTCTGACTTTTAGACAATGATGTTTTGAACGTTTGCCTCTGATAGTAACAGTGTGTTTTGAGAGTTGTGAGGAGCTTTGTCACCATATTTCTGTTAATCCATCTCAGATGGGTGCATTGTCTGAATTTCTTTATCCTGTGTTATCATCATGTGAATCTGAACTCTCATATTTATTGCTAGTCTCTGATTGCCTTCTGACTCTTTATAACCCTCAGAACTGTTGCCCACCAGGGTCTTCTGTCCATGGGATTCTCCAGGCAAAAATACTGGAGTGGGTTGCCATGCCCTCCTCAAGGGGATCCTCCCGACGCAGGGGTCAAACCCTCATCTCTTGTGTCTCCTGCATTGGCAGGCGGGTTCTTTATCACTAGATTCAGTTCAGTTCAGTCCAGTCGCTCAGTCGTGTCCGACTCTTTGCAACCTTATGAATCACAGCACGCCAGGCCTCCCTGTCCATCACCAACTCCCGGAGTTCACTCAGACTCACGTTCATCGAGTCAGTGATGCCATCCAGCCATCTCATCCTCTGTCATCCCCTTCTCCTCCTGCCCCCAATCCCTCCCAGCATCAGAGTCTTTTCCAATGAGTCAGCTCTTAGTTTCAGCTTTAGCATCATTCCTTCCAAAGAAATCCCAGAGCTGATCTCCTTCAGAAGGGACTGGTTGGATCTGCTTGCAGTCCAAGGGACTCTCAAGAGTCTTCTCCAACATCACAGTTCAAAAGCATCAATTCTTCGGCGCTCAGCCTTCTTCACAGTACAACTCTCACATCCATACATGACTACTGGAAAAACCATAGCCTTGACTAGACGGACCTTAGTTGCTTTCTACAAATGGACCTGGATTTGAAATCTTAACATGTCCACGCTTGTGTTCTGCAAACTTATCCTTTAAAATCAGCACCAAGGCTTTTGGTAATGGATATCATTTGCCTGACATTGAAAAGGGAAATATTTAATTAAAGTTCCTATAAAAGTGAAATAAAATCATGCTTTTATTTGAGATCGCTTTCTTCCCTTAAGCAACCGACGGTCTCTTTCAGTCTCTGTCAGCAGATTTAATCTCACTTCCAGTAAATCCTTCTCCGTCATATTATCTTCATTTAAATACAGATGTGCTTTAGGATAATTCCATGTTCTTCATACACTGAGTACGTAATGACATCCTGCTCCCAGCGTTTCTGCCATTTGTGCTTTCACGTTTGTAAATGGGCCATCTCGACTCTTTTAAGGGCACAATTTCCTATTGAGCAAATGGAAAATATACTAGACTGTGGTTATTTCTCTGATTGGTTTTATTTATGTGAAAGTGACAGAAATACTTGAAATCACTCCCGTCTTTAATTGGGAAGCTCTGCTTTTCCCAACTCAGCCTTCATCCACGTTTCTCTGAAAATGAATCTTAGAAAAACAGCTCTGAATCTGACACCTTTCCCTCATTCCATGTTCCCAGCTTTTTGTGTGTGTGTGTGATATGTATTTATTTATTTGGCTGGGCTGGGTCTTAGTTGCAGTATGTGAGATCTTTAGTTGCGGCATGTAGGGACTTAGCTCCCCAACCAGGGATGGAACCTGGGCCCCCTGCATTGGGAGCTCAGAGTCTTAGCCACTGGACCACCAGGGAAGTCCCCACAGCCTTGTGTTTTTACATTTAACTGTGACTAATGAGTCTTCTGTAAACGTAGCATCTCTGAAACTGACCTCATCCTCTTAGCTTCTCCGCTGTGCTGTCCCCCTGTTCTGAAGTCACCAGGGTTCCTCATTTCTTCCCACATAGTTTCTACCCATTTCTTTCCAGAATGATTGCTACCAACCTGTTTGACTTTTTAGATTTTCTGAATCTCTTCAATAACCTGCTGTGCTTTTGTCTAAATCTCTTTCACGTCAATCTCACTACAAGTGAGAGAAAACCTTTCTGAAACATTAAAGTCCAAATAGTTTTGAGAATTGAGCTTGTACCCCACTCTTCCTCTTGGCAACAAGTTTAAACACAATTTTTCTGAACTTCTTAGCCCTTGTGTGTTTGATGACACTTACTTGTTCTATGTATTTCTTATTTTTTTATTTATCTGCAATATTGTGTTTCAGGTGTACAGCAAAGTGATTCAGTTATACCCACACATATGATACCTGTAGGCTTTTAAAAAGCTTGTTTGCTGCTGATCCACTTGCTCTGTTCTCTTCTCGTATCTTATGTATTCCTCTATGAAGAATGCTTAATTAAAAGGTGGTGATAGTGGTAAAGAACCCACCTGCCAATGCAGGAGACAGAAGAGATCTAGGTTTGATCCCTGGGTTGAAAAGACCCCCTGGAGGAGGAAATGGCAACGCACTCTAGTATTCTTGCCTTGAGAATCCCATGGATGGCCAAGCCTGCCTGGCTACAGTCCATAGAGTTGGAAAGAGTCAGACACGACTGAAGCAGCTTAGCACACACTTATATATTGAAAAAGAATATGAGGAAAAAATGTATCCTTTCCTAAAAAGTGGTTGCCTGATTTTTTTCTTTTTTGTTGTAGTCTTAGTTTTTTGTGTGTGATTATTTTACTACCCAGAAAGCCCCCCAAATGACCAAAAATGGCACCACTCTGTTGAGAAGTGAAAAATCAGTGCAGCCTAAGCTACTGAGACTTTGATTGTTGAGTTTGGGTGGGTTTATGTGTTTGAGGAAATAGATATCAATATTTGACTGTGTGCAATTTTTGACTTTATTTTTACATTTGACTCCGTGTGGGTGAAGTCTGCCCAAGTTTACTGCCTGTCACATGGGTGTCAGTCTTGCCTCACATAATTAGGTACTCTAGAAGTGCAGGCGTTGCCTTTTATTTTTCTGTTTCAGATTCTTAACATTCTTTTCTAAGTTTAATGATTGACTAGTATATTTTTGTGGCTCTCCCAGGAAAAGATGCATTTTCCTGTGTCCCAGGGCCCCACGCACATTCATAACATGCTGGGAGTCGGTCTGTTGAAGGTGTTGGGAGGAGCTTGAATGGTTTTATTAACGGCATTTCCCCTAAACTTCCTAATTGCCAGTATTTCTTCCTTCTTATCTATTTCATAAAATCTGTGCCATAAAAATAAACTTGACATGGTGGAATTTCATGTTCCCTTTTAATGTTTTCTTATACTCCCTTGAAGAATGAGAAATGTATCAGGAAGTGTTTCCAAAGCTGAGAGGAGAAGAGGGGTGGGCAGACAGACCAGGAAGCCACCATCTCTGGTGGCAGAGAGGCAACGTGGTACCTGTGGGGAAGTAGCTCTTCTTCATCGGGAGATTCTGGGGAGTGATTCCAGGAAAATCTGTGTTTCCAGGTAATCGGGTGAATGTGGAAAATGTAGAGAAAATGCTGCCTGCGCCTCTCCAGAGAATTCTGTGAGGTTTAAAGCAAGAAGTTGTGTAATTTTTAATTCTTCATTGAGTCTTCTTGGACTCAGGTAGAAAATGGGCCTGAATTTGGTGAGAAGACTTGCGATTCTGTTCCTGCTCTGCTTAATCTTCCTGTTTGACAACGGACAGAAGTTGAATGGTTGAAAATACATCTGTTGTTGAGTCTCCTGAGTCATGTTCGACTCTTTTGTAACCCCAGGGACTGTTGCCCACCAGGCTCCTCTGGCCGTGGAACTCCCCAGACAAGAGGACTGGTCTGGGTTGCCATGCTCTTCTCCAGAGAATCTTCCCAAACCTACGTCCCTTGCATTGGCAGGTGGGTTCGTTACTGCTGAGCCACCAGAGAAGCCCGAAATTATATTTTGCAGCAGCAGGAGATCTCAGGTGATCTCAGGTGTTCCATCAGTTGGGCATGCAGTTCAATTCTAAACATGAGAAGTGAAAAATTTCTTTGAATAAAGAATATTTTCTTAGCTTTGTTACTATTATGTCTCTAATAGTCTATGATATTAAAAGTCAATATGAACTATGTAGAAAGATATTCACATCTGATTTATAGTATTTTCTTCACTGGAAGAAATGGAAGGTGTTCTTAGACACTCAGATTTAAATAATAATAATAGTAGCCAATTATTATTAGAGTGCCTGCTCTGAGTCTGATGTTCTGTTGTTTTCCTGCACATTTAATTCTCTGTAACCATTACCTATGTTGAGCAGTGAAGGGCCCCAGGGCTTAAGAGGTGGAGGAACAGTCTCAGTCCCTAGAGCCTATTTTCCCTAACTTCATCCTCCAGGAATCACCCAGTGTTCTCTGGATGCCTCCAGAGCAACGTGGGGGAGGCACCTGCTCTGAAGTGGGTCTGGGTTCAAGTTCCTGCTCTGTGGCTCTGGCAGGCTCCTTGGCATCTCTGGGCCCCATTTCTCATCTGTAAGTTATAGCCCTGTCTCTTCACTGGGGTCCAGGGGGCTAATATACAAAGAGAGCTTGGAAGGATGGACAGCTCCTATGCACTCTCTCCTCTAGACGGCTGCTCTTGGGCCCAGTGTTGCTCTCCCGGGTCTGGGCAAGGCGCACGGAGGTGGAGTCTGCGAGGGGGGAATAAAAATGGCAGCTGGAGAAGCAGCTGCAATCAGAAATGCCTACTTTTAGAGACCCACAAGAGCAAAGACACCCCCCCACCCCTGCAACTCTTTTAGTATCCCCTCCGTCAGCTCCGGTCCCTGCTCTCTGGCCTCGGGGACTGCCCTGTGCAAGCAAGCGTTGAGGTGTGGATGGAGCCAGGTCCCCCGAATGCAAGGGCACTTGCCCAGTTGGCTTCGTCATCTGGTGATCAGGTTTAGTGGTGAGTGTGTGGCAACACTAACCCTGGGGCACACAGTGGGTCATGTGAGTCATGGTGAATTGCCTGGGGATGCAAATTACCTGAAATACCTAGTTTCCCTAAGAACATTTGTTATGATCTCTAGGTACCTACTTACAAATGAATTTTCTTGGGCAAAGCCTGTTTGTAAGCAGTTGGCTATGTACTTTTGCACTTGACTCATAAAGCTTCAGACATGCCAGCAATAGTGTGAACTGAGTTCCTGAGAAAGACACCTACTTAGTAATGTATGAGTTTGTGTGTGTGTGTGTGTGTGTGTGAGTGTGCAAGAGAGAAACAGAGAGGAAGAGAGGCTGCAAATTAAACAGACTTTGGGAGATGCTGTCTCTGGAGTTTGGTGGGGGGCATTAAAACTGTGGTATGATTTTAGCAAATTTTCTGAACTACGTGACTCAGTAGAATGCATTGTTCTTGTCAAGCCCATCTTGTTTGAAATAGGCTTCAACCAGAGGATATATTTTCCTAAGCAACATTTTTTTTCCTATGAAAAGTTTAGATTTTCTATCAAAGTCCACTCTGTTTTTCAATACTTTTTATACTTTATGCTATTTTTCAATGGAGAGAGAAATTTAACTTCATTTTCAATGAATAAAAAATCAATACTTATCCACAGTTCACATTTTTTTTTTTTTTCTGAACAATTGAATACTTTGTTCAAGTCTGCCTTTGCTCAGCAGTTTTTTTCGATCAGTATTGGGCCAGAATTGCCACAAATCAGGTTGCAGCTTCCGGAAATGGTCCTATAGAAATAAAATGTGCAAGCGTCCATCAGGTTGCACGCACCATTCTGCAGGGAGCAGGGGAGAGGCAAGAGGGGCCTCTTTGCAACTCCATGGACTGCAACCCACCAGACTCCTCTGTCCACGGGATTTCCCAGGCAAGGATACTGGAGTGCCTTGCCATTTCCTTCTCCAAGGGATCTTCCCGACCCAGGGATTGAACCTATGTCTCTTATGCCTCCTGCATTGGCAAGCGGGTTCTTTACCACTAGTGCTGCCTGGGAAGCCCAGTCATGAATGGCATGCAGTACCATTTGAAAAGCCAAGATGTCTGCAGCACGGCTGTAGCTAGGCCCAGGCTGCCCAGTGTGGGCTGAGAGCTAAGGTTGAGGGCCCAGGGCCTGTCTTCCCTGTGGCACTGTGATACCAGCAGTGATTTTTTGACAGGGAGTACTGTCCTCCAGTTATAGCACTTGAAAGAATTTATATAGCCAGGATTTGGGTAGCTGCACATGTTTCGCTGTTACCCCCAAACTGGGTTCCCTTTGTTGCAGATATTGAGCCAGTAGATATAACCAAGCCAAATCAGGAGAAGGAAGGAATTATCTGCAGCAAGTAAGGAGAACACCAGAGACCTCTCTCAAAGCTGTGTCTCCCCAAATGGCGAAATAGGGGAAGTTTTAAACTAAGGGAACATGCATATTCATGAGGGGGCTTGAGCAGAGAATTTGGCATAAAACTGAGGCAGTGGTTGACAGAATCAGGGCTTTAGTTGATTGAAGTCAGGAGGATCAGCATCATCATTCCAGCCTCCACCCAGGTAGGGGCCTTATTTCCTGCGGAACTCGAAGGTATCCCTTGAGGAGCCAGGGCCCTGCCCCAAGGCTGCACCACTGTTTCTTGACTGCTCCTCCCTGTTTCTCCTTCCCCACCCTTAATATGTGGACATGACTGAGCTACTGAACTGACTGAATTGACTCTTAAGATCATTAGGTACTGAGAGCTGTTCAAGGGCAAGCACTGTGGCCAGGCTTAGATCCCAGACTGGCTTAGATCCCAAACTGGCTTGTCTGTTTCTTGAAAGCCGTGCCTGGTTCTCCTTCTCCAGGGATGCCCTAGCCCATCTGCTTACATGGCGGCCTCTAGATGAGAGACCTCAGATGGGTTAACATCTGGGGTTACTTTTTATAAAATGAAATTCTAGTATATGACCTTGGGGTGACCATGAAGTCTGACTCTGAAACCTTTCTTTGATAGTTCCTGTCCATCAAGGCCCTTGTCGACTGATTGCTACTCAAGACAAAATGAATTAAATCATTTCAGGTTAATGGGCTATCATTAGCACCCCCATCTCCATGATAACATTGTTAGGTAAATGAGATGCAGTCTAGTTGTGGACACTTAGTCCTGGAATTGGAGAAGGCAATGGCACCCCACTCCAGTACTCTTGCCTGGAAAATCCCATGGACGGAGGAGCCAGGTAGGCTGCAGTCCATGGGGTCGCAAAGAGTCGGACACGACTGAGCGACTTCACTTTCACTTTGCACTTTCATGCATTGGAGAAGGCAATGGCAACCCACTCCAGTGTTCTTGCCTGGAGAATCCCAGGGACAGGGGAGCCCTGGTGGGCTGCCGTCTATGGGGTCGCACAGAGTTGGACACGACAGAAGTGACTTAGCAGCAGCAGCAGTCCTGGAATCCCAGCTCTTCTGCGGACATCCTTTACTTTCCTTAAGGCTTGTGTTTCCCCTAATTTCAGCTTTGCAAGTGACTTTTCAAGTTCATTTTTATTATTTTAACGATGCTGTTGGTTCTGTTAAGTCCATTGTGTGCTATTCTTGCTTTTCCTTTTATCTCTCTCCTTCCATAAGCGGGAGCCTTTCTTATAAGCTGCTTTTCTCTTCCCAGTCAAAGTTCCTAGCGGCAGCCCCATTAAGCTTTGTTGGATGTGGGTGAGGAATGATCTTCACAGTGGGAAGTGAGCTTCTTCTTAGATCTTAAGCTCCCTGGGTTTAGGGCAGAAGGGGCTCGATCTGCCCCTAGAATCTCCTGCAGCTGTTTATCAAAAGGTGGGTTCTTTCTCTTCCCTTAGGGGACAGAATGTGAGGGATTTTCATGGCACGTATGAAAATAAAACTCTACAAAGCAGAATGGGAAAGCTGGGTAATCAGTCCAGAATTTAAAATATCTAGTTGCCAACTTTACCGCTGAATATAGAGACTGCGAAAGTTTTTTTTTTTTTCTTTTGTAGTGATACTTGTTCAAAGTGCACGCACTTGTGAAGGAGAAACTGGGTCTAGCTCTTTGAAGAGTGAGCGCTGGATACCACTACACAGTGCGTGGAGGGGTGCAAAATGGCAGTGAACACCAGGTAGAGGCACACGTGGAACCTGTCAGTCTGAGGTTGGACTGGACCAGAGAGAAGGGTGTGCTAACACCTGAGCCAGCTCATTTGTGCTGTTCACGTAGAATGCAGCTGACAGTGTTTGAGCGACACCTTTTGTGAGACATCATTTGATGCATGAACCCCTGTGACTTGCAAACGATGGCAGATCACGCCCACTTTGGTGAGGTTTCCCTTCTGGAGGATCTCTTATACAATTTCCCCATAAGATAAACAGGTGCCAAGGCCAGTCACCAAGGTTTTGCATGGAAATGAAAGTAGGAGGGGTCAAGGAGTTGGGGTGGAAGGAGCAGAGAGAAATGAGAGTAAAGAGAATGAACGTGGGGGTAACTCTAAAGATATTCAGGAGGTGCTCGTTCGTGAAATGTTATCTCAAGAGCACATCTGCAGTGGAAACTTCATAAGATTGACAGAATACAAGCTTGGATTCAGTAGCCAGTAAGGCCATTTTTCAAGGACAGAGTCATGTCTTGCTTTCCTTCCATACTGTGATTTAAGTAGGAGTATCCTTTAAATGCAACATTTCTGGTATCCACAAAGAAATGCTTCTAGTGTTTAAGACAGAGGACCCGGCTCCCAGGAGCTTCTTGTCCAGATGGAGACCCTTGATAGCTTCCTCCTGCTTGGACCTTCTGCTTGGCTTCTCTTTATTGAGAACAGGTGCCTTCAACTCTGGGTGGTTTTCTATTATTTCTTTGGTATCCTCTGTTACTTTCTCAGTTTTTTCATAATTCATATTACATAGATGGCTTAATTGGCAAATTATCTGCCTCCAATGTGGGTGACCTGGGTTTGACCCCTGGGTTGGGAGGATCCCCTGGAGGAGGGCATGGCAACTCACTCCAGTATTCTTGCCTGGAGAATCCCCAAGGACAGAGGAGCCTGGTGGGCTACAGTCCATGGGGTCACAGAGTCAGACACGCCTGAGCAACTAAGCACACACAAGCACTCATTTGATAGATGTTAAAAATTTTTACTTACCTTTTATTGCTCTAGCCGTGGGTGATTTCCTCGCGTGCTGGTGAATACTCAGGTGGGCCCTTGAGGGGGATGCGCTGTGAGTCTCCAGAGCTCGCTGTCTGGGCGGCTCCCTTTTCTCCAGTGCCCTGTCCTGCAAACCCTAACTACCTTGGCCTCTCCAGACTCTTTCTGTCTGTCCCTTCAACCCAGGGCATGTTTTGGACTCCAGAATGCCCCTGCCTGCGTGCAGCCTGAAGACCCTTCCAAGGGAGTAACGGGTGATTGTAGGGTTCACTTCCTTTCTTACCCATCTTTCAAGGACCAGTGTCCTTCATTCCCAGGAATCCAGCATCTTGTAAGCTGTTGTTTCTTGTGTTTTGTCTGTAATTTTTTTGTTCCTTGTGGGATAAATCTGGCCTGTGTTACTCCATCTTTGTGGGAAGCAGAAATCCCTTTGTGGTGTTTTTCAGATTTTGTGGTGTTTTTCAGATTTTGTGGTGTTTTTCAGATTTTGTGGTGTTTTTCAGATTTGTTTTTGTTTTTGTTTTTGGCTTTCAGGATCTTACCTTAGTTCCTTCTGTGGTGGAAGTGCAGAGTCCTAACCACTGGACTGCCAGGGAAGTGCCAGTATTTTTCAGATTTTGAGGAATGGATCCCTTTTTCCAAAGAGTCTGTGACTGGACTAGTATTGCCTTTGGAAAATGCTCCTGTTAACAGGAGAGGAAGTGGTGTTCTGTTGGTTAAGGGATATTTATCTGATGCTCTAGTGCTTAGAAACCAGAGTCTCAGAATTGACGTGGCTTAGAGAGTTGACACTGTGAGCCTGCAGTCTGGTTATCTTCAAACTCGAAAAATTTTAAGCAATAATGTACTCCCCTTATGCACTTATAAGTTGAATACAAAGTTTTTCATCATAAATTGCAATATGTATAAAGGATAGAATTCCAATAAATTACAAATATTGACATTTTGATATAAAATGAATATTCTATAAATGATAATATATCAATAATAATATAAGTATGATAAATGTGTCATCTGGAATCTGAATACCATCATCATGTGAGAACCATTATTTTAAGTCATGAAAAGATTCTTTAACATGTAGAGATTTTGTTCAAGTCAGACACGACTAGTGGCCAAGCACATTTTTCCCTGCTCTCCTCTGGTAATTGACAGTTGACGACTACATAGGCCTAAACTTGCACAATGGATAAAATATAACATATGCCTGTTATAACGAAAGAATCCCTGAGTTTGTGAAGAATTTTAAAAGATTCCATTTACAAATGATGTCTCTTCTGTTGGTCAAATCTACTCCGTGAAGTGATGCGTGCCTGTCTAGGGAAGCATTTTGGTCAGTATGATGGATAGAACCATCTCCAGTAGTATAATTGAGGTCACATTGTAAGACTGGACTTGTCTTTGTACTGTGTGTTTCTCAGAAGTTGTGCAGTTTGGGCTCAGGGCAGCCATCACACGCATGGAGCTCTGGGCGGCATTAATCTCACTGATGTTCTTCTCTTGGAATGAATTGCAGGGAGGCCAGTAGGGACCAAGGCTACCTACCACCCTCCCTATCTAAGCACTTAAGGATGATAAGGGTTTCCCAGGTGGTGCTTGTGGTAAAGAATTCTCCTGCCAGTGCAGGAGACTCAAGAGACTGCGGTTCAATCCCTGGGTCAGGAAGATCCCCTGGAGTAGGAAATGACAATCCACTCCAGTATCCTTGCCTGGAGAACCCCACGGACAGAGGAGCCTGGCAGGCTGCAGCCTGGAGAATCCCATGGACAGAGGAGCCTGGCGGGCTACAGTCCATGAGGTTGCACAGAGTCAGACATGACTAAGTGACTGAACACACAACACACAAGGATGAAAAAGGCTTTCTGCCAGAAACGGATGCTCTGCCATGCATCCGTGGCACGATGGTCCATGGGGAAAATGGTGTCTGTCCTTAACTTCACACTCATGGCTCAGATTGGCATAGGGATTTTACAGATTATTTGCTCCTTCCCTCAGGGTGAATTTAGTTTGCTTTTGTCTCTGCCAGCACCGTCTTCAGAGGGAGCTTTTAAGGAAAGTTGTCAGAGAAGGATGTAACTTAATTTCTAGGGAATTTGATTCTAGACAGTCACACTGCTTCTTCTAAATTAGCTGAGCTTGTTCTTTAAGAGACTTGGGGTGAAAAGTGGCTCAGAGAGTAAGGAAAGCATTATTAATTTCTTTGGCTAGATCTGGATATTATGCTTCTCCATGAGAACTTTGAAATGTATATAAGCACATTCATTCAGTCTTTTGAGAAGAGCCATGACTCCATCCTAAGGCAAAATGAATCCCCCACTTCTTCGTGGCTCATCCTCCCAGGTACAGACTGACACCCTGACCCCTGTGGCAGTTAAGTGCATCCTTAGATATCCTCTCTTCACTCTTTGGACTCAGGTTTTATTCATCCTTGTATCTACCATAGACCCTGGCACATAGCAGATTCTGGGAAGGGATAAATAAGAATTGTCTTAAGCACATCTGAATCCTGATTCGTTCTTAGTAGTGATGCTGTCTTGGGGGCAGTTCTCTACCTCTCTAGCCCAGGGTTCTACACTCTTACATGAAAATAATAAGCCCTACTCACAGGGTTATGGTCAAAATCAAATGTCTGCGAAGTACTTACTCTGTGCTTGTGAGTGAATGTTTAATCCACAACCTTTTTCAATGGTAACATGTCAATCTTATTATTACGGACAGAGTGGATGCAGGAATGCACGTGTGTGGTTGCCAAGAATATGAAAAAAATACACACACACACATATACATAAACCCCGGTGGCACAGTGGTAAAGAATGGCCTGCCAATGCATGAGATGTGGGTTTGATCACTGGGTTGGGAAGATCTGCTGGAGAAGAAAATGGGAACCCAACCCAGTGTTTTTACCTGGGATATCCCATGAACAAAGAAGCCTGATGGGCTATAATCCACACGTTGCGAAAGAATTGGACACCACTGAACACACACACACACGTGTATGTATAACTGAATCACGTTGCTGTACATTTGAAACTAACGCAACATTGTAAATTAACTGTACTTCAATTAAAAAATAAGATAAAATTCAGTTGTACTTTGTACTTCCCGGTCCAATTACTAAGGTTAAAAACTTTGCCTTGCCATTTATAGTAAAACAAGAGGCCACCTCAGATATGGCTCTCTCTGGGGCCACAGTGGAAAGGGGAAGGCGTCGTGGCCCTGGGTGCCTCGTCCAGGCCAACTGGGCGCCGGGCAGACACCTGCTGTCGGGAGCAAGGCCCTCCTGGAGGCTGAGCCGGGGGGCCTGCTGTATCACATGGCGCCCCTGGGTGAATGGACCATCACTGCGCTTTCCAGGCTTCAGCCTTCCTTCATGGGTCTGTGCTGTTGGGCGCTGGGCAGACACCTGCTGTCGGGAGCAAGGCCCTCCTGGAGGCTGAGCCAGGGGGCCTGCTGTGTTGCATGGTATAGCTGCCTGCTGGCGCCCCTGGGTGAACGGACCATCACTGTGCTTTCCAGGCTTCAGCCTTTCTTCATGGGTCTGTGCTGTTGGGCGCTGGGCAGACACCTGCTGTCGGGAGCAAGTCCCTCCTGGAGGCTGGGCCGGAGGGCCTGCTGTGTTACATGGTATAGCTGCCTGCTGGCGCCCCTGGGTGAACGGACCATCACTGTGCTTTCCAGGCTTCAGCCTTTCTTCATGGTTCCGTGCTGCTCACACAGACATGTCTGTCTGTTTTCAAGACACAGAGATACAGGTCTCCTCCTGCTCAGGTTGCCCTAAGGCTGGCTCACTGTCGTCTCACCTCTGGTGGTCATCAGTGCTGCACTGCCAAGGTATTTCTCTGGCTATTAAAGGAGGAAGTGGCAGAGAGCTAGGATGTTTGGCACTATGTGGCATTCCTGCTTTATGTGCAGTTTATGCTCAAGAGAAGAGCGGTTAATTGCTAAGGCCCTGGTTCCCAGTCTGTGTGCCAGGGCACCCTGGAGCATGGTAGCAAATTTCTTTTTTTTAAATTTTTATTGGGGTATAGTTGACTTACAATATTGTGTAAATATATGTATATATATATTCGGATTGTTAAAGGTTATTCCCCACATAGGTCTTTACAGAGCATTGAGTTGGGTTTCCTGTGCTACACAACAAGTTCTTATTAGCTTCCTATCTTATATAGAACGTGCAGCTAAGTCATGTCAGTCGTGTCCGACTCTTTGTGACCCCATGGACTGTGTAGCCCGCCAGGCTCCTCTGTCCATGGGATTCTCTAGGCAAGAATACTGGAGTGGGTTCTTCCCAACCCAGGGCTCTAACCCACGTCTCCTGAGGCTATGCACTGCAGGCAGATTCTTCACTGCTGGCGAAGCCCTTTGTATAGAATAGTGCATACGTCAATCCCAGTCTCCCAGTTTCTCTCTCCCCCCCCGTTTCTGGGGTATTGCCAGATATTTGCATTTTCAAGGGAAACACAGTGACATGGGCCAGACATCATGCAAATGACTGCTATTACGTTATTTAGATATTAATAAACAGAGCTTTGAGCTATTTCCTTTGCCCTAGGGGCACCTTGAAAATTATGGCTGAAACAGAGCACAGAACAGAGAAAATCTGGGAACTTCTGCTCTAACTGAGCAGCGATGGCCCTTTAATACTGAGTGTGGGTGGGATGTAGGAGCGATATGGACAGGGCCAGAGAAGAAAATGGAGATTTGGAAGGTGGGAAATTGGATCAGAATGACCAACCTAACAAGCATCCAGGGTGCCTGGTGGCCACTGATCTCCATGGGGCTCTGGATGAGAGATTTCTTCATTTTTCCGACTTGAGAGCCTGACATGCCCACCCCTGCTGGTCACCAGGGCCCCACACTCCTCAGACCAAGCATTTTGCATCTTCCTTCTTCTCCCAGTATCTGTTCATCCACTAAAGGTTTCTTAGCTGCACCTACATGGGGGGACGGCAGCGAGCAGAACAGACAGAAATAAATCCCCAATGTTTTGAAGCATACATTTTTCTGGAATAATATCTAATAGGATATTATTGGTGCTTACCATGAGCCAGGCATTGTTCTAAAAGCTTTGCATATATTAGCTCATTTAATCCTGACAAAACTAGCTCCATACGTATAAGTAATATTGCTGTTTACATGCATCTGATGTGATGGCGATTCTCAGATCACCTTAATCCTCCTGCTCATTGGAGAGTGTCCTCAGTGACCTGGCAGCAGTCAGGCAAGACAGCAGTGTTTAGAGCAAAACATGGTCCCATTAGTCCGTTTACATGGATCACTGTGATGCTCTGATCCCATTGTGTGAGCCTGCTCTCTGTTATCTCACAGCAAACCAAACCCTTGGCTTTGTCAAAAAACACATGTGTCTGAGCATGTCCTTATCCCCATGTGTGGGATTTGTTTCAGGCATAATGGAAGCTGCTTTAGCGAAATGTTAAGTCTTTCTAGTGGTCATGTCCCTTGGTAATGTGTCTTTCTAGGACTTCCTGTAAATACAACCCGGTGTATTTAGGTGGATGTCCAACGAGCAGTGCCACCCAAGCAATTTCTGATCACACTGAGGAGTGGCTTACTTGCCAGGCATGTTGTCCAGGGAAGTCAGGGGCTGTGACTTCAGAAAGTTGAGCTGGACAGAGCTAAATGGTTTTCTCCCATTTGTTGCTGGGCTCAGGGGTCTCCTGGAAGAGCAGAAGTCAACAGAAACTAAGGAATTAAAGGTGTTGAATGGTGGATTGTTGTATCAAATGAAATTTCCATGAAATAACAGCTCACGCTATTATTCTCTTTCCTGTAACGAATGTAATACTTGCTCATCCTAGAAAATACAGAAAGCTGTGTACCAAGATTAACAGCAGCCACGGCATCCACAGAAAACAACTGTCTTGTTTTTGGTTTATGTTCTTTCAGTCTTTCTCCAGGCAAAGCTATGCTTCCCTCTCTTTGACAAGGTCACATCATGTGTGGAAGATGCACATGGGGTTACATTTGGTGTAATTTGGTTACATTTGGTGTAACCACCGCATTAATACAGGCAGGAAGGCACATAGTCATCTCCTGAATCCTGAACAAACTCAGTGCTTCCCTCAAGCCACACATTCCCCTCCAGTCTGCTGTCCTTCTTTGTCTTCTCTTGGTCGTGGAACTGATGTCATTAAAGATAGCTGTGGCCTTGTTGTTCAGTCACTAAGTTGTGTCTGACTCTGTGACCCCATGAACTGCAGCACACCTGTCCTTCTTTGTCTCCTGGAGTTTGCTCCAACTCATGTCCATTGAGTTGGTGATGCCATCCAACCATCTCATTAAAGTTTACCTAGTGACAGAAGCAAAAGAAAACATCTACTGCTGGTTTTTCCCCATTGTGTAGTGCTTCCCACGGCTGAGCTCTAGTTTCCAAGCCTCTCTCCTTCTCTGGAGGGTAGATTATTTGCAGTTAGGTACTATCCTGTATGGGCTTCCCTGGTGGCTCAGACAGAAGGGATACGCCTGCAATGCAGGAGACTCAGGTTCAATCCCTTGGTCGGGAAGATTGCCTGGAGAAGGGAATGGCAACCCACTTCAGGATTCTTGCCTGGAGAATCCCTTGGATAGAGCAGCCTGGCAGCTACAGTCCATGGGTCACAAAGAGTTGGACACAACCGAGTGACTAAGTACACTTGCATACACTATCCTGTGTACATCTTTTACCCTTGAAAAATTGTGACTCTTTGTATGTCCTTCCTGATGGAGCCTCACTCCAGGACACCATGGATCTTGGTTGGGACCCTGAGTGTCCAGGGTCACCTGAACTCTGACAGCGGAAGCCAAAGGGAGTCAGCCCCCACTGAGTTTTCAGGGAGTCCATGGTCCATCCCTGTGGTCCATCCTCATGGTTGTGCCGGGGTGGTTTTAACTTTCCATGTGAGCACGTGCCCATGACAGCATCTGCATATCCATCAAGGATACACATGTCCTAATGTTGTCAAGAAACAGTTTTCTCCCATTTGTGGACGTTGTCAGTTACCTGTCTGAGAATCTGTAGACACCTTCCACTTGTATTATTCAGATGCTTCAGGGATTCCAGCTAGAGGAGCCAGAGACTCTCCACAGTCACAGAGAGTTCACAGCCCAGAGCAGGGTGGCAGTGGCTGACATATCCAGGCCAAAGAGCGGAGCCATTTGGGAAGTTTTTTTTTTAATCAAAAAGTGTGTGTGTGTGTGTAAATACAGGTGTGTGTGCATCACATTTATGTCTGGTCCTACCACATGTTCACTGAAATCAAATGTGTGCAGGGATCTGGAATTTAAAAGCTTCTCGTGGCTCTGGTGAGTGCCACAGTTTAGAAACTACTGATCTGGAATCCATGGCACCAAGCAGAGTGTGTGAGAGGGGAGGTGGAAACCTGAAATCCACGAGACTGTGAAATCCTTGCAGGAGGGCTGTGTCTTCTGCATTCCTCATTTGTGTAGCCTCTTGCCTGGACCCCTCCACCCGTGCACCTGGGAAGACCCTTCACTCCTGAGCTCTGCTGAATTGAGCTGAGAGTGATGGAATTAACTATGCTGTGCATCTGGGGTGAAGGATGCTCTGTTTTCTTGACTGAAATGAGAAACAAGAAGTGTTACACAGAAGGGGTGCTTTCCAGTGTAAAGAGAACTCGTGTTTTAGAAGCCTTCTCAGGACTCAAATGTGCAGCCAGCCCTGTTGGTATTAGGATCACTATAATACCTGTCCCGGTATATTTGGTATTCTTGAAAAGATAAGTGAAATAAGAGGTATGAAATCTGTTAGTAAAAGAAAAATCATTCCAGAAATGAGTGATGGTATCCTATAAGTATTTCAAGAATGAACCACTTTTCTTCTCTTTTTTGTCTGGCCTTCAGTAAGTTCTAGCAATTCACATTCAGTACTGCTGAGTCCCATGGTATCAGAGGCGTGCATTGACTGTGAAAACCAAATTGTGTTTTGAAATCAAACTGAAATGATTTTCTTATTACCTGCCATTTGGATTATCTGTCCTATTGTTATCCTAAATAATGGAAACCTGAGTGTGGATGATAATAGTAGTGATATCTTTGTGACGATGTGTCTGGTTCAGAACACTTCTGTGTTGAGAGGAACAAACAAAATAATGTATATAAATGTTGGAGATATTTTTGTGCATAATATTTTCAGGAAATCTGAAAATCTGAGTACATAATAATTATATATTTGCCTGCCTTAGAATTCAAGTTGACACTCTCTTCACATTCAAGATAACAATCGTTGCCTATTTTACTTCCCAGAAAATACTAGTGTATTCTACTTTACCTAATCAAGGTATTTGTATTCTGGAAAAGGTAGCCAAAATTAGATTGCTAATGTAAAGTGGCATTTTTATATCATGGTCTTATAGATAGTTGGAATGTAAATTGCAACATTGTATGTATAAGTAGCCCAAACAAGTGATTGTGTTTTTATTGAGATTTGAAAATCCTCGCTGTGAGATCACTCTTAAAGATGTCTCAAGTCAATTGGACATGTAAATCTCAAGAGTATCATAAAAGATCTGCAAGATCATTTGTACAACACTAGAGTTTGTATAATTGTGGGTCTCATGCACTGAAATCCTTCCCTTTGGTCATAAAAAGGAAAAGTTAAGATTTATATTCTTCTATTTCTAGGGGAAACTAGATGGTTCATATTCTAAACTGTTTAACCAAGTCCTCTATCCCTTGGGGATTTGTGTTTTTCTTCTTCCACCTTCATTTCTTTCTGTTTATTTATTTACTTATTTATCTATTCACTTCTGCTCTCCTTTTGGTGTTGGACATTTTAATAATTGAGTATTGATTTATCTTCATTCTTATTCATGTAGTAATGAAATAATCACTTTAACAAATAGTATCTTGTACTTTATAGAATGAATGTTTTGGTTAACTTGGACCTCAGTGAAATGCCTGCTTTATTCCCATGGTTGTGAGTTAAATCTCATTAACATAGTTCAGTACACTTTATTGATAAATGAAATGTAATAGGATGTAGCTAGTGTGTTTTGTGGATATGCAGTCCTTGAATAGAAAGGGTCATCTATACTTAATATAGTTATGTAAACAGCTATATTAATAACTTACATAGTCAGTGCTATGTAAATAGTTGTAAATACAATGGAAATGCTATGTAATAGTTGCCCCAAAACAGCAGATTTAGGTTTTGGCTCTCGGAATTTTTTTGAAAATATAGAATTTAAACTTTTTTTAAAATACAGAATTTAAGCTTTTTTTTTGCAGAATAAACTTAGAATTTTTCAAGAATATATTTTCCAGCCAGGGTTGGTTTGAATCTACAGTGCAGCACAGAGGATCAACTGTACTTAAAAATTTCAACTGAGGTTATGGACTTCGTGAGGGATTGGCTCAAAATGTATTCTTTGAAGTTCCAGAGTAAGGCTTAGGCAGAAATGTGCTATCAGGTGCGGGAGAACTTAAGTTCCTTAAAAGTTCTGGGCTTGGACAATCTTCAGTCTTACTGCACTTAGTTTGGAGGAAAATAGGCACTCCTTTTAATTTCAACAAAGTCTAGGTTGCAGCTGTCAACTATTGATTCTCTGTACTGGAAAGTGGAGTAGTGGTTTTAAATATTGCCAAAGGTAGTTTATATTTTACTTTGAAATAAAACCCTTGGGGAGCAAGTCTGCCTTCCTTATCCTGTCGGTCTTATACCAACACACAAAAATATTTATTTTCTGAACATTTCAATGAACATTCCCAGCAAGATCCCTGACTGACAGAGGATGCCGTCCCGAGTTTAAAATTTTGTTTGAAATGAATTTGAAGGAAGCAAAATATACATGTGATTTGCTAAGGAATAAGTTAAACTATGAGAGAAAATATATGCGTATATAGTCATCAGGCAAATTCTTCCTTTGAAGGTGTCATATCTTAAAGCTTTGGGGGGAAAATCTTAGGGGGTGGGACTGTAATAATCTACCTGCCTGTCTGCTTCCAAAAGTTCACAGGGAAAATAATCCAGATTTGTCATAGTTCTGGCAGGGTCTCCAGTGGAAAAGCATTGGCAATTGTCCATTATTTTCAGGGTTCAGCTTCCTGTTCCTTCCTCCTTCAGAGCTTGCCAGTGGTAAGAAATTGACAAATGGTCAGAAATGTGCCTTGGGTGAAGACGTGCCCCTGCAATGTTGTGTTTTCTTCAGACGATGAATTGGCTTTACGCAGAAAAAAAGCCATTAGAAACATATGGTATGACAGTTGGCTGCAGAATTTGTTTGTTTTGTTATAACTCCAGAAGCTGCTACTATTTGGCGTTGACATGCCCTTGAAAATCCAAGATGCTTTGGTCAATGTGTTTGTTGTGTTAAACTTCATGTAAATTTCATTGGGACATTTGTTGTATGAGACAGGCATCCCTTCTTTGTTTTTAAATTTGAAGTTGATCTGAGATGAAAGGACAAGATGCAATTTGTGAAGCCCAACAGTGAAAGTACTTAGAGAAGCTTTGTGCGAAAATCAGGTTCATTGCTTTTTAGTCACATGGCATTATTTTAAGCCCCTTGAGTTGAAAAGCAGATTATACAGAAAGTGTTTCTACTGACGCTGAAGCTCATGGTAAATTGTAAGTGACCATAATGTCAGTAAAATTGTATAATTCAGAAAAGATATAGGGGTTATTTTGGAGCCATTTTTCTGCTTCTTTCCAAGAACAGAATAATTTTATTTCTAACTTTAGGTCAGACAGATTAAGGCATTTGGGCTCAAACTGTTGCTTAATGAGAGGCATGATTAGCACCTGATTATTCAGAGAGCAGTTTGTAGATTTTCTGGCACAGAGTTGCTTAAAATTCTCTGACATAAACTGCTTCTGAGGCTACTGGGGCAAGTAATAGTTAAACTTTCAAGATTCTGAGAATGGAGTCACTCTAAGAGTTTAACACCGAAAGTACCAACATTTTGAATTTAGCTTTATTCGGAGGACCTTTTATTTCCTCAAAATGAATGATGCTCAAAACAGAGATACAATAGACACAATTTGAGTTTCCCCTGTTGACTAACGATTCAGATACCCAGTTCCTATGAGGGATGGTGACTGGAGGTCTAGTTCCTGGAGCAGGTGCAGGCACCCAGAGGTGAAGAGGATGGTGTCCTGGACGTGCTTCCTCACAAACCCCCAGCGGGGCCCCTTCCTTTTTTCCTTTAGAGTCACTTTCCCATAAAGGTGGGTGAAGTGTGAGACTAAATGACCCTCTGGTTTGCAAGATTCATTTGTATGTAATATTTAAGGGATACCTGGGTACTGTTTATAATTGTATAAGAGCTGTAGGTATAAACCAGGGCTGTCTGGGGACTAGTAATTGCAACTCCCAGGCTCAGTTACCCTGCAACATGTGGAATCTTCCTGGACCAGGGATTGAACCCATGTACCCTGAATTGGTAGGTGGATTCTTAACCACTGGACCACCAGGGAAGTCCCTAGATGTGATTAACATTTAAATCAGGGGACTTTGAATTAAAATGAACATTGAATTCAGTAGACTGTGAGTAAAACTTTCCCAACATGGGTGAGTCTCATCCAATCAGTGGAAGTTTCTCTGAAGAAGAAATTTTCAAGAAGACACCAGAGAATTCCTGCCTGAGTTTCAAGCTTGCTGTTCTGCGGACTATTACTTGCCATCCCCTACAATTACGGGAGAGAATTCTTTAAAATCTCTCTCTCTCTGATATATACCACTATATAACCAAAGTATGCTGTTGGTTTTGTTTCTCCGAAGAACTCATGCAATGCCTATTATGAAGACATAACCAAGGCCCGGAGAGGTTAATGAACTCATCTAAAGTCAGGTTACATGGTTCATGGATGGAAAATGGGAGATTTGAGCCTTGATTTCTGGACTCCAGATCTCAAGCTCTTGACCATTAAACTCTGTTGTGTCTTAAGAAAAAAACATAAAAAAACCAGCAAAATCCCTCTTGTGATTTTTGTTTCAACTGGTCTCTTTCTTGTTGAGACTCTTTATTGTTACTGAGAACTTTGAGCTATTTCTGAACATCCACTGAAGTCTTTGTGATGATATTTTTTTTTTTAATCAACATTATAGGCGCAGACTCTTCTCCCGGAGAATATGTGGTGTTCTTAAATCTCCCTTGTACAAACTTTGGTCAGGGCATATGATGGAATATCCCTGTGAATTTTCCAGAATTTCTGGCAGATCTTTCAGGGGAGGTCCCCTTCAGTCTCCTGACAGATCATCAGTGTTAACATCACTTTTGTGCCAATTCAGAAGTGACAGAATAGGCTGGTGTGTCCCAAGCCTGCTGGAAAGGGTGACCCTCTGGACATAAACTGTACCAGCCATGGTAAATACTCAGACTTTTATTTTTACATTACAGTGAGAGTACATTTCTGTATGGAATTTAGAGTTGAGATGAATATTTTGAGGCACAGAAACATGCGTGGCTCAAAGCCACAATCACTGTGATCTCGCAGTTTCTGTGTGTCCTGAATCCAGACAGGGCACAAGGGCAAAGGCTTGTCTCTGCCCCGTGGTGCTGAGGCTTCAGCTGGAGGTCTCAAAGGTCAGGGCCTGATCTCTATGACGGCTTGTCCACTTATGCATCTAGCAGTTGATGCTGGGTCAGCTGGGGCCCTGGCTGGGGCTGCTGTCTGGAGCACCCGCGTCTTGGAAGGAACCCCAGGCCACATGGGTAGATCACACGTGAAACCAGGTTCCAAAGGCCAGTATCCTAGTGGGGAGGGGTGGGCACTGCTCTGCATTTTATGACCCAGCCCTGGACATGACGTAGCATCATTTGCACTGCAGTTGCAAAGGCCCCCAGGGTTAAGCTGAGGGATCGTGGAGTCCACTTAACAGTGGAAGCATGTCATCATCGCCTTTTAAGGAAGAATTTGTGGGACAGGATATGTATTGGTGTGGTCACCCTTAGAAAATACAGTCTGCCCAGCGTTCTGGGACCACAGCCCTTCATATTACATCCCTCCTGTATGTAAAATACTTTCACATCTTTCCCAAAACCCTGTAAGTTTCAGCTCATAAAAGCATCAGTGGGACTTCCCTGATAGTCCAGTGGTTAAGAATCCTCTTACCAGTCCAGGGGACACAGGTTCAAGTCCAGGTCCACAGCAAGATCCCCACATGCTGTGGAGCGACTAGGCCTGTGAGCCTCAACTACTGAGCCCAGGTGCCTAGACCCTGTGCCCCGCAACAAAGAGAACCCACCACAGTGAAAAGTCTGAGCACCACACCTAGAGAGTAGCCCTTGCCCCCTGCAACCAGAGAGAGTCTACACACAGCATAGAACAGCCAGCACAGCCAAAAATGAATAATAAATAAAATTATTTGAAAAAATAAAAGCATCAGCTCAAAGCCCAGGGTGTGGGGAAAAAAAAAAAAGTGATAGTTGCTCAGTCGTGTTTGACTCTTTGCAACCCCATGGTTTGTCAGCCCGCCAGGCTGTTCTGTCCATGAGATTTCCCAAGCAAGAATACTGGAGTGGGTCGCCATACCCTCCTCCAGGGGATCTTCCCGACCCAGGGATTGAACCTGCATTGGCAGGTGTATTCTTTACCATCTGAGGCACTTGGGAAGCCCAGGATCTCACCACCTATATCAGATACAGGTGCAGAAGAGGCACCTCTGGTGTGGTTTTGTGAAGCTCAAGTACAGGTCTTCTCAGTTGGAAGACCTTTGAACTAAAGGACAGGTTATCTGCCCTCTTCCACCAACATGCAATGGCGGGGCAGGCACAGGAGAGCCTCTCGTGGAACCTCCATCCAGAAAGTGCAGAAGCAGGAAGCACGGCAGGATCCCCGGCACACAGAAGCTCTGAAACACCAGCTGGCCTCGGCAGCCGCTGCTTAATCCTGGTGGAGTCCTCTGGCAGGCCTGATTCTCTGTGACCCTGGGCTTCGATCTGAGCCCATCTGCCTCTTCCATAAGAATGGAGTAGTTTTCCCAGCCTGATTTCTGCTTACAGTAGTTTGGCATCCAGTGGCTTCTTTCCCTTAGAACTATTTCTGTCCAGTTTAGGTGGAGCTGGCAGTTATTTTCAGCCTAGTTTGCTTAAAAGATCTGAGTCTTACTGAGATTCCCTCCATAGAACAAAAGCCACACCCATAAATCTCTCTGAGATCAGCCCTGGGATGTCACCCTTAAGGTGTTTAGAGACAGTGTCCTCGGCATCTGTGCCTTGCGTCTATGGGCCCAGTTCTCCAAGGTAGTGATTTAAATCTTTCTGAGATCTTATTAAAGGGTTTTATAGGGTGCCCTCAGTTTCATCAGTGAAAGTTGTTTTCTGGTGGAATTTGTTATTATCTCTGCTAGAAGAGGCATACTACAAACTAAAAAGTTTGAGGTTCTAAAATTACTTGTCCTGAGACAACAATTAGAGTACGACAAATTGTGTGTTCAACCAGTTGTTGTTTTGCATGAGCGTTCACTGGCTGAGTCATGGATGAATGTGTGACACTTTGAGAATTTCATGAAAAGGTGAAAAAAATGCCCAGACCTATAGGCTTCACAGAAGCCCAGTTGGATGTTCAGTCACTTTTTCATGGAGTGATGGACACTTGTATTCTCACTTATGCAACAGTATCTCACTTTCTCATGACTTTACACATCCCAAAGGATTTGTTACGATCAGTTGAGTCATCATTTGGTATCACACTTTTTCCTTTTCACTGAGATGCCTGCCTTCATTAGAAGCGGGGTGAGTTGTCACACACTAGGACTCATGTTTGTATGAGCTTTGTACCGGGTCGTGAAAGCATCTACACCGTTGTGTGTCCTTGGCACACTGTCCCAGGACTGTTGATGGATGTTCCAGCTCTCTATGGGGAATGTGGGTTCAACTTTGTACCCTTGAGGCTTTGAGACTCTTTCTTCTCCAAAGCTTGTAGTTCAAAATAAGAAACCAGTTCTTGGGTCAAATGTTACCCGTCTGTCAGCTTAGTAAAACCATCAATAATGTCACTGACTCGAAGAAATGTTAATATGTTTCAACCAGTTGAAACCAAACTGTCAAACCAAAAACCAGTTATTTTATCTTTCCTAGCAAAACTGCCTTATAGCCAGTTTGTCATGCAGTGAAAATCTTTGTAGTGAAAATGCTTGTAGCAAAGATGTGATGAACCCTAGGGTACATGTGTCTTTTAGAATTGTGGTTTTCTCAGGGTATGTGCACAGTAGTGGGATTGTTGGGTCCTGTGATAGTTTTATTCCTAGTTTGTTAAGAATCTCCATACTGTTCTCCATAGTGACTGTATCAATTTCCATTCCAACCAACAATGCGGTAGCTTCCCTTTTCTCCACATCCTTTCCAGCTTTTATTATAATTATGGCTGATTCACAATGATGTACAGTGGAGACCACCACAACACTGTAAAGCAATTGTCATCCAATAAGTAAATACCATCACAAAAGATGCCTATGGTGCAAATGCTGGACTGGGATCCAAACTTTTTGTTTGTGAAAATTGTTCAGTACACGGAAGCCTAAATATCTATGGGATCAATGAAACAGCCTGTTAGTGATATTTTTGTGTAGCTATTGATTTGTCCATTTTACAGTTATAGACAAAACTCTCTTCTACTATGAGGTTGGCAGTACCTTTTTTACGTTTGTCTTTTATCTTTCAATAGCAGACATTTAGAAGCAAGAGTTTCTTTCCTTCTTTCTAGAATCCCTGCAGCGGCCATGGTGTGCACAGACAGGGCACATTGTTGCAGGTTGGGTCCCCAGGGATGCAGATATGCAAGCAGATGTCTTTGGGGGGAATGCTCTTAGGATCAGAGTCTGGAGAAGGGAGGGGAGGGAAGCAGCCCTACTTCCCTCTCTGCCCAGTCCTGTGATACAGAATCAACAAAGGCTACCATTGACCCCATCTGAAGCTCTGAAGCCTCAGCCAGCCCCATCTGAAACATTCAAGTGCTAATGCCCTTTCAGAGTTGTCCCAAGTTGGGGTGAGGAGGTTGAGTCTTCCTAACCAAGGGCTGACCAGTCACTGGATCTGGTGGATCCAAGTTGTCTTGGGTGACATCATTCTTCAACCAAGGCAGTGATGGAGGCTGACAGCTGGTGGCCAGTGGGATTCGCTGCAGCTGGTGTAACACATCCTTCAGTCCTAGAGGTGGGCAGGGATCTGGAGAACACATCGATCTCCACTATGTGTACCTAAAACACAGTGGGGTGGGGGAAGGAGAGATGAATTACGCGCATGTGGCCATGGTAGAGATCTCATAGGATAGAGCAGATGGTCTTTGGGGTGGATATGTTTGTTTCCATTACTAAATCAAGGAAGAATTTTTGTTTGTTTTTACTGAAGCATAGTTGACATACAATGTGTTAATGTCTACTGTACAGCAAAATGACTCAGTGATACACATATATACATTCTTTTTTGCATTCTTTTCCATTATGGTTTATCCCAGGATATTGAATATAGTTCCCTGTGCTGTACAACAGGACCTTACTGTTTTTCCCTCCTGTATGTAATAGTTTGCATCTGTTAATCCCAAACTCCTGCCATCCCCCCACCATTCCTCCACCTAGACAACCACACGTCTGCTCTCTGTGTCTGTGAGTCTGTTTCTGTTACGTGCTTGCGTGTCCAACTCTTTGAGTGGACCCCATGGACTGTAGCCCACCAGGGACCTCTGTCCATGGAGTTTCCCAGGCAAGAGTATTGGAGTGGGCTGCCATTTCTCCAAGGATCTTCTCCATCCAGGGATTGAACTCAAGCCTCCTGCATCTCCTGCGTTAGTAGGCAGATTCTTTACCGCTGAGCCACCTGGGAAGTCATTTCTGTTGCTTAGATCAGTTCATTTGTGTCGTATTTTAGATTCCACATATAAATGATATTCATATCATATAGTATTTGTGTTTCTCTTTCTGACTTACTAAGGAAGAATTATTTTTATTTCATGGTGCAGGGAATAAAGCAGTGTCTTCCTTTGCACAAGAATTATAGGCACTTGAAACACCTTTGACTATTTTTCCACAATGGGTAACAATTGTTTTTCTCTAGAAGGTCAGGGTATCACCTGGTAGCTAGCATCTGATGCTATGCCTTCATCCTTCCACTAGGCTGGTGGGCTTCTCCGGCATCTGAGCAGTAACCTGTGCCCAGGGTCATTGTTACCCCACCAGGTTGCTCATGGTTTATGTGTCCTTGTCCTACGGTGGACTGGAAAGCTGGAACCTTGCTTCATATTCACATTGTATTTGCCACCTTTATTCTGAGTTGGTCATGTCGTTCCCTTCCCTCCTCAGCAGACCCTCTATCTTTTCATGTGTCCTGGCTGCAAGAGACTTGCATAATGTCTGCTGGAGGAAAGTGAAGCCAGAGTCAGGTTTTCATTTGCCTCCCTTCTTAAATAAGTCACATATCTCAGAATAAGATTGGCCTGGCAGAAACAGTAGGAAAAATGGTGAATTTAGTTTAACCGTTTAGATTGTCATGCTGCTGATAAACCTGACTCATGAGATAAAATGCAAACCACCATATTTCACATGAAAAAAAAAAGATGCACTTACTGTCATTGTCTTTGTTTTCATTAAGTTTCAAATGACAAGGAATTGCTTAAAAGTAAAATTTGCTTGGAGGGTCTTTTTTTCATACAGAGGGCTTCCCTTGTGACTCAGCTGGTAAAGAATCTGCCTGCAATGTGGAAGACATGGGTTCTAGACCTGGGTTCGATCCCTGGGTTGGGAAGATCCCCTGGAGGAGGGCATGGCAACCCACTCCAGTATTCTTGCATGCAGAATTTCATGGACAGAGGAGCCTGGTGGGTTACAGTCCACAGGGTCACAAAGAGTCAGACACAACTGAAGTGACTGAGCATGCATGCATGCAAGCAGGTTTATCCTTACTGTATAAAAAGTGAAGAGTAAGTGAAAGTGAAAGTCGCTTAGTCCTGTCTGACTCTTTGCGACCCCATGAGCTCTACAGTCCATGGGATTCTCCAGGTCAGAGTACTGGAGTGGGTAGCCGTTCCCTTCTCCAGGGGATCTTCCCAACCCAGGGATCGAACCCAGGTCTTCCACATTGCAGGCGGATTCTTTACTGTCTGAGCCACCAGGGAAGCCCACGGCTATACCTACTGTTTCTAAAATGAAATATTTACATTTTTCTTTTAAAACTGGGTTGATTTATTGAATGAAGTAGCACATTAACTTATGGAAATTAAATAGCTTTCCCTGTAAATGTGGCAAATTTCCTTATAAATGAACTATCAAGAGTGTTTCAGCCTTGATCTGGCTTAGGAATAGGAAAGTTCTCGGTTCTTTTCCCCTCTGGTCCCCCAGGGGAGCGTGTGGCTGACTTGTGAGATGGCATCTGTCTCATTAATATAAATATATTTTTGCAGAATATGTTGCACCCAGAATGATTCTGACTTTGCCTCTTACCTGTGAAATGGATTTTCCTCCAGTGGCCAACTGTGATGTTTTGCTCATTTCACTTTGCGTGGAATCCTTATGCTTATGATTGCAGGCAAAAAGTCTCATCAATTTCAGTGGGGATCCAGAACTGTTTCAAGGTATCAAGAAAGTGCTGTTTTCTCAGAGAATTCTGGTGTACCTTTTAATGACCTTTTCCCTATGCCTTCCTCCTTCACCCCATGCTTACCCCCTGCCCTTGCAGTCTTTATTAAGGAAAGAGAATGAATCCTAGATTTGTCTGCCTAAGAATATATAGTTGAAAATTTTAAGATTTGGTAGATCTCTAAAAATATATGTGACTCTAGCTCCAATGCTTGAGTGGAAGTTGAGCATAAATGTTGACCAGCGCATTCTTCTGAGCACGATGGCCCCAGACACAAGGGTGGTCATTATGCTTTTTGTCTGTGTCTCAGTTTCAATGAAATGGATGAAATTGGGTTGTCCATTGATATATGTGTTTGTGGCTCTGATATGTGTTTGGAAACACCTTAAAATAATGAGGCGCCAGTGAAAACTGGGGCAAATTTAAAAGCAAAGACTAGCCACACTGCAGAAATCAGCAGTTAGATGCACCTTTACCCAGCAAGGGCTTTCCTGGTGGCTCAGAGGGTAAAGCATCTGCCTGCAATGCGGGAGACCTGGGTTCAATCCCTGGGTCTGGAAGACCCCCTGGAGAAGGAAATGGCAACCCACTTCAGTACTCTTGCCTGGAAAATCCCATCGAAGGAGGAGCCTGGTAGGCTACAATCCATGGGGTCACAAAGAGTTGGACACGACTGAGAGACTTCACTTTCTTTTACTTTACCCAGCAAAGATGGAGTGCAAAATATAGGAATGACAGTCAGTGTCACCAGAAGTAAGAAATTCTAAGGAAACTTCCAGTATAAACCATGGAACTTTAAGAATTCATGCTCTAAAGGGTGCTATTTATGTTCATATTAATTATGATAATATTAATCATAAGAGTTAGCTAACATTTATTGAGAGTGTACTACATACAGGTAGTAGGATGTACTTTCCTAAAGACTTCAATGTGTTTTGTTTACATCCTCACAGCTCCCCATGATGTAGGTAGTAAAATGATCCCCTATTGGACCAGTAATGAAATGAATTCTTATGCTGCCTAAGTTCTCACAGCCAATTTGAACCGGAAACGGCAACCCACTCCAGTGTTCTTGCCTGGAGAATCCCAGGGACGGGGGAGCCTGGTGGGCTGCCGTCTGTGGGGTCGCACAGAGTCGGACACGACTGAAGCAACTTAGCCGCAGCAGCGGTAGCATAGCTAAAACTATACATGAGGTTGATCTCCACTTCCAAGGCGGAGATGTCAGATTGGATAAACAAAACAAAAAACAAAGGAAGACAGTTTTACTGCTTATGACCAGCGTATCTTGAATGTAAAAAGAAAGGGTGAAAATATAAAGTTGCATCTCCTACACCAAAGAAAAACTAGCATATTTGACTGAAATCAGAAAAAAAAGGATTTAAGGCATTTGTAGAAATAGGAATCTTTACACTGATAAAAGACCCAAGGTAACAGGAAAATAGAACCCTTTTATATGTTATCTATCTGACAGCATAACTTCAACGTTTCTGAAAGACAGCGCATTACCTAATATTCTGGCGGCTTGACTGTAAACAATAGACTTTGCCAAGGGCAGAGCAGAGAGCTGTCAGGGCTTTGGGAACATATTCATAATGGCTCCATCTATACATAGCTTTCAAATTCAGCCTGTCATTCCTTTCTGTAGTTCCTTTAAAGGAGTTGAATGTTTTCTGCCCCCTCAGTTGTGTCCTTCCAGTAGTCATGTACAGATGTGCGAGTTGGACCATAAAGAAGGCCGAGCGCCAAAGAATTGATGTTTTTGAACTGTGGTGTTGGAGAAGACTCTTGAGAGTCCCTTGGACTACAAGGACATCAAACCAGGCAATCCTAAAGGAAATCGATCCTGAATATTCATTGGAAGGACTGATGCTGAAGCTAAAGCTCCAATACTTTGGCCATCTGTTGCAAAGAGCCGACCCATTGGAAAAGGCCTGATGCTCCAGGTCTTTTTGCAGAAGTTTAAGATTGAGGACTGGAGCAGAAGGGGGCGACAGAGGATGAGATGGTTGGATGGCATCACTGACTCAATGGACATGAGTCTGAGCAAATTCCAGGGAGATAGTAAAGGACAGGGAGGCCTGGTGTGCTGCAGTCCATGTGGTTGCAGAGTTGGGCACGGTTTAGCAACTGAATAGCAACAAGTGCTGTGTCATTGAGGACATGGAGGGGAGGGTTCAGGGTGAAGTTGGAGAGAGCAGACTTGATCTGCCTTCCCAAGGGTTGAAGTTGGTGATGTGGGATCCACACCTGGAGCTTCAGGTAGAGTTCAGTATTGGTAGTAAGGCTGTTTGCTTCTCTGCCGTTAGTGGAAGTCTTGTCAGAAATACATTGGCTCCATAAGTAGCCAGGTAAAGGGAAAGGATTCAAGAAGAGTGGAAGTCCCAACTTTGCTCATTTTTTGGCATCTCATCCAGTGTATCAGAAATGTGAGCAGCAAGAAAACCACACTAGGTATCTGAATTTTTTCTTCCTTCTTTTTCCTATACTCCAATTATTCTTTGTCTAAGGAAGCCATCTCCATTGAGTAGAAGTGATGAAGACATGTATATGCCTTTGGAAGGGATATATAGAGCTTGGGGGAAAAAGGTGGTCATGAAAGAGCTTAAAATAACCTTTACCGAGCTGATTCTCATTAGAACTGCTGTTGTCCACCAAGATAAACAGCTTCAATCAGAGAGCGGTTTTTTCTAATCAGGTTGATAGCTTTGAACTTCAATGAAAACTGATTTTGTAAATTGTTAACCAGTGGGATTACGTTTTCAGTCTGGTTGTCTTTTCATTCAAAGAAGCCTAGCTAATGAGTGCAGGTGTTGGGAGAAAAATGAGTTGTAAGATTATCTTTCTCTATCTGTTGGACCTAGACTGCTGAATTGGCCGTTTGCTAGAATGTATTTCAGGATTTCCTCCTGAAGTTCTGCAGAACAGAAGATTTACACAGAAATATTAATCTTTATATGTTGTGGTTGTTCAGTCGCTAAGTTGTGTCCATCTCTTCGCGACCCCATGGACTGCAGGCACCAGGCCTCCCTGTCCTTCACCATCTCACGGAGTTTGCTCAAACTCATGTCCATTGACTCAATGATCCCATCCAACCATCTCATCCTCTGTGGCCCGTTTCCTTCCTGCCCTCAATCTTTCTCAGCATCAAGCTCTTTTCCAATGAGTCGGCTCTTTGCATCAGGTGGCCAACAAATTGGAGCTTCAGCATCAGTCCTGCCAATGAATATTCAGGGTTGATTTCAAACCAGGTAGGATTGACTGGTTTGATCTCCCTACTGTCCAAGGGACTCTCAAACATCTTTTCCAGCAACACATGTAGCTAAGGGAAATGATGGATATAGTTGCTTTTAAAGAAATGGTGTCTACTTTTTTCCTTCATCGTATTTCTTCTTTCATCATGTGATCTCTGGTTTTTATTGCTGAAATGTAGGAAAAATAAAAGTGTAGTAGGGAAAGAATTCTGTTAACTTCCAATGCTGGTGTTACACTTCTCTTTCCCTCTTTTGGCTTAAGTAGAAATAATGAAGATCTAGTGCAGTACCTGTTTAAAATTCTGCAAACATTATCCTTAACTTCTACAAGGATTAAGTGATTTTCTATGTAAAATTTTGACAGGTCTTGTCAAAAAAATTTAGTGTGAAAAATGGAGCCTAATTTTATTTTACCTAAAAACTCCATTAAGAATTGAAAGTTTGTAGTATAAGATACTGGCAATTACTTGACAGTACAGGTACCAGAATGGAAATATCCTTTCACTTGCTTCCTAACCTTAAAATACTATTTAAAGATGGACCTAATACCTGGGCGTATACACATGAGATGTTAGGGTTTGGTCACCTCTGTGTCTTGGAATTGAGAGAGGTTTGAGAGAGTGGGAGACTTTTTAATTTTTAAACTTTTTGAAATGTTAGTTTTGTTTATTTTTACACTGATGTGTGCTTGTGGGGAGGGATTTTTTAATGACCTAGAAGTTTCCTATAAACTTTATAATGTAAAGAGTATGGAAGAGACGTTTCATTTCTTATTGCTTCGTGCAGCAGACCACATGTGTGGTCTTTGTTTGACAGATTTGTTTTTCTAAGGAGGTGATTTTTGATAGTTAACCATACATGTATCCTTAGAGGTGAGGTAGCAACAGTTTCTGCCTTCAGACTTGGCTTTAAAAAAGAAAAAAGTTTTTTTTTAACTGGCGGTATGCTGTTCGGTAAATCCCTTAAGACTATGCTTTGTGCTTTTAAGTTTCTGCTTATAAACAGAATAAGGATTACAATGAAACACAGTCAGTTATTTACAGAGATATGAAAACTAAGTGAGGCTACAGTTCCTCACCAAGGATTTTCACATCTTTAATATTTGAGTGCAATCTGGCTTATAGCAGCAGAGCCTCGCGAGTGACAGCATAATATTTTAAAATATTTATACTTGTACCTAATGAGCATTTGCGACAGCTTATTTTGGAAGAATGGAAATGAGCCTAAAAACTCTACAACATATACCCTAAATAAGCCTAAAAGCCATCACACTTTGAAGGCTTCTGTTAAATCAGCCCCCCTGTGTTGAGGTATGTTTTGATGCGGCCAGTACATAGCTGGGCACGCAGCCCTCAATCCTCTGGTGGACAGAATCCACACGAAAAGGTCTTTGCCTTTGACTTGCAACACTGCGCACTCTTCTCCTGGAGAAGGAGGTCAGATGGAGAGCGTGTGTGTGTGTGTGTGTGTGCGTGTGTGTGTGTGTAACAGAAAGAGAGAGAATCCTCTGTGTGTGTGTGTGTGTGTGTGTAAAACAGAGAGAGAATCCTCTGTGTGTGTGTGTGTGTGTGTGTATGTGTGTGTGTGTGTGTATAACAGAAAGAGAGAGAATCCTCATATATTCTCAAAGCCAAAATCCTGATATAGATAGGCAGAGCATCCACCAGGAAAAAAAATGCAGATGAATTTATAGGTAAATGTTCGATTGAGTATTAGAAAATCTCTCCTCCAGATTTATATCTTTTCTAGGTGCCTGAAATTCTTTTTTTTTTTTTCCTCCTTTCTCTAAACACTTTTAAAATGCCAGTGGTTCTTAAGGGAAGGTGAGTCATAGAAAGGCTTAAGTGTTCAGAACATGGATTCTTGTTTTTGTGTCGTGGACGCCCTTGGTAGCTTGGTGAACCCTACAGACCCCTTCTCAGAATGACATATCTAAACAGATAAAATAAAATTCATCAGACTACAGTGAACCAATTAAATTGAAATGGAGGAATCCATATCTTAAAAACATTATGACATAGTTATAACAACGTCTATAAACCATTGCATGAATAAAGTGGTTAATCTAACATGCTACCTTGATATGAAAATCATGTGATTTTCTGTCTGATGACTAAGAAATACTGCTAACATGCTGGTGTTTTATTGCCTGTATTGCATTTGAAGGAAATACTACAGTCAATTAGAAGGTATTAAAATTTCAGAATCAGTTTTATTCTCATCCAGTTTCATGAACCTCCTGAATTTTGTCCAGAATGACTTCCAGGGATTTTTCTAATTTAGTTAAAGACAGCTTTAAGGAAATGAATGCAAAGACCTGGTGATGCAGGAGAAGATAAGTAAAAGGGGACCGGGGAGGTGGGAGAAGAACTTGACACTTCTGATGGCTCCTTCTGCTACGACCAGTAGTTTGGTACCCATGACCCTAAACAGGAGGCTTCTCTGATGGCGTAAGTGGTAAAGAATCTGCCTGCCAATGCAGGCGACTAGGCTGCGATCCCTGTATTGGGAAGATCCCCTAGAGGAGGAAACGGCAAGCCACTCCGGTATTCTTGCCCGGAAAATCCCATGGACAGAGGAGTCTGGCAGGCTACAGTCCATGGGGTTGCAAAGAGTCAGACACAATTGAGGGACTGAACATACACACTTCACACTGAACAGACTGTGTGTTGCAGTTACTAGTAAATGTGAGAAAGTCTTAAGTAGTTTCACCCTCCTTAGAATCTAAGGGGAGAGGATCCTTTGTTTATGAATATATTAGTGATTAATTAATAATTATTACTTTCATACAGACTCAGGCTGTCTCCAGCATCAGGCAGGCCTCAGTGGACAGCCTGCTTGGGAAGTTCCTTGGGGATTAGAGAGGCAGCCTTTGGCTTTGCTAAGTGGGTTAGATTACCAGGGCTTAAGGATAGAAACTTTATCCAGAAAAAAATGAAACATGGACATACTTTATTCAGCAAAATTTCCTTAAAATTTTTTTTAATTGAAATATAGTTGATTTACAATGTTGTGTTAATTAGTGCTGTATAGCAAAGTGATTCAGTTATACAGTTATATACACACATACACTGTTGTTTGTATGCTTTCCCATTCTGGTTTATTATAGGATATTGAGTATAATTCTCTGTGCCGCACAGTAGAACCTTGTTGTTTATCCTTCAGCAGGATTTCTGTGAAAACTCTGACAGCCTCCTGTAGTCATACTTCCTCTGTTAAGTTTGGAATGGGGAAGAGTTTAGCAATAGCATTAGTCATCAGAATTTTACCACCCTGTACTTAAGGGCTTGTCTTTTTTTTTTAAGTATAAAAATGTAATATAAACTATGAGTTTGACTTAATTGATCGGGGGCTTAGTGGTTTCAGGTGGGTAGTGAATGAATAGGCTCTAAGTTTTTAAGCTTCCCTAGGTAAGAAATTATCTTTTCTTCCTGAAGTGGCCATTATTAAACTGATGGCTGATTGATATGAGCATGTTTCAGGGCAAGTATTTGCTGGATGCTTTCTGGGGTGTAAGTACAGATGACACTTTGGTTATCCCACCACTGGGATGACATTTCATGGTTATGGATCTAGGATCTCTTTATGTTTAAATCTCACAGATTCCAGTAGAAGCTAGGTCGTATCTCTTCCTGTGGGTGAAAGGTTGGGGCGCGCGTAGGTTAATCTTAGCCACATGGTCATGAAAGGTCACGGTTCTGCAATGAAAGTGAAATCAAGGTTGAAGTCACACCACAGATACTGTGCTCCTCATCCTTCACTGGCTGATGAAGTTGTTCTGGAAGCTTCGTTTCCAAGATGGTTCACAGTTGATCACTGTTAGTATCACTTACCATTTTCACCACTTTTCCATAAAAATCATCCTGAACTCATCATCAGGCACTCCTCTGCCTTGCTGACATAAGCTGGCGTGTTGGTGATAAGCTGAGGTCATCATTAAGAAAACAGGTTTTCCACAGACCTGCTGCAGCAAAGTGGTTACCATGCTCATAACTGCCATTGGCTACAGAGCTGAGACTTATCCTGGCTGTCTTTAATGTGTTCCTTAAAAAAAAAAATTTTGCTTATTTATTTATTTGGCTGTGCTGGGTCTTACTTGCGGCACATGGGACCTTTGATCTTCACTGTGACGTGTGAGCTCTTTTAGTTGACAGGTGTGGATAGTTCACCAACCGGAGATTGAACACAGGCCACCTGCATTGAGAGTGCAGAGTCTTAGCCACTGGACCACCAGGGAAGTCTCTGTATTCCCCTTTTCCCCTGTATTCTCAGCGATAAAGAATCTGCCTGCAATACAGGAGGTCTAAGAGGGTCCATGGGTTGGGAAGATCTCCTGGAGGAGGAAGTGGCAACCACCCCAGTATTCTTGCCTGGGAAATCCCATGGACAGAGGAGCCTGGCAAGGCTACAGTCTATGTGGTCACAAAGAATCAGACTTAACTGAGCATACCTGCATATATCCCTTTGTGATGCATTTTTTTTCCTCATTGTTGCCTACATGTCTGCATTCAGTCTTCCTTGCTTGTGAATTTTTGAAGGTTAAGAAACCAAATAATATAATTTTCCTGTAATGGCAAGTGCAGGCTCTGGGTCCTCTGAATAAATGCAGGCATTTGATGACATCTGTGTGAGATGTTCAGAGTCTTATTTTGGTGTATTTACTCTCTGGGACTAAAATGTTCATGTTGCTGATATATGACTCACTTCAAAATACATGATGCCCACTCCCCATCTCTTCATTTCACTGCTCGTCTACAAAATGTAAAGTCTGATGGATACTTTAAAATATTAAATCTACTGAATGATTTTCTGCATTTCATTATATTTTTTTCTTTTCCATTACGGTTTATCACAGGATATTGAATATGATTTTTCATTCTATACAATAAGACCTTGCTGTTTATTCATCCTATATATAATAGTTTGCATCTGCTAATCCCAAACTCCCAAACCATCCCTCTCCTGCTCCGCTTCTCCCTTGACAACTACAACCCCTGAAATAATTTTTATTTGAAAATATAATAAAACCCATTTAAGATTTTTTTCCCTGAACATTTCAAAAGTATTCTTTGCGTTTTGCTGGGTTTTCTCCTCTGGGTGTGGAAGTAATTCTGCGTAATGAAAAGGTTTAAAGATGCTCTCTACAATGCTCTCCAAAAGAACTGCCTCTCTGGCAGTTAACTCCCACGGGGGTTAAGGAGCTTTCAAAGCCCTCACAGTAATAGTTAGTTTTAAAGTATCTGACCCATCTGTGAGCCAGGTGGGAGTTCAGCTCCCTGGAAGACCACTTAAGGCAGCTATGCAGCTCTTGAAAGAAGTTTTGTGAAAGCCAAGCCCCACGCTGGAAAGAACAAAGCCTGTTAATGTGAGCCGCCACTGCTTCCGGAAGAGCTCAGTTGCCGTCCTGGAAAGACATCCTGTGATTCCTATAATGGGCGTGGGTGTGCCACTCTTGCTGTCGTCTAATCACATCTCCATCTTTGTCTGTTGCCTGCAGGTTAATCCTGCTAACATTTGCACAGTGAAAGCCAATTACAAGTATTCCTCCATCTTCCAAGATAAGGAAGATCATTCTTTGCATGTGTGTTGCTTTAAGATGTCCCAGTGATGGTCCAGCTGGAATTCTTCATTTATCCTGACAGTTATCCCAGAGTTACATTAGTCAGTCTTCTCTTCAGTGCATCTCTACCACCGAATGATTGAGTATATCTCTGACATACACTGGGGGTTCCCCAGTGGCTCAGTGGCAAAGAATCCACCTGCAATGCAGGAGACTTAGGAGATGAGGGTTCGATCCCTGGGTCGGGAAGATCCCCTCGAGGAGGAAAGGGCAATCTACTCCAGTATTCTTGCCTGGAAAATCCCACGGACAGAGGAGCCTGGAGGGCTACAGTCCATGGGGTTGCAAAGAGTTGGACATGATTGAACACAATCTTGTACCTCCTGTATGTCAGATAATATGCAAGGCTGGGATATAGAAGTACAACATTTACTATTTTGCTTTTAGTCAGGGAAAATTCAATTGATAGCTTGATATAGCGTCTCTGTTCTTCTACATCATTTGGGTTCAGGATTATACTGGACAGCATCAGCTTGTCAGCCTCTCAGCATCTTTCAGACGTAAATGTGATTATAACTCACAATGTCCATTTTGTCTTTCCCACTTCTCCAGCGTCGTCGGCCTAGGCTGTTCTGCTCTCATTGGCCTCTTCTTCACACGAGCCCTGTGTGCCTCAAAAAATTATATGTTCGTTCACTTATATTCATGTTTCTTTGTAAGTCTATCCATGGTCTCTTTATCCATCTAGATTAAGAGCAATATCTTGTCTAAGTGATTCACAAAATAATATTGGCCAAATGAAGGGAAAATTAGTCTTGAATAAAAATACTTGAGATACTCAATACTTTTAACTCTTACATCCCCTTCCTTCTTATTACCAGCAGACACAAATGAGTTCTTTGTACAATAATGAATGTTAGGAATGATTCTTATGGTGATTCTTTTTTATTTATTTTTGGTTGAACTGTTTAAAGGTTTATTTAATTAATTGACTTGATTATGCGACATGCGGGATTTTCTACCCCTGACCAGGTATCAAACCCATTCTTCCTGCTTTGGGAGTGTGGTGTCTTAACCCCTGGACCTCCAGGGAAGCCCTTCACGGTGACCCTGGACAGAATACGTGAACGGGGAACTCCTTTTGGGAAGAAGACAGAGTTTTCTAAGCATCCTTGTGGACCTCTGATGCATCATGACTGTGTCTGACCCCCAGACTCTTTTAGCTCTTTTAGCAGATAATGTTTGTCTCTAGGGTTGTGTAAGCTAAGGAAATTGGACATCTGCTTTGAATAATTTGACCTCAAATCACATTTTTAAGTAAAACCACATGGGTGTTATTATATCATTTTATTGCATTAGGAAGCAACCAGAATAAACAATATCCTCTGGGCTTCTGAAGAGATGCAGGGGCTGATCTAATTGTTTAGATGATATTAAATGTCTTATTTAAAATTCATATTTTCCAGTGAACCCTGGTAGCTTTTAAAGAAATAGATTTCATTTTCTCCTCTTTATTTTGGTCACTACCTCTTGTTTACTTAAGAAAAAGTAACTAATTTTGTCTCAATACTGCCCTCTTAAACATGGTAGGTTTTAATTTTTGCTTTTCAATAAGAGAATACCTCATATGATTTTAGAATCGACTTATTTTTAAGAGTTTTAATTCAAAGTTGAAGTTGATCCTAATAGCTTCTAGTACACTTTAGTTCCCCTAATTTTAATTTTTTCCAAAGAGCATATGCCACAAATATTTCATTATTTTACTCAGAGACGTGCTATGAAATCTTGATTATATGTTGAGTTAAAACATTAGCCCTAGAATCAGAACTTGGGGAAGATTTGTAACCCTTCTGAATATGAATTAATATAATATTCCCCCACCCATGGGCTATTGAGAAGATCAAATAAAAGAATGGATATAAAGTTCTTAGCAGGACTTCCTCAGTGGCTCAGTGGATAAGAATCTGCCTGCCAATGTAGGCAACACAGGTTCAATCCCTGGTCCAGGGAGATCCCACATGCTTTGGGCCAGCTATGCCTGAGAGCTGCAGCTACTTGAAACCTGCGCGCCCTAGAGCCTGTACTCCACAACAAGAGAAGCCACTGCAATGAGAAGCCCGCGTACTGCAACTAAAAAGTTTCTCCTGCTTGTTGCAGCCAGAGAAAGCCAGCATAGCAACAAAGACCTAGCACAGACAAAAATAAATAAATAAAAAGGAAACTGCCTTAAAAAAATAGTGTTTACTAGACCGAGTGGCACATTGCAAGTACTCAGTAAATACTCAGTAACACCAACAGCAGTTGTTGTTTAGTCACTGAGTCATGTCAAACTCTGTTGCAATCCCATGGACTATAGCCCACCAGGGTCCTCTGTCCATGGGATTTCCCATGCAAGAATACTGGAGTGGGTTGCCATTCCCTTCTCCATGGGATCTTCCTGACCCAGGGATCGAACCTGCATCTCCTACATTGCAGGCAGATTCTTTACCACTGAGCCACTGGGGAAGCTGAATACCACCAACAGCAACAGCAGTAATAACATGCAGAGGAAGCCATGGTGAGTATCTGTGTTGGAAACTGAGACAGCCAAGAGGCAGCTTCCTGTGGGCTCAGACCCACTGTCTCTTTAGCCAACCCACTCGTCCCTGAAGTAATTGGGCCGTTCTGTGCAAACCACTGGCCATTATCCTTAATAAATGAAAAATTACTCTTTTCATGTCTGGAGCAGTTGTTTAGTATTTTTATTCCATAAATCAAAACACTGAAAACTTAGAAATGCATCTACGTTTTGGCAGCCTGATTTGTAGGGCTCTATTCCATGGGGAAATAGTGTGTTCACATGGATTCTACTGGAATCAACGTGGTAGCAGCAGCAGACTGGGTCCATGTGTCTGTATTGGCCTCAAGAGTTATCCATGTTATATTATTGGTTAAGAACCAAACAAACTGCAAGGAACGTGTCACATTATTAATCTTTAAAAAAACATAGGAAAAGGCTGAAAAATACATCATGCACGTGAATATATGTTTGTATGGTATAAACAAAGATTTTGAAGGAAATACACGTTTTGTTGAGATAAGTTTGTGGCTGTTTGAGTAAGAAGGAATTAATTTTCCTTTGAAATCCTTTATTTTCAACTTTTTATAATGAAATATATTAATTCTATTATTTTAAAAAATTAAAGGAAAAAGTTAAAGCACAGAGAAAGAAAGATCTGGGTCTCTGTAAAAGAAAAGAGTCTGCAAGGATGTTTAAATTTTGGTTATCCATTTCTTTGCAAATTTATAGATTTTCCCCTGAGCTTTTCCCAAGTACACAGTTGTTTCTCCTGTAAGGAGATCAATTCAGCATCAAGTGAGTACATTTTGAAAGGAGCTTAATAACAATGAATAATTTAAATTGGTTAGAATTTAAGCTATATTCAATTGACTTAAAAGGAAAAATAAAATATGCTAGAGACAGGGGAAAAAAAGAAACCTCTTCAGAACTTCATGAAAAATGAGAGAGGGATTTTAAAACCTTAGGTCTTAATAGAAGTGTAAAAATTTATACTGTATTCTAAAGGAAAGAGCAACTGAAAGCTAAGTAGTTCAGTTCAGTGATAGAATAATATATCTGAATTTATTTCTAGCTCACCTACCTAATAAACTAAATCAAGATGTGGTGAGTTGAAGTATTTTAATCAAACTATAGTTCCTACAGGTTGAAAATGCTTAGAAAGAAAATCGCAGTCAGACATTGACTGAGCACACATATTTACTCATATATCTGAAAATTTGTAAACACAACTCACAGCTTTGGCAATCACCATTAATTATTATAGAATTTTACCCTTTCAATAAAAAATGTACATTTTCAATAAAAATGTATAATTCCATGGATTTGGTAAAATTTCAACTCAGAGATTTCTTTCCAAGTTATATTCAGAATGATTAGACATGTTTGAAAATTAGTGTTGGACATTGGAAAGAATCTGAATGCCACACCTGGTGAGTATTTCTAAACTTGCTAAGTTGAAAGCATGAGGGTATAGTCTATATATCACATGATCATTGAGACACATGACAACAGGAGGGCCAGGAATTACCTTGAAGTAGGAATTCAGCTATTCCATCTCCCTAAGCTAAAACCAAATACATTTGGATAAAAACCAGGGCCCAGGCCAATCTTTGGTTAAGTACCTACTCTGTATCAGGCACTCCTCTGAGAAGCCTTCTAAGTGAATTCCCTCACTGAATCAATTCACTGAACAACCTCTTTGAGATGAGTACAATTTTATCCCCATTTCCTAGGTTAGGAAATGGAGGCAGAGTGGAGTGAGCTAACTTGCTCATGACTTCCAACAAGTGGCCGAGTCAGGATCCAGATTCAGGCCGTCTGGCCGCAGAGCCCCAGCCCTGCCCACCGAGGTCAAGGTGCTCCTGTGTCCTGTCCTGCACCAGAAGGAATCCTTCGCCTGTCCTGGTCCACACAGCCCTCGGAACCTCTTTCAAAGTGGGCACTCTTATCTCTAGATGGGTCTACTCAGGATTCTCCCCATCCTGCTCAGAAGGGTATGGTCTTTATGGTAGAAATGCAGGAGTCATCACTGTGCTTCCTTCCTGAGTGCGGGCAGGAGCTTTGCCAGAACCTTACAAACGTGTGGGTTTGAAATTTTTACATATTTAAGAAATTTACTCATGTTTTAAAATATCCCCAATAGGTGCTTTAATTTTTGTGGTGAGGATGAATGTTTTCCCAGGCATCTCTTCTCTAATTGTATTTCTGCTGATATAAACTGCCTTTTCATATTGATTGCTAATCAATATGAAATTATTGATATAAAATAAAGACATCAGTATCTTTATGCTTTTTCTGATTAATTAATCCAACAGATTCCTTAAAATTCTAGACTGTTTTGATCACTTATAAATTTGATATTGTATCACCAGTGTGATGCAGAGACCAGGTTAATTTCCTCTACTGATTAACGTTGTTAAGTTTTTTGTTTGTTTGTTTGTCTTAATTTATTACTTTTCGGCTGGACTGGGTCTTCCTTGCTGCTCCAGCTTTTCTCTGGTTGTGGTGAGTGGGGTTTACTCTTTATTGCAGTGTGTGGACTTCTCATTGAGGTGGCTTCTCTTGTTGCGGAGCACAGGCTCAGTGGTTGTGGTCCATGACTTAGTTGCTTTGCAGCATGTGGGATCTTCCCGGACCAGAGATTGAACTCATGTCTCTTGCGTTGGCATAGAGATTCTTTACCACGGAGCCACCAGGGAAGCCCCCACCCCTAGTTATGTTTTAATCATTCCTCCTTTCTGCTCTCTGATCCTGGAGGAATCCTGCCTTGGCTGTGTCTTCTGACCCCAGGCAGGCTAATGAAACATCTTATGCAAAATCATTTGTTTCCTCTTCAGGAATATGGGGAGCTCCCTGTTGGGGATGTTAACAGAACCCTTGGAGTTCTTTGGAGGACTATTTTTTATGGCAGGGTAGCTCCTTAAGCTGAAAATGTCAAAGATGATGCACTTTTAAAAATATTTCAGTTTTGTTTGCATTTCATGTAGAAGTTTACTGTGTAATATCTTTTTAAAATCTTTTTTTGTTATTTATTTATTTTTTTGTTGGGAACGTCTTCTTAAAGCAAGACATAGTTGAGCTGGTAGACTATCACTGGATACACGTGTGAAAAAAAATCGTCTCTAAATTAACAGTAATTTAGGGAAAAAATAAGCAGTAACTTAAATTGTGATGGCTTGTGTCATTCTGAGACTTAGAACAAAAGTGAAGTTGTTTCTAAAACTGTCAACTGATAAAAAGCCTGACTTATGGGGAATTAAGCAGCCTCTTGAGAACATCATAACCAGCTATCTGTCACTTTCCTATCATAGTACCTGTGGCTCACTTCCTGAGATACAGTCATTAGAGTCATCAGATGGTTAAAATGTTGTGTTTACTCTGTGTTTGTTCTTTACTTATAAATTATAAATCACACACCTAGTATTTTCCAGATAAGTCATTAGAGCAGTGTGTCTAGATGACACACCGTAAGTAACTTCTCACTGTCATACTTCTTATGAGAGGAGAGATGTTACTTCTCTAAATGAACCCACAGAGCTTCTTCCCTTTTCCAGAATCTCTTCTTTGTCTCTCATATGATAGTCGTGTCTCAAAACTCATTTTATATCTGCATCTCCATTCCTTCCCTGCAAATAGCTGCATCAACACCGTTTTTGTAGATTCCATATATATGCATTAATATACTAAATTTGTTTTTCTCTTTATGACTCTGTATATTAAATAACAGGCTCTAGGTTCACTACCTCCTAGAAATGACTCGTTTGTTCTTTTTTAAGGCTGAGTAATATTCCATTGTATCTATGTACCACATCTTCTTTGTCCTTCTTCTGTTGATGAACATGTAGATTGCTTCCGATACACTCTTGTTCATGTTTGACCTATATCGTAATGAAAAGGAAAGAGGAAAAAGCTTTTTTTAGAAAGTGAGCTTCTGGTTGATAGTTCTAGGTTCTAAACCTACAAATTTTACAGCTACTTCATGCTATGGTTATGTAAATATTTTGGTAAACTTAATGGATCTGATCTGCTAATTTGTGACTTTTTTTTGTTTCTGTGCTCGATACAAAATATTTAAAATATGAAAGACAGCTTAGCTGTAAGATTCTTACTGGAAGAATTGGTCCAAGTTTTGTTTTCGGAAGTTCTCAAAGTACTTAGTACATAATGTTTGCTCAGATGCCTCTTGCCATGGCTAAAAGTGCCTAGTTAAAGTGACTTAATATTTGGTCACCTCAGTATTCTTATGAGTAATAAAGATAAAAATACCTATTCAATTATGCTGTGAATCACTAAATTAACAATTGCATTATCTTTGAGACATTTAGTTTAAATGTCCTGAAGCAACTGTTTTATACCCATTTTAGATGTGAGCTGTGCTTTTTAAAAAATTTTTATTTTTTTGGAAGTATAGTTGATTTATAATGTTTCAGGTATACACCAAAGTGATTGATTTATACATATACATGTATTCGTTTTTAGATTTTTCCTATTGTAGGTTATTACAAGATATTGACTATAATTCTTTGTGCTATATATATAGTAGATCTTGGTTGATTATTTTATATTCATATATAGAAGTATATATCTGTTAATCCTACTTTCTCTCTCCATTCTTTCCCCTTCATTAACCTTAATTTTGTTTTCTAGTCTGTGAATCTATGTCTGTTTTATAAATAAGTTCATTTATATCATTTTTTAGATTCTACATATAAGTGATATCCATATGATTTTTGTCTTTCTTTGTCTAATTTACTTCCCTTAGTATGATAATCTCTTGGTCCTTTTCTGTTGCTGCAAATGGTATTACTTCATTCTTTTTTATGGCTGAATAATATTCCATTATGGAGATTCCTAAGTGGCTCAGTGGTAAAGAATCTGCCTGCCAGCGCAGGAGTCTCTGGAGCATGGGTTCAGGGATCAATCCCTGGGTCGGGAAGATCTCCTGGAGGAGGAAATAGCAGCCCACTCCAATATTCTTGCCTGGGAAATCCCATAGACAGAGGAGCCTGATGGGCTGCAGTCTGTGGTGTCGCAAAGAATCAGACATGACTTAGTGAATGGACATGTAGGCACGCAGTATGCCGTTATGTAGATAGATAGATGGACAGATAATGTCCACCACTTCTTTATCCATTCGTCTGTAAATGGACATTTAGGTTGCCTCCCTGTCCTGACTATTGTAAATAGTTGATCAGTGCTTATTGTTAATTTCATAACACTTGTGTTGATGTGAAATTCCCTTGGGGAGCACAGACTGCCTTTTACTGGCCAGCATGACTTTCAAGGAGGCCAGGTCACGTGAGTCCCCAGTTTCCCTCCTGCTGAGAGCACATGCTAGACTCTATAAGAGGGAAGAGATCGTGCAGTTGGAGAGAGTACCTGAGCCTCCTTAGGGGGTGGTGTTGCTCCTCTGCCAGCTCCTTATGGGGTGGTGTTGCTCCTCTGCCGCCTCTTTATGGGGTGGTGTTGCTCCTCTGCCGCCTCCTTATGGGGTGGTGTTGCTCCTCTGCCGCCTCCTTATGGGGTGGTGTTGCTCCTCTGCCGCCTCCTTATGGGGTGGTGTTGCTCCTCTGCCGCCTCCTTATGGGGTGGTGTTGCTCCTCTGCCGCCTCCTTATGGGGTGGTGTTGCTCCTCTGCCGCCTCCTTATGGGGTGGTGTTGCTCCTCTGCCGCCTCCTTAGGGGGTGGTGTTGCTCCTCTGCCGCCTCCTTAGGGGGTGGTGTTGCTCCTCTGCCGCCTCCTTAGGGGGTGGTGTTGCTCCTCTGCCGCCTCCTTAGGGGGTGGTGTTGCTCCTCTGCCGCCTCCTTAGGGGGTGGTGTTGCTCCTCTGCCGCCTCCTTAGGGGGTGGTGTTGCTCCTCTGCCGCCTCCTTAGGGGGTGGTGTTGCTCCTCTGCCGCCTCCTTAGGGGGTGGTGTTGCTCCTCTGCCGCCTCCTTAGGGGGTGGTGTTGCTCCTCTGCCGCCTCCTTAGGGGGTGGTGTTGCTCCTCTGCCGCCTCCTTAGGGGGTGGTGTTGCTCCTCTGCCGCCTCCTCAGGGGGTGGTGTTGCTCCTCTGCCGCCTCCTCAGGGGGTGGTGTTGCTCCTCTGCCGCCTCCTCAGGGGGTGGTGTTGCTCCTCTGCCGCCTCCTCAGGGGGTGGTGTTGCTCCTCTGCCGCCTCCTCAGGGGGTGGTGTTGCTCCTCTGCCGCCTCCTCAGGGGGTGGTGTTGCTCCTCTGCCGCCTCCTCAGGGGGTGGTGTTGCTCCTCTGCCGCCTCCTCAGGGGGTGGTGTTGCTCCTCTGCCGCCTCCTCAGGGGGTGGTGTTGCTCCTCTGCCGCCTCCTTATGGGGTGGTGTTGCTCCTCTGCCGCCTCCTTATGGGGTGGTGTTGCTCCTCTGCCGCCTCCTTATGGGGTGGTGTTGCTCCTCTGCCGCCTCCTTAGGGGGTGGTGTTGCTCCTCTGCCACCTCCTTAGGGGGTGGTGTTGCTCCTCTGCCAGCAGCATTTTAGGAGAGTGGCAAAAATCAGTGCCAGTCACAGATGTTCTTCCTGCTCAGTAATTATTGAGAATCCATCAGAAAGGCAAGAAGAGAGAGGGCAAAAATAGAAAGGGAGAGAGGACATTTGGATGAAGGGAGAATTTTTTTGTTAAAAGTTTTCTTCTCTAGTGGTTGCAAAACACATATTTCATACGTGTGCTTGGGTGACATTTTTGAGAGAAGCACAAAAGAGCCTGTGCCCCAGGAAGGAGGCTTGACAGCTGGTCTGCAGGACAGGAGAGTGGCCGTGGCGAGAGCAGTTTCATCAGGCTGAAATGGGTGCTAATAAGTGTTTCTACAGTGCTGGTGGCACCTCCCCGCAGAGGTTTTGTTCTCTTTGAGATTTGCTCCTGAGTTCATTTATTTCTCTGCAGGCTTCACTTTCCCTATTTCACAAGGTTTCCCATCAGAAAAAACATATTCTTTAGGACCGTTTTAGTACCAGCTGAGGGAGACGGGGGAGGGATGAAGTATTTTGTTGTTTGAAGGATGAGATCAAATTTAAAATTATAAATTGACAAGAAACGGCTTTCTTAACTGAGCAGGCAGAGCTCAGTTTTAGATTGTCTCAGAGGGCTATTTCCATAAGGCCTTAAAAGCAGTCATGGGCTCTGAAATCCATGTAGGTTATGTCCATGACTTATTCATGTTGCAAGATGAAATCGGGTAGAATAGGAAATGTGAGTATAATGACCAAACATATGCTGTAGGGCAGCATACATGTGCGCGTGTGCGTGCACACACAGACACACACACACACACACACACACATTCAGATGCAGATATATTCAACACGAAACCCTCATGAAAAGGGGCGTCATATCAACTTTAAAAAAAATGGTCACAGCCCAAAAGTTGAGAGTTGTATTTTATTTGTTGGGAATTTTTAAGACTTCAAGCATGAGAGACAGCATCTCAACGTGCAGAGAACTTCCCTGAGGAGGAGGCGAGGGGAGGAGCCAGGTTATATAGAAGGTTTGCAACAAAGGGCAGGTAGTCTGAACATCAAAAGAGTATTACGAATTAAGGAAAACTAGATATACCAAGTTAAGGAATTTAGCACTTTTCTATGTATGGGAAGATGCGAGAGTCTGGGCTGGCTGAAATCATTCCTTTTATAGGCATCTCAGCCATTCTGAGTCAGTATCCTGTGTTTTCACATCTTGAGCTCCTCTGGGGCTTACCATAGGGAGTGACTGAAGCCTGATGACCGCTAGATCGCAGGTATTGTTCTCTTTCCTGGATGCCCTAGGCTCACATTGGAAGGCTGTAATCACTGATGACTGTGACCTCCTTGTTTACTGATATGGCAGGAAATCTCTCAAGTTCATCAGGTGCTGCTTCTCTGTTAGCAAAGGTTCTCTCTTCCTATTACATTTGTCCTGTGCACCAAGATTCTCGAATTTTGCAGAAGAATCCCTCAAGTTTCCTCAGCCTTTAAAAATCTAGAGCCCGGAACACCAATGCAAATTTTAATGATAGGGTAGAAGGGAGTAACTAACTATATGTCGTTATTGCTGCTGTCACCAACAATGATGGAAGATAGGCTAATCAAACGCATGTGCCAATGGGTATGATTAAGCTAAATTTAATTCACCCAAAAGAGTTGAGAAGACGAACATCACAGGTTCTCATAACAGAGTTTTCCTTTTCAGAGAAACCAAAATAATGGTTCTTAAAGACCTGCCGAGCTGTCTGGTGAGACAGCCCTTTTTGAAGCTAACTCCATTACATAGAGATGTTTCCATTTGCCCTGCAACGTTGTACTCTCTCCATTTCTGTACTTGTGACTTAAGGGTGTTTTTTTATTTGAACACAAACAGAATTTTGATGATAATTTGAATCCTGATTTCTTTTATTTATTTGCCCAGTTGGGGTATTTTTGTAGGGTAAAAGATTGTCGTGAGGACATACCGACAAAGGGGACCCAATGACTCTTTAAAAATGCATTTTATCACAATCCAAACATTGAAGTAGTCATTGAAAATTAAATATTCAACCATATAGAGGCATTGTTAAAAACAGACTTAATAGTCTAGAATGTGAATGCTTTGAAGTCTTTAACATCAGTTTGTGAGTTGATTTTACTTCTATAATAGGCAGGTGATACATTCAGACAATTAAAAGGCTCCTTTTCCTCTGACATGTCATCCTATTAGGCACAACTGGGACTTTACCCCAGGATTCCAAAGTTGCTAGAAGATGCTAAACATAAATGTTCACACTTTCTTCTGCACACTTACCATGTAACACTTGTGGAGAAAGTACTAGTGTCGGCTGAAATGTCGTCTTCTAAACTGGATGGGTTTCCCTGGTGGCTCAGCAGTAAAGAACCTGCCTGTAATGCAGGAGACCCGGGTTTGATTCCTGGGTCGGGAAGATCCCTTGGAGGAAGAAATGGCTACCCTCTCCAGTATTCCTGCCAGAAGAATCCCGTCAACAGAGGAACCCTATGGGATACAGTCCATGGGGATGCAAAGAGTTGGACACGGCTTAATGACTCAACAACAGACTTGAAGCCACATCATAATTCCTCATGACCACATGCAGAAGGAAAGGTTTCCTTCCCAAAGCTTAAATGTAGGGGCAAAATTGATTGAGTTGAAGATTTTCTAAAATTTCAGTAATAATGTTCCTCTCCTTTGAAGAAAGGGAACTTAAACGTTACTATTTGAGATGAAAAATGATAGCACCAGTTGGGTTTTGGACAGGCAGGTGGAAATATGTCGAGCTAAATGCTGAAGACTTGAAGACGATTTGGAGAAGCCAGGCATTAGGAGGTCTAAAGTACACAATTAACGTGATGATAATTGTCAGTAACTCTTCGCCTTGTGTTATATGGCAAACACTGTTCAAAGTGCCTTTATATGTGTTAATCGTTATTTGTGAGGGCTACGTAGATGTAGCAGTTGAGGGACTCTGGAGGAAGAAAATAGGGACTTCTCAGCAGACTGCACCCCAGGGAACAGGTACTCAATAGACTTTTTCTTTTAAAATTACTATTAGAGAAAGAAATACTATATGATGTCACTTGTATGTGGAATCTAAAAAATACAACTAGTGAGTGTAATAAAAAAGCAGCAGATGGAGAGAATGGAGAACAGATGGAGAAAACAAACGGGTGTTACCATTAAGGAGAGAAAAAGGTTAAGGGCAGGACTTCCCTGGTGGTCCAGTGGTTAAAACTCCACGTTTCCAATGCAGGAGTCATAGGTTCAAGCCCTGGTTGGGGAACTAAGATCCCACTATGCCTATAGACAAAGGCAAAAATAAATAAATAGTTTAAATTTTTTTAAAAAAGAAAAGAAGAGGCAATACTGGGTAGGGAATTAAGAGGTACAAATTCTTAGATATAAAATAAGCTAAAAGGTTACCTTGTACTACATGAGGGAAATAGCTAGTATTTTACAATATCTATAAATGGAGTGAAACATTTAAAACTGTGAATCACTCTATGGTACACCTGTAATTTATATGACACTGTACAGCAGCTGTATTTCAATAAAAAGAATAATGTGTGTGGACGACCTACTTGGGTAGTTTCTGAACTGTTTAAAGGTGGAGGACCTTCGCCTGTGCCCGTGGGGACAGTCCACACCCAGCTGCTTCCAGAGGGCAGAAGGAAGTTAGCAAGGAAGATGGTCCAGGTTGAGCAGGAGCTTAGACCAACGTCACACACCTGTCCTTGGAAACCCTCTGCCTAACTGCACAAAACTACACACCAGAAGTGCTAGATCTTGTAAGAAAAACAGCGCTGACCGTTCAAATCTATGCATCTTTGTATAACCAGTAGCAACAGTTTGTTGTTGTTGTTCAGTTGCTAAGTCATGTCTGATTCTTTGTTACCCTATAGACTATAGCCCACCAGGCTTCTCTGTCCACGGGATTCTCCAAGCAAGAATACTGGAGTGGGTTGCCATTTCCTTCTCCAGCGGATCTTTCCGAACCAGGGGTCAAACCCGCCTCTCCTTAACTCGAGAATCCATCCTTTGCCCTGTGCTGAGGACTCTCTCATCCTCCCCCTCACTAGAGGGGGCCCAGGAGTCACTCCTTTCAGCTGGAGACCGCTTTATGCCAACTGAAACATAGGATCTCGGGCTCGTCTGAACTCAGGAGGGGAGCAGAACCTTTACAGCTTCTTCATTTAGGCTCACAGTTTCCCAGGCAGCTTAACAGAATAGAAAGAGGAATAGCTCCAAAGAGCCACTGAACTTCGTGTTGCTTTTGACCCTAAGCGAAGGTATTTTTGCAGGAGTTTTAGCTTTGTCGAATGGGCATCACGTTGCCCTTTATTGAAGAGAAAAATTGCCCTTGATCACTCTAAAACCTTAATGTTCTGCAAAAACTGCTCTTGAGCTGAAGGGACTCTGCTGTTCTATGGATGTCACACCCCTGTTTGCTAATCCTATTAGCTAATTTGCATTGCAGCAACATGCCATATAACATGACATTCTGGTTCAAAAAGGGAAAAAAGAAGAAAGTATACAAGTCAGGAGGACTTCCCTGGTGGCTTAGAAGGTAAAGAATCTGCCTGCAATGCAGGAGACCCAGGTTCGATTCCCTGGGTCAGAAAGATCCCCTGGAGAAGGGAATGGCAACCCACTCCAGTATTCTTGCCTGGAGAATTCCGAGTACAGGGGGGCCTGGAGGTCTGCAATCCATGGCGTCACAAAGAGTAGGACACGACTGTAGTGACTCAACACGCACATGCAAGTCAGGATCATTTCAGTATTTGCAATTCATAACACCTGAATTTCACCTTAAAATGTCTCTATACTTTAGACCACTTAAGAAGCTGACAGAGCATTTTGTGCTGGGGTGAAGCTGAATGGAGTCAGTATTGAAGGACAGGCTGTGTAGTGGGAGAAATAGTATCTTAGGGAAGTCCAGTGATTCTTGAACTACAGTAGGAAGTTACCCAGTTTATCCCAACCTGTGTAAAGAGACCCTTCATCTACACATCCAGATTCAACCTCCCCAGATGCAGGAGACCTTGCCCTTGTATGCGCATCAACACGTTTACCACCTCTGGTCACCACATGTAAGTGATGGAAACACTCCAAGGAATAATATTCTTTTCTTTTGTATGTTTTGTTTTATGCATTTTCTTTATATATTTTTAACATATTTCTATGTATTTTTATTTTTCTTTACTTTTGGCTGCACTGGGTCTTAGCTGATGCACGCAGGCTTCCCCTAGTTGCAGTGAGTGGGTTTCTCTTGTTGTAGAGCATAGGCTGGAGGGTGAGTGCCCTTGAGTAGTTATTGCTCCACAGCATGTGGAATCTTCTTGGACCTGGAATTTAACCTGTATCCCCTGCATTGGCAGGGGGATTCTTTAGCATTGGACCACCAGGGAAGTCCAGAAATAATATTCTTGACAATGTGATGATACTAAAGGTTTTGGTGTTTCAGAGTTGGCTTCAAGTCTGTGTCACACCTTGGCCTCATCAGTGGGAACATTTGACATTGTGACTATGTTGCCGATGCCACAGCCCCAAATGACGGAATGTGGAATCAATTTTCTTATTTTACTAAAAGCAATAAAGTACAGTTTTTAAGTCTTGTTGTAAACCATAGCCAGCTATAAGTTTGTGATGGGGTTGGTCAACCCTGCGTCTCTTAAAGAGATTCCCACCCCACCCATTCTGTAGAATATAGCTAACCCCAGTCATTTCAGTGATACTCTCTTCCACACATTCAGTCCCCATCTCTTTCTTAAACCACGTTTGCTGTTCTTGCTTATTACTGAAATATGTGTTCCCTAACCCCTCCCTTGTGGCTTGGCTTTCATATTTCCAGGTACATAACATTCATCTCTTGAAAAATTGCTGTATTTTCAAATAGCGCTTGTAATTTTCCTTCACTGTCGTGAAGGGGTTTGTTTTCTCCATGTGTGCTCGCATGGCACAGGAGGAAACCTGGGGTTATTGGAGTGTAGCGAGATGAGTAATGGGATGGAAACTCAGAGGCTTTAAGTTCAGAGTTTGCCACTGACTCGTCCTTAAACCTGGATAAGATGCCTCCTGGTCTCTCTGTGATGCAGTTCCTGTTTTTCTTAAATGGCATTAGCAAGAGCTCATCTCAGAAAGTGGTCTTGAGAGGTAACAACTAGATGCAAACATTTTGTAATATTGATCCCGTAATAATAGCCTATTAATTTTTAAAGGATATATCCACTTTTTTTTTTTTAGTTCTCCTAATAATTTTCTGAGAAAGTTAGTCTCATTTTGCTGTTTTGCTGTTTAAGAAACCACAGCATGTAGATGAGAGAAAAATTCCACACTTTTCTAGGATTGTGTGTGTATGTTTATAGATATATGTGAGTATTTACTAAAATATATTGGTTTGGCCAAAAAGTTGTTCAGGTTTTTCTATAAGATGTAATGGAAAAGCCCAAACAAACTTTCTGGCCAACCCAATATATACCCACAACCATTCATACATGTAAATTGAAAATTATGGTTCACAGTGATGGAAATTTTTAAAGGAACAGTCAACTGAGGGTAATAGTTGTTTTCCACAGTAGAAACGTCCAACCACCCTGAGTAGTATTTTTTTTTTCACTTTGATTCTCCAAATTTACTTGTTCTTCCCTCTGAGAATTTCAATACATTTTTTCCTCTCTGTTAAAGAAGACTTGTGATGACCAGTTTTCCCTTTTATCTTAGAAGATTTTATCTTATGCATTGTGATATATAAAATTCCTATCATTATTATAGTTGCCATTTCTTGAACCTTTCAAGTGACCTTTCCTAAGATCAGGGTGCCTGGGAAGCTTGTGTCGGTATGGAAACTCTTGGTCACTCACGGGTGGGTTAGTGCCGAGGATGAGAAGATAAAAGGAGTTACAGGGACTTCTGTGAGTGACCATCCCTGGGCACAACCACTGACCAGTAGACTTCATCACCCTCCCCACCTCGGGTCAAGGAGCCAGTTGTGCCAGCAGTAGGGGAGGAGCAGTGGTGCTGAACTGCAAGAAAATCATCCTGTATATGGCACCCCACTCCAGTACTCTTGCCTGGAGAATCCCGTGGACGGAGGAGCCTGGTGGGCTGCAGTCCATGGGGTCGCAAAGAGTCGGACACGACTGAGTGACTTAACTAACTTTCCTGTTGACGACAGAGAACATCATCATGTCTATACAGTTTCTAAGGTTCCTCAAACCAGACCGGCCTGTTCCCTTTCTCTAGATTCTATGGAGATCTTAGAGCAGCTGTGGTGACTCAGTGGTGGTACCATGATAGAATCGTGCTGTCTAGAGATGATGGGGAAATTCAGAATCTACACAGCCTGATACGGCAGCACGTGGCCCCACGTGGCTGTTGAGTGCTTGACATGTGGGTCGTGTGGCTGAGGACCTAAACTTTCAATGTTACAGAATTTTTTTTTTTTTTAATCCAGGTGCTGAATTTTTTTTTGAAATATAAATTTATTTATTTTAATTAGAGGCTAATTACTTTACAATATTGTATTGGTTTTGCCATACATCAACATGAATCTGCCACGGGTGTACACGTGTTCCCCATTCTGAACCCCCCTCCCACCTCCCTCCCCATCCCATCCTTCTGGGTCATCCCAGTGCACCAGCCCCGAGCATCCTGTATCATGCATCAAACCTGGACTGGCAATTCATTCCATATATGATATTATACATGTTTTTTTATTTATCTTTTTTAAAATTGAAGTACAGTCAATTTGCAATGTTGTAATGTTGTGTTAATTTCTGTTGTATAGCAAAGAGAATCAGATAAATATACATATATATATACACATTCTTTTTTACATTTTTTTCCTATTATGATTTATCTCAGGATATTTAATACCATTCCCTATGATATACAGTAGTACCTTGTTATCCATTCTGTATGTAATAGTTTGCATGTACCAACCCCAAGCTCCCAAATATTTCTTCCCTGTTGTTCAGTCGCTAAGTTTTGTCTGACTCCTTGTGACCCCGTGAACTGCAGTATGCCAGGCTTCCCTGTCCTTCACTATCTCCCAGCGTTTGCTCAAACTAATGTCCATTGAATCCATTCCTTCCCCCCATTATCCAGCAGTTTGACTTCTGGGCATATATCTGGACAAAACTATAATTCAAAAAGATACACACACCCTTATGTTTATAGCAGCACTATTCACAATAGCCAAGACATAAATGTCCATTGACAGATGAACAGATAAGGAAGATGTGATACATACAGACACACACACACACAATGCAATGCAACTCAGCCCTAGAGCAAAACAATGCCATTTGCAGGAACATGAATGCTACTAGAGATCATCATACTAAGTGAAGTATGTCAGAGAGAGAAAGGCGAGTATCATATCATAGCACTTACATATGGAATCTAAAATAGGACTCAACATTACAGGTTTTTAATTAATTTCTTAAAAAAACTACATGTGGCTAGTGACCATCAGATTGAACAGTGCAGAGAAAACCATGCATGTTCCTTACGAGGCTAATCACAGTGACATCAAGGGACTTTGCCATCCACTCATCTTGAGAACACTTTAGGGACAAAAAGAGGTGAAAGAGAGAGGACTTTGAAAGCCAAGGTCAAGTGTGTAGAATTGCAGTGTTGACCCATGGACATGATGGTGGCTTCTCAGAAATGACCAGGAAGTAGTTTTTCATATTGTGAACCTCCTTTGATTTTTTTTTTTTTTTTTTTTTGCAGGCTCCTTCATGTTGGTGAACACGTCCGGGAGACCCGAGGGACAGAGAGCCCACCTCCTCCTACCTCAGCTGAAGGAGAATGACACCCACTGCATTGACTTTCACTACTTCGTGTCTAGCAAGAGTAATTCTGCCCCTGGGTCACTCAATGTCTACGTGAAGGTCAATAATGGGCCTTTGGGGAGCCCTATCTGGAATATATCTGGAGACCCTAACCGTACATGGAACAGGGCAGAACTGGCCATCAGTACCTTCTGGCCTAACTTTTATCAGGTATGCCCTTTGTTTTTCATCTCCTGTTTTGAAATATCCTCTAACTTCTGAAAATATAAATCATTTTTCTGTTAGTCTAATTGGAGGATGGATAAGAAGCATTGGTATTTTTAGACGGAGGTAAAGAAAGTTTGTGCTCTTGGATAGGGACTATATTAAAGCTTTGTTTGTTCATTACCCTGAGTAAAAAGCTAAAAAGTTAAGCTTGTTTTGTATATATCAAGTTAAGAAAATAGAAACAGTCATCTGTAGCAGGGCAGGAAGTACTGTTTGTAAGGACGTTTAACTTTCTGTGTTGTGTGTGTGTGTTCAGTGCTCGATTGTGTGCGACTCTTTGTGACGCCATGGACTGTAGCCCACCAGGCTCTTCTATCCGTGGATTTCTCCAGGCAGGAATATGGGAGTGGGTTGCCATTTCCTCCTTCAGGGGATCTTCCCGGACCATGGATCGAACCCACTTCTCCTGTATCTTCTGCCTTGGCAGGTGGATTCTTTACCACTGCGCCACCTGGGAAGCCAGCAGGACACATGTAAATTGCTAAAATCCATTCAGGGTGCACTTGAGCAATACGTTTTAGAAGTGTTAAAAAATTAGATAAGTCTAATTTTAACAATCTATTATTAGGAGTTCATCTTAAGGAAATAATGAAGACCGGTTGCAACTAATTAGCTACAAGAATATTCATGGCAGTGTGTTTACAATAATGAAAAATCAGAAACAGTATTACATTTCTAACAATAGAGGATGAGTTAATGTATGCCACCTCAATACAAAAAGTCATTTTGCAACCATTAAGAATAACATTACAAAAGATCATTTAGTAATATATATAAGCTTATGTTCTTAAGTGGATTAAACTGGTATAAAATCATAAAGCATCATTTTGGATTCAATTTTAAATTAAATACATATGTATTAATACATAAATATGTATATATAATTGGCCTCCCCTGTTGGCTTAGATGGTCAAAGAATCCGCCTGCAATTCAGGAGACCCGGGTTCGATCTCTGGGTCAGGAAGATTCCCTGGAGAAAGGAATTTCAACCCACTCCAGTATTCTTGCCTGAAAACTCCCATGGGCAGAGGAGCCTGGCAGGCTACAGCCCATGGGGTCACAGGGGTCAGACACCACTGAGTGACTAACACTTTCACTTTTCACATACATAATTAAACTATATGGTGAAATAAATAAATGAAAAAGTGGTATAGCTCCAGCTAATTACTTAAGTTTTTCTTTCCTTCAGATGTCATATCCTAAGCTTTGCACAATGCCCATGTGCTATTTGTATGTATAAAACAAAAAAGAGTAAACGGTAAGTTTTCCTCCAGAGGAAAAATGCTCTACTTACTGCGTATCCTTCTTTTTTATAAATGTATTGATAACTTGTCAGGGGCATAATTAAAAAGTATGACCTTTAGGACAAAGTTTCTTCTTTTGTTGGATTAAAATGGAAGCAAGGGAAGTGGGTTTGGCTAAGGTAGGTGTCAGAGGGTCTATGTGATGGACGAAGCTAAGAGGCTGTTTTGAGAAACTCCTTTTGAAGGAGACCTTCCTATAGTAACACTCGTGGTTAGAACCCGCTTGCCAATGCAGGAGACAACAGGAGACTTGGGTTCATTCCCTAGGTCGGGACAACCCCTCAGGGCAGGAAATGGCAATGCATTCCAGTATTGCCTGGAAAATCCCATAAACAGAGGAAGCTGGTGGGCTACAGTCCGTGGGGTTGCGCAGATGACTGAGCGCTCACAGTAGAGAAGGCCTGTGGGCACCCATCTGGAACCTGCACGAGAACCTTCTTTGGTCCGCTTGGCCTCCAGACAAGATCAGAAGGTGCATCCTGCTTATCTCTGCCCTAATCTTCTTCCTTCCCCACCCAGAACTTCTAAGACTCAACTCTTGCAGGACCCTCCACAGCTGCCAGAGCCCAGTGCATGCGTTTAGTTTTGACACTGGCTACATTCCAGTGTCTAGATAAGTTTAAGTTAAGTGTTGGAATGCTACAACTAAGGATCTCAAATGCTGCAACAAAGACCCAACAAAACAGAATAAATATGTTTAAAAAATAAATAAAGGAAGTGACACCTTTTTGAGACCCTTTCTCACTGCCCAGAGACTCTGCTTCCCCCAGACATTCCCATTATTTAGGCTACAAGATATGATAAAAATCTAGCCAATTAACGTGGAGTGACCATATGCTTAAAATACTACCATATTAAAATACTTTATATTCATATAGTACTTTATTTCTATAAGAGGCTCTTTACACTTTTGAAGGTTGTTTTGATCTCATGAGTTAAGATTGGTGAATGAAGTCATTTAAGGAATTTCATTTTATACTGTTATGATTTCACATGATAATATTGCTTCAAAATGGGTAGCATCATCATCTAGTAAAAAACATGTGCTTTGTATCAGATAGAACTGGATTTGGATGTGAAATCGGTTTTAAGCTTGGGCAACTTAAACTTATGAGCCTTCCTACTTACAGGACTAAGTGTAAAGACAAGGTGAGGCGTGAAGAGGAAGGCAAAGCACAATTTGGATGTTCTCATCTCTCAATAAATGGTGGTAATTTATGGAGATTCAGATTTGTGGAAAACAGAAAAAAGGAGAAGTGGATAATAGTTGACGCTTTCTCCTGCTAAGTCACTCCTTAAATGTGTTTGGTGCTATGGCCGAAAGTGTGCAATGAAAACAGTTTCTGGGAACAAATCATTCATTGAAACACTGGGTGAAAGGGAAGAACCCAGGGCTTTGCCACCAGAACATTATAGCAAGGTAGCCCTGGAGCTGCCATCATGGTGCTCTGCCTACCCCTGAGGAGCAGGTGCTCTGGGCGGGGGAGGGCAGGAATGGGGTACTGTGGTGAGCTCCTATCTGTCCTGTCTCTGATCCTCCCTTACTTCTGTCAAGAATGTCTGTTTCTCCCATATCTTTGGCTGCAAGATCCTGAGTCAGTTATCATCTCGTAAGAGTCAGTTCTCGTCTTCTAAGTTACTGGGTTTGGGAAGGTTTTCAGTGCAACTGAACACCACTGGCCTGTGTATTTCAGATAAATATAGTCTGTTCTCTTGGGCATCCCTTTGTTTTTATAACCTGTCTGCTCACACGATCTTTATTAGAACGTGTAGCATTTCAAAACGTTTCTTGGCAGAGTGGAGTGTTCTTGCCACAGTACTCATTTCGTGGAGCTTTTCCTATTTGTGGGAAAATAGTATTCTGCAGGTACCCGTCACGATGATTTGCATGCAACACAAGCACTTGCAGGTTAATTACTGTTAGTTAACACACAAACCGTCATTAACACACAAACCGTCATTAACACACAAACCGTCAAGGGCATGAGCTTGAAAGTGAGAGTGAAGCCTCTCAGTCTTGTCCGACTCTTGGCGACGCCATGGACTTTAGCCCACCAGGCTGCTCCGTCCGTGGAATTTTCCAGGCAAGAATACTGGAGTGGGTTGCCATTTGGTTACCACGTACTTAATTCCTCAATTAGTGTTTGTCCTAATCTCTGTGACATAGAAGCTGCCGCTCTGTGGGGGGCAGCTATGCACAGGCTACTTACTTTCGCCAGGGCACCTGGGCTGTAGCCCCTGCTTGCTTTGATTTACTGTAGCCCCTGCTTGCTTTGACTTACTCACTGACTGCCGTTTGAAGAATAGCATTTTCCTCCATTTTGCTTTGTTGTGAAGGTTTTAGAAAATAATTCACTTGGATTCCGTTCCTTCCCTGCTCCTCTCTCTTCTTCCCCACCCCCACAAGTTTCTGGAGGCCTCTGATGGATTCCTCTGGGTTCCTAACCCCGTGGGCACCCAGAGACACTCCGGGAATCCCACATTCGCTGCCCTGCTTTTGGATACAGTGGCTCTGAGTCCTGACTGAGGCCAGGAGGGCAGTGATCTTTAACAGAAATGGTTGTTTTGAAAAGGAAAAAATACACAGGTGGTCTAGAAATCCACCACCACAACCCCGCCTCAGCTCCTGAAATAAGGGGTCATGCCAGGCAGGGAACAGTAACAAGAAGGATGGGAAAGTCAGGGAAGATGACGGTGTTCTGGTTGCTCCACTTGTTGTTGTTGTCTGGTTGTTCAGTCGAGTCCACAGACTGACTGTAGCCTACCAGTCTCCTCCGTCGTGTCCAGCTCTTTTTGCGACCCGTGGGCTGTAGCCCACCAGACCTCCTGTAAAAACAAATCACTTAGATGCACTGAAGGGCCTGGCAGGAGAGGAGAGGTGGATCCCTGCTCTCTGTTCTCTGCACGCCAAGCTTACCAAGGGGCTAGCATTTCAAGGGAGGCTAAGCCAACATTTACCCTTTACCCATCTGCCATCTTTCCTGGTGGATGATGGTTTGAGGGAATAGGAAGGACTTGGTCTTTCTTACCTCTTCTCATCACCTTCCAGCTGGACTCCCACATGGCAGCCTTGGTTTCTTACTGGACTGGCGTTCAGCCCACTTTTGAGAAGGTCACGAAAGCCACGCTGAGTTGGTAGCAGCTCAGCAGACACTTGCTGCTAAGTTGTTGCTGTTGTCTCGTCGCTAAGTTGTGTCTGACTCTTTGTGACTCTGTGGACTATAGCATGCCAGGCTCTCCTGTCCTTCCCAGAGTTTGTTCAGATTCATAGTCATTGCATTGGTGATGCTATCTAACCATCTCATCCTCAGCCACTTTCTTCACCTTTTGCCTTCAATCTTTCCCAGCATTATAGTCTTTTCTGATAAGTCAACTCTTTGTGTCAGGTGGCCAAAATATTGGAACTTCAGCTTCAGCATTAGTCCTTCCAATGAATATTCAGGGTTGATTTCCTATGTGATTGACTGGTTTGGTCTCTTTGTTGTCCAAGGGACTCTCAAGAGTCTTTTCTAGCACCACAGTTTGAAAGCATCAGTTCTTCAGTGCTCAGTTTTCTTAATGGTCCTACTCTCACATCCATATGTGACTTACTGGAAAAACCATAACTTTGACTATAGGGACGTTTGTCACCAAAGTGATAGACAGTGTCCGAGGTCTGCATGAGTGAGTGTTTTCCAAACTGCTTTCCAAGGAAGATTCAAGGCACTGGTCAACCAAATGGAAAGAAGTACTGATTTAAGGGAAATCGAATGCATCCTGTATCACAAGGCATTTCAGAGCCCATGGGTGACACGTGGCAGGTGCATATACTGGGGTGAAACGTGGACATCCACCTGGGCTTTAGCAGAACATCTCTTGAGTCTCCTTGTTTCCTGGAGCACACTTGGGAAGTCCTGATATGTACTCATGGAAGAAGAGAAGGCTCTCTGACTCCATTAATTCCTTAACTTATGGTCCTTAGTCCAAGTGCGAGACCATTGAATCGCTTTGTACCAAGTGCAAGACAATCAGCTTGCTCTGTCTGTCTGGGAGGACACAGGAAATTAGATATGGCAGCGAAATGAAGCCCTGTCTCAGGCAGGAAAGCTGTTCTAATCAGGTACCCCGCCCCCTACATTTTGTGCTAAAAAGAGATGAGTTTGAAGAAATCAGTGAGGACATATGAGGCTGTCACTTTACTACAGACACAGAGCTGCATTTTAGGAAGCAGAGGGATTCACATGACAGTTTCATATCTTCAAAGATGATTTTTATCCATTTATTGTGAGAAACTTGCATATCTCTGAGTTTCCTTCTCGATTTATACTTATTTGATGATTAAGGACAGGTCCTTCTTCTGGGTGAATGTCTTCCATTTCCCTGAGGTCTGTCGCTTCTAGCTTCTCATTACTTTTCCTTATCACTTTCCTGTTTCGTTTCCCTGTGCCTTAATTTGCTTACATAGCCCATTTTGTAGAATGGACATTTGAGCCACGAGTAGAAAAGTTTAGAAAAGAACATTTCCTCTTTTCAAAAGAGATAGGGAAAACACAAGAAAATTGAAGAAATTAATGTTGATTGGTAGGAAAAAACATGGCATCATTTCAGAATGTCCTGAGTGATGTAACAAAGCACCAATAATCAGCTCCACTGTGAAGCTTGTCGTTTGAATGTTTTTAACCTAGAGAAAGTAGGTTTTAACATGACTTCAATATGTGCCTCTAAACAAAGGTCTCCGTTCTTTTTTCCTGATTTTCTAAAGTCGTGTCATTTGTGGTTTTGCTTTGGCTCTTCTTTATCACAGAAACTTTTCTTTTCCTGTGTATGTTTTAGTTTTAGTTTTTTATTTGGAAAATAAAGTAGCAGTTTTTGTGAATATGATATACTTAGCCTTTCGTGGGAGTGTCAAGATTTTTTTTATTAATGTCTGATGTGGGCAAATATTTTACATTTTTGTTGAATTAAGTATGTAAAGAAAAATGCATAAGTAATACATATGTATTTTGATAAATGTTTGCAAATTAAATATGCTCACGAAGTCATGACCCATATTAAGAAATTGAACACGCTCCACTCCTCCAAAGACTAGCCCTTCTCCTAGCCTCTGCCCCTCTCATATTAATAGCCTATCCTCAGGAATAATTATGTCTTAACTTGGGATTTCTTTGGAAGGAATAATGCTAAAGCTGAAACTCCAGTACTTTGGCCCCATCATGGGAAGAGTTGACTCATTGGAAAAGATTCTGATGCTGAGAGGGATTGGGGGCAGGAGGAGAAGGGGACGACAGAGGATGAGATGGCTGGATGGCATCACGGACTCGATGGATTTGAGTCTGAGTGAACTCCGGGAGTTGGTGATGGACAGGGAGGCCTGGCGTACTGCGATTCATGGGTCGCAAAGAGTTGGGCACGACTGAGTGACTGAACTGAACTGAACTGAACTTTCACTATAGACTGGATGTTTGTGCCCCCCTCCAAATTCATAGCTTGAAATTCAGTCCTCAGTGTGATACACTGTAGCTTTTTATTTAAACCAAAACCAGAGAGGGGCTATGGGGCTCTGTGTGGAAGACAGACAGATGCCACGGGAGCCCCTTTGTTCTAGGGACTGACAGATGGCTTCTACCAGCCCATCTTCCATGGAGAGTGTTTCTGTTGTAACCTAAGGCCTTTGCTTTGCTCACGTGTGGCCAGGGGAAATGACAGTGTGGAAAGCTAATTTTGCTCCTCACTGAAGCGGGGAACACCAGAGATGCTGCCGGGTTAAACCTCTTTCCGTTTCCTGCTTCGCGGACTCAGATCCAGGATGAGTCTTCATGAGCGAACAAAACAGCACTCATTAGTCAGTGGTGTAACCGGCTCTTTCCTAACTGAAATTCAACAGCTTTCCCCCAAGTCTCCAAAGACGCCGGGGGTGCAACATCTTGTCCCCCAGAGATGTTATGTGTTAAGTGATGGAATGTCTGTGGGCTCTGTCTAGCCTACATGTCTTTACTTCCCACCACTGCCAATAACATCTGGGAACCAGCAGCAGAAATGAGCATCGAGTCCTTCCAGCGGCCAAGAACTTTCATAGAAGTAGGCCTCGGTGTAAATCCAAACACACTCCTGCCGTTTTGTCCTAAACATCACTGTGAGTGCTGAATTAGTAAACACCGCACCGCTGCTTCTGTGGGGAACAGGGCGTCAGCCCCACCGCGAGAGCCTCTGGCCGTGAGATTTTCATCGACAGGTCAAGGCATAACCTTGGTTTATGTGTGCTTCTGTCAAGGTGGCTTATTCAATGTATGTCATTGATTCCTGTCATTGAACGTGGCCAAGAGCACTAGCTCAGGCCTGAAGGAAGTTTATTTATTTAACAAATGTGTTTTCTCTGTAAGACACATCACAGCCTTGTGCGCTTGGCAAGAACCAGACAGTACTTTAGTGCTGAGCTGGGGGCTGTCTTAAACAGCAGCATCGCCAGTAAAAGGCTCGAAAAGGCGAAAAACGTAGAGCATTTAGTCTCGGATGAGGACAGTTGTTAGCAGCAGGAGAGGGGAAGCTGGAAGGCAGAGCCCCTTTTTCCCCAGCCTCTGCTGGGCTGTGTGTGTCCGGCGACTCTAGTGTTTACTGCTCCGTCCTTGTTCTCAAATGACCAAGAACGCTTTGCGAGGATTGGTTTTTGGATTTCACACAAATTACAGAGCAGTCAAATTCAAATTCAGAATCAGCAAATACTGAGGATTCATTGTATTTTCCATTAAGTCAGATTCCCTGCCTCCTCCCCCCCCAAAAAAGGTGATATAAGATTAAATACTGTATGGTGACAAAATTATTCTAGAATAATGCAGTTTGACTCTGATTCCATCATACCCACCCCCCACTTCAGCTTTCAACCTTTCAGATAATCATAGCTTAGGTTAGGCTGGAGGGCAAAGGCATTTATCCTAAAAATGCATGTGTATCAGTAAAAACACAAACATTTAGCTGCAATCTAGCGAATGCCAAAGGACTTTGTGTAGAATGAGATGTGAGAGGCTCGAATATGAAATTTTTATTATAAATTCTTCGTAGTTTGGCATCTTTATAGAGGATTTGCCTTCTAAATGAGCTGGGTTTTCTTTCATTTTTAAAAAAATTTTTCTTCTTTATTTTTTAGTTACTTTTTGGCTGCATTGGGTCTTTGTTGCTGCGTGTGGGCTTTCTCTAGTTGCGGCAAGTGGGAGCTACTGTCTAGCTGTCCTGTGCAGGCTTCTCATGTGGTGGCTTCTCTTGTTGCAGAGCACTTGCTCTGGAGCATGGAATCAGTGGTGTGGCACCGGGCTTAGCTGCTCTGCAGCATGTGGGATCTTCCCGGACCAGGGATCAAACTGGTAACCCCTGCATGGCAGATTCTTAACCATTGCATCACCAAGGAAGCCCTCTTCCATTTTTAGTTTAATTTTTAAGACAGTGTTTTGAGGTCTAGCAAGTAATTAATTTCTATGGTTTTGTTTTATGCTTTAACAATTTGGTAATGATTACTGCAAGGTAATGTGGGCATTGAAAACACCTACCCCTGTAATAGAGTTGAAACAAGTCAGCCCAGGAGAGGGCTTTCAGCCCAGGAGAGGGCTTTCTCCCTGCCATTGGTAGAGGAGTACAAGGCTCCCCCAGCAAGTGCAAAGCATATTGAACTTGCTGTGACGAACTATTGCTGTCGACGTATGCTTTCTTGTTAACCAGAGTAATGGCAGTTGCTGGTGAGCCAAGCAGGAAAGTTTCCTCTTAAAGCAGGAGGCTGGATAGTAAATACTTCAGGCTTTTCAAGCCAGATGGTCTCTGTGGCAGCAATTCCATGGTGCTGAGACTGTGAGGGTCGCCGTGGATAATCCGTAAATGAATGGGTGTGACTGCTTTCCAATAAAGCTCAATTTGCAGACTTGGAAATCAGAGTTTCATATACTCGTGTTGGGCTTCCCTGGTGGCTCAGACAGTAAAGAATCTGCCTGCCAATGAGGGAGACCTGGATTCGATCCCTGGGTCAGGAAGATCCTCTGGAGAAGGAAATAGCAACCCACTCCAGTATTCTTGCCTGGAGAATTCCATGGACAGAAGACCCTGGCAGGCTATTGGGGTCACAAAGAGTCAGATACAACTGAGCGACTAAGCACACACAGACACACACACAGTTCTCGTGTATCACAAAAATCTTCTTTTGAGTTCCTCCTACCAGTGAAAACTGTAAAAACCATCCATGATTTGTGGGCCAGACAGAAACAAGAGATTAGGGGCAGATTTGGTCCATTTGTTATAGTTTGCTGACCCTTGTCTTAAAGTTCATGTTGTTAAAACCGTGTCATATAGTTTGGCCCTTGCAGCTATATTTCTAGGTCAAATAGATGGCTACATTCTTACTTCAATCTAGAAATAAAGAATTTAGAACATATATACATTTATGCATTAAAAGTTATATATGTATATTTGTGTGTGTGTATATATGTGTGTGGTTTTCCCAGGTGGCACTAGTGGTAAGGAACCTGTCTGCAGGACACGTAAGAGATGCAGGCTCGGTCCATGGGCAGGGAGATCACCTGCAGGAGGAAATGACAGCCCACTCCAGTATTCTCGCCTGGACCGGAAAATCCCATCGACAGAGGAGCCTGGTGGGCTACAGTCCGTGGGGTTGCGAGGAGTCAGACATGACTGAAGCGACTGAGTACACACGTGTGTGTGTGTATGCATGGTTGTATGTTATATGTGTATATGCATACACATGTGTATTCATTCTACATATGGTCTCTCATACCTGCTAGGTTAGGCAGTTGAGTCACATGAAAACAGTTCAGGCGTGAAAGGAAAATAGACCTGGAATTACACCCTGAGTGTGTGACCTCAGAAAAATCACTGAACTTTACTGAGTCTGTTCTGTATCTACTGAGTAGATAATATTCACTCCAGTGGACATGGTTGACTGAGAAAAATTAGATAATACATACAAAAGGTGCCTGGGACATGGATGTAAATGGTAAATAAATGTTTTTTGAATTGTTGATTTTTTATAAAGAAAAACATTGGTGTGGTTCCCTTAAGAGACTCAAGTCTTACTTCTAATAGATTTTTAATAGGTTCTGTCCTGTTTGATAAAAATAAGCATGGCCACATCCCACATCAATTTTTACACCGTTTTTTTTTTTGCTTTCCGGTGGTGCTGTCTCTGGTCTTGTGTCGTTTCCTCTGACTTCCATCTTCCTGGCTCTGGGTGCAGGCATCTTCAGACACTCCTGTGATCACCCCACCCCTTCATATGTGTGTTATATTTCTGTACAGCAATACTTGTCTTTTGATAGAGTGGTCCCTTGTTTGAAAAAAAGAGACAAAACTATTTCTGCTTCTGAAGCTTTCTTGGCAAGGGCACTGGCTAGAAAAAAGTACAAAATGGAAAACTTGCCAGATAGCAAGGGTTCACGATGAGAAAAGCTTTTCAGGGCATGCTTAAATATGCTTTTAAGGAACTTGTTTAAGGACTTCCCTGGCTTCTTAAGTGACACAGCAATGTCACGTGACACGTGTCACATTGACATGTCAATGCCTGCAATGACGGAGACTCAGGAGACATGGGTTCAATCCCTGGGTCAGGAAGATCCCTTGGAGTAGGAAATGGCAACCCACTCCAGTATTCTTGCCTGGAGAATCCCATGGACAGAGGAGCCTGATGGACTCATGGGGTCGCAAAAAATTGGACAGGACTGAGCAACTGAGCAGGCATGCACACTTGCAGTCCAGTGGTTAAGACTTTGCCCTATCTTTCCTGCTCCTTCCATGGAGTCGCGAAGAGTTGGAGACGACTGAGCGACCGAACTGAACTGAGCTCCTGCTCCTTCTCCCTCCATCCCTGAGTCCTGGCAAGCACTCACCTGGCCTCCATTTCTAAAATGCTGACATTACACATTGTTACATAAATGGAATCGTATTGCGTGTAATCTTTTCTGATGGGCTTTTTCACTTAACGCGGTTCTCTGGAGATTCATCCAGTCATTGGTTGTGTCGGTAGTTAGTTCCTTGATTGAGTCAGTTCTAGTGAGGTGGATGAACCTAGAGGCTGTTAATACAGAAGTAAGTCAGAAAGAGAAAAACAGATATTATATAATAATGCATATATACGGAATCTATAAAAATGGTACCGACGAATCTATTTGCAGGGCAGCAGGAGAAACACAGACATAGAGAACATACTTGTGGACACAGCAGGGGAAGGAGAGAGGGACAAATTGAGAGAGGAGCATCGACGCACATACCCTACCCTGTACGAAGCAGACAGCTAGTGGGAAGCTGCTGCGTGACACAAGGAGCTCAAGCTCATGCTCTGTGATGACCCAGAGGGTTGGGATGCGATGGGAGGGGCCAGGGAGGCTCACAAGGGAGGGGACACATGTATTCTTATGGCTGATTCACATTCTTATATGGTAGAAAGCAACACATTGTAAAGCAATTATCCTCCAATTAGAAAAAAAAAAATGTCCCTTTTTAGTGCTGACTAGTAACCATGGACGTATCACTCTCTGTTTAATCATTTGCCATTTGAACGGCATCCGGACTGTTTCTGGCTTCTGCTTATCATGAATAAAGCTTCTATAAACATTCATGTGCAGGTTTTTATATGAATAAAAAAGTTGATTTCTCGAACGGTGGATGCTGGGTTGTCCGTTAAGAATGACCCTCTTCATGTGGTCTCCCTGGTGACATGGGTTCCTGCTGTGTCATGTGGACCTGTTAGCATTAACACTAGCCTGACAACAAAGGGCCGTCTAGTCAAGGCTATGGTTTTTCCAGTGATCATGTATGGATGTGAGAGCTGGACTGTGAAGAAAGCTGAGTGCCGAAGAATTGATGCGTTTGAACTGTGGTGTTGGAGAAGACTCTTGAGAGTCCCTTGGACTGCAAGGAGATCCAACCAGTCCATTCTAAAGGAGATCAGTCCTGGGTGTTCTTTGGAAGGAATGATGCTAAAGCTGAAACTCCAGTACTTTGGCCACCTCATGTGAAGAGTTGACTCATTGGAAAAGACTCTGATGCTGGGAGGGATTGGGGGCAGGAGGAGAAGGGGACAACAGAGGATGAGATGGCTGGATCTCATCACCGACTCGAAGGACATGAGTTTGAGTGAACTCCGGGAGATGGTGATGGACAGGGAGGCCTGGCGTGCTGCGATTCATGGGGTTGCAGAGTTGGACACAACTGAGCGACTGAACTAAACTGAACTGAACTGACAATGGAGAGCTGTAGACAGTCATGTTTAGAAAATTGAAAACTTTGTTAGTGGTTCTTTTTTCTCCTTTAGCCTCAACTTCTCTGAGTCCACCATGTCAAAATGTTATTCATCTTGAGGATCTCAAAGCATGTTGCCCTTTTTCTGTTGCTCTGCCTCTCCCAGGATCAAACAGTTGTAAAGCCTTCCTCATAAGATTTTTATATCATTTTCCTCCCAATTCATACTCTGCCCTGTGAATTTCAGCCAGCACAGCTCTTCTCTGTGTTTCTAAGATGGTGTGCTCCCTGGAATTGCTCTGTGAGTGGAGCCTCTGAGCCTGGTCACAGCTGACCTTTAGAGCTGTAGGTCCCAGTTTTCCTCTGTATGGTCACGGTCATGTCCACCTCAGGGCCTTTGCACATTCCCTGGAAGATACCTTACACTCGTCTCACCTTTGGCTCTTTCACCCGCAGCTCTCAGCTCAAGCGCCGCTTCCTCGTGGAAGGTCCTCTGGAGTATGTCCTCCTAGTATCCTGTTCTCTTCTTTCATAGCACTTTAAACATTTTGATTGCATGTATTAGTTGTAAGACCCCATGTGGTTCCGCCTGGTCCATAGAGTCCCCTCAAAGAAGTTGATCAGAAGATATGTTGCATGCGTGCATACTGAGTCACTTCAGTTGTGTCTGACGCTTTGCAAGCCTATGGACTGAAGCCCACCAGGCTCTTCTGTCCATGGGATTCTCCAGGCAAGGATATTGGAGCAGATGTCCGTTCCCTTCTCCAGGGATCTTCCCCACCCAGAGATGGAACCTGTGTCTCCTGCAGCCCCTGCATTGCATGCAGGTTCTTTACTGCTGAGCCATGGGGAAAGCCCAGAAAATAAATTGTCTTAAAGCAATTTAAATCTTAACATCACCTCTGAAAGGTGACTCAACCTCTGTCTTTAGAGTATCCGTTCCTCCCTGGGGTCCCCCCTCACCTTTATGGGGTGAGACCTGGATTGCAGTGCTGTCTGCTCCCCACATTAACCTCCCAAAAAACTGAGTTTTAGTCTTAGTTGTTTTTGAAGATTTAGAACCTAGACCATTTGACTGTCTGATTACTAGACATTCAGTGATGTCTGTGGGAAACATGAATGAATGGTTGAAATGAGGTATCTTATCTACAGGAAATATTAGGTCAAAGTTGATAAAATGAATGAATAATGAAAACCTTTCTTAATCTTCCAGGTGATTTTTGAAGTCATAACTTCTGGACATCAAGGTTACCTCGCTATTGATGAAGTGAAGGTGTTAGGACATCCGTGTAGTAAGTTGCCTCAACTTTTAATCCTTCAGGGACAGGGTTGGGGGTGTATTTATGTTATGGATGGGAGAAAGTGCTAAAACCTGGAGGGAAGTTTGTCCTGTCTAGAGAGTCCCTGATGGACCTCTAGGCGGCACTCTGCTAGCCCAGAAGTTCACGTACGTGTGTCAGGTGTGATGCATTGTAAGTGAAAAATGACTAAGTGCCTTGAAAGTGAAAATCAGGAATGGGGACTGTGGGAATACTTTGGTATGTTCAAATATCCAACCTCAGAATACAACGTTGGGAGCTGAGCAACCGAAACTCTGCAAAACTCTGTGTCTGTGTGTGCTTAGTGTGTGTGTGTGCTTAGTGTGTGTGTGTGTGTGTGAGTGTGTGTGTGTACAGAGTTTCCCATAATCATGTGTTCAGAAAAAGTCAGTCATGTTTGCCTTTTATAAATTCTTTTTTGGGGGCCGTGCCTCACAGCATGTGGGGTCTTAGTTCCTGGACCAGGAATCGAACCTGCACCCTTTGCAGTGGGAATGTGGAGTCTTAGCCACTGGACCACGAGGGAAATCCCACCTTTGTAAATTCTAATGAGTGGCATTGAACAGTACAAATCACTCTCTTCTTTTTTTCCCCTCTTAACATTATGTTTTTAGGTCAGGCCATCAGATTCCATCATATAAGTATACTACATTGTAGTTTTGTATTCGTCTATGAATATTCAGTTCCCCCTAAGACCCAGTCTTTCTCTATGACAGACATGGCTGCAGTACACACCTGTGTGCGTGTGTACACGTGCATGCCTTTGCATGCAGTTTGTGAGAACCTGGGCGAGGTGTATTCTTACAGGCAGAATTGCTGAGATGTCGGGTAGAAACAGTTTTACGAGATGCTGCCAAATTGTTACGAAAGGTGTCTGCCCAGTTACACACCCACCAGCAGTGCATAGACATTTGAGTTGCCCATATCCTGGCCCCAGGTTGATATTGTCAGACATTACATCTTTGACAATCCCAGAGATGGTGGCTTGCTTTATTTTTAGGGTCCTTGGCTTTAAAGAAAAATTGGCTCATTCAGACCATTCTGGATCTCTGCTGAAGCATGTATGTGTGCTAAATCGCTTCAGTTGTGTCTGACTCTGTGACCCTGTGGATTGTAGCCTGCCAGGCTCCTCTGTCCATGAGATTTCCCAGGCAAGGATACTGGCGTGGGTTGCCATGCCCTTGTCCAGGGGATCTTCCCAACCCAGGGCTTGAACCTGCGTCTCATGTCTCCTACATTGGCAGGCGGGTTCTTTGCTGCTAGCGCCACCCTTTCTGCTGAAGGTCCCCAGCCAAATCCATGGGAGTGTGGTTATAGCTATGCTGATACTAGAAATAAAAACACTTGCAGAAATGTCTGCTTTTACTGTGTGGGCTGAGACATGCCCCAATGATTACTTCACACGGTAGTCACAGACAAGCCTGGGTGGCTGTTATCCACTGGGCTCTCATGACACCGTTGTTTGATTCCACCCCAAAGGGTCTTGCTTTCTGAGATCTTTATCTGGTGTCCCAGTTCAAGCTCAGCAATCATCTTGCTCATTACCCCGTCAGGACGTGCCTATTGTAACTCGGTACTTGGCCTTTTCTTCTGTCAGCAATACTAGCGAATTCAACAAGAATTTTGGTCCCTTTTTTCTGAAAAGGCAAAAAAAAAAAAAAAGAACAGTGCTGTCCCTAATGGGAACAGCAGGGCAAATTCAAGAAGCAGGATATAATTACCTGAGTTGGAATTTGGTCAAACGTTCAGAGTCATAGCCTCAGGCTTGGAAAAGTGCGCTGAGATCCTCTCAGGCGCATGAACATTCAGGGCCTCTGATTCACCTCTCGCCAGGAGAGAAGTCAGACAGACCTACTGTGTGCTGAGCCATTTCCTGGAGCAAACCTCACCATGTGGCAGGTATCTCTGCGGCCCTGGGTGCAGGAGCAGAGGCCTCTGGCCAACAGAATGGCTCCTGAAGTGGACCCCTCCCATCCGGCAGGATTCTAGTCACTGCCTTCAGTAGGAGAGAAAGACTTAATGCTTCCCCCTCCATCAGAGCCTTCCTGAAATGCGTCTCCCACAGTTCAATGCATTCTTCCCAAGACCAGCTGCCTGCAGCCACAGAAATGGTGTTTATGTCTCTCCTTTGGAGAATACCGTTTCTGATACCTAATTGGCTCTACAAACTGCTGTTAGGAGATACAGAATCGCAAAACAGCCTGTGTCCCAAGGTGATGGATGCTGTAACGGTGTGTTGAACTGTGAGCTTTAAACGGTCTTGATGATGGCCTTTCTGTCGTTATCTTCTCCTGAACTGCTAAGTTTATGGGGAAAACATGTTATCTTCTCCTGAACTGCTAAGTTTATGGGGAAAACATGTTATCTTCTCCTGAACTGCTAAGTTTATGGGGAAAACACGCAAATAAAGATTTTAAAGAAGGCAGTCGTTTGGTCTTAAAATGGAAAGCTTTACAGTTTGTATTCTAGGGGATTTCCTATCAGGGTTTCTAAATAATAATCAATTATTTTGAAATGCTGAGGCTCATTAAATTTACATCGTGAAGGAGCATAAATATTTCATATCCAAAATTCTGCTTTCCCCAAAGATGTAAAACTGCTGAACTTTATTTACTTCACTCTAAAGGCTCCTGTTTGGATTCATATAGGTTTATGAGCAGGCATTATGACAGTTTTTTAAAAGTAGCTGTTCTGTTAAGGGTGTACAGTTGCTCATAAAATTGATTTTTGCGTAGTGACAGTACGATGCCGGATCGTTTTGAAATGCGGAAATGACTCTGCAGTAGCTTCACACCACTTCTGGTGAACATAGATAATTTCTGTATTTGGTGTGCATGCTAAAGCTATATTTTGAATTTGGTTCAATAATCCTGGTCGGAGAAACTGAAGAAGCAGTTTTTTCAGCTTCATAGTATTGTCTCCTGTTTTTCAGCAGGTTGTAACTTAGGCATATGTGGGTATTATTATTATTATTACCTTATGGTGCTGGTATGTATTTTTATATCTGATAAGCTATGCAGCATTTTAACATCACATATCATTCCATTCATCCTCTCAAAGTTGTATGAGAACATGGAATGTTTTTCCTTTTACTCGGGCCTTCTAATATTTCCTTCATTAGTGTTTGCAGTCTTCAAGGTACAAACTGAACTTCTCTCATTAAATAGATTCCTGTGTATTCATTTTGATACTACTCTGCAGGAGCCTGGTGTGCTACAGTGCATGAAACTCGACTTGGCAACTGAAAAGCAACAACAAATAAATGGAATTGCTTTATTAATTTCATTATTAGATTGTTCATTACAAGTGTATAGAAACACAGCTGATTTTTGTACATTGACCTTGTATCCCGAGACCCTGTTGAACTTACTTATTATAAGCGCTAATTGTTTTTTGTAGATCCTTAGAATTTTCAAGACCCGCGATCTTTAGGTTTAGTTTTATACCCTATTGTTCAGCCTGGGTGCCTTTTACTCATTTTCCTGCCTACTTGCTGTGGCTGGAACCTCCTGTACAGTGCTGAGTACAAGTGGAGAGAACAGACATCTTTGTTGTGTTCATGTCTTTGGAGGGAAATTTCCAGCCTTTCACCATGAAGTGTGATGTTAGCTGTGAGTTTGGGTTTTTTACAGATGCTCATTATCAGGAAGGACATTCTGTTATATTCCTGCTTTGTTGGGTGTTATTTAAAAATCAGTCATGAAAGGCTGTTGGATTTTAGCCAGTGCTTTTCCTTTACCTATATAGGAGAGGAGAAAGTGTTTCTTGGCCTTCCTAGGGTCACTGACAGGGTTTGAAAATTAAACTGACAAAGACAGATAAATGGGAGAAAAGCATATAGATACACTTCCTGTATGTTTTATGCGACACGGGAGCCTCGTAAGGAAATGGAGACATGCACAAACAGACCTGAGTGTGTTCATGCTGGTTTTCATGAAGAGTGGACGTTCATGGAGGACTGTGGTGTGGTATAGACAATACTGTGAGTGTGGTAAGCTGAGGAAGACCCAGCAAGACGTGTGTCTTCACTTTCTTTTCCGCCTTTGTCCTTGGAGATAGCGAGCTCCTTTCCTCTGGGCACTGGGAGGGCGTCTGTCACACGAGGGTTTTATGGCCTCTTTGAAGGGAGAAGGGAAGGAAAGGTCAGAGTGACCTTCTTGCTTCTGCTGTTTTCTCAGACTCTTTCAGCTTAATATATTCGGTGTACCCAGGTGCCATGTTTTTGGTAGCATTTCCTGAACTCCATTAACTATCAGATTATGATATAGTTTTTGTCTTTTATTCTCCTGGTGTATTTTATTACTATATTGATTGATTTGGGGATGTTAAATCAACCTAGCACTCTTAGGATGAATCTCATTGGGTTATAGTGTACAATCTTTTTTTTAAATTAATTTACTTTTTAATTGAAGGATAATCGCTTTACAGAATTTTGTTGTTTTCTGTCAAACCCCAACATGAATCAGCCATAGGTATACATATATCCCCTCCCTTTTGAATCTCCCTCCCATCTCCCTCCCTATCCCTCCCCTCTCGGTTGATACAGAGCTGCTGTTTGAGTTTCCTGAGCCATATAGCAAATTCCCATTGGGTATCTGTTTTACATATGGTAATGTAAGTTTCCATGTCACTCTTTCCATACGTCTCACCCTCTCCTCCCCTCTCCCCATGTCCATAAGTCTATTCTCTATGTCTGTTTCTCCATTGCTGCCCTGAAAATAAATTCTTCAGTACCATTTTTCTAGATTGTGTATATATGTGTTAGTATACAATATTTATCTCTTTCTTTCTGACTTACTTCACTCTGTGTAATAGGCTCTAGGTTTAGCCACCTCATTAGAACTGACTCAAATGTGTTCCTTTTGTGTGTCCATTGTGTATATGGACCACAACTTCATTATCCATTCATCTGTCGATGGACATCTAGGTTGCTTCCATGTTCTAGCTATTGTAAACAGTGCTGCAGTGAACAATGGGATACCTATATCTTTTTCAATTTTGTCTTATAGTGTACATTCTTTGTTACTTGTTGTCACATAACACCTTAAATACAAAGATATTTGCGTATATGATTCCTTCAATTGTGAAATCTAAAAATTATACAGAATCATGCCTCATTATTATTCTGCCAATTTTAACAAGTAATAATGAAAAAGATTGCAAAAACTCTCATAAACCTATGTGCCATATATTGGATAAAATGAATGCAAAATCTAAGACATTTCTGTATTACTACTTCACAGTATGAAGTAAGTCAGCAATTTCTTTAAACACTTAAGAAATGCTGAGTTCATAATATGGCATTCTTGATTCAAATTTATTCTTATTTTATAAAACAAAATTAATTTTTCAATCATATTTATTTGCATACTCAAACATTGCCTACTTTCAAATTTAGATTTTTATGAAGACATTAAACTGTGTGATTAAAATGAGAATAACAGTGACAAATTAAAAAACTGGAACTATTTTCTGAATTATGTTTGTTGAATAAAGGCAGACCCAATAAAGGCATTGTTTGAGAAATGCACAGAACTCAGAACTGTTGTTTCATTTTAAAGGTAAGAAGTTAACTTCGGTTTTTCCTCCAATGGACTATCATTTTTCTTCAATATACAGTGACTAATAAAAGTTATCTTTACATAGTGGCTCACTTATTTTTCTGTGATAAGAATGTTGAGTCTGTTTTTCGTCTTGACAGATTATTCCATTAAGATCCATTCTTACAGGACTGCACTGTTGGTTCAGTGGGTAAGACTCACTGAACCAACTGCCCTATTGGTTCGGTGGGTAAGACTCCAATGCGGGGGACCTGGGTTTGATTCCTGGCACAGCCAAATAAATCAAATTGTCTTACAAAAAGATCTATTCTTACCTTACAAGCAAAACAAAAGTAGCTTTGTCTTGAAACATGTTTGTTAAGAGCTCTCTGCTCACAAGAGTTACTTGGCCTTTGTGACCCTATTACTTGGCTCATGTAATAGAGGTAATAATAATAATAGTGTTTTCCTCAAAGGGTAAATGTAAGGATTAAATGAGTTAATGTACATAATGAACTTAGAACAGTGCTTAGCACATTTCTAAGACCTCAGTAAATGTTAGCTGTTATTATTATGCCTGAATTCTGATTGGCCCACTAGAATGAATTAACTGCAGATTGTAACTCTTAAGTAGAAATACTGATTGGTTTCTTAGATGGGATAATTTAGCAGTGTCTGTTTTAAAAGTTTAAAAGAAAAGTTTGCAAATAGATTGTTTTCAGATAGTACTGGGTGTTCTCTTTAGCAGAAGTTGGCTCTTTTGTTTGTGATGATGTGCTGCACAAATAGAAGTGTTGACTGTGCATTCTGGCAGGCAGGCATGGCCCCGGCCCATCTCAGCCTTTGCCATTACGTTAAAATGTAAATGAAAAGACAACGGGGTCAGGACACAGTCTGCCTGTTGTCCATTTCAGTTTGCACTTTGATCTTGCAAATTACCATTCTCTGATTTTGTTGTTAGCATTTGGTAGCAGGCTTTGGAGAATCAATGATACGAGACATGTACAGAAAGGTTTGCATCCTGGTCAATGATAACTCCTGGCTTTGGAATCAAAGGCTGATGTGAGATCAATTAATAACTGAAAACCTCTATTCTTTAAAAAGTTATCTTAGTAAGAAGCAACAGAGTATGGCAGAAATGAAAAAAAAATAGAAGAGTTCTACTAAAAAACCTCTTAATATTCATGGAAGATATTTAGTTTTTAGAACTCCTGCAGATTTTAGAGGAAAACTGGCATAGCATTTTGAAAGGGTACCCAGGAGACAAATGGGCCTATAAATTTAGAGAGAAAAAGAGAATTTTTCTTTTTGAGTACGGGCTAGATTGGAATTTTCCACTCTACTGGTGCTCTACCTGCGTTCCAATTAAGGTGGTTTGGCAAGGTTCAGAGCACGCAGCTCAGCATGGAACTGAAACCTTTCTGGCTGTAGATCTCTTTTTCTTGGGATCTTTTCCAGTTTCTAGTGATAGATCAGTTATTTTAAATAATAATGAACATTTTTGAGGCTAAGTACCAGGCACACAGAATGTCTTCTCCTGGCAGCATCTTCTTTGATCTTTATCCCGACTCTATGGAATACGTACTTTTAAAAAAAATCCAAGTTTTGCAAATGGAAAAAAAAAATCCACTAAGGCTTGGGTTTAGGAACTTTTGCATCTATTCCAAGGCAGCGAGAGCCTGAGCTTGCACATATATATGCTGAAAGTGAAGTGAAAGTGTTAGCCACTCAGTCCTGTCTTTGTGGCCCTAAGGACTGTAGCTTGCCAGGCTCCTCTGTCCATGGAATTCTCCAGGCGAGAATACTGGAGTGGGTAGTCATGCCCTTCTCCAGGGGATCTTCCCAACCCAGGGATCAAACCTGGCTTTCCTGCTTTGCAGACAGATTCTGTACTGTCTAAGCCACAAGGGAAGCCCATATGCTGAAACTCCAACCTTAAAATAGTATTAGCCTTCAATTGCTTCCCAACCAAAAGTATTTGTAGGGTTTATAGCACTAGGTGAGGAGAATCCAGGCATCTTAAACCTCTGGAAAGATTATCTATACCTTTAATGTTTATTGAAAAACCTTACAAATGCCTTTAGTAGGAATCTTAACCTTCCTGATCTTGGAGGAAACTGATCTGGAACGAAGAATTCCACAGTCTCTTTGTCTTATTTACCCTGGTGGGTGAGTTATTATCTTCTGTTCATGTCAATTAATTCTGTTAATTGAAAATGATAATTTGCTTATAAAAGGGTTTATGCTTAGTGGGTTTTTCTGTCTTCATCTGGTTTCCATTTTGAGGTATGGTGTTATTATTTTAGCCAGATGACTTTTTTTCCTGGAAGTCTTCATCTCAACCAAGAAACACTGTTGCCCCAACCAAAGACAGACAAGCCATTCCAAAGCAGTGTGTGCTTGATCAGTTGCTCAGTCGTGTCTCACTCCTTGTTGACCCCATGGACTGTAAACGCCAGACTCCTCCGATCATAGGATTTTTCAGGCAAGAATACTGGAGTGAGTTGCCATTTCTTCCTCCAAGAGATCTTCCAGACCCAGGGATTGAACCCGTGTCTCCTACTTCTGCATTGGCAGGTGGATTCTTTACCGCTGAGCCATTGTTCCAGAGGTGCCCACGCCACCCCCTGCCCCCCCACCCACCCATACATTTGAACAAAGGTATCAGTTCCTTAGACGCTAACCTTATTGTGCAAATAATAAGCCCTGGAGTCTTTGAGAAAGCCATATTGAACATCAGATCCTTCCTAAAGGAGAAAAGAGAAGCCCCATTCTGAGCAGCATGTCTTAATAAGGATGAAGATAAAGAAATAATGTCACACAGTCATATCTTTGGCCAGCAAATTAAAAATGTAAGTTATAACCTAGAAGAACTCCTAATATAATTATAAAACTGTATTGATAAATCAGTTTTTCTATGCCTTTCTCTTTGGTTCAGTAGCCACTGCTAGAAACAGGGCCCTTAGGAAAGCAGCCTTCCAGGGCAGCTTTACTGTGCATGGACAGACCTATGGCAGAACCAGTGACAGTTCTGATATTCCTGTTATTTATTATTTTTAGGTAAGCTGATGAAGCAGAGCACATATATTTAATCAAATTCTTCAAAAAAAATGCAGAAATTAATATGTAACATTTTTGAGGGGTGGTTAAAAAAAAAGCATCACATACTCTGCTGGTAGAAATGCAGTTTGTTATACACTTGAAGGAAAGTAGTTCAGCAATTTGTGTCTAAAGTCTTTTAAAAATGCTTCTTTTTGTCTTAGTAATTCGATTTCTAAAAATTCACCCTAAGGAAAAAACAAAAAGTCTACATGAGGATTTAATTATGAACTCTTGTGTCTTGGCATTATGTTTAAGAAACTCAGAGGTCCAAAGTAAAGGAATTTTCCAGTTAACTTTTTTATGTTCATATGATATATACGTGTGTGTGTGTGTGTGTGTGTGTGTGTACTCTTTGCGACCCCATGGAGCCTGCCAGGTTCCTCTGTCCGTGGATTTTCCCAGGCACGAATACTGGAGTGAGTAGCCATGCTCTCCTCCAGGGAATCTTCCCAACCCAGGGATCGAACCCAGGTCTCTTGTGTCTCCTGCATTGCGGGTGGAGTTTTTTGTTTTTGTTTTTTTACCATTGTGCCACCTAGGAAGCCTGTATATATGTAAGGATTTCACGACCTTGACATTATTGACATTAGGAGGGGTAATTCCTCTCTGTGGAGGCTATCTTGTGCGTTGTAGAATATTAACACCATTGCTGACCTCTGCACACTGGGTTCCAGCAGCATCTGCCCCGCCACCTCCCCTACGCCTGTTGTGATAAACAAAAATGTCCCAGATATCATCAGATGTTCTCTGGGGGGAGGGGGGGTGACACAATCCCTGATTGTGAACTACAACTTTTTCTAATAGTTTTAGGTAAATCTTTAACAAGGAAAATGCTCACAATAGCTTGTTAAATTTTTTTCAAAAGTGCACAGTAGTCACAAAAAGATAAATAGATACCAATAGACTAAGTTAAAGGATGTAATTTCTTTAATGGCCAAGGCCTGCTCTAATAATTTTATACAGAACCAGGAACTCCCACCAGACCTCAGAGCCACTCATAAATAACGTAACTTCCGGGTACTGGAAGCTTCTGTTGTTGTTCCAGTAGGATTTTTTGTTTCATCTTCATTTCTCTGCTTCCGATGATCACCCCCCTTTTGTATCTGTTCTCATGATATGGTTTTCATCTGCCTCGTTACTTAGTACAAATAAGCAATCTGTAGGAACATTCCTGGAGTCACTGTGAGCCTTGGTGGATCTAAGTGGGTATTTACCAGCCTCTCTCAGAAGGCCCAAGCGTAGGTCTGCAGACAGGTGTCTCAGCCACAGGTTACCAAATGCTTTCCATTTAAAAATCGTAAAGTGTGCAGGCTTCCCTGATTGCTCAGCAGGTAGAAGAATTTGCCCGCAATGCAGGAGGCACAGGAGATGTGGGTGCCATCCTTGAGTTGGGAAGATCCTTTGGAGAAGGAAATGGCAACACACACCAGTATCTTCACCTGGAAAACCCCATGAGCAGAAGAGCCTGGCGGGCTACAGTCCATGAGCTCAAAAAAAATTGCATGATAGATAGTGCAGAAAAGCATACCTTTTTCCAAAGCTGCTTCTTAAAGGTAAATTTATATACGATTAAGAAACAAAGTAGTTAGAAAATTCTAAATTCAGGTTTTTAATTTAAATTTCAGTTCAGTTCAGTTCAATTGCTCAGTCATGTCCAACTCTTTGCAACCCCATGAAGTGCAGCACGCCAGGCCTCCCTGTCCATCACCAACTCGCAGAGTTCACTCAAACTCACGTCCATTGAGTCAGTGATGCTATCCAGCCATCTCATCCTCTGTCGTCCCCTTCTCCTCCTGCCCCCAATCCCTCCCAGCATCAGAGCCTTTTCCAATGAGTCAACTCTTCACATGAGGTGGCCAAAGTACTGGAGTTTCAGCTTTAGCATCAGTTCTTCCAAAGAATACCCAGGACTGATCTCCTTTAGAATGGACTGGTTGGATCTCCTTGCAGTCCAAGGGACTCTCAAGAGTCTTCTCCAACACCACAGTTCAAAAGCATTGATTCTTCGGTGCTCAGCTTTCTTCACAGTCCAACTCTCACATCCATACATGACCACTGGAGAGCCCATAGCCTTGACTAGACGGACCTTTGTTGGCAAAGTAATGTCTCTGCTTTTGAATATACTATCTAGGTTGGTCATAAGTTTCCTTCCATGGAGTAAGCGTCTTTTAATTTCATGGCTGCAGTCACCATCTGCAGTGATTTTGGAGCCCCAAAAAATAAAGTCTGACACTGTTTCCAATATGTTATTTCTTTAATTTTAATGTTTATTATGGAAAGTGTTTTCTAAAGGTAAAAAAATTACTTTAATCAAAAATCTTAGGAAAAAGAATGAAATTGATTTTAAATACATTGGACATCTTTTAATATTTTAGTTCATATTGGTAGGAGAGATATGTAGATGAAGCTGATCTAGGTAAGTCATTTCAGGAGGCAGTTTGGATTTGGATACAAATAAAGTATGCTATTTTTCAGCAGTTCAGAAACAGGCTGTAACATTAGAAAAAGGGAAAACAATATGTGTGGCCCACCCTTGCTCTTTGAAAATAACGATCCTGACATACCTGATAAAGAATGAACTTAAAATTTCAAGATTGAAATTCATTTTCTGTAAATGACTTTAGTCTGTGGGAAACTTATTCTTGATGCTGCAAACTGAATGTTTTTTTAGCTTTCCCTGTGTGCCAGTTAGAAAGTGCAGGAGCCTTTGAAAGGCTGCAGATCTCTAGGGAAGAGGTCACTCTGGGAAGAAAGACCTTCCTTGCATTCCTGCCTCCCTAGGGGAGCGGAGGGTGAAGAGCTCTGCAGCCCCACAACACCTGGATGAGCCCTTCTGGGTGAGAAAAGCTAAGGGAGCTCAGTCATAGAGCATAAGGAAAAAGAGGAGTTTTGAGAATGCTGGCAGCCTTGGAGGGTAAGGAGGGAGAAAAGGAGAAGGATCTCAGGTGGCATACAGGGTAGGAAGCCAAGGTCTAAGACAAGCATGAGCAGCACATGGACATTTTGCCATGGATCTTTTAAGGGAGATTTTTTCATCGGTAATCAAAGAAAGGAGAATTTAATAATGGTGAGTCTTTTCATGCAAGGAAGTAAACATATTTTTAGCACTGACTGTGGTGTGGGCTGTCTTATCCATTGCAAATAAGAATATATATTATCAGTACCTTTGAAAGTAAAAGTGAAGTCGCTCAGTCGTGTCTGACTCTTTGGGACCCCATAGACTGTAGCCTGCCACGCTCCCCTGTCCATGGGATTTTCCAGCCAAGAGTACTGGAGTGGGTTGCCATTTCCTTCTCCAGAGGATCTTCCCAACCCAGGGATCAAACCTGGGTCTCCCGCATTGTAGACAGACGCTTTACTGTCTGAGCCACCAGGGAAGGCCTATCAGTACCTTTATGTCTTTTTAAATAGAAATATAGTTGACTTACAATGTCATGCCAATCTGCTACACAGCACGGTGACTCCCTTATACATATATGTATGTTCTTTTTTAATGTTCTTTTGCATTATGGTTTATCCCAAGAGAGTAAATTTTTTTTTTTAAATTTCTAGTAGCTTAACTATATGGGGATATATCCTGGGTGATACTCAAAATAATTAGCAACCCTTCAGCACAGACTCTGGAGGGACCCTGGGTTTAACCCAGTGGGGTGACAGTGCCCAGGTGGTCATGAAAGATGGTTACACGCCCAGCATTTTGTGTTAGGAAGCCAGTATGTGGGAGTGACCTGCAGCCAGAGGAAGAGGTGGGAGGACAGGAGAGGGTACCACCAGTGAGATGCCCCGACAGAGGACAAGTGATGGTGCAGAGGTCTGACTGCAAGCTGAGGGAATCCATGCAAGCTTTATGGAAAGAACGGCAATGGAGAGGGGCCTTGAAAGGAGCTTGAATTCCAACAGTCAGACCGGGAGCCATGCCTGGTGGGATGCAGAGCCCGGGAAAGGCATTCACCTAGTTACAAAGCCGTGTTGCCTAGTGGGCAGCATCTGGGCTTTGGAACTGGCCAGACCCAAGTTTCCACTCCATGTCTGGCTCTCACTGGCTAAGTACCCACAAGTAAAATGATGGAAAAAACCTTCTTCAGAGAATACAAGTGAGTCATCAATGGAAAAGTTTCTGCCCCATGAAATGCTCCCAAAAAAAGTTACCTTTTGCCACTTTTTGAAAACAATGGTTCTTTCAGCTTCTTGGGAACAAAGAGTTAGAAAAAGAAACTTGATGCAAGGACTTTTTGCACAGATCTTTAAAAACCATAGACTTGTGCTGTTCTTGACTAAGGGGAATTTGATTAAGTTAATGAGAAATAGTTTATAAGCTTCTAAGTGAATATAATAGTATTAGAGACAGTGACCCACAGTTATACTGCTGTTTTAGAAATTACTGAGGGCATTTTGCATGCCAGGCATCATGAACGCATTGTTGCAGTTATTGCTGGTCTTCAAATGAGTAATGGGGGTTTCCTCTGTGTTATTGGTATTAAACTACATTTTTCTTTGTTCTTAGACAGTAATTCACTTTCACTCCTAATTGTGCTTTTTTAAGTCTTTATTGAATTTGTTACAATAGTGCTTCTGTTGTTTTTATGTTCTGGTTTTTTGGCAGAGAGGCTTGTAGGATTTTAGCTCCCCAAACAAGGATTGAACCCCTGCATTGGAGGGAGAGGTCTCATCTACTGGACTGCTAAGAGAAGCCCCCTAATTATGTTTTTCATAGGCTAATGTTAGTTCTATATATCATTTTTGGGTGCCCAGGAGTGGTGGACCATTCTTTGAAAGGTGTGATCCAGAGACACGTTGGCTGGCAAGGCATAAACAATGCCTTCTAGCTGTTGTTCAGATTTCTCTATTTCTCCCAGAAAACATCACCATCCTGTTTTCTTCTTTTCTACTCCCTAACCTCCCCCTCCCCCACCTCTTGTTGTACTGGTAAGAGAGTGTTTTCCTAAAAGGAGAAGTTATCATAAAATTTAATTCCCAACCCATCCCTCCAGTTCCTCGATGGATGTTTTCAGTGTGCTACTGAAACGGATCTGTGCTTCTCAGATCAAATAGAACGATGCTTTGTTTAAACAGGTGTCCCCTATGGACAATGCATGTTCTGAAACTTAATGCTATTTAGCAGTTGGAAGCATTCTTTCTCCTTGAATTGGAAATAAGAATCAGCAAAACCCGCCATGCTGTAGCAGTTCCAGTGTAATTTCGCAGAGTCTGTCTATGGGGAGAGTATTTTGGTCGCTGGGAAATATTACATGAGGAGTGCTGCATACCAATTAGTTGTATTAAAATATACATTACTCACAGCTCCGTACTTGGCTTAAAAAGTTTCCTTGACAACATCATTTAACTTCTTACTGTTCTTTTCATGCTCCTAGTATAAATATCTAATATGTTTTTGTTCAAAACATCAATTAGGCCTCAGTGTAATCTTTATTAATACAGATCTGTTATTACAAGAAGACTGCTGAGCTATGATAATTTGCACAGCAGGGACCATAAAATATCTTCTTTCCGTCTGGTTCTATCCCAGAATGCCTGGCTGTTAGAGAACACAGCAGATCTTTCCAGAACCTCTTTTACAGGCGTAATGAAATCTTTAAAGCTCTTAGAAGCAAAGGCATTCTTTTCTTCAAAGGTAAACAAAAGGGAAAGGCCCGAAATTGCAGGCAGATTTGAAAAGACCCAAACGGGTTCAGACCTCCACTTTCAACATCTTTCCTTGTTTGTCTTCCTGCAGCCAGGACGCCCCACTTCCTGCGGATTCAGAATGTGGAGGTCAACGCTGGCCAGTTTGCCACCTTCCAGTGCAGCGCCATCGGCAGGACCGTGGCTGGAGACAGGCTCTGGCTACAGGTACAGTAACTCACTTTCACGGTTCAGAGTGAGTCCAGTGGGCAGAGAGCCTGTCCCTGGGGAGGGCCCTGGAGATCCGGTTAGTGTCAGGACACCAGCAGGGAGGAAGAGGATACTCTGAGCAGTCTTCCCAGTTCTTTTCTTGCTTCCACAGTGTGTAGCCAGGTAACAAAGAGCTCAAGACAAGTTCAATGTTATTCTTCATAAACCTTGCTGTGAATTTGTGGTTTTGCCCTTGCTTCTACTTAGCCATCTTGTTTGGACGCTCTGGTTACTGAGTTTCTTTTAGAGGAAGATGTTGAAGTCCAAAATATAATACCCTCTCCCTATTCATCCTCTTGATAAAAACCCAAAGAATCACATGGGCATGTCATACACAAACTTATAGGCATTTTTGTTAATTTTCAGCTCCCTAGGCCTAAACCTAGAAATTAGTAACACATCTTTTACTTTTGACCATTTTTATTTGTTCTTGTTCTGTTTTGTTTAGTCACTAAGTCTTGTCTGACTTTTTGCGACCCCATGGACTGTAACCCACCAGGCTCCCCTGTCCATGGGATTTCCCAGCAAGAATACTGGAGTGGAGTGGGTTGCCATTTCCTTCTCCAGGGGATCTTCCCAACGCAGCAATTGAACCTGGGTCTTCTTCATTGGCAGGCAAATTCTTTACCACTGAGCCACCTGGGAAGCCCTTTGAGCATTTAAGTAGACATGTTATTGTTGATGATGATGTTTGGCAGAAACCAACAAAATTCTGTAAAGCAATTATCCTTCAATTTAAAAATAAATACATTATTTTTAAAAAGAAAAAATAAGTAGATGTTTTTTAGTGTCATCATCACTTTTGTGTCTTGTTTTATTGTCTTGCAAACTCTACCATCTGTATTTTGCACAGCCAGTAGTTTCATGGACAGATCAAAGGTCTCAGGAATTCTGACCAAATGGGATTAAGTGACCTGTCCCCTCTAACCAGTTTGCCATCCACTTATTTAGACTCTAGGTTTGGTTTCCCCCATAGAATTCTCCAATTTCATTCTTGTTGCTTCTTGCTGTGCATCGGTCCACAGGCTGCTCGTTCCCCACCTTGACTCGTGTTGATTTCACCCCTCTTTCCTTAGGGATCCTATAGTGGGTTTTGGTTTGGTTTGGTTGTTTATTTTAGTTTGCGATGGACCTGCTTTGTATTCTGACCCTTCAGTGCATCTGTTCCACTCCACTTGGGCTTCTGTTCCACGCCTGCCGACTTCTCAGTACACATCACTCTCCACCTATCCTGTGTCTCCTTCTGCAACATAGCAACAATCGTCATGTGTCACATTTGCCTGATGCCCTATAAAATGTAAAGGTTTCCCAGGTGATGACAGTGGTAAAGAACCACCTGCCGATGCAGGAGATGCAGATTGAACCCTGGGTTAGGAAGATCCCTTGGGGAAGGAAATGGCAATCCACTCCAGCATTCTTGCCTGGAGAATGCCATGAACAGAGAAGCCTGGTGGGCTGCAGTCCATGGGGTCACAAAAAGTCAGACATGACCGAGCATGCACACGTGCTATAATTTTTAAATCCTGTATTCTTTGAATCATCACAACTGAAGTCAACGGTCATTTTTTTTTCCTTCTCCATTTCTGGGGGAAATGAAAAACAGCCAACTGTGCTATCCCCAGATTTGTCAGCAGGACAATGACAAATGGGAACACATTCTGGAAGAGATACCTTAAATGCTTTGGGGGTCCTCTAACATCCGTGACTGCATGTTGGCCTGCAGCTTTCGAGAAGGGTTGTGTCAAGAAGGGGTTGATGACAAAGACAGAAGTGGGATGACTTTGAAATTCTTAGTGACAATGAGATTGTCCTGGACTCAGCCTGTTATTTGGCTTGTGAATCTTTGTGTTGTTCTAATATTTTAGTGTTCAATAATTTATTTCCTCTGTTTGGATAGGCATTTTGTGGGGAGATGTTTATTTTATTAACAGCGGATGAAATAAGACAAGTGTCTTTTGCTTGCAAGGATGGCTTCTATTAACCTGGATTTGTATGAGATGGTTCCAGCAGCATAAGGGTTTGTGGCGGGGGGTGGTTTCACAGAGTCCTCCTGCTCTCCTGCCTGGGCCTGAGTCTTTGCTTCAGGCCTTTCTTCGCAAGTCGTGGGGAGAAGCAGCCCTGGAAAACTAGACAAAATCCCTCTGGCCTTGGAGGTATGAATATGGGCTTTTCTTCCTTCTTCCTCTAATGTTATAACACTTAAAAAAAAAGCTTTTCTGCATCTCAATTCACTTGGCTCCTCAAAGTAATTCTAAGATTCAGGCGTAAAATTGAATGAAAGATTGTTTTAAATTTTTCTGTCACTTGAATCTTCCCAGTAGTAAGTCAAGATTTAGAAATGAATAGGACATCCTTTATTTGGGGAACATCCTTTATTTGAGAGTTCCCTGGACAACAGGGAGATCAAACCAGCCAATCCTAAAGGAAATCAACTCTGAATATTGATTGGAAGTACTGATGCTGAAGGTGAATCTCCAATACTTTGGCCACCTAATGTGAAGAGCCGATTCTTTGGAAAAGACCCTAATGCTGGGAAAGATTAAAGGCAGGAAGAGAAGAGGGCAACAAAGGATGAGATGATTGGATGGCATCACCAGCTCAATGAACCATGAGTTTGAACAGACTCTGGGAGATAGTGAAGAACAGGGGAGTCTGGCATGCTGCAATCCATGGAGTCGCAGAAAGTTGGACATGACTTAGCAACTGAACAAAAACAACATCATTGTGAAGTGTGATCATTTATACTTACATTACACAGTAACTTGCATTACATCTTTTGAATTCTACCATAATGCATTTTTCAGAATTTCATGTCGCCTCCCTTGGCTCTGTACTTTTTTATGAGTTTGAGGTGCAGGATTGTTGACAGTCACGAAGGTAGATGGCATACCTGGAAATAGTCCTGTTTCTTCACTTCTACTCCAGATGAATTCTACTCCGCTGTGCTGGCTGCTTATATCCAGAGCTAGGTGAATAGTCTGTGTGCACTTACCACTCTGTTATAAGGATTTGGATGTAACTGACATCACATGATTTACATCCAGGAGGCATCTTGACAAAAAAAAAAAAAAGTCCATCTGTACAACGTGTACATCTTGATCCACATCTATGAAAAACGGCCAGTGGTTTGATTGCTTAAAAATATAGATTAAATATAATCAATGTCAGAGTCTTTCTCAAAAACATAACACACATAAATCTGAGGATGACACTAATGAAGAAGTGTTTATGGTTAACAGATGGACCCCATCTGCTTCCATCTTCTCCATCTCATCCGTGGGCCAGGCAGGTTATTGCCAGCATGGAGCTGGTCTTTCTAAAATACAGAACAACAAAATGAAACACAGCTCATGAGCCTCCCTTATTACAGCTGCAAAATACTTAAAACACCTTCCAGACAGTGTGCAAGAGGAAGACAGCGTCTATCAAAGTATTTTTATGTGATAAAAAAAAAAAACCAATGTGCATTGAATCTGCTGAGTATCCTTGCTGTGTACTATCAGATGTGGTGATCTTTGCATGAACCTGGGCTGTAACTGTGGGAGACTCTCAAATGAAACAGATTTGGAAAGCCATTCAAGTAACCAAAACAAGAGCATGCATTTCTTGTTGTTATCAACTTTCTGATCACTTGTGGAGCCTACAGTTTGAAATATCCCAGAGTATGTTTATATATAAGATACTGAGAAAATAGAATTTTAGATGTTCTTTTTTATACTTAAATATTATGTGCTGATGGTATCAATTTCTGAGTTATATATGTTCATACAGTCATCGACCCTTTGAGCCACATGTAATTATATTAGAATTACTGTTGTTCTTTCTGAAATATTTAAAATCTTGTTTATCTCCATAGGCTTATCTTGGGAATTAGTATTTATAATACCTCTTTCAGCTTTTCAGTAAATCACCAAAGCACTGTAACAAAAATACTGTAGACTGGGAGGCTTAACCAACAGACATTTATCTCTCACAGTTCTGGGGGCTGGCAGTCTTAAGATCCGGAACCAGCATGCTTGTTCTTGGAGAGGACCAGCTCCTGGGTCTGCAGACCAACAACTTCTTGCTGCATAGTCATGTGCATCCTCTGGGCTCTTCCTCCCCTTGTAAGGGGCTCCATCCCACCCTTCGGGCTCCACACGCACAACCTCATCTCAACCTCATCTGAACATTGAGTGTTAGTCGCTCAATCGTGTCTGACTCTTTGTGACTCTATGGACAGTAGCCTACCAGACTCCTCTGCCCATGGGATTCTCCAGGCAACACTACTAGAGTGGTTCCCTTCTCCAAAGGAATCTTCCCCACCCAGGGATCAAACCTGGGCCTCCCACATTGTAGACAGATTCTTTACCATCTGAGCCACCAAGGAAGTACATCTCAACCTAGCTGGCTTCCAAAAGCCCCATCTCCATTACGGTCACAGTGGGGAACAGGCCTCATCATATGAATACGGAGGAGGATGGAAACATTGCCATCTACAGAACTCAGCTGCCACATCAGACTCATGTGGGTGGGAAATGAAGGTGATCCAGCTTCCAGGACAAATGCCAGAAAGCAAGGAGGTGGTGGAAAGGCTTTTCCTTTTTTTCTTTTAATTTTTTAAAAAATTAATCCATGTATTTTTGGCTATGTTGCGCCTTTGTTTCTGCTCAGGCTTTTCTCTAGTTGTAGAGAGTGGGGGCTCCTCTTTAGTTGCTATGCACAGGCTTCTCATTGCAGTGGCTTCTCTTGTTGTGGAAAATGGGCTCTAGAGCACAGACTCAGTAGTTCTGGTGTACAGCCTTAGTTGTGCGGTATGTGGGATCTTCCCAGACCAGGGATCGAACCCATGTTTCCTTCATTGGCAGGCAGATTTTTTTTTACCACTGAGACCCCAGGGAATCCTTGAGATGCCTTTTCAAAGGTAGATGGATGGAAGCTCTGATCAAGCCCAGGACTGTGCACTGGGTGAACGGCAGCTGGTGAAAGAAACCTGGAAAATCATCCTTTTCTCTCCATCAATTTTAAGTGACTCACTTTTTAGCATTACAGAATTATGTAAAGCCTGAATTTGGAACAATCTTCAAATTAAATTCCACAATTATTAATGAAAAAACAAGCTCAGAAGAGATAGGGAACTTTAACATACTCATCTGTCTAATTGTTATATGTATTGTAGATAGTTCTGTTTTGTTAGTGAAAGTCAATTATATGTATAAATATATTTGCTTACTATAAATGACTAAATTCTGTCACTTGGACATTTTTCTCCACTGATTGACTGACCTTGTATTTCAGATATTAGCCTGTTAACCAGATAGTCTCAGATTTACTGTGAAAATATCAGCATTAACTTTAGAACCATCATTTTGTTGTTGTTCAGTTGCTCAGTCATGTCCAGTTCTTCGCGACCCCATGGACTGCAGTGGACCACAACTCCAGCCTTTGCTCAGCAGTTTTTTTTTTCTCTCTTAACTGATCCCTATGAGAATTCTTTTATGCGCCCATTTACAGAATAAAGATGTAACTGGGTCTCGGAAAGTTTCAGAGATTTTTGCATTGACTTGTTGCTAGTAAGAAGAACTGGGAGCCAAGCCATCTAAGTCCAAAATCTTCGTTCTTAAATGTAATGCCTCTTGCATAGAACGATGATCCAGATCTTTCTTCATGGATTCATAATCATCAGTTGGCAATTTAAGTGATACATACCTTTTATCGGCATTTAAGATGAAAATTATGGGCTCCGCAGGGGGTGCTAGTGGTAAAGAATCTGCCTGCCACTGCAGGTAGACATAAAGAGGTGTTGGCTTGATCCTTGGGTCAGGAAGATCCCCCAGAGGAGGGCATGGCAACCCACTCCAGTATTCTTGCCTGGGAAATCCCATGGACAGAGGAGCCTGGCAGGCGATAGTCTATGGGGTCGCAAAGAGTAGGGCAACTGAAGCAACTTCACACACACAAGATGAAAATTGTATTCACGTGTGTGGAATGTTGCCTTGGCTTTTGTGTTTTGGGATGTGTGTATTTGGTCAACATTTCTTGGTGGCTTTTAGTTTCCTTTATAGATTGTGAGGGAAAAAAAAAATCACAGCTGTATATCAGAATGATTTTGTTATTATATATAAAAACTGTAAAATGATTTGAAAGGGAGTCAAATTATGGTTCCCTTGTCAAGCCTAACTTACGTGTTTTAGACCCTGTATATTAAAGGATAAATTTAATATCACTTGCTGTCATAGAAAATACCAGGAAGGCACAAAAAGGACTGTCTTCAGTTGCTGTAGGAACCATTGGCTCCTTAAAGTTTTTTTTTTTTTCTTAAAGTTTTGAGTGGTTGAAATCACATCCATTATTGTTTTAGTCAGTTCAGTATCCATCTATATGATATAATGTTGAATATTCAGCCTGAAACCACCGACAACCTTGAAAGCTTACATCATATCTTTTAACTGATATGATTTTGGATTACCTCCATTTAAAGGTGAAGGTTTCTTTCACATGGATGAAATAGTAGGACATGTCTATGGAGATTCTGGGAGAAATTGATTAAAAATTGTACACTGTGATATTACCTGCCTCAGTCAAAGAAGGTGTAAGTGGCTGGTACTTTGAGGAGGATGGGCCAGGAGTTGCTGGAGCCTTGTCCAAGGGCCTTGTCCTCTGATGGGATCTGACAGCCACTGGGCCAAGATGTGAGGATGTGTTGTGAAAACCGCAGGTCAGGATGGTTCATTTAGGAGGATGGAAGAGAGAGACATCAACTGCTATCCTTGAGGACTGCTGGCTTTAAACCCAGGAACCACACGTCCTGTTAAAGCATTCATTCTTTCTTTTCTCATATTCATCAAAGGGTTCGTGTGTGTCTCTTGCTTCCAAGGATCCACAGCTGTGTCATGAGACAGGGAGATGCAGAAAGCCCTGCCTCAGAATTCCCGAGATCGAGAGTTAAGCATCCGCTACCCTGTCTGTCTGCTTTTGGTGATCTGAGCCCTAGTGCGGGGACCCTGGAGAGTTTGGACACTGTTAGAATCTCTTTCTTTCTCTTCTTTTTGGAAGGGGAGGAAAAAATGGAGGATATTTCAGCTAGTACTTAAACATACCTGCTTTAGGCAATTTTGAGAGCCCTAGAAGATTTTCAGTCTAGTTATCTGGAATTGGTGGTGGTATTATTCAGTCACTCCGTTGTGTCTCACTCATTGTGACCCCATGGACTGCAGCACACCAGGCTTCCCTGTCCTTCACTATCTCCCAGAGTTTGCTCAAACTCATGTCCATTGAGCCGACAATGCCATTCCACCATCTCTTCCTCTGTGGCCCTGTTCTCCTCCTGCCCTCAATCTTTCCCAGCATCAGTCTTTTCCAATGAGTTGGCTCTTTGCATCGGATGGCCATAGTATTGCAGCTTCAGCTTCAGTATCAGTGTTTCCAATGAATATTTAGAATTTCTTTTAGGATTGACTGGTTTGATCTTCTTGTACCTAGAAAAGAGAGTAGGGGGGAAATTTGACAATTTTGGATGGGTTTTAATTTCAAAATTGTCTTTAGGACCAGAGAAACAGAATAGAGAAAAATTCATGGTGCTTTTAGTCCTAGAGGGACCGTTTGGGACAAGATCAGAGACTTCTGTTACTGACACACAGTGGCAGTCAGGTAGCACCTATAGGGGATGAACTTTGAAATTAGAAATCATATCATTATTCTCTTCTGCATTTCTCCTGTGTGTAAAGTGCCACCCTTCATTCCCTTCATTCAAAGCAAAGGGAATTGGCTATTGTCCAGGTGCAAGAAAATTATGTGTCTCTGTTATAAGAAGTGATGTCCACTAAAGACAAGGGACAAGTGACAGATTAATGGAGTTTCTGTTTATTCTTGAGATGGAAGCCAGCGATTGCATTCATTCAGGAAGTGTGTATCCTGCACTTTCCATGTGCTGGATGTATGATGATTAGTTATGTGAATGCTGCTACAGAGAGGGCTGCTACCCCAGGCATGTGGCTTCTCCTTTGGCAAATTGTATTTTCTTCACTTCTGTGGTGGGATCTTTGTAGCAGAGTGACTTGCTGCTTTTGCAGGACTCAAATGACATCTGGACAAAATGGTTCTTTGATTCCTATAGCTTTGCAGTATTTGTGAGCTAGCAGCAAAACCATCTATTTTTCCTGGGGAAATTGTGATGGTTTAAACCATTGTTTAAAAATGCAAAAAGAAGGGATTTTCTTCTAATTGCTTCTTATAATTGTTTTCTTTTTATTTTTTTTAATTTTACTTTATTTTAAAAGATACTGAGTATAGTTCCCTGTGCTACACAGTAAGTCCTTGTTGGTTATTTAGTTTATATATTTGTTGTTCAGTTGCTAAGTCGTATCTGACTCTTTGAAACCCCATGGACTACAGCATGCCAGGTTTCCCTGTCCTTCACTATCTCCCAGAGTTTGCTCAAACTCATGTCCATTGAGTAAGTGATGCCATCCAACCATCTCATCCTCTGTCACCCCCTTCTCCTCCTGCCCTCAATCTTTCCCAGCATCAGAGTCTTTTCCAATGAGTCGACTCATCAGGTAGCCAAAGTATTGATGTGTATGTGTTAATCTCAAGCTCCTATTTTTATTTTTATTACAGAACTCATAAATAAACACAGAGGTAGAGAGGATGATATAACAAACTCGATGTACCCAACATCGACTTCAAAACCAACAGCATGTGAGACCACTTTCTTCCCAACTGTGTGCCCAACTGCTTCCCCTCTGATGATCCCAGTCATCATATTATGTAACTTGTAAATGCTTCTCTAAACCAGGAGTTGGCAAACTTTTTCTGTGAAGGGCTAGGTGGTAAATTTTGCAGGCCAGAGGGTCTTCTCTGCCATCATATTATGGAAGCATCCATGAACAGCACAGAAATGGATGATTGTGGCTAGTTTCTGGACAGGTTTAGACATGGACATGTGAAAAGTCTTTCACGTCATTTTCATTGTCACAAAATACTATTCTTCTTTTGATTTTTTTTCAGCCATTTTAAAAAACTTAAACACCGTTCTGAGCTTGCAAGCCTTACAAAACAAGTTGCAGGATGGACTTAGCCTCGAACTGCTGCTCTAAAAAGATAAGAGCTCTTACAAAAATAGAATAATCACCATGTATGCCCTGTGAAAACAGTCAGGGTTCATATTTCTTGGCTGTCTAGTAACTATTTATTTTAGCAGTTTTATTTGATTTGTGATTGTGGTAAAGTTCACACTTTGCAGTTAGGTGATGAGTGTGTTTTCTTTATATATGTACAAGTGGTAGGTTCTCATTAGTTATCTCTTTTATACATAGTAGTATGAAAATATACATATGTCAATCTCAACCTCACAATCCATCCAACCCCCATAACGAGTGTCTTAAGTCCTTTTTATCTTCAATATTTCTGTTCATTTCCCTCTGTTTGTGGTGGTGGTTGTTGATGTTGTTGAGACTGGGTTTGTCCTGCACAGCCTCTCATGTTTTGAGTTTTGCCTGTCGACTTCTGGTAGCATCATTTAGTGTGTTATTCTGACTGTTGTGTGTCTTGCCAATTATATCTCCTTTGTGATGCTGTCGGCTATTGATGCTCATTCCTAGGGTCATTGATCCATTCAGGGCTGCAAAACAGTCTCATTCTCAGTCCTTCTTTGTTTAGTCACTAGAAAACGTCTAAAAAGACAAGCTCTCCTGTTATTAACCGCTTAAGTGTCCTGGTGTATAAATCATATATGGAAGGTGGTATAAACACTTGATGTTTTTGTCTTTTTTGGCAAATTGTCAAAATAGTGAGGCAGTTCATTATCATCACCTGAAAGTGACCAAAGGGGTTACTGCTGTTGTTGTCATTGACGTCATCATCTGTCATCATCAACTTGTAGAGTTAAACACATTTGATGAGTTTCGATCCATTGCACTTATTATCCTTATCACTGCTCAGATCTTCCATCCCTAAACAGTGGGGCTTACTCAGAGTGGGAGTCCCTTGAACTGGGCCATCTCCATGGCTTTCTTGCTTTTGGGTGTGACTGTGTGTTTCAGGCTTGTATTTTCCATACTGATAATCTAGAGTTAGCCATTTTGTCAGGAAGCCCTGGTTCTTTCTCAGGGGAACTGGTAATTAGAAATTACAATCTGGAAAAAAAAAAAGAAGAAATTACAATCTGAGGACAGAGGTGCTTATTACTACTCATTATTGTTTGTGGATCTTCCCATTGGAAGGAGCTGGTATATATGTGTGTGTGTGTGTGTGTGTGTGTGTGTGTGTGTCTGTATGTGTGTGCACATATACATTCAAGATTAAAGCATGTCTGTCTTGAGATCAAGACAGAGTGACAATTCCAATTCAGTGTGACAATTCAGATTCAGAACTATGGGGCTTTTAACCCTTATCTTGCGCCTTGTTTATCTTTTCAACTTTTTTTTTTTTTTAGAAAGACTTGTATGTTTTAGGGCTTCCCTGGTGACTCAGATGGTAAGGAATCTGCTTGCAATGCAGGAAACCTGGGTTTGATCCCTGGTCAAGAAGTTCCCCTGGAGAAGGGAATGGCTACCCACTCAAGTTTTCTTGCCTGGAGAATTCTATGGACAGAGGAGCCTGGCAGGGGACTAGAGTCTTTGTATGTTTTAAGGCATATTGATTGGGGAAAAAGTAATTTCCTTTGTCAGCCTTGTTTATGACTCACTAACCTTGCCTTTTAGATCGTGGATAGGTAGGTTCTGCCATCTTCCTCATGGTCAAGTGCTGTTATTACAGTTTAGAAGTAACAAGGTCATGTTCTACCCTGGCAACCTCAAAGCTTTAACCCAACAGGAAATGTCAGGCACTGTCAGATTACTTAGTTTGGTGTGGCTAGATTAGCCTCATCGACAGATTTTTAAGACTAAAGAACTTCTAATTTCATTGGTATTTCTTTCTTTTTGGTATATCTAGTCACTGCATTATTATATATTATTAAATAATATTATTCACATATTGCAAATATATATTGAACTGTGTCTAAATATCAGAATGAAGTTCTAAATTTTCATAATCAAACTTTTTTACTCGAATATGCATGGAAGACTATTATATGTTTGAATAATGTTATTTTGGCTGTCTGTGGGCTTCCTTCATAACTCAATTTGTAAAGAATCTGCCTGTAATGCAGGAGACCCTGGTTTGATTCCTGAGTTGGGAAGATCCCCTGGAGAAGGGATAGGCTACCCACTCTAGTATTCTTGGGCTTTCCTTGTGGCTCAGCTAGTAAAGAATCTACCTGCCATGCAGGACACCTGGGTTCAATCCCTGGATTGGGAAGATATCCTGGAGAAGGGAAAAGCTACCCACTCCAATATTCTGGCCTGGAGAATTCCCTAGACTGTATAGTCCATGGGGTCACAGAGTCAGACATGACTGAGTGACTTTCACTTTATCTGTATCCCATTAGCCAATTAAAGAACATTTGTCAATACGTGTTCATAGTGTATGACAATAGGAGTAAGACTTCCAGTTGTACCATTCCACATTGATAAATATTTGTGCTGCCTTGGTTATGGTCTAGAAATCAAAGGTCAGTGCTTTGATTAGTTATTATGTATTAAAATTTTAAAATATGTGGCCTCCAGAAAGTAGATTTGTTGAGATAGTTGATTAAGATTTAGATTACAGGAAATGTTTAAAAAAAAATTATTCCTGGCCCTGCAGATACTATTAGTGACCCCAGTGGTAAGGATTTCAATCAGTATCTTACAGATGGACGTATTTGATAGTGGAATATGTGGATTATTTTCCCTGTTAAAGAAATGAAAGTGTGGTTGAATCTCCACCTGAATGGCTGAGGAGCCGCCTCTGGCTCCCCTGTATATGCTTAGCTCCTACACTCAGACCAGCTCCTAAATAGGATTCATTTGCTCTAAAGGTGGCTAAATGCTCAGACCTCAATTTCTTTCAATCATTGCTCTGGTTATTGCAAAACTCTTTCTGAAAGACTTAATATGCGTCTTTTTTTTTTGCTGGCAAATTACTGCTCATTTAGAAGTCCTAGAGTTAGCCCACTGCAGAAGGAAGGTTGGAAGTCTAATTTAAATAACTATCAGGACTTTTTCTCTGGCTTGCTCAAATTGAAATGCATGCCTGTTTGAAGATACTCTTGCTTTTATTAAAAAGCTGTATTTAACCCACTAAGATAATTCCTCGCAGACATGGCCGTTATGCTTGTCTCATTAGGTTGACAAAAGATGGGTCAGAGGTTGCTTTAACACCTGGACACCTGGTGCCCTGCTCTGTCTGGAGTTGGGGGTTTTGTCAGAAGGATGCTGAGGCTCTCTTACAGGAACTCATATTCTAAAAAATATCACGGTCCCATCCTTGTTGGTGCTTCCTTGTCTTGCTGTGATGCTATTAAGAACCAGCTCTCCAGTCCCTTGCAGGGTTGCCTTTTTCTAACTCTGTGAAAACTGAGAGAAAACTGCCTGACAAAGGTTCTGTCTCTTCCCAGCGGACATTTTCATCGTTTTGTTTTGCTGGAATAACGAAGTCTCCCCATGGTTTCTTAGATGCTCAGGGTACCTGAGTTTCTGAGCACATTGTCCTGTCTGGCCCTCCCTGTCATGGAGAGGCAGACGGGGACGGGCCCTCGTAACCTTTTCTCACTGCCCTGCATCAGAGAAAATAGGCCAGCCTCAGTTCCCTGGCTTTCCTGTTGAATTCTGACCTGAGGAAATGTATCTGGGGACCAAAAACATCTTAAAAATCAATTTGTTCAGTTGCCCATTCAATGCCTAAACCCCTTTCAGTATTACCGCTAAAGCCCCCTGGGATGCAGTGGGCATGGTTCTTGTGCGATAGATGCAGCAGCAAAAAACCTGGAGAAAGATCCCTGCCTTTGTGGGGCCTGAAGTCGAGTAGCAGGGAGGTAGGCAGTCTTTGCTTTTATCCCAGTGTATCCATTCATGTGCCAGTTATTGGTCACCTATACATTTGACAGATTTATCTGTTATGCCATCAAAAGTGTTAACAGGCATGTTGGAGGAGTCAAGGAAATAACCTTGAGCCAAGGCTCCAGAAACACCCTCCCACATCCACGCTGACAAGCACCCACAGCCTCTGCTCGTGCACAGGTTTCTAGTTGGCCCCACTCTCCTGGCATTTATCCCATGTTACTTCCTCTGATCCATGGAGGTGTCACAGGTTCTTCTGTCTGGTGCTTGCCAAGGGCTGTGAACGCTATCCTCTTCCTTTCCTAAGGACCCAGGAAATGGGATCTGATGCTATCAGAGTGATGGGTGTGCTGTCTCCTCGCCAGAGCCCCAGTGCTCTGAGGACACTCTCTCCTTCCTCTTCATGAACCCAGCCATCGATTGCTTCTTTTTGTTGTCATTGAAGTACAGTTAGTTTACAGTGTTGTGTTGGATTCAGGTGTTCAGCAAAGTGATTCTGATATACATACATATATATGCATATGTATGTATATATGTATCTCCATTCTTCTTTAGATTCTTTTCCCTTATGTTGGATTGTGTGTGTGTGCTCAGCTGTGTCTGACTCTTTGCCACCCCATGGACTGTAGCCCACCAAGCTCCTCTGTCCATGGGGATTCTCCAGGCACGAATACTGCACTGGGTTGCCATTTCCTCCTCCAGGGGATCTTCCCAACCCAGGGATCAAACCCACATCTCCTGTGTCTCCTGCATTGCATGCAGATTCTTTAACTGAGTGACCTGGGAATTAGATATTTTCGATTTCTTTCCCTTATAAGGTTATTACAAAACATTGCCTGACACAGGAAATCAGGAAGAGGAGCCTCACCAGAAAAGGGACTGAGGGTCTACTGTCTAGAAGGCATGACTTGAGGCCAGGATGGGGGACACGCAGGACTTTCTTAGGCAGCGAAGGAAGACAAATGGAGACAATGAGTGCTCAAAGCTTTGTAAAAGTCAGCTAGAACTGTGGAAGATGGTAATTGATTCCGCTCTCAGTTCAGTTCAGCTCAGTTGCTCAGTCGTGTCTGACTTTTTGAGACCCCATGAACCGCAGCATGCCAGGCCTCCCTGTCCATCACCAACTCCCGGAGTCCACCCAAACTCACCTCCATCGAGTCGGTGATGCCATCCAACCTTCTCATCCTCTCTTGTCCCCTTCTCCTCCTGCCCTCAATCTTTCCCAGCATCAAGGTCTTTTCAGATGAGTCAGCTCTTCGCATGAGGTGGCCAAAGTATTGGAGTTTCAGCTTCAACATCAGTCCTTCCAATGAACACCCGGGACTCATCTCCTTTCGGATGGACTGGTTGGATCTCCTTGCAGTCCAAGGGACTCTCAAGAATCTTCTCCAACACCACAGTTCAAAAGCATCAATTCTTCAGCACTCAGCTTTCTTTATAGTCCAACTCTCACATCCATACATGACCACTGGAAAAACCATAGTCTTGACTGCTGCTGCTGCTGCTAAGTCGCTTTAGTCGTGCTCAACTCTGTGCGACCCCATAGACGGCAGCCCACCAGGCTCCCCCGTCCCTGGGATTCTCCAGGCAAGAACACTGAAGTCGGTTGCCATTTTCTTCTCCAGTGCATGAAAGTGAAAAGTGAAAGTGAAGTGGCTCAGTTGTGTCCGACTCTTCCCGACCCCCTGGACTGCAGCCTACCAGGCTCCTCCATCCATGGGATTTTCCAGGCAAGAGTACTGGAGTGGGTTGCCATCGAGTTGACTAGAGGGACCTTTGTTGGCAAAGTAATATCTCTGCTTTTTAATATGCTGACTAGGTCGGTCAAAACTTTCCTTCCAAGGAGTAAGCGTCTTTTAATTTCATGGCTACAATCACCATCTGCAGTGATTTTGGAGCCCAGAAAAGTTAAGTCTGACACTGTTTCCACTGTTTCCCTATCTATTTGCCATGAAGTGATGGGACCAGATGCCATGATCTTCGTTTTCTGAATGTTGAGCTTTAAGCCAACTCTTTCACTCTCATCAAGAGGCTTTTTAGTTCTTCTTCACTTTCTGCCATAAGGGTGGTGTCATCTTCATATCTGAGGTTATTGATATTTCTCCTGGCAATCTTGATTCCAGCTTATGCTTCTTCCAGCCCAGCGTTTCTCATGATGTACTCTGCATAGAAGTTAAATAAGCAGAGTGACAATATACAGCCTTGATGTACTCCTTTTCCTATTTGGAACCACTTTGCTGTTCCATGTCCAGTTCTAACTGTTGCATCCTGACCTGCGTATAGGTTTCTCAAGAGGCAGGTCAGGTGGTCTGGTGTTCCCATCTCTTTCAGAATTTTCCACAGTTTATTGTGATCCACACAGTCAAAGGCTTTGGCATAGTCAATAAAGCAGAAATAGATGTTTTTCTGGAACTCTCTTGCTTTTTCAATGATCTGGCAGATGTTGGCAATTTGATCTCTGGTTCCTCTGCCTTTTCTAAAACCAGCTTGAATATCTGGAAGTTCATGGTTCACATATTGCTAAAGCCTGGCTTGGAGAATTTTAAGCATTACTTTACTAGCGTATGAGATGAGTGCAATTGTGTGGTAGTTTGAGCATTCTTTGGCATTGTCTTTCTTTGGGATTGGAATGAAAACTGACCTTTTCCAGTCCTGTGGCCACTGCTGAGTTTTCCAAATTTGCTGACATATTGAGTGCAGCACTTTCATAGCATGTTTCAGGATTTGAAATAGCTCAACTGGAATTCCATCACTTCCACTAGCTTTGTCAATAGTGATGCTTCCTAAGGCCCACTTGACTTCACATTCCAGGATGTCTGGCTCTAGGTGAGTGATCACACCATTGTGATTATCTGGGTCCTAAAGATGTGTTTTGTACAGTTCTTCTGTACGCGTGAATCTTGTAAAGATGATACTTCTATGGTCATCTTATAATATTTTCCTAAAGGAATAAGCCTGTCTCAAAAGAACATTTATTGAAAAGAACCTTCTGATTCCACTCTGCTGGAACACAAATGCTCCTGGAATGGCAGGTAATGAGGCTGGAATGGCAGAACCCACACTCAGGAATGGGGTTTCCCTGGTGGCAGACATGATAAAGAGTCTCCCTGCAGTGCAAGAGGCCCGGGTTTGATCCCTGGGTCGGGAAGATCCCCTGGAGAAGGGAATGGCAACCCACTCCAATGTTCTTGCTTGGAGAATTCCATGGACAGAGGAGCCTGGCTGGCTACAGTCCACGGGGTTGCAAAGAGTTTGACACCACTGAGTGACTAACACTTTCGCTTTACTTTTTCAAGGCCCTGCTTCCAAAAGTAGCCTCATGCTGAGGTGCTGGAGGTTATGGTTTCAGCATATGAATGTGTGTGTTGAGGGGTGCAGTTCAACCTCAACAGGGGGAAAAAAAAGCGAGGGAAGCTATAAAGAGAATTCTCCAAGCAAGAATACTGGACGGAGTTGCTATTTCCTTCTCCGGGGGATCTTCCTGACCCAGGGGTGAAACCCTAGTCTCCTGTCTCCACATCTCTGGCGTTGGCAGGCGGATTCTTTACCACTGCACTACCTGTGAAGCCCTGTGATTACATGGGATTAAAAAAAAACAGGCCCCATTCCTGAGGGTTCCTGTGACTCACTGGAGTTGGGTAGAGCTGTCAGTTTCAAGCTGTTTAAAGGATGAATTAGTGGCATGAAGACCACAGATATGAAGTAACACTCCTCCCAACATGTGTATGCCTCCAACACGGAGGTTTCCTTAACCTTGGCTGCCCTTCATGCAGCCTTGAGTACTCGTGAGGATTGCATAAGGGCATCCTTTAGAATTCTTTTCAATAAATGTTCTTTTGAGACAGGCTTATTCCATTAGGTAAATATTACAAGATTACCATAGAAGTATAATCTTTACAAGATTCATGTGGCAAGTAAGGAAAGAAAAAATATTAATAGATAGCCCTTTGGATGTTGTCCTTGTTTTTAATAAACAAAACAAAGAATTATAGATGTGAAGTCTGCCTTTCTTCAGGGCTCAGTTGTGTGTGTGTGTGTGTGTTTTTTTTTAAAAACCAAGGTTGGCTTTATTTTCAATTTGAAAAAGACAATTTTATAGAGTAAGTGGTCTAAGGTTACTCCTAATGGTAGAATTCAGGTTTTTTAAAATTTTTGTGGGGGAGAGGATGGGAGACTGAATGTGTGGAATACAAAAAGAAATACTCTCTCCTGTTGAATTCATGAATAATGCTAGACTGACGTTGCTTTGTTTTGATTAACTTTTCGGTGCCCTTTGTCAGACCAGATCGAAGGGGTTTCATTTTCCAAAAAAAGACACGTAATATATGTAAGGTGTATATTTAACGTCATATTCAGATCTGTGACTTTTTAAGCTATCAACAAGGCTGTCTGGATTGCTAGTTCTAAAGATGGTAGGAACTGTAGTTCCCCAGCCCTGATGTTTCCTCTGCTGTGGCAGGAACTGTACTGGTGCAGCACCCTGGTGCCTTTTCTCTGTCCACGTGGAACTGCTGGGCAGGAGGCCGGGAGCACGCATGGTCCAGGCCCTCCTTTGGGAACTCGCTCCCCCCAGCAGCCCTTCCTCCATCCTGGGTGTTTGCCAGCATCTCCCGACATAGGGAGGCCTTGTGGCTTTCTAGTGCTGCCTGTGGCTGGGCGGGTGAGTCTGTTCCGTTCTGTGCTCAGTTCTAGCAAGCCCATGTTTACTGCACATCAGCTGTATTCTGCATAGTCTGCAGGGCCAGGCTCATTGGTAATAAAGGCAGTGTTTTGACAGCCTGTCCACCTGTTTTCTTGAGCTCATCCCTCAGCTGGTCCAGAATCTGGGCGGGAACCAGTCATTAGGCCTGTGTCTTAAATTCCCACAACTCCTTGACAGTTGTAGCATCTCTTACAGATGAGGAGAGGGGGGCCCCAGAAGGGTAAATCACTCTGAAGTTACATGTGGAGTCCTGGTCAGTCTAATTCCAAAACTCACAAAATATCACAGAGAAAGCTATTAGAAGACTTTGCTTATATAAATCACTGAGCTCTACAGAGGAGTTTTATTATTGGTAGCCTGACATGCTCACACCTATAAACACAGACATTTTCATGCAGCCTGTGAGTCCTGGAATGCACAGACGCTTGTCTACCTCCCCAGTTCCTCTGGCTGCCTTGGCATCCTCCAAAGCTTTACGCTCTTTCTAACATCCCAGGCATCCTGTTCTCTCTTCGGCCTGGGACACTTCCTTCTCTCCCACCCTCCCCTTAGCCTGGGAGCTCCTGCTTACCCTTCAGATCTCAGCTCCAAGAGCAGTTCCTCAAACCGGCCGCCATATCTAAAGACAACTCCATCGTGATTTCTGGCAGCCGCCTGACGGGCCATCACTGGTTATCACGTGTGCATTTCAAGCCTACACTTCACAGCAACTGAGACACTATGTGCACTGTGGTCACTTTTCTGTTGTCCACCGTGGTGAGCTTAGTGTCTTAATATAGTGACAGCACAAGGGTGGGCCCCAACATGGTTGCTGGGTGAATAGTCAGACAAAACGCATTTGCCTTAAGGTCTTTGCTGGTTGTTTTCTCCTTAATATGTGCAAATAGCATGGTAAAGAGAGCCGCTTTCCTGATAACTGTACTAAAAATATATAGGACTGAACTCGATAGTCGTTTTTGAGGCTTTAAACTATGGGAAGCATAGAATGAATTTCTAAGTGTGCATAAGTAAGGACTTATTTACTGTCTCGGGCATGGAATAAGACAGCTCTGCTCCAGAGATGGAACCTGGTTTGTGTGGTCCTGGCTGTGGAATGTGGAAAGGAACTTCTCCCCTCGCATTTCAGTGTTAGGTGATATTAGGCACCAACTTCCGCATGCTTTTTGTAGCTCCAGGAAGAAAATTGTAAAGCTGAATCTAGTCCTTCAGACCCTTTCCATAGGAGCTATGCTACTACCTACCTATGTTTTTAATGTAGTTCTTGATAAGCTATTTATTGGTTCATATATAAAATGAGGTCAGTCATAGTGTAGTGTGTGAATAAATTTTTTTCTAGCCAAGTATAATACGATTATGTATTATAAAAAGACTAAGTGTTGATAGTTTGGGAGCAAAAATAAAGGGTTTTCCCATGTGCTTCTTTCTCTCCTCCAATTGCACTAGAATAACATAGTGAATATCTTAGAGGGACAAAACCAAAGACATTTCTTCGCACTTAATTTTGCATCTGTCAAATCCTGAAAGTGTTGATCAAGGCAGAATTTTGGTTTCTGGGCAGCTGTTTTCCTGCAACTGCCCACGGGTAATTAACAAGGGACCGGGATCTGGGTGTAAGTAACACTGAACTCTGTGCCTTCAGGAGTATGTTTCCGGAAGACAGCTGATACTGTTTCTTTTTGTCCTCTCCACCCCCACAACACAGGGCATCGATGTCCAGGATGCGCCTCTGAAGGAAATAAAGGTGACCAGTTCCCGGCGATTCATAGCATCATTTAACGTCGTGAACACAACCAAACGAGATGCTGGAAAATACCGCTGCATGATTCGCACTGATGGGGGAGTTGGCATATCCAACTATGCAGAGTTGGTAGTTAAAGGTATATAATGTTATTTTTATACCCCCATATAGTCTATTAAAACAGGCACGTGGGACAGTTATGAGCTCATGATTTGTTGAAAGCTCAGACTCACGCTCCTCTGTTTCTGAACAGTGGTTTGGCGACAAGCTCTGTTGATGGATTGCATTTTAAGTACAGATTTTGCACGTGAGCAATATTTTTGAAAAATGTATTTTATTTATGTGGTTCAGTTGCATACAAAGCAGTGAATGTGCTCTTGGCAAGTTTTCTACCAACTCTGTATACAGAGATTACAGCCTATAAATATTTTTTTTTAAAGAATGAAATTTTTTGTACTGATAGAAAATCACTTAAAATGCAAATATTCCCCCAGCCAGGGTGTTTACGATAGCAGGGTGGTTAATAAAATGAGGCAGTGTCAGTATAGAAATGCTCTGTCATATCACACAGACCACATTGATAACAGTGAGTTAGCATTCATAATGCTGCCGTTAGGGTCTATTACTGTATTTTGTGTGACTGAAGAATTAAGTCATTATAGTCAGGAAGGTGGGAGATGAGTTAAATAAAAGGGGGAGATATAAATTTCCTTTAGCTAGTTTGATGTTTTTTGTGTGTGCACGGACTTTGGAGTTTATAGTACTGAACTGCTAAGGCAGTTTTTGGTCCCAGACAGAATAATTTGAACTTTTAGATATACCATGAGGCATTTTTATACAACTTGTGGCAAGCCATTGATGCTTCTTCCTAGGGGAACAGAATGATGCCTACTTTAAAATTTTTTTTCTCCTGCATTTGTTAAATGGGGAATGTTAAATTGGTTTCTTTTGGAGGGACTATTCCTTTCATCAGCAAATTTCTCTATGCAGGCAGTTCTACAGACTTGGGGTTCAAACCCCAGCGCTAGCTGCATGGGTGTGGTCCTCGATGCTTCTCTTTCCTCAGGTTTAAAATAGACTTTATAATGTGTTTGACTCAGGACTCTCCCAGTGGGTCCAGTGGCTAAGACTCCAAGCTCCCAGGGCAGGGATCCGGTTCGATCCCCAGTTGGGGAACAAGATCCCACATGCCTCAGAACTAAGACCTGGTGCAGCCAATTGGAAAAGAATAATAACGTGACTGATCCTCAAGGGCTATCAGGAAGATCAGATACAACAAATAGGTGAATGGCACTAAGAATACCTAGTGGGCAGCCCACCCCTGTTTAGTCCATGATGGGAGCGAGGTGGCTGTTACTCTCTCTGCTGTGGTCCATAAGTGGTCCTCCTCTGAGAATGCACAGCTGAATCACCTTTCCAAAAATAATAATACACCAGCCCACTTCTCCATCCCCACTACCACACGTGTATTGAATCAAAGTCTCCGGGGGCAGAGCCTCTGCGATAAACTCTATAGGTGATGCACATAGGTGCTTCTGTTGTGAAACTAGCCCCATCAGTGTTAGTCATGCCTGGCTTGTGGGAAGCCTGACCCCGGCAGAGTTTATCTGTAGCTAACATGACTAACTTTCTGTGGAAGGGAACACGGAGCCAGCCGCACACTGCAGTTTAGACTCGAATGATCTAATTTGCCATGCCTGATCCCTGTGAGTGTGGGCTTGTAGCAAAGCTTTAGCCTGTCTGGCTAGTTTTGGAGTTTGGGTTTCATTTGTAAGCAGAGGGAGCTTTGCATAGATGTGCACACTGTCCCCTGCAGAAGGGTCTCTGGGTAGAAAACCCACCCCATTTGCCAGCAAATCCAGAAGACGGGCCGCTGTGCTGGTCCCAAGGCTGAGTTCTTTATTGCCATCAGTGTACCTTCACTCTCGTCTTGGTCCCGTTCTTTGTGGCTGTGCCCTGTCTTCTGATTTCTGATTGCTCCAGTGCTTCACTGTGACCACCTGTGCCGCCAGAGGCATGGTGCTCTGTAATCAGTGTGGCAAAGATTCAGTCGCCTCTAAAAATTGCCTCCATGGGAAAGTTGATTTGTTGAGAGTTATAAGCAAATCATATGGCAAATAGATGGGGATAAAGTGGAAACAGTGACAGATTTTATTTTCTTGGGCTCCAAAATCACTGTGGATGGTGACTGCAGTCACAGAATTAAAAGACCCTTGCTCCTTGAAAGAAAAACTATGACAAACCTAGACAGCATATTAAAAAACAGAGACATTACTTTGCTGAAAAAGGTCAAAGCTATGGTTTTTCCAGTAGTCATGTATGGATATAAGAGCTGGACCATAAAGAAAGCTGAGTGCTGAAGAATGGATGCTTTTGAACTGTGATGTTGGAGAAGACTCTTGAGAGTCCCTTGGACAGCAAGGAGATCAAACCAATCAATCCTAAAGGAAATCAGTCCTGAATATTCATTGGAAGGACTGATGCTGACGCTCCAATACTTTGGCTATCTGATGCAAAGTGTCGACTCATTGGAAAAGACTCTGATGCTGGGAAGATAGAGGGCAGGAGAAGGGGGCAACAAAAGATAAGATGGTTATATAGTATCACTGACTCAATGGACATGATTTGGAGCAGTCTCCAAGAGACAGTGAAGGACAGGGAAGCCTGGCGTGCTGCAGTTCATGGGATCACAAAAGAATCTGACACAACTGTGAGACTGAACAACAAACACTAACAATAAGCAAGTCAGACATCTCTGGTCTGCCAGAACACACCCAAGCACAGAGGGTGTGTGGGTTCAACTCACATTTCTGCCGCACTTTTTCCTGCCTTAGGATAGCATGGAGAGATCTTGACTCCTTGTGATAAAATGTCCAGGCACCTCTTTTGCATCTCTGCATCCTGCCCGAGTCAGTGACAACTGGCTTGCAAGTTATAGCACAAATCTAGAATTTGACTTTTCCTCCACTTATAATTTTTATTGCATATTTTGCATATATTTTATTTTTTGAAATGAGGTAACATGCCAGATTCTACTAGCTAGGTAAAGAATTGCCTCGACACAGTTACTTTAAAATACATAATGACATGTTTAGGCCGCATGTATAAGATTGAATACATTTTATATGTGTGTATTTAGAGTGCTAATATTTTTTAAGATGACAAAATCTGAAGTTGTTTACTACTTTCTTAAGGTCAGTCTCTGATTTGATGTCCCCAAATGAAGCCCAACTCATTTTAAACTATCATTCTAGTCTTATTTATATCTACCACTATTTTCGGTAATCAAAACAAGAAAATATTTCATGTAAGCTCTGCAATGCATGTATATATGCATATGTATCAGTGTCATATTTAATTATAAAAGACATATATTAAGAATTCACTTATATATATCAATTATATATATGATATGTATCTATATGTATATAAATTCTATTTATATAAATAACTTGATTTAGAATTACTTTTAACATGCCCTTTCACTTGGATTAAATATTTTAAATTGCTTTTTACCACTTAGTAAGATTGAGTGCCTTCCTTCTTTCCCTTTGAGAAAATTTATTCAATATTTAAATATTGACTTATTATTGTAGATTCTTCCAGCAACCCCAAAGTCCTTTTGAATGACTGTCTCAATTATTTCCAGAATCTTGTTGAATCTTTCATTTGACTTAATGTATTTGGTACTCTTCCTAATGGGGAACTAATAGAGAAAATAGTCTTGGGACGAATAAGCATTAAAGTCCTGTCTATTTTAGGAGAATAGTAACAATGTCCTAAATGAATCGTGTGCTCACTAACCTTTGTGGCTTTGCCCCTGAGTCATATTTTGAATGGCACTTCAGGAACCCTTGCTAGCATGTGCAACTACAAAGTAATTAACTGCTTTTTCAGCCTGGCTTCATCAATGCCTTAGGATATACTAGAAAAGGCCCGTTTCATGTCTTGGTTCAAGGAATTGCCTAATGATATAAATTGATATTAAATCATTATGAGTTGCGTCAAAGCTATCTCAAGAAATGAAGAGCTGGCACAGAGTTGTAGTTCATAAATGATAGGAACAATAATTTAATAAATTTGCACTAAATTTGCAGTCCCCTAAATAAAACTCATCTTGTGTCTTATGTAGACTAAGTCTCATGAGATTTCCCTGACTATTTTATTTTTTGACATGATCCCTTACATTTATTGAGGAGGACATGGCAACCTACTCCAGTGTTCTTGCCTGGAGAATCCGCTTGGACGGGAGAGTCTGGCAGGCTGCAGTCCATAGGGTTGCAGAGAGTCGGACACGACTGAGTGGCTAAGCATGGACATTTATTTATTTTATTTGGCTGTGCCAGGTCTTAGTTGTGACGTGTGGGATCTTTAGCTGCAGCCTGTGGAATCTAGTTCCCTGACTAGAAGTCAAACTCAGACCCTCTGCATTGGGAGAATGTAATCTTAACTCCTGGACCATTAGGAAAGTCTCTTCCCAGCTATTTTAAAAGTCAGTATGATGTATCACACCTTGAATATGTTAAAGAAGAAAAAAGATGCCCCAGCTTAACAGAAGGAGGCTGTGTTGTTCATTTCTTGTTGGTCTAGGAACCAACTTGGTATCATCTCAGGGGCCACTCTCAGATGAGACCAGCAGTCCTGATGTCCTGACCAGCAGGGCACACGGCAGGGATCAACTGGCTATGTATTCCATGAGGCAGACAGGCGCATATGCCAGGGACAGAACTGCTGTTCAGTCACTAAGTCATGTCCAACTCTTTGCGACCCCAAGGACTGCAACACACCAGGTTTCCTGTCCTTCACCATCTCCTGGAGCTTGCTCAAACTCATGTCCATTAAGTCAGTGATGCTATCTAACTGTCTCGCCCTCCATTGCCTTCTCCTCCTGTCCTCAGTCTTTCCCAGCATCAGGGTCTTTTACAGTGAGTCAGCTCTTTGCATCAGGTGGCCAAAGCATTGAAGCTTCAGCTTCAGCATCAGTCCTTTCAATGAATATTCAGCTTGATTTCCTTTTAAGATTGACTGGTTTGATCTCCATGCTGTCCAAGGGACTCTCAAGTCTTCTCTAGCACCACAATTCAAATAGCAGGCTTTATTTTCCATACATTTGTGTGAACTAGATGAGGAGTTGAAAACAAAATCACACCAAAAGGCACAAACCACCTGCAGAAACATGCTTAAAAAAATCACTAGAGCTTAACGTTTTTCTCTGATGGAGATTCATTAAATAGAAATATATTATTTCATACAATTACCTTCCTCCCCAATGTCATGTATGGTGCCACTCACAGTGACATTGGCACATGGAATGTCTTCATTTGGTGCCTAGAGAGCCATTCAAGTGGCACTTGATATACTGGGAATGTTGTTGAAAACAAGATTACCTGTTTCTCCCATCTCAAAGGTCCAGAGAAAGTCAGTCTTGGATTTTAAACAGGGAGGGGGACTTTCTTGAGTTGTAAAGAGTGTTTGCTGTTGGTTGCTTTGAGGTTTATCAAGCTGGGCATGTGTTTTGTTTTAGAGCTTTTCTTTCTCTCTGTGGCTTTAATAATACTCATGATTGGAAGTTCTCTTAACAGTGGCTATGCTGGACTTTATTACCCCAAGTGCTTACTGCTCTGGGAGCAGAAGGAATCCATTGGGATGGCTTTTTTGGGTAAATGAGGCATCCTGGAAATGCATTTATGATGAGATAAAGTGTAATTTCATCTGTTTTTCAAGTGATGATATTCTTGGAATATAAATATAAGAAGATTGAATTTAATGATATAAGTAATACCTTGGGTGATGTCAAAGACACTGTTGACAGTAGTGAGCCTTCTAGACCTTAATTACTACCACTTGAGAGAGTTTTTACAAGTTACTTTTAGTGCAAAATAAAATCCTTTGATACCTATTTACGTATTCGAGAAAAAATGTATTGCATCCTGAAACAAACTGGGGTTGTACCTACCTGAACAGGCTTAGGCTTTAAAGATGGCTTATTTCACAGGTTTGAACACTCTGCAGACCTCTCTCAAGGTGCTTTTTCTTATTAACCTGAGCAAAAACGTACTCATCCGTTCATCGCTAAACTGTCAGCATCTTCCCGATTTTAGTGATTGATGTCCGTTGAGGTCTTTCCAAGTGTCTGAAGGATGGCCCTCTGGTTTGCCTTTCAGAGCCCCCTGTCCCCATCGCACCCCCTCAGCTGGCCTCCGTGGGGGCCACCTACCTGTGGATACAACTCAACGCGAACTCCATCAATGGGGACGGGCCCATTGTGGCCCGGGAGGTGGAATACTGCACAGCCAGTGGGAGCTGGAGCGACCGGCAGCCGGTGGACTCCACGAGCTACAAAATCGGGCATCTGGACCCCGACACGGAGTATGAGATCAGTGTGCTCCTCACCCGGCCCGGGGAGGGTGGCACCGGCTCCCCTGGGCCCGCCCTCAGGACCAGGACCAAGTGTGCTGGTGAGTCTGGGGATCCCGGGGCCGCTTGTCCATTTCTGATGGGGTCTGACCTGCAGCCTCAGTGCAGGTGGCTCACGCTTTCCTCAGCTCTGCTGGGACCCTGTCTGGGCACAGGAGGTCCCTTCACCCATGGGCAGCCACCTGTGGATTCAGACCTTAAGGCTTGGTCCTTCTCAGGACGTCTCCACCCCTGTTTTCCCTGTTGTTCATTTACACCTTCCTAGGAGTATCACCTAGTTCTTATGGAAATCATCCCAAAGTCGACACAAACTGTCCACTTTAATGATGTCCGCTCATCGGTCAGCACCTCCTATCCAGTCTCTTCAGTGTATGCTCCCTGTTGATGTGCTTGTAGCCTGGTGGTGAGGGTGGGGGCGCTTTGGAAGAACAGATTCCACCTTAGCCATGTGTTTTTATGGACGAATATTGAATGGAGGGGCTGCTTGCCAATGACACAGGGCCCATTTGTAAGATAAGCCAGGGTGATTTTCAGGCTGCACGCAGGCTTTAAATTCTCAGATGATAAAGTTCTAATTGACTGTGTGGAGCCGGCCCTGTGGGGTTGATGAAGAGAGAAATTCAGAGTCTTATAAAAATCAAACCCCGAAGGAAGCTCCCATCAGAGGTTCGAGTGCTGTTTCTGTCTGGCTGCTCTCGGGTCAAAATAACAGAGAGAAGTAACAGGTTGGGACACTGAAGTGTTCTTTCATCATTTGAATGAAGATTCTTACACTGAATTGCTGCCTGAGCTGATGAGACTCCAGAAGTTTTTATGGAGACAATTGATTCTTCAGGTAGCATTATTTAAGAGGACATTTATCGATAGGTTTCATTTCTTCTTAAGTTTTAAAAGTACTCAGAGCAACAATCTAACCCTGTCTGGTAGGAGAAATGATTAAGCCTTGACAATGGTAACTACTTCGTTCTTTCTTCGTAATTTTGAGTATGTGATTTCCAAAAGCCGAAAACTAAAGGAAGAAAGTTGTTTTTGTAAAAATACTTTGTTGGAAAAGAAAACAGGACCCTTATTCTTCTTGGGGTGTTGCTACTGGGCCTGTCTTGTCCACCCAAGTCTGTTTCCTGGGTCCCCCGCTCCCATGGTCATATCACGCTCTGTACAGAGTCTGGCATAAGACCTGTGGTGGTCCATAGAGAACAGAGTTGGATAACAGCTTCTGTGCCTTGCTTTCCTAAACCATGTCATCTCCTCTCTGTTTAACGAATACAATTTCCCTTCTTTCTTTGAAATCGTTTATCATCTTTCACAATGCAAGCAATAGCTTGTAACACTGTTTACATCATTTTACAATTTAGGAATTGCTTTCAAATCTGTTACTTATTTTATAACTGCCTTGGGAAGTCTCTGGAGTCAAGACTAGGACCCCCTTCCTTGTTGTTGTTTAGTCACTAAGTCATGTCCAACTCTTTGAGACCCTATGGACTGTAGCCTGGCAGGCTCCTCTGTTGGTGGGATTTCCCAGGCAAGAATACTGGAGTGGGTTGCCATTCCCTTCTCCAGGGAACCCATATCTCCTGCATTAGGCAGGCATTGGCAGGCAGATTCTTTACTGCTGCACAACAAGGGAAGCTGACCCCCTTCCTAGAGATTAAGAAATGGAAGCCCTTGTGGTCTGCTTTCCTCCACACCTGCTCCTTGAGCAATAAGTTTGTGTTTTCTGACTTCAGCGTTATTTGGAGAAATCCTGCTTGGGGGCCACGGCGCTAGTCAGTTTCCTTTCTCTTCAGAAGAAGGTTAGGATCCCATTCACTGACAGCCCCTCCCACCTCATGTTTTTAGTTCTGGTCTTTTCTCCTGATTCTGTGTCTGTATATTTCAGGTATTGACATGATTATTACCTACATTTCCCCTAAACCCTAAGGTGTGTGTCTCTCTTTTCAAGAAGCCTTTTTGTTACTGTGGCATAATGTGTAAATGTAGAGCCTTTCATAATAGATTGGCAGCCGTTCTTAAGACATTAAAACCAGTTCTGAATGGATATTTGCATGTCAGCCCTGTGCCTTAAAGTTTTAACCTCTCTTGAGCAAGAAAGTCCGATGAGAAGGCAAGCTTTTTCCTCTTACCATTTGCAGCCCACCATGTTCACTGTTGCAGGCGTGTCCTGCACGGGCATTGAGCATTTTTTGAAAAAGCTGTGGTTGAGCAAGTCAGTCTTAGAAATATGTTAGGTGAGAGGCTCAAAAGCTAGAAATAAGAAGGGAAGATGCTGGGTGGGTGAGCAAAGGGATATTGAATGAGCCTTCTACTGTCAAGGAAATACAGCTTCACCCTTTCCTGACCTGAGGCTTTTGAGAAAATCTGCAAGAAAGCTTGCCTACTGCTCTGGTGAGCTGTGTGGAATGGTGGTGCACAGGACAGAGTGAAAAGAAGAAGACTCTGGACGGAGAGGTGTGCTAGTGGTCCCCTCCTCTTCCTCAGGTGGTTCACCAGCATTTAAGGTTCAGAAAGAACAACTCATGGACCTCATAACCTGAGAGAGATGCTGAGCATTCTGCAAAGCAGGTGGAAGATGGAAAATGGGCTTGACTGGGCATAAACAGTGGATGAATCTAAGAGGGTGACAGGAAGTCGGAATAACTGAACATTCGTCCCAGGTGGTTTGAAAAGCCAAGACTATGTGTCCAGAATTAAAGAAATAAAATTTAGCAGCAGTACATAAAAAAAAGAGATTGAGGATTAGGTGTAAATGCCTATGAATATACAGTATGGTCCATATTGAATTAGTCATTCCGTAGTGCAATTGCCTTGCCCTCACCTCCCCCCAAGTGAAAGGTGGTGCTGGAGCAGACTCTTGAGAGTCCCTTGGACAGCAAGGAGATTGAACCAGTCAATCCTAAAGGAAATCAACCCTGGAGAGTCACTGGAAGGACTGATGCTGAACCTGAAGCTCCATTACTTTGGCCACCTGTTGTGAAGATCCTGATGCTGGGAAAGATTGAAGGCAAAAGGAGAAGAGGGTGGCAGAGGATGAAATGGTTAGATAGCATTACCAACTCATTGGACATGAGTGTGAGCAAACTTGGGGAGATAATGAAGGACCAGGAAGCCTGGTTTGCTGCAGTCCATGGGGTCGCACAGAATCAGACACAACTTAGTGGCTGAACAACAAGACAAGCCCTGCCCCCCCCAAAAAAGTCCCTAATGTAAGTGTGGGTTGCATTAAGAAAACAAATGCCTATGTTGTAGGAGGTCAGCTATTATTATCACTCATTTTAAAAGAGAGAGAACACAGAACAGGCTGAGTTCAAGGGAATGTACCCTGGATAGGAAATGCTCTGAACTTCGCTCAACCGTTGAGGAATGGTAGACGAATTGAGACGGATGATGGAGAGGAGCAGGGTGTCTGCACATTTGACAAGAGCTAAGTCCTGACCAGGAGTTTCCAGTGGCGGGTGGGTTCAGGCAGAAGCCAGTGTTGCAGAAGGAGATTCTATATTCATGAGAGGATTGAGCTGGCTGAACCTGGAGGCCTCTTCCACGTGAGGATTCTGTGGTCTCTTTTTAATGAAATGATCCAGTGTGTTCTTCTAGCTTGAAAACCTCTCAGTTTACTTTTTTATTTCATCCTTGATGAAATTCTCCATAATCATGTTTATTAAGCAGTGCTCTGCTGGCCAATGGAGGTCTCCGATGACCTTTGCAAAAGCCTGAGCAGAGGTAGGGAAACACTGAGTTTTAGGGTAGCAGTTTTTGTGCTAAAATATCACTTTCATGAAATGCTTGTGGTTTCTAGAGCCGGAGTCAGTAGTTGAGAATTCAGGCTCTGAGACCAGGCTGCCAGGATTTGAGTCCTGGCTCTGCCTAGAGCTAGACACGTGACCTTGGGAAGAACTCACACCTTCTCTGAGTTTCTATCACCTTATCTATGAAACAGGGGTGATACTAACAGTGGGCATCTCCTATCTCCTAGTGTGATTGTGAAGTCTTAGAAGACAATACATGTGAGGTGCCTAGGACAGAACATGACACGTAGCAAGTAGTCAATACAAGTTAACTGCCAGTGAAAAAAATTATCTTTTAGCATTTTCATTCAAAAGAAGTAGATGTTGGCAACCTGATTTCCTTGCCCTAGATAACTTAATCTGGTAAGTCAAAAATCGGAAGGATACTGTTTATATCTGGGCTCAGAGAATCCCTTGCAGTTGGGTGTTGGATCCATGCCAGACATCATTCTCTCATTTTTTTTTTTTCTATTAAATATGTTTCTTTTGGACAAACTGTTTTCATTACTGTGCTGCATCCGTGAGGCCGTCCTATCCCACTGTGGTGACACCCACAAAACCGTATTTCGTTTCTTGCATTGAAATGAAATGGTCACCGTTTACGGCCCGTCTGTGCGCCGACATTGATTTTTGCATGTGGCATGTAGATGTGGTTTCATCACCTGCCAGGTTTCTTTCAAGAATTGTAGGGGAGCACATTGCCAGACCTCTTGCTTTCTGATGCTTTCCCAAATCATTTTCAAATGTATGCACAGGCTCTGCATGTGTGACCTTGATCAAATCACTGTTCTTCTCTGATTCTCCAAATAGGCACCGTTGACACCTGCCCAGATCATATACAAGGTGTTTTTGAAGATCAGGTTAGACATTATCTGTGCAAGTATTTTAGAGATGAGCAAATCCTCTGCCTACATGGGATATTAAAAATGATTATTGTCAAGAGCTAGTTTCAAGATTTATACACACATCTAGTTATTTTCCAACCTTGCCATTTGACTAGAGTTGGGAAACCTCGGAGAGCTGAAATTATTTCAGTATCCAGTGGAGCAAAATGCAATTTAGTTTGTATTTTCTATTATATCTTATATTCTTGTAATTATGTGCAGCCTGTATATCACAAGTCATTAGCTGGGAGCTCCTTGAAAAATAGAAACAGGAGACGCTGTTAGCTTGATTCTCATAGTAGACTTTTTAAGTGTTTTATTTGAGGATATTGCTTTTTATGTATCCTGTTATTGTTTAACTGTGGTTAAGTGGCTTGCTAATAACTGGCCCCAGGAGTTAAAGCAGGATGATGATAAACTTAATGATTTAACAATTAAGATGGTAGGAGTGAAAAAGGAAACTGACCTGAAATGTGTTCTTTAGAGTTAGTATAACTAAAATTATTTTAAAACAGAGAATGATTGCATTTAAAAAAATTTTATGCATGCGATAATTTATTAAGCATCCATATTTGCAAAGCCCCATCCCAGGCCTTGAGGACAGAGCAGCAAGATTAGATGTGACCTTCAGAGCTGATGTATTCGGGGGAATTGGAGGGAAAAGGTGCTCAGACAATGAATATGTAAATTATGTATACATGTTCTTCTGTGTGTGGATGTGTATGTTAGTTGCTCAGTCTTGTCCAACTCTTTGCAAACTCATGGACTGTAGCCTGCCAGGCCCCTCTGTCCATGGAATTCTCCAGGCAAGAATACTGGAGTGAGTAGCTATTGCCTCCTCCAGGGGATTTTCCTGACCCAGGGATCAAACCTATGTCTCTTGCATTGCAGGCAGATTCTTTACCATCTGAGCCACCAGGCAAGTTCATGTACATATAAATATATGTATATTGTATATACACATACATATAATACAATAAATGCTATGAAGGGAAATAGAGAAAGGAATAAAGAACAGAAAGGTTGGATTTTTCTATTATTTTTAGTTTTAATTGTGCCAAAATAATGTAACATAAAATTTACCATCTTAAACCATTTATATTGTATAGTTCAATAGTGTTCTGTTCGCCCAGCCAACCTCCAGGAGTTTTTCATTTTGCAAAACAGAAACTCCCTACCTCTTCCCTTCACTCCCCACCTCTTCCCTTCACTCCCTAGCCCCCCAAAACCCCCGTTTCCACCTCTCTGAGTGTGAGGACTCCAGGCTCCTCATGTAAGTGGAATCGTCCAGAATCTGTCTTTTGTGTCTGGTGCATTCACTTAGTGCCGTGTCTGCCATGTCCAGCCGCGTTACAGCACATGCAATTGCGCCTCTGTAGTTTCTCTCACGACGCTGTGTAGTGTACACATGTCTGTAGTTACTCTGACAGTGTCGTGTCATGTATAGTTTACGTGATTCTTTGAAAACCACTTTGAGACTTCGGGCAGTTACATTGGTTTTCCATGAGTAATCCTCGAAGTTTAAAAACATTTTATCTTTCTGACTTGGGAACTCATGCCTCCTAGAGCAGACAGTATTTCTGTGTCTTCAGAGACTTCAAGTGTATATATAAGAGATGTGTCAGGATGCTACAGCCACCCACCAACAGGCAGCCTTCTGTTTGTCAAGAACGATGAGTGAGATAAGTAATTGGAGGGTTTTAAAAAAATAATGTAAACGAGTAAGGGAGTGCAGATTTTATATTCACAGAGAGGTGTGTATTTGTTTCACACACGCCTAGCTGGGAGCCTTTTCTGTAACTGGAATAAGACGTTCGAATGTGTGTTACATGAAATTGCATTTTTGTTCCGCTCAGGGGCTTGGATCGAAGCTCAGGGGCTTGGATCGAAGCAGGCAAAGCTGCGTTGTCTGTCCTACCTGAGTGAGAGGAGAGGTGGGCCATGGTTTTCATCACTTCAGGCCACATCCCCTTCCAGTGCCCTGTGGCCTGTGAAAGTGGGTGTGTGCTCACCCTGTTGCAGTGTGCATTTTTGTGCATCTCCTGTTCTTGTGATGGCAGTTGTCCTATTGCCCCAGAACAGATGTGTTTGTGTAACTCTCCTGTGCCCTCACCACGTGCTTGGATGAGAACCTACAGGCATGAGCAGGGTGTCCCTCAGAGCAGAGGTCCTGTATCCCTGACCGTGAGGATGTTGTACTGACCACAGGTTAATGTTTCATGATGTGTTATACCAGAGACACTGAGACCATCTTTTTTCTTTTAATTTTTTAAATTAATTAAATAATTTTTGTTTGTTTGTTTTGATTGTGCTGCACACAGATTTTCCCTAGTTGTGGCAAGTGGGGACTGCTCTCTACTTGCGGTGCTCAGCCTCTGATTTCGGTGGCTTCTCTTGTCGTGGAGCACAGGCTGCAGACACTCAGCCTCAGTAGTTGTGGTGCATGAACTTAGTTGCTCCGAGGCATTTGGGATCTTCCTGGACCAGGGATCAAACCCACATACCCTGTGTCTCCTGTATAGGTGGGTGGACTCTTTACCACTGAACCACCAGGGAAGCCCCTTGAGATCATCTTTAATCTAGTTTACATGGCAACATACTCTGTGCTACCAGCCCGAGTCTAAATCTCAGGAGATTTAGGTTAATATAGGTTTCGAGGTATTAATTTCACTGTGGTTTCTAAACGTGACACAGGAGTAACTCCTTTTATATTTTATTTTTTATTTTTATTGGAGTGTGATTTGCAATGTTGCATTAGTTTCAGTTGTATAGTAAAGTGAATCAGTTATGCAAATACATATATCCACTCTTTTCTTTTTTTTTAGATTCTTTGCACATATAGGTCACTACAGGGTATTGAGTAGAGTTCCCTGTGCTATAGAGCAGTCCTTATTAGTTAGTTATCTATTTTATATAGAATAGTGTGTGTATGTCAGACCCAATCATCTTAAATACTCTTGAGTGGGATTCCCATGTGGAAACTGAACAGTGATGAGGTTCTTGGCAGGAGGGCTTCGCATGAAGCCCAAACTGCATGGTGCCTGCATCCACTGAAGGCCAGCTTCTCTGTGTCTCTTTATCATTCTTAGTTCCTCTTGTGGGAGCAAAACAGACGTTCCAGTTGGAATGGGTCTGATCTGAATTAAAACCCTTCCAAAACTTGTTTTGTTTTCTTCCTGAATTCGGGGGCGGGGGAGGGGGCAGATTTGTCTCTTTTTTACAAAACTTGCTGGCACCACAACACGTATTTGGACCCACAAGGATAACCCAAGGACACTGGGGTGGGTGGGAACCCGACGGAGACCTGGCAGAGGCTGAGGTTCCGAATGAATACAGGCCAAGGCCTCACCGAATGGAACATGATTTATTTTTAATTTAAGTTTATTTACCAGGGAAAGAAAAATTAAAGTGTGCTAATTCTAATTCTAAAACAGTTCTGCCCAAGGGCAACAGGTGTTTTTTTTTAATGCATTTCCAACACATTAAACCATTAAGAACCTTTCTTAATGATAAACATTAAAAGGGTATAAAAAGTATCTGCCCTGTTAGACTGCAGATACAAATACACAGCTTTGGGCAGCGTGTTGCTGTTGGGCGAGGATGAGAACACAGCAGCGTCGCGGCACCTTTTTTATTATGATACATTCAGTCTGCGCTGCACAGGTCTCTATGCCCCACAGGCTGTGATATACAAACCTCAACGCTGCCTTGAAACACTGAGTCAGCACTTTCCAGTGCCTATGTGTGTTAAGTGCTCAGTCGTGTCCGACTCTTTGCGACCTCATGGACTGTTGTCTACCAGGCTCCTCTGTCCATGGGGGTTCTCCAAGGAAAGAATACTGTAGTGGGTTGCCATTTCCTCCTCCAGGGGATCTTTCTGATCCAGGAATTGGACCCGGGTCTCCCACATTGCAGGCAGATCCTCTACTGTCTGAGCCACCAGGGAAGTCTGAGCCCTAAGGCCATGGCTGGGGAGGAGGTAGGATTATAACATCTGGAGCAGTTCTGTGTGAGGGGTTTGGAAAGGCTTCTAGAGAAGCCAGCTTCAGCTGCTACTTATATCCAATGGCTCAGTGGGTAAAGAATCTGCCTGCAATGCAGGAGATATAAGAGATGCACCTTCGATTCCTGGGTAGGAATGATTCCTTGGAGAAGGAAATGGCAACCTACTCTAGTATTCTTGCCTGGGAAATCTCACAGACAGGGGAGCCTGGTGGGCTACAGTCCATGGGATCGAAAAAGAGTCGGACATGACCTAGTGACTAAGCATGCTAGAAAAGCCAGACAGATGGAGGTGGTTGCTTTCAGAGTCCTCATTATCCTGTCTCTGCCACTCCTAAGTGCCCTGATGGTTCTAGAAGGTGTCGAGCAGGTCCCTTGTCTGTAAAGAGTAAGCATCACTCATGGAACTTCTAGGCAGGAGGTTGAAGTCTTTGTAGACAGCTCCCTGTGTGGCTTGGAATAAACTGAGACAGATAAATTTAAAAGAAGGATCTGGAGATTATCAGTCAGTGGCTGCAGCTTCCCCAGGCCATACCTCTGATGGGCCATTTGACGCTAAAAAAAAAAAACACAAAAAACTCAAAACCCTTTCATGCCATGTTCTGTATGTCTTGGTCAGGTTCCTGGTGCAGTGCTTTGATGGCATCGGTCTCTATGAGAGGGGATCTGCTGTCCTAGAGAAACATGCCTGTGGTCAGGATTGAGATTAGAGATGTGGGTCCTGATTCTGTGGATTAAGGGACTGAGATGGGTCCTGATACTGTGAACCTAAGGAACTGAGATGGGTCCTAATGTTGCGGACTAAGGGACTGAGATGAGTCCTGCTGCCGTGGACTAAGGGACTGAGGTGGGTCCTGATGCTGTGAACCTAAGGGACTGAGATGGGTCCTAATGTTGCGGACTAAGGGACTGAGATGGGTCCTAATGCCGTGGACTAAGGAACTGAGATGGGTCCTAATGTTGCCGACTAAGGAACTGAGATGGGTCCTAATGTTGCGGACTAAGGGACTGAGATGGGTCCTGATGCCGTGGACTAAGGGACTGAAGTGTCCAGGTACGTTCTTCCCCTCTGGAGTGCTTCTGAGACAGGCTTACCTTTATTCTGAGCCCATGACTGAATGAAGACCTGAAAGGACTGGTCTCAGAATCACCTTTGTCTTCAGGACATTTCAGGAAAAGTTCCCACAGGCTTTAACTTATCAGGTTTGCTCTGGGTTTGTGCCTCAAGTGCTGCAAGTCCGATTTCATGAACTGGGAAGTAGATGGATGCTGTCTTTGATCTCATAGGTCCTGTGTGCTTCTGTTCATCTTGCCTGGGCAGGCTTAGATTCACCCTCCTCTTCTCACACCAGCTCTCGGCTCATTTGTCCCTGTTCATGTGGCTAGAACTCATGGGAACAGACTCAGCTACATTTGGGCTCCAATTAGAACTTTGCTACTTCATCGGTGAGGAAAATCCTACTTGTGCTTAAAAACTAAATTAATAAGAAGTTAAATGAGAGCTAAAACTTGCAGAGTGATAACAAGGAATTATGAAAGCTTGATGAAATGTCAAAATTTTAGTTTATGAGGCTGAAACACATTCCTTTGTTTGGATAATATTTTTCTAAGTTAATTTTAAGAATATAAAGAACCAGTAATTGCATTACCTATTAGAATAAATTGCAAGTGAATAGAAAGCTTTAAAAATGAATAATGCATATAAATGAAATTAAAATTACAAATACCAGAAATTTTATTAGGAAGCATGGTTATACCTATTATTAAAATAAGAACGATAATAGAACTGTTTGAGATCAAAACTGCTGGTCTTCCATCCATGTTATTCCCTTTGTAGAAAGAGTAAAATAAGTAATATAACCATTCAGGTAAAATATTTCTGTTGACCAAATAGCAATATTTCTTTCTTACAGATCTAGGCAACTAACTCTAGACATGGATTTGTAGCTGGCATTGAAAACTCTTTCTAGCATATATTAGCAGTAGAAAAATACAGATATTAACATATATATATATTTCTGTTAGGTGTTATATATTGTTATTTACTATTCTTTAGCTAGACTCTATCACTCTTAAGATAGATCGTGAATTCATCATACCTAGCATTTTATTTGTTAATATGTATAGCTTTTTATGATCTGTTTTGACTACTGAAGCCAGAGGTACCATATAAGAAGGCAAAATATATAGAAATGTATAGTGAAGAAGGTCATGGATTTCTTCATCCTTCAGTTCCTTCCCTGGGAATAATCCTTGGGTGTTTATCTTTGCACATCTCTGTCTCTACTCATTTGTGCATATAAATATCAGTCTATGTCCCAGGTCTGTTACTTACTCTTTCTAACCATGGAAGAGCATGTTGTTCATGGGTTTCTGCAGTTTGATTTCACATTGGCCAGTACTCTGAGCATCTCTCTAGTGGCTAAAGCCTAGTGCAATATTTATCTATCTTTCCCTCATCCTTAGCAGTAGCTATTTATTATCCTGAGACATTCTGTGCTGTTAATCGCTCTCAGTCATGTCTGACTCTTTGTGACCCCATGGACTGTAGCCTACCAGGCTCCCCTGTCCATGGAATTCTCCAGGCAAGAACGCTAGAGTCGGTAGCCATTCCCTTCTGCAGGGGATCTTCCCAACCCAGGGATCAAATAGGCTCAGTATAATGAAGACAGTGCCTACCTCTGGAGTGAAGGGCAGACAGGCATGCTTTCACCCAAGTAAGAGTTTTGGGTCCTCTGAGCTCAGGGTCCCACAGGTGCAACACAGACCTACTGTGTGCAGCACGGCTTGGACCCTCACTGTCGCCCTCATGAAACTTTGGGGGCAAAGTGTGATGTGATGAGCTTTATGCTCAAGCTACTCACTGTGTTGTCAGTAGTGAAGTCCTCCGTTTCTGACCCAGGAATCTCCTGTCTTCTGCTAACGTCCATGAAACTGGGGCCGGTAACTCGTTAACGTGAAAGTTGGGTAAAATCTCAGACTCTTCAAAGTTCTTAAGGGTATATACTTAGAAGAAAAGAAAAGCTGCTCTTTATAACATCCTCTGACTCCTACATTTTGAGGAGTAGGAGATTGAGCCCTGGATAAGCAAAGCAACTTGGGCGAGTGCACAATAAGTCTGTTTACACAGATGCATGGTGAGTCTGTGCAAGTGTACCACCAGTCTCTTTGCACAAGTGCACAGTGAGTCTGTTTGCACAACTGCATAGCTGCAAATGTGGCTCTCCGAGCCAGCCCTTGGTCAGTCAGCACACTTTGCTTTACCTGTCACTACGGCATTCGGCTCCGTGAGGACAGCCCACAGCCCTGGTGTAGATAAGAATTTCTTATTTCAAGAAGGAAACAGAATTGACATAAACCTAGAGGCGTGGCTGTTGTATAGAGCATATAGCTATAACCTGACCAGGTGATTCAGCATGAAGAGATGCTCAGAGGATAGAAGATCAATATCGACCAGGGTCATTTAGCTCTAATTCTCCTAAGAACTGCAAAATGAGATTAGTTGGCCTTCTCTCTTGTTTCTCGATTTGTGTGTTTTCTGGTTACTGCAATTCTGAGGTCAGGTGCTAGTGCATTTTAAATTATAAAGTGGGGCTCTGTTTGATCACAGATATTAAATACACCTTGTAGCCAATAGAATGTGCAGACTTAACAAGGTGGTAGCTTTGCCCTCAGTTAAGCCCTGGAATATCAGCAGGGCCATTTTTTTCACTTATTAGGTGTATTTTGGTAGAGCCTGTTTTGTTTTTATGTGGTAACATGCATCTTCCACTCTTTGGAAAGAATTTCTTTGTAGTATTGTGAGATAGTAACTCTTCTATATTTTATCAGTAGTATTCATAACCCTTCCAGCACACTGATCACTTCTCAACTTCAATTATTAAACAGGTTTCTATTCTAATAGTGACTTTAGGATATTGACCGCTACAAGGAGTCTGCAAGCAGATGACAGTCATCTTTCATATAAATTCCAATCCAGTTTCATCATTTTTTGAGAACAAAGACACATCTCTCCACCTCAGAATGGCCTTCAGCAAATTTCATAAAGCAGAGCTTCTGCGTGGAAGCTGACAGAACATGACTCTGGGCTCTGCACCTGTGTATTCGCTGAGCCCCAGGCCTGTGGCAGAGAAAATTGAATGTTCCCTGGGTGACCTGTCTCTAAGCCGGGTCTTTAATCCCACGGTGGTTATTGAAGCTCTCACTGTGGCCAAAGTGAAAGCGGAAGTGAGGCCACAGGTGACTTCTGCAACAGTCTGGATCCAACCACAGAGGAAGTCGTTGACACCCGCCCCCCCGCTGTCCTGGCTGCCTTCCCTGGCCACTCGTGTCTTAGTCTAGAAAACTCACAAAACCTTCTGAGAACCCTGCAGTGTCTGAGAATGACTACTGAAGAAATCAGCAGTAGAGGCTGTGCACTCAGACACTCAGTCATGTCCAACTCTTTGGGACCCTCATGGCCTGTAGCCCACCCGCCAGGCTCCTCTGTCCATGGAATTCTCCGGGCAAGAATTCTGGAGTGGGTTGCCATGCCCGTCTGCAGGACATCTCCCTGACCCAGGGCTGGAACCCGCGTCTCTCATGTCTCCTGCACTGGCAGGCGGATTCTTCACCACCACCAGCGCCACCTGGGGCAGCATAAGGAGTTTGTATTTTACTGTCTTTCCACTATTGCTTAGACTTGTCTGATCACACTGGACTTTAGAAAGATCTCTGACTCCAGGACAGAGAGACTGTGGAGGGGAGCGAAGGACACCTGGGGTGATGAGTGAGAAGGACGCATGGAGAGCCGAGGGGTGAGGGCTGACGCTGGGGTGGCTGCTGTGCAGATAACCTACATAAAGCTGCTGAACCCGGGGCTTCTAGGACCAAGGATGGAGAGGATACAGCGACTGGCTCCCTGCAGAGGGTGAAGCAGTGGAAAGAGCCAAGGGTGAGTCACAGGTTTCCGGCTGGAAGGAGTGGGCAGCTTGTGGAATTCTCTACTGACCTCAGGGACACGGGCAGAGGAACATTTATCCAGGAGGAGGGTAAGAGAGAGAAGTCTGCAAGGAAAAGGAAGACATGCAGTTGCGTTTTAAGGGTGCAGAGCTGGAGACGCCCAGACATCTAGGAGAGGGTGTCCAGCAGGCAGCACCTGGGACCCCCTCCGAGCTGGCTGAGGCCACATCCCTTGTCTTACCTCATCCCATGGACAGAGAAGCCTGGCAGGCTACAGTCCACAGGGTGGTAAAGAGTCGGGCATGACAGAAGCGACTGAGCATTCAGTCTCCTCTAAACCTAACCCTGGCTTCATCTCTCTCCATCCCTCACGTCTGACCCCTCCGCTGCTGGTTTTGCGTGTTGCTGTCCCTCCCTCCGCTGGACTGTCAGCTCCAGGAAGGCAGCGTGTTCTGTCCTTGTCATTGGCAGTGCGGCCACGGGGGCCCTCAGGGAGCGGGAATGAAGACTGGCTCCCCTGTCCTCACAGTCCGGCTCTGGCCTCCTCGCCATCAGCTCCCCCCGCCCCGTGCTGCCTCACCAAAAGCTGCCTCTTCCTGCCTGGAGGGACTGTGGATGGGGGACCCCTGCCACCCTCGCTCCCCTGGCGGGTCCCCTCCCTGGGGCTTGCCCTCAGCTCTGGGTTCTGGGCGAGGGAACCACATGTTCCCGTGGGGTTATTTTTGAGCAGTCTGGTCTCTGGGCTACACGGGAGGCCTCAAGTCTTCAGGATGAACCTCTGTCTTGTCCACTGGTGCACACACAGCGCCTGCCTGGTGGCCCTCAGCAGATGTTTAGTGGACGAGTCCACGTGACTCAGGGTCTGGATTGGCACCTAATGAGCAGCAAGTGATGAGGGTTTTCCCTCCAGAAGGAGCTGCATCAGTCAGTGTGGTCATCAATCTGATGCCGCCTGCCAGCCTCCTGTTCTTCATGTACTGACCCCTCCTCCCCTCCCTGAGCTTCCTGTGTTACCCCCCGGGGAGCAGCTGCCCTCCCCAGTGCTTGAGTACAAATGAGTGTCAAGTACATAGTGCCATGAGGCAGGGGTTATTATAATCGGGCTTTAGGGAGGCCTGTGGGGCGTCTTCACCTTCAGGACCCCCGCCCCCGGCCAGCTCCTCCTGGAAGCCTATGTTTCAGTCACCTCGAACCTCGCCCACCTCCCCGAGCACGTCATCCAGGCTTTTCCATCACACCTCTGTGCCGTTCCATCTGTTGTTCCCCGGCTCCGAAACGCCTTTGCTCCTCTCCTTTCTGCTTGTCAGACGCCTAGCTCATCCTCTGCGTGCGGGAACCCTGAGGCCTGTTCCTCCTGCAGCCAGTGTCCTGGCCCTGTCCTTGGGAATACACTGACGCTGACCAGCTGCAATGAGACACCGTCTCTATGGCGGCGATTGTCCCAGGCCCTCAGAACTCGCTTGTGGTCTCTGGCTCCGTGGTGACCGCTGGAGAAGGAGGACACAACGCAGATGTAGCTCTGCTCAGGCCGCGACACCAGTGCCTGGCACACAGGAGGGCCCATGGGTGCTCTGGACGTTGGTAGAATGGCTCCTGCTTCCTCCCATCCCCTCCAAGCCAGGCTCCTTTCTCCCGTTAACACTTTTCCGTGCCCTGTCTGGCACCAGCCTCCTTGGAGAACAGAATCTGGGGAAGCCATTATCAGGTTACCTCAGTGCCTATTTAATGCGTGTTTAGCTGCCTTACTGTCACATAAAAACGTAAGGTGGTAAAATAGAGTAGTGAAACTGTCAATAAAAGCTCCACTTCCACCCACTATTTAATGCCAAAGAGCAGGAGACATTTGAGATTTTCATCCATAGCACTAAATTGGCACCATCAAGGTTGGTAGGCAGTCAGTTTGCCTTGAAATATTGTTAACTTGATGAATAAAAATGTAAATTTTTAGAATGCAGTGGGGTCTAGAAAGCAATGTGTTCCCGAGTTTCTTACGGAATAGTCTTTGAATAAGGTCAGGATAGGAAGGAGTCCCATACCTTGGGGCCCCTGGGTATTCTTTTAACCTTTTCTGTTGTATTGGGGTATAGCTGATTAACAATGTTGTGATAGTTTCAGGTGAACAGTGGAGGACTCGGCCTCAGCCGTACACACGCATATATCCATTCTCCCCCAAACTCCCATCCAGGCTGCCAGGTAGCATTGAGCAGAGTTCCCTCTGCTGTGCAAGAGGTCCTAAATACAGCTGTGTGTACATGTCCATCCCAAACTCCCTCACTCTCCCTTCCCCCCATCCTTTCCCCACCTCCGCGGGCAACCCTAAGTTTGTTCTCTAAGTCTGTGAGTCTGTTCTGTAGGTATGTTCACTTGTAGCATTTCTTTTTAAACTCTGCATATAAAGGATGTCATATGATATTTCTCCTTCTCTGTCTGACTTAATTCATTCAGTGTAACAATCAATGTCTAGGACCATCCACTACCGAGTGGTTGTAAACACAGAAATGTAGTCGTGGAAGAATCTAGAAAGATGCCCCACTGACCCCACCTTTAGTACTCAATAGTTTGTAAGCTAAGGCCACATGCCTTGTCTCATCTCATCCCCCAGATGACTGTGAGGTGGATAAGTCTCCTCATTTTCCAAATCAGGGAGCTGAGGATCTGAGGTGTCAAAGGTCTCACAGAACCAGGCTACAGTTCCTCCTGTATCTGACTCTGAAGTGCTTTCTTTCTGGTTTGGCCCAGCTTCATGGCTGGGGACCTAAAAAAAAAAAAGAATCAAATTGATGCAAATGTCTAGAGACTCCCTAGACAGTCCACCATCCTGCTTACTGTCCAAAGGATAACTTCCCTCAGTATCCAGGGGCCAGGTGGACTCCAGAATACTTGCAGTCCTTCCACCATCTGGGGGAGGGTATGGATGCCAACAAAGCTCTTTCAGAGTCTGAGACTCATTCCTGAAAGCATCAGCCCATTGTCCCTGATGGCACAGAACCTTCAGAATGCATGAGAAAGTCAGCTTGTATTTCCAAATTATACTTTGAAGTTGGAAGATAAAAGGAGGGCCGTCTCAGGCCCAGTGTCAAACTGTGGGGCTCAAGACTTTGTTCACATTCTAGAGAGCTTATCAGAACTTGAAATGAATGCGATAGCAGATCTCCTAGAGGGGAGTCCTCACCACCTTATAACCGGGTTTAGAGAAGTTTAGCTCAGCCTTAGACTCCTGGAATTAAAGCCGTTGGTAGGGTTTTTGAAATGTGTTTTCCTTTTCCCCAGGATAGAGAAAAGCAGATCCCTGACTTTCAAGTAGCTGGTCTCCTGGGAGGGCTTTCCATTCTGTGATTGAGGTCCGTTCTTAGAGCAATGTAGAGAAACACGGTGGCACCTACATGTCTGAGGGTGGCCCTGGCCGGGGAGTGTTTCCCGTCACCCTGTGCCCCGGAAGGAGCCGGCCGGGAAGGGTTAGGAGGTTCAGACCCAACGCTGGGAACAGTGCATGCCCGTGCTTGACGGAGGCTCCTGAATGAAGCTGGTTCCTTCAGTCAAGTGTGGGAGTGAGTAAGTACAGAGGGTAGGTGTGGACTGGGGTAGTCCAAAATGAGCAAATATTATTAAACTCAGAAAATGGCTTTATACACATGCATTTACAGTGACCTTCTGAGTTGGCCTCATGGACTGAACTGTCTTCTCCCCAAATTCATGTTGGAGTCCTCACACCCCACTCTTCAGAATGTGACAGTAGCTAGAGAAGGGTCTTTAAAGAAGTAATTAAGGTAAAGCTAGATCATTAGGTTGGGCCCTGATCTAATACGACTGATGTCTTTATAAGAAGAGGAGATTAGGACACAGATACACCCAGAGGAATGGCCACGTGGGGACACAGAGAAGACAGCTGTCCCCTGGCCCGGGAAGGTGGCGCCAGGAGAAACCAACACTGCTGACACCTTGATCTTAAACTCTCCGGCCTCTAGGATGGTAAAAAATACAAATCTGTCATTCAGGCCACCCCATCAGTGATGCATTGTTATGGCAGCCCTAAACATCAAATACGGTTGGTACCCCCAATATAGAGACCATTGGTGAGACACAAGTCTTTCAGGCTATGACTGTACCCCCAAATCTGTCTTTATTTCCCTCCTCCCCACAGTATGTTTCTTGAGAAATGTGTGAACGTTTGTGAAAACCCTTGTCTGGCTGTGTTGAACTATGACTTTATGAGGTTTATTCTTTGATGATACTTAGAGGAAGGTTGAGCCGGCTCTGAGCAGGAGAGTCTGTGAGGCTGGTCACGCCACTGCTACAGGAACAAGTGCAGAACATTTGCTGTCTTTGGTTGTTGTTACATTATTAACGGCATAAGCTCTCACCTCCAAATGCTTCCTGTGTGATAGACATGAGCACCAGTGACCAGGGAGGAGGAGCATGATTTTTCCTCGACATCTTCTCGTCATCGTCATGTCATCCTGTGGCCAATTTGCAAATCCTACAGCCAACAGCTGTGTCAGTGATTCTCCGTGGACAAAGGGTGACGCATGGGGTGCCCTGGACCCCAGGGCACAGGGAGGGCTGGTATAGAAATCGACCCAGATGATGTTCTGATTTCTACTTTACCTGGTTTAGATACACCCGAGAAAAGAAAGTGCATTTAACACTCTTGTTACTATAGAACTGCTGCTAAGTCACTTCAGTCGTGTCCGACTCTGTGCAACCCCATAGACGCCAGCCCACCAGGCTCCCCTGTCCCTGGGATTCTCCAGGCAAGAACACTGGAGTGGGTTGCCATTTCCTTCTCCAATACATGAAAGAGAAAAGTGAAAGTGAAAGTGAAGTCGTGTCTGACCCTCAGAGACCCCATGGACTGCAGCCTTCCAGGCTCCTCCGTCCATGGGATTTTCCAGACGAGAGTACTGGAGTGGGGTGCCATTGCCTTCTCCATCACCTTGACTAGGGATCAGTAAACTGCAGTTCACAGGCCAAAGCCAGGCTGCCCCCAACTTTGAGTGGTCTGAGAATCCTCTAGTCATTGAAAAAAAAAGATGAAGAAGACAATGAGATATTGTGACACATGAAATTATATAAATTCAAACTCCAATGCCCATGAGTGAAGTTTTATCAAAACACAGCCACACATAGTCCTTTACATACTGTCTGTTTTGAGCTTTAAAGATCAGACTGAGTAGTAGCAGCAGAAACTGGTCCATGGAGCCTCAAATCTATATGCTCTGGCCCCATACAGAAAATACAGACTCTCTGGCCCTATAACAGGAGCATTTCCCCAGCCCTGACTTGAACATGTTGTTGGACCAGGCAAGGCCTTAGTTTACTAATCTATCAAATGGACTTAGAAATAGTTTCTACCCATCGGGCTGCTGAGAAGTCCAGTTTGATGGTGAATATAGTTCCCCTGGTTTCTCTGAATCATGGCAGACACACAGCCACCAGTGGCGGGATTTTGTTTGGTGGTCATTAAGTTTATTATTATAATTACGGTTAACAGCCAGCTGAGAAAACAGGGTTAGCTGATGGAACTACCTTAGCCTAATTGCAAACAAAGGATCAGGAAACAATGAATGTCCTCTGGTATGTGGCAGCAGCATGCTGGACCCTGGGTAGGGTGCCAGGCGCTAGCAGTCTTGGCTGAAATCTGAGCTTGTTTTGCTTACCTGTGGTTTTTGTCATCAATGGAGGTCCATTGAGTCAAAGCTGTGGTTTTTCCAGCAATCGTGTACGAATGTGAGAGTTGAATCATAAAGAAGGTTGAGTACTGGAGAATCAATACTTTCAAACTGTAGTGTTGGAGAAGACTCCTGAGAGTCTCTTGGACAGCAAGGAGATCAAACCTGTCTTGACAAAGTTTTGTGCACTCAGAAGTTTAATTCCTTTTTCATTGTTTATTTTTATGCAATTTTTAAAGGTTACCTTCCATTCACAGTTAGTACAGAATGCTGGCTCTATTCCCCGTGTGATAGATACAGTACACCCTTGAGCGTTTGTTACACCAATAGTTTGTTCCTCTCACTCTCCCACCTCTAGGCTGCCCTTCCCCCTCCCCTCTGGTAACCACTAGTTTGCTCTCTTTGCGTCTGCTGCTTTTATATTCTATACACTAGTTTGTTGTGTTTTTTAAATTCCACATATAAGCAACGTCATACAGTATTTATCTTTCGCCGTCTGACATTTCACTTAGCCTAATGCCGTCCAAGTCCATCCATGATACTGCAAATGGCAAAATTTTGTGGTTTTTTAATGGCTAATTTCAGCTTTATTGAGGCATAATTGACATGAAAAATTGTAAGATATTTGAAGTATATGTCACGGTAACTTGATATATTTATGTGTTGTGAAAGGGTTCCCCCCAGCTGGTTAATTAACGTACCCATTACATATTTATCTCTTTTTTTGATAAGAACATGCAGATTCTACTCTACTAGAAAATTTCAGTTAAACAGCACAGTGTTATCAGCTATAGGCAGCATGTTTAACATTAGGTCCTCAGATGTTATTCATCTTGTTGCTGAAAGTTTATACTCTTTTAACACTCTCTCCCTATTTCCCCAACCCTGCAGTCTCTGGTAGCTACTCTTTCTATGAATTCGACATTATCTTTTTTTCAGATATCACATATAAGTGACCCCATGCTGTATTTGTCTTTCTCTGTCTGGCTTATTTCACTTAGTATAATGCCCTCAAGGTTCATCTACGTTGTCATAAGTGGCAGGATTCCGTTCTTTCTCATGGCTGAATGATACTCCATTGTATTACATCGTATCCCCTTTGTCCATTCATCCATCGATGGGTACTTGGGTTGCTTCCATATTGTCATCATTGTGGATAAGGCATCAGTGAACACGGGTGCAGATCTTCGAGATCTGGTTTTCGTTTCCTTTGGATCTCTCCCTGGAAGCAGGATTGTTGGACCGTGTGGTAGTTTTTAGATTTTTGAGGAAACTCCATGCTGTTCTCCATAGTGGTCACACCACTTACATTCCCACCAACACTGCATGAGTTTTCCTCTTCTCCAGATCCTTGCCAACACTTGTCATCTCTTTTCTTTTTGACGATGGTTGTCCTAACAGACAGGGGGTGATACTGGGGATTTGATTTGCATTTCCCTGATAATGAGTGATGTTAGCATCTTTTCACCTGCCTGTTGGCCATATGTATGTTGCTCAGCACTTTTAATGTTGGCTTCATTCACTTCTACACTTTGTATGAAGTTAAATTTCATGCCCAGAACATGGAAGCTGCATTTGTGTGTTACTCCCTCCACTGGCACTCTCAGTCCCTCCCTCCCACCCTCCAGCCCCGCCACCGCTCCCCCCCCACAACCCCCCAACACACACATTGTCTCCTCCTTCAGTCAGCTCTAAAAGCCTTCTCTAACTTATAAGATGGTATTTTCTCCTGATCTCACCTCCTGGAATATAGACCTTTCACATCTATTCCAAAACTAAGCATCATTCAAAACCCACAAGAGCCTTCATGTTTCAGCAACGTGATAAATTGCACGTGAGTGTGACTGTGTGTGTGCTGCCTGTGTTTAGCTTGATTTTCTAGATGGTTCATGGCAGCCTGGTTATCTTGTGGTTTCCTAATAAGGAGGGACTATAGTGACTTTTTTGAATAATGTCACACTTAGATCCCTGTCTAACTAATGACTTGAGTGGTGGATTTTTGACTGATAACTACTTACATAAGCATTAAAAAATGCGAATGTAAAATGTATTCTGTGTACAGCCAAACTATTTTAGGGTTAAAACTTTCAGGCGGTTTAATTTCAGGATTTAACAGTTCTTCCCAGAAGGTCGGCAGTGCTGGCTAGCACTGATGCAAAGAAAAGGTGTGAGCCTGCCACCCTGGAGAGTAAATAAACCCCAGGAGGCTCGCATGGGCAGTCTACAACCATTACCTAGTTGGAGGAGCGCCTCCTGTCTCTTCATAGGCTGTTTGCCCTGTGTTCATGTCAGTCCAGTTCCATGTGTACTAATGATGGCTGGGTCCTGGGGGCAGGGCAACGGGCAGTCTCAGAGAGCTCTTCTCAGTGTGCCAAGCTTTACGGCGGGTGTTTTGAATGGTTTCTTACATGAATGACTGTTGCAGCTGATGGACCTTGTGGAAATGACTCAGATTAAGCTTCTGCTTTGCTTGAAGATTACTGACCCCATATCATGGAGTGTAACTCATACACTCCAATTACTCTTAAGAGTAAATTTCTGCTCTTACAGTTAATATCAGTATATTCTCAAAGAAAAAAAAAAAAAAACCTGAATGACATTCCTAATCTATTTTTCTGCTTAGGCCCTCACCTCAAAGAGAATATCATGAAAGCACTGGGGAAATTTTATTTTTAAAATCCCCTTTAAAAAACCCTTCTCACCCTACCCACTATGAAAGCTAAATGCTGTGTCCATGTGTCACCATTTTAAAGTGAGGAATATTGTAAATAAGGGTGTAGGTTTTATTCCAGCAACACATGCTTTTAACCATTTGAGGATTGTAGTGACTTTAGTGGGACTTCCCAGGTGGCTAAGAGGCAAACAATCCACCTGCCAATGGCAGGAGAAGCAGAGATGAGGTTGGGAAGATCCCTTGGAGAAGGGAATGGCAACCCACTCCAGCATTGTTGCCTGGAAAATCCCATGGACAGAGGAGCCTGGAGGTCACTAAGAGTTGGGCTCAACTGAGCACCACGCACACACAGTGACTTTAGTAGTAATGTTAACGGAGTAATGTTAATAGAGTTACTATTCTGTGTCACTGGAAGATGGCTCATGACTGGGGAGGGAGGGAAAGAAAATGGAAGGGAGGGAGGGAGGAAGGAAATAGAGGAAAATCTAAGGCAGCCTTCAGAATTATTAAAGTAAAACAGCAACGATTGTTTGCAAGGCCACAGCACATAATAGAATCGCAGAGTCTTAATTTCATTAATATCCATGCGGCCAATAATTCTTCTTCCAGAAAGGAGCCAGCTGACTGGGTTCAGTTCAGTTCAGTTCAGTCACTCAGTCGTGTCCGACTCTTGGTGACCCCATGAACCACAGGACGCCAGGCCTTCCTGTCCATCACCAATTCCTGGAGTTCACCCAAACCCATGTCCATCGAGTTGGTGATGCCATCTAACCATCTCATCCTCTGTTGTCCCCTTCTCCTTCTGCCCTCAATCTTTCCCAGCATCAGAGTCTTTTCAAGTGAATCAGCTCTTCACATCAGGTGGCCAAAGTATTGGAGTTTTCAGTTTCAACATCAGTCCTTCCAGTGAACACCCAGGACTGATCTCCTTTAGGATGGACTGGTTGGATCTCCTTGCAGTCGAAGGGACTCTCAAAGAGTCTTCTCCAACACCACAGTTCAAAAGCATCATTTCACCAGGTAGATTTATATTTTACAGTAGCAGGCCCCTTCTTATTTCAGAGAGAACATCTTTGGTTTGGTTCAGTTGTAAGGTTTTCGACATCCGATTCAGGAGAACTTGTTCCCATTAGTTTGACACTTAAGGCTTTTGCTGGTGGTCCATGTGGTTCCTGGTTCCCAGGAAAACATGAGCACTGAATGTGTCAAGGGTCATAATTCATGGGATGTGCATAACAAGCCCATAACTTGTAGGAATTATGCAGGAGAGAAACCTTCCTGAGATATATGGGTGGTATTTCAGATTCTAAGGATTAACAGCCTCTTTAGAAGTGTGATCTTGGTTCAAACGTCTGAGCATCTCATGGTCCAGTCAACCTGACACATAAAATTAACCATCACAATCATGAATGCCACCAAAACTGCTGGGCTGATCACTGCCACCTCACTGATTTGAATGGCATGAACCATGAGTGAAAAACCATCATGTAAATGTGGATTTTGTGTGTGTGTGTGCACACACGTGCACATGTGTGCGTGTGTCTGGCCTGAAAGGTTTACTGGAAGAAAATTAACAAGAATTTGACAGAAATTAACAAGAAAATTTGACAGAAATTAACAAGAGCTGCTGAGAAAGAGGATACTTCCCAGGTGGACCCGTGGTAAAGAATCCACCCTCCAATCCAGAAGACAAGAGACCAGGATTCGATCCCTGAGTCGGGAAGATCCCCTGGAGTAGGAGATAGCAACCCACTCCAGTGTACTTGCCTGGGAAATTCCATGGACAGAGGAGCCTGGCTGGCTACCGTCCATGGGGTCGCAAAGAGTCGGACTCAACTGAGCACAGCACAGCTGAGAAAGGGGACATCCACCCAGGCAGCAGGTTTTCTGACCGTAGAAGCCTGCGTGGAAGGTGTGCGTTTTGATTCCCAACCCCCATCCAGCCTTCATAGTCACCGACTTTTGTGACTTCAGAGGTCTCTCCTCAGATATAGATTCCCAAATTAAGAATCACTATGAAACGACTTACAGAACCCAGTGGTCAGCCTGCTCCACCCAGGAGCCTCCATCCTATTCTTCGGGCCAAGCTCTCCTCGGGGAAGCCCTGCACTGTCCCTGTCCACTGCCTTTCTTTGCTGACCGCCAGCAGCAGAAACTGGCCTGATGAGCCTGACTGATGCTTGGCAGCCGTGTCAGCCGTCGGGACAGCCTACAGGCAGAAGGCTTTAAGACCAGCGTGACTGCACAGTGATATTCTACCCGTGTTAACACGTGTGTTTATGGCTCACCAGCCCCGAAGTTCACTGTCAGCACCTGCTGTGCATCAAAATGGATGCTTTCTTTTGGTTTCCTTGAGCAGTTCCACCTCAGCTAGGGTGTCAAGGTTCAGAATTTGAGAAGAGTTACTGTTAAATGTTGAGAGCTGCTCCTGATTATTGTAGCCATCATGGACCACGTGGGGTGTGACCATAGGAAAATTGCAGGTAATGTATCCGCTCATAGTCGAGCTGTAATTAGATTTATGAAGCTCTCCTGGAGGCAGAAACACCACCTAGGGCTGGGGCAGATCTCAGAATAAACACAAAACCATGTAAAGAAAATTAGCCCCCACCCTGCCTTTCCTGTGCTTCCATGGTGGCTCAGACGGTAAAGGATCTGCCTGCGATGCAGGAGTCTCGGGATCAATCCCTGGGTCAGGAAGATCCCCTGGAGGAGGGCATGGCCACCCACTCCAGCATTCTTGCCTGGTAATCCCATGGAGAGAAGAGGCTGGTGAGCTACAGTCCATGGGGTCCCAAAGGTTCAGATACGACTGAGTGACTAACACTACTTTTCCAGAAAACTTGAGTTTGTTTCTCAGCAATCTGTTTTGGATTTGTTGATCACGTCTTCGCTTCTGAGGGTATTTCAATGAGGACTGCTTTCTCGGGCCATGTAAATGTTGGCAGTGCTTGCATCTCCAGAATCTCCTGCAGTCTGATTATGTTAATGGTGAGCACACACTATACTGTATTTCCCACAAGCATGTTTGCACTTGTAAAACTGAGTGTTTAATATATTTCAAAGCTTGTTTAAAGAATGGTCCTTTGGGCACGGCTGGTGAATAGTTGCATGGAAATGCACCCCAAGGCAGGGTAACAAAGTGGTAGAACAGATATGTCGCAATTAAGAAAGTCCCTCTGATAATCAAGGTAACTGTGCTGCAGACAAAGCCTCGAGTCAGGAATCCTCATAGGTGGGGCCACCTGAGTTCATAACGACACAAACAAGAGTTTCATGCTCGGCACCCCTCCCCCACCCAGGCTGGGCTTTAACCTGTTAAAGAGAACAGGCTCACTTTGGGCAAAGCCACCTCTCTGGGAGGTTTTTATTTTCTGCCTCTAGCCTTTTGACGGACAAGTGGGGCTTCACTTGGGTCTAGACCTCCATCCTTTCACAGCGCTATTCCGTAAGTAATTTCAGCAAACTCCCAGAGCCGTGGTACAGGTTGACATCATTCCCATTTTATATTTTCTTTCTAGGCAGTTAGATTTAAAAAAAAATATTTGTTAACTTTCACCTTTGTATTTTTCCTGCCTTGTCTGACTTTTGGGGGGAGCATAATTGTTTCACAGCATTGTGTTCATTTTTTCTGTACAACGAAGTGAATCAGTTACATGTATATCCCCTCCCTCTTGAGCCTCCCTCCTCACACCCCATCCCACACCCTCAGGTCATCACTGAACACCGAGCTGTGCTCCCCATTTTATAGATAAGTAAACTGTGGTTTGGGCTTCCCAGGTGGCTCAGCGGTATTGTAGGTGACACAGGTTCCATCCCTACGTCGGGAAGATGCCCTGGGCCAGGAAAAGTCAAACCCCTCCAATATTCTTGCCTGGGAAATCCCATGGAGAGAGGAGTCTGGTGGGCTACAGCCTGTGGGGTCGCAGACTTGGACGTGACCAAGTGACTAAACAACAACGACAAACCGTGGCTCAGCAAATTGAAGACGCTCTAAATTTCATAGCGAGTGGATAGAGCAGGACTCTATATGTACCCAAGGCTCCTGCCACCACACCCAGTGCTGCAGAAGAGTGTCCTTTTGTCAGCTCAGAGGCAGCGACTCTAATTTGGGGAGCCTAGTCCTTCCCAGGGTACTCACTTTCTTCCTCTACTCTGATACAGTTCTCAGTAGTCACATTACTATTATTATTTTACTGTTGTACAGCTGAAAACTCACTTATGCATAAACACTGCCTCAATCTGTCTTCTGTATGTGAAGCCTTCTTATTTCTAATTGTGGAATATGTGGCTTTTTTCTTTATGAGAAGCAATTTCAGGGGCTGCAGTTGGATAAGCCTATATCAAAGACTGGGGATATTCTTTTTAGAATTCTCTGGATTGCTGGAGCTCTCCCTGTCAACAGATACCTAATTTATTCAGTTTTAGAGTGATTTAGAGGGAGGTGAGGTGAAAGGAAGCTTTCCTGGCGTCTTCCTCCTCTGATGATTTGTCTGTGGCTGCTGGAGACCCGGCTAAGGTTTGCTGGAGCCCCTGAACCAGTCAATGAACAAGTTCCTTCCAGGATTGTTGCCAACCAGCCCAGGTTCATGCATCTTGATTGCTAATCAGAAAAATCTGTTTGTACATGGCTACTAGCTACAGCTCTGTGAATTCCTAGTTCATGTCCTGCCTCTCAACTAAACACTTATAAAAACCTGGAAGATGTCAAGGAAATTTAAACTTCCTTATAAAACTTTGTTTTACAAATATAGTCATGCACGGTTTGCAGGAAAAGCTCATAGCCACGATCAGTGTTTCTGAGCCAGAGGGGGAGTCCCATGGTCCTGGTGCATGCTCAGCGAAAACACGTGTGTCCTGTTACATGATGAGGCTTCCCTCTTGGCCTTCCTGGGCTCGGTTAATCACAGAGTACCCTGGGACGTCCCTGCGTGGCTGGGAGTACAGGGCAGGAGAGGGCGTGGTGGATGCTGGCTCCCCTCCAGCTTCTCTCCCTCAGCTGTGGCTTTCCCAGCAGTGGAAGCTGGCATGTATCTGTCCCTGTTTCCAGGAGATGGGAGACAGACCTAGAAGGACCTGTCTTCCTAAAACCGTGGCAGCCTGGGACAAAGGCAGAATTTTTTTTTTTAATTGTATTGGAATATAGCTGATTTACAGTGCTGTGTTAATTTTCTGCCTTACAACCAAGTGACTCAGTTATACACACGTGAGTGCGTGCATATATATATTCTTTTTATATTATTTTTCATTGTGGTTTATTACAGGATATTGAATATAGTTACCCGTGCTACACACACACAGTGCTTGATTCTGTGTCCTCCCAGCATCATCCAGACGCCCACACAGATTCTCAGGAGATGGACTACAGATGGACAGTGGGCACATGTCTCCTGTGTATCAGTTCTTTTTTAAAAATAATTAATTTTAATTGGAGGATAATTACTTTACAATGTTGTGATGGTTCTTGCCATACATCAGCAGGAATCAGCCATAGGTATACATGTGCCCACTGCATCCTGAACCCCCCTCCCACCTCCCTCCCCACCCTATCCCCATGTGGGTTTCAGTGTGGACAGAGGAGCCATCTGTCTCCATTCAAGACTCTCTGAAGTCTTATTTTAGGAAACTCACCTCCGCTAGAGAACAGATATATACTCCTTTGTTCTCAACACGGTTTAAGGTTTAATTTCCATTTCACTTCTCTATAGGGGACTTGTCTGCATGCATGCATGCTTAGTCATGTCTGACTCTTTGTGACTGCATAGACTAAAGCCCACCAGGCTCCTCTGTCCATGGCATTTCCCAGGCAAGAATACTGGAGTGGGTCGCCATTTCCTCCTCCAGGGGATCTTCCTGCCCCAGAGATTGAACCCAAGTCTCCTGCATCTTGGCAGGTGGGTTCTTTACCACTGGGCCATCTGGAAAGCCCATAGGGTCCTTGTCAACTTGACCCAAATGAAACAACTGGGCCCTAACCCCTCCCTCCTTAAACTAAACCATATTACTCCAACTAGATGACTGTGTATTACCTTTCTGAGAACTAGGATTCTGAACAACAGCATGTTTTCCCTTTTATTCCCAGACTCAATCTCAATCTCATCTTCACAACTGCCAGTGAGTCTCATTATCAGGCAGGTTCAGGTAGTGGGGCTAGTTCCTTAAACCAGAATCTGTTACCTAAGTATCATCCTACATGTCTTCTATGTAACGTGTGCTTTTCCAAGCACTTGGCACTGTGTTTTCTGTTGGAATATTCTGGAATGTGTCAAGTAATGGCTGATCTCTTTTTCATTGACTTGCCTGTGGGTGCTCAGCCAGCCCCTTGGTGGAAGAGATCCAGGCTTCTTGACCAGTACTCATCGGGATTTGACAAAAACAGCACAATTCGACTCATCAAATATTTGAGACACCACGGTTGAGGTCCACCACTGTAGCAGATGAAGAGAGCTGGCAGGATAAGACAGAGATGTGGGACCCAGTATTTAAGATTCAATACCACATCTGCCATTGATCACGGAGAGTTTTAATTTCAAAAATTACATTTTAAAACATTACATATAAAAGTAAAAATACAAATCATGTATGAAAATGTATGAAAATACAAACTATAACACTGAGCAGAAAACTATGTATTCAATTCAGTTCAGTCTCTAGTCGTGTCCGACTCTTTGCGACCCCATGAATCGCAGCACGCCAGGCATCCCTGTCCATCACCAACTCCCGGGGTTCACTCAGATTCATGTCCATCAAGTCAGTGATGCCATCCAGCCATCTCATCCTCGGTTGTCCCCTTCTTCTCCTGCCCCCAATCCCTCCCAGCATCAAAGTCTTTTCCAATGAGTCAACTCTTCGCATGAGGTGGCCAAAGTACTGGAGTTTCAGCTTTAGCATCATTCCTTCCAAAGAAATCCCAGGGCTGATCTCCTTCAGAATGGACTGGTTGGATCTCCTTGCAGTCCAAGGGACTCTCAAGAGTCTTCTCCAACACCACAGTTCAAAAGCATCAGTTCTTTGGCGCTCAGCCTTCTTCACAGTCCAACTCTCACATCCATACATGACCACTGGAAAAACCATAGCCTTGACTAGACGGACCTTAGTCGGCAAAGTAATGTCTCTGCTTTTGAATATGCTATCTAGGTTGGTCATTGTGATGGTTTCTGGTGGTAGAAGCTTACCTAATGGTTAAAGATGTCAGGAGATCCTTTGGGTTAATTTTTTTATGAAAGTGCAAGTTGCTCAGTCATGTCCAACTCTTTGTGACCCCGTGGACTATACAGTCCATGGAATTCTCCAGACCAGAATACTGGAATGGGTAGCTTTTCCTTTCTCCAGCTTCCCAACGAAGGGATCAAACCCAGGTCTCCCACATTTCAGGTGGATTCTTTACCAGCTGAGCCACACGGGAAGCCCAAGAGTACTGGAATGGGTAGCCTATCCCTTCTCAAGCAGATCTTCCCAACTCAGTAAATGAACCGGGGTCTTCTGCATGGTAGGCAGATTCTTTACCAACTGATCTATTAGGGAAGCCCCCCTTTTTATAATTTTATGTGTTTATTTACTGCTGTGCTGGGTCTTCATTGCTGCATGGACTTTTCTCTAGCTGGGGAAAGCAAGGGCTCCTCTCTAGTTGAAGTGCTCTGGATTCTTATTGCATTAGCTTCTCTTGTTGCAGAGCATGGATTCTAGGCACATGGACTTCAGTAGTTGTGGCTCGTGCACTCTAGAGCACAGGTTCCGTAGTTGTGGCACATGAGTTTAGTTGCTCCGTGGCATGTGGGATCTTCCTGGATCAGGAATAAAACTTGTGTCCCCTGCATTGGCAGGTGGATTCTTATTCACTGGACCACCTAGGGAGTCTCCTTTGGATTAATTTTAATTCCCCTGGTAACTGCCTTCTAATGCCTGGGCTGCCCATGCCTCCCTCCTGCAGGGCTGACCTCACCTGTAAATGGCAGCGCATCTTACCTATTCTTTAGGGCCCGTGTACTGTCTAGAAAGGGCTTCCCAGGTGGTGCTAGTGGTAAAGAACCTGCCTGCCAGTGCAGGAGATGTAAGAGATGCTGGTTTGATCCCTGGTTCAGGAAGGTCCCCTGGAGAAGGGCATGGCAGCCCACTCCAATATTCTTGCCTGGAAAATCCCATGGACAGAGGAGCCTAGCAGGCTACAGTCCATGGGGTCACAAAGAGTTGGCCATGACTAAGCAACTGAACACACTGTCTAGGAAACATTTCTGTGGGACTCATCCTGAATTCTGTTTGAGTTATTTGCAGTGGGCAGTTGTATGAACAGAGGAAAATCAGCTGAGGGGCATGCTGCTGGAGAGGACTTGCTGCATTGGAGGCTACTGTTGCTGCCCTGCTCCCAGCCAAGCTCAGGTCCTCTTGTCCTCCGCCCACACGCCACAGGGCATCTGATGTTTCTGGGGGGAGGTCAGCAGTTCAGCTTTAGAGTGTACAGAATAATTTGCTGGGAGATCAATATTCAGCAGCTCATGAGACTGACCACGGGAAAATTAAAGGCTCAGGATGGAAGGTTGGGGAAAGGTTAGCTCTTTCAGCTTAAAATTCTCAAACGGAAACCTCTCTTTTCTGTTTTATATTTTTAAATCAACAATCTTTCCTTACTGTTTTCAGGAATAAATAATCAAGGAAGAAGCGAGGAAGTGTTCTCTTTCTTAGCGCTCGAACACCTTGATTCAAAACTTACATAACCTGTGGTGTTATTTCTTTGTGTTTTGGGTGATTTAGAGTTTAATAATGTGGTTGATTGATAGGGAAAGATATAATGCATTGTTCTCTTTGATTTCGCATCGCTTTGCATGTTGAGTGTTGTTTTCTTCTCTCTGGAGTTTTGGAGACTGGCCGGCAGAGCAGCTTTGGTGCTGCTGCTGCTGCTGCTGCTGCTAAGTCGTTTGAGTCGTGTCCGACTCTGTACGACCCCATAGACGGCAGCCCACCAGGCTCCCTGTCCCTGGGATTCTCGAAGCAAGAACACTGGAGTGGGTTTCCATTTCCTTCTCCAGTGCATGAAAGTGAAAAGTGAAAGTGAAGTCGCTCAGTCGGGTCCAATTCTTAGCGACCACCTGGACTGCAGCCTACCAGGCTCCTCTGTCCATGGGATTTTCCAGGCAAAAGTACTGGAGTAGGGTGCCATTGCCTTCTCCTAGCCTTGGTGCTATAAGCCAGCATTTCACACTCAGCTCCATGGAGATGGTCATGTGCCTGCAGCCCTATGCTTCCAGGGCCACAGTATCCAGTTTGTGGATATGAAAAGATATATGAGCTCTATCCTGCCCGCTCAGAGCTGAGAGTCTAGAAGGAAAAGCAGAGAGGGAAAATTAAATGCTGAATAAGAATGTAAGGAGGCTTAACACTGAGCAGATGACTGGCTCTGGGCTACAGACAGGCTTGTGTTCCCGCCTTTCAGCAGAGGTGTGGGTTAGCTGTGGCCCCAGGAGAAGCCTCCCCAGAGGACTGGGCTGTCAGGCAGAGCCTCGAAAAGCAGACAGAGGTATTGGGGAGATGAATGGAGGGGAGGAAGCAAGGATGCTCCAAACGTGGGAGCATCTCCTGGAGCCTTCCTCCTTCATAAATCCATCTCATGTGCTGGGGAGATTTCATGGTGAGGTATGCAAAGCATGGGGCTAGATGCCTAGTATTTAAGGTGCTCAATAAATATTAACTGTCATCTTGAAGGATTATGGTTAAAAGATGAGATGTCATGAGACAGTGAATAAAGCAGTTGTATATCCTTGGCTTCTATAACTTTTTTTAGGAGTCCATTACCTACTCTAGTTAGAATCCTGGTTTTGCCACTGAGTAGCTAAGAAACTAAATAAATCATCTTTTGCTTTAAGCCTTGCTTTTCTTCCATGTAAGGTGTGTCAGTTGGAGTAAATGACATCTACTCTACCTTCCACTTTGAAAGAGAGCAGTTGATTTTGTTGTAATGTATGAGGGGAACTGGGAACTAGTTTGCCAATTTCTTTTACTGATTTATACTCTTTCATCAGTCATACCTATTTGAATGTAAACTTATTTTACATTCCTAGGGATATTAAAATGCTAAATTATTTGGGAATTAAAATTTAGGAATAGGTATATAGAGTTGGCTGATATTTCATTTTTTTTTCTTTTCCATTATGGTTTGTTACAGGATATTGAATATAGTTCCCTGTGCTATTTTTCTCCATCCTATATATAATAGTTTATATAATAGTTATATAACTATATATAATAGTTATAATTAGCATCTGCTAATCTAAAACTTCTAGTCCATCCCTCCCTCACCCACTCCCAGCAACACCAAGTTTGTTCTCTATATCCGTGAGTCTTCTTCTGTTTTATAAATAAGTTCACCTGTGACCTGTTTTAGATTCCACGTGCAAGTAATCAGTTCAGTTCAATCGCTCAGTCGTGTCCGACTCTTTGCGACCCCATGAATCGCAGCACGCCAGGCCTCCCTGTCCATCACCATCTCCCAGAGTTCACTCAGACTCACATCCATCGAGTCGGTGATGCCATCCAGCCATCTCATCCTCTGTCGTCCCCTTCTCCTCCTGCCCCCAATCCCTCCCAGCATCAAAGTCTTTTCCAATGGGTCAGCTCTTCACATGAGGTGGTCAAAGCACTAGAGCTTCAGTTTTAGCATCATTCCTTCCAAAGAAATCCCAGGGTTGATCTTCTTCAGAATGGACTGGTTGGATCTCCCTGCAGTCCAAGGGACTCTCAAGAGTCTTCTCCAACACCACAGTTCAAATCATGTGGTATTTGTCTTTCTGACTTACCTCATTGCGCATTGTAGTCTCGAGGTCTATCCATGTTGTTGCAAAGAGCATCATTTCATTTTTTATGGCTGAGTGATATTCCATTATATGCATATACCACATCTTTATCCATCCATCTGTCAGTAGACACTTAGGTTGTTTCCATGTCTTGGCTACTGTATACTGGCTGGTATTTCTTATATGGAAGTATTGGCTCCATCCTGAAATAAACAGGGTAGGAGATCAGAGAAGTCTATCTTTAGAAATGTGTTATGGCAGCTGTGATGACTGTAGCAGCAGGCAATGCAGATGCAGGAGGACATTCTGAACTACATGACTCACTAGGGTCCCTTTGTTGTTCAGAAGATGCTTCCTGATGTACTCTTTTTCCTTGGTGTTGTTACCGAATTAATTTTCCCCAAACCTCTTTGGTCAAGTCATTTCCCTGCTCAGAGGCCTTCAGTGTCTCCTGTCTCACAGGTTAAGTACAGCAGCATTAGTCTTCCTTGTCTGAAGTCATCTTCTGTTTCCTCTCTCACTGTTTTTCCTTAGAATGTTTCTGTTCCTATGGGTGTAATTTACTCACAGACCTGAAATATGTCCGAGTTTTTCATGCCATCCTGGTTTTGATGTCAGCCATCTCATAGCCAGCCAGACTCTGTGTTACAAGACTCAACTTAAGGAGGATTCCCCGTGTTGCAAAGAGTAGAAGTTGAGCAGGAAACATTAAAATGTTTGTAATACAATTCTCCATAGGCTGGGTTGCAGCATGTGGCAGGACGGGCAGATGCAGAGGGTCAGAGAGCTCACAGAGTCATTCATTGGAGATGGAGAGAGAGGTGGAAGCAGGGGTGGGTAAGATGTAAATTAGAGATGCTGGATATCCCATACTCTGAGGCTAAAGATGCCTCTGGAAATGAAGGTCAAAAAAGAAGAGGCAAGGGGGGACTTGGCATTCTTTGAGTCAGATGGACATGAATCTGGCTCGTAGAGGTACAAAGTCATAGGCTGTAGGAGGTGAAGGGAAGGAGGAAGCTGGACACAGAGCAGAGGCTCATTGGGAAGCTGTTTGGATGCTGTGGACAAGATCTGACAACAGGATCTTGAATGTGAACTAAGTGGTACTAAAAAAATCAAAAGACTCGAAGAAGCCAAGAGATGCAGAAGAGTCCAACCCGAGATCTTTTCCTATAGTCCGTGGTATTCAGGAGGAGTCTGGATTTGGAAAAACCCAGGCTGAAATAAAGGAAATAGTTCCAACAGAACAAGTTTTCCAGAAAAGACCAGAGAAATACTGGGCCCTGTAGACCAGGGTGAGCTGGGTTGGGTTTAAATCATACAAGGAAAGATAGAAGTAGGTATAGATTTTGTATATAGTTCAGGCTGGGAGGTAGACTGGAGACAAACGTGAGCAATGGGAAACCACAGCTGACATGGATGCCCCAAACTTCTGGACCCGGGCTGCCTGCTGGCAGGGTGTTGGGAAGATGGCAAGTCTTTCCTTGTAAGAGAGAGACTGACCAGGATGTTTTCTGATGTTTTCGGCCAACCATCTAAAACCTTTAGTACCAGTAAAAAAAAAACAAAAACAAAAACAAACCTTTGGTGTTATTTTGCTTCATCGCAATAAGTTTCTTTTCTTTTTTTTTTTTAGTTTTACTTTATTTTATTTTACAATACTGTATTGGTTTTGCCATACATTGACATGAATCCGCCATGGGTGTACAGGAGTTCCCAATCCTGAACCCCCCCTCCCACCTCCCTCCCCATATCATCTCTCTGGGTCATCCCAGTGCACCAGCCCCGAGCATCCTCTGTCCTCTATCGAACCTAGACTGGTGATTCGTTTCTTACATGATAGTATACATGTTTCAATGCCATTCTCCCAAATCATCCCACCCTCTCCCTCTCCCTCAGAGTCCAAAAGTCTGTTCTATACATCTGTGTCTCTTTTGCTGTCTCGCATACAGGGTTATCATTACCATCTTTCTAAATTCCATATATATGTGTTAGTATACTGTATTGGTGTTTTTCTTTCTGGCTTACTTCACTCTGTATAATCGGCTCCAGTTTCATCCACCTCATTAGAACTGATTCAAATGTATTCTTTTTCATGGCTGAGTAGTACTCCATTGTGTATATGTACCACAGCTTTCTTATCCATTCATCTGCTGATGGACATCTAGGTTGCTTCCACGTCCTGGCTATTATATACAGTGCTGCGATGAACATTGGGGTACACATGTCTCTTTCAATTCTGGTTTCCTTGGTGTGTATGCCCAGCAGTGGGATTGCTGGGTCATAAGGCAGTTCAATTTCCAGTTTTTTAAGGAATCTCCACACTGTTCTCCATAGTGGCTGTACTAGTTTGCATTCCCACCAACAGTGTAAGAGGGTTCCCTTTTCTCTACACCCTCTCCAGCATCAAGACCACAATGAGGTACCATTTCACACCAGTCAGAATGGCTGCAATCCAAAAGTCTACAAGTAAGTTTCTTTTAAACTTAGATGCATTTCAAGGTTTGAGCATTTCCAGTGAGTTCTGCTGCCAGTTTTTGGTTCTGAGTCACTCTTTGCCCAGTGTAAACTGTTGTAACCTGGAGGGGACTTTCACAGAAATATGGAATTTGTTTCAACAATTTCCTACACTGGCTCTTCCATCTGAACTTTCCAATGCAAACGCATCTTTGAGCTGTTAGTAAATATTATTATAGGGGAGGATCCGCAGGGTTTAGAGTGCCTGATGAACTATGGAATGAGGTTCGTGACATTGTACAGGAGACAGGGATCAAGACCATCCCCATGGAAAAGAAATGCAAAAAAGCAAAATGGCTGTCTGGGGAGGCCTTACAAATAGCTGTGAAAAGAAGAGAAGCGAAAAGCAAAGGAGAAAAGGAAAGATATAAGCATCTGAATGCAGAGTTCCAAAGAATAGCAAGAAGAGATAAGAAAGACTTCTTCAGCGATCAGTGCAAAGAAATAGAGGAAAAGAACAGAATGGGAAAGACTAGAGATCTCGTCAAGAAAATTAGAGGTACCAAGGGAACATTTCATGCAAAGATGGGCTTGATAAAGGACAGAAATGGTATGGACCTAACAGAAGCAGAAGATATTAAGAAGAGATGGCAAGAACACACAGAAGAACTGTACAAAAAAGATCTTCACAACCCAGATAATCATGATGGTGTGATCACTCATCTAGAGCCAGACATCCTGGAATGTGAAGTCAGGTGGGCCTTAGAAAGCATCACTACGAACAAAGCTAGTGGAGGTGATGGAATTCCAGTTGAGCTATTTCAAATCCTGAAAGATGATGTTGTGAAAGTGCTGCACTCAATGTGCCAGCCAATTTGGAAAACTCAGCAGTGGCCACAGGACTGGAAAAGGTCAGTTTTCATTCCAATCCCAAAGAAAGGCAATGCCAAAGAATGCTCAAAATACCACACAATTGCACTCATCTCACATGCTAGTAAATTAATGCTCAAAATTCTCCAAGCCAGGCTTCAGCAATACGTGAACCGTGAACTTCCAGATGTTCAAGCTGGTTTTAGAAAAGGCAGAGGAACCAGAGATCAAATTGCCAACATCCGCTGAATCATGGAAAAAGCAAGAGTGTTCCAGAAAAACATCTATTTCTGCTTTATTGACTATGCCAAAGCCTTTGACTGTGTGGATCACAATAAACTGTGGAAAATTCTGAAAGAGATGGGAACACCAGACCACCTGACCTGCCTCTTGAGAAATCTGTATGCAGGTCAGGAAGCAACAGTTAAAACTGGACATGGAACAACAGACTGGTTCCAAATAGGAAAAGGAGTACGTCAAGGCTGTATATTGTCACTCTGCTTATTTAACTTACATGCAGAGTACATCACGAGAAACACTGGGCTGGAAGAAGCACAAGCTGGAATCAAGATTGCCAGGAAAAATATCAATAACCTCAGATATGCAGATGACACCACCCTTATGGCAGAAAGTGAAGAAGAACTAAAAAGCCTCTTGATGAAAGTGAAAGAGGAGAGTGAAAAAGTTGGCTTAAAGCTCAACATTCAGAAAACGAAGATCATGGCATCTGGTCCCATCACTTCATGGGAAATAGATGGGGAAACAGTGGAAACAGTGTCAGACTTTATCTTCTTGGGCCCCAGAATCACTGCAGATGGTGATTGCAGCCATGAAATTAAAAGGTGCTTACTCCTTGGAAAAAAAGTTATGACCAACCTAGATAGCATATTCAAAGCAGAGACATTACTTTGCCAACTAAGGTCCATCTAGTCAAGGCTATGGTTTTTCCAGTAGTCATATATGGACGTGAGAGTTGGACTGTGAAGAAGGCTGAGCACTGAAGAATTGATGCTTTTGAACTGTGGTGTTGGAGAAGACTCTTGAGAGTCTCTTGGACTGCAAGGAGATCCAACCAGTCCATTTTGGAGGAGATCAGCCCTGAGATTTCTTTGTAAGGAATGATGCTAAAGCTGAAACTCCAGTACTTTGGCCCCTTCATGAGAAGAGTTGACTCATTGGAAAAGACTTTGATGTTGGGAGGGATTGGGGGCAGGAGGAGAAGGGGATGACAGAGGATGAAATGGCTGGATGGCATCACTGACTCAATGGACGTGAGTCTGAGTGAACTCCAGGAGTTGGTGATAGAGGGAGGCCTGGCGTGCTGCAATTCATGGGGTTGCAAAGAGTTGGACACAACTGATTGACTGAACTGAACTGAAGGAATTCAATGGAGAGATCAGGAGCAATGTACCATGTTTGTAACACAGCTAATGACTGAATGTTAACAGCACGCTGGTGTGTGAAGAGAGAGCTCTTTCACCATTAAAAGAAGAAGGTGAGTGAAAGCACAAGTCGCTCGGTCATGTCCGACTCTGCAACCCCCATGAACTATACAGTTCATGGAATTCTCCAGGCCCAAATACTGGAGTGGATAGCTTTTCCCTTCTCCAGGGGATCTTTCCAACCCAGGGGTCGAACCCAGGTCTCCCCACATTGCAGGTGGATTCTTTACGAGCTGAGCCACCAGGGAAGCCCAAGAATACTGGAGTGGGTAGCCTACCCTTTCTCCAGGGGATCTTCCCAACCCAGGAATTGAACAGGGGTCTTCTGCATTGCAGGCGGATTCTTAACCAGCTGAGCTACCAGGGATGCCAGTGCCTCAGTGGTAAAGAAGCTACTTGCTGATGCAGGAGTGCAGGAGAACACAGGTTTGATCCCTGGGTCTGGAATATCCCCCTGAAGGGGAATATGGCAATTCCCTCCAGTGTTCTTGCCTGGAGAATCCCATAGTCAGAAGAGCCTGGTGGACTACAGTCTGTGGGGTCGCAAAGAGTCAGAAATGACTGAGCGACTGATCATGCATGTTCAATATACATTTATGAGCACTAATCTTAAAATCACTCATGGTAAAATGACCAAATTCTAGAGATAGGTATGAAATGAAATGTTATTTTTGCCTTGGCACTGCTCCTTCCCTCTCTTAGAGAAGAAGATCGGGGTTTGTTGCTGTGGTTTCCGTTTCTGCATTCCTGGGGACTCTGAGGGATCCTTCCATGTGATCACCACTGCTCTGCAGTAATGTTCATCTGTGTGGCTCATGACATGGTAGTGAATTCTCACCTCTTTCAAAGTGGTAATTAGACCTCATCGTTTATTTTGTGTAGACACAAAAGTTTTCTTTATTGATTCCATACAAATCTGGGAAACAGTACATCTACTTTTATTTCAAACTTAAGGATTATTTTAGAAATGTCTTTTTTTGTTGTTGTTTGGTTTCCTGAAACTCTAAAGGATATCCATTTTTATGACACATAGCTAGAGAGGAATTTTCTAAAATCCTTACTTTGCTTCTTCCAGGGGTCCCTTTGGCATTCTACAGCCTTCCAATTATACTGTCTTTGTTCTTGGCACGAACATCTTTGTCGTATTTGGAAAGGAATCAGGATTTGTATTGAATGGTGTATCTCTCAAATCAGTTCTGTTCAGTTGCTCAGTCATATCTGACTCTTTGCGACCCCATGGACTGCAGCATGCCAGGCTTCCCTGTCCATCACCAACTCCATGTTTTTTGTTTTACCTGGGTCATGGACAAATAGATAACATTCAAAGGAAGCTACCCATTCAAGGGTGGGTAGTGGGTACCCCCAGCCGCTCCTTGAGGTGGGAGGGTCAGGGCATAGAGATGGAAATAGAAGTCTGCTATAAGCCCCGGCACTTGCCTATGGGTGCAAGTCTCTGTCCAGAAGGAGGGAAGCCTGGCTGTGTGAGCAAATACAGATCTTGATGTGAGCACTATTCTCAGTGTATTCATGTTTATAGGGACGGATTCAGTTTTCAACAGCATGAAAATATTCAGAGAGCAGTATGAAAATAATACTAAATGCAGAATCTTTTACTTTGTAGCAACCAAAATCCAAGATTTCAATCATTTTTAGTTTAGAAATGACCTACCCCCCTTCGTTGACCCCTCTGATGGAGGAGTACCATTTCTCCTGGAATGTCAATTGGAAATGACCACATATTCATTTGGGGGAGAAAATCCATTTGGGCTTCTAAAAGTTTTTCTGTAGTTTCAAAAGCATCAAACTGTAGGAGTTATATCACTCTATTTATAGAGATTATGCTTTTTAGCATTAAAAACTTAGACCTTTTAAGAGAAAAGTATGAATATATGTTTTAAGTGCAGGGTTCTTTTTCCATCCATTAGTGAAAATTATATCTAAACATACCATCTTGAAATTCAAGATTTCACCATAAACAACAAATTCAACTTAAAATGAAAAAAAAAAAAAACCCTAAGGTTTTAGTATCATTCCAGTTTTTCTTCTTTAACATAGAAAGTATAAGAAGAGTGCAATTTTATTTTTGTAGATTTTGAGGATATTAGGAATTCTTTTCATGACGACTAAAATACGAGAAATTAATATTGGGCCACTTTTTTTTTTAATTTACCTGTCTCCAGGAATTTAGATAATCAGACTTTTAATAATATAAAATAGTTAATATTTAAGTTTATATGCATACATGTATATATTTTATTTAGAAAGCCTGTGTTAAGCTAGTAATTCAGTTATTTATTGTAATTAGGCACCCTTTTGACTGGAAATTTTATTTTTCATATTTTGTTATTTCAAAGATTTCTGGTTTTTGAAGAAGTAATATTCTCCTAGATTTGTGAATTGTTAAAAAAGAATTATCTTTTGTCTGCATTTTTTTCTTTCTTGAAGAATGCAGACATTTGTATACCCACACAGTTAAGGAAAAAAGCAAGTGTTACAAGATAATTAGAACAGTTAGGATAATTGTCTTCTATGGATATGTAATACTTCAGTTGTTTACTGCTAAATGAAATGTAAAAGTGTATTAGAGGAAAGACTAATGCATAAAATAGATCTAAATACAAGAGAAATTGTGCTTTGTTTGATAATGTGTAGATAGGTCTAAATTAAGAATAAATGAAGAATGCCTATTTACGTATATGCACACATATATATATGTATGTATGTGAGAAATTACATGCACATACACACCAAATACACTGAAACAAGTCTGTACTTAGTGTCACAAGTTTGTGGTGAAGAACAAATGTGATTTATCCTCTGTAATACTTGATCCTTTCCATCACGTTCCCATAATACACTGCTGTGGACCCAGAGGATTTTGTCAATAATCTATTTTTCATGCTCCAGGAGTTACCTAGTTCCTCAGAGAAAAGACTGAACTCATCTTTGCACCTCACTTTAGATGTTTGGGAGTGTCATTTGAGCTCATCAACAGAACTCGTTCTTGAGCAGCTCACTGAACTTCAGAAAGCATCCTTTTCCATGAATCCATGTTTGCATGCTAGCTTAGTGAGCCACCCACCACCGACTCCATCACACAAAGAAAGGGCACCAGGGTTTCTTATGTGATGACAAATCCAGGGGCTGTGGTCTCTGCCCAGTGTAAAGGCCCACTCCAGAGAACAGGTGTAAGACTAAATGAAGAGTGGCTGCTGGTCAGGCATTTTTATCCCATTTTGTTTTAAAGTTGACGGAGGATAAATATGCTTCTCAAACTTCTGGGGGTACTTTTGGTATTAAAGTCATCATCTCATTTAAAGCTATTTATACTCAATTCAAAATATGATGCACAGCCTCAAACTGAGCAAAGAAATTTCCCAACCCTTGAGTAACCTCTGGGAACCTGAATCTCTGGCCATCTAACCACTGTAGTTGACAATCTATCTTACTTATTTGGTTTAACTCCACTTGGAGTGGTTGTCCTCAGATTAGAGTGAGGGCTTTCCATCCTTTATGTGACAAAAATGTCTAAATACTTGTCTGATAAGGAAATGGTCTCTATACAGATGCTCCTAAGTTTTGAAAGAAGATTACTACTAATTATTTTGGAAATAAGTGCAGAATTGGGCATTTATTATTTTAAAGCCTTTTAATTGGATTTATAATAGACTACGCCACCTCCTCCCTGACCCCCAGCAGAAAAACCCTACAACTTTTTAGGTACCTGGAGATAGAAAAACTTGAATTTACTGGAATTAACCTTAGGATGAATACTGGGGTTAGTTAGAAAAGTAGATTAGTCTTCAAGGTGTATGTGCTCAGTCATACCTGACTCTTTGTGACACCATGGACTATAGCCCACCATGCTCCTCTGTCCCTGGGATTTCCCAGGCAAGAATACTGGAATGGGTTGCCATTGTTCCTCCAGGGGATCTTCCTGATTCAGGGATCGAACCCACAACTCTTTCATCTCCTGCATTAGCAGGCGGATTCTTTACCATGAGCCACCTGGGAAAGCCAAGATATAATCCAGTTTTAAAAGGATCATGCCAAAATGTCTTCTGAGAAGCGTAGCCTGTTAGCTGGGGTGCCTTTGTCTCTGTGTGTGTAACCATTGAAATGAAATTTTGGAGTAAACTTGAGATGGTCCTGAAATGCTGTTATTGGAAAAGAAATAATTGATGCAGGGGAGTGGGGGGTGTGTGGCGGGTAGACCTGGAAAGAAGAGAGAAGTGGAAATCTGGTGGCCGATGGGAGAAGAACAATGATTAGGCTTATGTTCTTGAGGGTTTGATGCAAACACCCTCATTTGCCTCCCTTGAAAAAGTCTTGAGAATAGTGTTTCGATGGTGATCAGTTTCTTCTATAAACACCTCTCTGGTGGGCCCAGAAGGTAATGATTTCTGCTTTCGGTGGGTACAGGACAAAATGGAAGCTAAACACATGACCTAGAAGCTAGGGGACAAGAGAAGAATTGACAACAGAGTTACGGAGAGGGCAGCATAGAATCCCTGCAGCTGTGGATAACATTTGATCACTCGAACGGCTTCCCCAGTGGCTCAGTGGGTAAAGAATCTGCTAATGCAGGAGAACATGGATTCAATCTCCAGGAAGATCCCCTGGAGAAGGAAATGGCCACCCATTCCAGTATTCTTGCCTGAAAATCCCATGGACAGAGGAACCTGGTGGGCTACAGTCCATGGGGTTGCAAAGAATTTAAACTGTTCTTTTAAAGAACATTTCTGTCCGTATAAATAATCTGAAGGTGATCCCACATTTTAAACGAAGAGTGGATATAAGTCTCTTTGATCTGTCTCTCTTCCTTTCCTTCCATCTGCTTTGCTGGCCAGTATTCCTACCTGGCTAGATGTGGTACCTTCCCTGGTCCTCACAGTCACTGTAGTAGTTACAATAAAGTGTTTGGAGGCCCATTATGTAAACTGATACATTCATCTATACTGAATTTTTTTCCACTACGCTCATCTACAAATTAGACACCCACTGGGTAGTTCTATCGCCTGCTGATTTCTGAGAGTGCTTTCTTTAAGCATGTTTTCATTGAAGTAGATCAAATATGTTATTACATAGACCATGTGTTCATTATTTCAAGTTGTCTTCATGGCATAAGACAGTTTGTCCTTAAAAAATTACACACACATATAGGTATAATATCTTATACTTGTATGTGTGTGCCCAGTGGCTCAGTCTTGTCTGATTCTTTGCTGCAGAGTAGACTGTAGCCCACCAGGCTCCTTTGTCCATGGGATGTCCCAAGCAAAAATACTGGAGTGGGCTGCAATTTCATCCTCCAGGGGATAGCAAAGCACAATTTACAAAGCAAATTTTCAGTTATGCTCTGGGGTGGGCAAAACAGCTTCCCAAAAGCAGGTTTCATGGGTCCATTTTACATTGAGGTGGTCGGGGTGAGTGACATCACCTTTACAAGGCCATTGGCTCTCTGCACCCAAGTATTTTATAGCTGGAACAGTCTCTGTATTACATTTGCCAAACATTCTGGGCTCACCTGTTTGAGAAGCAAAGAGGGGGATGTCCAAGGTGAAGGACAGAGAGAAAATATGTTTGACCACCTGTCAAAGAGCGCATCACCTTAGACAGGTGGTAGTTAGTCGCTCAGTCATGTCCAACTCTTTGCGACCCCATGGACTGTAGCCCACCAGGCTCCTCTGTCCATGGGATTCTCCAGGCAAGAATACTGGAGTGGGTTGCCATGCCCATCTCCAGGGGATCTTCCCGACCCAGGAGTCAGACCCAGGTCTCCTGCATTACGGGCAGATTCTTTACTGTCTGAGTCACTGGGGAAGCCTTGTTAAGGACCAAGTGGGAAATGCTGGCTTCATAGAGGAGCTATTTAAATGACCTCTGACCAGGAGGAGGCAGTGTTCAAGCTGCATAGCACGCAGCCTGGATGGCCCTTCTGCTGAGCCTTAGAGGATACCCAAGAGTGCTCCTGGTAAAGATGAAAAGTGGGAGCGAATTCCAGACTGAGAAAGGGCATTCATGGAAACATGGAATGGTTAATATACTTTTAATTTATATTTTAGTTTTCAACCATCCAGTGTCCATTACATGAAATGGGTGTCTCATATGTTGAGACACTTATAGCCCACATATGAGAGCTTATAGCCCAACCTTGATATGTGTGTTTTCCTGAATTCACTTTTATTTTTCTTAAGGGACTGCACAGAAGATAGCTTTTTGATCAAGATTCAAATAAAATAGGAGGCTGATTAGTAATAACATTAGTGATTATTGGGATACCTATATAAACCCTAAATAGCGAATTTTTATGTTTGCTGTGCGTTTCTAAACTTGGGAAGAAGCCTTCTCTCGAACTGAGTTGAGCAGAGACACAAGTTGTTTATGTTTGTCAGGCTCCCCTCATGGTCACAGAGCATTAGACTGGCTCTCCAGGCAGAAGTAAACATCTTCCCCTGATGAATAGAGAAGGGAGCATTTATCAGAATGACATCACTCTTTTTAAGAACTCTTTAAGGAAAAAAAATAATTAATCTACAATGTTAGGGGATCAACTCCTTAAGGAGAGAAAAAAAAGTGTGAGCACAAATTGATGGATAAATTCATTTTCCTTTCTCATGTAAAATTGTTATGACGTGTTAAAATAATTTATGTAATTATAGAAGGAAATTGGATTTTCTTTCAACCTTTATGTATGTGTGGTCTCAGGATTGAACATATACTGAATATTATGCTAGAAACTGAATGATGACCCAGAAGAGTATAGTTGACATTTGGTTTCATTAAAGATTAATAGGAGCCTGGCCTTGTGAGTTTTACCATATCACAAAAAGCAAGATTTAGTGGCTGGGGCTCTGGATTATGTATTAGGTGGCAAGGCTTCTGGTCCAAACTGCCACTCACTTACTGATGTTCCTGATTACCAGGGCTCACTCTAATTTCCCCACCCATAATAACAATGGTGATGCTATTCATAACCACTGTGCCCAGATAGATGGTCCAGACGAATAAGTTAATGTCTACAGTGCTCAGTTGCTTCAGTCCTATCCGACTCTTTGCAACCCCATGGACTACAGCCTGCCAGGCTCCTCTGTCCATGGGATTCTCCAGGCAAGAATACTGGAGTGGGCTGCCATTCCCTCCTCCAGGGGATCTCCCCAACCCACGTCTCCTGTGTTTCCTGAACTGGCAGGAAGATTCTTTACCCTAAGACACGTGGGAAGTCCAGTAAACGTCACCTGTAAGAACCATTACTAGGTTGCTCACGCTCAGTTGTGTCCAACTCTTTCCGACCCCAAGGACTGCAGCTGGTCAGACTACTCCATCCATGGGATTTTCCCCGCAAGAATACCGAGGCGGATTGCCATTTCCTCCTCCAGGGGATCTTCCCAACCCAGGGATCAAACTCGCGTCTTCAGACTCTCCTGCATTGCATGTAGTTTCCTTACCCCTGAGGCACTGGGGCCTCTACAGGCTTTAGACTTCCTAGAAAAGTAATCAATAAAAATGCAATAGAAATGCCTTCCAGAGAGCATCAGTCACTACTTCAGTCTTCAGAAGGGGAGCACATTAAAAGTCTAGGAGGTGGTGTAAATGCCACTGGGGTGATGAGGTGGAGGAATGCAGTGGAAGGCGCAGTGGGTTGGCCTTGGACCAAATTTGTCACTCATTGTTTGTGTGACTTTGGATGAGTCGCCTGAATGTGATGGCATTTCTTTCATTCTCCGTAATGAGCAGTAACATGCCTGAGAATTGCAAGAATTGAATGTGGTGCATCGATTCATTATAATGTTCAGAGGCATGCACTGGAAATTCTGCCCAAAGTTCCCTCTTCCGTTTTGGCCCACGGAGAGAAATACATTAAAAGCATCATTATCCTATCAGTTCAGTTCAGGTCAGTCGCTCAGTCGTGTCCGACCCCCCGTGACCCCATGAATCGCAGCACACCAGGCCTCCCTGTCCATCACCATCTCCCGGAGTTCACTCAGACTCACATCCATTGAATCAGTGATGCCATCCAGCCATCTCATCTTCTGTCGTCCCCTTCTCCTCCTGCCCCCAATCCCTTCCAGCATCAGAGTCTTTTCCAATGAGTCAACTCTTCACATGAGGTGGCCAAAGTACTGGAGTTTCAGCTTTAGCATCAGTCCTTCCAAAGAACACCCAGGCTGATCTCCTTTAGAATGGACTGGTTGGATCTCCTTGCAGTCCTATAGAGTTGACAAAATGATGTGGTACACAGATGATAATTTGGTCATTATTTCTAATAGTTTTGCTGTCTTTCTAGTCTTTACATTTTTAGACTCTGCAGCAGTGGAAAACACCTTTTATCCTTCCTGCTGTTTCTTATCCCTCCTGATTGTCATGGACTCAGACGATGAGGATTGGAGATCCAGTTTATCTCTGTTAAATGGACTTGAAGTTCATTGTGTACGTAAACAAAGTTGTTCCCCTGAGTCAGCCGTGCAACTCAGAGTAAGGGAAAATAGATCCTCCCAAGAAATCCAGTTATTATGTAACAGGGGCACTATCACCTTTTTCCAATAATCAAGAGCATCAAGAAATAAAACTTTAAAAATCTGATCAAGGAGAAGCCTGGAAGATGAGTTTTCATGCACGTGAATCATTGCAATGAACTGTTGACACATTTGCATTAGCTCTTTTTATTGACGTATCTGTGGCAAAAAGTATCTGAATACCCAAGCTCATTACTCTCCACTTAAAGAAACTACACCCCACCCCATCCTTTTTTTTTTTAGTGCATATGGTGAAGTCATCCAGATCCCCTGTACAAATAATATTTAATTTATTTAAATCTCATTAGTGGGATTCTCATTGCCGGTTCACATGTCTTTAGGGCAAGACACTGTCTTTTCAGTATTACTGTATTACTGTAAAGTATGTGTCTAAAAAATAATGTATGTGATTAAAGACAATTTCCCTGGTCCTGTGAATATTCAGAACTCGAGGGGGGAAATCTAAGACTTGTGCAATGCCCTAGATGATTCTTTTTTACAAAACGGTGTTTTAGTAAGGTGAACGTACTTCTGAAAATATTTATAGATGCCACTGGCGTCCCTGGTGGCTCAGATGGTAAAGAATCTGCGATGCAGGAGACCTGGGTTTGATCCCTGCTTCAAGAAGATCCCCTGGAGAAGAGAATGGCTACCCACTCCAGTATTCTTGCTTGGGGAATTCCATGGACAGAGGAGTCTGGCAGGCTACAATCCAGGGGGTCACAGAGAGTCAGACACAGATGAGTAACTATCACAGATGCCTTGAGAATTTTTAAATGGTCTAGAACATGGAGCATACTGTGTGCTCCGGGGTTTCCGGTATGTTTGCTTTGTCAACTGAATCCCTTCTTGGTCTTTTAGTACTTAGTGCAACTCCAGCCTGATTATGAGGTGTTTATATTGTGCTGCACACTATTCTTGCAGGGTTTTTTTTTTTTTTTTCCACTTTTGGTGAATGGGTTTGTTCATCAGTGGTATGAAAAGAAAAAAATGACTATCACCCAGTGCAGTGAACACCCGTTCTGCATGCTGTTTCTGTGCTGCGGACGAGCACAGAATGTCAGTGTGCCATGTAGAATGTCTCCGTAAAGACCCTGATTTTTCTGAACCTCTGGCATTCATATCACCAAAGCTTCCCTGAGAACAGTGCCAGTGGCCTTCTCCCAGACTTTGGTTTCCACTGCAGTGAGGGGACTTTGTTGTAACTGGTAATAAGTCTGTGTCGACCCTAGGTAGAAACACTTGTGAGGAAGGCTTCCGGAAAGTTCTTAGCATCTGGCAGTCTTCTGAATCATGCTTAGTGACCATCCTGCTTTGTCAGAAGACTGCATTGGGCAGTAACAAATACTTCTGTGCATAATGACAATTCAGCATTTCTGACCTCGGCCTTGGTTGACATAAGCTGGCTGCTTCAAGCCACCTCTTATAAGAGCTGTGATTTATTAGTTAAGCTGTTTTGGTTCCAAATAACAAAAACCAATAGTTCAGATATGAAGACTCCACCTGCCAATGCAGGAGGCGTAGCTTTGATCCCTGGGTTGGGAAGATCGCATGCAACCCAGTTCAGTATTCTTGACTGGAAAATTCCATGGCAGAGAAGCCTGGCAGGCTACATTCTATGGGGTCACAAGAGTAGGACACAGTTTAGCAACTAAACAACTGACTTATACTCTTCTGTATTATGTATAAAGCAAAGGACCTTTGCCTGAATTTGATAATATCAATTTCTTCATCAAAAATCCAAATCTAGTTCTAGAAAAACACTAGAAATCATTGTTGAAGTTAAATCTTGATCTGTTCACTTAAGGATTAGTGTTTCAGAATTTGAATGTCATAATTCGATATTTTTCATATAAATAAGTTATGTAGACAGTTATTTTGTGTTCCTAGTTACATTCAATTTCTGCCCAGAGAGATTGCCTGATAATTAATTTCCTATGTCCTGGGGTGATGGAAGAAAAGAAGAAATTGGAAAGCCCTTTAAGAAAATGGAAGGCCCAGCATCTTTGGCACCTGAGAGTTATGGGGGTTTCACATTCCTCTGGAATGCACTGTGTATAGAAATGTGTACAGATCCCTAACTGATAACCTAATTTTTCTTCTTGGAGGGGACCAGGTAGATCCTAGCAAAATGCCCTTAGGATCACTATAGAAAAAAATTATTAAATAACTGTAGATACAGGATGTACATTTTTAGATTTATAGTTGGTAACGTTGGCATGTTTTTAATTCAAGGACATGATCAGTATGAGTTACTGTCCAGAACTTGCCCATTAAAGCCGTATGTGCAACTCAGCTTCAATTAAAAACAACTCATATGAGCATTATTCTCTGTACCACCTCCTAGAGTCCTGCTTAGCAGTTCCCATGAGCAATAAATTATTCGTTAATTAAGCTAATATTTATTTAGTACCTACTGCCTCAGACACTGGAATTAGGAGTCTTTGTAATAGTCTGGGGTAAAAGATTGTAGCTTGGTCTGCCATGTTGAAGGTGTGTTCAGCAGCACGTTCACATTCTGTGCTTGTCCGCGGCACAGAAACAGCATGCAAAACAAGTGTTCACTGCACTGGGTGATAGTCATCTTTTTCTTTTCATACCACTGATGAACAAACCCATTCACCAAAAGTGGGGAAAAAAAAAACCCTGCAAGAATAGTGTGTAGCACAATATAAACACCTCATAATCAGGCTGGAGTTGCACTAAGTACTAAAAGACCAAGAAGGGATTCAGTTGACAAAGCAAACATACCGGAAACCCCGGAGCACACAGTATGCTCCATGTTCTAGACTGTTAAAAAGTTTTGCATAGGCATATATATATATATTCTTTCTCAGATTATTTTCCCATGTAAGTTATTGCAAAGTACTGAGTACATTTCCCTGTGCTATACAGTAGGTCCTTCTTGATTGTCTGCTTTATATATAGTAGTGATGAAAGTGAAAGAGGAGAGTGAAAAAGTTGGCTTAAAGCTCAACATTCAGAAAACTAAGATCATAGCATCCGGTCCCATCATTTCATGGCAAATAGATGGAGAAACAGTGACTGACTTTATTTGGGGGGGCTCCAAAATCACTGCAGATGGTGATTGCAGCCATGAAATTAAAAGATGCTTACTCCTTGGAAGGAAACTTATGACCAACTGAGACAGTATATTCAAAAGCAGAGACATTACTTTGCCAACAAAGGTCCGTCTAGTCAAGGCTATGGTTTTTCCAGTAGTCATGTATGGATGTGAAAGTTGGACTGTGAAGAAAGCTGAGCACCGAAGAATTGATGCTTTTGAACTGTGGTGTTGGAGAAGATTCTCGAGGGTCCCTTGGACTGCAAGGAGATCCAACCAGTCCATTCTAAAGGAGATCAACCCTGGGTGTTCTTTGGAAGGAATGATGCTAAAGCCGAAACTCCAGTACTTTGGCCACCTCATGTGAAGAGTTGACTCATTGGAAAAGACTCTGATGGTGGGAGGGATTGGGGGCAGGAGGAGAAGGGGATGACAGAGGATGAGATGGCTGGATGGCATCACCGACTCGATGGACTTGAGTTTGAGTGAACTCTGGGAGTTGGCAATGGACAGGGAGGCCTGGTGTGCTGCAGTTCATGGGGTCACAAAGAGTGGGACACGACTGAGAGACTGAACTGAACTGAACTCCAATATAAAATTTAGAATGGTTTAAATTTTTTAGAAAATCATAAAGGGAATTAACTTTTACATATCTGCTTCCATCTGTTAATCATGACATCCAGCATTTCCACAAACTAGAGCGTTGATATAAATTTGAATAAAATTATTTTTTATCCCCCAAAAAAAGAAAGTGGGGAATTCCCTGGTAGTCCAGTGCTTAGGACTCCAAGCTTTCTCTGTCAAGGGCCTGGGTTCTATCCCTTGTTGGGGAACTGTGATCCCATAAGCTATGCAGCTTGAGGGAAAAAAAAAGAATGAAAATAAAGAACAGTTGGTTAGGTCAAAGCAGGCTTCAGGAAATGTAGCACAGAACTTGATGAAAAATTGCATGCGAGGAAAGAGGAACACAAGTGAGGTGACTTCTGCTCATGGAGCACATGTCCAAGGGCAGCAGTGTCCACCAAGAGCACACGATGGAAGAACCCTGAGTGTGCAGGAAGCTTGTGAACTTAGTTATGAAAGCGAGCCCCCTTCACCTTTGTGCCTTGAAATGATTGACAATAACATCACAAGTACTGACAAGGTCAATGTATTTTAATTCACGCTTTGGTTTTTGGTTGTAGAACATTGTCATCCAGCTAAAGCCTCCAGGAAATGAAAGTGTAGGTCCTTTATTCTCTTTTTCCCCAAGGCCCTTCTGCTTACCTTGGATTCTGCGTGTGTTTCCTAGCTGGATCACGAAGTGACTTCTTGTCTGGTTTCATTCTGGTTTCCCTCAGGTCACGTCCACCTTGATGTCCCTGACATGCGTGTCCTCCCCCACCACCAGCCTTGCTGGCCTGTGCACCCTCTGCCCCCAGAGAGGATGTCACCTCCTTGGGGAGGCTTTTCTGCCCCGACCCCCAGTTAGGAATGTATTCCTTCCTTCCCTGAACTCTTTCCTACTATACTGATGTTACTGTCTTTATGGACGGTTCTGTGCTTCTCACCAGTTTACACATCAGTCGTCACCAAGGAACGGGAGCTTCTGGAAACTGGAGATTACCTTTGATTCTGTTTTGTAGCCCCAGCATTAAGATCATACTGGAAAACAGGAAACCCATATTTGCTGAATTGAATGTTTTCCTCCTATGTCTTTCTGATGTCCAAAGGATGAAGTCCAAGCTCAGCTGCTGCCCAAGGGTGGTCTAAGCTCACCTGTGACTGACGCAGCCTGTCTGGGGACCTTGGCTCAGGACCCAGAGACATTCAGTTCATGCTGAACTTTGGTCAGTGACTCTGTCCTCACCTAGAATGCCTTCCTGCTTTCTCCTGCCTGTGAACAGTTCAGACCCATCTTTCCCTTTATGCAAGATCCCACACCCACCACCTTCACAGGCCAGGTAGCCCATCCCAGCCTGTCTGATGTCTTTCTTCTCAGAACCTTCCATACAGTGTGGGCGTTCCTCACCATCGTCGCCACCTGTTCCATGTATATTAGATTCATACTCACTGCATACAGAAACAAATATTTTGAGCCTTAGGCTTATACCTCATTCTTTGTGGGTATACTCCGCAGCCCTGAACACAGCATTGGGTCTGATGGTGGGCTGACTGGTCTGTGACTGCAGGTGGACAAGAGTGGGAAATGATTTGGAGCATGGATCCTGATAGACTAGCTTCCCAAAGTCGCTGCCAAGTAGATGTCCAGTCATTCTTCCCCTGCCACATCACCTTAAAGCCAGGATTTATTCAAAGCCATGTGTATAGAATATGTATACTGTGTTAGTGGTGTTTCTGCAGGAAGAGGGTAGCATGCTAACCCTGGGGTTATCGGGTTTTAATCCTTTTATTTTAATTGGAGGATAATTGCTTTACAATGCTGTGCTGGTTTCTGCCACATGTCAACGTGAATCAGCCATAGGTATACATATGTTCCCTCCCTCTTGAACCTTCCTCCCACCCCCATCACCCACCTTTAGGTTGTCACAGATTTGAGCTGGGTCTGAGTTGGGTTTGGATTTGTCACTGGATTTGAGCTCCCTGCCCCATACAGCAAGTTCCCACTGGCTGTCTGTCTTACATATGGTAATGTATATGTTTCAATGCTATTCTCTCAATTCATCGCACCCTCTCCTTCCCCCACTGTGTCCGCAAGTTTGTTCACCATGTCTGCCTCTCCATTGCTGCTCTGCAAATAGGTTCATTGGGGTTATATTAAAACTCGTCTATCATAGTAAATTTTGAAATATTACGTCCTTTCATTTCTATTATTGAAAATTCTTTCTCTGTGTGAAGAATGCAGGGAATTCCTAGATGAGTTATCCCTTCTCAGCAAGTATGGAAAATAGTACCAACCTTACGAATAAGGTGCAGACAACATGAAGTTATTAAAATGAAATTCTCAGTCCAGTAACCAGCACATTAGAGATAGAAATGGCAAACCACTCCAGTATTCTTGCCTGGAAATCCCCATGGGCAGAGGAGCCTGGTGAACTACAGTCCCTGGGGGGGCAAAAAGTCAAACATGACTCAGCGACAAAGCACCAAGAACCAATGCACAGCACTTCCTTAGCATATGATTCTTGAATGATGAATGAGGTCATTAAATCTTGGTAAGACTCTACCATGTTTTGTATGTGAAGGGATAAATTCTGTGTCATAACATTTTGCAAAAGACAAGACTTTTTACTGAAAATGTCAGAAGAAATTACCTGGGAACTATCCAGTCTTTTGTTCCTAAATTGCAATATTGAATACTTGGCATTTTCTGCTTTGGATACTTTTTCTTTTTTTTCAAGAGTGTGTGCTTTGTATGTCTTTTGACTCTTTTCATGGAAAACAGTGGCCATTTCAGCTGATCTTTGAGAAACTTAAGCAGTCAGTTGCTTAATATTTATTTCCATCTTTCTGATTTGGTGGTAAGTGGCAGGTTATGTAGGCTGTTCAGTAGTAAACATTTGAGTTAGCTCATGCTGATCACACTCTTAAATCTTTACCCTCTTGAAGATAACTGATGTAACCTGCTGGAAATTAAGGCTATAAATTTTCGGGTAGGGATTTCAGTGTTCCTGCAATCAATACTTTGCAGATCACACTACCAGTTTTTCCTATGAAATATGTTGGCTGGTGGGTGGAAAATCAATGCCTGGGAATGAAAAACAGGTGTCAAGTTTGATCGGAACATCATGCATTTCATGTTTGGAGGCCAGAGCATCCTGTCAACAAACACAGCAGTAATTCTGTCAGATACAATATGCGTGGGATTAATGAAAACACCAGAAACAAAGCAGACTGGACTGTGAGCCAGGTCTGCAAAAAGTCAGGGCAAAACATGCATCTTCCTCTTGCATCCGAAGTGAATGTGTTACATTAAGACAACACTGGAGAGGTAAGATGAGGCTTATTTGCATAGCTGCCTTCTCGATACAAAGAGAAAAAGAGACCAGGGTGGACTTGCCACCAGGGGGGCTGTCACAAGTGTCTGGCAGACACATGGACATTGTTGTAACAGAGTGCAGTAGTTGGATTTGAAATTGCAAATCTGCAGTCTTTTTTAGACAAGTCGAGCTTGGCCTCATTCTGAAGTTGGTGATGGATGACTAAGGCCTGAGTGAGCCAGGATGGAAGGGCAAGAGATCAATGACCAATGACATATTTGTAACATGCAAAACACTTACCAGATACAGTAACCATTGATGTCCTAAAGCAAAAATGACTCAGAGTTATTCAGTATTAGAGACTGTTTACCAGTTCCATAAATTAGCAGAAAAAATGAAATATAATACTGAAAACCAGAGAATAAAATTGTCAGCTTTTTTCCACAAACTATTCTACAGGAAATGTAGAAGAATCCTCTGAAAAATCAATGAAAAATATGTTGAGAGCCCAGTAAAATACACAGTTACAAAGTAAAATATATGAAAATTAGTTACCCTGGAGCCACACTGCTGAATACAGATGCCGTCTATCATGTAACTTGGGCAAGTCACGTACTGTCTCTGTCCCCATTTTCTTACCTGTGAATGAAGTAGTGCATCGAAAGCCTTGGAACAGCGCCTGCTAAATCATCAGTAAAATATGTGTTGTTAGTATTGTTGTTTTCATTCTATTCCTATCTATCCTATTGGTAAACAATCCCTACTTACGTATTTCCTATATAAAATGTAATTAAGAGGATTCCATTTACAGTGCAGCTAAAAAATATACAATGCCTCTGACAAAACTTAGCAAGAAACATTCTAACAAACAGAGGAAATCATATTTTCAAAATGTCAGTTCTCCCCAAAGTTACTTATACCTTTAATATAATTTCACCCAAAATCCCAATAACTTTCAGGGACTTGAAAATAGTTGCAAAGTATTTTTAAAGTTTGTTTGGAAGATTATAGTTATGTGAAATGAACCCCCCCCCCAAAATTGTTAATCCAACATATTTGTTAGAGATTGCTAGATTTGGCTACATATTTTTAGTTTCAATACAAAAATCATTTTTAAAAGGAAGACAAATGACAGCCTGGATTAAAAAATATATATTTAAAGCCTGAATTAAAAATAGTATCTTCCATATATTATGAACTCTTAAAAAAATCAATAAGAAAAACACAGGGAACTATATTCAGTATTCTGTAATGAATAATAATGGAAAATAAATAAGTAAATAAAACATTTTAAAATCCATTAAAAAATGAATACCAAAAAAAAGAGCAAAGGACTTTAACAGACAATTTATGAAAACAGAAGGAAGAATGACTATCAAACATGTAAAAGTCAGCATCAGTTCTAAATAAATGCAATACAGATTAAGATGATATATTTGGAGCATACATCAAATTGGCAAGTTTTTACAAAAATAATATTACCTGTTATGTTACAGTTATCTGATATTGGGCACCATAACAAATCACTACAAACTTCTTGGCTAAAAGTAGCAAAAATGTAGCAGTAGAAATTTAGTTAGCACTCTGCAAGCCAGAATCCAGAAATCGAGGAGTTGCAGGGCCCTGCTCCCCTCAGAAGCCGTGGGGAAAATTCCGTTCTTGCCTCTTCCAGCCTCTGAGGCTGCTGGTGTTCTGTGGCTTGCCCCTGTGTCACTCCAGTCTCAGCTTCCATCTTCACCTGGTCTCCTCGTCAAATCTTCACTGTGTATCCCCTACAAAGCCAGAGGTCATTAGGGCCCGTGCATGTAATCTGGGATGGTCTCTTTGTTTCCGTATCTTTAATTACACGTGCAAAGGCCCTTTTTCCAAATCGGGTCACGCTTCCAGCTTCTGACCCGTACGTGCGTGTGCTCGGTCGTGTCCGACTCTTTGCAACCCCATGAACTGTAGCCCACCAGGCTCCTCTGTCCATGGGATTTCCTAGGTAGAAATACTGAAGTGAGTTGGCATTTCCTCCTCGGGAAGGGAATCAAACCAGAATCTCCTGTGTCTTCTGCATTGGCAGGTGGATTCTCTACCACTGAGTCACCTGGGAATCCCTCTGGAACATAGACATATCTTGGGGCAAGCAGGGGGAACACCACTCAACCCATCGCAGCCCACCCTCTGTCCCTAAAACATTCCTACCCACCTCATATGCAAAATGCATTCAACCCAACATCCCCAAAAGTTTCATTTCACGACAGCATGAAAGGTAAACCCCAAAACTCATCTTAATAGCAGCAGCTCCAAATTTCCAAATCTAATCACATAAATCATCTGAATCACGTATTGCTGAGACTCTGGGTAAGAGCCACTCTAGGGCAAAATGCCATTCCATCCACAGACCTGTGAAACTCAGAAACAAACTGCCCGCTTCTAAAATACAATAATAGGCAGGCATGGGATAGGTGCTGCTGTTCCCAAAAAAAGGGGGAAATTGGAAGGAATGAATCGTCCCATACATTGGGACTTATCCAATGTCCACTTGTTTCTTCCACTGTTCCCTGAGCCCCAGCAACACTGAGGATACTGAGGTGCCCCACGTGAGTGCATATTTCATGTGGGTACATCTGAATTGAGTCTGCAAAGCTGTCCCGTAAGATCGTTATGTTTGTATCTGATCATATGAATATAGCACTTGGGTGTCTACCAGCAGGTAACTACCATGCAGAAGAAAGCTGCCTTTTACTGTGTGCTTATCCATCCTGGGGTTTGTGCTGGTTGAACTTTGTCTGAACTGGAGCTCTGAGCTCCTTGTTCTCAGAAAGAAGTCACACCTGAATGGAAGTGAGTCTCTCAGCCTGATATGTGATGTGGGTAAAAATATGGGGATTGAGTATGAGTGAAAAATGAAATTGAATAAAACCCCTGGAATAAGGGAGAAAGCCCCTTTGTAGCTCTGCCTTCTCAGAACAGATAAAGGCTTTATCGAAGTGTGTGTGTTTTTGCACAGAGCAGCTTCATAGCCTGCAGCCCTTAAACCTTCACGTGTTCATGTGTTAGAGTGACCATATCCTTGTGTCACCTATGTCACGGAGAATGACTTTCTTACATCTTTTCTAATTTACTCATCAGTCTCTCTGGATGTACATATGAGGGAAGATATTTTTCTGCCTCAGATAATTTCTTCTTTCCTTTTTAAATGTGATTTTACTGTTTAATTAAACTGAGGCACCCTACTGTCCATTTTTCTATTGCTGGATGAAAAGCTCCCTTAGTTAACTAAGCTTCTTGAAAAATACTCCTTTCCCTTGAGGTACTGAATATCTCATTTTGAGAAACGAGTTAGATGTCTGTGTGACTAACGCAGTCTGAATCCCTCACCCCTTTAAGTATACCTTGTTTCATATGATAGTTTGACAGATCTTTTCAGGTTCCGATTCTCTGAACCCTTTTTGTCCTCAATCCAATTCAGATTTGTCAAAATTTTCAATGGATTGTGTTTTCTTCAGTTAATTCCAGGGTGCTTTTTAAAGCTGAGTGTTGATTGGGTAGTGGAGCCCTTCTGACCTGAAGGATAGGCAGGTAGGATGGTGAGTAGGCCAAGGGGAGACCCAGACACACACCCCGAAAGTGTCTGGCGAAGGTCCTAAGGCCAAAGTTGCCTTGGTTTGTATTAGCTAGAAATCACTGGATACTCAGGGTGTTTTTCCCCTCTTATAGGGCATCATTGAAAGAACTTGGTTCTATTTTTGAAATTCTTGCTCTGTATTGAAACAGTCATGTGGCACTGATGCTGATGTAATAGAGTCTGAGCTCTTGGATGCTTCATATGTAAATACCCTTGTAATTCATGACTCATGCTTGGTCATTCTTCACTGGACAGCCGAAGTGCTGGTGGCTTAGTAGGTAAGTTGTGTCCAGCTCTTGCAACCCCATGGACTGTAGCCTGCCAGGCTCCTCTGTCCATGGGATTTTTCCAGGCAAGAATACTGGAGTGGGTTACCATGTCCTTCTCTAAGGGATCTTCCTGACCCAGGGATTGAACCCAGGTCTCCTGCATTGCAGGCGGGATTTTTACCATGTGAGCCACCAGGGAAGCCCCAAAGATCCCCCCTCAGATAACTCCTGTGAACCTGTGGGATAGATCATGAGCAGTCTCTCCTGCTGTCTTCCACAAGACTCCAGAAACTTATCTCTGGCATTTAGGATAAGGGTTAATTGTCATTTTAATAAAATGTTCATTGGTTTTAGTGTCACAGATAGAAGGGGGGAAAGGTGCCAGCACAGTTTTTTAACAAACACCAGCTCTCTGCTTTTCTCTTTTCCTTCCCTTTGCAGTTGGCTTCTTGAATTTTTAGCAGGGAACCATATTTCTGATTGTATTATTGTCACAATATTAGTAGTGTTTCCAGTAGCCGTTTAGTCAGCCTCTCGATGTTTACCAGACAAGTCTTTCTCCCTCCTTTCTTTTAATTCTGGGGAACTGCAGAGTGACTGAAGTTAGATACCTATCCAGGATCAGGTATTTGCTAGAGGTAGTTCTGGGAGCTTAATCCATGATAAAACGTATTGTTATAACGTCTTGAAAAGGTCTTAATATGAATAAATAACTGGGGCTACTTTTTTTTAGTGTATTTTCTGCCAGAATTATGTTAGCAAAAGCATGATGCATGATTTTATGATTTCGTGCAATGCAGAAGTAATTACCAAATTCATAATTCTGTAAGGAGCAGATTTTTAATACCTACGTTATTAGAACACACCAGATTTATTGTCTTGAATCCAGCCTTGGAAGTTAATAAAATGCGGTTGTCAGTGTTGCAAATACCCGTTAAATCTTATGTGTTATTTTGTGTGCATACAAACCATCCATGAGGAAATGAAGCCTAGTAAGAAGTTCTAGGAAGGTTTACAGATGACTATATTTCTCTCTGCAACAGTCTAATGCTTGCTCAATTCTGTGTCCTTATTTAAATTAAAGGAGGTTTGGTTTAATCTTATATTTCCACAAAGTTTTAAGTGTAATTTTAGAATAGTCTCTTAAATATTTAATTAATAATTTTCCCATACACACACACACACACACACACACACACACCCGACTAGCATACTACTTAGAAGAAAACAGTTCAAAAATGATAGAATTATCTTAATGTTATATTTTAAAGTGTGGTATTTGACACCTGGCTAGATCCATAGTTATTTCTTTCCAGGATATATTTTCAGACAGTGGGCAGTGGAGATTCACACTAGAGAAGTTCTTGAGAATTTGAGACTATTGAAAACAAACCTTCCTTTCACTGTGGATTGCCACACCCTGGTCCCACGTAATCATTGCAAGTGTCAATTAGAAGAAAAAAATTTGTGGATTTATTCCAAACTGGATATACTACAGGCTGATATAACATTAGGGTTGGGAGTTTAAATATTCTTTACTCATAGCTCTACCAAAGAAAGAATCATTTTTGGAGATGGAAGAGAATGAAACCTTTGAGGAAGGCCTTCCCCCAAGGCGAGAGTTGGATGCTCACACAGCGTGGGTACCTCTTCCCCACAGGGCCATGCGTTTCCCTCTGAGGCTTCCCCAGCCTCTGACCCTGCTCCCATCTCCCCAACTCCATTCAACCTCCTCTTGCCCTTGGAGCCGTTGATAGGGTTGCTGCTGCATCTCGGCCCCCACTGCAATCAGTCCTTTTAGTTTCAGCCTCATGGGTAACCCATCCCAAGCATCTAGACTTCGGCAGTAACGTGGGGCAGAGCGTTTCAGCTTGTGAAGGTGTATGGGTGCTGGTTGGCATGGTCTCTGAATTTGTATGTTCGCTGTGCTCTGAGATACAGCAGCCAGGCATGAATTTCACTCTCCTCCCCACCCAAATATACCTACTTTGTTAGTCGCTCAGTCGTGTCCACCTCTTTTGTGACCCCATGGACTGTATAGCCTGCCAGACTCCTCTTTCCATAGGCTTCTCCAGGCAAGAATACTGGAGTGGGTTTCCATTTCCTCCTCCAGGGGATGGTGGATTCTTTACCATCTGAGCCACCAGGGAAACCCTTTGTTCCCATTCAAAATTATACTTGTCCATGGATGATTCTTTAGGTCCAGAGCCAGCTACTCCTGCTCCCTGTCTAGCAGTGGGTACAATAAATGCAAGGTTACACTGGGATAAGAATATGTGTGCTGCTGTTAAAATTATGTGGCAGGGCAACCAAGCTGACTTGGAGTTGAAGGGATAAGATACAGTTCAAGGTCACTGGTAGAAGTAAGATTCAAAGGAAAACAATCATAGGCTTTTAGAGAACAGAGATATGGTGGAGGGGATTTTTTTGGGTGGGGGTTGTTGGTAGTGTTGTAGAGGGAAACAAAAAGAATAAGATTCAGCCAAAAAGTAAAAGTGAATTTCTTTTCGTGCGTTACCTTTTAATCTCAAGTCTTTGAGTTTTTGCATCTGTGCTGTCTTCTGTGTTGCTGCCAGATGTTGAGAACAGTCATCGCATAATTGCCTGGTGAGAGAGCTATTTCTGTGCATTCTGGGCCTGAACACACCAAGCAGTTCTGAGTGAATTCCACCAGTTGATCTGGAGGACATTGTTCATCTATCCATCTCTGCACTTGAGAGTTAATTTGCCAACTCTGATTGCATTCTACACGCCTTGACTCAGGTTGATCACACGTATCGGAATGTATCCATTTAGAAAAAAATGAACTTGGCTGTTTAGCCATGTAGCATTAATTGATGACATCTCTTGAGCGTGGATTTATGCGGCCATGCAGTCTTGTCTCGGGTTCAGTAAAGCCTTGTGTGAGACTCTCGATTTAGCTCACATTGTTGGGCTAATGACTGCGAATTAGTGCAGTTTGTCAGCAGCAGTAGGCTGCCACGAGAGCAGGAGTGTCCCGGTACGTCTTCTTCAGACTGATATATGAAATTGCACATCCCATTTATTTCTGTGCAACATTATAAACAACATCTGTGTCTCTGCTTCCCTGGCAAGGATGGAGCTGCTCAAATCTGAGATTTATACCATGGTTTATCATCGTCCCAGGTGATTTTCATGGCAACCTTCAAAGCTTAAACCAAGAGCTTAAAGTATTTATTGCTCAGGTGTGATCATCGATTGACTTAAATAATGTCTTGGAAATCAGTTTACTCTGTCAGCTGCTTGGTGCTATAGAAACCCACGTTTGACTCTTGGTGGTGTTTGGAATTTAGTTAGAGGCATCATGAGGCATGGCCTTGGGTTAGTCTTCATTGAAATACCTTTGTGGGACCGAATTTGAAATGGCCAAGCACGTTTGTCATTTTTAGTACCAGGTGATTATATTTTCTAGTGGCTTAGATGGTAAAGAACCCGCCTGCCAATGCAGGAGATGCAGGTTAGATCCCTGAATCAGGAAGATCCCCTGGAGAAGGAAATGGCAACCCTCTCCAGTGTCTTGCCTGGAGAATTCCACAGACAGAGGAGCCTGGAGAGAGAGAGTCCATGGGGTCACAAAGAGTCGGACACGACTGAGAGACTGACACTTTCGCTTTTTGATGTTTTTTTCTGCCTTACACAGTAAGCTGACGTTCTGCGTTGTGTTTGTGCAGCATTTAAACCCAACCCACCCCCTTTTACAAAGACTCCCCCCGTCATGCTCTGACTGAGTCCAGTTGTGGTTGGGATTCTGAACCCCTGCAGGTCCTTGGTTCGGGTGAATAGCGGTTGGGAGACTGGTGACGTCTTGTTGACTTAGATATGAACCATGGCACCTGGGGTACAGTGGGGCAAATTGTCACTGACATGAGGATGAGGTGAAAAGTATATGTCTGTAGGCTTTTATCTTTCCTTTACAGCTCGACACATGCTTCCCCCACGACAAGGGAAGAAAATCACAAGGACCGGAGCTTGTCTCTCTTTGGAACTCTCTAGAATTAGCTTGTCATGAAATGTAAAACTAATGTGCAGTTGTAAAAACCGTTGCCAGCTCTTTCCTCAGTGCTGCCTGATGGCTAAGTAGATTTGGAAATGAAAGGGGTTATTATAAAGTGATTACTGAATAGCTAGGTATGTCATTTTAAACAAGCAGCTAAAATCTCTCTGTTAGACACTCAGGCTCTAGTCTTGTTTTGTATCATTCATATTTAAGACATGATTTTGATTGTGGAGGAGTAATCAAGCACTAGGGGTAATTTAAGAAAAAAAATACATATATGGGGTGATATTTTCTTTCATTCCTTATTAAAATACATTAGAATTCAAATGAGGCATTCTCTAAAAATGTGTAACTATTAAGTAGGTACCAAATACAAAAATACGCATACCAGTCGGCTCTAGTTTAGAGCTGAAAATTCTTCACCTGAGGAAAAACTTTTCTTTTAAAATTCAAGCAAAGCCTATTGTAAAATAATGTGTTGAAAGTGGCACACATCAAAGAATGAATGGTTTAAAAATTATAACTCTTAATATCTTATTACTGTCAGTTTCATAGGGGAGAGGAGATGCCGCGAAGAATCTTAAAAGGAAAACATAAAATCAAAATAAAAAGAGGTCCAGTTAATGTAGGCTTTCTTTTGCTTTATCTTCTTTTTAAATACTTTTCCTGGGAATCACCATCTGTGTTAGTGACTTGAACAGTTATGTAACCTCCAAATCCTTCCCCGATTCCCCCCGACCTTGAGCTTTAGGTTTATCCTAAGGGCCATACCCGCTGTCTGTTCATGGATGGCTCAGGCAGCAAGCAGTCAGGCCCGTCACACCCCCAGCTCTTCCCCACTCTGGCCCCTGTCTTGGCAGGACTATCTTCCTGTCCCTGGTCCCACCCTCTCCCGACCGTCTAATGATGACATTCCGTGGTGTGTGGCTCCAGGATGTTTCCCGAGCTGCCATTCTCCTAGTCCAGGCTGGCTTGGCCATCACCAGAGGGTCCTCTGGGGAGAACCCAGCCTCGTACTTCTCCCTCCAGGCTCTCCCCATCTCAGTCCATCCTCTGCTGCCAACAGGCCGGCCCCCAGGTCTGCCCCACAGGCTCAGCAGGCTTCCTCTCCCCATAGAATTTAACTTCAGAAAGGATGAAAAAGCTAAGATATGTGGTATCATATTAATAACTTATTAGAAGTATTATCTGTGGATCTTCACAAAAATGTCTAATTAATTTTCAGTATGTCAGAATCCTGAGTATTTTTAACTCTAAATGGCAAATGGGTGATCTACTTTATTAAGATTATCCTATATGTTCCGTAGTTTTTAAGCCCCTCCTAAGAAACATGCAAATATTCAAGGAAGCATAGTTGTTTGTAATTTTTTAAGACAAGTTTCTGTAGCAAATTAACCAAATTCATAAGGAAATAAATATGTATCAGTGAACTGTGATTTCTTTTCAAAAGTTGAATGAGGAATGAACTGTAGTAATAATAAAACCCTTATTTGTGACAGTTTCCTTGTTCTTTTATTAAAGAACAGTTTTTTTCTTAAAGATGGAAAATATGGCTGAGCAAATGCCCTGGTGGTCCAGTGGTTAGGACTCTGCTTTCACTGCCAAGGGAGAGCCAGGGTTCAATTTCCTGGTGGAGGAACTATTAATAAATAGGAGGCTCTGAACAGGTAAAAAGTTTTAAATAAGATTTCTCTACTTGGTATCAACTAGAGACAATGGTTCTTATGGGTGAATCTAAAATGGTATTCAATTGGCTTTTTTTCAACCCTCATCACATTCTTTCCTAACCAGAAGTGACTGGCCTGGGTACGCTTTTCCTCTGGATGAAATAAACAGATCCAAACTTGTAAGATCCTTTTTGTGGTCATCACAGCTTTATGAGGGTTAGGGAAGGTCAATACACATTCTCCACCAATTTTTGACAGTTCTGAAAAACTCTGTGAAAATCACTTGCCTCCTCCTTTAATAGAGCCTGAAATAAATACCAAGAAAGTCTTTTACTGGAAGCTCATTTTTATTTCACACAACAGTTTCTTGTAAAGTTCATCTATAGGATGAATTACAGCTCGTTCATTGCAGGGCACCGGAACTACTGAAGACTCCGATTTGACTGTATAGCAGCAGTGTTCTTCCCGCAGGCGTGAACTTTACACTTTGGAAATGTCACCAAGGAGCTGAGGCAGAAACGGACCATTCCAATTGTTAGGGGAGCCATGTTTATAAAGCAGAAAGTAAGACAGAGATGCGCAAATCACAGCGCAGAACTTGGAAAGGCCTTTCATAGAAAACTGGTAAATACCACAGGAAAGGAGATGGTTTCTGAATTGACTTATGAAAACAAAGGAACTGATCTAGATGCTTGGTGTTTATTATACTGTGTTAGAATCCTTTTAACTAATGCATTGATTAGTGAACATAGGATCCTTATAGGATGAAGCATTTGTGTTAGACATGGAATCAGTAGTCAGTGAACTTGATGGTTACAGAAGACAGGAAAACATACAGAAATGTAATCAACCTGTGAACATGATGTGAACATGAGGATTTTGACAGTGTGGGTGTCTAGAAGCCTCAGAGTTTTTAACTAAGAAAAAATAGTCGTGAAAGAGACTGATTTTGAATCAAGATAGAAAGGGATTGAAAACTGCTTTTTTGCAGATAAAAAAGGTGACTAATACTGTATGTGTATGGATCTGTGGGACCAAATATATTAATTTTGGAGGGAGAATGGTATTTGGGATGCAACAAACAGATTCGCCTGACTGGTGTGCAAAGCAAGAATGGTTATGACCTGTTTGACAGGAGTGACTTACTCATGGAATCATTTTTATTTGGTTGCTATGATAAGAGGGCATCAATTAGAAGTCCTTAGATTGATTCAAACATACCATCAAAAAGGAAAGTCATGAGGGACAGACAGGATTAGGGAGGAATAGCTAAAACTGGTACCTTCATGAAAATTCAATTCATGTACTGTATGTGGATATATGGCTGTTGAAGTTAGTATTTGTGGTTAAAGGGTAAGTGAGTAAGTGGTATTTGTTTGCTGAAAAAAATCCACATACCTCTGTTAACATGCACACAGCGTATCTACTTCTGCACTGCTTTATCTTAAGTTTTGAAACCATCTGTTAAATTCCTTCAGACCTCTCAGTGCATGCAGCATGCCTATATCTTTTTGGTCGTGGAAGTTGTATGTTTTTGAACAGCACACAAATATACACACATAGACACACACACACCTATGCACACTGTTTCCAGCAGGACCACAGTGTATGGTTGTGCAGAATGTGCATGGTATAAGCATGCAGGGCCCATTCATTGCATGAACCCCATAGATTTATATGATTCTTATGCAGTTTTCCAGCAGATGACAATAAGTGCCTTAAGGAAGGTGTGTTTTCTGTTGTACACAAACATAGGTTGGAACATGTACAACATGTGTACACCGTGTACACAAACATGTTGTACCCATGGGTCAGCTGTGGCCTTGGACGGTTACCTTGCTCACGCTCTTCCCTCCTCACGCAGCCATCCCGAGCTCTGCATTAGGCCTCTCTGAGAATCCAGGAATGAAACAGAGTGAGGTTCAGAGCTGGGGTAGGCGTCAGAAGAAGCAACACCTGTCCCTGAGTGGCTGAGCCGGGCCTGAGACTCAGCCTGTACGATCCAGGGGTCTGGTGTCTGGGCCAAAAGCATCGCTGGTGAGATGCCTGTTACACATGTGAGTACATGGCTCCATAAAGCTCTTAAGGTCAAAGGCCCCCAGCCATGGGTGAATATCCAGAACGTCTTCAGTGATATGTTATCCTGCTTCCCTTAGGTCTGGCTGTCAGAAACCGCAGTCTTTCTCTCCTAAGAATCAAGGGTAGACTGTCCTGCAGGAAGAGAATTTCAAAGAGCCAGCAGAGTTTCTGGGATATTCATGCCTTCCTGTGATAACCTTCTTTTAAGTTATTATGTTGTTTTTCAGTCGCTAAGCTATGTCTAACTCTTTGTGGCCCCATGGACTGCAGCACACCAGGCTTCCCTGTCCTTCACTATCTGTATTTGACATAAAAGCAAAAGAATATATGTCATCTGCATAAATTGTGCTACATAGCAACATTAACTGACTCTTTAGCTTAAAAATAGAGCCTCCTTAGAGCCTCTGCATCTAACTGTTTGCTTCTCATTTTATTCCCCTGCCTCTAGGACTGAGATCACCAGTATCCTAAGTTTCTATGGATATTTGTCCTGTTTTTCTCTTCTTTCTTCATTTAAGTGGTTTTAACATATATGTATGCTTTAATTCCCTTTTGCCGGTTTTTCAGTGTTATAAAATCATATCATAGTTCTCTACTGCAACTTGAGTTTTTCACTCAATTCTGTATTTTCACAATTCGTTATTGTTTCATTCATAATCACTGGAGGAAGGTGTGTTTTTGAAACCATCTGTTAAATTCCTTCAGAACTCTCAGTGCATGCAGCATGCCTATATCTTTTTGGTCCTGGAACTTGTTATCTGTCTGTTTTCTGCTCAGTAGATATTTAGGTTGTTTCTGCGTTTTTCTCTCTTATTCTTTTGTCAACAATGCTGCTAAGAACATTTCTGTACATATCTCCTGGCACCCCCAGGGAAGACTTTCTGTAGGAGTGCATATCTCCTAGTGCCCCCAGGGAAGAATTTCTCTAGGTGTGTGTATCTCCTGGCACCCCCAGGGAAAAAGTTCTCCAGCAGTGTGCTTCTCACTCTTCTGCTGCAGTATGAAATGTATTTTACATTGTGGACACAGTCAAACACACACCTGTGAATTCACAAGAGCTTGTGTATGTAAACTAAAACAAAAACTGCACAGTCCTCACCTTCTAACTTAAAATGTATTTGAATGTTTTAGTTTCTTTGTGTGTGTGTGTGTGTTTGTGTGTGCATGCACCCAGTTGTATCCAACTCTTTTTGACCCCATGGCCTGGTAGACTGCGGTCCATGGGGTCGCACAGAGTAGGACACAACTGAAGTGACTTAACATAGCATAGCATAGCATAGTCTTAAGACCCAAGGGCCCAACCTGCATTCTAAAAAAACACTCCTCTTTTTTTGTGGCATCTTTGTCAGGTTTTGGTATTAGGGTGATGGTGGCCTCACAGAATGAGTGTGGAAGTTTACCTTCCTCTGCAATTTTCTGGAAGAGTTTGAGTAGGATAGGTGTTAGCTCTTCTCTAAATTTTTGGTAGAATTCAGCTGTGAAGCCGTCTGGACCTGGGCTTTTGTTTGCTGGAAGATTTCTGATTACAGTTTCAATTTCCGTGCTTGTGATGGGTCTGTTAAGATTTTCTATTTCTTCCTGGTTCAGTTTTGGAAAGTTGTACTTTTCTAAGAATTTGTCCATTTCTTCCACATTGTTCATTTTATTGGCATATAATTGCTGATAGTAATCTATTATGATCCTTTGTATTTCTGTGTTGTCTGTTGTGATTTCTCCATTTTCATTTCTAATTTTATTGATTTGATTTTTCTCCCTTTGTTTCTTGATGAGTCTGGCTAATGGTTTGTCAATTTTATTTATCCTTTCAAAGAACCAGCTTTTGGCTTTGTTGATTTTTGCTATGGTCTCTTTTGTTTCTTTTGCATTTATTTCTGCCCTAATTTTTAAGATTTCTTTCCTTCTACTAACCCTGGGGTTCTTCATTTCTTCCTTTTCTAGTTGCTTTAGGTGTAGGGTTAGGTTATTTATTTGACTTTTTTTCTTGTTTCCTGAGATATGCCTGTATTGCTATGAACCTTCCACTTAGCACTGCTTTTACTGTGTCCCACAGGTTTTGGGTTGTTGTGTTTTCATTTTCATTCATTTCTATGCATATTTTGATTTCTTTTTTGATTTCTTCTGTGATTTGTTGGTTATTCAGCAGCATGTTATTCAGCCTCCATATGTTGGAATTTTTAATAGTTTTTCTCCTGTAATTGAGATCTAATCTTACTGCGTTGTGGTCAGAAAATATGCTTGGAATGATTTCAATTTTTTTGAATTTACCAAGGCTAGATTTATGTGCAGGATGTGATCTATCCTGGAGAAGGTTCCATGTGCACTTGAGAAAAAGGTGAAATTCATTGTTTTGGGGTGAAATGTCCTATAGATATCAATTAGGTCTAACTGGTCTATTGTATCATTTAAAGTTTGTGTTTCCTTGTTAATTTTCTGTTTAGTTGATCTATCTATAGGTGTGAGTGGGGTATTAAAGTCTCCCACTATTATTGTGTTATTGTTAATTTCCCCTTTCATACTTGTTAGCATTTGTCTTACATATTGCAGTGCTCCTATGTTGGGTGCATATATATTTATAATTGTTATATCTTCTCAGATTGATCGTTTGATCATTATGTAGGCCAATATCACTGATGAACATAGATGCAAAAATCCTTAACAAAATTCAAGCAATCAGAATCCAACAATACATTAAAAAGATCATACATCATGACTAAGTGGACTTTATCCCAGGGATGCAAGGATTCAATATCCACAAATCAATCAATGTAATACACCACATTAACAAATTGAAAAATAAAAGCCATATGATTATCTCAATAGATGCAGAGAAAGCCTTTGACAAAATTCAACATCCATTTATGATAAAAACTCTCCAGAAAGCAGGAATAGAAGGAACATACCTCAATATAATAAAAGCTATATATGACAAACCCACAGCAAACATTATCCTCAATGATGAAAAATTGAAAGCATTTCCCCTAAAGTCAGGAGCAATACAAGGGTGCCCACTGTCACCACTGCTATTCAACATAGTTTTGAAAGTTTTGGCCACAGCAGTCAGAGAATAAAAAGAAATAAAAGGAATCCAAATTGGAAAGGAAGAAGTAAAACTCTCACTGTTTGCAGATGGCATGATCCTCTACATAGAAAACCCTAAAGACTCCACCCGAAAGTTACTAGAGATAATCAATGAATATAGTAAGGTTGCAGGATATAAAATCAACACACAGAAATCCCTTGCATTCCTATACACTAATAATGAGAAAACAGAGAAATTAAGGAAACAATTCCATTCACCATTGCAACGAAAAGAATAAAATACTTAGGAATATATCTATCTAAAGAAACAAAAGACCTATATATAGAAAACGATAAAAACTTGGTGAAAGAAATCAAAGAGGACACTAACAGATGGAGAAATATATCATGTTCATGGATCGAAAGAATCAATATAGTGAAAATGAGCAATCTATAGATTCAATGCAATCTCTATCAAGCTACCAACGGTATTTTTCACAAAGCTAGAACAAATAAATTCACAATTTGTATGGAAATACAAAAAACCTCAAATAGCCAAAGCAATCTTGAGAAAGAATGGAACTGGAGGAATCAACCTGCCTGACTTCAAGCTCTACTACAAAGCCACAGTCATCAAGACAGTATGGTACTGGCACAAAGACAGAAATATAGATCAGTGGAACAAAATAGAAAGCCCAGAGATAAATCCATGCACCTATGGACACCTTATCTTTTACAAAGGAGGCAAGAATATACAATGGAGAAAAGACAATCTCTTTAACAAGTGGTGCTGGGAAAACTGGTCAACCACTTGTAAAAGAATGAAACTAGAACACTTTCTAACACCATACACAAAAATAAACTCAAAATGGATTAAAGATCTAAACGTAAAACCAGAAACTATAAAACTCCTAGAGGAGAACATAGGCAAAACCCTCTCCGACATAAATCACAGTAGGATCCTCTGTGACCCACCTCCCAGAATATTGGAAATAAAAGCAAAAATAAACAAATGGGACCTAATTAAAATTAAAAGCTTCTGCACAACAAAGGAAACTATAAACAAGGTGAAAAGACAGCTTTCAGAATGGGAAAAAATAATAGCAAATGAAGCAACTGACAAACAACTAATCTCGAAAATATACAAGCAGCTCCTGTAGCTCAATTCCAGAAAAATAAACGACCCAATCAAAAAATGGGCCAAATAACTAAACAGACATTTCTCCAAAGAAGACATACAGATGGCTAACAAACACATGAAAAGATGCTCAACATCACTCATTATCAGAGAAATGCAAATCAAAACCACAGTGAGGTACCATTTCACACTAGTCAGAATGGCTGCTATCCAAAAGTCTACAAGCAATAAATGCTGGAGAGGGTGTGGAGAAAAGGGAACCCTCTTACACTGTTGGTGGGAAGGCAAACTAGTACAGCCACTATGGAGAACAGTGTGGAGATTCCATAAAAAACTGGAAATAGAAATGCCATACAACCCAACAATCCCACTGCTGGGCATATACACCAAGGAAACCAGAATTGAAAGAGACATGTGTACCCCAATGTTCATCGCAGCACTGTTTATAATAGCCAGGACATGGAAGCAACCTAGATGTCGATTAGCAGATGAATGGATAAGAAAGCTGTGGTACATATACACAATGGAGTATTACTCAGTCATTAAAAAGAATACATTTGAATCAGTTCTAATGAGGTGGATGAAACTGGAGCCGATTATACAGAGTGAAGTAATCCAGAAAGAAAAACACCAATACAGTATACTAACGCATATATATGGAATTTAGAAAGATGGTAACGATAACCCTGTATGCGAGACAGCGAAAGGGACACAGACATATAGAACAGTCTTTTGTACTCTGTGGGAGAGGGTGAGGGTGGGATGATTTGGGAGAATGGCATTGAAACATGTGTAATATCATATGTGAAACAAATCGCCAGTCTAGGTTCAATGCATGATATAGGATGCTCAGGGCTGGTGTACTGGGATGACCCAGAGGGATGGTATAGGGAGGGAGGTGGGAGGGGGTTTCAGGATGGGGAACATGTGTATACCTGTGGCGTATTCATGTTGATTTATGGCAAAACCAATACAATATTGTAAAGTAATTAACCTCCAATTAAAATAAATAAATTTATATTTAAAAAATTAAAATAAAATAAAAGACACTCCTCTAAGTCAGAGTTTCTCAGACTTTAATGTGCAAAGGAAGATTCGGCTTCTGGCCATTTGGGGAGGTGGGGCCCGAGCATCTGTATTTCTAAATGAGCTGCCAGGTGTTACCAGTGCTGACTCTTCACCCCTTGTAATAGGCAACATGTGGGCTCAACCTTTCTGCTCCTCGGTAGGGAATGCATAAGTAAACTACAGTTAACTTCCTTAATGGAATTTGATCTGTATATATGATACATGTATACATTTGATATAGATCAGTTAAAATGATCTATATGATCCATCTGTAGGTCTAAGCCAGATCTATGAATTTCAGCTTGGCTGATGTGGAACCCATCAATCTGCAGAGAATGGTAGCATTTGTGTAAAATTTTAGGCATCCTGGACACTTGTAATAAAAGTACAAAACCATGTCTGAGAGTGATGTATAATAACCTTGAGTTAGCCTACAGGACCCTGGAAAGGATTTATATCAGCAGTATTTTATTTCTTTAATCAAAAGTGCTCTGAGGCAAAACACCAATGTTAATATTTGATATTAGTAGGTACACAGGCGACTGTTTTATGTTATACTTTTCAATGTGTTTTTTTTTTTAAACTTATTACTTGAAATTTTAAAAACCTTAAATTAACACCAGGAAAGAACACTTTGTATTTGAAAGAAGAACATCTTTCAACCACTGTTGGACTCCTAGCCTTATTCTGAAAAGTTAATCAATTCAGGCAGAATAAATTATGAGAAACATTACTGTCAGTGAGTCTGTTATCAATGCCAGCACTTCTTTATTGTGGAAGATTGTCAATTGTGAATCGTTTATTCCATCTTTTTTTCCAGCTCCCATTCAACTATTAAGAATATTAAATCTTAAAATTCTTTAAAAGAAAATATTCTAAAAGTTTCGGTGACATTATCCTGAATCGAGACACCAAAAATGACTAACCAAAGGCCAAATTTGTGTTCTTTTACTGTAGGTTTTGTAATGTACAAACCGAAAACTAAACAGAGCATGTGCACAGCATGCTCTCTTAGGGTCACTTAGGGTCACCTGAGGCACAGGTAGCTGCCCCTCCAGGCTGTCAGCCATCGCTCACGTTCAGGGTGTGGGTGCAGCCCCACCCTCTTGCCTGAGAGGGTCTGCATTCACACCTTGGTCAGTGTCCTCATCATTTCTTATGTAAGATCGTCTTTACATTTCCTGTAAATCATGAATAGAAATTCCTGCTTTCATCTGTAATCAAATTAGATTGATCAATAGGATTGATACATGGAGAGTCCAGTTCCCAGCAAGGTTACTTACCTTTAGGATTTAGGCTGAGTACAAACCAGCACCTGTAATACAGAAAAGATATGGTAAAGAACGCATCCATCCTAAACCAAGAAATATGGGAGGAATTTGCTTCTATGTGAGGCCTGGCATGGCTGCCCTTTCCTTCGTTATTCAAGAAGACTGTTTTCTCAGCTATTGATTTAGTACTATTTTTGTTTTTGTTTTGTTGTTGTTTACTTGCTAAGTCTTACCCAACTCTTTGTGACCCCATGGACTGTAGCCTGCCAGACTCCTCTGTCCATGGGATTTCCTGGGCAAGAATACTGGAGTGGGTTGCTAGTTCCTTCTCCAGGGTCTCTTCCTGACCAAGAGATTGAACCCGGGTCTCCTGCATTATAGGCAGATTCTTTACCGTCTGAGCCACCAGGGAAGCTGAAACTATGGAAAATAGCAGCTAATTCAAAACCTATAGCTCTGTCGCTTACGATCAGTGCTCCTGTGCCTGGAATCTTTGTTGCTTGTGTGTTAGTCATTCAGTCGTTTCCAACTTTTTGTGATCCCATGGACTGTAGCCTCCAGGTTCCTCTGTCCATGGAATTTTCCAAGCAAGAATATTGGAGTGGATTGCCGTTTCCTACTCCAGGGATCTTCCCAAGGCAGGGATCAAACCTGGGTCTTTTGAAGTGCAGGCAGATTCTTTACTGTCTGTGTCTTTGCTGCTTAGGAATATTAAATAAGTGGGAAGGCCAACATAGCATCAGTTAAACCAGCCTTTGCTCTGATTTAACTGTATACCAAAGTAAATAAAGCTGTTACTTTATTGTTTTGTCACCTTCTTTTGTGTGACTAGCGAGGCAGAAGTTTAGTAGCTGAAGATGCCAGAAGGGACCCACCCTGCCATTCTGGGTGTCATTCCTTTTATTGCAATAGACCTCTGGAAAGTCCATGAAGAGGCAGAAAAGAGAAACCTGTTAGCAGGAGCCTCTGTTTGTAATCTGTGTTTTTGATTATCAATGACAGGATTCTAAAATTACACCCAGATGTATCTCACAGGTTCTGAAATTGAGTTTCTGAAAAAGCAGTGTAGTTGTAATGAAAGGTAAAGGGCAGGGTTCCAGAGAAACGAGCTGTGAATTGAACCTGCAATGGAAATTGATCCTATCACTCAGTTTCTGCCCTTATCCGTGGAAGAACAGGACTGGCCATATGAGGAGGCGGGGTCCCTGGTTAAATAGGATTGCCAGAGTGCTGGAGGCCAGAACCAGCTCGCTGGTCCCTCAGGTCAGGGCTGCAAGTGTCAGGTGTCTGCTTGAAACCTGACTTGAAGTGGCAGGAAGAGAACAAAGGGGAAGATGCTGCCAGTGGTGCTGGCAGGGAAACCAGTGAGAACTCCCTGCTGAAGCTTCAGGCATGACAGCCACCACACCCCTCAGGGATACCGCTCTGGTCACTTACTGTGAGCCCATGGGCCCAGACTGGGCCTCCTGGCCTCATGACTGGTGCCAACGATGCCTTCCGGTACCCATTCCGCTGAGGGCCAAGGGATTGTGAAGAGAAGTTACTGGCCTTGGAATCCACACACGTCCTCCAAAACATCTTTAGGATCATGAGAAAAGATAGACATATATTCCCTACTACCCTGTCATCTGGCTTCCCTGGTGGCTCAGATGGTAAAGAAAGTGAAGTGAAGTCGCTCAGACGTGTCCGACTCTTTGCGACCCCATGGACTACATCCTACCAGGCTCCTCTGTCCATGGAATTTTCCAGGCAAGAGTACTGGAGTGGGTTGCGGAGACGCTTTACCCTCTGAGTAAAGAATCTGCCTGCAATGCAGGAGACCCAGGTTCGATCCCTGGGTCGGGAAAATCCCCTGGAGAAGGGAATGGAAACCCACTCCAGTATTCTTGCCTAGGAAATCGCATGGACAGAGGAGCCTGGCAGACTACAGTCCATAGGGTCTCAAACAGTTGGACACCACTTAGTCACTGAGCATGTACACAGAATGTGGTTCAGCAAATTGAAGACACTCCCTGAATTTCATAGCAAGTGAGTAACTGGACTCAGATTGGTACCCAAGGCTCCTACGACCACCTCCAGTGGCATTCGTTGTTATAGAAGAGTGTCTTTTTGTCACCTCCAGGACAGCTTCTCCTATTCAGGGAGCAGATTTATTTGTTTAGGTTTGGCTGTGCTGGGTCTTCATTGCTGTGTGCAGGCTTTCTCTGGTTTGGGAGAGCAGGGGCTACTCTCTGGTTGTGGTGTGGGGGCTTCTCATTGCAGCGGTTTCTCTCGTTGTAGTGCACGGGCTCTAGGCACGTGGGCTTCAGTAGTTCCAGCACACGGGCTCAGTAGTTGAGGCACAGATGCTGATCAGGTGTGGTTTGCTGGACCTAGAGCACGCAGGCTTCAGTATTTGTGGTGCACCGGCTCAGTAGTTGTGGTGCACGGACTTAGTTGCTCTGAGGCACGTGGAATCTTCCTGGACCAGGGATTGAACCCATGTCGCCTGAATTGGCAGGTGGATTCTTATCCACTGCTCCACCAGGGAAGTCCAAAATTAAAATATTTAGGAAAAGAAATATTCTGTTTGGAAAAGCTTCTGCAAGATGGTTTTGTTTGCACTGATCAGGAACAAGATGCAAACCAGTCTGGACAACCTGCTTCCATTTAAGACTCAGGACTCACACAGCCTCCATCTCTGGTCTCTTAATACCATTCGTGACAATCGGGGTTCTGGGGACTTGGTTGTAGAGGTGGTTGTCTGTGCTAGGCTTAGCTATTTGACTTGGTGAGTTTACAGGAAGTCATCACTTTACCATGATGGGATTCTGAGAGGTAATAACAGACGGGAAGAGAGCATGTACTTCAAGACAGCTTGACCAGTAGACAGAGCCTTCGTTGTTTTATCCTGGGGCTTAATTCACAAGTGTTTGTTCTTGGCTAAGGAGTATTAAAATGATGCAGGCTTATTTCTGCAGGAGAAAATAGTTTTTCTAGTGAAATTAAGTTATTACTGCACTGCTTGTTGAAATTAATATCTGAAGCATTTAGTCATTTAGTAAGTAAAATTGATGAAAACCTTGGAAAAGTGCTTTAGAACAGTCCTTGTGGAGACTTGTGATTAATAGGGAAAGGAGTGCAGATGCACATTAATCTGTTTATATAAGGGATCTGGAATGTATTAAAAGTTTTTGTAAGCATTCAACTAATGAAGCGTTATATAAAATTAGACATTGCCTTTAGATGGTCAAAATTCACTAGACTGGAAAACACTTTCAGTGTTATCACTAGGTAACTTATTTGTGATATTTTCCCAAACACTAGTAATTTAAATATGAAAAAACTGATTCAGTAAAATGGAACGTTCCATGAGCATCTTCCACTCAGGATTCTCCAGGGAGATTTTTCCTCACTTGTCCTTGGTTCCTAGAGTTATTACAGGACAGAGTAGTGTGAATGGTCATGATTAACCTTGTGTTAGGGTTTGAACAGATAGATAACTGGCAGATAAACCCCGTCTCACAAATGCAAACCCAGAACATTATTTCACAGGAATTGTTTCATTTGTTGAAGACCACAAGAAAAGGGGGTTCCCTAAGTTCTCTCTAGGCCCTAAATAATGGAGAAAACAAGGAATTTACACACAATGAAAAGCAAGATATGAACATCAGTGATAATCCAAACAGGTTTCTTCTGGTGGCTAAAAAGTATACGTGTGGTTGTCTGGAAAACCAAGGCTGGGGAATGTGGCCTGGGACCCAGCTTCCATGGAACCAGAGGGAGTAGGGGGAAGGGTTCTTCCCAGCACTTTTGTCCCAAGGTTACATTCACAGGACTTTATTCTGGTTTACATCCCTTGATCTTGTTTCTGGTGGAGTTTTACGGGTCTTAACGTGTGGTTTTTTAAAAAATCTGATTCTCTATTTTGGTGGACACTCTACAGTAGAGTGGCAACAGCATATGTTTCATTGTCAAACATACAAATGCAGAGCCACGGTCAGTCCTTGACCTTGGGCAACTTGTTGACCCCATCATGGTCACAATGTTTTCATTTCTATCTTGGGAAAAACTGGATTGTTAAGGAGTGGAGATTATATACACAAAACAACCCATACATAGGAAGTGCACACACAGGACACGGTGGCTGTTATTTCTCCAGTTTTCGTGGTTATTTCCCCTTTCCAATTATAGATCTCTTTATAGATCATAAATGGTAACCACCTTCAGGAAAACAAAAATCAAAATATATGGATCAATTGAACGTATGGATATACTAAAGTAAATATTTTAGATTAGGTGCTCCCCAAACCCATAAAAGGTAAACTTCTTAGAAAGATGCAAGGTACATCATAGGGCTCAGTATATGTTTTATAATTAGTTATTAGTGTATTTTCATCATATTTCCGTAAATAAGTTTAAGCTTTCTCATAAATAACAAGGTGCTACTGTATGCACGGGGTACTGTATTCAGTATCCTGTGAGAAACCATAATGGAAGAGAATATCAAAATAAAATATATATGTATAACTAAATCACGTTTCTATATGGCAGAGATTACAACATTGTAAATCAACTGTACTTCATTAAAAAATAAATATGCATGAAAAAGCTTTCTCTGTATATATTCTTTCTCTTAAGCCAATCAGAATGCTCATGTTCCTGCAAATCATTTAGATTTCTAAGCTTCAAACTCTGTCCCTGGAGCTTGGGGTGAGGAACAACACTGAGACCTGATCAGGGGTAGGAAAGAATTACTTCAGTAGAGACTGTGTAGAATTCTCTGTAAATCAAAATCTGAAAAGGCTGGAGTTCTGCTCAGAAGTTTATACTCTTTAATCATTGTATTTCATGCTGAATTTGCAAGCTTTTACTTTTATGTTTTCTAATTCCATAATTATGAATTAATTTAAAAAGATAAAAAGTATATGCATCAGTTAGCATGAAGATTAGTTTTGTGTATCAGAACCCCAGAGGAAAGAGCCTTAAACAAAAGCACTGTATTTCCCTCTAATGAAAATTTGGGGAGTAGACCATTCAGGGCTCGTACGGTAGCCCAGTGATTACCAGGAAACCCATTTCTGTGTTGTCATTGCTTTGAATCCTGCATGTTTAAGTGCATCATGGTCCATCATGGCTGCATGAGTGCAAGCTGTCCTAAGTCGAGCTAACAGGACAGAAGGAGGAACAAAGATGGGGAGCCCCTTCCTCTCAAGGAGACCCCCCGGAAGCCATTCCCGACGTCTCACCTTGTATGCCATCCACCAAAACTTGGGTTCAAGGATCAGACTTCACTGCTTAAGAGGATGGAAACTGTAGTCTTTATTCTGGGTGGCGTTATGCCCAGCTAAGTGTTAGAGAGTTTATTCATATGGAAGAAGAGAAAACAAGATATTGGAGACCAATATAATTATCTGTGGCACCTAAGCTTCACCAGAACTTTTATTATCCTTTTCTCTTATGTTTTCTTTTTCCTTCTTTTCCTCATTAGATCCCATGCGTGGGCCAAGGAAGCTGGAAGTCGTGGAAGTCAAATCTCGACAGATCACCATCCGCTGGGAGCCCTTTGGGTATAACGTGACCCGTTGCCATAGCTACAACCTCACAGTCCACTACTGTTACAAAGTTGGAGGGCAGGAACAGGTGCGAGAGGAAGTGAGCTGGGACACAGAAAACTCACACCCCCAACACACCATCACCAACCTCTCGCCCTACACCAACGTCAGCGTGAAGCTCATCCTCATGAATCCGGAGGGGCGGAAGGAGAGCCAGGAGCTCGTAGTACAGACGGATGAAGATCGTGAGTACTTTGAAGTGATGTGTTTATATCAAACATGCAGTCTTTCAAAAATGAAGCTTGTGTTTCTTTCTAACTGAGATCTTTACAATGAAAATGGAAGAAAATTGCTTACCATGTTGAATAACGTGTCTGTGCTGCATCTGCTGAAACACTGATTAAAAAAGGTGAAGACAATAAAGATACAGAGGCTTGTTTTAACTTTTATGTCATATAATTAGTTTTCTACATACGATAATCCTACATGGCTCTGAACAGTTCTTCGTTCAAATTTTGTCATCATGTTGGGACTGAGGTGTTGTTTGGGTATTAGATTATCTATAGGAAAGACTTATTCATATGGCATTCTGAAACATTTTTCATAATTCAGATTAAAATTCAGCCCCAGATAGAGGCTGCCTTTGCTCTTCAGCACAGTGCTAAGAAATTACCACATGAGGTCGGTGGTCAAGTAATAGTCATTCTTTTCCGTAGGAACAATGTAATTGAATATTACCTCAATAACCGAGATTTCAATAAATAGACTTCTATTAATATGTGTCAGAGTACTTCTGGAGTACTTAGTAGTAGATCATTAGTATTCTAGAAGCCTTGTTAATATGAACAGTGATATTACTGTCTGTTTTATCTTTCTGCCTTGAGGGTTTTTTCAAACTATATGTTAAATTGAAGTCTAGTTAATTTGCAATGCTAGCTTCAGGTGTACTGCAGAGTTTTATATATATCAATATAAATATATATGTATAAGTTTATATATATCATATATATGATATATATAAAATTCTGCAGTACACCTGAGGCTAACAATGCATATATACATGTATATATACAACTGAATAAATATTAATATAGGTATATATTCTTGTTAAGATTCTTTTCCATCATAGGTTATTCCAAGATATTAAGTATAGTTCTTATCTATTTTATATACAGTAGTGTGTGTATGTTCATCTCTACTTTCTACTTTATTTCTTCCCGCTCCCTCCTTCCCGTTTGGTAACATAAGTTTGGTTTCTGTCTGGGAGTCTACTTCTGTTTGTCAGTAAGTTCATGTGTATCATTTTTTTTAATTCCACATGTAAGTGATATCATGTGATGTTTGTCTTTGACTTCCTTCACTTAACATGTTGATAGATTGTTCTTTTCTCTCAGCTTCCACTGCCTACATCCAGATCTCATTATTTTATTCTGAAACTTCTGTAGTAGTTTCTGACCTTTCTTTGTGGTCCCAACTTCTCCCATTCCAGGGCCCCCTACCCACTCACTAAACTTATATGTAAAATACCTTTTTATCACCTCACTGTCTCCACAAGAGTCATCAGTGACTCTCCTTGCCCAAATCTGAATTGTCAAGGTCCTTGCTGTTCCTGGTTCAGACTCTAGAACTGGGAGCCTCTTCTCCCACACAGGGCATCCTGCAGAGCAGTCCTCTGGGCACAGGTCCTGCGTGCACACCCCTCGCATCCTGAGCGCCCCCACAGTCTGTTCTCCTCTGCACATCCCTCCCACCTGGCTGCCTCCATTCCACCTCCTCCACTACCCTCCAGAGTGCTCCTTACTTTCAGACCCTTCATGAAGCTGTCTCCAACTCTTCCCACCCTTATTCTCCACATTCTCTGACCTTGTTGCACTTGACAAGATCTTTAAATATCTGAGCCTTAATTTCCTTGTCTGAGAAGCAAGAATCATACAGTTCTTCAGCATTTTAGGGTTAGAAGGCATTTTCATCCAGGGCTGTTTGTGTTTGAAGAGAAGAGTCTTTAATAGGTGAGTGTTATTATTGTTGTTGTAACAGATCAAAGCAACTTCTCTTGACCCTTACTTATTCTCTCATTATATTACACGTAATTTTTCCCTTTTAACTGTAAACTATTTGAGAGAAGAAGCCATCTATTTTTTTTTTCTATAGCAATATGGATGATATTGAGTAGGCAATAAGCACTCAAAATACTTTGTTAGTCATTAATAGAAGAGTAAAGTTTGCTAATAATCTTTTAATTCAGGCTTAAATCGGCAGTAGTTTTCCATCATGCGAGTGGAATGTCAAATTCAGTCTTTCGTAGAGATAAGAGATGTTATGCTGAGGCGTGAACCCACCGAAACTTTGAGGTTTCAAATTGACATGAACGGAGAATTCTGTTAAGTGCTGTTGAAACATGAGGTTAGAATAAGTTACTTATCCATTAGTGTGTTTATTTATTTATTTATTTTTCAATTTTCTGAATGTTGAGCTTTATTTTTTATTATTATTATTTTTTTACTTTACAATATTGTATTGGTTTTGCCACACATCAACATGAATCTGCCACGGGTGTACACGTGTTCCCAATCCCACCTTCCCCCCACACACACACCATCCCTCCAGGTCATCCCAGCACACCAGCCCCAAGCATCCTGCACCCTGCATCGAACCTAGACTGGCGATTCGTTCCTTATATGATAGTATACATGTTTCAATGCCATTCTCCCAAATCATCCCACCCTCTCCCTCTCCCACAGAGTCCAAAAGACAGTTCTATATATCTGTGTCTCTTTTGCTGTCTCACATACAGGGTTATTGTTACCATCTTCCTAAATTCCATATATATGTGTTAGTATACTGTATTGGTGTTTTTTTTCTGGCTTACTTCACTCTGTATAATCGGCTCCAGTTTCATCCACCTCATTAGAACTGATTCAAATGTATTCTTTTTAATGTCTGAGTAATACTCTATTGTGTATATGTACCACAGCTTTCTTACCCATTCATCTGCTGATGGACATCTAGGTTGCTTCCATGTCCTGGCTATTATAAACAGTGCTGCGATGAACATACTTATCCATTAGTGTGTTTAAAGTAGCTTGCTAGTCCCTGGAGTTGGGCATGCATGACTTCCAAACAAAAACCTATTGGTTTCATAGCATATCAGCATCCAGTTAATTAGAAAAACTTTTATTTCAAATTATATTTCTAAACAAGAACAAAAGAAAAAAGACTTCAAAAAAAGCAGGAAAGGACAGAAAGAGAAAAATGGATAATACTGAGCTCTAAGAAAAACAATTGAAGTGTCACTATCTGCCACTAATAAAGGCCACAATTCATTGTACATTGTGAGTTTTATTATACTATAATAATTTTGTTTAAATATCATTTATGGGAAATATGTGGGAAAGATATATCTTTTATTGCTGTTATGAGTGTCACTAGACAGGGCTCAATTCCACAAACTTAGATATATTATGGTTCTATACTCCAAATCATGAATTTCTACAACTTCTAAAAACCAGTGCCAGACCTAAGTTCCCGTGAAGTGCTATCTTCCTAATTTAACTAACCTCTCTGGTATTTTATTTTAATCACTTGATCTGTTCTTGACCTAAAAGCAATTATATGAATCCCATTTAGGTTTTCCTGTTGTTAACATTTTCATGGTTACAAGGCCTCCAGTACATTTTATTAAGTTTATCCTTTTAAGATACCCTCTGTTCAACATCAATTTGACAATCTCTTTTTAAAATTTTAGTCCCATTTATACTAATTGAATTAAATCAAAGATTTTTTTTTCTAAGTTTTTGCCCTCCTTGCACCTGTACATAGATTAATGAATGTCAAAGTGTTAGTTGCTCAGTTGTGTCCGACTCTTTGTGACCCCATGGACTGTAGCCAGCCAGGCTCCTCTGTCTGTGGGATTCTCCAGGTAAGACTAGAATGTGTAACTATTTCGTTCTCCAGGGGAACTTCTGAACCCAGGCATCGAACCCGGGTCTGCTGCTTTGCAGGTGGATTCCTTACTATCTGAGCCACGAGGGAAGCCTCACATAGATTAATACACATTTTGAAGTCAAAATATTATCATAAAGCAGTAAAACCACACACATCATAATCATCTTGACACTTTTAGGAACTGATGACATCAAAATAAACACTGTCAAGGTCAAGGAGAAGAGAATGAGCTGAGCTTTCTCTGGTTTGGCCCATCATAGTCCAGCTTCTTATTGTGTTGAGCATTTTAGTCTCAGAGCCCAGAATCCAAATTTTCTTGGAACTCACCAGTATCATCACTCCTTAAATATCTTGTTTTTTTGCTTCACTGTAGTTTCACATCAATTCCTTCAATCTGGAACAACTGTAACTATTTTCATATATATATACATATTTAGAGTTTTGGAATTAGGGATCAACTTATTCCAACTTCCTCATTTTAGAAATGAGACATCTGATAACTAAGAAGGGTCAGTGCATTGCCTAGATTTCACTGTTTAATCCCTGGAAAGTCTTAAATCAGAGCCCAGGCCTCCATCTGAATCAGTGATATTTTTTCTGCTACACCCCACTTAGTTCTGTTTAGAATAGCTGTCAATATCCTCCCTCTATAGGAGAAGGCAATGGCACCCCACTCCAGTACTCTTGCCTGGAAAATCCCATGGACGGAAGAGCCTGGTAGTTTGCGGTCCATGGGGTCGCTAAGAGTCGGACACGACTAAGCAACTTCACTTTCACTTTTCACTTTCATGCACTGGAGAAGGAAATGGCAACACACTCCAGTGTTCTTGCCTGGAGAATCCCAGGGATGGGGGAGCCTGGTGGGCTGCTGTCTATGGGGTCGCACAGAGTCGGACATGACTGAAGTGACTTAGCGGCAGCATAGATAGCCCATCAACTAAACAAATATGTACAACCTTTGTGTCCTCTTGAAATGCTAGTCAGTCTTTCCAGTTGGCACAATCTCAGCAACTCTTAAGGGCTCCTCATACCCTCCACCAGCTAACAAAACATTTCTCTAGCCCTATCTTTTCAACGTTATTGAGATGTGTTTATCAAATCATGAGCTGACTTGGGTTGTTTGTCCTCTTTGGTTATTATGAATAGTGTTCCTGTTAATATTTGTGTACAAGCCTTCGAGTGACCAGTCTTTTCAGTTCCCTTGGATATATACCTAGGATTAAAGTTACTGAGTAGTTTATCTATGTTTAACCATCTTCCAAAATGGCTGCACCAGTTTACAGTCTCATGAATTAATGTGTAGGAATTTGCATCATTCCACATCCTTCTTTATTTCTGAACAATAAAAAAAGTTTATTTACAAAATAAAAAAAAGTTTATTTCCAAGACTTGAATTGTCTGATTCAAACATTTTAGAGAAAAATGGGATGAAATTCTTTTCTTTATAAAGACAGTATAGCCAAAATGGTTTTAAATTCCAGGTTTTTGCAAGAAAGTGGAATATATCTATTAAAATCTTTTGACTCAATAGAGAGTTAAAAACCTATTAAGTCTAGAAAAACTTTTCTTTCTTTCTTTCTTTTTTTTTTTTACTGAAATATGTATCGATTTTTCCCACTTCTAGTTCCAGGTGCTGTTCTTACTGAATCCATCCAAGGAAGTACCTTTGAAGAGAAGATATTCCTTCAATGGCGAGAACCAATTCAAACCTATGGTGTCATCACTCTATATGAGGTAAGATATACTGTTGTTAGTAATTTAATTTTTTACTATAACTTGTATGATTGCTCACCTATCTAGTATTTAAAAATACATAGTGGCATCATGTCTTTTAAGAAGTTGAATGCTTTCACTAGTTATAATGGTTACTGAATAGAAGCAAAATAATTAAAGATGGGTTTTCAAATTATGAATAATCTCAGGATGTATACTCACAGTGATTTAGATGTGTCCAGATTACCTGTTAGTGTATGTAAAGCCACAACATGACATAGTTTAAAAATCACTTTTTTTTTTGCTTTTTTTGCCACTCTATTTTTTTAATTGAAGGATAATTGCTTTACAGAATTTTGTGGTTTTCTGTCAGACATCAGTACTGCTACTGCTAAGTCACTCCAGTCGTGTCCAGTTGAAGACCTCATAGACGGCAGCCCACCAGGCTCTGCCGTCCCTGGGATTCTCCAGGCAAGAACACTGGAGTGGGTTGCCATTTCCTTCTCCAATGCATGAAAGTGAAAAGTGAAAGTGAAGTCGCTCAATCGTGTCCAACTCTTAGCGACCCCATGGACTGCAGCCTACCAGGCTCCTCTGCCCATGGGATTTTCCAGGCAAGAGGACTGGAGTGGGGTGCCATTGCCTTCTCCGGTCAGACATCAATAGGTATATACATAAGGTATAATCGTCCATAGGTACACCCATGTCTACTCCTCCCAAACCCCGTCCCTACTCCACCCTTCTAGATTGTCACAGGGTCCCTGTTTGAGTTCCCTGAGTCAAACAGCAAATTCCCATTGGGAGACCCTGATGCTGGGAAAGATTGAGGGCAGGAGGAAAAGGGGACGACAGAGGATGAGATGGTTGGATGGAATCACCGACACAATGGACATGGGTTTGGGTGGACTCCGGGAGTTGGTGACGGACAGGGAGGCCTGGCGTACTGCACTTCATGGAGTCGCAAAGAGTTGGACACGACTGAGTGACTGAACTGAACTGATCCATTTTACATATGGTAATGTAAGTTTCCATGTTACTCTCTCCATTCATCTCACCCTTTTCCTCTCTCCTCCCTAAAATCACCTTTATTAAAAACAATGTGTTCTGTAGTACATATTAGTTTGGGCTTCCCAGATGACGCTAGTTGTGAAGAACTGCCTGCCAATACAGGAGATGAAAGAGACGCGGGTTTGATCACTGGGTCAGGAAGATTCCCCTGAAGGAGGAAATGGCAGCCCATTCCAATATTCTTGCCTGGAGGAATCCCATGGACAGAGGAGCCTGGTGGGCTACAGTCAATAGGGTTGCAAAGAGTAAGACACGACTGAAGCAACTTAGCAGGCATGTGCAGTATATACATTATTTAGGAGGCAACCACGGCATCCTGTCCTTACCAGCTCTAAACTCCTTTGAATGTGAAAGTGAAGTCGCTCAGTTGTGTCCAGCTCTTTGTGGCCCCCTGGACTGTAGCCCACCAGGCTTCTCCTCCCATGGAATTTTCTAGGCAAGAGTACTGGAGTGGGTTGCCATTTCCTTCTCCAAGGGATCTTCCCCACCCAGGGATCAAACCCAGGTCTCCTGCTTTGTGGACAGACGCTTTACCGTCTGAGCCACCAGGGAATCCCTAAACTCCTTATAGAACCCTGATGATCCAATTAGCAGAGTCTCTAGACATTGTCTTGGGTTAGCAACAGAATAATGTCTCTTGGTTTCTTAGCATTAACAGAACACCTGTAGAGTTCTGTGACATAGTTTTGTCTATTGATAGCAGAGCAGAACCTGATGACTTGTTCAGGGGGAAAAAATGACAGCCCTAGCGGGGTGGCAGTCATCATCACATCTGTATGAGTGTGATTTCACTCTGCCTATTGTCATAGAAACAAGCAGGTGCATTTTTTTTCAAGCTAGCACTTATATGAATGCAAATTCAACAAAATTATATGTTGTTAGGTTTCTGAAATTTGCAGCCTTTCTTCCCACGGGACCTTTACCTGAATACCTTTCAAAGCTACTGACAAAGCTGGGAAAGATTCACTGTCAGACAGTCATCACTGGTGACCCGTCTCCCTGACCCACCTAGCTTCACAGCTATGCTTCCTTGTACCTTTGGAAAATTGGTATTGAAATGCGAAAAAAAAAAAAATGTTGTTCATTGAAAGTTAAACAAAGTAAGAGGAAAGGAAAAAAGTTGATTTTCATGTGGAATGATTGACACTTTCCTAGGCTGCTTCATGGTAAAAGAATAGAGTGTTATGAAAATTCATGCCTCTGCTTTTGTAGAGTTGTTTTTTACAATCAAGTCAAACAGGTTCTTTTTTAGCTCAGTGATCAGAACCTTTTAGTTAATACTTTTGGCCCCATGACCACTTTTTAGTTCTGCCTTCTAGATTCTTACCTTAGGATAACAGAATATTTTGCTAAAAAATATACAATCTTTGAAATCAATGTTAAGTTCCAAGAAATCAGTCCACTTGTCCTGAAAGCCACATGTTGATATCTAGGCAGACAGAAAATAAAGATAATATTCTATTTTTCTGATTCCATGGAGCATAATCTTTGTATAAGAAGGAAATTTTATGCAAAAACAATAGAAATCATAATTCAGAAGCAGAACCCATTAATCTCTCTGACTTCAACAGCAAAGATATCCTAGTTGACACTGATCTAAACGCTACTACAAAAGGGCTGTGTGAATGTGTCATAAAGTGAAGTGAAAGTTGCTCAACCATGTCTAACTCTTTGCAACTATACAATCCGTGGTATTCTCTAGGCCAGAATACTGGAGTGGGTAGCCTTTTCCCTTCTTCAGGGGATCTTCCCAACCCAGGGATCGAACCCAGGTCTCCTGCAATTGCAGGTGGATTCTTTACCAGCTAAGCCACAAGGGAAGCCCACTGTGTCATAAACCAGGTCTTAAAACTCAACTATAGGTAAGAAGAGGGCTTCCCAGTTGGCACAGTTGGTAAAGAATCTGCTTGCAATTCAGAAGACACAAGAGATGCAGGTTGATCCCTGGGTCAGGAAGAGCCCTTGGAGGAGAGCATGGCTATCCGCTCCAGTATTATTACCTGGGAAATTCCATGGACAGAGGAGCCTGACAGGCTCTAGGCCATGGGGTCACAAAGAGTTGGACATGACTGAGCAACTAAGCATAGTACAGTATCAAAATGCAAACACTGCATATCGAGCCTGGTTAAGGAAGTTTATCAGTTAGTAAGGGCTTCCCTGATAGCTCAGTTGACAAAGAATCTGCCTGCAATGCAGGAGACCCCGGGGTTAGATTCCTGGGTTGGGAAGATCCCTGGAGAAGGGATAGGCTACCCACCCCAGTATTCTTGGGCTTCCCTTGTGGCTCAGCTGGTAAAGAATCTGCCTGCAATGCAGGAGACATGGGTTCAATCCCTGGGTTGGGAAGATCCCCTGGAGAAGGGAAAGGCTACCCACTCCAGTATTCTGGCCTGGAGAATTCCTGTATAGTCCATGGGGTTGCAAAGAGTCAGACATGACTAAGTGACTTTCACTTTTCCCCAATGCACAGGGATACATGTCCCAGTATTTTCATTGTCCCCACTAACTGTATGTGACCTCCAGGCTGTTAGTCATGAGAGTAACACATCAACAAGCATTAAAAAAAAAAAGAAACCACTTAGTATGTATAAGATGTTGGAAGAGGACAAACTATATAAGATCTCTCCCTCCTCTTTTAGAAGTAAGCAGTCCTGTCAGCAACTAAGTATAGAAAAGAATAAAATGAGAACCACATATTGCTTCCATGCAGCAGTGCGTGCAAGATTGTCAGGCATGTAGTAAAGAACAGTCTGGGCTCGTCAGCTGATTGGGGACATAGACAGACAGAGCATTGAAAATCCCTCAAAACCCCCAGCCTGGAGAGCTGGGCTCAGTAAGCCAGTGTCCCCTCAAAGGAAGAGAGTCAAAGTGTTAATTGCTCAGTCATGTCCGACTCTGTGACCGCATGGACTGTAGCCTCTGTCCCTGGGATTTTCCAGGCAAGAATACTGGAGTGGGTTGCCATTTCCTTCTCCACAGGATCTTCCCAACCCAGGGATTGAACTCAGGACTCCCGCAATGCAGGCAGATTCTTTACTGTCCAAACCACCAGGGAAGCCCAATGAGACAGATCAAAGGGTCGAGAGAAGGAGAATTGAGGGGCCTGTTTGGCATCAGTGTTCCAGGCCTCCTGTGGTATTATCCTGGTTGATAGTCATTACTGCTCCTGCCATGATTTTCAACTGGAATGGAAGGAGCTGTGTGTATGGAATTTTCTTTTCCCTGTGAACCTTCTGATCCATCACACCTGCTTCTGCTGATACCTTCTTTCCTCCTAACACCTTCCCCTCATTCTCCTTCTAAGGCACTTTTGCTGATCTTTCCTACATTTCAGTCAAATTTTGAACTTTTCCCTGAAGTATCCTAGGTTCTTGTGTCCCCTGGAATCAGATTTAATTGTTGCTTCCTCTGATTGCTTATGCATGCATCGAAGGACCTAGTTAAGGCTGGCTGGCATTGCACCCATGGTCGGAGATGGTGTGTTATCCTGTTTTCACTCTCTAGGATTTGAGACTTAGTCATGAGAGGGGAAGAGGATGCTGGAGTGCCCCAGGCACCAACCTGCCAATCAGAAATCACCCAGTGTGTGCTCATTCCATCTCACCTAGTTGATCCCACATGTGTGGTCTGCATGTCAGTTTGTTTTCAGCATTGGTTTTGTATCAAGTCCCTGGGTTCACCCTGGGACGTCAGGGTTCTTTGTCAATGGAGGTGTTGTTAGAATCGACTTGGCCTTCAGCCAGAGAAATGTCCAGGTGTGAGCTGAGACCTGGACTTCCCTCCTGGGAGTCCCTGCTGGTCATCCACAGCCTGGTACTTGCTAGGCACTTCCCAGACATGCTGAATGAGCAAATGAAAAAATAAATACCAAAAAGGCACATTACACTTGGGTGTGAGCGTGGAGCTGGGTGCCCTTCAGACATACCACTCAGGAGGAGAGGTGCTTACTGACCATCATCAGCTCCTCACAGGCTGTGGAGTTCAGAGTCAAGTTCACTCTGTTTCCAAGGAACCTTTTTATCCCTGGAATTCAGACTCCCAGGGCTCTGGATGAGTTTTTGGACGGAGGAGCCTGGTAGGCTGCAGTCCATGGGGTCAGGAAGAGTCAGACACAACTGAGCGACTTCACTTTCACTTTTCACTTTCATGCATTGGAGAAAATGGCAACCCACTCCAGTGTTCTTGCTTGGAGAATCCCAGGGACGGGGGAGCCTGGTGGGCTGCTGTCTCTGGGGTCGCACAGAGTCGGACATGACTGAAGCGACTTAGCAGCAGCAGCAGCAGCAGCAGCATGCACTTTCTGACATTTTGTGGCCACTTGGACACAACAGAGTTGCTCTTTAGGGATTTCTTAGATGAAGGAGAGGGTTCGCTATATTTTATTTTTAAGAGGAGTTTATACACGCATTGTGGTGGCTCACTGGTAATGGATCCACCTGCCAGTGCGGGAGACATGAGTTGATCCCTGGGTCAGGAAGATCCCCTGGAGGAAAGCATGGCAACCCACTCCGGTATTCTTAACTGGAAGATCCCATGGACTGAGGAGCCTGGCCAGTTACAGTCCATGGGGTCGCAAAGAGTTGGACACAACTTAGCGACTAGACAGCAACAATATGTGCATTGTTATGGGTCAGGGAGAGAGAATTTGTGCTTTTAAATAAATTATTGAGGAGTGTTACTAAAAGAGAGTTAAGAAACCCAGTCTAGCTGATCCTGCAAGGTCATGGCTAGAGGTGAGCCCAAACCCCTCAGCTGTGGTAAAACAGCAAGTGCTCTGATGAAGCCTTTGCTATTTGCTTTGCCATCGGCACCAGCAGAGCTGACATCCTCCTTGCTGCATTCTGAGTGTGTCTGTGAGCGCACACCTGCTCTCCCTGGGAGTTCTCAGGAGAACATATACTGAGGGCCAAATATTTACCTATCACAGTGGGATCAAAAAGAATAAGGTATCACTCTTCAGAAAAAAAAGAGACAGTTATATGGAAAATTCGAATTCCTTTGTCGTGTTTAATCACAATTGCAGACCACAAAGAGCTCTTAGCGCACTCCATGAGTTACTGCCGGATGGATGGTGGGGACACCGTCACAACTGCCAGGGTTTAGCAGATCCAGAGATCCTCAGGGTGGGCTTGGGAAGGATTGATGAATATGAGGAATGCAAGCTCCAGTTCGAGACAGGGTGGACACGTCTTTGGTTTCTGTCTTGAACTCCCAGCAGTCTCTTTGAAATATTTCCCTTCTTGTTGTTATTCAGTCATTAAGTCATGTCAGGCTCTTCGTGACCCCCACAAACTGTAGCCCACCAGATTCCTGTGTCCATGGGATTCTCCAGGCAAGAATACTGGAGTAGTAGTCATTTCCTACTCCAGGGGATCTTCCCAACCCAGGGATCAAACCCACATCTCCAGCATTGCAGGTGGATTCTTTACCACTGAGCCACCAGGGAGGCCAGCGTGTTCCGATTAGGCTGTGTCATAACTTCTGGGTTACATCTCTCCTGAACCTACCAGATTGCTCCCTCCCCCAAGTCAGTCACCACATTTGAGTCACGTGAGACCCCAGCCCAGAGCACTGTGCTTGGCACCCAAGAGACATGCAGTGGAGATGTTGTGAATGAGTGAAGTAATGGACGTGGGGGGAGTGGTTATGTTGTCACAGCTTATATCTGCTTTCTCTGGGGCTCTCAGGGTGGGAGTCAGTGTAAGCAGCTAGGTGCACAGAGGTGGCATTGAAGTCACTGGACAGGAGCACGAGTGCACTCAGTCTTACTCTTGACTCCGAGGAACCTTGAGAAGGAAACCAGCGAGAGGGTTAACAGCAGATCTGCTGCCAGACTCTGATGGTGTCGCGCGCGGCGGTGATTAATACATACAGCAAACATTTTCTTGCCATTGCTTAGTTGATTCAATCTAAATATTCTCTCAGAGAGGTCTCCTTAATTATAATGACATGGTATAAATATAAGAAGAAAGAATGTCAGTTATCACTTGGTATAATAACAGTGTTAGTGTTCATGCACATAAATTATAAGTAACTTTAACCTATTCGAAAGCAAGAAAAGTGCTCAGTTTTGCAATTTAAAACTTTTGAATATGCCGCATTTAAAAATTATATCATTACAACCAGGAGAAGTTAGTAATCACCCTTAAAATGCACGTTCTTGAGGAGTTGATGAACTACTTAGAGTGAAATTCTTTCAAGCATCATTTGAAAGGGCAAAATTTAAAGACACCTATGTTGTATTTATTTTCACACAATCCAGGCTCATCCAGGGTGCTTTGAACTCTGTTATGTGATAAACATCATGAAAACTTCTAGAAATGCACTGAGTCCAAAATGGCAGCTCCTAGTCATTTGGGCATTTTAAGTTTTAGTTAATTCAAATAAAATGACTCACAGACATAGAAGATGAACTTAATGATTACCCAAGGGGGAAAGGGAAGAAGGGATAAATTAGGAGTTTGGGATTAACAGAGTGTAGGCTATGAGCAACCTAGATAGCATATTCAAAAGCAGAGACATGACTTTGCCAACTAAGGTCTGTCTAGTGAAGGCTATGGTTTTTCCAGTAGTCATGTATGGATGTGAGAGTTGGACTGTGAAGAAGGCTGAGCACCGAAGAATTGATGTTTTTGAACTGTGGTGTTGAAGAAAACTCTTGAGAGTCCCTTGGACTGCAAGGAGATCCAACCAGTCCATTCTGAAGGAGATCAACCCTGGGATTTCTTTGGAAGGAATGATGCTAAAGCTGAAACTCCAGTACTTTGGCCAGCTAATACAAAGAGTTGACTCATTGGAAAAGACTTTGATGCTGGGAGGGATTGAGGGCAGGAGAAGAAGGCGACGACAGAGGATGAGATGGTTGGATGGCATCACTGACTCGATGGAGGCTAGTCTGAGTGAACTCCAGGAGTTGGGATGGACAGGGATGCCTGGTGTGCTGAGATTCATGGGGTCGCAAAGAGTCGGACACGACTGAGCAACTGAACTGAACTGAACTGAACTGAGGCTCCCTGGATGGCTCAGTGGTAAAGAATCCACCTGCCAATGCAGGAGACATGGGTTCGATCCTTGAGTCAGGAAGATTCCTTGGAGAAGGAAATGGCAACCCACTCCAGTATTCTTGCCTGGGAAAGCCCATGGACAGAGGAGCCTGGTGGGCTACAGTCCATGGGCTTGCAGAGTCAGACATGACTGAGCACATATCACCTTGTTGTTCAGTTGCTAAGTTGTCTACATCAACTATACTTCATTTTTTTAAAGGATTTTTTCAAATAGTAATAAAATGAAATAAAATGTTCAGCTTCTCAGTCTCACCAGCCATGTTCCTTGTGCTCCACTTGTGGTTAGGGGCCACCACGCTGAATAGTGCAGAATAGAACCTTCCCATCCTGACTGTCCTATTGGACAGCTTTGCTCTAAAGAAGAAAATGAATAGGCCACATCATAGACACCACAGTCATAATATCAAGAGCTGCTGACGAGCATCTAGGATTGATTTTTGGAGCAGATATCTTTGCCCTCATGGAGTAGAATGCTTAAAAGTACCCTTATTCCCAGTAGACAGTAATCTCTTCAGTGCAAAACCAGACTCTGGCCCCTGGGTGAGAGATGAGGCCATCTCCTTGTTGGGTCTTATCTGTTTGAGTTGGTTGCCTATTTTGTTATTTTATTTTAAGCCATCTATGATGTAGTTTTCCAAGATGACATTTTGAAAGCAAACAACTTCAAGGTATTAGCTTAAACATGAGCTCATTCTGTCTATAAAAGTAATAACTCGTAACAGTTTTGGCCGAGTTCCTGTGCCCGTTCACTGGCTCCAGGATTCGAAGAGTCCAAGGGAACAGGAGAGCTTATCATCAAGCTTCTGACAGTGCATGCATCACGGGGGTTTATTGGATAAAGACGCCATCTTGGTCCATCTGCCCAGACACTTCATCCCATTTTTATTCTCTTACAGATCACGTACAAAGCAGTCAGTTCCTTTGACCCAGAAATAGATCTATCCAATCAAAGTGGAAGAGTTTCAAAACTGGGAAATGAAACCCACTTCCTGTTTTTCGGACTGTATCCAGGAACCACGTACTCCTTCACCATCCGAGCCAGCACAGCTAAGGGCTTTGGACCCCCGGCAACAAATCAGTTCACCACCAAAATATCAGGTATCATGCATTCACGAGCTTTGTCTTTTATCAGAAGTAGCCTTTGAGTACTATCTCATTCCCGTTGTCAAGTGTGGAAAGCTCACCCAAATGTACATGTAAATTCATATTTGGGAATGTATGAAAATCAGACTCATGAAATTCGGTGGAATGCTACAAATATTTACCAGTCGGGAGCTTCAGATCGTCATCCTGGTCAGGAAATAGGCACTGATTCAAGAGTGTGTATTGGAGAACTTTAATGTGAGCAGAAGATCCTGTTCTGAGGACCCTCTGCCCTCTTCCATCCCAAGTTCCCAGAGCAGCTGGGTTGGGAAAATGTCTGTAAGGAGATCTCTCATGATGAAATGCTCAGCAGAAAGGCAGCTTTACGTGGAGTCCCTTCCTGAGGGCTCAGCCTTCCCTGGATCTTCACCATTAGTGGTTTCACAACCAGAAAAGAGAGGTGTCTACTGGCAGTGGGGAGCAGGGGGAGCCAGGCACTTATATCCGCCAGCTCTTTTCTTGTAGAGACTCAATTATGCCACCCAACAAAAGACGTAACTTGGGAAATATTTCTGGGCATGTGCGACTGTGCAGAAAATGTCTTTGAGCTTCAGACTAGAGGAAATGGAGTTACCATCTGGTGTGGGAAATGCAGCAGCCATAAGCACAATTCCAGGAACATTTTTCTCTTCCATTTTCCCCCTTTGGATCCAAATGCAGAAGTATTTGAGTTTGGGCTGTGACTGGTTGTGGGTTAGAAGAGCAGGGTGGGGGTGAGGGAGGTCACTTCTCATCAGTCAGGGTTAGCCAAGTGATAGCCTGATTTTCATGCCTGCTGTCCCTCATCCCTAGTTTTGTGAAAGGTTTTACGTTTTCCTTTAGAACTAAAGGGAGGAAGATAAACTCAAGTACTGTAAGCATTCTATTAGGTTTTGAGAGAGGAGGGAGGTTTGGAATTTTGATTTTAAGCAGGTATAGCTTAAGGGATAACTTTGCATTGTGTAAGAGTTAATTTATGAGTACAAACTTAACTTGAAGTTTAATAGGCACTTGACAGTTGATAGAAAGTTTTAGCTCATAAAAGCAATGTAGAGAATTGTAAAAGAGGAAGAATACTTGGGAGGTTGGGAAAATGACATTAAGTGGTACAGATGGATGAGTAGAAAGACCACTGGGCATGGAATCAGAAAATTTGAATCCTAGCTATAATTTTCCCAAGTACTTCTTCTCTAACCTTGATCAAGTGAATTTACCCTGCATGTAAATCAAAATGGTATTAATCTGGTGTATGAATTTATCATGGAGATTTAAAGAGGTCATGTGTGCCAATGTACATAGCTTCACATCCCCCTTTTGGGGGTAACTTCTCCCCATGGAAATCCTATTTCCAAGGTTATTATCTTTAAGAGGCTACTCTTCTAGAAACTAATTCATTTTTCCCATTTGTGTCAGATAAAAGTTCTGGTTAGCATGAGTCTGATCACTCTTAGCTCATCAAGTTCTGCAGCTCTGTCCCAAAGCAGAGCCAGTTAACATCTTAGTTATGCTGGAAGGGTTCCTTAGCGGTAAATATTTGATTTTTATAGTTCAAAAAAAATTTTTATAGTTTATGGACCCCCATTTTCTACTTTCATGGACCTCCAAGAATTACTCTCTATACAAAATGTGATTTCTGTGTCATGAATTAAAGTTCATTTTTAGTAGAATTTGAGCTAACTTTAGTGCTGAGAAAATCCAATAAATGGACCTACGCTGTAATCCATGTCTTTTACATAAAAGCTTTTTATATGTAAGAGATTTTAGAAACTGTATTTGCAAAAAAATTATCTTTAATGTTCTCATCAGGTACGTAGACCTGAGGGTCTTAAAAAGGCCATGTGCCCCCAGCCCCAGCATCACAGCCTTCATGAAATGATGTCTTGTGTCCACAGTGATCACAAAATTATTCAAGAGCTCCATTATCTTGTCATAATTAGACTTAATCTAGAAAACAAAGAATGCCCAGAAATGGCCTTGGAAATAGGATCTGTGCTGAGAAGAGATTGAACGTTTATAGAATTATATTTGCCCCACTCTCTTTGTCTGTTATCCCTTTGAGTTCCCGTAATAACCCTACAGGATAATTTCTCCTGTTTTAAAAGATGAGTAACCTAAAGCTTCAGAGATAATAATTGTCCCTGAGCTTTCATGCTGGTCGAAACAAAATGCAGCAGAAAGTCAAACCCAAGCCTTTCTTACTTCAACTCAGTATCTTTCTCTCAGTCGTACTTTCCAGAAGAGCCCACAAGTCCAGCAAGGCCCTCTGACTCCTAAGGACCTCTTCAAATCTCCAATGAACCTTTGGGACACAGAAACCTTGCCTTAGATGGGAGAACTGAAATGATCAGTTTTATGATCTTAGCAATTATTTCTTAAATTTACATTTAATTTTTTGAGAAAAACATATGTACATAAAAACACACAAATTAAACTTATTTTACAGTTTGCAGTATAATTACAATGAAGTGCATGAATGTATGGGTGTAATGGCTACATCCATCAAGGGAGAATCCAAATCAATAAACAGTATTACCAACACCTCCTAAGTCCGCTCATGACCCCTCCCAGGTTAAACTCAAGACCAAAGTCAACACATGCTGATTGTAACAGTTGTCCCTCGTGTTAGGGGCTGGGCAGATACATAAAGGCTGTTCATGGCAATTTATTAACAGACTAAGTGTACTGTGTTCTTAGTGCTCATTGTAAATGAAAGTAGGAAGAAAAGGCAAACCAGAAATCATTGGTCTCCCACCTCCTGCATCTTCTCCAGCACCCTCCATGCCGGCTTATGAACTGGAGACGCCCTTGAATCAGACAGACAACACAGTGACGGTCCTGCTGAAGCCTGCACACAGTCGAGGTGCACCTGTCAGGTATGGAGCCAAGAAGGGGTTGTTTTAGGTGAAAACCCAAATCAGATGGGTTCATTTCTCCCACGTGCCTTCTAGGGATTTGCCGCAGACCTCAGTCAGCATGTAAAACCATGTCCTTATGAGTTCTAATTAAAACAAAGGACTGAGGGGAAAGAAAGGATACAAATTTACTATTTGTAGCCATCATGGAAATCTATAATCCTTTGATGTGAGTGATTAAGTGTTGTGTAAGAAGTTTGATTCTGATGCATATGGTTGTTCTTTGAAGTTAAGGAACAAAAACCCCAGTCTGTTCAGAGGTGGCTTTCCTCCTAAAAGGTAATTGCCCTCTGCAGTTTAGTTACCCATGGGCAGATGGTATCAGTGTCCTGAGCTGTATTCCTTAAATAGACATTGTGAGTTATTTTTGTCTGTTTGTTTTGTTTACATGGAGTTTTAAATCTTTAATCTTTAGTAAACCGACTAATCTTTCCATTGAATGTATACTATATAACTATACTCTTTTAAAGAAACAGGTGATTGGAAAGACAATTGTGAAGTCTTTATTTGAACAGATTTAGGTTTATTACCACCATGTAGACCCCATTTCTCATCAAATGATGATTTATATAGCCAAGAAATTACAAATTATAACTTTTACAGTGAATGAATAAAATAAATGTATTCTTCTTAGGAAGGAGCAAAGGAATGCCTGAATAACTCTTGAATATGAACTTGTCATAAGCTCAATAATTTATATAAATGAAATTTCTAGTCATTTCAGAAGTATTCCCATATTTTGTGCTATCAGAATCGCTTCCCTTCAAAATAATCTATTCCTTTGAATAGCATTCTCCAAGGAAACATTTACATTCACAAATAAGGCTGTGTGGGGTTCATTTCCCTGTGCCTTTTGTAGACTTTTATTTCATTAACCTTCTGAAACCTGGCCTTCTTTGATCACGTTTTCTCTACAGTATCAAAGAGTGAGTCACTGAACTTCCTTCTGCCTGATAAGATATATAAGTTTCAGTTCACAGGCTCAAGGTGAAAAACAGACAAGAATTAGTTGATAGAGAGATCAAATTAGGGTAGAAACAGACATTTTTATTTGAAAACCCTACAAAATGGCAAGAGACAATTTTTAAATTACTCTGCTTTCTCAACGTAGTAGCTAGCCCCTGTAAGGGATTTTGGATGGCCATTCATTGGTGCAGTGAGTAAGAATGCTCTGAAATATGTAAAAGCTCTCTTCCAGGTGTAAGAATTATTTCTGCAAGAAAAGCAACACCACTGACACTACCTATGCCCTTGGAGTTGATATGTGTGGTGCTGAGGGGTTGCACAAACTGAATGACCCAGACTCACCCTCATTAGATGTCTGTCCAAGACCCAAGCGTACCTATAACCACAAGTCAGACTTTGTTCACTCCAGAACGCTGAATTATTATTAAAGGAAAATGCACTCTCCAGCCGTGGCCTTTAGAACATTGTTTTTCTCTGACCAATTTAAGAGCTGCCCAGAGTCAGCAATAACAAGCCATGAGGACAGGAATCAGGGTTGTGTCGAAAGGCCTCGTGATGACGTGAGAGGGCGGAGGTCATTTACTTTGAGAGCCTCCAAACTGAAGGAGGCTGAAATCCTAACCATTTCTCCCACATTCTGTTCTATTCTTACAGAAACTCCGCCACACTTTTTCAGTTCTTTTTGCTTCTTTCCTCCTAACCTTTTCAGCTGGATTGTCATCTGTATCTTTGTGTAGGTCTTTCCAAGTCTTAAGTTTTCCAGTAACATTTCTTTGGGCAATCCATGTTAGTCCTCTCTCCAGAACTCCTTTTCTTGTCTTTCAAATTTGTCAATTGTGTCCCAAATGACTATTCATGTTTTCCACCATCTGCCTTGCTAAGACATGATTTTGTTCTTTTCCTTTACATCTTGGGCTTCCCTGTGGCTCTGATGGTAAAGAATCTGCCTGCAGTGTGGGAAACCTAGGTTCAATTCATGGGTTGAGAAGATCCCCTGGAGAAGGGAATGGCAACCCACTCCAGTATCTTGTCTGGGAAATCCCATGGACAAAGGGGCCTGGTGGGCTGCAGTCCATGGGGTCGAAAAGAGTCAGACATGACTGAACTACTAACACTTTCACATTTGTTTTTAGGGATTCTGGAGCTTTACTAGTTAATTGGAGACACCCGTGGGCTTTTTATTTCTGTCTACAAAAATACAAACTCAGATGCTGATCAGGGTGTCCAAAATGCAGGTGCCCCATCATTTCATCAGGCCCAGCTCTAACTCTGAGAAGATTTCAGTTTATGTTGTCATATGCTCTTTCACACCTGTCATACCGCCTGATTTTCTAAGTTCAGCACTGTTTCGCTTTTATGAAACATCATCTTGTTATTAGCTAACCATTCCTGGAACTGGCCAGGGTCACTTTGCATTCTACCTGTATTATGCCTGCTTTCACAATGTTAGCAACTTGAAATGAACAAATTTACTATTTGTATCCATCATGGAAATCTATAATGCTAGAATAGAGATCAATTCTTGTGGCAAACTCTTACATATCATTATAAAGAAATCCACTACAGATGCTACCATTACTGGAAGGATGCTTGTCTTAAATGGGAAAATTTTATTGGCACAAGTTTGAGAAAGGAAATTATCTCAGACTCACCTGTCAAAAAGTTTTTTTTTGCAGAAAAATGAATATTCTCTTCAAAGGATTCATTATTATAGTGCAGCATAATGGGACTGATTATCTATTGAGTAGATAGAAGCCTAATATATCTAGAAAGACTAGTTTGGAAAAAAATTGTCTATAATACTCTCAATCTAAATGGGTTATATGAAAATTTTCAATTTCATTTAATGTTTAGAGAAATAAGAACTCTGATTAGGGAATCAGAGGGACGTAAAATATAAAGCCATAATGTAGATTGAAACATTTGAACACATCTGGAAATTTGCAAAATGCACATGTAATCAAACTGCAATACAAGAAAGCTTTTCCCAAATGGTAAGATAAATACGAGAAGAGGAAATGGAAGTGAACATCTGTTAGCTTTCCTGGATTTTGCGCAGTATTATGTGTTCAAAAGTACTGTCATTGTGTGATTGCAAAGAACCCATTCTTTCGATTGATTTGATTTTTCTTTAATCCATATTCATTGGTGTTGAAAATTTAGTCATACTTCACTGAGGCACTTCACTAAGTGAGGTGGTTGTATATTGATTCCACTACAGACACTCAACTTGCTTAATGCAGATTCTTGAAATTGCCCTAAACTCTCAGTGTAAGTGATTGTTGTCTTTTTATTGATCAACACACCAGCTCTGTCACATAAAATTATTTAAATCCCAAGATGGCCAGGAAGAACACAAAGTCCATCATTCCGGCAGGTAAACAGGCACCCAGGACAGAATTTTAATGTCTGTCCATGGATTCATTTTTGTTTTCCTTTAATAAGACGAGGCGCAGCTTCATTTTCTTTTACTCGTTTAGAATCACCTCTATTCGCTCTCTTCTCCTCTCCACTGTTTACTACATGCAGACACAGTCCAACAGAGAAAACCCTTATAATCTGGCAGTAAAAGAGCAACTCTCTGAATAAAGAATGAGTCGCACACAAAGTGTTGTGCTTTTCTTGCACTGACAGAAGTTCTGTGATTTTACTCCCGTGATGTATGTGTTTGTATTATAATCTGCTCTGTGCAGTAACCCTCATTAATGATGTTTTATACCTTCTAATGGGCTGTAGCTTGAGACTCAATCACGTTGTTGTAATTCAAATGACTCTCATTTTTGTTCTTTAGGCGTTGTTGCTTTAATTTGTTCATAAATGTTTTGGAGCTCTGTGTCTTCTTAATTAAAACTCAGAGCTTGAATATGTTAACTAATTAAATATTTTGATATTCATTTCAGTGAAATGTTCAAAGATTACCAAATCATTCTTTGATTCATTCATTCAGGAGAAACTGTTGAGTGGGGAAAACATCTATTACAGTTGTGAGTCTGCAGGGAGAAAGGGAAGGAGGGCAGAAATCACATCAGCAACCAGGACATTAACACTGAGGCTGAACTGTGTGAATGTAATTTTAATTCATGGCAGCAACTTTGTTCCTCTAATAAAGAGAAGGCCCCAATTTTTTTGTTGTTATCATTGAAATATAGTTGGTTTACAATGTTGAGTTTAATTTCTGCTGTACAGCAAAGTGACTGTTAGACATATATATGTATAACTTTTTCAGATTCTTTTCCACTATGGTTTTTCATAGGATATTGAATATAGTTTCCTGTGCTACAGAGTAGGACCTTGTTTGTTCGTTCTATATATAATACTTTGCATCTGCTAATCCCAACCTCCCAGTGCATCCCTCCTCCATCCCCTGACCCCTTGGCGACCATGAGTCTGTTGTCTATGTCTGTGAGTCTGTTTCTGTTTCCTAGATAGGTTCATTCGTGCCATACTTTAGGTTCCACATGTAAATGATATCACATCATATTTGTCTTTTTCTTTCTGGCTTACCTCGCTTAGTATGGTAATCTCTAGGTCCATCCTTATTGCTGAAAATGGCATTGTTTCATTCTTTTTATAGCTGAGTAATATTCCAGTATATCCATACCACATCCCTCCTCTTTACCCATTCATCTGTCGACAGACATTTGGGTTGCTTCCGTGTCTTTAGCCCTGATTATTTTAATGCTGTGCATTGGTAGTCATCAGAGACTTATATGTGGTTGGCCTCTCAGTTGAATGCTTCCTCAACAGATAGGTTTAAAAAGCAGTTTGTGGATAGTTTCTGTGGCTGAGAATTGGGGCCAAAATCTTAAAGCAAATAGGAACTTCATTGCATTAATAAAGAAGAGCAGAGGGCATAAGGAATTGAAGGCATATTTTGCCTTACCTTTTCAATGTGTGTTCTAGTTAATTAAGATTTCAAATGAGATAGGAAATATTTCTTGCTAGTCAAAGGCAAGCATAAATGCTTTATTGATCTAGACCACTTCTGATATAAAAATGAAAAACTTGCATCATGTAATAGCTGCAGTTTCATACAGAAGTCAAGAATTTGTTCATTTTTATATAACATATCCAGATTTTTGTTAGACTGATTTTGCTTGTATTTGGCATCATGGTAGACTGAAAACGTGTACTGTTTTCATTTACTCCTGTCCTTTTTCTTCATGCTGTTTTGCCTTACATAGTAAAGTAGGAAACATGTACTGATATTTAAGGCTTGTTGTTAACTTCTGATGTTTATTTTTTACTCATATTACTCATCAAGGGCTTCCCAGATGGCACTAGTGGTAAAAAAACAAAAACAAAAACAAAGACGCCTGCCAGTGCAGGAGACATTAGAGACGTGGGTTCCATCCCTAGATGAGGAAGATCCCCTGGAGGAGGGCATGGCAACCAACTCCAGATCCCATGGACAAAGAGGCCTGGCGGGCAACAGTCCACAGGATTGCAGAGTCAGACATGACTGAGCATGCATACACTCATCAAATATTCTTTTGTAATAAATTAGGTAGAAAATTTTAAAGGCATTAAAAGATGATATTTTTCTCATTATACAGCTCTACTTCTCTGAAAAATCTACTCTTAGTCTTAAAAGAAGGTGAAGAGCAAATTTTCATTCCATCGAGAATAAAGAGGCAGTAGAGCACGGGGTTGCTAAGAGTCGGACACGACTGAGCGACTTCACTTTCACTTTTCACCTTCATGCATTGGAGAAGGAAATGGCAGCCCACTCCAGGGTTCTTGCCTGGAGAATCCTAGGGAGGCGGAGCCTGGTGGGCTGCCGTCTATGGGGTCGCACAGAGTTGGACACGCCCGAAGCAACTTAGCAGCAGCAGCAGCAGCAGAGCAATTGTATTTATTTAAAGAAAATGTGTTCCATTTCTCAAACGTGTTCCATTTGATCTTGGTGCTATATGGGAAATGAGCTTTATTCTCCTTGTGGGCCTGCACGCACGTCTCCAGCTGGGTATAACACAGCAGTTTTTGCTAAAGAGACTCTGTGAGAGCACCAGTGAGTCTGTGACACCTGCCAACTCGGATGGGACAGTGCAACTAACCTTGTCAGTAAGAGGAAAGAAAGAGGCCGTTATTACTAACAGAATGTGTGAGATAATCACACACTTGGTTCTAAGAAGTTGCCTATCTTAGGAGTTGCAGTTGTTGGCATACGATTGACTATGGTTTAGAAGTTTGATGTTAGGAAGTATGGACCAGATCTTTCTTAACATTTTTTTTAAAGCAGCAGCAATCTTTGTGATTGTCTCCCATTTCTAAGTCCCAGTAAAGACCCTATCGCTCTGTTGTCACCACCTTCTTAGACGCCTTGCTCTCTTCCCCTTCACGAAAGAAGCCTTTGAGCGTTTCAACATTCTAGGCTTCTTGTAAAGATTAAATGAGGTAATATTTTTAAAAACTCTTCAAACAGAGCTTCGCACACAATGCTATGTAAGTGTGTTTTGCGCTGGTACTCTTCAGACTATAGCATAAGTGGCTCACGTTGTTTCTTTTCAGAAGGCTAGCCATAGACTTCTAAGTTTTCCTTTGTTTGTCTTATTCTCTTCAAAACTGTTACCACAAAAATCTGATTTGACATGAAAAATAAGAATTCCGTAACTGTCTCTATCAATAAATTCTAAGTAGAATTCCTATGAATTCTGATCTCTCTACTGCATTTGACAGTTTGATTGCCTCTGGCTACCTATTTATTTCTACCTTTTTGAGTTTTGAAGAATTGATGCTATAAATAGGTAATGAACTGTCCCCCAAATGTACAAAAACTCTTTAAAAAGGTTAGGGGTTTCCCTGTTGAACCCTGAGTCATTAGCTAATTACAGTCTTTATCAGCTCTACTGAATAAGCTTAACCGTAAAACAGAAGGAATCCTATCTTCTGTTTTGTTGTTTAGATGCTCAGCCGTGTCCAGCTCATTCCCTTCCTGTTATTCAGTCTCTAAGTCATGTCCGACTCTTTGTGACCCTGTGGACTGTAGCCTGCCAGACTCCTCTGTCCATGCGATTCTCCAGTCAAGAATACTGGAGTGTGTTGCCATTTCCTTCTCCAGGGACCTTCCTGACCCAGGGATTGAACCCACGTCTCCTGCATTGACAGGCAGACTCTTAACCATTGAGACACCTGAGAAGCCCATAGAATGACTCTAAAAGTCAAGTTCACTATATGCCAAACCGACAAAGAGTCAATGAGACAATTAACTTGTTTGGCTCAATGCAATCTGATGTTCTGTGTACCCTCAAACAATCTGCTTGTCCTTTCACTCTCTTAAAAGAAAGGTATTTGTGATTCACTGGGCTGGCCTGATCTGGGGATGAGAAGTGTGTTATACTTACAGAGGTTTGGCGTGACTGGATGGGAGGAGAGGAAGGGAGATGGGCCTGGATCAGGTGACCGCATGCCCCACACCAGGGGACAAAGGTGCAACTGCTAGGCTGTGAGCAGCCATCCAGGGCTTGACATAAGGAAAAAGTGTAGGAATGATCAGCCGGAGCCTGGAGGGCAGGTTAGCTGGGCAGGGTGAAGGGCAGATGTGACAGAGGAGGTGCACCTGGGACCCCCAGCCCTGCCCGGGTTCCTTTCATCCACCCAGTCGGATACCGCTAACCCTTCGAGCAAGGCTCTTGTAAATGCCAAACGCTAATTCTCCTTAGGAACAGGACTTCGGGGAACCAAAAACATTTAGTTTTTCAGAAGAAACATAGAGAGAATGTATCGCCTAATCAGGCTGATTGGTGATATTAACAGTTGAAAGTATTATTGAAGTGAATAAAAACTAGCTCAGCCGTGACTCTGATAATTTATTGGAAATTACTTATCATTTGCAAATAATTTTTAGACCTCAACTTCTGTAAACAGCAAACAGGCAGCATGATTAGTCCCTCTTACTCAGAAGAACCTTCTGGAGCATTCTGTTTTTGCTTCTCTCTACATTCCCTTTGCTGTATCACCCTGATGCCTTTGCCCTGAGCCTATGCTTGGCACTTTGGGGACGATTATTGAATATTATACATGTTGGGATATGTTTCAATGCCTGTGAATGGATGAGGCGCAGTGTCTTGCTTACTGAAAGCCAGAGCACAGAAGGAATGAATGCTCCAGGACGCTGAGCGGATGCGTGTGGCTAACTCTTGACTGGGGGCAGGGAAGACTCAAGTTTTTGATCACACTATTTCTCATCTTTTTTTTTTTTCATTCCTATGCCCAGAGGAACCCGTGCTTGTCTCTGCAAAGATAAATGTCTGAGGTTAGAGCTACAGATTACATGAAGGCCCTTGAGCATTGTTTATAGTGGAGGTCATACATTATATGTGACCACATCCCTGGAGGTGAGGTCAGTAACACTTTGCACCCCCTTCCCACACTAACCAGGACCCCAGAAGCCCCCCATCGGGGGAGGGAGGCAGACGTACAAGTTGAAGTCACTGTCCACTGACGATAGAGAAAGTTACTTGCTGTTTCTTTCCCCTCATCTATCTGGACCACAAGTAAATCTTACATTTAAAACCTGTCTGTTGTAAACCCAGAGACCCAGAGGTTGCAAAGGCCTTGACTTGAACAACTTACCACCTGATTGACGAATCTCAGCACTGATCGGCCGTGAGCTCTCGGTACCACTGATCTTCCTAATCACGATTATTGATTCCGCAGAGTTGAAGGGATGGGTTTCCAGACATGTTCCCAGCTAAGACTGAGAACCTTTGGGAGACAGGATCTTGAACATTTTGACGAAGACTAATTGATCTCACTACAGATGCCTTGCTTTCATTTTTTCAAGTGTTACAGTCACGTAAGGGCTTCCGAGATAGCTCAGTTGGTAAAGAATCTGCCTGCAATGCAGGAGACCCCAGTTTGATTCCTGGATTGGAAAGGTCCCCTGGAGAAGGGATAGGCTACCCACTCAAGTATTGTTGGGCTTCTCCAGTGGCTCAGATGGTAAAAAATCCACCTACTGTCTCACCATCCTCGTACTGTGTCTTGAACATAAAGATGCTTCGTAGATATTTGGTAAACAAATAAATGAATAATTGGCTAATGTTGGTGCTCAAATTTCTTACAACACTTTGGCACTGTTACAAAAGGCAAGATTTTCACTAGACTAATAACCTCAGAGAGCTCTTACCACTTCTCACTGAGCAGGACTTATACCGATACTAGACAGGAAACACTGTAAGGAAACGCAGAGAAGTGAAAAAATGGGACACAGAGAGAGAGGGAGACCTGGGTTCGATCCCTGGGTGGGGAAGATCCCCAGACACCCCACTCCAGTATTCTTGCCTGGGAAATCCCATGGACAGAGGAGCCTGAAGGACTGCAGTCCATAGGATTGCAAAGAGCCGGACACGACTGAAACAACTAAGCACGCACAATCTCATAAATACATGAGAAAAGACTACAGGTTCGAAGAGGCTGATAAAGTCAATCTCCAGGCAGACAGTAAAAGCCAGTCCAGGGAGCTGCTGAGGGCTTCAGGCTTTGGGAGGCCAGGGTCCGCTTATAGAGGACCTGACCACTCTCCGCAGGTGTCAGCACCTTTTGGTCCTATGGGTGCAGGGCATAGCCATATAATAAGAACAGGTTTTGTCATTGTCTTCGGCAGAGAACATGTGCTCAACCAGCACTTCTAAATATGCACAGTGTAATTGTTTATGATGAGAACAGCGAAGCACCGAAACATGCTGATGTGCCTTCTATCTCGCCAAAAACTATTTTATTAAGTCTGTTATTACATTATGCTTGTGAAGGTTACCTGTACTTGGCTTTTCAGCATCTTCATTTAAGTAACACTTCATTCTTCAATCTGATAGATATAGAATGATTAGGGAGCATTGTTCATTTTTTCCATATCATCATATCCCTTTGGAGTTCTTCTCTGTGTCCCAACCTTTCATTTCTCTGTGTTTCCTTATAGCATTTCCTGTCCAGTATTGGTATATGTCCTGCTGAGTGAGAAGAGCTCTCTGAGGTTATTAGTCTGGTGAAAATCTTGCCCTTTGTAACAGTGCCAAGTGTTGAAAGAAATTTGAGCACCAACATTGCCAATTATTCATTCATTTGTTTACCAAACATCTATGAAGCATCTTTATGTTCAAGACACAGTGCTAGGATGGTGAGCAAGCTGTATGAAGAGTTACTGAGGGCATGTGACAGAGAAGGAAACCCAACAAGGAGATCAGGATGTGCTGTTTAAGCTGAAACTCAAAGGAGTTGCAGAAATTGACCAGTCAGTACTGGAAGACCACTGTAGGTTCACTGAAGAGAGGAGCAGCCCATAGAACGGCCTAGGATCAGGGAAAGTAAAGAGGTGTAGACAGTGGCCATCCCAGAAAATACAATTAAAACTGCATACGCAGTAAATGAAGTTTGACCGGCACTCAAGAGTATTAATTAGATTTATGAATTTAATGTTGGAAGTGAGCCTTTTCCTGGGCTAATCATTATGTAAAATGTATGTAAATGTAATAGGAAATCCAAAAAGGTCGCAAAATGATTTTCATAATTTGGTTTCTGAATATCCTTCAGTACCTCAAACCTAATTAAGTGTGCAATAGATGTTTATTGAATTGAACCTCATCTTTTCCTTGTGAGCAGAAGTCATTATCACTGACGCCTTGATAGATGAGAAGCTGAAGGTCTCAAACCTCCAGGATTTTATATTTATATTCTAATCACTAAATAAAAGTTAAATACTACACTCTTCCATACAGTACAGAAACATAAAAAAAAATCCTGCTTTTACCCTTGGATCAATCGTATTGTTATTAATAAGATTATATTCAGAAGGACTACTTCAAAGGAATCATTGTTAAAAATAATACATTTCATCAGAAGGTCACTAAAATCTCACATGCCTATGCTGAAGCCTTTGAAACTTCTCCTGCTTCCCACCTTGTGGGGGTCACTGACACCCCTCCCTTTCTCCTTTTCTTTCCATCCCCCCATAGGTGAGAAAGAGGGTTGGGAGGTAGGCGAAATGGATGAAGAGGGTCAGCTGCGTGGTGATGGATGGTCACTGGACTTGTTCTGGTGATCACTCTAGAGTGTGTACAGATGTTGAATTTTAATACTCTACAGTGGAAATCTATATTCCCAAAATCTGGAGACCATAGAGAATTATTACAAAGAATTCTCTGAAAACAAAGAATTCTCATCAAAGTCAACTAAAAATGTAATGAAAACTTTAAAAAGTAATTTATTACTGGCTATTTTTCTTTTTTTAAAGAACACTCACATGGACCCGCAGTCTTCAGTTTGCCTCTGGGCTGCACTGTTTACTATTGTGTGATCTGGGCATCTATGAACTCTGAGTCTTTCTTTAGTTCTGAAATTGGAGTCCACACATGACCCATCCATCTCATGACATTGTCGTGAAGGTTAATATGGTGAAAGTTCTTTGTAAGCTGAAGTGTTGAGAAAGTATAAAACTGTAATGTCAGACTTTGCTTAGCAGAAATATTGACCGGATTGTTGTTCAGTTTTTATTCGCTTTTTTTCTTGCTTTTGGTAGTATGCCTAAAATTTCTCATCATTACTGCCTTTAACTTTTATACCAGTATACACCATTATCACTTAAGAAGGATCTGTATTCTAAAGGAAACCCATACTTTGACATTAAGCTGATGGTCACTGAAAGAAATGTGTGTGATCATTCTGTAAAATTATCAAAGTTTTAGAAAACTTGTTGTTCCATCAAAACCCCATGGTGATGAGAAAGAATTGTTGGTTGGAGTAGTTAAAAAACAAGGGCCCTTTCCTGGGAAGGGAGGTGTAGAAATGTTCAGAATCATCAAATACGCAGCCAACTCCAGCATGGAGTTTGGTGACCCTGGGTTTAGATCCTGGTGCTTATCTGCCCCATGATCTCGGGCAAGTGGCACAACTTTTCTGTCTCATTCTCCTCCTGAAGTAGATGTGAGTGAGAACGTCCACCTCCAAGGGCAGCTGGGAGGTGAATGACGGGAAGCAGGGCTCTCAGGACAGCATCTAACACAGACGTCCTCTGCCCATTGTAGGAAAGCCCTTCCTATAACTGTTGATGCTATTCTGGTCTGTGAAGACGGTCATGTATTATAGACAACAGAGTAGCCCCTTGTCTTATGTCTGGTTGCAGGAAAGCTTCTAAGTCCCAGTAAAATACTCCTGAGCCTCAGTGATGATCTGACAGGAATAATAATTATGATAATAAAAAAATGGAGCATTATTGTGACTTAGATGGAGCAGCTATAATGTGTCAGACCCATGCTTGGTCCTTTATGAAATGATTCTAATTGTCAGAGCAGACTTCCTGCTCAGATGCCCGCGCTCCATGCTCAAATAAGGAACTGAGGTCTGGGGTGGGGCGGGGGGTTGACAGCCATGCTCTGCCTGTACAACACTACGTGGCCTGCAAGGCGCCTCCCAGGAGCTGTCCGCACCGCGAACATCATCCCAGCAGGACCTCTTTGGAACCAAGGCGGTTGCGTCTCCCTTTGCCAACAAGGGCTTTTCTGAAAATTAGTGTGTTTTCTTTGTTGTCTCTTCCAGGGTTAAGAAAACATATCACACCTTTGTCTTTAGATTATAATCCTTGCAATCTTGGGGGCTTATCAATATTAAGAATCTTAATTCTTAAAAGTTAGAAGCAGAGGTTTGGGGTTGTTGTTTTCATTATTTCTTTGTTATGATCTTTAAACTAAGACTTTGTAAAACTTTTGGTCAAGTCTAGCTCCATCAGAATCTGTTCAGTGTTTACCACTGAAATACATTTTGATACTTAAAGGACTTGGGTTGAACAGAGTTGCTTTAGTGTTTTGGATTGTTTTGATCAAATTCATCAGTCTTTTTTGTTGATCTGTATGTTGTTTTTTTCCTTTTAGCATCTGAATAGTCCCCAGAGAATAAAGAAAGAAAATACCAGTTCTTCTGAAATGCTTATTAATGGTTTTTTAAATTGTTCCCTCTCTTTTATTGAAGAATTGTAACCTGTAAAGAGCACCTTAAACCTTTGGGGTTAAAGGTTCTTTTGTCACAGTTCTGGGACCTTTTGTAAAGGTTCTATCCATGGCTAAAATTGGTTAAGGAAAACAGCTCCAAGTACCTGACTTCCACCCTAAAATTTTTCCTTTTTTCATTGGAACACATAGTCACAAAGACCAAAATGTCACTTAACAGTAAAATTTCAGTTTTATATTACTATACAGGCTCAGTTTTTGGTGACTTCTTATAGCTAAATTGCTACCTACCGAGTGTGTTCACAGCAACTGTGCTAAGTTTCTTTTTACCACCACCTTCTGCCACCTGATTTGGGGTGACTTTTATCGTATTAAAAAATAATACTCTGGATCTCCTTACTGCGAGGAAACAAAGATCACTTTTATTAAAGTTGCTTTTAGGATGACAGTGTCAGTCATCTCTTTGAAAATTCATTTTGGAAACTAAGTTTATACTTCCAGAACCCTTAAAACGCAACCTGAAAAATGGCAGGGGAAGATAAAAATAATAGAGTAGGTGTAGCTAAGCTTTTATACAATGGAACTTAATTTCACTTTCCCTCCAAGTCCATTTCAAACTTGCTCTTGTACATGAAAATATATTGCCACCCTGTCCTTCCCCTGTCTCAGATTTTCTTTTTCTTGAACGTAACCCCCTCTGAAGGATTCTGTGTATGAGATCGAAACCCCAGCCTGGTGCCCCAGGGCTTGAAGGCCAGGTGCACAGGCCTCGTGTTAAGGGACAGGACCAGGCAGGGAGCCACCTGTGGCCTGGGGGGGCAGCAAGGGCACCCCGCTGCCAGCTTCTGCTGCCATCACCCCCCAAACAACCAACATATCTGTAATATTTTGGCTTGATCTTCGTAATTACAGTGGATATCAAATGAAATAGTAGAACTGAGACATGATGGCTGTTGTTACCTGCGGCACAATTGCAGGAGGTAGGAAAGGTAGTTCAAGGTTTGCCAGTGTGGGGGCCCTGGGGAGAGCTGGGGCGGGGGAGCAGAGACCTCGAGGAGCAGAAGGACCTGCTTCTTGTTCCTCCCCTTGGACATCACAGGGGATGGGAGTCAACACCCAGCCCTGCTCTTTAGGCAATTCAGTGTCCTTCTAGTAGGATCTGGGCACCATGGAAACTGAGGAAAACCCAGCCACTCCCAGGGTTCCTCTTGGGGAAACCCGGGGATTCTTGGGACAGGCCTGTATCGGAGCCACAGTCCTACCCATTACCCTCAGTCTTCAGTCCTACTGATGAAGGGTCCCCAGGGGTCTTGGGTCCTTTGCACTGGGACCACAAAGACGTTCTCTCTTTTGTTTATTGTTGTTGCTTTGGCTTTAATTTAGGGGAAAAGTTGGTGGCCATAGGCAGCACAGAACAGTCTTTGGGTGTCACTAGCAGCAGGAGCGTTTGGGCACCAGGTCCAGACCAGGCATTCCTGGAGCAGCTGATGCCACAAGAGACTTTGATGTAGACAGAGGCTGCTTCCTGCTTCTTCCTCCACTTGGTACAAACCCATATCAGCGTCTCGTCCCAGTTCTCAGTTTGAGAAACCTGCTTCTAACACCCCAAGGCTGTGCTTGTCAAGATGGAGACAGTCTGGTCTTTGTTCTTCTTTTTCTTCCTCCCTTGGGCCTCTTACAGGGCTTGCATGTGATAAATATCACAGAAAGGAAAGAAATATGGATAAAATAGTTTTCTTCTCACTCATCGATGTCACAGCTTGCCTGACCTAGTACCAGGAGCTATGAAATACCAGAGCTGAAAGGACCCTAGTGGTCAGGGCGTGATTTGGTGATAGGACTGGACTGAGTCCCTTGGTGTGGGGCTCAGTTCACTGTGCTCTTGCCCCGTCTAGACGATGGCATTTAAGAATCCACCTGCCAGTGCAGGAGATGTGAGTTTGATTCCTGGAGGAGGACCTGGCAATGCACTGCAGGATTCTTGCCTGGAGAATCCCGTGGGCAGAGGAGCCCAGAGGGCTGCAGTCCATGGGGCTGCAAAGAGTTGGACACAACCGAAAACACGTGCGTGCACATCTCACTTGGCTGCACTATTGCTGTGAATACTTGTAGAGACTGAAAGATTCTGAATTAAATATAATATAAACATACAACAAGGAAGATATTTAGTGTGGCTCTGATAGTATTCAATTTTTCTAGTTTTATTTAAAACCCTAGAGCAAGTTAGGAAAAACAGCTTTTAAAAATAGTAGGGGACTTTGGGTTATAATTTTTACAGTCATGTGTTTGTTATGCAGTTGTGATGATTACATTATGATACACATAAGTGAAATGAAATGTGCAAAGGAAAGCATCTTCACTTGTCAAAAGGGGGAGAAGTCACTCTTAAAGATGTTCCATCTTGGACTAATTTAGTCGCAGTTTGATGCCTGTTGTGAAGATTAATAACACATGGCCTTTTACACAGCTTCTCAGCCCAAGTCTAATGTTCCAGTTGTCCTTTTATTACCCCAAACCTCCATAACTGTAGGATTTTTCCCTCCCTTCCCTTTGTTCACAATATGGAGCAGTAAATGAGTTCATATTTCTTGCCCAACCTTTCAGCTATAATTAATATTTTATGATATCAGATTTATCACTAACTAGCAGAACAGTATGATGTGGGACCACATGCACACACACACACACGTGCACACACATTCAGTACAGAAGTAACTTAGGGATGCCAGGCAAGCTCCTGATGATGAATTATGGCTGCAAGAACATCAGTTTTATTTGTGGTACCCTGCAAGTGTGCCGCAGCAGTAGATGGCCAGTCTTATCTAGAACAGAGCAGGACAAAGAGAAATGAAAGAGGCCAACACAGAATACTCGACCCCATGGACCAGTTCATGCTGCACCGTGTGTTACCCAGGGTGCACTGTCCATGGAAAACTGTGACCAGACCTCATCTGTGAGTCAGTAAGCAGGACATGCTCGTTCAGCTGCCCTCAGCTCCCATGCTACATGGACCCTAGGCATGATGATAAACACATTGACCTTACTGAACTACCCCCCCCCCCTGATTTTCAACTGGTGGCAATATTTTTTAAAATGTTCAGTTGAGCCAGGTCGTTCTGATCTTCAGGGTGTCATTTCAGTAAATGCTGACAGATTTGGGGAAAGGAAATGACTGGAAAAAGAACAGGAAGGAAATCCAGTCTGTGTTATTGCATAAATAAACCTGAATTACACATTTCTCTTACCCATTTTGCGTATAATTTATATTTTCATTTTCCCTCACCCCCGCAAAGAGTTAATCTTCAAGAAGCTATTGAGATTAAATTCTATTCTTTTTTAAATTTTTAATTGAAGGGTAATTGCTTTACAGAATTTTGCAGTTTTCTGTCATACATCAGTAAGAATCAGCCATAGGTATACCCATGTCCCTTCCCTTCTGGACCTATCTCCCATCTCCCTCCCCATCCCACCCTTCAGCCTGTCACAGAGCCCCTGTTTGAGTTCCCTGAGTCATACAGCAAATTACCATTGGCTACCTATTTTACACATGGTATTGTAAATTTCTATGTTATTGTCTCCAAACATCACCCCTTCTCTCTCTTCTCCTCCCCCTCTATTCTTTTTTGAAAAGAGAAAATAGATGGCTTTTACCAAAAATTGCAAATCAAGTTAAAGTTACGATTAAGTGTTACAAAATGAACACTATTCTAAGCCTTTGACATGATGAGAAACGCCAACTTTAAAGGATTAGCAGAAGCAACAGTGAAATAGATCAGGACTTTTCTCCCCTCATCTCTCCTCTTTACCAACATTCTGCTATCTAATTGGATAGTGAAAGTGTTAGTCACTCAGTCATGTCCGACTCTTTGTGACACCATGGACTGTAGCTCACCAGGCTCCTCTGTCCATGGAATTCTACAGGCGAGAAATACTGGAGTGGGTAGCCTTTCCCTTCTCCAGGGGATCTTCCCAACCCAGGGATCGAACCCAGGTCTCCTCCAGTGCAGGTGGATTCTTTACCATCTGAGCCACCATGCAAGTCCGTCTAGTTGGCTAACCCGTCAATATTTTATGCTGATAAGGAACAGAATAAGTAGGTAAGAAGAATGGACTTACAACTAAAGGCTTAATCTTGAAAAGAATTAGGACACACATTTTAAAGCCAGTCTCAAATCTGCAGCAGGCTTATCTTCAACCTCTTCAAAGTTAGAAAATACCAAAACCATTTCATCGCATTTGAACTTTTATGTTTAACAAAGTCCATGAAAGATGTTCAGATGTTCTTTCCTAGGTTATACTTCAAGGGCTATTCTGTATAAATGCAGATTTCTTATTCTCCTTCTAAGAGGCTTAGAGTTTTGTTGTAGGAAAGCCTCGCATCAGTTAAACTTTAAATCTCATTCCATAAGAAAGTTTGGATATAATGATGTCACATTTTTGGCAGATTAATCCTCACAATGGATTGTGCTTTCATATTGCAAATGCTGCAGAAAAGTTTTGTGTTACTTTAAATTCCAGAATAGTGGTGGAAGAAGGTTAGCAATGGTGTGACTGATAAACAAAAGGAATATGATTAATACATTAAAAAGATAATAGAATTTTAATTCAGCTCACTAAGCTAGAAACTTCTATTTGGTTTACCATCCTTGAGAATTTCCCTTTTTTTTTCCAGTCATCCTTTTAGGAGAACCATTCAAACAGTGAGATTTTCAAAGCTGCTTTTTAGCTAACACTTGTGATGGGAAAGTTCTTATGAAAATCATCAGTGGGGATGATGTTATATGTACAAAAGAAAAACACATCAGTCATCGAGTTCTGTCGAGGTACTGTTGACCTGGCTGTCAATACCGTGTTAATTTCCAACCGGGGGCCAGCAGCGTGTGGCCACTGGGCAAGAGAAGGGACTTGGCCATTTTTCATTAGTGCCTGGACTTTGATAGAGGGGGATAGAAAAGAGCTGCCTGACCTTTCAGTGCTTAAATTATTAAAGAGCAAATAGATTTGAGGTCTGGATGCTTGCAAATCTAATTTGTCTTGTGGAGCAAGGATGAAAAGACATTCTGGGTTTGAAATTGCTCTGGTCTACTTATTTCTTCCTTTAATATATCTGAAGATGAGTAGATGGTGGCTATTTAAGAAGTAATATATCTGGAGTAGAGTGTATGGCCTAACATGCCGACTGGCTAAAATCAAGCCCATTAAATAATCATTTAGTCCTTGAATTTTCATATGATCCTCATAAACTTGCTCATTGGAAAAATTAATTTTTTTCATTCATATTCACTTAGATGGCATTTCAATTCCAAAACAAAACTGTCTTTCTCTTGTTGTTGTTGTTTAGTCACTAAGTCATGTCTGACTCTTTGAGACTTCACGGAATGTAGCCCACCAGGCTCCTCTGTCTATGGGATTCTCCAGGCCAGAAAACTGGGGTGGATTGCCATTCCCGTCTCCAGAGGATATTCCCAACCCATGGATCAAACCCGTGTCTCCTGTATTGGCAGGTGGATTCTTTACTGCTTAGCCACCTGGGAAGCCTTAGGGAGTGTCATATATATTGTTGAAGTTAAAGCAGCCTGGCACATACTAGGGGCTCAAAATATATTTGTTGAATTAATAAAAGAGTAGCACTGGGGAAAACTAGCAAAGGTGGGAGGTGGAAATGGATAAAAAGTGAGAAGTGGAGGTGATGGAAGAGGGGGGAGAAGAAACAGAGATGCAACTTTTGATTCTCTCCAGTTCTTGTTTATTTGTGGGTCGTATAGCATAGACTTGCAATCTAACCAGCATTATCTTGTCACAGAACTTCTCCTTGGTAATTTCCTCCTCTCTCAGGCCTTGTATATTCAGGAAATGAATCCAAAATAGGTTTAGTATTAGATTTTAGCAAAGCAAAGCATATTATTAGCAATTATCAGTGTATTTCCTCCCTATATATTACATATAAGGTACATAAAGTAGAAATTACTTCTGGATTATGTTATGTTTTCAAAAATATATACTTCATGCCCACTTCATTCTAAGTCTCACAAGATACAGCAGTGACTGTCTCATCTGATGGTCAGGAGACCACGTCAGCTATTACTTAACTCTGTGCCCCAAAGAGAATGGGTACTTCACCTCTGAACCTCAGTTTTCTCCTCAGTAAAACCAGAAAATAAAACCTACATATGCAAGGCTCCTGGGCTAGTATTTCCTGTATGAAATAATTTCTACAATTTTTTTCTTTGCATAAATCTTCCTATATCTACATTATCTATTATAGTATACTAGACTTCCAAGAAGTTGTTTTTAAAGTGGAATTTGGAATATCATGTCATATATCAAATAAATTGGAAAATATTTCTAATAGAAGAAAGCCAATGTTAAAAGTTATTTAATGGAGAATCTCTTTGCAAAGCAATGAATTATTTTTTGATTTGTCCATCTTGCAAGAATAGTCCTTGTATGCTGAATAAAAAAATATGAAATATACCTTGGCGATCCATCTGATTCTCTCATTTCATTGGAAAAAATAAGATCCAAAGACATTAATTTAGAAGCCAAGTTTTAGCAGAATTAGGAGTAGAGCTTAAATGGTGCACATGCCAGTGTCGGCCACCCCAACATCAGGCCCTGCAGAAGAGTCACAGTTTCTCAGTGATGTTTTCACTTCTCTGACTGAAGCCTTGAGAGTTGTACATTGTCCTTCTGTTACATTCTGTTGGTTGCATGCCATCATCAAGGTTAGCCAATCCCATACTTGGTGGAGAAGTGTCCAGGATCTTGGCAGATGCATTATAATTGCCACATCTGACTGTAGATGTAAGAGGTCAAAGAGAAGGGGGTGTGAAGTCAGAGTCCCCGTTCACCTCTGTCTGGGTTTCTTGTCCCTGACCCCTATAGGAAGGTCCTCCCTAATGTCTTCCTTCCATGTTGCATCCATCCTGCAGGTGAGAACACCGCAGGGTTTGGTGGAACATCCTGCAGGAACGGTAAAAATCTTGAGGTTAGAAAGAGTCCTATTTTCTTTTCTGAGTTTACCTCCCTGCTCAGAAAGCCCTTTATCATTACACTGTAATCCTGCTGGACCCCCTGCCTAGTGAGCAATCAGTCTCATGTTCTACAACCATCAATTTTTATTGAAACAGAATTGCAAACTGAACGGCTGCATAGCCGTTATAGAATGTGCTAAGTGGTTATACTTCTAGAAACAGGAGATTCACCAGGTGCAAATCCCAAGTTCACAGGGACAGGAGCATAGAGAGAGACCTCCCCTTGCTGACTCCAGCTGGTGGAGGTGGAAAGCACCTCCCTCCTGTTCTGTTTCCCCAGCTTAAATGAGTGTCCCCAGAATTAGACTTGTGCTTGGGGAGTTGCGGTGCTTTTCTGATAAAGTAAGAAAAAGATACATCTCCTTGTCAGAAGAACTTGCAATCTAATCTGGATTCAGTTTTTCAAAACTGCTGCCAAGGTTTCTCTGTATTAGAATCATTTGTTTTCTCCAACTTAACTGCACACAAGTTCATCATTCTAGTAAATGTATGCCTCTCAGTAAAGAAATCCATCCCTTCAAGGTCTCTCCCATTCTCCTAAGGCTAATTCAAATTTCACAAACATTGAAAGGGGGTGCTGAGAGAAAGGTGGGCAGGAACCAGGAGACCCAGTCCTCCCAGGGGACATCTGAACTCACAGCGTCTTCTGAGAATACTCGGCCTCATCTTATCTTTATATGTAATTCAAATGCCCTGTTCATGATTTCCTCTTAGAAACTTCTTTTGACTCCAAGTTGTTAACTTTTGAAATGCAAATGCCTTTTTTTCTGCATTCCAAACATCCTGTCTTTCCACTGACTGAATATGGTGAATGCAAAGGAATATAAGAAAATATGGGTTCCTTTTTATAGCTGAATAATATTCCCCTGTGTATATGTACCACAACTTCTTTATCCATTCATCTGTTGATGGACATCTAGGTTGCTTCCGTGTCCTAACTATTGTCAATAGTGCTGCAGTGAACATTGGAGTGCGTGTGTCTTCTTCAGTTAGTTTAATATATGTGGAATATAGAAAGATGGTACTGATGAACCTATCTGCAGGGCAGCAGTGGAGATGCAGGCAGAGAGAGCAGACTTGTGGACATAGTGGAGGAATGAGAGGGTGGGACGAATTGAGAGAGTAGCATGGAAACATGTACATTACCATGTATGAAATAGACAGCCAGTGGAAATTTGCTGTATGGCACAGGAAGCTCAAATCTGGTGCTCTGTGATAACCTAGAGGGGTAGGGTTGGGTGGGAGATGGGAGGGAGGTTCAAGATGGAGGGGACATATGTATACCTATGGCTGATTCATGTTGATGTATGGCAGAAACCAAAACAATATTCTAAAGCAATTATCCTCCAATTAAAAATAGATTTTATATATATATATATATATATATATATGGAAGTTACACCTTGGTTAGCCTGAATCATGACACCTTTTATCTTCTGACCTGATAAAAATTCGCAGGTGTTCATACAGATGTCACTGAAGAAAATATTATGTTGCCTTTTTCAATGAACTTACACCTAATATAGTTTCATTGATTGGTTAAACCGAGTTCGTTTTCTACAAATTCATCTTCAATACCATATAAGAGGAACCTTGTCTTGGTGTTCTGCTCACATCAACAGCAGAAATTGCTATATAAAAATGTTTTAACTATGGTGAATTTTCTCTCCTTTCAGAAATTGTCTTATTCGGGGTTAGAGAGCTCTGTGGAAGAACTCTAAGCACTTTCTGTCTCTTTCATGGAGCAAGTGTGGAGTCCATGTCCACGAGGCACTAAGCCCTTATTACTGACTGTCCAGTTTGTTGTTTATCTGGGGTGTCCTATGGGTCCGTGCAGTTGAACAGAAGGGGTTCAGCTGTGTTTTCCTAAACCGTCACTGAGAATACTCTCTTTTTTTCTAGTGTCTATCAAATAGTGGTTGAGGAAGAGCGTCCTCGAAGAACGAAAAAGACCACAGAAATCTTAAAATGCTACCCGGTGCCCATCCACTTCCAGAACGCCTCCATACTGAATTCCCAGTACTACTTCGCTGCAGAATTCCCAGCCAACAGCCTCCAAGCGGCTCAGCCCTTTACTATTGGTGATAATAAGACTTACAACGGGTACTGGAACACCCCTCTCCTTCCCCATAAAAGCTACAGAATTTACTTCCAAGCAGCTAGTAGAGCCAACGGGGTAAGTTTTATAAATAGCTGTTTACTTAGGCTGTTCAGGATTATTAATGCAAACACAGTCAAATCACATATTGTAGTCGTAAGAAGGGAAGTCATGCTTTTGTGTGTTTTTACTTGGAATAAATGTGTTTTATTCTCTCTTTTTAAAAATTATTTTCACCTGGAGAAATTCCTGGGAAGAAACAAATATATTTGTATGTGGTTTCAGTAGGAAGAATATATTGTCAATGGGATGGTTTTTATTTTCAGTTTTTACTTGTTACCAAAAGTTGGCTAGTAATTCTGCTTAGCTTACTATTTTACAGGAAAACAGCACAGCTCCAGCACGTACATTCAGCTCATTTACAATTTTGTGAGATTCACAGCATCTGTCTTTTCAGCATATTCTGTCCCATTTCTTTGGTGCCACAAGAGTTTATGCTTCCTATAGCTGGGACTAAATTAGTTATCTTTTTTTTTTTCTTTCCTAAGAGAAAACAGCTTTAGAAAGATAAGATGAAAACAAAATACAAACTATCAAGTTGTTTTTGAATTTTTCTTCCCTTTCCTGTTTAGACTGACCCAGAGCTTTCATGAGACAAGAAAGTCTCCTTAGAGAAAAGGGTGACTTTTTAAGACTCAACAGTGGTTTTTCCTTCACAGCATGGGTCTCGGCACCACGACTATCTTTGGCCAGTGAGAATCAGGGAGACAGGTTTTCCCCACGAGTGTTTGCACAGGGAATCAGTGAGGGGTCTGGAGAAGGGAGCTGGGGGCCCCCACCAGGCGGAGGCAGTTCTCTGCATAGCTCCTACCCACCGCCTGCTGACAGGTGCCCACAAGCACCACCACCACCATCCCTGGAGCCAGAAAGTGTATCAGAGCACAGTCCAGGGAGTAATCACGTGTGATTCATGCCACACTTGGAACAATGAGACCTCCCCATATCTGTATTTAAGGAGAACTGCAGAGATTTTATTGGTTTCACAGAAAACATGAATAGTGATTTTTCTCCCCTCTTTATTTAACACAGGAAACCAAAATAGACTGTGTCCGAGTGGCCACAAAAGGTAGGTTGAAACTGTGGGTTGTTCTGGTTTCTGTCCTCTCCAATTTTAGGCGGTATTCAAAACTTCTTGAAATGTTCACGTCACTGAAAGAAGTGTGTTGGACATGTGTGTGTTCCCATGTATGTACTAGGATTGTATGGCAGTGAACTGTGTTTCATGTAGATTTTTTTTCAAATAAGAAGTCATATTGCTGTGTTTCAAAGCAGTTTTCAGTGGTTATCTTTTTTAAAATTCTATTAACATAGAATTACTTTTTATATAATCTCCTATCCATGTTTTAAACCACAGTACCCTACCTAGTAATACTGTGTTTAGTGAACTTCAGATGCAGGACAGTAAATTACCTCCTGCTGTTTTAAAGCAATTTGTTGTTTAGGGGCTAAGTTGTGTCCGACTCTTTTGCAACACCATGGGCTGTAGCCTGCCAGGCTCCTCTGTCCATGGGATTCTCCAGGCAAGAATACTAGAGTGGGCTGCCATTCCCTTCTCCAGGATACCTTTCCAACCAAAGGATCAAACCAAAGTTTCCTGCATTGGCAGGCAGAGTCTTTAATGTTGAGCCACCAAGGAAGCCCTTTAAAGCAATTATCTAGTTATAATCTGTAAAACAGAGTCTGCTTGGGCTCTTTTCACTGGGGATGTATGTCTCTCTCAACCCAGGGACCAGGAGATGTTACTGTGGCCCTTCTGTTTCCCAGGCCTGGTTATAATCCTGAAAAACTGTGATCCAGGAAGAGATGTAGATTAGGGTGAATCAGCCTAAGCTCTGCACCACCTAAAGAAGAGACTGCAGGGGGGGGTGTGTGTGCATGCGTGTGTGTGTGTGTATACATGCTGTGACCTCATCTTGTCAACCTTGCAGTGTGCTTTTAACCATCCCATGGGAGTGTATAGATGCCTTTAGAAATGTCCAAAGCTGCATGAGAACAAGGCAGCATACATTAACACTTGTAGTTAAAGACACTCTTTCAAATCATTAGACGAGACATGAGGACAAGGAGCAAGGGCTGTGAGGCTGAATTTAGAAAGGACGGCAGAAAGCCCCAGGTTTCGTCAGATCACAGGGACCCCCTTGATGACTTCTGTTGGGTGAAAATATCTTGTTGTTTTTGTTGTTTGACGTTCCGGCAACAGAGTTTAAATAGATTACAGGTGCCCATCAGCATTTTCAAAATTCTCAGTTCCTGAAGATACATGACCTCTTTATCCTGTTGACTTGAGAGATATCCTTGGTTTCCTGTTATGTGTCCGGCCTTGTGGGATGTGCTTAGCTCATTTATATTTTGTTTGTCCTCATGGGCTCATAGCTCTATTTCTAAGAGTCTCCTTATATTGATTTTAAAATACTCAATTCTTTAAATCATATTGTACTTGATTAAGAGCCTTTATTTGTAGGGCTAAATTAATTTTTTTAATGGAGCTAGAGACATTGATGTGTTTTCTAAATTGTAATTCACTTTTAACTATTAATTATTTCAGTATGATAAGGCCTTTGAGTGAGGTGTTGACCATCTTAGGCCTCCAGATCATGACCCATGCTCAGATTGCTTTATTGAATTCTGAAAATCCAGTTCCAGAATGCCTAATTTATAATGCCTTGCCTTTCATGTCACAGCTGAAAGTTAAAATTGCTTTCATATGCATGTTCTCATTTATTTCTTCTAAATTACTGTGAAAACAGAGACACTAATTGCTATTTTTCGGAGATGAAAAAAAAGCATATTTGGGGAGACGAATTGACCTGCCAGTGACACCCGTCTAATAATCTGTGGGTCAAGGCGTGATCCCAAGTGTTTGGACTCCCACCCCAGTGTTTCCCTGTATCTCCTGGCTTTCACCCAGCAGACCTCTGGCCACTCGTGCTTTTGCAGTGTACGAGTATCTGTCCTCATTTTTACTAAAACTGAGTCAGTGCCCAGTTGACTCAAAACAACAAAATATCTGCTATCTTGTTCATTTGCATAGTTAGGTAATTATATAAATAACACACTAGTAAACATGGAAATCTGATGTTTGCTGTTTTCACAATAGATTGAATTAGATGGTGATTTGGATGGTTTTCTTCCATCATCAACTAGATTTAATCAATATTGTAATTTGTTTTTCAATTCACCAAAGGATGATTAAGCAATCAGATGACCTGATTGACTAAATATTTCCCCGCTCAGATTTTCTGAGTCAATTTGCAAACATTTACACAGCAATAAACTCTATTGTATCAAATAAACTTTGGGGAGAAAGAGAGAAATAGATTTTAATATTCATTGCATCCCATTGTTATTCCTGTTCATAAAATCATCACCAAGGAGGGAACCTTGGGAAATACACTCCTTGTGGGTGAAACTACAATGTTTGATACTATTTTATTTCATTAATTTCTACATTTACAGATTCAGCAACCTTCCTTTACTGCACCATCTAATGTTTCATCACCTTTATATTCAGATAATTTTTTCTGATTGATACTAAAATTGATTTTGCAATGAAGGAAGCCATTCCATCTTGACCAGTCAAAACAGAGAAACAGGCAGGTCTGATTATGTTACTGACACCATATCATAAAGATGTTTGAAATTTAAAAGAGTTCAGACATCTTGACTGTTCCTGCCACATATTGCTGACAGTATAGTGGCTTAACTGAATTTTCAGACACTAAACCACTATCCTAAGCAGCATTTTGAATTTACAAAGATTTCAACATTCTCATGAAACAACTGTTGACATGTATCTTTATAGAGCAAGTATGGAAGTAGATTTTTTTCCACAAGGAACTAATTTGTAATTTCAAACACAGATATGTCTCTTAAAGATGTATTTCATGCTAATTTGAAATTTAATGTAGTGATTATTTTAATCATATTTCAAGGGTATGTTTTGGCACTAGTCATCTCAAATATAAAGCCTCGTAAAAACTGGGCACAGGAAAATACCTAAGATGTGTTATTACATGTCTTTATATGTTGAAGAATCATCTGCATTTTTATATATCCTCTTTTAATGTATATATCTAATTTCCTCATAAGTATATATAGCTTTATTTTGATTGTTAGCTGTAGGCAAACTCTTTCCAGAATATTCTGTCTCTTACATTAAGAAGACATTGTATGATGACACTATATTAATACTTGATGTTTGGAGATTACACTCCCAATTCATAGAATTCTTTTTAATCTTTATGGTAGAATACATAGACATTTTCTTAGTTTTTATTTTTGATTTTTAATCACATTCACACGTTTATAGTTGAATTCTTTTTAAGACCGCTTGATCCGCCTGTGTCTTAGGAATCAGTGTACACCCCTTATGGCTGCCTTATAGTAACTAGTAGGGTGGAAACTCCTTTCTGCTAATTTTGGAAGACTTTGCTGATAATCAATTCTAAACTGAGAGGATACACTTAAAAGTAAAAATCTGTTTTGTTAGTCAGTTAGAATTTTTGTCTTAAATGAGGTATAGTCATTCCAACTGATACAATAATTAGCTTAAACTGTATACTTTGCCTTAATCTCCCATAAAATAAGTTTTCCATGACATGATGCCAGCTATGTTTCTCCTTGACAATAGATACATTTGGAAACTTGTTATACTTTTTATTTTTAAAACATATTTGAGGACACCCATAGATTGTAAGTGAGGAGACAGAAAAAGATACGTCGTGCAAACAGAAATGCCAAGAGAGTGGGGAGGTCGCAATGCTCATATCAGACAAAATAGACTTTAAAACAAAGTCTATAGAGAAAGATAAAGAAGGATATGTGTAATGATTAAAGCATCAATACAGGGAGAGGATATTATAGTTGTCAACTCATATGCACCTAATATAGAAGCACCTAAATACCTGAAACATACTGGCAGACATAAAGGGAGAAATGGATGGGAATAAAGCAATAGTAGGAGACTTCACACCCCGTTCAAATCAATGGACAAATCTTCCAGACAGAGAATTGATAAGGCAATAGAGATCCCAAATGATACAGCAGGACAGTTAGGCTTAATTGATGTTTTCAGGACAGTACATCCAGAAAAACCAGAGCGCATTCTTTTCAAGTGCACATGGAACATGCTCTAAGATTGAGCATGTTCAAGGACTCAAAACAAGCCTCAGCAAATTTAAGAGGATGAAAAATATTTGAGGGCCTATTGTATCAGGCAGAGTGTAATCTATAAGGCTGCTAAGTATAGATGTATATCCAAGTATAAATGTATCACTTTTTAAATTTTGAAGATTTTGAGTTAATAAAAATTTGGAGGTTTTTGTTTGTTTTTGGTATTTGGGGGAGGGTGTCATTTGTCTTCCTGTCCTTGCTGTGATTTGAATAACAGCACTATAGCTAGAAATCGAGACAAAAACCGCATGAAAACACATGCTGAATTCTTTCCAAAAGTATTATTGTAGTCAGATATAAACCCTAAAGAAAAAGAAAACAAAACCATTATTTTAATGTCGTATTTTAAAGGTGAATTTTCTGTGCACAAATGCTTCACTGTTTCTAAGTGTAGTCTTTAACTTACATTTGTATGGCAATGTGCTTTGCTGGGAGACCTTCAGGAAACTTTGAAGGATTTCTATTGTCCTGATACAATTTCTAACTATATTCAGAAATGTGAATGTTTCTTTTTTTAATCACTAAGCTCTTTGAGAATTTCCTCTAGACTGTTTTTCTGTTCACTGTTTTGTTCAAAGAAATACCATCCTTTCTAGGCCACAATGCTACAGAATGAAAGTACACTGAAAAAAGAACTGAAAAGAATGTCGAGATGTAAAGCTAATTAAGATTCCTTTTAATTACTCATATTCAACACGCGAGAAAACAAATTATATAGCAAGGCTGCTCATATATGCTAATCTGCTATCATTTGGCTATGGATTTAGAAATAGAAACGTAAATATGATACACATTTGCCGCTCTGCGTTTTACAGAGAAAATATTTCCTTGTCTCAGTCTGAAACAGTCTTCATAATGTACGTCTTGAGTGTATTAAGGGTCCCAAGATGTTCCTAAGAAAAAGAAACCTGTTTATAGCTTTGTTAAACCCCAAAGTTTCTAAATTTATTTGACCCAAACTCACTTCTTAAGGAACCCTAGAGTTATATAGAGCGTAGTTTGGTGACTGCTGATTCATCAAATTCCAGAAGAACCCACCACCAGTAAGTGACACAGCAGTGTGGTGTTTACTGTGCTGTGTGTACCGTTGTCCCTAAAGGAGACCCTAAGTTTAGCAGACCAGATGCCATCTTTAAGGCATCGGGATGTAGCAGTGTTCTCTCCTATAGTGCATTCTTTTCGTATTTGAGACATAGTACAGCCAGTTTTCCTGTAAAGAGTAGCCAGTAAATATCTCAGGCTTCCCGACCAACCCACAGCATCTCCATTTCAGCCCCTCAGCCCTGCCTCTGATGTGCCTGAGCAGCCATCATCATGGGTGAACAAGGAACATGGTCTTGTGCCAGTAAAACTTTATTTGCAAAGGCAAGCAGTGGGCTGGCTTACCCCTATTATATAGTAGTTTGTAATAAAATCAAGCCTTGTAACTAAGAATAATAGTCACAAAGGAACATTTTACAAAGCAGAACATAATCAGATAGAAAATCCTGGACTTTTCCGTTTGAGTTTTGAGCCACAGGTTTCAGCTTACCTTCCTTTGTGAGGTTTGAATGCATGGGTGCCTGACATAGGTCTTCTCAAAAATCTTTTTGTTCATTCTCGTTTACCACTTTCAGTATCAGACAGATGTTCAGTTTTTATGGATACAATATAATTTTTCTTAGAAGTAGAGTGGGTCAGATTTTCCTGTAGTTAATGGAAAACCTCACAGGAATGTTGGTTGAACACCAGTAGCTATGACCAAGCAAGTGTTCTGTGTATAAACTTGGAATTAGTACCAACTTTGTCACAAGTCTTAGAAATATCATTTTACTATGTGCAATTCATTACATCAATTCACAAAGTCACATGCTGTGTCAAACCAGAAAAAAATTTCTTTGTAATACTTTGAGAGTTCTCCCTTCTCTGACCAAACTGTTAAGTTTATTCATATCACTGAGCAACACTAAAAAGTTTTCATTAATAACACGTGAAAGATGATGATACCACTTTTAAAGCCAGTGGCTGCTGCTGTTTGGTTATAAGGAGAAGCACTAGTTGAACGGTGCAGAGGGATCTTGCAAAATATTATGCACTGGCAGTTTGGGGTTTAATTGTCTGCAGATGGTAGATGGTCTATGGCCCTTACGCATTGCCACATTTCTAACAGCACCCAGGCTGTTCCGTGTAAATTAGTAATCGTTCATGTAAGCCTGTCCTTAATTCTCCAGTATTTTTTCTTTGCATCATTTTCCAGCTGTATCATGTTAGAACTGACATTTTAATTTTCTTAATTTTTTTTTCAATATCTGTGTCATAAATGTTAACCATTTAAACTCAGCTGCTGAGCTGTTTAGGCAAACTGAGCAGCCCGCCTGCTCTGCTTCAAGGCTCTTAATCACTCCTCTGGTCACATGTCAACCATGATAACTAGAGCAAAGGCAATGATTAGTCTTTTTGTTTTCAACTGGTGTTTTGAGATGCATTTTTTTTTTTCCTTTCCCTGAATGTGACAAAATAAACTTCCTAAATGGAAATGCTCTACACAAAATTTAGTGATCAGAGAAATTTCTCAACATAAAAATGTTTTTAGTGAAAGAAGATAGTATTCTCCACAAAGGTGATTTTAACGAGAAGAGCAAATATTGTGACTTAAGCAGAAGAATTTTAAATAACCTAATACATTTTGAAAGCTGCAAGTTTGGGTCATCAGAATTTGCAATGAATCTTTCTACCCTCTACTCAGTAGCAGTTAAAGACACTATTGAGTCTAGCTCTTTCTTCAGAGTTAATGTTTTTACTTTTTGTTTTTATTTTCTCCTATAGTCAATTTAACCAGAATCTCAGCCCAAGCTTGCAGCTATATAGAAAGCTAACTGCCTGATGAAAGCCTGTCTAAGGGAAACGAATTCAGAACATTCAACAGCTCGCTGTGGTTGTTTTCTCATCTCCTTCTCTTTTTGTTGTTGTTGGAAGAGAGTTGAGATGCTGTGATATGCGGATGGAGATTCTCCTTGCTAGCCTAGCTTCAGTCTGGCTTTTTCTTCCCTCATGCATGCTGACCTGGGGATCTTCCTTTGCCATAGCTGCGATAATCGTGACTCAGCTTACGACACCTCATATTCGCATCGCCCCTGCTGCAGGCGACGACCAGCTGACAGGTCAGACGTTCAAGTACAGACGAGTCATCTTGCCCATCTCCTGCTCATTTTTCTCAGCTTTGTCTCCCCTCTGCATCTCCTCCTTCGCTCTAAGGCTTGTTGACAGTGTCTCCGACTCTCGGTGCCGACGTGTGCCCGCGTTGATGCCGTGGTGTGCTCATTGTTCTGTGTGCGCTTGTGTCCCCTGCATCCAGCACAGCCCCGCCGCATGACCTCATTGTCTGTCTGTCTGTCTGTCGGTATGCTCCTCTCTAGCTTAACGTTATACGGAATGAAATTTGCTGGATTTGCCATGGCAGTGCCATCAAAGTCGATCTCTTATCAAAACACATAAAGATGTTTCCCCAGTTATCCATGTTAATCTAGAAAGGCATCAAGATTTGAGCATGAGAGGTCTGTTTTCACCTTACAGGGTCTAGTTTGCACACACATTTAGCAATCCACAGGCTTATCTGCCTTCATTAAATGAAGCCACTCGAAACTGTTTGGGTGATGCTGTTCAGACGGCTTTTTGAGTTCCCACCAGTAGAGCAGAGGCGATTGCATTCCTTACAGATCCTTGTTTCAAAGCACACTGTTTATAGACAGCAGAGACAAATCTGCAAGTCAAATGCACTGAATAATTTATGGAAGTTTTTAAAAAATTGAGTGACTGAGAGTCACATAATTGAACTGCATGCTTCTTTATACCAGCAGGCGTTAGCTTGTCCATCCCTCTAAAGGTGTGTGGACAAACATATAAACTCACATAGGAAAGGAATCCGGTAGATTCCTGCACATCAAAGGTGAGTAGTTAGAGCATGCCAGAAGACTAGCTCTGGTCCTGCAAGATAAGCACGCCATCATCAAGATTTCTAACACCAGCACGTGGGCAGGACTCAACTCTGCTTTCAGAGCATCACCAGTGGGGGAGTTCATTGCATGAGTTGTAGGCATGACGCAAGCCAAGTAAGAAACACAGCTGCTCTCCACAGGATTTCCCACTCCTGCAACTGTTTTGTGTATATGAAATTCAGGAATATACCCTACCATTCAGGGGGAAAAAAAAGTAAAGCTTAACTCATAGTAAGAATTTTTGATGGAGGTTTAAACTGTTCTCTGAGCTTAGTATTTTAGAAAATCAAGCAGCTGAGACTCAGGAAAACTATAGACTGCTTTTTAAAGAAATGTAGGATAATTTTACTTCTTTCCCTGCTATAATTCCATACATATTTCCAGGCCTCTGTTTCAGAGCCTAAAAGCTATAAACTTGTTAAAAGTTCTGCTGCCTTGGCTTTCAAGTTTCTTTTAAGCAGGTTTCTTTTACTGGGTGAAGTTCTTACTGTCACAGAGACGCTGTTATCCTGAATGCGTGACATGTTCCTCCCAACAGTAAATTTCCTTAGGAGATCATGTCTTTTCTTATATAGATCTTCTCCGGAAACCTTTACATGTCAGGCCTGGCCCATGGTTCTCTGCATAGGGTTCAGTGTCCGTCACCTGGAAAGTAATCTGGGCTCTTCAGCAAGTCTGACCTCCCCATTGTCTGAGTTGGCACCCGTCTCTGGCCAGCAAACATTAAAAACAGGTCAGCCCCACTATTGTAAAACCAGTACCTGTAGGAAATACAGTTAAATAACCCTTTTTGAGATTTTCCCTAAAGCTGCTACATTTGAGTTTAGCCCATTGTTTACTAGGAATGAAGTAAGGGACATTTTGAATATCATGTTCTTTCTAAAACTTGCATGATTAAAAAGACACCTCATTAATCTGCCTCTTTCACGAGGCTTTCAGATCCAGGGCACCTTATTATTTTGGAACTAGTCTGCAGGGGAAACAGACGTAGCTGAAGTGTATGGTAGCTATTCTTTTAAGGGCTACAGGTGATTGCCAGCGTTTACTTTAGTTTATTAGGGATGTAAATGGCGGAGTGTTAGAATAAGCCCTCAAAACTAGTGCGGAACTATTCTTGTCATTTTTTATAGTACTTCCTGCTGCTGTTGGTGATGGTTCCTCTTCCCCAGATAAATTCAGGCTCAATTAATTTTTTTTTCTTTTTCCATTTGCATCAGCTCATCCACTGGATAGCAAGTAGCTTGTCTTCTCTGTCATTTTTAATAGATTTATTCATGAGTTGCACTGCAAGCTTGAGAGCCCAGTCATTCAATCACTGATCGACGTTAATCGAGCACCTTCTGTGTGCCAGGCCAAGGGAGGGCACTGACTCCCACAAATACATTTACTTTCTAGGGTTGCCCAGACTCTTGGCATCAGACACATTTGCACACGTGACACCAAAACCTACACACACATGTTTTTATGGATGAAAAATGACTCTTACGCTTGTTGCACAGTTGAGAAGAGGCAACAGCTTTGTAGCAATGGGGGCAACGGACAGGAATTTTGAAGTCTTTCTTGTGGAGTTGAGTTGCTTAGAAAATGATCCATGGGGCTCTTCTGAATCTTTCACATCTCTGACGCAGTGTTTACCAGATCAATGCAGGCCCTTCCAGAAGTCAGCAGGAAATCACAAGGGATGCATTCTGAATGATGTCTTCAGCAGTTTTCTGGTCTGTTTTGTTTTAATTGTGCTGATGTTTTGCTGCTACAAATGCTGTCAGATGCTGTAGGTAAAGGAAATGGTGATAAGACAGTGAGTCTTCCACAGCCTGGTTCCCGGGATGTAATCCATGCTGGCTTGGTCCACCCCAGTGTAGGTAGTATGCCCCCTTCCTTCTCTGCGCAGAGAACATAAGCCACCCACTGACCTCCATGTCAGACACAACCAAATAGCCCATGAGTGTTAGCTGGTTTAATTCACTAAATGAATGGAGCTCAGATGCAGGATGCTGGTCTGGCATCACACTGCAACTGTTTATTAAAATTTTTTGATTCAACTGTAAGAATACATCACCACTGGTATACACATGGACACAGACATTTAACTGAAGCAAAAGGTTTAGAAATTGTCCTACAAGTGCTGCTACCTGGATAAGCTGCACTCTGACCTGTTCTATTCTGTCCTGTCTTATTCTGTTTCAACTTTATTAAAAAAAAAATTTAGTTGCTACCTACTAAGCTGATTTCATTTCCCACTAATGGGTTATAACACACAATTTTAAAAAAAATGCTTTACTAAACTACTATAGTTAGGGATTTGTGAAAGGGAACAGAATATATAATTGGAATAAAGGCCCTGTCTTACCTCAAAATTTATACTCTAATGAGAGCACACAGAGAAAATTCTAGAAACTGGAAATGCTTCTGCTTTCTACTTGGTTCTCTTAGTTCCTTTATTAATTGTCTGTAATATAGAACTGCTTTGGGAAGAAAGTAACAACTGCACATGCTAAATATTTCTCTTTAAGATTTTTTTTTACTTCACTTTATAAATAACTAGGCTGTTTATTTTATATTAAGATATTTCTGTTTAAGATTTAAAACCCTGGTCAGCTCTGAGATGCTGTGGAGAATGAGTTCCTTCAACAAATACTTTTTATCATCTGTTTAGGTTAAGCCCTACTGCCGGGGTCCTGCCCCAGTTGGATCCAGGGTATCCAAAGTGTGACGGCATTGGCGAAGAGATTTAGAGAGAGATAAAGAAAGAATGTTGCAGATAAGAAAATAGAGGAGAGAAAGAGGCTGGTATTCCTTGGTTTACACGGAAAGCCAATAAAGCCCCAAGACAAGGGACTTGCTCTGTTCACATAGGCCGCAGGTGCCCTCCCGGTCTCCCGAGGGAGTGAAGTTGCAGAGCGCCTTCCCGTTCAGGTCTTAGAAGCCCAGGCAGGAAAGTGAACGCAGAGAGCCTTTGTGCTCCAAGGGATCAGCCTGAAAGAGAGAGTAAGAGAGAGAAAGAAAGAAAGACACGGGGGAACCAGGCTTTCTTGAAACCGGTCCTGGTCCGTCACTTTATTTTTCAGGGAAGCTTTTATACCTTGACTTGTACATAGAGGGAAATGAAAGATGCAAAGTCATACAGAGTCAGCCCAAACATTACATCTGTTTTGTCTTCATCAAAACCAGGATTTTTTCTGCATACCTTTCCCGTAAACAATGTTGTGTGCATTATCTTCTGGCCTTGGAGGCCTGTGAACATTTTATGACCCTCTTTTGATAAAGGCTGCTCAACCAGAAAACTTATTTTCCCTCAAAGTGTTTTTTCTTTATATTTGTAATCTATGTCAGCCTCAGAAAGTATTAAACAGAGTTACATTCTCATGGAGCAAAGGTGCAGTGAGTTACAACAAAGAAAGAACCAGTTAGCTCAAAGGTCTGATATGGTTAATTTCAAGGCTACACTTGTTTTTCTTACATTCCAACTATGTTAACTAATGCACTCCCAGGTGCACAGTGGATAAGAGATATGGGAACTTAGCAGCAAGCATTGGCTCAACAATGAAATCCTACACCAGCACTATTCTAATAGCTTTTAACTCTCTGAAAGGCTCTATATTTTTAGAATGTTTTAGGCTTCCCGTGCCTCTCACAGTTGGGAGGCTTGAATAATCACATGCGTAGCTGCAAGAGTCTGGATAAACCTGTCAGGCAAGCTAGAATGCTAACAGGGGGGTTAATATTGAAATATTCCTTTCATGTCCAGAAGACTTATTAACTAAAGCCCTAAGTTAACTTTTTCCAGAGAAAGGTGGTCAGGGATGGCCCCCTGTTAATGTCAGAAGAGTTGGTGAAAGGCATAAAATAGTAAGACAGACCAATTCTGGTTTGGGGTTAGATGCTTGAGCAGGTCTGGGGGGTCCCTCGAGTCCTGATCCGCCTTGCTTGTCAGGTCTCTTCCACATGACCTTGTTATGGGTGGGATCTCCCATGCTGGCTCCGGGCACCCTACATCTTAAAATGATAAGATCCATATAGTAGAGTGTTTATAAACAAAGTGACTTCTGGGATTTGAGTACAATTGAGATATGTCAGACCATGAAGAATTACTTGCTAGATATAATTAGTACTAAACATAATAGAGAACTAGCCAACAGTTATTTCTACATAAAATTTGAAGTTTTTGAAAAAGATACATATACCAGATGCCTGTACTGTCAAAGATAAACACAGCCCAGCATCGGCCAGAGTGGTGAAAACAGATTTTATTCAGTAACTACTAATTTGTAAGGAACTCAGCTGAGCTCCAGTCTGACTTGTTCCGAGGTGACTGGGACTTTACAAGGAAGATGAGAGAGTGGGGAGCAGGTGATGGGAACTCAGTAGGGTCAGGGAGATGAAACGTTGGTCCATGTGACACCATCTGGCACCATTTGACTGGCGTCTGTCAGGCTTCTCTCATTGCACAGAAGCTAGGAGCTGGGGCGCTGTCCTTAGGGGTCTCTGGAATCCATAGTCAGTTCTTCGGGCAGCCTTGAGTTTCTGAGGCAGGCACTTTGAGGGGCCTAGAGTTCCCAAGGGATGCTGCCTTAGAAATTATGTTCGTCTTTGTTCAAGTCTCTGTGGGCCCAAGTGGGGGCCTGGTGGGAAGAGACTCAGAGGAGCCTCCTGGGGTTTTGTCCCAGAGCAGCATCCTTGTCACTCCCCCTCCTTCCCGAGGGAGCAGCAGTGACTCACTGGACTGGTGACACATGGAAAAAGACATGAGAGTATGTGATCAGCCTTTTCTGGACATCATCCTCAGGACACACATATTCCTTTTGTGGCAGAGGGACTCAGAAGAGTCTGGCTAGGCTTTGGCCGTATATCATCATGTCAGTATGTCAGTATATCAGCAAAGCTCTCATGAAATAAGCCCCAAGGAATTTCTCTTTCTCCTTCATGTGACTCTTAAAGCAGACAGAGATCTTGTTTTTTAATGTCATATATACCATATGGATCGGAGAAGGCAATGGCACCCCACTCCAGTACTCTTGCCTGGAAAATCCCATGGATGGAGGAGCCTGGTAGGCTGCAGTCCGTGAGGTCTCTAAGAGTCAGACACGACTGAGTGACTTCACTTTCACTTTTCACTTTCATGCATTGGAGAAGGAAATGGCAACCCACTCCACTGTTCTTGCCTGGAGAATCTCAAGGATGGGGGAGCCTGGTGGGCTGCCATCTGTGGGGTCGCACAGAGTCAGACATGACTGAAGTGACTTAGCAGCAGCAGCAGCAGCATACCACATGGATGCTTTTGAACTGTGGTCCTGGAAAAGACTCTTCAGAGTCCTTTGGACAGCAAGGAGATTGAACCAGTCAATCCTAAAGGAAATCAACTCTGAATACTCATTGAAAAGACTGATGCTAAAGCTAAAGGTTCAATACTTTGGCCACCTGATGCAAAGAGCTGACTCATTGGAAAAGACCATGATGCTGGGAAAGATTGAGGACAGAAGGAGAAGGGGGCGACAGAGGATGAGATGGTTGGATGGCATCACCAACTCAATGGACATGAGTTTGAGCAAACTCAGAGAGATAGCCAGCTCAATGGATATGAATTTCAGCTAACTCAGGGAGATGATGAAGGACCTGGAAGCCTGGTGTGCTGCAGTCCATGGGATCACAGAGTCAGACACGACTAAGCAGCTGAACAACACATAACACATGGAAGCTAGTAAAGCAGGTCCCCGCTGAGGAACAAAAAGGCTGCAGTGTTTGTTTATGGAGGACCTTCTGTTCTAGATGCTGGCAGAGGTCTGACTCCACCTGTTCACTGACTCCCAAGGTAACCCCACAGCCTGCCTTCTTGGCTACTTGTCCTTTCAAGTGTTGCTGGAGAAACAGCAGGAACAGGCTGACTCGTTCTAGAGTCTGTACCATGACCTGGCCCTCAGTGACCGCCCCCTGCCTAAGCAGTGGCAGAGGCTCCCCACCCCCCGACATCGCCGGCTCCGGCCCCTCCAGAGCTTTTCTGCCTGAGAAGTCTCCTCATCCTTTAGGTCAGCCAGCTGGGACCCTGAATTTTAGGTATTTTCTCTGCTTGGCTCTTGAATCCACCTAGAAATTTCTCCAGAGTTGGGCTGAAGTGTGTTCAGGATGGAGGTCCAGCTTTTTTTCAGAGAAACAAGCAGTTAGGCTGCTTTCATCATTAGATAAGCAGTTACTTTTTCATCATTAGATAAGCAGTTTCTTTTCTTTCAGAAAGGCCATACTCTCATATAGTCAGTTCTCACCTGTAGTATACATTTCTAATTTAGTCGCCCTTTCCATTGCAAATAAAATAGACTCATGGTTTTTCAGCCCGTTTACAAAAGCAGTTTTAATCAGCCTTTTCTTTTGGCACAAGTCATAGAAAGGTTTCACTTTCATGTCACTGTTTGGAGAGAGGCCGACCCACTCACACCAGCGTTATCCATCTTGTTCCCAGTCTCTGGCTGCACCTGTCCTCTGCCTCAGACCCAGCCAGTGGGTTCTTGGTGCCCTTTGTGAGCAGGAGTGGAGGAAAAGAGCAGACAGCCGATGTGACTGGAAGAGCTAAATGCCAGGAAGCCGATTCAGTCTGAGTTCCTGCCCTGGGTTATTGATCATCTATCATCAGCGTGAAAGCAGATGTGGTAGAAACTTCAGGCACAGGTTCACATAGGGCATGGGGGCACTTTGTGGACCTTCAAGATGGGGTGGTTTCCTTCAGCGTCTGGTCCCGGGTCTCCACTTCATGTGTTTTGAGCACTGTTTACTGGGGTCTTTGTATGAATCAAAAGTGGCCAAGAACAAAAAGGATAATAAAGCTCAGCAATATTCAGGCCCTGAGATAAAATCTCACTATCTTCAGCTGCAGACAGTTGTACCTGGCCCTTTCAAGAGTTCAGTCATTAGACTTACAACGTGTTGTACTGGAGATAGTTACCTGTGTCTACTATGAAATAGGTGTGGAAATATTTGTATCTACTATGCCAAGGGCTGTATTTTATATCTCTTTATACTTTCCACAACCTGCCACTTAGAGCTGGGCGCTTGAAAGGCACTCAGAGACCAGCTCTCATTTTTTGATAAAATGAATTCACTTGGAAAAGATGTAATTGCCTGACAGGTGTGAGCTAATTTCCACACCACTTTAAAAAAAATAATATTCCCCACAAAGGATCTCCTGTCCCTGCCATCGGGTCTAGGACCAGGGAGGTACAGAGTGTCCCATGGGCCTCCAATGCCCAGACTCTCATCCAGCACTTTTATTTAATTCTGATAGAGGTAAGTCACAGCATTTCAGTCTCTGAAGCCCTTGGCTGTAGGGCTGAGCATCTACCATTGATGCTTTAGGAGCGGAGGTCCTCTTATTCATCCATCACATTGAAGAGCCTCTCACCTCCTTGGAAAGCTTGATGTGTAACCAGCTCTGTGTTAAGAGATGGGAATTCAAGGAAATGTAATGTGAACTCTTTACGTATATTTACCATCATTGTTAAGACTGACATAAGAAGTCCAGTAATTATCCCACTTCAATGAATGCACCAGTATCTTGGGCTCTTTGTAATACAATAAGTGCATCATGACCTAAGTTAACATACACATATACTCAGTTGTGCTCTAAAATGTAGTATCATATGATTCCAGAGACATTTTCAGTCTCAGGAGCTTCAACTTGACCTTTCGAGGGAATTTTGGGAGAAAATTAAGCTAAGAAAATGCCTCCATTAGACTTCCTTATGAATTAAAATGCCAAACTCTTCATTAAGCTGATAATTGGAAATAGTGGCTGAGTAAGACCTACCGTATTCCAGCTAGTGAGGTGTCCTGGCTTTATTCAAATTCTGTATCATTTCAGTAGGGAGGATTAGCAATTCACATGCCCCATCTTGGGCATTTCATAGTAAACAGTAACCAGGGGTATCAGTGCTGTATGTTTTGGAGGCCAATGTGAACAGTTAATGTGAGAAATTTGGTTAGAATTTCAGCATCTCTTAGAAGTGTTGCTTGAGAATTCTAAACTTTCTTTTCGGAGAGAATAATGTAAAGTGAAGGGAGATTTTCATTCTTCCTGTAACACCAGCTGAATGCATTTTAATAGGCTGTAGTGTCACTGGTGATTTATTGCCCTTTTTTGTTCTTTTATGTGTTATATTTGTCATTTCGCTGTGGCAGTTTCATCTATAAAATGGTATAGTTACACGAAAATGGTGAGAGGATACGGGACTGCCATGGGAGATTCTGTTCCTTTTTCCTTGTCATTTTTGTAAGGAAATACTGAGTCAAATGTCAAGCATTTGGTTTCAAAAATAATATAATTTAAAGGATATATATTGCACTAAAATAATGTTGCTTTTTCCATTTTTACTACATGCACTTTGGAATTTCTATGTAAAAGATTTTCAAAGCAAGAGAGCAATTTAATTTTTCAGTATCCTTTTGTGTTTTCTCTTTCCATCAGCAGTGTGATAAAGGAAACTAAAGCAATGCATTTAAGTGTCTTTTATTTGCTTAAGGCACAGAGCTTCCTGGTTTGAAAAGCATAAATTGGAATTTATACTTTAGGAAATCTACCTTTTAATTTTGTTATTAACCTCATGCATTATGCATATCCAAAATGAATGCTGAAGGTAAAGGTTTGAGCTTAAAATAAATGAAGATTTTGGTAAAAGATGCAAAGTACTGGGGAGAAAACAATGCTTGTAGTTTTAAAAAACAGAGATTTTGCATGAAAGATTTTATGTAAATGAGCTAAATTAGTCTTGCCTTTCCTGTAAGGAATATATAGTATCAATTTTATAGTAAAATTATATTGGTTCATGTTTGTTGTTAGTAAACATGGAAAAGGCCTGGATATTTTCATTTATTTTTTAAATAAACTTTTTTTAAGAATAGTTTTAGGTTTACAGGATTATTGCGAAGATAATAAAAAGTTCCTATATACCCCACATCCAGTTTCCCTTTGGATGTTTTTTAAATGTTTATTAAGGCTGAATGACAATAGCTGTTTTACCAGGTCTTTCCTTTTACCTCAATGGCTAGCATGGAACTAGACAACGTCATAATTGTTCGTTGACTCTTGTTGATAGATACCAATTGTGCTACTTTCATTTTTAGCCCTTCACTTGCCTTAGAAAAACATACCACAATTTACAACAGAAGGCATCAAGATGAACTCCAACAGCTTCACGTCTAAGAAACCAGTGAATCCCATTGAGAATTTGCAGGCAAAGGGCCATGTCTTACTGCTGTGCTTTTTGGTTGACTTTGGACTAGTCTATCTTATAAATAAGCTTTTTCAGAATACTGTTAAACACTTAGTATTTGTGAAAGGTTTTTTAAAGTATTTATGGGTGTGATCCAATATATTGAGTCAGAATGGAAAAGAACTCAGAATTTCCCCCAATGTCTTAACAGAGCCAGATGTTGAGGCAGCAAATCCAGAAAGTTTAAAGGGTAGATAGAGCTCAGAGACACAGAACTCTTTTCTGGAGAGAGAATTATTGTTTTAAATACTCTGCTGACCTCGTATTAATAATCAAGGGAAAGTCCAGAAAATTGAAAAAGCTCGGTCCTTTCAATCCAAGTGCCTCATCTTATTTACCCTTTTGATGATATCAGTATGAAAACTTGTTCAATATCAGTGTCTCCAGAGGGCTGACAGGGAGACCTGGAGTCTATAAAAAGACTGACTCCTAAAATTCTAGCCTGTTAACCACCACCTCTGCAACAGACAGGCACACACATGCACTGCTTTTAGGATTGTCATTATTTTCATGTACGAGAATCTTGGGTTTGGCTTTGAATGTCTGATTCCTTCTCAAGCCATGACTTTTCTAGCTCAGAGACCACATGTGTGCATGTATGCTAAGTTGCTTCAGTTGTGTCTGAATCTTTGCAACCCCATGAACTGTAACCTGCCAGGCTCCTCTGTCCATGGGATTTCCCGGGCAAGAATATTGGAGTGGTTTGCTATTTCCTTCTCCAGGGGATCTTCCCAACCCAGGGATTGGACTCACATCTCCTGCATTGGCAGGAAGAGTCTTTACTGCTGAGCCACTGGAGAAGCCCCCAGAAGGGGTGGTACTGGGTTTGGGGGTGGGAGGTACCACTTTCCTTGATGGTAAATCATTTAAAACATTGTTTGTATTAAACATCAGTATATCATGGAGGAACAGGCAACGTTTACATGCTATATTCAAAAAAATCAAGCAACAGACTTCAAAGAAATTTGAAGCCAATGATTGACCACATAGATAAGGCTCCTGCTTATACTTGCCCGCCTGACTCTTGGGGACAAATGGTGGATCATTGTAAGAGTCACGGCTTCCCTTTGACCAGCTTGGAGGGAGCAGGGAAAGCCCTAGAGTTTAGACTCCAGGTCATCTTCTGAACCACATGGCACTCTTCCTAGGGCCGTTTTCAAACACATCAAACAGGAATCTGGGCCTCAGAGTCTCTGTCCTGGATTCAGTAGGGCAGTTCTCTAAGTATGGATCCCACACACCTAATTCAGAAAGTATCTACTTGAGATACAAGGTTGTGAGTTCAGACTTCTTGGGCTGAAAAATTCCAAGTCTCAGCTTCCATGTCTATAAAACATGGAGAATACTGCTTCTTAACCCCAGTGGGGGCAGTGGGAGAATTACCCCCATGGCATATATAAAGGGCCTTTCACCAGCTGAGTCAGGGCCAAGGCAGAGGAGTTGGCAGTTGCTCGTAACTTTCTGTCATGACTTTGTTACTCACTGTTGTCCTGATAAAGGCTTGTTTATGCCTCCTAGGACTTTCAGAAGCCCATGGTAATTATTCCAGGCCACTGTTCTTCCCAAGCTTGAATGCAAAATTGAACTTCCCAGAAATTGAATGGCTTTCTTGATGCTAGGTAGGGTATTATTTACATGAATACCATGTGGCTGCTGGGGTCTCCAGGAGCCCCAGAGTGTGGGAGGAATATGATTATTTTCTTATGTCGAGACCTGTGATGAGTTCCCCCACGGGTGGTATTTCCCACTTGCCTGCCTTTGAGATATAGGTGCATCAGAATATAAGCTATATTCTCTTGCTAGTGGTGACCGTGGTGATGATGCTAGTGATGGAAAAAAAAAAAAATCACCACATTTTCAAAGACAGCTGCTTTATTTGAAGCTGTAATAGCCCAGAGCAGTGTCTAACCTATTCTGCACCTCCCTGTGGCCCAGTGCACGGAATAAAGCGCCAGGCTCCCCTTTGTTGTCCTGGCCATTGGGGCTCCATCGCCCCTCCTCACTGTCCTTGGTGTCGATGTGAACACCTCTCTTTGTGTTCGTCCTTGGGTTACGCCGGTTCTCAAGGGAGCCCTAGACGATGCACTTTAGCAGAACTCTATCTAGAGGGATGATAGATCATCTCACTGAGTACCTTTTTCAGACAATTGCTATGAAGTTGGAAAAATATGGAGCAGTTGGCAAGGGAAGGTGAAGCCACATAAGTTTTCTTCCACATGTTGTTTTCATTTTGAAGAGTGAGCGACTATCTCTGAGAAACATCTTTGAAAATCAGCCTGGCACCTGCCTGGAAGTTAATAAATGACATGTGTTCAACACATCTGTCAGGATCTCTGATGAGTTTTCCCATTTCCTCCAGTAAACATCCAAGCCATACATCACCCTAGCACTGTAATTGATATTCAGTTTAATCTTATAATGTATTATTGGTATTGCTAATGATGTAGTTATTAATTGTGGCCTATTATTAATTATAACAGTTTACTCAAGTTAGAGTTCTTGGTCAAAACACATTAGCATACCAATTTTTGTCTGGAATTTTTGCATATGTACTGTCCTTGTGGTGGTTTTTGTTGTTTTTTACTCAAGATTGTGTCTAACTTCACAGGAAACATGATAAAAAGCATGTGATATTGTCAGTTTGGTGGGTACTTCTTGTATGTCTTTGAATAATTTCTTTAGATATTGGTGTATATTTACATACAAATATGTGTGTGCACACACTACATCAGCATGAGTTATGTGTGTTTTTTGGCCAGTTTAAAGTCTTAAAAAAGGGAATTTTCAGATTTCTACCTTATTTCTTCTCTGAGTAACAAAGAAGTTAGAAAATGCTTCCAAAGTAAGGTCATAGGAATGATATAAACATTCTATTAAATAAACTTACAATAATTTTAATCATAGTAGCATTATAGAAATTTCTCCTTTTTCGCTTTCTTAAAAGTCCCAGACCATTGTAATTACTCTCCAGCATAAATTTTGGCTCCTTTAAAGACTTCTAAAACAAATTCGACATATGATCATGAAAAATGGTCTACAGCTACTTAATCATTACAAATATTGAGCTCATAACGCTTTATTGTTGACAGATACTCATTTCCTATCTCCCTGATATGTACCCAGTTAACTTTCTCGTCATTGATGGATATATATTTCACTGCTTTGGTGCTGGAAATATAACATTTTGCCACTAGTATTTATTTTCATGCTCTTTCTTTCTAGTAATCTCATTTTATCATTGATGAAAGTTTGGTCAGTAAATTTACTGGCAAAGACTTTTATCTGTCATCGGCCTCCTGAGGAACACCTGTGCCTGGCTGTCTCAGGCACAGTCCCTGGAGCCCAGGCCCGGATGGCCTGTCTTTCTCGGGGTATTGTCTTAATGGCCATGGAAGGTCATCTAAAGGCAGCCACAGACCCCATTTGTCTTAGTAAGCCCTCGATAAATGCTAAGAATAGGCAGAGGAAAGACCACAAAATAGGACTTGTCTTTACACTTCTGGTTTTCCCTCTGTTTTCTTTCCTTTTATACCCATCGCCCTATGTCTGGGAACTCTAGTGCAAATGGAGGAAGAATAGACTGGCTATGAAAAGAGTGCAAATGAGAAAGAAAGAAAAATTAAAGTGAGATTTATTGTGAGAGAGCTTTGATTCAGCATGAACTTCAGACACATCAGAAGCTGCTGGGCGAGGTCATGTGAAGACTAAAAACTAAAACCAGCTTTGTCCCAAGGAACTTATGTTAAGATGTAATATAAAGGACTTAGCAAAAGAATGGAACTTGCAGTTGAAATAGTCAAGAGGGGTGACAAGGAGGTGCTCTAGCAGTTCAGTAGGAGAGAGAATACTTCCTGCAAAGCCACAGGGACAGTGCTGGGCTCACTGGCCTCTGAGAGACAGGCAGGACTTCAAAGGCCTTCTATGAATCTATGATGTATGAGAGGGGGTGGGTCCACGGAGCAGCAACAAAGGTCCTGAGAAGGGAGATGTTGGCTGTGGAGCTAGAGGGGGAGGGTAGTACTGGGCATCTCTGTTTGGTTGGAGCACAGGTGGATGCAGGAAAGTCAAAAGAGAAGAAGCATAAAGTTTGGAAAAGAGTTGGGAGTCAGCTAATGGGAGGCCCAGCTGCCTTTTGAAATAAGCATTTGGAGGCTTCTGGGGTTTTGTCTTGTTTTTTAAATGAAAGAGTGAGCTGATTAGGCCTGTTCTTTAGGAAAATCAGTGTGCAAGAGGCTAGATGGGATATCTCCCTAGGAGACAAGTACAAAATACAGAAAAGAAATAAACCAGGTCTGTCACAGTGGGAAGAGAGATGGAGAAAATACAATGTGTTTTAAATTTTTAGAGATTGGGTAGGGAGGTAAACTGACCTGGTATTAGGTGAGTATCCTTCAACCCAAGATAGAGTTTTGTTTTAATGCCTTCAAAGTTTAGTTTCAAACAAGCTGTTGGAAATATATACTCTGAACTGATAGTATCCTCAAAATCACCCATTCACATTCCCTTTATTGATTATTCAGTTTGTATGAAAGGTGAACACAGCTGATGCCATCTTATTGACAAGCAGTTCACTCATTTTATTACTTGACCATGATTTGAGACATGCAAATGGAAGAAATAAAGCCATTTCATCAGACCCGTAATGGCACTCATAATTCTCTGGAAACTTCTAGTGCCCAGAGAATAAGTGATCAGGATTTGATAGATCATCTTACCCACAGGATGTAGACCCATCAATCAATGAGAGCAGTAACTGTCATGAAATTAGAACAAAAATAAAAAAGTAGATTAATTTTTTAGAGACAGTATATATCAAACAATCCAGCGTCTCAGTTTTATATGAAAAATTATGTTTCTGATTATTACTTGTACGTTGTACATGCTCTGTGCGCCCTGCAGTGGAAATTAGGTACGAGGGAAGAGTTATAAATTCAAAAGCATAATCAGGTTACAAACAATACATAAAATGTGAACAGAGATTATTCCGGGGGTGCTGATTGACTTTGTATTCCCAGAAAGAGAAACAGTGATGTGTAATTTAACTGAAAAATCTTGGAGATATTTCGTGATTATATATAATAATATCAAGGTACAGCCAGAAAAGCCAAACAGAGATGACAAGGAATTCTAATTTTATGAGCAATAAGACTTGAGTGAACTGCAATAATCTTTAAAACTGGGTGTTGCTATTTTTAAGAAAAAGAAAAGATCTCTGCAAAAGGTGAAAAAAATACTATGAAAATTAATTGAAATAGATTCTGTATTCCATAAAGTCATAAAATGCTAGTCCAGAATGGCTGAGGCTTCCTCGATGGACATTTTAGAACATCTTGGAGGACCAGTGCTCTTTGAAACACTCTGAGAAACAATATCCTCACGTTTCCATTTCATTTTTTCTCATAAGGTTTCTCAACCTCCTGTTTCTCTTTTCAGCACCTTCCCAGGATGGCTGTTCCTGACCCTTTTTTCTCTCCCCCAACCACAAATACCAAGTGGAATTTTGGTATTCGGTCTTGCACGTTGTGAGAATGAAGTATTTTGTTGTTTGAATTCAGTGCAGGCATTGAACCCAAACTCCAGTTCTGCCCCCAGGAAGCAGGCCAGGCTCTTCCCTGAGCAGTGCTGGCATCCAGTGCCCGGCTCTAAGGCTAGAGGACCTGTGTGTGGCCAGTGGGCGCCTTTTGTGAGCCCCTGCCTCTTTGTAGTTCCAGTCACCCCCTTGGGCCAGACACTGGAGGCCCCTGGCCCAGGGAGGCAGTAGCCTTCACTGCTCTCCACATGGACTGTCCTTCTCTCCTCCAGTTGGGTTTTGAAGCTCAGGCATGGTCCCTCTCTCAGCCTCTTGTGTCTGGCAGAGAAAGGTGAACTGTCACTTGTCTTATTCATCTCGAGTGTCCTGCAGGGCCTTGTTATGGGACCTGACGCACAATAGGAGCTGTTTATTTGAGACTGAAAACCAGGCTTGACTGCGTCCCAGGGATGGGTCAAGCAAGCATCCATTCCGTGTCTGTCCCAGGGACGCTCCCACTTCTGATGGCTCATGGATCACTTAGGATGGAACTCAGAGCCATGTCACCCTCTGCCTTTTCTCTTCCTCTTCCCGTCTCCTTCTTCTTCTAGTTATGAGGAGGGAGGAGGGGGCCTGCTCTGTGCTCCTGGATAAACTCCCAGCCCCACCGCAACCCTCACATCTCCGTCGCCACTTGCTTTGAGATCACCATGAGTCATCTCATGAGGCCCTTTTTCTCAGAAAGCCCTGATGTCCAGCTCCCCCATCTTCCCTAGGCCCTCATCCCCTTACCTCTCTGTACGACCCTCTCCAGGCCTATCCTTTCCTGTCCCATCAAGGTCATTACTCCAACAGGCATCTCCTTTCCCTCCTGCATCATCAACTTTTTCCCCTCCAGGGGTCCAGAAGCATCACCATTCAAAATGCCCTCATTTCTCCCATATTAAAAAAGAGCAGTTTCCCTGGATCCCCACACTCCTCTCTGGCTCGGTATCACACTGACTTCCTCCTCCCTCTCCCTCCTCCCTAGATCAGCAGCTCCTTTTTGTCCCCATTACTGGCCGTCCTTATGACCCACCCTCTCAGTTCACCTCCCAAGCACTCTCCTGCAAGTCTCATGGCTTTAAATATCACCTGGAAACTCCCAAATGTTTGCCCCAAGTCTAGATTTCTCCACTTTATGCCCAACACCTACTTCATATCCTGCTGGGCTGGCATCGTGGGCCTCCAGGGGAAGTGTGTATGGTCTGTGTAGTGATCAGAACTGGGCCCAGACCCTACAGCCAATGGCTGAGTACATCGAGTTCTCAACCTGGCGAGCTTCTGTTTCTGAATTTAGCATCCAACACTGGGCCAAGACAGACTGGTTCCTGCCAAGTTGAAAACCAATCAACCACTGCCGTGGATAATCACTCCTTTTCTTTTGAGATTTTTTTCACTTTGGATGTTACATCTGAAACCTTAAATAGCGCAGGTTCACTGGAACACCATCCTTTTTTTTTTCGAAAAGCTCTTCTTGGTCATTAGAACAGTACACCTGGTGCTGTCACTAGGAGTCAGCAGCCTGCACATCCGTGGAGGTGATATTCACCCTCCTTCCCCCTGAAATATTTAGCATATTTATCATTTTAGTGACTATGTCCAAGCCCACATAATACACACTTTTAGATGCATACATATGAATTTATTCTCTTCAAAAGGAGCTACACGTGCAGACACGTGCAGTAACCTCTAAGCGGAATGCACAGTAGAAGAGAAAAAAAAAAAAGCCTTTCCATGAAGAATTCGAATTTATACCAAGAAAAAAAAGGAATGAAAGGTTGTAACATTAGAAGCCTGGCACGAAAATAACAAGACAAGGGAAAAATATTGTTTAAAAAAAAAAACCTCTTGCCAAGCAGTTTGTAAATTACACTGTTACATTTGTAGATTTGGGTAAGGGGGAAAGAAGTGAGTGAAGTAGCTCAGTCGCATCTGACTCTTTGTGACCCCATGGACTAAATAGTCCATGGAATTCTCCAGGCCAGAATACTGGAGTGTGTAGCGTTTACCATTCTTCAGAGGATCTTCCCAACTGAGGGATTGAACCCAGGTCTCCCATGTTGTAGGCAGATTCTTTACCAGCTGAGCCACAAGGGAAGCCCAAGAATACCAGAGTGGGTAGCCTATCCCTTCTCCAGCAGATCTTCCTAACCCAGGAACCAAACCGGGGTCTCCTGCAATGCAGGTGGATTCTTTACCAACTGAGCTACCAGGGAAGCCCCAGGGGGACAGAAACAAGCTACCAACTGCAACCACATTCTGTCACAGATTATCCTGACTGTGGCTGACTGACAGGTCACAGCCCCAGGTTTCCAAAGGGACAAAGGGGAGAGAAGCGCGTCCTGAGGGGGAGGGACAGAAGGAGGTCCATTTCAGGCAGGATGGAGGGCAGAGCACGGAGAAGGCAGGGATGGTGTGTCCCCGAGGGCACCTGCAGTTAATGACACACTTCCATGAGATTGTCCTGGGGTCGTGATTTATTTCAGCCCAGTTTGTGTTTATGTTGGTGCTTCTCCAGCGTAGTTGTAAACCCAGACTCCTCACTCAGCCCCTTCACCCAGGTAGTAAGCCAGTGACTGTGTGGGGAAACCTGCAGGGCAGCCCTCCTCGCCCTTTTTGAGTTGCTCCCCCATTTTGCACGATTCCTGCCATTATCACCTTGCCCCTGTGTCCTGTGGAGGCTGAACATTGCATTTCCTTGGCCTTCAACATGAAACAAGTTGAATAAGTGCTAAGGAACGACGATGCTGAGCTTCGCCGGCTGCACAGCAGTACACTCTCCTGTTTGCTACAGGAAATGAGGCATCGCTGGGCTGATGTCTCTCCCAAGGATGGGCAGAGTCACACCCCGGTTCTCACGGAGCTTCAAGAAGAGGCTAAAGTACAATGAGACTAGTTGTTTAGTTAACAGAAGCAGACATGAGACCATTAACACGACCAGCTCTTCTCATGGAGTGTTTACAATCCTTGTAATTGTTTATATTTAAATTTTTAAGCCATATCCAGTTTTTCTAAATAATTTATTCCCTGAGTATTTATTGGCCAAATTTAGCTATAAAAAATCTTAGAGAATCATTTGTTTAGAAAGTCGTCTACCATCATACCTCCCTGCTGCTGCTGCTGCAGCTAAGTTGCTTCAGTCGTGTCCGACTCTGTGCGACCCCATAGACGGCAGCCTGCCAGGCTCTCCCATCCCTGGGATTCTCCAGGCAAGAACACTGGAGTGGGTTGCCATTTCCTTCTCCAATGCAGGAAAGTGAAAAGTGAAAGTGAAGTCGCTCAATCGTGTCCAACTCTTAGCGACCCTATGGACTGCAGCCCACCAGGCTCCTCCATCCGTGGGATTTTCCAGGCAAGAGTACTGGAGTGGGGTGCCATTGCCTTCTCCGATACCACCCTGAACACACCCTATCTCATCTGATCTCAGAAGCAAAGCAGGGTCTGGCCTGGTTAGTACTTGGATGGGAGAAAGTATACCTGGAGAACTTGTAATCTGCCTCTAGTGAGATAAATGGAGTGGCTCCCAGTGTGCCAACATTTGGAAGAATAAAACCAAATAGATTTTTTTTTAAGTTTTCAAATTATATTTTAAAAATCAAAATTGAAAACCATTGGGCTTTTTGTCAGTTTCGTAAATTTGAGCTATGTTATTTTTACGTGGATAGCTGTTTTCGCCTATTATTCATTGTTTAAAACAGACACATTTAAGCAGTTTAGTTAAAGAAGTACTATCCTCCAAACCTACCACTTGGCTATGTGTTCCAATATGGGGGTGTATACTTCAGATGTAATTACAATAAAAAATGGTAACCGTGGTATCTTCAAGGTTCATCTGACACCTGTTCAAGGGACATTCTTTCAAACAGAATAGCAGGACATCTCCCTGAAGTGGTCAGAAATAAAATTGTTCTGTAAAGAGTCATTCTATCAGGAAGGGCTTGTATTAATAAGGTGTGGTTTTTGCATCACGACTACTCTCCTTGCTCCTGTTGATTGGACTAGAAAGGACACGTGGGTGGAACCTCAGGCTATGGTGTCTCCTGCCTTGTGTTTCTCTGATCTTGACCAGTCATCTATCTGAGGGCCACAGCCATGTTCAGGGTCCAGAGTCTCATATAAAATCTAAATATGAATAACTTTTTAAAGAAGCGTTTATACATTCCCAGTGGAAACAGATGGCAAGTTTATAGTCTGACCCCTGACTTCCCTGCTGTGACTCAGATCAAGCCCCATGTGGAGCGCATAGGACACAATGATGGTTAAGTTTTTCAAGAATCAGATGAACCATAAATGCAAAACCCAGTGGAAGGGTAGAAAGGGCTGGTACCAAAAGTCAGTGTTAATTTCACTTTTACCAACAAGAAGAAAATGGGAGATTTGAACATAAAGTCTCCACTTTCCCAATGAGCTATATCAGTAGGGAGAGGGATGTGATGGCTCAGATGCTGAGGGCGGTCATGTTCTGATGAAAAAGGGAGAAGCCCTTAGAAAGTGGATTCTGTTTAGTGAATAGAACATTAGAATCCTAATATTGTTCATCCCGAGCTCATTTAGCAGAGGTAATGGATATCTCATCAGACACAGATTTGACATTCCATTGCATTACGCCGTAAACAGGACGGACAGTGTTTGGGAATTGGGAGAGCTAAGACAGTAGCCACTGGCAGGCCCTGGTTATCTCATTTAAACAGTTACCAAATGTGGGCGACAGTAGTGTGATTGTTGGTTGCTTCCCACTTTGTGAATAATTGCTTAGAAGGAGTCTTTGCCTACCAGATGTGACCTAGATTTAGCTTTTCAAAGGCGGGGGTGTCGACGGGGGCAGAATATCTGTATTGTGTCAAAAAAAACAATTGCTGGTAAAATGCACAGTAAGTGAGCTTATCTCCCCTCTCCAGGTGTTTGGGCTAATATGTTATGGAATTACTGCTTCATTTATGAAAAATAATTGGGGGAAATGTTCCAGCAAATCAAATTTGGATAAAGGCTGAGGATGTCTATTGTGTTGTTAGGAAGTTTTTAAAAAGGCAGAAAGATCAGGGAGCCCATAGAGATAATAAAAATATTTTAAAAACTGTGTTTTGAGAAGAGTCTCTCATAAAAGGGTCAGGCGTGGGTGTGCTTTCCAACTTGTGTTGGGGTTTAGTGAAATATGGAAGAACAATGAGAACAATTACACCCCTTTCAGCGCCTGTGAAAGCTGCTGAAAAAAAATCAAAGCCTGTCTGTCTGCTGGCTCCGATAAGTCTTACGACTCTGTTAAAGGTGGCAAAAATTTAAAAAGCTAATGTTTTTATTCTCCCTTACCCACCGTGTCTTTTTTCTTGTCTCCCCACCTCCTGCAGGAGCCGCCACTCCAAAACCAGTCCCAGAACCTGAGAAGCAAACAGACCACACAGTCAAGATTGCGGGGGTCATCGCTGGCATCCTGCTGTTCGTGATCATATTTCTTGGGGTCGTGCTGGTGATGAAGAAAAGGTGAGCCCCTGGCTGTTGCCATGCAGGTGCTTCTGGCCCACTGTTGGCCAAGAGGCTTCTCGTGCATGAAAGTGTTCTGTTAGTCCGTTGTCTTGGATGACCAAGCCACACCTGTGGCTCTGGTGGTTCGTATTTTGCATCATGTAGCAGTCAAGCTTATGGGAAAACATTTGGAGGCTGCAGCTGTGATTTTGTGTGACTGTGAAGAGCTTCTTGTGCCAGGTCAGCATTAAGGATCAGGTGTCTACCCACCAGTTGGTACTTAAAGCTCAGCAGAATCAGTAAAATCACTTGTTCACCAGGAAATGTTCAGTATTAATACTTATTACCAACAGAATAGATCTTGGGGAATACAAGAAAAGAGACTTCTCCTTCTCATGATAAGGAAGATAATGTCAATGACGGAGAGTTTCTTGGCCCTGCGTTATGTGCAGGCACCATGTCAGGGAATTAAACAGCACAATGTGCCACGAGAGAGGGACTCTCAGGATCAGACAGACAGCGACTCAGGGCGTGGACACATAAGGACAAGGACGGTAACATGTTGGGTGTAGTAAGCTTGCCTTTTCTAGCCAGGGGTGGTCAAGGGAGGAGAAAAACACGTATGGCTGCAGAAAGCAATCATCGCCTCCAATATATGAAAAATACACAATCTCTTTTGTCTTGTGGAAGTGAGAACTTGCTTAATAATACAGTGTTCAGTTTATGTAAAATGATCAACATAAAAGATAGATGGCAAAAAGCAGTAAGATAAATAATCCATTTTTTATGTAGTTTAAAATTAGTTATAAACAATTATATCCTACTGTATAGCACAGGAAACTATATTCAATATCCCGTGATAAACCATAATGGAAAAGAACATGAAAAAGAATATATTGAATATATACATATATATATATACACACACACATATATATACATGCAAAGAACCATCACATTGCTATACAGCAGACATTAACGCAACATTGTAAATCAACCAACTTCAATTTAAAGAAAAATTTAAAACAATGATAGAGTGTGAGCAAGGTTATAGATGACAAGAAGTGCAGATCGAGAGGCTGACAGAGCCAAGTCAAGGAGGTCTTGTCTGGTCGCCTAAGGAGCTAGACCTGCTTGTTAAGTCTACTGGTGGCCTTTAAGCAGGTAGTAATGGAATGTGCTTTTTGTATTAGAAAGATCACTCAGTGTTAAGGTTGAACCCAGCTAGGATAGAAAAAGGCTCAAGGCAGGAAGACCAGCAACTCTGGAAACATCAGGAGGTTGCAGCCACTTGTAGGTCAATCTGGGGAGCCGAAGTAACACAAATAACCTGTTGCTGGCAAGGCCATGGGTGGGGGTGTCCCCACTACCCCAGTCGTGGGGTGTATATGAGCTAGGACAGGTGGGGCATGAAGAGGGGAGCTCAGCTCTGCACTTTGATGTCCAGTCTTCCTGTGCCATGGAGTGGACACGTCCCCTGGGCAGGTGGGGTGTGCTGGCATCCAGTGCTGTCCATCCACGTGAGCCCAGCTGAAGCTAGGGCTCGAATATGGGCACTCAAGGCGACTGTCAGAAGGGGGTTGAAGGTGAAGGTCAAACCTTGGATATATCACAGGGATATTTAAGGGGTGAGCTAATATCCGAATGTATAGGCATACATATACAGCTTTCCTTGCTTCTTCTTTTGTATTTTGTTTACTGGTCCAGTGAGGCCTCAGGACGAGGCTCTGTCCTAGCTCATACAAGCCTAGCTGGTCCCCATCATTTCAGCCCCTCCTCCCTCTTGTCATCCACCGTTTCTTCCTTTCTCGTTGGTCACACATCATTTAATTTCACTCCATTTTTAAAAGATTCTTTCTTGTGTTGAGAACTTTTGTGATCTGCTCTCTTAGCAGCTTTTAAATATATAGCACCATAGTGTTGTATATACATAGAGGCTCAGATGGTAAAGAATCTGCCTGCAATGCTGGAAACCCAGGTTTGATTCTTGGTTCAGGAAAGATTCCCCTGGAGAAGGGAACTGAAACCCAGACTAGTATTCTTGCCTGGGAAATCCTATGGACAGAGGATACTGGTGGGCTACAGTCCATGGGGCTGCAAAGAGTCAGACCCAACGGAGCGATTAACCCTTACTTACTTACTTACTAGTATAGTGATATTAACTACAGTCACGAGCTGTAGTCATCCCATCCCCAGAACTTCTTTACCTCATAGCTGGGAGCCTCCTCCTCCCTCTTCACTTTGCTTATCCCCGGCTTCCTTTTCTTTATCTTTTCTGCATCTCTAGCTGTCAGTCTCTATTTCTTTCTCCCTTACATCTCTGTCTTTTTCTTCCTCTTTTACTTCTTCATCACCCTTCATCCACTTTCTCCTGGATGCTCTTTTTCTCTCCCACCACGATGTTTATATAGAAAGCTTATCTTTGGTACTGGCAGTTTGTACTATTTTTTTGAAATATGATCCAGTATAAATTCTAAGCAGCCCTAGGCCCTTGCATGCCTAGATATTCAAACTAAACATTTTGGAGAGTTGATTTTTAGTCACGGGAACGTGTTGGATTTTTGTGTCATCTGGCAAGTTCTCCATGAGGAATTGCCTGAAACCACCAATCCAGTTGCCCTCATGACCTTAGCTAAATGTTAATTCATCCTCCAAGGGTCTGCTTCTGCTGGATTAATCTATTATTCTACCTTGGACTCTCAGGCAGACACAGAGGTTATGTTATAAATTATGCATTTGAAGAAATTGCCGATGGTAACATACGGCCTTGATACAACTTTAGACTAAATTCTAATAACTCCTATCAAATTTGCATGATTATTTACTAGATGACAGCCTTAAAAGGGTTATTTTCACAGCACGTGCCACTTTGGTATTTGCTCTTTCTGAAATATAGAATATGCTGCCTTGTAAGGCAAATCTGTCAGAAACTTGTAAGATTTTGACCTGAACAATCATGTGGTTCAGACTGTCCTAGTTAATAGAAATTCCAAAAACTTCTGATTGTTCAGGGTTTTCCCTCCAAATTGAAGCCTAGAATTTTAAATGTGTTTTTAACAGACCAGGTAAAACATGATAGTAACCACAGGTAAGTGGCTGGAGAGTTACTGATAAACAAGCTACAGGATTTGGTTAGCAGACAGGGAGTTTAGATTTGGAACTCCTGGATCTGTATTTTAACCAACCCTGTGATTCTGAACTTCTTCGCCCCATAGTTTATTCATCTATAACTTGAACAAACTGCACTCAACCATAGCTGAAGTCCCACCCAATCCCAAACTCTCAGGCTTTCTATCACGTGGCAGCTGATGGTGACACAACTACCCAGCTGGCGTCCTGCAAGGGCAGTGAGGCTCCTCGTGTATCTAATGCTATAAACACACCCGGTCACTCCTCCAAAGCTCACTTTGTGCAGCGGATTCAAGTCTCCATGGAATGTTGGATGGTGAAGGTTCATCTTTCAGCCACATGCTTCCTGTTGTCATACAGTAGGTACTCAGATAACGGGGAGAAGCAAAAGGTGAAATGAGACAGAATGAGCAGGAAAGAAAGAGCTGGCTTTCATTGTAGTGTTGGTCATGTTTGCTGGTTAAGCCCGTGCTCATCAAACTGGGAGACCCACTTCTCCCCAGGCTAGACTCAGTCACCAACATGAGCTTGTGTCATTGGTCATAAAGACAGCCTGAGCCAAGGAAAACGTGTGGGTGAAGCAAATGCATCAGTACTTCTGGGAATACAGGCGGAAGTCTGTGCTGCCAGGGAAGAGTCAGTAGTGACCGTCTGGGTGGGTCAGTGTGCTGGGCCACGTGGGCCTGAGCTCTTGCGAGGGGGAAACAGCAAATTTCCCTTGAAGATGTTGCCAATTATTGTCTTAACTAAGATCGTGTGGGCTTCTGAAGAGCCAGCCTTCTCTAAAAATTAGTTACTGAAGGTAGGCCTGGAACAGAACCTGTAAAATCTGTTCTCTTTGCAACCCTATGGACTATACAGTCTATGGAATTCTCCAGGCCAGAATATTGGAATGGGTAACTGTTCCCTTCTCCAGGGGATATTCCCAACCAAGGATCAAATCCAGGTCACCCGCATTGCAGGCGGATTCTTTACCAGCTGAGTTACCGGGAAGCCCAAAATCTGCTCAGCTCATACTAACTCATGGAATCCTTTGACACCCAAGTCATAACGACTGAAAACTGAGATGACCTTCAGCTTTATTTAGTTATAATGTTTTATAAGTGAGTGAGTGAGTGAAGTTGCTCAGTCGTGTCCAACTCTTTGCGACCCCATGGACTGTAGCCTATCAGGCTCCTCCCTCCATGGGATTCTCCAGGCAGGAGAATCTGGAGTACTGGAGTGGGTTGCCATTTCCTTCTCCAGGGGATCTTCCCAACCCAGGGATCAAACCCAGGTCTCCTGCATTCCAGGCAGACGCTTTAACCTCTGAGCCACCATAACCTATCACAAATTAGACTAGTTGTTACCTGTTTGTGAATATTTATATACTGGAGCCTGGCCTAGAAAACAAACCTATTTTCCTTAATGCCCTTTACAAAACCTTCACGTGTATTTTTATTTATTTTATTCTTTAGGCAAAACAATTTCTTAGTATTTTCCCATTCCCAGTTCTTTTGAGGGTGCAGTATTTTGATGCAGCAAATGTTAAGAAAGGGTGTTAAGATGAATGTCTATGAAATAAAAAAATCTCTTGTAGAGTCACATGACAACACACTCAAAATTAATGTAAGTTGAGTAAAAGATACTTAGTTTTTATCATTTTCATTCCTGTATAATTAAATATATTTGTATAAATGAAAATGCCTGCATGTTCAACATTTTTTCATAAGGAATAATTTATCTCAATAACATCTTTGACAGAATTTAGTATATAAACACCATCGATTTTTATCCTGATTAATTATATTTACTATTGTTTCTAAAATTGCTATAGATCTTTTAGAAATTTGAGAACATTTATATCAATTACAGTAATATTTCTGTCTCAGTCATTGTGGTAAATAGAAATTACAGAAGTTTTGACAAAATGGAAATCATTAAAGAGATACACAGTCTTGGTCAAAATAGCAAATGTTAGCTCTCCCACGGCATGAACACCTGTTATAGGTAAATATGACTGTTTTCATTCTGTAGCACAATACCTCACTCTCCTTTCCATAAAACATTTTAACAGATGTGCATTTTGCAAATGTGGGCTTCCCAGGTGGCTCAGTGGTAAAGAACCTACCTGCCAATGCAGGAGACGTGGGCTTGATCTCCGGGTCAGAAAGATGCCCTGGAGAAGGAAATGACAACCCACTCTAGTATTCTTGCCCGGGAAATCCCACGGACAGAGGAGCCTAGAGGCATACCGTCTAGGGGGGGTCGCAATCTCTTGTCAGACATGAGTTAGCAGCTAGACAACATTTTGCAAATGCAGCTTATGTCATTAAATATTTAGCACTTTTCTATTGTATTTAAAAAACAGTGTAACTACCAAGAAAAAAAATTCAATACTGTAGGAAGAGTATCCAAAAACACCATGAAACCAAAAAGATAAGGGAGAAAAATCTGATGAAAGTCCACTTTCTAGATGCTTGGGACTGGTGCACGGGGATGATCCAGAGAGATGATATGGGGTGGGAGGTGGGAGGGGGGTTCAGGATTGGAAACTCATGTACACCCATGGTGGATTCATGTCAATGTATGGCAAAACCAATATAGTATTGTAAAGTAAAATAAAGTAAAAAAAATAAATAAATAAAAGGGAAAAAAAATAAAGAGATGTCTGCAATATGTGAGTGGAGGTTAAGTTGACATTAACTGTAATTCCCTTACTAAACTTGTTTACACTTGAGATGGAATTTTTTCCACTATATTTAAGGGTCAGTTGCATGTGAAAAAATGTCTCAAGTCTGAATGCTTTATTCAAAGTCCTGTTTCAAAATCACATTTTCTGAAACCGTATTGAGACAGTCCTGTGTAGCCATGTCTTTGTGACTGTTTAGACTATGTGTACTTAACATGTAGTTGTATAAATAATAATTAGGTGCTGAGACTCTTCTGCTCTAGCACATGCTTCAGCACACGTGAAACAGGACACACATATACCCATCTGGTCTGGAAATGCCCTGCTAATTAATTAGCTAGTGTAGTTTGGTTTTCTAGATGATAACTGAATGAGCTCCTTGTTGTTGTTCAGTGGTAAAATATAAATTGATCTTATTTTTAAGATTTGTTTTTGATGTGGAATATTTTTAAAGTCTTTATTGAATCTGTTACAATATTGCTTCTATTTTAAATTCTGGCTTTCTGGCTGCACAGCATGGGGAATCTTAGCTCCCTGACCAGTGATGGAACCCTCACTGCCTGCATTGGAAAGCAAAGTCTTTACCACTAGACCGCCTGGGAAGTCCATAAGTTGACCTTTGTCAGTTCTTTTCTAACCAGGACTTTATGTGGTGACTCTAATAGCTCCCATAGTCACACTGTTTCTGGATTTGATCTATTGGTTTATTTAACTATGTTCTACTGGGGGCTCCTTATAAATATTTTCTTTTAAAAAGGAAAGTAGGGAACACAGGCACCAGTTGTTTGTTTTTGTTTTTTTTTTTTTTTAATTTAACAGGAAGAAAGTGTCAAAATGATAAGAGGCAGTCACCGGACTTTAGAATCTCACAACCTTGGTTCACAGCTCCTACTTGGTGCTGGCGTAAATTCAGGGGTGTCTTGTAACCTCGTGTTGGCATAAACTCAAGGGTGTCACATAATCTCGTGTTGGCGTAAATTCAGGGGCATCACGTAACCTCTCTGAACTCACTTTGCAGATGTGAAATGTGATGATGATGACTTGTACTTCACGGGGCTGGGGGTGGGAGGGGAAGGTAGGAAAATTAAGTGAGAGGACTCAGGCACATAGTTCAGTTCAGTTCAGTCACTCAGTCGTGTCTGACTCTTCGTGACCCCATGAATCACAGCACGCCAAGCCTCCGTGTCCATCACCAACTCCTGGAGTTCACTCAGACTTGCGTCCATCGTGTCAGTGATGCCATCCAGCCATCTCATCCTCTGTTGTCCCCTTCTCCTCCTGCCCTCAATCCCTCCCAGCATCAAAGTCTTTTCCAATGAGTCAACTCTTCGCATGAGGTGGCCAAAGTACTGGAGCTTCAGCTTTAGCATCATTCCTTCCAAAGAAATCCCAGGGTTGATCTCCTTCAGAATGGACTGGTTGGACAAGTTCAGGAAGCTGTTCAAGATCACATGGGTGGTACTCTGAGAGCCTGGGGTACATCCAGGTGTGTCTTACTGTTCCCACCTGCTTCCCTGGTTTCAGCAGTCAAGCTCAGGGGTGCCTCTTGCTCAGTAAACCTCAGCTGCTCTTTGTAACCAATAGTTAGAGACACCAAACAGTCACCATCTTGTTGCTATTTACTCTTTCCAGAAATCTACATGTATTTCAAACTGGCAGCATATTTTAATCTCCTTTCTGAGCTATCACTGGAGAATAGCTGCAGGATCACTTTTTCCTCTTCCTCCTTAACAGAAGCGTTTTGTAAATCCTTTCAAATGTGTGTGTTCATGGTATTCTTAGAGCCATGGGTTTTCTCCTGAGAACTCACAGCAGAGAAGATGCTGTGTCCTCGTCTGGTTAGTGAGTGAGAGAGCTTTGTTGAGTTTTATAGTAAGCCTTCAGCAATTGAGCTTCACTCCCTCCTTCTCAGACACGAACCCTAGGGTCTGGGGGCTGTGGAGGGTCTGCAGGACCCTGGAGATGAGAGGCTGACACAGGCCCCCGCGAGCTGTGTGGCCTGCAAGCTGCTGGCTTTGTGACCCCAGTTTCTTCAGTGTAATGCCCTGAACGGGTTCCAGCTGGTGCTAGTGGTAAAGAACCCGCCTGTCAATGCAGGAGATGTAAGAGATGCAGGTTCGATCCGTGGGTCGGGAAGATCCCCGGGAGGAGGGCATGGCAGCCCACTCCAGTATTCTTGCCTGGAGAATCCTATGGACAGAGGAGTCAGGCAGGCTATGGTCCATGGGCTCACAAGAGTTGGACATAACAGAAGCGACTTAGCAAGCCTGCACGCACAGTGTCCGGAAGGCGTCATAATAGACCTTTCCTAGAGTGTTCAGAGAAGACGATGTGTCGTTGGCATTGTGGTGCTGGCCCCAGTACTAACTATGTGGTCAGTGCACACACCATGCTTCTGCACTGTCCACTCTCAGGCCCGTCACACACCTTGAAGTCTTAGTTTCTGCCCACAGAAGCCAGCAGGACCAGGAGCTGGAGGGAGTGTGGAGTCCACTAGCAGAGCATGGGTCATGCTCCCCGCAGCAGGGCCAGGTCTGAGCGGAGACTCTGGAGCTGGGAGCACAGAGGAAACTGCTCCCAACCAAACTGGCCCACGGTCTTCCTTGTGCAGAGGCCCCTGCTCCATCCCAGGTTTTACTCCCTACAGAGAAGGCAGCCGGGTGCTGGGGCCCTGATAGTGCCTCCCTTGGGGGTTTCCTGCTAAGCCCCAAGGTCATGTGAGTGGGCGCGGCCTGTCTATGGTTATCTGAACCTGTCAGACCCAGACCCGGTCCAGGGCCGGTCATCAGGACAGAGGACAGGGTTCTCTCTCTCCCGTATCCGGAGTAGCACCCTGCATCTGTAGGGATCCCAAGCCCTCTTCACAGTCCCGGCCTCTCAGCTCTCACAGAAGCATCTGAGGGTGAACCCTCTGGCCGTGAGACCGGCCCTGAGCTGGGCTCTCTCTGCCACCTCAGGGCACGGCCGTCCTACTGATGTCTACCTGAGTGCCCTGGAACTTTCCACCACAGCTCCTTTGTATCTTGTATCTAGCACAGCTTATTAAAACATGTTCTTTCTCTGTATCTTATCCTTGAGGTTCAAGTCTAACAGAACCTGTAAGGAGATTGTATGTTTTCCACTGAAACTGATGGTTCTCTGAGGTGGCTGGCCCCCAAGGCTGCGTTGATGTTCCCAGCTCTGTCCCCCCAGGCTCTTTGTGCTCTGTAGAGGGCGTCCATCTCATTCATGTTGACACGACCTTGCATTCTATTTCGTGGAGTAGGAAACACCCAGGACATGAAAGCTGAGGATGCTTCATTTAGGATGATGGGATGACAACCATCATCCTAAGCAGACATTGCTAAACCTGTCTTCTTGGTCAGTGAATCTGTGGATTCAAACTTAATATTATCACTTCTTCAATTCTTTCTTGTTTTGTATTAATGACTAAAACAGTAATGAGAAATACTTTGACTCTAGGAAATACATATAGGTTTAAAAAAAAGAGCAAAGCAGTGTCTAACCTGACTTCTTTAGGCAAAATTCATGATCCCTCTAACATAAATCTGAATTTCTTTTTAAGAAGGAAAGAAATTATAGCTGAAATCTTTAATCTTCTTTAATCATTTATGAAGAAGATAAAGAAGAGCTACCTTGTTAATTAGTAGAGCATGTTATTTCTTTTCTTTTCTTTTCTTTTTTTTTTTTGCATATCTCAGCTTTACGAAAGGCTGCAGAAAATAATGTATTGACAAATAGGAAAGGCATGTTGTTGCCCACCATCCTCACAGACTTTGCCCTTCAAGCATCATGCTTCATTAGGTCCATTGGAAGGAGTTTGGGTTATTCTCATATATAGCTCCCCTCTTGGCACTGACATGGTGAAACTAAAGTAAAGCTATTTTTATGGGTTTTACTGCAATAAGTAAAAACTGACTCACTTATTAAGTCCAATCTCCTTGTATTTGTTTGTAAGAACAACACAAAACCAAAACTTGGCCAAAAATGTAGGCCAGGCAATCCCCTCTAAGCATGGCCCATTTTCTCTCTCCTGCACACCCAAGCATGAATATAACCTTTTTATGTCAGTTATATTCCTGAGATGACTTGGAGCCCTATGGCCCGATGCCAGAATTCCAGCGTGGGCCTAGTGTTCGGTGCTTCCCAGATGCCCCTTGTCGCAGTGCTCAGACTGCCCTCTCCATGCATTCAGCCTCCTAAATTACCTGGGTGCCATCTGCCTCTGCTCTTAGATCCTAGCATGTTACTGACTGTGATGTGGTCCTTTCTAATCATCTTTGACACCCTTCTCACACCCAGCACAGTCTTTGCCACTAGTGGACATGTAGTATATTTAGTAATTAAAGACTGAAAACACTTCTTTCACGCAAGTCCTTCAGTGCTACCCTGGACTTTGAATTGCTGTTTATTATAGGGATGTGCAAGTTTTATCATACAAGATGCTGTATTAATTTTTCCATACTGTAGGTTTTTTGGTGAACAGATTCCTTCTTTTGAAAAGTATAATTTTTAAACATCTGAAATAACAATTACTTAGGTTTTCAACTTGATGTATTAAAATCGTTTAAATGAATAGGGATATATTTAAATTCAGATACAGCTTAATTAAAAGAAAAATGGGCTCATAGCTATCATTTACTTAAATTATCACTTATTTTTAAACCACCTTTGAAACATTTTTCATAAACAGTGTACTGCCCTGCCTGTTTTTCACAAGCAACAATTGAGATAGAAATTATTATATTCACAAAATGAATTAGAGCGTCAGGATGAATTTTTCTCTATACAATGAGCACCTGCCCTAAATAAATTAGAATATCCAGTTTTCCAGGTCTTCCATTCAGCAGGCTCACAGTGGAAACGCTCAGCCTCGTGTCTTGGTAATTCACATGGGTCTGCAGCCCTGTAGCCACTGACAGCACCCCCGCTGCCACACATGGCTCTGCTCCTTCGAGTGCATGTGATGAGAATTTATGATAAACATTAGCTCTCTGGCATTATGTCAGAAGGAAAACATTAAGAGAAACAAAGTCAGGGAAAAGCCATTTCCTGAGCGGCTTAATGTCCGTGTGTCAGAACATCCTTCATCCTTTCACCCGATGTGTCTAACCCAGGTGGTGGGTTTGGAGTCAAAAGTCAGTCGTGGAAGAACTTGGCCACTCCTCAAAGTGGATCCGTGCCTGATTCCTAGGAGTAGTCCTCACCTTTGCTAAACAAAAAGGGAGGGGGCGGGGAATCTCAGAAGTACAGTAAGACCACAGGAACAAAGTGGTGACGAGGCATTAACTGAAACTCTTGGCTCGGCGGCTGTCATCTGGGAGCGGTGTTGTCACCTTAAGGGACACTTGGACATGCTTGAGGGTGTCTGCATGAGGAATGGCTTAATTGTACACATCTGCCATCTGCATGGTTCCACAGTCACAATAATCAAGATTCTTCTTGATAATTTATCAAGATGTGGCTGACTCGGAGTTTGGGCCTTAAAGTCGCAGGAGGCCTAGTTTAAGCATCACAGTCAAAACTGCCTCCCGGGGGGCCAGGAAAACTGACCAAGTAGTGAGAGGGGGCCTGGAGAAGAGCAAGTCTAGAGAAGATCTGGGCTGTTTGGGTCCCTTAGGTGTGCTGAAATGTCACAGACAGTCCTCTTCCCTTCAGCCCCTGGAGAAGCCAAAAGTCTTGACTTCTTTTATTAAATCTACTTAAGTTTTTATCATTGGCGACTAACCATTTTTTGTTACTCTGTTGGCCAGATAAAATGGGTATCCAGTCACCAATCATCAATTGCTGATTCCCAATTCTGTTTTAAGATAAACAAAGCAGAAGATGTGAAAATGACCCTATTTAAAAATTCACCTACAGCGCTTCTGGCTGCAGATGATGTCTTAGGCCAGGAAAAGACAATGCACTCCTTCCTTGTCCACGTCCTTAGCATCTGTGGTGGTGGTAGTTTAGTGTAAGTCACATCCAACTGTTTATGACCCCATGGACTATAGCCCGCCAGGCTCCTCTGTCCATGGGATTTCCCAGGCAAGAATACTGGAGTTCGGTGCCATTTCCTTCTCCACCTCAGCTCCTGAGATGTCCTCAAATAGGCGAATAGGTGGCTCCTGCTTGAAAACACATGATCATTTAAGCTTCGTTTATCTTGTCTGCAATGCTGACAGTAGTTTGGATAGTGGATCCCGAATTTATGACAAGAGCAGTCCCCTTCTTCTGCACGTAGAATGGCTGTTGACTTCTGTATCTCTACTCAATGGCTGCACGTAGAATGGTTGCGACGAGAGCAGTCCCGACCTTCTGCACGTTGAATGGCTGTTGACTTCTGTATCTCAACTCAGTGGCTGTGCATAAAATGGCTGTTGACTTCTGTATTGCTCTCTCTAAGCCAGGTCGGGAAACTTTGGAATCTAGAGGAGCTTCAGATTGCAACATCTATTAGAGAGCCATCATTCAGAAGATTAACATTAAATTTATTAAATTATGTTTCTATTTTAATCATCTTCCTGGTCTTTCAAAACAGTTCCCCTGCATAGGAGAAAGGTTCCTAGGCTGCCCCTGAAGCCAAATCTGGTGGCTGCACTCCGACTCTGAATTAAATCTCAGAGAGAGTTTCGGATAAAGTAGACGAGAATAGCTTTATTGCTTTGCCAGGTAAAGAGGGGCCACAGCAGGCTAATGCCCTCAAAATTATGTGTCCCACCCTGGAACGGGTAGTGAAGCTCTTTATAGTCATTGTTCGAAAAAGGGCATGGTCAGCTTATAGACTTTCTTCTGATTGGTTGGTGATGACATAAGTGGGCTTCAGCATCATCAGCATTTTGGTTCCAACTGGTCTGGGATCTCCCTGCTTGTGGGCAGTAGACAGTTAACTTCTCCCACCTGGTGGGGGTTTCAGTACCTGCTAAACAGCTCAGAGTTATTGTTATGTGTATCCCTTAAGGGGAACCAGTACCTGCCCCAAGTCTGCACTGGTGTTTCTTGGCTATTCCTCCCTTGTCTCTTTATCTCCTCCATTCCCTGATTAGCATCTGTTTAAATCTGCCCCCTGGAATTCAGTCAGGGAAGGTCCTGGGGACTGAATGAAGCCTACTTCCTGTAATCAAGGAGTGGGGGACCCAGGAAGGCTTTTGTGCCCAAGAGGCCCACAGGGCCCTGCTGGCTTTCACGCCTGGTCATAGTCAGGGTCATGATGTGGATGGGGTCTCATGACAGAGGGTTGCGGGGAGCCGGCCCCCATCAGCAAGGCCCTCCTGATAGACTGCGGCTGGCTGACCCAGTCCGAGCCCCGAAGGCCGTGGGTTCTCCCCCTGCCGAGCCCAGGTGACAGAACCAAGCTGCCTGCTAGCACTGTGGCTGTTGACTCCGTGGGCTGGGTTTGAGAGGAACAGGATTTATGGATCTGCTATCGTCTGAGAAAACAAAGGTCGTGTATTTCCCTGTGTGTCCTTTACCTCCAACCCAGCACACATCCATCTTTATGACCTGTCTTTAAGAAAGATAATCCAAATGTAAATAATCTCCAGGGCCCTGGAGTTTCTGAGCTGACCCAGTGTCCAGCCCAAGACCCCAGTCGGTGCTGACCTCATGGGAATGTCCTGCTGCTTGAGCTATGGTGACTCCTGGAGCCTCCGCAGCACACCGGGCAGACCTGAGAGCACAGCCCTGCCCCCTCTGCTCAGTGGGCATCTAGCATTTTGCCAGGAGCCCAGAGTGACTCCATGGCTTGCCACTCTCATTCTGGGGCCAGGACCACCCGCTGTCACTCCCTGGCAGAAAATTGCTCAGTGCCTGAGCCCCACTGCCTTCACTTCCGCAGCAGTTTAATGTCTTAATGACCACTGTGCTGGTGTCTGGACTTAAATAATCCATCCATCAGGATCTCCAAAGAGCTTCTAACTCACCCTGAAACTCCTCCCTAAGTTCTAAAATGGTGATTTTTTTTAAAAATCTGGAACCTTGGGGTGCTGGCCTGATTCTGTAAACCTCACCTGGCTCTAGATCAGTTCTAGTTTATTGAACACCCCTCACATGGTGACATGGGCTTCTCAGGTGGTGCTAGTGGTGAAGTACTCACCTGCCAAAGCAGGAAACATGTGAGACGCAGGTTCGATCCCTGGGTCAGGAAGATTGCCTGGAGGAGGAAATGGCAACCCACTCCAGCATTCTTACCTGGAGAATTCCACGGACAGAGGAGCCTGGCGGGCCACAGTCGATAGGGTCACAAAGAGTTGGACACAACTGAACGACAGCACGCATGAACACACACATGTGGTGAGATACCCACCAGTGTGGCAGTGGTGAGGTCTCTCACCCCATCCTGAGCACCCTGCCAGCCACAGTTTATACCCAGGTTGGCGGTGATAACTTCCAAGGGAAGCCTTCCAGGCACAGAGCCCCTGACAATATTTTAAGGAAGGAAAGCAGTATAAACTGTGTGTTCTTATTCCATATACATTTTTACTCTTATGATCTACACTGATGCAAAGAACAACAACAGCAACAAAATTTAATTGAAGTTAGAAGTCACAAAGTAAAATGATGGTTCATTATATGAACGAAGAAACCAACTCAAGTATGAATGTGGTTGATTAATGAGCTTTGTTAACAAGTTCACAGTCGCAGAGGTCAAAATTATAGGTCTGATGACATACAAGGTAACACTCTTCAGTGGTGTTCAGGTCCTTTTCCTAACACAGAGCATCTAAGGGCATCACCAACAATTATTTTAATACCATGTGTTCTATGACATAAAATTCTGGATTCTCTGAATATCTTGTAATTACTATCCTGACCAGTACATCAGCCTCAACCTTTTTTCGATTAAACTGAGGGCATTCAGCAATCATTTCTCTTTCAGATGTGACCCTGCTAACTTTAATGGTAATATGTGAAGAATCTACAATGATTAAGCTGGGAGCTTTGAAAAATAACAAATCCAGTGACTGAAGCTAAGGAAAAGAAAATAGCCATAACAACAGACCCATAAACTAAGAAAGAAACTAAGTAGGGCAGAGAAAGACAAATTAAAGTAGATTTTTGGATTCTAAATCATTGTTGACTGTGACACATTGAGGGGCTTCCCAGGTGGCTCAGTGGTAAAGAAACTGCTTGCCTATGCAGGAGATGCAGGAGAATCCATCCCTGGGTCGGGAAGATCCCCTGAAGGAGGGCATGGCAACCCACTCCAATATTTTTGCCTGGAGAAGCCCATGGACAGAGGAGCCTGGCATGCTGCATTCCATAAGGCACAAGGAGTCAGACATGACTTAGTGATTAAACAGCAAAGGATGTCTGGACAGGTTTTGAAGGACTGCCCTCACCATTCTACCCAACAGTCAGCCTTAGAGCCTTGGTTGGACCAGTCTTGGCACTGGGGGCTAGGCTGTGATGGAGTGTCTGCCTTGTGGACTCACAGGCCTGGGAAGCTGGGAGGGTTGCTCTGTCTGGCCCACAGCCGGAGAAAACGGGTATGATTGTGCATGTTTACCTGAGGCTAGGAGGGCCGCAGAAATACATCTAGCCATGTTGAGAGCAGGCAGCCCAAAGTGTTCCTGCACTGTCACCGACAGCAGTGACAGCGAGGAGACCAAATTGCCTCTGAAAAGCACCTCCTGAACTGTCACCTTAATACTCTCCTAAAGCCAGGCAGGACGGCCGTCAGCCTGGAACCAGCCAAAACACATGTGCCCAGATTGCCGGGGAGGCACTGCTTATTTCAGTCATAAGTGAAGACAGCAATGTGCCCTGTGCCTTATTTTTAGACACCAGCGAGTGGAATGTGGGTCGTGCTGGCGGAAGCTCTTGCAGCTGTCAATTTTTTTAATTTTCTTGACTAGTAACGACAACTCTGCACAGATCACCAGCAAGCAGAACGTGAGTGTGTCTAGCATTCTAGAAGCTCACAGCACTTCAGGTCCAGTCAACATCACTCCCTGGTGCAGGCTGCAGAATTTTTGCAACTTCAGCCTTAGGGATTTGATTAAAAAACAGAAAACAAAGAAAATAAATTCAGTGCATGCTGCCTAAAATGTAGCGCTATGGCTCCTCTCCGTTGAGTGAAGCCTGTGTGGGCAGGTCCCGAGTTGGTCTTTGGTCTGCCTGTTTCTAAGCAGCCTTACTGTCACTAGGTTGACTGGAAGCCCCTGAGGTTAGGATCATAAAATTGAGTGAACAGACAGCAGATCCTGCCAACATGAGCCCTGGGCCCTCTTCCCACCACGTCCCCCCACTCCTCCCAGAGGTGGTGGTGGTGTTCAGTCACTCCGTCGTGTCTGACTTTGCAGTCCCATGGACTGCAGCACACCAGGCTTCCTTGTCCTTCACTCTTTCCTGCATTTTGTTCAAATTCATGTTCATGGATCCAGTGATGCCATCAAACCATCTCATCCTCTGTCACCCCCTTCTCCTCCTGCCCTCAAATCTTTCCCAGCATCAGGGTCTTTTCCAGTGAGTCAGCTCTACCAGTGAATATTCAGGGTTGGTTTCCTTTAGGATTGACTGGTTTGATCTTCTTGATTTCCAAGGGACTCTCAAGAGCCTTCTCCAGGACCACAGTTCGAAAGCATCAATTCTTCGGCACTCAGCTTCAGCTCAGTGGCTGCGAAAAAAAACCCCTATGAGCTGTATTGTAAGCAGTGTTCTCGTATTTCCCACCTCACGCATTTGGTGAGAGAAGAAAATTGTGCCCCACATGAGACAGGAGCGGGGCGAGGCAAGACGGGCAGGCTCAGAACTGCCTCGAGAACCCAGTTCTGCCGCTTGAGCTCAGGAAGCAGAGAGTGGACCTGGGTGGCTCAGGTGCCTTTCAGAGCCTTTGACTAACCAAGCGGCTCAATGGGTTTGAAATGAGCCACAGAGAATGGCCATGTTCATGCCTACATAACGTTCAGGGCTCACGTTGTAGGAATCCAGGTTGGACCTGCAGCCTCTCTCACCCAAACGCAGTGAACACCCGACTTGAAAACGCTGCCGCCGCCCCCGCTTCTGCCGCGTGTGACGTTAGACCCGTGAGTCCGCACAAAGCCTGTCCTTGCCAGGCGTGTGCCCCGTGTTACCCCTGAGGCCAGGTCCGGCTCCTTGGTTCCCTCATCAGCTGGGCTCATCGTTTAGGAGGCAGTCCACAACGTCGACCCTGATTCCAACCCACAGGAAAGCCCGGACCTCGAGGCTCCAGCTGGGTTCTCGCTTCCCATGTCTCGCCTGTGAGAGCCTCAGAGGACAGGCGAGGCCGTGGGCTGTGGGGACTCAGGAACTAGTGCGTCCTGCACATCAGTGCTGCTGGCCTCTCCTGAGGAGGAGCCGCTCGCTGGCGCTGGTGGAGGCCTCTGGGGTCCACAGGCAAGGAGCCTAGTGTCCTGAGTGAAGGAAGTCCGCGCAGCGTGAGGTTCACAGGCTCTCCAGTGGGCTCTCCAAATCTCCCTTCAAAAGCTGGCCGGCTTGGCCTGGAGCCCTGGTGTGTGGCAAGTTGGGTTAGGTGAATGTGACAGAGCAGCTCTTACGTTTTGGTCTCTGTTGACATCATGTAGCATCCTGTGGTGGTAGTTTAGTCACTAAGTCCTGTCTGACTCTTGTGACCCCATGGACTGTAGCCCATCAGGCCCCTCTGTCCATGGAGACTCTCCAGGCAAGAATACTAGAGTGGGTTGCCATGCTCTCCTCCAGGCGATCTTCCTGACCCAGGGAGCGAACCCTCATCTCCTGCATTGGCAGATGGGTTCTTTACGACTAACGCCATCTGGGAAGCCTGTGTAGCATCTGAAAGTGAGACAAATATTACCTTCCAGTGATGCAGAGAATGGGATGGTGAGCCTTTACAGTGGTTTATGTCTCACTATTTTGGCTGGCCCTGGGGCTCTAAAGTGACTTTCATTCCACGCCTGCTTGCTTATTCCCAGCTGTATTTCCAATTTGTATTCTCTTCTACTGGCAGGAAACCATCCCAGCCCCCCAGCTCTGGACAACACTGCCATGTTTCTAGCACTCAGCTAAAAATACTTACTGACATCTGTATCTATTTCAACATCATTTCACAGTATTAATCTTATTCTGAAAGGTATTTCCTGAGAGCTATTGCATATCTTAAATGAATTTGACCAGGACATGTTTTCAGTTTGATCACATCTAATGTTAATTGGATGCCAAACTGTGTGGTTTTCACATTAAACCTGGCAGCCCCAGATCACTTTATAGCCAAACCAAAATAACAGGAAACTTACAACCAGGTCTTTATAACATCTTTTGTAATTCTTACAAAATAAGCTTTGAAGTAGCATCATAAATATTTTAAATTAAACTTAGCAAAATGAAATGCATAAAGCACAGTTAGTGCCTGTGGTACTCTGAGTTTTAATTTTTTTCCTCCCTCTCACTAGCAAATTTGCTAAATTTGGTAATTTGCAGGCTGTTTCTTCTACATTAGTGAGAAAAATAAGTTAGTTTTATATTCATTTTTCTTAAAATAACTATTTTCTCAAGTTCCCTTTCTAAGTAGAATCAGCACTCAATTATTTGTGTTAATGGAGGAGAAAGATGATTCGTATAAAACAATGGATAATCACAAGTTGTTTACACAGGGGGAAAGTGCTGAGTTTTGTGAAACAAAGCTGATATATGGGCTGTTACTAACCCTCTCTTCCTAGCTTATGTGGAACAAGATGTCACTGGTGCAGATCTATTTAGTGACAAAGATCATTACGGTAGAATGCCCCTCCCGGCCAGGGGCCTGCCAGGTGTGTGTGTCCCACCTCGGGACATCACAGACCCCCGTCACCATTCACAGGTATAAATAGGAACCTCTGTTCTCACGTGATGCACATTCATCCAGTATCATACAAGTAAGCCCGGACTCCATGGAAGAAGTCAAATAAAACACAACTCGTTCCTGTCTGACTTTTGAATTAAATTTCTCTATAAACATCCCGTCAACACCCTTGGAGAGAGCTTCCTTTTTTTATTCATTTGTTTTTGTCTACTCTGGGTCTTTGTTGCTGTGCGGGCTTTCTCTAGCTGCAGCAAGCAGAGGCTACTCTTGGTTGTGGAGCACGGACTCTAGGCAGGTGGGATTCAGAAGCCGTGGCGCACGGGCTCAGTTGCTCTGCAGTATGTGGAATCTTCCCGGTTCAGGGATCAATCCATGTCCCCTGCCTTGGCAGGCAGATTCTCAACCACTGGACTACCAGGGAAGCCCTAGAAAGAACTTCCTTAAAGAAATATTACTGATATGTGGAAGAAGAATCCAGACCAAAAAGAATAAATGCCACTGGCATATCACAGTGAACAACAGAAACCTCATTCTCCTCCTCTGCCTTTCTGGGTTCATTATTTTCTTTTCTTTCCCCAGGAAAAGTTAACTGAGAAAGGCCTATGGTAATGTGTGACAGGCACACGTTAGTTACATCAATGGCTGCCCCCAAATCATACCTCTAAAAATATCTTGCTGACTACGGCAAATATTGCTTATTAAAGTTATAAGACAAAAACTTTTTGTTTTTTTCAGGAGAGAGAGAAGGGTTAAAGTCATAGATTTAAATAGGTTTATTTGAAACTACTTTCCTGGACTTAACTGGTGGTCAGGTAGTTAAGAATCTGCCCACCAATGCAGGAAACACAGGTTCCATCCCTGGGCTGGGAAGATCCCACATGCTGCGAAGCAAGAATGCCCAACATGCTGCGAAGCAAGAAAGCCCATGCGCCACAACTATTCAGCCTGTGCTCTAGAGCCCAGAAGCTGCAACTACTGAAGCCGTGCGCCCGAGAGCCCATGCTCTGCAATAAGCGAGGCTACCTCAACGAGAAGCCCGCACACTGCAGCCCTGCACAGCCAAAAGATTCATTAAATAAATAAATGAAACTCTCCCCCCACCCCCCACCCCCGCCACTTCTGGGTGCAGTCTCTGAACAATTCATAAAGCTTCCTCTACTTAACTTTTCCAAATAGCAGTGCTTTAGACATAGAAATACTTAACTTTTCCAAATAGCGGTGCCTTAGACGTAGAAACAACATTCTCAACAGCAAAGAAGAAAGAAAGCTTAGCTCACTCATCTGTAGCCATCATGAGATTCTATCTAATTCATAGAATTGGTAAGAATTTCATCCAAGACAGAAATTCAGTGTGGTGCATGTGTATACTTTTATTCAGTCTTCAGGAATCACAGGGATTGATTATGATTGCTTTTTTTTTTCTTGCAAAGCATATATATATATATATATATATATATATATATATATTCATGTAGGCTGAATGAATGTTAATTCCCTACCATGTGATTTTCCTTTTCATACTGAGTGCAGTTGTGTTTTCTGTGAGTACTTATTCCTGACACAACAGTGTAAGTAATTTGGAAACATGATTTAGTATGCGAGAATTCACTTTCCTCTCCTATCATTTGGAATGCATTTAATGCACAAGATTGTTCAAACTAAATGATGCATAGAATTTCAAGAGCTGCAAGGAGCTTTGGAGTTCATCTCTTCCTAACCTCTCATTTGATAGATGAGGAAGCAGAGCCCAGATAAGCTAAATGCTTCAGTGGTGGTGTTGGGAGGGTAGAGTGGGGAGCCTCCACAGCTGCAAATCCCAGTGGGCAATTTCTGCACAGATTGCTTTAACTCGACTTTTCTGGTGGCAGCTTAGCTGAGTGATGTCAGCTCTGCTGATTTCGGGATGTGTCACTGACAATGCAGGGGCCACATGATTAATTTGAGGACGTCTGTATTCTTCTGGTGCATCTAGGTGAGCTCCACTAAGCAAGAAGTCTTAATCTGTGACAGTGCCCAAATGCGGGGACAGAGGGCCCAGCCGGGGACAGAAAGCATGTGATTGATCACTGTGCCAGCCATGCAATTATAGCCATCACAGTCTGTGCTCCTTGCAACTTGCAAGCCATAAATTTGAACCCAAGCTAAGCATTCACTATTATTAAAGCTTTATCTTAACTGTTTTCCGTATGCAACAAACATTTAACATTTAATGTTAACTCAAGGATAAAAAATAAGTAAATAAAAAGCAGCTCTCAAAATTATATGTAGGCAGTTTGGGGTCTTTAGCTAGTTTATTTATGGCCTTTAAAAGTAATTTGCAAAGATTTGCCTACCTTTCTGTTTGTTATTGGGCTTCCCCGGTGGCTCAGTGGTAAAGAATCCACCTGCCAATGCAGGAGACTCATGTTTGATCCATGGGTCAGGAAGATCCCCTGGAGAAGGAAATGGCCACCCGCTCCAGTATTCTTACCTGGAGAATCCCATGGACAGAGGAGCCTGGCGGGGTCCATGGGGTCGCAAAAGAGTCAGATGCGGCTGAGCAATGAAACAGCAACAACTGTTTGCTATTACACATAAAAGTTCACACTCGTAGCCTGGGTAGGAAGAGAAACTCATTAAAGGGGCAGCACACAGGAAGATTCCTAAAGGATCAGACTGGGCCAGTCCAGGCATTATTAACCGCCACTGGAACTGAGGGTCTGCTCTCTCCATCCCTCCTGGTAGCCATCACAGAGGGATGTACAAGCTTCTCTTTCTTGTGACAAGTACATTTAAAGATGGTGTGGAGTGACCACCAGTTGTCGAAATGAGTTCAGAATGAAGCCGCTCATCCCTGTTTACTTCTGAGTCACACAATCTGCAGATGCCCTGCAGCAGAAATAAATTAGCTCTAAATTTTCTATTGAGCAGAGCCTTCTGACTGGGCATCTTGTGAATATTCTTCAGTCATTTTGCTGAGGGCGAAAAGAGACTCAGAAGCCCTCCCCCCCCCCGACCCCCCCCCGACCCCCCCCCCCCCCCCCCCCCCCCCCCCCCCGGCTACAGGAGTACCAAGAAACTCATACTCCTGAGAGAAGATGCCATGTTAAATTCCTGGATAATTAATGCAAAGTACAAAAAGCATGCATTGTAGACCTCAGTCAACTTTTCTGGTGAAAAACTTCCTTTATTTGAAGTTCCGGTGTTTACCGTTGGAGGGAGGCTTGGAGGCAAGGATATGCTTCTTGCATCCAGAATGTGTGGAAATTGTGCAGCCATAAATGTCTCGGTGGCAAATGGGCCGCATAGCGGCTCCCAGGCAGCCCTGGAGGTAATTTATGTGGCTTAGGGACTGTAGTTTTCTCATAGATTGAACTGTTAGTTTGCAGGAGGATTTAATGAAATATCGAACCAGATGCCACTGGTCTGCCATGGGTGGGACTATGAGGAATGAGGAAGTGTTGCTTTGTAAACAGCTCGGACCTCTGCAGGCAGGGAGCCAGCTTGTGTGAGCTAGCAAGAGTCACAGACCAGAGAAAAGGGGGCCGGTTTTGAGTCCATGTCTTTGTGTCTCTGGCCTGTGCTCAGTTAGAATAGGAAGCTGTGTCTAGCCTGGGGCCTTTTGTTGCCCAAAACATGGTCTGTATTTGGAGGCAGGCAGTAAGGTCTGAGGTTCTTCTGTGTCATTATCGGTCATTATTATCCGTGCATTCACCATCTACATGATCCTGTAATCCCCCAGATAAGTTCGTGGTGTATTCCCATTTTCAATAATACTGTCTGCTAATTGGCATCAAGATTGAACTGGACAATTTTTTGCCGAGAAAACAGACTCTTCAGAATGGAATTCGTACACATCATTTTAAGAGCCTTGACAATTAGACTCTTACCCTAACATTTTAGGACTCTTTTTTTTCTTTCATGACTATGGTCAGGATAAGAAGCTCATTTCTCAAAAAAAACATATTCAACTGGTGAGTTCAAATTTTTATTTTTCTTTTTAGGACAGGCAGGTATTGTTAGATATTTCTTCTCTTCTATGAGTACTCATTCCAACTTAAAACACTTTTTTGAGCATCATCTGGTTGATTTTACTTTACTTTTACATTTAAAATGTGCCTCTGGTTGTCTTATTTTAAAGAGGCTTCTTAATTCTGCATAGCCTGTCCTAACCAGCACCTAAAAGCCCTCTGCTGAGGGCCACCCACAGTGAGAAAGGTCTGGCATAGGTCTGGGTTAAACATGAAAATGTACTTGCCAATTAAAGGAAAAGCTGTGAGTTTAAAAATAAATAATCAAGTCCACAAGGGTTCATGTCCATGGGGAGATTCTGTCTAGATAATTAAATATCCTGTGTAACCTGGATTAGCTTTTAATGAGAAACTGAAAGTCACCCAGTTTTCTCAAACTACTTTGGACGGAAGTAGACAACATAGTTAGAAACATTACTTGTGTAATTCTGTCTGGTGCTGGGCCAAGCCTTAACAGCTGATCCTAGGAAAGGGGTAGGAAGCCAAAGGGAAGAAGATACCTCCCTGTGTCAAGTTCCCCATAGAAATCTCCATGCCTGCTCTGTACATATTAATGTGTACCCATTTGATGATACAATGTAGTAACTCTTCTTGAAGATTACTCAAGGGAATACCAGTGGAGTAAAATCATTAAAGTTCTCCTCAAAAAGATTGAGCTCATCCTTGTTTGGAAGCCAAAGCCTCAGGCTTTGTCCAGGGTCCTGGATCTTGACCCCAGGAGGATAACAAAGTCATCTGTGACCTTTGTCAAGTCCTAGGATCTCTCTTGGCCTCTCTTGTTCGATAAGCCTAGGAACTACCAGATAAAACACAGGGTTCCTCAGCACCACTGGTGTCTGATTCTAATAGTACCAGCTCTGATCTTTCCAACAAAAAAATAATTAAACTAAAACTCAAGTAGCCTTCGTGAGAACCCTAGTCCACTTACTTGCTGTCCATTTCTATGACGCTCACTCTAGTCGAGCAGATCTATAGCCTTAGATGTACAGGGAAGCCTGTTTCCGTAGCACTCTTTGTTTGGCTACCAGTGAGGTTTGCAACTTGTTCATTGTATTCTCCATGCCCCCATCTTGCCCTCAGACACTCCGTGAAGAGTAATAAGGACTTGCTGCTGCCCCAGCCACATGCTTATAGCTCTGTTGGCCAAAGGGGAAAGAGGAATTAAAAAACAAAGGATTGACTGATAAGTTTTTAGACAATTTCCCTGACATCACTCAGATGGGTGAGAGATGGCACGTGGTGCAGATTAACCTGACTATCCCTACATGACATTTCAAGTTTGACCTTTTCTCACTTTCTGGATTACCCTCTCCCTACCGCACATGCAGAGTGGGCACCATCCCAGCCCGTCCGATGGTCTTGCTGGGATTCACAGCCAGTTGTAGCGAGGTCTTTAGAGCACTGCAGGGTTCAGGGCTGGGCAGGTCGGAGCGGTTCCCAGACACAGAACTGTGTGCCTCAGTGTGGACACTTCGGGCCACACCCCCAAACGCAGTGGGGAGGAGGGAGGAATGTGTGTAACAGGCTTCCGGGTGATACAGTGATGATGCTTTCTGATGTTTAAGACCACTGCCCTGGGCTTTGGATCAACTGTTGACACTCCTTAAATGTGTGAGGAAGGTTCTCTGCCATAGAAACTCGGCTTAACCACCACGAGAACTAGCTGCTCAACCCTGTGAGAGCCCATGGAAGTGGAAGGAACTTTTCAAGAGAACCCAGTCTGTGGTCCTCATTCTACGGGTACCATGTCACCATCTAATAGCAAACACCTTATTATTTATGTCGTTAGTTTTGACTGCACTGGGTCTTCGGTGCCACGTGTGTGCTTTCCCTAGCTGTGGAGAGTGGAGTCTTCTCTTCCTTGCAGTGCACAAGCTTCTCGTTGCATTGGCTTCTCTTGTTGCAGAGCACAGGCTGTAGGACACGGGGGCTCCAGTAGTTGGGACGCACGGGCTTAGTTGCCCCCTCTGACCTGTGGGATCTTCCGGGACCAGGGATCGAACCCACGTCCCCTGCACTGGCAGTGTGTGTGCTGTGCTTCGTCTGTCAGTTGTGTGTGACTCTTTGCAACCCCATGGACTGTAGCCCACCAGGCTTCTCTATCCCTGGGGATTCTCCAGGCACGAATACTGGAGTGGGTTGCTATACCGTCCTCCAAGGGATCTTCCCAACCCAGGGAACGAATCCAGGTCTCCCCCTTTTCAGGTGGATTCTTTACCATCTGAGCCACCAGGAAGACAGATTCTTAATCACTGGGCCACCAGGGAAGTCCACAAACACCTTTTAGGATGAAGGGAGCTGGTCTTGAGTGGCCCCTGATGGACACACTTGGCATCAAAATTAATTGTGACATTCATAAAATAAAGCTGTGTATACATATGCACATGTATGAATACACAGAAACACACGTATTTTGTTTTAATTAATGGTGTACTTAAGGTTTCATCATCCTTAACGAAGCATTGTGTTCAGTTCAGGGGTTTGGAGTGGTTGAGACACATGAATTCATTCAGTGAATACCTGAATCCTCCTTATTCAATGTACTAAGCAGGAGTCTTGGGGACTGCATGTATCATACTAACCCAAGGACCTCAAGATCATGAGAGTCTAGTAGGAAAAGAAGCCATGAACATAAAGACACCATTGGGTTGAAAATGATAAAATGCCATAGAATGTATGAGTAAAGTCTCTGTCAGTTCAAAGAGAAAACTTGCTTTCAGCAGGAGGAATCAGGAAGACTTCAAGGAGGAGGTGGCAATTATGTCATAATTTTCAGGCATAAGAGTTAAAACAGGTGGCAACATGTGTTGTGGGAGTAAGTACTATTATTATTAATAACTGTTGGTTTCATAATATTTCATGTTGTTGTTCAGTCGATAAGTCGTGTCCAACTCTTTGCGACCTTGTCCTTAACTATCTCCGGGAGTTTGCTCAAACTCATGTTCATTGAGTCAGTGATGCCATCCAACCATCGCATCCTCTGTTGTCCCCTTCTCCTCCTGCCCTCATTCTTTCCCACCATCAGCATCTTTTCCACTTGCTCTAACGGAGCGCCTAGCTTGCTTATCTCACGTGCCGAGTGATAGGAACAGGTCAGGTAAAAAAAGTACTGCTTTCCAGGAAAGGATATTAGTCCACTTATAAAGAAAAGAACATAAGTGTGTCTTCAGAAGTAAACTTAAAGATCAAAGCAAAGACAGATGGGATGGGGAGTTTCACAGTCTACTAATCGGAAATATATTATTGTTAATTTGATGAAAGAAGTTATCAGCTAATGGTAGGAAGTAAAATGCTGATGGAGCATGGAAAAGTGTTCAGCTCAGAAATGGTGAAGCAGAAAAAAGAGGGGAAAAATATCCACCAAGAAAGGGCAATTTGCTGCCTCTTATTAAATTTAAAAATGCATTGCTGCCTGAGTAAGGATGAGAATATCTTCTTCTTAAAAATATCTTTGTCTGAGGATTACCTGTTACTGTCTGAATCATAACTTTCACGACTGCTTTCATTGAAAAGAAGCCATTAAACTCACATACTTCCTGAGTATGCACAGTGTGTGAAAGCTTTAATTAAATCTACAAGTAGAGCCTTAAAAGAACAAGGATCAAATTAATTGCAACATAGGCCATGCATTTGTTTCTCTGACAGTCCCTGTGCTATAGCAAAAAGGCAATCTGGGCACTCTTATCTGCATTAGTAAACTCAGTATCACTTTCCATTAGCACAGCCAGTCAGGACCATGCGTCTGCCTCTGACACTGCTTCCATGTTAACAGTCTGTTCCAACTGGTTTCCTATCAGATTCCCAAGCAGTAAATCCAAGAGGTGGAATGAGGGGTCTTCTGCTCTTTGCAGAGCTGGCATGTGTGAGTTCTTCTCCAGACTGAGCATCATAATTAGACTGTGGAGTAATTAAGGAAAATTCAGCACATGCAAATAGGGCAAAAGGATTTGCTGCTAATTATGGTTGTTATATACCACCATCAAGAAAAATCAATTTGTAATATTATTATTCGGCTTTTCGGTGACCTGCAGAGGTCTAAAATGAGGACGTGAGGTTTGGTGCTCGGGAAAGACTTCTACCACTGGAGTTAATGAATATTGGCCCCAAGAGGAAATTAGAGATAAAAGCAAAATATTTGAAATTTTTAACCAAAAGAAAAAGAAAAAAAAAGACTCCAAAAATGCCTGTGCTCCAAAAGCTTTAATGTATATTTACTTTACTTTTATTGGGGGTATGTTTTTAAGAAGGTGCTGGTTTGTAATATGCCCATCTTATAGTGGGCCTCTTAGGTGGTGCTAGTGGTAAAGAACCCATCTGCCAATGCAAAAGACACAGAAATGCAGGTTCGATCCCTGGGTTGGGAGGATCCCCTGGAGGAGCTCATGGCAACCCACTCCAGTATTTTTGCCTGGAGAATCCCATGGACAGAGGAGCCTGGCAGCCTACAGTCCATGGGGTCGCAAAGTCGGACGTGACTGAATCAGCTTAGCATTCATGCATCTTACAGTTTCATCTAACTAGCAGTCTGTACATACCCACTTCCCCTACCATTTTCAGCATTTGCAACTGGGAATTTAATCAGACAGTATATAATTTTCCTGTTTTAAGATCTTCACCTTTTAATCCCCTCACCAAGGTCAGACATTTAAAGCCAATGACCTTTGGAGAAATGTCTATTTAGTTCTTTGGCCCATTTTTTGATTGGGTCATTTATTTTTCTGGAATTGAGCTGCATAAGTTGCTTGTATATTTTTGAGATTAGTTGTTTGTCAGTTGCTTCATTTGCTATTATTTTCTCCCATTCAGAAGGCTGTTTTTTCACCTTGCTTATATTTTCCTTTGTTGTGCAGAAGCTTTTAATTTTAATTAGATCCCATTTGTTTCATGTTTGGGAACGCATGTACACCCGTGGTGAATTCATGTCAATGTATGGCAAAACCAATACAGTATTGTAAAGTAAAATAAAGTAAAAATAAAAATTTTTAAAAATAAATAAATAAAGCCAATGACCTGAGGTTGGTTATATTCAGCTTCTAAGGAGGGGATAACCTTGAACGTGGTGGCCTGGCTGAACCGCCAAGTCAAATAGGTATCTTCAAGGTTACTTTGTTGGTTGCACATTGTTTGGATTTTGAAATTACAAAGATTCCTACTTTGAAACATTCTGTGTTTGAGCAAGCAGGATTGCTTCTTGGGCAGAGAACTGCATTTTCTCCCTGGAAATGGAAAGCAGATTTATTTGTGAACTGTCCACCCCTCCTTGCTAAATGTTTTCTGCCTTGTTTCTCATCTCTGTGAAGCTGAGGACAAAAGCACCAGCATGCAATCTTAGGACTAAAAAGGGGGAAAGCAGCATTTTTAAGAGGAAAGGCTTTGCATGTTAATTAAGAGAAGCAATATTCACCAAGTATTAAAAATTTAAGATTTAGTCCATCCAGGGTCAAATTGGGAAATTTAAAAATTGATGAGCTTATATTGTTAATAGTTTCCTGAGGGCAAATCCATCCAGTATTTTGAGCTATTAATGAATTTCTTGTTGTATGGCAGTATAATAGAGAGAAAGCGTACAGTCAAACACAATCTAAAGTTCTTTTTGGAAACAAGCTAACAAGGGAGCCTTGTAATCTCTAGCTATTGCAATCTCTAAAAATAGACCAGATAACCATCTCTCTTCAGAGATTTCAGAGTGATATGCCTGGAGGCAGGGAGTGGGGTCTGGTGACTTCTGAAGTCCCTTCCACTTTTTGTAATTCTCATGATTATGCGTGCAAATATAAATTCAGACAACATGGTTTTCTTTATGCCAGTTTTCACTGTGTGAAAAGAGTCTAGAATTCAGCACTCCCATTATAGAACATTGCCATCAATTCTTCAGCTTCGCCCGATAGAGCTGTCTTTGTTAATGAAGGAAACCAGAGTGTACCTCATCACCAACAGGATGGTCATTTGTGATGTCTTTTAAGTGTCCGGATGACCACGGCATAAAAGGCTGAGAGGAAGGGCGCATAGATTAGCTCCACACATACCCAGCTGTTACTCAAGAAGATTATTTTGTTACTCAAGAAGAAGATTTTACTCTGATGAGCAAAATACCAAGGCCAGTCAGGGGAAAAAATCAAGGCCAAGAACCTTCTGAAACTGAAGTCAACTTAGTAATAAACGAAGACTTCCACCATCAATCAGCCCTCCATGCCCAGCCCACACAGGATTGATGAATAACATCCTTCACTGTGGCTTGAAAACCCTTGTGGACAGTCCTGTTGCTGATTATTTGTGGATCAGATGGGACTGAAATACATCTATTTCTTTTCTACCTTTTCTTTTGCCCTTTTTTTCTGCCCTTTGGGGTAGAGGGGGTGTGGTTATTTAGGATTCATTCAAATACTGATAGCCTTTGGAATGAGCTAAATGATTTTTAAGGGGTTTTTTTTTTAACCTTTATAGAAATACGGAAGCTTTTCTTAGACTCACGGTCTATATTTTCTCAGCCCATCATCCACCCAATAAAATAGTTTCTTTAGTAATTCTTTACAAAATCTTCCATTCCACCTTCTTTGTTTACTTATTCATTCAACAAGTTTTTGAGAATCTACTGCATGCCAGACACTGCTCTAGACATTGTGAATATAGCAGTAGACAAAACAAACAGAAGTCTTGACCTCTCTGGAGATCCAAAAATTACTCAGAAATTTTGCTCTGTGAGCAGTAATCAAGGAAGAAAAGGTGAGAGTTGAGGGTGCTTTGTTCTCCAAGTACGCTGCAATCTTCTTCATTGTAGGTAACGTTGGCTATATGACCACAGTCCACTAAGACTAGCCCAGAGGAGACATGCAGTTGCTACAGGCAAGGATGAGTCCCAGTTTCTGCAGGACAGGGGAGGGATGCAAAAACGGAGGGGGTGGGGAGGACCAGGTCTGGGAGCTGAGTGGCTCCCCACCTCCAGCCAACCACGGGAAGGCAGCGACCCCTACAGAAGGATAGAGGGCCTCACAGAGGAATGCCCAGCACAGCTCTTGTCCTTGCCCAAGGGCACCGGAGCCTAGAGGGGTTGGAGGGAGATGTGGCCAGACTGGGCTCAACCGAGAGGGCAGTGACCTGCGTGTAGGCCCGACGACTGCCTCAGGCAGCTGGGGTTCCGCCTGGGTTAGTGTGATTTTCTCCTGCTGATGCATCTTAGAAGAGTGAAATTGTGTTCTCAAATCTTTCCATCTGCTCCTTCTCCTGAGCCTCGATTGAGTGAGACAAACAGAGAACCTCTGAGGGGTTGTGAACCTGCGCCAGGCTCTCTCCAGATTAACCCACTCCCTCCATCAGCACTGGTCATGCGACAAAGATCATTTTCTGTGGCTGAGCATCCCCAAAGCAAGTCAGCCTCTTAATGCCTCCTCACTGAGAAAAACTGGACAACGAAGGGAGCTTGTCATTCTAAGTGTTGTGATACCATTTTCAGATGGAATTGAGTGGCGTTGGTTGGGGGCTTTAGTTGCAGTGGGTCTCTGGCTCACCTTCTGAGTCTCCTTTGACATTTTTAGTGCTTCCTCTGATGGAACTGTCTTTCCTGTGCAATGATTCTATCGTGCAAGACAGTCCCTCAGATTGTTCACCATAAAGAAGAACCACACAGGAGCAAGATGTGTTTATAGGTGCCGAGCACATAAAAGAATCTCATTTATTTTAGAGATGTCTCACCTCCAAGGTGGGGCTGAGGCTCCAAGATATTGTTTCAGCTAGTCTTTTTGTTGTTGTTCAGTTGCCGCCAAGTCTTGTCCAACTCTTTGTGACTCCATGGACTACAGCATGCCAGGCTTCCCTGTCCTTCACTATCTCCCAGAGTTTGCTCAGATTCATTTCCATTGGGTTGATGACGCTATCTAACCATCTCTTCCTCTGCCACCTCCTTCTCCTTTTGCCCTCAATCTTTCTCAGCATCAGGGTCTTTTCCAATAAGCTGGCTCTTTGCATTAGGTGGCCAAAGTATTGGTGCTTTAGCTTCAGCATCAGCTGATCTTTAATGCATTTAAAAAATTTTAAAGATAACGTGAGCTGTTATGAATGCCATACCAGTTATAGGACCTTCCTTGTTGCTAAACTTACCTCCAAATCAGAATCAATGAAGGGACTTTCTAGATACACAGATATGTTGTCCCACCCACCCCACATTGCCCCAAAGAGAAAATCATCAGAGAGCTCTATTTTTAAAAACGCACCACAGGTGATCCTATTTGGAAATGCAGGAGGCATGGCAGTGCTGCTCACCAAGTTGGCCAAACATAGCAGAGAAGGGAAATCCCAGGTGCGGGACCTGCACCCACCTACAGACAGGTGTAGACCTCAGCTCAGATCTCGCGGGATCCCCCCATGAGTCCCCGTGACCTACTTTACCCTTGAAGGGCAGCTTCCAGTGTGTATTGAGCAGTAGATTCCACTTTATTCCATTTGCCTTTTGCAGATTTGTACGCAGGTGAACATTTCAGATGTTTATTAATACATTTCATATCATATTTTTCCTGTTTATTTCCAGCCATTCTCTCTCTCTCTCTCTCTCTTTTTTTTTTTTTTTACCATTTTTAAAGTCTTTTTTGAATTTGTTACAATATTGCTTCTGTTTTATGTTTTGGTTTCTTGGCTGTGAGGCATGTGGGATCTTGGCTCCCTGACCAGGGATTGAACCCAGAACCCCGTTCATTGGAAGGTGAAATCATAACCATTGCACTGCCAGGGAAGTCCCCTTTCCAACCATTCTTAAAAGCATGCAAAGCTTTTCACTCCATGAGCTAAAATTATATTTCATTTCGTAAACAGAAGAAACTGTGTCAGAAAGTATAGTCTCCTAAATTAAAAAAAAATTTTTTGCTTACATTAATTATTTCTCAGATACTGATAAAGAAGTGAAAAGGAATTTCCAGCAGAGCATCTCATTTTTAAAAGGTAAAACAAACCCTGAAAGTCCAGAAGGCACACTGCTGCTGCTGCTAAGTCGCTTCAGTCATGTCTGACTCTGTGCAACCCCATAGACGGCAGCCCACCAGGCTCCCCCGTCCCTGGGATTCTCCAGGCAAGAACACTGGAGTGGGTTGCCATTTCCTTCTCCAACGCATGAAAGTGAAAAGTGAAAGTGAAGTCGCACAGTCGTGTCTGACTCCTAGCAACCCCATGGACTGCAGCCTACAAAGCTCCTCCATCCATGGGATTCTCCAGGCAAGAGTACTGGAGTGGGGTGCCAGTGTCTTCTCCAAGAAGGCGGGCAGTTCAGCATAAAGCTAACCACAGTTGTGCGTGAAATTTGAATACCGTGCTGTCAGAGGGGAGGTTCTTCCTATGCTTTGTACAGAGGACATTCGTGGCTGGTGTTTTTACAGACCCTCATTAGAGCTACAGCCAACATTTTTCTGCATAGTTAACACTGAACTAACTCTTGATTTTGAAGCCAACACTGTAGGAAGTATTTAAGTGAACACGATGGTTCTATTATGTAATGAAGCAAATGCTGAATGCTTCTAAGACCCAATCATGCTGTCTGTATTTAATTTGGTGAGCAGCATAGAACTTAAGGCTGAAGACCATTACACTGATGGTCTTTACCATGAAATTTTTCTTAGTTTCATTGTATTAGTTTAATGGACAAAAGCTAATTTTCTTAAAATGGAGGAGTATGGATGAGAGGCACCAGGAAAGTTTTTTTCCCCCATCTAAATACAAGGACTTAGATTCCCCTCCCCCCACCACAGACCTACCCAGAGTCTCCATGGATGATATGCAAATGTGTACTTTAAAATTTTATAACTTAAAAAAAAATTACACTCCTTCCAGTTAAAAGCTATTGAATTAATAAGAGTAGTGGCTATATTGAACCAATTTTTCAGAAAATGCCTTTCTGAAGATTGTTGGTTGTAAGTTATTTTTGTTTTATTCATTCAGAGATCTCAGAGTTCCAGGATAAATGGAGGAAACAACCTTTGTTCTTGGAGAGAACAGCACAGGGATGGACGCTGTTGTCTTTAAGTGGTCCAGGCAAGGGCATACTGACCCTGCCTACCACCGAGGTCAGGACCTTGACAGCCCAATACGCCTTATAAAAGCTAAAGCACCCTGCCAAGTAAGCCCACTTTCTTTTTGTGTTGTCAGCCCGAAGTGAGATGATGACAAATTTTGAGATCTCTTTCTCTATGCATGAGATCAGTATCCTTCAGAGTCAGTGCGTCAAGTCTTCATTTGTTCACTGAAGTGGAGCAGAGGGAAAGATAACCCACCTGAAGGAGGATTCAGAGTTTCCCCTGCCTCCAGGTCTCCTGACCTGGAGTATCCAGGGAAGTTCTCTCTGGGAGACCTGACCCCAGGGTGACTACAGGGTTGCCCATCGCCCTGTAAAGAATCATCTTTTAAGATGCAACAAGATAGTGTTAGTAAATATATCTTCAGTGTTAGTCGCCCAGATGTATCCAATTCCTTGTGACCCGATGCACTGTAGCCCACCAAGCTCCTCTGTCCATGGAATTCGCCAGGCAAGAATACTGGAGTGGGTTGCCATTTCTTTCTTCATGGGATCTTCCTGATCCAGGGATCAAACCAGGGTCTCCTGCACTGCAGACAGATTCTTTACCGTCTGAGCCCCAGGGAAGCATTGGCACATAAACTGATTGTGTAGCAAACATTGTAACTAGACTGAATTTTGTTTTAGTGAAAAAAAATTGTGTGTGTGTTGTAGGGGGGCAGAGAATGTCACACAGGGTAGGTCATAGGTTAACAGTTACAGCTGGCATTGTTGTTGTTCAGTTGCTAAGTCGTGTCCAACACTTTGCAACTCAATGGAATGCAGCACGCCAATCTCCCCTGTCCTCCAGTATCTCCTGGAGTTTGCTCGAACTCGTGTGCATTGAGTCAGTGATACCATCCAACCATCTCATCCTCTGCCACCCCCTTCTCCTCTTGCCCTCAATCTTTTGCAGCATCAGAGTCTTTTCCAATGAGTCAGCTCTTCACATCAGGTGGCCAAAGTACTGGAGTTTCAGCTTCAGCATCAGCATCATTTGCCTATAAAAACACACATACATTATTATTACAAAGAGAACTCAAGAAGGGTAAGCCCCAAATGCCTGAAACTGGTTACTATGGGGATAGGTATGTGGGAACAGGGTAGAAGGAGTAAAGGATAATGAGCAAGAGACTTTTCTAAGTATAAATGTTTATAGTTTTGACTTTTGAAGCATGTAAATGTTTTGTGAATTCAAAAAATTAAGTTAAATTGAAAGTATGAAACAAGACAATCTGGAGATTGAGTATAGATAGAAATATGAATTAATAATATTATAGGCCAGAAAAAATTTTAATAACTTTTGAACACAGGTCTCTGACTATGCATGGTTAGTGGTGCTGCCAAACCAAATTTGGGTGTGCTCGCAAGCACACAGTAAAACCAGTCCACTGACGCCAGGCTATGGTGGAGGAAACTGCAGCGTTTATTGTAAGGTGCTGTGCAAGGAGTAAGGGGCAGTTCGTAATCAAAAAGCCTGAACTTCCGGACGAGTTTAAAGGCAAAGTGAGGGGGCAGTTGCACGGTATGTGATCCTCTTGTGCACAGTTCCCTGATTGATTGATGAGTAAGGTAACAGGATGATGTCAAAGGTCATTGTCAAGCTCATCATTAGTCCTCAGGCTGCAGTTGGTTTGGGGGTCTACCTGGTCCTAGGCCTCATGTAATTAACTTCTTCCATTGGACGGAGGTTTTAGTATCTGTAAAACAACTCAGAAGTGTGCATAGATACTGTTATCAGTGTACTTCAGGGAGGAACTAAAAATTCTGTGACTATCTTATGGCTGATTTACTGTTTAAATTGTTACCGGTTCTCCTGGCCCAACTGCTCCTTTTGTCACTACATCCTCATATCCTCTCAGAGGTTAATTCCTGAGCCAGGCCTTTGTGTCTCCAGGGAGACCTGGGCGACTATAGCTTTCCTACAAACAAGAGGCAGCAGAAGACATGGGGGCACCCGTTAGGGTCCTGCTCAGTGACAGTGGGCTATATTCTAAGGACAAAAGGAACCAAAATGAAATCGTGGATGTTTTTAGTCAATGTATTTTTCATAGTAATATTCATATTGCTATTCTGAAATTATTTTTTATATGATAGGATAAGCAAATAAGCCCCAAAGTTTTCAGTGTAAAAGAAGAGATACAAATACTTTTTAAAAAGAAATCTCTGTAAGGTTAATGGAAATATCAGTATGAAGCCATATCAGTATGATGTCATGATTTAATTATGTGGGGTATATAATACATGTACAATTTCCTAAGCTTTATTCACTCAAAAGAGTTAGAGACAATGAAACTCTGCTTGCAGGGAGGACATGTGACACTGAGATCTCGATTTCTAAATGCTATTCCCCGAAGAAAATACCAGGGCTTCTTGGAGAAATGACTCATTCTAGCTGCAGGTCAGAGAAGAGCCAGGTGGGCCTTGTAACATCTCATGCCAGGAAGCAAGGTCATACCCAGTGACTAATGGGATGATGTCAGAGGGACACAGAAGCCAACCTAAAAGGGCTGCCGCATGCCAACTTTGGGGCGTTCGATCATCCCAAAGAATAATGGCAGTAATTGATTATGAAGCACTGACTTTTTAAAAACACATTCATTTGTGGTAAACACTTAAAAACCAAAACATAAATAAACAAATAAAAAAGAAATAAAAAGAAGGGGACAAGGGAAGTTTTTCTTTGCAGGGTAATGCCAGTGAGTAAATGTAGAAATGGGAGGATTAGAAAATCACCATTTTGCTAAGCTCAGTATAATAATTGATTTCAATAAGAATCATCAGCGTTTACTCTTAATAAAAACAAGTGGGTGAGAGGTGATCTGAGAGTGAGAAGATTCACACAGTTTTAAACTGTCACCCTGCAGATGATTTTATTCTGAAGAAAAACTGAGCCTTTACAGTGGGAAGGTCTATCAGGCCACACGTTACTTATCAAGTCTAGCAAAGGCAATGGTGGTTCAGCTGAACATTACATGCCCCCACCCCCAAGGCGGGGGCAGTGAGCAGGATACAGAGTCTCCTGTGCTGTAGCTCTGACACAAAGGTTTAATCTGGGACAACCAGAAATATCTGTCTAGATGAGACATTCTACAGTACAACTAGGCTTGACTCCTCAAAAGTCAACACTTAAAAAAAAAAAGTGGTGGTACTTCCCTGGTGGTTCAGTGGTAAAGAACTGTCTGCCAATGCCAAAGATACTGGTTTGATCCCTGTCTTCGAAGATCTCACATGTCGCAGAGCAACTAAGCCCGTGTGCCCCAGCAACTGCACCTGCACCCTGCAACTGCTGCAACCCATGTGCCCTTGCAGGAGGGTAGCCCCCGCTCACCGCAGCTAGAGCAAAGCCCGAATGCAGCAAGACAACCCAGCACAGCCAAAAATACATAGATAAACAAAGTCATTTTAAAAAGGAAAGCAGAGACTGTTTTTCATTAAAGAAGGAAATGGCAACCCACTCCAGTACTCTTGCCTAAAAAATCCTATGGACGGAGGAGCCTGGTAGGCTACAGTCCATGGGGTCGCAAAGAGTTGGACACAACTGAGCAGCTTCACTTCTTCAAAGAAATATAACCCAAAGCTCTGTCAAGCCTGTGCTCTGCAACAGGAAAGTAGCCCCTCCTCGCCGCAGCTAGAGAAAAGCCTGCAGGCAGCAATGAAGACCAGTGACAGCCAAGAGTAAATAGATAAATAAAATAATTTTTAATAAAGGAGAAAAAGAGGTTGTTCTTCATTAAAGGAGGCTGAAGCAATATAACCCAAAACACTGTATGAATCTGGATGCCAAGTTTAAAAAAAAAAAAAAACATTTAGGGGACATTTGGGGCTATTGGATGACATATTAAATGATGTTACAGAATCAGTGTTTCTTTCAGTTGGGATTGTGGAGGGTCTGCAAAGGCTATCAAAGGCTTCAGGGGGAAGGCTGTGTAAGATCTTGATACAGACGTGGAGAACAGCAGAGCCATCAAGCAAATGCTTGCAGTTGTTCAGTCTGGAGAGAGGGTGTTCGCACATCCATTGTACTGTCCTTTAGCTTTTACCGTAGACTGGAGAATTTTCAAGGTAAGCAGTCTTGGGGAAGAAAGCTGTCAGGTCATACAGCAGTACAGCTGCACTTTCTTTTCCAGCTGCTCATAGACTGCTTTTGCATGATTTTTACTCTTCTTTCCAGAATAAAAGTTGAGTCAACAGAATATGTGTAACTCCCAAAGCCCTTTATAAAATACGATTACGTGGCAGCAAAAGGGTTTGCTTCCTGCAGCAAGCTGGGCCAGCTGTGCTGAGAAAGGGCAGCCCACCTGTGGACCCAGCCAGATGCTGGCCCCGAGCACGCCTGTGCAGACACGTGGCACTGCCATCATTAGGGCCCTAAGAGGAGGGAGGCAGAGAGCAGCAGTGAGCGCACAGCTGGTGGCCTTCTGCCCTTGAGTCAGAGATGCCCGGTGTAGAGACCAGGGCTGCGGCCAGGGTTGAGGGAGGACCCTGCTCTGGTTCAAACCAGGATCCCGTCTCTGGTTCAAACTCGGCTGCAGGGACAGGGCCCCCACATGGGGGCCCCCCCAGCCAGTGGTGTTGGTTTGGGACAACTGCTTTGTACTGACATTGTTTATTTCTTCAGTGACCCTGGAATGTCACCCTCCTACTAAATCCTTCTCATAACAGGTCAGCTTTGAAATGAAGCAACAGGTGGCTCAGATGGTAAAGAATCTGCCTGCAATGCAGGACACCTGGGTTTGATCCCTGGATCAGGAAAATCCCCTGGAGAAGGAAATGGCAACCCACTCCAGTAAACTTGCTTGGAGAATCCCATGGACTGAGGAGCTGGGCAGGCTACAGTCTGTGGAGTTGCAAAGAGTCAGACACGACTGAGCAATTATCACACTCCTATTGACTTAGCAGCCCTCCAGTGTTGAAGCCATAATGTGGGCTGGGTAAAAGTGGTATTCAGGGAGGTTTGGGGGGCTCTCTTGCATCAGCATCTCTTAAGAACCCTGGGAAGGGGCCTCATACATCATGCTCTTCCTTGGTGTACAGGTGAAGCCTACCTTAGGATGCCTGAGTTCAGTCAAAGGTTTACACCAGGGATGTAATGAAAAGCCGTCAGCTACTGTCTCTTTTCAGGTAAAGTATACTGGCTAAGTTCACTGCTCTAACTTCAGAGAGATGGGAGTAGGAGGGAGTGAGATGAACTGTGTTTATCTCCTGGAAGAAGAGTGCTGTCGTTGCAGGGAACGTTGAGCAGCCAGAAGACAGGCTGGCATCGGGGGCAGCAAGGCTCAGAAGCTCTCCTGTTTGCAGGCAGCATTTGCTTAGGATGCCAGCCACCTGGCATCAGTGCCCATGTTGCAGGGGGGGGGGGATAGGGGTGCTACCGGAGCTTTCTCATTGGAGCTGCCTTTCAGATCACTTCTTGCATTTGACAGTAACTATATTAAGAAAGATAATTATATTATGTGAAAAAGCAGTTTGGACAAATATTTGTCCACTGGAAAGGCTCTAGCACTGATGTTTGCAAATGGTGTGTGATGTTGCCATGTTCCCGTACGGGTCCTGCTGTGCTGTTACAAGCTTGGGTTAGGAACCACTGTCCTGAACCATGATGTCACTTGGGGAGCTGTGCAATCACTCAGAAGCTCAGACTTGCACGGGGTGCATGATGGGACTGAAAGAGCTCCCGGTGTAGCTGTATGGACCTTGGCGAATATCTGACGTGAGGATGTAAAAGTAGGCAAACTGAGGGGCCGTTAATAACACTGTTGACTGCTTCTTAGTAATTAATTAGGAGTGTGTCATGTAGAAAGCTAAATCAATGCTGCCTTCAAGCACTTTACAGTGAGGACATTATTTGATTGTGCTTTGATTTGAGAGACAAATGATTTTTATACATAGTGAAAGTGTTAGTCACTCAGTCGTGTTCGACTCTTTGTGACCCCAAGAACTATAGCCTTCCAGGCTCCTCTGTCCATGGGATTCTCCAGGCAAGAACACTGGAGTGGGTTGCCATTCCTTTCTCCAGGGGATCTTCCCTATCAGGTGTCACAGCCAGGTCTCCTGCATTGTAGGCAGATTCTTTACCATCTGAGCCACCAGGTACTTAGAAATATTTGTTGAGTGTTTGGGTGAACATCAAGGCATCAGATAATGTTGCAGTCATGTTGGTATTCGCTCTAAGTGATGATCTGAGTTACTTATTTTCATGATTCATATCATGTATTATTTTAGGTGATAATGTCCCTATTTATGGGGTTTCCCTCATAGCTCAGTCGGTAAAGAATCTGCCTGCAATGCAGAAGACCCCGGTTCGATTCTTGGGTCGGGAAGATCCCCTGGAGAAGGAAATGGCTACCCACTCCAGTATTCTTCCCTGGAGAATCCCATGGACAGAGGAAGCTGGCAGGCCACAGTCCATAGGGTCATAAGAGTCGGATATGACTTAGCAACTAAATGATGATGACGTCCCTATTTGTGTGTTGTATGTTTTCATGGGAAATAGTGTGTGGCACCTGCTCTGACACTAAACCAAGCCTCCTGGGTATTCGCCCAATTGATTATTGCTTATAAATTTTAATGTGATCATCAACCCCAATTGTTGGAAGGATGTTTTTACAATGAAAGGATAAGGAAAACTAAAAACATTACTTTTTATCACTTCGTGGAATTTCATGAGTCATTACTTGGGCACTTTCCTTTCTGTTCCTAAAACGAGGTTACGATTAAGGGAAATTGAATTAAGAAGTTGCTTAGGAGTCAGCTTTTGTGTTTATTGGGAGCTGGTATTGCACATTCATAAATTTATCATCTGCATTATGTTCCAGAAGTATGTTAATGCTGAGTTCATAAGATTCATCAGGCCACACGCGGTCCTGTGGTTTCACTAATACAGTTCTCAGTTACATCAGCATTTTCTCTGTAACTCCGCACACAAAACGCCTTACAGAGCAGTGCATAAGCAGTCCTAACAGGCAAATGTTCAGACATAATTAGAGATGAAGTTTAGCTTTTCTGTTATGGTTGGTGAGCAAGATAATGTTCTTTAAACTGTATGATAGGAAAATAGAGCCAAGGCATTTGGCTGCCAAACCCATGCTGAAAACATCAGGGAGGATTTCTGGAATGACTGGAAGCTCATTCCAGGAATCCCAGCCACTAAGGGATCAGACTGGTTGAATGAGAAGGTTCAAGGTCTAGTGAGTGGAGACAGGTCACGCTGTCTCCCTGGGCATGTTTTCCTCCATGTCCACTCTGCTTCTGGAACTCTGAGTAACTGGATATCTGTTGGAAGATCACTTCCTTTGGTGTGAACTCAGAAGATAGATGCCTTTCACGAAAGTAAGAGGCTTCCCAGGTGGTGCTAGTGGTAAAGAATCCACCTGCCAAGCAGGAGATGCTGCCGGTTCAATCCCCGGGTCAGGAAAATCCCCTGGAGGAGGAAATGGCAACCCACTCCAGTATTCTTGTCTGGGAAATCCCGTGGACAGAGGAACCTGGTGGGCTACAGTTCAGGAGGTCACACAGAGGTGGACTCAACTGAGCCCGAGCACAGGCACTAGAGTAAAACTCCGCCACTGACTGTGAGGAATTGGATCATGACTTGAAACTGAGTTGTGTCTTCTTAACTAAAGACAGGCCCCCTGTTTACCCAGCACCTGCTAGTGCTCAGCACCCTCCCAGGTTTGGTCTGGCAGTGGTGACCAGAAGGATCTAGTATAAGATCGTCCACAGGGTGACGTCTGCTATTCTGAGGACCACAACCATCATCCTATTATATTTCTCCTGGATGCTGTTCGGCCATTCCTGCTCTTCCCCTTCCCCTGGGCAAGCCCCTCCCTCTTACTAAAGCACAGCTGAAGCTGCAGAGAGTTCCAGCAGGCCCCCTTGTGTACCCGAGACCACCCTCCTCATGTCACCTGCCAGCTTGCCTCCCTCCTGCACTCAACACCCCTGCAGTCTCCTCTGCCTGGTGAAGGACCTGCTTACCTCGGCTCAGACGCCCAGAACTGTGATTACCTTCCTGTTCATCACCCCTAAACATGAGTGTGCACTTTAATTTGCAAATATAAAATATATGTATTTGTTTACAGCGAATTTAACTGTGTATCCATGTGATTACTGCTAGTTCGGATGATTCTTGGGGAAATGCAGGGAGGAACTTGCATCTGATACAATTGATATTTGGTACAGCTCCTGGCCTAGCATCATTCTGAACTTTTGAAGGCAGCAGGATGTAACTGGTATTGCATATATTAACGCTCAGAGTTTCTTGGCTCTTAAAAATAACTGGAACTCAGAGAAGTATGATACAAACTACTATGGAGTGAATTCTTCCTTATATGCCATATTAGAAAAAAAAACCACACAGGTTACAAGAAGTTTTTATAAAACAATTGGTTTTTATTCTTCGAAAGCCCAGTATCATGAAAGGGAAAAATTCACACTGCTCTAGATTCAAAAGACTAAAGAAACATGACACGTAAATAGAGTTTTTGCTCCTTGATGGATTCTCAAGCAAAGAAAAAAATGTCAAGGACATTATTGGAACAATTTGGAAGTTTTGAATATGCCTATATATTAGATAATGTTTTTGAATCATGGTGGGGTTTCTTGAGAATAGTAATAATACTGTAGTTATGGAGAAGTCCTCATTTTCAGGTGACATATGCTAAATATTAGGGGTAAATTATCATAATGTCTTCAACCAACTTTCAAATGATTCAGCAAAACAAATGTGCATGTTACATGTATGGATATATATGTTCATACGTTTGTGTGTACACCACACACACACAGATGGAACTTGCAAAAACTCATTCCTGTCATTCCTTATTTCTTCTAAAGGAGTGAACGATAGTTTTCTAAGTTAACTGTCCTACTGATGAATGAGAGGTTTCTCTTATGCTCTATGAGACAAACTGAAGGGAGTGACGGCATGAACTGCGTGCATCCTCACCGTGTTCCCTCACCTCCGCAGTCATCCCTTCTGTACTACGTGCAACGTTCACCTACACATCTGCTAACTGCCGGAGACGTTCCTCTGCTATTGCTTAAGAAAAGGAGCCCAAGAAATTTAAACACTTGATGTCAAATGATCCCAAAAGGGTTGCCAGCCTTTGGAATGCCAGTCTTATGCTTGTTAGAGGAGGGAATGGGGAGGCGAATTGCAGTCAGCATTGTGGACTGTGTTGCCGTCTCTGCATCGGTGCCCTCATTGACACTCCTTACGGTCATTGCCTGCCTGACTTTGGAGCATATGTGACCCTCTTCTTTAAAGGTGTGTTGAAATGTGTAGGAAGGTAAATTGAGTCTCAACATTCTGAAATAAAATAGCCTTTTCTATCTAAATCCCTCAAGTTGTTTAGTTAAACAGTTCAGTTCAGTTGCTCAGTCGTGTCTGACTCTTTGCAGCCCCATGGACTGCAGCACGCCAGTCTTCCCTGTCCATTAACAACTCCAAGAGCTTGCTCAAACTCATGTCCATCGAGTCGGTGATGCCATCCAACCATCTCATCTTCTATTGTCCCCTTCTCCTCCTGCCTTCAATCTTTCCCAGCATCAGGGTCTTTTCCAATGAGTCAGTTCTTCGCAACAGGTGGCCAAAGTGTTGGAGTTTCAGCTTCAGCATCAGTCTTTCCAATGAATATTCAGAACTGATTTCCTTTAGGATGGACTGGTTGGATCTCCTTGCAGTCCAAGGGACTCTCAAGAGTCTTCTTCAATACCACAGTTCAAAGACATCAATTCTTTGGCGCTTAGCTTTCTTTATGGTCCAACTGTCACATCCATACATGGCTACTGGAAAAACAGTAGTTTTGACTGTACAGAACTTTGTTGGTAAAGCAATGACTCTACTTTTTAATATGCTGTCTAGGTTTGTCATATCTTTCCTTCCAAGGATAGTTCAAAAGAGGTTTTTACTATAGATGTCCCCAACCTCTGGGATCTAATGCCTGATGATCTGAGGTGGAGCTAATGTAATAATAATAGAAATAAAGTGCATAGTAACTGTAATGTGTTTGAATCATACCAAAACCATCCCCCACCCCATCCGTGGAAAAATTGTCTTCCAGGAAACTGGTTCCTGGTGCCAGAAAGATTGGGGACCACTGTTATAATTGATATACAAATAAAGGGCAGATTCATTTCGAAAACACAATCAGTTCAGTTCAGTCGCTCAGTCATGTCCGACTCTTTGCGACCCCATGAATCACAGCACGCCAGGCCTCCCTGTCCATCACCAACTCCTGGAGTTCACTCAGACTCACATCCATCGAGTCAGTAATGCCATCCAGCCATCTCATCCTCTGTCGTCCCCTTCTCCTTCTGCCCCCAATCCCTCCCAACATCAGAGTCTTTTCCAATGAGTCAACTCTTCGTATAAGCTGGCCAAAGTACTGGAGTTCCAGCTTTAGCATCATTCCTTCCAAAGAAATCCCAGGGCTGATCTCCTTCAGAAAACACAATACCATCTTTAAAAATACAAAAGAAAGAAAGGGGGTTAGAAAAGAGTGAAATCTCTGCCTGATGTCAATAATAGCTCTGAGGAGGAAGGAAACAAGGGACCAGTCACAGCCTGCACCACCTCCACTCAGGGCAGCATCAGTGTGAAGGGTGACAGAAGGGCCACTTCACTTAAGAGCTGTCCAGAGCTGCATTTGAACTCGATATAGAAAGTTACTGGATTGAGAGCATTCTTCTTCTTTTTTTTCCCCAGATAGAAAAAAGCTTTATGCCTTTAAATAAGTAATTCTTTTGTGGTAACTAAAAAAAAAAAAAAAGGCATTTTTACCTACTACTTCCCATCATAAAACCAGAAAAATTTGAGAATTTACATCTTCTTGTTTTCAGTCCAATGTTTTTGTGATTCTTCAGGCCCGAGTGTGGAAAGAATTCAGATTATCAGCACATGCCATATTCTATTTGCTACCTAAGCATTTGCAAACATAAACTGGTACTTTACTGTTTAAGTTGCTATTGTGTGCTTAGGTTTTTCTTTTTTTTTCTTCCAGTGGAGTTGTTCTTACATTGTTAGAAGCCAAAATATTGTGTGGCTAAATGATTTCAGTTTATTTTAATTTGCTTGACAATTAGACAACCATTCTAGCCTTGGGAAGAAAATATGTTCATCATAAAAAAATTAAGAATGTGTTCTGAAGTTCAAAGCGAGAATATTTAGCCATTTAGTTAGTGGAAAGCTTTCAGAACTCTGCACTTAGTCTGCAAAAAAAATCATGACTTCTCACCACTCTAAGTTCTGTTTCTGTCCGTGAAAAGAAAATACATCAAGTTTAATCATTTGATATCAAAAAAATTCCACTAGGCCACCTTGGGGGACAGGGGTTTGCCAAACTAACATCCAGATTTTTGCATACATGTATTACTTTACTGCTGCTACTGCTGCTAAGTCACTTCAGTCATGTACGACTCTGTGCGACCCCATAGACGGCAGCCCACCAGGCTCCCCCGTCCCTGGGGTTCTCCAGGCAAGAACACTGGAGTGGGTTGCCATTTCCTTCTCCAATGCATGAAAGTGAAAAGTGAAAGTGAAGTCACTCAGTCGTGTCCGACTCTTCGAGATCCCATGGACTGTAGCCCACCAGGCTCCTCCATCCATGGGATTCTCCAGGCAAGAGTACTGGAGTGGGGTGCCACTGCCTGTTTATATGATTTCATTTTTAGAAATGTTTACCAAGCATATGCATGGTTTCCATTACTAAAAATCACCTACACTGAGTTCTATGGATCTGCTTTCTTTATTCTTTATTTGGTAATACATGCTTTTTCATTTTCAGTATTTTGGCATTTTAGAATACACACAGCAGTATATTTACAGATCCATATACAGACAGTCCCTAACTTAGGACAATTAGACTTGAAATGTTCCAACTTTACAATGATGCAAAAGCAATCAGTTGAAAACCTCCTTGGAATTTTGAATTTTGAGCTTTTCATGATATGCGGTGTGATCCTTTCTCATGATGTTCCTCAGTGGCAGCATCCCCGCTGGCCACACAATCCAGAGCATAAAAGCCTGATGCACTTAGAACCATTCTGTGCCCAGACAGCCGTTCTGTTTTTCACTTCCAGGACAATATTCAATAAATTACGTGAGATGTTCAGCACTTTATTATAAAGTAGGCTTTGTGTTAGAAGATTTTGCCCAACTACAGGCTAATAGAAGCATTCTAAGGATGCTTAAGGTAGGCTGATGTTTGGTAGATTAGATGTAGTAAATCTATCTTTGACTTAGGGTATTTTCAACTTATGATAGGTTTAACGGGATGTAACCCTATCACAAGTCAGAATGGTCTGTGTAGTTATATCTGGAATGATGTTATGCTTGAGTTACAGAAATAATTTGACACATCCACTATGTTCAGTGGATATCGTGTCTGCCAGAAGTATTTCCACTTGCACATGGCCAGCTTCCATACATAATTACTTTCTTGTTCATCTCAGGACATAATGTCAGATTGAACTATGTCATATGAAATAATCTCATCTAGACACATAATGAATTTCTATTATCTTTATGTTTGATGACTTTCTCCTACTTTGGGAAAATGTATTTCAGAAAGAGAAAATCGACAAATATTTTTAAAACCAGTGCTTTTTTTTTTTCATTATGGTATATTCAGCATGCCCAGTGATTAGAATCACTGTTGTTTAGTGGCAACGTGCTAAGCCTGTGAAGTGTGAGAAATGGTTCTTGCCTCACAAATCTCTTAAGACAGTATACATATTGAAAGGCAATTAATCAAATGAGACAGGCTGAGGTCAAGATAATGACTGCTTTGGAATTCAGAGAAAAGTGACATCACTGTGGACTTTTAGTACACAGTGCATCAAAGAACCCAGACTTGAAGGATGGGAAAAAATGAGCTGCTGTAGGAGAAGGAAAGAGCAAACGCATGATGAGATGGGAGAACAGTGGAGGCAACCAGAGACTTCACTCAAGTTATTTTGTAACACATGGCTGCTACTGTTAATGTAAGCCATTCAAATCCATGAATGGGTGATGCACTAAGATTTTAATAGAAAAATGGGCACAGGATATGAATCACAGTTTATAGAAGGGGAAATGCAAATGGTCAATATATGCATTAAATGCTATTCATTCATTAATTAGCAATGAAATGTAAATTTAGAAAGCAAATTACTCTATTTTTCATATCAAATTGACAACTACTTTTAAAATACAGTAAGATATAGTGAGAAGGGTCTCATGTACTTTCTGGTAGAGTAGAAATTAATACAAATTTTTTTAAAGCCATTAATAGTTCGTAGCACTGCTATTTTAAATGGACATTCCAATTAACCCAATATCACTAAGAACTTTTTCAAAGGGAATTTTTGGATTTATAGATAAAGATATTCATCACAGTATTATCTATGACAGTGAAAACTTTAGAAGCTAGCTAAATTCCTAAAAGACATTTTGATTTAGTATTCAGTTCAGTTCAGTCGCTCAGTCGTGTCCGACTCTTTGTGACCCCATGAATCGCAGCACCCCAGGCCTCCCTGTCCATCACCAACTCCCGGAGATCACTCAAATTCACGTCCATCGAGTCAGTGATGCCATCCAGCCATCTCATCCTCTGTCATTCCCTTCTCCTCCTGTCCCCAATCCCTCCCAGCATCAGCGTCTTTTCCAATGAGTCAACTCTTTGCATGAGGTGGCCAAAGTACTGGAGTTTCAACTTTAGCATCAGTCCTTCCAATGAACACCCAGGACTGATCTCCTTTAGAATGGACTGGTTGGATCTCCTTGCAGTCCAAGGGACTCTCAAGAATCTTCTCCAACACCACAGTTCAAAAGCATCAATTCTTCAGCACTCAGCTTTCTTTATAGGGCAACTCTCACATCCATACATGAATACTGGAAAAACCATAGCCTTGACCAAATGGACCTTTGTTGGCAAAGTAATGTCTCTGGTTTTTAATATGCTGTCTAGGTTGGTCATAACTTTCCTTCCAAGGAGTAAGCATCTTTTAATTTCATGGCTGCAATCACCATCTGCAGTGATTTTGGAGCCCAGAAAAATAAAGTCTGACACTGTTTCCACTGTTTCCCCATCTATTTCCCATGAAGTGATGGGACCGGATGCCATGATCTTCATTTTCTGAATGTTGAGCTTTAAGCCAACTTTTTCACTCTTCTCTTTCACTTTCATCAAGAGGCTTTTTAGCTCCTCTTCACTTTCTGCCATAAGGGTGGTGTCATCTGCATATCTGAGGTTATTGAGATTTCTCCTGGCAATCTTGATTTCAGCTTGTGCTTCTTCCAGCACAGCGTGTCTCATGATATACTCTGCATAGAAGTTAAATAAGCAGGGTGACAATATACAGCCTTGACATACTTCTTTTCCTGTTTGGAACCAGTCTGTTGTTCCATGTCCAGTTCTAACTTCTGCTTCCTGACTTGCATATAGGTTTCTCAAGAGGCAGGTCAGGTGGTCTGGTGTTCCCATCTCTTTCAGAATTTTCCACAGTTTATTGTGATCCACACAGTCAAAGGCTTTGGCATAGTCAATAAAGCAGAAATAGATGTTTTTCTGGAACTCTCTTGCTTTTTCTGTGATCCAGTGGATGTTGGCAATTTGATCTCTGGTTCCTCTGCCTTTTCTAAAACCAGCTTGAACATCTGGAAGTTCACAGTTCACGTATTGCTGAGGCCTGGCTTGGAGAATTTTTGAGCATTACTTTACGAGCATGTGAGATGAGTACAATTGTGCAGTAGTTTGAGCATTCTTTGGCATTGTCTTTCTTTGGGATTGGAATGAAAACTGACCTTTTCCAGTCCTGTGGCCACTGCTGAGTTTTCCAAATTGGCTGGCATATTGAGTGCAGCACTTTCACAGCATCATGTTTCAGGATTTGAAATAGCTCCACTGGAATTCCATCACCTCCACTAGCTTTGTTTGTAGTGATGCTTTCTAAGGCCCACTTGACTTCACATTCCAGGATGTCTGGCTCTAGGTGAGTGATCACACCATCGTGATTATCTTGGTCATGAAGATCTTTTTTGTACAGTTCTTCTGTGTATTCTTGCCACCTCTTCTTAATGTCTTCTGCTTCTGTTAGGTCCATACCATTTCTGTCCTTTATCGAGCCCATCTTTGCATGAAATGTTCCCTTGGTATCTCTAATTTTCTTGAAGAGATCTCTAGTCTTTCTCATTCTGTTGTTTTCCTCTATTTCTTTGCATTGATCCCTGAGGAAGGCTTTCTTATCTGTCCTTGCTATTCTTTGGGACTCTGCATTCAGATGCTTATATCTTTCCTTTTCTCCTTTGCTTTTTGCTTCTCTTCTTTTCACAGCTATTTGTAAGGCCTCCCCAGACAGCCATTTTGCTTTTTTGCATTTCTTTTCCATGGGGATGGTCTTGATCCCTGTGTTCTGTCTGATTAAGTATTGTTAGTCATCAAAACCTTTGTTTTCAAAAAAGTTTTAATGACGTTTGGAAGTCATAGAAATAAGTGGTACAGAAAATTCCAAATTTTTTAAAAGCTAATATGTATTTTTAAAAAGACTAAATTAAAATACCCTTCTGTTGTTTAGTCACTAAGTCATATCTTACTCTTTATGACACCATACCATGGACACCTCGCTCCTCTGTCCATGAGTTTCTCCAGGCAAGAATACTGGAGTGAGTTGCCATTTCCTTCTCCAGGGGATCTTCCTGACCCAGGGATCAAACCCATGTCTCCAGTTTGGCAAGCAGATTCTTTTACCACTGAGCCACCTGAGAATCCCTTTAAAATATCCTGAATTGTTAGCATTTGTTATTCTGAGTATAAAATTATCAGTGGTTGTATTTCCTTTAGCTTTCTATTTTCTAGATTTTGTTCAATTGAAAATGAATTATTTTTAAAAAATATATATTAAAATTTCATTTATCTTAATTTTTTGAAACAGGACAAATAATGTAGTCAGGTAAAGTTTCAAGGAGAGAATTTTGGAAGTTAATAAATGCCAGTGTTAACCTTTTGACCAGCTAGTGAAATGAAGTTGCTAAATAACAAGTTTGTGTGTGTTAGGATGTGTGTGTGTGTGTGTGTGTGTGCATCAGTGTATTGTAAGACCTACAAAAATTTTCCGCTGGAGACTGCTGAGGAAAGTCTGGGTCTGGTGTACAGTCCGGGAGCTACAGAGACACCTAAACAGAAGGAATTTACACACCCAGGTCAGAAATGTTAGTGGGAGCCAAGATAAGATGGAACATGATGTACCAGATGAATAAGAACCAGGACTGCTTAAAATAACTAAAAGATAATGGAGAATAGGAAGAACTGTAATGTAGTCAAGGTGGCAGTTATCCTAAGAAACTTCTTGCCGTGTGTTTACACACAAACTATGTTCCAATGACTTTGCACGTAGGAACTCAGTGCCCCCTTCAGGGTCATTTTCAGCCTGACCTGCCAGTACGTCAGCCTGGCATGGTCACATCTCAGCATTGTGACATCAGGACTGAAGTGATTCTGGCCTCAGTTTCAAAGAGATTGGGTTTTTCCAAATAGTCACCATCAAATATCAGCAAGACCCTAGATGACAGAGGAGTAGAGATCTCTGTAGAAATTTTTTAGTTGAAATTCTACCGTTCACCTGAAATATACCTGTATGTTTATTATAAAGAAGTAAAAAAAAAAAAAAAGACTCTAATTAATGATCACTATGCATGTTGTCAAATTAAACACAATTTTAAAAATTAAAATAGGTAAAAACTAAAGGAAAGGGATAACCTTAGGATAAACACAATTTTTACTCTAGAAAAAGTGTATAGATAATAAACTGAAGAGCAAGATAGAATTCATACTAGTACTATATGGTTTTCCAGCTTTCACAACAAACAGTAAAATTTGTAATTAAGGATGTAAACTTTAAAAAAGTGTTTGACAACTGGAGAGGAGCAGTTGGGTATTTGATCAACAAACTCTCAGAAATTAGATGTTATGTCTAAAGACCTTAGGCGTTGTGTCTGAGTGGAAAAACAAGAAGGGCCAAGTTCAGAGGAGATAAACAGCGTTAGAGCCACAAGTGAGGGCCCCTATCAACAGCATGGTCACAGGACAAGATCCGGTCACACAGCTGCTGGTCTAGACTCGCGGGTGCTCATGTGTGTAGCCACCTTCTTCAGTGTACAGCTGCAGCACTTTACAGTACAAGTGAGTTATTTCAACCCTCCAGTGAACAGGCTCACACTGGCGAGTACTTATGTGGATATTGAATATGGATCTCTTCATTCATCTAGCAGATGCCTAACGAGCAGCTGTGAGCAGCTAAGTTCTAAGTTCTGCAGGAAGGAATCAACAGAATTTCTTCTCTCATGGAATGAGCTTGCTTTCTGATGGGAGAGATAGACCATGAAGGAGATAAGTAACCTGTAGGGAGGGAGGGAAGTTGAAAGAGGCTAGTCTTCTAAACAGAATGGTCATCAGACTTCTGTTTTGAAGCAAAAGCGTTTTCCTACCCTTGTCTTCAGTTCCTCTTGAGAGACTAAATGTGGCCGCTGTGCTAAAACCAGGCTACGATTGTGTGGACATTGAACAATATTAGTTCTTCCTATCCACAAACATGGAATGTCTTTCCATTTATGTGTATCTGCTTTAATCTCTTTCCTGCGTCTTTTCTAGTGTCTTTTGTCGGTACACACAAGTCTTTCACCTCCTTGGTTAGGTTTATTCCTAAGTATTTTATTATTCCCTCGACTGCAGAATGTGACCTTATTTAGAAATGGGATATTTGTGTAGGTAATTGCGTTAAAATGTGGTCATTAGGGTGGGCCTAATTCGGTGTGACTGGTGCCCTTATAGAAGAGGAAAGTTGGATGCAGACAATGTGAAGGGAGATGCCATGTGAAGACAGAGACAGAGCCTGGAGTGACATTGCTATGATGGGGATCCAGGGAGATGAGAAGCTGAGGTCATGAGGAGGGACGGTCATGACTCCAAGGGACATGCCTGAGTCAAAAGAGAAGAAAGAACACAAGAAGATACGGACAGCTTGTGAAAGAATAAAGAGATTTAAGAAAAGAAGAAAACTGTCATCTCAAACAATTCAGTCTCGTAAAGAAAAGAGTCATAAAAAACAAGTTTATGCTCAGATCTACAAAAGGGACCACAGCAGAAGTGACAGGAATATTCCTGGAGGAGTAGGGTCACCTGTGCCAGGGGTGGAGGACCAGGAGTAACTTCAGAGAGGAATTCATCGAGAATGGATGGGGATAGACAGATGGGCAGGTGAGCAAGGACAAGGAACACTTGGCAGGCAATGTGCTGATTAATAGACCTGGAATCTTCTCTGTCTTGGATTGTGACAGTAGCTGTTATATTTTTTAATTACAAATTTAATGATTCGCCATCCTCTCCAGTGTGTGTGCATTTGTGTGTATATGTAATTTGTTACGGGCTTCCCAGGTGGCTCAATGGTAAGGAACCCGCCTACCAGTATAAGAGAAGCAGGAGACTTGGGTTCAATTCCTGGTCGGGAAGACTCCCCTGGAGAAGGAAATGGCAACACACTCCAGTATTCTTGCCTGGAAAATCCTATAAAGGATCCTGGCGGGCTACAGTCCACAGGGTTGCAAAGAGTTGGACAAAACAGAGCATGCGTACATGCACTGAGAATTTGTTATATGTAACTTACCTACAAAAACTGATTGTGTAAATTATATATGTAATATATATATATATAAGATTTTTAACTAACATGAACAGCTCATAAGCACACAACAAAAATGCATCATTTCCCTTTTCCCCCTGCCCATACACCAGCTGCTTCACCCTAGCCTCCTGTCTCTGACTTTCTGAGCACCCTTCTCACCATTTCCAGGAAAATTCCTCTTCTTCTGGCCTTTATGCTACTCCATCTGCCAGCATTTCAGAAGACCAGCTTGAAAATATGATTCAAAACTCTAGTGTTTTATATGGGTTCCCAGCGCATAACACGTACCAGTATTAAGAACAATGTGATGGCGCTTACCAGGGCTTGGCGCCCTCACCTCTTTCTTGTGAATTATGAACATGTCACTGGGAATTTAAAGTTTTCATTTTGGATGGTTGAATCACACAGATAACAGAGGTCCCTCGTGCTAAGTATATTCTGTGAGCACAGTCCTTGCACGAAAATGTTTTGCTAAATGCTTAAGCAATGTGGACGTGATTTGCTGTGGTAAGGTCTCAGCGTAGTGAAACCTAGCAGGCTGTGAGGCATCATGGTAGCACGAGTGAGTCCTCTGAGACCTGCAGTCCACTGATGACAAAGTTCTGAAACTCACTTGGTTACTCTTTTCCAAAATGTTATTTTTTAAATACCAGGTATGTTCTGATTTAATTTTTTGCCTAACTGGTTTACAAGCCGTCTCTGAGTCATATGGCAACATATTGTTTCCATAGGCATGCCTATACCTAAGCATTTTGAAGGTAATTACAGACATTTTGTAGAAGTGGTTGCTCTTTTTTTGCAAAGAGCTGGCAAATATTTTTTATTTCAAAGATTCTAAACCAGTACGCTGTTGATGTCCATCAAGAGTTCTCAGGGAACTCCTCCAAAGCAGCTGACATGGATGCCCAGGAGATTAGCCGACTTGTTCTGGAACATGGATTAGGGAGGGTTGGTATATATCCCTCATGTAAGGAACTGGCTGTGCTTACCTCTGACCCAACCATTTGCTGATGAACGCCGCTTTGTGGAGAGTGTTTGACTCTCAGCCACTTAGAAACCTTTTGCCTTGGCGATATCTCTCTCTTTCATTTATGGCTATAGCAAGGTTAATAATATTTACCCATAGTTTCCCTTCTCTGTGTTGCGACATGTAAGTTGGGACATGCCGGCTTGTCAATTTCTAAAGTGAATCCGTTTATCTTTGCTTTACCCTGAAATTGCAGTAGAGTCTGTTTCCTCCTGGGATGTGGATGCAAAGTAACTGAAGCAGATTGAAGCTGGCAGTGACTAATGAAGTCTCTGCACACGTCAGCAAGTCAGTGGGTTTCTGCATATCAGGGAGGATGAGGGAGAGTAGCCAAAGCCTCTGTGAGATCAAGGCGCTTCTTCCCTTTCCCCTTGAGCCCAGCTCCAAAGGGGGAGGGAGACTTAAACATCCCTCCATCCCTCCTCCGCCCTTTCTAAAGACATCAGATTTGCAGTGTACAAATTTGTTACATTACTGATAATTCCCAGCTAGCTTCCTTGTTTAATGAGCCATTTCAGCTGCCTGAAGGTATTCTACATACAATCATTTTAATCAGTCACATAAAATTTATGAAGCTGCGATTCCAGTGAAAATTAGCATGAATTAGAGCAGAGTTTCTTTGAGGACTCCTTGAGCTGCTGACCACCTCGCTCCACCGTTAGTATTCTGGAAAGGATTCTTGGCCAGTGATGAACATCCCAGGGACCACCTTACTCCTATTTTTGTTGTTTGGTCACCAAGTCGTGTCTGACTCTTTGCAACCCCATGGACTGCTGCACACCAGGCTTCTGTCCTTCACCATCTCCCAGAGTTTGCCCTAGTTCATGTCCATTGAATCAGTGATGCCATCCAACCATCTCATCCTCTGTCATCCCCTTCTTCCCCTTATTCCCCTGCCTTCAATCTTTCCTTAGCATCACGGTGTTTTCCAATGACTTGGCTCTTTGCATCAGGTGGCCAAAGTACTGGAGCTTCAGTTTCAGCATCAGTCCTTCCAATGAATATTCAGGGTTGATTTCCTTTAGGATTGACTGGTTTGATCTCTTTGCTCTTTATCCAGCCTCAGTTTTCAGGAGTGTGGGTGGCTTTGCTTGTTTTGTTTTGCTTGTGGTCAGTATCTGCGTATATTTTCCTGTATCCCTTACACAGACATGCCTTTGGTTTAGAAAATACCAAAGTAATTTCCCTATTTCTCTCTCGAGATATTTTATTTTTGCTCCTATTTTTTAAGCCTTAAAGTAGTTTCAGGAACCCATAGCATCTCATTGCATTGATAAGGTTACGCACTTACTGTTTGCTTGTGTATTAGAAATATGTTTTAAAAGACATCACTGGGCTTCCTCCCCTCGGTTCATCTCTCACAGTCTGTGCCCACACGGAGAGGAGCAAGATTTGTGTTTTCCAGCTCATTAAACTGACAGCAGAAATTAGTTTGTGGTATTAAAAACTAAAAAGTTAAATTACAGCTACATGTGTCCTTTACGCAATGGGCCATGCGGAAGATGTTTGATTTTAATGTTTGCTATAATGGAGAATTTAAATTACAATGTTTGTCAAATCTCTAATCTTTGTTACAGGGCAGAATATTAATTACGCTTTTAAGTATGAGAGGTAAATAAAATGGGCATCCACCACACGCCCAGGGGTAAATTGCAGATTACCCACAACACGACAGAACACACTAAATGTCAGTTTCGTCAAACAAATTTAGAGGAACAGTGAGGCCATTAGCTTCCCGTTGTTCCTAGGCCCTTCTTGCAGCCAGCGACCATTTAGAGCAGCAGGGACCCTGAGCTGTCTGGAAGATGAAGGGGGTTAGATCGAATCAGCAAGATGAATGAGGAGACCCCACACTCAATTAGCTGAAAACTGTCTATTAACTTCTGCAGGCGGTTTTGACTAAACAGCCGATTAACCATTGCACTTCGTGGGGACTCAGGGAGCCAGGGCACAGGGGCCATGAGATGCTCAGTGGGGAGGAAATTTTGAAGCTCTGTTTTTTTTTTTTCCTCCGTCTTCTACTTTCTCTGTTTGGGTCTGTTGAAGTAGTCAGAGTTTTCTACGGGTTTTGAGGATAAGCCATGAGCAGCGGCTCTGCCCTGGTGTATCTCTTGGTTGGTCTTGCCGGGAACCCTGGTGGAAGGCTCTCTGAAGAGTGAGCCAGGTCCAGACGACTGGGTACCTGCTCTGGGGAAAAGAACTCTGACTCTGGGTTCTTAGGATTCAGAAGAGAAAGAGTCTCCATCAGTGATCAGAGCCAGGATTTCCTCCTGAGGGTGTGAAAGGGATGCTGAGCATGGAATCCCCCCCACCCCTGCCCCATACACAGCCTCACAGGGTGGGTGAAGCTTTCCAGGGAAGGCGTCATTCCTCAGCTTGGTGTTTTGCTACTGTTGTCGTTGTTTAGTTTGGAGTACAGTTCATTTACAATGTCGTGTTAGTTTCAGATGCGCAGCAAGCACAGTGACTCGGTTATGCATACATATATCTACTCTTTCTCAGAGTCTTTTGCCTTATGGGTTAATACAGAGTATTGAGCAGAGTTCCTGGTGCTCGGCAGTGGGTCCTACTGCTTACCTATTTTGTATCTCATCTCATGCTCACCTTGTGCTGTGTTGAGAAAGCATTCCATGGTATGGTGATGCCATTCCTCTTGAGAAGAGCTGCACGTTCCCATATGAAATTGTTCAAAAAACAGTGTGATGTAAGGGGAAACAGGGAGACCAGGATGGGAGAGGGAGTGAAAAATAAGACCAAGAAAATGTGGAAACTGAGTGTTCATTTCAGGAACTTTGAAGTATTTCTACTGGTTCTGAACTTACAGTCTTCAAGTATGTATACCACCTTGCTTTTTTTTTGAGGGGGGGAATGGAATGCAGATATTATATAAAACAAGCCATTTATCAGAATCCTTGTATATGATACCATTCATCATGAAATACTCCTGCTTTTCATTATACACACACACACACACACACACACACACACACACATACACACACACAGATTCATTTTTCTTTTGCTGTTTTTAGAAAGCTAAACAATGTATACTCAGTGCTCACTATGGCCCGATTGGGGCATTCCTCATGTGGAAATCTCCCATGGGGAGCAACTGTCAAGAGAGAATCAGAAAAAACACAGCATGAAGTGGATGGATTCCCTGGGTGCGTAGTCGCTCAGTCATGTCCAACTCTCTGCAGCCCCCTGGACTGTAGCCAACCAGGCTCATCTGTCCATGGGATTCTCCAGGCAAGAATACTGGACTGGGTTGCCATGCCCTCCTCCAGGGATTCTTCCCAACCCAAGGACTGAACCCGCATCTCCTGCATTGGCAGGTGGATTCTTTACCACTGAGCCACCTGGGAAGCCTGAATGGGTTCCCTAAATCCATGTTGTTATTTTGAGTTACAAAAGCTGTAGTCTCTTCTGAAGAAGCCTCCTTTGAGGAAGAGTCAAGACTTTCCCTAGCTCATGGTTATCTGTTTTGATACCTGTGACTATAACTGCTGCTTCATTTGATAAGATGATAAAGGGATCTTTGATGATCCCTTGCATTATGTATCTGAAGATCATTGATATCTCTAATACCTAATTGCACTTTGTATGATAGTGAGTGAAAGTCACTCAGTCGTGTCCGACTCTTCAAGACCCCATGGACTATAACAGTCCATGAAATTCTCCAGACCAGAATACTGGAGTGGGTAGCCTTTCCCTTCTCAAGGGGATCTTCCCCACCCAGGGATCAAACCCAGGTCTCTTGCATTGCAGTCAGATTCTTTACCAGCTGAGCCACCAGGGAGGCCCAGTTGCACTTTGGATGATATGTCAGCGTTGATGTACTGGTGGATCCTGCATCTTCTTTATAATCACTACTGGAACCATCAGAATGAGGGCAGTTTGCTCATCAAATACTGCACGACACTCTTAGGAGGTAAGATCCCAATGAGCAAAGGTACAGTAATCAAGTGAAATAATAGTTGAGTGATTGCCTTGAAAAATAGGAACATGTTGCTTAACCTGGACTTGAACTCTCTTTCTTCTGCGCATCCCTCCAAAGCTGCCGCTGATTAGAGAGGGTGTTTATTTTGCAAGCTACAGTTAGAGGGACTCGTAATAGAAGAGGCGGGTAGGAGTAGACTTGAAGAAGAGCACTACTGCAATGATAGCCCAGAGTTTAACCCATCCGCCTGTGCTGTCTGGTGCTGTGTAGAGTCTGTATCAAGCACGCTTCATTACTGCTCTCATCGCTTCTGTGGTGGTCTTTCATGCCCATCTATCTTGGCAACTTTGAGTTTCTTAGACATGAGAACTGACTTCTTCACTTGTATCCCAAGCTGCTCGCACATGATTGGGCTCACAGAGAGTGCGTATGAGCTGCTGAATAAATAGATATTAGAAAAGAGCGAAAGATGTCTTTTATGGATTCTTAAATACCCAAGAACAGCCGAGTTATTTGAAGTAGCAGTCAGCTTCTAGAGATGGATCTGTCTTGTTTTCCCCTTAACTGTTGAGTCCTTCCCAAGCCTCAGGGACTGCACTTCACTATTATTCTCACTTAATTCGCAGAAGCACCCGACAAGTAGGTGGTTTGCTCTCCCCATGTGAGGAGACCCAGACTTCAGAAATTTTCTGTGTCTTACGTATAGAAAACCAGAATGGGCAAACTGTGGCGGGGGGGGGGGGGGGGGTGGAGGGAGGGGAGGAAGGAGTAGGGAGTGGGGTGTGGATGTAGTGTCCTCTGGTTGCGGCTATTTAGTCAGTGAAATGAGAGGCGTTCGTCTGACAGAAGAGAGGGAGGGACTCGTGGAGGTTTGAAGCAATGAGAGAAAATTCCGTGGTGGCTCAGATGGTAAAGAATCTGCCTGCAAGGAAGAACCAGCAGATGCCGGTTCGATCCCTGGGTCGGGAAGATCCCCTGCAGAAGGGAATGGCAACCCACTCCAGTATTCTTGCCTGGAGAATCCCGTGGACAGAGGAGCCTGGCAGGCTACAATCCATGGGGTTGCAAAGAGTCGGACACCACTGAGCAACTAACTCTTCCATGCTTTCACTTTCAATCCCTATAATAGTTTTCTCTGCTCAGTGTAACTTTTCTTGTCTAAGTATTACATCCCAGCTTCTCAGCTTCACCTCCAAAGCTTTCCACAGAATGACTCCAGGCCTTCACTATGTATGCAGGCAACTCAAACCCAATGTGTTTGCTTAAAAGTTGCTTGACTAATTATAAACTCTGAAATGCATAGCTGTATGATAGTAATTATAAGAATTAATGATTGTATTTTGTCAGAATGAAATGTTAAGGGAGCTTCAAGTCAGTGGCCTAGAGATGCTGGGTAGAAATTCAACCCATCTTTCCAGCAGATGTTTTAGCAAATAGTTTTCCAGGCTTTCCATCTTCATATGAGCCCCAAATATTGCAGAGAATTTCCACATAGTTTTTGTAGGTTTCTACATCATCAGCAGATGAAATCCTGAACATTTTCCCTATGACCCAAGGAGCAAGACCCTTCATGGTAGAACATTCCTTTGCATACAACCCCAAATCACAGGATTGAGAAAGAAATATGTGTGTGACTGAGGATGATTTGGACTGTTTTTGCTATTCCCCCCACCTCCAAGGGGTTTTCCAGATGGTGCAGTGGTAAAGAATCCACCTGCCACTGTGGGAAATGCTGGTTCAATCCCTGGGTGCAGGAGATCTTCTGTTGAAGGAAATGGCAACCCATTCCAATATTCTTGCCTGGAAAATCCCATGAACACAGGAGCCTGGCAGGCTCCATACAGTCCTTGGGGTCACAGAGAGTCAAAGAGTTGGACGCAACTTAGCAACTGAGCAAGGCAGGGCACCACCCCCAGGAAGTCTTCACTGTTCCAACTGCTCAAGACAGTACCCTTCACAATACCAGTTGTGATTTACGTCAACTGCCATACAAGTCCGTGTCATGCCATTTCATGGGGAGGTAGGTGATCTGTAAATTAAACAAAGCCACGAATCTCTTCTATGGCTATAAAAGGGAAGCTTTCAAATACCTCCCACCCTGTCTCTTCCCCCTTAACTCTTTGAAGTGTGTGAGGCACACCATAGCACGACACAGATAGGTCACTATGTTTGAATTAGTTGGAGGTGGGAAGGGGGATGGCCATCTTTCTCTTTGCTTCAGAAATCAAAAGAAAATGCAGTACCTACCGGGTACGTCTCCCCTGAAAGTTGCCAGCAGTATTCACTAGACAGCTCCTGGATAAGCAGATGGCTTCTTTAATGATTAAACCCAATTTTTCTAAAATGCTAATTAGTTAGAGAAGGATAATTTGAAAGTCTGTCATACTTTGCAGAAGAATGTCTTTCATGTCTGTGTTATTTGCTCCTACGAATCATACAGCCGTCACCTGAGCTGGCTCAGTTTCTCGCTTTTCATTTAAATCACATGACTCTTCAATCACAAGAAAAGGGGAGAGATGGTTAATGAGGAAAAGGAGAACCGCCTTTCAGGATGAGTGCTCAGTTAAAGGGAAGGCTATCTTTCTGTTTGCAGAAATCAGCCTCTTTGTTACTTCTGAACTCAGCCTTTGGAACAGTCACTTCAGAGGCTTCATATGGCAGATGCATCTCAATTCATTTTTCTATGAATTTCCACAGAAACACAGAAAAAACCCCAGTTGTCCCCATGAAAGTTAGTTCTGACTCTGAGCTTGTCAAGCAAGAGGTCTTGGTCAGAATGGTTTGGAATAAATGAAGTAAAGGACTGGAGACCTGGCTTTTGCTCTGATCACCTAGCCTTTACAGATGTGTCTTCATTCATAACATGGACTCCCCTGTTCTGCCCACCCTCGTTGCTTTGTTGAATGAGCCGTTCATCCTGTGGAATCGCCCATATTCTGAGCTTGGCTAACACATTCTCAGCCTGTCATCTAGGCTGCCCTCTCATCACCCATGCTTCCTGTGATCTGGGCGAGAGCTGGAACTGAATAGGCTCCTTGTTTTGGTTGGAACTGCTTATGGTCACGCTGCATGGGAAAGCACGCAGCACTCAGATTGATTACCCGGTGCTGTTTTTGCCAACCTGATCCATCCATTGTAAAGTTCCACCTCAGCCTTTCACTTAATGGTTTTTTAAGCTACTGATGATGATTGCCTAGATCTATTATTTTATTAGGGGTTTCAAAATGGTGACATCCTAATTCCATCACTCCATCCATATTTATTAAATGCTGTCTTGGTTCATATGTTTGGTTATCTTGAAATATATTTCCTATAGGAAACTTGAGATAAACATTTAATTCATTCCCTCTTATTTTCCAGTTTCAGAATGAATTGGTGTCATAACCAGTAGTACCATTTTGGGCTGAGGGATTTTAACCTAATTAGTGTGTTTGAACACTTTACAGTAACTAGTGTTTGCATGTTCAGAGCATCTCCTCTTTGGCCAGGAGGAGCCCCTTCAGGTTGTCTCTTCTTGTGTTCTTTCAACATGACTCCAGCAATCTTTGGGAGCTCCCATGTTGTCTGGTCCAACAGGATGGTCTCAACTCATCTAGTGCATTGTCTGCCCTGTGAAAATGGGCATGTCTCCATTTCTCTCTTTTTCAGTAGGTGATGGCACTTAGACAACACAGTCTGGCTACACGGGTGCTCCGTGGATCTGGTTTCTTCTAGACCTGTCAGCTGCTTTCACCACCTTCTTGAAAGTTGTTGTCTGCTTACCTTTATGCAAAGCCTGAGCATCTAATGCATCCTCTTTGTCTCTGTCACTAAGAAGAGAAAGGGCACTGCATACCACAAAGTAATCTCAGAGTAAGGAGAACCCTGAAACCATCACGGAAAGAATCACAAACTTCTATATACCCAAACACACCGTAAACAAAACTTTAAAACAAGCTACAGATTAGAAGAAAATATTCTTAATATTTATATATTGAAGTACTAGTGGCCTAACTATTAAAAAAATCTAGACCTCAGTAAGGAAAGACAAACTGAAATGTAAAAATGGATATGAAATATACATAGGCAACTTACAGAATATCAATGTATGGCTAAGTGACATTTGAAAATATATTCAACCTTACCTGTAATCAGGTACATGCAGATCTATACAACATGAGATGCCATTGTTTTCCCCATCAAATTGGCAAACATTTTTGACTGATATCAAGTGTTAGGGAGTATGTGGGGAAACACAACTTGGTTAAATATGATAATTTAGTACGACTTTTGTATTCCTTTGAAGAATTCATTTTCATTTTGAAAAGAATTCCAGTTTCACATCATACCCCCCATATACACATACATAATAAAGAAATAGTATATCAAAGCCAGATTATTTCCTTTTCACATCTCTCATAACAAATAAGAACCTTTCCTTACCAATGTACCAAAGTACTAAAACAAAGTAGTTAGTTTTATCTTGTTCTATAAAAAAGAGAAACTTAATTCAAAACCGGGAGTTGCTGATGGACAGGGAGGCCTGGCGTGCTGCAATTCATGGGGTCGCAAAGAGTCGGACACGACTGAACTGAACTGAACTGCATTCAAAATCAGATGAAAAATGTTTAAAGAATGACTTTTATATTTTTCCATGTGGAAAATGATTGTTTTCAATAAAGTGACCATTGTTTAGAATCAGTTAATAAGAAATGATAGACCTGAATTGGGAAGAGTGGTTGGTATATGAATTGATGTTTCAGAAAGGTCAGATGACTAGTCAGCTGACCATTGTTGTTATTGCTTACTCATTCAGTCCTGTCTGACTTTTTGCAACACCATGGACTGTAGCCTGCCAGGCTGCTCTATTGGTGGGATTCTCCAAGCAAGGATCTGGAGTAGGTGCCCATTTCCTGACTCAGGGATCAAACCCCCATCTCCTATGTTGGCAGGCAGGTTCTTTACCCCTGAGCTACCTGCACAGTCCCAACTGACCATAGGAATGCCTGTAAGTGATGAAACAGTAAAGCCGGTGCTTCTCAAACAGTTCTTTGTTGTTGTGTTCTGTGCAGGTTGCTAGAGCCCTAAAGAAACAGTCTGTATTTACCCCTGAATAAATTAGCCAGCAGCTATATTTTAAACTTGGAATAGAGTTATTTTGTGAAAAATGTTCATCCTGCATGTTTATGAACTTCTTGGATACTTAGCTCTGCGTCTCCAAGAGGTCACCTGGCGTTTATGATAAAGTTCCTGCTTAATTCAGATACAGAACACACAATTTTCTTGTTTATTGGACTTCAGCTTCCCTGGATGTTGACACCAATGGCTTGCTCTGTTTTTATTAGACAAGCACTCCAATTTTTTAGTGAGCTTAGCAAACTTCTTCAAGAGGAAACTGGAGGTGCTGTTCTAATATGACACACATTAAAAATTCCTCTTTCTCTCTCTTATTTATAGTCTGATGGCGGATAAACAGTATACCGATTTAGTCTTGCGGAAGAGTGACATTTTTGAAAGCATTAAATTTCAAGATAATGTGCACACATGGAATTCAGCAACATTAGCCAACTGAGCAGGGACCGGCTCGCACTAATGTCACTTTATTCCCATTTTGCTCTGTTGTGGGCTGTACCTGCTTCCTATTTTCTGTGCTATTGCTGGTCCCTGTCCCCCTGGATTCATATGGCCCTGATGTGAGAAATAAAACTAAACAAAAATATTACTAAGGATGACAGATACTGCATCTATTATTTTTACTGCTGACTTTTTTTTAATGTTTCAGAATCTTCAGCTGGCCTGGGAAATTACTGTAGATGCTTGTATGAGCTGTGAGTTACCCCCAAGTGGAAGAGGTGTATGTCGGAAGAGCAGAGTGTGTGTGTGCCTGTGGATGTGTCTGTGTGTGTGTGTTGGTCCTCTCTGAAGAAGCCTCTTTTCAGAGGAGGCAGCTGAAACTGTCATCAAACAGTTACAAAACAGGAGCTCTCACGCTCCAGGCCAGATGAGAATAGGGGGCGGGGGGGTAGGTAGGGAAAAGATGAGCTCACATGGAATTTCTGTTTGGTCGGAAAAATAACCAGGGAAGTGGGGAAGAGACCCGAGCAGATAGGAAGAATGGAGAGTGATCATTAAGTGTATTTCAGGTTTTACCCAGTGGTTTTTCCTTCTGGGCTGTTATAGGGATAATGTTAAGTTCAAGTCAGCCCAAAGCAAGAGTTGTGGGAGTTTTTTCAGTTCCTCTTTATCACTTAGAAAAATTCAAGGAAAACATCTTCATCCATGTTATATGTTTTCAAGCTGCCACATTTGCCAAGGGTCCTTTCCATTCTTAACACGAACTAGAAGCTAGAGGATTTAGCCATGGGCAGCACGTGTCAGTTCCAAGTACTGACCTGGGGACCTTCAGATTCATTAGATGTGCATCAGAGTCAGTGTCTCTGCCTCTTCTCTCTCCCTCTCATACACAGTTATGTTCATCCTATATTTTTATAATCAGGAAATAATATGTTCAATCAGATAACTGGAATTTGACGGAAAACAACAAAATTCTATAAAGCAATTATCCTTCAATTAAGAAATAAATTAAAAAACAAGTAACTGAAAAAAAAAAACCATGGACCCCAGTGTGCACAGTAGCCTTATTTACAATTGGCAAGATATAGAAGCAGTGTAACTGTACATCAGCAGATGAATGGAGAAAGAAAATGTGGTGTATAAACACATGCATATACAGACATACAGATGTGTATATATTATGGAATACTGCTCAGCCGTTAAAAATGAAATCTTGCCATTTGCAGCACCATGGATTGACTTGGAGGGTGTTATGCTAAGTGAAATAAGTCAGGCAGAGGGTACATACTGCATGGCATTACTTATAAGTGGAATCTAAAAAATACAACAAGCTAGTGAATTTAACAAAAAAGAAATAGATTCTGATACAGAGAAAAGAAGTTACCAGTGGGGAGAGGCAAGATAAGGGTAGGGGATTAAGAGGTACAAACTACAGAGTATAAAACAAATAAGCTGCAAGGATACCTTATACAGCACACGGGAATATAGCCAATATTTTATAATAACTATAAATGGAACATAATCTTTAAAAAGTTGTGAATGGCTATGTTGTATACCTGAAACATATAATACTGTAAATCAACTATACCTCAATAAAAATTTTTAAAGGAAAAAAAAAGAACAAATATAGACAAGTATAAGTTGAGTTTTTTTACTTTTTCTTAATTGCCTTTGATCAACAGATCTTAGCTGATGGTAGAACCTGATTTCTAGTGGAAAACAGCTCTTTAGATTTCTAGTGGAAGACAGCTCTTTATTTTATTTTATTACTTTTTGGCTGCACCACACAGCACATGGGATCCTACTTCCCTAACCAGGGTTCAAACCCATGCCCCTGGCATTGCAAGCATGGAGTCTTAACCACTGGATCACCAGGGAAGTCCCCTAGAAATATTTGTCCTAGTACAGTTCTAGAACAGGATATACAGCAAGCAAAAGAATTAAAAGCCTCGCCCTCATACAGTGTACACTAACATTTGCTGAGAAACATAGTGAAATACCTGTTGGCTGAGCATAAAAATGATGGCTCCCTAACCATATCCAGATAATGCTTTCCAATCAGAGGTTCCTTTGAAATTCAAGGGGGAGGAAAAGTTTTATCAGTCAAACACTCTACTGATAAAAAGCTTTGGGTACTTGGACTCCCTCCAGAAAATAGCAGATTCCATTCCTAATTCTGTTAATTCCAAAAATAAAATATGGGTATTGGAGTTATTTTGTCCCCACGTGTTAGTTCGGCATAGGAGTCCGTGAATTTTCTCACAATAAACGATACATTCCTAGTACCTTTTAAATTGTAATTTGTGATAATAATTGAAATCATCAGAGTCATATGAAAGATATACATGATTTTTGAAGTGATTCTAGATTTTAATACATATAATTTCAACTTCTTTTAAACGAAAGTCAACCTTTTCCAAATTTTTCTTTTACAACTTCAAAGTTTGAGAAAGGCTAATTTTTCATCATGTTTGTATAATATGACTCATTATTTGAGCCTTTTCAACATGAAATGCTTATGGTTATGTGTGTGGACGTGTGGACAGATAACCTAACAGCTACTTGCCTAAGAGGTCCACTGAGTTTGTTCCTCTTTCCTGGCCTGTGTCCCTTGCAGACACCCTGACCAGTCAATGGAGCAGTCTAAGTCATCTTTGCCACTGGGTGACCCAAAACAAAGCTGTAGTCTTAAGTGATAGGTTAATAAAATCATGAACTCAGATCATGAACTCCTTATTGCCAAATTCAGACTTAAATTGAAGAAAGTAGGGAAAACCACTAGACCGTTCAAGTATGACCTAAATCAAATCCCTCACAATTACACATTGGAAGTGACAAATAGATTCAAGGATTAGATTTGATAGAGTGCCTGAGAAATATGGATGGAGGTTCGTGACACTGTACAGGAGGCAGTGATCAAGACTATCCTCAAGAAAAAGGCAAAATGGTTGTCTGAGGAGGCCTTACAAATAGCTGTGAAAAGGGGAAGCAAAAGACAAAGGAGAAAAGAAAAGATATACCCATTTGAATGCAGAGTTCCAGAGAAACGCAAGGAGAGATAAGAAAGCCTTCTTCAGTGATCAATGCAAAGAAATAGAGGAAAACGATAGAATGGAAAAGATTAGAGATCTCTTCAAGAAAACTAGAGATACCAAGGGAACATTTCATACGAAGATGGGCACAATAAAAGACAGAAATGACATGGACCTAATAGAGGCAGAAGATATTAAGAAGAAGTGGCAAGTGGGCCTTAGGAAGCATCACTACAGACAAAGCTAGTGGAGATGATGGAATTCCAGTGGAGCTATTTCAAATCCTGAAACATGATGCTGTGAAAGTGCTGCACTCAATATGCCAGCAAATTTGGAAAACTCAGCAGTGGCCACAGGACTGGAAAAGGTCAGTTTTCATTCTAATGCCAAAGAAAGGCAATGCCAAAGAATGCTCAAACTACCACACAATTGCATTCATCTTACACGCTGGCCAAGTAATGTTCAAAATTCTCCAAGCCAGGCTTCAACAATATGTAAACTGTGAAATTCCAGATGTTCAAGCTGGATTTAGAAAAGGCAGAGGAACCAGAGATCAAATTGCCAACATCCATTGGATCATCGAGAAATCTGTATGCAGGTCAAGAAGCAACAGTTAGAACCAGACATGGAACAACACACTGGTTCTATATTGGCAAAGGAATACATCAAGGCTGTGTGTTGTCACCCTGCTTATTTAACTTACATGCAGAGTACATCATATGAAATACCAAGCTGGATGAAGCACAAGCTGGAATCAAGATTGCTGGGAGAAGTACCAATAACCTCAGATATGCAGATGACACCACACTTATGGCAGAAAGCGAAGAACTAAAGAGCCTTTTGATGAAAATGAAAGAGGAGAGTGAAAAAGTTGGCTTAAAACTCAACATTCCAAAAAACTAAGATCATGGCATCTGGTCCCATCACTTCATGGCAAATAGATGGGGAAACAGTGGAAACAGTGGCTGACTTTATTCTTTGGGGCTCCAGAATCACTGCAGATGGTGACTGCAGCCATGAAATTAAAAGATGCTTACTCCTTGAAAGGAAAGTTATGACCAACCTAGAGATCATGTCAAAAAGCAGAGACATTACTTTGCCAACAAAGGTCTGTCTCGTCAAAGCTATGGTTTTTCTAGTAGTCATGTATGAATGTGAGAGTTGGACTATAAAGAAAGCTGAGCGCTGAAGAATTGATGCTTTTGAAGTGTGGTGTTGGAGAAGACTCTTGAGAGTCCCTTGGACTGCAAGGAGATCAAACCAGTCCATCCTAAAGGAGATCAACCCTGAGTATTCATTGGAAGGACTGATGCTGAAGCTGAAACTCCAATACTTTGGCCACCTGATGCAAAGATCTGACTCATTGGAAAAGATCCTGATGCTGGGAAAGATTGAGGGAGGAGGAGAAGGGGAAAACAGAGGATGAGATGGTTGGATGGCATCACCGACTCAATGCACATGAGTTTGAGTAGGCTCTGGGAGTTGGTGATGGACAGGGAGGCCTGGCGTGCTGCGATTCATGGGGTTGGAAAAAGGTGGACACGACTGAGTGACTGAACTGAACTAAACTAATGAAATCAGCCCCCACTTCTCAGTTGCTGGGGAGGAAAGCCATGTCTAAGGCCCTCTCCCAGTCTGCCAGCGGCCACACCAGCCCATCACATCATCTCATCACAATGTCAAGAGGTGAACTCTGAAAAAGACCTAACCAAGATCCAAAGCCTGACTTGTGTCAACGTGAAACTCTTTTCTTTGTGATTAACACAGGCCGTGTATTCTAGTCAGTGAGAACTGGAAGGCAGCTGGGTGGATGATGAGCATCTACAAGACATGGATCCAGTGCTTTCTCAGGTGATGATGCAGTGGGCAGCCTTGTTAGAAGAATCCAGGGACTTCCCTGACGATCCTCTGGTTAAGACTGCTTTCCACTGCAAGGGACACGGATTCAATCCCTGATTGGGGAACTAAGATCTCACATGCCTCACAGCCAAAAAACCAAAATATAAAACAGAAACAATATTGTAACAAATTCAGTAAAAAATTCAAAACTAGTCCACATCAAAAAAAAAAAAAAAAAAACTTTAAAAAAGAATGCTCTTACCTTGGTTGACAGCTGGGTTACCTAGCTGGTTAAGAAAACCAGCCTTTATTTTCTGTCTGAATTTAAGCAACCAATAAAGTTGGCTTAGTGATGCCATTGAGTCTTATGAAAATGGTTTTATCTCAATGCAGGAAACTATGCCAGAGGTCTCAAGTTGTCTAGCCATGTGGTCATGGGCAACTTAGCACCGCCATGCCTCTTTTTCCCTCTCTCTAAAACTGGGATAATAATAGCAATTTCCTCACTGGTTGTTGTGAGAACTAAGAGTTACTGCATGTAACATCTCTGGTTTATCTCAAGTCCTACAGAAGTTTTGGTAATTGTTATCCTCATTGCTTTTCTATCAGCTATTGTAGCGATGGTACTTTTGCATTGAAAATATTGATATTTAAAACGTAGGACCATTTGTTTCCTTTTCCTTAACATTTTACCTTTAAAAACAATACCATCTGGTAGCCCTCACAATCCATCTTTGAGGTGACAGCTCCCTATTCATTGAGGTTTATTCAGCTGAATCTGGGCAATTTGATATAATGTATGCATTCTTTGACTCAACCAATATCTATTTCCTCCCTACTGTGAGGAAAAATTAAATACTTCTCCGTTCCAGCCTCTGCCCCCATGCTTAATTAAGTTGAAGCACACACTTAATTGTAGAATCCAGAACTAAAAAGCCTTTTGCCTTTCCCTTCTTATGTCTATATGCGATCTGCAAATCCTCAAGTTTTGCCTGCCCTGTAGAATTTCAAATGACAGATCATTTAAAAATGAAGACGCCTTTTTTATAACCAAGCATTGACCTTCAGGTCATTGTTACCAATTTTTGTCTGTCACAGTCTCTGTTGGTATAACCCAACATGGCAGGGCCTCTAATAGAGATGGACAAGTCAGGCTCGTTGGAGAATCATGTCCTATAACCTGAGTTGCAGTTAACCATGGGTGAGACTTAGGTCTGAACTGAAGTTGACCTTTGTATTCCTTCCCCTTGAATCTGCTCCCATCCTGATCCTCTGAGAAACGCCACTCAGTTCAGGTTCAGGGAGGAAACGAGGAGAAGGAAGAGTTATTTCTGTTTTTCCCCCACCCATGCTACGCTTGGGTCTCCTAACTGGTGGCCATTGTCTTGCTACTCTTCTCCCATAGGACACGATGCTGAAGACATCGTTCTTCACCATGTTCTCTTTACCGACTCTGATTCATGCCTGTCACATAGTTAATAACTTGCGAAGGATTTTTCTTCCCTTTCCCTTGCCCTTGTTTCTTGTTTTTATTTTTATGCCAGGAAAGAAATATAAGAGAAATATTTGAAGAGAATATGCGTGAAGGGCCATCCTTTTCATTTGACTTCATCCCACATTTCTTTCCTTCTCCTCTTTTGTTCTAGTTGGGAAATTTAGGGCTATAACTATGTTTTTCCTCCCTTTTAATTTTTTTCCAAGCAGTATTGTAAGATGTTTTAATAGAACTTATTTTTTAGAGCAGTTTTAGGTTTACAGCAAAATCAAGCATAAAGTATAGTAAACCTTTTCAGATTGGGCTCTTTCACTTGGTAATATGCTTTTGTTTCTTTTGTTTTCCATCTGTTCTTGAATGTTGTCTTCTTATTCCATTAGAGCCTTTAGCCTATAATTCATAGTTATTTTAAATTCCCAGTCTGATAATTCCACCATCCCTGCCATATGAGCCTTATTGCAATGGTTCCTCTGTCTCTCAACTGTGTTTTTTGCCTTTTAGTATGCCTTGTAATTTTTTTACTGATGTCCAGACTTGATGTACCAGGGAAAAGGGACTTCTGCAAATAGATCTTTAGTCACATGATAGTAAGGTGTTGGAGAGGCAAGGAGACCCACAATTGGGTCTCAACCTTTTAGTGAATTTGTGTCCTGAGCTGTGACCTTCACAGGCACTTCAGTAGTCCCCTCCTTGGATGGACAAGATGGCTGGAAGGGGCTGGGTTTGGATAACTTTCCTTCCCCCAGATTGGTTAGGCTCTGATAAAACCATAACAGGTTAGCCTCTAGGAAAATAATATTCTTGAGGGCAACTGTTTTTAAAAGCATAGAATGCTTTGAACATATTTCAAGTCGGCTACTTTCCTCCTCCTGCTGCTGAAAGCCAGAGGTGATTTTTTTTCCCTCCAATCTTTACTTTGAGAACCAGGTAGGGCTCCTGAAGATAAAATTCAAAAAGGTGTGAGGTCCCTCTTAAGTCTGGACCCTGCTGGAGTTTTTAAGTCTCAGACTGATCCACACTGAGCCTCCAGTAATTCAGTTACAGTTTGGGTTTTTCTGCCCCAGTGCTGGTTCTCACATAGGTTTCTGCTCATGTGTTTCTTCTCTGGGGAGCTGTGATTCTCCATATCCGCATGTTTGTAATTCGAGGGACAGTTATTTGCCCTGTGACATCATTTATCTTACAAGTTAAGTCAAACAATTGTCTGTTGAGCTTTTTTACTTGTTTTTAGGACAGAGCAATGACCGCCAAGCTTCTTCATGCCCAACAATAAACCGAAATCTTCTCCTTAATTTTGTATGCTCCATTGATGTCTATAAGAACATTTTGTTGTTGTTGTTGTTGTTACTAAGGTCTTTGAGATTCATGCAGTCCAAATTTAGAGATTGGAGGTTTAAATATTTCAGACAAACCATTTCTTAAAAATCAAAATGGAAAATAAATTTACCTGTGTCTTTAGATAAGATCGCAAAGAAAAATTGCCTCCACTTTAGGAGTTTTCCTGTGCAAAACACTATTTCATTAAGTTCACAATGTTTTTCTGACAGTTTTAAAAGTTTTCACTTGAGAAAAAAAGATCTGAAACATAAAGTCCAAAAGAGAAATAGAGAAAAAAAGAAAGAGAATAAATTTCAATTTATCCAGTCATTCCCAACCCTCAATTCTAAATCTAACCTTCTTCAACCATCTTAATTATGGAATACAGCATTTAATTGTATATGAGGAAAAACCAGAAATCCCAAGCAGTGACTCATAGTCTCTGTGACCAAGCAAGCTACTTTTGATTAGTAGGTTGTAAATAAACTCTTTTCTGATGCTTTGCTATGACAATTGTTAATTCAACTACTTTTTTTGTTAATTTCTACTTTTGACAGTGCATAATATTTAGTCATGAGGTGATAGAGTATTCACACCTGAAAGCAATTTGGTGAAAATTATAATGTAACTTGTATGAAAATGTAAATTAATGAAATACTTTCTTAGACAAAGCACATTGTTCTAGAATGAGTACCTTTGGGGTCAAGAGAGATCTGGGGTGTTATTCCAGCTCTACAATTTGGACAATTTAACTTCTTGAGACTCAGCTCCTTCATCTATAAAATGAGCAGTAAGCATAGCTCTTACCAGGTTGAAAAAAGTGAAAGTCAGCGTGTTAGTTGCTCAGTCATGTCCTCCTCTTTGCGATCTCATGGACTTTAGCTTGCCAGGTTCCTCTGTCCGTGAAATTCTCCAGGCAAGAATACTGGAGTGGGTTGCCATTTCATACTCCAGGGGATTTCCCAACCCAGGGATCGAACCCAGGTCTCCCACATTGCAGGCAGATTATTTACCGTTACTAGAACACTTGCAGAGCACTGCCACACAGTAGCTGTGCATTATATGGCGGTTTCCACGCTCTTCCTTTCCAACACAATTAAGTTCCTAAGTGTGTATTAGCGGAGAGCAGAAGTGTCCAAAAACATGCTTTGTTTGGACCACACAGTCTTTCTAATTTTTCAATTTGAATTATTTGACAATACTTAAAATTCAGTTCCTATAAAATCTGAATTTTGGGTTTCTCCAATGTCTGGGCCCTCTATGGGGCATCAAGCCTCTGGAGCTGAGTGGCTGTCTCCCCTTCCACTTCTCCAGCACCCACCACTCCTTATCGTCTTAGACCTGTTTCACTCCCTTGTGAGGCCTGCCTGGCTCCCAGTGAGACATCTGTGTCTGTGGTCAAACAGTGAGGTTAATGCAGGAAGGCTTGCTGAGGACGTGGGAGGTGGGTTTTGACAATTCACAGGCAAAAGGTGTATGGTTAATGGACATGAGCTTAAAGCTGTGAGTCTCCAGACTGGACCTCTGCTTGGTTTGAGTAGGTTCTCACCAGTCCTTAACGGCCTTCTTTTGTGCTTCAGGAAGATCAGCAGTGGCGTGTGTAGCGTGACCTCACTGAAGTTAGTTCACACACGGGAGATGAGAAAGGAGAAAGATCTTTCCGGTACAAGCTTGACTTTTATTTTTGCACACACGCCCCCTCTACCACCTCATCCCACCAGGGGTAAGAAGCACTTTCACTTCCATCTCCTAACCTGAAAGGATTAGAGAAAACACAAGAGAAGACAGAGAGGGAGGGAGGTCTGGCAAACATGACCGTGTCTCTCTTCATAGGCAGAACAGAAGAGAATGTTGAGGCAGTTATCTGCATAAATCAGCCCAAAGCACATTAAAGAAATTCCAGCAAAAAGGGGACGTTTATGCCTGAATAATGGCGCTAATTATCTCCGGCCTCCACTTTAGGGCTCCTGGGGAAACCTGGCTTAAGAGTGCTTTTCCAGTGAGCTGGCAGACTCGGAGGTGGAGAGAAATCATATTGTCATAACTGCAGCTGTGGACTTGGAGTCAGTGATGCCTCTGCCCAGAACACCTGTTGAGAATATCCAAGCCTGCGCTCTGCCTCTCAGACTCATGTGATGGTCTGGAGAAAAGGGGGCTCTGGGGAAGACGAGTAGGTTCGGCAAGCTGGCACCTAGAGGAACCATGCAGCTTACTTTGCAAAATCTTTACAACTTTTTACTGTAAACGCTTAATTTCAAAAAAAAATTTTTTTGAAATATAGTTGACTTACCGTGCTTGTTAGTTTCAGGTGTACAGCAAAATGATTCAGTTTTATATATATATATATATATATATATACACACACATATGGAGATATGAATATACATATTCTTTTTTAGACTTTTTCCATTATAGGTTATTATAAGATACTGACTATAGTTCCATGTGCTATATAGTGGGTCCTTGTTGGTTATCTGTTTTATATATAATAGTGTGTATATGTAAATCTCAAACTTTTAACTTATCCCTCCCACCTTCCCTTTGATAACCATAAGTTTGTTTTCTGTATCTGTAAGTCTATTTCTGTCCTACAAATAAGTTCACTTCTATCATTTATATATTCCATGTATAAGCTACCCCCTGGACTGTACCCCACCAGGCTCCTCTGTCCATGGAATTCTCCGGGCAAGAATGCTGGAGTGGGTTGCCATTCCCTTCTCCGGGGGATCTTCCTGACCCAGGGAGTGAACCCAGGTGTCTCACATAACAGGCATAGTCTTTACCATCTGAGCCACCAGGAAATCCCCATATAAGCAATATCATGTGTTATTTGTCTTTCTCTGACTGATTTCACTTGGTATGATAATCTATACATCCACCTATGTTGCTGCACATGGCATTATTTTATTGTTCTTTATGGCTGAGTAATATTCAGGTATTGTGTGTGGTGGGGGGAGTTCCCTGGTGGCTCAGATGGTGAAGAATCCACCTGCAATGCAGGAGACCCAGGTTCAGTCCCTGAGTTGGGAAGATCCCCTGGAGAAGGAAATGACAACCCACTCCAGTGTCCTTGCCTGGGATTATATATATCTATTTATCCATTCATCTGTCAATGGACATTTAGGTTGCCTCCATGTCCTGGCTATTGTGAATAGTGCTGCTATAAATATTGGGGTGTATGTATCTTTTAGAATTAGAATGTATACATTAGATGTATGCCCAGGAGTGGGATTGCTGAATTATATGGTAGCTCTATTTAGATTCTTGAGGAGACTCCATACCATTCTCCACAGTGGTTATACCAATTTATATTCCCACCTTTACAACTTTAACGTTGTCATAGAAGTTATAGATCATTTTCATTTTTCTGTTTAAAAGTGTATCTTTTTTCACAACTTTTAGCAATAAAAAAGGAGCAACTTATTAATGTTCTGCCTTCTAAGTATGAATCAAAAGATTATTATAACTACAGGCAAGAAAGCATTTGGATTATGTGGCATTTGGAAATGAAAATAAAGGTTATCCATATGGTCTGATGTTGTCAATGCCTCACACTGCATTAGTAATCACCGAATATGGGGGTGATTTTGATTATGCGGCTCATTTTAAATTGTACCGTGCCCTGGGTCAGTCAGAGTCAAGATGATTTACTAGAAATAGCTGCTGCTTTCTTGTGTAAACGCTGCTAAGTGCTTAAGCAGAATTAGAATATTTAGAACATCATACTTTTGGTTTTACGGTGCTACAGTCTTCTTAAAGCTCCTCGCTTTATACCTTCTTAAGCATCTCTAATTCTATTCTTGTCTGTCCTGGATGCATCAACCTCCAGTAGTAAGAGCTGTAAAGTGTGTTTTATCCATGTATGTGAATGTCAGTTTCCCTTAGGTTTTATAGCTTTTGTCCAGGTCTCTGTAACTTAAAAGATTATGAGCTTCTGGTGGTTAATGAGAATGATTCAAAGGCCAGGGTTTAATCTTTGTCTCCCAAAGACCTGAAGCTCTCCCTGCCTTCCAAGGTCTTTTTGCATTTCGTTCACCGAGGGGCTGGGGGAAGCCCGGGGATTCATTCTTCTGCAGACCTGCAGGAAAGCCAACAACTTGTCTTTTCTTTTTATCCTTCTGCCCTGTTGACCAGCATTGATGGAGAACCACTCTGGGTTCAATTGGGGTCCAATGTCACAGCCATCTGAGGGTCAGAGGGCTGTGTCCCATGCAGGCTCCTGGAAGCCTCCTCCTTTCATGTATGCACTCCAGCGTGAGCACCACTGATTCCATACGAGTGACTCTCAATCATCGGTCAGGGCACGTGGTCCATCCTTGCATGTGTCTACATAACGAACTCTCTGTCCCAAGGAAACTGGACCAGAAGCGGAAGGAGACAATGAGCAGCACGCGGCAGGAGATGACAGTGATGGTGAGCTCCATGGACAAGAGCTATGCTGAGCAGGGCACCAGCTGCGATGAGGCCTTCTCCTTCATGGACACGCACAACCTCAACGGGAGATGTGAGTGGGCGCCCTTCCCGCCTTCAGGGCACCTCTGGGGTCCAGGGGTTAGGAAACAAAACCTTCCTAGACAATCCTTAGGCGCTGTTGGTTTCGCCAGCCCCTTCAGATGATGCTGGCCACACCCCCAGGTGCCACGGTGGCTTAGGAACGATGCTGCGGGACGGGGAATGGGACCAGGTGAGAGCACAGGCAACCACGGCCACGTGTCTGTAAAGACCTAAGAGCTATGACACCAAGGCGGCCCTCCCTGCCCACGGAAGCACCTGCTTCCCACTCTCCCTGCTGTTCATCAGCTCCTGTTTGTGAGCAAGCCAGGTGTGGAACCACACGGGGGAAGCCTGTTATAAAACAGCTCACTAAATGGCAGTAACAAGCTAATTGTTTATTTGTTTAGCTGACATGTTCTGCCTTTATTACAGGGCTATTAGTGGCAATTAATAAGTTAAACTGTATTTCCACTTCAGAAGGCTTGCATCTCACACCAGGCGGGTAAAGGGAGCTTGGCTAACACCTTCCCGTGCTACCACCTGCCATCCAGGTACAGGGCACTATTTCGGGACGCTAACAGTTACACGGATTGTTGGACATACAGACAGTATTTCTCCCCTCATCCCCCAGTGATCTTTTGGGGGACCTAGATAAACCCATGGGCTGTGCCTGATGATGTGGTTCCCAGCCCTGCTGGGTTCAAGGTCAGAGGTCTCCTCACCTCGTGAAATTCATGCCCAAAGGCTGCTGCCGACCCTGGCTGCATTAAATCAGGATGCTGGACAACAAGGGGATGGATTAAGGGGAGCTGTCACCAGCAGTAATAAAAATAAAGGCGGGGGCTTGGCACAGACCCTCAGCCTCCGCTGGAAGAGGGCTGGTCCCAGTGCAGTGCTCACACCTGTCCTGACCACCCTCCTGGGGTGCGCCGATCAGCATCTCCCCCAGCGCCCTCCCCACATCACACCCAATGTGGTTTCTTCTTCTCCTCCCACATCTGCCTTGCCACCCTGCCCCACATTCAGCAAAGCTTCATAGAAAGGCCTGTTTTTTTCTTTCCACAGTGGCTGCGCTTGTCCACCTTGTCCCAGTTAGAGGTCCTACATTTATTTATCCACGTGCAACCCCCACTCTCTGCCGTGGGACTTCAGCGCACGCCGCTCTCTCCGGGGCGGGCGGGACACACTCCTCATCCGTGGTCACTGTCCTTTGCCCTTTTGTGTTATTTTCAGTGTAGGTGGCAGAATCTGGGGTACTTAGGTTTACTACAAATTCTTTCCTTTTTTGGAGACTTTTCTCTGCTTTTTTGTAGCAAATACTATCTTTTTCATTTCAAAAGTATGTAATGCATTTCACTGCCAAAATAAAGCAACTGAGGATGCATTTGTTGAGTGGGAGGGTTGAGGGGAGGTCCTTCCCACTATAGACAAGATGAGAATTTGTATTGGGGGGTGACAGAAGATGAGATGGTTGGATGGCATCTCAATGGACATGAGTTTGAGCAAGCTCCGGGAGATAATGAAGGACAGGGAAGACTGGCGTGCTGTAGTCCATGGGGTTGCAAAGAGTCGGATAGGACTGAATTACTGAACAAGTTATTTCTTGAACGTCGGTGTGGAGGGACCGTTCGGATACACGTCCTCTTTTTCCAGGATCACCTGTTTATGTTCCAAATCTTCTGTGTCATGGTGAAATTGCTCACAAATAAATTTACCTGGGCTTACCTACCCAAGAGCAGAAACCTACATTAAGAGTTTCTAGGCTTTGGAAGTTTGAGCAATAGAAGGTATTTGCCTCTGGGTAGGATATTTACTTTGGCATTGCCTTTTTTAAAAATGAATGTATCTATAGGAATCCAAAACTGCTCCTATCGAGAGGGCTGCCCCAGACTTAGGGGGGGATCACTGGCCATGACGGATTACCTGTTTCTCCCATCAGTGCAGCCGGTGGAGGAGATACAGCAAGAAGCTTTTCTTCCCCACTCTCTGAGCAATGGGTGGGTCTCATGGAATCCCATCCACAGGAACCCTAATGGTAAACTCCATCCTCACCACATGCTCTTAATGCCTTTAACATGTGCTATGTGTGTGTGTGTGCTACGTCGCTTCAGTCTGACTCTTTGTGACCCCATGGACTGTAGCCCACCAGGCTTCTCAGTCCATGGGATTCTCCAGGCAAGAGTACTGGAGTGGGTTGCCACTCCCTTCTCCAGGGGATCTTCTCCACCAAGGGATCAAGCCAGTGTCTCCTGTGGCTCCTGCATTGCAGGCAGATTTTTGACCACTGAGCCACCGGGGAAGCCCAATGCCTTTATCATATAAGAACAATTACTGGAAGAGGAAACTTTCAGGAAATGTACTCATTAGACCACTAGAATTCTAGCCTTAAACTTACTGCAAGCCTGGGCATGTTTGAGATCTTTCAGGATTGGGAGGTGAGTACCTTTTAGAAATGAGACAGTGAGAAAACTGAGGTTGGAGAATTTAAAAATAAGTCTGAGCACAAACAGTGTGGAATAATCTGTCCACCAAAGCAAACAGGAGTTGTGCAGAAAACAAGGGGGAAGTGGTTATGGAGAGTGGGGGTGGGTTTAATCTTTATACAAAGAAGTTTTTAAATACATTTTTTAAAGGTGAAAATAGACATAGTTATTTTGTATCTGCACATTGTAGTTTGCACATTTTTACAAAACAAATACAAATGTCAGCAGGTAACAGGCATTTTACTTCCTGACCCTGGCATGTTACTCAGGGTTTTTTGTCCTTATTCTTATCAGTCACTCTCTTTTTTTCCCTGGAGATTTACCATAAACATGCATCATAAATGTGATACTTCTCTATTTTAGCAAAATATAAATGACAGGCAGCCTAGGTTCCAGTTCTGTCATTTACTAATTCAGTACTTTAAAAACATAAACACAGGAAAAACCATTGTCTGAAAGGAAACCACTCCAGGAGAATGAAAATGTATCAGTGTGTCATCAGAATAAAGATAAGATGCAGTCACCACAGGGACTTGGTTGGTAGTGCCCCATTTAACACCCATGTAAGTGGCATTAAGGGATTCCCCAGTGGCTCAGCAGGTAAAGAAACTGCCTGCCAATGCAGGAGATGCGCTTCAATCCCTGGGTTGGGAAGATCCCCTGGAGGAGGAAATGGCCACCCACTCCAGTGTGCTTGCCTGAAAAATCCTATGGACAGAGGAACCTGGCAGGCTACAGTCCATGGGGTCACAAGAGTTGGACATGACTGAGCGACTGAGCACACACGCAAGTGATATTAATTAGTGTCCTGATCAGGATGTCAGCATCAAATAAACCATATAACTACATTGGCGGAATTAAAGTTTAGACTTACATCAACCAGCCTGTGCACTTAAGCACATTCAAATCATTTATCCTTATGCTTTAATGAAATTAAAGTGTTTTTAAGGCGCTAATCAATTAAGATGTTGAAGAGAGTTAAACTACTTTAAAAATAGAAAATATCCACTTTCAATGGGATCAGATAAATTGGATGGGATTGACTTCACCTCTTAATAACAGTGGAAAGAGAAGGTGTAAATAGTTAAACCTTGAGTGTTTCAGAGGAAGATTTCAAAGGAAAATAAGCAGGTTTTTAAGGATTTAAGGCCTAATAGGACAATGTGTAGGCATGCAGCTTTCATGTTAAAAATAACACATATGGAACATCTTTATTTTTCATAAAATAGAACATTGTGAAATGTTCTCTCAGTGTCCAAAACAGGAGAAAGGTGAGGATTTAGCAAATTACAAAAACACTGACTTTGGAATATTCTCCAAAAGCCATGCATAGACACGTCCTCATCCTCTTAGTTGTAAATAATCAGCTGAGCATTTGGTAAAATTCTACAAGCAAAGTGAAAAAAGTGAAAGTGTTCATTGCTTGAGTTCCATCCGACTCTTTGTGACCCCATGGACTGTAGCCCACCAGTCCCTTCTGTCCATGGAATTCTCCAGGCAAGAATACTGAAGTGGGTTGCCATTCTCTTCATCAGGGGATCTTTCCAACCCAGGGATCCAACCTCCATCTCCTGCATTGCAGGCAGATCATTTACCAGTGTGAGCCACTAGGGAAACCCCCTACAAGCAAAGGCTAGGAGTCAAAAGGGAGAGTAATGAATTTCTGCATACAGAAAGGGGCTGTGGCTGTGGGTATTTTCCTTCATTTGTGGGGTCAAAAAATCTTTTAAGTGATGAAAGGGTACGTGTCCTCTAAAGTAAGGGTCCCCAACCTCCAGGATGATGATCTGAGGCGGAGCTGATGTAATAATAATAGAAATGAAGTGCACAATACATGCAACATGCTTGAATCATCCCCAACCATCCCTCCCATCCCCAGTCCATGATAGAATTACCTTTCACGAAACCAGTCCCTGGGGCCGAAAAGGTTGGGAACCGCTGCTCTAAAGCACAAGTAACTCTGCAGAGCAGGTGGAGAGGGACAATATCCATCACAGAGACACAGGTAAACCTCTGATGTTTCTGTGGCCCACAGTCTACCCAGCCCGGTTTCCCCATGCGTGACCTCAGGGCCGTATTTTCAGGTATTGCCTCTCTGCCCCCGCTGACATGCCTCTGACACGCCTCTCTCTCATTTACAGCTGTGTCTTCACCATCGTCCTTCACCATGAAAACCAACACCCTGAGCACATCGGTGCCCAACTCCTATTACCCAGGTAACAGATCTTTCCGCTATTGCATCTCTTCATCACCCCGAGCACTCAGAGTCACCCAGGGCTCGCTTTGCTGCCCAAGACGCTTGAGGAGCTTACTATGTTTGATGTGCTGTAACCCAGTGCTTTCTGTGGCTTCTACGGGAAAATTGGGAGGGGGGGGCCCTTTCATCAATCATTCACTGTTCTCTCTCTTTTTACTTTCTCTGCATTGACCTGCTTACGGTGTATGACAGACCCATTTGTGCCAACTGCAATTTTAGGTGAGAACATTTCCCTTTATCACAGTTCATTACAGGAGTAATTTCGAAAGTCAGTGGCCGCTCTGTAGGAGACGGGAGTTTGATGCAGGAAGGAGCTGTAACCAGGACGGGGGTGGTGGCTGGTCTGGAGGGGCGGGGAGGGGCGCATAACAAAAAGACTTTCTCCAAACAGTCCCCATTGATAAGAAGGGTTTGCTGCGTGTGTTCTGGGAATGATACTGAAAGGTTCCAATGAGTGAACCCAGCTCTAGCATTCTCCTTTTCCAGGTTCAGTATTTGCAGTCAGTTTTGATCCCAAGGAAAAATCACAGCATGTCCAAACTCAGCTGTAAGACCTGAAGTCTGTCCAGTGTGACAGCCAATAAATGTGGAAATAGCTCATTATTATTGTCTCTTACTGCTGAGCACTAAAAACAGCTGTTTCAAAAATAGCATTTTTCTAATTATGCCAAACATTATGCAAAAAAAATAATCACAGTAGAGTTTAGGCCCCCTGCCCCTCCTCGGAGCCACCCAGGGCACCCCCAGTGTTTCCAAGTGTCTGTCACACAGTGGGATTTCAGAGGAGCCGATGGTCTCAACAGCAGAATGACAAGGTGACACTTTATAATCACATGGTTTACGAGGTGTAAGATGTCACTGGAAATGAAATAAAATGTTAGCCCCTTCGGGCAGAATGCAATGAAAGTAGGTAGTGTCCCAGTGGGAGATAAAGAAAAAATCCCATTTGTCCAAATACAAGGAGGGAGAGGAGAAATGGTATTACCTAGCTGTGATGGAACCAAACAAGCATGAGCTGCTGTTGTCTTTGAGACCATAACCAGGTGTACCAGGCTGCTTTCTTCCTATCACTAACCTTCCCTAGAAGGAGCACCATACGGATGGCTTCAGGGTGCCCAACCATCCATCGTAGACAGGGCTCCACCCTCTGCTGTGCCATCCCTGCTTCCTAATTGTCCATGCTCAGTCACTCACTTGTGTCCGACTCTTTGTGACCCCATGGACTGCAGCCCTCCAGGCTCCTCTGTCCCTGGGATTTTCCCAGCAAGACTACTGGAGTGGGTTGCCATTTCCTTCTTCATAACTCTCCTTTCAAGGGTTTATATCTTGGCAATATAATTTTTCCCCCTGTGCTTCTCTTTCTCTTAAATTGTTATGATTTTTATGTAGAGGGTGGTTTTTTTTCCCCCCGTATGATGTTTTCTGGGCTTGATTAAGCCAGTTTGTTGCCTGAGGGGAAAAAAAAAAAGAACTCAGACAGAAGTTGAAGAATAGACTAAACCATAATTTTTTAATCTGTGTTGTTTTGAGGACTAATAAGCAAACCCTGCTAATGCCAGCCCCTTTGACTAGCGACAGTAAGGGAAAGAAAGCTGCATTTTTAGTCTTTTCATGAGTGAGGGGCTAATCTTAGGCACCCGAACAATGCAATCTATATGCAGATGACATTTGCAGAATCTCTTGATAAGCAAAGATTTGCAATTTCTTTGTGTGGCTGGCATTCATTCCTTGATTCCTCTGGTAGATGTTCTGACCTTGGGGGAGCTGTGAGGGGGTAGGGCTGAGATGCACATTGTCAGAGGCAAGACAATGTTCAGATTTCACAGCAGGATTTAGATAAGCTTATTAAACAAATGCCATCTTTTAAAGTCGAGGCTTTGTTATTACAAGCACTAATGACATCTTTTAAAGTTGGTTAGGCTTCTTTATAGGGAAAGAGTCACTGAACAGATGATTCAAATAGAAAAAAAAAAAAATACACATTGGGAAAAATAAGTCAGCCAGATCAACAAGTAGCTGTTTACCATGTTGAACTGGTACCAACATGCCAGTGTGTCAAACAGCAGTGCTTGGGGACTGTCCCTTCCCCGTTACTGGGCGCAGAGGTGAATCTATGTGTCAAGTAGGTTATCACTTGAAACCACGCAAAGAAGTGAAGCTGCGCATCTACTCCGGCACTTTTGGGGAATAGTGGTATTATAATTTACAGGAAGGCATGTTTGGTTGTGACTCAGAACTTGGCACAATTAAGTCCTCTAGTGCCTTTTATTCACACAAGCTAAGGTGCTCAGCCCTAATGTATAAAGCTTTAGTATGCCTTTGTATCAGTTTCTTGCAAAACATAGATAGATGATAGACAAGTAGGTAGGTAGATGAGTAAGACTTCTCCCTACTTCAAAAACAGCATTCATTTCAAGATTTTTCTAGCTGGCTCATTGAAAATTCAAGAAAATTTACAAGAGAATGTAGGTAGAATGAATTCTCAATTCTTTGAAAACCATCAGAAATGTTAGTGAGAAACTATTTCTGATTTCCTCTTACACATAATTTTTAATTTAAAAATTATAGGTGGATCATTTTTAACAACTATAGGAAGTTAGGGACAAATGATATATTTTATCTGTAATCATTCTTTTTGAAGAAGGCAGAGGTAACTGATGAATCACTCATCTTGGTGGAATAGAGGTTTTCTGCTGGTGTGGGTGACCTGATTTCAGAACAGATATCACAGCAGAAACCTTCTATTTCCCTGTCAGTATCTATGTACTTGATAATAGTATTCTCATTTTTGATGGTCTGGGTAGTGTGTAGATAACTTTGAGACGTGTCCACGTAGTAATGAGATCACACTGTCCTAATGCCGTGTGGGTGATGCACACCAGGTGACAGTGGTAGCCACTCTGTAGACCTAAAACTTCCAAGAATGCCTCACCTTGGGGTCTGAGCACTGCCTGGTTGCCAGTGGATCTACATGAAAGACTCACATGATTCATTTTGGAGAGGTTAGAATAGAAGGTCCATCCACAATGGAGGACATTTAATTATGTTCATCCCAAAAGGTACAAAACTGAGAGAATGAGAGGCACAGGGGGAAACTAATTAATGTTCCATTTATTTGAGTATAAAGAGCAAACCTTCATGCTGGAGCAGCTGAAAGCTCCAGGGATTCAGGGCTTTAGGAGGGAGACTAACGCCCCTTTGTAGAGCTTGGCAGTTGCCAGTGAACAAATCTGATGTGAAAATGTCCTGGTTTATTTGTGACTATTCTAAGAGATGGGAACAAATAAATTTCTAAATTTCAAAGCAAATCCAAATGGAAAAAGATCATAAAATCAACTTACCACCTTTTTTATTTCGTCTTTGTGTCTGTAGCCACCTTGTAGTGATCAGGTGCCATTTCAGCAGCAGCACATAGCTACACACCTGTGTGCCACCCTTCATACCATGCATCCCAGGTGCTTTGCGATGCAGATAGAAGGTCCCAAACCCAGGCCCAGCTCACCAAGTGCCCTTGAACTAAATTTCCCTGGGAGCTGAACTTAGGTTAAATAGACAAAAACCCGCAGCTGAATTCTCTATTGATAAACAGTCTGGTCATTTTTTTTTGAACTGAACATACCTTTTCTTATATGTTTTCACTCTTTATGCCTGAAACCAGTTTCAATTTAATGTTCTCATCTTAAGTGACTTTCTCATTATATTTTGATGTGACATACCCTGAATCAAAATGGCTAAAGAGATTCAGCATTGTAATGAGTTAACCTGTAAAATCTGGAACTCTTAACCTAATAACATCGTCCTGCCTAAGACATTTTTTAATAGCTACAATTTCTGCAATTCATTAATCTAATTTACTAAAAGTCTTCCATTAAAATATAGCCTCTTAAGGCTTATTTGACCAAATTCTGACATTAATTTCATAGTACAATTTGGTTGACTTGTTCAAGAAATTTAAGAGAGAAAATGTGTCGAGTACAACTAAGACTTAGTCATTACTTGGTTCATAGGGGATGAAAAGCAATTATGATACTATTTTAACCTCCTAATGTTATTGAGTGCTTAAATTAAGCACCTCCATCCTATGTGATGGGAGAAATGAGGCTTTGCCTTCTGACCACCTATGAATAGAAAACTATAAAAATTAAAGCACAAAATAAAAAATACCTGTACTTATTCACATAGTATTATTGCTTATGCCCTGTTTCCTTTTTCTCCTCCTCTTTTCTCCTGATATGTATCTTCTTAAAAGTGCCTATAAATGGTAAGTTCCCCCATGCACCCGCCCCATGGAGAAGGTGTGGAGGGAATGGGGGTGTGTGTCTTATCTGTAGATCCGGACAGAGCCAGCTGGTTCTGCTGTGTGTTGGCCTGCATGTTCGCTCTCATAGAACATCCCATGAGTGCTGTGTCCGTTCACCGTCTTTCCAGCTTTGTGATCCTGGAGCATGCAAAGAGACTCATCCAGCCCAATTCCTTCCTTCCCCCACCCCATTCATCTTGGATCTCATGTATCAAGTTCACGTTTTCATCGCTAGCTTTATAAGCCAACCCATTCTGTGCACTTTTTCTTTGCTCACAGAACATTTGTACAGCGTTGATTTCCATCTTCATACAAACTAGTTCACGAATCTTCAGAGGAAAACAAGACTGGTTTGGAACCAGGCCTTGACGAAGTTTCAGAGCGAAACTTCGGTGAACTTTAGCGCCCGAAGGCCAAAGGATTCTTACCGATCGGCTTTGTGAAAACTAGAGATCGTTTGGACTGCTTTGTAAAAACAGATTCCTGCCTCATCCCCACAGTACCGCCAATCCCATTTAAACCTGTAGACATTTAACTTTCCTTTTTTTGCTGAATCATCGCAGGGATCATGGCAGCAGTAGGTTGAGGGGATATCAGGTTCTCAGCGACCCCGGGAATAGCCACTGGTTCCCCTCACTTTCCCCGTGACCTTCTTTTCCCAGACGAGACACACACGATGGCCAGCGATACCAGCAGCCTGGTCCAGCCGCACACGTACAAGAAGCGCGAGCCGGCCGACGTGCCCTACCAGACTGGACAGCTGCACCCTGCCATCCGGGTGGCCGACCTGCTCCAGCACATCACCCAGATGAAGTGTGCCGAGGGCTATGGCTTCAAGGAGGAGTACGAGGTGAGCACACACCCCGCCTGCACCCAGGCTCCCCTCCACCTCCCTGGGCTAGGCACCGGGGGCTGTGCATCCTCCCCCTACCAGGACGCCCATGAGACGGGTGGGGAAGGATCAGCTGTTTCAACCCTGGATCCGTTTCCATCCGGCGGTGAGACTTGGGAAGCTGGCCTGCTTTAAATGGAAAAACGACTGCTTCTTCACCTCTTTCCTTATTCCACACAAATACGCCTAGAAAACAGAAGCCTGCAGGCTCTCATCCCCCTTCCTCATACCTTTCCAGGTTTTTCCTGTAATGAAGTCTGATGTTAAGCCCCAGGAATTTTGCGTGTTAGCTCAGAAAGAAGCTGTCTAGCTAGAGCAGAGCCATTGTAGGTCAGCCAGTGATGTCTTGTGCTGCAGATAAGATGAAAGGAGAGGGGCCGGCTAGGGTCAGGGGGTGACAGCTGTCACTGCCCCATCAGCTCAGTGAGCAGGTCACCGTCCTGGGACCCAATGCGGGCAGCCCTTGAGGGCCTTTCCAGGAGCAGCGGTTTGTACTCTGACACCATATGAACAGAGTAGGCTTTACCCCTTTCACAGCCTCTGTCCTTAGCCGATTCTATTGGAAAGTCTTTGTTGAACTGGAGAGAATTAATTGGCTGGATGAAGACTGGTTCAGAAGAGCACACCTTTAGTGTCAGTGTGTGTATGTGTGTGTCTGTGTGTGAGTTTGTGAACTGGGTGAAGGAGGAGGCTTGTATTTCTCTGTTACCTTATTAAATAAAATGAGTTCACAGTCATTGGTGAAGATAAAGTAGCAGCGAGCGTACAGTTAAAATAGGATTATACAACCACGTGGCTTTTTAAATCTAAGATGTTTCTGTACTTTGTCTACCTGCCTAGCTCCAAGTTGGAAAACATCGTGTCTGAAATTAGAGTATTTTTAAAATCAGTGTCTACCACCTCCCTGTACTTCAAGGTTCAAACTCTGCTTCTTTCTCCTCCTTGGCGTCCCTCACATACCTGCAGATGCTGTAGTGTTCTGTTTAACTGTCAAAGACTCCTTGCAGCAGTCAGAGCCCCACCACTGCTCTGCTTCTTTTAAGACCAGGTCTTGGACTTTCCTCATGGTCCAGTGGTTAAGACTATGTGCTTTCAATGCATGGATTTTATCCTTGGTTGGGGAACTAAGATCCCCCATGACGCCCAGCACAGCCAAAAAATTTTTAAAAGGAAGAGCAGACCTTTGTCCAACTCAAGCAAATACACAGACACGCTTTCTTCTGTTAACACATATGTCTCACATGTTGCCAGTGACCTCGAATCAAAAGTCTGCAAGACCAAGGGCGCTAACTTGGACCAGGCCCTCACAGCTTAGTTTAAGTCGATAAAATAGGTCCAGATGAAGTTCTGCATTTTAGCCATCCTGAAATGCTGAGGTTTACCTTTTGTGATTTAATCTATAATTCAGTGAAATTGACTGCCTTTGCATATTTCCTCCTGCACTTTAAAAGGCTGGCTGAGAAATTAATAGGATTAAGAGCAAGACTTCCAAAAGCATTAATATCTTATGAAAGACAAAATTAGGTTATTGAGAAAATATAAGCCTAATGAATAGAGATGACGTCTTTAGTTCTAGCCAGTCTTCTGAATGCAGATATTGCTCTAAAGTTTATTAATGATGCTAATGTCAAAGAGATTAGTCATAGGCTCAAATAACAATTCACGAAATAACCCGAGTCCAATTTTTCACAGACTATTTTAAAATACCTACCTTAGGACTTCCAATAGCATACCATAGCTGATGCATATTTGAAAATATGAAGAAAATTATTTCATTTTCAGATATCCTTATTCTGAATAAATATGATTTATAAGTGCAAACTGAAACAGTGTATAATTTTAAGCATGTTATAATTTAATGATTCATTAAGAGTTGTTATACTCTGAAATAAAATGTTTTAGTAATTACATTTCAAAAACCTATTTTTCCCATGCCAGCTATTCAGTGGATCAGAGGGGACTGTTTGGTTTTTTTTTTTTCATTTATTTTATTGAAGTATAGTTGATTTATAATGTGTTAATTCCTGCTGTACAGCAAATTGATTCGATTATGCATATATACATATATGTATACACATATATATATTCTTTTCGATTATGGTTTATTACAGGATATTGAGTATAGTTTCCTGTACTATACAGTAGGATCTCATTGTTTATCCATCCTGTATATAACAGTTTGCATCTATTAATCCCAAACTCCCAATCCAACCCTCCCCCAGCCCCCTTCCCCTTGGCAACCACAAGTCTATTCCGTACATCTGTTTTCTATATATGTTCATTTGTGTCATAGTTTAGATTCCATATGTAAGTGATATCATATATTTGTCTTTCTCTGACTTATTTCGTGGAGTATGATCATCTCTAGGTTCATCCATGTTGCTGCAAATGGCATTATTTCATCTTTTTATGGCTTAGTAATATTCCATTATATATGTGGATTACATCTGCTTTATCCATTCGTCTGGTAATGGACATTTAGGCTGCTTCCATGTCTTAGCTGTTATAAATAGTGCTGCTGTGAACACTGGGGTGCATGTTTCTTTTTGAATTATAATTTTATCTGGGTATGTGCCCAGGAATAGGATTGATGAATCATATGGCAACTATTTTTAGTTTCTTGAGGAACCTTTATACTATTTCCATAGTGGCTGCACCACTTACATTCCCGCTCACAGGGGAGTAGAGTTCCCTTTTCTCCATATCCAGAGGGGCCTGTTTAAAATTAATATATACAGGTATGCTATCATCATATTATATACCCTCAAGCTATACAATGTTACATGTCAATTATATCTCACTAAAGCTGAGGGGGGAAGGAAAAACTTTTCAGTGACAAAACCATTATCAGCTGTCTTTTTTAAAAGGAAAGGAAAAAACGCAAAGAGAACATGTACCAGAGAGGAAAGCAGGAGTACATGGGAACATGCTTGTGGAAGAAAGACGAGGTGGGAAGTTCTGGTAGGGAGGTTCCCAGTGCTCGGGAATCTTCAGGTTACTAAGTGCTCCCTCCTGGGGGCAGGGAGTGGATGTCGGGGGAGGACTGTGGTGGGACAGAGTCAACCGGACGTGATGAGTAATGTGCACAGGGGCAGACCTGCAGAGTGGCCTCGGGGAGAAGGAGGTGCCTGCTCTGTGTCTCACCTCCATCCCCAAATCTGGGCAAGGATGGCTTGTTCCTTGAAGGATGAGTTGGAGTTGGCCTGGAGAAGCGAAAGAGCAGGATTCCAGGTAGACATGGAAGCCAGAGAACCTGAGCAGTCAGGGCTCTGTGAGTCCCTCCCAGAAGCTCGGACATCATTCTGGCTGCCGTGGGAAGAGAAGGAGTTTGGGGTAATGCATGCATCTCAATCTCATCTGTACCTGGATGGAGATCTGTTCATACAAACAGCTTAATTTTTAAATGCTGTCATACGAGACCCACAGGCGCAGCTTGAAAGATAATAATCTACATTCCAAAAGTGAAGGGGAGATGGGAAATGTATTTACTGTAAACGTGTAGCAGCAACTGCATCCCTCTATCCCCATTCAGAAAGCAAAGTGATGTGAAAGCCACTCAGTTGTGTCTGACTCTTTGCATATCCATGGACAGTAGCCCGCCAGGCTCCTCTGTCCGTGGGATTCTCCAGGCAGGAATACTGGAGTGGGTTGCCACGCCTTCCTCCAGGGACTCATCCCAACCTAGGGAGTGAACCTGTATATCCTGCATTGCAGGGAGATTCTTTACCCTCTGAGCCATCAGGGAAGACTGCAGTGTGAAAGCTTGGCTTCCACATTTGTCGAAGCCATGAGTTACTCCAATGCCGAAACATTTCTAGGGGAGAAATGTCAAGAAAGCCTCAGGTTGCCCCCATGACTCAGTACCATCACCCAGCCAGTCGGTTTCCTTCAATTCACAGATGTCAGAAAACACCAGCCTCATAAACTGTAAAATAATTGTAAAACAGTGAGTTTCTCTCTGTTGACACTGTCTGAACCAATTCGTCTTTATCTTTTCCAAGAAAGAACTGTCTGAAAACTGGCCTCAACCCTGGAAGGGTTCATTACCACTCCGGGAGCCGACACAGAAGTGTGTCCAAACCGTAGGGAAAACGTGGTGGGGATGAGAGAGAGCAGCAGTGGGTGCAGGTTTTTTTATTTGATTTTATTCTAATAAGATCGTCATATGGCATCTCTCACCAGGGAAATGCAATAATTTGATTCCAAAGAAACTCAGACATGAATCACAATAAAAAAAGTAAACAGGCAGAATTGAACAGAAAACGGCATATTGTCAGCGGAGATGGGACGGAGGGTCTCAGGAGACAGACTCAGCAGAGAGGGCAAGTTTGTTTACGTTGCTGCCAAAAAGGAGCTGGTTATTCTTCCCCCAGAGCACAGATCACTCTGTGCTAAGCCCCTGGGGGGGAGCCGTGGGTCTCCCAGAAGTGGAGAAAGGAGAGGGCTGCACTCGGGGAGCACTGGAGCCCTGCGCCAGCCGCCCCTGCAGACTCCCAGGCCTTCGTCACCTGGAATGAAGATCCTCCAGCTCTGCCCCTGGCCCGGAAGCACTGCCCCAGACACGGGGGCTGCTCCCCGCTCCCCAACTGGTATGGAGCGGGGCCCAACCTCAGGGGTGACCCTGCAGAGTCAGAGAGTGAGTTCCTGTCCCTGTGTTGTCCCCAAAGGCCTTCTTTGGCCCTCAATTTTTGAGCTGAATCCAGGTGTTTTCCACGATCCCAGCAGAAAAACATTAACCTGAAGTGGGAAAAACAGTCAATGTAATTCTGAAAGAATGTATGTTGCTATCATCGTAAAATTAAGATCAAGGAAGGACAACAATTTAAAACTACTCCCACCTAGGGCCTCCTGGAAAGCACAGATGATATTGTTTTATCAGCTGACAATTAATATTGCTCTGGGGCACAAACATTTATTTTCCAATTACTGGACCTAAAAGGTATGTGTGTGTCCTCAGTCGCTTCAGTCATGTCCGACTTATCTGCTACCCCGTGGACTGTAGCCCGCCAGGCTCCTTTGTCCAGGATTCTCCAGGCAAGAATACTGGAGTGGGTTGCCATGCCCTCCTCCAGGGGATCTTCCTGACCCAGGGGTCAAACCCACGTCTCTTACGTCTCTTGCATTGGCAGGCGGGTTCTTTACCACTAGCACTACCTGGGAAGCCTTCTGAAATGTATAAACCTAAGTAATTCATGGAAACTACTCCTCAGAAAAATATATGTGTGTGTACATATATCTAAATTTATTTAGCAAAGTATTATCCTCACCCCACCGACTTTTCTCCTGTGTGTTTCTCTAGGGCACAAACACAGATGATTAATTTTGTAATTGAACATGGAGACTGGTTTTTTGCTCAGTTTACACTGGGGAATTGGAGACATTATGCCAAAACCTTCAGGCTCAAGTACAACCTATGAGTTTTCCCGAGGAGCCTGCATTTTTTTTTTAATGTGTCTAACATCTTACAGCTCCTTGTAAATCTTTTAAAAATGTATGGATTGTAAATTTTCCCCTCTCATCCTTCCCTGCTTTCTGAGTAAAACAGCTGATTTTTTTTCAATGTAAGCACAATGTTATATTTGATGCCTTTTTCTGTATTTGACACGGACCCAATAGTTGTGGCACGTGGGTTTAATTGCTCCGTGGCACGTGGGACCTTCCCGGATCTGGGATCAAACCCACGTCTCCTGCACTGACAGGTGGATTCTTCACCGCTGAGTCACTGGGGAAGCCCAACATCTCTTTTTGGAGCTTCCCAGGTAGCGCTAGTGGCAAAGAACCTACCTGCCAGTGCAGGAGACGCAGGTTTGATCCCTGGGTCGGGAAGATCCCCTGGAGAAGGAAATGGCAACCCAATCCAGTATTCTTGCCTGGAAAAATCCATGGACAGAGGAGTCTGGTGGGCTACAGTCCATGGGGTTGCAAAAAGTCAGACATGACTGAGCACACGGCAACGTATTTGGCAAAGAGTCACAAGCTAAGAAGGAATTGTCATTAAAAAGCCTCACTCGCCCTCTCAAATCTGGTATCTTTTCTTTCTTTTTTTTTAATTTACTTGATTCTCATGTCAAGGAAGCCAGTGAAAACTAAAAAGGGAACACCACTCCCTGAAAACCCACCTTCTCGCCTGGGAGTGTGTCAGTCACTCAGTCGTGTCTGACTCTTTGCAACCCCGTGGACCGTAGCCCTCCAGGCTCCTCTGTCCATGGGATTCTCCAGGCAAGAATACTGGAGTGGGTTGCCATTCCAGTTCTAATTCCTGTGGAGAGGCCGTGAGACAGGAAGGCCCTCAGCTGGGAAGACAGGCTGCATCCTCAGGTGGGCGCAGTGGGTCTGGCGAGGAGAGCACCCCAGGCCTGGTCCCTCCTCATGGGGGACTAGTGGGCACAGTTGCAGGTGCCTCTAGAAAAGCTCTAAGAATAGTGCCCAGCGGCCCCTTTGTTGGGTTTTGAAAGCAGAGGCTGGCAGGGGGAATGAGAGCTGCCTTTTGTGTTCTCACCTGGTGGGATTGTCGCCGACGCAGCGAGTCCGTGCTTGTGCGCCGTCCAGGGTGAAGGCAGCCCCGCGCTCACCTCCAGCCCACACGCTCTTCAGATGCGATTTTCAGTTCCCGTTTCATATTCTAAGGCACCAGCTGAGCCCATCAATTGCCACAATCAGTGCAGGTTATTTTCTGTCCCACAGGGTACAAAATAAACAAAACAAAACCATTGAAAGCCAAGGATGGGGAGACAGGGAGCCTTGGCGAGCACTGCAGATACATTAAGAATCACAACAGCTGCGCCTCCAATGGCTGCCGCAGCCAAGTGAGTTCTGACATGTTTTTTTCCTTTAATTATTATGGGGCTACTGAGCCAGGTCCATAAGAAGATAAAAACTTGCATCTCAGATTTCGAGGTTGCTTCAAGCTGTTTGGGGCAAGTCGAGTGTTTGTTTGCGAATACTTTCTTAGTAGGTGAAAATTTCAGCATAATTTAAATAAGAGCAGCAGTTGGTTTTTCTTCGAATACTTGGTAGATTGTTTTCCCCTAAACTACAAATATAAACGTGTTTTTATTTGTCACGGGCTCCATTGTGTCGTATTTGCTTTCAGGACCTCTGATGTGTTAGGTTACTTTTTTAATCTGGCTTCCTCTTGCCCATGCCCCTGACAATACCATGGAATCAGGAAATGTAGTTTGTTGTTGTGTTAGTAGCTCAGTCATATCTGACTCTTTGAGACCCCATGGAGTGTAGCCCACCAGGCTCCTCTGTCCATGGGACTCTCCAGGCAAGAATACTTGAGTGGGTTGCCATTTCCTTCTCCAGTGGATCTTCCCAAACCAGGAATCGAACCTGGGTCTCCTGCATTGCAAGCATTATTATTTCTTCTGACCCTCCATCCTCTTGCTGATTTCAGTTCATGGTGGGAGACGGTTTCCAGTTGGTTTGAAGTAGTTCCCATCAGCTGTCTGGTTTCCACATTGAAACCGGTGATTAGAATTATCTTCATCTCCCCTGGGAGGGGGAGAGCACTCTCCCCACTGGCTAACATGCTTTTAGTGTCAGATGCTGTTAGATCTCAGGACCTGGCCCAGCAGGGACATCAGGAGCCCGTGTCCCAACACCTCAAGGGTACCAGGCATCAGCTGGATGCTGTCACTGCCCACTGACCTGGCCCAGTTGCTTCAACAGAACTGTAGTGCTCCTCACCCATCTCCACTCGCACCTCGCAGGTCCTCCTGCTTCTCCTCCCACCGTGTCCAACAGTAGCCCATCCTCTGTGAGCCCACTGGCTGCCCTCATTGTTTGCCCCCCACTTCTTGCAATAGTCCCCTAACAAGGGTCCCTTGGCCAGCAAGGAGACGAAGCCAGTCAATCCTAAAGGGAATCAGTCCTGAATATTCATTGGAAGAACTGATGCTGAAGCTGAAGCTCCAATACTTTGGCCACCTGATGCGAAGAACTGACTCATTGAAAAAGACCCTGATGTTGGGAAAGATTGAAGGCGACAGGAGAAGGGAGCGACAAAGGATGAGATGGTTGGATGGCATCACCGACTCAATGGACATGAGTTTGAGCAACTCCAGGAGACAGTGAAGAACAGGGAAGCCTGGCATGCTGCAACCTCTGGGGTCGCAAAGAGTCAGACATGACTGAGCGACTGAACACCAACTCATCTCTTGACATTTGATCTCCGTGTTCATATCCACCCTCCACTCTGCAATGAGTTTTCTTTGGGAAACACAGATGTTATGCCATGTGAGACTGAAACACCTGCTCTGGATTCTGTACAAAAATGGGCACCTCCTTAGCAGAGGTGCTCAGTTCACAGGTTGCGGCCCCGGCCCATGCTCCAGGCTTCTCTCTAACTGCCTGCAGCTGCTCCCTGCTGTGCACCTCGGGTCAGCTCCTCTGAATCCCTGGCCCTCTCACCCCCTCAGCCCCTCGCTGTCTCTGAGCCACACTTCACATCTTGGTTTCTGCCTGGAGGGACTCCCAGCTCCCTCTCCACCTGCCAAACCCCTTCAGACCCAGTGCAGATGGTACCTCCTCCTGACATTTTCCCCGACCTCCCAGTCAGAGACACCAGTCTGTCCAGGGTCTCATAGCTTGGCATTTGAATAACATAGTGGGCGTTGATAATACAGTGGGCAGTGTATTAACAAAATAGGGAAAGCTATATATTAATTGATTATCCAGTAGATATTTGAGAAACACTGATGGAAACAGTGAGAGACTATTTTGAGGGGCTCCAAAATCACTGCAGATGGTGATTGCAGCCATGAAATTAAAAGATGCTTGCTCCTTGGAAGAAAAGCTATGACCAACCTAGACAGCATATTAAAAAGCAGAGACATTACTTTACCAACAAAGGTACGTCTGGTCAAAGCTATGGTTTTTCCAGTAGACTATAAAGAAAGCTGAGTGCTGAAGAATGGATGCTTCTGAACTGTGGTGTTGGAGAAGACTCTTGAGAGTCCCTTGGACTGCAAAGAGATCAAACCAGTCCATCCTAAAGGAAATCAGTCCTGAGTATTCATTGGAAGGACTGATGCTGAAGCTGAAACTCCAATACTTTGGCCACCTGCTTCAAAGAAATGACTCATTGGAAAAGACCCTGATGCTGGGAAAGATTGGAGACGGGAGGAGAAGGGGACAACAGAGGATGAGATGGTTGGATGGCATCACCAACTCAACGCACATGAGTTTGAGTAGGCTCTGGGAGTAGGTGATGGACAGAGAAGCCTGGCGTCGGACACAGCTGAGCAACTGAACTAAACTGATAAATATGTTCCTTTACATTTGTTGAATTGCTTTCTGTGTATTTCAACACATACACTCCTAGAAGGGAAAATAAAATTAAAGATGGATGGAACTATTAAAAATATATGCTCAGAATGGTACACATCATCACATAGAATCAAGCGGGTTAGCAACATTCAACCAGAAAAAAACTCTGCTGGATGACTTGAACCTTATCAATACTGATGGCTTAAAAATGGGAAGATGAATGGCATGGTTCCATCTGATGGTTTTACTCACTGTATGCCAACCACATGTTTTAAAAGTGGGAGTATTTTTATTCCCTATATGCTTTCATGCTTTTTTGGTCCTTGATAGAAATAGTGTAGAATTATCTAGTAACTTCAGTACATTTCAAAACATTACTATTGCAAGAGAGAAACTGCGTATTATCATAGACTGTATATATCATAGACTGTATATATCATAGACTGTATATATCACAGATGCAGAGTTCAGAAAGGCAATTTCTGTTACCATGGGCTTATGAAGGCTTCCAGGGGTGGACTTTTCATGAAATTTCCCGTGATTCCTAGAATGCCAATGAAGATGTTGATGGTGCCTACCTTGGTCTAATCCCTTATGTGAACTCACTCTACAAAGACACACACACACAGATAAACAGGGAGAAAGATGTATCTTTCTAATCACAATGCTATTAAGTCATTATCACACCCATTTTAGAGATGAGGGAGTGACTCAGAATTAAGTCTCTTGCCCAAGATCATCCTGCTCTGGAGTAGGGGGATTTCCCCCAGACTCTGTTGGCTCCCTGCTGTTTCCCCTGCACCGCCAACTTCCTCCTGCAACATCAGGAAATTCAGCCCCACAGAAGGCAACCTTGTGTTTTATTGATTCGACTTGTGATTTCATGACAGGAGCGTTGTCCTCCTCTGAGCAGTTCTTTGTGCTTTGAAGTGCTCTGTCCTTTGGCAAAGCATCCAACCAGCCCCGGGGGCCCTGCTGACAGCGCCAGCTCTGGTTGTTTCAGAATCTCCGCATCAGCAGATGCTGCCTGTTGACCTCTCTCAGTGTCCCCACTCCGAGAGCACGGTCACTCTGACATCGCTCCTCTCCTGCTCTAGCTTTTCCTTGTAATGAAATGCACAGAAATTATCCTGCACAATATCAGCCACCTGGTTCGTCAGAGACCCACCAGGACCAGGTGTAAGCTCAGAGGCTTAGATCCCATACCCTGCCTCCCTGGATTGTTGCATGACCGCCAACCAGCCCAGGAGAGGGAGGGAGAAGAGGAAGTGTAGACGTGAGCTGTGCATAATTTTCTCAGAGATCCTCTCTGAAGAGGTTCTGGACATGGTGGACTCTTTTTCCAATGAGGTTATACAATACAGCAGTGACCACCTTGTGAACTGGATCTCTGACTGCTCAAAACCAAGATAACACCTCTCATCTTTGACTAAATGCTGTGAAAAATAATGAGTTGAAAAGGAAATTACTTTTTTTCAAAGTAGTTCTGGGAAATACAAAGGACAGTGGATTGGCAATGAGGAAACTGGGTCCCACGTCTTCAACCTTGCATGTCACTGAAGAGTCCCTAGGAGACCCTGACCTGGGCCCTTGAGTGAATCATCTTCACTGAAGCAACTGGATCAGTTCTGAAGACCACGTGTTCTTTAGAGTCTCTGTAGACCATGTGGTCACTAGAATCTCTGTAGCATTAGTCGAGCTGTTGCCTTGGTGATACTGGACTCCCAGCATGGTAGATGTACCTCTGTGAACGGGATGTTTTTGGTTGATGTATCTCCATCTCCATGGATGGGATGACCTCCAGTGGGCAGCCCTGACCAGCTGTCACTGGTGTGTAGAGGGCCATCGCCTGGGACCCACGGGCACTTCTCTGGCCCCCCTCTTTCCAGTTTTGAGTTATTCAGCATTTCTAAATGAGGGCGTTTCGATCCTGGTGTGCCCTTCCTTGCTTTTCCCCCTCTCTCATCTCCATCTCCTACTCCCACTGCTAATCCCCACCCCATCTCCAAAACCCTGGGAACGCCGGATAGAGAGGATGCGGTAGTGATGGCAGACATTTCTGTATCAAGTTCTCACCATGCCTGTAAAATGTCTATGATCAGAGTTCCATTCTACCTCTGACTCCCACTGTCCCCTGAGTAATAAAGAAATGTATGAATTAGATGTTTGAAATTCATTTATTTCACACTTTATGTCATGTAAATCCACATTCAGTTCAGTTCAGTTCAGTCGCTCAGTTGTGTCCGACTCTTTGTATTATTGTTACATTTATTATTCAGACCAAAATAATATTGAATCAGAGGCTGTAGCTTTTTTGACCTGTCCTGCCTCTGAAAACAGAACCTGGTGACTTTTCTAAATTCTTCTGTTGCATCTTCTGAAAAGTTTTATGTCCACGATGGTCTTCACCTATTATTCAGCATTTTAGAAAATTTTTCAACACCTCTTCACTCCCTTTATCTTCTATTGTTGCCCTTTAGGGGCACGCAGAAAACCTTTTATCTGTTTACTTCAGGGAAATTATACAAGAGATACTGAATAATTATAATGCATTCAGTGTTAATTAAAATGTACAGCATATGTTTTTATATGTATTGTATTTATGCTCTGTAGGTAATTATGCATTTGTGTTCCTTGCCAATTTTATGGCCAAAATATTTTACTTGGCTGATTACTAAGTGTATTTTAAGCTTACTTCTTGAAACATGAAGAGAATATACTATAAATCCAATTAACATAATTTATCTGCCTAAAGAGAATGCTTTCTTTTATTTTTTCTCTATTTTAATGATGAAAAACACTTGTAAGGAGGCAGAGTAACAAAGTATGCTTTTATAGGTTTCTGAGTCCCAGTTATATCATTGTTTTCCTCTAAAACAACACATAATTTTTGAAAGAAATTTGGAAATTTTAAGAAAAGTGTAAAGAGAAAAAGACAATAAAACCCACCCATAAACCTACTCTCAGTTTCAGTAGGTTTCCATCCAATATGTTAATGCACTAGAATCTTTATATAAATAGTGTCACATCTTGTCTTTGCTGTGAACACTGCTATGGATAATTCTTTGGGTTTACCTCCACTATTTTTTACAGATAGACTTCAAGAGGTGGAATTAATGGTTCAAAGTATGTAAAATGCTTATGATTCTTTATGCATATTGAAAACCTGGTTTCCAGAAACACTGAACCAATTCACACTCGTAAACAGTCTCCACGAGAATGCTAACCTCAAACACACCAGCTCTCAAATAAGTTTTAGTCTTTTTTTTTTTTTAATCATCTTTGCCAGTTTGATAGGTGGAAAAAGAATATTTCATTATTGTTCCATTTGAAGGTGGGCATGTCTTATATGTTCACCAATCAGGTGAAAATGTTCTTTTGTTAACTGTTCATACACTGTGCCTTCTTTTTTTTACTTGAGTGTTAATATCTACTACTACCTTGTACAGCCTCTTCCGTGGCTGCCTTGTTATTCTCAAGAATGGATTGGTCATCCTTAAGCCTTGTGTTCCATCATTTTAGAGTCACCTTGTCCATGAAAAATGTGGACATTTCATACAGTCAGCTTCCTGAAAAACTGTGTAATGTTGTTTGGAACTGCATGTATAAAAGCTTGAGGAAACTGACTTCTTGGCAATATTGGATCTTCATCTCTCAATATGGTTTATGTCTTGATGTATTGGGGTCTTCTTTTATATTTTTCAGCAGAGTTTCAAAATGTTCTTCATAAAATCTCATACATCTTTTATTTATGTGTCCTTTTTTGTTTTGGTAGTTTTGTTTTTTAATTGCAAGTAGATAATAGTATCTGTATAAATATATAGAGATATGGGCATGTAAGTATATGTGTGTATAATATGTACACACACAAGCACACACACACACCTTAGTATATTGCTCCTTTGTCCAGAAACATTTCTCATCAATGTTGATTTCAATCATTTCTCTGTAGATTACTCTGGAGTTTTTCATGGAGAAACCAGGTCAACTTTCATTACTGACGCTTTTCTTTATTCTTCATCCTTATACATTTTATTTATTGTTTTCTTATTTATAAAGCTGACTAGAATCTCCAGCACAACATTAAATGAAACTTAGGCTGGCAGGCATTCTTGTCTTGGTCCTGATTTTCAGAGAAAAGGCTTTTAATGATTAACAACTAGTTATAATTAGCTATTCCCTTCCATTTGTGATTTATTAAAACTGTTTACTCCATTGGATAAATATTGAATTTGATAGAATGCTTTTTTTAGCATTTATTGTTATATGAAATGATTATTTTATTCCTCTTTTTTAGCATGTTAGTGTGGCAGGTTAATTAATATAGTCAGCATTCTAATATTGAACCAACCCTTCTTTCTTAGGATAGCCTTACTTAGTCATGGTATGTTTTAAATATTGCTGAAAGCTGTTCATTAATGATTTTTGTGTCTATGTCCGTGAGTGACTAGTCTCTTAATGATCCTTCTTATATTTCTATTTTCTCATGTTAAGAATGAGCAATGTATCTGCTTTTTAAATGAATTAGGTACCATTCTGTATTCTCTGTATTCTCTTCGAAGAGTTCATGTAAAGTTTCAGATAGATTATCTTTAGAGCTCAACTACAAGACTGGCTAGGTCTGGCATTTTCCTCCTGGTAAAATTTTCAGTTACTAATATTTTCAATGGTTATAATACTATTCTGGATTTGTGGTTTTTCTTAAGTTAATTTATAGTAACTATCTTTCATAAGAATTGTGGATTTTGTCTAATTCTTTTACTCAGGGGTACACGTTTGTTTATATTTTCTTATTGTTAACTTATCTGTACTTGTGTTCCTTTTTTTCCTTTATCATCATTAGTAGTGTTTATTTGTGCCTTTTCTCTTTCTTCTTTCTCAACTTTACTTGCCAGCATTTTGTTGGTTTTGTTGGTTTTATTAGTTTTTTCAAAGAAATAACCTCCACCTTATTGATCTTTCATACTGCATTTTTAAAATTTCTGCTTTCCTGATCTTTACTCATTTCCTTCTACTTTTTTTTCTTTGAGTTTATGCTGTTCTTATTTTCAAACAGGACGCTGAATACATTAATTTTCAGTCTTTTCCATGAGAAGCATTTAGTTAAAACTATTAATTTGCCCTGTATGGAACAGTCAAGTATCATTATCATTAATTATTTTTAAATTTTTATCACAATTACTTCTTTGACCCATGCATTATTTAGAGCATATGAGTGCTTGAATGTGTGTGCTTTAGTGCTCAGGGCATGTGAGATTTTTGGTTTGTCTTTTTATTAATGATTTCTAACTTAAATGTATGATGATTAGAGAAGATTCATTGGGATTTTTGGACATTATTTAGAGGAATCTGTGGACATTAAACTTCCTTGTAGTCAATTTTTTAAATATTTTATGTATTCTTAACAACCATCTTGAGTGCCAAGTTCTCTATATTCTTTAGATCAACTTTTTTAAAAATTTGCTATTCAAATTTTCTGTATACTGGCTAGCTTTTTGTCTGTTTAATCTGTTACTGAAAGAGGTTCAGTTCAGTTCAGTCACTCAATCGTGTCTGACTCTTTGCGACCCCATGGATTACAGCACACCAGGCTTCCCTGTCCATCACCAACTTCTGGAGCTTGCTCAAACTCATGTTCATCTAGCTGGTGATGCCATCCAACCATCTCATCCTCTGTTGTCCCCTTCTCCTCCTGCCTTCAATCTTTCCCAGCATCAGGGTCTTTTCCAATGAGTCATTTCTTCACATCAGGTGGCCAAAGTATTGGAGCTTCAGCTTCAGCATCTGTCCTTCCAATGAATATTCAGGACTGATTTCCTTTAGGATGGACTGGTTTGATCTTTTTGCAGTCCAAGGGACTCTCAAGAGTCTTCTCCTACACCACAGTTCAAAAGCATCAGTTCTTTGGCACTCAACTTTCTTTATGGTCCAATTCTCGCATCCATACATGACGACTGGAAAAACCACAGCCTTGACTAGATGGACCTTTGCAGCAAAGTAGTGTCTCTACTTTTTAATATGCTATCTAGGAGCTTTTCTTCCAAGGAGCAAGTGTCTTTTAATTTCATGGCTGCAGTCACCAACTGCGGTGATTTTGGAGCCCCCCAAAATAAAGTCTGTCACTGTTTCCATTGTTTCCCCCATCTATTTGCCTTAAAGTGATGGGACCAGATGCTGTGATCTTAGTTTTTTGAATGTTGAGTTTTAAGCCAGCTTTTTCATTCTCCCCTTTCACTTTCATCACGATACTCTTTAGTTCCTCTTTGCTTTCTGCCATAAGGGTGGTATCATCTGCATATCTGAGGTTATTGGTATTTCTCCCAGCAGTCTTGATTCCAGCTTGTGCTTCCTCCAGCCCAGCATTTCACATGATGTACTCTGCATAGAAGTTAAATAAGTAGGGTGACAATATACAGCCTTGACGTACTCCTTTCCTAATTTTGAACCAGTCTGTTGTTCCATGTCCAGTTCTAACTGCTGCTTTCTGACCTGCATACAGATTTCTCAGGAGGCAGGTCAGGTGGTCTGGTATTCCCATCTCTTAAAGAATTTTCCACAATTTGTTGTGATCCACACAGTCAAAGACTTTGGTGTAGTCAATAGAAAGAGGGTAAAAGAAGTCATATATTTTGAATCTAAGTTATTAGGTAAATATAAGTTTAGAATTATCTCCCCCAAGTGAATTGACCATTTCCTCATTAGGCAGTAATATCATTATTACTCATTTATTTTGTCTAATTTCAATATAACTATGCCAGTTACTTTCTAATTAGTATTTTCCTGGATATATATTTTCAATCTCTATATTTTAATTGTGTCTGTTACAAATAGTGTTTTGTTGTTGTTTTTCAGTCAGTAAGTTGTATCTGACTCTTTGCAGTCCTTTGCAAAAACAGCATGTAGCTGGATTTTAATATTTCAAGTTTTACTTTTAAAAGTCTTATAGCTTTTACCTTTAAAATCTACTAATTTGCCACTTGGTACATTTTTAATTTTTTGCATTTATTTATTTGAATTCATTTCTGTCTTGTTATTTTATGAGTTATTCTTGTTCCATCTTTTTATGCTTCTTCCCCACTTTTTCCTGCCTACTTTTAATTAGTTGAATTTTTGTCTCATATTTTTCCACCTACTATTTTGGAAATTACACACTTTTTTCTTTTACTAGTCACTATAGAAATGTTAGCTTGTACATTTTAAAATCTAGAATTAATTGTTTAACCTTCTCCTCTCAGATATATTTTTTCCCCTCTAAATATCTCATGATAAGGAGAATCCATGAAAACCGAGATTTCCTGGGATTTGTAGCACCTACAAAGTAGCATTTCTTTAATTTGCTCATTCATGAATTCAACAGATGTCTGCCAAGGACCCTCAAAGGTAGACCCTAGGGTTAAAAAGATGAATAGATTTGTGTGTATCCTGCAGACCATCTTTTTGTTTTCTCCTCCAGGAGTAATTAGGCATCTACCCATGACCACATCACAACCCACTCCAGTACTCTTGCCTGGAAAATCTCATGGATGGAGGAGCCTGGTAGACTGCAGTCCATGGGGTTACTAAGAGTCAGACACGACTGAGCAACTTAACTTTCACTTTTCACTTTCATGCATTGGAGAAGGAAATGGCAATCCACTCCAGTGTTCTTGCCTGGAGAATCCCAGGCACAGGGGAGCCTGGTGGGCCGCTGTCTGTGGGGTCACACAGAGTCGGACACAACTGAAGCGACGCAGCAGCAGCAGCAGCAGCATGACCACATAGCTTTCTTGATCCTGAAACCATATTTTCAACCTGGTCATCACGTAGTTCCAGCAACTGCAGGGGTGCAGGCTCATGACCGTAATGGCCATGCTTCCTGTACCTTGGGACCCCACCCCCTTTGCTGTCGGTTCCTGATGGTGGTCATCACGCTCAGTCACCATCTTCCTGTTACCCAAGATGCTTTCTGCTGTAGCACTTGCGTCTCTCTTCTCTGACTGCAGCCCCCTATTTCTGCTCAGTGCCTTTCCGCAAAGGACGGACGTGTCAATGGGCTGAGCTTCCCTATCGAATTCCCCTTTAGTACATGGATCTCCCTAGTCTTTGTCGTTCGTGTTAGCTCTGATGTTCCTCAGAATTGTGGTGATCCTGAAAACGGGTTATATGTTCCACTGTCTGTGCCCTGTCCCCTCTTGTTCCCTGCTTTCTTACACTCATCTGTCTTCCTCTCTCTCGTCTCTGCCCTCAGCCTGGACCTCAGCCTGGACCTCAGCCAAGCCCACTTGTCTCCCACCGCAGCTTCGTTCCGTCCTCTCTTCCTTCCACTTCTGGGTCTTCACACTGTGTCTAAAAGCTCTAAATATTTTTGGTGTTTTCTTCTTTTTTTAATTGATTTTATTGAAGTATAGTTGATTTACAGTGTTGTATTAATTTCTGCTGTACAGCAAACTGACTCAGATATATATATACACATATATATTTTTCAATATTCTTTTCCATTATGGTTTATCATAGGATATTGAATAGAGTTCCCTGTGCTATACAGTAGGACCTTGTTGTTTATCCATCTTGTATATAATAGTTTATATCTGCTAACCCCAACCTCCCACTCTCCTCCTCTCCCATCTCCTCTCCACCTTGGCAACCAAGGTGAGTCTGTTTTGTAGATAAGTTCATTTATGCCATATTTTAGATCTCACATAGAAGTGATCACATATGGCATTTCTCTTTCTCTTTCTGACTTGGCTTAGTAAGCTAATCTCTAGGTCCACCCATGTAGCTGCAAATGGCATAGTTTCTTTCTTTCGTTTATGGCTGAGCAGTATCCCATTGTATATCTGTATAGACCACATCTTCTTTATCCATTCATCTGTTGATGAACATTTAGGTTGTAAAAGCTCTAATTTTTAAGCAAGATTAAATATCTGAAAATAGCTAATCAGTTGTCAGAGGTTGAGGGGATCAGCAGGTATGTTGGTAACAGCTGGTCTAGGATTGGTCTTTTTATAAGTTATATGTGTAGGTCAAGGCTGCCTGCATTTAGAAAGAATCCAGCCTGTACTATAACTGGTGAGCAGGAAGGACGAGGAAATGGAGTTGGATAAGCAATTTAAAACTGATGGAAAAGTACTTTGCTCAGTAACCCCTTGGAGTTTGCCTATTTTCCCCTGCCCTTAGTTAATTCTGAGCATCACTGGGGTGCCCACTGACTGCAGCATCTTTTGGTGCTGACGGATGGCGCTAGTGGATGGAGGTGGTTGTTTGAGCTGGTGGATGGAACTGGAGCCAGTGGGTGGAGCTGGTTGGCATCGCTCATTGTCTTGCTACTCCATGCCTGGTTGGTGGGGAGTAAATCTTTCATATAGACTTCAGTGGTTTATGCTTTGCTTAGGCTCTAGATGTCCAATTTTCTTGTCCAGCTGTTTTTTTATGACTTGGCACAGATCTCATTAACACCGCTGACCCCTTAACAGTTTTAAAGGGCATAGGGTGGGTTGCATAACATGACGTTTGATCTCTTTCACACTAAATAAAATTTTTAATTTATGAGTTTGAGTCCTAGTCATGATTACTGCATTGGTCAGGTAACTTTAATGCTTTTCTTATTTTAAAAAAGGCCAATATTTGACATCAGTGTTCCCATAAAATAAGTGATCCTTTATAATTGCCTTTCCAAAGCTTTTCCCATGCGACTCTCCCCAAAATTGTCTGAATAGTGGTTGTCACAATTCCTGTGAACTGGCACTTATGTCAGATAATTTAATCAGTGCTTGAACTGGGCTGGCGTTACTCTTAGAAGGCCATTTTTCAGAATGACATCCCTCTGAGCATTTGTTCTGTAATTAGACCTAGAAACCCTTTTGCCTACAAGGACCTTCAGAAGTATTTGTAGACATTCAGAGCCTTCAGGGAAAGCCAGGGCGCCACCATAAGTGCCTGAGCACCCTTCTGGGCAAAGTTAGAAAATGTTGAGCAAGGATGGGTAAGAGTTGGAGTTCTCTGTCCTTAGGAAACCATTCCTGCAGCGTCAGCATCAAGGCAGAGCTCATTGGGATTTTGATTGACACCAGACACTGTTCCACCATCCTGTGCTGAAGGACCACGAGCAGGGTCTCCCGTAATTTGTGGGACATGTGTGATTCTCCTTCAGTCCAAAATCGCTGTGGAAAATGTGTCTCTTCTGCAGCCTTCAATGGTATGTTCTGTGGGAAAGTGAAGCTTCAAAAATTAGGACTTGGGACTCCCCTGGTGGGAGCTATGCAGGGGGCCCAGCTTGGATCACTGGTCAGGGAACTAGATCCCACATGCCGTCACCAAGAGTTCACATGCCACAGCTAAAGATCCTACATGCTGCAACTAAGAACTGCACAGCCAAATCAGTCAATAAATATTTTCTAAAAATTAGGACTAGACTCTAACATTGTGATTAAATTGACAATAAAAATTACAGCATCTTCTTTCAGATATGTCCATTGGATTTATGAGGAGGCTAATAAAGAAAAAGGAAAGACTTTAATGCCTCCCAGAGACTCTCTTGTGTTTAGACCTTTGCAGGAAAGCAAAGAGAATAGCAGGTGAGTAAAGGAATTGCTGGCCATTCAGGTGAGACATAAATGAGGGCAAGAAGTCTGAACATCTCAGGACACTTAAGTGAGGCCCATGTTACATCTGTTCAGGCCTGTGTCGTCTCACTCTCTCAGTCACCTTTGCTGTGCTGGTTACTAAATACAAGACACACCCTTTTTTTAATTTTTATCATATCAGATTATAGTTGATTAACAATGTTGTGTTGGTTTCGGGTGTACAACAAAATGATTCAGTTATAAATATGCACATATCTATTCTTTTTCAATTTCTTTTCGCATTTAGGTTATTACAGAATATTGAGCAGAGTTCCCTGTGCTGTACAATGGTAGGCCCTTGTTGGTTATCTATTTTAAATATAGTAGTGAAGACACCCATTTTTTTAAAGAAAATTTTCCAGGTGTCCTGCGTGTGCTGCTGACAGAGGATGCCCTCTGTGATGGGTGCCCCTTACAGGGTGCCTCCCAAAGCCTCTAGCCCCTCCTTTAGAAGGAGGGATGTGTGTCTCCCCACAGGACTGTTGTGGGAACAACATTCTGTGTGTGCATCCGTGTTATGCATAAGGTGCAAGCAGATCTTTCTGCTGAGACCTGGAACTGGGCCCCTACATTCTTGGGTCACTGCCAGAGCTTTGAGCCACCATTTCTGATGGAATCAGTTAGTTGACCACCATCAGGCTTGGCTTTCCTAAGTCATGTTGAAATAGCACTCACTTCCCTCTGCTGGGAAACCCCTAAAACTCTGGGTGGTTGGGCCACCACCAGCAAGCTTCAGCTCAGCTCTCCTTGTAGCCTTTCTCTCTGTGATGAAAGTATCTCGCTCAATCAGGCCATCTCCTCCTCCCTCGTTCCCACACCTCTGTCTGTGTTGCTGGTGTCACTCGCCTGTGCTCGGGGTCCAGTCCCGTTTCCCTGAAGCCTCCCCTGCCCCACCCACCCACCAAGTGCTCCCTGATTTCCCCAGGCCTTATCAGCACATGAGAGTCCATGCAACATGACTCAAGTGTCTCTTTGTGCATCACTTTTGCCCTCTGCTGTCTGTCTCATGACGGTGACCCCCGACTGTAGTTTTCCAGGGACGAGGCCATTGGCTCTTTGGTGTGGTCTCTGCACTGTTCGGCACTGGGCTTAGCCCCTAGGAGGCAGGCTGGTTGGCTGGGACCAGGAACCCTTTACAGGACTTTCTTTTGGTGTGTCAACACAGGCCAGTGGTGCCCAAGTTTGACAACCAATCATTATAATTTTATGGTTTTGAAAATCATGAGAAGCAGATAGTGAGCATCGTCATGGTGGTGGTTAGAGTAATCAACCTTTTTATCGTAATAGCAGCTGACATTGGTTGGGCATCAGCCATGGGCCACCCTGGTCTAAGCCCTTCCACATATTATCTCATTTAAAGCTCACCACACGCTCCCACTCTGGACAAGAGGAACCTGAGGCTTAGAGAGGTCCGTCTTTTGCACATGTCGCAAAGTTCACGTGGGGAGCTGGATTTGAACCTGGACAGCTGCGCCTTTTAGGTACAATCAGGGTCAGAATCTCCCTCCCCACCATGCTTTAACCCTTAAGACATAAAGAGGTAGAAATCAGACAGTTGGGACAGGGATCCTATATATGTCAGGTACCCAGAAAGCTTGGTAACTTGCTACTAATTGGGACAAATGGCAGGTCAGCATTTCCTAAAGCATAAAGAAATGATGCTTTCGAACTGTGGTGTTGGAAAAGACTTTTGAGAGTCCCTTGGACAGGAAGGAGATCAAACCAGTCAATCCTAAAGGAAATCAACCCTGAATATTCATTGGAAGGATGGATGCTGAGGCTCCAATATTTTGGCCACCTGACATGAAGAGCTGACTCATTGGGAAAGACTCTGATGCTGGGAAAGACTGAAGGCAGGAGAAGGGGGCCACAGAGGATGAGATGGTTGGATGGCGTCACTGACTCAATGGACATGAGTTTGAGCAAACTCTGTGAGATAATGAAGGACAGAGAAGACTGGTGTGTGCTGCAGCGCATGGGGTCTCAAAGGGTCAGACAGGACTTGGGGAAGGAGCAGCAACAACAACAAAGAAATGGTAGAGAGGTTGGAAACTAAGTGTATTGACTGCATGACTATGTGGTGTTGATGTGAGAACTTCCACCTTGTGAACTGACCTTGCTTTATTCATACCATGTTTATGATTTTCTGTTGATTTGAAAATGTCAAGAGGGAGACGGAAGTGTAGATTTGGTCCAGTTAACACTCAAGGAGTCGGAGGAAGGAGGCTTAAAGAGACCCAGGAAATGTGTCCTTGGGCGCTGGCCATCTAAGGGGCGCCATACACTTAAACATTGTAATACTTTTTCCGGACAAGTGCAACAGGTGTGATCAAGTAAAGCAACAGTGGAAAAGAGACATGGAAATTATTTGTCAGTGTTCAGTATGTAAAAATAAACATTTCAAAAATCAGTCTTCCAACTTTACAACTTTCAGAATGTAAGACAAATCCTCAAGACTAAAGGCAAAGCCTCAAAGTGATCAGGATTTTTAAAAAGCAATGCTGTTTCAGGTGGATGTGGATGTGTGTGCTTTGTGTGTTTGAAGTTCTTGTGGCGTGATGAGCTGGGCAGTGGTCTGTGGGATCACTCTTAGGTGGGCAGCCAGAAGTGCTACAGCTTTTAAAATAGTTTCTGCCTCTAGCACAGTCATTATTTTTAGAGCCTTCAGGTACAGTGATTTAAATGGAAAAGACAACGTATTTTGTGCGCCTATAACTTCACATGTGTAGGCAGAAAAGTGGGACAGGGGAAAAGCTATGGAAAACCATGAGCATGTCTGCACATAGGATTTGGTTTCTTGATGTGTAAGTGTTTCATTGTGACATTCTGATAGGCAGTACACATTCATTCTTGAGCTCTTTTTTGGCCAACATCCTGTATCTGCATCTCAATGCATACCTCCTATCCAAGCCAAGAAACCATCTAAATAAATCTCTAATGGACCTAATGAATAGAAAAGGCTGGAGTCTTTGTAAGATAATATTTATATAACAGAGCTTTCCAGAGTTGCTATTTGGTTGTTCATTTGCTCAGTCATGTCCCGCTCCCTGTGACCCAATGAACTGCAGCATGTCAGGCTTCCCTGTCCTTCACTATCTCCTGGAGTTTGCTCAAACTTGTGTCCATTGAGTTGGTGATGCCATCCAACCATCTCATCCTCTGTCACCCTCTTCTCCTCCTGCCCTCAATCTTTCCCAGCATAAGGGTCATTCCCAGTGAGTCAGCTCTTCACATCAGGTGGCCAAAGTTATTCGAGCTTCAGCTTCAACATCAGTCCTTCCAATGAATATTCAGAGGTGATTTCCTTTAGGATTGAGACTCATTAGTCTCCTATTTGGGGTGCAATGCAAAAAAATCAAAAACATCTGCTGTCTCCTGGGCTCAACGTTATAATATTTTAAAGCAGCTAATTTAACTTGAGTACACAGTTCAAGTGAAAGAAGTCACAGGACAAAAAGGCAGAGCTGAAATACATGTCTTCAGTGTCCTTGAAAGTTTGATAAGGTGCCATGCTCTCCTAAGCTTCTGTAGAACAGTAAGTGAGGGGCCCATTGCAGAAAACTAAATTATACATAAAGTCATTAAGCCTCCACCTTCACTTCTGATTGAGGGATTGTTGCAGGAGTCGGTGAGAGCAGAGGCAAATGAAAAAATAAATAAATGAAAGACCTGATCACATTATGCGTTTCAGTGGAAAGGTAATTGCTTATAAATTCATTTGAAGTTCTTGAGTACGTGCAAAATCATAGCTGCTAGAAATAAGAAAGGAGCCGTGGGACATAGCATCCTTGTGAACTCTGCATGTAACCCTCAGACACGGTGGGCCTGAAAGTCAGAAGTGGGTTCCCAGTGATGCTGGAGTTTGCATGTCCTGGATAGCCCCAAACTCTCCTACGGATTGAAATGATCACTCCTTCTTACTGTGGTTTTCCACCCAGAGACGTACTTCTGTAGACAGCACCATTTATTTCTCTTTTTTTAATTGAAGTATAGTTGACTTCCAATGTTGTGTTTCAGATATATATGTATACATACATACATACATACATACATATATATATATATATATGGCTTCCCTGGTGGGTCAGGCAGTAAAGAATCTGCCTGCAATGCAGGAGACTCAGATTTGATCCTTGGGTCAGGAAGACCCCCTGGAGAAGGGAATGGCTACCCACTCCAGTATTCTTTCCTGGAGAATTCTATGGACAGAGGAGCCTGGCGGGCTACAGTCCATGGGGTCACAAAGAGTCAGACATGACTGAGCAACTAATATATATATATATATACATATATATATATATATTTCAGATTCTTTTCCATTATGGGTTATTACAAGATGCTGAGTAGAGTTTCCTGTGCTGTACAGTAGGTCCTTGTTGGTTATCTATTATATATATAGTAATGTGTGTACCTTAGTCCAAACTTGTAATTTATCCCTCCCTGCCTCCTCTGTTGTCCCCTTTAGCAGCCATAAGTTTGTTTTCTATGTCTGAGTCACTCACTGTTTTGTAAATAATTTCACTTGTGTCATATTTTAGATTCCACGTATAAGTGATATCATACAGTTTTTGTCTTTCTCTGGCTTACTTCTCTTAGTAAGATCATGTTTAGGTCTATCCATGTCCATTTACTGCTTGTCCAAAGCATTTTTGTAACTGCTGCTCTGGAAGCATGTCTGAATAGACAGACTCTTTAGGAAGGTTATAAAATCTCCTCTTCCGAGATCATATATCCTGGAAAATGTTCTCATCTGTCAAAGCTGATCTAAATGTGAACATTTTGAAAGGATGACGTGCAGTAATGACATCTGTTGAAGTCACCGTCTACTGCCAGGAATATGAAATGTGAAGGTCACTTACGTATAAGCCTTTGTAGCTTGGGGGCCCTCATAGCTCACAGAGCTGGAGAAAGCAGGAGGACCCTTGATTAACAGCCAGGACTCTGCAGATGACTGCTGCCTCTTCAGCAGCCTGGTATAGTTCTTACTTAATGCTGGCTGCCAGAGTTGCCCACCCTGTGTCACTGCAGATCATGCCCCAGCCGAGGAGTGGGGCGACAGCCACGGTAAGCCCGTTGACGGCCTTTCCTCTCCGTTTTACTTCTAAGCTTCCTTGTTGCTTTCTCAGCCTTTCCCTGGGCTCTTGCGTGCCCTGGCAGGTCCACAAAGGTTTCCTTCCATCCACTGTCTTCCTTTAGAAGACGGTGTTCTCCTTGCTCTCTCCTCCTCAGCCTACAGTAGGGTGCATGTTGCAGGGGTTGCCTCCCTGACCCCATGGCAGCTGAGCGTGATGCCCCCTGGGAGGACAGAAGATGCTCCCTCCAGTGCCGTGGTCACAACCCCTTGTGCTGCAGACGCTTCCTGTGTGGCTGGTGCCCCCAGGGGACCAAGCGGACAGGATGCAGCCACTCTGCCTTGTTTAGGGAGCGCGACTGAGCCAGGGACTGAGGGTCAACACCTTCTTTTCCCTCAGCCTATCTGCAGCAGGTCACAGACAGTAACCCTGCGAAAGGGGGCTGCCTCCCAGTTCATTCAGGGGCAGAGAAAGAAGCAGAGAAGGGAGGCACCTGAGTCGCCCTGGAGAGCTTTGTTGGGTCCACATACGCCCTCACAAATGCCTCCCAGCTTACGTGCTGACACCCACTCTACAGTGTCAACTTTTCAACACTCGTTACTGTTCCTTTTAGTAACTGAATTATCGGACATTACAAACTCCTGCAATGTTTTCAATCCAATAAAAGTAATTTTGTTTGGGGGGGACCTGAGGTTTGGTGAACAGTTTTTAGACGTCACATCAAAAGCACAATCCATAAAAGAAATACAATCAAGAGAATGGACTTCATTAAAATTAAAAATGTTTGCTCTAGAAGATGATGTGAAGAGGATAAAGAGACAAGCTCTAGTCTGAGAAAAAGTATTTGCAACCCACATATTTGACAAGGGACTTGTATCTGAGAAAGTAGGAAGGTCTCTGAGACTCAACAGTAAAAAAGCAAATAATCCAACTAGAAAATAGAAGACACTTCACCAGAGAGGATAATGGAGGGCAAATAAACACATGAAAAGATACTATGAACAGCCGTTAACAAAATGCAAATTAGGTCACCGAAGAGACATCACTACACACAGATCACACAGCTGAAATAAAAAATAGGGACAATACCAAATGCTGTTTAGAATTCAGTAGTAAATTGCCAGAGAATGTAAAATGGGACAGCCTCGCCCGAAAATAGTTTGACAGTTTCTTTAAAAATTAAACACTCATTTACCATACAACCCAGCAGCCCCATTCTGGGCATTCATTCTAGAGAAATCAAACTTAAACTTCTTCCATCAGCTGGCACCTACATTGGTCCAGCTTGTGTTTCCTGGTTTTAATATTGCACTGAAGTTATGTGGTAACAGTTGGTAGCCCCTGGGAAAATTAAAGGGTACACAGGGCCTCCCTGAGCTATTTCTAGGCTCCCTGTGAGCCTAGAATTATTTCAAGATAAAAAAAGTTTTTAAAAAGTTTTTTTTGGTAGAGTTTAAAATTCAAAGTTATTGATTACTAACATAATTATTCCTGAACTCAATGGTGATGGCAATAATCAGGTTGACTTTCATGAATATACCGAAATCTCTTCCTTGAGCATGAGTTAAACTACAAAAAGGAAAGGAATGAAGGAGTCGTATCTATAAGGAGGAGACATCTATGAGATGTTTTAGATAAATAACATATGTGTTATTATGCATAATAATAAAGCATTAATGTTGTGAATAATAATATCTATGAGATATTAAGGACTTTTCTGGGGGTCCACTGGTTAAGACTTTGCCTTCCAGTGCAGAAGGTGCAAGTTCAATACCTGGTCAGGGAGCTAAGATACCATGTGCCAAAAACCAACACATAAAACAAAAGTAATCCTGTAACAAATTCAATAAAGACTTAAAATAATAATAATGTCTATGAGACATTATGGGTAAAGCACCTAGAAGAATAGTTAGAACTTAATTAATATAACAATAATGTCATCTATTATCTGTTGCTCTTAATTAATATTGAGTGTTTCTTGAGATTTCACTAAAAGAATTGTTATGTAATCAAAATATTTTGAACCAAAGTTCTTTTTCCTTACTACATTTCTTTTTGGCAAAAATTCAACTTCCCTTTCAGAAATCTTCTTGGCTGCAACACCAGTGTCCGCCTGTTATGCGAAAGTTAGTTCTGTCTTGCGATGGAGATGGTGGTATAGCTCCTCTGAGGGCACTGGATCTTTGCTCTCTGCATTTCAAAATTGACCCTTGCATTTACTTTACTTTCAACTCTCTTGCTTTCTCTAAAATGTTTGGAGGCATTACTTCTGATGCGTCCCACTTTTAGTTTAATCCCAAAACTTGTAGTTCTAAATAAAAAATGGAACTATGTGCCCTCAAGGCTTTAATCTAATATCTGGTTCCTTGAATTAGGGCCAACTCGTCATTTCCTAAAGCATCAGCAGATTCCAAATACACTTTTGGCTACTTCCTTTTAGCATCTGACCTTGGTTAACTTAAACTAATTCTTGTCCTTTCAGCAGATTATGATCAAAAAAAAAAAAAATTACACTGTAGAACACTGATGGAGTTTTTAAAATGCTAAGTACAATACCCTCCATGTAAGCAGCGCCTCTTCAGTAGTACTCCCTTTGTTTTATAATTGAAGTATAGTTGATTTACAATGTTGTGTTAGCTTTGGTGTATAGCAAAGTGATCCATATACATACATAATCCTTTTCATATTCTTTTTTCATCATGATTTATCACAGGATGTTGAACATAGTTCCTTGGGTCAGTAGCACTCTCTTATTTAATCATGATAGTAACTTATTTAAATCTAAATAAAAGCATATAATTTAAGAAAAAATTTTAAGAACCAAGCTTCAAAAATATTAAATTCATAATGTAGGAATCTTCTGATTTATAAGTGTCACCTGTTCATTCACTAACACAGAACACCGCCTACCTGCCAGGATGCAGAGAGGCTCAGCTCCACCGTGTGGGGCACCTGGTCAAGAGACAGACCATCCTGCTCTAATTCCCTGTACGTGACGTGCATTATACTGATGATGTGACAGTTCTGTGTGCGTGTGCATGCATGCTCAGCTGCTGTTCTGTGGCCAACTCTTTGAGACCCCAGGGACTGTAGCCCACTAGGCTCCACTGTTATATGGCTGGCACTTAATGTGTAAAGGATCCTTTGTGTTTTTGTCACTGATATCCATTGGTTTGAATACTGAAAGCAAGTCTGTTAAGTAATTAAAATTACTAGAGTATTCCAATTGGATAAATTAAAAAGCAAGTTCAGGAACTGGCCTGTGGCCTCGTGCTCAGGAATCTGTCAGACCTGGGGTTTCAACACCACCCTTTGAGTCCTGGATCCCAGGCTCTATCTTCTCCCTCACCCTGTGTTGGGAGCCAAGATTAAGGGTGAATTCAGAGATCCCTGCGCCCCAACCACTGTGTGAAATGCAAAGGACAGATGATGTGCCTGGTGGCTTCGGGGAGGTCCACTCACAACGAATGAACAGGCTGAGATACAGGGTGAGGAAGTGGTTGCCTGTCCCGCTGGTTCTTTCACTCCTTCAGTTCCACTGTGACCTAGATTGGGGCTAGTGCATCTCTGTCACCTGAGAAGCAGAGACCTCGGGCTCAGAACGTGGCCCAGAGCACTGCCAGGCGAGGGCCGATAGCCCTGTTGTGGTGTTATTGCCTTTCCTTTTTCTGTTATCCATACCTGTGGTGTATGTTTTGACTTTCCATTTACTGAAATGATACAAAATCTCATTTCCAAATAAACATATTTAAATATGAAAAATGTGTTAGTTGCTGAGTCGTGTCCGACTCTTTGCAACACTATGGACTGTATGTAACTCGCCAGGCATCTCTGTCCATGGAATTCTCCAAGCAAGAACACTGGAGTGGGTTGCCATGCCCTCCTTCAAGGGATCTTCCCAGTCCAGGGATTGAACCCAGGTCTCCTGCATGGCAGGCAGATTCTTTACCGCTGAGCCTCCAGGGAAGCCCATATTTAAATATATGCTTCTTTAACTAAATAAATTAGAGGGAAGAGGTGAGGAGACAAGGGAGACGGTGAAGGGGAGACACGCGGACCAAGACAGGACCAGCTTATGGAACGATGCTGGCTGCTGGGTCATCCTCACGACCCTTCGGGATCCTTGTTTCATCTTCCCCTCCACCTCCCTGCAGCTCCCCAAACCCAGAGCATCTTCAGAAGATGATAACAGTCTGTAGGGAGCACATTCAAATGAATGAAGCATCCCACCCCAAGGTCGATGATAAGGTGGTCTTAGCCAGTGATGTTTGATCTGCTTCAAGATGAGTTAGTTCTTTCAGAATCCCCTTTCTCTGGAGGGGTGGTCAGCACGTGGAAAATTCCGCCAAGACTCCCACCCTGCCTGGTGCGGGCTCACTGTTTCCACTCCGTTTCTAATCTTCCCCTTCCTCCCCCTCACAGCCAGAGTCTAAGGCTCAGAGCCAAGTCTTTCATCACAAGAAGTCTCCAAATGTCCAGGATGATGGTGTCACCAACTTTCTTCTTTTTATTATTAATTTTTGTTGGAGTATAGTGGTTTTATAATGTTGTGTTAGTTTCTGCTGTACAGCACAGTGAATCATTTCTATGTAAATATATGCCCCCTCGTTTTTGGTTTTCCTTCCCATTTAGGTCACCATGGAGCATCGAGTAAGGTTCCCTGTGCTGTGCAGTAGGTTCTTGTTAGTTACCTAGTTCATGCATAGTATTCCTTTTTATGACTGAGTAATATTCCTGTGTGTGTGTGTGTGTGTGTGTGTGTGTGTAGATCATATCTTCTTTATCCATTCCACTGTTGATGGACATTTAGGTTGCTTCTGTGTCCTGGCTACTGCATAATACTAATACAGTAGCACCACTGACTACTAAATAATAACTGCAGTGAACACTGGGGTACATGCATCCTTTCAAATGATGGCTTTCTCCGGACATATGCCCAGGAATGGAATCACTGAGTTACGTGGTAGCTCTATTTTTAGTTTTGTAAGGACCCTCCACACCCAACTCTCAATAAGAAACAACACTTGGCCAAACATCAGTCAGTAAAGGAAAGCAGCTATGGCTCCAATTTCAAAACAGATTATAATTTTCACTAAAAATATTTGCTTCTAAAAGAATTTGGACTTTCTAACAGAATACATTGAGATGTAATTATTCTCCACTGCTTGATTTCCAAGTTTCTAAAATAATCATCCCTTCTAAATTTTTACCGTGAATCTCCATGTCTCAGGTTCTGCAGGAAGAGCCTAGGAATGGTGCTGATAGGTTTTGTAAATGAATAGATGTCAAAAAAAGAGTCAGAAACCTCTCATTAAAATTCCCTTTTCTGCTACACTTGTTCATTCTTAAGCCTGTCATGTCTAGAAAAGTATCCTTAGATTTTCCATCACATTTGATGGAGCGTCTGTGCTGTGATTCGTGAGGTGAGGACAGTTTAAAATTCACAGCCCTCCAAGAAACACCTTGGAAAAGATGTTTGCTAACAGACGGGAAAGATGAAACAATAATCACCCCACTTCTAAATGCTATACAGAACCCGTGGAGGGAAGACGGATGGAGAAGAATGGAAAGGATATTATCAGGGAGACAGTACCAAAAAATGGCTGCAAAGTCAGTAAGGATTGATTGTCATCGAAGTTTGGAGCTCTGATGTTAGAACAAGAACAGTAACTGCTAGCGCTGACTGAGGACTTCCTGTTTCCTGGTGCATTGCGCATGTGGAGCCTTGAGTCCTTAACACCACCCTGTTCAGCAGGGAGACTTCTTAGGTTTTCAGATAGGACAGAGGCAGGTACCCACATGCTTTTGTGAAAGCTCACCCAGGAGAAGGGTATAAACCAGAAGGCAGTGGAGTGACCAGGTAGGACGCTACTGCAGTGATGCAGGCCAGAGGTGGGTGGAAGTCAGATTTTCTGGCTGGTCTTGGAAGGAAAGGAGCAGCTCACTTTCTGCAGAAGCATCCATGTATTCTCCAGACATTTCAGGGATTCCTTTTTTTCCAGAAGGGATGCTTGCTCGTCTCTGAAGATGTGGGCACCATTTGCACAGGCTTACCAACAAATCACTCTTCCAAGGCAGGTACAGAGGTGGAGGAAATTACAGTCCTTGAGTGGTATTATCATTTCAGACCCCGGCAGTATCTGCATCTGAGGGGAAATGAAAACTGCTATCTCTCTGAGAGATGCTAGCAATCTCCGAGGAAGACTCAAACCCACAGTGACTTAGAGAGTCTGCAAGGCAACTGCTTCAGGCACTCTCCCCTACCTGGAAAGCAGAGCAGTCCACATTTTGGTGTGAGCTGTGATGAGCCGCTCATTGGCATCACAATTTTGACACCCCATGCACCAGGATAATACAATGAGGACAGGCCAGGTCCAAGTCCAGAACCTTTGCAAAACTGCTTGATCTCATGATGTCCGCCATGATCAGAGATAGGTAGTGCCGAAGTCAGAAAATGAAATTCTGACCAAGTTCTTTGTAGTGACTATGAACAGTGCTCTAAATCCCTGCAGTGCAGCCCTGCCCTGCCCCCCAGGGGGGCAGGGGCACACGGGGCAGCAGAGGCCCCATCAGGACCATCGAGGAGAATGAGTCTGCAAATGCAACCTTTGACCTTCAAACTGAGGGATGGCCCCCTCGTGATGGCCCTTGAGAGCCCCCTTCAGGGACCAGTGCCACGGGACCAGAGATTCCCTGAGACTCTGAGCTGCCTCTGCAGCATCAGTGGGTGACAACATCCTCATGTGGCTGAAAGTGGGGTCTGGCTGCTTTCCCCTTGAAAGCCAGTAATGAGGCCAGGTTGGTGAAAAGAAAAGTTGGCTTTCTTTCAGAAGCCAGCAACCTGAGAGAGGATGGACTCCTGTCCAAAGACCAACTCTCCCCCACTGACCACCAGTGGGCTAGAGCTTTTATAGATGAGGGGAAGGGCTCCTTGCAGAAACAGCACAGTCAGCTCTGACTGTCATGTTGAAATTGGTCATCAATGGTCTGAGCTACATCATCTTGATTGTTTTATGTACAGTTAGTATTCAGTTCCAAGGTCTGTTCCAATTTCCTGAGGCTAGTTCTCAGGATGGTGGCAGCTTATGTCATGGTTACAGTCTGGTCATCGTGATTAACTTCTTCCACCTGGTGGGGTTTCAGCATTATTAGACAGCTCACAGGATACAGCTGAGAATATTATCTGTCACCCTGAGAAGGAACTAAAGGGCTTTGCCTTTGCTTAGTGACTAAACTACTGTTGTCGAGTCTTGTTGAATTGCTTTCCTTTGTTTCTGCATCTTCCCACTTCTCTGATTAAACTTATTCTTTGGCTAAAGTTTTTCTACACATAAAATGCAGGTGGAGGACACGGTGGGGAAGGACCATAGAGGCCTGCTCCATCTCACTCACATGTGTGTTACAGGGGTGTCCAGGCCTTAGAAGGCTGCCCAGATGGGATATTTCTGTTCTTTGTGATAAGGCCCATTCTGACAGGTGTGAGGTGATATCTCATTGTAGTTTCAATTTGCATTTATCTGATGACTAACGATGTTGAGCGTGCCTGTTGGCCTTCTGTATGTCTTCTTTGGAAAAATGTCTATTCAGATTTTCTGCCCATTTTTTAATCAGGTTGTTTGTTTTTTGTATGCTGAGTTATATGCGCTGTTTATATATTTGCATATTAACCCTTATCAGTCACATCATTTGCAAATACTTTCTCCCATTCTGTATGTTGTCATTTCATTTTGTTGATGGTTTCCTTTGCTGTGCACAAGCTTTTAAGTTTAATTAGGTCCCATTTGTTTTTGTTTCTATTTCCTTCGCTTTAGGAGAAAGATCCAAATAAATGTTGCTACGATTTATGTCAAAGAAAGTTCTGCCTAAGTTTTCTTCTGGGAGTGTTATGGTTTCCAGTCTCATATTTCAGTCTATAATACATTTTTACAAAATAGCCCCTTTTTAAAGCCATCTTACTGTGCCTCAGTCTCTAGAATTCTGAAGGACATTGGCCATGCCTGTGGAATGTTTAGCAACAACCCAGGCTTCAAAGTGACTGTTTCTACCTCTTTTTCTCCATCACTCAACTGAAGAGTATTTTTTCCTCTCTGCCCACTTGATCAGTGGTTTTCAGATTTTTTTCCTGCTTCGGTTCACTTGAGGGATATGTCATATCATTAGCAGGAACTTAGTACTTCAGTGATTCTCAAGGTGGAAAGAAAGAGGGTTTTGAAATTGGGCACACTGACTGAAAGGCAGGTAGACTGCAGGTTCCTCCAGGGTGCACCTGGCTTCCCATGCCCGGAAAATCAGTGTGCAGACAGCAACAGAGTTGTGTGTCATCCAACAAGCTTGCTCCACTGCTGAGCCGTGTCTGACTCTTCGTGACCGCGTGGGCTGCAGCACGCCAAGCTTGCCTGTCCTTCACTGTCTCCTGGCATTTGCTCAACTCATGTCCATTGAGTCGGTGATACCGTCCAGCCATTTCATGCTCCCTCATCCGCTTGTCCAACAAGCTTATTCCACAAAAAGTGGGAAACAGAAATGCCTCACGGCTTATGACCCTCAGCCGGATGGCTTCAGAAAGCTACACGCACGGTGCGATGTGGCCAGCTCAGTGGCCAAGGGTGAGGGACAGAGTTCAGAGCCAACAGCCCTCGGTCTCACCTTCTCCACTGCCTGATCTCACATAAGCCACTTCACACCTTTTGATCCTAAATTCCCTTCTTGGTACAGTAGAAATAAAAAGACTCTACCTGGTAGGGCTTCAAAGATCCCATAAGCATATATTATTCATATATGACATTGCTGCAAAAAGTCACTCATTCAGAGCAATATCCAACAGAATAAAAAATATTTTTAAGCTCAGTCAAATGTCAGGGGTAGTGTTTCTGGGCACTGAAACATCACGTAACTTTTTTAGGCTGCAAACGTCAATTCCACTTTCACATGAAATAGAGATGTTAGAGAGCAGGAAGGCCATAGAGCAACCATTGAGAAGGTCATCACCCACTGAATCTTGCAAAATAGAAAAATTCTTCAAAAATGGAGTTGAATTAAATTTCAAGAAAACATGGCCATTTGAAGTCCTGAGATTAATTAGCAACTTTTTAAAAGATATCAGAATTTTGACATTTAGATTTCAGTTTGTTTAGAAATAACTGTACATGAACTAGACAGCATATTAGAAAGCAGAGACATCACTTTGCCAACAAAGATCCATATAGTCAAAGCTATAGTTTTTCCATACATCATGTATGGATATGAGAGTTGGATCATAAAGAAGGCTGAGTGCCGAAGAATCAATGCTTTCCAATCGTGGTGCCAGAGAAAATTCTTGAGAGTCCCTTGGACTGCAAGGAGATCAAACCAGTTAATCCTAAAGAAAATCAAGCCTGAATATTCACTGGAAGGACTGATGCTGAAGCTGAAACTCCAATACTTTGGCCACCTGATACAAAGAGCTGACTTATTGGAAAGACCCTGATGCTGGGAAAGATTGAGGGCAGGAGAAGGGGATAGTAGAGCCTGAGATGGGTAGATAGCATCACCAACTCAGTGGACCTGAATTTGACCAAACTCCAGGAGATAATGATGGCAACCCATTCCAGTATTCTTGCCTGGAGAATCCCATGGACAGAGGAGCCTGACAGGCTACAGTCCATGGGGTGGCAGGGAGTCAGACACAACTGAACAACTAAGCATGCATGCATGCCAGGAGATAGTGGAGGACAGAGGAGCCTGGCATGCTGCAGTCCATGGGGTTGCAAAGAGTCAGACATGACTTAGTGAGTGAACAAGAACAACAACAGCACATGAGTCAGACTCTGGTTCCTCCCAGTCCTCACCTCTCTTGAGCCTCACACAGTCCCTTTGGCTGCCTCTGTCCAGGACATTGATGATGACAGTGACTGGTGGTCACTGCTATCTCTGGCCCCGAGCTCCCTGGCCACCTTCCCATCAGCACTGCACTCTGCGGCCTGTCCACAACTGTGGTTGCGTCTTCAGTTGCTTTAATGCAATAATAATAAATAGTTTATATGGACCAAATAAAATACAACACTTGGAAGAGCCCAAAAAGTAGTATGGACAGAAAACAAAGAAAGTTCAGAGACGTGGCACACACCAGTGAATGCATCTTCCTTCTCTGAGCGTGGTGATCTTAGTCATTTTGTGTGCCCAGTTTTGTTCATATGAGAAAGGGAGGAAAAATTCGATTTCAGAAGCTTCAAAGAAAAAAAAACAACTCGATTCCACACTGCCTGAGAACATACCGGGCATTATGTACAACCCTGACCTGCATCCTATTCTTCCAGGCAGCTTTTCTGCTCAATAGGGGGTTTTTTCCTCCTTTTTTTTTGTATCTGGCATTTTTAACAGACTGCAGCATTTTGGAGTCACGTTCTCTTGAGGTGGGCAACTGAAATGTACCATTATATCCTGCGGAAAGTGACAGTGGGATGAGAAGTGGGGAGGAAGTTACTGAATTGCAAAAAACGTGTTTGCCGTTCAGACACAAACGGCTGTGAGAGACGTCCCCTGTCCTTCCGCTCTGTGCCTGGGGACCGCGTGGCATCTTCGTGTGGAGTCATTGGTATTCACTAGAGCTTGCCTGCTTTCATTTTTATTGTTTCTGAGACTTATTACTCTTCAGAGTGTTCCCCGGTTTGCTGCCTCTTCTCAGTATATATGAGCTAAGGTAGTCAGAGGAAACACTTTAATTACATTTTAAGTAGAATCAGAGCCTAAGTCTATTTATGAAAATTCTAACAGACGGTATAGCAAGGCCATTAACTTAAATCCCCAAAATAACATAAAGTGTTTTTTTAAATAATAAAAAGTCCATAGTTGGTGCATTGAATTGTATCTGCATATTAAAAATAGGCCCTGAACATTAAATATTGCCTAACTGCGCATATTGTATTTGAAAAGCGCTGCTGTGAAAAGCACCCTGGGACCTGGACTGTCGAGGTGTCTCCCAAGCTGGTCTTCATGCGGCTGCTCCGAGGACAGGGCCTCATCAGTAGCTAACGATGTTCTCGCGTTTCCTTCTCTGTGTCTCACTGGGCCTCTTTTTTAAAGATGCTCCTGTGCTTTGGTTAAATTGGATTTTAACCACAACCTGCTCATAACTTTAGTCAAGCAAAGACTGGAGAGATTAAGGAGGATTTGAAGGTTGTACTTAAATGTAAACTTTAGGGTGGGCAAGCTGAGTATCGCCCCCAAAATTCCTGTGCTCAGGAATCCTCGTGTTTCTTCAAGAACCCAAGCTCTCTCTTTCTCAGCCACTGCAGGATTCAAAACCTAGTTGGCTTTCCTTCCAGTAAATGTGAGAGGAGCAGCTCTTCTCTAGAGCCTCATAAACAATGTGATTTCTTCCTACTCAGGAAGACTGGTTCCAAGTAGGATTCTTCTGAAAGCATTCCGTGATTCAATTGATGTAGCTTTATTGGAACACATACAACTTTTGACCTCCTTGCAGATAAAAGAGATAGCCAAAGAACCTTTGTTCTTACCCTCAAGAAAAATACCCAGCAGAAAATCTTCTAAAATGTGTGCTGATTTGCTTCATTTATTAAAAGATATTTAGAAGCCAAAAGGGCTGTGAAATAGGGCACAGTAGAATGATTGTGTAGCAAAATTACTTAATTTTCCTTGGGCGCATTTCACTAGTGGGTTTATTAGCAGCTATCTGTCCAACTCATGGTCTGCAAAAAAAAAAAAGGTGGTATGTCACAGAGTAGTCAGAGAAGGCTCGGTGCCTCAGGAAGACAAAGCCTGGAGGAAGAGCCACGTCTGCCTCTGGAGTCTCAGATCTGTACTGGGCCTCGCTGGGGGCCAGACAGGAAACTGTTCCATGTCCCTGATGACCTGCATTTCTGCCCTGGTTACTATTTTGCTTAGACTTCCCAAGCCAGGAGGGCAGCCAGGGACTCACTCTGTCAAAGACCCATCTTCAGGTCACAGCTTCTCTGAATGCCAAGTGGCTCTAGAGCTATAGACAAAGTTTTATTTTCTAAGTAGAAATGTAGACAGTTGTCTTTCATCCTACTGCAGGAGTAAGAGGGAATCCAGTCTAAGGTAAATATTTTCTCAACTATTTTGAAAATGTACGCTAATGGAAAGCCGTGACATTTACAACTGGGTCCATCTTAGAAATTTTTACAATGATAATCTCCATAACAAAAAGAAACAAAGCCAAGTTATCAATCTAGAAAGTCTTTTTTTCCTCTCTGACTTCCGCATTAGATATATTACTGATGTTACAAGCCAAAGACAAGAACACATGGTTTTCATCATGAGTGAATTCCGGGGGAGATTGGCTGTGTAATTGGAAGCAAAACTGCGCCAGAATATGCTAGACCCAGCGGAGAAGCCAATGGCACCCCACTCCAGTGTTCTTGCCTGGAGAATCCCAGGGACGGGAGAGCCTGGTGGGCTGCTGTGTATGGGGTCGCACAGAGTCGGACACGACTAAAGTGACTTAGCAGCAGCAGTAGCAGCTAGACCCAGTCAGCAAATTCATGAGTTAGAAGACCATGGGTGGCACCAGCCATCTGATCATTTCCTTGAAGCAGCTTTTTGTTTTGCTTTGTTTTGCTTTTGTGTAAAGAAAATACATCTTGCCACTTAAACTTATTCATATTATTCCTGGATAGGAAGCTGGGAGGTTCATGGCAAGAACTCTCACTTCTGCTGTCTCACTCCTGCTGTCCCTTCCCTGTGACAATCACATTATACCTGGAGTTAAAATTTCCTGTTTTGAGGAAGCAATCCAACATCTCTAATATTCTCTTGTTGTAAACCTTGATTTAGAGACAAGGAGATATAACCTAGATTGGAAAGCAGTCCTTGGCCATGTGTGGATTTAACTGCTGTCCCCTCCAAAGTCCTTGTCAGGAGGGGCGCCCGGAAGAGCCAGGGATTTAGAGTCAGGAACCACTGAGGTCTGGCCCGGGCTGGTCCGTGATGAGCTGGTCTGTGGTAAAGTCTCCCTGTTTCTCCTGTCCTCAACATAGCAGTCCTCCATGGCTGCCGCTCTCATGAAGATTAGCCAAGGCAATGGACTCTTTATCCTGCTCACTTATCGATACCCCTGCCCGCGTGGTCAGTGCTGGGAGATGGAGAGCACGGGCCCCACCCTCATAAAAACATGCAGAGCTCAAGTGCAGGGAGATTGGTTATCATCTCATTGCTTTTACATTTCCTGGTCACCAGGTACACGAAAACAGCCAAATTAAGATAACTTTTTTAGATTCACAGACTTAGAGAATGAGAATTTATGGTTACCAGGGGTGAAGGGGGTGGGGTAGAGATTGGGAGTTTGGGATTGACATGTACACACTGCTACATTTGAAATAGATAATCCACAAGGACCAACCATATAGCACAGGGAACTCTGCTCAATGTTCTGATAAACGGGAAAAGGAGGGAAAGAATTTTTAAAAGAACAGACATGTGTATGTATCACTGAATCACTTTGCTGTACACCTGAAACCAACACAGTATTGCTAAATCAGCTATGCTGCTGCTGTTATCCAGTTGCCCAGTCGTGTCCGACTCTTTGTGAACCCATGGACTATAGCACACCACTATACTCCAATATAAAAGAAAATGTTTTAAATAACTTTTTTTAAAAGCAAGGGCTATTGGAATTCCTGTGATCACCACAAATGCTAAAGAAACACAACTGTGATGTGAGCACCATCTCCACAGGAGAGCATCTGTCTGTCAAGAGTGGGAAGGAGCTGGCACTAGTGACTCAAGGTGGCATTGCCTCCCATGGCCCAAGACCATCTCCTTGTACTCATGGAGCCAGTGCCCCCTCCCTGCACCATAGTTGCCCCCCTCCTATCTGTCTCTTGTCCTCTGGTGAGTTAACTAGTACCCAGGGATCTACTGGAAGATACCCAGGTCTTTCCCAGAATCAGGTCCCTCCTTCCTCTTCCCATGAAAAAGACAAAGTCTGGAAAGTTTCACACGTGTGGAGAAGGCAGAGGGGAATGAAATTGGTAATTACATTGCGACAGACTCAAAGTATTAATAGAATTAAAATGTCATAAGGGAAGTCAAATAATAGTCATTACTCAACGGTAAAATAACTGTCACTCATAGAATAACAATGACACAATTCAGAAAAAGAGGATGACTTTTAAATCCCCGAAGCTATTTTAAATGCATATTTTATGGAGGAATAGAAGTTACATGTCTGAATAAATCCTTTATCCTATAATGGTCTTGTTCTAGATGGAATTAACTAGTGGTTTTACTGTATCATTATTGATTTAATTTATTAATAACCCTTAAAATGTTTTTTCTTGTTTTTGCCCTGCATTGCATGGCATCTTACCCTTCAGTAGCAGTGTACATTGGGAATCTGTTGCTGTTATTCAGCTGATAAGTCATGTCCGCCTCTTTTCCACCCCATGGACTGCAGCACTCCAGGCATCCCTTCCTTCACCATTTCCCAGAGTTGTTCAGAGTTCTGTGCATTGAGTCAGTGATGCCATCCAGTCATCTCATCCTGTGCCACCCCTTCTCTTCCTGAATCTCTGAATCTTTTAATGCAACTCTTAGTGCGTAGTTCATCTAATCCTGGTCTGCCTCCATGATTTTTTCGAAATGATAAAATACAGTGTAAAAACTATTAAGATAACGAGGTGTCCACAATGACTAAGACTAAGATACCTTATTTTAGATGGGCAATTTAATATTGATGCAAATGTAAGTTGGTGCAACTGCTTTGGAAAACAGTATGGAGGTTCCTCAGAAAACTAAAAATAGAACTACCATATTAACCAGCATATACCTGGGCATGTACCTAGACAAAACTACTATAATCCTGGTCATATACCTAGACAAAACTACCATAATTCAAAAAGATACATGCACCCCCTATGTTCATAGCAGCACTATTTATAGTAGCCAAGACATTGAAACAGCCTACATGTCCATCAACAGATGAATGGATAAAGAAAATGTGTGTGTGTGTGTGTCTGTGTGTGTGATGGAATACTACTCAGTCATTAAAAAAGAACAAAATAATGTCATCTGTAGCAAGGCAAATGCAACTAGGGATTATACTAAGTGGATTGGGATTGGGGAGGGATGAACAGGGAGTTCGGAGTTAGCAGATGCAAACTGTTGTGTACAGAATGAATAAACAACAAGGTCGTACCATATAACACAGGGAACTATTAATAGATTCAATATTCTGAGATAAACCATAATGGGAAAAAACATAAAAAGAATGTATATAACTAGTCACCTTGCAGTTAATTTTACTGCAAAAATTAAACACCATATCGTAAATCAGCCGTCACTAAAAACTGTTTCCCATGGGGTCTGTGAGCAGATGCATCCCCACCCCAGTCGTACTAAGGAGCAGTTCAACTAATCAGGCACAACTGGACCCATGAAAAGGGATCATAAATTGTTTCCGTTGAACCCCAGACTGATCACTTAATAGTGGCTACTGGTGTAAATAGCCAAGATGGCCAAGTGCTCTGTGGGGGTGGAGATTAAGGGAGCAGAAAGGAGCTTTCTGTTCTAAAGAGGGAAGTTGGGAAGCCGCCCTGGGGTGTGTTTGAGGAAGTGCGTTCCTGGCAGCACGTTCTCTGGCCCCAGGATGTGTCAGGACGATGCTTTCAGGCACCTGCTTTGCCTGCATGTCTTCCTCCTGCTCATATCTTCTTTCCCAGTTGCTGCCAGAAATGTAAAAGTAGGTGCAGGAGAAACAACAGATCCGGGTCACCAAATGCTGCTTGCTGCCGTCCTTCTTCCCAGCTCTTCCTTGCAGCGTTGACCACGCGAAGGCGAAACAGAATGTGGACTAAAGTGGAAACTAAAATCCCAGATTTTTTTTCACATGTCAGCTGATAGCAGAGGACATTTTCGTTATAACTTGAATGGAAAAACGTATATCTGACTACCAGCTGAAAGATTAAAGACCCCGGGCTTAATAATGCCAAATCCTTAAATAAATGGACATCTAAGCTCCATTGAAAATGAAGGGAAACTCTAGCAGAAGTTCTTAGAGGATTTTAAGCTTGAAGTTGTGAAGTCTTAGCTTACCTACTTTCAATTTTAACCAAAAATAAATCTTTCAGTTTGCAATTGGGAAGAAAAACGATATCTTTATATCTCATAGGAGAACACTGAAGGATGATGACATAATTAAGAAGTTGAAAGAACAGAGATAAATACCCAGCCATTTTTAATACATCATACAGATGAATTGGGGCTTATTCTTCAGTCCCCATCCATATTTGTAACATTTTAACTAAAAGAAAACAAAAAAACTAAATTAAATATTTAATATATAAAGTAGTTTAATAATCCATTATCTCTTTCCTGTGAACATTCTTTTCCTTCCTTGACCATCGTACATTTTTTAACAACACCCTCCATCGTTAAAATCCCTGTGTTTGTTTACTGCACCGAATTGTAATTCGTCACGTCACTTTTCTCTTTCTTCCAGAGCTTCTTTGAAGGGCAGTCTGCACCATGGGACTCTGCTAAGAAAGATGAAAACAGAATGAAGAACAGATATGGGAATATTATTGCCTGTAAGTGTTGACAGCATCATTGCGCTGTGATGTAACTTTCTTTTCACATCTGCTAAGATTGACCACCGGCCTCATGCGGCGAGAATTTGCAGTGCAATTACTGCCTTCATCTCGCCGGAAAAGCTGGTGTGATGCTTTTCCTTAAGGAAAAGAAAAGCTACCTAAATACCCCCGCTACGTCCATGTGTCTTGCTGTGGCACTGGTTTTACTTTTAGATGTAAGGTTTGGGTAACCTAGGTAATGTGCAAATGCTGAGAAAATGCATTCTGGAAGGAGTAAACAAAACAGATCTGATGATTCCCAGCTGTTTCTTGGGAAGGAATAGAAATAACTCAAAGCATGCCTCGATGCCAGGAGCTCGGGACTCTCAGCAGACACGAGCTCATTAATCCTGGGACACTTGGGGTAAGGAGGTCAGTAACAGCCCCATTTTGAGGACAGGAAACTGAAATGCAGAAGTTAAATGATCGTCCCCGTATCACAACACTCATTAGCAGCGGAGCTGAGATGATAACTCAGAAATTCCCAGTTCCCATGAAGCGGAATGCCACCAATCCATAATGTCTCAGTCGGTTCTTAAATCGAGCCCAGCCTCATTAATGTTCCGTAACGATGTGGAGAGGCCTGGTAGATTGATGAGCTTCCCTCTTCCAGGGCTGAAGCCATCCATCCTTGCATTGCACTGCTCAAAGCCACACGAGTACCGACAGGGTACTCACAGAATTAATGCTATTTCTAAAGATATGTTAAAGAACAAACAATAACAGTGTGAAATACAGAGCACCTAGCCCATCCAGCTTTATTACTTATAAGAGAACAAATCTGAAGGGTTCAGGTAGTCCCAGGGAGCCATGTATTAGCTTGCTTGTTTGTGTAAATGCAGTTAGATTTCACCTGCCTGAGTTAACGTTTCTTGGTGGGACAGCTGAGATCCTGTAGCAGCGTCTACTGCTGCTGTGAATGTGCTAAGTCGTGTCCAACTCTTTTCAATCGCATGGATGGTAGCCCACCAGGTTCTTCTATCCATGGAATTCTCCAGGCAAGAATCCTGGAGTGGGTTGCCATTCCCTTCTCCAGGGAATCTTCCAGACCCAGGGATCAAACTTGCATCTCCTGCGGGTCCTACCTTGCAGGTGGATTCTTTACCACTGAGCCACCAGAGAAGGCCACACTATGATGCCTGACACGTCTCTGAATAGCAAAATGATGACTGTAGTCAAGCTAGTGAAGTACGGTATCGTCTCCTCGCATAGTTGTCATGTTTCATGTGTGATGAAAGCACCTGAAATCTACTCTCTTGACAAATTTCTGGATTCAGCACAGTGTTAGTAACCCTCATCATCATGCTGTACATTTCCTATCTAGATTTAGTCATCCTATGTGGCTGTCACTCTGTCCTCTTTGACCAGCAACCCCCATCAGAGCCATTCCCCCACCTCCCAAGCTCCTGGTAATGACCCTTCTACTCTCTGTTTCTATAGATTCGACATTTTTTAGATTCCATATACAGATGAGATCATGCTGGCGTTTTCTTTCTGTGTCTGGTTTATTTCACTCAGCATAATAATGTCCTACAAGTTCATCCTTCTTCTTGTTCTTGTTCAGTCAGTAAGTCATCTCCAACTCTTTTGTGACCCCTTGGACTGTAGCCCACCAGGCTCCTCTGTCCATGGGATTTCCTGGGCAAGAATACTGGAGTGGGTTGCTGTTTCCTTATAGTTACAAATGGTTACCTTTTCCTCTAGTTTTTCATTGCTTTCTAAAAGAATCCCTCTAGAACTGTCTGGTTGTTTATATAATTGTCTGTAAGCATCTACACTGGCACATTCTGAGACATTAACCATCTTAGACCACCAAAAGATTATTAGGGCTCCCAAAATAGGGTTTGCTGATTTTTAGATGCTACTGTTCATCCACCCCAGCTACATAGCAGGAGTCTGACACTGTGTATGGGTTGCAGAAATACCACCACTCCTGGCTTAAATACCAGAACCGCCCTGGTGCCCCCCACTTTGTCCAGTCTGGTGCTGGAGCTCACATCTGAGCACTGTCTCACTGGGGGGCGGTAAAGAATCAGCCTGCAATGCTGGAGACCCGGGTTCGATCCCTGAGTTCAGAAGATCCTCTGGAGAAGGGAATGGCAACCCACTCCAGTATTCTTGCCTGGAGAATCCCATGAATAGAGGAGCCTGTGGGCTACAGTCCATGGGGTCGCAAAGAGTCAGACATGATTGAGCAACTAACACATATGTTTTTAATTATAGCAAAAATGAATCTTTGATATTGTTAGTGTTGTAGAAGAACTTAAAGAATAAAAATATTTCCCTAAATCACCCTAATGTATATGCTCATACTGGTTGTTTCTTTCAAGGCATAGAGAAGAGTATTACATCTCCCTTTCACCCTAAGAAATCCTGTGATTGTAGAAAACTCGGTTTCCCTGGCTGGGAAGCCTGCTCCAGGGAGCCCAGCCTTTGGGAATAGCGCACTAACTAGGATGAGGAATTGGGGGATTCAGAGAACAGGTCCTGGAGATTCTTGTTATTGCTTTTCAGAGAACATAAAAGTGCTTTAATGATCACATTCATTGTTTTGCAACAGTGTTTACATATAAAATGGTTTTAATGGTGCTTAAAAACTGTTTATTGGCTGTTGTTCTTAAGTAAGTTGAACTTTTCCCTTATTTACACAACACTTTTGCTGAGCTAGCCCTTCCAAGTATAAACGAATACTCCCTCCACCATTGACACACACAGACACATGCATACAGACACACAAGCAGAGCCCTCCTAATACTCTCAGCAGTTCTTTTTTTCATTCCACTCTTCTTTGATTTTTATTTTATTTTTTATCTTTTTTAATTTTTAAATCGGGTTTCCCTGCTAGCTCAGTTGGTAAAGAATATGCCTGAAGTGCAGGAGACCCTGGTTCAGTTCCTGGGTTGGGAAGATCTGCTAGAGAAGGGATAAGTTACCCACTTCAGTATTCTTGGGTTTCCCTTGTGGCTCAGCTGGTAAAGAATCTACCACCTGCAATGTGGGAGACCTGGGTTTGATCCCTAGGTTGGGAAGATCCCCTGGAGAAGGGAAAGGCTACCCACTCCAGTATTCTGGCCTGGAGAATTCACAAAGAGTCAAATTTAAAATTTTTTTTTATTTTTATGATAACACATCTCAGCAGTTCTTAATTGTAACTAACAATTACAATTGAGAAAATAAGAAGCAAGTCAGAAGAAAAGAATGAAACTCTGCCATTTGCAGCCACTTGGATGGACCTAGAGGGTATTTGGCTAAGTGAAATAAGTCAGAAAGGAAAATGCAGTATATTTTCACTTATGTGTAGAATCTAAAAAATAAAACAAACGAATATAACAAAACAGCAGCAGACTCGCAGTTACACAGAACAACCTGTGGGGTGCAGGTGAGGAAGGAGGGAGGTGCAGGACAGGGTAGAGAATTGGGAGGTATCAACTACTAAGTATAAAACAAATAAACTACAAGGGTGTCACATACAGCACAAGGAATACAGCCAATATTTGATAGTAAGCTTCAATGGAGTATAAGCTATAAAAATTATTGATTCACTATCTCTATTTTATATACCTGAAAGTAATATAATATTGTAAATCAGCTATACTTCTACTGAACAGATGATAGAATAATGGATGGATGTGTAGATAAATGGTAGGATGAGGATATGATATGATACGACATGATATGATAGAAGAAATAGAGAGCTTCAAGGAAGGCATGGACTCAGAAGCAGCTCCTGTATTCCTGACTTGGGTGGATGGAGAATGGGTGAGCGAACAGATAGACAGACGGAAGTACGGGCCATTTACAAGATGTGTAACCCTGGAAGGGAAAGTGACTTGGAGCTCAGAGGTAGCATGGAAAGCTTGGGAGTTTAATCCAAACACATATTGTCCTGCCTTTGACATATTCAGATGGGATTCAAGTAGGCAGCTATATGGACAGGCCTGGAACCCGAAAGAGATGTAAAGTAGCCAATCTTCAGGCAAAGGACTGGTGCTTGTCAGCTTGTCTGTGGAGGAAGCATGGAGGGCGTGCAGGGCCTTGGACCCAGCCTGGAGGGCCTTTAATAGTGAGAACTGCTGAGACGAAAGCACTGGCACGTGCGAAGGAGCATGTGTCATGGGGGGGCGGGGCATGCGCGGTGCCGGCTAGGGGCCTAGTACAAGGAGGACGGGGATGTCCAAGGTGGGGAGTAGCCCAAAGCTGCTTTGAAGTTGCCCACAGCTGCTTGAGGTGGATGAGGGAGGGAAGGGGGTGCAGCCCTGACAGTGGGGGACCCTCGACTCTCACGTGAAGAGGGGCCCTTTTTTCATCTGGACTCGGGGTCCCCGTGCTTTGTGAGGTGACTAAGAGGACAGTGAGGACAGTGAGACCTGGTCTGTCCCGCCCAGGTCTTTACCAGCAGTCTCGTCTCCGTCTCTGTGGCCCATGCAAAGGGCTGCACATCCCCAGGACTTTGTCTTAAATCAGCATGCTTCTTCCTGCTAATGGAGCGACCCCAACAGTTCCTGTGTCACTTCTGAGGGACATACTACTGTCGCAATCCAGGTTAGGTGTAAAAGCAAGCAAAGGGAGGAGAGAGAGAGAGTTGGAGGTGAGTTTAAAGGGGGTAAGACTCACTGGCAAAGCATCCAGCATCAAAAATCCAGCAGATGAGAGTAAGACAGAAACATACCCACCAAACCCATGTAGAAAAGAAAAGGGTAAATTCTAGGAAAATTAGGCAAAATAAAATTAGAGTCAGGGGATCTGCCAGGAGCCTGAAAAGAGTAGGCATCCCTGACAGAGGGTCTCAGTTAAAAAAAGTCAGGCACAAGGCAAGACTAAGAAGTGAGCAACACAAAACCCGCAGCTGGAGTGAAGCTCAGCACGGAGCCTCCAGCTTCAGCCTCAGCTCAGAGCTCCTTCTCACTCAGATCCTGCATGGTTAGACCTGGGCCCCCCACCCGCTAATGGGCAGTGACAAAGACCCCAGGCTGGAGCAGGGGGCAGGGATGGCAGGATGCCCAGCACTTCCTCTCGGTTACCTCAGCCTCTCTGCCTCTTGTACCTTGAAACCAGTACAGCACCCGCCCTTGGCAGGATGTAACCACAGGGAGAGCAAGGCTGTTATTTGCAGCAATCAATAATAATTAAAATTAATTTTGAGTCTCCTGTCAGAGGGCAAATGTTACTTAGATCATTGTGATTCCGATTCGCCTTAAACATGTCATCAATATTTAGCAGAAGGGGAGAACTGGTTAGAGGTGAAAGATCGTAGTGACAGACGCCATCTCTGCCGCTGCAGTAACATCTAATCACTTACTGGTTCCAGCTGCAAGGCTGTGACCCAAATCCATCGTGTTCAATATGAAAATGTTAAAATATTTGAAGCTACATAGAAGTGTTTTAAACATAATATTACTTGATAAAAAGGGCATAAATAACATGGTTTAGGGATTGAGGGACCTGCTTTAAATCTCTAATTACCCTGCCTCTGATGTGCAAAGGCAGTCATACACACACACACACACAAATACATGCATACACAGACAGACAGACATATATACACATAAACACACATATATACACATCTATGGTGTGTATATATGTGTGTGTACATGTGTACACACAGATACACACACAAGACTGACTTATTTACCCAAAAGTACATACATACATGGGCTTCCCGGGTGGCTCAGTGGTAAAGAATCCGCCTGACAATGCAGGAGATGCAGGTTCAATCCCTGGGTTGGGAAGGTCTCTTGAATGAGGAAATGGCAACCCATTCTAGTATTCTTGCCTGGAGAATCTGATGGACAGAGGAGGCTGGCAAGCTATAGTCCATGGAGCTCTAAAGAGTTGGATGTGACTGAGCACATACACACACACACCCCCATACATACATATATAAACACACATAAATACATGTGTATATACACACACCTAAATACATACACACTCATAATGTATACACATACACACGTATATATACTCATGCCATAAGTATATACACACATACATAGATACACTCATGCAGGCATACATGCAGGAAAGTACAAGCAGATTATAATTTTTCAGCAGTAAGCAATGGTTTGTTATGACCAGGTCTTAATGTACCTGTCTCTTAACCAAAAAAAATTTTTTTGCCCTATTTCATGTAGTAAAGGCTTTTTTGGAAGAACTTAGAGGAACGGCACAGACCTTTGATGCAGATTGAGTTTCTCAAAATGGCAGCTTATGACCCTTCTGGATGGGGTAACATTGAGTTGTGGCTATTATATAAACATTAGTTGGAGTTTGATCATATTCCATTCATCCATGGCTAAATAGGTTTCTTTTTCCAATTAAAAAAACAATTCGTACACAGTCAAGAAAATGTGTGCAGTAAAGAGGGAGAAATTGTCCAACACCTCACCCAGCACATTCAAATTCTGCTAACATTTTATTTCTCTTTCCTTCAAATCTGTTTTTTCTATGGCTTGAAGTTGCTGGCTTTATTTTGAGCAATAAAAATAGATTTTTCTTGTTTTCTTTCTGATTCCTAAGACAGTGCAAACTATGTAGACAATTGAAGTGGTGCGTAAAATCATAAATGGAAGAAGAAACATCCCTCCCAATTTTGCCACCCAGCAGATGTCCCATCTCTCTGATTGCTCACGATGCTCCTATACACACATCCAAGTGCATTAGATTATTTAATAAAAACAGACTCTTAGGAGACATGCTGCTCGCAACTCACTCTCCTTCACTTATATTATGTCACAGAGATTGTTTTCAGTAAAGAAATTTAGAGTACTCTTTTATAGTGATCGTTTCAGATTCCATTGTTTCATAAGATCACTGAGAATCAATTCTTTGCTGATAGTGAATGGTTTAAATTGGGTGGGGCTAGAATAAATTGTGTCTTAGGAAAGGAGTTTGGGGCTATCATATGACCCTGCAATCCTATTCCTGGGCATATATCTAGAGAAACACATGATCTGAAAGAATACATGCACCCCAATGTTCATTGCGGCACTGTTTAGCCAAGACATGGAAGCAACCTAAATGTCCATCGACCGAGGAGTGGACAAAGAAGATGTGGTGCAAGGATACAGTGGAATATTGGCCATAAAAATGAATGAAATAAGCCATTGGCAGCAACATGGATGGACCTACAGAGTGTCATACTGAGTGAAATAAATCCCACAGAGAGAAATATCGTATGACATCCCTTATATGTGGGATCTAAAAAGAAGTGATAGAAATGAACTTGCAAACAGAAGCAGACTCACAGACTTAGAGGATGAGCTTATGGTTGCCAGGAGGAAGGATGCGGGGTGGGGGGCGGCGGGGGGATAGTTAGGGAGTTTGGGATGGACATGTGTACACTGCTATATCTAACATGGATAACCAGCAAGCTCCTATATAGCACAGGGAACTCTGCTCAGTATTACGTGACAGCCTGGATGGGAGGGTAGTTTGGGGGAGAATGGATATATGTATAGGTATGGCTGAGTCTCTTCCCTGTTCATTTGAAACTATCACAACATTGTCTGTTAATTGACTAATCCCCGATACAAAATAAAAAGTATAAAAAGAAAGGAAAGGAAAAGGAGCTCTTGGCATGGATTCACTGGAGAGGGAGGCATCTGAAGGCAATTATGAAATGGTTCAGGTGAAAATATCAGGTCTTGAAGTCACAGCAGTAATGATACGAGTGACAGAGCTGTGTACCAAAACATGGCTTATATTAATTAACTCAGTCTGAACAAAAGCACTACAAGGTGGGCACTATGTTATTTCCATTTTACAATGGAAGAAACTGAGGCACAGAGGTTAAATAATCTGTCCAAGGGCATAAACTAGAAAGTGACAGAATTAGGAGCAAACGCAAAGATTTTTACTCCAAAGTCTGTGATCTTAACCTCTATGCAACACTGTACACAAACAGGGATGGAAAAGAAAAGCTGTTGAGTAGATGCCAGGGGATTCAGATGAAGGGGTTGTTGGGAATCATTCAGCCTGTTTCCTTTACCTGCTTATGCTTTAAAACTCGCTAAACTCATCTTCCCCCAAAAGTGGGTATGTGGAGTTTTCAGTGCTACCCTGCTCTGCTGGTCCCCAAACAAGCCTACAGGGCTGCTTGTGCTGTGAATTGCCAGACTCCTGCAAGGCTATTGCCTTTATTCATAGAAGAGAGTAACTTCCTTTTTTTATTGAAAGATAGTTGATGTTCAGTGTTTCAAGTACACAGCAAACTGATTCAGTTAGACATGCATATATACTATTTTTCAGATGCTTTCCATTATAGGTTATTACAAGATACTGAATGTAGTTCCCTGTGGTAGACAGCAGGTCCTTGTTTAATTTTTATATAATATTGTGTATCTGTTAACCCCAAATCCCTAATTTATACCTCCCCACTCTCCCTGGGCTTCCCAGGTGACACTAGTAGTAAAGAACTCAGCTGCCTGTGCAGGAGGTATAAGAGATGCGAGTTCGATCCCTAGGTCGGGAAGATCCCATGGACAGAGGAGCCTGCTGGGCTACAGTCCATGCGGTCGCAAAGAGTCAGACGCAACTGAAGGAACATGGCACAGCACTTCTGCTTACCTGTCTGTAGCTCTACACCCGTATAGAGCGGTCTCTATGTATCTATCTAGATGACTGGATCAGATGGTCTTTACAGCTGCTGTGTAAATTCTCCCTGAATCAGTTATAACATCTTCCTGTTTCTGTCATTAAGTAAATAAAAATCTTTGACATGTGTTCATCTTTAAAAAAAAAAAAAACTGGAGAAATAGCAATGAAGTTTAAAAAAAAAACACAAAACTTTGTGGGGGTTAACTGAATAGTAGGAGATAGTGAGAAAATTATTTCAAAGGCTCTGTTCATGGGAAATGAGAGTGCAGTCTTTGCAGAGATCGAAGTCCCTAATGAGAACATTCCAGAACCACTTGAGAGGCCCAGAGGCGGTAAATTGTGGGGAATGGGCAGTACTTACCCTAAGGTTCCCAGGGAAATAAAGCCTGGAAGAGGAGGGCTTCTGATAGGGAGCGCAGCACATTCTGAGACCGCCCTGGGTCAGAAGCTTGAGAGGCTCGGATGCGGTTGCCTGCCTTTTAAAGCATGGCCTGGGGAAAGTCAGGGAGTAAAGCTGACCATCAGAGGAGCTGACTGAAGCCCAGGGGCTGCAGCAGAGCGGGGTATGGTCCTATTGTAGCATCTTTCTTTTCGGAAGCTCAAATGGCTTTACCCGGGAAACTGCTCAGCACTCCCCTCTGACATCGTTTATGGGCGCTGGCTCTTCCAACACAGATGAGAGCTGTGACCATCCACATGTACCCCGTTCCCCAGGAACTCCCCTCCCCATGACCCAGGCCAATTCTGGACCAGAGCCTCTGGTTTGAAGCAAAATGGATTCTAGGATACTAGTTCTTAGAGCATGTCTGCCACAGGAGAATTTCTGCTCGCCCGAGGGCCCATTCCTGGGTGACTCTTGCCAGTTTGGGCAGCAACTGTAAAGGTGGTGAGAAGAGATGCCTGAGCGTCTGACCCCAGCACGTGGTGACAGCGGGCATTCTCCATCACTCGCTTGACGCCAGCCCCCCTGACCCTCTCTTCCTGTGGTTTAGTTTCATGCTCACAGTAATCCCATGCGGAGGCACTGTGACACCCCATTTGCAGGTCAGGGAAGAAGATCCCAGCGAGATGAAGCAACTTGCCTGGAACCACAAAGAAGGGTTCCCCTGGCACCCCGGCCCTGGAGCCATGCCCACTGCCCGTGTTCTCTTGGAGCAGAGCAGAGGGATGTGGCCCCTCCAAGCTTTGCCCATGTCTGACCCATCTTATCCCCACTCTGCAGATAGAGGCGTTGTTACTGGTTTTGTTGTTTAGTCACTAAATCATGTCTGACTCTTTGTGACCCCATGGACTGTAGCCCACCAGGCTCCTCTGTCCATGGAATTCTCCAGGCGAGAATAACTGGAGTGGGTTGCCATTTCCTCCTCCAGGGGATCGAACTAGCATCTGTGCGTTGGCAGGTGGGTTCTTTACCACTGAGCCACCAGAAAAGCCCAAAGGTATTGAGCCCAGGCTGATTATAAGGCTCGGACAGAAAATGATGTGACCATCTGTCAGGAACTGGAGTGAGAAGTCCCACCCGTAAAGGAAAGCTAGAAACTTGACACAGAGTTCCCCCTGTGGAATCAAGCACAATGGTCCTCCACAGAGGGTTGAACTTGAGGGACCAGCTGAAATGTTGGCTTTCACCCATTAACAGGTCACAACAATAAATAGGTTCCAGTCAGCAGTTCATCCGGTGATCTTGGATCAAATGCCTGTCACCTGCAGGCGCCCTGACTCTAGCCTCAATCTGGGGGTGTCACTTCTTACCCACTAACCCAGAAGAAATGTCAGCAGTGTAGAGACAGGACCTCCACTGCCCAGGGTCATGGCAAGTGGGGTCTCAAAGCAGTTCCCCCAACCCACCCTGCAGTCCTTCCCTCTCAGAGAGGCTGGCCTTATCTTCCAAATACAGGGTGGGTAAGAGCTTTCACTGAAAGGAAGATTCCTCTACCCCAAAGAACATTCGTTTAGAAAAGCAATTTTTAAAGGACATTTTTTTTTAAAGTTTACTTTTGACTCATTTAAAAGACATTTGGGGAACTTCCCTGGTGGTCCAGTGGCTAAGACTCCACAGTCCCAAGGCAGGGGCCCTGGGTTCAATCCCTGGTTAGGGAACTGGATCCCATATGCCACAACTAAGACCCAGTGCAGCCAAATAAATAAATGAATATTTAAAAAATGAAAGATATTTGGGAGTAGGAGAAATTCAATGTTCCAGGCACAAACATAGGGATTGGGAGTGGGGCAGCGAGCAAAACAAAAAAATCCATCCCCTTTTAGGGCTTCTAGCACTTTCCTTTTTAAAAGATAGATTTTCAAGGAAATAACTGAGGTGTCTGAGTAGCATTTCTAGAGAACATTTTCCATGCAGAAAAAATGTTTAATGTGGCTAATTGATACCACCATCACGACCCCTAGAAGGGACTTGCTGTGCTTGAGAATTTATGTTTTTGTTTAATCATTAAAACAGCCCAGTTGGAGGCAAGTGCTGTCGTCCCTAGTCCAGATGAGTGGCCCAGGCTTGGTGGCATGGCTGATGGGGGCCAGCCTGGCTCCACCAGCCATGCCCTTGTTGCAGGAGAAGAGAACCCTGGTCCAATGACAGAGGTTAGAACCGTGTCCACAACTCCCAGAAAGCTGGGTGGTGGTTTATAATCGTTGTTTCATCAAGGTGGATGTCAGAGACAGCCTTCAGAATCTCAGGGCTCATGTGTGATTTAGTGGAGCTGCTAAACTTCCAGTATAAGAACTCGTCCTGCCGTGATCCACAGGACTCAGTAAAAGTTTCAGACCTCTGCCGGCACTTCGCGTCTGTAAACGATCAAAGAATGTGTTAATGAGATTTCCTGTGAAATGCAGAGGAATATAAACCCTTCCCCATCTTAACAGAAGTGTAGGGGTGTAACGTTTAATTCTTTGTTTATCTCTAAAGCGGCAGAATGTGGATGCCCTCTCCGTAACATGCTCGCGTTCTGCAGCTCTGCACAGCCCCACAGACAGCGTTTGTTAATTGCTGTTTTCTTATCCTTTTCCTTCTGCAGATGATCATTCCCGGGTGAGGCTGCAGACCGTAGAAGGAGACAACAACTCAGACTACATCAATGGAAATTATATTGATGTACGTATTCTGTGACTCAGTTGGTAAAGGATCCACCTGCGATGCAGGAGACCCAGGTTTGATCCCGGGTTGGGAAGATCCCCCTGGAGATGGGAATGGCAACCCACTGCAGTATTCTTGCCTGGAGAATCCCATGGACAGAGGAGCCTGGTGGGCCACAGTCAAAAAGAGTCGGACACAACTGAGTGACTAACACGGATTCTGACCTGTCAGTAAACCCAGCTGTTCTGGCACATAGCATCCTGTGTATCTGCTCCAAGACAGGTAGACACAGGTTCAACAAAACACAGCAGCCCTGTCCCATACGTGCAGAGCTTGACCGTCAAGAAACACGTCAGCCTCGGGCTGATGAGCCTCCCGCACCAACCCCCATGACAGTCTCTGCCCTCTTGGCCGCTCCATGCTTACGTGGACTAATAAATGGCATTTCCATTTTTGTCAATAACTTGGGTTATTTGACACTTGAAGAAATCTGTTTGCATATTAATAGGACAAAACTCTCTAATTCCTCATTCGATGATTTGCCGTCTCCTGTCATCACGGCACTTTTAAGTTGCCTTCAAAGTCGTCTGCAGCTGTTAACCAGGACTTCTGACACTCGCAAGACGTGTCATTAAATATGTAGGCTGCTTAATTATTGAAGCCTGCTTCTTTGTTCATTCTGCATCATGTTAACTGAATGTCTTACATTAGAATAAATTCTTTGGGAGACAGCATGTTTTCACTTGAAAGAATGAATGAAATCAAAAGTAGACTGAAAATCAAGGGAACACTGCCGTTACCTCCAAGGCCTGAGTTTAGACTGAAGAGATCTCAGCTCCTGAGGCATCGTCCTCTGCGCTTGGACTTCATGCTGGTTCTTAATCCACAAGCATTTCTTTGCACAGGTTTTATTCAGATATGTGGGTTCCTTTCTTATCTTTGTTGAGTATTACTAAGAATATTAGCATCACAATCACTAAGAGTTATCTAAAAATAACTCTTTGGAAAGGACCCTGATGCTGGGAACAGGTGAAGACAGGAGGAGAAGGGAGCGATAGAGGATGAGATGGTTGGATGGCATCACTGACTCGATGGACATGAGCTAGTGGGAAATAGTGGATGACAGAGGAGACTGGTGTGCTGCAGTCAGTCTATGGGGTTGCAAAGAGTCCGACACAACTTAGCGACTAAACAACAATATACTACAGGATATTTGGGTAGTGCTCATTGGGAAGGTTTGGCATTGGGGGTTATAGAGTTGAGGGTGGGGGCTGATGGAGGATTATTTGAAGAATAATTCATATCTCAGTCTTCATACACCCCTAGACCCTCCTTTTGCTAATGACCAAAAACGTACCCAACCCAAGGTAGAACTTTTTATTAACTCAGAGTTTCCTCCTAAGGCACACTGACTTATTCCTTTGTACAGGAAATGTTTAGGGAGAACTTGACAGGAATACCCAGAGGTGCCTGAGACCTGTTACCTTCTTCCCAAGGCCTCACAACTTAGAATCTGAAGCAAGAACCGTCTTGGCTGTGATGCTCCTTCCCTGGGGAAGAGTCCAGGGGAGCCCTGTTCATACTGCAGTCCAGCCCTCCACCCCTTGGGGTCCTTGAGCAGAGGGACAGTGTCTGGTCCTGCTGTATTCTGCCCCATCACAGGCTAGGATGCTGTAAGCCCTCAGCGTCTTCTGAGTCACCGTGTGAGCAGTAGCTGTGATCAGATTAGGCTTGTCCTAGGGGCCTTTTGGACTAAGCTTGAAAGGACAACTGTGTAAGGATTCCGGTGGTCCAGGAGTGAGCCACAGCTACTGAAGCCTGCAAGCCCTAGAACGTGTGCTCCGCAACAGAGAAGCCACCACAATGAGAAGCCCGCGCACCGCAACTAGAGGAAGCCCGTGTGCAGCAACAAGACCCAGAGCAGCCAAAAATAAAGATAAAGGGAAAAAAAAAAGAACGGCAGAGTAGGGACACAGAGAGGGGAGGACATGAAAGTCATGAACATACTAGACTCATTCGTCATTGTTTTTAATAGAGAAAGAGTCAGTATTCAGGGCCACTTTTCACTTAATCGGTGAGATTTTATTGAGCATCTATTACATGTCAGTAACTGTTTGAGTTGCTGGTGTTGTAATTGTGAACAATTCAAGCCAAAACAGAATACTAAACACTGACATAAGGGACCTAACGATCTAATGGGGAGAAAGAGACCATAAATGAAACAAGTCATTGAAGTCTGGTATATTGGACATCAGGAGGAACAGAGTGTCTGGAGTTGGCTCCACTGAGAAGGTGGGCATCCAGACCAGGTGGGTATCTCAGGGGTTGAGCCTCCAGGCTTGGAAGCAGCCCCAGGAAAGGCCTGGCTGAGGAGCACGCCTGGCAGATGTGGAGGGATCTGAAGGGGGTGGCGTCCAAGTGGTGGGGTGAGGGAGGTCATGGGCAGGTGACTGCATGGCAGTGAGGAGTTGGGCTCTTCCTGTGAACCAGGAGGTCAGAGGGTCAGTGCAGAGGAGTGACTGGATCTGGAAGTGAGAGGAGAGTGAACTGTGGGGTGGCGGGAGTCAAAGTAAGGATGGCTGATGGTGACCTGGCCCATCAAATGACCCTCCCCTCTCCCAGCACCTTGCAGACCCACACAGACAGTGGTGAGTCCCGCCAGGTCCTGTCTCGTGGAGCTTATCAGCTGACAGGAAATGAGCGCCCATCAAAATAACCCTGCTTTGTATCTATTGTGACTCTGTGTCAGAGACCTACTCCCAGTCAGGGTAGAGAAAAATGTGTCTGCTTTGGTTGTTCACTCTTGTAGACTTGCTTTCAAGAGCAAAAAGACCTAAGTGGTCTGAGAAGTTGGCGTTTCCTCTCCAGGTCTCTTTGCTCTCTTTTCCAGCTGGCTTTGGGCAGTGTTTTGTGCCTTCTCAGGGGAGAGAAAGAAGTGTTAAGGTCTGTGGCAACATTATACGTTCGTGCACGTGCTCAGTCGCTCAGTTGTGTCCGACTCTTTGTGACCCCATGAATTATAGCCCACCAGGCTCCTCTGTCCATGGGATTTCCCAGGCAAGAGTACGGGAGTGAGTAGCCATTTCCTATTCCAGGATGTTATGTGTTACCTGTGTGTCATTTTCTCTAAGTTGGCTTAACTTGCCCAGATATCGGTCCTGCAATGTCCATGTGCCCTTCTTGCTTTGGTCTCAATTTTCATCTTTCCCCCTTCTTGTAGGATCATGATAAAAGGAAGGGGTCTTGCAGAAATTCTGCTTCTTTAAATTCCTGGTCCTGTTACAGCATCATGTCTTGGTATCTGTAATGTTTAAAAATGATGTTTGGTATACCCACTCCAGTATTCTTTCCTAGAGAATCCCATGAACGGAGAAGCCCTGGCCAGCTATAGTCCGTGGGGTTGCAAAGAGTCAGACACGACTGAACGACTAAGCGCGGCACACAGCACATTACTATTGATGTGACTGTCTATACCAATATAACAGAATATGAGTTAAAGCTCTGTCACATTGCCAGTAACATCCCAAACACAAAGGAAATGCTATTGCACATTCCTAGCCAGTTTGCACTCTAATCAGAGTCGTGGTCATGTTATTTCAGAAAATCCATACGTTGTTAGTGTTTATTGCTCATCCGTCATCTCTTAGCCAGTGTGTGATTAAGTTACTCACCCACTCCTCACCGTGCAGGCATCAGAACTGTTACACATTGACGCACCTAGGCTTATTAAGAGTTGCTCAGTGGTCCCGAGTCTGGTAATGTAACTTCCCGGTGATGCAGCTGTTGGTATTTGAAAGTGCATTCATTTTGGCAAACTTAGTATGTGACTTCTGTGCTGCTTATTGATTTTCAAGTTTGTCTAATATTCTTTCTCATTTATTGTTTAGGGTTATCATCGACCCAATCATTATATTGCTACACAAGGTAAGTTGATTCCAGCTTTGATGTCTTTTTTGGTTGTTTGCCCACTCTCTGTCATTTCATACCCAGCTCACCCTCCCTGGGAACTCTGTCACATGCTGCTGCAGCCCTGGGGGCTGATCGCATTTCCAGCCATCAACACATGCACTCCTGGTTTCCCATCGGAGGTCTTGGCGATGTAATCATTCAGTTAGAACTTCATATTGAGATCAGTAGAGGAAATGTGTTCATCAGTTAATTATGGAATTAACTCTGCCTGCCTTAGCAATTAATCTGACATTTGCTAGAATAGATGTATAGATATTCATTGAAGAAATAGATACCGGATATTCTATGTATAAAGACCTGAACTGGTCGCTGCTGAGGATGCGAGCCGAATCCAGCAGGCACCCTTATTACATCGGTGTGAGTTAGTAGGGAAGACGTGTGCATATACTGTATACTTAAAACCTTGTGTGAAATCAACACGACATTGTAAAGCAGTTATCCTCCAATTAAAAATTTTTTAAAAGCTTAAAAGAAAAAAAATGCCAGCATCATGGGTCCCTTGTGAAAATTAAATAAGATAAATGACACCTATTTCAATACTGTTACTATTACTATAATATTTATATGATTAATATAAAATATATGATTGGTATGTGATTATATGACTAATATAATAGATATTACATAAATGCATATTTATATTAATATATCAATATAAAATCAATATATTAAATCTATAAGGTTAATATCTACTAAATTTATATTGATGTATAAATATAATAAATATTAATATAAATATTATAATAAACATTAATATTATTATTTTTAAAACACCTTTTGTGAGAGGTACAGATAAGGTGTTAAGGAAATTCAGAAATTCAGACAAGAAACAGGTCACTTTCAGGTGGGATGATTCAGAAGCAGCCTTGTGACAGAGGTGAGCATGGGCGGGGAAGGTGTGATTGGCAGAGACATCACGAGCAGCAATCTGAAAGCAGCAAGTCCATGCTCCTGGGTAGAAGGCAGTTGGTGTCTCACCGTGGCGAAAGGAAACGGAAGGCCAGAGGAACGTGTCGGGGAAGTTCATGGCGTGATTTTTTTTTTAATTTATTTAATTCAAGTACAGTTGACGTCCAGTGCTGTGGTAATTTCTGCTGTAGAGCAAAGCGGTTCAGTTGCACACATTTGCATGGCGAGGCTTCGGTACCGTCCTCCCCACCAGTGATGGGGCGGGTCATCTGTGGAGAGTGAGGATCGTGAGAGCCTGAGGCTTTCAAGAAGAGGTTGCTGAGTCAGGACAAGGTGAACAGAGGAAGTGCTGGGAAACGGAGACACCCACTCGGGTGGAAGTGCTGGGGACGAGTGAAGAGTGAGTTCTCTGGGTTGTATCACTTAATCATTGTTTCGGTAACACATCATATCCCAGAAACAGGCATGGGGAAACCAAACGGATGCAACCTGCCACCAGTTAGGGGTTGGCAGGGAGGTGCCTGAGAAAAAGTCAAGGATACCAAGAAATCATGAGTGTAAAGTCTCAAATTGGAGGCAGGGAGGCCTGAGTGTCCACTGGGCCCCAAGGAATGGGGAGGCGCTGAAGGATTGAGGCCAAGGTCGGTGGCGAGTCGGGAGGTAGAAGAGGTGGTCGTAGCCAGAGACCAGAGTCGCGGCGCCTAGAGCAGCGGTGTCCAGCAGAGCTCTCTGCTCTGGTGGAAATCTTCTCTGTGTCGTCCAGTATGGTGGCCACTGGTCATCCATGGCCAGTGATACTCAGAGTGTATCTACTGCGAAGAGGGACTGGATTTCAAGTTTCAACAGCTGCATTTGGCTCGTCCCCATTGGAGGTGTCAGGCAACAGAGCTCTGGGGCAGACAGTCTCTGGGTGTGGCCGGAATTATCCTCCTGATCCCCACGGCCACAGCAAAATCCTGGGGGGCACCACTCTCAGAGGCCAGTGCTGTGTCGTCATGTCTGGATGCTGCACTTGGGTCCAGTGTGCGTCCTTCCCTGGAGTGAAAGCAGCAGTGCCTCCCTCCAAGGTCACTTTTGTTGTCAGAAGGAGAACCGCATGGACAGTGCCCACTGTGAGCCTGGCAGAAGCCCGGCCCTTGGTCGGAAGTGCTAAGGGCTCCAGAAAGCATGCACTTGGTTTGTCTCACATCTGGGACAGAGCGAGGACGTCTGGACTTGAGTCCAGCCCTGGGAGCTTCCAAACAGAGCAGACCAATACTGGGGCTTCACACCTGTCCTCTAAGCTGTCAGAATGTTCACGAGTCAGGTCATAACAGCTCTGGTTTATATATGGGATGATTATTGGACATTTGCAGTTTTTACAAATTTACATGAACATTTTGTTGCAAAATATACAAAACACTCCTGAGTTCTTGTCGAGCAGTCCGCATTCTCAGAGAAAGTATAACCAGAAAATTAAATCTGATTTAAATGTCCACAGTTGAGGGCTGTAGATTCATGTGACCAAATAGCCAATGGAAGTACAGATTGAAGACCCCAAAGTCCTACATGGGGCCCCTCCCTCGTTTATCCTCTCTGCCCCTCTGTCCCCAAGGGAGGTCACCCCTGGAAGAAAAAAAAAATGCCATAACAGAAGTCACTTCCTGGCCCCATTAGAAGTAGTTTGAATGATACTTATTTGCTCTGCAGCTGTCATTGGCAGCCTTCACCCTATCAAGTATTAATGAACAGATATATTTGCAGACAGATGAGAGATGGCAGATGTCCTCAGTTTGAAGGAGACCACCACAGTGCCCTTTAGCAGAGAAGGGCCCCCCACACCCTACGGAGCATGGCCCTTTCCTCAGTGACTGGTGGGCCACAGGCTGGACTTTAAAACCTGGCAGTTCTTGCATCACTGTTGCTGGTGCAGGAAGAGGAGGAAATAAGCTGATTTTTCATCTGATGTTCAGTCCAGACAGTACCCGTCCTGTTACGAGTAATACCTTCAGACCATGATGTTCGGATTAAAAAGTCAGAATGTCTTTTCTCCAGTGCACCACAGGCACAGTGTAACTGGTGGCCTCGGGTAGCCAGTGATAAAGATTTCTGCTCGTCAGCAGTAATCGACCAGGACAAGATGGAACATGTGCGTGGGTGGCCAACAGAATCACAAACAGCCTGATTCTAAATCCAACAAATGGAGTGATGAAGACTAACAGGCAGATGCCATGTTTAAATCCCTCCTTGCTCTTTTTGCCTCTCTACTTGGCACTGAGACGAGTCTTTAAAATCTGTTCACAGCAGGAACCCCTGAAACTACACGAATGGTCCATTTTCCTGACAACCAGTTCTATCCCCAAGAGTTGGAAATACATAGATTCCTAGCAAGTCCCCTCAATGCAGAGGGCATGTCATGACCATATCCCTTCAGTCTCTCCCCCTCCTTCCACTTTATTGATTTTTCTGCAAGTAACTGACTCTGACCTTTGGTGATAACGGTAATGTTTCTGCAGATTGAAGGGACCACATTCAAGCCAGAGTGGTGGCTTTTTTGAGTGTGTTCTTCCCGTCTCCCCACCCTTTAATTGTTCTCCATGTGGCAGTTAATATATTGATGCCCTGATGTTCACTGCATCACATCTGCCTGGCCAGCTATTAATACAGTTATAAACTTAGAACTAAGGACCTGGCACACAGGGGTCAAAGGACAGAAACTCATGTTTGTAGCTGGCTGTCCACACTCAGAGCCAGGGTAGAGCTGGGGGTTCAAAAGCTGGTTCACAGAGGCAGTACCCACTCAGGTGGGTGGAGTCACCCTGAATGGATCATAATCAATCAGAAGATGCCCCACAGAGACCACCGGAGAGACCACCACACAGGCCGTGAGCCGGAGGAAGCTGTGCACATCGGAACCACTCCTCCACAACCATTCGCCAACTCAGGGTCATGGAGAAAGGAAAGGCAAAGAGTTGTGTCCGGTTCTTTGCAACTCCACAGACTGTAGCCCACCAGGCTCCTCTGTCCGTGGGATTCTCCAGGCAAGAATACTGGAGTGGGTTGCCATGCCCTCCTCCAGGGCATCTTCCCGACCCAGTGATCCAACCTGGGCCTCCCACATTACTGGACCGCCTTATTGTCTAAACCACCTGGAGAAAGGTTCTCTTTACTATTATTTAGGTTTATTTTTCAAACTGACTCAAGGGTCCTGCTTCAGAGAACTCAGGAAAGGTGGTGCGAGGTAGTTACAGAAGAAATGGCTGTAAGTCTGTGGTGGACACGGCTGCCCACTCCCTCTGACTCACATCCCAGGTTCCTCTGTGGGCTGGAGACGCATGGAAACACGGGGGGATCCTGCCCAGAGGATCTTCCTGCATCACAGAATCTGGGGTTCATGTTGCAGTTTAGGGGTGGGGCACCTGCACTTGCCCGGGGTCTCAGAGGAATGGGGGCAGGTGTTAATGCAGAGGGTAGGCCAAGTGGGAGGACACCTGAGACCCAGGAGGAATGGGGGCCCAGAGGAGACTGCTGAAAGGGGCGTGGCACCTGGGTTCTTCTTAGTTGCTGGTTGAAATGGATCACTACTCAGGAAAGTTCACACAGACACACAGTTTTTCATGGAAGTGTAGGCATGCTCTGACCTTCTACAATCCAGCCTGAAAAATTCTATGCCCCCCAGATTAAAACCCTTGAATTGGGGTGGGGGCTGCTAAGAGAAAAGAACCAACGGGTAAAGTGACGACACTGATTAAAAGGCTTTGAACAAGGAGCTTTGTTAACGAATGGCAGAGAGGCAGGGAGGGAAAAGGAAGGGTGTTTCTAAGCTGTGTGGTGGTGAGAACAGTGCTTTAAGAAGATTAGTTAGTGTGGAGTTATCCTGGAAAGAAAAACCTGGAAACAAAGATAGCAGGGAGTAACCACAAGAAAATTTGGGGTAGAAATGAATAGTTCAGGCAGCAGTAATGACAGGAATGCAGCTGTAGTTTTTATTTTATTCAATGATCCAGGTTGCATATGACTAAAATATGTTTTCTAATATTAAATACAGTATGTTCTAGTTTCAAAACTGTTCATTTTTAAGCATGTTTCCTTCTCATTTAAGAAAATGCAATCAATATATTTGCTTTATGTTTTAGTAGTTAGGGTTGATATACTATTCTTTCTGAAACACAACTTTTTTCTTTGTCCATTCGTTCAGTAAATATCAAGTGCTATTTATGTACTAGGCTTTGTGCTGTAACTAATTTAAATGTAATTTCCATCCTCTGACCATTTAAGATATTACTTGTCTAATTTCATAAATAGAATACTTGAGGCCCATGGAGAGAAGCAGGGGTTGAATACAGAACTAATGCCTAGCTGAGTGCCTGTGCCGCGCAGTGTACGTCTCTCTGTGTCTGGGTAATGTGTGATCCCCCCGGGGCACTGCGTGCTGCCACTTACGTGGGCCTCATGAAGGTCACCCCTCAAAGTCACATGATGAATCTTTTATGAAGTGAATCTAGGATCCAACCCTTCCCTTCTAAGTAACCAGTCATGTCCAACCCCACAGACTATAGCCTGCCAGTCTCCTCTGTCTATGGAGTTCTCCAGGCAAGAATACTGGAGTCGGTTGCCATTCCCTTCTCCAGGGGATCTTCCCAACCTGAGAATCATACCTAGGGAATGAACCCAGGTATCCTGAATTGCAGTCAGATTCTTTACCATCTAAGCCACCAGGGAAGCCCTTTCTATATAGCAGTTCTCTAAAAGCAAGTTTTCTATGATATGTTCATATCTGAAAACAGCTTTTAATTAAAATGGTCTTAAATGTCCTGAACTATGACTCTGAGTATTTGAAATTGCCTTGTTCCCAAGTGGGCCTCTGGACACCTGTCTGGAAGACCTGCTGGTCCAGGGCTTAGCTGGTCCAAGGAGCTAATGCTGATGGTGGCAAAGAGACTCAACATGGCCAGATCAAGGCCAACTTCAGAATTCCAGTCAGGTGGCCAACCCTGTCGAATTAGCATAATTCAGGAAAGAAAAAATAATGAAGTAGCTGTCGGGAGCCAAACTGTATGGATTTTCACAATCAAGGGTTAGAAAGATATTCATCTTTCCTGCTCGGAGACTCTGAACGCTCAGAGTTCAGAGTTTCAGGGCACCAAGTCATACTGGCATAGACGCAGGAACTGACAGAGAAAACGTGATACCAGGTAGTTACTTACTGTCCATCGGACAGAACTGCCCCAGCCTGGCAAGGGCAGTCTGCATCTCAGGCCAGCCAGAGAGGTAGATGCTTCGGCAGAGGCCACTTCCTGGCTTGCATCCGAAGAAGAACCACAGAGTTTACACACTGATCCGCAAGCATCTATCTGCCCATGGCCTGGTGGAGAGCGGGCATGAAGCAGATGACCAGTGGGTTGGCAGCAGCCAGGGAGGGAGTGAAGGGAAGAACAGACGAGCAAATGGGGGGTTGCCGGCCATGTGCCCGACACCAGTCAGGACTGGAATATTCCACCCAGGCCACAAGATGCCTCCTGCTGGCTTGATGACGTGTCTACTGACACAGGTGGATTTTTGTCTTCAATATATGTGACTCCTCTCTAAGTTAAGGACTGGTCAGCTCCTATTCTGGTGGACACTTTTTCTTTTGACGTGTCAGTAAATTGAGGCACTGTTTTTGGAGACAGTCCATCTTGTCAAAGTCACTTAGTTTAGCTCCCCTCTGACTCTGTTGGTGCATATATAGTCACCTCCATCTACACCTTAGATGGTCAGTCTTACTTGTCCATAATTATAATCTTGAAAAAGAGAAACCTGAAACAGATTTCCTCCGAAGACTTTGAGCAAGGGGCAGACTTTCACATGAAAATAATAGGGGCTTCCCTGGAGGTCCAGTGGTTAAGAATCCGCCTTGCAATGCAGGGGACACAGGTTTGATCCCTGATCCAGTAAAATCCCAGCTGTCTTGGAGCAACTACGCCCGTGTGCCACCACTCCTGAAGCCCACGTGCCCTAGAGCCTGTGCTCCACAATAATAGAAGTTACTGCCATAAGAAGGCTGCACACTGCAACGAAGAGTAGCCCCTACTTGCCGCAACTGGGGAAAGCCAACATGCAACAACAAAGACCCAGCACAGCCAAAACATAAATAAATAAGGCTCTTTAAACAATAAAGGAAAGGAAAATAATAAAAATGTGGGTCATGAACGTTTACAGTGAAAATACCTTCAGGTCCTCCACTACTGTAGAACAGTTGAAAGCTGTTGAAACTTTTCATTCTGTTTACTCTTCATCTGTTTTTCTTCTGAATTTCATCCTCATACCCTGTGTGGTATGAACATTGTTAATAAGGGTTTTCAGGAAGATGACTATGGGTTATGTTTTCCCAGGCATCTGAAGCAGTAAATACCAGTGCTTAGAACAGGACACCGCTTCACTCAGCAGGTCAAGACTTGTCAGAGGGTCAATGCAAGTCCCACACACTCTGTAAAGAGCTTTTGTCTCCTGGGTTCTGGCCTCCAGGTGGAGATGAACACTTGAAATTATTTCTCAGTAGAACTGAAACATTTTTTTTATATCCAAAGCTAAGCCCTCAGTAAACATCTTTTGTTTTTATCCCTCCAAGCACCAGCTCTGCACGCTCCTCAAGTACAGATTCTCCTTTAGCTGCTATTGTTCTTCCTGCTGAGCGGTTCCCCCATTATCAGGGGGTTGTAGGTCACGTTTGGATTCACTTATCATATCCTACTGAAGATTGGCTGACAAGTATTGGTCAGTAAATTGGAATATTCTCTGGTCTGCAAACTTCAGGAGGGAGGCTGTGAGGAAGTGTGACTTATATGCAGACCTCTGAGGAGGTCTCAGTATCCCTGACACCCAGGGCCATGCCCTCCACGTGGGGCCCACCTGCATCTTACTCTCCATCTGCAGATCTTCAAGGCAAAATGAACAGGCGCAAGGAACAGCTTATCCACAAACTTGCTCTGAAACAATAATTTTTCTTCAGCAGGTTAATTTCAAAGCTACCGACCAATGAGCCCAAAGGTCTGATCACAGACATCGCTCAGCCCTGTGCTCTTCTTAAACTCAGTTGTTAGAAGGGAGAACATTTAAAGCCAGCTTGAGAATAAAAGGATGAAACCTTTTATTAGAAATTAGACCATGTTAGATACCGTCCACCGTGTTGTCCTAGGTGCTACGGTGGAAACACTTCCCTCCAGGAAGGGAACCTAAGTTGATACAGAATAATTGGAAGATAGATGATGTCCTGCAGGTTCTGGATCCTTGAACCAAATGTTTTTCAAATCTTTCAGAGTAATTTAGAAGTGTTCCTGTTTTGTTTTTTAATATTCATTTATTTGGCTGCATCAGGTCTTAGTTTTGGCACATGGGATCTTCCGTTGCAGCACACAGACTCTGTAGTTGCGGTACCTGGGCTCAGTACTTGTAGCGAGAGGGCTTAGTTTCCCTGCATCATGTGAGATCTTAGTTCCCCAACCAGGGACTAAACCCGTGTTCCCTGCATTGCAACGTGGATTCTTAACCACTGGACTACCAGGAAGCTCCCAGAAATGTTCCTCATTTAAAGTAGAAAAATTATAGCACCTTTTAGAGCTGGTAAAAACTTTAAAAATCTTTTGTCGTCGAAGCAGTTGGAACTTAAAGCACCAACAGCTTTAAGTGACTCTCATCCATGTCCGCTCAAATGAGTCACATACAGAAGGCTTTGTGAACTACACGGGTGAGCATTCGTACTTGAATAGGGCTTATGCCAGGTTTAGCTTAGGAGGAACATCCTGGGTTTCTGGCCTCCTAAGGTGCCTCAGTCAACAGTGAGGAAGAAATAGAAGGTCTCATCATTCTCCCAGGTTCAGCTCTGAAAGAATGGAGCAGTGACTAGTGCCAAGGTGTTTTTCTCCAAGGACTGGCATTCCCCCACCTTCACCCACTTTTGCAGAGCCAAGCTGTTGCTTTCAGGCCTAGTCCATTGAAAACTGAACCAGTATTTCTGTGCATCTGTCAAGGGCCTGCTAAGTGTGGAGTTGGGGACAGAGCATGACTCAGGAATTAGACAACGTGGCAGCGAGCTGTTACCAACCTGTGAGTTTGCTGCAGTGTCAGATTTGGGCAGGACTTCAGCTGTTTCTCTCTCCCAGCCCGAAACCGTTGAGCTGGTGGAGCAGTGAGCCCTGATGCAGCCCAAGAATCACTCTTCCTGAGTCTTGGGACCAGGACCCTTTATTGCCCATCAAGGTGGTCTTGGATGAGTCTCTCAAGGCAGCAGACTTGAGGAAGTGTCTAGCCATTGCAAGCTCTCTTTCTTGCCTTCTCACTCAAAAGGATACTTCTGGAAACTTCCCGATACCATTGAAAACTCAAGACTGCCTTCACTCTGCTCTGTCTGGGGCGTCAACTTACCTCTATTTTGTTCATTTATCAGATTTATTCTCTTTTGTCTCAAATAAAAGCGGATCCCACTTGTGCACTGAGAAGAGCTTAATTAAAGAAGAGAGTGACTAAGGAAAGCCTTTATGTCTCCGACAGTGGCCCCTGAAGCGTGTGCAGGGAAGTTTTTCCCTTTGTCTTGCTTCTTCTTGACAGAAGGCAGGCGGGTCCTTTGGGTCACCCAGCCCCTCCACGCTGAACGCTGCCATTCTTTTTTTTTTCTCCTTGATTGCTTCTCTCTGTGCCCCTCTTTGGAGCGTGAACAAGCACTCAGAATGAGTACACGAGGCTTCTCTTTGGAGACGGGCCTGATGGATGTTCTGCGACTCAGCCTGCAGGAGACTCTTGTGCTGTGAGCATCTGTCATGTTCCTCCCTCCCGAGGCTGCAGACACTTTCTCGGCTGCCTCCTCCCAGCTCTTCGAGCAGTGTTTCCGTCCAGCTTGCCGCGGGGATCAGGAACCGTCAGATCCCCAGGAGTGCGTCTCTGTACCTGAGAGTGGGCTCTTGCCCTTCTCTGCCGACCACCTGTCCTCTACCACGAGCTCTTCTTTGGAGGCCTCATCTTTGTCGCCACTTGGATCTGATTTATCTGCTGTATCCTTCAGTTTCCATGTCAAGAACAATAGCAGCTTTTGCATCCTCGTTCACAGTGGTAGGTCTTCCCAGGCTGGCACAGTGGTAAAGAACCCACCTGCCAACGCAAGAGATGCAGTAAGATGCAGATTCTATCCCTGGGTCTGGAAGATCCCCTGGAGTAGGAAATGGTAACCCACTTCAGTATTCTTGCCTGGAAAAATCCCATGGACGGAGGAGCCTGGCAGGCTACACTCCACGGGGTCACAAAGACTCAGACACGACTGAGCACACACCCAGACTTGCAATCCTGTTCACAGCGGTACCACTGCCAGATAGAAATGTTCATGTAACTGCTGGGAATGTGTGATTCTAGAGGAGGGCTGGGTTTAGTCCAAAAGGAAAAAAATCCAGTTTCAGTTCAAAGTGAAACCCGTGGCAGAACAATAGTTGACAACCACCCTTGAAAGATGGAGCTTCCTAGGTGGCTCAGTGGTAAAGAATCCACCTGCCAATGCAGGAGACATGGGTTCAACTCCTGGGTCGGGAAGATCCTCTGGAGAAGGGAATGGCTACCCACTCCAGTATTCTTACCTGGGAAATCCCATGGACAGAGGAGTCTGGCTGGCTACAGTCCATGGGATTGCAAAGAGTCAGACAGGACTAAGCGACTGACACTTCCACTTCACTTTCACTTCAACAGTTCACTCAAGCAAAGGGGGTTTCAGAAATGCCTTGGAACATTCTAGTCCTGCCAGGAGTCACCCTGTTGCTGGTTTTTGTTTGCAAATATTCCTTTGTTTTTGCAACATGGTCACAATCCAATCTTTGAAGTCTATGGATTTCATTTGGCCCTAAGATTCCTTGATATACAAACATGTTTTATGTCAGTAACCAGGACATGGCTTTTACCCCTGCCAGAGATGGTGGAGCAGAATGGTTAGTTAGAGAGTAGACACTGACGTTACACTGTTGGAGCTCAGACACCAGCTCTGCCAGCAGTCTCTCCACAGGTATTAGCTGAAACTCTTGTCATCATTCCACTGATTCCAAAGACACAGCTCTCAAAGCACATAGGCAGCCAGGCTTTAACCCAAGTGTAGCGTATGCTCACGTCGTCTTCATAAAAGCTAATACATCCTACACCTGTTCATGCTTCTTCCAGGATGTACCGAAGGGAACCACTTAGGTTTTCACCAGCATCCCACATTCCCCTCCAGAGTACAAAAACAATCGTCACTGTTATTGACTTTTAAACAGATGTGGGTTGCAAAGACAATAAGCTGTCATCCACTGCAGAAAGCACATTTTCCTTTGGCTTTTGAAGTCTTGCAGACATTGACCATTTCTGATTGCAACAAAGGACACCAGTGTGGGGTCCTGCAGGCCTCTCTGAAGCATCCTTAGGGTCAGGTTACAGGGAAGTGAAAACAGCTTAATTCCAAACTGAACAAGTCCCTCTCCAACAGGCTTCATCCAAACCAATTTCTGATCTTAGAGTCACACAGGATGCTTTAGAGAGCAGCTTTGGAAGCCAAGAAACCACTAGAGAAGAAAATGGAGCTGAGCAGTGATCTGGGAAAGAGAACAGATGACGAAGAAGCAGAGAGGGAGTTACAGGAAGACGGAGGGAAGACCTGTGCTCTAGGCCTGTTTCTGCAGCCTGTGTTGGGTGGAGCCGGCAAGGCAGACTCCAGCTTCTGCTTGGCTGACCAGATGCCTCAAAGTGGCTGATCTGCACCAGGAAGCTGGGAGATAGAGTAGGGCTGGAGGAAGAGGAATTCTTGCTCCAGGCCACTGGGATCAGCGTCACATAGTGGAGGCCCAGGAAAGGTGGGGGTTCCTTGATCCTTGCACGTTAGCTTAAGAGAAAGACCATGGAGTGCGTCATTGATGTGTGTACAGTGATTTTAAAAATTAGTGTTCTTTTTAAAGTAGAATAACATTATCACGGTTAATATGTTCTTTAAAATAAAAAACCCAATGAAATATTTACATGCAAATAAAATGCAGACATTACGCTAGAAAGTAATTGTGGCTTTGAGTCCTTGCAGGTGACCCCACCCTGACCACCCCCCAAGCCCCCCTGTTCACACAGAGGAAAATGAAAGGGATAGTAACAATTTTTCCAGTAATTTATTAGCAAGTTTCCAAAACAAATTTTCTAGCAACACAGAGACCAATTTTATTCTGCTTTTCTTTTCTAACAGAGGTTTTGTTGTAAGTTTTCTTAACATTGAGAACATTGGTACCACATTGAAGAATCTCTTAATTTTGACTATGTCAGTGTTTTATAAGTAAAAATATGTTTGTTGGTTTTAACAAAACCCTGCTAGCGATTTAAATCATCACATGGCAGATGTGCTATGGGAGCACCAATGTTATTTCTAATATGACTTTTTATTTTTTAGCCTTTATTCAGGATTTTATTAACACTTGATTCTATCTAAATGGTTAGGACTATTTGTGTATCAGAAATAATTTATTTTAAGGATGGTCTTGTAGATTTTTTCCTTTGACATGTCTCATACAAATTAATTTTAACACATGTTGCTTTTGTTTAAGAAGAAAGAAAACTTCTAAAAATATCATTTCAAACTTTGGTCTAAAAGCCACTACTTTCATTTATTTTTGTTTCAAGGTCTTACTTGGAGAGGGCAATGGCACCCCACTCCAGTACTCTTGCCTGGAAAGTCCCATGGATGGAGGAGCCTGGTGGGCTGCAGTCTATGGGGTTGCAAATAGTCGGACACAACTGAACAACTTTCAATTTTCACTTTCTTGCATTGGAGAAAGGAATAGCAACCCACTCCAGTGTTCTTGCCTGGAGAATCCCAGGGATGGCAAAGCCTAGTGGGCTGCCATCTCTGGGGTCGCACAGGGTCGGACACGACTTAAACGACTTAGCAGCAAGGTCTTAAAGTAGCGGGTAAGAGAAAGGAAGAGGTATTCAGAATACATGACTCATTTTAAGTTTACTTTTTTTAGAAATGTGCTTCTTTATCTGTTTTTGCTGTTGACTTGAGACATAATTAAAAGTGGTATGGAAATGCATGAACTTTGTCCTTATAAAGATAAATTAAGGAAAACCACAATAAAAATTATGAAAGCTATTAGAAAATTATAACAGAAAAGAAACTATAATAATGACTAATCAAGATAGGATGAACTCATATTGGAACTAAGATACTAGACAACACAAAGATGAAAAATGGTAAGGTGATGATTAGAATTAAATATGAAGTTCCTGGCATCTCTTTGGAATATAGTAGGTATTGTTTAACATATCTTTATTCATGCTGGTGTGCTAGTATTAGTTGCTCAGTTGTGTCCGACTCTGCAACCCCATAGACTGTAGCCTACCAGGCTCCTCTACCCATGGAATTCTCCTGGCAAGAATACTGGAATGGGTAGCATTCCCTTCTTCAGGGGATCTTCCAGACCCAGGAATCGAACCCAGGTCTCCTGCATTGCAGGCAGATTCTTTACCTTCTGAGCCATCAGAGAAGCCCCCTATTAAATAATGCCTACTATATTATTCTCTGTTGTTCTTAAATATTGCATAATTACTTCTAGCTGAATAAGTGAATAAGATAATAGTCAGAGTATTAACCAGAGAAGAGCCAGAGATTGAAGGGTTATGACAGACACTACAAAGATTTCCAGGCTCTTTTAGGTTTTATATGTAGCCTGTCCATTAGTGTTTGGTTTATACCAGTTTTCTCATAAGTAAGTCTGACATGACCTTTCGGGGTCCAATCAGGATTTCTTATGTTCTGGTTCTGCACCTGAAAACCGACATCCCATGACTAGTTATCTAGAGAAAGCCGAGGATATTTGCACGGCTCATATTGGCACACTTCCTTGTTTCAGTCTGAAAGAATTTTAGGGCGTGGTTTGAGTGCTGTGTCCCATCCAGGAGAATGGTATGTCCCAGAGGGACGGATGCAGCACACACGGTGGATGCCAAGTTTTCTCAGATGTAAGAGGAGCACACACACCTTGTGAGCCAATTCAGGAGACATAGGGTGATCAGCAAGTTCCTGCTCACCAATCAACTATGCTTCAACTTAAAAAGGAAAACAAGTAGAAAATTAAAACAAGAAAGACTTGGGCTGTGTAAAAAGGGATTTGTTATTGTGTGAGAGCCACGTAAATATAGGCGAGATAGTAACAAAAAGAAAGGAAAAGAGGGAGGAAGGAAAAGAAAGGAGAAAGCACTATTTGACATCATTAATTTAGTCATCACATCTGACACTAATTCTTAGCAAGGCATATTTCATAATAGCGCCAATGCCAAATTTCTCTTCTTTTTACTACATTCAAATTGAAATTCTAGTGGACTGGTGGTCACTAAATAAAATTTCTAGTAGACTGGTGAACATCCTTATTCTATAATTCTGGACAGGAAGGGTGTTTCACTTAAGAGTTGCCTTTAGAAAATGCTGCCAGTTATATTTTTGAGTTTAGATTACATAAAGTATTCTCATGTTTTCCCCGTCATAGAATAATTCTCAATGTTTGCTTCGAAATCTTTAGTTGATTTTTATTGTTCCTTTTAAATGATATTTGAGGGACAGGGATGCTCTTAACAATTCAGGAAAATAAACAGATTAAATCCCATGCAACCAGCCATCTCAGCTTTGCGTTTCTTTTTCTGCAGCTGAAACCAAAAATTATACACAAAAATTCCATAATTTTCCCTTATCTAGCTTCAGAGGAGAGCCAATGCACCTATCAAATAAGTGTTGTTAAGGTTTATTAGTTATTAATGCGAAAGCCGACTATTTTCTGTGTCGCCCTTGTGCCTTTTGCGACGTACCAGATTCAGTCCTTAAAGCATGGTGGCATATTTTAACTTTTACATTTCACTACTGCAAAAATGAAAGGCTACTAAATGTAAAATTATAGACGTAAGTGTTATGGAAGCATCATATTGAAAAAGCATGTAAAGTTTTATAATAAAAACTTACTCAGAAGCCACTGAAGGAAGGGACGTCTAATGCTCCAAACGTTGAGTAACTGACTTCATAATACTTTATCTAGATTATCTCCAGCAGCAGTGAAAACAATAATGGATCAGAAATTTAGGGCCAGTTTTATTTATGAGTAAGAGCTTGAAAATGAATGCATAAATCCTAGGCCCCTGTTTTCCATGTCGGTGTCCCACCATCAAGGGTCTTCTCCTCCAATGGAGTGAGCCAGAAGCCCCAGAGCCTGACACGGGCCACGCCCGGCCAGAGCCCAGAGCCCTTGGCCTCCTTGCTGACACGACAGTCTTGGGCTAGACTCCTGCTTGGTTTTATCCAGAACTGCCCTCTAAGAGCAGCCCACGTCGTCCACAGTCTGACTCAAAGGTCAGCTCGTCCATGACCCACCAGTTCCTGAGCCCACCCAGATCAGGCCCGAGCCCCTGCTCTGCACCTGGAGCCTGGCAAGTGACTCTGGGGAAGCCAGAGGGGACCCGACCGCCTGCCCAGCCTGCGTGACCTTGTCCCGGACTCACCGCCGGGAGCCACAAGCTGTGAGCCCTGGGCTTCCAGGCATCTCTGCCTGGATGTCTCTTTGCTGTTGTTTACTATTCATAGTCAGTGTTTTCCTGTTTCCTGGGAGCTTTTGTTCATAGGCTAGATCCATCCTTTCTGGACACTGTCATCCATCTGCACCTTTGGGGAGCTCAGAGGCTCCTCTGGACTTGGCCTTTGGATACTTGGCTCAGCTTTCCAGCCCACTGGGTCCCTTCCTCTGGGCCCTCTTCCTTCCCCTTCTTCCTTCTTCCCTTCCTCCCTCTTTCTTCCTTGTGGCTGTGGACACCTCATCACACGTCAGCCTGAGACAACCAGACACTTCCTCCTCTGCGTTCTTCCTGGAAGGCAGGCTTTCCATCTAAAAGATTTCTTCCTAGTTGTGTTTTTCTACTACTCATGAAATCTGAACCCAAAATTTTTGTAAAATTTTTGCATTCTCTCTGAAGATGGCTCCATGTGTGTCCCCTCCCCTATCAGGTGGCACTGAGTCACCCGTACTGGATGTTCCACCCAAGGGCCTGCCCCCTGTATTCCTCCCAGCAAAGTCACATCCACTCTACAGTTCAGCACTGCAGGAAAAACAATATTGCAGGAAGAAATACAACTTCCTCCTGACTTTGACTACTCTAGACATAAATACAGGCTTCCAGGTGGCACTAGTGATAAAGATGGTGCTAGTGGGGGAAGGCAATGGCAGCCCACTCCAGTACTCTTGCCTAGAAAATCCCATGGACAGAGAAGCCTGTTGGGCTACAGTCCACAGGGTCACCAAGAGTTGGACATAACTAAAGCAAGTTAGCATGCATGCACTCAGGCATAAATACATTCAGGTTGACAGTGGTCTTCAAATGGTTTTGCTTGTGAATCCCCAAAAGAAGTTTGAAAAAATTATGTACCCACTTTCAACATTTTAAGTTGCTATCTAAAATTTTCATCATAAGTTTATATGTTTACTTGTTAATAGGAGATAGACAATATTAAATTATTTTCTAAAGGTAAAATGAGAATGGATGAAATGAGAATAAATATTTTATGATATTACAATAAACAGACTTTAATCATCTTACAGATTAAGGCATGCCAAATCTGAAAGAAAACACATGAAACTTTCATCCATGGGTTGTATCCAGGAAAGCTTCAGTGGTCCCACAGAACAGCCCAGCTGCAGTTAAAAGAACAAATGTTCCCAGGCTCTGCCACTTTGGATGTTGTGAATTCAGAGCATCTCAGCATGAACCAAAATATCCCATTTTTAACACCAAACTTTGTCTTTACAGAGATATGTTTCATAAGGGGAGGCGGGGAGCATTGTGGGTTTCTGCAGTCAGTGTTTCCGCCCATCCCTCAGTCTCTTCACCTGGGCAGTGCCCCATAGTAATAGCTGAGATGAGTGAGGGCTTTGTCATGTTCGAGAAAGACCCCTGTTCCTAGACTCCTTCTCGTAGAGATCAGTATAGGCAGAGTCCATAAAGCTGCTGAGTGTATAGAAATTATTAATACTATTTTGGAAACTATCTGCATCCCCCCTGGAAAATATCCATGTGTCTGCAGAGGTGTGCACGTCTCCGTTGAAAGTTAGGAGTCCAGGGTTGCTGACCACACCACACTTTTATGGGCACACGTGGCGTGTTCTTGCCTTATCTGCACCTGGTACAGCCTCAAGCTTCTGTGAAGCAGGGGCTGTGTTTCCATCATTCACTGTGGCATCCTCACCGTCCCAGGATCCTGGCATGCAGCAGGCTCACCTGTGGATACCAGTCACACACTCAGATCTCCCCCAGGAGCTGGGAAGGGGGTGAATGAGTGAAGCAAGCTCAGAGGGGTCCTGGTGGGGGATCCTGCAGGGGGCTCCAAGTACACGGCACCTGCAACAGCCAAAGCCAAGAGTGGAGACCCGGTCCAGGCACAGAACTGGGGGCCAGGTCTGCCTCGTTCAGGAATCTGGGATTTACTCAGTGGAAACCCCTTGGAAGATTTTTAAGCAGGAAAATGACGCTTTGCAGAGGTGAGCTGTGGCTGAGATGGAGAGAACAGAGTGAGGGGGGCCAAGGGTGAGGCTGGGCTGGTCATTCGGGGGCACGTGGCTTGGGCTGGGATGGTGGGGGATGGAGGGAGTAAACCAGGATGTGCTGGGTTCTAGAAATGCTTGGGTATAGGGGAGGTTGGTGCTGCCAAGGAGGACAGTGCTCATGAACCTGAACTTGGGAGGGGCCGTGCTCATGAACTTGGACTTTATTCTGTAGCAGTGGGATCATGGGACTCTTAAGAGAACATTGATGTCATAAAAAAATGTGTTTAAAGGGTGGTTGACGGTGGGTTCCTTCTTTTTTATTCTTGCCGGGATTGTGATGACTTGTACATGTGCACCTGTCATGCCTGTGGATGCTCACTGGGCGGTGTTGTGACTGGTGGGACCAGACCTCAGGCTCGGCCCCATGGACAACTCTGCCAACTTCTCTCTGCCTCAGTGTCCTTCCAGTAAAGTGGGGGAATGTGAAGTGAAAGTCACTAAGTCATGTCCAACTCTTTGCGACCCCATGGACTATACAGTCCATGGAATATTCCAGGCCGGAATACTGGAATGGGTAGCCATTCCCTTCTCCAGGGGATCTTCCCAACCCAGGGATCGAACCCTGGTCTCCCGCATTGCAGGCAGGTTCTTTACCAGCTGAGCCACCCAAGTGGGGGAATAGTAGTGCCTATTAAGTAGGGCTGTGATTTTTAAATTAATGAGATAATATAACTTGTAAGATACTCAAAGGATACCTGAGAAATAGGAAGAGCTCAAAAGAAGTTAGGTTTTATCCTGTTTACAGTGGAATACTGGGGCATATCTGAACTCTTTCTTCCCTTCCAAAAACTCTCGTGCATCACTGTGAGCTCCAAGGACCTTGACTTCCTCTGGCTCTAATTAACGCAGAAAGCACACTGCATAGAAATGAGAATGTGAAAGGGAGAGGGCAGAGTCATCTATCAAGACCTTGACATTGTCATTTTTAATATCTCTCACTGCCCATGAGCCAGAGAAATAGTCTCACACAATAGGGCCATCCTTGGATGTCTTTCACTCACAGCTTGTCACTGTTTTTATTCTGCTCTCGTTCTTTCTGCCTCTTCTTGTTGCTTCTCCTCTGGGGGCTGGGTGGTATAAGAACCACCTGTCTGCATGCCTCCTTCTCTGCCAAGAGAGGTCTGTGTGTGCCAGTGGTCATCAGGGAAACGGGATGTAGTGCCGGCCTGATGCTACTGAAGTTTCGAGATCTTAGTTTCAAACGCTTTGGTCCCCCTAGGACAGCTGCTGAGAATAACCTTCCTGCCTATTGTACCAACGTCTGTAAAGGCATAGCCACACCGATCATGGGCCCCTACCCAGCCAGCAACTGCAGAAACCAGATACCTTCCGGGGTTGTCATCCCAGCTGTTGATGCCGGAGGGACAGGGTTTAAGGCATCCTTTGCCTTCTGTTTTGGATTCCTTGTCATAGGAGTTTAGCTGTTTGTCCACCCCGAGAGCAGTCGCCAGTGACCTCTCCATGGATCATGCCCTTTGCTTTAAAGATACCCCGAAAGTAGTTAAGTAAACATCGTAAAAAACCTGTGTCTCCTTGACTTCTGCTTTGCCCCTCAGTGAAATGGTACAGCCATGTTCCTAGATGATGTCTTACGAGTGAAAGTGAAAGTGTTAGTCACTCGGTCATGTCCAACTCTTTGCAGCCCCGGGGATCATAGCCTTCCGGGCTCTTCTGTCCATGGAATTCTCCAGGCAAGAATACTGGAGTGGGTTGCCATTCCCTTCTCCAGGGAATCTTCCTGACCCAGGGATCAAACCCAGGTTTCCTGCATTGCAGGTGGATTCTTTACTGTCTGAACCACCAGAGAATCCCCCTCTTATGAGTCAGGTTCCTTCTAAATCAGAAAGAATTGGGACTTCTTGATTCGAAGAACTTGTATGTGGGTTAGACTATTCAGTAGATTGAAAAACCACAGATCTTGGGTATTCCACCTCTGAACAAGACCACCTGACAGTTAGGTCAGAGGCGTAGCCAAATGCCTGGATGCTGAATCTCTGTGGCCCTTCCCCACAAGACCAACCCTCCCGGGCTAGTAAACCCAGAGACTCTTGGGTTAGGTCATCAGAATTTTGTAAAGCTGTACAGTGATTGTAATATGCAGCCAGAGTTGAGAACCGTTGGTGGAAGCCAGAATTGCACTCAGGCTCCAAATGATGGATTGGGTTGAGATTGGACGGAAAGCATTGGGAGCAGGGGGACTCCAAGGAGCCAGCTGCTCAGTGGTTGGAACCAGCTTCTGCAGCAATGCCCAGCAGCATTCTGGAGACCGGGGGACCCTCACGCTCACTCTGAAGAAGCCCTTGCAAAAGATGCCCCCCTTTATAATAAATCAGGAAGAACTAGAAGCAGTGTTCTTTCAAGCTTCTATAGATAACCTCCAAAAGATGTCAAGAAAGAGACTCCTATAAGTATTATCTATTAATAGAACTTCATATTTATATGGGGCTTCCCAGGTGGTTTAGACGGTAAAGAATCTACCAGAAATGCAAGAGACCCAGGTTGGATCCCTGGGTGGGGAAGATTCGCTGGAGAATGGTATGGCTATCCACTCCAGTATTCTTGCCTGGAGAATTCCGTGGACAGAGGAGCCTGGAACGCTACAGTCCATGCGGTGACAAAGAGTCCACACTCTTAATATAACACTTTAATAGTAAATAATATGGTTTATAGCAATGCATACAGAAGTACTCATTCATTCATTTATTTATGAGCCCTGCTCTGTGCTGGGTACTCCATGGACCCTAAGGATAGAGCAGTAAACACGACAGCCACATTCCCTCCTCCCAGGGGAACTTGAGATAAGTCATCACAGCGGCTCTAGAGTCGAGGAAGGGCCAGTGAGTTGCGCCTGGGAAGTTGCCCAGCCTTGAATGTCTCTGTTGGGCACTGAGGGGAGAGGAAGATTTCTTTCTGAAAGCACATGCATCTGCAATGCTGGGGCACCAGATTCACCCACGGTAGCCATTGTCATCAGAACTGGTTCTGGAAGTTTCAGAGCAGGTGGCACAGGCCTGTGTGTCTGGTGGAAGCAGAGAGTGTCACCCCTTTGTTTCAGGGTCGCATCTGCACAAAGATGGACTCGGGTTATTTTTTCCTTGCGAATAAGTAACAAGCCGTTAAGTACACAATGGAGACACCTCTCCTCCCGTGAGCTGGAAGCGTAGTGATTGATGAGATCCGATGTTTACTTGTGTCCCCGGTAACCTTGACTGAAGTCACTGAAATCTTCAGCCCGTCCATCAGGAGAATGGCACGCACACGCCAAGGGACGGGGCAAGCGGCAGGCAAAGCTTTGTCGGGGGCAGCGCTCAAGGTCCCATAAAGGGACTCGACGCAGAGGCTCGGGAGGTGGAGGGGTTCTCACGAGGAGAGGAAGAGTGTAGTCACAGCAGCAGGAGGAACAGTAGACATTTGTATTCAGAGAAGAGGGAAGGAAGCTTGACAGTGAGGAAGAAGAAAAAGAAGAAACTGATACTTGGTCAAGAGAAACGGGCAGTGACTGAAGGGGCCAGGTATGCCCCCTTTGCTCAGCCAGCAAGTGACCATCAATAAATAGCTTTAAATGCACCCTTTTTTGGTTTCTTTGTTGGCTTTTCTGTTGGTTTTTGCATCTTCAGTTCTTTTATGGCCTTGGGCTTTAGAAGCTTTAATTTCCTTAATGTTCATTTTGTAAGGCAAACGAAGATTAGAAGTTCTTCTTCCTAACCTATGGCTTAACCTACTGATTTCTGCAAAATAATTTGTGGAGAAATATTTCTGTTTTTACTGACCAGATTCTACAGTCAATGATAATATATCTCTTGGTGAGATTTTTTTTTAATCTTGACATAGAAAACTTCAAATACGTATAAAAATTGATCAACTTACAGCTCAAATTGCTTTAAATATAACTCCAATTTATCCTCTCCATTCCTCATACTATTTTAATGTAAATGAACCTTGGGTTGTTGTTGTTTTGCGGTTTTTTTGCACCTGGTTTTTGTTCTAACATGTGACTGTGTATAAAATGCCTGAGTCAGTGTTCATTCCACAGATTTTCAAAATAACCCTCAGCCATGTTCCTGACATCAGTATGTAGATAAAGAGACATGCAGATACTAAGGTCACAGTGTTATTTTCTGGCTTTTTTCTCTAATTATAACCATCCCAGGGGGTATGAGATGGTATCTTACTGTGGCTGTGGTTTGCATTTGCCTAATGACTAATGATGTTGGGCATTAGAGAAATGTCTGTTCAAGTGCACTGCCCATTTTCTTTGGTAAATTGGGTTTTCTTTTTTCGTGACCAAATAACTTGCCCTACATCACACACTCAGTTCAAAGCTAGAGGCAGATCCCAAACTCACATATTCACACTCCAAACCCGGGAATCTACAACGTCCAGAACCAACAGCACAGCTGTCCAGCCTGTCCACCTTTGAAGGCGTCTTCCTCTCCTTTCCCCACGTGTCTACTGGTCATATACGGACTTACGCTGTTAAAATGGAAACCACAGAATAAACGTCACTGTAGAAATACGCACCCAATAAAACTAAATATGTACTCAGCAAATAATTCTGAGAGCTTGCCACCAGCAGAACCTTAAGAAATTCCTGAAGAATATATTTCGTGATTGTGAGAATTTAAAAGATGAGCTAGACAGAAGTTCTAAAATTGTTTGAAAGGGAGCGAAGAAATTGACAAATGTGAAAATATAAACATTGTATTAAAATAGCATCCATGGTGGGCTTCAAAAAGTGACAAAACACTATAGAAAAATTGCATGTAAATTGGGAATGGTCAGAGATAAGTCCTTTGTAATTTTAGTAGAAAAGGCTAATATGCTAGTTAACCTTAGTTTTTAATTATGTATTACTGACACACTGAAATAAATAGGAACCATGAAGATTTATCCAAAAAAAATTTATTCTATTACATGGAGACCCTCAAACATGTTTGAACATAGAATGTGGGTCTTTTTTAAAATATCTGCATTTAAAGAAAGTTTAAATTCCAGCTTTCTGTGCCTTTACAGTGTCTATAGCACTGGCATTTTGTAACACAGATTTTCCCTCTTTTTTTCCGGTCCATAAAAAGAGCTCCTTAATGCTCAGATCCCAGGAGCTGGGAAAGCAGATCATGGTCAGTGACAGGAAGTACAAGTGCTCGAAACTGCAAACTCGCTGGAAGGTGTTAGGTGAAAATTCTAGAAAGGATTAATTTGACAGATAGCACAGATTAAGAAAAATACTAGAAACCAGTAAAGGCCATCTTTCCTATAGAGGCTCATTTCATTCTATCCAGGGAAGACTGCTTCCCTGGATATCGCCAGTTGTTAGCAGGAAGAGTGATGGTACCCCTTTTTTTTTAAATCACACTCTTGAGTATTATAGAGATAAATAGCTAAATGATGAAGAAATAACTTTCTTTCACAGCAGTCATTTAAGAAGGGCAAAAAGGGCTCGAATACAGATGCGCTGGATGACGTGAGAAAATTAAACCATGAGTGAAAAATTCCGTGTTTCTAAGGGTGCTATTATAGGAAGAGTGCCCCCCGCCACCACATCAACACTAGAAGGGAGAGTTCTGTCCTCCTAGAGGGATGTGGGGACTGCCTGCGGCTGTCCGGAGATTTCTTTGTGAGCCCTGGAAGTGCCGCAGGTGCAAGCTCCCGGAGACGACACAAGTCTCTGCTGTGTTTTGCTGCAGGGCCGATGCAGGAGACGATCTCTGACTTCTGGAGGATGGTGTGGCACGAGAACACAGCGAGCATCGTCATGGTAACCAACCTGGTGGAAGTGGGGCGGGTAAGTGGCCTCTCCGCCTCCCAGTCGTCTGTTCCTTCCTTAGACACCTGTGTGAAGGAGGGCAGGAGCCAGCCCTGGATGCAGTGTTGTGTCCTTCCGAAAATGCTAACCACTAGGCTCCTCCTCTGACTTGCTGTCCTTGCTTATAAATTATCAGTAAACATAGCCTGAATTGCTTTCATTTGTTGTGATAGCAACAGACAGCAAAGGCACTCAAGATTTAAAAGCAGTTGTTGCCTGGATATATGGAGCACACAACAACACAAAAACATAGTGAAGCACGCGTGCTGGTGCTTGGGTGTCAGAGCACAAGGGGAGCCCCCCGGAGGCAGGTCTGCATTCCCCACCTGGGGGACAATCCTCCCTGAGAACAGCCCACAGCCCTGGAGTCAATCCCAGGCTTAGAATTCCAGCATCTCCTCTCGCTTAGATCGTCCCTTTCCTCCCTCTCCTGACCTGTGAAGTGGGGACCACACGCCGCCCCCGAGGTCTTGGGTTACTTCCTCTGTATTAACTGCGGATGAGCTATTTTTATTTAACCAGGAAATTCTTCAGTAGTTAAGATCTCGGTCATAGGATGCAACAGGATTACTCCCAAAGGGGAATCTGAAAGCGAGAAGACATATAGAATGCAGCTGCTCTGTTGAAGAGTGAGGCCATTTCCATGGTTCTGCTGGAGGACCTGTCACTTCTTAGAGATGTTGACATTGTGAGATTACTCTGCGCCTAGAGATTAGCCTCCAACTGAAATATTAGAGGCAGAAGTGATAGAGGGGTTGTTTCTTAAGATTCTATGTCAGCCTTAAAAAAGAAATCCTGCCATTGATAACTCGGTTGCATCTGAAGGATGTCAGGTCAGGTGAAGTAAGCCACTTAAACAGGGCAGGCACTGGACTATTCCACCCATAGGAGTGAGTGATGGAGAAGAGTCAAGTCACAGAAGCCGAAAGTACAGGAGTGAGCACCAGGGATCGGGGGAGGGGAAGCTGGGGTTGATGTTCAGTGCGCGTAAGGTCTCAGTGACACCAGAGGCATAAGTTCTAGAGATCTGCATACAAAGCTTGCTTGTAGTCAGCAATACAGCGTCACCCACTAATTTGTTAGGAGGGTAGACCTCATGTCAAGTGCTCTTAGTACACACACACACATGCACAAAGCCCAAAGGCATGTAAGAAACCACGGGAGGTAATGGATATTGCCCCTGACCTTGGTTGTAGTGATTGTACCAAGGGCACTCACTATGTCAGAAGCTTTCCAGTTGTGCACCTGAAGTTCTCTGTATTGGGTTGGCCCAAAAGTTCATTCGAGCTTTTCCTTAACACCCTACGGAAACCCGAACGAACTTTTGGGCTAACTCAGTACATCAGTTACACTTCTTCAATAAAGCTGTTCTTACAAATGGATTTTCAGAAGGTCTCAGGAAGCACAAACCAGGAAGAAGAGAGACTTAAAAAGTGGGAGGTAGTTAAAATTCTAGCAAAGATGACAAGCCAAAGAACCTGAAAATCCTCTTAACAAACATCCTGAAATTGTAGATAAAATGTAAATGAGTTTCAATGTATTTAATATAAAATATAAATGTATATGTAAGCATAAATGTTAAAAATGTTTAACTTAGCTCTTAAAAAAGTAAACTACTAGAGAACAGTGAAGAAGCAAGGACTAGAGACCAGAGAAAGGAGGGAGGAGGCAACAGGCTCCCACTAGAGGCTGACGTGATGGTGCCCGTGGGTCCTGACACGTGGAGTAGGGTTTAGTCTCAGGAGCTTGGATCTTGAGTTCTAAAGCCCACCAAGAACAGGAGGTAACGCCTTGGACATGTACAGTGCTAAGAATTTGAATTGAGACGGCCACATGAAACCTAAACTCGCAAAGGGTAGGTGCTCAGATAAAGGGCCAAGGGGGAAATGGGGGAGGGGCAAAGGAGAGGGAAGCCAGCCGGGCATCAGAACAGGGAAATGACAGAGGCAGATGGGTCCTCACTTAGGCTCTGGTGAGAAAACACTTCCACTAATTCATGGGTCAAAGCACAACACCCTCACATCACTCAGAAAATACTTAGAACTGTGAATCGTGAAGCATCATGTAGTAAGCGTGTAGGATGCCAAGCAAATGGTACCCAAAGTATATATATGTTCTTCAGGGTTGTTACTAGAAGTCTAATTAAGCATCTAATTCAAGAAGCTAAATGAGGAACAGAGTAAACTAAAAAAAGAAAACAGTAATGCCAGAGCAGAACGTTATTAAATAAAAACCAAAAAAACAATAATAAAGATCACCGTGATCAAAAAGGTTTTGTGGAAGGACTAATGAAATTGACAACCATCTGGAGATCAGAAGAAAAGAAATCAGAAATAACAAGTAGTGGGAACATGATACATTTTTAACATAACAGATAATATGAATAACAATCAATTTGAAAATTTAGATAAAATCAACAATGTTCTTAACAAATTTGATTTTCCGAAACTGACTCAAAAAGAAACAGAAATTCTGAAGAGACAAAAATTATTTAAAAAGTGAATTATAGTTAAAAAGTGACCCATGGAAAGTATTACTCCCAATTGTATTATAGATATATTCTGCTAAATATTCAAGGAATGGGTAACTCAAATCTTATAAAAATTATTCTGAGAAGAGAAAAAGAGAGTCTATTTCCCCATTTTGTTTTAAGAGGCTAGTATAACCTTGATATCAAAACCAGATAAGAACATAGGAAAAGGGAAAATGATAGACACCACAAATCAGGAAGAAATAAATACATCAACAAATCAAAAAATGAGAGCCCAGATGTTGATGTAGGCATTTGTAGGAAAATGTGTAATTAGTGGGAAAAACATGAGCTTTTCCATCAATTGAACTGGCACGTTTGGTTATTCGCGTGGACTAAAAGAAAAGCCCCAAATTGAATACCAAATAAAACCAAAAGTTTTAAATGCTTTAAAACTTAGAAGAAAATATGGAAGGCACATTTATGTCCTTTGTTTTAAAGCTCATCACATTAAGAAAAGGACGGGGAAAATTGACCATTAAAACGTAAAAATTTCTGTAAAGGATATTAGTAAAGTGATGAGACAAGAGGGGAGATGCTACGGGACTATTAGATAAAGTATAAAAACTGAAAAAGCACAGGTTTACTGCCAACAGTGTAAAAGCCATTTACGCCTTTGGATTCCCTGTCTCCTGGGAGATGCTGAGAGCAGGGAAGCTGGCCGGGGGGGTGGGGGGAGCTCCTTGTGTGACCAGCCTAGAAGAGGTCGCTGAGCTGCCCACCACCGGCCCCTCACCTGGGCAGTGTAGATATCATGCCACCTGCTTTATAGGGATCTGGTAAAGATTAAATGAGTCTCTACATGGCAGGTGGTTAGAGAAGTACCCACCCCATTCTGAGGACTTCCTAAACATAAGTATTAAGATAACCCTTACCTTTTCTCCAGCACAACTGAGACCTATAGTGGCATTTATGAATTACCTTCCTTGGGACTTCCCAGGTGGTCCAGTGGCTAAGACCATACTCCCAATGTAGGCCCCCAAGTTCCATCCCCAGTCAGGAAACTAGATCCCATGTGCCACAACTAAAGATCCTACATGCTGAAACTAAGACTGGGCACAAGCAAATAAGCAAACAAATAAATAAATACTTAAAAATAAATAATTTACCTTTTCACCCCCAAATCAGTAGGTTGCTATAAAAGCAGTAATGGCTACTGAAAAAAACAAATTTTCAACTCTGCCATAAAAGGAAACTCCTTTCAGGGAGGAGACAGCATTATAAATTTGTGGTCTCTCCCTCCTGGAGCTGAGGAAATGCCCAACAAAGCTAACGAAGGAGAATTTGCCCCACCTAGAGCAGCTGGTATCCACTAGGTTCACTGTGAAACAGCCAAGCTCAACGTTTTACCTGTTTCTTCCCCTGAAATGTATGATTGATTCTGAGTCCTCACTCGTCTCACATACACGTGTTGACTGCCTCGTGTGTTGAGGAGGAAGAGATATGGAGACTGCTTCATACTGCTTTGCTTTCCCGATAACAATATTCATTGAGTTATTTACCAGATTTTACGTATACTCAAAGCTATGGTTTTTCCAGTAGTCACGTGTAGATGTGAGAGTTGGACCATAAAAAAGGCTGAGTGCTGAACAATTGATGCTTTTGTACTGTGGTGTTGAAGAAGACTCTTGAGGCTCCCTTGGATAGCAAGGAGATCAAACCAATCAATCCTAAAGGAAATCAACCCTGAATATCAATATCCCTGGAAGGACTGATGGTGAAACTGAAGCTCCAATACTTTGGCCACCTGATGTGAAGAGCCAACTCATTGACAGAGTCCCTGATGCTGGGAAAGACTGAAGGCAGGAAGAGAAGAGGGCGACAGAGGATGAGATGGTTGGATGGCATCACTGGCTCAATGGACATGAGTTTGAGCAAACGCCAGGAGCTAGTGAAGGGCAGGGAAGCCTGGTGTGCTGCAGTCCCTGGGGTGACAAAGAGTCAGACACGACTTAGAGACTGAACAACAACATATTTGCATCAGAGCTCACTTAAAATCCTCTGGAGAAGGAAATGGCAACCCACTCCAGTACTCTTGCCTGGAAAATCCCTTGGACAGAGGAGTATAGTAGGCTACAGTCCATGGGGTCGCAAAGAGTTGAACACGACTGAGCAACTTCACTTCACTTAAAATAATCCCAAGATAAATTATTTTGAAAAGTAAGTAATTATTAAAAATAACAACTACTACTGGATTTTTTAAAAATAAAGGCATGCACATATTTTTTGCTTAATTGAAATTTCAAAATGTGCTGTCTCAGGACCCAGTGACTAGACATGAGCTGTTCTTATATGATAAACCCTCTTTCTTTAAGGAAAAATTGGGACAGCATTGGCTAACAGGTCAAAGGAAGACCGTGCTATGAAATGATTCCAGTGAAAAAGCCTCAGACATTAGAGCCCACTGTCTGTTGGACGTGGCACCTTTTAGTGGGATGCAGGCTTCACTCTGAGTTGCCTGCCTTGGAATAAATAGGCGGCCTCTGTTCGTTCTATCAGGACCCGTCCCATACAAGGTGGCCCCTGTTGATATTTTTGATGGAAACAATTCTTTCTGACAAATAGCCGTTGGACACTGCAGCTAATAGTGTGCAGCTGAAGGGGAGATCAGGGGCCAGTGTTCAAGTTCAGCCTTAAATGGAAGCACACAGCCTCATAGAAACTCGGGAATTTTAGGTCTGGTAAGCTTATTTAAAAAAAAAATCCTTCCAGATCCTCACCCAGTTTGCAGGGACGTGGTAAGCTCTAAGAGTCCTCCCCTGCCACCATCAGCCCCGTGGACTGGCCTGAATTCAATTAGTGATGTGCTTCATGGCGTCTGTCCTTGAAATGTCTGGTGTGATCTGGGGGTGTTGACAAGAGGTCACATGCCCTCCGGGAAAAGGTCAGACCTCATTCCAGGCCATTTCCCATTGTTCATCCTGCACATTTGTCAAGAGACGACATGCCCACGTTCCATGCTTGGAAACAGCGATGACAAACCACTGAAGAAATGAAAATGACATGGTTTTTAAGGGCAGCAACTAGCTGCTTACCATGTTGACTGCACACAGCGGGTGCTTCATGAATCAGGCATGAGCCAGGACAACGCTGTTTGTTTACACAGACTTGATTCATTAAGTCAGAGCCCGGCAGCTTTCTCCAGATCTCTGCCCCGGAGCGCCCTGCATTAGACCGCTGTAATTGCCCCTGTTGGAGCCTCTGGGAGGCCTCCAGTTCCAGCACCTGTGTAGAGGACTCAGAAACCACACTTCCCTCCTGCAGGGCTCCCCCCATACACCTGCCAGGACCCGTCATTATCTAAGGCTTCCTGGTCGCCCCAGCGCATCCCCCGCAGCCCATGTGTTGTGGGAAGGGACCCTTGTCAGTTTCCTTGGCACCTGCCGACAGCCGCACACCTGGCATGTAAATTGCGTCGGGTGTGTTGTGGTGGTTTTCCCTCTTTAATGAACCCACCGGAGGGACCCTGAGCTCTTTATCCAACGTCTGGTTCCCAGGAACTCCCACCGACTCCGCTGTGTTGTTGTACTAATTCATCTGCCAAAAGTCTGGGAACCCAGTCTGGGGCTCTCCCAAAGGAGATTCTTTTTTGCACTGGTAATTTAAGCTAATGATTTCTAAACATTTTTAGTCAGTTTGATGAAGACTTCATTAGGATGTAACTGTTTATTAAAAATCCAAATGAGGTCTTGGAGTCATGTAGGAAGATGATTGTTGAGCTGCCCTGAATAGTTCTGATAACAGGTGGTAAAGGGTCTTGGAGCCAAGAGAAGCAGGAACCAGAGATGCTCACCCTCATCATATATAAGGGATGCAAGGGAACTGATGGATGCTGTAAAGATTATCATCTTCCCAAAAAGATTGTCTTGTAATTCCTTTCACGTTTGTCACTAAAAGAGTAACAAAAGAAAAAAGTTAAAGATGAACACTGGATGTCAGAATAAGCTCTAATTCACATACAGGATGGGCGTCCCTGGTGGCTCAGATGGTAAAGAATCCACCTGCCAATGCAGGAGACCCAGGGTTGATCCCTGGGTTGGGAAGATCCCCTGGAGAAGGGAATGGCTACCCATCCCAGTATTCTTGCCTGGAGAATCCCATAGACAGAGGAGCCTGTCGGGCTATAGTCCATGGAGTCACAAAGAGTCGGACATGACTGAGCGACTAACACTTTCACTTCTTCACCTACAAGGAAGATGTATTAAGGTTCCAAATGCACCTGGAGCCTTAATACAAAGAACACTTGCTTTTCTACAAAAACCCACCAGATCCAAGACCAATGGAAGAAGTAAGAGAGAGGAAAGATTTTCCCCTTAATAACATGTGGAAATAGTTTAATAGTTAAAAAAATAATAATAACATAGGTAATATGTAGCAGTACAAAATAATAATTTTTTTACAGAATCTCTTAAGTTGTTCCAAGACATCCAGTTCGTACGTGAAAGGGAAGAGAGATTATTTTTGTAGGCATTACTGAAATTTTTCTGTCTTGAACTCTCATGATTGCCTTTCATCGATCTTTTTTTTTTTTTTAATGAATTGGGTATTTAAGATTGACATTTTGTGACCTGAGTAAAGATAACCTTAACCTTGGATGAGCTTATACTCATTCAGTAAGTATGCATTTTGATCCACCATCAACCATCATGTCAATGCAGCTGATTCAAGCCTTGCCTTCCTCTGTAACTTTAACATAAAACTAGGAAAATAGGAAAAGTCTGCACTATCCCATTTTACAACTGAAGAATGGAGGCCCCAAGAGAGGGACACATGCTAATCATTGTCCTTGGTGGCAGCAAGTCTCCATCCTTCTGCAGGATGATTTAAATTTCAGGAATGGCTAAAAGTCAAGTCCAATCTGTTGAACAAGGTGAGGAACAAGCAGCCTGGGTATATGTGTTTCTTCAAGGTGCTGATGGTTTGTCATCTAGTTAGGTAGGAGAGAAAAGGAACAGGACATTTACTAGGGAGGTCTGCAAGATGACACCTGGCATTCCACAGGAGGCATCGGGCCACGAGTTTCTTTACAGCAGATGAAAAGAAATGTTACGGATAGAGATGTGATGTTCTAAGTATTGTATATCCATTCATTGAGAGATGCTAATGGAAGACCAGAGAGAAAACCAGAAGCCCTGCAGGAGGAGGTTGAGGCAGGAGCCTGAAGAGGGACTTGCTGGTGCCATGAAGTGATTCCCCCAGATTCACACCATCCAGACCTCCAGCGGTTAGAGCAGGCTTCAGACGTGCTGCCCAAAGGAGAGGGCAGGGCCGAATGTGGCAGGTGTTGGAGGGAGGAGCTGGGAACCTGGGACAGGCCAGGTACTGTTTTATACAGACTGTCTCCCTTACTCTCCACAGTCTCCCTAAAAACAATGCCATAGTCCCATTTTGCGCATGAGAAACCCAAGGCTCAGGGGCACACATCATCGGCTGCAACACCACAAGTCAGCAAGAAAAATGCCAGTGCACCTCCATCTGACTTCATCACACAAGGGCCAGAGAAATCTGGATATTTAACTGAGTGAATGTTCTCATTGCTGCGAGATCTCTGTGGAAGACAAAAAATCCTGCACACCATAGACCTGTTGTCTTGGAAGCTTTGCTGGCAGGCGGCTCTTAAGCAGGGCTCTTCATTCACTGTGCTTGCCTGCAACGTCCCCACTCTTGCCAACAGCGTCCCCAGCAAAGCCACGCTCAGCCGACCCCTGACACAGCTGTTCATAGAACTGTGGTCACTTTCTCTGGATGTCTTTTTAGAAAGACTCTGTGGAAAACCACTTAATGGATCAAAACTTGTACCAGCGCCTTTGTGTTTTTTCCTGCCTGCCGCCTCCTCGATGGTTGTGTCTGTTCGATGGGGCAGTGGTGGCCACAGTGAAGGGCTGACTTCATCCTCCATGATCACAGGCTTTTTAGCAAAATGAGTCCTTGGCCCAGCACAGAGCACAGAAACAGACCTTCACAGTCTGCCCCAGCCTCCATCCTGCCGCCCGAAGAGCTGGTGATACAGGAGCATCCACGAAACGGAGCCACTTGTGATCAGGGATACGAATGGAGGATGCTGCCATCGGATGTGTCTTTTCTTCCTGCCTCTTCCCCTCCTACCCCCTCCTATCCCCTCCCACCCCAAGAGACAAGGCAGCTAAAGTCATTTCAGGGCTGTCTGTTCGGTATCTGTCCCTGAAGCCAGGCCTGGAGAGACTGAAGACAGCATAATTGACCGTGAGCTCCTCTTCCAAAGAGCTCTGCTCTTCCGACCTGTCCACAGCCTCTCCCAGCCACCATCCACTCATCTCTGGAGTGAGTCCCTCTCAGTCCCTGGACCAGCCTCTCGTTCCCTCCTTTCAGGACACGAGCCAGGGCGAGAAGGAAGTAGGGGGTGGGTAGGCTGGCCCTGGCCCCTGCTGGCTCCCCCCTCGAGCTGGCCACTGATGAGGTCATGGTCATGAGAACCCAGGGTCTCAAAGCAGAGTCCAGGCAGGAAGAGCTGGGTCTGACAGTCGTGATACTCTGGAAGAGGAGTGTTTGGAAACTGTCTCTGTGGCTCCTCTCAGCTCTACTGGGTGTGAAGCTCTCCCCACCCCCACCTCACAGGACCCTTTCCTAATTCCTGCATGCATGCAAGCGTGCTCAGTCATGCCCAACTCTTTGCAACCCTGCCAGGCTCCTCTGTCCTTGGGATTCCCCAGGTAAGAATACTGGACTGGGTTGCCATGCCCTCTTCCAAAGACACCGTGAAGGTCACAGTAATGTGTGGCCAACGTGGGGCAGCCCGAGTGTCCGGGGGTCTGACTTTATTGTACATGGGATCATTTGGGCTGCTGACTAAAAATGACCCTTTGTGAAGGGAGTTAGAAATCCAAGAGTTATTCTGCTTCCTGTACTGTTTCACATTTGTGAATTTTAAAGCCAGCAACCATGCCCCGTTGGAGGGAGGAGCCCATCATGCACCCCCGCCACCCTCCACAATGACAGGCAGGCAGCAGCCTCGGCCACGGGGTGCCCAAGTGATGGCCAGATGGAAGCGGCACTGAGACACCGGGTAACTGCCATTCTGGGCTGAAGACCGTCTGGTGCCTTAGGTGGTGAGGCCGTGCGGGGAGCACTGGGCTGCAGCGGGGCAGCATGGTCAGAGGAGAGGAGCATCTGGTTCTGCCACGCCTGGGCTCCAACAGACACCCAGTAACCACTGGTCTAAACATCCATGTCCGCAGAACATAGCGGCCAGGAGGCAACTCAAGCCCGGACTCCTCTGATTGGAGAGCCTGCATCCAGAAGAAAACATACTTTCCTCTTGACACAAGTCCAAGCAGTTAAAAAGATACTAAAGTGAACCCAATTTAGAAAGCTTTTGAGTAGGCTGGAAACAGATGTGACAAGCCATTTCAGGATATTTTGGGAGATGAGATGGGAGGGCGGGATGCAGAATGGCTCGGCCGCCGCTTCTGGGCCCGCCCAGCCAGGTGCCTCTGCTCAAAGAAGGCTGCCCACAAGCATCCCTTTGGAAGGAGGCTTCCTTTCTCCTAACGACCACTCTTCTGGACCCCAGGGGCAGAAATAAGCAATAGAAAGCCCTCTGCTTGCCTGCAGGTAATAAGCAGGCCATCACCCAGTGTCATCGCAATGGAACTGGCACATCCTCTCAGACCATCAACAGAGAGCTCACATCCATGACTTTGGGGGTGTGGCATTTGAACTACTCTTCAAAGAACAGATGAAATGTTCAGCTGGACAAATTGTGTGACTGGGAGGGGCCTGAGTAGGAGTCTGAACCGTGAGGTCTGCTGGGGGATCAGGCAGACCACTTGTCTCTGAACATAAAATACATGTGGCTCGAAAGAAGGGTAATAAAAATATCAGGATGAAGATGCTAGTCTAGTTGCAGCCAAGTACCAAAAAGACCTCTACGTGCCAGGCCACAGTTAATTTCCCTTTAATTTCATGGGCAGTCATTGGAAATAGAAGTTTACTGAGCAGAGCAAGTCAGTGCCAGGGGGACCACACTTGGAAGGGTTTTTGCAGCTTCTTAAGAAGGGATGTCCACACAGGAAGTTAGCAGAGCCTTAAGGAAGATGGTGGCAGAGGGAATAAAAAGCCGGAAAACATATTTGAAAGCTGTTTCAACTGCTTGCTCGACTTGGCACTTGGTTGGGTTTTGGAGAAGGATCTCCAGGTTTTGTGCTAGGGTGACTGAAGAAATCATTAACACGGAGGGTTCACCAGGTTTTGTACACTGAATTTACTTAGACAAAAAATGAATCTGTAATTGTAACTTGAGAAAAACACATAGCTATTGCCTTCTTCAGAAAAAAAAAAAATCTCTAATCTTGACTTTTGGCTCCAATTTCCTGCTCGGTCCTCCTCCAAAATGTTCCATCAATTTCTGAAACTCGAAGAAATTTAAAGTTCAGAGGAGCTAAAATATTGCAAGCCACCTTTTGTAGTTTATTTTTCCAGGCCACTCCTGAGTAGAAATAGACAAGAAATGAATGGTTACTGTAACTGGGATATTTGTAGTATAAATACTATCTGTTAACTTTAGACCATTTTCCTAGGTTTTATTCCTCCCATGACTCAAACTGTGTTTTATTCTGGGGAGAGAAAAAAATATACAGGTGATCTAAAAAGAAAAAAGTTAAGCTATATTTCTGATGTTGTGCACAAATTGTATCCTATAAATTATACTGTGACCCATCATTTAGAGAACTCCAAAAAAAAAAAAACCCCACTTTAGCCTCATTTCCTTTGTGTTTTCTAAAGGTCAAATGCTGCAAATACTGGCCAGATGACACGGAGATCTATAAAGACATTAAAGTTACCCTAATAGAAACAGAGCTACTGGCAGAATACGTGATAAGAACATTTGCTGTTGAAAAGGTAAGCTTTCACACTATTTTTGAAAAGCTACAGTCAGACATTAGTGATACCAGCCTCATTAACTTATCCGGGACAATTCATCCGTGGTCTCACCTGAACGCAGGTAGTTTGTAGCCAGTGATGACTCAGGACTGCACCCTACCCTCTGGTCCTGCAGCACCTCACTGCCATCTTTGAAGCAAATCATTCCCATTTCATAGGAATATGTATTTTGCCGCTAATCCAAAAGATACACCTAGCTGTCCACTTCCTTTTTCTTTTCAACCTGGTTAGTATTGTTCAGCCCGTCTCTCTGTCCTTGTTCAGAGGCAGTTGATAAATGTCCTTCATGCTGTATGTCCATGTGGGTTCCCCGGTACTGAGTTAGTATCAGTGTGGAGACACGGGTTCTAACTCCTCCTGGATGCCCTTCACGTCCTCAAGCCTTTCTCAGCCTGTGGTTTCATGCAGATGATGGACTTTCCAGGTGGAAGCGTCTACCTGGAAACATACATAAGTAGACGCGGGACGCTTCTGCATGAACCAGCTTCTCCATTCACTCACTCCCATGCTGGTTTCAGCCCTCGGTCCCTGCGGGCGCGGCGTCCCAAATGCTCATCCCATGCGCATGGATGGGGCTGCTGCTCTGAGCATAACAGGGAATCTCCTTACCCCCTCTTTCTGCCGACATAGGGAGGGCCCGGAGGAGAAGCACACTGCAGTCCGTCCCGAGAAGTGTCACAGGTAGGCTGCGGGGGGCGGGGAGTGGAGATGATGTGTCCGGCGAGTTCTCTGCCTTGCTGTCCTCCAAGAAGGGGACCCCTGGCGTTGTCTCTGGAGTCCCCAGACTTCTGTCCAGAGCTGATTCTCTGCAGCTGAGCCCTACACTGCGCTTAGCGATGCTGGCACAAGTTTCCCAGTGGTGGGTTCCCTTAGAGACCCCAGGGTTGTAAGTGAACCTCTGGGCAGTTGGTTCCAGCCCTTATTCCCCCTGCATCTCAACGCAGTCTCCAGACTAACAAGACCAGTTGTGGGAAATGAAGAAATGGCAGCGTTTGCTTCCTGGCTCATTTACCCCGATGTTTTGAACACCTCTCCTGACTTTCAAAACCCTATTTGTCATAGAATCACAAGGCTGAAGAGACTTTCGTTTATTTTAATGTTTCTCATACTATTTAGCATTTTTTTTTCCCTTAGCCTGTCTTTTTTAATAAGCAGACAGGAGGCTTGAAGACTTCAAAGAATGTGGAGTTCTGGTTGACTCAATTCTTTAAGTTCTGAACCTCACACTTTGATGTCAGTTTTTTTTTTTCCTTTTTAGGCAGAATCAGGAGGGAAAAAAAGAAAAGCATATGGAGGATTTTTGTATGGCTCTTGGCAAGAGCACTCATGAATAATTGTATTAAAACAGATAGTGATAAAAGACCCCGAATATTTTTTTTTCTTTAAAAAAAAAAAATCATCCGAAAGCCATCACTTAAACATGGAGTTCTTTGAACAATAGTCAGCTCTCTAATAAGCTGAAAATGCATCTCAGTGGCTAAAGGAAGGATTTGTTTGTTTCTTTGCTCTTTTTTTAACCTCTTAGTGTTGTCTATCCCCAGCTGCCCAAAAATGTTTCTGAAACACCCACGTATTTTAGTCCTAAGACAGCCAGCAAAGAGCTGGTGGAAGGAAAGGAAGGATGAGGAGCTTGTTAAGGCATTTGGGGAAATCAGAATGACATGTTAGTGATTTTCTAACCAGGCAATTGGAATCTTTAAGGAAAACAAATCGTTAGTACTTCTGCGGAGCACTTCTTGTAGGTTTTAAACTTCCTCATTAGAAAGGAAACTTTAAAAAAAAAAAAAAAAACAGAGAGAGAAACAGCCAAGTGAAGTGTGTGCTTTGAGAGTCCTGCAGTTCTGATTCTGTTTTGAGAGGATTTACATCAAGGGACCTAAAGGTGAAAAATAGGTTTGGGCTTCATTCTGCAAACAAGCAGGAAGGTTTGCAATTTGAAACTGATCAATGCCTGTTTTACATGGGGCAGTCCTCTCTCCTTTCCCATGAGGCTGATGACCCGGAGCTGAACAGATGTTAAATGACAAAGTGCCCATCCTGGCTGGAGGAAGACAGCTGAAAAGCTTCTGTGGATCTAAGTTGTCGGGGGAATGTATCCTCGCTGATGCTGGCAGCAAGGAAGCTGGCTACAGACACCAAATTCCCTCTACAAGGAGGTGCCTAGGGCTCAGAAAAGCAGGAATATGGCCTGAAACCTGTCAGAAAGAACATGCACCTAGGGATTCATCCATCCCACAGTTAATTATCAAGCACCCTCTCTGCGTTAGGCTCTACTAGGCGTCTTTCTTCCCATTATAGTACAAGGAGAATGAAGTAAATATCACGCCTTTTATTGTTGTTGTTCAGTGACTAAGTCGTGTCCAATTCTTTGTGACCCCACGGACTGCAGCAGACTTTCCTATCCCTCACTATCTTCCGGAGCTTGCTCAAACTCATGTCCATGGAGTCAGGGATGCCATCCTACCATCTCATCCTCTGTTGCCCCCTTCTCCTCTTGCCCTCAATCTTTCCCAGCATCAGGGTCTTTTCCAATGAGTTGGCTCTTCACCTAAGGTGGCCAAAGTATCGGAGCTTCAGCTTCAGTATCAGTCCTTCCAATGAATATTCACGGTTGATTTCCTTTAGGATTGACTGGTTTGATCTCCTTGTTTCCCAGGGGACTTTCAAGAGTCTTCTCCAGCACCATAGTTCGAAAGCATCAACTCTTTGGCACTCAGCCTTCTTTGTGGTCCAATTCTCACATCCATACATGACTACTGGAAAGACCATAGCTTTGGCTATACAGACACCTTTATATAGCATTAATATTTATTACAATTTATATATATAATGATGATACTGATTTATATCACATAAAGTCTTATTGAGCAAACTCCAGGAGACAGTAGAGGACAGAGGAGCCTGGCATGCTACAGTCCATGGGGTCGCAGAGTCAGACGCGACTTAGTAACTGAACAACAACAACAAAATCTTGTTAATGAAAAACAAAAATATACTTGATATCAACTTGCAACATGTTGGGGCTGTGATCACCAATCACATCTATGATCTATCCCCCCAAATATACTACAAAACAGCAAAAGAGGGAACTGCTGCGTCTGTGAACAAGAGTGAGAAGTAACTCAGAAGCCACTCCATTGCTCGTCTCATAAGTAGTGAGCACATTAGAGAGCAAGGTTTATTTTGGAAAGAGGTTTGCTGCATCCCAGATGCTGACATTTACCCTGCTGAGAGAATGAGCCTTACATCAGTTGGATGGCCCTTCCCCACCCCATGATAGATGGAGTTCAGAATTTGGGGATGCTAGATCTGAAACCTAGAAAAAGAAGTGCTCAAAAAAATTAAAATTAACAGTGTATTGAGGACATAAGTGCTCTCTTGTCCTCTTTGGAATGAAGAAATATTTATTATAGGCTTTTCCCTTTCCTGGGACTACCCCTGCCTGCCCTGCCGTCCTAGGTAAATCCAGGGGAGCACTCAGGGATGACACAACCTCACCATTTGTCTTCTGATGGAGGCTTTGGCCAACTGTTATCATGGTTTCAGCAAGAGGAAATGTGGGCTCCTAACCACCTAGGAATCTTGCTCTGGGGTCACAGAGCGTATTTAGCAGATGACAGTGTTGATTTTCCTTTGTGAATCCCTGACGGCATAATTCCTTAATGCTTAAACCAACTAAAGAACAGCATGATTTTCTAAGAGAAGTGAAGCTTCCGCACTTTTGTGTTATTAAACCAAGACAAATGAACACCCTGATAGCAAACAACTGTTATCTTTAGAACCTATAGTTGTTTGCCTCTTCTGGTCTTTCAAAGCACATAAATTTCTTCCTGGCTAAGTTTCCACAAACAGTGACTGATGGTGAACGTAGGGTTCCTGAACAGTTTGTGTTGAGATAGTAAGACCACACCCAGGGCCTAACACAGAGATGGTGTCCAGGAAACAGTGTTGGAAAGAGAGAAGGGGGAAAGTCAAGTTTTATCTCAGGTTACCTCCAGCCTTTATTCTGGAAGTAATTGTTTTCAAAACAGGCTCTTGTTTTAAAACATAGTCTTCCTGCATAGATTCATAGTTAGGAAGAAAAAAATGGATAAAAATCAATTTAACGTACTTAGTTGCTCAGTCATATCCAACTCTTTGCAACCCCAAGCTTTCTGTCCATGGTAGTCTCTAGGCAAGAATACTGGAATGGGTTACCATTTCCTTCTCCAGGAGATCTTCCTGAACCCAGAGATGGAACCCATGTCTCCTTCTTTGGCAGCTCAGATTCCCTGAGCCATCAGGGAAGCCCATAAATCAACTTAGTTATTCTCAAAACAAAAGTAAATTTAAAAAAAAAATTGGTTAAAGTCTGTTTCCTTCTGCCTCCCCTTCAGTTGTATGGCGGACCACCCTCCCTCTTCAGTTTACTGATCTAACATAGAATTCCAGCAAAAATACCTCTTGGTTTCCATGGTTCGTATTTGCTGACATGCCTACCTCCTGAAAGCCAACCACTGAAGACACCTCTGCCACTCTAGATCCTGGAGTCAGACCTGAAGAGCCGTGTTTGCATATGATTGTTGATGACCAGATGCATGGGTTCAATGTTTACCCCAATTAGAAAGAGAAGCCTAACAAACTTAGTTCCAATGAAAAGTGGTCCTCTGGCCTGTCTGGATGGAAGCAGTCCTTCTTCCAGGAGCCTTCCTGTACACATAGGCATGTGCACAGCCCAAGTGCCCGGCACAGATGGCACCAGGACACGGAAGAGCTGAGCAGGGGTCTGCATCTTGGCTGCTTGTCTTGAGACATAAACACCCCTTAGACTCCTCCCGCCCCTAATCTGTATCTCGGGGCCCGCTCCTCACACCATAGGATATGAGTGACACACAGACTGTTAACAGAGCCTACAGCTTAGAAAGGAGGCTCGAGGAGGCTCAGCGCCCACCACTATCCACTCACTACTGTTGCACCTGTAAACTCACGTGTTCCCAAAGCATCACCTCCCCTTCCACCCCTACAAACATCTTCCTCCCTGTGATGAGCTCTCAGAGTCTGTGTTACCTTGGAGAATGACTTTCTTCCCAGCAGTCAGTTACCCAGCCCCAGGCTCCCTGACGTTGAGGGTCCTTGTCGCCCTCCTGGCACCTCATTGTCTATTTCCCTGTGTTCTCTCCCGTGCTGACCGGCCCCTGGCAGCGAGGTGTCCACGAAATCCGAGAGATCAGACAGTTCCACTTCACGGGCTGGCCGGACCATGGGGTCCCCTACCACGCCACTGGGCTGCTGGGCTTTGTCCGGCAGGTGAAATCCAAGAGCCCGCCCAACGCAGGCCCGTTGGTGGTGCACTGCAGGTGAGTGGGGGCCAAGCGAGGGCAGCGGGTGCGAGTCCCCTTGGGGTGATGCAAATGTTTGGGAACTCGACAGAGGCGTTGATCGAGTTGCTAGGGTGCCAGGCGCCGCTGAGTTGTACACATTCTGGTGGTCATTCCACGTTCTGTGAATTTCACCCCAGCGAGGATCTAAGAGGAAGCAGCAGCGGGGGTCCCTTCTGCCCTCGCTGACTGAGCCCCTTTCTCCGTGCAGTGCTGGTGCGGGCAGGACCGGCTGTTTCATCGTCATTGACATCATGCTGGACATGGCCGAGCGGGAAGGGGTGGTGGACATCTACAACTGCGTGCGCGAGCTGCGGTCTCGGAGGGTGAACATGGTGCAGACCGAGGTACTGAACCCCCGTCCCGCCCCTTTTGCCCACCCCCCCACCCCCCCACCCCCCCACCCCCCCACCCCGGTCCACCCCGGTCCACCCCCCCACCCCGGTCCACCCCGGTCCACCCCCCCACCCCGGTCCACCCCGGTCCACCCCCCCACCCCGCCACCCCCCCCACCCCGGTCCACCCCGGTCCACCCCCCCACCCCCCCACCCCGGTCCACCCCGGTCCACCCCGGTCCACCCCCAGCCCGGTCCACACCCGGCCCAGCCTCAGGCCCCGCCCAGCCTCAGGCCCGGCCCCCACGGGCCAAGTCCCAGGGCCAAGAGGTAGGGGGAGAGAAGCTGCTGTTCTGTTTTCAGAAACCCCCGGCAGAAAAGGCGAGGCACGTGGCCATCCTTTCTTCCCACCCTCCTCCTTCCTTCCTTTTCTTTCTTCTCTCATAAACACATGAAAAAGGCCAGGAGTCTGCCAGGTAACAGAATCTGCTCCCCAAGCCCAGCTTTCCCCTTGCTTCTGCGTCCAGGGTCCCGGTCGAGGCTCCACTTTAAAGCCTTCAGGATTTCAATACCGTTTCTTTTTATTGTGTCTTTTAAACTAGCTGGTAACCAGAGCGAGACCACCCCTGAGGATAGGCAGGCATTTGCAGAGTGATTTTTAAGGGTAGTCTCTGTGCATTTCCTTCTCTTCTGACTGTCCTTAAAAATTCTGTCCAGTGAGTGGCCTGGCATCATGGGAATTTGCCCACTTTCTGGAAGCACTCTGGAACTTCTCTAAGTTAGAATTCAGGGTATTTCAGGAACTTAAGTGTTTGAGAAAAAGTATTCCACACTGATCCTAGGAAATTAATGTTTTGTTTTAGTCGTGTCCAACCGTGTGTGACCCCATGAACTGTAGCCCACCAAGCTCCTCTGTCCATGGGATTCTCCAGGCAAGAATACTGAAGTCAGTGGCCTTCCCTTCTCCAGGGGACCTTCCTGACCCAGAGATCGAACCCACATCTCTTACGTCTCCTGCACTGACAGACGGTTTCTCTACCACTAGCACCACCTGGGAAGCCCCAGCGTCTGAGTGGTTTCCATCAGTGTGTTGAAGCCTTCTGCACTGAGCCCCTGCTTACCTCTCCTCCCACTGTCCTCCGCATGTGGCTAATCACTAATGCCCTGCCCTTCCATTGGAGGGGGACAGGATTACTGGCCCTGGGACAGCCCCCTCTGAGCGGCTAGGTCCCCTCCCCGGCCTTCTCTCTGGACGGAAGGTGCACTCTGTGACAGGTGAACCACTGTTCTCTGGTCTGCGAGGGGCTACCTCCTGTCCTCCTCTGGTTCCTGGGAGTTACCTTGGTTTCTCTGCTTCCCCAGGAGCAGTACGTGTTCATCCACGATGCCATTCTGGAAGCCTGTCTCTGCGGGGACACCTCAGTGCCCGCTTCCCAGGTCAGGTCTCTCTACTATGACATGAACAAGCTGGACCCACAGACCAATTCGAGCCAGATCAAGGAGGAATTCCGGGTAGGTCGTGCTAAAGGGACAAGGCTATGACCTTGCTCCTAAGAAGAACCTCAGAGTCAGCTCCAGAACCCTTAAGCCCTCTCAGCCTCAGCACTGTTGGCGCTGGGGGCTCAGTTGTCCGTGGCCGAGGGGCTGTCCTGTCGGGTGTTTAGTGGCATCCCTGGCCACTGCCCACTGAATGCCTGAGCCCTGCCCCGCTACACACCATCCTGACACCCAGACCACGTGCTGATGTAGCTAGTATCCCCACATCGGGACCCACTGGTCTGGCAGAGCCAGGCCCTCCCCACCCCTACCCCTGCCCAGAGAGCAGATGTCAGACCAACCCACAGTATAACCCCGAAGGCTAGACCAAGCCAGGCACATTCAGGGTGCTTGCTGGCAAGAGTGCATGTGTTCTAAGTCATTCAGTCGTGTCTGACTCTTTGTGACCCCGTGGACTGTAGCCCACCAGGCTCCTCTGTCCATGGGATTCTCCAGGCAAGGATACTGGAGTGGGTTGCCCTGCCTTCCTCCAGGGGATCTTCCCAGCCCAGGATCAAACTCCCATCTGTTAGGTCTCCCGCATTCGCAGGCACGTTCTTTACCAAGAACATTCTTTACTTGCCCCCCAAGTACTCTGTGCCATTTCTCACGCTCACCTGGGATCTGAATGCACCTGACTCCACATCTAACTCCAGCCTGACCCCTGCCAACCTCTTCCTCCAAACCCCGGTGTCCAGTCCTAGCTGGACTCATTGGCACCTGATCTGGCATACACACAGCAGTCCTTGTGTCTGATGGGCTCTGCCTGTGCACAGAGTCCTGAAGACTAAAGAGAAATAAAAATCTCATTGTGTAAGTGGAGTCCAGGGAGTGGGGAGTGGGGCCTCAGCCACAGGACACAGGGGGTCCCTTGAGGTCTGCACACAAAACGGGGTTCTCCTCCCAAGCGTGCCTGCTCTGTCCCCCAGACCCTGAACATGGTGACTCCGACCCTGCGCGTGGAAGACTGCAGCATCGCACTCCTGCCCCGTAACCATGAGAAGAACCGCTGCATGGACATCCTGCCGCCGGACCGCTGCCTGCCCTTTCTCATCACCATCGATGGCGAGAGCAGCAACTACATCAACGCGGCCCTCATGGACGTGAGCCCCTACCACCCCCGCACCCCCTCCCTGGGCAGGACACGGCGGGATATTCCTCTAGGGGCAGCACCTGGGTCTTCTCCCTGGTTTCCTTTAAAGCCGTGAACTGTGCTTTCAACGAAGTGCACTTCTGCCTCCGTATCTGTTTCTGTGTCAGGACCAACGTTCTTGGTCTCTGGGAGACCCCGGTCCAGGAGGGCTGATAAATGAGGGGTGTGTCGGCGGTGCTCTGAGCACTTCAGTCTTTTAACCTGCTGCCCAGAGAGCAAGAGACAGCTATGAAGTCAGGAAGGCAGTGAAGTGGGATAATATGGTTTGCAGCATTATTTTAGTTCCCATTCCTCCTGATTTAGGCAGTAATTAACATGGGGGAGAAATTGCCTGTCAGCACAGATAGTACACAACCCATTACCTCCTGTCAGTCCATTTACTTCTAACTGAATGAGCATTTGCTATTCAATTGATGGGAAAAGTGAATGGGGATTTTCAGTGCTAATGCAGAAATTTTAATTCTATTGGTGGGATATCGGTAAAAAGGTATTTAAGCTTGTCTGATGCTCTGCAGAGCTGTCAAAAGCGTGTGTGTCCTTGAATGGCAGGAATAAGTAACACCATCTCACACATTTAAACAATAAGCGCACAGATTTTAGGAGAAACGGAACTATCTTAATCATGCATATTTTAAAGTAAAGTTAAATTTTCTCCATTAAATTAGTTGTGTGTAGAGTCGACGTTGCCTTTCTACCAGAAATACCAAACAAATTGTAGGAGATACTTATTAAGTTTTCTAAGTATCAAAGTGAGGTGACTTTGTAGCATTATTTTTCTGCAGATGAGTCTATTTTTGGCCTGTTTTGGCATGGACCATGGTGATAGAATGCAACAGTTGTTAAATATGTTCAGTGTTTTGTGTCACGAGCTCCCATGTGTACAAAATAACTTAGCTCCCTCCTGTCACGTTCTCCCGGGTCCATTTGGATCTCTCTTGTTTGCGTCTGCAGAGCTATAAACAGCCCTCGGCTTTCATAGTCACCCAGCATCCTCTGCCAAACACGGTGAAAGACTTCTGGAGGCTGGTCCTGGATTATCACTGCACGTCTGTGGTGATGCTAAACGACGTGGACCCTGCCCAGGTGAGATGCATGGACTACGGCTGCCAGAGCCCGGCCCAGGGTCTGGTCTGTGTTTTCTGTGTTTGCACATTGAGAATGCAGTCCCCTGGCAGCAGGTTACAAACCCCAGGCGAGGACAGGGAGCCAAAGATGCCTGTGTTACAAACCAGACAGGGGACTTCCCTGGCAGTCCAGTGGTTAAGACTGCACCTTCCAATGCAGGGGCTGTGGGTTCGATCCCTGGTCAGGGAGCTCAGATCCCGCATGACTCATGGTGGAAAAAAAAAACAAAATATAAAACAGAAGCAATATTGTAAAAAAAAAAAAAAAAAAAAATACCTCAGTGAAGAGTTTAAAAATAGTCTGCACACCCACACACAAAAAAAAAACTTCACAAAAAATTAATAAAAACCAGGTGTAATTAGGGATGGCAGCAGAAAATAGTCTGAGACAAAAGATGGACTGAACTCAGAGACAGTGTGAGTGATGAGGAAACAGAGGGTCATCATCTGGGCTGTTCTCGATGGAAATGCTGACTGGAGAGAGATGCAGGGTAACAGGCAGTCAGGACTGACCAGAGGCTGAAGGACATAGAGCAAGCCGACCAGAGATGATGAGAAAGGCCATCAGCCCCTGACACAGCCCCGGATCCGGGCTGGGAGTGTCTCCGAGCCTCCTGGCATGGTCCACCTGGAGCCAGTCGGCCTAGCACGGTGAAAAGAGTGGAGGCTTTTTCATATCTAAGGGATAGCAATTACTTTTGTCAACTCTTTGGTAAAGATATATTAAAGAGAAATGAAATCGAGACTGGAAGATAAGGAAAACTCAGAATGATGAATGTGATTTGTTCGTAGCTCCTCTTCTTATACATAGAGAGATAGAACTGGGCGGCGGTGACTCAGTATTAGTAACGGGGTTAGAAGGATTTTCCTAAAGGGAATTGTCAGGCCAGACAGAGTGAGCCTAGGGCCCCTGGGAGCTGGATTTATCACTTTAGGGCCCAGCTATTCTATTCACGGGCTGACCTGCCGTGACAGAGGCACTTGTGGGAAGTTTGAACTTGGTGTGTTGTAAGAATAAACTTGTTCTGGAACGGAATTAATTTTCTGTCTCGTAGAGACAAATTTAAAAAAAAAAAAAATGAAAGTCTGACATACTGCAGCAGCCAAAGTGGACAAAAATTTTCCTTCCTAAAATCCACTTTATTGTCATCAATCTGCCAAAAATCCCTTGGACCTTCACTTCAGTCCTGTAATGTTTTTCATTACATTTGAAGCAATGCATTGTCTTGTTAAGGCTGCAGCCCAAGAGCTAGTTAATGAAATAATAATGATCGTGCTTGTCCTCATCTAGTCCTTTTTACTTAAGAAGCTTGAATATTTCAGTAGTCTTCCGTGGTGATCCTCTCCTCTCCGACGAATGGGTGGCAACCATTTATAAAAACAAGCAGACACCACAGCTGGGGAACCGCCATGACACAACCAGAAATAGGACCGAGGTTTCTGGTTTTCTAACTCACAATGCCGTGCATTCAGCTCCACTCATTCAAGATTGCTTGGTCACAGACAGAGGATAAGCAAGTGTTCCCTCTTCAGAATCATTGTTTTTCCCCTAATGTGAATACTGAAATGCAGTGACAGACTGTTTTTTTTCCATATGAGTGAACCAGACATCAGTGGCTTACACAAGTTTCTTTGTGCATGACACTGTTGAATTCTAAAGCGTGTTAGTCACTCAGCCGTGAACTCAAGACAGTAAAGAATCTGCCTGCAATGCCGGAGACCTGGGTTCCATCCCTGGATTGGGAATATCCCCTGGAGGAGGGACTGGCTACTCATTCCAGTATCCTTTCCTGGAGAATCCCATGGACAGAGGAGCCTAGCAGCTACAGTCCATGGGGTCACAAAATATCGGACATGACTAAGCAACTAACAGTTGAATTCTGAAGTCACGTCCTAACCCACAGTTGTCTGGGTTCATACCAAGCCTTGGCCGCCCCAGTGGGAGAGACCAAGGTCCCCATCCCGCTCAGCAGATGGAGCCGGTACTGGTTTGGAGAAAGGATGCTCTTGGGATTCGGCCTTTTAGAGAGCGCTAAACGGAGCATTTGAACCGAAAGTCTCTGCAATCGTGCAAGAATAGCACTCAGCTGCTTTAAGTATTTATAGGCCCAGTTCATGGACGTGTTATGCACTATTTAAGCCATTTTCCGCACGGTTTCCCTGGGCAGGATGCAGAATGCCATAATCCAGGAGCCCGCGCCAGCCAGGCCGTTCATGTTTCTCTGGTGAAAGTGACGAGCTTTAGATTGAGGGCTGAATTGGGAGGACGAAGAGAAAGCAACGCTGGCTCCATCAGGAGACAATGGGCAGGACAGTTCAGATGTGCGTGCTAGGGCTTCTCTTCCCAACTCAGCTTCCCATCATATGCCTGTTAATTTTAACATGGGTATTCTGCGGGGGTCAAAGAGAAAATAAACTTCAGCGAGCTGTCTTTTGACAAGGCAGTTTTATAACTTGTCACCGAGAAGCTCTGGTGAGGAAGGAAAAATTTCGTGGAAGCAATATCTTTTTTTAAGTTTTTATTTACTATATAGTTGTGTGCTTAGTCGCTCAGTTGTGTCCAACTCTTTGCAACCCCATGGACTGTAGCCCACCAGGCTCCTCTGTCCATAGAGATTATCCAGACAAGAATACTGGAGTGGGTTGCCATGCCCTCCTCCAGGGGATCTTCCCCACCCAGGGATCAAATGCAGGTCTCCCATTGTGCAGGCAGATTCTCTACCAACTGCGCCACCAGGAAAGCCCTTTATATAGTTATTTTTAACTGTGCTGGGTCTCCTTGCTGCTCTGACTTTCTCTAGTTGCCGTGAGCTGGGGCTAACCTTTAGTTGCAGTGCACGGGCTTCTGACTGTGATGGCTTGTCTAGTTGCTGAGCACCGGCTCTAGGGAGCATGGGCTTTAGTAGTTGCAGCTCCCAGGCTCTAGAGCACAGGCTCAATAGTTGTGGCATGGGGCCTCAGTTTGCTCCACGGTATATGGCATCTTCCTGACCCAGGGATCGAATCCGTATCTCCCACATTGGCAGGTGGATTCTTTACTGCTGAGCCACCTGGGAAGCCCAGAAGCCTTATTTTCAAATAAGTAAATGTAATTTCTAAAATACTATAGACTCAGCTCATGCAAAAAGGACCCTTAGTTATCCTACTTTCCTTGTTGGTCATGAAATTCAAACCTTTAGCTTCTATAGCAGAGGGAGGGAGATGTCTTCATCTGATCCACTGGAAACCATCTTGCAATCTTCGATATAAATCAACCTTTGTAACCTTCCATGATGAGACTTTAGATCCTTTGGAAAAGAAAAGTCATCAGAAAAAGGAATTTCAAGCAGTAGGTTCTCACCTTCACTGTACATCATTCTGCTTAAAAATGAGATGTTTTCACCTGCTTTTGGCTCAGAAGAAATAGCCTGTAAAATAATAAAGTGTTTTCCTCTTGCCCTGCCCCCCAGCCATTTGTCCCTCCAGTAAATTGGAAAAAAAATAGTTAAATGCTGCTCCCAAAACATCATTGCATACAGAGTCCCAGAAGAAGCTTCATTTCAGACTTTAAGTAGGGTCTCAGAGCTTTAGAAGGCTTCCCAGGTGACTCAGTGGTAAAGAACCTGCTTGCCAATACAAGAGATGTAAGAGATGCGTGTTCTATCCCTGGGATGGGAAGATTCCCTGGAGGAGGGCAGGGCAACCCACTCAACAGAGCCTGTCGGGCTACATCCAGGGGGTTGCAAAGAGTCAGACACAATGGAACAACTGAGCATGCATGCATGCTTGCAGAGCTTTAGAAAAGATTTGTGGTAACAGACGCGAGTTTTTCTCACCTGTCTCCAAGTTCAGTGTTGCTGCAGGGCAGTGGTAAGCAAGATCCCCTTCCTCATCTGCCATCATGCCTGGCACCCTGCCTGCCACACTTGTCACCTGCTTCACGTTTCGGCGGAACTCCTGGTTCTCCAGTGTCATCAATACCTGGAGTGTGAGACGCTAGGAAATTGAGTTTTTAATTGAAGCCCAAAGTGGTTACTCTTATTCCGCCGTGTTTCCTAGGTCTGAGCTGGGAGGGTTTGGACCAGAGCGTGAGAAAATGCAACCCAACAATGTTATCAGTATTTTGTCACTAAACAGCCCTGCTCTCAAAGTGATTACATACTCCTAGGCGGGCCCAGGTGGAAGGTTGGAGATTGGGATATCAAGTGGGTCATCTCAAATGTCTTTGCTCTTATAATGGCAGCTCAGGGCATCTCCCCAGGGCTGGAGAAGAGGGCCTTTCAGTGGCAAGAGAGATCTTACAGCGATGGTATTCAGTAGTGCCCACATGACCTCCTTGGGAGGCAGAATTCCTTGTGGCTTAGTGGTGCTTTCACAGAAAATAGAGAAAAAGTACTAGATGGACAGGGGGTAGTTAAGGGCTCAGCCAACAAGAAAGTCAACAGGTCAACTTGGGGGACGGAAGAGAGAAAGGAGCTGAAGTGAATGAGGGGTGTTGGGGCCTGATGCTGGTAGTGACCTTACCCAGACATGAGCAGTAAATGTACTCTGCTCATTAACCTCGCGTTTCTGTGTTTTGAATCCAGTTGTGTCCACAGTACTGGCCAGAGAACGGAGTCCACCGACACGGCCCCATCCAGGTGGAGTTTGTTTCTGCTGACCTGGAAGAAGACATCATCAGTAGGATATTCCGAATCTACAACGCAGCGCGAGTAAGATCCGCAACCACCATGGTGTTGCGGTTTCATTATTTTCTCATCAATTGACTGGGTAGATGGTCTAGGTCAGTCAGTGTTCTGGGAGCCTGAAGGCCCTTCTAGGAGTCTGTGAACAAAACAAAGTTCCCTGATCCTGTGGAGCTTATGTTCTAAAGGGAGGAGACAGACAGGAGAGAATGGACACAAAGCTTGCCTGCTAGATTTGCTAGGAGGTACTGTGTGCTATAGGAGAAAAATGGGAAGGCAGAAGGTGCCAGGCCTGGACCAGAGTGTGAGCAGAGGGACCGTATGAATGCAGCCTGGCGGGCGTGAGGGGCAGCCACGTGCTCTCGTGCAGTTGGCTTTGGGGGCAGAAATGACAGTCAGTGCAAAGGCCCTGAGGTGGGGGGATTGTCTGGTGAGTCCCATAACAGCAAGGTGGCTGATGTGTCCGCAGCCCAGGAGGCGAAGGCGGGAGTAGCTGCTGGGGCCGAGGTTGGGGCCCAGGGGGTAGAGGTCACGTAGGGCCCTGCAGGCCACCGCCAGGATCGGGGCTTCCGCGCTGAAGGAAAGGAAGCACCGCTACAGGGTCCCGAGTGGAAGAGTCTTGAGCTCTAATCGAGCTTTTAGAAAGCAGGCCTGGCGTCTGTGCTGAGGACTGACAGTGAGAGAGCGGGTCAGGAGGCTGTTGTAATAATCCAGGTGGGAAAGGACAAGGGTAGACAGAGCGGCAGTGGGTGGGGGCGGGGGTGGAGGGACTCTGATACATTCTGGCCTCAGAGCTGATAGGATAGGATGGGCTAATTGGTTGGATCCCAGGGACTCAGGAACAGCTCTCAGCATGTTGGTCCTGAGAACTGGACGGAACAGACATTAACCAGGTTAGGAAAAGCTGTGCAGGTAACAGGATTGTAAGGGGTCGGAGCATGCATGGACAGAAGGCAGGTCAGCTGGGTATGTGCTGGGTTTGAAGTGACTGTTTGATGCCTGCATTGGAATATCGTGGAGACCTTGGAATCTGTGAGGGTGAAATTCAGGAGCAAGGTCTGGAGACCCAGATTGAGGACTCACTGGAATAGTTAAAGTCATGAGACTGAATGAAACCTTCCAGAGAAAAGTGGAGAAGAGAAAGGGACCCAAGGACTGAGCCTGGAGCCTGCATCAGCAAGAGTCTGGCAGGAAGGGAGGCCAAGAGCTGTGGGGTTTGGTGGGGGTACAGCCAGGAAGGAAACAAGAGTGATCCCCTGTGTTGGGTGCTACTGGCAGCCACGGAAGATTTAGCCCAAGAGAGTCAGACTAAAATCATGTGGCCTGATTATTTCTTGACTCCTAAAATTCTATTTAAATCCTCCTGCCACTGCAGGAGACTTAGGAGATAGACACAGGTTCTGTTCCATCCCTGGGTCGGGAAGATCCCCTGGAGGAGGGCATGGCAACCCACTCCAGGATTCTTGCCTGGAGAATCCCATGGACAGAGGAGCTTTAGTCCATGGGGTTGCATAGTTGGATACGACTGAGCAACTGAGCACATACACATAATTCTATTTAATTATGATGAAAGATTAACTATTGATATCTTAGCAAGAGTCCTGCCAGTGAGCAGAGCTGTGTGATACTCCCAGGACACAGTGACACGGAGTGTCATCTGTAACACTCTGAACTCACAGACATTGCCAGATCACAATTTATCCTCTCCCTTTAGTTTACCTGTAATTAAAGTCAAGCCTATTTACCACTCTCAGCCCAGAGTGGTCAGAGCTCCGGTCGTGTGCTGTTTTTCACACAGCGTTTGCAAAGCTGTGAGCATTCCACTTCGCTTCTGTCTGGCCTCCCATTGAAAACACCTGGTGTTTTATATCAGCTCTCGATTCAGACTCCTAACTCCTAGGGCCATAGACGGTCCATTCGTTAATTACAGGCAGGCCCTCCTTCCCTTGGGCCCACTGGCATGAGGAGGTGGGGTCAGCGCACTGGAGCTTGGCCCTGAGAGTAACGCCTGCTTTTTTTCTCTCCACTCCCCTCCGATCGCCCGGCCCTCTGCAGCCCCAGGACGGGTACCGGATGGTGCAGCAGTTCCAGTTCCTGGGCTGGCCTATGTACAGGGACACGCCGGTGTCCAAGCGCTCCTTCCTGAAGCTCATCCGCCAGGTGGACAAGTGGCAGGAGGAGTACAACGGCGGGGAGGGACGCACGGTCGTGCACTGCCTGTGAGTACACACACCCACCGGACTGACACCAGCCCTGACACCTCGGCTCACTGCCTGTGTTCATTATAAACGGAAAAGTAAGCAGATCTGGGCGCCAGCTCATCAGTCCATTCATTACTTTGCAGAAAACAAGCACATACGCATTTTACCATTGGAGGGGGTGTCGCTGCTATAAATTGAGCCCCAACCTTGTGACTGGGAGCCACTGCCTCCCCCAAAAAATACCTGGGTGGATTCAGTGAGCTCCTTCCAGCTCTTGAGAGCATGTTGTTAAGCTTCGGAGAATTTTCTGAGCTGGTTGTGAAACTGTTGGTAACCTAAAAACCTCCGTGGCAGACGTGTTTATGTCACGGACGTCAGCAAATGCCACAGTCAAGGGGCCCTCCCCGTTATGGCACAACTGGTTTACCAGTGCACTCATTAGTGATTCTGTTGGATTTCATGACAGAGGTTTCAGAGGAACTGTTTCCTTCTTCTTTGTGGTTTTAAGAGAGTTTTGTTTTGTTTTGTTTGCCTGGGGATAGATATATATTGGGAAGATTTGGTTACAGTCGGGGTCTGCAGACTGGTCTCCAGACCGGCAATTTTAACAAGTGCTAAAATGGGAGATCTTTGGCTGCAGAATAATGGTTCCCAACCTTGGCTGCACATCTGGGGAGCTTTAAAAAACAAACAAACAATGCCCAGGCCACAGCAAAACAATTAAATCCAAATCTCTGGGGGTGGGAAGACCGGGCAACAGTACTTTTTTAACTCCCGGATTATTTCAGCATGAGGCCGAGGTTGCAAGCCGTGGCTCGAGTCTGCGTGCTTTTCAAAGCACTTTCACCTGCATCTTCTCATGGGCGAGGATAGGAACTAATCAACCAGCTGGAGGTGGCTTAATGGGCAGCGATTAGAAAGCCTCACAGTCTGGGGAGATGGGGAGAGAGTCTGTGGACACTGACTTCCTTCTCTTTTCGGTGGAGCGTTGTTAACAAGCTCACAGGGAGCTCTCTCCCAAATTGAAGGGAAGACAAAGCTCTGCTCTGGGGACACTGACCCTGGTTACAGCAGCCAGCATGGCCGAGGGCTCGTTACTCTGCTCGCTGTCGTATCTTGCGAGATGGCCCCCACCCCCACCCCCTACCCTGGATCTGGGAACCCAGGACTCTGCCACCTCTCAGCACCAAATGTGGCAGGAAACCACTGTCCCCTCAGAAACAATCTAATGAGGCAACCAACACCGGCCCTTCATCAGAAGTCCCCCCCACTCCTCCTCTCCACCTTCCCCTTCCTTCTCAGGGACCCAGTTCATTAAAATCATCTCCACCAAGAAAATGTCCAGAAGGATCTATGAACTGCTCCCATCCCCGTTTTTATTCCTCTACTTGCAGACTCAACTTCTGATCAGAATAAGGTCAGAGGGTCACCTGTGTGAGGTGATACAGCCCTGGTGAGGATAATCGGCACTTTAGTGAGAGCTTGTATTCGATCGGTTGGGTTTTCTTGGGAATGCAAATACAGTTTGTGGGTACCGATTTCTGCATCAGGAGCCTGCCAGCCTCTGGAGCTAGAAACATCACACTTCGTAGAAGCTTCCTGACCAGGGCCAGCCCTGGGACCCAAATGGCTGCGTCCCACACGTATTAAGTTCATCTTAAAAATGCATTCCGGTATACAGTAGGTGCAGACAAATACTGTTTGATTCCACTTATACAAGGTGTACCTAGAATAGTCAGACTCATAGAGTTAGAAAGTATTAGTCCCTTGGTAGGTGCCAGGGGTCGAGGGTGGGGGAGAATGGGGAGCTAGCATTTAATGGGGACAGAGTTTCAGTTTAGGAAGGTGACAGTTTTCAGGCTATGGATGATGGTGAGTTGTACATTGTGAAGGTACTTAGTGCCACAGAATTGCACAGTTAAATATGGTTAAAATAGTATGTTTTATGTCGTGTGACTTTTGCCACAATAAAATAAAATTTTTTTTTATCATAACAGAACAAAAGGTGGGGGCTACATCCCAGTAGTGGGAGATCTGAGGCCCCAAGAGGGGCCTGGGGGGAAAATGCAAAGATAAGTCACTGCACCTCATAGGCCACCATGTAGAGACACTCTCCAAGGCACGGCTATGAGCCCAGACTGAACAGTTCCACCCCCTGCCCACATGATACCTAAGACAGTGGCCATTCTCTCACCCACTGGACACGGCAGGCACCTGCTGCTTCTGCCCTCCTGCCAGCCGAGCCCCCGGCCCCTTCTCCTGCTGAGAGAACCTTGACTTTTCCTTGGGAACCATCCTCCCCTCAACCCTGAAGTCCCAGCTGTTACCATGGGGCTGCCATTTACTCTCTCTATATCACGGAGGCGGGGTGTGAGACCCAGGCTGGGGCAATGCTGACATTTGTCAAGATTTTAAAATCTTAATCTAAGGTGTTTTAGTTGTAGGAACAGAGTTAGGTTGAATTAGTATCCTCCAGTTCAGGCCAGGAGACGTTGCTTTGACCCACAGGCAACCTGCTGTCCCCGCCGCCCCCCAGATGAGAACTTCTTCCTATTCAGTATAGCGCAGTGCCACCTACTGGCCATGGGCAGAGCATCCATTCCCAGGACGCCCTTCAGGGCTGTGAACTGAGTGGTTCACAGAAAGCAAGCAGGGAATTCTTTCTCCTTATGCATGTCTTCCAGCTAATAAAACTAGTTGAAATGGATAGAATTAAAGTCTCATGCTTTTTCAACCCTTGATGAAAGTAACGGATGTAGACAGTGGTCATCGACAGCTGCTGAAAGCATTAGGTGAAAAGCCAATGGAGGAGAAACAGTGAGGTGTCGATGCAGAGAGAGAGAAGAGACTAACGAGCAGAAGAGAAAATCCAGGAGCAGCCACACCTCGGGGTCCCCTGACTCACAGCAGGGTCCCGCAGCAGCACACCACCTGCAGGGCAGTGGTCTCCCTTCTCACGCTACCCGGAGAGCATCTCCAGTGCATGCTGTCTTCAGTGCAGACCTGCAAAGGAAGACGACAGAGCTTCTACAGAAAATCTTCACCCGAAGGAGTGATCAGAGATGAGTTACGCAGGACACAGAACGGCGGCCGTAAAGGAAGACATTGGTAAATTGGATCGTTAAAGCTGAGCGCGCCCGTTCAGCCAAGGAGAGTGGAAACACAAGACAGGACACTGACGTTTGCGCTCCTTACATCTGACAAAGAATTCATAGCCAGCATGCCAAAGAACTGCTGAATTCGACAGGAAAAGGACAGACAGTCCAACTGTTGGGCAAAATGCTTGACGAGAACTTCATTTTTTCCAAAAGAATATCCAACTAGCCAATAAGCATAGAAAAGGGATCATTAGTTTTCAGGAGAATATGCATTAAAATAAAATACAGCAAAATTGGGTGCCCCTACATTCTCACCAGAATGTCTAAAATTTAAACAAATAACTGGTCCTAAGTGTTGGGAGACTGCGGAGTAACTGAACTCCCAAACACTGTTGGAACAAAGTAAGCACGTACGACCATTTTGGAACCATTTAAATAGCATATGTGTGTGCGTGCTTGCATGCTAAGTCACTTCAGTCATGTCCAGCTCTTTGTAACCCTGTGGACTGTAGCCCACCAAGCTCCTCTATCCATGGAATTCTCCAGGCAAGAATACTGGAGTGGGTTTCCATGCCCTCCAGGGGATCTTCCCGACCCGGGTATCAAACCTATGTCTCTGTCTCCTGCATTGGCAGGAGGATTCTTTACCACTAGCACCACCTGGGAAGCCCTTTAACAGCATTTAGCAAAGCTAAATATAAATATATCCTCTGAGCTCTTCTGCTATGAGCTCACTGACTGCAAAAATGACTCATAAATGCAATAGGAGACATGCTTATAGCAAACATATTCGTAATATGGGAAACTGCAAACAGCCCAAACATTCGTCAGCTCCTAAACAAAGAAATTATGCAGTAGTATATCCACTCAATGGAATTATTCTCAGCAACGTAAGAAGAAAAGGCTTCCCTGGTGGCTCAAATGGTAAAGAACTGCCTGCAATGTGGGAGACCTGGGCTCCATCCCTGGGTCCAGAAGATCCCCTGGAGAAGGGAACAGCTACCCACTCCAGTATTCTTGCCTGGAGAATTCCATGGACAGAGGAACCTGGCGAGTTACAGTCCATGGGGTCCCAAAGAGTTGGACACAACTGAGTGACTAACACACACAATGTAAGAGGACAAACTACTGATACAACATGGGTGCTTTTCACACAGATAATGTTAAACAAAATAAGCCAGACTCAAAGAGTGTATGCTGTGTGATTCCATGCGTACAAAATTCAAAACCAGACAAAAGAGACTAACGATGCTAGACATGAGAACAGAGATTATCTTGAAGGTGTTGGTAGTTTTGGTGAGGAAGGAATACTGGGGAGAGGGGATCCAGGGGGCTGATCGTGGTCTGTATCTTGATCCAAATGGTAGTTAATGTTATATGCATTTGCAAAAGTTAACTGGGATCTATACTTAACCACTTGTGGGCTTAATTGTAGGTATGTTATGCTTTATTTAAAAAACTGATTTGGAACTTAAGAATGGGATGATCAAGCTGGCATTGGAACACGGTGATCAATCTTAAAATCACAAAATAAGTTGATATCCTATGCCTGCTTCCTAATGAAAGTTCATTTATAAAGTATATTTATCCAGAAAGAAAAAAAATCCTGAATTCTTATGAAACATCCCAATTAACAGAAAGCACAGGATTAGAGATTGGTAGGTTAAATGATTCTCAGAGATGCAATGAATGAGAACAACCCAGAATGTGGGGCTGTCTGCAGGGAAAATGACCCTGTTTCCTCAACAAATAAATTGCCAAGAGGAAAAAATGAGAGAGCAAAAAGAACCCACAGATTAAAATAAACTTGCAAGACTTGTCAACCGAATGCAGTGTGGACTTTGCTTGGATGAGGATTTGAAAAAGTCAACTGTAAGAAAAAGTCTAAAACAACCTGGGGAATTTGGACAGTACCTAGAAATTTGATTCCATTGAACTGTAGTGTTTATTTTAGTTGTAATAACAATGGTATTGTGTTTTTTTTTTTTTAAAAAAAAAAAAAAAGGTCCTTTACATCCTTGGAAAAGAGGTTGATTCCAGAGCTGGTATAAGGGAGAAGTTACAGGACCAGTTAGAAAATCTCATGGTTCTAGAAAGTAAGGATGTGCTTGAAAAGGGTTGGAGGAACCAGCCTGATGGAGCTCCTCATGGCCAAAGCTGGAACAATTTCAGCAACAAAATAAATATGGATACTATTTTAGCTCAAAGAAGTGAAATTGATATATATAAGTCTAAAGTGACATAAATAATAGAAATAAATAAGCAAATAAATTTTCAAACAGTGGCTGAGAGTTCTCTCTTTAGAGCAGGATGTAGAAGGAAAGAGGGACGTGGAAACCAATTAGGCAGATGTCAGAGACGTCACTTTGCTGACAAAGGTCCATAGAGACAAAGCTGGGGTCTTTCCAGGAGTCATGTATGGATATGAGAGTTGGCCCATAAAGAAAGCTAAGCTCTGAAGAATTGATGCTTTCAAGCTGTGGTGCTGGAGAAGACTCTTGAGAGTCCCTTAGACAGCAAGGAGATCAAACCAGTCAATCCTAAAGGAAATCAACCTTGACTATTCATTGGAAGGACTGATGGTGAAGCTGAAGCTCCAATACTTTGGCCATCTGATGCGAAAAGCCGACTCATTAGACAAGATCCTGATTCTGAGAAAGATTGAAGGCAGGAAGAGAAAGGGACGAGAGGATCAGTTGGTTGGATGACATTACTGACTCAATGGATATGAGTCTGAGCAAATTCAGGGAGATGGTGAAGGACAGGGAAGCCTGACGTGCTGCAGTTCGTGGGATTGAAAAGAGTTGGACGCGACTGAATGACTGAACAGCAAGCAGCACAGTGAAGACTGTTGCAGACAGGATCCCTAAATGGGCACTAATAACAGCGGAAGAAACTTTGAGGAGAGCAAGACAGTTACATAATCCCAGTGTATTTTTCCCAAGATACTTATTAACTACAAAGAGAAGCATCATGACTACATGGTGAAAAAATCTGCCGACATCCACCATCTTAATAAGCAACCAAGGTCAGCATCGCCAGCAACAAGACAGTTCAACACCATGAACCTTTGAAGGAGGCGACAGCCTTTCCATGGTTTTCTTGCCAAAGTGCATAACCTCATGTTCAATGATAAGAAAGCATCAGGTGAATCAAAATGAAGGTACTTTCTACAATTTGTATTTTGTGATGACTTCTCAAATCGTGGATTGGGGACCATGGCTGTTTTCTGCATCTCATTCTGTATTCCATATTCTGCAAAACAACTGACCAACCAGTCCTCTTTCAAAGTGTTAAGGTCAAAAAAGACAAGGGAAGACTGAGGACACAGCTCATAGGAAACACTGAAGAGATGTGATGCCTAAATGCTAGGTGGGTCCTGGACTGAATCCTGGACCAGAAGAAAGGACGGTTGTAGAAAAATTGGACACCTTGACCAAGGTCTGTAATTTAGTCAATAGCATTATACCAACATTAACTTCCTGGTTTTGACCATTTGCTGCGGTTATGTAAGACCTTCCCATCAGGGAAGGTGGACATGGAGAGAACTCTCTGTGCTATTTTTACAGTGATTCTGTACAATTAAAATTAATCCAAAATAGAAAGTTTTATTTTGAAAGAGCCCTTATGAAGCCGTTTATCTCAAATTGGGACTGGAACCCAGCCAAAACCCACGGTCTTCCAACTGAGATCACAGACCTGGTTTCAGGACCTAATGAAACTCAGGTTTTCAGGTTTCATTTCTCATCACAGAAAGTATTCAGTGAGACAAAGTGATAGGTAGGAAGTATATTTATTCAGAGAGAAACACACTCCACAGAGTGTGGGCCATAGCAGAGAGCGAGTGTGGCAGTCTCAAACTGTGGTTATGATTACCTTTTATGGGATGGGCAATTTCCTAGGCTAGTGAGTGGGAGAATTATTCCAACTATTTGGAGAAGGGGCGGGGATTTCCGGGGATTGGGCCACCGCCCACTTTTTGGTCTTTGATGATCCACTTTGGAACTGCCATGGCGCCTCTGGGTGTCATTTAGCTTGCTAATGTGTTGCAATGAGCTTGAACTGAGGAACAAGGTTTAGTCAAGTTGATGTGCCTGCCTTCTAGTACCCATTTGGATTTAATCAGTTTATGCTGTGCTCTCTGGCTGTGTCATTCTTTCCAGGGTTGTGCGCTGCCCTCTTCCCTCCTGTTTCATTTATATTTTAGAGATAAAGCATGAAATGCTAATAGATTGTCTGAGGCCAAATCCTTCTCTGAGCATAACCACACCCATCCCAGGTTTCCTGCAGACATGGCATGAGATATTTGTATATTGAAAACTTTCCTGCGGGCCTTATGCAGCTTTGCATAAAGCTGCCATATCAGGTCACCTCGTGGGGGCAGAGGTGGAGCTGGGAGAGCAGGCCAGGTTCCCATCACCTCTGGTCAGGTGACCTGTGGGCTCTGGGCTCTGTTTGCATCGGGTAGAGGGACTTGCTCAGATGAAACATCCCAGTCAGGAGGGCTTGGGCAGCAGGTGTGACCAGGTGGTGTGAGCCATGCGCTGTGAGGGTGACCCAGACCCACCACCTGCCTCTCCTCTTCTGCAGGAACGGGGGAGGCCGCAGCGGGACCTTCTGTGCCATAAGCATCGTCTGCGAGATGCTCCGGCACCAGCGGACGGTGGACGTCTTCCACGCCGTGAAGACACTGAGGAACAACAAGCCCAACATGGTGGACCTGCTGGTAGGACCCTGTCCATCTATCATCCCACTTGGAGTTGGAGGGAGTGGGGAGCCGTTCCTGGTTAGCTCAGTCTGCTCCCTGGTGGGAGAGGCTTGTGCTCACGGTGCATTCGCTGTGCTCATCCGAGTTTTTCTCCTTCCTTCTCCCTTCCTCTTGCCTTTTCACCAGAAGGCTCCTCTCAACACATCTGACGTGTAGAAACAGTTGAAACTCACAAGCGCACATCCTGATTAATTGCCATTCTCAGCAGCACCTTCCACATGGCTAAGCACTTCGTCTTCACGGAGAAGAAATAATCATAGCACATGAAATGCCAGATTTTCAAATTACAGATTTTATAAATAGCTTAATCACCTAATATTTATCAAAGCTGGGAATTGGAGTTTGACATCCGGACGATTGCATTTAATTACGGCGGGTATCTGAGGAGAGGATGAAAGAGGTGGAGAAACAAAGGACGAGGTGGAATGGTTTTCTTCGGGAATTTCATGAAATCTCTTTATTGTGTGGAGCTGTTGAAATGCTGACTGCTGTGACTTGAGAATAGGAGAACAGTTTAAAGGAGGAAGCTTTTCAATGAGGTTTTTGTATTTCTCTGTGAGTGGAGGAAGGATCTGAAGGAGACAGGGGAATTAATCCCAAGGTGGGGAAAGTGGCCTGGGATGGGGAGGGGAAGACATGGTGGAGTCCCTGAGGAGCTTGGAAAGCTGCTTTACATTGTAAATACCTTAACGGGACTAAAGAGGGAGTGGAGCTGAAGCTGAGGAAACAGCCATGGCCCCACCCATGATGGCCAGCTCCTGAGACCCACCCAAGCCCTGCTCAGCATCCAGGGCCATCTGCTTCCCCCACAGACGTGCTGGGTGCTTCGGGAGCTGTTCTAGTTTCCAGATGCATGTGCTGCCCTGGGAATTTAGCAAACAGGAACCTCTTTGGCCAGGTGCAGACTCTCAGAACCATCAGCAATTACCATGTTGGCTTCTGCAAAAAAATAGGGCTACTACCACTACTCCCCACCCTGCCCTGGGTGGTGGTTGTTCAGTCACTAAGTCGTGTGCGACCCTTTGTGACCCCGTGGACTTCAGCACACCAGGCTTCCCTGTCCTTCACTATCTCCCGGAGTTTGCTCAAACTCATATCCACTGAGTCAGTGATGCTGTCTAACCATCTCATCCTCTGTTGCCCCCTTCTCTTCCTGCCCTCAGTCTTTCTCAGCATCAGGGTCTTTTCCAATGAGTCGGCTCCCATCAGGTGGCCAGTGTTTTGGAGCTTCAGCATCAGTCCTTCCAATGAATATTCAGGGTTGATTTCCTTTAGGGTTGACTGCTTTGATCTTCCTACAGTCCAAGGGACTCTCAAGGGTCTTCTTCAGCACCACATTTCAAAAGTATCAATTTTTCGGCGCTCAGCCTTCTTTATGGTCCAACTCTCACACCCATACATAAATACTGAAAAAAACCATAGCTTTGACTATATGGTCCTTTGTCAGCAAAGTGATATCTCTGCTTTTTAATATGGTGTCTAGGTTTGTCATAGCTTTTCTTCCAAGGAGCAAGCATCTTTTAATTTCATGGCTGCAATCTCTGCCCATGGTGATTTTGGAGCCCAAGAAAATAGAGTCTGTCACTGTTTCCATTTTTTCCCCATCCTGCCCTGGGGATGCCCCTCAAACCTGCCTTCTACTCTCAGCTCTGCTCATTCAAGTGAAGTGACCTCAGACGGGTAACCTTGACATTGCCTTGGGCATGTCACTCAACTCTCCCGAGCCTGCGTTGTAACCAGGGATGATGTTGGTTTGTTGAGATCATCCCCTGTGACAACATGCATGAAAGTGTTTTGGAAGTGCCCCAGGTGAGAAAGCCCGTCCCTAAGACTACAGGTGTCTACAGGGCACAGTGTGACCAGCAGCCCACCTGATGCAGGTAAGAAAAGCACTGGGTGCAAGCGAGGAGGCTTCAGGAGCAATAGCATGTATACACGTGGTACGTACGAGTGCCTTTCACACAGTGCAGATTTCATGTGGATGGGCCAGGTTCTGTGCCCAGACTTCACTGGTCAGAGGACTGTCTCACTCCCCGGGTTGTTGTTCAGTCACTAAGTCATGTCCGATGCTTGGTGACCCCATGGACTGACTGCAGCACACCAGGCTTCCCTGTCCTTCACTATCTCCCGGAGTTTGCTCAGACTCACATCCATTGAGTTGGTGATGCCATCTAACCACTCCTGGGGACCCCGCTGAATTTTAGAGTTCCCCCACCTGGAATTCTCCATCTTCTGGGCTGAGGGCAGTTAGAGGTGGCCCAAGTTTAGGACAGATAAGCAGATTGGCAGAGGCTGGAAACAAATGCATAAATGAAACTATTCTGAGACATCATTCGGTATTTAATGCCCTGATTCAGGGACAGGTGTGTAGCTTCCAAACATTAGTTGGCATCTGAGTAAAGTAACCTTGACTTTTTTAAAAAAGTGTAATCCCCTTCTCACTGCAGCCTGACTTAAGCACATCGTTAGAAACAGACCCTTCCAGGCCTTTCCCCAAATGGCTCTGCTGAGCTTCCTTCACTCACGAGTTTTTTGGGTAGAAGCAGCAAGGCTTTTCCCAGATTCATGGTGCAGACTGCAGGATGGGGTGCTTTTCCATGAAGGCAGCTCCTGACTGCAGCCCACGTTCCCATCATAACCTGGGCATTTCTCTATCCATGTGTGGTTCTGAGGAAGAAACAGGATTCTCGGATTCCCAGAACCCCGAAGATCCACACCAGTTTTATGATAAGCTCAGCGGCTGAGAAATGTAAGAAAGTCCTGCAATTTCCTTGAGAAAAATGTCTGATGAATCTGTCACGGTGCCTCCTGGCGGGATAACAGATCTTATCTGGTGACCAGAGGGAAAATGTCATGGTGCTCTTTTCAGTGGGCTTGAAGCTTCTTGAGTTGAATCAGGGCTCTTGTCGCTGGCGTGTTTATTTTTGCTGTGAGTACAGTTTCTGTTTAGTTTGGCGCTCGTGTGTGTGTGTGTGTTGGCTGAGAGAACTAATTCAGGTCAGGGTGATAAAACCTGGCACAGTTGTATTGGGCATAAAAGACCATCCAAGACTTGAATCTCTCCTAAGTAGAGAATGTGAGACCAGTAGCTGAGAAGCTCACTCCTAGCTGTCTCTTTGCAGGAGGAGGCGAGAGCGAGGGCACCCTAGAACAGACCCCATGCTGGCCGCCAGGAGGCAGGCAGGTGGGCATGGGGAGGAAGGAGGGCCAGGCCTCTCTGGGTCTGCTCATCCTTCCATTCAGACCCCAAAACATGCTGCCACAACCCCCATCTCCCCATCCCCCCATCAGGGCAGGATGAATGTCCCGAGGGGATCAAAGTGGGCCCATCTCCATCCCCCCTTGAGGCTTTGATTATTTTTCCAAATTGTGTCTGAGTTAGAAACTTCCCCATCCGGTTTGAAGCATGGCACTCTCAAGGGAGAGTCAGAGGGCCTACGGATTTATTTATTCCAGTGTTTAGGTCTGGAGGCTCCAGGGAAAAGGCAATGGATTGCCAGGCAGCAAAATCATTTTAACACAAGACTAGATATCTTGATGGGCTTCCCTAGTGACACAGCGGTAAAAGATCCAATGCCAATACAGGAGGCCCAGGTTCGATCCTGAGTCGAAAAGATCCCCTGGAGGAGGAAAGTGGCAACCCACTCCAGTATTCTTGCCTGGGAGATCCCATAGACAGAGGAGCCCGGCAGGTTACAGTCCATAGAGTTACAAAAGAGTCCAACAGGACTGACCGACTAAACAACAGCAAGATGTTTTGATGCAGCAGGGCCACTGGGTTTGTCTCCTGACCCCTCTTGCTGCCCAACTTCTCAGTGATCCGCCTCTTCAGCCAGCCCCCGGCCCTCATCAAAGGCCTGGATCCCTGAGGGGCCTACTGCTACAGTCAGCCTGAGACTGGTGCTACTGACCTGGTCAGACGCAGACGGAGTCCCCCGCGCTGAGCCACTTTGCCTCTCGTACGGTTGCTGGGAAACCAGCTGCTTCAACACGCAGTCCTCTCTCACCTTTGCTTCTGCACTTGGCTTTGAAGTTCCCAGGTCTCTGTGTTAACAGAGAAGCAGCCTTTAGGAGCCAGATCTTACCTGAGAAAGTTGCTGTCCCTGGGAGGCAGTGGGAGCTCTGGCCAACGTGCTGACTTGACACACTCACCCGTTGTGGAGCGGTTCCCTAGACCACGGTGATCAGCACGACTGCGGCCTCTTGGAGTGAGTGCAGCTGACTCTACGTGGTCAGAACACTTGCAATCTGTGGTCAGCAAGTTTCAAGGGTACAGTTCCATATCATTAACTCTGGTCGCCGTGCTGTATGGTAGAGCTGTGGAATTCACTGCTCTTATAACTGAAAATGTGTACCCTCACCAGCATCACTCCACTTGCCCCTCCCCTGACGATGACAGTTCTAGTCTCTATCTCTATGACACTGACTTCTCTGTAATGGAACCTTTAAAAAATTCTGAGCCCCAGGCCCACCCCAGAGACTGATCCAGGTGACACGGACCTGGCTTCAGCAGCCATGGGACGAGCGCCTCAGGTGACCTGATGTGCAGCCGGGGATAAGAAAGGTCATGCGTGGTCTAGAAGGGCCCTCGGCCCGTCCACACGTTGGATCAGCTGGGGCACTTCACAGATACAGGAGCCAGGCCGCGCCCCAAAAGACTGGGGTAGACGGAGCCCGTGTGGTGTGCCGCAGGTGAGAAGCACAGCTCAGGAGGATAAGAGGCCAGCCCTGCAGTATGGCCACACTGGCGGTGGGGCAGGCCAAGCCCACTGCCCATTCCTTCTCTTTACTGGACCCAAGAACAGGGAGCTGACCTGATCCCTGGACCAGCGAAGGCAGCAGCCACAGGCCAATGGGCCTGATTAAAGAACCAGATGCGCAGACAGCATGTGGCCTTGGAAAGGGAGAAAGTGCTTCAGACTCTTTCAGAGCTATACTGAGTGTAATGACCCATCCATCTATCATCAGAGACAGGCAGCTGCCCCCCGGGGGTCTCATAGGCACAGGTAGGTTGGTCACCCGGTGCGACCCCCTGGGAACACTGATCCAAACAGTCCCATCTGAGGTTATTGGCACATGGGCCCACTTCCCCTCCTGGCAGGCATGTCGGGCAGAAGCGTTTTTCTGCTTGTCAATAAGGATCCAGCTGAGACTGAAGCTGGTGTTCATTTCCAAAAGCAGGTGTGTGTGTGCAGGGGCGGAGAGGGGGAAACTCTGCCCCAGGTGAGTGCACAGTCTCTTTGAAACTTCTCAGGCGACGTGTTTGAAGTGACAGGCTGACTATGGGGCCACGTTCCGCAGACAAAGGCACTGTCTGGCCTTTGGGGGAGCCGCTTGCAGCCGCCCACCAGCACCGAGGCCTCCCATACCCTCCCTGAGGGCAGGGACTCTTAGAGCGTGACCTCATGTAGGGTATCCTTTCAAGTTTCACTTTCTCCCTGTTTTGTGAGAGCAAGGAGCATCTGAAGCGAAGGTGGGGGCAGGGGTCTTGAAGAGGAGTTGCCAGTTACCCTGGTTGCGGTCCAGCACAAAGATGCTCACGTCATCAGCTAATGTCCCCCAGATTGGGAAATCCTGGGACCAAAGCATAAATGCCCTTTCTCCCCTGAAGCAGAGGTGGTTCATGTGGCTTAATTATACTGTTCAAAAGCGAGGAAACCGCCAAAGACGGGCTGTATCTGGTGATCAAGTGTAATCAGGTTCCAAGTGGGATGATTTCAGGTGTTTTTCGAGGTGCCTGGGGGAGGGGACCAGCAATTTGTGATCCTTCTGCTCATTCCCTGTACAAAACCAGTCATCAGAGTCTGTGGAGCTAGCAGCCTATTTAGGAAGGATGAGATGAGAGAGAGAACTCATTTTGAAAAACTGTAGTCATGCCTATGATGGGGCACCTTCAGTGATTACCCTGCCCCCAACAGCCGCCCCTTGGGATGAACCCAAAACCCCTTCCTGGGTTCCTCATTCACCTTTGACCCAAAGCAGCAGCCACGTGGCCCTGTAAGTGCATCTTACTATGTTAAGAATCAGCAGTAATAAAGCTGCGTGCCAATCCAAGAGACTCAGATTTGATCCCTGGGTCAGGAAGATCCAGGAAATGGCAAGCCACTCCAGTATTTTTGCCTGGAGAATCCCACGGACAGAGGAGCCTGGTAGGTTATAGTCCATGGGGTCGCAGAGAGTCGGACACGACTGAGCGACTGAGCATGCATAACACTCTGTTAAGAGGACGGTCCATAGTCGGCATTGAAACTAACTGCACAGCTAGCTTTGTACAAAATCACGTTTCTGCAAGAAGGAACTGATCTGTTAGGTTTCCACGAAAGAGGAAAAAAGAATTGTCTGTGCGATTCACAAAAACGGTAATGATTGGAGCTCGCCTCAGCCAGTGTCAGCCATGAGCTGACAGCGTCAGGATTTTGAAATTCGAGTGATTTCTTGTAAATATTCTGAAAATAGAAGTATCAGATCCCGAAATAACAAATCCTAGAATGTGGATTGAAAGCTTGCGCAGGTGCTGGTCCGGGATCTGAGAAAGCTGTGCTCAAGAGAAATGAGTTCGCTGCCCCATTAAGAACTGGGATGTGGCTCCCAGGGGGCATCAGACGTTGCCTCCGGTGCCTGTCCCTGTTCTGCCATCTCTACCTGGGCAGCCTGCCAGGAAGACCACAGTCAGGAGGCCCACAGGCTTTACCATTCAGACTGGGACACTTTCGAGAGCGAGCAAGGCTTCAACTATCCATTCCACCAAGATAACAGGCATCAGTCAAGACTGTCCTGGGCAATCCAAGGCACTTAGTATCCACCTCCCCCAGTCCACACGCTCCTCCTCCAGCTCCCCATCACCTGCCACCCCCTCACATCTCCCCTGAGAACCGCTGCTCCCCCTCCACTGCACCCACGTTGGGAACCATTCGTGGCCCCCACTCAGCTCTGCCTCTTGGGGGCCCTTGGGTCCCTGTCTCATCCTCCTCGTTGGACCATGGACTTATCAGAGTCAGGGGCCAGGTCAAGGTACCTGGTAGTTCAGTTCAATTCAGTTGCTCAGTCTTGTCCAACTCTTTGTGACTCCATGAATCACAGCACCCCAGGCCTCCCTGTCCATCACCAACTCCTGGAGTTCACTCAGAGTCGTGTCCATCGAGTCAGTGATGCCATCCAGCCATCTCATCCTCTGTCGTCCCCTTCTCTTCCTGCCCCCAATCCCTCCCAGCATCAGAGTCTTTTCCAATGAGTCAACTCTTCCCATGAGGTGGCCAAAGTACTGGAGTTTCAGCTTTAGCATCGTTCCTTCCAAAGAACACCCAGGACTGATCTCCTTTAGAATGGACTGGTTGGATCTCCTTGTAGTCCAGAGGACTCTCAAGAGTCTTCTCCAACACCACAGTTCAAAAGCATCAATTCTTTGGCACTCAGCTTTCTCTATAGTCCAACTCTCACATCCATACATGACTACTGGAAAAACCATAGCCTTGACTAGACGGACCTTTGTTGGCAAAGTAATGTCTCTGCTTTTCAATATACTATCTAGGTTGGTCATAACTTTCCTTCCGAGGAGTAGGCGCTTAATAACCGCTTGTAAACCGGAAGGAGTCCTGCTGACTGACAGTCAGAGGTAAAGCCAGGCCAGGCATGAAGCCACGTTTATTCATTGATCAAATCATGAAGGCGTATCTCCAGCCTCCCTCCCAATACACCTCTTGGCTTCCCCGCAATTTGCCCTCAGGATGTTGATATAACAGGTGCACTTACACGTGTGGACAAACAGATGTGTTCCAGTTGTCTGGAACTTTCCAAGAAGCCTCACAAGTGTAGATTTCAGAATATTTCTTTCATTGACCTTGTGTGAAATATCAAACTGAATATGTGTGTGGTCCAGGATTGTGATGTCCTAGCTCATTTTTGATTCACCTCCTTCTCAGGTTGATTGCTTCCAATTAAAGCCCTAATTAGGGCTTCTGAGGTGACTCAGCAGTAAAGAATCTGCCTGCCAGTAGAGCAGGCGCAGGTTTAATCCCTGGGTCTGGAAAATCCTCTGGAGAAGGAAACAGCAACCCACTCCAGTATTCTTGCCTGGACAATCCCATGGACAGAGGAGCCTGGCTGGCTACAGTCCATGGGGTCACACAGAGTCAGACTTGACTGAGCACACATTCACGCACAGCATCACTGCTCTCAGAGAAATGGGGCCCGCTGTGGCCGCGCTGATGTGTCCCTTCTGTGTTCCAGGATCAGTACAAGTTCTGCTACGAGGTAGCCCTAGAGTACTTGAATACTGGCTGACAGCGTGCAGAGCCCCGCACACCAACCTTCCATCCTGCACAGCCAGGACGCGTGCCACGGTGTTCATGCCGATGAGATGAAGACAGCTCCATATGCTTATTTTGCTTTGCCTAATTGGCTCTTTTTAAAAAAGAGTCCAAGAAAAAAAAAAGTGTTTATAAAACTGCTTGCACTGCCCGATTCCCACCCACAGCACCCAGTGGTCCAACCCTGTCGTCCTGGGCACCAGCCCCTTCGAGCAGCGCGGACAGATGGTAAATTGAAGAGCACAATTATATTCTTATGAAGGAATTTGTACCTTTGGGGTATTATTTTGTGGCCTGTGAACGTTTGTTATTGTCACAGCTGAGTGTACATTTTCGTTCTGTGGAGAATGCTACCTGGCATTATGATAATATATTATTTTAGTTAATATTTGTATTTTAACATGTCGCATAATATATGTAGCTTTCCAAGACTAACAGATAAACGTATAATGAACCAAGAGATGTTGTATGAGTTGTTGTTTCTATCAGATTTGTATCGTTTCTGAGGGAAAAGCTCGGGAGGCGTTCGGTTTGGGAAGGCGGAGGTCGGCGATCAGGTTCACAGATCTGAAGTTCTTCAGTTCTTCCTGTGTGTTTATATTGTAAATATTTTTGATTTCATCAGATTATTTATTCATTAAAAGAAATTTTTGTGAAGCGCGGTGAGTGACAATCATTTTTATCCAGCTCTGGAAATGATTCGCTGTATGATGCTACCTGTGTGAATTCTCAGCTCAATAAATAAAGACGCGTGAGCAGTGTGGTGTCTGCCTGGTGTCCTGACACCCCGCGGGGCAGCTCTGGTCACTCCTGGCCTCAGGCAGAGAAACCATGGCTGGTCTGCTGGATTGGAGCAGGTGGAGTTAGGATTTCAGAGAGATCTTTTGTCAGGGAGAAATCAAGACCCATCCTGAGCTGCCCCTATGAGCCCCAGAGGCCACCGGCCAGTGAGCTCTGATCTGGCAGGCAGGCTCTGACAGGAGCTCTGGGCTGGACTCCAGAGTGATGATTTTCTGAGCAAGAGGAGAAGCCTCTGCCTTTCTCTAGGGGATCATCTCCATCCTTTCCAGGCTTCATTCGTGCCTGAAACTCGCTGCCAGAACACTCTTTAGAGAGTAGCAGGACCAGAGTGCATTTGAGCCGGACACCACGCTGGACAGACGTTTCTTGCAGGAGAAGGGACTGCCGCCTGAGGGCTCTGCTGGCCTCTGAAGGAGGAGGAAGCTGGGCGAGGTCACACACTGAGCACAAGCTGAGCCCCAGGCTGTGTGAAATGACCCGTGGGTGACGGGGACAGTCCTTCAAGAACACCCGTCTGTGCTGAAAACTGCAGGGGCTTCCTCTAGTGGCAGCAGGTCCTTCCCCCTAACGGTATGACTAGACATAGTTTGGAGCCATTGAGCCATCGGATAGCTGAGAGGCTTGGTCACAAGAGACTGAGCAACGGCACCTGGTGGGTGCTGGTGCCTCCAGGGCCCAGGGGAGGCGGGGCAGCATCCTAGCACCGCCCCTATGTCATTTATACAGCACTCAGGGCACGACCTGCCCAGGGGCTTCCCTGGTGGCTCAGTTGGTAAAGAATCTGCCTGCCAGTGAAGGAGAAGTAAGAGACGCAGGTTCGATCCCTGGGTCTGGAAGATCCCCTGGAGATGGGAATGGCAACCCACTCCAGTATTCTTTCCTGGGAAATCCCATGGATAGAGGAGCCTGGTTGGGTACACTCCAAGGGGTCGCAGAGTCAGACACGACTGAATGACCAACACAGTCTAGGACCGGCAGGACACAGCCCACTGCCCTCTCTAGGCATCTCGGTGACTAAGACCGACAAGGTCAGAAGTTGTCCATCAAGGGCCCGTGGTTGCCCCTGAATCTGAGACCTGCCCTGTCTTCTGCACTCTGAGTGCACTGTCCCCCAGCCCCCTTGAGGGGGAAGGAACTCCATATGTGCATGGGAAGGGCTAGCTGCCACCGATTGGGTCTGGACCAGGTATCTCACTACCCAGGTCCCCCCAGGTCCCCATGGAAAGTGGCCTCTATACATCACCACCCCAACCCTATTGGACGAACTCCTGAAAAGCCACTTTCTGTCTACCTCTCTGGGATTCAGGAATGGGGACCATTCCCGTGCCCAGGGCACCCTTGTATCAAGGCCCAGTTGTAAGAGAAGCGGTGCCCTTGGTCCTCTTGGACAAGGTCATGGTGGTCTTTACTCGACGAAAGGTGGGAGGAGAATCATTCCAGGAGGGCCCAAAATCATAGTATGTAGGAATGCTGTCACGTCTTGGTCCCTCCCTTTGAGGTCAAAGCCATCTCACCTGGGAGCAGTGGTTTCCACCAGACTTTTGAACCTGTTAGATTTTCACCCTCCTTTCATTTGTCTTTAGCCCTTAACAGAAATAGTGCTGGAGGAGCAGGGATGTTTGGTGGCTGTTTTTCATCCCGTGAGGCCAGCTGCAGGGTCAGGATTCCTGCCACTTTCTGGACACAGCAGAAGTCCCTGCCCTTATGCAGACAAAAGAGGCCAACTGCTCGACTGTGTCCCTTCTCTGTCTTTTCTCAAGACCCGGGGTTCCCCTCCCTGTGGCGTCCGGTGACAATGAGGTCCAGTTCCCTGACTTCTGATATGGTCCTGCTCAAGGACAGCCTCATCATAGCATTGGGTCTGGGTACTGTGGTGTCTGTAATGTGTAAACTTGGCCTCAGTAGACTGCGTTTTCCCAGGATTCCATTCTCTGTGTTTCCAGGTAGGTGGGCCCCTGGGGTCACCCAGTGCCTGATGAAGGGGCAGGAGTGAGGTGGCAGCTCTGCTGTTTTTACCCTAAGAGGCCCAGCGGTTGCCCCAAACTGACTGGGTGACCCTGCAGTGACTGGCACCCAGCATGAGCTGCTCACCATCTGGATCCAAACCTGTGCCTGTATGGTTAGGTTTTGCTCAGACCTCCCAGTTCTGGGTATCAAAATCAGCACCAGTTTTCTATGGCTGATTTAACAATCATTCCAAAATCCAAATGCTAAAAACACCAATAAACAGTGAGTATCTCATGCAGTTTCCATGGGTCAAAAATCCAGGAGTGGCTTTGCTGGATGGTTCTGGCTCTAAGGTCACTCGTGCAGAGACTGTCCAAGTGTTAGTTTAGGGCTGTGGTCATCTGAGAGCCTGCAGGGGACAGGGACCCACTTCCAGGGTGTCCTCACACACCTGACAAGTTGGTGCAGGAGGCCCCAGTCTTCTCCACCTGGGCCTCTCCACAGGCTGCTCCCGTCCTTGTGGCATGATGAGGTCTTCTCCCAGTGACCCAGGAAGCAGTGCAGAGGTCTTTCATGACCTGGCTTTGGAAGCCATGCTGTCACTTCCACTGTGTGCTGTTGCTTACTAAAGTCAGCCCTGTTTTGTGTGGGAGGGGACACACCAGGGCACCAGTCCCAGGATACAAGAGTCCTTGAGGCCACCTGGAGGCTGGCTGCCCCCCTGCCAGTCCACCTCGGACCCCCACCTCAGCTGGAACCTCTCCTTCGGTGGGCTGGTCAGCTGGACACAGAAAATCTTATCCCCGGATGCTAAGCCTGTCAGTCAAGGTCACTCCTCTCATGTGCGGTACAGTCCCTGCTGCTGACATTACCTCTGGTCGGCTTTGCTGTGCCCTAAGGAGCTTTTATTCCATTGTAAAGGAACGTACCTTACTCCACAGCCTGGATTCCCATGAGGCGCTCTTTTCCCGCCTCCCGAGGAAGCACCCCTCCCCCAAGTAGAAGCAGCTCATTCTTCCACATTCCAGGTGCTTCCTCATCTTCAGCAGCTGCCCTTCATACGCCACTTGAGCTAACTGATGGCCACATCCTGCAGCTGGTCACCTCGAATGGCCTCACCTCTGAAACCTTCCAGCTTGCTAGACTCTGACCCCATCCTCTTTGGCTGCCAGCTTCCCTTGCCCTGTCACCACCTTCCTTGCTCTTTGAATGTATGAAGCCCTTCAGGCCGTTCTCTGAGCAAGGCTCCCCTTCTTACCTTCTTTCCCAAAACAGCCTAAGCCTCGTGATGCAGTGCTTCATCCAACAGCCTCGGTGCTCTTGACTCCTTACAGTAGCATCATGTCTGTCATACAAATGGTCAGCTTTAGAGAAATCTATCCAGGACTTCAAATCCCAGATGAGCTAGAGTAGCAAAGACCAGATTTACCCCTCCTAATTGAAACCAAAAAAAGCAGTGGGGAGTGGGAGGGGAGCGTGAAATATCTTTTAAGATGATTCTCAAGGGACTTTCCTGGTGGTCCAGTGGTTAAGACTTTGATTTCCAACACAGGGTTTGTGGGTTCAGTCCCTGGTTGGAGAGCTAAGAACTCACATGCCTTGTGGTCAAAAAACTGAAGTGTAAAACAGAAGCAATATTGCAACAATTCAATGAAGACTTTAAAAATGATGCACATCAAAAGAGAATCTTAAGAAAAAAGAAAAGATGGTTTTCAAGACACTGGACATCAAATAATGCTGGGAACAGAAAACATGTTAAATGAACCCTAGGATCGCCCAGCTTGCAGACTTGAAAGAATATCCAGATAATGAGTACACAGAGGGGAAGTCCAGATGGAGCCCAATGGTCCCCCTTATTGTGTGAACTGAAAATTCAAAAAAGCCAGAGTGCCTAGTTTGCAGAGCAGAGTAGCAGAGATGAGAATGCTGCGTAGAGAAGGAATTCTGAACATCTGCAAAGTCCCAATCAAGTCTTCAGCTAAGTACTGATCAGGATAAACACCAAGAAAGGACTTGAGGCTGAAGAAAGAACCACCCAAAAAGACAAGAGTGAAGAATACTCAGTTCACAGGGGCCATACAGCTCCTGTTCCCATTGGACAGAGAACCCAAGAAAGTTTGGCCTGAGTAGGTGGGGAAATTATCTCTAGACTAAACACAGCTGTAGTCCTGCCTAGCAAAGCAATAACCAAAAGGATCAAACTTTTGATGAGTAGACTCACCACAGAAGAAAACTCAAGAATATTTATAGGAATACAAAAATACCCAGTATCCATGAAAGCAGATATCCAATTCAAAATTACCAGGCACACAAAGAAGCAGGCATGTATGACACACAAAAAGAGGAAAAAACCAATCAGTTGACACTAACTCAGAAATAATATGGATGACAGTAGGCAAATACATTAAAGCACTTATTTTATAACCTTATTCCAGGTGACGAAGAATCCAGAGAAAATATTTAGCATATTTTAGCAAAAACATGGAAGATACTTTTAAAAAACCAAAGAGAACTTCAAGAGATGAAAACTACAAAGCCTGAGATTTTAAAAAATATTCCAAATGGGATTAACAACAGATTTGACTGCAGAAGAAAAATATAGTGAACGTAAGACATCAATAGAAATCATTCAAAATAAGCACACAGAAAAGACTAAACAAAAATGATCAAAGCATCAGTGAACTGCTGGTATCTCCCCAGGGTGGGGGAAAAGAAAGAAACAATGGCAAAATTCTTCCAAATTTGATGGAAATTATAAGCCCATCGATCCAAGAAACCAAATCAGCCTCAATCACCAGATACATAAAGAGAGCTACACCAAGGTACATCATAAACAAATTGCTTAAAACCAATGACAAAGAGAAAATCTTAAAAGAAGCCAGAGCAGGTACAGTGTTGTATGCAGAGAAAGATGAGACTTACAGCGGACTTCTCTCTGGACACAATGCAAGCCAGAACATAGTGGAGCAATAATGCAAATACTGAATGAAATAGAAACTGTCAGCCTGGAATTCTATACCTTGCAAGAATATTTACCAAAAAAAAGTCTAAATATAGATGTTTTTTGACATCACAAAAGTTGAGAAATTCATCACCAGAATATCTATGGGTATAAGAAATGAAAGCTATGTTGCAGGTGGAAATCTGCATCTATACAAAGAAATGAAAAGCATTGAAAAGAGTGAGTACCTGGATAAATCTAAAAGCCTTTCCATATTGCTATTTTAATATCCTTAAAAGATAATTGACTGTTTAAATTTAAAACATGATAACAGTGTATTATGTAGTTTATAACATAGGTAAAAGGAAAAAGTATCACAAAAATAGTAGAGTGAAGATGGAGGGGACGAACAGCATTTCTGCTGTAAGATTCCTCTGCTGCAGAAATGGTAGGAAGTCATTTAGAGGTAAACAGTGAGAATTTAAAGATCAAACTCTAAACCTTATGTCAACCACCAACATGCCACAACAGAAAGTTATGACTACAACAAAGGAGATAAATATGGAATCATAAAAAAAGGCTGAATTCATCCAGTAGAAGGCAGGAAAAGAGAAAAAAAAAGGAACGAAGAACAGATGGGACAAATGGAAAACAAAGAGAAAGATGGTAGACTTAAATTCCACTACATCAATAATCACATTAAAATGTAATTGGACTGAATGCCCCAATTAAAAGATTGTCAGATTGGATTAAACAAAGCAGACCCAATTACATACTACCTACAAGAAACCCACTTTAAATATAAACAAAGAGAGAAATTGATCCATCTGTTTTCTTTAATATAACCAAGCTACTGAGAGCTGCTAGATAAAATGTATGCATATATTGAATATATGCAAATAGACATATTATTGCTGCAGTATATCCAAAGTGTCCATCTTTCCTTTCCAATTCCCCATCAATAGTCCAGGACTGTCTATACTCAACTGTATACACTCAAGTTGTATACTGCAACAATGGCTTTATTTCTTCCTTCACGGGAAAAATAAATTGTCCAGCCTTGTATCTATAGAAGCATTTATCTCTACACTCATTTTCACCTCCTTTTCACCAAATTCAGAGAAACAAGCCTTCAAGAGACAGATTCTGGGGGCAGGAACCATCTCTGAAGTCTCAGGCATAGGACTATATCAGGGATGAACCAGTGGGTTTGCTTTCTCCTGGGGAGATCCTTCTCACTGTCTTGGTATTTGACCCCCTGTTCCCCAAGTTGTTTAATCAGGAAATCTGACCTTTCCAGAACTACCCACCTAAGCAGCTGCCAGGTTCCTGACCCTTGGAAAGTTTGTGAGATGATACCTATTTTAAGCTACTGTGTTTCAAGGATAATTCTAGTACCTAACAGGAGCTTTCAGAAAGAGGTACTTGCAGCCAAGAAATTTAAGGTGTAGATCAATGCTCCTTATTACCCCCTAGGTTCTAGAACCTTCTGCTCAGGGATTATTTCCTGAAGTATGGCACACAGACCACAGATGGTTCACACGACACTTATAACTGGCACAAAGATGAGCATTTATTCTGATCACAGTTCTGAGTATTTCAGTATCTATCAGAAAAGTACTGGCTTTCCATTTTCAGTGCTGATGGAATTCTTAGTATTGAGGGGGCATTTGTGCATGAAGAGGAATAGTCACTGCTAATTGTAATTTAGGCTACAGCTCAGTTATTAATCTTAGGAATTTATTAGACAATTAGCATTTTTTTAGATATTAAACAATCAGCTTTGCCCTAAATGTTTATATTTACTTACAACTAATAAATAAAATATTATAGATTCAACAAAATAAATGTTCCCAATCAATAAAAACCCTAGATTACAAGCTTAAATGAATGAATGTGAAGTCGCCCAGTTGTGTCCAACTCTCTGCGACCCCGTGGACTGTAGCCTACCAGGCTTCTCCATCCATGGGATTCTCCAGGCAAGAATACTGGAGTGGTTTACCATTTCCTTCTCCAAGGAAAGATTACAAACTTACCCCAGCACTTTTAGGCATTTAATTAAAATCCCAACTCCAACATATTAATTCCCTTCAATATGCTAAGACTCTTTAAATGCAAAATGGTCACATGAAAAGTATAAAAGCTACAGAATCAATTAATGTCCTTACACTAAGAGGGGCTACAAAGATATTGGTGCTATGGCTTTCATTGGTTTTCTTTTTTGGTCCTCACTCTTTTTATTGTATATTCCCAGTGTCACATGCTTTACACTGTTCTAGGATTTCAATAGTTCTATCAGCTCAATAACCAGTATTTTGCACCTTTCTAGAATTTTGGAAATTTTACCAGACCCCAAAGTAAAAGGACTATTGCCTTGACTGCCCTGGGGGATCCAGGCTTTGAGCTGGCAACCTATCGATTCTTAGTGGGGACTCAGTTGAACAGACCAAGTTGATTCAAACCAAAGCCAGTGGTCTTTGGGGTGAGTTTCCTTTTCTTGCAAGGAAGCTGCACTTGTTCTATCAGGGAACGTTTAGGTACCTTTCTTCCTTAACGATGCTGACTTTGAGACTTGGAGTCTTTCCAGGAATAAAGTGGCCTCTACGATTCGTGTGCACTCACTGTGCCATCATTGAGATGTACCAGCCTGGGCTGTTACCAGAATTGGACATATGTCTTATCTGTTGTTCAGTTGCTCGACTGTGTCCAGTTCTCTGCGCCCCCATGGACTACAGCACACCAGGCTTCCCTGTCCTTCGCTGTCTCCTGGGGTGTGCTCACTAGTATCGCCCTGTAACTAGTGGTATTGCCAAGGGTTTCATTCCTTGAGAAAAGAGGGAGTAAGTCTGGAGTGGGCTTTCTTCTGTTAAGGACATTTGGCTATTCTGTTATCTGGGAACATGTGTTTGGATATTTGTTAACTGGCGAGATCAGTGAAGCTCACTGATGGCTACTTCACCTCCCACGTGCCATCCACTCTTGCTCTTGGCATCGTTCCTTTAGTCGCTGGGGTTACTATAGCTGACTCACCAGTTTTAGTCATTCCTTCTGCTCCTGCTGGTCCATATCTAACATCTGAAGTTATTCAAAGAAAGCGAATTTGATAGAACATGTCTCACCCTTGTTATTTTTCATATTACCCAAATCTCTCTAATAATAATGATGGATCTAATTGATTGAATAACTTCATTCTTTTATCTTTTATATTATCTGTCTGGATATTTTTTATATGCCTGCTCCAAAACATGCGTTCAATCCCCAATTCATTTTTTTTTCTTTCCATTGGAAAAGAGTGTTAGAGACCAAAATCTGGGCCCCACAAGTGTACATGAGCTTCAAATATTCAAAAAAATGCTGTTTCTCTTGTTGTTGGGACATTTTTTCCAACAGAAACGTCAATGGTATTTAAGTCCATATATACATGTTGACTTCCCAAAGTTAGTGTATCATCAAATTACCCAAATCTCTCTAATAATAATGATGGATCTAATTGATTCCATCAATTACCAAGACTAGGACTTCCACATAAGTCCAGTGGTTATGACCCTGTGCTTCACCTGGAGGGGACAAGAGTTTGAACCCTGGTTAGGGAACTAAGATCCTATATGCTACGCGGCACAACCAAAAAATTAAAAATCACCAAGACTGTCTCTCCAGGATTGATGTACAGTAGGGAGATAATGCTTCCTTTCATAATCTATTTAACATTAAAACGAAAGCAATTAAAAAGACACTGCAAATAATATTACTGGGGTAAGGCAAACACCCTGAATGTGGATTGTGACTGAGGGAGGCTCTGTACTTGCCCACCAGGCTGTCCAGCCCAGGTGGGTGAGGTTCCTGGACCTGCTGTAACAGACACCACAGACTGGGGGTGGGGGGGCTTAAAACAACAGAAAAGTACTGGAAGCTAGAAGTGTGAAGTCAAGGTGTCGGCAAGGCCAGACTGTCTGAAACCTGCACAGGGAACATCCTGGCCTCCGGGAAGAGCAGGTGACAGTGCTTCAGGATGGCACTGGGGCCCATATGCGACTTCCAGGGGGCAAGAGCCTGCAACATGAGGAATCGGCCTCGAGCTCCCCAGAGAGGTGACTCCAGCAAGAGGCCAGGACTGCGGGACGAGCAAGCAGGTGAGGCCACCCCTTATGCCACCCCCCGGAACCCCCGTGCTGGAGCCCGCCAGCACCCAGTCCAGGCCAGCCTGAACAGCTGTACTCCCTGGGGGTCTGCTCCCAGCTGGCAAGAGAATCTGCGACTGAGGAGCCATTTGTGAGTGTTCTGCATCCTTTCAGTGCCATCAGGTCCCAGACCATCTGACCTAAGGGCACCTGGCTGCTTAGCAAAGCCCAGAAACTGGTGGCAGCCTTCCCTGGGCTGAAGAGAGGTTGTCCCAGCACTGGAAACTGACTGGGTTTGGGGTGTGCATGACCCAAGAGCTGGCTCCCCAGCCCAGCTTGGGGCAGGACTCTGGGTTTCCCATCACCTGCTGATTTAACGAGGGGTCTGTGTCAATCTGAGGCTTCCCAGGTGGTGCAGTAGTGAAGAATCCACGGGCCTGCAGGAGCCACAGGAGACATGGTGAGGAAGATCCCCTGGAAGAAAGCATGGCAACCCACTCCAGTATGCTTGCCTGGAGAATCCCATGGACAGAGGAGCCTGAAAGGCTATAGTCCTCAGAGTCACGGGGAGTCAGAGGCCACTGAGTGACGGAGCACACAGGCACGCTGTGTCCATCTGCCCAAGTCCCCTCCCTTTTCAGGCTATCTCAGCATCTCCATCTATTTTGTAAAACACTGATTTATCAGATATTACCCTCATTTTCAATTATGTACATTGGTTTAAACATAATTCACCTTCTCTTTCCAATCCCATTAGATTATAAACGCATTTGCAAATTGTCACACGTTTAAATGACCATGTAATGGGTATTGGTTTTAATTGTCAGTACTTAAGTGGCCGTTATAGCTAAGTGTTGTGCTTTGTAAGTCAGGTTAAGCCCCTCACTCTCCAAGGAAAAGTGCCGGAGACTTGGCGGCTGCAAAGCTCAAAGCTAAGTTTGTGGTCCACACACAGAATAGGACATTTTTGACTTTGGCTTAAAAAAAGTCAGAAACTTAAGGGTTTTTTGTTGTGGCTATTGTGAGAAAATTTACATAGCATCAAAACAGAAACAGATTCATAGATACAGAGAACAAGCTGGTGGTTGCTAGCGAGGGCGGGGTGGAGGGTTGGGCAAAATAGGTGAAGGGGATTCACAGACACAAACTTCCAGTTATAAAATAAGTAAGTCACGGGGATGTCATATACAGAATAGAAAATAAAGTCCATAATATTGTAATAGTGTTAAATGGTGATAGATGATAACTGGACTCATTGTGGTGATCAGTTCATGATGTATATAAATGCTGAATCACTAGGTGGTACACCTGAAACTACTATAATATTTTATGCCAGTTATACGTCAATTAAACAAAAAAGCGTTGGGAGCATATTGACCTCAGTTTTAACTTCCCATGGAGCCTAGTGGGGTACTTGGCACATAACAGGCACCCAGTGTCTTTTTATCATTGATTGTGAATCTCATTAAGTTACAGTCTGTCTCTTTATATTAAAAAAAAAATAGTTGATCAGTCGTGTCCAACTCTTTGTGACCCCATGGACTGCAGCATGCCAAGCTTCCCTGTTCACTGTCTCCCGGAGTTTGCTCAAACTCATGTCCATTGAGTCAGTGATGCCATCCAACCATCTCATCCTCTGTGGCCTATATTAGATGTACAGCTATAAAGAGAGAAATAGTAGATATATCTAATATAGATAGAAATATAAAGCATTGACTCAAACTCATCTCTCCCCCAGGTTAAGTGTAGAAATAGGAAGTTTGCTGCCTTTCCTGCTGGACCTGGCCCTTCGCAGTCTGGACTGGACATCCCACGTCCTTGCTGTGGGAACAGACGTCTGGGCCTGCCTGTTCCAGAGAGGAAGGTGTTAAGTCCGTCTTCTTGGGGGAAGTGTGGTCTCCACAGTGAAAGAGGTTCTAGACCTACTTCCCTGCTTCTCTGTGCTCAGGTCTCCTTCCCAGGCAGGAGAGAACAGCCCATAGCTTCCTCTTGCCACACCCTACGGCTGGTGCTCCCTGGAGGAGGCTGAGCCCTGCCCCAGTGCCGGGGGCCTCCGTGGCCCAACTCCACTGTAAAATCACCTTCTTTGCTGGAGTTATGACAGCTGCATGCACTGTGTCACCCAGAAGTCACAGCGTCACTGATGTGGTTGAGAGTCCAGTTCGTCGGTGTGGGGGTTGGGGGGTTAACGGCAGTTGCAGTGGAGGGGGCGGGGATGGTTAGCAGGAGAGAGAGGGGGGCTTCCACTGGTGAGAGTAGGAGGCACCTCACCATGGCAACCAGGAAGGATGGCTGCCAATATAAATTTTCCCATCAGCAAGCACAGAACTTACCCACAACTTGATCACTGTACCCAAGGCCCTGCTCCAACTCCTATCTTCCTTGTGGTTAATAGCGTTTTAGCCACCAGACGCCACATGATGCACTCCTCCATTCGGGGAAGTCTGCTGCCCAGAACTGAAAAGCAGAGTGACGGAAATATAGAGTGATGGGTTTTGTCAGTCAGTTTATGCCGGAACGAGGCAACAATGTTCCCACCCAAATTAATGTATCTGAGCAGATGTTTAATTTTTGAATATCCTGTTTTGAATATATATTACCTGATAATGTATAGATACTGAAACTACTTTTTATGTCCACTCTTTAAATCTCAATCAAACCAGTAAATACCCCAACTACAGAGGCACAGAGACCCTGTTTCGCTTTTGGTCACGTGGCGGCAGTGTGTTGTGGTGTAAGATGAATGAACTGCTGGTACGGTTTTAACATAATGGCAGTGACACGGCCAAGTGTGCGCAGCCCTAAGCGTGGGTTGCTCAAAGATTGGGAGGTGGTTGGGGGGAGAGGGCGAGAACCGCTGGGTTGAACTCTGGTTGAGCCAGACATCGGGTGACCTTCAGTGGCTACTTGGTCTCCCCAGGCCTCTGTCCCCCTCTGCAGATGGCGACAGTTACTGTGCTATTTGGGGGGATCCACTTGAAGAAAAAGAATGCAACCTAGGGATACAGAAAGGGCCTTGGAAGGGGCCCATGCAAACAAGGGGGCCACCACCCCCCAGGGTTTTATTTCATGAGTTTCATAGTAAATCTGCACTGGAGTCAATAAATAAACCCATAGGGGAATGAATAAATGACGCTTGGTATCAGGTTGTCTGAGTTTTAAAAATTGGTTGGTATTTTTATGGGGATTGTGTTCGATGTTTGAATTAAAATAGAACTGGCATATCCATGCTTCCCTGGTGGCTCAGACAGTAAATAATCTGCCTGTAACGTGGGAGACACAGGTTCAGTCCTTGGGTTGGTCAGATCCCCTGGAGAAGAGAATGGCTACCCACTCCAGTATTCTTGCTATATTGCTGAGTTGTACTATTCAAGAGCAAGGGGCGTCTTAGTATTTGTTCCAAAGGCGAGAAGTCTGTGTTGAGAAGTCTGTGTTGAGAAGTCTAAAATTTAATAATTTCAAATTATTTTATGTTCAAATGACCACAGTATGTGGAATGGGCTATGTTTCTTTTTCTGTGATGTGTTTTCTTTGTTCCTTTAGCTTTTCGTCTTCTTTTGCTATTTAGGAAGGTTTATAGTCTATTCTAGTGCTTACCTTTGTAACTCACACCTTTTTAATTGCCCCCAGTCTCCAGTTATTTATCTTTCACTTTGTCTCCCACTAATTGCCTAGACAGCAATCAGTGAGGTTATTTTGCTTTCTTCTTTTCTGCTCCTTTCTCCTTCCACTTTTGATTGAATTATGTCTCCTTCGTGATAATATATAGCAATGTACATGCGTGCTCAGTTACTTCAGTCATGTCTGACTCTTTGCAAACCCTATGGACTGCAGCCCGCAAGGCTTCTCTCTCCCAGGCAAGAATATTGAAGTGGGTAGCCATTCTTCCCAACCCAGGGATCAAACCACATCTCTTATATTCCAGGCAGAGCCACTGGGGAAGCATATATATATATATATATATATATATAAAACATGTAGCACATAAAATATTATTCTTCCACCCTTGTTGTGACTTTTCTGTATTCATGAATATGCATTTATATATATTAAGTTGCTTTACTATAAGTCCTCTCATTGAAGTTTTTCCCTTCATTTCTTTCTTTCTTTCTTTCTTTCTTTTTAAGGCCATAACTGGGGTTTTTTGTTTGGGGTGTGTTCTTTTTTTCCTTTAATTTGCTTTAATTTATTGAAAATCAGAATCTTTAAAGCATCTTGTAGTCGCTCAGTCATGTCTGGCTCTTTGCGACCCCATGGACTGTAGCCCGCCAGCCTCCTCTGTCCATGGGATTTCCCAGGCAAGAATGCTGGAGAGGGTAGCCATTCCCTTCTCCAGGGGATCTTCCCAACTCAGGGATTGAACCGAGGTTTCCCACATTGCAGACAGATTCTTTACCATCTGAGCTGCCAGGGAAGCCCTGGGGGGAGATGGGCTAGGGAGAGACAAATTCTCGGAAGATGCTGTGGCTCTCTTTGACATTATTCCAGGCTGCCTCTGAGGGCCCCTTCACCTCCTCAAAGCGATAAGCCCCTCCTGTGAGTTCTGCAGTTTTTGCACCATCATTTTCCAGCACTGCCTCAGGTCGGATATAGGGTTTTCCAGGCTGGATTTTGGATGCAGTCCTGTGGGTTGTGGGTCAGGAGGTGTGGCGTTCTGTGGGATTTGATGCATTCACCTGGTAATCTCCTGGCAGGAGGCCAAGGAAGTTGGCCACTTGCTGGATCACAGAAGCGATTAGATTGTGGGTTTGTTGTGAGAGGATTAACTCAGGAGCTGTGAGATGGAAGAGAGGCACAGGGCAAGGTCTGGGGGAAAGACACAGAGCTGTTGTGCCCCTGAGAGCAATAGAGCATCTCCCTAAATCTCCGTCTGTTTACCAATCCTGATGCTCTCCCCTTCATTCTCTCTCTTTTACAATATTTGGGTACACTTTATTTTTATATGGGTTAACATTCTGCTGTATTTCATTTCATTCATTCTTTCTGAGAAACTGAAACTTGAAGATCATTTCCAACCAGTATCTGAGTCTTGCAGTATCTCATTATGCAGCCCTTTCTTCCTGTTATTTTTATATGTTTTTTTGCAAATAATAGTCATTTTGACCCATATCCAGCATAAATAGCTTTTCACCAATCCCTAACTTAAGACAACTAAAATTTACAATCATGTGGCAGTATAAATTTTAAAATTACAGTTCATATACCTTTACAGTCAAGGTGGTCTGAAGCAGGAAAAGTAAACTTTCCTTTCGCTGAAGTACCTTTTTAAATATTAGACCTGCTGTTAAGTCACGTCAGTTGTGTCCAATTTTGTGCGACCCCATAGACGGCAGCCCACCAGGCTCCCCCGTCCCTGGGATTCTCCAGGCAAGAACACTGGAGTGGGTTGCCATTTCCTTCTCCAATGCATGAAAGTGAAAAGTGAAAGTGAAGTCGCTCAGTCGTGTCCGACCTCTTAGCGACTCCATGGACTGCAGCCCACCAGGCTCCACTGTCAATGGGAGTTTCCAGACAAGAGTACTGGAGTGGGTTGCCATTTCCTTCTCTGATGCGTTGGCAGGCAGATTCTTTACCACTGAGTCACCTGAGGCCTTTATCTTTGGAGTGCGTGCTAAGTCACTTCAGTAGTATCTGACTCATTGAGACCCCGTGGACTGTAGCCCGCCAGGCTCCTCCATCCATGGGATTCTCCGGGCAAGAACACTGGGATGGGTTGCCAGGCCCTCCTCCAGGGGATCTTCCTGACCCAAGGATCAAACCCATGTTTCATTATGTCTCCTGTATTGCAGGTGAGTTCTCTACCACTAGTGCCACCTGGGAAGCTCTCCTTTGTCTTTAAATTCTAATAATTTCACCAGATGTGTCTTGGAGTTAGTTGTTCTTGGTCAATTTCCCCAGGGACTGAGTTCCTTCAATAAGCAGATTCAGGTTTCCTCTTGCTCCTGGCAGGTTTCCTCACATTCTAATTTAAATATTAGGTTTTTTCCGTTGTTTTGTTTTTCTTTGTCATGGTTTCTGATTATGTATGTTGGTTTTTGTTTGCCACGCTTGCCTTTCGATGGCTTTCTCTCCGAGCCTTTTTGTTCTTTTCTGTACATCGTTTTTCTTCTTCAGGCAATGTCCCCACCTTTCTTCCATGCACCTTATTGAATATGCATGGGCGTCTTTCTCCCCTTGCAATTCATTTTTCATTTCTGAGGTCATTTTGTCTTTTTCTTCCTTTTTTTTCTGGAGATCAATCAACTCTTCATTTCTTCCTGTGTCTGCCTGATTCTGGCTTTGACTTTGGAACTTCTGATTCAGAGTGGGATTATAGACCCTAAAATGCTTGATGACATTTAGTTCAGTGCTGAGAGTGATGTTACAGTTACCTTCTGCTTTGGGATCATTTGGTGGAAGCAGATTTTTAGCAACTGAGGACTTCTTTATGTTATGGTAGTTTTGCCTATATTTAGTCTGTTTCCCTATTCATTGTCCTGAGTGGCTTAAAGATTCCTCTTTAGCCCTATGGACTTCTCTGATGGTCCAGTGGTTAAGACTCTGTGCTCCTAATGCAGGGACCTGTGTTTGATCCCTGCTCAGAAAACTGAAGGCTTCCCAGGTGGCTCAGTGGTAAAGAATCCACCTGCCAATGCAGGAGACGCAAGCAACGCAAGTTTGATCCCTGGATGGGCAAGATCCCCTGGAGAAGGAAAGGACGACCCACTCCAATATTCTTGCCTGGAGAATCCCACAGACAGAGGAACCTGGCAGGCTACAGTCCACAGGATCGCAAAGACTCAGACTTGACTGAGCACACACATAGGAAACAGATCCAACATGCCTCGAGGTGCAGCCAAAAAAAGAAAAAGATTTCCTCATTCATGAGCACCTCTCCTGTCAGTGTTGGGAAACGTGGCTTCTGTAATGAATGGTTTTTCTGGACGGGTTTGAGTGAGGGATTGTGTGAATGTTTTGCCTCTTTGCTGCCCTGCAGAGCCCACAGGCTTCTTGGGCTTCTCCCTTCCGCCCTGCCTGTCCTCCAAAGCATGCCTCTTCCTTCCTTTAGAACTTCTCCCCTGAAAAGCGGTGCCTTTGAAGACTGCCCCTCCCAGTCTCATTCACTCCCAGGACATGTTTGCACCTCAGGGCTTTTAGGTGACTTCCCTGGTGGCTCAGATGGTAAAGCGTCTGCCTACAATGCAGAAGTCCCAGGTTCGATCCCTGGGTCGGGACGATCCCCTGGAGAAGGAAATGGCATCCCACTCCAGTACTCTTGCCTGGAAAATCCCACGGACAGAGGAGCCTGGTAGGCTGCAGTCCACGGGGTCACAAAGAGTCAGACACGACTGAGTGACTTCACTTTGGGCCCTACCACTAGGCTCCCAGGTTGTCGTCCACTCAGTTTATCCCAGGCTACTCCTGCCTTCAAGAGTCTTGCGGCAGGATGTGGAAAACAGACTACAGAGGCTGGGTGTTTTATTTTGCTACTCAAAGTCATTTGTGCTTTGTTTTTGTGGGGTTTCTTTTTTTTTTTTTTTTTTTTGGTCTTAAGGTATATGAGATCTTAGTTCCCCCACCGGTGATCGAACCCACATCCCTCTGCTTTGGAAGGCAAAGTCTTAACCACTGGACACCAGGGGAGTCCCTCAAAGCCTTATTTAAAGCCCAGCCATTCCGTTGTCCATCTCTACTGGAAACTGGGTTCCATTTGCCCTTCTTGTCCGCCACTGGCTTGGGGAGGACATACTGGAATATCCAGATGTGTGAAGCTGCTGTTACTTCAACTGCCCAGAATCCTTGGTATTTTCAGGATGAACATAAAAGGAAAAAATGTACCTTGTGTTTTAAAATTTAAAAAACCTTCCAGCAAAATGAGATGTATTAGAGTGATTTTCAGCTTCTCGGAGGTTCTGGGAGGGTCTTTGGTTCTAACATAATTCAGTGCCATGTGATAAACAAAACCTCCCAGAACATGATGTCCTCAGAGGGAGAAGCAATGAGATGTGTCCTCGGTAGTGTTACCATCAGGAATCTCTGGAGGGACCCTTCCCTCCCACGACTCTGTCCACCCCACCATGGACAGGCGCTGAGCTCAGGGGAGTGGACACGGTCCTGTCCCAGCAGGTGGCCTTCAGTCTCTGCTCATGTCCGTGTCTGGGTGTCTGGCTGGGGCGTTTCTGCTCTCATAGGCACCAAATTGACCCGAGCTCAATCCCTGGGTTGGAAAGATCCCCTGGAGGAGGGAATGGCTCCCGTATACTTGCCTGGAGAATTCCATGGTCAGAGGCTGGTGGGCTACAGTCCATGGGGTCACAGAGAGTCGGACACGACTGATTGACTAACACAAGACAGGGCGCCAAGTCACAGTCCACTGCCTCCTGCTATTTGTCTCAGAGAGAAAAAGCATGAGTCTGTGACCAGGTGCAGTAAAACAGTCTGCGACTTCTTCGCTGCAACCATCCTTCCTGCCAGATGGAGATACATACACAGAGACTCAGACAGAAAGGCACAGGAAGATGAACTGGGCCAGGAGTCACCCAGGTCTCCCCGGGGCCCCCTTCAAGCACAGTGGGGACCTGGGATACAACAGTCCTTAATCAGAGAAGCAAACGGAAGCTGTGGGCACCTCTTCTAGCCCGAGGCTCCCAGCTGACAGGGCTGCACAGAGGGCCTGCCCCTTGGCCATCACCGCATCCCTCAGGGCCTCCATCAACCAACTCCCCTCCATGGGAACTGGCTCTCTCTTTGTTAGAGAACCTTGGTCCTCATGGAGTCATCCTACATTGATGCAAGCAGTATGAGATGGAATATGTCTCTGTAAACATCTGGTTTCGGATGCAAATTGTGACCATCCAGAACAGAGTATGGGATGGTTCCCCGGACCAGTGGCCTCGCCCTGCTTGTCCCCTCTCTACGGAGCTGGTCCCATGCTGTCTCTTTCCCCACCTCCTGTGAGCAGCTGCAAAGGGCAGCCTTCCCAAAAGAAGAAAATTACAACATGGAATTCCACAGTTATAGCTGCAGCTCCAAAGATTTCTTTTGTGTGCAAAAACAAAAAGAAAAAAAAAGTCTTTCATCTGCCAAGATTTTTACTTATCACATATGAAAGGGTACCGTCTTCTACACATTTTGAAATGCTTTAAAAATGGGTATCAAAGAGTCCGAGGCCCATTAATCTAAATTGCTTTAACACTTAGAGAAGAATAAAAGGCACTTTCTAAAATCTGCAAATGAGTGTAACCTACAAAATTACAGATTAAATGCTGGGGGCTGTGGGGTAAACCTGAGTTTCTCAGCTTGGAACAAACATCTTTAAAGGGAAAAAGAAATATTACTTCAATATTTTTAAATCATGTTTTGAAATAGATGAGAAAAAGAAAGGTATGTACTTCGACACGATGGAAAGAGGGAAAAAATTTTTAGTTCGGCTAAAACTGGTTGCCATTAAGTTCCATTCAATAAAGATTCGCAAGGAGGGCTGAGCTCCATAAATGGTTTATTTTTTACCACCTTTGCAGAAACGCTTGAATCTCAATTCTCTCCCCAAAAAGAAAGATGCACAGTTCTCAAAATTCTCAGACCTGAATTCTCAACTGATACAGTTGGCAGGAAAGAGGTCATCTCACTTTTCTGTCTCTCCATTTAAATTTATTATCCAGTACTCTGATTGTAAAAATAGGACAGAAAGCCTATAATATTTGATTGTCTTGATTTCTCAGCCCCAGCCGGGATGAGAAAGCCATAATCATGTAATAACACCTTCAATTTACATCCTCTGTGTCTCTAAAGAACTAATTGACTCTTACCAGGCAATTTAAAAATCTGATTAATCCCATCGTCATCCTGACATGTGGGTTCTGTGGAGAAGGTATCTGCCATCCTCAATGAACAGCTCGTGAAGTATCATGGGTGAGGAAGACCAGGATACACTGTGTGCCAGGCTGTGTCTCACCATTTGTATTTTTTCTCTCATTGAATTCTCCTGCCATCACTTTATGGTTGATGCTTGTGACAGATTGTAGATAGCCTCAATTCTCCAGCCTTCCTGTAAAGAAGCAGGTCCAGTCCCCAGCCCCTGAGGTCTGGCTGACCATGGGACTTACTCTGGTGAATGTAAACAGGTGGGATATAGGCAGAGACTTGGAAAGGTGTGCATAATGGGCTTCTTGAAACATCATCACCAGGCCAGCCTAGGAGACATGGAGCCTAGTTATCCCATTATATCCATCTGTCAGACATTAATGAGGCTACCTTTGACCAGCCAGCCTGCAGCCAGCCTGCCCACTGACCTCACACACATGTACAAGCCCAGTGGAGATTTGCCAACTCTGTCTAAACCAGAAGAACCACCCACCAGAATCACAAGCTTAAATAAATCCTTTTTGGGGACTCCCTGGCAGTCCACTGGTTACAGCTCAATGCTTCCAGTGCAGGGGACATGAGTTCCATCCCTGGTGGAAGAATTAAGATTCTGTACGCTACATGGCATGGCCAAAAAGTAAAAAATAAATAAAATCTTTTTCACCCATGACATTATGCAACAATAACAAAATAATAATAATCAATACAGCACTAACCCCACTTTACAAAACAGAAATGTTGGGCTCAGACAGACTTTGTAATTGGCCCAGGGTCTTCAACTCAAACCATCTGATTGCAAAGTGCACACGGAACCCATGTCATGGGAAAAAAAGTTGGGGAAACTCCATGTGTTAAACTTGAAAATATTTAAATTTTATGGCTATCCTCAAAGATTTTGAAAACAATTGAACAGAAGGAAAGTAGACCTATATTTTGGGTTGATTCATTAGGGCCAAGGAATAACACTTTCAAGAAAGCAAAATTTAAGTTAAAAAGAGGAATCACATGACAACATCCAGGGTGATTTACAAAAGCATGGTCACCTTGGAGGCTAAGTGACACCCCCAGATCAGTGACTCCCTCCCTGGGAATGATGTGTTGTAGGGATGGAAAAGGTACCTTGCCTACTCCAGGGTCCAGAGTGACACCATGCTTCAGACCTCTGTTGGCGTCTGGACAATCCTAAGACGTTGTGTTTAAGACCTCTGGGATGTGAATGAAACCTGGCCAGACTGGAAATGCATGTCCCCTCTGATGTGTCACTGTCCCCCCAGAAGTCTTGTCACCCACTTCCTTGGGTCCTCTGTGATGCAGACTTTTATGCTGCACAGGTAAAGTTTGGCCACATGACTGATGGAAAGTGGGGCTGGAGTTCTGGTCCTCTCTGTCACAGGGAGCCTTGTCACAGTCCCCCCAACCCATGCAATGCTGCAGAAGTGTGGTTGGTGTCACCACAGGGAGCCATGCTGTTAGGGGTTACCCCCCACTTTCCGTTCTCTGTCCGAATTCACATGGGTTCTGCAGATCAGAAGTCTCTTGACTTACCCTGGTGTGGGTGGATGTAGGCTCACCTCTCAGGATGGGGTGGGAGTCAGCTTGACCTTCCTCCCATGGTTTTGTGCATTTCATAAAAGGCCACCCGAACACCTCTTTGCAGAACCTAGTCAACACCTTTCAGTGTTGCTGGTCTTTGCTACATGCGTGCTAAGCCACTTCAGTTGTGTCCAACTCTTTGCAACCCTATGGACTTTAGCCCACCAGGATTCTCCAGGCAAGAAAACTGGAGTGGGTTGCTGTGCCCTCCTCCAGGGGATCTTCCTGACCCAGGGATCGAACCCAAGTCTCTTATATCTCCTGCATTAGGAGGCAGGTTCTTTACCACTAGTGCCACTTAGTGATCTACAAATCTTTTACATGTTACCATTTTCTAATATGATTCTGTGTTACACAGTGTCATTCATTGGTGAAAGAGAATTACATGATTGTCAAGCATTTTGGGGGCTTCCCAGTCGGCGCTAGTGGTAAAGAACCCGCCTGCTAATGCAGAGTCATGGGCTTGATCCCTGGGTCAGGAAGATCCCCTGGAGGAGGGCACAGCAACCTACTCCAGCATTCTTGCCTGGAAACTTCCATGGACAGAGGAGCCTGGTAGGCTACAGTCTATGGTGTTGCACAGAGTCAAATAAGACTGAAGCAACTTAGCACACACGCATGCAAGCGTTGTCAAGCGTAAACCTGATAATGTGTAAAACATAAATAAGACATACCTCTCTGGACTGCGTGGAGAAATTAGGGGTTGGGGGAGAACGACATAACTATAAGGAAAACTCCTTTGGGTAAAATGTTGATTTCCTTGCGCTGGATGCTGGTTTAGGGAGGAAGTCTGGCCCTGTGGAAGCCTGTTGTGATATGACCCAGCCACTAAGAGGGCTTGTAATTCTCTTCTCATTAGTTTATTCAAGTATTTATTTGCTTGAAGGCTGCTTCCTCTAAAGAAAGAAATTTGCATGCAGCGACCAAAGCAAGCAACCCAGTCTCTGTACCTACTTCCCATTGAGTTTCTGTGTTGTGTATTGTTTGTAGACTCCATCCATCAGTGGGAATGGCACTGGGGTCTTCTGTTGAACCTGAGTTTATATTTCACATTTGAGTGAGCTGTTTATGTCTGATGTAAAGGAAGTTTGTGCAGTGACTGCCCCCCACCCCCGCCATAGCCTTCTGATATGCCCATCAACATAAAGGCCTGATGTTATTTGGGGAAGAAGCTGAAACAGAGCACACACTCTCCGTGGCTTAGAGATGGGAGGTACTCTGTTCCACCCAGGAAGCTTCCCCCTCATTTGTCCCACACCGCAGCCCTGCACCCCCACCCCTTTTTCCAGGATCTACACAGAAGACTAATCACTTTTGGTGATGCTTATAAACAGCATGGAGATCCATTTAGAAACTAAAGTACGGAACAAAATTATGACCCTAACAATTTTCTGTACCGCTTTTATCTCTTCACAGCAATACAACAGACATCACCACTATTAGACCCTTGTCAGGGTCTCAGCAACACACCTCTCACATTTTGGGATGACAGCAGCAGAGTGTGGAACCCTAACTATCACTTCAGGTACATATGTTTATTAGGAGTATGTTTCCTAACATGTTTATTAGGAATAAACATATTCCCAATGATCTTTACCCCCGGAAGGAGCCGCCCCTGACTTCCTCTCCTGGGTGATGGTCTTTTAGACCCTGTGGCCTACGGCTTCTCCATTTCTCCAGCTGTCACTTCAAGGCAAGTGGATTCTCTTCTCGCTAAGCCAGCATTCCTACTCCATCCTTCTCGTCCTTCTTCCTGGGCTCAGAGTAGAGACCTGCACACCTCTCGCGATAGCAGCTACGTCTTTCCCGCGAGATGTGGGCTGGTCCAGCTCCGGGGCCACAAGCATCAGGTGAGAGGAGGGAGGAGATGGGTGAGGGAGGGATTCAGAGATAGCGCCAGCTGGAGGGTCCAGATTTAGGATGAGACGAGGCAGACCTGTGGTCGTGCAGCCCTTAGCTCAACCTTCTCGGCAGGGTGAGAGCTGGCGACATGTTGAGAGGAAAGGAATCCTACAGAGAACTTGCTAGTGACGGGGAGATGGAGGAGGTCTCAGGAAGAACCCTTGGAGAGCTCGACCCTCCGGACTGCCCTGAGTGCTGCAGGGTGACACCTGGCCGGCAGGTAAGTGGGGGCTGAAAGCCCTGTTCCTTCACCAAGCCCGGCACACCCCGCTATGTTGTGGGGAGGAAAGACGCCTCCTAATTTGCCGAGAGCATCACTTACACTCCCCAGGCCTTGTTGTTTGCATCTCCAGCCAGCTCCCAGGTGATGCTGAAGCTGCTGGCTCTCAGACCCTCTTAGGGGAGCAAGAGGGCCAGAGAAGGGAGGGCTGCAGTGTGGGCCACAGATGGCAGCATGGCCTAAGAGCCTGTATCCAAGCCCAGCTGGAGAGGAGAAGTAGGTGTGGGCCTGGCTTGGCTGGCCTGGCCTGGGGGCAGCAGTCCCTGCCTGTGGGCCTGTTCTGGAGACCCCCGAGGAGAAGCCTGGCTTCCCAGAGCAGAGGAAGGTTCAAGGGCAGATGCAGGGAGAAAGTAAAGCTGTCCTGGTGTTATGCAAGGCCCACCAGGCCTCACTGTGCAGCAAGGGGCTGGTTCACCACTGCAGAGAACAGGAATGGATGGGCAGGCTGCATTTCACCACACCAGCAAATATCAGTAAAAATCCCACAGACAGTGGTACTCAAAATGGGAGGGCGCCACGAGATGGGCGCCCTGATCTAGGAGCATTCCAATTGTTCAAAACCTTCTGAAAAGTAAAGTGGCAACAGATAACAACAGCCTCACAGGTATTGAAACAGCACAGCTCAGTAATTACTGTAATTATACTTTTAGGGCTCCATCCAAGGGAAATAAGAAATAAAGATCTTTGCACGTAGAGGAAAAGCATTTTTAAGTGACCCAAATGTCTAACGTTGGTACAAAAATGTTATTAATTTTTGTTATTTGAATAGAGTATTTATAGGCATTAAAATTATGTTTATCAGGCACTTTTCAGGCCTAAAACAGTACTTAGTGAAAAAAGTGGAATCCTAAAAATGCATAGGAAAAAAACAGCCAAGAAGAAAACTCACTAAAATGGAATGGTTCTTGCTGATGATGGGGTTGTGGGGGGCTGTGCTTTTTTTCCACTTTATATTTCCCACAATAGACATATATTATTCTTCCAACTAGGAAAAAAAAGGAGAAAAAGCATATTGAGTGAAAGTCCTGGTGGCTTGTTGTCTGGTACTTGGTGGTCTTGTGGCCTGTTGGCTTGGTGGCTTTGGGAGTCTTGGTGGCCTGTGGTCTGGTGGCCTGTTGGCTTGGCAATCTGGTGGCCTATAGCCTGGTTACCTGGATGCCAGTGCCCGTGGGCTGTGGCAGGTGAGGCACGTAGCCAAGTGTGCGGGTGACCCTCGGACCTGGTTTTGCCTGGCAGGGAGGCTCAGTTCTAAGCAGCCTGGGCGCTGGCAGGAGGCCACCTCGATGGACCTGGAATCAAGGCGGAAGCAGGCTGACAAACAGGCTGCATCCGCACCTCAGGCTCAAGTGGGTCCCCACCCTGAACTCAGGGGTTGTGGGAGCTTTCCTGAAGCTCCCATTTCTCAGGAGCAGACCAGTCACCAGAGGACCTTGTTATTAAATAAAATGCAGACTCTAATCCAGAGTGTCTGGGGCAGAGCCTGAGACGTCCATTCCTGCTAAGCTTCTGGGCAACAGAAATGCTGCCCATCCAGAATCCCTCTGAGTAGCATGGCCCCGGGGCAGTTCCTCAGTCCTCAGCATCCATTAGAGTCCCCTGGGCAGGTTGTAGACTCTGGGGCCCACACCCAGAAACTCCAGTCCTTTCAAAACTGGGAGGGTGCCATGAGATGGGCACCCTGATCTAGAAGCATTCCAATTGTTCAGAACCTTCTGAAAAGTAAAGTGGCAACAGATAACAGCCTCACAGGTATTGAAACAGCACGGCTCAGTAACTACTGTAATTATACTTTTAGGGCTCCATCCAAGGGAAATAAGAAATATCTTTGCATGTAGAGGAAATGTACGTTTCCTCTACGTAGAGGAAATCTGCATTTCTAACAAGCTCCCAGGCGATGGGCCCACACTGCAGTCCTCTCCTACTTCCCCAAGAGGATCCAAGAGCCAGCAGCATCAACATCACCAGGAAGCCATCCAGAAATGCAGATTATACCAGACCTGGGGAATTACAGCTGCATTTTCACACCATCTTGGGTGATTTTCTGCCCAGACTTCCCTACTGGTTCAGAGGGTAAAGAATCTGTCTGCAGTGCAGGAGGCCAAGGTTTGATTCCCTGCATCGGGAAGATCCCCTGGAGAAGGACATGACAACCCACTCCAGTATTCTTGCCTGGAGAATCCCCTGGACAGAGGCGCCTGACAGGCTATAGTCCATGGGGTCGCAAAGAGTCCATGGGGACATGACTGAAGAGACTTAGCATGTATCCATGTACAGGAGACTCTCAAAAAGTCTCATCAACCAAGGTCCTGCCATTCCCGCCCTCCCTCTCTGGGTGACCAAGGCTCTCCTCCCTCTGAAACCAACAGGGCCACTTCCCAGTCTCCCTACTGGTCATGCCGTGGTAGTCCCTAAATACCAGTACAGGGATTATCCCTGCCCACAGGGACAGTGTCTGCCCTCGGCTTACTTCCTTATGGTGCTGGCCACCACAAGACTGAAAAAACATCTCAGTCACTGTGGAGTTCTTACAGCAATTCCTTAAATCTGAATCCTTGTCTAGATTGGTGGGTGTGACCAATGGAAAACATTTTCCAGGAAGGGGAGATGGTACAGGATTGCAACAGGGAATCCTGGGAGCAGCTAGAAACATAACCCATCAGTTGCTGGTGGAATATGGGATTGCTTAAGATCCGTGGCTTTGGGATTTCAGAACCTGGAGTGAGAGAGAGACCTTATGTTCTTACCTTTTATGTTCCAGGTAGCTTCAAAGCAGTGCAGTGCGACAGAGTTGTGTCATTTCGCTAGCATGATTTCCTTTGAAAAATATTCTGTTCCATGATTCCTTTTAATATACCCTAACTTTAAGGAAGAAATCGTCCCCAAGAAGGTAGGCTAATAGAAAAGAAAGAAAAACTATTCTGTTTATAGGGGACATTTATTTGCTAAAGTATTTTTCTTAGCCCTGGGCAGAATAAAATATGCAATCTAGACTTTTCTCTTGGCTTGAATTTAAATGCAGTTGTCATATTTCATGCTAGTTGAAAATTTTGGTTTTGTTTTGTTTTAATCTGACAGGAAGAGGGGGAGGAAAGCTACTACTCACCAGTGGCTATTTGAAGTTTACTGATTGCTCAGAAGGGGGAAAAAAAACCACTCGTGTTATTTTTAAGCAATGACTATTTTACAACTAAGAAATTACTGCAATTTGACGCATGGAATCTAAGACATAGATAAGTGCAATCTTGAAAAATCGTCTTTTGGGAGCTTGACGGTAACAAAAAATAATCACGTCAATGCTACAGGCATTTGGTCATGGTTTAGTGAGAAATCAGCCCATGCAGCAGAAACGCACAGCACTCTCTCTGCGTTGTTGCAACAGGGAACGTGGAGCTGACTGCTGGAAATGACAAGGGCAGCCACTCTGCCCATTGGACACGGCAAATCCTGGTTGTTGCCTCCTTAAAGAAAATCACTTTAAATGACTTTAAGGTGAATTATGTAGTCTGACATACTTAAAATCATGCCTCTTTATACAAGGTATAGAATTACCCAATTAGTGTTCTCGCTCTGATTTTCCTTTGGAGAAAAATCCACTTGTCCCCTAAATTAAATTGAATACATTTGCACAACCATATCTGTTTTTAAAGCTTTCATTTACTGATAGAAATACCAATACAGGGACTATCACAGCAGTCCAGTGGTTAAGACTCTGCCTCCCAATGCAGGGGGCACAGGTTTGATCCCTGGTCAGGAAACTAAGGTCCCACATGCTGCAGGGTGCAGCTGAAAAAAAAATTTTTTTTAACTAAAAAAAATACAAGATACAAATCTCTGAATGTAACTGTAGCCTTTGAAAATGCTTCCATGCAAATTGCTTCCAGGTTATCGTGTAAGCTGTCACTTTCCAAAGGTGATGTCATAGCAACTTTTGATCCGACACCGTCAGACATCAGTGGACATGCGTGGCAGGACGGAGGGGGATGGTCTCTATGCCTCTTGGATATGATGGCATAAGCACAGTAACCTCTTTTGATTTTGAGAACTTTCACTGTGGAATGCATGAGTGTGCGAATGTGGTGGGGAGTGTGGGTTTTGTCTAGTTTAGAGTCAGCTCTTGTGAAAGCTCCCTACAGTGCCAGCTGGAACCTGGCCGTAGTGGAAAAGGAAGCAATCAACAGGTGACTCCTGGTGATGATGACCCAGGCCTGAGGGGCAGACAGGTCCATTGGGTCCATCCTGCCCTGCCCCTTGAACACTTCCAATGGCCCTTGAGCATCAGAATGAAGACTTCTCACCAACGGCTCATCCTTTCTTTGCTGTATCATCAACTCTGTTCCTTTTGGAGATAATGTTACTCAAGGAAATCACGAGCCTTTGCACTCTCCATGGAATGTACTTACAGATATCCCCATCAAGTGGAAGAACTGATTCTAGAAATTGACTCGTGATGGGCAGAGACCCCACAGGGGCCACTCCTACCAACAGTGTTACCTTATGGAGTTGTGGGGGTTTGTCTTGTGAGACAGAAAGAGGAATAAAAATGGTTTTGGAAAAGACCTTGATGCTGGAAAAGATTGAGGGCAGGAGGAGAAGGAGGTGATGGAAGATGAATTGGTTGGATGGCATCATCGACTCAATGGACATGAGTTTGAGCAAACTCCGGGAGATGGTGATGGACAGGGAGGCCTGGTGTGCTGCTGTCCATGGGGGCACAAAGAGTTGGACACAACTGAGCACCTGAACAACAACAATTCATCTTTTGTAACTTAAAGAAAAATATGTAAAATACAAACAAAATCTTGCCGTGAATTTCACATATCTGTTGTGATCAGTTAAGAGTGGACACAGATGAGAACAGTCCCGGGGAGGAAGAATCGAGAGAGGAAAGGCATGAACGGGATGCAGAGAAGCTGAGGCTGCCTGAGAAAGATGAAGACCAGCAGGAGCATCAGAATTTCCTGGTTAAAAAAAACAAGCAAAACAAAAACTGGTTTCATTTGGTCTTAAGCTCAAAGCACAGACCCGAAAGTCTTCTCTCTCCCTCATTGAAACAGGATTCTCAGCAGGCGTTTGGAGAGCTGGCACCACCTGTCACCTGTCTTCCAAAGCCCGCCTTTTCAAATAAAAATGTTGTACATAACAGTGGGACCTCCAGTAAATTTTATCAGATCCTCTGGAACCCAGTGCATAGAAGCTGATACATATTGAACAAATCGTGAAAGGTACATTTACATTGACTGTTTATTGATAGGGGGAAAAAAGAGTCCTTAAACATTGGCACAGCACTGCTAAAGAACTGTAGTGAAAATTGTCAGGGGCTGTTTGGATGTGTGGTTTCAGGGGTGCTGGGAAGGCTAGAGGCTCCCCAAATTTTCCCTGGCCCCTCCTGCCCACAGCGGCCAGTCTGCTCTTCACAGCCCCCAGATCCTTCTTTTCTGTGACTTCCTCCTAGTGAGGTCCAGAAGTTTCTCCCTGGGAGATGTATTCCTTTAGCTTAACACTTGGACTCCTTTTCACCTAAAACTAGTATAGTGTTATATGTTAACATTCTATTTTTTAAATTGTTTTTAAATGTTAACTATACCTCAATTTTTTTAAAAAAAGAATAATAAATGGTTACATTTATTGAGTGTTTGCAAAAAAAAAAAAGAGAGAGACTTGTCTCTCTTTAAAATTGCAGGCAGCAGGGTCAGAGTCCCAGGAAGGAGAGCTCCGAGCCTTGAGTGCAGGCTTTCCCAAGGGAGCTTGGGGTGGGGGTTGTTGAGCACCCAGGGATCAGGTTTCCACTCCAGACATGCCATTCGCCTGCTGTCCCATCTCTGTTGCGACTCTGCCCTTTGACCCAGCTTTGACAGGGCATGGGGACAAAGTGACAGTAGTTGTAAGCAGGACCACAAGCGGTGAGAGCCGACTGGCCTCGTGAGTCAGTCCTCTGGACACTGTCCCAGACTGTGGGACCTGAGCTTTGTAACAGAAGAGGAACCTGCCAAGATCCCAGGCGCCGATCCCAGCAGTGGCTCTGCAGGCTGGGGTGTGACAGGTGGACAGGGCGAGGGGGACAGTGAGCAGCCCCGAGTCCTGAGGATGACCCGGAGGAGGGAAGAGCAGAGGAGGCGGCCCCGGAGGCCCCCAGGGGGTGACTGGAGAGGCGGGGCTGCAGTGGGGGGCGTGGTGAAGGGACATATTTGCTCCGCTATTCCTCCTGACCGCTGGCTGCTCAGAGGCATCACTCAACCTCTCGGTGTTCCTACCAGAGATCTGTAAAATGGGGAGAAAGACCCAGCGACTTGGCCAACTCCCCCAGCGGCTGATGGTCACACAGAGCTTTCACATCACTCGGGGCAACTTCCAAAGTCTCAACCAGAAAGTTTTTTCAGTGGTAACAGCTCCCAGAGAGGAGATGAGATGTGATGTGACCTGTTTGATGGAGGGACATCCGAATTGTGGTGCCAATAAAAGGGTCAGAGCAGAGAGCAGTGGGCAGTGCCCGGGAGACCAGGAGGGCCAAGCTCCTGACAGGCGGCCTCCATGTCTCCGCATGGTTTCTGATTAGCATTCTACTGTGCTCATGGTAACAGTGGCCCAAAGGATCAGATTAATCAAAGAGGACAGCCTTTCTCTCTATCAACTGCAATTACAACCATTATTTATGTTATTGAAATTAATTGATCACTATTGACAGCCTTTGCTATTTTTATATCACCTTGGGAGAGCCGGACAAACCAACCTCTGGTCCGTCCCAGGGGAGGCAGCTGCTGGCCGGGAGGCAGGGCTGTTCTCCTCGCCACATAATGGAAGAAGGAAGAAAGGTTGTGCGGTTATTAAAATTTAATGTGTAATTTCTATGTAAAGCAACACGTGATTTATGTTCTCATAGTTTCTTGGCCAGGAGCTTAGGCGCTCTTTAATAGACCTGTGTCCCAGACATCAGTCTCCCACATCAGCATCACACTGGGGAGGGCCCGAGGACACTTGCTGCCCTTGCCCCGCTTCAACCCATAAACCAGGAGGTTTCTCAGGCCCAGCACCATGACTGAAACTTAGCAGGATTGTCAGTGTGTTGAACTGAACTGTTCATAGAAGTGAAATACCATGTCCACAAACATTGCCAACGTAAGCCCTTCATCTACCCATTTGGTTCCCTAGGTTTCTGTTGGGTAAGAAAGTGAGTGATACACTGAAAAGCAAGTGAAGAGTAGGATCAACGACAGCCTTCAAAACAACTTCTCCCCGTCTGTCCACTTCTGCCCAGACGCCAGGATCATTTCAGCCTTGCTCTCAGGCCTGGTTGGTTAATGTTACAGATAAAAAGACTTCTTGGCTCTCAAGTCCTGTTTGACCTTGAAAGCCCCTGCTAGGATGCAGAGCAGAGCAAACTCCATTTTCGGCTTTCTCCTGGGCTGTTTCATGTTTGGCTGTTGAGCCAAGAGCAGAGCTTCCTTGAGGTTGTTGATGATCAGGTGCTGACACCTGCAAGCACTTCCCCGCTTCCCTGGCAGAACAAGGTGCCCAGGGTGGAAACCTCGCGGCTGGATGAGCCCACTTCCCATTCTAGCGTTAGTGCTGCTCTGAAACTCTACAGTTCACCGAGCAGCGTTGTCTGAAGTCTCGGCAGTCCAGTGGTGCATCTGCCGTCACGATTGCAAACAGTCCTGCCCTGATTACCGTAACCTAGATGGCCACACTTTCTGCTGTGCAGGAGAAGCTAATGAGATGGAGAGCTCTCTCGGAGGCGAACCCGTTGGCCCAGTGCCTAACGTGCAGTGTGGGACCTCGGGGAGCCCGGCTCCTGGATTGCTGACGTGCCTGCTCAGAGCCGAACTTGCTGATGTGTGTATCGATCTCAATAGGGCGGAAGTGGACTGTAAAACAGAGCAGGAGGTGAGCGGAGACCCTGGGGGACACAGCTGAACAGTCCTCTCCGCACATGTGCTCTCGCTGTCACCTCAGAAAAGCCTCTTCTTGGCAACAGAGCTGTTATCTGCCCCGTGGGTGCGGGGACGGCGGGCTGCTCCAAACACGGGGAGGAAAGCCACAGGTCTGGACGCCCACATCAGTGAGAAGAGTTTTCACATATTCGCAGAGATGCTGTGCCTCCCAGCAGCTGGCTGCCTTGCCGTTTTTGTGATTAAGGTGAGTTCAGATGGTGGGAGTTGCTGGCAATAAGCTCTTCACTGAACTTGCTGTTTTCAGCCCAAAGGGGAGGGGATAAAATAGAACGGAAGTAAGACACAGATGCTGTGTTCCTCTGCACCATCCAAACACTGACAGAAGGGAAGATGGGACGATGAGAGCCTGGGTGGACACCCTGAGGGTTCTCCAGAAAGGATCAGAAGCTTTCAGAAGCGAGAATCCAGCTGGCTGTCCCACATACCCTGTCGGCCTCCCTGACACAGGGTACCGTGCTTGATGGTGGGTCACGATCGTGATACGGTTTTTTCAGTAGTCATATACGGCTGTGAGAGCTGGACCATAAAGAAGGCTGAGCGCCAAAGAATTGATGCTTCCAACTATGGTGCTGGAGAAGACTCTTGAGAGTCCCTTTGCCATCAAGAAGATCAAAGGAGTCAATCCTAAAGGAAATCAACCCTGAATATTCATTGGAAGGACTGAAGCTGAAGCTCCAATACTTTGCCCACCTGATTCAAAGAGCTGACTCAGTGGAAAAGACCCCGATGCTGGGAAAGACTGAGGGCAGGAGAAGGGGGTGACAGAGGATGAGATGCTTGGAGGGCATCACCAACTCAATGGACATGAGTTTGAGCAAACTTGGAGATGGTGAGGACAGGGAAGCCTGCGGTGCTGCAGTCTGCGGGGGCTGCAGAGTTGGACAGGACCGCGCCACTGAACAACGGCAACCAACTCCTGTGGGACATTTTACCCAGTCTGCTTCTCTGCCAGGGTCTGACATCGTTCAATGAGGCGAACAGGTTCTCTGCCAGGGTCTGACATCGTTCAATGAGGCGAACAGGAGAAAGAGACGCTTGGCCCTGGATCTTCCCTCAGAGACACTGAAACCAGTTTCTCCACTCTGCTAAATCCGCATGAGACTCCATGGGAACGGCAGACCTAACACCTGTTCTCCCATTTCCGTCTGCTGGGCAGGGGGCCAAATTAAAACCCTGCGAGGGAGCAGCCATCAGCGCACCTGTGGCCTGTTCTGAACGGATGCGCTGTCGCCTGTGCTTGGTGGTGGCACCCAGCAGGTACGTGGGCTGAACTGACTTCCCCAATCACAGGGTCTCCTGGAGAGCTTCCCGCACTCGCAGCTCTGTGGCCTCCACTCTGGACATGGAAACCAGAGCTAAGCCGGTTCAGCCCCATATCTGAGAAGGAAGGTGACGTTCTGTGCAAGACGAGGCACAAAACAAAGCAACCCCAGTGAGGCACAACCTGGCGCTGCTGCAGAGATTGAGGGGCATCAGAGCCGAGTCACCCCTTCCTCCAGGCTCCTTTCTGAGAAGGCAGAAGGACCCCTGCCATGTGTGCAGCAGAGACCAGCTGCAGGCACTTGTGCTTTTTTAGCAGCGGTCTTCCCGCTTGACTCCAGGCTCATTAGATGCAGCGGTTGGCAGACATTCTGGAGCACTCTCCTCTCCCCCGTAGCTTTTTCATCCTCGTCATCCCAGCCTTATTCCAAGTCCCCGATCACTGCTTCCTGCTTTCACCATGAGAGGGACACTGTGACTCCAGCCTGGGACTGGTGCTCTGCAGGGTGGTTGCTAACAGGGAAGGAAGTCTGAGCCACTGGGCTGGGCAGGAATGGGACTTGCAGACACTAGTCGGGCCACCTGGACTAAGCTCTCTTACAGCAGGGTTATCTCAGCATCCTGTGGTCTGCCTCCAGTCACAACAGAGAGGTTTTTCTGTATGTGATGCTTCTGAGCTGGAAAATTGAGACCAGCACCAAACCTGTCTAGGTCCCATCAAAGCTGGAAATAGGTGGCATGGCAGTAAAAGAATCCGCCTGCAATGCAGGAAACACGAGACACAGGTTCGATCCCTGGGTCAGGAAGATCCCCTGGAGGAGGAAATGGCAAGCCACTCCAGTATTCTTGCCTGGAGAATCCCATGGACAGAGGAGCCTGGCAGGGTCACAAAGATTCAGACATGACTAAGCGACTGAGCACACACATACCCTCACCGAAGGGCATCTCTGGATTGACTTTGATGGGCCCATAACTGTTTTCTGAGCCTGTCCTTTGTGCTAGATGCTAAGCTGGGTGCTCAGAAAGTTGGTCCTCTGAGTCCTGCCAGAAACTGGGGATCCACGAGAGGGGTAACCTTCAACACCAGGAGACAACACACAGGGTGAGGCAGAAAATAACACGTGGACAGAAGGTCCAGAGGAGGTGCAGGCAGAGGGTATTGAGACAGAGCTGCTTCGCTGGCCTTCTCCATTCCCTGTGTTTGGCAGCCACTTATATCATCATAGGTGGCAATCGGGCCCTCAGTATAGCCACAAAGTCCATCCCCCTTACATGAGACAGAATCCTTTCACAGGAAATGAAATCCTGTCGGTCTTGGTGATTAGGTGAACTGCGGAAACAGAGTAAGTGTTTGTTATCTGAATTAGTGAATTGCAAAGCCTTCATTCCTGCATCTGGTAAGAAATGGCTCCAAAGTCGGGTCTTGCCCTCAGCAAGCCCATGTCCACTTATGCATGCTGGTGCCCAGGGATCATTCAGGAGTGGCTTCGTGCCCCTGGGTCCACTCTGTCAGCTTGGGGGAGTGGATGGTTAAATGTTTGTGGACTTTGTAGCCGGGTGGTAAACCACTGGTACCTTGAAACTGACCAGAAGTGCAATGTGACACGATGGAAATCTACAAACACTGCCTGTCGGGTTATCTTACTTTGGTGTGTTTCTATGTGCGTGTTACCAGTGCACTCTTGGTTTGGAGTCTTAGCTTCTCAAAGCCTCAGTCCCCTCATCTGTTAATCTGGATAACGACACCAGTTTCAGTTTTGTTGGGAGGGGTGAGAGAGAAAACGCACATCATGAGTGAAGTTCTGTGCCCAGCCCACGGGCTGGTCTCACTCAGCACAGAGGAAAGACTGTCTCAGGGCACAGTGGTTTCCAAACCCCCGTCCTTCCCAGAAGGAAGAACACCCCTGTGCCAGTGGCTTTGGGCCACCTTCTGGGATGTGCCAGGCCTGAGAAGTCTCGCGGTATCAGAAGAACCACAGGATGACTCCCATGACTGGGGCTGGCGGCCCGAGAGTTCCCACCAGGAGGATGAGGCATCATGTGAGTCACTGAGCCCTTTGAAGCTGCAGGAAGCTCAGCCACTCCTGTTTGTCTGACTGATCAATGGGAAAAACAGATAATGTGCCCTTTTATAAAAACCTGGCCTCCGCTCAGCCCATCATCCCCTCCCCAGACATGATGTCAGCTGGTCTGACACAGCTTCTCCAGCACATAAACCACCATGATAAATAAATAAATAAATAAATAAAAACTTAAGCCTGAGCAGTAAGTTCATGGTTGATGTGAATGTTGTTAATGGTGGGCAAAACCCTGTGTGTCCCCATGTCCCTCATGGGACACACCTCATGGAGGGCCAGATCACGGGTAGGGCAGATGGCTCTGCTCTCCCCCACCTGCTGCCCTGGGGAGTAATTCCCTTCCATTCCCTTGCGTCATGGTTCCACCAGCTGCTGCCAGTTGATGAAAAGAGTGAGCTAATTTTAAGATTCTTGGAAGGGACCTTCATGTCTCTTATCAGAGTAGTGTGCTCTAGTCTGCTGCTATCTTCTTATTCAGTGTTTTTCACATTAAAAAGCATTTTTTTAATAAAAGAAAATGCACAGTTCTCTATAGAAAAGTGGGAAATGGGCTCTCCTTTTAGGACAGATGATATTTGTACTATGAGTTTGTTCAAAAGGGGCCATACCAGTGTGTGTCAGCATTGGAACAAGCAGGACAGGAAGAAGCCAGTTCAGGCCCCTGCTGTTCAGGGGTCTGTATTAGAGGCGGCAGGAATGAGCTGGTACGTTGAGGGGCACTTATTTTGATGATGAGACTAGGTATTAAATATTTTCCAGTGCCTTTGATGACAAAAATGGCCCCAGACCATTTAGACCTCTTTTCTCTGTTGATAGATATTTCAGGCTGACACAGCCCTCCTCAGTGGTCACCCAGCTTCCAGGAGGCAATGAGAACCTGACCGTCCTTTGCACTCAGGAATACGGTTTCCTTTAGAGTCATCAGAAGACTAGTTCATTAAACTAATCAGAGACCGGAGGCTGTGCTATTGTATCTTCAAATATGCAAGTTGGTCGGCTGGGGCAGCCTAGTTTTGATTACTTGCATCTTCAACCCCGCTGTCATCATCTTGGAAAACCAGGTTGAGTCTTTTGAGGATGAGAGCCAAATAGCATCAGGGAAAAAATACCAACAACCCCAAGAAAAATGAATATATCTGGATTTATCTGGAACAGCCATTGAGTCTGATTTTTCCTTTATTTTTTGGTTAGATAATCCCTAGGAGGTGATACTCAGGGATGTTGATGGAATGAATGAGTAGACAAATGAATGGTGAATGCCTCTCCGGACTGATCCAAGCCTCGACGGTGAGTTCATGGTTGATGAACGTTGTTAATGATGGCAAAGCCCCATGTCCCTCATGGGACACACCTCATGGGCGCCAGGTCCCGATTAGGACAGACAGCTCCGGTCACCTCCACTGGCTGCCCTCAGGGTTATTCCCTTCTATTTCCTTGCCTGCTGGTACTGCTAAGTCGGTCTTCTCGGTATTCCCCCGCTGGCCATCTGCTCTTCCTTTTCAGCAAGGATGGCGCTGTGGCTGGAGAAGGAAGTCCAGAGAAGTGTCACTGACCCCTGATGGTCCCTTGAAGGCTGAGAAGTCAGAAACAATGAGTGTCTTGATTGACAGCAGGACAGACAAGAGTGCGGACTCAGTCTCATCTTCGAAACCTCGGAGTGGCTCCGGGTGGTGGTGAGTCAGCCGGCTTCCCAGATCCCAACTGTTCAGGTGGGATGAGTCCAGCCACCCTGCGGATGCTGCGGTCTGCTTTCATGTGGAAGGTGGTACAACTTGATGTGCCTGGTGTCATCGTCCCAGTAAAGCAAAAGGAAGTGGGTCTAGGGTGGCATCAGCGAGTTCCATACCAGATGCCTCGGCCCGGTCAGGGTATCTTGAAAGATAGGCCAGCAAATCTAAGAGAGAGAAACTTTCTCACTTTTGTTGCTGTACTGTTTTTATTGTTCTATTTTTATTGACGTATAGTTGTTACAATGTTAGTTTCAGGTATACAGCAAGATGATTCAGTTATACATATATCTATATTCTTTTTCAGATTCTTTTCTCATAGGGACTGGGAGTGTTTTAATCTGAAAAAAATAATCCTCAAGTGGTCACTTTATGAAATACCTTCCACATATCTTTGATCCATTTTATAACAGAGCCATACACAATGACTTCTTATCAATTGTTTCAGTGTTTGACTCAGATTCCATTTATTTTTTATCATTGTTCATTACACTTTAGTGTTCTCCCAGCGTCTTTGATAGCCAGTGGGAAAAGGATTAAAATGTATTTTAAAAATTCGACAAGATGCAGAGTTTGAGGCTTACAGGCTTGACTCATGATAATATCACTCTAATGCTCTGTTCATACTTAACACCTTTCAAAAAGAGGTTGAGGAAAATCTTGAAAACAGTAACTTAATTCTTGCAGTGTCTCTATAAAAGCAGCATTATAATCCCTGATTTATAAATGAGGAATTAGGGCAAAAAGCAGTCAAATCACAAGCTATATCCTTTTACAGACTTATGCCCCCACTTCAGATGTCAGAAAGCCTGTAGTGCAAACCGGGTCATTTACACACACACACATACTCGCACACTTGCACACATGCCCCAGGACAGCACTGGGAAGAAGACGGAGTTCTTGCTTTTCATGGCTCAGTTCAGTCACTCAGTCGTGTCCGACTCTTTGCCACCCCATGGACTGCAGCACCCCAGGCCTCCCTGTCCATTGCCAACTCCCGGAGTTTACCCAAACTCAAGTCCATTGAGTCAGTGATGCCATCCAACCATCTCATCCTCTGTTGTCCCCTTCTCCTCCTGCCTTCAATCTTTCCCAGCATCAGGGTCTTTTCAAATGAGTCAGTTTTTCTAATCAAGTGGCCAAAGTATTAGAGTTTCAGCTTCAGCATCATAGTTAAAGATATGTTATCCCCCCATCTCCCCAGAGCTCACCCTGTGCTCCCTTCCCTTCCCCCCTCCCCCACTGAGGAGAGCTGCCTCCCCAATTCCCGGCACAGCTAGATAACATACCCCTACTCTCAGAACCTAGATGACACCCCATCATACATTGCTTGCTGACTGCCGGCCACCAATGCACCGCTTAGCAAGCACTGACTTAATGAAAACCACCATCCCACTCTATGGAATCAGACATGAAGACCCCCAGCCAAGCTGAAGAGCCAGGACCATGCGGTCCTCCCAGCTGGGCTCAGGCCCCTCAAGGGGAGGCCAAACTCAGTCCTTTGCTCTGTGCCAGGCACTAGGAGGCAGGAGTCCTGAGTTGCTCAAGAGGCCCCAGGCCTCTGTAGGTATAAACACAACTGGTGTTAGGGGAACACGTGAGGGGCACTCCCCCAGCCATGATGGGCCCCTGGAGGCTTCACAGAGGACATGCTGGTGGCTGAGTCTGCAGGCTGCATGGGAGGGGCCGCGCTGGGTAGGTGGGATCTCCCTGGCCACTGGGTGAGCCCCAGGGGGCTGTCACCCGGGACACAAAGCCTCCAGTGGGGGTGGGTGGGGAAGAGGCCCCACAGCTGGTCAGATGGAAGGTCATGAGGCCTTGGGGCCCACCCTACCCTGATGTAGGAGTTGGGCAGAGCTGAAGCACTCTCTCTTTTGTTGGGGTTGACTGTGGGGACCGAATTCGGCAGGTCAGTTCTGAGTTTGGTTGAGGTGCCTGTGGGACCCCCAGCTGCTAAATCTATGATCCTGGCCCTGGGGGTGCCCTTGGGCCATGGGAGAGGCTGTGCTTGGGTGAGGAAAGGGGGCAAGGTGGGAAGCAGAGGGGACAGACGCTACCCTAGGGGACTCCAGCACTCAATGGGCAGTGAGAAAAAAGGGAGGGTTCCCAGCGGTCAGGGAAGCAGAGGTCAAGCAGTTCTCAGGAGGAAAACCTGAGAAGGAAATGATGGAGTCGGCTATAGGAAGCAGATGTTTTGGTCAGTGGTGTCAAGTGCTGTCAAATCAATAAGTAAGAGAAGCGTTTACAAATGATCCCCCAATTAAGCGACAAGGGGGCAAGTGGTGGCCTTGGAGGAAGCAGCTTCACCTGATGGTTAGGGCTGCAGGCAGGAAGCAGGTGGAAGAGGGGGCGGGAGGTGAGGAAATGGAGAAGGTGAGAGGCTCTTTCTAACATCCAAATGCTTCCATGACAAGATGTCATATTTAATAGACCCAGGCAGGAAAGACAAGAGGAGATGATAAAAATGTGGATGTAGGCAAACAGGAAACTGAGGGTTTCATGGCTATTATGCAGCTGATGATGGGACCGCCTTCTGAGAACAGGCAGCCACCATCAGAACCAACAATGACCACACTGTCGGCAAGCCCCCTCCCACGCCTAGCACAGCCCCCTCGTCTCTAACCCTCGGACCATCCTCTGCTGGGCAGTTACCATCACCATTTGACAGATAGGACCACTGAGGCTCAGAGGACACTGGTGGCATCTGAGCAGAGGGCTCAAGGAGCTGGAGAAGAAAGTTCTGTGGCAGGAGCTGGGAGAGAGCCGACATGGGAGCCATTGGAGGACGGCTGAGCAGCGCTGAGTACCCGGCAGGGACTGGAGACTCTGTGATGCTAATGGTCCAGAACCCAGTGGTGCTGTGCGTTCAGCAAGCAGGTTTCAAAGTGGAAACAGAGTTGGACGATCTGGGGCTGGGGTTTTGCTGCCTTGGCAGAAGCTGAGGGGACGGACATGGGGTCAGGATGGAGCAGTCTCCATCCTGCCTGCATTGCAGAGTCACCTGGGGCACTTCCAGTGCTCAAGAACACCTGTCTCTAGAGATTCTGGCTTAATAAGCTCGGATGGAGTCCTGGGCTTGTGAGCTTTAAAGCTCCCCAGGTGATTTGAATCTGCAGTCAGTGCTGAGAAGCCCCCAAAGCCAAGCTTCTCCAGGGCAACCTACATTCAGAGTGCCAGCACCGCCTGCCTGCCTCTCAGAAATACAAAGTCAGTGGCTGCATCCCAGCCCTTCGGGCTGGGACCCTGCCAGCTGTGTCTTAGCACGTCCTCTAGGAGGTCCTGATGGCCCCTGGAGTTTGAGAGCCATGGGTTTAAGGGGTCTGAGAAGAACAGTGGCGTTTAAGAGCTTCCCAGCTGGGGTCAGCCAGGTTTTAGGTCCAGGATGACTCTGATGTGGAATCAAGACTCAGGTCCCTGGGGTTCGTGGCACAGGGATGCTGGGGCAGGGATCTGTCGTACTGGACTGAGCTCATTCAAGTGATGAGGGACTCTTTAAAAAGTTTTTTTTTCAAGTCTAGTTGATGCTCATTGCTGTTAGTTTCAGGTGTAAAGCAAAGAGGTTTGGTTATGCACATATATGTGTATATATATTCTTTTTCAGATTCTTTTCCATTATAGGATATTACAAGATGTTAAGTAGAGTTCCCTGTGCTCTACAGTAGGCCCTTGTTTATTTGTTTTATGTATAGTACTGTGTATCTGCTAATCCCAAACTCCTGATTTATCCCTCCTTTCCCCTGCCAGTCCCTGCTTCCCAACTGAGCTCACTCAGGTGATGTGGAACTTTCCATAGGTGCAGAGTTGGGACATGAGTTTGAGCAAACCTCAGGAGATAGTGAAGGATAGGGAAACCTGGCATGCTGCAGTCCATGGGGTCACAGGGTTGGACACGACTTAGTAACCAAACAATAACAACAGAGTTTGGATCCTTGGTGCCAGGGCGGGGGTGTAGGGAGGTGAGAAAGAAGCCTGCATGGCAGGTGCTGTGAGCAGAGAGCTTTGGATGGGGTCGGGGGTGACTCAAAATAAACTCGAGACTGCTGGCAGAGCATATGAGGAATAACTAACTGTGATAGACAGATAGAGTGATGGTTGAATTTTTTGATCAACTTTTAAAAATTCAGTATTTGGTAAAGGTGTTTTCCAAAAGAAAAACTGTTTCTTCAAAAGTTTGCATTGGGCCAGCCAGGGCCTCAGTAAAACTAAACGTGAATTCACACATGTTCTGGTTCCCAGGAATGGCCCTGGGAGCAGTCAGACCCAGCCCGGCCTTGTCTGGGTTACGGGTTGATGGAGGGACAGCTGGAAGGAACCATAGTACCATTCACTCACCCGTCTCCTGCAAGCTCGGGGGTCAGGGCTGTGTCCAGGTTCCTATAACCAGGGAATGGCACAGCAGTGACTGGAATGTAGACGGTATGATGACCAGCAATGTCCAGCATCGGCACCCCCAGCAGAGGGTCGGCACTTACTGCCCACCCTGGCTCCACAAGCCCTCCAGGCAGGACAGCTGCCAGGCCCCCTCGGCAATAACCCTGTGCCCTGCTAGTCCCCAGGTTCCCTCCACCCCTCAGATTCACCATCACCCTTGCTGCCCTGAGCCTTTGAGTTGCTGATCTCATAAGTGTGTCCTGCCTATTAAGAGCAGAAACCAACCCATTTTTTAAATTGCCATGAGAAATGTCTTCTTGGGGATTTACAGGACAAAAATTGTTCATTTTAAGCACAGCTTCTTTTTCTATTTAAACAAAGTTTGAAAGAAAAAAAAATGGTGGTGCCTAGAACAGCTGGGTACAAGATACCCGTTTCCAGACGTGCTTTTGTATAGCATTGGTATCCTGAGGGTTAACCCAGTAAAGCCGCCTGGTAACAAAGGAAGAAACCCTTCAAGGAAAAGAGAAAAGCACTATCTCTAGACCGGGATGGATAGCATCATCATTTGCCCCACGAGCACCTCAAACAGTGCTGGCCGGTGCCTGCCTCCCGCTGGCAGCCTCTGACCCAGACATCGTGGGCTCTAGAAAACCTTTGCTGTAGCTGCAGAGCCATCTCGTGGTGCTGTGCAGTATTAGGGCAAGGAGACACACTGCACACAGCCCCTCTCTGTGTCACAGCCCTGCTCAAATACAGCTGAGACAAATCCCCATTTGTAGTCAATGACATCCATCCCTCCACACAGTGCTGCATGTTTGCAGACCGCTTCCAAGGAAGGGAACATGGATAATGCAGGGGAAAGGGTGCTTAAGAGCTGATGAGAACTTGAGCCTGGGGAAATCTCTAATGCTGGAGGAATAAGATGCTCTATCCGTGGTCCTAACAACTGACACGGCCGAGGCTGGGAGAAAACGCCGCTTAGCCTTGTCTATGAGATGAGAAAACAGTGACGGTAGATACAGGACATTGCACTTTTTTTTTAACAATTCTCAGAGCCCGAAGCCTGGCTGCCTTTGGGAAAAGAAATTTCAGTAGGCTGGTTGGCATTGTTGTGCTTCTGTCTGTAGCACAGGTCACCATCCTGGCTCTCGGACTCAGGCTCTAGAGGTTCCTTGCTTGGTCTGGATCGTCTCGCTTTTTTGGGGGGACACACGCAGACTGCCAGCCAGTGTGCTCTCCAGCCTTCCAATCTGAGGGATTCCAATTTGAGTGACAGCTGGTTTGTTAATTACAACTGCTGTGAAGCCTGGAGAAAACCTAATAAAAACCTTTATCAAATAATTTAAAAGGAATCTCATGGTAACTTCTCAAACCACTTGGAATAAGCCTGAGACGGCTGGCAGAGAATACGAGGAATAACTCAAGGTCCACAGTAACTGTGATAGAAAGATAGGGTGATGGTTGGACTTTTTGATTAACTTTAAAAAATTCAGTATTTGGTAAAGGTGTTTTCTAAAAGAAAAGCTGTTTCTTCAAAAGTTTCCATTAGGCCAGGCAGGGCCTCAGTAAAACTCACCATGATTTCACACTCCCAGGAATGGCCCTGCTGTGGAGCAGTCAGACCCAGACCCACCCTTGCCTGGGGTCATGTGTTGACAGAGAGACAGAGCTAAAAGGAACCATAATATCATTCACCTACCCTTCCCCTGAAAGCTCAGGGGTCAGGGCTGTGTCCAGGTTCCTTTAATCAGGGAGTGACACCGTGGTGAGTGGAACAGAGAATGCGATGACCAGCAATGCCCCACATCAGCACCCCCAGCAGAGGGTCAGCCCTTACTGCCCAGGTGCCTGAACACCACAAGCCCTCAGGGCAGGACTGCTGCCAGGCCCCCTGGGCTATAACCCTGTGCCCTCCAGCACCCAGGTCTCCTCAGTCCTTCAAATTCACCATCACCTTTGCTGCCCTGAGCCTTTGAGATGCCAGTCTCGTTAATTTTTGGTTCTGATTTGCATTTTAAGATGACTTCCCTGGTGGCTCAGATGGTAAAGCATCTGCCTACAATGCAGGAGACCCGGGTTCAATCCCTGGGTCAGGAAGGTCCCCTAGAATAGGAAATGGCAACCCACTCCAGTTCAGATGGTCAGTTTTGTTGCTTTTTGGCAAAAGGGTTGGTACCTGCAAGACTATAAGGGTGCTCCTGTGGTTGCCCAGGCACTAGAGGACAGCAACTCGGATGACGTAGAGACCATGGCCATGGAGAGAAGGGAACGAATTCAAGATGTGTTTTGCCGGGAGAACTGACAGGACTGGCAGTGTATTCGCATGCAAGTGAGGAGCCCAGAATGGTGCCCAGTTTCTAGTCATGATGCCATTGCTGTCACAGGCACAGCTGGGGAGTGCAAGCTGGTTTGGGGGAGAAATCAAGAGACTTTGAAGACATGTTAATTTTGCCCTGTTTCAGACAGGCATAACTGGAGGTTCTCTGAAGATGCCAAGCAGACAATCTGAATCCTCTCTGGTCTCAGGTTCCTACTCTGGAAAATGAAAAGATGGGGTAAAATCCATCGCCCTTCCCCAACCCCAACAGCCTTTACCCCAGCTCTCCAGTTGAGGATGGTGTCTCTCTGTGAAGTTACAGCTGGACTTGTTGGGTTTTGTCTCAGAGAAGTCCAGGGTACGACATGCACCGGGGAGATGGCGGCATAAGGATGGGACTTAAATTCAGGAGAACTTATGTGCTCATCTGAAGAATGGATGCTTTTGAACTGTGGTGTTGGAGATGACTCTTGAGAGTCCCTTGGACTGCAAGGAGATCCAACCTGTCCATCCTAAAGGAAATCAGTCCAGAATATTCATTGGAAGGACTGATGCTAAAGCTGAAACACCAATACTTTGGCCACCTCATGCAAAAAACTGACTCATCTGAAAAGACCCTGATGATGGGAAAGATTGAAGGAAGGAGAAGAAGGGGATGACAGAGGATGGGATGGCTGGATGGCATCACCGACTCAATGGACCTGAGTTTGAGTGAACTCCAGGAGTTGGCAATGGACAGGGAAGCCTGGTGTGCTGCAGTCCATGGGGTCGCAGAGTCGGACACGACTGAGCGACTGAACTGAACTGAACTATGTGCTCATCCAGAAAGAAAGTGTGGGTAGAAGAGACCATATGGTTCAGGATGGGCTGAGCCCTGAGGGAGCCCACATTGAGTGGTGAGGGAGAGAGGAGGCCCCTAGTCATTGCCATTCTTCTTGCATCTCGAAAAGAAAGTGGACAAAGTGATAGAAAACATAATAAAATGCACATGACTCACTATTTCCTCTTGCTGTGAGTAATAACCAAGAAATTCCTCTACCTGTGAGGCAAGGGACCTGGTTAAACCCAGAGGTGCTCCAGACCCCAAGGAAAGGCTTGTTTGGTTTTTTTTTTGTTTGTTTCTAAGACGTTTCTATTGAAACCCCTGGAAACTGAAGATATGATTTAAAACAGCCTGACAGCTGATCCCATGGTGGAATGTGTTAATGAAGCATAAGCAAACAGTTAATGATAGAAAACATAATCGTTTCTGAAGGAGGGAATTACCAAAGGTTGTGTGTGCCTCAGTAATTCAAGAGGCACCAAACACAAGCTAATGGTTAGTTTGCTCATATACAGTGAAAAGCTGCAAGTCCAAACAACAGTGGATACAGCTCCAAATTAAGTAATTCATACAGTAAGCAATTCTGTCATTTTTTTTAATGTAAAATTGGGTGGCTTCCCCAGCATCTTTCTTTTTCTCATCAAGATAAGTAAGTTTTCTGCCCCATTGGGTATCAGGCTAATTTCCAGCTTCTTTGTATATTAGAGGTAAATTTAGAAACTACAATTGGATTAAAAAGAAGATATGGTGCTTACTCACGCACTTTCATCTTAAACAATTTAATTTCTGAAACTGCTACCTAAACGAAAACGAACAAGATCATTTTCATTTTCAAATTACAGGTTACTACAAAACACAACCAGTAACTTCCAGCTCAGGAAAATCCTCTTACTAGGAGTCTCCACTAACCATTTGTGACTATGAAAATGGTTGAGATTTTTTTTCAGACTCTAAGTACTACTGCTGCTATTCTTTGCTAAAAAAAAATAACCTCAGTGGTGTTCTATCCTCCAAAACGATAGTTTCTGTCTCCAGAACGAGGAGTATCAGACCTCCCAGAAATGTATCAGAAGCCAGTAAAATAAGATCATCCTTTTTTTTTTTTTTTTTTGGCCATGCTGTGTTGCAGGTGGGATCTAGTTCCCCTACCAAGGATTGAACCCACGCCTCCTACAATGGAGGTGCAGAGTCTTAACCACTGACCCACCAGGGAAATCCCAAGAGTATACTTTTAATGCAGATAATTCAGATCCTTTTTGAAAAAGATTAATATCCAACTTCTATAGCATAGCATTTTTCTGGCATTATTTTAGTTTGCTGCAAATTAGAATATCATAGGTTCTATAAAAATGACTAATACAATGGAAAATAATTTGGCTAGCTTTATTGTTTGGGGAAAAGGAATATTACAGGTTCATTGTAAACTAAAATATAAACAATACAGAAAAGAACAAAAGGAAATACAGTTCACCTACAATGGTATCACCTAGAGATAGCTATGGTTGGCATTTCCGATGTATACTTCCAATCTGTTTCTCTGCAGGTAATTGTGTAATCCACACCCATGGACACTTCATCTCATGCACACAAAGTTAGATCATATTGTCAATACTTCTTGAAATCTTCTTTCATTAATACAGTGATCCCTAATCTTTTTGGCACCAGGGACCGAGTTCATGGAAGACAATTTTTCCATAGATTGGGAATGAGGGCAATAATTTGGGGATGATTCAAGCACATTACATTTATTGTGCACTTTATTTCTGATTGAATGCTGCTGCTGCTCCGACAAGAGGTACCAGTCTGCAGCCCAGAGTTTGGAGACCCCTGCCTTAATAGACCATGAACCACTTCCTTTGTCACTGAACAGTCTGCTCATGAGTTTTCATGTCTACCTAGTATTCCATCAGAGAACCATAGCAACATCTACTTGCCATGCCCAAATTGTTGAACCTGGGGTGTGTATTTTTCCAGTTAAAAATAACGGTGCAATGAAGACACTGTATATATAAAATTTTGTTTACAACTCTGATGACTTCCTTAGAATAAATTTCTAAATATAGAATAATTATATCAGAGAACGTTACCCATGTTAAAAAAATTTTTTTGTTAAAAGACTTTTTTTATAAGGTAGGTCCTTGTCCGTTATCCACTAATTTTTTTCTTTAAACTCTTTTGTATTAGAAAGTGAAAGAGGAGAGTGAAAAAGTTGGCTTAAAGCTCAACATTCAGAAAACGAAGATCATGGCATCTGGTCCCATCACTTCATGGGAAATAGATGGGGAAACAGTGTCAGACTTTACTTTTTGAGCTCCAAAATCACTGCAGATGGTGACTGCAGCCATGAAATTAAAAGACGCCTACTCCTTGGAAGGAAAGTTATGACCAACCTAGATAGCGTATTGAAAAGCAGAGACATTACTTTGCCAACAAAGGTCCATCTAGTCAAGGCTATAGTTTTTCCTGTGGTCATGTATGGATGTGAGAGTTGGACTGTGAAGAAGGCTGAGCGCCGAAGAATTGATGCGTTTGAACTGTGGTGTTGGAGAAGACTCTTGAGAGTCCCTTGGACTGCAAGGAGATCCAACCAGTCCATTCTGAAGGAGATCAGCCCTGGGATTTCTTTGGAAGGAATGATGCTAAAGCTGAAACTCCAATACTTTGTCCATCTCATGCAAAGAGTTGACTCATTGGAAAAGACCCTGATGCTGGGAGGGATTGGGGGCAGGAGGAGAAGGAGATGACAGAGGATGAGATGGCTGGATGGCATCACTGACTCGATGGACCTGAGTCTGGGTGAACTCGGGGAGTTGGTGATGGACAGGGAGGCCTGGCGTGCTGTGATGAAGAGTCGGACACGACTGAGCGACTGAACTGAACTGAACTGAACTGATAGCTGATTAACAATGTTGCAATAGTTTCCAGGTGAACAGTGAAAGGACTCAGCCATACATATACATGTGTCCATTCTCCAAACTCTCCTCCCACCCAGGCTGCCACATAACATTTAGCAGAGTTCCCTGTGCTCCACAGTAGGTCCTTGTTGGTGATCCATTTTAAATATAGCAGAGTGTACATGTCAATCCCAAACTCTCTAACTACTGTATAGCGTGGGGAACTCTCTTCAATATCATGTAACAACCTAACTGGGAAAAGAATTTGGAAAAGAATAGATACATATGTATATATAACTGAATCACTGCCTTGTACACATAAACCCAAGACAATATTGTCAATCAACTATCCTCCAATATAAAATAAAAAAGCTTTTTTAAAAGACGAGGGCAGTTTTAGGTTCACAGCAACTTGAAAGGAAGGTACAACAATCTCCCACACACCTCCTGCTCCCCACAAGCAGAGCTTTCCTCATCATTCACACCCCCACTATATGGGACATTTGTTACATCTAATGAATCACATCGTGTGTAAGTGTGCTAAGTCACTTCAGTCATGTACGACTCTTTGCAACCCCATGGACTGCAGCCCTCAAGGCTCCTCTGTCCATGGGACTCTCCAGGCAAGAATACTGGAGTAGGTGGCCATTCTCTTCTCTGGGGGATCTTCCCAGCCCAGAGATCGAACCTAGGTTTCCAGCATTGCAGGCAGATTCTTCACCACTGAGCCACAAGGGAAGTTCATCTGGTTATACATATTTTGAAGGCAATTTAAAAATTATCTAGGAGTAGGCTGGATGGCATCACTGACTCAATGGATGTGAGTCTGAGTGAACTTCAGGAGATGGTGACGGACAGGGAGGCCAGGCATGCTGTGATTCATGGGGTCGCAAAGAGTCGGACACGACTGAGCGACTGAACTGAATTGAACTGAGACCAATTCATATTCTACCAATATATATGAGAGTTTCTATGTCCCTAAATTATAATACTAAGAATTATAAGAAAAAAGCAACCTTGCCAATTTGATAGCTTAATGGTGATATCTGATTTTTAATGAGTTTTAGTGGTACATATAGTTACTGGTTATTTGAATTGTATACCTGCTCATATACTTTACCTATTGTAAAGTTGTGTTACCTTTTTTATTGCTTTAAAAGAAATATTTATATTATCTATTTTCATGTACATCATAACTATGTTTTTTCCTAGTTTAGGGATGACCTTTTACTTCCTATATTTAGTGATGGTATTTCTTTTTTTTTTTAACATATTTATGTTTTAATTTTTATGTAGTCAAATTTATGGGGAAAAATATAGCTATAAATGCTTATTTAAAAAAAAAAATCAAGGCTACTGAGAAACTCAGTAGCCTCAAATGTGTGGATGATGCCACGCTTGTGGCAGAAAGCAAAGAGGAACTGAGGAGCCTCTTGATGGAAGTGAAAGAGGAGAGTGAAAAAGCTGGCTTAAAACTCAACATTCAAAACACTAAGATCATGGCATCCAGTCCCATCACTTCATGGCAAATAGATGGGGAAACAATGGAAGCAGTGACAAACTTTATTTTCTTGGGCTCCAAAATCACTGCAGATGATGATTAAAGCCATGAAATTAAAAGACACTTGCTCTTTGAAAGAAAAGCTATGACAAACCTAGACAGCATATTAAAAGGCAGAGACATTACTTTGCTGAGAAAAGTCCGTCTAGTCAAAGCTATGGTTTTTCCAGTGGTCGTGTATGGATGTGAGCGTTGGGCCATGGAGAAAGCTGAGCACTGAAGAACTGATGCTTTTGAACTATGGTGCTAGAGAAGACTCTCGAGAGTCCCTTGGACTGCAAGGAGATCAAACCAGTCAATCCGAAAGGAAATCAGGCCTGAATATTCATTGGAAGGACTGATGCTGAAGTTAAAGCTACAATACCCTGGCCTCCTGATGCAAAGAACTGACTCATTGGAAAAGGCCCTGATGCTGGGAAGATTGAAGGCAGGAAAAGAAGGGGATGTCAGAGGATGAGCTGGTTGGATGGCATCACTGACTCAGTGGACAAGAGTTTGAGCAAGTTCCAGGAGTTGGTGATGGACAGCGAAGCCTGGTTTCCTGGTTTCCTGTCCATGGGATCGCAAAGAGTTGAACACGACTGAACAACTGAACTGAACTGAAAAAAAAAATCTGAAATTCACAACCTAACTTTACAACGTAAGAAACTAGAAAAAGAACAAACTAAATCCAAGATGGCAGAAGGAAAGGAAATAATGAAAATTAATGAAGAAAGAAATGAAACAGAGGACAATGGGGAAAATCAATGAAACCCAAAGCCAGTTCTTAAAAAAATTAACAAAGCTTTCACTATATGGACTAAGAAAGAAAGAAGACTCAAATTACTAAAATTAGAAATGAAAGCAGGGACATTACTACCAATTGTATAGAAATTTTTTAAAAAAATTCTGAGAGTCCTATGAACAATTGTATACCAACAAATTGGATAACCTAGATTCAGTTCAGTTCAGGCGCTCAGTCATGTCCAACTCTTTTCGACCTCATGAATCGCAGCACACCAGGCCTCCCTGTCCATCACCAATTCCCGGAGTTTACCCAAACTCATGTCCATTGAGTCAGTGATGCCATCCAGCCATCTCATCCTCTGTCTTCCCCTTCTCCTCCTGCCCCCAGTCCCTTCCAGCATCAGGGTCTTTTCCAATGAGTCAACTCTTCACATCAAGTGGCCAAAGTACTGGAGTTTCAGCTTCAGCATCAGTCCTTCCAATGAACACCCAGGACTGATCTCCTTTAGAATGGACTGGTTGGATCTCCTTGCAGTCCAAGGGACTCTCAAGAGTCTTCTCCAACACCACAGTTCAAAAGCATCAATTACTTTCTTCACAGTCCAACTCTCACATCCATACATGACCACTGGAAAAACCATAGCCTTGACTAGATGGACCTTAGTCGGCAAAGTAATGTCTCTGCTTTTTAATATGCTATCTAGGTTGGTCATAACTTTCCTTAACCTAGATTAAACGGACAAATTCCTAGACACAAAACAACCAAGATTAAATCTCAAAGAAATAGGAAATCCGAAAAGACCTATAAGTATTGAATCAGTCATCAAAAATCTCCTGATAAAGAAAAGCCCTGGACTCCATGGCTTCTACTGGCAAATTCTACCAAACAGTTAAAAAAGAACGAATACTAATCCTTCTGAAACTTGTCCAAAAATATGAAGAGAAACACTTCCTAATTCATTTTCTGAGGCTAGCATTACTCTAATACCAAAGCCAGACAAAGACTCTGTAAGAAAAGGAAACCATAGACCAATATTACTTATGAACATTGTTTCAAAAATCCTCAACAAAGTACTACCAAACCAAATTCAGCAGCATGCTATTAAATGCACAGAAAACACTGTTAATTGTTACACAGAGAAATATCTAAGTGCAACTTTGTCCTAAGTGTGTATAATAATGGTTGCTGGAAAGAATGAGGCTTGGAGTTAGACCCAGCTTCTCACACTGCCCTTACCAGGTAGGCTCTGTGATCCTGGGGAGAAGAGGGGGTTCTCTCTCCTCTTACTTATCGAGATGGCATAATAGAGCTTCTCTGCAAAATCAGAGAGTTAATGTATGGGGAACATGCCTGGCACGTACTTGGTAAGGAGTTAATGTGTTTTTCCTGCCCCTGCTTTATGTCAACCAATTACTCTTTTGACACATGTAACATAATATTTACATTCCATCTGTCAAATTGAAGTAAGGTGGTGTGAATATTTAAGATATAATAATACAGCCTAGTTACTGAGTGTCTGCTGTTTGTATTAGGTAGTGAAGAAAATACAGAGACGTAAGGGAAACTAAAACTGCACCTGCTTTTAACCAATTTAAAATGATAGTTGGAATGTAAGAGGTATGTCTTAGAAAAGAACAGCAGGAAAAATTAGAACGTGATAAATGCTGCAAAGGACGATGGGAGGAAGGAGAGGAAAGAGGACAGCTGACATGGAGGGTGGCTCAGATATGCCATTTCTTATTTTCTTAAAGGAAATGAAATCCAAATCAAGCCATCATCTCCCTGGACTAGCAGGAAATTTCATCCCAAATATGACCTATTCCTCCCCCAGACTTTCCTCTCTCGTAAGTTACACCCCCACCTCAGTTCACTTCAGTCGCTCAGTCGTGTCTGACTCTTTGCGACCCCATGAATCGCAGCACCCCAGGCCTCCCTGTCCATCACCAACTCCCCGAGTTCACCCAGACTCATGTCCAGCGAGTCCGTGATGCCATCCAGCCATCTCATCCTCTGTCGTCCCCTTCTCCTCCTGCCCCCAATCCCTCCCACCATCAGAGTCTTTTCCAATGAGTCAACTCTTCGCATGAGGTGGCCAAAGTACTGGAGTTTCAGCTTTAGCATCATTCCTTCCAAAGAAATCCCAGGGCTGATCTCCTTCAGAATGGACTGGTTGGATCTCCTTGCAGTCCAAGGGACTCTCAAGAGTCTTCTCCAACACCACAGTTCAAACGCATCAATTCTTCAGCGCTCAGCCTTCTTCACAGTCCAACTCTCACATCCATACATGACCACAGGAAAAACCATAGCCTTGACTAGACGTACCTTAGTCGGCAAAGTAATGTCCCTGCTTTTGAATATACTATCTAGGTTGGTCATAACTTTTCTTCCAAGGAGTAAGCGTCTTTTAATTTCATGGCTGCAGTCACCATCTGCGGTGATTTTGGAGCCCAAAAAAATAAAGTCTGACCCCCCACCTAGAGCTGCTTAAATCTACACTTAGGGGGAACTCCCCAATGGTCCAGTGGTTAGCGCTCTGTGCTTTCACAGCCAGGGACCAGGTTCAATCCCTGGTCAGGGAGCTTTCTACACTCCAGCTAGACTCCCTGATGCCTGTCCCCCTCCCATCCCACTTCACATCAATGCTTATCAGCAAATCTGACCCTCCAAAGCCCACCCAGCCCACCTGCGTCCCCACCTGGTCAATCCCTTCACCTGGACCACTTCTCTGCTGCCCCCAGGTTCTCTCCCGCATCATCTGCTCCCACCACAGCCTCCAGAGCATCCAGAATAATCTTTGACAAGAGTATCTCAGGTCCCACCATATTCCTGCCCAAGTTCCGCCTGTAATTCTCTGTTCTCCTTGGGAAAATGGACAACGGTCCCATTTCTCTTAACCAGCTTCAGAGGCCTCCGTGGTCTCTGGATCTGCCTGCCTCCTAGCCTCCCCACCGCCCTCCCTGTGGGAGCCTCTTTCTTGTTCTTAGCTGTCCCCAGCTTGCCCTCCCTGGGTCTGGACCGCAGCATAGCTGCCTCTGAAGCTGAAATCGTTCCCTCCGAGGCCATGCCCTGCCACATCATCTGAATCATCTTTAAATTACTTTCCATAATAACAAAAAAGTTAAAAGCAACCTTAACATCCACCAGTAAGAGAGAACTTAGAATGGTGAAATACAGGCAGACCTCAAAAATTATATTGTAGAAAAACACTTCACATTATGAAAAAGTGTTCACTATTTAGACAGATTTTTAGACAAAAATTTAAAAAGGGAAAGATTATAAAACAAGAGCTCATTTCTGAATATACGTATGTATATTTAAGAAAAAACACTTCAGAGCATGTAGCCAAATTTTAGCCTTAATTATGATTCAATCATGGTATCAAAGGTGAAATTAATTTTTTTGTGCTTTTCCCTCTTTTTCCTTTTTTTTTTTTTTGGTTAAAAAACCCACAACAATGAATATTATGTATTATTTCTCCAGTAAGGAAAAAGATAGGAATAGAGAGCTTACTTGTATGTATGTGTGTGTGTGTGTGTGTGTGTGTGTGTATATATATATATATATATTTTTTTTTTTTTTAAGACCCTTGATGGTGGAGGGCCAGCATCCCAGCTGAGGTCCCCCAGGAGCCCTTGCTGGAGGAAGGAACAGGAGGAAGCAGGACTAGAGCCTGGACAGGCCCAGGACTGAAGGCACCTGTAGCTTCCTCTTACCTAGGTGCTGGCAGCTGAGATGGTTAGTGAGAACCTCTTAGTTAGAACTTCTTCTGGTCCCTTTGCCAGGATGCCTTGGGGAGCCCAGTACATTTAACTGAAGTATTGAAGAAGCAGTTACCATGTGCTGAGCATGGCTTTTGGACTTTCAGCTGGCGAGAAGTGGCTCCAGCTAGAGAATCACATGAGCAAGCTGGGTAGACTAGATCTCAGATGCAAGCTGCTGAGACGAAGAGGATAAAGCTAGTGTTGAAGCAAAGAGCTGACAGCTGTTCTCACGATGGGATGAGAATTGATTTAGGATCTCGGTACTTCGATCTTGTGTCAACATCCTGGGAAGGTAAAGCACAGTGACTTCACCTGGCCTGGTCTCTTCAGTTGCTGAGAACATGGGTTGACAAGCAGAGACCTGGGTACACTTATTAGCTCTGAGACTCAGGCATGTTCTTAACCTTTGCATGTTCAGTTTGTGCTTCCATAAAGTGGAGCAATGGTGCCTGCTTCAGAGATGATGGGATGCTGGCAATAAATGAGGTAGCTCCTGTGATGTGCTCATGGCTTTATTCCTGGAGCATTACAACAGTGGTGATGACAATAGCATGGCCACCTGGGATCGCCTCCAGGGGCCCAGCTCTAACCACAGTCTGCACTCAAGCAGGGCCCCAGCGGCCAGTGTCTTGGGGTTTGAACCCAGTAACCTCAACTGCCAGGAGCCAGAAAGGTCCATGTGGCCCAGGTCAGGATCACTTTGCTCTTGATTTCTGGAGGGAGGGCAGGCAGTGACTGACCTCCTGCCTCACAGGGCAGCAGGGCCCCCGGTCTGGCCAGGACAGAGCAGGAAACCCCACCCTCTCCCTGGCTTGGCCTGATTATATGCCGACTGACGTCAGTCTGAGCTGCCTTTCGGTGGGTCCGGGCGGTCTGTTTCTCCTGTGAATTACAGCCTCTCCCTTGCTCCTCCTGCCTGTGTCCCTGGCTTGGCCATGCTGCTGTGGTCCCTCCCTGCCAGGGCCTCTTGGACACCAGCTGTGTGCTTACAGAGCTCCCAGCCTCCTGTCTCTTTGTGTCCCAAGCCATTCACAGGGTCACAATATTAGCTCTGTGTGTGTGTGGTTGTGTGTGTGTGACCTAGGATCTTCTGCCAAATTTAGCCCTGTCCATACTACCTTTTTTCCAGGCAATCCCATGGACGGAGGAGCCTGGTAGGCTGCAGTCCATGGAGTCGCTAAGAGGTCGGACACGACTGAGCGACTTCACTTTCACTTTTCACTTTCATGCATTGGAGAAGGAAATGGCAACCCACTCCAGTGTTCTTGCCTGGAGAATCCCAGGGACGGGGAAGCCTGGTGGGCTGCCCTCTATGGGGTTGCACAGAGTCGGACACGACTGAAGCGACTTAGCAGCATACTACCTTTTACACCTTCTTTCCCATTATCTGTGACCTTCTTGAGTTCCATTCACCTGGAGTTTTGATGTTTGGTGCCCTGGGCTGAATTTGAACCCTGGCTGTGTGACTCAAGGTGTGACCATCACTTTGCCTCCTGCCCTGAGATCCTCTCCTTCAGAGTGGTGGAACAGTACCTGTCACAGGGGCTGCCAAGGGGATTAAATGAGGCACAGGGACTCACCTGGTGTGATACCTAGTATACAGCAGGTGCTTAAAAAATGCTCTTTACTTCCTAGTTAGTTTTACAGGCCCCCTCCCTTTTTAATATTTATTTATTTATTTGACTGCTCCGGTCGTAGTTGTAGCACAGAGGATCTTTACTTGCAGCATGTGGGATTCAGTTCCCTGACCAGGGATCAAATCCTGACCCCCTGCATTGGGAGTGTAGAGTCTTAACCACTGGATCACCAGGAGTCTCACAAGCCCCTTTAAATTTTCCATGCAGGCTTTTACCTCGGGTGCCATCAGTCAGGGTGTATTGGTTGCAGAGCCAGGCTGGTGCAGGAAGAGACATGAGCCTGGGCTAAGCTCGTGCTGCCCCTTCCTTCCCCCTTCCCGGGGAGGGGGTGGTGGGTGACATCCCAGAGCTGCAGGCCCTGGAGGACCTGGTGACCTTGGCTGTTTGCACTAGCTGAGAGGACTCCTCCCCTCTCGGTCCAGGGGTGGCCTCATCAGGGAGACAACCTCCAGGATGCAGATGGAATGATGGGGATGATCTTGAGTAGCTGCCTCCAATAGAAGGGGCTTCTAATACACTTTCCATCAGCACTCACTGAAGTGTGCTCCATAGACCTCAGTGGGTGATGAAAACAAGAGCCTCGAGGAGGGAGGAGGATGGAGCAGTTTCCATGCCTGTAGGACTTCCTAGGAGGAAGGCAGGCTGGGTGGGTGCCCTGGTCCTAGACCTTTCCGGGGACCCTGCCAATCTCTCAGTGCGAAATAGCTACAGTCTGCCCCACGCACAGTTGACTGCAGAACTCCTCTTCACACTTTGTAGAAATAGGATCCTGCTGAGAAATATTGCTGGAAACATTGCTTCTTTTATACAACCTTATTGAAGCATATTTTACAGATCATATAATTCACCCATTTCAAGTATACAATTCAATGCTGTTTAGAAAGTGGAAGCGGTGCAATCATAAATCAGTTTTAGAGCATTTCTGTCTCCCGCTATCCCCACCAAATTCTCCTGCCCATTGACTGCTCATCTGTGTTCCTAGCCCCCCCGCCCCAGGCAACCACTAATCTGCTGCCTGTCTCTAATTTCCTTAAGAAGCTTTGCTTTGTTGTTACCATGGTAGAATAAATTGATACATACTGAAATTTACGTTTTCTTTAATTTGGCTCTGCTGGGTCTTACTTGCAGCACATGGGATGCTTAGTTGCACCATGCAGGCTCTAGTTCCCTGACCAGGGATCGAACCTGGGCCTCCTGCATTGGGAGCCCAAAGTCTTCACCAGTCTAATGAGTGTGAAGTGGTAGGTCATTGTGGTTTTGATTTCATTTTCCTTAAGATGTGTGATGTTGAACATCTTTTCATGTGTTCATAGGCCATCTGTATATCTTCTCTGGAGAAATGTCTATTCATTTCTTTGTCGATTTCCAAATTGGTTTGCTTGGTTTTATGTTGTTGAGTTGTAGGAGTTCTTCATATATTCTGGATATTACTCCCTTGTTAGACGATTTGCAAATAGTTTCTCTCATTCAGATATTTGTCTTTTCATTTTCTTGATAGTATCCTTTGATGTACAAAATTTGTACTTTTGACAAAGTCCAATTTACTTAATTTTTTTTCTTTTGCTATGTGTGGTTTTGGTAAAAGAAATACTGCTTTTTAAAATTCAACCAGAAAAACAGAGAGCTTACCTTGAAATTGTTTTAAACAAAGAGGAAATCTCCTGCTATGATAAAAGACATTCTTATCTTTCTTCTAGATATAGTTGATTTTTTTTAAGCTAAAAACTCCTGAATATTATGCTGTTTCAACCTTGTGACTTGGCAGATAGCTAAACAACAGTTGTTGCTGTTATTTAATATTCGTTATGCACCAACAGCTTGTCAGACACCATCAGAGACGAAGATTCAAGTGAGTCTCAGCTCTGGAGCTGTCTGTCTTAAGTGGGATGAGAAGCATATTTATTAGTAAAAACTTTGAGTTGCAAGTGACAGAAAACCAATTTAAAATAGCTTTGATAGGAGAATTCACCAGAAGAAACTCCTGGAGAAGGAGGAGAAGGACATTCACTGTAATGTTTCATGTCTTAAAAACATAATAATTTGAAGCAAATATGACAAAATGTTAACACATATGTTCACCCGGAGTCATGAGTAAATAGATGCCTGGTTTTTACAAAGTATTTATTCATTTAAATTAATTTCCCATCTTTAGTGGGACTTCCTGATGTATATCCATTAATTACACATTAATTCTCTAATGACATACCACCATTACATGAAATTTTTAAATTAGAAACAGAAAGGTTTTTAAACTACTTCTCCTTTCCAGGCAAATGAACAGAACTGGCAGGAGGAAAAAGGGGAATTCACTGGCCCATGTTGAAGAATATCGTGTTTCTATCTAAATCCAGAAGCTATATCTCAGTTCTCTCTCTGTCTCTCTGTTTATTGGCCCTGCTTTTCATCCTCCTTTTATGCACTGGCCTCTTTCCCTCCTATGGCGTATAACTTCCTTTATGCATCTCTTGTAGGGTCATGAACATATGTTACCATAGTGTACAATTCTAGTAGTTTAGATCTTAAATCCCAGTGAAGACACTGAAAGAGCCTCTTTGGACCTAGCGTCCATCTCTGAATCAACCACTGTAGCCAGAGGGAATGGACTACTCTGACTGGCTAGCCTGGGTCATGTGCCCAACCCTCTGGCCTGCAAGTAGGGACTCAGAGATGGTGGACAGAGGTCTCTAAATGGGAGGATCCACGCTGTAACTCTTCAGGGATATACAGGAACACATCTGCTGGGTATTTGCTGGATTCCTTTCAGTGCAATCTTTCTCCCAATTTTTCTCATTTCTTAGGATTTTTGTGGATATGAGTGTGAGCATTATGGTTTTATAAAAGTGTGGACTATCCTTTGATCGATGAGCGTTCCACTTGGAAGGACTATTTGAGGGGCTCTTTGGACTAAGGGATAAATCACTTTACAGATAGCAGAAATGTACATGTGAGCAGTGCAGCTGAAGGGGCACAACACTCAAGTGAGAGGTTAGGGCAGAAAAGCTGAATGATGATGATTAATCTTTCAGGAAACAAGATTGAGAGAAATAATCGTGAAAGTAGCTAAAAGAAGGAAATGTCAGGATTCTTTAGGTTGCAAGAGATGGACAACTGCTCTGGTCTAACTGGCTTAGGCCAAAGAAGGCAGTCTTCCATTCATATAACTGCAAAGTCTGAGGATGCTTTCAGGTATAGCTTGATCTAGGACTTACTGTCAGCAGGAGCCATCTCTGAGCTCCACATCCACTTAGGGACTTTCTCAGGGTTTCATTGAACCTCCAGTGGAGCTCCAGGCACTCCACCTTATGGCTGCAGCAGCTCTAAGCCTCCTATCCATGCACCCCTAAGCCCAAGAACAAAACACGTAGGTTCCCCAAAGTGAGCCCGAGTTCTCTATGATCAGGCAAGCCGAGGCCGTGGGCCACCCCTGGGGGAGTCAGCATGACAGGGGGACTTCACGGCCCCTCCTCAAGCCACGTCCCTGGCACTGGGATCTAATGGGGGGCAGGAATATTCAAATTGACCCCTAGACTGGAAGATGGAGTCAGGCCCACTCAAACCCCATGGCTGAGAACAGAGGAAGGGCTGGTTTTTTGTTGTTGTTGTTGTTGTTTTTTCTTTTTATTAGTTTTTTATTTTTTTAATTTTAAAATCTTTAATTATTACATGCGTTCCCAAACATGAACCCCCTTCCCACCTCCCTCCCCATAACATCTCTGTGGGTCATCCCCATGCAAGGGCTGGTTTTAAATACCCAAACAAAACAAATGAAAACTTAATACTTATCAGGAGCGGGGCGGGGGCAGGGGGCGGGGGAGAGGGCAGGGAGGGTTCTGGCAGCAAACAGGTGTCCACTACAGGGACCATAATCTGATTACTGAAGATGAAGGTAACAACAGAAGATGAAACTGAAGGACCAGGCAGGTCAGTGTTGAGTAACAAGGCACTGCAGGGGGCTAATTGCAAGATCAGTCCAGGTTCCCAGGGACTGAAAATGTCATCCATGCCTGGCTTTGAGGAGAGTCAGATGAAGAGAGAGACTTGTGTGGCTTGAGGTGCTGAGGATGAAATCCCCACCAGGCACCCCCACCACAGACACCAGGCCAGTGCCAGGTAAGACCAGGTCAAACCCATCGATGTCATCGGGAGGTGGAAGCTGCTGGTGGGAAGGAAGCACAAGGCCTTGTCTGTGTCAGTGCAGGACATGTCAGTGGTCCTGTGTTCTCCTCCCTGCTCCTCAGTGATGGCACTGTGCCAGATGAGCGAGGCGAGTGTCTTAGAGCAGAGTGGCTTGGAGGAGAGCCAGGGGCCGTGTGGGAGGGGATGTTGCCCAGAGCAGGTGTGCAGGGCGTCATGTGGAGAACTTCTAAGACATTATCCGGCTGGGGTACCAGCCCAGGCATCCGGCTAATTGATGGACTGAGGTCCTTCTGAAGTACCAGCACAGACCCCATTCCCCAAAACTGGTCCTCTCTTCCTTCACTGGCTTCCCATTTTGATTGAAGACCTGTGCCGTTGATGCCAAAGACATATCCCTAACACAGTTTTCCTGGAGCATGTGATTTATTCTGTTATTTTAAAAATCCAGTCCATCTCATCATCTATTATTGTTGTCATCATATATATTTAAACACATTGCTTCAGTGGATTTAAAATGCTTTTATTTTATTCCCTTAATAAATATTCATTTCAAGGTGACAGCCAGATGGGCTTTAAGCAGAAAAAAATAGTTTATCCTTTGAGCAAATTTATTATTGGTGCATTTTCTTCTATGCTGTCATAAAGGCCAATCTCTCACTGCACATTAATTTTATGACTTTATTTGTATTTCACGTGAATGCCAAACTCCAATTCACTTTTCTATTTACTCACAGACCGAATCATTTTATTCCCCCATGTAGAAAAGAAATATTATATTAGGCATGAATTTATAGCAGGATTAAAAGTTAGTTTGCTGGGAGAGCTCTTCCAGGAGGCAATGTCTATTTTTAAAAAAAACGATTTCAGCTTCATTGTAGGACAAGACTTTTGTGCTGCATCTTATTTACTGGCTGTGCTGGGACTAATTATGATACCAGGTACCCCCTAATCCTCACTGCTCCAAGTCTCAATAGCTCACGTCCATTTCCTGCCCTCATTCTGCTCCATATTCTGCGTTGTGGTGATGCCTGCAGTGATGAGTGTAGAAGTGATTGGTCCGTGACAGCCCAGGTGAAGGAGCCACGAGGGTCAGGAGGTGCCCAGCCCCCCACCCCCCACCCCCTGCACAGCTCTTCCTGTGCACCACGGACTCCACAAGCATCTCTTTGAGGGCTCGTGTCTGCATCTAAAATCAGATTTCACCTCTTCCTCCTAGTCTAATCTTTCTGTTCTTTTTCCTTGGCTGTGCTGGGTCTTTGTTGCTGTGAGGGCTTTACTCTAGTTGCAGGGAGCAGGCGCTACTCTCCTGTTGTGGAGCACCGGCTCGACAGTGGCGCACGGGCTTAGTAGCTTCGAGTCATGTGGGATCCTTCCTAATCCTTCCTGATCGAGCCCAGTCTCCTGCATTGGCAGGTGGATTCTTTGCCCCTGTGCCACCCATGAAGCCCCCCTGATCTTACTGAACAATTTCTCCTTTTCTCTGTTCTCCAGCTTCAGATGTTTCCATCCTAGGGGCTGCGATAATTTGTACTACAAAAAATAAATAATATTTACTATTTAAAACATGATGAAGATTAATGCCATGCAGAGATAGAACTATTGCATTTAACCAGCCTTTTAAAGCTTGGGTTGAATTATTGGCACGATGTGAGAGAGGGTCGAAGGGCACACGTAAACCTTGAATCCACAAGCCTGCCTCGCTGTTTCCCTCGAGCAGTGCGCTAGACCTGACCTCCAATGCAGCCCCCTCCCCAGGCTGTAGCTGGGAAGGTGCTGAAAGGCAGAGAAGCCAAGGCCCCCACAGTGGGACCCTGCACTCGGCCCAACCTGCTTAGTACTGGTGGGTGCTAGGAGTTCCCCCTGTGAGAGCTGCATGGGTCCTGTTGTGATGGACTGAGTATGTGGGTGGTCTGGAAGGAAAGCTATGACAAACCTAGACAGCATAGTAAAAGCAAAAACGTCACCTTGCCGACAAAGGTCTGTATAGTCAAAGCTATGGTTTTTCCAGTAGTCGTGTGCAGATGTGAGAGGTGGACTATAAAGAAGGCTAAGTGCTAAAGCATTGATGCTTTCGAACTGTGGTGCTGGGGAAGACTCCTGAAAGTTCCTTGGATAGCGAGGAGATCGAACCAGTCAATCCTAAAGGAAACCAACCCTTAATATTCATTGGAAGGACTGATGCTGAAGCTGAAGCTGGAGCTCTGAGAGTGTCCCTATATATATAGATAGATATAGATATTCCTATCTATATATGTATATTAAAATATATATATATATAAATATATAGGGATCCCTTTAAAAAGAATGGGCTTCAACTTCAGTTTTGAGAAATCAATCACTTTAGTCACATTCTCAACACTCTGCTTTCGGGTAAGTCCCTCTCTAGTCGCGTTCAGGCAGAAACTATAGCAGCTGACCTTGATTTCAATACACCCTTGGATGCTCAGAGTGGGGAGACTCAGAGGTCTGGGTCAGTGTGTGCTCTCTATGCAAGCCCAGCTAAGAAAGAATTATTGTTTCCACTGTCCATAAAAGCAATATACATAAACACTGTAAAGCAACTATACTCCAATTTTTAAAGAAATAGAAAATACAGTGAAATGTCACTGAAGGGTTCAGAATCGACTGACTGTTGTCACTTAGGGTATTATAATTTCCAAAATAAAATCTTAGGACAATTTTGTAAAAAGCACATAACTTCCAAATTACAATACGAAAGTTGTTATCCAGTACTTCGACTGCTAAAAAGTTGGTTGTGATGGAAAACCGGCAATCTCTGTTCTTTTATAGTAAATCAGAAATAATTTAAAAACATACACACACACGTACACTTAAATTCCCTTCTACTACTTCTAGAACTTTAACTTTTTTCAGTGGAAACCAGGAAACCGTGAAAGATGAAGAGCCAGCTGCTCATTGCGCTACGTGTGTGTGTGTTCCTTTTATCACTTGCCTAAAGCCACTTTGCATTTAGAGGCTTACATCCTGACGCTTAAATGACCATGTCAAGATCTTCCTAAAACTGTGGCCTGAGCAATGCGCTGTAATTTTCATCTTCATAGTGAACTGAAGCAAGAAATCTCCGCTGCCACATTCACACTCTGATTAGCTCTTATTCACTCCTCCCTATGGCGAAGCAGAAAGAGCATTTAAATGAGTGTTAAGACCTGAGTTTTTAATCATAAGTCTGCTCCTTCCTTTCTCGGCTTCAAGCATATCACCTGATCATCTCTGCAGGCAATGTACCTCTTCCACTGTCCCCAGCCCACTCCACATCTTCTCCACACTGTTCTGTGTCCCAGGCGCTGACCTGGAAGCCGACATCAACCGCTCCCTGTTTGGCTTTGTGTTAGGTTCAGCCACAAAAGGGAGGTCACCACAGGTCAGAGGGCCAAGGGGAAGAAGGACAGGTGTGTGTATTTCCACCAAATTGCTCTGCTTGGCTGGGTCCCTCGACGCAAAGCTCCCACTAGGCAGCCCTGGTAGCTCAGAGCTGCCTGCTCTGGGCTCTGCTAACTGCCTCCCTTTGCGTCTTCAGACGGGGAGAGGACAGCAAACTTTTCTTGGGGAAATTTCATGAGTTGCCAAAATTAAATTGCCTACCAATTAAGTGCTAAGTGAAAGTCGTTCAGTCATGTAGAAGGAAGGTTATTTAACTCTAGCCAGTGTAGGTTATTTAACTCCACCACAAAAATAAACTTCTAACTTTTTAAGCCCCTTTTACTTTAGGGAAGGAAATGGCAACCCACTCCAGTATTCTTGCCTGGAGAATCCCATGGACGGAGGAGCTTGGTGGGCTACAGTCCACGGGTTGCAGAGTCGGACACGACTGAGCGACTTCACTTTCACTATTGTATATAGCAACAGTTCAGTTCAGTTCAGTCGCTCAGTCGTGTCCGACTCTTTGCTACTCCATAAATTGCAGCACCCCAGGCCTCCCTGTCCATCACCAACTCCTGGAGTTCACTCAAACTCACGTCCATCAAGTCAGTGATGCCATCCAGCCATCTCATCCTCCGTCATCCGCTTCTCCTCCTGTCCCCAATCCCTCCCAGCATCAGAGTCTTTTCCAATGAGTCAGCTCTTCATGAGGTGGCCAAAGTACTGGAGTTTCAGCCTTAGCATCATTCCTTCCAATGAACACCCAGGACTGATCTCCTTTAGAATGGACTGGTTGGATCTCCTTGCAGTCCAAGAGACTCTCAAGAGTCTTCTCCAACACCACAGTTCAAAAGCATCAATTCTTCAATGCTCAGCTTTCTTCACAGTCCAACTCTCACATCCATACATGACTACTGGAAAAACCATAGCCTTCACTAGACAGACCTTTGTTGGCAAAGTAATGTCTCTGCTGTTGAATATGCTATCTAGGTTGGTCATAACTTTCCTTCCAAGGAGTAAGCGTCTTTCAATTTCATGGCTGCAGTCACTCATCTACTCCTATTATAGGGCCCAGATAGAAGTGAATTTCTCATCAAGCAGGTACATGATATTTCCTTTGCAATATTTCCTTCGCATCACAGATGTAAGCCGTGCTCGTCCTCATATGGGCTTCTGCTGCCATGCATCTTACCATCCTCAAACCTGCCCTCCCGTGAAGTGGCACGTTCTTTTTTAAAATATTAATTAATTAATTTGGCTGCACCAGATCTTAGTTACTGCATGCAGAATCTTTAATCTTCACTGTGGCATTTGGGATCTTTAGTTGCAGCATGTGGGATCCCTGATGAGGGATCAAACCCAGGCCCCTGCCTTGGGAGTGCGGAGTCTTAGCCACTGCACCACCAGGGAAGTCCCCACTTTTTTTCTTAATGTTAATGTTTGGCAAATGATTAAAGTCTGCCACAAGTCCTGGATCCTCCTGGAAGCTTACTACAGCAACTGGCTGGTGCATTCTGCTTGGATGGTGTCCTCATGGGGCCAGAGCTAAGCCTAGACTCTGCTCCCCAGGAGTCTGTGTGGGGAGGGGGGAGGACTTGGCATGGGGAATCAGGTCTGGCAAACTCAGTGCCAACCTCCAGTGAAGAAAGACTGAGGAAAAGAAGAATTATCCATTAAATGGATAAAAACAGTGATGCAAACAAACACCTTTTCCTGTCTCATGTTACCGGCTGTGCTATTTTAGGACCAGAACACAGACTGTACCATCCTATTTTTAAACAATGGGTTAATGTAATAAAAATGTGGTCTGTCTATAAGGTAATTGAAAGACTGGGTTTTTTCTTCTGAATTAACCAACTTCTAGGTATAAGCATGATCTCTAAGTTTACTAAATAGGTCCTGTGAAATAAAAGTAGCTGAATAACCATGGAGATCACCTACACAGAGACAGACATCACCTCCTGAAGTCTGTCAGTGTGTCTGTCATTCCAGGACAGCGGTTTTTGGAAATTTGTATTTAATGCCTTGTATCAGTTACAACTCTAATAGAGAAAGGAAAGAGGAAGATGCCTCTTTTCTTCTTCTTGACTGGGCTAATTTAATCTTTATTGTTGTTCAGTTGCTCAGCTGTTTCCCGACTCTTTGCGACCCCATGGATTGCAGTATGCCAGGCTCCCCTGTCCTTCACTATCTTCTGGAGTTTGCTCAAACTCATGTCCATTTAACCTGGTTAATTATAAAAAAAGTTTTTGCTGTTTTAATGAAATGAATATAATCTAGCTGTGTAAATCTAAGTAGAATTGCAATATTGTGTTTAAAATGTAGTGTATCACATGAAAAGATGCTCAACATCACTCATTATCAGAGAAATGCAATTCAAAACCACAATGAGGTACCATTTCACACCAGTCAGAATGGCTGCTATCCAAAAGTCTACAAGCAATAAATGCTATAGAGGGTGTGGAGAAAAGGGAACCCTCTTACACTGTTGATGGGAATGCAAACTAGTACAGCCACTGTGGAGAACAGTGTGGAGATTCCTTAAAAATCTGGAAATAGAAGTGCCTTATGACCCAGCAATCCCACTGCTGGGCATACACACCAAGGAAACCAGAATTGAAAGAGACACGTGTACCCTAAGTTCATCGCAGCACTGTTTAGAATAGCCAGGACATGGAAGCAACCTAGATGTCCATCAGCAGATGAATGGATAAGAAAGCTGTGGTACATATACACAATGGAGCCATTAAAAAGAATACATTTGAATCAGTTCTAATGAGGTGGATGAAACTGGAGCCTATTACACAGAGTGAAGTAAGCCAGAAAGAAAAACACCAATACAGTATACTAACGCATATATATGGAATTTAGAAAGATGGTAATGATAACCCTGTATGCGAGACAACAAAAGAGACACAGATGTATAGAACAGTCTTTTGGACTCCGTGGGAGAGGGAGAGGGTGGGATGATTTGGGAGAATGGCATTGAAACATGTATAATATACATGTTTCATATATATATAATATACATTTCATTCGTTTCATATCACATATGAAACTAATTGCTAGTCCAGGTTCAGTGCATGATACAGGATGCTTGGGGCTGGTGCATTGGGGTGACCCAGAGGGATGGTATGGGGAAGGAGGTGGGAGGGGGGTTCAGGATGGGAAACGTGTGCACCCATGTACATCATGTTGATGTATGGCAAAACCAATACAATTTTGTAAAGTAATTAGCCTCCAATTAAAATAAATAAATTTATATTTTAAAAAAACAACAGAAAAAAAAAATGTAGTGTATCAGAAAAGAATGCGTTTGAAGCCAGAGCAAATGCTTATTACAAAGATAGTAAGCTGCGTTTGGTGTCTTTTTATAGGCAGCTGAAACGTCTTTGAGGTGTTACATATTAGCATTGATTCCCGAATGGAATTAATATCTCTTGCCTTTCATATCTGGCTATGGGAGTGCCGTGCTGCTTAACTTGAAGTTTCTTAATTGAGATCAATTCTGTCCCTTGCACAAGGCAGCGTCTCAACCTCCAAGGAACCGCCAGGGTCAAAGGTGGTACAGACCCACATGGATCCCCACCCGCTCCTGCTTTCCAACACTGTTGTACAATTTGCTGAGCTAAATTAAGATGTCCTTTTTAAAATACGAAGCATCTATTTTTCTGTTTCAACATTTACTTCTGTAACAGAATTTTTCATAGAAATAATTTTTAACTTAATTCTAGAAATAATCACATCTGCTTATAAATTGTTGGAGGCTTTTTTTTTAGTTGAAGTATAGTTGATTTACAGCGTTGTGTTAATTACTGCTGTATAGCAATGTTGTTTAGTTCTACGCATATATATATTCTTTTTTAATATTCTTTTCCATTATGGTTTGTCATCGAATACTGAATATAGCACCCTGTGCTATACAGTAGGACTTTGTTCTTTATCCAGTCTGTGTATAAAAGCTTACATCTACTAACCCCAGCCTCCCACTCCTTCCCTTCCCCGTAGCCCCTCCTCCTCAGCAGCCACACATCTGCTCTCTATGTCTGTGAGTCTTTCTGTTTCCTAGCTATGCTCATTTGTATCATGTTTTAGATCCCACATGCTGCCATGTGGTATTTGTCTTTCTCTTTCTGCCTTACTTCACTTAGTGTGATAATCTCTAGTTTTACCCATTTGTTGCTACAAATGACATTATTTTATTCTTTTCACGACTGAGCAGTATTCCATTGTATATATGCCCCACATCTACCTTATTCATTCATCTGTGGATGGACATTCAAGTTGTTTCCATGTCTTAGCTGTTGTGAACAGTGCTGCTATAAACACAGGGGAGCATGTATCTCTTTGAAGTACAGTTTTGTCCGGATATATGCCCAGGAGCGGGATTGCTGAATCATACGGTTATTTTATTTTTACTTTTCCGATGAACCTTCATAATGTTTTCCATAGTGGCTGCACCAACTTACATTTCCAGCAGCAATGTAAGAGAATCGCTTTTCTCAACACCGTCTCTAGCATTTGTTACATGTAGACTTTCTGATGATGGCCATTCTGGTCGGAGTGAGGTGATACCTCGTTGTTTTGATTTGCATTTCTCTAATAATTAACAGTGTTGAGCATTTTTTTCATGTGCCTATTGGCTATCTGTATATTTTCTTTGGAGAAGTTTCTATGGAAATATGTCTTCTGCCCATATTTCGATCTGGTTGTTTGTTGTTGAGTAGTATGAGCTGTTTGTATATTTTGGAAATTAAGGCCCTGTTGGTCACATTATTTGCCAACATTTTCTCCCATTCTGTAAGTTGTCTTTTTGTTTTGTTTATGATTTCCTGTGCTGTGCAAAAGCCTGATAGTTTGATTAGGTCCCATTTGTTTATTTCCGTTTTTATTTCTATTGCCTAAGAAAACACTGGTACACTTTATCTCAGAATGTTTTGCCTATGATCTATTCTAGGAGTTTTATGGTGTTATGTCTTATGTTTAAGTCTTTAAGCCATTTTGAGTTTATTTTTTGTGTATGCTGTGAGGGTGTGTTCTGACTTCATTGACTTACATATGGCTGTCCTGCTTTCCCAGTACCACTTGCTGAAGAAACTGTCTTTTCCCAATTGTATATTCTTGCCTCCTTTGTCGAAGTTTAATTGAGCTGTTTACTGAGTGTTTGATAGGATTAGTAACTTGGAACCATGATGCCAGCAGTGACCTCACAGACCTTGTTATCATTCACACAATGAGAATAAATCATTGCCTAGACTGTCTTCAACTCAGGAACATATCTGATGCCCTCACAAATGAAATTATTTTGAAAGTGAAATAAGCAAGTGAGTGACTGTTCTAAATTGAAAGCTAATACACAGGGAATTCCCTGGTGGTCCAGTCACTGGGACTCAGCGCTTCTAATGCAGGGAGCGTGAGTTCAATCCCAGGTTGGGGACCTAAGATCCCACATGCCCTTTGGTGCAACACCAACAAAAAAAAATTAAAAAAAAAAAAAACAATAAAATAATATATGTGTAAGCTATATTATTACTATTTTTAAAAAGAACTGAAAAATAAGATTGTTAAAGTAACAATGATATATGTTAATGTAAAAGTGGCTTACAGCATATAGATATTAACAAAAGTGATGTGACTTGAGAAGCATCATTGCTCTCAAAGTCCGTTGGTCATTTCCTCCCAAAATCCACCCCTAAACCCTTCCCCCAATAGCACCCTTCTGCCCTCCGAACCCTTCCGCATTTCTCCTCTTCTCCACATACCAGGATCCCCAGACTTCATCTGCCAGGAGGAAACTGAAATTTTCTGGTTCTTAGTCATTCAGAGTAATCTACCTGTACCTTAACTCAACCATCTTCTCCCAGGCAAGACAGATACACATGCAAAAAGCAAGCTACTGTCAGTGGGCCCATCTTCCCACGACAAGTGCACATGGAAACAAGAGGGCTTGGAGACCTAGGTTAGGCCCTAGTGTTGGCTCTTAGCAGACCGTGGTGGCTCGGGCTGCTGGGTGGTCTTCTCTGGCTTCCTAAGCTTTGGGTGCCTCTCGGCATCAGGCTTGACATCGTGCTGTAGAGGGTCACACACAGACCACTCTGGCCCCTGCACTGGTGGAGGCAGGCAAAGCAGAGTGCAGTCTGAATGCTCTGATCAGGTATGTGCCTTGTGACCTGAGTCACTCTGCGGACAGGAGAAGGCCCTCTGACTTGTATACATGACAGTAGAAGGCATCGATATTTTTCTTACGATATCTAATAACATGAGGAAGGCGTCCCTGATGGTTCAGTGATAAAGAATCTGTCTGCCAATGCAAGAGACACAGGTTCGATCCCTGATGCAGGAAGAAGATCCCACATGCCGAGGAGCAACTAAGCATATGTGCCACAACTACTGAGCCTGTGCTTTAAAGCCCTGAAGGTGCGACTGCTGAAGCCTGTGCACCCTAGAGTCTGTGCCCCAAAACAAGAGAAGTGACCATGATAAGCAGCTGCACACTGCAACTAGAGAGTAGCCCCTTGCCACAGCTAGAGAAACGCTCGTGCAGCAGTGAAGACCCAGCACAACCAAAATAAATACCTAAAATTATTTTTTTTTTAAATGAGAAGAAAATAAAATAGTGACGCAAAAGAAGTGAAACAGGAGGAACCGACAAAATAAAAGAGCAGTTGCTTTTTGGTAGGGAATTAAAAACATTAAAAAGGTACACGAGCCCTATGGGCAGTATGGATGGGAGGGAAAGCTACTCTGGAAAGAGAGGAAAAGTCCCAGGACTGAGGAGCAGAAGCAGAAAGCCTGGATAGTTGCCAGTTTGGGCGGGGGAGGAAGTGGCAGAAGGGGGAGCAAGGCCAGAGGGGAACCTGGAAGGACCCAGAATGACTTGCATTCTTGTGATCACGAAGGTGAGGTCAGCCGGGAGCAGACACAACCGGAGTTTGACTCAGTGAGACATCATGAGTCAGAATCTAAACTGGGCCCCTCTCATTATGTAAATGAGCCGTCGCGAGGGGAACCACAGAAGTCCAGGTAAACAGTAATCACAGGCAGGGCTCGGCTGGGCCTGGTTAATCCCACCAGGGGGCCCATGTGGGGAGAAGTTCAGTGGTCACCTGTCCCTCAGGTGAACAAGGGGGAGGATGGATTGGACTTCTTTTCCGTAGCTGAGGTATAGCTGATTTACAATGTTGTTAGTTTCAGGTGTACAGCAGTAATCCAGGTATACATATTCTTATTCTTGGATTGTTTTCTATTACAGGTTCTTACAAGGTATTGATTATAGTTCCCAATGCTATATAGGAGGTCCTTGTTGCTTATTTATGTTTTTTTGTATGTTTACAATTTTTTAAATTTATTTTTAATTGAAGGATTATTGCTTTACAGAATTTTGTTGTTTTCTGTCAAACCCCAATAAGAATCAGTCATAGATATACATATATCCCCTCCCCCTTGAACCTCCCTCCCATCTCCCACCCCATCCCACCCCTCTAGGTTGATACAGAGCCCCTGTTTGAGTTTCCTGAGCCATACAGCAAATTCATGTTGGCTATCTATTTTACATATGGTAATGTAAGTTTCCATGTTAATCTATCCATACATTTCACCCTCTCCGCCCCTCTCCCCATGTCTGTAAGCCCATTCTCTATGTCAGTTTCTCCACTGCTGTCCTGTAAGTAAATTCTTCAGTACCATTTTTCTAGATTTTATATAAATGCATTAGAATATGATATTTATCTTTCTCTTTCTGACTCACTTCACTCTGTATAATAGGTTCTAGGTTCATCCACCTCATCAGAAACTGACTCAAATGTGTTCCTTTTTATGGATGAGTAATATTCCATTGGGTACATGCTTATCTATGTTATATAGAGTACTGTGTATCTGTGAATCCTTAATTTATCTTCCCCTTGAGGATGTGGCTTATTGAAGTTGTGTGCTTCAGAGAACCACTGGGTTCCACGCATTGGCTCTGTGTGGAGCTGTGAGCTTCAGGGATACATGTGCCTGTGGTTCCACCTGCTATCACCATCTCAGGGGAAATTGGCTAAGGCCGCAGTGCACACTACGGGAACCCAGGGGAAATTGTCAGGGGTTCAAAGCAGTACAGGCAGCCACAGCCCTCCCTCTGTCCCTGCAGGAGGAGAGCTGACCCAGGACATCTCCCTTCACAGTGGAAGCAGCTGCAAATGACATCATCTTTTAGTCACATCCTCCTCTTCCTTACAGTTACAGGTCCAGCCCAATCGAGTCTCTCCTTGTAGCCTTGATACAACATTCCAGAAATTCTCTGAACTCCGTGTTCTCCTGTTGAAATGTTCTCTGTAAGGCACTCCAGTTCCTTCGAGTGGAGGTGAAATTGCCTTTCTCCAACAGGAAAATCTTCTCACTGTTTTTCCTAAATTAGAAAAGTATTTACACCTCATTTACGGTAGGACAGGCAATCCCACAAAGCAAAGCAATTTTCTACTAAACATTATTTACCATTTTCGGTGAGAATCCTGACGTGCTGGGATAAGCACAATTTAAATTTATTCAGAGACCACATTTAATGCTAAGCAAATTGAAAACATCTAAAAAGATCTCTTGAATAGTCCTCTCTTCTGTCAACACGTTCCACCTGGCACAGCAACCATTCACATTCGATTTTGTGTAACTCACAGATTCAGAGCACGCTCGGCAGTCGTTGGGATCTGCTGCTTCTCTGCACATCAGCACTAGCATCAAGTGGTCAGGATTCTCTGTACACCCACGTTCAAGATACGTTACAAACAGCATTTGTGACCAGCCTCCTAATAGGTAGGGAGAGCGCAGTTTTGAAAACATACAAGAAAGTTAACTTTTGTGGCAGAAAGCCCCAGGTCCACATTAACAAGCCATTATTCCAGATGAAATGACTAGTCCCCATGGAAAGCAGTGACTTCAGCCTTGGGAAATGAAGTTAAAGCAGCGGTAGGAGAAGCACATGTGGTCTGGATGACAGAGGGTCCTGCACCCAGCCTTCCTGCAGACGCCCTGCAGGTCGCTGGGGGCTGCCTTCACGTGAGAGCGGACAGGCCACACCTCTGACACCAGCAAACGCATGCGGTGTTCACACACCGCGCTGTCCAGTTTAACCTTCAAGTTCGAATGCTTCCTTTCAAGGAAGGAAAAGGAAAAGCTGTTGTTTTTTTTGTCTTTAAAACATGAACATCAGTAGCACATGTAAAAGAGTATTTGAGACAAAGAAGAAAACTATATGTAATCTCGATTGAGGTACAATCTTCCAAAGTTTTAAATCCTTTATGTACCTTCTCATTTGCTTACTTGCTGGATACAAAGGGATACATTATTCATAAGGCCATCAGCAGTCCTTTCCTGCCTTCTGATGCTGAACAGCTGAGTGTAGAATAAGCAGTTTCGATGTGCTGCTGCTGCTGCTAAGTCGCTTCAGTCGTGTCCGACTCTGTGCGACCCCATAGACGGCAGCCCACCAGGCTCCTCCGTCCCTGGGATTCTCCAGGCAAGAACACTGGAGTGGGTTGCCATGTCCTTCTCCAATGCATGAAAGTGAAGAGTAAAAGTGAAGTCGTTCAGTCGTGTCCGACTCTTAGCGACCCCATGATCTGCAGCCTATCAGGCTCCTCCACCCATGGGATTTTCCAGGCAAGAGTACTGGAGTGGGTTGCCAGTTTCGATGTACTCCTTTTTAAACCCCAGGGTGCAGACATTACAGGCATGCTCACTTCCAGTTTGAAGCACCACAGGATGTAGCCCTCAGCTGTCCAATGTTCAAGGATGGATGGACCAACTAACAACCAAGTCAGTTTGCATTTAACATTTTTCTAGACTAAAAGCAGCTTGTAAGGGTGCATCTATATCTACTTTTTAAAATTAAAGAAATAAAAGGGGGAATTCCCTAACAGCCCAGTGGTCAGGACTCCACACTTTCACTGCCAAGGGCACGGGTTTGATCCCTAGTCAGGGAACTAAGATCCTGCAAGACAGAAGGAAGGAAGGAAGGAAAGAGAGAGCGAGAAGAAAAAAAAAGAGAAAGGGGGGTCAATTTGAAGTGTATGTGAGTGTGCGTGTGTGTGTGTGTACTCACTTGTGTCCGACTCTTTGCAACCCTATGGATTGTAGCCGACCAGGCTCCTCTGTCCATGGGATTTTCCAAGCAAGAACACTGGAGCAGGGTGACATTTTCCACTCCTCAATTCCCAGGGGATCTTCCCAACCCAGGGATGGAACCCATGTCTCTTGAGTCTCCTGCATTGGCAGGTGGGTTCTGTATAATACAGTATAAAATTGCAGGTTTGGGCTGAGACCCTAAGATGAGAAAGAACACAGGCCAACTTGAGGTTCCAGACAAAGATGCTGACCTTTAGGATTGATGCTGAGAAACTGTCACCCTTTCCCCAACAGCACGCTTCCCACCTGCTAGAGAAGAGACACCTCAATGATGTCAAGTTTGAGTTTAGAAAATTGCAGGCCTCTGGAAATGTATTGAGACAACTTGCATGACCAAAGTGACTTCCAGAAGTCAGAATGCTGCTCGGCTTCCCCAGCTTTTACCCAGGCACAGAGAAAAGCTAGCTCCACTGGAGAAATTTAAAAGAACAATGACAGATAAAGTTATTTCATGATGGCAATTCATGAATCATATGTTCTATGCATGACTCATGTGACTGGTAACATAAGTTACAAGTGTTCAGAAAACTTGGCTGTCTCTTGAAATACCTCTCATTTTTAAATATAGGGTTTTTTTTAGATTATAAAAGTGAACGCTTGAGAATTTAGAAAATACACAAAAATGTTTAAAAGAAAAAACTTTACTCTGGTTATTCTATCCCTATTTCTTAAAGTCTGAATAGAAAGTGCCCTTTCTCAGTGAGAAAAAGAAAATGGCATTCAAATGTTCCAACTATTATCTTTAATGGTGTGATTATAGGTTTTCGCCCTCTGTGTTGCCTGTTTGCGGAAGCAGAGGGCTGTAATTTGGTCTCCCCAGCTCACCGCCCCCAGCATCTCAACCACCTGTCCGCACTTTCCGAGAATCAGCCTCCCATCTGTGAATCTAGTTACATCACGGCCGCCGGGCTCCTTGGTGATGCTGCGTCCTCTGTGTCTCTTCGTGGTCTAAAGATGGAGCCCCAAGGAGCCAAGAAAGTCAAGGGCATCCCTGTGAATTTGGCAACAGAACAAAGAGATGTAAGTTTATACGCTTTCTTTCTGGGAGCAGCAGATAACAGCCCCGTTCCTCCTCTGGAAACTGGGAACAGAGCGAGATAAGAGATAAGCCCTGAAATGAACACCCAGTGGGGCCTAGGTGAGGTGGGAGGGGCCTGACAGCGTTGGAGGCCTCCCCAAGGTCCACGTGGCCTTTCTGAGTTTCGCTGTGACTGGCCCACATCCTAAAACTAAATTCGCCTTGTTTACCAAAGCCGGTCAGTTCTGTCATCTGAAAGTCAGTACAATAGTTAATATCTTTACATTGTCTCTAATAACTCGCTATTTCCTTTTCTGAAAAGAAGCGCTTACACTTGGGCTTCCCAGGTGGTGCTAGTGGTGAAGAACCCGCCTGCCAATGCAGGAGACGCAGGGGACATGGGTTTGATCCCTGGGTCAGGAAGATCCCCTGGAGGAGGGCATGGCAACCCACTCCAGTATTCTTGCCTGGAGGATCCCACGGACAGAGGAGCCTGTCGGGCTATGGTCCATGAGGTTGCAAAGTCAGACACAACTGAAGCAACTTAGCACACGTGCAGGCATGCACACTTGCTTAGGTGAAATTTTCCAGGGACCTAGGACTGTCCTCATTTACATGTGGGGTCTGCATCCACTCTTAGAGGTGCAGAAAAAGCACACTGGTGTTTCCATTCCACACCCATGTGTGTGCATTTTATCTGTGCTTAAAATAAAAGTAAAAATAACGGTACTGTATTTAAAAGGGAAGGAGAATCACAAAAATGACAGCTGAGAGGCTCTCTCTGTGCATGTATGTATGCATTCATGCGTGAATATGTGTGTGCTTGTGCCTACATCTAAATGTGTATGTGTGTACATGTGATTGTGTGTACAGGTGTGTGCATCTGTGGCTGTGTATATATGTGTGTGCTTTGGTGTGACCTGTGTACCTGTGTGGTTGTGTGTACATGTGTTTTATGTGCATGTGTAAATATGCATAATGATATGTCATGTGGTTTCTGTACTGTGTGTTCATGTGTTTTACATGTGTGTACATGTGTGGTGTGTGTACATGTGTGATTGTGTGTACATGTATTGCCTCTGTGTACATGTGTGTGGTTGTGTTTCTATGTGTGTTGCATTGTGCACATTGTATACATGTGTGTGATTGTGTGAGGAGCTCAGTCCTGCTCCCTGGTGATGGTTAAAGTCATCACCAACTTCTCTTATGTCTAGTGGTATCCAGCTTTGGGGGTAAGCTGCTGGAGCCATGTCCTTTCCATGTCCGTTTGCCAGCCAAGAGGAGGGGAGATGGGAAGTGTGGTCCGGCCCAGAGGGCCATGCTCTGCTGGCCTTGTCTGGTCCTTACACCTGAATCTCTGTGGGTTGCTCACTCCCCAGGCTGCCTGCCTTCCCCCTGGGTCTGGGGGTCCCTCCTCCTGGGCATTTCCACTGGATCAGGGGAGGGTCCACAGAGCCCACCCTGCACACATGACCCTGCTCACCACCAGCCGCAGCTCTTGTTACACCTTCTGGACATTGGACCCAGCTGGGTGGGTCAGGTACCCTCTTTTGGAGACTCCAGATAAGCTGGTTTCAGGCACAGGAGCTGAGGGTGCCACCCAGAATCAAGCTGCTGAGACCACCTGTGACATGTGCCCATCACTTCAGAGAAACACACCTGCCTGTTGACACAGAGAATGAAGCAGCTGAGCCAAAAACGTGGAGAAGAGCCTGCGGGCCCCACAGAGCAGGGCTTTCCAGAATGAGAGGACCAGGAATGTGACTGCTGCCTCGTCTGTGAATTTAAACAGCAATAACCTCCAAGCCCCTCTCTGGGTTCCAATTTTGAGCCAAGCCTCACCTTTTTGAAGCATCTTCTTCCAGCTGAAATCTACCTTTGGGCTCCCATCTGAGACGCCGAGCCCAGAGTGCTGTCCTGGGCATTCCTGCGTCACCAAGGCCACCTGCACAGACTCTTGGAAGCCACCCTGTGGGTCTCAGTTTCTGAACTGGGGGACCCTGAATGTGCTGTCCTGGTTCGAATTTTTACTTTCTCAAGGAAAAATAGAGGATAGATTTTGGACAGAGGAGTGTAAGAAGGTTCAAGAAATTTCAGGGTTGAGCAAGGAAATAGACATGACCACCAGGTGGCAGTAGCCCACACAGACTCTGCTTGGACACTTCTGCACCGGGGAGTCCCTGGGGTTGGGACCACCCTGAGGCTCCTGTGCCCGAGGAGGGCGAGGAAACTCCACCAAGGAGACAGGGTTTACATGGTAGGTGACATCTCCAGGCAGATAACTCCAAAGGGTACAGCAGCTTGGGGCCTTTATAGCTGCTGGAAGCTTTATCTTATCTCTAGTGAGAAGATGTTAAGCACAGTTTCTCAGGGTATGCAAAGCAAGTGCATTCTAAATGGCTAAAAAAATCTGCTTACTGGGGCTATGTTTAAAACAACTGGATGTATAAACATTTGAGTTTGGTTCCAGCAGGTTTCTGAGCTAACACATCTCAGCTGCTGTGAAGAAATGAACAAGCTGGGGCCAACATACCAAGGCCTCCTGTGGCTCAATCCTGTAACAAGGAGGCAGGGGATTCTGCAAAGAAAGAAGGTTGGTGAGTCATACACATTTCATTCTTCTAAAAAGAAAAGCCAGTAATTAGTGAGAAACAAAGTATTATGGAGCTTCTAATTAAATGACGGAATGAATTCTGATTCTTGCAAACTCCCTGGGTGGAGCCAAACTTCATTATCAACCAACTTTGTTGTTCAGTCATGTCCGACTCTTTGTAACCCCATGGGCTGCAGCATGCCAGGCTTCCCTGTCCATCACCATCTCCCAGAGTTTGCTCAAACTCATGCCCATTGAGTCATGATGCTGTCCAACCATCTCATCCTCTGTCGCCCCCTTCTCCTATCATCTATATTTATCTCCTTTGAAGAAAAAAGACTTACATTTAAAACATTTGACCCAAAGATTGTTCCTTTGAAGCTCTATACAGGACTTTCTTTAAAAGCGTCATGTGTGTGAACACATTTCTTTTCGTAATTCAGACTGTAAGATTTTGATGTAGACTGCACTGTGTCAGTTACTTCCCAGATGTCTAGACTTCCCATCTTTTTGTCAGGAAGGAATAAGACACCATCACCCCCACAGATATGCATTCCAAGGGACACTTGCTTAAGCATCGTAATGTGCAGTGATGTGTTATTAAATAATAAAAGGGAAACAAATATTGTTTTGTTGAGCCATTTCACAAAGGTGAGAATACTCAAGTCAAGTGAAAGATAACATCTAAAAGTTTCACCTGAAAATATTGTCATGTGGAAAAAATGGACATACTGATACAACTAAAGTATGCAGACAGTGTGTCATTAAGAGGGCTGGAGGTGACCTGCAGAAATCCAACAGGGACAGAACTTAAGGATAAAAATGCACTCTCACTTCCTTCCTCTGATCTCCTCCTGTTGTCTCAAATGGTCCAAACCCACCAGGAAGGGAGTGGGGTGTGGGGGGCGGGGGAGGAGGGGCTGACACGTGGCCCCAACAGGTCACCTCCCGGGCACGGCAGGGAGGGTTGGAGAGGGCTCTGGGAACGTCTGCCCAGAGACTGGCGTGGTCATCTTGTCCAGGATCACAGCCCCCAGACCTCACACACCAGCAGGCCCACGGCAGGTGCTCGACGTAAGTGTACTGAATAAGTGGGTCGATCTATCTGCTCTGTAGTGTGTCTCCTCTTCCAAAATTCCCAACCTGTTCACTGGTCCCAGAATACATGCTGAGTTAGCACTTCCATCTCTGCATCTTAACGGGGCCTTTCTGTCCACTTAAGCTGCTCTTTTCCACCTCACTGTGGGGTCAGAGTTAGGGATCCCAGCCAGGAGCCTGGGACGGCGAGAGGGGAAGCCTGGAACAGAAGGAAGGCAGGCAGTCTTGCAGGCCAGGCCTTTTCAGAGGATGGGCTGGCCAGAGTGGATCTCAGACAGACAGGACACAGGTGTGGAAGGAGGCTAACCATGTGCTTTGAGTCTGAGGCTGAAACTTATCGGTTGGGGAGTGACCCAACATCCATTCTTCCCTTCTTCTTTGCTGGCAAAGCCCCAATTTCATCTGGGTGTCCAGCCCTCCCCTAGAGATTCATGGACACTGACCATGTCCCCTCACTGGTGGACCTATTTCCAGCATCAAGACTGGCATCAGAATGGGCATGTGACCTCATTCCAGCCAAAGAGAGTTGAGTTGAGCCCTGCATCCCTGGGACCACACCCTCCCATTGCTTCCAGGATTTTGCTCTATCAGTTATTCCCACAATAAATTTCACACTCTTTCTTGTCAAAATCTTTTACAGAATTCCCAAATATGAAACAGATTATTTTTAGTGTATACATGTTTTATACATTCATATTTAAATTATTGAGTCATCTTAATTGAGTAAAGAAGAGGAAAAGCTTACTTTGAGGTTGGTTATAAAATTGTGGGCTTCCCTGGTGTCTCAGACAGTAAAGAATCTGCCTGCCAATGCAGAAGTTGCAGGAGCTGTGGGTTTGATCTCTGGCTCGGGAAGATCCCCTGAAGGAGGAAATGGCAACTCACTCCAGTACTCTTGGCTGGAGAATCCCATGGATAGACGATCTTGGCAGGTTACAGTCCATGGGGTTGTAAAGAGTTGGGACATGGCTGAGCAAGTAACACAATAAATTATAAAATTGCAGCGCTGGTATTTCTGCAGCTACAGACTTATTGTAAGTCATAAAGCTTAAGCCTCAAGGTCCCTCATCTGCAGGGTGAGCTCTTCCTTGAGTCTTTTCTTAAAGCACTTTTTAACTGGATGCTCTATTTTTCTGAAGATTTCCCTGCGTGTCTCTTTGGCCAGAGATTGGTCATATGTCATTGTGGTGCTGGAGAAGACTCTTGAGAGTCCCTTGGACTGCAAGGAGATCCAACCAGTCCATCCTAAAAATCAGTCCTGAATATTCATTGGAAGGACTAATGTTGAAGCTGAAACTCCAATACTTTGGCCACCTGAAGCGAAGAGCTGACTCATTTGAAAAAACCCTGATGCTGGGAAAGATTGAAGGCGGGAGGAGAAGGGGATGACAGAGGATGAGATGGTTGGATGGCATCACCAACTCAATGAACATGAATTTGAGTAAACTCCAGGAGTTGGTGATGGATAGGGAGGCCTGGTGTACTACAGTCCATGGGGTCGCAAAGAGTTGGACACAACTGAGTGACTGAACTGAACTGAACTGAACTGACAAGGAGAATGAATCTGAGTGAGTGACTCAGACAAACCAACATTCCCCCTGGATCCTGATGCTTGAATAAACTCTACCTGGAACAGATGGGTTCACAAAACAATGTGAGTCCATGGACAAAAATCCATGTTCAGTTAATGGAGAACAACAATGCAATCTGATTCCCACCCTCACTGTGATGAAAGCTTTTCAAAACAGCCCCTTCAGTGTGGTTCTGATAAGCAGGAACTTTGGTTACATCAATTTAGTTAAATAACTTCAGTTATTAAATAACTCCAACACCAACAGTTCAAGTTTCTATGACCATGGTGTATTAACTACGAGTGATTGCAAAATGCACAAACTTCACAGCTAGCTCTTCAGGGCGTTACATAAGCACCAGGTGTGCTCAGTAACCAGTGACCATCATGTCTGCTGTGGACACTCCGAGGAACAGGGGTAGATGGCCCCAGAGTGTGGTTTGGATGCCGAGATCAGTGACGCCATGCACATGCCAAGAAGGCTGCTTGACGTTGACATAATCAGAGCATTCCAGGGAGTACAGGGTGGGTCTTCTAAGCTACATAGTTTGAAAATGACTTGAGAGCAGGGGGAAGGAGATGGGCTCGGGGTTTGTTGTGCTGGGGTAGGGGTCAGGGAGAGTGGGTAGGGTGACATTTCCTGCACGCGGCAGGGACTTGCATGGTTTGAATCTCCCACCAGCTCCACAAGAGGGAGGGCCCAGAGTTTCTTATCACTTGCCCGGACATGGGGCACCAGGGCAGGAGGCAGAGGTGAGGCTGAAAAGATGTCAGTACTCAAACATCAAAAAATGGAATCAGAGCCTCCTTTATGATGTCACTTCTTTCAGAGTCTGTTGGTGACTGGTCCCTGGTGGGTTATTCAGCGCCCCACACCGACTCAATGGACATGAGTTTAAGCAAACTCCAGGAGACAGTGAAGGCCAGGGAAGCCTGGCGTGCTGCAGTCCATGGGGTCATCAAGTCAGACATGACTTAGAGGCTGAACAACAACAGCCACAACCTTCCTTTGACAGCAGAGTGTGTCATTGTATTGCTTCCTTGTCTCCCATCGTAAACCCACATGACATTTCACAAAAACAAATAGTCGAAAGAGGAAACCGGTCACCAAAAAGGAAGGTGCATATCAAAGAAATAAAAAGTGATCATATGGGAAGTGAACCTGAATCTGTGTAAGTGGAGTTAGAGAAGAAATGGCTGAAGGGGCTGAGGTAGGGGATAGACTGGGAGTTTGGGATTAGCAGATGCAAACTATTACCTATCGCATGGATAAACAAGGTCCTACTGTACAGCACAGGGAACCCCAATATCTTGTGATAAATCATGGAAAAGAACATGAAAAGGAATGTAATACATGTGTAAATGAGTCATCTTGCTGTACAGCAGAAGTGAACGCAACATTGTAAATCAACTTTACTTTAATAAAAGAAATCTAAAAAGAAACAGCTGACTCTGGGACGAGTGACCCTGCCGCCTTTCAAGAAGTTTCAGACACGCTGACAGAGGAGCTCAGGGAAGACTGGCTTATTGACACAACAGAGGAAAATGGTTGTGATGAAAAAGATGAAGCCAGCCCAGAGGAAGTAAATGCCAGCAAAAAATGCAACATTTAATGAACTATTAGAGATAATTCATAAACATTGAGCATGCAAAGAATAAAATGCTGGAAGCTGATCCAGGCTTTGCAAGGATTGCAACAATTCACCACACCATGGAAAGATGTCCACGGCTTATCCTGAGTCTCATGACAAGAAGATGAGCACTGTTCAAGCTATTCTTGATAAGGTTCCTACAAAGACACAAAGCACTTTATCAGCGTTTCTGATGTGTTCAATGACACTGTCCTAAATAACACTAGTTTTATTCTTTCATTTTTTTATACTTATAACTGATGATGTTTTTCATATCTCAAGAAAAATGTGTGAAGGTCGTGGAACAATCCTAATTTTCCCATTCATTATGAAGATCATTTCAAACTGTTTGAATCTGCACAATCATTCTTACAGTACCTCAATGCCACAAAAATTGCGGAGGGCCTGCACTGATTTGACGTGACTGGTCTGCAGGATTTGACTCTTGTGATCAGTCCTACCTTTGTAAACCACAGTCCTCCCTGCGTTTCCAGAACCCACTATCTCCAGAGTCCTCCTGTCCCCACCTTCCCCAGGTTCTTCGGCTTCTCTTCTCTGCCTGTCTTTCGGGGATTGATGACCCACTTTCCATGCCCTTCCAGTTCTGGTCCTTTGTAAAAGTTACAGCTTCTCTGGTCTTAGGTGGTGATGATGGTGCTAAGCTGGTAGTGAAGGAAGGGGGATCTTATAAAATGATAGGGAGGAATTTCCAGGGGAAAAGCAGGTGGGCAGGGTATCCCCTTTATTTCATAATCTGGATTTAGGACAGCCTACAGAGCCTGCTAATTTTATCAATAGGAAATGTCCTTCGTTCTTTTACAAACAGCTACTGAATTGTACTGTGTATCTCGTTCTATGTGCTGGAACATTTTGTAATAACAGATAGTGCAAAGCAACACTAAGGATTTTAACTGGGCCCTCTGGGGGTGCTACCCATCTCCCTGCCACTTAACCCATTAAGTATCCCAGTGGAGGAAATATTACAGAGCTGCTTCGTGAGGAAAATACTATATTACAAGCAAGAGGGTCTTTGGCTACACAACCCACACCACAAAATGTTGCCTATTGGGACAGGAAGTGCTACAAATCAGGATGGACCAAACTAAAAATCTTGAGATTACCTTTGCAGATGTGTCTTGCTTTGTGAAATTGAAGTATCTCTGGAAAGCCTTGGGTAAACCAGGTTCTTTAATTCCTTACATTAGTGGAGTGAGTTATTGTTTGTAACAAACGCTACATAGGTTGTCAGTAGGTGTTTTCCTGACAAGGCTGAACGGCAAGAGGAGTCACTCTCATTCCTATAGAAGGGGAGAGAAAGCTACATCTCAGAGAGGCTCATTGACTGTTAAATGATGGAGCCATGCTTAAAATAACAGAGATCTGATCATATTTTAACATCTTAAGTGAAAGTACGTTAGTTTGCTCAGTCCTATCAGACTCCTTGCGACCCCATGGACTGTAGCCTGCCAGGCTCCTCTGTTCATGGGATTATCGTGGCAAGAATACTGAAAAGAATGGAAAGACTTCTACTGCGATTGCTTTTGGAGAGCACTAAGAATTAAGAGAGAGCTAAGAATTCTCTTATACGTGTAAGCTTCCAGTTTACCCTGTGGGCAATGCTGCACTTTCACAAATCAGGTTAGTAGAGTAATACCCACATGGACTAAGCTGGTACTAAACCTAGTTCTAAATAAAGCTGAAATTTGGTGAGTTACATGATCATGCTGGGCAAATGTGCCAGCTCCTATCATGTTTAGAACCCTGTGTTCTGAGGTGCTCAAGTTCACGCTGAGGAATTTGCTAAACAGATCCATGGCGAGGGATCAGAGCAGTGATTTTCTGAGTCCTTAAATCCTTCCAAACAGAAGTGGCCAAACACACAGCCCAAGCTCAGAGTCCCTAAACTTCTGGAGTGTCAGTCTTGGAGTTCCTTACTACTGTTTGAACTCACGGGGTTCCCCAAAGGAGCAGGCAATTTATTTTATTTACAAGTTAAACGGAATGAAAACGTATGCACTTTGCATTAGGCAGCAATCAGGACTGAAAATAGCTGATTTCGGCGAGTTTCCTGTGGAAAATATGAGACAGACGTGGTCAGTCTGCCTTCCAAGAGGGGTGGATGGGTCCGGGCCTGAGCCGGGGCGGGTGTGCAGGGGACCCCCACACCCGGGGGACGGGGGTCGACGCGGGGGCCGGTCGGGGACGGTCAGTGCAAGTTTGCAGCGGTGATCTGGGGCAGAGTGGGGAGGGGGACTATCAGAGTGCATGCAACAGGTTGGGGGAGACGGCTATCGCACGGGCCTAGTGTTTGTGGGCTGCACTCAATGACAGCAGGGGCGGGAGAAGGGAAGAAGGAAAGAAGGGGATGCGGATGGAGGGAGCAGAAGGTGAAAATCTCAGAAAGGCAAGGGGGCCAGAGGGCAGCGGAGGCCAAGCAGGGAGCGCGAGCAGGCAGCGGGAGGCGCGCGCGGGCGGTCCTCCGGCCGGCAGGGGGCGCGCGCGGGGGGGGGGGGGGTCCCCGCCCCGCCCCGCCGCCCGCCCACCCGCGCCTGCGCCGTCGCGCCGCCTCGCCCGGGATGCTGCTGCCGCTGCTGCGGAGTAGCTGCTTCCCTTCCTCCTCCCCCGGCGGCGGCAGCGGCGGCGGCGGGGCGGACGCTGGGGGCCGGCCGGCGGCGCAGCTGCAGCGCGGAGCCCGCGGGCCGCCGGGGCCGCTCGAGCGCGCGCTCGCCCAGCCCGGGGCCGAGCCGCGGCGCTTGGCGGAGGCCGAGGGGGCACGGGGACTCGGGGGGCCGCATGCGTGCATGGATCCGGGCGCCGCGCTGCACAGGCGGCCCGCGGGCGGCGGCGGGTTGGGCGCGGGCTCCCCGGCGCTGTCGGGCGGCCAGGCCCGCCGGCGCAAGCAGCCCCCCAGGCCGGCCGACTTCAAGCTGCAGGTCATCATCATCGGCTCCCGCGGCGTGGGCAAGACCAGCCTGATGGAGCGCTTCACCGACGATACTTTCTGCGAGGCCTGCAAGTCCACCGTGGGTAAGGCGGGCCAGGGGCGGCCCCGGGGGGCCCCTGCAACCCCGGACCGGACGGAGCCCCCGCCCCAGCCGTCTCGAGGCCGGGGATGCACGGGGCCTGTCCGGCCGGGGACGGTGTGAGCGTCTCTCCACTGGAGCACCCCCCACCAAGTCCTCATCAGGAAGAATCGGGGGCAGGCAGGCAGCGTGGTGGACACGAGCTGTGCCCTGGCTGGATGGCCGGAGTGGTCCCCTCTGGAGAATTTTGATGCCTTAGCTTTGCCTTCCTAGGAGGAGGGGCATTTCCATTGTACACGCTACTTGTTTTTCTAATTTTGAACTTAATTTTCTGTTGTGTTAAAATAATGGAAATTTTAAATCACCTGTGGAGGAGAATCTGTGGTTAATATTCGAAGTAAGACTAAGAAGTTTCTTCTTTTAACTATAAATGTGAGCAGAAGGACGTCAGCTGTTTTTTTCTGTGACTTCAAATAACCTAGGGGACCGGCAAGTGGGAAGGGCACCTCCCTCGCCCCGCCCCCGCACACCCCCCCCCCCCCCGCACCCCGCACTGCCAGGTGGGGGAAGGGGGCAGCCAGCTAACTACAGGAACCCCCTGGGCCTGGAAGTGGCCTATCCTCAGAATGTAAAATTGAAACTGCAGGGAAGTTTTCTGATGGAGTCACATGTATAGGCCTTGGCTTTGAGGTCTGTCTGGTCACTGTGTAACAGTTGTTTCTCTGGAAAACCCCTTAAAAGCTGTCAAAGATAGGGGAACCCCGCAGATGAGATAGTTGTTTGAGCGGAAGATCAGTCACCTTCAGTAAAGGGTAGGTGGAGGGGGGATTCCCCTAGGGGAGATCCAAGAAATAATACATAGTATATAAACATGAAATTCAGAACTGAAACATTCATTCCACACACACACCACTTGTGTATTTAGATAGTTCCAAGGTGATACAATTTGGAGATTAATTGGCTTTGTTGTCCTGTTATAGAAGACCCCTCCATTTGAAAAGGCTTATTGAAAGATTAATCTTACATTTTTCACGTTGTAGTTTTGTTTGTAAGAACTTGTTTCCTTTCATACTTTTTAATAATAGATCATTTTGGATGTATTTGTGCTCTCTGTACCCTCTTTGTTGTTAAGATCTTGGCCTTGAAACCATGAGATTAAAGTTCAGTAGTGTAGCTTAGACCTGTTTCAAATATCCAGTTTTGGATCATATAAAGTATGTGAAGTTATTCAACTGTCAAAAGAGGGTTTGTGCTGTTAATTTTAGTACCTGGCCTAAGTAAAACAGAACTAAAAGGAATTCAGAATTATCCATCTTTTATGGCTTAATACTTAAAAATGTACAAAAATGAAGAATAACACAGTTGTATTATGTGGTGTAGAGAAACCAGCACCGGGCTTCTGGGTGGATAATAGGGTTTGGTGGATGGAGAGTGAGACGGAGGGTGAAGATGTGCTGTAGAGAAGGGCAGAGGGGAGGTGGGGAGGGGTCTCCTAAGCTGGGGCCACGTGCAGTAGCACCCCCACATCATTAGGGGACTTTGGGTGAATGCTTCAAGACCTGGGCTGCCATGAAGCATGGAGGGTGGACCTTCTGTATCAGCTGGAGCCGTAAAGCGCTCTGGGTACGGCCCTGGCAGGGAGGCAGTTTCTTCGGGTACTTGGGAATCAGGAGGGGACCAGGCAGTCAGTTTCTTTGTCCCCTTAACAAACAAACATAAATGCACATGTATACATGTCTCCCCACACCACCCCTGCCGCTGGGGTCGCTTGTGCCCTTTGACTTTATCTCGCTTGCTTTTGTTTCCTCCATACATAGTCTGTAGTCCTTGGCTTGAAAAGTGTTTATTTGTGGGAAGTTCAGAAAAGGATGATAACTTCTGGTCTGACCCAGACTGTGAGAACACTTTGAGGAAGTTAACTAAACCCCTCTTCTATCTCTGCCTCTGAGTCACTTTTCCCTTCCACATATCAGATCACTTATTGAGCACCTACTGTGCGCGGATGCTGTGCTACCCTTGGGGGCCTCAGTGGTGAGGAGGACAGTCTCTGTCCAGATTGAGGGGTGGGGAAGGGGGGTCCTGGGGATGCCCAAGGGCGATTAGGGCAACGTGGAGATGTGTGCAGACCATCTGGGGAGCGCAGGGAAAACCCCCTAGTCCGGGTGGAGTAGGGGCTGGTCAAGGCCTTCCTCCACGCTGGAATGCTGTAGAGATAAGTTCATTCCTTGAGTTCCTTAGAAAAGCAAGTGTACATGCGGCGCTGGGTGAAGTGTAGCTGGGGTTGCCTCACCTGAATGCCCCCACCTGAGCAGGTGGCTCACAGGGTCCTTTTGAGGCGCATTGTTGAGTGCCGTCTCCACAGACCCTGCACAGATTCTGTTCCTCCGGCCTCACCTGTCCAGCTGCAGAGTCTGGAAAAGACCACCCACCTTGTGCAGGTGCTGCTGACCCAGGAGGGTCACTCAGGTGATGCCCTCAGCCGACCTCAGATTGGAAGCAGCCCCTCCAGTGAGCATTTGATAAAGCCAGGCAGGCTCACCGGACTTTCTGTAAAGAAGCATAGCAGAAACCCTGAGGGATTTGAGATAATAAGCCTATTTTATCAAATTATAACTGAACAAAATGTTGGTTTTGTTGTTGTTGTATTACTGATCAAACCAGAAGTTGTTTTGGTTTAAAAGACACGCGGAACTCACCAGGGTATGAAACTGAAAAGACTTTTAATAATTGACCTATTTAGTGAAAATTGTCCAGGTAGAATATTACTTTCAAATGGGATTTCATATTCATGGAATTGAGTTAGTCTGATGGGGCAGGAGGAGAAGGGGACAGCAGAGAATGAGATGGCTGGATGGCATCACTGACTCGATGGGCGTGGGTCTGAGTGAACTCCTGGAGCTGGTGATGGACAGGGAGGCCTGGTGTGCTGCGATTCATGGGGTCGCAAAGAGTCGGACACGACTGAGCAACTGAACTGAACTGAACTGATGTGGCTAGCATGGTTTGACAGATACAGCTTTTCGAAGTTTGAGAAACAGGAGAGAAAAAAAAAAACTGGTTAGCTGTAGAAATTCACAACTCTCTAAATACCATGTCGATCTGTGTTTCTTATATAACTACTGGAAGCTCACTGTTTTGTTTGGATCAAAATGTTTTTGCCAGGCAGCACCCCTTACCCCACTCCCAGCAACTTACATTTCTAGAAGAGCATTCTTTTTTTAAAAACCTAGGCTCTGATTGAAGCTTTTCCATGAACTAGTCTGTGACTTTGGATAAGTAATTTATTTTGTCTTTGTGTATAAACAGTTACATTCTGTTAGTGGCAGCTACAGTTTCTTGAGCACATACTGTGTACTAGCAAAAGTATACTCTTTCTAAACCTCACAACAATCCTGAAAGTTTCCGCATTCTACAGATGAGGAAGCAGAGTCCCAGAGGGTAAACAGCTCGCCCACAGTGGTCCAGCGGTGAGCGAGTGGTCAGGGCCAGGGCTGCAAGTGAGTTCCTTCTGTCTGTCTGTTCCTTAGCTTACTTTAGTATTTAAGTTCACTTTACTTTGAAAATATGGATGAGACTCTTTCCTGCTTGTCTAATTTGGCCCCTCGGCAGCCCTGTGAGGGTGGAGAGTGATGCCATCAATGGTAGCACTGAAATTGATTCTCTGTAACGGTGCCCCCATTATTTGTCACTTTCTTCTGGGAGTGATGCTTTAAAAGGTTCATTTCTAAATATTTTATCATTCAACTATCTGAAACTTTTGAAATATTTACTAAAATACATTTAAATACAGGAAAAGGAGGAGTAAGACCGTTTGGACCAGAGTATCAGTTTCCCGAACAGTGAAGTTTCTTCCAGAGTGCCAGAGGCCAACATAGATTGCCAGTTCTTTTATTGTTTTGCCACGTAAGGACATTTTTTTAACAATCCACTAGCACCAACTTTTCAAAAAACAACAAACAAAAAAAGATAACATGAGGTAGACCCCCAAAACAGGAAAGAATGTAAAATATCAGAATATCAGAATTTGGAAGTTCTTTGAACTCAGTTTGAGGTCCTCACAACTCTGTCAATGTTTTTCTCGTTTTGCAGCAATAACTTAGCTTCACAGCCTGGCCCTGAGAGTAGGCTTTCCTAGACGATGAGAGTGCTCGGTGGAGCTCTGTTTGTACTCAGTCATGTGCCGGGGTCTCAGTTCTCAAGCCCACCCCTTCAGGCCCTGTGTTCACCATTCCCAAGGCAGGGAAGCCTGGTGGTGCAGGTGACTGATTCATCCGACCCCGTAGTAGAGCCAGAAACAGATCCAGCAGGTCCAAGGTGCAGGTGGCCGTAAATCCCGTGCAGGAGTGGCTGTCTGTGGGTTGACCTTGAACATCAGCGGGCAGGAGGCAGGAGATCCCACCACTAGGATCTACTCTGCTTTGCCTACACACAGTGAGTGGAACCACTGGCAAGGGAAATCGCTTGTACTTTATTTTGGAAATTTAGGTCAGAGATTTTTGTTCAGAAACCCAGAATGAACATTTCATACTGGATTAAAATTCTTAGCTGTGCGTTTTGTGTTACTCTTCTGTGATCCTGGGCAGTCTTTGAAGCCATGGCTGAGCTGCTCGACTATTTCACTTACAAGGGAATTAAGGAGAATTGTCCCGAATTCCCACTCCAAAGCCCAGACCTTCCAGCGTCAGCCCCTCCCCTGCCGGGCTGATGTAACAGGATGACTCAGGGAGACGGGAGTGGGCGAGGAGCGCCAGTTTTTATGCCAGCCTGTGCTGTGCGTTGTGCGGTTTGGCTTATTTAATGAACTCAGAGCGTGCTGATAGGCTTGTGCAGAACGCATTTGTGGAATAAAGTAGCTGTCTTTCCCAGAAAGTGTGGAAAGTTGGCGATCGGGTTGTTGGGGCTGATAAAAATCTATTTAAAGACCTGGCTTACGTGCATTTGGCCTTTCTTTCACCATGTAGCTCTTTCTGGAGAAGAAAGGTCTGCCTCTGTAGGATGAGAGGGACCCAGAACTTTCAAGTCTGCCTCCCCTGCAGCTGTGGGGTGCAGGGACGGCCTTCAGAAGGCGGCCTGAGTTCCTTAGACTTATGGTAGCGCCAGAGCTTTCTCCAGCCTCGCATGCCAGGAGCAGCCTTCTAATTAAGTATTTGGTTTAATCTGCAAAGAAAACATAGCTTTGTATACCATTCAGCAAGTGTTTTCTGAGGGGCGGTGTTTATTTGTGTGAGACTCCATCCCACTGGCCGTTCATGGGGCTGGAAGCCCACCTGCCTGCCTGGCTGGTCCCTGCAGAAGGGGAGGTGAGTGGTGGAGATGCCCTGATGAATATCGGGGCCCACGTGCTCCGTGACCTCGCTTCCCTGCCTCCACCCACCCCCCCTCCCCCCGCCCCCACCACCTCGCCTGTGAAGTTCATGCGGAGTGCGTCTGTTCCAGCCGGCTGCAGGGCCATCTCCTGTGTGTGTGCAGGTGAGGGACGCAGATGGTCTTTGTTTGCTGGGATACAGACCACCCAGTCTGGACTGAGGAGGCGGGTCTTGTTAGACTCAGGGCAGACGCTGGATAGCCTCAGGCCTGCGAGCATTGTTTAATGACATGCAATCATTTAAACTATTCTAGTAGCACCTGTTTCTGAGGCGATCCAAGTATTTTACAGTTACATTACTTCATTCCGTTGAGTTCTCATAGCTCGGCTTAAGTAGGAGAAGCCCCATGACATTAAACTGTGGTTCGGGGCCCCTCTGGGGCAATACGGGAGGGTGATCTGCCTTGCCTGCCCTTTGTAGGATGCTCTCCTGGGGGAATGCGTCTGTGCTCTCCCTGGAAAGACAGTGGTCAAGTGGAAAGCTGGCCTCATGGTCAAGAGACCGCTTTCTGATAGTAAACGTTCCTCCATCTGGGTGACCTTGGCACATTTCTTAGTTTACTTTCTCACTGTCAACTCAGTGGAAATGCAGGAAAGCCTCCATCAGGGGAAAGACTACATCCAGGATGGGGTGACGCTGTGAAAGATACATGTCCTTGGGAGAAAGGCCGGCCTGTGATCTCAAGATAGTTCTTATAAACTGGCAGTAACAGTTAATAACAATTTGTCACCACTGCTTGAACTGAGACTTGACTTCAAAAGTGTGAAATCCTACAGCCTCCAGAACCTGTTTTGTTGTTGGTTATTTGCTGAGTGGTGTCTGACTCTTCTGGAACCCCATGGACTGCAGTATCTGAACTGAAGTCAATTAAAATCATACTTTCACACCAACTCCAAGTCCTTGTTGTTGGAGGTGGTGGGGGGTGGTGAGGGGGGACGAACATTCACCTGTATCCTAGGCATGGGCCACTGGTCAGTTCTGCTTTTGTGAAACTTCGTGCTGGAAGGGGATATGAAGAAAGAAACTTCTGTTTATTTTTGCTATTTTCATTTTTGTGACTTTTTATGCCTCAGCAAAAAGTAACACAGTAATGTTCTTTTGAATATGTTTTGCCTGCCGGGGAGCCTCAAAATCTTATCAGCACTGAGGACGACAATTCTTTACGCTCTTGCTGAGATTTATGAAACGTGAGTACAGAGGTGACAGGACCAGGTGAAGTTCTGTTCTTGAAGAGCTTAGTTATGGTGACCCTGGGCCACTTGCAGAAGATTTCACGCTTTTCCCTGTTTCCACGTTTGACTTTTTTTTAACAACCTTTGGTTGTGAACAGTGTTAATAAATTTGAACCTAGGTTCTGCCGCTCAGCTAGCAGAAGTGATCTGACCTTGGTCTCTCCTCTGTTCTGTGAGGGTAGCACCCAGCTTGCTGGACTCCTGAAGGAGCCCACATGTTGCATGTCAGGCTCAGGGCATCTGATAGACACTGTCATCATTATTAAAGGGAATTAAGATCAAGAAAGACTTGAATAGTCGTATCTATACAACAGAGGGATTACACCCTGTGACCTGTGTCCTTCCTGATGGAAATATTTTTAGGAAGACTTAGACGCCTGTCACCCAGCAGGACATTCCCTTAGTGGATCACTTCCAGTCTCAGTGACTATAATAATCCCCTGGGGCTGGGGGTGGCGTGTGTAATGGAGAGGACCTGGGCATATGAAGACTGCCCCTCCTCTAAGGATGTTCCACCAGTAACAGGGCTTGTAAAGGCTCCCCTGGTGGCCCAGTGGTAAAGAATCCACCTGCTGATTCAGGAGACATGGGTTCAAGGGGCGGGAAGATCCCCTCGAGGAGGAACTGGCAACTCATTCCAGTATTCTTGCCTGGGAAATCGCGTGGACAGAAGAACCTGGTGGGGTACAGTCCATGGGGTTGCAAAAGAGCCAGACACAACTTAGGGACTAAACAACCGCAAGCTGGGATTGTAGGAGAAATTAAATGCTCGGGCTCCAGGGGGATGCGCTTGCCAGGCACCCTGAATCCTACTGCTCTGCCCACCAGACGGGCTCACGACAGAGCACCTGCACTTCCTTCCTACGATTTAAATATGTGTGTGCTCGTTTCCTCATCAGGCCTGAGTTACCTCCTATTTCCTCCTCTTTAGTCGCCCTTTCTCCGTACACAACCAGCGTTTGATGGAGAAGAGGGGTGGGTCTCCATCAGATTTACTGGACCGCTGCCCCGTGCCAGGCAGCGTTCTAGGCTGCAGAGGCCAGAGGGGACTGTCCTGAAAAGGCACCTGTTCCTGTCCCATGGGGGAAACCAGCGGAGCCACGGGGCAGGGCTGGAGGGAAGGAGGAAGGTGAGCCGTCGGGAGGCGCAGAAGGGAACCCCTGGACCTGAAAAGGCTTTTGGGCAGATGAGGAGGTTCTCCAGGAGAGGAGGGCAGAGAGGGTGTTTCACCAAGTGCCTGTCGGTTTAGGTCTGGATGACTCAGGTCTTCAGGGCGGGACTGTCTCCACCACCCGACGGAGTAGTAGCTGCTTGCCTCCCCGGATGGTCAGGACACTGTAGAAAGTGGGTTTTCAGTAAAAGCTGCCACTTTTTTTGTCCTTTATCTGTTTATAAACATTGGTCCTGGGCCCCCCTGCTCAGTCAGGAGACTGTACTGACTTTTCCCAAACCTAATCCCCTCCTTGAGGCTGTTGGTGACTTGCTACCTTTTATTCAGGATCATTATAATTTCTGTGACCTGCAAATGTTAACCATGGACATTAAGAGATATTTTATACCTAATGTAAAAAAGCTTTTTAAAAAATGTGTAGTTGTATACTTTGATGTAAGGGTTTGTTTCTAAGCCATAGGTTGGAGTAAGTTTCCAGCCATCACCAGCTAAACTAGTGGCTCTTACTATTAAAAGAGATTTTGTTTAAGAGCAAGCACCATTTTAATGAACTGTTTCCTTTTGTGGAATTTTAGATTTAGCCACTGGATATTTTTCTGTTGTTGTTGTTGATGTCTTTAACCTACTCACTAAAACTAGGTAGTTTGGGCTAAACACGTTCTTCATCCTGTTTGCTGTTCGTTCACCTTTGTTTAACAGTGTATTTATAATCACACGATAACATTACCACTTATTCCTACTTTTGACTATTAATACCCTTTCCTTTGTTTTTATTCATTAAACTTCGTGATTACAAAATAGCTGTAGTGCAGGACTGCTAAAGTCACAAAGTTGTTTAAGTTGGTTGAAGAAAAAAGACTTGACATGATCAGACTGAGAGCCGTTCTTAGCGGAGAAAACCGCCTAATCAAAACAAAAGTTATTTGTGCTGTTTCTAGAGATTCTTGTAGTTAACTTGAAGCAGAGCCCGCAAGAGAAGTATCTGCTGGTTCTTTTCAGTAGAATGTGGCAGCCAGTGCAACAAGTCATAACCAAAGTGGCAGCCCCCTTAAGTAAAACTAAAAAAAAACAAACTAGAAACAAAATAGAATAGTGGCCATAATACACTGTGAATTAGATTTGTAAATCGCATGGTGAGGCCCTAGCTTTATGCTGATATCAGGAAGAAGGGGTTTTTCTGAATTGTGCCTTTTCAACATCAGAGCATAGCACATAGGTGCAGGCTGGTTTCTGTGCCTCGTAGAGTATCATGTTCAGCTCTGCCCTTCCCTGAGATTGAATCACAAAGGATTCGGGTTGGTCTCTGCTTGAGGATGTTGGTCGTGTACAGACACGCTTCCTGTTCCAAGGCTGTCTGAGAGTCATCTGACTCAGGAAAAGCAAAGCTGTTCCAGAACTGAAAGTGAAATTGGCTTCCCCAACATTTGCATGAGCTTCAGGATCAAGGCTGAGGGAGAGAGTAAGAAGCAGGGTGCCGTGGCCTCTTCTCCAGCCGTGACTTTTATATTCCTGCCACGTTTCTCTGTTGTACAGACCTCGGTCCCACCCAGGCTTGTAAACACATCTCCTGGTTGCATTGATGTCTGCAGCATGTTGCTAATTATAAAAGTAAGTCACACGCCTTGCCTGTCACCTCAGGAACATCATCTGACTTTGAAGAGCTATGTTGTGCCCCCTCCATCCTCCACCTCGCAGCACCGGGACCCTGGATCCATAAAGCAGCCAGAAAATATTAATAGTTCCCATAGAGATTAGGTTTCCATTTCCCACATTTAGCTGGCATTATTTTTTTAAGCTGGTTGTTTTTTTTTTTTTTCTTAGTTGTGAGAATTGTGTAAAAAATACTGTTTTATATTATTTCACAAATATTGTGAAATTTGTGTTAAAAAAGTATTGAAGTTTTCTGTAACTGACAAATAGATAAGAAAATATCCACAGGTGAAACTTTGCTTTAAAAAATTATCTGAAGCCTTAAGGGCTGAACTGGAGAGGGATGGGGATTTGCCATGGTTTGCTTGCCACTATTAAAGCCCACTCCAGTACTCTTGCCTGGAAAATCCCATGGATGAAGGAGCCTGGTGGGCTGCCATCTATCGGGTCACACAGAGTCGGACACGACTGAAGCGGCTTAGCAGGATTAAAGTAATTTAAAAAATGAAATTAATTTGTATGAGTAAAATTTTTCAAAAAGAATTCCTCTTCTACACTATTGGCAATATAATAAAGTCACTTTTGTGAATGCTAAAGAATTTATTATGATAATTTCTTAATTCAGACTATGGCTGTTTGAAATCAAGATTGAGTTTCCAGTGCTCCATGTAAGAATTTCCCCCCAAGATAGCATGTGTATAAAGCCATTGTTTGTGTAATGATTCATTGTGATTTTTAAGTGGATTTTAAGCTGCACCTCCAGTAGTATTAAACTCTATTATGAATCGCAAGTGCCTCCTCTCCAGTTCGGGGTAGAACCTAACATACGCTACTCGTTGTGTGGAGAAGCATAGAGTGGTGGTCATCTTGGGGACCGGAGGATTTCTTCTCTCTCCTTTTGGGATTCAGTGTGGTCAGTTTTTTGTTTTTTTGCCACAATGGCGTACAAATAGTACTGCTTTTCTGACAGATTGCCTTGTTTTTGCTTCATCTTTGTCCGTTTTATTTACAGGTGTTGACTTTAAGATCAAAACCGTAGAGCTAAGAGGAAAGAAAATTAGGCTACAGATCTGGTAAGTGGGGCCCTGCACCCAGTTATCACCGTGTGTGTTCAGCAGTCCACACGCTCCTCTAATACAATTAACCGTCGGAGCGGGCCCGTCTCTCCTGCGTCTCCTCTCCTCCGCTCTCGTTCAGGTGAAATGAACGGAGCTTCCTTCTAGAGAGCGTTCAGGAAAGAGCCCATGTAGCTCAGCCCCGCTTGCCGCAGGGGCCTTGGAGAGACTGTTGTTATACTTCCGTGGTGACTGGCTTGGAGCCTTTAGTCCTAGTGTGATGTCATCTGACACACCGTCATCACTGAGGCAGTCGCTCCACTGCTCGTCTACACGTTTTCAGAGTTACTCTGCAAGCGTCCGGAGAAAGGCCAGCGTGCTCCCTGGAGCTGCGCATCTTGGGCAAGGCGCCCGCGGGCGTGTCCTCGGTGGTCCGCTCGTGCCCTGAGCCCCTCTGTGCCCCGTGCGGGGAGCCCAGAGCCCCCTCCCCGCACCCCAGGAGCGTGTGAGAGACTAACCCAGCCGTGTGGAGGCCGCTCAGCCACCTTCCTTGGGGACCCGGGAGGAGCCCCTCTGGAGGAGGGACTGGTGGGAGCGCCCGCGGGTGTCCGCGCCGCCCTCGTCGCTAACACAGTCACGCCGCAGCGTCTCAGCCACTAACTCCTCTCGCAGGTCGGCCTCAGCTCTGTCTGTCCGCCGTGTCTGTCGCTTCCATCGCGTTCATTGCTGCCGCGCCGGCGGCTCCATCGTCACCTAGCGCTTCCGTGTTAGTGCCATGTCTCATCCCCACCCGCGCCCCCGTGCGGGGCGCCCGCCGGCCGTGTCAGGTAACGTCCCCGTGGGTCATCGCTGACTGTTTCACCCGCTTGAAGGATTGGGGGTGACGGGGGTTGCTGTTTTGTGGTTTTGTATTTCATATCTTTGGGAAGTTCCTTGATCATCTGTGGTTAGGAAAAGAACCATTTTCCCATCTCTGCTTGAAGTGTGTCTACGTGTATGTATATAGAACTTGGTGTAAGTATAGCTAAAATAAGATGTCAACCCGAATGTAGATTCATGAGTTTACACCCCCATGGTGGCTCGGTGGTAAAGAATCCGCCTGCCAGTGCGGGAGACATGGGTTCGACCCCTGGGTTGTGGGTTCGATCCCTGGGTCAGAAAGATCCCCTGCAGAAGGAAAGAAGGAAATGGTAACCCACTCCTGTATTCTTGCCTGGGAAATCCCATGGACAAGGAGTCTGGCAGGCTATAGTCCATGGGGTCACAAAGAGTCAGACAGTGGAGTGACCTACAGCAGCAGCAGCAGCACGTATCCTGGAAATCATGCACAGAGGCTTCCGGCTGTTGTGTTGAGATGGACTTAAAGCTGAGAAACTGGCTTCCTGCCTTAAGGCAAACACATAATTAAGATGCTCCGTATGGGGGACTTCCTTGGCAGTCCAGTGGAAGTCCCCCATACAGAGCATCCCATGCAGGGGGTGTGGGTTTGATCCCTGGTTGGGGAGCTAAGATCCCGCATGCTGCCCCACCACCCCCCAAAAAAGATGCTCCGCATGAAGGTCTCTTGTTCGGTCCAGTGCTCACTGTTGGTGAATTTGGTTTCCACTAGAGTCCCTGTGTTGACGTCATCAAGCTTGTTTCCTTTCATTCTCTGCTTGAAGAAGTGGAACTTTCATACACTGACATTGATTTCTGCAAATTAAGAATTGTGTCATTTCACCAGATATATTAAATACAGAAAAATGATGGTTTTTCAAAGCAGGGTTGTAGTATCAAACTGGGGGGAAAGGATGTCAGGAAGTTTTCAATTTGCCCCCAAAGCAGAAAGAGACATAATAATATCATATTCCACCCACAATAAATCATGATTTGGCTGATGTACTGCAAATCTCTGAAAGTCAGCTCTCGGTCATTACAGTGGAAATTAAGGTTCATTGAGATAAAGGTGGAAATATGAGAATTCTGCATCTCATTGGATAGATAAAAGCCCGATCAGGGCATCGGTATTGTATTATTGTCCAGCTGTGTGAGACGTGGAGACTGGGGTGGAATTTTTGCGGTCCTGGCTCAGAGTAAGAATCTAATAAATACGTGTTGAACTGAATTGGATTCTATTTACCTTGCTCTCTGACTATCTGTGAGAGCAGATAATTCCGTGGGGAAATGATCAAACACAGGAGCCTTGGAGAGGAATAGCCTTGGCAATCCAGATATTTTGGAAATATGGATTATTCTCTTCAGTGAAGATGCTTTTCTGCCTCACAAAGTCAAGAACTGCTCACAGAGAGATGGAGTTTAGGGACTGGCCTTGATGATTCCTCGCTGGTGTCTTGTACGCTAACCGCTTGTTGTTGTTGAGTCACTTCAGTTGTGTCCGACTCTTTGCAACCCCCTGGACTATAGCCCACCAGGCTTCTCTGTCCATGGGACTTCCCAGGTAAGAATACTGGAGTGGGCTGCCGTCTCCTTTTCCACGGGATCTTAATATCAGAAATGCCTATTACTGTCCTGATTCTGGTTGTTGGGTTTTATTAGAATCTCTCCCGGGGTCTGCTGTGCAACCTCACGCTTGCAGGTAGTGGAGCTGTGTTGCTCGTGCTTCCGAGGTCAGACCTCATGTTACGTGTTCTTACCACAGCAGCCTCAAGATGATTTTCCAAAAGCTTGTATTATGTCTAATGTCTCTGTTCTTCAGCCCCTGATTTCTGAATCCTAACTTAGTGGATGTTTAGAGAAACGAATGTGAAATTGTTTTATGCTAAAAGCCACCATAAAACTACTTATAAAGACTCACGAGAGCACGTAATCCCCAAAATGCTCAGTGAAGACCTTATACCCAGTTGCTATTTAAATTTGTGGTGCAGCTATAATGTGCTAACCACAGACTTCAGAGTAGGAAAACATGTGTTGTTTTTGCTTTTTAAAGAAGTGAGTGAGAGCTGTTTTATCAAATCCTAAGTTGAACAAGCCAGCACTGTGATGGGAAGAGAAACCACAGTCAGGAAGATACTTTATTTTCTTGAAAGTATTAATTACACCCCTAAATGCCTAGGGTCCCGGGAATAATTTTGTTCACTGATTCCTTGTGTGAATGAAACGGTATCTGAGTCAGTTCTTTCTCACCTGATTGGAAGGTGCCTTTTAGTGTCTGCAAGTTGGTTTTATTTTATTCTGAATTCTTCAGGAATCCAATTTGGGGGCAGTTTTGAGTCAAAAAACAAAGTTTATTTTGCCTTGAATTGGCATCCACTTTCTGCATTTTGCACACATAGGCTTTTGTTTAGCACATTTGGATGGAGGGCCTGCAGTGGGCCAGGCCCCTGCACCCTAGTGGACAAAACAGACCAGCTTAAGCCCCTGGGCATTCCAGCCAAGAAAGAGCACAGGGGAGTCTTACATCCCCTGGGACAAAGTGACAGCGTTGCTTTATGTGGAAATGAATTTGCCAACAGGCTTCATTGTTTGGCATGATGACACATCCCTCAGTTCAGTTCAGTCGCTCAGTTGTGTCCGACTGTTTGCGACCCCATGAATCGCAGCATGCCAGGCCTCCCTGTCCATCACCAACTCCCAGAGTTCACTCAGACTCACGTCCATTGAGTCAGTGATGCCATCCAGCCATCTCATCCTCTGTCATCCCCTTCTCCTCCTGCCCCCAATCCCTCCCACCATCAGAGTCTTTTCCAATGAGTCAACTCTTCACATGAGGTGGCCAAAGTACTGGAGTTTCAGCTTCAGCATCATTCCTTCCAAAGAAATCCCAGGGCTGATCTCCTTCAGAATGGACTGGTTGGATCTCCTTGCAGTCCAAGGGACTCTCAAGAGTCTTCTCCAACACCACAGTTCGAAAGCATCAATTCTTCAGCGCTCAGCCTTCTTCACAGTCCAACTCTCACATCCATATGGGACCACTGGAAAAACCATAGCCTTGACTAGACGGACCTTTGTTGGCAAAGTAATGTCTCTGCTTTTGAATATACTATCTAGGTTGGTCATAACTTAATTTCATGGCTGCAGTCACCATCTGCAGTGATTTTGGAGTATTACTGGGGGTAGCTTCTCTGAGCTAGGTGCATCCAAACAAAATCATAAGGAAGCCCCAATTTCTCCCACACCAAGATTCTGAAAAGAAGTAAATTCCATGTTTAACAGTGGAAAGGTCAACATCACATAACTTGGTGGTTATCAATGACAAAATGTATGGGTGATATTTAATTTAAACAATTTAAGCCTGGCAATCTCTATTAACCAACCAAAAAATAAAGTCTGACACTGTTTCCACTGTTTCCCCATCTACTTCCCATGAAGTGATGGGACCAGATGCCATGATCTTCATTTTCTGCATGTTGGGCTTTAAGCCAACTTTTTCACTCTCCACTTTCACTTTCATCGAGAGGCTTTTTAGTTCCTCTTCACTTTCTGCCATAAGGGTGCCTAAGGGGAGCTAATTTGGTGGCGAGTCTAGGCTGGAACAAAGGTGTAAACTGTAGCACCTTTGCCAAATGTGTGTTAGGGAAACGGCCTCACAAAGTTCACCCCATCCAGTGCACTTGGAAGAGGTTTCAGTGTCTCCGCCTTTTGGCGGCTCAGGCGCTGTCCTGCGAGAGTCTGAGCATCTTGCAAGCAAGAACCTCGTCTTCTGTGAACTGTACCCACTGCCCCTCGCTTTCTCCACCATAAGCCACCTGTGTCACGGGGCTCTCAGAGTGTGCTGAGAGTTAGGGTTCTTTGGTAAAAGCTAAGTTACAGATTGGCTTAAAAGAAATCATTTTACTGGTCGAAAGGCCTGCTCTCTTGAACCTCATTTGTAAATTTGTTAGCGTTCTCACGCAGTTTCTCAGCTTCTTAGGTGGAGAAAGTGGGTCTTGGCCAGCTTATGTGCACTGTTAATGTCTTCCTGTGGAAACATCAGCTTTTCCTGGAGAGGAGAGAAAGCTTTAGATTTCAAGGTCACAGTCGGAGAGTAGTCAGCTTGACCATGTTTGCAAATTTGTGGGGTCCTCTTCCTCCTTTACCGATTTGAAGGACTAAAAAAATGACAAGACTATAGCATTTTTCATTAGTGGGGACTGTTGGTCATCTTATCAGCAAAATCAGATAAGATACTCACCACTGAGGTTGGTTAATAGAGATTGCCAGGCTTAAATTGTTTAAATTAAATATCACCCATACATTTTGTCATTGATAACCACCAAGTTATGTGATGTTGACCTTTCCACTGTTAAACATGGAATTTACTTCTTTTCAGAATCTTGGTGTGGGAGAAATTGGGGCTTCCTTATGATTTTGTTTGGATGCACCTAGCTCAGAGAAGCTGCCCCCAGTAATACTGAACGTGCACAAACCTGGGGGGAGTTGCCACGGCTGGGCCAAGTCTTCCCTGTCCGCCCTGTTCGGGGACTGACTTTTGCTGCTGTTTCTCAGGGACACGGCAGGTCAGGAGAGATTCAACAGCATTACCTCAGCTTATTACAGAAGTGCCAAGGGGATCATACTAGTCTACGACATCACTAAGAAGGAGACATTCGATGACTTGCCGAAATGGATGAAGATGATCGATAAGGTAGGTGCTGGCGTTTCTCTCTCAGAGGTGAACTCTCCGCTGTGGGTGTTAATAGTGACAACAGGAAGAAGGGAAACATTCACGGAGCATGCTTTTCCACGCCGAACGTCATTTAATCCAGATGACAGCTTTCAAAGTAGATGCGTAGATCCCAGGTGAGGCAGAGAAGAACTAGAATGTCTTCAGGATCAGCTTGTACGTGAGAAAGCCTGGCTTGGTATTCTGGTCCCTGGGCTGTCTGACATCAGAGCCCACACACGCTTATCCCACATGGGCAGGCTGCTTCCGTGGAATCAGGTACGGGGCCAATTTTATTATTTCTGCAGAAAGTTCATGTGAGCACTCACTTTGTGTGTGTCCAGAGAGCGTCAGCCTCCCGGGGACACGCCGAGGTCTTGGTCAACCACTCGACCTCTGCCCACTAAACTAGAGACAGCCTTCACCCCCTCATTTTGAACTAAAGATTTTATCTTTCGGATCACAGTTGACTATGTAGAAATAAACTGAGTTTATATAACCTGTGGGTCGCCGGCTAAGAAATGAGTAGCCAAAATGCGCCTGTAGACACAGCTGTTGAGGGTGAGATGTGTGTAAACAGTGGCCACATTTGAGAGTTGTTTCCCCCTCATTTAGTAATTTGAGGTTTAGCGCCTTTGCATAACAAGCACACTTAGTATATTATAAATTTGATTTCGTTTGCAAATTGTATTAAACCCATCTGTTAAATGATGATGGAGAACGTTCCTCTGCAGGTCTTACCAAGCGCATTTTCAATGTGTGTCTCTTTAAAGTGTGTTGGAGACCCCAGTTGCCAGGGTTACAGAGGTGTCAGAACCAGGGTTGGGTCTGGACTCTGGGATGCTGGGGCCACGGGGTGTGCTCCCGAGGACCCCAGACAGGGGCATCCTTGCTGCCGGCTCAGAATCCAGTGATGGAGCTACCAGGAGGCGGTGGCCTCGGTGTGAAGGGCGCCTCAGTGGGGAACCTGCCCTCCTCCGTCTGATACCCGGCTCTTGCCTCTCCCTCTGTGCGGCCGTGCTCCCGTTTCTTCCTCTTCCCAGCCCCTGTTCAGGGAGTTACTTGAGACAACTTTGACCTTCTTAAAGAGAGACATTCTACTGTGCCTGCATGCTTTTTAAAACTTAGAAATGCAGCATAACTTTTCCAATCATAAAATTAACAGTACCTTGTCAGTATAGAAAATTTAGAGAACCAAGTGAAAGCACAAAAGTGAATTGAGACAGTCTGTAGCCGTGGCCCAGAAAACCCAGATTGCGTCTGTACTCCATGCCATTTCATGCCGTGGTTATTTCACTAAATATTCGATCATGGGTGGCTTCCTGTGTCACCTTCGTGTTCTTCCAGAGCATATTTTCTGTTTTTTTTTCTGGCTTCACTCTTTTATGTACCTTATTTCATTCTTCACCCACTTTGTGGGATCTTTAGATTGTTTTCAACCGAGTATAAAGCTTTGCCTGTATTCTGAGTCATTCCTTAGGGTAGATTCCTAGGAGTCATGAGACCATCCGTGGTTCCTCGTGCCTGTGGCCACATTGCCATGCGCCCAGCAGGAGCCCTCTAGGTCAGAGCAGATTCTCAGAGAAGGAGGGGCAGGTGGACAGAGGGGCAAGTAGATAGAGGGGCGAGAGGTATGGCCTGGGGTTGTGTCTCCCTCGGGTGTGCTGTGCCTGGCTTTGAGATTCAGCTTCTCTTGTTGCGATCCCACAGTATGCTTCGGAAGACGCGGAGCTTCTCTTAGTTGGAAATAAGTTGGACTGTGAAACTGACAGAGAGATCAGCAGACAGCAGGGCGAAAAGGTGAGGAGAGTGGGCAGTGGGGGGGGCCGGCTCCCACATCCTCGCAGTGAGCACCCTGTGTGCTTTCCCTTCTAATAAATTACTTTACGGTTCAGAATTCTGAAAATGCAGTCAGGCACATCCTTCGTCTTTGTTTGCTTTGGTTCGCTTCCTGCTCCTTTAAATTCATTTTTCAAATGGAGGGGGAAAGACACATGAGAATACACAGCATTGTTTACTGTCCCACCTGACCTGTTATACATAGAGACGTTCTTTTAACCCATGTCATTGCACTCATGATGTTCTCCTATTCTAACTCTAACCTTCCTCAGGAAATCGATGACACTCACATTTATTTCTTTGGATACATTTTAAATGTCAGATACACTACAGTCTAGACACTTGTGCACGTAATTTGACTTGAGGGTCCTGGTGAGGGTCCTGGTGTCACCTCATAGATTGTGTTTTGCTGATTTCTCATCATGTAGGAAATTGCTGCACTTTGCTACATTAAAGTTCAAATGTAAATGAGCTTTACATTTGAGGATAAGCAGGACTTTCCAGGCCTTTCGTTCCAGACTTTGTCTGAGTCCCAAAGACCAAGAGCTGTCCCCCTCCCAGTTACGGACCCTGTGCTTATACTAGACACATGTCGTCCCCTCCTCCTCCGACATGCACACACACACACACAACAATAACGTGTGCTTGCTCTCAGTTTGCACAGCAGATAGCCGGGATGCGGTTCTGTGAAGCAAGCGCCAAGGATAACTTCAACGTAGATGAGATCTTCCTGAAGCTTGTTGATGACATCCTGAAAAAGGTAAAAAAAAAGAATCCCGTGTCCTGACAGCACATTACCTGGAACCTCTTCATCATTTCCTTTGCTGTTTGTGGTTGGGAACCCCTCATGTAGAAAGCAAACCCCAGGGGTTGTCAGGCTGGAGACCTGTGGGTGCAGACCCGGGCCAAGGACTCAGCTCCCCACCACATCCTCAGGGCCTGGCACACGGGTGGAGTGGGTGTGACCATTTATTGTTGTTTTTTAGTTGCTCAGTTGTGTCCAACTCTTTGTGACCCCATGGACTATAGCTCACCAGGCTTGTGTGTCCATGGGATTTCCCCAGCAAGAATGCTGGAGTGGGTTGCCATTTCCTTCTCCAGAGGATCTTCCAGGCCCAGGGATCAAACCTGTGTCTCCTGCATTGGCAGGATTCTGTACTACTGAGCCACCGGGAAGCCCAAGGGAGACTGTGGGCTGTGTTTATTTGACATTTGCTCCTCTCCTGTTCGAATTTTCCCACCAGGACCTTGTTAGGGGCAGACAGTGAGGGTCTTGCCTCCCATCAAGGCTCTTCCTGTCTAGTGAGGCCTTTCGTGGTGCCAGACCAAGAAGATGACCTCACTGGACAGCAGCACATTGTTCAAGCATCTTTGGGCTTGTATCCAGAGATTCCTTAGATCTTTAAGTGTTTTTATATTATTATTACACATAATTGTATTGATGCAATGTAATTCAGAAGCTTCTAATACAGTGGCTGGCTGTGTAGCTGCCAAGAAAAGGTACTTCTTCCTTTAGTAATGGTATGCTCCCTGAGAACACAGAACCGTTTTTTCATTTTTTTGATACTTTTAAGTTTCCATCACACTGGGCTGTGAAAGGAAATGTCGATGAGGTCCGTCTGCTCTCTTTGCCGAAGGGTGTGAGGTGGGCTGCACAGCCTTTGTGTGTTGGTTGAAGCTCCCTGAACCTGGTTCTAAGGTTTTGGCTGAATGTCTAACTGAACTCTGATGATTAGAGAGTTTCCTATAAAAAAAACACTTTGGTCTTCTCTAACTGTATAGTCTGCAGAGTCTTTATATTGTCGAGTTACAATGTGTTTGTCTTTTCCTTTATCCCCAAGATGCCCCTGGACATGCTCAGGAACGAGCTGTCCAACAGCATCCTCTCATTACAACCCGAGCCCGAGATCCCCCCAGAGCTGCCCCCGCCCAGACCACACGTGCGATGCTGTTGACTCGCCGCTTTGGAGGCGAAGTGGGCGTGATTCCTGGACAGGGGGAAGGTCGCATTCTGCACTACAATCATTTTGACAATTTCCTCTCGCACTTTGTAATCCACGTCAGAGCTATACACTAACTTGTAAATATGCAGATATGCAATCCTGGGTAAGTTTGGGTTATAAATGACATATTTCCCTCCAAATTATTATATTTCATTCATCATCCCAATGCCTAGTGTGTGTACACTGGGGAACGTCGTACTTCTGATACGAAGAACAGGAGAAATGAGAGCTCTAATGTTTCTAGAAATACATAATATAGTTGTCCTTGTTAACTATATTGTGAAGATGGAGATATTCTGATAAGAAGAAAGAACGTGGTGCTTTGCTTACTGTTTTAAAGAAAATTTGTAAAACTAAAGACTTTGGGGGGAGAAAAGCGACCTTGAATGCTTTTTCTTTATTTACATTTCTCCCAGCTGTAGCATCTTTGAAGTATTGGAGTGTTTCCCACAAAGCAAGCTCCATGCTTGCTTAAAGGTCTTGAAGGTTATTTATTCACATTAATGGTAGAACATGGCTAGTTAGAATGTGGGACTTGAATTGGTCCTGAGGCCTGGGAATCTCTCTGGTTTCCTGATGAACGCACTCTGTGCTTTTAAGAACTACAAAGATTCAATAAAAGAAATGTTTTTGGAACTATAGAAGATTTTAAAAGAACGCTGCTGTCCTACACAAATCCTGTTCAAAGGAATTTTAAAGAGATGCATTTTACTATATCAAAGAACCTACACGTATTTGCCTAAACATTCTATATACCTTTGTAATGATAAAACCTCTCCCCTTGACGGTGAAGCTTATTCCTATTAAGCCTAGACTGTGTTTTGTTTTTTTTTTCCTGGTCTGATAATGAATTTGTGAACTCTTATCTTTGGTATATCTTTTATTAAACTGCACTGTTTGTTTAGTCAAGGTAAATAAGTCATTATGTATTTGAATAACTTGGCGTGTCTTGAGTGTTGTGATATGAGAAGCATTGTGGTCCTTCTACACTAATGAAGTGCAAATAAAATTTTGTATTTATGAATGACAGTTGAGTTGCTATACTTACTTGTGTAATTGTAAATTACGTATCTGATGATATTCTTCCAGAACTCCACATCTTAATCTTTTGAGTGTTTTTGATAAGGAAAATGTAGCCTCCTTCACCATGGAAAACATTTCGATACTTTCTCAAAAGATTTAGGCATAGACTCAGCAATTTCAGTCCTGAGTGTACACCTCCAAAAGTTGAAAGTTGGGGCACAAACAGATGCTGTACACTCATGTTCACAACCTTAATCACAGTAGCCAAAATGAAGCATCCCAAGTGTCCACTGGCAGGGGAATGGACAGCATGGATGAACCTTGAGGACGTCATGCTCAGTGAGATAAGCCAGGCACAGGACAGACCCTGTACAGTGTTACTCACCAAGGGGCCTAGAACAGTCAAGGCCAGAGACGCAGCCTGGTGGGCGCCAGGGGCGGGGGGTGTTTACCTGGACAGAGCTTGCCTTTGGAAGATGAAAACATCACGAAGGATGGTTGTGATGGTTGTACACCCACGTGCATGTACTTAGTGTCACTGGGCTGTACACTTTACATGGTGAAATATGTGTGTGTTTGCAGATAGCGTCATCATGAAAATGTTCTTTGTAATGTCTGTGCCCTTTACCATCAGACAACTAGGCCTGGAGCGTGTCGATTACTCACCTGCTGTCTCACTCCACGCCACCTTCCAGTGTTCTGGCCCTCCTCTGGAGGACACCCGCCCTTCCCCTTAGACCTGCTGCCAGGAGGGGCTGGGAGGAGAGGGCATGGGACCTGCATTCCTACTCTTTTTGGGCCCCTGCAGTGACCTCTGACTGGCTGCTCCAGCTCCTCAAGGACCCTCAGCTCAGCCTCACCGCAGGCACCAGTGGTTACACTGCTCCCTGCAAGTCTGCTCTTTCTCCTTCCTGGATCCGTGAAGTGCTGGGTCAAATCAGTAGGTGATTTTGTGTAACTAACCGTTTAAAGTTTTGAATATGAAACTGACAGGTGGCACTTCCCTGATGGTCCAGTGGCTAAGACTCCCCACCTCCATCACCGGGTTCAATCCTGGTCAGGAGGTCAGACCCCACATGCCAAGCAGCTCAGCCAAAAGATATAAAACAAAACAAAAAAAACCCACAGGTGTGCATATTAGTTGAGCATGCAACGAAACAAGAGATTCATCTTGCTTGCCTCAAGCTATAAAACCAACTAAAGTTAGTTGTTTTTTCCTCTACAAGTGACCTGCATTAGCAGGGAGAGAGAAAGTACTTGGCTTACAGATTATTGCCTAGAACTTGTAAGTAGACCACAGACTGCAGCTGAGGGTGGGTCAGGACATGACATGCAGGCTGGTGTTGATGCTGTGATGCGCTGGTGAACAAAGGTGATGTTCACAGGTGGTTGCTGTAAGGCCAGCCCTATGCTTGGAGCTGTGGGGGCGTGACCAGGAGACCAAAGACAGTCCCCGACTTTAAGGATAACCATCAGGTGCCCCAGACAGACCCCTCACAGGAGTGCAGGGCAGAACTTCCAACATGGAAGGGCGGGTGCAGAGCTAGGGAACCGAGACAGAGGTGGGGGCTCTTCCTCGCCTTCAGAAAGGAGCCGCCTCCTGGCCAGTGGCAACACAAACTACAAGGACAGCGTGTCCATAGGCTGTTGATCTGGAACCTCTGGAAAAAGTAGCCTTTGTAGTTACAGCGTGCACTGCCATCCTCATGGGTTATGGTTTCTGAACACCTGGCCCCTCCTTAGAAATGGGTGATGTTCTCGTGCTAGAGACAGGCAGTGCCCTGGAAATGTAGTGAACTGTCTGCACGCAAAACCTGAAGCGGGTCTCGTTCCCGTAATGGGACAGTTACTACTGAGAAGCGTTCTGAAACCTGCCTCTGGGAGCTGATGCGTTTAGTCTGTTTGCCAACAGATCCACTCTGTTCCGTAGGCTTAAGTGATAACCCTTTATGACAGGCTGAGAACAAGGTGAAACAGCCCCAGTCCACCCACTGTTGACAACAACCCACCTCACAGCCCAGCAGGGGGAGGTTCCTCCAAGAGAGCAGGGCCCCAGGGCAGCAAGGAGGAACTGGGGATTACGGTTCGATGGGCAAGGCCAGCACTAGGACCCCTAAATTCTGCTAGATTTCTTTCTTTGAAAACCCACAGACCTTTCTAAATTCAGCTCCACAAATGCTTGCGGTTATAATGAGGGGATTTTATTATATGAAAAAGTTCATTTTCCAAAAGGCAAGTCGGGGGTGCTCTCCTCCCATCCCCAGATGCTGAAGCCTCTGGGAGAGACTCAGGGTGTGTCTCAGACTCAGCAGGCCCACGAGTCATCAACTCTACTTGTCGGTTCAGCCACTGAAGCCCATTAAGGATCTGCCCCAACTTGTTGAAATGCTCTTCAGCCCTGAAAACAGCTCTTCACTCCATAATTTGAAACAGAAGACTTCATAAAGATAATAGACCAAAGATTGTATCCACACAGCAACAACAACAAAACCTTTTATTTTTAAATGGGTAGAAAGTGATCATTAGAGAAACGCCACACTGTGATGTCTTCACACCCTTGAGCGTGGCTGTTGCCCAAAGAACAAGTGTTGGCAGGGATGTGGAAAAACCGCCACCTGTACGTGCTGCCAGTGGGAATGTAAAATGGTGCAGCCACTGTGGAAAATGGTATGCAGTTCTTAAAAATATTAAACATGGAAATGCCATGTGATCCAGCAATTCTTCAGGGTATATGCCCCAAAGAAGTGAAAGTAGAGAGTCAATAGATACTTGTACCTCTATGTTCATAGAAGCATATTTCAGAATAACGAGAAATGGGGAGGAACCCACATGCCTGTTGATGGATGAATAAACGATGTGTTCTGTGATATAGAAATACAATGAAATATCACTTAGACTTAAAAAGTAAGGAAATTGCTGACATACGCTACAGAATGGATGAACCTTGAGGACATTGTGGTAAGTGAAATAAGTCACAAAAGTTGACTGACAGATACTGTATGATTCCACTTAGATGAGGGGCCTAGAGTGGTCAGATTCACAGCAACAGAAAGTAAGGTGGTGAGCAGAGACCAGGGGATGAGGGTGGGGAGTTAGCATTTAAGAGGTGCAGAGTTTCAGTTTGGGAAGATGAAAATTCTGGAAATGGATGGGGTGGTAGTTGCACAGTAATGTGAATGTATTTGATGCTGCTGAGCTGTACACTTAACAAATGTTTGAACTGGTAAGTTTTATGTCATGTATATTTTACTACAATAAAAAACTTAAGTGTGGGGAAAAGGGTATCTTTTAAAAGTTCAGCAAAATTGACAAACCTTTAGCCAAGCTCACCAGGAATATAGAGAACAAGTTACCCATATCTGGACTGAAAAAGGAGACATCATTACAGACACTTCATACGTCAAGAATGACAGTGAATCATCACAAACTGTTCTGTGCCTGTACATGTAATAACCTGGATAAAATGCACAGAGGTCTTGAAAATACAAACCTTTTTGTATTTTCTGAAATACAAAACTTTCAAAATGAAAAAAACAGGGCACTTTCTCAACCTGCCGAGGAAACCCAACAACTAACCTGTACTTGGTGGAGAAAGACTGATCACTTTTCCTCTAAAATCAGGAAAAAGGCAGGGGTATTTGTTCATCATCATATTAGAGGTCCTAGCCTGCAGTGGGGCACTAAAAAGAAAAGGAAATAGAACAATCTCTATTCGCAGATGGCATGATTGTCTATGTAGAATTTCACAAAGAATTTACAACCAAACTATCAGAACTAATATGAGATTTCGGGTGAAGGTGACTGTCCCTCCCCTCCACGCCTTGTCAGATCCCTTCATCTCCCCGGGACTGACCCGAAAGTAACTTACTGCAGCCTGTTTTAGAAAAGCCAATGAAGATTCTGTGATGGTGCCTAAACTGAAAGCCAAGAATGGTGACAAAGGGGCCACCCATTATTAGGCCTTTTATTTTCCATCAGAATTGAAGGTACCCTTCCCATCTGCTGGTGCTTTTAAACATATGGACTGTTCTTCATCAGCTGCGCTGTTAACCACACTCCAGGCTGTTAAAATTCAAATATCTGCCGCTCAACTTATCAAAGATTACGTGGCGCATAGAGGACAAATCGTGGCCCAGTTCCCTTCCTTCATGTGATTTCCCCAAATCAAGACCCAAAGGAGAGCTGGATTAAGAACCCGTGGTCTTGACTTTGGGGAATTGTCTTCACTGTGCTCTGATGTCCTGGGCAATCCCAGGTGACCTCCTGGTGAATCCATCATTACCTCCAGTGAAGGGATGTGGTTCAGTGTACTGTTAGTGTGAATTTCCCGCCCTGCCCCGGGGAAGCTACATGGACTATATTATACAATGACGCATCACTGGTCGCAGGATAATCTCAGAAGGGCCTCCGCAGTGATGCAAATTATCCAGTAGAGGGAGACAGAGTACGAATGGAAAAAATAACTGCATGTTAAAAATATCCCTTACAAATTGCACAACTGTTTCTAAATAGTGTTTATTATTTTCACGTTTGCCACTATATATATAAGGCATACATAATTTAAAAGTCTCATTTGAATATATGGTTTAATTTAGGAGAGGAATGCAAATCTTAAAACTTAATGCCCTACTTTTTAGCAGTTCTTTGAATGCACCTAATGAACTGCACCAAAGTCACTGCAGTCACCATGAAATTAAGACGCTTACTCCTCGGAAGGAAAGCTATGACCAACCTAGACAGCATATTCAAACGCAGAGACATTACTTTGCCAACAAAGGTCCGTCTAGTCAAGGCTATGGTTTTCCAGTGGTCATGTATGGATGTGAGAGTTGGACTGTGAAGAAGGCTGAGTGCAGAAGAATTGATGCTTTTGAACTGTGATGTTGGAGAAGACTCTTGAGAGTCCCTTGGACTGCAAGGAGATCCAACCAGTCCATTCTGAAGGAGATCAGCCCTGGGATTTCTTTGGAAGGAATGATGCTGAAGCTGAAACTCCAGTACTTTGGCCACCTCATGTGAAGAGTTGACTCATTGGAAAAGACTCTGATGCTGGGAGGGATTGGGGGCAGGAGAAGAAGGGGACGACAGAGGACGAGATGGCTGGGTGGCATCACCAACTCGATGGACGTGAGTCTGAGTGAACTCTGGGAGTTGGTGATAGACAAGGAGGCCTGGCGTGCTGCAATTCATGGGGTCGCAAAGAGTCGGACATGACTGAGCTACTGAACTGAACTGAATGAACTTGGTTTGAACTCGAGAATTTTTCTAAATCAAAGACTGAAGTTTTTTTAGGCTTAAAAAAAGTGTTAGAGGCAATAGTACAGTAAGAGTTTTGAAGATAATTCTTTCGGTAAAATACATTGCTGGCTTTTTGTCTGTCACTGAAGGAAGACAGCTGTGTTTTAGTTACTAAATCTACCTGCGTTTGCTTTTTAAGTTGCAGCCGCGGACCAGGCTCAGAGATTAGGACTCACAGCTGTGGGCATTTATCGAAGGGGCTTGAGGATAGGGGAGGCAAGGTGAACACAGAGGGAAGGTGATGGGTCTGGACTTCGCAGACGCCTGAAAGGGAGGGCAGCGAGGGGCCGGTTTCGGCAAAATGTCAGAGTCCCTGTGAGCTCAGGGAAAGAGTTTAAAGAGGACACGTCAGTGTCAGGAGCAAAGAGGCTGGAAGCACAAAGCCTTCTCCTCGGAGGAATAAGAGAGGTCGAACTGGCCTGGAAGCCAGCGTGAACTTTGTAAGTATGTGACCTTGGCAAGGTTGGAGGGTTATACTCTAACTTACACCCATGGGAGGTGGAACAGAACCCCTCTGGCTAGACTCGCGTTTGGTGATGAGTCAGTTTCGGGGGTAGGAAGAGGAGGAGAACTTTGCTCTGATTTCTGACCTCCGGGGCAGTTGGGTTTAGGTAGAGAGAGTGCTTGGCGAGGCAAACAAGAGAAAGAGGAAAGAAATGGCAGGTGCTGAGGAAAGGCCGTCATCTCCTGGTCTCTTAGAAGGCAGGGCATCATCACCGAGTGGCCGGGGATGGGGGAGCCTCAGGGGCGCGGGGGTCCTGTGGACTGGGCAGAACTGGCTTCCTAGCCAGCAGGCTCTCCTGGAGACTTTCTCCTTTGGTTCTGTTTCTTTTTTTGCGGAGGCGGGGGTTGTTTGGTCTTTTGCTGTTGTTGTAAATTGTTTAATTGGAGGCTAATTACAATATTGTAGTGGTTTTGCCATACGTTGACATGAATCAGCCATGGGTGTACATGTGTCCCCCATCCTGAACCCCACTCCCACCTCCCTCCCCATCCCATCCCTCAGGGTCATCCCAGTGCACCAGCCCTGAGCACCCTGTCTCCTGCATTGAACCTGGACTGGCGATCTGTTGCACATATGGGAATATGCATGTTTCAATGCCACTCTCCCAGATCATCCCACCCTCGCCTTCTCCCAGATCACTCTAGTGGCTCAGATGGTAAAGCGTCTGTCTGCAATGCAGAAGACCCAGGTTCGATCCCTGGGTTGGGAAGATCCCCTGGAGAAGGAAATGGCAGCCCACTCCAGTATCCTTGCCTGGAAAATCCCATGGATCTCGGAGCCTGGTAGGCTGCTGTCCATGGGGTCGCAAAGAGTCGGACACGACTGAGCGACTTCACTTCACTTCGCCTTCTCTCACAGAGTCTAAAAGTCTGTTCTTTACATGGTTCTGTTTTATATTCAGTTGTTTCTGTGGCAGAATCACATACAGAAAAGGACACAAGGGACTTCCCTGGCAGTCCAGTGGTTAAGACTCTGAGCTCTGAGGGGTTGTGTGTTTGATCCCTGGTCAGGGAACTAAGATCCTGCATGCCATATAGCTAATAAAGGACACAAATCATAAGCTGTACAGCGGATAAAGTGGACAAGCAAGAGCAGCCTCAGAACCCTGCCACAGCCCCCCGCCCACCCCCTGCACTAACCGCTAATACCAGACCCCAGACTGCCTTCTGTTGAGCTTTACAGGAACGAGTCCTGTGTAAGGCGCTCTGCTGTGTGGACCTCTTCCGCTCGGTGGCAGTGTGAGTTTCTCCGTGTCATTGCAGTCAGTCGGGCACATTCATGCTCGTAGTATACGATGACCCATTGTGTGAACTGACCACGATTCATCCACTCTGCAGAAGGACACTCAGATGGCCTGGGGTTGCTCGATGCAAGGTTGATGCAGACATCATTCTTGCTCTTTTTTCTGGTGAACACAGATGTGCATTCCTGGTGGGTATGCCTAGAGGTGGCTGCTGGGTCCTAGGGTGTGCTTTATACTCACAGGTACCAACCAAGACGTTTCCCACAGGGCTGGGACTGATTTGGTGTCTGTGTGTCCTGTAATTGAAAGTGGGGTCTGGCTGCTCGCTGCCCAAAAGTCAGTAAAGAGCCCGGGTTGGTGGAAAGGAAAGTTTGCTTTATTTTGGAGGCCGACAACCAGAGGGGAGGGTGGAATCCTGCCGAGAGGCCAACTCCCCCCTGACTTCAGTGGACGAAAGCTTTTAGAGGGGAGGTTCAAGGATGTATAGATGGAGGAAGCGGGTTACAACAGCTCTGCTAGTCATCTTGAAATTGGTCACCGGTGGTCTGACCGTCATTATCTTGATTTAAGTATCGTTTAACGGTACTTGTTTTAAGTACTGTTAGTCTTCAGTTCCAGGGCTCCCGTTTGCTTGAGGCCAGTTCTTAGAATCGCGGCAGCTTCTCTCATGGCTACAGTCCAGTCATCATGTGGTTAACTTCTTCCACCTGGTGGGGTTTTTCAGGGTCTAAAAGACAGCTCACAGGAGATGGCTCTCAGAGTGTTTTCTATAGCCCTGGAGGAGGAAGTAAGGGTCCTTGACTGTGCTTAGTGACTCAGCGATTATTGGTTCTGTTGGACTGCTTTCCTTCGTTTCTGCATTTTCTCACTTCTCTGATTAAACTTACTCTCTGACTAAAGTTTTCCTACAGACAAAAGGCAGCTGGAGGACAGGCGGGGCAAGGACCATAGGGTCCTGCCTTGCTTCAATACTGGCAGCTCTATAATCAAGGTACCGGCATGTTCGTATTACTGTAATAGTAATTATTACTTTATAACAAATGCTATAATTATTCAAATAATTAGATAAATATTCAAATGATTAATCATTAATGATAATTATATTAGTATAATCTCTTAACAACTTGTGTATGGTCAGGCCACTCAGGATGACTGCCCTCTTGCTCTCTGCCCATCCCCTGTCCGAGCAGTCCCTGCTTCACCTACATCCTGTGCCTAAGACTGACCTTCCTATGTACTTGGCCCAGGCCTCAGCTGGTGCCCGTTCTTATCAAAGGTGCAGCGAGGGGCATGGGCCTCTGCTGGTTTCCCTGGTAACTAATGAGCACGCCTGATGTCAATCCCCCTGTAACTGGTAACCTCCCCCTGCCCCCATGCTGCCCTGTCCTGCCCCCCCCCCCCCCACACAGTGGGGTATGGCTCCAGGACCCTGCTTCAGACGCGTTGGCTCCCCATCACTTAAACTGTCGATGTCTCTGTTTCCAACTCCATGCTCTTTCTTTGGTCTTGAAGCTGGGCAATTGCAGGCCTTTCAGCCCTGTGGGGTGCGGTCCAACAACTTGAAATTGCCTGCGTTTTTTCATTTTATCTGTTCTGATGGGTGTATTGTGGTTTTCATGTTTTTTTTTTTTCTCTCTCTCTTCTTTTGCCCTTTTTTTTTTCAATTGAGTTGACTACCTTTTGCTTACTGATTTGTAGACACACTTTACAAATCCTGCATACTCCGCTGAGGGGGTGGTGGCTCAGTGGTAAAGAATCCTCCTGCCGACGCAGTAGATGTGGGTTCGATACCTGGGTTGGGAAGATCCCCTGGAGGAAGAAATGGCAACCCACTCCAGTATTCTTGCCTGGAGAATCCCATGGACAGAGGTCCATGGAGTTGCAGAGAGTCAAATGCAACTGAGCAACTAATCACACAGAGTCCCCTGAAGTATTCTTCCAGAAATATAAATGCATGTTCACAATACAGAGAAACCAGTGTCTTTGAGCAGACAGAGCCTCAGGGAGAAAATTGTAGATGGTGAGCTCTGCCTTGGCAGCAGCTGGGCTTCCCAGAACTGGAGCAAAGGTTGCAGGTGCCAACGCCACTGTAGGGTCACTTCCAGGAAACATGGGCATAAGTTGAACTCACCCCAAGGGACGTGCGAGTCTGTTACTTACTAGACAGCTTTTTTTGGTTGCATCTTCCAAAGAAAGTATGTCTGAGAGCAAGTTGTGGAAGGAGGCAACCTTCAGGGTGTGGTCCACATTGTTCATGCATGCGTCCTTAGTCACTCAGTCGTGTCTGACTCTTCGAGACCCCATGGGCTGTAGCCCACCAGGCACCTCTGTCCATGGAATTCTCTAGGCAAGAACACTGGAGCAGGTCGCCATTTCCTCCTCCAGGGGATCCTCCCAACTGAGGGATCAAACCTGTGTCTCTTGCGTCTCCTGGGCTAGCAGGCAGGTTCTTTACCACTAGTGCCACCTGGGAAGCCCATGTGATTTGTGGGCAAAGCAAGCAAGTTTCATGTCCGGCTGATGACTTGCTTTAGAAGGAGCCCCACCTGACACTAAGCAGAATCCAGGCCTTGCTTCACTGTTGGGGAAGCAGTGACAGAGGTTCACTCAGATGAATATATACGTACTGGCCAGGGTCACTCCAGGGTTAGCCCTTTCAGGTTAGGCTGCTGGGCGTCAGGAGGGCTGGAGACTCTCAGGGGTGCCCTCAGCCTCGGGTTATAGAGCCGGTGTCCGCAGCGTCCAGCAGGCTGCCCGGGGGTCCTGTTCCTTCCACAGTGACAGTCATTCACCCACCCGACCGGCTCCTGGAGGATACGAGCAGTCGCTTGGAGAACAGACTTGATAAAAGGCAGGAACACCTGCAGGTTTGGCCTCATCTAACAATAAAGCAAAACTGCTCAAAACCAGACTGACACTTTTTATGCGTTTTGACCCTGGCATAATTTGTGATGACTGTTTAAAGCTGTCATTTAAACTGAAGCCATTTTCACATTGCAAGAAAGGTCTGAGTTCCTAAGAAGAAATACTTTAAGTTGAAGGCAGTGCAAAATCCCCAGGCATCGCCGGCAGTGATACAAAGCAGCCGGTGGCGAGTCCCTGGGTGCAGGGGCCGCAGCCCTTTCATGTCTGTCACAAGCCTGGCTTTGTCATCGCCAAGGTCAGTCCCGGCCCCTCGCGGTCACATGCTGCCCCAGGCTGCAGGCTGCAGGCTGAGCAAGCTGCCTCAGACTCTCTCATTTCCTTTTGCCTTTGGCTCCAGAGACCCAAGTTCCTTTTCTCCTTTGCCTTTGCTCCTTGGGTAGGGATTTAAGCTGTGCCCTGAGGTTTTCTCACTGTCCCACGCCTTCCTATTTAGTGCCCAGCACCTGGTCCCTTTCAAGTTTTTCTCTTACCCCTCCTTTTCTTCACCATTCATGCAGTGTTTTTCCTCATCACTATTTTATGAATTCTTCCTTCTTAAGGAAAAAAAAAAAGTGCTGGAAGTCTTTCAAATACTTGAAGCTCGTTTGGAACTGATGAGCCCACCATGCCCTTCACCTCTCCCCCAACCCCACCCCTCTGCTTAGCAGCTGCCAGGCTTTTTCCTTGTCCTGGGACCCCACCCTTGGCTGGGGTTGCACTGCCATGACAACCAGCAACCTGCCAGTCAGCTAGCTCAGAGTGTGCTTGCTCAGGCCTGGGACTCTGGCCCAGCCTGAGGACCCTCCTCAGCATTACCGGAATCATCCCCGTTCAGTGCTCCCCAAGTCCTGGCGGGATCTGCCAGCTCTTTGCGCACTGATCTTGGCAGCTCCTTGTCTCAGGGCGAAGCCCATGGCTGGGTGAGGGCCCACAGAAAGTGATGAGTCTTTTTTCTGCAGGGAACTGGTCAGCTCTCTGTCCTCAGAGTAAGTTTATCCAAAAGAAGGACTGCCTTAAGCAGCCATGATGGTCACCACTTGGCCCTGATGTTGGAGGTGGGGTGGGGGATAGGGGGAGTTGGAGAGGAGAGAAGGACTCTAAGAAGGTAGAGGGGGGAAAAACTGGACTGATTTTGTGCCTCATTTGCAGGGGCAGTTTTTATTCTGTTGTGACATTTTGCCATCTTAAACCATAGTAGTTTTGATCTCAGGTGGCCTCGGCCTGCAGCAGCTTGAAGTAGAGCTTCAGTTCCCAGCCAGGTCCAGCAGTGGCAATGAGAGCTCGGAATCCTAGCCCTTTAGACCAATGGTCAGTTGACAAGGCCCTGGCCCTTCAGCTTTGCAGAAATGAATTCCCACAAGGAGACGGAATGTAGTGAAACAAGTAAAATGTTTATTAGGAGGAAGAAGGGTACCTGTGGATAGACACCCCCGGGAGGGCTCAGAGAGCACTGCACCCTCGTGATGGTTTAAATCACTTTTATGGGGCATTTCTTCCGGGTATCCTTTGGCCAGTCATCTTGCTCCACCTGGCTCTGAGTCTGTATTTGGTTTAGCTCAGGGTCCTCCCCTGTGTGTGCATCTCTCAGCCAAGGTGGATGCCAGTGAAGAGGCCTATGGGTAGTTGACATCACCTCCTATGGAGTGGCGGCCCCTCTTTCAACCTCCAAGGAGACTCACTGCACGTGTGGAGTCGGGGAGGTCTCCTTGACTTTGACAGTGAGGAGCACATCGTCTCTGTCTCTTATCTGGGCAGGACAAGGCTCCTCGCTGCTCCTGCTCTTTGGGAGTTTCTGTCCATGGGAGGCCACCACAGCTGCCCAGCCTGGGGCCCATCTGTCTCCAGCCTTAGTTTCACCAACGTAATAGTTCCTCCTCCGAGGGAGGGGTTCCTACCCGGGGCCAGGGCAGTGTCTCTCTTGAATGCTTCTTATCAACCACCCTGAACACAGCATGGATGGATCACATGTAAGCCACTTTGTTACTTTGTAAGCTCACTGGCACTGGTCACTGGGGACACTCCAGAGGCTGCTGGGGGAGCAGTCAAGGAGTGAGGTCACCTTTGCCAGGACAGGCTGTCCCGTGCCGCCCCAGAGGCAGAAGCTGACGCTCTGACCTGAAGATAAAACTGCTTTTGATCGACGGCTGTCTGGGCACTTAGAGATCAGGAAGCAAAAGGCCTTACGCTTCACCTGCTGTGACTTTGCTGCTAACAATGCTGAGATTAATAGCCAGCCTCAGACCGAAACTCAGTTTCCTCCCAGACTGCAGAGGGAAGCAGGGGCAGCTGGAGACAGGGTCGCTGGGGCTGGTGCAACTCGGGGACGGCAAAACCAGCCCAGCCCCGCGTGTCCACCGACTAATTAGGAAAAGGCCCTGGACTCGACAGAGCTTGGTGGTGGTTCTCAGCCACTCAGGAACCATGAATTTGGAACATTCACCCAATTCCCCAAAGTGTCGACTTACTCTCTATTAAATGAGAGTATAAAGATGACAGGTGGCGCTGGTGGTAAAGAAGCCACCTGCCAGTGTAACGGACGGACACAAGAGACATGAGCTTGATCCCTGTGTCAGGAAGATCCCCTGGAGGAGGAAATGCAACCTGCTCCAGTATTCATGCCTGGAGAAACCCATGGACAGAGGAGCCAGGCAGGCTACAGTCCATGGGATCGCCAAGTCAGACACAACTGAAGCAACTTTCATTTTCACTTCAAGATCATATACGCAAGGGCCGGCCAGAGACAAACAGTGGCTGGGAGGGTACATCTCCCCCCGCATCTGGGGCCGAAAAGAGGGCAAGTCCCTGGGAATCAGGTGAGTGCCGTTGCCAGGCCTGGATCTGGCCGCCCGGCCGCCCTCGCCCGTGCTATGCCCCAGGTCCTCTGAGGCCCCGCTGTGAGCGTACTCAGTATCCTCTGGTCCCTCTGTGACACTCCTTGCCACCCGCAGTCAGGAGAGCCCTACATGAGCCCTGGATGGCACAGGCAGGCGTCCTAGCCCATGGCACAGAGGAGGACTCTCAGGACGGTCTGGGGGCCGAGTGGTGACAGAGACTCAGGCTCCCCCGTGCTCCGGCGGCGGGAAGCTTGCTTACTCCTTGCCTGGCAGCTCAGATGAATGTCCCCCACCCTGGCTCCCGCGTTCCTTCATCGCGGGCGGTATTTCTCAGCCCTGGGTTGGTCTCTGCACTCAGCTCTCTTGCAAAGGCATTTCTCACGCTCGGTTTTGGACGGCTCGTCCCTCTCTGACCCCTGCCACCGCAGACCGGCTGTGTGGTTTCTGAACATCGCACCACTGACTCTCCAGGTGTGCTCTTGGTGGACTTTGACAAAATGCAGCGCACCTTACCATCCACTCTGGAGTTCGAGGCTGGTGAGCTCCTCGCTCCCGGAGCCTGACTGCCTGCAGGTTCAGACAGGACCAGCTTCCTGAAAGAGAAGCCTTGGAAAAAAAAAAAAAAAACTTTCAACAGAATGCCTGGTGAGAATGGAACACAGCCCGGCGGGGACTGTGGAGACTCAGGTAGCCCTGAGTTGGCTTCTGGGTGCCTCAGATTCGATGTTATCAGACCTGTGGACTCAAAGCAAATACATATGTGAAAATCCAAGGTGGTCCAGTGGTTAAGACCACCTTCCAATGCAGGGGGTGCAGGTTTGATCTCTGGGAGGAGAGCTAAGATCCCACATGCTTCATGGCCAAAAATCCAGAACGTAAGACAGAAGCAATATTGTAACGTTCAATAAAGACTTTAAAAAATGGTCCACATTAAAAATTTTTTAATCTAGAAAAGAAAAAAAAAATTGGAGAGCACTTGAGAGCAAGGGCAGTTTCAGTTTCTGTAAATGTCTCTGACCCAGAGCAGACATTCAGTGACCCTGACAATAAATGTGTCTGGCCAGAAAAAAATGAACGTAGGGGCGGGAGCAGGGAGCGAGGGAGAAAAGGGAAGAAGAGCGAGCAGGGCCTGTGCAGAGCTGGAGCAGATCTGTAGGCATCTGGATGGATACCCAGACACTCGTAAACCACAGCCCTGCGAAGTCCTTGAAGAGATGGTCTTTCTGTTTCCTACGGAGACAGAAATCTTTACACTCACACAAGCTTCACGTCATATTGTAACTTGAGAATTTAGCATTAACTGCTACACAGAAAGCAAATGTAACTCACTCGTGGAGACACAAACTGCACTGTTGTACTGTTTTGACCTATGAATGCAAAGTGCATAATAAATGGTGAATAAGAAGCACAAGCTGGAATCAAGATTGCCAGGAGAAATATCAATAACCTCAGATATGCAGATGACACCACCCTTATGGCAGAAAGTGAAGAGGAACTAAAAAGCCTCTTGATGAAAGTAAAAGAGGAGAGTGAAAAAGTTGGCTTAAAGCTCAGCATTCAGAAAACAAAGATCATGGCATCTGGTCCCATCACTTCATGGGAAATAGATGGAGAAACAGTGGAAACAGTGTCAGACTTTATTTTTCTGGGCTCCAAAATCACTGCAGATGGTGACTGCAGCCATGAAATTAAAAGACACTTACTCCTTGGAAGAAAAGTTATGACCAACCTAGATAGCATATTGAAAAGCAGAGACATTACTTTGCCAACAAAGGTCCGTCTAGTCAAGGCTATGGTTTTCCAGTGGTCATGTATGGATGTGAGAGTTGGACTGTGAAGAAGGCTGAGTGCAGAAGAATTGATGCTTTTGAATTGTGGTGTTGGAGAAGACTCTTGAGAGTCCCTTGGACTGCAAGGAGATCCAACCAGTCCATTCTGAAGGAGATCAGCCCTGGGATTTCTTTGGAAGGAATGATGCTGAAGCTGAAACTCCAGTACTTTGGCCACTTGATGCCAAGAGTTGACTCATTGGAAAAGACTCTGATGCTGGGAGGGATTGGGGGCAGGAGAAGAAGGCGATGACAGAGGATGAGATGGCTGGGTGGCATCAACGACTTGATGCGGTTCATGGGGTCACAAAGAGTTGGACACGACTGAGTGACTGAACTGAATCAAACTTGCCATTAATTAAAATGGCAACTAAGACCTGGTGCAGCCAAATGAATTTTTAAAATAAATACATCAAAATAAATAAAATAAATCTGCATGTCATTTACTTAAAAAAAAATAAAAAAGAACACTTGGCATCGATAGTTTTGGTTGGGAGAAGAGTTAAGGCCCACAATCCTCAGTGATGGCTGGAGGTCAGCCTTTACCCATTGAGAGGTCAGCCCAGCACACCGGCTCATTTTCATTTTCAGCTTTTACTTCCTTCTTCTCCCTGTGATTTTACCCAGGGAAATAGCCCTGCCTGTCACCCAGGAAACTGGCTGTCACGCTGTCAGGTGGAGATGGGTAACCCCCTACCGGGTCACATTACAAATTCACATTTGCAGCTGGGCTCCAGTGACCAGACAGAAAACAATTCTCTTGATGCCCAACCCTACCCACCTGGCCTCCAGAGGGCCGGGCTGTCAGCGGGATCTGCCTGTTTAAGCTGTGAACACGCCAGTCTCTCCTCTTAAGAAGCAGGCCGCAGAGTGGTTTTGTTCTGAACAGAAAGGAGAAAGCAGCCTGATGCCCCAGGTCGTGAACTGCAAGGCCCTGGAATGCCTTCCTGATCACCAGTCCCAGGTTAGCCATGAACTTGAGACTGGGTGAGCTGGGGACAAAGGCCTTGGGTCCCACTTTAGTTATGTTAATTGAGAGGAAAGACAGGGTGAGCCCCTGACGGTGGGGCCAGGCTGCGGTGTCTGCGGCTGAGTCTTTATTCTGCGGCTTTGGCAGCGTGGCTGGGGACAGGGCCGAGCTCCAGCTGTATGCAAAGTGCGGCAGGGGGCTCCGGGAGGGGCCGGCCCATTGTCGCTGTGTCACCACTGCCCTTTAGTCTCTCCGCCTTTCTGTAACAATGGCAGCCAGCACCTGTGGCTACTGCTGCTGTTCTAAGCCCTCCGGCTGGTGAAAAGTCTTCACTCTTAGGACAGCCAAGGGTGGGCCATGTTTGTGCTCTGATTTCAGACTTGGGACCACAGGCTCCCAGTCTGCCAAGCTTCCCGCGTGGGAGGTGGGCCCAGTGGGAAGTGTCCAACTCCCTCCAGGTGGCTCCTCCATCGTCACTCACTGTCTACCCATCTGTCCCCTGCCATCGAGAGTGACCAGCCAGGTCTGGACCCAGAATTGCTGCCCCGCCCTGCTTGGCACTCAGTCCTGAGCACGACCAAGGCCGGTGCTTCCTATAGGACCATCTGGATCCAAGGAGAAGTCACCTCATCCTTGTCTAAAGAGAGACTGAGGATGTCCTGGTGGTCTGGTGGTTAAGAATCCGCCTTGCAGCACAGGGGACGCAGGATCGATTCCTGGTAAGGCAACTAAGATGCTACATGTCGCGGGGCAACTGAACCCTCAAGCCACAATGTGAGCCGAAGCCCACGTGCTCAGGACCCCATGAGCCTCGAGGAAGATCCCGCAACTAAGACCTGACAGAGCCAAACAATAAATTATAAAAAAATAAGAGCTGTATGTGTGTCGTATACAAGGAGAACAATGATGGAACCAATGAGTTTAACAGGCTTTTTAGGAGCAGCTCTGAGCAAGGTGATGCTCTAAGAAGATGGCAGCTGGGATTCCTGCCCGGGGGGCTAACGTTCCCAGTGCATGTGTGCTAAGTCATGTCTGACTCTCTGCGACCCCATGGACTGTAGCCTGCCAGGCTCCTCTGTCCATGGGATTCTCCAGGCAAGACTACTGGAGTGGGTTGCCCTTTCCTCTTCCGGGGGTCTTCCCCACCCAGGGATGGAACCTGAGTCTCCTGTGACCCCTCATTTGTCTCATCATGTCCGCTGCACTGCAGGCAGATTCTTTACCACTGAGCTACCAGGGAAGCCCATAAAATGTGACTTGTTTCCCTAAATTATGCATGCTGAGTTGATTCAGTCGTGTCTGACTCTGCAACACCATGGACTGTAGCCCACCAGGCTCCTCTGTCCATGGGATTTTCCAGGCAAGAATACTGGAGTGGGTTGCCATTTCCTTCTCCAGGGGATCTTCCTGACCCAGGGATCAAACCTGAGTCTCCTGTGACCCCTGCATTGCAGGTGGATTCCTTACCGCTGAGCCACCAGGGAAACCATTCCCTAAATCAGCGGTTGACTAAACTTCCTTAGGTTAAGGAAAGGTTTTAACTTATGAAAAGTTAGACCTTCCTTTACAAAATTGCCATCTTCTCTTTATAAAAGAGATGGGGAAACTTACAAAAGTGTTTCAATCCTGGATGTCAAACCTATGCATTTCATCATCCCTTGAAATTCTCGCCTGGAGTTATGGCCACAGGTAGCAACGTAGGTGGGATGCAATAGCTGTTGCTTCCTTTTTTCCTTCTAGAATTTCTCAGTGCTTATTTCTTTATTTTTGCTACACCATACAGCATGCAGGATCTTAGTTCCCTTACTAGGGCTTAAGCCCAAGCCCCCTGCAGTGGAAGCACAGTCTTAATTCTGTACCACCAAGGAAGTCCCTAGAGAGACTTTTCAATGTAAGCGGTGAACTTGCATTTACAAATAAATGGGGGCTGGCAAGGTCTGGTGGAAAGGAAATTATACAGAGATAAGGAGATACAGGAGGCTGATGCATAGTTTGGAGAAGGCAATGGCACCCCACTCCAGTACTCTTGCCTAGAAAATCCCATGGATGGAGGAAGAACCCTCATATGCTTTGTGTACTTTCATTTCTACTTATGACGCACAAAATCTTTATTTTTTCCCCCATAATTTAGTGAGAGTTTTGTAAACAACTGAAAGAGGGATTAACATATAAAGTATTTTCCCTCTTTTTTAAGACATCAGGTTTGAGGCCCCTGCTCCTCCTCTCTGAGCCCTCCTCCTTCCAAACCCACCCTCAACCCTGGTGCAAAGTCCCAAGAAGACTCAGGGTGCTTCGTGGAGGGGGGTGCGGGTAGGGAAAAAGGAAAGGAGTCCTCCCCAGGAGAACACATCCCAGTGCCTCATGCTGATTTTTATAAGCCATTGTCTCTGTTTATTTCCCCTTAAATTGGCCCAAAATAACACTCATGGTATGAATTCCACACCTTCAGTCAGCATTTGGATCACAGTTAACAATATGGTTTAGACCCTTAAGAGCAAGGTATAATTTTACACAGTCATAAGTTTTCTGTCACCTTTTCTGCAAAAAAAAAAAAAAAAAAAAAAGTCTGACAAATTGTGAGGAGGAGAGATGTGTGGCTCTTCCCTGGAGCCCTGAGCTGGCAAACCTGCTCCCGGAGGAGCTGGGTCTGCGGACACGCCCAAGTCCTGCGGTAACACTGGTGGTGTGGCTTTAAGGGGACGGATCGGGGCTCTGAAGACCATCCTACCCCCGCCATCCTCCCCACAGGCTTAACCAGAAGGCTCTTCCTGGTTCCCTAAACCCACCCACCCAGTCGAGTGAAACAAAAGTGATCTTTAACACAAAAGTGTTTGATTAAACAGCCTTTTCTTATCATATCTGGTTGAACAACGATCATTCAATAACCTTTTCCTTTTCCTATGAAACTTCCCCGTCAAGAGTGAAATTGCACTACATCTCAGACCCTGATCGTGACCATCTGCAGAGCTTGTTTAGGCTTGTTTAGCCCATCTTGCCCTGAGGCGGCCGTGGTCAACCTCCGTCTCACTGGGGGAAACAGATTCTCCAGGCCCATCGCAGGCCTTCCCTGGGAGATGGTGAAGGACGGGGAAGCGGGGCGTGCTGCAGTCCAAGGGACTGCAAAGAGTCGGACACGATGGAGCAACTGAACATCAGCCACAACCACAGGCCTATGACTGGGCCTGGGAATGGCCCTCCGGGTGATGCCGCCCCAAGGACTTGCGCTTATAAACGTGGCACCTTCCAGGCGCATCACTGGGCAGGTTGTATAAAAGTAGACACACCCATCCATAACCACGATTCCCTATTCTTCTTGACCCAGAAAGGCCTCGGTCTCCTGGATAAATATAAATTCTCCCACTGAAAAAGGCCTGGACAGGGACCCAGTGAAAAGCTGGCCTGAAGTTCAGACTTAGCTGGCAGATGTGTTTGGGGAGCAGCTGCCCCGTGGTAACCCCAAGCTGTCAGCTGCCCAGTTCCCCACTTGGAGGCGGAGGTTAACAAGCAGCCTGCCGAGACCTCCTGGTGGGGAACAGGCCCCAGCAAGTCAGCGAGGCTCCAATCTGCTGGCAGTTCTCAGCCTTGCAACACCTCCCCCCTCCCCAACTGCTCCAACACCTTTAGCCTGGGGATAATGTCACATCCCCAGGTCTTCCCAGGTGTTAAAGTGGGAAAGAACCCGCCTGCCAATGTGGGTTCAATCCCTGCGTCAGGAAGATTCCCTGGAGGAGGGGCTGGCAACTCACTCCAGGATTCCTGCCGGGGAATCCCAAGACAGAGGAGCCTGGTGGGCTACAGTCCATGGGATCACAGAGAGTCACACATTACTGAACCCCCATCAGGAAGCTCCAACTTGGCAGGTGGTAAAAGCTAACATTTTTCTCTAGAATGAGGAGCAGGAAAGGGACTTGACGGAGGGAATGCAAATTTGGAAGAGACAGAAGGGGCCATCTTCTTTCTAGACCGTCCTTCCCCAGCCCCTTCCCCTTTACCAGGGCAAGCCATTGGCCCTTTCCTCTGCCCCACAGCGCCCCCTCCCTGACACAGGGGAGCACGCCCACCAGGCTGACACGCAGGCTCCTTAGCAAGAGTCTGTGAGGCCAAAGCAATGATTAGTCATCTTCGTGTTCTCTGTGCTTGGCAAAATGTATTTGCTGAGTGAATGAAGCTTAACTAGGGCTGATTCAGCTGTTTGGATGGAAAATGGAGCCAGCCAGCAGGTCTGAGACCCGTTTCGGCAAAGCTTCCCAAATATAAAGGTTCCTCTTGGAATCAGCATGCTCACGTGTGCACACACACATGCACAAGCACACACACACACATAAGCACTGCTTTTAAAATTGAAGTCCAGTTGATGTACAATGGATTAGTTTCAAGTGCACAGCAAAGCGATTCACTTATATATACATACATTATTTTTCAGTCTTTTTCATTAGAGGTGATTAAAAGATACTGAATATAGTTCCCTGGGCTATGCAGTAATATGTAGTAGTGTGTATATGTTAATCCCAAGCTTCTAATTTATTCCCCCCCCCCACCGTTTTCCCCTTTGGTAACCATAGGTTTATTTTCCACGTCTGTGAGTCTGTTACTGTAAATAAGTTCATTTGTATCATTTTTTTAGATTCCACATACAGAGTCGGACATGACTGAAGCGACTTAGCAGCAGCATAAGTAATATAATATTTGTCTTTCTCTAACTCATTAATATGATAATCTCTAGGTTCACCCATGTAGCTGCAAATGGCATTATTTTGTGCTTTTAATGGCTGAGTAATATTCCATTGTATATATATATACCATATCTTCTTTATCCATCCCTCTGTTCGTGGATGTTTCGGTTGCTTCCATGTCTTGGCTATTGTACACAGTGCTGCTACGAACTCCTATGAATAGGAGTGCATGTATCTTTTCAAATTATAGTTTTGTCTGGGTGTATGCCCAGAAGTGGGATTGCTGGATCATATGGTAGTTCTGTTTTTAGTTTTTCAAGAAACCTCTATGCTCCATAATGGCTGCAGCAATTTACATTTCCACCAGCTGACACACACACATCTTGATGGTGGTTTCAGGTCAGTTAAAATTCCTTTAGCCTCCAAAAGCTTCAAGAGGCTGTCACAGGTAATTGCAATGCTCCATCCAAGTATAATTAGCTTCCTCTGCCTTCCCTCCAGACCATAAGTGGCTACTACTCACATGTGGAGTCATTGCTGTCCCCATCACTGAAGCAAAGAAAAATCTTGAGAATTCAAGCTGCATCATGTTAATCTGGTCAGTTCCTTAGGGGCTGCTCAGACATAGACTGTTGTGTTCCCAGCGAAGTGAATTTGCTAAGGAAGGGAGGAGGGTCAGTAAATGGGATATTGCATTCTCAGCTGAGTTCCAAGTTACCACCCAGGGACTGGCAGTGCCGTTTACATATAAACAGTGTAATTGCAGTGAGAGTCAGAGCTGGTGGAATTAGGCTGGCGCTTGATATGCTAATTACAACTCTCTCTAATCTCTGTAGGCTGTTTGCAAAGAGAATTTAGAATTGGAAAGAACTGAAACCCAGTGAGGATGACTTGCCCAAAGGTCACAGACAGGCCTAATTAATTGGAAATTTTCTGTGTGTTTCAAATGCATGAAAGGTCTTATATACAACATCTCATTTAATCCTGTAATGACTTTTAGATGGTATTTCAGCACTCTTAGCATCACGCTGTTGATGGAGGAAAGCCATGGGTAGTGAGTGAGATCCAGTATGGTCCTCTGAGATTTCAGCTGAGGTCCATCTTTGCTTACAGGGCAGAGCTAAGCCTGGGTGTCCCAGTTCTCGAACAAGCAAAGAACATATGGTGCCTAGATTCCATTATTCATATACATTAAAGCTGGTTTCTTAAGCCAGAAGAAAAAGAATCTTTATTTTCTATAAATGCGAGTTAGCCTTCCAGTTAGTTCCTGAACAAATTTACTACCCACAAGATATTTCTATTTCATCCCATTCAAAAGCTAATTGGCAACAATGGTTTTATTAATATTACAAATCAGGAGCAAAAGCTGTGTATGTTTTTTCCTATTTCCCCCTTCATTTGAGATTTGCAGTGTATTCAGTTGGGACTGATGTGACATGTACTCTGTCCTTTTGAAAATTCAAAAGGTAAACATTTACATCTACATATTTGGAGAGGAGTCCTTATACTTTTGTATAGCAAAGGTAATAAACACATAAATGCATGGATAAATAAATAAACACATTTCTCCTTTGATCAAGACATTTTTTAGCGACTAGCAGGGCATCTCTTAGACTTACCCTGAAATTTGTACCCACCCTGGTCCTGGTCCCAGTCCTGTTTTTTCATGCAAGATAAATACGGGAATAAAGGAAAACCATTCACATGCCATAAATCCTGGGCCAGCATTCCCTCCCTGAGCCAGCCAGCTAACAAATGGAAGCAGGAGGCAGTCATTGCCCAGAGGCCTGAAGAGAGCTGGATGGGGTTGTCAACTGAAAAAGAAACTACTCGACCTAAAAGTTGAGAAAATGTTTTGCTGAAAGATTTACTTTTGTTTTAGTTTTGAAGGATTCGCTATCAAAAGAAACCACTTGTCACACACAATAAACAATTTCAATATTTACTAGAGGATTATTTGGCTTCATTTCAACATGTGTGTCTGAGTGTGAAGTCGCTCAGTCGTGTCCGACTCTTTGCGACCCCATGGACTGTAGCCTATCAGGCTCCTCTGTCCATGGGATTTTCCAGGCAATAGCACTGGAGTGGATTGCCATCAATCATTAAAAAAGAGAGAAATAGTAACATTAGAGAAAAGTTAACAGCACATACATCGCCAAATCGGGCCAACCTACATTCAGACTAATATCATCATCAGTTACGGATTTGTGGGCAAAAATGCAACTCTGGTTTTATTTTAGCCTTGTTACAATGCTGTTTGTTTCACCTTGTGAGTCACAGGATTGCGTTAGATTCCTGGGGGTTGGCCAGACCTCCAGGGGCTCAAGAGCTCCAAGACCCATCCCTTTCTTATCTAAATTGCCTCCTTACTTGCTGTGCTTGTGGCTGAGGGCCTAAGAGCGGGCATCCTGTTTCCATCCCGAGTTCCCTCAGGGCTATGGGGCGGCTATAATGCAATGGCTTGCTGGCTACAGCATCCTTTTGTGTACTGACATAACAGCAGTATTTTTCATTCAAAAGGTACAGAGTGGAGCCAAGAGGTCGGGCTGGGGACCCAGAAGGGGAGATAATGTCTGTGCCTGGTATACAGAAAATGCTCATTGAAGTTTTGGGGGGAGCAGAAGGAGAATATTTATTTGGCTGCAGTGGGCTACAGTCCACAGTGTTGCAAAGAACTGGACACAGCTGAAGTGACCTAGCACACACACATTCCGAGTCTTAGTTGCGGTATGCAGGCTCAGAGTCGTGGCATGTGGGGTCTAGTTCCCTGACCAGGGACTGAACCAGGGCCCCCTGCACTGGGAACATGGAGTCAGCCACTGGACCACCAGGGAAGCCCCTGAATTGCCTCTTTTCTCTGTGTTTTCGTTTCTTCATCTGTAAAGCTGAGAACAAGCACGTCTAGGACCCATTATTCCTCTTGATAAGGTTCATTTGCTTCCTCCGTTAGAAAGCCTCGACAGACCTAATTACTTCCTCTATATGTTTCTATTCTTGTTTATCAAATTTGAAAACCAGAATAGCGATTTATTATTTTCCAGTGAGGAAGGTACTATCAAGCATATCCATTGCTTGCAGGCAGTTTTATATATAATAGCAAATAAAAACACCATAACACGTTGAGAGAGGGAGAAATAGTGGGTGAAAGGAAAAGCTGTTTTTTTTAGAACGTTCATGGCACTTTCCCCTGCTTTTTGAACAAGGGTTCCTGTTTAAATTACACAGCTGACCCTGAGTTCTGCTGGCATAGCACCATTCTTCCACTATTTTAATATTTAAAATGTCTTTTTCTTCATGACTTTCTCAAGAGCAGGGCCCAGTTCTTTTCATCTTTTAGGCAAATTCAATGCCTGTTGCAATATCTTTTGAAAGAATAAATGAAAGTGTGTAGAAATGAATGAAAGAAACAAATATTCACAGAACGGGTCACAGAGCATCTCTGCCTTGTTTTCCTGCCGAGAGCCTGTCACTGAGCCTCCTTCCTAAGGTGGTTTGCTGCCAGTCACGTCCATAAACCAGGGAGCTCAGTATTTGTGTTTTCCATGTCAGACAGCTTCTGTGAATTTTAAATGGTTTGATTCTCTTAACTTGGCTGAATTTTTATTTTTGTCTGTTTTTTACATGTTGTTTTCCCAAGAAGAAAGCTGGGGTTGGTGGATTCCAGTTGGATGAAAGGGTTCTGGCATCTTGAAGCTCTGCAGGAAGGGCCAAGTGCTGTGAAAATACCAGCTGTGGTTTAGTGAAGAAAGCTGTCTCTCAGTGGCATCTTTCAGTCCACTGTATGTCCATTTCAGGAGGTACAAGGCCCAAAATCCATGCAAAAATTACACACAGGGACTGTCTGTACATTTCAAACCTCTCAAAAAAATGCCTGCTCCCAGCATTTCTGAATTTACAAATTCTTTAAAGGGTATGAATCTGCTTTGTGGTTCATGTTGGGAAAGTTCCAGGCCTAGAGGACGTAGGAACTGCTGATGCATTTGATTTTGATTTCTTTACACTTTATCAGTTGAGATTTAAATGAGTTTCTATATGAAGAGAACTATAAGATAACTGAGCTTGTGGTCCATCTTTTCTCCCTGGAAGGATATACAGAAGTGATGTAGACGAAAGCTTTGGTTGCCATCATTTTTAGCGATTAAAGCACAAATGAAATCCAGAATGTTCTACGGGATAGAATATAGTCTAAGATTCTAGAATCTTACAGGGTGACTAGTTGAAAGGAGAGATTTAAGCAGAGGACAATTCTAAGTTGTTTTAAGTAATACGTCCCTTGAACTTGATACCTTTGTAGAAACTTTAAAGGGTGGGAGCAAGGAAAAAAGAAAAGGATTCATTTCTGAAAAAAAAAAAAAAAGCAGCAGCAGCAGCGTAGGAGCAAGGAAAGTGTTGTAGCCACATGTTTCAGGAAACAAACTTACTCAGAAGGACAATGCAGATAGTGGAGTGCAGCTTATTACACCACCGGCCTGAGGTAGAGTCTCCTCTTAGCCAAGGACCCCAACCAGTTTTTGTGAAAACCTTATATACCCTAAGCGTATGTGCCCAAACCTACCTCCCCAAAATTCCCTGAAACTAGTCTGAACAAAGAAAAAAGAAAGATACAATCAAAGTTAACCCATGACTCATATAGCATTTAGCTCAAAGTCCACAATCCGGCCCAAGCTGGAGTCCTATTTTCAAGATAGAGCCTGTTCTGTTTCCTCCTTCAAAAGAAAAGAAAGGCAACTTTTATGATTGTAAACACTGGATTGCCCAAAAAGGTTGTTTGGGTTTCTCTGTTTAAAAAAAAAAAACAACTCAGAGGAACATTTTGGCCAACCCAGTCCTTTTTCCCCTGGGGAGTTAAATCAGTTATTATAATAGGCAAAGATGCATTAACCAACCACCTACTGTGTGCAGATTTCTGTACTGCCCCGTGGCTCTGCGCTACAGAAGGTTACAGTCCATGGGAGAAGTGTGAATAAATCTATAGCACCGAAAGCAGCCCCTCTGCCCAGATAAGAATTTCCTCTACAGCATCCTTGAAAGGTGACCCCTGCCTAGACAGCATCCTTCCAGAGACCATTCAGTGGTACTTCTGGAGACAGCCCTAGTTCACTCATCTTTTTACATATATATGTGATTGGCTGACTGATTTTTGGCTGTGCTGGGTCTTCGCTGCTGCGTGTGGGCTTTCTCTAGTTGCAGTGAGCGGGAGCTACTCCCCACTGTAAAGGCTGCTTCTCTTGTTGCAGAGCGCAGGCTCAGTTGCTCTGCAGCACGTGGAATCCTCCTGGATCAGGGATGGAACCTGTGTCCCCTGCATTGGCAGGTGGATTCTTATACACTGTACCACCAGGGAAGGGCTTTCACTTATCTTTGTAGGGACAAAAGCAATTACAGCCTTCAAATTCTACTTGAGAAGCCTCCTGCAGAAAAAATAGAAATTAATAAACACAATTTCAGTTCACAGCAGAAAGGATTTGGGAGTTCATGAAATCACGGACCTAGATTATAAAATGGCATCACGCTGATGCCAAAGATGACATCCTTGCTTCCCTGTGGAACAAAAGACATTCTCAAAAGACATGTGGAGCTAAAAGACATTCTCTTCATCTCCAAAATAGGCTTCAATCTGGGCAATGAGTAAGCAGATTTAGCTGCTCAGAAGATGTACAGCCTTTATATATATTGATAGTTTTTTTCTATATTTATGCAGTCTTCTTCAAGGAGAGACAAGGCCCCTTCAATCACAAAAACTGTTTCACACATTGATGTATTTGCAAAAACAGAGAACGGCTGGTATGTTCACTTTCATCTGGATTTCTTGCCTTGTGCAGACAGTCATAATTATCAACTCACCAGGAGCTCACACACCATGGCTGGTTTATTGTTGGGTTTATCAATCATGGCAGTGGAAGGGTGGGTACCATGGGGAGTCCTCAGTAGGATATTGATTCTGACCCTTGTTGGATGACTTGGGGAGGGTCCAACAAGGTGGGGCTCTGCTGTCGACCAGATGCTGTCAAGAAGTGGGGGCAATTCTACAATTGTGTATCTTAATAAATCTTACCTGGAAGGAGGGACCACTTGAGCAGGACAGAGGCTGTAACTGGTAAGAAGCAGCAGGTTGTATAGCTGGGAGAAAGAAGTATTTGGTCATTTCCATGGTTTAGGAAATGTTCGTGCTCTTTCATCTATGTTCAGACAGACTACAGAGTGATCTTGTCTTGATCCTTCTCGGTCCCAGAGTGGTCTTCTCTGATGGTGAGGTTCTGTGACACTCTGTGTTTAACAGGAGATGACAGGGCTCAGCTTTGAGAGCCAGGCCAGATCCGAAGAACCTGGAGGCCGAGGTGATCTAGAAGCTGGCTCTGGTACCCGGATAGCTTTCCTCCTCCTCATAACATTCTCTATATGAGATGCTGAGCCCCATAAAGGCAGATGCCACTTTTTTTCATCCCTACGATTCCCAGCCTAGCATTTTAGACTAGCATTTTAGAAGGTGTTCAATGATAATCTTTGGTTTGTTTGTTTTTTTTTAATCGAAGTATAGTTGATTTACAGTGTTGTGCCAGTCTTTGTAATCTCTGAATGATTGAGTATATACAGGCTATGCAGAGTCTTGAATGGGCTTCTCTCCCAATTATCTTTTTAAAAAGAGATAAACGGTGTGAAAAGAGTTCCTGTTTTCTTAGCATTGGTGGATGTAAACATGAGTCAGTCTGATCCGATCTGGAGACATTCTTACCTTGAGGAATGGATGTTACCCACAGGCAACTCGATAGCCTGAGCCACCTGCCTGGGTCCGGTTCATGTCTGTTGCCTCATGTAATTCATAAATGTCCCCATTCATTGTCAAATATTCTACACTCTGGATGATAAGTTATATAATCACCATAAATATAGTTGCGAACCTCTTAACTATGGAAAGGAGGCCTGCTTTGGAACTGCAGCCAGTGGATACCAGGCATGGGGATTTCTAGATAGTGGCTAATGAGCGAGAGGATTGCAGTGCTTCCTAAGGCCTCTCTCTCAGCTCAAATTCCTTGTGTGTTGTTGTTCAGTCAGTAAGTCTTGTCCAGCTCTTTGTGACCCCCATGGACCATAGCCTACTAGGCTCCTCTGTTCATGTTATTTCCCAGGCAAGAATACTGGAGTGGGTTGTCATCCCTTTCTCCAGGAGATCTTTCTGACCCGGGGATCAAACCCGCATCTCCTACATTGCAGGTGGAGTCTTTACCACTGAACCACCAGGGAAGCCCTCAAATTCCTAAATCCTGTTATTTAAATTTTTAAAGAGGGAAATATGAAATGGACTTATCCTAAGGAATAAGACTGTGAATCACTTAAAAACTGCTGCAGTAGGGTAATCAGGAACATGTCTAACATTTGTCATGTTTATTCCATGCTTTAATTATATTATTCTTCCATGAAAATTAGTTTGTATATTTTTTCTGAGAATCAACAGAGGTGACTTACAGTTTCCTATGGATAATCCCATGTTGATAATTAAAATGGCACTGAAAAGTTTACCCCAGTCCTTAGGTACATATGTAAAGCTTCAGGTCAACTCTCTAATTTTATAGATTTTGTCTCAAAGGCCCAGGAAGACTGAATTCTTTTGTCCAAAGTAACTGAACAAACCACTGTGACCAGACAAACCCACAATGTTCTGTATCTTCATTCCTAAGATGTGCTTGACAGTAATTTTATATAGAATTAATCATTAAAATGTATTTTGGGGACTTCACCGGCAGCCCAGTGGTTAAGACTCCACAGTTCCAATGCAGGGATCCCTGGTTGGGGAAAGAAGATCCCACAGGCTGTGTAGCGTGGCCAAAAAATAAAAAATATGCCTTGTATGTGATTTTTTTTTCCATGTGGGCTGTTAGTTCCACAACCAGGGGCTGAACCTGGGTCACTGGCAGTGAAAGCTCAGAGTCCTGACCACTGGACGGCCAGGGAAGTCCCTTGCACATGTGATCTCACACAGGGTTCTGTCTCCTGGATTAGTCAGGAAATTTATCCCATAAGCACTCTCTGCTATGAAACCTACACACACCTGTTCCATTTCTGCTTTCCATGTGAAACTACTCTTATTTCGTATGAAACGATGAGCATTGAAGTTGGGCTGAAATGCTCCAATCAGCAAGAGGAAAGTCGTTATTGGCATATCTCCATTTCTGTTCTGAAAGGTTGTAACTCTTTAAGTAGGTAAATAAACAATGGTTAATTACAATGAAACAAGATATGCCTTACATTTAAAAATCTGCATGAGGAAATGAGCAACATTCTAAACTAAAGGGGTGACAATGTAAGTCATTAATTTTCCCAATCAGGAAAGATACTTTGATCAGTTTTCATTTACTTATTCACTATTATTATTATTTTGGTGGCACCATGTGGCATGCAGGAACTTAGTTCCCTGGCCAAGGATTGAACCCGTGTCCCTATATTGGAAGTACAGAGTCTTACCCACTGGGTTGTCAGGGAAGTTCTGAACTTTCCTTTTTTTCAGCAATATATTTTCAGTGGACATCAAGCTGAGAATCTCACAATCATTAAAAAATAATTTTACAAATTTTAGAAGTTATGTTGTAAGAGGAAAGGAATCAGATTTTTTTTTCAAGTGTAGCAAGCATGCATAAGGGAATACTGCTTCCTTCATTTAAAGGACATGTCTTAGAATCACCAACCTCCTCTTCCTCTCTGCTTGGAGGGGATACCTAGATTCTGCTATTTTCTTCCTGCGGGGAAGAGGTGCCATCCCAGAACTCACCACGAGGGGGCACCCTCCACAATAGCTCAGCTCTTTCTCTTCAGAAGTCTCAGCACGTTGCCTAGCTTGCTCTTACAAATGCCCTTTACTTTTGTGAAAGAGTCAGTGTGAAATCTCTTCCCGAAATATGTATTTTTAAAGATAAATATAATTCACTATAGTAATATAAAAGAGAAATAAGAAGAAAGTTGTTTAAAATATGTATTTCAACATAGTTGTTGTTCAGTTGTGAAGTTGTGTCCGATTCTTTGTGACCTCGTGGGTTATAGCTCACCAGGCTCCTCTGTCCATGGGATTCTCCAGGGAAGAATACTGGAGTGGGTAGCCATTTCCTCCTCCAGGGTATCTTCCCATCCCTGGGAATGAACCCGCATCTCCTGCATTGAAGGCAGATTCTTTACCACTGAGCTACCAGGGAAGCCTTTAAACAAACTTACTAGGTGATTATTCCACATTCTAAAATTTGAGAATGAATGCCCTAAGGGAAATAGTACCACTTAAAAGTAATATCATAGACATTTTCTGATATAAGATGTCAAAAATTTTTATAAATTTATGATTTAAGTAAATACTGCTTTTTGTCTTTAAGCTTCAGGTGTTCAACATATAAAGGTTACAAATACACTAGAAAATATATACAAAGAAGTACTTAGATGTTATGCATAGAGACAACTGCTAAAATGCAAATACAGGTGTGTTGTATTGATGATTCAAATAATTTGAGTGGCACTGCCATTGCTGATGAAATGATCAAAGATGAAAACCTCATTGTAAACCTCCAAATAAAATGAAGTCTAGTCTTGATTTCTATTGCAGCTGCATGCCTTTTGGGAAAAAAAAGTATATATTGGGGCTTCCCTGGTGGTCCAGTGGTTAAGAATCCACCTTGCAATGCAGGGGACACAGGTTCAATCCCTGGTCCAGGAAGATTCCACATGCACGGCGCAACTAAGCCTGCACACTACAACTAGTGAGCCCAACTAGTGAGTAACAGCTACTGACGTCTGCACGCCCTGAGCATGTGCTCCACGACAAGAGAGGCCGCTGCCTGAGAAGCCTGCATGCAGCAGAGACCCGGCACAGCCAAAAACAAATAATTAAAATTATTTTTTTAAGTATATATGAATACTAAAACAACACAAAAAACACTGCCTTATATGTGAAAGTGTGTTTAGGTGTGAAGCAGTGCTATAGGTTGAACGTTGGGTCCCCCCAAAGTGAAAGTGAAAGTCGCTCTGTGGTATCCGACTCTTTGTGACCCCATGGACTATACAGTCTATGGAATTCTCCAGGCCAGAATACTGGAGTGGGTAGCCTTTCCCTTCTCCAGGGGATCTTCCCAACCCAGGGATCGAACCCAGGACTCTCACATTGCAGGCGGATTCTTTACCAGCTGAGCCACAAGGGAAGCCCAAGAATACTGGAGTGGGTAGCTTATCCCTTCTCCAGAGGATCTTCCCAACCCAGGGACTGCAGGTGGATACCAACTGAGCTATCAGGGAAGCCCAGGTCCCACTAAACCTCATGTCAAATTCTAGTGCCTGAGGTGGATGGTGTTAGGAGGTGGGGCCTTTGGGCGGTGATTAGCTCAAGATGGTGGAGGCTGCAGGGTTGGGATTAGGGTCCTTATAGACAAGGCCCCAGAGAGATCCCTTGCCCCTTCTCCAGGTGAGAACTCAAAAAGATGATGGGCTCTCCCCAGAACTTGACTTTGCTGGCATCTTGAGCTCAGACTTGCAACCTGCAAAAGGTGAGAAGCAAATGTCTGTTACTTACAAGCCCCTAGTCTGTGAAATTCTGTCACAGCAGCCAGCCTGGACTAAGTAGTTAGGCCCTAGGCTCAGATAATGGTAGCAGTTTTTTTTTTTTTTTTAACCTTTGTGAATGTTTCAGGAGGACTTTGGGAGGTTGTGCAGTGATGGTTAGGGGAAGGGGCAGTTCTCTGGGAATATTGCAAAACATACAGCATCCCGACTCCCCTCAGAAAGTCAACTCGTGCTCCCGATCCAATTTTTGCAACAACAAAAAATACCACAACAAACTTCCCAGATACCCCACCAGGGAACTCCCTCCTCATGAAGAACCACTGCTCAGGAGCAAAGAGCCTCCTTCCGCCTGCATGTAGCTCCTTGCTCCAGGTTCTCAGATCACAGGGATGCCTACCACCTCAAGACTGGGTCTAGGACAGGCCTGGACACTGCACATTGTCTACAGTTGGAGCTTAACTGGCCAAGCCTTCATCGTGGTCTTTGCCTCTCTTATCAGCCAGAATCTCCCACCAGCTTCAGAAGGACTTTCACCTGGAACCAGGAGGAAGTGCAATTGACAAGCGTGGAGCTGTGTTAGAAACTAACTTGGGGTTTCTCAGGTGTGGTCAGAGGGTCATCTGCATCAAAGGAATTTGTTAAAAGTTTGGATCTCAGGCTCCACACCACACTTTCTCAATCAGAGCTCCAGGGCCTGTGGCCACAGAACCTATAACAAACTCCCCAGGAGACTCTGATGTCCTCAGGGTTTATGGGCCTCAGAAGTCATCAGGAACCACCACGCCACACACAAGGGCCGGTCTGGTCATGTGAAGAGGTCTGGGGGCCCCTGTAGGGCTAGCCCGCATCAAGCCCCATGTGGCATTTTGGCTGTAACCCTGCAGGGGCATCTGGGATGCTGGGATGCACTGGGACCCCCAAGCGGGCCCCCTGATTTCCCATTGTCCCTTTTCAACCTCAACATTCCTGAAATGCCAAAAAAAATAGCACCTTCTGTTAAGTTTCTTCTCTTTGCTCTTTTTAAAGAGGCTACTTTTTCAGACTTAGATCAGATGAATTCATATTCTGAATATGCCTTTGTGTTAAAATAAGAGGGAACAACTGAAAAAGAGGTAAGTGCTGTGGTCAAGGTTTTTAGGTTACAGATGTTCTTCGGGTGACTGTTGGCCACAGGCAGTTGTATGTTTTCCCCTCTATGAGTCAAAAAATATTTTATTCCACTTTATATAACTCTGCAAACAGACTAGAATTCTCTCACTCCAAGTTTGCTTTGCTTACATTTTAAGGTATTGGAGATTATTCCACTGGTATTGGTGGCTCAGATGGCCAAGAATCTGCCAGACAATGCAGGAGATGTAGGTCCCTTCCCTGGGTCAGAAAGAGCCCCCAGAGGAGGAAATGGCAACCCCACTCCAGCGTTCTTGCCTGGAGAACCCCACAGGCAGAGGAGCCTGGCGGGCTACAGTCTGTGAGGTAGCTGAGTCCGACACAACTGAGTGAGCACTCATTCCAGAGCAAAGTGCTTTAAAGGCTCCTTTAAATAGCAAACCCCTGATGCCTTTAGACTAACTTGATTAACAAGAAAAAACATTATTTCAAAATCACCTGTGACTTTAAAAATATTCATGATGCAAGCAGGTGTCCATGTGCACCTGTAATGCACTGCCTACTGGGAACAGAGACAGCGTTCCTCCTCGCCAGTGTCCAGTGGAAAGAGTCGCCAGGCTCATCGTTCAGAGGACGAAGTTTGACTTATTACCTGAGGGAAAGGAAGCAGGCGACAAAGCTGGCTGATATTTTTGGAAAACTAGCTGACTGCAACATTTTGAGCTGGCCCTTAGCAAGATTAGATGTGGTGTGAGGAGCTGGCAAGCTTGCGCTGAGTCTTGGATATAATTCCCGAGAAAAAGGAGGGTGTTGGAAACGTCTGGGTGTCTGCAAGAAGGTGGAGGAGAAGGTCCCAGAGTTCAAGGCGGCTGAGCTCCAGGAGGACTGACAGGGGCCACTTTGTGAGGATCAAACCACCTGCAGCCGGGAGCGTTAGAGCGCCCTCTGGGGACCGCTGGCGGGACCGGCGTGGGGGCAGGGCGCCGTCAGCCTTTTTTAGTGTTGTCACCGCCTGTCAATTTTCTGCAAATACCCCATGATAGATGACTGTGGTCTTCATAGCTATTGCATCAATGATGACTTCATCCTGCATTTTTTGAAGGAGGTGGCTAAGTAAGGTGATTTAAGTTCAAGATCACAGACTTTGGAGTCTAGTTTTCTTTTTTTTTGCATTTGTCTTTAATGTATATATATTATTGGAGTATAGTCGATTTACAGTGTCGTGTTAGTGTCAGGTGTACATCACGGAGATTCGGTGATACAGATAGATTCTTTTTCAGATTCTTTTCCCTTACAGGTTGTTTTTCCTTTCTCTTCACAGGTCTGTCCCCTTTTTTCCCTATTGCCACTACCACTGCCCTCAACTGTACTTTGGGCCCCAGCCACTAACTACTCCCTGTCACCTGCCTCCCTCTCCTGGCTGCTGGGATCCTTCTAAGCAGAGATTCCCCCAGTGGCTCAGATGGTAAAGAATCTGCCTACAATGCAGGAGACCCAGGTTTGATCCCTTGGTTAGGAAGATCCCCTGGAGAAGGGAATGGCTGCCCACTCCAGTATTCTTGCCTGGAGAATTCCATGGACAGGGGAGCCTGGAAGGCTAGGTCCATGCGGTGACAAAGAGTCAGACATGACTGACCGATCAACACTTTGACTTTCTTTAACTTTCAGCATCTTCCAGCAGCTCCCCGCATTGAGAATAACACCCAAATTCCCCATGGGACACTTGGTCCCATCTACCCTAAGGGTCGTCTTACCTACAACCTCTGCCCTGCACACATCCTGGGCACTCACTTACATATCCTGGGCGCTTACCTGGGCTCAGGGTCCCTGCCCCCCCCCCCCCCCCCCCCCCCCAGCAACTTGTAAGCACTGCCTGCCTTTGCCTCCAGCTAGACTGGCAGACTGACCCTTATTCCCTGGATATTTACCCATCATCCTGTTACCGAGTCCCAGCTCACTCTGCTCACCGCCTGACAAGCCAGTAAGTCCAGAGATGAGCTGTTGGCACAAGGAATAGTGAAAAGCTAGCAGCCCCAGAAGTCAATGGCCTACTGTCCCAAAGAGCCATCTCCCCCAAGTTAGGATTCAGACTTCTTTTATACTAAAAAGGGGAGGGGATAGAGACCAGTTTCTGGCCCAGCTCTGGAGGGAGGAGTGTTAATTTCTTCCTTCCAGCAGCCATTCACAGGTGGGGCCTGGCCAGGGAATCTTCTGGGAGCTTAACAAAGGTGCTGGAGCCTGACTCTCATTCCCTGGCAGGTGGGGTTCCTAAAGATGGGCAAGCCGTTATAACTTAAGCTCATAGCAACATGCCTTTAGTGATTAACTTGTAATAGAACAGGAAGGTTTTTATTACAATCCAACACCTGGGACAAAACCTGCACTCACTGATATTGAAAAGCACTTTACAGTTGACAGTGTTTTCTCATCCTTGATCAGACCCCACACTCAGATGGAGGTACTTTCTAATTGTACAGGGGCAGGAACAGAGGTTTGGAAAGGTCAGTGGCCCACGATAACTCTCCAGTGGCCTACCGGCCTCATTCTCCGAGGGGTGGGCGTGCAGGACTGAGGATTGCACAAGCCCGGGTGTGAGTCCGGGCCAGTGTGCACGGGCCACTGCACTGACCTCACCTCCCGCGCCCACGCCTCGTCCTTCAAGAAGACAGGAGTTCAGAGTCAGGCTTGTTCCGAGGGTGAAATGAAACAATGCCTGTGGGGCGTCTACTAGGGCCTGGCTAGCAGCCGACACTACACGTGAGTTCCCTTACTGACCCGGAGCTCGGCGAGCTGCGTCGGACAGCGGCTCTTCCCTGGGGCTCCAGAGGCCACTGGGTGCCAGCTGTGGAGCCCCGTGCGCCTTCGGACGCGATAGGGCGCTGCGGCGCTTGGGGTGGGGGGCGGTGGTCACACCAGTCCTCAAAGCAGTGTGACTTCGGCCCAGCTCCGGCGGGGCAGAACTCGGAGGCCCTGGGAGCCCGGGCTGGATGCAGGGGCCTGTGGCGAGGGGGTGGGGGGCATTGTTCCACGCCGGCACCCCGAGGCGCACCCCTCAGAGGGCACACCCGCCGCCTCCCCCGCCTCCAGCCTCCTCCCACCCCGACCTCCCCTCTGCGCCTGCCCCCTTCCTCCCTCCCCCAGCTCCCACACTGTCCCCTGAGCCCCCACAAGCACGAGGGTCCCAGGCGGCGAGGGTTGGGGGCCAGCACATCTTGCGCCGCCAGGGAGCGCAACCCCGCCCCCACCGCCGCGCCGGCTGGCGGGAGGCGGGGCATGCGCACCCGGCGGCGGAGGGCGGCGGGGGGAGGACACGGGCCGAGGCGGGCGGGGAGCAGGGCGGGGAGCAGGGCGGGCCGTGGGCGGGGAGCGGGGCGCTGGAGCGGGGAGCGCGCAGCCAGCGCCGCCGCCGGACTCGGGCTGGTGTGCGAGCCTGGCGCGCCGCTTGCCGGGGATGCGAGAGACTGGGAGCCACCGCGCCGGGAGAACGCGAGCACCGGTGACTTCGGCCCGGGGAGAGCCGGAGACGGCGGCGAACCCCGCAGGGATCCTCGGGGCCGGGGTGCGGGGCCGGCGGCCGCGCGGGAGCGCGGGGCGCAGACCGGGCGGGGCTGGCGGACAGTGATGAGCGGGCGCGCGGGGAGGCTGCACGCCGCCGCCGCCGCCCGGAGCATCCGCCGCCCGAGCTGCTGCTCGCGGCCCGGGCCCCGGCCATGGAGACGCTGAACGGCCCCGCGGGCGGCGGCGCCCAGGACGCAAAGCCGCAGCCGCCCGGCCAGCACCACCGCCACCACCACCTCCACCCGCTGGCGGAACGGAGACGGCTGCACCGCGCGCCCTCACCAGCCAGACCGTTTCTCAAGGACCTGCACGGCCGGCCTGCCGCCCCCGTCCAGGCCGCCCCCTCCTCGGGCCGAGCCCCGGCGCCCGCCGCCCCGCGCTCTCCCAGCCTCGCGGGCAAGGCGCCGCCCTCACCGGGGCCCCCGGCCGCGCCCGGCCGCCTCTCCCGGCGGAGCGGCGGCGCCCCGGGCGCGAAGGACAAGCCGCCGCCGGGCGCCGGGGCCAGGGCAGCGGGCGGCGCTAAGGCCGCTCCGGGCCCCAGGAGGGTGGCACGCGCGGCGCCCGCCGAGCCGCTGCCCCGGGTAGGGAAGCCACCGCCCGGGGCCGAGCCGCCGCCCGCCGCTGCCAAGGGCCGCAGAGCCAAACGCGCCTCCGGAGCGGTCCCCGCCCGCGCCGCCGGGCCCCGGGTCCCCGCCGTCGCCGTCCCCGCTGTGATCCTCGCCGTGACTTCCGCCGCCGGCTCCCCGGCCCCCGGCTCGCGCATCAGCCACACAGACAGCAGCTCCGATCTCTCCGACTGCCCCTCCGACCCTCTTTCAGACGAGCAGCGCCTGCTCCCCGCCGCCAGTAGCGACGCCGAGTCCGGCACCGGCTCCAGCGACCGGGAACCTCTGCGAGGAGCCCCCACGACCAGCCCCCCAACTCGGGGGGCGCCGCCAGACAGCCCCGAGCCCCCGGGACTCCTCGCCGCGCCCCCCGCCGCCTGCCTTGGGGGTCGGAACAGCCCCAGCGGGGTCCCCTCGGCGTCGCCGGGGCCGGGCGTGGTGGAGGATGTCGCGGGGCGCGCTCCGCCGGAGCGAACGGGTCCCGGGACCCCCAGGGAGCACGGGCCGGACGAGCAGCACCGGCTGGTCCCGGCAGCGGAGGAGGAGGAGCTGCTGCGGGAGATGGAGGAGCTGCGCTCGGAGAACGACTATCTCAAGGTGCGCGGCCTGCCCTGCCGCAGGTGTCCCGGCGGCGTCCCCAGGTCTGGGTGCGGGCGGGGACCCGCGAGCACCGGCGTCCCGGCCCCGAAAGCGCTTCCTCTCGGTGCCAGTCACTTTCCTGCGCCCGACACGCCGGGCGCTGGGAACTTGAGCCAAACTTGTGGAAGGAGCAGCAAGACCTGTGGGTCCAGCCGCTTCTCCACCCACTTAGCTTGATTTTAGAAAGTCTCGCGTCTTCTCGCGGATGCCTCTGCCCCAGTTGATGCTGCGTTAACTAGAGAGGCGGCTGTGACTGCTTTTTGGAGACGCAGTCGACCCCCTGCCCCCTCAGCCTGTGGGCGCGGATTGTCCGCAGCCGAGAAATTCTGAGCAGGACCCAGTGGGCCGAGTGCCGGTCTAGGAGGATGCAGACTCACCTTCCCCTTTTCCCGCAGTTAAGAAGGCCAGGTGCTCTCCAAGTCTCCCCTGGGCGCAGACAGCCGGGTCACGCCGATTTTAGTGAAAAACCTATGGCTCAGGAGTCCCTTGAGCGCGGCCTGGGCGGGGAGACCACGCTGTCTTGCTAGCCGGTCCTTTGCACGCGTCCACCAGCCGGTTTTTCCGTGTCAGGAGAGGCCACTCGCGCCCGCTCTTTCGAGGGACTCGCAGCCTCTGCGGTCTCATCGAGCGTTTTGCGGCGCGGCCTGCTCTGAGTGGCTTCTGGGTCTTGGTAGCTTTGGGGCACAAGTCTGACTCCATGTTTTCCAGGAGGAGGAGGAAAGCAGGCGCTGCAGAAAAGAGGATTTAGACCGTGTGGGGTGGGGAGGTCAGGGCACGCTGGGTGACTCCAAAGCAAGGAGGGTGGTACTGAATGCGTCTGTCTTAATTTATTGTGAGGCTCAGGTTAGTCAACAGCTCCACCGTGTGAATCTCCTTCTGTTAAGATGGTTAAGTATATATCTCCTCCCAAAAGCAGTGGCCCTCCTCCATCAGTGCGTTTTGTGATTCTCCCCATTTTCTCAGCAAAGGCTGACTCTCCCTGATGGAGGTCCCGGGTGGCTGGTGGGACAAGGATGTGGGCTTTTAAGGTGCGTGGAGGTGATCTGCGGAATTAAGCTGGGATCAGAGCAGTGGACTGAGGAGTGTTCCTATACCCAGGCCGTAGAGGCTGCTCTAACCCACTGAGCCCCTATGGTGGTTTTATCCTGTTCAAAGAGGCAGAGGAGGATCGCTGTGGGAAAAGAGAGCAGATGGGGACTCCGAATGAAATGTTTCCAGTAGTACATTTGCTCTGATCACCGACTCTTATGTAATAGACAACAGAGTGAAATGGGAGAGTATGGAAGAGAAAGGGCCACGGTATTAGTGTTACTCTGTTGTGAAACCAGGGCTTTTGTAAATCTGCCCTGGAGGTAAGCTCCCTGAGGGTGAGAAAGACCATCTTTGAGTTTTGTAGCCTCAGTGCAAATAGATGTTTCTCTTGACGTCTGATCTCAAGGCAGGCAGTTCATCGTCATTTCAGGGCTCACTCAGGTGGCTGGTTATTTGCTTTATTTTATTTTATTTTTTCACGTCATTGGATTCTCAGTGAAGGAAGTAGGTGTGACCCTGGAGTCTGCTCTGGTGTGTTTGATATTTCAGCAAGTCTCACAACATAGGGTATCTTTGTTGTATTTATCACAACCGTAATTTCACTGACAAGGTTGCTGAGATCCGAGAAGACGTACCTACGTGTCCAAGGTCACCCAGCTAGTAAGTGATGCAGCTGGTATTTCCCCGGCCTCCAGACCTCTGTTCTCTCCCAGCTCCAGGCTGCATCCTTGTTTCCGCCAAGGCTGAGAAGAGCCACACCTGCCTTAGAGTTCTTATTAGCTTGGGCCATACCCAGCATTTAGCTTTTCTGGGAAACCTCTCTTTTTAGGCCAAAGGACCACAGTGAGCACCTCTCCACTGGACTGTTCGGGATCCCACAGACCCCCCTGGCAGTGTTTAATTTGTGGGAAATGTCAGTTGCCATTTCCTGTGGCGGTCATGGCCGAACGTTTCCGACCCAAGTCCATCTCCCAGTGGTTCCTCTGACAGCAGGAGAGAAGAGGCAGAGGCAGTCTGGGGAGGCTGGGACATCAGGCTGATCACAAACACATGTGTGAGTTACATGGTTGGCTCTTCAGTAGCTTAAGTGACAATCATTCAATTTGGGGATGAAAGAGAACAGTCCTGCTAGACTTTTCTAAAGGTCAGTGAGCCTGCCCACATGTGTGGAATCGGGCTGGGAGGATCCCTAACCTCACAGAGCAATGACCTTTGCTATAAGCCTGCTTTTGCACACGGGTTTTAGAGCATGTGCCAGTGTTTTGTTTTTGTTTTTGTTTTTAGATGGCAGATAAATTAGTCCCTGACCTACTCCTTCCTTAGGGGATATTGCATAGGACTCTGGAGATTAGAAGTGGGAGATTCCACCCAGAAATTTTACTTTGATATATTCTGGAGGATGGTGACCACAAGTATTACAGGCTTTCCTAAGTCATTTCTGTCACCATTATTGTATGAAACTCAAGTTACTGAGAAGAATGATCTGAGAGTAATCAAGCAGAAAACTAAGGATGATGTGTTATTGATTGGGAAATTCGAGTGGAATTTTGTTTTTTGGCCAGACTGCTGTCTTTTTCCAAAAATCAGCTGTCAACAGAGAAGCGCCTGCCTCTGTTGTGTGGAGCTGAATGGGGCCATCCTTGAGTCATACTGCCATCACAAGGCACCACGGTGACTAGATGTTGTTATTGTTTAGTCGCTAAATTGACTCTTTGCAACCCCATGGACTATAGCCCGCCAGGCTCCTCTGTCCATGGAGTTTTCCAGGCAAGAATACTGGAGTGGGTTGCCATTTCCTCCTTCAAGGTATCTTCCCAACCCAGGGATTGAACCAGCATCTCCTGCACTGGCAGGCAGATTTTTTACCACTGAGCCACCAGGGAAGCCGGGTGACTATATGATGAGTAAGTACTCAGTCCGGGTAACCGGGTAACTGGCTTTTTGCATGAAAGCAGTCAGAAAAGCCCTGTTGGCCCTTGACTGCAGATGAACTTGTATGTAATTTGGAAGGCTTCAGAAGTGAAGATAGGAGATTGAAGTCAGTTGTCCAAAGGGCTTTGCTTCTTTCTCAGACCAGACTCAGGTCCATCTTAGTGACCAGGGTGTCTGAGAAATGCTGGGCATCGTGGTCTCTGCCTGCCCACCATCACTGTGTTTTGCTCCAGCGCCCAAAGACAATCAGACAAGCCCTGGAGCTCATTGTGAACATATTAATTATGTTCTGTTTCCACAGGCTTTTCAGGAGGGTTTAATTGCTTTGCATTTATTGGCCTATTTCAAAAATGCTTCTCATGTTGGTGGGGGATACTAGCATGACACCCCTCCCACCACCCCCAAGTAGTGTACTCCAAAGTGCCCCAGTCCTGGGGGGGCTCCAAGGTTGGCCTGGGGAGGGCTGCTAAGTTTGCTCTGTCCTTTTGGTTACCTCCTAAGAATTATTTTTGGTGAAAACAAGCAAAGTGCCTGCTAGCTCAGAGCAGACACCATGGGAATGTGGAAGAGCAGTGATTTCTCAAGGGGGCTGCTGGGGAGGCCATTCGAGTGGATCGGTTGCACTGCCTCAGCACTGGCTGGCCTCGGCCTCCTGCCTCTCTCTTGGGGTCTTGGGAGTTTCAGGATCTGCAATGATTTGGTTAAATCCAGCCGTGAAGATTCCAGGCGCTCTGAATGGCCAGGAAGGGGTGGGGGTGGGGTGGACACTGAGGCAAGAATAAACAGTTCTGAGCATAAAGTGCTTCAGCTCCTCCCTGCCTACCCCTCTCCCTCCTGGAAGGCTGAAGCAGACAGTGTCCTTATTCTTTCCTGACCTTCTGCTTTCCACACCCATTCTTTATTCAGCCTGCAAACAAGCGGCGGTAATCATCTTAGGTGGCGAGATAATGTGGACCAGGGCACAGGGGGGCCATGGCTGCTGGATGAACTGGCGCTTGTAAACAATGGCTGAGCCCCCCCGTGCGTTCTGAGCCTCAGCTGGGACTCTGCGGAGCACATTTTCACTCATGGGAGGGAAAGGAGGTGGATTATTTGTATATTACAGTAGATAATAGTTAAGGGTCTGCAACTCCCGGAGGAGGGAATTATTGCAACAGTAGCCAGCTGACTGCTCACTGTCTAAATTGAGTCTGTTTAAAGAGGGAGTGATTAAAGTAGGACTAGTTATTGATTTTAAGTTGTTTAAAGGGAATTAAGGTCTGATAAGATCATCAGTATGATCAAGGGTTTTCATCACTTTTACTATGAAACCAAGGATTTGGTTTTTATATTTGTGGATAAACTATCCTCAAAGAGATTTTCTTTGACATTTTAATCTTCGTTTATTCTAGTGCACACATGGTACCTCATTGTTTCTTAAATCTGATGTGCTTATGTGTATGTGCACGCACGCGCGCGCGCACACACACACACACACGCGCGCGCGCACACACACGCACACACACGCACACACACACGCACACACATACGCACACACGCGGCACTAGTAGTAAAAGAATCTGCCTGCCAGATCCCTGGGTCGGGAAACTCCCCTGGAGAAGGAAATGGTACCCAGTATTTTTGCCTGGAAAATTCCACGGGTAGAGGAGCCTGGTGGGCTCCAGTCCATGGGGCTACAGAGAATTGGATACTCCTGAGCACACATAAACACACTCATGAGTATAAAATAAAGCTTGATTTGTTATCTGCAGGTGAAGGGGAATAGTTGGGGAGCTCTCTAGTACTTCAAGGTTTCATGCTATACAAAATTCGAAAAGTATATTTAGTTAAAGCTAGATTAGCTTTTTAATGAGATAATGATCTAACATTTGAGTATCTGACAGACCTGTTGTTAATTCAATATAAAACTTGATTAAGGGAAATTTTCTCATTATCTGTATTAAAAACCAACAGTTTTCTGCTCTTACCGTGTGTAAATTTAGTCTACCAGAAACATTATATGTTCTGCTTGATTGGGTTTGTTAAGCATTTAAATGGCAGACATCTTTAAGGTTCTTTGATACAATGTTTTCTAGATTAGAGCATGCTGTCAGAAAATTAATGTAATGTTCATTTGAAAAATCGCTCTCCCATCATGACCCTAATCTGAATAATCACAGTTTTTGCTTTTCAAATGTCTGCTTCCTGCCTACATGGTTTGTAATTTGCTTTGCTTATAACTTCTTTTCACTGAACCTGAAAATTGTTTTTTTTCAAGGCTTTTTGAAAAGAGTTGAAACCCTGGCCTCATCCTGTCTCTGCAACAGACAAGTGTTGGGAAGCCATTTAAACTTTGAGGGTTTCAGTATGCTCATTTTAAAAATGGAGGGTATTAATACCTTTTCTGCACATTGCGGTGCTTTGGTGAGGACCAGTTGTGAAAATGAATATACCCACACATTGACAATGTCAAGTTCTAAACGTTAGCTTGCTGTTATTTTGCGCCGACAGGCTTTTTGCAAGTGTGATTTAAAGCTTCTTGTTCCACGTGTCCTGGTGGTTGCTGATAATTTCTCCCATTTACTGGAAAGAGTATGTGTGTGGAGCCAGAAAGCCTGGGTTTGTAGCTGGGCTTCCAGTTATCAGCCGAGAGGCTTTGGGTGTGTTCACCAGTGTGGGTTTGGCCTCTTTGTCCATCTTGTGGGGGCATGTGTCCCTGCAGGCTTATTGTAGGCTTAGTAACGAAGGCGAAGTGCTTAAGAAAGGGTGTCTGCTGGTCCACAAATTTAGATAAAATATGAGTTATAAAAGCAGTGATTCAAATACATGCAATTACAATCTCTTCCTAATTTTCTTTTCAAAGCGACTAATGTTAGTGGTTATTTATGCCAAGAACCATTAGCTGTTTACATCTGGCCTGCTGAGTGATCTGGAGGTGTGGGTACATTGAGCCCTGGAACAGGCTTTTTCAGTCCACAGTGGGGGTGCAGGAGTCTGTAGAGCATAACTAGTGTTTAATGGTAGGGTTGATGAGGGACCCCCCCAATACAAAGTCTGAAAAAGCAGAGAACATTTTTGTATCTGGAAGTCCTATCATATTTTTTTTTTATGACTATGTCACATTTTAAAATTCATCTTTGAGTAATAGGTAATTTTCAGCATTAATGACTTGACAAGCTTTCTAGAAGGAGAGGGCTGCCCTGGTGGCTCAAATGGTAAAGAATCTGCCTGTAATGCAGGAGACCCAGGTTCAATCCTTGGGCTGGGAAGATCCCTTGAAGGAGGGAATGGCTACCCACTCCAGTATTCTTGCCCAGAGAATACCGTGGACTGAGAAACCTGGTGGGCTGCCATCCGTGGGGTCGCACAGAGTCGGACACAACTAAGAGACTGACACTTTCAGTAGAAGGAAAAGCCTTCGCACAGTGCCTTCATAAACGGATGCCCAGCGCCACTGGACATTTGTGGGTACCCCTGGATATATACAGTGATTATTGCTTCCGTTGAACTATTTTTATTAGTTACCCAGTGTAATAATTAACTAACTGTATTCAGACACCTCTGCATAGATTAAGCTTTTTCTCAAAGTCAAATCAGATTTGCAGAAGGGACCTGAGAAGCTTGACCTTGATTTTGAAGATTCAGGATTAACTCTCTACTCTTTATGGGAGGATGACATGCACAGGCCTGTTTGAAAGCTTGTAGGCTGTGGTGGCTGCTCTCCTCTGGCGTGGGTTGGGTCAAGGGCAAGACTCTCATGGCTCAGCATGGGGATTCGGCATCAGAAACAGTCTCTTTGCTGCAGGTTGAAAGGCCCTTCCTGAAGTCAGTGTGTTCTCCAGGCCCTTGAAGAGCCCAGCCTGTCCATTCTGTCCACTGTCTGGCCTCTGTTCCACCCAGTAAACCCCAATTCCAGCAAACTTTCCTATTGGAACAAGATTTATAGGAAGGGTCCTCCATGAAGAAGAAGAAAAAAGTCGATGAAACTTGCTTATGTGTCATAACATTTTCAACATTAAGATTTACCTTTTTTAAAAAGATTTTTTAATGTGGATTATTTTTAAAGTCTCTATTGAATTTGTTATAATATTTCATCTGCTTTACATTTTGATTATTTGGCCTCGAAGCACATGGGATCTTAGTTCTCCCCGACCAGGGATCAAACCCGCACCACCTGCATTGCAAGGCAAAGTCTTAACTACTGGAGGCAGTTCCCTAAGAGTTACCTTTCTTAAGACACATAAGAACTCCTTATTTTTTTATATATATATACTTTTTTTTTGGCCCCACTGCATAGCATGTGGGATCTTAGTTATCTAACCAGGAATCAAACCTGTGCCCTCTGCATTGGAAGCACGGAGTCTTAACCACTGGACCATCAGGGAATTCCCAGACATCTTTTATTTTTAGTGAGATTATCACCACTGGTATAGAAATTCTGTAAGAATCTTTAGCAGACAAAAACATTTTATTCGTTTGACTACTAGAAGTTGGTAAAGCTTTCATTTTTAACACCCACTCCCCTTCATGGGCCATTGAAACGGGCCCCACTGGAGCCATGGTCAGCTGAGTGGGTCATATTCTTGGGCAGGTGGTGTGGACAGAGTGGAAGAACCTGTAGGCGGGCTTTGGGAGAATCAGATGCCTCACATGTGCCCTTTCCCCTACAGGTGATGGCTGCACGCAGGTAGGGTTGGCTGGACAGTGGTTTTCACCCTGTTTGTGCCAATTTGTTATTTTTCCACAAGGGTTCCCAGTTCGTTTGGTACACATCTCCTATGTGATCTTATCCAGGATAAAATAATCTGCAGGAGGTTAACTACTAGTCAATTTCTTATCTACCTGAGGCTCTGTTGTTGGGAAACTCTTTTCTTTATTGTAAGTAAATCCCTGGTTTTTGAGAATAAATGCAGGATTAGCGCGGGTGGCCAGACTCCAGGAACAAACTGAATAGGACGAGAGCTGATAGGTTAGGGTGTCTGTGTTTGGGAGCGTTTTTCCCCTTTGAGCCTCAGTGTTAACTGAACAAAATAAATGAGAATGAGGACTTCCCTGGTGGTCCAGTGGTTAGAACGCCGCTTTCACTGCTGAGGGCCTGGGTTCTATCCCTGGCTGGGGATTAAGATCAAACAAGCCACGTGGCACAGCCAAAAAAAAAAAAAGATGACCAAGAGTATCCTAGTCTGGAGACATTTACGCCATCAAGTATGAAACTAATCAAGACAATTCCTAGAATGCTTTTCTTAATCTCCCACCTTCTAAGTTGCTCCTCGCTGAAGCCTTTATTATAGAAAATGTACCCTGGATGCTACTGCCATGTCTGTGGGTTTTGGAAGAGTTGTCCGTGATCATGCTACAAGGCGGGAACAAAACAATGTGAGGTGATGACCAGTCTGCATTGTGTTTAGGAGCTGGTCTTTCTAGGTGTTGACCGAGGTTCAAGTGTATTCATTCCACAAATATGTATTGAGGGCCTGCTGTGTGGCTCACGCTGCTCTGGACACTGGGAGACTCCAGGTGTCTGCTTTCCTGGTGCTTAGCTTCCTGTGTGAGTGACGGATAAAGAAACAGATAATATTTGATGGTGGTAGGAAGTCGCAGGGGCTTTAAAGTGGCGCTCGTGGTAAAGAACTTACCTGCCGTGCACGAGATAGAGAGGCAGGTTTGATCCCTGGGTCAGGAAGATCCCCTGGAGAAGGAAGAGGGAACCCACCCTAGTATTCTTGCCTGGGAGAAATCTCATGGACAGAGGAGCCTGGCAGGCCACACTCCATAGGGCTGCAGAGTCGGACATGACTGAAGTGACTTAGTGCAGATTGGAGGGGCAGGGCCTGGGGCTAGAGACAGTGGGGGTAGGGGGCATTGTGTGCCTTCTGACCAATCTACCTACAGTGAGCTTGGCCACAAGCTGGGGAGGAGCTCTTTAAGGAGAAACCATCACAGGTGACCTGCCTCCTGCGCCTGGACCTGGGAGAGGGCAAGCTGGCGCTGAGGGAGGCGGCAGCTGTGGCTCCCTAGAAAGGGATGGAGGCGGGATGAGCGTGGTGTGTAGAGCCCTGGGGAGACAGCCTTGAAGGTTGGACGCTGAACTGACAGCACTGCGTTGGCTAGGCTGGGTGGGAAAGCGGGAGCCAGGAATAACTCCCGGGTTTCTTCTGTATCCCAGAGTCTTCATGTTGATCCCAGAGTGGAGTGAAGATGGGAGATGAAGGGCAGGGGAATGGAAAAAACCAAACTGATGTGTATTTGAAATAGCGCACAAGGTTTTATCTTTAGAATCATGAGTCACGTAGTTCCAAGATTGGTGTGGTGGGACAGCATTTTAAGGACATTTGCGGGTGTGTTATAATTCCCGGGCAATTCACAGGGATGAACCCCCTGAAGTTTGTTCTTTGCAGGCAATGTCTGACTCATCTTACTGCCTAGCTTGTGTCTTAGAGACACAAGTTCAGGTCAGCGTTTGGTTTGTATCTAGGGTTTGATTACCTGCAGAGATGACGTCATTTATGATGAGGATTCTGTAAGGAAAGATTGGAAATGGGGTAAATGCTGAGAGGCTGCGATGACTAAGCCATGCTCGTTTTTGGTTTCTGGATCCACGAGACCTGAACAGACATCTGGTGATGCTGTCTTGTGTGAGAATTTCCGAAGTCCCCAGGCTGTATTGCACACGTGTTTCCGGAAGTTGACAGGTGACTGCAGAAAGTTCACAGTACTGCAGGGCATGGGTGGATGGGCGACTCCGCCCTGTCCCATAGACCTGGCTTCTCAGTGCCCTCTGTCTGGCTTGTGTAGGATGAGTTGGATGAACTCCGAGCGGAAATGGAAGAGATGAGAGACAGTTACTTGGAGGAGGAGGTTTACCAGCTGCAGGAGCTGCGGCGGGAGCTGGACCGCGCCAACAAGAACTGCCGAATCCTGCAGTACCGCCTCCGGAAGGCCGAGCAGAAGAGGCTGAAGGTGGCGGAGACCGGGCAGGTGGATGGGGAGCTTATCCGGAGTCTGGAGCAGGACCTGAAGGTGAGCACAAGGTGAACAGTGGGTGGGACGTGCCTTCCCCAGAGAAGCCAGGGGGAGTTTCCGTACAGTTTCACAGGTTTGCCTCGAAGGTGTCTTAGAGATCCAGTTTAGGTCAGTGTTTGTTTGAAGCTAAAGTTTGATTACCTGCAGAGATAGCATCATTTATGATGCTGATTCTCTAAGGAAAGATTGGGAGCTGGGTAAATGCTGAGAACGCTGTAAGACCTGAAGTGCAGCCCTCAGGACCCACTTACACGTGGTCTTTTTTAAAATTAGTTAATTTGTTTGGCTGTGATGAGCCTTAGTTGTGGCACATGAGATCTTCATACTCTCACATGAAATAATCTTCATAATCTCTTGGGCTTCTCTTGTGGCTCAGCTGGTAAAGAATCCGCCTGCAGTGCAGGAGACCTGGGTTCCATCCCTGAGTGGGGAAGATCCCCTGGAGAAGGGAAAAGCTACCCACTCCAGTATTCTGGCCTGGAGAATTCCATTGACTCTATAGTCCATGGGGTAGCGAAGAGTTGGACACAGTTGAGTAACATTCACTCATGTGAAATCTTTAGTTACTGCCCCAGGGCATGTGGGATCTTAGTTTACAGACCAGGCACCCCTGCCAAAAGAATAAATAAATAAACCATAGATCTTCAATTAAAAAAAAAGAATACCTGCCACCACTGATCTGATCATTCTTTAGAAATTGTGCAGAAACTCCTAAAGATCTGGAATGTTTAAAAAATTGATTCATTATCAGTTCAGTTTTAGTCAAACACCACTTTTAAAAGTTAACCCTAGTCACTTAACATTTTTTGTTATTTTAAGTTTCTAGGGTGCAAAAATGCTGAAATTACCATAACCCAAGTAAGACTTGTAGTAGTGACTTAACTGAAAGAGAAATAGGGTCATAACTAATTGTTTAAAGTGTCTTTCAGAATCATTGGTGAAAGTGAGAATAAGGTGAAAATACCCTAGACTTTCTTCTATTTGTCCTTTCCACTGAGGCCTCTCTCCTGCCCCAGTTATCAAATCATTTATCTAGAGATGAATTATGTATAATGTCCTTCTTATTTTCGGAGTCTCTATGAAATCTCATTTAGCCTTTCATTACGATAACAAGAAAAGAATCTTTGTAACTCAGATTTATAAACCAGTAACAAGATGTCACTCAGTGTGATGTAAAAGTGATTCATATTTCTGTTACAAAATCTCCTTAGTTCCTTTTAGAAAATGAAAATGTTGAACTGCCTTTATAGCATTCAAATGTTTTACCAGAGTAGGCAATTTAAAACCTGACCATATTAAGTATCTACTGAATACAGAATTATTTTTTTAAGCAAATAGGGTTCTTTAAAAATGATTTTGAGAAACAGAAATGTTTATTTGATGATCTTTTAAAAAATTATTTGTTATTCATTTTATTTATTTATTTATTTTTGGCTGTGCTGGGACTTCTCTGCTGCACGTGGGTTTCTCTCGTTGTGGAGAGCAGAGGCTACTCTTCTATCCAACATGCAGTGTGGACTTCTCTTGTTGCAGAGTACAGTTTCTAGGTGCACAGGCTTTAGTAACTGTAGCATGTGGGCTTGGTAGTTGCAGCTCGCAGGCTCTAGAGCACAGGCTCAGTAGTTGTGGCCATAGGCTTAGCTTCCCGGACCAGGGATTGAACCTATGTCCCCTGCCTTGGCAGGCAAATTCTTAACCAGTGGACCACTAGGTAAGTCCAATGATCATTTTTAATTGATCATTTAAAGCATGTGCTCCTGGGAAGACTTGGCATTCTAAGCAATATTCCAGAAGGAACAGGGCTGTAGCAAAGTGGCCTTTTAATCCAGATGAAAGTCATACTTCCCCTTAATGTGGATTTCATGTTTTAAACTAATACCTCTTCCTTTAAATGTAGGCTTGTTAATATTGCCAGGATCTTTGCTCTTTTGTGTAACACAATATTCCTTAGTGATTCTGCCTCTGAAGTGGTTTGGAGGTACCCTTAGCACACAGAAGGCTTCCCATCAGATGACTGTGTCTGTGGGTTGATGCAGGTGGCCAAAGACGTATCGGTCCGATTGCACCATGAACTTGAAACCGTGGAGGAAAAGAGAGCTAAAGCAGAAGACGAGAATGAAACTCTCCGACAGCAGATGATTGAAGTGGAGATATCAAAGCAGGCCCTGCAGAATGAGCTGGAGAGACTGAAGGAGGTGAGTCAGGTGGATGGGGGCTTACCCCTTGAGAACATGGGACTCCCAAGTGTCCTATTCTTTTTTTTTTTTTTTAATTTAATGAATGTATTTTTATTTTGGTTGCACTGGGTCTTCATTGCTGCGCATGGGCTTTCTCTAGTTGTGGCGAGCAGGGGCTATTCTCTAGTTGAAGTACGTGGGCTTCTCATTGCAGTGGCTTCTCTCATTGCCAAGCACAGGCTCCAGGCCAGCGAATTTCAGTAGTTTTCAGCGTGCAGGCTCAAGAGCTCTGGCTCAGTAGTTGTGGCATGTGAACTCAGTTGCTCTGTGGCTTCCAAGTATCCTGGTCTTACTGTGGTTTAAGGCAGGGGACGGCCAGCTACTATTTGTATGGCCTGGAAACTAAGAATGGTTTTTGCATTTTTTATAGAGTTGGGGAAAAAGTACAAAACAAACCTGAAAAAGCAAAGATGATGTGACAGAGGCTGTGTTGCTTGTAAAGCCTGAAATATCTGCTCTCTGACCCTTTACGGAAAAGGCTTGTTGAACCCTGGTCTCAAACTATTTTTTTATAATTTCCATTCCAATGAGCTGGCTGTTAGTTCCCTATATGGGTCCTTGCGGGGTGTATTATTACTAGAATACAAAATTAGGCAGTCTCTTTTTTCTCGAGAGCCTTCTCTTCCAATGAGCTGGAAAATATGTTATGCTTGTCCATTATCTGTGTCAGCAGATGTGGGTGTGTGCTGCCTGTGTCTGTTATGCAGCCAAAGTGATTTAAATATAGATTTCTTTTACATTTTAGGGAGTGAATGTGTTCTAGCAAAGCAGTCTAGACAATGCATACGTTATTTTTTTTTTAATTTGCAACCGTAATGCAAATCCCGTTTTGTTGTTGACATCCAGTATAAGATTCAAGCTGAATGTCCTCTTGGAAAATATCCTGCGTATTGATGAAGGTACAAATGGTGGTGAGGGTTTGAGATGATGGCTAAAAAGCCAACATGTTATGTGCCAGCACTTAGCACTTCATGGTTCCTTTGGATTCACTTAATTCAGGGGCTGATCCATCTATTGCTCCACCCACACTTCACTCAGACGCTGGACTGGGCCCTGGGGAGGCAGATGCCCTGCCTTCAAGGTGTTTACTGAGCCAACATGTTATGGATTTGTGTGAATTCTGTGTATGTTGCCACTTCCATGAAAACACTGCGTGTTTTATTTATTTGTCTTGTCACTGTCCCTCTTTGCGAATGGCTCCGTGGGACTTGGGCTCTATGGGCCAGGTTCTGTTTGTCTGGGTCACTGTGGGGCTGCCCACAAGGGCCTGGATCCCAAGGGTGGTTGGGGGCTTTCCGGGTGAGTGGGGGATGCAGGTGAGAGCTTCACAGAGGAGGAGATGGGGAGCCTGGAATGTTCTGTCCTGGTTGATGACCCTCCTCTGGCTGTGACCGCTCCCCTCTACACTTATGCATCCTAATAACTTCTCTTCCCTCTTTTCCTTTTGGTCCGAGTTTGCTAGGAGGCAGGCTGTAATGGTTTCTTTTTCCAAGATTTCCAGTTTGAGCCTGACCTTGAGGGCACAAAAGACAACTTTGAATTATATTTTTAAGTTTTATACACGTGTATGTTTTATGTATGGACTTCCCTAGTAGCTCAGTGATAATCTACCTGCCAATATAGGAGATGTAGGTTCAACCCCTGGGTTGGGAAAATCCACTGGAGGAAGAAACGGCAACCAACTCCAGTATTCTTGCCTGGAGAACCCCATGGACAGAGGAGCCTGATGGGCTACAGTCCAGGGTTTGCAAAAGAGTCGGACATGACTTAGTGACTAAACAACAAAAACGTTTGTGTATAAATATATAAATTACATATATAAGGAAATATGTGTATTTAAAGCAGGCAGGGATTCTTTTTCCCCAGCTGAAATGGATTTGTGAAGGACCTGACATCAAGTCACAAGTAGCTCTCTGGGGAGAGAAATGACCACTGATGTTGGAGGCTCAGGCTGGTTGTGAGGAGCGGGTGGGGGGGTCAGCCCCTCCCTTTCTTTACAGCTTAAAATTACTCAGAGGGGTCGCTCATCTGGAACACAATCACTGCGCTCTTACCTCCAGAGTGGAGGAAGTCCGGCTGGTGGGGCTGCATTCTGACACCGAAAAATGCTCAAGGAGTCGCAAGACTGAGAGTCAGGAGGGTCGGGGGGCTAGTGGGCCGTCCTGGGTGCAGCCAGGTGCACCGGTTCAGAGGTGGCTCAGGAGATGCTTATCGGAACATTCGAGCCGGGGTCTGGTGAATGGCTCTTTTGTACCGAAGCCAGCACAGACTTAGCCATAGGTTTCGCTCTAGAGGGAGGATAGTGTTTTCTCCGTCTTAAGCCGTGCTGGTGATCATTCACCCCTGAGGGCTGGTAAATGGACGTCGGGCCACATTCTAAGATGGTCCAGGGCGGTTTGTGTGTCTCCACCACAGGCCTGGGTGTGGATGTGTCTGCACCCTGGCCTTGGAGGACGGTGAGAGGGTGGATCTCTGCGGCTGCGGTTTCTCTCTGCAGACCGTGCTTTCAGCGACTGGGGGACTCCTCCAGGGTGGGTGTCTCCTCGCTCTGCAAACTCAGTCTGTCTAGGAACAGACTTGTCCCCTTCGCCCCCTCCTGCATCGCACTCTTGTCTTTCCAGCTGTGTTAACAGTGCCACTGTCCTTTAAGTCACCCAGGCTTAATGGCTGGCAATTATCCTTACCCTTCCTGCTCCCCCTGCTGCCCTGAGTCCACGGTCTTAGAAATTCTTTTTCATTGGTACGTGCTATGGAGTTGAACCTTAAAATTATACCAAGTGAAAGAAGCCAGGTGTTGTACAAGTACATTTATCAGAAATGTTCAGATAGGTAAATCCATAGACAACAGATTAGGGGCTGGGGAGGAGGGAGACCGACTGGGGTTTCCTCTTGGGTGATGACACTGTTTTGGAACTGGGTGGAGGTAGTTTGCACAACATTGTGAATGTACCAAAGGCCACTGGACTGTACACTTTAAGACAGTTCATTTTAACCTCAATTAAACTTTGTGACTTTCTTCTGTCCGTCCTTTCACCCATCTCTCCAATGAATATTTTGAAGGCTGACACTCCGGTCACCACATTCAGGGATGCAGCACTTCCAACTGCCCCCTCTTCTGTTTTACCTTCTGTATCCCCCCAGTCCGACAGCTTGCACATGACTTAAACAGACAAACTGGCCTTGGCCCATTGTCTAGCCCTTTAGCATGACACAGGTCCTTTACTGCCTGGTCCATCTCGGTTTCCCACCCCAAGGTACTAAACCCTGCAGTGAACTGAAAGGCAGTTGAGAAGGATGAGAGGAGACATGCCCTCTGGGCCTCGAACTCCTAGAGGTGTCTCACTTTCTCCGTGGATAGATGAAATGCTTAAAGAGGGCTGGCAGGATTAACCCTCTGGAATTGTCCCTTCTGGTCAGCCAGCTCACTGACTTCTTGTGTTGTTCACATCATGTCCATACACCCAGATTCCCATATACCCCTTCACTTGTGCAAAACTCTTAATTTTTTGACCCCCCTTTTGGGTACATGTCTTCTAGTAGTCTCTCTATGGTGGAACATCTCAAAAAGGTTGAAACGGTTAACCTTAGTTGACTTTCATCTTCGTAAAGATAGCCCAAGTGCTTTCACTGTATTTCTTTCTACCAGAAAGTTTCTTAAATACACGCTAGACACAAGTAATAACTGGCCAGTTAATCTGCACTTTCAAGAGAGGCAAGTTTTGGATCATAACAGGGAACTAGGGTTGGTGGATGGAGCCATAGGGAACCAACTAGCTGTCAGATAGCTCTTGTGGGACATCCTTCATCACTATTCAGGACGTGATATTGATTCTCTGGGTTTGTCTGAGACTCCTTTGTGCCAAATAAATGATCAGATTTTATAACTGTTTCTGTTTTAAAAGTAATCTATTTTAGTTGCACTGGGTCTTTGTTGCTATGCATGGGCTTTCCCTAGTTGCAGTGAATGGGGGCTGCTCTTTGTTGCAGTGCACGAGCTGCTCCTTGCAGCGGCTTCTCTTATTGTGGAACAGCGGCTCTTGGGCTGGTGGGCTCAGTAGCTGTGGCACGTGGGCTTAGTTGCTCTACAGCATGGTGAATCTTCCCAGATCAGGGATTGAACCCATGTTCCCTACCTTGGTAGGCAGACTCCTATCCACTGTACCACCAGGGAAGTCCTTGTAACTGTTTTATGGGTGCTTGAGAGGAATATGTATGCTCCAATTTTGGGATGAAGACTTTGAATCCATTAGATTGAAGACGTTCCAACCTGAACTATAATTACAGCAGAAAGGACATTTTATATCATCACTCAATATACAGATCAAAAGTTTCTACAAAGTAATGCTTATTTTTTGCCATATGGGACATATTCTGGTATTTTCAGTTCTTTTTTTTTTTTTTTTTAATGGTATTTGTAAGTTCAAATCCATTACTAGATTGCCACAATTTGGGGAAAATTGTGTATCAGATCACTTGTTAATTGTGTTGTTCAAATTTTCTATATCCTTTATAGTTTTGTCTGTTAAATATCTCTTTAGGATAAAGATATGTTAAAATCACCCATTATAATTTTACATTTAAATTTTCTTCTTCTATTCTGTCAAACTTTGATTTATAGATTTTGAATATGAATTCATAAAGATTTAGAACCTTTATTTGGTAATGAATTGTTCCCTTAATCATTTCATAATGACCTCTTTATTCTAATGTCTTGCTTTTTCCAGTTAAGCCTACTTTGTCTGCTTTTATCATCCACGCCAAATTTCTTTTAGTTAGTATTTACCTCATATAGACTTTTCGGTGATTCTCATCTATTGTTTCTGCACCACTATGTTTTAGGTGTATTTTTTGTGAATGGACTATAGCTACCTTAAAAACTGGAATCTGGGAATCTCTTTTTTCAAAACTTGTGAATTTAATCCAGTTACATTTTTTGTGGCTATTAATGTGTTTGAACTTATTTCTGTCATTGTATTTTATGCTATCTTCCATGCCTTTTCTTTTTTCTATTTTTTTTCTCTTTTTAAAAACATTTTAATTAAAAAGCATTACAGCCAGCTGCAATAACAGTGAGCAGAAAGAAAGGGGAGGGGTAGGGAAGACCCAGGGGACCCCATCCCAGCTGCTCCCAGGGGTTGGAGGGCAGGGACAGACTAGGGAGGGGCCTGAGTGGTGGCAGTGCAGGGAAAGGCTGCTCACCATCTTCTTTTCTATTTTTAATATTGATTTCTCTTTAATTAAATTTGCAGTTCTCATGTTCTCTCTCTCGGTTAGGAAACCATACATTATATCACCCTTTTGATGACACTTATATTTTTAACATGCATGTTTATCTTAATATCCCAAACTAATCAGTATCCATGTTCTTTTCCTGAATAATACAAGCATCTTAGAAAGCTTCAACTCCAGTCAACTCCTGTCTTTCGTACTATTGTTATCTAGTACCATTCTGGTTTCATCTTTTAAAAATCCACTCCCCCCACAAGTTGACTAATAACTCATGCTGTTACTTAGATTCATTGGCACATTTTCCAGCCTGCTATCATTGCTTCTTGAGTGTTGCTCCTGACTTCTAAATTCAGTTTCCTTCTCACTGATCTATTAATATATCTTTTAGTCATTCCTTTTTCAGTAAACGATATTGTCTAATATGCTTTTATTTCAGACTCAGTGTTGAAAGCTATTTAATTGGGTGTAGAATTCTAACACTTTGAAGATAATATTTTTATTATCTTTTGACTCTGTTTTGCTATCAAGAGATTTGCTGTCGGATACTCTCATTTTGGTAGATAACCTGTCTTTGCTTCCTGGTTACTTTTATGCTATTCTCTTTGTGCTTGGTATTCTGCAGTTTGAATCAGATGAATCTCGATTTATTTTTATTTGGCTCAACATTCTTTGTCATTCTGAGTGTGTGGCTTTCATAAAATCTGAAAAATTCTCACTCTTTGAATAGTGTTCTATAATGAAACTCTCTCTTTGAATTATGTTTCTTTCCCATTCTCTGTGTTTCTTCTAGAATTCCTTTCTATTAGTGTTTGTGGGACTTTCTTATGATGGCTATTCTTACTCCATCCTCCATCTTACCCACCTATATATTTTTTAAGGCATTTTTATCTCTGTATGGTACATTCTGGATAATTTCTTCATTTCTTATCCAGATTATTAATTCTCTTCTTTACATAATAATTAGTTTTATTCACCCACTAACTTTTCATTTCAGTGAGTTTACATTCCAGAAGTTTAAAAAAAGCTTGATCTTTTTCATATATTATCTTTTTCTCATCATCTCATAGTTCTTGGACTTTCTGGGTGGGTCAGTGGAAAATAATTTGCCTGCAATGCAGGAGATGTGGGAGACGAGAGTTCAATCCCTGGGTTGGGAAAAATCCCCTGGAGAAGGAAATAGCAACCCACTCCAGTATTCTTGCCTGGGAAATCTCATGGACAGAGGAGTCTACCAGGCTACAGTCCATGGGGTCACAAAGATTCAGACACAGCTGAGCGCACACGTACACGTAGTTCTTGCTTTAGATCTTCAAACACTTTAAAGTCATCGTCTTTTTCAGTTTGTTCTGTTTATCTTGAGTTCTTGGTGTTACTAAGTGTTCAGTTTAGATCTGGTCACTCTTACGTGGATTATGAGCCCTTCTGAGTGGGAATTCCATAAAGTTTGTTGAAATGTCCTCCTAGTGAGTTTTAACATTGATCTTTTTTGGAGGCCTTGGAGGTGGTATTGGTCCAAATACAACTCTTAATTTTGGCCTCATGGATCTGTGTACCAAATGGGTGTGTCAATTGAACACTGAACTTGCATGTGGCATAGACCTTCCCCCCACCATCCAGTGTCTTGAGCAGAAGCTTACTGTCCCCATCCCCGGGTGATTTTGTTTCCTTTCAGGAAGGGTGCGTCTCTGCAATGGGTTGCTTGGGCGCGTTGATCAAAGCCTCTTCTCATGCCCCTGGCCTATTTCTGGTAACTCTCGGCCTCCCCTCCTCCCCCTTAATACACACCCTTGTGCTCATGCTCTGGTTATCCCTTGGGCGTTATGGACACTGGGGAATCTTCTTCTTTGTGTGTGTGAGTTCAGCTGTGCAAAAATGTTTGCTCGTTACATTTTCTCCAGCGTCCTGAGCTGTTTACTGGGGGGCAGGGCTCACGATCGCTCCCTGTGCCGTGTTGCCAAAACAGGATGTGACCCTTCAGGGTTCAGCGGAAGCGCCTGGGTTGCGGCCCTGGGGCCCCAGAACGACCCGATGTGTCCTCTGTCTCCTGACCCATCCCTTGTATCCCTGCCTCTGTCTGTGGCTCCCCAGCCCCCGCTGACCTCAGAACCTTCCCTTAGCAATAGCTTCTCCACGCCTTGCCTCTTCCTTACTGTCTTCTCTTGGGTGTCGGCTGTAGGCTGAATGTCTGATTCACCCCCAGACTCAGGTTAAATCCTAATCCCCAATCTGATGCTATGAGGAGTTGGAGCCTTCAGGAGGTGACTGGTCATGAGAGCGGAGCCCCACCCACTTTCCGAGGGTCAGAGTCCTCATCAGAGGGGCTTCATCCAGGGGCCCTCTCCTGTCCACCATGTGAGGACACAGGGGGACTCAGCTGTCTTATGAATCAGAAAGTGGGTCCCCGTCAGAACCGAATCTGGCAGCACCTGGATCTTAGATTTCTCAGCCTCCAGGACTGTGAGAAATAACGTCTGTTCTCGAAGTTCCCCCCGTTTTTGGTGTTTGTCAAAGCAGCCCGAATGGACTATGATGGTCTTTCTTGTTTCTCTCACCCAGTGGGTGAGGACTTTTCTCTGTGTCATGATAAACTCAGGCAGCCATAAGGTCTGGAAACAAAGGTGTACAAGCATAATAAATGGTTTTATTGGTCTCATGCTATGCTTTAATGAAATAGCATTGTCTGTAGTTTCAGAGTTCATGGTCCCCCTTGTAAGGAAAAGATGTGCGTGGGTGAGGCTGTGTGAAGCATCTCTGGGCAGAGTCCTCGTGCCAGGGTGCCACCCAGACCCTGGCCGGGTTGTCGTCGGCTTCCGTGGCTTCGCTCAGGCCTCAGCCCTGGCCGGTCAGCAGTGGGCAGGAGGAGGAGCAGGCTGTGTGGGCACCTCAGGGAACACGCAGCACCTGCTGTCCTTTGCTCAGTTCAGGGAGAGGATAACAAGCTGAAGAGCAGGACAGGAAGAGCAGTCTGGTGTCCTGAGTGACCCCGGTTATGTGCCTGCTACCTTAATAACGTGGTGACATGGGATGAGAGAGAGGAGCAGGGTGAATCAGGTTGTCTGGTTAAGTCTTCTTCCCAAACATGAGACCTGAGAAGAGCCTGGGGGGTGTGTGTGTGTGTGAGGGTTAGGGCATATGTGTGTGTGTGTGCGTAGTGTCTGCACAGGGAACTGGGAAACGGTCTTCCGTCTTCCTGTGTCCTGCGCACACCCAAGAGCAGGGGTGGGACTGGACTAGAGCCCCATCACAAGGGCACGGGCCCCAGGCAGGGGACGCAGAGTTCAGGGGCTACAGGGTGAGCAGCAGCAGCAGGCACAGGAGCAGGCACAGGAGCTTTGGCAGGAGACGTTTGAAGGCTTCAGCTGTAAATGGCACCGTTTTGGTGTCTGGGAAGAAAAGGGGGTGTGTGTGCAGTTAAACAACCATAAATAGTGCTAATAGCTGATTCACTGTTGCTGGAAGGGCTGGGTGAGGGCCTGCTGGGGGCTGTGCTGGTCCCTGGGCCCAGCCGTGGAGCAATTTTTTGTGGTAACCAGGACGGGAATTAAATTGCCTGTTTTCTATGAGACAAGTGAAGGTCAGTGACCTCCTACTGCAGTCCTGGCCAGGCTGGGCTGACCCAGGCCCCTGACCCAGCAGCTCTCCTCTGTCCTCTGGGCCTTGGCTGGAACCTGGCCGCCTCCTGCACTGTGTATGTGCAAGGAAGAGGCTGGTGGCCAGGTATGCACTGGAAGGAAGCTCTGTGCAGCCCCCAGGCCTGGGCACCATTGGGGCAGCCCCTGGAGGAGCAGGGGTTCCATGAGGAAGGGCATCCATGTCTTTTTCTGACTCGTACTGCTTCTCTATAAAGTGAATTTCTGCTTCTGGACGTGTCCATTGCGCTGCTTCTCTGCTGAGAAAATTATAGGAAGAAAGAGGGTAGAGTTCACCTTTGACGAGAGAGGGCACACCCCCTCCCCCTGCACCCCTCCAGGCTGTACCTAAGTCTCGCCTTTACTAGTGACACGGGGCCCCGCCTTGAAGATCCTCCCAGAAGTGCCACCTCCTCCTTGAAGCCTTCCTAGCACCCTTTCTCTGAACTCTTTTTCTGAGGCCCCTGCAGATTCTCCTACAGTTTCTAAGAAATAATTCAGCAAGGTTCTAGGTATCCTTTATCCAGTTCAGACTCTTATGATCTCAAAACTAGGGTGTCAGGTTAATTCAGTCAAGCTACAGAACGGGTTTCAGGTTTCCTGACCATTGGGGTCCCTCATTTGGACCTTTTATGGCCACACCTACTTTCCTCTATGACCACGCCCACTTCTCTCCATGACCACGCCCACTTCTCCTCCTGTCCCTGTCCCCATCATGCACTCCTAGCACCCAAGGCTGGGTCCCCGTTTCCATAGTTTTGTCATTTCAAGACTATGACATGAATGGAGACACACAGCATGTAATCTCTGAGGATTAGCTTTTTCACTCAGCATCAGTCTCTCGAGATCACCCAGACTGTGTATGTATCCATGGTCTGTGCCTTTGTATAGCTGTGGGGTCGTCCATGGTGACCATGCATCACGGGCTTAACCAGTCGCTAGCTGAAGGACATCTGGGTTGTTTCCAGTTCTGGGCTATATGAATACAGTTGCTTGGTTCCTGGGCCATATAGGAGTTGCATATTTTGTTGTTGTTTTTTTTAAAGAACATGCCCAGCTATTTTGCTGTTTTCCAAAGTGGTTGCACCGCTTAAAGTTCTCACCAGGGGTGTAGAGTGTTCCCTTGTTCTGCATCCTCATCAGTATTTGGCATTGTCACTGTTTTATTTTGTTCATTCTCATAGGTAATACCTCATTGTGGTTTTAATGTGCGTTTCCCTAGTGGCTAACGACATTGGTATCTTTTCATGTTGTATTCACCATCTTCATGTCCTTTTTGGTGTCTTCATGGTTTTTGCCCATTTTCTAATTAGATTTGCTTGGTTATTTTACTGTGTGTGTGATTTTTTTTTTTTAACTGTTGAGTGTCGAGAGTTCTAGATACTAGCCCTTGGTTGTCTGTATGGTTAACGAATATTTTCTCCCACTCTGCCATTTGTCTGTCTTCCTTTCAGCAGGGTCTTCCCCAGTGCAAGTGTTCTTAATTTTGATGAAGTTCAATTTATAAATATTTCCTTTTATGGTATCAATTCCAGAGCTCTTTGCCTAGCCCTAGATTCTGAATATTTTCTCCTTGTGTGTGTGTGTGTTTTCTGAAATTGTCACATTTTAATCCATAGTGTCCATTTTGAGTTCATTTTTGTATAAGGTGTGAGACTCAGGTCAAGGTTTTTTTTTTTTTTTTTTCTTTTTTTGTCTATGAGCCTCCATTTTTTTCTGGCACCATTTCTTGGAAAGGCTGTCTTTGCTCCACTGAATTACTTTGTACCTTTGTCAGAAATCAGGGGGCGTATGTGTGCGGGTTTCTTTCTGGATGTGGTGCTATTCCCTTGATCTCTGCCCACACAGCCTTGACCACTGAGCATATAGATCTTGAAAGTGCTTTTTTGGTGGGTGTCCACTCTTCCAACCAGCAGTTTGAGAGTCTTGCAGGATCCCTCTATGGTATTTCTGATTTATTGCATATATATGTGTGTCTGCATGTCCTTGCCCTTGTCAAGCACTCACTGAATATTTGTTGAATGAGTGAAGGTTTTATCACCTTTATCCTTTCCTTGAGAAAAAGCTATAACAGTCTTAAAATCCCTCGGCAAGGAATTTCTGACAGTAAATGAGTACCTCAGGGCATATAGACCTGGGGTTCCACTCGAGGTCAAGTACTTGGACGATGACTGTGGACCATCTGATCACCTGTTGGGTCAGTGATGAGGGACCTTCGGCCAGGCTCGGGGGTCCATCCCTCCCTGTGGTTGTGCCACACTGGTTGTCCCTGTGAGCAGGGGCCTCCTCTCAGCCTGTTTCCTGTGTCCCTGTGGGCATTCAGGTGGCCTTTCAGACTGCGGTGTGTGAGAAGCAGTGATGCTGTGTGAGCGGCCATCAGCATCAGGCCACACCCACTACCCCAGAGAGGTGAGACCCCCACCCCTCCTCTGCTGTCAGCACAGATTTCCTGGCATGTGGGAGTCTTTCAGAACTTGGAGGGTGGCTGTCTGCTTGTCACTTGCTGTTGGTGAAGGGAGTTTGTGAATTTCAGTGAAATGGACACGGTTCACATTTTTCTTAATGCAAATGTAGTGAGAGCACATATTTCTGGATAATTTTAATGCCCCTAGGCAGTTAAGTGCATCCAGTTTGTGCCATGGGAATGAAAAAGTATAAAAGTTTTCATTGCTCAGTTGTGTCTGACTCTCTGTGTCCCCATGGACTGTAGCCTTCCAGGTTCCTCTGTCCGTGAGATTTCCCAGGCAAGAATACTGGAGTAGGTTGCCATTTCCTTCTCCAGGGGATCTTCTCAGCCCAGGGATAGAACCCAGGTCTCCTACATTGCAGGTAGATTCTTTACCATCTGAGCCACAAGGTGTTACAGGAATAGATAACAAATATTTCTCTTAAAATTTACATTTGATGTGGGGGTCTGTCAAATTTATATGCCGTATGTGTTGTTAGTGACATTGTATGACTTGGGTAACTTTTATCCTCATATGAGGAATCAAGAGTCAGAGAAACAGAAATGCTTAGAGGATGCTGACTGGTTGGTGTGGCTGTTTCTCGAGTATACTTTCTTGGCATTTCTCTGACTCAAGTGAGAACCATCAAGTGTTGAATGGTATGATTATGCGCCAAAGAAGCTACTTTCATTTTTTTCCCTTTAGTTGTCAGAAATTATTCAGCATTGAGAAGGTGCCAAGTTATATGTGTATTTACGCATCTGTGCAGTGTCTTCCTGTTGAGCAGTTGATCACCAGTGTTTGAATCTCTGACTTAGGATGAGCCTCTGAGAAAAGAGTGGGAGGCCTGAGTCCCCAGGGTGCTTCCCCTTGGGTTGGCCAGTTTTTGTGCAGAAAGAAGGCTCGTGTGGGAGGCTTGGCTCTGAGTTTTCCCCCAGCATCACAGATACTCTCTTTTGTGACCCACAGCAGAATGGCTGGGATGAGGGGATGTCTAAAACGTGGGAGCACTCATCAGATGGCTGGCACATGAGCACAGATGCTGTCTGTCTGTGGCTGCAGACGGGAGCCGGGCGCCCAGGCAAGACCGTGTTTGCTCATCAGGGCTGCACTTGTGTGATTGATCTAACCCTGAGGACCTCAAGGAGCCCCCAGTGGGTGGTCCTCCCATCACACATGGCCTCTTCTCTTGGGCTGGAGGTCTCTTGGAATTTGAGCAGGGCTGGGAACTGGAGGGGGAAATTATGGGTCATTGGACACCAGGCACCCCCACAGGACTAATGCACGAGGCATTGGAAGGGGGCCTGCGAGGAGGCTTGTGAATGTTCCATCCTCTGTGCTTATACGCAGGGATTAGCAACAGTTCTCTGCCATGAGTGAAACAAAATCGCTTCCAAAAAGATGCTCCATTTATTACTTCCTGTGAATACTAGTAAACAAGATAGCTTAAAGATATGATTTTACGCAAGACGTGCCTGTCTGTTTTGTTCTAATGCGTGTGTTTCAAACACTTTAATGATGGAGGGCTTTACACGGTTCTCCTGGAACCCTTCTGAAACAGAGATGCCTTCCTTCTAGCCAGCTGAGTCCACGGTTGGGCTGCTCGCCTCCTTTTCAACTTCAAAGTGTCGCTGGGAGAGTCTTTTGTTTCCAGGGGTTCTCTGATGTAGAGTTTTTGGATTTGTTTGGATTTATTTTAAACCAGGTTACTCACAGCCTCACTGAGTGAGGGGCCCAGGTGCCGCATAAACCCCCGTCATCTATTACAGTGCGGTCTGCTCAGGGAGGGTCATCAGTCTCAGCTCTGCAGTGTTTAAGGGGCCGTCCTGTGCCTTGTCGGACATGTAACAGCATCTCTGGCCTCTGCCCATTGGATGCAGTGACAGCCCCCCATTTGTGCCTGTGTCTATGGGCAAATCCAAGTGTCCTTGGGGTGGGGGGTAGGTCACCCGTAGTTGAGCTCCACTGGCTTGAAGAGACACCAGATGCACAGGCTGGCTGGACGTCTCCCTGTCCTTCCACCGCCCTGGGCCCTGGAGCTTCGGAGGGAAGTATACGAGCTGATCCGGAGGGTGTGTCATGCTGTCCACAAGACCTTGACCTTGACGGCAGAGTCCTGTTCTTCCTCTCAAGGGAGTGTGTGTGTGTGTGTGATGTAATCATGAGGGGCTGCACAGGTCATTCTGATACGTTCGGAAAGCTTCTTGTCTCCTATCTCACATCTCATTCCTCTGTCTCCCCAGCAATGTCTGAGCTTGGCTCATCATTAGATTTCCCCAGGGACGGGCTGGCGACAAGGCAGGCAGACAGCAGGCGCTGCACATTCACCTCTGCTCTCAGCCTCTTGCAGAACATCTCCAAGGTGCCCTGTGAAATAGGGGGTAGATGTTTGGGTCTTTCTTTGCAGGAGGGTTAGAGACCAGCAGTGCCCAGAGCAGGGGATAAGGTGTGCCCTGCTCCCCAGTTTTTATCAGGTGGTGAAGGGGATCATATAAATGCATGTGGAGGCCTGAGCCCTCGAGCCCAGTGATGCTGTTCCCAGCCGCCTGGTAGAACCTCGGGGGGTGCTTATGAATCCTGATGCCCAGGGCACCCCCTGGCCCATTACATTGGAACCTCTGCAGGTGGGACCCAGGCATCCGAGGGTTTTGTTTTGCTCCGTTTCTCTGGCATCTGTGTTTTGTAAAACTTCCTGGTGCTTTCAGATCAGCCGCGGTCACTGATGTGAGAGGATGGTGTCTGGAGAAGCTCCATAAATGTGGCTAGGTGATTCCCACCCAGGACTGATGCTGAGGGTGGTTCAGGGTAATGAGGGGTGAAGTCAGAGTTTGCAGGACAGGCGTTTGGGGAAGACAAGGCCTTGGCCTGACCTCTTCCCATCAAAGCGGAGGCCCCAGACGAGTGAGCAGCCAGGGGGCGAGTTGGTGCCCTGCCTCGGGTGTGGATTTATGACCACAGCACCCATCAAGGGCCGTGACTGTGTGGCTTCCTGGCCACTAATGATAGTTTTCCTAAGACACATCAGGGGCTGGATTCTAGCCTTCTCATGACAGGGGCCTTCATCTGTCTCAGGTTCACGGATCCTTCCACTCATCAAATTCACTCCGCCCCTCTCTGCACCTTGAATTTCCTTTGCCCTTGCCTGTCCTGGCCCCCTTTGCTCATCTGCAGTGTGCACACCTCTAGCTGTTGTGGATTGTGGTGTTTGTACGTGACTCCGCTATCCCAGGTGACCAGCGGGACAGGAATCCGCATGAGAGGGCAGGGTGGCCATGTGGTCAGTCTCTCCTGTCCTCCTGGGGGCCTCTGAGCCTCTCTTTGTTTTAATCAACTGAACATACTGTCCGTAAAAGGCACTCTTAAGACTTTCCTGATGGTCCAGTACAGGGGGCATGAGTTCAATCCCTGGTCAGGGAACTAGGATCCCACATGCTGTGTGGCACAGCCAAAAAAAAGGAGGGGGAGGGTAAAAGGGCACTCGAATTGAATGTATATAAAACTATGATTTTTACATCAAACAGATGGGAATCAATGAGGTGAAACTGTAAAATAGCTGATTTTTCCCACAGTTGGCTAGTTCTAACTTATTCTGTGGGTCTAGTCCTTCCCTGTGTATTGAATGATGTCTAGATCCGTGATTTTTTGGGGCACTCTTGAATAGCCCATGACCTTCTTGTTCACTTTTATTTATCAGTGTATATTTTTGAAAATTCTGTTTTGGCTGCGTGCTGCATGCGGGCTTTCTCTGGTTGCACTGGGCAGGGGCCACTCTAGCCATAGTGCGCAGGCTTCTCATTGCAGTGGCTTTTCTTGTTTCAGGGCACGGATTCTTGTTTTAGGTGAATGGACTTCACTAGCTGTGGTGCATGGGCCTAGTTGCCCCATGGCGTGTGGAATCTTCCTAGACCAGGGATTGAACCCATGTCCCCTGCAATGGCAGGTGGATTCTTAACCACCAGACCACCTTCTGTTCATTTATAACTCCCCTAAATCCTCTCATTTCTGTAATTAAAATAATGATTTTTTTAAAAAAATAATGATTAAACTCACTCAAGGCCATGGTATGTCCCATCTGTGGACTGGTCTGACCAACGGGCTGACTTTTCTTGTTTCTTGCTTTTGGGGACCATTTCAGCAGAATGAAGTGAATTTGGTTTGGGAATGTGTTTGCTACTTTAGTATTGGGTGCATAAAAATTCATGGTCATCATAGGTTGGCTGTGTGGGCTCCTCCATGTGGCCCATGGACTCTAGACCACGAAGGCTCAGTTGTCCCAGGGCACCTGGGGTCTTAGTTCCCTGACCAGGGATTGAACTACATCCGCTGCATTGGAAGGTGGATTCTTAACCCCTGGACCACCAGGGGAGTCCTGGTTGTTCTGTTATTAAATGCATTATCCCTGTTAGTGCTTTTGCGTTGTATTACAATGTAGTCTGATGGTGCCGTCAGTGTCATATTGTACTGACTTTGCTACATCAGCTTTTTTGAAGCATTTTCTTTGCTGGTTTAATTTTTCTGCTTTGTTTGTTTTTAACTTCTCTGTGTCGTGTTTTAAGCAGTTTAAGGCTGAGTGTGTGTGAGAGGTAATCCATGTTTATCTTAGTGAGTTTGTTCCTCTTAGAGTTATTGTGATTGCAGAGTTGGACCTGTTCTGCTGTTATTTTTCCTGCTACCATGTTTTTTTTCTTCTTCTTTTTTTTAACCTACCTGCATTCCATCAGAAATACTCGGCTTGTTTTTAATTCTCTCCATGGGTTTCAAGTTTATATCTCTGTTCTTTCATGGATTGCCTTTGCAAATTTTAAAAAACACACTTAAGATCATATTTAGCATTCTTCGAAAGGACACAGGCTTTCTCTGACACCCTAACTTGCTGACATTTAGTGTCGAATCAATCACCAGTACCCCATTTGACGCGTACATTTTATTTTCTTTTAATTATAAGTACTTATGCTAATTTGCCATTATAATTTAAGTTCACCAGCTTCGGTACCGCTTTCCTTCTGGGTTCTATTTCCTCTTGATGGGATACATTTCATGTTATTTCAGTAGGTATAAGGCAGAAGTAATCTCTACACCAGAGAAGGCAATGGCACTCCACTCCTATACTCTTGCCTGGAAAATCCCATGGGCAGAGGAGCCTGGAAGGCTGCAGTCCATGGGGTCGCTGAGGGTCGGATGCGACTGAGCAACTTCACTTTCACTTTTCACTTTCATGCATTGGAGAAGGAAATGGCAACCCACTCCAGTGTTCTTGCCTAGAGAATCCCAGGGACGAGGGAGCCTGGTGGGCTGCCGTCTGTGGGGTTGCACAGAGTCGGACACGACTGAAGTGACTTAGCAGCAGCAGCAATCTCCACACAGAAGCCTTTGTATATTTACAAAATGACTTACTCTCAAATGGTAATTTAATTGGTAGAGAACTTTGAGAAACAGCTGTCTTCCTCAACACTTCTAAAGATAACAATGTCATTACCTTTCGGTATCTGTTGTCATTACAGCAACCATCTGCCTAATTGTCTATCTTTGCTGATAATCTCACTTTCCCCATGGCTCCCTTTAAGGTTTTCTTGTTACCATTGCAGTTTCACTGTGATTTGTCTTGATGTAGATTTTTTTTGATAACTTTTTTTTCAGTTTTAATGAGATGTAATTGACATGCAGCACTGTATAAATTTAACATGTGCAGAATAATGATTTGACCTGCATCATTAAATGATTAGCACGGTAAGTTCCATAAACACTCATCACCTCATACAGTTGCAGAATTAAAGACATTTTAAAAGAATATTTTCTCTTGTAATGAAAACTCTTAGAATTTACTCATAACAACTTCCACGTATAAGATGTGGCTTTCTTCTTCTTTATCCCCCTTGAGACTTGCAGTGTGTTTTCCTCACTTCTTATTGACTGTGGTGGCCCCAGCCTGTTTAGCTCAGGGATGTTTGCTGATGTTTGGGGCCCACTGCCTGGCAGTGTCTGGTAGGCAGAGCTGGTGATGCAGAGACTGGTAGAAGGTTTCAGTCAGAGCTTCTACAAGTTAAGATCTGTGTCCACAAAGTACAGGCTTTCCAAGGTGGCCACCACGTAAATCTTACTGCAAAGCACTGGTCTAAAAGAATAAATGTATTTTTCACTTTTTAAATTTCATCATTAATACTCATTAAGAAACAGTCGATGATTTAAGAAACAGCCATTTCAGTCAATGATTTCATGGTCAACAGCATTTCCCTCCAGAAACGTTTGGCTTGGTCTCTTGTTCTTGTGCCAGACGACTTTCCTTTCTCTCTGTAACTGTTCAGTGATGCTGCAGCCATCTGACTGAAAAGATTGGGAACCCTCGCTCTGAGCTTACTAGTGCAGTTTTTAAAGGAAAATTTTATGCATTAACCATTTGCTCTAGGGCAATATTGTTATTCTTAAGTTACCTGGTATACCAGTAATAAGTCTTTACCTTTGTGGGTTTTACAGATGTATTTTTTCCTTTCTTTCTTTTCTTTTTTTTTTTTAAAAACAACTTTGTTTTATATTGGGAAATAGTGAATTAACAATGTGATAGTTTCAAGTGAACAGGAAAAGGACTCAGCCATACACGTACATGTATCCAGTTCTCCCCCAAACTCTCCTATCTAGACTGCCATATAACATTGAGCAGAGTTCCATGTGCTATATAGTAGGACCTTATTGGTTATCCATTTTAAATACAGCAGTGTGTGCATGTCCATCCCAAGTTCCCTAACTAACCCTTTCCGCCGTCCTTCCCCCAGCCTGGCTACCATAAGTTCATTCTCTGAGTCTTTGAGTTTCTTTCTGTTTTGTAAGTTAAGTTCATTTGTATAATTTCTGTTTTGATTCCACATATAAGGGATGTCATAAGTATTTGTCCTTTGCTGTCTGACTGACTTCACTCTAGGCCCATCCATGTTGCTGCAAATGGCATTATTTCTTTCTTTTTAGTGGCTGAGTAATATTCCCTTGGATATATGTACCACATCTTTACAGATGTAAACTTTGTCCCCAGTTTAAAGTAGGAAACTCAAAGAATGAGTGAATAGGCGATTTTGTTTTTCTCTTGCAAAATTATTTTTTATAGGTGCTTGGTTTTTTAATTGAAGTATAGTTGATTTGCAATGTGTTAATTTCAGGTGTACAGAACAGTGATTCAGTTATATATATATATGTTTCAGATTCTTTTCCCTTGTAATATGTTATTACAAAATATTGAATGTAGTTTTCTGTGCTATACAGTAGGTCCTTGTTGGTTGTCTAGTTTATATACAGTAGTATGCTATCTGCTAATCCCAACCTCCTAATTTATCCCTTGCTGTCCCCCTTTTCCCTTTGGTAACAATAAGTTTGTTCTCTATGTCTGTGTGGTCTTCCCTGGTGGCTCAGATGGTAAAGAATCCATATGGGAGACTTGGGTTTGGTCCTTGGAGAAGGGAACAGCTATTCTGGCCTGGAGTATTCCATGGATTATATAGTCCATGGGGTCACAAAGAGTTGGACATGACTGAGTGACTTTCACTTTCTATGTCAGTGTATCTGTTTCTATTTTGTGTATGTTCATTTGTACCATTTTTTAAAGATTCCACATAGAAGTGATGTCACATGATATTTGTCTAACACTTCACACAGTATGATAATCTCTGAGGTCATCCATGTTGCTACAGATGGCATTATTTCATTCTTTTTTATGACTGAATTATATTCCATTGTATTGTATGTATATGCCATATCTTTTTTTTTTCAACCTGCAGGTTTTTTATTTTATTTTGTTTATTTATTTTTTAATTGGAGGCTAATTGCTTTACAATATTGTGGTGGTTTTTGCCAGACATTCACATGAATCAGCCATCGTATACCACATCTTTTTAACCCATTCATCTGTCAGTGGACATTTAGATTGCTTCCACGTCTTGACTATTGTAAATAGCGCTGCAGTGAACACAGAGGTGTGTGTGTCTTTTTAAAGTATGGTTTTCTCCAGATATATGCCCAGGACTGGGATTGCTGGATCATATGGTAGCTCTACTTTTACATTTTTTAGGAACCTCCTTGCTGTTCTCCATAATGGCTGAACCAGTTTACACTCCCACCACTGTATCGGAGGGCTCTCTTCTCTCCACACTCTCCAGCATTTTTATGTATACGGCCATTCTGACCAGTGTGAGGTGGCACCTCATTGTTTGGACTTGCATTTCTCTAATAATTAGCAATGTTGAGCATCTTTTTCTGTGCCTGCTGACCATCTGTATGCCTTCTTTGGAGAAATGTCTATTTAGGTGTTTTGCATTTTTTTATTGGATTCTTTGTTTTTTGATATGGGTATGTATAAACTTTGCATATTTTGAGGATTAATCCCTTGTTGATTGCATCATTCACAAATATTTTCTCCCATCCTAAGGGTTATCTTTTCATTATCTTCATGGTTTCCTTCGCTGTGCAAAAGCTTTTAAGTTTAGGTCCCATTTGTTTATTTTTGCTTTTATTTCCTTTCCTCTGGGAGGCAGATCCAAAAAGCTGTTGCTGAGATTTACGTCAGTGTGTTCTGCCTATGTTTTCCTCTAAAAGTTTTATAGTGTCCATTCTTGCATTTAGGTCTTTAATCTATCCTGAGTTTATTTTTGTATGTGGTGTTTAGGGAGTGTTCTAATTTCATTCTTTTATGTGTAGCTGTCCAGTTTTCCCAGCACTACAGATACTTGTGATGTGAAGCCCTCTGGGTTGGTAGCATGATTTTGGAGGTAGCTAGTCTTTAATATTTTGAGACTTGTTGGCCAATAAGCACAAATAACTAGAAAACTACCTTGGGGGAGATTCTGGAACTCTCGGTGACCTTTGGCAGAGAATGAAGGCATGGGTGCTTTTGAACTGTGGTGTTGGAGAAGACTCTTGAGAGTCCCTTGGACTGCAAGGAGATCCAACCAGTCTATCCTAAAGGAGATCAGTCCTGGGTGTTCATTGGAAGGACTGATGTTGAAGCTGAAACTCCCATACTTTGGCCACCTGATGCGAAGAGCTGACTCATTTGAAAAGACCCTGATGCTGGGAAAGATTGAGGGCACGCAGGGAAGGGGACGACAGAGGATGAGATGGCTGGATGGCATCACTGACTCAATGGACATGAGTTTGTGTGGACTCTGGGACTTGGTCATGGGCAGGGAGGCCTGGCATGCTGCAGTCCATGGGATCGCAAAGAGTCGGACAGGACTGAGCAACTAAACTGAAACTGAAGGCACGGGATGTTGTTTGTTTTCGAAATGGGAACTAGAGCTGTCTCTTGTGAGCCTGCCCACTCTCCCCTCTCCTCCCCCTGCCCCAACACACAGGACACAATTCTGCCTTTTCAAGTCAGGTTGGACTGACCCAGCCCATGCGCATGTAGAGTGTGATGCTTTGAGAGCCAGGAGCCAGGCTCACCGAGTCCTTCTTGGCCAATTTCCACCCTGCATGGCTCGGTCATTGCTACAGCACATCCACAAAGCAGGCTCAATTGAGTGAGAAATCAGATGAAGACCTCATCAGCAGGTGCTATGTTGGAGGGAGCATCCAGCTAACTCATGGAAGACAGCACAGAAGCCTAGAACTGGTGGGTTCCAGCACATATCATGCTCATCCCCCCAAATCCCCAAAATGTGGGAGCTAAATGATGGGAGCAACAGAAAAGGAGCAGGCTGGGGGCTGTTCCCCCAGGAAGCAGGTCCTCTGGCAGGACTGGAGGGTGTGCACAGTGGGGGAGAGGCAGTAACCAAGAGCTGTCTGCCAGGAGCATGAATGTGCCTTCCTGTAGAAATTCTTGTGTGCATCTGTGGTGTTTATAAGAGATCCCACGATACCCGAGATGTTTTTGCCCTTGTTACAAAGGATGAACGTTCCAGAGATGCATGCTAGCATCTGTCAGGGCAGGCGCACTTAGTCACTTTAGTCATATCTGATTCTTTGTGACCCCATGGACTGTAGCCCACCAGGCTCCCCTGTCCATGGGATATTCCAGGCCAGAATACTAGAGTGGGTTGCCATGCCCTCCTTCAGAGGATCTTCCTGAACCAGGAATTGAACCTGCGTCTCTTACATCTCTTGCATTGGGAGGCAGGTTTTTTACCACTAGTGCCACTTGGAAAGCCCAGCGTTTGTCAGTGAAATGAAGTCACTTCAGTCATGCCCGACTCTTCACAACCCTATGGACTGTAGCCTGCCAGGCTCCTCCGTCCATGGGATTTTCCAGGCAAGAATACTGGAGTGGGTTGCCATTTCCTTCTCCAGGGGATCTTCCTGACACAGGGATCGAACCTGGATCTCCCAAATCGCAGGCAGACTCTTGACCATCTGAGCCACCAGGGAATCCCAGCATTTGTCAGAGGTCAGAGTAATTCATAAGGTGAGGCAGAGTATCAGCTTCATGAGGTCTGATCACAGGTCTCTGGTCCGAGAGGGCTGTGCGTGTGTGGATGTGCTGGACAGATCCCCCTGATGTCTGTGATTGTAAAGAGGAGAAAGTAACACTGCTTGTCTCTGGGTTATAAAAACAGCCCTCTCCTCGGAAAGCATCTCAGTATCTCCCACAGCCTGTTCTGTTGAGCAGGTTTGGAGACCAATATGTCATAGTAATTGGTTAGTAAAGAAATGATTGTATATTGCTTTCATGTACCTTCATCTGGCTTGTTCTTCTGTTAACAAGTCCAATCTTCGGAGCTTTTACTGCATTCAGGGAAGCAGAAACCTACCCAAGTATGAGACACCCTTGAGAAACACAGTAATGGCCATTTTGAGGCAGTGCTTCATGCTTTGGGTTAATTTGACCTTTTAGCCCCTGTGAGGTGAACTGTCTCATCACTTGCATGGGCCAGGGGCCCTCAAGCCCAAGGAGATGAAGGCCTGTAACCTTATTCAGTGAACATTTCAAAGTGGGGTGAGTGGAAGTTTGCAGGGTTGTGGCGTTTTTGCTGTGAAACCTTGGTCAGGGCTGCAAAAATCAGATGGGTAGTGACAGCGCACCGCACCACTGAGACAAGACTGCAGGATGGGAAACGTCAGGGGAGTAACACCTAAAGAGAGAACCAAGGGACGGCCCAGGGCACCCAAGATCCAGGAAGGGCGCGGGGGCGTAGGCAAACGTGATTTACTCCTGGCCCCACAGCGGGAACCATGCATCGGTTAATGGATGCGGTAAATTGCACTTGCTGCTGGGAGCTCATTTCTCTGTACTCATCCCATCAGGTTAATGGGGAGTTAAACGGCTCTTGAAACAAGCTGACTGGAGTTGCTGGGAGCCAGGCTTGTATCCTGGGCCAGGTTGAGCTCTCTGGGGAAGCTCAGGGCCAGGGGAGCTGATAAGGCCCCTTCGTTCCTGCTTCAAGCTGTGTGCATCACCCTGTCTGGCTTCCCCCTGGGGTGGAGGCGGGGTCTGCAGCTTCTGTTTTCTCCAGGACAGAAGACCCTGCTGCTGGACCAAGCCCCAAGTCTGCAGGAGTAGAAAACTGCCTCCCAGCAGGACTGGCAGGCCCAGTTTGGTGGGAGTATGCTGGCGGGTGGGGAGCACACCCGATGACAGCATTTTTTAAATTATGGAAAGTTTTGAGCATTTGTGGGGATGAGATAGTGAACCTCCACATCCTCAGCCTTTATCCGCATTTTGCCACTCTCTAATTCCCCTCTGTGGTATTCCTGCTCTTCCTTCCTCTATGTTGAGTATTTTAAGGCAAATGGAAAATGTGGAGCAGGTAATCACAAACTGAAGGTGTCCATAGTTCACGCAATTTCCCTTAACAAAGCCCGTGGACCTGGACTTTACAGGGAACAGGTATAGCACTGTGATGCCACGGGTTTTCCAGGTGTGGATGCTACTCACTCACCTGTATGCCTCAGACTTGGCCTTGGGGCTGGTGAGAGAAGTTGTTTGTATTATTTTTCTGTTTATCATAATTTTTGCCTTCTTGATTTAAAACCATTTGGAGGATTTGCATGAGTTACTTTTTCTTTTTTTCCTTAATTTTTTTTGGCCACACAGCTCTTGGGATTTTAATTCCCCAACCAGGGATCAAACCCTTACTGTCTGCAGTGAAAGCTTTGTTTTAACTACTGGAATTCCTTGCATGAGTCACTTTAAGTATTTGGGAAAAACTTCCTTTGGAGCCAAAGGTGGGGAGGCCCAGGGTGTGGACAGGCCAGGGAATCTGTTTCAACCTTGACCATAAATCTTTTACTGTTCTTTAGTATAGAATGTTCTAGCAGGTTAGTAAAGCTTGTTGCTCTTGTTGTTTAGTTGGTTAGTCATGTTTGACTCTTTGTGGCCAGGCTTCTTTGTCCATGGGATTCTCCAGGCAAGAATACTGGAGCAGGTTGCCATTTCCTTCTCCCGGGGATCTTCCCAACCCAGGGATCGAACCCATGTCTCCTACATTGAGCCATCAGGGAAGCTGTGTGCAGATAGATAGCTTTTGTAAATGAAGTGGTAATCACATGTTACATTACTGGTTTGCTGGTGTTTTAGAATAATTTCTCTCTCTTTTTTTCCTGGCTCTCCCTCCCCAGTGCAGTTTGGGTTCAGTTCCAAGCATAGCAGGTCTGAGCACCACACAGAATTGTATTAGGTCCCTGTACTGCTGTAACAAATGATCAGACTTAGTGGCTTAAAACAAGGCAGATTTATTATCTCATAGCACAGTGAGTGGTTCAGAAGGCTGAGCTGGGCCTCACTGGCTATGATGAAGATTTTATAGGACTCTGTTCCTTTTGGGGAGCTTTAAGGGAAGAATCCACTTCTTTGCACTTTCCAGCCCCCCCAAACACATCCTCATTTCTGGGTTCAAGTCCTCTCCCTCCATCTTCAAATCCAGCAGTGGCAGGATTCTCTCTCCTGCTTCCCACTTCCGTCCCCAAGGACCCCAGTTACATGGAGACCACCAGGAAAACTCAGGAGAGCCCCCCTATTTCAAGGTCAGCTGATTAGCAACTGTAACTACCCGTTGGTATATGGCATTATGCTGCTTCTATTTCTCTTTTTTCACTACTACACTCAAAGGGAAAAACAATATGTTTTTAATCAGTCATTCAATAAAAGCATGGGTGCCCATGGGTGTGTAAGGCATTCTCCCTAGATTTAAAAACTCAGTCTGCCCTGAAGGGGGCTTCCCAGCTGGCTCAGTGGTAAAGTATCTGCCTGCCAATGGAAGAGACACAGGAGATACAGGTTCAGTCCTTGGGTCAGGAAGATCCCCTGGAGGAGGAAATGGCAACCCACTCCAGTATTCTTGCCTGGAGAATCCCATGGACAGAGGAGCCTGGTGGGCTACAGTTCTTGAGGTCGCAAAGAGTCGGCCACAGCAGCAGCTGAGCACACACGAATATGACGTCATGCACTCACGGTTTCCATGGCTCAAGGAAGCGGGTGTTTGGGGGAGGAGGGAATTGTTCTGCCTTCCACAGCAGGGAAGCAGTTTTGGAGCTAGTGAGACTAGAGCTCATTTACTCCTCCTTGCAACTGCATAGTTGGGAAGTCGAGACTTGGGGCGTAGCATTTATCAGGAGCCTGCCCTGTGTCAGGCACCCGTAAGTGACAGAGCTGAGCCTCTCACCCCACACCCTTCCTCCTGCCTGCTGGGTGGGTGTGGCTCCCTGACAGACCTCCGGCTTCCTGTCCCTCCTTCCTTCTGCCCACTCACATCTTCCTCCAGTGACAGGAGCAATAATGCATTTTCCAGAAGCTCCTTTCTGAAGGAAGGCTGCAGCGTCATCAGTAGTTTCGAGCCTTTTAAATTTTATCACTCCTTGTCTTCTCCAAGGGGCACCATGTTTTTCTCATCCCCTCGGAGCATGATTTATTTATTTTTTTGAAATCACTCAGTCCAAACACATCAGAAAATTTACATGGAAATTCTAAGACAGAAACTTCAGCTTGTGCCCATTCCTCTCCCTGCCCGCTGCTGCTTAGGACCGAATCTACTATCACTTTCTTTTTGTCTTTGGCACATTCCTTCTGTCTGTTCTGGTTTTCCCTTTAATAAGTAAGCTTGTGTGTATTAGTCACTCAGTCGTGTCCTACTCTTTGCAACCCCGTGGACTGTGTCCCGCCAGGCTCCTCTGTCCATGGGATTCTCCAGGCAAGAATACTGGAGTGGGTTGCCAACCCAGGCTTGGATACTTGTTAAAAAAAAAAAAGTGTGTGAACTCCAATGTGTGTATGTCCCATTTGGACCCTAGGGCGATATCTGTTGGGTTCTGGGAAAGGTTGCAGCAGCCCTTTGTCAAGACTTGGGCCCTCACATCTTGTTTTCCGTTTTTTTTTATTCTTCATAAAGCTTCGGGCTACTCAGGCTTTTTCTCTAGCTGTGGCGTGTGGGGGCTATGCTCTAGTTGTGGAGCACGGGCTCTAGGGCACAGGCTCAACAGTCGTGGCACACAGGCTTAGCTGCTTCTCAGCATATGGGACCTTTGATCAGGGATCAAACCCATATCTCCTGAATTGGCTGACAGAGGCTTTACCACTGAGCCACCAGGGAAACCCAAAAGCTATTTTAAAAAAAAGATACAAACTATATTATATACAAAAATAATGTTTTTAAAATATGTATACTTACGTGTGTGTATATATATATGTATAACTTAGAGAAGAAAAGTAAAAAAATACCCATCTTAGGCAGTAGAATGTTAGCAGTTGGTTTGAAACTCCATGTATGACAGTCTCTCACCCTCAAGTCAGCATTATTGTGATTTCTGTTCATTTTTTTCTTGCCTTCCTTTATAGTTTTCTAATTGTGTGTGTGTCCCAAAGAAGAATGCTGTTTAGTTTTGCTTACTTTTGAATAAGCAGTGAGATGGAGTCATACTCTAGATGTTCTTCTGTGACGTAGCATATTGCTCAAGGGTGCATTTTTGATATTCGTCTGTGCTGATGCCGGTCGCTGTAGTTTATTCATGGTCAAATTCAGGGTCATCAAAACTCTGATGCTGGGAAAGATCAAAGGCGGAAGGAGAAGGGGACGACAGAGGATGAGATGGTTGGAAGGCATCACTGACTTGATGGACATGAGTCTGAGCAAGCTCCAGGAGTTGGTGATGGACAGGGAAGCCTGGCATGCTGCGGTCCATGGGGTCACAGAGTCGGACACAACGAGCAACTGAACTGAACTGTGCTGATGCGGGTCACCTGGTTTATTCATGGTCACTGTTCTTCATTGTGGGCACTGTCTGGATCTCCTCTCTTGTTTTCTGGGTTGTTTGGTTGCTTCTTCTTCTTATAAAACCATGTTTCTGGTTATTATGTAACCATGTTATAAAAGTATGCCTGGTTCCCGTGTGCCATAACTTCTTCAGCACATATTCCTAAAAGGTGTGCTGGGCTATAGGGTGTGCATATGTTTAATTTGTTTAAATTGTAAAATATGCATAACATAAAATTTCCCACTTTGACCATTGTTTGGTGTCCAGTTTAGTGGCGGCAATTTCATCCACATTGTCTTGCTGCCATCACCACCATCCATCTCCAGAGCATGTTTTCATCTTACGAAACTGAAGCTCAGTACCCATTAAACCATAATCTCCTATTCTCCCTCCTTCCAGCCCCTGGCAGCCACCATTCTGCTTTCTTTATGAATTTGGCTACTCTGGGCACCTCATATAAGTGAAATCATACAGTATCTGCCCTTTTCTGGCTGGCTTATTTCTCTTAGCATTATGTCCTCGAGGTTCATGCATGTTATAGCATGTGTTGAAATTTCTGTTTTAAAGCTGAATGATATTCCACTGTGTGTATTAACCACATTCAGTTCACTCATTAATCAGTCAGACCCTTGGTTTCCTTTAACTTCTTAGCTCTTATGGATAAAACCACTGTGAACACAGGTGTACAAATATCTCTTCAGGTCCCACTTTCAGTTCTTTTAGGGTGTACACCCAGAGCTGGAATTGCTGGATCAAATGGCAACTCTGTTTTTTAATATTTTGAGAAACCTGCATTCTTTTGCACAGTGGCTACACTCTTTCACATCCCATCAGCTATGCACAAGGGGTTTGTTTATCCACATCCCCACCAACACATTACTTTCTAGGTTTTTCATGGCATTCATTCAGATGGATGCAAAAAGGTATCTTGTGGTTTGTTTTTAAATTTTTCAATTGGAGGATAATTGGTTTAGAACATTGTGCTGGTTTCTGCCATCCATCAACGTGAATCAGCCGTAGGTATACATATGTCCCCTCCCTCTTGAGCTTCCCTCCTACCTCCCTCAGGGTGGTTTTGACCTGCATTTCCTTAATGACTAGTGATGTTGAGCATATTTTCACATGTCTAATGGTCATCTTTGTATCTCCTTTGGACAAGTGTCTATTTAGGTCATTTGCATATGTTCCATTTTACTAAGAAATGCCAAATGGTTTATCAAAGTAGTTGTAACAGCTTACAGGTAACCAGCAATTTTTGAAAATTTCACTGATGTCATGTTTGTGCCAACTGTTGAATGGTCAGACTTTGAATTTTTGCCAGTCTGCCAAACAAAATGACGGTCCTTATGGTTTTAACTTGCAGATGCTGTAAAGTGTCATCTTCTGGTTTGTGATGTATCTTTCTCGTTTTGGGGGTAATATCTTTTGATGACCAAAAGTTTAAATTTTAACATGGTTAAATTTATCAGTCTTTTATTTTATGGCCCCCGGGTCATGAACACATTTTCCTATAATTTTTTATAGGTTTACCAACTTTCAGGGTTAGGTTCTTGATCCAGATAGGGTTATCTGTGAGGTAGGCTGTGAGTGGAGCTTTGCGCGTTTCCCCACAGGGATTACCTGAGGAATCAGTTCTTAGAGCAGGCGCTGGAAGTGTCAGCTGATGATCAGGGAGCTTCTGCATATGGTATCCTCCTTCCTCCATTCTGACAGGTGAATGCTGAGAGAGAGAGAGAGACTGCCTCCCCTGCTGATGGGCTGCAGCAGCACATTAGCACAGCCTTCTGTTAGTCACGTGTCTTCAGCTCTGCTCACAGCTGCCTGGCCGCCCTCTCAGGTTGGGACCTAGAACCTGATCTTGTGTGATATACTCTTGCGTGTCCATGTTCTGAAGAAGTGAAGAGGGTTGACGGACAGGTTTATCACAGATGACATGAGGTGGATGTAAGGGGGCAGCACACTGCACGTGGACGGAGGGCGGATGGTGCAGTGTTCCCACCTGGCAGGGTCTTCTCGACCTGCTCCCCCCATGTCCTCCCTAGAGACGATACTTCCTAGGAGCCAGCATTTTCTTTTTAGCCAGGGCCTACCCCTCTACCTGGGCAGGTGATTGTGAGGACTTGGGAGGCATGTCTAGTTGCCTAGGATACAGCCAGTGCTATCACTGCTGTGATCAGTGTTGTTATCCTGGGCGGGCGTGGGGTGAGGAAAGTGATTGTAGGTGAGGGCGGGGGGAGCGTCCCATGCAGTTCTAACCCATGAAACCCTGGAGATGCTAAAGTGGGTGCCCTCCTATATGGTTCCTTGTCCTCTTTGGAGTAAAACGAGGTTGGGGGTAAGTCGGTGGTCTTCCTTCTTATGAGGAGGCCTCTCTCCTGAGGTCTGTTAGGGACTACAGACCCTGCTATCGACCCCCACCCCTCTGCCACTACCATTGCTAACCCCACAGAGAGCTGAGTCCTCACTGTGGCTGAGCCCTGAGCCCCAGAAGTGATGGGTGTGGGTTGTTGATGCTGGATGATTAAACAAGTAATTTTCTCATGTCTGGCCATAATGAATAAATACCTGAGGATCAGGTGTGCCTACAATGGGTTTTTTCTTTTAACTGGGCTGACTGCTCTGGGTTTCCCATGGGATAACACTGTACTTAAGAGACTTAAAATGCCAGGTTCCATTGACTGTAAATGCAAGAAAGGGGGTTTTCTGTTCTCAGAGGAAGCCACAGCAGCTGAATGGACTGGGAGCCAGTTGAAGGTTTAGCTTGGGAATCTGGACCTGCAGGTTCTTTTCTGTCAACTGGGCCTTGTTGCCTGGGGCCCAGTGATAGTCACAGAGGTCCTTCTTCCCACGTGTCCTGCGAGGGGCTGGCTCCTCCCAGCAGAAATCAGAGAAGGTGGTCAGCTCTCTGGAGTAACCAGGTCCACAACCCAAGGCCTTCCCTGGCAGGTCCCCAGGGAAGGGGACCTGGTCCCCAGGTCCATCACAAAGTGGCACAAACTGAGTGCTGGCTTAAAAGCCAGAAGTTGATTCTCTTGCAGTTCTGGAGTTTAGGATCAAGGTGTTTCCAGGCCGAGCCATCTCTGCAGGCTTTGCGGAGGCAGTCTGTCCAGGCCTCTGTGCCTTTCTGCTGTTCCTGGGCCCCCCAGCTGCAGCTGCAGTCTCTGCCTCCGTCTTCACAGACATCTTCCCTTGTGTGTGCACACGTCCCTCACATACTGTCTCCCACCTGCTGTGGATTAGGGCCCACCCTCCTCCAGGTGACCACATCTTACCTTGATGACATCTACGAAGACCTCATTTCCAAGTAAGGCAGTGCATAGGTCCTGGGGGCTAGGATTGAACAGATCTTCGCCGGGACACTGTTCACCCCGCAGCACTGGGCACCTGCAGAGATAGGAGGAAAGCCCTGCAAAACCCTTGCAGGAACGTGACATCCACACGGAGGGTCAGTGGGCCTGTGTGTCTGTTTCTTTTCTTGGTAGTTCATTTTATGGTACTTTTCTTAAAGTGGAGGGGTAGGGTGAGCTGCGCTGCCTGGGCCCCAGGTCTGTCCTCAATGCCTCTCCTGGGTCCCCTATGCTGGGGTGCCCCAAGAGAGGCCTCCTGTGGGGGTCAGGAGAGCAGACTGGACATCACCCAGCTCCCCTTCCTCACTTCTGTCGTGGTGGGTCCACTGATCTTCAGTTCCCAAAGCCAAACCTTCAGAACCACCCTCTATTCCTCCACCGCAGAGTCCCTGGATCCTACCATTTCAGCTCTAGCCTCCAAGCCTCTCACAGGCACAGCTGTTGCAGGGGCCCACCCCACCCCTGTCTTGGCCCTGCCCCACTCCACTGTGGCCCCACCCTCCAAGTAGCTCTACACAGCTTCTTAGGCCCAACAGTCACTGGGGACTGACTTTCCCATGGATGAAGGAAACCCCATAGCCCAGCATCAGGCCCACCTTGGCCCAAGCCCCTTCCACCCTTGTCTTCCACCTGAGGCTCGGGAGCCCTGGGGACAGGCTACATGCCACACACCCTCCTGCTCCTTCCCCTGGGCTGGAGCTCCCTGGTCCGTTTCCCTGCAGAGCCCTGTCCCCTTCCAGGCCCTAGAGCAGAGGCTCCCAGATCCCAGAAGGGCCAACTGGAAGTGAGTGTCCCACCCTGGAGCTCCTGCACACATCACTCGCTCTCTGCCGCCTCTCCGTTTCATTTGGGTGCGGGTCTCAACATCTCTGCTGGACCCTAAGCTTCTTGAAGGCAGGCACTGTCTTATGTATTTTTATCTCCATCACAGTGGAATTTATTTAACATATAGTAGAACTCAAATGACTGAATAAATGAACAAATATCTGTGCAAACTAAAGCCGAGACCACTCACATTGAAGGTGAGGGCCCCTGGCACCCGCATCCCCGGGCAGGCAGGTCAGGGCTCCTCTCCCTCCCCCACTGAGAATGCTGGACCTTCCTGCATCACCACTAGACTAGCTGTTGGCTCCCACATACAAAGTTGATAAAAATAATTTTTTTTAAACTATAAACATTTCTACTCAAGGCCCTGAAAACTCCCTATGTTTCTGCTTTGTATTGACAGTGAGTGAAATGTTTTGACTTTGGTACAATACATGAGCAAGGTAAACTCCCATTTAGAGAAAATACTAGGCAGAAATTTCAACAACCTTAACGAAACCAGATATCTATAACCAAGAGGATGAAAACTAAAAGAAGTTTTCTTATTTTACTAAACTAAAATAAGGTATAAGTTGATGGCAGCTTGTAACTGAGAATGAATGAAAATGCAGAGCTACAGAAAAATAGCACTGATTCCTATTTTCAGATGCTGGGGCATGAGATATATACCATACATAGAAGATATATATGTGTATCTATAATATGTATAACCCGAATTTCTGTTAGAACTGTGGAAATTGATACATTCAGATTCTTCAGAAGTTCCTTTTACATTAGATCAGGGTCAGCCACTTCTGTCTTCTGGGTGGAATCACTGGGCTATCCGTTGGTGAGGGAGCCATGCCGTCTGTAATCTGGAGACACCATTCCTTTCGTCTTACAGCCCGAGGTCATAGGTGGTCAGGCTGCTTTTCAGGGGCCATCAAGGTTGTAAGAGGTTCCGTCCTTCCAAAGCTCTTTCTTCTGCACAAGGACAAAGGCACTGTCCTCTGTTGGCACCACCGGTGCATGACGCCACCCTCGCCGTATCAGGCCTCATCTCTACTTTTAGTCCTGTTATAAATGGAGGCCCTGGGCTCGCCTCGGGTGACCTCAGGAGACAGTTGGCCACTTACCTGCTTTGGCAGCAATAAAAGGTGGGGTGTTTTACTACCCTGCAGCGTTTTTTATTTCTGAGGCTTCCTTCCCTGTGCAGTGTCCCCAAATTCATGTCATAAAAGCATCAAAAAGCAATTAGAGAACCACAGCTGCTCAGGGCCGCAGCTGCCGGGCTTCAGGCCTGGGCAGTAATGGAACTGTTTCAGAGCAGGACGCACTGAGTGAACGAAGGGGTCAGACTGCCTGCTGGGACCTCAGGCCATGTGGTATGACCACCCCAAGCACAGGACGTGGCGTGGTTGGATCAAGCTGGCCAAGGGCAGACCACATGAATCCTGTGTCTGGGTTCAGCATGTTGGATGTTTTTCAGAAGGCAGTGGCACACCCCAGGAAGGATTTAAAAGGGGAATGACATGATCAGAATTGCATCTTTGGGAGATGACTGGCAGGCGAGTGAAGCCAGAAGAGACAGGTCAGTTTGGAGGCTGCTGCAACAGTCTAAACCGGAAACAGCAGCTTGGACCAAGGCAGGTGTGGTGGTGATGGGTCTGAGCTCGAAAAGGATGTGCCACCTGCTAAAACCCGCGGGAACAGTACCTCCCGCTGGTGATGGCACCCGGCCTTAGCCCTCAGTGCCAGGGAGCTGGAGTCAGCCATCCTCCCCTTGTCACTTACTAACCCTGCATCTCGGGCAGGTTTCTTAATTATTAGGACTTAAGCAGGTACAGTTGTAAAATCAACTTGTACCTAAGTTTGTCCTGACAGTTAAATGAGCTAAAGCTTTGCTCCAAGGGAAGGTCTGGGCTAACATAAAATTATATTTTGAATTTGATGCTATTAATCTGCAGGAATATTAAAGTTGTCAGCTGGTTGGCTGTGTGTGACTGCCAAGGCCAGTCCAGCCTGGATGGAGCCCAGGCCCAGGGGTGGGGCCCCACCTGCTGCTCTCAGGGGGCTGGGCACCCAGAGGTTGGTGTGTGTGTGCTGCCGCCAGGCTGGCTGTGCCAGGAAGGAAGTTTCTATCTTCCTGTCAATCGAGTGGAGAGCAGGGAGGGACTGCAGAATGGACCAGCTCTTCCTTGGGGTTGCAAACCTGGGCCTGGAATGCATGCATCCAGAGGGTCGCTGCTCTGCTATAGGCCTGAGAAAACTTTTTCTCAGCGTGGGAGGAGCTGTAGCCAGATTATTGACGTGCTTTTTGAATGCACTGCAATTATAATCAGATTATCCATCTGGCTGGAGCCAGTTCTTGGTTTATTAGAGTGCTTTTTCTTCATTACAGTGAGCTACTTGCCAGTAGAACTTAATTTATTTCAGGAAGTCACAAGATGAGCACGCTTGGCTTTGCTGGGGTCGAGGCCTGCAGAGCTGCCTTCTGTTTGTATGTTGATGTGTTTATTGGACGGGCATCTGGAGAGAGTTACTAGGGAGGGCAAGGGTGCCGCAGCACAGTGCTCACTGCGCATGTGCACCGCCAGGGTACCCCCACGGCCTCCACGTGGGGGTGGATGTGCAGGCTTCTGCGCACTGGATCCAAAGCAGAGCAAGTGTATGTGGACACGTGACTGTGCCTGTTCATGCTCCACGCACACCCCTTCAGCACTGGAATTGTGTGTGTCTGGATTCTGTTGAGAAGATAATATTTGTGCAAAAGAGATTTGTAAGGCTCATGCTGCCGCTGACTTTGTGCTTTGACTTGAATGTTTATAAGGAATTTTGAACGTGTTTGGACATAGCTTGTGTGTGTTCTGTCAGAAGCATGCTCCAGGAGCGTATTCGACCAGGCGCTAGATTCGCAAATGTTTTAAGTTTTGTGTGTGGAGACATTAAACACATCTCCATCAGTGACCACCCAGGAGTGTAACATGATATTTTATCTGTGCATTACTTCTGTTCTGGGTTGTGCTCAAAAGTTGGCCAGACCTTCAAGAATAGGTTAGTGGTGTTTCGGAACAAGATCATTAAATTCTGTGCTGGGATTTCTCACCGGGAAGCTGTTTTAGACACTCATTTCCCATATGTCAACACTAACAACAAGTGCTTTTGTTCTCAGTGGATTTTGTTGCTGCCCTTCAACAGTCAGAGACAGGTGGCAGACTTCCTCATTGTCTGAATTCCACAGATCCAGTGCAGGAAGTGTGAGTCTAGGGATGAGGTTCACAGGAGGTGCAGCAGGTGAGGTTGGCTGCTGCTCGAAAAGGGGCCACTGCTTTCTGAGAGCGGACATCGCGATAAAGAATAGCCCTTTTTTGGTTGTCATGTTGAAGACTAGGTGAAATTGGAGACACATGATGTTGGGACAGGTGAAGTCGATGATATCATCTCTGGAAGGCTGTCTCGTTAACCTGGGTGTAAGGTGTTAAAGATGGACTTCCCTGGTGGCTCAGAGGTTAAGAACCCGCCTGGCCAAGCAGTAGACTCGGGAGATACAGGTTCAATCCCTGGGTGGGGAAGATCCCCTGGAGAAGGGAATGGCACCCCACTCCAGTATTCTTGCCTGGGAAATCCCATGGACAGAGGAGCCTGGTGGGCTACAGTCCATGGGGTTGCAGAGAGTCAAACATGACTGAGCAACAACGGGTTGAAGCTCTCTTGTAAGGTAGTGATGCTGGGAATGAGGGGTGATACGTTTAAGGGTGTCTTGAAAGGAGTTCTGATGATGAATGGATAAAACCAAAAGGAAGGGGAGAGGCTGTAAGGACTCCAGTGCTTTGAGTCTGGGACATCTTGGTGACAGAAACAGAGAGGGCTGATTTCTTGCAAAGAGATTCAGGGTTGCTTGTAGAATGAGAAAATCTAACGTGGTGTACTGCTTTAAGTGAGAACAGCTAAATAATGTTATTTTAAAGAAGAGGTAAATTCATAACTCTGTATAATCATCATCTATATGTTGGAAGTTGGAGAAGGGATAGACTACCCACTCCAGTATTCTGAGGCTTCCCTGGTAGCTCAGATGGTAAAGAAACTGCCAAAAAGAAGTACTGAATAATAGTTTCACAGACTTTCTTAAACTTTTTAAAAAATATTTAAGCTTCCACATACTGGCTGCATAATAACGGAAAGAGCTGACAGTTGATAACCTCAGTAGAAAAAACCTTCAAAAAGTTTTTACAGTTGTCTGTAGCAACTGTGACTTGTTCTTCCAGGTTTATTTGGAGGAAAGTTTAGGAAAGGCCTGGGCTCTTTGTCTTAGGGAGAACCACACAGAAGCGCAGATTAAACAAAGAGTGAAAATATGGCCAGGTTTAGGTGCAGTGTAGTTTTTATGCCAGATGCAGGCAGTGCTTCTAAGTTTCTGGTCGTAACTGTTTAAAAATCTTACTGACTGCTTTCCCATTTTTAAACCCAACAGAATGTTACTGAAAAGAATTGTCACAGATGAGTTCTAGAAATGATACTTTTCTGAAAGTTTTTTTTAAATATGATTTTATTTTGGGCTGTGCTGGTCCTCATTACTGCACGTGGGCTTTCTCCAGTCGCAGTGAGCAGGGACTCGTCTCTAGGTGCGGTGCTCAGGCTTCTCATTACAGTGGCTTCTCTTGTTGCAGCTTGCGGCCTCTAGATCAAGGGCTCCTACAGGCACGGTAGTTGCGATAACACAGACTTAGTTGCTCCACGGCATGCGGAATCTTCCCAGAGCAGGGATCGAACCCACATCCCCTTGACAAGTGGATTCTTAACCACTAGACCACCAGGGAAGTCTTCGAAATGATCATTGGTTGAGGCACTCTTCAAGTATGGGGGCGCTGCTTCGGGGTGCAAGTGCCTCCTCGCTGGGGGTAAAGGCTATTCCAGGCCTCCGCTCTCGGCCCCTGCCCTGCAAGAGGGGTGAGATGGGAGGCTTAGCACAAGACACAGTACACCATGGGGGAGGCAGGAGCACCAGACCGTGAGAAGCCTCAGGGATCATGGAGGGTGAACTTGGGCACCACTGCCACAACTGCCGTGCCTGTTCTGACCTATTTCTGCAGAGAGCAGGGTGGAACGGAGCCAAGGCAGAGCTGGCTGCACTTGAACTTTTACTACTGGTCCCTAGGCCAACAAACTGGCTGGTGTGGCAGAGCCAGGGAGCCCTCTGACAGGGCTGACAGCAGAAGAAGTGAGGCTGAACCCTGGGGTCCCTTGGCCGGGACCGATGGCATCACAGACGGGAGACTCTGGCGGGAGGCACTCAGAACTGCATGTGGAGGTGGCCAGGCAGTTTTCAGCAACAGTTCAAATCCCTCTTTAAAGTATCAGATGATGGAAATTCCCTGGTGGTCCAGTGTTTAAGCATTTGGTCCTCAGTGCTCTCCCTCGTCAAGTTCAAGTTCAGTCAGAAGGTTGGGGGAGCAGGGACACGCACAGTACTCAAGGTTGTCATTCTTTACCAGGGTGTGATGACCCCGCAAGGCTTCTCTTCTGGCGGGGACACTCCAAGGGCATTGTACAGCCGTCTCCTTGGCTTTCCTGGGCCCAGCTCTGTCCCAGAAAATTCTCCCAAAGCCAGTGCAGCCTCCTAGGATTCCAGGACACTTCTCTGGGGCCCCCAGGACGACCTGCCCTATTTTGTGAGTGGTCAGGACTATTTTTAGTGTCCAAGCCCCGTCTGAAGGGCACACTGTCCCCTCTGAGAAAACATGGTCCTGTGAAGTCACAGAAAGCAGCGTGGGGAGCAGACCGGATGGGGCTCAGGCAGCAGGATGTCACTCATCACACAAGCGTGACCACCGTCCTCTCTTGTCACTGGGCTGTATTCAGAGTCAGACCCAGCAGGCGGCAAGGGAGGGTGGGTCCTGGGAGCGGGTGCCTGGCCTTCAGCTTACAAGGGCCGTGGTCCCTTCTGTAAGGACCTGAGCCTTCCGAGAGGGCATGAGGTGGCTTGCTGGGTCGGGCCTTTGTCATGCTTCCATTCCACACAGTGTGCGGTTTCAGCCCTCGCCAGCCAAGAAGAACTGAGAACAGCAAATGCAAGGGATTCAGAATTTTAGACTGTCGCTCCGAGTTTCAGGATTATTGAGGAGAGATGCACAGTTTTTGGATAAAAGAAAAATGTAGAGACTTTACCACAGAGGAAGGAGGCGATCAAAGGTGAAAGAAGAGAGGACATCTTTGTATGGAATTCAAGTGTCAAATCTGGGTGCACCTAGAATGTAGTCAGGAACCCCATTGTGCTTTTAAAAAAATGCTCTGAAGCCCCAAAGTTGTGAATGCCGCAGGATGCATCCAGTGAGCGAGCGCACCTCCCAGAGCCCTTCTTCCTGATGCTGGCCCCCAGCCCCTTATCAGCTGACACCAGCCGGTCAACTGGAGCTGGGCAAAGGCTCCTCTGATGTTCTAATGACCAGTGAGGGCACAGCGCTGGCCCTGGGCACAGTCAGCCAGAGAGCCAGCGGCAGAGCCTTCAAAGCTGGTAATGGGGCACCAGACAGGAGGACAGCTGACCTGTAGCCTGTAAACCCCTTTTAAAGAGGCACGGGGCCAGGAGATCTGTGTCCAGGTGAAGTTTAAGTGCTGGCGCCATTGGGGGTTAATCAGAAGCAATGAGGAAGGTCTGGGAGGTCACAGTGGCTCCAGGCCAGGAAGGGTCACGGCTCCACGTTCTAACCCATGTCTTGGGGCAGAAACTTATCTGTGATGAACACAGAGGTATGTTGGAGATGCATCTACAGAAAAGGAGGGTGTTAGTGTGTTTGAAATGGTTTGTGAGTATCTCTTTCCAGCACTAATTACAACGAGTTGATCACCCTTTCCCTCTCCCTCCCACTCCCCACCAAGCACTTAGCTCAGTTCTGTCTACCTGGAGGTGGCCTCGGATTTTACCGGGGTAAGGGCTCAGTACTACAACGCTGCTCCTCCCTCCCCCCATTTCAGACGCCCTGCAGAAGTCCAGGGGGTCACCTGTGCTTCTGATGGACCAGCTGTAGATGGAACCCCCCTTCGACCCCCTCCTCCAGTTTGATCAGTTTGCTGCAGTGGCTCACAGAACCCCCTGGATTAGAGAAGAAAGGATGGAATTTAGGAGTGGCCCAGGGAAGAGATGTCCAGGGCGGGGTGCAGGGGTCGGAGTCATGGCTTTATGCTCCATCCAGGGCCCCGCTCTCTGAATTTCCATGGCTCACCAACCTGGAGCTCTCTAAACCCCAACCTTTTGGGGGTTGTGAAGGCTTCATTACGTGAATGATTAAATCATGGACACTGGCAGTTGATTCGATCTCTAGTCTCTGTCCCTTCCCCAGAGGTCAGAAAACTGGGACAGGAAGCTCCAACCCTCTAATCACATGATAACCAGCCCCCAGCCTTAGGTGGGGTCCAAAAGTCACCTTATTAACACAAACTCAGGTGTGGTTGACAGGTGTTTATTATGAATATCAAGACACTGCTCTCATCGCTTAGTAAATTCCAAGGGTTTTAGGAACTTTGTGCCAGAAAGAGCAAATATCAGTGAAGACCAAAATGTATATTCCTTATTAAACATCACAGTACCCCAAGGCAGTATTGTCCTCCAGTGAAAGGCCTCTGATGGTGTCATCGTTCTTTTTTTAAGCAAAATGTTTGTACTATATTAGATACTATCATAGTCTTTCTTTATTGTTGTTGGTTTTAATAAAATGTGCTTACTCTTTCTTTTTTCTTTTATTAAATTTTTATTTTTACTTTATTTTACTTTACAATACTGTATTGGTTTTGCCATACATTGACATGAATCCACCACGGGTGTACCTGCGTTCCCAAACATGAACCCCCCTCCCACCTCCCTCCCCATAACATCTCTCTGGGTCATCACTGTGCACCAGCCCCAAGCATGCTCTTTTGATATAGGCATTCTTCCTATAACTGGTTTTCAACTATGGATTTGGCTAAACTATTTTAAAGATTTTAAAAAGCTGGTTCATCAGCTTTTTATCCAAGAAATATAAAATATTTTCAGAAGTGACTTAAACTAGATGATAGCACCTCTCTGCTAATCCCTCCTTCCTTCTGGAATTATGCCCAACAGCACCAAAAGGCTTTCCTAGTTTTCTAACTGTGGTGAAAATAACTTCTTCTGTAGCTCACTGTGGAGCTATCACCTAGGTTTTCTTTAATCCTTAGAATTTGGGAGCAAAGGTGGTTTTCAGGGTGATTAGTCTCACCTGTGATGAGCGTGGCATTTCTGCCTTCCCTTGCTAGTTAGGCTCCTGAAAAGAAAGTGAAAGTGTTAGTTGTGTCCATTCAGTTGTGTCTGACTCTTTGCGACCCCATGGACTGTAGCCCACCAGGCTCCTCTGACCATGGGATTTCCCAGGCAAGAATACTGGAGTGGGTTGCTGTGCCTTCCTCCAGGGATGAACCTGAGTCTCCTGCATTGCCGGCAGATTCTTTACCGTCTGAGCCACCAGGGAAGCTGTTAGGCTCGTAGGACTTAATAAATGAATAAGTCTGATCTTGCTGTTACTCGAGCTACGACTGGGTGACTTTGTGCTGTTGACATTTTCCTGAAAACCGTTTATGTTAATTACATAATTAGGCACTTTATCTCTCAAGAACCTGGCAGCTCAATGAATTGCGCATTCTTGTTATCAGCTGTTTGTGATCAGACAATAGAAAGACATTCATAAGTGGCAAAAGGAAGCAAAAACCTATTATTGAAAATTGTGCTGATACCTGGGGAAGCCAATTCAGGGCTTTCAGAATCGAGATGAGGGGCAACCAAGTATACCCACATGGTAGATTTCTTTCAAAGATTTCCCCTTTTACTGCAGACACTAAAATAGGGGGAAATAACTTGCTCCAGTGCCTCAGTCCACGATAGAGAGGGGAAAGGAGTGGGAGGAGAGGGCCCTGAGGGGTGCGGAGAGTGTTGAGGGCTGGAGTGGTTATTTTATTCTGCCTTTGGGATCACTTTGGAAGGAAGAGTGCTGATGTGGAGAGACTTAAGTAGCAGATGACACAGACAAATGAGAAGTGCTTTTTTTTTAATGGAAAAAATGTTTTAAGTTGAAGTGTAGTTGATTTACAATGTTGTGTTAATTTCTACTGTGAAATGATTCTGTTATATATATATTCTTTTTTCATATTTGTTTCCTTTTTGGCTTATCACATGATATTGAGTATAGTTCTCTGTGCTGTACAGTAGGACCTTGTTGTTTATCCATCCTGTTTGTAATGGTTGGCATCTGCTAATCCCATTCCAGCCCTCCCCCAGCCCATCTCCCCCTTGGCCACCACAAATCTGTTCTCGATGTCTGTGAGTCTGTGTTTGTTTCATAAATAGGTTCATATGTGTCATAGTTTAAGGGAAAGTCGCTCAGTCGTGTCCAACTCTTTGCAACCCCATGGACTATGCAGTCCATGGAATTCTCCAGGCCAGAATTATTGGAGTGGGTAGCTGTCCCCTTCTCCAGGGGATCTTCCCAACCCAGGGATCGAACCCAGGTTTAGATCCACATATAAGGGATATCATATGAATTTTCTTCCCTTTCCAACTCCACTTAAAATCTAATCTCTAGGTCCACACATGTTGTTGCAGATGACATCATTTCATTCTCTTTTGTGACTGAGCAGTATTGCACAGTGTGTGGACAACTGAGGTTGCTTCCATGTCTTGGCTCTTGTGAACAATGATGCTCTGAACATGCGGGTTGCATGTGTCTCTTTGGTTATAGTTCTGTCTGGTAAATGCCCGGGAGTGAGGTTGCTGGGTCACACGGCAACTCTCTCCTTAGTTTTTTCGAGGCACCTCTACACCATTCCCACCGACTGCCCTGAAACTCAGCCTAATGCCTGCCAGGCCACCGAGCAGACCCTTCTGAGAAGCGCCTTCATCCACGAGGCTCTCGGTCTGGCAGTGGATGCAGATGCTGCTTCTCCAGGCAGGAGGAAATCATGATGGGTCCTCAGGGCTCTTCCTGAGCTCAGCACTTCCGTCTGTCCTCGGGCCTCGCTGGTCTCCGCTGCCGAGTCCAGGAGGAGTTCTGACGGAGCCACTGGGCCTTCTCCCATCTGTCCTCTGTTCTTGTCAGTCTGTGTGAGACTGTCTGCCCCCAACACCCCCGAGGCCCCGCTGAGGGGCAGGAAGAGAGGCTTCTGTTTATCTCCATGTGGAAACAGTCTCCTGGGAAGAAAGGATGTTTACACAGCAGAAAGTTGGTCTCATGAGACCCTGATTTGAAGGCGGTGGTCCTCTCGAGTTCAGGAGTTGTGGCGATTGGCGTAAATTTCTAGGGCCTCGTGTCCATAAATGATCGGCTGTTCTTATAATAGGCTCTCTGTGCCCACAAGTAAGTAACCCAGAAAACGCTAGACCCAGGTCTGCAGGGTCCCTAAGCTGGGAGTGGGGTGCTGTGGGAGCCCCCGCAGAAGGCGGTGCGTGTGGTGGGACCCAGGGGCCCCTCGCAGGGGGCTCTGGTCTGCTCACTGGGCACGTTGCATAGTGCGGTCTTTTCCCGTTTGTATGAGAGGTGAGCGTGAAGTGACTCTGGTCTGACTCAGATCGCCCCTGGTCCCTCTGAGCCCAGAGTTGTCAGGAGCAGAGCACCGGTCCTTGTCATGGCTTCTTCCGGAGCAAGGCCTGGCCTCCCAGGCCACCTGGAGCCAGAGAGTGATGGGCCCCCCCAGGCAGCCCTCCGCAGAGAGCAGCAGGGGCTGAGATGGCACAGGCCCTGCAACACAGGTTCTCTGGGGTCCCCTCGCATCTGAAATGAGAACAGTGACCCTGCCCTCCCTCATGGAGGTGCTAGCGAGGAGATGCTGATCATGCTGGCTCTGATGGAACTCGTTATCAGATCCAGATACCTGCATGACGACCCACCTGTGGGCGTACTGGCACCTCATCAGGTTTGCCCAACTTCCTGATCAGAACCTAGGGTCCCCATCTTGACCTCTCTGACCCCCGAGGATACGGTCCATGATGCCCCCTGGAGCTCTGTGTGGGGCTACAGCGTCAGGCCTGGATTCACTTCCCTTCATTCTTGCCAGTTTTTTTCACTCCATCCGTCCTGTTTTCTTCCTGTATTTCCACAAGGAGAAAAATGTGTGTGTGTGTACAAGAAACAAATGTAAAATATTGTAAAAGGTACTCCTGCTTTGCCTTTACTGAGTTTTAACATTTTGAAGTCCTGTGAAAAAATAAAAATTTCTCCCACTCGTATTTTCTAGTAAAATTTAGATATTTTTTTCTACAAATAAATTATTACCAAGAAAAGGTATTGACTTCTTATGAAGAAACCATGTAGTAGTGATGTTGATTAAAATATAGTGACTTGAAACATAGAGGAGAAACTACCTTTTTAGACATAAAGAATTTTTTAATGTCTGCGCCCCCCCCTGCTCTTTTTTAATGTAAGGCCCTTGGAGAGAAAAACTTACTAGGATTTTGGTCACAGTTTAAAACCTGCCTTCAACACACTTATAAACAATTTGAGTCCATCTGAATGTGTATTTTACAGGTTAAAAAAGCAGTACTGGCTTATCTTAGCTTCTTGGCCATAAAAGGAGAAAAAGAATGTATAGTAATGTACACACGGAACATGAAATCAATCAAGGGACCTCAGAGGGACACCCAAAATATAAGCTATAGCAACCCACAGATTTGATTTGAGGTACTTTATCACGGCTCCTAAAATAGACTGTTTTGGACATTCTTTACTGTCTGAGCCACCAGGGAAGCCTGTTTGAATATAATTATTTTTTGTGTGTGTGGTTGAATAGACATCAGATTTACAGTTTTAGTCCTTTTTAAGTGTATACTTCAGTGACATTAAATACATTCACAAAGTTCTGTTTCCAGAACTTGTTCATGATCCCAGTGGAAACTCTGTACCCATTAAACAGTATCTCCCCCACTCCCCCCGCCACACCTTCATCCTCCCACCCAATTCCTGGGAGGCTGTGTTCCACTTTCCATCTCTACGAATGCGCCTGGTCTGGGAATCTCCTATAGGTGGACTCATACAGTACTTGCCTGTTTTTTGTGTGGCTTATTTAACCTGAGTGATGTTTTCAAGGTTCGTACATGTATCAGAGTTTCCTTTTTATGTAAATTGTGTGTAATGGAGAGAGCAGAGACCCTCAAACCCGAGCTCCCATTGGCTCCGTCCTCGCCTCCGGGCAGCAGTGGTGGTCCAGCCAAGCCCAGCTCCCCAGGTGGGACTGGGAGTCCCCGTGTCCCCCGTCCTCCAGTGTCCCGGGAGCATCGGGCAACCTTTCAAGCCCTGCTTTCCTCCTCCTCCTGCTTTCCGTCCTGGCATGGTGCCAACACCCCTGTGGGTCTGGGCCCATGTCACTCTCCCCAACCCCTGTCTGCTTCAGGTGGGAGTGGTTTTGCTGAACGGCAGAAGCAGGGAATCTAGAGGGCAGAAGGACCTGGCGCACCTGCTGTCATCCTTGGGCAGGGCAGGCGTGCATGCTTGTCAGGGATAATTGATCACCTGTCCCAGCGGAAATGGCCAGGGGAGCTGCATCTGTGGAGGATGAAGGATGACGCTTTCAGGCAGATGGTGCTTCCTGATCGAGCCTCTGCTCTGTCAACTCGGAAGCTATTAGAACCCGGCTTGACTGCACAAATGGGCTCACATGCAGTCCACAGAGGAGCCATCTTCATAAGATGCTCCCTGAGTCTGAGTCAAGAACTTCTTGCCCTTTATACCCAAAAGGGAATGGCAGCCCACTCTAGTATTCTTGCCTGGAGAATCCCATGGACAGAGGAGCCTGGAGGGCTTATAGTCCATGGGGTCACAAAGAGTCGTACACGGCTGAGCACACGCACACACACACCTAGATGAGCTCGTATCAGTTCGGATGGCTTGCGTGTAGACACCTGACACTGGATTTTCTCCTCCAGGCATTTCATGGGAGAGGCTGGTCATTTAGGAGACAAGGCAGCTGGACTGCAGAGGCTCTGACAGTGCATAGCAGACCCTGCACACAAGATGGACACAGGTAGTGAGCACTGCAGGGGCACGTGTTCCCAGGACCACGTCTCGGAGCGACGCTTCCGGGACCACCTCCATTGTTCTCAGCGTAGCTCCATCCTATGGGTCTCACCCTTGGTGCTCCGCCCTCAGCAGGACACCAGCTGTCCTCTCTGGGGAAAGGAGAGCTGTCCTCAGTGAGTACCTCAGGGCTGCCCCTGGGGCTTTGCGACGTTGTCACTGAGTCAGAGCCCGAGGTCCAGCGCGGGATTTGCAGGTGGTGGCAGCTCTGACCTTGGCTGTGGAGGGGCTGCAGTGGAAAAACCTGGTCTGGCAGCCGATCGGGCTTGTAGAGACTATCTGGGAAGTTCTGTGCCATCATGTGCTGGCAGAAATGCGTGGTTTGGGGGTGGGGGGGGGCAGCTTCTTACAGCACTGAACAGACAGTAAAACTGGCTGCTTTTAATCGCCTGAACCAGGGCTGTTCTCAGTCTTCCACTGGAGGCCTGCTCCTAGCTCCAGCCCTGCCCAGGACTTTCCACGGGCCAGGCTAGGCCAGGGCAGCAGGGCCGTGGTCCCTCTGCTGCTCCGCCCATCTTGAGTCCTGGGTTCGTTCAGCTGGAGGCATGTTACTTCCGAAGCGCTCACTGCTGGCCCAGCTCAGCAGGTGGGGCAGCCCCGGCTACAGGCCTAGCCGCCTCCAGGGCTGTTCACACACGGCGAGAGCAAGCAGCGTCCTGCCCTCTTCCCCTGGCACAGTGATGAGTCTTGGCTAACTGACTCATCTGAGGTTCCCCAAAGGTGCCGGAGGCTCAGAGAGAGAATACAGAGAGCCTTTGACCAAACTGCAAGGTTCACGAGATCGGGGTGCAGGTGACCCCTCCCTCCCTGAAGTTACTCAGAGTGTGCCTTGGTGTCAGAGATGGGAATCTGGGTAGGCACAGCTTGGAGATGACAGTCGATGAGAATGACTGAAGATGTGCCTGGGGCAGGAGTGGCTTTGTTTGCAGAGCACGAGGAGAGGGACATCAGAGGTTTCAGAGCCTTTTGGTGGGTGATTCTTGGAGCTGAGCGGTAGCTCCAGATAACAGAGCTCCGGGCAGATGTGGCTCAGCAGGTCGGCGTCCGTCTGTGGGGAGCCTCTAGGACAGAAGCCATCAGCCTGGCAGGGCGATTATGACCGGAGCCATTTGCTGTCCCCAGATGTCTGTCAGGCCCTTCCTTGTCCTCCGTGTGAGGCTGTGCTTGATAAGCCCTGGCAGCACAGCACTGATCCTGCCTGGGTCTAATCCCCCGTTCCACTTCCTGTTCATTTCTCTCTGGCTTCAGGGCTCCCAGTCCGTCAGCTCTGTCCGCTACAGCGTTAGGTGTATCGGGGGATGTTTGCTTCGCAAATCAGTTCTCTTGTTTTCGAAATATAGCGTCTTTTCTGACTCAAAACAGTAGCATATTCATTTTGACTCTTTCAGAGAAATTTTTTAAATCTATAAAGGAAAGTATGAAGTCACCCATAATTCTACCACCCATCGATAAGAACTGTAGCATCTCAGAGTAACATTTGCTTCCAAACATTTCGGAGACGATAGTTAATCTTGATGAGATTGTATTAAATTTATGTTTTTCATCCTGCATTTCAAGTTGGCATTTTATGGAAAGTTTCTCATGTGATTAAAATTGTTTAGTAATCACTCATAGTGGTGATACAATTTTAACTATTCTCAATGAAATTGGAAACTTGCATGTTTTTCTTCTAAATATTATGAAAGTTTTCAATCATATAACAAAGCTTAAAGAATTTTCTAGTGAGCACCTATATAGTCACCACCTATATTCTCCATTAACATTTTACTATATAATATCAAGCATCTTCACCCACTTATTAACCCAGCTTACTTTTTTTTTTGATGTATTTGCAAATCAATTGTCGACACCAACTCATTTTTCCATCAATGCATGTTAACTAGAGCTTAATTTTTACTGACACTTTTTTTGTTGTTAATCTGTATAGACTGTCTGCACCCATATTAAGTTTATGAGAAATAATGTGCATACATTTGAATAGTATAAAGTGCGGTCTATTATTTAGTACAATACTCAAGTCGTATTAGAAGGTCCAAAGGGTGTGATGGCAGATTATTATGAAATGGTATCTCAGGTTAATCAGAACATTTCCTGAGGCTCTTTTTGTTTGGGTGCTAAGTATTTTCTCACGTTACATGCACCTAAAAAAAAAAACGTGAATGTTCTCTGATAAGGGGGCAACATTTAAATATATCATTTATTTTTTCGGTTTGTTTTCCAAAGTACTTCTAACTCTTCTGTATTGTGTGTGGGTGTGTTCAGTCATTCAGTTGTGTCCATGGGATTTTCCATGGCAAGAATGCTGAAGTGGGTTGCCATTTCCTACTCCAGGGGATCTTTCCAACCCAGGGATCCAACCCATGTCTCTTGCACCTCCTGCACTGGCAGGCGGATTCTTTACCACTGCAGCACCTGGGAAGCCAACTCTTTTGTATTATTTCATCAGAATAGGAAATAATTTGCTTCTCTTAAAGGATGGATGGATATATTTCTCCCTAATAGACCAGTGGGAGCCAGGAACAGAGTATTTTTTTAAAAGACGCAAACTTTATCTTCAGTTCTGACCAGCAAATGGCATGCATTTCTACAGATTTTCAGCTTTCATGAATGCCCAATGGCCCTATTGATTACCTGCTAAGTGAGTCAATAGAAGCTTCTGAAATGTGGGTTCCAGTGGAGTATTTCATATGATGCTTGGTGATGTGACTGAGTGCCTGTGTGTGTATGCGCACTTAGAGAGGTAGGATTTCTACAGTTTGGGAAACAGACACTTTTTGCTGCAGTCGTCATTTTGGGCTTGCAGTGATCATGATTTTCCATGTTTCTTTCTGCTTATTAATAACCTGCAGTTTGGCCTCCTTAGTTCATTTTGTGATGTCCAACTGAGAGCACAGTACTGGGACATGTTTTAACCAGCAATTTTCTGATTACTAGGCCTACAGACATGTGTCTCTAAGGTTTAAAAGGAATCCACCAGCCCTGTTACAGAGCACGGGTGTGTCCAAGTCCCCAGATTTGCCTGTGCAGTGACCTGTTGTTTTCGTCTTCATGTTCTTTCTTCTCGCAGGAGAAAGTGGTGTCTGCTAGGCTGGGTGTGCTGGCGGTCCCTGTCCATCCGGGGCGGGCCTCGGGGCCTTGGACAGTGCGGTGCGGGGCTGGACAGCTGCCCCCTGGCTTCCCACTCTGTGCCTGGCTGTCTGGATTCCCAGGCAGCTCTGACTTCCATGGCAGTACCTTTCTTCCGCCAAAGTGTCCCAATATAACTTTCCTGCTCTTCTCCTCATTTCCTTTGTGGTATTTTGTCCTCTGATAATGGTTTTCTGTCTTTTCCAAATAAGGACTTTTGCCTTCTGCAGTCTCAGATCCTTCAGAAGGCATCAGAGCGCCAAGAAATATTTCCCTGCCATGAGGTGCCTCGTGAGCTGAGCCGCTTGCCACCGTTCCTGTAAAAGTCTTTTGTGCTCTTTTGCTAAAGGAAGGAGAGAGCTCTTCAGATAATGACCCCAGCAATTTGAGGTCAGAAACTTCAAGAAAACAAAAACAAAACCAGCCCAAATGGGGAAATTGGGGTCTGAGGGCTTAGAGTGAGGGTCAAGGGGGTGCCCCACCTCCGAGTTTGCGGAACCTTGAAACATGACCTGATTTCGGTGTTTTCTTGTCTGTTAACCAATGATAAGAATGTGTTATATATATTCATTGTGTTTCTCAGGGCTCCTGTGAGAAATACAGTAGGTTACATGTGACAAGAAAGTTTAGCATCCTGCCTGGCACGAGTAAACATCCAATAAATGGTAGTTGTTAATATTGTCACTGTCCTCCCAAGTAGGCGAGAAGAAAGGTGGTCTTGCCGGGTTTCCCGCCAGATCCCGGGGAGTTTTTCTTGTGATGGGCCCGGCAGCGTATCTGTGGTACTGCTGACTTCAGAGTGAAGGACCAGTCTCACTGGGAGATGTTTAGGGATTAAAGGAGAGAATGAAAGGGAAGGAGGTGTCTCCTAGCTGGGACCTGGTGCTTCTGCCTGAAGGAGAAGCTGGTAATTCCCATCCTTCATGTCTCATAACATAGTGAGAATGGTAATACAGGTAAAAGGGGTGTTAATAACGTCCTCCTAAAAGGAAGAAGGCCCAGGCACCTTCATTTTCTTGTTCTGATGGTACAGCTGTGTGCTGCAAATCAGCACTCGAAATCCAAACAACGTGCAAAATAATAATAATTTGTATGGGCTTCTCTCATAGCTCAGCTGGTAAAGAATCCACCTGCAATGCAGGAGACCCCAGTTCAATTCCTGCATCAGGAAGATCCCCTGAAGAAGGGATAGGCTATCCACTCCAGTATTCTTGGGCTTCCCTGGTGGCTCAGCTGATAAAGAATCCTCCTGTAGTGCAGCAGACCTGGGTTAGATCCCTGGGTTGGGAAGATCCTTTGGAGGAGGGGATGGCAGCCTCCAAGAATACTCCAGTATTCTTGCCTAGAGAATCCCCATGGACAGAGGAGCCTGTTAGGTGACAGTCCATGGGGTTGGAAAGAGTCAGACACAACTGAGCGACTAAGCACACAGCAAGAATCTGTAAGAATTTTGAGACTCCTCTGCCTCCATCCATACTCTCTCCCATGCTGACTCATAATCTACAGCATCCTAAATTTCATTTGCTGCCTTTTATTTGCAATATAAATTTTAAGCCCAAAGTCTGTATCTGATATGTTGTTGCAATTGAGAGCTTGTTAGTTTTTCTGAAATCACTGGAAAGAAACTGGCTTACTTAAAATGTTAAGAATTGACACGCAAGTCCGAATAATTGCCTGACTTCATGTTTATTTAATCATATCCAATACTTAGCAAGTAAAAAAACTGGTGTAAAACTCAATATTCAGAAAACAGATCATGGCATCCGGTCCCATCACTTCATGGCAAATAGATAGGGAGACAGTGGAAACAGTGACAGACTTTATTTTCTTGGGCTCCAAAATCGTTGCATATGGTGACTGCAGCCATGAAATTAAAAGACGCTTGCTCCTTGGAAGAAAAGCTGTGGCAAACCTAGACAGCATATTCAAAAGCAGAGACATTACTTTGCCAACAAAGGTCTGTCGAGTCAAAGCTATGATTTTTCTAGTAGTTATGTATGAATGTGAGAGTTGGACCATAAGGAAAGCTGAGGGCCGAAAAATTGATGCTTTTGAACTGTGGTGTTGGAGAAGACTCTTGAGAGTCTCTTGGACAGCAAGGAAATCAAACCAGTCAATCATAAAGGAAATCAATGCTGAATATTCACTGGAAGGACTGATGGTGAAGCTCCAATACTTCAGCACCTGATGTGAAGAGCTGACTCATTGGAAAAGACCCTGATGCTGGGAAAGATTGAAGGCAGGAGGAGAAGGGGATGACAGAGGATAAGATGGTAGAATGGCATCACTGACTCACTGGACATGATTTTGAGCAAGCTCAAGAAATTGGTGATGGACAGAGAAGCCTGGTGTGATGCCATCCATGGGGTCGCAAAAAGTCGGACACGGCTGAGCAACTGAACTGAACTGACTGAATACTCAGCAAATGCATCATCCATAGATGGATTCAATTTGGATCCAAACTCAATTTCTTTTTTCTTCTCAGTAGGAATTTTAGAGTTGATCTGATGGCAGTTGGCCAGACTAAAAAGGAAGAGTAGACTGAATCACAGGGGAGTCACCCTTCTGGGTTCTGTTCATTTGACAGTCAGCATTCACCTCTTTCCTTATTGTTTGTTGAAAGACTCTCCACTGGATCTGAGTCATCCGGAAGGGTGAGCTGGCCATGATGCTCATACCCCTCCTCCTGCACCCTGGGTCCCCACTCCCAGAGCATGGAGCCCTGCCTGGGCAAGGCTCGAGATGTGTGTGCAGAGGGACCTGTACCCTAGTCTGGGACTCATGACAGCTTAGCACATGCCTGCAGTGCTGTGGGGTGCCTGGCCAGTCCCCCTAACTCTCAGAGGGCTTCCTGATCTCTTTCACCAACCATATGTGTACCAGTTATACCTCAAGGACCAAACTAATAAAAGCAGCATCACTTTGTGGAAAGAGACCCCAAACCTGGCTGATAACTTCTGGTGAAGCCACTGTCATCCCACACAGACACCAGTGATTCAGTGATGGTCTCTTTCCTCTGACCTCTTTAGTGGACAGAATTTCATTTCCTGTTTTTTTAATTGCAAAGGAAACAGTATTCGCTGCTGATAAATTTGGAGACTTTGAGAAGCCACGCGAAAAATTAGAATCACTTGTAATTCTATTATCCAAAGGGGATCACTGTTCACATTTTGATAAACCTTTTTGTAGTTGACTGTTATCACATACGCATGAAATACATATGCATACTTATAATTTATTAGATATAAGTTGAAGTCACAAAATACATGCTATTTGTAATCTGCATTTTCCTCTTAGTATATTTCCTGAATCTTTAAGTATTCTTCAGAAACATCATTTTAATAACCTGCACAGTGTTCATTTACTATTATGAGAGATACTGTGATGAGCGTTCTTGGTTCATTCATAAATCTTCACACAAGGATCAGTGTTTCTCTTTAGGGGACATTGCAGAGGTGGGATTCTTGGGTCACGATATACCCACTGGTCAGGCTGCACTGCCCACTGGAAGTCCACTCATGCTGATCGGTGTGGGGGGCTGGTCTGGGGATACTTGCTAACCTGGGCATCATACCTCTTTTAGTTCATAAATCTCTTAAGTGAGAAACTATACCTTGTTGCTTTAATTACTAGTCATCATGTTGATTGGCCGTTTATTTTCTTATTAAGATGGTTTTCCTTTCCCTACTGCTTGCCAAATATTGTTCTTTGGACTGTCTTGTGTTAAAAAAAAATCCTTTTTTCCCCATTTTATCATTTGCTTTTTAATACTATTAAGTGTTTTATTTTGATAATATAAAAAATTTTAATCTTACAAATCCACTCATCTTTCCTTGGATGTTTCAGCTTTCATTTCTTGTGTCTATAAAGTCCATGCCCCCAAAACAAATAGAAATTCATCTCTTTCTTTCTGGGATTTTGTGTGCATGTCTTCTACATCTAGATTTTTAGTTCATCTGAAATTTTAAAAAATACACAGTGTGGATCTGTTTTGGTTTTTTTTCTTCCTAATCCATAGATGAGGCTGTGCTCCAGTAAAACTTAGTCACAAAATAGGCTGTGGATTAATTGGTCCTGACGGCGTTAGTTTGCCTATCTCTGTTTTAGCTGAATTTTTGAATCTTTTTAAGTCCTTCATCCTCATCTCCCTTACAAATACAAAAAAAAAAAACTTGTGTTTTTGTATGTGTGTATATATATATGTATGTATATTGTCACACATGTAAATACTTTTATGTGTATATATGTTACACTATCCCACGGACAGAGGAGCCTAGTGAGCTACAGTCTGTGGGGCCCCAAAGAGTCAGACACAAGTGAGTGCAATGATGATGGTACACTATACATACATATATATATGGAGAGAGAGAGGAATTTGGTTAAAGTGTCTTATAAAATGATTTGGGAGAAATGTGACATATTTATAACAGGGTTTTCCCATCAATCAACACCCAGCATTCATCTGTGTCCATCACCAACCAAAGTTTTATAGTTTCTTTGTTGCTGGTTAATTTCAATCCTTGCAGTGTTTCTCACTGTAGTTGCCACTGTGACTAGGATCTGTGTCAGGGTTCCCACAGCCCCCTGCCTGTTCCCTGGTTCACTGGAACGATCACAGGACTGGGCAGTTGTGTTCAGTGCAGGACAAGGGAGACTCCCCACCCCAACCAGGCAGGTCAGTGGAGCTACTGCAGCTGGGGTCCCGGGACCAGCTTCTACCCCGCTCCCCACTCACTCCCCACCCACACCAACTCTTAACTTCTCATCTCTTCTCTCAGTTACCTTTTCACCAGGCCACCAGCCTCCAGGAGGCTCAGGGCAGCTGGAGTTTTAGTTGTTTCTTAACCCCGAGATTTATCCAATACACGGCATGATCTAACATGACACAGAGACACCCAAATGTACACAGAACTGAGTGAATTAACTTTAGATCCAACATGATGGAGGCAGCCTGCAGAAGAGCCTCCTCCCCAGGCCGGGTGGAGTGAGGGGTGCAGCAGAGGCTGGCAGCCCAAAGGGCACCCTCCCCCTACACCGTGAGCTCCCCTGGAGGAGAGGGTTGGTCCCTTCTTTCAGGGGGAGCTGCAGAGGAATCCTTTCTGCCACAGGCTCCCTAAGGTCTGAGTGTTGCCGGTCTGAACTCTCCGGACTGCTTTCTTCTGAAATGTGCTGTGACAATGTCCATTCTCTGAGCTCCTTTGTCGTCCCCTCCGAGCTCCTCGCACTCCTTCCAGCGGTTGTGTCTCCTCGCTTTGCCCGAGGAGGGGGAACCGCCTTGGCTTCCTGCCCCTCCGTCTCAGACACCCCTTGGCCCTTTGATTGATACATGTGCCTGTCTTTCAGACATACTTCTTGCCCACAGCAGGCAAAGATGCTCTGTGACGGGTGTAAAACTAGCTACTTCCCATATGAATACGTGATGAGCTTGTTAAGACCTCTAAGAGGGAGGTTTAATCAGTAATTGCAGTGGCTTCGTGGGGAATATTGTGACTTGGATTCTCCATAAACCAGGACCACCATCTCTCCCTTCCGACCACTTTCTGTCTCACCGCTTACCCACAGGGGCCCAGGAAACAGCAATTAATTTTTTAAATTGAATTTATTTTGGCACTGCTGGGCCTTCATTGCTGCATGAGGGCTTTCTCTAGTTGCAGTAAGTGGGGGCTCCTCTCTGGTTGTGGCACGTGGTCTTCTCATCACTGTGGCTTGTCTGGTTTCAGAGCACAGGCTCTGGAGCACAGGCTCAGTAGTCGTGGTACACAGGCTTAGTTGCCCCACGGCATATGCGATCTTCTTGGACCAGGAATTGAACCCATGTCCCCTGCACTGGCAGGTAGATTCTTAACCACTGGACCACCAGGAGAGGCCAGCAATTAGTTTTGATATTAGCCCAAACAAGACATAATTCAGAGGAGAAATCACCCTCAGAATATTACATATGTGTTTTCCAACGCTTCCTACCCTCTCCCTCTTCCCATCCCCCCTCCTCAGTCACAATGATCCTGGCCTCCCTGTTTATGAAACTGAACGACTAGGGAAAACCCCAAGTTCAATAATCAGGACTTGAAGCCTCTCAGGAGGCAAACACCTCCCAAGCTCTAGTTTGTTTTGTGATTCCAGTGACAAAAGAGCCTCCTTCCACTGTGTGTGTGTCCCCTCCTGGGGGCGAAGGGACTTGCCACCTTGAGCCGGTTCCTGCATGTGACCCCCCCTTTGTAACAGAATGTCACCTGGCTCTGTTTCAGAGTTCTTTGAAGAGAAGAGGCAGCCGGGAAGCATACAAAGAGAAGAAAGCCTTCACCCAGGTAAGCAGCATCTCACTCTCATGCGACGTCTCCTCATTTTGAGTTTTCTTGAAAAGTGTGAGCATCACCTTGAAGATCGCCAAAGAATCACCTGTGCAAACATCTGAATTCACCCAGAGCCTCCACGGGGTGAAAGTTGTCTTCCCAAACCAAGAGTTCTTCCCTCTTGTTTCTTTCACTGCTTGGCTGGTGGTTTCCTCAAGAAGAAGGAGAACAGACCAGCTTCCTGGGCAGCGTAATCGGGTGCCGTTCAGGACTCTGCTGTGTTCTCAGATGGTGATGGGCATTCTGGCCGTCAAAGTCAGTCACACAGTGAAAGAGTGAGATAGCACAGCTGCCGTCACGTTGGGTTGTCCAGAAAGCATCGTTTTGAGGGTTGGAGTGTTTTTTTAAATGCACAAGCTGAATAGTATCTTAAATCGTCCTAATCGAAAGCAAGGTGTTCCCTGCAAGGTGGTCAGAGTAGGGCCCTCTCTGTGCACAATGCATTGGGTCCTTCAGAACTTCTTAGCTTTTCTGAACACTCTGCATTTCTTTATTTTCTAAATCACTACTAGTATTAGATGTTAGAAAGAGGGAGGCCTCTTTGGGGTGTCTGCTCCCTGGAGGCCCCAGAGCAAGGAGTGATGAGAGAGACACCGTGGAGAGTCCAGGAAACTATGAGGCCCAGTGCCCACCCCTCTGTGAATCCCCGCTCCCCATTCCCTTGCTTCTCTCCTCTCCCTGAAGCCTCCATCGCCACAGCAGCTTTCATGGAGGGCCAGGCCTGGTGAGCCAGAGAAACGGCAAGGCTTAGCTGTTTTCTTCCACGTCTCTGCTGCCCAAATCTCACTTTGGAACTGCTAATAATGGGGACATGAAAGCCTGTTGTCCCAAGATGCTGGGCACTTTGACCCCTGGCCTTCAAGACTGTTTCAACTTTCTGGCTTCTGACCGGGGAAGAACTGTTCTTTAAAAGCGTCAGCTTTGCATATTGTGGGGTTACAAGTGCAATGCACTCACCGGGGGTCAGTGAAGCTGGGAGCAGGAGGGGGAGACCAGAGAGTGGGATCATTGAGCCGGGAGTTTCTGTCTGGCAGAACGGAGGAGCCGAGCACCTTGGGAACTGCAGGTCTACAGCCAAAGCTCAGAGGAAACTGCCGCCCCGGCGCAAGGTAGGAGCGCGAGCAGCGGTCAGCGGCGCTGGGGTACTTGCCAGAGGCAGACTTGCAAGCCAGACAATATACACCCACAGCGTTATATTTCTGTTGCTTGTCAAGGCCTTTCCGCTGGTGGCGGCGGTGGTGGTCCTGTGTGCGTCCTCCCTCACTCTGGGCCATGCTGGGCTTCTCTGCCGCACCACGAAGAGTCACGTGGGCTGGCTACTGGATCTGCTTCATGCTCCTTCCTGGAGCTGTCAGACCGTCTCCTGAAACCAGAGCTCGAGGTTGGCCTTGCCCCTCCCGGGGAGTCTTGGCAGAGTTCTAGAAAGTCTTCAGTTACCAGATAAGATGGGTGTCCAGCCGGTACTGCTACAGCTGAGGCTGTGATTCCCCCATCGTATCAGAAGAAGTTGGCCTCCCGCCCCAGAACAGGCTGAGCCCGGCTCCCCTCAGCCTCCCTTTACCCTGCATGCCGGCTCCGGCTGCCCCCACTGAGCAATGAAGTTGACCACACACTCCCTCGGTTTCAAAGACGGCCTTTTTTTTTTTTTCTTTTTAATCAAAACCTGCGTTAGTCCTGGTGGCAGGGCTGGCTGTGCATGGGTGTTGCATAGAAACGAAGCATGCTTTCATCATATGTTAGAATTCCTGGTGGGGGGGTAGTTTCTTTCCTTAAGGAGCTGGAGCCTTTTTGGATATTTGGTCAATCCTCAGGTAATCTATGAATCGGATGCTCACGAGGGTATGTCGTGGAATCCTGCTTTTTCACCCGGCCTGGGTTTAAGTTCGAGGAGACAGAGGAGGAGGATGGTTCTGATTTAGAATCAGACTCGTGGGGAATGGCAGAGGATGGGGGGACGGTGTAAGGTTTCCAGAAGTCAAGGTGATTTGAGGGCTTGCTGGGGTTTTCTACCATGTAGAGGGGTGCAGATAAGTGCTTCTATCTGAGCACAGAGCCCTGGGGAACACCAGACTCCATGTGCATCCTCCAACAGCTCAGCTCAACTTTTGGGGAACAACCCTCAGGAGAGACAGCCTGAGACACCCTGACCCTGGTTTGAGACAGAAACGTCCTAAACTGTGCAGGGGGCTCTGCCCTCGGCCGCCACCATCTCAAGGGCTCACCAGTCGTGAGTCTCCAGGGAGGGTGGGTCAGGACACTGGTCCCACCTGGGGCTCTGCCCAGGCTTGAGTGCCGGGCTGAAGGTGGAATTCCCCTTGAACAGGTGACATTCCCCTCCACTGTCTCCACGGCTGTCCCCAGCACTGAAGTGAAATTCTGTGCTTAAGTTGGAGACAGGATGGTGTAGGTGATTCTAGACTCAGGACAGACACTAGCTACCAAGTTCATGATGGGGCTAAACATCTTTCTCTCCTGGACTTGTTACCCCTGAAGTGATTCATTTGCAAAGTACTGACACTCTATCTCCACTTACACCTGTTTTAGTTTATTCAAACCCCTTCTTATGACAACAAGGACCTCTCTATATTTGGACACATAGATTTCTTATAAATCTATATCCAAAAATTTAAAAAGATGCTTTTGATCTGCTTTCAAAAGTTCTAAGAACCTGGGTTGTTTAACATGCCAATTTCTGGTACACAGTATGTATTCAGTAGTTCCTTGAAGGAATGAATGAATAACAAATAACTAGGCTTTTCCCCTTAGTGTTAAGTTAGGATTAAATTCAGTCTGTGTTTTATGGCCCATGTATTCTGTGTAGGCCCTGTAAAATGTGCATCATTACCCCAGAAGTGATGGTAACCTCTCTTGCTCCATTGCGTGGGGCTATCAACTTTATTTCCGGTTGTCACAGAACCCCTCATTATGTCCACCTTTGTTCAGTTGCTAAATTGTGTCTGACTCTTTGCGACCCCATGGATTGCAGCACACCAGGCTTCCTTGTCCTTTTCCATCTCCTGGAATTTGCTCAAACTCATATCCATTGAGTCAGTGATGCCATCCAACCACCTCATCCTCTGTGGTCCCCTTTTCCTCCTGCCTTCAATCTTTCCTAGCATCAGAGTCTTTTCCAACAGGTCAGCCCTTCGCATTAGGTAGCCAAAATATTGGAGTTTCAGCTTCAGCATCAGTCCTTCCAATGAATATTCAAAGTTGATTTCCTTTAGGATTGATTGGTTTGATCTCCCTGCAGTCCAAGAGACTCTCGAGAGTCTTCTCTAGCACCATACTTCGAAAGCATCAATTCTTTGGTGTTCAGCCTAACCAAAACCAAACCAGACCCTTGATGTGATAAGTTCTAGATCATGAAGACTGTGCCCTCCTCCCAGTGACATTTATATATCACTTTCCTGATATGCAGAGAGGAAGAAAAAAAGTTACTTGCTCCTTTCCCCCAAATTCACTGAGTTTCAGACAAAGCAGAAAGTTGGCTTCAGGTCTAGTGGTGGGAGGAGGCAAGGTAGGGGCTCCCAGGGAGGTCTTTCTGCCCAGTGGTGAGTGTGCAGCAGGAACCAGGGGAGAATGAACCATGTTCTCTTGCTGACCCGTCTGCACAAGTGACCAGCTGGAAGAGCTCCCCCCCAACCCCAGGGTTGACTTGCTGGTTTGATGACTCTTCCTCCCCTGGTGATGGGATGTGACCACCAAATAAGGAGGGAGACTTTGTCCAAGTCTTGGTTCCCAGGACAACCTTTTGGAACTTGATAGCCAATCACAGAGGAACGAGTCATGACACTGGTCACGGTCGCCAGCCGCCCAGTTGTCATTTATGAAGCTGTAGCATGAGCCCAGAACCAGAATTGATGCAGTTCCAGGGTGTGAGACCCCATGGGGAAGGCAAGGGTCACTCTAGTTGGTCCTGAAAGGGCCTTCTGGACCTCAGTCGAGCAGTGCAGGGTTTTAGCAGACAGCCTGCTCCTGTGACCCTCCAGAGTGCTCTGGCTACCCAAGGAGCCCTACTTTTTAGATTTTAAACCACTTAACACTCTGCCTTGGGTTTCTGGGATTAATTTCCTGCTGTCATAGCCACTAAAAGGTGCTGAAGTCGAGTTTGCATGGAGAGAGGGTATGAGTCACTCGGGCCTTCAGTTTACAGTATCCATCTCATACTAACCGCCAGAGCTGGGTGCTTACTCTGCAGCTTAGCATCCAGAGGCCCTCATGCCCATCATCTTGAGTCATCTTCATGTCATCCGTGGGATGAGTTGGGGGAGGACAATGGGGGGAGGGGTTGCCTTGTCTTAGGTTCTCAGCAGATTTGTGGAAAGCCAGGCTGATTTGGGGTCACCTGGCCTCCCCATCCCATTAGTACCTATGAAGTGCTGGCAGCCCCTCTGTTGAGGGAGGAGGTAAGTGGCAACAGGTAGAAGTTGGCACAAAGGCCTGTCCATCTGCCCCAGGCTAAGCTAGGGGCCTGGGGTGTCTCACAGGTCAGGATGGACCCAGAGAGGCGGGGTGAGTCGCCACATTGCTGACGGTGCTGGGCTTCATTTCCTCACTCCTCTCCATCTCCTGGATGATGGTTTTCATGTGCACCTTTGCCCAAACTACTTGTTTGCTGTCCTTTGTTCCTGTGACTAAGCAGGCCTTGGTGCCCCCATGAAGGACTAGGCCCGCCCCATCTGTCATGGCCCCTCTCGGTGGACCCCATGCACTGACGGGAAGAGTGGTGCTTCGTGTGTGTGGTGTGTGTGTGTGTGAGGGGTGAGGTGTGAGGAAGATTGTCAAAAACAGGAAGGTGTGATATTTTCAAATAACCCTGGTCTGGGCTCTCTCTCCGGGCAGGATGACAGCGCGGATCTGAGGTGCCAGCTCCAGTTTGCCAAGGAGGAAGGCTCGCTGATGCTCAGGAAGATGGCCAAGCTGGGGCGCGAGAAGGACCGGCTGGAGCAGGAGCTGCAGAGGTACAGGGCCCTCTATGGGGACGCCGACAGCCCCCTGCCCACGGGCGAGGCCGGCGGGCCACCCAGCACCCGCGAGGCCGAGCTGAAGCTGCGGCTGAGGCTGGTGGAGGAAGAGGCCAGCATCTTGGGCCGGAAAATCGTGGAGCTGGAGGTGGAGAATCGGGGCCTCAAGGCTGAGATGGAAGACCTGCGCGGCCGGGAACCCCTGCCCGGTGGGCCGACCTCGCCCTTTGGGGGGGACTCCCTGGAGTCCTCGGCCGAGCTGCGCCGGCACCTGCAGTTTGTGGAGGAGGAGGCGGAGCTGCTGCGGCGGTCCATCTCCGAGATCGAGGACCACAACCGGCAGCTGACCCACGAGCTGAGCAAGTTCAAGTTCGAGCCGCGGCCGGAGCCAGGCTGGCTGGCTGGGGGCGGGGCGCCCCTGCAGGACGAGCTCCAGGCGGTGCGGCTGCCGATAAGCGAGCTGAGCAGGGAGGTGCTAACGCTGCAGCCGGGCCAGCGTGCCCCTAGCCCGCGGGACAGCGATGCTGACAGCGACACGGGCCGGAGGAGCGACGACGGCGAGGACGGCCGCGTGCAGCCCCGCCGGGAGGGCCCCATTGGCGGCGAGAGTGACTCGGAGGAGACCTTCGAGAAGACGTCCGGCTTCGGCAGCGGGAGGCCGTCGGAGGCCGGCGAGTGCCCGGCGGAGCTGCTGCGAGCGCGGGAGGACTCGGAGCGCCTGGCGAGCATCAGGCACGAGGCAGAGCGGCTGGAGCGCACGGTGGAGCGCATCATCACGGACACCGAGTCCGCGCTCCCGGGCGGAGAGGCCTCGCCCGGGGCCTGCGGCCAGGACACCAGGGAGGAGACCCAGCTGCTGGGGACCCTTAACGCCAGGATGAAGGCCTTCAGGAAAGAGCTCCAGGCCTTTCTGGAGCAGGTGGAGCGGCTGGGGGAGGGCCTGTCCCCGCTGCCCCAGCTCACCGAGTCATCCAGCTTCCTGTCCTCTGTGACCTCCGTATCCCGGGACTCCCCAGTGGGGAACCTGGGCAAGGAGCTGGGCCCGGACCTGCAGGTAAGGGGGCTCCTGGCTCTGCCTCCCTGCTCCGTCCTGCTCCTCCTCCTCCTCGCTGGCCTTGCCGCGCTCCAACTCACCTTGCTCACGGCTGCTTGGTTATGATCGCAAACCTGCATTGTACTAAAGCCTCGAGTTTCAACCAAAGCCTTTCTGTTGGTTGGGTTTCTCTATTGGTTTTTTTTTTTTTTTTTTGGTTTGGTTTGGTTTAGCTCTCTTTTGTTTCCTTGTTTCTTTCCCCCTTTCCCTTTTATTTTTAACCACGTCACTGCTCTTGGCTAAGAGGTCCTACCTCTTGACACGAGGCTAACCCACTGGCAGCACCAAGGATGGACGCATTCTGTCCCTTCTCCTTTTTTGGGCGTCCTCAATGACCAGCCATCTCGATGAAGAAGCAAAGAGGAGTTTGAAGCGCAGTGCAAGCGCTCTTCAAAGTCAGGATAATTAGCAGACTCCCCGGGAGCGGGTGCATCCGTGCCTGGGTTCACCGCCCCAGGGACTGTTCAGCCCACCGGCTCCCTCTGCGACACAGCTGGGGCAGGCAAGGAGCATGGTGGAGAGAAGGATGGCTTTGACAGCGCCCCGGAGCTGAGGGCGGCGAGTGGTGTGGCCCGGAAGGCTCTCCGTGCACCGCCCTGGACTGTGGCGTGTGATGCCCGATGCCTGACTGCGGGCGAGTCTCACTCCCGCGTCCCCATCGCATGCGCCTCGTGAACAGCGGGTTGCATTCTCCCGTCTCTCTGTTTGCCTTTCAGATCTCTCAGCCTGCCGTTTTGCTGCTCCTCCTCCTGGCTCTGTTCTCTCCTCTCTCTGATGCCGCTGTGTTTGCGTTGGTTTCTCTGGTCATGCTTTTCCTCATCCCATAGATTTCCAGCTGTCTGTCTACCTTCCCCACCCCACTTCACCCTCTTGTCCTTTGTATTTTGTTTAAAATTGTGAGACAAGAACAAAAGCAAAAAAACCAAATCCCTCCCATGCACCTCACAGTCCAAACTGAGAGATCAGATGGAGTGGCAGCCGGGGCAGGAGCGAGGGGAGGAGCGGGGTCACCTCCATCTCCGCACCGCACGGGAGCTGCACCGCCGAGCCGATGGGGATGCTGGGAGCTGCCGGCCTGGAGCCCAGAGCTGCTTCAGCCTCGAGGTGAGCAGGGGTCCCCTTCACCTTCCCACTCCTCCTTTGCTATGTGTTTGTGTGACGGTTTCCACCTAGGTCCAAGGCCCCTAGGGAATATGATGGGGATATGGGGCATGTGGGATCAGGGGGGTACTTAACTGAATCAGAATCCACGGCATACAACTGAACTGGAGGGTTCACACAGGGTGATGGCAGAGGGCCTGGAAACGAAGTGAAGCGACTGATTCTTGAGGCTGTGTGGCTGCTTGTCAGGCAGTGAGGAAAGGAGGACTGAAAACCAAGAGTGTCCCGCCTGTGTGTCTTGCCCCACCCCCACCTGCTCCTTTCTGGATGGTGCTCCAGACGGAGGGCAGAAGCTGGTATGCTCTTCTGACCTGGGGGCTCTTCCGCAGTCTCTGTTGCCATAGCAACCCATGTCCACAAATCTCACAGTCGCCGTGGATAGTACTGCTTTTCCTCATCCCATAGTTTTCCAGCTGCCTGTCTACCTCCCCCACCCCACCTCACCCTCTTGTCCTTTGTATTTTGTTTAAAATTGTAAGATAAGATCAAAAGCAAAAAAACATATCCCTCCCATGCACCTCACAGTCCAAACTGAGAGGTCAGATGAGTGGCAGCCGGGGCAGGAGCAAGGGGGAGGAGCGGGGTCCTGTTGTAGGTCACAGTTGTCCTGTCAGCGCAGGCTCCTCCCTTTAGGTAATTCCACCAGGACAGAAGGTAGGTGGCCCCGAGGCGGGTGTCTGGCTCTGGTACCACCTGTTGAGGAAGTTGCTGCAGGGTTACAGCTGCATGTTCTGCATTAGGAAAGGTCAGGGTGTTTGCTTTTGGAAGCAAACAGAAGCTCACTTCTCAGAATCAGGTGAGAAAGTCCCCTACGAGTGCTAGGTGCTGTGTGACATGAAGTATAGATAGTAATCAAGAACCAGAAGGAATATGTCTTGCTGTTGAAGACCGCCTGGCAGGAAGGGGTGTCACGGCTCTAGTAGCTGGTACCAATTTTCTGTTTGTTCTGGTGTGATTTTATAACTGTCAATATATAGTAAAAATGGGCAAAAACTAGCCAATCAGACCACATCAAATGACAGCATGTGTAAGGCTAAAACCAGCCTGTCTGCGTCCTGTCCTGCACACCAGTTACTTTGGCACGAAAACCCATGGCCAGAGGCCGGGCCACATTGCCAGTCTTCTCTGCCCCCAGAGGCCCTTTTGCTGGGTGGCCCAGTGCCCTCCTCCCTCTATACACCGTCTGGGGTGTCCTGTCTACTAAGTGTGTCCAGTTCACTGTGGTGAAGTCAGAGGACTCCCTCCCCTGCACCCCCAGGCCCTGCTGGTTCCCCAGGAGCAACAAGTCTGCCCCCCACTCTCCCGGGCACATATGCTCTGCACAGCTTCAGAAGCCACAGAGAATCTAGAGAGAGGAAGACGCTTAGCTGAAACAGTGTTGTGGGAAAATAAACCTTCGTAAAAGGGCGAGTAGCCAAGTTAGATAGTGCTATGCCATGACTTTGGGTCACCGAACAATACGGCTCAGAAGGGATCTCCAGACAGAACCCCTCATTCTACAAGTGGGAAGAAAGCACGAGGCAGTGTCAGCAAATTCTCCCCCACCCCAGCTGACTGGTGGTAGAGCTACGTCGGAACTGCCTCCTTGGGCCTGGCCTGTCCTCTCCCCACCTCCGCCCCTCCCGTGAGGAGTGCTACCTATTTAGCAGGGACTGGTCCCCACTGACCACTCCCCCCAGGCCTGGACATTCCAACAGGCGCTCCATCTCCTTGGGGAGCATTTCCAAACACAGATCACTCGGGTGACTAATCCTTACGCCAACTATCTTGCCATGGAATGTTTCTTCTTTCAAGCATCTGTCTGGTTTCCTTTAATTATACCTTCTAAAGAGACAGTAAAAAAATAAAAAACAACTCGGTAAAAGGCAAGGTCCAGGAGCATCATTTCCTAGAAGGGGAAACTGATTTACTCAGGAGTTAGACACACTTTATTCTGACTTTTTATTCACCAAGGCATTTCACACAGGAGAGAAAACTCATGTATGCAGACACAATTTTAAAATACTTTCTAAAAGATGACACCCCTCTGGTTTCTGGCCCCTCTGACAGCTCCATAGTTTTTCCTTTCATGATGAGAGGAGCCCCATGTTGATCCCACGTAGGGTCTGGTTCTCCATGGAGTGGCTGTGTGTGTCCCTGGCATGGATGCCACCCTGACAGGCTGCTCAGCTTGGCCTTTGAATGTGACATTGGGTTAAAGGATCGTACAGTGGACAGTTGTAGGGAGCAGAACCCTTTAGTGAAGACTTTGCTGAATTCATTGCCAACACTTGCTTTCCCATGAGGCTCTGCTGGAAACAGTACACACAGTAGCAGGGCAGCCGGCCAGAGAAGTGACTCTGGGTTACAGACTCAGGGCACAGGGCACGGGTGCCATGGAGCACCATGCAACTGGGGGAAGGCAGACAGCACAGACATTGTCATCTAGAATGGGGCTGAGACTGAGGCAAGGTGTACCGCTAGCAGGTTTTTTGTTTTTAAATTGACATATACGTGATTTACAACGTTGTGTTAATTTCTGCTGTACGGCAGAGTGACTCAGTTACACACATATATACATTCTTTTTCATAGTCTTTTCCGTGAAGCTTTATTACAGGATATTGAACTATACAGTATGACCTTCTTGTGGATCCATCCTGTGTATTCTAGTTGGCATCCGCTAATCTCATCCTCTTACTCCCCTTTGCTAAGAGTGTCTGGACTTCCTCTTCCATTGCCCTTGACATGACCTTGGTTTGTCTGCAAACACTGACTACTCTTCAACACATGTGGATTTCCTTCAGCCCTTGGCTCTGTGGAGGTGCTAGTGGAGGGGTTGCAGAAGCCACCTTAGATTGGTGGCTTCGAAGAAGAAACAACTTTCTGAATTGAAGCTGAAGTTTAGAAGATTCCTCAAGTCTCATTTGTGAAGTGCCTTCTATGTTTTTTACCTTGTAGAGTTTCATGTTTGGGGAAAGGGGACAGAAGTTAAGTGCTTATTTGGGAAGATTTGGGTAGACATCGAATCTTAGTAGTAGGTTTAACTACTGCTAGTAGTACCAGCAGCAGCAGTCACAACAAGGCGAAAAAGAAAATAACTGCCTTCTTACTCGGTAGCGTGTTAGCAGATCACAGGTCTGTGTGATGGGGGGCCCGCCCTTCGGGCCACACATGCTGAGCTCTGGGGGGCACGATGTGTCCATATCCACGCCCAGCCCCTCTGAGCTGCCGCAGCCAGAGAGAACCAAAGTCCTAACCTGCCAGCACCCACGAGCCTGCTAATGCAGCTACAGAAAAGTTAACCGCTCAGAGGAGAACAAAGCGAGCAGACTTCACAAGGGCCAATACTCTGGTTGCCTGTTCCTCTCGGTGGCTGCCAGCAAGATTCCCATGTGGCATAGGCGTCTTCCCGGGCTTTGCTCCCTGAGGCTCCCAGCAAGTCTGCTGAGAGATTCCATCTGTTAAGAAAGCAGGATACGGAATATGTGGTTTGGAATGTGCCGGGCGCCTTAAAAATAGTGCTGAAGGAGGAGCACAGGCACCGGTCAGATTACACGTAAATATGAGACCGAGCCTGTGCCCAGAGGATTGAGTTTCTGGGTCAGAAATCCCTGAGTCCTTCTCCTGAGCCCCTCCTCCTGTGCTTTCATCAACGAGAGTGCTCTTCGGCCTCAGCTGTGACATACCAGGCTCGATGAAAGGATGTGGGCTTTATATGCCAAGTACGCGGGCACAGGTGCTGACCCGATAAACCGCTTTGGAAAGAAGCTGTAGCAGAACTGGCCTGAACAAATTAGAAGTCATGGGAGATGAGGTCACAGGGAGGGAGGCAGAATGGAGTCCTGGTGAATGAGTAGCATTGTTGTTATCTAGTAAGTAACCACGTGAAAAGATTTTTGAATTTTTGGTTTGATTTGGTTTCTGTTTGTGTATTGAGATAGCGAAGTTGTCTTTAGTGTGGAAGGTAATTTATGCACTACTTTCTCTGAAGATGTCCAGGAAATGAGCAGTGTAGTCATGGCACACGCCATGTAGAGGAAGGCTGGAGTGTGGATTCCCCAGTGATAACACAGGGAGGTGGTCCTGGTGTCGAGATGAACACGTGTCCATGGCATGGGGACCACCAGGGAAGGCGTCAGCTGAACGTAAACCGACTGCATAGGACGAGGTGAATGTGTTTGGTGACTAATCAGAATCTTAGGTGAGTGGGCAGAGGATGGTTTCGGCACCTCGGTGATGAGGGGGAAGTATGTATTTTTGGAGGGAATCTCTGTGTTGTGTAAAACCCTTGTCACACGTATGTGACGTGTATGAGCATGTGCGGCGGTTGTGTGGCGGTGGTGGAGTGATTCTGGATGGCAGTTTCTGCCATCGCCTGTTTGTATTTTGGTTTTTCTAACACTAGAGTGGCAGCATCCTACCTAAGAGCGATTACTTGTCCACAGAGCTTTATTTCTTTTAATGTCTGCTCACTTTTATTTTTGGCTGTGCCGGGTCTTCGTCGCTGTGCACAGGCTCTTCTTTAGTTGTCAGCGGCAGCTACTCTCTTGTTGGGGTGCTCAGGCTTCTCTTCGCTGTGCCTCCTGTTGCAGAGTACAAGTTCTAGGGCGCTCGGGCCTCAGTAGTTATGGCACACAGGCCTAGATGCCCTGTGGCATGTGGGATCTTCTCGGACCAGGGATCGAACCCGTGTCCCCTGCATTGCAAAGGTGGATTCTTAACCACTGGACCTGTGGGCAGCACATCATGCTTCACTGTTAATGGTGCCTAGGATTTTTAATTGGACAGTGTTTCCATCTCTAAAAAACATGTCATAAAGGAGCTTGGCCTCTGTTATTGCCATTTGGACATAAAGGCATAAAAGATGGATTTTACCAATAACGGTTTTATTGAAGATTCCTGTAGGTATTTTAATGTAAAATGTAGCAGGCAGACCTTGTGCAGCTCCTCCGAGGCACTGGCGTCTGTTCAGTGAAAGAGCCCCAGGCCACTCGCCCTAAGCATCCTGGGGGGGACTCTGGGGAAAAAAGAGGGGCCTCCCAGCGGCGCAGGAAAAACTCTTAACAAAAAAGTATGAACTCATTAATTATGCAACTGAGGGAGACACTCATGGACTTGGGCAGTGAGTGCAGAAAGCTGTATGTGAGGCAGTCATGCATGACCGTCAGCATCGCCAGCTCTGATGCCCGCAGCTTCTAGAAAGTTGTCTAGAAGCCGCCTCGTGTGTGACTGCCTCCCCTTGGCCTGGTTTGTGGCGCTGTGGTGGCTGAAGCCCAGGTGATGGCACCGCTCACCAACCCAGCTGCCAGCTCTGGGGGAGCTGCCGAGAGTCGCTCTCTGCACCTGCGGGTGTCTTGTCACTCTGTGTGCCCCTGCCTCATGCACGGGTCTGTCCTGGGTCTTCAGCTTGGGCCAAGTTCTCACTGCCACTAAACCCCTTCCTTTGTCCCACTGGTCAGCCTGGGGGCTTCCCCGAACAGAGCGTATCCATCCACTAAACCCCTTCCTTTGTCCCACCAGTCAGCTCGGGGGCTTCCCCAAACAGACTGTATCCACTAAACCCCTTCCTTTGTCCCACTGGTCAGCTCGGGGGCTCCCCCGAACAGATTGTATCCACTAAACCCCTTCCTTTGTCCCACCAGTCAGCTCGGGGGCTTCCCCGAACAGAGCATATCCACTAAACCCCTTCCTTTGTCCCACTGGTGAGCTCGGGGGCTCCCCCAAACAGACTGTATCCACTAAACCCCTTCCTTTGTCCCACTGATCAGCTCGGGGGCTCCCCCAAACAGAGTGTATCCACTAAACCCCTTCCTTTGTCCCACTGATCAGTTCGGGGGCTCCCCCAAACAGAGTGCCTCGATAAAGGAGCTTCAGGGTCAGCTTGCGCAGGTAGTCAGACTACATCAGAAAGAGGCAGAGAGATTGACAGACACTATCGGGAAGGTAAATATGACCTGGGTCCAGCACCACCTTCTCTGTTCACAGGGTCCCGAGAGAGAGAGGATGGGTGGTGCTTTATAGGGACTCAGTCTCATGTACCAACTGGGCAGCCTGGGCTTGGGGCTGTAGGGCACATGGATAAGGGCACCCAGTCAAGCTGCCCACCTCGGGGTGTCTCACAAAGATCACTGTCTACCTTCCTGCTGGAAAGCACGCTTTTCCATCCTGACGTTGGTCAGTATGTGGTCTCAGGAGACGTGGGTTTGATCCCTGGTTCGGGAAGATCCCCCGGAGAAGGGAGTGGCAACCCACTCCAGTATTCTTGCCTGGAGAATCCCCATGGACAGAGGAGCCTGGAGGACTGCAGTCCATGGGGTTGCAGAGAGTCAGACACGACTGAGGAACTAACGCAACAGACAAGCTTGCCTACAGCCAGAACCAGTAAAGGGCCTTCCAGGCCACTGGACATGAAAGTGTGTCCATGATGTCCAGTGTCTGCAGATTGGTACATTTCATCAATATCAGGTCAATTTTCTGCTAGATACATCGACAGTTCACCCGTTGTATTAGAAAAAGCTGCCACTAATTGGGCTGTGGCCTTATGAGCTCTTTTAGCCATTTTAGAGTAACCTGGTCCTGGCTCAAATTCCTCATCCACTAAGTGCCTCCCCAGAGTTCCCAAGACCTGGGATCACTGTCCCCAGGCCTCCAAGGTACCTGCCACCCCTGACACACCCGAGACGCAAACCCAGGCTCGAATGGCTGTGACTGCTGCTCAGACCTTTTTGTGTTTGTTCCTGGAAGACATCTGTTATCTTTAAAAACAAAAACCAGATGATCTTGAGATGGCACCATGGTGTTTCAAATGCATGTCCTATGTACAGTAAGGTATCTGTATGTACTTACTCTGGCAAGGAATGTGCATGCCGCCTAAGCCTCACATTGTCTGTGGTTCTGCTCATCTAAATGGGTTAAAAACTGATGAAGGGAGCGCCTTCTGCCATGAAGCTCCGGGAGAGCCAAGCCAGGTGCCACTAGATGTGTCCCCTTTTTTAAAGTTATATTTATAGGTCAAGTTTCACATATTATCACCAAGTGAGTGAAGTGAAAGTCGCTCAGTCGTGTCCAACTCTTTGGAATTCTCCAGGCCAGAATACTGGAGTGGGTAGCCTTTCCTTTCTCCAGAGGATCTTCCCAACCCAAGGATCGAACCCAGGTCTCCCGCATTGCAGGCGGATTCTTTACCAGCTGAGCCATAAGGGAAGCACAAGAATACTGGAGTGGGTAGCCATCCCTTCTCCAGGGGATCTTCCCAACCCAGGAATCGAACCAGGGTCTCCTGCACTGCAGGCGGATTCTTTACCAACTGAGCTATGAGGGAAGCCCATTATCACCAAAGAAAAGTAATTTCATATCACCTGAAGGTTAATCCCTAGAGAATTTAGGTGTGTGTGTGTGTGTGTGTGTGTGGGTGGGTGGGTGGGTGTGTGTGTGTGTTTAGCATTGCACCAAAAATCATGTTGGAAAGTGAGTTTATTCCTGGAGATGCTGTCAGCAGAACCACAGGGTCCTGGTGTTTCTAGTACTGGATTCAGGATAAAGGGCTGTGGGGTGAAGACTCTCCCAGCCTCGGCTGGAGGCACTGAGCAGCCATCCAGGCTTGTTCAAAGGGGAAGGGAAAGGGTCTCCTCACCTCCCCGAGAGCCAGGGACACGACTCAGAGACTTGGGAAGTGCATGGGATCCTGGAACAGGAGAAGGCGGCAAGGGCCTTGGAGGAAGAGGGAGCAGAGCGAGCCAGTCAGGAAGGGATGTTTCTGAGAGGTAATAGATCAAAAAATAAACTAAAAGAATAGACCCTCCCAGGGCTGTGCCTCCAGGAGCCAGTCCTGGGGCACCTCAGGGGCACCCGCCTGGCACTGGGCACAAACAGCAGGGATCAGTTGCATTCGGCAGCTGAAACCTCACCAGGGTCAGTCAATGGCCTGAGATAACACAAAAATAAATTGCAGACACTGGGCTTCCAGCAGCCCAGCCACCCCCCTCCTGTCTAGCTCCATGTCCACAGGGGAGAAAGCCAGTGCTGGGATTCAGGGCTGCTAATCGTATGAGTGAAATGCCTGTTTTTCATGTTATCTGGGATAGCTTCAGGTGTCATCTGGGTGTCAGCACCCAACTTAGTACTTTTAGGAAACAAAACCAAACCCACCTGTTGGTTTTTGACACAAGAGGGGATGTTAGGGTAATAGCAAGACTAGCATTCTGACCTTTTCTGGTCAGTGGAGCAAAAGACTTTCAGCTTATCTATCACTTTAGCCACCATGAATGCTATTCCTGTGCCTTTATCTGCACCCCATGTGCAGTTGAGTACTAGCTTATCATCTTTCTGTTGGGGTCTGTGGGAACCCTAGGGCTCAGCGAGTCAAGGGGGAACGACTCCCACTTACTCCACCTGGACACCTGCAATGTGCCAAGGCACAAGGTACCAGCCCCGGAGTGCAAACAGGGTCTGCCCCTGGGTCAGCTGTCAGCCCTGCCTCCAAGAGACAGTGCTCCTGAAGGGGTCTAAGGAACATCAAAAAACCGCAGGAGAAACTCCACGATGAGAAATGATGCCGACCCCTCCCCTTGAAGGGGGCATTCTCCTCTGAGTAAGGAAGCGCTTGGGGTTTTGTGAAGAGTGAGCCTCTAGAGGAGTTTACTAAGTGCAGGGAGTTGCAGGTGGGGGAAGGTTTCTGAGTTTCCCATCCCAGGCGGAATGGCCGCTGGGCAGAGGCTCAGTTGGGTGGCAGGTGGGGACAGCCGCCCGTCACGGCGCCTCTCTTCTTCGTCCAAGGCGGAGGAGGAACACCGCTGCGCCCTGCGACGGCGCGACCGGGAGGCAAACGGCCTGGCCCTGCAGGCCTCGCTGCACGAGCGCGCCTGGGGCGACGAGAGGCACCTGATGCAGCAGGAGCTGCGCTCCCTGAAGCAGAACATCTTCCTCTTCTACGTCAAGCTCAGGTGGCTGCTCAAGCACTGGCGCCAAGGGAGGCAGGCGGAGGACGACGCGGAGGACTTCATGGAGGTAGCTCGGCCCCGGGAGTTCCTTTGTATGGGGTTTGTTCTTGATCCCCAGGCCCTGCTGTCCGCCTACCCACCCCGCTCCGCACACAGTCATGTTCTGACTATCTCAGGTTTTTTTTTCAAGCCCAGTCCAGGCAGAGCAAAGGCAGTAGGGTTGTCCCGTGCTGCCCAGGGAGCTCATTTGAAGAGCACGCTGGTCTGTAACCCCCTGCTGCACCCATGCTTTTTGCTGCCATGTCTTTTTGCTGATGGATGAATTTGTTATCACCCAAAAGTCCTTCACTGGTTCATTCCACAGTGATGGTTTGCAAACCTGGCTCTAACGCGGTCTCTGTGAGCTCCAGCAGGAGCTTTCTCACAGCCTCTGAAATCGGTATATGAGGCATATACCTACTTAGGCCTCAATTGCCAGGTTCATGGCAGAACCAGAGCTATTTGCCCTCTGATTGATGGCTATTGATTAAGACAGAGTGGCCTCCAGCTCTGCAGGCTCCTCTCTGGCCATGCTCTCCGGCGAGCACGGGGCTGGAGCTGCTGGTGTCTGCTGCTCTGGCTGCCTCGTCAGCTGTTCCAGGGCCCCGTGGTGGTTGGTTCCTCTTGGCCCCCAAAGACCTGCTGCTCCCACTCTCCTCAGCAGTGTGTGCAGTTTTAAGACATCCTGGGAATGGGGAGATACAATGATGCTCTTGCCTCAGGGTGGAGAACTTCTTCAAAAACGAATTCAACCTGCTTCAAGATAGCCATGACCTAGAAAACCATCGTTAAGCAAAACCTGGAAGTAGTTGTCAAGTTCTCTATTGATCACTAATTTGGAGGCCCTCCTCCTTTCACTGTAACTGAGCACAGGAATGATTTATAAATAGTAATATTTCTAATCTCCTCTAATAAACTGGGCACCCTCTATGTGAGGTTTAGATGGAGAAAGTGGCCAATTAAGTGAAGTGGTCACTACGAGCCTCTTAGGGAGAGACGGCTGAGAAGTGAAGTTGTGATAACCCCTGAAGTGGGTGATGAACCTCAGACATTAAAACTCAGGCTGAGGGTAGAAGAATTTGGCTGTGATTGTCCCCTCCTGCCATTTCAGAGCGAGCTTCCAGAGACCTTCCCCAGGCTCGGGGAGCTTGGCGTCCAGGGGGACACAAAGGCGGATAGTCCAGACCGAGATGACGACGGGCCAGGCTGTGGCTTTTCCCTGGGCGAGCACTCTCCGCAGACGGGTGGCCACGGGTTGCGGCTGCAGCCCACGGACGGGGGGCAGCTGTACAGGCAGGTGGGTGCTGGGCTCAGCCCCTCATTCCCCCTGCCCCATCATCTGGTCACACACTGGTGTTCCCAGGGGCAGAGAGCTCTGGTCTGCTTGGCTTGTTCACGTAAATGAGGACATAGTAAGGGCACGTCGATTGAGTCCCCTCAAGGCCAGTGAATGTGCCTCAGTACGGGGTAAGGTGGCTCGTGTCTTATATAGAGGGTGACGACTCTTCCAAGGAGATGGTGCCCTCATCACGGCCATGTAGGGCTTTGGTGTTGTTTGCTGGCGGGCAACATAACGCAGGAGGAAAAGCAAGCTTGCTTGTTTGTCTTTTTATCTCCAAATGTGTATGAAGTGTTTCAGGTTGTTTTTAAGCCACACGAAACTTAATGTCCCCAATACAAATATTGGATGACACTTGAAGCAAAAATGAAAGTGTGTGTAAAGAGAGGTGAGGTTTCCGTGTAGAACCTTAAGTAACTATCAGTGTTGCCAAAAGCCCCGTTTATTTTTATAAGCAAACAGGCCCCTGCTGGATAAGCCGAGAGATGCTCTGGGTGCCCCAGACTGGTTGTGCTTTTCTGCAAAACAGAAGCTGTGATGGGTTTGGAGTGCCAGGATCCTGCCTGCGAGGCTAAAACTTTTTCGCTCCCAGGCTTCCTGGCCTGAGACTCTCCTGACCTCATGTTGCTTCTTTGAAGGTCTGGCAGAGAGAGCCTGGATCTGGGGGGATGCGCAGGGTAGGGTGACCCCGGGCGCAGCTGCAGCCACCCCATCACAGCCAGTTTGGGCCCTCCCTGCACACTGCACTCCACAGCTGCAGCCTTTCCCTCTGCCCAAAGCATGTGTGTGTGTGTTGGGGCGGGGGGGTTAGGATGGTTAGGACAGCAGCAGAGCATGGGCTCAGGTCAGATGAGGAAAGTGACACCTCCCTAGCTCACGCCTGGGGGAGCGTTCTCCCTTTCCCCACCTTCTTTCTGTGTACAACTCAGATTTTCACAGTTGAAGTCCTGATTTCTATGCATACCTTCACCCTTCATTCTCCCAGAATAACAGGACTCAAGAAGTTATATTTTCAAAGGAACTTTTAATTACCATTATTAGGAAGTTTGTCATGAGGCCATGGGGGAGATTTTTTAGCTCATGGAATGAGTTTTCCAGCAAAGATCTAGTTAGAAAATAAAATGCTCCTTTGCAGAACATCCCCGAAAATCGACCAGTTTTATTGGTTTTTAAAAGCGGTGCTGTTAAGCAGTCCCATGGTATATCTGTGACTCTCACAGAATTCCTCATTGGCTGCTTAGCCACAGACCCTCTGCCTCTGAGGGTACGTGTAGGGTGTTTCCCACGTGCACATCCAAATGCTTTGGGAAAAGGGGAAAATGTAACACAGCTGGTTTCCCAAACAATAGTCATGGAAGATTTTCCCTGTGAGACGGAGACCAACGGAAAGTCACTCAGCTGGAACCTCCCATTCTGTGCGTCTCAACATCATCTTTGCTGCTGCCTCCTTCCATCATTCATGTCTCAGCATTTCCGCTTGAAGTGGAAGTGGACCGCTGTGTCCCTACTTTGTACAGAGGCATGCAGATGGACTAATGGGGGTGGCATCCACGTGGGCAGAATCAGATCTGCCTTTAATGGGCCCGTCTGCCCATGGCAGTCCAGTGCACGAGGCCGTCCATCTGAGGACACAAGATTAACGAGCTCTACTGTAAGCGACAGCTGGCGCCCAGCAGTGCACTTCTCGGGAGGGAGGTCTGTCCATCCTGTACCAGCCAGGCAGCCTGGACGCGGGAGCTGGGCACGTGTCACAGGGAGTGGCCCCTCAAGCCGCACCCGCCTCAGAAAGTCCAGGGGCCTCCCAAGGCGATAAGCAGAGTGGGAAATGTGGCCTGACTTCTTTCCCAAAGATCAATTAGCAGGGGACAGAATTTCCCAGGCCTTGCCTTGTGTCACAGTGAACAGTCTCACAGCTGAACAGGGTGGATGGCAACATTTATCATGTCAAAGGAGGTTAAAAAAAAATTGCATGTATCAAGTCAGTGTTGGAAATACTTCATTAAGAACCATCGGATTGGAAAATGTTTGGCTCTGCGAACATTCCCCACAGACTGACAAGGCAGCAGGGACCCACCTGTCCTGGAGGCAGTGAGCACATTGAGTTCGCCCAGCCTTCTGCAGGGTCCCAGGCTGGGGACAAGCACCAAGATGCCTGCGACTGCGTTGAGCTTCTGAGGCCAGCACTACTACAGCCAAGTATGCCTTTGATAGTTAGTAGTAACTCCTGAAATCAGATTTTTAAACACAGGGTGGCTAATAGTGCCAGAAGTATGACCCTGGGGTTCCAACAGCCAGTCTTCCCAGAATTGGATCAAGTCATGAAAAGAAAAGTTACTTTTTCATTCAGGGATGTGACATAATACTCTTCGGTAAAGCGTCTAAGTGTGGAGAGGGCAATCTAACGCAATTGCGGGAAGTCGAGGTGTCTGGTCTCCCAGTTGTGTCCGACTCTGCAGCTCCATGGACTATAGCCTGCCGGCTCCTCAGTCCATGGAATTCTCCAGGCAAAAATACTGGCGTGGGTTGCCATGTCCTTCTCCAGGGGATCTTCGTGACCCAGGGATCGAACCTGTTGCATTGCAGGCAGATCCTTTACCATGTTTTGTGTTCAGATCTTCAAGTCTTCAACTGCCACTGGTCTCTGAGGGCCCTCCTCAGGATCCAGCCTGAGGACTGGGGGGCATCTGCTCCCTGGGCCTTTGTCACTGACCTGGGACTCAGAGGCCCCCCAGCTCAAAGCCAGCCTTTCCCTGTAGACAGAATGCCTTTGGCTCCAGGGCCTCCTGGGCCTGCACTCACCTGGTGCCCAGTAGCCTACTCGCTGGCAGCCCGTTCTTTCTACTCTGCCCAAGATACAGAAACTTCCAGAAACAGCACTTCCACACATCTGCTGTTATAGTTTAAGTAAGAAGGCACTCCTCTTGAGCCCTGATAGCTTTTATGTTTCACTTTCGTATGTTGCACCAGATTCATCCTTCAGACTCTGCAACTTTATAGCCTCACCTAAGAGACATGCAACTCTGCGGAGGTAACCAGACCAGAGTTTATGATCAGGAAGCACTTCATTTTTGCTCTTTATTTTTGTTCCTGTTACTGTGAAAGTAGCACGTGTTCAGGGCATGGAAAGTCACAAGTAACAAAAGGTTCCTGAGGAAATACTCTCAGCCCCAGCCCCACCTCCCCGACCTACCTGTGGCTGGCAGGTAGCCTGTGCCACCCCTTTCCGAGTGTTGTGGCACAAGCTCTGATACGCTTAATGAGCTTGCCAGTAATCAGTTCATTCTTCCCATCTGGCCACTTGACTTCCATCACACCTGCCCTGGTTTCTTTGAAGCCTTTGGCAACAGTTCTGGGTCTATACCTTGTTCAATCTGTGTCCATTTGTCCTCTCACACACCCACCTTTACTCTTCTGAGGCCTTCAGTGAAAATGATGGGAGACCTGCAGGCATGGAGTCCGCCTGGTCCAGGTCACCCAGTGTATTTGCAGCCAGTGGACACGTGAGTTCTGGCCACAGACGAGTCCGTCATTTCTGCAAGCTTCCGTCAGAGATTACATTTTCACAGCCAGTCTTTAATGACTCATTCTCCTTTATCTGTGGGGATAATGGTTTTAGAAAAGAATCTTTAATCTGTATATAATAATGAAGGTAAGAATGACAAATGGCTCATTTGTTGAAACGTTGCTGGATTAAAATGTTGTAGGGGCTTCCTAGGTGGCGCAGTGGTAAAGACTCTGCCTGCCAGTTCAGGAGACGGAAGAGATGCAGGTTCAACCCCTGGGTCAGGAAGATCCCCTGAAGTAGGAAATGGCTATCCACGCCAGTATTCCTGCCTGGAGAGTCCCATGGACAGAGGAGCCTGGTGGGCTACAGTCTCTGCAGGGTTGCAGTTGGATGTGACTGAGAGACCAAGCACACACAGATACATAATCTCAGTAAAGGATGACTTGGCGCCCCTGCTGGTGAAGGAGTTACTTTTATTGAACCTGCAAGAGGCTCCCCTTGTTATATGTATCAAATAGGAACTATGCATGGGTGTGTATGTGGAAGTGGGTGAGGGGTGGTCAGGGCAGCCAACCACAGCATTGCAGGACTCTGCCTAAGTGAGGATAAGGCAGAGGCCAGCACCTCTATTTTGTGATTGACTTTTTGTGGGTCAGCCCATAGCAGCAGATCAGTACCTCTGTTCCAATTTTAGATCACACCCATCTCCAAAGTCAGTGGCTCTGATGCAGCAAAGTGGTTGATGTTAAGTATAGCTCTTTCACAGAATTACTTATGTGCATGTCTTAGAAATCTTAAGCAAAAGTGAATCTGTAAAGCAGCTGGTGTTACCTCACCAACTGGTCTGCTACCTATCTATAAACTTCTTTTCAATTTCTACTAACATGTGTCCTATAGTTGGATAGGGCTTCCCTGATAGCTCAGTTGGTAAAGAATCTGCCTGTAATGCAGGAGACCCTGGTTTGATTTCTGGATCAGGAAGATCTGCTGGAGAAGGGACAGGCTACCCACTCCAGTATTCTTGGGCTTCCCTTGTGGCTCAGCTGGTAAAGAATCCGCCTGCAATGCAAGACACCTGGGTTCAACCCCTGGGTTGGGAAGATTCCCTGGAAAAGGAAAAGGCTACCCACTCCAGTCTGGCCTAGAGAATTCCATGGACTGTATAGTCTCTGGGGTCACAAAGAGTCAGACACAACTGAGTGACTTTCACTTATAATTGGGTAACAGTCCTACTGGCCAAAGCCCAAACTTGAACCTATTATTTTAACACTTTATAGCACAGACTCCTGATGCCATCTGGGGGGTTGAGGTTGAAAGGGCTGAAATGCCCTTAGAATTGAGAAGGAAATTGTGGAAACATTCTATCCTGCTTCTTTGTAAGAAGACCAATAAGCCTCTTGATGAAAGTGAAAGAGGAGAGTGGAAAAGTTGGCTTAAAGCTCAACATTCAGAAAACTAAGATCATGGCATCTGGTCCCATCACTTCATGGGAAATAGATGGGGACACAGTGTCAGACTTTATCTTTTCGGGCTCCAAAATCACTGCAGATGGTGACTGCAGCCATGAAATTAAAAGATGCTTACTCCTTGAAAGTTATGACCAACCTAGATAGCATATTCAAAAGCAGAGATATTACTTTGCCAACAAAGGTCTGTCTAGTCAAGGCTATGGTTTTTCCAGTGGTCATGTATGGATGTGAGAGTTGGACTGTGAAGAAAGCTGAGCACCGAAGAATTGATGCTTTGGAACTGTGGTGTTGGAGAAGACTCTCGAAGAAGAGTCCCTTGGACTTCAAGGAGATCCAGCCACTCCGTCCTAAAGATCATCAGTCCTGGGTGTTCATTGGAAGGACTGATGCTGAAGCTGAAACTCCAGTACTTTGGCCACCTCATGCCAAGAGTTGACTCACTGGAAAAGACTCTGATGCTGGGCGGGATTGGGGGCAGGAGGAGAAGGGGACAACAGAGGATGAGATAGCTGGATGGCATCACCGACTCAATGGACATGAGTTTGGATGAACTCCGGGAGTTGGTGATGGACAGGGAGGCCTGGTGTGCTGTGATTCATGGGGTCACAAAGTCGGACACGACTGAGCAACTGAACTGAAAGAAATTGGGAAGTTTGCCTTTTTAATTACAATTGCCCATACTTACCAGAAGGGCTTCCCTGGTGGCTCAGAGGGTAGGGTGTCTGCCTGCAATGCAGAAGACCTGGGTTTGATCCCCTGGAGAAGGAAATGGCAACCCACTCCAGTACTCTTGCCTGGAAAATGCCATGGAGGGAGGAGCCTGATAGGCTACAGTCAATGGGATCACAAAGAGTTGTACACGACTGAGCAATTTCACTTTTTGTATACTTACCAGATATATAAGCTAAAAGGTTGTAGAGCTCAGCACCTGGCACAGAAGGTTCTGAAACCTCTGTATCTAAGAAGACTTTCACCTGAAGACCTAGTCTTGATTCCATCCTTGACTTGATTTGGGTCTTTCTACCAAAAATATAGCCCAGCAAACGGCCACCAGTGGGAGAAGTGAGAAGAGTAACTTCTAGGTGTTCTTTCAGGAGGGCTACTGTTATTCCCCTTGATGTGGGGAATGGAATTTGCTTCACAGAGATTAGCCATCTTTGTTCGTTCGTTTATTTTTGCCTGTGCTGGATCTTCGTTGCAGCAAGGAGGGGCTGCTCTCTAGTTGTGGTTGCTTGGGCTTCTCATTGCAGTGGCTGCTCATGTGAAGCACAGGCTCTAGGCATGCGGGCTTCAGTAGTGGTAGCACTCAGGCTCCGTAGCTGCAGTTCACAGGCTCTAGAGCACAGGCTCAGTAGTCATGGCACATGGACTTAAATGTTCTGCGGCCTGTGACACCTTCCCGGAACCAGGCATCAAACCCAGGTCTCCTGTATTGGCGGGCAGATTCGTAACTACTAGACCCCTAGGGAAGCCCTGGATTAGCTATCTTTAAGGCTTGGGCAGGGTTATGCTGCCAGAATCCACACATGCTGGCAGGCTTGTCCAGTCTTGGGTAGCACAGGCAGACCTGGATTGCAGTCAGGCTCCACCCTTCCTCGTGGCCAGACAGGTTCCCCGTTGCTGCGGGTCCTCCCCTGTGGTAAGGGCATGTGCCAGTGTGCACTCAGGCTCGATGTGAGATGCAAGCACTGTCCTGTAGGTGAAGGATCATCACACCCCTGGCCCACTGGAAACTACTAGTGTTAGTTACCATCACTGGGTTTCTGTGTGTATAAGAGTCAGTTGGAAGGATCAGTGTCTATCTATGGCTCATTCTGGGTCTTCAGAAGTTTTCTCTTGGACACAGTTCTTGCTGCTGTTCTCCAGTGGCAGAACTAGGTTGGCTGCGTGCCAGGCCACATGCTGTGCCCAGTGACTATGGTGACTATGGTAACAGGCACCAATAGCATCAATTCTCTGGGCTCTTTTGGCCACCTTCACCCCAAAGCAAGTTTGAGCTTATCCCATGATGATTAAATAGAATATTGGTATAAGAGGACATTATGTTGATTGCTCTGGCCCAAATGTGCATGAAAAGATTAAGGCTTGACTTTATTTAATCTGATACCTATTAATGCCAAAAAGTACTTACTTCCAGCAGAAGCAAAATTTCAGTCTGCAAAAGGACAGTCATGTGAACCCTGCTTTCAAGGAGCACAAAATTCTGGTCCTGATGTTGTCAGCGCTGTTAGAGAAGAACCCCAAAGCTGACCACATACATGACTTGCGGTTCATCAGAAAGTATTGATCACATGTGATTTATTATGTGGTTTTTCTGCTTTTTCTTCAATGAAACAGAGACAACTGCTCCAAAGTTTAGATAATTATTACTGTGATTTTGTTTAAAATAGCTTGCCTTGAAAAGTAGTAATTTTTTAAAAATCTAAAATCCAGTGATGAAAAATCTACCATAAGATAAACATAATTTTTTAGCAAACAAATTCTAGACTTAGGAAGATGTATATTTGTGAAAAGACTGTTGTTAACACCTCACTCACTCATACTTAAACCTTTAAATACTTTTGGTGTAGAGTTCAAGAAACTTCTGCATTGATTACAGTTTCACACATTTTATGAATATCTCGTTGAGAACAGTGGTAATTTACTTATTATATCCTGAAGGTTGGAAAGGATATACAGGATTTTTAGAAGGTTTTCTATTTGCCAATTTTGCAAATGTTAACTGAATTGTACTCAGTTAAAAGTGAAAATTGGTTTTCATGGTGAGGAAAATCAAGGAGCAATAAATGCTAACAGACCTTTTCACCTGAGCAAAAGTCTACTGTATCTAATACTAAAATTTTTCATATAAATTATGGAGAAAACTATGGTGTTTTCCGTGATAAACTTCATGTTAAGGAATTTCTCTTTTCTAACATCCAAACATATATCCAGAGTATCATAAATTCTTCCCAAGCATGGCTAACCATTTTTGCATATGTACATGTGTGTTTCATCGATTGACTAGATGGTTTCAGAAGCATGATTGCCTCTCGAGCTGATGGAAGAGACAGGGCTGCTGGGCATGCAGATCCCAGGCTCGCTGCCCTGGGACCAGAGGTTTACCAAGGAGGGGGGATTCTTCTGAGCATGAGGGGCTCTGTCTTCCCAAGGTACAGACAGCGTGCCTCCAGCAGGACTGAGAGAGCTTTTAAGTCCTCCTGTCTCATAAATATACCAAAGAGGATTGCCTTGAGACCATTCAGGGAGCTAGCAACGGGCTTTAGGTGTTCTCTGTCTGGTTTCTAGAGATGGGCTAATACGGCTTTTATTATCCACCATTGATTCAGGGTGTATTAATTCATTTGGACAAACCTTCTGATACAATGCTGCTGCTGAAGCGTACCGAGATAGCAATCATGGTTTTGAAATGTGTGTTCATAGAACTAGATAGGTATTATTGGAAAATACAAAATCTTTTAAGTTAGGTAGAGCAGGTTAGTAATCATCCATTCTTCATTACCAGACCTGTTTGCATGCTTCCATGAGCTGAGCACCAGAAATGTGGCAGGTGGTCAGCCTTTGACGACTTGGATGTGGGGGGACAGGGGAGGCACAGGATAAACAAGTAGTTGCGGTAGTTATTCCTGCCATTAGTGAGCAGAAAAGAGATTCTGGGCAGTGACTGTATTTTGAGGGAGGACAAGGAAGCCTTCACCGACATGTTAAGCCTTTACTTTTGGTTTTAACTGTTAGACCTAAAAGTCACCCCCACCCCATGACTCTGCTTTTCACATATATGACCTCTTAGTAACTACAAGTTGGGGACTAACCACCATGTTGAGGAGACACACGAGCTCTTTATTAATTCCCTTCTGGTTCAACAGCTGGCATTCAAGTGGCAGCACACAGAGGTGAGTTTATCTCGTTACTCTTGTCAACCAGAGCTGTGAGGTCTGAAGTCATGCAGAGCATCCTGGCAGCTCTGGCTCGGTTCCCCTGGCCTCCCTCAGCTTCTTCCCATCTCTGCTCCAGGTGTCCGTGGTACCAGCCTCCTCATCCAAGGAGCCCTTAGCAGCATCGGCCCAGTGGCCCTCGAGCAGCCAGGGGACCCACTCTCCCCCTAACTGTGCAGATTCCCACCATAGCCCCATACCAGCCCCCCCTCCCCTGCTGGCCAGGCCCCTGTCCTCACTCTCGTGAGATGCAGAGCTGCCCTCGTTGTCCCCACAGGTGGCGGAGACCCAGCCGCTGTTCTGCGCCCTCAAGGCGCTGCTCGAGGAGTTGCGCGCGGAGCTGCGGGAGGACGCGCGCGCACGTCAGCGGCTGCAGCAGCAATATGCGGGCGACAAGGCCGCCTGGGATATGGAGTGGGCCGCGCTCACATGCCGCCTGGAGCAGGTATGGCCGGCCTCCTCTCCCACCGCGGGGAGGGTCTGGATCCCAGGGCCTGGCTGGGAAAGGGGGGGTGAGGAGAAACCCACAGCAATGGCCTCAGGCACCTGGGAATTCCCCCGCCTCCCTGCGATGCCATTCTTCCCTCTTCTTCTCTCCCCCAAGGTGTGAAACAGGCCCCCACCCAGCAGTGTTTCAAAAGCAGTGTGTTTCCCCATTCTGTGTAAAACAAGGTTGTCTCTTTTTTATTATTATCCAGTTTATTTAAACTAAAAGCAGAAGAGTCCACCCATTCCCTATTCACTTCCCCCTGGCAGCTCCTAATCTGTTCAGTGTTATCTGCTGCTGCTGCTGCTGCTAAGTTGCTTCAGTCGTGTCCGACTCTGTGCGACCCCACAGATGGCAGCCCACCAGGCTCCTCCATCCCTGGGATTCTCCAGGCAAGAATACTGGAGTGGGTTGCCATTTCAGTGTTATCTGTGAGCTTGGTTTCATCTGTTTACTTATAGATTCCACATCTACTTCTGATCACACAATATTTATCTGTCTCCTGATTTCAATTAGCATAATACCCTTGAGCTCCACCCAGTGTTGTACAAATGGCATGATTTTGTTTTTTCATGACCAAGGAGTACCCCATTGTATATATGTACATCTTCTTTATCCATTCATTCATCCATGAACATTTACGTTGCTTCTGTAAATGGTGCTGCTGGGAGCATGGGGGTGCAGGTGTCTTTTCGCATGAGTGTTTTCTTTTCCTTCAGGTAACAGGTACATGAAAAAATGCTGTTATTAATCCTCAGGGAAATGCAAATCAAAACCACAATAAGCTGTCACCTCACAGCTGTTGCAGTGGCTCTTATCAGAAAGACTAGAAATAGCGAGTGTTGGTAGGGAGAAAGGAGCAAGGATGTCCTTAGTGCCACCAAAGCCTGACCAGCATGAAATGGTGATCAGTACACAGCCATCACTCAGAAGCAAAGGAAAGGCAGATTGTGGTTTTGTTATCTCTAAAAAAAGCAAATTAATGCTTTCCGTTAGATTTCTCCCAGTGCTGGGAATACCTTGTAGACCTCCCACTACACGTGCCCTAGAAGTCTGATGAGCCGTGCTGTCCTTATTCACACGGGAGAAGTGAAGGCCCGGAGGAAGCATGTTGTCTCAGATTGCAGAGGCTTCACTGAGAGTGGAGACGAGAGCACAGCGGAGCACAGGGTTTCAGAGACTTAAGACCACACCCCTGGTCATTAAGATCAGGCTGCACCAGAAATGCTCTTTTCTGTGTGCTTTTTCCTGGAAACCTTTGAAAGTGGTCACTTCCTGCGTAGTATCTGCTTGCTCAGACTGCTTCTCTGGGTGTCTTCCCACCCCCCACCCCCCATCATGGTGTGCCATCTCAGATAATCTCTCTTCTGGGCAGATTGTAATCAAGATTTTCTTTCAGTTGGCCACATCATGAGAAAAAAAAAAAAACTTGCCTGGAAAGAAGACATCTTCTAAATAGTCTTGATAAAAGCTGAGAGGGCTTGTCCTGTCAGAAGACGACAGCTTCCACAGTGCCCACAGGTTCCCCTGCACTGCCACCTGGCCCACAGGGGCAGAAGTACCAGGCTCTGGAGGGGCCAAGGTACGGCTGCCTCTGCAGGGGCAGTGGCAAAGCACAGCCAGACCAGAGCTCCCGGCCAGGCTGGGCAAGGATGCAGCCGCTGACCCAGTTATGAATCCTGCCGACTGCCTGGTAGGAGCTTCTTACTAGATACTCTGTTTATCTTAGTTCACAGCCGGAAGAGCCAGCAGTGGAAGAGAAATGAGTAAGGACGTTCTGATGAGCTGCCTTTAAGCTTACTTTAGAAATATGTTTATGGGGGAAACAGCTAAATATGTTTATGGGGGAAACAGCTAAATATTTTCAGAAATGTAAGCATAGCTAAAAAGAGGAGGCATATAATCTTTGAAGTGAGCCAGCTTCAAAACATTTCATCTTTGTTTTAGAGGAACCTGGTATCCACCCACACATCTGCTACAAATAAAGCCTCAGGGATAATCACTGAACACCAAGTAGTAAAGCTAGAACTTCAAACCTAGAAGCCAAGTGGTAATACGTAAAGATTTCATCTTCTGCCCCCAAACTGTTTATAAAGTTTCTCAAACATTTGTGGCCTAGGGGACAATGAATGTGGGCTGATGCTAGTACATTTATAATAGTGCCATCTTTGCCCATTTCTACTTAAATGCAAAACAGCTGAATTCTATCCAGAGGGAAATATTTTCTCTCAGTGGAGGCCAAGTTGTGTCAATCCCCAAATCTAATTCCTTCAACTGACTCCTAAGTCAGAGCTTGCTTTGCCAGGGATCCCCCAACAGAAAAGACAGATCCTTAGGGGGTTCTAAGTACAGCTGGAGAGCAGACAAGGGCCAAAGTTAGTAACAGTGATTAAGTGCCCTGCCAGACCTGTACACAGGCTCCCAGGAATGGGAGTGTGCAGGGCACACACCTCAGTCTGCAGGCTCAGGGCAGGGTTGTTTGTCAAAGTCCTGCTTAGACTGAATCTTGGAAGATGAACAGCAATGGCTACATGGAAAAGGAGAGAAAGGGACATCATGAAGACAGGAGGATGGCACACCCGAGCAGCTGCACCTCACCATGTATGAGTGGAAAGAAGAATCTTCAAAGAATCAAGACACTGATCCTAATTTCATCATGGCAGTAAAGCATTTTGACCTGCATTTTAAAGAAGTACCTATTCTGGTATAGAGGTAGAGAACAGATTAGAAACCATTAGAATTGAATAGATTAACATGGGGCCATGGATAGCCTTCAGGGATCTGCTTATCTAGAACAGGAAAAAGGGTATATATTTGTGTTCATGAATCTTGCACTGAAGTTTATCACATTCACCAACAACAGTATACCCCCAGTTCCCTCCTCCTGTCCTTTGCACTGTTGTCAGTTTACTTCTACACATTCTGTAAACACACAATATGCTGCAACTGTTTTTACCTTAGACACTCAGTATTTTAAAGCAATTAAAAATAGAAAGTGAGTTATATTTGCATTTATTTAGGATTTCCAGTCATTTCCAGTGTTCATTTTTTGTGTAGATCAAAAGCGTTTGCTGGTATATCATTCCATCTGCCCGAAAACTTCCTCTGTCATTTCTTGAAATGCCAGTCTGCTGACAGTAATTTTAAGTTTCCATTTGTTGAGAAACCTTTTTCCCCCTGTATTTTTGAAAGACGTTGCTGAGTACAGAATGCTGGTGAGGTCAACATGTCCCCCCTCCAGCCCTTTCAGTGTTACTCCATTGTCCCCTGACTTGCAGTTTCCAAGAAGTCTGCTGTCATTCCCATCTTTGTGCCTCCATGGGTGGTTTTTCTGTCTGCCTCCAAGGTTTCCTCTATTTTCAGCAGTGTGCATGTGGTATCTAGACAGTTCTTTTGCTTGTTTGTTTATGGTCTTCAACCTCCTGGGTGCTCGATGTGTGTTTATTATAGATTGCTAGGTTCCATCGCTGCCCTATTACCAGGTTCCACAGAGGGCTGAAGGATGTAGGGATAGACATGTGCCTGCCTTCAAGGAGCTGTACAGCAGAACAGGCAGGAGACATGGTAACTCGGAGTCTGCAAGGGGATTGAGGAGTGGACTGTGGGAAGCTGGGTGGATTCTCTTATTCACCTCTGTATGACTCTGTCAGATGTTCGTGATTAGGACTTCAAAGACGAAAATTATTTCCTCTGTAAGCTTGGTCAGATCTTGATTTAAACACGATTCCAGGGATAATACATGAATGTGCTGAGGTTTTCTTCACCTAATAATGTGAGACTGTCAGAGACTAAGTTCCCATGTCTTATCCTTGACAGCTGGAAGCAAAAAATGAGAAGAGCTTGGGAGACCCAGGCTCCTGCACTGACAGCAAAGGGGCATTCAGGAAGGAGAGGGAGGTGCAGCAGAAGCTGCTGGCAGACAGTCACAGGCTGGTCATGGACCTGCGCTGGCAGATCCACCACAGTGAGAAGAACTGGAACCGGGAGAAGGTGGAGCTTCTCGACCGCCTGGACCGGGAGCGCCAGGAGTGGGGGCAGCAGGAGAAGGAGCTGCTGTGGAGAATTGAACAGGTGAGGGTGCCCCTAGGAGGAACAGGGATGCCCGGCCTGGAAACCAGAGAACTCAAGGGGGGAAACTGAAATAGCTCGGGAGTCTCTACCATATCAGGCTGGTCTAGGGGCTTCCAGAGGAAGAGGAAGAAATCCTAGGGGCTCCAGGTTGGAGACCTAGGGTCAGCCCTCCTACGACACAGGTCTTTTCATGCAAACTCAGTGGGTAACTTTACTCAATGTGTCTGGTTGGGGGTGGGGATAACTTTTCAAGGTGTTAAGAGACTAAACTTGAAAGGGGAGGTTCATATCTTAGAAAGTGATTTCTGCCAAAAAGCATACTAGCTTTCAAGTCTTCCACTAAAGATGTGGTCACAGTGACTGCTCCAGCTTGAATGGAATTGTCCATTAGTGAAGAAACTGCTGAATTCAGTAGGAAGTCAGGCTGTTTGCACCTGCTGTGGATCTTGCAGAGCTGTGATTAGACAGGACACAGTCAGGGGAGGTGACTGGAAGTTCATTATCTTCAGCTAAACAAACGACTCAAACACGCAGATGAGTTCAGTGGGAGAGGCAAGTTGTTTTTCTGCAGATAATCATTCCCTGCCTTGCGTCAGATGTAAGACAGTTTGCATAGCTGTGATCCTGCTTGAGTGGTGCACAAATTAATTTCCACAGGAAAACAATGAAAGATTGGGATTCTTTCCGGGTTGGGTTTTGACATCACATAAAATTTCAGCCTGTCACACTTATAAATTCAGGTGGCATCAAGGAAATCTATTAATAAGAAACTGAAAGCAGGAAGAATAACCTCGTTATTCTTTTACAAATGCCCATGCTGCCTTTTGGAAAATGTGCTGTCCTATTGCTGAGACGTGGACCTCTGTTCTGCAGGTGCAATGGCGAGGGTCCGTTTCTGCTCACTGGTGAGGAGGGAGGGTGGAAGCGAGAACTGAAAAGAACCAGGAGCTTTTGACTCAAGAACCCCTGAGCAGAAGCAAGTGCACTTGCAGACAGAGAGGCCTGACGTCCTTCCTGGGTTTGGTTACTCACACAGCTGAGTCACCCAGACTGATAGGTGATCTGGCTCATTTCAGAATTCCCCAGATTCTATCAAAGGAAGGTTGGCCACTTCCTGTTTGGCCTAGAATGTGACACTTGAGAAGACTGTCCTGTCTTAAACCCTCGGTGTGCCTGTGCTCCACGCAGAGGATCAGCTGTCGGGTGGGAGTCACGGGAGCAGAGGCAGCATGTACTCTTGACAAAGTGCTCGTCGATTCACCCAGTGTTAACTAACTAGTGTCACGGCTCCTCCAGGCCCCTCCCTGGAGGGTCCCTCCTGCACCCTAGCAAGACCATGGTCATCATCTCCTTTGCCCATCAGCTCTAGGCTCCTTCCTCTTGTCTTGGCTTCATTGTGGATATAACCTTGGATGTAAATGAAGCGAGTCTTTAAGAGCTTCATTTTACTTTGGGGAATGAGGGTAATTTCTAATAAAGGAAAAATTAGTAAGACTTCTGGTGATGTTCACCTTTAAAGAGTTAATGTCCTGGGGATGAGCAGCATTTTAAGACTGTCTTTGGGAAGGTGAGTGAGCAGGGGCTGAAGCCCATTTGCAGCTTCTTGCTGCCATGGTCCTACCACGATGACAGCCTCAGAACTTTAGTCTTCCAGGTTAACACGTTTGAGCAAATGGACTTGAGACGTGGGTTCTGGGTGTTCCTTCATCTGTTTCTGAAATCTGTGGTGGACCCCACATATTTGTACCATGAGTTCACTGCTGTTTTTAGAAGAGGGTTTGTTGGTGCTTTAGATATACAGTTGTGGCTTTCAAAAATAAATCCAGCCCAGTATTTGACATTTTTTAAATCTCAGTACCCAATCCTGAAAATTAGGAAGAACAGTTAAAGGCATTTTTTATAAAAGAGGAAACTGACTTGGCATGTATAGCGTATGTAGGCCTGTTCGTTATTGTTCGTTCACTTAACTTTTAGCTGCATGTTCCACAGATAAACTGGACATGCAGGCGAGCGCTCTTCATAGCGCGTGCCCCTCGATATGTGACTACGTGGTGGGCTGTGTGACCTTGTCTGTGATGGCCTAGACAGATGGTGAGAGGAGTAACAGTAAATCCATTTTCCACTGCGAGAACACATGCTTCATACTTGTGCAGTAGCACTGAATTCCTCCATGATTTCTGTGCCTCGTGAGGAGTTTTATGTGGTGGATGACTGTGGGAATGTGGTAGAGGTCATGTAACACACAATATCTACTGCATCGGCAGCTCGTCTCTGCCCAGACCTAACAGTGAGGGTTAACTTCTCTGGAGTCACATCACATTTCTCCTGTGAATCATCAGGTCCCAGTTAGTCTGCAGAGGCTCTAGGACTTGGTTCTGTTAAAAACCTGAAGGAAAGCTCCAGCGTCATTCTGTTACTCTTCCAGTGACGTCCTTCAATCAGTTGCCTCTACAGCAAAAAAAAGGCTGTTCTTTTAAAACCTGTGTACAAAGTTATGTTTTTTCTTGTAAACAGTTTGGGTAAGGGGACACTCTGAAGGGCATTTTGCTGCCTGTATGATTTGAAGAAGTGAAGTCGTTCAGTTGTCATCTCTTTGCAAACCCCATAGACTGCAGCCTACCAGACTCCTCCATCCATGGGATTTTCCAGGTGAAAGTGCTGGAGTGGGTTGCCATTTCCTTCTCCAGGGGATCTTCCTGACCCAAGGATCAAACCCAGGTCTTCTGCATTGCAGGCTTTACCATCTGGGCCACCAGGGAAGCCCCAAGGCTCATCATTTAAATTTGGTGTTTGCTCTACAAGTTGTTCTCCTGCAGGATTCTCAGTACAGTAGGTGCTGGTGGCTGGTCTGAAATGACTCTACAAGGAAACTCTATCCTTTTAAGGGCCTTTTACTCTGTGACAGCACTGCAGAGGCATCTTGGCAGCAGACACCTCCAGCTAAAACCACTCCAGTTCATTTTTAGGGAACCTAACACTTACCAGCTCCAGTGCATGCTGCTCCTGGCTGCCCAGGTTTATTTTTGACACCCCATTTTGCCAAGTGAGAATGTGCTGGTTCGTAGCTCCCCACTGTAGTCATCCTCCCCCTCTTCACACGCACCCTCCGTGCACACTTACAGTTTCAGATGTGATTTTAATCTTAATTCTGTGCCTGAAATAGCTTGGAGATGATATGTTGAAACTAAAGCACACTAACATACATAGATGAATAATAAAAAAGCTTTCCTTTTTTTTTTTTTTAAAAAAAAAAAGAGGATTTATGGTCTTTGAAAATGACAAAGAACTATGTCAGCGGGGCTGAGGGAGAGAGCAGAGGGTTTTCAGCTGAGCTGATACCCGGGGTGACTGCTTGTTCCCTGATTCAACTGGGATCCTGTGTCAAACTCCAGCATTTAAGGTCTGGCTGCTTTCTCCTAAAATAAAGCTGATACCTACCTCAGAAATTACCAGAAACGAGGAGAAGTCCTTTGTCCCCATCGCTCCATATGGCTTTGTTCCCGGTGACACACTTGTGGCTGAAGGCTTGAGTTAGGACAAAAGATGTAGTCTGTGACAGAGGCTTTGTAAATGAACGCGCTTCCGAGAGGGTCAGTGCTTCTGGCTAGCATCTGGGCTCTCTGCCGTCCTTGGAGGCGAGTCCAGAGGCGGGCATGGTGGAGCGCGGGAGTGGATTCTGTGAATTTCCCTACTGCTTCAGGGGAGGCCGGGAGGGGAGCATGGGAGGAGAGGAGACAGTGCTGCCTGCACACGTGTCCCTGCCCATCCCCATGGTTCCATGGGCTCCTCTGAAGGTCCCTCACGCTGGGAAGAGATGAGGCATTTATCAGTGTGCCCAGGCCCAAGGACTCCCACAGGCCCGAGGGGAGTTGGTGGTAGTCCCCTGATGAACACTGGCCTTTAGGGTGGGCCTGGCCCTGCAGTCCTCCGGCAGCCCCAGAGGGGAGGCACCCACCTTACAGGTGGGACACTGAGCGAGAGGACTAGCCACATACAGCAGCTCCGGTCTCCTGTGGTTTCCACCTACTGCTTCTATTTACCAGGTCAGGGAAGAGTACGACTCGAGTCTATGTGGCTCACATGCTTACTTCTTCTAGTCAGTCATACGAGATCTTTAGGTTACCTCTGTAGCTAAATTTTCATCCTCTCAAGCAAAGTGTGAGCTGTTTTTAACACCCAGTGGTTGTAACCCAGGCGATCACGCAAGGTTTATGTAGGACCCATTCCAAATGACTTGGACACCATGCTCTGTTGTTAGGAAACCTTGCTATTTAAGAAAACGAAATTCACCCCAGAAGTCTGCTGTCACTGATGGCTTTCCACTGAATGTGTCTTACACTCGGAAGGTAACTACAAAAAGGGATTTCTCAATGTGTCATTTGGCAATGTTAGATTTTAAAAACAAATGTGTGATTTCCCGTGAGCACAGCACTCAGTTACATATACAATAACATTTGCTACAGAAGCAGTTGACTTGCCTGTGGTTAATGCAGATATTTCTAGTCCAGATAATTTTCCAAAATTGTGATTTTTTTTTTAAAGCATTTGTGATGTTATTTTTTAAATTGATGCCAGAACTTTAAGAACATAAGATGTCTATCTTCAGGCTAATTGTTTTCACTTTTAAAACCCTTAAGTTGCAGAAAGAAAACAGTCCCCGGAGAGGTGGCAGTTTCCTCTGTGATCAAGAGGAGGGGGATGCCCACTCCTGTACCCACCCAGGGAGCCCTCGGGCGCCCCACCCTACAGGGATGTGGCCCTGTATGGACACAGACTCCAATGCGTTTGAGGACCGGCCGCTGTCAAAGCTGAAGGAATCGGACAGGTGCTCAGCACGGGAAAATCTCTACCTGGACACCTTGTCCCTGGATGATGAGCCAGAGGAGCCCCCGGCCCACGGGCCCCAGAGGGAGTTCAGGAACTGCTTCCATGAGGTCAGCTTGGGTTTGGGTCTAGTCACCTGCAAAGGAGGGTGAGGGGTTGGGAAGCTGGCTGAGTAGCTGACAGGCTGCAGGCTCTGCATATTGTGGCCCTGAGGTTAGTAAAAGTGAACCTTCCATGATGTGAGAGCTTTGGGGTGGTCCTGACCCCAGGCTTCCTGCTGCACTTGGCCGCTTAATCTCAAGGTCAGAAATTCAGAGCCTGTGTCCCATGTGAATAGAAGTCTCAGGAGCAGTCGTCGTCCAGTGAAATCCAGGAGGAAAAAGATGATCCCAGAAGTGGAGAACTGCTCATTTCCTTAAAATTACAGCACAGTCTCTGATTTCAGAAAACATATTAATAACAGAAAAGTCTTTTTTTAAAGAAAGTACTTCACATTGGAAGTAGCAAATGTCAGTAACCAATGACATACAATAAATACCTTCTTTATGTAAAGGGGGGGAAAAAATCCAACACTAGAAAGCTATGGGACTTAGATCAGTAAAGGGGAAAGCTTAGCTCTGTGCAGAAATCCCTACAGGATGGTAGTGGGTTTTCCTAGTTAAAGACTAATTTTAATAATCATTCCCTGTGAGCTGGTCTCACAGTAGCTGCACCTGTCATCTGACCTGTCCCACATGCTCAGCAGGTGGGGGTGCCCGTCAGGCAGTGCTGCTGGAAGTGGGGACCTCCTCCTCGGCACCTGAACCCCAGCAGAGGTGACATCACCAGCATGCCACCCTAGGGGTCTCTAGTGGGAGTGTCCCGACCCCATGCTGACCACTGCAGTAGCCAGGGCTCTCTGGGGGATCCTTGAGGGGTTTGTTGGCTGGGGCCTCACTCCATCTGGACTGGGTCCGCACAAGGGTATCCTCTGCTCAGGAGAACCATGTATGCAGTTCTCTTTAGTGGAAGTCACTATAGCTTTCCCAATGCTCAAGGGCGACGTTTAAACACCAAAAGCGCTCTATCTAAGGACATCACACTTTTTTTTTTCTTTCACTTTTTATTGCAGTACAGTTGGCATACAATGTTAAGTTGCAGGTGTACCACATAGTGGTTCAGTTCTTCCGGGTTATATACTCCATTTACAGTTATTATAAAATACAGCATTCCCTGTGCCATTCAGCATATCCTGTAGCTTGTTTATTTTCTATGTCATGTCTGTGCCTTTCACGCTGACTTTTTTAGCCAGGCTGAGGCCAGGGGACGTCTACCCCGACTTACCCTCCTCCCAACCCTTACTCCTCCTCTCTCACTTGCACGCACTCTCTCTCACACACATGTCATTAATGAGGCAGCTTTGAGGCTCTCTCACACTGCACTGCCCTCTGAGAAACACAGAAGAGCTGCCTTGGGGCAAAGCTTACTGCCAGTGTTTCTCACTCACGTAGGCCCTCCTCATCGCCTCTGGATTCTGGTGTCATTACTGACCTTCCAAGGGCTGAGGGGCAGAGGCACTCCTGGCCCAAACTTGGCTTCCACGTACGTTTTAAGAGAAAAACAGACCCCTTAGCAGCCCCAAATCTGCCAGTACTGACTGATTCCAGTGAACTTACTTTCTTCTTTATAGGAAGAAGACAATCACAAGGGAAATCTTCAAAGGTAAGTAAGGCTGATGAAATGACAATAGACTACTGCAGGAAAGACCTCCTGGTCTTAAAAGTCTATCTATAGTCAGCCGTGCACTGTGACTCTCTTCAAAAATGACTTAGAGTAAAACTTGTGGAGAAGTAGTTGCTTTATTATACGGTATTTAGATCGTTAACAACGAAAAGGCCAGCACCATGTTCATATGTGTTACTGTCGTGCAAGAGCTGTGTATTTAAGGGGATAACTGTGTTAAATGGTTTTTGAAAAGTTCATGGAAATCCCTCTCTTTTGATTTAAAGCCTGGAAAAAACTCTCTCTTGATATGCTATGAGACATTTTAGACTGACCGTTTAAAAGCTCTCCTAGGAGGACTTATTACAGTATTACCAAGAGTAATCCTTGAAGTAAATATAAAGTAGCTGGTGTTTGTAATCATTTTCTAGTAACCCACATATGTAAGGGTGGGACATGCCTGAAAAGGCCCATATAAGCAAATTTGTTTAAATGGAGCAGAAGGCAAGGGGAGAAGTGAGCCCAGAGGGGACGTCTGTTTGAAATGGTACTGGGATCGTGCACCAGCCTGAACCCCGTCCACTGCCCTTGGGAGATTGGTAGTGCTTGAGCTGACAGAGGTGAGGCGAGCGGGTAGAGGGGACATCAGCTGACAGTTACTTTGTGGTGGCCTCTCCTCCTCCCTGCCACGCCATCGCGGTTGGACTGTGGTGTAGTCACGTCTGCTCTAAGGCGAGAACTCAGGAAACTCCTGCAGATTTGGCATTAAGGGTGCTTGTCAGTAGACGGAGAGGCCAGGCCACAGCCAGGCTTCCCGTCTTCCTGTGGAGCTGCTGCAGGCTGAGAACAAGACAGTGCGGAACGGACTTGGAGCTCAACTCCAACTACCCTGGAGCACCACGCCCACCCCTACAGTTTTGAAAGTCAGCCGTAGTAAATTCTGACCAGTCCAAGGCTCCTGCATCAATTCCAGAGCCATAAAAACCCAAAGGCTTAGCCCAAGCAGAGACCGTCGGCACAGTGCACATGGGCAAGCCGTGGGCTGCGCTGGGTTGGGGGTCTTGGGGCCATGGCTCCCTAGCTGGTGACAGCTCACACCGCTCCTCTCCCCTTCCCCAGGGCCGTGTCTGTGTCGTCCATGTCTGAGTTCCAGCGCTTGATGGATGGCTCTCCCTTCCTGCCAGAGAAGGGCCTGCCCCCCACATGCAGCAAGGAGGACGTCACCCCACCCTTGTCCCCTGATGACCTCAAGTACATCGAGGAGTTCAACAGCAAAAGCTGGGACGACAGGCCTCTAGACCCCTGGGCGGACAGGACCGAGGTGGGGTGGACACGGCCCGAGGCCAGCACCGAACCTTTCTCTGATGCCGCCTGGTACCTCACCACAAGCATCACCCTGACCACGGACACCGTGACCAACCCTGAACACTGCCAGAAGCAGCCCCTGCGGAACCTCGTCTGTGCTGAGCAGGCTGGGGGGAGGGGGCTGCACAGCCCACCTGCCATCCGGAGGCTGGATGGCATCGTGGCAGGGGTCGGCGAGAGCAGGGTCCGAGGGGGCCCCGGGGATGCCAAGGGGAGCCCTTCTGAACATGTGCTCAGCAGGTGGCCCTGTGCCCCCTCCAGGCACCCCCGAGACTACACGGAGGGGGGACTCCGGCCCCTCGACAGCACTCTCAGCTTCTCCTCCCCGTTGCACAGCCTGGAAATGCCCAGAAACCTGAGTGATGATATGAAGGAGGTAGCCTTCTCAGTCAGGAGCACCGCCTGCACCAGCCCCGGGGAGCCGCTGGTCAAGGACACGGCCTGCCAGACCAATGGATCCCGGACAACAGGAACACAGACCGTCCAGACCATTAGTGTGGGCCTACAGACGGAAGCCCTGCGGGGCAGCCCACACAAGTGTCTCACGCCCAAGGCAGGAGGTGGCGCCACACCCGCGTCCTCTCCCTCCCGTGGGCTCAGGAACAGGCAGGTGGCCCCTGCCATCGAGAAAGTGCAGGCTAAGTTTGAACGCACATGCTGCTCCCCCAAGTATGGGTCTCCCAAGCTGCAACGGAAGCCCCTTCCCAGAGTGGACCAGTCGAGTAGTAGGGCCTCCCCGGGGCTGGCCCAGAAGGGGTGCGGCGAGTCTGCCTGGGCCCGCTCCACCACCACGCGCGAGAGCCCCGTGCACACCGCCATGAACGACGGCCTCTCCAGCCTCTTCAGCATCATTGACCACAGCCCCGTGGTGCAGGACCCCTTCCAGAAGGGGGTGCGGACTGCGAGTCGGTCCCGGTCGGCCGAGCCCCGGCCGGAGCTGGGTCCAGGCCAGGACACCAGCCCCAGCTCCCGGGGCCGCTCACCCAGCCCCATTGGGGGTGGCTCAGAGACATGCAGGGAGGAGGGGGGAGAGGGCACGCCCTTGAGGCAGGACTTATCTGCTCCCCCTGGCTACACACTCACCGAGAACGTGGCCCGGATCCTCCAAAGGAAGCTGTTGGAACATGCCTTAAAGGAGGAGCGGAGGCAGGCTGCCTACAGCCCCACAAATACTGGCAGTGACAACCACATGGGAGAAACAGCGGTCAAGGCCGAGCCAGGGTCCATCGAGGTAATGGAGGTTGAGTCTTCCCCCCACCATGCCCCCACCACTGGTCTTTCTCAATGTGGGCAAGGGGGACCCTGGGGCTGTGTACCAGGTCACCTGAGTTCAGGAGGGTGTTGGGAGGACAGAATAAGCAGGAACACAAGTCACGACCTGCTGCTTAGAAGAGAAACTCATCTTACCACCTTCAGTGCTCCTCTGAAGACAAGGAGATGGTGGTCTTTAAGTAGCTCAGGGACTGACTCAGGTCCTCTGCTCTGGCTCAGTGATCCACGGTTGTCTATTGATCTGGGCTTTTCACCTGAGGTCTTATTTGCCCTCTTTCTGTATGAGTTTGTGTCCTGGGATCGTGTGTGCACAGCATCAGGCTTTCTGCTCCAGCTGTGTGTTTGAGGATGAGAGGGTTTTGACAGGGTGGACACAGGACACCTCCTGTCAGACCTACAAGAAGAATGTGTGGGTCCCAGTGCTGACTTAAGTGCAGAGAGCACGCTTATGTCTCACAGATCCCGTTACCCTCTCTGTGTGCAAGAGTTCTCAGAGCAGTAAAAACCAGGTGAGACGAATGGATCAAGTCAACAGCATGCCTTCATACAACTAGATTACTGTCATTATCCCCCTTACACCTCACCTGTTATCATGCTACCTATGACCACACATTAAATTAAATATTATCACACATTACTTAAAGTTATTCACAGTTCCACATGTGATATAATTGGACCACCCCACTTAAAAATCAATTCCTGTTTCTGCGGCAGGAATGAGCAAAATAAAGTCAGATGATAATCCCAGGCATGAAAATAGTGGGGCTGGAGGACATTTCCAGCTGTTAGTCAGACACCCTTGTGTGTAGACCTGGGGGAGGCCTGACCCACTAGGAAGCCAGATGCAAAACCTCCCCAACGGTGGAGTCCCGACACCCACGGGCACTCTCCAGGCCAGTCAGCCGATGGCGGAGGTGAGACGCAGAGACACCCTCCGGCTCCCTGGCTGCTCCCTCCCGAGGCCCTGCAGCTCCAGCTGCACAGGTGAGGAGAGAAAAGCTCAGGAGGGGGAGAGGTGTATTTCTATGTCACCTGAGGCCCCTATCATCCACACATCCCACAGAGGGATAAGCAACGTGTGGCTTCCCAGTGTAATTCAAAATAGAGTTAAATCTGAAGTAGATGAAACCACGTGAAACTGCCAGTGACCTTCAGAAATGGCAATGCTATGCGGTTCGCCCTAATAGTGATCGTCTGTGGCCTACGCCTGGCAGAGGTACGTGTCTTTGTGGGAAAGCTGTTTGTGTGCTCTGAGGAGGCTGCCTGTTCTCAGGTGACAGATGGTGCCTGCTGTCACCCCACCCCTCCCTCAGGGGGTGTTAAACCACCCTCAGGTAAGTGGTTTGCTGCTGCAGTGGAGCTAGCAGGGACAGTGCCCCATCTCCTGGGACTGAGATCTTGGTCCCAGAGCATTACTCGGCTTGGCTGCAGTGTTCATTTGTATTAGAGACAAAATAGGTTTCATTTTGGAGGCTAAAAATGCTGAGTCACAAATGAATGCGAGACTATAAAGGAAATGGCTCAATAATGGGATCACACCACTCAGAGATGGCTTTACCTGCACAGAGCCATGCCCCACTCTCTGGTCCTCCATAAAATCTCTTTGCTACTAGAAAAGGTGGCAGCCGATTTAAAGGGGGCCCAGGGCCAGTGTCAGGGGTTCAGACTGGCATGGAGCTCCCTGGGCAGTACTGAGATATCATGGTCGTCTTCCTTTTGCTGTGGGAAATGGCTTATTCTAGATTTCAGGGGATGATTCCTCACCTGAGCTGTCTTAATGAGTCCCTCTCTAGATGGTGTGGCAGTTCTGGGTTTGCATTCCAAACTCCACAGAACAAGTTCTCTTCCACCCTGCCCTCCTCTAAGCCCATGGGGCATCTTCCCCGAGAGCTCATGGTGACCCCAAGGCACGGGCACCGCAGGAAACTCCCCCTCTCTCATGCTCACCCCACAAGCTACTTGCTCCTTTATTTCTCTTGGAGTCGTAGCACGAATGCAGACAGAGGCTGTGAACAGGAGGACGAGGGTAGAGAGAGAGGAGAATCTGGGCATGTCTCAGTTGAAAATTTGAAGGGAAAGTTTTAGTCTGGGCCTCAGTCATTTGGTCACTGTGACTAAGCCAGTCTCGCTGTTTAATGGGTTCTGTTTCAAAACCAGCAGTTGTAGGGCACTGGAAATGCTCTGTGCCACGGGGCAACTCAGGAAGAACAGGAGGACAGGCAGCGGAAGCGAGAGGCTGCTGTCCTGAGGCCCCTCCTGCGTGGCTGGGCAGAGACCGGCCTACATGCCCACTTCTGCTGAGCCTCACTTCTCTGGATGGCCATTCCTGGAGCTGCCACCTGGGCCTGTTGACTTTAAACCTTTACTGTTGTTCTTCTTTTAAAGTACTTTCCAACCTACTTGCTTTTCTTTTCTTTTGTCTGTCTCTTCTATCCAGAACCAAACTGTCTTACTAACTGCCCCCTGGGGACTCTAGCCCGCCTCACTCCGTAAGTGCTTTCTTCCTTCTTTCCACTGTCTGCAGAGCTTGCTGTGTAGCTCAGGGCTGGCCCAGCGTCCATATGAAGGGCCAGATGGCCAGCCTGGACAGGCCCACGTGCCCCCACAAACCACCCACCCCCCTGCCGGGTGCTGACTGCTCTGTGCAGAGACTCCTCTCCTGTGCAGTAAAGGCACACTGGGCTGCGGGGACTGACTAGCCTGCAGGGTCTGAGCAGAGCATGGTCTGCGCCTGCTCACCGACAACTGACACCGGCAGCGCGTGTGCACTGCCATGTGCTACGCAGGAAGCTTTCCTCTGTTTTCAACAACCACACTAGAGGGAAGAAATACAAAAGTATCTTGGCCTTCCAGGGGTCACTACAACTGACCAAGTGCTCGATTACTCTGTCACACACAACAGTCATTCCCGCCCCAAAACTGCAGAACCACCTTCAGAGCCCCGGTCGAGGAGCATGAGACAACACCAGCCTTGTTTCCGACCAAGGATGGTTACCTCCCCTTGTCCGCTGGCCTTAAACTCACCTGGCTCTCAAAGACCAAGCATGTGGCCCACGAAACATGACAGAATGGCTACAGCGGCCCCTTCTAGGAGAGGCGGCTCCAAGGACGAGAGCCCCATTACTGTCTCCCCATTGTGTTGGCACTGGCCAGGTGTGTTGAATTCTTACTTTTTTAACTTATTCCACTGCAGGGGCTTCTCAGGAAAAGAGAGCATCCTTTGCTCACAAGTGCTGGTGTGACATAAAGGAGAACTTTGTCCCCTTAACTCATGGTCACACAGCCTTTCTTTCTGCAGAAATGCACAAATGCGAGTGAAGAGGTGGCACAGACAGACCCCTGTCACTCAGCACCAGCTAGGAAGAAATGGGCCACAGTACTGTCCAAAAACCTACTCCAGCAATCTACCCCCACCACACACACCTCTTGAGACACCAAAAGACCCTGAGCAGTAGCAGACTTCTCATCTGCTGTCCCCCATACCCTTTTATTTCTGCTGTTTTGGTGCTGACATGTTTTCATAGGGAAGGTATCTCTGGTTGCCATGGTTTCCATTAGTATAAGAGCTCTGCTGCTGGGGCTTGTAAAAGGTTGCAGTCATGGAAAAAGCCACCAGAACTAGCAACATTAGCATCATCGTGTGTCAGTGCTTCTTTTCTGCTGGCCCCGGGCAGCACCCACTCCCCACCCTCCTGTGCTCTGCCCACACCTTCTCCCTCCTGTCTCTTCCTCACTCTGCTGGCCACATGCTCCTCGTCTGGTCTCTGCTATGCTCATCACATCTCTTCACATCCCTCCACTTACTTCTGGAGTGGCTCTGAGGGTCCTTGGTCCATGTTCTTCACAACAGTGGTCTCCCTCCTCAACCTCCTGTTGTGTGGGTGTCGTGTGGGTAGACAACTCGTTTCCTCCTGCCACAGTTGCCCCACCTTTGTGCCCACAGATCCCAAGTCTGGGTGTCCTTTGTCCTGGCTGCACAGTAAGGATGAGTGGCTCAACAGTCTGTAAAACCAAAATAGGAGCAGTGGCCTTGAGAGGACATACTATAGGTGACCAGCCCCAGGGTTCTTGGAAGGTGCAGGAGCCCGGAGCACAGAAGCACAAGCGCAGTCGGGCTCCCCTGTTTTGATGCGGCTGCCAGTTAAGAGTCATTAGATAAAACTGCCTCCATCCAAGTTTCTGCCTGCAGTGTTATATCCCTGTTGTGGGGGTCTCACCCAGTGCCAGTCCATCTGGAACAAGCAGCAGCAGAGCTGATTTGAAGGTGAGCCCCACTGCTAATGCAGCTGGATGGCATCCTGGGACCCTCTGCGGGTGCCCACAGACCAAGGCGCAGGGAGGCTGGCCTCCCAGGACTGGCCACGGCAACTGACTAGAAGCTTCAGAAGGCTCAAATGACGTGCACGGCCAGGCGGGAACAGGCCCATGGGGCCATGCAGACCACTCGCCCCTCTGACTCCCCTTTCCATTTGCTGCGGCCCAATTCCAAAGCCACTTAACACCCATCTCATGCCACATTTTCATCACAATTTGCTATCTTCCCGTGATTGTTGGCAATGGTCATTCGTGTTGAATTCATAGTCTTTCTTAACATATTCTCCGTGAGCAATGTCTGTATTAGCATTCAGACCTGCTGGGCTGTTGCACTTGTCTGAGAGAAGTCTGTGTGGGGGGCATGCCCTCCTGGAGGACTGGTCCCTCTCGTAACCCTGTCTTTCTCTTCCTCCACTCTGAAGGAACTACCTTGTTCTGCACTCGCTCCGTCCCTAGAGCCTTGCTTCTCCAGGCCCGAGAGACCAGCAAACCGTCGCCCTCCGTCCCGCTGGGCCCCACAGCCCCCAACTGGCTCACCAGCTCCGTCACCCGGAGAACCCACCTCCTTGGAGGAGCTCGGTGATGAGGAGCCACCGGGGGAGAAGCCGCACGTGTGATGCAGGTTGGCATGGATTATCCGGAATAATTCACTGTAATTTGCATAATCACACCTTCGTCATCAACTGAACTCTGCCCCAAAAGGAGAGATCTGATTTTCCCAAGGTCAAAGAATGTTTTTTTTTAAAAAACAACACAGCTGCTGAATGTTCAACCTGTGAACCTGAGATGTTTCTAGAATGAAACAGTAAATGTGCCTGTAAGAACTTAATTTTTTTCATAGCTCAGAAAACTATTTTTGTCTCCATCTTTTTTACACAAAGTATATTAAATGGTAAATATGATATAAATAAATTAAAATGAAAGTTTTAAAGATGTACATTATAAGAGATTCTGAACACCCTCACGCGCAACACTGACTGCCTATCTGTTAAATCTGCACTGTTAACATTTTGCTTTGGTTGATTTCCACGTTGAATTAGTGTGTTTTAAGTTAATTTTATTTTGTCAGTGTTCTTGTTTCTTAAGAATTTTTGAAATGCTTCAGCCTGTCGAATTCAGTGAACTTTTCATAGTGAAAAAAAACCACGAAGCCAGTAGACAAGGCATCTCCTCTGTCCTAGAGGGAGAGACGGCAGCATCTGGAAAGGCACAGAGGCCATGGCTGGGCTGCAAGGCTGCCTGCTCCTGCTGACCCGCACGCCTCTGGGTGCATGTCCACACCCCTGCTGTGGTCTCACCCACCTCCGTGAGTCCCCTCCTGCCATGACGTTGTGTGACCCCCTCGTACTGTACTGTTGGTGTTGTCTTCATGCATTGACGATACAACAGCATTTTAAAATTACTGTTAGAAGACTAACTGGCAATACACAGTGTTTACTCCAAATTTTGTTTAAGGAAAAACACCACAAAAAGTCACAAGCATACCAAATGGAAAGAGAGGGTGGTACCTCAGCATCTGTATGAGGTGATGATGAAGAAATAAAGTGTTTATAAAACAGCACCTGTCCCAACCTCTTGTCTCAAGCACCCTCCACCTTAGTTCCTAATGGCTGGAGAGAGGACGCGGGGGGACGGCGAGTCAAACAGCCACTCATGTATCTGACGGGGATGCACTGTGAGTGCACAATAGCCTTTGCAGCCTCTCTGCAACAGTATGTTAGGATTAGAAGGCAACTTCATTTTTGCTAAAAACACCGAAATGGATGGGTGAGGGGGTGTGAGGAAACAGGTTACCCACAGTCAGGACGTGCCTGCCCACTCCCCTCCCTGGAAGGTGGGAGAGGCCGGCTCCACCCTGGACTGAGGTGCGGCTGAGCTGTCAGACTGACAGACCAGGAGTTTATGAATGGTGCTGGTGAAGACAGAACTGCTTCAGGCCGAAGCTTCTAGCTAAAATGTTTCTGCAGCAAATGGGCTAATGGCTTAAGCTCTTTTCCCAGCAAAACCACAGTTCCATTAAATATTAAAAAAAAAAAAAAAAAAAGGTTGGACATTGGAGCCTGCTGTAGTAGCTGTGGAGAACAGCCTGGCAGTTCCTTAGGGAGTTAACCAGTTACCATGTGACCCAGAAATCCCACCACTGGGTGCAGGCCCAGGGAGAAAGCTGGCCCTTGGACTGGGCAGGCATTTGTTCTCCCACGTTCACAGCAGCTTTATTCATGGTAGCCAGAGAGTGGAAACCATCCAAGTGTCCATCAATGGTTCATCCACACACTATTCAGCCTTAGGAAGCAAGGAGATTCTGGCACCTGCTGCAGTGTGGATGAACCATGAGGACAGCATGCTGAGGGCCATAAACCAGTCACAAAAACAACAAATGCTGTATGATTCCATTTACATGAAGTACCTACAGTAGTCGAATTCATAGATACACCAAGTCATGGTGAGCAGGAATTGGGGAAAGAATGAGGATAGTTAGTGTTTAATGGGTGCAGAGTTTCAGTTTGGGAAGATGATAAGTTCTGGTAATGGATGGAGGTAATGGCTGCTCAACAATATGAATGTACTTAATGCCACTGAGCTCTACGCTTAAATACCACTAAAAGGTGAGTGTTGCATGTATTTTACAACAGTAACAATTTTTAATGCAAAAGGTAAATACTTAACCCCAGAGACACTGCAAGTTGACAAATTTCTTTCCCGCTCAGCCTCTGCCCACCGTGAGTGATGGGAGGCGCATTAACACTTCCACTTGGAAGCAAGCAGGCAAGCTGCAGGTGCTCATAACTGGGAAAGCGCCAGCGTCCAGCGCAATTACAATCTGGACACACACACATCAAAGCCGCCCTGTGCGGCTTTGTTCTCAGACAGGATCCTAAGAGTTGGCAGCCCTGGCCCCTAGAGGCTCTCACTAGTTCAGCAACTCCGAGAGAAAGAAGATCTCTCAGCAGCTGCACCAACAGAAGCCCCAGGAATGAAGACTCTCGTGGGTCTGCTCTCATTTACACATCGCACCCTAAGATTGTCACCACCAGACTGGTCCAGCAAAGGAAAACCACCAGGGCGGTGAGAACAGAGAAAGGATGACTGGAAGGCAGGAAAGCCTGGACGTGATGGTGGGGGGCCCCTGGAATCACAAGGAGAGGTTCTGGTCACCACAGAACTGCTCTCTGCCTGGAGATGAGTCCCAGACACAGAAACAAAATACAGAGATAGTACAGTGTAAATCCTAAGTTAAGCGGGGCTTGAGCTGTACTTGAGAGGAAGAGCAGGATTAACTGGGAAGGCAGGAGAGATTGTCAGGGGCGGGGAAGAGGAGTAGAGGTGTGGGGAGGGGCAGATGAAGACCTGGCACCCAGGCAGTGGTGTGGTCACTGCTGGAGGAGAGCCTGCGGGGACAGAGCCATGTCAGCCGCACCAGTGCCTCCAAAGTGGTTTGGAGCCCCATGACCATCTAGTTCTCTAAGGGTCGGGCATATGTATTCTTGAATCCATCTATTGTGGAACCACTCCAACTTTTGCACGGGCAGGACAAGAGGATGAAATTAGTTTCTACACTCCCATCCAAATGGAGTGAGGCACTAAGTGGGTAAAGCGCAGCTGCTTGTCTGTTCTCGTCCCCACCCGCCATCCCTCATGTGCAATTTGCTCTTATGTCTGAAACAAAGAGGCAGAAGCAGATTCCTCCAAGCCAGCTCAGAGTCCTCACACCCACCGGGCGTGCCCTGCCCAGTCCTTGCTACATTAAGGTTTTCAGGATTATGTGTCTTTTAAAAATATGTATCTGTCCGAATCATTATTCTAATTCCCTTTAGCACATCTGTGTCTCACTCACTTTACTGAGCTTGTCAGAGTTATGCACATTTATTCCGTCCAAAAAATAGCTGAGAAGTGCAATTATCACTTTCTATTTTCTAATTCACTGATTTTTTTAAGTTGTGGATTTTAACTGTGTTTCAAAAACCATTTTAAAGTATACGATCCCATGGGATTTGGAACACTCACAATGTTGTACAGTCATCACCACTGTCTAATTCCACAACATTTTCATCACCCTACAAGGACATACACATTAAGCAGTCCCTCCCCACAGCGCCTGGCACCCGCAGATCTGTTTTCTGTCTCTGTGGGTTTGCCAATTCAAGACATTTCATGTAAATGAAATCACAGTGTGAACGTATCTGGCCTCTTTCACCTAGCCTGTTGTCATGGTTCACCCACACTGCAGCCTGTCAGTACTCTCAGAATTGAATAATATTCCACTATATAGATTACTACATTTTCTTTATCTGTTCATTTTTAAACAAAAGAAAATGCTTTGTTCACCTTAAATAGCCTTGGTGGTTCCCCAAAAGGAAGCAAGCCACGATGAATAATCAGGACATTCAGTTCAGTTGCTCAGTCGTGTCCAACTCTTTGCAGCCTCATGGACTGCAGCACGCCAGGCTTCCCTATCCACTCAGTCAATTCACAAATTTGAGGCACTGCGGTGTCTTTAACACAAACAGTCATTTCCTGGGGCCACCAGTACGTGTTATCCTTATGCTTTGTCTGCCTTTAGTCCTCTCAGCACCATTCTTTGAGGCAGCACTGGAAACCAGTGTAGCAAGAACTCAGGCTGAGTCATGAGCAAGTTGGCCATCTAAGCGAATCTGATAACACCAGTCTTTAGTAAACTCTGAGCTACTCCACTCAGACTAGAGAGAGCTGGATTTGAATCCTGGTTTGAACACAAAGGACTGCAATCTTATAGGCCATCTCTTTAAAACTCATTTGAGTGATAGCAACAATAATACATAATTCCCAGGGCATGTAAGGATTAAGGTTTATTGTGTACCTACTATGTGCAAGATCCTGTACTAAGATCTGCCAACAGCAACTTTCAGCCAGGACCAAACAAAACAGAAAGAAGCTCCCTGCTCTCTCAGAGCTTATGTCCTGTGATGAGAGACCAGAGTAAACAGGTGTGAGTGTGATGGAGAACAGTGAGCTAAAAGGCTTCCTTGGGAGAGACCCCATGAACTGAGGTCTGGGCAAGCAGCAGCTGTCAGGCATGCAGAAGACGTAGCTGGTGAAAAGTGGTGATGAAGAGCTGAGCCTGTGTGTCCCTGGAAGTGAAGGATGGGTACTGTGACCTGAGGGGGCGGGGGAGGCCTCACAGTACACAGGGAGGGAATTTTACACTAGGTCAGGGGGAAATCCATGGAATGATATTAAGCAAGGAAGAAAAGAACTTTCTAGAACACTACTGTGATGTGAGGATAAGGTCAGGCCAGAATGAAGGATTCCTGACAAATGGCTGCTGCGCTGACCCAGAGCAGCCTTACTGGTAGCTCCAGGGTTTCTGCTGCTGCTGTTATTATTAGCATCACGCCACCAGGCTGGCCACAGGCCGCTCATCGAGAGCTGGGCTGTAGGACCTGCTGCTGAGGCTCCCACAGGGCCCACCGCCACACTCCAGGATCTACCGCAGCTGTTCAGATAAAAACCGAGCCAGGCCCTCACTGGCTCTCAGGCTGCCTCTCAGGCTGGGCCAGCAACCCTGTAAGTGGCCTTTGATCAAGAAGAACAGGCTTCTCTCTTAGCCCCCTACACTTTGGGCACAAAAATCACACAAGATTCCCATTCCTGTTCTGTTTCAATGGTCTGCTTCTTCTCCAAAAAGAAGCTGGCACTTCTAAGCTATAGTCAGTTATCTGCCATTTTGTAAGAATGGGTTCCTACTCTTTAAAGCTGTCTTTATAAGGGGACCACAGAGGACTCCGGGTATTTGGATAGTGTGGGAGGGTTGGGGAGGCACCCAGTTATAAACACTGCACAACATAATATAAAAGTTGGATAGGAACAAAAAGATAGCCAACTTTGTTTATTCTAGGCTCACTTCTGTCCATTACACTGAATGAACCCAGTCCATTTCAAAGACAGAAGCTTCTGTAACTTCCTAGTGAGCTAATAAACTTCAACAGGGCACCAGGAATCCAAACTTCACAATCCCCACAGTAATCCTGGAACAAACTCACCACTCATTCTTCATCAACTCCAGTCTTCCCCATACAGGTGATTTTAACTGATTAAAATACAAAGTGCTGAAGATAGTATGATGAAGTGGATGCATCTGAAAATAGATGGTGGAATTATAAATTCTGAGTTCCAAATTTCTGGAGAATGACTAAGCAATAAGCAATTATATATAAAACTGTTTATACTTATTGAGTCACTTCACTTAGGGGAATTTACCCCAAATAATTCCAGTGACATCAGTGTAATTTTTTTTTTTTTACATCAGTGTAATTTATACAACAGAATCACAACAGCACAAATTATACACAAAAATTTGGAAACAGGCTAAACAAGTTATGGTCCATCCACAGGTTTGAACACTGTGCTCCTTCACCTAGAAAACACTCCTAGTGACCAGAGGCTGGATGGACCTGTGGGGACTCAAACATAAATTTCATGCACCTGCTCCCACAAGGCTTATCTCCTGGGCAACGGTGTCCAACTACCTCGGCTCAAGCCCTGCTTCACCACTGTGTACCCAAACACCCTTGGAAAAATTACCTGTGCCCCCTGAGTCTGAGTTTTCTGTTCTACAACGTAAACAATGATCACCTTATAGGTAAGGTATGAGGTTGGGCAGCTAATACTTGTCAAGCACTTAGACTAGATTTGTGAAGTAAAATGATTATATAAATGTCATATTATAAAACAATATAATATGTGCTGTAATAGTATGTTGAAGTATAGAGTGAGCACAGACGTGGGACTGATTCTGCCCAGGGCTGGGGCAGAGGGGGTGGGGTGGGGGCGGGGTGTGGAGAGCAAGGTCTAGGAAGACCTCATGCTGACTTGTTTGGGAAGAGTCTTGAAGGAAACAATGAGGAAATAGATTGAGAAAGAGAACTTTCAGAAGGACTGCCTAGGTTGTACATGTAATACTCCTTTGAAGTTTCTGAAGAGAGGTTCCAACTTATTTTCAATAACTTTTATATCTTGAACTGGTATTTTCACTGAATGTGACACGATGCTATGCTTTATTGGAGAGAAAAGCAAAGGGTGAAAAACTAGCTCATCCATCCTGACCCCCAGGACCCTGCCATCTGCCTCAACACAGTAATCTCATAGTAAGGGCTGCCCTAGCCAAAAAGCAAGTCACCTCTCCCGAGGCACCTATCCACGATGGCATTTCATAGGAAGAGTCACTCTGACCCACTAAAAGACTCTCACTGCTGAAGTGTTAGCAGCGACGCCAGGAGCCGCACTGGCACTGCCTTCTTGTGGTTCATGCCTATCTGTGAGCTAGAATCCAGACAGGTGCCAGCATTCTCAAGGCAGTGCCAGTAAAAATGAGAGACATGAATTTTGTTGTGTAGTCACCAGAACTGATCATGATTAGTTCACCTACTTCTGAGCACGTTATAAAAATCACCCCCCTTTTCCCTTGAAGTTAGGCATAGCTTTTTGCCAATGAATTATGAACCAGAGTCACATACATCACTTTCTGCTGGCAGTTTTAAGAGCAAATACACCACTTGCTATGCTGCTTTTCTGCCTCAGCAGCTGTGAGACCACTGACCCTTCATCTGGGCCCCTGAGCGGTGCCATGCACAGACCCACTGTCGCATGAGGAACAAACAAGTCCCTGTGCAGCAGCGCCACTGAGAGTTGGGAACTGTTCATTAGGGCAGCACAACTTAGCCCATCCTGGCTGGAGTAACTGTCAAAAAATGGGAATGCATATATAAGTAATATGAAAAAGCAAAACACATGATCATCTCAATGGGCATAGGAAGAGCATTTGATAAAATTCAACATCCATTTTTGATAAAAAAAAAACTCTCACCAAACTGTGTATAGAGGGGACATGACATAATAAAATAAACCCACAGCCAACATAATACTCAACAATGAAAAGCTGAACGCTGCCCCACTGAATTCCAGAACACAACAAGGATGCCGACTCCCACCACTCCCATTCAACATAGTACTGGAAGTCCTAGACACAACAATCAGGCAAGAAAAAGGAATAGACGGTATCCAAGTCGGAAGGGAAGGGGTAAAGCTGCCATTATATTCAGAAGACATGGTGTCTATATAGAAATCCCTGAAGATTCCACACAAAAACCATTAGAACTGATCAACAAAGTCAGCAAGGTAGCAGGACACACGATTAACATACAAAAACCTGTTGCCTCTCTTTACAGTAACGAAATATCAGGAGAAAGTTTAAAAAAATCCAATTTAAAATCACATCAAAAAATGTCTAGGAATAAAACTAACCAAGGAGGTGAACGACTTACATACTAAGAGCTACAGAACATTGCTAAAGGAAACTGAAGATAATTCAAAGAAATGGAAAGATATTCCATGCTTTTGGACTAGATGAATATGGTTAAAATGGCCATACTATTAAAAAAATCTATAGGTTTAATGTGATCCCTATCAAATTACCCATGAAATTTTTCACAGATTAGAACAAATAATATTAAAATTTACATGGAACCATGAAGGACCCATAGTTGCCAAAGCAATCCTGAGGAAAGAGAATAAAGCCAGAGGTATAACCCTCCCAGACTCACAATACTACAAAGCTATAGTAATTAAAACTGCCTGGTACTGGCATAAAAACAGACATGGATGAACAGAATAGAACAGAGAGCCTAGAAATAAACCCACATATCTACAATCTTCAACAAAGGAGATGATAATATACAACAGAGTAAAGACAGTCTCTTCAGCAAGTGGTGTTGTGAAAGCTGGACAGCCACGTGTCAATCAATAGTTAGAACACACCCTCACCATTTACACAAAAATAAAGCCTCAAAAGAAAGCCTCTTTAAGCCTCAAAATGGCTTCAAGACATAAATATATGACAAGATATCACAGAATGTAAGTAAAATATTCTCAAACAAATCACAGCAATATTTTCCTAGTTCAGTCTCCCAAGGCTACAGAAATAAAAGCAAAAATCAAGTGGGACCTAATCAAATTTAAAAGCTTCTGTACAGCAAAGAAAATCATACACAAAACAAAAAGACAATCTACAGACTGGGAGAAAATATTTGCAAATGATGCAACCAACAAGGGCTTAACTTCTAAAATATACAAACAACTCAACGACAAATAGCCCAATGAAAAAATAGAAGACCTAAATAGACATTTCTTCAAAGAGCACACAAAGATGACCAATCGGCACATGACAAGATGCTCAACATCACTAATTATTAAAAAAACGCAAATCAAAACTACAAGGTACCACCTCACATTAGTCAGAATGACCATCATTAAAAAATTTACAAATAACAAATGCTGGAGAGGATGTGGAGAAAAGGGAACCTTCTTACACTGCTGATGGAAATGTAAATTGATGCAGCCACTATGGATGTTCCTCAGAAAACTAGAGTTGCCATATGATCCAGCAATTCCACTCCTGGGCATATACCTAGATAAAACTGTAATTCAGGAAAGATACCTGCACCCGCTACGTTCACTGCAGCACTGTTTACAACAGCTAAGACACAGAAACCACCTGAATGTCCACTGACACAGATGAATGGATAAAGAAGGTGTGGCGCATTTATACAACTGAGTATTACTCAGCCATCAAAAAGAATCAAATAATGCCATTTGCAGCAACAAGGATGGACCAAAAGATTATCGTACTTAAGGGAAGTAAATAAGAGAAAGACAAATCCCACATATCATTTACATGTGGAATCTAAAATATGACACAAATCAACAAAACAAAAACAGACTCATAGGGGACAGGGAGTGGAGGATGACTGAGAGTTTGGGATAAGCAGATGAAAACTATTATATATACGATGGATAAACAATAAGGTCCTATTGTATAGCACAGAGAACTATATTCAATATCCTGTGACAAACCATAACGGAGAAGAATGTGAGAAAGAACGTGTGCATGCATGTGAGCATATATATATGTATGTATATGTATAACTGAGTCACTTTCCTGCACAGAAAAAATGAACACAATACTGTAAATCAACTATACTTCAATAAAATCTTTTTAAAAAATTTAAACCTTTAAAAAAACACCTACAAATAATAAATGCTGGAGAGGGTGTGGGACAGAACCCTCCTATACTCTTGCTGGGAATGTAAATTGATACAGCCACCACAGAAAACAGTATGGAGGTTCCTTAAAAAACTCGAAATAGGGCTACCACATGATCCTGCAATCCTATACATATACCCCATATATATATCCCCAGGCATATATATGGAAAAGTGAAAGTGTTAGTCGCTCAGTCTGACTCTTTGTGACCCAGTGGACTGTTGCCCAGGTTCCTCTGTCCATGAAATTCTCCAGGCAAGAATACTGGAGTGGGCCATTTTTTGCTCCAGGGGAACTTCCCCACCCAGGGATCAAACTCAGTCTCCTGCATTACAGGCAGATTCTTTATGGTCTGAGCCAAATCATAATTAGAAAAGAAACACACACCCTGTTCATAGCAGCATTATTTACAATGGCCAAGACACGGAAGCAATCTAAATGTCCACTGACAGATGAATGGGTAAAAAAGATGTGGTATATATACACAATGTAACATCACTCAGCCATAAAAAAAGAATGGAATAACGCCGTTTGCAGCAACATGGCTGGACCTAGAGAGAATCATACTAAGTCGGTCAGAGAAAGACAAACATCATATGATATCAGTAATATGTAGAATCTAGATGATACAAATGAGATTATTTACAAAACAAAACAGAGACTCAGACATAAAAAACAAACTTATGGTTGCCAAAGAGGAAACAGGGAGAGATGAATTAGTAGGAGTTTGGGATTACTTATATACACAATATTACATATTGTATATATATTCATTATATTATAGTAATTTTATATATTAATTATATTACATATAAAATAAACAGGACCTGTATAGTACAGTGAACTATATTCAATATCTTGTAATAACCTGTAATGGAAATGAATCCAAATAATTACATACACATACATACACACACACACACACACACACACATATGTATACCTGAATGACCTTACCATCCACCAGAAACATACTATAAATCAACTATACTTCAATAAAAAATAAGCACACATTTTAAGAAAAAAGATTAAATTTTCACAGCATACAAAGCTGCTACTTCAGATTTTAAAGCTATGCAAAGTTATTATTTTCTTACTGAACAAAACTTTCAGTTCCTTTACCTCAGAGGATAGACATTATTACTGAACTTAACTGACTACAGGGATAAAGCACAAGCAACAGCTCGAATATTCCAGTGACGCTGCTTCCTGGCCCCTTCCCTTTTCTTTCCAGCTACATTTGCTGGAAAAGTCCAGACAGAGTTCCTCGCCTGAGCCAGCAAACTGAGACAAAGGTGAAGAGTGGCTTTCCTAGGGAATTACAAGTGCACGTTGAAAAAGACTATAGAAGTGTCCTCGCCAAGCCCTCATTTAATACATAATTTTAACCATGGCAATCATTTTCAGAGGGTGCTTCCCCTGAAACTTCGCACAATGGTCTCTGCCTCACAGCATTGTAGAGTCGCCCGGGGTAACTTAAGGCCCTTCCCAAATCAAATAAATCAGACTCCCGTGGGCGTATCCTTCAGTATACTTAGATGGTCCCCTGCGGGTCTGGGCAGCCAAGATTAGGAACTAAAAATGCTAGTAGAGCAGAAGTGCTTAACCTAGACGCCCCCAAACCTTACTGCACACTGGGGTCACCCGGGGGCCTTCAGAAACCCCATCCCCACCTCCTGCCCCAGACCTCACGATGTAATTGGTCTGAGGTGAGACCTGGGCACTGGAATTTTTTAATGAATTAATCCCCTTTGGTATTAATTCTATTCTGCAGCATTGTTTAAGAGCCCATCTTAACCACATGTAGCTCAGGGGCTGGGTCAGAGAAACGTGGGTACAGCACGGTGCAGTCGTGGGCACGGTCCTCACCTTGCCAGGGGCTTGGTTTTCTAATTCTGTGCAGTGGGAATCACAGCACCTACCTCACAAAGTGGCTGTGAGGATGAGAGGCGACACTGAGTCAGCACATGGTCTGCCAGAGGACACTTGTTCTAGAAACAGCATTGTCTCATACAGACTGACAATCTTGGAAATCAAGGTGAATGTCCTCATGTCATAGTTAAAGGCACCAGGAAGCCAGACTCAGCCCAGGCATCCCTGAGCAGAGGGGCTGCAGGGGCCCCACCCGCACAGCCTGCCCGCAGAACGAGTGGGGCTGAGCTGGTCCTGCTATGGGACATGCTTAGGCTGTCAGGCAGACCTGACCCGTCTCAGTCCAGCTGCTTCTGTCTTGGACCTTGAGAGATTAAATCACATCTTGAATGTTACCAACTTCATTTCTTTTCAAGGTTTAGAGTAGCCTCAAGCGACCTGAGTGAGTGATAGTCACTAAGTCGTATCCGACTCTTTGCAACCCCATGGAATTACAGGCTCCTTTGTCCTTGGGATACTCCAGGCAAGAATACTGGAGAGGGTTGCCATTTCCCTCTCCAGGGGAGCTTCCTGATCCACCGGACCAGAATTCTTTCCTCAGGGTGTTCTCCAAATGCAGTGGTCACCTACCACTGCTTCTGCTGTTCATACAGTGTCCTTTCTGACATAACTGATGAGGAGGAGGAACTCAGGCATGGTGACACTGTATTTACATTTGCATGGATGGTGAAGGCAGGGAAATTGCCTAAAGCACTGCTACACTTGAAGTGTAACACCTTGGCCCAAGTGAAGAAACACAGAATCATGGATTGAAGGGGCCACGGAGCAGACCACAGAAGTGATTTACTTAAAACGTGTTTGTCACTAAGGAGGGGTCATCTGGGCACTGTCCCACCCCACAACTCCATGAGCAAGAGCTGACACCATTACTCTGGCGGAGGCAGCACCAGGCTTGGCTGGGGTGGGCTGGCAGTGGGGAGGGCAGGGCGTGGAGCCCACCTCCTCTCATGTCCATCATCTCCTCACACTTTATTCAGATATGAATAGCTGACTTCTTATTGCTAGCAAAATGATGTGAACAGGTTCAAGGACATTCCTTAGTCCCTGAAGTTGCTTCCCTTTAGGAATTCTGGAGCAGCTGCAGCCTGGCTGAGACAGGATCCCCCATGGGCTACGGGCTGCACATCCCAGAAGGCAGAGGGATTTTTGGTGTAAAAAGCCTCTGCTCTTCAGGCCACAGTGGACCTCTCCTGTCACTTCCTCCTTGTTGGCTTGACCTCAGTCCTGAAGGAGGTCATAATCAGAGCAGACTGGTTAAAGCAGAGGATCAGAATAAGACCGGAACATCTTCCCCCTGAGAACTCCGTGTCCTCAAAAGTCAAGTCCAAACTGAACTGAATTCTCAGAGCCATTAAAGATCTTGTCTAAATTTACTCTGACCCACTTAGGGGAGGAGCCAGAACAAAGCAGGCCTTTTTAAAATGACACTTAGGACACTGAAGTAAAGGCACAGAGGCTCATAAAGCGGCTAGTGACCAATTTGGAAGTTCAATCCAACACTAAGTCACCACCTGGGAGACCAGATGGGCAGCAAACTGCTTCTGTGGCAGTCATGGCCACACCTGGTCAGCACCTGTGGACAGTACCACCTGAAAGGGAGCTGTGGGCTGGACCATGACGAAGGTGTTCAGCTTGCTGCCTAGCAACACCTCACAGAGGACACTCAGGAGCAGCAGCACCTTAGCTGGTGAGGACGTCCCTCTGGCATTTCAACAAAGCATACAGTAGGTTCTGAGTCACTGCTCCAGGTAGGAGATCCAATAGATGAGGCATATGCCTTAGAGGCTGGAACCCTCTCTCTTCCTCTGCATTTAAAATGGCCTGAGCTCCCTTCCCCAGGCAGGAGCGCATTCCACACAGCCTGGGCGGGGGCAGGCCTGGTAGGTCATTGCGTGCTTGCCCCAGAAGGCTAGTTTATATATTCCCAGCCTCTTCCAGTCTGCCACCGGCCGTGAAGTGATGTTCAGGGGACTTCTTCCCGGCCTCGAGGAACCTGAGTTAACATTCTATAGCTTCACACGCACAGTGGGTGGTGAGCCTCACAAAGGCAGGGCCCTCTTCTCTATAAGCTCACAGCGCACTCACAATGTAAAAGTAGAAAAAAGGTGTTAATTGCTCTGTAGTGTCTGACTATGCCTCTGTCCATGGAATTCCTCTGGCAAGAATACTGGAGTGGGTTGCCATTCCCTTCTTCAGGGGATCTTCCTGACCCAGGGAAGCAGATTCTTTACCATCTGAACCACCAAGCACAGCATGGTTCACCCTGAAGAAATGCTCGTGGGAATTAGAAGAATTAGAATTAGGATTAGGATTAGAAGTACATTAAAATTTAAGAAATATAGTCTAACCTAAAAGACCCACTGCCCAGCATGAACACTCATAACAGAAGGATAAGCACGTTGTAATTATTAATAGTTAGGCAGCATACAAAGTCAAGGTTTCACAAAGTGCTGTTACTCACATCTTTCCTTTAATACAGTTAGGATCCAGGTGCCTCCTTAGTGCCTGTTTCCCTTTGCAGTCTTTTCCGGCCCTTTCTACAGCTGCATCCCACACCGTGAACTGCTCTCTCCGGAACCTCTCAGAGGCCCGGGGTCCACCCTACCTCCAGGTGATGCAAAAGCAGACCTTGAGCTATTTCAGGGGAAGGATCTGGTAACCAGAAGAGAGAGATCAGAAACCTCATGTCTCCCCTCTGCCTCCAATCTGTAATCTTCCTCCACCTTGGCCCCACAATTATTGGTTGGGCCTAACACAGCTAGGAATTTCACTTAATAATAAACATGATAACAGTAATTAACCATGTTCCCGGTATTGTCTCATTTAATACAACAATCTGAGGCATCTCTCGGATGCAGCAGAGAGGTTAGGTCATTCACAGGCCGTAAGAGGGGAACCAGCTACTGGATCATCTGACCCAGCCCTCAGATCCTGCACTGTTTATCACTGCCCCAGCTCAGCACAGAACCACCCCCTCAGCAGCATCTCTGAGTGTCTCCAAAAACGCTTCACTGGGCATCTGTTTCCTATCCATGCATCATCTGGGGCCCCTGGTGAGACTCTGCAGCTGCGCATTCACTCAGCAAACACATGGTGAGGACCCACCCTACTGGCCACTCTGCTGGACTCAGGATAGGAGTCACATCAGATACGGGGCTGCCCTTGGGAGGAGGAGACACAGACACAGCAAATCTGTTCAGAACAGCATCTAGACAGGACAGGAACAGGCTGAGGGCCACAGGGCCTGGGAAGGCATGGCTGTGGGCAGGTGGCTCAGCAGTGACGTCACAAAGTGCAGAAGATCAAGCCTCTGACATCACAGAAGACTGATGGAGCCCCACAGAGGGTACATGAGGAGCTCAGACCCAGAGACCTTCCAACAGGCAGTTTCCTTAGTCCTGAACACACAAGGCCATCTCCTTGGTCCTTTTCATTCAGCCAGTCAGCAGATAGATGACCTCTCCCAGGTACAGGGCACTCTGCTAGGGGCTAGGCCTGTCACAGAAGCAGGATAAAGCCACTCCTGCCTTCACAGGGAAGACAGCTTTGTTACCAGACTCTTCACACAGAGAAGATGCCCAGCTGGCATTTGCTACAGCATCAACACACATGGAGATTTACTGCAGGACAATCCATGAGCGCTGGCTCACAGGAGTTTGCAAACAAGCTGCTCTAAACTGGAACCACTGCACCAGCCGCCAAGGGTGACTGAGGACAGAGACACCAGTTCCTGTGGCAGCCTGGGGCCAAGAGCGGTGATGTGCTGACATGTGTCAAGCAGCGTGCTTCTGTGGGATGGCATTTGGTCAAAAATAGGTGATCCACTTAAATAAGCCCATTTCTCAAAGTCTTCCAGGAAATATAATGCATATAAATATGGACATATTTGTATACATATACAGAAATACATTCCTGTCTTGATCACTACCCTCCAAGGTCTACTCTATTAACACACTACTGACCACGGGATTTTTACAGAAACTAACGCCTGTGGCCAGGAATTTTTATTTCAGCAAGCCAAAAATTAATTCTGTTCTTTCACTAACATTTTGCAGATTATCACACTCAGTAGTTAAGTGTGACACACCTGTAATGTCTTCTCCGGCACTGTGAGTCTCATTTTCACTTTTCTTATCAGAATCAATCACTAAGGTGGTTTTTTGTCTTTTTGTTGTTCACACTGTCTTAATATTCACACTGAGTCAGAATTACGTTCTGAAGAACTATCATCTTCTGAGACATTAGTATATATGTTGCTCAAAGCAAAAATTCTTCACTCAAAATTTTGTGATGCATCATTTTTGAAAATTTTATGGCCATAACCTTGCATTTATAACATACACAAGGTTGGAGCAAAAACCTAATGGAGCAAAATGTGAATGATAACAATAATCCTAAATTGTGTAAGGGACCCATGATGAATTTTAAGCTCTAATGACTTTGCACAGTGATGTCAATTGCATCACTCTCTAAAAATGTATTGATACGTATCTGGTCAATAACACTGAGGTTAACAACTGATGTGCTGATTGATATGTCTCTGGTAAATAATCTGTTAATTCTGTTGGTAAATAATGTGTTAATTGTGTGGGTTGAAGAGTCCAGAGAGTGGAGGAACAGTAGGACATGAGTTCACCTCTCCTCACAAATGCATGAAGAACACATCTACACAAGGATAAATCTCACAGAGCACCAGCTGAACACTAGCAGAAGCTCTGAGACACCTAAAAGAACAAAACAGATCTCTGTGCAACTGGGTAGGATGAAAGAAAGAAAAAGTGAGGAGGAAATGGGATGGGACCTGCACCTGAGGGGAGAAGCTAAAGCAAAGGAGAGGCTCCCGCATCCAGAGAAGCCCGCTCACTGCTCACCAGCAGGGAGATCAGCTGTGACAGAAGAGGAGCTTGGCGGCTATGAGAGGAGAGCCCAGAAACCGGTCTGTGCCACAGCCCTGCACGCCCCAGCCTGGGAAGGGTGCCTGTCGGTGTGCAAAGGGACTGGATGCTAGAGTGTGAAATTTGGAGAACAGTCTCGGGGAGAGGACTGCTGTGGGCTGCAAAGAAACAGTCTTAGGGGATGCGAGTGAAAAGTTCCACAACTGGGAATGCTTGAGGAGGAAGCCTGGACCACTACAGAAGCGAAGTGCCATTGCTGAGTGACACGCAAGGGGTGTGGCCACCATTGCCCCTGCACCCCACCCCAACCCAGCCAGGGCAGGCTCATGAGCTCCAGAGCAGGTCAGGAACAGACGCCTATGGGTGGCCCACACGCACAGATGGGGCTGAAACGACAGCTGACACCCAGGGGCCACGCGACTAAGGAAGAGGAGCTGAAATCTCTCCTCAGGGTTGCATGAACTTTGGATTTACACCCCAGTGACCGGCTTTGTAACTTCAGGGCCTTCAAGACATTGGAAGAGACAAGTGCCCCCACAACTGAGACGGGTCTAGCTTTAGCAGCTGCAGACTTCGTGGACATGGACACGCAAGGGTTGGCCAGGCCAGAGTCTGAGCTACCTCCACAGCAGATCCCGATGCCTGATCACTGCCATGCTGGGACCAGACTTCAATGATCTCTATGGTGGTCTGCTGAAAACAACCTGAGAGACAGCAGGACCGACTGTCCACACATCCACGGCAAAGGTGGGGCCAAAGGCAGCACCAACAACCATGTAGCCTGGAGCTCGCACAAGGGGCAAAATGACACAACAGAGCACGCCCACCAGTGGGCAGTCCAGAGGAGGAAGACTCAGCGACCGACACCCCAGGGGAGTGATCCAAGCCTGCCAACCTCGCCCCGACAGAAACACAGCTGAAGGGAACGGAGTCAAGACGGCAGAGCAGGAGGACTCGGAGCTCGAGTTCCTCACAGTCAGGGCACCTACCAAGGCTAGTGAGGGTCCTGAGACACCTCAGGGGATGGGGAGGATCCCTGCGCAACCAAGTAGGATGTGGGACAGACGGAGGGAGGGAAGAAAATGGGAGCAGAACAGGACCAGCGCCCTGAAGTGGGGCTGGGGAAGGGGAGAGATTCCAAGCTTGGAGGGGCCCACTGAGGCGAGGGCATCAGCGGGGACAGAGAGGGACCTCGGCGAGGCGCGGGGGTCAGAGGGGAAGGTGGTCAGTGTGTTCCCTGCCCACTCGGGCCCCAGCAAGCCTGCTGGGGTCTCCGGCCTGAGCCTCTCCCTGCCCCCAGGCCTCCTCTGGCCACACAGGTCAAGGTGGGCCAAGGGTTAACCCCCTGAGGCCGCCTCTGGCTGCACTGGCCCATGCAGACACGCCTGTGGAGGCCTGCCTGGCACATGTGCTCTGGGCCAGCTCCACAAATAGACGCTGGTGGGAGGAACACACGCAGAGATGGGGCTGACACAGCGGGTCCAGAGACCCGCCTAGAAGTCTTGGAGGCTTACTGAGGAGGCAGAGTAGGTTTTAGCTCACTATTGCACTGGAACATAAAAATATTCCATCGTTTACATGTACCACCTAATTAAAACAATTTTTTCCCTTCTTGGCTATTTTTTAAAATATTTATTTATGACTGCACTGGGTCCTCATTGTTGTACATGGGCTTTCTGTAGTTGCCTTGAATGCATGTTCCTTTCGGGGTACATTTAAAATTTAATTTTAAAAATTAAAAAATAGAACTACCATGTTGTGCTGTGCTTAGTCGCTCAGTCATTTCTGACTCTTTGTGACCCCATGGACTATAGCCCACCAGGCTCCTCTGTCCATGGGAATTCTCCAGGCAAGAATACTGGAGTGGGTTGCCATGCCCTCCTCCAGGGATCTTCCCTACTCAGGAATCAAACTAGGGTCTCCTGCACTGCAGGCGGATTACCATATGACCCATCAATCTCACTCCTGGTCATATACCCAGAGAAAACCATAATTTCAAAAGATACATGTACCCCAAAGAAACATGCACCCAAGGCTACTACAGAAAGCACATGCACAGCAGTGAGGACCCAGTGTAGTCATAAATTATTTAAATAATGTTATGTAAATAAATATTTTTTTAAAATAACCAAGAAGTGAAAAAAATTTTTAATAATGCGGTACATAAAAACAATGGAATATTAGCCACAAAAAGTAACAAACTGTGCCATTTGCAGAGACGTAGATGGACCTAGAGACTGTCATCCAGAGTGAAGTAAATCAGAAAGAGAAAAACAAACACACGTAGGTGGAATTTAGAAAAATGGTGCAAACAATCTATTTGAGAAGCAGAAAGAGAGACACAGACATAGAGAACAAACATGGATACCAAGGAGGGAAAGAGGGGGAGGGAGGAACTGGGAGATTGGGACTGACATACACACACTACTATGTACAAAATGTACTATCTACAGATAACTAATAAGAACCTACTGCACAGCACAGGGAACTCAATGCTCTGTGCTGACCTAAATGGGAAGGAAATTTTAAAAGGGGGGGATATATGCATACATACAGCTGACTCACTTTGCTGTATAGCAGAAATATAACACTGTAAAGCAACTATACTCCAATAAAAAAATTTTATTATATACAATGGAATGTTACTCAGCCATAGAAGAAGAACAAAAACCACCATTTGCAGCAACATAGATGGGCCTAGAGACTGTCATACTGAACGAAGTAAGTCAGAGAAAGACAAATATCATATGATATTGCTTATATATGGAATCTAAAAACATGATATACATGAATTTATTTACAAAACATAGTCACAGATGTAGAAAACAAACTTATGGTTACCAGGAGGGGAAGTGGGGCAAGGGATAAACTAGGATATTGGGATTAACATATACATGTTCCTGTATATATAATATAGGTAGCTAATAAGGACCTACTTATACACAGGGAACACTACTCAATACTCTGCAATGAGCTACAATGGAAAAAGAATCTAAAAAAGAATGGCTATATGTATAACTGATTCCCTTTACTATACAGCTGAAACTAACACCATAAATCAACTATACTCCAATAAAAATTTTTTAAATAAAAATAATTAAGAGTATATACTGCCTGGCTTCACTTCTATACTCCTTGAGAAGAAACACAGTAATTTTACGGCTTTGTTATATACTTTGTATAAATGTAATCCCCCTTGCCTCCCTTTCTTGACTTCTGAAGGTAATGTGGAATAATAAATGTAACTTCAGAAGGGAGAACAATTGTGCAGGTTAAGCCACCCCAAAGATTTTTTACAATTCCTGGGTAGCAAATGAACAGGGTTTGAACTAGGGTGTGCTTCAAATTCCAACTGTTTTAAGTTACTGTGGGCTTTGATAACTTGAGGTGCCCAGCCTGCCAACCAAGCCAAATGATAAAGATATGTCTGATGTCTCTGCCTCTGCCTCAATTCCTGGTTTAACCACCATCATCATCACTCATTTCCTCCTGTTTGTCCAATCATCTCTCTGTCCACCCATCCATCCTCCATTCATTTCAAGCTCTGTTCATGCCAGGGCTCCAGTTCCTAAGAGATTCCCCAGTACAGGTTCCCAGCTCAGAGTAAGAGATGAGGAAGGTTACAGTGAGGAAGCACATGTGAGTAACAGAAGAGCACACCAATGAAGCTTGTCAGGTGTTTCTGGAAAGGCCTAAAAACAGATCAATGGTTACCACAAGCAAGAGTCACATGGTCACCTCCACCTGGGCATCAGGAGTCATGTCCCTAACATGCCCCCCCAGAGACCAAGTCTCACCTCCCTCCTGAGTGGGCCAGCCCATCTCTCGGGGGTCACGGCTCTGGGCCAGGCAACTCCCCTGTCCTAAGCAGCTGGGGCGAGCCTTCCCCTTCCTCCAGGTGTCTTCTGTTCATGGGCTCCTGGGGCCAGGAGCTGCCCTGTTTGTACCATGTACTCTTTCTCACATGCATGAAGTACAAGAGTCATTAATGCAGCCCAGGCCCCTGGTGCCACTGCGCATCTTAACACAGTCCAATATGGACCACAGGTCCAGTGATAATCCTCCCAACTTCTGGTCACATGCTCTTGCTAACTTAGTCCAGGAACTGCACTGTCTGACAGAGCCTGTGTGCAGATCCTTCTCAGTAAATCTAGTCAGCTGGATTATTACGTGCTTATGTTTTTAGTGTAAAGTTTATTATTATGTACGTACTGTTGGCAAGCTTCTTCCACTCAATCATCTAAAACATTAACCACCTAATACATCCCAGTCTGGATTCCAGGGATGTGGAGATGAGTCAGTGAGGACCCTGACTCGAGCCCCTCATAGTCCAGGGGGAGAGAAAGGCACAGCTGTACTTACTCCACTACACCACAGGGTATCGTGAGCACAGAGGAGGTTGGGCCCAGTTCTACCTCAAGAGCAACAAATTCGAAGAAATCTGAAACCCACCAAGACATCACTGTCTCAGTTTAGACCTCTTTGAGGATGAGACTCTTTGACATTCCCTTCTAACTCACTCTTTCTGGAAGTTATTAAAAGTGTCTAGCTATGTTCAACTCCAGAACTTTATGAATAGAAACATTTATAAGACTGACATCTAAATTATGAATTCACACCTAAATTATGAAGTGTTCCAACACAGCATCCATGTTAGAAGGCACATGTGACTCGTGAACACTGGCTGTGGGTCATGGCTGCCTTTTAGCTCATCAGGGAGGCAGTGACCCTCCTGCCCAGCGTGGCGGGGGCAGGGTCAAGTCCCGTCATATGCTCTACAACTCTCCCTGCTGATGTCACTACAGACTGTCTTCCTCCACTGGTCTCCTTGACTCAGTGGCTCTACTACACGCTATCAATACAGCTGCACAGCCCACCGCACCCCCAGTGCTGCTTGGTACCCCTCTGCTGCCTCTGCAGGATCAGGGGTCCTGCCATCCTCTGGGCTGTAGCTGCAGCCATGAGAGAAGCGGTGCTCCCCTTTGGAATCTGCTCTGCAGACTGATCCCCCGCTGCACAGACACAAGGAAAGTGGAAACAACATCTGTGCACAGAGTGCACATCTGTGTACAGACTTACAGGTCACTACGCAGCACCGGGCCGCTTCCTGCTGTGAGCTGCACGGAGACTGGAAAGAGTAAGGCCAACGAAGGGAATAATGCCAAGAGAAACTGGAAGATGACGACCGAGGTCTCGATAAGGTTGATATATGAGACCTCTCTGATATACACAGAGAAGGAGAAAAGAGCTGTAAATATTAGGACTGAAACTGGTTGCAAGGGACAGAAAACCCAAAAGAAGAGTGCTTTTGAGGCTTACTTCTCTCTCGAGGGAACACAGGCAAAGCAGGGCTGACGTGGGGCACCACCATCACTGGGAGCCCAGGTTCCTTTCATAGTCTAGTTCTATCATCCGCAACACGCTAGCTTCTAACTCATGTTCCAAAATGGGTGCTCAAGCCCCTGTCATCACAGTCGTATTTCACCCAGCAAGCAAGAGGAAGGAGTAAAGGATGGCACGCTCCCTTCCTAGGAGGATGGTTCTCAAAAGTTGCGTTGACTGCTTCTGCCTACATCCCATCAAAGTAGTATTTAGTCACTGTGGTACACTGAGCTGGAGAAGAGACTAGAAAACACAGGCTTTCTTCCAAAAGGCTTGTGCCCTTATGTGGTAACTAAGGGCTTTCAAGCAGTCTTGGCAAAGGCCTTAAACAATGAAGTTTAAGATCTCAGAGGTGAAGCACTTCCAGGTACTAAGACAATGACAAATACGACCCCAGGAGTAGGCAGCTGAAAGGCAAAGTGAAGGTCATGGATATACTGAAGCTGGGGACAGTGAGGTAAATTTACTGGGTAGATCCTTAACAGTGCGGAAGATACAGCCACATGATTTGGCTGAAGGAGTCAGGGAAGAGAGATGGACCCCGAGAACACTGATGAAATCCAATCCTGGCTGCAACCATGTGACCACTGGTTTATGTTTATCCTATAAATACTTCATCTAATTGACACAAAATCCTCTTAAGGAATTAGGCACTGTCTGTGCTGCATCCCCTGGGATCTCCTGCAGTTCTGGATGCATGGCACACGACACACACAGTTGAGCCAATGAATCCCAAACACTTCACTGGGGCCCAGAAGATAACCTAATATGTTCTCTTTCCCACACTGACTAAGCATTCTCCTTTTGTTAGCGTGAGAATTCTAAGTGTATTTGACAAGCTGATATTAGAAACAGGAAAGGAAGAAAGTTCTTAAAGTATCATGTGCTTACACTCCAAAGAAGACTTTTTCTTTTTCTTTCATTAATTTAGTTTGGCTGTACTGGGTTTAGTTGCAGCATGCAGGATCTAGTTCCCTGACCAGGGATCGAACCTGGGCCCCCTGCATTGAGAGCACAGACTCTCAGCCACCGTGGAGTAGTTCCTCCTTTTTTTGAACAGCAAAATAGACAATAACCAAGAATAACATAACAATATTCATGTAACCAAATGAGTAACTTTGTTAATATTTACATATTATATACATTAAAGCTGATTTTCCTTTACCACATTATGTTCTACAAGCTTACCAAAAACCCTTAATTACATAATACTGAACCATTGCTCTTAGGGAGGAATACAGTTTTTCTCGGGGGAAAAAATCATTCCTGGGAGCCTCTGGGGTGTATACCCATAAACTGAATGTGGTATGGTTCTGTAGGTTAATACTTTTTTTCTACAAATGATATCACATTCTTCCATGCTCTGCAACTTGCTTTATCCACTTGTGTTTTCAAGATCTATCTACATGGAAACATGGATCTAATTCATTCACTGAAAGTTTAGTATAGTAATTCCAAATCAGGATTGGAGGATATCAATCATCAAGGGTTTCAGGCACTTCCAATGAAAAGCTGTTATTTCATCTTTCTCTAGAAGAGTTGTCTTAAAAATGTTAGCCAGGAAGTAAGCTGAGAGCAACAAGAGGCAGGCCCTTCAGCTAAACATCCAGTGGCCACCTAATCCCACCAAGCAATTTACCAGCCCCCATCAATACTCCAAAATAGTCAAGGGGCCAGAAAAATGCCCCACGAGTGACTGGAGGGACTTTCCCTACTCTGGCACACGCACACACCTCACACTCTCCTGTACTAAAATAACCTTTGGCGGCCACTGGGCTCATTAAATATTACATGACTACAAACATCTAATCATAACAGACTGAATTAGGGGACGGACATGCACAGTAGAGTACCCTGGTATATAACTTACAGCTGTCAATCAACAACCTCAGGGATTATGCAAATGACCTCGTCTTAAAAACTCTGTACCCCTGGCCTCCTGGGCCACTGCCTCTCTTGGCGTGGCCCCTCTCTCTATCTGCTTTTTCTTTCCTTATCATCAATAAGCTTTCTTGCAGTGGTTAAGACCTCCGATTCTTCTTTGCATCCTTACCAAGAACAGAGGCCCCTGGGAGGTGGGGTCTTCAGACTCTCCTCTGCTAACATTTTGGTGCCATGACTTGGGTTTTCTGTAAGTAAGAGAGCTTGTCTCCACAGATCTCTACCACTCCTTTCCTTTGTGTGGGCACAAAAGACCTAATCATTTCTCTGCTCCTACTTTCTCTCTCAATCCTCTATCGGTTGAGCAGACTCGTACTCCTGATCTCCTCCCCGTCTGACCATCATTCAGTCTGAGCCTGCCTCTTTGGACCAACATCGGAGATTCAGGGAAGCACCCATTTTCCAACTGGAATAAGGATGGCCCCAGGCCCTGATTGGCCACCAGGCCTCTGGGGCATTCTTAGTTGGGTACAAGCAGGAGACAGCCTCCCCAAGTCCCATGCAGTGCTGGAGTAAGCCAGACTGCCGATTATGACCCTGGGATGCCAGGCTCTCTAATTATCCCACTATTTTCCAGACAGGAAACCAATCATCTGCCCCCAGGGGACACCCTTGAGATGCATCCTCCAAAGCTGGTGGAGATTTGACCCCACCACGCTAAGAAAGAGAAGACTCATTTTCTTTTCTAACATGGTCTGTACCAATTATCACCTTTTGGATGGGGAATCCTGGCCATTGAATGGAACCATTATAATATTAATAACACCATTCTCCACTTAGACCTATTTTACAAAAGGCAGGGCAAATAGTCTGAGATTCCATATGTACAACTTTTCTTTTTTCTATGGGTACCCAACATTTCCTTACAACTTGTAAACTCACCAGCCTTGCCACCCTGCTACCTAAGGAAAAATCCCACAATACCTCCTAGAGCTGCCTCACCACCTTAGCAGGGACTCCATTACCTCCATTAGCTACAATCTGTCCCTTGGTGGAAGCACCAGGAGGCAAAATTGAGCCACAACTAGTCCATAAGCTCTTCTCACTGACAGAACTAAAACACATCACGGCAGAACTGGGTAGCTTTTCAGACAATTTACTCAATATATCGAGGGATTCCAACATACTACTATGGCTTATGAAATGACCTGGAAAGCTAGCACCATAATTCTAAGCCAGATCCTCTCTGATACTGATACAGACAGAGCTAAAAGAAAGGCAAAAAAAACTTGATGATGGACTCCACCTTTCTGATACTAAATACCCGCTTGGGGAAACAGCAGTCCCCACCAGTGATCCCAAATGGGACTACAATCAGAAAGAACATCAATGGGAAACCATTTTATCAACTGTATCAAAGCAGGGCTTAAGAGAGCCCAACACAAAGTCATAAGCTACTCCCAGGAAAAATCCAACATCCTTCCTAACAGGCTGAGGGAAGCATTCATTAAACATACCAATCTAGACCTGGACTTTTATGAGGGACAAGTGATTATAAAAGATAAAGTTTTTAACTTTATCTGATATTAGATGCATATCACAAAAACTACTTTAAGACCCCAGTGTCACCTTAGATGAACTGGTGAATACTGCCTCCATGGTCTTCTATAACTGAGACCAAGAGGCTGAGGCCAAGGCCGGGGAAAAGAAAGAAGGAAGGAATCCAGGCATGCCCAAATGATGGCTACCCTACAGGGTAGGGCTTCCCCAAGAGCACCCTGACTTTACAGCCCAAAAGAGACTGTGTGTTGTGTTAAGTCACTCAGTCATGTACGACTCTTTGCAACCCCATGGACTGCAAACCGCCAGGTTCCTCAGTCCCATGGAACTCTCTAGGCAAGAATACTGGAGTGGGTTGCCATTTCCTTCTCCACCAAAAGAGATTAATATCACATTTGTCGCCAGATAGGCCACTGGGCACATAAGTGTCCCAATCAAGATAAACCACCTAAGACTGCCTGCTATAAATGCCATCAGCTGGGACACTGGGCAGCCCTATGCCCCTCAATCCAAAGGGACCGAGGACCAGAGGCTGCTACTCAGATGACTGCCCAAGACTGAGGAGGCCCCTCCAGTCGGCCCCAAAACAACAGATCCACACCATGGACTGGAACCGAGGGTACATATGGTTGCAGCACGTAAGTCAACATTTTCTTACTCAATACCAGGGCTGCCTGTTCTGTCTTGACTTCCTGCTCTGGACCCTTCTCCTCACAGACCTGGGCCACTGTGGGAGTCACCGGCGAGCCACGCAGCAGGCCTTCTGCCACACCCCTCTTCCCTGCCTGGGAAGGATTTGGATTCTCCCACAGTTTTCGACATATGCCTGACTGTCCCAGCCCACTGTCCCAGGGAGGGACCCACTACAAAAATGGAATGCCTCTCTCTCTTTCCCTCAAGGAGGGTCACATGGACCCCATCCAGGGGGCAACCTCTGGGAAATTTCACGCACTGTCCTAACTAATGAAGATATCAAAAATCCCTCCAGGCCAGGCTGGCTTCAACAAGTCAAACCACTGGCCTGGGACCAGGGAAATTCCAGGAAAAGCTGAAAATGCAACATCAGTCACAACAGCTTTAAAGAACCCACATAAATTTCCCCAAAAGACACAATATCCCCTTAGGCCTGAAGCCCTCATGGGACTTCAACCCATCACGTCCAAATTCCTGTCCCACAGAATCCTCATCCCCACAGATTCAGCATGCAGTACCCCAATATTAGCAGTCAAGAAAAAGGACAGCACTTACTGCCCGGTCCAGGATTTGCATATCATTAATGAGGCCAACAGTGAGGAAACAGTGGCAGACTTTATTTTGGGGGGCTCCAAAATCACTGCAGATGGTGATTGCAGCCACGAAATTAAAAGACACTTGCTCTTTGGAAGGAAAGTTATGACCAACCTAGACAGCATATTAAAAAGCAGAGACATTGCTTTGCCAACAAAGGTCCGTCTAGTCAAGGCTATGGTTTTTCCAGTGGTCATGTATGGATGTGAGAGTTGGACTATAAAAAAAAAGCCGAACACCAAAGAACTGATGCTTTTGAACTGTGGTGTTGGAGAAGACTCTTGAGAGTCCCTTGGACTGCAAGGAGATCCAACTAGTCCATCCTAAAGGAAATCAGTCCTGAATATTCACTGGAAGGACTGATGTTGAAGCTGAAACTCCAATACTTTGGCCACCTGATGCGAAGAACTGACTTACTGGAAAAGACCCTGATGCTGGGAAAGATTGAGGGCAGGAGGAGAAGGGGATGACAGAGGATAAGATGGTTGGATCACATCACCGACTCAATGGACATGAGTTTGAGTAAACTCCAGGAGTTGGTGATGGACAGGGAGGCCTGGCATGCTGCACTCCATGGGGCTGCAGAGTCATGCGACTGAATGACTAAACTGTATGAGGCAATAACTCCCTTATACCCAACAGTCTCCAATCCTTTGGGGGAAGGTACCCCCAGATAGTGGCTGGTTCTCAGTCCCAGATTTAAAAGATGCTTTCTTCTGCACCCCTTTGGCCCCAGAACCACAATACTTATTTACATTCAAATGGGAACTCCACCACAAGCCCCTCAACAACTGACCTGGACTGTTCTGCCCCAAGGCTTTAGGGATAGCCCCCACCTCTTTAGATAGGCACTTGCCCAAGATTTACAAGATTTAACACCTGAGAGGGGAACCTTCATACTGTGTGTAGACAATCTCTTGATTTGTTACCCCTCCGAAATCCAGGCCAATCTACATGGCATTCAGATCCTTAATTTCTTTGCCCAGTGGGGTTATAGGGTTCAAGCACAATAACAATCTTCCTATCTCAGAACAATAATGACCCCTGGCAGGTGCAGCCTTTCAGTAGACCCTATAGAGGCTATATTCGACCTACAGACTCCTACCACCCACAAGCAGCTGCAAGCATTCCTGGGCCTAACCGGTACTGTAGGATTGAGATTGAGCAGTCCCTTTATGACGCTCTAAAGATAATCAAATATGCCTTGCAAGGAGGCCATCCCAACAGGCGGCCATAGAAACCTTAAAATATCTCCTTTCCAGAGTTCCAGCTTTAGGATTATCCAACCCTTTCAAGCTGTTTCAAATTTACATGCACAAAAAAAGGGTTGCTGCCTTGGGGGTCCTCACCCAAAGGCTAGGAGGAACTCCAGAGCCAGTAGCCCACCTTTACAACCAGCTGGATCCCACTGTGAAGGGCTGGCCCCATCTTAGGGTACTAGGGGCACCATCCCTCCTGACAGAGGAGGCCCTTGAGTTCGCCCAGGTGCACCCAGTCAGGTTCTCATCAGGTACCAGATTCGCTTAATAACCAGGCCTCAGCTTGGCTTTCAGACAACAGGATCCTCATATATCAAATTCTTTTTTTCTGAAAACCTGCAGATATCCGTGGGTGTTTGCTGGACTCTCAATCCAGCATAGACCATAACCATATTTGTTCCAAGGTCTTGACAGTTTCCTTAAATACCCTCCTGGACCTCTCAGATTCTCCTCTGGCCAATGCCAACAAGGTGTGGTTCACCGATGGAAGCAGTTATACAGCAGAGGGAAGTGCAAGGCTGGATATGCCATCATGTCCCTCCATGAGATCACTGGGGCCTGGGCTCTGCCTCAGGGCTCATCAGCACAACTTGCCAAAGTCACTGCACTCACTCAAGCGTTAGAATTGGCTGAAGGAAAATGGGTCACAATTTACACTGATTCTAAATATGCTTTTTTGACCCAACATGCCCATGCAGCCCTCTGGAAAGAAAGATGATACCTAACCTCCAAAAGCAGCCCATTATACCGCCCTCAGATTAATCAGGTATGCCAGGCCATCCACCTGCCTAAAGAGGTAGCCATGGTTCACAGCAAAGACCATCAGCAAGACTCATCTGACATTACCAAATGGTTTCCAAAGGGAAACCAATTTGTGGACCAAGCTGCTGAGCAGACTGTTTCTAAAGAAGCCCCACGACAGGGGCTCTTGCTCCTGCTCCACTGTCACCTCCTCTACCTATCTACTTGGAGGAAGAGAAGACATGCAGCCTGGAAGGGGTTCCCCCTAGACTCATCCGGATGGTACGCCTCTGATGGGACTCTCCTTGTCCCTGAAGCCTCCAATGGAAAGTCATTAAGACTCTCCGTGAATTCACACATCTGGGGAGGGGTGCCCTCTCTGTCTTGGTATCTAGAGTCCTAAAAGGCAAAGGACTTAATCAAGTAATCCAGTAGGTATCCAGCCCTTGTCTGACCTGTTCCTATAATATCTCCCAGGGAAATAAACATCGTGCCTTGGTTCAACCCATCCAATGACATGGGACTTATCCTGGGAAGACTGGCAGATGGATTCCACCCAGATGCCTCCCTCCCGGAGCTACAAGTACTTACTAGTCTCTGTAGACACCTTCACAGGATGGCCTACCCAACAAGGACAGATAAAGGCCCAGAAGTTAGCAATAAACTTCCACAAGAAGTTGTTCCCCAATTTGGCCTTCCCCACTCCCTTCAAACTGATAAGGGGTCCTCATTTATTTCCACTATAACCCAGTCCACTGCCAAAGCCCTTGACAAAAGGTTTGCTCTAGACTGCTTCTGGAGGCCCCAAACCTCAGGAAAGGCAGAAACAGCCAGTCAATTCCTCAAAACCAGCCTCTGAAAACTAACCCAGGAAGCTTCTCTAAAATAACCCTTTTACCTATTCGCAGTAGAATAACTCTAAAGGATCCCCTCAGACTGAGTCCATATGAAGCCTTATGCAGACATCCTTTCCCAACATCAGACCTCCTTATGGACAGGGAAACCCTAGGATTACGATCTTACGTAACCAAACTCTCAATGTCTCAACAGGTCCTTAGGGAAACTGGCCTAAAAATCAACTCTCCTAGCCCTAAGTCACCTGTTCTTATCAGAACCTAGAAGGACAGGTCTCCCAAGTCCCAACTGGACCTTATTTGCAAGGGACCTCTTCCAGTCCTCCTTTCCTCACCTGCAACTATCAGGGTTCCAGGAACCTCCAGCAGGATTCACCATTCCAGGGGAAAGCCTTGGAAACCACCCCTGAAGATAGAAGCACTCTAACATCCTACACATGTGAGCCATTTGAAGCCCTTAAGTTCCTCTTCATAAGGACCAAAGATAAGTAACAATTAACTCTTTAAATACATGGCCAGTTGCCCATGTGATGGTCTTGATATCTCAAATGAATTTTCCTTCTTCTGAGCTGTGCCCTCCTGCGGATAATCCTATCTCACACCTGCAGTAACCAACCTTGGTTATCCTGTCTCTCTGAGGCCTCCATCAAACATCATTGTTAGCCAAATGCCACCCAAACTCATTCTCATCTCACCCTTCCTCTGGCCCACCACAAAATCTAAACTCTCTCAACATGCCTTAGACCCAAAGGACTCTTCATAGACCCGAGCTGCTACCCACAACCTATCGCCCCACTGGCCATGCAACTCCAGCACCAGCCTTCAGACAATTTTACCCTTGCCAATGGAAACTTGGTCCAGGGTCTCAGCTTACCCAGATGCCCAACTTGATCCTAGGACAAGCTTTAGGTCAGAACACGTACAGCTTATCTTTCTTCAAGTTCTACGAGAATGTCTAAATCTCATTCCTGCCACTCTATCAACCCCACAACCTTGATGTGTTCTAACAAACCTCACCGAGGCTCTCAGATCCCCCCTGTGCTTTCAGAGCAATCACCCACGGGGTATCATCGGTAACATCGCCACCCGATGCAACCACACCTTCACCCTGACCCTTCCCCCAAAAGTGAACAACACTGGAACACAACCAACCAAACTATCCAAGCAGCAGTTAAACGATACAAAAAAACTACCAGCCCTCCCAAATTCCATGACTTTTTAGTCTCTAAAATACAGGTGCCAAACAAACCCATCCCACAGACACCAGCAGTGCTTCCATCTCCACAGGATGGGTCTCACTCAGCATCTCTGGTCACCCCTCACTTCTTGCACAATTGCTGGTCTGTGGACAACAAACTCACTTTTAAAAGTTCTATGCCGCTTTCGGCATCCACACAGGCAAATTCGGACCCTCTGTTCCCCCTAGAGGTTGGCTGGGAGTCCCAGTGGCCAGTAACACCAATCCTAAACTACACTCTACTCCTAAGGAAGAAACTTACCCCTATCTCAAGGCCTCTTTTGCATCTGTGGGACCTCAGCATACGTGCGCCTGCCCCTAGGGTGGAAAGGAAAATGTTCCCTGGGTCACATCATACCACACATTAGCTGGGTCAGTGGATCCTCCCAGTGCCCCGCACGGGAGTCCACCTCTGAACAGAAGACGGAAGGCAGCAGTGGGCCTGTCCTCTCTCCCCTCATCTGTGTCCTAACAGGCACTGCCAGCAGGGCAACAGGGTACCTCACTTCATATACTCACTCAAGTAACCATGGCCATGTCCAAAATTCCTGGAGGAGGAAACAGCAACCCACTCCAGTATTCCTGCCTGGAAAACCCCACGGACAGATGAGCCCGGTGGCCTGCAGTCCATGGGGTCGCAAAGAGTGGGACACAACTGAAGTGACCTAGCATGCACACATGTCCAAAATGTCTACCACCTTGGGTGAACCTCACACACATATAAACTCACTGGGAGGTGTAGTACTCCAAAACTGGCAGCCACCTGACCTTTTAACCAAAGCCCGAGGGGGCACATGTTTCTTCTTATGGGGAAAAATCACACAAACCTATTTGAAACAAATTAAATCTTAAATGGGTAACCATAGTTATGTCCTGGTTCCAGTCAGTCAGAAAAACCTTTTTATGCGGCTCTGGCCCCTATTTATCCAACTTATATGTGTTTTCTTAATTCTATTGCTTGCTCCTTGCCTCTTCAACTTACTATCCCAGTCTGTTTCCTCCCAGGTTAATAAGATACAAGCCTAACTCCCGATGCAATAGGATACCAGCCTTTAGCCTCTTCGACAACCTCCTCCTATCATTACCCCTCGGACAGACATGGACATCCCCATTTTCAACCCCTCTCATTCATAATTAGCAAGTGACAGACACCGAAGGGCCCTCTTTGTCCCTGGATGGCAGGAAGTAGTCTGGATGAACAATGCCCATCTCCCCTATGAAGTGGGCTCCATGCACTCGATGGGGAAATTTCAGCCAGGAATTTAACTGAGAGCAAGAAGAGGTGTCCCCTTAGCTCAGTGGCCTCCTAATCCCACCAAGCAGTTTACCAGCCCTGCCCCAAATATGCCCCCATCAATACTCCAAAATAGTCAGGGGGATGGAAAAAAATACCCCATCAGCCAACTGGCAGAACTTTCCCTACTCTGCACATGCACACACCTCACACTCTCCTGTACTAAAGTAACCTCTGGTGGTCATTAACAGCCCATAAATATTCCATGAATACATACATCTAATTACAATAGACTGAATTATGGGAAAGACATGCACAGTAGAGAATCTTGTTCTATAACCTGCAGCTGTCAATCAAGGCTGCCAATCAATGACCCCCCTGGATTATGCAAATGACTTTGCCTTAAAAACTGTGGCCCAGTCTTTATGGGCCACTGCCTCCCTTGGTGTGGCCCACTTCTCTCTTGAGATGCCCTCTCTGTTCTTTGTTTCCTTATCATCAATAAACTTTCTTAACATGGCTAAGATCTTGGATTCTTCTTTGCATCCTTACCAGGAACCACGGCCCATGAGAGGGGAGGTCTCCAGACTCTCCTCCGCTAACATTAAACAAAACAGATCTGATCATATTATTCCTTTGAGTAAAATCCTCCTAAGCACATGACACAGACTATAATCAAAGCTTCTCAGTTCACCAAAGCTATGGTCAATCTGTCCCCAGAACAATTCCACTGACCTCATTCATTCCATCACTCAACTCCATGCAATCAATGCAGTGATGCACACATCACTGTCACATCTTTGGCACTTGGAAATACTAACAGCTTTTACAGGTGGGTTATTCCTTCTTTGTCTGCAAACTCTTAGACAACCTTCAAAACCCAATTCAAATGTCATCTCCAGAGGTAGATTTACTGTGAAGCCAATGAAATTTAAGCTTCAGGCCTTGCATTTCCATAGATTTCTGTTGAGACCAAGGGACGGATTCTAGCAATGTGTTCGCATGGACATTTGTTATCTATATAAAATTATAGAATTAAAATATTTTCTGTTGAAGAGCCATCCAATTGTATAACCTTCAGACCCTTCCAAGGCTGGATCTGCTCTGATCACTACTTGTGAAGTTTTCCAGGACCTACTTAATGGAAGCTGTCTGAAGTCCCTGAGCACTGCACGCATACTTGTGCTCAGGCATGTCCAACTCTCTGTGACCCCATGGACTGTAGCCTGCCAGGCTCCTCTGTCCATGGGATTTTCCAGGCAGGAATACTGGAGTGGGTTGCCATTTCCTTCTCCAGGGGATCTTCCTGACCCAGGGATTGAACCCGGGTCTCCTACACTGCAGGCAGATTCTTTACCACCTGAGCCAGCAGGGAAGCCTTTTAAATAGGGAAGGAGATAATAACATGAACCTGTAATCTGGGAACAGCTCGTGTTTTAGGTGGTGGGGTGGTTTCATTTAAAAATAAAGGGAAAATACAGAGGACACAGAGTGGGAGACATAAAGAAAATGGGCATTTAGCTACAGCTGGGAGATTAAAGCTGACGCAGCAGCGAGCCCAGTGCCCCAGCACTCACTGCTCGTTCTCTAGAAGGCCGCCCTCCGTCAGCACTCCCTCCACCTCCCAGAACCCGCCTCGCTGTCACTTCTCTGGAACTATTTCCTTGCCTTCCCAGCCCAGATCTCTTTTCTCATTCAGCTCTGCAACCACAACTATCAATAAAGTCTCACTATAAATAACTGCTGTTTTACTTATCATAAACATCTGAAGAATTACTGAACTGTGCATACACAGAGAAACTATCTTTTACATTTCACCTGATAACCTAAACTTCTCCACAATTAACTTCTAGTTCGAAAATTGTAGTATTTTCGATCTCAAGTTATCTTTCTCTCCCATGTACCCAAGAGTGAGCTATGTTCTGGAAAAATACGACATTTTTCTGCTGGCAAGAGGCAAGGAGCAGAGGAAAGCAAAAGGCAGAAACAAACACATTTGAGAGTATTTCCCATGGGAAAGAAGGTCACATTTGAAAACATATGTCACATTTGTCTCCATTGCTTCCTCAGTTTAAGCCTAAGTTACCTGCTCTCTGCAGAACCACAAATGGAACCCATGCTGCAGAGCAAGCAATTCCTTACCCTCCTAGGTAGAAGCTGAGATCATTCCAGATTTACACAGTGAGTGCCACAATTAGAGCGTCACTGGGCGAGGGAACGAATGAACAGTTTAGCTCACTAAAAGGTAACAATTAGAAAAGGCCTGGGTCCCAGAAGGAAGTTGGATGGATTAGATGATCTCCTCTCTTCAACTGAAAATAAACGACTCCAGAATCTGTATGTCAACCCCCTAGTCGTTGCACTTTTTTGGCAGGAGCACCATTCAGACCCAAAGAGCCAGAGAGGGGTCCAATCATCCTGACAGGGTATATAGGAAAGGTACCTGATTCCAGTTTACCTGGCACTTTCTGGGCTTGTGCCAAGGCAGGCACTGGCTGGGCACTGTGGATGGAGGGATGGGAAAACCCTCACTGCCCCTGAGAGGCATGCAGTCTGGTGGGGTGATGAGAAGGACGCGGGGCTGGCACAGCACAGGAGTATGGACCAGGCTGTGACGAGGGCAGCGGGAGCCCGGGGAGGCCCGCTTGCCTGCGTGCGTGTTTGAGGTGCTGTCTGGTAGAAAATCAAGACAGCTGGGTGGCACCCGAGAGAGGCCTGGTCTCTGAGGCAGTGACCGTCAGGGATCTTCTGCAGTAAGTAAACCTGGGACTCGGGGCCAAGGCCCCCAAGGACAGCCACGCCCTTACATCCCTTGGTGCCTTCAGGCGGGGTGCTTCCCTGTCCAGGGCGTGCTCGCCCCCTCTGTCCTCCTGGAAGCCGCTGCTCCGCCGTGACGTGAGACGCTGGCACTGACACAGCCCCACAGGCCCCAGTGCCGGCTCCTCTACTGTTTCCAACATTGTCATCACGCCAGCAGGGAACACATTCTGCTGGGACCAACACTCACCCAATACACTAGATCCTCCGTGAGCAGACAACAGAGACCATGCCTTTCTCCCCTCTGCACGAGCACAGCCGGGCAAGCAAGGCTCTTGCTAAGAGTTTGTTAAAATGAGTAAGGAGGACTCCACCCTACTCAGAGAGAGAGCTCAGCTTCTGCCCCAACAATAGGAAAAAGCCAGACGCTCTAACATACAACAGCTTCTCTGGAGCCCATCAAAGAGGTGAACATAATTCTAGAGTGACAAGATCCCCGAGGAAGGACAGTACACGCTGCTGCTCACTGTTGGTGGAGGGAAGACATCTGCCATGGAAAGCAGGGCATTCTCAGAAAGCAGCTGAAACGTTGAATGAATCCTGTTTTATTACTACTTTTAATTGGAGGATAATTGGTTTACAATTAAATAAACTCCTAAGTTTGGCCTCAGCACAGTTTAGAGTAACCAGATGCCTGGGCACAAGATGGTGGCTGAGCAGAAGACCTGCCCAACGCAGAGGAAGGACCAGAGGGACAGAGAGTGCCCACCTCCCCCTACAAGCCTAACACAGGGTATGGAGCCACAGCAGTCTTGGAGAGAGGGCACCCCACCCCACGGCAGACCTCTGGGGCTTGATGGAGCAAGTGGAGGAGGGACACCAAGGAAACCCCAACACCACAGACCTCACAGGAGGCACAAGCGCCAGCAAACCAGTGCTGGAGGGCAGAGCAGTGCAGCCTCCGGGGAACCACAAACCCAAAGCCGATCTGCGCTGATGACGCAGGCTGCCCCACGCCTGGCCAGTGCAGCCCCACCTCTGGTCCCTCTGCATCTGCCAGAGCCCCTCTCCCGTCCTTGGCATTCTGCCTTGGAAACTGTAGCTGCCTTCACCTTCCCTCGCCTCTGACTCCTCAATTAAGGAAGACCACCAGGCCCTGTCTGGGCCCTCCCTGTGCTGCAGCTTGGAGACCCTCCAGGTGGTCAGTGGGAGCTGTCGTGGGCTCACCTCCCTCGTCTCCCCTCATACAGGGCTGACCTTGCTGTGCTGCCTCTTGTCCAACATGGGAACCATCGTTTCCCAGATCTTGTCCAGGTGCCTAGCGTTTTACAGCTCTGGTAAATCTGGTGCCAGTCACACCATCTTGGACAGAGGCCAATGTTCATTTGACTTTTGACAAGGGTGCCAAAGCAATGCAAAGGAGAAAGGAAAGTCTTTTCAACAAATGGTATAGAAACAACTGGACACTCATACAAGAAAGATAAACCTCAACTACCTCCCAATATACAGACAATGTTAATGCAATAAGCATTCAGGGTAAAATACGCATCTTTATGACTTGAGAATAGGGGAACATTTATTATTCAACACCACTAGTTGTCAAGGAGATGCAAATAATTAATACCACAAGAGAGAGCACTGCACAGGCACCAAGAAGAGTAACAAACTCACTAACACCAAACGTTGGGGAGGAAGTGAAGCAACTAGACCTCATGTATTGTTGGAGGGTGTAGAGTGGTAGCTAGCAGTTTCTTGTTAAGACTAAACAGACACCTGCCCTATGACCCAGCAATTCCATTCCAGGCATTTATCCAATGAAATTAAACACATCTACAAAAGACCTATGAAAGACTGCGCATACTGATAATATCCAAAACTGGAAACTTTTATATTTCCAAAACTGGAAACTATCCATCAGCAGGGAGACGGATACACAAAGGTATGCAGTATGTTCACACAATGTGACAGTTCTCAGCAAGAAAAAGAAACAAATTTGAGCTATACAGAACACATGAATGACTCTCAAAAACACCAAGCTGAATGAAAGAAGTCAGACCAAAAAGAACATGTCCTGCTGCTGTGCATACTGAATGATCCCATTTATTTGAAATCCCAGAGCAGGCAGAAAAAAAACTACTGAATGAAAAGAGAAGGATCCATCAAAAAAGAAAACTCTACAATATAAAAAAGTATCGGATCAGTGTTACCTCTGGGGAGGGAGCAGCTGGGAACCACGGGAAAGAGCATGAGGGGACTTTCTGCGGTATGTGAATGCGCTGACCTTGACAAGTTGGAGTTTGGGTTACACTTCCCTGATAGCTCAGTTGGTAAAGAACCTGCCTGCAATGCAGGAGACCCCAGTTTGATTCCTGGGTCAGGAAGATCCCCGGGAGAAGGGATAGGCTACCCACTCCAGTATTCTTGGGCTTCCCTTGTGACTCAGCTGGTAAAGAATCCACCTGCAATGCGGGAGACCTGGGTTTGATCCTTGGGTTGGGAAGACCCACTGGAGAAGGGAAAGGCTACCCACTCCAGTATTCTGGTCTGGAGAATTCTATGCAGTCGCAGAGAGTCAGACACGACTGAGCAACTTTCACTTTCACTATGTAGGCAGTGAGCAAAATTCAACAAATGACAACCACAAAGATCTGAATGTTGCATTAATTGTTAAGTCTTATCTCAAAAGAAAAAAAAGCATAAATGCATCCAAAAATGTAAATGAATTGATAGACGGGAAAGGGGATGATGAAAAAAACAAGAATGGTATTAATAGCGAAGTCTAGGTGGATGGTAGATACATAGTCACTAAAATCCTTCAGCTTTTCTTTATGAACATTTATGAACATTTCACAATGTAAACTGATGAGGAAATTTTTGTTAAATGAGTCAGGCAAGATTCTAGTTTCAGATAGGCCAGGATACTAGGGCAGAGACTCAAGCACCCAGGTTAAAGGACTGGACCAGTTAAATAAAGGCAGGATAATAGCAACAACAGCCATCATTTATCAGATACTCATCGTTCGAGGCTGTGAACCCAGCACTTATCAGAAGTCAGTTCATGAAAGCCTCCCAACAAATCCATTTCACAGCCAAGACACTAAAGCTTAGAGGACTTCTGTAACCCATCCAAAGTCTCACCCCACAGCTGGTAAGGAGCTGAGCCATGGCTGAAGTCCTCCCTGTCAGGTCCCAGGGCTCACACCAAGAGGTCCACCTGCCATCTGCGAGTGAAGGGGAGGACCTGTTTACTGAAATCAGCGCTCAAGGCCAGAGCGAGACTGACAGTGAAGATGGCATGAGGAGTCATCCAGGTACTGCTGCTGTTTAGTTACTAAGTCACGTTCGACTCTTTCCCAGAGATTTCCCCAGGCAAGAATAACACAGTGGGTTGCCATTTCCTTCTCCAGGGGATCTTACCCACCCAGGGATCAAACTTGCGTCTCCTACTTTGGCAGGTGAATTCTTTACCGCTGAGCCACCAGGGAAGCCCACTGAGGTATTAGAGTGCTTTAAATTTCTCCTGACCAGCAAACGGTGGACTCAGGAAGTCAGGACCAGGAGGACGGCCTGAATTCCTGCACAAGTGCCCTGAGGGAAGGGGCCATAACTATCGTTCGTGCTCCCACCTCCATAGGCACTGTGCGCGCAAAACATTTACTGAGTGGATGAATAAATACACACAGAAACAGAAACGCAGGCAGACATCATAAATTCACAAGCAAGAATGTGACCATATGAATAGGAAACATCAACTTTCTAGGTCAAGCTTATTTCTCATCAAAACTATCTTTCAGATTACCCCAAAAGAATATAAACTTCTTTTAACTGATATATTCTCAGAAAGTTTAAAAATGTTCAAGGTATCATACAATGTGCTCATTTCACTTGCTACAAAGGTAATGTTCAAAATCCTTCAAGCTAGGCTTCAGCAGTACCTGAACCAAGAACTTCCAGATGCACAAGCTGGATTTAGAAAAGGCAGAGGAACCAGAGATCAAATTGCCAGCATTCACTAGATCACAGAAAAAGCAAGTGCATTCCAGAAAAACATCTACTTCTACTTCACTGACTATGCTAAAGCCTTTGACTGTGTGGATCACAGCAAACTGTGGAAAATTCTCAGAGACGGGAGCACCAGACCACCTTACCTGCCTCCTGAGAAACCTATATGTGGGTCAAGAACCAATAGTTAGAACCAGACATGGAACAATGGACTGGTTCCAAATTGGGGAAGGAGTATGACAAGGCCGCATACTGTCATCCTGCTTATTTAACTTATATTCAGAGTACATCATGGGAAATACCAAGCTGGATGAATCACAAGCTGGAATCAAAATTGCCAGGAGAAATACAAACAACCTCAGATATGTAGATGAGAGAAAGCTAAAACTCTAATGAAAGAAAGCTAAGAGGAACTAAAGAGCCTCTTGATGAGGGGGAAAGAGGAGAGTGAAAAAGTTTGCTTAAAATTCAACATTCAAAAAATTAAGATCATGGCATTGGGTCCCATCACTTCATGGCAAATGCATGGGGAAAAAGTGAAAATGGTGACAGTTTATTTTCTTGGGCTCCAAAATTATTGCGGATGGTGACTGCAGCCATGAAATTTAAAAACCCTTGCTTCTTGGAAGAAAAGCAATGACAAACCTAGACAGTGTATTAAAAAGCAGAGACATCACTTTTGCGACAAAGGTCCATACAGTCAAAGCTATGGTTTTTCCAGCAGTCATGTACGGATGTGAGAGTTGGACCATAAAGAAAGCTGAGTGCTGAATAACTGATGCTTTCAAATTTTGGTGCTGGACAAGACTTGAGAGTCCCTTGGACAGCAAGGAAATCAAACCAAAACTAAAAGAAATCAACCCTGAATATTCATTGGAAGGACTGATGCTGAAGCTCCAATACTTTGGCCACCTGATACAAAGAGCCAACACACTGGAAAAGACTCTGCTACCGGAAAAGATTGAGGGCAGGAGGAGAAGGGGGCAATAGAGGATGAGATGGTTGGATGGCATCACCAGCTCAATGGATATGCATTTAAGCAAACTCTGGAAGATAGTGTAGGACAGGGAAGCCTGGTGTCCTGCAGTTCATGGGGTCACAAAGAGTTGGACACGAGTTAGTGACTGAACAACAATTACTGGAAAGATTCTTCTTTTGCTGACACTGGAGGTAGTTTCTGCACACTGTAACACAGACCAGGAAATCTGTAATAGTTCTGAGACAGTTCTGGAATTTTAACTTTTGAAAAATTTTTAGATATGGTTTAGATTAGCAACTTATCAAATGTAGGAGGTAAGAGTCTTGGAATCACTTTTCTCTCTTTTTCCTGGGGAGGTTGTAACCCAAGTAACATGAATGAGGACAATAGAACCTTCTTTTTGCTTATCCATAATCCACGAAGAAAGAGCTGCTGAGGGAGCCTCAGCAGGGGCTGAGGGGCTGGGAGGTCAGGGTCCAGGCCCTGGGCTTCCAGTGAAGCCTGCTCCGCCTGCACCAGATCTATGCTTGACTTTCTTAGTGTTCTGGGGACTGAGGTGTTTGATTGGCTGGGATACAGAAAAGAACACCTCCCCTAAAGATACATTCAAAATAAAAGAGGAGATGCTGAAGAGGGTGTGGAGAAAAAGAAACCCTTCCACACTGTTGTGGAAATGTAAACTGAAGCCACTATGGAAAACAGTATGAAGATTCCTTAAAAAACTAAAAATATAACACATGATCCTGCAATCCCCCTCCTGGCATTTATCTGGAGAAAAGCCAAATTCCAAAAGATACATGCACCCCAGTGTTCACTGCAACACTACGTACAATAGCCAGGACATAGAAGCAACCTAACTGTCCACTGGCAGATGAATGAATAAAGAAGATGAGGTACATATATATACTGGAGTATCACTCAGCCATAAAAAAGAATGAAACAATGCCATCTGCAGCAACAAGGAGGGACCTAGAGATTATCATGCTAAATGAAGTAAGCCAGAGAAGAGAAATACAGTATCATATGCTATCACATACATGAGGAATCTCAAATGATAGAAATGAACCTATTTACAAAACAGAACAAGAATCACAGACATACAAAACATACATATGGTTACCAAAGGGGAAAGAGGGGGGAGGATAATCAGGAGGTTGGGCTGAACATACACGTACTACTATGTACAAAACAGACAACCAACAAGACCTAATACACAGCACAGGGAACTCTCAGTATTCTGTAATAACCTAGACAGGAACAGAATCAGAAAAAGAATAGATACATAACTAAATCACTCTGCTGCACACCTGAAACTAACACAACACTGTAAGTCTACTATATTCCAACATAAAATTTTTTAAAAATGTAAAAGATACTCAATAAATTTAGTCCATTCCCATGTTCTTCACCCAACCCACTCCTGGAATAAGATGGAAGCCTATTTGCTTCTTGGTACAAGAGAATGGCTCCTCTTGGCATTTATCTGAGGGTCTCGTGGGCTCTGCAAATGCTCTTATGGGCCAGGAGTCTGCCAGTGGCTTCTGGTGCTAACTGTGGTAGTACCCCATCTTGGTGGTTCTGTCCATGTCCCTACATTGTGGTGTTTTTTTAAGCCATACTGTGCAAATGAGAAACTGAGGCTTAAATCAATGAAATAATTCATCAAAGTCATGCGACCTGTCTGCACAAGAGCACGACAGTATGTGGCTGACTAGACAAGCGGTCCTGCCTTCAGAGAGCTCTTCTCTCTACTGAACTGGGTTTCTATTCCACCTAACCCAGTCACTAAAGCACACCTGCTAACACTCATCGGAGGATGGCCTGGGATTCTGTACTCAGCGCTGTTGCTATTTATTTCACCACTTCCTTGGGAGCATTCCCTGAGACCTGATGTTAGATTTGGGGTCGAGGAGAACATGACCTGTCTCCCATATACTTCCTGTTTGTCTGGGTGGGATGGAAAATGTAGATCCTCACACCTCTACTGAGTTCTTAGTGTGTTCAGAGTGGCCCAATCTTCTTTTCCCCTTCCATCTTTTTTCCATCATTCACAGGGAGGTAATGTGAGGCTCCCGCTGAGGCTGACTCCCCGCACCCAGTGAAGGAAGAACGGAGCTGGTCTTTGAGGGGAGCAGGCCTACCTTTCCCTTGCCTCTGTCTTCTTCACTAACAAGTCAAGACTCTGGTGCTGGCCAAGGAGGGATCCAAAGCCGGAGAATTCAGAGGAGAAAGCTGCTTTTTGTTTTGTTTTGTTTTTTTAGTTCTACCAGTCTATTGCTACCAACCCATCTCCCTCCACCCTCATGCAGGCCTGCTCAGTCATGTAACCCCATGGAGCCCGCCAGGCTCCTCTATCCACGGAGTTTTCCAGGCAAGAATACTGGAGTGGGTTGCCATTTCCTTCTCCATGCTTTTTGTTTTTTTTTTAACTAGTATTACCTTGATAAAGTCTGGCAAAGCATATGGAGAGTCAGATTAAAATGGCAGCCAGGAAGGGATTTTAGAAAGGGACCATAACCTTTTAAAAACCTCAATAGTTGGCAAGTCTTCAATTTCTACTGCAGGCGGATGATAAATTATTCAAATGAAATAATCTGGCTTCCACTCTCTGTGGTACAAGCATATTGATTTTCCCATTACTAAGCCACAGAGGCTTTCACTGCAAGATGCCAGTGAGACAGAGCAGCACAGTCTTTCTGCTTTGGATTTTTTATCCTCAATTTTGTTTGCTTTTCCCCAGCCTCCAAAAATGAACTGTTCTTCCAGTCACTTCAGAAAACAATGTAAAGATCCAACATCTATACTCACATTCCCCTACTGTGCTCAGGATTTCAGGTAACAAAGGACTGATTTAGACCCTCCCAGTCTGTTCCCACACAAGACCATGATTCCAGTAACTAACATGTAGACCAGTGCTTTTTTAAAACTTTGATGTGCACAAGAATTACCCAGGGATCTTATTAAAATGCAGAGTCTGATTCACTTGGTAACTGACTGGATAGTGGGCCTTTCTAACAAGCTCCCAGGCGATGCCAGTGCTGCTGGTCATGGATCATTCTTTGGGTAGCAAGACACTAGATGGCCACAGGCTCAGTGACCGCCCCCCCCCCCAAGGTCTAACCCGCACATCGCACATCGCAGTGTCACATCTCTGCTGAGAACCCTTCAGCTGGAAATGTCGATGGCCCACAGGCTCCTGAAAAGATGCTCAGCATCGCTAATGATTAGGGAAATGCAAATCCACGCCGCAATGAGCTATCACCTCCCATCTGTCAGAATAAGTACCATCAAAAAGTCCACAATAACAAATGTTGCCAAGGATGTAGGAAAAAAAAGAACCCTTGTACACTGCTGACAGGAGTGTAAACTGGTGCAGCTACTGTGAAAAATAGCATGACCCTTTCTCAAAAAGTTAAAAGTAGAACTACCGTATGATCCAGCAATTCTACTTCTGCATATCTATCCCCCCAAAACCAAAAACGCTAAGTTGAAAAGATACACCCACCCCAATGTTCATAGCAGCATTATTTATAATTCCCAAGACATGGAAATATCCAAATGTCCATCAACAAATGAATAATAATATATATTATGTGTATAAAATATATATTTACAAGGGAATACTACTCAGCCATTAAAAAGAACAAAAATTTTGCCATTAGCATGGATGGATTTGGAGGGCATTGTGCTAAGTGAAATAAGTCAAAGAAAAACAAGCGCTGTATGATATCACTTATATGCAGAATCTAAAAAATACAACAAACTAGTGAATAAAACAAAAAAGAAGCAGGCTCACAATACAGAGAACAAACTAGCGGTTACTGGCAGGGGCAGGCAAAATAGGGGTAGGGGAGCAGGAAGCACAAATTATCAAGTGTAAGACAGGCTCATGGATGGATTGTACAACGCTGCAATACCGCCAACATTTTGTAAAGACTATAAATTGAAAATAACCTTTAAAATTGTATAAAAACAACAAAACTGCAATCCAAAATAAAAACCTCTTAGTTGCTTACTAATAAAATCTATACTGTGGCCTGACGTTCAAGACACTATACAAATGGATCCTACCTGCTTCTCCACTTCCTAATCTTTCTTTTCCATTGTTTCCATCTTATGACCTTCGTCTCAACCAAAGGGAACTATCTGCAGTTTCCTAGACGTTCTCTCACTCTGCCTTTATTCTGCTGCTGCTTCCACCCAGAATGTTCTTGCCCAACTCCTTCCAAGTCCACCTCAAATGCTGCCTCCTCTATGAAGCTCCCCATGACAGAAGTCATCCTCCTTCCTCTGACACCATTTTCTACCTACCTCTCTTAGGGATAGTATTACCAGCTTTTCTTTATTTAAAGAAAAAAAAAAAAAAAAAAAAGAACCATAAGGGCCAGTCCAGCCTCAACACTGGCTCCAGCTGGGGAAATGTATACAGGGCTCACCACAAGTAGTATGGGCCCAGGTGAGTGCCCCATGCATTTTCTTCTTCTGTCCATGCCCAGTGGCTTGTGGGATCTTAGTTCCCCAACCAGGGATCAAACTTGTGCCCCCTGCAGTAGAAGCCTGGAGTCTTAACCACTAGACCGCCAGGGAAGTCCTGGATATCCTGTACAATGACTTGTGGAGACCATGTCTTTTATCTTGTCTACACAATTATCTGTTCCCTACTTCCTTAGGGTAGATTTATTTGATTTATTCTTGTAGATTATAGACACCCAGCACGATGCTCTGTATAACTGGACATATCTGTGTATTTACTGATTTTCTGGGGCATAATTTAAATCAGAAAAACACACTGATTTTACGTGTACTGTCTATTGAGTTTTACACCCAGGTAATGCCCATCTCATAGAGATGGAGAACATTCCCATCAGACCAGTCAGTCCCTACCAAAAGCCTGTCCCTAACGGTGGAACTGCACACACTCCTGCTAGCCTAGATTGGTCTCTTCTTGACCTTCATCACAAACGGAATCACACCACACGTACTGTTCTATCCTCCATCTTTCATTCAACATGTTTCTGGGATCTGTCCATGCTGCCACATGTTAGGAACAGCCTCATAAAGAACTCACTGATGGTGGGAATGGAACCCCTGCTTCCCTGGTCCTCACACCAGCCCAGGCTTCCCCAAGTCAGTGGCACTTGGACTTTCTAGGCTTACCTGCTGTCAGGCTGCTTACAAACTACAGAACTCCCTTAAAGCCCTAACACTCCTTCCTGCTGGCACTTCTGCCTCCTGCATGCTGCCTTGTGCCTTCCAGCCACCTGCAGCAAGGAGACAGCTCCTGACTGCTTTTCCCACCATCTCCCCCAAACCCTGCTGCCCAGCTCCAAGGTCCTGGGCTCCCAGGGAGGGCCCCCATCTGTCAGGAGGAGACATCATCTCCACGCTTCCTTTGCTGTTTTCCTTGAGGCCTAGCTAGAAACACCTGTCCAGGGACTCTGGCCCCATGTCCTACTATGGCTCGTGTCCACTCACTGCCAGGAGGCAGGTGTGACTAGAACTGCCCAAGAGGGAGAGGCTGCTGGCTCTGTGGCGCTCTCTGGTGGCTGCATCTTAAAGGATCCTCAGGTGATCTCACCTGATGACTACAGACTGAATCCCACCTGCCCATGCACATGACGCAGGGATGGTGGCCACCCTTTCTGGCTGATACAGTCACTCCATCTGGCTCTCAATGTATGTCTGGGTGGACAAGCCCAGGTGCTGCCCCCTCCCATCAGAAGGCCCATAAAGGTCTTGTTCTCACACCTGTAACAACTCTGCCATCATCTAGGTCAGAACCACCACCTCAGGGTGAGAACGAGGCCCAGGAAGGACAAGTCCTGTATCACCACTCCAGAAAAGAAGACCTGGCCTACATCCCCAAAACTGTGACGTCTGGCTAAGATGTGATGGAAGGAGGCGGCAGCACTCAAGGAATTATCTTAACTGGGAAGAACAAGGAAAGAACTCCAGAAGGTCAACTGTGTTGCGTGGACTTTTGAAACTGTGCCAAGATGCCATCCTCATCAGTGCAGGCGCCATTAACAGATATACACAGACGGTGAAGCTGAGACCAGAGACACTTACCTTTCACAGCTCTGGGGGCTGGACATCCAAGATCAAGGTCCGGCAGATCCAGTGTTCCACGAGCTCCTGTCCTCTTCTTCCCGCTGAGCCCTCACCTAGTGAAGAGCAGAGACAAGCAGCTAGTTCTCTCCTGCCTGTTCTTACAAGAGCATGAATCCAATCAGGAAGTACTTGCTCTCAACTTAATTACCCCCTCAAGGCCCCACTCCAAATACCACCTCCTTATCTCATTAGGGATTAGGTTTCAACATGTGAATCTGGGGGCCTCAAACAGTCTGTAACATACATTAACACAAAAGGTGGACAGTGCAGTGGCATTTGGCACTTTCTGGGATGCCATGTGCTGGGCATTCTTCCAGGATACCTGTAACTAATCATGCAAAGACTCCCTTAATCCTGCAGACCTGTGAAGTAAGGAGTATCCCTGTCTCATGGAACTAAGGCCCAGAGAGGGCGGTGGCTGTCCAGGGGAGGGGTCCCCAACCTCCAGGCCAATGACAGCACCTCCGTCAGATCAGTGGTGGCATCAGATTACAAATAAAGAGCAACAATAAATGCAACGAACTGAAACCACACCCACCCCACCCCTGGTCTATCTTCCACAAAATCAGCCCCTGGTGCCAAAAAAGGTTGGGGACCACTGGTCTAGAGCACAGGCAGATCTCAGATTTAAACCCCTTCTGCCTGCTCCAGGATGGTCTCCCGCTGCTCTGTCACCATGCCTTCCTGTCTGGCTCCTTGAAGGTGATGTCAGTGTCTCTGATCTCATATATCCCATCAAAGTGCTTAGAGTGCTGACCACAGAGTCCTTCCATCTCATCATATACTTAGGGAAAGGGAGTCAAGAAAGAGAGGATGGCTTCCCTCTCCCCACCGCAGGCCATCAGCACTGTGGTCCCCGCCCACTGGCACTGGTCTCTGCTCTGTGACAACAGATCTGTAGGATATCAAAGAGCCCCAGGCAAAAATATCTTCCATTCCAGGGCTGTTATGTACCTTGAATTCCTCCCAACAGTCCTCAGAGCTAGAGTTTTGTTAAAGTGCAAACACTTTAATAAAAGGCAAGCCATCTGGAGTCATTATCTCCTATTGACACTGCAGCCCTTTTGCTCTATGAACGACCCAGCCCAGCCCTAAGACTGCCGACATGGCCCCAGGACCAATTATTTCAGAAAGAAGAGAAAAATTAGGAGGATGAACTGTAATTTAGGATTCCACCCAAGAGCCTAGGGCCAAAGGAGGCCCTGGAATGCGCTGCAGCTTCATGGATGGAGTGTGAGGGGGAGGTTGGGGAGCGCTGAAAGCAACAGAGATTTTCCTACTTCAGCATTTTGCCAGACACCTGTGGGGTGAGGCATGAGAAGACGAGCTTGGGACCAGGCAGGGCAGGGACAGCCAGCCACAGGCTGGGGGTCCCTATGTCCCCAGGGAAACCACTCGAGCTTTCTGGATCTCCTCCCACTGACCACACGTCGGGGATTTCAACGGTTCCCTCCAAGGGTCGTGAACAGGAGCCAGTGTCTGTCCACCGTGCACGGGGACAGCCCCTTGTGAGCCGCGCCACCCCCGCCGGGAAGTCTGGGCACTGGGGACGGCCAGGAACCACGAGTGCCCGCCTCCCTCCGCCCCCTCCCAAACCCCAGGGGCGGACACACGTGGATGGGAGGCCCTCGTGGAGATGACTGCTATGACTGGTTTGCTGAGTCTGGCTTTTGACCGCGAACCTGCTGACGAGACGCCCTTGGGGTTCCAGGAGGCACGAGATGGTCAGCCCAGGACCTCCAGACACTGGCGGCCCCGGGAAGGCCAACTCCCCAGTGCAGAGTCCCCCTGAGGCCGACTGGACCTTTCACGAGTGGACACACGAGCTACACCACGACAATGGGAAACAGAACCCCGAACACAAGAGATGGTGTCGGGGGCCGCGGAGGGTCCACTTAGGTCGTCACCGGCAAAGCCCCTTCACAACTCCCAGAAAATAAAATAGCACCTGGGTGATGAAATAAGAGTCTGACTTTGTTTCCCCTGTGCTGAGTCTAGTCGGCCGGCTACCCAGGCACCGCGTGCAGAGACCTCGCACCACACACCTCCAACCAGGAAACCTGGTGCAAAATGGCGGCCCGACACCTCAGCTCAGGGCCGTGTGCAGAAGCTCCGCCTCCAACACGCAGTTGACGATGGAGGGGCGGGCCATATGAGCAGAGATGCTCTGCCCCCTGTGCCGTGATCTGGCGTGGGAGCCGCAGCTGCACCTGCGCAGTAGGTGAGCACTCCCACCCCCTTGCCTGCGATTGGATCCCTACAGAGCAGCCCCACCCACGGCCTGACCAGAGAGCACGTGATGTACACCCTCCTATTGGCAGGAGGACCCTTGTTAAGGCCAGACTGAACAGGGTGGGCAATGAGACCCAAGTGGAATGTCAGAAGGGATTTGGGAAGTTTCCTTCCACAGGAGAGATTAGGATGTCCCCAGAGGAGCTCAGCCCTGAGAAACCAAGCTGCATCCAGGGTCAATGTGGCGAAGTCCTATAGTCTGAGAACCCTCCACAATGGGCTTTTTAGCCAAGGGGGAGGGAGGTAAGACCTTGCCCTGCAGCAGCCTGGCACACATGGGTGGGAGCCGGGCAGCCCAACAGTTCATAAGGCCAAACCGAGAAGTTACTCTGGAAGCAAACCAAGTCTCAACAGATAACAGCCCAAGAACGAAAGAGCTCCGGCCACCCAGAAGCCAAACCACAGGGAGAGGATCCAAGGCCAAAGCCACACTGAGGTCGGAAGGCCAAGGTCTCCCCAAAGAGAAGCAGGACAAGGGTAGACCAGGAGTGATTCTGAACTCCACAAGCCAGGGACCCACACCTGTGGCTCCTAGTGGAGTTACACTAGATGCTTAACTGGCACACTTACACCTCTTGCACCTGCAGAGTGGGATAAAACATCCTTCTCGTGCCAACAGCACACCTGCTGTTCCCACAGATGACCTCTGTATCCAGGGAGCACAAATTATGAGCATCTTGCCATCCTGGAAGTGATTTCATTGGTATAGATTCATACTTTTAGAAATAAAAATGGCTCTGCACCTGATGCTCAATATCACAGGTCCTCCCCTCCTATCCCAACACCCCCCACCCCACCCCCCAGCAGTCAGTTATGACACAGGAGGCAGAACCAGCTCTGTGTTACTGAGAGGGGTTACTCGATGTAATCACAGGGTGATATAAGGATTTTAAAGACTAATTTTAACTATAAGTTTTACCCCAGGTACTGACCAGACAACCTAAAATTTACTCTATATTTGGTTCCTGTGATGGCAGGGAGTAGGAGAAGATCCCAAAGGTTAAAAAACACAGTCACACCTGCAACAGGGACATAAATCTACCGATGGAATCTGTAGGGTTTAGGGGAACAAAGTCTATCAAACTCAAAGAAGAGTGGGTACTACCCTCCAAAGACAGGACAGTCTTTTCAATAAACGGTGTTGGGAAAATTGGGTATTCACCTGCAAAAGAGAGAAGTTGGACCCTTACATTATACCTTATATAAAAAATAATCCCAACTGAGTCAAAGACTGAAACTTAAGAACTAAAAGTATTAAACTTTTAGAAGAAAACATAGGGAGAAGCTTCATTGCATTGGATTTGGCAGTGATTTCTTGGATATGGCAACAGCAACAACAAAAATAGATAAATTGAACTTCATGAAAATTAAAAACTTTGTACATCAAACGACACTATCATCCGCATGAAAGGCAGCTGACAGAATGGGAGAAAATATTTGCAAATCATCTATCTGTCAAAGGATTAATATCTAGAATATGTAAAGACTTCTACAACTAAAAGACCCAAACAAACAAAACCCAATTTAAAAAAAAATTGAGCAAAGGACTTGAAGGTTGTTTCTCCAAAAATATACAAATGGCCAGTAAGCACATAAAAAATGCTTAGCATGATGAGCCATCAGGGAAGTGCAAATCAAACCACAGTCAGATGCCACTTCACACTCCCCAGGACACCTACCGTTTTTTAAAAGAGGTGTGTGTAGAACAGAGAAAAGAGAGTGAGGGCAAGGATGTGGGGAAATTGGAACCCTGGTGCTTTGCTGGCAAGAATGTAACATGCAGGCCCTGTGGAAAACACCACAACAGTTCCTAAAGATACTAAACACATAATTACTGGAGTGGATTGCCATTCCCTTCTCCCATGGGAGCTTCCCGACACAGGGATCAAACCCTGGTCTCCTGCATTGCAGGCAGATTCCTTACCATCTGAGCCACCAGGGAAGCCCATGATTACCACACATTCCAGCAATTCCACTTCTGGTTTATATTCAAAAGAATTGAAAAGAGGGACTCAAAAAGATATTTGGACACCCATGATCATGACGGCATTGTAGTATTCCCAATAGCCAAAAGTTAGAAACAACCTAAGTGTCCATGGAGAGATGAGTGGATAAAGAAAATGTATAAACATGCCGCAGCATAGTATTCAGGCATAACATTCTGACACAGGCTACAACGTGGATGAACCTTGAGGTTCCTCATTGAGGATAATACGCTCAGTGAAAAAAGCCAGACACAGAAGGACAAATATATGAATCTACTTAACTGAGGTACCCAGAGTAGTCAAACTCATGGATACAGACAGGAGAAAGGAGGCTACCAAGGGCTGGGGAGGGGATTGTTGTCGTTTAATCGCTAAGTCGTGCCTAATTCTTTTTGAGACCCCATGGACCACAGCCTGCCTGCGAGGCTCCTCTGTCCCTGGAATTGCCCAGGCAAGAATACTGGAGTGGGTTGCCATTTCTCCTCCAGGGGAATCTTCCCGACCCAGGGATCAAACCTGCAACCTCCTGCATTGGCAGGTGGATTCTTTACACTGAGCCACCAGGCAAGCGATGTTGGGGGCCGGGGGGGGGGGGGGGGGTTGGGGTGGGGGGAGGATAGAAAGTTAATATTTAATAGAATTTTTCTGTCTGAGATGAGGAAGTTCTAGAGGTGGATGTGGGATGATGCTTGTGTGGTAACGTGAATGTACTTAACGCCATTGAACTATCTACTTAAACGTGATTAAGATAGTATATTTTGCATGTGTATATGTATATTTTACCACAATAATAAAAAAGGAATTGTACTCTGTAATCAATAGGCCTCCCCGCACTCCCCCAGGAATTCTCTGATCTCTGAATCCCCTAGGCCTGCAGTGTTCTCTGCCTTGGCCTCAGGCTTGGAGTGGAAACCCCACAGGGCTGAATCCGGAGGCGAGGGGGACAGTCTCATCCAGAAGAATTGGGGAAGGCTGAGGCCACAGAGAGAAGGCTTTTGAAATGAGCCCTTTGCAGCTTTGAGACTTCACTCCTCACCCTGACTTCCCCAGAGAGAAATTTGCTCATCCAGTGGCCCCCCGCCACCAGTCTGGTTCTCCCTCAGCTGCTTTTCCATGTCTGCTGCCTCAGACATGATGTCAAATTAATGTCAGACTGTCAGTCCAATATTGTGCCCAACTCTTCTTCCTCTGTCCTCTTCTGGGGTCTCTGCTCCTGACTTAGGCTTGTGCTAAAGGATTCTAACGCAGCCAGACCACGGTTTGGGAAGGCTGTCGGTAGGTGTGCCTCAGCACCCACCTCATCCATCACCCGGGAGGGGCTGGGACTGCATCCTGGCCAGCGGTCAATGGCGCTAATGGCTTCCGGTCCATTAGGGGCGGAAGGATTCCAGACCGTGCGCGGCAGCAGCAAATTACTTAGCCCCGCTAGGCAGAGATACTGGGAACGCTCCTCGCAGTTTCTTGAGTGCTCACGATGGGCCACAGTGGAAGGAGAAGGCTTCTCTCTGGGCCCTCTGATTGCTCTGTCCTGGGCCAGCCCCCTCCTCCTCCCTGGTCCTAAGGAGAGGACGCTTCACAGAGAGCTGCCCCATGAGGAGACTTTCTCATCTGCTCCTTGAACAAAACTGTCTGTCTAAACAGTCACCTTTCTGTACCCCAGACTTCCTAGTGCACCCGGTATCGCATCGTGTTTCACTCCAGAGTACCTCATAGTTTCCAGGCAGCAAGATCCTATGGACCATGTTGTATTCACTTATACCCATCTTTTAGCAGCTGTGAGATATGCAAATCTTTGTCTCTAGTGCTGTCATAATCCAAGATCCCCAAAGCAAATGGAGAAGGGGGCAACAGTTGGATGACATCAATGACTCAATGGATGTGCCTTTGAGCAAACTCCAGGGGATAGTGTAAGACAGGGAAGCCTGGTGTGCTGCAGTCCATGGGGTTGCAAAGAGTCGGACACATCTGAGTGACTGAACAACAACAACAACCAAAGCAAATGTGGGCAAAGCCTGGAATTTCCCTGCCCTCTGGGCAGCAGCTTTTGGGAACCTTAACAGAATTGAACGAGAAAGGGCTGGATTTCATCTATGTTTCAAAGCCAACAGCTTTGAGCCCTGACTCCCTACGTCTATCTGCTGCCACGTTAACATCATGCTGGCCCTGCCCCACCTCTCAGGTATAATAATGGGGTTTTGAATGGTTGGATTGCAGCTCCAGGATTAAAGCTGAGCTGAGTAACGTAGCTTCTGTTAAGGCATGCCCGCAATAAACAGACTGTTCTTCTCGGTAGAAACCAAAGCCCAGACAGAGTTCTTTTGCTCGTGGTGAATCCTGTCCTCAGATCAATGCTAAAAAGGAAATAATCCTTTCTCTTGTTTTTTTAATAGCAGTGACCTTCCCAACTCTAGAAACTAAGCATTAAAATGACCTCATTGAAATTTGCCATAAATACTACAAGCAAGGTAATACAGCAAAAACCACCACCCTCCCCAATGCCAACTAAAAATATTTTGAACAATTTTCTCACTGTTCCAGCCCGAGGTCTTTCACCCATCCTATCTGCAAAGCAAAGCAGAATTTTGAAGACTGTGAACTCCATGACTCAGACATACCTGGATTCATATCCCAGTTCTGGAAATTACTGTGGGGTGTGGCAGTTATAAACATGTCATCCAAATTTAAACATTCCTCCATCAAGAGTTGAAGTCTGTGTTAACTACTCTTGAATCTAGGTTCTTTGCTTGACCAAAAAATGCAAATGAAGTAATGGTGCCAGTTTCTAGAGCCACACCCTAAGAAAGCAGCAGCCTGTCTCTGTGGTTGTTTGATACCAGTCTTGATACCTTTTCTGTGAAGTAGCCAGAGAAGACTCTGGGGCTTGCCATGGCCAGTGAAAAGCCCCAAGAGGAAGTCAAGACAGAGGAGACAATCATATTAATGTGAAAGTAGCAGGGGAGGATACTTTGGTGTCATGGTTTAAGGCTCAGAGGCATTACCACTTTAATAAAAGCCTAGTGTGAATGGCAGGGTTTGTCCATGAAGCAGATCTGATTCTGATTTGATGGTCAGTCAATCAATGAAACAGACATACCTGCACAGCTGTAAATGGACGATGAAGATATTTCTGGTGTGTCCTGGCAGCAGACAGGAAGTGTCTACTAAAGAGAGGACCTACTTTACTGCAGAACCAAGAAGTCACTCTCCATTAAAAAACCACGATTTGGTTCCATTGCATACTGACTGCTGCGATCTCGTTTTCTCTGGTGTTTCATTTCCCCTCCCCCTTTTCTTTGTTGTACATGAAGTAATGGGAGTATGTGCACAAGCATATTGGTTTTTTTTAACTAATTGGTTAATGGTATATTTTGATCAACATCAAAAGGAATGAGGTGGGGGAACTACTGCTTCTGTGAAAATTGCCCCTTTCTCCATAACTGGTATGCTCATTCAGCTCTTCTGATGCTAGGAATGATTGAAAGCAGGAGGAGAAGGGGACAACGAATGATGAGATGGTAGGATGGCATCACTGACTCAATGGACATGAGTTTGAGCAAGCTCTGGGAGATGGTGAAGGACAGGGAAGCCTGGCATGAGGACAGGGAAGCCTGGCATGCTGCAGTCCATGGGGCTGCAAAGAGTCAGACACGACTGAGTGACCAAACAACAGCAACAGGCCCGTTTCACAAAACAAGAACAACAACAACAACAAAAATCATTGCATACATTGTTTGATTGGAGAAGTTTAGTGTTTTTCATCCTCATTATAAAATCAAGAACAATGTATATATATATAGTTGTATGTAGCTGTTGCAAGTAGAGAGCTTTGTCGCTGTCAGGACAAATTACTTCAGAAGAAGTGACTCCTAGATAGTTTTCTCCTTCAAGTAAAGCTTCTTGTTTAAATGCACTTCTTGGATTTTTATAAAACGCTTTTATATTTCCGCTTCTCAGCTCGAGTATAATTAACAGGAAAATGAAAAGTTGCTCACGATGCTGTCTTCAGATCTCTGTTAAATAACCTTATTTTAAGGAAAACTAAGGCAGAAAGCCTTCCCCAGATGCTCTTCTTCGGAAGAATTCTACTCCTCGGGCTATTTCTGAACAGGCTTTCAGCAAAAACGATTTCAGTCACAGCATTTGTGAATTTTGAATTTCTTCTTTACTGGGAATAATTAGGAGAAGCATGAAATGGAATTCAGAAATAGAAAAGAAAGATGATGTGAAGAAAGAGTAGCAGGAATTCTGCCCAGAAGCCTTGGGAGGAATGAAGGGAGCTTGGAAGGGCCTCTTGCACTGCAGACAGTGCCTGCCTGGGGAGGAGACGATACTCAGAGGGGCTCAAGTGCTCCCCCGGGGACAGCCAGGCTGCACTGCAGTCACCCCAACCAAAGTGGAGCTGAGGGGTCTTCTCTTCTCGTTAACAGGAAACTACAAACAGGGATTTCCCTGGTGGTCTGGTGGCTAAGACTCCGAGGTCCCAATACAGGAGGCCCAGGTTCAATCCCTGGTCAGGGGACTAGACCCCACATGCTGCAACTAAAAACCCCACAGGCCACAGTGGAGACAGACGATCCCAAGCGCCACAACTCAGACCTGATGCAGCCAAATAAGTTAATTAAATAAGTAAATATTTTTTTAAAAATTACAAGCATGCAAAATAAAAACGAATTATATATTTGTCATAATGAACATATACAAAGAAATCCTATGGGCCCCCACACCCCAGTTTCAGCAATTCAACAATCATCCACTCATGGCCAAACTTGTGTTTTCTGTAAACCAACTAATCCCCCACCCCAACCCCAGATTCTTTGGAAGCAAATTCCAGGCATTATATGATTTCACCCATACACTTTGTGGTTTTTTTGGTTTTTTTTTGTTTTTTTTTTTTACACTTTGTTTTTTAATAGAAAATTTTATTGATATTTCTTCATGAAGTAGTAAGCAAAACTAAGAAATATACAGCCTAAAACAAAGTGACCTAAAATTTTTGTGACAATTATACATTTATAGCCAAAATAAAAATGAACAGTTCTTAATGATTAAATAACTTAAAAATTTTTGCTCAATAATTTATCTGAAATTAAGCCAATATGAGGCTAATTGGGAGAATGTCACTTTATCCTTCTCCAAAGAGACTGTCATCCCAGTAAAACAGTGGTTTGGTTCTGCAAGATTCTACAATTTTTTTTTCGCAGCATGAAGGGAAAGAAGAAGAAAATAGAGTGTTAGCGTATTAGTCGCTTAGCCATGTCTGATTCTTTGCAACCCCATGGATTGTAGCCCGCCAGGCTCCTCTGTCCATGGAATTCTCCAGGCAAGAATACTGGAGGGGGTTGCCATTTTCTCCTCCAGGGGATCTTCCTGACGCAGGGATGGAACCCAGGTCTCCTGCATCACAGACAAGTTCTTTACCGTCTGAACCACTGGGAAATAGCAGAGCTGACGATCAAAGAATCAGATTCTGCTGACCCTGGAGCAGGGAGACAAGCTGACTTGGACTCGTCCTGATCAAGAGTCCACGGATCTCACTGGGAGGAAGTGGGTGATTCAGCCCAGGGCAAGATGGCCAGCAGGTGAGATGCTCGGAGGAAAGTGTGTGCCCAGCTCATGCCGCAGCTGACCGTTGAGAGGTCTAAAGGCTCTCATTACATCAGAGAGCAGGGGCTACAGATGGCTGGGCTCTTTCCAATACAGGGAAAGTTGTCCACGTGAGTCTGAACAGCTCCTTAGACAAGAGGAATGTATGGGGCACAACCGTGTGTGTTCCTTTCTGTCCTGGCAGAATTGCCAGAACAACCACTCAATTCCTCCCAGGGGGATCCGTGGACTCTTGATCAGGACAGGTCCAAGTCAGCTTGTCTCCCTGCTCCAGGGTCAGCAGAATCTGATTCTTTGATTGTCAGCTCTACTATTTTCCAGTGGCTCAGACGGTAAAGAACTATTCTGTGATGCAGGAGACCTGGGTTTGATCCCTGGGTCTAGAAGATCCCCTGGAGGAGGAAATGACAACCCACTCCAGGAACTAAACAATTCCTTGAAGCAATTCCTGCTCTAAGCTGTTCACTGACTCACAAGCCAGGTCAATGGGGTACTGTCCACTCAACTCACAGCTCTATTGGTGTCTTACCTCCAGTTGGCATTTGTTTCTGTTTGTTCGTTTTTAAGATTTTTTTTTTTTTTTGATGTGGGCCATTTTAAAAGTCTTTATTGAATTTTTAGGTTTCTCTTGTGGCCCAGCTGGTAAAGAATCTGCCTGCAATGCGGGAGACCTGGCTTTGATCCCTGAGTTGGAAAGATCCCCTGGAGAAGGGAAAGCTACCCACTCCAGTATTCTGGCTTGGAAAATTCCAAGGACTGTATAGTCCATGAGGTCGAAAACAGTCGGACACAACTGAGCGTTTTTTGTTTGTTTGTTTTTAAGATTTTTTTTTTTTGATGTGGGCCATTTTAAAAGCCTTTTTGAATTTGTTACAATACTGCTTCTGTTCTATGTTTTGGCTTTTTGGCCATGAGGCATGTGCCATCTTAGCTCCCCGACCCAGGATCGAACCTGAACCCCCCTGGATTGGAAGGCAAAAGTCTTAACTACTGGACCACTAGGGAAGTCCCTGGCATTTAGTTTCAAGTCCAGCTCCAAAAGAGCACTTTGTATAAGTTTAAGAAATTGGGCATACACACCGAGGAAACCAGAATTGAAAGAGACACGTGTACCCTAATGTTCATCGCAGCATTGTTTATAATAGCCAGGACATGGAAGCAACCTAGATGTCCATCAGCAGATGAATGGATAAGAAAGCTGTAGTACATATACACAATGGAGTACTACTCAGCCATTAAAAAGAATAGATTTGAATCCGTTCTAATGAAGTGGATGAAACTGGAGCTGATTATACAGAGTGAAGTAAGCCAGAAAGAAAAACACCAATACAGTATACTAACACATATATATGGAATTTAGAAAGATGGTAATGATGACCCTGTATGCGAGACAGCAAAAGAGACACAGATGTATAGAACAGACTTTTGGACTCTGTGGGAGAGGGCGAGGGTGGGATGATTTGGGAGAATGGCATTGAAACATGTATACTATCATGTAAGAAACGAATCACCAGTCTAGGTTCGATACAGGATACAGGATGCTTGGGGCTGGTGCACTGGGATGACCCAGAGAGATGATATGGGGAGGGAGGTGGGAGGGGGGTACAGGATTGGGAACTCATGTACACCTGTGGCGGATTCATGTCAATGTATGGCAAAACCAATACAGTATTGTAAAGTAAAATAAAAATTAATTAATTAATTAATTAAAAAAAAGAAAATTACTAATGATGTCAATTAGAAGTAATAACTTATAAAACTGCAATAATTAAGACCATGTGCTATAAACACATGAAAAACAGGTCAACACTCTAGGTTTAGAAGTAGATCTGTATACATATGGGAATTCAGTATACAATAAATCTGGCATTTCAAGTCAAGGAGGAAAAATAGTTTATTCAGTAACTGGTTTGTGGACAAATTATCTAGAAAAAAATTAAGTTGAATCTGTATCCTATGCACTAGAATAAGTTCCAGAGGAATGACAATTACATTTCAATAAAGCTTCCTTGGTGGCTCAGTGGGTAAAGAATCTGCCTGCAATGCAGGATACACAGAAGACCCAAGTTCAATCCCTAGATTGGGAAGATCCCCTGGAGAAGGAGATGGCAACCCACTCCAGTATTCTTGCAAGGGAAATTCCATGGACAGAGGAGCTTGGCAGGTTACAGTCCAAAGGACTGTAAACAGTTAGATATGACTGCATGACAAAGCTGAAAAAATACATTTGGGGTGAAAAAATGAAATCATTCAGCTACCAGGGCATGGTACAGGAATCATGAGCAATTTGTTTTTATAATAATTTCCCTTAGAAAAGGAAAAAACCTTCTATATAGAATACAAAACCTAGAATCTGTATCCTGGGTGATAAAGAATTGGGCTGGCCTGTCTCCAGTTCCTGGGAGGTAACCTTTCAATACTTGAAATTTCTTCGGTGATAAGAATGTCTGTGTCATCCTTAGTGGACCCCAAAAGTTTATACTAAGGAGATGACTCAACTGAGGGCTTCCAGAACAGGAAGACCAGCAGGTGATTAGAGGGCTGGCTCTTTGAGTCACGTGTGTCAGCCAGCCTCGGGATGGATGGGACAGGGAGCTAGAGGTTGAGTTCAATTGAGTGGCCAGTGATCCAGTCACTCACACCTACATGATGAAACCATGGAAACTCAGGACACCATTGCCCAGGGGAGGCCCCCTCACTACCAATCCTCAGCATGTTGTCACGCGTCACTGCGCCAGGAGGGTATGTCCTGGCTTCACAGGGACAGCACATCGGGGCCCCTCCCAGATCTCGCCCTCCATGTCTCTGCTTTAGACTGGTTTTGATTCGTATCCTTTTTGCTGTAATAAAACTGAAGTTTAAAGAAAAAACTGCATAGCACTTTCCTGAGTTCTGTGAGACATTCTGGCAAATTATTGAATATGAGTGGGGCATGGAGAACCCAAACTGTTGCCCATTGGCCAGAAGTGTGGAGGCCCTGGTACATCTGAAGCCTGGAAAGAGACAAGACCCTCACCTTCAAGGTTTGGCCTGACTCTGTAGTTGGAGTCAGAAGTCATGACACCACTAACAAAGAGACTAATAACTGCTTACGTTAAACTCAAAAATTGTCTACATGTGAACAATGTAGAAAATACAAGAAGAGTGTGGAAATACAAACAGGGAAAAATGTTTGCACTCATACAGTGGAGAATGACTATATTTTCTAACAAATAAGGATTATGTTCAATACAAAAAAAAATTACAAAAAGATTAACAAAAAGTGAAATACAAAAATCTTTTAAACTTATAAAAAGATACTTAATACCACTTTATAATAAGAAAAATGCAAAATGATACTTCTTTTTAAGAAATTCTTTGTTTTGCTTTGTTTTTTGAGTGCACCACATGTGGGATCTTGGTTCCTAAACCAGGGATTAAATTGACTGCCTCCTGCAGTGAAAGGGTGGAGTCTTAACCACTGCACTGCTAGGGAAGTCCCAAAATGATAATTCTTAAGACATCATTTTTTTTTACCAACCCCAGGTTGGGAAAGATCAGAAGTTTGGATCACAGATAGCTTGTGGGAGAAGCTGGAGCTGTTTCCTCACCCTTCCTGGTGGAAGGTCCATCTGTGAAACCCCCAGGAAAGGCAGTTTGGCAGTGACTTGCATCTGACCTTCAGCCCAGTGATACTACTTTTGGAAATTGATCCTGCAGCTAGACCTGTCCACATGTAAAATTATTTATGTACAAGCTTCTTTATTTATTTAAGACAGTGCTATTTCGAACAGCGAAATATTGGAAATAATCTATATGTTCATCAGTAGGAGAGAGGTCGAATGAACTAAGCAACATCCAGATGATAAAATGTGTATCCAAACAATAACATGAAGTAGGAAGCCTCTGTGTGCTTCTTTAAAACACAGCAAGTGAAAAACAGGGCACACGAAGTGGGTGGTTTGTGAAAGAAGTGTGCCTGGAGCAGACAGGATGCCTGTCTGCTCCAGCTTTCTTAAGAAAGTGCTGCAGGCTGGGGCTTAAACATCAGACACTCATTTCTCACTGTCTGGAGGCTTGAACATGGATGTCACAATGTTGGCAGGGCTGATTTCTCCTGAGCCTTTCTTTCTGCTTGGCTATGGACACCCCTCTGTCTTCACATGGTCCTCCCGCTGTGTGTCTGTGTCCTAATCTCCTCTTCCTGTAAAGACATCAGTCATTTTGAGTTAGGGCCTTCCTGTAAGACCTCATTTTACCTTGCTGTTGTTTAGTCACTAAGTCATGTCGAACTCCTTTGCGACCCCATGGACTATACCATGCCAGGCTCCTCTGTCCATGGGATTTCCCAAGCAAGAATATTGGAGTGGGTGGCCATTCCCTTCTCCAGGGCATCTTCCTGACTCTGGGATCAAACCTGCATCTCTTGCATTGGCAAGCAGGTTCTTTACCACTGACCCACCCATATGACCCCATTTTACCTTAATCACCTCTTTAAAGGCCCTGCCTCCAAAAGCAGCCCCATGCTGAGGTACTGGAGATTAGGGTTTCAACATATGAATGGAGGGGTGAAATTCAGCCCCTAACAGGGTTTTTAAAAAAACAGGGAAGCTGTAGACACAGATACATGTTTGTGTATGAATCAAATACCTATGGAACATACACAAGAAACCGTTAACACTATTTGCCTCCAAGGAGGGGATATGAGTGGCTGGAGGACGGGGGCGGGAAGGGAGAGGTCTCATTCCTTATCCTTTAGAACATTCTGGGTTTTGTATCATTATTTAGATTATGGATCGAAAGCTATACGAGTTTTTGAATTTCAAATCAAGGAGTTGAGTTGGCATGTGGGACTTCGGACCACATCCAGCATTTAATGGGAAGGCTGTTTCTCTGTTGATGAAAGAAGTAGTCCTTACATTCTTCAAAGACAATAATTGCCTGCCTGGCATTTATGTGCTGGCTACTGGGAGCCAATGTCGTCACAAGATGAACACGTCCTATTTTTAAAACAAGCATTTGGACATTCATCTATTCTCAGAGTCCAATTTTCAGTGGCAACAGCATTTTCCTGTCGCTAACTTTAACACGGAGGATAACGTGTTTGTAGCTGACAGCTATCTAACAAATAGTAAAGTATGGTGCGTAATGATATATGTTTACTCAGACTAAAATGTATGTATTTAGCTAAAGCTAAATAATACAGCCTGTATTGCCACAAGATAGAGAAATAAAGCAGAGCTTTAATAAATCTCAGTAATAGTAAATTTCCCAATTTCTTTCTCTTAAGAAGTTGAAAAGATGTATCATATAGACGATAAGACTGATAAATTCACCAGTATATTTTCAGGGCTAAAAGTAGCAATGAGTAAAGGGTGTAGTCCTTCAGGGCTAGATGTTTTCAAGATACGTTCACCCAAAGTTTTTTTTAATTTTTATTTATCTCTTTATTTTTGACTGTGCTGGATCTTCACTGCTTTCTCTAGTTGCGGTGAGCAGGGTCTACTCTTCATTGGGGTGCTTGGGCTTCTCATTGCAGTGCTTTCTCTTAGTTGGCAGAGCACGGGCTCCAGGCATGTGGGTTCCATAGTTGTGGTGTATGGGCTTAGTTGCCTCATGGCACATGGGATCTTCCCGGACCAGGGATCGAATCAGTGTCCCCTGCATTGCAAGGTGGATTCTTTACCACTGGACCACCACAGAGGCCTCAGAGGTTTGTTTGTTTGTTTTTAATGTTTATTTATCTGGCTGCACCAGGTCTTAGTTTAGGCATGGAAACTCTTGGATGTAGCAATGTGGGGTCCAGGTCCCTGACTAGGGATGGTACCCAGGCCCCCTGCATTGTGAGCTCAGAGTCTTAGCCACTGGACCACCAGGGAAGTCCCAGCTCATTTATTCCTCGTAAATACGCTTTGAAGCTTAAGTTTGGGCTCATATTTTACAGATGAAAAATGTGAGTCAGTGTAGCAGGAAAATGGCCAGCAACAATTCTGAGTCTTCTTACACTGTTTCAGCCTTGCAGCAGCCTTCAGAGGCTGTTTGTTTGGTATTTGTATCTAGAAATATTGCCAATTTGCATAAACTGGTCCAACTTCAATTTAGCCAATGGGTCTGCCCAAATAGCAAGAATATGGAATTCAGGAACCAAATTATGAAGTTAAAAAGCACACAAGAGAAGGGAAAATCTCCAACAGTACATGAGCACTCATTTACCGAGTGATAATTGCAGTATGCAAAGCGTTTTCACACAGCTTGTCTCATTTAATCCCTACCATGGGAAATATGTAGGCCAGTTCTTAACACAAACCTTCAAAAGAGCATTATATTAATAATATAAAATCTTTAATAAAGACTAATGTAAAGTCTTTTATAATCTGTCTATGCCATGGAATGCTTCAATATATATCCACAGATGCACCTAAAACCCTACAAAGTGTAAAACCTGGGTACATGATAGAACCCCATAACAGAGGAGTAACTGAACATGAAAAGGTTCATTTTCCCAAGAATTAAACATAGAGCAATCAGCTCTGTAGCGCTGGAAGGCAGTCGAAACCTCTCTCCAAGGTCCTGAGCACCTGACCGGGTGTCAGCCCACCATCCACTCAGCAAAATATAATGGACTCCTTAGCTTTGGTTACCAAAGATCTGATTGCAACTGTGACTGCAGGGTTCACCTGAATTACCTACAGACTTGTCAGTGATAGGAAGCAGGTCCAGGAAATAAAATAAACTAACCAAAACTGTTCTGCTTCCATGCTTAGCCTAGACCCAAGTTCTGAAATAGTGGTTTCTAACTTTTGTTCCCTAAGACATCCTGGGTCATCTCCAAATTTCACAGAGTCAGCAAAACGGACCTTGGCACACCTACCTGGATTCTCTTATTATTATTTTTTTTTTTTTGTACTAGAAAGTCATGACCAATACCTAGACGTCAAGTCACTTTGCAGAATGCCAGGAAAATGGAGTTTTAGGGGTTTTTAAAAAATATTTGCTTGTTTATCTTTGGCAGAGTTGGGTCTTGGTTGTAGTACATGGGATCTTCGTTGCAGTGCAAGGGCCTCTCTCTAGTGTGGTGCCCGGGCTCCAGAGCTGCAGGCTTAGTTGCCCTGCAGCGCTTGGGATCTTAGTTCCCAGACCAGGAGTCAAACCCATGTCCCCTACATCGGAAGGTGGATTCTTAATCACTGGGCCAGCAGCAAAGTCCCCAAACTGGAGTTTTTAAAACATCATGTGTATACTCATTATGTTTCATTCTGCCTGTCAAAGAGAAATATAGCATTGTGGTAACTTATTTTGGAAATAACACTGATGGACTTACTTGTTGACAGAAGTATCTGAAGAACTTAATAGTATTTATTTACTCAAATAGTCTATGTTGACAACCTGTGCAAATCACCACATGATAAGACAATAAGATAATCGGGAAAACCCTGTCTGCAGAGTCACAGGGACTTAGGTTGAATCCTGACTCTGCCACATACTACCTGTGTCATCTTAAGCAAGTTACATCACCTCCCTGGGCCTCAGTCTCCTCATGTAAAATGGTCACATGATGTCACCCCTCCAAAAGAGGTACTGTTCTATCTCAAAAAAACTGGAAGGGAAGAAAAGGCAATGAAATGGACCAAGAATATTTGGACACATTTGAGACTTACCTTTCTGTTTAAAAAAAGAAGTTCTATTTCTTTTTGACTGTGCTGAGTCTTTGATGCTACACACAGGCTTCCTGTAGTTGTGATGAGCAGGGGATACTCTCCAGTTGTGGTGCTTGGGCTTCTAATGGTGGAGGCTGCTCTTGTTGCGTGAGCACAGACTCTAGGTGTGCAGGCTCAACAGTTGCAACTCGAGGGCTCTAGAGAGTGGGTCAGTAGTCATGGAGCACAGGCTGAGTTGCCCCGTGGCACGTGGAATCTTCCTGGATCAGGGAAGGAACCTGTGTTCCCTGCATTGACAGGTGGATTCTTATCCACTGGACCACCAGGTAAGTTCTACATTTGATACGTATTATTTATTGTTCACTTCATTTTACTGACCTTGAGTTTCCATATCCTGAAAGCCTTCGTGCCTTCCTTACATAGTTATTGTGAATTCAAAATGGGGTAACACCCATGAGAATTCCCTGGAAACTGTATATGTTGTTAAAACCCATTCCTCACTTTCTGTACATTTCCCCAGTAATGGCCAGAATTGTTGCCTCCAAAGATGACCCCCAGTGACCCACATTCCCAGCATTCCTGCTGGGAGGGTCCCCCGTCACACTGGATCTGGACCAGCCTGGAACGCCATCAACCAGGAGAACACAGGAGGAGTGATTGGGCCAATTCCAGCCCCCAGAGGCTGCAGGCACACACCTGTCAGCTCAGCTCATGCTCTTGTAGGGGCCTTGAGCGGAGTGTGGGAGGTCTGGCCACCTCCACACCTGTACAAAGAGAGGGGTGGGGGAATGGCTGCCCCACTTGCTGGCTGAGCCCCAACTTCCCATCGTCCCCCCTGAGGCTTCACGGGCAAGAACCACCCTCATGGGTGTGACTGACCCGGATCTCTCCAGCCACCGTGGACTGAGCATTCTGCCTCTGTGGACCAGTCTCCTCCCCAGCACGTGAGGCTGGAGGGGCCCCTTTATGCCAGGGAGTGCCAAGGGGAACTGGGAATGGTGGTGCTGATTCAGTGGGTCACGTCGGTTAGGACGAGCCTGAGCTACCATGGTTCACACAGACTGTCACGAGTTAATGGCACAAGATCGCTGGCCATCTGCCCCTGGGATCCAAGCAGCAGCCTAGCAGGCAGAGGTACGCCATCTACTTACTTGAGGGGAGGCTGAAAGTCTGCGAAAGGAGCAAGTGAAGAGCTGGGAGGAAGGAGAGATGGGGAGGATAACCAGGAGGCTGTGTGTGTACTCCTGGCCTGCAGGATGCCCCACTGTGCTATGATGTCTTCACAGCCACCCTCCAGAGATGAGACCCAGTCCCGATTTACAGTTGAGGAAATGTAAGTCACAGAGCCCAGGGACACAGAAACTGCAAGAGGTGGCGGGAGAATCGGGCCCAGGCCGCCCCAGCCCACAGGGCAGGCTGATGTGTCCACAGACGTGGGGCCAGCACTTGACCTTACCCAGGCTTCCCGAAGCCTTGAACACCCCCCCCCCACACCCCACACACACCAGCTGGAATGTGATCCTGTACCCATTGTTCTGACTACACCAGGAACTGACAAAACTTCTCCCTCTTTTTTTTTTTTTTAATTTTTATTTATTTGGCTGTGCTGTGTCTTCGGAGAAGGCAATGGCACCCCACTCCAGTACTCTTGCCTGGAAAATCTCACGGACGGAGGAGCCTGGTGGGCTGCAGTCCATGGGGTCGATAAGAGTCGGACACGACTGAGCGATTTCACTTTCACTTTTCACTTCCATGCATTGGAGAAGGAAATGGCAACCCACTCCAGTGTTCTTGCCTGGAGAATCCCAGGGACGGGGGAGCCTGGTGGGCTGCCGTCTCTGGGGTTGCACAGAGTCAGACACAACTGAAGCGACTTAGCAGCAGCAGCAGCAGCAGCTGTGTCTTAGTTGTGGCACATGGGATCTAGTTCCCTGACCAGGGATTGAACCTGGGCCCCCTGCATTAGGAGCAGAGGGTCTTAGCCACTGGACCATCAGGGAAGTCCCCACGTTCTCTTGCCGGCACCCCCTCCTCCACTGCCCCTGTGCAAACATCTCTAGTGAAGGCAGGTGGCAGAGGGATGGGAGAGGCTACCCAGACCCCAGCCTCGCTCTGCTGCCAGCAGCAGTCCTCAGGCCTTGGTTGCTTTTCTGCCAAATGCATCTGGTTGACCCCAGAGAGCTTGCAGCCCTGACAGCCCACGATTCAGGAACCACTGCCCGAATGACTCCCTCTCACAGGACTGTTGTAGCCCATGTGGAAGTTATTAACCCCAACTTGTTGTTGTTTCAGTCGCTCAGTCGTGTCCAACTCTTTGTGACCCCATGGACTGCAGCCCACCAGGCTCCTCTGTCCATGGGATTCTCCAAGCAAGAACACTGGAGTGGGTTGCCATTCCCTTCTCCAAGGTATCTTCCCGACCTAGGGATCGAACCCCAGTCTCCTGCATTGGCAGGCGGGTTCTTTACCACTGAGCCACCTGGAAAGCCCAACTTGGCTCTATTTAAAAATGACACACCAGAGATGTGTTCTTAGAAATAAGCGTGTGTGATGAACAGCAGATCTGACTTCCAAATATGGAAACATTAAAATAAACACAGTGCACCGAGTGCAAGAACCTCACAATTGGCCACGAATATCACAAACACCCGTCAGGGAAGACAGCAGCCATCTAACTGGCAGACCTGCAGCTGTGACTCACACCCGCCAGGGCAGGTGTGTTCCCTTCACTCAGAAATCTCAGGAAATCTCTCCATTCAGCAGCCCAGACAAATGGTTTCAGCACTCTGCAGCACACACACTCCCCAGACAAAGGGCAGCACGGTGCAGGGAAGATTTATTAAGGGAACAAAACACCCAAACCTGCTGATCTTACACCACAGGCAAACCATGCCCTTTCTGAGCACCATATACATTTCTTCCAATGCACATCCATGTACCAGCCCCATACTTCCCTGTGGGTGGTGGAGATGGGCACCCTACCTGGCCTCAGTGTGCAGCCCCCGGGCCTTGACAAGCAGCACACGATATAGGGAATCACATCAACACCCTTCACACCCGGTTCCGAAACCAACAAGACCCGGAGGAGAATCAGCAGCCGATTTCTACTTTACAATCTTCTCAAGTCTTTAGCAAACTTGGCCAAATTCTTACAGCAATGGAAACATAGAGAACAGACTTGCGGACACAGGGAAGGAAGGGGAGGGTGAGACAAATCCAAAGAGTAGCATTGAAACATATCCACTACCATATGTAAAATTAGTTAGCCAGTGGAAATTTGTTGTGCAATGCAGGGAGCTCACATCCGGTGCTCTGTGACAACCTTAGAGGGGTGGGATGTGGTGGGAGGTGGGAGGGAGGTTCCAGAGGGAGGGGATATACGTATACCAATGGCTGATTCATATCGCTGCTGCTGCTGCTGCTGCTGCTGCTAAGGCACTTCAGTCGTGTCCGACTCTGTGCGACCCCCATAGACGGCAGCCCACCAGGCTCCCCCGTCCCTGGGATTCTCTGGGCAAGAACACTGGAGTGGGTTGCCATTTCCTTCTCCAAAGCATGAAAGTGAAAAGTGAAAGTGAAGTCGCTCAGTCGTGTCTGACTCTTAGCGACCCCAAGGACTGCAGCCTACCAGACTCCTCCGTCCATGGGATTTTCCAGGCAAGAGTACTGAAGTGGGTTGCCATTGCCTTCTCCTGATTCATATTGATGTATGGCAAAAATCAACACAATATTGTAATTATCCACCAATTAAAAATAATTTTAAAACATTAAAAAAAGATCTGGCCAAATTCTTAGTTTCTTAGCAGAGCAACAAGAATGTTTGACTCTTCCCAAGCTCTAAAGAAACCACGGAAATTGCTCAACAACCAGGAATAGAGGGTGAGTGTGGAGGACATCTTAGAAAATCAAGGGTGTGGGCTCCGCTTGTCCTTGCCTCAGGTCAAGAGCCTGCATATCCTGGGGCCCCGGCTCATCACCAGGTGCTAGGGGCATCATGAGTTTAGGGTCCCTCGATAGCCCCTGTCTGTGATCTGGGAGGACGTGCCAGCTGCTCTCCTGTCCCTCATGCTGAGCACAGGGGACAGCCAGCCCTCAGCCCTCAGCCAGCCCCTTCCTTCCAATCCATGTCCTCCTCCCCATACCCCAGCACACATACACACACACTCGCTCACTCACACAACTCCAGGAGACAAATGAGCAGTCAGTTTAATTCTCTGCTCTCAACAAGATCGCACACCAGATGGGAGGCCGGCCTGGATAGTGCCGAGTGCCTGGGAGGGGAGGGGCAGGTGTTTGGGGGGCTGTCACCATGGCAACAGGAAGAGCACTGCTGAGGTTTCTATTCTGGTGCTGCCACTAATTACTACGAATGTTCCATCCGGCCCTGTGATCAGCCGTCCCCAGAGCAGCCTGTTACCGGCAGACGCTGGTTTTCTTCTCTAAGAAAGTTAGCCAAAGACCACAGTTGTGTTTGGTTGTTTTTCTTTTTGAAAACACTGACAGGTTTAAGGATGCTTTGTTTTCACACTGTATTGTAAGAGCTCAGATGCCTTGAGATTCTCTCCAAACAAACATCGTTCGGTGGAATTAAAAGGCAGGCCCAGTAGCATTAACTAACTTCGTGTTTAAACACGTTTGGGCCAGGGTGGGGAGACCACTGTGTGCTCACTCAGGGGGAGAGAGAGACTTAGCAGGTGTCTCTCCCACCCCCGACGTTACTGAGTGTGTGGAGTCAGGCTGCTCATCACTCAAAAGCCAATAAACAAGGCAGGGTGGTAGAAAGGAAAGTTTGCTTTATTTCAGACACTGGCAACTGGGGGGAGGGAGGGTGGCGGACATCTGTCCAAAGGCTGACTCCTCCCACCCCAACAAGCAATGGGTGAGAGTTTTTACAGGCAGAGTCGGGGTGGGGGGACCTACATGCAAAAATAGCATAGTCATCTCTAACAGTCATCTTCAAATCAGTCATCAACGGTATGACCAGCAACATCATGGTTGTTTTAGGTACAGTTCATCTTCAGTTCCAGGGTCCGTTTGTTCCCGTTTCTTTGCAGCCAATTATTGGAATTATGGCAGCTCATGTCCTGGGTATAGTCTGGTCACTGTGTGGTTAACTTCTCCACCTAGTGTTTTGGTATCTATGAGACAGCTCACAGGATATGGCTCAGAATATTATCTATAGCCCTTGAGAAAGAACTGAAGGTCCTTGACTATGCTTAATGACTACATTATTATTATTTGGTCTCCTTGGACCGCTTTCCTTTGTTTCCACATTGCTCGCTTCTCTGATTAAACTTGTTCTTTGACTGAAGTTTTCCACAGACAGAAGGCAGGCAGGGGACGTGGTGGGGGGCAAGGACCATAGAGTCCTGCTCCGTTTCACTGACAGCTAGAGCCATAGGAGATTCTTTTCGGAAGTCAACTTTCCCCTGTTTATACGTTAAATCTTTTACTAAGATTCAGCCCAGAAAGCTTAGGCTTGACATGTAGCCATCCTTCAAAGCCATGCAGGATTGGGTGGGTTTGCTGAGGCTCTGGGAGCAAATGTAAGACCAAGTTTCACTGAGAATAACAATTCAATCTATTTCTTCAAATCTATATTAAGTCTGTTCTATTAAGGTTTGAGGCAGCTTTACCAAAAAATACATATATTTAGAGACAAATACCTGTGAGAGTTGTTGTCAGAAAAACAAAAGGTGGGAAAATAATGAAACTGGGATGAGAAAATATGCACCCTTGATGGAGGGGGAAATGCCATATTGTGAGATATTTATTTGTTCCAGAAGCTAAAACAAGCCAGATCGTCACAGGAAGCACAGGGACTGGAGGGAGTGATTTCGTTTCTCCCCATGGAAAGGTTGTTAAAGAAAAACTGTTGATAGCACCCTTTAAAGAACAGTCAGACAGACTTCATTCAGGGAAGTGTGGTGAGGGGTGAGGGACCACGGCAGTGGGGTTTGTAATGGGGGGAGGTTGGTCTCAACTCCAAACACAAGGAAAAGGGAAATTTATAGCCAAGGAGTAGGATGATAGAGGAGGAGGGGTCTCTGGGCAGCCCACACGTTTCTTAACAAGTACCTCAGAGCCATCTCTTATCTGAGGACGCGAAACATGTTGACTCCAGTCACGGCCCTCAGAGGATTGAGAGCCTGCTGTCGGAAATCGCCGTCCACTGTGGGGTCCAGCTAGTCCTGCAGGGGAGCCGTTCTAATGGGGGAGGGCCCGAGAATCACTGTATCCCTGACTGGGAACCAAGGGGGTGTCATTTTAAAAGAATATTTATGGGACTTCCCTGGTGGTCCAATGGTTAAGACTCTGTGTTCCCAATGCAGGGCACTCGGGTTCATTCCTTGGTCTGGGAACTAGACCCCACATGCCACCACTAAAGATCCTGTGTGCTGCAACCAAGACCTGGCACAGCCAAATAATTAAAAAAAAAAAAAAAGCATATTACTATAATACAGTGTTATATTTAAAGTCAGGGAAAAAAATTTTTCAAGCCAGAAACAAGAAAAATGTCAACAAGCTTCCAGGCTCTAGAGACACACAGAAGTCAGTAATTCCCAACTCTGTAAGGGGTGTAATCTTATCTTCAAGGTATGTGAAATTTCTGTTCATCGAAAGGATGAAGAATCAAAAGCAACAAGGTGAACTGTTGGTCAGTTGGTTTAGTAAAGGAAATGCAAAGTGTCAAAAAGAAGCCACATTTTTGAATCCCAGACTATGCTCTGGGGGCTGTGTCATTAAGTCCAGCAGTATCACTAATTCTAGAATTTATTCGGAATCTCAGGGGACCTCAAATAGCCAAGACAGGCTTGAAAAGCAAACGAAACAATGGAGAATCTGCACTCCTTATTTCAAAGCTTACTACACAGCTGCAGTAATCAAACAGTGTGATGCTGGCATGAAGACACACACAGAGTGACCGAACAGAATGGAGACCCCAGAAGTTTGCTTTTACGTCAAGCGACGCTCGATAAAGACACTGTCACAACTCATTCCTGCCTCCCAGAGCTCTCAGGAGGTTCTCACCACGTGACACAGTCCACAGCGAGCTCACAGCCTCAACGAATACAAGCTACACTCGTGGCCTCGACGACCTCGTCTCTGTTGTCTCCCTAGGCACTCAGTCTCTCTAATTCTGAGTAAGCCCCATGCAAACCACCCCAGCCAGGTCCTCAGGGCCTCAGGGTACTGAAATCGCCCCAGCTGTCCTTAAACCAAAGACCTGCTGCAAAAAGAAAAGAGAGATCTCTTGGCTTCCGTTTCGGATTTCAGCGATGTTTGTTTTTCCCAAAGCCCTCCTGACCTTTGCTGGTGTCTGGAACCTGATATCCCCTGCAGATTAGCTCGTCCCTGCTCTGATGAGGAACATGAGAGAATAAGCTCACTTCTGCAGCAACTGCACTTTCAGTCTGTTTAATGGAGATAAAACACAGGTTCTCATTTATTAACTATAAGCCATTGGTTCACAACTGGGGGTTGGATGGGGGCGATTCCCCCCACCCCAGAGGGGACATTTAACAATGTCGGAAGATATTTTTAGTTGTCACGGTATAGGTAAGGGCTATGCTATGAACATCTAGTGGGTGGAGGCCAGAGATGCTGTTATTTAGTTGCTAAGTCATGTCCAACTCTTTGTGACCCCCATTAACGGTAGCCCACCAGGCTCTTCTGTCCATGGGATTTTTCAGGCAAGAATACTGGAGTGGGTTAACAGTTCCTTCTCCAGGGGATCTTCCAATCCTAGGGCTCAAACTGCATTGGCAGGCAGATTCTTTGCTAATAGTGCCACCTGGGAAGCCCAAGGCCAGAGACACTAAATAAACATCCCATGCTGGGGGCAGCACCTTTGGCAAACACCAGCTCACAATGTCAACAGTGCAAAGGCCGAAAAACCAACCTCACCCTAGACTAAAACAGAGAAGAAAGGTATCACTGTTAGAGAAAATGCCCCCAAAATGATAAAATCATGACTCTCATACAGATTAAAAAAAACAAAGGAATTCCCACAATAAAGATTTTATTTAACTCCTGAGGGAAGCAAATATTATAGCCAATTAAAAAAAAAAACCCTGAAGACCCTACTTATTTAATTTATATGCAGAGTACATCATGAGGAACGCTGGGCTGGAAGAAGCACAAGCTGGAATCAAGATTGCTGGGAGAAATATCAATAACCTCAGATATGCAGATGACACCACCCTTATGGCAGAAAGTGAAGAGGAACTAAAAAGCCTCTTGATGAAAGTGAAAGAGGAGAGTGAAAAAGTTGGCTTAAAGCTCAACATTCAGAAAACGAAGATCATGGCATCCGGTCCCATCACTTCATGGGAAATAGATGGGGAAACAGTGGAAACAGTGTCAGACTTTATTTTGGGGGGCTCCAAAATCACTGCAGATGGTGATTGCAGCCATGAAATTAAAAGATGCTTACTCCTTGGAAGAAAAGTTATGACCAACCTAGATAGCATATTCAATAGCATATTCAAAAGCAGAGACATTACTTTGCCAACTAAGGTCCGTCTAGTCAAGGCTATGGTTTTTCCTGTGGTCATGTATGGATGTGAGAGTTGGACTGTGAAGAAGGCTGAGTGCCGAAGAATGATGCTTTTGAACTGTGGTGTTGGAGAAGACTCTTTTTTTTTTTTTTTTTTGGAGAAGACTCTTGAGAGTCCCTTGGACTGCAAGGAGATCCACCCAGTCCATTCCGAAGGAGATCAACCCTGGGATTTCTTTGGAAGGAATGATGCTAAAGCTGAAACTCCAGTACTTTGGCCACCTCACGCGAAAAATTGACTCATTGGAAAAGACTCTGATGCTGGGAGGGATTGGGGGCAGGAGGAGAAGGGGACGACCGAGGATGAGATGGCTGGATGGCATCACTGACCTGATGGACGTGAGTCTGGGTGAAATCTGGGAGTTGGTGATGAACAGGGAGGCCTGGCGTGCTGCGATTCATGGGGTCGCAAAGAGTCGGACACGACTGAGCGACTGAACTGAACTGAAGAACAATTTATAGATTAGGTGTGTTGAAGTTAATATTTAAATCGAGGCAAAACTAGGTTTCTGCTGGGGTGATGGGGAAGGTAGCAGGCTGAACCTATGTCAGACAGGACAGCATGTGTATCCATCAGCCCCTAAAACAGTGCAAAACTGTGAAACAGCTCTTCTAAGACCAGGACTACAAGGAAGGGTGTGCCACAGATAGTGTGAAGCCGAAACACAAGTGCTTCCCAGGAGGAAATGTTTGCCAGGTCAAGGTCAGGTTTAGAGCCATTTGGGGATTACAGGCTAACTGGAAGAAAAGTTTCAATGTGAGAGCACTGAAGTCTCTTCCTGTGCTGTGCAACAGAGCCAAGCCCCAAGGCAGGCCCAGATTCATTAGAGTCCGAAGTTAACAGGCTCACTGAAGTCTCACCTGCTGACAAGCAGATGGCATTCAGCCGACGTGGGGAGGACAGTTCCTTGACAGGCTGCAGGCTTAGGAGTTCTATCCCATTGTCAGAAACGGAGCCTCACCTGAGTGGAGTGGAGCTTCTCGAATTCGAACACGCATACTGATCACCTGGGGTACTCTGAAAATGTCAGTTCCAATTGGGAGATCTGGGCTGAAGTTTGACATCGGGGGTTTCTAATGAGATTAGACTGCTCATTTAGCGACACCCTATGAAGAGCAAGGGTTAGAGGGAAGAAATGTCTTTATCAGGAGGTGAGAAAACTCTAGACATTAAACTCCCCACATAGGTGTGATGACAGATCTCACCAGCATCCTGAGCCAAGAAATAAGCCTTTGAAATTCTGCAAACACCCAAAGCTGAAGTTCCAATACTTTGGCCACCTGATGCAAAGAGCTGACTCATTGGAAAAGACTCTGGAGCTAGGGAAAATTGAGGGGAGAAGGAGAAGGGGATGACAGAAGATGAGATAGTTGGATGGCATCACAAATTTAATGGACATGAGTATGAGCAAGCTTCTGGAGATGGTGAAGGGCAGGGAAACCCGGCGTGCTGCCGTCCATGGGATCGCAGAGTCAGACACATTGAGCTACTGAACAACAACAAACACCCGAAGCAACAGAATTTTCAAGACCCAGAACCAGACCAGGTTCTAGGACTCCCTCTGGTGTGAAAGACAAGCACACTGCGGGGGTGGGGGTGGGGGTGGGGAAGTTGCTAGTAGAGGGAAGGCTTAAAGAGCAGGATAAGAGGAGGGAGACGAAGGGCTGGTCTGGTAAGCCAGGCTCCTCCAGTGTCAGCCAGGGAGCAGATAGCCACCTACTTCTCTGATCTCCTCCAGACCAGCTGTGTGGACCTCCTTTGGGAGCAGCGTACTCCGAAGGTGGGCAGGGCAGTTCACACCCTCACTGTGAGTCATCCAGAAGCATCGCTTGGTGCCTGTGGGCATCCAGAAGATTCCACCTACCGACAAGTTCTCAGCTGGAGAAATGGAGGATGACTCAGCTTCCACCTTCCTCTCGGCAGCAGCACTCCTCCTCCCACCAGCACCGAGGATGCGACGGGCAGACTGCCTCCAAACATGGATTGGACTCTACTTGGGACACCTGAAGCCAGAGCTGTGAATTCGACTCTTTGCGACCCCATGGACTGAAGCAGGCCAGGCTCTTCCTTCACTGTCTCCTGGAGTTTGCTCAAATTAATTTCCATTGAATTGGTGATACTATCTAACCATCTCATTGTCTGCCACCCCCTTCTCCCTTTGCCTTCTATCTTTCCCAGGCAGCAGGGTCTTTTCGGGTGAGTCAGCTCTTCATATCAGGTGGCCAAATTATTAATAGTAGAGCTTCAACTTCAGCAATTGTCCTTCTAATGAATATTCAGGGTTGATTTCCTTTAGGATTGACTGGTTTGATCTCCTTGCAGTTAAAGGCACTCTCAAGAGTCTTCTTCCATGTCTTGACTATCATAAATAGTGCTGCTATGAACATAATGGTACATGTATCTTTTCGAATTAGAGTTTTATCTGGATATATGCCCAGGAATGGGATTGCAGGAATATATAGCAACTCTATTTTTAGTTTTTTGAGGAACCTCCATAGTGGCTGTTTTCCACAGTGGCTGCACCAACTTACATTCCAACAGTGTAGGAGGCCTCCCTTTGCACCACATCCTCTCCAGTATTTATTACTTGTAGACTTTTTGAAAACTTCTTTTAAATAGCACAATTCATCTAAATATATTAATAGATTATCTGACAATATTTTTATTCGAAATATTTACTAGTATTCTATTATAGTTTTATAATTATGTATTTTATTTATTATATAATATAGTAAACAAAATAAACTTCTAAATAGAACTTTAAATGGTATTTATTTTAAAATGAGAGAACGTTCATCATTTTGGAGGCATTTTCTCTCCACTAGGGCCAGTACAAGCCAGACCAGGCTGAAGTCAGCAGCAAGACCATGTCCCAGGGGTGCCCTTGAAGAGGACTCAGGGGATTCTTGATGTCTTCCCCCACCCCACCTTCACCCTCCCCAGTGAGTTCACCAACGCAGACCCTTCAGTGATGCAGTTCCCACAGGGACCCGCCCCACCGGGTCTGATGACAACCGCAGGTACTGAGATTTTCAATCCACTCATCTTTCAGTCAGCCGACTTCCAGACAAGAGCTTCCTTGAGAAAGTCCCTGATGCTAAAAATGACCCTTTTCTTGGTCCACAAATTACAGGTCTCTGTTCCCATGTCTGATACGATCACCTTCCTAAGAGGCTTACGTGCCCCATGCTGCCTTCTGCATCCGCCGGCTCAGATCTGAATCCTTGAAGGAAAATGGGCACGTGTATGTGAGTGCGACCCTCCTGCACAGGGAAGAAGGACGCGAACTCCCAGGTCAAGGGGAGACACAGAGATTTCAAAACCATAGTGCTCTACACCGTAGCATAACCCTCAGCTCAAAGCTGTTTTATCATCTCCTCTCAATCTCTTAAAAATATCATGAAAGACCTTCAGCCCTTGGTTTGTAAATCAGAGGACAGTGTTTATCACTTGTGTCAGAGGCACAGACTGCCTTTCTTCCACGTGGGCAGGGGTGGGGGGAGGCGTGCATTACTGGGTGAAAACCAGTCAGTGGCTCACTTATGCCTGACTCTTCGTGTCCCCATGGACTGTACCCACCAGACTCCTCTGTCCTTGGGATTCTCCAGGCAAGGATACTGGAATAGGTTTCCATTTCCTACTCCAGGGGATCTTCCCAATCCAGGCATTGAACCTATGTCTCCTGCATTGGCAGGCAGATTCTTTACCACTGAGCCACCTAGGAAGCCCAACTTTTAAATAATTGGCCCCAAATGGCCAGAACTTAATTAACAATGGACAGCTTTCCTGATTTTTGTGCCTTATTTTGTGCCTAATTTTGCAACCTAGGACCAACTGGAGGAAGCCAGGTCTGCACTCCTGGCCACACGAGATGTCTAGTTAGCCTGCCTACACCCATGCCTGCAGCCTCCAGTCAGGACACCCCTGAAACCTTCCCGTTTTCCCACTAAGAAGCTTTTTCACTCCTCTGCCTGCCTTTGAGTCTCTGACAAAACACTAATGACAATGGCTGACGCCCTTGCAAGCTGGACTAAGTAGCTTTCACTCATTCTCATTCATGTGGGCTTCCTTTATTTCCACATGAGAAAGGGGTAGGTTAGGGGACCAGTCTGGCCCCAGTGTTTTGGAATTCTACAGGAACTTACATATTTATTCAGCAAATATTTACTGTGCAGCTAGTTCATTCCAAGCACTGTGCTGGATGCTAGTGTTATTTGGTGAGTGTCCCGTCTCGCTAGGGAAAATGTCATAAATCGAATAATTATCCAAACAAATGTAAAACTGCACTGTTAGCAGGAGCCTACGGTAGATGATCTCATTAAAGAGGGTGGGGAAGATTTCTCTGAGATTTACACTGAGATATTATACTAACACTGAGATTTGAAGGGGATGAGAGTTTACCGGGTGAAGAAGAGGAAAGAGAAGCAAGGTGCCAACCAAGGTGACTGGGTGGAAGGAAGCCCAGAGCATATGAGGGCCCAGGGCAAGGTGGTCCCGGTTGGAGCCAAGAGCAAGAGGGTGCTGCCAGATGCAGTTAGAGGGCCAGGAACCAAATCACATAGGACACACAGGTATTTTGTCTCTATCTGAAATAGCGATACAGCAGCCAACACTTACCGAAAGCTAACCACACATCATTCACACTTCTGAAGTCTTTAGAGATATGTTACATCTGTAATAACATCTGTGACTTATTAAAAGTCAAAATAGTAGTAAGAGGTGAATCAGACTGGTTGAAGTGGAGAAAGTAGACAGATTTGTGAACTTCAGGGAGTAAAAATCAGAGGACTTGATGATAAATAAGATGTCAAAAGTGAGAAAGGGGGAGATTTCCACTAGGATGACTGTAACAAGAATAAAAAAGGAAAGTGACAAGTGTTGGCAGGGATGTAGATAAATGAAAACCCTAATAGGAAGGTAAAACGGTACAACCACTATGGAAAGTGGTTTGGCAATTTCTCAAAAAGTTTAACAGAGTTATCACATGACCCAGCAATTCCATTCCTAGGCACATACCCCAGAGAAGTGAAAACATGTTTTTACAAAAAGTTGTCCATAAATGTTCACAGAAGCATTACTCACAATAGCTGAAGATAGAAACAACTGAAATATCCATCAGCTGGGGAATGGCTAAAACCTGGGGTGCAGGCATGTTATTTGGTCACAAAGAGGAATGGAGTGCTGGTACATGTTACAATGCGGTGAACCTTAGAAACATGTCGAATGAAAGAAGCCAGGCATGAAGATCACATACGATTCCAGTTATGGGAAATGTCCCAAACAGGCAAATCCATAGAGACAGAAAGCAGACTAGGGGTTGCCAGGGAACAGGGAGCTGGAGGAGTGGGGAGTGACCGTGATCAGGTACCTGTTACCCTCTGGGGATGATGGGAATGTTCTGGAAGTAAAAGTGGTGGTATTCACACAGGGGGCTTCCTAGGTGGCTCAGTAGTAAAGAATATGCCTGCCAATGAAGCAGACACGAGAGACACAGGTTCAGTCCCTGAGTTGGGAAGATCCATCCACTGGAGAAGGAAATGGCAACCCACTCCAGTGTTCCTGTCTGGAAAATCCCGTGGGCAGAGGAGCCTGGCGGGCTACAGTCCATGGGGTCGCAAAGAATCAGACACAACTGAGCACGCCCGAGCACATGAATGTACTAAAATCCACAGAATCGTATACTTTAAAATGGTGAGTTTCATGTTGTGTGAATTTTATCTCAATTTAAAAATTGCAAAAAAAAAAAAGAAGAAGAAGAAGAAAAAGAAAGAAGTGGAAAGTTTTCTCTGACTAATTACAATCAGAACACAAGTGGAGATGGGATTGGTCCGAGTAAATGGCAGTCAGATGTGGACGTGGACTGCTCCATCCCCTCCCAGCAGGTGAGCAGCTCTGTCCAGGTAGGCAGGAGGGCTGCCGAGAGCCCGTGGCGTTAGGCGGTGACTTGATGGCTCAAGATGTCACCAGTGGGGACCTGGGAAATGTTCAGGTGTTGGGGGATGCTGTGGCAGGTGCCTTGGTGCAGGTGTTTAGAAAGTACAGGTTGAAAAATGCCTATGAAAACGGCAGTCTGGGCTGGATGCCGCTGAGCTGTTCTGATGCCCAGCAGAAGAATGAGAGACTGAGGCCTGTCAACTCAGGGTCTCTGTGACAGTGAACAAAAGGGCCTTTATCTCTGGCAGAGGAAGGACAGACCCAGGCGGGATGAGGGCTAAAGACCTCATTGTTGGAGTCCTGGCGCTCTGGAGAGGTGTCAATGCTCAGCCAAGGCAGGGCCTGGCCAAAAAAACCTGGGACCTTGACATGGGGCCAGCTGGGTGGATGCCTTTTGTGTGCTGATCTCACGGTGCCCCAGGTCCCTCCCTAATGAGGGGATGCTGCAGAGACACCACCCCCCTCCAGAGGACAATAGGTGCCCCCACCCCCACCCTAGGGAGCAGCCCCGCCTCTTCTCCTGGCTCCCAGGGTGTGTATTAATGTGAAGAAAACAAAAATTTCAGTGAGAAGGGCTGCTTTTTAAAACAATCTGGGGAGCAATCAAAAACACCCTTGATCTTGCTCCTAGAAGATAAAGCTGTGATGCAATGAAATTAGCCTCTTATGAAAATGAACAGCTTACTCCTCAAAAGTCACTTCAAGACCCTTGTCATGTGCTTCTCAACTCAAAGTCATAACCTTTGCCCAAAGTGAAAAGTGAAGTTGCTCAGTTGTGTCCAACTCTTTGTGACCCTGTGAACTGTAGCCCACCAGGCTCCTCCATCCATGAGACTCTCCAGGCAAGAATATTGAAGTGGGTTGCCATTTCCTTCTCCAGGGGATCTTCCTGACCCAGGGATTGAACCCAGGGTCTCCTGCATTGTAGGCAGATGCTTTACCATCTGAGCTACCAGGGAAGCCTCACCCCATTTCTGGCCTTCTGAGACAGCCCATAAGATTCCTCACTCCAGGCTGAAACGCCCTCTGTTTGCCCTGATTCCTCTGTTAGGAACACTGAGGTGTTCTCGCTCCTGCGTTAGGTCTGATACACTTAGCTTTGCTTGATTAACAAGTGTTTTGGGTGGTCTCCAGAGGGAGACCACCATCAACACAGGAAAGACCTGGATAATAATTAACACATTAGTCATTTCTTAGTATGGTGCTGGCTGCTTTGGGTTTGGTTTTTACTTTATTCACCTGTGAGGTGTCTGACCTGAGTCAGTTTCAACCAATCCCTTTTCTCAATAGAGACAATGTAGAAACATAAAAGAAATTAATCAGGAAATGCACCAATAAACACACTCCACATTTGAGGCTCAAGGAAACAGTGGCTGCCTCACCCCAGAGAGGAAAGAATGACTGTCGTTAATAAATTTTCTCCTGTGAGCTTCCTTGGATGACTCTGCCCTCTTTCCTTCACCTGGAATCCAATATCCTGCATCTACATTTATCTGGTTGAATAAGATATATCTTGGATAGTTGAAGGCTAACTTTAGGCCAACCTTTCCAGGTTCCAGAATAGTTGCCAAATATGCAATATGTGTACTGGCGATGTGAAAAATGATATCAGCACACTGGGGCTGTTAGGGCACCTGGAGGAAAAACCAGATTTTGATAGGAATGTCCCTTTTCATGGATGCAGACTTCAGCCTTGTTGGCACAAGCCCTCATTGTCCATGTTTGTTCTTTGGGCATCATTGTAGTTACACCAGCAAAGGAAAGAGCTAAATCTATTGGAAGATTTATCTATATATTGATGTTATTCATGCTCAGGTTTTTAAATGAATTTGTATGGGTTTAAAAATGTACTCATAATGAGAAACAGGCATACTTTTCACACATACTGCTTATGTCTCAAACACAAATTCAGCACAAAGTCTACTCCCCACTCAGTAGACAACTGAGTACAAATCAAGGGCCCACAAATCTAGTGCCTTTCCATTGGTTTCCGTTTATTTCATGTCTCATCATCATTTCTTATAGGAAATACGTCCTGAGTGTTTAACATGCATTACTTTTTAATTTATTTATTTTTGGCTGTGTTGGGTTTTCATTGCTGCATGGGGTCTTCTCTAGTTGCAGCAAGCAGGGGCTACTCTCGTTGTGGCTCGCAGGCTTCTCCTTGCAGTAGCGTCTCTCATTGTGGAACATGGGCTCTAGGCTGTGTGGGCTTCAGCAGCTGCAGCTCCGGGCTCCAGAGCACAGGCTCAGTGGTTGTGGTGCATGGGGTTATTTGCCCCATGACATGCGGGATCATCCCAAACCAAGGATGAAACCCATGTCTCCCACGTTGGCAGGTGGATTCTTTACCACTAAGCCTCCAGAGAAGCCCTCCCATGCATTATTCACTGACTCTTCCAGGAAGTCTGTAACCTAGTTACCTGGTCATAGCTCTCAGTACACATGAGATGGTAATTATAGACCCAAAGAGCAGGTGATCAATCCCACGAGTGCAGTCAGCCAGTAAGCGTCCCATTGGTGTTCATCCTGAGATCGTGTGCCCAATGCGCAGTGAGTCCAAACAGACCGAAATGCCAGGGTTTGTTGTAGAGAAAGGTTTATTGCAGGGCCATGCAAGAACGGGCAGTGCGTGCTCAAAAGACCTGAACTCCCCAAGGGAAGTGTGAGTAAAGGCAACATTTGAGGGGAGCGCTACAGGGTGCATGACCTTTTTCTGACTGGCTGGTGGTGAGGTAACAGGGCGATGCTTCTGGAATCTTAATCATCAGCCTTCTGGTTCCAACCAGTCTGGGGCCTGCATGCTTGTGGTCAGCAGGTAGGCACCATCCTCCCCCTGAGTGCGGTGGGGGGGGGCGGGTCTTAGTTCCGGGAGAAGAACTCAAAGATGCACCTCAGATTGTCGTGCGTATCCTTTGAGGAGGAGTTAGGACTGATTTATGGCTGAACTCGTGTTCCCTGACTGCTTTTCCTTGGTTTCTGCGTTCCCTCACTTCCCTGATTAATAACTGCCTGCACCTGCCCATTGGAACTCGGAGAAGGCCCAGGAGACTAAGATTTTTTTCTAGAAACAAGAAACAGGGGACACAGAAAGGCTTTTGTACCCAGGAGGCTCTGCAGTGTCCTGCCTGGTTTCACTAGCAGTGGTTGCTAGGCCTGTAGTTCTGAATGTCTCCCTCATCCCTGCCAAGCAGCTAATCTGTAAATAAACTCTTGAATATTCTCAGAGTGTTTCTATTCTTAAAGCCATATTCTGATTATATTACTCCCCTGATCACAATTCTCCTCTGCCTCCTGAAAAAAGTCCTAAGTCCTTAGAATGAAATTCTACATTTTCCAAAGTCAGAGCCCTTTTTATTTTTCTGGGTTTACCTCCTGCTATTCCCTCTAGCAGTTCAGAGACTCCCAACCAAACAGAACCCATCCACATGCCCTGCATGTTGCTAGCTTCTTCTTCCCCCAGGCCTTTGCTGATGTCTCTTACGGACCGTCTTCCCCTAGCCCCCAGAGGCTCAGCCAGGTGTCATGTTTAGGAAGAGCCAACCCCAGGGCTTCCCAGGGGGTGCTAGTGTATGTCAACGTAGGAGACATAAGAGGTTGGGTTCGATCCCTGGCTCAGGAAAATCCCCTGGAGGAGGACATGGCAACCCACTCCAGTATTCTTGCCTGGAGAGTCCCATGGACAGAGGAGCCTGGCAGGCTACAGCCCACACTGTTGCAAAAGAGTCAAATACGACTTAGCGACTAAACAACAATAATACAAACATATCTTTAAAGAGTTTTAAACGTGCTTAGGGAGAATGATTTGGAGAAAGCAATGGCACCCCACTCCAGTACTCTTGCCTGGCAAATCCCATGAGCGGAGGAGCCTCGTAGGCTGCAGTCCATGGGGTCGCTAGGAGTCGGACACGACTGAGCGACTTCACTTTCACTTTTCACTTTCATGCATTGGAGAGGGAAATGGCAACCCATTCCAGTGTTCTTGCCTGGAGAATCCCAGGGACGGGGGAGCCTGGTGGGCTGCCATCTATGGGGTCGCACAGAGTCGGACACAACTGAAGCGACTTAGCAGCAGCAGCAGCAGCAGGGAGAATGATTGCTCCCCTTGCTTCCCACCCCAGAGATAACCTAGTCGACTGTATCCCACCTGCTCTCTCTCTGCCCTTTGGTAGCTGCCCCCTTCAACCCCAGCTCCTCTCCTCCACCCACTGAATTCCACGGACTTTCTTTGTACCCAGTAATATGGTGACACAGTCCTCACACCCATAAACACACTGTAGGTGTCTGTCCCCATTTTTCCAGCAAAGGGTTTGCAACATTGTGTTAGATCACTCAGATCGAAGAACAAAATAGTTTTGCAGTCTCAGGACTTCACTGAAGGGTGATAAGAACCACTGTTCATAACTCTGTAAGTGTCCAGCCCTGAGAAGCGGAGCCCCGTGTATAGATCGTCAACTTGATTATCCTTCCCTCTGGATTTTTTTGTTCACTCCGTCTTAATTTTTACAGGAATCTGGAGAAGAGAAGCAGAATTCACCATCCCAAAATATGCCTCTTTGGCATAAGGATTATTTTGAGCTGACTATTTTTATGAAGCTGCAGACACAGGAGAAACTCTGAGAACTGATTAGAAGTCACCCTTTTGTAAGAGACATTTATGTTCATAAGAGAAACCTCTGTTTGTAAAGATGTTTCCTTCTATACCAGAAAGAGGATGACAAAGTCTCCAGAAACTCTATCAATGGACAAGGAAGGACTTAAATCTTACCCTCCTTCACTGTGCTTTGCCTGAAAATCTCCCACATCTGGCTCCCCACCCCCAACATCTTTTGTCTTTTGCTGAAGAGGATATTTGAGGTGGTGCTTGGGTCATTTCAGGGAGTTACTCAGTTTCCCTGGCTACCTCCCATGTATTCAGCTGGTGTGCAGGTTATTAGGCTTCTCTTGTCTTTCTCCTGTTAGTGTCTTTTTTTGTTATTGTTACAAGGGCATCTCGGCCAAGAACCTAGAAGAGTAGAGGGAAAATTATTTTTTCTCTCCTACAAAAGCAAGTGTCCACTTTGGATCCATCTCACCTAAACTCTATTAATAGTAGAGGTTGTCTGTAATTCATGTAATACATGGTCTTGTCTTTAGAGTACCAAATAATTTATTTCACTTGTTTTTTAATCACTGAATTGACTTAAGGAAAAGATAGTTTGGGTATCTCAAAACAGCCTGAATTGACCAAAAAGAGTCATTGAAAAATCAGTGAATTTCATGTAGCATATGAGGTTTTAGCTTTGAGTAGGAAGGTTTCCAGAAGTGCCAGAAAGCAAAAGCACTGAGGCATAGGTCCATAAAAGTCAGCAGCAACAAACGCTCATCCTCATTTTAAACCTAACGTTCTTAGACCTTCATGAGAAGAATCCTTGGCTGAGGCTCTTCTCTGAACAGGCAAACGCTAGCAGGTCACCTTCCCATGACTCATTTGACCTCAAAAGACTGCCTCCTGGACTCATAATGACAATCAAGTCCTCCTGACGAACAGGCTGTGACGACACCGGTGGCTTATTTCTTCCTGCACCTGCTTCTGCTACCTTCTAGGTCCCTGGAGAACCAAGAGTGATTTCTGCCGCTCTGAGAAATTATTCTGTCTAGAATATTTGATCACACACCGGAACAGGTGCCAAATGGAAAATAGGACACCAGATGTCCACACAGGCAGCAGGAGGCTGGCCAGAATGAGGTGTCTCCTAATTTAAAGGCCCAGAACCTCACATGAATCCTGAGCCAGTCTGCTCAGCAATCCCACTGTTCTCAGACCTTAGAATCTCAGTGTGCTGAGCAAACTCAGAAATCCTGCACTTCAGCACACTCACTTTGGAGGGTGAGGTTCAGACTGTCTGAGACCCAGACAGGTGAAATAATATTCCCACAGGTTAATCACTAGCCGGGTTAATTACCCACTCAGTATTCTTGACTGGAAAATCCCATGGACAGAGGAAACTGGTGGGATAAACTGGGGTGATAAAGAGTCAGACACGACTCGGCAACTAAGTACACAGTGGCAGATCTGGTTCTAGAAGGAACCCAGGTGAACCGAGGTGTTCTACCTGCAAACTTAGCAAGAGAAAATGATCCTTATTCATTACTGCGTGCGTGCTCTGTCACTTCAGTCATGTCTGACTCTTTGTGACCCTGTGGACTGTAACCCGCAAAGCTCCTCTGTCCATGGAATTCTCCAGGCAAAAATACTGGAGTGGATTGCAGTGCCCTCTTCCAGGAGATCTTCCCAACCTAAGGATCAAACCCACGTCTCCTGTGTCTCCTGCATTGCAGGCAGATTGTTTACCACTGAGCCACCGGGGAACCCCTTATTCATTATTCAGTTCAGTTCAGTCGCTCAGTCGTGTCCGACTCTTTGCGACCCCATGAATCGCAGCACGCCAGGCCTCTCTGTCCATCACCAACGCCCGGAGTTCACTCAGACTCATGTCCATTGAGTCCGTGATGCCATCCAGCCATCTCATCCTCTGTCTTCCCCTTCTCCTCCTGCCCCCAATCCCTCCCAGCATCAGAGTCTTTTCCAGTGAGTGAACTCTTCACATGAGGTGGCCAAAGTACTGGAGCTTCAGCTTTAGCATCATTCCTTCCAAAGAAATCCCAGGGTTGATCTCCTTCAGAATGGACTGGTTGGATCTCCTTGCAGTCCAAGGGACTCTCAAGAGTCTGCTCCAGCACCACAGTTCAAAAGCATCAATTCCTCGGCGCTCAGCCTTCTTCACAATCCAACTCTCACATCCATACATGACCACAGGAAAAACCATAGCCTTGACTAGACGGACCTTAGTCGGCCCTTAGTCGGCAAAGTAATGTCTCTGCTTTTCAATATGCTGTCTAGGTTGGTCATAACTTTTCTCCCAAGGAGTAAGTGTCTTTTAATTTCATGGCTGCAATCACCATCTGCAGTGATTTTGGAGCCCAAAAAAATAAAGTCTGACACTGTTTCTACTGTTTCCCCATCTATTTCCCATGAAGTGATGGGGCCAGATGCCATGATCTTCGTTTTCTGAATGTTGAGCTTTAAGCCAACTTTTTCACTCTCCTCTTTCACTTTCATCAGGAGGCTTTTTAGTTCCTCTTCACTTTCTGCCATAAGGGTGGTGTCATCTGCATATCTGAGGTTATTGATATTTCTCCCGGCAATCTTGCTTGTGCTTCTTCCAGCCCAGCGTTTCTCATGATGTACCCTGCATATAAGTTAAATAAGCAGGGTGACAATATACAGCCTTGACGTACTCCTTTTCCTATTTGGAACCAGTCTGTTGTTCCATGTCCAGTTCTAACTGTTGCTTCCTGACCTGCATACAGATTTCTCAAGAGGCAGGTCAGGTGGTCTGGTATTCCCATCTCTTTAAGAATTTTCCACAATTTCTTGTGATCCACACAGTCAAAGGCTTTGGCATAGTCAATAAAGCAGAAATAGATGTTTTTCTGGAACTCTCTTGCTTTTCCCATGATCCAGCAGATGTTGGCATTTTGATCTCTGGTTCCTCTGCCTTTTCTAAATCCAGCTTGAACATCAGGAAGTTCACGGTTCACGTATTGCTGAAGCCTGGCTTGGAGAATTTTGAGCATTACTTTATTAGCATGTGAGATGAGTGCAATTGTGTGGTAGTTTGAGCATTCTTTGGCATTGCCTTTCTTTGGAATTGGAATGAAAACTGACCTTTTCCAGTCCTAACATTCCATTATTTCAGAACCTAGGGTGAAAACATTTCATTTCCGAAATCATGACCCACTCCTAGCCAATTTCAACAGATAACAGGGAAAAGACTTGAACCAGCTGAACCTATTATAGAAAAGTATGTAATGTTTGTCATACTCAGGGGAGGTGAGGTTTGGATTCTCATTAAGTTAGACTCCAAATTTTTCACCCCAAGAAGTTAGTTGAGAATAGAATCACACACACATTTGACAGTCATGTTATAGAGCTTTCTATTAAAATAACATCTTATGACAACCTGGCTATCTTTAAGGAGGTTAATTATATGAGCAGGTTTCTATGATCAGCTGGATTTTTCTCCCAGATGCTTTGTTAGCCAGCAAACCTGCAGGTCAGCGTGACTTTTGCCACAGGAAAATACCAACCATGGAAGGGAGACTTCCGAGCTGATCCATCAAGGCCTACTGGACTACAGAGCCAGAGAACTATGGTCCTTTAAGGCCTCAGTCATCTCTGGGATAGCAAGATACCACCACTGCAGGAACGAGGGACAGTATCATCACCAAACCAAAATCATGTCCATTCATCCGATACACAGCAAAGCGAATCTGCAGACACCCAGTTGTGGTGAAGGGAAGCACTGAACTCCCTCATGGCTTTCAGGGGACGGTTTTTACATCAACATTAGGAGTGAGAGTTGTGGGCGTGTCCTCAGCTTGCAGACATTCTTCTGATTGGTTGGTGGGGGTGAGATAACAGGGTGATGCTCAAATCTTCATCACTAACATTAGGGTTCCAACTGGCCTGGGACCTGCATGCTGTGATTGGCATGTAGTCACCATCCTCCACCTCGTGGGGTCTCAGTTTCTGCAGAAAAACTCAGAGATATGCGTCCGATTGCTATGCACCTCCTTTTAGGAGGAACTAGCAGTCCTTGCAGAGAAGGCAATGGCACCCCACTCCAGTACTCTTGCCTGGAAAAATCCCATGGATGGAGGAGCCTGGTGGGCTGCAGTCCATGGGGTCGCTGAGGGTCAGACACGACTGAGCAACTTCACTTTCACTTTTCACTTTCATGCATTGGAGAAAGGAATGGCAACCCACTTCAGTGTTCTTGCCTGGAGAATCCCAGGGACGGTGGAGCCTGGTGGGCTGCCGTCTATGGGGTCGCACAGAGTCGGACACGACTGAAGCGACTTAGCAGCAGCAGCAGCAGTCCTTGACCCTGTTGTTCAACCTATCGTTATTTTATTTTATTTTTTTGCTTTCCCACATTTTTGCATCTTCCACTCCTTTAACCAGTAACTATTTAAGTCTGCTCTTTGGAACTTGAAGGCCTAGGAGACGAGAGCTTTTTCTCCAGTCAAGAATGTTATGCCCAGTGTCCGAGTCCCCAAAACTGAGAGAATAAGACGTCCACAGCAATGCAAAAGCATAAAGGGGTTTATTGCTAGCTCGAGCTAGGGCCCAAGTCTCATCCAGCACAGTGGAGTCTTGACGAGAGCCCCGAGCTCTGAATCACAGCTGCTTATATACAGGCGGTCCTTTGTCTCAGCAATAGTGTAGTTGGCGTGTGGTGATTGACTCAACCGCAGACGCGCTGTCTGTAAGAGTGCTAGTCTTTTTCTCTCCCAGATGGGTGGTCTGATGTAGGTGTATGCAAAGGTGTCGACCCAAGTTAGCCGGAAGCAACAAGTTGTCATTTTGGTCTCGATACCATCCGTCTTTGCCCTCCGGACAGTTGGCATTTTCTTGAATCCAGCTTAGATCGAAAGAGGAATACTCGGGGGTCGGGGGCAGGGTTCCCATTTCCGGGGGTGGCAGTCTCACAGTCAATATGGGGGTTTTACAGTCTCTGAGGGCTGCTTGAGAATCCCTTCAATGGCATGGGGAGTGTAGACCAGGAGCTGTTGTCCATACGTTAACGGGTGAAGCCGGTATTCCAGGAATCCTCACTATATCCTAACCTAACTGACCTAGAAACCGATCTCTCCCCACCCCGCTATGCGCATCCGCCTTTGCCCCCTCAGGTACCTCAGCGAGGACACTGGAGAAGAGAGTGCCCTAAAAGAAAACCAGGGGAAGAGCCCACCAGGGAAGAAACACCTTCCCCGGGGGCCCACGTCTTATATGCAGGAGATGATAGCAATTAGGGGGGTCAGGGCTCAGCCCCCCTCCCCGAGTCCTGGGTAACTATACATGTGGAGGGGAAACCGGTCAGCTTCATGGTGGACATGGGGCCCCAATACTCAGTCCTTACTCCTCGTCAAATGAGAGAATTTCTTGAGACTGCTGGGTATTGCAGGCTATGGATCTTGGGGTTTGCTGAAAAGGCCGGGCCATTGTATGAAGGGAGCAAAGAAAGTAAAAACTGGACTTGGACTGAGCCAATGAGACAGGCATTTCAAGAACTTCAGCAGGCTCTGCTGAAAGCCCCGGCCCTTGCTCTCCCTAACCCGTCTAAGCCCTTCCAACTGTTTGTGAATGAAAAACTGAGAGTAGAAAAGGGAGTCTTGACGCAGCAATGGGGGCCTTGGAAGTGACCTGTAGCCTACCTCTCTAAAAGACTGGACCCAGTGGCTGCAGGGTAGCCACCCTGCCTCCGAATCATCGCAGCCACTGCTCTCCTGGTCCATGATGCCGACAAGTTAACGTATGGACAACAGCTCCTGGTCTACACTCCCCATGCCATTGAAGGGATTCTCAAGCAGCCCTCAGAGACTGTAAAACCCCCATATTGACTGTGAGACTGCCACCCCCGGAAATGGGAACCCTGCCCCCGACCCCCGAGTATTCCTCTTTCGATCTAAGCTGGATTCAAGAAAATGCCAACTGTCCGGAGGGCAAAGACGGATGGTATCGAGACCAAAATGACAACTTGTTGCTTCCAGCTAACTTGGGTCGACACCTTTGCATACACCTACATCAGACCACCCATCTGGGAGAGAAAAAGACTCTAGCACTCTTACAGACAGCGCGTCTGCGGTTTCCCCGACAAAAGGCAACTATACAAGACATAGTCCATGCCTGTAAGGCGTGCCAGATGATGAGACCAGGAAAAGGACAGCACACGGGTATAAGGTACCAGGGAGAAAGGCCAGGACAACACTGGGAGATAGATTTTACAGAGGTAAGGCCAGGCAAGTATGGGTACCGTTATCTGTTAGTTCTGGTCAATACTTTATCTGGGTGGGTAGAAGCATATCCCACTAAGAAGGAAACAGCAACAATAGTAGCTAAAAAACTCCTAGAAGAGATAGTGCCTAGGTTTGGGCTGCCGGTAACCATTGGCTCTGATAATGGACCTGCTTTTGTGAGTCAAATTGTTCAGGGACTGGCCTTAGCTCTGGGGACCAAATGGAAACTACACTGCGAATACAATCCCCAGAGCTCAGGACAGGTAGAAAGAATGAATCGGACTCTAAAAGAAACTTTGGCAAAACTGGCAATAGAGACTGGTGGGGACTGGGTGACTCTCCTTCCCTTCGCTTTCTTCCAAGCACGTAATACCCCCTCAAACGGCATCAAGTCAAGACATTAGAGCCCAGATGGAAGGGCCCTTATGTTGTTCTTCTTACTACCCCTACTGCCCTGAAGGTTGATGGCACTGGACCTTGGGTGCACTGTAACCACGTGCGCTGTGCCACTCCGGAAGAACAGGAAAAGGCCCAGAGAGAATAGAAGGTAACACCACATCCCTCCAACCCTTTAAAGATGAAGCTCACCCGTCGACAGGACCCAGACGAATCACCCTGGACCCTCAGATAGAGGAAGATTCCTCTATATGATCAAGAGACAGGGGGGAATGTTGGGACCTGACCTGAGCCATGACAGGCTCGACGGGCCACACTAGGCCTAGGCCTCAGGTTCTTGTAAGCATGAGTCATAATTCTGGGAAGCCCCACCAAGGTCCCCGATGACACCAAGGTCCCCGATGACCCCAAGGTCCCCAATAACACCAAGGTCCCCGATGACACCAAGGTCCCCCCCCCCGATGACGCCAAGGTTAAGTCAGTCACTGCGATGACCCAAGGTTGAGTCAATCACCACACGCCAACTACACTATTGCTGAGACAAAGGACCGCCTGTATATAAGCAGCTGTGATTCAGAGCTCGGGGCTCTCGTCAAGACTCCACTGCGCTGGATGAGACTTGAGCCCTAGCTCAAAGGTTAGGGTTAGGCTCGAGCTAGCAATAAACCCCTTTATGCTTTTGCATTGATGTGGACGTCTTATTCTCTCAGTTTTGGGGACTCGGACACTGGGCATCACAAAGAAGTGGGAACATGGAGGGGCTTGTTTCTGGGAGGGTCCTGCAGGGTGTTGCTCAGTTTCAAGAGGTCAGTGACCACAAGGAAGGTGGCATCAGGGAAAGAGCGTGAAGCCTTTAATTCCTTCTCTGACCCTTGCCAGACATCTGAACAAATTCCTTATCATCTTTGAACCTCAGTTGGTTGTAGTTTGTTGTTGTTTAGACACTAAGTCATATCCGACTCTTTGTGACCCCATGGACTGTAGCCCAGATCTCCTGCATTGCAGGCAGACTACTGTCTGAGCCACAAGGGAAGCTCAAACTGCAGCCTGCCAGGCTCCTCCATTCATGGAATTTCCCTGGCAAGAATACTGGAGAGGGTTGCCATTTCCTTGGTCAGAGGATCTTCCCAACCCAAGAATCGAACCCACATCTCCTGCGTTGGCAGGCAGGTTCTTTACCACCAAGCCACTACGGAAGCCCTTACTCTTCTCTCTGCACTCCCCAGCATCTGAGAAGCAGTCAGCCCCAGACGAAAGTCTGAACAGCCACCTCTCTGGATCACTGTCTTTTGTCCCCCAGACCCTCAGGTTGCTAGTGGTACCCCAAGACCTTTACCCCACTGGTCCTGCTATCCCCTGCCTTCCATCAAACCCCTCTGCTCAAGCTCAGCAGAGAATAATATCTAATCAAATGGGTCCACACTTGATGACTGGCAGCTTCAGAATCCTCTGAGCAGTATGTATATGTTTGGAAGAAGCAGCCCCCAAACCAAGGTGAATCTCAAATCTGTTGAATTGCAAGCATGACAACAAAATCCAAAGAAATTCTTGAGACAATGTAGGAGAAGCCATTATGATGGCAAACTCAGTCCTGCCTCAGGCCCAACTCTAAATCACCAACCAGGAAATGCTTGTTTTCACATCTAAAATTTCTCTGAATACTGCCTCTTCTCACCCAATTTCAGTTGCCAGGCCCAGGACTGGGAGCCCTGGTAGATACAGTGAGGTGATGGTCGCTAAGCCCTTGATGGGAAGGGTCACTTGTGATTCCTGCATCTGCAAGTTAGCTCTGTCTGACCTCCTCTTCCTCTGGGCATGCACTCTCCATCTTTTAGGAAAGAGCTAACCCAAATGATGTCATTGTTTGAGACTGGGCCATTGAGTTCTCAAACCTCCCTTTCCCAGCCTGAGATACAGTGTCTATTGATTCTAAGGGTGAGTGTATTTAATACGTTCTTTTATCCTTCTGGGATGCAGTGAAGGACAGGAAAGCCTGGCGGGCTGCAGTCCATGGGGTTGTAAAGAGTCAGACATGACTTAGCAACTAAACACAGTCCTTCACAGTCCTTCACGGGCCTAGAATTGAGTTCGTGCAGGCTCTTTAGATGGATGAAGGAGTGAATGAATGAATGAAGTTATAAAATCACATTAATATTATCAGTGCCCACCTGCAAGTCTCCTCTTCTCCAGGGACCTGGAAGACCTCATGTCAGCCTCCCTGCCATTCAGGGAGGCGTTGTGGCCGATCCTGACCTGGTGTGCCGCTTCTGGTCTGCGTCACAGATGTAAGCGCTCCGAGCAAACTCGCCTCTCACATAGGCCACCAGCCACCTCACAGCGGGCAAAGCCTCTGTGAGCCTGAGTGACCCTGGGCAAAAGACGAGTCCTACACACCCGCTGACCTGGGCGGCACCTTCACCACAAACAAGAAACCCATGTTTGTTGAAGGATTTTTGTTCTGCAGCCTAACTTGGCCTATTCTGACCAATACAGCCAATGACCGCTTACAGGGGACGACAAAGGCTTGCATACGTTATAAGACACACAAATGCTCCACTATGTGACTGTCCTGTGGCCTCATTACATTAGTCAGGCAGGATCTAAAGGTCAAAAGCCCCTTGGGGGAGGCTGCCCACCTGCAGGTTCACTTGTGTGAGAGCTGGAGCGGTGAGTCAGTGCCCGCTGCACTGCAAGCTGGAATGTGGAAGAGCATCAGGAGAATACGCAAGACACACAGTGAAACCGCGTCACCATCACATTCTCAGAGCCCTGTCCTCGACTGATCTGTGTTTAAATGTTTAAAACGCACCCTATTTCATTTTTAGGTTTTGAAATGACGGGTTGACATTTACAAGAAGGAGCACCATCTGTGCCTCGTTGAATCTGCAGTGTGCAATGGGGTGGCGCCCACTGCACGCCTCCCAGGACACCCTGTTTCTCCTCCACAGACAGCATTTGGCCAGATACGACAGGCAGTCAGTCGGGCAGGGGCAGGAAGAGTCTATTGTTTGGCAGTGCCTCCAAATTTACCTCCTCCAAAAATTCCACTTGTTTTTGGTTTCTGCATTGGCAGCAAATTTTACTAGGATGGGTACCATATGCTCTAGTGTTTCTGAAACCATCCCAGTTTCTAACATTTTACTTGTCTCTGTAACCCATTAAAATGCCCCAGAAATTCCAATATTATAGCATACAAACAACATCTATCAGACAGCTTTTCAACCCTATGAACTGTAGCCCGCCAGGCTCCTCTGTCCATGGAATTCTCCAGGACTGGTTTGCCATTTCCTTCTCCAGGGGATCTCTCTGACCCAGGGATCGAACCCAGGTCTCCGGCATTGCAGGCAGATTCTTTACTGCTGAGCCACCAGGGAAGCTGCTGAAGTGCATGAAGGAGACCAGCTGCTTGGTCGCTGCTGTCTGGGGTCAGTCCCCATGTCTGAAGCACCGTCACCGAGGATCCATCCTCAGAGTGACAGCCTGCGCCCTGTCGGAAACCAAATGCCCAAGGGAGCCCCAGGCATTAGACAATACACCACCCACATTTCCAAGTGGCCCCTGCAGAGAGGGAGGCCTGGAGAGAGCAGGGATGGGGGTTCCCTAGAAAAATGCAGCAGAGCGAGGGCAAGGGACCCCGGGGTGGAGAGAGTGTGGCACACAACGCAGAGCGCTAAGGCATGGACCTCCGCTGAGGCTTCTTTCTGTGCTGGGCGCTGCACAGAATGCTTCCTGTGCATTTCATCTGCCTTGCTTCCCTCCATGACCCTGGGAAGTAAAGCATTGTGCTCCCTTTGCAGGTGAGAAGACCGCCCATGAGTTAAGCGATTTCCGCAGGATCTGCAGCTGGGAAGTGATGGACCCAAGTGTCCTTCTAAAATGCTCGCTGTCTCACTCTCTAAATTGGCCTGGGTCTCAAAGCCCTTTTTTTTTTAATAAAAAAAAAAAGACATTGCATTCTTAAACTTCCAGAGCTGAGAAGTCCGAGATTGCAGTGCCTGCAGACTCGGTGTCCAGTGAGGACCCTCCTCCTAGTTTGCAGATGAAAGCCAACTCTAACAGTAACCTAACAACCCCAGAACCAAAGCTCATCAGTCCAAACTCTGAGATGATAGACTTGAAACCATCAGGAGTTAGGAAAACGGTGTGGCAGTGTCTCCCCAAATTAAACACAGTGTGACCAAACAGTCCAGCAGGTCCGCTTCTAGGACTTGAGGACACAGCAAGGGGATGGCCAGCAGCGAGGGGAGGGGCCTCACCAGTGACTGAACCTGCTGGAACCTTGGCCTTCCCACCTCCAGAACCTCAAGAAAGAAATTGCTGCTGTTTATGGGTCACCCAGTGAGTGGTGTTTTGTTAGAATAACCTGAGCTTAGATAAATACACGAATAAACACATAGTTGGAGAGAGAGAGAAATAATGATGAATTAATTAATCTAATTAATCAATTAAAGGAGATCAAATCAGTCAATCCTAAAGGAATTCAGTCCTGAATATTCATTGGAAGGACTGATGCTGAAGCTGAAGCTCCAATACTTTGGCCACCTGATGCAAAGAACTGACTCATTGGAAAAGACCCTGATGCTGAGAAAGATTGAAGGCAGGAGATGGGGACGACAGAGGATGAAATGGTTGGATGGCATCACTGATTCGATGGACATGAGTTTGAGCAATCTCCTGGAGTTGGTAATAGACAGGGAGGCCTGGCATGCTCCAGTCCACAGGGTCATCAAGAGTCAGACATGACTAACCGACTGAACTGAACTGAATAGATGAATAGATGATAGACAGATAAGTAGGTGACAGATAGATGGATGGATGATAGTTCTGCGGGCAGGACTGGCCTTGGGCACTTCTGGGAGCCAGCTGAGCAGCTTCTGGAAGTCCTGTCTTCACATCTGTGGCTGGAGCTGAGTCCACAGGGCAAGCAGTCAGGGAAGCAAAGATGATGAAAAGTGGGGGAGGCAGGAGGCCCTCTTGTTGCCTCTGTCCCTGGCGTGGGGTGTATCAGTGGTCTGGGTGTCCCTGTGTGGGTGTCCAGCACTAGCCAGGCCATGACAAAGATGGACCCAATTGTACAACTGGCCTTGGAGCACGAGGGGTTGGAGGAGGGTCCTGGGAGGCAGACCAATGGGAGCCCAGGCCGGCCTCCTGCCCACAAGGAGAGCAGCGGGCCATGCGTCACCGCCAGAGGGCCTGTAGCCCACCTCCACCCTCCTCGCCTCCTTTGATAAGAACCTCTTCCCTGGGTCATCAGCACGGGAGACACACAGGGAAGAGAGTTCATTATTTCTCTCCGCATCTGAGAGATGTGGCTGCTGGGCCAAGCTGACAGATTTCAAAGCCACCACAGATGGTGACCTAACGGGGATGCAGCTCGAAGGGTGACATCTGAGCTGAGGCCTAGAGGGCGGGCAGAAGTCAGCCAGATGGAGAGACAGGAGAATCTTCCTACCAGCATCAGAATCACGTTAAAAAACAGCTGCTGCAAGTTTTGTGTTATTAAAAGGAAATGGAAATAAAAGGGGCAGAGGTATGTTTCCAGAGAATGAGCTTGTTCAAAGCCAAGAACACAGCACATTCATTCAGTACCTAAAACAGTGAATTGACACCAATGAGCTGGCAGAGTTGGTGGTTCACGGCCCCACCCCCTTCCCTCCATCCATCTTTCTTACTTCCACGCCCTTCCCAACCACTGCCTGCCTCCTCATTGCCAAGGAAACCACAGGGTGGGATTAGCTTGTGTTCCTAGACCTCATCCAGCAGTAGAATCAGTCACAGGATAAATATCCCGCAGCCCAGGGCCGCAGGTTAGCTTGCACACCACGTTGGTCTGCGTCGCTGAGGTACCAGGCGTGGAGGAGCCTCTGATCACTCCCTGTGCCCGCAGGTCAGATCAAGCGCCCCAGCCCCAGCAAAGCAGGAATGGACACCACACGTCTGCAACCCTGGGTCAGGTTTAACTCAACAATCAACCACAGTGTGTCCTCCAGAGTCGATTAGTCCATTTCCCGAGGGAAAACAAATACCCTGGACGAGAGTCAGGCTTCCTATCTTTCCAGCCCAGGGCAGCAACTTTTAGAAAGGTGGCCCTTTCTAGGAAAGCCAGCCTAACGGGGACCATGGCGGCAGCTGGGCCCAGCCAGGAGGGAGAGACGGAGGAGGCCGAAGGCATAGGAGGCAGCGGTTCAAACCCAGACACAGCACCCCAGGTACCAGGTGTCTCCTCCCCACTATGAGGCAGGTCCCCCATCTCCACTGCATCCGAAGTCCCAGTCGAGATCCTTAGGCTCAGCAATTCATCAGAAGGACTCCCAGAAATGCCCTTGTACTCATGGCCATGGCTCATTACAGCGAAAGGATACAGAAGACAATCAGCAAAGGAAATGGGGGTAGAGGACAGGGCCAGGGAGAGTCCCAGGAATGAGGGTCCTGATGTTCCTCCCCACGACCGTGGAGACACGCAGATAGCACTCCACTCCCCAGGAATGTGGTGTGATCGTTGATACAAAGCATTGCCCACTGGGGATGCTCATATGAGCCGTATTGCAGGGGATTTTATTGGAGTCGGTCCTGTAGGCATGGGGTGCCCTTGTCCCTGACCTTTGCCCCTCAGATTCCAGCATCTCCCAACAGGTGCTGCTCGTCCAAGACCCACCATCAACGCAACCATGAGCACAGGACCTGGTGGGGCCCAGTGCCCAGTGAACCAACTTTCATCCAGCAGGAGACTCTGTGGGCTATAGTGATTACCCAGGAACCAGCCAAGGTTGAGACCTGTCTGGGGAACAACCCCAAGCCTGCTCTGGCTCACCCCCACTTTTGTTCCTCAACCCCTAGTTTCTAGTCTCCAGCGTAGAGTCTAAGAGGGAAGCCAATGGGAACACTGGTTAGGAGGATTCCTGTCACTAACTAGCTGGTGACCTCAGGTTAAGACCTGGTCTCATTGACTTGTCTATGCACTTGGGAGGTGGTAGTGGTAGAGGGTCCCACTCTGGGAAGGTGTGCTGAGCACCACAGGCTGGGGGTCCCCGCCCAGCAGCAGGTACTTGCACACCATGCTTACTAGGTGCCAGATACTGCGTCAAGAGCTCATGCGGATTATCTCATTTAATCCCCAAATAATTCTCTTCAAATAGTACTATTATCCCCCTCACTTCAGATGACTGAGGTCCCAGAAGGCTACCTAAGTTCACATCTCTCGTTCAGCAGCTTTGCAACTGCACAGAGATACACTCCCTCACCCCCATCCCCTTGGCAACCACCGCAGACTGCCTTTAAATGCACATTTTGTCAGTTTTTAACAGGATTGTGTCGTAAGGGAAACCATTTCCATAAGAACTGCAGAAGTAAATGCCACCATTTGGCAGGGTTTCTTCTCCGGCTACATCAGCTTATATGCTGCTCCTTGTCCTCCAAGATAAATCTAGAAGACACAACAGCTCAGTTGTTACAAATCATAGGAGCACCCTGGCGCAAAAATCTCCATAAAAGTCGTCAAGGAAGATCTATGTCTGGAAGCAGAATTCAGAGCAAAGGCAGAGGACTTGGCAAGAAGCAGCAGAAGGCGTTCACTCGGAGGCAGGGAGCCACAGGGAGCAGGAGGCAGGGAGCCGCAGGGAGCAGGAGGCAGGGAGCCGCAGGGAGCAGGAGGCAGGGAGCCGCAGGGAGCAGGAGGCAGGGAGCCGCAGGGAGCAGGAGGCAGGGAGCCGCAGGGAGCAGGAGGCAGGGAGCCGCAGGGAGCAGACGTGAAGCCCACGGAAAGAACGGGTGAGAGAGGAGGACCCGGACCGCGGGCACAGAGGCCGGCCTCCAGGGGCACCTAGGGCTGACCCAGCAGCGTCACGTGCACCAGAAGGGCAGGAGCCAGGCCTCTAAGACAGCCAGACCCAGAAAACATGCATGACCAGGAGCTTTTGGAAGGCGGCCATGAGGTGGAGACTGCCATCAGCAGAAGAAGGTGCTTTAGAGGTAAAAGAGCTTAGATGTGTCCCCAGCATTCAGGAGAGACCAAAGAGCATCACTTCTCAGTTAGCACTCTGGGCATTAGCTGCAATGCCTGCTATTATCAATATTTTAATTCCAGGGGGAAAAAAATGGACACGTCCTCGGAATATGTAATGTTACACACAAGCAGAAATGAAGACGAGCTCAGTCTGCTGGCTCTTACTCCCATCTGCCCCTCCTCCAGCCACACCCCTCCTTCAGAGACCCAAAAAGACCAAGGACTTGGGTCTCTCCTGAATCTAGCTTGTTTTCCCTTCCCCCACGACCTAGAATCTGGCCCTCGGGGAGGTGTTTGTCTTCTGGCGGCTGGCAGCCAGGCAGCACCTCATGTGATGACAGTCAATTCTGCTGTAACACCAGAGTCAGCTCAGACCCTGCAGGTGGGTCACGGTCTCCACCAAGGTGGATCCTCACTTCAGACACCAGCTGCAAGTCTGGGGGTCCCTCAACCCTCCTCAGACTTCCCTCGCAGCTCAGTTGGTAAAGAATCTGCCTGCAACACAGGAGACCCAGGTTCGATCCCTGGGTCGGGAAGATCCCCTGGAGAAGGAAATCGCAACGCACTCCAGTATTCTTGCCTGAAGAATCCCATGGACAGAGGAGCCTGGCAGGCTACGGTCCATGGGGTTGCAAGAGTCTGACATGACTTAGCAACTAAACCACCACCAACCCCCTCAGGTGCAGTAATTCACTAGAATGGTTCACAGAACTGAAGAAGGGCTCCACTTACAGTTACAATTATTACAAAGATCCCGTTCGGGAACAGCCATGTGAAGATACCCACAGGGTGAGGCTGGGGATCGTGGACCCTGGACTTCCACACCTCTCGTCGTAGAATCAGGACATGTTGTCCTCCCATGCATGGACTAGCACCCAAGTCAGGGCATCATCAGGCGTCCAGAGTTTTTACTGGGGCTTCACCGCACTGGGGATTTATTCAACCCCCGGTCCTCTGCCCTGCCACCCTGAGAGATGGGAGGCAGGACTAATATCACAACTCGCCCATCCTGAGTCATCCCACTGGCATAGACGCAGGTGTGGTTCAAGGACCACCAGGAATAACAAAGATGCTCCCAGCATCAGGAAATTCCAAGAGTTCAGAAGCTCGGTGCCAGGAATCTGGGGCAAGACCAGACGAATTCTTCATCACAGCACCATGACAACAACTGACATTTAACGAAGGTTTCTAGGTGCCAGCCTCCTGTGCGTGCTTTCTTCACTTCTCATATGATCCTCAAAACAACCTTCTGTGCTAGACACACTGTCATCCCATTCCACAGGTGATAAAACTGAGGCCCAGAGAGGGCAAGAACCTGGCTTAGATTCACATCACTGGATAAGATATTACACCATGTCATGTAAGCAACCAGAATAGATAGCACAGCACAGGGCATGATAGCCATTCTCTTGTAATAACCTGTAATGAAGTATAATCTGTAAAAATGCCAAGTCACCCGCTCACCTGAAACAAATACGGTACTGTCAATCAACTAAACTTCAATTTAAAAAAATCCATAGAGCTGTGAGTGGCAGAGCAGGGGGCTGAACTCGTATTTGTCATGTGTGCTATTAACTCCCTCTAGAACTGACTGTGAAAAGGGAGAAAAAAAGAGTGTGGCCACTTTTACTGCAGAAGAACAAGTCAGATAGAACTCAAGGACCCAGACTTCCTGCACATGCTCAGAGAAAAACTGTCTAGGTTTTGCCCTTGAAAGAGCTCAGTCTTTAAAATCAGACAGCTCCTTTAAATCCTAGCTCCATCACTTACAGTCGGCCCTCCTTATCCACAGGTGGGTTTTGAATCTACAGATTCAACCGACCTCAGAAGGAAAATATTTGGAAAAAAAAAAATACCAGAAAATGCTAAAAAGCAAAATTTGAATTTGCCATGCACTGACAACTACTTACAAAGCATTGACATTGTATTTGCAATTATTTACGTAGCATTTATACTTTATTAAGTATTATAAGTAATCTAGAGGTGATTTAAAGTATCTGAGAGGATGTGCATAGGTTATATGCAAATATCACACCATTTTATACAAGGGACTTGAGTTGGATTTTGGTATCTGCGGGGCATTCTGGAACCAATCCTGCGTGGATACTGAGGGATGACAGTAGCTAGTTGCGTGGTATTGGAGGGAAAAATATAGCACTAAAACTCTGATCTGCAACGCCTCCATCAATGGCTGGAGATTCCAAAGACACCTACCTCCCAAGTCTGGTTTCAGAATGAAGATCACTTATTTAAAGGTGAAAAACACCGCACCGGCTAAATCGTCTCTTTTTTCTTTTCCACTCAGTCTGACTCTGGCCTTTCATCCTCCGAATCTGTCTTCTATCCACCTGATGTATTTATTCCTTGCATTTCACATGGTGCCCTCAAAACTCTCTGACCACCTTGGATTGTATTTTTGTTCCCTTAGCTCGATTATTTCGACCAGGTTCACAGGGACTATTACTTCAGAAGCTGCGGAGAGCATCAGCCTTAAAAGGCACTTGTGAAGCTCCTAATCGTACGTGGCACTACACTCGAAACATCTCCAGTAACGATGCCTGTCTTGTTGACCTCACATGCTGCTGGGAGGTCACACAAGAGGATGGATGTGGAGTCTTTTAAACCTCAAAACTGTGTGAATAGAGTGGATAATTATGTAAGAAGGCATCGGAGCAGACGTAGAATCCCACATACAAAGATCTAGGAAAACCAAAACAATCCACATACAAAGCTTCAAGACAAGTGGCACAAGACAGCAGGCACACCACCACAGGTTCAGATCCCAGTCAGGCTCTTGTGTGGAAGGCGGTTGACAGGGAGGCTGGGGAAGAAGGGAAGGATGCATCCTTTACAGATGCGACTGTCTGGGGGCAGAAACAAGAGGAGGAGGCTGGTGGCCATATGGAACATCCGAGGACGGAAGGAGCAGTGCCCACAAGTGTGCCTTTTTTTTTTTTTTAAGATTTTGTTATTGTGGACTATTTTTTTCTTTTTATTCTATATTAGGGTACAGCCAATCAACAACGTTGTGGTAATTTCAGGTGAACAGCAAAGGGATTCAGCCATACATATACTTGTATCTATTCTATGCAAACTCCCCTCCCATCCAGGCTTCCAGATAACATTGAGCAGACTTCCATGTGCTCTAAAACAGGTATGAACCATTCTTAAAAGTCTTTATTGAATTTGTCACAATATTGCTTATGGGTTGTTTATTTATTTAATGTTTTAGTTTCTTGATTGCTGGGTATGTGAGATCTTATCTCCGCAACCAGGGATGGAACCTATACCCCCCACACTGGAAGGAGAAGTCTTAGCTCCTGGAACAGCAGGGAAGTCCCCTACAAGTGTGACTTGAAGACGTGACCCCCAGGCAGCACTCATGCCCTAGCGGTTCCCCAGGGAGCCCAGCTGGTGATGAACATGATTCTGCAGCTGCTGACAACTGCGTCTCCTTCTCTTCACATAGGTGGAAAAGAAACACAAAGCCGCCCAGGATAGGGAGCAGGTGAAGGCTACATGGCAGGCTTCACGGCATGAAATCCCCAAATACTGTTTCCTTGCAGGACACAAGAGAGCTGAACTGAGGGTCTTTATTTTATTTAGTTATTGACCTTTTTATTTTGTGTTGGAGTATAGCCAATTAACAACGTTGTGATAATTTCAGGTGAAGAACACAGGGACTCAGCCATACAAATACATATATCCTCCCTCAGACTCCCCTCCCATCCAGGCTGCCACATAACATTGAGCAGAGTTCCCTGTGAGATACAGTGGGTCCTTGTTGGTGATCCCTTTTAAATATAGCATTGTTTTTATTTGAAAAAAAACAACAACAACTTTGAGTGAATCCTAAGTTGGTGCTAAAGTTGGAGAAAAACACTTCATCTGAAATCTTGCCTTGGCTGCTCTTGTTTGTTCATTTATCAAATGTCTACCCAGTGCTGAAGAATTGATCTCTTTGAACTGTGGTGTTGGAGAAGACTCTTGAGAGTCCCTTGGACTGCAAGGAGATCCAACCAGTCAATCCTAAAGGAAATCAGTCCTGAATATTCATCGGCAGGACTGATGTGGAAGGCGGAACTCCAATACTTGGGCCACCTGATGTGAAGAACTGACTCATTGGAAAAGACCCTGATGCTGGGAAAAATTGAAGGTGGGGGGAGAAAGGGATGACAGAGGATGAGATGGTTGGATGGCATCACTGACTCAATGGACATGAGTTTGAGTAAACTCCGGGAGTTGGTGATGGACCGGGAGTCCTGGCATGCTGCAATCCACGGGGTCTCAAAGAGTCAGACACGACTGAGTGACTGAACTGAATTGAACCCAGTGCCTATCACAGGGGCAGGCCCTCTTCTCTGCTGCTGGGGGCCCCCAAGCCAGTGGGACTGACAAACCCTGGCTGTTGTGGGACAGGAGGGTTCTCGGTGGGGTGGGGAGAGGCAAAGGGACAGACACCCTGCAGCAAACCTGGTAAATACGAGGACCACAGAGAATCAATGTTGCAGAAAGAAAGACAATTGGAAGGGGTAAGAAGTGCTGGGGGTGGGGCTGGGATACAGGCTCCAGGCCTGGTTCGTCCAGAATGGTTACCAGACCTCAGAGACCTCACTTGCTTTTCCAAAAACTGGATCTCAGGCCCGCTTCTTAGGGTCACGACCACTTGGACAGAGGTGAGCGCTTTACGCGGTTTGTACAAATAATGCCCACAAACCCACCACCCTTGATGTTAGCCCTTTGAATTTTTTTACATGGATTTATATAAGATCATGGCATCTGGTCCCATCATTTCATGGGAAATAGATGGGGAAACAGGGGAAACAGTGTCAGACTTTATTTTTGGGGCTCCAAAATCACTGCAGATGGTGATTGCAGCCATGAAATTAAAAGATGCTTACTCCTTGGAAGGAAAGTTATGACCAACCTAGATAGCATATTCAAAAGCAGAGACATTCACAAAGACAGACATATAGATCAATGGAACAAAATAGAAAGCCCAGAGATAAATCCACACACATATGGACACCTTATCTTTGACAAAGGAGGCAAGAATATACAATGGAGTAAAGACAATCTCTTTAACAAGTGGTGCTGGGAAAACTGGTCAACCACTTGTAAAAGAATGAAACTAGATCACTTTCTAACACCACACACAAAAATAAACTCAAAATGGATTAAAGATCTAAATGTAAGACCAGAAACTATAAAACTCCTAGAGGAGAACATAGGCAAAACACTCGCAGACATAAATCACAGCAGGATCCTCTATGATCCACCTCCCAGAATTCTGGAAATAAAAGCAAAAATAAACAAATGGGATCTAATTAAAATTAAAAGCTTCTGCACAACAAAGGAAAATATCAGCAAGGTGAAAAGACAGCCTTCTGAATGGGAGAAAATAATAGCAAATGAAGCAACTGACAAACAACTAATCTCAAAAATATACAAGCAACTCCTGCAGCTCAATTCCAGAAAAATAAACGACCCAATCAAAAAATGGGCCAAAGAACTAAATAGACATTTCTCCAAAGAAGACATACGGATGGCTAACAAACACATGAAAAGATGCTCAACATCACTCATTATCAGAGAAATGCAAATCAAAACCACAATGAGGTACCACTTCACACCAGTCAGAATGGCTGCGATCCAAAAATCTGCAAGCAATAAATGCTGGAGAGGGTGTGGAGAAAAGGGAACCCTCCTACACTGTCGGTGGGAATGCAAACTAGTACAGCCACTATGGAGAACAATGTGGAGATTCCTTAAAAAATTGCAAATAGAACTCCCTTATGACCCAGCAATCCCACTGCTGGGCATACACACCGAGGAAACCAAAATTGAAAGAGACACATGTACCCCAATGTTCATTGCAGCACTGTTTATAATAGCCAGGACATGGAAACAACCTAGATGTCCATCAGCAGATGAATGGATAAGAAAGCTGTGGTACATATACACAATGGTGTATTACTCAGCCGTTAAAAAGAATTCATTTGAATCAGTTCTGATGAGATGGATGAAACTGGAGCCGATTATACAGAGTGAAGTAAGCCAGAAAGAAAAACACCAGTACAGTATACTAACACATATATATGGAATTTAGAAAGATGGCAATGACGACCCTGTATGCAAGACAGGAAAGGAGACGCAGCTGTGTATAACGGACTTTTGGACTCAGAGGGAGAGGGAGAGGGTGGAATGATATGGGAGAATGGCATTCTATCATGTATACTATCATGTAAGAATTGAATCTATAGTCTATGTCTGACGCAGGATACAGCATGCTTGGGGCTGGTGCATGGGGATGACCCACAGAGATGCTATGGGGAGGGAGGTGGGAGGGGGGTTCATGTTTGGGAACACATGTAAGAATTAAAGATTTTAAAATTAAAAAAATAAATAAACAAACAAACAAACAAACAAAGTTAAACCAAAAAAAAAAAAAAAAAAACCTAAAGCAGAGACATTACTTTGTCAACAAATGTCCATCTAGTCAAGGCTCTGGTTTTTCGAGTGGTCATGTATGGATGTGAGAGTTGGACTGTGAAGAAGGCTGAGCGCCGAAGAATTGATGCTTTTGAACTGTAGTGTTGGAGAAGACTCTTGAGAGTCCCTTGGACTGCAAGGAGATCCAACCAGTCCATTCTAAAGGAGGTCAGTCCTGGGTGTTCTTTGGAGGGAATGATGCTAAAGCTGAAGCTCCAGTACTTTGGCCACCTCATGCAAAGAGTTGACTCATTGGAAAAGACTCTGATGCTGGGAGGGATTGGGGGCAGGAGGAGAAGGGGACGACAGCCGTTGGGGTCCACTTGGCCTGAGCTTCTCCTGGCACACCAGCTGAACATTAAGTTGGGAAGCCAGTGACCCCTCTGGCCTTCCAGAGATGGCTGGATGTCATCACCAACTCAATGGACGTGAGTTTGAGTGAACTCCGGGAGTTGGTGATGGACAGGGAGGCCTGGCGTGCTGCAATTCATGGGGTCACAAAGAGTTGGACACCACTGAGTGACTAAACTGAACTGAACTGATATGCTTTTATTGAGAAGTAACTAATTCCATAATTATTTAAACCTACCTCATTTCTAGTAGTGTGGCAAGTTTTCAGATGTTAGATAGCGTGTGTCTTACCTGACAGGCTTCCTATAACTGGGAATTTCTGGGTTTGAAACTTTGCAGTGACCTGAATGGGAAGGAAACTCAAAAAGGAGGAGATACATGTATACGTATGACTGACTCACTTTGCTGTACAGCAGAAATTAACACAACATTGTAAAGCAACCATACTCCAATAAAGATGAATTTTTTAAAAAATGCAGGTTCAGTCCCCTGAATTTTGTACCCTGGACACACAGAGTTAGGAACTAGGTTACTGAAGAACCAGCATTCTCTCCCACTACCACCCTGAGCTTGGAACCACTTTGAGTGGGGGAGCAAAGTGTATTCTGATCCTCGGTAACAGAAAAGGGTTTAAAACAAATGCCCTCAAGATAGAAAACCCAGAGACTAGTGGCAGGTGTGGTGGAGTGGGGGAGGTGAGGGCCGGTAGGAGAGGTTGGGGGGCGAGTAGCCCAAGGGCAGGAGCGGGAGGGGGTACCAAGAAGGTGGGAAGAAGGGAAGGAAGGCCAGAGGGGTCACTGGCTTCCCAACTTGATGTTCAGCTGTTGTGCCAGGAGAAGCTCAGGCCAAGTGGACCCCAACAGCTTAGACATCAAGGCCCAGGGCAGTGCTGAGGAGCCTCAGTGAAGGTCAAAGTCCTGCTTGACCTCTGGATTAGATGGGGGCGGCCTACAGCCTGGGAGCAGACATAACAGAGAACTGATCCTTTGTGTTTGGTTCAAAACAGAAATGACTTCTCAGTGGCCTTGACTCTCTCATCCACTGTACCTCTTAGAATACGTGTCTGCTGCAGGCTGGCTTTGGTTTAGTTCCAGGAGCTACATGGGCTCCACACTAGTGTGTGTGTTTCTTTTTACTGGCTGTTTACTTCTCACCAGTCTCCTAGGAAACTCATCCATTGAGTATTTGCATAGAATCTATTTCTATTTGTATAACAAATGTTACAAACCCATTTTAATTGCCCAGGTAACTTTTAGACGCGGGAGAGGGGATGAGAATGCTGACACTTGGTGAGCTAACACAGCCCTGAATCTTAAATAGAGAGGGAAAATTTCAGAAGAGAACTAAATATGTGGATCTGTGGAAATGGCCTTGGCATCAAGATACCTGAATTCCGTTCCTCATCCTACCACTGGTTTGCTTTGTGGCCTTAAACAAAGCTGCTTCAGATTCAGGGTTTTTGGTTTTGTTTTTCATTTGTAACCTGCAGATGTTGGAACAGGTTATATTTAAGGTTCATTTCTACCCGGTGTGATTCAATCATGGTTTCTGGTTCTTCTGTAAAAAAAAAGAGCTACTTGTGAAGAAAATCAAACGTGGTTTTAAGGGGGAAAATAGCTCTGGGTCCTCTTGAGAAATACGCCTAGTTTTCAGCAGGGTAAATGTCATCATGGTTGCAAAGTCACCGCCACTGACTCTGTCACTCCTGGTTCACTGTGTCCCAGACCCCAACCTGGAGCGAGCGACGCATCGTTTCATCCAAGCCCCTCAGCAGTTCTGAACATTTCACAAGATCCATTGAAAACAGAGAGATTCATGTTCGCTGGGAAAAAAAGAATGGGACAATTACAGATTATGTGACTAAAAGCTACCACTCATGAGCAGCCTCCTACCTGTCAGGTGCTTTGCATATCTTTTTCCTAGTCCTCACGACAATCGTGCCAAGGAGTTGGGCAAGTCCTGAGTTCATTCTCTGCTGCTGCCGCCAAACAAACTATTACAAACTAAGCAACTTAAGTCGGTATGTTTCCATGGTCAGGGGTCCAGCTCGGCCCTGCTCAGGGTCTCATGGGCTGCACTCAGGACATCTTCCAGCCCACCCCTACACACTCCCACTGAGGATAACCCTGGGAGTGACGGCCAGAGCCCCTGTGGTCATAGCAGCCAGGTCCCAGCTGTCCTGCCGGTCTGTCAGCTGGGGCCATTCTCTAGCTTGCGGTCTTCTCCACAAGAGTGAGGTTTGTTCTGACATCTGTCTCTTCCTGACTTCTGTCTCTGACCTCTGCACCTTCTTGCCTGATTAGACCAGGCCCACCCAGGTGCTGATTCAGCACCTTGATGACTTCTGCAGACCCCTCACCTCTGCCGTCCACCATGAGGTAATATGGGCTTCATATCCCCCCCCCCCACATCCGCAGGCACCACCCTACACAGGGGTGGGGACCACTCACAGCACATGCACCAGGGGCAGGAAGATTTGGGGCCATCGTAGAACTCCACCACGAGCCCTGTCTCCAGGTGCTGTCTCAAGTCCACGGGGAGCAAAGAAGCTGGAGTGGCACTTAAGTGCCAGCGTCCTAAGTCCAAGCCCTTCTTACACATCACAGCCCCGTTCTAACAGCAGACTTCACGCCTCCCCCAAACATGCCCAAGGTCATGGGGGCACCCACGGTTTACAACATACTCCATGTAAAATACACTGTGATTAAGTCAGGCTCAGCATCCCTCTGAAATGTCAATCAACTCCAGGCTGAGCCATCAAACCCAGTTACCCAGAACCCAGCTGACACAGACTCCTAATAAAGCTACAGGGAGCAGGGAGCCAGGAACTGTCCTCTCAGCTTCCCAGGGGCTCAAGCGGTCAAGAATCTGCCTGCAATGCAGGAGGCCTGGGTTCGATCCCTGAATTGAAAAGATTCTTGGAGAAGGGAATGGCTACCTGCTCCAGTGATCTTGCCTGGAGAATTCCATGGACAGAGGAGCCTGGAGCGCTACAGTCCGTGGGATGGCAGAGTAGGACCTGACTGAAGCGACTACACAATAACAGACCTATGTAAAAGATCGGGTTTTTCCATAGAATTTCCCATACATTTCTGCTCCTTAGTGCCTGTTAGGAAATATCCGAAAAGAGACGAGCAGGAAGGGAGGGAGGAGCAGGCTTGGGGTGGGGTTCGGGAGGCTGCAGGGAGCAGCGTGGCTCCCAGACCCCAACCCGCCTGTCGGGCACCGGCAGCGCTGGAGGACAGTCCCGCTGCCTCCGTGTGCGTCTGTCGCCACCTAGTGGTCTCTCGGAGAAACGCTCCTCCCTGGGCGAACCTTGTCTTTCGCACTATCTCCCACCCGCAGGTGGTACTTTTAGACCTGGGAAGTCCACAGACCTCCCTCGTGTGCTTCGTCTTTTCGTTTGTTTGTTTTCGTTAGGAACCTTCTTTGGTCATTGTTTTCGAGGGCTGTGCATTTAAAGGGAAATAGAAAAAAATAGTATCACGGAAGACTGGGGCATCACTTAAATCGTTGGTTTTTTAGAGCTCTACTGGTGGAAACAGTGCCTGGTTGATCCGAGTCCCCAACCTGCACGAACACCCCATGCACCCATGTCTGCATCCACCTGGTCAGAGGCTGTCTCCTCCGTGAACCCAGGCGAGCACTCCTGTCCCACTCCTTGTTTATCACGTGCCAGGGGCTGGAAGAGCTCAAGTGATCGATCCTACGACAATTCTGTGAGGCAGGCATGATTCTCTCCATATTAGAGCTCGAGGAATCGAGGCAGAGTGAAGTCACAAAGCCAGGACTCTGACACCCCTGGGTCCCTCCCCAGGACCAGGACCCTCCCCTCATTACCCCCCAGCCAAGGTGACAGCTCCCTCCTCCCAGGACACCTGTTTCTCTCCCTCATCCCATTTTTTCACCCGACCCCTGCCTTCAGATCATGCTCCTCTTTCTCTGAACCAGAAACTCGAGGTCCGTGGGGGCATGGCCTCCACTGCCTTATACACACAGAATCCCATGCGCAGTGGGTCCTCCCTTTAAATACCCATCCACCTAACTGTGAAACCGCAGTGGCTTCAGGGCCCAGGAGGTTGTTACGTCCAAAAGGGGAGCTGCAGGCAGTGTGGATGCCGGCCCAACCCAGATCAGTCAGCCTCGGTTTACAAGTTTTTGGTGAACCAACGAACGGGCGGGAGTAAAGAGGTCAGTCCAGGCACTTCAGTCTTGAGCAGGCTGAGTAGAGGCACCAGGGAATACAAGTCTTAGAACCTGGGGGGGTCTGGCAGTGTGACGTCTGTAGGGCCCCTACCCCCCGCCCGGCAGGTCGGCCTAGCTGTCCTTGATGAGATTGATCAGAACCCCATAGGCAGAGGAGGGGGTGTTGAAGGATGAGGCAGAGGAAGGCAGTATCCTGTCCTTCAGGAGGAGGAGAGGAGCAAGCCCAGAGTTCTGAGAGAAAGGATCCTAGGCTGCAGATCATTCATGGGAATGTGGGATGAGGGGGGCGGCCAAAACAGTGAGAGCTGGACCATAAAGAAGGCTGAGCACCAAAGAATTGATGCTTTCAAACTGTGGTGTTGGAGAAGACTCTCAAAAGTCCCTTGGCTATCAAGGAGATCAAACCAGTCAATCCTAGAAGAAATCAACCCTGAGTGCTCATTGGAAAGACTGATGCTGATGCTGAAGCTCCAGTATTTTGGCTGCCTGATGTGAAGAGCCAACTCACTGGAAAAGACCCTGATGCTGGGAATGATTGAGGGCAAGAGGAGAAGGGGGCGGCAGAGGATGAGTTGGTTGGATGGCATCATCAACTCAATGGATATGAGTTTGAGAAAACTGAAGGAGATAGTGAAGGACACAGAAGCCTGGCTGGCTGCAGACCACGGGGTCACAAAAAGCTGGACACGACTGAGTGACTGAGCAACAGGATAGGAAATTAAAAGTCAGTATAAGAAAGGAAAAGAAAGCGATTACAGACAGGTTCACAACACTGAACAACCAAGCGGGTTGGACGCAGACCTATCTGACCGATGGGACTCTGGTGAGGCCCCGGAGGCCCTGGAGACATGCCTGGCGGTAAGGGACCCTCGGGCCCGGTCACTGGCCATTGACCCATACAGAGCAATGTGGTATTTCACTAACCACCACTCTCACAGGTGTGCGCTGGTTGAAATCTGCACTGGGAATAGGAGAGAGACGTGAGCGTTGGGGTCCATCCAAGGACAAAGGGTGGTTGGCAACCCTGAGGTCGGGGGGTGGGGGCAGGCTGCCCGCCTCCCTGTCTGGTGGTCTGGCAGCCCCAGCGGTCATAGCTGCCGACCCTCCCCGTCTGGGGAGGCAGGCCTGGCAGACGCCCCCGGCCAGCTGGCTGGGTGGCAGCCCAATCGCCAAGGCCGGGTAACCAGCTGGTCATCTGGGCCAAAGCCCAGAGTGACGCACTGCCAGGCTGTCCTGGCAGCCTCCGCGCCCTGCCCTGGTGCCACCGCCCACACAGGTGGCTCTTCTCCATGCCCCTCCACCACCACAGTGGAAAACAAAACCCTGCCAGCTGAGAAGGGACGGCCACGCCCCTGCCTCTGGGCTTCAGGAAATGTGCAATCCTGACCACATTCCAGCCCTAGAACTTCTATTTTGAGATGCAGGACTTCTGACTTTCCAGGAAGAAAGCCAGCACCCAGGCCTTTGTGAAATAAAATAACACATATAAATGGTTTCAGACTCAGTTGATGTCAGTCCACATCTACATGGAGGTGATGCTCGGAGTCCCCACCAGGTCAGACCGCGTTGTCCCAACTGCACCTTGAGAACGTCAGGGCTGTTTCTAATTACCCACTGTGCTTGGGGAATTCACAGTTCTGCTTTGGGCGATTGGAAACTATTTCCATCTTACCATATGTGTTTGGCTATCACTAATTGGGGAAAGTTATTTTTAGTATTTCCTTTTCTTTCCATCTTTGCAGATCTGCCCTATTTTGGGGGGAAAAAAAAATCTAGAAAATAGTTTGGATTTTTTTTTTTTAAAGAGCAATGCCAGAGATGCTGTTAAAGTTCTACAAGCAACCTTTTCCTGATCAGTGGAGAGGTCAGTAAGGAACCTGGATTCCAAGTCCTGAATTTCCTCCCACATCAGTGCTGGCATAGAGAGACAACCAAGGGTTGTCAGGTCAGTGACACTGAGTCAGGTCAGTGTCCGGATCTCTGCATCCCATTCCTGCTCCAGGCAGACAACAGTCCCCAAATTCAATAACCACACTAGCCCTGGATCTTGCTGTTTCTCTCAATATTTCAGATACTACCTGCATTCCCAAAGAACTCTGCCAAGTTTAAGTATCTTTTGAAAAAATCAATAGGAAGAATTCTAATCAGGCTTTAAATTTGTTTTACTTAAACTGTACCCAAAGCAACTTTATCTATTAATTGGTCATTTGATACGCAGCTTTAGAATTATTTTAGTATTTGAATTGAAAGTAATCCCAGCCCATAAATATTTATTTATGTCAACATTAAGAAACACTGTTTTCTCATCGCTTGGTTTAGTATTTTGTTTTTATCTGTGATTTACCAAAGTGTTTGTCGCTCAGTTGTGTCTGAGTCTTTGTGACCCCATGGACTGTAGCCTGCCAGACTCCTCTGTCCATGGAATTCTCCCGGCAAGAATATTGGAGGATCTTTTCAATATAGGGGATCTTTTCAACCCAAGGATCAAAGCTGGGTCTCTTGCATTAGCAGGCAGATTCTTTGCAGTCTGAGTCATCAGGAAAGCCCACTTTAGGTGGTGGTGGTGAAGTCATGTCTGAGTCTTCTGACCCCATGGACTGTAGCTTGCCAGACTCCTCTGTCCATGGAATTCTCCAGGCAAGAATACTGAAGTGGGTTGCCATTTCCTTCTCCAATTATTTACCAAAAATAATTAAAAAAAAACAACAGTTTTTTCATCCAGGTAGAACTGGTTGTAGTACTCAAAAACTAGTTGCTATTGAAGCAGCTTAATTTTCTCAGGTTTTATTACTCAAAGACTTAAAATTAGAAACTCTTTGAAATATGTGATAACGTCAGAAAATTTTAATTAAAGGAGAATTAATGCACTATACACATATTACAATGACCAAAATCCAACATACTGGCACTACCAAGTGCTGATGAGGCTGTGGAACAACAAAAAGTCTCATTCAGTGCTGATGGGATTACAAAAGGGTACAGTCACCACCGTTTGTCTTTTTATTATAAAACTAAATGTGCTCTTACCATATGACCCAACAGTTGTGCTCCTTGGTATTTGCCCAAACGAATTGAAACTGTATGTCCACACAAAAACCTGCACACAGATGTTTATAGCCACTTTAGTCATAATCACCAAATCTTGGAAGCCACTAAGACGTCCTTCAGTAAACTAATGAATAAATGAACGGTGGTCCATATAGACACTGAAATATTACTCAGCACTAAAAACCAATGAGGTATCAAACCACAAAGAGATGTGGAGGAATCTTTGGGTATATTACTAACTGAAAGAAGCCACTATGGTAAGGCTGTATGATTCCAACTATACAAGATTCAGGGAAAAGCAAAATGATGGAGATAGCAAACGGCCCCGTAGGAGGAGGGAGGGATAAATTAGCAGAGCACAGAGGACTTTAGGGCAGTGAGACTTTACGTGACACTGTAGCGGTGGGTATGTGTCATCATACATTTACCCAAACTCAGAAGGTGCAATACCAAGTGTGAATGTTAACATAAACCAGGGGCTTTGGATGATAATGATGTCAACACAGGTGCACTGATGATAATACATGTACCATCTAGTGTGGGATGGACGCTGGGGAGAATCTGTGTATGTGGAGGCTATGAACCTAGAACTCATCTAAAAATACTATAAAAATTTTTTTTTAAAGAATTAACCAGCTCTTGTTAAAAGACCTGGTAAAAAGTCAAGCTTAAAGCATAACTATAGCTGTATTTTGATCACTGCTGTCTTCCCACTCTCATTCATTATTCTGTACATGCAAGAAACTGACGTGCAGAAGGAGAGGCAAAGCTCTTGTTCTCAGATGCTGGGAGAGACGCTAGTGTCGCCATATCCTGCTTGTCTCATCAGCCGCGGGCTGACTTGGCCAAGTGCACGCTCTTCCTGGGGGACCCACGTGCATTGACCGATCGTGGTCAGAGACAGAGGCCCAGCCATTTCAGCCCAACCTGTACCACTCTGATGGTCGTTTCTGCTCCAGAGCTCTCTGTAGGGCTGTTGTTATTAGTCTGCATTGTAGTTTGACCCTTTCCTCCAAGAAATTCCACTTCCTTCATCTCCTTTCCACAGATAATGGTCTCTAATAAAAAACCCTACACATCAAACTCTATCTCAGTATCTGTTTCTGGAAAATCCAACCTGTGACATCTTAGAAATTAATTACTTAAGTAATAATTGACATAATATATACTCTTACATAATACATTATTGTTAAAAATAGCGTGGTTTAGTTTTATCATAGGGGAAACTGATTATTTTATATAGTGACTATCAGAATGAAAGATTCATAAGTTGAATACCAAAAAATAAAAGACAGCTGAGTCTCAAAAAGTGTTTTTAACAGCTATTATGCAAATTCATTATCTCTGTTGTGTTCCTTCAAATATGAGCCACCTCTTTACTTGGCAATATACTCTTTGTTGGGCTTCTCTGGTGGCTAAGACGGTAAAGAATCTGCCTGCAATGCAATAAACTGGGGTTTGAACCCTGGGTCGGGAAAAGCCCCTAGAGAAGGGAATGGCAACCCCCTCCAGTATCCTTGCCTGGGGAATTCCATGGACAGAGGAGCCTGGCGGGCTACAGTCCATGGGGTTGCAAAGAGACACAACTGAGTGACTAACACTTTAAACTTTTTTTCATATGCCTTGTTATTCACTACCCCCTACAACTGCCTTATATTTCATCACAACATTGTATTTGAATATCTGTTATATCTCTATCTGCCTCCCCAGCACCTAGAACAGAGCATGATACACAACAGGTGTTCAATAAATATTGGATGAATAGATAAATGGATAGACAAATAAATGAATAAGTGACTGAGGGCCAAAGACAGAATAAAACATATTCAGACCAATAACGTATTTGACCTCCCTCTTCAGAAAAACGGAGCATGATATTAACTGGCCTCATATGAAATATTCACTATATGTACACAGGAGTATCCAGACCTCTCTGCAAACCACTTTCCTCTGTTCTCTCTCTTCTCCCACCCTCATGCCTTTGCAGGCCGCAGGACTGCAGAGCCTCGGGGATGCTTACAGGAAGGTGTGTTCAGGGGATCAGGAGCGGTGACAGATGGCTGCATGCCCTCATTCTGCAGATCGCTCTCTATCTATACTGCTTAAAAGCATTTTAACTAGTAGAGGGTGAGATGTGTATTATCTTTCAGTCACAACACAAGTTTCTCGAATCCCAGATTAGCGTCCAGTCCCCTAAACCTCCCCCTTTGTGGATCACAGGCTTGTTGTGGTGAAGGCGCTTGCATAACTCAATGGAGCTATGAGCCATGTCTTGCAGGGCCACCCAAGATGAATGGGTCACAGTGAAGAGTTCTGACAAAATGTGGTCCACTGGAGGAGGGAAATGGCAAACCACTCCAGTATTCTTGCCTGGACAACCCCATGGACACTATGGAAAGGCAAGAAGATATGACGCCGGAAGATGAGCCCCTCAGGTCAGAAGGTGTCCAGTATGCTACTGGGGAAGAGCGGAGAGTGATTACTAATAGCTCCAGGGAGAATGAAGCAGCTGGGCCAAAGCGGGAACTTCTTTCTCAACACTCAGCTGCTGCTGCTGCCGCTAAGTCGCTTCAGTGGTGTCCGACTCTGTGCAACCCCACAGACGGCAGCTCAGCAGGCTCCCCCGTCCCTGGAATTCTCCAGGCAAGAACACTGGAGTGGGTTGCCATTTCCTTCTCCAATGCATGAAAGTGAAAAGTGAAAGTGAAGTTGCTCAGTCCTGTCCAACTCTTATCGACCCCATGGACTGCAGCCCACCAGGCTCCTCCGTCCATGGGATTTTCCAGGCAGGAGTACTGGAGTGGGGTGCCATTGCCTTCTCCCAACACTTGGCAGTGGATGGTAAAAGTAAAGTTCAATGCCGTAAAGAATAATATTGCATAAGAACATGCAATGTTAGGTCCATGAATCAAGGTAAATTGGAATAACCACAACAACCCCTGAATCTCATAGCCCATAATCCTCTGGGATGGCTTTTATGCTCCTATTGATGCTGGCTACTTTCAGAATTCAGTGAATACTGTTTCAGAAATGGCAACCCACTCCAGTATTCTTGCCTGGAGAATCCCAAGCAGAGGAGCCTGGTGGGCTACAGTCACGGAATCGCAAAGAATTGGACATGACTGAGTGACTAGCGTGCACGCACACGCGCGCGCACACACACACACATGTCTTGTTTAGGGTTGGACTTTCCCCAACATTAGCTCCCTGGCTTGGAATGTGGTTGGCTCATATTTTTTTTTTGGTCAGACTATTTAAAGACAGGAGAATAAACCTGAAGAGGGTAAGTACAGGTGACACAAGAGGCCTGAGATAGACCTGGGACTTTGGTCATGAAGCCTAGTCATCAAAACCTGGCACTCACCTTGTCGTTCTCTGACAGGATGGCAGAGAGCACCACTGATTTAAAGATCTAGTGCTACGGGGGAACAACCACGCTCCAATTCCTCCGTGGAAGGAGCTGACCTAAGAATAAAACTGAAGTTCACAGAAAGGCCAACAAGCACTGTCCAGGTTCATATTTTTAAGTTCAGCTGCAGCATCTTGGTCACATCTCAAGGCTGCAATTGTCCAAAAGCTTTCTATGTGAAAAAGAAAAGGATGAATATTAGTCATATGAAATCTTTGAGCTATAGGGTCTTTCTTAGTTTCTAAATGAAACTTTTCCAGTTTAAGTAATTTGCAGGGGGCAAGGGCATGGATTGTCACCTTTTCCATTGTTTCCTCAGAAGGAATTGCTCTTGTTTCCTTTAGAAGGAAATGAGTAGACAGAACAAATACAGAAGACCCCAAATATCTAAATCAGTAGTTTTAAATTACATAGAGTCAAACTTCTTAAGATATAATTCTACCTGTATTGCTGAAAATAGAGCTGAGAAATCTTTAGTTCTTGGCTTCTTTTCCATCTTTGTAAGCACTGTTATCACTTCCTCTATTGTGAAGTGTCTATTATGCAATCCTGTTGGGAATAGCTTTTTCTTCACGAGCAGCTCATCATGCTGTCAGCACAGAGCTCCCTGGAGACCACAGCAAGACTCCAAGGGGGAGCATGGAGAGGAAAAAAGGCCCATTTCCCCCAAGGAAGGTGAGTGGAGGAAAGAACTGGATCTATCTTCTCAAGGAGAAGTAGATGGAATGTAAAATCACAGCGTGAAGAACTTGCTGTTCATCCATAACAACCTCTACTCTGTGTGTGTGTGTGTGTGTGTGTGTGTCACTCAGTCATCTCTGACTCTGTGCAACCCCATGGAGTGCAGGCTACTCTGCCCATGGGATTCTGTAAACCATCTGTGGGTCATTCTGGGGCACTCGATGAACGTTGACTCTGACCCAGAACTTGTCTTGCACCAGCTAATGCAGCTTACAGCAGAGGTAACATTAGGTTAAAACCAGGTTGACAGATTTCCGGTGGTGTAACAGCAATGATCTATTCATAGGTGCTGGCTAGAGAGTTGTGTTGAGAAGGATTTAGGGATTATATCCCAGCTTAGTGGGAAAGAACACTGTGATCAGTGATCAATTAACGATGTCTGCTATGATCACAAAGTTGGACATGTCAGTATTTGGCCTATGTTATAGGTTAACTGACCCTGAGTTAAATGTTTACATTTAATCAGTCAACAAACATTTATTATTACTCATACACTGTGTGCATGGCCCTTTGTTAAATACAGAGTTGATGCAAAGATGAAAAAGACATAATTCCTAAGGAAGATCCAAATCTAGTCAGGAAGATATAGGAAAATAGACCTTTTTAACACAAATGATAATTATATCAACAGAGATGAATGCAGGGTATCAAAAGAACATAAGGGAACAAAATATTAATATAATTTTACAGGTATATTGAGATGGGGTCATGAATGATTGAGATCACAAAGTTCCTACAAAGAAAAGAAAGAATTAGAATAGAAAACACTCACTTAAACTCTCTTGGGCTTCCCCAGTGGCTCAGCTGTAAAGAATCTGCCTGCAATGCAAGAGACACAGGTTTGATCCCTGGGTCAGGAAGATCCCCTGGAGGAGGGCGTAGCAACCCACTCTAGTATTCTTGCCTGGAGAATCCCATGGACAGAGGAACCTGGTGGGCTATGGTCCATGGGGTTGCAAAGAGCTGAACACAGCTGAAGCAACTTAGCACACACACACACATGGAGAGGAGACAGAAAGGCTGTAGCAGGAAGGCATAACATTGAAGCAGGAGATTAAAAATAAAAACGGATAAGGATATGAGATGAGGCCTGAGATGAATACACAAATGCATGCTGATGCGCCATGAATTTGACCCTTAGCTTTTTTCTCCTAGAAGAGAGAAACCTGACAAATTGATAAGGCTATGTTCAGATAGATGCTCAGAGAAAAGAGAAGGAGCTCTGATATGGGCTTCTATGAGAAGGGAATGGGGTAGCGGAGGAGGACTAGGGCAGAGCAGAGCAGGAGAAGACAAACCGTGACTCCTGCATCCATGGAAACTTCCAGAAAGAGACCACCAGAAGCCTGATTAGACCAGTCTTAATTGGCCTGTTGTGGTAGTGGGGTGACTTTCTGGATCTGAGACATCTGAGGGAAAAACCCCACAACAGTCTTTGTTTGACCACCTTAAGTTTTTATTTTGCCAAATGGTTTATAGAATGTTTTACCCACATGCTCTTGTTACTTGACTTTTCATGTGAATTAGCCAATATTAAAAAAATTCTCAGACCTGCTTTTTTTGGGGGGGGGCGGTTGTGGGGGCTGGGTGGGCAGCCTTATCGTGAGTTTCATATGACTTCCAGTAAGTTTTCTGAATTTTTAAAAGATGGAGTATGCAGTGTAGTTTATTTGAAAAGGCATTATTTCAGAATTGGAAGAAGCTGATATAAAAGGCAGCCTTATTCTCTCACAGTCAGTCAGTCAGTCAGTTCAGTCGCTCAGTCATGTCCGACTCTTTGCGACCCCATGAATCGCATCACGCCAGGCCTCCCTGTCCATCACCAACTCCCGGAGTTCACTCAGACTCACATCCATTGAGTCAGTGATGCCATCCAGCCATCTCATCTGTTGTTGTCCCCTTCTCCTCCTGCCCCCAATCCCTCCCAGCATCAGAGTCTTTTCCAATGAGTCAACTCTTCGCATCAAGTGGCCAAAGTACTGTAGTTTCAACTTCAGCATCATTCCCTCCAAAGAAATCCCAGGGCTGATCTCCTTCAGAATGGACTGGGTGGATCTCCTTGCAGTCCAAGCGATTCTCAAGAGTCTTCTCCAACACCACAGTTCAAAAGCATAAATTCTTCAGCACTCAGCTTTCTTTACAGTCCAACTCTCACATCCATACATGACCACAGGAAAAACCATAGCCTTGACTAGACGGACCTTTGTTGGCAAGGTAATATCTCTGCTTTTCAATATGCTATCTAGGTTGGTCATAACTTTTCTTCCAAGGAGTAAGCGTCTTTTAATTTCATGGCTGCAATCACCATCTGCAGTGATTTTGGAGCCCAAAAAAATAAAGTCTGACACTGTTTCCACTGTTTCCCCATCTATTTCCCATGAAGTGATGGGACCGGATGCCATGATCTTCGTTTTCTGAATGTTGAGCTTTAAGCCAACTTTTTCACTCTCCTCTTTCACTTTCATCAAGAGGCTTTTTAGCTCCTCTTCACTTTCTGCCATAAGGGTGGTGTCATCTGCATATCTGAGGTTATTGATATTTCTCCCGGCAATCTTGATTTCAGCTTGTGCTTCTTCCAGCCCAGCATTTCTCATGATGTACTCCGCATATAAGTAAAATAAGCAGGGTGACAATATACAGCCTTGACGGACTCCTTTTCCTATTTGGAACCAGTCTGTTCCATGTCCAGTTCTAACTGTTGCTTCCTGACCTGCATACAGATTTCTCAAGAGGCAGGTCAGGTGGTCTGGTATTCCCATCTCTTTCAGAATTTTCCATAGTTTATTGCGATCCACACAGCCAAAGGCCCACCTTAAATCATTTTTGGAACAAGATAGAAACAGAAGTAAAAATTTTAAACTTATAAACAGAGGTAGTTTCACGTCCCAGGTTTTCAAAGTCAAGGACATCTTTCTCCCTGTGCAGGACAAGCTTCCAGCCTAGAAAACTACTGAGTCATCTTGGCCACCTGCACTCGTGTGTCCACTCGGCGCCTCTTCTATTCTGACAAGTTTGCATCTTTTTTTCTCTAGACCCCGAAACAAGTATGTCCAAGAATCCTCCAAGAATTCAACAGACACTCTCTTCTGGTCAGAGAGCCAGTGCTCACCCGACTGAGTTCAAAACAACCTTGACCTTGGGGTTTTTTTTTTTTTGCAGATTAAAAATAAAAAACAACAGTGCCTCAAAAGCACACCAGTGAAATTCCTTCGTCATACTGATAGTATTTTTGTCCTCAGCTTTGAGTCAGAGGGGGCTTGCTAAAGGAAGAAGGAAATCTATTACACAGGCTCCCGGGAGTGAAGTCCCTCGGAGGCTGTAATTGCAGACTCGCAGTCCTCAGGGAGGAAAATCGGGCAGTGGCACTAAGACTTTGGCGACATCGTGTATGTTCTTAAGACTCTGACTTCTGACAGTCAGCACTACAGCCTAGAGATCTTGCAACAAAAAGCAAGAAGTTCCCAATTCCTCCTACGGATGCTCAGCATCCTAACGTGGGTGTAGCAGCTTCCTATTAGCAGACGCTCCGGTTGTTTCTATCACAAGAGCTGCTGCAAATGGATGCAGGCAGATCTTCAGGGCACACTGTCGGAGCGGGGATGTGGGGGTCCAACTGCTACCTGCCTTCATGAGTCCTTTCCCAGCAAGGGTCCTCCTACATCCAGCAGCTCACGCCAATAGGAGTTTCCACAGGTAAGGTTTGGGGCGGGGCTGCTTATAAGGATCCCATGGCCGAGAGGGGGCTGAGTTCTCGCGGGATCCCGGGGGCAGCGCAGGCGCAGCCAGATCGAGGCGCTGGGTGCAGCGTCTCTGCACACGGCTCCCCCGCGCCATCTTGAACAGAGTGTTGGGGGTGGAGCTTTTGCCGTCGTCGCCACCATTTTGCACCAGGCGTCCTGTTGGGAAGAGCTGGAGGGAAGCGTTTGCACCAGGTGCCTTGGGAACCAGGGAGCTAGACTCAGAGCAGTGAAAACAAGGTGAGACTATCCTTTTTTATCACCTAGGTTCTATTTTTATTCCCTGGGAATTATAAATGGGCTTTGCTGGTGACAAACCCCTTCTCTGCCCTGTGTCTCCTCCTCACTGTGTGGATGGGAGAGGGCGCTGAGGACCTGAGTCCTTTTCAGTGAGTGCTTCCTGCCAAGAAAGAGTGTCTGGTAACGTTGGGTGGAAGAGGGGAACTTCTCTTCAGGTCTGTTTGGTTGCCCACAAGCCTCGGCCTTGACCATACTCATCCCTGGACGACCCCCATTTGTGTAACCTTTGGGGGACAAAGGAACCCAGACAGTTTAAGGTCCCTGGCCCCTATATGGACACGAGAATAATGCTCACATGTCACATTTTTCCTGAAAATGCAGGTCTCTGGCCCTTTGACCCTGATCCAATGCTTGCTGTGGGGCCTGTCTCCCTGGCCACACTTGGGTGGTTTCTCAGAAGAGAAGCTTCAGGTCAGAGGGTCACAAAAATGGTCCAGGGGTCTGTTACCCCAGGTCATGTCTCTGGAGTTTGGGGCAGAATATTAGGTCCTGCTGGGTGACAGAGTGCCCAGCAATGTGTAGGGATTAGGGATCACGTAGGTGTATACTCTGTGGCTTCACTGACTGCCCTGATGTCCTGAACTATCCAGTATTCCCCATTGAGTTTCCTTATGGGAAGAATGGGGTGTTACAAGCTGATTGGCCTGGTCTAATAAATAATAAGGCTCTGGTCATTTAGGGTCTGTGTTACAGGGGAGATGCTCAACAGGACCTCCTGGCAGAGAGAGTACTGTTTTCTCTTGGGCTGTGTATGTCCAGGTTTTAGATGAACTATTGCAAGATCGGCTCCTTTAACTGGTCCTACCTGTGCCAGGGCCCAGATCTCAGGATTCACTCCAGGGAGATGGACTTGCTCTGTTTGGGGAGGTTTGTCCTCAGTCATTAACATTATCATCTCCAGCCCCTTGTCTAAAGAGACAACAGTCTCCAGTTTGTCTCCCATTAGGTGGAGGGTAACCCCCCAATTTATGTAAGGTATCTCTTCCTAGTAGGGGTGGAGGGCATTCAAGGACAAACAGGAAGGAATGGATGCACATGTGTTCATCCAGTTCCCATCCTAGTGGTAGTGGCTCTATAATTCCCCTTCTTAGGACTTCCCTGAAAACCCCATAATTTTACAGTTCTTATGACTGTTTGCCTGATCTGGTGTTCAGAACCAAAAAAATGACGTTGGTGTCAACTAAGAATTCGACAGTGTTTTTGCCCCATATCAAATGTCAGCCAGGGATCCTTAAGGGGTCATTTGGAGTGCCAGCTTAGGAGCCTCCTGGCTCTGTCATTCTTCATCTCTTTGGATCATTTGCTGTCGAGGGTAGTAGTTGAGATCTACCATTTCTACCCCTTTGAGGGGATCATGAGGACACTCTCTCTTTCCTGTTAACTTATGTGTACTTATGGCACACTGATTATGTCCTGATTTCCTTGGCTTTCTATCCCTTATTGGGGGCTGAGGTTACTCACCAGGGTTAAAAGGTCTCTGGACAGTTAGTCCAGATTCCTGTGCTCTCCAGTTGACACTGGAGGAAAATAGCCAGTATGTGGTCTTTCCTACAGGCCTTTTTATCGTTTGCCTCTTGAGAGCTGCTCACAGGTCTCCCCAGTTCACTCCAGAGAAACTCATGCTGACTGGACAAGGTCAGGTCACTGGTCGCATGCCTACCTTGGAACTCTTTCACACTCAGGTGTCCTTGATGCCTTTTCTTGAACTTGGATTGAGTGTCCTCGTTCTCTTCTGTCATGCATACTCGTTACCTGGGCTTTTTCCTGGTTTCACCTCTTGACTCAGAGGGTCCCCTTGCACTTTTACTAAACTGGAAGTATGGAGAATGCTACTGTTGACCCCCGAGGTTGGCAAGGACAACAAAAAGCTGGTGCAGCCACTACACCATGTACAGAGGTCAAGAGGACAGCACTACTGGTGACACCACAAGCAGGACTGCTGAGGTTCTGTCTCGTCCACAAGCCCCCACTGTCCCCAGGTGTCCAGCACCGTGGGGGCCAACCAGAGGCAGCAGACAGACACACATGAGTTTCAGTCTTCGATCCCCAATGATGCCACAGTGTGACCCCCTCAGAGGGGCACAGTCCGGATGACTATGGGGGTTATGCTGGGTGCACACCACACGTGGGTAGGAGGTTATTGGGCAGAGTTGCTCTGAATTCAGCCAGAGGCCACCACCATTCTACCTGTCAGAGTGTCCTCAGAGATTACAGTCAGTCATTCTTGCAGGAGCTTCCCAAAGCCACCTGGGCCAAGCCTGGAGCCTAGCCGACAAGTGCAGGCCAAAAGGCCATGACCTGTTTTATCTGGGTCACCAGAGTTTGTTATTAACCGCCCTGTGTCAGTCCTCAGTAAGGGTCTTCCTGCCCTGTGTTGTTTGAGCCAATAAAATGAGACAGACTTGATTCAGAAGCAAAGGAAAACTTTCTTCTTTGACCAAAGAATGGAGAGGTGGGAGCTTGTGCTCTAGAGCAGCAGTCCCCAACCTTTTTGGCACCAGGGACTGGTTTCATAGAAGACAATTTTTCCATGGACTGTATTGGGTAGGAGGGATAGTTGTGGGATGATTTGAGCACATTACATTTATTGAGTTCGTTGAGCAAGAGGCAGAGCTCAGGCAGTAATGCAAGTGATGGGGAGCAACTGTTAATACAGATGAAGCTTTGCTTGCTTACCTGCCATGCACCTCCTGCTGTGTAGCTTAGTTCCTAACAGACCATGGACCAGTACTTGTCCATGGCCCTGAGGGATAGGGACCCCTGCTTTAGAGTATATGCTCTCCAAAAGGCTATAGGCAAGGCTGCTTTTTAGGATTCTTTTAAGTGAAGAGAAGAGTGGGATTTTACAGGTTGGGCACAACTGTGTTACTCATGCTCCAGATGCAAATGTTGTTGCACAGCATCTCTGCACACGGCCCATTGTTGCCATCTTGAATTGAAGTGCCAAGTACAGCATTTCTGCACACACTCTACCAAGTTGAGGTGTTGGTGCAGCCATTTTGTACTAGAAACTTTGGTCTGAAGTACTGGGTGTGAGGCCCATGGTTCCCTGTGAGCAAGTGAAATTAGATTAAGCACAAAGGTAAAGGAAAAGAAGGTTAAACTTTATTTTATTGCCCATATTTCTATTTTTATTCCTCAAGAATTGTTAATGGACTTTGCCAGTGACAATACCTTCATTTTTAGCCATAAGAGTAGAGTGATAAGTTGTTGACAAAGATAATTACAGTAATCCTTCTTATCTCTGTATCCACATCCTTTTGCCATGGAGCTTGGCCACTCCTGTCTCCCAGGAAATTCATTTCCCCACTCTTGGAACTGGGCTAGCTTGTGACTCATTTTGGCCAATAAAATTTGGAAAAGGGACTTCTGTGGTGATCTGGTGGTTAACAATCCGCTTTCCAACGCAGCAGACACGGGTTCGATCCCTGGTCAGGGAAGTAGGATTCCCCATGCTAGAGGGCAACTAAGCCTGCACGGTGCAACCTTTGAGTTCACAGTTAAGAGCCCACATATGGCAACTAAGACCTGACACCACAAATAAATAAAATTTTTGTTTTAAAAAAGAACATGGAGAAAGGACTTCCAAATCTCTTAAAGTCTCAAGTTTCCAAAGTCCCTGAAATGAAGACTCCCTCCTGCACATGAGCATTATGTCTGTCTCCCTCCCTTTCCTCTTTATCTCGCTCCCACCACCCCACTTTCAGAGCCCACAGTCCTCCAGGTAAAGAGCCTGAGCTAACAACCTCTATGTCAGTTGAGACTAGCCAACAGCCAGTACACATGAGGAAGGTCAAGTGGAACTGGCAGATGATTACAGCCATGTGTATGACTTGAAGCGAGAGCAGGAATGTCAAGCTAAGTTATTCCAGTCACCAGCCCAAGGACCAACTGCTGTGTGAAAGTACTCATTTTTGAGAAGATTTATCATGTAACAGTGGACCACTGATGCCTCAGGAAGTAGTTTCTCTCAGAAAGACTTTGAAACAATGAACAGTATGTTCACCCTGCAAGCCCATAATATCTTTTAACGCAGTCTGTGGACTCAGATTTCCTGAGCAAGTGCAGTTGGGCTTGTATTGGATTTAGCAGTAGGTGTTGGGTATTGTAGCTGTTCAGATAGACCTTAACCCTGACCACACTACAAGCCTGGCTGGCCATAAGCAGTCCCACTTCCAGAAAGACAACAGGCTGCTTAGTGTCTGCCTGAGTGGTGGCCTTATGAGAGATTCTCTGCACAAGGCATCACATGTCACTCATGGATGGTTTCCATTGTTGAAAAAATCTACTCTTCAGTCATCCTTTCTGGCACATGCTATAAAGAAAGCTGAGCGCCAAAGAATTGATGCTTTTGAACTGTGGTGTCAGAGAAGACTCTTGAGAGTCCCTTGGACAGCAAGGAGATTCAACTAGTCCATCCTAAAGGAAATCAGTCCTGAATATTCATTAAAAGGACTGATGCTGAAGCTGAAAGAGGAGAGTGAAAAAGTTGCCTTAAAGCTCAACATTCAGAAAACTAAGATCATGGCATCCGGTACCATCACTTCATGGGAAATAGATGGGGAAACAGTGAAAACAGTGGCTGACTTTATTTTTCTAGGTTCCAAAATCTGCAGATGGTGATTGCAGCCGTGAAATTAAGATGCTTGCTTCTTGGAAGGAAAGTTATGACCAACCTAGACAGCATATTAAAAAGCAGAGACATCACTTTGTCAACAAAGGTCCTTCTAGTCAAGGCTATGGTTTTTCCACTGGTCATGTATGGATGTAAGAGTTGGACTGTGAAGAAAGCTGAGCACCAAAAAATGGATGTTTTTGAACTGTGGTGTTGGAGAAGACTCTTGAGAGTCCCTTGGATTGCAAGGAGATCCAACCAGTCCATCCTAAAGGAGATCAGTCCTGGGTGTTCATTGGAAGGACTGATGTTGAAGCTGAAACTCCAGTACTTTGGCCACCTGATGCGAAGAGCTGACTCATTTGAAAAGACCCTGATGCTGGGAAATATTGAAGGCAGGAGGAGAAGGGGACAACAGAGGATGAGATGGTTGGGTGGCATCACTGACTCAACGGACATGAGTTTTTAAGTAAGCTCCAGGAGTTGGTGATGGACAGGGAAGCCTGGCATACTGCAGTCCATGGAGTCACAAAGGCTCGGACACAACTGAGCAACTGAACTGAACGTTCTTCCCAGTACAAGGAAGGGAAATGAGTCTGAAACTGCCCTGGTTAGCTTCACATGGCTCAAAGGAAAGGATACGTTTGATCTCAATGAACCAGAACACCAGGTTTTTCAAGGTCAAGAAAATCAACTTAATGTGTTGCAATTGGCATTTTTTAAAAAGGTATATATACACTTATGTTCACTGCAGTGTTATTCACAACAGCCCAGAGATGGAAGCAACCCAAGTGTTCACAGCAGATGAATGGATAAACAAAATGTGTTTATACACACAATGGAATATTATTCAGCTTTGAAAAGGATGGAAATTCTGGCATGGGCTACAACATGGATGAACCTTGAGGACGTTTGTGAAATAAGCCTTTCACAAAAAAAAGCAAAATCCACTTGCATGAGAAATCTATAGAATACTCAAATTCATAGACACAGAGAGTAGAATGGTGGTTGTCAGGAGCTGGGGTTGAGGGGAAGAGGATTATTGTTTAATTGGGACAGAATTTCAGTTTGAGATGATGAAAATGTTCCAGATGGTGGTGGTGATTCCACAACAATGTGAATGTACTTAATATCACAGAACTGTATGCTTAAAAATGGTGAACTTTATGCCTTGTATATTTTACCTCAATAATAAATCAGAATGAAATAGAATAAGATACAGGTTACATGGATGGATTCACTGTGTGAAAAGTCAAGAATTCAGAATGTGTGTATGTGTGTGTATGTGCATGTGTGTAACACATTTCTGATTGTGGTTTTTTAAAAATTGAGAATGCTAGAGGCAAGTCTCCATTTCCCATTGTTGTGGTTCTTTACTTTTTGAATTTGATACACTTTTCCCAATGGAAGTGACTTAATTTTGACATTTAGTTATTCAAGCAGAAAAATCCTTTCCCTTGGGCCTTCTCTTCATCATAATCATTTTTCTCCATCTGACTGCTCATAGTAACTAGATTTCACATGCTAGATTAGCCAGGAAATTCATGTACAGACATTCTGTCTTCTTGCTCTGTGGATTGTTCATGAAAGCATTGACATACATTGTGCTGAGTGATTATGACGTGGGATTTATTCTTCAGTGCAGAAAAACTAGAATTTCCCTAAATCTTAGAGTGTAAATTTTAATTTAAAAATTCCTTGGTGGTTATGGTCTTTAAACCTCTCTTACTTGTAGGCATCTTCTCAGTAACATCCAAAACAGCAGGTTGTTCATCTCATGCATGAATGCTTCAGAGACAGTGAAGGACCCCAGTTCATTAGTAAGTAGCTTCAATTGTAGAAAGAGTATAAGAACAGTTACATCCTGTACTCAGGGAGATAAACCCTTGTCAAAAAGAAGGCATGATAGAGAAAGATTTGTAATCATGCAAAGATTGCATGATTATTGTATAATCATAGAAAAAGAAACTCAGAGACAAAATACTGACCTTTAATGTATGAAGACATGGATTTTTCAGTGATTTCCTACAATATACTTGAACTGGAATATAATGCACAGCACACTAGATACTCCCGTTGGCTAGTACTCCACTGGAGCTTTAGATGTCTCCAAATTCCAAGAAATTAAAATACTTTTAAGGGTTATTTTAAATAAACCAGATAAAGTATGTTATCACATGTGGAATCTACAATATACAGCAAATGAATATAACAAAACAAAAATGGACTCACAGAGAACAAATTACAGGTTACCAGAGGGGAGAAGAAAGCAGTGAGGGGCAAGTTAGGGTTAGGTAATTAAGAGGTACAAGATACTATCTACAAAATAAATAAGCTACAAGGATATATTGTACTGTACAGAGAATAGCCAATATATTATGATAGCTATAAATGGAGTATAACCTTTAATAATTGAATTATTTTTAAGAAAAACAGGATATTGATTTATACCAACTCTTGGAGTATGATTTACAATATATAGCTTTGGAAATGCATACTAAATCATATGCTGAATATATTCAAATTTACCACTATAAATTTGATAGTGGTAACCACTATAATATTTAAATGTGATAAAAATAAGCTAACTCAAATTCTTTGTGGAATTAAGTGGGATTATTAAATTATAGATACATTTAAGTTCTGGAAGAATAAAACTTACCTGGAACCAAGCACACACACAAAAATCTCCCTAATATATCTCATAACTCTTCTTAACAAACTAATTCATCTACTTTTTGCTGGGGAAAGGTCAGGGAAATACCATTCCACCATTATTAGGAGTAGGACTATGTATTTCAGAAAGTTCTATTTTTCCCATCTTTGTAACCTAACAAAGATATAAACTCTGGAATTCTGCCTTTGTTTCTCTGACTTCCTGTTCTCAGTCTCAAGAAAGGATCCTTATGTTGAGATACAGGCTTTATTTTACTAAATAAATTTATAGAAATTTATTAGGAAAATTGTCTTTGATAAAGCAGCTATGATTCTGCTTTGAAGGATAAGCTGTTATGCCTCGAAAATGTGAGGAATAATGACAAAAACTGAAAGCTTTTCCCCAAAGATTAGGAACAAGTTAAGGATACTTGGTTTTGCTACTTCTATTCAATAATACATTGGAAATTTTATCCAGAAGAAATTTAAAAAGACTTAAGCAATATAAAGACATCCCATGTTTATGCATAAGAAGACTTAGTATTATTAAGGTGGCTATTGGACTGCAAGGAGATCCAACCAGTCCATCCTAAAGGAGATCAGTCCTGGGTGTTCATTGGAAGGACTGATGCTGAAGCTGAAACTCCAATACTTTGGCCACCTCATGCAAAGAGTTAACTCATTGGAAAAGATCCTGATGCTGGGAGGGATTAGGGGCAGGAGGAGCAGGGGACAACAGAGGATGAGATGGCTGGATGGCATCACCAACTCGATGGACATGAGTTTGGGTAAACTCCAGGAGTTGGTGATGGACAGGGAGGCCTGGTGTGCTGCAATTCATGGGGTCGCAAAGAGTCGGACATGACTGAGTGACTGAACTGAACTGAACTGAACTGATACTCCATAAAGCAATCTACAGATTCCATGCAGTTTGTGTCAAAATTCCTCCTACGTTTCTCTGCAGAAATAGAAAAGCTGGTTCTAAATTCATACGTAATTGCAAGAGACACAGAATAGGCAAAACATCTTGAAAAGTTGAAGGACTCACACATCTCAATTTCAGAACTTACTACAAATCTACCGCAATCAAGACCATGTGGTACTGACAAGGATAGACATAAGGACCAATAAACTATAATTCAAGAGTCCAGAAATAAACCTATATCTCTATGACCAATCTGTTTTCAACAGGAGTGTCAAGATCATTCAATATGGAAATAATAGTTTCTCAGCAAATGGTCCTAGAACAACCAGATAAACTGTATACAAAAGAATGAAGTTTGACACTTCTCACACCATCTACAAAAATTAATTCAAAATGGGTCAAAGATGTGAATATAGGAGCTAAGACTATAAAACTCTTGGAAGAAAACATAGCAGTAAATTTTCATATTCTTGAATTTAGCAATAGATTCTTAGATGTGACACCAAAATCACAAACAACAAAAGAAAGAATACATTTAAGTTCATCAAGATTAATAACGTGTGCATCAAAAGACAGTATCAATAAAGTGAAAGTGTGACCCACAAAATGGGAGAAAAATTTGCTGTTCATATACATGGTAAGGACCTAGTGTCTAGAAGTAAAAAACTGCTATAACTTGAGGACAAAAAGACAAGCAGTCCAGAGACAACAAAAAACAAGGGGTGATAGCGGTTTTATCAAAGAAGACATAAAATGATGACTAAGTACATGCAACAATGTCATCCAGGAAATCAAACTCACAAGATGCCATTTCACACACTATAGGATGGCTAGAATGAAAAATATCAAGTGTTGGTGAGGATATGGAAAAATTTAAACCCTTGGGCATTGCTGGTGAGAATGTGAAATGGAGCAGTCACTACAGAAAACAATTTGGCAGTTCCTCAAGAAATTAAATGTAGCATTACCATATGATGCAGCAATTCCAGTCCTAGGTATATTCCCCAAAGAATTGAAAAAGAAGTGAGCATAAAAACTTGTACACAAAACAAAGAGCAGCACTCTTCATTATAGCCAATAAATGGAAACAGCCCAAACGTCCTTCAGCTGATGAATAGATAAGCAATTTGGTACATTGACACAATGAAATGAAATGAAGGTATAAAATGAAGCACTGTACATGGTACTGAACCTGGAAAACAGTGCTAAGTAAAAGAAAGCAGACACAAAAGATCACACATTGTATGATTCTATTCATGTGAAATATACAGAAGAGGGCAATCTGTAGAGACAGAAAGCAGGTTAGTGGTTGCCAGAGGCTGGAGGAAGGGGGAGTAGAGAATGACTGCTTAATGGATATGGAGTTTCTTTTAGTGAGGTGAGAAAAATGTTCTGGAGCCAGTTAGTGCTGATGGTCACACAAGATTGTGAGTGTACTAAAATCCACTAATTTGTACACTTTAATGGTTAAGTGATGAATTTTATTCTATGTGAATCTCGCCTTAATTTTTTTAAGTATGATGAAACCTGGAAAACTGTGATTTGGGGGTATGCTAACTTTGATATCTAATAGTCATAAATAATAATTCTGAATGTTTGGTTTTGTTTCAAAATTATTCACTGTTTTTATATCGTTTTAAATATCCCAACACTGCTAGAATGTATTACATTTTGTACCAAGTGGTAAACCCTGAAGTTGGCTCTCTATATTTGTGTAAGTCAAAAAATTAAAAACATGAACAGCAAAGAGGATTTCTTCAGTTTAAGACAGGACTAGGCAAACTACAGTCTGCTGCCTGTTTTCATACAGCTAACCCCCCCAAATTTTTTTACATGTCTTAATACTGATAAAAGCAACAAAACAAATATTTCTTGACATGCATAAATTACAAAAAATTAAGATTTCAATTTTATTAAAACATAGTCGTGTTCATTTGGTTATGGATTGTCAGTAACTTTTCCTGGCTGCATCAGCAGATTTCAATAGTTAAAGACTATGAAACAGCACATAAAACATTGACCTGCTTAAACTGGTTCTGCTTCCTTAAGTAGGTTGTTGATTTGGTCTGGAGCCAAACATGTATGTCTCTAAGGTAGGCCTGTATGTTGTTCAGTCATCAGGTTGTGTCTGACTCTTTGTGACTCCGTGGACTGCAGCATGCCAGGCCTTCCTGTCCCTTGCCATCTCCCAGAGTCTGCCGAAGTTCATGCCCATTGAACTGGTGATGCCATCCAACCATCTCATCTTCTGTCACCCGCTTCTGCCTTCAGTCTTTACCAGCATCAGGTTCTTTTCCAGTGAGTTGGCTCTTTGCATCAGGTGGCCAGGGTATTGGAGCTTCAGCTTCAGCATCAGTCCTTCCAATGAATATTCAGGGTTGGTTTCCTTTAGGGTTGACTGGTTTGATCTCCTTGCTGTTCAAGGAACTCTCAAGTGTCTTCTCCAGCATTACAGTTCAAAACAATCTGTTGGTGCTCAGCCTTCTTTATGGTCCAGCTCTGACATGCAAGACTCACGTGAGACTTACCTTACTTGATTTCAAGACTGAAATTCTAATAATGAAGACAGTGTGGTATTATTATCATAGGATAGAAATAGGAATTGACAGACATAGAGATCTGTGAAGAAGAATATATGGTCCAGAAACAGATGCACATTTATATGGCAAGTTGATTTTCTTAAGATACTAAGGTAGTTGAGTGGGGAAAGAATGAAGTTTTCAATAATTGTTGAATATCCACTTGGATAAAAATTAACCTTCATCCTTACCTCATACTATATATTAAAATGAGTGATAGATATTAAAGTTAACACTGTAAAATTTCTAGGAAAAAAATGTAAGAAAATCTTTGCAACTTTGTGGTAGGCAGAAATTTCTTAAAACACCAAAAACGGGTCATTAAGGAAGAAAGTGACAAATTAGACTTCATCAAAATTAAAATCCTCTGCTCTTCAAAATAAAAAAGAAAATGCAAAGATATGTTAGCAAAAGGAAATTTTTACAAAAAAAATTCTTAACTCAGTAATAAGACACATAATCCAGTTTAACGTGGGTAAGATATTTAAATGAAAACTTCACCAAAGAACGTACACAAATGCCAAGTGAGCCCGGGAAGTGCTGCTCCATGTCAACAGTCCTCTGAAAGCACAGGAGATGCCTCTGCATACCAATGGGGATGTCTAATTAAAAGCTTAGAAATATCAAGGGTTGGGGTGGTTATGAGGCAACCAAAACTCACATTGATTGTTGGTGAATATGTAAAATAGTATAACCATGTAGGAAAACAGCTTGGCAATCTCTTACAAAGTCAGATATACCCTTACCATGTGACCCAGTTATTCTACTTCCAGTATTTTCTCCAAGGGAAAAATAACATGTTCAAAGACCTATACAGTAAAGTTCACAGCAATTTCACCCATCACAGCCCCAAACAGGAAACAAGTGTCATTGGAAAACAATCCAGTAATCTCTTACAAAACTAAATATATTCTTACCGTATGATCCAGTGCTGTGCTTCTTGGTATTTACCCAAAGGAGTTGATAACTCATGTCCACATAGAAACCTGCACATGGATGTTTATAGTACCTTTATTCCAACCCAAACTCCAATACTTTGGCCACCTGATGCAAAGAACTGATTCATTTGAAAAGACCCTGATGCTGGGAAAAATTGAAGGCGGGAGGAGAAGGGGACGACAGAGGATGAGATGGTTGGATGGCATCACCAACTCAATGGACATGAGTTTGGGTAAACTCCGGGAGTTGGTGATGGACAGGGAGGCCTGGCATGGTTCAATCCATGGGGCTACAAAGAGTTGGACACGACTGAGCAACTGAACTGAACTGAACTCATAATTGCCCAATCTTGGGAGTAATAAGATGTCCGTTAGTGATTGGATGGATTAATGCACTGTGCTCCATCCAGACACTGGAATATGATTCAGCACCACAAAGAGATGTGGAGGAATCTTAAGGGTATATTACTAACTGAAAGATGACAGTCTGAAAAGGTTACATACTATATGCTTCCAATTATATGATGATCAAGAAAAGGCAAAACTATGGAGACACTGGAGAGGAGAGGAGTGGAAGGAGCACAGATGATTTTTAGGGCAGTGAAAGTGCTCTGTATGATGTTATAATGGGTCCAGGTCATGTTTCTTCAAATCCATAGAGTATACAATACCAGGAGTACATCCTGATGTAAACAGCGAACTTTGGATAATTATGATGTGTCAATGAAAAGGACATCTTTTTGGGGTGTTAGTTCTAAAACATCTTGTAGGTCTTCATAGAACCGTTCAACATCAGCTTCTTCAGCGTTACTATTCGGGGCATAGACTTCGATTACTGTGATATTGAATGGTTTGCCTTGGAAAAGAACAGAGATGATTCTGTCGTTTTTGAGATTGCATCCAGGTACTGCATTTCAGACTCTTGTTGACCATGATGGCTACTCCATTTCTTGTAAGGGATTCCTGCCCACAGTAGTAGATATGATGATCATCTGAGTTAAATTCACCCATTCCAGTCTATTTTAGTTCGCTGATTCCTAGAATGTTGACATTCATTCTTGCCATCTCCTGTTTGACCGCTTCCAATTTGCCTTGATTCATGGACCTAACATTCCAGGTTCCTATCCAATATTGCTCTTTACAGCATCAGACCTTGCTTCTATCACCAGTCACATCCACAACTGGGTATTGTTTTTGCTTTGGCTCCATCCCTTCATTCTTTCTTGAGTTATTTCTCCACTGATCTCCAGTAGCATATTGGGTACTTACCAACCTGGGGAGTTCCCCTTTCAGTATCCTATCATTTTGCCTTTTCATACTCTTCATGGGGTTCTCAAGGCAAGAATACTGAAGTGGTTTGCCATTCCCTTCTCCTGTGGACCACATTCTGTCAGACCTCTCCACCATGACCCACCCGTCTTGGGTGGCCCCACACAGCATGGCTTAGTTTCATTGAGTTAAACAAGGCTGTGGTCCATGTGATCAGATTGGCTAGTTTTCTGTGATTATGGTTTCACTGTCTGCCCTCTGATTCCCTCTTGCAACACCTACCGTCTTAGGTGGGTTTCTCTTACCTTGGTCATGGGTTATCTGTTAACAGCTTTTCCACCAAAGTGCTGCTGCTGCTCCTTACCTTGGACAAGGGGTATCTCCTCAGGGGTCCCCCTCCTGACCTTGAACGTAGTCAAAAAAAAAAATGTCCTTTTCATTATAGGGGACTGGAATGCAAAAGTAGGAAGTCAAGAAACACCTGGAGTAACAGGCAAATTTGGCCTTGGAGTATGGAATGAAGCAGGACAAAGACTAATAGAGTTTTGCCAAGAGAACGCATGGGTCGTAGCAAACACCCTCTTCCAACAACACAAGGAAGACTCTACACGTGGACATGACCAGATGGTTAACACTGAAGTCAGATTGATTATATTCTTTGCAGCCAAAGAATCATAGAAACTCTATACAGTCAGCAAAAACAAGACCAGGAGTTGACTGTGGCTCAGATCATGAACTCCTTATTGCCAAATTTAGACTTAAATTGAAGATAGTATGGAAAACCACTAGACCATTCAGGTATGACCTAAATCAAATCCCTTATGTTTATACAGTGAAAGTGAGAAATAGATTTAAGGGACTAGATCTGATAGAGTGCCTGATGAACTACGGACGGAGGTTCGTGACATTGTACAGGAGACAGGGATCAAGACCATCCCCAAGAAAAAGAAATGCAAAAAAGCAAAATGGCTGCCTGAGGAGGCTTTACAAATAGCTGTGAAAAGAAGAGAACCGAAAAGCAAAAGAGAAAAGGAAAGATATAAGCATCTGAATGCAGAGTTCCAAAGAAAGGCAAGGAGAGATAAGAAAGCCTTCCTCAGCGATCAGTGCAAAGAAACAGAGGAAAACAACAGAATGGGAAAGACTAGAGATCTTTTCAAGAAAATTAGAGATACCAAGGAAACATTTCATGTAAACATGGGCACAATAAAGGACAGAAATGGTATGGACCTAGCAGAAGCAGAAGATATTAAGAAGAGGTGGCAAGAATACACAGAAGAACTGTACAAAAAAGATCTTCATGACCCAGATAATCACAGTGGTGTGATCACTCACCTAGAGGCAGACATCCTGGAATGTGAAGTCAAGTGGGCCTTAGAAAGCATCACTACGAACAAAGCTAGTGGAGGTGATGGAATTCCAATGGAGCTATTTCAACTCCTAAAAGATGATGCTGTGAAAGTGCTGCACTCAATATGCCAGCAAATTTGGAAAGCTCAGCAGTGGCCACAGGACTGGAAAAGGTCAGTTTTCATTCCAATCCCAAAGAAAGGCAATGCCAAAGAATGCTCAAACTACCGCACAATTGCACTCATCTCACATGCTAGTAAAGTAATGCTCAAAATTCTCCAAGTCAGGCTTCAGCAGTACCTGAACCGTGAACTCCCTGGTGTTCAAGCTGGTTTTAGAAAAGGCAGAGGAACCAGCGATCAAATTGCCAACATCTGCTGGATCATGGGAAAAGCAAGAGAGTTCCAGAAAAACATTTCTGCTTTATTGACTGCCAAAGCCTTTGACTGTGTGGATCACAATAAACTGTGGAAAATTCTGAAAGAGATGGGAATACCAGACCACCTAACCTGCCTCTTGAGAAATCTGTATGCAGGTCAGGAAGCAGCAGTTAGAACTGCACATGGAACAACAGACTGGTTCCAAATAGGAAAAGGAGTACGTCAAGGCTGTATATTGTCACCCTGCTTATTTAACTTATATGCAGAGTACATCATGAGAAACGCTGGACTGGAGGAAGCACAAGCTGGCATCAGGATTGCCGGGAGAAATATCAATAACCTCAGATATGCAGATGACACCACCCTTATGGCAGAAAGTGAAGAGGAGCTAAAAAGCCTCTTGATGAAAGTGAAAGAGGAGAGTGAAAAAGTTGGCTTAAAGCTCAACATTCAGAAAACGAAGATCATGGCATCCGGTCCCATCACTTCATGGGAAATAGATGGGGAAACAGTGGCAGACTTTATTGTGGGGGGCTCCAAAATCACTGCAGATTTTATTGCAGCTATGAAATTAAAAGACGCTTACTCCTTGGAAGGAAAGTTATGACCAACCTAGATAGCATATTCAAAAGCAGAGGCGTTACTTTGCCAACAAAGGTCTGTCTAGTCAAGGCTGTGGTTTCTCCAGTGGTCATGTATGGATGTGAGAGTTGGACTGTGAAGAAAGGTGAGCGCCGAAGAATTTATGCTTTTGAACTGTGGTGGTGGAGAAGACTCTTGAAAGTCCCTTGGACTGCAAGGAGATCCAACCAGTCCATTCTAAAGGAGATCAGTCCTGGGTGTTCATTGGAAGGATTGATGCTGAAGCTGAAACTCCAGTACTTTGGCCACCTCGTGTGAAGAGCTGACTCATTGGAAAAGACCCTGATGTTGGGAAGGGTTGAGGGCAGGAGAAGGGGACAACAGAGGTTGAGATGGCTGGATGGCATCACTGACTCGATGGACATGAGTTTGAGTGAACTCCGGGAGTTGGTGATGGACAGGGAGGCCTGGCGTGCTGCAGTTCATGGGGTCGCAGAGTCGGACACGACTGAGCGACTGAACTGAACTGAACTGATGTGTCAGTGCAATCAACTGTCACACATGTACCATCTGATGGGGGGTGTTGGAAGTGGGAGTGGTGTGAATTGTTCGTGGGGGTATAAAGTATATTGGGAAACCTATGTACCTGACTCTTAATTTGCTGTAAACCTAAAACTTCTCTTTAAAAAGCTGAACCGTGTTCTTGTAGAGCAGACCAAGAATTAATACTGGTTATGTTTTCTTGTATTGGCTGTATTGATCTGCACCACAGAATACCGCAAGCTGGGGGACTTGAGCCATGGAAATTCATTTTCTTACAGATTTGGAGGCATAACATCCAAGGTCAAGTGTTCTCAGGGTTAGTTTCTGGCGAGGGTCTCTCCTCTGCTTACAGAAGGCCCCTTCTCTGTGTCCTCATGCAGCCTTCCCATTGAGAACACACATAAAGATGCTACAGCTGCCAAATTTCCATCTGCAAAACGTGTACTTAACATCCATCTCACAAAGTTAAGAAAATTAAATGAAATTATGTATGAAAGTGATTGGCAAAGTACCTTGAACAGAGTAAGTCCTCAATAAGTGGGCATTACAAATATCCCCTACAAGGAAACTCTTCAAAACATCTTTGTTTTTGAATCTGAGATCTTAAGAACTAGATATAAAATTGTATTGATTTATAGTCATTTCAATTTTTTCTGCTTTCTGATTGGAAATGATTTATTTAAACAATAGTTAACAAAGTTCATTTATTTAAAATTTGCTAATGGAAAAATAAGACGTAACACTTCAATAAACAAATTAATTTCTTTTGATTGAAGTTCAACAATGAGTCTAATTCTGCATTATCTAGACAGCTAAGGAGCTGTTCAATATATGTCACATAGTCTTGCTCACCTAATTGCTTGGTCACAGCTGCATAAAACCTTTTTAAAATTCTATGCAAATCACAAGTTTAAAAGCATCGGTTATATGTATGCAGAAAGGCTACAAGAGAAAAAGGACTTTGCTTTACTGTACACCAAAGAAGGCTACCAGCTCTGAATATTTTACTTCAAAAGCTTCTTTCAAAATACTAAAGAAAGAAAGAGTGAAAGTCAGAGGAGTGTTTTTTACTTGGAGTCTGCAGTCAAGGACTACTCCTGCTGCCATAGCAACTGGACTGCTAGGTGGCTTTGCAAAGGAAGCATCTCGCCAGACCAGCTGCCTGTGGCAGCTGCCCTCATTTGCATCTTTCTCAGTCAAGTTGCTTCCAAAATGTTTCTAGAGCATCGATCTCAATTTCATGAAACCTCAGTTATAACCCCCTCTCTGTTCCTCTCTAGCACACAGCCAGCTCCGCTCAACAAAATTCAAACCTTGCTCAGTTCTCCCCCTCCCTTCCTGCCCTGGTAGAAGATAGTGATTTATCATGTGATGAACCGAAGATTGCCGGAGACCTAGGAGATGGCCCTCTTGCATCTTAAAATGGGATGCTGGGCCGAGACCTGTTCAGAGTTTTCGTTTTGAGGCACTGCTCCCAATTATTTTAACCAAGACTGGTACTTGGAGAATGGAAGTAGAAAGGAATAGTAGTTGCGGCCTTACACTGTTATTACACCTGTTTCCAGATGCGCTCCCTGTCCCACCTCCTCTCACCCCCCCACCACCCCCCTCCATGGGAAAAAAAACTCTGAGGCAGAGTTTCTATGCAGGAGTTTATCAGGGAGCACCACCTGTGCAGGACAGGGAAGCAGGTTAGGGCAGAAGGAGCAGTTCAGCTGCAGTTCACTTGTATTAGGGGCTCAGCTGACCCTGCCAGGTGCTACAGCCCTTCAGGGTCAGCCACCCTTTGTCAGGAATTTGGGCAAAATCAGTGCGTCACTGAGACTGACAGCTCAAGGTCATTAGGATTGTAGGATCTCAGAGGTCCCACAGTTTTGCTGGCACCTGGAGAACAAACCACCTGGTGGTGCGGATGGTGCTGGGCTGTGAGTGTGCAAGCAAACAGAACGGTGCACTCAGACGGGGCTAGGTGTGCAGTACAGTGAGGACTCCTGTTCTTGCAAGTTGCTCCAGAAGCAACTCGAGACTTCTGTCCAGCACTTTGGAGCTTGATGCTGAAATTGTAAAGAATTACTCAAAAGGTGTTCTTCCAGAGAGGAAAGCCCTAGGACCTGGCTGTTTCTATACCTACTTCCTGATCAGGAATTCCAGTTATTAATGTATAAAGCTGCGATGTTTGTGTGTCATTCACATTGGTCTTTTTAACATTGCTTTGAGCTTACTGTTGAGTTTATTATACTGGGGATTTTTTTTTTTTCCCAAAAATAAGTGCAATTTTCCCTAAATTCATGTATACAAAAACAAGGGAAGTTGCTTGAGGGCTGACTCAAATTGTTCTACTTAAAAACACTCTTTAAAATATATAGCAAAGTTATGCTAGTACCATAGTTTTATTTTTCTTTTTTGTTTTTGAAAGTTGAAGACAAGTCCTTTATAAAGACCATAACAGTGAAGACTGGTGCACTTCAAAAAATATCACTATAAACTCAATTTTTAAATTGTATTTCACATATACAGACACAAAATTTGGAGAAATACAACAATGAGAACTAAATTCTGTAGGTATTCACTACACTTCACACTTTTTCACTGCCACTGTGCATTGTACAAAAGAAAATGGTTTCATAGTTGATTCAAAAGTAGATGCCAATGTTTCATGGTTTTGTTTTAAAAAGTAATTTTATATAATTAAAATTTTTATGCAAAAAACAAAGGTTGCTGGGTAGCTTTTGATGCATCAAGTTGGTTCAGGCCCCACTTGAAGGCTGCTAATTACTGGGCTAGTTTTCCATTGCAGCCAAACAAATTCTCACAAACTCCAGTCTAGGTCCTCTTCTTGAATTCACTTCTGAACTCTTATCTGGCTTGTTCAGTTGTAGGACTGAGGTTCCTTGCTGACCGGTGGCCAAGGGGTTAGTCAGTTCCAGAAGCCAGTCTAATCCCTGTACATTGTCCTCTCCATCTTCAAGATCAGCAAATGGTGTCGAATCTTCTCCTGCTTCTCTTTCTAACATCCTCTTCTGCTACCAGCTGATGTAAACTCACTGAAGGTTCTTCTTAGGTTAAGTCTACCCAGATAATGTGAAATGCCGAGCTGGATGAAGCACAAGCTGGAATCAAGGTTGCCGGGAAAAATATTAATAACCTCAGATATGCAGATGACACCACCCTTATAGCAGAAAGCGAAGAACTGAAGAGCCGCTTCATGAAAGAGGAGAGTGAAAAAATTGGCTTAAAACTCTACATTCAGAAAACTAAGATCATGGCATCCAGTCCCATCACTTCATGGCAAATAGATGGGGAAACAGTGGAAACGGTGGCAGGCTTAATTTTCTTCATCTCTAAGATCACTGCAGGTGGTGACTGCAGCCATGAAATTAAAAGACACTTGCTCCTTGGAAGAAAAGCTACGACCAACCCAGACAGCATATTAAAAAGCAGAGACATTACTTTTCCAACAAAGGTGCGTCTTGTCAAAGCTATGGTTTTCCCAGTAGTCACATATAGATGTGAGAGTTGGGCCATAAAGAAGGCTGGACGCCAAAGAATTGATGCTTTCAAATTGTGGTGCTGGAGAAGACTCTTGAGAGTCCCTTGGACTGCAAGGAGATCCAACCAGTCTATCCTAAAGGAAATCAGTCCTGAATATTCATTGGAAGGACTGATGCTGAAGCTGAAACTCCAGTATTTTGGTCACCTGATGCAAAGAACTGACCCACTGGAAGACACTGATGCTGGGAAAGATTGAAGGTGGGAGGAGAAGGGGTAGAGGATGAGATGGTTGGATGACATCACCGACTTGATGGACGTGAGTTTGAGCAAGCTCTGGGAGTTGGTGATGGACAGGGAAGCCTGGCATGCTACAGTCCATGGGGTCGCAAAGAGTTGGACACAACTGAGTAACTGAACTGAACCCAGATAATCTCCTTCCATTAAGTACAGTTATCAACCTTAATTACATCCACAAGATCGCATCTACCATGAAACGTAAGGTAGTCATGGAAGTAAAACCAGGAATGGAAGGTCCTGGGACCATATTGGGACTCTGCCCTTCAGGCCCATGTAAAGGACTGAGCAGAATTCTGGAGGGACATGTGCTGTCTCCCACCCACTGGCTTCCTTTTTGATGCTTGGGGACCAAAGCAATTTTTCCTTGATTCCTGGAGGGACTGATCATCATGAATCTATCTACATAGTTCCAAGAAACTTTGCTTAGTCAGCAGACCCTGCATTTTGTGGGGGGTTATCAGATCCTCCTGCAGACAAATGTGAGGATATGGCAGTCAGGGCCTTTGAAGTGAAGACCCCCACCCCCACCTGTCAACCTGCAGGACATCATCTGCTGAGTGAACACTTTGAACACCAGTGGGTAGAGGCACTTGTACAAAACCTTGACAGCTTGTTGGTGCCAAATGGGAGGGAAATCTGCCTCGGCAGCACTTCATCCCCAGTGCTCTTCCTGATCAGGGAGTCCCTATGACCTTGTGGGATGGGGAAGTACAAGCACAGTATACATGGATTCCTCCCAGATACTCAAGTGCAGATGGAGCAGCAATACAGCGACTTGGCCCGGACGGCATGCAGCCAAGTTTTTGTTAGTTTCCCCTTCCCTGTGAGGTCCCTGCCCAAACCCCGTCAGTTGAATTCAAGTGCCCTTCTCCCTCAAGGGCCAGGTATGATGGTCATGTGGGTGTCTGTATGCAGCACAGCCAGGACAGTCTGAGGCACTCCCCACCCTGCCACCGAAGTTCCCCAGCACATTAGATGGGTGTGCTTGATGACACCCATCCCACTTCTAATCACTGCTTTCCTTAAAGCAGCTGAAGGCTGGGGGGATCAGAGGAGAGAGCTGCCGTGGGCCAGTAAGCAAGCACATTTATTTTCAGTTTCAAGTGGCTCCTGTTCAGACTCAAGCAAGCTTCCTTTGATTTCAGCTCACCTCAAATTCTGTGTCCTCATTGCTGGCACCATTTATGTTTACTCTGAGAACCCTTTGACTTGGCAGCCAAGCCCCATTGCCTTCTGGCTGGGTTTATAGGGCATGATATCCTCCCTTCCTCTTCCTGCCTGAAGGAGAGTGGGCAGTGGCCAGTGCACCAGTTGGAAGGCCTCTTCAGTTCTTGCCTCTCAGCCTCTAAACATTCATTAAGAGATAAGGCAGTGAGAGGCAGTTACTCCCCACCAATCACTACCTTGCAAGAGCATTCACATCCCAATCCCAGAAAGTCTTTGTATCCCAAGCCTTGGAACTTTGTTCCTCTTCCAGAAAGCCATGAGAATCCTGTCTTCTCTCTAAAACTGTCAAGATCTGGGGAGGGTCTGAGATTTTACCCTGCTAACAAGCCAACAAGTTAGCATGTTACTGTACAATATTGTACTTACAGGTGACAATACTGTATCGTACACTTAAAAACTACTGAGTGTAGATCTCATGTTGTGTTCTTACCACAATAAAATAAAAACTGTAAAGAACCCAAAGAAAAGAAGGAAGAGGAGGAGGATAAGACAAAAAAAAAAAAAAAAAAAACCCTCCCCAAGGTCTTTATCCTCTTCATTTTTTAATCAGGGAAATAGAGGCATGATGGTTATGAAGCTGGGCTCTAGAGACACACCTCCTGGGTTTGGATGCTAGGTTTTTTCATCTTGTCTAGCTGTGTGACCTTGGTTACTTTAAAGTAACCAAGTTACTTAACAGCTCTGACTCCATTTCCCCAGCTATAAAATGAGGATAATAGTATCTTATGGGGCTGCTATAAAGATTAAAGATGTCAACCCATGTAAAGACACTTAGACCCTGGCACTCAGTAAATTATTACTGCATGAGATCCTGAATACATGGTGAAAACAGTGACCCATTCAGAACATGTAAACCATTTAATCTTTGTTCCTAAGGGAACAGAACATTTGTACAAGACTTTTTCTCTCATTTATTTTAATCTACTGACCAAATGGCAGTAATGGTGGATGTCCATGTTCTTCTAGACAAGAAGGAATGGGCTTGGGTTGATTGATGCCTGCTGTCTGTTCAGCACAGTGTCAAGGGTTTTACATAGATTGATTGTTTTATCCTGTTCTCACAACAAGGTGGCAAACTGGGCATTTTGCCCCCGTTTTTCTGAAGAGTGAAATTTGCCCCAAGGATGAGTACTTTGTTCCAAATGACAGCGCCCAGCAGGTCTGGATATGAATTCAGATCTGTCTGATGGCAGCATACAGTGTATTGATGCAGGTGTTCACAGCTGCTCTGGAGGCAGCCGCCTCATTTCCTGGAGCCAAGGGAGAGAACAGAGATCATTATATATAGTTGAAGGGGTGCAGTGCTAGGAAGGGGTGCAGTGCCAGTTGAAGGAGTTACTCATCAACTGTCCCAGACTTCATGGGTGTTTGTCTAGGTGTAATACTCCAGGTGACCAAATCTTTTCCTTGATCATTAACTAACCTGTCCTACAAGAAAGTAAATTAGAAAAAAAACAAATGTGTTGGGACTTAAAGGATAAACTAATATAGATGCCTCAGAAAAGATGGGATAGGGCAATTAAGTTTGTAATTTGGGGACATATAATGACCCAAAAAGGCACTATCGCTAGTGCTGAACTTTATTCAAATGTTGAATAAACTACCATTTAGTGAAACCCAAAAGCAATGGCACCCTACTCCAGTACTCTTGCCTGGAAAATCCCATGGATGGAGGAGCCTGGTAGGCTGCAGTCCATGGGGTCTCTAAGAGTCAGGCACGACTGAGCGACTTCACTTTCACTTTTCACTTTTGTTCATTGGAGAAGGAAATGGCAACCCACTCCAGTGTTCTTGCCTGGAGAATCCCAGGGATGGGGAGCCTGGTGGGCTGCTGTCTATGGGGTCGCACAGAGTCGGACACGACTGAAGTGACTCAGCAACCTATTCTCAAAAAGATAGGTCACTGAAAGATGAACTCCCCACGTAGGTAGGTGCCCAGTATGATACTGGAGATCAGTGGAGAACGAACTCCAGAAAGAATGAAGAGATGGAGTCAGAGCAAAAACAACACCCAGTTATGGATGTGACTGGTGATGGAAGTAAAATCCAATGCTGTAAAGACCAAACTGCATAGGAACCTGGAATGTTAGGTCCATGAATCAAGGCAAATTGGAAGCGGTCAAACAGGAGATGGCAAGAGTGAACATCAACATTCTAGGAACCAGCGAACTAAAATGGACTGGAATGGGTGAATTTAACTCAGATGACCATTATATCTACTACTGTGGGCAGGAATCCTTTAGAAGAAATAGAGTAGCCATCATAGTCAACAAAAGAGTTCGAAATGCAGTACTTCAGTGCAATCTCAAAAATGACAGAATGCTCTCTGTTCGTTTCCAAGGCAAACCATTCAATGTCACAGTAATCCAAGTCTATGCCCCAACCAGTAATGCTCAAGAAGCTGAAGTTTACCAGTTCTATGAAGACCTACAAGGCCTTCTGGAACTAACACCCACAAAAGATGTTCTTCTCATTATAGGGGACTGGAATGCAAAAGTAGGAAGTCAAGAAAAACCTGAAGTAACTGGCAAATTTGGCCTTGAGGTACAGAATGAAGCAGGGCAAAGGCTAACAGAGTTTTGCCAGGAGAATGCACTGGTCATAGCAAACACCCTCTTCCAACAACACAAGAGAAGACTCTACCCATGGACATCACTAGATGGTCAATACCAAAATCAGATTGATTATATTCTTTGAAGCCAAAGATGGAGAAGCTCTATATAGTCAGCAAAAACAAGACCAGGAGCTGACTGACTCAGACCATGAACTCCTTATTGCCAAATTTTGACTTAAATTGAAAAAAGTAGGGAAAACCACTAAACCATTCAGGTATGACCTAAATCAAATCCCTTATGACTATACAGTGGAAGAGACAAATAAGATTCAAGGGATTAGATCTGATAGGCAGAGTGCCTGAAGAACTACGGACGGAGGTTCATGACATTGTACAGGAGGCAGGGATCAAGACCATCCCCAAGAGAAAGAAATGCAAAAAGGCAAAGTGGTTGTCTGATGTGGCCTTACAAACAGCTATGAACTGGGATGACCCAGAGAGATGGTATGGGGAGGGAGGTGGGAGAGGGGCTCAGGATGGGGAACACCTGTACACCCGTGGCAGATTCACATTGATGTGTGTCAAAACCAATATAATATTGTAAAGTAATTAGCCTCCGGTTAAATTTATATTTTAAAAAACAGCTAGGAAAAGAGAAGTGAAAGGCAAAGGAGAAAAGGAAATATATACCCATTTGAATGCGGAGTTCCAAAGAATAGCAGGGAGAGATAAGAAAGTGATCAATGCAAAGAAATAGAGGAAAACAATAGAATGAGAAAGATGAGATCGCTGCAAGAAAATTAGAGATACCAAGGGAACATTTCATGCAAATATGGGCACAATAAAAGAAATGGTATGGACCTAACAGAAGCAGAAGATATTAAGAAGAGGTGGCAAGAATACACAGAAGAACTGTACAAGAAAGATCTTCATGACCCAGATAATCACGATGGTGTGATCACTCACCTAGAGCCAGACATCCTGAAACGTGAAGTCAAGTGGGCCTTAGAAAGCATCACTACGAACAAAGCTAGTGGAGGTGATGGAATTCCAGTTGAGCTATTTCAGATCCTAAAAGATGATGCTGGGAAAGTGCTGCACTCAATATGCCAGCAAATTTGGAAAACTCAGCAGTGGCCACAGGACTGGAAAAAGTCCGTTTTCATTCCAATCCCAAAGAAAGGCAATGCCAAAGAATGCTCAAACTACCACACAATTGCACTCATCTCACATGCTAGTAAAGTAATGCTCAAAATTCTCCAAGTCAGGCTTCAGCAGTACATGAACCGTGAACGTCCAGATGTTCAAGCTGGTTTTAGAAAAGGCAGAGGAACCAGCGATCAAATTGCCAATATCTGCTCAATCATGGAAAAAGCAAGAGAGTTCAAAAAAAAATCTGTTTTATTGACTATCCCAAAGCCTTTGACTGTGTAAAATTTATTTTCCACAATAAACTGTGGAAAATTCTGAAAGAGATGAGAATACCAGACCACCTGACCTGCATCCTGAGAAATCTGTATGCAGGTCAAGAAGCAGCAGTTAGAACTGGACATGGAACAACAGACTGGTTCCAAATAGGAAAAGGAGTACATCAAGGCTGTATATTGTCACCCTGCTTATTTAACTTATATGCAGAGTACATCATGAGAAATGCTGGACTGGATGAAGCACAAGCTGGAATCAGGGTTCCTGGGAGAAATAGCAATAACCTCAGATATGCAGATGACACCACCCTTATGGCAGAAAGTGAAGAACTAAAGAGCCTCTTGATGAAAGGGAAAAAAGAGAGTGAAAAAGTTGACTTAAAACTCAACATTCAGAAAACTAAGACCATGGCATCTGGTCCCATCACTTCATGGCAAATAGATGGGGAAACAGTGGAAACAGTGACAGACTTTATTTTGGGGGGCTTCCAAATCACTCCAGATGGTGACTGCATCATGAAATTAAAAGACACTTGCTCCTTGGGAAAAAAGTTGTGACCAATCTGGACAGCTTATTAAAAAGCAGAGAGATTACTTTGCCAACAGAGATCCATCTAGTCAAAGCTATGGCTTTTCCAGTAGTCATGTATGGATGTGAGAGTTGGACCATAAAGAAAGCTGAGTGCCGAATAATTGATGCTTTTGAACTGTGGTGTTGGAGAAGACTCTTGAAATTCCCTTGGACACCAAGGAGATCCAACTAGTCCATCCTAAAGGAAATCAGTCCTGAAGGACTGATGCTGAAGCTGAAACTCCAATACTTTGGCCACCTGATGTGAAGAACTGACTCACTGGAAAAGATCCTGATGCTGGGAAAGACTGAAGGTGAGAGGAGAAGAGAACGACAGAGGATGAGATGGTTGGATGGCATTACCGACTCTAATGGACATGAGTTTGATTAAATTCCGGGAGTTGGTGATGGACAGGGAGACCTGGTGTGCTGCAGTCCATGGGGTCACAAAGAGTCGGACATGACTGAGGGACTGAACTGAACTGAACCTATTCTCTGCCATTTGGGACATATAATGGAGGTTTTATGGAGACACTGTTTTAAATGTTCAGTAATAAAAGCAACCATCTACAGTTAGAAAAGTAAATAAAAGGGGAAAAAGTCTTCTTTTGCTGTAGAACTATCTGTTATACTAAGGGATTCAGGATATATTTCATTTATTAGCTTATGTAACTTTTACATGCTATTTTCACTTTGTGGTAAGGGAAAAATGGGATAAGAACAAGATGATCTTTCCATTTCCAAACAGAAAACTGGAAGAATGAGCACTGCCTTCTTTTGGTTACACAATACAGTAATCTTACATTGTTAACACTGAACATCTGGCAGAATGTGTTGTCATCACCAAACGAGCAGAGACACTTACCTGGCCTGAGTCAAGTTCTAGACTTCTTCCTCATAATATCTTTCTCCTGCAAAGTAATCACAAGGGTTCCAAACTCAGATCTGTCCTTTAATCATAGAGATATAGTGCTGGTGGGTTGTTTAGGTTCTTTTGCAGACAGCTGACAGTTCTGATCATATTTAATCATTCTAAAGCATTCAGAGTGGATGAAAATGAAAGAGACTCAGAGAATTTTTTGTTTAATCATTAGAGCCAATTTCACAATTGCCCCAGGGCGGAGAACTTGAGAGAGAGGCTGGGCTTCCTTAGATGAAGAATGCTGTGGCCAGAGGAGAGGGGGCAGATGGGGCCCATGTTCCCCCTGCATGGCTTCACCTACACCAAGCAAAGGAGGAAGAATAGGAGGTCTGGGCTCAGTACTGGCACATTCTGGGAGTGTCCTGTGTTCTAGGGGAACTGTGCTACATTAGAAGGAAGCCTTGAGAAGTTTACCAGGAAGTCCTGTCTGGGGCCAGCCTCTCTGCATTAGCTGCAGGAAGACCATGGTCACCAGTGGGGGATGATGTGTGTGGTGTTAACAATGGTCCTGAAGAAAAGACCAGTGAGTAGGTGGAGGGTATATATATATATATATTTTTTTAATATATATTTTTAAATTGAAGTATAGTTGATTTACATGTTGTGAACATTGTAAGGTGTACAGCAAAGTGATTCAGTTATATATGTGCTGCTGTTTAGTTACTAAGTCTTGTCTGACTGTTGTCTGACTCTGCAGCCCTGTGGACCGTAGCCCGCCAGGCTTCTCTGTCCATGGGATTTCCCAGGTAAGAATACTGGAATGGGTTGCCATTTCCTTCTCCAGGGGATCTTCCTGACCCAGGGATTGAACCCAGGTCTCCTGCTTCCCAGACAGATTCTTTGCCACTGAGCTACCTGGGAAGTCCTATATATATATATAAATTCAGGTTTATCTGTATATTCAGGTTTATGTATATATTCCTTTTCAGATTCTTTTTCATTATGGTTTATTACAAGATATTGAGGCTAGTTCCCTTTGCTATACAGTAGGTCCTTGTTCATCTGTTTTATATTTAGTAGTATATGTCTGTTATTCCCAAACTGGTTTATCCCTCCCACCTTCCCCTTTGTAATTATAAGTTTATTTTCTATGTCTGTGCATCTTATTTTTGTTTTGTAAATAAGTTCATTTGTATCATTTTTTAGATTCCGTATATAAGTGGTATCATATGATGTTTATTTCTGTCTGACTTACTGCAGTTAGTATGGTAATCTCTAGGTCCATCCGTGTTGCTGCAAATGGATGGCATTATTCCATTCTTTCTATGACTGAATAGCATTCCTTTGTATGAATACACCACATCTTATCATCCATTCATCTGTTAGCGGACATTTAGGTTGTCTCCGTGTCTTGGCTATTGTAAATAATGCTGCTGTGAACATTGGGGTGCATGTATCTTTCCAAATTAGTTTTCTTCTTTTCCAGATATGTGTCCAGGAGTGGGATTGCTGGATCCTATGGCATCTCTATTTTTAATTTTTTAAGGAAATCCCTTACTGTTCTCCATAGTGGCTGCACCAATTAACGTTCCCAGCAAGAGCGTAGGAGCATTCCCTCTTCTCCATACCCTCTCTAGCATTTGTTAGTTTTAGGCTTTTTTTGGTAAACTTTTTAATGATGGCTATTCTGACTGGTGTGAGATGAGTCAGTCAGTCAGTTCAGTTCAGTTGCTCAGTCATGTCCGACTCTTTGCGACCCCATGGACTGCAGCATACCAGGCTTCTCTGACCATCACCAGCTCCCAAAGCTTGCTCATACTCATGTCCATTGAGTTGGTGATGCCATCCAACCATCTCATCCTCTGTCATCCCCTTCTTCTCCCACCTTCAGTCTTTTCCAGCATCAGTGTCTTTTCCAAGATGAGTAGAAAGTGTGTATCTTTAAGAAGAGACTTGGATTTGAAGAAGAGAGATGTTTGGAAAGGAAATATCCCCCTATATTGTGTGTGGATCCAGAGAGGAAAAGGTCATCTGGGGAGCAGGAAACAGAATGTAAAACCCAGATGAGAATTTTAGGGATGTTTGGAATAAAAAGGTATTTGGCAGCTTCCACAGTTTAACCACCTCTTTTGCAGAAGATCTGATTCAAAGACTTTGCTATTACTGTGTTTTTTGTTGTATGACATGATAGCAAGAGAAGATGGAAATAATTAGGACTTAATTTGGATGCCAGAGTTCCAGATTTCAGATTGGAACATCATGCCTGTCCTTCAGTATGAACACCTGGAAGAGTGCATCAGATGGGTAAGTAAGAAATGTTAAAAACTGCGTGTGGGAGGAGACATTTTTCTGACTGGGCTGACGCCAAACGCCAAACGGAAGCCCCTGCGTTGTAGAAGTCGGAGCTCCATACTTCGTGTCAAAGTAGCTGCTGAGATCTCCACATTTTGTTGTGTGTCCATTTTCTTATCTCTTTGGGATGGCAGCGTGTTCAGAGGGATAAAGATAAGCACTGGATTTAATATTTCCTTCTTTCTTGGGGGAAATAACACGAGACCAGACAACCCAGATCGCCATCGGCCTGCTTCCATATCATTTGTCATGGTGCACTATTCCGACCCACCCCTTCATTCCTCTAAGAACAGATTTTGACCAGCGGGAGCCCCAGGACAGACACCTGAGGAAATCCCTGGGGGGGAAGGACTTTTCCCCTCCCTCACTCCCACAAGTTGTGATGTTGATTCATCCGTGAGCTCTTTGTGTTGATGGTTCTAGAACCACTGCCATGCTTGCCCTCCCTTGTCACAGTTGAAATCAACTTGAAAAGATGCACTCCAATAGGGGACGAGAGATTGCACTGCACAGAGTATAAAGGTTAGAGTTGCAATTCCATAGGAATTTGGTACATTTCTAAATTAATGCTCTGCATCTTCGCGAGACTGACCTGTGTTCCCTTAGCTGGTCAGCGGCTTTCCCAGGCCCGGTGCTCCCTAGCGCCTGCTGTGGGTGTCTTCTGGCCGGGGCCTCTGAGCATCAGATCCACAGAGAGAGGGGGGCTCCCCAGGAATGATGCAAGTGGGGAGGCTCACCACTCCAGCAGCCTTGCCAGTCTTCAATTTCTTAAAAATAAGTGCAAATAGATTTTGTTTGTAAAAGTAAAGGTCTTGCGTTTTTCGTAGCCTGGTGACTCATCCCTCCCTAGACAAAAGGGAACAGGATTCCCTTGGTTTTCAGCAGCCATTATTTTCCACCTTTATTCTGAAAATGATCTTTCCACCTGTCCTTTCGTTTACTCAGTCCTGAGGACTGTAGAGTGGGCTCCCGTTTACAACATGAGGGAGGAAAGGGACACTGTGTAGACAAACTGAACACTTGCCCAAGCCCTTCCACCCCTCGGGATCAGTTTTGTTCACTTGCCCCATCAAGTGCTCCATTCCAGAGCAGGTCTCCACAAGGAGACCAGTCCCTCCCTGCCGGCCGGCCACCTACCCTGACAGCTTTCCTGCTTCACCCCATGCTACCCCTCCACAGCCCCTCTGAGAGGCACGGTCTGCCCGCAGGAGTGAAAGACAGACTTTACCCAACTCAGACTCTGACTAGCTGCCCTGCACCTGTTTCCTAGAGGCTGGCAAAAGACAAGACTCTGGGGTCAGAGACCAAGGACTTCGGTGCTGACAGCCCAGCACACAACGTCCCCTGTTTGCATGAGTTCCCTTTTCCCCCATGTAGCACAGAGATGACACCAGGACGTGCAGGAGAGGGACCGGAGTCGAGTGCCCTGCACATGACCAGGCAGCAAGCAGTTCCTGCCCCCTTGCAGTGACCTGCTTCATTCAGGGGACAGCTCTGCCTGTCAGGCGCCCTCAGCACAAGCTTGCCGGGTGTCCAGGGCCCACGATGGGCTGCCTGTCCCAGCAGGGCCTGAGGACATGTCGTCATGCCGGCTTCCCTCCAGAATGACGTCATGCTAAAGCCTGCAGCACCAAGTGCTGGAAGCCCAGGGCTGGCTCGTGAAGGCCCACGGCATGTTGAGTTCTTGCTGAAGGAAGATGGGACAGTGGGACGTCCATCTGTCTCCCTATGTTTAAACAGAAGCACTCCAAACCCCGCCCCCCCCAACCCTGCCCTGGTTTCAGTTCCCACCAGACTGTTACATAAACCCTCAGTTCCTGTTCAGTGGTAATACTAAAAAAGAAACAGCACCTCCTCTCCAATGTGGATGGAGAATTCAGCATGAGAAAAGGAAGTTATGTACAATATAAAACTGGACCCCAGCATGTCCGAAACCAGACTTCTGGTTGTGTTCACAGCCGGGGTGACTCTCCGTCCCACCCCCTCCTCCCTCCTGGCCTTCCTGCCCCGAGGGACAGGTGGAAGCCTGCCCACATGCCTTCCCCTGGAGCCCCGGTGCTTCTTGCTGGGTGATTAAGTGGTCCACTCACTGTTCTGTGGCTATAGCCTTTACCTTCTCACACCGATTCTCAATACAGCAGCTGGAGGGGTCCTTGCTGAAAAAGGATGGAAAGTCAGATCCTATCGCTTTTCTGCCCGAAACCTCCCACTGACTCTGAATGCAGCCAGACTAAAAGAACCTGCCTGGTTCCACCTGCCTCTGATCTGACCCTGACTCCCCTCCTCGCTGCCTCCACTCCCGCTCCCATCACCCTGGCTTCCTGCCCGCCTGCCCCTGGACCCAGCGCCGCCCAGGGCCCTCGAGCTACTGCTGCTCTGCCTGGTACTCCCTGACCCGAGATGCCAGAGGGTTCCCCTCTGCTTCCTTTCACCCTGACCCCAGCCCCCTACTGCATGTTCATCTGTGGCACTTGTCACCATTAGACAGGCAACAGACACTTACTTCCCTCCTTCCTCTGTTCCAGGAGCCAAGGACACTGCAGCCACACAGTGACCCCCAATGAATATTGTTAGATTCATTAATTCAGCAGTGCTTTGTGTACTTAATTGAAGTGAAGCATCTTTTAAACTTTACTGAATATCCTCTCATTATGCCAAACTCTCCTCTAATTTTTACCACTGGGAATATATTTCACAGAATTGTATGTACCTACACACCTTTTAAAAATTGCTGCCTTTTCATGGACTATCGTTTCATCTGCACTTACCTCTCTGGTGCCCAGTCTGTATATGACTTTCTCACCCTACTTTGTTCACCCTGTTTCTCTGCTTTTTCTGATGATTTGTCTTCCTTCAAACAGCAGAGGTTCAAATAAGCCATCAAATGGAGGCTTTCCCTGCAGACCTGGGGTCAGAATCAGTTTTTCTCATCATTTTCCCTTGGTATCTCTCAAGGCTCCCTCTGCCTCCTCTTGTCTTCCGTTCCCAGAGGCTGTGTGTTTCTGCTGGTTTTGAGTTGGCAGGACGAGGAACATAGGTGATGTGGGCAGGTTATGATTTCTTTTCCCAAAGGTCACAGAACTCCACCCACGTGCCTCTTCCACTGTGACCATCACTCTTGTCGACCTTCCTTCTCCCTCCTCTCCCAACAGATCATGGGAGGCAGAACTCTTAAAAGAAAAACCTGCTTCAGGTTTACAAAAAACAAGACCTAACAGCTACTGCACATTAAGTCCTGACCATGTAGCAAGCTTTCTGTACACACGCATCTTGTCTCCGCCACACACCATGGGCTTGGTCCCAAGGCCCCCTCTGGCTGGGCAGGCTGAGCGCCTTGTCTGAGGGACCTGAGTACTGGGTGGAGGAACAAATTATTTTCTTCCTTTCAAGAGTAAAAATTTTGCTTTTGAAGAACTTCATATGGACATTTTAAAGAGAGTCCCATACGAAAGCAAAAACATCACCTTCCCCTCCTCCCAGGAATAAATTTAAAAGGCAAAATATTTCTTTTTAAATCACAGCATTTGAATGTTTGGCACTAGCATTCAAAATCTAAGAAAGGGGGAAAAAAGCATTTTTATGGTTCAGGTTTCTTTGGTTGGGGTTCTCCCCATGGGGTTGTGATAATAATATTTCATCTTTCAACTGGTATTACCAAAACAGTCAAAATCAAGGGAAAAGCACCACCTAGCAGTTTCTGGAACCAAAGAAGTCCCTAACGTCTTCCTTCCAGGCATCCCAGGATCTCAGCTTGCTAGAAAACTGGCTGACACATTCCTTCTGTAGTTGACTGTTCATAAGAAATAATCACAAATGCTGTAAAGTCAAAGACTTGGACAGTTATTTATTCTTCCACTTAGTTTGGATGTTTCTTTGGCATTGCCAAGCTCATGGTCTGCTCTATGCCTTGTTTTAGTTTTTGGAACCATCCTAACATTCTTTAGGTCTCCTGCTGATGGTGGAGATGCTTGGGGGCCTGGTGTTACTAAACCCTGGTACAACCACCCTGCGACTCTGGTCAGGGAAGCTGATGGCAGCTGCCTGAGAAACCCTGTTGAGACTGGCCATGTTTGGTCCTTGTCCTCGAAGGAAGGTGCCTTTCCTAATCCCCAGGGTTTTGTTCTCAGGGGACCCCACCCCGTCTGGTTTGGGTTGAACCCAGGGAAAGCTCCTCAGACATGGTCCCAGGAAGGTCAGGTGGGCTCACCCATGAGCCTAGTAGTGAGACTCACAGGCCATGTAGGACCTGCCTCCCTCTACCCTCCACTCAGCCTCCAGCCCAGGACCAAGCTTTCTAGCATCCCAGCAGGCCCCTGAGGACAGCAGGTGTACCGGCTCCTGCCCTGGTGCCTGGGCTTTCCACCAGAGCAAGGCCCCAAGGCTCCTTCCTGGGAATCAAGCCAGCCAGAGCCTGAACTGACTGGGACACATCCTCCTCTCTTAACCAACCCTTCCCAAATGTGGCTGCACCTCTGGCTCTTAGAAAGCATAGGCTGCTGTCTTCTCCCTCTACCCTTCCAGTTTGTCCAGGACATTCATCCCAGGCCTCTGAATCAGGGCTCCTCTTTGCCACATTGTCTGCTGGCATATGGGGCCATGAGGGCCTAGTGACCACAGTGGCAGTTGCTGCTATTGGGGAACCCGCCTGCCTTGCACGTGAGCACCAACAGCAGCTGCTACTTCCTGTGTGAAAGCTCAGCCCCGAGGAGACCCTCCACCTAGTCAGAGTATCCAGCCAGGGGACTTTTCTAGCTGTGAGCTCATCTGCACAACAAAAATGACTAGATCAGGGGCACCCGGACCCCTCCCAGCCCAGTGATGGGTTCTCCTGCCCTGGCTGTCTGTGAGAACGCATCTGTGGGCCCCACAGGAGGACTGTCCCACAGAAGAGACTCCACCAGAACCAACAGTTTCACACCCAAGTCTTTCATATCCTGTGCTCACAACTTTGTCAATGTTGAGTACGCCCTATATTACTGTGTTTTTTCTTTGAATCAGTGCCGGGGGCCAGCGTGAGGAACTCCGCCCATGGCAAAGGTCATGAGGAAGGAGGCTTGGCATACGCAAAGGCGTGATCAAGCCTCAGGAAACCCCCTGTTCCCGAGCATCTAACCCCAAAACCAGAGTCTGTTTTATGCTCTCACCTACACCTCTGACTTTACGGGGGGCTCTCCCCCATAACCATTTCTCTCGGAGAAGGAGTAAACGTGCAGCTCCAAGGCAATAAAAATTCTTGGGCGTGACAAGAGTGTTTCAGCTTACGGACCCCTCTGAAGGTTATCTAGCCCACCTGTATAGGTTCGTCCGGCCACATGTGATTGTTTACAGCCTCCCAATCTGAGAGGCATGATATGTTTTAGACTTACTAAAGGCAAATTCTTTTGGGGAGTTAGAAATTATTAATATAGTGGGTTGGTTAGGAATTATATTGGTGAAGGGTTTTTCATTTGTTGTGTCATTAATTGCTGCTAATTCCCTCCCCTGGGTGGGACAAGGATGTCTCAGGTCAAACCTCTCTGCTGACAGACTAGCTTGTGTGACAGGATTATCCATATTCTTGCCACATGATTGTTTACTACCTCTTAACCATAAACAGCACAGAGAGCTTTGGAGTATTTTGAGAGTCTTAATTAGCATAGGGCTTTTTCTTCTTCCGAGTCAATGATTGCCGCCAGGCTTCCATATCCTTAGGCACCTGGGATTATATTAATCAATGTATTTGGAATATAGAAAAGGAAATATAGTAGTTTTTGATGTTAGCAATACTAGACTCTTTGAGTTAATGGATTTTCTCTTTTGTAATAGATCACTGTACTTTGTTATAAATCACTGTGTCCTTGCTATGTAAAAATGTAACTTTATCACTATCTTAAGTCTAAATAGATCTTAAGGGGAGCATTGGTGAAAGGATTTTCATTTGTTGGGCTGATGTTTGCTGCTAAATCTCCATGTTCCCTACCCTTATAATGAATATAACTAACATAGGAGAAATAAGTATTAACCTTTAAGCATATAGGAGAAATAAGTATTAACCTTTAAGAGTAATCATGTTAACCTTGGGTTAAATAAATTCCTTTCTTGATTGTAACTCACTACACCCTCACCCTATAGGAATGCAACTTTATTTGGAGGGTGGTGCCTGGTTTAAGAAAAAACACCTTTGGAAGAAATAAGTTTTTGGGTTATCAGAAAGAAAGAATCATAAAATCCCTAAGACCTTTTTATGTAAAGCACCTGATTTTGATAAAGGTCAGGACTGCTGACCCCCATGTGACTCTGTATTCATCCCTATATGTAACAAAAGGTATATAAACAAACCCAAAAATAAAGAAATCGGATCAGTTTCCAGTTTCCCCGATGTCGCTTCTTTCTTGCTCCCGTTTCTCTGGCTGAATTCCCATCTGGATTCAGCCTCTCTTTCTCCACTAATCTTCGTACTACACTATCTGTTTCTAATCTCCCTCTATATCTGTAATTAAATATGTATTTTTCCAAAGACGCCGACACCGTCCCCCCACCTTCAATCACCCTGGATCCACCAGGGCTGGACCCAGGCAAATCAGCTCAGCTTTTCACTTTTAATTTACTTCTCTATTGTCTCAAACACTGTCATTTCCATGATTAATGATCTGAGGTGCTAGTTATATCTTTTCAAATATACACTAACTAAGTACCTAATTATGAGAACTGGAGTCCATCTGTGTCAATATAATGTTGTTCAGTTACTCAGTGTGTCCAGCTCTTTGCAACCCTGTGGACTACAGCACACCAGGTTTCCTTGTCCTTCACAGTCTCCAAGAATTTGCTCAAACTCATGTTCATTGAGTCAGTGATACCATCTAACCATCTCATCCTCTGTCGTCCCCTTTTCCTTCTGCCTTCAATCTTTCCCAGCATCAAGGTCTTCCAATGAGTCAGCCCTTTGCATCAGGTGGCCAAAGTATTGGAGCTTCAGCTTCAGCATCAGTCCTTCCAATGAATATTCAGAGCTGATTTCCTTTAGGATTGACTGGTTTGATGTCCTTGCATCCTAAGGGTCTCTCAAGAGTCTTCTCCAGCACCACAATTTGAAAGCATCAATTCTTTGGTGTCCAGCCTTCTTTATGATCCAACTCTCACATCCTTACGTGACTCCTGGGAAAACCAGAGTGTTGACTCTACAGACCTTTGTTTAGTCAGGGGGCTTAAACAACAAGCATTTATTCTCGCAGTTCTGGAGGCTAGAGTCCATAAGCAGGTTGCTTGGCAGATCTGTATCTGCTGAGGGTCCTCTTCCTGGTTTGCAGATGGCAATCTTCTCGTGGTGCCCCCAGACGGTAGGGGGAGATCGTTGTCTTTTCTAATAAGAGGACCAATCCCATTCATGGGGACTCCGCCCTCATGACAAAATCAAAGGTCCCACCTCCAAACCATCACTCCAGGGAGTAGGCTCCCATTTGTGAATGTGGGGGGATATAAACATTGAGTTGGTAGTCAGCACTTACTGTGGCTAGGATCTATTTCAGCACATCTACCCTCATTACTCATTTAATTTTTAAATCTACTGTGAATGGGAGGTACTGCTTTCTTCGGTTTAGAGCCGAGGAAACAGGCTCCACAAGGTCTGCTAACTTGCCAAGGCTGCACCACTGGTGAGCGGCAGGCCCCGGCGCCCTCACCGCCTGCCTGTGTTGCTAACGTTCCTGAGATGGATTCAAGACCTGAAAACGCTGGACACTGGCGCAAGCCCACTGTCCTCACAGCTTCTTTGCTCATTTGCTCATCAGGACACTCTCAGCTCCCCCACAACCAAAAGGCAAGACAGGTGCTATTTTCAGCAACACTCTGTCCATTCATGTTCTCCTGGGGCTGGAGGAGCAAAGAGGAGGGAGCAGAGGGTTGAGGAGAGACTGAAGGGAAGGGGCGTGAATGCAGCTGGACTCACAGATTCAGAGAGCGGCCTGGTGCAGCCAAGAGGCGGGGCGGGTGGGTGAGGGGGAGAGAGGGTCGAAGGTCAGACTTCTAGTTGTAGATGAGTCCTGAGGATGGAAACACGGCGTGTGATTACAGCTAACAATAGTGTGCTGTATGTTTGGAAGTTACTGAGAGAATGGATCTTTCAGAGTTCCTATCACAAGAAGAAAGATGTGTGATTTCGTGTGGTGATGGATGGTAACTAGACGCACCGTGGTGACAGTCTCACATATTTACAACTGTGAGTCACTGTGGTGCACACCAGACACTGATGTCATGTTCCATGTCAGTTCCCCCTCGGTTTAAAGCAAACAAAGAAGATGGGTCCTCACCTTCTCTCCAGGCCTGCTCTGCTCACAGAGACACCGTGGTTCCACTTGGGTGGTCACTCCCCCCAGGATGGTATCCCACTTTGAGAAGAAAAACCATGAGAGACCCATGTTCTCTGGTAACATACGGCCCTGCAGAAACAAGGAAAACACTTCCACTGAGACTTATAATAAACACAATCATAAAGAATGCAGAGTTCAGGCTCTCATTGGCCTGCTCTGGAGAAGCGATCCTGATTGGGAGTCGGGTTTTAAATTCTTATAGGGATATTTGCAGTTCTAAGCTGTAGAAATCTGGAGCCATAAGAAAGACAAGAACTGTTTGAAAAGATGCCAGCGCAACACTGGCTGTTTCTCCCAAAGATCCACTGGAGAAGGGACAGGCTACCCACTCCAGTATTCTTGGGCTTCTCTTGTGGCTCAGCTGGTAAAGAATCCGCCTGCAATGCGGGAGACCTGAGTTTGATCCCTGGGTTGTGAAGATCCCCTGGAGAAGGGAAAGACTACCCACTTCAATATTCTGGCCTAGAGAATTCCGTGGACTGTATAGTCCATTGGGTCAAACAGAGTCAGACACGACTGAGCGGCTTTCACCTTCAGTTGCATGTGCTGGGCACACTGGTGTGCATTGGCCATGTGCTTCTCACGACAGCTCCACGCAGTAAGCGTGAACAGTTTCACATTCAAATTAGGACACTGAGACCACAGAGGCTGACATACAGTGAGAATCATCTGCTTCAGAATTCAAAACCATGGTTGTCCGGCTCCAAAGGCTGGGCCCCATCACCAAGGCTTCCAGACCATCTGGCACGTCCTCACATCGAAGACTAAGGGTAGACTGGCCCACAGAGTTTCACTTCTGTGGTCTGGATGCTGATGGTTACCTGCCTCAGGGCATCTTAAACCACCTATTTCAGAAACAGTGAAGCTGTTTACAGACAAGGAACCCTAATCAATTTGCAATATAACAGATTTTTATCTGTAATTTGGGTGTTTTTCAAGAACAACAGAGCAGAGCCTTTTGAACTTTCTTGAACTTGTCCCGCAGGGTGAAAAGCCCTTTACCTCACGACAGAAGACATATAACACATATGCGTGTAACAGGTTTCAGAGAATTACATTCACCATACATGTTGGAGGCTGGTTGACATTTTAGATTCCAAGCTAGTCTGTTTTTCTTTCTTTTTTTCTTTGTTGTTCATAGTCCTCCTGAATGATCCCTTTTTTATTGTGACAACACGTAACATGACATCTACCCTCTTAAAATGCTCAGTGAACAATATGGTGTGGTTAACTACAAACACAGTGTTGGTCAGCAGATGTCTGGAACTTCCTCATCTCCTGTAACTGAAACTTGACCTCCACCTCACCCCTCCTGCTTCTGGGAGTCCGACTGTCTTGGATTATTTCTCACAGAAGTGTGGTCGTGTCGTGGAAAACAGTGTGGAGATGCCTCAAAAAATGAATATTTTATTTGTTAATTCTGGACAAGACCCCCTGTATTGATGTCAAGATCCACTCATGTGTTGCTCCCACAATTTGAAATATTTTGCAAGGGGACCTGAATTGTTTTTGCTTTAAAACAAACGGTTGAGTTGTTGCAGCTGGTATCAAAGACTTATGAAATAGGTAGCAAGAGCTGGAGAAGGAGGACAAAAAGAGATTTTTAAAAATTATTAATGGCAACTCAGTGGAGAGAACACCTTTATGCATTTTTAATGCTTGAAAAGAGGAAAAGATGCAGCTTATAATGCTGCTTATTCTTTCCTACGGGCTGATCAAAGATGATGAAATACCACATTTGCTTCACTAACCAGACATTTTGAAATCCAAACCGAAACTAAAACTCAAAGGGCAATTCATCATCTTTGTCCCAAACAGTATTCATCAGTTCCTTACCTAACGGGCGAGCAATGTGCCGGAGCCTGGGTGTCGTTGTCCACTAGGTGGCGGTACAGAACAAGAGTAGCCCTTATTCTTCCTGACACGTAGGCTGCAAAAGAATTTAGAAACCCAGGGTTGTCCAGTGAGTCACATCAATTCAGCCTGAAAGTTTACTCAGTGCTCCAGGCATGTTTTTGCCTTTTCTTGGAACATCCCTGGATTTCAGCTTCATTCTTGCTGACAGCTTGGCATTTAAAATTAGTAATATCTTAGTTGTTTCCCTGTGGCAATACAGATGCAGCATAATGTCTGTATTTGTTAACAATTTGCAAAGTTAGCATGTGCTGTGAAGCTTTAATTCTGCCCCTTCAATGTAACATTTAAGAAATACTGTGGGCACAAAGACAGAAATATACATCAATGGAACAAAATAGAAAGCCCAGAGATAAACCGATGCTCCTATGGACACCTTATCTTTGACAAAGGAGGCAAGAATATACAATGGAGAAAAGACAATCTCTTTAACAAGTGGTGCTGGGAAAACTGGTCAACCACTTGTAAAATAATGAAACTAGAACACTTTCTAACACCATACACAAAAATAAACTCAAAATGGATGAAAGATCTAAATGTAAGATCAGAAACTATAAAACTCCTAGAGGAGAACATAGGCAAAACACTCTCCGACATAAATCACAGCAGGATCCTCTATGACCCACCTCCCAGAATATTGGAAATAAAAGCAAAAATAACAATGGGACCTAATTAATATTAAAACCTGCACAACAAAAGAAACTATAAGCAAGGTGAAAAGACAGCCTTCAGAATGGGAGAAAATAATAGCAAATGAAGCAACTGACAAACAACTAATCTCAAAAATATACAAGCAACTCCTGCAGCTCAATTCCAGAAAAATAAACGACCCAATCAAAAAATGGGCCAAAGAACTAAACAGACATTTCTCCAAAGAAGATATACAGATGGCTAACAAACACATGAAAAAATGCTCAACATCACTCATTATCAGAGAAATGCAAATCAAAACCACAATGAGGTACCATTTCACACCAGTCAGAATGGCTGCTATCCAAAAGTCCACAAGCAATAAATGCTGGAGACGGTGTGGAGAAAAGAGAACCCTCTTACACTGTTGGTGGGAATGCAAACTAGTACAGCCACTATGGAGAACAGTGTAGAGATTCCTTAAAAAAACTGGAAATAGCACCGCCTTATGACCCAGCAGTCCCACTGCTGGGCATACACACCGAGGAAACCAGAATAGAAAGAGACATGTGTACCCCAATGTTCATCACAGCTCTGTTTATAATAGCCAGGACATGGAAGCGACCTAGATGTCCATCAGCAGACGAATGGATAAGAAAGCTGTGGTACATATACACAATGGAGTATTACTCAGCCATTAAAAAAGAATACATTTGAATCAGTTCTAATGAGGTGGATGAAACTGGAGCCTATTATACAGAGTGAAGTAAGCCAGAAAGAAAAATATCAATACAGTATACTAATGCATATATATGGAATTTAGAAAGATGGTAATGATAACCCTGTATACGAGACAGCAAAAGAGACACAGATGTATAGAACGGTCTTTTGGACTCTGTGGGAGAGGGCGAGGGTGGGATGATTTGGGAGAATGGCATTGAAACTAATATCATATATGAAATGAATCGCCAGCCCAGGTTTGATGCATGATATAGGATGCTTGGGGTTGGTGCACTGGGATGACCCAAAGGGATGGTATGGGGAGGGAGGTGGGAGGGAAGTTCAGAATGGGGAACACATGTACACCCATGGCGGATTCATGTTGATGTGTGGCAAAACCAATACAATTTTGTAAAGTAATTAGCCTCCAATTAAAATAAATAAATTTAAAGAGAAAAAAAAAAGGAATACTGTGGATCCTTGTGCCATTTCCCTTTGCTAACAATATCTATATCTTATTTGTGCTATATATTATAAAGTTACTAAAATATCTAATGGACATTTTAGTTCTAATTTTTCAGCCAAAAAGAATGATCTTCTCAAATACACATCAGCAAAAAGAACTAATAGCTGATAAGTTAAATGCCTCTTAAACAAAAATGTATGCTTTTGCAATGTGGAAAGTCTTTTGAAATAATCCCATGTATGAGAGAAAAATTCTCATCAAGTGATGCCTGTTATGAGACATATTTATAATTATTTGCAAATCTTGCCTATTTTTACAGTATTTTTTGATGTAGGTAAAGAAAAGATATTGAATAATTTTCTCTTGCTTCTTACTATATTTGTATAGCATTTGAATTTTTATGAATGCATATTACTTTTACAAACAGGAAAATAAAGCTGGTTTGTCATAAAAATAGTATGAGAAAAAAATATAGATTTTAGTGTGACATAACCTGGAAAGTTATTCGTTACAAGTCAGTTGAATGCTTACACAGTTAAAGTGCTGTGTAGGGTAACGGTGATCATAAATTGCTGACATAGGAAGTAATATTTCTAAATTTAAGTCATTTCTGTCATGTTCCTATCTATATTTAAAATCTTCCATAAAGTGGAAAGAATATCAAGTTTTTCATTATTTTCACAGTAATATAATATTAAGAAAACTGGTATTAACGTTGTTCGTTGTTAAACAGCAGAATCAGTATATCTAAAATTTTACTATTATTCAATCTGCAGGTATCCCACTTCTATGTGGTGATCATAGGTTTATGGCATAAGAAGCACTTTCACTTACTTTAGCTCATTTTGTCTCCTAATAGGTGTGCAGCATAGTCAGAGCCCATGAAGGTTCTAAGATACAAAACCATCCATATCAGGTCCTAATCTAGTGGTCTACAGAGCCGGGGGCACTGACCATGTGATTCTGAATTCAGGCCCTTTTCTTTTCATTCCTGTGGGCTTGCAGACTGCCCAAAGCGCCCTGTGAGTCCATGAGGAAGAGGAAGTCTTGTTAGCAGGTGTTTAGAGTATTGGATGCTCATTCTCCCTTTCCCTTTCCCTGCAAGTGGGGAGTGTGCAGGCTTGAGGGGTGAGGGGAGGGACAGGAATGATTCTGCAAATGCCTGTCATGCTCACACTCGAGGTAGGGTAGCTACACAGGTCTTCACAGTGCCATGTTGATTTGGACTCTGTCCATCACCTTTCAAACGGCCTCTCCCTGAGGCATAGTTGAACATTCACTCAACAGATAAGTGTGTCAATTGACCCCTTCTGGGTGCTGGGGACTTGTGTCAGGGCTGTGTCCCCAGACACAGGGTTGAGCACAGCACACGGGCTCCCTGCCCACAGGGAGTCTGAATTCTAGCAGGAGAAACAGACAAACTATATCACTAATTCTACTGTCGGAGAAAGTAAAGGGAGAAAGTAACAGTGAGACATAGCTTAGATGGCGGAGGGGTATGTCAGGAAGTTCCTCTCAAAATGCCTTATTTAAGCTCAGACCTAAACAATGAGTAGGGGTCTAGCAGGAAGGATGGTTGGGAACGTTCCAAGATACACAGGCCCCGGGGTAGGAAGATGCTTCTCTTGTTGGCAGAACAGAGGCTTATGGGGCCCCAGCTGCTGCTGCTGCTGCTGCTGCTGCGAAGTTGCTTCAGTCATGTCCAACTCTGTGCAACCCCATAGACGGGCAGAGGCCGCAAAGGAAGGTCCATGTGCCCCACACTAAGAATGTTGTATTTTATCCCAGCCACAGAAATGGGATTCCTTGGTGGTTCAGATGGTAAAGAGTCTGCCTACAATGCAGGAGACTTGGGTTCGATCCTTGGGTTAGGAAGATCCCCTGGAGAAGGAAATGGCAACCTGATCCAGTAGTCTTGGCTGGAAAATCCCATGGATGGAGGAGCCTGGCGGGCTACAGTCCATGGGGTCGCAAAGAGTCAGACACGATTGAACAACTTCACTTTCACCGAGATAAGCCATTGATGAGTTTTAAGCAGAGAAGAGATATAATCAGATGCATGTTTTTTAAAGATGAGTTGGCATTTAAAGCTTTGATTCGATTAGAGTGAAGTGAGTCTCCGTGGGAGACTCCCTGAGAGGCGCCTGCTGGTCCAGGACAGTGGATGGTCACGCGCATGCAGCAGCAGGAGGTGTAGGAGAGAGAAACCTGGGCAGCAGTTTCTCTCAGCATGTGAGGTGGTGTGCCCGGAGTTCATACTGGCACTTACAGGGATGGGACTCAGGAAGACAGTCCACTGGAGTGTTTAAGAGTCATCTGGATGTGAGTGGTATTACATTAAGTGAAATAAGTCAGAAAAAGATAAATACTGTATGATATCACTTACACATGGAATCTAAAAAATACAAAAAACTAGTGAATATAACAAAAAAGAAGATAGATTCACAGATGTAGAGAACAAACAAGTGGTTACCAGTGAGAAGATGAAAGGGGAAGAGGCAGTATAGGGGTAGAAAATTAAGAGGTACAAACGATTATGTATAAAATAAGTTACAAGAATATACTGTACAACACAGTTAATATAGCCAATATTCTATAATAACTATGGACGGAGTATAACTTTTAAAATTGTGAATCACTCTATCATACACCTGTAACATATAATATTGTACAACAACTACACATCAATTTTTTTTAATGAAAACAAAAAAAGAAAAGCAAGCTTTGGGCATAAGAACATTCCACAACTAAATACTCCAACATCTGTATCACTGACCAGAGTTCGGTGTTTGTTTATGTTCTCTTTTGAGGTTAACTTCTGAAAGAATGAGGAGCTGAAATCTCAAGTGGACCAGAGGAGGCCTTTGGATAAACCCCTGCCCTGGGTGCCCATCTTGTCATGTTGTAGGAAGCTGGTCACTGCCGCCGTCTCTCAGAAACCACAGGTGACGTCGGGGAAGAGCCTGGTCTCGAGCTCTGCCAGGAACACAGCGAGTGTAAACTCCTCCCCTCTCCCTGTGCCGGGGGTGCTCTGCCGTCCGTTGCGGAGATCACCCACATTCTCACCAAGATAGACATTGAACTCTTCCTAAAAGTGCTGTTGTGATCATTTCACAAAACACCCTTTGTGGAGAAGGACAATGGTATCCAGTGAACCAAGCACAACACGGGAAACCGTAATTCCTTCCCCAGAATCCTGTTCTGCTGGCTCTGAGCAAGCTGAAGCCTCGGCGCTCTGGTTTGTCACAGAGGAGCAGTGCCCATCTCTGTCTGCAAGTATAGATAGAATTACCTCGCAGGTTTACTATATGTACGCACAGAGTCCTGGGGGAAGGTAACAAGACTCCACCACTGGGCTGTGACCATTCTAACTAAGCTGCCGTACTTCCCCAGGTTGCCCCTTAAGCCCCATCCCCACCTCGCTGCGCAGCTGGGGTCTGTGGGTACAGGTGTGCGTCAGGGACATTCCATGTAGAGGTCTGTACCTGCTCAGGTTTGGCACCAGCTCAGGGATGGAGCCATTAATTAAGTCTTACCAGTTCAAAATCTATTGTTAACAACCCCTGGAGCAGCTGTGGGCCTAGTGTGTTTGTCTGTCTTCATGCTTTTGTCTTCTTTTGTCACTCTCGGCCTCGGGAAGATCCCGCACCAGCTGACTTGTTGGAATGAAGCAAGGGTTTCTCAAGTCTCAAGAACCCAGAGACTTAAGTTGACGTGCTGGCAACTTCTAAGATTTAATGAAAATTTGCTTGACCTTCCCAAGTCAGTGAGAGTTCTCATGATTGCCCCGATTCACTTATTAATTCTTGAGATTTTATAGACTTGTGTTCACGTTCACCCTCAGTTACAAAAGCCTGCTCTGGCTGTGCTCACATCTCTTTTGGGGGCCAGTTCCACTGTCTGCATCTTTTCTCCGTTTGGACCAACCCAGACATGAAATTAGCCACTTTCCTTTGTGTCCCCCCAAGACAACCGTCCCAAGAAAGCCCTGGTGAAATCCACCTCTCTTTAATCTGCTTCCTGTCTGCTCTCTTGATTCCCAAATTCCTCTGGATGTTTAGATTCACATTGGTTTAGCTACGACTTCACTTCCTTCCAGCCCACAAGTATGTAATCAAGATATTTTGCTAAACAAAGATGGTTGTCAAGAGGGACTTGGAGGACTTCCCTGGCTGTCCAGTCCAGTGGCTGGGTCTCCATGCTTCCAGTGCAGGCAGCCCAGGGTCTGTCCCTGGTTGGGGGACTAAGATGCTGCCTGGTGTAGCCAAAAAATTAAAAAAGAGGAACTCTTGTGCAAATTATCTGTAATATGTGTATGTATGTGTGTGTGTGCGCGCACATGCGCTTAGCCGCTCAGTTGTGTCCTACTCATTGTAACTTTGTAACCCATAGACTAACTTGCCAGGCTCCTCTGTCCAGGGGGATTCTCCAGGCAAGAATACTGGAGTGGGTTGCCATGCCGTCCTCTGGGGATCTTCCCCACCCAGGGATCAAACCCAGATCTCCTGCATTGCAGGTGGATTCTTTACCAGCTGAGCTACCAGGGAAGCCATAAATATGCATATATATATATATATTCATATACTTCTATACACATATAAACATATACCCATAATACATATACACTTATCCATATGTTCTATATATATACACAATATACAGCACTTAGAAATGTAGAAATAATACATGGCTGTGTGTATAATAATTACACACAAAACATATACACACACGTATACCCTATGACCTATGTCTACATAGATCTAAACCACCATCACTAAGGAACTGGTGGACACCAGCTCCTGCCTCCTCTTGTTGGAGTCCTGTGCTCATCTTTTCATTTCTGTACCACACAGATCCTGCTCTGTAATTGACCCGGATCCCACCTACTTCGCACTGTTTCATGTAGAAAGCAGGGACCTGTGCAGTCACTTATTTATGCAATCACACGTTCACTTAGAAGACGATAATTGATCACCCATGACAGCCCTGGGTTGAACCCTATATTGAGAAGAGACAAGGAAGGAGGGGCCCACGTCTTTAGATACTTGAAATCCAGCTGCATGCAACCCTTAGCACGCACGAAATAAAACGTCCTCACACGCACAGTTCTCATCAGAGGAACAGCAGAGCCGAGCAGAAAGCCCATGCCTGGCCATGCACAGCAGCGTTGCTGTTTCAGCAGAACGCACAGGAGGAAAAAACCGCTGTGGTCAAAAGAAACTGCTGGCTGCTGGATTTTTGTTTAATTACAATTTGCGTGCTCTTCTAACAGCACTTGTTCTGCTTAGATGGCAGAGTGGCTTTCATGAAAGTATGAGCTCAGCCTTGCCTTACGCCTGCTGAAAAAAAGAGGTCAGGTAAAATGACTAGTGACAGCACCAAACTGGTGGAAAACCACACTGTCTTTCAGACAAGATGTAAAAAAGAAAAAAAAAGAAAGCAGACTGGAAATTTTTTGCCTGCTAAAAAAAAACCCCTTGAAGTCATCTCAGAAACACACAGAGGCAATTTCCTCTTTTCTCTCCTTAGCAGCGTCCTCAAGGAAAGAGCTTTCCAGATCTGAGGGAGTGGACCAGTGATGTAGTCACGTAGCCTGGCTTCATTCTGAATTCTTCTCCATGGCTGTGTTCACTGAAGGACTTAATCCTTAGGCAGCTCTTCCAAATCTCATACAGTTCTGCGACTTTTATCTGAACTCTACCCTGAATATTCTAATCATGTAAAATGTTTTCAAACCACTGTAGCACAGAAATTAGTAATGACCAGATATGTTTGCAGAAATCCATGCTTTGTGTATTGTAAAAGGTCTGCATGAATGCTTGCTCTCCTCCCACATGCTAATAAACATGATCTGTGTATAGTTTTGATCATTTTTAAATTCAAAAATCAGATGTAATTTTAATATACCCACGGAGGAATTTACATATGAGTTTCATAAAGAACAGCAAGTATTAACACACTGAAAGGTGATATTCGTGTATGCAGAGGACAGATATGATGGCCTGTTTCTTGGTGGTGATGAAATTTGATAAATGACTTCTTTCCACAGAATCTCCAAAATAGAGTGATTGCAGGTACTCACATTCCATCAAATTAGCTAGAGCTTTTCTAGGACTTGGCTCTGTTTCTCTTTATGTACTTCTGTGGCAAAATTAAGATAAATTATTTTTTAGAGGCAATATCAACAGTCTTAACTTGAAAACATTTAGCAAGATGAACCTAGTGTGCTGGAGGTGACACTAGGAAAATTTGTGCCTGGTTTCGAAAGCTGGCAGTTCTTCATGCCATAGTTTCCCAAACCGTGGAGAACTGGCTGTTCCTGGGGAGGCCTGGCTCCTCACAGGGCTCTCCTTTCTCCTTCTTTTTACTTATTTATACTGCTTAAGGAAATGAGACAATCACGTGATGTTCTCTAACTTGAAAATCCTGTAGCTTGATACTTCAAGTTCTATAAATAGTGTCCAGATCTAGTATTAATTCTTTAAAAATATTTTTATATAGTTTTAAAGGGGAATCTTCCATTTACAGTAATTATGAAATTTTGAGCCCGTGTTACATCTGATAGTTTTTGTCTTCCACTCCCCCACCGCAATATTCCCCCTCTCTCTTCTACCCACTGGTTACCACTAGTTTGCTCTCTGTATCTGTAGGCCTGCTTCTGTTTTGTTATATTCGCTAGTTTATTATATTTTTCAGATTCTACATATAAGTGATATCATACAGCATATGTCTTTGAGCAGTTGTAGCTCAGTGGTAGAGCATGTGCTTAGCATGCACTTGGCATGTGCTTTATCTATTCCTCTGTTGATGGACACATGGGCTTTTTGCATATCATAGCAACTGTAAATAATGCTGTTATGAACATTGGGGTGCATGTATCTTTTTGAATTAGTGTTTGGTTTTTTCAGCTTTATACCCAGATATGGAATTGCTGAGTCATAAGGCAATGGCATCCCACTTCAGTACTCTTGCCTGGAAAATCCCATGGACGGAAGAGCCTGGAAGGCTGCAGTCCATGGGGTCGCTGAAGGTCGGACACGACTGAGTGACTTCACTTTCACTTTTCGCTTTCATGCATTGGAGAAGGAAATGGCAATCCACTCCAGTGTTCTTGCCTGGAGAATCCCAGGGACGGGGGAGCCTGGTGGGCTGCCGTCTATGGGGTCACACAGAGTCGGACGCAACTGAAGTGACTTAGCAGCAGCGGCAGCATGGCACTCCTATTTTTAGTTTTTTGAGAAACCTCCACACTGTTTTCCACAGTAACTATATTGGTTTACATTTCCATCAACAATGTGAAAGGGTTCTCTTTTCTCCACATTCTTACCAACATTTGTTATTTGTGGTCTTTTTGATGATGGCCATTCTGACAGGTGTGAGGCGACACCTCCTTATGGCTTTGATGTGCATTTTCCTGATGAGGAATGATGTTCTAGTATTAATTATTTAAATTTGCCTGAATGCTAGTATAGTCCCCTCCTTGTGCGATAGCTGCAGGATCAAAATGGGGGTGGGGGAGAGGGGACTGTGGTCAAGCGATGTTGAGAGTATCAGTGGTGACTCTTGGGGCAGTAGGATTTCGAGGAAGTTATTTCTATAGATTTCCCTGGTGGTCCAGTGGCTAACAACTTCAAGTCCCCAATACAGGAGGCCTGCATTCCATCCTTGGTCAGGGAACTAGATCCTTATACTGCAACTAAGACCTGGCAGAGCCAAACAAGTAAATAAAAATTTTTTTGAAAGTAAGTTATTTGTCAATATTAATATATTCAATTAGAACCTTACTGAACACTATATGTGAAGCACAACTTATATACTATTAGAAGGAAATGTGTATATTATCTTCATGACTTTGAGTTAAGCAGAATTTCTTAGGCTCCAAAGAGCATGAATCATTAAGGAAAAAACTTAGAAGTTTGCTTGTAATTTTTAAATGATGCCAAAATTAAAGTTTAGCTTGAAAATTTCGTTAAAAAGAAAAAACAAACCATGAACTCAGAGAAGATATTTGTAACATGTATTGCAAAGTATTTAAGAACCACAAGGAAATAAAATTAAAAAGCAACAAGACAAAACCCCCATTTTTTTAATGGACAAAAAATTATGAACAGGAAAGAGAAAAGGCAAACAAAATCACCAAAATTCATAAAATGTTCTCCTCTTCACTGTACTTAGAGAAACATGAATTTAATTAAATGTCACATGATATTCCTGTGATTGTTTACAAGATGTTGAACTGGACAAGATGAGATGCTGGAAACGACTTCAAAATAGGAACTTGAATTTCTACTAATGGGAGTGAAAATGAATACAATTGTTCTGGTATCAAATTACCAGTATCCAGTAAAGCTGAAAATTTACATTCCTTGTGATCTAGATCTCTTCTAGAGAAACTTCAAATCTGTGTGAGACAAAGTTTGTAGGTCCAAGAATGTTAAAATAGCAGTTTAAAAAAAAACTACGTCTCTATATGTTAATCTTATTAACATAGGTCACTAAAAATAGCACTCGGAAGAAAAAAAACAGGTTGCAGAGAATTTAAACAGTACAATACAAATGATTTAAAAATTTAAAAAACACCATATATGATGATGTGTATGTATACACACAATAAACAGAGCTGTGTTCTGGAGGGTATTCCTGGGGGTTGTCTCTGTGGAGAAAAGTGGGAGAAGGCAAAGGAGGAGGGGAACAAAGTGGACTTGAATTTTATTTGAATATTATGTTGCTTTTATTAAAAATGCTTATAAAATGTATTGCAAAAGATGAAAGTAATGAGCTCAGACTCATTCCTGCTTGTTACAGAGCTGACCAGCTGACCAGAGGTTTCATAAACAGGATTTGTGGGGCCCTCGAGTTGGGGGGCGGGGGGAGTGTACCTCAGCAATGGGAATAGAACACAGCTGCATCCTCAATTTCTTTTTTTTTAAATTTTAATAAAAAAAATTTTTTTTGTATAGAAGTATAGCTGATTTACAATGTTTCAGGTATACAGCAAAGTGATTCAGTTATACATACGTACATGTATATATTCTTTTTTCATATTCTTTTCTATTATAGGTTATTATAGTTCCCTGTGCTATACAGTAGGCCCTTATTGTTTATCTGTTTTATGTACAGTAGTGTGTATCTGTTAATCCCAAACTCCTAATTTATCCCTCTCCCCACCTTCCCCACTTGGTAACCATAAACTTGTATTCTGTCTTTGAGTCTGTTTCTGTTTTGTAGATAAGTTCATTTGTATCATTTTTTTAGATTTCACATATATTTGTTTTTCTCTGTCTGACTTTCATTTGTTATGATACTCTCTTGGTCCATCCATATTGCTGCAAATGGCATTATTTCATCTTTTTCTACAGCTGAGTAATATTGCACTGTATATACGTACCACATCTTTTTAATCTATTCCTCTGTTGATGGACATTTAGGGTGCTTGCATGTCTTGGCTATTGTAAATAGTGCTGCTGTGAACACTGAGGTGCCTATAACTTTTTGAATTAGAGTTTTTGACTTTTCTAGATATACGCCCAGGCAGGCTCAATTTCTATTTGCAGTCATGATGTGAATCAAACGCTACTGCAGGCCCAGCATGAACCCAGATTATGTCACCCTCAGAGTGTCCACTGTGATGATCCACAAGATACTGGTAGTTTCTGGACCAGACACCCACAGCATTGGAGGAAAAACAGCCTTCAGCCCAAAGAAAATTATATTGAGAGAAGAAATCGAAAGCCTTCTGAACAAACTCAGATTGCACATGGAATTGGTCAGGTTGGTTTGAAAATGTGTCCCTGCCCCCGCAAAAGACTGCTTTTAAACATCTTTAAACATAATCCAAAGCACACAGCCTCTCCCAGAAGGAGGAACATGTGTGTTAGGATGAAAGGGAGTATTTTCTCAGCAGAATTTCCAAGGGGTTTCCTCCCGTCTCTGCTGCCAGTGGCTTGGGGGTCATGTTGGGAAGCATCTGGCCACCAGCACCTTTGGGTGAAGACTTGGCCTCTGGCTGTGGTACACAGGGGAGATTGTCTACTGAAGGCTGCACTGAACTCAGCTGTTGATTCTTTGTGAAGCTGGAACTAGAAAACCAAGGTGCAAACCAAACTCACAGTGGAGTTTAGATGCCAAAATGTGTTTGCTTTCACAGCAGAACAGCTTAAACTTCCAGCGGTTAGGCGACAGGGACATGTCAGCTTTCTATCAGAGATATCTGCTCAGTCTGTCTCAGGCTCCTCACCCGTGTGTGTGAGCGTGGCATACTCAGTCGCTCAGTTGCGTCTGACTCTTTGTGCCCCTCAGGAAGGACTGTAACCCATCATCCTCTGTCCATTGGATTTTCCATGCAAGAATGCTGGCGTGGTTTGTCATTTCCCCCTCCAGGGGATCTTCCTGGCTGAGTAAGAGATGGAACCTGCGTCTCCTGCATTGGCAGGCAGTTTCTTTACCATTGTGCCACCTGGAAGCCTTCATTAGTGTCACTTGGTGTATCTAAACTTGTCCTTTGTGCTGAACTTGGGGGCTCTGAGAATCAGTGTTAATCTAAGCAAATCTGCGGCTACTTTTTTAAAAAAACTAGAAATTGAAAAAATAAATCTTTGCCAAATCCTCTAGAGATTAGTGTATTGCATGTGGTCTAAACTTTATAAAAGGTTTTTGATTAAACCAAAAAAAGGTAATTTATTTAAAAATAAATATCTGCATTCCCACGGTGTCACTGGGGACCTTTCAGTGCTAGTTTGGGTGATTACAGCTGGAGCCAGTTGCAACAGTGGAAGGGACCCTTGTTTTCAGCTTTTGCTCTTCAAGACCTGGGAGGATTCAGGAGGTCAAGAGGTCAGAGCAAGAACATAACCACCTCTCCTGGGACCTCGCTTGAGGCAGAAGTGGGGCTTCTCCAGGTGACCAAAATCTCCGAGCTTTGCTGAAGGAAACCAGGCTCTGTGTTGACTTATAGGTGTTAGCAACTTATTTGTCAATATTCTAAAAATTTATTGGGACATCCAAATCATTTTGGAAAATCATCTGTCAACTCTAAGATAAGGCAAAGATGTACTGTAGATTGAACTTTTCCTCTCTAGATTTCTAGGTCAGTTTAAGGGTATTTGAAACAAGTGTCGTAAGTGTTGTGATTAAGCAGCTACCTTCCTCAGAATATTCCTCTGGTTTTTGAAATCTCTCCTGTCTAAGAGGCTTAATACAAATTTAGCTTGATAAGTATGTCTTGAAAATGGAACATTTCACCAGTCCTATATATTAATGGTTACCTGGGGCACAAACATGTGCTCACTGGAGCCCTTTGACAGATAGACAGATAGACACAGGGCTGATCACTAGCAGGTACCAACATCCACTCTGGGCACCGCTGCAGTCCACCTTGATCAGTTGGTACCTGGACCTCACCCAGAGTTCAGCACTGTGTCTGTGGCCACCCATCATGGGTCGTGGCAGATGTACTGTCTCAGCGCTGAAATCTGGTTGAGGTCTTCCTCTCCCCATTGCTGGGTCAACCCGGTCCTTGTCGCCAGCCTTAACCTCAGCCAGTCTCCGGGGTCAATCAGAGATGCCAGTGATGGAAGGAGAACCCAGTTTATTTTTTTTCCTCAGGCGACCTCGCTCACATCACCCTTTCTTCAAGCGGGGCCTCCCTTAGGGACCCACAAGCCGGCACCCTGACACTGCCGCTCTCCTTCCCCACGGCCGCTCCCCGTCGGCCTGCCTGGCGCATGCGCACACGGGCACACCTCGGAAGAGTTGTGACTTCAGCCCCGCTGCGTCTTCCCTGCTCTGTCTGGGAGGCATCACTTCAGCAGAGACGGTCGGCTCGTACAGGAAGCAGCGTGACCAAGAAAGGACTGGATGAGTTCCTTGACCATGGGTGTTTCTGAGATCACCCTTACCTTCCTTCTCCGTTCAGAGCGAGCTCTGTCTCCAGGGGCAGCGTGGCCGCTCCCGGCTGCCCCCAGTTACTCAAGCAGAGAAGGGATACACTCACCTCTTGCCCCCAGTTTACATATTGTTGCTAAAACTTTCCACAGCCTTCATGCTGCCAATGAGGGAACTGAGCTCAGAAAGGCCAAAGCTGTGGCCCCAGGGCCCCAGGGACCGGGGCATAGATCGGCTTCTGCTTGTTCTGTAGCCTGAGTTCAGTGTTAGATCCTGGTAAGCCCCAGAGGCCCCCTAGGACCCAGAGGCCTCCTTTGTTCCAGCAGCTCCTCCTCAGAGAGTGAAGCCCCCGGCCCTCACCCTGACTCAGTGCTCGAGTCCAGTCCCTCTGACCACGTCCCCACCACAGCGGCTGCCTGAACGTCCAGAGATCACCCAGACTCACATCATGGAGCTTTCCCCCTGGGGTGCTGCCCTCCTGCAGGCGAGTCTCTGTAGCCCGCTGCTTACATAACTGCTGTCTTGTGGCCACTGCCTTTGGTGACAGCCCTGGAGCCCAATTTTCTCTCCATTCCAGCAGCTGGGTCTGAACCGCCATGTTCATCCCACCCCAGGGAGCAAGTCAGCTTAGAAGTCCTGCACCCACCCACCACCCCAGCGTTCTTCACCAGATCCCTCTTCACCAGGTTATGTCTAGTCCTTAAGGTGCTTGAGCAAGCCAGGTTCAGCGGGACCAATGCACCCAGACTCTGACTTTAGTCTCCGATCTTTGTTTATTCACTAGGGTCTTCAGTTGGGTTTCCACAGAAGTCAACTTTGGGATGAAAATTTGAGTCCAAGTAGTTGATTTGAGGGGGAGTGACCCAAGGAGTCTGATCAGGTGGATTACCCATGGTGTGCCTGGAGCTCAGTGCTGCTGAGGGGCTGTGGATGAGAGCATAAACACAGCTCGGAGTCCTTTCACCGAGGGAGGGTGCAGAGCTTCAGGGTCCTTCCTTCTGGTCAGGTGGCCCAGGGCCAAGGGCTGCCCTGCACTTCTGGCTGAAGCCCTCTCAGGGAGAGCTGTGGGTGCTTGCAATAAGGTTGTTCTAGTGAGTACCCTGGGGATGTGAGCAGAACACAGGCAGCGTCCACTACGGCCAGTGATTCTGGAAAGCCTCTGGAGGAAGCACGCAGTGTCCCACTCAGTATGATCTGTGGAAGACTTCCAAGGGGGTTTGTTTGACAAGTTGTCGTGAGAGCCCTGTATGAGCCTGCATTGGCAGCCCCTTGTCCCTCCATCTCCATTCCATGCCCCAGGGCTTTCAAAAAACTCAGAGGTTTTCTGTGTCCTTTTAGCTCTTTCACTGTGAGGCTGTAGTTCATCATTCACATTTTGCGAGCCCTCTCCTCATACAAAATGGCAGGAACTAGGTGCTTAAAAGAGCACTAAGTATAAAATACTCTCCCTAACCCCAAGTAACACATCACGAAGCAGGGCAATTCCAATATGTACTATTATTCTTCATTTCAGGTGGTGTATAGGGCAAGCACTAAAGTGATGGGGTTGCTCATGAGCTTTGCCAGCTGGAAAGTCTATGACAGAAATCAAGTGAGCTTGAGACAAGAATTACAATACCAGAACCAGGGAATTGAGTCCTTCATTTAAAGCCCTACCAAGTCATTGAAGGTGGCATTTCTTTTCATGTTGTGCTGTAGTCTGTGTTCTGTCTGACTCTGTCTGTCCATGCAACCTCTTGAGAACAGGGGTAGTTTCCACATTACACATCTATTGCTGCATTACACATTACTAAAACTTACCTGCTTATAACAAGTTACATATATTATGTCACAGCTTCTGTGAGTCGGGAATCTGGGCTCAGTCAGCCAGGGCCCTCTTTCTCAGTCTCTTACAAGCTGAAGTCAAGAAGCTGGCCAAGTTGGAACCTCACCTGAGGGCTTGACTGGGGAAGGATCTGCTTCCAGGTTCACAGGGTTGTTGGCAGCATCAAGTTCCTCAGGGACTGGGAAACTGAGGGCCTCAGTTCCAAGATGGCAGTTGGCTGGAAGCCACCCTCAAGGTCTTGCCAGGTGGGCCTCTACAGTATGGCAGTTTGCATCACCAAAGCATGGAAGCCAAGAATACAACAGGGGAAGAAGTCAGAGTCTTCCCTAACCTAGCTATAGATGTGACATCCATCACAGATGTCATGGTCTATTGGTTAGGGATTATTTAAGGCCATGAATACAAGGAAGGTGGATACTTGAGTATCATCCTATAAGTCTGCCTGCCATGATGTCCTTACCACGTGGTTATAACAGGTGCTCAATAATGTTTGTTATTTTGCATATGTATTATTCCCAAGACAGCAAGATACGTTGCAAAATTACATCACAGCAAAAGAACACTAGATTTCAAAGAGAATTGGCCATGTATTAATAATAGGAGAGTCTGAGATTGTACATTCCATTCCCTTCCATGGACATATCCACCTAAGAACCCAGGTGTGTGCTAGTAGCTGGAATGTAAGCTCCCTGAAGGCAGGACTGTGTCCTTAGTCTGACATCGTCAGCACCTGCGGTCCCTTCCCTGACTCATGAAAGGAACTTGGCAAACACTGAATGGATTGAGGACTGATTCAGTGAATAAAAAAGTCTGTTCCTCTTAGAACTTTTTTCACCTGGGTTACACATTTAACAAAATATTATGCCAATTTAGAAAGTAGTCACGAAAAGAGGAAGTTTACTGTTGCTGCAATCTGAACAAATACTTGGTTGAAAGAATGTCAACCGGGCAATCCCCACATTAGCTCTGGTGACTTCATTTTTCAATACCTTTCAAAATGCTATTCTGAGAAAACCTACAATGTGGACTGGAGAAGGAAATGGCAACCCACTCCAGTATTCTTGCCTGGGAAATCCCATGGACAGAGGAGCCTGGTAGGCTACAGTTCATGGGGTCACAAAAGAGTCAGACTTAGCGACTAAACAATGTGGACTAACAGAGATGGTATCTGGTGAAATCTGCACTTGTTATTACCATCAGGTTGATCTTTGTAGTACATTCATTGGGCAAGTACAATTTAGAACTCAGGTTCTAGAATCTAGCAAGGTTCACTAACAAGGACTGAGGTCCTGTATGTGCTATGAAGTCTGGCATCTCACAGAGATTCTGAATTGGAGTTTAGCAGAAGAGTGAATCCATGTGAAAATTATTGCAAGCCCTTTTCTGCACAATGCCAGCTGGGCATTTTGATAAGCCCTTGGAAGTCCAGGATTGCTGTAGGTTTTCAGAATGTGCCTTTGTTTGCCTCAGATGAAATGCTAGTTAGAAAAGAAAGTTATTTTATTCAGGGAAAATTAATCCTTGGTGTGATATACTCTCTCCTATTTCTCTTTCTCTTTCCCCACCTCCTTCTCTCTTCTCTCCATCTCTATCGTTTCCTCTGTCTCAGGGAAGAGTGGTTTCCTGGTTCTATACATATCAAATATTTGTGGAGAGTCACAGACCTTACAGGACAGCTCAGCTGTCTTATTCTGTTGTGGGTGGCACACATCATGCAGTGATGCTCACATTCCTTAGATGCTGGTAGATGAGTAAGAATCAGATTGTGCGCTTCGTGAGAACAACACGGGGGTTCCCAAGAGCTACAAATTCTGCCAAATAAATCCCTTAAGTAAATAATGGAAAATGGTAGTTTATTTTAAGTTCTTTGAAAAGTTGAAAAGTGATGCAAAAGGAAAGGGCTCATCTGTTGTTACTCAGCTTTTGACCTTTGACTATATAAACACAAGAAGTACATGGGGCTGCAGCTAGGAAACCAAGCATTACCATGCTACTCCCCAAATGAACAGAATGGGTCTTTTCGTTAAGTTTTAAAGAGTGTGCTAGAGCACCATTTCACAGAATGTGACATTTAATAATTTATTCTTAAAGGAGAGGACAGCTGTTAACAGCTTGGCCATCTCAGTAATTAAAAAAAAATTTTTTTCTTTTAAGTGAATAGATTGGACCAGATCTTGTCTAGTCTCTTCTGCACTGAAAGGCTGATACCAAGACTCATGAGACCAGGCTGTCTCCAAGTCCACACAGCCACTCCTGTCCTTCCACCTCCTGGAACCACAGCTCCTTCTTGTCTTGACGCTAATGCACACAGTTGGCACACAGTTTGCAAATCCTGCCGAAAGCATCCCTCTTCCACGAAGGACCATGAAGGCCTAGCACCTGGATCAACTGCCCTTGCTCAGTCAGTTCAGTTGCTAAGTCAGTTCAGTCACTCAGTCAGTTCAGTTGCTCAGTCAGTTCAGTCGCTCAGTCATGTCTGACTCTTTGCAACCCCATGGACTGCAGCACACCAGGCTTCCCTGTCCATCACCAACTCCTGGAGTTTACTCAAACTCATGTCCATTGAGTCAGTGATGCCATCCAACCATCTCATCCTCTGTCATTCCCTTCTCCTCCCGCCTTCAATCTTTCCCAGCATCAGGGTCTTTTCAAATGTGTCAGGTGGCCAAAGTATTGGAATTTCAGCTTCAGCATCAGTCCTTCCAATGACTATTCAGGACTGATTTCCTTTAGGATGGACTGGTTGGATCTCCTTGCAGTCCAAGGGACTCTCAAGAGTCTTCTCCAGCATCACAGCTCAAAGCAATCAGTTCTTTGGCACTCAGCCTTCTCTATAATCCAACTCTCATATCCATACATAACTACTGGAAAAACCATAGCTTTGACTAGAAGGAGCAGTGGGAGGGATTCCAGAGCTAATTCTTTTGCCTAGAATCACAACTCCCCAAAGAGCCTAAGAAACAGCCCATTTCCCTCTTCCCAGCCCTAAACAAAGACCTGAACAAAAATCAGTAGTAGTTAAAGGAAGCAACTCTGAAGGTTTTCATCCAGTAAAAAGAAGTAAGTATAAAAGAAAATTAACAAAGTTATTCATTAGAACATTTTTTTCTTATTGCTCTTTTTTCTGGGTCATGCAGGATCTTAGGACCCTGACCAAAGATGGAACCCATGCCTCCTACAGTGGAAGCACAGAGGGTGTAACCGCTGGAACACCAGGAAGTCTCCCCAAAGTACTCATTTTTAACTTTTTTTTTTCTTAGACTGTTTCTCAAAATGAACATAGTTTGCTTTTTCATGTGATGAAAATAATACATATCAATTGAAATAAATTCAGTACAAAGGGTGTAAAGTTCTCTAACCCAGAGAGAACTCTTTTTAACATTTTGATGTGTACCTTTCTGCATTTTCTCCTATACACATACAAAAAATGTGCTCATGTTATACATAATATTCTGTAAAATTTTTAAAATTAAACTCTATTGTGGGTGGTTTTCTTTTATGATAAATACTGATCTTTATTATTAATTTTTAATCTATAGCTGTTGTATGGCTGCACTGTAATTTGTTTAATCATTTCTCTATTGATCATGATCATTTACACGGCAATCTGGATTTCAATATTATGAATAATACTGTGTGTCTGTGCTAAGTCGCCTCAGTTCAGTTCAGTTCAATTCAGTCGCTCAGTCGTGTCCAACTCTTTGCAACCCCATGAATTGCAGCACATCAGGCCTCCCTGTCCATCACCAACCCCCGGAGTTCACTCAGACTCACGTCCATCGAGTCCGTGATGCCATCCAGCCATCTCATCCTCGGTCGTCCCCTTCTCCTCCTGCCCCCAGTCCCTCCCAGCATCAGAGTCTTTTCCAATGAGTCAACTCTTCACATGAGGTGGCCAAAGTACTGGAGTTTCAGCTTCAGCATCATTCCTTCCAAAGAAATCCCAGGGCTGATCTTCAGAATGGACTGGTTGGATCTCCTTGCAGTCCAAGGGACTCTCAAGAGTCTGCTCCAACACCACAGTTCAAAAGCATCAATTCTTCGGTGCTCAGCCTTCTTCACAGTCCAACTCTCACATCCATACATGACCACAGGAAAAACTATAGCCTTGACTAGATGGACCTTTGTTGGCAAAGTAATGTCTCTGCTTTTGAATATGCTATCTAGGTTGGTCATAACTTTTCTTCCAAGGAGTAAGCATCTTTCAGTTTCATGGCTGCAGTCACCATCTGCAGTGATTTTGGAGCCCCCCAAAATAAAGTCTGACACTGTTTCCCCTGTTTCCCCATCTATTTCCCATGAAGTGATGGGACCAGATGCCATGATCTTCATTTTCTGAATGTTGAGCTTTAAGCCAACTTTTTCACTCTCCTCTTTCACTTTCATCAAGAGGCTTTTTAGTTCCTCTTCACTTTCTGCCATAAGGGTGGTGTCATCTGCATATCTGAGGTTATTGATATTTCTCCCGGCAATCTTGATTCCAACTTGTGCTTCTTCCAGCCCAGCGTTTCTCATGATGTATGCTGCATAGAAGTTAAATAAGCAGGGTGACAATATACAGCCTTGACGTACTCCTTTTCCTATTTGGAACCAGTCTGTTGTTCCGTGTCCAGTTCTAACTGTTACTTCCTGACCTGCATATAGGTTTCTCAAGAGGCAGGTCAGGTGGTCTAATATTCCCATCTCTTTCAGAATTTTCCACAGTTTATTGTGATCCACACAGTCAAAGGCTTTGGCATAATCAAAGTTGCCTCAGTCCTGTCCAACTCTTGTGACCCTATGGACCATAGCCCACTGAACTCCCTTGTCCATGGGATTCTCCAGGTAAGAATACTGGAGTGGGTTGCCATGCCCTTCTCCAGGGGATCTTCCTGACCCAGGGACCGAACCTGCATCTCTTATGTCTCCTGCATTGCCAGGCAGGTTCTTTTCCACTAGCACCACCTCGGGAAGCCCAATAATACTGTGGGGTACATACAACTTTGTAGACTTTTCTAGTCAATTCCTTAGAATAAATTCACAGGTGTAAACTTGCAGGGTAAAGGATCTGCATATTAAGAAACTGAGTGCAGCAGATGAATGGATAAGAAAGCTGTGGTACATATATACAATGGAGTATTACTCAGCCATTAAAAAGAATACATCTGAATCAGTTCTAATGAGGTGGATGAAACTGGAGCCTATAATACAGAGTGAAGTAAGCCAGAAAGAAAAACACCAATACAGTATACTAATGCATATATATGGAATTTAGAAAGATGGTAATGATAACCCTGTATGCGAGACAGCGAAAGAGACACAGATGTATAGAACAGTCTTTTGGACTCTGTGGGAGAAGGCAAGTGGGGGATGATTTGGGAGAATGGCATTGAAACATGTATAATATCATACATGAAACGAATCACCAGTCCAGGTTTGATGCAGGATACAGGATGCTCGGGGCTGGTGCACTGGGATGACCCAGAGGGATGGTATGGGGAGTGAGGAGGGAGGGGGGGTTCAGGATGGGGAACATGTGTATACCTGTGGCAGGTTCATGTTGATGTATGGCAAAACCAATACAATATTGTAAAGTAAACTCCAATTAAAATAAATAAATTTATATTTAAAAAAAAGAAACTGAGTGCACATTGCTGATCTTATTTACATTGCTGCCATGATGGATGACAGGCTGTTGCTCCACATTCTGATACCAGTGATGAGCAGTCTTAAAATTTCTCCAATCTGTTAGGCAGACATTATATTCATTGTTGTTTAAGTACTTTGATTACTAGATCAAATTGATCAAATTCTGAATAGAAAATTTCACTTGAGCCATGGAAGCCACTAGGTTCAGTCTCACATTAGGGAAGTCACCTGAATATGTTAATGGCTTAGGTGACGTTTTGCTTATTATTATAATTTTTTTAACAGTCTACTCTAGGAGTCCATGTAGCTAAGTTACTGACTGTTCTGATTTTCATTCCCGTTTGGTCCCACACATCCCTGGTTAATTTGAGGAGAATCTGGAAGGACCATGAAGAGACGATTCACTGTCTTTATCCCCACTCACCCAGGTGTGAAACAGCACGAAACAGCTGAGCTCTTCAGTGGACCACTGTGACTGGTGACTCTTCTTTGCACTCTCAAATCTCCTGCTTGAAGAACTCCCCCACCCCCGCCCACCTCCTACAACTCTCTCTTACTCACCAGCAGTAACCTTATCCCTTTTTTTCCTTCCTTTGAATTTTGATTTTATAACAACTGGCTCTCAGCCACACTTCTTCCCTTAAAGCAGGACTGGGCCTGCATTTCACATTACACATTAGAAAGCCAGGCAAGGCAGGCCAGTCGACAACGTTCAAGGCAGGGTACACAGTGATCTGCCCAAGGCTGCCTTAGTAAGTAGGCTATGACCCAGGAGATTGTCACAATTTAGAACTCCCGACTAAAGCGTCCCACAGATGGAGCAGACCCCCTCTTAGGTACTGGAAGGAACTCTGTGCCAGGAGTCACCTTCGTCATTTTCCATAAACTGAACAGTTTAATGTTCCCATTATACTTTCAGAAATTGAGGACCATAGCTTCACGGAATCTAGTATGTGATGAGGTCAGAATGCAAATCCAGTTCCCTCTGATGACAAATCTCAAGATTTCCATTATTCCATATCCTTAATGTTTCCTGTTTGCAATGCTTCAATTGACGAAGAAAGCATAGGATTGGCAGAGCCAAAGTTCTCACAGTTGGTCATTTCCTCTCAACTTTACTCTAGCTCTCCTGACTCCCAGTGCCCCATCTCCAACCCCAAAACACATGTATTCTTAAAGGGTTGACCACTATTGTTAGGGCCAACTTCTCTCGGCTTATGGTAATAGCACTAACTTAAAATAGTGGAATATATGCTATCCAGGGAACAATAATGTCCATTACATGTATGTTGTTGTTCAGTTGCTCAGACTCTCAAAAGTCTTCTCCCAACACCACAGTTCAACAGCATTAATCCTTTGGCGCTCAGCTTTCTTTACGATCCTACTCTCACATCCATACATGACTACTGCAAAAACCATAGCTTTGACTATATGGACCTTTGCTGGTAAAGTAATGTCTCTGCTTTTTAATATGCTATCTAGGTTTGTCATAGCTTTTCTTCCAAGGAGCAAGTGTCTTTTAATTTCATGGCTGCAGTCACCATTCACAGTGATTTTGGAGCCTAAGAAAATAAAATATGTCACTGTTTCCACTTTTTCCCCATGTATTTGCCATGAAGTGATGGGACCAGATGCCATGATCTTAGTTTTTTGAATGTTGAGTTTTAAGCTAGCTTTTTCACTTTCCTCTTTCACCTTCATCAAGAGGCTCTTTGATTCCTCTTCGTTTTTTGCCATGGTATCATCTGCATATCTGAGGTTGCTGATTCTTGATTCCAGCTTGTGATTCATCTAGTCTAGTGTTTTGCATGATGTACTCTGCATATAAATTAGATGAGCAGGGTGACAATATACAGCCTTGATGTACTCCTTTCCCAATTTTGAACCAGTCCATGGTTCCATGTCTAGTTCTAACTGTTGCTTCTTGACCTGCATATAGGTTTCTTAGGAGACAGGTAAGGTGGTCTGGTATTCCCATCTCTTTAAGAATTTTGCACAGTTTGTTGTCATCTACATAGTCAAAGTCTTTAGCATAGCTGATGAAGCAGAAGTAGATGTTTTTCTGGAATTCTCTTGCTTTTTCTATGATCCAACTGAATGTTGGCAATTTGATCTCTGGTTCCCCTGCTTTTTCTAAATCCAACTTGTATATTTGGAAGTTCTCAATTCACCTACTGCTGAAACCTAGCTTGAAGGATTTTGAGCATTACCTTGCTAGCATTCGAAATAAGCACAGTTGTACGGTAGTTTGAATATTCTTTGATATTACCTTTCTTTGGGATTGGAATGAAATCCACATGTATGTAATCAAGCCAGCTTTAATCATGCCTACATGGTTAGGTCACTAACATTTGAAATCACTGATGTCCATGTGTATCTGTGTTCAGAAACCATGACTTTGAAAGTAGAAGGAAGGATAAGATTTTTCAAACAGCCCCCACAATTCTAACCTAAGGACTCAGGGAAGAATAGTTGATTGTGCAGTGGGGTAGCTTTAGAAATAAACTCACTTTACTGGGTATGAGAGATATTAATCCTGACATTTGCACTTGAGAATTATTTGGGTTAAGGATAAGCCAAAATCACCCTGGCCATTAACGAATCTTTTGGACTGCTGAACAGAGTGGTGTCGCACTTACCAGCAGTTCAATGTTGAACTAAAAGCATTTTACTTTGGGTATCATTGTTGGGAAAGGGTTAACAGGCTAGACATTCTCTTAACACTGAACTTCCATATTTTAAGCATTGCTCTTTTCACTCTTTGGTTTCGCTCCTAAGTAACAGAAATTAGGGACACCTATTTTGCTAAGTCTTTGCTCACTGCTGGACCCCAATGAAATATACACTGTATCTACGGAATATCACCTCCAAAGATGCTGCTCTATCATGGAAGACCCCCTGCTGATGCTTACTCTAAACTAAGTACTTTTAAAAGCTTTTCACAGGTGTTTCATTTTTACAGGCGGTTAGTAACCCATCTCATTTCCAGGGTAAAGCTTTGAAGAGGGTACCATTTAAATGGAAGCTCACACAGATAATTTGCCCAGAGTCACACTGCTACAAAGCCCTCAACCAGCTCTGATGCCAGAGCCTGTCTGTGAACTACTGTAGCAGGAATGCCCATGATACAGACATCTGTTGGAGGAACATCTGGGGCTCTTCCTTAAAAGGTAAGAGTTCTTTTTCTCCCTCGGAATGTTATCATGTCTATCCGGTCCTTGGAACTGCTGCAGCCATCTTGTGACCATCATAGGAGACCCAGCTGAAAATGGAAGAGGAAAAGACAGAAGGCACTCAAGTTTCTAAGGACTCCTTGAGTAACTGAATTATCTAATCTTGGAACTGCTCTACCTCTGGAATTCTTTTCGTGTGAGATCATGAACCCAATACTGTTCAATCAACTTTACTTAGGTTTCCTGTTCCTTGTATTAGAAAAGCACTCTCACCAGTACCTGTGCGTGTAAACCTGGATCCAACCAGACATACAGCCCCTTTAGAGAGGCCAAATATCTGCACCATGTATAAGATTTTCATTGTCAACAAATACTGAATTCCTCTCATGACAGGTACAGTGTAGGTTGTTGAACCGAATGAGTTGGGAGGGGCAGGATTCTCCACATATGTTGATTATAACCTGGTGGTAAATGTGGTGATGAAATTGGAGGTAGGCGTATTTAGGGAAAGCATTTCAGACCAGAAGGTCGGAAAAGGCCCTCATGGAATCCAGTAAAATAGCATGCATTCCAGGTGTAAAGAACCCATGCCTTATCAATCAATATCATCCATGTATAAGTTTCTATGTATTTGTGATATGTTTTGGTCTTAGTTATGTACGAACTATAACAGTTATGTGTATAATAGTGTTAGGTGTATTAGTATTTAGGTAATGTTATATTATTATAAGGTGGCTCAGATGATAAGGAACCTGCCTGCAATTTGGGAGACCCGAGTTCAATCCCTGGTGAGGAAGATCCCCTGGAGAAGGGAATGGCTATCCAGTCCAGTATTCTTGCCTGGAGAGTCCCAGGGACAGAGGAGCCTGGTGGGCTACAGTCCACGTGGTCGCAAAGAGTTGGACATGACTGAGAGACTAACACTATAATAAAACAGCTTGAATCAACACTGAGGCCCAGAATATTTTTCCCTTTTAAAGGGAAATACTGAAGCCAATTTAGAAGACGCAAACCAATATAAAAGATAAGGCAAAGGAATGGGAACCAAGGCATTTGGTGTCTATTCCTAGCTACTGGCTGGCAGCCCTCTGTGACTCGAATTCCCTCATTTGTGAAACATGACTCACAGAGTTGCAAAGGGATATTTTGGAGTTTTAAAGTTAATGAAAGATATATTTTTAGAAAGTCCCTGTTCTGATGTGAAAGTTCAGAAATCATTCACAAGTTTATTACAGCGAAGAAAATGGGCAAAGGAAGGGAGTGGGTGCGAGACACAGGAGCAAAGCAGGCGGCGTGGTAAACCCTCCACTGCAGGAAACGAGCTCGGCACAGAACAGCTGTTACCAAGCACATATTTGCTGGAATTTCCAGAGATGACCAGACAAACAGCAAGAAGGAAGTGGCTTTTTTTCTTTATGGAAAGTTTTATTATGGAAAATTTCTAACACGTACAAAGAACCGAGAATAGCAGGGAGCACTACCACGCAGCCCGGCAGTCGTCACTCAGGGCCGTCCAGCTTGCCTTCCACCTCCCACTCTCCGCGACTCCGGAGCCAAGTCTAGACTATATTATTATCGTATTGTTTCCCTCTAAACACGAAGGCTCGCACCTCAAAGCAGAAGAACAGGAGCAGAGAGCAGGCAGCCCAGTTGCCTTCAGTTCTGCAATGTGTAACACACGAGTGATAGGGGTTACCACGGAGCTTTTTCTAGAAAAGTACAATCAAAAGAGAGACAGCTAAATCCTCTTAAGGCTCCAGGAGAGAAACTCGCCCCATAAGCCCGGATCGGCGGAGCGCTAGGTTCCTGGAAACTACTTTCAACATGTGGAGCCCAAGCACCGCCCGCCGGACCGCTTTCCGGGCGCCAGCAGGCCCCGCCCCGCCTCGGCCCGGAAGTCTCCGCCCACTGGCCCCCGCGGCCCCCGCGCGCCCCCGCTGCCCTGGGCGCGCGGGCTGGACTCGGGGGCGCGCACGCCATGCGTGCCGGCCGCTCGGGACCGCGCCCGGCGAGGCCCGGAGGCCCGCAGTTTGGCCAGCCATGTTTCTCTTCGCGGCGCTACGGGCCCGCGCGGCCGGCCTCGCCGCCCACTGGGTAAGGAGGCGCGAATGAACGCGGACGCCGCCCTCCCCGCCTCTCTCCTTGCCTCCTGTAGCGGCGGGCACGCGGGAGCCAGGGCCCGGGACTGGTCCCGGGCGGCGGCAAGGACACCGCGGCCTTCACCATCTTCGGGGAGGCCGGGGGGCGGCGGAGCGAGGCCTCTCCGGGACGGGAGGCTGGGGGGCGGCGCCAGGATACCCTTGCGTGGCCCGCCGCGGGCGTCCCGCTTCGCGGAGGGACGTCCCGTGGTCCCCCGGTGGCTGTGGGGAGGTTGGCCGAGTAGGGTGTCCCCGCGCCCGAGTCCGTCGGGCCGGACGCCCGTGACCTCCGAGCACGTCTCACTCGGGGAAGGACACTTGAGTCCCCGGGCGAAACGCTCGTTCGTGCTCACTGAGCAGTGCGCGCCCAGAGATGAGGAGGGGCACGGCGTGGCGTCCCCGACTGGGCCTTGGGACGGTGGGGCCGGTTCCCGGGGGAAGGGGCCGACGGGGCTCTGGGCGTGGGGCGAGCCCAGCAGCTTGCACGTGAGTTCCGGTTTCGCCTGGTGGCCTCACCGCACCTTCTCCGGACTTTGGGCCTCTACGCTTGTCCCTGGTGTCCTCGAATATTCCAGTGTGCAGACTTGGTCTCTCAATAAACGCTTGAGGATCCACTCTTACCTGCTGGGCTCCAGGTGACAAAATCGGATAATAATGGTGACAGGGAACAACATTTCGCTACTGCTTTCCGTGTGCCAAACACTGTTAACTCTTTACACTCGAAATCTCATTTATGAGGTTGATACTGTTATTTCCCCCATATTACAGTTAAGCCATGGATTTAGACATCCCCTGTTCTTGTGGAGTTGATGATAGTCTTATGCAGTAGGAACTTGAGGAAGTAAATACCATACACGTAAAGGTTCAGTTGATCCTCCAACAGATTTGTACTTCGCGGGTCCACTTCATAAGCGTATTTTTTTTCTCAACAGTAGATATTAGACTACTGCAGGATCCAGAGTATATGGTGGTCTAGTCACTCAGTCGTGTCCGACTCATTGCAACCCCAGGGACTGTAGCCAGCCAGGCTCCTGTCCACGGGATTCTCCAGGCAAGAATACTGGAATCGGTTGCCATTTCCTTCTCCAGGGGATCTTAATCCCACGGATCAAACCCAGGTCTCCTGCTCTGCAGGCAGATTCTTTACCGACTGGACTGAGCCACCAGGGTATATGGAGAAACCTCATTTGGAATCTGACTGTTAGGTTCGTATATTCTACTACTTAGAAGTTCCACAGAAAGTTTCTTGGTGGTCTAGGGGTTAGGATTCCACTCTTTCACTGCCTGTGGCCCAGGTTCAATCCCTGGTCAGGGAACTGAGACCCCAGCAAGCACTGACTGCCCCATTCCCACCCCTGCCCCCAGCTCCACCAAAAAAAAAAACAACCTCACAAAACCAGTTAGCATACTCCCCTAACCCCCGGTATCCTTCAGGGGTCAACCGTGCAGTGTTAGAGATACTTGTGAATAGAGCATCCAGTTTTGTTTGAAGGTGCTATAATTTTTCCTAGAAGCAATAGGAATAGATTAGGGGTGGGATCAGATGGACTGGGGAGAGGGTATTCTAGGTGGAAAGGACAAAATAAGAAGAACATAATATTAGGAACAGCAAATAGAATTAAGTTCAAAAAATAAAAATCACCCATAGTTTTATCAAACGGGAGATTACCAAAACGTGAACATTTTGACGTCTGCATTGAAAAGATCTTATGGAATTTTTTAAAATTAGATTGTATTGTTCATACTGTTTTTGTAGCCTGTTTTTTCTCATTTTACATTTTGAGCAGCTTTCCTGGTTAGTAAACATTTCTGTCATTTTTAATGCTGCATGATATGCCATTGTGAAGATGTTCTGTAATTTATATAATCAGGCCCTTCTAATCTTTTACAAATATTGGGATATCAGATGACCTAGCAAAAGTCAGGAAATACATGAGTAAAGAGGTTTCACTAATGAAGTTCCTTTCCTAAAAGAGAAACTTTTAAGGGAATCATTTACATTTTCAAAGAAATTGCTTATTTTGTTACAATTGCTGCTTTATTAGCTAGCTGCCAATTTCTTCAGCCACAGGCTTTTTTCAGCTTGTCATTGATTTTAAAATACCCAGAATTTAGTACTGTGTTTAGTGGAAGATACTTGTGTGACTTTGAGCCATAATTTTTAATCTCCTTGAACTTTATTTTTCGTTTCTGTGCAGTAATATCTTACTGAATGATTGCAAGAATTGCCTAAAAATTATGAAATATGGAGCCGAAAGCTACTCAGAATAGATGTATTTCCATCTTTCCTTAAGTAAATTGCCCAGTGTTTTCTCTGTTGTTGACATCACTTTACAACTGATGCTGCCTCATTGCCAAGCCACTAAGGAGTTTCATAGAGGTGAAAGGGTTGTGACATTTTCATGGATTATGTTTTCAGTTTTAGAATTTTCATTTGGTTCTTTTTTTATGGTTTCTATTTCGGTCTTTTCATTCATTGAAGATATTTTTATGTCCTTAAGCACTGTTGTAGTCATTTTGAAATGATTGTTTGGTAATGTCCACTGGTTGTCTTTTTTTCTTGAGAATGAGTTGTTTCCTTTTTTGTTGTGTGTTGAATGATTTTGGATTGTGTCTTGGATATTGTGAATGATGGTCATAGAGGTTATGAATTTTTAAAATTCCTCCAAAGAGTATTTTGTTGTAGTTATTGTTGCAAGTAGGCAATTAACTTGACTCAGACTGCAGTCTGGCTCCCTTGTGGGCAGCAGCTCACATATTGGTTCAGTTCTTGTAGCTAGACTTTTTGGAGTCAGTCACAGAACTGGGGGCTTCTCTCTGGCTTTTTCTTTTCCTGGATTTCCCACTTGCCTATCCCCCTCCTGTGGTGGTGGTGGTTGTTCAGTCGCTAAGTCGTGTCCAACTCTGTGACCCCATGGACTATAGCACCCCAGGCTTCCCTGTCCATGACCATCTCCCAGAGCTTGCTCTAACTCATGTCTTGAGTCGGTGATGCCATTCAACCATCTCATCTTGTCGCCCCCTTCTCCTGCCCTCAATCTTTCCTAGCATCAGGGACTTTTCCAGTGAGTCGGCTCTGCATCACGTGGCTGAAGTATTGGAACTTCAGCTTCAGGATCAGTCCTTTCAGTGAATATTCAGGGTTGATTTTTTTTAGGATTGACTGGTTTGATCTCCTTGCTATCCAAGGGACTCTCAATCGTCTTCTCCAACACTGCAGTTTAAAAGCATCAATTCTCAGCCTACACTGTGGTCCAGCTCTCATATCTGTACATGACTACTGGAAAAACCATAGCTTTGACTGTATAGACCTTTGTTGGCTGTGATGTCTCTGCTTTTTATTATGTTGTCTAGGTTTGTCATACCTTTTCTTCCAAGCATCAAGCGTCTTTTAACTTCATGGCTGCAGTCACTGTCCACAGTGATTTTGAAGCCTGAGACATTAAGACTAGTTTTTCTCTTGGAGTTTTAGCTGCCTATCATGGGATAGACTGGGACTTGCCTTCATGCTGAAAGAAAAAAAAAGAACAAAGAGAGTAATCAAGTGGATTCCTTCCAAAGTAATTGAGTATGGTCAATTATGAGCAGCTTTCTGAACTAATACTTTTATGGCTAGAGTTTCTAAAGTAGTGAAGAATTTAAAAGGGGGTAACGTTCTATACATTTTTACAGAATGAAACATGTTTATGAAGATGCATAGTGAATAAAAATTGGCATCCAATTTGATTCAGACATAAGTGAAACACAGTAAATTAATGGTACATTAGCTCTGCAATTGCATGCAAAAGAACGTAGGAGATTTAGCTTGTGGTTCTGGCTCTTCCACTGACTATTGTGTTACTACTGTAGGCAAGCAAGGTAGAAACCTTACCTTTGAATCTGCATTTCCTTTACCGCTGAGCCATGAGGGAAGTCCAACTTACTTTATAAGTTGCGTCTATTATTTTAAATTACTGATCTTAAAATTTCATAAGGTATTTGATTTACTGAACTTTCTTAAAATTATAGGGAAAACATATAAGGGATCTGCATAAGACAGCTGTTCAGAATGGAGCTGGAGGAGCCTTATTTGTGGTAAGTAATTAAGATTTCAGAATGAAAGGACTTGGAAGTTTGGTTAAATGCAACATCTTAAAGAGCAACATCTTTGGTGTTTGCTGCAGTGGGAGTTTGTGGGAGTTTAAATATAATTGAATTCACTGCATTTCAAGTTAAATTGGTACCAGGGCCACCCTGGGATTAAGACTTTAGATTATTCCTTGGTGAAATAACCGTGAGCCCTAACCTGATTTCTTGTCATACTGTGGATTTTTCAAGATCATTTATGTTGGCTGACTGAAGATTCTGAGGCTGCAAATTGGGGAATCCCAGAATGGCACCAGCGTGAAACTCATGGATTTCAGTAATACAGCCAATACATTGGCTGTTGTCCCTCATGTTTTTGGTTTCCAGGGTTTCACTACAGGTAGAGGTTGATTGGCTGCACAATTCAGAAAGACTAAGATACGTATGCCCTTTCTGTGACAAGGTGCATTTTTCAGAAATCAGTCTAGTGTTTAAGGGCAGTTTAGTGGAGTCGTGTGATAATTCAGTTGATGGTATAGTTTTGGAAAATGAATTATTTAAAGGCTGAATCTTAATAAATGAGTTAGCCATACTGTTAATAAGTAGAGTCCTGCTCTCCATTTTGTTGTCTTTGTCTAAAAATATTTGAGATGATTGTCCAAAGAAACTTTGTTTCCTTTTCCATGTCCTTGAAAAAGCAGAACTTTGTGAGTTAACAAATTAAGGGATTCAGTTCTGTTTCACCATATATACAAAACATTAATTGATGTAAGTTTTAATCTCAGTGTGACTCATTTGATTTCCTGTTGACATGCCATTTCTTGTCAGTGTTTGAAAAGGGCCTGCTCTTATTGGAGAAGAAATAAAGCTTGCTGTTGGCTAGTTTCTGTTATGGAAAACTATTTGTGGGCTAGTTTCTGTTGTGTCGGGAAGAGATGGTGCTTTTGTAGTAGGTAGTGGGTCCCTTTGATAATCTGGTACATTCTTTTGGAAAAATGTACATATTGTCATGCTCAAAATTTTGTGTCTTAATTTCATAAGGCTTCCCAATAATCTGTAATTTTTTGTAATTATACTACGTTAGAAGGTCGTATTCTCTCGTCAAGTTGCATTACACTTTTTTTGTTTTTTTATCCTAAAGCTACTTCTTATAACTTACAAAGGGTGATTTTGAAAATGTCTAAAATTTTTAATTCTGCTAATATTATTTTGGTAATCATACTTATCAGATGTGTAGTTAATAATTAGTTTAGCCATTGCTTTTGAAGCAAGGATAGATTGACATATATCATGTTTGAATCAAAGTGAAGAAATTAAATAATCAGTAGTAGTAAGGTACAAAGTTGTTCACACTTTTCAGGGAATTTTGTTAATTTTGAGAAACGTTTTTTTCCTTTTGTGTAGCACAGAGATACTCCTGAGAATAATCCAGAAACTCCATTTGATTTCACACCAGAAAACTATAAGGTATGACTGAATTAACGTTATAGTTACGGAATATTTAGTATCTTCCAGATATATAAAAACAAGTGCTTTTTCTCTGATACAGAGGATAGAGGCCATTGTGAAAAACTACCCAGAAGGGCATAAGGCAGCAGCTGTGCTTCCTGTTCTGGATTTAGCCCAGAGACAGAATGGATGGCTGCCCATCTCTGCTATGAACAAGGTACTTCATTTTTGTGTTAGTTCAAAAAGAGGAGAGGTTGTGTATAGTAACTTCCTTATGTGGAAATTTCTCTGACGGTCATTAATGTCATAATCCAGGAATTTGAAGTTCTCCTGGATTGGGCAAACTCGGGGAGATAGTAAGGGACAAAGAGGCCTGGTGTGCTGTAGTTCATGGGGTTGCAAAGAGTTGGATACAACTTAGCAACTGAACAACAACAAATCATTTATATATCTCATACCCTAAATTATATTTATGTTTCTGTTGGTTCCCTTAATAATGCTGAAAACTGCAAGGGTGGAGCTTTTTATCCTTGCAAGAAATAGTAAGGGCATTAGAGTCAAAGAGGCTTTTTTTCCGTCTTTGAGAGGAAAAAAAGATCCCAAATATGTATAATTTGCTGTCAAGATATTCTGAAAAGGAATGTACTGTTTAAATACTAGAATTGCAGAGAAAAAGATCTGCTCACAGCTAATGTGAATCTTTCTAATACTTTGCATTTTTGGCCTCAGGCTTTAATTAAAATCCTTATAATACATGGTATTTGTGACATTTGATTATGGCAGCTTGGAATCAACAACCTAGGGCAATCTTTTAAGTGACCCATTTAAATACAGTTCGTATATTCACGCATATTTTAGGATTCATTTTTTTCCTAATAGTGTTTTCATCAGTAATCCAGATTTCAAGTTTATTCATATCCTTTTAATGTAACTACATTTGTATGGTATTATGTTATAGTGTATCATTTATGAGTGTAATACAAAGCCATATATTATTTGATTCTTGTGAGAATCACACGGCTAATAAGCCAGTGTGATTATTATTCCATTGATATAATGGAAAATATATTTTACTTTGAGCTCAGAGATCTGATTTTTCTCTGAACTTGCTCATCTGCGGTGATGATTCTGGACTAGATAGAGCTTTTCCAATTATTATATTATTATTTCTAAGTGGTAGAGCTGGGGCTGACTCATCTCTCATTCTGTGCAGTTTGTACTTGACTGACATCTGCAGAGATTCTGTGCTTCATTCCCCTTGTCACTTTCTCACTGTGACAAGGGGAATGTCTTAGAGTCTTTCTTAGAGTCTAGGAGTGTCTTCAATTTATCTAATGGAATCCTGGATGCAAATTTTAGATAAGAGTTCATTAATCTCTTATTTACTTGGCACTGTACTCTAACAGTGTTGTGGACTCTTGTTGATTTGTTTTGATTATGAAAAATGTTATAAAGCAAGTTTGGTTAGTAATATACTTAGTAAATGGCAACCCACTCCAGTATTCTTGCCTGGAGAATCCCACGGACAGAGGAGCCTGGCAGGCTCGCGCGTCCGTGGGGTTGCAAGAGTCAGACACGACTTAGCGACTAAACCACCATACTTAGTAAACATAAGTGCTTTTTTATTTCAGTAAATTAATGTTTGGGGGCGTTTCTAAATTCCTCGTTATTTTAAAACAGCCAACTTCCTCGGTGATGATTTAGGTGTGTTTCTAATCATAAATAACTTTTTTTTGAAAATTTTATGTTTTTGATAATGGTAACCTTGTTGAAAGTCTTGCTGAATTGTCAAGCTTAGCAGAGCAAAATAAATGAGAAACCAATGTGAAAATGTTTTAAAAATATTGTCCTATTCTATGTAGAATTGGATGTGTATGTACGAGAGGAAGAAATAGCATACAGAGAATAGAATCAAAATTCTTTCCACTTTGAGACTTTTAATGTTACTGCCCTTTCCCCTCCAAGAAAAGCCCAACCTTACAACAAAAACAATATCCAGAGGCCCATGCATTATAGGGAGGTGCACAACAGCAGCTCAGGAGAACTATTTTAGTTAGACACCAGGGCCTTACAATTATCCCATTGATTGGATGCCAGCTTGTGTATTTTGAGAGAGTTCCCCAGGTTCAGAGCTGCAAGCCTAATTTAGTACCACAGAATTAGATTCAGCATAGCTACTTGAATACCACAGGAGTAAGCCCAGGGTTAGATGTCTTTTGAGAATACATTTCCTTTAGAATCCCTGATAAGAAAAAGTTTAATATTTGTCATTTGAAATGCCATTTAACGAATTCTTTTTTCATGTCAAGACCTGGATATATGTGTGATTTTTAAGTGTCAAAATTGAAGGACTTACGCCTCGCAGATATCAAATATAGATGTAGTTTCTGCTTCTGAAGAACTTTTTTGGTTTTTACCAAATTGAAGCAGTATTGAAATTAATGTTTTTTATGACATATCTAAAGCTCAATTAATAAACATTGTAACCGTATTATTAAAATATTTTAGGTTGCAGAAATTTTACAAGTACCTCCAATGAGAGTGTATGAAGTAGCAACTTTTTATACAATGTATAATCGAAAGCCTGTTGGAAAGTATCACATTCAAGTCTGCACTACCACACCTTGCATGCTCCGAAACTCCGACAGCATACTGGAAGCCATTCAGAAAAAACTTGGTATGGGGCACAGTATATTTATAGTGTTTATAAAAAATAGATTTGTCTTTTGAAATGTGACCTCTTTCTACCTAAATTTTCCAACTTTTACTATCATATTGGATCTGTACTTGATGCGTAAATTTTTGTCTTACTGTGTTTGCCCACCATTATTTCTTCTGTATTCTTTCGTTCTCATTCTCAAAGCTGAGTTTTCATGTTTTCTTTCCTTATCATTGAGTATGTTTTAAAAGCTTCTTAAAATTTTAAAGTGTTCGTTGCTTAGAAAAGTAAGTTTCACTCATTGTGTGATAGCATGTGGCATATGAAGTGACTGTATTATCCTCATTCTTCCAAACAAGACTTGGAACAAGTGAGATTTGGAAAAGGAAGAATGCTTCAGGAAGGGAAGTGTGGAAGAAGATGTTACTACAGGGGCAAACTGCCATTGTCACATTTATCAGTATACATACCAAATGAAGTAAAAGGAGGTGTCTCTGAATCTTGTTGTTACTGAATATAAAGTACTTGCATGTTGTAAAAATAGCTGGACAGTATTAAAGTATATGAAACAGAGGCTGAAGTCTGCTTGAAATTGCATCCCCCTACCTCTGAGGTACAAATTTGTGATGACAGTTGGGTATATCAGTTTTAGAGTTAATGTTGTTTTAATTATTTTCATTGTTGAATACATACTTGTAATATGTCTGTTTGCTTTTTTGCACTTGATTTTGACTATGATAATATGTATGTCTGCCTCATTTTTCTATATAAGTTAAATTATGCTGCAGTTACTTTCACGTATGCATCTCTTTGCATACTTGTCCAAGTACACGAACGTGGTTTCCAAGACGTAGAATTGCTGGGTCAGATTTTATCAAAATGCCTTCCCTAAAGATTTGAGAGTACTTACTATCCTCACATTCTTAATGATCTTTGACATTAACTGTTTTCTGAGTCTTCTCCAGTCTGATTGTATAGCTATAATACAATAGTACGTTAATTATCAATGATCAAAATTTATATGGTCTGATACACTGTTACGTAACAACAAACACTGGAGATGAGGCCCTTGAAATTTGACTGTTTGAAAAGGAACAGGTCCACTTAAGAAATCCTTGAATGTTCTATAATAATTATACAGAGTTTCTTTAATTTAAGAAGTTCAGTGCTCTTAAATACTTTTTACATGCCTCTGTAATGGGTTGGTTTTGTTTTGTTTCCTTAAACTATGTTGCAATTAAAATATTATCTGATCCTTACAGTGTTTATTTACACTTTCAGGAATAAAGGTTGGAGAGACTACACCTGACAAACTTTTCACTCTTATAGAAGTCGAATGTTTAGGGGCCTGTGTAAATGCACCAATGGTTCAAATAAATGACAACTACTATGTGAGTATTTACTTAATGTAAATTAAACTTGTATGACATTATATTTAAAATACTTGATTTCCTGTTGGTATAAATATCTAGAAGGTTTTTTTTGTGGTTTCAAAGTTTATTAAAAATCAAATAATTATGAATAAAAATGTCAGTTTTAGCTTCCACATTATTGTCCACAAGAACATTTTTCAAAAATTGTCATCCAAAAAAAAGTTATCATCATTAAACATTTTTGCATTTAACTCCAGGATACATTTAAAAAACTTTTAAATAACAAAAACTTAAATACAAAAAATAAACACCACAGCTTAATAGATAACATTTTGCCACACGTGCTTCAGGTATTATAATTTTTATCATTGTTATTATACATGTACTGTGCTTGACCCCATGGACTATAGCCCTCCAGGCTCCTCTGTCCATGGGATTCTCCAGGCAAGAATACTGGAGTGGGTTGCCATTACATAGAAATAAGCTGTATCTGAGGGTTAACTTCTCCTACCCCTATTCAAAATCCTGTTCCTTTCCTTTCATTCCCAGAGATAACCACTATCATAAATTTAGTGTGTATTCTTCCTGTATGTGTTTTTTAAACTTCCAAAATATATGTATCCAGGCATGCTAATCATACTGTGTTGTGTGTTTTAAAAATTTTACAGAGATGGTATCATACCTTTCTCTAAAAATTGCTTTAGCTGGATCTGACAAGTTTTGATAAGTAATATTTTTATCATTTAGTTCTAAATATTTTTAAATTTTGCAATTTTATTTCTTTGACCTTTTTTTTTAGAAGTGTTAATATCCGGGTGTGTGGCATTTTCTAGTTACCTTTTTTAATTGCTTCCTACCCTAATTATATAGTGGTTTTCATTCATAATATCTTGTTAGCTCATAACTCTTAGAAGTTTCTTTATGGAAATTCTTTTAGGCCCGTGTTGAAGGTAGATTATTCCAGAAGTTGATGTTGCTTCTCTCTTGCCCTTGGAAATACTACTGGCCCAAAAGAAATCCCTTCTCCTTATATCCTCCCTCTTCTTCCCCTGAAGTGTAAGGTTCCAGACTAGCAGGGTGTTTTGAGGGGCAGTTTTAATTTCTGGTTTCCTTTATGTTGAGAATATACCCTTTGGGTGTCTCCACTTTGTGTGGTTTGTATGCCCTCCTGTGCCTGCGACTTTGTCCCTTGCCCCTGTAGGTTGTGACATCCTGAAGCCAAGTTTGTTTGGTGTTCCACGTCTCCCTAAGTTTTCATTGAGTTTTGGACCTCTGAGTATTTTTTCCTTGTCAATGTCTTAATAAAATTTTAAAGTTTTTGTTTTTTATTTTATTCAGCATTTATAGTTGTTAACAGCAGGACATTCAGTCAGGATAGCTGGCCTGCCATGCCTGAAATGGAAATCTATGATTTTATTTTAAATGAAGATGAAATTGGACTTCTTTGGCATTTTATGTTTCTAGGATGCTTCTATTACCTATAGGGATTTTCTTCATTTTAATGACGGTGATTCAAATTTCTTACCCCCTCTCTTTCTCATATGTAAAAAAAATACCTTTTAACAATATGACAATAACTTTCCCTCTCCTACATTTCTGCCATTTACTCATAATCAGGAGGATCTTAATTTAAGCAGGAATTAGACAGTCAAGGCTTTGTATGAAGCACTGTAAGTTTAAATATAGTAGACTATGGGTTTATGCAAGAGCTTTTTTCAGTCATTCCTGGTATGATCTTTGGTAAGGCAGTTAACTTTTATGGATCTCAGTTGACTGGTGGATAAAATGACATGGTCACATAAACTTTGAATGGCTACCAATTAGGGGAAAACTATAAAACACATTTTGAGGATGGTTGGGTAGATTTGAATATGGTCTTGACATTTGATTTTATTAAGGAATTATTGTTAATTGGGTGTGATAATGGTATTGTTTTATTTAAGAACATTTAAAAATATTCTGGGCATTCCATGGTGGTCCAGTGGTTAAAGCTCCACATTTTCAGTGCTGTGGCCCACATACAATCCCTGGTCAGGGAACTAGGATCCCACAAGTCATGTGGCATGGCCAAAAAAAAAAAGTTCTTAGGAGATGCCTGCTGTGGTTATTAAGGTGAAGTGTCATGATGTCTGTAGCTTGCTTTTAAATGGTACAGTACAAACACAAAACCAGAAGGCATGTTGTACATAATTCATACATGACAAGAAATATGATTATTCATGTGGGCCTCCCTCATGACTCAGCTGGTAAAGAATCTGCCTGTAATGCAGGAGACCTGGGTTCGATCCCTGGGTTGGAAGATCCCCTGGAGAAGGGAAAGGCTACCTACCCCAGTATTCCGGCCTGGAGAATTCCATGGACTGTACAGTCCATGGGGTCTCAAAGAGTCGGACACAAATGGGAGACTTTCATTCATGATTATTCATGTATACTTTGAAATTTTCATAATAAAGAGTTGTGGGGGATAAAAATCACTAAATGAGTTTAAAGATTCCTTACAGTTTTGAAGTTCTGAGCATCTTTTGAACTCTAAGCAGTTTTTATTTCCATAAATGTTTATCATCATCTGTTAAAGGGCTTCTGTATGGCAAGGCACTAAAGACACTGTATGGAAGCATGATTCTCTATTCTAGTACCAGAGGCCTCAAAAGATCTTAAGGACTTAATAATTTTGAGGGGTAGAGGGGATATAACGTAGTTTAGGCATTTTCCTCTTAGTTTAATTTTGCCCCGTTCTGTTTTGACTAAACATATTGCGTAGCCAGGGTCAAGAGTGTGTCTGTGTGTTTTAATTGTATTTATTATTTTAAATAACAGAACCCTTTCTTGAGGTCAGAATTTTACACAGGTGTACAGTGTACAACATACAAAGTTGGTCTGGTTGAAATAGGGATTGGAGGGTCAGAATTTTTAAAATAAATGTCTCCAAAATTACTTTTTTGGAAAATTAAGTCAAGTTTGAAACAGGTTGAATTTCACCTGTGAAATCAAGAAGATATCACTAGTGTATTAGGTCTTTGGCTTAGTGATAGATACTAGGCATGTACTGTTTATGACTGCCAGTGTATCTCACCGATTCCTCAGGGATATAGCATTTGTTGAGCATGTGCATGCCCGTGTTCTATTTTATGTATTTTTGCTTTTAAACCTCAAAACATTCTGAAGTCAGTTGAGAAATGAAGAAACAAATTTGGGGAGGCTGAGTAATTTCTCTAAGACTGCTGGCTAGTAAGTGCTGGAACTTGAGCTCAAATGCAGAACTGTCTCCCTCAGAGCACGGTCTTGCTGCCCCTTCAGCTGCAGTTCCTACTGCGATTGCATTTGGCAGGACAGGCTATGTCTAGGAATTACTCAGGTGTGCTGCCTTGGTAAGTAACTCGTGAGGTGGGACAGACAATAATAAACTGATACTAGGGATTCACACTGATTTTAGTAGTAGGATGTAATTTTAATATGACTGCCTTACATTTTTTTTCCTAGGAGGATCTGACACCTAAAGATATTGAAGAAATTATTGATGAACTGAAGGCTGGCAAAATCCCAAAACCTGGGCCAAGGTATTTTTTTTTTTTTTTCTTCAATAAATTTTAATGGCTTAACCTAAGTTAGTGTTTCATGTAAACTTAAAAAATTTTATACCATAAGTCTTTGGGAGTTTTCAGGAGCCTTGAATGCTGTCTAAACCAACTTGTCATTTAAAGAAATGATTTTTTTACCCTCTCTAAAACCCTGTCAGATAATCATCTGGATATTTATAAGGAAGGCAGATTTACTACAGATAGAAACCTCTTTCATTGTTTAAAAGTTCATGCTGCCAGAATTTGACTCAATGTCTGTCTTCCTCTTTTCCCCGTAGAGGTCCCAAGATTCTCTCCTTTGAACGAACACAAGATAATTTTTAGACCTCTTCCAAATGACAGCTCTTTAGTTACTCGAAACAGCTATATCATCTTCCTCATATCTTTTCTCAGAATTAATAGCCACAGTTGTTTCATTGTTTTTCCTTACATGGCATAGTTTTGGTCTCCCTCCTTTCTATGTCTTCTATTTGGCTGATGACTTTAATGTGATACTTGGCCTAATCACAGTATTTGAGATACGTACTCAGCGTGTAGAGCACTGTGGGACTGTCATCTTTATTCCAGACCTCATACTTACAATAATGCAGCCTAATTACATCAGTTCTTACCTCACATCATTATACCATTACATTGTGCTTACAATCAGTTAGAATACCTAGATCTTTTTCAACTTAAACACTGTTTATCCAGGTTGTGTCATTCTAATTATTCCTTTCTGTTTTCACCCTGAACTTTTGCTTCCAAACAAACTCCTATTCCTTTACTAAGTGTTCACATTACTTAAAATTCTCTCTTAATACTAGCAGTGTTTGCATAGTTTAATAGTCATATTCCCTTTGTATTTTTTTCTGCTTATGTCATAAAATTTTCCTTGTCTCAACATATTTGTAGGTTTTAAAGGCCATATAGTATTCTGATATATTGAGGGAACTATGATGTGACCTTTATGACACTGTATTAAAATACATTTTCCTTCTTTTTGTTGTAAACAACAATTCTCTGAGGTTGAATTACTAGGTCAAGAGGCTATGCATGGTTTTGTGGTCTGCTGGAAGTACTCCCTCAGTGTTCTGGCTGACTACTGACCCTACCTAATAAGAAAAAGGGACTTCCCTTGTGGCCCAGATGGTAAAGAATCTGCCTGCAGTGCAGAAGAACCGGGTTTGATCCCTAGGCGGGAGGATCCCCTGGAGAAGAAAACGGCAACTCAACTCCAGTATTCTTGCCTGGAGAATCCCATGACAGAGGATCCTGGTGGGCTGTAGTTCATGGGGTCGCAAAGAATTGGACATGACTAAACAACTAACTGAGAAAAAGAGGTCAGTTCAGGATAACTTAAGTTTAGCAAAGGCAAGCAGGCCCCTAAAAAACACACTCTTCTTTCAACACTTGAAATGAATTTACTTAAAAGAGGCTTGGCATTCTCTTCCTAGTTCCTGGCTTTCTTGGGCTACACTGAAAATATTTTGAGGAATAAAACATTTCCACTTTGAAGAATCAGTCTCCATTATGGAGGCTACTGAAGTGAAACCTTTTGTCATGTCACATTACAGTATTTCTCTTGCTTTGTCTACTTTATTGCATTCCCTCAGCATTCGTTTCACAAATATTTCTGGATACGTGCTGTGTGCCAGTCACTATCTTAGGTTGTCTGTACAAATTATGAACAAGGTAAAGTTGTCATATATTTTATATTCTAGTGATGGAGACAAGTGGTGTAAAGTGAAAAGTGAAAATTTAGTTGCTCATTCGTGTCCGACTCTTTGCGACCCCATGGACTGTAGTCCACCAGGCTCTTCTGTCCAAAGGATTCTCTGGGCAAGAATACTGGAGTGGGTTGCCATTGCCTTCTCCAGGGGATCTCCCCGACCCAGGGATTGAATCCGGGAGTCCCACATTGTAGGCAGACGCTTTACCGTCTGAGCCACCAGGGAAGTCCTTTAATTGGTGTAATATCTGAGTGATAAATGCTGGGAGAATGATTGGAGGTAAATTTAGTCAGGGGAGGCCTTTCTGAGGTAAGTTAATGACCTGAATAAGCCCAAAGTAGTCATGTAAAAATCTGGAGGAACAGTGTTCTAGAGGGGAAAGATGTGTTAAGGTCCTGGAGGAAAGGTAAGATGACGTTATGGTTGAAGTGAGGTGATGAGGGAGGAAAAGGGTGGAAGAGGTCAGAGAGGTAGAGACCCAGGTAAGCAATTTGGGTTGAATCCTCAGTATAAAAAACTGTTGAGTGTTTTCAGTAGGGGATGATAGGTGTGATCTTCTTAAAAATATCATCCTAGTTGCTGTGTAAAGAATAGTTTAAAATTTAATGGCTGTTGTGGGACAGGAATTATGAATGCTTTCTAACTTTTTAGTATGAGTACCTCTGATTGCTTTAACTAAAGAAGATTCGAGGTAGGGCACATTTGGGGAAGAAAAAGTCACTCCGTTTTGGATGTGCTACTTAGCATGTTTGAGATGCTTAAACATTCATGGTAGAATGGCTAAAAGGTAGATACAAGCTTGGAATTTAGGAAATACATTAGGGCTGGAAATACACATTGGGGATTTGTTAGTTATTGTATTAATAGATGGCATTTAAAGTTCTAAGTCTGGATGAGATTGTGTGTGTTAGTTGTTCAGTTGTGTCCAACTCTTTGCGACCCCAGGGACTGTAGCCCACCAGAATCCTCTGTCCAGGATTGAACCTGGGTCTCCTGGACTGTAGGCAGATTCTTTATAGTCTGAGCCACCAGGGAAGCCCCTGGATGAGATTACCAGGGGTAAAATTAGTTTGTTTTTAATCCAGGGGGTACTGTAACATTGTATTTGAACATTAATAAATAGGAACTAAGTAGCACAGTTAAGCATTTTCACCATCTAATAATAGGGATGTTGCTTATCAGTAATTTTAAATAGTTATTCAGTGGGAGTTTTTGACATTGTTCCAGATTTGAGCCAAAGACTTTAGAATTACTGGTTTCTCAATCTATTTTTACTTCCTTCTTATCACCTCTTATTTAAAAAGTTGAGATAGGGAATTCCCTGGCTGTCCAATGGTTAGGACTCTGCACTTCCACTGCAGGGACACGGTGGGTGGGAACTAAGATTGCACAGGCCACGTGGTGCAGCCAAAAATTTTTTAAGTGAATAAAATGGCAGTAACCAAAATACAGCTATAGTTATTCTTTAAATTATCCTAATCTGGCTACTTCTTACTAGTATTTTTATAATAAAGTGCTCTGCCTTTAATATTTGACAGAGGTGCTAGTTGTGAAACTGGTTCTGTGGTAACTGACTTGAGCCCTGCTATCACGTATACTCTAGACAGAACTGGTAAAGATGACTGTCTCTGTGGTTCAGAACTGCTTTTATTTTGGTAAATGATGGCTAGAAAGAAAATGCTAAACTGATGGTAATACAATATTCTTTCTTTTGACATTTATAAATATTTGTGTGCTAGGGATTGTTTTTAAAGTATTGAACATAACCTCTAACCCTGCTTTCAACTTATTGATGAATAGAGGTTGTTTTTTAGTATGGATTATCTGAAACTAATTTTAAATCCAACTTGAATTCTTCATATTTAGTTTTAAAAAGATATTTTAAATTTTACAGAATTCTTTGGGGGTACAGAAAACATCTTCCCACAAGAAGGAACATAGTAAGGAAAAGAAAGAGAGGTCCTTCAAAATTAATTAATTTTATTGTTTTACTGGTAGTCAAGAGCAGCAAGTGTGCCTGCTCAGTTGTGGCTGACTCTTTGCGACCCCATAGACTGTAGCCCACCAGATTCCTCTTCTGTCCATGGAATTCTCCAGGCAAGAATACTAGAGTGGGTTGCTACCAGTTAACATTAAAAAAAAAAAAAAATTACAAAGCGAAATACTGTTTTTATAGCATTTTGCCACTTACCCTACAACTTTAATTTTAGGCTCTAACAGATAGTGTAGTGACTGCTTTTGTATTTGGTTTTCATAGTAAACCTATAATGCAGATATATTAACTGATTTCTGACTTTGTAGGTATTATTATACTAATTACTTGCATTATGTAATATAATATCTTGAAAGAGCTTATAAATGATTATGTGGTGTCATTTTCCTGTCCCCTCAACAAATGATTTTCTAGGGCTCTAAAAATAGACTTGTAAGATTGATGACAGAATGTGAAGGGCAAAGCCAGAGGGAATAAAAAGATTTAATTGAGTAAGTTCTTCAGCTGAAATGTATGGCAGGAACAAGGTAAATGAACAAAGCCAGGGAATAGGAGGGTGAAACAGGAGTAGGTGCTGAGCGAGGCTCTAGCAGCAGAGGTCAGACAGGACAGAGGTTGAGCCTAAAGATCACCTGGGAAAGTATGTGTAGGGGTGAAAAGAGGACAGGTTCGTCTACCTCTTGCTGCCTCTCTTCATAGAACTGTAGGAGGATCTGTTCATGTTTTCTTTGTGGCTATGGTAGCCACCCTGATCTAGAGCCTGCTGTTGAAAAATACTAATAATTTAACCTTTAAAAACATCAATACAAATTAATTTCATCTTCACTGCTTCTAAGGGACATCCTCCCAAACCCTCAAATCTCTCAAAGAACTCAGTTTCTGTTTGTTTCCAAATATAGTATATTAAGTATGTATTCCCTGTGACACTGGATCTCAAGTCAAAATAAAATTCAAATATAAAAAGAATAAATGTAGTGCTCTAGTTTATTAAAACATGATTTTTAAAAACGTCCTCTGGGGTTGAGTTCTTAGCTCTCATCTCCGGGCAGACGCTGACTCACCCCAGACTTGGTTTGTGTGTCTATAAAACACTCTGGCCAGTGTCCCTTGTCTCTTGGCACTGTAAAGATTTAATGAGCCACTGATAGATACATGTTCACTGATGAGTGAGAACTAGTATTAGTATTATTTTTATATTTTTCATATTTCATATTTTTATACATCAGTTTTCATATTTAGGAAGTGCAAATGTTGCAGCAGTTGTGATATTTGGATTAAATAGGCCATGCTAGTTCTTGGGAGAGAAACAGTTTCTTATCTGGGCTGTTGTGAGGTAACAATTGTAAATGGTAATCATTAGCAGTCAGCTTAATGTTACTTTTCTTTCAGGAGTGGACGCTTCTCCTGTGAGCCAGCTGGAGGTCTTACCTCTTTGACTGAACCACCAAAAGGACCTGGGTTTGGTGTGCAAGCAGGCCTTTAATTTATATTCGCTGTAAATATGTCAGTGGAGAAATAAAATATGAATCTCCTATCTACTTAAACTTTTTATATTACTTGTTCATTTCCATCTAGGTACACCTTGCTTGTAACCTAGCAACTTACAGCTGTTAAGTATCATGTCAGAATTTCAGAGCACCATTTTCAACTGCCTGTTCACTTTTATCAATATTAGGGTACTGTGAAATAAAAATTCTGTCAAATTTCAAGTATATTTTGCTCTCCCATCTTTAGCCATAGGCAAATCTTAATATGATCTCTCTATAAACCTTATTTGTTAGTATTTTCTTTAAACATTTTTGTATTTGTGGCACAAAGTTGTTACTGTAATTTCAACTGGTAAGTGATATGTCAAGCAGACTAGGTGTAACAAGGATAAGGTAGTTGTCTTTAGATGTACGGTTTATTATTTTTAAAGAGGGAAGGTACAAAACACTTTGACATTATTCTTCACTCTTCTGACACTGCAGGTACACAAAAACTAACTAGGGGAAGAAACTGGAAATATAACTTGAGTTTGAAAGTTCAGTGGGAATGGGAAATATGCTCCTCAGTTGAATGCATATTACAAGTTTAGAAACTGAATGCATACTACAACTTAGAAGAATAAAACCCTTTGTGTATATCATCCAGTTCAGGAAACTAGCTATGAGTTTTGCAAGTTTGAATAAAAAATTAATAGCCAGCTTGCCAGCTTTAATTCAGGGGTAGATCTAAATAATACAACTGTTTCAGGATTTCTCAAAGTCACTGGTTGGCCTTAGTCTTATGACAGACTAGTATATGATGCTTAAAAATATGAACAAACATTTTACTTTTTGATACTGCCTTTACGAATTTTCATTTTTCACCTAAGAAGGTAACAGCAAAAGTAATTTTTCAAGAGGCACAAAAAAAACAGTGAAAATGCTCCCTTCTGCCCCAGAACCCTCAGACCTTCCCACAGGCAATGGAATGCTTTTATTATTTTTTTTATCTTTTTTTTAAAAAATAGTCTTCTCTTTGTTAGCTGTTAGGGTTTTATTTGAAATTATGAAAAAATACATAAGAAAAAATTATGAAAATTTAAATAACTTTAAATTCCTTTAAAATTACTATTGTAAAAAATGTCTTATATTCTTTACTTTTTTTTTTTCCCCAAGTAGATGAACAGTTAGGAATGGAAGGTTTCAGATACTAGTTGAAAAAACAAGTTATGTATTAAAGATATTGGTTATTATGTTCTATTTTAGAAGCAGAAAATTTGTTTTAGGTCTTTATAGGCATACTGTTACACCATTATCAAAAAATACTTTTAGATCATCACTTACATTGTGCTACAGTAGTATGTATTAGGATTTTGAGTTGAATCTTAATTTTTTTTGCCCTTTTTTTTTGAAAATTGTACCAATTTTTTACACAAGAGCACTGGTTTTTAATAATTACAGATAGGCTTTTAAAAACATCTGGCAGGTAAAATTTCATTACAGTAATCCAAGATGGTTCCAAAGATATCTGAACACGCTTGATTCAAAACTCCTTGCCAGTTTTTTGTTGCTAGAGATGACAGCTATAGCCTAGCCTGATTCTCAAACCAATGAAGAGAAGCTGGTGGTGTTGATGTGTCTAACACCACTTGCTCCCTCTTTTCCTCTTCTCATTTCCTAGCTCTATGCTGTTTTTTTCAAAAAGAGATACTTAGGGAGGAAATGTTCATATTACAAAAATAGAGCAACAAATAATTCAACTTGTCATTCTTCCTACTGGGCAAAAATTCTTGTGCCTGGCTTTTTTGGTGGTTTTTGGAGTGGCTACTGAATGTTGCTAGGGAAGGCTACCAGTTCCTCAGAAGTACTTGCTATAACTGGACAGAGCAACTGTCCTATTATATCCTATAGCAAGTGACAATCATACGGGTATTCACCACCCAAGTATTACATCTGTAAAGACTGTCAATATGGTAAGCCATGACTGAGATTTTATTAATTCACCTTCCTGAAATATGGCAGGATTTTCTGAATGATCTAACTGGACTTCATGTAGAAAACATAACAGTAGTTGATTCTAACGGTAAGAAGTTGGAAAGAGTAAATTTTGCAGATGGCTTCTATTTCACATACCACATATGCACGTTTTAAGTGTCTGGTAGTAATCCTAAATAAATGTGATAAAACTTAACCTTGGCTAAGAGTGATGTTTGTTGCTTGGGATCCTTGACCTGGTGCTATTAAAAAAACATTTTGCCCACTTGCTGAAGAGATTTGAGCTAATGAAAGACGGCTCTATAGTGAAGAGCCTTAGCTACATAGTCAACTAGCTCCAGCTTCTTTTCAGGCCTCTATCCTATTATATCTATAATAAGAATTGCCTTCTTGATTTGTACTTCTAGTTTCACATTAAAAAGGAAAATTAGCTCCTCTTCCCTTCGTAAGTTTCATTTGAACCTTTCCAATAACAAATTGGCTGATTTATAATGTGTCACATATAATCTTAATAGTTTAAAATTTTTTGCAACTTGTAGAAATTTTACAAACTTCTACAATGAACTTTGTACAGATAGTGTCCTTATTCAGTAGTAGTCAGTACAATGCCTTGGATCATAACTACCCACGTAATCTGATTTTTAAGTAACAAGGCTGTGCATGTAGTTATTGCCATAAATTATGGTTAACTGATTTCAGCAAATTCAAGATTTGCTTTCAATTTTTAACTGAGGCTTGTACTGCTGTAGAAATAGTTATTGCTATTGTTACAGCGAGTTAAATGAGAACCAACTCAACCACTTGAGAAGTCAGACGAGTTGGTTATAAATTTTTAGTATTTGTTACTTCATGCCATAAATATCCAACTTAAATGTAACAGTGTTCCACTTCTAGCCACAAGGTGCAGTCTTACTACTCATTTTGAACCTGATGTATTTAAAGATGGGAGAAATGTAGGAAAGGAAAAAACTGATCTTTAATGCAAGCTTATGTTTTATATAGTTAAATGCTGGGATGTAGCTTTCTCTGTCGTCTGAAATAGCTCATCTGCTGATTAATGACAAACTCGTAACTTAAGTAAGTCACAAACCCATGCTGTAGTTGAGAGGCCACAACGATGAGGGCTCTCTGATGGTTAGATAAAGGCATGCACAAACTGTCGCGGATTAACCTCCTTGTAAATAAAAAGTCACCAGAAGCAACTCAGAATAAAATGGTTTCCCTCCGATTATGTAATCCCCTCGGTGGTTAAATAAGGGCAAGTACAGACTGTCGCGGATTAACCTCCAGAGGAAGTCAGACTGCCAGCAGCGGGGCTGCCGAGGCGGTGACTTTTCCTTTGCGCAGTCCTCCAGCTGGCAGTGCCCCGAGCGGTTGGGGGAAAATGTACCGAAATTTGTCTAAAAAGGTTATCCGAACGTGTGACTGGGGGAGGGCGTACTGCACAGTGCGTGCGGACCTGGGGGCAGGTGCACGTGGATGTGCTTTCGGGACGGGCCCAGGCCCACCTGGCGCAGGTGAGGGCGCGTCGCGGCCCCGCGGGTCCCCGGGCTCCCGCAGGTGCGGCCGGCCGGCGCGCAGGCGCAATGCGCGGAAGCGGGTGCCCGCCTCTCCGGACGCCCCGGGCCCACCGCGCGCCGCGGGCCGCGGGCCGGGCAGACACCCGCCTCCGCCTCCAGCCGGGGGCGCAGCGTCGGTCTCCCGGGTCCCAGCTGGCAAATTCGTCCGCCCGCCCCCGCAAAACAAAAACGTGTGAATACCCTACGTAGACAGAGCCTCTTCTTCCTCGTCGCCGCCGCCATTTCCAGAAGTTTCCAGTCAAGCCACGGTGGTGGCCACTGCGCAAGGCGAGGCGGCGCCTGCGCTACTCCCTCGCTCCCTCAGCCCCTGCCTTCTGGGGTCGGAGCCGGCGGAGGGGAGACGGCGACGCGGGGCTCCGCCCGGTCCGCCGCCGACCCCGTTGCCCCGCGTCCACTTGGTACGCCCCGACCCCCGCCCCCGGCTCGGGAAGCTTCTCCCGACGCCTCTAGAGCCGCGGGCCGCGGGCGGGGCGGGCGGACGGAAGGGGCGGCGGGCCGGGGGCGGGGCGCTCACGCTGCCCGTCCCGTGCCCGCGCGTCACGTGCCCGCGCCGCGGCCAATCGCCGGGCGGCGCCGTCCTGGGAGCGAGCAGGCTGTGGTGAGGGACGGCGGAGACCGGAGATGTTTTCGAGCCCGGCCTCGGCGGCGTTCGCGGCGGTTGCGGCGGCGGTGGCGGAGAGCACGACAGCGACGGCGGAGCCGAGGCCTTCGTCCCGGGGGTAGACCCTCCCGCGCCGGCCGTGCCTGGGGTCTGTGCGGGCGAGGGGGGCGTGGCGACAGGCGAGGAGGAAGGAGGGGCGCGGTTTCGAGCCCCGGCCCCGGCGCCCGGGAGGAGCCCCTCAGTCGCGCCCGCTCCCGTCTCCTCCCCAGAGCGAGGTAAGGACGCGCCCCGCCCCGCCGCGCTGACAGGACGGGCCGCCCGCCGGGAGCGCCGGAGCCGGGGCGCGGCGGGAGCGGCCGGGCGGGGACCCGGGGGGCGGGGGCCGGGCGGGCGGCCGCGCCGCTCCCGGAACATGGCGGGGCCGCGGCGCGTGTGCGAGCGGGCGGGCGGGGAGCGGGTGTGCGCGGCCGGGGGCGCCGCCGGAGCGGGGCGGGGCGGGGCGGAGCGGGGGCGCGCCTAGTCTGAGCCGCGGGGACCGAGTGAGGCCGGGAGGGCGGCGCGGGTGAGCGGGGCCGGTGCTCGCGGACCAGCGGGCCGTCGGGCTCTCGGAGCTCGTTCGAGGGTAACCCGCCGTGACGCATTCTCGAGGATCCCAAAGCGTTGAATAAACGGTTGTACAAAGAGGTCACCGGAGCCCAGCTGACAGCTGTTTTAATAATAACAGTAAGAAACAGTTTGGGACGGGAAGTTGACACTTTTGAACCCGTTGAAGCCGTAGGGAACGCTTCAAGCGGCGTAGCGGTCGAGAGTGTGATGTCCACTAGACACTCGCGGCCAACCCGTGGACGCGGTGACGGGATTCAGACCCCGGCATCCCCAACGCTTCGGAAAAGCCTCTGGTCCTGAACTTGACCTGAACCTGTGTTCCCGGTCGTGTGTCCTTTTTTATTTTAAAACGGTTTTATGGAAGAAGGCGAACTGGTGAAATAGCTATTTTAAAATAAATTGACTGCTGATTAAAAACATATGCTCGTGTAGGCTCTTAAAAATCTTTGGGCACTGATCTGTTTCAGTTTCTTCAATCGTTATACAAAGGCTTTCCTGGAGATTAGCTCAGAACTGGCAGAACATATGCTGTATTGGTGCCAAGAGGCTTAAAAAACAAAATGAGATAGTGTCGACTATGTAAGATCAAGTCGTTATATTAACTAAGCTTGTTGGGGAAAGTCTTTAATTTGGGCTAAACACAAAAACCTGTAAACATTCGAAATGTTTCCTAGGCAAGAGGGGGAAGGTTTACTAAAAAATTTTTTATAGTTGACACAAGGACTAACAATTTCTAAAGGTCTGCGAATGGTTGAGTAAGTAAGGTCAAGATTAACTATTCAGGATATGTGTTCTATTTTAAGGACAGGCAAGGTGTTAAAATGAAGTAAAACCTAACTAAGTAGCATTCATGAAAGGAAAAGAGAAAGAGGGCTATAATGATCTTAAGCGCTCTGGTTTCCATGGTTGTTAAGATGGTTTTATGAACAGGCAGAACTGGGAAAGTGGAAATCCCTGGGTGTATTCCATGAAGACTGAGGAAGAGAAAAAAATATTGAGATGAGGAAAGAACTTAATAGGTGGAAGTATGTTGTGCAGTCTTTGACTTTAGTTCTCTGATATTGTGAAGGGGAGAAAAGCTTGAATTTTGTTTGGCGATAAGTACCTAACTGGTGGAATGAATTTAAATGGAAGATATTTTTATCAAAATGCTTGTATGTTACTTTTTTTTTTTCCCATATAGAAGTTGGTGAAACATGTACCTGATATCAAAGAAACAGTAGGGATATTTGGAAAACTCTTATTGGAAAAGAGGTTTTTATTCTAGGGAATAAAAATAATATTGAAAATTTTCAGTTTCTTGGTACTAGTTGACTAGTGGTTAAATTTTCTTTAAACCATTCTTATATATTAAGAGCATTGTTTCAATCTAAAGAGAGAATGATTAGTGATATTTAGTTTCCATTGTAGTCTGGAAAAGGTTTAGACAGCTTTCTGTATATAAACTTGATGCTACTGAAGCAGCATCTATCAGATGGGTGTGACGAATTTATCCAGTAATGGCCATACGTTGCTTAATAGCTAATGACACCACTTTCTGACTTGGAACTCATTGCTAAAGCTGACATCAACATGTATTTGTAAAATGCTGGTACTCTTAAAGGGTACGGTCTAGAGATTTATCCTTAGAACTGGAAAGGACTTCAAATTTTCTAATCTGTTTCCCTCAGTTTACAGATGAGAAAATAAAGGCCTGATAAGGGGAAATGACTTCCCCAACTCAGCACAGCTAATTAAATGTCTGTGGTTTGGCCTAGAGATTTCTTTTTGTGAAGGTGCTAATTTACTTCTTTCTTTTAAGAAGTAGCTTTATGGAATAGTGGAAAGAACAGGGGAAATATAAATGAGAGGACTGGGGTTTAAATTCTTGATTTGTCACTTCCTAACTGTGGCTTTTGACAAATCATATTAATTTTCAGAGCCTTGCATTTGTAATCTGCAAACAAAACATTTTGTTATATAATTTACAGCATTTTTGATGGCCCAATATGATTGTGTATGGAAAGCACATTATATTCTATAAGCCTTTATACATATAAAAAGTGATATTTTTAGAAAAAATAAGTTTCCTACTGTATTATCTAAGGTGTCTACATCCCTAGGTTTTTGCTTAGTCTTACCTTCATTGTTTTGAGCACCTGCTGTTTTACAGATTATAACTCCCTGTAGATACATTTTCTGATCCCTGCTTAGTTCTAATCTTAGTAAAGCCTCTTATGAACATTTTAAATATTGTGGTTGTTAAAGAGTCTGACTTCCTCTGGAGAATATGAAGTTTCTTCATATAGCATTTGAATACATTCTCATATACAGTCATGCATGCACAGTCTGTTCCTTTAACAGACAGTGACTTTTAAAAGGTAACAGTTAAAGTATCTTAGTAACAATGTTAATTTGTTGCTAGTTTTGAGATATACAGCAACAGGAGATGTAATTTCCTTTGTAAACTCAACTTTTGAGTAGTTCATGTTAAGGTTATCTTGTAGATCTAAAATAAAATATACCCTGTAGGAATATTAAGACTAAGTGTTGACTTCTGCTGTTAGGTTTAGAGACCTTTCTTTTTAGTGCTTTACATTGATAATACTGGGAGTCAGTACATGAGTACTGTAGTGTAGTGGTGTTACACGGATTATTTGTAACTTTGAAGCTAAAGGTTATGATAAACATTGTTGAGCACTTAGAATCTTGAGTTTTTAAGTGAACTGTTTCAGATAATTTTCGTAATAACCCTGTAAAACAGACACTATGGCTGAGAAAAATGAGGCTTTGAACTGTTATGTGGTGTGCAGATATTCACAGACCCAAAAAAGTGACAGCTCTGCTGTCCTCATTCTTAACCATTTCTCTGTTCTACCTCTAATTAAGAGTGCTTCTCTGATTTTGAGAAGTTTTAAGGCAGTGTTTAAGTTTCCGACTTTGTGAAAAATTTGTGGGGCCAGCATTCTACCTTCTACTGTGTTGGTTAAAAAAAACAAAGAATTGTGGAAGATAGGTCAGCAAGTCTTTTCGTGAGATGTTGATATCGTTGTTCGTGGTTTTTTTTTTTTTTTTTACATTAGTTGTCAGAAGCAAATTAGTCTCACCAGCTACCGAAGGACCACAGTTGTTAACAGCTTTTTAAGAACTGTTTTAACAGACTCCACCTTGATATTAATGTTCATTGTTAAAAGGGAATATACTTTTTTTTTTAAGCTTTCTATTTTGTATTGGGGGTATAGCTGATTAACAATGTTGTGATAGTTTCAGGTGAACCAGGACTCAGCCATTCGTATACATGTACCCATTCTCCCTCAAACTCCCTTCCCATCCAGGCTGTCACATAGCATTTGAGTAGCACTCCAGCATTGAGCAGCAGTAGGTTCTCGTTGGTTATCCATTTTAAATATAGCAGTATATACATATCCATCCCAAACTCCGTAACTGTCCTTTCCTCCCAGCAGCCATAAGTTCGTGCTCTGTCTGTTTCGCAAGTTCGTTTGCGTCATTTCTTTTTAGATTCCACATATAAGGGCTGTCATGTGGTACTCCTCCTCCTTTGTCTGACTTACTTCAATATGACACTCTCTAGGTCCATCCATGTTCCTGCAAATGGCATTATTTCATTCTTTTTACTCATTATTAGTGAGTAATATTTCATTGAATATATGTATCATGGCTTCTTCATCCATTCCTAAACGTCAATGGGCGTTTAGGTTGCTTCCATGTCTTGACTTTGTAAACAGTGTTGCAAATGAATATTGAGGTGCATATATCCTTTCAGATCATAAAGAAACTTACTTAAAACAAAGTGAGTGAAGGAGAAAGATAACTAACCAGACTCATTTAGGTCTTTTATAAAGGAATAGAGTCAGGAAGAGTAAATAGGAGTTTGTCTAGGTTAGAAGTAGAACCCTCCACAGAAATACTTCCAAGTTGAGGTTAAAAAAAAAGATAAATTATGAAGCTAAGTTACAAAATCATTTCTTTGGCATTTAAAAATTGTGTCTCTTTGGCTGATCGCTTAATATTTGTTTATCGCACTAAAATTGTTTTGAAATATGTAGTTGCTTACACTTCTGCTTAACAGTTTGCATTTGGGCCACAATTGGGGAAAATACTACAAATATTAGTGATTAAATACCATATTTTTAAACTCCCTTATTGCTTAAAAGTGTTGTGAGAGTCCTGTAGCTTCTTACATTTCAGACTGTTGTTCTTCCTAAATAGGAGTTTTGTTGGCATTCTAACTTATAATAGAAAACAAAACCATGCGTACGTGGGTCTTTTTTCCTAGAAATAGATATATAAATTCATGGTAAAAGATAATAGTATGTAAAAACTTATATCCTCGATAGTTCATGAAGTATTTTTATATCATATCTGTTGAGTTTCACTACTACTCTTGAGATCAGCAAAATGTCCGCTTATCTGATGATATTGAGCCATGGATAGGATCCACGTTAAAATTCTCTGGAGTAATGCTAAGACTGCTTTATGAAAGAGAAGTATTAGCAAATGTAAAGGAAGAGGAAAGAAGCATCTACTTTTATTTTCTCTTCTACCAAAGCCACATTGTACACAGCTTTCTTTCCTTTCTCTTCTACCACTTCTGGAGCTTTAACAAACAGGGTAGAAGTAAATACTAAAAACATTCTTTATAGCAATTTACTAATTAGTAATGGTGGTTAATGATGTCAGGTAGTTGAGAATATTTTTAATTTATAAAATACTTCTCACCATAATTTGCCCAAAAATATTGTAACCAGGAATAAAGCCTTGGTTTATATTCTCATATTGTGTACTAAACTCTTGCAACCTCTGAGTTAAAATAAGTCCTTTTAAATTACCAGAGCTTAATTTTGACTATTTGGAAGTTACTTGGTGATGAAAGAAAAGAACTTTTATTGAGCTTTTGTACTGTTAGATACTTTCACATATGTTATTTTAATATATGATGAGAGTAATTTTATATATCTAGTTATGAAAAAGATTTCAGAAAGTTGTCACTGGAATGTCTCCAACTCCAGACGCTATTACTCAAGAACTAACTTGAAATTTATGTTATATAAATGTTCATCTATTATTTTGAGAATTGTTTCTTAAAGTTTGTGAAAGTGTTAGTTGCTCAGTCGTGTCTGACTCTGCAATCCCATGGACTGTAGCCTGCCAGGCTCCCCTGTCCTTGGGATTCTCCAGCAAGAATACTGGAATGAGTTGCCATTTCCTTCTTAAGGGGATCTTCTTGACCCAGGGATCGAACCCAGGTCTCCCACATTGCCGGCAGACTCTTTACCGTCTGAGCCACTAGGGAAGCCCAGTTTTTCTCTTAAGATCAATCCAATTTGTTTGCAGATTTTTATTTATTTATTTTTATTATTTTTTAATATAAATTTATTTTAGTTGAAGGCTACTTTACAATATTGTATTGGTTTGTCATACATCAACATGAATCCACCATGGGTGTACACGTGTTCCCCATCCTGAACCCCCCTTCCACCTCCCTCCCCATACTCCCTCTGGGTCATCCCAGTGCACCAGCCCCAAGCATCCTGTATCATGCATCAAACCTGGACTGGTGATTCGTTTTATATATGATATTATATATGTTTTGGTGCCATTCTCCCAAATCATCCCACCCTTGCCCTCTCCCACAGAGTCCAAAAGTCTGTTCTATACATCTGTGTCTCTTTTGCTGTCTCGCATACAGGGTTATCGTTACCATCTTTCTAAATTCCATATATATGCGTTAGTATGCTGTATTGGTGTTTTTCTTTCTGGCTTACTTCACTGTATAATCGGCTCCAGTTTCATCCACCTCATTAGAACTGATTCAGATGTATTCTTTTTAATGGCTGAGTAATACTCCATTGTGTATATGTACCACAGCTTTCTTATCCATTCGTCTGCTGATGGACATCTAGGTTGCTTCCATGTCCTGGCTATTATAAACAGTGCTGCGATGAACATTGGGGCACACGTGTCTCTTTCAGTTCTGGTTTCCTCAGTGTGTATGCCCAGCAGTGGGATTGCTGGTTCATAATGGCAGTTCTATTTCCAGTTTTTTTAAGGAATCTCTACACTGTTCTCCATAGTGGCTGTACTAGTTTGCATTCCCACCAACAGTGTAAGAGGGTTCTCTTTTCTCCACACCGTCTCCAGCATTTATTGCTTGTAGACTTTTGGATAGCAGCCATTCTGACTGGTGTGAAATGGTACCTCATTGTGGTTTTGATTTGCATTTCTCTGATAATGAGTGATGTTGAGCATCTGTATGTCTTCTTTGGAGAAATGTCTGTTTAGTTCTTTGGCCCATTTTTTGATTGGGTCGTTTATTTTTCTGGAATTGAGCTGCAGGAGTTGCTTGTATATTTTTGAGATTAGTTGTTTGTCAGTTGCTTCATTTGCTGTTATTTTCTCCCATTCTGAAGGCTGTCTTTTCACCTTGCTTATAGTTTCTTTTGTTGTGCAGAAGGTTTTAATATTAATTAGGTCCCATTTGTTTATTTTTGCTCTTATTTCCAGTATTCTGGGAGGTGGGTCATAGAGGATCCTGCTGTGATTTATGTCGGAGAGTGTTTTGCCTATGTTCTCCTCTAGGAGTTTTATGTTTCTGGTCTTAGGTTTAGATCTTTCATCCATTTTGAGTTTATTTTCGTGTTTGGTGTTAGAAAGTGTTCTAGTTTCATTATTTTACAAGTAGTTGACCAGTTTTCCCAGCACCACTTGTTAAAGAGATTGTCTTTTCTCCATTCTGTATTCTTGCCTCGTTTGTCCATAGGTGCGTGGGTTTATCTCTGGGCTTTCTATTTTGTTCCGTTGATCTCTATTTCTGTCTTTGTGCCAGTACCATACTGTCTTGATGACTCTGGCTTTGTAGTAGAGCCTGAAGTCAGGTTGATTCCTCCAGTTCCATTCTTCTTTCTCAAGATTGCTTTGGCTATTCGAGGTTTTTGGTATTTCCATACAAATTGTGAAATTATTTGTTCTAGCTCTGTGAAAAATACCGTTGGTAGCTTGATAGGGACTGCATTGAATCTATAGATTGCTTTGGGTAGTATACTCATTTTCACTATATTGATTCTTCCAATCCATGAGCATGGTATATTTCTCCATCTATTAGTGTCCTCTTTGATTTCTTTCCAGAGAAGGCAGTGGCACCCCACTCCAGTACTTGCTTGGAAAATCCCATGGACGGAGGAGCCTGGAAGGCTGCAGTCCATGGGGTCGCTGAGGGTCGGACACGACTGAGCGACTTCACTTTCACTTTTCACTTTCATGCATTGGAGAAGGAAATGGCAACCCACTCCAGTGTTCTTGCCTGGAGAATCCCAGGAACGGGGTAGCCTGGCGGGCTGCCGTCTATGGGGTCGCACAGAGTCGGACACGACTGAAGCGACTTAGCATATTGATTTTTTTCACCAATGTTTTATAGTTTTCTATATATAGGTCTTTTGTTTCTTTAGGTAGATATATTCCTAAGTATTTTATTCTTTTCGTTGCAATGGTGAATGGAATTGTTTCCTTAATTTCTTGCAATTTTCTCGTTACTAGTGTATAGGAATGCAAGAGATTTCTGTGTGTTGATTTTATATCCTACAACTTTACTATATTCATTGATTAGCTCTAGTAATTTTCTGGTGGAGTCTTTAGGGTTTTCTACGTAGAGGATCATGTCGTCTGTTTGCAGATTTTTAGTTGAGGTGATCACCCAGCAGTGGTTATTCACCCTCCGGAAATTATCCCTGTCTTCCAGGGTTCATAAAAACATCTCGAGAATGAAGATGAGTGTTCTCTTTTGGCTGCAGTCAAACAGGACCAAAAAATACTTCTTTACCTTCTATTAGTCCTCACACTATTGAAAGTAAACAGGAATGTGTAACAGCAAAGGGGCTCACTCGCTGTTCCTTTCCTGTATACTTTTCCCCTCCTTAGCTCCTCTTCCCCCTTCAGGTGCTATTGTTCAGTAGCTTTGCAATATCCAGTGAAAGTAAATCTGTCCCTATCTGTTGTTGGTTAACATTAATATTTATGTCCAAATTGGGCTTCCCTGGTGGCTCAGAGGTTAAAGCATCTGCCTGGAATGCTGGAGTCCCAGGTTTGATCTCTGGGTCGGGAAGATCCCTCGGAGAAGGAAATGGCAACCCACTCCAGTATTCTTGCCTGGAGAATCTCATGGAGGGAGGAGCCTGGTAGGCTATAGTCCATGGGGTCGCAAAGAGTTGGACACGACTGAGCGACTTCACTTCACGTCACTTCACTTCACTTCCATTTAAATTATATAACCACTTTCTTGTTATCCAAGACTTTAATCTTAAATTGTGGTGTGAATGGATTTGATTTTAGCTACAGGAATTTGATCATTAGCTAATAACGTGGAGAAATAATCATTTGCCCTTTCTCTGCTGTGAATTGATACTTCATATCCTTTGGTCAGAGGCATAATTACCAACCTCCTGTGACTGATAATGGGCTGTCCTCATAAATTCTTATTCGCTCTGTTGTTATTGAAAGTTGCTGGATCGTGTCCAACTCTCTGTGACCCCATGGACTGCTGCACTCCAGTTTCCTCTGTCCTTCACTGTTTACTAGAATTTGGTCAGAGTCATGTCCACTGAGTTTGTCTAACCATCTGACCATCTCATCCTCTGTCTCTGCCTTCTCCTTCTGCCCTCAATCTTTCCCAGCATCAGAGTCTTTCCCAATGAGTCAGTTCTTTGCATCAGGTGGCCAAAGATGCTTCAGCATCAGTCCTTCCAATGGATATTTAGTGTTGATTTCTTTTAGGATTGACTGGTTTGATCTTCTTGGAGCCCAAGGAACTCTCAAGAGTCTTCTCCAGCACCACAATTCAAAAGCATCAATTCTTCGGTGCTCAGCCCTCTTTATGGTCCAACTCTCACATCCATTCATGACAACCGGAAAAAACATAGCTTTGAGTCTAGACCTTTGTTGGCAAAGTGATGTATTTACTTCTTAATACACTGTCTTGCTCCTTCCAAAGAGGAAGCGTCTTTTAATTTCATGGCTGCACTCACTGTCTGCAGTGATTTTGGAGCCCAAGAAAATAATATCTGTCATCGCTTCTACTTTTTTCCCTTCAATTCACTCTTTACCATGCCCTTTTGAAGTTTGTTTTCATTGTACAGATGAATTTAAATTAGTGATTGTATTGCTCCTTTAAAAAATTATACCTTCAAAGAAGTTGATATTATTAAGAGAAAAAAAAAGATGAAATGATATATAAAATTTGAGCCTTTGTGGGGAAAATAATTATTTTGTATTATGAATTTTTACAAGGAAAGTTCTTGAATGATTTAGTCTGACAGTGTGACAGACTATCTCTGGATATTGAATATGATCTTAACCAGAATTTATTTTTCTGTATTTTCAAGCTTTGCCACAGTGAACAAGTATTATGGATATAATCAAGGTTTTAAACAGTGCATACTTAATTAACAACTTTTATTTTCTTATATTTGTTTGTTTTGGCTGTGTCGGGTCTTAGTTGTGGCACATGGGCTTAGTTGCCCTGCCTCGTGTGGGATCTTAGTTCCCCAACCAGGAATGGAACCTGCATCTCCTGCATTGGAAGGCAGATTCTTAAGCACTGGACCACCAAGGAAGACCCAACAAATTTTAAATAAATGTTTTTATGAACAGTATTGCATTTAGTGTTGTTGAGGTAGGAATTTAATATGATCTTCGCTGATATTTTTCTGTAGTGTTTTTTTAAGAATTTACACTGAATATTTTAATATGATCTTAGCTGTAGTGCTTTTTTCTTTAGAATTTACACTGAATATGTGAAAGGGGACCATATTCTTTAATCATTCAAATGCTTTTTAGTTGGTGTAGAATGGAACACAGTGAGCCCTCAAGGACATGGATTGTGTCTGTCTTGTTCATTGTACCCCAGATTCCATCACATTCTAAGGGATCACCCCAATGCTAATGTCAGGCGAATGGGCTTACTGGCCTAAGAGGATGAATTGGGACTAAGGGGAAGAAAATGGGTAGCAGATGAAAAAGGTCGTGATTACAAGGAAGAGGGGCTCGATAAAAACAAATTTCCAAGATGGGGAATAATGTAACACAGGTTTTCTTAGAAAATAATTCAAGAGGTTGTATAGAATTCATATAGCAGACAAGGAGATCATTGAAAAAGTGCTTAGATATTAAGGTTTTAGGTGCCATTGCTAAGCACATATCTGAAGAAGATAGTTTCTGCTTGTATGGAGCTTAAAATCTAGCTGGAAGAGATAATTACTTACAACAAGGATCCATAATTACAGAGAGGCTCTGTAAACATCTGGAAATTACATTGCAGACTTTTTAGTTGAAGGTCCTATGGCTTTGGGCTTTGAGATGGGTCTGTCCAAAAAAGACGAAGAATCACTGAGTTGGAAATTTAAGTTCAGTTTTTTATGTAAAACTGTTAAATTCTTAAATAGTCCTAAATTTATGTTTTTAGGCTTACAGGATATTTCTTTTTATAGATAAAGCTATTTAATATTGGCATCATCAGTGAGATTTGCCTTTTTACCCCCAGTTCATAATATTTACATTGTTATATTTCAGGAAATGCTTTATTTTAAAAATGAAACCAAATAGACACATACTCTTTGCCATTGGGGTTGGACTTTCCACAGTACCACCCTTTTCGTGTCACATACTTAATGCTGTTAGACTGCAGGGAATTCACTATGCTTTGTTCCCTCTGTACCACATTCCTCGTTACTCTCCTCAGCATCCTTTGACAGGAATGCAGTGTACAATCCTAAACTGACCTGACTAAAAAGAGCTACCAATCATGCATACTATTATCCTAAGTCAACTTAGAGCACCTTTTAAATGACTCATATGCAGTTATCCTGAATTCTTTTTTTTATTGCTGTCTAGTTGGTATATAGTATCAGTCATATTAGTTTCAGGTGTATAATACAGCCATTTGGTATTTTTATAAGTTATACTTCATTTAAAGTTGGCAGTTGTCCTGAATTCTTATGGGTAGTATTGTAAGTGGATTTATGTCGGAGAGTGTGCAGGACACAGAAGTGGTAGATCAGGACTAAAAGGCCCAGATAATTCAGCCCTGGTGTGAAGTTGTGTGGAAGCTACAATTTTGGCTATAATTGAAGTAGTGTTAATCACCCACCTTATTGTTGGATCAGGGTGGGAATGGTGTGGTATGTAGATGAGAAATAACTTAATACTTTCATAAGTGTTGCCCTCTTGAGAAGGGGTACTGGCTTCAGCTACCTCTGACACATAGAGAGTTTGGATGTAGATAAAGATGATTTTCAGGATTTCAGGCTTATATTGCAGAAGCTGTGATTATCATAAAAACTATTCTGGGTTTTTATGCCATGCTTTTTATTTCAAATCTCTTTATTTTTTTATGCGCCACTATTCAAACTATATGCAATTATCTAAGCAGTTAAAAGTCCTTTCCTTTCATTTAAGGCTAAAATATGTACTTATGATTTTTAAAGAAAGCATTTTTAAGTAAAAATGAGTTAGAGTGTATTCAGAATTAAAGGGTGAGTAGTACTGAGAATGGACCAGAGGTCTAATCTCTAGGGCAGATCAAGAATTACTTGTCTTTTGAGGGGTGAAGTTAAAATACAAAAAATGTTTTTTATTTTCACATATTTCAGATAATTTAAAAGGTACAGAAAACAGCATAGTGTGCATATGGCACCTGTCTGCAGACTTAAGAATTAAACATTTATAAGTTTAGTTGAAGGCCTCTGTGTATCTTTCCCTGAGCCATTTCCTTTCTTGCCCCAGCGAAGTCCTATCTCCCTCTTTGTGCAGACTTTTTCCAGCAGTAGCTCTACCCTTTCCCTAGGCCTGTGTAAATTTCTTTCTTTCTCCAGGGTTCACCACGGTGACATTTTCCATTTCAGCTCTGTTGTGTATTGTATATAACAGTAAGGGTGGACTGGCTAGTGGAGCTGAAAATCATTATCTATATACATGAGGTAGAAATCTACCTTTAAATCTAGTCAGAGTAAAGACTTCAACATTGCACTATATGCAGAACAGATTGGCAAAGTAGATGTGAGAGTAATCTCATGAAATCATTTTAGGAAGGTTAGTCTTGTAGCAGTAGTGTGAAGCAGTGGTCTAGAAGAAAGTGTGAATTGCTAACTCATTTTGACTGGCTTTTTTCCCTTCTAATTACCCTACATTAGTGAGATTTTGTTCTGCTTCCAAATACTTCACTATTTTGCAATAAGTGAAAGGAGCTGGTGGCAGAATGCTTAATGGTGAGTGTTGCTAGTTTTCAGGATCTGGGGGATTGGTCTTTGCCCCCTTTGAGAGTCTGTTGATAGTGGAGTGAGTGCGTCATGGTTATTAGATCTCTACTTTCAGTATTGTAAATTTTCCACCACTCAGTGCCAGAGATGCAAGCAAAGCTGCCTGACCCTTTTCTCTGGGCTGTTGCAGCCCTCTGCTGGCCTATGGAAGTCAGACATTTAGAGCCCTGTCAGGCCAGAAAGAGGTCAGTAACCCCAGCAACTCACTTTTAGAATCTTAGAAGTCATTTATGTCAACTTTCCATTGCAGATGAGTATTTTGTATATTGAGCTTTATAGTTCTGGAAATAAATTTATATGTAAATATGCTTAGATATCGAGGGCAAGTAGATCATTCTAAATCCAACTGCCTGTATTACTTTTCTTTAAAAATTCTAACTATTGTTAGAGTATGATCCTTTATGGTCCACTGTTGACAATGCCAAAAAATATTTTTACATTCTCTTTTGTAAATGTTATCTAATGAAGTAATGGGAACTTTATGTTTTAAAAAATTTGAGATATTGTTTGGTCATTTCTGTTAGGAGACAAATACAGTGGATAATTGTTTCTCTTAAAGTATTTTCAGAGCATTTCTGCTTCTTGTTGCTGGTGTCATTCTAGCCTCCTTGCTCTTGTGGACTCTTATTCCCATCTCACAATCTGGTTGTCATACTTGAAGTAGTCTCCATGTCTTTCCTGTTATTCCTCTTGAGTCTCTCTTCCAGAGTTTCACCAACGGCCCCTTTTTTCCCCTCAGTGGCCCTTTTAAACATGCTACTCAAATTGTGTCACTGACTTTTTTAAAGCCTTAAGTTGCTTTTGTCATCATAAAGATAAAACGACACAGTGACGAGGTGCTTCTTGTTGATCCTTTTTCCTCTGTTTAGCCTCTTTGTCTCCCCTGCTGTGCTTCAGTTCTTGCTGTCCTTCCCTGTGGCCTGCTCTCTGTGGGCGGGTGTAATTTCTTGGTCTGGAATACAATCGTCATTTTCTTGTGGGAAAATGTTATGGAATAGCTGCCAGAAAACATTGTGCTAAAAATCAACCATGGCTTACTTTGAGAAGATACGTTAAAGCAAGCATGAACCCTTGTTTGGTTGTTTATATTTCAAGCAATTTGGCTGTCTAAGTGCTGCTCTCTTTTACACCGCTGGTTACCTTTGTGGAATTTTGAAGGTAATACACACATAGAGCTAAACTAAATTGACTATTTACAGTGCATTTACTTGATACAGTCTTCTAAATTAATACTGTGCTTTAGGGCTTCCCTGCTAGCTCAGTTGGTAAAGAATCTGCCTGCAATGCAGGAGACCTGGGTTTGATCCCTGGGTTTGAAAGATCTGCTGGAGAAGAGACAGGCTACCCACTCCAGTGTTCTTGGGCTTCCCTTGTGGCTCACTGGTAAAGAATCCACCTGCAATTCAGAAGACCTGGGTTTGATCCCTGGATTGGGAAGATCCCCTAGAGGAGGGAAAGGCTACCCACTCCAGTATTCTGGCCTGGAGAATTACATGGACAGTCCATGGCGTCGCTGAGTTGGACACGACTAAGCAACTTTTACTTTCACTTTTAGATTTTTGAAGGAGATAATATACAGCAGCACCAACACAAAGTGCAACCTATTTTACTGGATTCAGCTTCTGTCCCTAATCTTTTGTTTGCTTTCATATTTTAATGGCTGGATTAGAAAACATAAAACACAGAAAGTACCTCTTACTTCTTCCTCAAGCTCTGTCTGAGGTACTTCTCTCATCTGCCATCTCATCAGTCTTTCCCCTTGGGTTCTAACCAGAACACTGTAGTTCTCCAGAGCAAACCAAGTGGAAGTTAACCTATTATTTTAAAAAATTTTCATTTGTATATTATTTAAGTAATACCTGTTTATTATAAAAATTAATTTAGAACTATATAAAATAGACCATAGACATTTCTTAAGAACTGTAGAAAATATAGTCTTAAGGACAGTGTTAAAAAGACAATTTATTTTAAAGGAAGTGGTTGTTTTCATCTTTTTCATGCTGTTGGTTAAATTTTTGATTTTTATGATACTGATTTCTTGGTCTGAAATACAACCATCATATTCTTGTGGGGGAATGTTATGAAATAGCTGCCAGAAACATTGTGGTGAAAATCACCCACAGCTTACTTTGGGAAGGTATGATAAAGCAGGCATGAACCTATTTCAGAGACTGAAACTCTTAACTGTTTAAGTAGTTGAGATGGTAGAGAGGTCCAGTTCTTATTCTAGAAATACAGCCATATTTAAGGTTTATCTTAAAGCTTTTCTGTTAGTTTGAGAGTTAAGCTTTTGGTCTTTGTGAAAATAAGAAGTGTTTAATATTTATGTCTGATGGTTCACTTTTTTTGCATGGGTAATGGTTGTTCAGTCACTAAGTCGTGTCTGACCCTTGTGATCCCACAGACTGTAGTCTGCCAGGCTCTTCTGTCCATGGGATTTTCCAGGCAGGAATACTGGAATGGATTGCCATTTCTTTTTTCCAGGGGATCTTCCTAGCCCCAGGGATCGAACCCAGGTCATCTGTGCTGCAGATGATCTCCTGTATTGCAGGCAGATTCTTTATTGACTCAGCTACCAGAGAAGCCCTTTTGCATGGGGGAGCACAGCAATAAGGATGTCAAAATTGTTTAGTAGTTTAAGCTGTCATTTTTGTATTCATAGAAATGTAGAATGGAGTGAAATTGTTCTAAACCTCTGGAATCAGAATTTTGGAAGAATAGAAGTTCTTCAATGTAATCTAGCCTAACTGTACTTTCAAGAAGAAACAGAAGTACTGAGAAGTAATGAAGGTCAACCAAAAAGTCAGTGGTAGACTCAGAATAGAATCTTGGACTAAAGTCTCCCAGATCAAATCACAGAGAAAATAATAGTCACTTTCCTAACTGAATGACTCTCTCTCTCTCTTTTAAAGGATGAGCTCCATAACTTTTTATTTATTATTATTTTTTAAAGTAACCATTTTATTTTGGCAGTGCTTCATGGCATCTTAGTTCCTCAACCAGGGATGGAACCACTGCCACCTGCAGTGGAAGCATGGAGTGTTAACCACTGGACCACAGGGTAGTCCCTACTCTTAAGGGTCATTTGAATTCTGTTGATTTCATCTTTTACTAGTTATATTTTTTCCTCAAAACAATTTTGAAAGAAACATTTTTACTTTCAGCATAGCTGTAGCCCAGTGGAAGCTGGATCAGGAAAAAAGTTAGGAATTTCCATTCCATTCATATGGTTCCATCTTTACTTTCTTTAGTTAGAATGTAAAATTGCTGGTAAATTTAGAGGGCAGCATTTGAGTATTTTATATGCACCAAAGACTGTGTATGTGAAGATAACATTTTCTCATAGCCTTATTATTTGAGCCTTACCATTCCATGATGTAGATGAAGACATTAAGTGTATGCTCTGGGGATTTCTGGACTGTGAGGCAGACGGGGGACACTCCCTTCTTTTTCAGTAATGTATATGGAAAGCTAGATAAAAATAAAATATTTAAAAAACACATCTGAGCTTGAAAGCAAAAAAGCAGAATCAGCAGGTGCTTGAAATGGAAAAAAAAAAACTCAAAGGCATATTAGGAAGCAGAAATTGAAGCTCTGTCCTAAAAGGAAAACTGGAACCCCTAGGCCCAGGAATGACAGGAAGCTAAGGGTCTGATCCCCAGATCAGTAAGGGTCTGAATGGTTGATGAATGGGGTTGAAAAAAGAGTCTGCCAACCTGGGGTTGCATCTCCTGGTGCGTCTTCTTCCTGTCCTTTTATTGTTAACTGTTTTTGTATCCTTTTTGGGTCTCTTTTACAAAGTATATTGCTGAATCTTATTTTTACCCAACCTCAGAGACTCTTTATCTTTTAATTAATGAGTTTAATCCATTTTCATTTATTGTAATTTTCATAATATCTGTTGGAAATTATTGACATTCTATTTACTATATTTTTGTTCATTTCCCACAGTTTCTTAATCTTATAAGTATATTTTAAAATATATTTAAATATGTATATTTTCAAATATATATTCAAATATGTATATTTTCTTTCTTCCAAACAAGAGAAGTACTTTACCCACTTTCTCAGTTTCCTTTCGTCTCTGCCACTACACCTCCTGCCCCCACAAAGTCCCAGCAGCCATGTTGATGTTTTGTAGAATTTTAGTTCTGTAGAGGTATTCTTCAGGCATCTATCCATCTGTCATTTTTCTTTTTGTATGATATACTAGATCTGTTAGGTTATTCCTAACAAATAACCTAATTCCCTAACAAATAATTAATTCCCATATAAGAGCTTCCCAGGTGGTTCACTGGTACAGAATGTGCCTGCTGATGCAGGAGACATGGGTTCGATCCCTGGGTCGGGAAGATTCCTTGGAGTAGAAAATTACTACCCATTTCAGTATTCTTAACTGGAAAACTCCATGGACAGAGGAGCCTGGTGAACTACAGTCCTGGGATCACAAAGAGTCAGACATGACTTAGTGACTGAACATGCATGCAATTACCATATATCACATAGTGTTCTCACAGATTTATTTCAGTTAAGTGCCTACTTAAAAAAACAATTTTCAAACAGGGTTTTTTATATATGCATTCTAAGACCTTTTTATGCCTGAAAATATGATTTGTTAACCCTCACTTTTAAATGATAGCTTAGTTTGATTAAAGATTTTTGGTTTGAAATTCTTTTCCCTTTACGTTTTGAAATATTTCTACATTATTTTCTTGTCTCTGCTGTTGCTTTTTGCAAGTTGTGATGTCAGCTTGATTTCTTTTCCTGTGTGTGTGACCTGCAGTTCCTCTCTAGATTTTGACATTTTTGTTTATCTTTTTCCGTCTATAGTGTGTCTGGGTATAGTTCCTTTTCTGTCCTGTTTGGCACTTGGATTCGTATTCATTCCGTCCTTCTTTCATTCAACAGTTAGCTACTTACTGGGAGTATGCCATGTTGTATTCCAGACATTTTCATCTAAGATCATTGATCTTTCCTCAGTTCTGGAAAATGATTGTCATTTTCTCAAGTAGTTTGTCTTCAATTTTTTTTCTTTCTGGGAATTATGTTAATACGGATTCTATTGCTGCTTGTCTCTTCTCCATCTCTTAACTTGAATGTTTTTCTTGAAAAAAAAATTCTCTCTTGATATCTTCTGCAGCTGTCCTCTACCTGATCTTCTAGCTTGCTAGCTCATTCTTTTGTTTATCCATTTACCTAATCTGTGGAGTTCTTTATTTCAGTCATCGTACTTTCATACTCTGCATTTCTTCTTGGTTCTGTTTAGTCCTGCTGCATATTGGAATTTTCTCTTATTTCTTTGAGAATTTTAAATGCGTTAAAAATTTTCTCACATGTCTGTTCCATTAATTCTGTTCCATATGGTTTAGTTTGAGTTGAGATTTTTTTTTCGGTGGGAAACTAATACAAAAAAGCAAGTCAGTGGTAGCATCTGATTTTTAGTTTTAAGAGATCTGACCACTGATGGCTGCTTGTAGAAGGAATATGTGTGTGTGAGAGAGAAGGGAGGGATAGAGTAAGAATACAAAAAGGGAGATAATTTGGCGAGTTTTGTGCTAGCCTAAGTGGTGATAGTGGCTTGGGTTGGTTAGCAATTGATATGGAAAGACATGGGTTTAATTTGAAATGTGTCTTAGAGATGGAATCAATATTTCTGAGTTTTTGGCTTAAGTGATGGATGGATGGATGGTGGTGCCATTTATTGAAATGGAGAAGAAGGGTGGGGAATGTGAAGAAAGTTTGAAAGAGAAAATTAAGAATTTTCTGTAGTAATTTTTTGGCTAAACACCCATGTGAAGATGACAGGTAGGCAGCTGGGTAGACAGATTTGGAATTTTAGAGGAGGACTAGAGATACAGACTTAGAAGGGAGTAGCTCTTCAGTGTATCAGGTTGTTTAGGGAGTGTGTTAGGCCTAACAATCCCTGAAGCAATTTATGAGGAGAAGCATCTGGGCCACATGATGTGTGTGAGCATGTGTGTCTGTGTGTGTGTGCAGGAGACTCAGAAGACACAGGAGAAGGCAGTGGCACCCCACTCCAGTACTCTTGCCTGGAAAATCCCATGGACGGAGGAGCCTGGTAGGCTGCAGTCCATGGGGTTGCTATGAGTCGGACACGACTGAGCATCTTCACTTTCACTTTTCACTTAATTGCATTGGAGAAGGAAATGGCAACCCATTCCAGTGTTCTTGCGTGGAGAATCCCAGGGACGGAGGAGCCTGGCGGGCTGCCATCTATGGGGTTGCACAGAGTCGAACATGACTGAAGCGACTTACCAGCAGTAGGGATTAAAAAGGGATCCAGGATCAGGTCCTGAGTTACTCCTGACACTTCGAGTTTTTGCAGAAGAGGAGCCATCAGGGAAATAGGAATTTTGCATAACTTTTAGCATTAAAATATACTGTACTTCGTTTAGCTAGATTTTATAAAATGAGTAGACTATTTCCCCAGTGTTTTGGATACAAGTAACCTTGTAGCAAATGCCTTTGTATATTATCTTTGCATTATTTGTATAGTATACCTGTAGGGTAAATACTAAAATTGGATTATTAAGACAAAAGGCTGTGCATCTGTATTTTAATAGTTTTGCCAAATTCCTCTCCAAAAAGGTAATCCCAATTTCTTTGCCATCAGTAGTGTATGAATATTCATATGTATGATTTTCCTTATTCCTTGCCAACACAGCCTTAATTCTGTCAGTCTTTTAAATGAAAAGTTATCTGTTACTTTCTAGTTTTAAAATTATGAATGAATCTGAATATTTCTCTGTGTTTACTCCATGTTTGTATTTCTTGTTCTTTGGACTGCCTCAAGTTGTCTTCTGATTTTTTTTTAATTGATTTGTTACAGCTCTTTGATTACTAGTTCTTTTTCATATGTGTTGCAAATATTTTCACTTGTCATCTGATTCCTATTAATGATATTTGCATTTCTAGTTTAACATTATTTGCATGCATGCTCAGTTGCTAAGTTACTACAGTTCATGGGATCTTTGTGATCCCATGTAGCCTGGCAGGCTCTTCTGTCCATGGGATTTCCCTGGGCAGAAATACTGGAGTGGGTTGCCATTTCCTTTTCCAGGGGATCTTCCTGGGTCTCCTGTGTGGCAGGTGGATTCTTTACCACTGAGCTACCTGGGAAGCCCCATGTAAAGGAATAAGATTGTTATTAAAGACTGTCATTACAGATAGATGGGAAGAGTTAAATGTGAAAAAAAATTTCAAGGAATAAAAGAAAATATATTTTCAGATCTTGGAATAAAGATAGTTTGAGCCTAAAAGAGAAGGAAGGGTCCATAAAGAAAATAGAGGCGTAAAATATATGTTTGATTGTATAGTCCATTGTACACTCATTCTTAGCATAGTCTCTGTCAGTGGATAAACAAAATGTGGTTTTTACATACAATAAATAGAATATTATTCCGCCTGTAAAAGGAAGGACATATGTTACAACATGGATGAACCTTGAAGACATGGCTAAGTGAAATAAGCCAGTCAGGAAAGGATAAATGTTACATCATTCCATTTTTATGAAGTACTTAGAGTAGTCAACTTCATAGAGACAGAGAATGACATGGTGGCTGCCAGGGACCAGGGGGAGTGGGGAATTATTGTTTAATGGGTAGAGTTTCAGTTGGGGTAGATGAAAAGGTTCTGAAGTTGGTTGCTGGTAGTGGTTGCACAGTAGTGTGGATGAATTGAACGCCACAGACCTACACATTAAAAAAAAATAAGTGTTGGCAAGGATATGGAGAAAAGAGAACCCTTTAGCACTATTGGTAGAAATGTAAATGGATATAACCACTGTAGGAGACTGTATGGAGGTTCCTCAAAATATTAAAAATATAATTCCTTATGATTTAGCAATTCCACTTCTGGGTATTTATCTGAAGAAAATGAAAACACTAACTTGCAAATATATTATTTATAATAGCCAAGATGTGAAAACAACTGCAGTGCCCATCTATGGATGAATGGATAAAAAAATGTGATTATATATACAATGGTAAATTATTCAGCCATAAAAAAGAATGAAGTCTTGCCATTTGATAACGTGGCGACTTTGAGGGTATTATGCTAAGTGAAATAAGTTAGACAGGAAGACAAACACCATAGGATCTCTCTTAGAGGACCTTAAAAAAAAAAGTTCATAGATACAAAGAACAGATTGGTGGTTGCTGGAAGGAGGGGAGGGCAGAAATGAATAAAAGAGGTCAAAAGATTAAACAAAAAAGTTACGGGTAAAAAGGAATGTATCATGACTGTAGTTAACAACACTGTATTGCATATTTGCAAGTTGCTAAGAGACTAAATCTCAAAAAATTTTCAACTATGCATGGTGATGGGTGTTACTGACTTACTGTGATCGTTTTGCAATATATACAAATAAAATTATTATTGTGTTGTACACCTGAAATTGATGTTTCATGTCAGTTATACATTAAAGAATGATTAAAAGTGGTAAATTCTATATTAAGTATATTTAACCACAGTTCATTTGTGTATATATGTGTATTCAAAAAAACAGCATGGTTTGTCATTTAGAAATTGTAGGAAAATGATGATTGCTGAAGTAGAAATGCCAAAGGAACCCTAACAAAATTCAAAAGAGGAAAAATAAGTGGCTAAAGTGCAGTGAAAAGGTTTTAATATTAAGAAGTCAAATAACCTAAGGGATTGGCGCATGGGATAGAGATGGGAGGGAGACAAGAAAACCAAAATGGGCAGTATTTGAGGCAGAGATAAAGGCTATCAATGAAGAAAAATCAGTATGGAGTGGAGTGACTGGGGGGTAGGTATGCAGGTGCTTTCTGTGAAAAGGATCAAGGCAAATGTTGCTTTAACAGTTCCCAAACCATTAAAACTACCTGGGGAACTTCTTTGTAAAATAACCCTTTGCTTTAGAATAGTTTTAGATACACAGAAGAATTGCAGAGATTTAAAAACAAAAAGGCAGAGATAGAACAGAGTTCCTGTGTACCTCACCCCAGTGTCCTCTGTGATCAGTGTCTTTTGTAGACATTTATATAATTGATACATTCTTATTAACTACAATCCATCCTTTATTCCGGTCTCTATAGTTTTTACCTAATTTCATTTCTCTGTTCCAGGATCCTGTTCATGATACCTGATTACATTTAGTCATCATGTCTCCTTAAGTGCTCATGGCTGTGATAGTTTCTCAGGTTGTTGTTGTTTTTGATGACCTTGAGAGTTTTATAGAGTACTGGTCAGGTGTTTTTGTAAGGTGTCCCACTGTTGAAATTGACCTTTTATTTTTCCTATGAAAAGCGTGGACTTATGCATTTTGAGAAGGGAGATTACAGAGGTAAAATGCCCTTTTAACTACATGTTACAAAAAGGTTCAGTTCAGTTCAGTCGCTTAGTCGTGTCCAACTCTTTGCGACCCCATGAATCGCAGCACCCCAGGCCTCCCTGTCCATCACCAACTCCTGGAGTTCACTCAGACTCACATCCATCGAGTCCGTGATGCCATCCAGCCATCTCATCCTCGGTTGTCCCCTTCTCCTCCTGCCCCCAATCCCTCCCAGCATCACAGTCTTTTCCAGTGAGTCAACTCTTCGCATGAGGTGGCCAAAGTACTGGAGTTTCAGCTTTAGCATCATTGCTTCCAAACAAATCCCAGGGCTGATCTCCTTCAGAATGGACTGGGTGGATCTCCTTGCAGTCCAAGGGACTCTCAAAGAGTCTTCTCCAGCACCACAGTTCAAAAGCATCAATTCTTCGGCGCTCAGCCTTCTTCACAGTCCAACTCTCACATCCATACATGACCACAGGAAAAACCATAGCCTTGACTAGATGGACCTTTGTTGGCAAAGTAATGTCTCTGCTTTTGAATATGCTATCTAGGTTGGTCATAACTTTTCTTCCAAGGAGTAAGCGTCTTTTAATTTCATGGCTGCAGTCACCATCTGCAGTGATTTTGGAGCCCCCCAAAATAAAGTCTGACACTGTTTCCCCTGTTTCCCCATCTATTTCCCATGAAGTGATGGGACCAGATGCCATTATCTTCGTTTTCTGAATGTTGAGCTTTAAGCCAACTTTTTCACTCTCCACTTTCACTTTCATCAAGAGGCTTTTTAGTTCCTCTTCGCTTTCTGCCATAAGGGTGGTGTCATCTGCATATCTGAGGTGATTGATATTTCTCCCGGCAGTCTTGATTCCAGCTTGTGTTTCTTCCAGTTCAGCGTTTCTCATGATGTACTCTGCATATAAGTTAAATAAGCAGGGTGACAATATACAGCCTTGACGTACTCCTTTTCCTGTTTGGAACAAATCTGTTGTTCCATGTCCAGTTCTAACTGCTGCTTCCTGACTTGCATACAGACCTTGCTGAGTTCGAATTTGTAGGGTTTTTCAACTTACTCCTTCCTCCCCTTTCCATGTTGTGTCCTGTGGAAGGAAGTTACTGTGTGGCCCACACTTAACAGTAGGGCTTTATGTCCTACCACCTTGACAGCAGAAAATCCCCAGGAACTACCTGGAATTCCTCATGGAAGATTTGTTCTCTCCTGTTCTTTGTCTTAATCATTTATTTGTGTCAGTATGGACACAGATATGTATACCTTGGATTATAACCCAGTACTGTTTTACTTACTCTGTTGCTCAGATTATCGTGAGTTTGCCAACGGGGACCTCCTTCAGTTGATATCTGTATCCCTTTGACATATTCCCATTGTTAACTTTATATGGTTACATATTTTTTGAGCACTTCCTTACTCTGGCAGTATGAGAGTGTCCAGACTTACTTTGTCTGTGTCCTGCCTCAGTCTTAGGATCAGCCATTTCTCTAAGGAGCCCAGAATCTTTTCATTGGAGAAAAGTAACACTAACCAAGATCTTAGGTGTGCTCCTTGTTAGTGAGGTGGTGTTGCTTCCAGGCTCCCTTAGCTGACAGGAAGGAATATATGTATGTGTACTAATTCTGCATATGTATATCTGTGAATACTTCTGTGTGTAACTGTAGCCATTGGGTTGGCCAAAAAGATCCTTCAGGTTTTTCTGTACCATCTTACATCAAACTAGACATGAATTCATATTGATGTCTCAGATAGTAATCCTCTGCCGCATTCCAGCCTTCTCCTGACCTGGCTGTCTGGAGCGTCCTGCTCCTGTGGTGAGAAGACCATCTCCTACCATCCACTGTCCATTTTCTCAAATGTTTGTTTCCAGAGGACATGTGTAGTGATTTCAGAATTGCTAACGTGTACTTCCAGGGAGATTTTTTTAGTGAAATAAAATTCCTATAATATAATTGTACAATTCAGTGGTTTTAAGTATATTTATAGTACTATACAACAGTCACAACTAATTCCAGAACATTTTCATCATCCAGAAGGAAACTCTGTACCCATTGAACAGCCAGTCCCTGTTTTCCCTCTTCCCCGGCAGCAACAAAAGAGCTTTTCAAAAAGTGGTGTTTGTCTTGCCTCCCTAGGTATCGTTTCAGTGGATCTAAAGATGAAGTTAGAGTCTGTATCTTTAAAAAAGTATTCTGCTTTGCTTCTGATAAGCAAGCAAGTTTGAATTACCATGTGGCATGAGCCTAAAAGAACAGCATATTTTGAGTAAATTGAAATGTCATAAAAGTAGTAATGTCAATCAAGGAGCACCTCATCAAACCTAAAAATACTGCCAGCACAGTTTGATCATCTTTAAATTAATAGCAGCCTAGGGTTGAAATGAGGGAAAGCATTATTTTAAACTGTCACTTTGTTGCATCTATGTTTATGTTTCAGTTGTTTTAATCTGTATAGTCTGTATTTTTCCGTTACTATGTCTTGGTGTCAGTAACTTTGTTCTGCTTGTTTTCTCTTGGGGGTATTGTTTTGCTTTGTTTTTGACCTTTTTTAAACTTCTACTTACCTTAGTCCAATCGTAGGAAAATTCTCTCTTCCTGCCCCCACTACCTTGGTAAAAATACGTTCTTAAGAAAGTACTCATTGCCAAGTAACTCTGGAGCTATGCTAAAGCCAAGTATATCTGATAACTTAGTTGGGAAGACTAGCTGGCACACTTTGAGTTAGATCTCTTCTGGTTTTTTAGATGGAAACTAAAGACAAAAGCCTAGTGGTTTGTGATTCCCCAATGAAGAATTTTTAAGTCAGACTTACAGTTGAAAGAGTGACTAAAGACAACAGAATAAAATGGTGTTTAAAGCACTGGTTCTGAGGGTCCAGTACTCACTAAAGCCGAAAGACTAGGAAGTGTCTCAGAGAGACTTTTCTTTAATTCTTAAAGGAACACGTCTGTCGATTTTTACCGTAGCATACAGTTTCACAGGTTCTGTTATCCATTTCTGTTCTCCAAAATTCTCCATCTGTACTGCCAACCAAAGGTGTTTTTTCTCTCATTCTTATCTTGCCTATAGCCCACCAGCATCCTCTCTCTCTCCTTTGTCTTTTAACTTGCCCTCCTTTTGACATGTTGGATAGTTTTTTCCCCATAGACATGGTGCCAGAGTTTATTTGGAGTAGCTTTTCAGAGTATCTTCTCAACAACGGTTGGACTCTTGCTGTTGGCAGTTTGTACTCTCCGCTAAAAAAATAAACTTTTCCCCAGATAGTTAGCTTTAAGCTTTAGTATAACAGGCAGTTCATAAATAAAAAAGAAAAACTTAGAAATGTTTATTGAAGAGCCAGGGTAGTTATTCTGTCTGACCTGCACGCAAGACTTAGCATCATTGCAGTTGCCTTGCTTTCAGAAAGGATGCTTATCTGTGTGTACCATTGTTCTTGAGTTAGTTGTATTTGCTTCTGCTGTTCTTGTTTGTTACACCTGTTAGATTAAACTTTGTGAGTAATGATATACATTTATATCAACAATAATATTTGGCAGATTTCCAACAAACTGGACTTTTGGGGGGCTTGCATGCATTGTGTCCCCCAAGCATCAAGCGTGTATTGTGTCTCAGAAATGAATTGATAAGGCTCCTTTTGCTAAAGCAAATGTGTGTATAATCCAAGAGAATTTGTGGAATGATTTTGCCGACTAAAAATAATTTGATAAGGTAGATGGACGATGAGATCTTTTTCACCACCTTACACAGGTCAAGAGATTTGAGATACGTAGCTTTCTTCCAGTTGTGATTTTACACCTGCCCTCTCAAAAGCAGTTTCTAGAGATCTCCATGAAGGATGCTTTGAAAAATCAGTTTAGAAAATGCTGTTTAAAGTTACATTTAAATGTAAAGCACAAGCTGGAGTCAAGATTGCTGGGAGAAATATCAGTAACTTCAGCTATGCAGATGACACCACCCTTATGGCAGAAAGCAAAGAGGAACTGAAGAGCCTCTTGATGAAAGTGAAAGAGGAGAGTGAAAGAGCTGTCTTAAAACTCAACATTCAAAAAACTAAGATCATGGCATCTGGTCCCATCACTTCATGGCAAATAGATGGGGAAACAATGAAATCAGTGACAGACTTTATCTTTTGGGGCTCTAAAATCACTGCAGATGGTGACTGCAGCCATGAAATTAAAAGATGCTTGCTCCTTGGAAGAAAAGTTAAGACCAGCCTAGACAGCATATTAAAAAGCAGAGACATTACTTTGCCAACAAAGATCCGTCTAGTCAAGGCTATGGTTTTTCCAGTAGTTATGTATGGATGTTAAGAGATGGACCATAAAGAAAGCTGAGCACCGAAGAATTGATGCTTTTGAACTGTGTTGTTGGAGAAGACTCTAGAGAATCCCCTGGACTGCAAGAAAATCCAACCAGTCCATCCTAAAGGAAATCAGTCCTGAATATTCATTGCTTCCAATGAATATTGGACTGATGCTGAAGCTTCACTACTTTGGCCACCTGATGCAAAGAACTGACTCATTGGAAAAGATCCGGATTCTGGGAAGACTGAAGGCAAGAGGAGAAAAGGACGACAGAGGAGGAGATGGTTGGATGGCATCATCAGCTTGATGGACATGAATTTGAGCAAGCTCTGGGAGATGGTGATGGACAGGGAGGCTTGGTGTCCTGCAGTCCATGGGGTCTCAAAGAGTTGGACATGACTGAGCGACTAAACTAAGCTGAAAGAATTGGATAGAACTTAAATCATTTTCTACTTGTAATCTAAAAGAAAGAAATGTTAACTGTGGTTTATAGGCTTCTGTTGAGACTATTTCAAACTTAAAAATACAAGAAAGCAATAACTAAAACAGTTTTTCTGTCTAGAGTAGAGGAAAAAATTGACTTCCAGGGAAGCCAGTATTAAATGTTATAATTAAAAAGCAGTGACAAGAAACTAATGGTTGATCCAAAATCTTCCCGTAAAAAACAGAAACAGATAAACCTAGGAGAAGAAAGCTGTGGAGTGTTTATAGCATAACTAACAACCTGTAGAGGAACAAACTAGTGATGATACCAGTGCTTGAATGCTCTTCAGAATCCATTTCATTGTAAGTTAAAATACTCTTCCAAAGAGTTATCATCCTGTGAAAAAAGGAAATGATAGTAAAATGTTTTGTTTTGTTTTTAAAGAGACTATCAGGCTGCCTAATGTGGTTATTTTAAAATTAGATGGTAACCCACACACCCACATACATACACATTGTGTTTAGTATGGTAGGGAAATCCCCTATTTTTAATTTTTCTAAGTGAATTCTTTTCTGAGATCTTTTATATCATTAAAAATGATCCATCATTTAATTTGTTTTTCAAACTTCCCTGATGATAAGAACCACTGGGATATTTATTGAAAGGACAAATTCCTGCGTCTTTTTCAGACCTACTAAATGTGTAGCACTTATCATCGAGGACTTCTGGGGCCACTATTGTTTATTAGCTTGATAAATTTAAGTTGTTAATGGATTCAGTTTTTTTGACTAGTAATCAGATGATGTAACTGGTGCTAAGTACAGATTCTGTGACTATTTAGAGAGCTATGAAATTTCTAAGTGTGTTTTTGAGAGTAGCATACATGTAGGAAGGGGGAACAGTGGAAGGTGACACTGAATATATAGACGGTTCAAGACAATGATACTAACCAACCAGAAATAGTCACCCATCCATTACTCACCACTGTGTAAGAAATTTAATGAGTTTTTGGTATAATTTTGACTCAGCTTAAAAAAAAACCAACCAACCTTTGTTCTTAAAGTGCTTACACTAAAAGAATAAATGGCATATATGCAGTTTCTTCATCCAAAGGATGTTAAGTTTATACTCAAGTTTTTGATGTACCTATATTTGCTATCTTGGTACTTCTGAACTGGAATAGTTTATTAGAAACAAAGTTATTCAAATAGCAATACTATTAGTATCCCTTGAATGATCACAAACAGGAACATCATTTAAAAAAAAAACTTTAGAATGCTGAATCACTTTTAGAAAAAGATATGTTTTACTACTGTGATTAAGTAGAGTAGAAAAACTCTTGAATATAATAGCATACATTTATGGATTGTCAGCCCCAGAATTAAGTTGCTGTCAGATGAATACGTAGTCTCCTTGGTCTATAAGAAGCAAGAATGTATTTATTGTGAAGGAAGAAACACCTTTGAAAAGGTAGAATCAAAACTTTTTGACTGTTTCTTTTAGCTGTTAGAGAGCAAAGGAAGTCTTTCATAGAGCTTGCGGCCCTTAACAGGTATTGCTGTCTCTCTGCAGTCTTAGGGCAAGGAGGTTGAACAACAAGCAGTGTTGTAATAGTCACCAAAACTGTCATACAAAGGATGGAAGTAAAGAATAACTCTTCTTAGCCTTGGGAAGATACCACCAACTATTTTCACTTGTAAAGCGCTGTACTAGTTTGCCTTTCCATCTAACCCTTGGCTGTATATATGAGTTCTGGTTCCCCTACACCTTCACCAATACTTGGTCTTCCTTACTGTTTAATATTAGCCATTCTCATGGATGTATAATGGTATCTCATTATTATGTTCCTGATGACTAATGAGATTGAACATCATTTTCTGTATATTCTTTGATGGACTGTTTAAATCTTTTGTTCTTTTAAGGTTGGATTATCCTAATTGATTTGTTATTTATTTATATATTCTGGCTATAAGTCTTTTATAAAGACATAGTTTGCAAGTATTTTCTCCCTGTATGTCTTGCTCTTCATTTGCTTAACAGTGTCATTTAAAGCGCAGAGTTTCCTCTGTGAAGTCCCACTTAATCCATATATTTTCTTTTGTAATAAATTTTTGCTTTCATAGCCTATTTAAGAAATCTTGGCTAACCCAAGATCACTAAAATATTCTCCTGTGTTTTCTGCTAGATGTTATAGATGGATGCATGCTTTTTCTGCATCTGTTGAAATGCTTATTTCTCTTAGTCTGTTAATACAGTGAATTACCTTGATCGATTGCCAAACATTAAGCTGACCTCAGGTTCCTCGTGTAAATCCCACGTAGTCATGATGTATTATCTTTCTTTATGTAGTTGGATTTTTTTTTTTTTACTAATTTACTAATTTTTACAAATTTTACAAGTTTACTAAAATTTGGTTGACAGTTTTGTTATATGATTATAAAGTATATTGCTCTGGAATTTTCTTGTAAAAGACTGATTTTGCTATCAGAGTATTGATGGACTCATAAAATATATTCTCTTTCCTTTTCAGGAGAGTTTTGTAGAATTTTGCAGAGTTTACTACTGATGCTAGGAGTTTTCTATTTTTCCTAAATATGAAATTGAGTCATTTAAAAAGTATTGACCTATTGAGACTGTCTAGTTCATTGAACTTTGGTAGTCTGTGCCTTTCAAGGAATTTGTCTATTTCATTTAATTTGAATGTATTAGTATAAAGTTTGTGATGTTCCCCTATTTTCCTTTACCTATTGGTATTTTTAGTATCTGTGGTAATGCTCCCCCTTTCATTGATTGTTTTGATTTTATAGGTTTTCTCTTATTTCAAATCAGTTCAGTTGCTCAGTCGAGTCCAGCTCTTTGCGACCCCATGGACTGCAGCACGCCAGGCTTCCCTGTCCATCACCAGCTCCTAGAGCTTACTCAAACTCATGTCCATCGAATTGGTGATGCCATCCAACCATCTCATCCTCTATTGTCCCCTTCTCCTCCTGCCTTCAATCTTTCCTAGCATCACAGTCTTTTGCAATGAGTCAGTTCTTCGCAACAGGTGGCCAGTATTGGAGTTTCAGCATCAGTCCTTCCAATGAATCTTCAGGACTGATTTCCTTTAAGACTAATTGGATCTCTTTGCTGTCCAAGGGACTCTCAAGAGTCTTCTTGAACACCACAGTTCAAAAGCATCAATTCTTCGGCACTCAGCTTTCTTTATAGTCCAACTGTTACATCCGTACATGACTACTGGAAAAACCATAGCTTTGACTAGATGGACTTTTGTTGACAAAGTAATGTCTCTGCTTTTTAATATGCTGTCTAGGTTGGTCATAACTTTTCTTCCAAGGAGCAAGCATCATTTAATTTCATGACTGCAGTCACCATCTACAGTGATTTTGGAGCACAAAAATAAAGTCTGACAATGTTTCCATTGTTTCCCCATCTATTTGCCATGAAGTGATGGGACCAGATGCCATGATCTTAGTTTTCTGAACGTTGAGTTTTAAGTCAGCTTTTTCACTCTCCTCTTTCCCTTTCATCAAGAGGCTTTTTAGTTCTTCACTTTGTGCCATAAGAGTGCTGTCATCTGCATATCTGAGGTTATGGATATTTCTCCCGGCAATCTTTACTGTAGTTTGTACTTCATCCAGTCCAGCATTTCTCATGATGTACTCTGCCTATAAGTTAAATAAACAGGGTGACAATATACAGCCTTGACATACTCCTTTCGCAATGTGGAACCAGTCTGTTGTTCCTTGTCCAGTTCTAAATGTTGCTTCTTGACCTGTGTACAGATTACTCAGGAGGCAGGTCAGGTGGTCTGGTATTCCCATCTCTAAGAATTTTCCACAGAAAATTTTGTACAGAAGAACTGTACAAAAAAGATCTTCATGACAAAGATAATCACGATGGTTTGATCACTCATCTAGAGCCAGACATCCTGGAATGTGAAGTGAAGTGGGCCTTAGGAAGCATCACTACGAACAAAGCCAGTGGAGATGATGGAATTCCAGTTGAGCTATTTCAAATCCTGAAAGATGATGCTGTGAAAGTGCTGCACTCAATATGCCAGCAAATTTGGAAAACTCAGCAGTGGCCACAGGACAGGAAAAGGTCAGTTTTCATTCCAATCCCAAAGAAAGGCAATGCCAAATGATGCTCAAACTACCGCACAACTGCACTCATTTACACGCTAGTAAAGTAATGCTCAAAGTTCTCCAAGGCAGGCTTCAGCCGTACGTGAACTGTGAACTCCCTGATGTTCAAGCTGGTTTTAGAAAAGGCAGAGGAACCAGAGATCAAATTGCCAACATCCACTGGATCATGGAAAAAGCAAGCGAGTTCCAGAAAAACATCTATTTCTGCTTTATCGACTATGCCAAAGCGTTTGACTGTGTGGATCACAATAAACTGTGGAAAATTCTGAAAGAGATGGGAATATCAGACCACCTGACCTGCCTCTTGAGAAATATGTATGCAGGTCAAGAAGCAACAGTTAGAACTGGCCATGGAACAACAGACTGGTTCCAAATAGGAAAAGGAGTACGTCAAGGCTGTATATTGTCACCCTGCTTATTTAACTTATATGCAGAGTACATCATGAGAAACGCTGAACTGGAAGAAGCACAAGCTGGAATCAAGATTGCCGGGAGAAATATGCAGATGACACCACCCTTATGACAGAAAGCGAAGAGGATCTAAAAAGCCTCTTGATGAAAGTGAAAGTGGAGAGTGAAAAAGTTGGCTTAAAGCTCAACATTCAGAAAATGAAGATCATGGCATCCGGTCCCATCACTTCATGGGAAATAGATGGGGAAACAGGGGAAACAGTGTCAGACTTTATTTTGGGGGGCTCCAAAATCACTGCAGATGGTGACTGCAGCCATGAAATTAAAAGACGCTTACTCCTTGGAAGAAAAGTTATGACCAACCTAGATAGCATATTCAAAAGCAGAGACATTACTTTGCCAACAAAGGTCCATCTAGTCAAGGCTATGGTTTTTCCTGTGGTCATGTATGGATGTGAGAGTTGGACTGTGAAGAAGACTGAGCGCCAAAGAATTGGTGCTTTTGAACTGTGGTGTTGGAGAAGACTCTTGAGTCCCTTGGACTGCAAGGAGATCCACCCAGTCCATTCTGAAGGAGATCAGCCCTGGGATTTGTTTGGAAGGAATGATGCTAAAGCTGAAACTCCAGTACTTTGGCCACCTAATGTGAAGAATTGACTCATTGGAAAAGACTCTGATGCTGGGAGGGATTGGGGGCAGGAGGAGAAGGGGACAACCGAGGATGAGATTGCTGGATGGCATCACTGACTCGATGGACGTGAGTCTGAGTGAACTCCGGGAGTTGGTGATGGACAGGGAGGCCTGGAGTGCTGCGATTCGTGGGGTCGCAAAGAGTCAGACACGACTGAGCGACTGAATTGAACTGAACTGAAAAATTTTCCGCAGTTTGTTGTGATCCACACAGTCAAAGGCTTTGGTGTAGTTAATAAAGCAGAAGTAGATGTTTTTTTGGAACTCTCTTGCTTTTCAATGATCCAGCGGATTTTGGCAATTTGATCTCTAGTTCCTCTGCCTTTTCTAAATCCAGCTTGAACATCTGGAAGTTCACAGTTCACGTATTGTTGAAGCCTGACTTGGAGAATTTTGAGCATTACTTTGGTTGTATGTGAACTGAGTGCAGCTGTTTGGTAGTTTGAACATTCTTTGGCATTGGAATGAAAACTGACCTTTTCCAGTCCTGTGGCCACCACTGAGTTACCTAAATTTGCTGGCATATTAAGTGCAGCACTTTAATAGCATCATCTTTTAGGGTTTGAAATAGCTCAATGAGAATTCCATCACCTGCACTAGTTTTATTCGTAGTGATGCTTCCCAAGGCCCACTTGACTTTGCATTCCAGGATGTCTGGCTCTAGGTTGGTGATCCCACCATCGTGATTATCAGGGTCATGAAGATCTTTTTTGTATAGTTCTTCTGTGTATTCTTGCCACCTCTTCTTAATATCTTCTGCTTCTGTTAGGTCCATACCATTTCTGTCCTTTATTGTGCCCATCTTTGCATGAAATGTTCCCTTGGTATCTGATTTTCTTGCAGAAATTTTTCTATAAAATTTTCTTGAAGATTTTTCTATAAATGTCAATTAAATCCAGTCAGTTCACATTGATGGCATTTTTTCAGTCCTTTTATATCTTTGTTGATATTCTGTCTTACTTAGTAGTGAGCCTCTAACTATAACTATCAATTTGGTTATTTCTTCTGTCAGTTTTGTTGGTTTTTATTTCCTGCACTTTGAAGGTCTGTTGCTAGTTAGATATATGTTCTGTGAACTGGTCCTTTTATCAGTATGTAATACGTAGTGTCCTTCTTCGCTTTGAGATCTGTTTTGTCTGATATTAATATAGTTACTCCAGCTTTCCTTTGAGTATGCTTGCATGGCATATGTTTTTCCATTCTTTTACTTTTAATCTACTCATACCATTATATTTTCAGTGAATTTATGAGTAGTACATAGTTTGATCATTGTTTCCCTCTTCTCTGACAATCTGTGTCTTTTAATTGGTGTTTTTAGTATTTGCATTTTATATAATTATTGCTATGTTTCGATTAGGTCTATCACTTTATTACTGTTTTGTGTGTTCCTTCTCTTTTTCATTCCTCAGTATTTCTGTTTCTGCCTTCTGTTGGGTTATTTGTACATTTTTAACGATTCAAGTTTTACTTAGCCAGTGTGATTTTGATCACCTCTTTGTGCATCGATCATTCTGATGATTACATTATGTATCTTAGGCCCAGAACATAATTATATATCAAATACTTGATTGACTAAAGTAATATTTTAAAAATCCATTTGTCAGTTTTCTTGCTGCTGAGATTTTCCAGATTCAGTTATTGATTAATAATAGCTTTTTCTAACAGTCTATTAATACAATATTACTGCCATGTTTAATTTTAATTTTAAAAAATATTCGTGACATTTCTTCATCCACCAGTGACTTGTTTCACTTGATCTACAAAAGAGATAGTGTTTTATCTTCATAGTTTTGCCCAGGTTAGTGCATGTTGATGCTGTGCAGCTCAGTTCTGCTTTTGAATCAGAATTTTTCTGTTTAGATATGACTTGTAACTCTAACTCTGTAAGCTTTGCATAGAGCTGGCTTTGAGGACAGTGCTATGTTTAAATGACTCTTTATATAGTAACAGTAGAAACAGTTAAATGACCCCAAGGGAAACTTTGCCTCTTTGGTGTAGTGTCAATATTTTCCCTTTATTTCTTCAAGTTTGCTTCCTGTTCTATAAAATGAAAGATTTGAACTATTTGAATTCTGGAAGTTTAATGTGTTGCAGTATACTCTAATTTGGCTACATTCAGGTTAATTTAAACTCGTTTTGATAATTTACCGATTAATTCAGTTCAGTTAAGGATATTTTGGTTATGTTTCTATTGAAACCACAAATTTTAAAGCACCAATTTGAAGAATATAGATTTTTTACTAATTTTCTATTCCGAATGTCTGGATTTTAATAATTCCTATAGATCCTAGAATGTATCTTACTTAGATCCATACCCCCTTATAGGAAATTTACAGCATGAAATAATTAGGATTGTCAGTTGTTATGCTTGTTGCTGTGGCCCAAGTCCTGCTCCTCTTGGCCGACAGCCTCAGTGTAGCCGAAGGCGGTGCAGGAGAGCTTTCTGTGGTCATGGAACAGATAACGGTGCCAACAGTATAGATACACTGTGTAGTGTGGGAGCAATTTTTAATTAATTTAACTTTCAACAACCCTGTGTGGCTAACAGACAGCAACACAGGTCTAGTCTACCTGTTTTGTATTGTAAAACCTATGTTTTGGAATTTTTTCTAGATCTCTCAAGCAAAAAGCTTCCAAGAGGCTCTTTGATCTGTTAAATCAGTTTGTAGAGCAGGAGACAGAAGACTGAACAAGTTGGAAAGAAAACAATACGTAAAGTGACAATTACAGTATGATAAGGATTAAATCAGTATATAGGCTATAGAGTTACTAAATACCTGGGGGTGTCTCAGAGTTCAGTGAGTGAAAAGAAACCACTCTGGGGATTTTAAGTAGTGAGGACTTTATTTAAAATAGCATTAGATGTTATAAAATTACTCATCATACCTAGAAATAATTAGAAACAATTTCCAGACCAATGCAGAACTACCAGAGAATCTGTTATGAGCTCCAGCTGCTGGAGCCATGCTGGGTGGGGTGACAAACACTTAACTTCCACTTCAACATGGCTGGTTACCCCAAAAGCTAAGGTTAGATACTAGTCTAGAGAACATGGAAAGCGATGTAATAGTAGTTTTCTTCTTTTCAGTGGCAAGCTGAATGGGCTTGAATAGGAGATCTTTAATTAAAAGCTTAGATCGTTAAATGAAAGCTTACTTTAGGCTAAGATAAACCTAAGAAATGACCTTATAGAGATGTAGAGGACACCAAATTGCACTAATTGTGGTGCATAAACTTTAAGTAGGTTTTATTGCATACCTTTACAAATAACCCTTATTTATCCATTCTTCACAGATCCAGGATGAGAAGACTGACAGAAGAAGCAGCTAGCTGAACAGCTATAAGATGCCCAAATCTGGGTTCACAAAACCAGTTCAGAGTGAAAATTCTGACAGTGACAGCAATATGGTAGAAAAACCATATGGAAGAAAGGTATATGATTATGCTAAAGATTTTGTCAACTCTTTGGAAATTGTGAAAAAAAACTCCTGATTTAGTATTTTTATTTACTTTTTAAAAAACTTCTCTAATTGTAGGTTTTATTTAATTTTGGGCATACCTAGAAGCTTGCCAGGTCTTAGTTCCCCTTCCAGGTGTTGAACCTGGCCCTCCGCAGTGAAGTAGTTAGATGTCCTAACCAATGAATTAGGGTGCCAGGGAATTCCCATGATTTAGTATTTTTAATATTAATAATTATCCATAAAACAAAAAGTAGTATGGAAGGCAAATCCTGGGGGTGAGATTGTTTCTCATTCCCTAAGATAACAAAATTACTAAGATTGCACAATTAACTTGGGAAATAATCATGGGGTGGGGGATCCAAGACTTCACAGTCATTTGTTATTTCTTCCCTCCGACTCCTGGTAACAAAACACACAAATACCGTAGCTATTCAGTTTCCCATGTCTGTAACTTTGGATAAATCTTACGTAATTTTTCCAACCTCAGTGTAATAGAGGACAGTGGTACTTTATAGAATCGTTGTGACAGTGAAATGACTAAAGTGTTGTATCTAATACAATGCTTGTTACACAGTAAGTACTCAATAAATGTTAACTGTTTTTGTTGTTCCTTATTAGTCCTTGCCAGTGATTCTGCCCTTTTACAACTATCCTTCTTCATTCCTATTTAATTTAGGCCCTCTAAACCTATATGATTGTATAGTGGAAGTGAGAAATAGATTTAAAGGGCTAGATCTGATAGGTAGAGTGTCTGATGAACTATGGACGGAGGTTCATGACATTGTACAGGAGACAAGGATCAAGACCGTCCCCATGGAAAAGAAATGCAAAAAAGCAAAATGGCTGTCTGGGGAGGCCTTACAAATAGCTGTGAAAAGAAGAGAAGCAAAAAGCAAAGGAGAAAAGGAAAGATATAAGCATCTGAATGCAGAGTTCCAAAGAATAGCAAGGAGAGATAAGAAAGCCTTCCTCAGCGATCAGTGCAAAGAAATCGAGGAAAACAACAGAGTGGGAAAGACTAGACATCTTGTCAAGAAAATTAGAGATACCAAGGGAACATTTCATGCAAAGATGGGCTCGATAAAGGACAGAAATGGTATGGACCTCACAGAAGCAGAAGATATTAAGAAGAGGTGGCAAGAATACACAGAAGAACTGTACAAAAAAGATCTTCAAGACCAAGATAATCACGATGGTGTGATCGCTCACCTAGAGCCAGACATCCTGGAATGTGAAGTCAAGTGGGCCTTAGAAAGCATCACTACGAACAAAGCCAGTGGAGGTGATGGAATTCCAGTTGAGCTATTTCAAATCCTGAAAGATGATGCTGTGAAAGTGCTGCACTCAATATGCCAGCAAATTTGGAAAACTCAGCAGTGGCCACAGGACTGGAAAAGGTCAGTTTTCATTCCAATCCCAAAGAAAGGCAATGCCAAAGAATGCTCAAACTACCACACAATTGCACTCATTTCACACGCTAGTAAAATAATGCTCAAAGTTCTCCAAGCCAGGCTTCAGCAATATGTGAACCGTGGACTTCCAGGTGTTCAAGCTGGTTTTAGAAAAGGCAGAGGAATCAGAGATCAAATTGCCAACATCCACTGGATCATGGAAAAAGCAAGAGAGTTCCAGAAAAACATCTATTTCTGCTTTATTGACTATGCCAAAGCCTTTGACTGTGTGGATCACAGTAAACTGTGGAAAATTCTGAAAGAGATGGGAATACCAGACCACCTGACCTGCCTCTTGAGAAACCTATATGCAGGTCAGGAAGCAACAGTTAGAACTGGCCATGGAACAACAGACTGGTTCCAAATAGGAAAAGGAGTCCGTCAAGGCTGTACATTGTCACCCTGCTTATTTAACTTATATGCAGAGTACATCATGAGAAACGCTGGGCTGGAAGAAGCACAAGCTGGAATCAAGATTGCTGGGAGAAATATCAATAACCTCAGATATGCAGATGACACCACCCTTATGGCAGAAAGTGAAGAGGAACTAAAAAGCCTCTTGATGAAAGTGAAAGAGGAGAGTGAAAAAGTTGGCTTAAAGCTCAACGTTCAGAAAACGAAGATCACGGTATCCGGTCCCATCACTTCATGGGAAATAGATGGGGAGACAGTGGAAACAGTGTCAGACTTTATTTTGGGTGGCTCCAAAATCACTGCAGATGGTGATTGCAGCCATGAAATTAAAAGACGCTTACTCCTTGGAAGGAAAGTTATGACCAACCTAGATAGTATATTCAAAAGCAGAGACATTACTTTGCCAACAAAGGTCCATCTAGTCAAGGCTATGGTTTTCCCAGTAGTAGATGTGAGAGTTGGACTGTAAAGAAGGCTGAGCACCGAAGAATTGATGCTTTTGAACTGTGGTGTTGGAGAAGACTCTTGAGAGTCCCTTGGACTGCAAGGAGGTCCACCCAGTCCATTCTGAAGGATATCAGCCCTGGGATTTCTTTGGAAGGAATGATGTAAAGCTGAAACTCCAGTACTTTGGCCACCTCATGCGAAGAGATGACTCATTGGAAAAGACTTTGATGCTGGGAGGGATTGAGGGCAGGAGGAGAAGGGGACGACAGAGGATGAGATGGCTGGATGACATCACGGACTCGATGGACGTGAGTCTGAGTGAACTCCGGGAGTTGGTGATGGACAGGGAGGCCTGGGGTGCTGCGATTCGTGGGGTCGCAAAGAGTCAGACACGACTGAGCGACTGAACTGAACTGGTCGACATTTACATAATCAGAAATGAAAACTGAGAAGAAATTTATGTGTTTTGTTTAATAATTGGTCTAAAAACTGTTACATGTTACGAATATATTTTTATGAAACTATATAATCCAAGACAGTATCAGGGAGAAGAGTGTCATTAGTTTTGCAAAATATCTTTAATGTTTGGCTTAACAGAAAGATATTGAACTTATTTGCTTCTGTAGTCCATGAGTTCAGCTATCTCTTGTCACATAGTCTCAAGAGTCAAATACACACTTTTTAGAGAATGGGAGACAAAGATACACTGACATCTTATGTGTAATTGTCAGCTTATTTCTGACCTTGCAGGTCCCCTGAAATAATCTAAGGGACCACACTTTGTGAACTTGTGTACCATTGTAGGAAGCCCACTAATGAAAGTGTTCAAGTGTACAGTGATGGGACAAAGGAGAAAAGCAGTCAGTTTATGGGTGTTCATGGGGTCTCACAGTGGAAAAGATATGTAATCTGGATTCTCATGGATAAGTACATATGTGACCAGCTGGAAAATGAGAGTAAGTAGTAGTCTTAAGCAGGAGATGTAAAAAAGACAAGAGTCTGTTAAAGTACTGCACCCAAAGTTAGGATGTAGCCTATGAAGGATGGAGGATAGGAAATAAGCTTTAGACAGGGACCAGTTCATTATGGCCTTGTGTTCCTTGGTAAAGATCTTGACATTTATCCTGTAGCCAGTGAGCCAAACGGAAGGGCCGTAGCAGAGATCAATAGTAGTATTTAAAAATCCGAGGAGGAGGCGGTATGGGCAGTGACTGTGAGGATAGAGAGAATTGGCAGTTCTGAAAGACACTGAATTACTGAGATTTACCTGTGTATGTAGAAAAGTGATCTGGGTCCACGCTGAGGTTGATTGGACTGTTCCCTGAGAGGGCACTCAGGAAAAGCAAGAGGTTGTTTCAGGAAGTGTGTTTGGTTTGTACTTGTTGAATGAAGTCAGAACATCCAATAGAGGTGTAAGTAGATATAACAAGAGTAGAGCTGAGAACAGCTAAAAGAAAATTAAAAGTATGAGAATTAGTGGAAACGTGACCTATAGGTATGATGATGTCATCCAAAGAGAATGGGGCAGGAGTGGAGGAGAGTATACCCTGAGGAATTCACACATTTTAGGAGGGGTCAGGAGAGGACAAGAGAGAAGCGGAGGTTGCACAGCCGAGAGTGGCCAGATGCCACAGCGGTGAATGGGAAAGATGAAGTTGTTGGGTTTTGTCAGTGGAGATACCTTACCGTGATCTGAGTAGAGGAAATCTCAGAGTTGTGGGGACAGGATGCAATGTTAGATTTGAGGAGAGAATTAGAACTTTCACTTCTCAATGCTGAAGTGTAGTGAAGGTTGCTTGATGTCAGTTTTTGGATTTGAATTTATAAGGCCAAAATTGTTGAAGCTTTTAGTCTTCTAGGTACTTGTTTTATTTTTTGATGATTGCCACTACATATGTAGTAGTCCTGAGCATTGCCTTCATAAAAGTGTGATTTCTTAAAACTGTAGAGGCAAGCAAAAAAGCAAAAACTTTTACTAATATATTTCTGTTAAAAACATTCCTTAGGTAAGTTAAGAATGCTTACTAATCATTAGGTTTATAAAATAAATAGGAATACAAACTATTAAATTCTTTAGTTATTAACAGTTGGCTTACCCAAAGGGATATATTTAATTGTTCTCAGCCTCAGTTTAATCATTCAGTGTTTTTTCAAGAGCACACATGTGTTTGTGTAAGAGTCAGAAGCCCTTCTGAAGCAGTGTGCATGGTGCTTAGTATTGCCATGCTCCGGATCTCTGAGCAGCTTGACATCCAAAGCTGCTGGTGGAAGTAATTTTCTTTCATTTTAAATAAATATTTGACAGCTTAAGAGAGGAAGGGCAGTAATATCCATTCTCAGTTTTTTGCTTATGCTATATGTTACTACTGTTTCTTATGACAAAATTAGAGGGGAGGAGAGAAGCCGACATGATTATCTTTTTTCACTTATTTATTTGCAAAGCATATTCTTAGGATTGTCTTTTCTTAGTGAGTTATTGGCCTTGAAGCCAATTTCTAGCTTCTGCTGAGTTTTTCCTTCCATAAAATTTTTAGAAATGAATCTGTAGTTGTTCTCTTATGTAAATAGAGACCATATTTATAGCATAATATAACACAAAACATTGCTGTTAAGAGATTTCTAAATTTAAAAATAACATGAACCAAAATTTAATTTCTTAAATACATTCAAATAGATTATATTTTAAATAATAATTCCATAGCAATATGCTTTTTATATAAAGTGATTTTTATTACCTTAGTAAGTATCACAATAGTTAGGGGTTCATCAAAAATACCTACTCAAAATTCTCCAAATATTTTATCCTTTTACTGACAATCTGTGGGATTTTTCCCCCATTGGTTTTAGTTTAGAAATTTTTCCACTGAAACATTTCTAGCTGTAAGTTGGTGTTCATAATTTGCAAAGCAGTATCTTTTATCAAACATTTTCTGATAGTCTAAATCTTGAGTTACGTTCATGAAGCGTGAAAGAGTGAATGTTAATCATCTACCTTTTCATCATCAGTGAAGGTTCAGTCTTCATTATCTCTTGTCCTCTCCACCTGATAATTGAGAACTTTTTTTTATTCAAATAATGTAATACATGTTCACTGTAGAAAAATTTAAAAATATATAAGCATAATGAAAATAGAAATTGCTTTGTTTGAGATGAAGGATCTTGAGGTTTTACTCTACCCTATTTGCAGGCTAATTAGTTTCATGGACTCTAGTGAAGACATGAGACTCCTGGGTCAGATAAAAAGGAAAGTTTTTTTCACATAGCCATAGCAGTAGCCATGTATCAGTGTTTGTGTCTGTTGTCAGAGCCCTATTTCTCACAAAGGGATGTAGTGAAGGCCAGTGACAACTACATATACAGTGGATTGTGTAACAGGAGAGGAACCCCAAATCTTTTTAATGGGAGGTAAATCTACCTGACCTTAGCCCTAAAGAGAGATGTTATATATTGAACAGTGAACAGACTTAATCTACCCTTTGCTGCAGAGGAAGACACTGTCTCTGCCTTATCTACCTGACCTTAGCCCTAAAGAGAAAAGTTATATATTGAACAGTGAACAGACCTAATCTACCCTTTGCTGCAGAGGAAGACACTGTTGCTGTCTTCCAAGGCTGTTCTGTATACAGATAACTTTGAAAAGATAGAACAAAGGGATTTATTTAGTGCTTCTGTTTGCTAGATGTACAGAAATGCAAGAAAGCCATGGTGGCTTGTCTCCCAGCACACCTGTAATGCCATTACCCACAGATAGCCATTAACATTTTGATTTGTATCCTTCAAAGGTTTATATATGTATATATATTTTAAATTATCTCCAGGTAAATTTATACTTCTTTTTTTCTATCTTCTTGAGTTGGTAAAGACTACCAGCACCTTGTTTAGTATCAGCAGTGATAGAAGGTCATTCTTGGCTAACTGTTAATACTTTCATGCTGTGTGTGATGGCTGTTGTAGATTATTTTAGGAAAAACATTACTGTAAATGAAAAGCACTTAACATTTTAAAATGAAAAAAATCTGTTAAGTTTATTATGTCATCGTATGAAAGAAGAATGTGCCAGTGACCCTCTCCTGAATAGACAAGAGTATTTATATTATTAACATATAAATACTATTTGATAATACAGAAATTTCAGGACAATCAGAAGTAACTATTTCATTTGAGAGTTACTTTCCCCAGATCTGAAAATAGTTTTTAGTGTTAAAATTCTCACAAAAACACTTTTTGGGTAACAGTTTTACTTGAGAACAGAGTAAGTTTGTAGCAGGTAAGAATATTCACACTTAAAGTGAAAGTCGCTCAGTTGTGTCCAACTCTTTAGGATACCATGGACTATAGCCTGCCAGGCTATCCAGGCAACAATACTGGAATGGGTACCCGCTCCCTTCTCCAGGGGATCTTCCCAACCCAGGGATTGAACCTAGGTCTCCTGCATTGCGGGTGGATTCTTTACTGTCTGAGCCACCAGGGAAGCCCAAGAATACTGGAATGGGTAACCTGTCCCTTCTCTGGAGGATCTTCCTGACCCAGGAATTGAACTGGGGTCACCTGCAGCAGGTGGATTCTTTACCAGCTGGGCTATCTTACAAGCCCTGTATGAATATTCACACTAGTCACCAAATTATCACATAGGAGGACATGATTGATATAGTCTTGCGAACACTTTTCATGTAATATATTTACATGGTTTCTTTTAACTTGTTTATGTCAAGGAACAGTATCATAACATATATGCAAGGTAGAAGGAACTTCTTAATGTTTTTCTTAGATTCTTTTGTTAATAACAAAATACTTGTATTTTCTAAGGCAGATCTCTTGAACTTTGTTGGCTAACCTTTTATTAATCATGCCTTTTTACTTCTGATACTTGGACATCTGGGGCCTCACTGACCTTGGGCAGACTATCCTTCCCAGGGCCACTCAGTTCCCAGAGAAAATAAATAGCTCATTTGTGACCACAGCTTTCATTTGCAAACCAGCAATCCAGGGTTCATCCCTAACCACCAGCTCTAGCAACTCTCATACTCTGGACCACTGTCCCCCTGCCCTGATGGTTACCCCAGAATAACCGTCAGGTACCAGACAACTAGAGAAGTGACACGTATACCCCAGACCCTGCACAAGTTACTTGGACTAGCCAGCCCTAAACCTGCTTGCTCTCCTAGCCTTTTCCTGTGGAAGCCACACTAAAGCTTCCGCTTGCCTGCCTTTCCCTCCCTCTGCCTCCTGAACTGGCTAGGTGCTTCCCCAGGAGAAACTGCATTGCACATGTGACATGCCCTCTTTTCTCGGGAGCTGTGAGTGACAAACTCTTGCCACTGGCAGTGGTCTCCTGACCTGTTGGCCTCACTATGCCAGAATAATAATAAAATTGACCATTTAAAACAGCATTGTAAGCAAAAGGCATGCCTGTGAAGCTCCATTTCATTAGCAGAAGTGAAAAGACAGCTCAAGAGGATTTTCCTTTACACCTGGGAAATGATTTGATGGTTTTATTTTTCAGTAATCTTCACTACTCAGTTCAATCTAGAATTCTTTTTCTGATTTATATATTTGTTTATTGGATGATGTCTGTCTTAGACATAGAGTTCTGTTATTCAAGATACTTTGTTTTACTGTTATTTAAAATTATATTACTAAATGAAAGGGAATATGAAACAATTTAGAAAACATGTTGTTGAAAGTGGCCCTTGAGGACATTGAATATGATGGTAGTTTGTAATACCCTTTCAACTTTTGTGTATGAAAATTTCCTTCATAAAGTATTTTTTAATACTGTACTGCTTAGCTAGTATCATTAAAACTTTATTCATGTTTTATTTTTTAATAGAGTAAAGACAAGATTGCATCCTATAGCAAAACTCCAAAAATTGATCGAAATGATGTGGGCAAGGAGATGAAAGAGAAATCATCCATGAAACGTAAACTTCCTTTTACCATCAGCCCATCAAGAAATGAAGAACGAGATTCAGACACAGGTAGGAAAATTTGTTGTTTTCTAGTAAAATTATCTTTTTTTACTGTGATTTTATCATTTCTCTTACACTACATTTTATAGAGAAATATTTGTATTTTGGAATTTCAGGTTTATCATTGGGGCAGAAATTCATATATTCCTTGCCCAAGTATAATTTCTATCATATATAAAAGCAGTTTTTTTCTTAGTCTCAGTGTTACAGACCTCTTATCATTTTCTGAACTTGATTTCTTGGGGAGCATTTCATTGTTGAAAATTTACTCGGTTATGTGGATCTTTGATGTGGTAAATTTGAGAAAGAGTTGTTCAGTTTTTGTGGACAACGTATTGAACCCACCAAAGGAGAAAAAGCTTAAACATTTTAGATTCAGAAACGAGTCAGAAATATGTCCCTTCCAAAAAAAGAAGAAAAATATTAAGGCTGCCTCAGTCCAATTCATAGTACTTTTTTCCTCAAAACTCTCACTATATCAGGAATGATACTTGACATCAGTCAATCCCAGTTATTCATGATAGATTAGAACCTTATGACCACTGTCTATAAATACTAGGTTGTATTTTAGCCCTAAGATAGTCATTTCCTAAAACTCATATAAACTTGAATGTTTGTTATATGTTTATCATAATCGTTTTATCCCCTGAATGAAGTATTAATAATGAACTGTTCTTAAGAATGTTTGTTTTTAGTTTCACTCACAGAAAAAAATCAGTATTACATTCTAAATATATGTACAGAGATTGTATCCTACTTTTATCTTTCTAGCTACCTTAGTCATCAGTATAGAAACAATCTTGACTCCAGAATCTTTGAAAATATCCTAAGGACTTTTGAAATGCGTTATACTAATATAGTTTAGAAAATAACCTAATTTTAGTGTACACTTTTGGTAGCAGCTAGGTTTCCTTTTGTGTATTTGGCTATTTCTCTTAGCTTGAATTAGAAGTTTTTCTTAAACACTTAATGCCATTTTTAAACCTTAAAAATTGCTTTTTTTTTTTTTTGAGTAATTAAGAAATTATGTGCTTTGTTCATTTTAAGTTACTGCCTTCTAAAGGTTTGGATTCTTTTGTTTTTTTGAAGCCTGGCCCTCCTTATTTTTCAGCATTGTTTTCAAGGTTATGAGGTCATTTAGCTGAGAAGAAGGTGCTTATGTGCCTTCAGATACACAGGCTTTAATTTCTCTCAGACTTTCTCCTTGGAAGTCCTTCTGCTAGTCATTTTTAAAGTACTTAGAAAATAAATAAATAAATAAATAAAGTACTTACATTAACTATGTTGTTTTCCAGTGACAGTGTTCTCCTACTAGTAGTTTGAAGAAGGGACTTAGAAAAATTCAAAGGTTGTAAACATGTTTTTCAAAATATATAAGATTTCAAAATAACACACTTCCCAGGAGAACCCTTGTTATTAGGTCAGCTGGGTTATTTGTCTTTCATTTAGTGTAAAATAAAGAAGAAAGACTTAGGAACACATGAACTTTAGGCACTGAATGAACATGGTCTGATTCATATTTTATTGATGGGATATAATGCTTTTCTCTGCTACAGTCTTTCCACTATTTGAATTTAATAGGGGGCATTGTAGCTCTCTCTCAGACTTGCATAGTATGAACATTTTTTTTAAAAAGGTCACACGCTAACGTTAAAGAAGATTTTGATGTATTTAAACGTATATCTGTAGTTTTGGTAGTCTGAATTTATAAATTTTAGTAAGTAACAGATGAACGCCTTAGTTCCACATGAACACACATAAACACACATCCAAAGCATTGAGAAGAATTTCCCCAGGCCCAAGGAAAAATGTCTTATTTACAATTAAGCTGTCTTATTTTCATAATTTTAAAAAAGAGTCCAGAGTACCATTAATGGCTGTTTTAAATATGAATGATAATTATAGCACCAAAACTCATATATGACATTGATCTTTTTATGAAATAATAGTAGTTAAGGAAATAGAGTTTATAATGACTGAGAAAATTATCATTGGTTGAATCATACAAGGGCTTCCTTGGTGGCTCAGCTGGTAAAGAATCCACCTGCAATGCGGGAGACCTGGGTTCGATCCCTGGATTGGAAAGATGCCCTGGAGAAGGGAAAGGCTACCTGCTCCAGTATTCTGGCCTGGAGAATTCCGTGGACTGTATAGTCCATGGGGTCGCAGAGAGTCACACACGACTGAGCAACTTACACTTTCATGAACTCATACAAATTGGTCACTGATTTAGAATAGGAACTTGCTTTAGTTTGTCTAAGTTATAGAACTATCTTGATATAACAACATATGCTAAAAACTAAATTTGTTAACATTTGACTTATTCTTTCTTTTGGCATTTATTCAATATAAATAATTATTGAGAATGAAAACTATCTTCAAGTATATTTCTCTCAACTTTTTTTTGGGGGGGGGTTATTTTATTTTTTTTAATTTTACTTTATTTTACTTTACAATACTGTATTGGTTTTGCCATACATTGACATGAATCCACCACGGTTGTATACAAGCGCCCAATCCTGAATCCCCCTCCCACCTCCCACCCCATATCATCTCTCTGGATCATCCCCATGCACCAGCCCCAAGCATCCTGTATCCTGTATCGAACATAGACTGGCACTTCGGTTGGTGGGAATGCAAACTAGTACAGCCACTATGGAAAACAGTGTGGAGATTCCTTAAAAAATTGCAAATAGAGCTGCCTTATGACCCAGCAATCCCACTGCTGGGCATACACACCGAGGAAACCAGAATTGAAAGAGACACATGTACCCCAATGTTCATTGCAGCACTGTTTATAATAGCCAGGACATGGAAACAACCTAGATGTCCATCAGCAGACGAATGGATAAGAAAGCTGTGGTACATATACACAATGGAGTATTACTTAGCCATTAAAAAGAATACATTTGAATCAGTTCTAATGAGATGGATGAAACTGGAGCCTATTATACAGAATGAAGTAAGCCAGAAAGAAAAACACCAATACAGTATACTGACACATATAAACAGAATTCTCTCAACTTTTAATAGAAAAAACAGGAAAGTACTGTCAGGTAATAAAGGATTTGTTTAATTATGGTAAACCCTGAGGAAATACCTTTTACTGTTAAAAATAATATTGTAGAAGAATAAGCAGTATGGAAAGATGTTCATAGTATACAAATTGAAAAAACAGGTTATGAAATAATATGTACTGTTTGATTGCATTATGTCATATTCTTTATATTTGTCTATATGCCTATGCACATAAAACAGATATTAACACACATACAGAAAGAGAAAATTGTTTAAATATAAACACTGTTTCATTGTAGAACTAAACCTAAACCTAGTGAGTTATTAAGGGTCCTGAATAAAAATGTAAATATTATAAACCCTGAGTTAGTGAAAAGTAAAAGAAAAAGGAATGGGGGAAAAGGAGAAAAAGCTGAGTGCTACTCAGCTCATCTTCTCTCATGTCAAGGGATTAACTGAAATTGCCTAAAACTGAAATTTTTTTTCAAAATTATTGCTTAAAACTTCTAATCTTTCCTTATTTAAAATTTTATCTGTGTGTTTATAAATATGCCTGTGTTTATATTTTAGCATATGAATCTCTTGTAGAGAAGTGATTCCTTTAGTTCCTTTTCTTTTTATGTTGGATTAAAGTTAATCTTACAGATTTTTATTTAAAGACTGCACATGTGTGTGGTATTTTCTTCCTCTTACATAAATTGATTTCTCTCTCTCTCTCCCCTGATCCCTCTGTCTTTACATACATTTAGAAAGGTACTTTGCATGATACTCAGGAGATGTTAACATGTTGTTTCCAGGATTGGGGATGACTTGTTACTTTCTTCTTTGTATTTTTTTATATGCCTTAAATGTTTAACATGACAGACATACATTATTTTTATAAAACAACCATTATTATTTTTTAAAGACATTCATATTGTCCAAGAAAGATTCAGTGATTCTTATAATCCGCAATAATGCCATCAACCAGATGAGTCATTCGTAGTCTTCATTTTGAGATAGCCTAGTATGTCTTAAACTCTTTAAATCCTCAATTATTTCATGTTTATTAATTTTTTAAAAGATAGCAGTTTCTGGAAAAGTAGTTGCTTAACTAGACAGATAAAATTTGGGGGGAAATTACAGCATAATTCGAAGTGTTGCCCATGAGTTTTTATAGCTATATCATAATTGTCTTCATTTCAACAAATCTCCAGCATAACTGCTTTTATCATTCCAGTATCTATCCCACATCGTCCTATCCTATTAGAGAATTTCTATAAATCTTGTCCCATGAAATGTTAAGAGGCTTGTCTATACAGTAACTCACTGTATAGTAAGCCTTACTTCCATAGACTCAGTGAGTTACTGTATAGACAAGAAAACAAATTGTTTCTTTACAGCTATGTCGTCAGCTTGCTTTATCACCATTTTTTAGCTTTTACTTTCAGTCTTTCCCAGACATCCGGAATCCAGACAAAATAAGTTGTTATAGTTATAATAGAGAGAAGTCAGACCCTAGTGTTTCTTATCAGGGGCTGTTGAGTCTGACAGACCAGTGTTGAGTTCTTGCTCTGGCCAGATTACCTGAGTTCCTCATAAGTCCCATTTGTCTCATCTGTAAAAGTGCATATATAATACCAACTTCAGAAATTGTGATCTCTGAGTGACATAACATATAAAATCAGTTTGTAGTATATTAATTAAAATAGAAAACTGACTTAGAGATTTTTCATCTACTGCAGTAAGAGCAGGCATAGGCAGTGCAGCAGTTCAGTAATACCGAAAGGACTAGGTTCCTTTCGTATTTCTGCTCTGCCACCCTTAGCTTGTATATAGGCTTTGTCCTTCAACATTTTGCCTTATAGTAACAGGACATCCTTCCTGGGCAGGAAAGACCAGTGATGCTTTTGCCTGCACCTCAACTGGTTAGGCTGTGCTAGTTTCAGGAAAGTCTGAAAAGTTGAATATTTTTGAGCTGGGTATATTGTCACTCTAATCAAAGTTGGGGTATTCCTATTAATAGGAAGAGGATAATGAATATTTAAAGTAGGCACCTTATAATACTGATATGGCTTCCCTGGTCGCTCACTGTTAAGAGAATCTGCCTGCCAATGCAAGAGACATGAGTTTGATTCTTGGGTTGGGAAGACCCCTTGGAGAAGGAAATAGCAACCTACTCCAGTATTCTTGCCCGGAAAATCCCATGGACAGAGGATCCTGCCAGGCTACAGTCAGTGGGGCCACAAAAGAGTTGAATAAGACTTAGCAACTAAACAGCAACAAAATATTAATAACTGATAACTGCTGTTATCTTTAATAGTTGGCTAATGTTTCTACTGAGTGGACTTTATTCCTCCTCTGTCCACCATAAAATCATACTAATTTTCTTTCCTAGCCTAATGGCATTCATTGGATGCCATAAGAGTTCTTTAACATGAAAGTACTGAACTTGACTGCTTGAGGCTACACAGGAGTGAGTCTCTTTTTGGCCTCCAGCCTACATTTGAATTATTTTGTTGTGAATAATGCCATAAGAGTATCGTTCCAGATTGTGTTTTTGTTATACCCTGAATTTTTTCTTTCTTATTCATTCCAAGAGTAGGGTTATAGGGTTAAAAGGATACAATGTTTCTATGATATTTCTCTAAAATAATTATATGTAGTTACAGAGTCTTCCAGCAGTACATTTGTGTTCTTTACATCAGGGCAGTTGCTTTTTTTTTTTAGGTTTGATAGATCTAATTATCTATAGTGATAAACCAGTAGTGTTTCATTTTAGTTTGCATGTTTAAGTAAAAAAAAAAATACAACATTCTTTTTAAAAAATGTTTATTTCTTCTTATAAGCATTATCTATTTGCTTATTGTGTTTTTTCTAGTGGCATATGTAAGTAATGTGTGAATAAATGTGGAAGGAGAAGATGCATAGAGGCACAGTATGCTCCATTCCCCAAGGCCATGGTCGCAGTTGTAGAGTGTGTTCACATCCTCTGAATTCAGTCTCTGCTGGCCATCCATTAAGGCCTGCTTTCCTGAGGCTTTGATCCCATTGAAGGACCTACCCTATTTAATGACTCAAGCAACTTTGGAGAAGACAACTTTAAAAAAAAAAACCCAAATGTTATTTTTCTGATAACTGTGTTAAAAGTAACAGATAAAATTAGTGTTTTGCTTAATAAGGATACTCATCTTTTGGTGATTTTCATGGAGATAGTCTATTATAGATTTATTTTTGTCCCTTCCCCCTGATAATTTTCTAGCTCCTTAATTAAATCTTTATAGAATACATATACAGATGCCCCAAATATGAGCATACTTATTTGAGTAAAAGCCAGTGGGTATGTGGGGCCAGGATAGATTAATTACTTCCAAAGGAAGGTTTGGATAAACTATTAAACTACTTCCTTACATTAATGAATATAATTGAAAGCAAGTTTATTTTATCCACTATTCTTTAATTGATCGCAGTAATATGATCTGCTTTCACTTATCCATTTAATTCAGTTTGTTGGTGCAACATATTAGTTGCCACTTTGCTTTGCAACCTGTGGAGGTCTTTTTAAATTTTTGTTTATCTTGAAATGTCAAATATTCTTCATAGAATTCTTCTAGTTGTTAACTTAATGGTTTTGTTAACAATTACAAAAAGCAAATGTAATTGTTTATTGAAAGGCTTGTGATTCAATCTGTTTACCCATTGGCTCTAGAATTGGTCTAAATGTTATTTTATTAATCATTTCCCTTTCAATTGAGTGAACTTCCTCATCACTAAACTTTTAGGCTTATTTTTTTTTTTTGCAAATGTTATGTTTAGGAGTTATTTGTTCTCTAAATTTTTTCCCCCAATATTTTTGTTTTTTACTTATACCTAACTGAACTCATGAATAATGTTTATAGTAATCATTCTGGAAAGAAAACTATGAGCCAATAAATTGAGATTGTAAAGATTAGAATAATATTATTTTAAGTTATAGTAGCATTTATTTGTAAGTAAAAATATTTGCTCTGGCCGTACTGTCAAAAATCAGTTCTCCATATTCTTAATTGTCTAATTTATTGAGTTGTTAGGCAGCATTCCATTTCTTAGCTGATAAATTTTGTTTTGCTTTAGCCTGCTTTCTTTCTAAGAGGTGGTCAGTGTAATAATTCATAGTATTTGAAATGTTCATAGTCTTATAGAAATACTTGGTCTGGAATGATACTGTAGTCCAAAATGTTCTATTGTCTTCTGAGTAGTTTTGGCATTCGTAGAACAAAAAGGATGATTCAAGTCTTTATTCAAGTTCTGTAAAGGCAAATTCTAAACAGAAAAGCAGTTAAGAGTACTGTCTGTTTTATCAATATTCAGAGATTGAAAAAATATTCTAAAGAAAGATGATATGTTTTAATAAGCAGCCTCAGTAATAACTGTTACCGCAACCTACATAGTTGACTTTTTTAGCTGTAAGACTAAAGAAACTGAAATCTTAGGTATTGGCCAAACCTGTGTTTTAAATGTACTTTTGGCTTTACCTTAAAAATAATCTTTTGGAAAAACAGTGATACATCATTGTGGTCTTTTGAAAAATGTTGGTTTGTTGAATTCTGCATTTCCCTTCGTATGCTTTTTTCTCTTCTCCTGTCTCTTCTCATTCTGTAGATTCAGACCCAGGACATACAAGTGAGAATTGGGGGGAGAGACTTATATCTTCTTACAGGACATGCTCAGGTAACTAGATTATCAGGGGTTCCTGTTAGCCAGTGGTTTCTGTCACATTTATAATTAATTCTTGTACTATAAATAACTTATTTTCAAACCAGCATATAGATGTCTGTGGTTGAATAAGTGACTATATGAGTGACATAAAATTTTCCAGCCTCATTTGAGAGCTCCCATGTACCATGTCCAAGACATGTTCTGTGTGGATGCTGCAAGCAGGATCCTGCACAGCCACTCAGGCATGCAGCACAGCTGGGGACCCATTCATGTAGAAGAGTATGAGAGCTGTACACCTTGGAGCTGTGCTGAGCAGTGACCCCTGTGGGAACGTGCCCTGGTCCTCCATCTCTTAGCTGTACGCCCTTCACATGTTATACCACACATAGTGATTTTCGTAGACAGTGTCATCTTACTCTTCAAGCATGCAGTGTTTTTAAAAACATTAAAAATTTTTTCAGTTGACCTCTTTAGTCTGTTGACTTTTTTACTGCCCCTGTTGAATTTTAAAATGAATTAAAACACCAAGTTTCCTGGAGAAATGCCATCAAAGAGTAAATGTATCCCATAGTATGTGAAAACTAAATTAGCTAGGTGTTTTGATTCTTTTTTTTTTTAAACTTTAATTAGCTTAGATTCTTATCTCTGAACTTTTTAAATGTAAAATATTGTTTAGTCCCTCAGTGTCCAGTTTTTAGCATATGACCTTTAACTGTAAAAACTAAAAATTTCTGTTCCTAATATACTTTGTATTTAATTTATGAATTTGTGGAGTTGGTATACAGCGAAGTAATTATTCTTAAAATTATCCCAAAAACTGTCAATTGACCTGATAAGTCAGTAATACTTAGTTATCAAAATTTGGCAATGGCTTGTCTACAGTTAGCATTAAATTGAACAGATCTATACTTATTGTGGAGTTAGTGGTACTTTCCTAAAATGGGGCCCCTGAGTACCAAGGCACACCTAAAAGAGCGGTATGTGATGAAATTGCCTGTGGTCTGAGGGTCATGGCTGGAAATCAGAAGATGTAAGCACTCGCCTGTCAGAAACTAAATATTGCAAAACCATCTGTATTTGAATTGTGGCTCCCATGGTTTCATTCCTTATACTGTGACTGCTTTGTGGGAAAATGTCATATTTCTGAGACACTGGTAGGCTTATGAACTAGTTCCCCAAGAAAAACATTTTTGTCTCTTCTCAGTATACTTAATTGAGATGTGACAGTGTTGAGTTTTCTGTTTATTCTGATAAGACATGGGAAGAAAGCACTAATTTTCAGGATTATAAGACTGAGATATCTCTGTAATTCTAAAGGTCCTCTGAACCTTGAAGTAAAGCATACTGGATTGTTGAAAAGGCTGTATCTGTTTTTCTTTAGTCTTAAGTGAACCACCTGGATTTTTCTTTAAAAATCTCTTCCAAGGTGGTCTTCCCTGGTGGTCCAGTTGTTAAGAATCCATGCTTTCACAGTTTTGTTGAATGGTTTCGACATGAAAAAGCACACTTTGGGACATACTAATCTAAGATTTTTTGATTTTTTAAAATGGTATAAAGTTATCTCTAATCTATCCTACACCAGCTACTGTTTACCTATCTTATTTTCATATCTCATGTAAAGCATGAACTCAAGACAGATGGCTGAGGTAACTCAGAGAAAAAATATTGTTCATATGAATGTTAGTAATGAGTTTTTGATTGAACATTTGGAATATATCCAATTTGTTTATTCCTTTCCAAAATATAATATCTTTGTTCGTTTGGCAGCATGGAATTTTAATAATGAATTCATTATTTAAAGTTTTTCTGCTATAAACTGAGTATCACTTTAGAGTATATTCTTTTTTTAGGAGGTCATTGCAAGTATAGAGGAACATAATTGATTTTTGCTTTTTGATCTTAATCTTATTGAATTTACTGTTTAAAAATTTTTTGGCCACTCCTTCATGGCACATGGGATCCTAGTCCCCTAACAGGGATCTAGCCTCCATCCCCTGCATTGGAAGTGCAGTCTTAACTACCAGACTGCCAGGGAAGTCCTCAAGCATATTCTTCTTAAAACATTGTGTTACTAAAATGCAGTTAAAACCAGAAATCAAGAGTTTGCAAATGAGAAAATAAAAGAAAATTTTTTTTCCAAAATTTTAAGTGTTTTAAGGATAGATATGTATTTTTTATTTTGCTTCTTCTAATTACTAAACTGTACTTTTTTTCTTAAAACAACTTCTTTCTTTAAACTGTTATAAGTATTTTAATTTAAGTGAGAAGTACATTCATTATATTTAAAGATTTGGTATTCAGATCGACAACTATTAAAACAACAGTTGTGGTTCCTTATTAATTCTGAGAACCAAAGCATACAGAACATTATTAGGAAAAAGAATGTGTTTCAGGAAAAAATAGATTTCTCCAAAAGACCTATTTAGGGGTTTATAATAAATTTAGTAAGTTAGGTGTAGCACTGCTAAAATGGGCTTTATACTAATTGGATCATTAATGAAATGAAAAGTAAGGAAATAATATATTAGAACTATTAATAAAGGCTGACTTTAAAGATCTTGGAATTTTTTATTTCTGTTATGTAAAATTCTGCAAATATCAACAAAATGGACATTTTCGGAGCTATTGAATTTTGGGTGATTTGTCGGCAGCAGAGTATAAAAGCAGGCCCTTTGATTTTTCCAGGCCCTTAGGATGCCAGTTTGTCCTGATTAACTTAAAGTGGCACACTATAGGATTTTATGCCTTAAATAATAATACAGTAATACATAAATAGTATCAAACTTTTATTCATTTCTTGAAAGTTACTAGATCAATAAATGCTTATCTCCTGGAGTAGTCTTAACTGCTGGCCACATCTACGTGAGAAAAACAACAGTATTGACTACTAAGCCTTGTCTTGTACTCATTTTGCTATTTTACATTTGTTTACAGTTTTTATTAATTTATTTATAGTTTTGTAGCTCCTGTGTATACTGCAAACCTGGATCAGTAGATCCCAGATATTGGTACAGGATTTTCTAGGAAATAGATGCCTAGACAGTTAACAGGCAGCTCATCTCACAGGGCCACTTGAATTAATTCCCAGAAATGTCCTTAAGGAAAGAGTAACAGGCACCTATGTTTCTTTGAACTGTGGAATCCAGTTCCATCTGAATTTTCTGGCTTATAACGGGGAATATTGGCTCCATTGCCAGAGATTTGCCAAATAGCTAAATCTGAGAACTGGCTTTATGGTGGATCAAATCTGTTTGAAAAATTTTTAGACATTTTTGCATCTTTGCAGGATCTTTCTTAATTCCCCCAGCCCCTTTACACACACATATAGAATCTTTAATTTTGCTCAGTTTCAGCTTTGATTAATAGTCTTCCATGTTCAACTATCCTGTAACTGCAATAGAGTGATTTGGTGTTATTTTTCAGTAATTACTCTGTGTGATGTGCTTTGTCGTAAACAGCTCCTTACAGGATGTACAAATTATTAGTGGAATTAGGGAGGTAATGTGAAGGAATATTGCTATACAGGCTTAGGAATAATTGAATAAGATTAAAGTGAATGAAGGAGTTTCAGAGATGTAAAGCTAAGGAATGTTTGAAGTGTTATTTAGTAGAATTGATCATTAAAATACAGATCTTACTAGGACTAAATTTCCAAATGTTAATTAATTTTCTGAAAATTATATAATTAAGATGTTTTTTCAAAGCATTCAGGGAGAAAATTGCTTATGTAATAAAACCCTAGTGCTCTTTTGTCTGCCTATTGCAAGTTTCTGTTACTCTTGTTTCTCATAAACATGTATCATCTATTTTTAAAAAGTCTCCTTATGCTTTACTTTTGAGTGCTTAAATTTGATTCAGATTCTTACATATTTATTAATAATTCCAGAGAAAGAAGGTCCAGAAAAGAAGAAAACCAAAAAGGAAGCTGGAACTAAGAAGTCCACTCCAGTTAGCATTCTCTTTGGTTACCCACTCTCAGAGCGAAAGCAGATGGCACTTCTTATGCAGATGACAGCACGGGACAATAGTCCAGGTGACACTCACCATCACTGACCTGTGTGTTTGTGGTTTTCTTCACACTGTAGCTGTATCTTGACAGTTATTTTTAACTACTTTAAATGTTTGTCCTTTCTTAGATTTAATCAGTTTCTTATAAATTTGTAATCTTAACGTGTTTGTGTGACAATTGTTTATTGTCTGTCTCATCTGCTAGATGAAAAGGTATACAGGAGCAGGGATCTTGGCTCTTGGCAGACATTCAGTAAATGTTTGTCAGCTAAAATGAGTACAGTTGACCTTTGAACTGCACAGGTTTGAACTGAGTGGGTCCACATACACACGGATTTTTTTTCAGTAGTAAATACTATACTGCTGCATGATCCATGGTTGATTGAATTTGAAGATACTGAATTCTGGATTTGAAGGGCCAACTGTAAGTTGCACACGGATTTTCAAATGTGAGGAGAGTGGGTACCCCTGATCCCTGAGTTGTTCAAGGGTCAACTGTAATTTAGAATTGAATCAGTCCACATGAGAAATCTGCAACACACAGTTGTAGAACTGTGCGTGCCTTTACCTTCCTGCAGAAAGTTTTACTTCAGTTTCTATAGAGCTGCTTCTAGGTTTATAGTTTACTTTTATAGTTATACTGTACTTTTATAGTTAGCACTCTATTGTAAGCTGGTAATCTTACACATGCTTTTAGAAGCAAGAGTATAATTCATGTTTTATTGTTTAAGATCTGCTAAAATTTATTTTGGGCTTCCGTGTTGGCTCAACAGTAAAGAATCTTCCTGCAATGCAGGAGACACAGGTTCGATCCCTGGTCTGGGAAGATCCCCTGAAGAACGGGATGGCTACCCACTCCATTTTTCTTACCTGGGAAATCCCATGGGTAGAGGAGCCTGACATGCTGCACTTCATAGGGTTGCAAAGAGTCGGACATGACTTAATGACTGAACAACAGCAACAACAAAATTTATTTTCAAAAGAAAAATATCTGCAGTGTATTATGTAAATTTATTTCATGTTTCATTTCACGTTTCCATTTAAGATATTATGCTTCGTGTGTGTGTGTGTGTGTTTATTCAAGTATCAATAGTTTGCCCTCCTGAAATGATTAAAGATGGCTTACCAGCAGGATGAAGACAAAGAAGGAACAAACAACGAACTTGTTCATTTATTAAAAGAGTTTAAAAGGTAGAGAAGGTCTAGACAGCTGGGCTGGGATAGTTACTACATTGAGCAGTGAACTTAGTTATACATTCCGGTAGCTAAAACCAAGAGTTTTAAGTTGTATAAAGTTCTCATTGAGCAATGCAAGAAGAAAGTAAATCTCTTTGGAGAAATCTTTTTCTTTTAGAAAGAAAAGTTCCAAAAATTTGGAAGAAAAATTCTTTTCTTCAGGGCATCTTTGTATAACACTTGGGGTAACATGACAGACCCTGTTGAAATGCATTGACAAGAACACAGTTTTTCTAGTGAACTTTTCCAGTGTTGGCTCTTTGTTATTAAAAAATGGGACAACTTGGTAAAATTCTTAGAGTTTCTATAGATCATAGTTTCCATTAAAACGTAAGTATATCTATATCTTTCACTAACAAGAGTGTGTTAGGGCTTTCTGTTTAAAGTGGGGCATGTTGTGTTGGTTATTCTTCTGCCTTTCCACCCACAACTTGGGGAGACTGGCCAAATCAAAGTTATTTACAGTGTTAAACTTCAAATGTTTCTGAACATTTGAGAAGTGTTGACTTTGACTCAGATTAAATAGCTAGATGAGAAAACTTTTGTTTCTTAAAAGTGTTATTTAATACTATGAATCTCTATCGTTAGAGTAATTAATGCAGTAAGGCAAAAAGCTAAAAATCTTTCCTCATTTCCAATAACCTCTCCCTTTGAGCTTCAAGCCCTATTCATAATTTCTTCTCAGTTGTTTAGATATAAACATGTAAACATATCTTTTGTTGTTGTTTGTTTTTAAATATAATGATTAATACTGTAATACTGTTCTGCACTTTGTTCTTTTCATTTAAGGGTATATCAGTCCTCCTCATTAATACATGTATAGAGGGGAAAGCTTTTGAAGTATCAACCTGTTTGCCAGCTGATAGATATGGTTGTTAAGGTTCCTAGTCTTATCCATTACATAACTTATTTCCCATGTTTATTCTGATTGCCATTATGGGTAGTACTACTGTTATTTTGTCTGTGTTATATTACTTTGGTATGGCTGAGAAAATTTTGTATGAGTTAATTCGTTGCAAGTTGTTTGAATTTATTTTAAGTTCAATCACTAATTTCCTAAATAAATAATTTAACTATAAATATTATAATAATCATGTATTCACTCAACAAATTTGTGTAAGTACACTGTGTAACAGGAAGTCTTCTAAGCAGTCGAGATACAGTGATGAATTAGACAAGATTCGTGTACTTCTAGAGTGTATGTTATAGAAATTCATAGATAAACTAACTCAATGTACATTAAAAATCAAAAAGTAAACTTTAAACTTTTTTCTTACTGAGAAAAGAGGGATAATACTTTATCATTCCCATCGTGGCAGTTTGCAAGGAAGTCATTATATGATGCTGGAAAATTATTTTCTGTAGACTTTTTTTTCCTTAGAGCTGTTGTTTCTTTTAAATAGTTGTAAATTTTCAGAATTATTAACACTGTTCATATGTCTCGAATCCTTAATTGATTAAGAAATTATTTTTCGTTTTGTGTTTTTCTTAGTTCTGAAATGGGGAGGAGAGGACTTTTAAGTGTCATGCAGTTTAACTTTCTTGTTTTTGAGAGAGAAACTGGAACAAATACCAAAAGATAGAAATCAAAGCAAAGCACTATTTTCCCCTCCTTTATCAGCCCCTTTTTAAAGGCCTTTTTCTAGACTGTCCTCATTTCTTACGGATCATAAGCTTCATTTCATACTAAAATCATCTATGACTTTAATTTGTACCTAATGCTGGAATACATACTTTGTGTCCAGTACTTTGAGTAAGAGGTGTAAACTCTAGCCTTCAGTGTCATTTCATCTAAGTCTTAAAATAATATCATAACATGCCATGAAAAATGATTTTTTTGAAGTTTATCAAATTATTCATTGAGCAAGTACTTTCAGGGTAGAATTGACAGAGTGAAACATTTTTTTCTTAGTTGGCACATGCAGTATTTGATAACCCTAAAGGAAGATCTACTCTGGGTCATTATCGGATTATCCAAGTCTAGTGTCAGATTGTTTGGGTGAGAAGGTACTCCCTCAATCCAAGAAATTAGCACATTACCTGTAAAAACCTTTATATGAACAAAATATTTAGTCTAGAACTTTAAACTTTTCTTTCTTACAGATACCACACCAAATCATCCATCGCAAACACCAGCCCAAAAGAAAACTCCCAGTTCCTCATCTCGACAAAAAGATAAAGTTAATAAAAGAAATGAACGTGGTGAAACTCCTTTACATATGGCAGCTATTCGAGGAGATGTAAAACAAGTCAAAGAACTAATAAGTTTAGGGGCAAATGTGAATGTGAAAGATTTTGCAGGTAAGACTTGTAATTAAAGACATACTCAGGATCTAAAATTTTGAGATTATCACCTAAACAGACTCTGATTATAATTTAATCGACATTCTTTGTTCCTCTTTCTGAAATACAAGTGTTCTAAAAGTATACTTTAATGTAAAACTATTTTGGAGTTTGTACATGAAACCCTGATCTCTACTACAATTCCATGTCAGTAATCACTCAGATTCTTAAATATTAAGCTTCTGTTTTATCTGGCATATTACCATATAATTTTTTATCTAATTTGGGATAAAAATTTTGTCCGTTTTTTTGAAAATCAGGCAAATAACCCTCCAAAAGAAAGATCTTGAATCCATTTTCACTCCCATCAAGAGTATATGGAAGAAAGAAAAAAAAAAAAGGCATATGAGAGAGCCCTGGGTAGGGGAAAGAGATAAGTTAGTAGAAGTTTGGGATTACCAGTACCCTTGCCTGGAGAATCCCACGGACAGAGGAGCCTGATGGGCCACAGTCGATGAGGTCTCAAAGAACTGAACATGACTGAGCGACTTCATTTCCACTTTCACTGTTAGGATTAACATATACACACTACTGTATATAAAATATTAATAGATAAGCAAGAATCTGCTGTATACGGGGAACTCTATTTAATATCTTGTTGCAAGACCCTAACAAGCTTATTTTGCCCTTTTCTACTCTTATTTTATAATTCAGTTGATTATTATAAATTATAGCAAGTTTATATTCATCGGGTAAGCTTAAATGTTAGTTTAATACTTTTGTCAAATAATTTAGCCCCACGGGAAATAATGGGGCTTCCCTGGTGTTTCAGAGGGTAAAGCGTCTGCCTGCAATGTGGGAGACCCAGGTTTGATCCCTGGGTCAGGAACCTCCTCTGGAGAAGGAAATGGCAACCCACTCCAGTATTCTTGCCTGGAGAACCCCACGGAAGGAGGAGCCTGATAGGCTTCAGTCCACGAGATCGCAAAGAGTTGGACACGACTGAACGACTTCACTTTCATGGGAAATAATATTATTGTGGATGAACCTTCAGTAAAATTAGTGGTTTTCTTAGGTACTTATTTTCAGTAGCTTGTTCATCATTCCTTTTTCCTTCTGTATTGTGTGCATTTAGAATTACTGTATCACACATGGTTATATTAAAAGCATATGTGTTGAATTAGTAGAAGTGAACCATATGTTCAATTAATATTGTAACTTTAGGTTGGACACCACTGCATGAAGCTTGCAACGTGGGATATTATGATGTTGCTAAGATACTGATAGCAGCTGGAGCAGATGTTAACACACAAGGATTAGATGATGACACTCCACTCCATGATTCCGCTAGTAGTGGGCACAGAGATGTGAGTATGACAGGAGGAGCAGTAATACACATCTTCAAAATTTAACCCAGAGTAATTTAACTCACTTCTTAGTTGTACAATCTAGTGTCATATTTCATTCATTGCCTGACCAGCTCATTTGTGTTTTATTTTCCCTTTTTCTACCTTCTGTCTGCTAATTCCTATTATGGGTTTAGCATCTTTTCATAAAATCTATTTAATTTGATAATTAAGCAACTTGACAAAATTTTTATTTGAAGGGCCATTCCACCATCAGATAATTAGATGTAGTGATTAAAGCATATTTTACTTATAAAAATTTTACACTGTCATACCTTTTTTAAGACATTAATATTTAATGATTCCTTTGTATATAACATCAGTTCTTGAATTTTAGCTGACATTATTTGTTTAAAGATATTCAGATGCTTATATATATAATAAGACAGTTTAATCAAACATGATTATATATGCTTGAAATTTTAATGGCATCTTTAAATACCATGTTTGATTTGTTTTGATGCAATATTATGACCCATGCTGGGTTTTAAATTCCATTTGCATTTTCAGTCTCTGGCTTATTGACATCAAAGCCTACCCTGTCTTTGTTGTAATAAAGCTTCTGTTTTAAGCGTGTTTAATGCTTAGTTCCTGGAGAAGGCGATGGCACCCCACTCCAGTACTCTTGCCTGGAAAATCCCATGGACGGAGGAGCCTGGTAGGCTGCAGTCCATGGGGTCGCTACAAGTCGGACACGACTGAGCTACTTCACTTTCACACATTGGAGAAGGAAATGGCAACCCACTCCAGTGTTCTTGCCTGGAGAATCCCAGGGACAGGGGAGCCTGGCGGGCTGGCGTCTATGGGGTCGCAGAGTCGGACACAACTGAAACAACTAAGCAGCAGCAGCAGCAGCAGCAGTGCTTAGTTCCATTACTGTAACCTGGTTATAGCCGAAGCAAATCAACCTGGGCCACTGTTAGCAGTGTCTAAAGCAAAGGATTCTGTTCATCAAAGAAGTACTTTCTGTTTTTCAGTTAATTAGACTTTTATTGACATACTTGTGCATAGTTTAGAAAGTTGAAAAGTATTGCTTAGCTCAGAAAAATACCTAAATTCTCCCTTGTGTCCCTCCACCCTTCCTAGTACCATTAGCCAAAAGCAGCTGTGTTTCTTCTCTTCATTTCTAACAAGGTGTAAGCTATTTTGCTTTATTAAATTTTTAGTCTCTAGTTACTGACCCCTGCAAAGGATTTTAATATATATTGCTGCTCTGAGACTCACAGAGTGTACTCTAATTTATTTTGCCTTGGATTTTTATTTATTACCTTGGTTACTACTCAGCCTTGTTCTAATTTTTCTTATTTAGTTCTCTGTGTAAATAAATATTTTGTATTTCCTTACTCTCTCTTTCATAACTCTAAAATGCCCTGAATTAAGTCAAACACATCCATCAGTTCATTGTTTTTGAGAGTATCTTTGTATACAAAATGTCCTGGATCCTGCTTCAGGTGAGACTAGCTGCCCTAGATCTGTGGCACAGACGCTGTCCAAGGATTTCTCTTTGCCGTGAATTTCATGTGGGATTCTTTGTCTCTGAGATTTCCACTACATTGCATTAATTTCTCACAGCAATATTTGTGTGTTTTCACTTGGAGCTAAGTGTTGTAAATGATTCATATGTATTAATCACTTTAATCATCACAGTAAATGAACATCCTTTGGTGTCTGTTGTGGAAACTGTATGACCCACTACATTCCAGTACCCTTAGCTTCTCCCGGAGTTTGGCAAAACAAAGACACATGAGGTCATGTTAGTCTGAGACACTCCTAAGTTTATTAAACTGATAAGAGTCCCAAGTTAAGGGACTAAATAAGATAAATACCAATGTCTTCTTAAGACAAAGTGAGGTAATGATATATTAAGCTGGAAGAGCTCTTCAATACACTGTGTCTGCTCTCTGGTGAATAACATAGGACATGCTTTCTAACACCCTAGCTCAAATTTTGGTGTCATCTCATACCTTTCTGCTAGAAAAATCCCCCTTAGTTCTTTCAATAGCAGCAAACATTCTCAGCCTTATTTCCTTTTTTGACACAATAAAAATTTCAGGGTCATGCTGCCTGCCTTTAAAAAGCCGCTTTAGTTGAGAAAAAAAGGAAATTTGGTGAAGATAGATACAAATTCAGTTCTGGCCTGGCCAGTTTGCCAAATGTGTGGTCTCAAGTTACTTTTTTCCTCTCAACTTCCTTTTTCTCATTCAGAATAAATAATACCTATTTAAAGGGAATATTTGGAAGGAAAGAAAGACACTGAGCACATAAACCTACCTTGAAATCTAAAATGTTATAAAAATGTCAGAGGTCAGAGATTAAAAGGCTTCTATTGCTGTTTTTCAAATATACTCAAATATTTTAGAAACTAAAATTCAGAAATCTAAAAGTGCCATTTTCTCATTTAAATCTTTCTAAAAGACTTTTTCATAATTCTCAAGTTCAAATTTTGAAGAAAAATGAAGTCTACAATGTTATTTTTCCTAAACTGATCCTTACTGTTGTTCCAGTCTCACACATAACCTATGGGATAGCACTTAACTATATTATTTTTTACTCGTGTGCTTGTCTATTTTCTGCATTGAATATTGAGTCTCATACATATATAATTTATATTCTGGGTGTGCTGTGTTAAATACTGTATTCACTTCCCTTTTTTCAAAATAAGGATTATTGATAGTTTTTCAAACAGGAATAGTTTTTCTTCGAATGTTGCATAAAAAGATTTCTTGATTGCTAAATGTAATGTTAAAGAATTATGCCTTATGAGTAAGACATGTTTCTATGAATATAAGTTTCTAAATATGCACATTGCTGCAAAATATTTCCAGAAGCTGACCTTTGAGCTGATTCACTTACAAGGATTCAAACACTATTTCCAGTCTCTTTCCAGAGGGAGACTGGCATGCTGTTTCCAAGAGACCTTTGCTTTTCCTCCTACCAACATGCCTAGGATAGTAGGAGTCATAATTCAGAGCTGTTGAGGGCTATTTTCTCCTTATTCGTTACTTGTCCCCAAAGAGGAGGAGGGAAACGAGAGCCACCAAAAGCTCATTTGTGTTTATCGGTACCATATGATTCTCTAGCAAAGAATTAGATTTCTTCCGGTGATACTCATGATGACTGAGCCATCCATAAGACATTTCTAAGGTGGGAAAAACAGAAAGATAGCAGTTCTGTCCTAAATTATTTAGAGTAAGAGAAGATTACTTTTCTTAACATAGCTTACTAAGAACCTAATCTTTGGCCTACCTTTCTCAAGTGTATAGTACTTCATAATATATGTTCTTAGAATAGCCCTATTCCTGGTTCTGTTTTAGATACTACCTACCATTATTTTCTTCTTGTCTCAACATTTTTACCTACTTCTAATATGCTGCCTGCTATTTTAAGCAACTTTGTTACTTTAAATTCTTTTTAGAATAAGTAATTTTTTGCATGTGAGGAGGATCTGTAAAGTATTGATTATTTCAGTTCAGTTCAGTTCAGTCGCTCGGTCCTGTCCGACTCTTTGTGACACCATGAATCGCAGCATGCCAGGCCTCCCTGTCCATCACCATCTCCCGGAGTTCACTCAGACTCACGTCCATCGAGTCTATGATGCCATCCAGCCATCTCATCCTCTGTCGTCCCCTTCTCCTCCTGCCCCCAATCCCTCCCAGCATCACAGTCTTTTCCAATGAGTCAACTCTTCGCATGAGCTGGCCAAAGTACTGGAGTTTCAGCTTTAGCATCATTCCTTCCAAAGAAATCCCAGGGCTGATCTCCTTCAGAATGGACTGGTTGGATCTCCTTGCAGTCCAAGGGACTCTCAGGAGTCTTCTCCAACACCACAGTTCAAAAGCATCAATTCTTCGGTGCTCAGCCTTCTTCACAGTCCAACTCTCACATCCATACATGACCACAGGAAAAACCATAGCCTTGACTAGGTGGACCTTTGTTGGCAAAGTAATGTCTCTGCTTCTGAATATGCTATCTAGGTTGGTCCTAACTTTCCTTCCAAGGAGTAAGTGTCTTTTAATTTCATGGCTGCAGTCACCATCTGCAGTGATTTTGGAGCCCAAAAAAATAAAGTGACACTGTTTCTACTGTTTCCCCGTCTATTTCCCATAAAGTGATGGGACTGGATGCCATGATCTTTGTTTTCTGAATGTTGAGCTTTAAGCCAACTTTTTCACTCTCCTCTCTCACTTTCACCAAGAGGCTTTTTAGTTCCTCTTCACTTTCTGCCATAAGGGTGGTGTCATCTGCATATCTGAGGTGATTGATATTTCTCCCGGCAATCTTGATTCCAGCTTGTGTTTCTTCCAGTCCAGCATTTCTGCATATAAGTTAAATAAGCAGGGTGACAATATACAGCCTTGATGGACTCCTTTTCCTATTTGGAACCAGTCCGTTGTTCCATGTCCAGTTCTAACTGTTGCTTCTTGACCTGCATACAGATTTCTCAAGAGGCAGGTCAGGTGGTCTGGTATTCCCATCTCTTTCAGAATTTTCCACAGTTTATTGTGATTCACAGTCAAAGGCTTTGGCATAGTCAATAAAGCAGAAATAGATGTTTTTCTGGAACTCTCTTGCTTTTTCCATGATCCAGCGGATGTTGGCAATTTGATCTCTGGTTTCTCTGCCTTTTCTAAAACCAGCTTGAACATCAGGGAGTTCACGGTTCACGTATTGCTGAAGTCTGGCTTGGAGAATTTTGAGCATTACTTTACTAGCATGTGAGATGAGTGCAATTGTGCGGTAGTTTGAACATTGTTTGGCATTGCCTTTCTTTGGGATTGGAATGAAAACTGACCTTTTCCTGTCCTGTGGCCACTGCTGAGTTTTCCAAATTTGCTGTCATATTGAGTGCAGCACTTTCACAGCATCATCTTTCAGTATTTGAAATAGCTTAACTGGAATTCCATCACCTCCACCTAGCTTTGTTCATAGTGATGCTTTCTAAGGCCCACTTGACTTCACATTCCAAGATGTCTGGCTCTAGATTAGTGATCACATCATCGTGATTATCTGGGTTGTGAAGATCTTTTTTGTACAGTTCTTCCGTGTATTCTTGCCAGCTCTTCTTAATATCTTCTGCTTCTGTTAGGTCCATACCATTTCTGTCCTTTATCAGTTATTTAGATTAGGGTTTTTGTAGCATGCTTGAATGAACTGATTGTCCCATCATAGGAATAAATATTTTAAAAATTATTTCCTAATAGGTATAGAAAGCATTCAGCAATATCAAGATCTTCTGTTTTCTCAAACTAGGACTCTAGCCTAAGGAAATAAGGCTAGAAATGTGGTGGGGAAATATTTCAATTTGTGAAGATGTTCACTATACCAATATTTATAATAACTAAAGGTTTTTGCCTTCAGTTACCTTCTCAAACCTCTCAAATGATAGTAAGGTGAGATTTTAAAGAACATGGACCCACAAAGAACAGATGAAACAGGAAACCAGTATTTAGGGAGATAGAAATTTGAGGACTGAGTGGTGACTACATTAAACAGGGTTTGGCAAACTTTCTGTAGAGAGCCAGATAGTAAATACCTCCTCCCTTCTTCCCCTGCTCTTTTTCCTGTGTCTTCCTTTATATTTCTCCTTTATCAATTTTTTAAAGTATTTTATAAGAATATAATTATTCTTAGTCAGCAGGCCAGATTTGGCCTACAGACCAAATTTACCAGCTCCTCCTGATTTAAAAAAGTCCAAGAAAATTGAAGCCAAAGCCATTTCAGCACAAAATCCCAGAAAAACTGAAGCTCAGCAATTGATGGCTGGGTTCACCAGGAAATGCCTGTTGAATAAGAAAACAAGAGGATTGAATCAAACTGTTTTTGACCCTCATAGCCCTTCTTAACCGTTCACAGGCAGATGACTACATCTCCCTGGCAGATTTGATTTGATTGAAGGTTTATTTTCTAAGAAGTATAAACCATACTGTCTGGACTGACATACTACAAGAATAGTTGGAAGTAAGGATTAAATGTCAGCTTATTAACATTAAGACCTCAGCCAAGCAGAATGGTGACAGTAAGACGTGAATTGAGAGATTTCTCCATAGAAAAATGAGCTAGCCAAGAGGGGCTCCGGTGAAGTGGCCCAGCCATATCACATTAGCACAAAGTCCACCTATCAGCAAGTCCTACCTAGGCCTAGAAAACTTACAGAAAGTCTTTTAGTTCCTTAGTCTTAAATGTGGACAGCCATTGATCACCTGACCTTTGAGAAAGGCCTCTGATATGGAAGGTAAAGACCAGAACAGGCAAATAGAAAAGTAGTCACTTGGAGGACACAGACCAAGAGAAACTTCAAAAAAAAAATTTCATTACCTTTCCCAAAGAGATGAGAGTTTCTTGTAGCCATGAAACAAAAACTGAAGGCTTGCTAAATAACGAAAATTAGCAAATTAACAAAAAAAAAGCTCTTAGAAATTAACAAAATGATAACAGGATGAAAAACAATATTGAAAGTTAAAGTTGAGAAAACCTCCCAGAAACCAGGAAATAGACAAAGATGGAGGAGGGGAAATGAGAAAAAAGATTAATTCAGGAGATCCAGTGTCGTAAAGAGTTCTTAGAAGACAGATCAATGAAAACACAGGACTTTATCAGATATAAAAGCAGGAATTTTCTCAGAACTGAAAGAACAGGTGTCTTCAGATTGAAAGGGTAATTGAATGCTCAGCCTGAATGTTAAAAAGACTGAGGTCAAATTTCATTATCCTGGGATTTCAGAACCATAGGGGCAAAGGATGTCCTCTAGCTTACAGAGAGAAAAAGCAAGTTCCATGTAAAGGTGAAAAGAATCAGAATGGCGTCAGACTTTTCAGTAACAGCACTAGAAGCTAAAAGATAATGCTCATGCCTTTAAAATTGGAGGGGAAACTATTCTATGTCCAAAGTAAGTATTACTCAAGTGAGGATAGAGTAGAGGTATTTTCTGACATGTACAAAAAAAATCTTAGATTATTTAACCATTTCTCAAGAATCTCCTGGAGGTAGTGTTTCAACAAAATGGCATAAACCAACAAAGAAGATACGATTTAAAGAACTCAACACAAAACTGAGGAAAGGGTGTTTCTAGGATGATAGGATGAAGGAAGATGACAGATGAGAAGCAAATCTAGACAGCAGCCAGTCCATTTGGAAGTAAGTGAGAAGGCTTGGAGAAGGACTTTAACAGAAACAGTGGTTGTGTGTGGAACTGAAGGGATCTGTGCTTGTAGCAGAATGGGAGATGAGTTAAAGATAAGTATGTAGAACACTGAGCAAATGAAAAATGAAGATAGTTAACTCTGGGATAAAATGACTTGTGTAAGAATGAAAATTTAGTCATGATATGCTACTTGGTTCAGTATTTATATTAGTCATAGTATACACACACAAAATAATATGACTGTTTTGGAAAGTTAGGAGGAGGGGGAATGGTTATGTATAGGAGTACAGCGGTGCAGTTGGTAAACGAGAGCTGAATCCCTGTCTTCTATTGTAAGACAGTAGACAACACCTAAAACTGAAAAATATGGAAGCAGCATGCTAGGTGTGATATTTAAGCATTCGAAGATAAATATCAGGGACAATTGTTTCTCACTAGCACCCTTGAAAAGCTATTTGATCTTATAAAAAATAATTTTATGAAAATACGAAAATTGAACATTAACAATTGATCATGAGTTATTTGTTTTCTTTTTGTATTCTTACATTTCAAATGTTCTGTTTTGATGGTTTATTCTTCCATAGCCTAGAAACAATTTTTCATTTTTATTTCACTGTGAACCATTGTTACTCTTAAATACTTTCATTTGTTAGAAATTCCTGATTTGTAGCATCTTGTTTAATGTTGTTTTTTGAAAAAGATGCGCTATATACCAGAACACATCATAGTTGCGTATTGAGAATACAAAGACGAACAAAGATTTCACATAAAGTTTGTGGTCTAGGATAAGGGCAGAAATGTGTTAATAAATTATAGTACAGATTTACCTATGACAGAACACACTCATGTCACTGGAAATAAAAGCTCAAAGCAAAAGAGATGTCACGGAAGCAGAATTAATAATACTTCCCAGCTATCTGATGAGGAATATGAGTGAAAAGGACTTCGCTGGTGGTGCTAGTGGTAAAGAATCCTCCTGCCAATGCAGAAGATGCAGGTTCGATCCCTTAGTCAGAAAGATCCCCTGCAGAAGGGACTAGCAACCCACTCCAGTATTCTTGCCTGAATAATCCTATGGACAGAGGAACCTGGTGGGCTACAGTCTATGGGATCACAAAAGTGAAGGACACAAATCAGTGACTAAACAGGTACTCAGTAAATATTTGTCAAATGTTTGATGAAACAGGAAGAAAAATCATGAGATTCAGTGCTAAGATAGCCCAACCTCAATTTTAAGGAGCAACTGTCTTGGTAGTAGATGCAATCAGAAGGGGGATGGCAGTGAAAATGGAACTTGAGAGTAATTATGATTTAGAATAGATACTGGGGAAGGAGGCAGAGTAGACGGAGCAGGAGGAGACTATGCATGTAATCGGGAGAATGGTTGAAATAATGCAGTCTACGAAAGGACTGAGTCTTCCTACTGTTCAATGTTGCAGATTGTGAAACTGCTGCTTCGTCATGGTGGAAACCCTTTTCAAGCTAATAAACATGGGGAGCGTCCAGTGGATGTGGCAGAAACAGAGGAGCTGGAGTTGTTGCTGAAAAGGGAGGTGCCTTTGTCTGATGATGATGAGAGTTACACAGGTTTGTTCCACATGGTCTCCGTTCACCTGTTGACATGCTATTTTAGTAGAATGTTGTACTTCTGCTTTGTAACACCTAGCACTCTAGCTGTTCAGAATGGTGAGTTTGGTAACCTCAGTTGAGGTCCTGTCTCCACGTCTTCCGTGTAAATGGAGTCCTGATGCTCTTGCCCTATTTCTGTGATTTCTTTTCCCCACAAATTGCTGATGTCAGATTCGAGCCTGTTGCAGACTCTCTCCCCATTAATAGTTACCAGCACTGCTACACACTGCCACTGCTAGCTGTACCACGTCTGAATTATTTTAATCCTTTTATCAATTAGAGCACTACTCACCAGACCCTTCCTGGCATTGATGAGTCACCTTTGTATTTTTATTTTTGTGTTTAGGTGGTTGAATTCTGGTCATTGTTGTAAAATTGCGGCACAATTTTACAATCACAGTTTTAAAAAGGGAAGATCCAAGAAGAGTATTTCAGAAAACTTTTGGCATACTCAGAGTTTTTTAAAAACCGATAAGTAAAAAACATACCTGCTCCAGGACTGGTTTCTGTTGTGGAGGGGGGAAATAGTTATAAAAGATATTAGATCATTTAGCAAGGATTTTGGACAGTAGATTAGTGTTGTTTCAGTGTAAATTCATGAAATTGGCAACTATGCTGTAACAAATAATATCTTTATGTCTTGCAAAATACTCTCTGAGGTATATAGGGTAAAGAGCCATTATATGTGTAATTTACCCTCATATAGTTAAGGAAGAAAATGTATTTATACACATATGTTATATATAGAAAGAAAGTATAATGCAAGAATAGTAAAGTGTTAATAGGAAAACCTAGATAAAGGATTCATAGTGTTTATTATTTTTTATTTTCTAACTTTTTGTGAGTTGAAATTATTTCCAAATTAAAACTAAAATACAAATTTAGATCTGTTGAAAAGATCTAAAGCTGACAAAGACAGTAGCAGTAGTCATTCCTGGTACCCAGATTATAATTGGGAAATATTTTCTCCTAAAAGAAAGCCAGACTTTCTTGGAAAACAATGGATGATGCTAAACTAAGTCTAGGGCAGGAAATATAGAACATCTCCTTATTTCAGATTTCAGGTTTTGTCAGAAGGCCTTAGACAGCTTGGAACAGTTCTCCACTGGCCAAAAATGGGAAAGTTTGAGCTTCAGTAAGGGTGTTAATTGCAAAGATTTGAAACCCATTGAACATGTATAAATTCATGAATCTTTCATGGTGAATTTTTAAATTAATTCATGGTTACCAAAGAACCAGTTTGTTATCTTAAAAAATAGGCAAAAAAGGGGAAAAGTCAGTCATTTATTTTGCTTCCATATTCCTATATGAACTCTTAACACTGGGTAACCTCATTATGATGAGAAGAAATGTTTTCTTATAAGATTACTCCAGCTAAAAGAATGACAAGAGAGACTGACCACTTTGCAGCCCCCTGTTAGTTGATGTCTGGGAGCACTGAGCATCAGTAGTTGCCAACATTAAATTAGAAAGAGGATGAAACCCTTGCCTGCCCTCCTGCTGGAGAGACACTCTGCTCCTCTCCTCAGTCCTCCGGGTCAGATCCCGCTGCCATTGGCAGGAGGGGCCCAGACAGAGGAGTGTGCTGAGCTGCACCCAGCATCTTCTCCCAGCTGGATTGTACGAAAAGAGGGAGGACTTGTAGAAAAAAATAAAAATGACTTAAAACACCATGTCAGACTTTAAAAAATGGACAAGACTAAAATTTTAATTGTGTACTTAATAGGTACTTCTCCAGGGGAATTTTGTACAAAACTCAGTTAAGGTGAATAGCATATAAAAGGTTCAGGATATTGGGTTTTTTAAATACAAAGAAATTATTAAGATGATATATTAGGGGAAATGCCTGGTATGTTTTCAGTAGTTCTGAAAGGGGCCGGCAATAGTGATTGTTCTCGTATTCCACTTAGGAAAGGATCAAGGCTTCTGCTTGACTATCACCCGTCCAAAAGGGGGGCTACTTATAAGGAGAAGAAACATGGGGGAGGGAGGAATAGAGAGAGACAAACATGTTATTTAAAGCTTTGACAGCAGTGTTTAGTAGTGGAAATTGTAATGATGGGAGCTAAAACTATAGGAGGAATTGTAAAGGTGGCAACATTCCTTTTTGTGTATATTTTCTCTCCACCCTCCAATAAATGTAGACTGAAGTGTTTGGTACATAGACATTGCTGAACAAATATTTGTTTAATTGGAGGAAGGGGTAATTGGGCCTTAGGGATTATGCCAGAAGCTTCCATTACCCACAAATCCAGAGTCGCTGAACCTGTAGACTGAGTTTGTCCATTAAGGAGACTGGGTGAGTCTGGGAACACCTGGTCTGGCAACAGCAAGGTCTCCTCTGGTGCTTCAGCATGGAGGGGCCATCTGTGAGCTTGGAGGACATAGCTGGTGAAGGAAATGGAGATACTAACATGATTATCTCCTAACCCCTGTCACGTCTTTAATTTCAAAGTATTTGTAAATCCATCTGCCAGGTGCAAACTGAAAGTCAGTTGAAATCTTTGCACTGTATGAAATAAGGATTATAATAACTGAATTATGTAGTTTCCATAGGGAAGTAAGAAAATAAGATTTGAAGAAGAGAAACATTCTATATGATATGTTAATTCTCCCATTTATTATGCCTATGGACTTTGTAATCCTGGTGTCTTCAGAAAACAATAGCAGTGAAAAGCAGCTTTGGTTAAAAATCTTTCTTTGAGAAAGAAGTGCTGCAATAAATTTTCCCTTGGAAGAAGTTAGGTATTTTATTTGAACTTACGTGTTTCATTAGAGTAAAGCACGTCTTTTAGAACCGTTTTTTATTTTCACTGATACTGTTTCATGTGTTCATCAGCTATGTATTGATTTTTCAGCATACTTATTTTCCACATGGTGAATGTGCCTGAATTATTGCTTGATCAAAATCCCTCAAGGAATGATTTAAAAATCATCAGTAAAAATCATCCGTAAGTATCATACAAAGATTTTGAAGTTGCTGAAAAAGACTGATGAAAATACCCAAATTTATTGTTTAATTTACATGAGGTCCTTGTCAGATTAAACGTCTCTAATCTAAATTCAGAATGTATTAATATTTAATGGAGTATTAATTTGACTGCCCATAGACATTTGTACATGTAAAGCTTGACAGCATTGTTACCCATTTTGTATGTACGTCATCCATGTGACAGATACACTTTAAGTGTTGCAAAGTTAGAGAGTATAACTGGTTGTGGATTTCAGAACTTAAATTTGGAGTAGATAAAGAGGCATTCTGTAGGAAACATTTTAGAGTTTGGCTTATCCCATTAGGTGTTGTGCTTTGTGACAGTGCTGCACAGAGGCACTGTTCTGCAGAGTGTCAGGTCCTCAGGGCACAGAGCTTGTGCCAGAATATATGCCAGTGCACGGCTTCTTTCATCAGAGAGGAGAATGCTCTGACAAGAGGTATCTGTCCGATGAGCTCAGAGTGTGCTTGTGACGTCGCTGATTTCCTCTGATACAAGCCTGTTACTTCATCATTTCATCACAGATTAGTAATAATGTGCAGGGTGGCCCAAGTTCATGAACCTCCTTGAGTAGTCATTTTATGTCATGCACATCAGATATATATGATATTGTTGGAGGAATTCATGTCCTGGTCAGTACAACTGATTTGCATATAAGTGTACAACACTTAAATCTGCATAATTCTGTGGTTTTTTCCCCTGACCTCTGCCCTTTTTCCACAATCTTATTCCATATTACCTTCCTGACAGAAATTCTATCTGATAATAGGATTTGCTACAGATATTTGCTTCTTGCTAACCTGCTGAATCTTCCCTGGTGGCCCAGAGATTAAAGCATCTGCCTCCAATGCAGGAGACCGGGTCCGATCCCTAGGTTGGGAAGATCCCCTGGAGAAGGAAATGGTAACCCACTCCAGTATTCTTGCCTGGAGAATCCCATGAACTGAGAAGCCTGATAGGCTACAGTCCACGGGGTCGCAAAGAGTCGGACACGACTGAGCAACTTCATTTACTTACTTAACCTGCTGAAAGCTGAGTCATATTCCGAGAACTAGACCATGCTCCTGAACCAGAATTACGGTACCAGAGAAGTGGGTGACTCTGTGTTGCACTGTGCCCCTCCCCATGCTTTCTATACTCATTAATTGCCCAAGATTCTGCTGCAGGTTTGCAGACCCTGTTTTATTATGTAAACAAAGTGCCCAGTGGGTAAAGTTGAAAATGCCAGGCATTGTTAAAAATAATTGTTCACCCTTTTCTTACATTACTTTCACTGCCAGTAATCTGGCCATGTTTATTAAGCCACTGCTATAAGCTTTGCTCACTTGCATGCTTCGGATTAAGCAAGGAAATACTCCATCATAAGTAGGCAGTCTGTGTTTAGAGTCTACCATGAGACAGATTAAGAAGTTTCTAAAAAGACAGTGATATGTTTACCTCTGCTGTTTGCTGAGTGCATTTCTGTGTTATAAAGTACACAAAATGACCAGTAATTCAAAGCCTTATTTTCTTAATGTTAAAAGATTGTAACTATTCTAAATATATTGTCATATTTGTTAAACTCATATCCTCAGTTTTATATTTCAGGAACTATGAAAATATGACCATTCATGCAGATATGGAATTAAAACAGTTAATAAATCAAGAGATTCAAAAAACAATTACTTAAGTCAAAATAGACCAGAAATTTTTATTAAATGGATTATGTGATGTTAACAATTAAACTGTAAGTAGGAGGAAGACCCACCTGAGGAAGTTTTAAAACAAGCTTCTTTTAACCTTCAAAGCATAAAGACTACAGGTAGAGGTCACATAGAGTAAGCACTGTGCTTGGTGTTCAACAACTTTTATTCTTCACCCATCTTACTGTGGTATAGGTGCTTACAAGAAATGAAAAGGCATGTGATGTGCAGAGGGCTAAGCATACAGCATAATAGGCAATAAGATTTTAGTGATTAGTTAAAAGAAATTCTGTCACCATGTTTTGCATACTCTGCTTTTTCTCCTCTGTTTTGTGATATATATGGTACACTTTATACACAGAGTTCTGATTTTAACTCTTCACACGTTTCTCTAAATATCACCAACTACTTCTACCTGAACCTTAAACAGCCAAAACCTCTATAGTTCTCTTATTTGAAAGCCAATACTTTAAAATCAATACAGGTTTTATCATGCGTTTTATGTAGATTCATTATATCAACCTAACTCTAAAGCTTAAGAGTTTTAAATTCAAGGTTGAATGTCTTTTTAAAATTTTATTTGTCAAATTTTGTTAAGTGGAGAAAAAGGGAAAGAAATTATTGTACCTAAATTACCATATTATAAGCATTTGCTCTTTAGTAGTGTCTATAAAAATTGCATAGTTCTACATTTTTTACTTGCTCATATATCAGAAAAATACATGGGAAATTGTGACTGCAGCTAGTATGTTGTTTGGATGTCTGCAAATGAATATGTCTTTAAATTTTTGTGTTACATAAAATAATAATCTCAATATCTCTCTTTGAAGTTTATCTAAATACAATCAAGAAATTTTAAGTGTATTTGCCCTACATATATAAAATGGCTTATTGCAAATTCAGAATGAATTGATTTTTTGTTAAAAATATATTAGCTTGATGGTTTGTCTTATAAACTGCATTTCTACCAATGCCTAGCAACTTAAAGTGAGTCTGTCACATTATTTTAGTCCTTGAGATATTGCTGACTATTTAAGACTAAAACTCTCTGAAGGGTACATTTGGGCAGAATTCTTAAAAAAGACCTTTAACTTAAAATATTACATATATGTATACAAATAAATGAGTTTAGCCTTAGCTATATCATCCTGTTTTACCTACTCATGGTTTAAAGGACCTCCATGTAATATATATAAAAATATATATATGCATATATATATATATATATATACACACACACACGTATTGATGGAATAGCCGAGACTGGGTGATTTTTGTCAGTTTCCTTTAGTGACATCAAATTTTTTGTAGTGATACCAGTCATATTTTCAGAGGGGGACAGTCTTGATTAATTTATACTTTATAGACTTCATTTTTGTGTGACTGATACATTGATAGAAAGGCCATGTATAACTAAGGGAGTGTACAGAGTAGTGGGGTACTTGGTTTTACTTTTTATGTCAATTTTGCTTTTAGACATAGTGTTTTCACCTATTGATTATACTCTCTTCTCTCCCCAGCTCACCCCTCAATTCTTTGTTGTAACTCCTTTACCTGTACCTGTTACTGTAGAAATACAGTGAAAATATATTCCCATATGGCATACTTACTTCCAAATAAATGTACTAAACGTGACTACTTTTTTCCTATACAGTAAAATTAAAATAACTAACCTTTACTTAGGAAAATTGAGGTTTATTTTATTTTAAATTGAGCTTTAGAAATGGAGATTTAGAATAAGCTGTATAAAATTACCCAATATTTTATTTTCCTGTCTCTAGACTGCATTTTACAATCAATTTAGGGATATGGAAGCTGTAAAGATATGTTTCCTAAAATGCAGGTGTTTTTTTTCGAATGTTACTTCCTTGACTAGAACGTAAGTTATATTTATGTAATCAGGTTCGGTATACTGGTTGTGGTTAGTAGAGTATTGCGGAGCAAAGCAACAACTCAAATATCCCTCCCAGTGGAGCCCTGGGGGCTCTGAAGTTCAGAGTCAGCTTGTTGCAGGCGCATTCTCAGCAACAGACTGCGGTTAGAGGGACCAAGGAGCACATGCAGGGGACGCCTGCTGTAGAGGTCCTCCATTAAACTGCTGAAGAAACCAGTTTTTCCCTTTATCAGTATGAAAAGAAATCCAGTGAGTTGAGGAAAATCAACTGAAAGACAAACAAGAAGGGCCAAAATGAACAAGCACAACAGTTGATCTGGAGAATGAAAATTACATAGGAAGCAGAAGGGTAAGTTCTCAGTGCGCTTGGAGACTCTGGGATAGTGGTGGGGGCTGTCGATCCAATAACCCTAACAGGCCACCTTGAAAAAGTTGGCCAGGAAAGTCCTTGAAATTCAAAATGTTTTTCATTACTGAAAGTAAGCATTCCATATAGGGTTAAATAATAAACTGGACATCGCTGAAGATCTAATTTGAGATCTAAGAGAAGGGCAACACACAAAACATTGAAAAGTACATTAGGAATATGAGAAAAATGGTTTAAAAAAAAACCGTACCCAGCATATCCAATATTATTTTTAAATAATAATTGTTGGGAAGAAAATAATTTTTTTAGTTGAAGAAGATGTCTCTTAACTGAAGAAAGATATTTATAGATCAAAGGGGAATGTACAAAGCAAAAACAAAAAGCATGAAAAGGGAAAACCCCACATCAAGTTACATCACGACTTCAAGGATAAAGATTGTTTAAAATTTTACAAACTCCCAGAATCAGAGGCACAGAATCAGAGTCAGAGTGACTGATTTCTTGTTCTTAAAAGCTGTTGTGAGAAGATGGGTGCAGCTTCAGGCTCAACGTTGTATGAAAATTATTTTGAACCTAAAATTTCATTCGCAACTAAAGTGCAAGGTTAAAAAAGTCTAAGGGGAAAATGCAAAGATTCAGATTTTGATGAAAAATTCCCAAGTGACAGCAACGAGCAATTGTCATATTTTAGAACAAAGTGTCAGAGGTATTTGTGAAGAATTTATCAAGAAAGGAGTAGATTATAGTACACATAGTGTGTGAATTCGATTTTGAGAATTCACCGTGTCATGTAAATATCCCCTTCTGTTCTTTTGTTCTTGTAATTTTTTGTTGTTGAAAAAATCATTTGCCTGATAATTTTTCTCAAAATCTGGATTTTGCTTATTGCATCTCCATGATTTCAATTTATTTTCCAAATAAGGCCTTGAGATGTACAAGAACGACTTTCAAATGTATTGCATTTTTAATCAATTAAGTTTTATATTTTGTTATTTAGCACTTTTTCACAGATAACAAAATGCTTTAATGAAAAATTTAATGCTTTAATGATTGCTTATTTCTCACTTGTCTCCCTCATTTCCCAGAGAAAATTGAGATGATAAACATAATATTTTTTAAAGGAGCTTTTTTATCAGAAATAATTCAGTAAACTGTTCTAAATACAAATTCAAACCTAGTAACTAAATAAATAGTAGAGATGAAAAAAGTTGGAAACAAATTGAAAATGGTGTCATATCACGATGACCATGGCCATTTTCAGTACAGGGGCTTGAGGATTTGGATTCTTATGTGAAGTTCTCACTATCCTAAGAGAGGTGGAGCAGACATGTTTGTTTTTACTACTGCGCCAGAATTCCAAGACCAGCTTTATCCATAGTCCTGGGTAAAGTAAATAAAAAAGGTTTAGGACTCCTTAGGGAAGAAACGGGATTTGAACCTAGTCTGCCAGCAGAATGGCATCACAGAGACATAGAGTCATCTCTGGGGTCCCAAACTGGCCAGCTTTAGGAGAGCCATGCAGGGTCCTGATTGGCAGTACTGAGAGCCCGCACGCAGAGGAGCGAGCCTGGTGGGCGGGTGCAACTCAGTGGCCAGGGCCAGGCTGCCATCCTCCTCCCGGGATAACTCCACACTGTCATCATGGTATATCATGATTATATATTAACTCCGTGTAACATGCAGCCCTTAAAAACAGTAACAAAGAAAATGCAACTTAAAAAGAAAATGTCTGCAACTATTGAATGAAAAAAAGCTGTATATGAAATGGGACATGCTGTGTTTGAGCTGCCTTTTGTTACATTAGTTGTTTTCACACCCTGAAGTCTGCCTGAAGTTCCTAATATTCAGTGCTGTTGCTGTGAGAAGTCTGCTCCCCTTTCCCAGGTGCTGACTGGAGAAGGGTACCTGCACCCTTTCAACCGGGTACCAGCAGCCATCTGAGCCATCATCAGGCTGAGTCACTGTTACTCTGCAGAGCTGTGCTCTTTTCATCACATCACACCTCCCGCTGAGCACTTTGTGCCTAGAGAAGCATACTAAATGTTTACTTAAGATTGATTCTAGTGTCGACTTGAGGTGTTAAGGAATACACAAGGGAAAAAATCATTCCCAGTTCCAGTTAAACTTAGCTAATGGGAAAGAATATAAATAGAATAGTTATATACAAACCATAAAACATAACTCCTTAAAAACTGCAAGGGGAGAAAAGTCCTCAAGAACAAATTGTAAATAAGGTGCCAACAAGGAAAATAACACCTGTCATATAAGTACATATTCTTGTATTTATTTAATTGAGGAGTAGAACAAATACTACTTCCAAAACAGCTGTTCCCTTTTTTGCACCATGAAGTTCTACAGTTTAATGCTTTGTATTGCAGTGTTAAGAACTGGGAATGGAGTTATGCTTACAAGCAACTGTCATTCTAAAAATGTTCTCTTTTTAATTCCACATGTCAATATAACTGTCACTCAGTTGGCACTTAATAGTATTGGAATATTACCACATCTTCTCCACATCTCTCCAGAGCTCTTGTCCAGTGCTCAGAACCTTACAGACACTCTAAAATGGCGTCTGCAATTTGAATTTCCATGTAAACAATATTTGAGAGCTAGATCACTTTTAGGGAAAACTTGATGTATTCAGATAAATTGATTACCTTTATATTGTTATATATTTAGCCAAAAAAGTGAAGTTTGATGTTCTCCTCTTTTGGTTAGAGTCTTCAGTTTTCTTTAATTTTACAGGCCTGGGTTTTCTTTTCCGTTGGAGGCTCCATGCATACAACATACACTTCAGCTAAGAAAAGATGCCCAACTAGGAAGGAAAAAATCTATAAAAGAACTAAAGAATAAAGTAGCTTTTTTCAAAGTATATATCAGTCTATCTGTTACAATCTTGATTTTGTGATTGGTGGATATATTTCTTCTTTTTTTTTTTTTTTACTGGTGGTAAAGCTGACAGTCATGTTTCTTGTGTAGTTACAACCATTCACCTTTATTCAAGTTCTGTCCTTATGGGAATCATTTGATCATTTATGCTTTTAGTAGTAAAAAGTTCTGAAGCATATAAAACTAATTTTTATTAAACTTTTTAAGTTAGTGATTGTTTATCTTTTCTGCATCAAAGAATTTTACTTAAATATTCTCTGTCCAGGAAAAAAGAAAATGTACATATATATAAAATTTTATAGGAGACTTCCCTTTTGGTCCAGTGACTAAGTCTCCATCCTTCAGGGCACCAGTTTGATCCCTGGTTGGGGAACTAAAATCCCACATGCCGCATAGCGTGGCCACAAAATGATTTTTTTTTTTTTTTTTTTACATTAGTAGCCAATGTTTCCCTGAATCTAGCCCTTTTGGAGTTTTAATTATATTGTTCATTCATTTTAATGTTAGTTTAATATATATGTATCTATAGTATGTCCAGTGTATTGTGTGCTTTAACAGGTGTCATGAGGTATCATACTGAAGCAGAGTCTCTGAAGCTTTTCCACAAAACTGTAGCAAAGCTCTTACATATTTTTTCATTGTATTATTTACATGTAAATATGAAAATTTTTCAGAATTGAAGTATTTGCTGTATATGCTATGTTTTTTCTCTCAGTATTATTTTCCTGACAGTTGTCTCTTGACTAACAGGAGATTTTCTTTTTCATATTCTAGATTCTGAAGAGGCTCAGTCTGTAAATCCTTCCAGCGTTGATGAAAATATTGACTCTGAGACAGAGAAAGACTCTCTCATCTGTGAAAGTAAACAGATAGTTCCCAGTAAAGCACCTCTTCCATCTGCCCTTGATGAGTATGAGTTCAAAGATGATGATGAAGAAGAAATAAATAAAATGATTGATGACAGGCATATTCTTAGGAAAGAACTGCGAAAAGAGAATGAATCTGAAGTAGAAAAGAGTAGTTTATTTGCAAAACAGGAAAAAGCTTTCTATCCTAAATCATTTAAAAGTAAAAAACAAAAGCCATCTAGGGTCTTGTATTCAAGTTCTGAAAGTTCAGATGAAGAAATTCTTCAGAACAAAAAGTGTTCTGCTCCATGTTCTGTTCCTGAAACATCAAATTCTGATATTCAAACCAAAAAGGAATATGGAGTTTCAAATGAACACAAACAGAAAGGCAAAGTTAAAAGAAAATTAAAGAACCAGAACAAAAATAAAGAGAACCAAGAGCTGAAGCAAGAAAAAGAGGGGAAAGAAAATACCAGAGTAACAAACTTGACAGTTAATACTGCACTAGATTGTTCAGATAAGACCAGAGATGAGGGGAATTTTAGGAAATCTTTTAGCCCGAAAGATGATACTTCATTACATTTATTTCATATTTCCAGTGGTAAATCTCCCAAACATTCTTGTGGACTCAGTGAAAAGCAGTCAACACCACTAAAACAAGAACATTCTAAAACCTGTTTATCACCAGGAAGTTCTGAAATGTCATTACAGCCTGATCTTGTTCGGTATGACAATATAGAATCTGAATTCTTGCCAGAAAGTTCAAGTGTAAAATCTTGTAAGCATAAGGAGAAAAACAAACATCATAAAGATTTCCACTTAGAATTTGGTGAAAAGTCAAATGCCAAAATAAAAGATGATGATCACAGTCCAACATTTGAAAATTCAGATTGCACACTGAAAAAAATGGATAAAGAGGGTAAAACATTAAAAAAACATAAGTTAAAACATAAAGAAAGGGAAAAAGAAAAGCATAAAAAAGAAATTGAAGGTGAAAAGGAAAAATACAAAAGTAGGGATGGTTCTAAAGAGCTGCAACGGAGTGTGGAATTTGATAGAGAGTTTTGGAAAGAGAATTTTTTTAAAAGTGATGAAACTGAAGATCTATTTTTAAGTATGGAACATGAGTCCCTAACGTTAGAAAAAAAGTCAAAGTTGGAGAAAAACATAAAAGATGATAAATCAACCAAGGAAAAGCATATCTCCAAAGAGAGAAACTTTAAAGAAGAACGGGAAAAGATTAAAAAGGAAAGTGAGAAATCTTTTAGGGAGGAAAAAATAAAAGATTTAAAAGATGAGAGAGAGAATGTACTTACAGATAAAGAAACAGAATTCAGCTCTTTAGGTGTAAGTGCCACTGAAGACACTATAGGGTTACATTCAGGGGAAAAAGAAATAGAAATTGAAAAGCATATGAAAGAAAGTAAGGAAAAATCTGAAAAACGATTTCAAACTAAAGATAGGGACATTGAGAGGGCTGACAGAAAAAATTCTGAAAAAGAGAAGAAGATAAAACATGAGCATAAGTCAGAGAAAGACAGATTAGATCCTAGTGACTCTGTCGACAGAATAAAAGAAAAGGACAAGCTATATTCACATCACACAGAAAAATGCCATAGAGAAGGTGAGAAGCTAAAAAACATTACTACCATTAAAAAAAACGATGACAGAGATAAAAGTAGAGAAAAGATGGATAGGAAACATGACAAAGAAAAACCTGAGAAAGAGAGACATCCAGCAGAGAGCAAAGAGAAGCACTTGATGGAAAAAAAAAACAAGCCATCAGATAGTAGTGACTATTCTAAATCAGAAAAAAGCAAAAATAAAGAAAAAGATAGGGAGGTAGATAAAAAGGACAAATCTAGAGACAGTGTAAATATAAGTAATTCCAAACACTTCCAGGAAGAGAGAAAGTCAAGTATAACAGACAGTAATAAAGCACAACATGAAAAAACTTTCTCTCTCAAAGAAAAAACAAAAGATGAACCTTTAAGAACTCCTGATGGAAAAGAAAAAGATAAAAAAGATAAAGATATAGATAGATATAAAGAACGAGACAAACATAGGGATAAAATTCAACTGAGTAGTTCACTCAAACTAAAATCTGAAGCAGATAAGCCTAAACCTAAGTCATCACCAGCATCAAAAGATACTCGGCCCAAAGAAAAGAGGCTCGTGAATGACGACTTAATGCAGACCAGCTTTGAAAGGATGCTAAGCCTTAAAGACCTGGAAATAGAGCAGTGGCACAGAAAACACAAGGAAAAGATTAAGCAGAAAGAAAAGGAACGGTTGAGAAATCGCAATTGTTTAGAACTTAAAGTAAAAGATAAAGAAAAAACAAAGCATGCACTGGCTGAGTCCAAAAATAAAGAACTTACTAGATCAAAGAGTTCTGAGTTGACTGATACTTACACTAAGGAGAAACACTGTAAAGATGCTGTAAGTAATAGATCCCAATCTGTGGACACCAAAAATACAATGAGTTTAGGCAAGTCATCCTTTGTTTCAGATAATAGCTTGAACAGGTCTCCTAGATCAGAAAGTGAAAAGCCAGGTCTCAGCTCCAGGTCTGTCTCCATGATTTCAGTGGCTAGCTCAGAAGATTCCTGCCTTACTACAATGACAACCCCAAGGCCTCCAGTTGAGTATGACTCAGATTTTATGTTAGAGGGTTCGGATTCTCAAATGTCCTTTTCCCAGTCACCGTTTTTGCCAGTTGCCAAATCTCCTGCCCTTCATGACAGGGAGCTAGATAGCCTGACTGACCTATCAGAGCGGATTAAAGCATCGTATGCTAGCAGGCTTCTGACTTCCCATCTCCGGGCATCTTCTGTCGAAGATGCTAAACTAGTTACAAATGAAGGGAGATCAGCTGCAGAAGCCCGAAGATGTAGCATGCCCTCTGTCATTTGTGAGCATACAAAGCAATTCCAAACAATATCAGAAGAGAGCAGTCAAGATGGCTCAGCTGTGCCAAGAGATATTTGTCCTTCTCCCAAATCTGAGGTATCTTCCAACGTGCCTGAAAGAGAACTTTTGAGCGTGTCTAACATACATTCCAGTTTTGCAGCCTCTCCAACAAGATCTATAAACAGCAAATATAATTCTGCTGATACAAATGTCATCAAGGGCACTGCTCCCATGGGCATGCTGATGGGCAGTCCTGTGCACTTAGAGCTCTCTAATCAGGTTGGTGTGATCCAAAGTAAGTCATGGGAGATGGAGTCGTTAAACACCGGGGACTTTAGCTGCCCAAATTCTGCTGCACCTGATCAAGATTCTTCTGTTCAGGGTTTTTGTAATCCTGAAAACAAAGTATTGAGAGAACAGAATATTGATTTTGTGTCCGTGCACCAGACTGAATTGCCAGGAAACACTTGTGCTCAGGATCCAGCGTCCTTTGTCCCTTCCCAGCAACCTTGCTCTTCTCACAGCCAATCACTTTCAGATGCTGAATCTATTTCCAGACATACTTCTTTGTCCTATGTCACCACTCAAGAACCAGGTATTCTACAGCAGAAAAATGCAATTCAAATGATCAGTTCTGTTTTGGATACTGATACTGAACCTACAAAAGATATGGAAAATACTTTTGTCCTAACAGACGTTCAGAAGACAGATGCCTTTGTCCCAGTGTACTCTGAAAGCACTGTTGAAGAAGCATCACCAAATTTTGAGAAAGCTAGTACTTTGCCAGTATTGACATCAGAAAAGGACTTTAATGGAAGTGACGGGTCTTCCCAGCCAAATCCTCATTACGCATTTAGCAAGCTAATGTTTAAGTCTTCCAGTGGCCATGAGGCTGAAAAAAGCACTTCTGATACTCAGGATGCTTCACATGAAAAAGAAAACAAACTGGAGAGTTTGGTTTTGACTCATTTAAATGATAAGTGTGATTCTGATTTATGTGAAATGAATGCAGGAGTGCCAAAAGGAAACCTGAGTGAACCAGATAATCCAAAACATTGTCCTGAAAGTGAGAAGTGTTTGCTTTCCATCGAGGATGAGGAGTCACAACAGAGTACTTTATCGAGTCTGGAGAACCATCCACAGCCATTGGCTCCACCAGAAATGCATAAATACGGACACTTAGTTAAAGTAGAACTAGAGGAAAGTGCTGAAGATGATAAACCTGAAAACCAGATCCCTCAGAGGATGACCAGAAACAAAGGAAACACAGGAGCCAGTCAAAGCAAGCAGCTTCTGGCCAGCTGTGCACTGTTGCCAGACAAAGACAGTGAGTCTGCGTCCCCTCGAGGAAGAATAAGATTAACTGAGGAGGACGACCCTCAGATTCACCACCCGCGGAAAAGAAAAGTGTCTCGGGTGCCTCAGCCAGTGCAAGTGAGTCCGTCTCTGCTGCAAGCAAAAGAGAAAACCCAGCAGTCCCTGGCTGCCATTGTGGACTCGCTGAAGCTCGATGAGATCCAGCCATACAGCTCAGAGCGCGCAAATCCCTATTTTGAATACTTGCACATAAGAAAAAAGATTGAAGAGAAGCGCAAGTTGTTATGTAGTGTGATCCCTCAGGCACCTCAGTATTACGATGAATACGTGACATTTAATGGGTCATATCTCCTGGACGGAAACCCCTTAAGCAAGATCTGCATACCCACAGTAAGTAGCCTCTCTTGATACACTGAGAACCCTGTTGGTAGGAATGTGATGAAGGTCACGTGTAGTCTTCAGTTTTCTAGTAACCGCATTTTAATGGGGGGACTTCCCTGATAGCTCAGTTGGTAAAGAATCCACCTGCAATGCAGGAGACCCCAGTTTGATTCCTGGGTCGGGAAGATCCGCTAGAGAAGGGATAGGTTACCCACTCCAGTATTCTTGGGCTTCCCTGGTGGCTCAGCTGTTAAAGAATCTGCCTGCAATGTGGGAGACCGGTGTTCAATCCCTGGGTTGGGAAGATCCCCTGGAGAAGGGAAAGGCTATCCACTCCAGTATTTTGGCCTGGAGAATTCCATGGACTGTATAGTCCATGGGGTTGCAGAGTAGAAGACAACTGAGTGATTTTACTTTTGAAGTTTTAAAGAGTAAAAGGAGATGGGTGAAATTAATATTTCAGCCAATATATCCACAATTCTATGTCAAAATATAATCAGTATAGAAGAGCTTTTGAGATAGTCTACATAGGTAAATATTTGGTGCTGAGTATTTGAAACCAGGCTGACTTGCAGTACGTCTCAGTTCAGACCAGCCATGCATCAGTCAGTGCTCAGGAGTCGTATGTGGTCTGTGCTGCCTTACTGAACAACACTGGTCCTCGATATTGTGTTCTTTACCCGCTGCTTTTTTCAACCATAAGGAGTTAATGCTTTTATTTCTCCGAAGGGTAACTCCTTTCCTTATCCTTTTGATTCCATTCCCTCCAGCCTTCTTTGGAACCTTCCTCTATGAGAACACTTCTTGCTACTATATTTTTACAGTTTCTCTTTTCACTGGCCGTTACCCATCAACTGAACATATTTGGGTCTCCTTCGTCCTATGGAGAAAAAAGTTATCCCTTGCTTGTGGCACTTGGTCATGCCTAGTGAGTGATCTCACACCATACCTTAGTGATCTGTGCCCAGTGTCCCCTCTGTGTTACTTCCTGTTCACACTCTCACTGTGTGTGCACTGGCAGAGATCCCCCATGAGCTCCGAATTGACTCATTGCTTGACCTCTCCCTTTTTCTTTCTGCTTGCTCTCTGTCACATTCGACTTCATAACCATCTGGTTCTTCATAAACTCCTCCCCTCCCTGGTTTTTCATGATGGTGTGCTCTTCTGGTTCTCTTACCTCACTAATCTTTTTCTGTCTTCTTATGACTGTTGTGAGTGAGTGAGTGAGTGAGTGAAGTTGCTCAGTGGTGTCTGACTCTCTGCGACCCTGTGGACTGTAGCCCACCAGGCTCCTCAGTCCATGGGATTCTCCAGGCAAGAATACTCTTGTACTAACCCCTTAAACATCAAGGTTCTCTAGGAGTTAATTTTTCAGTCAGTGAGCTCCTGTCTCTTTCTGTGGTTTCAGCAGCGTTAGTCCCAAAATGTCCTGTCGAGCCACGTCATCTCTAGAATCAGATGGCACGTGCCTCCTGGGCAGTCAGTTAAATGACCTCAGGCACATGTCCCAGGCTTGGTTCCCCAGTATGCTGACCCTGAGGGTTTTCCAGGAGCGTCATAGGTGGGAGTTGTCAGGAGCTGTGCCTGCATGTGTGAAGGAAGTGGAATTGAGAGTAGGCAGGTGCCCTGAGGTGAGTGCAGTGACTGCCTGCACCTGTGGGAGCCTCTGGTTGGGAGCCTGCCCTGGCCTGGGGGAGGTGATGGTTATCTTGAGCTGCTGCGGTGCTTTGGCCACCCAACTCTCTGTTTCCAGAAGGCAGGTCTAACGGCACCCACTCCAACCTCAGACTTCGAAACAGGACCCCCCCACCCACTCCCTGACAAACACGTTATTTATTGGTGATGACACCACAGTAGAAACCCATCAGTTAACCTGGTTCTATCCCTTAGATCTGAGGACTCGATGTTCTCTGCTGCCTGTCCCAGGGCCCTCATCAGTATCTCTCACTTCAGCATTGCAGCAACTTTTCCACTTCTTCTTTCTCCTAGTTTCTTTCTTTTGGCACTTTCCTTTTGTTATTAAATTTCTGTCGCTTTAAAAACAATAAAAAGCTGTTTCCCTATTGAAGTATCTCAGCTGTGATTAGCTGGCTCGCCATTGGCCACACATAAAAACCCACATCTGAGCACAGCAGCCTGACCCATCTCCCCACTCCTGCTTCATCATCTCACCACTTGTCCGAGTCACTCAGCCTTTCAGTCACACTGAGCCCCCTCTCCTGTGGAGTCTCTGCTCGCTGCCTGGGTCCTTTGGCCATGCTGTTCGCTCTACATGGAATGCTGTCTTCGTCAGGGCCATTTTTCTCTCTTCCGTCGTCGTGTGAGCTGTGATGTCACTCTGGGCAGGATCTTGTCGGAACAGAATTGCTTGTATCTTCCTCAGACCTACCCAGGATGTTACAGTTAACTGTTTACAGGCCTGCCCCTCCCTTTGAGCTGTAATCTTATAAAGGGCTGGGACACTGCAGGTCTCTTGGAGAATGATGCCTACCTCTGTCTTCAACCCTGAATACACTACTGACTTCCGTAACTGTGTTCTACCTGCTTCTGGATGTCTTCTGAATGTCCCACAGCATAGGACAAGATGAGGAAAAAGCAGGGGGAAAGTATCCTCAAAAAGCCTCCACATACTCCTTCTCTACAGATGGATGTATTTTGAGAATTCCCAGATTTGTATATTCTGTACAAACCTCTCTCCTTGGCATCTTTTATACTAGCTGGTCTACTCAACATTTCAGCACTGAACTTGCCCCTAACTTGCTTCTCTCTCCTCGGGTCCCCTCTTGTGGTCTCTGTTGGCAGCCATCCAGTCCTAGTGCTGAAAGACCTGTGAGTCCTCAGCTGCTCCCTCTTTTTTATCCTCAGTCACCCATATTTTTAGACCCCATCCCTTTCTCTGCCTCCCCCTCTCACCCCAGTGCACCAGTGACCTGATTTCCTCATTCCTTGCTTATAGTCGTGTCCCTCAGTAGCTGTTCTCCAGTACAGCTGTGAGCTGTTAAGACCTTTCCCTGGTTCCCTATTACATATAAAATTTGCCCCAATGTGTTACACATAATATGTGTTCCACAACATGTTACTTAAATACCTTCTTCAGTGGAGAAAGAGGGTTATTTTTCATGACTAAATAAGTTTGGGAAACATCATTTAATCAAAAGATAGATTTCTTCACTGTAGGATTTCTAAAACTATTAAAATTTAGTTTGTTAATTATGAGATATGTAAATAAGTATATTTATGTGTGTGTGTATCCATACAGTGTTTCCCAACCTCACTTGTTCTCGGACCATTTCCTGTAAACCATGTTTGTGGACCCAGCGTCCTGTGAGTCATGCCTGGAGAAGCAGTGTGTGCAGGGTAGACTACAGCCTGTAGTACTGGGCCCTGCTGCTCTCTCCATGCTGCCCTCTGCTCTCACTCTTGATGCTCCAGGAACTCAGGCCTGCCTGTAGGTGCCTCCTGACACCAGACTGCTTGTCTCAGGCAGGTGATCGTACTGTTCTCTCCTATGCGAATTAGCTCCCTCCCTTCTGTCTCTTTTCCCCCACAACTAACTTCTCTGAACTCTTTATTCTGGCTCTTCCTTTAAGGTGGAGCTCGGGCATGACCCTCTCAGAGAAGCCTTCTCTGACACTCCAGTCTCAAAGGAGGTGTTTTCTCTGTGCCACTTGAAGGATCACCTGTGTGGCTTTTCAAAACTGAAGTAATAGCACCAAACTGTACTCTTGCCTCTTACTAAATTTAAAGAAGTTTTAAGACACAAATGTATAATTAGAGACCTGAAAAATGAGCAGCCCCAATAAGGTGTTTTATAGAATAGTCTGCATTGACTCAACTGATTGAATCCTAGTGGTGTTACACTGTTTACTGTTTATGAACAGAGTCTTGACTAGGTCCAGTTTTGCATCTTTGGCAAGTGTTTCAGGTATGGTAGGCACTACACTGTCCCTGCAGCCGAGTGTCAGTATCTCCTTGTGCCCCTGCCAGAAGAGTCCCCCACAGTTATTGCTTTGTGCAAGGATGTTCTGAGAAACCTTTGTTTCTTCACTCTAGTATGTTGATAGTTATTAAAAGCTGGGGGCAGAGGGAGAATATGCAGGGATCACAGACAGTTGCTGCCATACTTGGGTGTCTCTGTATTAATGCTCAAGAGTGTGCTTGAGACTAAGTCAGCTTTCTTAAGCTCCAGCATCTGTCAAAAAGCACAGTTCATGATAATGATCAAATCAGAGGTGAACTAACCATAAGCTCTTTGGAGATTGGATAGACAAAGTGAGGTATCACATTTGTAATGAAGTTTGAAAACCACAGCTCTATTAGAAGACAGTTTCATCTATTTTTAAAAAAGTTAATTCACTAAATAGAAGACTCCAGTTTTGTGTTTGGATTTTATCATGTCTACAGAGAGACTTTACTTACTCTACACTCAGACTGCCGTCATCTTTAGGACTGTTTGTGTGGTGTTTTTGTGTGTTTGTTATTCCTTCCTCCCTGTCTGTGAACTGTCACATACTGACGCTCTAAAACGTGTCTCTGCGGCAAACAACTCCCTCCATCCTGATTTGCTGTTTGGGATTTGCTGTGGCCTCAGAGGTAAAATGTGTACGTTTTGCTTTCTTTCGGAGCATTTCAAATATGTGATGTTTTGCTTTCTTTCAAAGAGTTGAAATTGAAAAGTAACAACCAGTTGTGAAATTGAAACTTACTGTGTTATTTAATTCAAAGAACGTAAGAATTCATGTTTTCATTATGTTCTGCACTAAAAAGGTTTAAGTTTATAGAAATAGCTGATTATTGTAAATGAAATCTAATTAATCTAATTTTCAACTTTTTTTTTTAAATTAGATTACACCCCCACCTTCACTGTCAGATCCACTTAAAGAGCTTTTTCGACAACAGGAAGTTGTCAGGATGAAACTACGTTTGCAGCACAGTATTGAAAGGGTAAGAAATGTTTAAATTCACTTATGCAAAAAATAACGGTTTTAACAGATTATGATGGCCTACAGTTTTTTATTAGTGAATCTTCCTTATTTAGAACCATTTTGGGAAATGGCTTGATTTTATTTTTGTTCTTCTGCAATAAGATGGAGAATTTTTAAGCCTATTTTTGGACAGCCATTCCTGTATTACAATTTATGTTCAGTATTTATTTGATAAACAGAAACCTCTTAAAATTTCTCAGTGTCATTTGCTGGATCTGCAGGCCAGTAGCAGTGAATTCCTGTATAGACAGATGGGTTTCCCAGTTCTGAGATTGTTGCTTGGTACCAGCTGCCATGGTACAGAATCATACTGAGGCTGTGCTCCGTGGTCTTTTCGGTCTGCTTTAGTATTCCAGTTTCTGGTGGTTAGTTTTGGCATGAAATGACAAGAGAACAAACCTATCTATTTATAGAAATCATCAAAGTAACTGGGATTGATAAAAATAATAAATTACCTTCTATATCTCTTCTGGGACAGTCAGGGACTTTCTGAAAATGTGATATAAGTTATGACCTTTCTTTACAGACATACACATAGATTCTTATACAAGCAAAACCTTGTATGTAATTTCTTCATTCATGATTGATTCCCTAGGGTAGAGGTTCTTAACCTTTTTTGTGCCATGGATTCCAATATAAAACCTTTGCTCAAAATGATGTTTGTAAATGAATGAAATAAATTTATAGTATTACAAATAGAAAAGCAAATAAAGATGCACTCAAACAACTTACAACACTGCATGACCCACATCAGTGAACAGTTTGTTAGCAGAAAGAAGTTAGCGTGTATAACCCACATCAGTAGCTGTTTCAGCCACAAGCTTGTGGTATATTTCATCTGTGCATGTAGCCACGTTACAAATGCCTTGCTGTTACAGAAGAGAAGCAGCCACCATGCCACCACGATGGAGTACCACTTCAGAACACTTAGAATGCATATAATAAAAAGACAGATAATAACAAATGTTGGCAAGGGTTTGAAAAACTGGAATCTTCCACCTTGCTGGCAAGAACATAAAATGACACAACTGCTGTTGAAATCAATTCAGTTCATTCACTCAGTCATGTCCAACTCTTTGTGACCCCATGGACTACAGCACACCAGGCCTCCCTGTCCATCACCAACTCCCAGAGTTTGCTGTTGAATACATTTTGGCAGTTTGTCAACAAATTAAACATAAACCTACCATATGACCCAGCAATCCCACTCGTAGTTATTTACCCAAGAGAAATAAAAATACACATTCAAAGAACTGAGCATGAATGTTCATAGCAGCCTTATTCACTGTGTCCCAAAGGAGCCATCAACTGATGAATAGATAAATAAAATGTAAAAATGAATGGAAGTGATGTGTGCTACAACACAGATGAACCTTGAAAACGTGACATGAAAGAAGCCAGTCACAAAAGACCACACACTGTTTGATGTCACCTGTATGAAATGTTCATAACAAGTAAATTCATAGAAACCAGAAGTAGAGTTGAGGTTGTCAGGGGCAGAAGGGGAATGCAGAGTGACTGCTGGTGGGCCTGGGGTATTTCTTCCTGGGGTGACAAAAATGTCCTGGAGTTAAGTGGTGACAATTGAACATCTTGGTAAATACAGTGAGCCTGCCATATCCACAGGTTCCATATTCATGGAGTCAACCAACTATGGATCAAAATACTCAAGAAAAAAAATTCCAGAAAGTTCTAATAAGCAAAACTTGATTTTGCCACATATTGGCAAATTTACCTAGCATTTACATTGTCTTAGGTATTGTAAGTAATCTAAAGATGATTTAAAGTATATGGGAGTATGTGTGTAGGTTATATGCAAATATGATGCCATTTTATATAAGGGGCTTGCACATCCATGAATTTTGGTATCCACAAAGATCCTGGAACCCATCCCCCACAGATACCAGCAGATGACTGTATGTTATTAATGAAAGCCATCATTGTACACTTTCAGAAGATCATTTTTAAAGAGACTGCCAATTTTGGAAAGAAAATTTACTTTTCTCAGAGTATTCTCTGAGAATTTAGAATTCTCAGAGTTCTCAAATTTCTCAGCCTTACTATGAAGGAAAAACTTCTCTGAGATTCAAGTTCTTTTAACATTTTAAGTGATTTTTTTTTCTTTTAAAACAAGTGGTTGAAGAGTTTTTGTTTTTGTTTTTTAATTCTTTGTTCAACTAGGAAAAACTCATTGTATCCAATGAACAGGAGGTTCTTCGGGTTCATTACAGAGCTGCAAGGACACTGGCAAATCAGACACTGCCATTCAGCGCATGCACAGTTCTCCTGGACGCAGAAGTGTACAGCGTGCCCCTGGATGCCCAGGTAAGGTCTCCCTGCTGCCTCAGTGCCCCTAGGACAGCAGCGCCTCTGGTAGTTGGTATCCTCAGGACAAACTTGAGTTCAACAGTCAGTAGAGCACAAAGGCAAAAATGAGTGAAGCACTTCCAGATCACCTGGCCCTCTGAACGTCAGGTTTATATCATTAAATCAAGACAATTACAGAACAGATACATGTGTGTTTAAGATAGCCTCATTTTATAGATAACTTGTAAGTTGTTTCTGTCATGGATTTTATACCCCGATCCTGACCTTCGAGCAACTGGGAAGCTTAAAGCTAGAAGCTAAAAAAAATTGGCAGGTGGAACCCGGGTTGAGTCAGTGCTGAGAGAAGACCAGGCTTTATTTGTATCTTGGGTGTTGTTGGGATAAATTAAAAGAACTATGGGAAACTGTACCTATAGTTTGAAAACATGTAATGCCACATATAAACTTCAGGAATCCGGAACCAGACATCAGTCATCAGAATTTTTTTGTAGTTCATAAACCAGAATGAAATTCACCCGTCATAAGAGAATATAAAAGTATCAACACAAGACAATGAAGGATCATCACCAAAAAAGACTAGGAAATGCTGGGGTTTTTTAAAAAGTTAATTATTTATTTGGCCGTGCTGGGTCTTCATTGCTATGTACAGGCTTTCTCTAGTGCAGAAAGTAAGGGCTACTCTCTAGTTGCAGTGCACAGGCTTCTCATGGTGGGAGCTTCTCTTGTTGAAGAGCATGGGCTCTAGGCAAATAGGCTTCAATAATTGCAGCTCGAGGGCTAAGTTGCCCTGCAGCCTGTGAGATCTTCCTGGACCAGGGATCAAACCCATGTACCTTGGATTGGCAGGCAGATACCTTATCCACTGTACCACCAGGGAAGTCCTGGGAAATGCTGTTTTAAATCAGGCCAACCATAGAAACACAAAGGATACACAGTATATTACAGAGAAAATTACTTAGTTCTTTCTGGGCTTTATTTTTCTCGTCTGTTTAAAAAGAAAAAAAGGAGTCCCAGATGGGTCATAAAGAGAATTTCTGAAAAGAAGTGAATTTTCCTAGTAAACCCAGAATGATCAGAGACTAAAAAGGATCACGCCACAGTCAACAGAAGAACGTAGTCATTATCTTGAGAACGACTGTGGGCCTGTTGCTTGTCCTTGTACGGCTGGCCTTACAGTTGATAGACAGTCTCTCTCAACTGAGGAGCAGGCTTGTCCAGGTGAACAGAGCTGCAGAGGGTCTAAGGAACAAGTCCACTTGCTTAGGTAGGCTATTCTCTTTTCAGACCTCTTCATTTTCCAGATAAACTTGTAATATTAAAAAGCATTGAATGATACATTTTAAAATGGTCAACACATCTTTCCTGAAGACCAGGGCAAAAGTGGTCACAGGTCAGAATGTGGACAGTGTGGTAGTGGGACTGTCTGAGGCCTGGTTACCCCTGTAGTGGTGCTGGTGGTCAGGTTGGGTGGGGCAGTTATGGAGGCAGCTGCCTGGTGGGCCCAGTGCTGCCTGTTGCCTGGGCATTAGAATGAGGCCTTCACAAGTCAGTTCTCAAACAATATGTAAAGAGATGCTCTTAACCCCATTTACAGAATAGAAAATTGAAGGAGTATATAATCAATTTGAGATTACACAATAGGATACAACGCTGACCTTTGAATATTGCCTATCTTAAAGAAATACCAAAACTGGTATTACTAAGAGTCGGTATAGTATTTCCGTATAAACTCTCCAAAGAATAGGTCCTAAAAAAAGGAATCAGTCCTGGGAGAAGCACCAGCCCCAGAGCCCTGTCTGCGACCGTGGTGTTGTTTCCTCCCAACGTGTGGTAAGCGAGAGTGTTAGTAGCTCAGTTGCATCCAACTCTTTGCGACCCCATGGACTGCAGCACTCCAGACTCCTCTGGCCATTCTTCCCAAGCAAGAATACTGGAGTGGGCTGACATTACCTTCTCCAGCGATATTCCCCACTCAGGGATCAAACCCGAGTCTCCTGAGTTGCAGGCAGATTGTTTACCAGGTCTGAACCAACTGTCACGTTAAAATGAGTTTCATGATCAGTTATATGTTAAGAAGGTCACAGGCATTTAATACATCATATGACATGCCTTTTTGAGACGTTTTGACTCACATAGCAGTAGGGTTCTCTTTAATTACTTACTAAACTCAACATCCTAATAATTCTAATAACTAATCAGCCCAGTATGGAAATATTTTATCAGCCTGTTTAAATACTCAGTTAGATGTTATCTTTTTTTGAAATATACTTTCATCATTCCTTTAAAAGTAAAATATACTATAAAAAGATACAGTGGCATATAGATTTTTTAAAGTAGGTTATTTTATTTTGTAATATCCAATTATTTTTACTGTTTCAGTCTGATGACAGTAAAACTTCTGTGAGGGATCGCTTTAATGCAAGACAGTTCATGTCATGGTTACAAGATGTGGATGATAAATTTGACAAATTAAAGGTATGTATGTTTAGAAGTTCACTTTAACTGGATGCTTCCCCTTCATCAACAGAAACTATTGCTGTGTGATAGAGGAGTGGTTAGGAAACGAAAGATGGTAAGCTGTGAGTCCTCATGCTGTTCTCACTTTGGAAGATAAATGAAGAAAAGGACCCCCACCCCGCATTTTTTGAGTCCAGTTTAGTATCAAAGGTGCAGCTGCCACAGAAAAAGCTGTTTCTAAAGGGGGTCTTCGTGCTTGTTATCCTTTGTACAAGAGGAGGGGAAGAACAGAGAGAGAAGAAATGTTATTTTGCCAGTAGTCTGTAAAGAAAATTATTTGGCTTGAATTATTTTTAAAAATCACTCTTCCTTAGATTTTCATAATTCTTCTGACAATTTGAAATTTTATTGCTTGAAAGAACAGTTTCAAATTGAAGTCTGTTAGATGAGTATAAAGTCACAGGCCCAGAAAGGTTTGGTGTATGGATACAGATATAAGACAGGGTAAACCAGAAATGGACGTAACTCAGAAACTTCACATACCCTAGTATATCCATCTTGCTCCCTAAAGAAACAATGCATGAGATTAATTTTTTTAAACAAAGCAGTTTCTAATAAATAATCAATTCTTCTCTTCTCTTAAATAGACCTGTCTTTTAATGAGGCAACAGCATGAAGCTGCAGCTTTAAATGCCGTCCAGAGGTTAGAATGGCAGCTCAAACTCCAGGAACTTGATCCTGCCACCTATAAATCTATCAGCATCTATGAAATTCAGGAGTTTTACGTTCCCCTGGTTGATGTTAACGATGACTTTGAATTGACTCCTATATAGCAGCCGTTACTTCCTGATGGTGTCTTAAACAAATGAGGCTCAAGAGTTACGCTGTGGAATGCTGCCTTTTGACAAAAATACGATATTATGCCTTCACAATTGTTAGTAAAGTTCAACTAAAGTTGGTGATGTAGTAAACACTGTCATTTTATTAAAAACGAAAAGAATTATTTTGGATCTTAGATCCAAGCAGTTTCTAACTGAAAACTACTATTTATATTGGTGGAAGGTGACTCACATTGGAGCCCGTTGGCAGATGTCATAGTTGAGTAGGGAGCAGAGGGGCTGCTAATGGCGCTGGAAGCTGTTAGCGCTCTGTGTACGAGGTGACTGCGGGTGTTCAGGTTCTGTCACAGTCTGCTAAGATAGATCAACAAACTAAAAGGCGCAGTTTCTAATGTGGAAGGAAAACTTGGCACAAAATTTCTTCAGTTTATTTTATCTGTAAGTTAATTGTATAGCTTTCTTTTCGAAAGTTTTAATATTGTCTTCCTTTTTAATAACTTATTTTATACATATTGTGCAGATGTAAATCTTGTAATTAATGGTCAAAATGTATACAAAGGGATTGGTAGTCAAAACATATACAAAGAGATAATTGTAAAACTGTTTTGTCTAATGTTTTATTGGACCAAAGTTGTAGTTTGTATGGTATGGAGTGTAGTGATAGTGTGTTGAGGTAGCAGGACCTTTAAATAAGGCATGCGTGTCTGCGTTAGCTTGTTACCATCACAGAATTGTAGAGACTGTGACTTAGCTGCATGCTTCCTATAATTTAACCCTCTCCACAGTGATGCCTGGCGGTAGTGTAAGGTGTTTCATACCAGTCTCCCAGGGTAGGACCTTTGGCTTACTATGTTGGACATTTTATTTAGAATTAGTCATGCAAAGAAACAGCTCTTTCTTCATCTCACGATAGAGTCTATTTTCCCTCCCCCCAAAAAATGCCTTTGAATGAAAATTCTGAAATTGTAAATGTCTATTTTAATACTCAAGTATGAAAGAATCTGTGAATATATGTAAATATGTTTAATAAATTTTATTGGTCATGTTAAATCATTGTAAAACTTTTTTACATTGCTCAAATATAATGTTTTAAGCTTAATAACCTTTGCACTTTTAAATAAAAACTGAGTACTCAAGAAAGAAATACTTGGTAGTCACAATAAGTAAAAGCAATGGGCATATTCCTATTGACCTCTGCAATGTTTATGCAAAATTAATATGTTGTATTTTTTCCTTGTATCAAGATGCAAAACATATACTTTTCAGAATTTTATAATTAAAGTAAGATTTGGTATGCTGTTTTTTAGTAAAATAATTAGCAATATACATAGAAAAAGTCCAGTTTCTCCTATAACATGATATCAATTAAATGTTCAGGAATATTTCAGATTTGAAACCTGCTGCTAAACTTATTAAACATTTTTGGAAAGAAAATTAGGTTATATGTAAAATGGATCATAAGTATATGAAATAAAATTTACAGAACTTTCCATAATACCTTCTTAAATTATAAAATAATACTGGATGTTTTTTATTCCAGTAGAAGTAAAGAATATATAAGGAATAAAGTGATTTAAATTCAGCTAGCAAGTTGGAAGTCCCAGCTAATGGGAAAGAATGTAAAATTGAAGTTTTTGAGTGCAAAGGTATATATTAAGCTTAGGGGTTTTGAATTTTTACTTCAGTTTATATTTTAATTCATACTGTACTTGGCATGCGCAATAAAGCAGCACATGTGAAAAATACACAGTGCAAGGACTTTATTATAAAGATTGGATGTAGTAGTCTTTAGAAATTTAGATGAAAGATTTTGGCCTTTTTTATTGGATAAATGAGGCCAAGAAAGGCAGGGTAGATTTTAAAGCACTGGTTTTGTTGAAGTTAAGTTTATTAAGGCTGGGAACATTAAAAGCTAATTTATAAAAGCAATACTTTTTAATATGAAAAAATTAATGCAAATTTTGTTTATACTTTTGCCTAAAAGTAAAAAAACCAGATTACTGAGCATTGAAGTCACAGAAAATAAAAGAAGGGGAAGTTCATACAGCATTTTGTTCTGATGGTTCAACCAGAGATGGGGGACGGGGGAAAAAAAAAATCACTGTTTAGCCAAACAGAACAAGCTGCAGAAGAGAAAAACCAAACAAGCAGAAATCTGGCATTTTTTAGTCACCCCAGCGTCTTAGTACTAACCACAGTTCTCTCCCTCTTCAACGGTACCTCAAGTTGCTGGAGCCTGTCTGCCATGATTCTGCTTCTGCAGGTTTCCTCTGTAAAGTGACTCGAAGCCAATTGGAATAGCTTAGAAAAAAAAAGTGAATGCCTTGTCCGGAGGAATTTATACTTAAGTAAGTAATTAAGGGCTCTTGATATTAAAGATATTCTGAAGCTCTGAAATGCTAGAAAAAAACTTGGAATGAAGTCTATGCCTAAAATGATATAAGATTATGAAAGAAACAAAAGGATGGTTAGTTTAATCAGTGATTTTTTTTTTAACTGTTCAAATATCATGAGCAAGATACTAAATTGTACCTAAGGATTTGTATTTCTTTAAATCTTGTTCTAAATCATATCTGTTTAATAAATGACTAGTTGATATTTGTGCATGTTATTTAATAAAGAGTTATATTTTTATAGAAAAATAAGAGTGAAATGTGTGATAAGTGATTTATTTTTAATTTTTTATTTTCTACTCCCACATGACTCCAACACCAGTGTTTACTTGAGCAGGTGGCAAAATGGTAAAATACTCATTGGGGGGAAACAACCTTTTTCTAAGACAAAAATTAGCCTTGTCTCCTCAGTAATGAGGTCTCAAAAAGTTAACAATATTTTTTATTCTATCTCTGACACAGAAAAGCCCAAAATTTTATGTAGGGGAAATTGACTTTTTAAAATTCATGAGGTAGTCTTGTCTTCTTGTATTTTTGAAAAAAAGCATTTTCACAACTTCTTAAAAAATCCTTTTCAAACCTTAAAATTTAAATAATTCCCAATTAATCAGATGGCTAAAAGGTTAGAGTTTAAGCATTAGCATTTAAACAGTGAAAAGTACTGGAGAAGGCAATGGCATCCCACTCCAGTACTCTTGCCTGGAAAATCCCATGGATGGAGGAGCCTGGCAGGCTGCAGTCCATGGGGTCACTAAGAGTTATACACGACTGAGCGACTTCACTTTCACTTTTCACTTTCATGCACTGGAGAAGGCAGTGGCACCCCACTCCAGTATATTCTTGCCTGGAGAATCCCAGGAATGGGGGAGCCTGGCGGGCTGCCGTCTATGGGGTCGCACAGAGTCGAACACGACTGAAGTGACACAGCAGCAGCAGTGAAAAGTACATTTGGAGAGACTGACTTGTCAGTCTTCAATTTTAGCAGTTTTGATGGATATGTAGTGGTATTTTCCTGTGCTTTTAATTTGCATTTCGCTCATGACTGGGGAGTTTGAACACTGCTAATATGTTTAGTGACCATTTGTACATTTTATTGTGTGAAAAGTCCTCAAGTGTTCATTGTGTTGTTTTTGTATTACTGATTGATTTTAGAAGGTATTTATTCTGCACACAGATCCTTTGTCAGGTCTTTATTAATGTCCGTAAGAATTTAAGGAATGTATGAATATCCATGCATTTAGGTTTTAGTGATTTAAGGCAAAATATTGTATCATTGCAAACATTCTTATGTAAGCAGTTTTGCTAAAATAAATTATAGTAGTATATTTTTAACTATCTCAAAATAATTAAACTACTGTGTAACCATCCCAACTGGAATATTTGGAGAATACAAAAATTCTGTTTTCCTAAAAGGGAGAGAATCACAGCAACATGCTTTGTGAGATGGGAATGATGATATAAAACGAAAGAGATGACTGTGACATCTGTATTTTAAAGAGCTTGAAGGAAAGAAAGAAAAATCTCAGAACTTTTAAGTCTGATGGGTTTGAAGGCAAAAAGCTGAAGCCATTGTTGAAGGGCAGAGAGCAGAAAATCTTGAATGGTACAGTCTAATCAGAGATACTTTAGATGGAAGCCCTGTTAAAGCCTTCTGGTTCCCTGAATTAGTGACACCGCAGGCTGGATATGGTGGAAGGAGCAGTTTGTCCTCCAGAAAGCATCAAGAAGCTCTGGCCCTTAGACTTAAGTTAGCACGTGGTGGAAGTTTCATGAAGAAACATCTTAATTAAAAGTGTACTCCCAACATGTAACCAGAAGTGGGGCCCGGCTTCTGCCTGCTCAGAAGGCAATAAAGAGGCAAAAGCTTGCTTTATTTTGGATGCTAACAACTTGAGGGAAGGATAGACTTCTGTCCAAAGGCCCACTCTTTCCTCTGACCATCAGTGGGCTAGAGCTTGTATAGGCTGAGGGTGGGGGCTAAGTACAGAAACATCACAGCTCTGATAGTCACCTTGAAATTGGTCATCAGTGTGACAGCTAGTCTTCAATTCCATGGTCAGTTTGTTCACATTTCCTTGAGGCCAGTTCTAGGAATTGTGGCAGCTGTGTCATGGTTACAGGCAGGTCATCATACAGTTTAACTTCTACCTGGTGGGGGCTTCAGTACCTATAAGACAGCTCACAGGATATAGCTCAGAATATTATCTGTAGCCCTGGAGGAGGAACCAAAGGTCCTTGACTATGCTTAATGACTAAACTATTATCATTTGGTCTCTCTTAACTGTTTTCCTTGCTTCTGCATATTCTCATTTCTCTGATTAACTTATTTTCTGGCTAGTTTTCCCACAGAAGGCAGGCAGAGGACATGGGGGACAAGGACCATAGGGTCCTGCTCCATTTCAGACATAGAAGTCCAAAAACATCACTAATTCCAAGCGTGAACAAGCAGATGCTGGCAAGCAGGGAAAAGTAGGAAACCAACTGCCTTCCTGTGGGTTTTTTGGCGTGGGTTGGTTTTATTGTTGTTTCAATTATTTTGTTGTGGTTAGCCCTCCCCAGCTCAAGTCTCGAAAGAACTCTTGTCTCAGAATTGCTGTGTCTCCCCATGGGATAAAACATCAGCACAGCTGTGATAGTCTTATGTCCCCTCTTACCTGCCCTGGAACCATTCGCCCCTCAGTTCATACCCATGAGTTTCAGAGTGGAAGCAAGGTTCCCAGACAATGAGGACTGCTCATACTAAGTAAAGTAAGTCAGAAAGAGAACGACAAATACCATATCATTTATATGTGGAATCTAACATACGACACAAGTGAACTTACCTACAAAACAGACTTGCAGGCTAGAGAACACACTTGTGGTTGCCAAGGGAGAGGAGGGTTCGGGAGGGGTGGGCTAAGAGTTTGGGATTAGCAGATGCAAACTATTACATATAGAATGAATAAACAACAGAGACCTACTGTAGAAAACAGGGAACTAGAGTCAGTATCCTGTTCAGTTCAGTTCAGTCGCTCAGTCGTGTCCGACTCTGCGACCCCTTGAATCGCAGCACGCCAGGCCTCCCTGTCCATCACCAACTCCCAGAGTTCACTCAGACTCACATCCATCGAGTCGGTGATGCTATCCAGCCATCTCATCCTCTGTCGTCCCCTTCTCCTCCTGCCCCCAATTCCTCCCAGCATCAGAGTCTTTTCCAATGAATCAACTCTTTGCATGAGGTGGCCAAAGTACTGGAGTTTCAGCATTAGCATCATTCCTTCCAAGGAAATCCCAGGGCTGATCTCCTGTAATAGGCTATAATAGAAAAGTCTGAAAAATATGGATATTAATAATATGTATAACAATCACTTTGTTGTACACCTGAAACTTACACAACATTGTAAATCTACTATACGCCAATAAAATAAATTTAGAAAAAAAGTGGATAGGGTTTATGCAACAAGGAAAAACGAATCCTGTACAAAGCCAAAGGAAAAATGTGCAGAATACAGGAATGGAAAAGAATGAAGCATGCAAATAGAACACCTTGGCTTTATGGAGAGTATTTGTATAAAGATCTAAATCTAGTAGCATGAAAAGATGTTCTAGATATGGCCAGGTGGGAAAAAGCATGTTGCAGTGAAGTATTCTTATCATTTCATTTTTCACAAGCATGTCACTGCATGTGACTTAAAAAAGAAGGAATACACATAAAATGAGGTGCAATCTCCAGAAGCTAAAATGGCCCGGGGTGAGTATGACGTTCCATAACTTTTAAATTTTCTGTAATCAGGAAAAAAGAAACAGTTGAAAAAAAGTATTTTAAAGAAGCTACAGAGTTTGGACCTAATCTGGTAGGCAAGAGTGAGCCATGAGTAGTGTTTACTCATGATTTGAGAGGCCTTAGGAGCTTTCCAGAATGATTTGTAAATCTCTCAATAGCCCTTGATAGTGCCGTGCAAACATCTTCTGCCAAAACAGCATTTTCTCCCAGCAGGTGGGCCGGCAGCTTCCCCGGAGGTTTGCTGGGCCCTGAGACTTTGAAGAGCTCCCTTGGGTGACCTGCCTGGTGGATTCACAGCCGTTCATCACTGAGGGAATTAGGAGGATCTTAAGAACTTGAAACAAAACAGAAATAGCCTCAAGATTTTCTACATTTCTTTATGTTTAAAAAAGGAAGAGTTGAGAGGCCTTTGGAATTCAGTGTTTTCTTTTGAGAGCTTCCTGGTAATTCCCATCACAAAGCAGGGATGGAAGAGCAGGGCGAGGATGGGGAAGGAGGCTTCTCCCCAAAGGGCCTTCCCATCCCTAGATCTTACCCCCACAGGGCAGCTGAGAGGCTGGTAGACTGGCTCCCTTTAGTTTAGATCCATCAAATCCGCGAATTCAGCTGAGTCTCTTGGATGCAAAGCATGAAGAGGGGAGTGGTGGATTCCAGACCGGAGTACCCAGCTTGGGGCAGTTGGCTGATTTTAGGACACAGAGTGGTTTTCCTGTCTCCACTGGGCCATGTGGTGCACAGGCTGGATGCCTCCTCCAGGCAAGCCCAGCTTCCTCCTCCCATAGGCAGGACTGGGCGATCTGCCCACACAGTGGTAAGGAAGCTCCAAAGTGGAGACTCCAGACCAACTGGAGTGCTTACCGGGGGCACCCAGCACTGTGCCTTGGTGACCCTTTTGCTCTCTGTCTCCTGGGGTGGATTGGCTGGAGTGAGGAGAGACCCAGAGGTAAGAAGCTACAATTGTCCTTGTTGTCCCTCTATACCGGGCAGGACAACTTCCCCCTCCCCTAGCTTCACTACCTCCACCCACCCCACCCCTCCCCCAGCCCACGAAGATGTCCACATCCTAATCCCTAAGAGCTGTCCATGTAAATTTACATAGGAAGAGGAACTTTGGGAACATGATAAAGTTACAGATACTGCGATGGGAGAGTGAGAAGGAGATGTGTAGAGGAGCTGAGAAACAGGGAGGAAGAGAGAAGCGGGGGATTGAGGGAGAGCGAGCGTGGAAGGGAAGTGTGTTTATTCACCTGAAGATGCTGTGCTGCTGGCCTTGCAGATGGAGAAAGGGACACAAGACAGGGAATGCAGGTAGCTTCTAGAAGCTAGGTCACGGAGTCTCCCCGAGAGCCTCCAGAAGGAGTACAGCTCTTCTGATCTGGCCTGAGTTTAGGACTTCCAGCACCGTAAGAAACTAGATGGATGTTGCTTTACGGCAATGTTTGTTATCAGCAATAGGAAACCTCTTCACTGTGGTGGTTTGACAGTCAACTGATGCATCTACATCAGATGATTGAATGAATCACTTTAGGTGAAGTGGTGACATTTGACCCTGTCATCAACCCTGTGCTGTACCAAATCGCTTCAGTTATGTCCAGCTCTTTGCAACCACAAAGACTGTAGCCTGTCAGGCTCCTCTGTCCATGGGATTCTCCAAGCAAGAATACTGGAGTGGGTTGCCATACCCTTCTCCAGGGCATCTTCCCAACACAGGGATCAAACCTGAGTCTCTTAATGTCTCCTACATTGGTAGTTGGGTTCTTTACCACTAGCACCACCTGGGAAGCCTATCAAACCCTACTAAGAGGCTATTGCATTGGTCACTGGTGAAATAAAATAGCCACTATAATAACCCTTGCAGCTCTCAATTCCAAAACAGGTCCAGAACCACTTGATTGCCACCTGGAAGCTCAACCGACATTTGATCTTCTAGAGCATATCAAAGAGGATCTTCAAATTAAAAATAACTATCTTTTTCTTACTACCCAAGTAATGCAAGCAAAGATATGAGAAAATGCAGACAAGCACAAAGAAAAAAAACAACACAAATTGTTCATAATCTCACCAAGAGACCACCACTCCTTATACCACAGTTCTCTTTCCAGGGCTTTTAAAATAATTGTATACAGTTTTAAATATTAGTCATTTTAAATACATGCACGGCTGTAAAATGTTGACATGTCGTTAATATCTTTCTGGGGCAATGGTATTCATCTGCAGTGCTAGTTCTCCAAGTGTGAGCTGGGGATCCTGGGAATTCCAAGACTTGGAGTCCCCAAGACAGGTAGTTCCTGGGGTCAAAACCATCCTTACTTTAATTCTAATACCTTACTTGCCTTTACATTCTCCTCTCACATTAAATTTTTTTTAGAGAGTGCATAATATGTGGAATAATGAATATTTCTGAAATTTCTTGGTTTTAATTTTCAAAGTTTTGAAAGATGTAGCACACATAAGCAGAATAACTTTGGAGCACTCAATAATTTTCAAGAGTATAAAAGAGTCCTGAGAATACAAAGTTTGTAAACCTCTAATCTATAATACTATTTTTTCATAGCTGGTTTAGCCCTTTGCACTGGAGTATCATAATCATTTAACCAGTAAGTAATGCCAAGAATAAGATCCTTAAATTTGTGTACACTTAATTATTGCTTTCAGAAAGTTTTCAGAAATGGTTTTTGAAATATATACTTATTTACTTACTGTATAAAAATGGACTAATATCAATAATGTAATCCACCCCATTAGCCAGTCTGATAGGGACAGAGTAGGTGATTAAATAGTTAATCCTACTGTGTTTAGTTGCTCAGTTGTGTCTGACTTTTTGTGACCCCATGGACTGTACCCCGCCAGGCTCCTCTGTCCATAGGGATTCTCCAGGCAAGAATACTGGAGTGGGTTGCCATGCCCGCCTCCAGGGGATCTTCCCAACCCATGGATTGAACCCAGATCTCCTACATTGCAGGCACATTCTTTACCATCTGAGCACCAGGGAAGCCCAGTTAATCCCACTCAGTTCAGTTGTTCAGTTGTCTCTGACTCTTTGCAACCCCATGGACTGCAGCACGCCAGGCTTCCCTATCCATCACCAACTCCCAGAGCTTACTCAAACTCAGGTTCATTGAATCAGTGATGCCATCCAACCATCTCATTTTCTGTCATCCCCTTCTCCTCCCACCTTCAATCTTTCCCAGCATCAGGGTCTTTTCCACTCGGTCAATTCTTCAAGTCAGGTGGCCAGAGTATTGGAGTTTCTGCTTCAGCATCAGTCCTTCCAATGCATATTCAGGGTTGATTTCCTTTAGGATGGACTGGTTGGATCTCCTTGCAGTCCAAGGGACTCTCAAGAGTTTTCCAACACCACAGTTCAAAAGTATCAATTCTTCAGCACTTAGCTTTCTTTATAGACCAACTCTCACATCCATACATGACTACTGCAAAAACCATAGCTTTGACTAGATGGACCTTTGTTGGCAAAGTAATGTCTCTGCTTTTTAATATGCTAAGTGGGTCATAACTTTTCTTCCCAGGAGCAAGCGTCTTTTAATTTTTCATGGCTACAGTCACCATCTGCAGTGATTTTGGAGCCCAAGAAAATAAAGTCTGTCACTGTTCCCATTGTTTCCCCATCTATTAGCCATGAAGTGATGGGACCAGACGTCATTATCTTGGTTTTCTGAATGTTGTGTTTTAAGCCAACATTTTCACTCTTCTCTTAAACTTTCATTAAGAGGCTCTTTAGTTCATCGCTTTCTGCCATAAGGGTGGTGTTATCTGCATATCTGAGGTTATTAATATTTCTCCCAGCAATCTTGATTAAAGCTTGTGCTTCATCCAGTCCTGCTTTTCTCATGATGTACTCTGCATATAAGTTAAATAAGCAGGGTGACAATATACAACTTTGATGTACTCCTTTCCCAATTTGGAACCAGTCTGTTGTTCTATGTCCAGTACTAACTGTTGCTTCTTGAACCACATACAGATTTCTCAGGAGGCAAGTAAGGTGGTCTGGTTTTCTCATCTGTTGAAGAATTTTCCACAGTTTCTTGTGATCCACACAGTCAAAAGCTTTGGTGTAGTCTATCCCACTGCTGCTGCTGCTAAGTTGCTTCAGTCGTGTCCGACTCTGTGCGACCCCACAGACGGCAGCCCACCAGGCTCCGCCATCCCTGGGATTCTCCAGACAAGAACACCAGAGTGGGTTGCCATTTCCTTCTCCAATGCATGAAAGTGAAAGTGAAGTAGCTCAGTTGTGTCCGACTCCTAGCGGCCCCATGGACTGCAGCCTACCAGGCTCCTCCGTCCATGGGATTTTCCAGGCAAGAGCATTGGAATGGGTTGTCATTGCTGTCTCCAGTCTATCCCACTAGGGGATTGTAAATAGAAAAATATGGGAGACCCATGTAATTTAATGGTTACTCAAGAAAGCAGGTTTGCTTAAACACAAAACCATGCAACAAAAGCATGGGATGTGACCCCCAAGCAATAAAACACTGGTGGAATGAGCCCCACATCCTGCCCAATGAGCTCAGTAAGTTAATGACCCCTCGGACATGCTCTCTGCACACATAAAAAAGTAATTTGTGGACGTAGCTTGACAAAACTCCCCTGCCAGACCTGAGGGAGGAACTGATGATGGAAGCATGATGTCTACTCAAGAAAGACGAAGTTCTCCCTCTCCCCATTTTTCCTTTGATTATAAAACTGTGGCCTAGGGATGTGACACCCCTTTGCCCACTCTTTTGTAAGCCTTACAAGCGTCCTAGTCTAACAAAACACTTCTTATTCATCACTTTGCCTCTTTGTTGAATGCCTTCTGTGAAGAGAGGTAGATTGTGTACCGGAGCCCTTTGGAGCCCCGGAACGGCACCAAACGGTTTCAATCTTCCCTGGCCAACCACCCTCTGGACCAGCACCACGGGGCCCCCTGCGCTCTTCCAGCGCTGAGCACAGGGCCAGCGGCCCTCCAAGGGCGCAGCATCCAGTGCACTGAAGGCTCTACTGTTGGAGACACTTATTCAGGAGGTGAGGGCAGACCCCAGAAACCTGCTTTTTTTATAAGTCCTCCCTCTGACGTCAACCTTGGGCTCAGGTGTCAGCTGCACTGGGTACCGGCGAGTTGCCTCGATCAGTTGGGCATCCCCATAACCAGGCGGAGACCAGCTCCCTCCCAGGATGGCCGTGAGGACTCGAGGAGCTCGTGGACATCATGTCCCAGCTCCGGGACCAGGGCAAGTCGAGCCTGGAGCAAGAAGAGCCGGATAGCAGGGTCCGTGGGAACAAGAAGCTGCCGAGCAGGGGCCGGAGATGCTGACAGGGAAGAGGGAGAAAGGACAGAGCGCGTGGGCCCGGCGAGTGTACCCGGTCGGGGGTGTGGCCTCTGGTGGGCGGAGCGCTAGCGGGGCGGGACCCCAGGCACGCTGGGCCCGCGGGGGGGCGGGGCCTAGTCGGGGGCGGAGCCGGGCCGCGCACTGACAGGAGCGCGGCGGGGAGTGAGAGACGCGTCCTGGCGGGAGCTGGCGGCTGCCCAGGCGGGAGCCGAGGGGGCGGAGGGAAGCGGGGTGCGGGGGTGAGGCGGAGACTGGCCGGTCTCTGCCTCTTTCGGTGCGGCGGTTTGCGGGCGCCGCGCGGAGGACGGCGTGGAGGCGCGGCCTGCCTCCCTCCACAGCCCGCAGCGCGCCCGCTCGGCCGACCCGTGGGGAACTTGGGGCCCGGCGAGCTCGCTGCGCACGGTGAGCGGCGGGGGGCGGGCGGGGGCGCTGCTCGGGGTCTGGAGGCCGCGGCTGGGCCGGCGCGGCGGGAGGAGACGGGGCCCGCGCGGCCTGGGCGGCCTGCGGGGGACAAGACGGGCCAGGCGCGAGGCGTCGCTCCTCGCGGGCCTCCGGGGCCACTGTCAGCGCCGCCAGCCGGGCTGCGGCGCTTTGTTCCCGGGGCCCCGGAGGCAGCCGCTCCCAGCTGAGGAGCCGGCTACCTGCCTCTCGGCGCCTCGTTCACCTGGGCGCCCGCTAGGGGCAGCTCGGGGAGGGGCGCGGGGACAGCCGTGAGCCGGGGAAATACCACTGTTCAGTGGTTGGGGCTGATAACTAGTTCAGGAAGCTTCCATTTTCCGACGCCTTCTTGGGCCGCCACGAGTACGGGTCGGCCGCTCCGGGTTCAGTGCAGCGGGCGGCGGGTCCGACGGTCCTGGAGGGGCCCCGCTTTGGCTCCGTCCCCGGGCTTTCTCATCCAAAACCGAGCCGCCCGGGCACAGAGCCCCGGTTCTCTCTCCACCTTCTGTGGCTTTGCTTTATTGTTCTTCCTCACACTTAGGATAAAGGTTTACAGCGATCTGAAAGGCCCATAAATATACCTTTTATCCGTCTCACCTCACCTATTTATTTCATTGATTCCATTTTGAGTGTGTGTTTTAAACCCTAGAAAGTTTTATTTTCTCCTTTTTGAAAATTTAATGACCGTGTTGGTTGTTTTTACCACCGTCAGAATTTGTGCTAGTCTTTTTCTCGTTTTGGACTGTAACATCTTTTTCAGTAATTTTGAAGAATCTGTGGTAGTTAAGGTAAGGAAGTAAAAGAATACCGTCACATTTTGATAAATCAGAGTTCTTAATGCAGCCAATAATTTACTCTTCCCTTTGTTAATCGCTAAAGTATGTCAGGAGCAACTGCCCACTCCTTCCGTTGAGCTGCTTCATTCTAGCTAATTATGTTAAGAGACAAAATGAGGTAGTAATAAGTAACCACTGGAATAGTTTGCATTTTTAAATTTTATTTTAATTGGGAATTAAAATATCATTAAATGTTTTTAAAAATTTATAATGCAATATTAATAGTTTTTTGGGTTTTTTGACTGGCTTAAAGTTGAATAGTAGGCCTGAAACTAAAGCTGAATAGTAATGGTGTAATATTGAAACTACTTATTTGCTTTAACTTTCACAGTCACCATTTCTGGATAGTCTGAGGAATTTCAGAATTCTATACATTTGAAGATGGCTAACAAGATGTTACTATATAAAATTGTAACTTTTTTGAGTGTGTAAGTAATCTTTTGTTGAGAATAATCTTTATAAATGATCACTCAGAAGTCCTAACACAAACAACGAGTCTTAGTTTACTTACTTGTTTTTCATTTTCGTATTTGCTTTTACCTTAGTACTTGCCTTTGAATTAAAATTTTTTGTTTTTTTGTTTGTTTAGCTTCCTGGGAGTTACTGATTGTCTTTGAAGAATCATGAAGTCACTCTCTGTTGTTATGCTTACTCTCCCCATTCTGGTGTTCCTGACATGGGTCCCTATGTCACTGAGTTGTAACAAAGCACTCTGTGCCAGTGATGTGAGCAAATGCCTCATTCAGGTAGGACTAAGAATACTCTTTTTACTAATATTAAAATTTATTATATAGCAAATACAGAATGCAAATACACAGAGAGTGTCTATGTAATACAGGGTAAGAACCGTAACACTAGTCTGGGGTTTTGCCCCCATACTTCACAAACAAACTCAGACTCAAGGAGTTCAGTACAGGAAATAATATCCAGCTTTGTAAACAGGCCGTTACAAGGTGATGAGCTGTCTGTTCAGGTGAATTAAAGGGTTCTGTTGTACAATCGAGTTTACATAGCAAAGAGGCTCACTTACTATATTTAGAAAAAAAAAATTTAGCTAGTCAAATCATAGACAGACTGTTCTCTAAATATAATGTACTAATTGTCTGTTCTGTGTAACAAGTTACCCCAAACAGAGTAGCTTAATGCAGTAAACATTTATTATTTACACAGTTCCTAAGGGTTGGGAACCTAGGAGCAGCTGAGCTGGGTGGTTTGGGGCCAGGGTTTCTCAAGGTCGCAAGTGTTGGGAGAATCTGCTTTCAAGATACTTGACAGTGATCTCTCTCGGCCATCAAGGCAAGCCTTTCTGAAGAGAAAAGTAGGGTTGAGCGATTGGCTTAGTTCACAGAGCTAAAAAGTGGCTGTGGAACGTGGCCTGTGTCTGAACACGAAGGCTATGGTCTTTCCATATGCATACTGATTATTACTGTCCATAAAGTTTTGTTAATTAGTGGTGAACTTCACCTCTTATATAGCTGTTCTCCCTTTTCCCATCCTGTTAGACCATCAGCAGTCTTGTGCCTGTATTAATTAGCCTCTGTTCTAGCTGTTGGCTAAGAAATTCAGTGCACTGCTGAAACTACGTATATTTGAATTCTGTATGAAGTATGACTCAGCCAACTTGCCTGTACTCCTGATATGAGAGCACTTGTGCATATGTACTAGAAGTGATCATGAGTTTTGTAGATGAGAGGTATTCTGTGCTGATTTGTGATGTTTTGGTGCTCATTAATAGTTAACATTATGGGAAGCCTGGCCTTTCTGTGAGTGTGGTTACCACCATCTCATACTCCACATACCCTCCCTTTGCATTTTAAACCAAAACTTTTAACTAGAGAGGCTGGTTGGTTGGTTGTTCATTTTTTCTTTTTTTAAACTCTGGATGTTTTTAAATAGAAGAGAGAAGAATATAATGAACAACAGTAACCATCAGCAGTTACAGCAGTCATTAACCCAGGGCTTCCCTTGCCTCATCTCTGTTCCCTAGCACTGTTAGGGTCCCCATCTCTGTTAGTGTCAAGCAGACCCCTGACTTTATTTTATCAAATTCTAATGTCTATCTCTGAAAGATAAGAACTTGAACATAGCTATCAGCAATTTAAAAATTAAAAATAATTCTTTAATATCATGTAGCTTTATACCTGGAAGTTTTGATTTGACACACTGGCTTAATGGTGGCTGAAAATTTTGTAGTCTTCTCGTGAAGTCCAGCTTTATGCTGTGGTCATAGGGGAATCTGTGCCACTTCCCACATTGTTTCAATGTAGCTTCACTATTCACTATTAGAAATAGTCTCATAATAATTGCTATATTCATGTTGAGATGGAACTCTACTTAAATCTGAAATTATTTTTGACTCTCCAAGACTATGATTTCCATTATTCAGCTAATTAAAAATTGGATTTTATTTAAAGACCTTGTTTGGTAAGGCAGTATTTAAAGAAGAAAGCTTTTGGTTACTGTCGATAAATACTCTTAAAGTTTTTGTTTTGCTATTTAATTTAAAAAATCTGTAATACAAAATGCTTCCAAAAGTAGGTTAAAAAAAATGTGTAAAAACTGGAAAATCAGGTGCAGCTTCTCCTATTAAATGATGATTCTGGTAAACTCATTGGAAGAACATAGGACTCTTTAAAAAATAAAAAACACACACCACGGTTTCATACATGTGAGCATTTCTGATTCCTGTTCCTTCAGAGCCAGGAATCATCTACTCCTTTTCTGGAATAGTGGAGATAGCCCTTGGTAGTGTGTAGTGGCAGAGTGTGTAAGGTTAAAATGAGAGTCTTTTTATTGAGGATTTTCTTAAAACCTTTTCTATTGAATTTTAAAATTTTAGCAATAACTTATTTTCTGCTTGGTAATTTTTCATATTAACACTTTTACTTGTATCGAATATGCCATTTTCTCAGATATCTCTGAGAATTACTAGAAGTTTTATTGATGGAGATGGAGATATGTCTCTCCCCTCCCCCTCGACCCCATTCTGTTACCTAGGTTTCTTTTTCTTCCAAGATAATTTTTTTCTTTCAGTGTATGTTTATTTCATGCATGAGGCTTTCCTCAAATGTACAATATTCCTTTGATGTCTTTTATAGTTAAGAATGAAGCGTAAAAGTCTGATTGGCCAGACTGTTTGTGGCAGGGCTGGCATACATAGACTGGAGGGTATCACTTGAGGGTCAGAGAAGTCCTCGATGCTGGATCTGCTCTGAGGATGATCATTTTCCTGAAGTGAAGTTTTTGGTTTGTTTTGAATGGTTGATGTTTGTGCTGTTTGGGGTGGTAGTTGATTGGTAGATACCTGGTTCTTGTCATTTTTGCCCTTGTGTGGAGGATAGCCTGACTGGTCAGGTAGAAACTTGAACTTTATGCCCTCTTCTAGTCCTGTTCTCTTCACTTGAGGAATAGATTGGTTATTGACCTTTCACGTGTTAAGAATTATCAGCTGGGATCTTTGGGCCTCGTAAATGCTTCTCTTATAAGGGATCCCCAGAATTATATTCAAATTTGCATATGTACAGTTTTCTAAGAGAAGAGTCCCTAGTGTTCAGGAGGTTCTTAGGGTGGTTGACGGCCCTGAGAAGGTGAGGAATTGCTGGGGCTTTGTTTGCCATCACACATACTGAGTTATTAAAATTCCACGTTTCCACTCAACATAGATCAAGGCACATTGACATTTTAGATGGCAATGATAGCTTTTCTCCTTAAACTTGCAGAAAAACATGCACAGAAACAGAGATGGGAGATAAGAACTTTAAGGAAGGCCATGCTGTAGAAGAAACTTCCTCCTAAGAGGGCATTTAGCTTTGCTTTTTGTTCTTTTGGTTTGGTTTGAACAACATCTGTCGTGTTGAAATGATGTACTGTGAGGATAAGTTAGAACATTTGTTTATGTTTGAGCCCTCGGCAACTCATGAAACAACTAAATATAAAACATTTTCTGGAAGCTCAGAGTTGTGTAAATGTGTTTCACCAACACAGTCATTCCTACCCCTCCTACAAGTTGCTGTGTAGAAGGGTGGTCCCTGTGTAAGTATTTATCTTGTGCTGACAGGAAAGAAAGCTAATTTTAACATCAGGAAAGCAATATTGTCATCTTGGTATATTCCTTTGCTCATATAACGAGTGGTTGAGCTGTCCTCTTTTAGGGGAAAAATGGTAATATAAGATTTTGCTTTTAACAAAATCTTTCCTGTTTTTTTCTTCTGCCTTTTTGAAAAGAATACTTAAAATTTGGATCAATATTACACTTCTGCTGCTGAAATCTCCAGACCCTTTTTGTATTAAGAACTGAAAAACCCCTTATTGACTTATATTTTTAGCTAATATTTATGGTCATATTTAGGATGATATAAACATTATATTTCATGAAGCTATTCAAACTTGGGTTCAGAGATCACTGATGCATTCTTTTAGCACTTTGCCTGTTGTCTGAATATTTATTTTGCACTTTTACGAACTAAATCAACAGTCTGGTTTTTTTTATTCTACAAAGTTATTTAACTACTCAATAAATCTTAGATTATCTGAAACAAGTTGAAATTTCAAAGTAGTTTCTCACTAATAATTCTAGCTTTTTAAAATGTATTTCAAGTTAAAATTGTAAATAGTTCAGGTAACTTCAGGGTTTTCTTAATCACAGTAAACTAAAAAATTAACTTCCTCTCCCTTGTGCCTTAATCAGTGCTAATTAAATTCCATGTTTTTGCTGCAGTTATTTGGCTTGGTTACTACACTAGTAACATTTGCTGTAAAGTATGCAGTGTTTCTTCTTTCCTTTTATGAACATTACTATGTTTTCCCTTTTTTTCCTACTTCCCTGTCTTTAAAGGTTGTGACTCTGACTTATTTTTGTCCTGTTTTGCTTCAGGGAACGCCTCCTGAAAATCTTTGAAATTAATATCCAGAAGTAATAAGTCATACCTAATGTAATTTAAGGGAAGAATAAGTCATTGTTTCCCTTCAAAGCAAAGGTGCAGGGGACTTCCCTGGCAGTCCAGTGGTTAAGACTTCGTGCTTTCCTACATGCTGCATGGTGGGGCCAAAAAAAAAAAAAAACCACCCCAAAGATGAGGATTTTATCGGGACACTTGGAAGTTTTTAAATGTAATGTTCATAGGGAGAATAGTAAAATAACTCCCCATTCACCCATCACTCAGCTCCAGCAGCAGTGGTCAGCATATGGCCAGTCTGGTCTCTTCTCTACCTCCTCCCACTTCACCTCATCTGGATGATTTTAAAGAAATGCTTTGGGGTACTTTTGAAGTAGAATTAAAGTTTTGTTATGAGGTTATATAAAAAATGGGTGTAATTTAATATATTTTGGTAGTTCATGTATATACATGAACTTGTATGTTGATCTATTTAACCAAAAGGATAAATTCTGTTTTTGTAATGTTAGTAGTATTTCACTTAAGTTTATATTATTTTCAAGACAAAAGTTTGCCAATTAGAATTTAGACATGTTGATAAGATTTGAGTTAGATATTGCTGTCCCAAGTTTGAAAGTCTGTCTGATGTCCTCCTTAAAGAGTATTCGTATGTCAAAACAGATTTGTTGTAACTAACATAATTATAATTATGTTTATTCTTTCAAATAAAGGTTAATTATTTGAAGATGTGTTGTTTATATTTGGTTTTTAAACACTCATTTGACCTAAGTAAGGGTTGTGAAAATTGTGTCATCACAGGTACAGTTTGATTCCTTGTTGGTTACTGATGTTCCCACAGTGTTCATTTTCATAATTACCTTTGTTCTGACATTCCTGGGGGTTTTAGGTCATGATATTATAAATAGTTACGGTTTGTTTAGTTTAATATTTAAGGACCTCAGCTTATGTTTTTGAGTGTCTTTTTTTTTGTACTGTACACAATTAAACTGTATCTTAAGAAGTCCTACTACCTAAATTTAAATTTGCCTTGATAAAAATATTGTGTTCTCAAAGGGACGCCAAAAAACACATAGAAGAAGAAAAAGGAAAGGAAGCAATTTATAGTCCTGTTTAGAATCTAAATACTGACTACTCTTAATGTTTGATACAGTCCTTTTTATTCTATGTTTAGGTGATTTTTAACCCTTTAATATAGAATAAAGGTTATTGTATATTAATACAACTTTCACATTCTGCATTTTTCACCAGCATTGCTTTATGTTTCTTTGTTTTTTAAAAAATACATGTTAGCGAAATTTAGTTTGAAATTAAAATAGAGAAATGTATTTTCAGAACTATCTTTTGCGTTACTTTTTTTAATACCAGTTTATGTTATATAATGCTTTATACTTTTCAGGTCAGATTTGTTAAAATAATAAATTTATGGGCCTCAGTGTACTATACTGGTCCTTCAAAAATGAGATGAGGTATTCCTTAGTCTCCCAAAGCTTTTTGGGGGTAAGATTGGTCTCATCTGCTCATGTAACCACTACAGCAGTTGAGGTAGGGAGGATTTTCATCACCCTTAAAAGTCCCTTCGTGCCCAGGGAGTCAAGACTAACCTCCTCCCCATCCTCAGTACCTTCCCACCACTGGTTGATTTTTGTTCCTGTAATTTCACCTTTCCCAGAATGTCTGCTAACAGGATCGCACAGTGTGTTCCCTTTTGTAGCTACTGGCTTCTTTCAGTTAGTAGAGTGCTTCTGAGATTGACCATGCCGCTGTGTGTGTCAGGGAGTCCTTTCTTGGTCTTGCTGAGTGATGTTCTGTTGTGTGAATTTCTTCATCTGTTCACTCGCTGATGGACATGGATTGTTTCTAGTTTGGGGTGATGATGAATGAAGTTATTTACTTTCATGTATAGGTCTTTGTGTGGATGTATGTTTTCATTTCTCTTGTGTAAATACTTAGGAGTGGGACTGCCGGATCACAAAGCATCTGAGAAACTGAGACTTAGTGTGACATGCTGCCATTTGCGGGCCAGGACTTGAATCCAGACCCTACAGGGTCCAAGTCATTTGCTGTCCACTAGACTCTAATGCTGTTTCCAGTGATGATATTTCCCTGTTTTAACAATGGTGCTAACAAATCTCTCAGATTTTGGCAACAGTTAAAGAGTGGAGATATCTACCAGCGAATTTACATCAGAATATAAATACAAATTTCCCTCAAGTGACCAGTTTCCATCTCTGACCTGGAAGTATGGAAGTTTATAAAATGAACTCTTTCATAAAGAGTTTATAAAATAAAACTCTTTCATAAATAGTTTATAAAATGAAACTGTAAGTCTTGGCTTAGTCTTAGATGAATAATGCCCCCCAGTTTATTTTGCATAGAGGATTAAGATCTCGCCAGCACCTTAGTCATACAGAGAATAAGATTTTCCACTAAAGATTGAATAGTCATATGAAATCTGTCTTTTGGCATGAAAAAAATTGAAATTCTTTTTAATATTCAAGATTTTCACTGATACTAACATAGTAAAAATACATTTTAAATGATTAGACTCTTCCCACAACTTTTCATCCTGCCATGTTTTCATTTCATAGAGGCTTTTGAAGCAGATTACCAAATTATCTCTAAATACTCACGCTGGTCAATGTAGGCTAGCTCAAACATATAAATTTCTGTTTTCTATTTAGTATAAGGTTTCAGTTTTTTCCACTGTAAATGTGTTGAACGGTATGACCACCATGCTTTAAGAACACCTAGCGTGGTACTTTGCAGAGGTGGAGATGAATGCCCCCCTGGCTCTGGCTCGCGGAGGCCTTGGGGCTGGAGCAGCCCTGAGGCAGAAGAAGGACACTGGAGCCCAGTTGGGTTGGGTTGCTGACCCGCCCCCTCCAGCCTTTCATCTGGACCAGGAGCAGCACCCACACTTTCCCTGAGACTTGCAGACCAGGGAGGCAGTGATGTGATCATTAACTGGCTGAAGCAAAAACAGAATTAGGTATTAAATCCCAGCTCACTGGTTTTGCAGCTCATGCCAATGATACTTATTTTACCTTTACAAACAATGATTAAACTTGGGCAGTAGCACTTGTCATTGTATTCGAGTACTGAGAGTGAAAGATATAATAGTGCCTTCGATTAAACAACCTGAAGGGTTAGCTGAGTTTAATTATGGGCTTGTTCTAAGAAAGTAATAACTATAATTATTGAAATGCTAAATTAATGAGAAGCTTTATGTTGTTATTTATATTAATAAGCTTTATGTTTTAAAAGCAGGAATAGCGATCCAGAACCGGGGTCATATCTCAGCCACTTACTAATTGAATGATGTATAAATTCATAACATATAAAAAATAGAGATAAATAATAACTTGGTAAGGGCTTTATGAGCTTTAACATAATGTTTATAAAACTCTTAGCACAGTGCCTGTTAATGTTACATAAAACCCACTTAGGAATTCTGGGGGAGGCAGTGGTAGAACAAAAGTGGAGGCAATAGGTCAGGCTTTCTTTCCAGCTCTATGGGCATCCAGTTTGGTTGGGATCCTACATTCAGCCTACAGAGTGGTGCTCAGGGTTGGTCACGGGGCATTTAGTGAACTAGTAAATAGCCAGTCCACACAGAAATCCCACATCTCAGCACAACCAGCTCTCTAGTTAAGGTGGCGGCTTTGAAGTGAAAGTGATGTAGAAGGTAATCTTTCTGAAGCTGGTACTGGAACATGGACAGGCTGTGAAAGGGGTGAAGAATTTCAGAAGAAAAGGGAACTTTGTGCACTGTTGATGGGAATATTAATTGATACAGCCAATGTTAAGAACATTTTGAAGGTTCCTCAAAAAATTAAAAATAGAACCATCACACATCACATGATCTAGCAATTCCACATCTGGGGATATATTTGAAGGAAGCAAAAACCCAACTCTGAGAGGTATCTGCACCCCTATGTTCATAGCAGCATTACATACAACTGCCAAGATAGGGAAACCTCAGTTTCCACTGATGAATAAATGGATAAAGAAGTTATGGTGTGTGTGTGTATTTGCATATATTTGTATACATATATATGCACACACACACACAGGGATGTGGAATATTATTCGGCCATAAAAAATGAGGAAATCCTACCATTTGCAACAACATGGATGGACCTTAAAGGCATTGTGCTAAGTGAAATAAGTGCAAAAAGCCCCAACAAACTCATAGAAAAGGAGGTCATATTTGTGGTTGCCAGAAGTGGGATCACTGGGAGGGGAAATTGGAGGAAGATCAAAAGGTACCAACTTGCAGTTATAAGTAAGTCTTAGGGCTGTAATGTCCCACATGGTGACTGTAGTTACTGCTGCTATGTGACATATAGGAAAGCTGTTAAGAGAGTAGATCCTGAGAGTTTTCATCATAAGGAGAAATCTTTTTTTTTTTTTCATTTTATCTATATGAGATGATGGATGTTAGCTAAACCTACTGCAGGGATCATTTCACAATGTAAATCAAACCATCATGCTGTACACCTTAAATGTGAAAGTTTAATGTATGTCAGTGTTAATTACAGTGAGTGATGTATGTCAGTTACCTCTCACTAAAACTGGAGATATCATTTTGCAAAAAATTATGTCATATAAGAATGATGGATTGACTCTAATGGTCTAGAAACATAGTAAGATTAATTGGGATGAATATTGTACTATGTTTATATATATATAATATATAATAATATATATATATAATGTCACCAACTGGAGAAAGCCAAGTAAGCCATGTGTTTCCATAGAGTTTCCTTTAGGTTGGGTTTGTTAGCAGTGGCTCTGGTGGCCAGAGGAGGGATAGAGGAGAGGCTAAAGGAATTACCTGAAGCTTCATGTACAAAGCAAGCCGCATTAATTAGTTTCATGCAGTAACAAACCATCCCAAAGCTTTGTGACTTGAAACAATAACCATTTATTTTGCTTTTCTTTCTGTGGATCAGCAGCTTGGGCCTTTATCAGCCGAGTGGGTTTTCTGGGCTTATTCTTGTGGCTCTTGTCAGCTGCTGGTTGATTGGAGGATGGCTGAGCCGGGGTGGCTTCAGAGGGATTGACTTGTCCATGTGGCTCTCTCTGGGGCTTCACATGGCAGCTGGGCAAAATTCTAAGAGGAGTGGAAACACCCCAGGTCTCTTCAGGCCCACACTCAGAACTGACACTAAATCACTTCCACCAAATTCTGTTGATTAGAGCAAATTTCAAGATGACTTCCATTCAAGAGGTCTGGAAATAGACCCTTGTCTCTTGATCAGAAGAGCTGCAAAGAGGGTGACATGGGGAGGGGAAGGATTGTTGCCCATTTTGTAAACAGTCAGCCATGCCAGGCACGTTTAGCTTAATGAAAATAGCTGTTAAAAGATGCTGTTATTTACACTTTACATATTGAGGAGCCACAGCTCCCACTACAAGTCAACTGGCCATGCATTTGACAGTGAATCTAATAGCTGGAAAGTGGATTCTGTTCTTGTGGTGAGTGTGTTGTGTTAATATGGGTGATGAAGTTATAGGTTATGAAGTAAAATCTCTTTATTTTGTTTCAAAATAAAATAAAAGGATCCAAAATGCATTCATTGAATGTGTCCAAAAGAAAATCTGAATCTCCTGAGATCTAAGTAGTACTTGAATCTAATTCCAAGTATAAATATCTTATGTTCCTACAAATAGTTAATTATGTTAAATTTAAAAAAATAATGTGCCAAGAGTAAATTACTATAAATGCAGTTGTTATGGAGTGCTTTTTTGCTGCAAAAAAGTAGCGGTTTTAAATGTAGTTATTTGGAATTTTAAGTCTGAACGTCTGCTTCGTTTCTAGGAGCTCTGCCAGTGCCGCCCTGGAGAAGGAAACTGCTCCTGCTGTAAGGAGTGCATGCTGTGTCTTGGGACCCTCTGGGATGAGTGCTGTGACTGTGTTGGTAAGTTGATGTTAAGTTTGTTAATATTTCCTATCATAGAATCCTTGACTTTAAGAGACCTTAAATAGTATAAATGTATTTTGTGTACATAGACTAGGGTGTGTATAAGATATTGTAGGTATATAGAACATCATTGCATTTGCTTGTTTCGAATAGTATTTACATATATATGTGTTTGTATTTTTATAGAAAAGGTGTGGGAAGAAATTCTTGTGAAATAAGAGTAGAGGAACAAGCAGAAGATTCTTTTTTTACCCTTTATTTTTAATTTTTGTACTGTTTGTACATATTTTTTAAGTCATGCAAATTTTATTTTAATTTTAAATTTTATTTATTATTTTAAATGAGAGAGGTCAGAAATAGGTGCCTGGGGGCCAGGGGTTGGGGTGGGTCAGTCTTGGCAGAGAGCAGAGTTGTTTGTTGGTTTTTCTTTTGGCTGCACTGTGCGGCATGCAGGATCTTACTTCCCCGATCAGGGATCAAACCTGTGGCCCCTGCAGTGGAAGTGGAGAGTCCTAACCACTGAACTGTCAGGGAATTCCATTAGCTTTCATTTTAATTTCCAAGAGCCCTCTTCTGATTGTCCTTGTAAGGGGGCATGCTCTTGTTTTATAGATAGAATAGGTCTGCTGCTGCTGAATCTTCCCGGAGTTCCACGGTGGCATGGGCCTGAGGGAGACTGTTGCGGTGACATTCAGCTCTTGCACTCTCCCAAAGAGGAGTTAATGTTTCAGTGTCTTCTTCTCTTTTACGCTGTACTGAGTTCTGAGACAGCCACAGCCAATTTGCCTTTTCCTGCCCCTATATCTCGGAATCTAAGATAGTACCTGGAACAGTGTCTGGCACACAGAACACATGCCAATGTTTTGTGACTGTCAAATAAATGAATTCTTACTGCATTGTCCTCCCAAAATGGACAGTTTATTCTCTGCCCTTGATGGGTGTAGTTTTGTGTGTGTGTGTGATGTTAACTGAAATAAAAGAAGTTTGAATTGCTTTAGAGCATTAAATATAAGTTAATTTAGTATGTATAATGAAAGCAAAAAAGAGACAGTGGTATTAACCCCTGATAAACATGTAAAAGCATTCATCATAAACATGGAGGCCAAATACACGAATGTACTTGTATCATTAACTAAAATACTGTTTGAGTGAGAGAATGTGTGTATGTGAGAGAGTGTGTGTGTGAGAGAAAGAGGTTGTGTGTGTGTGTGTGTGTGTGTGTGTGTGTGTGTGTTAAGAGAGAGAGAGAGAGAAAGAGTATATGAGAGAGTGTGTGTATCTTTTAACCATCACACAATAGTGCCATTTGGCTTTTTCTAGGAAGAGTTCTTCCACTGAGAAAGATTAATTATACATGTTCATATCTCTACAATTTTAGAAGTAACTGGTGAGCTTCTTAGCTAGTTTCCCCCTCCAAAATATTATTTACCTTTAAGGATTTAATGACCGGTTTTCAACTTTGAGTTAATTCATTACATACCTTCATCTCTCATTTTAACTTCAGCTGCTGTTTCTAGCATAGAGTTTAGATATTCCAGATCTTTCTGTGCAGCAGTGCTCTCCTCCTTGTAGGCAGCTCTCCTCCAAGTTGGGCTCCCTTGGTGTTCTTTTCAGACCTATGGCTGCACCTCCCTTCTAAGTCGGGCCCAGACTTCTGAGGGGACCCAGATTAGAGGGGTCCCTTCTCCTACTGTGGACTTGAACCATGCACTTTGTCCAGCAAGCTTTCTCCTCCAGCAGCCTTGTGTAAGAGCATCTGTTCCTTTTTTCTGATTTTCTCTTAAGAGGAACTGCCATAGCTTATTTCATCTTTGCTGTTCAACATACTCCTCAGATGCTGTGGTGTTTAGATCCTGGATCTCTACCCACAGGCTTTGTTTTGGGTATGTGTGTGTTTGTTTTGTTTTTGCTTTTCCAAATATACACAGAAATAGAGAGCACAGTGAACTGCTGTTTAATGGTCCCCAGTGCCATCAGCCATGCCTGCTCCGCCCATCATCTGTCTGTGTGTCTGTCCCTGCCTTGTTTGTTTGGACTGTTAGAAAGTAAATACATAGTTTTACTGTACCTCCAAACTGCTTTAGTTATTCATCTGAAGAAAGAGTGAGTTTCCTTACATAACATAATATCAGTGCCGCAGCTAACATGTTTAACAGTACTTCTTCACGTCTAACACCCAGTCCTGTTCAGATTGCCCTAGTTGCCTAAGTGTTGTTTATTGCTGTTTCAGTCAAAGCAAGATCTATCAGAGTCCACTTAGTATATTTGATTGTTAGGTTTCTTTAGTTTCTTTTATTCTAAAAAAGTTCCACCTCCCCTCATCACCTTTTAAAATTCCATTGACTTGATGAAGGCACTAGAGAGTTGTGGTGGAAAATATGCCACCTTCTGGATCTGACTGAGAGCTTCTTGTGGTTATTTAACTTGTTGCTCTGTCCTCTATGTTTCCTATAGACTAGAAGACTAAAAGGAAGAACCTTCCCTTCTCCTCCATTTTTAAATTCATTTATTTATAATATAAGGACTCATAAATCGCTATTTTATTCATAGAGTGGTAATCCATTAATGTTAAAATTGTCAGTTTGGCATAGAGTGGTAATCCATTATTGTCAGTATTTATTTTAATGTTAAAATTGTCAGTTTGGCCAATGGGAGCCTTTTCAGGTTGCCTCCCATGTCTTTTGGCATGTCCCATCATTCATTAATCACTCCCTTACTTTCTGGCACAGAAAGGTGTGCCAGGGTCATTTTGGACATTCCCTAACCCACCTCTGGAGTCACTCTTTTCCCCAAGGAGCTTTGTTCCTCTTAGCCAAGTATAGGTATTTAGAAAACAAGATCTGGGCCCTTGGTGTACTCAATGTTACTAGGGTGTCATTGCCTCTAGGCCCTCTTAGCCAAAAAGCTAGGAAAGTGTCTGTGTACAATATTAGAAGGCACCTGACTTTACTATTTTGCAGCTTGGGTTTCAAGGCACTACCTAATAATATCTCATGACATTTCAATCAGTGAAAAAAAGAAATTTTATTCCCTTTGCCTTCCTTCCCATCTCCCCACACACACAACCCCCCCACCCCCACCCCCTCCGCCAGGTATGTGTAACCCTCGAAACTATAGCGACACGCCACCAACTTCGAAGAGCACAGTGGAGGAGCTTCACGAGCCCATCCCTTCCCTCTTCCGAGCGCTCACAGAAGGAGACACCCAGCTGAACTGGAACATCGTCTCCTTCCCTGTTGCAGAAGAGCTCTCACATCACGAGAACCTGGTTTCATTTTTAGAAACCGTGAACCAACCCCACCACCAAAATGTGTCTGTTCCCAGTAACAACGTTCACGCTCCATATTCTAGTGACAAAGGTAACTGCCAAAGTCGACTTTTTCTCTCTTGCCCCTCTTGCTTTCTGTGTGGTCTGTGAAGCCTGTTTTAACATCTTTTAGAGCAGCTTTTTGGTTTTGAGTGTGTACAGTCTTAAGTAAGTTCTGGACTTTAATAACCCATCCCTGAGTAAACAAGGAGTTGTTCTCACAACTCTTTCAGACTCTCGATGATAAAGCCTACACTGAAAAATAGATAACCTGGTTCTAATTTTATTTGCATTAGGTTTTCGTTGTTATTTTCATGAGACAGCAACAGTTGCTTACCTTATGCAGAGCTGTTCATCATCAGGTAACATCTGGAGCGTCCTAGGAGCCCAGGTTTCTGTAATAGCATTGATGTCATGAATGATGCCAGGCCATCAGCTCAGTTTTGTAATGAGCCAGCTGGTATTACAGGCACCTGATTTCCAGGTGTAGCCTGAGCCCAGCCAGTGGTCTGCAAGTGAGTGTTGTTGGTCAGCCAGGAAACTGAATGAAAGAGTGACATGTAAGACTTGGAGAAGCGTGTTTAGGAACATGTCTTAGTGAGCAGTCACACCTGAACTTTGGAATGTAAGAGGGATGTAACTTTCATAAAATCTGTGATGTTTCCAAATACAACTCTCCACACAGGTCCACTGTGGAAGGATAAGACAGGTTTGAGTATTACAGTTATTTCTTATAATCTGAGATGCGTTATGCACAAGCAGTATAGTTTATGCTTTTTTGTTTCCCTTTCTTGTTGTGCCCTCCATTACAAGCCTACCTATCTGAAGTAGTGTAAACTTCAGCCCTCAACAGTAAAAGCAGATCAGTTTTTGATAATAAAGAGTAAGAATCCGTAATTCCCCTCAGTTTAAAGTGCTTTATAAGACAAATTCTGGGTCTTGGGAAACTTCAGAAATGTACGAATATGTCTTACTACCACTTTCCCATTATTGAAATACAGATAATCAACATGCTAGATGTTAAATAATTCATAAGTTTTTCTCAAAGATTATTCAAATTCATGAACTAATAATAAGCACGAAGCTAATTACTAGAGACACCAACCAGGGTAATTTCTAACAACCAGTGCTGAGTTGTGCCACATTGCTAACCACAGTGCATCCTTTGAATTTCTTAAGTTTATATTATTGTAAATTGTCAGTATAAATTTGGAACAGTATTTCCCAAACTTGTTTTAGCTGGAGGATCCTCTCCTTATCGGAGGTGCCCAATGGTCTCCTTCCAGGTCAAAGTGAAATTTGAGGCAGCGGTGAGGGAAGCCCTCTGTGTCTGAGCTGGAGCAGGAGACTCCCTCCTCAATGTGACTACAGATGTGTTCTTTTCCCTGCACCTCACCCACCATCCTGGGCAGGCTCACAGCAAGAGAGCTTAGATAAATAACTTGTTAGCAGTGTTCGGCTAGGTATTAGAGCATTTCCTCCTTTTCCTATGCATTGCTCTGAAACCTTACTTAATCTTTGGTTTTTCAGAACACATGTGTACCGTGGTTTACTTTGATGACTGCATGTCCATACATCAGTGTAAAATATCCTGTGAGTCCATGGGCGCTTCCAAGTATCGCTGGTTCCACAATGCCTGCTGCGAGTGCATCGGCCCAGAGTGCATCGACTATGGTAGCAAAACTGTCAAATGTATGAACTGCATGTTTTAAGGAAGGAGAAGTTGTACAGACAGAAGCAGTTTCGTCAGAGGTGTGATATGGAAAGCTATTCAGTGATGTCTCCTGGTTGCATCCAAATGCAGCAGATTGAGAAAATGTAAAGAGTTTGGACCGAGTTACTTTTAAAGTCTGACAAATCGAGGGTTGTTCTGACTTCCAATTCTAACTGCTCTTCCTGCCTGCTGCTGGCAGGAGCCCTTTCTTCAAAACACCTACAGCCTTGGTCATCTGAGGAGCAAGTGCACAGAGAATGCCTGCCGAAAGGAGAAGCTTCTAACACAAAGCCTCTTGTCGTTTTCTGCCACATTCCAGAAGCCTCTTGTGTCAAAGGTTTAGAGCATGTTAATGAGTTATGATTTCTTCATTGTACTACTCCTAGGACGCTGAATTTTTAGAGTTGTTTGCCGTTTTCCACTGTGCCTGGTATTATTTACCCATTCTGTGCGTAGAGTAGATAGTCATATAGATCATTCTGAGATCTCACCGAAAGATCACCATAAAAGTTTAATTTGAAACCCCTTTACATTGGTTTTTGAAGGTAAACGCTTACTGTATTTTACAATGTAGAACTCTCTGGTTCTGACTCAGTTCTGCACTCCACATATGACAAAGCTGTAGGGAGAGTCTCTCCTCCTCTAACCCAGGCCCAGAGTGCTGGTGTGGGTCATAAGGAGCATCTTTACAAGAATTGCCTGGCACACCTGAGGCTTTGTGAAGAGGACGGCTTGGTAAGCAAGAAGGGAGAGCTTTTCTGACTTAAGGTACCAGTGTAAAGAGCTCCAGGAATGGGAAACCACTGCCACCTGGACTCCAGGGACACAGCGCCCCTTGTATGGAGATGGCAGCCCTGTGCTTGCTGGACGGGGAAATGAGCCCGCTCAGGCTTAGTGCCGCGTCCTCCAGTGGACGGGTGGTCGGAGGGGACAGAGCAGAGAATCCAGGTATGAAGGAGGAGGGTTGAAAATGCCTGGATTCTAATAGAAACAAACTTAAAACTATTTACATTCATTATTTTGTTATTTTGTAACCTTTCCTTTAGGTTTGTATCTGAATCAAGTGTTCTCCCTAAACATAGGCAATCACACACTAGGAGGTTAAGATTATGAACTGCTGCCTGCCCCCACCCCAACCCCCAGATAATTCTGTTCAAGACGACATTAACTCTAAATACACTACAGAACATTGTGTCAGTGAAGATAAGCTTAAATAGTATGTGCCCTTCTTGGTAATAAAATCTTGATCTTCAAGGGTGAAACTGAAACGTACATGTTTATGTTCAGAGACTCTTAGCTTTACAAAATTATTAATTTCTCAAATAGTATATATTTGAATTATAAATAACTTTCTAGGAATACCTCTTTGTATATCTAAATATTTTAGTATATAAAAATAGATAATGCTTTTCGTATTCATTATCTGAACAGTAGTTATAAGATCATATGTGATGTTATGATTAACTTTCATAAAATATAAAGACTTGATACCTTTTCTCTCTTTCAGATAACTCTAATGAACACTCAAGGTACTTTAGCCTTTTAAAAAGTTGAAATTTAGCTCATGGATGTATTTTTCAGATGAGAAAACATTGGGATGTCTTTTTACTTTTACCTAGAATGCCTCTGTTTACAAGTGCCTTGAAAACAAACATTAGCTCCCTTTCTTCACTAATAACTATAAAACCAAAGGTTTTATTGAACTTGAGAGAAAATTTTAAAGAAATCTGCAGCCAGCTGCTTCATTTCCACTTTACTGTTTTTCAGAGTCATTTATACTTAGGAATAGAGGAATGCTTTTGTGTTTATTGACAACATGCTTAATTTTCCATAAATATGTCAGCAAGCTTTTCTTTTAATTGCATTTATCTTCCTTTTTTGGTGTTCATTATTAAACTCTAAAATATAATATCACTTATTGGAAGAATAATTTCTTGAACCATGTTGTGTTTTAACTGATTTTTCTTATCACTATTTCTCCCAATAGAAATTATCCCTAAATATAATGGTAAGTTTTACATTCAAATTTACTTAACCTTTTGACTTACGAAGGAGTGAAAAGAAAGGATTCACCTAAACAATTCCGTTTCCAATTCTGTAATGTATTTCAGGTTTTGAACAATAGTTTTCCAAATTAAAAGTATAGCATTTGGGAAACTGATAGCTCTTCTATGATTTATACCATCTATTATCATTCTAAGCACAATTCACTTCTACATTGAAGCTCTGGTTTAAAAAAAAATCAAAAGTCATTTTGTTACCTTTTTTATAACTGATCCAAAAAAATTAAATCTTAAACCAGTAGGTGTTCTAAAAGTCATATATAAAAGTTTCAGTCTTTTAGTAAGACATGTCTGTGCTTTTCTGAGCCCCCCAGTAATATCTAATTATTACTAAGACTGTGCTCACAACAGTAGCACCAAATCAAATGATAATCCAAGTGCAGTAAGATACATAGATGCTATAAGAGAGCCATTCGTTTAGAAATATGATTTCTAATGTTTTAGAAAGCAAAATTGATAAAATGTTTGGATATTTGAATAACTTTACTAATAGAACAGCATCACAATAGAGAAAAGAAACCAAGACTTCTGGAAAATGAGGTAAATGTAAAAAGCCACATATTTAAAGTTTGTTTTTAATGAAATCTTCATTGAAGATTTTTAAAGTCTATTCTTTCCCAAGAGTTTATGTTTATTGTATTTTACATGATCTATGACATATAAAATTATGTATTTTTTCCTTTGGTTGTCCCTATGAACAAAAAAGTATTTTAATAAAAAATTGAAATGAGTGTGCAGTGTTCTTTGTTAATGTCGACGTGGCAAACCAGAATAAGTTTGCCATTTCTGTCTGGTGCAGTTATTGTTTAAGGGGTCAGCTGAGACATGTCACCCTCTCTCTGGACATCCCTACAGATCTGTTGAAACAAAGGCTCTTTCAGAAGTTTGCTCTCTGCTTTTTCATGGGCTTTACTCCAACATGGGGAAAACTTGGAATGAGATACATACATTCTCCTTGCCCTGCGGGCCTTGTGAAGCCACACAGCCTCATGTGAACTTCCAAGGGTTGGTCGGTTGGTCAGCAGGAGCACTGAGAGTGCCGTGGGTAAGAGGCCTACTTATCGGCCCCACCCTGACTCAACAGGCAGGGCTGCTGGCGCTGAGTGCCCTAGGCTTCTCGTGCAGTGAGGTCAGGGCTGTTCCCAGACTCTGCGTTGTGACAGCCTAGTGGAGAGGAAAGGCCCAGGGGACAGGCTGTCCTTGCCCGCCTGCTTGACATCAGGGGTGACGGACCTGAGGGGTAGAATCAATTTCAGGAAAGGTTATTTATTTGATCCAGAAAGCTGTTCTTTCGCTGATGGTGTCCAGGGCCGGCAGTTGTGAGGAGCTGACGTAGGGAGGGTTGGAGTCAGGAGGGGGAACCTCTGAATTTGAGAATTTGGTGGGGCGGACCCCAGGCAGCAGGCTGCTATTGAAGACCCATCAGCTCCAGGCCACAGTGCCCACAGACAAGCCTGCAGCTGCTGGTTAGGAGTTGTGGCTGTTGAGTTCTTAGAGGTTTTTCCTAACCTCCAAAAAATAAATTCACATCTTTTTATTTTGAAGTTGTGCTGGCAAGATAGAGGCAGCTACAACCCTGCCATCTGGCTTCTGAAATGAGAGCTTGAAGAGCAGAGATGAGGAAAGAAGGGTCTCCAGTCCTCCTGGTGCTGCTGGGACTGATGGAGGAAGCTGGAGAGTGCAGAGATGCCCCTCTGCCTGAAAGTAGCCTCCCTCCCCCACCCCACCCCCCATTCAGACATGGTCACCCCTGCAGTGTCTTGATGGTTCCTGCCCCTGAAGCTCAGTGCTTCACACTGAAGCCACGGCAAGCCTCTGAGACTGTGATCATCAGCACCTAATCCTAGCTCCAGTTCCAGGAGGAGAGCCAGGCCTCAGTGTTCCTGTGTCCCAGAGGGTTGAGGTGCCCAGGAGGAATCAGGCAGGCAGACTTCCTGCTTTTGTTTCCCAGAAGCCTCACCTGCCCCTGGGGATGCTGCTGTGGGGAGGGAAGAGAGCGCAGAGCAGGCTGCAGAGGGGTCTGGGCCTCGCCAACCTTGGGGCCTCTGCAGGCCCTGGATGAGGCTGGAGCTCTGAGAGGGCTGGCAGCTCACGCAGAGGGGCAGGCTCCTGAGCCTGCAGATGCCTCTTTCTGGAGGTTTCAGCTCTCATTGTTCAGGGGCCCCACACTGGCCCCAGGGCTCTGTGAGACACAGGGCAGGTGACAGCCTCTCGGGCTGACGTTGGTTGCCACAGAACTCAGGGTCAGACTTGATTTAAAGAAGTAAGGAAAGGAGACACTAGGCGCCCCTGGGTCTATGGCCATAACTCCCTAGCTCCCCAGCCTGTGGCCTCAGCAACCTCGTCATTCAAATTACCCCTCTCCTTTGTCCACCCCTGCTGGCTCGGCCCCCAGCACAGCAGCTTCACTCTACCCTTGGGTTTTGCAGTTGTTTCCTCAGCCACTTCTGCTGTTTGTGCAGGTTTTGGTTCCTTGTTCTGACTCAGACCTCAGCTAAGGCCTCTTTACCTCTGTTTCTAAAGCAGCAACCCCTCCCCATGACCCCCCTCCAGTTCCATTGTTTTAATAGGCAGTGACAGCACCCCCGAAAGTATCTACCAGTCAGTCTCTTGTTACTCATCTCTTCTCATCCAGCATTCAGAGCCCATGAAGAAGGGGCCTTGTTCTTCTGCTCTGTGGTTGCCTTAAACACAGTACCCTGCACCCTGGAGGCTGGCCCTGACTGGGTTATGGATGAATGAACTCAGCAGATCCTATCAGATGTCCGCTTAAAACGGTGGCTCTGCAATGGACTCAGATAAAGACCCGGCTCCTCAGCAGGCCTCTCAGGCCCCCAGTCTGATCCCACTCACCCCGCCAGGCTCACCTCATGCCTTTTCATCTCACCATCAAACAACAGAAAATCTGCATTAAAATGTTTTCACACCTGCAGTTTTTCATTTGAGGTCTGGCAATTAATATTTTTTATTTGCCTGCTAAGTCACTTCAGTCGTGTCCGACTCTGTGTGACCCCATAGACAGCAGCCCACCAGGCTCCTCCGTCTCCAGGATTCTCCAGGCAAGAATACTGGAGTGGGTTGCCATTTCCTTCTCCAATGCATCCATGCAAGCTAAGTTGCTTCAGTCGTGTCTGACTCTGTGCGACTCTATGGACAGCAGCCAACCAGGCTCCTCTGTCCATGGGACTCCCCGGGCAAGAATACTGGAGTGGGTTGCCATTTCCTTCTCCTTTATTTGCCTAACATGGTAAAAATTCTTACTAATATAATTTAGTAAATCAGTCAAGAAATAGTACTTTAGCCAAAGAACGAAAAGAACTTGTCTGAAAGCCAGTTTGACTCTCAAGCACGATACATTTTCTGAGGATAAAAAAAAATGTGCTTTGAGTTTCAATAAAGGATATTCTAAACATTAATCAACAAGGACTTACTCCTCCACTGCTACATCTGTTATTTTAAGCTTATTCATAATTCACAAGAGGATAATGCAATAATAATTTGTTATAATCTTTAATTTTATAATTTAGTAGGTGCTAACTCTGGGGCTTTCCTGGTGGCTTAGATGGTAAAAAACCTGCCTGCAATGCAGGAGACCTGGGTTCAATCCCTGGGTCAGGAAGATCCCCTGGAGAAGGAAATGGCAACCCACTCTAGTATTCCTGCCTGAGAAATCCCATGGACAGAGGAGCCTGGCGAGCTATAGTCCATGAAGTCACAAAGAGTTGGACATGACTTAGCAACTAAACACCCACCACAACCAGGTGGCTAACTCTTGGCCGCCAAAACATTTAAGAACTTACTTAGAGCCTATACTTGGGCCACAGGGAACTCAGGAAATACTTACTAATATTTCTACACTCTCCATGTTGAGTACAAACACCTGTGTTGAGTATTCCTTCCATCGGCCAAGTCAGATCCTGTATTCCCTGCCTTTGGACAGCGTTTGGGGTCATGTTCTATAGTTTTTGTAACATTTTTGGCTTTGCACTTGTTTAAGTGGCTTTTCACCCTGGCTTGTTGCTGAGATTTTCTTCCAGGTACTGCTAGTAGGTTCCTCAGGTTTGGGGGATTTTTTAAGAAAATAAATTGGAGTATTGATAATTAAACTTTTGAAACTTATGCCTATGGGCATTTGGGGAATAAAGCAAATACTTGTGGAATGGATGTCTGTACTGTTCTGGGGTACAGATCTTGCTGTCAGGAAGTGGTGGCATTTCTGAGTGTCTTTATTCTTAGGGTCCCTCAGCATGTGTATTAGTTGGACAGACAAGCGGGGCGGCCAGTCATTGAGGCGGCAGGCATACCACAGGTGTTTGTGGTAGGTTTTGCCTAAAGGAGCATTCCGACGCGTTTGATTCCAGTGGTTACATCTAGTCCCATTCCCACTCACATTATCCTTTCGGATAAACAAGCTCAGGTCCGTTCCCAGGAGACCTGGGTTGCTGGGAATATTTTCTGTTTGCTTCTGTAGCTGCTCCACGGGGCTGCCAACTGAGGAACCCTAAAACGTATGGTATTCTACAATGCTCACATTCGCTTGTACACATAAAATACCTGGAAGGATTCGCAGGATGAAAACCTTGACTGCCGCTGAGCGGGCGAACATGAGGCTGAAGGACAGGATGGGAAGGGACACGCCCTTTTATTCCCTGAACTCTGACCCATGAGCATGTGTTGCCTCTTCAGAAATACCTACCTAAAACAAAAATTTTCAAAAAGACACCGACAGAATTTTCCTATAAAATATTTTTCCTTAAAAAATCTATTCTGTCGCCCAGCAAAAACTGAGTCCCTCTCAATGACTAGCTACCTGATCTCTCATAAACAACATATGACAAAGACAAAATTCTTTGTCAGTGGGAGTCTTGATAGTAACTGAAAATCCCCCAAACTGTTGATCTAGTCACATTTCTGACAGACCAGTGACATATATTCATTTCTTAAATTCTAATAAGTAGTTCCAAACAGGATCTAAGATTTGAGCAAAAAGATTTTAAGACAGATAGTCCTATGGTCTGTGTTTTCTCTTACCTGGGATTTACTTCATTATCCTTATAAAGGACTTTAAGAATATAAAGTCAGGCCCAGTACTCATTTAAACAGCCACATCTCAACTTCCTTAAACTAATCAGAATAAACAAAAACCTCAGCAAGAAACTCCAAACCTTGATTTTAAAACCCCACGAGAATGATCTTTAAGAAGAATGTACTTTGATCAAGTAAAGCACACTGACCTAGGGCTCGCCTCTGCTGCTCCATCGACTGACCGGCTGTGGGACATGGCTGTACCACATCCCCTTCCCTCCAGCCCAGCACCGGGGCCTCCGTGACATTTTTGAGCTGGAGTGTCCTTGTCCATGCCTGTTTCCTAAAGCACCCAGCAACTTTGGCAGCTCCAGTACCCTTGCCTGGAAAATCCCATGGATGGAGGAGCCTGATAGGCTGCAGTCCATGGGGTCGCTAAGAGTCAGATACGACTGAGCAACTTCACTTTCACTTTTCACTTTCATGCATTGGAGCAGGAAATGGCAACCCACTCCAGTGTTCTTGCCTGGAGAATCCCAGGGACGGGGGAGCCTGGTGGGCTGCTGTCTATGGGGTCATACAGAGTCAGACACGACTGAAGTGACTTAGCAGCAGCAGCAGCAGCAGCAGCACCCTGGGGGGAGGAGGAAGCAGAGCCGTGTCATTGTTCCAAGGTGATTGCTAGTTTATTAAAACAAACCTTGTCTCCCAGAGTGTTTAAAACCCTCCTTTTATGCATCCTCTGAGTTGACCTACCAGGTTTCCTCCCAGGGACCTTCTGACATGAGTACAGACACAAAGAGCTCCTTCTACAAGGGCCCAGAGCACAGACTCAAGGAATCCCTGGGCTGTGGCAGGGCGCCAGGCAGGCTCCTCTCCAAGCTCCAGAAGGGGACCTGACCCCTTTGAAGAACACATACTCACTGATCAGGAATCTTGAGTGATGTTCAGGAGGTACAGGTGTTCGGCGACTCTGGAGACGGTATTCAAACAGCAAGGCCCCGGCCTTCCCACCGCCCAGAGGTGTGGGCTTTTGCGGCCCATCCTCGGGCACTCAGGTCTCCTAACAGCCATGTCTTTGTGAACAAGACTCTCCCATTCTTTTTCTCTCTTTGATTTCTAGATAAAAAGAAAAGGAAACGTCCACTGAACGTAGGGCAAAGGAGAAAACTATTTACTGCTTGATTTTCCTGATAGTAATGGATTCACAGAATGGATTGGCGGAGAGGGGCGATTGGGGGGTGGGGAATGATTAAATTATTTCTCGAATTCAGATGTTTCTCCTGAGAAATGGGGACAGACGGGTCTCGGGCTCTTCCGGATGCTTCCAATCCACACTGAGCACAGAGCAAGACAGCAGCGGGAAGCTAGCCTTGCTCCACACTGCAGGACAAGCGGTGCGTGAGGGGCGTTCACCTGCCGGTCTGAAGCCTGCGGGTGACGACCGCCCTCTAGGGGGCGCCACGGCATCATGCAGAACTGCATCCTCTCCCATCATCCATGATTAGGTCAACGTGTGTGTGCATGATCTGAGCACACCTGGGGTTGCTCTGCCGGTCAGGTAACCCTGGGACCCAGGTCCCATGCCGGCTGGACCAGGAAGCAGAGGTGTCCCACCTAAAGCAGCCTGCCTCCCAGCCGCGATCTGACGGTGAGGCGGACCCCACGATGTGGACCCCAGCTGTTCTCTCCCCGTGTGAGGTCCAGGAGCTGCTCGCAGTGGGGCCTAGCTGAAAGAGTGACGCCAGGAGGACCAGTGCAGCCCGGCAGGTCCTGTGCACGCAGGAATCGAGGAGGAACAGAAAGAGGTGTCACAGGCTGGCCAGTCACAAGACAGAGCGAAGCCCCCCATGGCACGGGCTCAGGCCTGCCTGAACCCAGAATGATCTCAGCCTCATGTTTTCTGCTTTTCCTGTATCCTTGTGCGGGACTTTTCTTGCAACAAGCCATTTTTCTTGAGAAATTTCAGTGAGTCTGTTCGTTAAAGCCCCAAATCCCAAGTAACCCAATGTTCTAGTGTTTTTTCTCTACCCACATGTACCTGTGTACTTTTTCTTACAGAACTGGGCCAATGAAATGTAGTCTTTTTTTTTTTTTAACTTGACAATATATTGTGGGAATTCTCATAAATATGGCTAAGGCTTTATAGAATTTCCTTGACAGGCACCCAGACTTCTGAACAGTCATCATCACAGCCAAGTCCAGTTTACTGCCCACCTACTGGAAACCATCTGCCACGAAACCCACCACCCCAGTTGGGTGAAGTTGTCCCCCCCAGAGTCCGTCCAGTCCCAGTCCTGGCCACTACCCTCACCCTCCCCTGGCCCTCCCAAGACATTTAGCTATAGTTCTCACTGTCTCAGGCCAAAACCAGTTTTTCAAGAGCAGAAACATATTGGAACTATCAAAAGAACATGAAATGAGCCACAGAGAAACATAAGCATAACTTCCAGTTCTACTTGTTTTGTGACATTTTTAAAAGAACAAATCTGTCATCAAGACAAGCTGAAACGGAAGCCGCGTCTTTTGGTATCAAGTGCTGCCTGTGCTGAGGATAGGCCTGGTGGTGACCTGGGCCGAGTGCCGTCCTGACCCCTGCATTTGTGGGACTGCCAGCATCACTAAACACCAAGCTCCTGTCGCCCCCGGCTCCGGTGCACATCCACGTTTGTTCCTGCCCTCCAGCCCTCTGCAATCTCTCTAGGGTCATCCAGATTGGAGGGAAAAACCTCCAAGGCTGTGGTGCTGACTTTGTCCTCTCCCGCATGTCTTTGGGACACAGCACGAGAAAGGGAAGGAAAAAGGTGCTCACTCCCCCTCGTGTTTGCACCTGAAGTCACTGGCCAGCCACCATCCTTCTGCCTACATGGCTCACGCAGCTGTCAGAACCGACTTGGCTGAACACTGAATACCTGTCGTTTGGCTGTGCGTTCATTATATCTTAAAATTTTTCCAATAAAAAAGTGAAACCAGGGAATAGTGGCACATATTATTCTGCCTAATAACAATAGCGTGTGTGCGTGCTAAGTCACTTCAGCTGTGTCTGAGTCTTTACGGCCCCCTGGACTGTAGCCCATCAGGCTCCTCTGTCCATGGGATTCTCCAAGCAAGAATACTGGAGTGGGTTGCCATTTCCTCCTCCAGGGGATCTTCCCAACCCAAGGATCAAACCCATGTCTCTTAGTCTCCTGCATTGGCAGGCGTGTTCTTTACCACTAGTGCCACCTTAGAAGCCCAATATCATTAGGGTGCAAATAAGTCAGCATTTCCCACGGGCTCCCCTAGTTGGCCACAGGGTCTCATGTCCCATCCTGGCCCCCTCCACCCCCCGCCCCCCACTCCCCCGCAGCTCTCACTTGGCCCAGGTGTAGCCACAGGCTGCTCTTTCTGCCTCTGGTCCTGGCACCTTCAACCCATCCTCCTTATAGTCACCACATGACCTTTGCAAAGTGCAAAATCTCCACACTTCTGGCTTTAAATCTACAGTTACTTTTTGGCTACTCCCTAGAGGATTAACAGCCAAGCTCCTAATGGTGTATAGTCCACCTCCGAGAGTGGCTCCTGCCCACCTCCCTAGGCTCTGCTGTCACTCCTGCTTGGCTCCCATCTTGTGCTCCAGAAGCTCAACTACATATAATCCTGCACATGTCCTGCTTGCCTCCTGCTGGACATGCCCTTTCCCGAATCAGCAAATTAGAACTGGTGCCAAGATAAACACATACTGTACACACAGGCTTCCAAAACCATGGACAAGTTTTATATTTTCACCTTAAATCAGGACACGTGCCCAGCTTCATCTGTGAGCCAGACAAGATGTGAAGATGGTGAGCTGGGTGGGGCCTCAGGCTGTGGTTTAAGCCGCAGCATTGCCTGGATGTCCTGGGCAGGTCACAAAGCGAGTCTGAATCTCATACTCTTTTATGTAAAACCAGGGTTACAAGCACCCGCCCGGAAGGAGGAGGAATCTGTGAACTGTTGGATGCAGAGAAAACTACGATCTTTTCAGTGCCACACAGAAGTGTTGTGAGCTTAAGGTGACCTACCTGCTGTGAGCCCAGGGACAGAAGCAGAATCTACAGGGTGCTGGGCGGGTGGGGGTGGGGCTTGGTGATGTTTCATCAGATGGGTTCTGTTGGAGAATGTCTTGAGTCCTGGGAAGAGTTGTCTGTGGCCAGCTCTGGCACATGAAACACACCGTTGGCTGTTCCATCAAACGTTCAATAGCAGATGCTTAGGATTCCTCTCCAATGGCAAATTTCAGAGCCTGCAGCATCTGCCCTCAATTACAGGTCATGGCGATGCCTGTCACATGGACCAAGTGTGTTCCAGCATGGACGGGCCTGTGGGAAGAACGTAGGACACTCGGTGGACAGAGCGCTGGACGTGGGAGAACTGGATTCTGAGCCCTCCTTTGCCACCAGCTGTACCTCTGTTCCCTCACTCGCTGGGACTCCAGGAAACAAGTGCTGAGGCCCTTCTTGTTTTTACAGTTATCGTGCTGCTGAGGCAGAGGTGCACAGTGTGCGCTTTAATTAGTTTAGTTTTGATTAGCGTCTGTCTTCAGGTGATTCCAGGATCAGTGGAGTCGAGTCACAAATATTGACTCATCTATAAGTATAGTCCAACCTGACATTCTCACCATGGGCGCCGCTGATGAAATATACCAAGTTCAGTCTACTGATTCCTATGTTGGTTTCTTAGGTGAAATCTCCTTTTCATGGAAGAGGTCCTCCGTTTAAAAGAATTTAAAATTAGTTAGAAACGAGTTATAGTCGTTGCCTCTGGGGGTGGGTCTTGACTGAAGGGAGGTAAGCATCGTGTTGAATCTTCCTGACTTTGCTTTCTACCTTCTGAATCGAGTGCTTTCTGTTATATCAGCTGTTCCTTAAAACAATCACATGAGCAGTTACTGATGAACCGGTCCCGTAGCTGAGACTTGCCAGGTGGGGGATGAAAGTGAAATGGGATTGGCCATGTATGGAGAACTGTTGGCTGGGTGATAGTTACATTGAAAGTGAGAGTGTTAGTCACTCAGTCTTGTCTGACCCTTTGTGACCCCATGGAGCCCACCAGGCTCCTCTGTCCTCAGGATTTCCCAGGCAAGAATACTGGAGTGGGTTACCATTTCCTTCTCCAGGGGATCTTCCTGACCCAGGCATTGAACTTGAGTCTCCTGCATTGCAGGCAGATTCTTTACTGTCTGAGCCAATGGTTTTTAAAAATAGTTTCAATATTTGTTTATTTTATGTATTTGGCTGTGTGGGGTCTTCAGTCTTCGTTGTGGCATGCGGGATATAGTTCCCTGACCAGGGATCAAACCCAGGCCCCGTGCACTGGGAGTATGGAGTCCCAGCCATTGGACCACCAGCAAAGTCCCTGGAATACGTTTGAAATGTCCCGTTTTATTCACAAGGAGGTATTGTGTAGTCTGCATTTATTTCACAAAGTTATAACGTGCAAGCTCAGTATTTACTTTCTAAGTTCATACTTCTTATGTGATATTTTTAATTTTTTTATTCAAATGTTGCCGTACTGTTAACAGAGGAAGGACTCACTGCCTGGCTGCACAGGAGTTACTACTGTGACACCAGCCTCGAGAAGAGAAAGGTTTACTGCCAGGTGGACCAGCATGGAGACAGAAGGCTCTCGAATCTGTCTCCTTGCTGGCTGACCCCACAATAAAGTTCTTTCTTTTCTCAAAAGCTGGTGCCATAACATTGGCTTCAGTGTGTCCCAGGCAGCAAGCTGTTGCCCAGGAACAATTTTGGCAACCACAAAGGGAGTCAAGTCTTGTGACCACCTGCCCAAGTCACTGTAGCCCCCAGTGGGCATGGGCCCTCACCACTGATCCTGACCAGCCAACTCAGACCGAATTTGCCTGGATGGTCCCTGCTTCCCCATCATGGTGCTCCAGGTTTCTCAGAGCTACTTTGCTTTTGAAAAGAACAGCTCCTGGATCAGCCTCGGGTGTCTTTGGGGGTGAGTATCCGTGTTAAAATGTATCTCTGCCTAAATTGTCTAATAACCTCATCGGGCTTGCAGGTTAGAGTCCCACCCTGGAGAGACAACATGATAGGTTCTCAGAGGGTCTGGTTAGAGTCCCGCATCCCAGGTCACAGTCCCAGCCTTCAGGTTTGTGCATTTGTCTGTGTTTGCCTATGTCTGACTTTTATTTGTTATGACTGGCCAATAGGCATTGCTTCTTGAATGACTTTAGTAAACCTGATGTTAATGAGAGTCCGCTGAGTAGAAACCTTGCTTTACGGAGGTGTCGGGCTTTCACCTAACCTAACATGATCACCTGGCGGGATTGATACAGGTGAGTATTTTTCTTTTGAATAGCTGACTTTAAATTCCTATTGTATATTATTTGTTTATTTAGTTTCCTGTGCAGCTTGCAGGATCTTAGTTCCCCTACCAGGGACTGAACCCGGGCTCTGACAGTGAAAGCACGGCATCCTGGACTGTCAGGGAATTCCCAGTACAGGTGTGTGTTCTTAGTGGAACCAAACCTGACTATCTTCCTGGGGTGAGAGGGTAGAGGAACAAAGAGCTAGGAGAAATCATCTATTTCCAAATGGGCGGTCACCATGGATTAAAAAGCACAGCTGCGCGTCTTTAGCGACTTAATGAAAGGCAGAGATTAAAGAGAAATGAAACAGGCGGGGCCATGTTATTAGATGAATAGGTATTTAAGGAAGATTGAGATTGTTAAGGCAGTAACAGAGCAAACAGGGATTTTATACAATTACTTTCAGTTGAAATAAAAAATACAGTTGTCAAGCTTGGCCTACATTTAGCCAAGGGTGAAACAAAAAAATCTTCCAAACACAAAACTTGTTAAGAAAAATTTTAGTGCGGTTGTTGAAAATAGCTTCTAAATGTTAAATATGTCTAGGGAGGGACCTGAGAAGGTCAGAGTGTTTTGAAGGTGGAGGTGATGTGCCTAACGCAGGTCAGATCTAAGAACCCTGTGGCTGTGGAACCCCATCACCAAGTGTGTGCTTTGCTCGGTACCTTTTCTGCTCTGTCTGTGTCTTTGCTGATTGCAGTGTGGCTCTTTTCACTGTGTGCTTTTCTTCTATAAGTTTTAACACTGTGTTCTTGTTCTCTATGACTTCCTACTATAAATGGCATACTGAAGTTATGGAAAAGAGAAAGATTTTCTTATGTAGTATTGCCGGGTCCCAGTGTCAGCTGGAGTTGGGGGAGGGGGGAATGGCCCAATAATGGGTCTTTGAATTATAATACTGTTTTACAATTACACTTGTGTTTGCAAAAGAGAGGAGAAATCAGATGAAATCAGCTTTATCCCCATTTCCTGCCAGGGAAGAGCCTTCATACGATGGGACACGTTTTGGGTTTTCCTCACTGACAATTTTTTAAAAATTGTATTGAAGTATAGTTGATTTACAATGTTGTATTAATTTCTACTGTATAGCAAAATGATTCAGATATACACACATATGTATATATATAGATATAGATATATTTTATATTCTTTTCCATGATGGTTTATCACAGGACATTAAGTATAGTTCCTTGTGCTATACAGGAGGACCTTGTTGCTTATCTTCACTGACAATTTTAACCCTTTTGTATGAGCTACACTAGCAGGTAGTTAACATTGAACTGCTTGTGTGCTTATATATATGTATATACACACCTGTGTGTAGGGGCTTCCCTCATAGCTCAGTCAGTAAAGAATCTGCCTGAAACTCAGGAAACCCGGGTTTGATCCCTGGGTCAAGAAGATCCACTGGAGAAGGAAATGGCAACCCACTCCAGTATTCTTGCCTGAAGGATCTCATAGACAGAGGAGCCTGGCAGGCTACAGTCTGTAGGGTTGCAAGAGTCGGAACGACTTAGCAACTAAACCACCACCATCTGTGTATATATGTACTTGTACGTATGGATGGATATAGGCTAAGTTGCTTTGGTCGTGACTCTGTGCAGCACTATAGACTGTAGCCCACTAGGCTCTTCTGTCCACGGGATTCTCTAGGCACGAAGACTGGAATGGGCTGGCGTGCCTTCCTCCAAGGGATCTTCCCAACCCAGGAATCAAACCAGCGTCTTTTAAGGCTCCTGCATCGGCAGGCAGGTTCTTTACCGCTGGTGCCACCTGGGAAGTCACACACACACACACACACACACACACACACACACACACACACACACACGTTAAAAAAGAAAGCTTGCTAGGAGGAAGAAACACTGGTCATGGTGCCAACAGCCACGGGCTCGATGGAGACCTTGGGCTGAGTGTGCTCCACCTGGAAATTGCCCAGACGTCTAGGTCACCTTGTCTGTGACTCTGCTGAGGAGGTGAAATGTTTTGTCATCTCCCAGGAAGAGTATACCCGTACACCCTCAGAAAGTAGGGGAGGGTTGAGTACCTCACCCCCTGTCCTCCTGAATCCCTCTCTTGGATTAGGCTCCGAGTCTAAGGCAGCCCCTCATCTGACCTTCTCTCAGGTGACACAGTCCCCTCTTCCACCCTCCTCACCATCTGAGGTGCTGAGTGAAACCAAGCCTGCACTCCCTGACTGTGACAGGCTGCCTCACCCTCAGCACACAGTGACTGTCAGGAGAGGTGACCCACTGGCTGCAGTCTTGGGGCTGCCAGGACAGACTGGCAGCCAGGTCACACACATGACCATCAAGCCACAGCTGTCGACAGTCTCCTGTGGGGAAGCTCTGCAGGGTCCCCTCCGCAAGCCCACAGCCATGCTGCTCCTCGTCCAGATCCTCTGTTCTCCTCACAGCCAAGCTGCGGACAGTCACCCCCGCGTCTGCTTGCTCCTTTCCAGAAACCACACTAGCAGACAGAATTGGTTGCCAAACCCTAAGCTTCTTGTTTGGCCTCTGCTTCGACGGGGAGTGAGAGGCCATTTTCCAGAGATCTGCAGTCCACAGACTGCCTGGAACCTGGGCTACTGACTCAGCCTTGACCTGAGGGCTGCTTGCTTGTATGCTGTCTAGTCGGCTGTGTTCAGAGGGGTGGCTCAGCCCTCAGAAACTGCGCTCAAGGGACAGACCCCGCTGTGCCTCGGTGCTCCCCACAGGGGCAAGGCGCCCCCTGAGCCGCGGATGAGCGCACCTGGCGCTTCCCTCCACCGCCAGCCTGAACGCTTCCCAGGTGCAGCCAACACCGCAGCTCCAGGCAGGCCTCGAGTTTCTGATGAGGTGATGGCTGACTTCGGCCCAATCTGCAGAGGTGGGCAGGAGACAGGCGTTCACTGGAGATGGTTGTTCCAGGCTGTTTTGTGCTTTTTGCTGCCAAGAAGTGAACTGTCTTGAGCACCACGGTAGGGGAACCCCAGTCGGCCTTCAGAGGATGGACTTGGCTGGAGACCACAGGGCTGCCCTACTGTTGGCCGACCTCCCCGGACCCAGTGTCACAGGTACAAGTTCTGGGCTCACAAGCCTCGACCTTGGTTGGTTTTTCCAGGTTGCTTTGTACATTTTTCAGCAGCAGGTCGGGGGAAGACCCTCAGAAAGCACTCTTCCTGCCTGAGGCAGGGTCTAATGACCTTGACTTACGACATCTGCTCCTCCTTCAGGCCTCCTGAGATCCCCCATCCCCACCATGTGAAGGGGTACCCTGCCCCTAGAGCCCAGGCTTCCACCAAAAGCCCTCCCAGGGCCCCAAGTCCTGCCCCAGCCCCATACCTTCCTTACCAGACAGTCAGGGGGAATTCTCCCCTCCATGAACCTGCCAGGGCGCTCAGGTCAGTCCAGGGGTCCTCTGCCCCAGGCTGGCCAATATCCCTGGAGACAAGCCAAGGTCACCCCTCCTTCTTTTAAAAATGGACTTCTGAGTCAAAGCTCGCATTGACTTTCTCTGTGACTTTCTCGCACTGAGGGTATTCCACGTCAGCATGTATGGAGCCATCTCACTCTTTTTAACAACCATACTTTGAAAATTAGGAGGTGCCTGTTGTGTTCTTTCTGCTGTTGTTTTTTGCAGCTGTTGATCTTTTTTTCGATGCCTTTTGAAATGTATTTATTCGTTTATGGTTGTGCTGGGTCTTCCTCGCTGTGTGGGCTTTGCTCCAGTTTTGGCGAGCCCGGGCTGCTCTCTCATTGTGGCTTGCAAGCTTCTCCTGGCGGTGGCTTCTTCTGCGGAGCACAAGCGCAGGCTTCAGCAGTGGCGGCCGGTGGGCTCAGCAGCTACAGCTCCCAGGCTCTAGAGCACAGGGTCAGCAGCTGTGGCGGCACACGGGCTTTGTTGTTCTGCAGCATGTGGGATCCTCTGAGATCAGAGTTAGAAGCCATGTCTCCTGCACTGGCAGGCGGATTCGGAACCACTGCGCCACCAGGGAAGTTCTGTTAACGATTTAGAATTAGGAGGCAGGTGATGTGACCGGGAGACTGGCGGGGCCTCCTGCCTGGACTGGATGTGTACTGATCTGTCCAACAGGAGCATCCTATAACCAGGCTGTGTCTTGGGGGTGCGGGGGTCCCCTAATACAGATTTGGCTTCTACATCTCTGCAGAGGAAGGTGAGGAAGGTTGTGGCCCTCCATTTCATTCTAGGTTTTCATGGCACTAGCCTATCACACAGAGAAGGCAATGGCACCCCACTCCAGTACTCTTGCCTGGAAAACCCCATGGACAGAGGAGCCTGGTAGGCTGCAGTCCATGGGATCGCTGAGTCAGAAATGACTGAGCGACTTCACTTACACTTTTCACTTTGACGCTTTGGAGAAGGAAATGGCAACCCACTCCAGTATTCTTGCCTGGAGAATCCCAGGGATGGGGGAGCCTGATGGGCTGCCAGCTATGGGGTCGCACAGAGTCGGACACGACTGAAGTGACTTAGCAGCAGCAGCAGGAGCCTATCACACCTTCAAAGATGTTTTTAATGATGTTAAATGGCCCTCCTTTCCCTTTCATTTCTCTTTCTCTTTTCTGAATCAAAAACAAACTTCAAATGTCTAGAGTAGCAGTTTCACCCAGTTCAATGCTTTTATAAGTGTTGGTGAGAAAGAAATTCCCAAAGCAAAACATGTCACAGTGATCTTTGTGAAACGGGCATGGTGGAGAGTGTTTTTCAAATGCTGGCGATCAGCAGAATTCTTGAAATAGAATTACAGCCTTTGAAATCATGTCTTATAATTAATTGTCCCAAGATCACAGCTGGGCTTTACTCTCACAGAACTTTCAAACAGCCACACGTATAATGCTACCTGGTGCTTTGTTTTTCATAAGAACAGCACAGAATCTCCTTTCTAGTTAGCTCGTGTATGGTTATTAATCGGACATGCAGTGGTCGAGTGTGAGGCTCAGGGCAGGGCCAATGTTCATCTGAGGTCCTGGCTCCCGCATGGAACTTCTCCAGGGCCGTGCTGCTCCCCAGCCTCAGACTCCACTTGTTCTAACAACTGCTGAGCTATCAGGGAGACCCCTGCACCAGAGACCAGACTCAAGGTCTGAATCTTCCTCAGGTTAGAAAGGAGATTTCACAGAGTGTAGTTCTTTTGGCAAATATGCTGATGTCATTTTAAAAATAATTTTATTTATCTATTTTTGGCCATGTTGGGTCTCTGTGGTTGCACAGGCTTTTCTCTAATTGTGGTGCACCGGCTTCTCATTCCAGGGGCTTCTCTTGTCATGGAGCACAGGCTCAGTAGTGGTGACACATGGGCTTTGTTGCTCTGTGGCATTTGGGATCTTCCCGGACCAGGGATCGAACCCATGTCTCCCACATTGGCAGTTGGGTTCTTTACCTCTGAGCCACTGATGTCATCTTTAAATTCTAAAATTGTATTTCCAAGTTCTCACCCATGTGGAGGTGACAGAGGACTCCTGTGAATGGCTCAGCTCACGGAGTCTGAAAGGGAGGAACTGATAGGGGAACAAGGGAAGCCTGAAAATTCTAGAGGGTCTCCCACTCTGAGGAGGGCACCCAGTGAGTCCTGGATGATGTCAAAGCAAAGACATCAAAAATCAGATTCGTTGTAGCAGGCAGTGCTTCCCAACTGAGAGTTCAAAAGATTTACTCGGTTAGAAGATAGAATGGCCACTGTTTCTATTTCAATTTTAAAAAACAGCACAGTATCTGCTTTTTAAAAATTTCAGCCTTAAAACAAGTTTGAGAGCTACCAAATGCTTAGGTGGTGCACAGACTAGCTGAGCTGGCTCTGTACCAGCTTCTAAGAGGGCTTTTTGAGAGGACTGTTAAGTCCTTCTCAGGCTTTTATCCTTCCTTTTGTGTCATTTACCTTCTGGAAATGAATCCCTTATCAGATGTGTGATTTGCAAATATTCTCTCCCATTCAGTGGGTTTGCTGTTTTGTACAGGGCGACAGAGGATGAGATGGTTGGATGGCATCACTAATGCAATGGACATGAACTTAGGCAAACTCCGGATGGTGATGGACAGGAAAGCCTGGCATGCTGCAGTCCATGGGGTCACGAAGCCTCAGACACTACTTGGCGGCTGAATAACAACAAAACAGCAAACCCACTGAATGGAAGCCCTCCAGAACCTATAGAGGACTCCTAAAACTTAATAACAAAAATGAAAAGCCTGGTTAAAAAAGGGCAAAGGCCTTAAGTGTACATTTCTCCAAAGAAAATATATGAACATTTTCCCCTAGATCTATGACATATTTATCTGACCACAATTTTCTTATGCAGCAAATCAAACTATCTCTAATTCTTCAAAAATCAGTGTTAAAAGAGGAAACAGTTTTTAAAAATCCAACTTGGTTTTTCATTTATGGAGGAAAACAGTCTTCTATTTACAATATATGATTTTTGAAAGAAAAATAACAAATAATTTGAAACTAAACAGAAAAATCATAAAAATAAACCAACTGATCTTTTCTAACCAAAAACTTCAAAAATTTAAGACAGCCACTTTGGCCTATTTTTAAAAATTTTATCTTATGGAAGTATAGTTGGTCTTGATTTAAACTGTGGTGCTGGAGAAGACTCTTGAGCGTCCCTTGGACTGCAAGGAGATCCAACCAGTCCATTCTGAAGGAGATCAGTCCTGAATATTCATTGGAAGGACTGATGCTGAAGCTGAAGCTCCAATACTTTGAGGCCATGGGAGACAAGCAACGAAGATGCTGTTACTGTATAGCAGGCCCTATGTCAAAGTCCTCCCCATCTAGTACAATTTAATTCTGCCTACGGCTAAATGCCAGCAAAGGTCTATATAGGCAAAGGTATGGTTTTCCAAGTAGTCATGTATGGATGTGAGAGCTAGACCACAAAAAAGGCCAAAGAATTGGTGCTTTTGAACTGTGGTGCTGGAGAAGACTCTTGAGTGTCCTTTGGACAGCACAGAGATCAAACCACTCAATCCTAAAGGAAATCAACCCTGAATATTCATTGGAAGGTCTGATGCTGAAGCTGAAGCTCCAATACTTTGGCCATCTGATGTGCAGAGCTGACTCATTGGAAAAGACTCTGATGCTGGGAAAGATTGAGGGCAAAAGGAGAAGGAGATGACAGAGGATGAGATGGTTGGATGGCATCACCCACTCAATGAAAATGAGTTTGAGCAAACTCCAGGAGATGGTGAAGCCTGGTGTGCTACAGTTCATGGGGTCACAAAGAGTCGGACATGACTTAGTGACTGAACAACAGTTGATTTACAGTGTTGTTAGTTTCAGGTATACAGCAAAATGATTCAGTTGTACATACATATACATGGTTTTTCACATTTATTTCCATTATGGTTTATCACAGGATATTGAATATAGTTCCCTGTGCAGTACAATAGGCCCTTGTTGTTTATCCACCCTATATATAATAGTTTGCATCTGCTAATGCCAAATTCCCAAAACTTCCCTCCCCTCTTCCCCCTTGGCAACCCCAAGTTTGTTCTCTCTGTTTTTGTTCTGTAGGTATGCCGATTTGTGTCGTATTATAGATTCCACGTATAGTGATATCATATGGTAGTTGACATTCTTTCTGATTTACTTCCCTTAGTATGATAATCTCTAGGTCCATCCATGTTGCTGCAAACGGCATTATTTCGGTCTTTTCTGTGGCTGAGTAATAGTCCATTGTGTACATGTGTGTCTCTCTATATATATGTATAACTATATATAGAGAGAGCACATCTTTATCCATTCACCTGTCGAGTGACACTTAGGTTGTCTCCATGTCTCGGCTATTGTGAATAGCGCTGCTCTGAACATAGTGGTGCGTGTATCATTGAATTATGGTTTTTTCCAGGTATATGCCTAGGAGTGGGATTGCAGGATCATATGGTAATTCTATTTTTAGTTTTCTGAGGAACCTCCATGCTGTTCTTCACAGTGGGTGTACTGATTTACATTCCCACCAACAGTGTAAGAGGGTTCCCTTTTCTCTACACTCTCTCCATTATTTGTCATTTGTACACTTTTGAAAGATTCTAACTGGTGTGAGGTGTTACCTCATTGTAGTTTTGATTTGCATTTCTCTAATAATTAGCAATGATGATCATCTTTTCATGTACCTGTTGGTCATTTTTATGTTTTTGGACAAAGTCTATGTAGGTCTTCTGCCCATTTTTCAATTGGGTTGTTTGTTTTTTTGTTGTTGAATGTGTATATTTTGGAAATTAAGCCCTTTTCGGTTGCATCATTTGCAAATATTTTTCCCAGTCCATACATTGTCTTTTCATTTTGTTTTCCTTTGCTGTACAAAAGCTTATAAGTTTGATTAGGTCCTATTTGTTTATCTAAGTGCTTTTCTATTCTCTTGTAAAAAAAAAGAAACATACCAAAAAAAAAAAAAAAAGAAATCTTTCTTCTTCTTAATAGACTTCTGAGCTAGCTTCTGTTTCCTGTATCTTACATCTTCTAACTTTTTGTGGGGAGGGGAGTATATGTTTAATTTTTTATTGCTTTTGTTTTTTTCCTCAAACTTTAAACTTTTTTTCTTGTATTGGGGCATAGCCGATTCTCATGTCTTCTTTCTTGGCTTCCACTCATCTCACTGAAGTGTATCCTCCAGAACCTCCTAAAAAGTAATATGTGGAAGGTACACTTTATAAAATTCTTCTATGTGTGCAAATATCTTTATTTTGCTTTCTTATTCAATGGGTAGTTTGTATATGGCATTTTTAATTGAAAATCATTTAAAATTAATGTCAAGATAGCTTGACTTACCACTGTTGCTCCAAAATACATTTTTCTGTTTATTTTGGCACTTTCCTTTTTGCTGTTTATTTTCTGATATTTCGGGGGATCCTTAATTGTTCATATTTACTCTCTGGATAACTATTATTCATGAAACTACCCCTTGTGAAGAGTTGTCATTGATTACAGGATGGCAGCAGAAACTTGCTGGTAGTCAATTTTACATTGATAAGTTTCTCTGACAGAATAGATCATTCTAAACCTAATGTACTGGACGCTCTGAGGTCAACAGGCCACAGCTTCTTCCCTCTGTAGGTCACAACGTTTTATTGAATAATAAGATAAATATAGTAACTGAGAATTCTGCTATTTCAAAACATGTTTCAATTCAGTTCAGTTGCTCAGTCGTGTCCGACTCTTTGAGACCCCATGAATCGCAGCACGCCAGGCCTCCCTGTCCATCACCAACACCCGGAGTTCACTCAGACTCAAGTCCATCAAGTCCGTGATGCCATCCAGCCATCTCATCCTCGGTCGTCCCCTTCTCCTCCTGCCCCCAATCCCTCCCAGCATCAGAGTCTTTTCCAATGAGTCAACTCTTTGCATGAGGTGTCCGAAGTACTGGAGCTTCAGCTTTAGTATTATTCCTTCCAAAGAAATCTCAGGGTTGATCTCCTTCAGAATGGACTGGTTGGATCTCCTTGCAGTCCAAGGGACTCAAGAGTCTTCTCCAATACCACAGTTCAAAAGCATCAATTCTTCGGCACTCAGCCTTCTTCACAGTCCAACTCTCACATCCATACATGACCAAAGGAAAAACCATAGCCTTGACCAAATGGACCTTAGTTGGCAAAGTAATGTCTCTGCTTTTGAATATACTATCTAGGTTGGTCATAACTTTTCTTCCAAGGAGCAAGCGTCTTTTAATTTCATGGCTGCAGTTGCTATCTCCAGTGATTTTGGAGCCCAAAAAAATAAAGTCTGACACTGTTTCCCCTGTTTCCCCATCTATTTCCCATGAAGTGATGGGACCAGATGCCATGATCTTCGTTTTCTGAATGTTGAGCTTTAAGCCAACTTTTTCACTCTCCACTTTCACTTTCATCAAGAGGCTTTTTAGCTCCTCTTCACTTTCTGCCATAAGGGTGGTGTCATCTGCATATCTGAGGTTATTGATATTTCTCCCGGCAATCTTGATTCCAGCTTGTGTTTCTTCCAGTCCAGCATTTCTCATGATGTACTCTGCATATAAGTTAAATAAGCAGGGTGTCAATATACAGCCTTGACGTACTCCTTTTCCTATTTGGAACCAGTCTGTTGTTCCATGTCCAGTTCTAACTGTTGCTTCCTGACCTGCATACAGATTTCTCAAGAGGCAGGTCAGGTGGTCTGGTATTCCCATCTCTTTCAGAATTTTCCACAGTTTACTGTGATCCACACAGTCAAAGGCTTTGGCATAGTCAATAAAGCAGAAATAGATGTTTTTCTGGAACTCTCTTGCTTTTTTGATGATCCAGCAGATGTTGGCAATTTGATCTCTGGTTCCTCTGCCTTTTCTAAAACCAGCTTGAACATCAGGGAGTTCACGGTTCACATATTGCTGAAGTCTGGCTTGGAGAATTTTGAGCATTACTTTACTAGCATGTGAGATGAGTGCAGTTGTGCAGTAGTTTGAGCATTCTTTGGCATTGCCTTTCTTTGGGATTGGAATGAAAACTGACCTTTTCCAGTCCTGTGGCCACTACTGAGTTTTCCAAATTTGCTGGCATATTGAGTGCAACACTTTCACAGCATCATCTTTCAGGATTTGAAACAGCTCAACTGGAATTCCATCACCTCCACTAGCTTTGTTCATAGTGATGCTTTCTAAGGCCCACTTGACTTCACATTCCAAGATGTCTGGCTCTAGATTAGTGATCACATCATCATGATTATCTGGGTCCTGAAGATCTTTTTTGTACAGTTCTTCTGTGTATTCTTGCCACCTCTTCTTAATATCTTCTGCTTCTGTTAGGTCCATACCATTTCTGTCCTTTATCGAGCCCATCTTTGCATGAAATGTTCCCTTGGTATCTCTAATTTTCCTGAAGAGATCTCTAGTCTTTCCCATTCTGTTGTTTGTTTAGACAAGTGAAATATTGTTTTCATGATACAATTTCCCCACCAAGGGACAAGGAAGAAAATACATGTTAAGCAACTTTTGGAAAATAATAAATATTAAAACAGCATAAAATGAATTTTAAAAATTTATATGGACATTGTATATCCTGATTTATAGATCTGCTTCTTGAGAGCAACCTTAATTGTTTGTATGCTTGATATTAGAGATTTTAAATATTAGCTTACTAAACCATGATTTCCAGTATTTCCCTGCTAGGCTTTCAAAAGTACATGTTTTTAACATCTAATATTTTTCAAAAGTTTTCCATAATTTTACTTTATTTTTGTTTACCAATAAACAAATTCTTTAGAAATGCTGCTTTAGGTTGGAGAGTCAAATATATGTTATAATTAGATAAGTGTCAATAGCGTAATGACTACTTGTTCCTTAATGTTTTTTATTCATACTCTTTCTAGAGCTTGACTAATCAGGCCACTATAGTCAGTCTAATCAGACTAATCAGAATATCCTATTCTAGAGAATCATACCTAACAGACATCACATTGACAGGTTGTTGTCATACATATTTCGTCCCGATAACTAAGTTTGCTGTTTGTTGAATTTTATGGACATCTTTCATGCCAAAACATAAAGATAGACAGACTTTAAAAAAATACATGATATTCTACTGAAATGAATATCATAATTGAATTAATCAATCCACTGTTGATGGGTCTTTAGTTTTTCCAGTGTTTCATTATTAAAAACAGTAATACATATGCATGCCACACTTGGCATCTTACAACCTTGGAATAAGTTTCCAGATCACAGTTTATGTACACTTTACATTTTGTTAGATGTTCTCAATTTCTCTCTCAGAAGACTGCTCCATTTATAGTTCCACCAAGAGGATAAGAGTTTTTTAGCTACTGCTTCAGCTTCTAGAAACCTAAAAAGTAAAATATTTAACAAAGGAACTCTTAAATATTCACTAGAGGGACATTTCTCATTCTTTATTTAGCAGAAAGACTCCTGGCCATTTCATTCAGACTCTATAGCCATGGCTTCAACTGATGCTTCTTTGTCATAATTAGACCCACACATTAACTTCCCAGGGAAATGGTAACCCACCTTACTTTTAAAAGCCTATGTAGCTCTAAAAGCTTTTCAACAGCCATAAGAAGAAAGTCGTTTTGATGGCAAACTTCAAAGCTTTGTTTTGGTTAAGGCTCTTTTCTTTTCTGTTGCAACCTCAGTGAAAAAATGGAATTCCTTTACTTGAAAACTCGATTTTCTGTCCTTAAAGGCACACTTCCATCAGCATCCCTGAATCCAACAGGATTGAGATGCTGCATTTATGATTAAGCCTGAGCCCTCTCCTCCTGTTTGGGAAGCTCTGCTGGCCACTGAAGGCAGGAGGAGGGGGAAGAATAGAAAAAGGTGTGTGAGGAAGAGGAGAAGGGGGATACCGCAACCTAAAAAGCAAGCTACTCAGAGCTTCCAAAGAACTAGGAGCTAAAGTGAAGGTGTTTGGTTGAGTCACAAATGGCATATCTGTGTGTCTGGAACAAGAGCCAGAACCCCAGATGGGTCAGTGAACCAGAAAGTCTAATGCGTCATGAAGCTACCTTGTGCAGTGTCAGCTATCCCAGGCGCTGTCCAGTCAGCCAGAGCTCAGGGCAAGGAGAGGCTCAGCAACTTGCCCAAGGCCACCTGTAAGCAGGTGGCGACAGATCCGTGCTCTGGCCAGAGTCTCTAACTTTTGGGCCCACTGAGCTGCGAGATGCCTACTATTTTATGCAAGTGCCAAAACAACCTTGTAAAGCAGTTGGCATCAAGAGTGTTTATGCAAATGATCTAATTGTGATACACTAGTTCACAGAGCAGAGGTCAGCAAAGCATGGCCCAGGGGCCAAATCCAGTGCTTCATTTGTTTTTCTAAATAAAGGTTTTGGGGGGAAGAGGAGTAGCCACACCCCTTTGCTGAGATGGTGTCTCTGCACGACAGAAAGGCAGCAGGGTTGGGTAGCTCCGAGAGAGACATGTGGCACCGCCACCCCCCATCCCCCACCCCAGAAACCGGACAACATTCAAACTCCGTTTTATTAAATTAAAAAAAAAACTGTGCCCCATTAAATCATCTCATTATGCCTGCTCCTTGTGTAACAGGATTCTGCAGTTTGAGACAGTATTTTGAGTATCCTTATGGATGAGTTAGAGTCATGGACAACAGTATAATTAGTCACTAATTTATAGTCTGTGGGGAAAGGTCACCCCAGCCAGTCACATGGAGGTCATACGTATGCCATGGTCTTGGAACTGAGAGGAGGTTGCTTAGGGGACTGTAGAAAACTTGCTGGGAGTTCTTTTTTTGAATATATATATATATACACATACATACATATATTTTAAATTTATCAAAGTACTGTTGATTTATAATGTTGTATTAATTTCCTCTGCACAGAAAAGTGATTCAGTTTTATATATTATAGTCTTTTGCATCTTCTTTTCCATTATGGGTTGTGGCAGGATATTGAATACAGTTCCCTGTGCCATACAGCACGACCTTGTTGTTTATCTATCCTATATATACTGGTTTGCATCTGCTAATCCCAAACTCCCAAACCTTCCCTCCCTTACCCTCTTCCTCCTTGGCAACCACACATCTGTTCTCTGTCTGTGAGTCTTGGTTTTGTTGCAGGTTCGTCGGCTGGTGTCGTAGTTTGGACTCCACGTGTAACATCGTGTTGTGTTTGGCTTTTTCTTCGTGCTTCACTTCACTTCGCATGATAGCCTCTAATCGCATGCGTGCTGCTGCAAGTGGCATCACTCTGTGCTTTTTCTGGCTGAATCATATTCCATTGTGTGTGCACCACATCTTCTTTATCCATCCCTCTGTTGACGGGCATTTAGATTGTTTTCATGTCTGGGCTTCTGTGAATAACGCTTCTGTGAACGTAAGGGAGCATGGATCTTTTTTAATTATAATTTTGTCTAGATATATGTCCAGGAGTGGGATGTCTGGGTCTCTGGCAACTCTATTTTTAGTTTTTTGAGGAACCTCCAGGCTGTTCTCCATAGTAGTTGTATCAGTTTGATTCCCACCAACAGTATAAGAGGGTCCTCTTCTACACACCATCTCCAGCAGTGTTTGTAGATTTTTTGATGATGGCCATTCTGACTGGTGTGAGGTGATATCTCATTGTACCTTACTTCTACACTTTGAAATGTAGTTGGACAGCTAAGAATCACCAAGCATTTGAGAAAAATATCTCATATGAAAGTCAGAGACCAAAACAAACACAAACAACAGCCACAAAACTAAAAAAAAAATCACAACCTGAAGAACAGCCATAGATTATGCAAGGAATATACACACTTTCACTAGTCTCTGGATGATCAGACAGGTTATTGCATCTCCAGGCAAGAATACTGGAGTAGGTTGCCATTTCCTTCTCCAGGGGATCTTCCCGACCCAGGGATCAAACCTGGGTTTCCCGCATTGGAGGCAGACGCTTTAACCTCTGAGCCACTGGGGAAGCCCAAGAATAGAATAGGATACCAAATAAATAATTAAGAGAAAAAGAATAACAAAAAAGGCAAAACAAAAAAAAGAGCCCTTGGAAATTAAAAGTATGAAACCAGAAATGAAAAGTTCAATAAACAGGTTGAAAACATAGTTGGAGAGGTTTCCCAGGATTTAAGTATAAAGACAAAGAGAAAACAAATAGAAAGTAAGACTCTAAAAGCAGAGGAGAAGTATGAAGACTCGATATAAATGAGAGGAGTTACAAAAATAAAGAATAGAACAGTGCAGGAGGAAAATCATGAAATAAATACAGAAAATGCCAACAACGGAAGTGCACAAGTCCTCAGTTTGAAAGGGCCCATTAGGCACCTCACCCACACAAAGAATAAAGCTAATCCTAGCTCAGTTTATAAAAACAGGAACAAAATAGAGAATTTTAAAATATTTTTTCCTTAGAGAAGGGGGAAGTTGAAGTTTTTTTTTTTTTTTTAACAAGGATCAGAAATCAAAACAGCATTGGCTTTTTTCATAGTAACACTAGACGGTGGGAAGACAGCAGCTAACTTGTCAATATCTGAGGTTAGACCTGGTCCAACCAAGTCAATTAATTGTCAGCACAGAAAAAAAGATAACTTTAAGATACGCAAGGTCTCCAAAAAGTGAATCTCCACACATCCATTCTCTAAAGGCTACTGGAAGATGTGCTCTGTGGAAAGGAAAGAAAACTAAGAAAGAGTAAGACCAGGAAAGAAGGGTTTGTTGTGGGCTGGATTCACATGTTGACCTCCTAACCCCCAGAAGCTCAGAATATGTTTGTATCTGGAAGTAGGGCCTCTAAGGAGGTAATCAAAGGAAAATGAGGTCACATGGGTGGGACCTAATCCAGCATGATTGGTGTCCTGATTAGAGGAGGGGACAGACACGTACAGAGGGACAATCGAGGACACGGGGAGGAGACAGCTGTCTGCACATCTCAGGAGAACCGCCCTGCACACACCCTGATGTCTGACCTCTAGCCTTCACGACCGTGTGAAACTAATGTGCTGCTGTTCATGCCACCCAGTCTGTGGTGCTTTGTCATAGCAGCCCTAGAAACTACTGAAGGATCCAACATAGCAAGACAAAGGGAAAGCCCAGGATGCTGGTGAAGGAATGCCTGAAGAGGACGGCAGAGGCCTACAGAGAGCAAGTCACGGAGACGAGCAGCTCACAAGTTCCTGAAGCAACAGACATCTGGGTGTTTACATACACAGAACACACAACTCAGAGGAAATTACCTGTAAGTACATTGAAAACTAAATAATCAATCAAAAGCAAAAAAGCAATCACCAATTCTTCAGAAAATAGAAGGTACAATAAAGGCAAGGCAGTCCTGGCTCATTACATGGCACACTTGAGATTAGCCCTGGGCTAGACTCAGTAATCCCATGGATGGAGGAGCCTGGTGGGCTGCAGTCCACGGGGTCGCTAGAGTCTGGCACGACTGAGCGACTTCACTTTCACTTTTCACTTTCATGCATTGGAGAAGGAAATGGCAACCCACTCCAGTGTTCTTGCCTGGAGAATCCCAGGGATGGAGGAGCCTGGTGGACTGCCATCTATGGGGTCGCACAGAGTCGGACACGACTGAAGCGACTTAGCAGCAGCAGCCAAACTCAGTCATATAAATACTGGGTCAGACCCAAATGATTGCATTGACTCTTAGAGAAATCCCAGCATCTAAAAGTATGTGATAACCTTCTGTGACATTTTCTAAAATTTCATTTTCACTTGTATCAATTATCCATACACAGAAGCTGTATACAGTTATAGGATAGACACTATCCAAGAATATTAGCTTAGTGGTGTGTCTGCTATCACATGGAGAGAGGCTGTCAGAAAATGAATCCAACACAAAGGAGAACCAAAAGATGGTAAGGGACAGTCCTCAAGATGCGTTTAAAGCCCTAAAGCCAGCAGTGCAGAGAGTCAGTATCTTGGACTTCTTGCTTATGTGTGTGAATAAATTCTCCTTTTTTGTTTAAGCAAATCTGAATTGGATTTCTATCACTTGCCACCAAAAAGAGTTTAACAGCCTCATTGCAGAAAAATTTATTAAGCATCTATTATGTGCCAGGCACTCTACCAGTCATCAGAAGTAGAATGGTGAACATGCTTAATTTTTGCTCCTGTACTTACTTCCACAGTGTTAGCCAAACCTGAGATACAGCTGGTTTAGCAAAGGTATCAATCACAGTGACTTATCACAGATTCTTGGAGGATATAAAATCATTCCTTAGAAGCCAAGGAGATTCAAGAGTTCTTGTCATAGTTTGCAAATAAATGGCACAAATTCTTTCCATTGCCTCCCATCTGGAGGTGGAGTCTATTTTCCATCCCTTGAGTCTGGGACTTGGTGTGTGACTTGGTTTGGCCAGTATCTCATTAGTAGATGACATGCAAATATTTGAAAAGTGCTCGTGCATTGAGAATGCAGCCTCACTGGGAAGCTGAGAGTCCGTAAGAGAGGCTCACCATTGTAGCTGCTCCAAGCGAGCCCACCTCCACTTAACGCTGACTACAGTCACAAGAAGAGCAGAAAACTTTAAAGCCATTAAGTTGTGGGGCAGATTGCTGCAAAGAGCAAAAATGAACTCATACAGTTCTGATGCTTATTTTATTCAGTTCAGTTCAGTTGCTCAGTCGTGTCCAACTCTTTGCAACCCCATGGACTGCAGCACCGCCAGGCTTCACTGTCCATCACCAACTTCCAAAGTTTACTCAGACTCATGTCCATTGAGTTGGTGATGCCATCCAGCCATCTCATTCTCTATCATGCCCTTCTCCTCCCTCCTTTAATCTTTCCCAGTATCAGGGTCTTTTCCAATCAGTCACTTCTTTGCATCAAGTGGCTAAAGTATTGGAGTTTCAGCTTTAACATCAGTCCTTCCAAAGAACACCCAGGACTGATCTCCTTTAGGATGGACTGGTTGGATCTCCTTGCAGTCCAAGGGACTCTCAAGAGTCTTCTCCAACACCACAGTTCAAAAGCATCAATTCTTCGGTGCTCAGCTTTCTTTATAGTCCACCTCTCACATCCATACATGACTACTGGAAAAACCACAGCTTTGACTAGACGGACCTTTGTTGGCAAAGTAATGTATCTGCTTTACCATACATTTCAAAAATATACAAGCAGAACATTTCAATCATGTAACAATGCTATGACCCAGTGAACTGTTTAGGAATCAAGACCCTAGTACCACTCCTGAGGATATAGGCAACAGGTGCTGAATTCTTTCACTCTGTTCATTGAAAGGTAGGGTTTATCTTTAGGATATTTCACTGAACACTCATATCTTAAAAAAATATAATGGCATTATTAAGATGTAGTTCACATACCATAAAATCAATCCCTTTAAGATGTATAATTTATGAAGGATTTCCATCTGTACTTCTGTATTTTTTTATGATGCTCTTGGTTTTGGTACCGGGGTGATTTGGCCTCCTAAAATAAACTGGGAAATATTCCTTATTTCTCTGTTTTCTAGAAAGTTATTATTAGGATGAGATGTTTGGATGGCATCACCGACTCAATGGACATGAGTTTGGGTAGGCTCCGGGAGTTGGTGTTGGAGAGAGAGGCCTGGCATGCTGCATCTCATGGGGTCGCAAAGATTTGGACATGACTGAGCGACTGAACTGAACTGAACTGATTATTAGGTTGAGGGTTCCTCCCCCCTTAAAATATTGATAGAATTCATCTGTGAAGACATTTGGACCTGGGCTTTTCTTTGTGGTAGGCTTCCCTGGTAGCTCAGCAGTAAAGAACCCGCCTGGGATGTAGGAGACGTGGGTTAGAACATCCCTGGGTTGGGAAGATCCACAGGAGAAGGGCATGGCAACCCACTCCATTATTCTTGTCTGGGAAATGCCCTGGACAGAGGAGCCTGGAAGGCTATAGTCCATGGGGTCACAAAGAGGCAGACACGGCTGAATGACTAATACTTTTTTTTTTTTCTTTGTGGCAATATTTGTATTTAGTGATTCGATTTTTTTTACCTCAATATATAGTTGTTCAGATTTTCAATTTTTTTTTAAATTTTGGTAATTAGTTCTCGGTAGGAATGCCTTCATTTTCATCTACCTTAAAAATTATTGGAATTATGATGCTCATAATACTTCTTTATAATCCTTTTCATTTCTATAATTTGTATTATCCTTTTTTCCATCAGTGTAGCTAATGGTTTATCAGTTTGATCTTTCAAAGAATCGGCATTTGGGTCCTTTTCTCTATGTTCTTATTTTTTTAATTCGATTTCTATTCTGATCTTCACTATTTCCTTGCTTCTCTATAATTTAGGCTTGATTCATTCCTTTTTTGCTATTGTCTTGAGGTGGAGCTTAGTGGGAATATAAACTGGTAATTTAAGTTTTTAAAAGACTATTAATTTCCTTCTAAGCACACTTTAGTGTGCCATGTCACTTCAGTTGTATCCAACTCTTTGTGACCCTATGGACTGTAGCTCTCCAAACGCCTCTGTCCATGGGATTCTCCAAACAAGAATACTGGAGTGGGATTGCCATGCCCTCCTCCAGAGGATCTTCCCGACCCAGGGATGGAGCCCCATGTCTCCTGGGACTCTAGCACTGCAGGCAGAGTCTTTACTGCTAAGCCGCCAGGGAAGCCCAAACACACTGATAGAGGCAATTAAATCTGATTCCCTTAGATTTGATGTTTTTCTTTTAATTCAATTAATTAGATATTTTCTAACTAAATTAAAATTAGGTATTTTCTAATTTTCCCTGTGATTTCTTCTTTGGCCCATATCTTATTTAGAAATATATTAATTTCTAACTATTTGGAGATTTCTCGGATTTCTTTTCTGTGGCTTTCTAATTTAATTTCTCCTTGTAGAAGGAGAACATATTCTGTATGTTCTTAATTCTTTTCAATTTGTTGACACGTGTTTTGTGACTACCATATGGTCTATTCTGGAGTGTCATTTGCACTTGAAAAGAATGTGTATTCTGACACTGTTGGATGGTTTTCTGTAGTTGTCAAGTATTACAAGTTGGTTGATGTTTGATGGTGTAAGTCAGATTTTCTATACCCTTGTTGATTTTATCTTGTCCAATCAATGGCTAAGATTAAATCTTCAACTGCAAATGAACGGTCAATTTCTCCTTTCAGCTCTCATGATTTTTGTTTTACATTTGTTAAGCATTTCTTTCCTTTTAAAGGCTATATAGTGTTTCACTTTATGTATGTAGCACATTTTGTTTACCCATTCATCCATTAATGGACACCTGAGTTGCTTCCACCTTTGAGTGAAGTCACTCAGTCGTGTCCAACTCTTTGCAATCCCATGGACTGTTGCCTACTAGGCTTCTCCGTCCATGGGATTTTCCAGGAGTACTGGAAGAGTACTACAGTACTTTCAAGAGTACTGGAGTGGGTTGCCATTTCCTTCTCCAGGAAATCTTCCTGACCCAGGGATTGAATCCGGGTCTCCCACATTGCAGGCAGACGCTTTACCCTCTGAGCCACCAAGGAAGCCCTCTACCTTTCGGCTATTGCAAATAATACCTCAAATATGGATTTACAAATCTCTCTCTAGTTTCATTTCTTTGGGGTATGTACTCAGAAGTGCAATTGCTGGATCAAGTGGTAGTTCTATGTTTAGTATTTTGAGGAACCACCGTGCTGTCTTCCATAGCAGATGCACTATTATATATTCCCTTCAGCCATCAAAGCCATGGGTTTTGACCTCCCACAGCAAATTGAGTCCATCCCCTCTGGGAGCAAAGCTGTTAGTTTTCTTGGCTAGCCCCACCTACACAAGTAAAATTTCAGTTCTGGGCCAACAGGGCAGCCTTGGGCAAGGTTACAGGTATCTACTCTTCCTACTAGAATCTTTAGCAGTTTTTCAAGAATAGCTGATTCTCAAATTGACTGTGTTTGATTTCCAATGCCCTGAAATGGTTGTGTTTGACAATTTTGTCCAAGTTATACTTGCTTTGTGTGCAGAGGAATTGTTGACCGTAACATATAACCATAGCTGAAAGTCTATTCTACAGTTTCTCTTCAAGTAGGAACCTGTATTAGTCAGGGCCTTTTAACATCATGTAAAACAAATCCAACAGAATCAGTTAGGACTTTTAGAATTTTGAGTTACAGAAAACTCCCCAATGTAAACTTGTTGAATCAACACAGGAAATTCTAAACAGTCTATAGGACTGTCTACAAGACCGGTCAAAGGGGTGAGGTTTGACAGTGCAGCTCTAATGGTGCAACAGGGCTCATTTGACAGTACTTACCTCATTTTCAGGCCCAACTGTTGCCTCTTCACCTAAACCTTTTCCCTCCAGATTTTCTTTTTGTAGGAGCAAAACAGCTGCCACCTGTCCAGACTTCACAAATGTACACCCTTCCAGAAGAGCAAGGAGGCTGCAGTTTACTAGAAGCCCCAATCCACGTCCCATTGAGTCTCATCAGGTTCTGTTTGGGTTACCACCTCTGAAAGGCTCAGCTACCAAAGGGGATGATTACGCTGCATGGCTTAAATGGGAGGAATGACTCTCAAGAGGCAACCAACAAATATGTTCCATAACCACACAGTAATTGCACTGGCTCACTTAGCTAGCTTCACATACTCAAAGCACTTCAAATGAGCTATACAAACCATGGCTTCTGAAGCTGAAGCCAGTCTGCCTAGGGCCAGCTCCTGGTTCCTCTCCCCCTGTTCCCCAACCCCCCACTTTTTTTAGCCTTTCATTGCTGCTGCAAAAATGCCTCTTTTTAAAACTATTTACTTATGGCTGTGCTGGGTCTTCGTTGCTATGTGTGTGCTTCCTCTAGTTGCAGCAAGTGGAGACTAGTCTTCCCTGAGGTTCACAGGCTTCTCATTGCATTGGCTTCTCTTGTTGCTGCAAAGCACAGGCTCTAGGCATACAGGTGTAGTTCTGGTGCATGGGGTTGCCCCGAGGCATGTGGGATCTTTCCCAACCAGGGAATGAAACTGTGTCCCTTGCATTAGCAGGCAGGTTCTTAGCCACTGGACTACCAGTGAAATTGAGAAAGGTCATATTCTTTGTGAATAACATAACCATCAATAAGATGCTACCTTTCCTCCCTTTTGTGTGTCCATGTAGCAACTTCCAACAAGGATTCAATAGCCAATATGGTCAGTGCCCATCCCTTGGCCCAATCAATGTTGCCAGAGGCAGAGTACTGTAATTGGAAAGATAAAATGCCCATCCCAGTGGACAGAGGACACCGTTCTGTTGCCAGAAGGGCAGTAAGAAAGCTTTTCAAAAAGTCAGAATACAATGGCTACCGCAGACCATCTTGGTCTGTTGTGGGCCAGTTGTGGGTCCTTCCTGGGCGTCAAGCCAAGGGGGCTGAACTTTCGAGTGGGAAATGCAGGGTACAAGGGAGGGATCTACCGTCAGACTTGAGGCGGGCTGATTTGGAACAGGATACGGTGGATCACAGAGGTCAGTCTAAATATGTAGTGAAGTTGTAGGAAGAGGTGCACAGGCAGGAATGGAGGTGATAGGGAAGGGCCATCTATCCCCATCTTGGGGCTTCCCCGGTGGCTCACATGGTAAAGAATCTGCCTGCAATGCGGGAGACCGGGGTTGGATCCCCGGGTCGGGAAGATCCCCTGGAGAAAGGAATTGACAACCCACTCCAGCATTCTTCCCTGGGGAATTCGATGGACAGGAGACATCCCCCAAGTCAACTGCCAAACTTTATAAGACAAGAACATTTGCAGGACAATTCTTGAAGCCTTTGCGAAGGGTTTCTGGAGGAAATGCAGTTATTTCCGTCTTCCTTCAGATCCAGTTCTGTGTGCACGCCTGCCGTGCGAAGGGCAGCTCTGACTCAAGAGCTCCTCGGTACAAGCTGCAAGGATCTAGAGAGGCTCTCGTCTACCCCCGTTTAAGGAACGCTGAGGCCAAGGCCGACACGAAATTCTAGCAGGTTCCTCTTTAGAAGCCCGGGGCGCTTCCTTTGTCCAAATCCCCAGCAAAAGTCCCCACCCCAAGCCAGACTCCCCACCCAGCCCGGGATGAGCCCCACCCCGCGGCTGCTGGGCTGGCCTCCGGGCCGGTTTAACTGGTTGGGACTGAAACCCGCGGTGAAGACGGTCTGCGCCTCGGGAGCTAGGGAACAGGCTATGCGGAGCGTGGACAGGACAACTCCTGCCCTTTTCCGGTGTTCGGCCGACTCTGCCCGCAGCAGTCCTCCCGGAGCCCGCGCTGGAGAGGTACGCGACCACCCGGTCCCAGACCACCGAGAACTGCGCAGGCGCCGGCGGAGCTCTGGCGCGACGCGTTCTCTCGCGCGCTCCCGGGTCTCCCCCGCGGGCCCCTGGGCCCGGCAGGCGTGATGCTTCCTGGATGTTGTAGTGCGCCTCCCGCGGAGGGCCGCCTAAGGACTGGGCGCTAGGTTTCCGAAGACTACTATTCCCAGCGTGCCCCGTGCGGGGGGTCACGGGGCCCTTGCCCTCACGGCCCCGGCCGTCTGCGCTGGGAGGAGGAGCCGGGAAGCTGGCTGCGGCGGGTGGAGGGAGTGCGCATGCGCGGTGGGCCGGCTCGCCCGGTTCTGTCCCAATCATTGTAAACAGGCGGAGGCTGGGGCGGGGTGGGAATGGGGCGACCGAGGCCGGCCGGGGGCGCAGCGCAGGAAGCGGCCGCGGCGGCAGCGGCGTGAGAGCAAGGAGGTGGCGGCTGCGGCGCTGGCGGTCGCGCGGCGGCGGCGGCGCAGGTCAGTGGCGGGCGGCGGTCGCGTCGGGGCCCGGTGCCTGCAGCCGTCCGCGCGCCTCCCCGCGGCGTCTGTCAGGCAGCGGGCCGGGCTCTCGCGGCCGGGCGGCGAGGCGGGGGCGTGGCTGCCGGGGCGGCGGGGCCGGGCGCTGGTCGGCGGCGCCGGCCCGCGCAGCCCATTCCTCTGCTCGCCGGCCGGGGCTCTTGGGTCCGGGCGAGGAGGGTGGAAGCCGGGCCCTTCCCCGGGGCGCGGGCCTCGGATGGCGGAGAGGGACTCGGGGTTTTACGTAACCGCGGCCGGGATGCTGGAGGGTCTCCGGTGCGCGCCCGGCGCGGAGGGAGGCTGGTGGACGCGGGGGTGCTCCAGGGGCGCCGACAAGTCCGAGCTGGGAATTCTTATCAGAACTCCTCGTCAGGTGCGCTTGTGCCCACAGGCTCTTGTGGAGGTCAACTGTGGGGTGGCTTTCGGGTTTTGTTTCTTGTTTTAAACGTTGTGAGAGTGAAACAGGTTTGCCCGCATACCCCGCACCCGAGCCTCCCTTAGTTCCTCACGCCCTTCGGGTTTGGGAGTCGTGACTCCAGAGCCTCCCCGCTGAGCAAGCAGAGGATCTTCTCCTAAGGCCTGGTTGAGTGCTCGAAGGTGATCAAGTGTTAACCCGAGCGGTTTTGACGGTGCGGGTGAAAGTGCTGTGGTTCGGACGCCGCGTTCACGTGGACGCGCCGGGTCAGGAGCCGGTCACCGCGGGTTGTGCGCCTGGAGCGGGCGGGTCTCCGCCCTGCGGCCCCGGTGGCGGTGCAGGTGCTCGGCGGAGAAGCGCTCACGTTCTCCGGAAGCCGCTGGTCACGGAGTCTTGTCTGGAAATGAGAAAGGTAATCCATTTTCCGCCTTCCGAATTAGCTTGGCCACTTGGTAACTCCTTTCTGAGTGTCTTCTGAGGACGAGTTAATTGCTGTCAGCTGTTTCGGCAGATGGTGCCGGCAGGAAGGAAGTTAGTTAGCAGAGGGGCTTCCACTTTTCAGAGTGACCCATAAAAGGAAGCGAGGTGGGCTAGCTAAACAGGAGCCGATGGGAAGTAATTTTTTAAACAGTATCTCGAAGCTGCGAGAGATAATTTATTATCTCGTTAAAATAGTATTGCTCCTTTTAGGTCTTCTAGGGACCATTTCTCCCTTGATTTAGAAAAATAGAAGTGATATCAGAAAGTGCATAATAACTTTAATTATGGTGTTTCCTTTACAAAGAGAGATTGGGCCCAAAATGTAACCCAAAAGTATGTTCTTTCTTTTTGGAAGAAAATCTCCAATAGAAGCTTTTGTTAGTATATGTAGAGGAAATAAGTAAAAGTGCAGGTCATTTAGTTTAATTTCTGTGTAGCAGGTACTGTGAAGACTTACAGATGGATAAGGTAGTGCCCCTGCCTTCAGGATGCTAAGACTATCTCTTACTTGAACTTCCATGAAGACTGTGTTTTTGAGATTGCTTTGACTGGAGGAAGGCCAGGGGCACGGTGGGTATACAAGGGAGGTAGTGGTTAGTTTTAAAGGGGCAGGGAGGAGAGTGTGGAAGGGGGCAGTGGTAGGGAAAACTATGGGAAGGGCTGAGAACAGTGAGGAGAGAGGCTCAGACAGGATGGGCATTTCGGTAGGAGGATCTGTTTGAGAAAAGCCAGGAGTCCAAACTTACAGAGTTAGTGTGGGATCTGCAGGTATGGCCCACAAGGGTGGAGGGTGGTGGCAAGCTGTGAAACCCAGGAGGTAGGCAGAGGCCAAATTAGGAAGTTTTGTAGACAGGTGAAGTAATTTCAGCTTTATCTTGAAGCAGACAGGAGTCACTGAGACAGGATAAAGAGGCCTAAGCCTCTCTCATAGGGACTACAGTTACAGAGTTACATTGTAACTCTTCCCTGTGTGTCAGGCCTTGTATTAGGTGTTTTAGACTTGATGTCCTTAAACTTGAAGAAGGCTTTGTCATGAAGGAGGCAAAAATTGCAGGAGAAGAGGTTAAGGCCAAGGGAAAGTTGAAGCAGAGGACTGTGAGGGTGGAAAGTCATTCTCTGCAGCTGTAGCATTGGGCTTATGGGATCAGTAGCAGAAGGTGAGGCTGCACAGATCGGTCCCCATGCCATCCTAAGGGTTCTCGAGGGCTTTTTCTCTTGGTAATAATAGAGCATATGGATTTTAACCAGGCAAGAGTCATAAGGTTTTCATTTTAGGACAGTCACTCTGGTCTCATACAGATGTCAGAAGGGATGGAGGGAGGACAAGGCAGGATGTAGGAGGACGGTGAGTAGTTTTTGTAATATTTGAGGTGACAGATAAGGGCCTAAACTAAGGTAGGGTCAGTGGAGATGCAGCTCCTGCTGAGTCGTTTCAGTCGTGTCCAACTCTGTGCGACCCCATAGATGGCAGCCCACCAGGCTCCCCCGTCCCTGGGATTCTCCAGGCAAGGATGCTGGAGTGGGTTGCCATTTCCTGCTCCAAAGCATGAAAGTGAAAAGTGAAAGTGAAGTGGCTCAGTCTTGTATGACTTGTAGCGATCCCATGGACTACGGCCTACCAGGCTTCTCCGTCCATGGGATTTTCCAGGCAAGAGTACTGGAGTGGGGTGCCATCGCCTTCTCCGGTGGAGATGCAGAGGAGTAAGTTAATAGCACAAATATTAACAAGGTAGAATTAACAGGATTCAGTGAGAATTGGATTTGGGAAGTGAGAGAGAAATAGTAGGACAAGATAACTGGATTTTAACTTGGGTGATTGAGTAGACAACAGGAAAGTGCACTGAGACAGGGAATTCAGGAAGATCCGCAGATCTGTGGAGGAACAGTACTTTGGCTTTTGGATACATTGAGTAGGAGTTACCTATAGAACATGCAGGTAGAAATGCTACAGGGTCAGGTGTGTGGGTTTGGAGCACACGGGAGAGGTCTTGATAGAGTCATCAGGATCTATCATAGGTGGTACCTGAAGCTTTTCATTAGGTAACACGGCATAGGAAGAGTTTCCGCATGGAGAATAGTTGCATTTGAAGCCAAATTGAAGAAGAACTGAAATGGGAAATTCCCGTGTGTTTAGAAATGTTGAGAAAATGGTTTAAAAGCCCAAATGGGATCATTTCAGAAGGAAGCTGTACTTGACAACTGCCTCTCCAGAAAAAAAATAAAAAATAAAGGAAGCTATATGTTGCCTTTGAGAACTTGAGGAAAACTGGGTTGTTGGGAGTTTGTTGAGTTTGATAACTGAGAGCACTTTCATAGCATCCTACTTAGTGCTATCATCTGGGGAGGGAGCTGTTCGATTGAATTGAGAGGTGTAAATGGAAAGTCAGAGTGGAGAAAGCCAATGTAGGTTATTTCAAGAATAAACAAATTTTCAGCTGTTAAGAGAAGAATAGGAAAAAGTGTTACCAGAGGTTAATAAAGGGATAGGAAGGAGCTTTTAAAGACCTGAGCCTGCTTTTTCCTTGTTGTTCAGTCGCTGAGTCGTGTCTGACTTCGTGACCCCATGGACTGCAACATGCCACGCTTCCCTGTCCTTCACTATTTCCCAGAATTTGCTCAAATTCGTATCTGTTGAGTCAGTGATGCTAACTATCTCTTCCTCTGCTGCCCTCTTCTTTTGCCTTCAATCTTTCTGAGCATCAGGGTCTTTTTGAATGAATTGGCTCTTCTCTTCAGGTGGCTAAAGTATTGGAGCTTCAGTGTCAGTTCTTCCAATGAATAGTCAGGGTTGATTTCCTTTAGGATTGAGTAGTTTGATCTCCTTGCTGTCCAAGGGACTCTCAAGAGTCTTCTCCAGCATCACAGTTCGAAAGCATCACTTCTTCAGCACTCAGCCTTCTTTGTGGTTTAACACTCACATTCGTACATGACTAATGGAAAAACTATGGCTTTGTCTATATGGACATTTGTCGGCAAAGTATGTATTTTCTTTTTAATACTCTGTCTAGGTTTGCCATAGCTCTTCTTCCAAGGAGCAAACGTCTTTTAATTTCATGGCTGCAGTCACCATCTGCAGTGATTTGGGAGCCCAGGAAAATAAAATCTGTCACTGCTTCCACTTTTTCCCTTTCTATTTGCTATGAAATGATGGGACCAGATGCCATGATCTTAACTTTTCATTCCAGTCCCAAAGAAGGGCAGTGGCAAAGAGTGTTCAAACTACTATAAAAGTGTGCTCATTTCACATGCTAGTAAGGTTGTGCTCAAAATCCTTCAAGCTAGGTAGACTTCAGCAGTACATGAATGGAGAACTTATAGATATACAAGCTAGGTTTAGAAAAGGCAGAGGATCACATTGCCAACATTCGTTGGATCGTAGAGAAAGCAAGGGAATTCCAGAAAAACATCTGCTTCCTCAACTACATGAAAGCCTTTGATTGTATAGATCACAAGAAACTGGAAAATTCTTAAAGAGAGATGGAAATGCCAGACCACCTTACCTGTCTCCTAAGAAATCTGTATGCAGGTCAAGAAGCAATAATTAGAACCTTACATGGAACAACTGACTGGTTTAAAATTGGGAAAGGAGTACATAAGACCGTATATTGTCATCCTGCTTATTTAACTTACATGTAGAGTACATCATGTGAAATGTCAGGCTGGATGCATCACAAGCTGGAATCAAGATTGCTGGGAGAAATATCAACAACCTCAGATATGCAGATGATTCCACTTTAATGGCAGAAAGCAAAGAGGAACTAAAGAGCCTCTTGATGAGGGTGAAAGAGGAGCGTGAAATTGCTGGATTTTTCCTTATGTTACTTTTCTTGAGATATCCATATCACATAAAATTGATCCTTCTAAAGTGTACAATTCAATTTAAAGTGTTTTTAGTGTGTATGGGGTGCAGTCACTCCTACAATCAATTTTAGAATCTTTCATTTCTGCTCTTCTTCATTATCAGCCACTCACCATTCTTCCTGCTCCCACTCACTAGCAACCGCTAATCTGCTTCTGCCCTGTGGGTTTGCCTGTTTCGGGCATTTCGCTTGCATGGAATCATATATGTGATCATCTGTGGCCAGGTTTTACTCAGCATCATGTTTTCAAGACCTGTCCATTTTGTAGCAGGTGTCGGGACTCCATTCCTCTTCATCGCTGAGAATATTCCACTGGCTGGAATATTCCACATTTTGTTTATTCATAAGTTGTTGAACGTTTATGTTCTTGCTGCGTTACGGCCATTTTGAATAGTGCTGATGTGAATAATCGTTTGCAGCGTTTTTTGCAGATACATGTTTTCATTGTTCCTGGGTACATACCTAAGAGTAGAATGGGCCAGATCATGTAGTGACTTTTATGTTGGAACAGTTTGAGGAACTTCTAAACTGTTTCCCAAAGCAGCTGCACCACTTCACTCTCCAGTGTAAAGATTCTCATTTCTCCATATCCTCACCAACACTTGTTATTTTCTGGTTTTTGAAAATGTGAGCTATCCTGGTAAATGTGAATTGGTAACTTATTGTGGGTTTGATTTGCATTTATTTCGCTGGTGGCTGATGATGTTGAACTTCTTTTCATGTGCTTATTGGCCATTTGTATATTTTCTTTGGAGAAATCTTTATTCAGGTCCTTTTCCTAGCTTCGCTTTGGGTTGTCTTCTTGTTGTTGAGTTGTGAGAGTTCCTTTGTATATTCTGGATGGTAGACCCTTATCAGTATATGCTCAGTTGTTTACTACTGTTTTGCGACCCGGTGGACCATAGCCCACCAAACTCCTGTCTGGAATTTTCCAGGCAAGAATCCTGGAGTGGGTTGCCATTTCCTCTTATAGGGAATCCTCCTAACCCAGTGATCGAACCCACATCTCCTGTGCCTCCGGCATTCCAGGAGCTGAGCCATCTGGGAAGCCCCTTATCAGTATATGTGACCTGCAAATCCTTTCTTCCATTCTCTGGGTAGTCTTTTTTACTTTCTTGATAATGCCCTCTGATCTGCAGAAGTTTTAAATTTTGATGAAGTAGAATTTATCAGTGTTTTCTTTTGTTGCTTGTGATTTTGGCATCATATCTGTGAATCCATTGCCAAATCCACAGGTGTGAAGATTTACACTGTGTTTTCCTCTAGGAGTTTTATAGTTTCAGTTCTTATATGTAGGCGTTGGTTCATTTTGAGTGAATGTTTGTATATGGTCTGAGATAGGGCCTGTTTTTTGTATGTGGAAATCTAATTATCCCGTCCCTGTCTGTTGAAGAGACCATTTCTCCCGCATGGAGTAAAAATGGACGCATTTGTTGAAAATCAGTTGACCGTAGATGTTTGGGTTCATTCTGGACTCTTCAGATCGATTCTGCGGGTCTGTATGCTTATCCCGATGCCAGTGCCACATTGTTTTGGTTACTCTAGTTATGTAATTGCTTTTGAAATTATGAAGTGTGAGTCTTCCCCCTTTGTTTCTTCATTATTTTTGTGTGGGTATTCGAGGCCCATTGCAATTCCATACTGAGGCTCAGATTTCCATTTCTGTCATCTTAACAGTACTGAATTATCGCATTAAAAAGGAGTTTGTTTAGGTCTACTCTAATTTCTCTCGGCAGTGTTTTGTAGTTACAGTGTATGAGTCTTTCACCTCCTTGGTTACATTTATTCCTGTTTTATTCTCTTGGCTGCTAGTGTCCAGTCATTAGCAGACCAATAAGCTACCAGAACAGCTGTGTATCTCTTGGGTGTAGCTTCAGCACTCAGCCACTTGACAGCTTTGGTCTTAGCCTTTGTTTCTGTCTGTGCAGACGTCAAGATCATCCAGAGGTGAGTGGGGAGGGCTTTCTCGGGTGCGATGAGCTCAATGAGATCCACCTAAGACACTTCTTAATCGACTGGTTTAAAGACAAGGAGAGAATCTTGAAAGTAGTGAGAGAAGTGGCTCGTCACATACAAGGGATCCCCAGTGTCATCCTCAGCTGACTTCTCATCAGAAACCACGGGAGCCAGAAGGCAGTGGGATGACACAGTCACACTGCTGCAAGGAAACAGGATCAGCCAGGAATTCTGTGTCCTGAGCATGTGCCTGGCGCTGGGCATCCACGTTTCTCCTGATTTCCAGGAATTTGTTGCAGCAGTTCAAGGTCGTTGTTCCCCAGAACATCTCCCTGCTCAGCCTTTCTTCTCATGGTTTGGAGGGAGTGTTCACTCCAGCTGTTGCCTGTTGCTTCAGGGGGCAGCACTGCTAACACCTCTCTCTGGCTGCCCCCTAGCAGGCGTAGCCCTGGGCATGGGGGAAGTTCTGAGGTAATTGCATTTAGGTGAGATAAGGCAGGCTGCTTCTGCAGGTAGGTCTTCCAGAGAGCCTGGAATAATAATTTCAGTTTGTTTGTGAATGAGGTTTGTTCAGCTGTGCCAGTGCTGGGAATGTGGGCTGTTATTTTCAAGGCTGCCACTGATCTGGGAAGCCTAGGATAGGATCAGAGTGAGTTAAATATCACAGAATCCTACGTTCTCACTAAGATTCAACTGTTTTTCCTGAATAAATGCTCCCTAAATTGCTGCAAGCTTCTGGTTAGTTTCCGGGGTTAACGTGGATTCTACCTGGTTTTAGTTGGCTCTTCTGAGGGTGAACTTTCGGAGTTCCTTAAGCTATCATTTTTGGAGAAGGAGATGGCAACCCACTTCAGTGTTCTTTCCTGGGACATCCCGTGGACGGAGGAGCCTTGAGAGCTACAGTCTATAGAGTTGCAAAGAGTTGGATACAATTTAGCAACTGAGCACTCAGGCTATCATTTTACCAACTTCCCTCCATCTGTTTATTTAGCACTCCATTCATTATTAGGCTGCCTCTGTTGTTATAGTTCACCTGAGTCTTTTGTAGACAGCATATAGTTGGGTTAGTATTTTTCTCTGTTCTGTGCTTTTTTCCTAAAGAATTTGAGGTGCTTGTAGAGATGCAACATAATAAAGGTTTTTTGGCCATCAAAAACGGTGCTTTGCTTACTTTTGTCTATTTGGGGGACAGGGTTTAACAGTGGATTTGCTAGGTGGGAGTGTTAATTTTTGGTGGATGCTGCTGAATTGCCTTCTGAATGAGCCTGTTTACACTTCTTCCAGCACCATGTGACTGTCTCACCACACCCTCCAGTGTTGGGCATCAGACCTGTTCCTCTTTAGAAAATCGGTGGGTGAAAAACAATCTTTAAATTCCGTTTTTGCATTTTAAAACTATTTGCTTCAGATTCAAATCCTCAACCGCTTTTTGTTTTTGTTTATTAGTTTGCAAAGTAATTGTCATGTCGAGTGCCAGTACTTTTTCTCCAGGTTTCTTCTTGGCTTCTTATATTTGTTTATGATTTTTTTTTAACAGTGCACTTATGATTTTCTGAACGTTATTAAAAATGGGAGTCAAGGAAAGAAAAAATAGTGAAATTCTTCCTTTTCTCACTTTTATGGGTGGAGGATATAGTTTATAAAATCTCAAGTTTTGTCCAGGAATTTAATATTGTTGCTTTTATGTAGTTATTATTGTTGCTGCTTACTGAGTACCTGCTGTAGACCACGAATACTGCTTTGTTTAATCTTGGCAGTGCTGTGGCAGGTCGGTGTCAATATTGACAGATAAGGAAACCCTGTCTATGAAGGGTGATGGTACTTAGACCCGCAGCTGTGCCACATTCTCTCTCCCCATCAGGGTCTCTCCCGATTTCTTTACTGAGGACTGGTGGCCTGAGTGAGCCATTAAGGATAACGCTGAAGAGATCACAACTTAATCTTTTCTGGTATATTCCTCCAGAGGTGTTTTATACACATATGAGCAAAGAATGTATAAACATGTATGCCCTCTGTTCTAAACAATCCTAGTGTAAATCGTGGAATGAGGCTTTTATTTTACTGTACACCAGGCGCTAGGTCTGTTTCTTTGCAGTTGATCAGTTTGAATGAAGTCCATCAAACTGATCACCTTAAAGGGTTGTATAGATATTTAAATGTGAAGCTTTTGCCTTAAAAGTAATTAAAAACAAAAATACTAGCTGAACAACAAAAATACTAGGGGAACTTGTTTGGAGTTGCTTTCAGAGTATACCTTGATAAAATGAAGCATGATCATAATCAGTTGGAGGCTAAATTAAATCAAAAGCACTGCAAATTGAGAGCCAGATTTGGTATTTGTATATATTATGAAATGATCACCACAGTAAATCTAGTTAGCATTCATCATCACACACAGGAAAAATTTTTAAAAATCTAGATTTATTTTTGTCATGTTTATTGCTGTTTTAATTTGTAATTCCCCAATGCTATATGATATGGAACATCTTTTCACGTGGTTATTTGTCATTTGTATCTTTTTTGGTGATGTTTCTGTTCTGGTCTTTTACCCATTTTTAAATTGTTTGTTTTCTTATTGCTCAGTTTTAAGAGTTCTGTGTGTATTTTGGATAATGGTCCTGTATCAGGTATGTCTTCTACAAATATTTTCTCCTAGTCTTCTCATTCTCGGCCTTCAGTTCAGTTTAGTTGCTCAGTCGTGTCTGACTCTGCGACAGCACGCCAGGCCTCCCTGTCCTTCACCACCTCCCGGAGTTCACTCAGCGTCATGTCCGTTGAGTCGGTGGTGCGGTCCAGCCATCTCATCCTCTGTCGTCCCCTTCTCGCAGTCTAAGTCTCTTAATTTTTATGTTCATTCTCCTACTCTTCCTCCTTCCCCTCTCCTTTTCTTTAGTATCAGCTAAATAAAATACATTGTATGTCTGTATATTTTGAGACTTAATCAGAATAAGGTTTTATCAGTTCAGTTTTTCCGGGCTGGTGTCTTTTTTGTCTGTGATATTAACAGCCATTGATCATTGCCAGTATCTATTTTTAAATTGCTTATTAAGTGGTGATAGTCTTTTATTTCTTTGTTTATTACATGGAAGATTTTGATAAAAGGAAACTTGGCTGAACTATACTTTGTATAGGAGGTTCAGAATAAATGCTCCCCCTCCTTTACTTGCCAGTTATTCCAAACAATTACAAGGTTCTCTAGTTCTCATATCCTCCAAAGTGATCAGTGAATTTTATTTTTAAATGTCCTCATGAACTCATGAATTTAAATATACTTGATACTTTAGTTCATGGCAGTTATTAATTTTATTGGTTCTTTGGCCAGTGGGAGCATCTTCTAGTTGACTTCTGAGTCCTTTTGTCTTGATTCCAAGCATCTTTCATTTCTTTTATGACTTGATATTTCAGCCTCATACATAACTTATGTATTTGACCTGGTGTCAGCCTAATGGAAATGTTTAATAGTATGTTAAATTATATTGTTAGGCTCACACAACTAAATACGTATTTATGTCTTAGCAACTTTCAGTTCAGTTCAGTTGCTCAGTCATGTCCAACTCTTTGAGACCCCATTGCCTGCAGCACACCAGGCTTCCCCGTCCATTACCAACTCCGGAGCTTGCCCAAACTTAGGTCCATCAAGTCAGTGATGCCATCCAAACATCTCATCCTCTGTCATCCCCTTTTCCTCCTGCCTTCCAACTTTCCCAGCATCAGCATCTTTTCCATTGAGTCATTTCTTTGCATCAGGTGGCCAAAGTATTGGAGCTTCAACTTCAGCAGCAGTCCTTGCAGTAAATATTCAGGGTTGATTTCTTTTAGGATTGACTGGTTTGATCTCCTTGTAGTTCACGGGACTCTGAAGAGTCTTCTCCAATACCACAGTTTAAAAGCATCAATTCTTCGGCACTCAGCTTTCTTTATAATCCAACTCTCACATCCATACATAACTACAGGGAAACCATAGCTTTGACTAGACGGACCTTTGCCTTTTCTAATTCAGGTTGAACATCTAGAAGATCACGGTTCATGTATTGTTGAAGACTGGCCTGGAGAATTTTGAGCATTACTTTGCTAGTGTGTGAGATGAGTGCAATTGTGTGGTAATTTGAACATATCTTTGGCATTGCCTTTCTTTGGGAGTGGAATGAAAATTGACCTTTTCCAGTCCTGTGGCCACTGCTGAGTTTTCCAAATTTGCTGGCATATTGAGTGCAGCACTTTAACAGCATTGCCTTTTAGGATTTGAAATAGCTCAAGTGGGATTGCATCATCTCCACTAGCTTTGATCCTAGTGATACTTCCTAAGGCCCACATGACAGGCAACTTAGCCATTTGAAAAAAAATAATACACATAAGCTGAAAGAGAAAATAATTTTTATCTTAAATAACTAAAATTAGTGGTCTGTGTGTGTCCCTTGAGCACTGTGCCGCTTATGATACTTTGCAATCAGGCTGAACATCACAACCCTTATTTCTTGTTCTCTGTTGATTTTTTAAAAACCCTTAGAAAACTCTGCTTTATGAAGGTATGCTGTTGAAGGGAATGTGCAGTTGAGTGTTGAAAGCCACCATCTTTTCTGGTAGCTGTGCAGTGTCTGACAGGTGTCGAGTAGCACTGTGCTGCCCTCAGTTTGAGCTACCCCAGACCCGTGGAGTTTGCTCGTAGTGCCCTGGATCCCTCTGCGCACTGTCGGGCAACAATGGACTAGATGCTTTTACCCACTTTCTATTGTAATCGATGGTGTGCATTTTAAAAATCATTAAATGAGGCTTATTGGGCTCCCCTGTTTCCAAGCTAAGTTCTGATTTAAGATTTATTTGAGATTAGATCATGTGATTATGAGATATGGCAGGAAAGATACCACCTGTCTTCCAGCCAAAGGATATACTGTTACTTTAAAAATGTGCTGTTTTACTGTTAAGTTCCAAATGATATTTATTATGTTTTTTAAAATTTAATTTTTATTGGAGTCTAGTTCCTTCACAGTGTTGCGTTTCTGCTGTACAGCGAAGGGAATTGGCTGTACGTATACACATACCCCCTCTTTTTTGGATTTCCTTCCCACTTAGGTCACAGGGGTTTTTTTTATAAGAAAATTTTCTTTTTGGTCCTCGGTGTTTGTGACTGCTGATGATATAGCACTTTGGATTTTGTGTAAAGGCAGTGGACTTTTCTCTCCATACTTATACATACATGCCCTTTGATTTGGACAGCTGTGTGCAGAGCTGAACTGTGTCCTCCCCGGCCTTTCAGCCCAGGCAGAGGTGGAATTATTTCTGGCTGCTAGATACTGTATGTTCTGGCTGCTCATTTCCTGACACCTGGAGTTCTGAACATCAGAGTTTTTATGTTCACCTAAATAATGGGCACAGTCTGTGCTTTGCAGATTTGTGTTGCATCCAGAGGTTGATTTCGTATTGCGTTATATCAGTTTCCTAAAATGTGAATTTTTCTGTTTTCTTGTTAACAGTCATGTAATAGTTATTGTCAACCTTAAAAAGACATTCGCACGTTCGTATTCATTATCATGAACTTTGGAATTTCACATCTTTTAAACTGATTTTGATAACATATATCGTAGAGATTTTTATTAATTACTCATTTACTTTTGGCTGTGCTGGTCTTCGTTGCTGTTCATGGACTTTATGTAGTTGCAGCAAATGGGGGCTGCCTGCCAGTGGTGCCTGCACTTCTCATTGCGGTGGCTTCTCCTGTTGTGGAGCACAGACCGTGGCTCCCGGGCTCTAGAGCCCAGGCTCAGGAGTTACGGCACACAGGCTTAGTTGCTCTGCAGCATGTTAAGTCTTCCAGGTCAGGGATCAAACCCGTGTCCCCTGCTTTGGACACTGGACTACCAGGGAAGCCCTCTTAGGCATATTTTAATCAGCGACACTGAGAATGTTGAGAAGCTGAGTGGAAAACATAAATCACTGTGTCTCAGTGAATTTCTCTATGGCATATGGGACACTAATTAAAAGTTTTTTGGCTAAGCCTCTGGGGGTTGGGGAGAAATTAAAATAAAGGTTAAGTTTGATGATATATAAGACAACTACAGAAAAGAAACAGTAACTCGAGTAAAATGTCTATTAAAGTACTTGTTGTTTAGTCACTCAGTCGTGCCCGATTGTTTGTGACCCCACCAGGCTCATCTGTCCTCACAGACCTGAACAAAAGTTGGAAGTTTGGAAAGGACCAATTACATAACAATCCAGAGGGCTGACAGTTGGTCTGTGGGGGTGTGCGTGGTTCTGTACCTCTGGATACTGCTGTGCGGCACGGGCACAGCCTGTGAACCTCGCGCGTCTTAGCATGGCAGGGACTTCGCTGTGGACAATAGGAAACTCCCTAAGCCTTATCTGCTTGGTCTGAAGGATTATTTGCCTCATCTCAGCTTGTAAACTTGGTTTTGTTTTTTTTCTTGAACAGTAATATTCATGTCTTAAGAGAAATCCTTTGATGAGTAGAGTTCCTTATGGCCAATAAAATTTTGTGTAAGTGAGAAGTGTGGTTACTGGGCCTCAGCGGATTGTAGAATAGCCTGATTGACCCAGAGTGCCTGCCTTCTTTCTGGGAGTCTGGGACTTCAATACCCGCTCCATAGAGAAAGCTGCTATGACCGGGCTCCTCGGGGACCTTGGGCTGACGGAGGAGCAGCCAGAAACCCCTGGTGCTTCATATGTGTCCCTGTGTCTCCCCTGCCAGGGGGCCCTTGGCATACGCCTGGTTCCTCTGGACTCAGCCCCTTGTCCTTTGCTTTTTTTGCTCTGTATCCTTTCTCTGTAGTAAATCTTAGCCTGAGTGTGATTGTGTGCTTACTGATTTGAGTCCTCCTAGTGAATCGCTGACCCTGGGGTGGCCTTGGGGACCGCAGGCAAAATGCTGGTCCCCACCTTGCCCCCGCCCCCCGCCCCCGAGTTTTATAGCTGAAGCTTTCCTTTCACCTATTTCTTTTGGTGTTTATTTCCTTTACCTAAGTTAATACCCTTAAACTGCTGTTTTTGAAGATGGCAGTTCTGAATGTCCTCTGTTACCTAGGCGTTAGGTGGATGAGGATTTGGGTCTCTGAGACCCTCCCCCGGGTTCGCTGCCCCCAGCCCTCCAGCATAGTCATGCCCTGCGCAGTGTTTGGTTCCATCAGTCAGCATCCATCGTTTTCATTGTGATTATTACAGAAGCATTGTGTAATCCTGAGCCAGGCAGAGGACTACGGTTTCATTTTCCCATCTGCCTTTTTTCTTAAAGTTAGTGGTCGTCTCTTACTGTTATTTGTTTTTTACTCTGTTCTTATGATGGATTTGTTCCCAAAGCTCCAGTCTTGTTCTTCTTTTCTGCACAGGCAGATGTCTTGGAGCCCTTCTTCCCCTGGGTCACAGGGACTGTGTTGCCAGCTGGCCACCGGCCTGCTCTTCCTGGGCTCCTTGCTGCCCATTGGGTCGCATCTCAGGCTGCCAAGTCTCTAGGGCAAGTGTACAGGGAATACAGTCCTTGCCGCTGTGTGTCTGGAGTATCTTTATTCTACCTGTACGCTTGGGTGGTTGTTGAAACTGGTTTTCTTATCAGAATTTTGAATATGTTTGTTTATTGTCTGTAAATTTCCAGTGTCCTATTGGCAAATCAGTTGTGATCTTTTGTAGTTTGCTTGTCCTGTTCCTGCCCGCTAGGAGTCCTTCAGAATCATCTCTCTGTCCCTTGCGCCCTGAGACCTCATGGGGTGCTCTGGTGGGTCTCTGCATGTATGGTGCTGGGTGCTTAGTGGCCGCTCGTAATCTGGATGCTCTTTAATTCTGAGAAAATTTGAAGAACAAGAATGTGTTTTGCTTGCGCATGTGCTTATGGAGTTGGCCATCCCCCAGACAGTAGGTTAATGGGGGTCGGCGCTCAGTGTGTTCTAACGAGCCAGTATCTGGATTCCCTTGTAGAGATTTAGGTTAGAGACTTTTAATTTACAGATTGTTTTTAAAAACCGTAAAAACAAGGAAAAGCTGCTTCCAGTGACTTTTAGGCTGTATTTAATAAAAATCCATTTATAAATACTGGACTTGTGTAACTTGTGAACTAGTTAAGCAAGCTGTTAGTTTTTTGGAAGAGGCCCTTGTCTGTGTAGATATTATCAAGTTTAATGAATCATGGGAGTTATTTTCAAAACCTCATTTCAGGAGACTTCAGTTTAGCAGTCGGTCTTTCCTGCTGATACTGCTTTGTCCTTTGGCGTGGGTGAGTGGTTCCTCTTACGTGTGCTGGTTAACACTGGTACGTGAGCAGCGGAGACTGTTTGAACAGTGTATATCCTGGTTCTTTAGAGGAGCGAAGCTTTTTAAGTCTTTATTAAGTTTGAGTCTGATTTTGTGAAACTTATTTTTGGCTTTACCCCAGTTAAAACTGTCATAACTATTCTTTTTACATGAAATATTTAATTTCAAAGGTATAATTTGGGGGGATTCTAAAGTAAATTTCTAGATGTATGGAAATACTTTTAATAGTTTTTGTTAGTTATTACAGAAGTCACATATTTTCCCTTAAATTATTTCTGGAGAGAGATTTTTTCCAGATAGCCAAAGGCTTTCATTTGGGAAAGACTGGAAATAGAAATTCCTATTGCAGTGATTTTGGGTGTAGGGGGCTGGGAGGGGATGTCAACCATTAGGGTGAGAGTTGCAACATTTGAGGAGAGTTCATATTTTTAATGGCTCATGATCATCTCTGCATAGCATCTGTGTTTTTTTTTTCCTAATCTGTGAGATTTTATTGAGGTGTAATTTATAATTCAGTGATAGGCACAGTTTAATGGTTTGTTTTTTTGTGTGTGTGACCCCATGGGTAGATAGATCTAGAGGGCATTTTGCTAAGTAAGATAAGCCAGACAGAGAAAAACAGATACCATATGATCTCACTTATGTGTAGAATCTGAAAAATAAGACAGAATGAAAATAGACTCATAGATACAGAGAGCAAATGTGTGGTTGCCAGAAGGGAAGGAGGTGGAGGGTTAAATAGATGAAGGGGATCAGGAGGTGCAGGTTATTAAAAGAAAAGCCTCGAAATGTAACGTGCAGTGTAAGGAATGTGGAATAATGTTGAAATAACTTTGTGTGGGGACAGGTGGTTACTAGGCTCACCACTGGTCCTCATTTCAAAATGGACGTAAATATTAGAGCACTAGTACACCCGAGACTAACACGATCGTGTGTGTCAGCAAATGTGTGTGTGTGTGTAGCCCTCATGCCTGTCAGGACATGGAACACAGCCATCAGCCTGGAGGGTTCTCTCTAGCTGCTCTGTACTCTGTCCCTGCCTCTTCCCCAAACCCCAGGACCACAGTTGTAGATTCTTGTGATGGAGATGAGCTTACCTCTTCCAGAGCTGCATATGAATAGTCATACACTATGTAATCTCAGGTGTCTGCAGTGCTGTCTTGAAGTTCATCTGTTTTGTTGTATGGATGACTAGTTTGTTCATTTCAAAAAAAGCTAGTATTCCATTGTGTGAATATATTTCTGCTTGTTTATCCAGGCTTGTTAATGGCAATGTGTTTCTGTTTTTTATCTGTTATGAATACGGTTACTCTGATCATGTGAGTATGTGTGAATATGTTTCCATTTCTCTGGGGTAGATACTCAGGAGTGGAATTGCTGGGTCATATGGTAAAAGTTTAACTAGATACTGCCAAATAGTAATACTTTTCCAAAGCGGTTAAATGTTACATTCCCACCAACAGTGCATTAAATTTCTAGTGCCACACATCCTCACCAGCATTAGGAATTATAGTTCTGTTTGCACTTCAGGCATTCTGGATGGTGTCTGTTGATAGCTCATTGTGGTTTGAATTTCCATTTCTTTGATGTTTAGTGATGTGGAGGTATTTTCATGGGCTTATTGACCAGTCATAGATTTTCTTTTCTAAATTGTTTGCTTGATTTTGCCCAGTATTGTTTTGGGTTATTGCTGAACTGTAGAAGTTCTGTATATATCCTGGGTTTAAGTCTTTTGTGAGACACACATACACACACACACACTGTAAGTGTATTCTCCACGTCTTGGCCTTGACTCTTAATTTTCTTCTTACTATCTTTTGATGAGTGAAAGTTTTTGCTTTTGATAAAAAGTCTAGTTTGTGGACTTTTAATTCAGTAGTTAATTGCTTTCTGGTCCTGTCTGGGAAATTCTTCCTCCAAGGGCTCACAAATGTGTTCTATTTAGAAGTTTTAAGTTGTTAGCAGTGAAGTTTTGTGTCTGTAGTTTGTCATACACACTTCGTGGTGATGCAATGGAGGGCTGACCTTCTCTCTTGCCCCCGTGGTTACTCTGCACCCCTTGCTGAAGACTTACCTTGTCCATGAATTCCTTTGGAGCCTTTGTTGACAGGTAGTTGACTGTGTATATGTGTGCCTCTGCGGAGTTTCTGTTTTGTTCACTAACCTGTCCACCCTTGCTCCAGCGCCATACTGTCATGGTTACGTCTCTGTGCTGGAGGAGACCGCAGAGTAGACTCTGTTCCAGGCTTCTGTCTGGAAGGACCGCCCCCTTCTGGTCCTTCAGCTGAGAGGGCTGGCTTTTGTCATCGCTGGGTTTCTAGCATCTTTTGCTGCAAGTCTGCGATGCAGAGGCAGAAAGCGCCTTCCGGGATCAGTGTTGGTCCTCGTATCTCGAGGCCCCGTCCTGTCTGCCTTCTTTGCCTGTCAGTGTGAGGTCTTTTTCTTAGCTGTGCTGACATCTTTCTTAAATGTTGACAAGTTTACATCACTTCTCCCTTTGCCTCAGAAGTAGGAATTTCTTTTTCCCCTCTCACCTTTGGCTGTTTATGCTGAAGTGCCTGTGGGCCCTTCGAGGCCTGTCTCTCTGCCCACTTACTCTGGACGCTGAGGGGTGCTGTGGCTCCCTGAGCTCAGGATTGTCCCTGCACCTCCGTTCCGGCCTCGCTCCATCCTGTGCGCCAGCGGCCGCTCCTCCCAGCCATGCGTGGCTGAGTCAGGGCAGCAGCTGTTCCTCTGGAGTGGTTTTCGCAAAATCATCGCTTCAGTGTGTCAGGAACAGGACTCTTCCTGGTCAGTCCAGTGTGCAGGACCTGTGTATGGAGCCATCTTGCCCAGTAATTAGCAGGAGTACAGAGTAAGGGGCGGTCCAGACCCACCTGCGTTCTGTGATTCGTGGTCCTGCCCTCATGCCTCTCAGCCCCAGCGTTGTCGCTTCTGGACTTGAACTTGGTGGTGACCTCCTCAGGTCGCACCAGCTGGCTTTCAGTTCAGAACCATCTTGTCTTTCCATGTCTTTTCTGTTGCTTCTTCATGAATCTGCTCCCATCAGACCCGTCTTCTTGCTGTTCTCATAACAAGCCCCACGTTTCTGCTTGTGTCATTAATATGCTGCTCCTCCTGGCATAAGTGTGCTCTCGTGTGTGTGTACACGTGTACACAGAGGGCACTTCAGCAGAAAGAACGTGTGTTTCCGTCCCAGTTTTACCTCTTGCTGTGTGGAGTAGGATAAGTGACTTCACTTCTCTGAGCCTTAGTTCTACAGTTTGTAAACCTGGAAAAACACTTTTCTCACAGGACGTGTCAGGTGATGTCAAAGTTCCTGAAGCCACAGAACTCAAATAAAATGTGTTTCCTTTCTTTGTTTCTGTAATTGAAAGTTGAGGCTGAGGGCCAGGTCATTTCTCCTCATCTTTGTGTCATCAGCAGGACACAGCATGTTGAGAACACGGAAGAGACTTGTTAGTCGGTTTAATTGGTTAAGGAAACGTCCGGCTACTTCCTGTGCAGCCTGTGCTGTGTTAAATGTTCAGTTCAGCTCAGTTGTGTCCGACTCTGCGACCCCATGAATCGCAGCACGCCAGGCCTCCCTGTCTATCACCAGCTCCCAGAGTTCACTCAGACTCACGTCCATCGAGTCAGTGATGCCATCCAGCCACCTCATCCTCTGTCGTCCCCTTCTCCTCCTGCCCCCAATCCCTCCCAGCATCAGAGTCTTTTCCAGTGAGTCGACTCTTCGCATGAGGTTGGGCTTGCTAATTACTGGGCAAGGTGGCCCCATGCACAGGTCCTTAAGGCCCAGTGTGGCGCCCAGGTGTGCTCCTTGATTCTGTAGCTCGGGAGGCGGGCACGGCTTAGCCTGGGCCGTGTGAGGCATGAGCGGGGATTCCTGGAGAAAGGGGTGCTGGTACTTGATCCTTTTTTTAACAGCTTTATTTAGGTGTAATTTGCATACCATAAGATTTCACCCACTTAAAATGTCAATTTACAGTTTGTAACCGTCACCACAATCCAAATCTAGACTGTTGCCGTCACTCCAGAAAGATTCCTTGTGCCCATCTGCGGGCCTTATGCGGAAAGACAGGTATGAGCGGGCCGAGCAGGACTCCTGGGAGGAAGGCGGGTCCCAGCGCGGAGGAGACAGCGCAGGGAGGCGTGCGGCCCGGGCCAGGGCGAGCTGCTCCTGCCTGCTCCCGGGGTTTCGCTCTCCGCTCTTCAGACCTCAGTTTCCCCACCTGTGATACATAACCGATAGGCTGGTGGCATCTTAGCTCCCTTTAAACTCTCATTCCTTCAGTTAAGAAAAGAGTGTATTTTAAAAAAAAACCCAGCTGTCAGGACCCATGAAGTAAAACCAGAGAATTGGAGTGACAGCGAGGCTCACAGTTCCTTTGATGAAATTTCTCATTTAATGTTTTTCCTGCTCAGGCAAGTAGTAGTGTATACTGTCCTGGTAGAAAACTGATGAAACGTAAACAAGTGAAAAGATCACTTATAACTTTTTTAATTCAGAGATAATTGTTCCTAAGGTCCCCTTGTTCTCACATTTTCTGTGTGCTTGTATATTTAAAAGTCGATACTGTGCTGTGAATTGCTTTCCTCAGACTATTAAATATCATCAGAAACATTTTTATGAGACTAAAAAAACATGGCCTGTTCATTAGAAAAACGTGATAATAGCAGTAAAGTGATAGACGGCATGGTAAGGCTCAAAATAAAAGGAAATCTTTCTCTCCCTCCTCTTTTACAGCTTCGGAGACTTAACAATGGTTTACTGTGTCAGAGATGGCTTGTGTGTGACTTTACATTCCGTTATTTGGATCAAGCCTAATTTAACGTGTCTTTTGTTGATAGCAATTTAGATTTTGCTGTCTTTGCTTTCACAGTGCTAATATGATTATTTTCATGTGCACATCTTTGAATGCTTATAAAGGGATGTCTGAAGGATAAGTTCCTAAAAAGAGGAATTCTTAGATCAAAGAGAGCACATTTAAAATTTTGATAGATTTTGCCAAGTTGCTTTTCAGAAAAGACTGTGCTGGTTTATACTTCAGCTGTTGGTGGATATTCTCCCTTAGTGGATATTCACACCCTTACCAGCACTTGGTATATCATAGACCTTTTTTGTTCTTTGCTAGTCTGATGTTATAAAAATTCTAACTTACCGTCTTATGTTCTTAAAAATTGCAATTGTGCTTGAATGTTATTTTCATGTGGATATTAGTCATTTTCCTGTGAACTGCTTCACATTCTTGCTATGTTGAAATTTTCATTGATTTGTGAGAACTCTGCTTTTTAGAAAAGTTCGCTCTCATACTTTACACTTTTTTTTTCACATTTGCTTGTCTTTTGACTTTGTTTATGGTCAGATTTATCAGTTACCACTTGTGTTTGTGTGTTTTTAAAATTTCAAAATCACCTTCAGTTCAGTTCAGTCGCTCAGTCGTGTCCGACTCTTTGCGACCCCATGAATTGCAGCATGCCAGGCCTCCCTGTCCATCACCAACTCCCGGCGTTCACTCAAACTCACATCCATTGAGTCGGTGATGCCATCAAGCCATCTCATCCTCTGTCGTCCCCTTCTCCTCCTGCCCCCAATCCCTCCCAGCATCAGTCTTTTCCAATGAGTCAACTCTTCGCGTGAGATGGCCAAAGTACTGGAGTTTCAGCTTTAGCATCATTCCTTCCAAAGAACACCCGGGACTGATCTCCTTTAGAATGGACTTGTTGGATCTCCTTGCGGTCCAAGGGACTCTCAAGAGTCTTCTCCAACACCACAGTTCAAAAGCATCAATTCTTCAGCACTCAGCTTTCTTCACAGTCCAACTGTCACATCCATACATGACTACTGGGAAAACCATAGCCTTGACTAGACGAACCTTTGTGGGCAAAGTAATGTCTCTGCTTTTGAATATGCTATCTAGGTTGGTCATAACTTTTCTTCCAAGGAGTAACCGTCTTTTAATTTCATGGCTGCAATCACCATATACAGTGATTTTGGAGCCCAAAAAATAAAGTCCAACACTGTTTCCCCATCTATTTCCCATGAAGTGATGGGACCAGATGCCATGATCTTCATTTTCTGAATGTTGAGCTTTAAGCCAACTTTTTCACTCTCCTTTTTCACTTTCATCAAGAGACTTTTTAGTTCCTCTTCGCTTTGTGCCTTAAATCAGTGCAAAGAGAAACAAGCGATTCTGGTAGTTTTTCAGATGAATATTATAAAAACGTGAAAGAGGAGTAAGAACTAACACAATTCACTTTTGAGCGTGGTACTTGAACTGGGTACCGTTGTGTAATGAAGAAGAAAAATGTGAACAGATCTTGAGCTTTTCTTGCATTTGTACCTTTTTATTACTTCTTTAAAAATTTTTATTATTGAAATATAGCTGGATTACAAAGTTGTGTTAATTATTGCTGTGCAGCACCGTGGTTCAGTTATACACATAGACACACGCATATATATTCTTTTTCATACTTTCCGTTCTGGTTTATCACATGATATTGAGTACAGTTCCTGTGCTGCACAGTAGAACCTTGTTATTTATCCACATTTGTCCTTTGTGATGTCCATTCTAGCAAAACTGTTTTGTGTATAGTTTAGGAATGAGCAAGTGAGGTTCTCCCTTGTTAGCTGTATCAACACGTGGATTGTCTACTGCAGTATGTAACTGCAGCTAATGGTCTGAACCTGTGTGAGTCCGTACATCTGTCACTGTTTTGTAAATTTTACTAATGACACTGAACTATTCATGTGCAGTTATATAAAGAGTCTTGTTATTCATGGTTGTTTGGTCATAACTTAAGAAAAATTAAGGTTTCTGTTGGATAGCAATCAAAATGAAACCTCTTACAGAGGTGCGCTCTTTTTAGGAGAAACTCTGTCCTGCCTTGATGTCCTATGTCCTTTCCTTTGGTTAATTTTCCTCACACTTGAAGATCCAGTGCTTTCAGCTTTTTGAGAACTGACGTGCATGTGTGAGGCACGAATGCAAGTCAAGATGACAAAACCAGTGACGGTTCTTGAGGGGGGTTTGCTGAGCTGTGTGTCTGTCTGCTGCCCCTGGGCGCTGGTGGCCACCAGGTGATCGTGATGCTCTGTCTCCCGCAGGTGTGATGGATAGGTGACCGAGAAGCCCTGCTCGCTGTCATCAGGGAGGCAGCATGACCGAGTGCTTCCTGCCCCCCACCAGCAGCCCCAGTGAGCACCGCAGGGTGGAGCATGGCGGCGGGCTTACCCGCACCCCCAGCTCCGAGGAGATCAGCCCCACCAAGTTTCCCGGGCTGTACCGCACGGGCGAGCCCTCACCCCCCCACGACAGCCTCCACGAGCCTCCCGATGTAGTGTCTGACGATGAGAAGGACCATGGGAAGAAGAAAGGAAAGTTCAAGAAAAAGGAAAAAAGGAGTAAGTGCCGTTTCCTCTGTGCTGTGGCTTTATTCTAGATAAATATCTGCTCTAGCCACGTGTGCCTGCCATCCTATATCCAGGGACTCCTGCTTTATATTTTCTTTTCAGGGTCTCAGTTTTTGTATTTTAGGGTCTTATTGTCGCAAGTAAAAATACTGAACTTCCAGAAGTGGTAAAGTTTTCTGGTGGAGGTTTCTTAAGTTGGTTTTTTAAAATAATGTATGAAAAATAATTGTTGAAATTTTGTGCTTATGGAGTCTCACTGTCTTGGTGAGGTTGTGTAGGCCAGTTGGGGCACATGGTAAAAGATAGTGTATTTGTTTTCTTAAGCAGATGCCACGACACGCCCATATGGGATTCCTGTTCTGTAGGGAGGATGATAGCTTTCTATTATTGGGTTGGCCGAAAAGTTCAGGTTTTCCTGTACAATGTTACAGAAAAACTCAAATGAACTTTTTGGCCACCCCAGTATCATGTTCTTTTGCCATTCTGGTTGGTGTGGAGTTCGTGGTATTTTAACTAGAGGGAAATTTATGCAGTACCTTTAATCTCTATTATAGAATCTCTATTATAGAATCTGTATTATTAATTTCTATTTTAGCTTGTAAGATATTAGGGTAAAGAAAAGAACAGGAGAGTTTTAGATGTTTTAAAAAAACCCAAAAAACAAGGAAGCCAAACTAGGGCAGCTCTGATATTGAGTAGCTGTCAGTGTGAAACCCAGGCTTCTGATTCAGGGGCTTAGGGGTTTCCTGGTTGGTCCTCCCCAGAGGAAGCTCCATCCCTGCTGCTGCCCCAGAAGGAACTTACCAGCCAGAGACCCGGGAGCCAGATGCGGTGGGGAGGAAAAGAGCACCTGCACAGTCCTGCATCTCCAATTGTGACTGGAGATGGCTTCAGATTCCAGGCACCAAATAGAAAAACCTAAGCTAAGAGAAGTGTAGGTTAGAGGATGTTCTTCCGACTGTGCAGGAATGTTGTGTGTGATGGTGGGATTCTTTCCAAATGATTTGAAATAATAAATGATTATTTACAGTAATTTGGTTTGTAAAAGTTCCTCTTGCACATATGTATAAAATAAAACCTGTTGCAAGGGTAACTAGCTCTGGTCACGTTGCCCTCTTGTGGTTGAGGGATGTCATAGCAACACCGTTCAGCCGAGATGAGTGGCTGGGAAAACAGGAGGGCTGGGCCACAGGTGGAAAGCTAGGTCGCCAAGGCCAGGTGACTCTTCTTTGGTCCTGTTTTAAACATAAAAAACGGACAGTGTGACATTCAGCAGACTGTGACTCACGCTTCCTGCGTTTCTTTGGCAGCTGAAGGCTATGCTGCCTTTCAGGAAGATAGTTCGGGGGAAGAAGCCGAAAGTCCTTCCAAAATGAAGAGGTCCAAGGGGATCCATGTCTTCAAGAAGCCCAGCTTTTCTAAAAAGAAAGAGAAGGATTTTAAAATAAAAGAGAAACCCAAAGAGGAAAAACATAAAGAGGAAAAGCACAAAGAGGAGAAGCATAAAGAGAAGAAGTCGAAAGACTTGACAGCAGCCGACGTGGTTAAACAGTGGAAGGAGAAGAAGAAGAAGAAGAAGCCGATTCAGGAGACAGAGGTGCCTCAGCTGGATGTCCCGAGCCTCAGGCCCATCTTCGGGGTCCCGCTGGCCGACGCGGTGGAGAGGACCATGATGTACGACGGCGTGCGGCTGCCCGCGGTCTTCCGGGAGTGCGTGGACTACGTGGAGAAGCACGGCATGAAGTGCGAGGGCATCTACAGGGTGTCAGGTGAGGGCCGCGCTGCTTGCTACCGGTCGGCTTGCCTCTGTGTTTCACAGGAAGGAGCAGAATACTTGGGAGCAAGATTGTGACCTGGGTCCTAAGCCTCATTCATGTCCTTGGTCCTTCCAGTTGAACAAAGGCTCCACACTGTGTCCGTGTGTGTGTGTGTGTGTGTGTGCGCGCATGCTGCCTTTTTACTCGATCCCCACACCCCCATTAGGAGGGCTCACAGTGGGTTGATTGTGCAGTGCCTGGCGTGTGTGGCCAGCACCCTTCACCTGCGTGCCCCCGAGAGCCTGGGTGCTGGGAGGAGGTCAGCGGGGAGGACGGGCATCTGGCGTCTGCGTCCAGGATGTGTCTTGGCCACGAGACACCGTGACTGACGCTGTCGTGTGAGTTTTTCCTCAGTCCAGCTGAGGGATGGGCTGTTCTTGCTAAGTGTTTAGACCCCAGGGGTGGATTCCTCTAGGTCAGCTGTGGCTCTGACGTAATGTTAGTGAAGTCTAGGTTCCATTTTCCTACATTCCGTGTGTGTGAAAACTAACATCTCGTACTTGGCAGGAGTGTGATTCCTATTGGGTGTCTAAAGTTGAACTAGACACGTGTGGTCCAAAATTGAGACTCTGTTCTTACAAAGCGGTGTGGCTTTGGTGTTGGTGCAGGATGCAAGTCCTACCTGTGCGACACCCGTGCTGTCGCTTCTCACCTCCCCGTGACTGAGGCTGTGACATGCATTGTTGCTCATGCATATTCATGATGAGTTAGATCATACACATTTAGAATAAAGAGACTAGATTTAGCTTTTCCATTTAATTGGTTCATGCACATTTCTTGAAGGTAATTTGAAATGCCCTTTCTTTGTTAAGAAAGAGCAGGCATGTTTGATAACTGGGGAGACTGTTATGTAGCCCACAGATAACATGTCGTTTAAGAGTGTTTTGGCTAATATGCTGCTATTTTATAGAAAATAAGAAAATGAATTAGGCACTGAATTTTAACTTATAACTTCTTAGTTACATAAAATAAACATATTTAACTGAATGTAAAACTTGCCTTTTAAGAAAAATTAATGATGGATTTTTAAAGATCTACACAAGACTAACGTAGCTGCTTCTCGCTCGTGATTCTGATAGGCATGAGGAAATTTCATTTTAGGTGAAAGCTTCTCTGAAGGTTCCTACAGCGTGTTCAGAGGGCTCTCTGGACTTTGTCCTGATTTTCTATGTTTGTATTCTTTTGCCACTGGAGGTGTGGGATGTCTGCCCTGTTCGGCACTGAGCTGCACCCCTGGTCCTTGGCTCCTTGGAGAGCAAGCACCCGCTTTGATCAGTTCTGTGTTTATCTGGGAGGCTCTGGCAGAACACTGCACTCAGCATTCGGGACTGCAGAACCGTGCCTGTGACTTTTCTTTTCGAATGCTAGTAGTATTGCTTTTTCGTGGACAACTTTGATTCACACTTATTCATGTCCAAGTTCTAGTTTTAGAACGAATCTCTTGTCATCTGCTCTTTCTGTACTTGAGACTTTGAAGTGTTCAGTTTTTAAAAGGAAAGCATTTTGGTAACAATTGCTGAGTAACAGACTAAACATATATTCTAATTCTTCACTTGTGCCATTTTCTGGGCAGGCACTGCTGGGGCAAAATTACACATCTACAAGGTATTCATGAGAGAGGAGGTCATCAGGAATTTCAATTAAAGTTATCACTCACCATATTTTATTCAGAAAAGTAAGAAAATAGGAATTATTTTCTAACTTTTCCACCTCAAAATGAAGATTATAGCAAAATAAAATCCATATTATTATTTTCCTATTTGGAATTACTGGGGGGGTTTTTGTCAGTGCTGGATTAAGTTACTGATTTACTGTGATGCCATTAAAAGGTTTTGTAATGTTTACCATTACAATGTCAGCCTCAATTCATGGCTTGTTTTTAATAACTGGCCTAAAGTTTTTTTTAATTGAAGTATAGTTGATGTACAATATTCTTTAAGTTTCAGAGATACAACAGTGGTTCGCTACTTTTAAAGATTATACTCCATTCATAGTTGTTGTGAAACACTGGCCGTGTTCCCTGTGCTGTACTGTGGAGTGTGTTTACTTTGCACATTGAGTTTGTGCCTTTTAGTTCCCCACCTCTAACTTAGCCCTCAGGCTTCCTCTCCCCTCTGGTGACCACTGACTTGTTCTCTATGTCTGAGTCTGTTTCTTTTTTGTTACTTTCGCTGCTTTGTTTGTTTAGATTCCAGAAAGGAAGTACTTGTCTTTCTCTGACTTATTTCATGTAGCTTAACACCCTCCAGGTTGAGCCATGCTGTTGCCAGTGGCAGGATTTCGTTCTTGTTTGTAGCTGAGTGGCATTCTGTTGTGTGTAGCGTCACACCTTGGCCTGAAGTTTTAAGTATTGAAGACAGCTGAAGCTACTTTGTGCTCTCATGAGTGAGCACTCAGTGTCACTGAACTCTGTCTTAAGTGCAGATTGGAGTCAAGACTTACATACTTAGTGTCTTAAAAACATTTATGTGTATTTCTTTCTGACCAGTAAGAAAAGCAAAACAATTTGATTTTAGTAACCCAGATTTCACTTTTTTTTTGGTTCTAGCCCTGTTTTAGATTAAGAAAACATGTAAAGAATTTAAATGTAGAAATTAGATATTAGGTATTATTAGAAATTAGGTATTTATTGGGGAATAATTTTCAGACACTTTGTTTAGATGCTGAGCTCACCTTTTCCATTTGATACAATTTTTATTTATAAAAAAGTACTCACCCACACCTTTTTGCAGCGTGCTTGTGTGTACTGAGTTGTATTTTATATTGTCAGTTTTGTGACTGGTTAGAAAAAGCAGTTGGCCACTCATATAGAGGAAGGCTTATGCTCGAATTATAGTTTAACTTTTGCCTACGTAATCTTTAAAAACATATTTTCCCTTAATCGATTGGCATATTTGCTTAATGTTTCTGTGTTTGCTGTGATATTTGTTCTGAATATTGTTTTTCCATTATCATTTAGCGTTTGGGTAAATTCGTCCTCAGAGTGTAGCCTTCTCTCTTATTTACGGAGGAATTGTGTGAACAATATGCAGACAAACAGTTAACATGCCAGGTTGGCTCTTTTCCCATCTCCCCCAGGGGTGATGGTGGGCATGCTGGGGAAGAAAGCTGTGTATTTGATTTTTTTTTCCTTGACACTTTTATTTGTTCTGAATTTGAATGTTCTCAGGAATTAAATCCAAGGTGGATGAGCTGAAAGCAGCCTACGACAGAGAGGAGTCTCCAAACTTGGAAGAGTATGAACCAAACACGGTGGCCAGTTTGCTAAAGCAGTACCTGCGGGACCTGCCTGAGAACCTGCTGACCAAGGAGCTCCTGCCTCGCTTCGAGGAGGCGTGTGGCCGGAGCTCGGAGGCCGAGAAGGTGCAGGAGTTCCAGCGCCTGCTGGAAGAGCTGCCCGAGTGCAGCCGCCTTCTCATCTCTTGGCTCATCGTGCACATGGACCATGTTATTGCCAAGGAACTGGAAACAAAAATGAACATCCAGAACATTTCCATAGTGCTCAGCCCCACTGTCCAGGTACACGGCCTTCCTGGCACACATGTGGGCCCTTGGGGTTGGGGCGAGGGCGCTTCCTGTGCCGAGTCATACACCAAGCAGTGGACCAGGGACAGTGGGCAAGGGCCTGGCCTGAGTGTTGCTGTTTTCTTTCACAGTGTGGATGGTGTTGATGTGAAAGGTGGTAAGCATGTTGACCTTTTAGCTGTGCCTGTGAAATCTGAGTATTGTTCAGGTTTGGGTGTAGGTCTATAAGCAGCTCCTGATGACAGTGACCTGTCCTTAGTGGAGGAGGAGCCTGGGTACCTGCAGTCCCAGTTCATCTGCAGAGTTTTAAAGATTTCAGTTACTCCATCAAATAGCATTACTGCTCAGTCATGTCACACAGACATACAGACTCAGGCCCAGGGGGGCCTAACATTATTCATTTGGTCAGGAACTTAACCTGAAGGTTTCAGTCATGAAGCTTATATAAAGTATTTTAAAGAATCTTAACCTGGGCAGGCATTTCAAGGAGGTGGGTGGTGATTCTTTGTAACATAAATTCCTGGTCTTTGTTTCCTGCTGCTCACTTGGAGCTGGCATAGAATGTGTGGTGAGTTCCTTTATTGGAGTTACTGATATTTCACTCTGGCCAGAAATAGAAGGCAGAATAATGAGGGGTTATAGTTTTTGTTTTAAGCCCTCTTGGTGGATATACGAGGTCACTTGTTGGTCATTGTTACAGCACACTGTTACGTATAACAGTGTTTTTTCTTTCATTGAAGATTCCTTCATTGCTCATTGCTTATAGCTTGGAAACAAGATGTTCCTTAAATTTCCTGTTAGTTAAGTTTCAGAATTTGGTAAATGTTACATTATTACTTAGTATTTCTATAATAGGGATGGTGGTGTCACAGAAGATGCAGGTGTGTTGTCAGAGTAAGTTAGGTAGGAAACAGTTTCTTTTACTAGCTATTTAGCCACCTAACATCCTGGTGTCTTAGCATCTGAGCTTTGGAGTTTCCTGGAAGGTGTTTGTCCCTGGAGTTGGGGTTCCCATGCTCAGCCCAGCTCTGTAGCCACAGGCTCGCCTGTTCCTCAGTTGATCCAGTTGCGTGTGTTAGAATGCCTCATAGTAACTGGAAAATAAAGAACGTAGGATTTAAAAAATCAGTTAATGCTCTAGTGCTGCTGCTGCTGCTAAGTCGCTTCAGTCGTGTCCAACCCTGAGCGACTCCATAGACTGCAGCCTTCCATTCTCTTCTGTCCGTGGGATTTTCCAGGCAAGAGTACTGGAGTGGGTTGCCATTGCCTTCTCCGGCTCTAGTGCTAAAACAGAATAAATCAATGATAATCAGCCTCTGCATCCCTTTCTTGGCTTTTCCCCCAGTCCCTCATAGTGCTGAGTCTGCCACTTAATCCGTACTTTCTCATTCTCTTCTTTAAATTGGCCATTAAGTAGCAAAGCATGTCTTGTGACTCCTGAGGATTAAAGGAGGTACTTAGGCAATAGACACAAATGAAATGAAATGATATTAATATTTTTCTTGTAAATCCTTTTTTTTTTAGATTAGCAATCGTGTTCTCTATGTATTTTTCACACACGTGCAAGAGCTCTTTGGAAATGTGACACTGAAGCAAGTGACGAAGCCCCTGCGATGGTCTAACATGGCCACGATGCCCACACTGCCCGAGACGCAGGAGAGCATCAAGGAGGAGATCCGGAGACAGGTGTGTGCCTGCCGCCCTCCGGCCCCCGAGCTGCCCTCGCGCTGACCCTGCGGGAGACGGGTGCTGACGGCCCATGAGTCCCTGTCCCTTGAGCACTTCTGTGTGTGTGTAGCTTTCGGGCACGTTCTTCATGGCACACCAAGGCCAGAACTTCCCATGTGATGCTGATTCATGCTTATTAAGTCAGGGTATCATGGTACACAGAGCACAGGTTTGGAAATCAAAAGACCTGGCTTGAAATTCTTGCTTTGCTCCTGAGTGACCAAATAAGGCACATTGCTTAACCTCCTTAAGGCTTGGGGATTGCATTTAAAAGTAAGTCCTCTCCTAGGTTTGATCAGAAGATGACCTTAAATGAAATAATGTGTTAAAAATGTTCAGCAAGGTGCCAGGTATGTTTTAAGCAGTCCAAAAATGTTGCCTTATCTGAACAAGGCTGCATTTATTGGCCTTATTTTACAGATGAGAATAATGAAAGTTGGCAGAGCTAAATAACTTACTCTGTATCACCTGGTTTATTACCAAGTTTTACAACCAGGATTTAACCCCAGATCCTGTGCTTTCCTGAAATAGCGCTGGTCAGTTGTGTGTGCTTGGCAAGCCCAGTAAGAAACTCAAGACTAAGACATTTACTTACATTTGATTATTATTGCATCTTTTGTTCTCATGTAACACATCAGATCCCTGCTTGCTTTTCTTCCCTGTCCTTTCCAAGTTCCTGTTTCTTAGTAGTTGATATTATTGGGGGAAGGGATGTGAATTGACTGCTGGGAACCAATGTGTGCTGATGGATTAGAACCTAGTGCTCAGGCAGAAAAACTACGGAGGATTTTTCAGTCATAGCCTTGAAAACACAATCTGTGCCATTATGTCATTTCTTTAATGACAACTGAAAAGTAGTCGATTTTGCATCTTTAGAAATGGCATGTGGCTTTAAGATGATAAGACGTGAAATCCTATTCAGTCTGTGGTGTATTACTTTCTAGGAGTTTCTTTTGAATTGTTTACACCGAGATCTACAGGGCGGGATAAAGGATTTATCGAAAGAGGAGAGATTATGGGAAGTACAAAGAATTCTGACAGCCCTCAAGAGAAAACTGAGAGAAGCTAAAAGACAAGTGAGTAAATTTATTATTTTGGTATATCATGTTTATGATGAAGTGTAAAAAGAATGCATTAAAATCTTTTACATACTATTCTAAGTTATTTTTTTTAAGTATGTCATCAAATCCCTTTTGAAGGGAAGTTCCCTGATGGGAGATTTGTTCACATGTTTCCAGTTCTGGACTATTGATCCTTCAGCTTGGTATCAGGGAAGTGTTTCTTTTAATTTAGGAAGTTGAGTTTTTTAATTACACTGTTTGACTAAAAGATGTCAGTTTTGTTGTTTTCTGGCTTGGTTGGACCTGTAAACAGGTTTCCAGGGTGAGAAGCAGTCCAGTGGTGATATATTTCAAAGGCTGCAGGGGAACTGGAGGCCTTACACATGGAGGTATCAAAGGTCAGGAGGGGTTTTCTTTTCCTGGAAACAGGCAGGTGACACGTTCTGCTCGATGAGCTTGGGGTTTGCAAGCCAGACTGTTGGTCTCCCTCTGGCTCAGTGTGTTGCTTGGCGCTGGGACTCAGTGAGTGTCCTGGCCAGTCTGAGGTTGAGGTCCCACATCTTTGGCCCCTTCTACACCCATGTGCAGATTCTATGCCACGGTCCAAGAGCACTTCGAGGGACACAAGTTGGCATCTGTCTGATGGACCTCGTGGTGCGTGGTGGTCACAACTGTGCTTCTGCTGAGAGACCGGACAGTGCAGTGCTCTGGCTCGAGGGCTGGCGGGCTGCATGGGCGTGGCGGTGGCTTTGTCAGAGAGGAGGCAGCGACAAGGTGTCTGCCCTGCGCTCCAGGACCTGCAGATGCCCTCTGTGCATTTTTCTTTCTCCTTTTCCTCTGCCTACCAGATTATCTATCTTTTGCTTACAATGCCTGTTTTTAATTACTGCCTTCATGACTTGGCCTGGAATCAGGTTTTAGTGACAGACCAACCAGGCCTTGTGTGGTCATTGTCCACTGTGTGGTGTCACCCATCAGCCTTTAACACAGGGTCTTGACCCAGGTGGGTGTGGCTTCCTTTCTCTCGCTTCTGCATCTCTCTTGGATAAAGGAACTGTGACATAACAAACCAGAGCCAAGACAGAATGGGATGGCTTACCTCTGCTTTGCTAGTTTCTTGAAGCTGTCTTCATGTCTGCTTATTAATTCACAGAATGCTCCAAAGGTTCTGTCAAGTTGATTTCAACTTTGAGGAATAAATGACTTTTAAAGATTCATTCTATTAACAGACTAAAAATAAGAAAAATGATAAGATCATAACAAAAGATGCAGAAAAAGTATGTAGCGGAATTTGATATTTATTTCTTGATAAAAACTCTTATCTTTTCAGCCTGATAAACAGCATTTACAGAAAAAAATCTGTGATTTACATTGTACTTCATGGTAAAAGTCTGAATGTTTTCTTCTGGAATTGATTGGGTATACAGGCAAGGATTTCTGCTTTTACTGCTCCTGTTCAACATTGTACTAGAGGTGTTTTAGCCAGTGCGGCAAAACAAGGAAAAAAAAAAAGGCATACGCATTGGAGAGAAATTGGTCTTTATACACAGATCATGGGATCGTCTCTGTATAAAATCTTAAGGAATCTGTACAAAATTGAATATGTGAGTTTAGCAATGCTGTAACATACAAGATCAGATATACATGTCTGTTGTATTCCTGTATGTTTGCAATGAACTATGGGATCAGTTCAGTTCAGTCACTCAGTCGTGTCCAACTCTTTGCGACCCCATGAATCGCAGCACGCCAGGCCTCCCTGTCCATCACCAACTCCTGGAGTTCACTCAGACTCACATGCATTGAGTCAGTGATGCCATCCAGCCATCTTATCCTCTGTCGTCCCCCTCTGCTCTTGCCCCCAATCCCTCCCAGCATCAGAGTCTTTTCAGTGAGTCAACTCTTCGCATGAGGTGGCCAAAGTACTGGAGTTTCAGCTTTAGCATCATTCCTTCCAAAGAACACCCAGGGCTGATCTCCTTTAGAATGGACTGGTTGGATCTCTTTGCAGTCCAAGGGACTCTCAAGTCTCCCCTCCAACACCATAGTTCAAACGCATCAATTCTTTGGCGCTCAGCCTTCTTCACAGTCCAACTCTCACATCCATACATGACCACTGGGAAAACCATAGCCTTGACTAGATGGACCTTTGTTGGCAAAGTAATGTCTCTGCTTTTCAACATGCTATCTAGGTTGGTCATAACTTTTCTTCCAAGGAGTAAGCATCTTTTAATTTCATGGCTGCAGTCACCATCTGCAGTGATTTTGGAGCCCAAAAAAATAAAGTCTGACACTGTTTCCCCATCTATTTCCCATGAAGTGATGGGACCAGATGCCATGATCTTAGTTTTCTGAATGTTGAGCTTTAAGCCAACATTTTCACTCTCCTCTTTCACTCTCATCAAGAGGCTTTTTAGTTCCTCTTCACTTTCTGCCATAAGGGTGGTGTCATCTGCATATCTGAGGTTATTGATATTTCTCCCGGCAGTCTTGATTCCAGCTTGTGCTTCTTCCAGCCCAGCGTTTCTCATGATGTACTCTGCATATAAGTAAAATAAGCAGGGTGACAATATACAGCCTTGACGTACTCCTTTTCCTATTTGGAACCAGTCTGTTGTTCCATGGCCAGTTCTAACTGTTGCTTCCTGACCTGCATAGAGGTTTCTCAAGAGGCAGGTTAGGTGGTCTCGTATTCCCATCTCTTTCAGAATTTTGACTGTGTGATCCACACAGTCAAAGGCTTTGGCATAGTCAATAAAGCAGAAATAGATATTTTTCTGGAACTCTCTTGCTTTTTTGATGATCCAGCAGATGTTGGCAATTTGATCTCTGGTTCCTCTGCCTTTTCTAAATCCAGCTTGAACATCAGGGAGTTCATAGTTCACATATTGCTGAAGCCTGGCTTGGAGAATTTTAAGCATTACCTTACTAGCATGTGAGATGAGTGCAATTGTGCGGTAGTTTGAGCATTCTTTGGCATTGCCTTTCTTTGGGATTGGAATGAAAACTGACCTTTTCCAGTCCTGTGGCCACTGCTGAGCTTTCCAAATTTGCTGGCATATTGAGTGCAGCACTTTCACAGCATCATCTCTCAGGATTTGAAATAGCTCAACTGGAATTCCATCACCTCCACTAGCTTTGTTCGTAGTGATGCTTTCTAAGGCCCACTTGACTTCACATTCCAGGATGTGTGGCTCTAGGTGAGTGATCACACCATCGTGATTATCTTGGTTGTGAAGATCTTTTTTGTACAGTTCTTCTGTGTGTTCTTACCACCTCTTCTTAATATCTTCTGCTTCTGTTAGGTCCATACCATTTCTGTCCTTTATTGAGCCCATCTTTGCATGAAATGTTCCCTTGGTATCTCTGATTTTCTTGAAGAGATCTCTAGTCTGGCTCTAGGTGAGTGATCACACCATCGTGATTATCTTGGTTGTAAAGATCTTTTTTGTACAGTTCTTCTGTGTGTTCTTACCACCTCTTCTTAATATCTTCTGCTTCTGTTAGGTCCATACCATTTCTGTCCTTTATCGAGCCCATCTTTGCATGAAATGTTCCCTTGGTATCTCTAATTTTCTTGAAGAGATCTCTAGTCTTTCCCATTCTGTTGTTTTCCTCGATTTCTTTGCATTGATCGCTGAGGAAGGCTTTCTTATTTCTCCTTGCTGTTCTTTGGAACTCTGCATTCAGATGCTTATATCTTTCCTTTTCTCTTTTGCTTTTTGCCTCTCTTCTTTTCACAGCTATTTGTAAGGTCTCCCCAGACAGCCATTTTGCTTTTTTGCATTTCTTTTCCATGGGGATGGTCTTGATCCCTGTCTCCTGTACAATGTCATGAACCTAGTCCATAGTTCATCAGGCACTCTATCTATCAGATCTAGGCCCTTAAATCTATTTCTCACTTCTACTGTATAATCATAAGGGACTTGATTTAGGTCATACCTGAATGGTCTAGTGGTTTTCCCTGCTGTCTTCAATTTAAGTCTGAATTTGGCAATAAGGAGCTCATGATCTGAGCCACAGTCAGCTCCTGGTCTTGTTTTTGTTGATTGTATAGAGCTTCTCCATCTTTGGCTGCAAAGAATATAATCAATCTGATCAATTAATATAATCAAAGAATATCATCAATCAGTATATATAATCAATATATTTCAATCTGTTGACCGTCTGTTGATGTCCATGTGTAGAGTCTTCTCTTGTGTTGTTGGAAGAGGGTGTTTGCTATGGCCAGTGCATTTTCTTGGCAAAACTCTATTAGCCTTTGCCCTGCTTCATTCCGCATTCCAAGGCCAAATTTGCCTGTTACTCCAGGTGTTTCTTGACTTCCTACTTTGCATTCCAGTCCCCTATAATGAAAAGGACATCTTTTGGGGTGTTAGTTCTAAAAGGTCTTGTAGGTCTTCATAGAACTGTTCAACATCAGCTGCTTCAGTGTTACTGGTTGGGGCATAGACTTGGATTACTGTGATATTGAATGGTTTGCCTTGGAAATGAACAGAGATCATTCTGTCGTTTTTGAGATTGCATCCAAGTACTGCATTTCAGACTCTTGTTGACCATGATGGCTACTCCATTTTTTCTGAGGGATTCCTGTCCGCAGTAGTAGATACAGTGGTCATCTGAGTTAAATTCACCCATTCCAGTCCATTTTAGTTTGCTGATTCCTAGAATGTCGACATTCACTCCTGCCATCTCCTGTTTGACCACTTCTGATTTGCCTTGATTCATGGACCTGACATTCCAGGTTCCTATGCAGTATTGCTCTTTACAGCATCAGACCTTGATTCTATCACCAGTCACATCCACAACTGGGTATTGTTTTTGCTTTGGCTCCATCCCTTCATTCTTTCTGGAGTTATTTCTCCACCTACAGACCTGGGGAGTTCCTCTTTCAGTATCCTATCATTTTGCCTTTTCATACTGTTCATGGGGTTCTCAAGGCAAGAATACTGAAGTGGTTTGCCATTCCCTTCTCCAGTGGACCACATTCTGTCAGACCTCTCCACCATGAACCGCCCATCTTGGGTGGCCCCATGGGCATGGCTTAGTTTCATTGAGTTAGACAAGGCTGTGGTCCTAGTGTGATTAGATTGACTAGTTTTCTGTGATTATCGTTTCAGTGTGTCTGCCCTCTGATGCCCTCTTCAACACCTACCGTCTTACTTGGGTTTCTCTTACCTTGGACATGGGGTATCTCTTCATGGCTGCTCCAGCAAAGCACAGCCACTGCTCCTTACCTTGGGCTAGGGGTATCTCCTCACCACCACCCCTCCTGACTGTGAACGTGGAATAGCTCCTCTAGGCCCTCCTGTGCCCGCGCAGCCACTGCTCCTTGGACGTGGGGTTGCTCCTCCCAGCCACTGCCACTGGCCTCAGGCATGGGGTAGCTCCTCCTGGCCGCCGCTCCTCGGGCATGGGGTCCTCCCGGCTGCTGCCCCTGACCTTGGACGTGGGGTTGCTCTTCTTGGCTGCCGCCCCTCGGGCATGGGATCCTCCCGGCTTCTGCCCCTGACCTCAGTATGGGGTAGCTCCTCTCTCTTGCGCTTGTACGCCGTCACAGCCGCCCACGCTCTTTGGGGATAGTGAACTATGGGATAGTGCACCTAAAAAAAGAAGACATAAATAAATTAGAAATATGTTTATATCACAATATTGTTAAGATGTTAGATTTTCCCAAGTTGATCTGTGGATTCAACTCCAATCAAAATTTAAACAGGTGATTTTGGTAGAAATTAATAAGCTTTTCTAAAATCTCTGTGAAAAAAAAAAACTATGAGGAAATATAAATGACCTAACCGTTTTGAAAAAGGACTACATTGGAAGACTCACATCACCTGATGAAGATTTTCTGTAAAGCTACAGTGATCAATAAGTCAGTATTCGATAAGAATGGGCATGCAGAATAGAAAGTCCAGAAACAGACCAACACATGTGTGGGCAGGTAATTTTCAACAAAGATGCTAAGACAGTTGACTAGGGAAGTTTTTTCTTTTCAACAAATGGTGCTGTAACAATTGGATATCTACATGCGGAGACGGCACTGGCACCCCGCTCCAGTACTCCTGGAAGATCCCATGGACGGAGGAGCCTGGTAGGCTACAGTCCATGGAGTCGCTGCGAGTCGGATACTACTGAGCGACTTCACTTTCACTTTTCACTTTCATGCATTGGAGAAGGAAATGGCAACCCACTCCAGTGTTCTTGCCTGGAGAATCTCAGGGACTGGGGAGCCTGGTGGACTGCCGTCTATGGGGTCGTTAAGAGTCGGACACGATTGAGCGACTTCACTTTCACTTTTCACTTTCATGCATTGGAGAAGGAAATGGCAACCCACTCCAGTGTTCTTGCCTGGAGAATCTCAGGGATGGGGGAGCCTGGTGAGCTGCCGTCGATGGGGTTGCACAGAGTCAGACACGACTGAAGCGACTTAGCAGCAGCATGCCAAAAAAGAGAGCTTTTTTTCCCCTCTTTCCATGCAACATATATAGAAATAAGTGCTAATGAATCGTAGACTGACTTAATAAACAGAGAAGATCTTACTGACTGGCTTAGGCGGTAATTTTTTTTTAATTGAAGTATAGTTGATTTACAGTGTTGTTTTAATTACAGCAAAGTGAATCAGCCATGCACACGCAGATACACATTCTTCTTCGTATTCTTCTACATTATGGTTTTTCACAGGATATTGGATAGAGTTCCCTGTGCTGTGCAGTAGGGCCTTGTTGTTCATCCATTGTGTGTATAGTAGTTGGCATCTGCTAACCCCAGCCTCCCTGTCTATTCCTCCCCCGTGCTCCCATTCCCTTGGCAACCACAGGTCTGTTCTCTGTGTCTGTGAGTCTTTTGCTGTTTCATAAATAAGTTTGAGTCATTTTAGATCCCACATATAAGGGGACTGACTTTGCTTAGTATGATCAGTTCTAGTTGCATCTATGTTGGTGCAAATGGCATTACTGCTTTTAAATGGCTGAATAGTGTTCCATTGTATGTGTTTATATATAGATATATGTATATATATCTATTTTAGTCATCTGTCAGTGGACATTTAGGTTGTTTGCATGTCTTGGCTATTGTGAATAGTGTGCTGTGAACATGAGGGGTGCACGTATCTTTTTGAATTATAGTTTTATCTGGATATAGGCCCAGGAGTGGGCTTACTGGATTGTATGACAACTCTGTTTTTTGGTATTTTGAGGAAACTCTGCACTGTTTTCCATAGTGGCTGTACCAACTTAAATTCCTACCAACAGTGTAAGAAGTTTCCCTTTTCTCCACACCCTCTCCAGCATTTATTATTTGTAGACTTTTTAATGATGGCCATGCTAACCAGTGTGAGGTGATACCTCATTTTAGTTTTGACTTGCATTTCTGTAATAATTAGCAATGATGATTTCATCTTTTCATTTGCTTGTTGGCCATCTGTATGTCTTCTTTGGAGAAATGTCTATTTGGGTCTTTTGCCCATTTTTTGATTGGGTTTTTAAAAAATTTTTGTTATCGAGTTGTATGAGCTGTTTGAGTGATTTCTTAAATAGAATACAAAAATTCATGAACTATAAAAGAAAAATTTAGTAAACTTTTATCAAAACATATTCTTCAAATGACACTGTTAAAAAGATGAACATGCAGGCAGAGGCTGTGACATATTTGCAAAAAACAGATACTTGATAAAGTTCTTGAACTAGAATATATTAAAAGCTCTTCAGACTTAATAAGACAAACCAATTTTTTAAGTTGTATTTTTTTAGGGTAGTTTTAGGTTGACAGCCAAACTGAGGGAAAGGTACAGAGAATTCATACTCCTTTACCCCATATGCTTAGCCTCCGTCATTATTAATATCCCCCTCCAGAGTGTATGATTATTACAATAAAAATTCAATTTTAAAAAGGCAAAAGTTTGAACAGCACTTTACTGAAGATCTTTACCAAAGCATATATATGGATGATAAAGAAGCATATGTGAAGATCGTTTGTCATTGAGGAGGTACAGATCAGCCACAGTGAGAAACCACTGCACACCAGCCAGAATGACTCGTATTAAAAATACCAAGTGTTGACAGGAACGTAGAGCAGCTGGAGCTCTGCTTTACTGATCTTGACTGTTTCAGTCATTTTGGAAAACAGTTTGGCAGTTTCAGAGTTAAGCATCAGATTATCATCTGGCCCAGCAATCCCACTCCTAAGTGTTTATCTAACAGAAGAAGGCATGTTCCCTCACAGAGCAGATACTTAATGGTTTTTATAGGTCTGATTAGTAGCTCAAAAGTAGAAAGGACTGAAATGTTCACCAGGTGGTGAACGGATAAACAGACTGGGGTACATTCATATCCTTGCATATTACTCAGCAAACTACTGATACAATATAGATGAGTTGTGAAATTTAACGTGGCAGGAAAAAGACTGCCTACTGATTAATTCAGATTATATGAAACATAAAAGAAGGTGAGACCAGAGCAATGGAAAGCAGGTTAGTGGTTTCCAGGGGCAACAGGTGGCAGAGGAGTCCAAGGGTACTTTGTGGTGTTGGAGACATTCAGTGTTGTGATAGACAGTGGCTACTTGACTGTGTACTATTGGCAAGACCAACTAACTGTAGGCTTAAAGTAGACCCCCTCCAAAAAGGAAGGATCACGGAAGACAGTTTATATGGGAGAGTTCCAGAAATGCTGAGCACGTTTGCTAAAACTGAACATTTTCCTCCAGTGCATCCACAGCGTGAGATCCACACATTACTGTCAAGGCCCAGTTAGCAGATGCCCCCGTCTGGAGGTTCTGCTGGCTGTGTCACTCTTAGTTTTTCAGTTCTAGAAGCTGGGGAGGAAATTTCAGGAACGAGGACAGTGTGAGTTTGTCGAATGTGTTACAGTGGGCTGATCAGTGCTTTCATTTCTCTTGTTGGATAGGAATGTGAAACCAAGATTGCACAAGAAATAGCCAGTCTTTCAAAAGAGGATGTTTCCAAAGAAGAAATGAATGAAAATGAGGAAGTCATAAATATTCTTCTTGCTCAGGTAAGTGTAACTCCTGTATTTTGCAAGATATTAAAAAAAAAAGAAAAAAATATATATTTAAGGTATAAACATGATTTGATGCACCTCCACCCAGTGAAATGATTGCTACAGTCAGTTACCCTCTCAGTTACCTTCTGTGATGAGAGCACCTGAAAGATGCTCTCGTGGCATAATCCACCATTTAGTACAGTGTCGTCATCAGCATTACCTCTATAGACAGGCCTTCAACACAAATGCAGCTGTATTTTTTTTTTACCAGTACCTCCCTATTTTACTCACCCTCCAAGGCCTGGTAACCAGTGTTGTATTCTCCGCTGCTGTGAGTTCAACTTTTTCTTTGATTCCACAAATAATCAGTGAAATCATATGGTATTTGTCTTTTTCTGTCTGGCTTATTTCACTTATCATCATGTCTGCCAGGTTCATCTGTGCTATTAAATGCCAGGATCTCCTTCTTATGTCAGAATATATTCGTTACATATATGTGTGTGTTTATGTTTTCTGTGTTTGTATATTTATGTGGGCATGTGTATACTTATGTATTATGAGTATGTGCATGTCACATTGTTACCCATTCATCCGTCAGTCATCGGGCTGTTTTCAGATATTGACTGATGTGAATGATGCTGCAGTGAACATCTCTCTTCAGTGTCCTGTTTACAGTTACACATTCAGAAGCTGGGTTGCTAGAACTGTGATAGCTCTGCTTTGTATTGTTGAGGAACCTCCGTGTTGTCTTCCACAGTCGCTGTACCAATTTACATTCCCACTAACAGTGCACAAGGGTTCCTTTTCTCCACATTCTCACCAACACTTGTTACCTCTTGTGTTTTTGATAAAAGCCATTCTGACAGGTGTGAGGTGATATTTCATGGTGGTTTTCATTTGCGTTTCCCTGATGATGAGTGACAGTGATCTGTTGGCCATTTCAATGTCTTCTTTTGAGAAATGTCAATATAAGTTCTTTGCCCGTTTTTTAATTGGGTTGTTTTCTTGCTATAGAGTTGTCCGACTTCTTCTTGTATATACTGACCCCTCATCTGATGTAAGGTTTGCAGTATTTTCTCTCCTTCCGTAGGCTGTCTCTTCACTCCATTTTCTTTGCTGTGTGGAAGCTTTTTAGTTTGATGCAGTCCCCTTTGTCTGCTGTATATCTGTGCTTTTTAGGTCACATCTAAAATTCTTGCTCAGACCAGTGTTAAGAAACTCTCCCTGTGTTTTCTTGTATTAATTTTATGATTTCAGGTCTTATATTTAAGTCTTTAGTCCATTTTGAGGTGACTGATGTGTGTGTAGTGAGAGAAGGTAAGAGTTCAGTTTCACTTTTTTGCCTGTGGAAAACCAGTTTCTCAACATCATGTATTAAAGAGACTGTTCTTTTTCCATTGTTTATTAGCGTCCTTGTCAAAGATCAGTTGACTGTGAATGTGTGGATTTATTTCTGGACTCTGTTCTGCTCCATTGGTCTATATGTATGTTTTTATGCCAGTACTGGACTGTTTCGGTTGTGGGGTGATGCCTCCAACTTTGTTCTTTTGTTTAAGATTGCTTTGGCTGAAAAAAAAAAGAGATGTTTGCTTTGGTTCTTACAGTCTTTTATGGTTCTGAATGAATTTTAGGATTATTTTTTCTGTTTCTGTGGGAAACCTCAAAACCCCACTGGAATTTTGATAGAGATTCCAGTGAATGTGTAGATCACTTTGGTACTATGGAAATTTTAACAATATTATTTCTTCTAATCTATGAACATGAGTTACCTTTCATTTTATCTTTAGTGTCTTCAGTTTCTTTCATCAGTATTTTATAGTTTTCAGTATATAGATATTTTACCTCTGTTTAATGGAGTTGTTTTCTTAATTTCTTTTTTGGATAGTAGTGTATAGAAATGCAACTGATTTTTGTATGTTGATTTTGTATCCTGCAACTTTCCTAAATGTATTACTTCTAACAGTTATTTGATGGACTCTATGGTTTTCTGTGTATAAGATCATGTTGTCTGTAAACAGACAATTTTACTTCTTTACAATTTGGACACCTTTGTTCCTGCTCCGTTACTCCGGCTGGTACTTCGGTACTGCATAACCAGAAGTGGTGAGACTGGGCCTCTTGTCCTCTCTCTGATCTTAGAAGAAGTACTTGCAGCCTTTCACTGGGGTACCAGGTTATCTGTAGTAGGCCTGTCATATCAGCTGTATCATGTCAAGGTATTCCTTCTATAGTCACTTTGTTGAGTTTTTATTGTGAAAGAATGTTGAATTGTTTCAAGTGCTTCTTTGAATCTTTTGAGATACGATTTTTATCCTTCATGTTGTTAGTGTGCTGTATCACATTCATTGATTTGTGTTGAACCATCCTTGTATCCCAGAGATAACTAAAGTCCTACACGTTTCAGTCCTTTTCTGTTACTTCCTTTTCTGTCATGCCTGCCAGGGATGTGTAACTCTCCTCCCCTGAAGAGAGTGAGGTCCCAGATGCATCTTTATTTCAGAGTTTTCATCCTGGTGTTTCTTGGAACATTAGCTTTCATAAAAAGGATGAACATCTGTGTTTAGAAACGCTGGGGACTGTGAGGAGCACAGCTCTGAGAGAGGTTTCTTATGCACACTGGAGACTGGGCCATTGGACTTTAAAGTGAACTTGACCACAGCGCCTTTCACGTTTGATCACAGGTTCTTATCCTCCCGCCACCTGTTAGTTTGGAAAGAAATGTAGGCCTTGGCTGCTTCCAGCTCATTTCTATAGCTTTCCATCTCTGTTCTCTCCCAAATTCTGTCTGCTGTGGTTCTTTTCTTTGGTTTGGAGGGGCTAGCTAGATCCTGGACAGATGTCAGTTTTAGAAATGCATATTCTGTTAAATTATCCCTGGGGACATGGGATGAGGAGGACAGTGGCTTGTGTTGAGGAGGAAAGATTTCTTCTGGGAACACTTTTCCATCACCAGCTCTGCTTTCAATGATACTGACAAGGCACGTCGCCGGGGCCTTTCTTGCCTGGTGACACTGTTGAAGGCCCCTGTGGCCCTCAGACAGACTCTTTGTGAGAAAGTGTTCAGAAAGGCGGGGGTAGAAACAGTCCCTAGTACCCTGCTGTGTGCCTGCTGGCTGGCTGGCTTCTTGTGGATCCTTTGCATAACAAGAATCCCTAAGTACCGTTTTATGTCTTGAGGAAAATCTAGTCATTCCTCCCAAGCAAGTTAGTCTACCTTTGCTCAAAGCTTTTCATGAAATTAGGGAAACTGGGTATTTTAGGGGTGTGCATTACAAGCTTTCCTATAACGTGTGTGTTAACGTGTGTGTATGAAGTGTGAAGTGTTAGTTGCTCAGTCCTGTCCAACTCCCAACTCTTACAATCCCATGGACTGTAGCCTGCCAGGCTCCTCTGTCCGTGGGATTTCCCAGGCAAGAATACTGGAGTGGGTTGCCATTTCCTTCTCTAGGGATGCAACCCGGGTCTCCTGCATTGCAGGCAGATTCTTTACTACCAGAGAAGCCCCAGTGTTGTGTGTATGGGCGTAAACAGTTCAGGGTGACAGAGGAGACCCCAGAAGAGCGACCTTTCTTAGACTTTCAGAGGTGCTCACCAGTGTCACTGCTTTAGGAGAATGAGATCCTGACTGAGCAGGAGGAGCTCCTAGCCATGGAGCAGTTCTTGCGCCGACAGATTGCCTCGGAGAAGGAAGAGATCGAGCGCCTCCGGGCGGAGATCGCCGAGATCCAGAGGTGAGGGCAGGGGTCAGGGCTCAACTTGGACTCTGGGGAGAGCAGGACAGTCCAGCCTCAGCCCTTCCTGTGACGGGGCCAGGCAGAGCGCCCCCTTCCATACCTTCTGTATTACCTCTGAGGTGGGCCTTGTCCCGAGTGGACCCGCTAGAAAGCTGGGCAGCCTGGAAGCAGACCACCAGCCTGTCTGTGCGGGTGGGTCACACGCTCCGCGCCCTGTCCTGTCCCCGCACAGCCGCCAGCAGCACGGCCGCAGTGAGACCGAGGAGTACTCGTCGGACAGTGAGAGTGAGAGCGAGGACGAGGACGAACTGCAGCTCATCCTGCAGGACCTGCAGCGGCAGAACGAGGAGCTGGAGGTGCGCATGCGCGGGGCCGCTGCCCTCGGGAGCGCTGGGGTCCACGTCGTGCTTATCGGACTCGCTCCTCGCCTCACACGGGGCCTGTGGCCCTGGGCTGCTGTCGCTCCTTCCGGCAGGGGCTCCAACACAACAGAGAATCCCACCCGGGACGCCCCACCCGGGGTTGCTGGCCTCAGAGCCATTTGGGGGGCCGGGAGACAGGCCCCGGGCAGCAGCTCGCTCTGCCCCACAGTTTACAGATCATGTTAGTGCTGAGCAGGAAAACACCCCCGGGAAGGAGGGAGCCCCCTGGGTCCAGAGATGGGGAGGGGCCCTGCCCAGAGGGAGGCAGGCCTGCTGGCCGTGGGCAGTGGCTCAGCCTGTTTTTGGGGTCGCGACTCCTCCTTGACCGGCCGCTGCGTCTGTCCCTGCAGATCAAGAACAACCACCTGAACCAGGCCATTCACGAGGAACGCGAGGCCATCATCGAGCTGCGGGTGCAGCTTCGCCTGCTCCAGTTGCAACGCGCGCGCCCCGAACCGCTGGCCGAGCCCGAGCCCGGTGCCCGAGAGCCGCCCCCGCCCACCAAGGAGCAGGCGCGGCCGTCGCCCGGCAGGGAGCGAAAGGAGACGCCCATCTGAGAGCCGGCCAGGGCGCGCGGGCCTCCAGAGACGGCTGGTCGGCACACCGGTGTCCCAGACGTGTCCCAGACGGTCGGCTTCTTGGAAGAGTCATTTCCTTTGTTAACTTAAATAACTATTTTAACCCTTGAGTGGCTTCTTTTTAAACCAAAAATCGTCTTTCTTTGCTTTTTTATTACGGCAGAATCAGGATTTTTCTCTCGTTCATGGGGGAGCCACACGGGGCCGCCCTGCCCGCCACGTCCCCAGGATCTCGCTGCCGCCACTCGCCCGTGCCTTCACACCTCCGCGGTGCGGGTCCTGGGGGCCTCCTTCCTGACCGGCCGGCCCCCCCACCCCTCTCAGCCCCGCCCGAGTCACCCCGGTGGCCTCGGTCATGGGAGGACCAGGGCGTCCACACAGCATGTTTCTTCGACCTTCCATTAGGACAGAGCGCCGTAGTTGGCTTGCTCGGGCCCGAATGTAAGCGTGTCTTTGCCTGCATAAGCCATATCGATGGGTAGCCGCGCGCTCACACAGGATTGCAGTCGGTGTCTACACAGGCTCGGTGAACTGCTGCTGGACGCCCGGTGGGCCAGGCTGAGTACTAGGTAGGAATCGGACTTCCTCGGGAGTCAGCCGTGGTCCTGACCACCCCCTCCCCCCACGACCTTGGTTACCCGTGGCGTCCGGCTTACAGGCACCGGGGTCCAGTGCCGCTGGGTCCAAGTAAGTGGCTCCGAGCGGCTCTGGACTGTGAAGACAAACCCACATGTCCCGGTGATGGAAACACCCCCTGAGGGCGCATCCTCTTCTCCTGGTTAGTATTTATTTCAGCACCTGGTTAACTGCGGTTTTTTATTCTCTACCTATTGCACTGTTGTGACTTGTTGGCCATTATTTGATTTTTGTACGAAAAAAAAGCTTTGTTATAGAAATCAGCATACTATTTTTTTAAACCTGGAGAGAAGATATTATGGTGACTGAAAATATGGTCAGGTGTCAAATATAAATGTATAAAAGCCTTCTTGCTGTCCTGTCGGTCATGTTACATTTATTTTATATTTGCTGGCAATACTGAAGGTTTCTTTTTTGTTTGTGTAAACTCTTAATTTCTATCACGGTGTCATGAATTTTTAAAATCAGTATTTCATTACAATTGTCTCAGCGTTGGTAAACTAATTTTTGCCAGGACCATTATTGATTAAGCAAATAAATTCAACAGCCATTTGAGGGAGAAAAAAAGCTTCTTGTTTTCTGTGCCGGTTCTTCCTTTGAAATACATGAGTGCACTGAAGGTGGTCTGACGTGCCTTCAAGGTCTGCTTGTGAGCAGGATGTTTTGTGCTAACTCACTTTGTGTCCCTCCCCACCCCCGCTGGTGCTGAGCAGCTGTCTGGACTGGATCTGCAGTGGCTTGTGTGAGTGATGCCTGGTCAGCTGGCCCAATTGGGCAGGAAGGTGGGTTTGGCCAGGTTACTGTCTTGTAGGTGATGGCAGGGGTCTGTCTGTCCAGTGGGTCACCTCTTTGGTGCAGGTCACGTGATTCCAGGCTGATGGTTTCAGGCTCGGGTTCTGGGGGAGCCGACACTGATGGTCTCAAGTTTGGTGAGAGCCGGGCTTCCTTTAGGTGACTCAGTTTTGGGCCTGCTAACTTACCTTTTAATCAGACTCTCAGCCTGAGAATCCTGATTGAGATTTAAGGCACTGGAGCTCCTCTCAGCTGCCACACTGGAACTCGCACAGATTTTGCTAAATTTGTGGCATTCACAGGTCCTGACCTTGGTTCACAGTCTTTAAGTTGGTGGTTCTTTCCGCTCCTTTTCTGTTGTTGCTCCAGTCTTAGGGAGATCTTGGTCTGCTTGCTGGTGAGTGCTACAAACACACATTAAGGCTTCCCCAGCAGGATCATCACCAGTGAATGTCTGGGGCCCTGAGACCTACACCAAAGTCATGTAAGTCAGGAAAGAGCCTGCTGAAGACACTGCTTTCTGCAGCCCAGCAGCTTGTTCAGTGACTTCAGGGAGCCGAGTTTCCGCTTCCCCAGGGCTGTTATCCAGACGCAGCAAGCAGTGTTGGCCAGAGCGGACACCTCAGTGCTCAGCTAAAGGTAATCGCACAGTTTTCTGGAGTCAAGAACAACTCTGGCCAGTCGGGGTTTTGTTGGGCAGCTCTTGCTTTATCAGCAGCATCTGCAGTGTCTGGAAGAGTTTAGGAGCGGTCCCTGACCACAGCCTCTTGCACCTTCTAGCCAGGGCAGTGGAGAGCTGCCAAGGGAAGGGATTTTTGAATCACGAATGCCTTCTGCTAACTGGGGCTTAGTCTGAGGCTCAGGAGGGGAAATGCCAGGATCTGCAGGCTGCATGGGTGGTTTTGTGCTGGTGCCCCTTTCTCCACCCAGCACCTAGATGCAGTATTCCCTCAGCTTGGGAGTTGCCAACCAGAGGTGGAGAAATAGACCCAGGGTCTTGATATGATCGAGAGAAAGCTGAGTTTGCTCCAGAGCAACTGTCGCTCTGGGCATCAGGGCAGAGTTTGTGATGGACAGAACTACAGGATCTTCAGATGCATGTCAGACCCTGTTGTATGATAGCCTGAGACAATAGCATTCCCTTTCCAGGCTGGAGGAAGGTTCACAGAAGGTGAGTAGAAGACCCAGAGAGGCCTTCCTGGGGTAGCAGTTGAGAAAAGGAGCATCAGAGAGGGAAGGAGGAGTGGAGAGAAATGTTCTCAGTCCTCTTGGGAGGGGGCATCTTACCATGATGTCAGCCACTTCTCTTCCTGGTTGGTTTGATTTGTGATCTCCAGCATTTGCACAGGACCAGATGTCTGGTGGGGCCTTCTTCAGTTGTGAAATACACAGCTGAGGTTCCACACCTTGTAACTTGGCAGTGGTGTTAGTGGTCAAGAGCGTTTTGTAGGATGCTTTCCATAAATCTGCTCTTTCCAAAAGCATATGTGTAAAACAGTAACTGTCTGTAAAGGACAAAAGACTTAAAAATGCCCGTGATTAAAGAGCAGATGAGGTTTCATTTGATAAGGAAATGCAGTTATTTCTGTGGCATGCAATACTCTCACTGTCCAGTGATTATCCTAAAGTATTGATACATTTCTAGAAACTTCAGACAATTTCTGGAATACATATTAGGAATATATGTCCCTACAAATATAATCTAAGGTTTATCATTATCATTTCTTATTTGACAATTCTTCCCAAGTATTTAACATCTCATTTACAAGATGAGAGGCAAATCTTTTGATTTCCTAGAGGGCTCCTGGAAAACGTGAGTTTCAGTTCAGTTCAGTCGCTCAGTCGTGTCCGACTCTTTGCGACCCCATGAATCGCAGCATGCCAGGCCTCCCTGTCCATCACCAACTCCAGGAGTTCACTCAGATTCACGTCCATTGAGTCAGTGATGCCATCCAGCCCAAGTTTACTTTGAGGTAAAAAGACTCAGTAGTTTTTTTTCTTTGTTTTTAAATTTCTTGGCTGCAGCATGAGGGATCTTAGTTCCCCAACCAGGGATGGAACCTGCGCCCCTTGGAGTGGAAGCATGAAGTCTTAACCACTGGATCACCAGGGAAGTCCCTCTATTTAGTAATTTGATGAGAAAATGTCAAAAGGATTGAACATTTAATTCAGTAGGATCACAGATCATTGATACAGTGATACTTAATTATCTATTTAAGCAAGGTGACAGTAGCAGATATTAAAGGGAAATACAGAAGTTTACCTTAAAAGTCAGTGCTCTTAATGTTTAGAAGACTGGGTTTTGTTAAGTGAAGACCTGATAAAAATAACGTGAAACAGAGTCAGTTCTTGTAACAGAAAATTTTTGCTGTCCACACAGATTACTTGAAAGGTAAACACAAACTCTTTCTTTATAATATAAAGAGCAGAACAATAATCGAAGAGAACTTTTTATCCTTTTAACTGAGGGAAAAATCAAATTCTTAATTTTGCACCAGTGTATTTTAATGATAAAACTAATTTTTTAGAAAAGCTTTAATCCATTTCAATCTTAGCCTGCTTGACCGCATACACACTTCCTTTTCGACAGACATTCTGCATCTTGTGCTGTCCATCCAGGCTCTGTCCCAGATTTCCTCCTCTTTCTTATCCTGGGACTGTCATTTTACTTTCCTTATCTACTTTTCATACTGAGTAGTTACTATCACTACTTAGTGATTAGAGTTCTTAACCCTTAGAATCCTTAATTCTTGGTGAACACTACCTTAGCACTAGCATTCTGTGGACTGGCAAATAATAATTTTATAATTTCTAGAAGCACATTTATCCTTGTTAAATTTTCCAATGGGGCACAAAACTTGTTTACAGAGAGACCCAAATATCTTTAAAACCAAAAGTGGATAAAAATTTGTTCAGTAATTAATGTGTCAGAATTTTTATTTTATTTGGAAATGATCTAGATATTCAGTGATATCTAATGAATGTCCATCACTTAACTTCTCTCAGTATAAGTTTAAGGTTTCAAGTTACCAAAAAGATTTTGAAAACTATTTTTAAGTAGACATACTGGTAAAGTATAAAGCTGTTGTTTGGAAAGTTGATTTATAAACGTTTATCTTACCTCTATTTAATTCACTTTTCTCAACAACTATGTTCAGTCATGAAAATCTCACAAGATGTTAAACAGCTAATCATCTTAAGTTATCTTTCTTGCTGACAAATTCTGTAACAGATAACAGCTTATTTTTTAGTAAACCTAGGTAGAATAAAAATATTATATTTTATGTCAATAACTTCAATGACATGCCTGTTTTACTTAAACCAACAGACTTAAACTAGCTTTTATTTACTGAATATTATCCTAGATCATATGAACCTGAAAAACATTAAGGTTAGTTTCCATATTTCTGAGAATATATGATTTATGTCACACCTGTCTGTATAACCTAATTAAATAGAGCTCTTTACAAATTAACTCTGGCAATACCATTTGGAGGTAGACATACATAAAGATAGACATAAGGAGATACCTTGTAGTGTCTGTTTTAAAATTTTAGCCATGATTTTAAACACACTGTAGCATTTCTAGAAGAGAACAGAGAGAAAACATTCTGTGACATAAATCATACCAATGTTTTCTTAGGTCAGTCTTCCAAGGGAATAGAAATAAAAACAAAAATAGACAAATGGGACTTAACCAAATTTATAAGCTTCTGCACAGCAAAGGAAACCAATAAACAAAATGAAAACACAACCTGCAAAATGGGAGAAAATATTTGCAAATGATATTGTCAACACAACTTCCAAAAGTGTATAATCAGCTCATACAACTCAACAAAAAAACACAATCCTATCCAACAATGGGTAGGAGATCTAAAAAACACCTCCAAAGAAGAAACACAGATGGCCCCTAGGCACATGAGGAGATAGCTCATCATTGCTAACTATTAGAGAAACGGAAATCAAAACTACAATGAGGTACGACCTCACAGCAGTCAGAATGGCCATCATTAACAAGTCTAAAAATGCTGGAGAAGGTGTGGAGAGAAGGGAACCCTCCTACACTGTTGGTAGGAATATAAACTGGTCCAGGCACGGTGGAAAACAGTATGGTGGTTCCTTAAAAAACTAAAAATATAATTACCATACGATCTAGCAGTCCACTCTTGGCATATATCCAGACAAAACTATGATTCAAAAAGATACATACACCTCTATGTTCATAGCAGCACTATTTACAATAGCCAAGACATGGTGACAAGCCAAATGCCCATCAAGAAGAATGGATAAAGATGTGGTACACATATACAATAGAAGATTATTCAGCCATGAAAAGTGGAAGTCGCTCAGTCGTGTCCAACTCTTTGCAACCCCATGGACTCACCCCATGGACTATAGAGTCCATGGAATTCTCCAGGCCAGAATACTGGAGTGGGTAACCTTTCCCTTCTTCAGGGGATCTTCCCAACTCAGGGATCAAACCCAGGTCTCCCGCATTGCAGGTGGATTCTTTACCACCTGAGCCACAAGGAAAGCTCAAGAATACTGGAGTGGGTAGACCAATCCCTTCTCCAGCAGATCTCGAACCGGGGTCTCCCGCGTTGGAGGCAGATTCTTTACCGAGCTATGAGAGAAGCCCATTAAAACACAAAATAATGCCATTTGCAGCAACGTGGATGCAATTAGAGATTATTATAGTAAGAAAAAGACAAATATGTTACCGCTTATAATCTAAAATATGACACAAATGAATTTATCTATGAAACAGAGAACAGACGTGGTTTCCAAGGGGGAGGGAGCAACTGGGAGGCTGGGATTAGCAGGTGCAAATATTACATACAGGATGGATAAACAAGGTCCTGTGTACAACACAGGGACCTGTATTCAATGTGGTAAACCACAGTGGAAAAGAATATTTAAAAGATGAATATATAACTGAATCACTGCTATACAGTAGAATGTAACACAGCCCTAGTCTTCAGAATCCTCTCCTCTGATGAGAACTGCTTAGAGAAAGCAGGGAGAGCACTTACAGCCCAGAGGCACAGAGAAAGAATGCAAGTCCCACCGGGCAAGGACTTCCGCTCCCCAAATCCCTGTCTTTTTGATGTCTGCAAGCCTTCTGAACAGTATGAAAAGGCAAAATGATAGGATACTGAAAGAGGAACTCCCCAGGTCAGTAGGTGCCCAATATGCTACTGGAGATCAGTGGAGAAATAACTCCAGAAAGAATAAAGGGATGGAGCCAAAGCAAAAACAATACCCAGTTGTGGATGTGATTGGTGATAGAAGCAAGGTCTGATGCTGTAAAGAGTAATACTGCATAGGAACCTGGAATGTCAGGTCCATGAATCAAGGCAAATCGGAAGTGGTCAAACAGGAGATGGCAAGAGTGAACGTCGACATTCTAGGAATCAGCAAACTAAAATGGACTGGAATGGGTGAATTTAACTCAGAGGACCATTATATCTACTACTGCGGACAGGAATCCCTTAGAAGAAATGGAGTAGCCATCATGGTCAACAAGAGTCTGAAATGCAGTACTTGGATGCAATCTCAAAAACAACAGAATGATCTCTGTTCATTTCCAAGGCAAACTATTCAATATCACAGTAATCCAAGTCTATGCCCCAACCAGTAACACTGAAGCAGCTGATATTGAACGGTTCTATGAAGACCTACAAGGCCTTTTAGAACTAACACCCCCAAAAGATGTCCTTTTCATTATAGGGGACTGGAATGCAAAGTAGGAAGTCAAGAAACACCTGGAGTAACAGGCAAATTTGGCCTAGGGATATGGAATGAAGCAGGGCAAAGGCTAATAGAATTTTGCCAAGAGAACGCACTGGTCATAGCAAAAACTCTCTTCCAACAACACAGGAGAAGACTCTACACATGGACATCACCAGATGGTCAACACCGAAATCAGATTGATTATATTCTTTGCAGCCAAAGATGGAGACACTCTATACAATCAACAAAAACAAGACCGGGAGCTGACTGTGGCTCAGATCATGAGCTCCTTATTACCAAATTTAGACTTAAATTGAAGAAAGCAGGGAAAACCACTAGACCATTCAGGTATGACCTAAACAAATCCCTTATGATTATACAGTGGAAGTGAGAAATAGATTTAAGGGCCTAGATCTGATAGATAGAGTGCCTGATGAACTATGGACTAGGTTCATGACATTGTACAGGAGACAGGGATCAAGACCATCCCCATGGAAAAGAAATGCAAAAAAGCAAAATGGCTGTCTGGGGAGGCCTTACAAATAGCTGTGAAAAGAAGAGAAGCGAAAAGCAAAGGAGAAAAGGAAAGATATAAGCATCTGAATGCAGAGTTCCAAAGAATAGCAAGGAGAGATAAGAAAGCCTTCCTCAGCGATCAATCCAAAGAAATCGAGGAAAACAACAGAATGGGAAAGACTAAAGATCTCTTCAAGAAAATTAGAGATACCAAGGGAACATTTCATGCAAAGATGGGCTCAATAAAGGACAGAAATGGTATGGACCTAACAGAAGCAGAAGATATTAAGAAGAGGTGGCAAGAATACACAGAAGAACTGTACAAAAAAGATCTTCACAACCAAGATAATCACGATGGTATGATCACTCACCTAGAGCCAGACATCCTGGAATGTGAAGTCAAGTGGGCCTTAGAAAGCATCACTACGAACAAAGCTAGTGGAGGTGATGGAATTCCAGTTGAGCTATTTCAAATCCTGAAAGATGATGCTGTGAAAGTGCTGCACTCAATATGCCAGCAAATTTGGAAAACTCAGTAGTGGCCACAGGACTGGAAAAGGTCAGTTTTCATTCCAATCCCAAAGAAAGGCAATGCCAAAGAATGCTCAAACTGCCATACAATTGCACTCATCTCACACGCTAGTAAGGTAATGCTTAAAATTCTCCAAGCCAGGCTTCAGCAATACATGAACCGTGAACTCCCTGATGTTCAAGCTGGATTTAGAAAAGGCAGAGGAACCAGAGATCAAATTGCCAACATCTGCTGGATCATCAAAAAAGCAAGAGAGTTCCAGAAAAACATCTATTTCTGCTTTATTGACTATGCCAAAGCCTTTGACTGTGTGGGTCACAATAAACTGTGGAAAATTCTCAAAGAGATGGGAATACCAGACCACCTGACCTGCCTCTTGAGAAATCTGTATGCAGGTCAGGAAACAACAGTTAGAACTGGACATGGAACAACAGACTGGTTCCAAATAGGAAAAGGAGTACATCAAGGCTGTATATTGTCACCCTGCTTATTTAACTTCTATGCAGAGTACATCATGAGAAACGCTGGGCTGGGAGAAGCACAAGCTGGAATCAAGATTGCCAGGAGAAATATCAATAACCTCAGATATTCAGATGACACCACCTTTATGGCAGAAAGTGAAGAGGAACTAAAAAGCCTCTTGATGAAAGTGAAAGAGGAGAGCGAAAAAGTTGGCTTAAAGCTCAACATTCAGAAAACTAAGATCATGGCATCTGGTCCCATCACTTCATGGGAAATAGATGGGGAAACAGTGGAAACAGTGTCAGACTTTATTTTTTTGGGCTCCAAAATCACTGCAGATGGCAACTGCAGCCATGAAATTAAAAGACGCTTACTTCTTAGAAGAAAAGTTATGACCAACCTAGATAGCATATTGAAAGGCAGAGACATTACTTTGCCAACAAAGGTCCGCCTAGTCAAGGCTATGGTTTTTCCAGTGTGGTCTTGTATGGATGCAAGAGTTGGACTGTGAAGAAAGCTGAGTGCCGAAAAATTGATGCTTTTGAACTGTGGTGTTGGAGCAGACTCTTGAGAGTCCCTTGGACTGCAAAGAGATCCAACCAGTCCATTCTAAAGGAGATCAGTCCTGGGTGTTCTTTGGAAGGAATGATGCTAAAGCTGGAACTCCAGTACTTTGGCCACCTCATGCGAAGAGTTGACTCATTGGAAAAGACTCTGATGCTGGGAGGGATTGGGGGCAGGAGGAGAAGGGGATGACAGAGGATGAGATGGCTGGATGGCATCACGGACTCAATGGATGTGAGTCTGAGTGAACTCTGGGAGTTGGTGATGGACAGGGAAGCCTGGTGTGCTGCGATTCATGGGGTCTCAAAGAGTCGGACACGACTGAGTAACTGAACTGAACTGAAGCCTTCTGGGGTGAACAGGGAGGTTTCTGGACTGGAGAAAAAGCACAGGTGGAGGTTTGTTTTGTTTCTAGAGCCGCATTACTGTTCTTGGAAAGACGGTTTGTGAGACAAGTGCTGTTGTTAAATTCTTCCAAGAGATGAGTCATGGTACCAACGTGCTGCCCACCCTCCCGACCTCATCATCTTCCTTTTGCTTCTTCATATCAGCGAGGTCAGTCAAGATGAAAGTCAAAAGGTCCCATGTCCTAGGTTTAGAGCTGTGTGTCTTTGCAGAAGGACTTCCTAAAACATTCTAAAGGCTTCAGAATGCTTTTCTTTCTCTGTGGGTATACAGTTTCATTCCAGCTTCGGAGAGAAGGCTTAAAGAAAGTTCATATTAGGCTCTGAATATCAGCTTCTAATTTGGCCAACTTGTGACCATAGAGCTACCTAGAAAAAAAAAACTTTCACATATCTTGTCCAGGTTTGGTCAGTATTCCTGACAGTGAACAACCCCATGAATGCAAGGGGTGTCCCCAAAGAGGGTGCAACAGATGCCCCCAAAATCCAGAGCCACCCCTAAAGGGCCCAAAGGAGGAGCTCTTTAGATGATTCCCCTGAGAGCTGGTGAGTCAGTAGGACGCTAGCAGCAAATGGGGTGCGGCCCTCAGTTTTGCCTCATCTCCAACCTGATGGCAACTAAGCCTAGTTCTCAGGACACAAAATGAGACCAGTAAGAAGGTAACATCTGTCCCCAAGAGAGAAAAGGTCAACAACCAGTGGGTGCCTGAAAGCACACATATCACAGTTACCACTCAGTTCTCACAAGGACTCTGCCTGCTGGTCTGGATCTGGAAAGCAGGTGACAACAGAACATTTACCCTCCCTCGCCACCGGGCACCATGGCGGACGCTAGCAGAGCTGGCTTTGGCAGGATTCTCGCCCTCTACCGGCTTCTCCAGTTTCCCCCGGCTTCCCTCTGCAGGCCCTGGGACAAGTTGTGTCCGGGGGTGTCTTCCTGGTCAATGGACGCTGTGGAGGAGGAGACAGAAACTCCTCTAGGTTAAAAGCTTTCTTCTACAGACGCTGATTCGGGATCACCTTTGGTACCATTACCTGCTTGTTCATCCTCAGACCTTTACTCACGTGAGGCCTCAAGGACCCAGCTGAGCGGAAGTCAGACCTGGTTTAACCACAGATGTGGCTGGCTCACAACTCAGACCCAGTCGAATCTGGACCCAGTCCTGTTTCTCAGTTCGACCTAGTCTGACACAGCCGATTTACAGGACCCAGACCGGAAGAAGAGATGTTCAGATAGAGTCTGATGGCTCAGGATAACAAAGCTGTGGGGCCCAGTGAGTACCTGCGCCTGGCAGTGTGCTGCTCACTGGATCATCGGGGGCTCCTCTGGGCCCGTCTGATGCTACAACTGTTCATCAAGAATTGGGGCCTAGAAAAACATTAAAAGTTGATTTGAATAAAAGTGACTTGAATCAGGCAGCACGTACTCTCGCAGCTAAAAGGAGTTCCAAGGAGCAGGAACAGGAAGTCACCTTGGGCTAAAGCTGGGTGGGTTATTGTGAGGTCATCCCAGCAGACCTGGAGACGTGGTAGGTTTGGTTCCAGGCCACCCCAGTAAGGAGAATATTGCAATGAAACATGTCACAGGAAGGCTTTGGTTTCCCAGTGCTTATAAAAGTTAGGTTTACATTACACTGTAGTCTGTTAAGTGTGCAATAGCATTTTGCATAAAAACGTACATGCCTTAATTTTTAAAAGTTGCTATTGGATAGACTTGCTTGACTCAAGGTTGCTACAAACCTTCAATTTGTTAAAGAAAAAAAAAAATTTTGCTGAGCACAATGAAATGAGGTGTGTACCTGCCTTTAGATGTCGGGCGTTGTCAGGCGCTTCCTGATTGACTGGTTTAAGATTCATTTCTGGGAGAGCTGAAGCTGTAGTTAATTCAGGCCAGGGCTGTGCACAAACCTCTCTCCATCTGGGGCCCGAGTCAAGACCGAGGCTCAAAGCCCTAAGGTGTAGCTGCCGACACTGCAATCCCCTTAGTCTGAGAGGGGATGAGCTGGCACCAACCGACAACCTGGGCCCCAACCTCTGACAAGATCGGAACAGCTGGGCGCGGGGGGAACGGACAAGCGTGGTGCTCTTCTGAGCCGAGTGTCCCAGGCCTCACAGCTGCAGGCAGCGCTGCACATCCCGGCTGCAACTGGAGAAAGCAAGGGCTGCCCTCTGGGGGTTGCAGGGTGGAGGGGGTATTGGCAGCATTCCAAAGGAGGGCCCACCCCAAACTCCATTGCTTCTCACGTGGGGATAAAAAAGTGTGTCCTCTACTGCTGCAAGGTTAACTCGATGCTGGGGGCTTCACACCAGGGGCGGCAGTGTGGAAGGGCCTGCGCGTTCTCTGGATGAAACCTTAGCTCGGCCGGTGGCGCGGCGCCAACAGCACACACGGTCCACCCCCCTGGGGACAGAGGCCCCAAGCAGAGGTGTGGCTCCCAGTTGTCTGTTGACATCAGTTGGCGTTACCAGGAGGCAGCCATGTACACAGACGCCCTGTTACAGTGGAATTTCAGGTCAGCCGTGATTAGTATTTGAATGTAAGATTGTTCCACACTTCATTGGGTATCTATTTTTTTTTTTTTCCCTGAGACTTTTTGCCTAAAGCAGTGACCTCAAAAGCTGTCTTTACTGGCTTTCCTCTCCTTTTCTGTTTATTTTCAGTCTGGTGTGCCCTGCCTTAAGGGCCCAGATGGCACTGATGGTGAAGAGCCCGCCTGCCAATGCAGGAGACATTAAGAGACGGGTTTGATCCCTGGGCTGGGAGGATGCTCTAGAGGAGGGAATGGCAGCCCACCCCAGCATCCTTGCCTAGAGAATTCCACGCACAGGGGAGCCTGGTAGGGGATGGTCGCAAAGAGTCGGACAAGACGAAAGCAACTTAGCGCTGCCTTAGCATCTCAAGTAGCAACTGGGCTGATGACCCTGATATAAAAGGGTAAATAGGTCCCTAGCGGTGTGCAGGTCAGAGCTGGTGACACTTGGGGGAGACGGGTGGGGGGAGGTGAGGGGACCCAGTGTGGTGAGTGCAGGAGAACACGCACGGCCTGCTGACGGCTCGAGCAGGTGAGCCAGGAGGAGCAGAACGGATTACAACTGACCGGGTTTGGCTCTTGGCCTTGCGTGTAAAAGCGTGGGGACACCCACTGAGCAGGCGCACCAGGGCTGACGCTGCCACCTGGGGGCTATATTCAGGCACCAGAGAAGCTGCTTTAATAGGAGACATCCTTCCCCTCTGCTCTCACCCACTGTGCCCACCGGGCCTGCAGGAGGGCAGCCCTGGGAACCCCAGGCTCTGGGCTCACCCACGTGCAGCTCAGCTCTGCACTGCCATCGCAGCTGCTGAGGCTGTGACCACCTGTCACCTGTGGGCGTGACACCCAGAGCGTCTCAAAGCACTGACTTGCAACTCAGGAAATAAAATGCAAATACTGAGTGTGGAACAGTCGTTTTTGATGAGGCTTAAGATAAAGTTATGGAAACAGTGTTAATCTGGGCAAGGCAGGACCCCACAGCCACGGGGTCCCCCTGCTCTGGTAGGAGCACTGGCCTCAGGCCTCACCTAGACCTGCTGGGTCACTGGCTGTATTTTCATGGGCTCCAGGGTGACTGAATGCACAGCGATGTTTGAGCAGCACTGTCCTAAATCACCTACTCAAGATACTTGAAAGCCAAAACACACTAAGAGTCCAGAAAAATCTCCAAATGAAGGACCATCAAAGACAGGTGGCAGCCTCACCACGAGCATGTACACACCCACACACTTATACACACACAAACCTGCACATGCACAGGCACGTACTCTCCACTGTCTGTTCTGTCTGAGCCACAGGGAATGCCCTCCAGGCCTGGCACTGCTCGCTGTGAGGCCATCCTCATATCACCCTTTGCCCACCCGCTCTTGCTGGAACACCCTGGGATGAGCGGTCGCCCAGTGCAGGAGTGGCTGATAGCCTGCGCCATGGAGCATCTGAAGACACCAGTCCCCCCAGGAGACGTCTGCAGCCAATCAACCACCACCGCTGACTCCTGAAACACAGCTGACGAAGGTGAAAGAGTCACGTGGTTAGGCTAAAACTGTGTCTGATATTGTCAAATTTAAACCAGCAAAATGTGTCCTCAAAAAGATTCAGCAGAAATCAAGCTATAATAGTGCTGTAAAACATTCCAGGGACTAAAATCTGATCACTTAGGTTTTCTAGGAAAAAAATTTAAAAGGAAAATAACTTTCGTAAGATCGGACTAAAACTAGTCGGTTAGTCCCCTACGTAAACACTGCAGAGTACTGACTTAGTAGGGTTCACGGCAGAAGAGGCCTTCAACAAAAATGGGTCACAGTAGGAACTAAGTCAAAATGTCCTCAAAGTCAAATCTCCACCAGCTCAAAACCCTCACTTTCAAGCGGTCACAAAACCCCGTTTGGAGTTGCTGGTGGAGGGCGAGAGCTGGACTGCCCTCCCCACAGTCATCTACCCCACGTCCAGCTCCGACCCTGGCAGGTCATCGCCCCGTGGGGCTCGACGCGTTCACAAAGGCGAAGGTGGGGAGCCTCAAAGGCCTGCTCCCCCACGTCTGCTCCCAGGCTCACCTGCTCTGGGCTGGAGGACTCCCACCATTCCAGAGGCAGGGCCTCAACTCTGGCTCCTGGGCGCCTCTGCTTTTTCCTCCCGCTGCCCACTGCTTCCATCTCCTGGAACCTCAGAGAGGGCAGTGCTGGCAGCCGGTGCCTGAGACAGAGCGCTTTCCCTGTTGGGGTCAGTTTCATATCGGCTGCTCCCTATCTCCAACACACTGCCCCTCGCCACCCCCCAGGGTCCTGGCGCCCACCTGCTGGGGACAGGCTGCCAGGAGCAGGCCCACCCAGTGCCGCACAGAGGTGGGAGGGACCCTGTGGGCTGCGTCATCAGGCAGGCTGTGGACTCAGCCCTCACCAATTCACGGTTCCAGAGAGTTCCAGAAAGACTGCAGGGTTCTGGCACCACAAGGGCCTCGGGGGCTTCAAGCTCACAGGCACAAAGGCAACCCCCAAGCCTCTAGGAGTCAGAGGGCTGGTGGCCTTGGGTGGTGGGTTTTGTTAGGGAGGGACACTCAGGTACTTGGGAGAGGCTCAAGGGGGACTCCCCACTGGGGACAAGGGGGACCTGGGAGCAGGCCCGGCTGGAGGGAGGCAGGCGACAAAGGGGCTGCAGGAGAGGCGACATTCAAGGACACTGGCCAAGCAGGAGGCTCCAATCTGGAAAAAGTTTCCTGTTCACTCAGGTCACTCAGAGTCCCGCAGCAGCACAGAATTACTCCCGCGAGGAGCCGCCCAACACTAAATGCCACCAGCACAAATCCTGTTCATTTTAGGTACTTACCAGATTGTGGTCTCTTTTAGCCTCTGGGGGACCTGGAAGAAGCACGGAGGCGTCAGTGTCTGAGTCCGCTGGGTTTCACTGCCCCTGGGGGCCGGTGTCCTCCCGTCCTCAGAGGCTCCACCTGCCGCTCCATTCACCCCTAAGGGTGACTAGAGAAAGCCGCGATCAGGAGCTGACGGGCCAACCTCACCTTCTCTTGAGCTCTGCCGGAGGCGGCCCACGCCGAGAAGCCTTGACCATCACTCAGGCGTCCTCCCCTGCCCGCTGTGTGGAGGCCCCTGGAATCCAGCTCAGGACCCAACGGTGAGGACATGGCCCAGTGCCACGGGAGGAGCTGGCTGATGCTCTAGCTGACCCTAAATCCAGGTTCTTCACCCCTAAACGGACTGTTATTCTTGCCACTGCTTAAAAAAAAAATGCAGCTACTAGTATAGCTGTTGTTCAGTTGCTCAGTCGAGTCTGATTCACCATCTCCCAGAGCTTGCTCAAACTCATGTCCGTTGAGTTGGTGATGCCATCCAACCACCTCATCCTCTGTCGTCCCCTTCTCCTCCTGCCTTCCATCTTTCCCAGCATCAGGTTCTTTTCTAATGAGTCAGTTCTTTGAATCAGGTGGCCAATGTATTGGAGACTCAGTTTCAGCATCAGTCCTTCCAATGAATATTCAGGGTTGATTTCGTTTAGGACTGACTGGTTTGATCTAGTGTAGAATTCTAATTAATTTACAGAACTGAAATGTGGGAGAAGGGACAGTATATCTTTATAGCCTAATAGCAGAGAACATGCATCTCAGAAACTAGGCTGACATCAAGAGGCCTTACCTCCTTCCAATCTCTACTCTTACATTGACTCACAGACGTGTTCCCCTAACGCCTGCCCGCCACCCCCATCACTTTTTACTCTGTGGCTCTGCCCTTATTACCTGCGTCACACATTACCTGTGTGTTTACTTTTTTGTTCGTCTCCGTGAATCTGTCCACACACGTTCCCAGAGCACAAACATCCAGTTATAATGAAAGAGGAGGAACCAGAGGCTCATCTGTAATGACAAGTGCAGGAAGCAGCCTGTGGATCCCCGAGGTCTGAGGTCACAGTGGGCTCACAACACGCCTGGGGAGTGCCCACCAGCTGAGAAGGCAGAACGGAAACCACGAGCAAGCATCTCTCACAGTCTTCACGAAGCTTGTCCATGCGGCATCTCACTTGCCAGACGTGGGGTGGGCAGGCTTCACCATCCCCTCGCACGCACAGACCTGGGCTCAGAGGCCTTTCCTGGGAGTGAAGACCCCCCAGGCGGTGTAGGGGGTGGGAACCGGGGTGCATACTCGCCCTCAGTGGGGAGGCCCTGCTACCGGCCCAGGATGTGCACAAGTTTCAAAGAAGTTACCAAACTAGTTAAAAGACAAATATTTTAATCCAGTTTTCCCATTTTATACTAAAATCATTAATACAGGTCACAAATTGCATTTATTCTAGAAAGCAGTCAGAAGTGTGTCCATCTCTGTATAGATCTTAGTAATAAATTTTATTTGGACAAGAGAACTTGTGCACAACAGTCCAAGAGCATGATTACAGACTGCGGCCCTCCCCGGGGGCACGGTGGTATACAGTATGTGAGACAAGTTGCACCTCAGAGCCGATCATGATCAAGTTAAAAACACCTGACACACAGAATACGTGCTAATAAATCTCCTCCGGGTCATGACCAGCATGAAGAAACCAGGACACGGATGCTCGGCAGACTCTGTGAGCGTGCACAGCAATATGCTGCATTTAAGAGTCACAATCAGCTCCACGTAGTGTTAGCATTGAGCCCTCAGGAGAAATCCAAAAAATATCTCCTCCCCGTTGATGCACGGCTAAACTAGTCATACTCTGGGCTGGACGGGGCGGCGGCCGCAGCCCCCGCAGGACCCTGCCCGCGTGGACACGGCGAGGCCTGGTGCTGGCGGTCTCGGCCCAGCCCGGATGGCGGTCTCCACCTTCTGGCTGCGCTTCCGTCTCGCGGTGGTGAAATCAACCAGCGGGAAGCAAAGAGGCCTCGGCGTCGCATCCCTTCCGAGGAGAACGCTGGGCGATTCAAGTTTCGTTCAGTCAGGAAGACGGAAGGATTTAAGGCTTCGGTGACAATTATAATCCTCTGAGAAAAGTGTTTTCCCTTCAAGTCAAGACGAGACAACGGCGTTGACTGCACTTTCTCTTGACTCTGAGAATCCCTGGAATTGGTGTAGGCAACTTGCACCTGCAGCCGAGTGTCTCGGGAGGACGGGCCCCAAGGCTGTCCTGGCCACGCGTGGGCGCCAGTGGGACCTCGGCTCCCTGGGAGCGGGAGGCCCCCGGGACCACGCCAACTAGTAGGTGGAAGAGGCTGTGCTCAGGGCGTCTTCAGAGATCCTGGTGCTGGCCGGGTGGGTGCTGGCGAAGTACTTGACGTCACTGTCGCGGTCCATCTGCAGGGCCATGATGGTCTGCTCCACGGCTTCCTGGTGACAGCTGGCGGAGGTCAGGAAGTGCTCTGGAAACAGGAAGTGCAGATAATCAGAGTTAGCTTTGTTGGATGACCAACAGTGATCCAGACTAACTCATGTTCTATGGAAAACACCCGAATATAAGAGAATCAAAAATTTACCTTGTTTTTCTAACAGACTAAATCTTGTGAGATCTAATGGCAGCAATGCTAATAAATATATTAAAACTGGTGCTTGTTACAGCCATTACTTGACTTAGGTAGAGGAAAAACTTTTCCAAATACAAACTACCTACACAAAGAGAACCAGAGTCTTCTCCAACCATTCAGTGATGAATTCCAAAGGAGAAACGGGGAGCAACGTACAGTCCCCTGCATTCTATTTCAAAGTTTGTCTACGCAAAACTCTACCTGTCCCTACTCACGAATTCACACGTTCAAGGGACATTTATTAGGCATTTGGGTGGGGGCAGTCCAACAGCCTGAGTCTTGAGGGAGGAGCTTATAATCTGCAGCAAAGCAGACACTAAAGGCACGTCCTCCGCCTGACGCACATGCGCCTCCAGCCCCGAAGCTGAGATGAAGATCAGGTGGGTGCCGAAGGCACGGTCCTCGCTGGATACCCTACTGGCCACACTACTGACTTCAAAGTATGAAGACAAGGCCATGTGCAACGGGCGGGTGAAAGTTCACTGTCCCTCTCCTCGCCCCTGACTCAGTGTCAGACTTTCCCACAACCCCAGGCCTCCGGCCCACCTTTCTCCAGCAGAGTTTGTCTCAGTGTCTTCGCAAGCAGCACGCGCACGTTGGGAACCCTGTCGTTTGCCAAGGTGAGCAGGTGTGGCATCAGCTGCACGGCGAACTGGTCCATGGGCAGGCAGTCATCCTCGATGACGGTCTGGGGACAGAGACCTGCGTCAGCTGCTGGCTCCATCAACCAGGCTGGAATGCCAGCTCAAGAAGCCCTTCAGAAACCGCTGAAGTGCCTCAGAGTCCCGTGACTACCTTTAAACTAACATCCCGGGCACTCAGGAACTCGACGTGATGCAGTAAGTCCCCGAGAGGTGCACAGCGGAGGCCTGGTAACACGTTCACCTTCACAAACCTGGGAACTCCAGGCACCAATGGGGAGCTCGGGGGACGGGGTGGGGGTGGGGTGCCCAGATAGCAAAGCTCTGCCCTCAGGGACAGGACGGGAGTGAAGGGGGCCCTCACCTGGCAGACGAAGACGAAGGCCTGCCGCCCGGACCACCGCGGACAGCGGCCGAAGCTCTCCACCAGCTCCTGGATGAGGTCTGCACCAAAGGTGGGTGGCGCTGCCCGGTGCAGCTTGCGCACCATCTCGCTGACCTGCGGGGGACACGCGGGTGAGCCACACCGCTGCCCGGCCTCACCGAGGCCGCTGCTCCAGGGCCCCGTTTCTCCTTTGGAATTCATCACTGAATAACGCGACCACCTACCAGCTTGTAGGAGATCCAGCGCACGGAGGACACCTTGTCCGCACAGAGGTTCAGGGCGATGGGGCGCAGGTAGTCGTACACATCCCGGGGGCTGTACAGCTCTAGGAGCAAGATGAGCTGCCTGCAGAACGATGAGAGGCAAAAATGCAGTCACAACCCCTCCGCCAGCATGAAAGACGGCTGCTCGCCTGCAGCACATGCCGTCCTGGTTGAGTCTGAGTGGAACGCACGGCAGGTCACGTGCACAGTCAGGTGAACAACAAAGCGACGAGATGCCCCACCAAAGGGCACACAGACCCCGGGAGAGGTGCCCTGCAGACCCTGTCCCAGCCTGGGAAAGTGGAGGAGGCCATGTCGTGAGCAGAAGCCTCAAGCCCCCAACTCCATGGAAAGGCAGCAAAGCCTGTCAGCGCCCCACGTGGAAGCTGGCCTGGAAGGCCAGGCGGAGCTTCCTGAGCCGAGACCCCTGGCTGATGCCAAGCAAGAGTCTCGTCCTGCTGGAAAGGGGTGGGGAGCACTGCCCAGATGGAGCATGGATCCAGGCAGTGACGTGGCCCCAGGGAGGGTGAGGGCTCCAGCACACAGGCCTCCCCAGGACTGAGGCCCAACCAAGGGGGCAGAGGGCCTCCCTTTGCCCTGCACTGGGCAGCCTCTACCACACAGGTGGCAACCCGAGCCCAGGGCTGGGAGGGCTCCGGGTAGAGGAGGTCCCCAGTTCCCACCCTCAGCAAAACACAACAGCAGCCCACACTGTGTAGAAGCGCCCTGGGCACAAAGGTGACACGGCGACACCACCTGAAATGGTGTCCGCTGCCTGGACAGATGCCCTGCGTCCACACCAGCTGCAGAGGAGGAGACCGGGTGGGACAGAGCCCGGGTCAGCAACCCTGGAATGCACTGAAATAAATACCCCAACCCCACACCCAGGCAAAGGCGTCTTCTGAAAATGCAGGCGATGCCCAGAATCCAGACTATTTAACAGACCTCTGACAACGCCCAATTGAAAAACAGGCAATGGACTTGAAAAGACGTCTCTCCAGAGAACAGGTGCAAGTGGCCAAGAGCACGTGAGAAGGTGAGCATCACTAATCACTGAGGAGACGCACACCGAGACCCACGGTGGCACTCTACACCTGCGGCGATACTAGCTACGACTGGAAAAAGGGAAGCGTGGGGAAACGCGCCCCTAACCTGGGCACCCCCGTCACGTGGGAATGCAAGAGCCGGCAGCCGCTGTGGAAACAGCCATGCGGTTCCTCGATCAAATGAACACACAATCAGTGGATGACCCAGCTCGTCCACCTCAAAAACCTGAAACCACCACCTATCCATGGGTGTTCACAGCAGCAGCGCCCACAGCAGCTAAAACGCAGAACCCGGCCAGGGGAACGGACTGAAAGGTGGTGTGTTCACGAGAGCGGTGCACACTCATCACAGGGAAGGGCATTCCGACAGCTGCCCGCGAAGAGCATGACAGCATGGCTATGTGAAGGCGCCGCACACCCGCCTGCGGCTCACACGGTCGCCCCGGAGGAGCTGCTCGCAAGTGTACGGACACAGCAGACTGACTGGGCTGCGGGTGCCCGGGGCGTCCTTCTCGGATGAAGAGACGCTCTAAACGGGACGGTGGGGGCACCGCGCCAGCAGCAAAGGTGCTTGTGTGTATTTTACCACAATTTTAAAAAACGAAGGTGACAGAGTCTTAAAAAAAAAACCAATCTGTGAGAACTCACTGCCAGTCAGACCCCACATCACATGGCTCATGAAAAGAGCTGGACGCCAGACAGAAGTGAGGATCCACGCGGTGATGAGGCAGTAAACCCAGGACAGGCAGGGGGAGCAACCCCCACCCCCAAACACCCCAAAGGTCGCTCGGTCGTGAGGACTCACTCGGCCAGCTCGGCTCGGAAGCGCCAGTTCCTGCTGTTGTCAGTCACCAAGAACTCCTGAAGCTGATACAGGTACTCTCTTCTCTTGTCGATGTGAAGAAGCTGAAGAAACAAAACAAGAGCGCTCACGAGGACGAGGCGGAGGCGGCTTCCCTCGCCCGCTGCTGAGCAGCTGCGAGCCGCGCGCCAGTCCTGGGGGAGGACAGAGGCCGTCTCCAGCGCCGGCTGAAGCCTGCCGCTCCTGACTCCGCCACCCACCGTCAGGAGTTCTCCCTTCCTCGTCTTTGCTTCCTGGGCCAGCGCATGGCCTCTTCTGGCCTCCGCTGCGCCCTGCCCACACCCCAGGCAAGGCCCAGGAGCACCCCAGGGCCACCCCCGAGCAGGCACCGTGCTCCTGCTCACACGTCTGTGCCCAGTGCACGGCACTGTAACGGCACATGGTAGGTGCTCATAAATACTTGACTGAAAAAAACTAATCTACCCCAATAATGGTTCTGTAAATATTTGAAAGTAGCTTCATAGTCAATGAGGGGGCAACCTCTAAAAGTTGACGTGTCTATTAGTCGCTCAGTTGTGCCCGACTCTTTGAGACCTCATGGACTGTAGCCCACCAGGCTCCTCTGTCCATGGGATTCTCCAGGCAAGAATATTGGAGTGGGTTGTCATACCCTCCTCCAGGGGATCTTCCTGAACCTGGGATCAAACCCAGGTCTCCTCCATTGCAGGCAGATTCTTTACCATCTGAGTCACAAAGAAACAGTCTAAGTTTAAACTCAGTATTCTGATTCTCTAGCTTCACAGAGTACTTTCTAACGACAATGTGCTGAAGGAAGTCCTGACCATTATGTGGCTGGTTTCATGTTGGACTTATTATTGGAGCAATTCTGAAACTTTTTCATTTGCTCAACTAAATTAGCAAATGACTAAATATGGTAATGATGCCAAAAAACAGAGCTTTTACCACAAGAAAAGAAAAAGTGTGAAGAAAGGAGAGGAAATGGTATTGGATTGGAAGTGAAGACACCATATAAACAAAATGCCTTTTCAAACCCCCTCCCCAAGCTCTTGTCCCTGAGAACGAGAGCCTGGAGCTCAGCTCCAGACACCCAGGCTCCCCAGAAAGGACCAGGGCTGCCGGGGAGACAGGAGAAGCCGGGCCTGAAAGTGAGACAGGCCTGGAAATGAGGGGCAGAAAGGACACAGGAGGTGGCTTCAAGGGCTCTCAGTTGCCAAATTTACACTTCAAACAAACAACAGAAATGGATTCTGTTACACAGAATAAAAAGGTAATTCTGGAGTCCACACTGATACTATCAAAAAAAAAAAACTTCCAAAAAGGCAGAGGAAGAGAAGGAAAAGGTTATCTTTACAGGAGATACTAGTAACTATAGAAAGAGTTACAAAAACAGAACACTGGTATTTTACAATCCACACGGTCATAAGTGATTCAGCGGGGAGCTGGGTACAGACACGAGCACAGAAGCAGCGGGGAGAGATGCTCAGAGCCTGAATGCACTGCCCACTGAGAGGTGCCGACCCATGACCAGGAGTCTGGACTCAGCACCACCGGGGCCCCAGGAGCCCACACCATGTTACCCTTGAGAGGAGACCCAGGACCCATGCAGAGAGGCCGTGCCCCTGCACGCACCACCTGTGACACTGAATCTGACTAGCTGACAGCGCTCAGACATTTCAAACTGGGGACATTCGGCAAGACCACCAGCCCAGCCTCTTCAAACAGGCCCAGGCCACTGAAGGTGGGAGTCAGGGAGGCTGATCTAGATCTAAGGGACTGAAGAGACACTTCAATGCAACACGTGATTCCCCACTGGGGTTTGAGTCGAGGGGACAATTCGGGACACTCTGAGAAACTGTGATTACAATTCTCCTGCACCTCAGACTTAGGACTACGGTAGCTGCCCAGGGCTAAATCATTTACGGTCAGTGCTCTCGTACTGGAGACCACGGTCCACGTCAGAGGGGGAGGACAAGGGGGCCTCTCAGAGTTCCCACACAACACAGAAGGCTGAACGTCTACGGGACTTTCTGTGTATTCAGTTCAGTAACGTTTGAGAAAAAAATGTTCTAATGTTTGTAACCGTGATCTAACATCATTTCCAAATGAAACTCAGCGTGATTTTTAAATTAAACACTAAAGTGACATCAGCAAAACTGATCAGAGTGGGACTATTTTCTAAGTCACCTTTTGCCATCAAGCTCATGGCAACACTTCTCACGGAACACACGGGAACCTATCTTGATGGCAGCGTGGAGTCAAGACTCTAAATCTACAGTGCAAGGCCAGTGTTTTAATGTAAAAGGACTTAGAAGTTACCTTCAGAAAGTCGTGCAAGTGCTTCAGGACACCTATCCTGACTTCATCGAGGTCTTTTAAAAATCCATTAAAAATTGGGACCAGGTCTGCAGCTGTGAGCTGGTCTCCCAGGATGACGGCGAGCTCATGGATGGAGAAGGCTAACGTTCTTCGAACCTTCCACTGCACGAGTGAAGACGACGGCATTAGTGAGCCGAACACAAAGTCCTGGTGCTTTGACGTCCAGACAATACATGAAGGCTAATTTATATCTGAACAGTGTTATTAACCTCAAGTGAAATCAAAATAAAATAGTAATAATAGATACCCAGTTTAAAATGCTCACTTTCTATCAAAAACTGGCAGAAAAACGTCAAGTCCCTCAGAGTATGTATCATTCCCCCTTTCACTCAGGAAGAAACACAACGCTTGGCGAGCATGGTGGAGCCGCCTGCGTGCCTTCGGAGCATTGGGGGCCCAACCTCCTGGTGCCCCCCTCCTGGCTCCACACGGTCTACCCTGGATTCAAAACAACCCCAAAACATATTCTTAAGAAACTGGCCATTAAAGAAATACAAGATTGGGGAAATCTCTTGAAGGCAGCCCTGGAAAAGAACCACTGAACAGGAATGCCCTGCTTTTATAGGCAATTTTATGTCAAAACCTTATTTATCTTCATGTGGGCTTGATTTAAAATTTTACTTTTTTATTTTGCTTAAAACTTTACTTGCTGAGAAGCTGGTTAGGACAAGGGGTTTATCCCCATTCCCAAACACCAGGACCTCTTCCTGAGACAGAATGCTGTGCCTGCAGCGATGTGCCCCACCATGGAGGAGGGCAGGGTGCTCCACTCAGAGCTCTCCCGTCACTGTCACCACAGCCATGAGAGGCCGGGGAACAAAGGTGGAAAACCGCTCAGGGTCACCGGCTGTGTGGAGGAAGCATTTCTGCTACTGTTTCTGGGGGAAGGGCCCCACTTTCTTAACAATTAATCTGCACATACATTTCAGACCACAGCGCCAGCACCTCTGTGAGTTGGGGACATCGGCAGTTCAAATGGGAGGTGGATTTTAGGGGTTTAGTCCAAAAGAAGGTGCAATGTGCGAGTGGAGGGAGGAGCCTGGACCCGCAGGGAGACCCTCTGCGCGCCGCCCCGTGCCCCGGCCCCGAGGTTTGGCCGGCGGCCCTGCACCTGCATGTCCGAGGCCAGCGTCTCGTAGGTCTCACGCAGGCAGTGCCAGTTCTGGCGGCCGAGCGTCAGCGCCACGCCCGGCAGGCTGTAGGCGCAGTGCTTGGCGATCTCGGTGTCCACGGTCTGCGCCCGCGAGGGGTCCGTCATGGACAGGTACTGGTCAAGCAGGGCCTGGGGCACCACGTCCTAAACGAGACAGGGTAAGACTTTGTAGATTAGGCATGCTTATGTTAAATACCTGGATTTAACGCAGCATCTCATACAGCAGCAAAAAACCTGTCTCTACGTCTCTAATAACTGAGAGAGAAGAAAACATGCAAAGGGAAACACATGTATCAGTGAATAAAAGTACCTCTAGGACAAAGACGACAGACAAGACCTTAAAACAGAAAACAGCTTAGATGACGATGAGAACTGTTCACTAAATTTACAAGACGCCAGGAACAAGAGCAGGTGGTTCAGTGCTGGCAAAGATTACAGAGTCTGGAGTGACCCAGAGACCCAGGGGAAACGGGGCTGCTCCCGCGCCGCCAACCAGCCAGCATCTTAAAACCACCACCACCACCTCCAGAGGGGAGTTTTAGCAATTATCTATGGAAACTCAAAGTGTGCACACCTCTAACAACTAGTATCAATGATCTTGGGTGATACAGCTTTGCAGGGAGCTACAAGATAAAGGCACAATGCTGCCTTGGGTGAAAAACCAAGTGGGTGCTGGAGAAAACTGTGAAGGAAGCGCAATTCTGAACTTTATAAACTTAGTCTCTATTTTTAAAAAATAAAGTGGAAGTTCATGGAAGCAATGAGCCAGTCTGTATGTACTAGCTTGGAAAAGCGTGCTTTAAAACACTGTGAATGTGGGCTCCATTTTTAATCAACAGAACAAACAACAATCAAGGATTCACCCCTTTGGCCCAGGCACCAACACGGTGCATGGGCTTCACCTGCAATGTCAGAGCACACCTGCACCCCCGCCACAGCCCTGCCCACATGGTGGGGGTGCTGCTGTGCTGGGGTGGGGGCGGAGGTGGATCTGTGTTCCTGTGCAAAGAGCTCTAAGACACGATGTTTTTAAAATGAAAAGAAAGAAAGGCACCACCACACCCCAGCGGCCCCACACTTGAAGCCTCTGTCTCAGGGCACCCTGTGGCCGACGGCGCCTCATGGCGGCTCTGGCCCTGCGTCCACGTTCTCCTCCCTGAAACCCAGCTCCACCTTACAAGCCACACAACCCAGGCATGAAGATCAGGCGTGACAGCCTGTCTGTCTCTGAAAGACAAAGGTGCGCACGCCTGTGCTCACGTGCCCGCAGACTCGCTCTGAGGAAACATGGAAGGAGGGTGGTTGTGGTCACCCTGGGGGGAGGGGTCATGGTGTGAGAAAGGAAAGGTCTCTGCTGGTCCTCCACTCCACTGCTTGAATCTTCTCATCAAAAATAGGACACACAAGCAAGCACTGCTTTCCAAAACATTATCAGAAGGGCCCGATTCGGGGAGAAATGGGCTGAAAGTGGGGTGAAAGTAACGTGTCTGGGGTCGCTGACCTGGACTTTAGCTCTCCTTTCCTCTTCAGGGCTGAAGCCACTGCCGGGGCCCGCGTCTGAGCCATTGTGCATGGAGTGCAGGGCAGAGTCCACGGTCTGCTGGGAGAAAAGCCACTTAGACAGCCACCCCTGTCAGGCAGCTCCTTGCTCCTACACCATCTAAGCTGCTCACCTTTCACGACCTCCAAAGGAGGAATGCATATGAAGTCTTCATGCTTCTCAACGTTTATAAACAGACGTAAGACCTCCTAAGAGTTCCCCTGCCTCAAATCAAATTTGCAGAATAAGCTACTTAAGGTTTAAAAATAAATTCCAGAAGAAATGTAATTGAAAAGCAAATTTAGAAGTAATTTTGGAAAGGCCCAAATATCTAAAATTAGCAATCAATAAAAACAGTACTTAGAGGGTATTACAGTCAACTCTTCTACGGTATGTCGTACGCAGTTTTTCTTCTACTATTTCTGGCTATTTCTAAGTTCACAAAGACACCTTTTTTTCTTGTCACAGATGACACAGTAGCACGGGAAAAGCCAGTGCAGGACACAGGCCGGGGGCCAGCTCAGCCCACACCTACTCCTGGCCTCAAGTCTCGATCTTCACTCAACACCATGCTCGCTGCAGGGAGAGGCCGGTCAGAGACCCAGCGCCTCTCCAGAAAGACAGGGGGGCAGTTCGTCACCCCAACAGAGGGCTCTGCCCCCTGCGGTGCCTTCACCTGGGCTGCAGTGGGCAGGTGGGGAGGATGGACCAACTGCTAACTCCAAGCAAGGAGCCGTGACCCTCGGGTGTCACAGAGATGACACGCAGCGACTTTATGCAGAAGGGGGGCACTAAGTAGCCGGGATGAGCCCCACGGCCGCCCGAGAACATGTGCCCGCCCCGCGGCACCCTCACCTCCTCACTGATCAAAGGCCCAGTGGCGTCATGGTCGAGCCGGCAGCTGGGGAGCTCGTCCTGGGGGGCCCTCCGGGCGGCCTCGCCGGCCTCGTCGCCAGCGTCCAGGCTGGAGGCGCGCAGAGCAGCAGCCAAGACATCCACCTGTGCTGTGGGTGGAAGGACAGGCTGTGAGCCAGGCCGCTGTGCGGGACTACCCCTTCGCGGACGCTGTTATGGGCTCAACGAGGCGCAGTGTTCTGGGGACACTACCCTCGAGAAGCTGGAAGAGACCACTACTGTGGTCAATCATTAGTTTTCCCAGGGAAGAAGTAGAAAACTAACACGCTTTCATGAGATTAAAGTGTTTACCCACTACTGTGCATTATTCTGCGTTAGTACGAGAAGAGGTGCTATCTAGTCAATTTCAAGGTCAGTGAACTATGTTTCGGGGACCATGAGTGGGACTGGCTTACTTACTAAGCCACCTTAGCAGGAGAGCAGTCACACAGACCCTGCCAACATAAAACACGGGAATTACAAAGACGTCTGTGGCAGTCACATTTAAACATCTCACATCTTACTCTGGTTTATTTATATTTTCCTCTAATTTTTTTAAGTGAAATCAGTGACTTGCCCCAAACACAGGGATCCCAAACAAGCACTGTCTTGTTCTCAGGAAAGCAAAACAACAGATCGCCAAGCAGCAGTGCTGAAGTCTGACAACCAGCATTGTCTACGACTTTGAGTTATATCTTCTGTATAAAAGTTGTTCAAAGCGAAGACAAGCATTCTTCCTCCTCTGCCCCAAATGAGGAATTTAGCAAAAAAAAAAAAATTTTGTTTAGCATTAATTCAAGTAACAATCCCCCTGGATGCTCAAAACATAGGAATTTATAAAGTTTAACTGCAAATTTACTTAGTACAAAGATGAGAAAGTGGGCTCCTGCTCTACTTAGAGATGATTAAAAAGCAATCAGCATTTTATTAAGATAGCCTATTACCATGCTACAGCATTTATAAAATTTACTATAAAGTTTCCTACGAGTAACTGGCAGCAGAGACACAGGAAATGTACAGGATGAGCTGACTGAACACATTACACTGAGGTGTCCAATCATGAAAGCTTACTCGTGGACTGTATCCCCACTCTTCCGGGAATCTCGGTGGCTATCTGTACTAATCCTTTAGTCACTTCTGCTCCCCTTTCAGAATCCTCTGAGTGCCCACAAGGAAATCACCGCAGAACTAGAGAAGGCCGACTGTCCGGTCCATGCTCTGGACTGGGCAAGTGCTCAGCCCCTGGTAGACACGGCAGGTGGGGTCTGTGTCCCTGACCCCTGATGACCCTGTCCCGGGAAGCCTTTCACAGAGCACGCCTCACACAGGCAGCCTGCTCCAGGGGGCGCTCTGTACACACCTGCTAGTCAGCCAATTCTCTAACACCTAATAAACATTAATGGGAATATCGAATATGCTACTTTAAATGCTTTTTAAACAAATAAGCTAGAAGTAATTTGTGTAGTTTGCTTTTTGAAAAGAGCTACACGGACATATGAGTTTCAGGATATAACTGTGTGTTTCCCATCGTGAAACAGTGACTAACACTGTCTGACCTAAAATTTACAGCCTGTGATTGAGATTTTAGTAGCAATACTGTATTACGATTTAATTATTTCTCTAATTCAGCTCTTAAACCTGCTACAATTTAAACGTGTCACCCCATTCTCTCTGTCCGCAATGCTGATGATTGAGAACACAGTCATTTATCGACTAAATCATCCAGCGTCCCTTACCGAGCACCTTGTATGCGCCAGGTGCGTCCTCCAGACAAGTGACCATACAGTGACAACAGACGCTAAGACCCAGCGAAGACAACTGCTGACTTCCCCTCCACTGGCGACACTTCCCAAGTTCAATGTAACTGGATTTTGTGTGTCTGGAAGGACACTGAAGGTATGGCTCTGTCTGCTTTAAAAGCAGGGATCTGCCAGCACTGAGCTAACTGACAGTTTACAAGTTTAGCTTCTGCAACAAACAAGGAAAGCCAAGTCCACAGAAGATCTGGAGACTTGCAGTTTGGGGATTTTTCAAAACTGCTGTTTCACAGTAACATTCCAGATTGCCCTGACGGTTAGCGTGGTCAGGAACCCTGATGATGCTCTGATGTCACCGGCGTCAGATGCCCACGCTCAGACCGTAAACCACCCCCGGCACCCACCCCCGGAATGGGGCGGCCTGGGCCCTCTCCCCACACCCCTACTCCACGATGTGAGAGCAGCTTGCTGTTTTTAAACAGTCACACAGAGCGACCTTCAAGGCTGCCTTTCACAATGGCAGAACCCAGGTGACACATGTGTAACCCAATGGGAACAAGGGCCGAACTGAGGCACGAAGACGCCAGTGGGACCCTCGCCAATGAGCACCACATCCTGCTCCACAGGAAGACGGGCATCTCATCCCCGCTTACAGGTCATGGGCCTTCCTACACAGTCCTCCTTCTGTAAAACAAAGCACTGTCTATTGAGACCCAGGGCAGACGAGCAGAGGCAGGACTCAAGGTTTAACCTGTAGACCAGTGAGTGTGTGTGAACACATCAGAGCGATCTGTGAACCAGGACACTGGAACCTGCTACACTCAGACAATGACAAGCTCCTCTAAAATTAACTCCCTAAAATGCAGACCAATCATGCTCAAGATAAGAATGCATGATGACAATGGTTGATAGCAATTTTTAAAAGGTAATCTTTCTGGCAGAAAAAACTCAGAAAGTAACATTTCATCAGAACAAAGAACCGACTCCCTCCCATACCTTTCACATCGGGGTCGTCAATGTGTGGCTCCAGGTTTTCTATCATCTCCTCCAGCTCCTTCCTGGTGGCCATGGTGATGCTGGTGGGGCCGGGGGCGGGCACTTCGGGCTCCACATCCAGCCCCTGTGGGCTGGGCTCGCTCCCGGAGCCCTGCTCCAGCTCCACGTCCAGGTCTATCTCGGGGAGAGGAGTCCTCCAGAAGTGGAAGGAGTTGTACAGCTCCTGGTCCAAGGGAGCTGAGTCCTGTGCACCGGTGCCGGCCTCTGGCTGGCATGCTAACCTGCAGGCGCAGGCCTCTTGCTCCTCCTCGCTGCCAGCCGCGTCTGGGGGAGGCTCCGAGAAAGACCGGTGAGGTGAGGAGCTCTCCGCAGGAGCGCTCAGTTCGCCCGGCGGCTGCCTCGGGGTCTCGGCACCGTCCGCCAGCGCCTCTTCCAGGTGGACGCTGGAATCGCCCCCAGTGGGCCTGGCCTCCATGTCCTCTGGAGCATCTGCACCCCTGGTCCTTTCACTGCTTCGTTCGGGAAAAGAAAGTCAAAGTATCAAGATAATTCCTGAAGAAAACCAAATAAAGATACTACTTAAAACAATTTAGAGTTAAAATTAAATATTAAAGATTTTTATTTTTAGAAATATTAACTTTAAATGTTAAATACTAAAGATTACAAGTTATCCATACAAATTCAATGGTTTGTGTACATCACTGATGATGCTTCTTTTTTCATCAGGTGTCCTCTGTTTAGAGAAGCAAACATCAGTTAAGTCTAGATATTAAACTACTAGGTATTAGCTGGAGGAGATAATATTTAAGATGTGATGATAAAATATCATGCTAATTTCAATAATAAAGAAACTAAAAAGGAACAGTAGGAAGATAAATTCCCACAGGGCATTTTAAGCTAAATACATCTTCTAAATTATCTGATTTTTATGGTATTGTCACTGTGTTCCAGTGACATACTGACAAGCTCAGAAGTAAAACCACCTTGCCCACACTGAAAAGAAACAAACCCCTCCACACAACATTAGAGAAGATCCTTATTCACTCTTACAAAATACATTCAAGTCCACTTAGGTGTAAATACAGTTAATTCTACTTCTGCACTTTCAGCTCTACTCCCAGATGTTTCCCCAAAATGGAGTCATGATCTAACTGGTAGAGAGATGGTACAAGCCACTACACCTAAAGCTCACTGGTCACTACATCCATCACCTAAGCTAAGTTTATCCCCTAAAGTTTATTTGACTCAATTACATTTAACAAACATGTACTAAGCACCTCCTAGGAGCCAGGAGGTGACACTGTATTGAGGATCTATGTGTGAATGAGACTCAGGTCCTGCTCCTGAGGTTGTAATTAGAGGCAAACAGCAACAAAGCAGGTGACCACCGGCAAAGCAGTGCGCACAGAAGCACGCCCATGATCCTGGGAGGCGGGGCTGGGAGGAAAGGCTTCAGTCGGAACAACAGGAGTCGTGTCTGAAGAAGCAGTCAGCGTCTGCGAGCCTTGAGGGGAAGCGAGCTCAGACAGGCGTGCGAAGGCAGGGGCGACAGAAGAGGGGCAGCGCTTTCAGGAAGCAGAAATGCGAGTGTGATGGCTCAGAGAGGAGACGCTGACGTCTGCATGGGCCGCGCTGGGGTCTACACGCAGTTCCAGGTGGTGACGCCCTGGGAGGGTGGTCACACCCTGAGCCAGACCAGAGGGGACTCAGGAGGATGAGTGTGGGCTGGGCATGAATGTCCGCACGCCAGGCGTGCAGAGTAACCAAGAGTGCGGCATTCTTCTTGTACAAAAGGGTGTGTGAGGCGTAGGGAGAAAGGTCAGAAGAGATGAAGAACTGGAGATGCAGGAGGCTGATGGAACAGCTGGCAAAGCCACGTCTTTCTCGAGAGGACAGACGGGGGCTGAGAACCCAGGCGGGCAGATGAGACAGGTGACGAGACACCTCTTTCTAAGAACCATGACAGGGAGGTGAGGATGGACACATGTCCCGTTGAGTGTGGGGGGAAAGCTAAAGGTGCTCCCCTGAAACACAGAATAAAAGGCATTACACAGGAGGCTCCCCAGCCTGCACCCTGGCAGGTGACGGCACCACCTATGTGATACCCCGGCCACCGTGCGTGGTCTTGGGAGGTCACTCCCTTCCCGGATTAGGTTTTGTCTTATAGGAATGTTTACAGTCTTCAGAAACGATTTTCTGAAAACACAGCATGATTATTTTACAAAGCTGTTTTAGATACAGATACAAACATTTTAAAAAGTCATCTGAAAACAGACCACACAGTGACAGCATTTAAAATTCTGGTGTTTCTCCTCCGTCCTGATAAACCATAAACTAGGCCACATGCAAACTGTGCAAGAGCTTGGTCCTCACCCTGCATTCTCACTGCAGGCTCCACGCTCACACCCTGTTCAGAAAGCGAGGGGCTGGCTGCGAGGCCTACAGCACCCTGGAGGCCCCCAGCAGTCCTCCAAGCCAGTGCTCCTGTGTGTAATAAACGTCCTCCATGTACATATGAATTGCATGACGTTTTTCCAACCATCTTCTCTATTAAAGATATTTTTTCTTTTGTTTTAAAAAATGATTGGGATAATTGGTAATATCTGAGTGAAATCTCTAGATGACAGTATTGTATCTATTTTAACTTTTCAATTGCGGTAATGAGACTGTGCTTATGTGTTCATGTCTGTGTGTTTTGAGAAAATACACAGTGAAATATTTAAGAAAGTATATCATGTCTAAAACTTATCTCAAAGAACTCAGAAAAATAATAACAAAGCAACTATGGTAAAATCTTAACATTTGAAGAAATCTAGAAGGGTTTATGGGATTCTCTGTGGTATTTTTACAGCTTTTTTGATATTATGCAAACTAAATTTTAAAAATCAAAGCAACAGGACATTGCTTGGTGGGGGTGGGGAGCAAATGACTGAAACTTCAGACATCATCTGTTACCTGAAGAACTTAATAAATTTCCATTTAAAATTCACAAACAAAAACTTATTCAAAGCCAATTAGTTTGGAAAACTATTCCAAGGGCCTGAAGCTCCTTTATCACTGCCTCATCTCAGCATTAAAGTTAAATTTTAATATTCTCAGCAAGAAAAGCAGAGTCACCAGCCAAGTCACTCTGTCTGCTAATGAAAATTACTAATCTGGCCTGACTTCAAACTCCTACCACGGTTTTCAAGAGAGAAAAACATCTTCCCTCACATGAAATTCTGCAAAGTATTAAATTCTGTATGAATACCAGTTGCTTCAAACTGTCAAAAATATGAATTCTCTAAATATGCTTTTTCCTGAAGCTGAGTAATAACCAGTGCACCATCAAGCTGCTGAAGACGGTCAGGATTCTGACCTTCCTAATAGTTAGTCTTGCAAACACCACCATACGAGAAAACACCGCCATACGTGCAAACACACTGGAGGAGAGGGGCTGGCACAGTGAGCAGAGCACCCAGCTCCTCGGAGGTGCCAGAGGGTCAGCCAGGAATACGTCTCCACCAGCACCCACGTCCCCTGGGATCTACACTGGCTGACAGCTAACATCCTTAGGGTCCAGGTGAGCCAAGACCCTGGCCTAGGAAAGTGACTGGGGAACCGCTGGTCCCGGCAGTGCATGGGCGAGCTGGGCGGCAGCAGACACGGACTCCATGTGCTCACTTAATGGAGTCTCGACATCAGAGAAATACTTCCAGATTTAAAACAACAGCAATCAGTTTTACTTACACGAAGTTAGCTTTATGCTAAACTGACAAAGACTAGCAAAAACGATTCCGTTACTTAAGGCTTCTGGGATAAAATCCATTACTTTCTTACATTAACTCATTTGAGATTTATCACGTGCTGAGGGCATGCCAGGGCTGGTGATGGTATGAGAACACAAGATAAACCCAGGCTACCGTGCAAGGGACCGCAGTCTGTGGATGTCGTGTGCAAGCACAGGATGAGAAGACAGGCCCACATCAGCGCTTGTTCTCCAGCGCTCAAGACAGACAGGATGCAAACGCTCTGGGTTTCCTCCAAGACACTGAGGTCGTCCGTCCAGACAGCTCTCTGTGAAATGAGGCGTGGGCAGAACAGGATGGCGTCCCAGACGGGAAGAGGGAGACCCAAAAGAAGGCAGTGTGCAGAGAGTAATGTGATATTAATAGCTGGTTTAGCTAAATGGAAGACGGGGTGCTCATTTCAGATAACAGTGCAAATCTCAACACTTAACCACTCTGGAAGCACCTTTCTCAACACCTTCAAAGAAGCCTGATCCAGGGTGAGTGAGGGAGAGTGAGAGAGAAACCTGGCATTTTATAAAGTCAGAGATTTATAACCAAAACATGCTTCAAAGAGTAGTAAGTGATATTAAGTAGCTCCAGGATCAGATAAAACAATACAAACAAAATAAACAGCAGTGGAAACATATTGCTAAAAACTTGCTTTGTAAGACATCTGCTTGAGAAATCTGAATTCTAGGAAACTGAGAGGACCCTGAGAACAAGAACCAAGTCCTGTGTATCTGGCTACAGTCACTGGTTCATAGTAGGTGTTCAATTAGGTTTTGCTAAATGAACCAATCAACAAACCTTAAAAACCAAAACTAGATTTAAGGCAGCTCAACACGTATTTAAGAGTGGGCCATCCAGCTAATGGCTCTGAGATAAATACTACATGGAACTACATGACGGCTTTTACAATATCTAACAGAACTCTTTTCGCAGCCAGAACTGCCTCCTCCCTCCACCAACATCATTAACATGAGTCAACAAAGTCTAAAAATATAGTGAAAGTCCAATGCTACAATAGCACTGACCTGACACTAAGACAGATCTCATTACAATGGAAGGGGAGTTAAGGTTTGTAGCCAAAAGATGACCAACAGTCTTTAAACAGCTCTTCCAACAAGATCCTATAGAGGCAGTCCAGCAAAATCACCAGCCATGTTTGGCCACACCAATGTTTTTGTCAATAAAGTTTTATTGGAACACAGCTGAGCCCACACACCACCGACTGTCTGCAAAGGCAAGGTGAGTAGTTCTGACAGAGACTTTAAAGTATTTTCCGCAGGTCTTTTATGGGAAGTCTACTCACCCCTGTCCTATACGATTCTCCGTAAATTTACATTATCACTTCCTAGACTCTTTCCAGATTCATAAATAAATAAAAGCTATGCAACAGTCTTCATACAATTAGTGCCACTAGCGAAAAGCTTGCTGATCTTAACAGTGAGAGTAGAGAACCCCCACCGCCCATCATCACTGAAAAACGTCCTGCAGCAATGGTTTTCAAAAGCAGTGACTAACTTTCCTGGCTAGGAAGATAGCTTTAGGGTGATTTTTCTTCCTTCACAGAGAACAGTACCTTGGGTTTGACTATTTAGCAGGACAGGAGGAGAACGGGCAGAAAGGTAGAACAAGGCAGCAGAGACGAGAGGAAGGAGTGCCAAGTCACAACATCAAGAGAGGAAATGCCCCAGAACCAAGACCTACAGAAGAAAACGTCCATCAGCATCATGACAAGGGGGGCGGGTGCCCAGGGCACACCTGTCAGAGTCTGTGTGTGTTTCTAGTGCACTAGGTTACGTTAGGTCTGGGCTGCTTTCCCCCAAGGATATTCTAAATCGTAAAAACTAAAACTCAATTTAAAATTAAATGCAAAAAAAAATTTTTTAAGTAAAAATCATAGGTGTCCTCTTTAAGCTTTAAAATTTAGTTGCCTTATTGTTGTCATTCAATCTCTAAGTCATGTCTGACTCTTTTTGACCCCATGGACTGCAGCATGCCAGGCTCTTCCTTGTCCTTCACCAACTCCCGGAGTTTGTTCACTCATGTCCATTGAGTTGGTGATGCCATCCAACCATCTCATCCTCTGTCGTCCCCTTCTCCTCCTGCCTTCAATCTTTCCCAGCATCAGGGTCTTTTCCAATCAGTCAGCTGTTCGCATCAGGTGGCCAAAGTACCGGTTTCAGCTTCAGCATCAGTTGTTTCAATGAATATTCAGGGTTGATTTCCTTTAAGACTGACTGGTTTGATCTCCTTGCTGTCCAAGGGACTCTCAAGAGACTTCTCCAGCACCACCACTTGCAAGCATCAGTTCGGTGCTCAGCCTTCTTTAGGGTCCAACTCTCACATCCATACGTGACTACTGGAAAAACCACAGCTCTGACTATATGGACCTTTGTCAGCGAAGTGGTGGTCTCTGCTTTTTAATATGCTGTCTAGCTTTACCGTAACTTTTCTTCCAAGGAGCAAATGTCTTTTAATTTCATCCCTGCAGTCACCATTTGCAGTGATTTTAGAGCCCAAGAAAATAAAATCTGCCACTGTTTCCACTTTTTTCCCTTTTATTTGCCATGAAGTAATGAGACCAGATGCCATGATCTTAGTTTTTTGTCTTATTAAATGCTCTTAAAAGTTGATATTCCAGTTAATAAGTACACTGGTGGTGCGTAGTTTAGTGGCTAAGTCATGTGTCTTGTGATCTCGTGGACTGTAGCCTACCAGACTCCTTGTCTATGGGATTCTCCAGGAGAGAATACTGGAGTGGGTTGCCATTTCCTTCTCCAGAGCATCTTCCCAACCCAGGAATCGAATGCAGGTCTCCTGTATTGTAGGCAGATTCTTTACTGACTGAGCTATAAGGGAAGCTCCAATAAGTACACAAACTTGGGGCTAATCATTAAAATATTTCCCCCATATAATTATTTACAAATAATTATTATGATTACTGACATAATCATTATTCTGAGACAGAATGGAAGATCCAAAAGGAAATTGACTAAAGAGGAAAATAATGGTAAGAAACTGACTTTAGAGTAACACATAACCTAAATTAGGTTTTACTCCTTGAAAAACCAAACCCTTTAAATTGTATAACCATTACTTTGTATATTCTTTGTAAGTGTTAACAGATGGTTTACTAGGTAAATTATTAACTAAACTTACGCAAAAATTATCAAATCTATCATGACAGCTTTCCATGTGTCCAGCACCAAGCTAGCTGTGTTATATGCATCTTCATCTTCTCATTTCAATACACAATTAACCAAAGAGATGTTTAACAAATGTGTTTACAAAAAGATTCTATAAAAAATATTTGCCAACTTTTATAATCAAGAGAAATAATAAACTCTCCCAAAAGAACATAATAAAAGTAGTGAAAATGAAAAAACTGCTCACAAGAAGTAAAACTTGAAAGCAAAGTTTTTAAAGATCTTACCTATTTTTGTCTTCTACTGATGTATCTTCTGAGCTTTTGTTTTCTTCTTTAAAATACTGGCCCGAGCTGGATGGATTAGCGAACGTAGATATGAAAGGTCCTAGAGACTGGAAAGCTGCTTGCCGAACCTATGGAGGGAAGAAAGGATAGGAGAAGACCCTGAGTCCATCCTCAGCGAGGAGCTACAATTCCCCCTCAATCATTTTCTCCTTTTTACTTTTAAGCTTTTTAATCTTGGCTTGAATATCCAAACCGTGAGGATGTGAATATGAGACCCTACAAAATATTTGCATGGAATACAAATTTTCTCCTGTTTAAAAAAAAAAAGTTAATACAGAGTCCATCGTCTACTCCCAGAAGTTATCTGCAGTAACGTGTGTGTTTGAGTGTGCGAAGTTGCTCAGTCGTGTCCGACTCTTTGTGACCCCGTGGACTGTAGCCCACCAGGCTCCTCTGTCCATGGGATTCTCCAGGCAAGAATACTGGAGTGGGTTGCCATTTTCTTCTCCAGGGGCTGTTCCCAACCCAGGGATCAAACCCAGGTCTCCTGCATTGCAGGCAGACGCTTTATCCTCTGAGCCACCAGGGAAGTCATCACCAGTAACATAACTTAAATGATAAATTATTTCTCAAATTATGGGATTAAAATCCTATTTTCTGTAAAACGCACTTTTACAAAAATGGTAATCAAACAAAGCCCTACCCAACGTGAAGGATCACTGATCAAATTAATGAAGAGTGCTGATAGTTTAGTCCGTCGAATCTCTTGACATGTGGCACATGAAACGGCCATGAAGCACTCCGCGCAGGCCTTGCGGACGCCCCACACGTTGTCTGAGCAGAGCTGGAAAAACCTGGGCAGCTGGGCGAGAGGGGCCCCGATCATTAGGCAGAGACACGAGGGTTTCAGTTGTTACTTTTACTTCATTGCTCACTTTCCCGGCATTTAAAACATTAGCTTAACAAAATTTAGAAGACTCATTTAATATTAGCAATTAGTAGCTTTAAATAAATCACACCCAATTCATTCCACTCCTGACTGTGGAAAAGCAAAGACACTCCTGACAAATACAGCTCGAGTTTGTACTTAATGACTCTCTGCATAATAGGTGGTTTCCAAAACTCGAGCACATTAACTTGTACATTAAGCCCTTACATCCCATGAACTAACCATTTAAAAATCACCTGCTGTAAATCTAATTGGTCAGTAAAATATTCTAGGATTGTAATAAAATGAAAGATTCATTTGAATAAATAAGTACTGATTTTATAGAAATGAGAATTAAAAAGGGATTGATGATTCTTAACACATCCACACTTTTAATAAACTGTCCTTAAACACAACACAATACAACCCAGATTACAGAAACTTAAACTCTCAGCATCATAATATCTTTCTGGAACTATGTTAACACAATTTGGTGGCCGCTGCATGTATTTCAAATTTCAGGAGCCGCTCTGTGACGCACTGCTTTCTCCTCGGTTCCTGTCTGCAGGCCTTACCAACATCTCCTCAGTAGCTTGCTGGCCGACGACGCTGCAAATGTCTCCAAAATTGGCGGCACAGACCTGACAATGAAAGCATCATTGACATTTCAAAATATCGTAAGCGTTCTTTAAAAAAAATCTTTTAAATCCCACAGATCAATACAGTAACCACGAGAAGAACCAAGTATCTTAAGCACCACCAGCACAATACCTTTCGAACATGAAACATTCTGCAGTCACAGCACATCTCACAAAACCGAGGGAGGATCAAACGCTCCGTGATGTCCTTGCCAACCATGGGGGCCATTTTGCACATTATCTAAAATAAATGAGAGCACAGACATACTGAATGCACCTTCACACTAAGACTTCTGTCAATTTATTAAAAGTATGTAACCTAAGGAAGTATAAAATATGACATGATGTCCTTATACATCACAAAAGAATTCATCTTACTTGTCCAAGTTGAAGACAGAAAAACAGATATTAACTACTACCAACAGAATCAGCCCAACGACTATTAAAGGTACAATAAACCCAGAGAAAATCCTAAAAATTGCATTTTTACCTATAGTTTCAACCTTATTAATCATTTTGCCTAATAAAAGTAAAAAAAAAAAAAAACAAACGCCTATATTTCCCTGATAAGAGAATAAATGGTGACTGCTCGAAGGCAAGACTATCCATCCACAAAAAGGTCTGGACGCGGGACACCTGCACTGCTAAGGAAAGCCTGCACACAGCAAGTCCTCATTGTGCAAAGCACCCACTGTCTCTGAAACTCGCAAATGGGAAGACCACACGCTTACTCTGCAAAGCCAGGGCTCCAGGAAGGCATGGACAGAGGCCTGAGACACACAGGATTTGGATAACACCATTCCAGGCAAAGTGAGGACAGAACTGTTTGAAAACCAGCTCAACGTATTTGAATACCCTCCCCACAGAGTTAGAATACAAGGAAATCTGACGGTCCGTCATCATTGTATGTTACGTCCACCCCCAGCCCAGGCAAATACTAGGAGGACAGGCAACTGACTGGGTAGAAAGGGGACTCTACCCACACGTGCATGGCTGTCTACAGACCACATCGCAAGGAACCTACAAGAAGCACTGCAACAAACAAGTGAGCTTAGGAGGTTTGCAGGACAAAGGACAGAATGAAAAAAACATGTATTTCTGTAAATTATCAACGAACAACCAAAAATGTATACAAATATTCACAATAATGAAAAACAAACACACAAACATGAAATTTAACACAGTACACATATGATCTATTGTGTCCACAGACTGTGCCCACAGACTGTCAGGTTGGCCCATCCCTACCAGACCCACGACCCTCAGAGTGGGGTGGGGGCTGGGGGGGGGGGCACTGACACCCCCCATCCCCTAAAGCAACGTGGTTTCTTGACTCCAGACTGTTTCCAGGCATCTCCAAGCCCAAGCTAACGATCACCAATCTGGCATAATTAAATTCTTAGGATGAATTATTCCCAAAACAAAACAACTGGGAAGACAAGGAATGCAAAACATAACAGAATAAACACAAACCATTTGTGAGAGAATCACACGCTTCTCATTAGCACTGGGTGTAGCCTTATTTTAATTACAATGTTTTACTATTCGTAAATCACATCAAAAATCATAACACAGCAAGTTAAGCTCTGCTCAATATAAACCAACAGTTACACCAAAATCAATTTCCTTTTTCTTGAGAAGTTTGAGAAATTTAAAAAAAAAAAAAGAAAAAATCTGATTTGGAACTTGACGGAGGTGATACACCACCATGAACGTACTAAATGCTCCTCAACTGTCAACTTTAACATGATTGATCCTATATTATGTGAACTTCACTCCAATAAAAATGCAATTGCTGAAAACTATCTAAATTCATTGTTAACTGGTACCTAAGTATCTAAAAACAAAATAACGGAACTTCCAACGAAAGGCACTAGAGAGAAAATACAATTCATCCTACACAAGATCCAGAAGCACTATTAAATCATTTCTAGTGTAACTTTCTTTCACATCAACACAAATCCCATTGCATTAGGTTTAAATAGCAAATTCTCACTACCTAAATAATTTAAATTATTTTTCAGATGGATTCATCACTTTTCTATTATAAGAATTCTTACTTTCTAAACTGAGGAACCACAGATGTGAATGATAACATACTATCCGTGTAATTCAAGCCCAACTTGCAATGGCTCTCAAGTAATCAAACTATTTGCTAACCATGTCCCCAAACCAGAGAACTCACCATATTTGACTTTATTATGTGCATGACGACTTAATCTGTGTGTTTTTCTAGTAATCGTAACTTGTATCATATATTCCTCCCTGCAAAGAGCATGCCATCAAGGACAGGAGCAACAAGCAGCATCCCTCTCTTTTCTTACTGCGCACTCACAGTGCCTAGAAAAGTGCTCAACAGCAACTCGAGGAGCTCAAATGCGTCTTCATTCAATACAGGGTTTTTAAAAGGATCCTGGCTATCTTTGCCACCTTACTTTTTCCTTTTGATGAGATGAATTCACAGCTGATTCACTATTTTCTTGCCGTTCATCCTGGCCTCTCTGAGCCTAGCAAGGACCATCATCCCAGGAGCTCCACGCAGCACAAGCCCTCCAGGAAAGACACCTCTGCCCTCGGAAGCCTGTGTCCGCTCCGAGCCCAGCATTTATGTTTCAAATTCCATGACCCGCGGCTACTCTGATACCCAACACGTACCCACCCTACCACATGTAATATGGCGTTGTGTCTAACGTCACCTCCTACGGTCACACACTAGCTCATCTCCCTGAACTGAAAAACTGAGCTCTGCTTACAGCCACAGCCTCCGTCTTCACGTCGTCGTTGCTGTCGGGGGCTGTCAGCTCCACGAGGACGGGGCACACCTTGGTCTCCACATCAAAGCGCTCGATCAGCTCCTGCTCCAGCAGGGCCAGCAAAGCTGCCTGGCTCGTTTTTCTTACCTGGGAAAAAACAAACACGTCAACAAGGCACGTCTACAGTATGATGAAACCTTAAGGCATGAAGTTCACGAATCTGCAGACTCCTCACCAAAGGTTCACAACTGGCACAACTTTGCAGATGAAAACTGGTGGCTGCTCTGCAAAGACAGAACTCAGCAGACTGTGTCGTAACAGGTCAAGGGGAACAGAAAAGCCACTCCTGGAAAAGAGGTCTCCCAGTGACAAACTTCTGGGGGCCGCCTGGAAGGGTGGCAGGTGAGCAGCAGCCATTGGCGCTGTCTGCTGCAGCACTAAGGCGATCTCCTAGACTCTGCCCCACCTCCTCTGAGATGTCATTTTGTCATTCTGAGAAACCGAATGACCAGATCTAAGTGGAAGGAACATTCTAAGCAGACCACCAGATGGCACACATTTCTGTGGGAACGTGGACAGGGCCCTCCTACCTGGTTATTCTGATCTGCGAGATATCGAACCACAATGGGCAGCAAGTACTTTGAAAAGGCGTACGGGATTGCTGGCCGGTTTTCTTGGCAGAACAAGGCAATGTGAGGCACCTGCTCCATCAGCTCTGCCCTCACGGTCGGCTCTGTGGAAACGACAGGAAGGTGAGTGGATGCATCCTGCCCGAACGGGGTTCTCGCCAGGCGGGCAGTCAGAAGAGCCCCAGACTCTCCTCCTGGCATCCTGAGTGCTCGGGGAACACACTCCACTCTGTGATGCTCTTCACAGTCACGGCAAGGTCACCCCCTCCCAGATTCTGTCTTCAGAGCCTGCCTGGAGCCTGCGGTCACTCCCTGTGAGGACTGGACCTGTCCACCTGAGTTCAGGTCAACTGTACATGGCATCACCCACAAACTCTGCTCTCTCAGAGCCCCCAGGACAGGCTATCAGGACTGGGTCCTAACCTGAATGCAGCCAGTGAGTGCAGGGTTTGTAGTCAGACTTAACGACGACGATAGAGGGTCAGCAAATGCTAAAGGAGACCGACAGACTGAAAATAACAACAACAAAAATCTGAAAAGACCCAAGTGCATATGGCAAATTAAATGTGACAGCATTCCAAAAAGACCACTGTCCCAAGTAACGGTAAGAAAGCAAGCTGGTTACATGAGGAAAAAAGGTGAGATTCCTACACTGCTCTCTACACATAAATTCTAGGTGAATCAGAGATCCAAATTTTTTTTTTTTGTTTTAAGATCAAAAGCACTAAAAGACAAGATTTTAAGGGATTTTCCTGGTGGTCCAGAGGTTAGGGCTACGCACTTCCACTGCAGAGGGTTCAATCCCTGATTGGGGAAATAAGATCTTGTAAGCTGTAGGGCAAGGTAAAAAAAAAAGTTGAATCTTGAGGTGTGAAGCCCTTCAGCTCAGTTCAGTTGGTCAGTCGTGTCTGACTCTTTCTGACCCCACGAATCACAGCACCCCAGGCCTCCCTGTCCATCACCAACTCCCGGAGTTCACTCAGACTTGCGTCCATCGAGTCAGTGATGCCATCCAGCCATCTCATCCTCGGTCGTCCCCTTCTTCTCCTGCCCAGCATCAGAGTCTTTTCCAATGACTCAACTCTTGGCATCAAGTGGCCAAAGTACTGGAGTTTCAGCTTTAGCATCATTCCTTCCAAAGAACACCCAGGGCTGATCTCCTTCAGAATGGACTGGTTGGATCTCCTTGCAGCCCAAGGGACTCTCAAGAGTCTTCTCCAGCACCACAGTTCAAAAGCATCAATTCTTCAGCGCTCAGCCTTCTTCACAGTCCAACTCTCACATCCATACATGACCACAGGAAAAACCATAGCCTTGACTAGACGGACCTTAGTCGGCAAAGTAATGTCTCTGCTTTTGAATATACTATCTAGGTTGGTCATAACCTTTCTTCCAAGGAGTAAGCATCTTTTAATTTCCTGGCTGCAATCACCATATGCAGTGATTTTGGAGCCCAAAAACATAAAGTCTGACACTGTTTCCACTGTTTCCCCATCTATTTCCCATGAAGTGACGGGACCGGATGCCATGATCTTCGTTTTCTGAATGTTGAGCTTTAAGCCAACCTTTTCACTCTCCTCTTTTACTTTCATCAAGAGGCTTTTTAGTTCCTCTTCACTTTCTGCCATACAGGTGGTGTCATCTGCATATCTGAGGTTATTGATATTGAGGTTATTGATATTTCTCCTGGCAATCTTGATTCCAGCTTGTGTTTCTTCCAGTCCAGCGTTTCTCATAGAACTGTTCAACTTCAGGTGAAGCCCTTCAAGGCAAATAAAACCCCCAAACTAAGACCAGCTAATTTCACCTTACAAAGACTTCATTATGGACAAAAGATGTATCTGATAGGAGTTCTGTATTTTAAACCACGTATAAAATGTATAAAACATTTTGCCGACAAAGGTCCATATAGTCAAAGCTATGGTTTTTCCAGTAGTCATGTACGGATGTGAGAGGTGGACTATAAAGAAAGCTGAGCACTGAAGAATTGATGCTTTTGAACTGTGGTGTTGGAGAAGACTCTTGAGAGTCCCTTGGACTGCAAGAAGATCCAACTAGCCCATCCTAAAGGAAATCAGTCCTGAATATTCATTGGAAGGACTGATGCTGAAGCTTCAATACTTTGGCCACCTGATGCGAAGAAATGAGTCATTAGAAAAGACCCTGATGCTGGGAAAGATTGAGGGCAGGAGAAAGGGATGACAGAGGATGAGATGGTTGGAGGGCATCACTGACTCAACAGACATGAGTTTGAGCAAGCTCCGGGAGATGGTGAAGAACAGGGAAGCCTGGCGTGCTGCAGTCTATGGGGTTGTAAAGAGCCAGACACGACTGAGCAATTGAACAACATCAACAATAAAACATCTACTTAGACAAAAGAAAACTTAAAAAAATATAGGAGTCTGAGATGGAGGAAACGTAACATTAAAAATATTAAGACCAAAACTTCCTGATATCTGACAGAGAGACTAGAACCCTCAAACTCAAGGAGGCTGCGACGGCGTGGCTCTGACAACCCTCTGGCCCTGACACCGCTCCCAGATGACTCCTAACAGTCAGAGGAGCTGCCCAGCAGGCCTTCCTGCCAACCCAGCTTCTCCTCAAGGCAAGGCTCTCTGCATTACTGTCTCAAATCACAAGCGGTGTGAACTCTCAGGCCCAGAACAGTATAAATCTTTACCATCTAGCCCTCAGTCCCCTCGCTTAAGCCTAGTTTTTCTAAACTGCAGGACTAGTAAACCCACTGTTGACCAAATGGGCCAGTGTCCTAAGCTCCCCAGGCCCCTACACCTCTCCTTTCTTCGCCCCTCTGTGCCATCAGACCCAGTTCAGATGCCTCCAGCTGTCTGAAGCCAGCCCCAATCCTCCCTGTTACGGCTTACTGATAGTATGTCGGCTGCACTCACTCAACTGTTAATTTGATAACAGGAATTCTTATGTATCTTGGTAATGGCTCTGACATTCAACCTAGAACCTGGCATAGCGTATGTACTGTTTACACATATCCAAAGTATAAATGTCAATAGAGATATTTATCAGGAACTCAACAACCTGAGATACATTTTAGAACACATACAGGAGAAGGGAATGGCTATCCACTCCAGTATTCTTGCCTGTGAAATCCCATGAACAGAGGAGCCTGGCGGGCTCCAATCCATGGGGTTGCAAAGGGTCGGATACAACTGAGCAACTAGCACTTTCACTTTCACATATTAAAAAATAGCAGTGCAGTTGGTAAACAGGCAGAAGAAATACAAATTCTGCCTTAAAGAATATCTAGGTCTCTACTAAGAAAGGAATAAATACAATGGAATGCAACAATGCCAAAATTTTAAGTTAAATTGTTTATCTCTGCCAAATCAAAAATAAACTTAAGTAAAAATAATAATTCATGACACTCCCCTAAAAGCACTTTGGAACAGGCATATACATGAGCAATTACACAGAACATCATATGAGATAATAATGGAATATTAGTGAGCTTACTCACTTTTTTTCCTACAGAAAAATAAAACTATCTAAGGCTGATGTGAATAGTAAACATTTTTCCATAAAAAGAGATGCTCACTAAAAAATGAGCTCATCTAAAAATAAAAGGATGAGAATGCTGACATGCCAGAAAGTTTGATAGAAATGGAAAAATAACCCATTTCAATAAAGAGATCATGGATTTAAGAAAAACATTTATTTCTGAATTGTTTCTAAAATCAAATATAGGAATATGCTCAAAGCAATATTAGGTTAAAATGGTAAATTTTACCTATGTTTTGCCTCAGTGAAAAGTATTTTTTAAAAACGTAGTAAACTGTATTCTAAGTCTCAAAACAAGTTTACCTCGTAAGCAGACTCTCCTCCTATCTGCACTTTAGAGACAAACAGCTTTAGTTTTACAACGAAATGATTAACATTTTTTAAGAATGCATTTTTTTCAAAAAAGTTTTACAGCCCACTCATCCCTTTTTACTTATTCAAAAGAGTTTAGTTTTTATTACAGTAATAAAAGTTATTATGAATGTACATGATGCAAAACAATGTTCTTAGATTCTTCTGAAAAATTTCCAAAGTCAAACTAAATGGGCCTGGTATATAAAATGTCTGGATCTTAGTAACAGGTTTTTTATTTTCTTGTCACTCATGGGTTAGATAATTTAGTTAGGAAATATTTCCAAGAAACCTCATGTTACACTTAAGTTTTTCATTAGTTTTTAGAAACTTAAATTTGATAAAAGAAACCTTATTCTGCATAAACACACACCTGAGTCATCAGCTAATCTGCTGATTCTTTCCAGAACAGCAACGCACTCTCTCTCATCATCGCACACTTCCCTCAGCGTGTCCAGCAGACTCCGGGCCACCATCTGTCTGCACAGAAGAAGGTTATACCCTGGTCAGTGGCACCCAACAGTTAGTATTCAGAATTTAAAAGCCAGAATCCATAAGGATTTAAAAAGTTTTTCTTAACACATTTTATAAGTGACAATTTTCTAAGTGACAAATACTGGTATGGATTTTATTTTAATTAAGATGAGACTGAACATTTACCAGAATGCTTCACCTTTATCTGACAAATTTCTAAGGTCACTGAAAATTTGTTTCAAGTAACTATTAATACCTTCAATTATCACAGATAGGGGAAAAGTATAATTATTTTTCATATATAAAATGTTATCTTTACATATTTGATTAAATGAGTTTCATACATCTGCACTCAGAAGATGCTAGAAAAACTTTTCAATTTCCCAGAGAAAATGAGAATTTCCCAGGTGGTCTGGGGGCTGCAGGTGGAGAAACTGCAACTGGGGAGAGTTAGCACAGGTCCCTCCCCGACAGCCAGCCACCTGGTCCATGGCAGGGACACACCGTCCCCTGCTGGAGGAATAACAGACTCAGTAGCCACTGCACATGAACAGCAAAATGATGCTTAACAGCAAAAAAGTAGTGGGGTTTTTTGGTTGTTTTTTGCCAAAAAGCCAAGAAAGAATGCGTTTTCTTACAGGATGGAGGAGTAACGAGTGTAAAAGCGGCCACAGCTGTGACCAGTAGTGAAGCTGGGTGACTCTCACTGCCTGTGGCAGTGACACCTGGTTTAAACTGGGTACTTCTGTGAACTGAAATTCGTGCAATAAAAGCCACCCTCCCGCCTCCCCCAGGGGCGAACACATGCACGCACCTGTTAAATACGTTCTCACTCGCAGCATACTTGTCCAGTCTCCCCAGCGGCGTCAGCATGTCATCTTGCGAGATGAAGTCCAGGGCTGAAGGTGCAACAATCACATCAGACTCTGAGCTGCAGTCATCCAGACCAACTATCAGAGACATGAGAACAGTCCTCACACACCGCGCACGGAGAGGCACCCGGGCCTCCCGGGCAGCACAGGCCAACCCGCCCCTCGCTGTGTCTGGAGGGCACACAGCCACAGGAGGAGCTGGGTCGGAGGCCACGGATGACAAGGGGCCTCCTATCCTCCTTCGATGGGTGCATTCTAACTGCCCCGAGAAGCACAGGGATCAGAGGCCGCAGATGCTCCGTCGTGTGACCAACTAACAGAGAGACCAGAAAAGGGTGACCCCACAGGCCTGAGAGCCCACACGCCCAACCAGACCACTGCCGACCTGTAAATAAACGAAGGGTCAGACACTGACAGAGTTAATCCTGCCGGGCAGCCAGAGAACCCACGCTGTATAGAGAAGAACAAAGACGAGAGTTACAGCAGCCTTCTCGCCAGGAAGAACACAAGCCAGAGGCAGCAGAGCAGGCCTGCAAGGGACTGCAAGCGAAAGCGCCAACCTACACCTCCAGATCCAGTGAACGGAACTCGCTCAGGTATCTTTGAAATTCATGACTCTTGAACATAAAGAGCCTCTTGATGAAAGTGAAAGAGGAGAGTGAAAAAGTTGGCTTAAAGCTCAACATTCAGAAAACGAAGATCATGGCATCTGGTCCCATCACTTCATGGCAAATAGATAGGGAAACAGTGGAAACAGTGGCAGACTTTATTTTTCTGGGCTCCAAAATCACTGCATATGGTGATTGCAGCCAGGAAATTAAGACGCTTACTCCTTGGAAGGAAACTTATGACCAACCTAGACAGCATATTAAAAAGCAGAAACGTTACTTTGCCAACAAAGGTCCATCCTGTCAAGGCTATGGTTTTTCCTGCGGTCATGTATGGATGTGAGAGTTGGACTGTGAAGAAAGCTGAGTGCCGAAGAATTGATGCTTTTGAACTGTGGTGTTGGAGAAGACTCTTGAGAGTCCCTTGGACAGCAAGGAGATCCAACCAGTCCATCCTAAAGGAGATCAGTCCTGGGTGTTCAACGGAAGGAATGATGCTAAAGGTGAAACTCCAATACTTTGGCTACCTGATGAGAAGAGCTGACTCATCTGAAAAGACCCTGATGCTGGAGGGATTGGGGGCAGGAGGAGAAGGGGACGACAGAGGATGAGATGCCTGGAGGGCATAGCCGACTCAATGAACATGGGTTTGGGTGAACTCTGGCAGTTGGTGATGGACACGGAGGCCTGGTGTGCTACAGTTCATGGGGTCGCAAAGAGTTGGACACGACTGAGTGACTGAACTGGACGTAAAGGTGAAACAAAGACTTTTTCTGACATACAAAAGCTGACAGACATCAGTAGCAGCAAACTTACAAGAAATACTGGAAGTCCTGGAACCAAAAAGAAAATTACCCCAGATGGAAATCGGAACCTACACAAAGGAATGAAGACCATCAGAAAAGGCGAATGTGTGGGCAAACACAAACGCCTCTTCTTACTGAAAAAAAAAAAAAAAATCTTTAAAGATAATTGCTTAGGGCAAAACTATGCACTGTAAAATAAAGAGAAAAATATACTGTGAAGTTTATAATATGTGCAGAAGTAAAATACACGACTGTGTGTACTCAGTTGCTAAGTTATGTCTGACTCTTTTGTGACCCCATGGACTGTAGCCCACCAGGTTCCTCTGTCCATAGAGTTTTCTAGGCAAGAATACTGGAGTGGGTTGCCATTTCCTCCTTCAGGGGATCGTCCTGTCCCAGGGGCTGAACCCAGGTCTCCTGCATCTGCAGCACTGGCAGGCAGAGTCTTAAGCACTGAGCCACGTGGGAAGCCCAAAACATAAGATTACAACAGCATGAAGGCAGAAAGAGTGTATACTGTATACATATACATGAAGACTGATGGTAATGAGTCAGAGGAGCACACTCATCATAAACTTTGCAGCAGCTACGAAACACCAAAAACCCCACCTGAAACATACAGCAAGTAAGGCAATAAAGGCCATTAAATGGAATCACAGAAAATACTCAGACGAAAAAGAGAAGGAAAGGAAGACAAACAGGAAATAGCAATATGAGAGGAAAATCCAACCGTATCAGTAATCACAGTAAGTGCAAACACTCTAAACACCCCCAATTAAAAGGTAGAGAATTGTCAAACTGGACTAAAAATAACACCTAACATGAAAATAATTTCTTACATACAGAAAGATTTTACCAGGTTGTTCTGATCTACGAGTTACAGCAAAGTACCTCATGCGTTATGAATCAGTTGTAAAACCACCCAGGCACTACCATTTGGCCTGTTTCCTCCTCTAGGATTGTTGGCTGGCATGACCTGGAAGGTGCCTTTATGCAGGCTCTAGAATTCTATGACTATGACCAAACTGTTTCATCAGTCGCACACCTGTCAATCTTAAAGATAAACATGAACATTGCAGGTTCTGGTCCCTAAAAAGGCAGGGGCTGTTGGGAAGAGTGCCAGAACAGTGATAGTCACGTATGGCTGTGTTTAGGACAAGCCTGGAGCACTCACCCTAAAAGGCAGACCCCCACGTCTCATATTCAGACCCTGATTGTGCAGGTGTGGAGTGAGCCTCAGAAGCGATCGTTTTTAATAAATACCCCCAACAGGCTTAAACACAGATTGCTGAACAACAATATTTGAGAAATGCCAAGAGGGTAACAAACCATATTCTGCCTCCACTTGTGTTTCTGTCTGCCTTCACATCGTGGTTGAGGTTCGTCTCTACATGGAAGGGAGTGCTGTGTCCCAACAGGGCGCTGGGGCAGACATACGCTCCCCAGCGCTGCAGCCTCCTGCCAGCACTGGTGGACGCCCCCTGCCTGAACATCCTCTCCAGGGTCAGGACTTCCTCGTCAACTCCTGACTGGACTAAGTGGCTCTGGATCTCCTCTTTATGGAGGCAGCAATGATCTAATTACTGTGGCTACAGACTGCATACTTAAGTCTTTACCTAGCCATCCTGCAAATGCCTGCCGCAGGTGACAAGTAGGAGAAGCACACAAATAATCAATAAAGCTTTCACCACTAAAAAAGAGAAATCCTGCAGCATAAATGATGGTACAGTCAGTAACATCCTAGATAAAAAAGACAGAACACAGAGCGTGAACGTAGCTATGCTGCTACAAGGACTGTGAATAGCTTATGCAAAGCGGTGCATTAATTTAAATAGATTATGGTAGGTTAACGATGCAAATTACAATCCTGAGGAGCCCTGGCTCAGACAGTAAGAGTCTGCCTCCAATGCAGGAAACCTGGGTTCAATTTCTGGGTCAGGAAGATCCTCTGGAGAAGGGAATGGCTATCCACTCCAGTATTCTTGCCTGAAGAATTCCAGGGACACAGGAGCTTAGTGGGCTACAGTCCACGGAGTTGCAAAGAGTCAGACACAACTGCGCGACCAATATTTCCAATTCCAATGTGAAACGTGCAAGAAAGGATGGCTAGAAAGCCAACTGGGAATTAAAATAGAATGCTAAAAAATAATGAGTTAATATCCCCAAAGAAACTCACAAAAGGAGCAACAGAGAAAAAAAGACATGAAGAGAAATACGCAATCAGATCAATAATTACATTACTTGTAAATAGACTAAACATTATAAGTCAAAAGGTAGAGAATCACAAACTAGCAACAAGGTAAAAACTACAGATGTTACTCAACTATAAGCTGTTTATCAGAAATGTATTTTTAAAGTCCAAATTTCAACCCATGGATTGAAAAGAAAAGGATTAAGAAAAAAAGACATAAAACATGACACAGCACAAGAAAGCCAGCGTGGCTATTTTATCATCAGACAAAACAGGCAAGGAGCATCTCAGGAGGAGGAGGATCTTTCATCACCTGACCTGTGTGCTCCAAGGCTGCCCCTCCTTTCTGGAACACTTACTTGATTCTGGATTCTTGGACACTACATAGTAATAGCCCCTTACAGTGCTCACTGCTTTAAACATCCAACTTCCTCCACTGAAGAAGTGAAAAAATCATGTTGGCTTTTAATGTCATTTGAAATTTCAAAATGACTCAAAAGCAATGAAAACAATGATCATTCTGAAATGTTTTTTCAAATTGTATCTATACTCCCCAAATCCCAAGGCTCCTCTTCCCCTGTAAACCCATCCTGGGTAGCTGAAAGGGGACCAGCATGGAAAGGAAAAATGAAGATGACTTGAATGGTCAACACGAGACAGAATTCCTACACTTGTGCAGGAAACCTTCATTTCTCAAAATTTAATATTTAATTATAAAATAAAAGCTCCCATGAAGAAGCTAAATGATACAAGTGTCAACAAAAACTTGTGTTTCTTAGTGAATTTTAACAGAATTCCTTATGGGAAAAGAAACCTGGGATATGGACTGAAGCCCTGTCCTTAAGGGTTAGTGCATCTTGCCTCAAGTCAGAGTCAACAGATTCTTCTAGTTCAAATCAGACCAGAATCAAATGTGTTACAGTGTAAATAAAGAGAACATCCAGGAAAGGGGAACAAGAGAAAGAAATGCTAAGACAAGGGCCTTCATCTTGTTACTTATAAAAGTGAATCCCTCCCCTTGTGTGAAACTAAGGGGCCACACAGCAGAGGTGGCTGTCGACACCCCTGCAGGTCAGGAAGGCTCCATCCGCTCCAACCCCGCTTGGGCACCAGCAGAAACCCAGAACCACAGGAACCAACACCCCAACTTCCAGCCATTTTAAATTCAAGGAAAACAACGTCTTAAAACGTAAAAATTTAAAAGCTGGACCCATTTGAAATGTAAAGATGAGAGGTCCCTACATGGTTACAGCGAGAGTGACGTGACAAGGACAGAGGCTCATTAAAGTTAAGACAAATCTGAGTCCAAATCTCAGGTCCTGCTCCTCGCGGACTCTGCCTGTGAACTTGTGCAGGTCATTCATTAACTTGGCTGCATTTCCTCACACAAACACGTGTTTGTTGTCAAGACTTTCAGACACACAAAGATAATATCTATCACGCACCTAACACAGTGTCAAGCTAGGACATCAATATTCCCTCAAACCTACAATTCACGTGTTTCTGAGACAACCTCAGCACGGTTTCCCTGAGTTTTAAAAGTCTTCACCCATCTCATTCAACCAGTAAGCAGGACGCTGTCTCCTGTTTACTGTGAGTGTCAGGCACTCAACGGAGAACACAGATACAAAACCTAGACAGAGTGTATACACACAGAAGTGTCTATGAGCACACATGTATATACAGGCATGCACAGACACAGACACAAACATGCTCCAAAGAGCACACTCACCTTACACGGCTAGGTGTGCCCGGAGAGCAAGAGAAGGCCTCACAGCCCACAGTCCTGGGAGGACACGGGGCCCCGCAGGACAGAGGGTGGAAGAGTGTCCTAAGCCAAGAAGCCTAGGGACAGGGTGTCAAGGAAAACCAAGTCACATCAAGACAGATGAGAAGACGTTCAGGGCACAGGGTTCACACAGAAGTGAGGCGGGAGGAAGAGGAGGGGCCCAGATCAACCTGGCCTTCTGCATTTCAAAGAGTTTGCAAAATCTTCCTACTTGGCTGGAAAACCTGTCTTTGAGATTTTCTAAGCAACAACATAGTTAAATTCAACCATTACGTCCTTTGAGCAGTGGACATATTCAACTATATGAATAAGTGATTTAAATGTGATTTTAAAAGATCAATTGTTAATTAAAACCATCTTTTTCATTTGGAAAGAAGCAGAGCTCGTCATGTCTCTCCCAAGGGCAGGGTATTCCAAGAGCACCAGAGCCTGAAGACAAACAAAATCCCTGCTGGAAGGCTGGCGTTAGATGATTGGTTGGGCGCTGTAGGCTGTTCACTGGAGTGGGCATCTTTGCCTAGCCGGGAGTCAGGAAGCTTGCTGGTGATCATCAGGGGCTTTTGGCAACAGTTACAAAGGGGCTCAGCCAGCTTGAAGGTGACCTTGCTTCTGGGCTCCGATTCTGTGGCCTTCTGAGGCCTCCTACCTGCGGCCTGGGGGCAGAACTCAACATCCCTCATCCCGACAGCCTCCTCTCTAGTTCCTGGATTCTCTGGGAGTACGTACTCCATCTTTAGTATTTCCCACCTTTCTAGACCATCCTTGCTTCTTTCACAACCTTTTGTGTAGGTGGTTTCTCTTCCCCCACTCTGTCCTCATATGGATGCTGTTCACACACACGGCTCTTCCCCGCTGGATAACCCCCAGCTTCAACCACACTCACAATGCAGAGGACCCCAACGTTCTCCTGCTCTGATCCCCGCGTCCAGGACTGCAGGTCCTTCAGGGTCTCTGCATCCATGTCATGTGTTTTCTGAAAACCCAACTGTCCAAATTAGTCTTATAAAAAATCAGTTTCTCCTGCAGACTCTCTAATGACCATCACTTCCCCAGGAACCTGAGTTCTCAGGCATGAGGCCTGCAGGTACTTTTCAAAGCCCTTTTCTTGCCCCCATTATTTAATTGATCGCTGCTGCTGCTGCTGCTGCTAAGTTGCTTCAGTCGTGTCCGACTCTGTGCAACCCCATAGACGGCAGCCCACCCGGCTCCCCTGTCCCTGGGATTCTCCAGGCAAGAACACTGGAGTGGGCTGCCATTGCCTTCTCCAATGCATGAAAGGGAAAAGTGAAAGTGAAGTCGCTCAGTCATGTCCGACTCTTAGCAACCCCATGGACTGCAGCCCACCAGGCTCCTCCATCCATGGGATTTTCCAGGCAAGAGTACTGGAGTGGGTCCCCAGTGCCTTCTCCGAATTGGTCACTAAGAACTATGAATTCGACTTCTAAAAAGTCTTCTGTACTCCCATACCTCTCAGTTCCCAATACCCTAACCCAGAGGCTCTGATACCGTCTGCCTAGAACAGACTGAGGTAGCTGAACCCCATAAGGTGTAGGAGGGCTTCCCAGGTGGCACTAGTGGTAAAGAACCTGCCTGCCAACGCAGCAGACTTAAGAGACATGGTTTCGATCCCTGGGTCGGGAAGGTCCCCTGGAGAAGGAAATGGCAGCCCACTCCAGTATTCTTGCCTGGAGAATCCCACGGACAGAGGAGCCTGGCAGGCTACAGCCCGTGTGGTCACAAAGAGTGGGACACGCCTGAAGCTACTGAGCACACGCACACACGAGGTACATGAACCTTTCCCGACGAGTAAGTCAAGCGGGTGACTTTAAGGGCTATTTCAGACCTATTTCCAGGAATGCTCCACCACAGACATACACCAAGGGTGTGGACCCAAGGTGTTCCCATCCACAATCTCCCACCTCCCTGAGCTCAAGACTGCATGGCCCCTGAGCAAAAACCCTCCAACTGCACAGCACAGGGACCCTCTGACACACGGACAAAAGCGTTAAGATACCGCCTCTCTGAAGGCTGTAATACCTACTTTCACAAGTCAGGTATTTGTTCCACAATGATTGGTAGCTCATTAAAAATAATTTTCAGATTTTTGACATGTAAGTTGGGAGAAATTCAAGAAAATTAGTGGCACTACTAGCAAAACTCTTTCCATCCACTTATCTACATCAACAAAATTTCTCTGTGCTTACAGCTCTGAAAATCAAAAGTAAAACTTATGCTAAATAGTCTCATTTGAGCAATAAATTATACTCACCCATGAATACATAAGTTATTTTTTAAAAGCTCCACTTTATTGAGACGCTTATTCAATAAAATTTTGTTTACCAATTGTTTATTATAATTTGTAATACATTCTGGTGGATCAACTGAGTATTAATAATAATAACAAAAACAAAGTTTTAAAGATTTTTATGCCCACAGGAAATTAAAAATTTCTATTTTTCCTTATATCTTTGGTGCCAAAAATAAGTGACGGAGTAATCAATAAAACTTTCAAGCATAAAAATATATTAAGGTAAAATTTTGTTAAGGAAATAGATCAAAGAACAATGGAAAATCCGCAATTTGAAGAATTTATTCTTAGATTTTTGAAAATGGCTAATAGTGTATATATGTGCTATATTATTTAAATTCCATTTTTAACAGTGATATGACAGTTTCATTTTGAAAATACCTTTAAACTTAAAAAATGTGAGTTTTCTAAATTATTTTTAGAAGCTATCCAGTAGTTAAGTGTGAAGACCACTGCCCTCCACCATCACAACAGTCAAGTGTCTACTCGCCTCCTCATTCTAACCAGGCTACCCGGCCTCCCCTCCCCCACCCACCTGGATGCACCCCACCCCCCCACAGCCCACGCTGGGGGCTCTTTTCTGCAGGTGCCGCAAGCTCTACCGTACTAAGCTGCTCCTGGTCTGCCCTCTTTTTCCTCATTGCAGTTGAAACTCACCTACTCACAAATATCATCCAGGAAGTACTTCCTACTTCTGATAAAGATCTCTTCCTCCCATGAACTGCCCCCATTCTTGGGGGGGGGGGGGGCGGTGCTTTTCTCCACCAGCAGTCGCAGTGTTTCATTTTCTTCTTCTTTCCTTTTGCCCTCCAAACCAAACACAGATAAAGTCCCAGAAGACAAAGCCTGTTTGCTAATCTTTTTATTAACAAACAAACCCAGACAATGGAGTCTCATGCTCCTGAAGAATGCCTGTTCACTCGTAACTGTTCCCCTTCCATCTTCCCCTTGATAATGCTAAGGCCACGATAAACTTGCCCAATTTTGTTGTTTCCCAAGTCCTTTATATCAGAAAATGGAAGATAAGACAAACCATGCAGATTTAATCATTTTTATAAGAACTACCTTAACATTTAGGGTTTTACACATTTTAACAAATAAACCTACAGACAGAGAGGAAGGGCAAAATCTTCTGAAAAGCAGAAAGCCAGCGAGGAAACTGATTCAGGTGAGAGTCACCAACACACACTAATGCCAAGAGGTGTGTAAGGCTTGCCTGGGGATGGAAAATCCCCTGGAGTCAAATCACTGCCCTTACTAACAACAGAAGGAAAAGGAAAGAATCTTAAAGTAGAGAAAGCTGGCAGGCATCACACTTTAACCGAGAGCAGAGAACTGACATCGGGTGCCTTCTGAGACAAGCACTGGGAAAACAAGGGAATTACTTACATAGCATCCCTGGAAAGGGAGGGAGGGAGGAAGAAGCAAGCAAAACCTGAATTAAATCACGAGGAAACATTAAAACCAAGTTGACTCCTCCAAACTCGCTATAATGAATGATAAAGGCTGAGAACTTTTTCCAAATTAAAGAGACAAGACAACTAAATGCAGTGCAGGGGCCTGGAAGGCAAGACAGTTGCTATAATTGATATTATTGGACCACTGCTGAGATCTGACAATGAACTACATATTACATAACTGATCAGTGTCAAAGTTACTCTTTCTGAACTTGCTGTCAGAGGAGCCTGGCCTTACTCTCAGGAGATACAGCCTAATGATCAGGTCTAGACATGGGTGAACTCTGGGAGTTGGTGATGGACAGGGAGGCCTGGCGTGCTGCGATTCATGGGGTCACAGAGTCAGACATGACTGAACGATTGAACTGAACTGAGACAACTTCATCTTAAAAGGTGCAACAAAGAAGATTAAGTATATATTACAGTTGTGTGTCTAATTACAACTGTAGAGAGAAAAAGAGCAAATTGCCAAAATGGTAACAATGCTGAATAGAGGTGAAGAGTTTGAGGAATTAACTATGACACCTGTGCAACCTTTGTGTAAATCTGAAAGTTCTCAAAGTAACAAGTAATTGATTTAAAAATAAAGCGGTTCATTATTTTACTGCAAGTCAGGTTTACAGCCTTATTCGGCTGGACCAGAAAAATCACGATTTATCTCGGCAAGTGTATACTTAAGTCCTACAGTGTGGGGGCGCACTGCGATGGGTGAAGAATTAAAGGCTCCAGATGTAGCTCCTTGAGCACCTGCTATATCCAGTATCAATTTCTGACAATATAATGCTTATCAGAAATCTTTTCTTCGAATATTAAAGTTCTTAGAAATGATCTTTACTCCTAAGAATAAGTCTGTCCTAGAGCATATTTAATTTAACAATTGAATTTAAGCTGGAATAATGTGCTAAAATCAACCCTGAATATCGACTGGAAGGAATGATGCTGAAGCTCCAATACTTTGGCCACATGATGTGAAGAGCCGACTCTCTGGAAAAGACCCTATGCTGGGAAAGACTGAAGGCAGGAGGAAAAGGGGACAACAGAGGATGAGATGGTTGGATGGTATCACCGACTCAATGGACATGAGTTTGAGCAAGCTCCGGGAGACAGTGATGGACAGGGAAGCCTGGGGTGCTGCAGTCCGTGGGGTCGCTAAGAGTCGGACATGACTCAACAACAACACTGAGCCAAAGTTCAATCTATGAATATTTCAAAAAACATTTCCCTAAAGTACACACATGAAAGAAGCAGGGGTGTGTCTGCCTGCTCTGCAATTAGGTACCAAGACCTCGTTGTCTGTGCGGCATCTGCGGGTCAGCGATGCGGCACTCAGAGCGCTCGCAGGCATGGACTCGCATGCATTATAGATGGGGAGTTTGTTCCTCCACGAGCAGATGTGTCACCTGCAGTCGTGCTAACCCAATTGCTCAGTTAGTGATACTTTCGTTCTGTATGTAATCCAAATGCAAAAGTCGAGCTAATCCAGGGCCAGACTGCCACCAATCCCCAGAAATGAAGCGCTGAATCTACTTGCGTCTTGAAGTTTATTTCCACCAAAAACTAACTTGACAGATGTCAAATCTGACTCTGAATACAACTTCCAAGCTGTATATAAATTTCAATATAAATCCAGCCACAAGAGTTTGGACTGATCGCTTTGATAACCAGACACATCGGATCACACAGCACTCTTCCCACCTCTGCTCCAACGACTGGCTCCCTTACACACGAGTGGGTTAAAATACAAAGAAAAAGGGTATACTGTGCCTCCAACATTCCCATGACAGACAGGTGCTACTTGGACACAAATGAGTTTACCCACCAAATACTTGGAACATGCTATGACCTTCACATCCTCCAGAACCTTCAGGAGGGCAGATGACCTAAATTAGTGATAAATGAAGGGAAGTCACAGCTGGCAGGCAGGAAAGGCACAGTAATAAGGAGTAACACAATAATAAAGACTGTCGGGGTTTAGGCAGATGGGGAGGGGGCGGTGAATGGAGAGTAGCATGGAAACACATACATGAACACGTGTAAAACAGCCAGCCAGTGGGAATTTGCTATGACTCAGGGAACTCAAAGGTGCTCTGTGACAACTTAGAGGGGTGGGACGGGGCAGGAGGTGGGAAGGAGGTTCAAGAGGGAGGGGACATGTATACCCATGCCTGATCCATGCTGATGTATAGCGGAAACCAACACAATATTTTAATTATCCTTCCACTGAAAATAAAGAAAGAAAGAAAAAAGGCATTTGGTGATTGAAAGCAAGATACAATTGCCCTGTGACAAAGAAAAAAAAAAGGACTGTCAGCCAGCTCTAGAGGGGACCTAACCCTGTCAAGACAGGTGACAGAGCAAATCACTTAACTGTTCAGATAAGCCTCATCAGGTGCCACTTCCGTGGTGAGTAATTTAAGGGGCTACACACCTCACAGGTGGAGTGACAGCAAGGTTACAGCACAATGCCCAACACACAATATGACAATCCATGGTGATTTCAAAAATGAACAAACTCCAGAAATTTCTCCCACTTCCCTCCTGCAGCAAGTTAAAGAGCTATGTCAGTGCTATGAAGCAGCTTGGATGGGATGGGAGTTTGGGGGAGAATGGACACAGGTATGGCTGAGCCCCTTTGCTAAGCACCTGAAACTATCACAACATTGCTCATCAGCTCTACTTAAAAAAAAAAAAAAAAAAAAAATTTAAAGAGCTATGTTAGATGATATTTAGGAAAAGAACTTTTAAAAGCTACAAGGTCTGAATTGTAGCTGAAGCTCCAGTACTCTGGCCATCTGATGTGAAGAGCTGACTCACTGGAAAAGACCCTGATGCTGGGAAAGATTCCAGGTAGGAGGAGAAGGGGGTGACAGAAGATGAGATGGTTAGATGGCATCATGGACTCAACGGACATGAATCTGAGCAAACTCCGGGAGACAGTGAAGAACAGGGGAGCCTGGCACGCAGCAGTCCCTGGGGTTGAAAAGAGTGGGACGCGACTTATCGACTGAAAGACAGCAAAGCCTGCCTCCACACCATCTCCATCTGCAAGAGCTTGGGTCTACACTTTTTCATGCTTGACATGAAAAGAATGAACACATAACCGGCCCTCTAGCTCCTGGTTTCTATAATCCTGGAACCACTGGCTCAGGAGACACACAGCACAACTCACGTCCATGTGATCCTCTGAATGATACAGCAAACCAATTTAAAACATGAAGGTTTACAATATTCTTGTTACCATTGAGGCTGACCCCAAAGGGCGAAATGTGCTTATTAGCAAGACGAAAACAAGCAAACAAGCAAAATGTTGCTTCTTTTAATCTGGTAGTCAGTATTTAGATGACAGTGAATTTAGTAGTTATAGACATGAGCTTTATTACAGTAGAACATGCAAAGAAAAATGTCTTAAGAATTTAACCACTTAAACTTTCATAAATTATCACACCTCACTACACCCTTGGATGTCATTCTGTCCGCAGAACATCAGACTCATGAAAGATTTACAGTTAAAATAAATGACACCTGGGATGGCCTTAAAGCACTCTACTGCCTCCCCTACAAAAGTTCAGGTGTTAGAAGGTGGATAAGTGAAAGCTGAGTGGTGGGTTTATGATGGTTCATTTGCTTTTGTGTATTTTTTAAATATCCTGTTAAAAATAGTAACAGTACTTACTTTAAAAAAAAAATGCAATTCATCCTATTAAAAGACTAGAGAAAAAATCATAAATGCAGAACAAGCATCTGAAAAAGTCCAACGTTCAATTCTAATTTCCCAAAAGGTCTCAGGAGACTCAGGGGACTTTCTCAACCTGAGAAGGGGCATTTGTGAAAAAATAATACATTGAACATCAAGATTCAAAACTTCCGCTCTTCAAAACACACTGTTAGGACAATGAAAGGAAAATCAAAGAATGGGAAATGGCATTTGCAAATCACGTATCTGAGAAAGGATCTGTGTCTGGAATATACAAAGAACTCTCAAAATTTAGAAAACAAATAACCCAATAAATAAACGAGCAAAAGATCTGAACAGACACTTCACCAAAAAGACAGATGCTGAAAGAGCCATGAAAAAAATGAGCATTATCAGACTTGACGGAGATGAAAACTCAAACTGCAAAGTTGTGCCAGCAAGGGTGCAGGGCACCTGGGTTCTCCCACACACTGGGGTCGGGGGGAAAGGTAGGGGGAGACTGCACAGCCACTCTGGAAAACAGGCTGGCAGCTCCTTAGAAAGCTCAGCAGCCAAACCACCCCCAGGTACACACCCGAGAGAAGGGAATGGGTATGTCCACCAAGAGACTTGCTCCTGAGTGCTCAGAGCAGCGTGGCGGAGCCAGCCCAAAGCCTAGCAACACTGCAAAGTCAGGAAACAGCTGAGGAAAGTAGGCACTTGCTCCAGATGGTATGGATCGTGATACAGCAGGTGAAGGTCCACGGCTGCAGCCTGGAGTCAGCTCTGAGCTTTATGTTGCCGGGTGCTTCTTACCCTACATTCAGCTATAAGCGCAGCATGATAAATGCTCAAAGACTACCCACACTGGTACCAATCAGGCAGGAAAACGAGTCTGCCCCTAGGTCTGGGGAGAAGGGGGCTAAAAAGACCAACTCAGGAGGGGAGGACTGTGGGGAGGTGGCCCACAGGCCTGTGCTCAAGTCCCCTCTTACAGGCTCCAGGGAGCGCGGGCCTTTCCACCACCTTCCCCAAGGTGCAGGGATGTGTCACCTGCCCTTCTCTCAAAACATTAAAACAGCTGTATTTTCAGACCCAACTTCAAAGCCCAACAACTTCCCAATTCAAGGGTAGGAACTGCCCACCCTATCACGTAGCTGACAGCAAACATTCTCAGTCACCAGGAGAGAGAAATCCGAAATTCCAAAATATAAGGCACGTGTTGTGAAGTAACGACAGTTCAATAAACAAATACAACACCTTTGTCTGGACCAGAGGAGGAACAAGGCCCGGGCATAAGAACGAACAGAAAGCCCCGCGTGTAGCTGTCTGGGTCCCAAATCCTGCAGCCACCAGCCCAAGAGGCCGGCACAGCGCGCGGTTACAGAGGACAAAGACGACTCTCCCAAGAGGACTCTTTCTTTGAGAAATTCCACAAACGGGATCATGATCCAAGGCATCATTGACCGATTCCATACGCACATGGGTGCCACTAAACCCATGTTTAAGCCCCTTTCCTAGGACATCAACTATATTATCTCCAAATAGAGACTTCTCCTGTCCAGTCTTGTTGGTAGCAGTCGAAACATGCTACAAGTCTCTTGACTCACTCTCCCAAATCCCCATTTAACAACTCTTCTAAACATGGTTTTCAAGGACGCCTTCCTCGGGGTTTGCGACCCACTGACTGGCCACCTGGGGACACACACTCTGAACCTTCCCAGGCAATGTGACTCCCAAGAAGCTTATCAATCCCAGTCTCCCTAAGTAGCCGTGGGCACAGAGGCTCCGAAAGGAGTGAGGCGGGGTAGTTACACCCCATCAGCCCTGGTTCTATCACTAACTGCTTCAAACCAGAAAAACAGCATTGGGCAACAGGATTCCAAAACTTTAACAGGAAAAAGTCATGCTATGCCATATTCCAGAACACAGCTCCGAGGCCCGTCCGAGGCACGCTAGTCACAGCTGAGAGAAATTAACATGAAGACTAGATTAGCTGTATTACGCACGAGCCTCATTCGAATCACCCCTCCCTACCAGGTTAAATTAAACCTTAGGCAGCATGCTACATGCACCTTCAAGGGTATTATTCTAAGTACAGGTTCAAACAAACTGCCTACACTAGCTGGGGCTGCTCGATGGTGCAAACTCAGGAATCTAAAGGAAAAATGGTCTTTAATATAAAAATACTCTAAATATTAGAATTAGGAGGTTTGGCTTAAATTCTGGCTGGTACTTGGAGGAGTTTTGTCCCCGGAGAGAATCATTTAGTCTCTATGCATATCAGTTAACATATTTATTATTATCACAACACCAGAGTCTACAAACCCCATCGATTCTAGGAAGAACTCACGTACGAGAGCAACTGGAAGCCACTAACCCGATGTCATCTTTCTTTTAGAATAATATTCTTCAACATATTACTTGAACCAAAATTTAAACTTTAATGAAACTCCTTCAGTGAAATTATTTTTACAAACACTAACTCATCAAATCCTACTGTATCTGAAGTCCCATCTTACCTACCCTAGAAATACAGCAACTTAACTGTACACCAGAATTGTGTCTGTGAAGAACTGATGACAGAAATTTAAAATCTCCTCCTCCGAGAGTCTATCTGGAACTCCACACTGGAACCCATCATCCCGGGAACACAAAGGGTTCCCTAGCTTGGAAGTCGCTCTGCTTTCTCTTTGAAATTCAAAGTGCCTCTCATCAGCGGTTAAGTACTGGAAATATCACTTTTAAGCAAACTGAGTTTTTCAATGGGCAAGTCTCCTAAACTTAATAATACCGTACAAAGATGTTATTTATTTACCCTGATAAGGAGTCTGCCTGCAATGCAGGAGACCAGGGTTCGATCCCTGGTTTGGGAACATCCCCTGGAGAAAGAACTGGCAACCCACTCCAGTATTCTTGCCTGGAAAATACTACGGACAGAGAGGAGCCTGGCCGGCCAGAGTTCATGGGGTTGCAAAGAGTCAGACACAACTAACAGACTCTACTTCTCTCTCTTCTCTACGATCCTTTGAGGTGTACATACAAGGTACCATTTTTCACACATTAGGGGTTTTTTTCCTCCAAGAGTATCAGTCAAGTCCATCTCTGACCAACCCTTTCCTGTTCTACTCACGTTTCTACTGATTCTACATAGAGACTAGAGGCTTAAAATGAAACAAATCAATGAATGACCTGAGACTCTCATCTCAGGATCTGGTGAAGGCCCCTTTTCAAGATCTGGATCTCACCTGGGGCCTCCCCCGGGCTCCCCAGCTGCTCATTACCTGTACAACAGCACTGACTCTCTTTTAAGTCTAGGACCTGCATTTAGGAAAGGCCACCAAGAATCTGGAGCTCAAGCAGCTGACTCAGCCCTTGGTGTAGCTGAAGGGGCAAGCCCCGAGATAGCCTCCGCCAGCACTGCCCCAGGCAGAAGACCTGGCTCGGAGACATAGTCCAGCCGTGCAGGCAGCCCAACCCCCACCTCCTCCACCCCAACATCTCTGGTCCACTCCCTTGTCCAGGACATGCCCAGCCTCTCCATTTCCTCCCCAGCCATCTCACCCTGGACCAAGGCCCCATGGCTAGCTTCCCCTCTCACCCACCCCCTGCCTTCACAACACACCGTGAGGGGTCCTTTAACTGGCCATAGGTAGGTTCCAAGATGGCTTGTTCCTGAATATTCTGAGTAAAGCCATCACCTGTAGAAACTGCAGCCACTAAGAAAAATAAGCAATTATTCCAACAAAGACGTCCACCAAACTATAAATATGCAAATAAGCTACCTGTACCTTCTAAGGTTGAACATTTTATCCTAAATTGAAACACACTCGACAGCACTCGACAGTAAATCAACTGTACTTCAATAAAACACACACGGAGGGAACAAACAGGATCTTAAAAAAGTTAAGAGCACTAGCAGCACCTGTAAATATGTAAATTCTGTGGCGTGATGTTCAACATCAGTATCCCCTGCCTGCACTCTCTTTCCAGCTTCCCTTATAACACCACCAAAAATTGTAGTCACTATTTACCAGGTATTATTCTAAGTGTTTTGTGTGAATTAATTTATGAAAGGCTCTAACAGCTCTCTAAGGTAGCTAACGTTAATTACGCCTATTTATAAATGACTACATTTGGCACTGAGAAGTTCAAGTGAGTTGCAGTCTGCTCAAACTGAGGACGCCAAGGCTGGAACTAAGCAGTCCTGCTCCTAAGCCCGGTCTGTCCAAGACCGTACTGGGATGCCCGGACACCTCACTGTCACATATCATCAAAGCTACTTGGGAACCGCTAGAAGGACACAGAGCGTGAGTGCCTCTGCTGCTCTCCCCTCAGCGGTCTGGAGAGTCCTGAAGAAATCAGGCCAAGTTCCACACTGGTGGGCTGCCCCTTTCAGACTGTGCTCCTTAAGGGTGAAGGAGAAAACTGCAGCTCATCTCTTAGGCTTTGATTATCCAGGGTACCCAAGTGACAGTAAATGAATGAGACAGTCCTCGACACCTGCTGCAGAGGGGCGTCTTCCACCGAGAAAAAGCCTTGGGCCTAAACACACGCCTGAGAAGGCCCCGCATGGGGACAGTCCTTAGTCAACTCTCCGAACCTCTCCAACGCTAACCCTGCAGGAGCCCCAGAGCTGCGGTAACCGACACCTGAAACTTAGCAGGTGCGCGCGTCCTAGTGGACAGCACGAAAGGAGATGGGAGAGCCGGCCTTCACTACATGAGCACTGCTGCCTTCAGAGAGCCTTTTTACTGAAGAAGAAAAAAACCGTAAACCCAGACTGCACCAAACACGAGTTTACGAATGGTTCACTCACTTTAGAAATATTTTTTCCTAAAAGCTCCTTATAAAGAGTCAATTTCCCTCACGTCACTCAAAATACCCCGTAATTTACTGAGCTTAATGTGGGCAAGGAAACCACGTTAGACAACGCTAGGGATCAGCTCCCGGCACCTACAGGAGGGACGCCCAGGTACAGCCTCCGGGGCACCCCCGAGGCGGCCCGGACCACCTCACTGTTCCCGGAGCCCCCACGTCCCCGTAAGCTGCCCCCGCTGGAGCCGCCTCCCAGCTCCCTTCCGACCCCGGAGCAGAGCACGCGAGCGGGACGCCTCCTTCCCGACGCTCCTCCGGGAACAATGTCAAACTTTTTGTTTTTCCTGAAGCACAAGACTCCTCCGCTCGGAAACTTCACGGTCCCCAGGAAGCCAAGCGTGGAGGCGCGGGAAGGCCCGGCCAAGCCGCCAGCCTTTGCGCCGAAGAAAGGCGGTCGATGCTTGCGGGCCCGTCCCGCCCGGGCCGCCCCTTCCGCCTCCGCAGACCCGGGCCCCCCGGACCCCGCAGCCCGGACGCCGGACCCGGGCCGGTGGCCTCGGCGGGGCTCTGGGCGGCGGGCGGCGCCCCGAGCCCTGCCTGCCGCGGCCCCGGCCCCGCCGACCAGCCGCCGCGCTCCTGCTTCCGCCGCCGCGGCTCCGCCCGAACGGCCGCCCCGAGCCGCCGAGGCCTGGGCTCCCCGCCGCCCGCGCCCTGCCTCCCGCCCGCCCGGCTCGCACTCACATCCGTCCGCGTCCTCCGGCAGGTCCTCCTGCAGCAGCGACAGGTCTGCGCCGAGGGAGACAAGAAAGGCCGTGAGCCCGCCGCCCGCCGCCCCGCGCCCTCGCGTCCCCGCCCGCCGCCCGCCGCGGGGCCCGTACCCGCCATCTTGCGGCGCCCCCTCCTCCGCCGTCGCCCGGGGACCCGGGGCTCCAGGGGCGGCGCGCGCGGCGGCCGGTGGACGCGCGCGGGGGGCGGCGCCGCGGGGACGCGCGGGGCGGGCCGAGGGCGGCGGGCCGGGGGCGGCTCCGGACGCCGGGCGGACCCGGCCCGCCCCGCCCGCCTGCGAGCCGCTCCGCCTCCCGCCTCGCTCGCTCCGCCCTCCGGCGCGCTCTCGGCTCGGCCGGCCCCTCGGTGCGCCGAGTCCGAGCGCTGCTGCTGCCGCCGCCGCCGCCGCCGGGGCTCCGCGCAGTGTGCCGGGCTCAGCCGGGCGGGGCCGCCCGCGCGCTTTGTTGGGTCACTGGCGCCGCCCGTCGGCCCGCGGGCCCCGGTCCCGGCACCTGCCCGCCCGTCTGCTCGGCCGCGCGCCGGGGCCACCTCCGGGCGTGAAGCGCCGCCTCCGCGCCGGCCGCCGGGTGCGGCGAACAAAGCCGCGGGGACGGCCCGGCTCACGCGCTGGCTCCGGCCCGGCGGTGGGCGTGCGGCCCGGTTGCAGGAGGACCAACGAACCTCGCCCCCGGGATCGTTGGGATTAAGGAAGAACGACAGGAGCCGAGCACCGAGTACTGGGCGTCCCGCAGGTGCTGGGGAACAGCGCCTCGCCTTAGCTTTTGTCTGTAAATAATTTAAATAATTGTCGTAGCACTCGAGGCGCTCGGCTGAAATTTGCAGCACGCGTTCTGTTACTTCCGTCTTTCCACAAGTGCTCAGGGATGCACGCAACCGCCCAGTATGGAGGGGGGCTCAGCCCCAGTTCCCTGGCCCACTGCCCACTGGCCTCTGTCCAGGACTCAAGCCTACCTCCCGGTCCCCCAAGGCCTCCAGGATGGTCATGCCCTGAATGACCGTTACACAGGGACGTGTGTAAATGACGCCACGTTGGGGGTCTGGCCTCGGGGGAGGAGACGGAATTCCGAATGGTCTGCACGATGATCTTAACCAAGGACATTATATTACATTTAATGCCGTGAAAGAAAGCCTCTGAAATAACGTAATTCTGGATAATAAAATGGGTCCCACGTAGCTATTCAAAATACTTCTCTCTCAGATGTTACAGGTTGCAATATGGATTTCAAGAAGAGAAGTCAAAGTCGCTCAGTCCTGACCCGACTCTTAGCAACCCCATGGACTGTAGCCTGCCAGGGTCCTCTGTCCATGGAAATCTCCAGGCCAGAATACTGGAGTGGGTTGCTCCTTCCCTTCTCCAGGGGATCTTCCCAACCCAGGGATCAAACCCAGGTCTCCTGCATTGCAGGCGGGTTCTCTACCGTCTGAGCCACTGGGGAAACATGCATTCCATAGTATGTATTATTAATATTTTGCTAGAGCAAGAAAAACTGGAATAGCATCTCTAACTCTAGTGTCTAGTTTTCTAGTGTCTGTCTAGTTTAACAAAATAATTAAAACTAAAAGCCAAATGGCCACCATCTAGTTCTCTCCTTCCTTGCAGGACACTATTATGTAAATACAGCTGATACTCTCAAAATGACAAGGAGTTAGAAATTCACAACTGTCATTTGACTCAGTCTATCAGAGCTTTGCCCTGCTAATGCTACCATTTCAGTAATCCTGGGTGGAAAGGGGAGGGCAGGGCACTGGGGTCTTTCCACTAGCTTGGGGTCTCCCTGCAGCAGCACAGACTCTACAGTGCCAGCTAGGCTTTGGCCCCCAGACACACTTGGAGGTGAAGGGGACCATCTGGGCGATCCACCCAGTAGAGTAAGACTCAGTGATGGTGATAAAACAGATGTTATGTTACAAATACTTTGGCCACCTGATGTGAAGAGCCAACTCATTGGAAGACACCCTGATGCTGGGAAAGATTGAGGGCAGGAGGAGAAGGGGGTGACAGAGGATGAGATGGTTGGATGGCATCACTGACTCAATGGACATGAGTTTGAGCAAACTCCGAGAGAGAGGATGAGATGGTTGGATGGCATCACTGACTCAATGGACATGAGTTTGAGCAAACTCCGAGAGAGAGAGAGAGAGAGAGAAGGACAGAGGAGCCTGGCATGCTGCAGTTCATGTCAGCAAAGAGTCGGACACGACTGAGCAAGTGAACAACAACCAAATGCTAGCCTGGGATATATAGGTCGACTAAAACTCTGCCTTGGGTAAGCAAGGCTGCACAGTGAATTTTATCTCACTTTCTCTGGGAAGGCAGCCAAGGAGGAAGGGCTGTGTAATTGTGCAGGAGCTGTGCATTTGATTATCATCTTACCTGCATCCCACTTTAGGGCAGGTCCCTGGAGGCAGCTCAGTGTTTAGACATTTCAGTGAGGACGTTTTTATTCATGGTTCAGCACAAGCACGTTTTTCACATGTGATTTTTCTGTCACTCTCTAGTCCTTGCTCAAAGATACAATAAATGGTTTTTACGCCAGTATTTGTAAAGGGTGCTGTGCTTCCTCCTCATAGTAAATGACATTTAAAGAACAGTCATTGTTGTGCTATGGCCTTACCCCAGCTGCACTTACAGTGTAGACGGTGGATGCCGAGCTGTGTGTTTGGAGGTCAGAGCACAACCCAGAGTCTGCGTCCTTCACCTGCTCTGCCCCTAAAATCTGCAAAACAGGGGGAATTCACGTCACTGCTTTCAAAAGTATTATCCAATCATGGCTACTAAGACCTGGATTTTTCAGAAGTCCTCCTCCAAATGATAGTGAAGACTTTTATGAGTAGCCAAGGAGCCTTGGAAATTGATAAACTTGGCTCTTAAAACAACTTAATAAGTATGTTTATTATTGCAGACATAAGTATTATGGGAAAATATTGCTAATAAAAAACCTACCTGACATTGCTTGCTATGTCATTTATTAATTTTTGAATTGGTAATTGAACGGTTTACTTTTTCTTCAGGATGGTCCTTCCTAAAGTGGAAAGTATGTAAAAGGCAGATCTTTTAGTTAGTTTTGAATAATAATAAATGAATCAATCTGATAATGGAGACATGCTTTTACAATAAAAATGGCTTTTAAATAAATTTTTTAACCTTTATTTTCATTCATCTCTGAGTTTTTTTTTTTAAGCCAGGTTTATTCTTCAAAAACTATTTGAAGAACAAATATTTTCCTTTTTTTTTAAATTAATTTCCAATCTCTTACCCAAAGCCTCCTGTACATATTTTGGCAAATTGTATAAAGATAAGTATTTGTGTGAAGTTTCTGTTATCTTTCTTTTCTATGCTTCTTTTAAGTCCCATTTAAGCTCTGTGTCAAGATGAAATTCCAAATTGTGAGTTCTTGGTTTTTCCTAGAGCTTTCATAGTTTGGTTTTGTTTTTCAAAGACACTGGTCTCTTTTTATTCACATTTTTTCACACCACCTTAGGAAAAGAAAGAATAAAGAAGAGAGGGAGGAAACAGCCACAAAACTGAGCCAGAGTTCTCTCTACTCAGGCTGTCCTTTCCCTGTTTATAGGGGTCCGAGGCTGCCCTGAGATGCACAGAACTTCAGCTCTGTCCACGGTCACCAGGCCGCAGGTTCCCCAGCCTAGGCTTGTTCTGAGCAGAACAGTGCAACCTGGAACCACTACTGTAACCAAGTAGAAAGGAAAGTAAACCCTGTTTCTCATCCACCATGTTAAGGACTCCATTTCTTTCACCACGCTCCAGATGAATAGAACCAAAAGGATTCTGCATCAAGGAATTTTGTAGCTATTCCAGCCAAGGAATGGCACCCATCCAGATTGTTCCACACATTTTAATTTCATTAGGAAAGCTAAGATGTGAAATAGCGAGCATTAATGGCAGTATTGGTTTTCTTTATGACTTTCTCTCAAAATGCGCAAAGCACCAGTGGCAATCAAGCTCAGAGCAACGTGGAAGAACCTGTCCTTGGTGACTGGTGGAGTACGTGCTTGAGGAAATGTTTATTATTCTGAGTCTGGATGGATGAGTCACGTTGAGCCAGAAAAAAATCATAAGCAAACCGCATACTCAAACCCAGATAAGCTCAATGATTAAACTATGTCTTAATTCTAAAGTCTTTCTCATACTATGGCTGCTCCCTGGTTCTGTGATACAGAGGAAAGAGTTTCCATTCCAATTTCACTTCTGTGTAACTCTTTGTAACAAAAGTCCTCTGTTGCTGGTGGTTGGTTCCTTTATTTGACTGAAAAAAAAAAAAATATATATATATATATATATCGGTACCATACACAAGACAAGACTCTACACATGGACATCACCAGATGGTTGAAACCGAAATCAGATTGATTATATTCTTTGCAGCCAAAGATGGAGAAACTCTATACAGTCAGCAAAAACAAGACCGGGAGCTGACTGTGGCTCGGATCATGAACTCCTTATTGCCAGATTCAGACTGAAATTGAAGAAAGTGGAGAAAACCACTAGACCATTTAGGTATGACCTAAATCAAATCCCTTATGACTATATAGTGGAAGTAAGAAATAGATTTAAGGGACTAGATCTGATAGACAGAGTGCCTGATGAACTATGGATGGATGTTCATGACATTGTACAGGAGACAGGGGTCAAGACCATCCCCAAGAAAAAGAAATAAAAAAAGTAAAATGGCTGTCTGAGGAGGCCTTACAAATAGCTGTGAAAAGAAAGGAAGCAAAAAGCAAAGGAGAAAAGGGAAGATATAGAGTTCCAAAGAATAGCAAGGAGAGACAAGAAAGCCTTCCTCAGCGATCAATGCAAAGAAATAGAGGAAAACAACAGAATGGGGAAAGACTAAAGATCTCTTCGAGAAAATTAGAGATACCAAGGGAATATTTCATGCAAAGATGGGCTCAGTAAAGGTCAGAAATGGTAGTGACCTAACAGAAGCAGAAGATATTAAGAAGCGGTGGCAAGAATACACGGAAGAACTGTACAAAGAAGATCTTAGTGACCCAGATAATCGTGATGGTGTGATCACTCACCTAGAGCCAGACATCCTGGAGTGTGAAGTCAAGTGGGCCTTAGAAAGCATCACTACGAACAAAGCTAGTGGAGGTGATGGAATTCCAGTTGAGCTATTTCAAATCCTGAAAGATGATGCTGTGAAAGTGCTGCACTCAATATGCCAGCAAATTTGGAAAACTCAGTAGTGGCCACAGGACTGGAAAAGGTCAGTTTTCATTCCAGTCCCAAAGAAAGGCAATGCCAAAGAATGCTCAAACTACCGCACAATTGCAGTCATCTCACACGCTAGTAAAGTAATGCTTAAAGTTCTCCAAGGCAGGCTTCAGCAATACGTGAACCGTGAACTTCCTGACGTTCGAGCTGGTTTTAGAAAAGGCAGAGGAACCAGCGATCAAATTGCCAACATCCGCTGGATCATGGAAAAAGCAAGAGAGTTCCAGAACATCTATTTCTGCTTTATTGACTATGCCAAAGCCTTTGACTGCATGGATCACAATAAACTGTGGAAAATTCTGAAAGAGATGGGAATATCAGATCATCTGACTTGCCTCTTGAGAAACCTGTATGCAGGTCAGGAAGCAACAGTTAGAACTGGACATGGAACAGACTGGTTCCAAATAGGAAAAGGAGTACATCAAGGCTGTATATTGTCACCTTGCTTATTTAACTTATATGCAGAGTACATCATGAGAAACACTGGGCTGGATGAAGCACAAGCTGAAATCAAGATTGCCGGGAGAAATATCAATAACCTCAGATATACAGATGACACCGCCCTTATGGCAGAAAGTGAAGAAGAACTAAAGAGCCTCTTGATGAAAGTGAAAGAGAAGAGTGAAAAAGTTGGCTTAAAGCTCAACATTCAGAAAACAAAGATCATGGCATCCGGTCCCATCACTTCATGGGAAATAGATGGGGAAACAGTGGAAACAGTGGCTGACTTAATTTTTCTGGGCTCCGAGATTGCTGCAGATGGTGATTGCAGCCATGAAATTAAAAGATGTTTACTCCTTGGAAGGAAAGTTACGACCAGCCTAGACAGCATATTAAAAAGCAGAGACATTACTTTGTCAACAAAGGTCTGTCTAGTCAAGGCTATGGTTTTCCAGTGGTCATGTATGGATGCAAAAGTTGGACTGTGAAGAAAGCTGAGTGCTGAAGAATTGATGCTTTTGAACTGTGGTGTTGGAGAAGACTCTTGAGAGTCCCTTGGACTGTAAGGAGATCCAACCAGTCCATCCTAAAGGAGCCCTGGGTGTTCACTGAAGGACTGATGTTGAAGCTGAAAGTCCAGTACTTTGGCCACATGATGTGAAGAGCTGACTCATTTGAAAAGACTGTGATGCTGGGAAAGGTTGAGGGCAGGAGGAGAAGGGGATGACAGAGGATGAGATGGTTGGATGGCATCACCGACTAGATGGACATGGGTTTGGGTAGACTCCGGGAGATGGTGATAGACAGGGAGGCCTGGAGTGCTGCGGTTCATGGGGTCGCAAAAAGTCGGACACGACTGAGCAACTGAACTGGACTGACAGAGACAGAAGTGAAGTTACTCAGTCGTGTCCAACTCTACAACCCCATGAGCTGTAGCCTGTAAGGTTCCTCTGTCAATGGGATTTCCCAGGCAAGAATACTGGAGTGGGTTACCATTTCCTTCTCCAGAGGATCTTCCCAACCCAGGGATTGAATCCAGGTCTCCTGCATTGCAGGCAGACTCCTTACTGGCTGAGCCAGGAGGGAAGTCCATTGGCGCCATAACACAATGCAATTCATACAAAAGATAGCTACTCCACTTTTTAACTTTTTATTTTGAAATAATTACAGATTCATAGGAAGTTGCAAAACACGTACAGGATGGTCCTGTGTACCCTTTCCCCAGCTTCCCCCAATGGTAACAGTACATCTTAAAACATTCTTGAGATGTATGTACTAGGTATTATGCCAAGTGCTTTTCAGATTTAATCCACAAAACTCTACGAAGTCGGTATTGATATTTACCTATTTTACATTTTAAAAATCAAAGCTCAAAGATGTTACAATTTTATGAAAGTCAGATAGAAAATAGCAGAGTTGGAATTCAAATGATGGAATCCTAATTCTAAATGATGCTAATAGGATCTATATGTCATCATGTTCATGACTTTTCCATCAAATTTGTCTCTCGGCCAGAGAAGCTGGTCAAGAGAATGAAAAGGAAAGCCTCAGGAAAGCCTCTGTCATTTCACATGTACAGTCTTGGGATCATCTTAACTCCAGTTGGGTCGTCTCTCTGTCCCCTGCTGATTTTGACCACAGAAACATTTTAGAAGTCACTCTTTCCCTTTGTTCTCACCTAACACCCTAACCAAGGGATAAGCTGCTTGAAAACCATACTAGCAACTTCCTAACTAGCCTTTTACGATTTCTTCTGGCCAAGGATGCAAAAAATTATCTTTCTTATGTAATGTTTTGCTTGTATCAGTTCTGTGCCTTAGTAGTGACCCGCCACCAGATCTCCCATGTTTCATTAGAGACTGTTTGGGCTTCTCTGGTGGGTCAGCTGGTAAAGAATCCGCCTGTAATGCAGGAGACCTGGGTTTGATCCCTGGGTTGGGAAGATCCCCTGGAGAAGGGACCAGCTACCCACTCCAGTATTCTGGCCTGGAGAATTCTGGGTGGCAAGGAAGCCGCACAACTGAGCGACTTTCACTCATCATCTTTCCACTTTTTTTTTTTTTTTTTTTGGCCCTGCCCTTCAGCTTGAAGGATCTTAGTTTTCCCACCAGGGATGGACCTGTGCCCTGAGCAGTGGGTCCACGTGTGTGGATGCCTGATAACAGTGGCAATCTAAGGTAGTAAGAGAAAGACAAAAGCAGAACAGCAGATCTGGGAGCAGTGTTTCCAGGTATTGGTAATATTCCATTTCTTAGACTGCATGGAGGTTGCCTGTGCATGAATGCTTTGTGATCATTTTTCATGCCATGTCTTATGATTTGGGCCATTTTTTTCTGTATGCATGTTTTACTTTTAAAAGCACTTTACTTTTATTTACTTTTAAATACACTGAACTCTTCAGAACCGTACACTTTAAAATGGTTAAGATGGTAAATTTAACGTTGTATATCTTCCCCTTACACACAATTTTAAAAAATGTTATTAAAGAATTTGCCTCTTCCTGAAAAATTTGGGTCACAAAATCTAACCCAGCACCTAAGAATTTTAAATATTCTCAGTTTTTCATCTTTAGGCAGAAATAAAGTAGTGGAGGGGAGGGAGAGAAAGGAAGGAAACGGGGAGGGGGTGGGGAAGGGGAGCGGAGGAGGAGGAAAACCAGGAAGAAGAGCGGGGTGGGGGCGACGGCGGGGAAAGTGAAAGAGGAAGCCTTTACCTGATGTAATTTGATTATTCGTGCTACTTTTGATTTTGAAGCCTGTTTCCCAGGCAGGTGAGAGGCACCGCGTGCGCCCCTAGTTTCTCCCCTCCCGTCCGGACCCTCAGCCGCCCGTTAGGATGCTCAGCCCTCCGCTCTCCCCCGCTCCTCCCCCACAAGCCCTTCGGGTGAGAGTCCGCGAGCTTTGAACTGGAGAGAGAGAGGCGCGCGCCTCTATCCAGAGGCCCGGGCTCCGCGTCCTGGGTCGGTGGAGGTGGATCGGTCGCTTCACCCCCTTCCGATGTGGCTCCCAGGTTTGCGAAGTGCAAGTGGTAACCTGCAAGTGCCTTTCACGCGGGCTATTGTGAGGGTCTCAGCAGTGAATCCCTGTAATGTGCGGAGACCTCGTCTACACGTGGTGAGACGCACAGAGAGCCCCGGGTCCCGTCCGCTGAGTGCACCTGCGCGTCCCTGTCGCCGCCGTCGGGGGCACCGAGGCTACCCAGGGGAGCGCCCGGGCTTCCTTTCTGCGCGTACGGAAAGGACGCCTAGCCCCCCAGTTTAACGCAGCTGGGGACGGCATAACTCTCACTTCCTTCTTTCTGCCGGTTTAGACATAAATGAAGCGTATCTCGGGGAGGTCACGGCGCTTGACCCCAGCCTTGGTGGTGTTTAACTTCGGCTGGCTTGCAGCATGGGGGGCGGGGGTGAGGGTGGGGGTTGGGCAATCCTCGCTGCTCCTACGTCATTTCCGGCATCCCCGAGACTGCGCTGCTCAGTGACCACGTGTGCGCCTCCAATCGGGTGTGACTTTGTCAATAATTGGAATAACGGTGACCTGGTTTTGTTACTATCATCAGAAGATGCCGTTTCAAATATAATTAAGCAGCCTAAACATGGAGGAAAATCTTATATGCTTCCTCTGTTGAAATTCTGTCAAAGAGCTCTTAATGCATACATTTATAACTGCCAGAATCAATGCTGCAATGTTAATAAATATTGTGAAAGCTGTTATTTTATAAAGACTGTTTTAGATAGAGAAAGAACATCATATACTTTTGAAGCCAACAAATTTTTATAAACATTTGATTACTAATACAGGGTAGTAGTGATGATACAGCGATTCCAAACTTTTCAGAGTTTCGTTGGTGTCCGACTTTTTGTGACCCCATGGACTGCAGCAGGCCAGGCTTCCCTGACCATCACCAACTCCAGAAGCTTGCTCAAACTCATGTCCATGGAGTCAGTGATGCCATCCAACCGTCTTATCCTCTGTCATCCCCTTCTGCCTTCAATCTTCCCCAGCATCAGGGGTCTTTTCCAGTGAGTCAGTTCTTTGCATCAGGTGGCTAAAGTATTGGAGTTTCAGCTTCAGTATCAGTCCTTCCAGTGAGTATTCAGGACTGATTTCCTTTAGGATTGGCTGGTTGGATCTCCTTGCAGTCCAAGGGACTCTCAAGAGTCTTCTCCAACACCACAGTTCAAAAGCATCAATTCTTCAGCCCTCAGCTTTCTTTATAGACCAACTCTCACATCCATACATGACTACTGGAAATAGCTTTGATTAGATGGACCTTTGTTGGCAAAGTAATGTCTCTGCTTTTTAATATGCTGTCTAGGTTTGTAATAGCTTTTCTTTCAAGGAGCAAGCGTCTTTTCATTTCATGGCAGCATGAAATTGTTTCTTCTAATAAACTTAAAAATAGATGCTACAAGAATACTTCCAACAATTCCTTATAGATTTAAGCCTATAGAAACTACACATTAAAACAAAAAGCCTATCAAAATATTTGCTATGGTGTGCCAGCCATTTTTTGGTAATTGAAGATATAAGGTAGTTTTAAGATTTTCCTAGGTAGTCAATACCTTCAAGCAAATATGTCACTGAAAACCATTTTCCTGAAATAATTCTGTTATGCACAAAGATTGGATTTCCTACGTGGCGCAGTGGTAAAGAATCTGTCTGCCAGTGCAGAAGACGCAGGTTCAGTCCCTGGATCAGGAAGATTCCTTGGAGTGGGAAATGGCAACCCACTCTAATATTCTTGCCTGGAGAATCCCACGACTGAGTGACTGAGCACAGATACGCATGCACAAAGTAGTGTTGTCTCAAATGTGCAGCAGAGTGACTGTGAAAGTGACTTTGCAGATGATGACACTGACAAGTTTTGTTTCTACGCTGAAGTGTCAAAGTTTAAAATACAGGTTACTAAACTATTTAAGGATAAAATTATAATCCTAGTTAAATTTTTAATAACATGCCATGTATTTTTGGATTTCAGAAACTCAGTCTGTGATGGTGATAGTCATCTTCTGGCATTAGGGCTTCTCTGTTGGCTCAGATGTAAAGAATCTGCCTGCAATGCAGGAGACCTGGGTTCAGTCCCTGGATCGGGAAGAGCCTCTGGAGAAGGGAATGGCACCCCACTCCAGTATTCATGCCTGGAAAATCCCATGGACAGAGGAGCCTGGTGGGCTGTAGTCCATGGGATTGCAGATAGTCAGACATGACTGAACAATTCACATTTGAGTGAAGTTGGAGTTCCCCTACTTTTGGTTAAAAATGTTGTTTTTAAGATTTGGTCATTGGGTGTTTGACCATGATATATATTGAGGAGATTGCTCAAATGTACGTTATGAATAAACATGGTGTGTGTGTGCCTGTTAACGTGTGCCATTTGATTGTCTACAGTTTCTTAATATTTTTCAACATCTCCTAAATCAATGTGGGTTGATAAGAGGCAATAGCCTCTGATAAGATGAAAATATATGGTCTATGTATTAAAGAGCTATAAGAAATGAGTTCTCTTCTTGTTGTTGTTCATATGCTAGGTTGTGTCCCACTCTTTGTGACCCAGTGGACTGCAGCACACCAGGCTTCCCTGTCCTTCACTATCTTCCAGGGTTTGTTCGAACTCATGTCCATTGAATTGATGATGCTATCTAGCCTGAAGGGGCTCAACTTCCAGTGTCATATCTATTTGCCTTGTCATACTGTTCATGTGGTTCTCACGGCAAGAATATTGGAGTGCTTTGTCATAACTCTTCCTTTGATTTACAGTAAATAAAACTTGTTTTACATGTTTAGTGGGCAACAGATATAGAAGATACATGAATGACCAATAGGCACATGAAAAGATGCTCAATATCACTAATTACTGCTGCTGCTGCTGCTAAGTCACTTCAGTCGTGTCCGACTCTGTGTGACCCCGTAGACAGCAGCCCACCAGGCTCCCCCATCCCTGGGATTCTCCAGGCAAGAACACTGGAGTGGGTTGCCATTTCCTTCTCCAATGCATGAAGGTGAAAAGAGAAAGTGAAGTCACTCAGTCGTGTCTGACCCTTAGCAACCCCATGGACTGTAGCCTACCAGGCTCCTCCGCCCATGGGATTTCCAGGCAAGAGTACTGGAGTGGGATGCCATTGCCTTCTCCAATCACTAATTACTGCTGTTGCTGCTGCTAAATCACTTCAGTCGTGTCCGACTCTGTGTGACCCCATAGACAGCAGCCCACCAGAAGGCTGCAGTCCATAGGGTCACTAATTACTAGGGGAATACAAATCAAAACCACAATGAGATACCACTTCACACTTACTAAGATGACTATTATTAGGAAGGAAGGGAAGGAGGAAGGGAATGTGAGCCCTGACAAGAGCATGGTGAAACTGGCGGGACCCTGATGCACTGCTGGTGAAAATATACAGTGATGCAGCTGCTGTGGGAAACGACGTGGCCGTGCCTCAGAAAAAACTGAACAAAGAATCCCCAGATAATCCAGCAATTCTTCCTGTGGGTATATACCCCCAAAGAACTGGAAGCATGGACTCAGACAGATATTTGCATACTCACATTCATAGCTGCATCATTCATAAAAAGCCGAGTCCTTCTGGGCTTCACAAACCCAACCCTTCCCACTCAGTCGAAAGTTTTAAGGTAGGTGCAGACGTTCAAAAGTAGGTGTATAGACGATGTGGAAGCAAGAAGGAATTTCTTAATTTTGAATTTTAAATAGTGGTCATCATTTCTGACTTACTTTCAATCTGTGCTTAATGTCTTTGGACTGACTGGTACACATTTTTGGCGTGATTCTTTTCCCTTTTATTTTACATAAACATCTCTATGGGAGCTGATTTAAGGAGAGTGAAATTCACCGAGGGCCTGGTTCTCTGTCTGTTTATAGGTTTGCCTCCAGGGAAAGCTAGTTTGGCAGGATGAAGAGATTCCTTATCAGCATATTTTGGTTAATCCGTGATCACTGACCGAAGTCAAAACCTGTTGTGACAAACGTATTCAAACGGCACAGCTGACATTTGTCTGCAGGTCTGGCCACTCAGTGAGAGGGTTCCTGGGCTGTGTTTCCGTGTCTGCTCCTCTCGTCTGCCAGCCACGCTGCTGTATCTGTCTTGGGCCAGAGGACCAGCACCAGGAGGTGTGAGCGATTTCTGTATCGTAGTTATTTAAATTGTTTTGTTGACTAAGTTTAGTTCAGTCGCTTAGTCGTGTCCAACTCTTTGTGACCCCATGGACTGCAGCAGGCCAGGCTTCCCTGTCCATCACCAATTCCAGAAGCTTCCTCAAACTCATGTGCATGGAGTCAGTGATGCCATCCAATCATCTCATCCTCTGTCATCCCCTTCTCCTGCCTTCAGTCTTTCCCAGCATCAGGGGTCTTTTGCAATGAGTCAGTTCTTTGAATCAGGTGGCCAAAGTATTAGAGGTACAGCTTCAGCATCAGTCCTTCAGCAGCATTTAGTCCCTCTTTGTTTACTAAAGAGATGATTATTTAAGGACATTAGCTATTTTGACAAGTATCCTATTGAGTAGAGTACACAACTGACATGCTTAGGTTTACAGGAATTCTCTCTCAGGTTAGGGAGCCCTGCTGCCTGCTAAGTGCCTTTCGTGGTTCTTTCATCAGTGGTCTTGCCCTGTAACTTCTAAGAATCCCCTGGAGGGCTGGTCAAGGCTCAGAGCGCTCTGCCCCACCCCAGAGTTTCTGAGTCACTAGGTCTGTGGTGGGGCCTGAGGATGTGCATTTCCGACACTGCTGGTCTAGAGGCCACACTTAGAGGACCCATGACACACAGAAAGCTTGTGGTGAAAGCGTGGACTTATCTTATTAAAAGCCATGGCTTCTTTACAGATTTTCAAACTTCCTCTGCTGAGCACATACTACTGTGCAGTGAAAAAGTTTAAAAATAGGAGGGGCACCTTGAGATTTTCACAACTTCATGTCATAAGAATGTATGCTTGTTTCCATAGGAGACACCTTTGAATTCAAGAAAAGGGACCAACAAACCGAAAGGCCCATGAGCTGAACTCTTTCAGACCCAGCTCTGCAGCCGTGGAATGAGAAAGGCTGGGAGAGGCTGCAGGCCTAGTTCAGAACCAAGGGTCCAAGTTCTTCTTCCCTATCTCACAGCAGGGTTTATAGCCTTATGTTAAGAACAGAAACATATAAACAACAAGGACCTACTGTATTGCACAGTATATTGCTATACTCAATGTCCTATGATACACCATAATGGAAAAGAATATGAAAAATAATATATATATATTTATAACTGAATCACTTTGCTATACAGTAGAAACTAAACATTGTAAGCCGACCATACTTCAATAAAATAAAATTTTAAAAAAGAATGCAGATGAAAAATACAGCAAATGAAAGATGCTGAATTAGCCCTTCTCAAAAAGCATCGTTAAAAAATAAAAAGCATCTGTACCTGTGGGGATGCTGAGGTGACATCTAGGATCTGGCCTTTCTCACCTCCCCTGCAGGGGAGGAGCAAATAAATCTGCTTTTGCAAATTAAAGAACAATGCTAGTGCTCTTTCTGGTAAGATTCATATACGAGACATAGCGTCTGAATTGAATCCATCAGTCATGGGGCGTAATCTCAAGTCAAAGGAGAAGAAAATTCCCTGGAAGATCCCCAACGTTGTTGGTCTCACCCTGAATTAAAAGCCTTCCTTTGAGTCCTACACATCAAGGAATGGGGCTGAGCTACTTGCTGTTTAAATACCACAAGCAACCTGCTGTGGCCATATATAATCAACACATGAAACTTGGGCTTGAAAGAACAGCGGGGCCCTAACCCTGTCTGCCACCTATCAGCTTTGTTATTCTTCAGTCGCCTAGTCGTGTCTGACTCTGTGACCCCATGGACTGGCCTCTCTGTCCCACACCATTTCCTGAAGTTGGCCCAAGTTTATGTCCATTGAATCAGTGATGCCATCCAGCCGTCTCATCCTCTGACCCCCTCTTCTCCTTCTGCCCTCAATCTTTCCCAGCATCAGGGACTTGTCAGTTGTGTGACCTTAATTCACCTGTTGGTTAACTGAGAAAACATCATTATTAAGGACTTGTAATGGCAACCCACTCCAGTACTCTTGCTTGGAAAATCCCATGGATAGAGGAGCCTGGTAGGCTGCAGTCCATGGGGTCACTAAGAGTCAGACATGACCGAGTGACTTCACTTTCACTTTTCCCTTTCATGCTTTGGAGAAGGAAATGACAACCCCCTCCAGTATTCTTGCCTAGAGAATCCCAGGGATGGCGAAGCCTGGTGGGCTGTCGTCTATGGGGTCGCACAGAGTCAGACACGACTGAAGCGACTTAGCAGCAGCAGCAGCATTAAGGACTTGTATCTGCCAGGAACATTGTTTATAAAAGGGACTTAACAAGCTTTCTTTGTGAAATAGGGGTCATGGTGCCCCTGCTGTCGGGGACCAAGTTCTGAAAACCTCCAGAGTCTCTGGATACACATGCTCTTCTCTCTCTGCCCCCTGATGAAGAGCCACCCCATGGCTGTGACCTCCCGCAGCATGGCCCTCTGAACTTTAGGTGTTTGGGGAGCCCAATGAGATACAAAGCTGTGAAAGTGTCTGGGAATGGCTTCCCTGGGTACCAGACATCAACTCACAAAGCCACTTGAAAGAACTTCCTGCATGAAACACACCCCAGCAGTGTTGGGCAGGGCATCCTGTCCTCCGTGGTTGGTCACAGGCATGATTACAAAGGGAAGGCCTTCCTGCAGTCCCCACAAAGCCCCTGATGAACTACCTCACACTTTGGGGGCACTCTACTGTTTACTGACTCAAACTCAGCACCTTCAGATCTAACACTTTCAGGAAGCTATTGTCCAGAGGAATTTGCAACTGTTTTTAAAGAAGGTACGTATTAGTTTTCTCTCCTGTGGCCTAGTCTCCCCTAATATTTGAAACAAGCAAAAATGTCTCTTGAGTTAAGCATGGAATGAACATTTTCCATCTCATGCTGACTCAGTCTTTAGAAGTGAAATTACAATTTATTTCCATAGAAAAGAAAATATTGGTAGAGGTACAATTAAGGAGGAGCTTCCCAGGTAGTGCTAGTGGTAAAGAACCTGCCTACCAATGCAGGAGACATAAGAGACACAGGTTTGATCCTGAGTTGGGAAGATCCCCTGGAGGAGGGCATGGCAACCCACTCTAATATTCTTGCGTAGAGAAGCCCATGGACAGAGGAGCCTGGTGGCTACTGTCCTCAGGGTTGCACAGAGTTGGACACAACTGAAGCGACTTAACACACACATACAATTGAGAAAGATGTGAAAGGTAAAGTCCTTAAACTCCAGAAATCCTATCTTTTCAGTAAATTCTTTTGCAAATAGCGGTCAATTCAGCTGATTGGTCAATGCAGCTTATAATAGAGCCAGACCACAAGTATATCCCTACCTGGGGTGTGTGGATTCGAATCTGCAGCCACAAGGGCTCCTTCATCCCAGGCAGCTAGCTGTCCGTCACTGCTTCCTCTGGGAATGTCTGGGGAAAGTCTGGCTGGCAGACTAGTAGCACTTACTTTGTATTCTTATAAGTGGAGCCTCGTTCATGTATTATACAAAGTGATTAGGACCTGAGTGGTCTTCAGTCAGTAGGTGACCCAGCAGGAGGTAGAAACCCTTCTGATGTGAACCTGGGTGAGCACTGGACATGCCAGAGTCACCCAACGCCTTCACTAAGAATGTATTTCCTGGTTTCTCCACTTCCTTAAACAGAAAAGTCACTGACAAAGCAAAATGTCTCATTAGTGTGGGTAACACCTTTCTGTAGAAAAATCAGGGTGACATAATAGAACAAGAAGGTGTTTAACCTAAATATAAGCAGATATTAACATCTTACTTCCAGATTACTGGAATTACAGGGAATGAAGGAGCAGGTTACCCAGCCTCTGGAGAAAGCAGAATTCTAGAAAGCGGAAGATTAAATGGGGCAGCAGTTCATACCAACAGGTGAATGTGATGGTTAAGAGCAGGGGGAGGAATACTGTTCTAGATTAAAGGAAATTTTAAAAGATTTTCTGAGCAACCAAATGTAAGGTATGACCTCAGTTGGAGTTTGGTTTGAATAAATCACCTGTCAAAGACAATTTGGTGCAGTTGTAGAAATTTGATTATAGGGTGAGTATTAGTGCGTCAGAGGAGAATTATTGCTAATTAGGTTTGGTGTAATAATGCTGCTACAGTCAAGTAAGAAAAACTTCTTAAAAAAAAATCTTTTGGCTGAACTGCGTGGCATATGGGATCTTAGTTCCCCAACCAGGGATTGAACCCATGCCCCCTGCATTGAAAGTATGGAGTCTTAACCACTGGACTGCTGGGGAAGTCCCCCAAAGTCCTTATTTTTCAGAAGTACATTCTAGGTATCTGAAGGTGAAATGACACGTCTATTAAAAAAAGAAAACTTTCCAACAAAAGAAAAGAAAAAGATGCAGCAAGCGTATTGAGTTGTTGTTTTCAGTCGCCCAGTCGTGTCCGACTCTTTGCCGCCCCATGGACTGCAGCATGGACCCCATAGACAGGCTTTCCTGTCCCTCACCGTCTTCCAAAGTTAGCCCAAGTTCACGTCCATTGCATCGGTGATGCCACCCAGCCATCTCATCCTCTGACGCCCTCTTCTCCTTCTGTCCTTAATCTTTCCCAGCATCAGAGACTTTTCCAATGAGTCAGCTATTCGCATCAGGTGACCAAAACGTATTGAATATTAATTGTTAAATCTAGGTAATGCATAGATTGCATTATATTCTTCTCTGCACTTTTCTGATGTTTGAAATTTTCTCAAAAGGTTAAAAACATACTAGATTTAATATTTTGTTTAGTTTCCTAGCTTTCTGATACATTAGCCATATGAGCCTACCCAAGTTATTTAAATTCTCTGAGGCTCTGGTCCCTCATTAGAAAATTAGTGATAAAGAGAAATTCAAAGTTGCATGAAGATTTAATCATACATATGTAAAAATGCTCTGTAAATGGGCAAAGCTCACAAATTTTGCTCCTTCTTTTTTATGCACTTGGCTTTTTAAAGTCTTGAAATAAACTCCAGATTGCAAAGGACTCAGCATCTCTCAAAGTGATGCAGGTGCTTGCATTAACCAGGGTTCTCTAGAGAAAGAAAACCAACAGGATATATTTATATACCTACCATTCATTGATCTATCAGTCAATCTACCTGTCTAGTCCTACTCTATCTATTTACCCATCTGTCCATCCATCCGTCTATCTATCCTTCTATCTATCTATGAAGACCAAGAGAGACCCACAGAGAAACAAATAGACAGAGGAAGAGATTTTACAAAACTGGCTGCTATGGAGGCCAGCAAGCCCACGTCTGCAGGGCTGGCAGGCTGGCGAACTGAGGAGGAGATGGTCCTGCAGGTGGAAGGCCATGACTAGCAGGATCCGCTCGTCTCTGCAAGACCTCAGGTTTTGTTCTGAAAAGGCCTTCGACTAGTTGGATGAGCCCCAACCACATTTTGGAGAGTCATTTACTCTACTCCATCTACTGATTTAAGCATCAACCTTGTCTAAAAAAATACCTCCGCAGCAACATCTGCAATAATGTTTGACTAAGTATCTGAGTACTGGGGCCTAACTAGATTGACACATAAAATTAACCATTGCCATGTTTCAAAAACAATTGATTAAAGAGATAGCTAGTGTTTTGCTCTGTACAATTCTGTGCAGTTGCCTAAAATTGGCCTACTGTTGTGCCATTCTGAGTCATTCAATGTTGTACCTTTCCAACTCGCAAGAAATATTTAGGGGTTAGAAATATGCACCTAAATTTAATTGGCACCTTTCCTGTAGCTTCCCTTGTGGCTCAGCTGGTAAAGAATCTGCCTACAATGTAGGAGACCTGGGTTCGATACCTGGGTTGGAAAGATCCCATGGAGAAGGGAAATGCTACCCACTCCAGTATTCTGGCCTGGAGAATTCCATGGACTCTATAGTCCATGGGCGCAAAGAGTCCGACAGGACTGAGCAACTTTCACTTTCATTTCCTGTAACTTCTTATCGAAAATTTATCCTTAAACAGAATATAGTAAATTCCTTGTTTTCCAAGATGAGAATGTAAGACCCATGAGAACAAGGGTCCTTCTGTCCCCACACTGTTGTAACCGTGGTAACTGTAGCCTTGGTAACAAGGGCAGTGCCTGACAGAGGAAGTGCTCTCCACAGACTATATTGAGGGAATCCATGATGAGAGGACTAAGCAGGTATCAGAAGGGCAGTTAGTAAAGTGTCATCAGGATATTGCATGGATAGCTTCTAGGATCAAATCTGGCTGCAGTCCACATGCATAGCAGAAATTCCATTTCAGTTTAATCTGAAACATTTTACTGCTTGCCCGAACATTGAAGACCAGGGGTTATTGAAGTAGCAATTGTTAGGTAAAATATGAAGATCCTCTTCAAGTATGTTCTGCATGGAATCTTTCACATGGATGGAATGACATTCCAATCACTGATATAATCTATCTGTCTTCAGTGAGAACTCTCAGAGCCAGCCTTTGGACTTCATAGTGGTTAACTGTAGAGGGTGTGGAGCTGACTTTCCAAAAATAGCTCCATGTCATCTCAGGGCATAGAATTCCTGAAGGGCCACTATTTGGGGCATATTCCTTAAATCTTGAGAGGATTTAACTTTCTAGCATGCTCAATCAAGATGCAAATGCTTCACTAGGATAATATGTGAACACTGTCAAGTTGGTCCTTCAGCAGGGATCCACTCAGTCTATTAACTGACTCAGCAATTAGTAGATGTCTCACATTTGTTTCCTTTGTGACGACTTTTCTCAGTTTTGACAATTCAGAAATATCCATAATCAATTCTGCCCTTGTAGCTGTTGAGTTGTGTTGTTCCTCTCTCAGTTGTGTCCGACTCTTTGCCACCCCGTGGACTCTAGCCCATCAGGTTTCTCTGTCCATGGGATTTGCCAGGCAAGAATACTGGAGTGGGCTGCCATTCCCTTCTCCAGGGGATCTTCCCGACCCAGGGATCAAACCCATGCCTCCTGCTTCTCCTGGGCTGGCAAGTTGATTCCTTACCCTCTGAGCCACCAGGGAAGCCTCTTATAACTGTAGAGAAATCGAATTCCATTAAAGCCACAGAGTTTGTGTTTCGTGTCTCTGTTTCCCCTTACACAATAAGTTAGATGCACGTTAGAAATAGTCTAATTGTTTCCACCTTCATGAAGAGGAAGGGCAGTGTTCCGGGCTCCCGCTCAGGGAGGGGTCTGGCCTGTGGAATGCCGTCGGATGACTCTCCGCTGACGTGTCTGTGGTGGTTGCCAGGGTGTTGCCCATATGTTTATACACTTATATAAAAATGACCTAAGGGATGAAGAATGAGCAGCAGCACTTCAGCATTTGGAATCATTTCCATAAACCTATTAGATTTCTCTTTCATCAATCCTTCCAAAGTCAAAAAACATACATTGTACAGAAAACAAGACCAAGAAACGTTTCTATAAATTCACAGTCGTACTGTTGGCCTCTCATAGAATGTTATCATGTGAGCAGATATGACACTGCTGCTGCTGCTGCTGCTAAGTCACCTCAGTCATGTCCGACTCTGTGCGACCCCATAGACAGCAGCCCATGAGGCTCCTCCATCCATGGGATTCTGCAGGCAAGAACACTGGAGTGGGTTGCCATTTCCTTCTTCAATGCATGAAAGTGAAAAGTGAAAGTGAAGTCACTCAGTTGTGTCTGACTTTTAGTGACCCCATGGACTGCAGCCTACCAGGCTCCTCCATCCATGGGATTTTCCAGGCAAGAGTACTAGAGTGGGGTCCCATCGCCTTCTCTGGATATGATGCTAGCAAGTATCATTTCAAATATAAGTGTCATTTTAAAAATAAATAAGCCCCAAACCTGTAGGAAAAATTTAATGTTTCCCAGTTGGATGTGAAGGTCTATTATGAATGTCTCTGTCTCATAATATCCATCATTTAAGTTACAACCTCAAGCTGATATACAAGTTGCATTTTGACTAGAAAAACTCCTCTTTGGTTCCCTTTCTTGGACAAAATTTTACCATATTACACTACTTTTCAAAATCACTCAGGATATAAATGGTTTACCAGTCATATTCTCTGAGAAGAGAATTCCATGCCCTATTTCTATTTTTTGGTAACAGAGACACTAGGAGTTGATAGAAAGAGCACCTTATCTCTGCTGCAACCAGCAGCAGCGCAACGGCACATTTTCTGGGACAGCTCCTGATCTCACAGCTCCTGGAACCGCGATGAAAATTAAGGGGAACAAAGTGTCCAAGTTCTCAGCCAAAGGTCTGGCATATTTCACACTCCACATCTCTGTTTCTCTTGCTTATCCTAAGGGATCTGAAATCTGCGTGTGGAAGACCTGAAAATGCTTATATAGACGGGGATCTCTACGAAGCAGGCAAAATTCTGCTACTACAGGTCACCTACTTTTCATGTGTTTGCATTTTATATTAAATCTATCAGAACATTTTCTATGAAGAGACTGAAATCCTTTCCCTTCTTCTTCTAAGAAGGCCAACCTCTTCAGAAAGTATCCATCCAATATTGTCACATTAAAAAGGTCCGTCTAGTCAAGGTTATGGTTTTTCCAGTAGTCATGTATGGATGTGAGAGTTGGACTGTGAAGAAGGCTGAGCACCGAAGAATTGATACTTTTGAACTGTGGTGTTGGAGAAGACTCTTGAGAGTTCCTTGGACTGCAAGGAGATCCAACCAGTCCATCCTAAAGGAGATCAGTCCTGGGTGTTCTTTGGAAGGAATGATGCTAAAGCTGAAACTCCAGTACTTTGGCCACCTCATGCGAAGAGCTGACTCATTGGAAAAGACTCTGATGCTGGGAGGGATTGGGGGCAGGAGGAGACGGGGACGACAGAGGATGAGATGGCTGGATGGCATCACTGACTCGATGGACATGAGTCTAAGTGAACTCCAGGAGTTGGTGATGGTCAGGGAGGCCTGGCATGCTGCAATTGATAGGGTCGCAAAGAATCGGACATGACTGAGCGACTGAACTGAACTGAACTGAGCTGAATGTCACATATGTATGTATTGCTGCCCTTTTGTCAAGGTAAAGAACATGCTACAAGTTCAAAGTTGCATCTGTAAAGCAAATGTGCCTGTAATCGGTGTGACAAACATTATTTGTAGGCAGAAACACAACCATCTTGTCCCCTTCGCTGATACTCAGTTGTTTGGAGGAAATGATGCATTTTAGACATCTAATAGATCACTCACAGAATTATGTATCCATAAGTTGACAAGTCAGCACATTTCTCTTTAAAAATTTCAAACCATCTTCGAGTAGAAGGACAGACTTCCCTGTTACTAGTGATACTCACACAAAGCCACACAAATTGAAGGAAAATCTCTCACCTTTTGCAGCCTCCTTCTCACACTTCCTTTTATACTAAATGTTTGCTGCGGCTCTGTTCTGATGGATGTATGTGTGTGTGCACTCAGTCGGTTAGTCATGTCCAACTCTTTTTGACCCCATGGACTGTATCCCATGAGGCTCCTCTGTCCATGGAATTTTCCAGGCAAGAATACTGGAGCAGGTTGCCGTTTCCTACTCCAGGGGATCTTCCTGACCCAGGGATTGAACCCTAGTCTCTTGCATCTCCTGCATTGGCAGGCAGATTCTTTATCATTGATCCACCTGGGAAGCCCAACTGATGGATGTATAATCTCTTGAAAACATATACTGTGCTTTCTAACAGTTCATTTCACGGAATAAAGATTTGAAACCTTACTGGATGACATGGTGTTGCCTCTCATTATAAAGATTCTGAGTTATCAGTTCCCTTTCTCCACAAATGACCATTGTCCCCTACTGACCAGCCCCTTACCCCTGCTTCCAGAATTCAGGCCCAACAGTGTCAGAAATGCAATTGTTGGTAGTCACCTGGGTAACTTCAAAATGTCCGTCTTTTAGAATGCCCCCAAAATGGAAGGCCCCAAAATGAGATCCTCCTAAATAACAGATTAAAAAAAAAATTAGGCAAGATACCACCATCTCAATTTCTGTAAAATAAAATCCAGACCACTATCAAAGATGATAGACTGGCACCAAAACCTAGTCATTCACGTCAAAAAGAGAGAGTACTGACTCTGGCCCCTTTAGAACACGGCTGCTCTGCAGCATTCACAGTTGTCTTTCCTGGTTTGTCTTCTGTTATATTTTCCCTTTGACCTTATGCCTCTTCATCTTGTTTAAAGCCTGCTTGATAATGGTTCTCTGCACAACTGTATCGTGTTTGCTGAAGACTTGGCAAAAGTCCACTGGGCATGGGCACCAAGGACAAGTGAGTTTCTGAGTATCTCTCATTTATTCCCTCCAGCCAGGAGAACCTAAATGCTTGGTAGCAAGTGTGCTCCAGGGACGTGCAGGCAGTGCAGAAGGTCACGAGGTGGCCATGTGTAGCTGTCCTGTGACATCTCCAAGTGTAGGGCAAGTAATAGGGATGAGTGACATGGCTGCTCTCCTGTCTCTCATCAGAAAGTCAAATGTAAATTGGCTCAGAATTGGCAGTGAGCAGAAAGTGGGCTGGAGAAACTGAGGGGGATGCTGGAAATGAGGGGGACATCCCCGCAGCCCCTCAGCCCCCTCGTAGCTCCCACAAATGGTGACTTGCATGAATGCAAAGGAAAGAAATGTACTTGGGGTTGTCCACCACTTTTTGATACCCTGGTGCCAGCCAGGATCCTTCCAGGCTACACTCAATAAAGAAATACCCAAGGCTGGGTGTCATAGGATGTGCAATCCCACTGTGGACTGTGGATAAGAACGAGGAAAAAATTATTTACTGAGCATCTTCTGTGACCCAGACCTGGTGCTCACCGTGTGGTGTTCACAATAATACTGTGTGGAAATGCCAGCTCCAAGGATGGAAAGGTGACGAGAAAGTTGAACCTTAGAGAGAGTAAGTGAAAGTGAAGTTGCTCAGTCGTGCCCAACTCTTAGTGACACTATGGACTGCAGCCTACCAGGCTCCTCCATCCATGGGATTCTCCAGGCAAGAGTACTGGAGTGGGGTGCAATTTCCTTCTCCAGGGGATCTTCCCAACCCAGGAATCGAGCCCAGGTCTCCCGCATTGTAGGCAGACGCTTTACCATGTGAGCCACCAGGGAAGTCCAAGTTATAAGAGAGAGTAAGTAGCCTGCCCAATTTTGTAGCATTGATAAGAGTCAGCAGGAAGGGTCCCACCCAGATCTGTCTGCTTATGAAGCCTTTACCAGCTTTAATCTTGAGGAGGATGGCTGGGGTGACAGAAAAGGCAGAAGACCTCAAATGCGCAGAGTCTAGGTGGAGCTCCAGTTCCCTCACCCGTCATTCTCCGTTCTCCCTCTCCAGCAGGTACAGTGTTGAAGCAAGACCTCCAGCTGCCCGCCATGTTGCCTGGGCCTGACTCTCCTTCTCTATGAACAGGTGGCTGGACAACAGCACTGACTCAGGAGTAGGCCTGTTGGGGCGACGCCCATACCCAGCCCTGCCTTCCTGCGGACCCACTGTGCACTTAGTTCTCTCTGCACACGGACTCGGTGTTTCCTGTCCTGATTTGACTTTACAGAGACCCTCCCATGGGTCACCAATCGTGGTTCTGGAGATACTGTTCAATACAGCCTGAACTGGGTAGTCGTTTTTCTGGCTGTTGTTATTAACAACATATGGAATGTCTCTCTTCTTCAACAAGTGCCATTTCATTTCAGACCACTTTAAAGTGAGCGAATGTGCTGGCAACGGCTTACAGACACAGTGGCGCAGCCCTCTGATGGCAAGGCCTGTGGAGCTGTATCTCGGCTTTATTACTATTTCTGAACACACCTGTCCTTGTGCAAACTGTACTAGGAGGGGCCTCAGGCCAGAACACCGTGTGATATCTATGTTTGTTAACAAGGCAGGGAAAGGAAATGAATTCTGCCAACTCCCCACCAGGCCTGTGGGGATGAAAACTCCAGGGATCCACCCCCTGCAAGAAGTACAATTGGTATAAAAATACTGCTTCCCTATAAGAAAAGTTTCTAAGTCCAGGACATGCAGCAGCATAAGTGCTCTTTTGCTTTTCAGTTTCCTGATATTTGATTTTATTTAATTTTTTCACTCTTGATTTTGTTTTGAAAGTTAAAGAAGTTACTCTTTTAATACTACTCAGCCATAAAAAAGAATGAAATAGTGCCATTTGCAGCAACATGGATGCAGTTAGAGATGATCAAACTAAGTGAAGTAAGTTAGAAAGTGAAAGACAAATACCACATGGTATCACTTATATATAGAATCTAAAATTTGTTTCAACAAATGAACTTATCCATGAGACAGAAAGAGACTCACAGACATAGAGAACAGACTGGTGTGGCCAAGGTGGGAGGGAGGGTGGGGGAGGGATGGACTGCGAGTTTGGAATTAGCAGATGCAAACTATTACATACAGGATGGATGAACAACAAGATCCTCTTGTGTAGCACAGGGAACTGTATTCAATATCTAAGATAAATCATAATTGAAAAAAATTTGAAAAAGAATATATATATGTAAACTTGAATCACTTTGCTATACAGCAGAAATTAAGAAAACATTGTAAATCATTTATATTTCAATTTTAAAAAATTTACTAGAACCACACACAAAAAAAAAAAGAAAAAAGATTACTTTTTTACTTTCAGCAGTTCAAGGTGTCTCAGGGCAACCTTGCTCCTGATAGTGAAGATGTTTAATAAAATGGGGACACTCTCGGTCCTGCCGGTCAGTCTCAAATCTCTGGCAGCTCATTTTTCCTGCCAGAGATTGGATGACCACTCCATCAAGGCACCTTAGAGGAGGTGCGATTCCACAGACTCTAAGGTACCTCTGCCTGAAATGTAATCATTCAGACAATCAATATTCACTAAGCTCTGCACAGGCCCCAGTGTTTAACACTGTGGAGAATGCAAAAAATCAGGGTCGTGATTCCTTCCTAAAGAAGCTTAGGGATTTCCCTCGTTACTGAGTGGCTAAGACTCTGTGCTCCCAATGCAGGGGGCCCAGATTCAATCCCTAGTCAGAGCATTAGATCCCACAGGAAGCAACTAAGATGCAGTGTGGCCAAATTAATTAATTAATATATATAAAAAAAGAAGAAGCTTAACTTCTTTTGGGGAGAGGAAGTAAACAAAACAAAAGCCTTCATAGAGCATGTGTGTGCTTAGTTGCTCAGTCCTGTCCAACTCTTTGCGACCCCCACAGACTGCAGCCCACCTGGCTCCTCTGTCCACGGGGATTCCCCAGGCAAGAATCCTGGAGTCAGTTGCCATGCTCCCCTCCAGGGGATCTTCCCAACCCAGGGATCGATCCCAGGTCTCCCACATTGCAGGTGGATTCTTTACCAGCTGAGCCACCAGGGAAGCCCAAGAACACTGGAGTGGGTATCCTATCTCTTCTCCAGGGGATCTTCCTGACCCAGGAATTGAATGGGGTCTCCTGCATGGCAAGAGGATTCTTTACCAGCTGAGCCATCAGGGAAGCCCTTTCATAGGACATATATCATATAATTAACTCCTGGAAAGAAAAGTGATTAGAAGTTCAGAAGAGAGATGGACCCCTGGCAAATTTCATTCACTAGATCACAAATCCATTCAGTCACTCCACCAACGAGGATTTATGGACTTGTGTTTAGGCGCTGAGGGAATTTCAAGATGAATAAGAAAAGGCCCTTCACACTGGACTTACAGTAACGTAGACAAGCTGAGTCATGTTCACAAATAACTATAATTCAAGTGAGAAGGTATTATAGTAAGTGCCGCAAGAGACGTAGAGATAAACGTGTTGGAATTTCAGATCGCAAGGGGACGGGAGCTTGGAGCCAGTCCAGGGAGGCTCACAAAGCAGATACTCAGAATGAGCCCTGCCACAGGGGAGGGTCTGCACATGTGCAGGTGGCTACAATCACTTCCAGCAGTGGTGCCCAGACAGCATCATCTTATGCTGGCCATTGGTACTTGGAACATATTTTATATGAGAACGATATTCTATCTGGTCTTGGTTTCCCCAGCCTGTCCTCAAAACTCATTTAATTCACAGTGTATGTGAGGAATATGGTCAACATATTCTTTCAACCATACATAGATACTATGTCAGGATTCCTATGGGAAAATTCCAGCTATGCAAATATCTGAAGCCAGGCACACACTTCCTGCTGCCCCACTGTGGGGTCCCCTTTCAGCATCGCCCCCAGACCCCTCAGGCCTCCAGCCGACAAGGAGGACCACAAAGGTGCCTGGGAACAGGGAAGTTTGCAAGGAAAGTTCCTCCTGGTCATGGGGCCTGGAGCTTACATAACTCCCAAGGGTTCTATTTAAGAAAAATAACTTAGAAATCACTGACTTTTACCAATTTTATGAAAACATAAGTCTGTGTGGACATTTCAAAAGGGCCCCTCATGGGACCTGGAGAGTCCTGGCAATGAGACACCATGAATTCAAAGCTTCACTAACTTTCTGGAAAATTGAACCCTGAGATTTGAAAAGCTTAGGAATGAGGATTCTGTTTACTCTCCATGCATCAACCGAATTGTGGTGAAGTGCTCTGTACTAGGGGGAAAGGGACCAGGGTTGCAGCAGCCGCCCCTCTTGCTGGCCATTAAGTAGAGGGAAAAGGTGGTGAGGGAAGGAAGGTGGGTGGGGGAGGCCTGGTGGGGTCCATCAGAGCACGTGTGGGAGCCAGACCGACCAGGGCTGGTATTCCGGGTTGTTCCGGAGTCAACCCTGGCAGGTGGCTCTACTGTTTTGATCCTGAGGTTGCTCATTCGTAAAACGGGGGGAATCGTCCTTGTCATGTGTAATGGTGCCAACTTCAGAGGAAGGTTTCAACGAAATGTTTAAAGTACCTAGCCCAGGTGGTCCAGCAGTTAGGACTCTGCGCTTTCAGGGCTGATAGTGAGAGTTCAATCTTTGGTCAGGAAACTGAGATACCACAAGCCAAATGGCACAGCCAAAAAAAAAGTATTAAAAATAAATAAATAAATAAAATACCTAATCAATGCCTGGTTCTCCACAAGTGTTTAACCACACGGAGCGATAAGTGGTCTGGAAATTATGATGCTATCTATTTCAAATAACTTTGCAAAAACCCACCTTCCTGCCAGGAGCTCGAGTTCACTTGCTTCTACCCTGGAATGAAGAAGGGACCGTAAGAGATGTGGCCAGACCTGGCTGGACTCCAGAACCTCCTGGAGACGAGGGACACACTCACGAGTCCTTTGTGAATGGTAAGACCAGGACACCTGGCAACCTGTGTTGATCGGAGCCTGGCTGTCAGAGATGACCCCCAGATATCCCAGCCACTGGCCGATTACAGCGCTTCCAAAGCGAAGGAAAGCCAGACAGCTCGGAGGGACCGGAGAAGCAGGCTGGGTGAGGGGGCTGAAACATGGGCTCTGCGGTATTTTTATTTAAAACTGGCCAGGTAGAGCCCTCACCTTTTACAGACAACACTGAAACATTTAGAGTTGAAGTGATAGGTCCTCTGCGACTTGCTTCCCCGGGGGGAAAAATAGTTGAGGGAGCAGATAAAATGGGCCATGTCTCTTTTGTATAGGTCTCACATGTGTCATAGTAAAAAGATTAGAAATGACCAGATAAATAAAATCACTTATGCTGTAACTGGGCAAATGTCCGCATGCGTCCTGCACCGTACCCTCCCCCTCCCCACGGCCTGCCAGCGAGGTTCACCTGATTAGTATCCTCCCACGTGTCCTGCGCAGCCCGGCCTCTGTGTCCCTGGAATGGGACAGGCTCTTCCCCACTGTGGGGGGTGGGGCATGGGTTTGTGCGAGAGGCTTTGTGGCGGAGGTGGGTGGTCCCCACTGGGTGTTGCGAGTCTGCTGTCTTCGTTTTCCTCCTCGCTGGGCTCAGCCTTGAGTTCAGGACACCTGTGTGCTCTGCTTCCTGGGCCCAACACCTGCTTGGCCAGCTGCCTCCGTGAGGTCTCCGGGAGACACACATGTCGACCATCCTGACTTCTCTTTTGTATTTGGAACCTGGTGCTTGAGCTCAACCCAGTTTCATTCCTGAGGATTCTTTCCCCATTTTTCTCTCCGTTTGGGCCCCTCACCCCGTCTCTGTGATCAACTGGTGCTCTCAACTCAGAGTGACAACAAAAGATGAAATAATTCCCTTTATTCAACCCAGTAGAATGTACATTTCATTTCCCAGGATTTTTATTGAGGAATTTTAAATTTACTATTTATGCTGCTTTAAATGGATCAATTTCAGCCACCCTAATGAAATCACTACAGCAAACCTCTGACGCATTAGAATACATGCCATCTACTCGTTGCCTACTACTGCTGGTGCACGTAGCCACGTGAATGGCTTCTAAAACATGCATTTCTTCTGTCACGGTTCTGGAGGCCAGAGCCTGACGTGGGTCTTCCTGAGTCAGAATTGAGGTGGCAGCAGGGGCGTGCTGGTCCAGAGGCTCTGGGGGGATCTGTTTCCTGACCTGCCCAGCTCAAGGCCTCCTGCGCTTGCTGGCTCCTGGCCCCTTCCTCCACGGTCAAAGCTGGCAGGGTAGCACCTTTAAGAATTTCTCTGACTCTGATCCTTCCACCTTCCTCTTCCCCTCCAAATGACTCCTGGGCTTACATTGGGCCCAGCTGCAAAATCCAGAATACCCTCTTTAAGGCCAGCCGATTAGCCACCTTAGTTCCACCTGTAACATTCAGCCTCCCTTTGCCTAAAACGACATAGACACAGCTTCCAAGGCTTACTGTATGGAAGTCTTTGGGGGGAGGGTGCTTTATTCCACCTACCACACACCACTGTTGTTATTTAATTGCTAAGTCGTGTCCTGACTCTTTGAAATCCCATGGACTATAGCCCACCAGGCTTCTCTGTCCGTGGGATTTCCCAGGTAAGAATACTGGAGCGTGTTGCTATTTCCTTCTCCAGGGGATCTTGCTGATCCAGGAAATCAAGCTCATCTCCTGTGCTGCAGGCTGGAAGCCCAAATAAAAACTGTACAGATGACCAAGGTACCCTTCAGTTAAATTTGTCCAAACAAACCAGTGATTGGACTTTCCTGGTGGTCCAGTGATTAAGAATCTGCCCTCCAATGTAGGGGACATGGGTTCAATCCCTGGTCCAGGAACACCCTAGATACCTCGAGGCAGCTAAGCCAATGAGCCACAACTATGGAGTCCACACGCCCCAGAGCCCCGTGCTCTGCAATAAGAGGAGCTGCCCTCAATAAAGAGTAGCCCCTGCTCACCAGAACTAGAGAAAACTCACATACAGCAACGAAGAGCCAAAATAGCCAAAATAAGTACATACATACATACTTTATATATATGTATAGATGGTGGTCAAACATCTCACGTCCCACACCATCCATCTCCACCTCAGCCTTTCCAGGTTTCCAGAAAGGGCACCCGGTGATTTTGTGTGAACTTCTGATCTTACAAAACGGCCTCTTGGGTGACAGTACCTGACCTACACCCGTCATCTACTGCTGTCTCAGCACCATCCTGCTCTCCTCGCAGCCCCAGGATCCCAGTGAAGCTGCACTAGGGCACAAACTCAGGGTGCAACAGTCCTGTGCTGTGCTGGGTACGGGAGATCCTGTGGCAGAGAAGAGAATCCTGAAGCTGGAGCAGAAACAGCTTCTATTTTTCCAGCTTGTTTTATAGATGAGGAAAACAAGGCCTCGGGATGTTAGGTGACTTTAGAAAGGTGTATAGAAAGTGGTGTTGGGGTTCAGAACCAGAAGTAGATCTTGAGGGGTAAACAGAGCCTACCTCAGTTTCTTCCCAAATCACCACTCATCACATCTATAATTCTTTTAGAGGAATACTTGCTTTGGATTCACAGACATACAGAACAGATTTGTGGTTGCCAAGAGGTAGGTGGGAGGTGGGGAGGGATGGATTGGGAGGTTGGGATTAGCAGATAGAAACTATTATATATAGGATGGATAAACAACAAGATCCTACCGTACAGCACAGGGAACTGTATTCAATGTGATAAACCACAATGGAAAAGAATATATTTTTTTTAAAATGTATATATACATATATATGTATATATATTCATATATACACGTATAACTGAATCACTGTATATACATACAGGAGAAATTAACACAACACAGCAAATCAACTGCACTTCAATTTAAAAAAAGAAAATACTTGTTTTTAACAAGAAGGTCAATGTCACTTACAAGTTACGAGACTAGAGCCCCATGATAGAAGAATGAAAGTCCTTTGTTCCAAAAGAGATAAGATATGGAAACATACCGAGGAAAAGTAACAGTGAAGACAACGGTTAAGCCTGAATTCAGAATATGCTCCTTTTACACGCTCAGGCCAAGCCTAGGGAGGTGGCACCTCCTCTTAGGAGTCGTCCCAGATGTGAGAGTGGGTCCAAAAGGGGTGTAGCCCTCCCCCCAGGTGGTGGATGCATGAGGCCGGCTGCACCCAGCACTGGTAGCCCGCCTGCTGGCCCAAGGGAGCAGGGACTCACAGGCTGTTCGAGTCCTGCCCACGCCTTTTCTCGTGCTGTCTATGCTCCCTGACTCATTCACTCATCCATTGGTTCTCAGTAGGGGTACCTGCTCTGAGAGCCAGTGCAGCAGGGATTAGAGAGAAAGAAAAGGTGAAGAATTTCCCAGAGCCCAACCTCCAAGTATGTAGTTCACAAAATTAAACTTTCATATCCCCGAGCTCTGCCACACCCCACAGAGGTAACACAGTCTCGGAAATACCGCAGTTGGAGGTGTCTAAGTGCTCAGAAGGTCCTCCCGTGGGAAAAGCACAGAAACAGGGCAGCGCTTGGCCAGGAGCCCGAGAGAGGCCAGGGGTATAGCCCGGTCAGAGGTAGGCACTGTGGTCAGGTCTTCAGAGCAAAGCGAGCATCCGTCATGCTGCTCGGGGTCAGCTCCTTTACCTTGAAAGAAATTGTCCTTGCTCAATGGACCACGTGAGGTCAGTTCATGTCTACCTTTCTAGTGAGTGGACTCTCTTACTTCTCAGGTGAGCAATCCATGCAAATATATTGATGCCTGGGAGGAATGTGGAGGGTGCGTGTGTGTGCTAAGTTGTTTCAGTTGTGTCCGACTCTGTGTGACTCTGGGGACTGTAGTCCACCAGGTCCCTCTGTCCATGGGATTCTCCAGGCAAGGATACTGGAGTGGGTGGCCTTGCCCTCCCCTAGGGGATCTTCCCGGCCTAGAGATTGAACGTGTGTCTCTTACATCTCCTGCATTAGCAGGCAGATTCTTTACCACTAGCACCACCTGGGAAACCCCCAGTGGAGGGTGATTCCTTATTTAACAATTCCATTTGTAAATAAACCCAGATCTTAACAAAAGGGAAACAATGATATACTTTCTCTGTGTCGCTATTGAAGGGACAGTTGATATTACAACTGTTTTCTCTGTGTTGTGTGTTTAACTGTGAGGCGTTCTCCTCATCAGGGGCTGGCAGTTTAATTCAACAGTCTTCTGTCGATTCCCCGTAATCAGACATCTGAGTAAGTCTGTAAAGAGAAATGTCTCCTCTGTAGAGGATATTGAGATGATTTCTTTAAGTGTGTAGAAGTGATGTTTAGTCAAACAGTGAATCATTTTGTGTGTTAAATAATGCAAAATGAATTTTGACAAATACGTGTCAGATTGAAAAAAGATGCAGGTGATTTAATTCAGTTTTACATCATTCAACTTAGCTATTCTAATTCATGGCCACATAGAATGAGCTTTCATGAGAGGGACTGATTGATCACCATTGCTTTTCTTCCTATTTTCTTTCCTTTTTTTATAATACTCCTGAAATAGGGCTGAAGAGTTATTTTTAAAAATAGCTCTTTGTGCTTGCCAGATCAACAGCAAAATCATTTAGAATTTTAAATAAAGTACATTTGAGGGTCCTTAAAAACCTCACCATGGAGACCAGAGAGTGAACGGTTACCATGGAGATGTGTGTGCGTCCACAGTGCCCAAGTTATGATGGCCCACAGTCAGACGTGAGTGTGAATCGGAAACCGCATGTAAAGCATTTTCAGTTCCTCACTGCAAGCCTGGTGACAAATGAAATGAATATGAAACAGACTTTAGTACCCTAGAAGTGTGCTCACCCTTGGGATAGGAAGAGGAAATCTTGGCTTCCCGACTTTACCCAAATTCCTGACTCAGTTTGGAGAGAAGGCTGAGCAATCATGTCTTAAACAAGCTTCTCTGGAGACTTTGAGAACCAGCCCAGCGTGAGAATCTCACAAACCAGAGTTTCTGGGCAGTTAGTCATCAGGTACAGGTTGGCTGTGGTTAAATACAGAGTTTTTGCTGATCTTTCAGGGATTTACTTTGATGTTAAAAGTTAATTGCAGCTAATTAAAATTCATAAAAACCTAGTTCTTTCTTAAGTATTGATATCCAATTCATATACGTTACTGTATTTACTAATTTGGCGCATTTTAGCCATCATTTTCAAAGGAGCTTTTACAATTTAAATTCCCTTTGTTATGATTGTAGTAAACTTGATTTTTAAAAATATACCTAAGACTTTAATGAAACAAAACTGTCTCAAGTTCTTAAATAGCTAATTAAAATGTCAAACTAAACAGATAATCTCTTCAGTATTCTAATAGTGTAAAAGCACAGTGAGATTTCAGCCAAATTATCACAAAGAAAAGTTATATATTTGAAATGTGAATCACTATGCTAACTTCTCTGACTCTAATAACCTAATTATTAAATACTTCGAAAATGTATGAAATGCCAATCCTCAGATTCTGTAAGACAGAAATGCATTTATTAGACTTTCTGGGTTTGATCTTCTTAAACATTTTTAGACTTAATGAAGGGCAGGTCAACCCACTTCAGTATTCTTGCCTGGAGAACTCCATAGACAGAGAAGCCTGGTGGGCTACAGTCCATAGGATCCAAAGAGTCGGACACGACTTGAGCCAATAACACTTTCACTTTCTAAAGCTTCTCAGGGAGAACATTTCCTCCTTGCTTATGAAGGAGAGGTTCTGGAAGGGACGTTGATGGAAGGTTGTGCTATACGTGAGTTTTCATCACTACGTACGTGCTGGGGTTCAGGGTTTTCATCTGGAGCTCTCGGATGGCAGGTGTGACAATCACCACTGCTGGAGATGGTGACACACTGTGGTCACCACCAACTAGTGTGGCTGCACGTCTCAGCTGCTGACCTGGGCATCAGAGGGTAGGATGGGGGGTTGTGACATGGTCTGTAACGTGGTCTTCCTGCTTAATCCTGCCTGGGGACTGAGATGGGGCAAGTATGAAAAGAAGAGGAAGGGAACTGGACACTAGAGGTCTCACCTGGTCAGTGGATCTTCTAGGAGCAGATAATCCAAAGGGTTTCCCTGTAGGGAGAATGGCAGATAGTTTCCAAATAACTGGGGTCTGAGAAGTAGGTCCCCACCTGGATTTGGTGAAAGAGGCTCATAGTCTATGTGTCCACCTAGTGATAATCTGTACTAGTTAGTACAAAGACTAGGCTGCTGTAACAAAGAGCCCTGCATTAGCTGGTTCACTGAACAGCCCTGTGGAAAATGTGCCAGACTGACGGGGAAGCTGTGCTCCTCACGATGGTTCTGTGACCCAGGTACCTACATGCTGTTGCTTCATTGTCCCCCAGGGCTTCCTAACCTGGGGTTCTCAGACCCCCAAAGAGTCCATGGATAGAGTTCAGAGGCTCCATAAACTTGGCTTGGGAAAAAATTACATCTCTATTTTATATTTAACATTTCCTTCAATTATGAACATAGGCAACAAACCTTGGTACTATTAGCCATAGTACTTGTGAATTCATCTCCTATATGAATAATAGATATTTTATATAGGTTTCAGCTGTCTTGATGATTTATATTCATCATTACCTTGAAATTATGGACATGAATTTGTGCAAACTCCAGGAGATGGGGAAGGACAGGGGAGCCTGGACTGCTGCAGAGTCTGACATGACCTATCAAACGAACCACAACAACAGCAATGGTAATGATTAAAACTGCTGCTACTTATTATTAGATAGCTCACTAAAGCATATATATTACTATATCACAGATTAGTCTTTAAAACATAGATAACATTTTAAGTACATTTCAAAGCAATTTATTTATGATTTCAATAATTTTATTTTCTACTTACATGTGAAATCTACTGTTTCACTGAGTTACAACATATACACAGTGTCTTAAATACACACAAGTGCTAAGTGTCTGGCTAGCTGAAGGTATAGATTTTAGTGGTATCAAAATGTAGAACTTCATCACCTAAGACCGTTTCCCTTTGGTTTTTCCCAGTTCTCTTTTGGTGACGCTCTTGCAAAAGTAACTATTATTCAGACTACTGTTACCACTAATTAGTGTTATTTGTTCTTGACATTTAAATGAAATCATATAGTATGTGCACTTTTTTTTAAAGGACAATTTTTTAAAACAGTTTTAGGTTTACAACAAAACTTAGAGAAAGGCTCAGAGAACCGCAGACCCCTCTTCCCACGTGCATAGCCTCCACCCTTATCAGCACCACTCTCCAGAATGATCCTTCTCTTTCAAACCAACATGGGGGTTTTCCAGGTGGCTCAGCAGTAAAGACTCTACCTCCCAGTACAGGAGACACAGGAGACGTGGGTTCAATCCCTGGATCAGGAAGATTCCCTGGAGTAGGAAATGGCGATCCATTCTAGTATTTTTGCCTGGAGAATTCTATGGACAGAGGAGCCCAGTGGGCTTCAGTCCATGGGGTCGCAAAGAGTCAGACATGATTGAGCACCAACACACGCAGGAACCTACATGGACACATCATAGTCACCCTAAGTCCACAGTTCACCTTAGTGTTCACTCTTGGTGCTGTACATTCTGTGTATTTGGACAAATGTATAAAGATATATCTACCATCATAGTATTAACTGCCCTAAGAATCCTCTGTGCTCTGCCTTAGATGGTGACTGCAGCCATGAAATTAAAAGACGCTTACTACTTGGAAGAAAAGTTATGACCAACCTAGATAGTATATTCAAAAGCAGAGACGTTACTCTGCCAACTAAGGTCCGTCTAATCAAGGCTATGGTTTTTCCTGTGGTCTTGTATGGATGTGAGAGTTGGACTGTGAAGAAGGCTGAGCGTCGAAGAATTGATGCTTTTGAACTGTGGTGTTGGAGAAGACTCTTGAGAGTCCCTTGGACTGCAAGGAGATCCAACCAGCCCATTCTGAAGGAGATCAGCCCTGGAATTTCTTTGGAAGGAATGATGCTAAAGCTGAAGGTCCAGTACTTTGGCCTCCTCATGCGAAGAGTTGACTCATTGGAAAAGACTGTGATGCTGGGAGGGATTGGGGGCAGGAGGAGAAGGGGACGACCAAGGATGAGGTGGCTGGATGGCATCATGGACTCAATGGACATGAGTGCGTGAACTCCAGGAGATGGTGATGGACAGGGAGGCCTGGCGTGCTGTGATTCATGGGGTCGCAAATAGTCAGACATGACTGAGCGACTGAACTGAACTGAACTGAACTGCCATCTGAATATTTTTTTATTAAGATATAACTGACATATCACATTAGCTTCAGGTGTACAAGGTAATGGTTTGATATTTATGTGTGTTGTGAAATAATCACCACGATACATACAATTAACATCTGGACACTTTCGTTTTGGCTTCTTTCACACAACATAATGTCTGTGGGGCTCATCCATGCTTTTGTCTATGTCAGCAATCCACTCCCTTTTCTGCTGCGTAGCATTTCATTTTATGAATAGAAACAATTTCTCTATTCTCCTGTTGGTGGACATATGAGTTCTTTCTTGTTTTTGACTGTTAGATGTAAAGCTATATCTAAATGTTTTTTTAGACTATTGGACATAAAGCTATGTCAAATAGTCAAAAGCATTCTTATACATATATCTTTGCAAACATATGCACTTATTTCTCTTGGGTGGGATTGCTGGGTTGCAAGGTGATCACCTGTGTTGTTGTTGTAGATTCTGCTGAACTATTTTCAAATTGGTTGAATGAGATTATGCTCTCATTAGGAAGCAATGTTTCAGTGATCTAGTTGCTCCACATTCTCACAGATATTAGGGATTATTAGTGTTTCAAACTTCAGTCACTCTGCCTGCCTGATAAGTCGTGTTACTCGTGTCCTGCTCTTTACAACCCAATGGACTGTTGCCCACCAGGCTCTTCTGTCCATGGGATTCTCCAGGTAAGAATACTGGAGTAGGTTGCCATTCCCTTCTCCAGGGGCTCTTCCTAACCCAAGGATCGAACCTGGGTCTCCTAAATTGCAGACAGATTCTTTACTGTCTGAGCCACCAGGGAAGCCCATTCAGTCAATGTTTTCTGGTGTATTTTATTTCATGCACTTAAACCTGTCTTTCTGAGAAGGGATCCTCAGGTATGACCAGACTCTCAAGACAGTTTCATGGCGCAAGGGGTTTCAAATGCCTGGTGAAAGCTGGGAGATCTGATTTTCTAACTCAAGGGAAGGACAAGAAGCAGAAGTTCAGGATAAGCAACTGCCTTTCAACGATGAGGAGGAAGTTGCTCGTGGCTCTGTCTCCAGTCACTTGCTCGCTCCCAGCCTCAGCAGTGTCTGGGAAACAGTCTCTGGTGGAGCAGCCCCATGCTGGGGCTAAGCTCTACTAATACAGAAGATGGGTGTGTGGCAAAGGTAGTGATGTGTGCTCAGTCGTGTCCATCTCTAAGACCTCCTGGACTGTAGCCCACCAGGCTTTTCTGTCCGAGGAATTCTCCAGGAAGGAATACTGGAGTGGGTTGCCATTTCCTACTCCAGGGGATCTTCCTGATCCAGGGATTGAACCTGAGTCTCCTGCACTGGCAGGCAGATTCTTTACCATTGAGCCAAATGTGGAAGAAGAGATGATTAATTATTGGCAGTCTCCCCCAGGATTGACAGTCCTGGTGATTTTTCTGTGGAGTGGACTTTCAGCGTAAATGGACCTGCACCCCGGGGATGGAGACCTGCTAAGTCACCTAGATGTCCTATCCTACTTTTCAGGGACATATTGGGGTTTGGGGCACTGGTTTCAGGCCCTCATGCTAAGCTTGCTCCCAGGCAAACACATAGGGGGATGAGGTCCATGAGGCCCTCCAGCAGTGGATATATAAGACATGCTATTTCAGATGTGTCAGTGAGTAAGAGCATGACCCAAGGGGGAGTGAAGCAACTTTATTTGGAGAGAACGCTGAGGGTGTTGGTGTGATGGTGGCCTGAGTCACGCCTTCCTCAAGCACAGGACATACCTGGCACTTCACTCTTCAATAGGATTGCCAAAAATATGCTGAAACTTTTCCAGGAAGTTGTCATAGTGTTTCAACCAAGGTCTCTTGGGCCATCCCTGAGTGTGGCTTTTACCCACTATCCGACTGATTACAGCAGCCACCGAAGGACATCTGGGGGCCTTGGGGTCGGCTGCCCTGTTTCTTCACTCTGCACAGGACAGCAGCTACAGAAGAGAACAGAGATGAGGTGGGAGCAAGTGCCAACGTGTCCATCGAGGAGAGGCATAGGCGGCATCCAAATGAGGTGGCTGGATGACTCAGGAGTTAGGGAAGGATACTCCGGCCTGGCTCCTCCCAGAGCCAAAGTGGTGGATGAGGCTCTCCTGTGTAGCTCGAGGTCAGAGCAGAACCGATTGTCTTTCTACAGAGTGAACTCACACACGTCAGCGCTGGTTGACATGGAGCTTTGGGTCTATATGGAAACCAAAGAGGACAATGATAGGATGAAATCTTGCAGTAATACGTGTGTGTGTTGTGTATGTATAGTGTGTGTACCAGGAAACAAGCAAAGAAAAGCAAAAAGTCAAACTATCTGGGATGCGGAGAGCCACACCAAATCCCTTGCACCCCTTCCCTATCTCATCTTGGGCTCCTGTGTGTGTGTGTGTGTGTGTGTGTGTGTGTGTGAGTCACTCAGTCTTGTCTGACACTTTGTGACCCCATAGCCTGTAGCCCGCCAGGCTTCTCTTTCCATGGACTTCTCCAGATAAGAATACTGGAGTATTGGGTTGCCATTCCCTTCTCCAGGGGATCTTCCCAACCCAGGGATCAAACCTGGGTCTCCTGAATTACAGGCAGATTATTTACCATATGAGCTAACAAGGAATATCTTCCCCCTATTTGGCTGGCAGCAGACCCAGGTAGAGATGAGAATAGCTTTGATTTACAACTCGAGGAGGGGGCTTGGAAAATTTATAAGATGCCAGAGAAGGTTTGGGATCTGCTAACATCTGGTGTGGGGTAGATGGTGCTGCTAAGAAATGGAGGAGGCAGGAATTTTGAGAGAAGGAAAGTAATTTAAAAGATGAATGGCATTGAGGGAGGAAACAGTGATGCTTGGGGAAGAGAGTGTGTTTACCTGACGAACATCTATTAGAGGAGTCTGGACGTTTCCAGACTCCTATCAGAGGGCCTGGGTTTCCAGCAGGACACGAAGGGACACATTAATGAGGCCAGGCCTCTAAACGCCACACTGTAGGGGTTGCGTGTGGGTGACCTTGAGTGCTGGAGTCATGTGTGATGTGTGTGAAGGCACTGGACGTCTACCCGCCCGCTGCCCCAGCCTGGGAACACCGGCGACGTGGTCTGTGGGCCACACAGGTATGTACGGTTCATAAGGGGGCTCTGTGGAGAGCCGTACTTTCTGACTATTACAACTCCTCAGTGGGTTACAGGGGTGTTTAGATGGCACCTAAGCTTTGAACCTGTGAATTCCATCCAGACCTGTGCAGAAATTCTATTTTGGGGAAAGTTATAAATAGCATTCTCATGAACTCTTATGAAGAAAAAACACACAAGTAAAAACATACCCACAGGCTAAGGCTGAGCAGACAGACCTGAATAAAAAGTTGTTAGTTGGCACAAAATACACTGGGATCTTTTGAACTAAAGCTCACGCCTGCTTGGCAGAACATGAATGCTGAGTGTGTACCAAATAGGCATATTATCCACACTTGGCAGCAGACAAACCAAGTGTGCTTCCTGGACAATACAGTTCTGATCTTAACACTCTTCTTTCCTCATTTATAATATCTGGTTTAATGAAGAAGGGTAATGGGGAATATTTTCTTGACAATTTGACAATAAACACGGACATCTGTATTGAATATAATGTTCCATTTGTTGGAATTCTGCTCAACGTTATGTACCAGCCTAGATGGGAGGAGGATTTGGGGGAGAATGGATACAAGTATAAGTGTGGCTGAGTCCCTTTGCTGTTTGCCTAAAACTATCACAACATTGTTAATCAGCTATACCCCAATACAAAATGTTTTTGGTGTTAAAAAAATAAAATACAATTTTGTGTTCAGGGGCAGAGTGACTAGTTCATTAACATGTGGGTGAAGTTTCTTGTGGGTGAAGCTCAGAGTTGAGGATCAATCTTTTTCTTAAATGTGGTCACGCTCTGGGCTGTGCTGAGCAGGGGCAGAAGGGGGAGGTTTGCCAAAACTCTTCACGGACTAGGCTTGAAAACCCAGGCACAGGGAGGAAATTGTCGGTAGCGTCGGAAATCCTTCTCAAGGGGTTTTTCATCAGCAGACTCCTTACAGCTGCAGAATACGGTGAGACACAGCCTCCATTTAAAATGTAACAGAGGGGAGGGTGGGGTTTTTGACCATGAGCCGCCTGTTCTCCTTGCTCAGCCTTACAATAAACCTTACTCTGCTCAAATATATATACACATGTATGTACATGTGTGTGTGTGTAATATATATATGCGTAGGACTTCCCAGGTGGCGCTAGTGGAAAAGAATCGGCCTGTCAATGCAGGAGATGCAAGAGACGCAATTTTGATCCCTTGGTTGGGAAGATCCCCAGAAGTAGGAAATGGCAACCCATTCCAGTACTCTTGCATGGAAAATTCCATGGACAGAGGAGCCTGGTGGGCTAAGAGTCCAAGGAGTTACAAAGAGTCGGACACAACTAAGCAGCTGAGTACATATATGTATATGTGTGTGTGTGCAAATCAGAGGCTTGAGACTTCCCTGGTGGTCCACTGGCTAAGACTCCAAGCTAGAAATGCAGGGGGCCAAGGTCCGACCTCTGTCTGGTCAGGGAACTACATCCTACGTGCCACACCTAAGAGTTCACCTGCATGCTGCAACAGATTGAAGATTCTGCATGTGGCAACTAAAATCTGGTGCAGCCAAATAAATAAATATTACAAAAAAATTAAGTTGGGACTTAAAGGGAAAGGCATTTTTTTCCTGCCTCCGTGATGGGTTGTGTCTCAAAATAAATAATTTGATGGAGAAGGATCAGAGTTAATGATTGTGGGGGAAAGACAGAATTAGAAAGTTGCTGTGTTTCTCTTCTAATAAAGCAGTAATAGATATAGGCAAAGAAGAATGGCCTCTGAAGCCAGCAGGTGAGCAGCTGATGAGTAACATTCAGTTGGATGGTCCGGCTGGCCACATCTGAACCACTGATCAATCTTGATGTGACCAAAAGTGAGACAATGAGACCTGAGTGCTCTTCTTCTTGAGACACAGTAGGAAATGCACAGCCCCACCTTTCATGTATTTTTGCTCCCAACCAAACTGAACCTGAGTATCAGTGAACTTCTGGATCTAAGCATCCATTTACAGGAAATATGGGGTGTAGTAAATGAACAAAAAGTATTTAATCAACCAAAATTAGATTGTGAGAAATTCTATGAGAAAACTGTCCCAATATCTTCAATAAATAAATGGCATGAACAAAAAAGAGAATAAAGGAAATTGTTAAAAACTAAAGGAGCCTTGAGACTTGTCAATCAAATGCACTGTCTGGACCTAGTCTGAATCCTGATTTGAACAAACTGTGAAAAGACATTAGCAAGACAAGTGGGGAAATTTAAATGCCGACTCTGTATTTGATAATATTAAAGCATCTTTAAAAAAATGAATAGATAATAAATATATTATGGTTCCTATGCAATATTGTTCTTTACAGCGTTGGACTTGACTTCCATCACCAGTCACATCCACAGCTGGGTGTTGTTTTCGCTTTGGCTCTGTCTCTTCATTCTTTCTGGTGTTATTTCTCTACTCCTCTCTAGTAGCATATTGGGCACCTACCGACCTGGGGAGTTCATCGTTCAGTGTCATACCTTTCCGCCTTTTCATACTGTTCATGGGGTTCTCAAGGCAAGAATACTGAAGTGGTCTGCCATTCCCTTCTCCAGTGGATCAAGTTTTGTCAGAACTCTCCACCATGACCCGTCCGTCTTGGTTGGCTCTTTATGGCATGGCTCATAGTTTCATTGAGTTAGACAAGGCTGTGGTCCATGTGACAGTTTGATTATTTTTCTGTGACTGTGGTTTTCATTCTGTCTGTCCTCTGACCAATAAGGATAAGAGGCTTATGGGAGCTTCCTGATGGGAGAGACTGATTGTGGGGGAAACTGGGTCTTGTTCTGATGGGCGGGGTTATGCTCAGTAATGCTTTAATCCAATTTTCTGTTGAGGTGTGGGGCTGTGTTCCCCCCCTGTTGTTAGATCCCATGCTGTTAGATCCATGAACCTAGAATGTTAGCTCCATGAATCAGGGTAAATTGGAAGTGGTCAAACAGGAGATGGCAAGAGTGAACATCAACATTTTAGAAATCAGTGAACTAAAATGGACTGGAATGGGTGAATTTAATTCAGATGACCATTATATCTACTACTGTGGGGAAGAATCCCTTAGAAAAAATGGAGTAGCCCTTGCAGTCAACAAAAAAGTCTGAAATGCAGCACTTGGGTGCAGCCTCAAAAATGACAGAATGATCTCTGTTCTTTTCCAAGGCAAACCATTCAATACCACAGTAATGCAAGTCTATGCCCCAACCAGTAATGCTGAAGAAGCTGAAGTTGAACAGTTCTATGAAGACCTACAAGACCTTTTAGAACTGACACCCCAAAATGATGTCCTTTTCATTATAGGGGACTGGAACGCAAGAGTAGGAAGTCAAGAGATACCTGGAATAATAGGCAAATTTGGCCTTGGAGTACAGAATGAATCAGGGCAAAGGCTAATAGAGTTTGACCAAGAGAACCCACTGGTCATAGCAAACACCCTCTTTCAACAACTCAAGAGAAGACTCTATTCATGGACATCATCAGATGGTGAATACCAAAATCTGATTATATTCTTTGCAGCCAAAGATGAAGAAGCTCTATACGGGCAGAAAAAACAAGACTAGGAGCTGACTGTGGCTCAGATCATGAACTCCTTATTGCCAAATTCAGACTTAAATTGAAGAAAGTAGGGAAAACCACTAGACCATTCAGGTATGACCTAAGTCAAATCCCTTACGATTATACAGTGGAAGTGACAAATAGATTCAAGGGACTAGATCTGATGGACAGAGTGCCTGAAGAACTATGTACAAAGATTTGTGACATTGTACAGGAGGCAGTGATCAAGACCATCCCCAAGAAAAAGAAAAGCAAAAAGGCAAAACGGTTGTCTGAGGAGGCCTTACAAAGAGCTGAGAAAAGAAGAGAAGATAAAGGCAAAGGAGAAAGGGAAAGATATAACCATTTGAATGTAGTGTTCCAAAGAATAGCAAGGAGAGATAAGAAAGCCTTCCTCAGTGATCAACGCAAAGAAATAGAAGAAAACAATAAAATGGGAAAGACCAGAGATCTCTTCAAGAAAATTAGTGATACCAAAGGAACATTTCGTTCAAAGATGGGCACGATAAAGGACAGAAGTGGTATGGAACTAACAGAAACAGAAGATATTTTAAAAAGTTGGCAAGAATACACAGAAGAACTATACAAAAAGATTGTCATGACCCAGACAACTATGATGGCGTGATCAGTCACAATGAGCCGGACATCCTGGAATGTGAAGTCAAGTGGGCTTTAGGAAACATCACTACGAACAAAGCTAGTGGAGGTGATGGAATTCCAGTTGAGCTGTTTCAAATCCTGAAAGATGATGCTGTGAAAGTGCTGCTCTCAATATGCCAGCAAATTTGGAAAACTCAGCAGTGGCCACAGGATTGGAAAAGGTCAGTTTTCATTCCAATCCCAAAGAAAGGCAATGCCAAAGAATGTTCAAACTACTGCATAATTGCACTCATCTCACATGCTAGTAAAGTAATGCTCAAAATTCTCCAAGCCAGGCTTCAGCAATATGTGACCATGAACTTCCAGATGTTCAAGCTGGTTTTAGAAAGGGCAGAGGAACAAGAGATCAAATTGCCAACATCTATTGGATCATAGAAAAATCAAGAGAGTTCCAGAAAAACCTCTACTTCTGCTTTATTGACTATGCCAAATCCTTTGACTATGTGGATCACAACAAACTGTGGAAATTTCTTCAAGAGATAGGGATACCGGACCACCTTACCTGCCTCCTGAAAAATTTGTATGCAGGTCAAGAAGTAACTGTTAGAACTGGACATGGAACAACAGACTGGTTCCAAACAGGGAAAGGAGTATGTCAAGGCTGTATATTGTCACCCTGCTTATTTAACTTATATGCAGAGTATATCATTCAAAATGCTGGGCTGGATGAAGCACAAGCTAGAATCAAGATTGCTCGGTGAAATATCAATATCCTCAGATACGCAGATGACACCACCCTTATGGCAGAAAGTGAAAAAGAACTAAAAGGCCTCTTGATGAAAGTAAAAGAAGAAAGTGAAAAAGTTGGCTTAAAACTCAACATTCAGAAAACTAACATCATGGCATCTGGTTCCATCACTTCATGGCAAATAGATGGGGAAACAATGGAAACAGTGAGAGACTTTATTTTCTTGGGTTCCAAAATCACTGCAGACAGTGACTACAGCCATGAAATTAAAAGACCCTTGCTCCTTGGAAGAAAAGCTATGACCAACCTAGACAGCATATTAAAAAGCAGAGACATTGTTTTGTCGGGAAAGGTCCATCTTGTCAAAGCTATGGTTTTTCCAGTAGTCATGTATGGATGTGAGAATTGGAGTATAAAGAAAGCTGAGAGCTGAAGTATCGATGCTTTTAAACTGTGGTGTTGGAGAAGACTCTTGAGTGTCCTTTGGACTGCGAGGAGATCAAACTAGTCTATCCTAAAGGAAATCAGTCCTGAATTTTCATTGGAAGAACTGATCCTGAAGCTGAAACTCCAATACTTTGGCCACTTGATTGGAAGAACTGACTCACTGGAAAAGTCCCTGATGCTGGTAAAAATTGAAGGCAGGAGGAGAAGGGGACGACAGAGGATGTGATGGGTGGATGGCATTGCTGACTCAATGGACATCAGTTTGAGCAAACTCCGGGAGTTGGATTTGGACAGGGAAGCCTGGTGTTCTGCCGTCCATGGGGTCGTAAAGAGTCAAACACGACTGAGTGACTGAACTGAACTGAAACGATATTGTGGTTATGTTGAGAAGCAAGAAGAAGATGATGAAGAAGAAGTTTTATCTTTTAAAAGTACATCCAAATTATTTCTGGTGAAATGTTATGTTGAGTTGGGGAAGCTGCATGGGAGGGATATATATTAAATAAGACTGTTCAGGGACAGGGGTGGAGAAGGAAATGGCAACCCACTCCAGTGTTCTTGCCTGGAGAATCCCAGGGATGGGGGAGCCTGGTGGGCTGCCGTCTATGGGATTGCACAGAGTCGGACACAACTAAAGCGACTTAGCAGCAGCAGCAGCAGGAACAGGGGGCACAGGTTCAATCCCTGATTGGGATCCACAAATTAAGATCCACAAGTCTTGTGGTGTGGCCAAAAAGTTGTGCAATTATTTATAATTATTAAAGCTGGGTGACAGGAAGTCATTTTATTTTGGATGTAAAATCAACTTTTGTGGATGTTTGAATATTTTCATGAAAAAAACGACATTGGGAAAACTGAGTAACATACCTCTCATCCTATACTCAAATGAATAAACCTGAGTTACAAAAACTGAAACAAAAAAACAATCATGGAAGGATTGTTTTCAAGGTCTCAAAATGTGGCAGGATTTTCTAAGAATGATCACCTTTCTGTTGGAGTTTTCCTGTGACTGTGTTCCTTTTGTTCATGTTTTATTAATGCTTTGACCCTATTACAAATGACATCTGATGGTTTCCTTTTCTGTGCTGTTTTGTCAGGTTTTCCTATTAGGGTCAGGATACCTTCCTACAACAAACTGTGGCATTTTCCATATTTTCCAAAGCTTGGGATTAAAGTTATTATTTTAGAGATAGTTCTCCAAATGTTTGTTTATTTTTTTCCCCAGCAGTATCCAGTGATCCGTTGAGTGTTTTTTCCCCCTCTTTCTCTTTTAACCTCAAGGTTAACTAATGAGTTTTTATATATTCATGTTTCAGTCTTTTCTTCTAATTGGTTCTTGTGTCCTGAGACATTAACCTTGAAGTCTCTGATGGCATCCTTGCTTTCTGAAATAAGATCTTTGAGGCTTATCTTGTACTTTTACTGCCCTGGACCTGTAAACAGCCATTTTCCCGTGAAACCCTGGTTCCTTTTAGTGGGAAATGGGTTTTAGAGACCACACAGTGGATGCCAGGTGCACTTAGGTTACTGTGTTGTCATTGCTTCAGGCCTTTTCAGCTTAGAGCTAGGAAAAGAATATTAATTTTTTTTAAAGAAAAATACATCATGAGTTCATACGTATCTTTCTATCTAAATTAAATATCTCATGGACTTAACTTCTTGATTTTATATTTGTATCTTTTTCCTCTTATGTTGAATAGTTTGGATCCTAATAAAATTAACACAATTACTTTATGTAGATATATACATATACATATTGCACGTGTGTGTACAGTGGTTACTTAATAATATGTCAACTTGGCTAAATAGAACTATGTTTTCCAGAATTCCCTTCCTAAGAGATTTCTGTCTGGGGTCAGCATGAGAGAACTCTGTGAGAGGTTCTGAAGCAGCTGTGCTCACCCTGAAAGCCAGTGTAGGCTGGCGGAGCTCCAGGACATCTTGTGGATCAGCCACTCACCTGTTGGAGTGGGTATCACCTTGGTGCAGCGTCCTCCTCTCCTGGAGGATCTTGTTTCTCGGCTTCTCCAAATTCTGGGCCAGGTGTGAGAAGACAATAGGGGCACGTCCCTTATGCCTCCCATCTCAAATGCATCTTTCCTTCTGTCTAAGATCCTATGACTTCAGGCTTAATCAAAGTGTAGAATCAGGAGCCAGATGAGACTAGTTGGCCAGCTTCCCAGCTGCGTAGTTCAAAGCTTTGTATAGAGTCCTTCACTCTATGTTATTTCTAGGGGTTCTGCTTCTTCCATTGATTTCTGACTGGTGCATATATGTACACACATGTATGTATGTATACATGACTATATATACATATATATACACACACATGCATATGTGTATTTATGCATATAGATAACAATATAGTTTAATCTTTCTTTGTGATTGTTTCTGTAGAGAACATTATGTGTTGGATAAAACATCTCTGCTCCATGACTTGAAATACCACTTGTTTCTTACACTAAATTTTCACATTTCTTTGAGTCTGGTCTGAACTTCATGATCTTCTAGCCCACTGAGGTCTCTATTCAAGTGTCAGTTTTACACAGCTTTAATTGCTGTAGGTTTCTTTCTTTATACATATGTATATGTGTGTGGATATATATATATATATCCACACACATATATATTCTGTTTCTTTATTATTATATTTCTTTATATTAATTGTGTTTTTTTGGCCATGCATTGAGCATGTGGAATCTTAGTTAGCTGACCAGAGATTGAACCCAGGCTCTGTGCAGTGGAATCACAGAATCTTAACCAGTGGACCACCAGGGAAGTCCCTGCTGTAGGTTTCCAATATTTTTTAATATCTCACATGTCCCCTCCTCTTATATTATTTTTTTATATATCACATTTCTCCTATTCATTATTATTTATCCTTCCTATGGAATTTAGAATCAGTTAGCTAACTTTTAAATAATCCTGCTAATATTTTTGTTGGTTATATCCATTTTGATTATTTTTGTTTTCTTAGAAAATTATTCCACACACATTAAAATTGTTTTTCACACAAATCTCCCTTGTTAACTATGGTTAGAGTCCCTTATTCTTTCCTAATGAAATGATATTCAATCAGTGCTTCTTTTTTTGTGTGCATCCAAATTTGTGTCCACAGATTCTTTCTTTTGAAGAAATGGAGCCTCTTCTCTGGCTCCATTTATCATCGCCTCCCCAGGTAGGTCCTCTCTATCTTTAATGGAATAACAGAGTCCTTAGAATTGAAGTTACTAATTTACACAAATTCTTTCTTTCAAAGTTTTGGATTTGTCTATCAAATGTATTATCTTACATTTTAATTTGTTCCTTTTTACTTTTGACTTTATGATTTTTTCCCTTTGCCTTCCTCAGAGAAAAAGAAATTAGAAGGAAAAGTGATTGTGTATGAGAAGTATCTGTTTTCAGTGTGAAGGTGAAGTGTTTCTTCCATTCCTTCACTGAATAACATTTAATGCTTGCTATGTTCCAAGTTAGATACTAGACAAGAAGAAAACAAAAGTACCCTTTTTTCTAGGGAATAGAAATCGCTTCAGTGTATAAATACTATCAGATTCACAGGAAAGCTTTTCTGGAAATTCTAAACCTGAACCGGCAGGCCTTGCCTCTTCTCTGGCTCCATTTATCGTCACCTCCCCAGGTAGGTCTTCTCTATCTTTAATGGAATGACAGGGTCCTTAGAATTGAAGTTACTAATTTACATACGTTGGCCTGAAAGGCCTGGGTCATTGCTCTCACTCTCTCAGTGGCTTCTTCAGACCTGAACCACCTCTGAAGCCATGCCCTTATGCGCCAAGAGGCCTTACAGTCAAAAGGCCATTAGTTTCTAGCAACCAAGATAAGGCAAGTGGACACTAACAATAGGAACATCTCAGCCAAATGGCACACTCTTGCCTCTATGTACCTACTATTTTGGCATATACTTCCTCAAACAATTCAACCATTTCTCTTATGTATAGCAAATGGATGTCAACCAGAAATAAAACTCCCTACCTGAGAAGTTCTTCAGGCAGTAAAAGATGTTCCTCTTGGCTCTCAGTTTCCATAGCACAGGAGGCGCCTTTTCACGGCTCCACGTGAGCACAGAGGACATACAAGGGCCTGTTCGTTTAGAGTCACCACCAACAGAAGTCAGAGGTTAGAAACTGCCCAGAGATTGGTCCAAGCCCTTTGCAAACGCAGAGCCCGTAGACTGTCTGAGGACACGGTGAGCTCGGGGAAGAGGGTGGTCCAGTCCCGGGTCCCTCGGCCTCTGCTCTTCCCATGGTCTCTCATTTCCTCCTCTGAAAGACCAGGGCTATCAGAGTGCCTGTGCACTCTGTTATGTGAGTGTTAGGGGTTAACACATACAAAATGCTTAGTACAGTAACTGGTGTAGCACAGTTAGTAAGTGTAGGCTCAGATTTTGAAAATATAACAGATACCTGCATACCTGGAATCTTCAGCACTTCAACGATTACGGGGTCCCTGGGTTCCTGGGATTAGATGGGAAAGAAAATAGAGCAGTCTTGGATTACAGAATCTTAGGTACGTTTTATTTCAAAGAACAAGAGATGTATCATTTGTTCTTTTCCTTTTAAAAAATTTCTTTTTAATTGGAGGATAATTGCTTTACAATATTGTGTTGATTTCTGCCATACGTCAACATGAATCAGCGATAGGTATGCATATGTCCCCTCCTTCTTGAACCTCCCTCCCACCTCCCACCCCATCTCATCTCTCTAGGTAGTCACAGAACACTGAATTTGAACTCTCTGTGTCATACAGTAAATTTCCACTAATTTTACACATGGTAGTTTATATGTTTCAAACTTCTGAAACCAGTGGGTGGCTACAGCATTTCCACCTAAGCAATGTTTACAGGTAGCAGTTGGCTGAAATCAGATAGTATCTTGTAGTTAACCCACAGTTGTTACTTGGCTATCAAATCTCTTAGCACACCATGAAAATGGCATAGGTTTAATTTTCACAGTATTTTATAATAATTATATTTCAGCAAAATATTGAGGAAAGATTTAATTTTTCCATGCAAAAAATATGCTGTGGATTCACCACTGGGGAGATGCTGTGTAGATGACAGGGCACTGTGAGCCCACCTCATCTCCTGTCTGTTTCCTCCACTGACCTTAGTTCCTGGACCAGGGAACTCCTGCCCTCAGCAGTAATGAGACAGAGCAGGACCATATGGTCCTTGCCCCGCACCACCCACCCTCATGTCCTCTGCCTGCCTTTTGCCTGTGGAAAACTTTAGTCAAAGAATCAGTTTTATCAGAGAAGTGAGAAATGCTGAAACACAGGAAAACAGCCTGAGGAGACTAATAATGATGTAGTCATTAAGCATAGTCAAGGACCTTCAGTCCTTTCTCAAGGGCTAAAGATAATATTCTGAGCCATATCCTGTGAGCTGTCTTATAGATATCAAAGCACCAGGTGGAGAAGTTAACCACATGGTGACCAGACTGTACCCAGGACTTGAGCTGCCACAGTGCTGAGAATTGACCACAAAGAAGGGGGAACAAGTGCACTCCGGAACTGAAGATGAACTGCACCTAAAACAGCCAAGATAATGCTAGTCAGACCACTGATGACCAGTTGGAAGATGACTGTTGGAACTGACTAATCTTTCTGCATGTAACCACCTCTATTTTGTCTATAAAAGCTCTCCCCTGCTGTTTGTCAGGGGGGAGTCGGCCTTGGGACTGATGTCCGCCATCCTCCCCTGCCAGTTGCCCGCATCTTAAATAAAGCAAGCTTTCCTTCCCACCAGCCTCACCTGTTTGCTGGCTTCTGAGTGGCACGCAGCCGGACTTGCCCACACATACCTTTCGGTAACAGTAAGACTGCTGAGCTCTAACCACTGGCCTGTCAGGGGATCCCTTGTTGTTTCTCTTAAAACAATTTGAAGCACCAAACTTATTCTAAACCAAAGCTTTAAGTAAATTACTCCCTGGTCCATTATTTTTTCTTCTCACATTTGGTCAATGAGAGAATTTCAGTGTCAAAGTGATGGGTTTTTTACCTGAGGGACCTACTGTGACCTTTCAGTATCCATCTGGCAGAGAGCGCCTGAAAGCCCCCGATGGGACCAAGGATCAGAGGCATTTCTTGTTTAATGGTAACAGATAAGGCCAAGGTGTAATGAAACTACTTGGGGAAAATGGATTCCATCTGAAAACAGGACTGTTGGATGCCAGAAAAGGAGGCAGGTCCTCTCCTGATGCGATGGGAAGTGGAAGAGTGGCCTGGGGGGACTGGAAGTCACTTTCAGCTCCCAACTTCTCTTTGAACTGCCTACCCAGCATGGCTCAGCGTGCTGCTGCTTGAAAAGCCTCTTTTTCCACTTAAATGAAACTCCCAAAGAGATTTCAATGGATGCATAGCCTGATCGGACATGGCCTGTGCCTCCATGTTTGCATTGGATATTCATCCAACTCAACTCAGTGGTTCATATCTGGGTGGGAGGGAGGGGAGTGGGGAGTAGACTTGGCAGATATATTTCCAAATAGGAAATCATCTGCTGTGTCTCCCAGGAATTCTACGCACAGAATACTTCTGTGCTGTCCACGCTGCTTCGATTCAGACACCCTGGGCACCAAATGTTTGGGGTGTTCTTCCCATACCAAGCAATTCCCTGGCACCCCAGAAACTCCAATACTTTGGGCCCCTGATGTGAAGAACCGAATTATTGGAAAAGACCCTGGTACTGGGAAAGATTGAAGGCAGGAGGAGAAGGGGATGACAGAGGATGAGATGGTTGGATGGCATCACCGACTCAATGGACACGAATTTGAACAGACTCTAGGAGATGGTGAAGGACAGGGAAGCCTGGTGTGCTGCAGTGCATAGGGTCTCAAAGAGTTGGACACGACTGAACGACTGAACAACAGCAACAAACTGATGTCCCACAGTTTACTCAACTCTGATGCTTATTCACCAGTAGAGAGCACTAGATTCCGGAGGCGAAGGGTTCACAAGGCTGCCTCCATGTCTGATGACAATCTCAAGTCCAGGAGGTGGCCTCTGCTTCCAACTGACTAGCTACAAATCAGAGGTTCCATCTCCCCTACTCGGGTTTGGTTCTCTCCTTAGGAAGCTCTCCCTTGCCTGGTGCTCAGTCCAGTGAGCCCCCTCACCCTGTTCTCCATAACCCAGGGAGCCCACCAGGCTTTGCCCGTGTTCCCTGCTCGGCACCACAACCTGGAAGCTCTCGGTTTCCACCAGATGGGGCAATCATAGTGCTCACCTCACTTCTTTCTCATCTCTTAGGTGCTCACTGTCCTTTGTTGCCTATATCCAGGGTCTTAAAATATTTTTTTAAATCTAGTTTCATTTTCGTTGGAGGTGATGTTTCAGGCAGGTACATAAATCTGGTCCCTATTACTTTATCTTGGCCAGGAGCAAAAATCTACAACTCCCTTGTTAATTTCTATATTCCTTTCTGAAGCCAGTAAGTGAAACCCTATTAGATCTACATGCTACTAAGAAAATAAAAAAGCATACAGAGTAAGGTCCTTTTATGTATAAATAAGAAAAGCATATGGACATACACATTTTTAAAAGACATTAAAAATTAAATGTAGTGACTTCACTGATGGTCCAGTGGCTAAAACTCCATGCTCCTAATGCAAGAGCCCTGAGTTCAATCCCTGATAAGGGAACTAGATCTCATATACTGCAAGTAAAGATCCCATATGTTGCAACTAAGACCCGGCACAGCCAAAGAAATACAGTTTTTTAAAAAATTCCTATTAAAAAAATATCAAATGCCAATAGCTTCTCTGGATAAATTCTAGCCTCTGGTAGTAGGTTGTTCTTTGTGGAATTATCTACAAAGCCAACAACAGAAAAAGGATATAGTGATCACTTAGAACATTCAAGGAAAACATGCAAAACTGCCCCAAATTTCCTCTTCATTTGTGGTGTGATCTCTGTCTCTGCTTCTCCTTCCTTTCCTCTGTCTAAAATTGCAGTATCTGAAACTGGCTTTAGAGTAAAAAAGGAAGACTCATTGAATTGTTTATGTTAGTAGCTGAAAATTTGGTTTTACTTTAAAAGGAACTTTTTACATAAAATAATAATATGAAAAAATAACATAATCAGTATTTCAAAATGTTCCTATTTCAAAACCCAAACAAACACCTTTGAAAACTCTACTTTCCTAGTTCTGTTTTTTACCAGACATGGAAAACATTGAAACCAAACCAATCCCTCAGAAATGTGTTCCTAACCACAACTGCATGTAGGCAGACAAACAGAATTGATGTCAGTTCCTGGAAAAGTCAGACTTGGGAGCCACATTAACTATTTCACCTCCTCTGCTCCTCATTCCTGGTCTGCTCCTATTCAGAGAGAGTGATGGCCAGTCAGACATATCCCTTCTCTTCCTGCCTCTGTTCTGGTTGTGCTTCTGGGTTCAGGAACATCTGCCCTGGATTTCCAGGATGCCTTTTGCCGGCCCCTGGCTCCTTTTTAAGAAACCACCACACTCTCTTCCAAAGCATGCGTGCTCCCTAAATAGATTTAGTAGTGTCTGACTGTTTGCAACCCCATGGGCTGTAACCTCTCAGGCTTCTCCGTGCATGAAATTCTCCAGGCAAGAATACCGGAGTGGGTTGCTATTTCCTGCTCCAGGGGATCTTCCTGACCCAGAAATCAAACCCACGTCTCTTCTGTCTCCTACACTGATAGGCAGGTACTTTATCACTAGTCCCAAGCCCCTTCCAAAGTGGACCATTTTGCATTCCCACCAGCAGTGAAGGAGGGTTCCTGTTATTCTACGTCCTCACCAGCATTTGTTTTGATATTGTTTTGAAGTTAGCTGTTCTGATAGGTGTGCAGTGGTATCTTGTTACTAATTTTCAATTTCCCGGTAATATACAGCATTGAGAATATTTTCATATGTCTGTTTGTCATCTGTGTATCTTATTTGGTGAGGCGTCTGTTCAGGTCTTTTACTCATTTTTAAATTGGGTTGTTCTTATTTTTTTTTTTTTACTCTTGAATTTAAGAATTCTTTGTACATTCCACATTTGTTTTTGTTCGCCATCGTGTACTAGTGCCTACTGAGTGATTGAAGAAGTGAAAGCAAAATGGCAGATAATTCAAGCTGTGGCTAAAGATTAGTTATTGAAATAAAAAGTGTAAGAGTGAGTTGAGAAGAGAATATTAGGACCAAGACTGTGAGGATTTCTCTCATTTAAATGCTGGATAGAAGAAACTCTCCAAATGGATGTTTGGAACATAAAGCAACTCGACCTCATTAACCATTAGAAATGCAGATTATAACCACAATGAAATAGTATGACACACCCACCAGAATGGTTGCAATTCTTGGAAAGGATGGAATTACCAAGTCTGAGCATCTGGAATGCTCATACTCTGAGGGAACTGTAAATTCATACAAACAACTTGGAAAGCCAATGGCATCAATTAACGCTGAATGCAGGGGGATGAGAGGGAGGCCCAAGAGGGAGAGAATATATGTATACTTACAACTGATTCATGTTGTTGTATGTTGGAGACTAACACAACATTGTAAAGCAATTATACTCCAATTAAAACTAAATTAAAATTGTATTTAAGTATTTAAAATGTATGATTAAAAATAACAAATATTTAATACTGGGTAGAAAAAAAAGGTGAATGTATTTACATTTTATCACCTAGCAATTCCATGATTAGTTATATAGCCAACTGTCTGATATATAGAACTTCATGATTCTATTTATAAAACATTCAAAACCAGGCAAAATGAATCTGTTGCATTAAAAGCCAGGATAGTCATTATTTCTAGAGAAAGGTACTAACTTGCAGGGGGAAGGTCAAGGTGAAGATGAGTCTAAGCTCCAGGCATTTCCTGATCTGGGAGTTGGTTATGTGAGTGTGTTCAGTTCATGATGATTCACCAACCTATTCATTTTATGGTTTGTGAGCGTGTGTTTATACATTAATTTAAAATGTATTTAAAAAGAAAAAGATAAGTCTGTTTGGAATCCTCCAAAAGGAAATCATAATGCTTTTTTCCATCCCCTCAATGGCTGAAAAACTGTGAATCTCTGAGCCATTATAAGAGCAAAGGAATTTGTTTGTAAAAACTTGTCAACTGTTTTTAGTGTTGATGCTTCAACTTAGAACCTAATACTATTGTTAAGAAGAGACTTTCTTGATGGTCATGGAATGATAAAAATATTTGGGAAGTTGTCTAGGATATTTTGGAGAAGGAAATGACACCCCACTCCTGTATTCTTGCCTGGAGAATTCCATGGACAGAGGAGCCTGGCGGGCTACATATAGTCCATGGGGTCACAGAGAGTCAGACACGACTGAATGACTGTCACTAGGATATTTAATGGGTCGGGAGAGAAAACACGTGGGCCTCCAAACTGTGTTTTGCTATCGTTCTTATCAACATCAACTTCTTTAGCCAAGACAGTTGTAACACATAAATGAAATGATTTATTGCTGGGATGCTTGCTCTGGTGTTTGTAAATCCACTGTTGATGAATAGTAGAGTCACAAGGAGCTCTCAGCTGAGCTTTAGGAAATTGCTGAGAAATGCTGTGACAGTTTCCACCTCTGAAACAGGGTTGAGCATGGAAGGTTGTCCACAGGGCTGAGTGGATTCTCAGCTCTCCCACTTCCTGGAGAGAGGTGATTGTTAGTGCCTTGAATTGAGGTGACTGGGGTGAAACAATCAAATTCTAGCAGAACCAAAGTATGCCAGAATTTTGACCAGAAGAAATGGTTTGTGCCCTCATCCTGACACTGGCTATGTGACTGTGGGTCCTCTCTGCACCCTGGGGTCCTCTCTGCACCCTGGGGTCCTCATCTATAACCTGGGGGTGATTCACCAGTTCCCTGGGTGGCATCACAGATGTGAAAGTATTTAGCATGTGGTATTCAATAAACATCCTCCTTGTTCCTTTCATAACTGAGAAATGAGGGGAAAAAACACATGTTATACAGATATAGAGAAGAGACTTGTGGTTGTCAAGGGGGAGGGGGTGGGGGAGTGAAGGATGGGGAGTTTGGGATAGCAGATGCAAACTAGTATATATAGAATGAATAAATAACAAGGTTCTACTGTATAGCATGGGGAACTATAGTCAATATCCTGTGGTTAAACCATATAGAAAGAATATTTTGAAAAGAATATCTATATGTGTATAGCTGTGAAAAGAGAAGTGAAAAGCAATGGAGAAAAGGAAAGATATACCCATTTGAATTCAGAGTTCCAAAGAATAGCAAGCAGAGATAAGAAAGCCTTCCTCAGTGATCAACGCAAAGAAATAGAGGAAAACAATAGAATGGGAAAGACCAGAGATATCTTCAAAAAAGTAGAGATACCAAGGGAACATTTCATGCAAAGATGGGCATAATAAAAGGCAGAAATGGTATGGACCTAACAGAAGCAGAAGATATTAAGATGAGGTGGCAAGAATACAAAGAAGAAATGTACAAAGAAGATCTTAGTGACTCAGATAATCATGATGGTGTGATCACTCACCTAGAGCCAGACATCCTGGAGTGTGAAGTCAAGTGGGCCTTAGGAAGCATCACTATGAACAAAGCTAGTGGAGGTGATGAAATTCCAGTTGAGCTATTTCAAATCCTAAAAGATAATGTTGTGAAAGTGCTGCATTCAATTTGCCAGCAAATTTGGAAAACTCAGAAGTGGCCACATGATTGGAAAAGGTCAATTTTCATTCCAACCCCAAAGAAAGTCAATGCCAAAAATGTTCAAACTACTACACAATTGCACTCATCTTACATGCTAGCAAAGTAATGCTTAAAATTCTCCAAGCCAGGCTTCAATAGTACATGAACCGTGAACTTCCAGATGTTCAAGCTGTATTTAGAAAAAGCAGAGGAACCAGAGATCAAATTTGCTACCATCCACTGGATCATTGAAAAAGCAAGAGAGTTCCAGAAAAACATCTACTTCTGCTTTATGCCAAAGCCTTTGATTCTGTGGATCACAACAAATTGTGGAAAATTTTTAAAGAGATGGGAATACTGGAGCAGCTGACCTGCCTCCTGAGAAACCTGTATGCAGGTCAGGAAGCAACAGTTAGAACTGGACATGGAACAACAGACTGGTTCCAAATAGGGAAAGGAGTACATCAAGGTTGTATATTGTCACCATATTTATTTAACTTACATGCAGAGTACATCATGAGAAATGCTGGACTGGATGAAGCACAAGCTGGAATAAAGATTGCCGGGAGAAATATCAATAACCTCAGATATTCAGATGACACCACCCTTATGGCAGAAAGTGAAAAAGAACTAAAGAGCCTCTTGATAAAAGTGAAAGAGGAAAGTGAAAAAGTTGGCTTAAAACTCAACATTCAGAAAACAAAGATCATGGCCATCTGGTCCCATCACTTCATGGCAAATAGATGGGGAAACCGTGGAAACAGTGAGAGACTTTATTTTGGGGGATTCCAAACTCACTGCAGATGGTGACTGCAGCCATAAAGTAAAAAGACTTTCTCCTTGGAAGAAAAGTTATGACCAACCTAAACAGCATATTAAAAAGCAGAGACATTAGTTTGCCAACAAAGATCCAACTAGTCAAACTATGGTTTTTCTGGTAGTCGTGTATGGATGTGAGAGTTGGATTATAAAGAAAGCTGAGTCCCAAAGAACTGATGCTTTTGAACTGTGGTGTTGCAGGAGACTCTTGAGAGTCCCTTGGACAGCAAGGAGATCCAACCAGTCCATCCTAAAGGAAATCAGTCCTGAATGTTCATTGGAAGGTCTGATGTTGAAGCTGAAACTCGAATACTTTGGCCACCTGATGTGAAGAACTGACTTATTTGAAAAGACCCTAATACTGGGAAAGATTGAAGGTGGGAGGAGAAGGGGACAACAGAGGATGAGATGGTTGGATGGCATCACCGACTCAATGGACATGAGTTTGAGTAAACTTCGGGAGTTGGTGATGGGAAGCCTGGTGTACTGCAGTGCACAGTGTCTCAAAGAGTCGGACACAACTGAGCGACTGAACGGTATGTCTATAACTGAGTCACTTTGCTCTACAGCAGAGATTGTAAATCAGCTATACCTCATAAAAAAAACCCACATGTATTGTAATCTATATATTTTTCAGTAAACATACACTTTTTGTTAGCAGAGTTTTTGAATATACAAGTTATCCAATGATGTAATCTCCTGAAAAGTGCTTCATCCTCAGAGGACCTTGGTTCATGTCCTTCTTGCCATTTGTTAAATATATGATCTTAAATAAGATACTTCCAGGGCTTCCCAGGTGGCACTAGTGGTAAAGAACCCACCTGCCAACGCAAGAGATGCAGGAGACACAGGTTCAGTCCCTGGGAGTTTGATCCCTGGGTTGGGAAGATCCTCTGGAGAATGGAACAGCAACCTACTCCAGTATTCTTGCCTGGTGAATTCTGTGGACAATGGAGCCTGTTGGGTTGCAGTCCTTTGGGTCGCAAAAGAGTCAGATACAACTGAGCATGTGACTGCACAAGTTACTTACAGTATCTGTAATTTAGTTTTTTTCCTTACAAAACAGCAAAATGTTACTAGTTTCCCTACAGGCTATTGTGAGGATGAAGAGAGATGTGCAGACTAATCAGGGGTCTTTGTTTGCAAGTGAAGCCCCCTCACCTCACCTCAACCACTACAGGGGGTGTACTGGCTCTTGCTGCCAAATCCAGGCCAAGGCAGATGTGACCTGGTCTTGCTGTAACTGCTACTGTGGATCCATGTTGGCAGTTCTATTTTTCTGCAACAGACACCATTAAAGAGGCCCAAGCTAGGCTCTCCAGGCTTAAAACCAACATTATCAATGCTGGGACATCCCTGGTGGTCCACTGGCTGAGACTCCAGACTCCCAGGGCAGGGGGCCCAGGTTCCCTCCCTGGTCAGGGAGCTAGAGCCCACGTATTGCACCTAAGAGTTCCCAGGCCACAGTTAAGACCTGGCGCAGCCAGATGACTATTAATGACTGAATAATTAAATATTAAAAAAATAATAAGTGTTGTCTCCTTTGAGAGTTTCCTAGTCACCTGCCCATGCTCCCTCAAGGTAAAGTCTGTGACCCTCGGCCATTTCCCTTTCTTGCCTGTGGATGTTGGTGGGGTCATCACAGCTCTTCCCCACCTCTCTGAAACAGGGGGAATTGAAGCAATCTTGAGCTTTCTTGGACTGACTTGGACGTGTCAATTCTTTCTCCCCTAAGGGTGAGTTCTTTTCCAGCAGACACATTGCTGGCAGGAAAAAATAAGGGGTGCCTTTAGGGGGGTCTTGGTGTTGGGGATTGACTTTAACCCCAGTGCGCTTCAGTCATGCTCTCCTCCTTATGCATATAAATGCAAATCAAACTGTTCATCTTTCTTTATGCATATGAGAAATAGTATCATATATTTGTATTTTACATATTTATGTTTTATATTGCTTACAAATGTATAGTGAATAGTTTTTCTACAGGCTCATTGAAATCCTTCTTAACTGTTACTATTCCTTGAAGTATAGCGCAGTATGTAAAAGCACATGCTTTGATCTAGGAAAAAATGTGACTTTCAATCATGGTTTCATCACTGCTGGTCTTGAATATTTTAGGCTAACCTCTGTTTCAGGCTTGATTTCCCTACGAAATTGTCTCATATGTGGCATTAATAACCATAATTTATGCTGAGACATCTGATGCATATATGCTTGCCTATTATTTTTATTATTTATTTGTATGTCCATTCAGGCCAGGACTGTAGTCTTCTAAAGAAATGGATGCCTCAGATTCCTATAAAAAGCTAACAATATATATATATAAAATAATAAAGCAAAATGTATCACTCAATTCAGATTGTCACAGCAAAGTGCAGTAGGTGGGGGACTTAAACAACAGAAATTAATTTTCTCCTAGTTTTGGAAGTTAGTCAGATCAGGGTTCAGCCAATTCCGATTTTGGCGAGGGCTCCCTTCCTGGCTGGCTTGCAGATGTCACCTTCTTGCTGCCTTTCCTCCATGTGTGCACAGAGAGAGTGAGCAGAAAGCAATCTGATGTCTCTTCTTATAAGGACACTAATCCTATCAGATCAGGGCCCCATCCTATGACTTCATTTGATCTTAATTCCCTAGATGGTGATGGACAGGGAGGCCTGGAGTGCTGCGATTCATGGGGTCGCAAAGAGTCGGACATGACTGAGCGACTGAACTGAACTGAACTGACTGACCTCCAGGGGAAAAAAAAATTACCTTTCCCTGCCAGCTCAGTGGTAAAGAATCTGCCTCCAATGCAGGAGACCAGGGTTTGATTCCTGGGTTGGGAAGATCCCCTAGAGAAGATAATGGCAACCTACTCCAGTATTCTTGCCTGGAGAATCCCATGGACAGAGGAGACTGGCAGGCTACAGTCCATGGGGTCACAAAGAGTCGGACATGACTGAGGGACTAACACTTTAACTTCTCATGTCCAGAAAAGCCCCATTTCCAAATACAGTTACACTGGGGATGGGGCTTCAACATATGAATTTGTGAAGGGGACACATTTAGTCCATAGTATTAATACAAAAATAACAAAATTAATCTAAAATTGAATAAACTAGAAACAAACAAAAACTAACTGTACATTAAATAATTACATAGCCACACAGAAAAAATAATTCAATTAGCTTTTGAACCAAGCACTCTAATTGTGTACCCTTAGTAGACAGAAGGGGAAAAAAAAGAACTGCAGAGAAATTGTGGATTTCCTTAGTAGTTTTGTCATTGAAAAGGTATTGATTTAGTGATGTTGGAACTATTTTGTGTGTATTGAAGGATACTTGTGTTATGGGTTGTTGGGAATCATGGAAAAGGGAACTATAATTAAGTCATGAGAAAGAAGAGCTGTGGTTCTATTAGCTGTCCACAGGTTTATCTAGGCAAGAATACTGGAGTGGGGTGCCATTTCCTTCTCCAGGGGATCTTCTCTGCCTAGGGGCGGAACCAGCTCCTCCTATGTCTCCTGTATTGGCAGGTGGATTTTTTACCACTGAGCCACCTTGGGAACCCCTGGTGTCTAAGTACCATTCTGAATTAAAAGGAATCAGGGCTGCTTAGAGAAATAGTTGACTGCAGGTCTAGGGCAGGAAGTATTATAAAAGTGAATCTGAAACCTTTATTGGGTCAGATAACTTATTAAATATAAAGGGGAAAGATATCTTAAATGGAGAAGTCTGGTGGACACCACCTGCCCTGAGTTAGCATCACTGGTAATGGGACAAATTGACATCTGTGTCCCATGCCAGGACACAGTGGGAAGGACAGAGCATTACCTTTGTAGTTTCCTGCCAAACCATTTGACCTGAATCTAATTAGGAGGAAAGAAGGATTCATAGCCAGATTGTGGAAGATATTCTACAGGACAACTAGCTCTTCAAAAATGTCCAAAATCTGAAAGATAGAAGGAGACAGGAAACTGGATTATCGGTCCTGGGATTTCTTTGGAAGGAATGATGCTAAAGCTGAAACGCCAGTACTTTGGCCACCTCATGTGAAGAGTTGACTCATTGGAAAAGACTCTGATGCTGGGAGGGATTGGGGGCAGGAGGAGAAGGGAACGACAGAGGATGAGATGGCTGGATGGCATCACCAACTCGATGGACGTGAGTTTGAGTGAACTCTGGGAGTTGGTGATGGACAGGGAGGCCTGGCGTGCTGCGATTCATGGGGTCGCAAAGAGTCGGACACGACTGAGTGATTGAACTGAACTGACTATAAAGTTAGTTATCATAATTGTTGCCACCTGATGTGAAGAGCCAATTCATTGGAAAAAGACTGATGCCGGGAAAGATTGAGGGCAGGGGGAGAAGGGGGTGACAGAGGATGAGATGGTTGGATGACATCACTGACTCAATAGACATGAATTTGAGCAAACTCTGGGAGACAGGGAAGGACAGGGAAGCCTGGCATGCTGCAATCCATGGGGTTGCAAAGAGAAGGACATGACTTAGTGACTGAACAGTAAAAACATGTTAACTATTTCTGGAACAGTAATATTGTAATTTTATATAAGAATGTTCTGTTCTTGGGAGATACAGGCTAAAGTACTTTAATTTACTTTATTTACTTTATTTAAATTTATATATATATATATATATATATATATTTCAGTACTTCCAGACTCCTGAATTTCATGGGCCAAAATAAATTTAAAGATAACAATATATACACACATATAAAACAAAATAAACCAAGAAATGGGGGAACTGATACATTTTTTTAAAAACTCATCTATTATTCCATCTGTTATGTCATTTAATATGTCATTTTAATGAAATAATGACTTCAAAGGAAAAGGCAGTCTATTATCTCAGAGTGAAAAAATTTTAAGCTGGCTGCCTTCGTCCGTGTGAACACACATTTTCTTGTGCACTGCGGACAAATGGAAATGGTGATGGCTGGCGTGGCCCCTGGACAGTTGATGGGGGCCTCCTGGTGAGGAATCGCATCAGCAACATTCTGGCTGGGCAGCTCTGCTTCCAGCCTCCAGGAGACAGAGGATGAAGGGACACCCTTCCTCCGGAACCTACCCCTGCTGGACAACTCGGAGAGTATGAGTCTTGCGTAGAGGAGCTGACAGCGGCTGCTCAGGGCTCCCACTCTGCTCCTGCGCTTCTGAACGCAGCACATCAGAATTTAGCCAGTTCAGCTTTTCCCCTTGGATGAGGTAAGATGTGAATCCAGAGAGAAATAAGCTGGGAACCTACCTTTCCCCCACTTTTATGAATACGTTTGTGACATCTGAAGGCTGTCGTGTTTTCCTCAGTCAACTCTAGATCTAACACGCCCATCTTTCAAACATCCTTCTTGAGCTGTGGGTTGGTTACTTGATTTTTTTCACTTTTAAGTTTTCTTTATATTGCACTGAGAAGGTATTCACTCCATCTGTAATTTCTCAAAGTCTAGACTTTGAGATCACTTGAACTGTTTCTACAGCTCTAGTTAGTGCTTGTTTGTGTGTGCTGTGTGAGTGTTTGTGTGGTTGTGCACATCCGTGCTAAGTCACTTCAGTTGTGTCCGACTCTTTGTGACTCCATGGACTGCATTCCACCATGCTTCTCTGTCCGTGAGGATTCTCCAGGCAAGAATACTGGAGTGGGTTGTCATGCCCTCCTCCAGGGGGTCTTCCCCAACCAGCGATTGAACCCGCGTCTCTTACGTCTCCTGCATTGGCAGGGGGACTCTTTACCACTAGTGCTATCTGCAAAGCGCACATGTTTGTTAAAATCATGAGGCTGAAATGCAGGTTTGCTTTCCTTGAAAATGCTTCACATCACACTCATCTGCTCGGCAGTGGGGTTTCCCTGTTTTCCAGCTTTCTCTTTCCTAGCTGAGCTCTCTAATCTCTGGCTCCTGAACTCTGCAGAAGTCAGATCCTCCTGACTGTTCCAGAGTGATACTACCAGACACTCCTCCGGCAGAGCTTCTCCTGACCCCAGTGTCTTTACAGGCCAAAGGTCCTCAGACAGAGCAGTTAAACGAGGATATCTTATATCTGATAATGGACTTGTAAACACCAAGGAAAACAAAAACTAAAAAATCCAAACTTTGCCAGTAATACTACTCTCATTCATAAAAGAAAGGGTATTTTAATATCCACAGAGTACAAAAGTCATAGTCTCGGGATAAACCAGGAGCCATGCTTTCAGCTGTGACATTGATTGAGGCTACAAAAAAGTGCCACACCTGCATTTGGGAGCTCATGCCCAGAACCTCAGCCAGAGGCAACCTTCAGTGTCTCCCTGGACAATGTACTTCTCGGGGTTTAGATGAAATACATTACTCAGGTGACGTCTTGTAATGGAGGCACAGCTATGACACAGTGTAAAAAGTGGGAAATCCTCTCAAAAAGGAAGGATGATGTCCAACGGGAGATGCGAGGACAGAGAAAGTAGAAAGGCTCGGGGTGCAGCCTAAGAAAGAGAGTTTAATAAGTAATGCAGTTGAGACCAAAGTTTCTCAAATTTCAGTGCACATCAGCATCATTCACAGGGCTTGTTGAAACACAGAATCTGGGCTCTGATTCAGTGATTTGGGGAGGGGCTTGAGAACTTGCATTTAGGACGATTTTCCAGGTGATTCTGCTGCTGGTCTGAGAGCAGAGCATTAGAGATGCAGAGATTGGGGCTTAGGCAGAGGTGCAGAAGTAAGAAAGCAGAGTGGGTTGGTGCAGGTAAGATGGGCAGCAGTATTCTGTGGAAGAGCAAATGCCATGTGAAAGAGCTTGGATTTCTCCTGGACAGGCAATGCGGAGCCATGCAAGATTTCTGAGCCAAAGAGTAGAATTTAAAACAGAAATGCATGAACAGGAACGAAGTGCTGACACAGGCTACAACAGGGACAGACTTTGAAAACATTATGCTCAGTGAGAGAAGCCAGTCACCAAAGACCACGTATCCTATGATTCCGTTTATGTGAAATATCCGGAGTCAGCAAGTCCACGGAGACAGAAAGCAGATTAGTGGGTACTAGGGGCTGGGCAGAGGAGGGGGTGAGGCATGACTGCTTAATGGGAATGAGTTTCCCTTTCGAGGTGATGACAATGTTCTGGCAGTAGATCCTGGTGATAGTCATAACACTCTGAATGCGCTAAATGTCACCAATGGCAAATTTTATGTTATGTACACATTTATCATGATTAAAAAAAACACCCAGTGTCATATTTCTTACAAAATTAGGTTATATCACAATGAAATACTCTGGATATAATTCTAACAGTTAAAATATGTATATTTGTATATACAGAATAGTTGTAAGCATTTCTTTTCTCAGCTATTTGTAAGGCCTCCTCAGACAACCATTTCCTCTTTTTGCATTTCTTTTTCTTGGGGATGATCTCGATCCCTGCCTCCTGTACAATGTTACGAACCTCTGTCCTTAGATCTTCAGGCCCTCTATCAGATCTAATCCCTTTAGAATTTATTTGCTTTGAATCTATTTGTTACTTCCATTGTATAATCATAAAGGATTTGACTTAGGTCATACCTGAATGGTCTAGTGGTTTTCCCTACTTTCTTTAGTTTAGTCTGAATTTGGCAATAAGGAATTCATGATCTGAGCCACAGTCCGCTCCCGGTCTTGTTTTTGTTGACTGTATAGAGCTTCTCCATCTTTGGCTGCAAAGAATAGAATCAATCTGATTTCGGTGTTGACCATCTGGTGATGTCCATGTGTAGAGTCTTCTCTTCTGTTGTTGGAAGAGGGTGTTTGCTATGACCAGTGTGTTCTCTTGGTGAAACTCTGTTAGCTTTTGCCCTGCTTCATTCCATACTCCAAGGCCAAACTTGCCTGTTATTCCAGGTATCTCTTGACTTCCTACTTTTGCATTCCAGTTCCCTATAATGAAAAGGACATCCTTTTTTAGATGTCAGTTCTAGAAGGTCTTGTAGGTCTTCATAGAACTGTTCAACTTCAGCTCCTTCAGCATTACTGGTTGGGGCATAGACTTGGATTACCATGATATTGAATGGTTTGCCATGGAAACGAACAGACATCATTCTGTCATTTTTGAGGCTGCACCCAAGTACTGCATTTTGGACTCTTTTGTTGACTATGAGGGCTACTCCATTTCTTCTAAGGGATTCTTGCCCACAGTAGTAGATATAATGGTCATCTGAGTTAAATTTACCCATTCTAGTCCATTTTAATTCACTGATTCCTAAAATGTTGATGTTCACTCTTGCCATCTCCTATTTTACTACTTCCAATTTACCTTGATTCATGGGTCTAATATTCCAGGTTCCTATGAAATATTGTTCTTTACAGCATCAGGCTTTACTTCCATCACCAGTCACATCCACAACTGGGAGTGTTTTCACTTTGGCTCCGTCTCTTCATTCTTTCTGGAGTTATTTCTCCACTGATCTCCAGTAGCATATTGGGTACCTACCAACCCGGGGAGTTCCCCTTTCAGTATCCTATCATTTTGCCTTTTCATACTGTTCATGGGGTTCTCAAGGCAAGAAAACAGAAGTGGTTTGCCATTCCCTTCTCCAGTGGACCACATTTTGTGTAGAACTCTCCACCATGACCTGTCCATCTTAGGTGGTCCTACACGGCATGGCTCATAGTTTCACTGAGTTAGACAAGGCTGTGGTCCATGTGATCAGTTTGATAGTTTTCTGTGACTGTGGTTTTCATTCTGTCTGCCCTCTGACTGATAAGGATAAGAAGCTAATGGAAACTTTCTCATGGGAGAGACTGACTGGGGTGGAAACTGGGTCTTGTTCTGATGGGCAGGGTCATGCACAGTAAATCTTTAATCCAATTTTCTGTTGAGGTGTGGGGCTGTGTTCCCTCCCTGTTGTTTGACCTGAGACCAAACTATGGTGGAGGTAATGAAGATAATGGTGACCTCCTTCAAAAGGAAAACTAAAGAGCCTCATGGTGAAAGTGAAGGAGGAGAGTAAAAATGTTGGCTTAAAACTCAACATTCAAAAAACTAAGATCATGGCATCCGGTTCCATCACTTCATGGCAAATAGATGGGAAACAATGGAAACAATGAGAGGCTTTATTTTGGGGGGCTCCAAAATTACTGCAGATAGTGACTACAGTCATGAAATTAAAAGACCCTTGCTCCTTGGAAGAAAAGCTATGACCAACCTAGATAGCATATTAAAACACAGAGACATTACTTTGCCAACAAAGGTCCATCTAGTCAAAGCTATGGTTTTTCCACTAGACATGTATGGATGTGAGAGTTGGACCATAGAGAAAGCTAACACTGAAGAATTGATGCTTTTGAATTGTGGTGTTGAGAAGACTCTTGAGAGTCCCTTGGACTGCAAGGAGATCCAGTCAGTTAATCCTCAAGAAAATCAGTCCTGAATATTCATTGAAAGAACTGATCCTGAAGCTGAAACTCCAATACTTTGGCCACCTGATGCGAAGAACTGACTCATTGGAAAAGACTCTGATGCTGGGAAAGATTGATGGCAGGAGAAGGGGATGACAACAGATGAGATGGTTGGATGGCATTACCGACTCGATGGACAGGAGTTTGAGCAAGCTCTAGGAGTTGGTGATGGACAGGGAGGCCTGGCGTGCTGCAGTCCATGGGGTCACAAAGAGTCGGACATAACTGAGCAACTGAACTGAACTGAACTGATAAGCATTTCAGGATTACAACTTTATGTATAGAAAAAAGATCAGAAATAACTATGTGAGCATGTGTGTGTATTTTGGATGATGAATGTTATTTCCCTTGTGTTAAAGTTTAAAATTTTTTTCAATAAATATGCAGATGTGTGTGTGTACACACTCAGTCCTGTCTGATTCTTTACTACCCCATGGACTGTAGCCCACCAGGGTCTGCTGTCCATGGGATTCTCCAGGCAAGAATACTGGATTGGGTTGCCATTTCTTCCTCCAGCGGATCTTCCTGACCCAGTGATCAAACCCGAGTTTCTTTTGTCTCCTGCATTGACAGGGAGATTCTTTACCACTGAGTCACCTGGGAAGCCCTAATATGCAGATCAGTTTAGTTCAGTCACTCAGTTGTGTCTGACTCTTTGCGACCCCATGGACTGCAGCGCGCCAGGCTTCCCTGTCCTTCAACTCCCGGAGCTTGCTCAAACTCATGTACATTGAGTAAGTGATGCCATCCAACCATCTCATCCTCTGTCGTCCCCTTCTCCTCTTGCCTTTGGTCTTTCCCAGCATCAGGATCTTTTCCTAATGAGTCAGTTCTTTGTATCCGGTGGCCAAAGTATTGGAGCTTCAGCTTCAGCATCAGTTCTTCCAATGAATATTCAGGACTGATTTCCTTTAGGATTGACTGGTTTGATCTCTTTGCTGTCGAAGGGGCTCTCAAGAGTCTTCTCCAACATCACAGTTCAAAAACATCAATTCTTCAGCACTCAGCTTTCTTTATAGTCCAACTTTCACACCCATATGTGACTACTGGAAAAACCATAGCTTTGACTAGATGGACCTTTGTTGGCAAAGTAATGTCTTTGCTTTTTAATATGCTGTCTAGGTTGGTCATAGCTTTTCTTCCAAGGAACAAGCATCTTTTAATTTCATGGCTGTGTTCATCATCTGCAGTGATTTTGGAGCCCCAAAAAATTAAGTTTGTCACTGTTCATTGTTGCCCCATCTATTTGCCATGAAGTGATTGGACTGGATTCCATAACATTAGTTTTCTGAATGTTGAGTTTTAAGTCAGCTTTTTTACTCTCCTCTTTCACTGTCATCAAGAGACTCTTTAGTTCTTCTTCACTCTCTGCCATAAGGGTGGTGTCATCTGTGTATTGAAGGTTATTGATATTTCTCATGGCAGTCCTGATTTCAGCTTGTGCTTCATCCAGTCTGGCATATTGCATGATGTACTCTGCATATAAGTTAAATAAGTAAGGTGACAGTATACAGCCTTGATGTGCTCCTTTCCCAATTTGAAACCAGTCCATTGTTCCATGTCTGGTTCTAACTGTTGCTTCTTGACCTGCATACAGACTCCTCAGGAGGCAGGTAAGTTGGTCTGGTATTCCTATCTCCTGAAGAATTTTCTGCAGTTTATTTTGATCCACACACTCAAAGGCTTTAGCATAGTCAATGAAGCAGAAATCGATGTTCTTCTGGAATTCTCTTGCTTTTCCCATGATTCAAAGAATGTTGGCAATTTGATCTCTGGTTCCACTGCCTTTTCTAAATCCACCTTGAACATCTGAAAGTTCTCCATTCATGTACTGTTGAAACCTAGCTTGGGGAATTTTGAGCATTACTTTGCTAGTGTGTGAGATGAGTGCAATTGTTCATTAGTTTGAATATTCTTTGGCATTGCCTTACTTTGGGATTGGAATGATAACTGACCTTTTCCAGTTCTGCGGCCACTGCTGAGTTTTCCAAATTTGCCGGCATATTGAGTGCAGCACTTTTACAGTGTCATCTTTTAGGATTTGAAATAGCTTAGCTGGAATTCCATCACCTCCTTTAGTTTTGTTCATAGTGATGCTTTCTAAGGGCCACTTGACTTCACACTCCAGGAAGTCTGGCTCTAGATGAGTGATCACACCATCATGGTTATCTGGATCATGAAGAACTTTTGTGGAGTTGTTCTATGTACTCTTGCTACCTCTTTTTAATATCGTCTGCTTCTTTTAGGTCCTTATCATTTCTGTTCTTATAGTGCCCATTTTTGCATGAAATGTTCCCTTGGTATCTCTAATTTTCTTGAAGAGATCTCTGGTCTTTGCCATCCAATTGTTTTCTTCTATTTCCTTGCACTTATCACTTAGGAAGGCTTTCTTATCTCTCCTTGCTATTCTTTGAAACTCTGCATTCAGATGGATATATCTTTCCTTTTCTCCTTTGCCTTTGGCTTCTCTTCTTTTCTCAGCTATTTGGAAGGCCTCCTCAGACAACCGTTCTTCTTGGGGATAGTATTACTTACATAATTGAAAAATATTTTAAAGAAGGAGAAACAGGAGAGTACCAACTCCAGTGTAATCCCACCAAGAATAACTCAGAGGCGGCGGGGGGAAGGGGTTGAGCCTGAGCTTTGGGGCAGGTCTGGGTCTCAGATGTGAGACTCTGGAGGGCACAAGAGTGAGGAAATGAGCCATCTCGAGCAGAAGTGATGATCATCCACCACCAACCCCCAAGACTACACACCACGGTTTCCCCAGAGACCTCCTCCAGGATATCCAGCCTCCTTCTGATACTTCTCTTTGGGTGTTTTCCTCACTGAGGTGTCAGCGTGTCCCAGGATTTCATTCATTCATCCATTCATTATTCAGCCAGTATTTACTGAGCACCAACTGTGTGCCCCAGTGCTTCATCCATGGAGTCAAGATGCAAGCATGCAGCCGTGTGAATCCAACCAGCAGGGTTGCGTCAGCACACCAGAGCTTTCCAGAGTTTCTCTCTTTCATTTTCTAAAAACAGATTTTTTTCTCCTCCTGGTCTGTGCTGCAGCCCCCTCAATTCCCTTGGGTGGGGAGGAAGTATTTTTGCCTGTTTTTGTTTTCACTCTTCTGGATGATGGCCCGAGTCAGGCTGGACACTGCAGGCAGCACAGGTTCTGGAGTGATGGTTGTCTATGAAGTGATGTTGTCTATGAAGTCTCCCCAAGTGGTGACTCCTCCTCCTGGGTCCACACCCCATGCGGAAGCCTGGCTGGTTTACTCTGAGTGACTCTTCAGCTCTGATCCACCTCTGCTTCTGCACCAGCCCTTTCTCTCCAGTTATGACACTTCCTGGCCTCTGGCTTCAACCTCACAGGCCACGTCTTTTCTGCTCTGGGCCTGGATCTGTTATCTCCCGTTTAATTTTTCTGTTATTATTGCCCTCTCCTCACAACACTGATGTGGCCCAAATGGACATGCATATTCATGGGTTCTCACACTCTGGTATGGCCTTAGAGTTTCAGGAAACAGTCTATTTCTTCAAAGGATCAAAGCCAGAGGTAAGTGGCCTCCTGATGCCGGGCCCTCCTTGGTGACCTTCTGCATTCTAGCTCCTGGCTTCGTGTCTGGCACACTGTGGGTGCCTGGTTTACACCTGGGGAAAGAGAGTGAAGACCAGTATGTATGTCCATGTGCGGCAGACTCAGGACAAAGAAAAAAATCAATGAAGTGTATTCATTGTTGTTGTTCAGTCACTCAGTTGTGTCCGACCCCGTGGACTGCAGCACACCAGGCCTCCCTATCCTTCACTATCTGCCAGAGTTTCCTGAGACTCATGTCCATTGACTCGATGATACCATCCAACCATCTCATCCTTTGTTCCTGCCTTCTCCTTCTGCTCTCAATCTTTCCCAGCATCAGGGTCCCTTCCAATGAGTCGGCTCTTTGCATCAGGTGGCCAAGTATTGGAGCTTTAGCATCAGTCCTTCCAACGGATGTTCAGGATTGATTTCCTTTAGGATTGACTGGTTTGATCTCCTTGCTCTCCGAGGAGAAACAGAATCAATAAGATGTATAAATACAGAAAGATTTACTGTAAGGAATTTGTAGGGTTGGCCAGCAGGCTGGAGACTTGGGGTGGAGTTACAGTTCAAGTCTGAAGACTGTTTGCTGGCAGAATTCCCTTTTCCTCAAGGAGATCAGACTTTCTCTATTAAGCTCTTCTGCTGACGAGTTCTGCTCACATAATGGAGGGTTATCTACTTCACGCACAGGCTACTAATTGAAATGTTCATCTCATCTAAAAATACCTTCACAGAAACATTGAGAATAATTTTTAAATTTATTTTTTATTAAGGTAACATTGATTTATAGCACTATATAAGTTTAATGTGTACAACATTAAATTTTCTACTTCTGTGTACAACTGTAGCATGCTCACCGCTAGAATGACGTTTGACCAAACATCTGGGTACTATGGCCTTGCCGAGTTGACACACACAATTAACCATCTCGAATATTATTGTTCGGTTTACTGTTTGCTCTTTAGGTAAGAGCACCAGGGCGGTAAGAATAACATGTGAAGTGGAAAATGTTGTGTTTCATAGACATGATCTCATTTGTTCTCCTTGGGAGGGACTTCCCAGCCTTGCAGAGAATTCTAAGACATTCCACGTGTGGTCCTAGTCCCCTCGGCGCTTCCAGTCAATAATTAATGGCAGCGAGTATGTAAGCATGCTGACAGCACCTCCTCTCTCATCTTTGCAGCTAATTCTTTTTATTTATTTATTTTGGCAGCACTTCACAGTGTGTGGGATCCTAGTTCCCCGACCAGGGATCGAACTGTGCCCACCTGCAGTGCCCACCTAAGGTGGAGTCTTAACCAACAGACAGCCAGGGAAATCCCTGCAGCTAATTCTTGATTCTCTATGTCAGCCGGGGTATTTTCCTTCCTGCTCCGCTCATCATGTTTACCCACACAACCCTGCCAATGCCTCAAACTAAAAACCAAGTACACCTAAATGCAAGGTGTGGTAGTTAAGTCACTAAGTTGCATCCGACTCTTTGCAACCCCATGGACTGTAGCCCACCAGGCTCCTCTCCATGGAATTCTCCAGGCAAGAATACTGGAGTGGGTTGCCATTTCCTTCTTCAGGGATCTTCCCAAGCCAAAGACTGAACCTGGGTCTCCTGTATCACAGGCAAATTCCTTACTGTCTGAGCCACCAGGGAAGCCTGCAGTAGCTAAAGTGCTCACTGAATAGCCTGTCTGGGCTGGAATCCCAGGCTGGCCGCATGGGCACAGCTTCACAGAGGCCATCTGCCTCCGTTGCAAGGACAATAGCACCTTCTTCTAGGCAGGAGGAAGTGAGATGCTGGGCAGGGTTGCACCTGGTACCTAGCTGGCAGTCGACACTCAGTAAGGGTCATTCTCCCTTCCAGACTTCCATGTTCAAAGGGGAGAATCTCACCAGTGACCCTGACCTAATCTTTCAGGTCCCATTTCCATCCCTTCTATCCCTCTATATAAAAATGTCATATTTTTAGCAGACAGCGTTCAGATTTTTTATCCTTCTCCTCCACCAGAATCCAAAAATAAGCTTGATGAGAGTATAAATTTGCTTATGGAGAGCAATAGAGAAAATAAACATTGCTTCAGAGAAACAATGTGTGACACCCCTGTGACAGGATGACTGTGAGGATACATACATGTGTATGTGCCAAGTCACTCAGTCATGTCTGACTCTTGGCAACCCTGTGGACTGTAGCCTGCCAGGCTCCTCTGTCCTCGGGATTCTCCAGGCAAGAATACTGGAGTGGGTTACCATGCCCTCCTCCAGGGGATCTTCCCCACCCAGGGACTGAACCTGCATCTCCTGTACCTTCTGCACGGCAGGCGGGTTCTTTACCGCTGAGCTACCAAGGAAGCCTGGTGAAGATATATAAATATATATAAAGGAAAACCATGTAAAGACACGCACACACACATGAAGAAAGAATGTGTGACTCCAAAGGTCAAACAGTGGAGTCCAGCCAGTGTGAATGGGCACTGCTCCTTCTGCCCCACTCACTGCAGCATGGAGTTTTAGGTTTTATGATTTGCTAGTTTGATAAGTGGAAGATGATTTCTTGATGCTTTAATCTGTATTTTTCCTCACTTCCAAAGTTGAATACTTTCTTCATATATTCATTTCCAACTTGTGAATTGCCTGATCATGGCTGTTCATTTTTTTAAAAGACTTTTTTTAAAGAGCAGTTTTTGGTACATAGCAAAGTTGAGAGGACATTACAGAGATGTCCTATATGCCCTCTACACCGACACATGTGCAGCTTCCCCCTTAGAGACCCCTCAGCAGAGGGTACCTTGTTACAACTGATAGCCTACATTGACACATGATAATCATTCAAAGTCTGTCATTTATATTTTACTCTTTGTGCTGTTCATTCTATGGGTTTGGATAAATGTATGACATGTATCTATTATTATACTCTCATGCAGAGTATTTTCACTGTCCTAGAACTCCTCTGTGCTCTGCCTGTTCATCCCTTCCCCCCTGCCCGCAGTGATCTTTTACTGTCTCCATAGCTTTACCTTTTCCAGAATGTCATAATCACCCAAATACATAGCCTTTTCAGATTGGCTTTTTTCACTTAGTAATATGCACTGAAATTAGCTCCATGTCTTTGATGGTTTGATAGCTCATCCCATTTTAGTTTTGAATACTATTCCATTGCCTGGATGGACCACAGTTTATTTATCCATTTGCCTACTGAAGGACATCTTGGTTGCTTACAAGTTTTGGCAGTTATGAACAAAGCTGCTGTAAATAGCTGTGTACAAATTTTTTTGTGTGAATATGTTTTCAACTCCTTTGAGTAAATACCAACGAGCACGATAATGGATTGAATGCTAAGAGTATGTTTAACTTTATAAGAAGCTGTCAAACTGCCTTCCAAAGTGGCTGTACCATTTTGCATTCAGCGATGCAATGGCATTCTAGTTGCTCCACATCCTCTTCAGCATTTGGTATTGTCACTGTCCCGGATTTTGACTATGCTGACAGGTATGCAGTAGCAGTACTGCACAATCCAGAAGTCACATTCCTTAGTGTGAGTTGCAACAAACTGGTGTGACTTAGCTGTTTAACATGCAGAGCCGATTCTTGCATCATCTTATACTCATGGAAACTTATTTACTGCAAATGTCTTTCTAAATCTACCTCACGTATACATTTTATGTATTACCTAAGTGATATATACCACTGCACACTGTTAAAGATAACTGAGTAAAGATATCCATTTGCTTAATCATTCCCAAATGTGAAGAGATTTCAGTTGTTTCACCCCTTTAATATCATGATGTGTGCAGCTGTCCTCTTCCATCTCAGCAGAGATGACTTTTTGTTTTTCAAATGTATCTGTTTCTTTGTGTGCATGTCTGTTTGTACACAGTCAGGCTTCTATTTGCTCACTTTTCTGTGTGTTTTTCTATGTTATTGTCTGAAAGAGGGTTTGCTGGATCAAGCAACACAGTCAGTTTTATGACTGTTATTAACTAGATTAAAAAAAAAGAATGGGGCAGTTTTTCCTGTCTCTTTGTAAACTTTTACTAAATAATATTTGTTGGTGAATTACTCATTTCTTTTAGAAGAAATCCCCACCCAGAACCTTCTGAGGTGAGGTCCAGGGTGAGTATTAAGGTCAGCCTTCCTGTTATGTGGACACACCAGTCCTGGGGTCTCCCAGATCTCCAGACCCACCAAACAGAGGAGTCTCATTTGAATTACATGAGAGGCCAGAGACCCTGCAGGGAAAAGTCTTACATAGACTGAGGTGAAAAGATTAATTTCCAATCACCTTTCTTTTCTGTGGCATAGTCCCATTTCCCCCGCCCCAATCTAGTCATTTTCACACCCTGGTGACACAGAGGTGACTCCAGCTTCATCTGTAGGTACCTCTCATACAGATAGATAATTCCATTATAAGTTTAGACCCTGCCCAGTTGTAAAAGGGATTTAGTGGCTAATTATGTTTGTTACCAGCAAAGTCCATTAACAATAATCGGGAAATAAAAATAGAATCTGAGTGATGAAATAAAGCCTAACCTTGTTTCTAGACTGAGTCTAGTCCCCTGGCTCCCAGGGCACTGTGTGCAGAAGCCTAGAGCTGGACAACTCAGAACAGGGTTCCTGGTGCACAATGGTGGTGACGCCGCCTCAGCTCAGGAACCTGTGGAGAAGCTCCGCCCCCAACTCTGAGTTGCCATGGCGGGCCGTGTGCAAAGATGCTGCACCCGGCACTGCCATCTGGAGCGAGGGCAGCAGCTGTGCCTGGATGCCCGAGAGAACCCCTCCCCCTCCCCCCAAAGCAGCCCAGCCCTGCTGTAGGCAGAGCGGGTGTTCTGGAGCATGACCTCCCATCTCTCCATGTTTTGATTGAAGAGTTAACCTTTTCTTTGCTTCTGAACTGAATCTGGCTTCAGTTCTACTGGCTCCAAGGATACTGGGCAGGACCCTCACAGGGGACAGGAAGGCAAGTGAGCTGCTGAGTCAATGCTAGAGAGCCGTGAGTAGAGCACGTGCAAGCCCAGGCAGAGACCTCCCTGGAAGGTAGCAGCTGAGCACATTTTTGGAGATTGATGGGTTCTACCAGCAGGCAGAGAAGAGGCTGGTTTTGGCGCAGCGTTATCACAAGATGTACTTAAGAGTTTAATTGCAGCTTGTAGGTGCCACCGAGGACTTCACAGCAGCAGAAAAGCATAAATTCAAATTAGCCCAACGACCTTTTGGTTTACAAAGATTTCACGGGAAACTTTTGCCTATTCCATCTTTTAAAAATTTGATAAGCCCTCAGTTACATACCTTTGGATTTTTATCTCTGCTTAAGTTACGTCAGAACCTCTTTGCATTTGCAGAGAATTCCAGAGAAGTCAGGCTGGGCCCTTCTGACAGTTATCCTAGAGTATGATAAACACATTCCTAGGGAACATTATACCTTTAACAAGTGGAGACCTGCCCTGGACAGACACTCCCCAAATGCGTCTGGGAGCAGCCACTGTCTCTCCTGTCCGGGAGAGCCTGGTGCATCACTTTGGGGTGGCTCCTGGGACCAGGGTTTGCTCGAGGCCAGTTCTTAAGCCCCCAAGGATGACTTGGCCCGGGAGAGGGTATAAATCCATGATGGTGGTCCACAAAGTGTTGGCACTTTGTGAAGTGCTCGCCTGGTCAGAATGAGACATGAGTGAGGAGATTTTAACGGGGTGAGTGTGGGGAGAATAAAACAGGTGGGTGATTCTCAGGGGGAAAGCCCAGATGAGCGACTACTAGGGGGGAACCCAGAAACCACATAAGCATGGCAGACACCTAGGCCAGTGCAGAAGCGAGAGGAATGGGAGGAATGAAAGAAGAACCGGGCATCGGATGAGAAATTCTGCCAGGCCACTTGTCTGGGGTGGTCCTGCCCTTAGGGACCTATAGCAGTGTTAATGGAAAAGCCTCCCACCCTGGTTTGGCTAACTTTCAGGAAGTGAGAACTGGTGTGGTTGACTTTGGGGAAGTGAGACGCAAGGCCAAAGGGAAGCACTAGGACGTGGAGATTCAAGTTGTTCTGCCGGGGATGTGAGGTGGCCTTGCCAGAGCTGCATGACCACAGCCGCTCTGCGGCTGTGTGGCGCTTGTCCTCTGCTCAGAGGATCTGAAGACAGGAGGCCCAGTGCCCAGTGCTGGGAGACTCTGGGCAGGCCTCTTTTCATCCTGTCCTTGCCTTAGATACTAAACCAAGGACAGGTATCGATACAATAATCTCCTCGCTGAATAAGACCTGTATTTCATCCATGGCTACTTTTTGAACAATTTAGTCCTGATTTATGTGAGTGGGTAATCCTCCAAGCCTGCCCAAGCCAGGGGAAGCTACTGCCCTGGGGGATTCACTGCCAACTGTCAGCGCTTTTCTTTGAGAGAAGGGCACTATTTTGACTCTGGCCTTTTAGAATTTCTCTCTGGAGGTCGTGATTGGACGTTCCCACAGTATGGGGTCACCTGGCTGGTGGGCAGCTTCAACGTGGCAGCACTAGGAGCAAAACCCAGATAATTAAGGTGGGGCGGTGGTTCACTGGAGAACTGCAACGTCAGGACAGAGGCCTGAGAGTTTGGTTAGGGGATACAGTTTAAAGAAAGTTGTTTCCAATCTGAAATGCCACACCTAACTCAAGTACCTATGTCCAAAAGGCTGACATTTCTGTAGTGGATGAGGTGTGTGCACCACTGTGGAGACAAGCCCGCACAACCCCAATCCCACCTTGGAAGGATGCAAAAGGTCCGCCAAGCCGCCTGTTTCTAGCCGGGGGTCTGAGGCCGGAGGTCTGACCCCAAGCTGCAGCATTGTCTGTACCCTGCACAGCAGCTTCCTGCCTACAATGCGCTTCCCTTTTCAGACGGGGACCAGCCTGATTTGGGGGTAGGAATAGGCCTTTGCTTCTAGAATCACTTCCGATGACATATGGAAAAGCGAACATGGGGCTGAGACTGGTAAGCGACCTGGGGGTACACTGAAGCCACCTCCCCACCGCACGAGGAACTGCGGGAGAGGCGGGCTGCATGATCAGACCCTCCTTCCGTCCGACTGCCTGTGTCCAGTGCGTTTAGGCTTCAAAGTGCTCCCCGCAGATCCCGGGTGGACAACATCCCCTTTACCGAGGGGGATGCAGTGTCCAGTCGTGGGCCCCCGCCTCCGCGGGCCGCACCGGTCCTCCCTCCACCCCGTGGGCTGCGAGCCGGGGGCCGGGGGTGGGGTAAGCTCTCTGGGGAGCCGGGTCCGAGGCCGGGCTGGCCGGAAGGAGGAGGCCGGGTGCCAGGACGCCAGCGGCACGCGGGCGGGGGCCGGGGGCTCACGCCGACAGGGGCGGTCCTGGGAGCCTGCCGGCGAGGTTCCCCGCACCCCCGGGAGGAGCCGGCGGCGGCCACGTGACCCTCGGCGCGGCCAGAGGCCCAGAAATAGCAGCAGCCGTGGATCCGCCCGCGGGCGGCGCGAGGGGAGGCGGGGACCGCAGGAGCCGGCTGGCGGGGCGCGGAGCGTGGCGGCCCCAGAGGATGCGGAGCCCCTGCCTGGCCCGGCCCCGAGCTCATGATGGCCATCCGAGAGCTCAAAGTGTGTCTTCTCGGGGTGAGTCCTGCGCCCCTGGGGCCGCACGCCCCCCCTCCCCCCAGCGCCCTCTTAGTCACCCTCCTCCCTGCGCCCTCCTCGTCCCCGCTTCCCCGCGCCCCCTTTTCTTCAACTTCCCCCGCCCTGCCCCCCAACCAGCACCCCCACACACACGACGTCCGTGCGCCCCCGTGTCCCCTGCGCGCACCCCCCTCGCCGGCCCGCTCCCTGTCCCGGCCCCGCCGGGTCCGGTCCGAGCCTCTCGGGTGCTTCCTGGCTCGTCCCCTCGCCGCGCCCGCGTTCCCGGAGCCCTCGTCCACTCGGGCCGCGTCGGGCCGGGGACCCCTCCGCGGTGACACCATGCCAGGACCCCGCCTCCGTGGGCTTTCTCCTTCGCCTTTAATAATTTCCTTCCGGCGGAAACTTTAAGTTACTCAGCCAAGGCGCGGAATCCTTTTGCCTCCTGGGGGCAATTAGTTTATTTACTTTTTTAAAAAAGAAAACAAAACTCAACCCCGGGTGAAAAAATGCGCGAGGGGACGACCTGGCTGGAACGTAGAGGGAGAACGCACCGTAGAAAACTTTTCGTGCTTCGGATCAGGGCAGGACGACAGAGTCCTCCCCTGTCCCCACTTCCCCTCCCGAAGTGGGTCCTTCTGAGCCCAAAGAAATGTGGAAGAAGCCGGAAACAAAGGCAGACACAAACTCCCCAGTGGTGCTGACCTGCCCCCGGGGAGTGCTCAGGGAATTCAGCTGGCGTTTTGGATCGCTGGCTCCTGGGTACCCACACCACATTCCGGAATTGCTTCTTTGGGAAGAGCTGGTTTTCAGCCCTGGTTTTAGCAGCTTTTGGCACAGACGCCTAGTGTTCAGCCCTTGGCAGTTCTGGTCTCCCAAGAAAACAGTTTCCGAAAAAAGCAGCAAAGGTTGGACCGGCTCTGTTTATATCAAAGCAGTGCTAACTGGTCTGTCAAGAGGGGTGTGCAGAAGCAGATAAAGAAGCAATGGTTCTAGGTTAGGGCCGGATTGCCCCGGACCCTGAGGCTGGGAAAGATTGAGGGCAGGAGGAGAAGGGGGTAACAGAGGATGAGATGGTTGGATGGCATCACTGACTCGGTATGAGTTTGAGCAAATTCCAAGAGATGGTGAACACAGGGAAGCCTGGCGTACTGCAGTCCATGGGGTCACAAAGAGTGGGACACGACTGAGGGACTGAACAGCAACAACAAGGGGCTGTCTGGACTCCCTGGAGGCCCTCCTGGAATGTGGGGAGGTCTGGCCTCACTGTCCTTTGCTAAAGTCCCATTTACACTAGGTTGTCTGGTTGGCCTTGGTCTCCTGATTCATCCAGGGGCGTCAGGCAGAGGCCCTCCCTCCTCTGTGCCTGCCCTGGTGTTGGGTCACAGCCTGGATCTGGTGGATGCTGTCCCGGCCTCCCTCAATTGACCTTTGTCAGAGTTGAGGGGTAGGTGTCACCTACTGCCGGACTCTCTAACATAAGCCAGACACAAATTCCAGGAATCTCGTGTTTTCCTCCTGAGGAGTCATTTCAGCCTCCAGGAAGCGCTTCAAAGACTCAGAAGATCGGGTCCCCAGGAACCAAGAGGCAACTTTGACGTGTATTGTGTGTGTCAGGGTTGGCCTTGTGAATAAATAAAGTCAGAAATTATATGCTTGTCCCAGCACATGAATTATGTTCAATTTTTTTGCTTATAGCTAAGTCTGTTTCCTCCTACAATCAGGTAGGGAAAGCCCTGATCCGAAGCAGCAAGCCTGGGTTCTTATGCTGTCCTGCTCACTGGCTGTGCAGTTCTGGAAAAGTATCTTGATCACAGTGTCTGTGAAATGGACGTGATAACATTTTCCCGTTTAAGGCAGAGGACTAGAGCAGACAATCTCCTAAGATACACAGTGCCATTTCTTGCTACCCTGTGACTCCAGGATGATTATTAGCAAGCCTGGGAGATGAGAAAGCTGGGGGAAGCCCCTGCACTTCTGTTTGCCTTGTCTCTAAGGATGGAATGCACTTGTTCAGTGGCTTCCAGGAGACAATGCCTCTCCTTGTGTGCTGGTCCTTTGCAGAGGCCCAGAGGTAGGAGGCTGGGTTTGAAAGAAAAGAACAGCCCCACAGTTCAGGAAGATAAATCTGAGCAGATGAAGACTTTGAAGTTTCAATCCCATCATACTGTATCTGTGGACTTCTTTTTTTGAGAGGCTCTAGGTTTTATTCTTGTTCAGATCAGAAGCCATTTATTTGAAATCTTGGAAAGGGCCATTGCTCTTATTATCACACTGAGTAATGTTTCTGAAGTCCCCCGGTTTGGCTGGTACATCCTGTGTGCGTGGCAGCTAGATTCTCAGCTGCTTCTCAAGCAGGGAGATGCTCTGGGTGAGATGGCACTGGTGGTGATGGTGGTTTAGTCACTAAGTCCTGTCTGGCTCTTTTGTGACCCCATGGACTGTAGCCCGCCAGGCTTCTCTGTCCATGGATTTCACAGGCAAGAATACTGGAGTGTGCTGCCATTTCCTCCTTCAGGGGGTCTTCCCTACCCAGGGATTGAACCCATGTCTCCTGAATTGCAGACAGATTCTTTTATTGCTGAGCCCCTAGGGAAGCCCTGAGATCGCACTGGGTGTGGCCAAAGCCAATCTAACTGCTGGTTTGCTCTCTTGGCAGATCCACAGGGGAGAGAATCCTGTGGATCCGCCCCTGGAAAAGAAATTCAGTGCCAAGCTCACGGTCCTCTCAGAATTTTAACAGGAGCCCTGGTTCCTCTCTTCTTTGTATGGGAGGCCTGTCTTTTGTGGATGAAGTCTTGCATGTAGTCAACACTCAGCTTCCTATTTTCAGCCACTGCCACACCTTCCTGAAATCTCAAGCCCTTGCAGCCACGCCCACTGCCAGCATCACTGTCTGTCAGTCCAATTGAGCAGGTGATGGGAGTGGGACCATTAAGCTGCTGCCTTGCTGGCTCACCCAAGAGGCAGAGGGACAGGTCCTTTAGTGCCCCGTGATTGTCTCTGGCACTCAGCGATCACTGGGCGACCTGTTTCCCACTTAAGGCTGTGGTTGTGGTCAGCTTGGGTGGTGCAGGCGTACCCTCCTCTGAGCTAAAGGTCCCCACGTGGGTGAAGATTCCTGTCCCGAGGGTCACTTGCAGCAGGTGGCAGCGTGGTGTGCCAGGTGGCATGCACCTGTGCCTTTCAGAACCCTGCTGTTAGGCCCTGGGGTTCAGAACCCTGATCTCACTTCTCTTGGTGCGTGCTCCCACATGGAACCACAGCCATCTGTGGAGCATTCCCCGAATGCTTTGTGCTCTTGGGAAAACGAAGGACCGAGAGCGTGGGGTTTATTTAGGCTACCTGTTAGAAATTCTTGGCTCTTGTTGTTTCCATGGGAGGACTTGGGCATATTTCTCCCATGCCTTCATGAGTGCCCTTCCCTGGGATAAGCTGTCTTGGGATCGAGCTGGGCAGCAGACTGTCCAGGTTGGACTCTTAGGACCCATGAATCTCACTCTTGCCAATTAAAGTGCCAGTCTTCCCGCTTTGTGAATCTCAGTTAGTATTATGAAACACGTAGCTAAAAAACAACTCCATTAAAAACAGCAAAGTATGTTTTAAAAAAAACTAACAAAAACAATATTGAGGCAGCAGCTGTTCCAACCCCAAAAGTGGAAAGCGTCCCAGTTTGCGTTTTTAACACACATCACCACGTGGCAAAAAGCAGGAGGGGAGAGAGAGAGAGAAAGAGGAGGGGAAGGAGGAGTAGGGCCAGGGGAGGGGGAGAGGCGTTTCTTTTCTTTTATTATTTCCTCTGGGTGTGCACGCTTAAAAACTGCTTCCGAATGGAATCCCAAAGAGATTTATATCTGGACTTCAGTTGTCTTGACGACAGTTTAGAGATTTCTGCCACTTCCTCTGCAGCCGTCAGGGGCCTGGTGAGCCCTCTCCTCTGGCCTCTGTTCGAAGAGCAGGCAAGTCCCTGGGATTCGCTGTGACATCTGGGCGGTGAGGACTTTACCAGAGAGGGCTGAGGGGTCCCTGGGGGCACCAGAACCCATGATGCCTCTCACAAGAAGCAGATCAGCCTGAGCTGTGGACCCTGGCCTGGCTGGTCTGGGTGAGGGTGAGCACCCATTACTGACAGTGTTCTGTAAGGTGATGTGAACGTGTGGGGTCCTCTCGGAAGGAGCGCATGCATAGCATGGGGAGGAGCCGCCATCAGCATTGTCTAAATCTGAGGTTCTGTTGGTGGTGCTGGTGCTAAGCTGTTCAGTCGTGTCTGACTCTTTGCAACCCCCATGGACTGTAGCCCATGAGGCTCCTCTGTCCATGGAATTCTCTAGGCAAGAATACTGGAGTGGGTTGCCATTCCCTTCTTCAGGGGATCTTCCAGACCAGGGATCAAACCCGAGTCTCCTGCATTATAGGCAGACTCTTTACCATCTGAGCCACCAGGGAAACCTACACGTTAAGGTACTAGGACGTGAGGAGATTTGAGCTCAGGCGTTAGAAAAGGTCTTCAAGTTCACTTGTGTCCGTCGGGTTAGACTAATGTCTAACTTACTCCACTTCCTTTTGTCTGAGTTTATATAATTTGTCACATGTGTTTGAGATTGGAATAGGCTTTCCTTCCCTCGGGCTTCCCTGGTGGCTCAGAGCGCTGGTTAAGAATCCGTCTGCAGTGCTGGAGACCTGGGTTTGGTCCCTGGGTTGGGAAGATCCCCTGGAGAAAGGAACAGCTACCCACTCCAGTGGGTACTAGGGGTGAGTGAGATGCTGAGCTCACCCGCCCACCTGCCCAGTTCTCCTCAGGGCTCCAGGCCCGGTCTTTTTCCATGAGCACTGACCACCTCCTAACAGACCAGATGATTTATTTTCCTCACTTGAGTGCTAAAGCTGCTGAGAGTCGCGGGTGTCCTCAGGAGTTTGTTGGCAGAAATACAGAAAAGTGGGATTTAACATCAGGGTCCCCTGGAGAGCTTCTCCCCGCAGAACCTCCAGGAGTCTTTTCTGATCAGTTTCCTTGCTCCTGAGGCCCAGCCTTCTCGCAGTTCTCTGGAGGTCACCACTGCGCCTTCTGCTTACTCCAGATCTAACCCAGAATGCAGCCTGGGCCACTTTCAGTCTTCATGGAGGCATCCGGATGACTCGGGCTGGTAGAATCCAGGGGAGGTCACATCCCTCCTGCTTTCTTTCCTTTGAGCAAGATCTAGGGAGCTGGATCCCTTTGTATCAATGGTCTGTGTTCTTCTAGAAGAAACAGACACCTGAGTTTTCCAGAATAACTTCCTTTCTGCTCTCATGGAGTCGCTAGTCTAATGAGGACATGCAGATGAGATGCCCGGTCCTGAAAAGTGCCTCTTCACCAGCCAGCCCTGGAAGGGGAGGAGAAAGAAGGGATGGAGGGGGAGGAGAAGATAAGAGGAAAGAAGTATGAGTGAGGGAGTAAGAGGATGAAGACCTAGGCTTACGCGTGTGCGCGCGCACACACACACACTGTCACATAACATTTGCTCTCTGCTGGCAAGAGAAGAGAGCAAAGCCTTTCTTGTTCTCCTCCCTCCCTTTCTTATCAAACAACTGGCCAGGGCATTTACATTTATAGCAAGCTTAATTAAGAAGTCGTTCTTTGTGTGTTTTTGAAGAACATCTCAGCATCAAAGCTAAATACTTCACAGATCCCTTTCATTTTAGGAGCTAAGATACTTTCTAAACTTTTTCATAACAACCTTCTGAAAAGCTACTTTTTTTTTGTTCATTGTCTGAGTTCGTCTTCATTGAATTTTGAATCTAATGATGAGGTTGGGGAGGGATTAGGGGTGAGATGGCAGAGATGGTGTCCTCACCAGGATGATGCCTTCAACCTCGTCTCTTTATAGGACATGGAACTGTACTGCCTTGCCCCGGTCTTGTTGCCTCGGGTGCAATGGAAATCCCGCAGCTGTGAAGACAGCATCCCACCTGACCTCCTGCATCTCACGGCCACCTCCTGGTGGTTCTTCTCTCCCTGTCTTTTATGTTCAGATGACGCCTTCATTTTATGATCAGCATCCAGCCCTCTGTCCTGCCCCCTGGTTTTCTCTGTGCTTTTCAGCCCCACAGTCTTCCGTTGTGTTTCCTTATTCTGTCCACTTCTCATGGGTTAATCTCAGTCTGTCCTTTAAAGAGACACCAGGGCTGGGCTCTTAGAGGAAAATGTTTCTGACTCTGCTTTCCAACCCTCTGAGCAGGGGGGTGTGCTGAATCCCAGCGAGTGACCTTTTCTTCCGCTGCCATTACAGACCAGAAACCCAGCCAGCTCACCCTGTGGGGAGTAACGCAGGCATTTCATGAGGCTTCTTGTTTTAGTTTTTTAAAAGGGATCTATATAAAGTAAATGGGGATTTCACTAATGGAAGAGTGCTGTGGGGATGAACAGAGACCCTTACAGGTGTGTGCATGTAGGCAGGTATGAGGACTTGCCACAGAGCTGGGGTGCTGAGGGAGGCCCTGTCCCTGGGTTTCCAGCCCAGCAGGGTCCTTGGGCTGGTAGAACTGGAAGGGGGAGGTGAAGTAACAGCACCAAGCGACCCCTGGGATGTCACATGACGTCATGTCACATGACACCCAATTGCCAGGTAAGGGAGTGGAGCTTGTAGGGCCTTAAAAGGGCCTCAGAAGCACAGCCCAGAAAATATTTTTTTTTAAAAAAAGACATCGCTTTAAAAAGATGGAGTGTGTTATTTCTAGATCTCCATCTCAGGTTAGGTTAATCTTAGTAAGATAACTAGTAGAATCTTTTTTCAATAAGAATAGAAATATTTTTGAAACTCTTGCTAAAGTTATAATTTATGATTTGAACATGTTGCTGCTCTTGATGTGAATTGCATGTTTGTGCATTTTACCCCTGTCAGCCCTGTGCTTCCAATTTGTTAATGATAATTATTGTGTCACAACTAACCACATGCACACCCTTAGTCTTGCTTGTGAGCAGTGTATTTACAGATGCTCTGCTGGTGTCTTCTCTGTATGTCCTTGACTTCTTCGTTATTAAAATTATCCATGGGTAGAAGAAAAACAGTAATTATAAACTTACAAGCACCATAATAATTTGCAGTTGCCCTCAGCCCTGATCACAACAACAGCGACATCAGTAACATTTGAGGAAGATTGAACACAGGCCTGGAATTGAAGCCAAAATTTACTCTGTTCTTTCTCAGGCAGGAAAGTGCTTTGAGAGAGTTGCGTTGAAATAAACACATTACCCTGTGTAAACTAGCTAGCTAGTGGGAAGTTGCTGTATAACACAGGGAGCTCAGCCTGGTGCTCTGGGACAACTTGGCGGGGTGGGATGGGATGGGAGGTAGGAGGGAGGTTCAAGAGGGAGGGGAACACATGTAAACCTGTGGCTGATTCATGTTGTTGTATGGCAGAAACGAACACAACATGGTAAAGCAATTGTCCTCCAATTCAAAATAAATTTAAAAATTTAAAAAAAGGAAAAAAAGAAAAAGGAAAGCACTTCAGAGTGCCTTGGATGAAGAAGGAGGTCTTGAAATTACTCTAGTTTATGAGTATTTCTGTAATCAGGACAGCTGACATGTACCGAGGGTAACTCACATGCCAGACACCGTGCTGAGTGTTTTGGCTTTCTGTTGCTTTGTGACAGACCGCCCCAAACTTAGTGCTTAAAACAACAATTTGTTGTTCCTCCTCACCGACTGCTCTGGGAGCTGACTGGGCTCAGATGGGCAGTCCTTGCTCAGATGGTGGCCGGGGCTGGGGCCGAAGTTGCAGTCGCTTGGGATGGGCTGGCTGCCCCCGCTGGGTGACCAGACATCTGTCTTCACGTGGCTTCTCCATGCCGTCACGTGGGCTTCTTCACAGTGTGGAGTCTCAGGGCTGTCAGACTGCCTCTACGGTGGCTTGCCATCTCCAGAGAAGGAGTTGTAAACTCAGGTTTTCATGCATGACACACAGTGAGTCCAAACAAACTGAAATGTCAGAGTTTGCAGCAGAGAAAGGGGTATTGCAGAACTGAGCAAGGAGAACAAACAGCTCATGCTCAAAAACGTCTGAACTCCTCAATGGTTTGGGGGAAGAGTTTTATAGGAAAATTTGGGTAAGGGCAGGAAGCAGGTTGTGTTCCAGGAATCTTGTGCTCAGTCTGAAGTTAGCATCCTCCACCTGGGTGAGAGGATTTTGAGCATGACCTTGCTAGCATGTGAAATGAGCGGTAATTTGAACATCTGGCAATACTTTGGCCACTTGATGCGAAGAGCCAACTCATTGGAAAAGATCCTGATGCTGGGAAAGACAGAAGGCAAGAGGAGAAGGGGGCGACAGAGGATGAGATGGTTGGATAACATCACCGACTCAGTGGACGTGAGTTTGAGGAAGCTCCGGGAGATGGTGAAGGACATTGAAGCCTGGCGTGGTGTGGTCCATGGGGTCACAAAGAGTCGGACACAACTGAGCAACTGAACAACAACAACAACATGGATGGAGGCCTTAGTTCCTGCAGAAGAGCTCAGAGATATTTCCTGTGCATCCCTGGAGGGGGAACCAGGACCCTGCCCAAGCTGCACTGCCATTTCCTGTGTGCTTTCCTTTTGTTTCTGCATCTCCTCCCTTCCACAATTAGAAACTGCTTGAGTCTGCCCTTTGGAACTCGAGGAAGGTCTAGGAGGCCGAAGCCTTTTTCCTACAAACAAGAAACGGGGGACAAAGAAAGGCTTTTGTGCCCACGTGGGCCCCACAAGGTCCTGCTTGGTTTCTGTTCCATGAGCTTTGGGTGGATGCTAACAGGCTCCTTGCTCATAGGTCACAGAATGTCATTTCTGTCACATTTCACTGATCGGGTCAGACGGCCAGCCCAGAAGCAAAGGGAGGATTAGACTCCATCTCTTTTTCAGTCTGTTGGACTGCATGAGCGTTTCACCCATATCATGCATTAAAGGAAACTGAAGCTCGGGGCCAGGTAACAGCACAAAGACTCCCAGCTGATAATAATAATAATAATAAGTGAGCTTTCGAGGATTACAACCAGCTCCACATGACCCTGGAACCAGCGGATGCAGCCTCTTTGCTGGGCTGAAGACTTTCTCAGTCGCAAATTACTTGTTCAGACTGGCATGTGGCACAGTAGAATGGGGTCACAAAAATAAAGAAATAAAATAATGCATCAAATTGAACCAGGTTTGAAGTACTTCCCTGGATAAGAAAGTGAAAGTGTTAGTTATTCAGTTGGGTCCGACTCTGGGCGAGCCTATGGAGTGAGTATCCTCCCTGAAAGAAAAGGCAGATACCCTCAGTGTCAGGGTTCTGGTCAGGGTTGGGGAGGTGAGATGACTGGCCTGAATGAGCTGTGAAGACGTGAAGTGGTGTCTGCAGGGAGGCCGGGACACATGCAGGACACACCGTGCTTGCGACAGTGACGCCGGCCCGCCCTGGGTTCCCTCAGCGCCTCGCAGGGGCAAACACCTGCATGCAGAGCTGTTGCCTTCAGCCTTGGGTCAGCCCTGTGTGGCAGCCCCTGCCTGCGTTTTGTGGTGTGAGATGAGCTTTGGTAGGTCCCAGGCATCCCAGACATCACAGGGCTGTGTGTGCAGAGGGACCTTGGGCTCAGCTTTGTCCGTTGCTCTTTTTCCAGCTCGTGTTCAGGAAGCCCTGGATTCCAGGCCTTTTTTTTTCTTCACTCCCTCAGGGGATATGTGTTAAGTGCTATAATTGTTTCAGAAAGTGTTGGTTCGCAAACTGTGATCAACCTGCTGGATGGTGGAGCTGTAGGCATTAGGAGTTTCTAGGGCTGCAATTCAACTGTCTTCACAGCTAGATGGGCCTCCTGCCAGCTGAGCACTGTGGACGCTGGGTCACCCTCGGGTCGGCAGATGTGGCTTGCTCTAGCTTTGTCACGTCCTGGCTCAGTTCCCCTGGGAGATCACATAGCTACTGGGGTCCAGATTCCTGCTTTGTAAACTGCTGGCAGTTTGCACAGACAACCCCTCTGACTCGGCCTGGGGTGTCATGTTGAAAAATTCTCTTACCTCTTCTTCCAAAAACCATTTTACATCCTGATAATCTTGAGGCTTAAGAGAGTCTAAGTAGGTTCTTTGCACAAGAGGATCTCTAATTAAGTTTTATTTAATCTGCTTAGCCATGGGATCTGGCAAGGCATAGGTGATAAGTAATAGCTTTTGATTTACTGTGTGATATTGTCATTCTTTTCATGAATTTGACCCAAATTGTAACATACTCTTTAATTTAAAAAAAAAAATTTGACATTAACACTGAATAAGTTTAAGGTGCGAGCTCAGTTGCTCTGCTGAGTCCAACTCTTTGCGACCCCGTGGACTGTAGCCCACCAGGCTCCTCTGTCCATGGGATTTTCCAGGCAAGAGTACTGGAGTGGGTTGCCGTTTCCTCTTCCAGGGGATCTTCCTGACCCAGAGATTGAACCCGAGTCTTCTGCATCTCCTGCCTTAGCAGGCAAATTCTTTACCACTGAGTTTAAGGTTAGGTGTGTATACGCTTATGTGTTGTATTATGATTGCTGATGTAGTCATATTTGTCACATTGCATAATTATAGTACAATTTTTGTCTATATTCATCATACTGTGCCTTAAATCTCAATGGCTTATTCACTACTTGTTACAACTTTGTGCCCTTAACAATAGCAGTCTTACCCCTGCCCCCCTGCTGAAGCCCCATCCCCTGGTTACCACCATTTTACTGTCTGTTTTTTATAGGTTTAACTTTTTCAGGTTTAACATTTAAGTGGTAGCACCCAGTACTAGTCTTTCTCTGACTTATCTCACATAGCGTCATGTGCTCAAGGTCCATCCATGTGGTCACAGATGAGAGGATGTTTTCCTTCCTCAAGGCTGAATAATACTCTTTCATCTGTTTGTACTACATCCCTTTTATCCATTCATTCGTTGATGAGCGTTTGGATTGTTTCCATATCTGGGCTCTTGTGAATGATACTGTGGTTAACATGGGGTGCAGATATTTCGTTGAAATCCTGTGTTCATTTCCTTCAGGTATAAGCCCAGACATGGAATTACTAGAGCATATTTTAGATCTATTTTTAATTTTTTGAGGAACCTCAATATTGTTTTCCATAGTGTTGGACCAATTTACATTCCCACCACAGAGCACAAGGGTTCCCTTTTTACCACATTTTCACTACAACCTGTTGTCTCTTGTCTTTTTGGTGATGGCCATTCTAACAGGTGTAAGGTGATATCTCATGGCGATGTAACATGTTCTTTATATTTTTGTACTGAAATGTAAAGTTCTTGTGAAAAAGCTCACAGGTCTTATGGTGCACAATGGATTTTTACAAATTAAATGTCCAGATCTAAGAGTAGAATATTCCTGGGAATTCCCTGGAGGCCTAATCGCTAGGATTCTGTGCTTCCATTGCCTGGGACCCAGGTTCAATCCATGATCAGGGGACTAAGATCTCACAAACTATGCTGCTGCTGCTAAGTCGCTTCAGTCGTGTCCGACTCTGTGCCACCCCATAGATGGCAGCCCACCAGGCTTCCCCATCCCTAAGATTCTTCAGGCAAGAACACTGGAGTGGGTTGCCATTTGAGGCATAGCCAAAAAAAATTAAAAACCAGAATATTCCCAGTAAGTGTTTATGAATGATTTTCTGCACCTTTACCAACACTGAATATCATCAAAACTTTTTATCTTTGCTGATATTATAGATAAAAGATGATCAGTTCAGTGCAGTCGTGTCCGACTCTTTGCGAGCCCATGAATTGCAGCACGCCAGGCCTCTCTGTCCATCACCAACTCCCGGAGTTCACTCAGACTCATGTCCATCGAGTCAATGATGCCATCCAGCCATCTCATCCTCTGTCGTCCCCTTTTCCTCCTGCCCCCAATCCCTCCCAGCATCAAAGTCTTGTCCAGTGAGTCAACTCTTCGCATGAGGTGGCCAAAGTACTGGAGTTTCAGCTTTAGCATCATTCCTTCCAGAGAAATCCCAGGGCTGATCTCCTTCAGAATGGACTGGTTGGATCTCCTTGCAGTCCACCTGTTCTAATTTGATTTCTTTAATTATGGATGACTCTGAGCATCTTTTTATGTTTATTGACTAGCTATATTTCTTGTTACCTACACATTCACATCATTTACCTAATTTTTATTGGGTTATTTTTCTTTCTGACTTGTGAGAACGCTTTGTACATTAAGAAACCAAACCCTTAGTCATTTGTATTGCACAAGCCTTTCTTCAATTTGTTGCTCTCTAGTTTACTTTTTTTTTTACTGAATTAAAAATCATATTAATATTTTAAACTCTATATTTAGTCAAATATGTCAATATTTTCCTTTATGGTTTTGGTGTTTATGTCTTGCTTAGAAAGTGCTTCCATATTCTAATATTGTAAAATTTTAACATATTTTAATTTTTCTTTTGTTCATTCATAGTGTCTTAAATTTTTTTAATTAAGGAATTTTTTTATCATGTGAAATTTATTTTGGTACAAAGAGTCAGGTTGGGATTCAGATTTTATTTCTTTACTCCAAATGTCTAGATAGTTGTTCTAATGCTGTTTATTGCTTAATTCATCATTATTCACGGGTTTGACATGTTATTTTTTACCATAAATGAAGTCCTCATATGTATTTGGGTCTGTTTATGGACTCTGCATTGTGCTACTAAAACATGCACTGATTTCTGAATCTTATCAGATTCAGGAAAATTTAGAAATCGTGTGAAGGAACCTGCTTTGGGGTACTGAATGGTGCACGGGTCTTGGACATCCAGGGCTGCAAGTACTATCTAGTTGATTGGTTTGCTCATGGAACAAATATTAATATTAATAAGCACAAGCTTTACTAGGTGCTGAGTGTATTGTGAGTTTTGTTCATCTGTGCCAATGTTCATCTTACTGAGAATGATAAGCTGGAACATTGCATATATGGAACTCATTCAGTGGTTAGTGGAAGATGCTTTAATGAGTGAAAAATCTGAGAGGAGCTAAAGGGAAAGAGTGATGTTGTGAGCTGAGCCTTAGCTGGGTGGTACCCATCTCTGAAGTGCGATGGCGTCTGTGTTTGGACCAGTTTTAGAAAAATACGTAGGCGAAATGATGAGTTAACAGTTTCCACCATCTACAGCACTGGGGTATTTTCCATGCTGTGTTTCTTTTTTTTTCCCCCTTCAGTATGAGTGGGATTACTTCTGCTGGAGTTAGTCCAAAAAGTGCTGTGTCAGTGGGAAAGTTAGGGACACATTGAGCTTAATGTGTAACACAGTCCGCTTAAGATGATCCTGGATCCTGGATCCTTCATCTCCCACGAATAGAGCAGGGCTGGAGTCCTTCTTGTGACCGGCTGAAGCTTTCTGATACCTGTGGTGATGGACTGTAGGGCATACTCTCCGGTCAGTGAAGCAATGACCCTGCATCACAGTGGGTCCAGCCCTGCTTGTTGCCGCCCAGGAGGGGCAGAGGCTCCTTTCAGAAGGACACTCTTCAGTGTCAAGTGTGAATCCAGAGGTACAGGTTCTTCTTCTTTCTAGAAGTCTGATTCCTCCTCTCTGCCAGGAGTCCCAACCTGAACCCAAAGTGTCATCCCATTCTCCTGGGCTCCCATCCCTTCCAGGAGTCGCCGAAGAGAGGTATGGTCCCAGTTCCTGGGACCATGGGCTGCCACCTGCCTCCCATCTGGCAACCTCTGCTCCTGCTCTGGGGGCGGATCCACATGTCCTGGGTGCTGTGTCCCAGCCTCTCTGCTGCCGTCCCCTCCTCTGTCGTTAGACTCATCTTCCCTCCCATTTGCCCTCATACGTGAATCCATGCACATGACTGGTGAAATCTCATGGGTGTGAAATGGTCTCATTGCCCTCTGATGGACAGAACTCCTTTTGACTGGAATGTTAACACTTCTGTTGCCCATAATCCTCATATATCACGGGATGGAAGACTTCCTTGTGTTAGTTTCCAGGTCACACGTAGGGGGGCAGGATTCTCAGAGCCCCTGCGAAGTGTCCGAGGAAAGAGCTGCTTCTACCTGAGAACTAAACTGAGTTTCATCTGGAGTTGGGTGTGGCTCCCAGTCTGAGTTGTAGAAGCCACAGAATTAGCCGGAACGAATGTGGTCGGTGTTTGTGTGTTATTTTAGGAAATTCCTTAGAGTCTTAATTTCGGAGGGAAGCAGATCCTGGCTCTGAATAGACTCAAGGAGGCTGAGTACCTCTTGGGCAGCGCGGCTAGTGACCTAGTTTGAACAGCCTGAGGTCTGTGCCCCAGACCTGGCCTGGGAGCCAGGCGACAGTGGGGAGCTGTGCCCGCAGACTCGTGGTTGGCCTGGGGTTGAAGCGTGATTTCGGCTGTGACCACGGCTCTCCAGTTTCCTGAGAATCCCATGAGTAACCCATGTGGCTCACCACGTCCTGCAGTGATGCTTTTCTGGTTCTGAGGTCTTAACAGAGCTCACGCCTCATGGTGCCAGGTGATGGAACGGTGGTCTCACATCAGCAGCATGTGCTGGGCGTCTTGTGTGTGATCTTACTCTCACAAAATCTGTTTCTTCTTTTGAAAAGGGGCACTTTTCCTCACTCTTTGCCATCTCGATGTAGAGAGTAAATAGCATCTTCTTTGCCATTAAGATGTTTAACTTTGAGTCTGGACTTTGGATCTTGAACCCAGAGCTGAAGCTGTGGAAGCTGGCTCCCCATTGTTGTCCCTGTCAGGTCCGCAGGGGGACCGAGCCGGCCTGGGGCCTCCCCATAGGTGGGGCCCTGTGATGCTGGAGGCAGCGGAGCCCTTCCTGTGACAGAGAGGGAGTTCCTGCTAGTTCATTCATAGTCAGAGCTGAAATTTGTTCATTTATAAATTTCTTGACAACTCAGAATAAGAAAATAGTGGCATTCAACTGACTGTGTTAACATGATATTGCGTGCCCAAAGGCAATTCGGCAAATGTTAACAATTAATTAGGCTTACCGAAGGCAAAAGAAGTCTCCAGTGGGTCACGCTTTCAGTTTCTAAAATGCCTTCAGACTCCAGTGGTGATAAATTTGTTTGAAATGTTGTATAATCTGTGTTAGAATACACAAATGTATATTAAAAGCAGAGTACTGTTTTATGTGAATTTCCAAGCTTTCCCCTAAGACTAAAAGGTAGTGCTTTGAAATATTGGATGAGAAGAACCAGAGGTCATTATTTTTGTTTTTAAATCTGTGTGGTCTTCACTTTACTCTTTCAAGTGTCTATTAAAATGTGTCACCTATTTGCACTTACGAATGTTTTATATGCCAGTTGTAAAAATGGATCAATGGATTTATGTGTCTAGCAGAAGATCAGTTAATTGGTTTTGAATGGTATGCCAAGGTGACACAGTCAGTTTTATGATTTCCATAGATGATGGATTTTGCTCCTGTGACAAGGTCAAGCACATAAAAATTCCAATCAAATGCCATAAAAAGCACAGTTCCATATGCCAGTCTGATTCTGTAGGCGTCTTTTTGTGGCAGGGTTGGCAATTCCATCTGTCCCAGCTGAAAGTCAGCCTCAGTCCTGTCTCTGTAGCAGGTGATCACACACACAGCTTCCTGATACACATAATATAGTGAAAATACATGGATAATATGGATTTACATTATAGGTTATTTAAATCTGAAAGCGTACTTATTTCGATTGCAGTCGAGGCTGAGTGGGAGGCGGAGTATAGCTGCCATAATTCAGGAGGGCAAGGGCGATGTTGGTCTCTCTTGGTGATAGTCTGTTTTCTTTCTCCTGGTTGGTATCCCGGGGGGAGCAGGTAAATACTGCTGTTAATTACAGCAGCGCTGTTCCTAATGGGCAGGTGTCTGTCGTCCTCGACTGCAGCTCTTGATCAAAAATGGAGTAGCCAACGCGAATAGCTTGTTTATTATTCTGGTCATGGACGACAGCAGGTGCCACAGCAGATCAATCTCAGATTGGTAATAGGTCGTTGAGAAGGCAGAAAATGGCAGGCTAGGGTAAATTGACCCGTAGCTGTCATATAATCTCAGGGAACGATGGTTGGTTGATTATGTGTGCTGCAGCTGAAATATATAGCTTAACGCATCTAAGTCAGGGTCAGGGGATTCCAGCAGATACCCCACCCCCTTCTGCTTCTTTCAAGGGCCCCTGTTACTGAATGGTCTTAAAAAGAGTTTTGTCTGCCCTAATGGTAACCAACAAGACAGGATTGCCAATGACTTGGTCTTGGCAGGCAGCCAGCGTGTAAAGGATGCTCGGTGCCGTGGCACCCCTGCTGGGCTTTATGCGTGGAAGTGGATGCAACTGCTGAAGAAGGGCCAGAGCTCCCTTGTGGGGCAGAGAGCGCAACCCAGGTCAGATGATGTCCTACCAGCCCCGGGTGGTGGGAAACTGAGTCTGGGGAGACAGAGCATCTGCCCAATAGCTTAATGTGGGTAAGTGGCATTTTCCAAAGAAGGGCGTAGTCTAGAAAAAAATATGGGTTTAAAGAAGTGGTGTACTGTCATCCTTGTATATAGATATATAAGTAAAGCTTATCAATTTAGATTTGGAAATTGTAAGATTTCAGACACAGGGCCAGAATGAATCTACCTTATAAATGAATGAGGAATAAGCAGATGATGAGGCCCAACAAGCTCTAAGGATAATTCTCAGCTTGTTTAGAGGGATGTGTGGGTTTTTAGATTTTCTAGATGCACTGTGTTGATGAGGATACAGGCTGAGATCCCAAAGTCCAGGGACTTAGGAGAGAAATCATCTCTTTCTTCTTGGTCAGCTCTGGTAGCTGATTCAGGACTTCTCTGATGGATTTGGGGGTCAATTTATTGCCTCTGCTTCTATCCCATTTGCTGGAACCTAGTCTCCTGACCACCTCGACAGCAGGGGTGACCTGCTAAACCTCAGGGCTCTCTTTCTAATGGATGAACAGCAGCAGTGATCCTCTCCCATATGCCCTTTCCATGTCCTAACAAGGTCACTGCCGGCATATGAAATTTGAAGACAGCGGGTTTATTACTTAAACAGATCTTTGACATGAGCCATTTCTCAGACTCTGGATTCTAAGGAGAGGGAACCAAGCGTTAAGCTGGTTTGTGGAGCCTCCTAGACTTAGATCCCTCGCTTGTATAATGTTGGTAACAGTGTCTGTCCCAGCGAGTAAAAGTTACACAGCACAGGTAGCATGAGACCGTGGGGGCCCCTGCCTGTCATGTGATAACTTCTCAATAGAAGGAAGTTCTTCCCCTCCAGGAGGACTGGTAAAGGTCATCTACTTCCCCGATGCTTCTGGAAAAACAAGTCGATTTGCTCAAAAGTTACCTTAGTTTGCCTTATTGCACCAGGATTACACCACATTACTGTAAGTGTTTTTACTTCTCCAAATGCAAATTTTAAAATTCTGTGATGAGCTAACATTCACCCAGAGGCAACTCATACCATCCAGACACATCTTCTGGCCCCATCGCACCAGGGCTAGAAAGAAGGGACAATAGAGCAGGTGTCTGGGGCATGAGGCATGCCCCGTGAGCTACCGTTCCCAAGGCAGAGTGGATATTCTCCACCTGGCCTGTAGCCTGGGTCCCTGGCTCTCGAGCCCAGACCCTGTCAGGTGAACTGCTGGTCCTGGGAAGACCCCTGGCAGGTGTTGCTTTTGGGCAGGTGTGATTCCTGCTGGGGAATCTTGTGCTGGAAATGTGAGATGGCCAGTGGCACCCTGGGACATGGCAGCTCCAGATTTGGCGGAACATCACTAAGTGATGGATCACGGGGACTGAAGTCCTGAGGTTGGAATTGATGAGGCTTTAGTGGGAGAACCCGCTGTTTGGGAAGCCATGTTCTTTCCCATCGCTGCCCCTCCCCAGCCGGGGTCCCACGTGTGGGCTCCCAAAGCAGCTCCCCTAGTGCTTTGCTAGCTTCCCTGGGCTGTGCGAGGGGGTGTTGAGGAGCACGGACTTTAGGCGTGGGCTTCAGTAGTTGCAGTTTCTGGGCTCTAGACCACAGGCTCAGTAGTTGTGGTGCATGGCTTAGTTGCTCCACTGTTGGTGGGATCTTCCCAAATCAAGAATGGAACCCATGTCTCCCATGTTGGCAGGTGGATTCTTTACCACTGAGCCACCAGGGAAGCCCCTGAATTGTTCACTTTAAAATGATTCATTTTGTGTTATGAAAACTGCACCGCAACAAAAACTACAAGTGTAGACTACTTCCACATGTGGTATGGTTTAAACGTGAGTCGTTAGGAGGCAGAGGGTTTAGGTCCCAATGGTAACATTTTGCCATCAGAGACACATGACACATAGGACGTCAGCGATGGAGCTGGCTTCCAGCAAGGTTCCTGTAATTCCGCCTTTGTTTTGCTAACTCTGATTAGCGCAATCACAATGAAGCACATCTCATAGAGGCCAGAATCTGTAACTTGGGTGATGGCCGTTTAAAATTTGGATAATACAAAGGAGTGTGGGGAGAACATGTTAGTGGAAAAAGTTACGTTTATACAGAGAAGCTTAAAGAAGGAAACAGAATGTGCATGCTGATTCTTCTACTTAAGATCACATCTGTCCCTACTTAAAAATAGATCCAAGGAATCCTTTGTGTAGAATTACAAAGTTCAAAGGCTACAAAAGGTACAGCCTTCCCAATCTTTGCTGTTCATTCGCTCAGTCTTGTCTGACTCTCTGCGACCTCATGGACTACAGCTCACCAGGCTTCCCTGTCCTTCTCTATCTCTTGGAATTTGCTTCCAGTCTTGGATGGCTACTGTTAATGTATCTGTGTGATTTTTTTTTTCAAGGATGTGTTTCAGGCTTGTGCTCACACACCCAGATATTTTTTTAAAGTAAAGAAGTCATTACAGATCTGTAAACGGATTTTTTCAATCTATAGATCTGTGAACGCTTTTCATACATAGCAGCTCCTGCAGGTAGACTTCATTCTTTTGAATGGCTGCATAATCACCACGATGACAGGTAGCCGGCACTGTTCTCAGTGCTGTGGATGTATTATCTTATTTAATCTTTACCACAGTCCTACTTGGCGGGCCCTGCTACTGCTCCTGTATCAGAGGAAGGAACAGAAGCACAGAGAACTAGTAAGAAAATTAACTCTTGTGTGTCAGGCCCCAAACACACACTCTGACCACCTCCAAATTCTGCTCCCCTGCACAGTTAATTTGTGGGTGGGCTGGGGGCTATCATGAGTTCCGGTTTCTCTGCAGGCCACCTCCTGACTGTTATTTTCCATTCTTCCTTTGTCACCTAGCATCTCCTAGGATGTACGCTCCACGTGTCTCACATTCTGGGTTGTGATCTCTTGGGGTCTGTTTCCTTGGAGTTCTCTTCATGTTTTCCTCCAGTTAAAAGAGACAGGGAACAACTTAGAAAATTGTGATTAAGGTTTACAAAGTTATTCCCGAATAGCTTTCAGATTTGGATCTTTTAGCCCAGAAAAGAGAGCATGCACAATTTCTTTCGCACACAGGAAGAAATATCAGAGACTCCTCTCCTGTAGGGGGGGCAAGTCCTGGGTGTCCCCCTGGGATGCCGTCTGGTTGAGAACCACTCTGAGATTTTCTGGGTGTCCGTGTCTGCCCTGCCATTTAGTGAGTGGACTCCAGGGTATACAGCGGGGCTGAGGAAGCCCCCACTCCAGGTGCCAGGGCCCTTGCTGTTTATTTCTTCCTTTTCTTGGCACTGGGTCATTGTCTCCCATGCTGAGCTCCAGATTGAACAGTAGCTGGTAACCCAGCCCATGGAGTCAGGGGGTAGGATGCTGGTACTTGGTGACTTCATGGCATTATCAGATGTGGGATGTTGCAGCGAATAGATGTACACTGGGCACTGGTGTTTCACCTTTTTTAGAGAAGCTAATAGGCACCTGGGACTTCCCAGGTGGCGCCGTGGTCATGAATCTGCCTGCCAGTGCAGAAGACTCAGGAGATGTGGTTTGATCCCTGGGTCGGGAACCTCCCCTGGAGGAGGGCATGGAAACTCACTCCAGTATTCTTGCCTGGAGAATCCCATGGACAGAGGAGCCTGGCGAGCTACAGTCCATGGGGTCACAAAGAGTTGGCCATGACTGAGCAACTGAGCATGCAGGGAAACGGACAGTGCAGTGATGCTGGCCAGCCCTGTGGCTACTGTTTTGAGGAAGCATGAACATCGAGCTGGTTTGGATCTAGAGTCCAGATCAAACGTCATAGAAAACTCAAGTTCCAAAATGTTTTCCTTCAGTCAGCAGAACGGCAGAATGCTGCCACTGTCTACTTGTCCTGGCTGACTCCGTGTTCCTGGTCGCCAGATACAGTTTGCCGTTTAGATCCATTTAGCAGAGAAGGATTCCGTCTTGTGAAAACATAGGCTTGATGTGCGACGGCACTTGGGAAGCTCAGTTAAATATTCTAATCCTTTTCTGGGATAGAGGCAGGCACACAAACAGGATCGTGTCACAGATTTACCCGTGTGTGTCTATACACGTCAGACCTTGGGCAAGTCTCTTTTGTGCTAGATTGGGTAAGGCACCAGATTCGTGGGTAGGAAAGCAAAGTTTGAACTGAGCTGCTTGGGTCATGTGGTTAGGTCACGGTGGAACAGAAGTTTGTGCTCTCATGTCAGAGAAGGTCTTTAGTTCCATCCTGACCCCTCAAGCTGTCCAAACCACCGAGTGAAGAAACACACTTCCTTTGGTTCATCTGACCAAATAATTATCTAGCAACTTCTGACCTGGTTGCCTCAATCAAACTGCAATCTTCCTGCCTGCTTGAGAGAGAGTCTGGTGGGGGAGGCGGGGGCAGTGTGGATGGGTCCCCAGAAGCAGAGCCTGAGTGGACAGAAGGGTCCAGGTTGAAACCTGAATGGTGAGCTCACCCCTGGAACAAGTCATCGTCTTTCCCGGATTATTGCTTTTTCTTCCTTGCTTTATTTTTTAATAAAGTCAATCAGTTGTGTTTTTGTAAAGCGAGAATGTAGAAATAGACATTCTTGTCCTGTCACTTGGATTCTGAGTGCACGTGTAGCAATGCCTTTAAGCCATGACTGTGACCTGAGATGCAGATGAAATACGCCCGAGGTTCGTGAGTGGCCAAGGGGGTGCTCAGACTGGAGGCAGCCAGACTACTGTTGGCCAGGCCCAGACATCAGGTGACATTTTCTAGCCTCCTGTTTGATGAGAGAGCAGCACATGACGTTATGATTTGGTTGTCACTGCCTGCCAAAAACAGTAGGTGTGATGATGTGATGGCCTAGTCCAGGGGCGGGAGGAGTGGGCCTGGAGGTGGTGGGAAGTGACCGGGGTCAGCAGTAAAATCCTTACAGATGCTTCCTCCTGGGGGTCCAGCTTTGGAAGGGCAGCCTTTGGCTGTCCTTCCCATGGCCGGCAGGGGACGTTCCAGTGTGCCCTGTGCTAAGTCACTTCAGTCACATCCGTCTCTGTGACCCCATGGACTATAGCCCACCAGACTCCTCTGTCCATGGGATTTCCCAGGCAAGAATACTGGAGTGGATTGCCATTCCCTTCTCCAGGAGATCTTCCCAAGAAAGGATTGAACCTGAGTTTCTTGGGTCTCCTGCATTGTCAGGGAGGATCTTTTTTACCCGTAGCCTCCTGCTGGTTCCTGTGGCCGTCGGGGGCGTTCCACGTGCCCTGAGACCCAGTTAAAAAAGAAGAACGATACAGAGTGTCCCACAGAACCCAGAGCAGGAATGTCGCTGGGCCTCCGGAAGGTATCAGAACCGTCTTTGGGCCACTTGGCTTAACTTCTCTCCGCACAGCTTCCCAGCCCACGGAGTTGAAAGGTGGCTGCCTCCAGCCTCCCATCCACACGGTGTGGTTCTAGCCTCTGGGGGCTTCGTCCCTGTGTTTTCCAGTTTCTGTGTGTCAAGGAGGTGGGAGTGCACACTGAGATCGAGTCCTTCCCCCCAGTGCTGGACTGTACTGATTGTAAATCTGTCTGTGACACCGACGAGGCTATTTGGTTGAACAAAGATGTGAAATCTGGGAGCTGGGGCAGTTGCAGTTTACGCCAGCCTTGGCATCCAGGGATTTCTGTATCTGGTGACATAGTATTGAGAGGATCCTAGTAGATCATTCTTTTAAAAGTTTCTACTCCTGGTTATGTCCTACAGGCTGTCTAATATCTTAATACAGTTGTGCATGTGTGCAGTTTGTAAATAGATACACACCTATCAGAGGATCCACACTTTGTTTACTGAATTCAGGGATGTGCAGTCAGAGCAGCCTGAGACTCATCCTTTATAGGGTGTTCACAGTGCACGGAAGGTGTTGACCCCCAGCGTCTCTGGGAATATTCTCTTCTGGAAATATTCAGTGATTCGTACAAGGGACATAGTTCCTATCTTGGGAAGCATAAACTACGTATTTTCTTTCTTGACCCCAAAATAAACTTCTTAAAGAGTTGTATGGCCACAAATCTTGATTTATCCACAAGGACGACTTCACGTTATTGGTACATAAAGTTCAAATACGTTGATCCCTTTCTATCAGCGTGAAGAGGTGGGGATTCTCCTGGTAGCTGTGATGCAGGCAGCCTTGTATTTCCTGGTCAGATTTCTTAAACTGAGTGTGCTGGTTTAGCATTTATTCCCAAAGAACACAGATGGAAAGTGAGGGGGCAGTATTAAATAATCTCCCTCCCAGTTGGAAATTCACTGCTGCCTTTCCTGTGTGTTTTGTAAAGTCTCTGAAACGCTCACAGACGTGCTGGATGACCGAGGGACAGAGCCGTGAGAAAGTCAAGCCGGCGTGATGGTTATGGGAACGGCACTCTGCAGGCTCAGACCCCACCTTCTGATGCCTAGCCCCTGCAAATACATCTCCTCCCTTTTGTGACCTCCCCTCCTGTATCTGGCATGGCCATCAAGTCTGGGCGGAGTCCAGTTGACCCTCAGACGTATAGGATGATTCCTCACCTGTCATGGGTCAAAGACTATCACTGTTTATGGGGAACAGTGGCAGTCGGGAAGGTAGGCGAGTTGTGAGCAGAGGCTGGCGTCTCGGCTCATTGGTACCTCGCAGGTATGTGGACTGTTAGCTTCTGGCCAACGAGGGAGCACGTGTCAGTGCTGCAGTCTAGTGTTGTGACTAAGGATCACAGCAGCTAACTTTCTGCATCACGTAGGAGCTCGGCTTGGGGTCCGCAAAGTGTTGAGTGTTAACTCAGGCCAGCGAGTGGTCTGAGGACAGCAGCTGTCAGGCTTGTCAGGGTCGAGATATAGGAAGGATTCCATCTGCCTGCCCTGCAGCGCTGAGTATGAGCGCTTGCTGAGGCTCTGTGTAGAGTCTTAGCTCTGACATGACAGACTGGCCACCATCATCTGTGAAAACACCTGGCATATAGATGCTCAGTAAAAATGCAGATGTGTGCAGTCTCCTAAACACCTCTGTTTCCTGGTTTGGTTTCCTTCCAGTCCTCTTAAAGTGCCCCTCCGCCCCGCCCCCCCCCCCGTGCTGGGTCTTCTTGGTTCCACTGCCCTCAGGACAAAGCCCAGGCTCCAGGGGCTGGAGGGGAGGAGGGCCATGCCTCCTTACCCGAGTCCGAGAGCCCTTGGGGTCCACGGCTGCGCTTCCCACTTGAAGGACAAATTCATGGTGTGGCGGTACCAGCTGATCCTAAGGATAGCAGAGCGCCTTGGATGGTCACCGAGAGCTGTGGCTCCAATGCTTCTGTTTCTAGGAGCCCCAGGCTGGTGCCGGGCAACCTGGTGAGAAAGGGGGACCAAGTCTCAGTGTTCTAAAACCTAACATGGGGGCTGACATCTGTCACTTTCACCGTTTTTCTACTGTTTAAGAGCAAGTTGTTAGGTCTAGACCACATGTCTGTGCTAAGTCGGTTCAGTTGTGTCTGACTCTTTGCAACCTCATGGACTGTAACCCACCAGGCTCCTCTGTCCATGGGATTCTCCAGGCAAGAATACTGAAGTGGGTTGCCATGCCCTCCTCCAGGGAATCTTCCTGACCCAGGGATCAAACCGGCGTCTCTTACGACTCCTGTAATGGCAGGTAGGGTCTTTACTGCTGTGCTCCCTGGGAAACTCCCTAGCCTACACACAGGGGACCAAATACCAGGTGTCAGGAGTCACTGGGACCCACATTAAAAGCTGCAGTTATGATCATTCTGTGTCCTTATTTGCTAGACCTGGAACTTGGAAGGAATGAATATTGGGTGTTTTGTAAGAACATTATAGAACAATAAAATCCCGCGTCGGTACAGGGAGCCTGTACAGGCCGGTGGGTTCCCCGCTGGGAACAGGGGGCTCGTGTCTCTGCCATTTGTCTGGAGAACCTGGCTTGTCCGGAGAACCTGGCTTGCCCAGTCGCCACCGCACACATGCGCTGCTTGAGCAGAAAGAAAGGTGACAGAAGAGGCAGTGGTTCCTCCGGCAGGAAGTGAGATTAAGTAAAACACAAGATTAGAAAAATTTTTAAACAGTTAAGGTCACACTTTGTAAGACGCAGACAAACGGAAATGTCTGCTTGGCTGTACAGTCTCTGCATCGGGACAAAGGGCTCTCTGAAAAAGCCGAGAAGCAGCGGGGCTGCTATGTTGGAAGTGGAGGGTGATGGGACTCGCCGTTCTTCCCCTTTTAAGAAGCATCTTCCTTGTTCTTTTCCTTCTTTAACTTGTCGGAGGAGTGAGGCAGAGGGAGGCCGGGCTGGTAGAGAGATGGAGCCCCTGGTGATCACCTTTTCCCATGCCGAATACTTGACTTCAGTTTCCCTAGAACTCCTAGAACATGCCTTTGCCACCTGCAGGATGGAGAGGCCACCACCTGCTCTGGGGCCAGAGCACTTGATGATTGATGGAATGCTAGACTCTTTAATCCACTAGATCCGCCAGTGCTGGAACGAGAGGCAGGTAAATGTAACGGCAGTAGGATGGGATGGCATTTAAAAACAGCATAAATATTTTCTTACTAGGAACAGTTTTTTTGGGGGTGGATGACATCCCAGAATCGAGGCCACCTGTTCTTTTTAAACACCATCCCAGAGTCAGAGATGGTGTTTCAACACCTGGGGGGTGTCTTGTGCTTGGAGACAAATATCCCTGGACAAGCTACTCTAATTCCCTGTCCTTGGGTGATGCTTCCAGGACTCAAACTTGACCAGTGATAGGAGGAGACAGGGCAATTCGACTGAAAACTTTTCCGCAAACAATAGAAACCGAACTAGAATCTAGATAATGTACTTTAAACTACAAGATCCTGGATGATGCCACGAAAATCCAGTTTGCTGCAACTGAGTCCCAGCACAACCAAATACATAAATAAAATAAATATTAAAAAAATATATGCATGTTTATTATGTTCAAGGAAATAAAAGTCATGATTTCAGACTTTGGCATGCCATCGAAAACTACTGTGAAAATATTATGGTGAAAAAATGCAATAACTGATATCAGAAATTCAATAAATGGGTTTATCATCATGTTCAATACATCTTTAAAAAGAACTAGAAGATAGGTCAGAATAATTCCAAACCGGAACTCAGACAAATAAAAGATGGAAAATAAAGAAAAGAAGATAAAGACGTACATGGTACAGTGAAGAAGTATAATACAAGCACAGCTGGAGTCACAGAAGGAGAGAAGAGAGATGACAGCAGAAACAAAGCTTCAGGAGATGATAGTGGACATTTCTCCCTAGAAAATGCCTGGCTGGGTGCCGGGAGCTTTCATGAGCTCGGCTTTTGTCATCATCGCTGTGAATGTTTAGTCCACTTCTGCTCCGAAGAAGGGTTGGGATTATTGGCAATATGCCTGGAGTCCAAATGCAGGAGTCCCCCAGGGTGGGCAACAGAGGGTGAGATGGTTGAATAACACCACCAGCTCAATGGACATGAATTTGAGCAAACTCTGGGAGATGGTGAAGGACAGGGAAGCCTGGCGTGCTGCAGTCCATGGGATCGCAAAGAGTCGGACATGACTTAGCAACTGAACATCAAATGTTCCCCAAAGATCTCTTCACTCCTGGGGTGTTCTGCTTGGACTGTAGGCCTGAGTCTGGTTGGTACTGGCTGAAATCCCAAGTTTGAAAGTAGAATGAAGTTTCCTATGGAAATAATACTATAAATGGATGTTGGGGTCTTCATTGTAGAGAGCTATAGTGCAGGCCCAAGCTTGGGAAAGAATCATGATTTATTTAGAGCATTATGTCAGCAGAAAGATGCATGCCTGAGTTTTAAAAGTTTGGAGCCCAGCCATCAGCCGTCCTGTTGACTTCTTGGGGTGGCCTGTGCAGTTTTGGTCCCCCTGGCTCTGACACCCTGTCTGATTTCTTTGAAAGTTTAGGTCTGATGTGTAAGTGACCCAGGGGCTTCCCAGGTGGCGCTAGTCATAAAGAACCTGCCTGCCAATGCAGGAAAAGTCAGAGACCCTGATTCGATCCCCGGGTTGGGAAGATCCCCTGGAGGAGGGCATGGCAACCCACTCCAGTATTCTTGCCTGGAGAATCCCACGGACAGAGGAGCCTGGCTGGCTACAGTCCATGGGGTCTCACAGAGCCAGACACAACTAAGCAGATTAGCACACAACGCAGCACAACCTATTAGGGAAAAGACTCTGACCAAGAACAGATATAGATACAGATGTATGTGTGTGTGTGACTGAGTGACTGTGCTGTACACCTGAGACTAGTGATGAACGACATTTTAAATCAACTACGTTCAATTAAAAAAAGAAAAGAATTGGTTTTATGCTGATGCCTCCTTGGTAGCTGACAGTACGTCCCCCTCCCATTCGGGCAAGACCTAGCAGATGTATCTTTAGGACGAATGACTCTCTTATGGGTGGTGAACCTGGAAAGCAGTAGTAAAGGCCCTCCTCATGGGTCCAAGAAGTGGACTTCTTTTAAGAAGACATTTACATCTGTCAGGGAGTTGATTTACCTGGTGAGAGCCTGTAGGGTTTTCATGGGACTCGGAAAACTGTGCTCTGACCCTCCAGCCTGCTGTGTGACCTTGGGGAAGCCACGCAGCCTCCTTTCCTGCAGACTCGGGGCTGGATGGGCTGTAACAACGTCCTGTCATTTCAGGAAGTGGAGCCAGCTTCCTTCCAAGGGCGTCGAGTCCCCCGGAAGTCACGGGGCTGAGGAGAAGGGGTGAGCAGCCTGTGCCTCCCGGCCCTCCTCTTGTTCCTCTGATGCCTTTATCCACCCAGGAGTTGCTGCTTCAGAGCTTTGCAATTTCCTGTGGGACAGGCATGATCCAGGGCGTTTTCCTCCTGCCTCTGTGTGTATGTGTGTGTGTGACTGTCTGAAGGAGGTCCTGCAGGAAAAGGAAGTCACCCAGCTCAGTGATTCATGACGACTGCCCTGCATCCTGCTCTGCCATCGTCTGCCATCCGTGGGCAGGGCCTTCCCCTGGTGGCCGGCGGGGGGATGGCAGGCCTGGGAGCAGGCCATCCCCAAGTTGTCACAAAGCCTCTGACCCCACAAGATGATTTTGTTGTCGTTCAGTCACTCAGTTGTGTCCAACTCTTTGGGATTCAATGGACTGCAGCACTCCAGGCTTCCCTGTCCTTCACCATCTCCCGGAGTTTGCTCGAACTCATGTCCGTTGAGTTGGTGATGTCCCCTTCTCCTCCTGCCGTCGATCTTTCCCAGCATCAGGGTCTTTTCTAATGAGTCAGCTCTTGGCAGCTGAAACCCTTGGGCAGAGCAAGTAAATGGACTCTGAAACGTGTCCCCTGGAGCAGAGTCCTGCCCATGAGAATGCCCCCTCGGACCAGAGCCCTGGATGCCAGCTGCTCCCTTAGAGGACAAGGGCTCTGCTGCTGGGGGGGAGGCTATCAAGGGGCCATTGTCCCAGCTGGGTACGGGGGAGGCCTTGGTGGAGCCCAGTTCTTCCTGTCCAGAGTCGCTGGGGCTGTGAGGACTGCAGGGTGGTAGGGGTCTGCTCTTTCACAGGGACTTTAAGCTCAGCTGAGATGGGAAGGACGGGGCTGTGGTCTGGGGACACTGAGAAGCGTTAGCTGGAGTCCTTCCTGGGGATGCAGCTGGAAATAGCAGTCGCATCGATCTGGAGTCTGAGGAGCTGGTGTCCTTTCTGTCATCACCTCTTTGAACTCTGCACATCGACCCAGGGCTGCAAAGATGCAGCGTCTGGTGCGGCTTTTTCTGGGGGCTCAGAGCCAGTGCAGGCCACATGCTCTGGGAGGTGACACCTTCTGGACAGTGACCTTCTGATGAGGATCCCAAGCCCAAGGCCCTCCCGCCCCGGGTTTGCTAGGATTGTCCCCTGAATGCGGGAGTGAGAGGGCACTCCCATGATTCAGATGCTGATGGTGTTTCAAATCTGATTTCATGTTTCAGTGTCTGGAGAAAAACACCTTTCTCTGAGTTTCAGCATTTTCTCCTTGATCTGCGGGCTTTTAACGTGAAGCTTTGAAGAGAAGCTCATCACTGTCTTTTCCTTCTTGGGCTAGGTGTGTCTCTTTCCCCTCTCGCTTCTCTGTCTCGAGTCTCCGCAGTCCTCCCAGAGCAGATACGCGCCCTGGATCTCCTCGCCGTGCGGCCACTCTCAAAGGGCAGCGGGAGCAGGAGCTTTGTTCTCCTTGTCCTGCTTTCTGGGCAATCTCTGGACTTCACCTTGCTAACTCTTCCTTTGAAATTTCCATTTTTGTCATCATGTTTTTAGTTTCTGAGGGTCCGTCTTACTTTCTGAATGATCTTCTAAAAATGCATCCTCTACTTTTCTGTGGGTATAAATCTTGTATTTCTTAGATGAGTATTTCTTTTTTAAAGATTAAAATGCATCCCCAGGGACTTCCCTGCTGGTCCAGTGGTTAGGGGTTCACGCTTCCAGTGCAGGGGGCATGGGTTTGATCCCTGGTCAGGGAACTAAAACCCCGGCATGCTGCGTGGCTTGGCCAAAAGAAAAAAATAAATAAAAAGAGAATGTTTAAAAAAATAAAATGCCTCCCCAAAGCTCTGTTTGCACAGGGGCTGGTGGGTGGGGGCACACGTGGCCTCTAGTTGGGGGACTCATAGCTGGGTCTGCAAGCGGGGAGACACAAAGACACAAAACCTCTGACCCCTTCCATCTGGGCTCGCACAGGGTGGGGCAGGGTGGGGTGCGTAGCTCCCCCCGCCCCAACCCGAGCTGTGTGCAGGGTCGTGGGCCAGCCTGTGTGTGACACAGGTTTTCTGGAGTCAGCCTCCAGCATCCTCCTGGAACATCCCTCCTCTGATCCCGTGGCTGGGGTGCCTAGGTGTGATTCTCTGCAGTCTTGCCTCTGATTCCGATATTCTGATTCCAGCACTGCCTCCAGCTCTTGGTACCTGCGGGGAACGTGGGCGGGACTGACTTGCTCTCCCCGCTGCAGGCCCTTAGGCTCCGGCTCCCTCTTTCACAGTGACCCCACCTTCCCTCCCCCAGCTGTTCCTCTCTGTCCTCACTTGTCTGATGGTTGTCTCTTCTCCCATCTCTATGACCTTGTGAATTTTTTTTTTTTTTTAAATTCCTTAAACCATTTGATGGGATTTGGAAAGGACTGGAGAAAAATGCATTTGGGACTTCCCAGGTGGCACTAGTGGTGAAGAACCTGCCTGCCAATGCAGGAGACTAAGAGACGCGGGTTCGCTTCCTGAGTCTGGATGATCCCTTGGAGGAAGAAATAGCAACCACTCCAGTATTCTTGCCTGGAGAATCCCGTGGACAGATGAACCTGGCCGGCTACAGTCAGGTCGCAAAGAGTCAGACACGACTGAGCAACTTAGCATGCACACACAGAGAAAAATGCATGTGTCTTTCCAGTCTGTGAGTGGACCACCTTCCTAACAGCTTTATAGAATTATTTAACAGAGAAAGAGCTGTACAATTGAGCAAAACTGGAGGTTCTTATGCAGCCATCAGATTCTAGAGAGAAAATGATAAACATGCAATAATTAGAATTTATCGTTCTTACAGGATGATACCTATAAAAATAGGTTATGCCTTCTTAGAGTGCTAAAGTTTGAATAAAATCAGTTTCTACCAAAACAAAGTGATTTTGTTGCTGTACTTCTTACATCCCTCCCCAAATTTCCAAATTTCTGGAAGTAAATGTATTGGAACATGCCAGTTCTAGGTTAATTATTGTGTATAGATGGCACATGTTTCTGAAACTTACTTTTAGCATACTTCTTTTATGAAGGCAATACGACTTCATTGTCAAAATTTCTGGTATGAAATAGAAGAAAATATCCCGCTTCCCCCCAGCCAGAAGTAAGCTCCCCTGTGCTGGGTTCTGTTTATACTGGGTCAGAATCCGCCCCCATGGTCTTCATGGCTCTGTTCTCTTCCTCTTCCAGGACACTGGTGTGGGGAAGTCCAGCATCGTGTGTCGATTCGTCCAGGATCACTTTGACCACAACATCAGCCCAACCATTGGGTAAGTTCTCATCTGTTCTTCTGATTCACCTTTCTTCCTAAGTGTCCAGAGAGGTCACAGTGTCTGAGCCTTCAGGGGTGTTCATCCCAGCCAGGGAGACTCATTCCCAACTGTGAAGACTTGGACACAACTCAGGGCCTTGGGCGATGTGTCCGGTCTTCCTGTCCCTGCAGTCCCCTCCACCTTGCACTAGCCACCCTCACTGCCGCCTCGGGTTGTTTCCTTGATCTCCGAGTGCGTTATTCTGCAGATCATGCCGACTTTATTTCCAGATGGAAGTCGAGATCTGGAACGAATCCCTGAAGGTCCTGCTTGAACCTGCCTGCCAGGAAACCTGGGAACGCGTCCACTCACAGCAGAGCCGTCTGCACGGATCGTGGGCAGATTGATTTTCCTTTCCTGGCTGAATCCAGGGTCGGCATCTCTGTTCTGATCCTTGGGAGAGGAGGGGAGGATTGCCCTCCTACCCCCTGCCCTGCCCAGACCTCAGCCTTGGGACGCGAGAGCACTTCCTGTTCGCTTTCTCTTCGCTTTCTCTTTGCTAGGATGCTTTCACCAGATGTGCTTCTGCCGTGCTGCTTTGCAGGTGTTTAATTTTTCACCATCTTAGTACTTAGCCCAGTGTCTTTTTCTCCATGAAGTCAGCATGCTCTCTGCAGAGAGCAAGGTTTGGTTTTCCTTAGCAGGGAAACAACGGGTGTATTAATTTGGGGAACCGGGTAGAATGGATGAGGACAGGGCAACGGCCTCCATCAGCCTTGAGTGGAGAAGATTCACGGCAGGGCACACGGCAAGCTTCTGACTCGCAGCCATCAAGTCCACTGGGAGTCCACCCGCCTCCCACGGTGATCACTGCCTTGAGAAGGACCTCAGGCTGTGAAAGGGCATCGTTTCTGCACCGAAAGTTCATCCTTGCCACCCGGTGACTCATGAGAAACCCTGACTGCTATTCAAGCAGACTGTCGGCATCGTGATCAGACGTGTGCACCTCTCTTTCTAGTTTGACCTTTACAAGGACATCGTGTTTCTTCTCTGCCAGATTCTGCTTCCCGCAGGTAATGAAGCCAGTCCAGCATTGCTCACCCCCATCGCTCGGGAAGCGAAGACGCCTGAGAGTCTGAACTTGAAAGCTAGCAAGGAGGCTGAAAAAAAAAACAACAAAAGAGCAACGGTTGTCAGTCTTCATTTCAAACAGTAATTGTCTTTCTCCTAGTGGCAGGAAATCAGGAACAGAGAGAGGTGTCTGCACATATAGGTATGTGTGTGTGTGCACATTCTTAGCCATGTCCAACTCTTTGCGACCTCATGGACTGTAGCCCGCCAGGCTCCTCTGTCCATGGGATTCTCCAGGCAAGAAGCCTGGAGTGTGTTGCCATGCCCTCCTCCAGGGGATCTTCCCGACTCAGGGATCAAACCCGCATCTCTAGCATCTCCTGCATTAGCAGGCAGATTCTTTACCAGTTGAGCCACCAGGAAGCCCCACATATAGGTGAATACATACATACATATGGTATGATATGCATTGCTACTTTCTCTAGAGCTGTTCCTTGCCTGCTCACTGTGTACCGACGGGGACTTCACAGCTGTCGTTTCCTCATTTGACCCTGAAGCAGCCCATAGATCACGTAGGGTGGATTTGGGGCCTATTTCACAGATGAGCAAACTGAGGGGCTGTGACCCTCATCCTCCAGGGTGGCCATGGGGCCCTGTCTTCTCTCCTGACTGTGCCATCAGATTCTTTCTTGACCAGGGTCAAGGTCATCTCAGGTCTCAGGCTTACCTCCATCATATCTGTAAAATGAAAAGCGTAGTCTGGGTATATTTTTTTCCCCTACCTCATAAAAGTCTAAGACTTTAAAGGCATGAACTTAGTTTTCTAAACCTGAGAACTTTTTGTGAGCAGAGTTGCTGTATTATTTATCCCATTGCCTATAATATATTGAAGAATGAATGAAAATCTGCTTTGTTGTTTAGTTGCTAAGTGACTTGTTTAGTTGGTAAGTGACTTGTTGTTTAGTCGCTAGGTCGTGTCTGATTTTCTGTGACCCCATGGACTGTAGCCTGTCAGGCTCCTCTGTCCTTGGGATTTCCCAGGCAAGAATCCTGGAGTGGGTTGCCAATTCTTTGCTCCAGGAGATCTTCCTGACCCAGGCTTGAACTTGCATCTCCTACATTGGCAGGCAGATTCTTTTCTACTTTACCAGTGAGCCACCTGAGAAAATCTGACTTACATCAATGTAAGTCAAAACAAAAATAAGCATCAAGACAAAATGTTGATATAGCCGTCTACATACAATTTTAAAAAGCATTTTTGGAAAATGTTCCATAAGCCAAGTTAAAGGGCAAAGATTTAATTGGAAAAAAAATTTTTTAAAAATACACTGTTACAAAAAGTTGGTATAAAATAGTAAAAAAGGACACAAGAAGCAGGATGACCATCCCCGCTAAAAAGTAGGCCAAGGTCATGAACTAAAGATTCACAAAAGGAAAACAACTGAAGAGTAAATACTAAAATGATGTTCAGACTTAGGACAACCACGACAAAAGCCCAGAAAGGAAATACCGTTTCCTGTGTGTCATCCTGGAGCAGATTCGAAAGGCTCTCGTTTGGGGAAAAAGTCATCACATACGTTTCAGTGGGTGTACAGGTAGGTACAAGCTACCATTTGGTGAGCATAGCAATGTGGAGAATATATGCTTCTGAGAAATCCAAAGAATAGTTGTACAAGGACACAAAGATTCAGGTTCAAGTATATTCATTTAACCATTGTCATAATAGTGAAAAATAAGGGGACCATGACATAGTGTGTAATACGCAGTCACCAGGTAATGATGCTAATCTATAGCCACAGAAATAGAAAGATATCCACGATATATCAAGTGCAGGAGATACGAAATCTGTGTACCATCGACTTGGGGGATAAAAGTTGTGTCAACACCATTTGGAAGACAATACCAACTTATTAGCAGCGAATATGGCTGGGTAGTGAAATTACAACTGACTTTATGCTCCTCCTTTATATTCATTTTTAACACATTTTTTTAGTGAAGTACTAATATTGCTTTTATAATGAGAAAAGTCATCAAGTGATTTTGATTTTTGGAGTATATTTGCTCTGATGAGTAAGCTGGGACATACAGTTTAAGAACTTAAATGAAATGTCATGTGGCAGATGCAATTTTGATCATATTAGGTTATATCACTTAGAAAAATCCTTAGAATTTCCATCTAGTGCAATTGTGTGTTAATAATTAGAGCTCTCTGACTATTCACCTTGGTGTTGAGTACATTGTGGGGACAGTGATGGGACCTGCAGGGAAGAATATCTTCCTCCCTGGAACTTCTGTGGTCTGCCCTTAGTCTCAGGGAAGAGTAGAAATTGAGGAAATCTTACCAGGCTGAGCACTGAGTGGTGGCAGGGCTGGACTCTCGCTAGACTGTGAGGGCCCTTGGAGCCCGTGAAAGTGAGGGAAGACATCCTGATGCTTTACCCCTGCAGACTCCAGTGTGCATCCTGAGAAGAGCAAGAGGAGGACACTTTTATTGTCCCTAGAAAGTGAATTTGGTTCAGTGATCATATCTGACATATAGTCTAAATTTTCATTTTGCCAGTTGTCCTCAAAACGTCTTTGGAGTGCTTTTCCCACTAATCCAGGGTCCAGTCAAGGTCCATACAGTGAATTTGGTGGGTTTGTCTCTTTCCTCTCTTTTAATCTAGATTCTAAAACACCCCCACCCCCGTCTTTGGTTTTGTTCACTTTTCAGGACATTGACTTACTCCAAGCATTTGGGCCCGTCATCTGTTAGAATGTTGCCTATTCCAGATTTACTGGATCGCATCCTCACAATTAAGTTCACACTAAACATTTTTTGGGCAGAAACTCTGCACAGGTGAACAGGTGAAGCATGTACTGACCACACCACGTCAGGAGGCTGCTCGTGCCTGCTTCTCCCACAGTCAGAGGCTTGCTGTTGTTTAATGAATGGGAAACTTTATCACACAGGGGAAAAAAAAAACCAAGGCTACCCAACATTCCTTGTGTTAGACTTTTACACCTTTTCTGAGCACTGAGAAAAAGCTTAAGAGGAACTATGCAAAAAAGAAAGTATCAAGTGTTTCATTATCTACTGAGAGTTTCAAATCCTCCCTTTTAATTGGATAAAACAAGAATTTGTTCATCTGCCCATCTTTATCCCTGCACTTGCACAAGCAGGATGAGGGTGAGACACAGTATTCTAATGGTTGCTGCCAGTGCTGGGGTCATAGAGCAGGGAGTATGCACCACTGTTTACACCTCTGCAAGGCCCACACTCTCATGCGCCCGCATACAGCTGCTGTTTTCACTCTTAATTGTGGTGATCATACATTTTTTAAATCTAAGTTTTTTTTTCCTGATTGCAGGCATCTAATGTCTTAGGACTGTTGAAGATAAGTGTTTTGAAACACAGTGTTCTGAATACACTTTGTGCCTCCCCCCGGCCCAAGTCCTCTGTTGGACTAACAGAAGAGGCAGGATTTCTTCTTTGGGGTGACAGGTCCCCTTTCCTCTCCATGGCCCCTAGAGGAGAGCCTATGGGGTCCTGCCAAGGCCCCGCCATCACCTGATGGAAACAGGAGTCTTCGTGAAGGTCGCAGGGGTGATCGGTAATGTGTCAATGTCACTTCTCTTTTTCAGGGCGTCTTTTATGACCAAAACTGTGCCTTGTGGAAATGAACTTCACAAGTTCCTCATCTGGGACACTGCTGGTCAGGAACGGGTAAGGACACGCTGCTGTTGGCTTCCTGGGGAAACGATGCCAAACAGCACTGGTTTCTTTGTATCTGGCAAGACTTGGTGACTAGTGATAGAAATCCAGCTTCAAATGAGTTAGGCACGAAAGGAAATGTGCGCTTTAGGCGTGAGGAACTGGAAGGGGCTGAATCCCATCCCTGCCAACGTGCTGTCAAAGTTGCACAACTCTATTCCATTTTCTTTGCCTGCTGACCTTGAAATTGACTTCTTTTTAGGCCGACTCCCTGGCCATCAGCAACCTCAAAAATAGAGCTGCTCTTCCCAGGCAGGGGGCTCCTTGTCTACCTGGTCTGAGCTGTGTGCTCAGGGGATATGGCGCCCCTGCTGGTGTGGCCAGGGAGTGCACTTGCCCCAGGAGGTGGCTGCACTCAGTTCCACCCGAGCCCCGTGGCCTGGGAGCTGGACAGGCTTTGTTCCCTGAAGTCTGGGTTCCCATCCTGGGAAACGGGGCAATGGGTACTGGGTTACCAGGAACAATGGATGAGGGCTCTCTTATTTCTGTTGTTGTTCAGAGCCTAAGTTGTGTCCAGCTCCCCCCTGCACTGCAGCATTCCAGGCTTCCCTGTCCTTCACTATCTCCTCCCATCTCTTATTCCTAATTCTTTTTATTTCCTGAAAATGTTTATGGAGAAGATAACTCCAGAAGCTCCATCTCTAAATTTTAAAAGGTGAAACAATAGATACCCACAGACTGTCTCAGCAGGGAATGTAATAACTAGGGCATATCTTATCAGAGTTGAGAGGAGTGGCCTGGATGGGTGAACACAGGGCTCACCAGTACCTTCTCTTAACCAATCAAAACTGGCCCCGGAGCCGGTTATCTCAGAGTAAGACAGGTTGAACTTGCCCTGGTCTGTTCCTAGCTCACGTCACCGTCTCTGCCCACTTAGAATGTCGGCCCTTCCTCGCTCCCCACCCCAACTTGCTCCCTTTTTCTCCACAGCCCTTGCTATGTGTGTTCAGGTGCTCAGGTGTGTCCCCATGGACACAACTTTGCGACCCCACAGACTGTAGCCTGTCAGTCTCCTCTGTCCATGGGATTTCCCAGACGAGCATCCTGAAGTGGGTTGCCATTTCCTTCTCCAGAGGCTGTTCCCAACCCAGGGACTGAACCCATGTCTCCTGCATTGGGAAGCGAGTTCTTTAACCACTGCGCTACCAGGGAAGCCCACAGCCTTCACCAGCCTCTAATATGCCCCTCAGTTTGCTCATCAATTCTGTCAACCGTCTCCCTCTCACAGGAGAATCCAGGACTCCGGATAATCCATCGTTTTCATTATCAGCTCCTCACACAGCAAGTGTGTGTTTATACGAATTGCATTTTCTATAAATCCCCTCTTAAAATGAACATTGCGGTGTTTGTAGATGAAGCTGTCTCAGAGGTTTCCTTTCCTTTAATGAGGACGAATCTTCTGGCCTCAAATGCTACCCTCGTTAGGACGTCTGCTCCTTCACTGTGGAATCAAGAACTCAGATTAGCACACAGGAAGCTGCTACCTGGGGCCCCTCTTTCTCTCTGACCGTGGGCCATACCCACTTCCAAAATTAGGGGGCCGGAGTCCAAGGGAAGTGACAGTATAGGGGTCTCTTCTCTATGTCCCTGTGTGTTCTCTGTAGCGATAAGCTAGATTTCTGTTTTCGGAGTTGGGGGTTTGTTCCTTAAGCAAAGAGATTTTCTTCTTCCCCATTTTACTTTTGCTCATGAAATAGTTGCTTATGCAGCTGCTTTAAAAAAAATAATTCTAAATTAATTTAAAAAATAATTTTATTTATTTCTATTTGGCTGTGCTGGGTGTTCCTTGCTGCGCTCATGGGCTTTTCTCTAGTTGCCGTGAGCAGGGGCTACTCTCTGGTTGTGGCGCGCTGGCATCTTATTGCAGTGGCTTCTCTTGTCGCGGCTCCTAGGCTCTGGAGCACAGACTCAGTAGTTGTGGCCCACAGGCTTAGTTGCTCTGCGGCATGTGGGATCTTCCCGGACCAGGGATCGTAGCTGTGTCTCCTGCATTGGCAGGCAGATTCTTTACCACTGAGCCACCAGGGAAGCCACTGCAGCGGCTCTTCCTGAGTGTCATCAGTCCGTTTTACACGGAGAGGCAGCGTTGCGGCGCCTCCTGCCGCGGCACGTCCTCTAGGAGAGGCAGCGTTGCGGCGCCTCCTGCCGCGGCACGTCCTCTAGGAGAGGCAGCGTTGCAGCTTCTCCTGCCGCTGCATGTCCTCCAGGCTGTGCCCCGGTTTTGTGCTCAGTGCTTACTGTGCACTAATATGTGTAGCCCACTCACGGCACTCAGCTGGGACTGTCTTTATCGCCATCCACAGGGGAGGTCACCCCGGCTCAGAGAGGGTGAGTAACCTGGTCAAGACCACACAGCTAAGAAGGTATAAAGCAGAAATTTGAATCGAGCAGTCTGGGTCCTGGGATTGATAGTTATGTATTGATGGAAAAAAAGCACAGAAAACCACACAATTAAAATGATCCAAAATCCCACAGCCCAGATATTATTTCTACTGTTGACATTAGGTGGCCATTCTCCAGATAGCTCACTATATGTGTGTGTGTGATAATTTCTTATCAATGGGATCCTGATTCTTTATAACCTGCTGTTTTCACTTGTGTTGAAGTGTCCCTAGAGGGAGATTTCTGTGTGATTGAAGCAGGGTTCTTGACATTGACTTACCTAGTCTAATAGTCCTGAGATCAATTACTCTTGGTGAAATTTGGCTCTAACATGACTATCAGAGTTTGGAGTCTGGCCCACTTAGCATCTCAAAGCAAAAGCACCGTAACATTTCTTTCATAGGCCTATATTTTTAATTATTCTAATTGCTTTTCTAAAATTTATCTCTCAGGTTGTAGATACCTGTGACTATATCACTGTGTCTATAATTTGAAAAGCATAAGCCTCATATTAGGGCTTCTTCTTATACTCCAGGGAAGGGGGCTTGGGTTTGGGTGGTCATTTCAGGTGAATCCAGGTTTGTGGAGTGTGAGTGGACAGAGTCCCCCTGACCTCGTGGTCATGGATCCCTCTGGCCCTCGACAGCTTGGCGTGTTACCCCCAGGCTGACCTTGTCTCGTCCCTCCATGCAGCCTGCTCTCGCTCCAGTGATGGCAGTTTTTCAGTCGTTTTGGCAGCTTCGTGCTGGACTTAATCGTGCTTGTAATGACGTTGCCTCATGTTTGAGCTAAAAATAAATTCCCTGCTGTTGCTGGTGCGGATTGCGGTTGGTTCTCTCATTAATCGTTGGAGTCCAGTGCATTTTATTTTCCCTCCTTATCGTTGTAGAAATCTACTGCTGTTCTCCCTAGTTTTCACAATGCTGAACCCAGTCTCTTCGGATTTATGAGTTGACCGTATCAAGACAGATTTAACTGCTCCACGCGGTGCGTTGCATATGATGACTCCTCAAAACTGGACCATGTCTGAGTCTGCCTGGCACACACAGCACTCCTGTCAATGTCCTACTTACTGTGGTGCTGAGTCTACACTAGATGTGGCGCAGATTCGTACCCTCCAAGGATGAATTTTCCCTGTGAGCACTGATCCTGGTCTCCTGTTCCTGTAGAAGAGTGCGTTCATTCTTTTTTGTTTGTTGTAAATTTTATTGAAGTGTAGTTGATTTACAATGTTGTGCTAATTTCTGCTGTGTAGCAAAGTGGCTCAGTTATACACACACATAGATATTCTTTCCGTATTCTTTTCCATTATGGTTTATCATAGGATATTGAATGTAGTTCCCTGTGCTGTACAGTAGGACCTTGTTTATCCATCCTGTGTGAAATAGCTTGCATCTGCTAATCCCAGACTCCCAGTCCATCATCCATCGTCAGCCCTCTGTCCCTCTTGGTAACTACAAGTCTGTGCTCTGTGTCTGTGAGTCTGTTTCATAGATAAGCTTATTTGTGTCATGTTTTAGATTTCACATATAAGTGATATCATATGATATTTGTCTTTCTCTGTCTGACTTACTTCACTTAGTGTAATAATCTCTAGGTTCATCCACATAGCTGCAAGTGGCATTGTTTCATTCTTTTTTTATGGCTGAGTAATATCCCACAGTATGTAAGTACCGCATTTTCTTTATCTGTTCCTCTGTTGACGGACACTTAGGTTGTTACCATGTCTTGGCTGTTGTGAATAGTGATGCTGTGAACAAAAGGGTGCATGTATCTTTTCCACCTAGAGTTTTGTCTGTGGATAGAGTGCATTCATTCTTGACATGTTGTCTTTTGCTTTTAGTTCAGCCCTATATGATGGGCACCTTCCAATTCTTTCAGTGCCAAATGGTAATCCATCAAGTAGTGCCTCTGTAAAAAAAAAAAAAAAAAAGTTAAAAAATGTAACCATTTCCAGTTGATTGTTGAATCCAGTCTGTTAAAAGCTTACCGTTTTTGAGATTTGTGCATTGACTATGCTGCTCCGCAGGGGCGTTGTTGCGAGAGAAGAGTGCCCTGTCGGAGCTCAGAGGTGGCTTCTGGGTTGTCCCTCCTGTCCTGTTCGCAGGGGTTGTCCTGTTGGTTTCTGCTTCCTGATGACGGGTGAGGAGGGGCAGCGGTAGATCAGCAGAGCCTCTAGAGGGATGCTCTCAGGGACTGGAGCTCAGAGAGAGCCCTGGGGAGAGAAGGGAAATTATCTGCCGAGCTCTGTCGTCCCAGCTCCTATTGTCAGGATTTGTGAGGGGGATGAGACTTCTGTGCCAGGGTGCCAACTCGTTCCTTTCTTCCGAGTTTCCTCTGATTTCCTCCTTTGTTCTTCCATTTCAGCTGGGGACCAATGTATCCTCACTGCTACTGAATATCACAATGTGAGACGAAGCTTTACCTTTCTAGATGTATACTTCCAAATCTTTCTGTGCCTGCTTTAAAACACAGTCACCATCCATAGAATAACTCCATTAAAAATGTCAGCATCCTGGAAAAATGTCAGACTTCCTTTTCCTGGTGTGATCCATCAGAGCAGCATTATTTTAAGAATCTAACCTGGAAAAAAAATGAACATCATCTTATTGTTTTGTTTCATTTGGTTAGAGTCATCGTTGTAGTTGTCTGTCTTTCCTAGTTGGCTTGTCGTTTAGTTGCTAAGTCGTGTCCTACTCTTTGTGACCCCATGGACTATAGCCCGCCAGGCTACTCTGTCCATGGGATTCTCCAGGCAAGAATACTGGAGTGGTAGCCCTTCTCTTCTCTCAGGGATCTTCCCCACCTGGAGACAGAACCTGAGTCTCCTGCATTGCTGAGATGTGGGTTCTTTACTGCTGAGCCACCTGGCAAGCCCCCTCATTTCCCTCCTTGGGCTCAGCTCCTCCCATCTCCCATAACTTGGAAGCTTAGATAATGGGATCATAGATGTTAGGGTGCAGCTGAGAAAGCCGTGGCCTCAATATTGGGTCAGAATGGGTCCTTGGGAAGGAAAAGAGAATTGAAGACAACAAGTTCAAGGTCAAGTTCAGGCTCTTTACAAACATCAAAAGAAACTTCTGCTTCCTTTCCTTCTTTCTTAGGGCCCTGGAGTTCGTGGTCAGGAAAGTGGTTCACTATTCATAGGCTGTGGCTAAAGTCAGAGGAAAGTTTGACCTTCATGGGTCCTTGAAGAAAGAGGCCTCTTACAGGCTCTGAAAGAGCTGATCTTTGTTTTCTCCCCGGCTCGCCCTACAGCCCCTGGAGAGAGAGGCCAGCTCCCAGCTCCCAGCACCGAGCCTACACAGCGCTGCTGGAGGGAGGGGGGCTTCACCCTCGGCACCTCCTCACAGACTTCCATGGTGGGGGGGTCTGCCTTCAGTGGGAGGAGGTAGGGTCCATGCAACGCCCCTTCTTAGAGAACAGTGCTTCCACAGTGTGGACTGAGGTCTGAATTAGGGAACCATGCCCTCCCTCCATCGCCCCGCCCCCAAGAAGGCTCTTAGAAAAGAAAAGTGGGTGAAGGTTGTGTGTGAAGCTGATGGCTCAGAGGCCTGCAGATGTGCTCTTAAATGAGAGCAGCGGCTGTCGATGGGGCTTGGGAGCCTCAAGAGTCACTTTTCAGTGAAAAGTCACCCAGAAGGGCAGAGACCCGGCGACAGAAACCGAGGAAAAGAGTGTGACAGTGGTGTTTGGGCTGGGGCAGATGCTCACCGACCTGGCTCCCAGGGTTTGTTCTGTGTGGGGGTGTTGGCGTCATTTAGGAAAATAAGATTTTACGTGCAGAATTGTCCTGCTGGGTGTCAGAATGTTGCCGACAGGAGACAAAGAGGAAAGGCACGTCCGTGTACTGAAAAAATAAATCCAGTAAGTCCTTCAGGAAACACTGCAAAGTCTCTGTCCTCGGTGGGTGGGATGGGAATGCTGGGAAGGGGGAGGGGACGGGGAATGGGGACTCAGGAGCAGTGGTGGGCTGGGGGGGTCTCAACCCTGAGCTGGCCTGAAGGGACCCAGCCCCTTCCTCTGGCATCCTCCCCACCAGGACAGACCCTCTGCTCCCCAGAGAGCATCTCCCCCTCCTGGGGACCAATGCGGCTCCTCTGGATGAAGACTCTTGGTTCCTAGGGCTTTTTCTGTGTCTTTAGCCTGGGATGTGATGCCATAAGGTCTTCCCAGGTGGCGCTAGTGGTAAAGAACCCACCTGCCAATGCAGGAGACTTAAGAGATGCGGGTTCAATCCATGGGTCACGAAGATCCCCTGGAGGAGGGCATGGCAACCCACTCTACTATTCTTGCCTGGAGAATCCCATGCACAGAGGAGCCTGGTAGGCTACAGTCCATGGGGTCGAAAAGAGTCAGACACGACTGAAGCGACTTAGCAGGCATCCACCTGATGCCATAAGAGCCTTCTCATTGTGAGGCAGGGTCTGCACCTCTTGGCTAAAGGCCAGTCTCCTCCTGTGACTCTCAGGGGACCTGGGGCAGAGAACCCAGGTGGTGGGGCGGGAGGCAGGACTTTGGGGCCCGGCTGGGGTTGTGCTTGTTAAGAACCTGAGATGGTGAGGTGGCAAACATGGAAGAATAATTAGATAAAATATCAACAGTCATTAAATTTTCTAATTCTAATTTTAATTGTATACACTGAGAAGGCATCAGTGAAATGCTTCATTGGACACCAGGCAAACGGAAAGTAGATTTAGAACATATTAAAGTTCGTCTATTCAAGGAAAAGAAAAAGAACCTGAGATGCCCTTTACCTGGTCGGCCTTCTCTCCTCCCCTGCTTTCCCTCTTTTCCTTTTACGCAGCTGATTTCATATGTCTGGTTAAAATACAAGCAATACATGTAGCTCCTGACAAGGAAGTTAGACACACAGACTTCGTGTAGCTTGGAGAAGCCCCTGCAGGTCCTGTTATGGGGACAAAGGTGTGGCCTCTGAGCGGGAACTTTATCTTCAGAGCGGCCCCTCTGAAGGAGCCACCTCCTCCGTCCACTCTGAGGAGAGTGAGTGCTTCTGAAGGACAGGGATTTGTCAGCGTCTTCACTGTCTCTGTTTCCTGTGGCTGTTGTAACGCACATGTAGTGCCTTCTAACAGCCTGGGTGCACAGCCTCCCAGGTCTGGAGCGTGGGCCTGCGGGTTCGTTTTTGGAGGCTCTGAGAAGAGTCAGTCCACAGTCTTCGCCTTGTGGCCCATTCATCCATCTTCAAAGCAGAGCATCTTCCAGCTTCTCTGACTCCCCCGCCTCCCTCTTCCATCTGAGAGGACGCATATGGAAGACCCTGCATGATGCCACTGCCCCCAGCTGGTAGCTCGGCGTAACCTCCCTTCCCAGGACCAGCTGCCCACCTCTGGCCACCCTGTGCTGTAAGGATGAAGCTGTGGATAGCTTGGAGCACTATTGTTCTACCTGCTGACCCTCTGTCGCCATCACTTAGAACGGCCCTGTCATGTACCAGATGTCCAGTAGATGGGTGTTGAATGAATGAGTAAAGTTAGTGCCAGCCCGCATCTTCATTACACCTCTGAAAGTGATGCTTCATTTCAGAGACGAAACTGATAGTGGAAAAAGAGTGGAATTTGGGGTCAGAAGACCTACATTTACGGACTTTTAAGAGCTGTGTGTCTGTGGGCAGTTTGCTTGATCATCCTGAGCCTTGGTTTTCTCATCTGTACAATGGGACACACACCCGCCCCCCACAACCACCACCACCATCTAGCCTGCCCATCCACACAGGGTTATTGGCTCTTTCATTGCTGAAAGTTTGTTGAGTTCCTGCTGCTGCCCAAACAGGGGGGTTACGGAAGGTTCTGGGTGGAGTCGGTAGCTGAGAAAAGGTGTGAATGGAGGAGGGGTGAGCTCTGTGGATGTGATTCCTGAATGCTGAGCAAATCCTTTGGCATTGGAACTTTAAAAGAAAAAAGAAAGTAAAGGGGAAAAAAAATCCCCTTTCATTGCAAACATAATGTATACAGTTAACATTTTAAAAGAGTTCTTTCAGGAAACGTGAAAACAAGTGATGGGTTTGCCTGTAATGGCATTATTCAGAATAGCCATTTTGATAGGTTTTTCTATTCAACTTTATGTATTTATTATTGGGTTTTTAGGACATCTGAGTAGGCATATTAAATAGGCCTCTGCTTTCTGTGGAGAGAGAGGGTCTGTGTAAAACTCAGAAACCTTCTTCTGAATGGCACAGAAGGTGCATTCAGTGATGGTTTTTCCATTCAGCTTCTGCCAGCTGGGAATGTCGGGAATGTCAGGAATGCTCTTCCCCCTCTTCCCCCTTTGTTTGAATCCTGAGGGACCTCAGGACATGTTCTGGCTTCTGCCCTAGACTGCCCACTGCCCTGGCGTCCTGGGGGAGGCTGAGGATTTCTGCTTGTGTGCTGCCCCACCCCCACGCCCAGGACAGACCAGCACTGGCCCCGGGACTATGCGAAAGCATCACACAAGGGACCAGCGTTCTCCGAGATCCTCAGACAACCAAGCTCTGCAGCTCGTGGGCCTGATGCCAGTGCCCTCGGCTGGGGTAACTTGCACCCGGGAGGCAGAGCCCAGCTGGGGTTGGTCCTTTTTAGGAAACTTCATGTATTTTCCATCACTGCTCCTTCTTGACATGCAGAACATTGCTGCTATGGAATTTATGATGCCACAGACCTGCGTGTAAGGAATTTTGCCTGAAGTTGACTGGGTGGTCTAAAGGACTGGGTTTCCTGGAATGGTACTTTCCACTGTGTGCTGACGGTGTGTGCGTGCACACACAGGATGCTGTGGAATGGGATGAAGGGAGCTTTGTGTTGCACGTGAGGCAAGAGCAGGGCCAGAGTTCCATCCAGAGTCTGTCTGACCTTGACCATGAGTGTCCTCACAGAGCTGGAAAAACCTTAGCTGTCACCACCCACTCCTGCCCACCCCAACCCAGACTGGTACTGAGCCAGATGCAGGTCAGCACCCTGTCTTGAGTCGAGATCTCTTCACCCTATGCCGCTAAAGTGGGTTCTCAAGACACTCACTAGGTCCCTAGATGTTAAGAAATATTACTTGAAAAAAGGTAGAAAATAAAGAATCCTGAGTGAAAGCAAAATAAATAAATAAGTTTCTTTATTATAGAAAATTTCAGAGCCTTTCTTGTACCAATAATACTTTGTGAACTCCAGGGAAGCATTATAATATGTTGTTGTTCAGTTGCTAAGCTGTGTCCGACTCTTTGCAGCCCCATGGACTGCAGCACGCCAGGCTTCCCTGTCCTTCACTGTCTCCCAGAGTTTGCTCAGACTCACATCCATTGAGTCGGTGATACCATCCAACCATCTCATCCTCTGTTGTCCCCTTCTCCTCCTGCCCTCAGTCTTTCCCAGCATCAGGGTCTTTTCCAATGAATCAGCTCTTCACATCAGGTGGCCAAAGAATTGAAGCTTCGGTCCTTCCAATGAATATTCATGGTTGGTTTCCTTTAGGATTGACTGATTTGATCTCCTTGCTGTCCAAGGGACTCTCAAGAATCTTCTCCAACACATGGTTCGAAAGTTTTAGTATGTAGTGATTCCTGAAACTTACTTGGCCAAGAAAGCTTTCTCTCCAAAAAGCACTTCGAGGGCATAATGTTCTGCAGGACACTGCCCTTGGGAAATACTGAGCCATCTTGCTTTCTATGCCATTTAATATTTTTCGGAAACTTGAGTTTAATTGCTGCCCAGTATTCCAGCTATTAAACCAACCATTTATGGTTTCTTTGAGGCCACCTCTGATCATCCCCTTCAGAAGTGAAACTATTGAGTCAAAGTGTACAAATGTTTCAAGACTTTTTTTTAATTTTAATTTTACTGGAGTCGTTGATTTACAATGTAGTGTTAGTGTTAGATGTATCGCAACATGATTTAGTTATACATATATTCATTCGTTTTTAGATTCTTTCCTCATGTAGCTTACTCATCACAGAATACTGAATACTCTTCCCTGTGTTATACAGTAGGTCCTTGTTGGTTATCTATTTTATCTATAGTAATGTGCGTGTGTTTATCCCAAGCTTCTGATTTATCCCTCTCCCTCACATTTACTCTTTGGTAACTGTAAGTTTGTTATCGATATCTATAAGTCTGTCTTGTAAGTAAGTTCATTTGTATCTTTTTAAAGAATTAGATGCCACATATAAGTGATATCATATGGTATTTGTCTTTCTGTGTCTGACTTTGCTCAGTATGATAATCTCTGGGTCCATCCATGTTGCTGCAACTGATATTATTTTGTTCTTTTTTTAATAGCTGAGTAATATTTCATTGTGTACCCCAGGGATTGAACCTTCATCCCTTAGTCTCCTGCACTGGCTGGTGGATTCTTTACCACTAGTGCCGCTTGGGAAGCCCACATATATACCACATTTTCTTAATCCATTCCTCTGCCAGTGGACTTGTAGGTAAGCCTTTGTAAATACATTGTCCAGATGCTTTCCAGAAAGGCCATGCCCATGTATCCCTCTGCTGGTCGCTTGCTGGAAGTGGGTGGCACTTTGCACCTGTGAAAGCTGAGGGTCTAAGACGCTCAGAGGAGGGCAATTCCTTGCCCTCACCCTGTAGACATCCGGCAATTACAACACAGTCACACACACACACGGACATAAACAGTCATTTCTTTTGAGCAAACACATTGTCTGTTCGCAGTGCCCTGTACTTCCTCTAAACGATTAAATGTCACCTGAAAGTTATCTGAACTCTTTAATGTGGCATTCTAGATATAGTTAGGGAGGAAGGGATTTCAAATTGGCCTCTATTGTGCTGATTTTCAAATAACCTTTCAAGGTGAGTTGTTTTGATAAGTTTTGTCAACCTCCTGTGATTGTGCACTTTGTTTCTAGAAGAATCTTTTACTCAAGTGTTTCATCAGTCTTAATTCCGACCTCATGGAAATGGAATGATGTCATGCTGAATACTGAGGCTGTTTGTGGTGCTTTTGTTTTATATGTGTGGGGGAAGTATACACATTGTAGGTGAGACGTGATTTATCTTTCTGTCCTCCACAAACATCCTTTGGTCAATGCGTTATTGGGTTTTAGAACTGAGACTCGAACTTTAGCTCATTAAAACCCCGAAGTCCCCGGCAATAAAGTTGAAGTGGCTTCACCCCCGGGTTTATTTCAAAATGATTCCATTTGGAGGAAGGAAAGAGCAAGTAATGCATTATATAGAAAGCTCTGATCAATAATTCATGAGACCTATAGACCAGTGACTGTTCCAGATTCACTTCATGGCGTTACTGCTGAGAACTATTTTAGAAGATCCACCGTTTGTGTCTGAGTTCGCGAGTGTCTCGATTTTCGAGATGTATGTTTGGTACTGCCTCTCTTACTTCAAGTGTTTAAGTGGACTTTTATTAGATGGAGGCTGTTTTGGAAAAATGGGCATTTTATGTAATTGGGCTGCAGGGACACTTTATTCCTTTCCATTAGCAAAGCAGGAATGTCTAGCAAACACATGGCTTTTTCCTCCTTTATGGCAGGAATTCTGATTTTGGTTTCTGCATCTGGAGTGGGTTGCCAAAAAATGGACTAAAAATAGATGTTTGAGGGCTGACAAGGACAGTCCAGAGCGGGGTAGTCAGTGCTGATGGAAAGCTCTGTCCTCAGTGAGTCAGGGCCAGTGGCCAGGGCCCTCCTGCTGGGAACTCCTGTGTCCATCCTGAGCTCCATGTAACACGTGCACCCTTCTGAAAACCACACGGGTGCCGGGAAGCTTCTCATGGAGTGGAGACTCGCCCAAGGCCCAGAGGCTGGGATGGGGGCCTGCTTCCTTGTACACTCTGGTGAGGCCGTGCTAGCATCCTGCAGTAGAGGGGAACCTCGGGGCGGGGGGACATACATCCAGTTTCCAGATAGGATCATTTCAACTTGGCCAGTGTTGGTTCAGTGAAAAGCATTGCACAGGAAGTAAACAAATGATGGTTTTATTGTTTGACGGGAAAGTGTCTGTCCTTCCTCCCCTCCCTGCTCCCTCCCACCTTGACTCTCTAGTAAATATGGCCGCTTTTATTATTATTTTAATTTTGATTTGTATTTCCTATTGGAGATTTACAGTGCTATGTTACTTTCAGGTGTACAGCAAAGTGACTTTGATACATATATATAAATCCATATAAGAGACATGGGTTTGATCCCTGGGTTGGGAAGATCCCTTGGAGTAGGAGATGGCAGCCCACTCCAGTATTCTTGCTGGAAAATCCCATGGACAGAGGAACCTGGCAGACTGTGATCCACAAGGTCGCAAAGAGTCGGACGTGACTGAAGCGACTTAGCAAGCACATATCCCTCTGAATCTACTGTTTTATATATAGTAGTGTGTATATGGGGCTTCCCAGGTGGCGCTAGTGGTAAAGAATCCATCTGCCAACGCAGGAGACACAAGAGATGCGGGTTTGATCTCTGAGTTGGGAAAAACCCCTGGAGGAGGACATGGTGACCCACTCCAGTATTCTTGCCTGGAGAATCACATAGACAGGAGGACCCTGGCAAGCTACAGTCCATAGGGTCACAGAGTCAGACATGACTGAAGCAACTTAGCCTGCGTGCACGGTGTGTGTATGTTAATCCAAAACTCCTAATTCATTCCTCCTAGCTTTCCTCTTTGGTAACCGTAAGTTTGTTTTCTATGTCAGTGAGTCAGTTTATGTTTTGTAAAGAAGTTCATTTAGGTTGTTTTTCTAGATTCCACATATAAGTGATATCATAAGATGCTTGTCTTTCTCTGTCTGACTTTCTGTAAGCAGTTCTTTTTATTTTTTTCTCCTTTAAATATTTATTTATTTATTCATTTACTTGGCTGCACTGGGTCTTAGTTATAGGTTACAGGATTTTCATTGTGGTGTGCTGGGTCCCTGGTTGTGGCATGCGGGATGTAGTTCCCTGACCAGGGCTCGAATCCAGGCCCCCTGAATTGGGACGGTGAAGTCTTAGCCACTGCACCAGGGAAGTCTCTCGGTGGTCACATCTTTAAATACATTCCTGTGGATGAGTGATTGCCTCCCTCCCAAAAGCCACACCAACTCCAGTTATGATGACTTTTTAATACTTAATCAATTAATAGTCCATCATTGCTTTTGTTTTCATTTCTTTTATTATCATTGAACATGTTTAAAAATAGTTATTGGCACTTTATAACTCTTCCTCTGTGATTCATCTATCTATCTATCTATATCCTTTGTTCATTTTTCAATTGAGCTGTTATCTTTTTCTCATTGTCTTTCAAAACCCCTCTGTGATGTATTCTTCAGATATGTTCAAATATGTTTAAAGGTATATTCTTCAAAATAGACATAAAATCTGTGTGTGTCCCCACGATAAGTATCCATCCTACCTGGGGAAAAGTGGTTCTTGGGGGTCAGTGGTTCTGACCAGCGCTGATTGCTCTGTTCACATTTGGAGGGAAGCACATCTCTTTCACCGTTTGTTGAGAATTTGCAGGAATTGCCCACCCCGAGGGCAGAGGCCGAGGTGCCCCAGCTGAGGTGTTCCTCTCTAGAGGCTGGCCCCAGACTGTGTGATCTGTGTCCTTAGTAGACATCTTATTGTTGTATCATCCTAATGAGATTGTCCTGGTCCATCATATAAGATAAACAAAGAGCAGTAAAGAAAAGAAAATTCCTAGGATAGCCACACTGATAATAACGTTTACTTTTGGCCAGGCCCAAGAGTGAGTTTCATGGTCTGTAAATCACAAGGGTATGAGCTGTGGTGGAGGAAAATGTATTATCTGAGTCCTGGGGAAGTCCTAGGGGAGGAATCCAGGGATCCTATGGGGCTGATGTAGGAGGATAATTTTATGGTAATGTGGGATGGTATAAAATATGCTCACCTTGGCCTAAAACTGTGCCTTGTTCCTCATCAGTTTCACTCACTGGCCCCCATGTACTATCGTGGATCTGCGGCAGCTGTCATAGTGTACGACATTACCAAGCAGGTAGGAACACCCCCTTTAGAACTTTGGTGCCATCTATGGCCTCTCTCTGTTCTAGAAAGACCAAAGCAGGGACTTCACTGCCTGAGTCCTGCCTGGAGCCTGGGATGAGGTTGCATAGCACGGTGCAACAGTGGTTGCTGGGAATGAACACTAAATGCTGAGTTTATCTTGTCTATATGTAGCAAGTGGAGAAAGAGTTGGGAACCCACACAGGTATTCTTACCTGGAGAATCCCATGGACAGAAGAGTCTGGTGGGCCACAGTCCATAGGGTCACAAAGAGTCAGACACAACTGAGCGACTAAACAACAGCAACATGTAGCAAAGCCTTTCAAATCTATTTGCTAAATTAAACAACAGTCATCATTCATTTTTAAAATTGATTGTGTGTTCATAGGGGTAAGGTCATGCCTGCTGATACTGTTCTCCAGAATGTTCAATTTTTTTAAGAAAAGGAAAAGTATTTTTCAGTTTTGCATCTTTGGTTATTGTTGTTGTTTAGTCACTAAGTCATGTCCAACTCTTTTGCGAAAAAAAAAATATATATATATCTGTTTTTTCATTTCTGATAAATCATGAACAACATTGTTTCAGTCCTGTAGCTTCATCTTATTCATGTTAAGGCAGGGCTGTAACTTAAAATTAATGTTATTTGTAGAAGGAAATTACCAATATGATTATCTTAACTACATCAAGTTTATGTTTTAGAAAAGGAGCCTTTTACAGCCTATGTGAGTAAAACTTAGCGAATACTAAATTTTGTGCCAAGATTGGGGTAGTATGTTCATCTGTGTGTGTGTGCCCCCTGAAAATATTTTTCTTCAATGGGTTATATTGGGTTTGTATTTCTATGTGGTTGAGATATTACGTTGATGGGTCTTTCCCAAGGTTGACTACACTTTTGGTTTAGGATTCATTTCATACCTTGAAGAAATGGGTGAAAGAGCTGAAAGAACATGGTCCAGAAAACATCGTGATGGCCATCGCTGGGAACAAGTGTGATCTCTCAGACATCAGGTGAGAGGAATTTAAAAGATGTATGTGGGGCTCATGTCCTCCCCTTGAATGTCTGTGCTTGAAACGCTGTCATACCCATGTGGTTAAGTCTGTTCTGTCATCATTTAACCCATGTCATCCACTTGTGGTTGTTAAGATGTTATTTATTCAAACAGAGTAGAATTGAGGGGAAATAATTTGGAAATGCAAATATGAGGGAGCACTCACTCATGAATATTACCATCAAGTCTCCTGTACAGAGCACAGTTACACTCCTGACTCTACATGTCTTTGGTCTAAATGGTTTCATTATTTTTTTAAATAAATAAATAAATTTATTTTACTTGGCCTCACCAAGAGGCTTGCAGGATCTTAGTTCCCCAACCAGGGATGGAACCTGGACCTAGCAGTGGAAGCTCAGGGTCCTAACCTATGGACCACCAGGGAATTCCCTTGTTGTTTATTGTTAACTTTTCGGTTGTTTTTGTCATTGTTACCACCATTACTGTTTTAGTAACATTTTCATAAGAGAAGGAATGTTAGAATTCTTCACGTTTTCCATAACGTCCTGTTCGTTTTCTTTCTAGACTTTAAAGGATGTGGCTGGGTCAGTATGAGCTCACTGTTTTGTTCCAAGATCTGAATTTGGTGCCTCATGTGTGAACACTTGGGCTTCCCCCAGAGAGAGTTGAGTGTCTGCCTTGGCTGTTTCTAGGCAGTCATTGTGAGTAAAGAGCAGATAAGAAAATAGGACCCTAAAGCGTGTGTGTGTGTTTGTGTATGTGTGTATATACACATATGTTTTTTCTTTTCTGAAAAATCATGAACAACATTGTTTCAGTCCTGTAGCTTCATCTTACTCACGTTAAGTCAAGGCTGTAGTTTAAAATTAACGTTATTTGGATATTGAACTTCTTCTGCTGGAGGAAGGTTTGTAGGAACCCAGACTACGTAGATGAGAGCTGTGATGGTGGCTTTATCTAGCCTGATAAGCAAACAATTTTTACTAAATAAAACTGAAATAAAAAAGGAAACGGTGAATTTGCATTGTCTCCCTCCCCTGGTTAATTTAATTCTCAGCAATGCGAGTACTTAATTTTCGTAAAGACCACGACCCACGCTTCAGGTTTTGCTAATCCAAACATGATGAAACCAAAGCGTGATGAATAATGAGAACAGACCTTGTGGAAACCCTGAAGGTAGTCTCTGCCAGGTTGCTCTGTTTCTTTGGGATTTCAAAAGCTTTATATCACATTGCATCAGGCTGGTTTGTAATCACACCCATAACCACCACTTAACTGTTTATTTTTCAGGGTACAAATCTTTAAACTCTCTAGACTTAGTTTAGATCTCTGCCTTCTTTACTGTAACCCTGAGACAACCTGATCATCTAGAATTCCCAGCCGAATAGCTTTCACTTCTGTTGTTGGAAGGAGATGGGGTGGGCAGATGGAGGTGGGCTCTGCTGAGAGAAGGCCTCTGCTGTCAGCTGACACCACGGATTGTGGTAAAGGTATGCCTTTGAGTGAACTAAGCCTTGAAGATCGTGGGAACACTGATGGGTGACAGTTTAAGCAGAAAATGATTTAAACGTGAATGGAATTAGGTCTCTTTATTACAGGGAATTGAAACCCAGTTGAAATTAGTTTCACGAAAGAGTGGAATTTGTTGCAAGATACTCATGGCTCAGACAGTAAAGAATCCACCTGCAATGCAGGAGGCTCGGATTCGATCCCTGGGTCGGGAAGATCCCCTGGAGGAGGACGGGGCAATCTGTTCCAGTATTCTTGTCTGGAGAATTCCATGGACAGAGGAGCCTGGTGGTTTATAGTCCATGGGCTCACAGACAGTTGGGCATGACTAAGTGACTAACACTTTCAGTTTTCACTGGTATCCACATGGTGAAAAATTAGAGGTGCCTTTAGCTCTGGTATTTGGTTTGTTCCATTTTTGGTCTCTAGAAAGATCCTGGCCCGATGCTCTATCTGTTTCTAAATTGCCGTAGAAGGATTGCCCCACATCATGACATTTGTGGCCAAGGAAGAGGATGTGATCGGTACATGATTTACATGAATATAAAACTCTAGAAGACAGTTGGGCAGTTTCTTTTAAAACCAAGCGTGAAATTATTGTGTGTTTAGCAATCACACTCTTGGGGCATTTATCCCAGAGAAATGAAAATGTGGCTTCACAGAAAACCAGCGCATGAGTGTTCACAGAAGCCTTGTCAGTGGCAGAATCAGTCCGGCTGTCCTTCAGTGGACACAGCAGGCGTGTCACACTGTGGAATACCACTCAGCAATGTAAAGAGACAGAACAGATGCAAGCCACCTGCACGAACCTGCAGGGAAATACAGCTGAGTGAGTAAAGCCAGTGCCAAGGGTTTCATGGTGTATGATTCTGCTTGTATAATGTTTGGGGAGTGAAGCCATTTTTGAAACAGAGAGGGATTAGTGGTTATGGTCAGGATGATGCATGGGGGGCCGGGGGAGGAAGGGCAGCATGGACATCCTTGTGATGCTAGAAATGTCACCTCTCTATACAGGGGGGACACACAAACCCACACGGTAATAAAATTGTGTAGAACTTAACTCACACAGAGGAGCACCAGTAAAACCAGGGGAATATGAGATGGAGTGTGGGTATCAGGATTCTGGGTGATCTTATAGTTTTGCAAAAGGGTGCCATTTGGGAAAACAGGGCAACTTGTACAAGGACTCTTGGTATTATTTCTTGTAACTCTGTGTGAATCCACAGCTACTCCAGTAAAAATTTCAGTTCACAAAAACTGGATTTAGATTGAAAAAAATTAAGTAAATCTTAGGCACTGGTGTGTGTGTGGATATGTATATGTGCACATACATGCATGCATATTATATATGTTGTATACGATGAACTAAAGCTTTGTAAACACACTGAGCCAAAGAATGAATTTAACCACTCCCTCTGCTCCCCCCCTCCACCGCCCCACCACACACACACACATGCTGTACAGAAGAATGACAGGAGAGCTATATAAATACTCCCATTTAGGAAAACCTGGAGGGGGAAGCCTGGTGGACTGGTCCTTGCCCAAAGGATAAACTTTCTCCCTCTAGACAGAAATAGTCTGGAAAGTGATAGGCCTGTGAACCTAGCGGGCACCTGCTGTTGATTCCCGTCCATGGCAGTAGAGTCGAGTTCTTGGTCAACCAGTCCAGCTGCTCCAGATTCCGCCTGCTGGTACGACTTTTCTGGGGCATTAGCCAAGTATCTACACTCGAGACCTTATTTAGAGCTTGACCTTCTTTTACTTTAATCCAAAGTACTTGGCTTCTTCTGTAATTGCCAGAGACTACAGTCTGGTTTTCACTGGGGGTTGGAGAAGGAGCATGTATAGATTTGGGGTGTGTGTGTGTGTGTGTGTGTGTGTGTGTGTGTGTGTGTGTGTGTGTAGGGGGAAGCAGGCTCATCTAACAGACTTTGGTTGGTTGTGTAAGCCTCTTAATCCTTGTGCCGAGCTATGCCTGGCATAGTTTGAAAGTGCCCTGGAATTGAAATGGGATTAACTCCCTGACTCGACTCAGCCCACTGGAGGCACTATGGGAAGTACAAGGAAAGAGAAGAAAGTGTCTCCTTAGAGCTCTTTCCTTTGTTTGGGGAGCCAAGGGGACCACAGGGTGGAGAGCAAGAAGGTGCCTAGTGAGCAATAAAAACTGTATTAATAAAGTTCCACGTTCGGGTGCAAGGAGGACAAAGGGATTCGGGAACAGGGAAGCCCACAGTCACGGAGGTAATGGGGAAGGCTTGTGGATACCACGTGTCACACACTGGGCTGTTCAGGAGGAGCCGGCTAGGAGGCGATTCCAGGAAGGGAAGACAGTGGACAGAGGCGTGCATGTGGGAGGGCCTTTGACAGGTCTGCGCTTGGGAATGGGGAGAAGATGGTGGGTGGTACGTGGACAGTCTGTAAACAGCTTACAAGTGTGTGGAGTGTTTGGGTTGATGTGCGTGGCCGGGGTGGCAATCCCCTGGGGTCCTGCCGCTTGCTTGTGTCTCTCATACCCAGGGCTCCATCGTCCATCAATCATGACTCTGTCTTCTCCTGAGCCTCTGTGGCCTCAGCTTCTTCTCAATGTAGAGCTTCGCGATGTCACCAATAACTAAAGCCGGGGAGCTTACCTGGCAGCCTCAGGGCAGGCATGGGGGCCACTAAGGTTGCTGCAGTCTCCTGTGTAACAGCCAGACCGAGGGCCTGGGCTGACGCCTGGATGGTGCAGGCTCGGCCCCATTGTGCAGCTGCCCAAAACACACACCAGCCCCATCAGAAGTCACCAGGCACCAGTGGTTTCAAGTTTGGGGAGAAAGTCAAGGGCTTTAACAGATGAGAAATATATTTGGAAATATGTATTTTTGACTAAGAATACACAAATTGCTTTCACTTCTTACATGTGACTTTAAAGCTTATTCTAGTCTTCACAGTGGGCCAAAAATGGTCTGAGTGTTTCTTTAAATTTATACAGACCAAATGATAGAACTTTAGATGTTGGGTGATAAAAATCCAATTTATTTCAAATATTGAAAAGCATAAAAGCCAGTGAATGTCAAAGACCACTACTGTACAAGATGTGGAAATATGCTGCAAGTTTTAAAACCCACCCAGGGAATTCCCTGGCAGTCCATTAGTGAAGACTGAATTTTCACTGCCCCGGGTTCAATCCCTGGTTGAGGAACTAAGCTCCTGCAAGCCTTGAGGCGCAATATAAACAAACAAGTAAAGGTCTGTCTAGTCAAGGCTATGGTTTTTCCAGTGGTCATGTATGGATGTAAGAGTTGGACTATAAAGAAAGCTGAGTGCCAAAGAATTGATGCTTTTGAACTGTGGTGTTGGAAAAGACTCTTGAGAGTCCCTTGGACTGCAAGGAGATCCAACCAGTCCATCCTAAAGGAGATCAGTCCTGGGTGTTCATTGGAAGGACTGATGTTGAAGCTGAAACTCCAATACTTTGGCCACCTGATGCGAAGAGCTGACTCATTTGAAAAGACCCTGCTGCTGGGAAAAATTGAGGGCAGGAGAAGGGGATGACAGAGGATGAGATGGTTGGATGGCATCACCAACTCGATGGACATGGGTTTGGGTGAACTCCGGGAGTTGGTGATGGACAGGGAGGCCTGGCTTGCTGCGATTCATGGGGTCGCAAGGAGTCGGACACGACTGAGTGACTGAACTGAACTGAAATGAGTGAATGAAATCAATGCACCCAGCATTTTCCTTACGTGAAATAAGGAGGTGTAGAGTCTGCCCTGTTACAGTGTGTGCTCTGAGCCCTGACATGCATGATTTTCTGTGCTGTGTCGGGACCGAGCCTGCATCCCTCATCCAAGCAGGAGGAAGGAACTGATGCTTGTCCTCCCCAGACAATGATCTGGGATTGCTTTCCATTTCAGTTATAAAGTACTCTTAATGAAGAGACAGGAGGAGGGGGCGGCAGAGGAGGAGACATTGGATGGCATCACAGACTCAATGGACATGAGTTTGAACAAACTCCAAGAGATAGTGAAGGACATGGAAGCCTGGCGTGCTGCAGTCCCTGGGGTTGCAGAGTCCAACACGACTTAGAGAGTGAACAACAGCGGCGACTTAATGAAGAGTCTGTAAAACATTTACGTGTATCTTAAAGAATCATGTGAATTTTAAAGAACAAAATGAACAGCTCTGAACCTACGAGTGCGCCTCCCTCTCCAATCACAGCCCCTTCCCTCCCCACACAAGTCTCTGCTGTTGACTTCTGCGATAGCCATCGCTTTTTTCCTTTGTACTTTGCCACCCATGTTTGCCTTTCTAAACAATAGGCTCAGGCTTGCCTGCTTTTGAACTTTGCACAAATGAAATAACCTATGTGTCTTAGATGATGTCTTGTCTCTCACCCTGGGAGATTCCTGACGAAAGTTAACTGTACTTTGCCTGTTTCCAGCACACGGTTCTGTTTGAACTGAGTGTAACACAGCTTATCTCCCCATCCTGCAGTGGTGGGTATTTGCGTGATTTCTGCCTTGTTGTTACTATGAACAGTGCTTCTTGAATATTCTTGTGCATCTCTTAGTGCCGAGTGTAAGCATTCCTCTAGGCTCAAGTGTGTGAGAGCCTAATTGCTGAGTCATGAGCTCAGTTTTACCGAGGTGACACCAAGGTTCTCCAAAGGGGATACAGGCTGTGCAGGAGACACCCAGTGCTTTCTGCTCTTCGTGCTGTAAGACGCCAGGGTGAGGAGAGAGAGCTGATAAGAATTTCAGTTTGCTTTTCCCCAGTTACCAGCCATTGGCCATTGAGATTTCTCCTTGTGTGGATGGAGCCTGTTCAAGTCTTTGCCATTCATTTCTGTTGGGATGTTTGCCTTAATCTTACTTTTCATAGCATGTGGTGGCTCAGAAGAATCCACCCACCAATCAGAAGACAAGTGTTCCATTCATGGGTTGGGAAGATCCCCTGGAGAATGGAATGGCAACCCACTTCAGTTTTCTTGTCTGGAGAATCCCATGGACAGAGGAGCCTGGGGGGCTACAGTCCATGGGGTCACAAAGAGTCGGACATGAGTGAGTGGCTGAACAACATTTATCTATCTATCTATCTGTTATCTATCTTTGATAGTATATGCTGAAATATCTTCTTCAAATTTATGTCTTATATTTTCACTGTCTTTATATTTTTACATCAGAAGTCTATAGTTCCTACCAAGAGAATTAATCAATTTTTTTCCTTTGTATCTTTTTTGGCATGGAGGGTGGAGGGAGGATGAGTCATTTAAGAAATCTTTCCACACCCCTAAGATCAAGAAGATATTCCCTGTGTTGATTAGCTTTGAAAAGCTTTGCAGTTTTGTTTTCCTGTATGTCCTTAAGTCACTTGGCCTCGATTTTGTATACGCTGCCTAGGTTCTCCTATGTAGACATCCATGTGTCTCAGCACTGCTGGTTGTAAAGTCCGTTCTCTCCCCTCTGCAATCTCTCCAGCTCAGTCCTATGTCACGTGCCCTGGTGCACAGGTCTGTTTCTAGAGCTCTCGGTTCTGTTTCACCAGCCTGCTTAGTCATCGTCACACCTATACTCCTCTGATTTAATTATCACAGCCTTATCGTGAGTCTTGATAAACGGTCTTGGACCTCTGATATGGCCTGGAATCTCTGTAACCGATACTTGGTGGCCACAGAGAAGGTTTCATGAGAGTGTATGGTGTGACTGTGGGTTTGTGTGTTCTGGTCTGCTGGAGATTAGGAGAGAGTTGGGGCCCAAATCTCCATGTGTGTATTGGGGAGTGTTTATTTTTATAGCTAATTTTAAACTTAGTAGTGTGTGTGTTCAGTTGTGTCTAACTATTTGCCACTCCCTGGACTGTATCCCTCCAGACTCCCCTGTCCATGGAATTCTCCAGGCAAGAATACTGGAGTGGGTTGCGATTAACTTGTCTTCAGGGGATCTTCCTGATCCAAGGATCAAACTCTGGTCTGCCCGTTGCAGGCAGATTCTTTACCATCTGAGTCACCAGGGAAGCCTAAATAAACTTTATTTTAGAATAGTCTTATATTTATAGAAAAGTTGCAGAGTTAGCATGCAGTTCTCATATACCCCACATCTAGTTTTCCCTAGGTAAAAAAAATCTTTGTTTATTTATGACTGCACTGGATCTTCCTTGCTGCGTGCGGACTTTCTCTTGTTGTAGAGAGCAGGGGTTACTCTCTAGGTGTGGTGCAAGGGCTTCTAAAAGCAGTGGCTTCTTTTGTTGCAGATCACAGGCTCAGTGGTTGTGGCACAGGGGCTTAGTTGCCCCACAGCATGTGGGATCTTCCCAGACCAGGGCTCAAACCAGTGTCCCCTGCATTGGCAGGTGGATTCTTATCCACTGTGCCACCAGGAAAGCCCCGTTTCCCCTACTTTTAACATCTTACAATGATTACTGTGGTATATTTGTCCCAATTGAGCAACCTGTCAGTTCAGTTCAGTCGCTCAGTCGTGTCCGATTCTGTGACCCCATGGACCACAGCACACCAGGCCTCCCTGTCCATCACCAACTCCCGGAGTTTACCCAAACTCATGTCCATTGAGTTGGTAATGCCATCCAACCATCTCATCCTCTGTCATCCCCTTCTCCTCCTGCCTTCAATCTTTCCCAGCATCAGAGTCTTTTCAAATGAGTCAGTTCTTTGCATCAAGTGGCCAAAGTATTGGAGTTTCAGCTTCAACATCAGTCCTTCCAATGAACACCCAGGACTGATCTCCTTTAGGATGGACTGGTTGGATCTCCTTGCAGTCCAAGGGACTCTCAAGAGTCTTCTCCAGCACCACAGTTCAAAAGCATCAATTCTTCGGCGCTCAGCTTTCTTTATAGTCCAACTCTCACATCCATACATGACTATCAGAAAAACCGTAGGCTTGACTAGATGGACCTTTGTTGGCAAAGTAATGTCTCTGCTTTTTAATATGCTGTCTAGATTGGTCATAACTTTTCTTCCAAGGAGCAAGGGTCTTTTAATTTCATGGCTGCAGTCACCATCTGCAGTGATTTTGGAGCCCCAAGAAATAAAGTCTGTTTATTTTTTACTGTTTCCACTGTTTCCGCATCTATTTCCCATGAAGTGATGGGACTGGATGCCATGATCTTTGTTTTCTGAATGTTGAGCTTTAAACCAACTTTTTTACTCTCCTCTTTCACTTTCATCAAGACGCTCTTTAGTACTTCTTCACTTTCTGCCATAAAGGTGGTGTCATCTGCATATCTGAGGTTATTGATATTTCTCCTGGCAATCTTGATTCCACCTTGTGCTTCCTCCAGCCCAGCATTTCTCATGATGTACTCTGCGTATAAGGTAAATAAGCAGGGTGACAATATACAGCCTTGACGTACTCCTTTTCCCATTTGGAACCAGTCTATTGTTCCATGTCCAGTTCTAAGTGTTGCTTCCCGACCTGCATACAGGTTTCTCAAGAGGCAGGTCAGGTGGCCTGGTATTCCCATCTCTTGAAGAATTTTCCACACTTTAGTGTGATCCATGCAGTCAAAGGCTTTGACATAGTCAATAAAGCAGAAATAGGTCTTTTTCTGGAACTCTCTTGCTTTTTTGATGATCCAGCAGATGTTGGCCATTTGATCTCTGGTTCCTCTGCCTTTTCTAAATCCAGCTTGAACATCAGGAAGTTCACGGTTCACATATTGCTGAAGCCTGGCTTGGAGAATTTTGAGCATTACTTTACTAGCGTGTGAGATGAGTGCAATTGTGCAGTAGTTTGAGCATTCTTTGGCATTGCCTTTCTTTGGGATTGGAATGAAAACTGACCTTTTCCAGTCCTGTGGCCACTGCTGAGTTTTCCAAATTTGCTGGCATATTGAGTGCAGCACTTTCACAGCATCATCTTTCAGGATTTGAAACAGCTCAACTGGAATTCCATCGCCTCTACTTGCTTTGTTCATAGTGATGCTTTCTAAGGCCCACTTGACTTCACATTCCAGGATGTCTGGCTCTAGGTGAGTGATCACGCCATCGTGATTATCTGGGTCGTGTCTTTTTTGTACAGTTCTTCCTTGTATTCTTGCCACCTCTTCTTAGTATCTTCTGTTTCTGTTAGGTCCATACCGTTTCTGTCCTTTATTGAGCCCATCTTAGCGTGAAATCTTCCCTTGGTATTTCTGCTTTTCTTGAAGAGATCTCTCGTCTTTCCCATTCTATTGTTTTCCTCTATTTCTTTGCACTGATCACTGAGGAAGGCTTTCTTATCTCTCCTTGCTGTTCTTTGGAACTCTGCATTCAGATGCTTATATCTTTCCTTTTCGCTTCTCTTCTTTTCACACCTATATTCCTTAGTTATTGATTCTTCATTTCTGATACTTTTATTAACTTTATTGATTGTATTGATACTTTATTATTAACTAAAGTCCGTACATTACTGAGATTTCACTCCTTCCCCCTCATATCCCTTTTTTATTCTGGGATCCCATCCAGAACACTGTATAACATCCAGTTGCCAGGGCTCTGTAGGATCTTCGGGCTGGGACAGGTTCCCAGACTTCCTTTGTTTTTGATGACCTTGACAGTTCTTAGTGCTGGTCAGGTAGTTTGGAGACTGTCTCTCCTTTGGGGGCCTGTCTGCTGTGTTTCTTGTGATTGGACTGGGGGTGGGCGTGTGTTTAGGGGAAGAAGACCACAGAAGTAAAGTGCTCTTTTCGTGACTTTATTACCAGTTAAGCAAGGGTTTGTGTTATCAACATGATAACATCCCTGGTGAGGTGGACCTTGACCTCCTGGCCGAGATGGTGGCTGTGAAGTTACCCTCCCCCGCTCTTTGGAAGGCGGTCCCTGGGCACAGCCCACACTTGAGGGGCGCTGATTGTGCCCCACTTCCTTGAGGGAGGAGTCCCAATATAAGTTATTTGTAATTCTTCTGCAGGTGAAATTCGTCTTCCCTCCCTGATTTTTGTATTTAGTTATTTATCTGTATCAGTATGGACTCACAGATATTTATAAGTTTAAGTTATAGTGCACTATTGTGTTACTTAACTTGTTGCTCAGGCTTCCCTGGTGGTGCAGAGGTTAAAGTGTCTGCCTGCAATGTGGGAGACCTGGGTTCGATCCCTGGGTCGGGAAGATCCCCTGGAGAAGGAAGTGGCAACTCACTCGAGTATTCTTGCCTGGAGAATCCCATGGATAGAGGAGCTTGGTGGGCTACAGTCCACAGGTCCCAAAGAGTCAGACACGACTGAGGGACTTCACTTTCACTTTCACTTATTGCTCAAATTGCTCCAGCTTTGGCCACTGGGAGCCCTTTCTGTTGCTTCTGTGTTCCTTTAACAAATTCCCGTAATTTTGGTTCTTTAGCACTTCCTTACTTTTTGGCACAAGGAGATGTTCCAGACTCATCTTGTTTGTTTTAGGATACAGCTCTAGACTCAGCCATTTCTCCAAGCAGCTCTTGTCGCTTCTACTGGAAAAGGGTATTTAAAAACCAAGATCTGGGATGACTGTGCTCAATGCTACTGGAATGTTGTTGAGTCTAGGTAAACAGAGCCAGGAAATATGTGTATGGATGCTAATGTGAATATACACTCACATGTATCTATAATTATTTCTATAATCATTCATTTGTATCTATATTAAGATAAACATAAGTTTATACTGATGCCTCTGACTCTAATCCAAAACCACAGTACTCTTTCTAACCTTCTTTAGGGGGTGAGGGAGAGATTTTTTAAAAGTCAGCAACTAACACACAAGTAAGCAGAGAGATAAGCTTTTGTTCCTGGAGATTTTCTTAGAATATACTAGTCTTTCGTCTTTCACTTTACATATTGCCCAGACCTTTCAGAGTTGAAAATGTAACTTCTGTGAAGAATTATAGCTGTGTCAGTGGTTACTTTCAAATGGCACGATATTTACTTAAGTACTGTACACTTAGATAGTGGCCTGAGTCATCACTGTCAACCTGAGCTGAATGCTTACTGTGTGCCAGAGACTGTTATGAGTAGTTTATCTTAATCTTCACAGCCCTGCCTGTGACAGTTACCGTCATTCTCCCAACTGACCAATAAGGAAACAGAGACGCAGATTGAGGAACTTACCTGGGTCCTGTGGCTGAGAAGGTGTGGGACCCAGCTTCAAACCCTGGTATCTGTCCCAGACATCACTTTGCCAACTAAGGTCTGTCTAGTCAAAGCTATGGTTTTTTCAGCAGTCGTGTACGGATGTGCGAGTTGTACCATGAAGAAGGCTGAGCACCGAAGAATTGATGCTTTTGAACTTGATGTTGGAGAACTGGATGTTGGAGTCCCTTGGATTGCAAGGAGATCAAACCAGTTAATCCAGTCCCTTGGATTGCAAGGAGATCAAACCAGTTAATCCTAAAGGAAATCCACCCTCAATGTTGATTAGAAGGACTGATGCTGAAACTGAAGCTCCAATACCCTGGCCACTTGATGGGAAGAACAAACTCATTGAAAAAGACCCTGATGCTGGAAGATTGAGGGCAGGAGGAGAAGGGGGTGACAGGATGAGATGGTTGGATGGCATCATCAACTTAATGGACATGAGTCTGAGCAAACTCTGGGAGATAGTAAAGGACAGGGAAGCCTGGTGTGTACAGTCCATGGGGTCGTGAAGAGTTGGACATGACTTAGCGGCTGAACAACAACAGCATCTGTCCCAGAGCCAATGTTCATGTTTTGTTCATCTCTTAAGAAGTAAGAATAGGGTCCAGGAGAAGCAGTGATTTCTGAATTACCGAGAGAAAATAAACGGTAACCGATTTGATAGAGAATTTCAAGCTAATGATCTTTTCCAGTGGTTTCTCTGGCCCCTTGGGACTAGCCTATGTTTCTGTCTGGAGAAGGTGTGTTAGGAGGATAGGAGGCTAGGAGGCGGAGGAAACGGCCAGGCCTCCCCCTTGAGACCCTGTGTTTTCTGCTCAGTCCTCATTCAATTCAAATTGTGTCATTTCCATGAGAAAACAGGCCATCTAAATCTGTGGCAGGAACCTGACACTGCTTGTTTGAACTTGACACCAGGAATGTGGCCCGGTGGATAGCATTTACAGACACATAGTAACAAGCAGGCTTGGCCCCCTGGGAGCAGAAATCCTTCCCAGGGTACACATGCCAAGTGCTTTAACTGTAAGTGCTTAGAATCATTAAAAAGAGTTATTGTCCAATCAGATATTTATTGCAAAGGTAGTAATTCTTTTTTTTTTTTAAGTTCATTTAAGTTTTAGTTCCACCTTACAGATAAGCCAATCTGAGAATCTAAAAGTACTGCCATGTTGAACAGAGATTTTGCGGCTTCACCTATTGCTAAAATGGTTGCCTTTCTGGGTGTGACACAAATATCTTGGATATTTAGATAAAGTACGAGCTTGCAGGAGCATAGTAAGCCTTGATTATTCATTTCAGTGGTTGCTCCAGGGAGCTGGAGAGACGGAGACCACTTCAGTGCACAGGACAGCCTTTGCAAACAGCCTGCAACCTGCCTCTGCTGGGTCTTGATGGGATGTTGCGATTTCCATTGCTTTTGGCTAGAATGCCTTAAACATGTGGGAGGTTTTGGCAAAAAGTAATGCCAGCAGACAGTCAACGGCCTCTCCCACTCATGGTGCCGTGTTGTGTCCTCATGGCCAGCTGAGTCGGTGGTATAAGCTTGACCTTGGAAGGGGGCTATGGTTGAAGGAGAGAGTAAACTTACAGGGCAGATATTTTTCAGTGAAATGGTAGCTGTCTTATCCCAGGTGGTTGGCAGAATATCAAATGCTTGCTCAGGGCTGGAATGGTATTTTATAAATATAATGTCCACACTAGAACACACCAGAACCACTAGCTCTTTATAATAGCTCAAGAGGCCATTATTCTTCTATCACTTGTAAAATGGTGTCTGATAAATGTATACTTTATTATGTCCTGGGTATACAGTCATCATCTTAATATAGATATGCAAACTCTGGACTTCATAGTGTGGGATTATGAATCCCATAGATTGCAAAAATATCAAACTCAGTATCTTATAGTCTACCTTCTACGAGAGTTGTTCTCAAGCTATCAAAAGTGTAAGAAGATATTCAGAAGTTGCTACAATGCCCATTTCTGAGATGAGCCCTCTAAACATGTGTTCAGTAGGTCTGGACACAGGGGTCTTCATTTCTAATAAGCCCCAAATTATCATGGGATCGAAGGTCTGTAGAACACACCCTGATGCCCTTCAGGATGCCCGGTGGCATCCTCTGAAGACATCTAGAGAAGCTTCGTGACTATTGTCATGAGACAGGAGAAGAGCAGGAACCTTGGATGTCTGTCACTTCACTTCTTTGTTTTTAGCATCAAAGTGTTTTGTTTTTTGACATACGTGTTTACTCTTCTGGGAGAATGGAGACTTTTGTGCACTTCTCTAAGATACCTGAAAACGTCTTAGAAGATGTGGTTGGGTTGTTCTGCAGTTACCCACGAACTCTTTGGAATCACATGTGACCCTGCCTGCGGAGTTTGAGCCTTCCTCTCTCTCCACACACTAACACTGCAGATAGTAATCATTTCATCTTGACCAGTCTGATGTGTGAATAATTTGATCCTCATTTTCATGTACATTTCTTTCATTGCAAGCAGGATTAGGAAAACTAAGATTATCTACTGAAGAACTATCCTTCACTTATATACAATAAATAATCAATTAGGAAATCAAGTTGAAGTGAAAACCCTCTTTAAATAGCAGTGTAAATCTGAGTAATAGACTTTTTTCCTGTGTGTATCATTTTTAAAATTTGAAATATTGTTAATTCCTAGAAATAAATTTAGTAAGAATTGAGCTAGACCTATATAGATAAATGTTACAATTCTAGGTAGGATAAAAAAGCTGCTTTTTCCTTGGATAGGAAAACTAAGTACTATTGTAGATATGTCAGTTTGTTCTAAATTAAATCATGAATTCACTGAGATTCCAGGTAAATTGCCTCAAATAATTTAAAGTAACGTTTTTAGAAAGGGTTTTACAAAATGATCCTAAAATTCACCTAGAAAGATAAACAGGCAAAAATAGTATTGGAAGGACTGATCTCAGCATATATTAAAATATAGTTTAATGATTGAGTAATAAAACAGTATAGCATGTCACGGACAGAAAAATCAATGAGCAGACCACAGAATCTAAGACATAGGGTGAAATATGTAGGGATATTTAGTATATGATAAAGAACCTGACTTTCACTTTTCACTTTCATGCACTGGAGAAGGAAATGGCAACCCCCTCCAGTGTTCTTGCCTGGAGAATACCAGGGCCGGGGGAGCCTGGTGGGCTGCCGTCTATGGGGTCGCACAGAGTCGGACATGACTGAAGCGACTTAGCAGCAGCAGCAGCAGCAAAGGTGATATTTAAATAAGTGCAAAAAGGGGGTAAGTTAAGTACGTGGTTTGGGGATAATTAGGAAAAAATGAGAGAAAATAAATTCAAAATGGATCAAGGATTTAAGTGCAAAGTAACAAAACCATAAAAGTTAGAGAAAGCAGTTGAATCTTTAAAAATAACCTTGGAATGAACTATTTAATAATGATACAAAACTCAGAAGACATAGAAGAAAATGACCAGTAAGTCTGATTATATAAAAACTTCTGTATGGCAAAAATACTATAGACAACATCTAAATACAAATGGTAAGTTGAAAGAAACGCAGAAAAATATATTACAAAAGGCTAGGTTCCTTAATATGCAAAGAGCACTTACAAATAAGAAAAATCCAAACAATCCAAACCAAAGTGTGCAGAGAACAAGCACGAGAATTTCATAGAACAAGAAGTATCTGTGGCTTATAAAACATTGTGTTCCATCTCTGAATAAAAGTTACTCTGAATTAATGTCAGATTTTCCTCATGGAGAAAGAACTTTATGATGTAATTTTACTCTTGGAGTGATTTATGAAAGTTAGTGTATCCAGTATTTTGGCCACCTGATGGGAAAAACTGACTCACTGGAAAAGACCCTGATGCTGGGAAAGATTGAGGGCAGCAGGAGAAGGGGACAAAAGAGGATAAGATGATTGGATGGCTTCACCGATTCAATGGACATAAGTTTGAACAGGCTCCAGGAGTTAGTGATGGACAGCGAGGCCTGGCATGCTGCAGTCCACAGGTTCGAAAAGAGTTGGACACGACCGAGTGACTGAACAACACCAACAAGTGTATTTAATGCTGTAGCCTGGGTTCCCTGTTCTTCTGTGGAGTAGTGACGCCTTGCCTGGGAGCCTTTCTGGGTGATTAAACAAGGGGCATGAGTCAGATAAACCTCCTCGGGCTCGGAGGTATTTTGAGCCTTCTCTTTGCCTGTTTCCTCCACTTGATTCATTTCCTCAATCTTTGGGACATTTGCTAAGAAAGTGGTACCATCTCTGTAAAGATTTATTCTGGAAACTTTGGTCTATCTTATCTATGTGCCAGGTACTGTTTTGAGCGCTTTATGATATCAACTTATATTTAAAATGGAAAAGTGTTGATGCCATCTGGCAGCAAAGGGGGCTGAGACCTGAGTGAGGGAGACATGAAGAGGCTGGCCACTGAAGGAGAAAATCTTACTCCTGCGAGCGGCAGGCTGGGCTGCCTTTCTGACGTGATTGCTGTTCACACATTGTGAACGAGAGTTCAAGGCCAGAGCATTGCACTTCTGCACAGGAGGCCCATGGAGGTCACCGCTCCCTGCTGTCAGGAACGGCACCCGAGGGCGGAGTGCTGGTCTGCCTCGGCCTGTGGACTGGACTCCCCTCCTCACGGGAGGGATCCCTGGAGTGCCTTCTTGGGGTCCCTTCCTCCCTCTCCCCCTGCCATCTGTGAAGGAGGCTCTCGGGGAATTAAATAGCCTGAGACTGGAATGAGTCAGCTGCTGCGTTGCCGGGTTACACCCGCCAATAACAAAACAAGGACCCTCGTTGGGCAGCCTGGCCTGTGGAGAAGTCTGCAGCCACAGGAATGTGGGTCCCCGCCCTCCTCCCCCGTGGGGAGCCTCCCAGAACCCATGGCCTCTGCCTGGATGGGGGTGCATGGACCTCCCTTCAATGTGACCTCTGAGGACTGTTGGAGCTTGGGGCTGGGGGAGATGCGTGTGTTTTTCAGCCCTAAGTCCCCCTCCTGGCTGGGTGAATCTTCGCCCCCTCCCTGTCCACACTCCCCATACTTCCCCTGAAGTCTGCTTGGACCCTCTACCTGAGTTCTCCTCTCTGCTGAAGGCCACTCGCGGTGACGGTCACCCTGCCATTCAGCAGGTGCTGACTGATTGCCTCATAGGTGCCTGGCCCTGTTAGGATTCCTGTGTGTGTTCTCTGTCACTCAGTCATGTCTGATTCTTTGTGACTCCATGGACTGTAGCCTGCCAGGCTCCTCTGGCCATGGGATTCTCCAGGCAAGGATACTGGAGTGTGTTGCCATTCCCTTCTCCATGGAATCTTCCTGACCCTGGGATCGAACCTGGGTCTCCTGCATTGCAGGGCGATTTCTTATCTGAGCCACCAGGGAAGCCTCCCCCAAACAAACCATGGTCCTGATCGCAAGAATCCACAGCCCATTCAGGTGACAAGTCTCACCAGGGCTCTGGGCTCTCAAGGAGGGGGTGCTGTGCTGCACTCTCTAGGAGGCCTCGTGTGGACAGTCGTCAGGGGGATGCGGAGGGGTGGATGAGAGCAGGGGCCCAGAGACAGACTTGAGCTCCACAAACACCCAGAATGGCTGTTGCCTGGACATGAACAGGGAGGTCTAAGGCAGGAAGCCTCTAACTCCTGCTGAGGTGCTGGGTTTTACAGGTTAGACAACATGGAGGAATTCTGTTCACAGGAACATTTGGTGGATTTGTGTGTTGATCCCCTCGGTGGGCCTGAGGGTGATGACTGCAAGAGCTGGAGGACCAGTCAGAGGCACCCACGGGAACCTGGTTGAGGCACAGCATTTCTGGAAGTCCTGCCTTCCTGGATGTAACTTCATGTTGAAAGTCTAAAAGTACTCTTTCCCATCAAAGTCGACCTGCTGTGTGCTTAAGCCTTGGCTTGGGTGGACTTGCTTCAATTTACCTATTGAAAACCTAACAAAGCACCCAGCCTGTGGCAGACACTCGGTAAATATTTGTTGAAAGAACTGAAGGAAAGTTATGGATGCCATGGTCTTCTGTGAGGGTGATCACAGAAGGCCTGTCTCCGAGGTGCCCTCCAGCCCCCTCCCCGGGTTGTGCATGACCTCTGACTGCTTCCCAAGGCCACCGGTTGGTCACATATCTGCTGGAGGCCCGGGGCAGCACACGCTTCCCTTCCCAGGGTCTCCTTTCAGATTGTAGCTGCACTGTTTGTCCCCAAAACAGTTCTCGCACACCCATTGGGTGTCCTGCAGTCCAGCTCATTTCTGATGCTAATCTCAGTTCACTGACAAGGGAGAGGGACACCCCTGGCCCCCCAGGCTCCTAGGGCAGGAACCTATTCTTTAGAACAAGCTACACTTGGCTCCTGCCCCCAGCCTGCCTGCACCATGCTGCTCTCTGGGGATATTTCTTTGTCTGTAAAGACCGAAGAAACAGCCTCAGGAATGTGGGTTCCTATTGGGTGGTTGGATGGGAGCAGTGTAAGCAGAACCTGCTGGGCTGGCCCTGCCTCCGCCCGAGTACCGTGTCACCTTGGCAGGTCATCTGTTTAACGAGACCTGTTTCTAAACCTGGGGGAAATCGGTGGACACGCTTGTCCTCTCTCCACTTTGCAGGGCCCAGCGTTGTCAGCTGTGACAGCATCAGCACTTCTCGAAGGCTTCCTGTCTTTCTCAGGGTGGGTGATTTGGATTTTGTCATGAGTGACTTTGTTCTTACCGTAATCCTGGCAGATGGTATTCTATTCCTCTTGGTCCCCGGAGAAGGACACACTGAAGCCTGAACTGACCTTCCCTCCCTTGAGGGGAGGGTTCTCCGCAGTTTCCACGGTGGCCAGAGGAGCTCCCCCCCCAACACCTGTGAGCACACACAATCTTCTCTGCTCCATCTTAGGGCAGGGAGGAGCCCCATCCTTTGAGCTTTGATTTGATAAAGACCTCCAGGAAGAAAAAGGAAAAAAAAAGTACAGTAACTTGCCAAACTGAACCTAGGAAAAAAGCCCTCTTCTGGGATATTTCATCTGTAAAACTCATCGCCACCAGAAAGACTGAAGACTTTTATTTATTCATTTTTTTAAAATAACTGAGAGGCCTGGGGGCTTGTCTGTCAGAAATGAGGAAGAGGGTAGATTCAAAAGGGTCATTTTGCCTGGGGTGTCCTTGATAAGAATGATAAGGCAAGTTTAGAGTCCAGCTGACTTGGCTCAGGTGTCCACGTGGCAGTGGGTCCCACACCACGTGAGGGGTGAGGGCGTGCCCCACCTGGGGGGGCCTTTGTCAGGCTCTGGTCCATGTTCTCACTGCCCCTGGTGGCCACACTTCAGTGGCCGCCTCTATGGCACCTGCCTGGGTTCCGTGGATCAAACGCTCGGCTCTCTACCCTCTACTCCTGAGCACTTACTTGTTATCTCCGTGTTGCAGACATTATAATAGTGTGGCTTAGTGTGTCCCTAGGTGTGTGTTTCTTTGCTCTCAGGTGTGTGTTCCATAAGGCAGGGACTGCCTACAAGAAAGGGCTGGCATACAACTGTTCTCTCTAAATATTGGTTGAATCAATGAATAAACTTCTGGAGAGTAGGAACTGTGTCTTTTTTAATCTTTCAGTCTGCTGCAGTATCTTCACCTGAGAAAGTACATCAATAAATGTTTTTTTAGATTATTCATCTGGACTGAGTTCATGTCCTAAACCTTTGCAGTAACAGCCTTTTAAAGGACAAAGTTCAAATTCACCGTTGGAACTGTAAATGTGTTCATTGCCAGTCTTCCAGATCACGTCATGTATTTTCTCTGATTTGTGAAAGGCAATATACAAAAAGTGTTAGAAAAGCACATATGCGAGTGTGTGCACATGTGCAATTTTTAAAAAACATTGAGTCATTATTATGGGAAAAAAATTTGGAACCAATCCTAACTAACTCGGAAAGCTGGCCTCACTTGTAATGCCTTTCCTACTGTTCTGGAATTCTCTCCTTTGGTGGGACCAGGGACAGTAGCTTATACACACATGTCCTGTCTCCATGGATGCCAGAGACTGGGTTTCAAGCTTGAAAAAGCTTCACCCACATTTCTAATACTTACTGGGTGACCGAGTTGTTATTCTGCAGGCCCACGAGGGAGCTATTTGCACGTGAGCTGTTTCTTTGCTCTGCAGGGTTATTTATTCTGTACAGACGGGCATTCACCTCTGCTGGTCTGCCCTCTTTTCCAGGGAAGTGCCCTTGAAGGATGCCAAGGAGTATGCGGAGTCCATTGGTGCTGTCGTGGTTGAGACAAGTGCAAAGAACGCAATTAATATCGAAGAGCTCTTTCAAGGAATCAGTAAGTATCTGGTTTGTGTTTTCAGCGTAGTTTTCATCTTTATGCTTCTGGGGCTCAGAGGATAAAAGCCACGGAGCTCTGGAGCAGAGTGTTTCTTCTGAGTTAATTTATCTGGTGCCACAGACACTAAACTCTGCAGCCTTGCCCAGGTTCCTGCAGACCCACACGACCCCTCGCTGTTCTGTCTCCAAGAGTCTGTGCTTTCACCTGTCCAGTCTGTTTCACGACTCAGAATGAAGTAACTCCGTTGCAAAATAAAACTTATTTTACTTACAGAATTACATATTCTATAGCGTTTTATGTTTGTATGTTGAGGGGAGGAAAAAAAAAGAGTGAGAAAGATATGGAAAACCAAAGTCACCCATGAAGCTGAATGACTCTGGGCAAAGGAGACAAGAGAAGCTTGTAGTCATTTTTTGTGTCTGGTGATCATCAACAAGAAACAGTGTCTCCCTCCTATGAGACCTGTGGGTCAAGAGTCGACGTGAAAAGATTTTCCTCATTTCTGATCTTTTTTTAAAATTAGAGTATAGTTGATTTACAATGTCATGTTAGTTTCAGGTGTACAGCAGAGTCATTCAGTTATACATGTGTGTGTGTGTCTATATGTGTATTATATATATGTATGTATTCATTTTTAGATTGTTTTCCCTTATAGGCTATTACAAGATATTGAGTAGAGTTCCCTGGGCTATACAGTAGGTCCTTGTTGTTTATCTACGTTATATACAGTCATGTGTATTTGTCACCCTGTTCCTGTGCAGCTCCCCGTATTTTCCAGAGCTGTCTCCCAGCATCAGTGCAGCTCTGTGTACCTGAAATTCACCCTGGGTTTTCTTCAAGAGCTAGGAGACCTCCCAAGGTTTATGCAAAGTCATGTTTTCAATAAAAAATGACGTAAAGACTTCACAGAAGGAAACAAGCCTAAATCCAAGCATTAGTCTCTTAATTCGAAAGATATTCCTTTGCACGGCTCAGCCAGTATAAATCTCTTCATGCATATGAAGTCTTTTTTCTTTTCCCTTCCATGTGGCATGTGGGATTTTAGCTTCTCAACTAGGAATTGAAACTGCCCCTCCCCCACCCCCACCACAGTCCCCCCACAGAGTCTTAACCACTGGGCTGCTAGGAAAGTCCCTTTCTTTTTTTTTTTCTTTTTTTATATGAGGTCTTTATGGCTCAAAGTGATGGGGACTTTGCATAAGGAATTCCTGAGAGCCTGGTGGTCTACTTCATTTAGGAAAAACAAATGTTTTGCTTATGAGGTACTTAGTCGCTCAGTCGTGTCTGACTCTTTGTGACCCTTTGGACTGTAGCCCTCCAGGCTCCTCTGTCCATGGGATTTTTCAGGCGTTTTTCTTATACTGGGTAATTACGTCTGAAATAAATAATTGCTTCAATGTTTACTAGCTCATTAATGCCCTGTTTAATCTTATGAAGTCGTCTCGGTTATCGTCCCTGCTTTACATGAAGACATTGAGGTGTGGAGAGGTTTGCAACTTACTCTCGGTCACAGGGGGTCAGTCCTGGGAGCAGGACTCCAGAACCCATGATCTGAGCCTCCAGTCTGCCCGCTTCTTATTGCAGATGGCAGCTTCTGGTGAAAAACAGGAAATGACTCAACTGCCCAAAACTTGGGAAATGATTTTTTAATAATCCTGGAACACCAGTATAAACTAGTGATTAAAAACAAGGATGTAAATCTGTCTTTACTGACATAAAAAGATAAATTGTTGTGTGTGAAACAGAAATTACAGAACACTTTGTATAATATCCTGATTTTATAAAATGTGAACCATAGACTACATTCCCTGGTGGCTCAGACTGTAAATAATCCTCCTGCAATGAGGGAGACTTGGGTTCAATCCCTGAGTTGGGAAGATCCCCTGGAGGAGGGCATGGTAACCAATTCTAGTATTCTTGCCTGGAGAATCCTCATGGACAGAGGACCCCGGAGGGCTGCAGTCCATGGGGTCGAAAAGAGTCAGATATGACTGAGACTAAGCATGTAGACTATGTAATTGTAAATATATTCTTTTGGGCAAAGAGTCAAAGGGAACACACATCTTAAAATGTTAACAGTGGTTTCATGGTGGTGAGATTGCAGGGGACTTAAAAAAAAGACTTTGTTATGGAAAAATGTAAACATATACACCAGTAAACTGAAGAATGTAATGAACATCAGGTATGGTCATCACTTGGTGCCCTTGGAGGATTGCTTCCGGGACCACTGACACCAAATCCGAAGATGCTCAATCCCTTGTATTAAAGGGCATTGTATTTGTGTGTATAAGCTACGCACATCCTCCCATATACTTTAAATCATCTCTAGATTGCAAATAATACCTAAGACCATAACAATGCTATGCAGTTGTAAATACAGTGTAAATGCTATTCAAATAGTTGCCAGTGTGGCAAACTCAAGTTTTGCTTTTTGGAACTTTCTGGAATTTTTTTTTTTTTTGAATATTTTCAGTCTGAGGTAAGTTGGATCCAAGGATACAGAACCTGCAGATATATAGGGCAGACCATACTCATAACCAAGCTGCCTTCATCCCTACCCCACACTTCCCCCAGCCTGCCCCTCCCCCCACACCTGTATTATTTTGAAGGCAATCCAGAACATCATTTCATCTGTAAATATTTTCAGTATGTAACTTTTTTTTTTACAAAGCAATTACATGGTGGCATTCATCGTCATAATGCTATTATCATTATAAATGACATTGAACATGTGATGTTCAAATTTTCAGCAGCTTATAATTATCAGAAATGATTTGTTTGCATTTAACAGTATGTTTGGGTCAGGATGCAAATAAGCTCCATGTGTAGTGATAAAATTACCTGGTGTGCCTTTTAAGCCTCTCCTTCACAGTAGGTTCCCTCCATGCAGTTTCTTTATTCGAGCAATTAGGTTATTTGTCCTGATCCAGGTTTGTGTTCAGTTGCTAATTTGTGTCTGACTCCTTGTGACCCCATGAATTGCAGCGCACCAGACTCCTCTGCCCTCCCCTATCTCCAGGAGTTTGCTCAGACTCATGTCCATTGAGTTGGTGATGCCATCCAATTACCTCATCCTCTGTGGCCCCCTTTTCCTGCCCTCAGTCTTTACCAGCATCAAGGTCTTTTCCAAAGAGTCAACTCTTCACATCAGGTGGCCAAAGTACTGGAGCTTCAGCTTCAGCATCAGTCCTTCCAATGAATATTCAGGACTGATTTCCTTGAGGATTGACTGGTTTGATCTCCTTGCTGTCCAAGGTACACCTAAGAGTCTCCCATGGCATTCCGTAGCATGAGTAAAAATTTGTTAATCCATTCACCTACACATTTGGGTGGTTTTCAGGTTTTAGTGATTACAGGCAAGGCTGTGATGAGATTTCACGCACAAGTTTCTGTGTGGATAAACACCTAGAAGGAGTGTGGCTGGCTCCTCTCATAGGCAATAGTCCATATTCTAAGGGTGCCCCAGCCTGTGTCCCCAAGTGGTTTTAGCATTTTTCATTCCCACCCCTAATCCCGCAGAGCTCCAGTAGCTCCAGCTCCTTGCCAGCAGGTGGGACGATCAGTTGTTAAATTTCAACCATTCGGATGGGACTGTGATGGTCTCTCCTTGTGGTTTTGACATCCATCTCCTGATGACCGACAGTGTTGAGTGCCTGTTCGTGTGCTTATTCACAATCCTTGTGTCTCCTCTGGTGAACTGTCTGATCAACTTTGGCCCATTTTGTATTGATTTGCTGTTTTTTTGAAGGATTTATCTGTTTTGGCTGTGCAGGGTCTTTGTTGCTTAGTGTGGGCTTTTCTCGAGCTCCAGCGTTGGGGAGCTGCTTTTCGTTTCGGCGCTCTGGCGTCCCATGGCGCTGGTTCCTCTTGCTGTGGAGCACCGGCTTCCGCAGTTGCAGCACGTGGGCTTCAGTAGTCTCAGCCTGTGGGATTAGTTGGTCTGCAGCTTGTGGGCTCTTCCTGGACCAGGGCTCGGACCTGTGTCCCCCTGTGTTTGCTGGCGGATTCTTAACCACTGGACCACCAGGGGAGTCCCCTGAGTTGTTTTCTTATTTCTTCACTTAATGATCAGCAGTGGCTCATCGGTTGTAATAAATGGTCCTCACACATTACAGGTGTTAGAGGACATTGGGGATGAGGGGGAGGAGTGGATGAAAACTCTCTGAACTTCATGCCTGATTTTTTTGTAAACCTAAAACTGGCCCTCCCGCAAATATAGTCTACTAATTTTTTTAAAAAGGGAAATGGTGCCTTTGAATAGCAAGGAAGCCTGATGATTTTAAAGGAACGTAAGCCCCTCCATGTTGAAGATCTTTGGTGTTTTGGATTCAAGGTCAATGGTGATCTCGCCCCTTACTTCCTTCTTTGCTGGGGCACCACCATTCCCATGGCTCCTGGCCTTGAACTTCAGTTTTCCTCCTCCCTCTCTCATCCTCCCGCCTCCGATCAGTTGTCACATCTGCCAGGTATCTTCCTGCAGTCCTCCTTCCCTCCCTATTTTCTACTTCTCTCCATGGCACTCTCATTATCCCTGACCAGGATTTCCTGCCAGCATCCTGGCTGAATCCACTTCCTGAATCCTATGCTATGGTCATCCTGCACAGAGCATTAGTGCCTTCCTAGGTCTAGACGGTCATGTTCCAGGTTATCTCGCAGTCCCAATGTTGTCTTCTTGATGGCAGCAAAAGCAGAGTTCAGAGGATGACCTCAGGTGTCACAAGCGTGGCACCAGCCCCATTCTGTATTCCTGGGGCAGGGCCACCTGATCGTGAGCTCTGCAGTGGGTCAGAGAGGACCCCTCTGCCCCAAATAGAGAGACTGGGAGATTGTGATTAAGAGCAAATGCTGCTGAGTCCTACTAGACACAGTCAGTTTGTTAGTGTGTTAGTCACTCAACTGTGTCCGACTCTTTGTGACCCCATGGACTGCAGCCCACCAGGCTCCTCTGTCCATGGGATTCTCCAAGAAAGAATATACTGGAGTGGGTTACCATTCCCTTCTCCAGGGGATCTTCCTGACTCAGGGATTGAACCCGGGTCTGCTGATTCTTTCTTGCAGGCAGATTCTTTACCATCTGAGCCACCAGGGAAGCAGGTAAGCATAGTCAGTCTACTTCTCTGGATAATTCAGAAAATCAGAATTGAGAAATGGAAGTGACAGGCAGGTCCCAGCGCCTCTACCACCCATCCAACCAAAGCGGAGCCTGGTAGATCCTGGGGCCGGGGTGAGAGAGGGAAGTACTCAGACAGCAGCTTGGCAGGAAGAAGATGCCAGGCCTGTGCAGGAAGCGGCCGGTCCCCAGGACAGCTGCCGCTGAGTGTGCTATTTTATTTTTGTTGTGTGTAAAAGCATCACAGGCCCAGTCCAGAGCCACCACAATTTATAGTTTACAGGCTTGGAATTGGTTTTCTCCCATAACTTTGAGTTCTTGAGGAATCATTTACAAAACCTGCTTTTTCTCTGGGCTGTCAACTTTCAGGAAGACAGAACTCAAAAAAAAAAAAAAAATCTTTTAACTTTTCCTGAGCAGAATCTTGCACAATCCAAACTTTATTAAAATAAACACCCAGCTGTGGGATTTATCCTCCAGAGGACCTGTTTGGAGACTGTTCTCAGAGGACATTTAGTAACAGCACAGACATGCTCGGATGCCCAGAGCCTTTTCAGATGTGTGTGTGTGTGTTTGCCCTATTCTGTGCCCATGTAATTAATACTGATTCAACAGTGTTCCAAGGTGATCACCTTGGTACCGAATGCTATGGCATTCTCTGGAACTCTTCTTTTGTGTAAGTATGTTTAAGCTTTCAGTAAGTTCCAGGTAACTCAGACCACAGGATCTGAGTTCTCGGTGTGTTTCCACAGTGCTGGTGGCTTCCCGCTCTCTTTAAGGGGCTTGCCTCATTGTTGTTGTTCAGTTGCTAAGTCAAGTCTGACTCTTTCCAACCCCGTAGACTGCAGCACACCAGGCTTCCCTTCCTTCACTATCTTCTGGAGTTTCCTCAGACTCATGTCCATTGAATTGGTAATGCCATCCAACCATCTCATCCACTGCTACCCCCTTCTCCTCCTGCCTTCAATCTTTTCAAGCATCAGGGTCTTTTTCAATGAGTCAGCTCAAGTGACCAAAGTATTGGAGCTTCAGCATCAGTCCTTCCAATGAATGTTCAAGGTTGATTTCCTTTAGGGTTGACTGGTTTGGTCTCCTTGTTGTCCAAGGGACTTTCAAGAATCTTCTCCAGCACCACAGTTTTATGATTTAAGAAATCATAAGAGTATTGCAGTACTTCCCTGGTGGCTCAGCAGTAAAGAATCCGCCTGCCAATGCAGGAGACTCAGGTTTGATCCCTAGGTCAGGAAGTTACCCTGGAGAATGGAATGGCAACCCACTCCAGTATTCTTGCCTGGAGAATCCCATGGACAGAGGAGCCTGGTGGGCTACAGTCTATGGGGTCACAAGCAGTCAGACATGACTGAGCGGCTAACATTTTGCTCTGCTTGTTTATGGCATTAAGATACTGTTTCCTGAGAAGAATGTCTCTAAAGGCTTTCCCGTTAATGCTGAGTGCGTTGGCAGGATGAGGGATGGAAACCCAGTGTTAAAACGCAGTGTTGCTGGGACCATCGCAGTTCCCCAGCCAGGTCTATTTTAAGAAGCAGAGGCCTCACTGTTGCTGTTGAAACTGAGAGGCAGTCGTTCCAGTGGGCGGATGGGGGAAGGCTGGGAGCGAGCAGTGTGCTGAAGCCTGTGTGGAGAAGGCGGATGCAGAAAGCTGGTTTTACCTTTCCTTTACTTTCTATGTTTGATGTCACACAGCCCAGGCCGGGAGGGTGGCATGGTGGGGGGACACTGGGAGAGGTAGCCCCTCTACCTGGTTGCAGCCTGCAGGTTGTACACATGACGTCGGGGAGCGGGAGCAGGCCCCCATCTGCACACGGGGTCAGCTGGGAACAAGAACTCACCCTTGGCCTCCCTTCCTTGCAGGTCGCCAGATTCCACCCCTAGACCCCCATGAAAACGGAAACAGTGGATCCATCAAACTGGTGAAGCCAACCTCGCAGGCCGGCCGGCGGTGCTGCTGACCCGGGGCAGGGTCCCCTGTACTTGAAGAGGCCGGAGCTCCCTCCCTAGGTGCTTCCTCGGGGCCTCCCGCCTCGGTAGTCTGGCCCCTGGCTCAGAGCCCCGCAGAGAACAGGGCAGGAAATGTCCCTGGAAAAGGATTCTGGGAAACTCTGGGAAAACCTGTCACCCTGCCACAGAAGGGCCTTTGGTGTGTGAAATTCACTCAGAGGGAATGGATTTTAGGTATTAAGTATAGTTGAGTTTTTTTGTTAAAAGCCTTAAAATATTCTTAAATTTGTACAAAAGTCTTACTGGCTTATGTGTGTGAGATTCTAAAGTGGTGTTCCACTCTGATTTCCTGTGTTTCTAATCAAATGTCAGGAACTTCTTCAGCGCTATTGCCTTAGTTACTCCACCAACCTTTGGTGAAAGGTTCCCTTAACTTTCCTTTCAGTGAGGTGTAACTGGACCATCTACGGTAGAACTCGAGCTTGTTATGAAAGTGGAGGAAGATGTATCAGGAACTGTTGTCTACATCTCTGACTTTAATTCCATGAACATTTTTCTAAGCCTTGGTCATATAAACCAACTGAACCCGCCGACTACAGTATTTCACGTTGTGCTGGGAGTTGGAGGCCTGGTGTTGGAAATCATTTGGAGTCATTACCGTGTAAGCAGTGACAAATGCAGGATATAAATATTATTCCAGAGACCACCTGGTTTGCATGACCTGCAGGGTAATAAATCCCCACTCTCTTAGGGAAGTTTCTCACACAGTGTGATTTTACTAAGAGAGTGTGACATAGTGCCATATCCCGGAAGCAAATTACCCAGATGATGTTTGAATCTAAATTGTAGGGCAAACTTCTCATATTAAACAATATCAATGAATAATTGATTATAGGAAAGCCAGCCGGAAGTACTGGCACAGTAAGATTCTAGATGCCTGCCCCCCTGCCTGCCCCTCCTCCCTGCCCCACCCAAAACTACGAAATCAGAGGGTCTTTAAGAAAAGACCAAGCTTTGGTGGGGTGGGTATTAGGATTGAACAGAAGTCTACCCCAAGAATGCCTGTTAGCTGGAACGGGCTCCGATGAACCTTCCCTTTTCAGACTCCCTGTCAGCTCAATGAATTGTTTTATGCTTAGTCGTATCTGACTCTTTATGACCCCGTGAACGGTAGCCTGCCAGGCTTCTCCGTCCTTGGGATTCTTCAGGCAAGAATACTGGACTGGGTTGCCATTTCCTCCTCCAGGGGATCTTCCCAACCCAGGGATCAAACCAGCGTCTCTTATGTCTCCTGCATTGGCAGGCAGATCCTTTACCACTGAGCCACCTGGGAATCCCAGTGAATTAAAGATGTCTGAATCCAGTGGAAGGGAAGGGAAGAAAACTGTCCCTATTGAAAGTGCACATCCTGTTTTTTAATTTTCATAAAAACCTGGGATTGAGAAGCGGTTGTTTTCCTAGGAAGGCTCAGGATGGAGGAGATCCACATTGGTGCCTTTTGTGGGGTGAGATGTGGCTGACCAGGTAGTGTGGTAACAAGGCCAGTTGGTACCTTCAAGGCTCAACAAACATTCACTGAAGACCTACAGTGTAAAAATCAAGAAAGAGATCATGAGCCGATGAAAGACCTTGAACTCCCTGTAACTTAGTGTGAGCCATTCTTGAGCCTTCCATGCTGGTCCCACCAGCCCTTGATGGTTGGGGATACTGAGTTTGCTGTCAAAAAAAGTGAGAGTCCTTACGAGATCAGGGCCTCATTCACAATTCTTCACATGGGCTGCAATGAAGAAAACAGTTTGAAATCTCAGACTTCGGTTTTTTTCAGCTTGAGAATATGTTGTCAATTTGATGCTCTTACCACTTTTCTCAGCTTGCGAGAATCATATGACAATCTTAGGACATGGAGCTGAAAACACTTATTTTTGGTTCAAGAGATTAAGCTCCAGACAGGTTCCCCTAAAACTGTTGGCAAATTGGAACTTGGACACCTTGGTATACTTTGCAGGGTTTTAAGGATTTTGTGCATCTTGTCAACATTATGGGCTCCGTGATTCTGCTTGCAGGCTGAGCCATTATCTTGCCTCTTAACAAAGTTTAAAAAAAATGTGGGTTGCACATTCAAGTGACCTCGTTCCAGGTGGCATGCAGGCTTATTTTGGAATCTTTCATCATCTGGCAGTCCCCAAGGACCAGAGCTTGTCTCTAGATACGATTGCCTAGCTAAGGAGGTGCATGGCCTGGAGGAGTTTGCAACTTTGGGCTGGCTGTTCAGTGCTCCCATCTTGCATAAAAGAGCTGGTCTTAACCACGCAAGGCAGGTTACCCACCTGTGAGCCTGTGGCTTAGTTTCAGAAGCCCACGTGGTTGGGAGCCACTCGTTTGCTTTTCTGTGCAGCCTTAACTTTTCAAGGCATTGGCTGGCCACATGCCTGTAGTCACTCTTGGAGCAGTTGTGGAAAGAGAAGACGGCCCTCGGGCACAAAGACATTCGCAGGAACGTGGGGTCTTTTCTGAAGATGGAGGCTCGAGCCTTGTCCACAGGAGCCTTGCTTATCTCCCTTTATTTTGCCTTGAGATTACTTTCTGACTGTTCTAATCTCGGAACCATAACCGTGTGATGTGATGTAAAGGCCTGGACGTTAGTGTTGTTCCAAGTTGTCCAGCAGCGTCCTTTGCCCAGTTTCCCCGAATGTGCTCTTCTGTTTTCCTTTCTCTCCCGTGTGGTACGCATGCACACGTGTGTAAATACAACTTCAGATTTGTTACAGCGACATGTGATCCATTCCCCTGGCTGAGTGTGGCTCCTGGCTCAATCGTGGAAAACGGGCATGGGCTCTCAGGGGGATTGTCTCCCCATGAGAATTCCCCCAGGTAGCAGTGGAATTGTGCCAACACTGCGCACTCGTAATTGAGCTGCTGTCTTTATGGTGGGGGCCGGTGTATAGGGGACTTTCTTGCAGACCAGAGAATCCCGGAGAGCTGAAGCCAGCCTTTAGCCAAGCAAAGGGCTGGACCCCGTGGAGGACCCGGGGGGCTCAGGTGACCGAGATGTGTCCCCTGAGGTTGAGGAACGTGACCTGTGATGGCCCAAGAGGCTCCCCTCAGGGCCCTGCGTCTCTCTACTCTGTGACGCTCATCACAACTTGAATAGTGAGTGAAAGAAAGGGCTCTGAGCCACATTCAACCCCGTTAGGTTCTGGTTTAACCTTCGTTACTAAAACCAGACCCAGAGATCCGGTGTCAACACTTAACTGTGTACACTGCCCCCTCCCTCGTGTTTTCATAAGGGGCCTCTGTCTGGGCTGGACCCAGTTCTCACGTATAGAAGACGCCGCTGCAGACCTTAGGACCTACCTGTCCACCTTGTATTCTGTAGTAAAGCACTGCCTTCCACGTTGTCCAATTGTATCTGTTATTTTTGGTTTAACGCACACTGATTCATACTAATAAATATTTTAAGTTTTATGAAGTTTGTCTTTTTCTTACTATAACGTTGGGTTGAATAATCGCAATTTTTTAAGTCAGTTGCTGGCAATGGGAGGAGGGGTTGGAAGGCCAATGTCTCTAAGCTTCAGTTTCCTCGTATATAAGATGCAGAGTGTAATTCAAGTGCACCCTTACCCACAATTCTGGAATCTCAAAAGCCTCAGAAGGGACTTTTTCTGAAGTTTGATACAGACTCCTCTGGCTGTAAAATCAGAGTTGAGCGGATGTGATGTTCTTTGTAGTTATTCATCCCACCAAGGAGAGGGGCAATGTCTGCACGTCCTGTTGCAGAAATCCTGCTGTTGGCTCATCAGTTGATCCTTGGCTCTGCTGTAGGCTCTGTGATCGATGCACCAGATTGCTGTCAGAAAAGCCAAGCAAGATTCTGAGTTCCCAAAACCCCTGCCCCCAACGTGTCCCGCAAGGTATGATAGCCACCATATTCCTGAGGAACTGTCCGTGGGGGCTCTGGGGGCAACCAGCGGGGCCGTGTGTACACAAATCCCACCACCCTAGGGGTCTGCTGAGTGGGCTGCACGGGTTTCACTCGACAGAGAACACCTCTTTCAGTCCTGGCACAGAGCCGATGCTCATAAACAAGACGCTCGAGTATAGTGACCTGCTTTGCCCCAGCTGCTGCACCAGGTGTTTTATATCACATGACCTTCTGTTTGCACAACCCCTTTATCAGGCGGATACCACGATTGCATCCATTCTACAAATGAGGAAATTGAGGCCCAGGAAGTTAGTAAGTCGTGTAAAACCATACACTAGGAAGAGCTGTTGTTTAGTCATTAAATTGTGTCTGACTCTTTTGTAACTCCTTGGATGTAGCCCACTAGGCTCCTCTGTCCATGGGACTTCCTAGGGCAAGAATATGGAGTGGGCTGTCATTTCTTCTCCTGGGGATGTTCCTGGACCAGGGATCGAACCCACATCTCCTGCATTGGCAGGCGGATTCTTTACCACTGAGCCACCAGGGAAGCCCAGACTAGGAGGAGAGGAGGAGCCAAATGTCAGCTTCTGTTATTTTTTTCCTTTTTCAATTAAGATTTTTTTTTAATGGATTTTTAAATTTTCAATTAAAGATTTAATTTTCAATTAAGATTTTAAAAAAATTTCTTTAATGGAGATATAATTAACACATATTAGTTTCAAATATACAACGTAATGATTCTGTTTGTGTATCTTGTGAAATGATCACCATGTAAGTCTAATTAACATCCGTCACCACACATAGTTAAAATTTCTCTTTCTTGTGATGAGAACTTTTAAGATCTACTCTCTTAGCAATGTTCAAATATGCAGTGTGGTATTATTAATGATTAATTACATATTAATATATTGATTAATTATAGACACCATGCTCCTGGGGGATTTCAGCCTAAGGAACATGGTTTTACTCTGGTGACAGCTCTGTCTTCAATTCCTGCCCTTTCTCCATAATATGTAGGTACACAGGGCTGTGCGAACTCTGGCTGGTTGTGGGTACACAGGGCTGTACGGACTTGCTGTTCCTGAGCCCCCTGCCTCTTGCCAGTTCCCAGGTGAGGCGGTTGGTCTGGCCTGGTCCTGGAACTGGGAACTGTTAAGGATGGAGGAGGCTGTCTGGGGCTGGGGCCCATGCTGTCACCCACTGGTCAAGCCTGTGCCCCTGGTCCTTGCCTCTCACTGCAAATCCCCCTGCACTGTGGCTTCTTTGTTCTTGAGCTTCTCCTGGTTAGAAGAACACAGCCCCACTTGGGATGTGAGGACCTCCCTGGCCCAGCAATCTGCCTATGACCCCTGCTGCCATGGGCACATGGAGCCCACATGGCTGTGCCATTTCCTAGCCTTCCAGGGCGTGTGGGAGGCAGATGCTCCTTCGCTTCCAGCTCTCCTCTGAACACATCCAACCTGGGTCCTTGCTGGGGCTTCTGCCTGGAGAGGGGAGGCCAGGATTCTCTGTCACATGGATGGGGGACCATGTTCTCACTACTGCCTCTTCTCAGTTAGGGAACTCCTCCACGTCGTAATCTCCCTTCCCAGCACCCAAACCAGACATCTGACCAGCAGGTAGGACTCTGCAGAAGAGGGTGATGCAGTTGAGAGGAAACCTTGTTGTTTAGTCATTCAGTTGTGTCCAAATCTTTTCGACCCCAACTGCAGCACACCAGGCTTCCCTGTCCTTCACTATCTCCTGGAGTTTACTCAAAGTCATGTCCATTGAATGAGTGATGCCATCCAAACATCTTATCCTCTGTTGCTGCCTTCTCCTTCTGCATTCAGTCTTTCCAAGCATCAGGGTCTTTTCCAATGAGTTGGCTCTTTGCATCAGGTGGCCAAAGTATTGGAGCTTCAGCTTCAGCATCTGTCCTTCCAGTGACTATTCAGAGTTGTTTTCCTTTTAGATTGACTATTTTGATCTCCTTGCGGTCCCAGGGACTCTCAAGAGTCTTCTCCAGCACCACAGTTCCAGGAGATCACAGAGGAAACCTTAGTAGATGGTTGTGGTGGCCAAGTCATAAAGAGAAGGCTGTGGCTGGGGAGGACCTGGAGGAAGGGGGTAGGAAAGGTGGTTTCAAGTCATCTCCCTGGCAGGCCGCCCAGCCCAGTATCAGGAGTGTGGGCTCAGAACTTGCCCCACAGATGAGCTCTGTGACCTTGAGTTGGTCCCATAACTTCTCCAAGGCTGAGTTTTCTCACTTGTAAGGTGGAGATCACAATGGGACTTACCTCAGTGGTTTGTTGTAGGAAATAATGCCTGTGAATTCATTTCAGGGACTGGGCATGGCCCCACACATAGAGCAGCCCCCAAACCCAGAGTGTCATGAAACTCTCAAATGGGACACTTGTGAAAACAGAGAGGGCAGGCCGGCTGTAGGCTCCACCCCAGTACAGGTTGTTACTTGACATATGATGTTTGGTTGGAGAAGGTAGAAGAGGATGGCCTTGCTGGTGCCATGAGGCACCTGTGAAGTAGGGGTGGGTAGAGACCAGGAACTGGAAATGGAAAGTGATGAAGCTGGGGTCCTGGAGGAACCAGAAATGAGGTCAGACAACCAAGGAGAAACAAATGAAGGTGAGGATAAAGGTCAGGAGGAGGGAAGGGGGCTGCTTTGGGGACCTGTGTGCTTAGAGGGTCAGCTGCAGTGTCAAGCTAAGCAGAGAAGTTTGTAGTTAAAGGGAAAAAAGCCTAGGTGAAGATTACGTGTAATCAGAGGCTGCTTGGTCTTGTGTGGAATATGAGTATGCAAATGAATGTATCAGTTAGAAGACTACTTTCCGCGCTTTAAGAAGGACACCTGCCCATCTTCCTTGGAGTAGATGATCAGAATGCTTTTGTTTCTTCTCTGATAGTTTTATTTTTATCTTTTTCTTCAGAAAGTCCATTATTACAGGTTATGCCCAGCCATGTGACTCTCCAGGTCCCAGCACACCCCCTGGAGGCCTTTGTCCATGAGGTCAGCAATGTTCAACGTACACATGTGGGGGCATCCGAAGCCCTGCAGGCCGTGCACACACTCCCACCTGAGCAGAGCGGTGACACCCCCAGCTCTTCAGCCCAAGTTGTCCTGCCTAAGCAGGGGGACTTTCTCAATTCCTCAGCAAAAGCCATCCCGTCCGAGCAGGCTGACACTCCCAGTTTCCCACAAAAAACCATCCTATCAAAAGAGAGGGAAATTCTCGATTCCCCCCAGAAGAACATCTTGCCCAAGCAGGGTGCCACCCTCAATTCCTCAACCCAAACCATTTCACCAAAGCAGAGTGACATTCCCAATTTCCCAGAAAAAAACATCCCACCAAAAGAGGGTGACATTCTTAATCCCCCCAGTAAAACCACCCTGCACAAGCAGGCCAACAACCGCAATTCTTCAGAAAAAACCACCTCACCCAAGCAGGGCGACACCCCCAAGCCCTCAGCCAAAATCATTTTGCCCGAGGAGGCTGATGCCCCCATCTCCCCAATCCAAACCATTCTGCCCAATCAGAATGCCTCCAAATTCTCAGAAAAAGCCATCTCAACAAAAGAGGGTGACATTTTCAACTCCCCAGCCAAATTCATTCTATCATGGCCGGCTAACTCCCCCAATTTCCCAGCCAAGATCAATCCATCACGGCAGGCTGACTCCCCCAAGTTCCCAGCCAAGATCATCTCACTCAAACAGGCTGACTCCCCTAACTCCCCAAACCAAATCCCCCCACCCAAGCAGACCGACTCCCCCAGTTTCCCAGGCAAAATCATTCCATCACAGCAGGCTGACTCCCCCAAGTTCCCACTCAAAACTACCCTGCACAAGCAGGTGGACATCCCCACTTCTTCAGAAAAAAGCATCTCACCCAAGCAGGGCAATGCCCCCAATTTTCCAGCAAAATTCAGTTTGCCCAAGAAGAGCAAAACCCACAAGTTCACAACCAAAGCCATTCTGTCCAAGCAGGGTGACACCCCAAAGTCCTCAGCCAAAACCATCCTGCCCAAGGAGGGTGAGACTCCCAAGTCCTCAGCGGAAACTGTTCTGCCCAAGGCGGGTGAGATCCCCAAGTCCTCAGCCGAAACCATTCTGCCCAAGGAAGGTCAGGCTCCCAAGTCCTCAACCAAAACTGTTCTACTCAAGGAAGGTGAGACCCCCAAGTCCTCAGCCGAAACCATTCTGCCCAAGGAGGGTGAGACCCCCAAGTCCTCAGCCGAAACCATTCTGCCCAAGGAGGGTGAGACCCCCAAGTCCTCAGCCGAAACCATTCTGCCCAAGGAGGGTGAGATCCCCAAGTCCTCAGCCGAAACCATTCTGCCCAAGGAGGGTGAGACCCCCAAGTCCTCAGCCGAAACCATTCTGCCCAAGGAGGGTGAGACCCCCAAGTCCTCAACTAAAGCCATTCTACTCAAGGAGGGTGAGACCACCAGGTCCTTAGAGGACACAGTCTGGCCCCCAGAAGGTAATAGCCTGCAGTCAGAGGAAGACACAGAGCTCCTGGATGACAACCTGGTGAAGGTGATCCTGAGCAAAGACGACTTCAAGGTGGCGCTAAAGGAGGCTGGGGAGCAGCTGGTGGCCGTGGACTTCTCGGCCACGTGGTGCCAGCCCTGCAAGACCATCAAGTCCTTCTTCCAGGCCCTGTCCCTGAAGCACGAGGATGTGGTGTTCCTGGAAGTGGATGCCGACAAGTGTGAGGAACTGGTGAGAGAGTGCAAGGTCGATTGCGTTCCAACCTTTCAGTTTTATAGAAAAGAAGAAAAGGTGGGCCAGTTTTCTGGTGCCCTGCACGAAAAACTTGAGACACTCATTACAGAATTAAAGTGATCACGTGTTCCAAAAGTGTTAGAAATAGTCGACTATTCATAGCTTCTGATTTTCTTATATATGAAAAAAGATGAGGGGTGACGAAAGTGTGTGCAAGTGGCACACACTTGTAAATCAGGAACATTAACTCTACCCTTTCTGAAAAGCCCTAATGCCTGTTGTGCCCATGTTCTTGTTGATGGAACGGGTGTGAAATTATAATATCATTTCCTCTGATTTAGATGGGAAGTCCGGCTGTCCTACCTCGCCCCACCTTTTTTTTTTTTGGCCGCACTACATGGCATGTGGGATCTTAGTTCCCCAACTAAGGATTAAACCTGTACCCCTTGGATTGGAAACCCAAAGTCTTAACTGGTGGACCATCAAGGAAGTCCCTATCCCCTATTTTTTTAATCTTGATTTTTTATTTTTCACTCACTCTTGAAAACTTTTCTTTCACTCACTCATTTAGTCCTAGTGGCAACATTGGAAATTTAGATAATTCTTTTGTTGTTGTTGTTCAATAGCTAAGTTGTGTCCAACTCTTTGCCACCCTGTGAACTGCAGCATGCCAGCTTTCCCTTCCTTCACTATCTTCCAGAGTTTGCTCAAACTCATGTCCATTGAGTTAGTGATGCCATCCAACCATCTCGTCCTCTGTCGCCCCCTTCTTCTCCTGCCCTCGATCTTTCCCAGCATCAGGGTCTTTCAAATGAGTCAAACAGGAGATGGCAAGAGTGAACATCAACATTTTAGGAATCAGTGAACTAAAATGGACAGGAATGGGATAATTTAATTCAGATGACCACTATATCTACTACTGTAGGCAAGAATCCCTGAGAAAGAATGGAGCAGCCCTTATAGTCAACAAGAGTCCAAAATGCAGTTCTTGATTGCAGTCTCAAAAGTGACAGTGATTTTGGTTCATTTCCAAGGCAAACCATTCAACATCACAGTAACAAGTCTATGCCCCAGTCTCTAATGCTGAAGAAGCTGAAGTTAAATGATTCTATGAAGACCTACAAGACTTCCTAGAACTGACACCAAAAATATTCTTCTGTAGAGGGACATGATTTAATGATAAGTGGGAATTTCTTTTCTGATGTTCATGAACCTTTGGGATTTCTGATAAGATATTTTTGGAAGTAAAGAATTTGAAAGAGTCACGTATCTAACCTCCTTCATGTTCAGGAAGTGCTACGGCGACATCAGGGAATTTCACAGGCTCTGTAAACCTCTAAAGGGTTCATTGGTGTCAGAGCTGAGATGGAGGCCATGGTTCCAGATTTTAAGTTCGGACCTCTTTCTACTGACCCATGCTCACACAATCTGAGACAACGTGAAACTTGTGGTTTGCTGCTACCAAGAGCTTTATGATTCAAATTTCAGTTAGTGTGACCCTTGCTGCCATTATGACATCAGCACCGTAGTAACAAGTTCCTGCTTTGTCGTTCTGGTGACTGGGTTTCCAACACCTGCTCTCAGGCGTCTCAGACTATGTGTGTATGTACGTATATGCATATGTAAGTACTCGTATGGGCTTCCCAGGTGGCTCGGTGGGAAAGAATCCACTGGCCAATGTAGGAGACACAGGAGATGCAGGTACTGTTCCTGAGTCAGGGAGATCCCCTAGAAGAGGAAATGGCAACCCACTCTAATATTCTTGCCTGGGAAATCTCATGGACAGAGAAACCTGATAGGCTATAGTCCATGGGGTCACAAAGAGTCAGATACAGCTGAGCACATACATACATACATACATACACACACACACATATACATATATTTCATGTGTATACATGTAGTTAAGGGAAGGGTACACAGCTCTGGGAAGACAATTCTGGGGGCCTGAGACACTGGGAGCAAATGGGTGGCTCTTGAGGGTCTAGTTTGATCCACGGAGGAAATCTACACCATAAGAGAATTGGTCCATGCTCCTCAAACCACCTACCTCAGCACCATTCTCTTGACCAGACAATAATCAGACAGTGGCCAGGACAGAGTCATGTTCTCTACTCAGAAGACTCAAATATGGACACTCTGTTTTGCTAACTAAGAATCATGTACTATAAAAAATGAGCCAAGCAGCTGTTGTCACCTCTAATCTTTATTTAGCATGAAGGAGAAATAAGACACACTTCTAATTAGGAGCATGATTCCAGATAATCGTCTTGGCTGTGAATGATGATAAATTTAACTAGAGTCTTTGTAAGAATCAATGGAAAATCTGTTTGAGTTGATAAGAGAACTTGACAAAATGGTGGTATTCAGAGAATATCCAGAAGTCAATAGTGTCCTTTTGATTCAGTGATAAATGATTGGGAATCTTCATGGGAACATAGTGATGAAAAAATAAAATACCTGGCAACAGTCCTAACTAGAATGGTCAGAATGATTAAGACTAAATCTAGAAGTTTGAAGACATAGTCAACAAGTAGGTCTAAATGAAGTGAGACAAGATATTGATTCTTTCCACTTAATTAGTAGACTATAATTCCCAAGCAACATTTCAATGAGTCATTGGGAGAACTTGAAAAACATACTTAAAAATCATAGATAGGAACAGACAGGAAAAAGTCTAAAACGAGAAGTAATGCAGAGAAATTTGCCCCATAATTAGTATATAGTATAATTATAGTGCTGCTGCTGCTGCTGCTAAGTCGCTTCAGTCGTGTCTGACTCTGTGCAACCCTATAGATGGCAGCCCACCAGGCTCCCCACTCCCTGGGATTCTCCAGGAAAGAGTACTGAAGTGGGGTGCCATTGCCTTCTCCAATGCATGAAAGTGAAAAGTGAAAGTGAAGTCACTCAGTTGTGTCCGACTCTTAGAAACCCCATGGACTGCAGCCTACCAGGCTCCTCCATCCGTGGGATTTTCCAGGCAAGAGTACTGGAGTGGGTTGCCATTGCCTTCTCCGATAATTATACTAATATAATACTAATATGTCCTGGGTGTTCTTTGGAAGGACTGATGCTAATGCTGAAACTCCAGTACTTTGGCCACCTCATGCGAAAAGTTGACTCATTGGAAAAGACTCTGATGCTGGGAGGGATTGGGGCAGGAGGAGAAGGGGACGACAGAGGATGAGATGGCTGGATGGCATCACCGACTCGATGGATGTGAGTTTGAGTGAACTCCGGGAGTTGGTGATGGACAGGGAGGCCTGGGTGTGCTGCAGTTCATGGGGTCGCAAAGAGTTGGACACGACTGAGCGGCTAAACTGAACTGAATATACATATAATTAGTATAGTCATTGTGTACAAGTGTGGCGATACCAATAGTAGTATTGAGGAAGGAAGAAAAGACAGCAATGAATCATAATAATAACCAAAAATCAGAATTTGGTGTATAAATAGTAATATAGGAAAAAGAAAATATTTCAGTTCAAAGGACGATGACTAGATTATTATATTTTTAATTGTATAGCAAAATGTAGATCTTTGGGAAAAAAATCAGTTGGCATCCTTATTCCCATGCCAGATACCAAATAAATAAAAATTGGATTGAAAATCAAAAAATAAAACATGAAATCATTTGAAAATTGAAGAAGATTTAGTTAAATCTTCCACCCATCTGATTCATGTACAGGAAAAGAATTTTTCAAATACAAGTGCAATTAAAGACTTCTGAACATGTAAAACATTTAAACATTCTCATGCCAAATTAGAAACACAATAAGAAACAAAAACTGAAAAAATATTTGCCAAATATATGACATAAAATTCAATGTTTTTATTCTAAACAGTACTCTAGCAAATCAGTAAGAAAAATGGAGCACCCCAACAGAAAAGTAAGCCAAAGACACAGTTTATATTAGAGTAAGAACAAATGGGTGATAAACACGGACATTTTTTACTGATAGGAAAATACAAGCAGAAGTCACCAAGACTTTGATAGCAGAGTTCACTGGGATGCAGGAAAACAGCCACTCACCAGCTGCCAAGAGTTAAGATGCTGCAAAGCCTTGAGACACAGCAGGATAACAAGGGTGCAGACCCTTTGTGAACCTGAGCCTGTGCACCCATCTGCCGGGACACAATTCTACACACTGTGGGATTAAACAGACACGTCTCTCTCACAGCCTTGGGGGCCGGAAGTCTGAGATGGTTCCTTGTCACTGTTTTGTCTTCATGCACAGGCCTGGCATCAGTGTGCCCAAACCTCCTCCTCTTATGACACCAGTCAGATTGGACTAGGGCCTACCCTAACAGCTTCATTTTAGTTTAATCAAGTCTTTGAAGAGCTTATCTCCAAACACAGTCATTTTATGAGGTACGGGGGCTGGGAATTCAATATGTGGATTTGGGGGAGGACATAATCTAACCCTTAGCAGCTCCAGCTGAGGCTCAGGGTCTGGCCTCTGGGCTGCGTCTCAGAAAAAAAAAAAAGGTCATTTCCAGGGAGATGTAGGAGCTCACATCTGGACACTGCCAATCAGGGAAGGGGGTGTCCTAAGAAACTCTGCCTCAGGGCCCCATGGAGTCAGCCCAGCAGTGCCAGCGGGGGCTTCTCCAAAGGCCTGGGAGGGCATGGTGCCAAGCGGTCTGTGGTCCCCCTGGAATGCAGGCCTTGAAGCACAGATCGAAAGACCAGGATGCTGAGGCCACAGGTGCAGTGAGGCCAGTCAGTGTCCATTGCTCCAGACGATTCCCCCACCTTGAGAGAAGCATCGGGGGTTGGGAGGGCCCATCACCAAGCTCCCATACCGCAGGGCGGAAGGCCTGCGCTGACCTCTTACCCTCAAGCAGGCTGGCCAGGGGGAGGCGGTGTCAGATCCCCTTCTGCTCCCCCTGCAGGAGGGAAGGGAGTGAACTCAGGGTGGTCAGGACCAGGTTAAACCAGCATTTCTCAAACCACGGGTCATAAAACCACATGCAGAGCTGCTAAACACCCAGATGTCCAGGCATCTGTTCTTGAGAAATTAGATTCAGTTGTACATCCAATCGGATTTCCCCTGTAACTATAGGCCTTAAAAATAAATAAACTCTATGCTTTATTCAAAAGACAAATTAGAACACTCGAGTTTCATGAAAGACAGCACACGGAACACAAATCCAAAGAGAGTAGGAAATGCTTATGAGCTAGGCACTCAGAAAGATGCAAAGGATACGAACAGGGTGAGAGAATTTGGGGGTCTGCTTTTGAAAGTGATGCTTTAGCAATGCATTTTTCTCCAAGTGTGAACAATTTAATTTCATGGTGGGGATCCACACAGAGGTTGAATTCATAGAGGATTCATCCTGTTCCTCGGATGCTTAACATGTCTGTCTCTTTGAGGCAGAAATGTTCAAATGTTTCAAATAAATTATACTCAGTAAATACGTAAAAGATGTTGGTAGATTGTTGCTTAGAGAATCCCATTGTGATTTGGGGCAGGTTTTTAAGATCTTGCAAAGTAATTATGAAATGGTACTTTCCATGGAGATAGAAGTTGACTAAAAAACAAAATAAAAAGTACAAGGAGAAGAAGGTGGCTGCAAATTCAAAATAATAGTGGCACTTTAATCAGGAGCTCCTTTATAACTATGGTGAAAAAGAGTCAGCCACGGCAATGATGAATATAAGGACCAGTGTAGCAAGGAGCCAGGTAAAGCTTCACGGTCCAGGAATATCAAGATTTTCAGATTCTAGAGCAGAAAAAAATGATTGATTTGAATATATGAAAACATAGTAAGTGGTGAAAATGAGGTTAAGGTTGATAAGGAGAGGCAGTGATTGAAACGAAAGAAGGTGAATTGTTAAAACCGGGAGAAAATGTGATTTTTCTGTTGCCTATCGGTAGGAATTTCGGTGCTTTTAAGCTCGAACGTCGAGTCGGCTTCTTTTAGGTTAAGATGGTGATTTCAAGCAAGAGTGAGATGTGGCCTGGGAAGATGGGAGAGGAGCAGGGTCGCTCTGGCATTGAGTGTGTCCGTGGTCTTGATTGTCTTCACTAAACATCCGGGGGCCTCTGGCCTCCAGAGACCACTTATTGGTGGGGTTTGAGGAGGGTGGACAGGAGGGCAGCTTGAAAGGCAAAGCTAAATGCGGCTCTGATGACTCACAGATCAATATCTTTCACGGACATTAAGATGGCTTGGAGGAAGTCACCAGCCAGCTAACGATTCTTAGAAATGGCAGATGAAGCCAGTCACCTCCCAGAGAAGGTTTTAAGGAGATTTCCTTTAAATCATGCCAGTTAAGGAGGGCCAGGCCGTGGTGTGTTGTTACGCTCTCACGGACAGCCAAGTAACTGGAATCGGAGAAGCCTCTTAGTGATCCAATTCTACATCAGTGGCTTTTGGGGGCTCTCCTTCCTATGTTCATCTCCTTAAATAATTTCATCTCTCCCTCTGAGCTCAAAATCACTCCTATGATAAAGGTGATTACTTTCAAATAAACTTTGTTTTTGAATCTGAGATTTTTTTTTTAAAAAGCATTTACAAATCTGAACAATAACCTCACTTCATTTTGGATTGTTACTTTCATATATGCATTTAGATGTAAAGATGCTAAAATAAAATCAGGAGTTCTGCACACTGGATAACAGCTGCCAGCATTTCTCCTCTTTAAGCCTCACCCATGGTACTAATTCTTTCCTTACAGGCTTTACAAAAAAGGGTCAAGATTTATTATATATGGTTCAGTCACTACACATGTTTATTGTTGATATTTGGGTTGAAGGCAGAAAGATGGGTGCATATGTCAGAAACGAGCTCTATTCAGAGCCAGTCAAGAAACTGTTTTGAATACAATGAATTCTTTGAAATCATAGGTTCTCCTCTGGGAAAGCTGTTTAGAGGTTCATAGGACACTGAAAACTCCTCTGTTTCCAATTAAAATTAATAAATTGATCTGTAATTCTTAGGACTTTCCTACGCCTCACTGACTTGGTTAAATGTGAGATCCTGATAACCCTTGTTTATCTCCCAGATGGAGATTACAGGTCTTTGCACCACTTCAAGTGTAATACATCCAAACGTCTGCTCTGTAGGAGGGAAAAGTTGAGCTGACCAGCAGGGGCATGGAGACTTCCTGCATGCAGGTCAAGGGTGAGTAAGGTTCCTCTCATTTCTGGCAGCAGAGGATGTCAACAAGAAGAAAATGAAGCAGTGAAGATGAGACCCAGGAACTTGGGAGGGGTCTGCAGAAGGTGCCAAAGCCACAGGGGTGATCTGTGGGTATAATATGGAACCTGGTTACTGGACATGGGAATAAGATGAGCTCAGGGGAGATGACAAGGGAAAGGATGAGAAACAGAGGCGGTGGTCAAGCAGCGACAAGTGGGGCAGAGGTACAGTGCAGAGCTGGGTCATTCTGGCTTCAAGGCCATAGTCAGGACAGACAAAATCTGATGCTGCTCTTTTAATACCTTTGTTGTGTAGGCGCTCAGTCTTGTCTGACTCTTTGCTACTCCGTGGCCCCTCTGTCCATGGGATTTCCCAGGCAAGGCTGCCACTTCCTCCTCCGAGGGATCTTCTCCACCCAGAGACTGAACCTGTGTCTCCTGCGTTGCAGGCGGATTCTTTACAGCTGAGCCACCGAGGAAGCCCTGCAACACACTCATGATTTCTTAAATAAATCATTGGGCTACACCAGAAATCTAGACTTGTATTGCTTATGAAAATGTGGGAAACTGGATGGCTGTAACTAGAGTGTATTTACCAATCTGACTCTAAACTAGGCAATAGCCTGGGTGGCCAAAAACTCCTTCTGAAATACAATACGTTTAATACTGTAATGGGGTTTGCCATGCCTAATGAAAGACGATACAAAGTTTGCTAATGTGTGGGGGAAGGAACTGAGCTGGGTCTGAGGCGGCCTTGGGTATTCTGTGTACTTCAACTTCTGATAATTCTCAACCCTATTATTTAAAAAAGAGAGAGACACCTAGATTTGTTTGGTAATCACTGGTGAATTTACACATAACTTAGGTAAATGTTACTTTTCACAATGCCTCAGTTATTTTTATAAGAGAATTAGAGACAGGGAAATAGTTTTCACATCATATAAAACAATCGGTTGATTAAATGTCTTTTATGTTTTCAATGAATAGTAATTATACCTTTTCCTGTTATTACATTTCTCTATGTTGGGTTATTTGTCAGAGATGATTTTAATCAAATTCTGAAGTTGATGTGAAATTTGTTAGTACGCACAGTAATGGACTAAATGGTGGCTCCAAAAGATATTAGATCCTAACCCCAGGAACCTGTAAATGTTACCTTATTTGGAAAAAGGGTCTTTGCAGATTGTGATTAAATTAAGGGTCTTGAAATGAGAAGATAATCCATAATTATCTGGGTGAATCTTAGAGGTCTTCAGAGTGGAGTTATCCAAGAGAGGTAGAAGGTGACTCAACACACACATTCACACAGAGACACGCACACGTGCACAGGAGAAGGCCATGTGAATATGGGGACCAGCTAAGGACTGCCAGCAACCCCTAGAAAGGGAAAGGATTAAAGAACAGATTCTTCTCTAGTATCTCCAGAGGGGTTGCAGCCCTGTTCACACCTTGTCTTTGGACTTCTGGCCTCCAGAGCTCTGGGAGAATAAGTATCTGTTGTTTTAAGCAATACTTAGTGGTTATTTGTTACAGAGGCCACAGGAAACTAATATGCTGCTGCAAAGTTGCTTCAGTTGTGTCCACTCTGTGTGACCCCATAGACGGCAGCCCACCAGGCTCCTCTGTCCCTGGGATTCTCCGGCAAGAATACTGGAGTGGGTTGCCATTTCCTTCTCTAGTGCATGCATGCATGCTAAGTCACTTCAGTCATGTCCAACTCTGTGCGACCCCATGGACAGCAGCCCACCAGGCTCCTCTGTCCACGGAATTCTCTAGGCAAGAGTACTGGAGTGGGTTGCCATTTCCTTCTCCAGGTAACTAATATACTAATGAATAAAATAATTTCACTGTTTTGCAATAGGTGCATAAACATAAAACAGCAATGAGAGGTTGGTGTTAGGATACACTGAGGATCAATGTGTTCAGTTCAGTCCAGTTCGGTCGCTCAGTCGTGTCCCACTCTTTGCGATCCCATGAATCGCAGCACGCCAGGCCTCCCTGTCCATCACCAACTCCCGGAGTTCACTCAAACTCATGTCCATCAAGTCGGTGATGCCATCCAGCCATCTCATCCTCTGTCGTCCCCTTCTCCTCCTGCCCCCAATTCCTCCCAGCATCAGAGTCTTTCCCAATGAGTCAGCTCTTTGCATCAGGTGGCCAAAGTACTGGAGTTTCAGCTTTAGCATCATTCCTTCCAAGGAACACCCAGGGCTGATCTCCTTCAGAATGGACTGGTTGGATCTCCTTGCAGTCCAAAGGACTCTCAGGAGTCTTCTCCAACACCACAGTTCAAAAGCATCAATTCTTTGGCGCTCAGCTTTTTTCACAGTCTATACATGACCACTGGAAAAACCATAGCCTTGACTAGACGGACCTTTGTTGGCAAAGTAAAATCTCTGCTTTTCAAAATGTTATCTAGGTTGGTCATAACTTTTCTTCCAAGGAATAAGCATCCCTTAATTTCATGGCTGCAGTCACCATCTGCAGTGATTTTGGAGCCCCCCAAAATACAGCCTGACACTGTTTCCACTGTTTCCCCATCTATTTCCCATGAAGTGATGGGACCAGATGCCATGATCTAAGTTTTCTGAATGTTGAGCTTTAAGCCAACTTTTTCACTCTCCTCTTTCACTTTCGTCAAGAGGCTTTTTAGTTCCTCTTCACTTTCTGCCATAAGGGTGGTGTCATCTGCATATCTGAGGTTATTGATATTTCTCCCGGCAATCTTGATTCCAGCTTGTGCTTCTTCCAGCCCAGCGTTTCTCATGATGTACTCTGCATATGTGTTATTGCACCTGAAATAAGCATTTCTAGCATGATGCTTTCTTTAATGGTCTAAGAAGTTTGTACTCTGTCCAGTTATAAGAATATTATTCATACACATCTTTTAATTATTTTCGTTCATCATAGGGTCAGGTAGAATGGACATGTTGAGTATTTTTTCATAACCCACAAACCATTGCATGCAAAATACAACTGTATGTTTTATTATATTTCTCTTTTTATTTAGCTCCTCTGCTAGTTTTCTGAACCAAGAGGATGGTCAATATCACAGGTCCCACATGAAAGATGATCTATGAATATTTTTTTGACAAGAAGATTTTAATTGTTTAAAAAATTTAATTTTATTCAAGTTTGGTTGATTTCTCTGTATATGTATGTATATTCTTTTCCATGGTAGTTTAACACAGAATATTCAATATAGTTCCCTGTGCTGTATAGTAGGAACTGTTTAGCACAGTTTAGGAACTATTTATCCATCATATATATAATAATTTGCATCTACTAATTCCAAACTCCTAACCCACCCCTCCTCTAAACCCCCTCCACCTTGGCAAACACCGGTCTGTTCTCTATGTCCATGATTCTTTTTTTATTTCATAGATAAGTTCATTTGTATCATATTTTAGATTCCACACAGAAGTGATATCATATGGTGTTTGTCTTTGTCTTTCTGACTTACTTTACTTAGTATGATAATCACTAGGTCCATCCATGTTGCTGCAAATGGCATTATCGTATTCTTTTCCATGGCTGAGTAGGGTTCCATTATATATACGTACCATATCTTTTTTATCCATTCAGGAAGATGACCTATGAATGTTAACACATTCATTGGAAGGCAAACAAAGCTATAGGAAAACAGTGGTGTTGGAGCAGGAGACATTTCTAGGCCTTCCCCCTGGATGGGTGAAAGGGTATGCACTGGAACGGAGGAGTAGTTAGCCAACAGAGCTGCCGGTGCTCCGTCCAGGATCCACTGTTGGAAGAGATGCTGAATCCCCAGGAGGAAGGAAGGAGCACCGCAGTGATTCCCTCAAGACTACCCCCAGAGAGACCTCTGGCCGTTGACTCAGGCTGCTGCATACCAGGGAGAAGGAAACACCCAGATTTTCCTGTGTTTGGGGCACAGTCTTACTGCAGATCAGAAAAGCCACCAGACGTGTATCCCTCAGCCTGCCCCCTGCTATAGGGTGCTTTACCAGTGGCCCCCTTACCACCACATCTCCCACTTGATGGTCGTTTTCTTGGGCCCTGAGTGTAAAATGCACATCTCAATTATTTCCTAAGAGGAATGTAGAGTCAGGGACCACGCACCCTCTACTGCACTGCCAACATGCAGTAATTTATGTGTAAATAGAAATTCTGGAACTTACATAATCATTTCCAAAATTGCACCATTACTAGGTTGTCTGGGCAGGCACACTCTAATTTCAGCTTAATGTATTTCTTCTGAAACTGAACCACACTATAAGCTGGATCAGTGATAAACCCCACACTCTCCGGGCTGGACTTTACATGGAGCTACAGACTCTTAAAGGACAAGTCATTCACTGTAAAATCCACTGCTAGCATCTGAATTGTGATTTCATTCCCACTCTTTAGCCTGACAATTCTTCAAAATTCATGTTTCTATTGATTTTTGGCCAGATTAAAAATAGGAATAATTATATCTTGGTTGCCACATGCTTGTTTTATTTCTCTGAGCTTGTCAACTCACCCTCCTGGGCAAGGACAAAGGGCAAGAAGCAGTCTGGCAGCTCAGCCTGCTGCTGACTCTGGTCAGGGCGCAGTGTGGGTGACACAGGCAACCCTGGAAGGTGAAACTGGCCGGAGGAGGAATCGATGCTGCCATGGAGCCCGGATGTGTGTGTCACTTGTCTTTGCCAGCAGGCTCCAGCCCTGGGCTCAGACATTTAAAGACAGCTGGGAGGTGGTAAATGGCGTGTGAAAAAGATAGGCATGTGTGTGTGTTTTCAAGGGTTCCAGGCTTTTTTTTTTTTTTAAATCACCTTTGTAAGGAAGTAAAACCTTGAAATCACTGAGGCTAGGATAAATTAAGTTTCTCAGTCTTTTTTAAAAAATTGAGTATAGCTGATTTACAATGTTGTTTTAAATTGTGCTGTACAGCAAAGTGACTCAGTTATATGTATATAAAATATATTCTTTTTTAAAAAAATATTCTTTTCCATGGTAGTTTATCATAGACTATTGAATATAGTTCCCTGTACTTCCCAAGTGGCACAGTAGTAAAGAATCCACCTGCCAATGCAGGAGACATGGGTTCCATCCCTGGGTCAGGAAGGTCCCCTAGAGAAACAAATGGCAGTCCACTCCAGTATTCTTACCTGGAGAATCTCATGGACAGAGGAGACTGGTGGGCTACAGTCCATGGGGTTGTAAACAGTCAGACAGCACTGAGCATTAAGACCATTGAATGTAGTTCCCTGTGCTATTCAGTAGGACCTTATTTATCCATTCTATATATAATAGTTTGCATCTGTCTAAAAGCCCTTTAGTTCCAAGGAAGGTCTTCCATCTGAGGAAGCAGCTTGGTGAGTTTCTGTGATACAGCTGTGTGATTGCGTTGGAATAAAATTAAATCTACATACTTGGCTTTGATTTTTATTAAACATATAACAAGTAGACAAGGGCTAAAGCCATTGTACCAAGTAAAGTGCTGAGGATACAGTGTTAATGCTTCCTCTATCAACTCAGGCTTCCCTGGTGGCTCAGAGGTTAAAGCATCTGCCTGCAATGTGGGAGACCTGGGTTCGATCCCTCGGACAGGAAGATCCCCTGGAAAAGGAAATGGCAACCCACTCCAGGATTCTCGCCTGGAGAGTCCCATGGACGGAGGAGCCTGGTGGGCTACAGTACATGGGGTCGCAAAGGTTCGGACACGACTGAGCGACTTCACTTCACTTCACTTCACTTCACTATCAACTGGATGTACTTCTTTCATCATACAAACCTGCCAGATGAGTTCATGGGGGGTCAGTAGGGTCTGGCCACACCTCCAGATCCACTCAAAAGATGGTTGACTCCAGGGTTCCTGCCCACCTCACAGGTGTTCTGGTGGTGGTGTGTGAACTCATCCCATCCACATTTAGGATGAGCTTTCCAGGTTCCTGACTGTAACTGCTCAGGCCCCAGAAGGCTGGGTTTCTACATAACCCTGGGGTCACCCAGCCTTCACTCGGGTCACAGGCTTAACCCACACGAGTACAGGTCCTTACTTATCTCTGCACTGAAAAGTGACCTGCAAATGCATTCTTATTCTTGTTTTTTAATGTCATGGTTAGAAACTTACTTAATATGCTGACAAGATAAATCCAGACTTGGGCAACACACAGGGATCAACAGGACAGAATTTCTGGACAGAATTTCTTTGGAAGTAACTATTTGTCAGAGTGTGCTGTTGAGTCTCCAGTGGGATCAGCTTCATTTTTTAAATTATTTTTTTCAGATACATTTATGATTCTAAGGAGATAATACAACTATATAACCTCTAAAAAGGAGCCAAAAATGAATGTTTACCCCACTTGAGAATGAGCAATTACGAAGTAAATAACAGCAATGATGACATTTACTATCTTACGAGTGCCAGACATTGTATTCAAATGGTTACAAGGCTCTTTTCCTTTAATTTTTACAACAGTAAATAGTTGTATTATCCCCTTAGAAACTAAAAGGACAGGAATTGAACCCAGATTGGAGTGAGCCTAAGCTCAGATCCCTAGTATTGCTTTTAAAAGGCCAAGATAGTGATGTAAAAAAAAAAGCCATTGAGAAGGAAGGAGATGGCCAGGGCTCTGTTACAGAAGGACCTGATAAACTGTGTGCACTGAACAAAAGAAATGCTTTCATTCTTTTATTTTATTGTGATAAAATATCTCTGACATGAAATTTACCATTTTAACCATTTTTCCAGTGTGCAGTTCAGTGGCAGTTTGTCCCAAACAAGACCTCAAGCAACAATTGAAATCAATGAATTAAAAAAAAAAACCCACCAAGGTTTTATTTTCAGAAAATCCTACAAAATTATCTTCTGTTTTTGAAGTGTCTCATTAAGAAGATGACATTTGGTTGTGGATTTAAATGTCTAACAACTTATATATGTGTATGACTGATACTTCAAAGGAGCTATCAAACTGTAGGATCTATCTTATAACCGTCATTTATTAAAAGCTCAGTGTTTGCCAACTATCACACTGAGCACTTTGTACCCATCAGCGAAAGTAAACAGAAGTTGGAATGTTGCCATATTATAGATAAGGTAATGAGTATAATTGCACTAACAGGGCAAAAAGTGATGGAGCCTGGATTCTAGTATCAGTTCAGTTCAGTTCCGCAGCTCAGTCATGTCTGACTCTTTGCAACCCCATGGACTGTAGCACGCCAGGCTTCCCTGTCCATCACCATCTCCTGGAGCTTGGTCAAACTCATGTCCGTCGAGTTGGTGATGCCATCCAACCATTTCATCCTCTGTTGTCCCCTTCTCCTCCCTGAGAACCCCAAGAACAGTATGAAAAGGATTCCAGTATGTTGATTAGCAAATATGTGATGTCTGCCCTGGGTCCAGGTTTTGGAAGGCTCTGCAAAGGAGCCTGTGTGTTCAGAGATTACAAGCAGTCAGATAACATCAAATGTAGATTTATTGTTCATAGGCCTCTTTGGATTTCTTCTTGCTTGCTTTCCTTTATGAATAAGTGTATTTGGGGACTTCCCTGGTAGTCCAATGGTTAAGACTCTGTGCTTCCAATACAGGTGTCGTGGGGTCGACTGCTGGCCAGATTGCTAAGATTTCACATGCTGCGTGGCGCAGCCAAAAACTATTTCTAAAAGGAATAAATGTATTTGTAGGAGAAAACACATAATTAACTGCAGAGAATCTGGGCTTACAGGGCCTCTGGTCTTTGTAACCTAGAGAAAGAAATGGAATGAACAGGAGGAGAAGACAGACTCAATGGGAAAGGATGGATTGAGGAAAGTATACAATTTTGGAGGCCAAAACTGCTGACCCAAGCAATCCAAGGAGACATACATATATGCCTCTTCTTTAGTCCCTGATGTGGAGAGGGATCTAGCATTTGGTGAGGCTGGGGGCATTGGGGGTGTGGGGAGATGGACGCTCTCCTAAGTCCCTGATTGGAAATGTGAACTGCTACAACCCTTTGGATGAAATGTGTGCTATACGTATCAAAATAGGAAATAGGCTTGATCCAGAGGTTCCCATGACTGGGCTTCTCCCTGTGGAAATAAAAGCATCGCTGTGGAAATAAAAGCATCTTGTGGTAAGGACACATGTTTATTGCTGTGCTGTTTGTTGGGATAAAAGCCTACATCAGTTTACATGTTCATCAATAAGGGAACAAGTGGTACCATAGTAGGGTCATCTATTCTGTGGATTCAGCTATTAAAAGACTGAGTTAGATCTTTGCCAATTGATCTGATTAGATATCCATACTAAACTGTCAGGTGAATAAAGCAACTGGATATGTTTTTATATATATTATAAGAATTCTTATTTAAAAAAACCCCAAACAAACTAGCCATGTTTTTCTAAGTCTGGATAAATTTGGGGAGCGGCACACAATCCAGACAGTCAACGCTGGTCACCTGAAGTGGAGTCACAATTGCGAGATTCAAGAGGAAGCTTCTTATTCATATGCGTCTTGGGTTGTGTCACTTGTTACAATAACCACATATTGCTTTTACAGAATAGAAGATTGAGAAAACATTCTTCAAATCGTTTCTCATAAACAAAGATTATTCCTTATTGTTTTAACTGCTTTCCATAGTCATACAAGGGGCTTCCCCGGAGGCACAGAGGTAAAGAATGCCTGCCAATGCAGGAGATGCACGTTTGATCCCTGGGTGAGGAAGACCCCTGGAGGAAGAAACGGCAACCCACTCCAGTGTTCTTGCTGGAGAATCCCATGGAAAGAAGAGCCTGGCGGGCTATAGTCCATGGGGTCCCGAAGAGTTGGACATGGGTGAGTGACTGAAAGGTATCCCGGGATACATTTTTTTTTTTCTAACTCTTCTTCCAGCATTGATTTTTATCTGGTGAAGCTTCCACCTGCCTTCTCTTGGAATCTCTATTTCTCACAGAAGTCTGAAAAATACGCTACAAGGAGTACCCCCAACATACCCACACTTTCATCACTGCTTCCCTGGGGTGCTTCCTGACCTCGTGCTCGTTTCGGGTGGTTCTCACTCTCCTTCATATCTGAGTGTTTTAGAAAGAGTCCCTCATGCGCAGTGACTGTGTTCCATTCCCATTTTACCCCAGCTCCCCCTTTTACACCCTTAGGTGGATGGTTGCTGGTCTTTGCCTTATAAGACCACTCAGCAGATTTCTACGCCTCTCACCTTTCTTGGTCCACTCCTGGCTTCCCCGACACCTCCTTCTCCGCAGCCTCTACTATTACCATAGGCAGGAAGCAGCGCAATTAGGTGCTTACACAACGTGGGGGAGGGGCAGGCTCTCTTGGGCAGCTGCTGCCTATGAGGCTGCAGGTCCGACCAATGACTCAGGGAGCTGGACTTTGCACTCAAGCAGGAGCTGCTGCCTCTGCTGATCCTGCACTACTTACTGCCTCTGGAGACCAGATTGCCGGAGTCTGGGCACTGGGATCGCTGCTGCAGAAAGCGTCAAGGCTCCCCACTGCCTCCCAGAAAACAGATAGGGGCAGAGAGCTGGCCTCTGCCTCACTTTCAAATATCCCAGGAGCCTAACTGACTGGTTGAACTGAGGCCAAGAACAGAATCCTAGCTGCAAAGGAGCTATTTCATGCTTGTCTCTCCTCTTCGGATGGAGGGGCAGAGGCCATGTCTACTGGCTTACCCCTGAATACCCACCACGTGCTGGGCAAGGCAATAATTTAACATCGATAAAGTATTAACTCATATGATTCTCACGACAAATCTCGGATGGAGCTTTTGTTATTCTTTCCAACTTACAAATGTAGAACAGGCACAGAGAGGTGAAGTCTGTTGCTGTGACCACACAGCAGACAACGGTACTTGAACCCAGCCTGTACTCTATACACTTTACTGCCTCAGTATCTGTTGAAGATATGGTCATTTAAATGTTTACTGAAATAAATTAAGCAGAGAATTGTCCATAAATTCATAATTATAGAGCATCTCTATAGTAAAGGTTAACATATTTAAAGATGGAGAAGACAATTGTACTTTGTTATCATTTGTACTGGAAATTGGTGGTTTTTTTTTTTTTTTAATTCTATCCAAACTACTAAGAGATAATCTATACAAAGGTGAGTATTACTCATGATTCAAGTGGGTTGAAGTAATATTCGAGGACTTTGTACCTCTTGGACACCTGAAAACTTGGGAGTTAAAGAATATGCTTGAGTATATTTTTGGTTATTTTCTTAAGGCATCTTTGAGAAGCTGTGTGTCAATGTAGAAACAACAGAAGTCAGTTACACTGAAACAGTTGTTGCCTTAATCACTTTCAAATGTCATTTTATTGTGGCTTTGGGAAGAGTGAAAATGCACATAAGAGAAAACTGGGCAATTCCTCCCCTCCAGTTTAGGTCTATTAACTGACATGAGATACTCTCACCTATGTTTTCATTTCCATATTTAACAACAAAGGTAACACTTGCCAACTGTTATGAGGTTGTTCTGAGTAGCGTGTGATGTTTGTAAAGTTCTTCGAAGTGTAAGAAGAAAGGTATTAAAAAACACCAAAGCACAAACAAGACCTCACTGGTGGTCCAGTGGTTAAGACTGTGTGATTCCAATGCAGGGCGTGCGCTTCAATCTTTGGTCAGGGAACTAAGATCCCACACACCGTGTGGCAAAAAAAAAAAAAAAAAAAAACCAACCCTAAAAAACGAAAACAAAGCACAAAGTGCACCGTTGAATGAGGGGTAGGTGATTCAGGGGGACTCTGAGTCATTCACAGTGTGGTGCTCTAAAATAGTAATAGAATAATTCTTCCAAAGAAGTTTCACGTATTCTACATATCAAACCAGATATGTAGATTCTTATGGGTTTAGACTCTATTCCATTTTTGAAGCTATACTGCAAAGAGAAAATCAGTTGATTGCAGAGGCGATAACTGAAATGGCAGAGGTTTCTGAATGATACAGATGTGGAAACTGCAATATATCCATTTCCGGCTTCCTCCTGAACTCGGTGGTGAATACGCCAACCTGTCCCACAGCAGAGAAACTGGCAGAGCCTCAGCCTGCTGGGTCTGCTACCGGGGGTTTCCAGTCAGCTAGCTGGGAGACAACTGTTCACTTAGTCATGGAGGGGCCAGTCAGCCAGGCTAATTTACCCATGGATTAGAGTTCTGCAGCAAGCTGAAAAGGAACTTGATTTTGTGATAGCTTAAGGGTCATCAGTTCATGACTAAACATATATGGTACCACATACCATGGGGAGATTGTCAACTTCAACTATTTTGTTTTTAAATCTTAAAGCCTCTTGAACAGATTTTCTGTATTTTCCTTTAATGAAGTTTCAAAATAATTTTGTGAATAGAAGAAAATCAAAGGATAGGTAGATTTAGAAGATGCTTTTCAAATAATTGGCGCCGTGGTAAAGAATCTGCCTGCCAAGGCAGGTGACATGGTTTCCATCCCTGGGTCCAGAAGACCCTCCTGGAGAAGAAAATGGCAACCCACTCCAGTGTTCTTGCCTGGAGAATCCCCTGGACAGAGTGTCTAGGCGGGCTATAGTCCATGGGGTCGCACGGAGTCGACAGGACTGAGGACGCACGCATTTCAAACAAATTAAGCTCTTGCAGCCTGTTGAAGGTACACTTGCTCTCCTTGGGCACAGCCTACAGCCTGGTGCGCATGCTAGGTTAGCTACTCCGGAGAGCTGTTCCCAAGTGGGTTCCGATGCCTGGACTGCAGTGAGGAGGTGGACTCTGTGTCCACGGCTAGGCCACTGTCCCATTTGTCTGGTTTGTTTTCTAGACCAACTGGGCTCCTCCTCCACCGCGGCAGCATCAATTTGAGCGTTGTTTCGCGGAGCTTCCCAGGGATTTGAATTCCAGCAGCACCATGACGGTTGATTTACAGCACACTCGTTTGTTTCACGTTCCTGTCCCCGACTACCCTGGCGATCCGTTAAGGACTGGTCAGCAACTCTGCTGTTGGCATTTTTTTCTCCTTCAGCTCAGTTTACTACAGGCTATCTTAAATGCTGCAGATGGAATTCTCTGCCAACATGTGAACGTGACAACTGTTTTGCTTTGGGCTCATCGTTATCAATCAAAACTGAGGATGAGACAGAGCAACAAACACTGTAGATTCTGACTTTTATTTCCAGTTTGATAACGCTTGCCTCATCAGGTCCCCAACGACGCGTCCTCGACAGAGGAGGTGTGTTTCTTCAAGGGCTTTTGCATCCCAGAAGAGAATTCGGGAAGCCGGAGAGCTTGGACTGGAGAACCACAGCTGTACCGACGGAGGGATGGATAGAATTAGGGAGGGAGCATACTAACAGATCCTGGCATGTTTTCCTCTGGGAAGCTTCTATACTTCTAACCGAGGAACCTCGGGGCAGTCTCCAAAAGTTGTTTTTCTTTTTTCAGGGCATATGAGACATCCTTTGGGAACCAAAATGAGTGTTGGCACGCGTCACCCCAGCCTCCAACCGACCCTTCTTCCCGCCCGCGCTCAGCCGCTACTACAATTCCCAGCAAGCACCACGCAGCGCCGCAGGAGGACCGGTCCGGCTGGAGACCCCGCCCCGCGCGTAGCATGCTGGGAGTTGTAGTCCACGATCCGGTTCGCTCCTACTTCTGCTATTTGCCATTCCCGCTTAGGAGATGGCGATGGGCTACCATAGCGGGTTTTCCAGTCTAGTCTCGTAACTGCAGCTAAACGTGACCGAGGATTGCGCCCTCCCGCTCTGCGGTGCGCGCCGCGTCAGTGCCAGGGAGCTGAGCTCCGCCCCGTCCACGCCCGCTCCCTTGACAGCTGGGCTAGGCTCAGAGCGCGGCGGGCCAGGGACGCGCAGGCGCAGCAGCCGGTCGCGCCTGGCGGCGTGGAGGGCGGGCCGGGCGCGAGAAATCGCGGCCGCCGGGGCGCGCACGTAGGCACGCAGAGGCGTCACGTGGGGCGCCGAAGATCGCAGTGCGCGTGGCCGCGGCGGCTGGTGTGGGGTTGAGTCAGTTGTGAGACCCGGGGCTGCGGACCGGCGAGCGGCCCAGCTAGTCGCCGACAGAGCGGCGGGTGTCGGGTTCGGGAGCCGAGCGCTGGCCCTGCGTCGAGCCGGGCCGACCCGCGCCGCCGCCGCCGCCGCCCCCCGCCCGCAGCCAGCGACCCGCCGCGGGCGCGCCCCCGCTCTGCGCTGTCTCCGATGGCGTCCGCCTCCGGGACCATGGCGAAGCACGAGCAGATCCTGGTCCTCGACCCGCCCACAGACCTCAAATTCAAAGGTGGGCAGGGGCGGCCTGCGGGAGCGGCGGGCTGGGGGTGGCGGCCGCGCCCGGTGGGCCCCCTCCCCCGCCGCCCGCGCCCGGCCCGGCCCCGCCCGCGCGGGCGCGCGCGCCCCTCCCGCATCCCGCCGCCATCTTGCGGCCCGCGGGCGCCTCGCTGCGGCGGCGGCCTCGTCCTTGGCCCGCGGGCCGGGGCGGGGTCCGGGCGTGGGCGGCTGGCCGGGGACTCGGGGCAGGCTGGGCGGTCGTCGGTCTGGCGCGGGCGCGGGCCGGGCTTTGCGTCAGCGGGCCGGAGGCGGCCGGACGTCCTCCGCGCCGGGCGACACCTGCGCGGGGCGTCACCTGCGCGGGGACCCGGGGGCCGCGGGAGCGACTCGGGCAGTTCTGCTGGGGATGCTGCGGGCGCGGGGAGCTTGTCCTTCATTCCCGGGGCCCCACGAGCACAGGGGCTTGGGACTGTGAGGCCGCTCCAGTGCTTTAGAGAATCAAACCGAAAGAAATGGAGTGCGAAAGAAAACACCTTGGTTTCCGTAGGACACGTTTTAAATAGTTTTAGGAGCTTTAAGATGTTGTATTTTGCCGCTATGAGAGTAATGTTGTATAAAACCTGTATTTTGCAAGGTCTTCAGTTCATTTGCGAGTTTCTTTGAATGGAAATGTCAGTGAGCCGCGTGTTACGTGAGAATTCGGTTTTTTAGACGACTCCACGAAATACTTAGAGAGGCTTCTTAAGTGCATTTTATTGTAGCAAGTTTATGGGCGTAACGTGAGTTTACAAAGTTTTCGCTGAAAGGGGGAATTAAAAGACTTAGGGGAATCATGAATACCAAAGTTCAGGTAATACCTAACTCTAGCTGTTATCTGAGAATGGAAGAATTTAATGTAAACCTTTATGGTAGGTAGTTCTTCTGAGAATTTAAGTGTTTTGCACTTATTTTGGGGGAGGCTGATTTTACAGAGGAAGTTTTCTCCTTGTTAATCCGTGTGTGTTGCCATTAGGGACTTGGACGCCGTTAAAACTAGTTTTAGGTCAAGAAGTATTTATAAGTCGGACAGTTTCTTCTTAGAGAAGTCAGTATGAAGTCATACTTCAGTATGTTTCAATGACATGCTTCCTGGCTCAGTCGTCTCCGTCTGCTGATTCCATGGACTGTAGCCCGCCAGGCTCGTCTGTCCATGGGATTCTCCAGGCAGGAATACTGCCGTGGGTTGTCATTTCCTTCTCCGGGGGATCTTCCCCACCCAGGAATCGAATCTCCGTTTCTTAAGTCTCCTGAATTGCGGGTGAACTTTTTACCGGCGAAATCTTCCTTGGATTCTTTACCGTTTCAGTAGTAAGAGGCTAATAATAGCAAAGAGGCAAGTTAAAGGAACAACCAAAACCCCGACCCAAAGACTTGCCAGATGCTTATTTTAGGTATTGAAGAATTACTAGCTATGATTACAGAACGGATTCTTGTGTTATGGATGAAAGTAATTCACAAGGCCTATTAAAGTTTGGACATTAGTTGACTTTTTTAAAAAAGGATTTCATGGAAAAGTTTATAGGGACACATAGTCAGCTGGGCCATTTACTTAGCAAACACTATTGAAAGCTTTGTACCATCTCTATATTTGATGAAGAGTATTCAACAATGAATAATTTATTCAGCAAACATCAGCTTATATTTGGGGATTCAGTGCTAAGCAAGGTGGAGAAATGACCCACATTTAGTTTGTAGTTTAAGGAGTAAAACATGTTTTTTCTTAGTGCTTGAACTCCCAGACGGAAGAGGCACTCACATGCGGTAACAGAGGCAAAACAAGTATGAGGAAAGAAGCCCCTTCTTCCTTCCTCCCCACTTGTTTTCCGAGGAGTTGCTTAGTCGCAGAGTCCTGTATGGCTCTGTGACCCTCATGGGCTGTACTGTAGCACATCGGGGTCCACCGTCCTGCACTGTCTCCCGGAATTTGCTCATTGTTGGGTGATGCTATTTAACCATCTCATCCTCTGCCACCCCCTTGTTTTTGCCTTCAGTTTTTCCCAAAATCAGGATCTTTTCCAATGAGTTGGCTCTTCGCATCAGGTGGCCAAAGTATTGGAGCTTCAGCATCAACATCAGTCCTTCCAATGGCCATTCAGGGTTGATTTTCTTTAAAATTGACCGTTTGATCTGCTTGAAGTCCAAGGGACTCTGAAGAGTCTTATCCAACATCTTTATTGGCTTGCTTTCAAATGGGGAAGTGGGAGGGCAGGTCATGGGAATGGTTTGCTCCTTTCCTGACGTGAGAAAAGGTTGGCTTGTGCTTAGGCACCCACGGTGTGCTGTGTGCCTCTGTAAGAGTAGGGGATGGGAAGGATTGGGAAAGCAGAGGGTAGGATGAATTGGGAGGCTACATTTGGTGCCATTTGATTCCTTCCTTCTTAAAAGTTATTCTTTTAGTCAGAGGTAAATAAGTTCTTGATGGAAACCTCTCTGTATTCCAAGGACCAGTTCAGCATTAAGTGAGGAGACTCATTTGGAATCAGCAATTCTCTTCATGCTAATTTGATGATGGTGTGAAAAAAATCTTTAAACTCTACTTTAAATCATCTGTAGTTTTAGTTAAGTGGAAGTTTGTTAAAGGATATTTTTACAAAATGTCATCTTCTGGTAGATTTATTTGAATTATTTTAACTTTACATTTGATTAAGATAGTTTCTCCAAGAATGAGTCATTTAATCATTCTGAGATTGTATGGTGCATTTTTCTGTTACGTGCATAATAAAGTCATCTTGCTATGAATTATTGGCACTTTGCACTATTTTGGAGAAGCAAATAACTGTTTAATACATTTCCTACGTTAATATTTTATTCTAGTTTGTTTTATACAATTGTTTATGTGAAAGTACTTTTATAATGTCATGAACTCTGAAGTAGTTTTTTTGTTGCATTAGTAAAGAAAAAGATGTAGATATTTTAAAATTCTGTTTTTTGAGCTTTGGCAGTAATTTGACCTAGAATTCAGGTGTGAAATTTGGTATTACATGTGAGACTTTTTTGGGGTGGCGGTCTTTAAAGTGTTTATTTACTCTTGTAAAAATTTTTCCTTTGTATTACACAACATTTTATTTTTCCAGCCTGTTCATTTTGGAGAAAAGTTTGGAGAAGAAAGTTTAGAAAGTGCTGAAATAACTTGTGAATATATTCTTCCTGGCCGTGATCAGAGAAAGGAAAATAGACGAAAATCATTGTGTTGAAGGTGGCCCATAGTAATAGCATCAGTAAAGAAAACTAAGTGCTCTGAGCGACCAGGGACCAGTGATGTTCAGACAAAGCATCTTTGGATAGCAGCCCATCAGGAAAAAGAGATCCAAGAGAGGATGGAGACTATGACTCCTCCTGGTGGGTATGTGGCACAGTTGTAGGTGTTTCAGCTCACTCACATTTTACAGCGGCTACATCAGACCCCTGCCGTGATTCCCCACACCCTGGACATGGATGTCATATCTTCCTTAGCAGTTTTCAGGGAGCTCTCGACTGCCCTCTGGGTGAGAGTGTAACTATTAGTGTGGCATACACGCCCTCTGGGATGTGCTGTCCCCTCTTGTAACACCTGTTCATCGGCACACGTCCACACTTCCCTGAGAAGGCAGAGCCCTTCTCATGTTCAAGCTTGTTGGTTCTGCTGGTTTTGCTGGTTAAGGTAGAGATGCTCATGACTCAGACCCTGTTCCAACAGGTATTTTCTCTGTCACATTTTCAACCACTGGCTTCTTCCTTTAAACATACGAACACATACACCTGAGTCTTTCCTTTTAAAAACAAACAAACCAGCAAAATATTGTACTTCCTTGACTCCCAGCTCCCCGTGCTCTCGTGTCTCCTGGGCTTTGTTTCCTTTGCGCTCAGGCTTCTTGGAAAAGCAGTTGGAGTGCCGGGTCTCTTCTGATGGCCCCTGTGGTGGCCACGGTGCGCTCTCTCTCCCTGGCCCTGCCTTTGGCCCTTGCCAGGGTTGACAGCTCACTTTTTAGTAACGCGATTCTTCTGACTCCTGTGACACAGCTGTTCTCCCGCCTTCGTCTTGCCTGCATCATTTGTGACCTCCTTTTTCTTAAATGCTCATGTTTTTGAGATTCTGATTTGGTTTCAATTTTATCTCACTCTGAACTTCCCTTGTTCAGTCTTCCTTGTTTTGAGGGCTTCTCTGTCTCCTTCATGCTCTTTTCACACATTGCTACACACCCAAATCTGTGTTGAGTTCAGAGTTAAAATCAGCTTTGGGGGATTCCTAGTGGTACAGTGGTTAAGACTCTGTGCTTTGACTGCAGGGGGCATGGGTTTGATCCCAGGTTGGGAAATTCCTCATGTTGCCAGTGGAGGCGGGGATCCACTTTGGAGTACATACTGATTGGGTGCATGCATGCTAAGTTGCTTCAGTCATGTCCGACTCTGCGACCCCATGGACTGTGGCCCACCGCACTCCTGTCCATGGAATTCTGCAGGCAAGAACGCTGGAGTGGGTCCCCATGTCCCCTCCAGGGGGACCTCCCCACCCAGGGGTCGAGCCTATGCCTCTTTTCTGTCTCCCTCATTGGCAGGTGGGTTCTGTACCACATACTTATTACTTCTTGACTGTCCTGGATTTGAATGTTGCTCAGGTGGCTCCCTCAGAGAAGTCAGTGGCACCCCACTCCAGTACTCTTGCCTGGAAAATCCCATGGACGGAGGAGCCTGGAAGGCTGCAGTCGATGGGGTCGCTAAGAGTGGGATGCGACTTAACGACTTCACTTTCACGTATTGGAGAAGGAAATGGCAATCCACTCCAGTGTTCTTGCCTGGAGAATCCCAGGGACGGGGGAGCCTGGTGGGCTGCCGTCTCTGGGGTTGCACAGAGTCGGACACGACTGAAGTGACTTAGTAGCAGCAGCAGCAGCAGGTGGCTCTCTGGTAGCTCACCTGGTAAAGAAACTACCTGCAACGCAGGAGACTCTGGTTCGATTCCTGATTTGGCACGGTGCCCTGGAGAAGGGATAGGCTACCCACTCCAGTGTTCTTGCTTGGAGAATCCCCATGGATAGAGGAACTTGGCGGGCAGCGGCCCATGAGGTCGCAAAGAGTCAGACACGACTGAGTGACTAAGCACAGCACGAGTGGTGGCTCAGTGGTAAAGAATCCGCCTGCAGTGAGGGGGACCTGGGTTCGATCCCTGGGTTGCAGGCCCCCTGGAAAAGGAAATGGCAACCGCTCTAGTATTCTTGCCTGGGAAATCCATGGACAGAGGAGCCTGGAGGGCTGCAGTCCATGGGGTCACAATGAGTAGGACTTAACTCAGACATGCACAGACATCTCAAACTGCGTATCCTGAACTGTGCTTTTTATGTGCACGCCTGCTCCTCTTCCTATGTTATTAATTTCTTTTTTGTGGCATCTTGATTACTTATTCCAGAAATGCTGTGCACATCTAATGATTAAAATCTGTATTTTTGCATTCAAAAGATAACTTTTGAATCTCTCCTGTTAAATGCAGCTCAGTTTCTCAATTCATTCAGCTATATAAGAGTTGAGTTTCTACTATATGTGATACACGTTGGATAAGTGTTGGAAGTACAGTTTTGAGTAAAAGAATCTTTATTTTTAAGAGGTGATTGTCATGGGAGCAGTAGAAGCTAATCAGATCATCAGAAGACAAATTAGCTTTGAAGTCTGTGGTGCTGTGAGAACGTGGAATAGGGGTCTTTGATGTGGTCAAGGAAGGCTGCCATAGGTTGACCAAGATTCCAAGAGTGAGTGGAAGTTACCTGGGTGAAGAGAAAAGGAGCACTCTCCTGGAGCGGCGGGTGCAAGCGTTCTGAGGCAGGAGGGTGTGGTGTTCGACGTGTTAAATAACCTCTCCTGTGTTTACAAGGCTGCGGGGTCAGTACCCCAGTCGCTGGGTCAGCCAGGATGCATGGGTGTTGGCTTAGTAGTTCTGTTTTTATCCTGACCCACTGTTGATCTTCAGTGGGGAGAAGGCAGAGGTGTGGAGGTAGTGGGCTGACACCACGTTTGTGTTGACGGGAGTGTTGTAATCTGGTCATAGTGTGGACTTGTGTTGGAGGGAGCTAGAGATGACCCAGGCTGTGGCTGCCGTCCACGCAGGTGCTGACTGCTGGAGGGGCAGTGGTGGGGATGGTGAGAAGTTTGACGGGGTCTGTTGGGTGTGTGCACGGGGGGAGAGTGTCCGGACAGCGCTGCGGTCTCTGGCTGCACAGCTGGAGAGGGCAGCTGGCAGATACTGGCCGAATTCAGGGGCGTTGGAGAGCACCTGTGGGAAGGTCCTGACCTCATCAGATAGGGTAGCTGCCTTTAGGTCCTCCAGCTGGACTTACGGAGGGAACCCAGGGGCATTTGGGGGTCCATGAGCCTGACTTGGGAGGGATCTGGACTTGGCTTGTTTCTTTGCTTCAGGTGCTTCTCTTTCCTCTACCGGTCAGCAGGCTGGTCTCCTTTCTCCTTGTGTCCCACTTCCTCCCGGTCAGCAGGCTGGTCTCCTTTCTCCTTGTGTCCCACTTCCTCCAGCCTGTCGTCCTCACGGATGCTGAAAGAACTGCCCTTTGAAAAGTGCACACCTGATCCCATTGCTTCCCTGGTTGAAGAACCTGCAGCATCTTCCTGTTATGCACTTACTGGAGCCCAGATCCAGCCTGCCTCTTCAGTTCACCTCTGCTGTAGCTTTGCTTGCATGCAGCGGTTTCACCAGACGCTGTCAGTGCTGCGGACCTCTGCATGCTCTTTTCCGAATGTCGTCCCCTCCTGTCTGGAGGGCTGTCTCCCCTGCAGGAGCTCTACCTCCAGTGTCGTCTCTGGCTCTCCAGGCCCTGGGCCACTGCTATTTTCTTGACCCTGTCCTCATTGCTGCTCACTGGCAATTACCGCACTCACCACATGGCACAGTACTGATGTTTACATACTTTTCTCTCACAAGCTGTTTGTGAAGCGCTTGAGGATATGCCCATTTATTTTTATATCTGTGATAACAAGATCTGGCCTGGGGTGATTGCCCAGTCAGTGTTGATGGCGTTAATAAGACTCAGACCATCTCTCTGTCCTGTAATTGTCGTCGTTTTAGCCTTGCATCTTTCAGCAGATGCTTCATCTGCCTTTGCAGGTAGTGTTTTCAGAGCTTTGTAGTTCCAGAAAAGGGTATTTTGTTAAGAGCTGACTACTGTGCTTCACTTTTTTCATTTGTGAAGTGAGAAGCAGGGGTGGGTGATTTCTCGGTGGTGGTCTGACCGTAAAGGTTTGTGAATGCATAGGATGGTTGCGTGCAAAACAGAAACACAATTCTTGTATGAAATGGAAGAACGTAAGAATTGGGAGACCTTGATGAGGTTCTTCTGAGTTTGGTATTTTGTGATTATTAGTATTGGTAATTTTGTTGTTGTTTTCTGTATTGTAATAGTTACCTGTTGCTTTTCCTTTCAATAAAGTTTTCCTTAACCATATGAGGCAAGTCTGTTAGCAAGGACCCCTTTATCATTGCTTTCAGAGGTGCTTGCTAACTCTTTTTCTTGTTGCTTCTGTTATTTTTACTGACCCTGCAGTGAACTGTCTTTTAGAGGAGATAGTAGTTAATATAGCGTGGATCTTGCTTTCCATAATAAAAAATTGGTTTAAAAGAAAATAATATTTGCCAGTTTATTAAATACAGACCACAAAATGTAATACTGTGTGAGCACTAAAGAAACTTCTTGATTAAGAAAAATTAAAGGTAAAGGGAGGGTTAGTTATTTTTGCAAATGCTTGTTTACTGGGTTTATTATGCTTAAAGTATGACTCAGATTACTCTAATATTCCTTATGAAAACTTGCAAAACATTCATAAAAAACTTTCTATATACTTAATGAACCTCTGTACTCTTTAATAGCTTCATATAATCTTAAGTTTAATGATTATTAGTATTTTACTGTTTTGGAGAGAGTAGGATTACTGCAGTATTTTAAACAAATTCTGGCTATCATAACATCTCAAGCCTGAATATTTGAGCTTACATTTCTAATAAAAAAAGAGGCTTTTTCTTTACATAATCATGACACCATTGTCACTTAATAAAACCAAAAGTAATTCTTCAGTAATCTGATGTCTGGTCTGTTGAAATCTCCCCATAGTGCTAATTTTTGGTTGCTGGGTGTCAGGTTGTCCTAATCTTTGGCAGTGCCTTGTCCACCTGCTTTTTATCACACCATTCACTTGTTGAAAAGACCCCGTCGTCGTCCAGTGGAGTGTCCCAGACTTGTGGTATTTCTGGTATGTATTTCCTGTAAGTTTGGAGTTGGATTTAAGGGCTTGAAGATTCAGGTTTCAGTATTTTTTTGGTGCAGATACTTCATAGATGGAATTGTATCACATCAGGTGATGATGGCTGCTTGTCCCCCTTCTAGTGATGCCAAGTTGATTGGTGATGACAACCTTATCCCGCCCGTGAGAAGTTGCATAAATATGAGTGCATTTATGGTAATATGTGTGAGGAAAAACATCAGAAAGAAAAGGACGTTAGCAGTCCTCAGATCTACTTTAGGATGCTTTTGTTTTTACTTTTCTGTGTTTTTCAAGATTTCTGCATAAACATTCAGTGCTTTTCATAGTAAGAGAAAAAATTATTTTGTTATTAGACTTGATACTTTGGGAGATTATATCCAAAGTTTCAATTGTCCTACAATGAGGTGACTATGTAAGGTCAATAGAAAACAAATCTGTAACCATCCAGTAACAGTTAAAATTAAGGCATATGAAGACAAGTAGAAAACCATGTTTGTTTGAAAGTGAATCTAATTTATAAATTATAGCTATCCTGTGACAGCTGACAAATTGAGCTCCTACTGCCAGCATCAGTTGGTGGTCCATGGTGAGAAGCATGGTAGATTGTTGAGGGTGTTTATTTCTCAGAGAATCGGCCCTACCCGCAGACTGTATTTAAGAGCAGTGTGGACGAGCTCACAGGAGCCCTCCCTCTATGTCCAGACTACTGAACTCATTGGTCTTGTGGTGGGCATCTCCCCCAGGCTGGACCGTGTATGTGTGGATGGCTGACAGTCAATATTTTGATGTCTCCTCTTTAAACTTCAGACTTTTGAGGTCACAGAGGCTAGGAGACAGTGGCTGGAGAGGGCCCTGTGCATGCAGAAGAAGCTAGCTGAGAGGAAGGGGAGAGCAGATGACACAGAGCTTGTGGATCCAGGTGGCAGTTTCTCTTGGAAGTAGCCTTTTGTGAGGCCAGCTGTACTTCATTTCCTGTGCCATAGATTGAGTGCATCTTTAGAATCAACTCTTGATATGATTGTATTCTTCCTAGTAAAACTCCTTGCTTAAATAAAATTAGACTACAAAACTTCTGAGAATATGTTCAACTTGATGACTGTGACACGTTTCACTTTACAAAAATAATCTCCACCAACGTCTTAAATTTTTATAGCTGCCATCTTTGATGCTGTGTTATTAATATGCTATAGTTTGCTTAGCTGCTTTTCTCTGGCATTTGGGATGTTCACTGGTAGAGTTACTGCCAACATTTGGTACTGTTTTCAAAATTCATGTTTAAATTAATGAGATGTTTAGTTATTTGTATTTCAACTTTTAAAGGATATGATTGAATTCAGTTGCCATTTTAAAAAATAGATATGTTAAAGAATTGTTAATATGAGAGGACTTTAAAGTACTAGTTTGCAGTATAATTCGACAAGTTTCTTATGGGCTACATTTTGACAGCCTTTTATTTTGTAGTTCTATGTTTCATATATATGTATTTATACACATATATTTGTTTTGGTGCTTGGACAGTCTGACATAAATTGGAGTGACTGGTACACCTTTGAAGGTATAGAGTACCTTTGCGTCACAGTGTGTGTTTTCTGTTCGTTTTTCTCCATAAACAGATTTTACTTTTATAGCTTACAGGGGAAGATGAATTCCTTGGTTTTGTTTTCTGAGTACGGTTCATACTGCCAAACATCTCAATAACCACATCTTCCAAAGATAGCTTTTTTTGTATCATCTCAGTACCCCCACCCTGACTTTAAAAATAAAAGCTTTTATGAATAAGCTAATATGAATTCATGTTTAAAAATCCCTTCTGATTGTAAAATCAGTGCTTAATGTCAAAAGTTGAGAAAGTATAGAACAGTATAAAGCAAATTCTCAATCCTACCACATAATAACACCTGTTGCTGCTGCTGCTAAGTCGCTTCAGTCGTGTCCGACTCTGTGCGACCCCATAGACTGCAGCCCACCAGGCTCCCCCGTCCCTGGGATTCTCCAGGCAAGAACACTGGAGTGGGTTGCCATTTCCTTCTCCAATATGTGAAAGTGAAGTCGCTCAGTCGCATCCCACTCTTAGCGACCCCATGGACTGCAGCCTTCCAGGCTCCTCCGTCCATGGGATTTTCCAGGCAAGAGTACTGGAGTGGGGTGCCATTGCCTTCTCCATAAAATTTATAGTATTGTGATAATTTTTTAAATAACTGTTTTGCTTCTAGTCTAACAAGAGCTTTAGATTTATAAGTGGTGCTAAAAAAACATTTATTTCAAGTTCTCCCCAAAGTATCCATTTCTCTTTTATTCTTTCCCATCCTGCCTACCTAGGTTTTAAAAAGTAGTCTAAACTCTTAAGATATGAAGCACTTATTTCTGTTTTAATGAAGGTGTTCACTTAAGCAGCCTCCACATTTAATATTTAATTGCAAGCATTAAATTTTATGTGTGGGTACATATGATTTTTCTTTATAATGTTGCACAGTGGAAGAACATAAAATTTATATAAAAATGTTACAAGTCAGATTGTTTTATTTCTTTGTGAAGACAGTGCAGTTGTGTATTCTCCCCCATTCGTTTTCAGTACAGTGTCACAAAGATTGTTTAGGTCAGAGTGAGCAGTCTCTGTGTCAGAAGGTTAGAAAGAGTACTCCTAAAATGTTTAGTAGCTTTATGCTGAATGTCAGTAAGGCTGTGATCATCTGAGATTGGATTATCTGCCTTGCTTCCCTGGAGTAGTAGGTGTTTTCTGATTAAGGCAGTAAAGTTGTTCCTAAATGTCATGTAGTTTTAGGACTGAGAGGAGTTTAGGAATTGGAGCTGGTTTTGTCTGCTGAGCTGGAGTAGGGGGTTAGGCTGTGCTGGAGAAGTGACAGGATTTGCTCAAGGGCACTCACCCCATCCCCCGCCGCCCTACCTCCCACAGGGAGGATGAGAGTCAGTGCTTTGACTTCATGGTGCCCATGCTTCTTCACTGGCAGGTGATGGGTGAGTACTTGACTGTGTGCTCAGAACACTGCTACGTTAACTGACAGCGCTGCCAGCTAAAGAAAGGACATGGTTCCTGCCTGCTGGTCACTTGTAACCCTGACTCCAAGCCCCTAGAAATGACCACACACTACTACCTTAAAGTGGATTTTGGAGATTTTTCATGATGAATTCTGAAGTTTTTTTGGCTGATTATGTAATATGTATAAACAAGGGCTGTGATGCAGTTTAAGAAATCAAAGACTTTCTTAAATAGTTCAGTTGAGTCACGCAGTCATGTCTGACTCTCTGCGACCCCGTGGACTGCAGCACTCCAGGCTTCCCTGTCCATCACCAACTCCTGGAGTTTACTCAGACTCCTGTTCATTGAGTCGGTGATGCCATCCAACCACCTCATCCTCTGTCGTCCCCTTCTGCTCCTCAGGGTCTTTTCCAGTGAGTCGGTTCTTCCCATCAGGTGGCCCAAAGTATTGGAGTTTCAGCTTCAACATCAGTCCGTCCAGTGAACACTCAGGACTGATCTCCTTTAGGATGGACTGGTTGGATCTCCTTGCAGTCCAAGGGACTCTGAAGAGTCTACTCCAACACCACAGTTCAAAAGCATCAATTCTTCGGCGCTCAGCTTTCTTTATAGTCCAACTCTCATATCCATACATGACTGCTGGAAAAACTGTAGCTTTGCCTAGACAGACCTTTGTTGGCAAAGTAATGTCTCTGCTTTTAAATATGCTATTTAGGTTGGTCATAGCTTTTCTTCAAGGAGCAAGGGTCTTTTGATTTCATGGCTGCAGTCACCATCTGCAGTGATTTTGGAGCCCAAGAAAATAAAGTCTCTCACTGTTTCTACTGTTTCCCCATCTATTTGCCATGAAGTGATGGGACCGGATGCCATGATCTTAGTTTTCTGAGTGTTGAGTTTTAAGCCAACTTTTTCATTCTCTTCTTTCACTTTCATCAAGAGGCTCTTTAGCGCTTCACTTTCTGCCATAAGGGTGGTGTGTTTAAATAAAATAGTGAAATTTGGCTTTTGTATTAATCTCGCGTCTATACTTTTGTAATAATGAAACCTTATGAAAAGATATGCCTTAGTATCTTAATAACTACAAACCATCTTGAATTGATTCATTTTGTTTCCTGAAGTGGTCCTCTGTTTGTTTTTACACTAATGCTTGTATCATGACATTCATTCAGTACCTGCTGTGCCAGGGATTGTCCTAGCAGCTGAGGGCAAGCTGCACATGAGACCGGTCTTCACAGAGCTCACATTCTCTCTGGTCTGAGATTTCAGTATGTTTTCGGGAAAATGGAGTAAAGGTAAATAGGTAGCTTAATGTTTTAGGGCATTCTTTGGTGTAAAAGAGAAAAACTGTTTTCTTGGTGTTTGAAACTTATTTCTGGAAATGTTTTTCCTGTGGAACAAAGGGAAATATAGTAACCATTAAAAATCTTTTTCCTGTATTACTGATTTGACTTCAGTTTCATGCCTTAATGCTGCAGAAGTCAACCTAGAATGGCTTATGAATTAGGAAATAAATACAGCCAGGTAGTTCACATAGACTATGTAGAGAATTTATGAGAATTCAGGCCCTGGAGACAGACCTGCTTTGACTTCCCACTTTCACGGTTCTGTGCTTGTCTGACCTTGGACAAGTGTTCTCATGTCTGAGTCACAGTTGTCTCATCTGTAAAATGAGAATAATAAGTAATAAAAGTATCAGCCTTGTGGCTTGTTATTAGGGTTAGATGACATAATTCATGCAGAGTTCTTGATACTTGGTGAATGTCCAGTAAAGGCTAGACTGTGAAAGCTGCTGTGATCACTTCAGGACGTTGAGTCTGCTTCAGTGTTCTGGGTGCTGTGGAAGGCATGGGACTCCTGGGTTTAGAGACCAGGGTGTGTGATGGTCAGGGCACTACAGGCAGCATCTTCATAGCTGTGTTGGTTTCCTTTGCCCCTTCATTCCGTGGGGTGACACAGGGCTTCAGTGTAGGCGGGTGCTGTGCTGCCCATGTGGTGGATTTGTCATAGCTGAGAAACTTTGAGCCTAGGGTGCTGAATCTTTCATGATGGGCTGCACAGAAACCTGCCTGACCTTTTTCCAGAGGAAGACCTGAGCTTTATCACCCTGGATAGTAGAGAAGCCTGCTCTCTCCGGGAGGAGGTACTGTCTTCCGGGGCTGTTGACTCTGCTGTACATCCTTGGAAAGACCGACTGTGTGAAAGCCCCCAGGGCCTGCACTGGCCAAGCTGCAGAAATGCCAGGACCCATGGAGACGGGTCTGCCAGCAGGCCTCCGAGTCCCTGGTCTAAAGGACGCCACAGCCTTCGCGGGGCACCGTTCATGCACACAGCCGTTTATTCTGGAGCCGCATCCCAGAGACCTTTTCTGTTTCTGTAATGCTCCATGCTGTGTTCAGGACCACGTATCCTGAAATAACGTTTGAGTCTCTTCTCAGCAAACAGATACTATTGAACTCAAGTTGGTATACATGATGAGGTGTTCAGTTTTCAGAACCTTGGAATGTAGGAAGATAAGATGGATGGACACAGACGGCTAGGTAGGTTGCTAGGTCTTACGGTAACAGCAGGTGTCAGTTGTGGAGTCTAGGTGAGGCATATACAGTTCCTATTCACAGTTGAGTTATTTTGATTTCTCTGAAATTCTTCCGAAGTCTGGGAGAAAAGGCAACTAGTCTCTCCGCGCGGCCCCTCCCCCCCCCATCAGTTTTCTTTGTAACTAAACAAAGCCTGGTATCTAAAGAAAACTTTTAACAGCAATTTACATAAAAATATGGACTGATGATAACCATTTTAAAGATTTGTTTGGTTAGAGTGGTTCTAGTTTTAGCTGTTTTTAGCTTAATTGGGTTCCTTTTAAGATAGGATGGTTTGGAGAACTATTTAAAAGAAAATCATTGCTCTGTATTTTAGATAGCCAGTGTTTCGTGCCTGGAATACATTTTTAGGTAAAGGAGTCAGGCCAGTCTCCCTAAGGACAGCCTTCCAGGTGGGTGGCCCTAAGCTTTTTCTACATTTCTGAAGTCTGAGGGTGCAAGTTTTTCCAGGCTTTTAAACACTGAGCCCACATTGAAGTATGTTACATTTCTGTCAGTTTGGGGCTGAGGCTAGGGTGCTGGTTTACAGGGAATGGTAACTGGTTAGAGTTACGGTGGAGTACCTGGTGACCCCAAGTGACCCTGCTGCTTGAGAGGAGAGGAGGGCAGCCTGTGTGATGAAAAGGTAGACTTTTAATAAAATTAATTTTTGTTTTGTTTCTTTTCGGTAAAAGAGTTTAAATGTAATTTGTATTGTGTGGAATTTTGTTTTATGTGGAATATTTTTACGTGTAAACAGTGAAATTTCATCTCTCAAGTAGGGAATACCAGATGGTATCTGTGATTGGTGATTAGTTTACTACCAAGTAATCTTAAATGGACTGTTGTAATTGTGTTTCTAAATGTTAAACTAAGCATTTATGTTGGACACATGGCTGGATTTCTCTCAGTTACAGGGATTGTTTTAGAAATCCTCTAAACATGAGTTTATTTCCTATGTAGTTTGCTTCAAATGTTTCACTTTTTCATCAGAAGTGCTTTTCACAGGTTTTTTCAGTTTTTTTTAAGGTTATACCAAGAGTCATCTTTTCTTAAACAACAACAACAACAAACCTTTACTGTTTTTCATAAAAGAAAAACCATGTGCAGTTGATAGAATTATCAGAGTCAATAGCCCTGTAGTCACAGCCCAGGCTCAGAAATGGAACTTGGCTTCAGCAGAGCCCTCCTCCTTTCACTGCACAGCTAACTCCTCTTTTTTAAGGTGACCATTTACATGTTTTTCTAAACAGTTTAAACATCTAAGCATTGCATGAGATATTAGTAAAGCTGGAGAGTATTGATAGAATGCAGTAGTTTTTAACCTTATTTGACAAAATATCCCATTTTAACATTTTATATTTTGTAGTGCCCAGTTTTGCATTCTGAGATGAAATTCATGTATGAATTACCCACCAATGTACATAGTTTAAAATCTTAATATATGCCCTAACTATAACATACAGGAGAAGAAACTGGATTTGTAATAAAATAGGCATTTCGATGTGTAAGTGTTGGGCATGACTGTATTGGAACTAGTAGAATATCTATCCTATATAGACTATACTAGCTGTAGTGTATCTGTATATAGGTAGATAGGTAGTATATCTATATAGACTGTACTGGAAGACTAGTGAAGTAGCCGGATGCCTGTGACCTCCTTCAAGAAGTGAGCTTCGGTTTAAGGGAAGTGAGGCAAGAGTTGCCTGGTGGAGGCTGACTGCTTTTCTCTGACGTCTTGAAATCAGGGTGAGAGCATCCTAATGCAGTGGGTGCGCTCACATGACTGTCACGCACACACGTGTGCTGACTGTCCCAGAAGTGTTGCAGGATTCCCATGTCCTGAGTGGCATTGCTGTTGGTAGAATAATCTTCTGTATTGGTGAACTCAGGTTTTAGATTTTTGGAGAAAGAGAACAGAGTTTTTGCAATAGATGTATTTTTGGAAATACATAAGATGGATGGACACAGATGCAGTGTGGCTGTCTGGAGGGGTGTGGGAAGGTTTGGTGGGCCCTTGACTGCGCGGGTCTGCCTGGGCGCCGCAGGACACTGCTGTCCTGTTCCTCCCCCCAGCAGCAGCTCCTCCAGACCTCACATCAGACAGAACACCCACATTTAATTTTGTGAGATTCTCAGAGTTTCTGTGACCTGTGAAGTGTAACATATCTCTGCCTGACGCTGCTTCCAGCTGTAAATCTGGTTCTTATGCTTGTGGTCATTAGTACTTGGTTATTTTGCATTTTAACCCAGAAAATGGCTTTGGACTCTGAACTGTCTGTTGGAAGCAACCCTTATTGAGAGACCTGGGAGGGACACAGTGGTGCAGAAAACCTCAAATTGATTTGTTAGGTGGGTTTATTACAGGTAATTTTATATTTTACTGAGAAGGTTAACCTATTCAGTTAAGAATTTGGTTTTAGTGAAATTTTTTTCTTTTGACATATTATTTTCATCGTTAGAGTTTGCATTTTCATGTCTAGAAAGATCACAATTGGTTAATTTAAGATTTATATTCCTTGATGTGCAATCTAAAATGTGAGTACTGTTTCAGAATTCATATGTTGATGAAAATTGACACATGGTCATTTAAAAAATCAGTTTAAAAAACCAGTTATTTTACCTTATTTTGAATAGTTGGCACTTTCCTCTAAAATTGGGGAGATTTTAGAAATTGAATTTAAAATGACAAGGTTACATAATTATGTTATGAAAATACAGGATTGTTCTAAATTAAGATTCATAAAATTTTAGCTATTTTACTAAGAAACTTCTGAAAACAAACTTTAAAAAATTATACTTAGCGCTAATGTTAAAATCCTAGTTGAAATAACATAAAAATTGACATGTTCTCAGTTACTTGTAGTAACTTGTGGATTTTGAGAATGTTAGGAAATGGGATCGGTCTCTCTAAGATTCATAGTTTTGCCAGTGGATTCACTTGGCAGAATGCACCGCTGGGGGCTTTCCCCTTGCTCCCTGGGTGTGGCTGTGGGGATGGGGTGTCAGGTGCTTGTCAAACGTGCAAGCAGCAGCAGTGCTGGGAGGAGCAGCAAGGATGAGAGATAATATGCAAATGCAGTGGGGGACTCGACTGTGAAATTAAAGCGGGCTGCCCAAGAAGTTGTAGTTCTTGTGTGTATTGTATATATTAAAAAAAAAGCCCACTTGTTGATTTAAATACCTATTTCATGTTAAAATTTTTTCTGTAACTGCTTCTCTGCCTTTGTGTTTTCTTCTAATGTTCTCTTATTTCTAGCTCCTCCCTCTCATCCCAGTTCCAAATCTTTGTTAGAAAATATAACTCAAAAACTTTTAAGCACAGATTAGAATTAATTTCTCTCCTTGGATTTGAAGTAAGTGCTTTTCCCTGGCCTTTGATTTGAAGTCTCTCTTTTCCTCTCCTCTTATCAGTTTGGCCTGCTTTCCACCGCCCTCCGCACACTGTCCATTCGCCTGTGTGTGTGGTTCCCCTTCAAGCCTTTGTCTTAGATAATTTCCCACTACTCAGCAAAATGGGAGACTTGTGTGTGGCAGAGTTGGGGAATTTTCTCAGTCTGGGATCCTTACTAGAAACATTTTAAAGCATACTAGAAACATTTTAAAGTTCTAAAAGACATGTTTATTCTGGTTTATTTAATTTCAGCCTTGAAATTTGATTTCAGACTTCTAAAGGTTTTTTTTTTTTTCTCCTTTAGAGACCACTTAAAATTGCTTTTGGGTTAGTGAGAAGTGTGTGGTTGTTGCTTCTCATGGGGACATGTTTTTTAAGTTTTATCTTCTGTCTCCAGATTAACCAGTATTCAGTTTATTGTCTAAATCTGCGTACAGTGTCTTTAGGCTTTTCTTGAACCGAGAACTGTACTGTTTCTCCGCACCCCGCTCTCCCGCTTTTTTAAAAACAAAAAATGGTTTTAGATTTACTTAATTCAGGCAGGACTGCATCGCCGTTTGGTTTCTTTGTTTTGCAGTTTTATGTTTGGGTGTTGAACCAAAGTTTAAAAAAACCTTTGTATGTAGAACATTTGACACAGTTATCTTAGTAAACCTGTGATGAACAGGAGTGAAAGAAGGAGCGAGTGAGGGGGTCAAAGCTGATGGAGGTGGGGCGGGACCACTTGGTCTGGGCCTGCTGGCTTTAGGTGGAGAGACTTTGCCCTCAGCTTGGTCAGGTAAGCCTGAAGACGGGCTCTGGTTTGCAGAGCACTGGGGGACTGATCTTTTCAGTAATGTGGTAAGCATGTACTGGGAGAATACAGTTTGGGGCTTATTTTGTAAGTTGTGAAACTTTCAGAACACATTTTACTTGATGGAAACAAAAGTTCAAGTAGGGATTTTATGGGTTGGTTAATAACGAAGGAGAGAGCACAGCCCCTTTGTGAGTCCCCACCTGTACACGGACTTCAGTACATACTCTACATAAAGTCGAGGTTATGTTTGTCCAGTTTTGAATTCTGTTTTTATGTGGGTGTGAATCCAATTACATTTTCCCCCGTTTTTGTTTTTTAAATCTTACAGGCCCCTTCACAGATGTAGTCACTACAAACCTTAAGTTGCGAAATCCTTCAGATCGAAAGGTGTGTTTCAAAGTGAAGACGACAGCGCCTCGTCGGTACTGTGTGCGGCCCAACAGTGGGATCATTGACCCCGGGTTGACTGTGACCGTTTCAGGTAGCAAATGCATGCTGTCCTCCCTGTGTGCAGACTGCTGTAGAAACTGTCTGCCCCTTCTGGTGGGGTGGGCTGAAAGCCCTATGCAGTCTAAAATGTTATGCTGTTCTTTATGTCTGCAGCTTACTACCACCACATCCTCTGCCCTTATTATTTGGTCTTTGAAATTTTGTATCATTTTTGGCTTTGCTCATTCTCTCCCATAGATCACTAGCTGTTACGCTTTACATGCAGCTTCATGCATTGGAGAAGGAAGTGGCAGCCCACTCCAGTGTTCTTGCCTGGAGAATCCCAGGGATGGCAGAGCCTGGTGGGCTGCCGTCTATGGGGTCGCACAGAGTCGGACACAACTGAAGCCACTTAGCAGCAGCAGCAGCATGGGGGGATTATTCTCAGTCTTTTGCTTAAGAATGTACAGTGTATATCTTTGGGCAGTAACTTTCAATAGTTGGTGAGGCTTCTGTCTTTACTGTGAATGCCGTGTCTGTTTTGATCCCCTTCTGTGTTTACTTGAAGTCCGCGTGCGCTTGGCTCCTTCCTCACATGGATTACTTGCTCCTGCCATGCAGCACAGTCAGTGCCCCAGACTGTTCCTTCTTCCCTCATGACACTGGCTCACAGTGGAGGCAGGAAGGTAGTCGAGGGTACAGGTTACTTAACGGCAGCGCCTCTCAGGCCCCACACCAAGACCAGTCACTCCCGTTTTCTGGCCGTGGTTCTCACCTTTGTGAAGGCCTGTTGTAGCAGCACGGGCTTTTCCAGATTAGAGTCTGCGGATACAGCTCAGATGTGTGTGTTAAAGCACACAGAGTATGCCTGGGTAATCCTGACAGGTATTACTAAGATAGTAAACAATTCTGTGTCAGTGTTCCAGTTTTCAGGCCCACAGAGCCGGCTGGGGGCTGGCTCCTTGAGACGTTTCACGGTGGAACCTGACGCGTGGCAGTTGAGGCCAGACTGCAGTTAGGGTTTGTGGGGCACTGAATCCTCCCTCTGTCACTAGCCCCCGGATGCAGAGCCTGGAGGCCCTACAAAAGGAGTCTTATGGTGTGGCGGCCGGGCAGGCTTGCTGTCGTGTTTGTCCGAGCTGTCAGTTCTTGGGAAAGGTGGCGGGCAGTGAGAAGAGTGAGCAGTGGGCACGTGTGTTCTGGAGGTTGCTCTCTAAGGCCACAAGCCTGCAGCCCAATTGGGAGAAGATACAATAATTTCTGTCCACATGGTTAAAAATGGATTTTGGCGCAAGGAGCTGTACCCCTAGGATTCCATGGAACTATTCAGAGTGACTTTCTTGGAGTGTTCTAATTCACTGAGCTTTTCCGGTATTAGTGTTTTTTAAGAATGTGTATATACTTCTCAAAGCACTTTCTCCCACATAAGCCCCCCTTGTATTGAGCATCTGAGTTAACTAAGACCTCCAGACACACTGGTTCCTGTGTCCACACGCATCCTTGACGCCTTTCCTCCACTTGGAGCTTGGCACTCCAGCTTAGTGCAGCACCTCAGTGGGTGAGGGGTTCTCCAATCACACTTTGTCCAGCAGCCCTCCTTGATTGTCTGCATATTCACTCTAGCACGTACTAGATTAAGATTGTCTTTCTCTTGTTATGAGGTCTATCAGCAAGTCAAAGTCACATCTTTGTTTGAAGTTTTCTTTTTATTCAGTTTCTAGTGAATATCCTGGGGTGGTGGTTCTGTGAAAGGTGTTCCTGGAGATACATTGTGCGTTATCTGGATAAACACACATTTATCCTGTGCGTTTTCTTTTCTTTTTCCACAATTTTGCTGATTTACGTTTTTATGGCTGCTGGTTCTTTGTTGCTGCGTGGGTATTCTCTAGTGGTGGTGCACAAACTTCTCATTGCAGTGGCTTCTCTTGTGCAGATCACAGGCTTTAGGTCCTTGGGCTTAGTAGTTGTGTTTCCTGGGCTCCAGAGCACAGGCTCAGTAGTTGTGGCGCAAGGGCTTATTAGTTGCCCTGTGGCCTGTGGAATCTTCCCGGATCAAGGATTGAACCCACGTCTCCTGCATTGGCAGGCAGATTCTTTGCCACTGAACCACCAGTGACTCCCCGTCTTGTGCATTTTCTACTGCTGTATATTTGGCTGTTAAAATTTTTTTTTACCATGATGGGAGTTAAGGATCTCTCAGACCTACCTTATAAAGAAGAAGTTCTTATATAATTGCTATTTCTTGCATTTGCTTAATTTCATCTGAGTTTTTGAAAGTGTTGACATCTGTCTTAGAAATAATCTAAATATTAGCAGGGAAGTTAACTCCACAGTATTGTGTACATATTTTGTGGAATTGCTGATTCATTCTTTATAATCTCTTATTAGATTTATATTACATAATTTAAACCATACAGAGCCTCTAAAAAACCTCTTGTAAGCCATTGAAAACCATAAATGCTTGGTAAAAAATTTTTAAATATAATTAGTAGGACAGTGGAAAAAGTTCAGAAATCGTGAGGCTGTATGGTCTCCTTCTACACTTTGTTGTCTTAGACTCATTTAAACACACTGATAAACTCTTGAATAGGTGTTTATTTAAAATCTATTTTAGAAAAAGCTAGTTATATTGAAGCACTAATAAACGGTAGTGAGTTTTAAGTTACCTAGAATTTCTCCTATAAATATTCTAGTTGTCTGATTTTAAGAGCTGTTATCACTAAATACTAATGTGAAAACTAAATTTATAAGTGGTTTTAAATACAAATTTACTAGATTTTGAGTTTATAGGCATTGTAATAGTTAATGTTAGCAAAGGTTTGAAAATTTTCCAAACTTAAGTTTAGAGAGGGCACTTATAGATACTTATTTTTTAAAATAGCCATTTGTTTATTTTGTGGGTTGTCAAAGATGTAGCAACTTAAAAACGTAGACAAGGTAAAAATAATTGAAAATCGTAAAATTGATTCTGAATCAACTTCAATAATCCAGTGTTACTTGCAACTTTGCTGGTTTTCTTTAAATTTTCAAATTAGAGAGTGAGTGCTGGGAATGGTCAAAAGTCAGTGATATGTCCTTTCTTCTTCAGTAATGCTGCAGCCTTTTGACTATGACCCCAATGAGAAGAGTAAACACAAGTTTATGGTACAGACCATCTTTGCTCCACCAAACATTTCAGACATGGAAGCTGTGGTGAGTAGAAAAATTGAACAGAAATCTTTTGGGGGAATGTTGTTTAAACTTGGGTTTTGTTTAGTTCTTCATTGAGAAACCTACTTTTTAAAATTAAAAAAATATGTACATCTCTTTACTATGGATAATCCTAACTCATGTCAAGAATGAAGGAATTTTGAAGTCATATTTGTTAGAGACGGATTAGAAGTCCATTGCTAACAGTGAAGCCCGGTCATCTCTAGGGATGTCAGTGAGGTTTTAATGGTGGTGACAGTAGCTCTTATAAGGTTCTGTAGAAAGTTCTGTGGCACCTGGAAACCCCCCAACCCCTGCCTCCAGGCAGCTACTCTAACCCTTTAGTCCCTCGAGAGGAAACCTAGTTGCTGCAACTGTATTTCCTCTGTCTCATTGTTTGGTTTCCTTTGTTTTTAGTGGAAAGAAGCAAAACCCGATGAATTAATGGATTCTAAATTGAGATGTGTATTTGAAATGCCCAATGAAAATGATAAATTGGTAAGTAGGAAAATTTAAGAAACTTGGAAGCTGCTCAGCTCTTACACTGAGACTTCACTTCTGCTGCTGGTTTCGGCCTTGGTGGGTGTGTGATGCAGGATACAGCTGTTCCAGATTCGGTGCTCAGGCTTTTTCTAAAAACATGGTGTGGACGTGCTCTTTTTGTGTTACAACATTTTGTTTGTTTAAGAGGAAAAGTACTTTTAGATACTTTTGATTAAAAGTATGATGAAAAAAGAAATAGTTAAAAAAGCTGCATGATGGAGAAGAACCATCTCTTCCTACCAAAATCTTACCACTTAAACCACTTCAAGTTCTTTGTTAGAATAAGATGTGTGTATACATAAATATAATTAAGTTACAGACATAAACTGCCTGTTAGCAGCTATATACCTGCAGTCTGCGGGTAAGATTTAATTTACATGGACATTTAATTTGCATTTATTCCAGATTTGGCTATTCCCAGGTATTTTGTTCGCTATTGTTATTTGTCAAAATAACTCTGATTTTATCCCTTAGTAAATGATTTTTATGTTGCGTTTTGATTAGTGTGAGGCAAATAAAATTTGAGAGAGAGTTTGAAAAATAGCCTTAGAGAATGGGTTGTGGCCACTTTCTCTGTTCCTTTTGTGAAATTCAAATTTAAATTTTTTCTGTGGTTTTTAGGAGGACTTGAGGGGTCTTTAGATTTGTGTGCATGTGATTTAACATAAAGTAATACAAACACATAACATGGTTTGGCACAATTAGGTTATAATCTGACATGACTGTTGTCTTTGCTCTGGAAGCTGTTTCCCCTGTTGAAAAGTAAACTTGCAAGTTAAATACATGGGCTCGATTATTGTGTTTCTCTTTGAGGATAAGCTGAAATAAAGAAGTGCCTGAGTGGCAATTAGGTGTTGACCAAATCATTTATTGTGTTTTTAATGCCTTTTTAAGGGGGTTTTGAAATATTTGCCAAGATGGAGAACGTGCACACGTGTTCTTACTGGAGAGCGAGGTTCTGATGGTGTAGCAGCGCTGATGAAGCTTTGACACTTCCCACATAGAGCTCACTTTCTGTTTTGCTGAGGCTGCCAGGAGGCTAAGAGCTTGTGTAGTTCTTACCGGAACCAAGAAAGCACAGTAGCACATTGTCTGGGTTGACTTGTTTTATTTCTAGTTTTCTTGAGCTGTAGTTGACATGCTGTATAAGTTTAAGGTGTCAGCATAAAGACTAGTCTTCCATACATTGTGAAATGATTACTGCAGTAAGTTTAGTTAACACCCATTGTCTCATACAGCTACCAAAAAAACACTGTTTTCCCCTGTGATCAGAACTCTTAGGATCTGCTCTCTTAACAGGTGTTGAGTGTACCGCACAGCAGTGTTAACTGTAGTCAGCATGCTGTATGTTACATCCCCAGTTCTTGTTTATCTTGTTTATCTGGAGGTGTGTACCTTCTGACCACCTTCATCCAGTCGCTCCTCCCCATAGCCGACTCTTCTAGCCACAGACCTGATCTCTGTTTCTGAGAGTTTGGGACTTTGTTGTTGTTTTAAGATTCCATGTATAAGTGAGCTCATCATACAGTATTTCTCTCTCTCTCACTTCGCTTGGTGTAATGCCCCTAAGGTTCATTCATGTTGTCACAAATGGCCGGGTTTCCTTTTTAATGGCTGGGTAACATTCCATTGTATACACGCATTCCAGTCCTTGCATGTACACCACAGCTGCTTCACCTGTTCTCTTGGTGGACACTTAGGTTGTCCCCATGTCTTGTCTGTTGTAGATGATGCTACTGTGTGAACATGGAGCTGCAGATATCTCTTCCACACGGGCTGTCCTTCCCTTCAGATGTGTTCCAAGAAGTAGAGTTCATTGGAATAGGGTTAACTTATTTTAAAAACACATTTGGGTATTTTCTCACTTTTATGAGTTTTATGATTTTTACAATTGTTTAATAAGCACAGAGCTGTCTTTCAACTGGGCTTCTCTTACGCTCTGGATTGGAGACCATTTGAGATTATAGTCTGAAAAGGGCCGGGACCCAAGTAGTATTGGAAACCAAACCAGAGATTGAGGGAAATGACATGACTATGATAGATGGGCCCAGCCATCTTCCACCTTACACAGGGAAGGAAGTAGCAGGTGCCCCAGACAGAGGTGTGGCCCAGATTATCCAGCAGAGTGGCTTTGGATCTGCAAAAGGCTTGAGCAGATACTGCGTGGTGAGCTCAGGACCCCGTACCATGGAGCTAATGCCAAAGTAGTTTGGTCCTAAAAGTTTTTCAGAGTAGGTTGTTAGTAACCTGGAGTGTGTTCAGCAATTTCAAAGTTCTCCAGAGAGTAGCTGATCCTGAGCTTGATATACTGGCTGCAGAAGGATAGGGGCTTATTGAACTACTTGGACTTGCAGTATAGTTTTTACTGACCAATTAAATTATAGGGAATACTTGCTAAAGGTGATGATTTTTTAAAAGCGATTGATTATGAAAAACTTGAAATACCTAGAAAAATGAACAGTAAGTTAACCCCTGTGAATCAGCTTTATAAATAATGACCAGTTTGATTTTATCTCCATCACTTCCCATCTCATTTACTGTTTGAAGTCACATCTCAGACATAATTTCAATCCGTTATTGTTTCAGTATATATTGTTCAAAGCTAAGGATGTTAAGAAAAGTAGAAGAGTGAAGACAACACTGTCATTAGTCTTTGAAAGTTTAATGTATCATTAACATCACACTGCCAAGCAGAGTCACACGTGTCATCTGGACATTTGTAGTTTGTTTGATTTGAAATCAAACATACTGCTCTTGGACGATATGTTTCTTAAGACTCTTAAACTGTAGATTCCCTTGTTTTCCTCTTGAAAATTGTTTAGTAAATCAGGTTTGTCCTGTAGAGCTTCCCGTAGCTTGGGTTTTGTTGGTTACATCCTTCAGGTGTCATTTAACTTTCCTGCTTTTTTTGGTATTTCCCATAATCGAATCTAGAGACTGGATTAAATTGAGGCTTATTTTTTGCTGGTGAGGGAGAGGGCAGGACTGCTATATAGATGATTATCTGTTCTTTCAGGGAGGCACATAGTGTTTTTTTGTTTTGAAGCTAGCAGCTGTTGGTGTGTAGACAGTGGTTCCCAGCCAGGGGACATTTGTCCGTGTCTGGAGGCATTTTTGGTTGTCACAGCCATTGGGGTTGGAGGGAGGTGTCTACAGACAGCTAGTGGGTAGAGGCCAGGGATGCTGCTCGCAGAACCATTCCCAGAGCAAAGATTCTCTAGCCCTAAATGTCAGTAAAGTCAAAAGTGAGAAAGCATGGTTTAGGCCCATTAATTCCCTGAAGGTTGCGTAGTGGTGATTCTGTCATTCCTGCTTCATTGTGTTAGAAGTATGTGGCGCTCGTTTGATACTTGCTGATACCGTCAGGGCTGGAGTTCTCAGTCTTTCTCTTGGTTAGAAGCACCCACTCACTGTGTCCTGGGGGCGGTACCCGGTAGCTTTGCACCTCCTTCCTTTTCTCCTCTTTGCTGTCTTCTGTGGACTCACAGACTTAAACTCATTTGTGTTTCAGCCCCTCAGAGGTACCATGATGGTACCAGGTGTTCTGTAAAATACTCTTTTGGAAACTGTTGCTGCTTAAACTCATTCTTGTGGTGCTGCTAACCTGCAGGTTCTACAAAAAACCCCTGTGACACAGGGGTCACTGAAGTGGGCGCAGCCTGCCCCAGACCTGCCATCTGAATTGTTGAGTAGTGACTTCCTGTTGAGTCGTCAGCTTTCCGTTGTGTCAGAATCTTTATAGAAAATGTGAAGCATCAAAGTAACCAAACCTGGAGTGTTTATAATATAAAAAATACAAAGTTTTTGTGTATTTGTTATAATGGTTAAGGATGAAACCTTATATATATGTATGGATACACACATGCGGGTGTAAAAATACATTTAAAACACCTCTTTTCTAATACTTTATTCATGTAGTGATAAGACCCTGTTGGTAAGACCCTAATGGAATCTTGCCACTTCCAGTTCAGTGTTAACTACAGACAATGTTAATGAAACTGCTCTAAGATCATAGTGTCTTTGACATACTGCTTTCTTTCTAACATCCATAGGTACAGTTATGAAATTACTTAATACCCCATTTCTGTATATGTGTCTTCACTTTAGTGAGAACTTTGTTTATTAGGGAATTAGGGCATCGTTGAGTCGTGTTTTGCACAGATAAAGTTTGTCAGTTTACTACAGATAAATTGGTTAGGTGCCATATGAAGCTGAATGCTGCCTACACAAACTGATTAAAGAGGACACTCCCTTATTCAAGGAAAACATACTTCTGAACAGTTAGTAGCATGTATTTTTAGAAGTAAAGTATGAAACATTTTTTAGTATATAGTTACTATTATTGTGTAGTAAATTCCTATGGTGACATGGTTTGACCTCTCATTTGTTTAGTTTGTTCGTTTATATGTTTTTAAAAGTGTGTTAATTTCAGTAAAATTCAATTCAGTCTTGACCAAGTTGCTGGTGACAGCCTGTGGTTTAATACACAGCTCCGTCCAGACGGCACTCGCACTGTGTTCAGCTGAAGAGAAGCCCATGCCAGTTAGCGGTCCCTTCCACATTCACTCTGAAGAGTTGCCCATCTGAATTTAGGACCTTTAGTAATCATTTGCAAAGCTTTAGTTAATATCCAAAGCTGATAGATGGTGCAGTAGCTGTCATAGTTGTTTTACTTTGGTCTCAGGGTTGGTGTAGGCAGCAAGTCTCAGCGTTGTGATGTTGACTCAGTGTTTCTTAATGTTTGGTACCCCATCCCCTTCTCACCCCTGCCCGCAGCCCCTCACCCACCTCCCTGAGCCACCACAAAGAAGTAGACAGTCAGTGAAGTGTATTAGGAAGGCGCCCAGTGTGACCTGTGTCTGTTTAGGTGTGCTGTTATTGCTTGGCGTTTACTGTTCCTAAAGACAGTTGGAAGAGAGTGTGGTGTTATGTTGTTGATTTCCTTAGGGATTTTAGAACCTTGATGCCAAATATATAACTAAGAAAATGAAGGTTTTGGTTATCTTGTAGGAAAGGTGCTAGTATAGTGGTTGAGTCCATTTTTTTTTGTTGTTGTTTATCGTTTAAGGAAGTCATTTTTGTGATGAAACAGTCATAATGTATTTGAACCATCATTAGAATATGGGCTTCTTTTTGGGAAATAGGTCTCTGATTTGGATCGTACATAGAATGGCCTAGGAGTCGAAGAAACCTTTCATTTTAGAATGAAAAGAGGTCCTGTTACTAACACTTTCTGGGCAGCTCTGCTTTTAGGTACTGAGACTTGTGGCCCCCAGTCCTCTGGGCTCTGAGCATGTTGTTGGTGCGTTTTAGTAAGTTCATGGCAAGCAGAGTTCTCTGAGTTATTAACTCTTGTTAGTTACGATTATCTCTGTATTATGAAATCTGACGTCCAGTTAGTGTTCGTGGTTTTTTCAGAATGAGTGTGGTTTCAAATTAACTTGTTAGTAATGGTATTTGATCACTTACTCAATTCTGTTGAAATAAAATTTTTTTGTGTGTTTTTTAGGCCACCAACTCTACTTGACATTTTCCAAATTTTAAAAAAGTATTACATTTCATTTATAAGCCCTCCATTTAACATCTGTTAATGACATTTGCTTTATGATATAATGTTATTTTCAAGGAAAAAATACTTATCGTAATGAAGAGTGAAGGGCAGTCAAGAAAGGGAACCTTAGGGGCCTTTGTATAAAGATTTTCTATGATTACGTGTGCATTATTTTCTGTTGAGATAAAGAACAGATTGACGACAGTGCATTATCAGATAAGATGGAGAGGTCTTATCATAGTTATGTTTAGTGACCTGGATATCAGTAAGTATTATTTGATCTGCTACAACCTTTTTATACGGTATTATCTTTAAGTGTGTTAAAGGAATTTGAGAAGATAGAGAACTGTGGAGATACAGTGGTGTACTAGAATGTTCTGTGTGTCTGTGTCTTGATCCTGGGAGGTAGGTAGGGGGGTGTGTGCGCATGTTTGTGTTTGTGGGAGGGGTGTCTGTGCTGAATGCAGAAGTGTATAAATTATTGTAATTTTTGAACCCTTGAAAAAATTCATTTAATTTAAACATTATTCAAGTTGAGTGTTTTCAAAGGTAAGAAAACGGAAGTGCTTGTTCTTCAGGTATTGACAAGTATTCATTAGCAACAAAAATTAGGAGCCATGCAGGTAGAAGGTCCTCATTCTAGGACAACATGAGGCTGGCCTAAGGTTAATAAGGTTTATACATTTAGTTTAGTGAACGTAATGCAAGATGATTGTAGCTAATTCATAGAAAAAAAAACTTCAAAAAGGTAGTTTTTGCTCTAACATAACTATTATTTATTACTATTTCTTATGTGTGACACGTCTTTATAGAATAAGTTGAGTGTTGAGAGCCTAATGATCTCTGTGTTAGTCATCTCCAGTCCCTCGCAGGAGTGGTCAGAGCTCGGTGTGAATCTGAGACTGTGTTTCCCCCGCACCTCAGGGTCTCGCTCCTCCAGGGCCCGCCGTGGCCGTCGCTCCGCTGAGCAGCATCAACAGCACAGGCACAGCACCTACCACTTATAGTGCGAAGAATGAGCCCAGGGGCTTCAGTGTGTTCAAACAGGAGAAGCAGAAGGTTTGTTTCAGGGAGCTGACAGATAGACGGGTCTGCCAGTGTCAGTGATCACGGTGACATAGTCACTGAGCACGTGCGAGGTATTTATTGTGAGTGTTTTATGTGCAGTAACTAGAACTGAAAATTTCAGCTGTTTAAAATGACAGCAGAACCACAGTCACTTAAAAACCATGCATGCAAATTCTTCTGTTTAAACAGCAAACACAGCACTTGATAACATCCCAGTCGTGAGCAGAACAGTGTAAATGGGAGCATTATTATGAAATGGGCGGCTTTTTCACTGTCACTGAGAGGTTTGGGGAGCATCTTCTGGGAAAAATCTGACGGGGGCAGCAGGTGTCAGTCAAGGGGGAGGAGCTGGTGGATGTCACTCTCCAGGCAGGTGTTTATGTTTATACATAAGAAAGATCAGTGAGATTTCTGCCTTACATCTTCTGTCCCATGCAGCTGACAGTCACTGTCTTTAACTGTCTGTGCCCCCTGGGGAGAATGGTAGCAGGAGCCCTACAGATCTGAGGTCACATTTGAGTTTATTAGTGTCTTTGTGTGTGTGCCTGTGTGTATGCTTGTGTGCACCTAACATCCATTGAGTCACTGTCGATGACCTTGACCTCCTGGGGGTGTCCTGGATGCTGTAGGCTGCCTCTCTTTCACACTTCCTGTTCCTGGGGAGCTCTACCTTTCAGAGAACATGGACACTAAGGCTTCAAAAACCTACTCCTTTCTCTAAAGACCTGATACTTCTAACAGTTTTGTGATTTTAGTTTAGACTGCAGATGTATTGATACTTTGGTCACTTTATATTCAAACACCGCCTCCTCTCAGCTGAGGTCTTATTTGAGCCTCCTGCGGTTCTCTGGGCTTTGCCCTTTACCCTCTGCACATGCCCTGGACCCCTCACTCCCCCAAGAGCCACGAGTGTTGCCCCGGTGTGCGTTCTTTCCCTCCTCTGTCCATCCCAGGGCTTCAGTGCAGAAACCAAATTTGCCTTTTATCTCACCTTTCCTTTTCTGGCAGCCCCTAAGCCCTTGCTTTTTCTAATTATCCCTAAAGGGAATAATTCAGAGTATTGGAACTGAAATTCTAAAGGAGGCTTTCTAAAAAGTACAGCAGTAAACTCATCTCCTAGGTGGAGAGGCTTGCTGCTGATAGGCTGAATCACGTGGAGCAGGGTAGTGTGGCCTTGACTGCTGAGTCTCTTCCGAGTTGCCGTGTTAGATGTGCGCAGCGTCACTGCTCCTTGACTGCTCGGTGTCACAGCTTGTTGAATGCCTCCAGTTGGTGTCCATGGCTCTTAGAAGAACCTGTCTCCTCTTTGGGGAGCGTCTGAAGCAACTTTGGAGGAGGGACCATGCAGTGGAGCCTGTAGTTAGGTCCCAGCAGCCTTGGGGTCTCCAGCTTGTCCCGCACCAGTGACGCCCCTACTCAACCCTTCTTTAGCCACCCCGAGTTAGGTTCTGTATGCTTCCACTATAAAGTAGTTGATCAGTAAATTGGATTTCCTTGCCCCTGCTGTGTGTGCCAACTGGTTTGCAGGGACCTGAATGCTTGTGAGCACAGGGTGTGTATGCACTCACTCGGTGTGACTGTCTCATGACCTGTTGGGCTCACTTGTGACAAGTGTTAGGTTTCACTATTATCCTGTGCATCCTAGTCTTAACGTGTATGCACCACAGATTGGTCATGACATTTCTTTTCCTTTTCCTTATAAAGGCAATATATCTACATTAAGGAAAATTTTCAATTAAAAGATCTCATTCTGTCACTGTGAGATGCTGTTAGTTGACATGGTATTTAAAATCCCAGAGTGGGAGCTTCCCATCAGATGTTAATAAGAGTGAAATGTTTAAGTAACTTAGGTAAGGCACAGAATAGTATTTAGTGACATCATGTCGTTTAGAATGACACTTAAAAGATGTACATATAAATGAATAAAGATTTAAAAGTTACATGTATGCTGAGTTTATAAAACATGCATATGAAAGAATATTGGAAGATAATATGGGAATAATAGTTATGTTGAATTAATGAGAGAATGGGAGGTAATTTCCTCTCTCATATTCTCAATTTTCTAGAATTTCAAAAATTTGTTCAAAAATAAAAGGCCATTTGGGAAGAATTTGATGAGTCCTCGTGCTAGTTTTGTCTTTGCTTGGTTGACCTTTTGTATCTCCTCTTAATTTCTTAGTCAGTTTTCTGGCACGAGGGTGATACTCTTTCCCCAAACCGGGAGTGTGCCGAGTTGTGGTATTGTGGACTGTCTGTCTTCATGAAGGAAAGAAGGCCGTGTGCCATCCTGGTTCCCAGACGCTGGGCTGCTTCTAGGTGGAAAGTGAGAAGTCACTTGGGAAGCCATGCTGAAGTGAACTCTAGTGACTGTGAAGGAAAGGAAGAGAGAAGCTATTGGTGGAGGGTACCAGCATCTGAAACAGGATTTTTAGCAGACCTGAGGGGCTTGGCTGGGAAGGAAGAGAGGGGAGAAGGAGGCTTGCATGGAAGCAGAGAGGATCATGAAGCAAGCTTCTTGTACCCGGCCCGGCGGGGATGCTTCGGAGAGAGATGGGGATCTGAGTGTTGACTGGGACCTCAGTATAATCAGTGGTGTTCATTTTTACATGGATCTAGACATAGCAGTCAGAGCACAACCCCTTCATAGGAAGTACGTCTTGTCCCCATTTGTACTCAGTGTGAATTCCAGAACTGGGATGCTGTGGCAGGTGTTGACTGTAATTAAATCCTCTGATGAGTACTGTGGAACCTGCCATAAAGTTGATTTTGAAAATGTTTTTGGTAGAATTTTATATCTGAAGCAGTTTATACCTTGCTATCTGAAAAGTTAAATTTTTAGCAAGTAAAATTTTAATTGAAGACAAGACTTGCTGTGCTAGTCCTGTTGGGGTGCTTGAAGGTAGAGAGGAGGTTCGGGTGGACAGGTGTCCAGTTGAGGCTCAGGGCACCTGGGGGCCCGCTGGGTCACATGGGTCAATGCTGGCCGGACTTAAGACATGGGGCTTGTAATTTAAAGTGCCAGAGCACCACATTGGCTCTGTACTGAATTTCATGACTGACAGCAGGGAGTGTTACTTCATAAACAGGGGGGGTCACTCATGTTTGAGCGCAGTTGTCAGGCGGACTCTCCCTGCCTGCTTTTTCCCCATGACATGTGTTTGTGCTCATTATCTCCCCTTCAGGCTCCAGGTCCTCCAGTGACTTTTTCTGTGAACAGAACTTGGGTTTTCTCTTATGCATTTCTCTTAGGTGGTCTGATTTCATTTGAGTGGTTTCGACCGTGTCCCCCTGCCCTCCGGGACCTTGCTTGGGCTGCAGAATCAGCACTGACCGTGAACTTTGTGTGTGGATCCGGGCAGGCATCCCTCAGTGTCCTTGTTGAGTGACCACTGGCTGGGGTGCTGGGTTTAGGGGTGAACGCACAGACGAGTGACTCTTGCTCTCCCAGACTTTGAGGTGTTGTAGGGAAGAATCTTGGAGGATGATGTGAGCTGCATGCTCACTGCTCTGGGGTGGGAGGTGGACGCAGAGCAGGGAACCACGTGTTCGGACCTTGGTGACCACTCATGCTCACTGTTGTCCTGTAGAGCTGGTCACCGGGGACCAGATGTTGGACATTTTAAAAACTTTAATAATGAAATTGAAACCTGTCAGAACTTTCTGTGTAAATAATTTCTTGGACAGGGATGTGGAGTTTTAAGTTTTGTTTAAAACTATTAAGGAGAGTTGTCAGTTGACGAACTCCCCGCCTGCTATCTTTGTGATGCAGAACGACATGGAACCCAGCAAAGCCGTTCCGCTGAACGCTGCGAAGCAGGACGGGCCTGCGCCAAAGCCGCACAGTGTCTCCCTCAGTGACACCGAGACGAGGAAGCTCGTGGAGGAGTGCAAGCGGCTGCAGGGGGAGATGATGAAGCTGTCGGAAGAGAACCGGCTCCTGAGGGTGAGTGCCCGCCTGGCCCCACTCTGCAGCGGCCTCGGCGCCCCTCTCGCCCTTGGCCTGGGTGCTGGGGGCTGGCATGGCCTGGCCACTTCCTCACTCGCTGGTGCAGCCTCCGCGCCCGGGCCTGGCCTTGTTGGCTGCAGCAGCAGTGCAGTCCCTGCGAGGGGCCCCTGTTGTCCAGGGCGGGCTACCAATGTGTGCTTAGTCAGAATTAAGATGTGCTGTGAGTCACATAGTGCAAGAAAAATCCCTGTTTTGTATTGTTACGTTGAAATAATACTGAGTTCTATTAGATTCAGTAAAAGATACGTTATTAAAGCTAATTTTATCAAGTTTGGTACCTTTTTAATGGGCTTAGAAAATTTTAAATTTCGTGCATGGCTCCCATTGAAGGCCCCCGTGAGGTGGCTTGACCTGTGCTGAGATGGTTTTTCTGGCTGTTTCTTCCTCTACCAAGCCCCTCTCCAAGGCCCCTGCCCCGAGCACCTACCTGGAGGGTGGAGAGATGCTCTCTGTTTCACAACCACACACAGCTCCATGCAATTGTAAGGGGGCTGCTGTTTGCCATTTTCCTTTACCTGCCATGACCTCGGTGGACGATGTGCTCCCTGGCTGCTGAGCCCAGGTGTTCAGAGAGCTGAGGCCTGAATGCCAGGAACTGCCAGGCTGACCAGGCTGGGAGACAGGTGATGGGATTGACTGATGTTCTCTAGGAGATGCTGTTTGAAGAAGCATCCTACTTTTTAAAAGATAAAAGAACCCTGAAGACCGCTGGTGCACTGACTTGACCTCTGGCCCAACATCTCACATCGAGGCTGGCATTGCGGCAGCCTTCCTGGGCAGGATCTCCCCACTGCCCTTCACCTCCCCACCCCCGCTTCCTCATCCAGCCTGTTCATCGAGTGTGCTGTGAACTCTTACCCCATGTCCGGGCCACACTCCAGACCCAGGGAGGCAGAGTCATCTGGAGTGCCTTTTAAAGTTCTCTCTGGGACCGAGAGTCATTGTGGTGTCCACATAGGACTAACCAGAACAAGAGCCCCTCCGAGCAGCCAGTCATGCGGGCAGACAGCGTGGCGCCCAGTGCATGTGGTGTTACTGGTGAACGCACCGGCGGTGCAGTGCGAGAAGTGAGACCGGCCTGTGCTGAGGAGGTGAAGTGGTGCCCCCGCTCTGGTCACGGTGGCAGGCCAGGTGGAGCCGGCTGCCTCGGCGCACAGGTCATTCTGCAGCTGGTGAAGTGTCGTAACAGCCTCCTGCTTTGAGTGACTGCTGTCATGTTACTGAGAACCTTGTCCCCTAAAGTCCCAGACTGACTGTCAGAAACTACTGTGTGAGACAGCATCAGTCAGGATGGAGCGGCTGCTCTGGTCTGGAAGTGGAGATCACCTTGCAGAAAAGTGGTCTCCAGTCCAGGTGCAGAGCCTTGGGGGCGGGGTCCTGCGAGCAGCTCTCCCCCTCTGTTGTGTCCCGCCTTTCTCACAAAACAGGGTCCTGTGTCTCCTCCGTGGTCCAGGCCGGGTGCCAGCCCTTTACTCACACCCTCCCTCTCCCCCAGTCCCGCAGGGTCCCAGCTCTTCCTGTGTGGGGCTGGCTTGCCACGTGTCTGTAAGCTGGACTCTGACTAGCACTGACCTGTTTCTGGTCGTCTGTGGCTGAAGGGCCCATTGTGAGGACACTGTGGGCCCCCAGGTCACCTGCATATGGCTCTGTTGTCTGCCTGTGGATTTGTAGCTTGTGGTCTGATGCACATTTGTTTTTGAAACCTCTTTTTGTGCCTGTGTTTTTTCCTAGGATGAAGGCTTACGGCTCAGGAAGGTAGCACATTCGGATAAACCTGGATCCACCTCAGCTGTGTCCTTCAGAGAGAACGTCACCAGTCCTCTTCCTTCACTTCTTGTTGTCATTGCAGCCATTTTCATTGGATTCTTTCTAGGGAAATTCATCTTGTAGAGTGGAGCATGCAGAGTGCTATTTCTTTTTTTCCTCTTGACCAGAAAAGATTCGTTTACCTGCCATCTCACTGGTAGTGTGGCCCACGGTGACCATGTGGCCCACGGTGGCCATGCTTTGTGTGTACAGCGTCATGTAGGCCTCGCCCGTAACGGTCTCACGGTTAGAAAGAAACGCGTAAGAGCAGAGTGCTGGGCTCCGGACAGCGCCACCGCCACCAGACCGTCCCTAGCAGGCGTCATTGCACATTCAGTCCTTTATGAAATTCATAAATAAAGAATTGTTCTTTCTTTGTGGTTTTAATAAGAGTTCAAGAATTGTTCAGAGTCTTGTAAATGTTATTTTAATAATCCCTTTAAATTTTATCTGTTGCTGTTACCTCCCTCTTGAAATATGATTTATTTAGATTGCTAATCCCACTCATTCAGGAAATGCCAAGAGGTATTCTGTGGGGAAATGGTGCCTCGTACAGTGTAAATTTTCTCCTTCACCTTTGCTAATATCATGGCAGAATTTTTCTTATCCCTTGTGAGGCAGTTGTTGACTGAGTTTTTCATCCTTCCAATCCTGTCCCATGGTATTTAACACAAAAATAATAAAACTGTTAACAGATTCTTGCTCGATAGCTTGTCGTGTCTGTCGTGTCCTGAGGCGGGTGTCAGGGAGCACGCTGTGTGGCGATCTGGGTTATGAAATGCATGACTTACCTCACGGAAACCCCTGCAGGTGTCATGGTGTTTGTGGTTCAAAGGCCTCATTTCTTTAAGGAAAGGAACTGATAAGATTTCAGGACATTTTTGGTATTTTGGAAGGTCATAATCCGCTTGTCTTCAAGATAATACAAAATAAGCAAATACCATGAGAATTAAAAAAAAGTGCTGTAATGTCAGTCAGTTTATGTGTCTGCCCTGTGGCGTGATTCTGTCTAATTTATTCTGTTCTTAGGTTCTTTGAGTATCTGTCTTCTCAAGAAAGACTAATTTTCCTTGGTTCTAATCACTGCTTTTTGACCAGCCTAGTGATTTTGTAGCATCTCAGAATAATACTTAAACGTACCGCCGCAGCTCCCCCCAGCCCCGGTCCAATTTGACATGTGAGGTAACTTCCATTATGGAATTTTGGTATTACCGAGTAAGCCTGGGGAATTCCTTCGTGAAAAATGGCCGTCTTTGCAGGTCTCTGTGTCAACCACGTGAAGTGGGTTTTTGGTGTAACCGCGTGGCAGGGTCTGGTGTACTTCCCTGCACTTACGTCTCACTTAGTTACTAATGTGTTGGCGTAGAAAATGGTGAAACTAGAAAAAATGGATTCACTTTTTCTACTGAGTACAGTCTAATCCAAGCAAATGTTGATTTTTGAAAATAGGTGTTGGTTTTGTAAAAGAAGCACTGATATCTGAAAGGGAAGTTGGACTTGGGGACCTGGCGTGCAGTGAAGGATGTTGGCCCCGCATCTGTGTGCATTTCATGGAGAGAAACAGTCTGAAGTATTTGGTTGCATTTTCATTTCATATGTGTTTTGGGCTTGCCAGATCCATGTGCTGTATGGTGTCTTCTAGAAAACCCCTTGCCTGTGTGCACGAGTTACGAGAACATACGCATGTCTCTGGAGCCACCCGCCTGCCTGGGGCCCAGGGTGGGCGCTCCTTCTACTTGGAACCTGGGAACACACGCCAGCAGCAGCCTTGCCATCCCACCCCGTCAGTGCAGAAGCAGGCACTCCCTGGCCTAAATCTCTCCCTGTGATCAGTGTTACTGGTGATGAGCATCAGGCCGGCAGTTTCAGAGCTGTCAGTTTTCAAGCTAAATTTAGCAGAATCCCATTTGATGGGAATCCTGTGTAGTTAGGGTTCATTTTGTTCAGCCCCTTTGTTTTCTGGTTGAGGGTTCCGAGGCCTTTTGGGGGGCCGAGAACTTCCCTCGTGTCTCATGGGAGGTGGAGGCGGGGCCGGACCAGGAAGCCTGCTCTCCGGACTCCAGCTTCCTGTCTTGTTTTTGATAACTTTGACATGACAGGAATAGTGGACATTAATACGCTGTTTAATAACAGTGTGAAACTTCCTGGCCTAAGATGAAACCACAGGCCGCCATGGAATAGTCTCACCTACATGTCTGGCTTTAATGTTTAGGCTAGGATTACCCCCTCCCAACTGGTAAGAAGTAAATGCATTTTCTGGTAGGCATTTCACAGACTGTGTGATGCAGTGGTTGGTCTTAGCTGGGAACCATCTGCAACAGAAAAGTCCACGTGGGCTGCTCCTCTGCTTTACATTCCAGGAAGCGCTCTGACTGTATGGGAGGCGCCTCATTGCCGTATGAAGTGTGATTTGGTTGCTTTATGACAGTCACTTGAGAAGAGTCCCACTGTATTAATTGACTGGTAATATAGAGGTTAAACTGTCTTTAACCCTTACATGTTTAGAAATCTTTGCTTTGCCTGCCTGCTTACTTGGAATGTAAGCGTGAGGGGAACGCACTGCTGACATCACCGAAGCCACAGCCACGTAACTAAGGCCTTAACGTTCCTACGTGATGCTAAGTGCACCGCCTTCCTACGTTCTTTCTGTAACTAATGTACGTAATTTTGCCCATTCTTGTATTTACAAGAGACAGATTTAAGAGTACATTCTGAGTGTGTCGTGTGTCACCTTAAATGATATTTGGAAAACAGTATGTATCAAAGTTGGAAATTCTCGTCAGGGAAAAGTAATATTCTTAATTTCTCTTTCTGTTATCTTAGAAGTTTCCCTGAAACAGATGTTGTCTGCCATGGGATTTAGTTCTGGGTTGTAATCATCGAAAATATACCACTTTGAAAACAAGTTTTACCCATAAGGTAAAAAAATACAGTTCCTTACAGGGTTTATCCCTGAATTGTGATCTGCTGCCACTTTAAAAGCATTCAAGCACTAGTTTTCCCAGAGCTTTGCACATTGCTTTCGGTGATTCTGGTATGTGCATAAATTTTAAAACATTGACCTTTATGAGAATTAGGGGACGATCAAGGTTTTACCATGTGGAAAAACAACAAAACAAGGTAAATAAGTGATCTCCATATGCTAGCTTTCAAAGGAAGATAAACTATTGTGTGAATAAATAAACTGTTCAAAAATGTGGTAAAGTGTCATTTTCCTTTCTAAAAAACAGCAACGGGATTTGGTCTCCACGGAGTAGGGCCATGCTGTGCTCATGCTGCGTCAGGGAGTGATGGCCTGTCACTGACTGGGACTTGAGCCTGCTGGCAGGTGGTCTTCTCAGTGACCTTGACCTGGAGGTCAAGGGCTTTTGGGTAGGAGATGGGGACAGCTGCACTCCAGTCCCTCCCTGAGAGCTGAGCTTCTGGAGAGCTCTGGGCAGCTGTGGCCTCTTGGGAACTCCCAGCCTGTGGGGTGGGCACAGATAAGTGAGAACATCACCCTTGAAGGGAGAGTGTGGTTTTCCTGCATTTCTGATTGTAGAAGTCATGAGGTGCATTTTAGGCAATTTGGAAAATATATTAAAAAACTAATGCTGAGTTCTGCCATCCAATATCAGTTTCTGTGAATATTTCCCTACAACAGTACTGATCAAGCACAACCATAAATTGCATACAACTTTTCATCTTTTTTTTAACTTAGTCTACTTTCTCAGGTTTACTGAAAACCAAGTGACTACAAAAATGCATTTTGTGATCCTAAAGTATCTTTATGATCACATTCTTGACTAAGGTTTTGAGCGTTATAATTACAGTGTAAAGGTCGACTGGCCAGGTAAATTCCCTTTCTAATTATTCATGTGTTCCCTATTACCACATTGCTCTCCTTTTAAAACTGATTTTCTTGTTTTCCAGTTGTTTGTTGTGTATTAATAACACCTACCTTTGAAAAGGTGTAGGAAACTATGAAGATAGCTATTCATTATGTTAGATTTCAGTGGTGGGTGACCAGACCCATGCATTAGCAGGTGTGATGCACTTCAGAAAGTGTCCTGACACTTGACTGGTACCTGCGGAGATACCCCTTAATTGGTGGGGAATGGAGACCTGGCATGGTCTTTTATTTTTAAGCTCCAGTCATTTTAATCTGCAGCCAGAAAACTGCTTTAGAGGCTTTAAAATGCCAAAGCAAGGTACAAAACCGGTTTTAAGTAAGACTGAAGTCTTAACAATATAGGTAACCTGCATTTTCAGAATTCTTAGTATGTTAACCTTTATTAAGTTTCAGGCATCACCTTCAGGGATTGCTACTGCATGAGCTGTCTTTGTGAAGTTAGGTTGGTTTAGAACACCAGTAAATTTTTTTAGCTTGCAAAAGGATCAAAATCGTCTGTCCAAAAATGAATGATTTGACTAATGTTTTGAAGTTCAGCTTTTATAAGCGTTTTGCTAGCAGACAGCCAAAGTGATTACCCACCTGAGAATCGTGTTTCACCCGTCAAGTTTCTCAGAGCATGGAGTGGTTTTCAAGATCTTCATCACAGTGTGCCAGGTGTTATTAGGTCAGCTTGTAGTCCTCACCCCCGTCCCGGGATACAGGTACTGTTCTTAGCACCTTTGTTGGGGAGGGCCAGACAGGGTTAGGGAAGTGAAGGATGCTCAGGCTTAGGGGCTCTAGGTAACAGGTCAGGCCTTGGGTCCTGATGATGTGGGTCCTAGAGCCCAGGCTCTGGCCCACTGAGGTCCACGTCGTGGAGGGGGTGCCTCGTGTCCTGTCCTAGTCAGTGCCGTCTCTGGTGTGGTCCTTCTGTGGTGCCTGTGGCTGACTGCACAAACAATGCAGCCCTCCCTTTGTGCCCGAGGATGGATGGGTTCCAAGATTCCCCCAGGAAACCGTGACCCAGGGGTGTCCGACAGTTGTATGAAATGACTGAGTCCTGTCAGCTCTTTTGTATCCGTGATGCGCAGCCCACACATGCAGAGGGCAGACTGGAACCTTGGAACCTTGTGGTCCTGAATTTTCTAAGACCTTTTTTGTTGCCTTTATTTCCCGTAGAATTGAAAAGAAATAGCTGGCCGCTAGCAATCTCAGCTCTTAAAGCCAGGATGAGCATAGCCAAACACATTTATCAATGTCACATAAACAGGAGACGGTGGGACTCAGAAACTGGCTTATGTGTGACCTTCACAGCTGGAGGAACAGTGTGTGACCTCAGTCTTTAATCTACAGGGTCCTTAAATATTTAATGATTAAACCAAGTGTATGGATTTTGATCATTCATAGTCTAAAACTGATGACGTGTATAATCCTGGAGAAGGAAATGGCAACCCACTCCAGTATTCTTGCCTAGAGAACCCCATGGACAGAGGAGCCTGATAGGCTACAGACCATGGTGTCGCAGAGTTGGACATGACTGAGCGAGTTCACTTTCACTTTATAATCCTACAAAGAACAAAAGAGATCAAGTGATGTACACGCTTAAGGAATTTGAGGAAAAATGTAGATTTTGGAGGGGAAAGAACGGACAACTGAGTTACAAAAAAAGTTATGAAGAATTGCAAGTACTTGTCCACTGGACATTTCTAGCGGTAAGAATTCCTCATTTTAGTGAATTCCTTGTTTTAAGAAGTAGAGGTTTGTCAGGAGTTAAAGAATTTAATGTAGTTTAGGGGGCAAACTTGCTTTTTCATCGTGTGCTGTTTTAATCCTGTGTTTCCTTAAATGTGCAGTTTGTACATAAATATACAAGGGTGTGTAGCAAGCTTCTTTGATTTAAATTTAGGGAAATACTTGATTTGAAAAATCCAACTTTAACTTTTGAGAAGCAAAGGGAAGCTTTGTTGCAAAGTATTTCTTCGAATGCCCTTCTGTACTTTGCCATCAATTAAGTTTTGTGAAATAACAAATAAAAATCAGAATTTCTTGTAAAAGTTTAATGATCATGTTTAATTTATCAAATTGAATTCTCATTGTCTCAAGGGAAAAATGCTCTTAGACCGTGAGCACCGCCCCACCCCCATGGAATTTGTTAACTGGGGAATTTCCTTACACATTTTAAGAAATTAGTTTCTTACCAAGATCCTACATTCTACAATGAGGAAATGGCTTAAGAATCTTAATTTTTAATTGGATAAAGTGTTCCTTTGTCAGACAAGTGGTGGGTGGAATTTTAGGGAGGTAAGTACATCTGAATATGTGCTTAGGTTCTTGACTGAACTTTATAAAGTGCTCAAAATTTGTGTGTGTGTCCTCTTAGTGTTTGCACGGAGAGACCATAGGAGGGACATGCTGTTCCAAGTTTTTAACAGCGTAACATTGCTGTATCTCTTTGAGGCAGTAAAGGTACAAATGTTTCCAAGAAGTAGGTTTCAAGCTATGTAAATAAACATTTCTTTCCATCTGATACTTAGATCCCTTAACTCTAAAAAAGTACCTTGCCGGGAGAGGCCTGGTTAGATTGCACTGCTGACTCAATGGACATGACTTTGAGCAAACTGGGAGGTAGCCAAGGACGGAAGCCTGGCACGCTGCAGTCCGCGGGGTCAGAGTCAGGCACGCCTGAGTGAGTGAGCAGCAACAGAGGCCAGTGGGAGACAAGGTGTCCGTGTGCCTGTGTCCCCACCCCAGGGTCGCGGGGCTGGGATGGGCGTGCCTGGGGGATGGGGTCGCCTTTCCCCTGGGCCTTTGTTGTGTTCACTGTGAACTCTTCCTTAGCTTTGGCATTTCATTTTCCCATGATTTCCTTTGATTTCTTGGCTTCTTTTAAAAATAAATCATCTACAGCAGAAACTAGCACGTTAGTGGTAAAGCAACTGTACTCCAACAGAAAGGAAAAGAGCAAAGGAGCTCATCAGAGAAGGACTGACGCCCCCTCTGTGCCCTCTCCTGAAGACACGTCCCTCAGGCAGACCGCTGGCCCGCGGAGTCCAGGGATCCTCATCCTTGCATCCAGATGTCACTCCTCTAGGACGTCACCATTAGCACGTAGTGTATTTGCCTGTTACAATCTGTGACATAAATGCCATCCTTTACTCGGCGTGCTGTGTCGAGTTCTCCCTCCCCTAGAAGTTCTTGAAGGCGTGCACACGTCCGGGAATCTCCCTTGGCATGTCTCGCACGAGTTTCAGGACCTGACACACCACGTCCTCCTCTTCCCTGCCAGCTTGCACTCATCACAGGGATGTTTTGCTGCCAAGGCTGGCACTGAAATTGTCACAGCAAGACCCCGAAGGTCCTGGCCCTTCTGCTAAAGCCGCATCTCTCATGGTTTCGTTGTAGGAGGGAGATAGGAAGGTGGGCAAACACTGTCTTACAAGCTGCCTGTGTGATGTGTATACACAGCCGCACAGAACCTGAGCTGTAAGGACTGAGTCTATGGGGAGGGAGGTGAGAACGCAGGTCTGCAGGTGGGACCCTCGTGTGGCCACACCGCCTTGCTGTCTGCTTAACGCACGTGCTGCGGACTGTGTGTGTGTACGTGTGTTGGATGGAGGTGGTTTTTCTTGCATGTTTTGAAAATGGAGGAATGTAAACACTGGGGCTTCTCACTTTGGGGAAACGCGAGGCGTGGACTTGGTTCCCACATGTGATTCACTTCTGTTTGAAGGCTCTGTCTGCCTTCTGGGTTGGTGGGACGAGTCCTGGACTCACCTGGCCCGGTGAGCCAGCTCAGGTCCTCATCTCGTGGGACTGGCGGCGGCCACTCCCCTGAGCTGGGCACTGGCGGGTGTGGGCTGAGGTATGATGACACCAGGTTGGGATTGAGTCCTGGGTGGTGGGATCCAGGGGAATCTTATTCTCAGGGGACAAAAGATCCCTAAAGACACTTGACCTTTGTCAACAGGTGGTTGGGCCCAGACGGTCCGAAGTGTCATCAGCTGAAACACCCTTAAAGTCTGAGGATCAATGGAAGCCACTTCTAGGAGGAACCGTTGTAGGTCAGAGCTTCCATAACTCCTCTCTGGAGCACCTTTTAACAGAGGAGAACTGGGAGGACTGGCCTTTCCAGGCTACTGTGTTGAGCCGAGTCCTGGTCCCAGGCGTGGGTCTCCATGGGCCCCACCATCTTTGAGACGAAGGTGGATGAAGCTGCAAAATTGGCTTTTGTTGTTTAGTCACCAAGTCGTGTCCAACTCTTTGTGACCCCAGGCGGTGTAGCCCGTTGTCCACAGGATTTCCCAGGCAAGAAGACTGCAGTGGGCTGCCATTTCCGCCTCCAGATCTTCCTGACCCAGGGATTGAACCCAGGTCTCCTGCATTGGCAGGTGGGTTCTTGATCGCTGAGTCACCCGGGAGGCCCCCATATTGGCGTAATGACGTTCAGTTCAATACAAATGAGAGCACGCTTTGGTCTCAGTCTCTCAGTACTGGATGTATTAAGTAATTTTCTGCTTTTGAAAATCTTGGCATCAAGACAATATTCCACACTTATTACACACTGCATTAGTGGCTAGAAGCTTGTGGCCACGATATGGTTTCAGAGTTTAAGCATTTTGCAACCCAGGCTCTTTACAGCTGGCCTTTCAACCAGATAACTCAGATGACTAGCTATATATATGGTGTTTAGTGTTACAGTTTCGAGTATGAAGGATGAGCTGCTTGAGAAGGAAGCATGTCAAGGGTTTACTAGCCTGGGACCTGGGCTGACGTGGCGTGGGTTATGTTCTGAGTTTGGTCACATCCCTGGTTATGACCTGGGGTGTTTTTTCTCTGTGCCCCATTTTTTCTGCTTGTAAGAGGGCGTCCTACCCATGCCTGCTTCACTGAGCATGAAGGGGGTGGGAAAGCAGAGCCTGGTGCCAAGCATACGCTCAGCAGATGGAAGCAGGTGTTGTCCACATACAATCAAGGCAGAAAGTGGGCCATTGTCTGATTATTTGGGTCAAGAATTAAAGTGCAATACCCAGAGAGGGGACTGGCTTGACCTTTTGAAGTTGTGAACCAGATCTTCTGAATGCAGTGCCTGGTCGAATGCAAACACCTTTAACTGACCCTGGCTTTGGAGAAGAGATGAGCCTGGGTTCAGGTTTCAGCTCTGCCCTTGCACATGGTGCGACCTCCGCAAGGCCCCCTTGGCAGCCACACGCCTGCTGGTCACATTTCCCATTCAATCCAGGGGGTGTGGTAAGGACTGAAGGGTACTTTAAAGAACCCAGCATAGTCTGGGGTACATAATTAGCATATTAAAATTGGTGTTTGTACTCTGTCCTTTGATCATGTATCAGAAAGATACAATAAGTATTTAGAAGTTTCTAACAGCTGTGTAATGGAAGTGAGGACCTTGAGTTAGAAAATGTAAAAACACCTTAACATTTAGAGAAGGGGGTTGTTCTTACTGTGTTACACTTGATGCATTTTGGTTTTTTATTTCCATTTTTTTTCTGAATATGAAGGTGACGCTGGCTTTAGAAGCTTAGAAACTATAGAGATGCATATAGTAGAAAAGAAGTCTGATACTTCTCCCCAGAGATGGTTTATCAGCAGCTTCTTGAATGCTGAGCTAAGTATCAAGTACGTAGAGTTAGTATAATATTTGATGTAAATATACATTCATTACTGAAGTCCAATACTTTGGCCACCTAATGTGAAGAACCAACTCACTGGAAAAGACCCTGATGCCTGGAAAGATCGAAGGCAGGAGGAGAAGGGGAGGACAGAGGATGAGATGGTTGTATGGCATCACCGACTCTGGACATGGGTCTGAGGACACTCTAGGAGATAGTGAAGGACAGGGGAGCGTGATGTCCGTGGAGCCCCTGGGGCTGCAGAGTCAGACACAACTGAGCGACTGAACAACACGAGTCTAGTTCTGTGTGGTTGTACTGGGCTGCAGCGGGGTCATCCTGGGGAGAGTTTGGGGTCCTGCTGAGCGCACCCCCAAAGCCCTTTGGCTGAGAGGCAGCAACGCATCCTCTTCCTGTCCACAGCTCGTTAGCTATTGTGCTAAACCACTTGGTCTTAGGAAATGCTCCTTAAAATCTCAGCCTCAATATTGTAACCGCTGTGACATGTTTGAAATGAGAATCACCAGAATTCATTGGTTTCACGTAACACCTGTGCTCGTAGCTTCTTTAAGGTTTTCTAAAACTAGGTCACTAACTAGTAGGCTTCCTAACCTCCAGAGCCTTGCCATTTGGCTTTGGCCGAGAGGCTCGACTAGGTTTTAAAGCAAACAGGGATATTGGAGTGTAGTGTGACCTCCACGGGGCACCTGGGGGGATACTCATTGAGTTCCAGGTGTCAGTGGAGTTGGGCTTTGTTCCAGGGGATAGGTGGGGCTAACGGCTTTCTAAGAAGATTTGGACATTTGGTTAAATTAGGCACCTCAACTTCGTGTCCCTCAGACCCTTCCATTTTTTTAAAAGTTAAATGAGAACCACCTTTTCATTTTTAAAAATAGTAAACCAAAGGCTATGTGTGTGTTTGGGGGTGTGTGTGTGTGGGTGTGCAGTCACTAAATTGTGTCCATGTCCGACTCTTTGAGACCCCATGGACTGCAGCACACCACGCTTCCCTGTCCTTCATCATCTTCCAGAGTTTTCTCAGATTGATGTCCATTGAGTCAGCGATGCCATCCAACCATCTCATCCTCTGTCACCCTCTTCTCCTTTTGCCTTCAATCTTTACCAGCATATTGGTCTTTCCCAAAGGCTGGCAAGCTCACAAATGAATTGTCAAACTTAATTCTGCCACCAGGCGGCAGTGCAGTCTCAAGTCTTGAGGGGGACAGGCCACCCCAGTGAGCTGGTTTATTATCTCAAACAAATCAGACTTTTATGTTTATTATGCAAAGTGTCATTACCAAATGAAGAAAGTGTTTGTCTTGATTCTAAGGATAGATATGAAACTTCTCCCCTCTCCTTCAGAAGATAACAGATAGCTGATGTAAAGTTTGTTTTTCCATTATAAAATTGGGATAATTATAGCAATAATGTGGGTAAACGCTAGTGATGTCTTTAATGAAAAGATGCTATAGAATAATACCTTTAATTTCATTACTGACTTTCAATGTAAGCTTTAATTTTTTACAATATCTGATAATTGCGTAAGGCGTTATGTGCTTTTCTATCTGATTCTTGATGAGCAGCTTTTTAAGTTAACAGTTGAAGTGGTTGAATTCTGGGTTCCATGTGCACACCCTGCCCACCTGGCTAATGTGTAAGAGGCCTGTGTACTGACTTTCAGGTTGAACCTTGGCAAGGGAAGAGGAAAGCTTCAACATGGGCTTGAAAACCACAGAAATTTAAAAAGTAAATCTCCTAAGCAGAGACATCACTTTGCTGACAAAGGTCTGTATAGTCGAAGCTATGGTTTTTCCAGTAGTCATGTAGAATGTGACAGCTGGACCATAAAGGAGGCTGAGTGCTTAAGAATTGATGCTTTTAAGACCAGAAAGTATAAAACTCCTAGAGGAGAATATAGGCAAAACACTCTCCGACATAAATCACAGGAGGATCCTGTATGATCCACCTCCCAGAATACTGGAAATAAAAGCAAAAATAAACAAATGGGATCTAATTAAAATTAAAAGCTTCTGCACAACAAAGGAAACTATAAGCAAGGTGAAAAGACAGCCTTCTGAATGGGAGAAAATAATAGCAAATGAAGCAACTGACAAATGACTAATCTCAAAAATATACAAGCAACTTATGCAGCTCAATTCCAGAAAAATAAATGACCCAATCAAAAAATGGGCCAAAGAACTAAATAGACATTTCTCCAAAGAAGACATACGGATGACTAACAAACACATGAAAAGATGCTCAACAGCACTCATTATTAGAGAAATGCAAATCAAAACCACAATGAGGTACCACTTCACACCAGTCAGAATGTCTGCGATCCAAAAATCTGCAAGCAATAAATGCTGGAGAGGGTGTGGAGAAAAGGGAACCCTCCTACACTGTTGGTGGGAATGCAAACTAGTACAGCCACTTTGGAGAACAGTGTGGAGATTCCTTAAAAAATTGCAAATAGAACTCCCTTATGACCCAGCAATCCCACTGCTGGGCATACACACCGAGGAAACCAGAATTGAAAGAGACACATGTACCCCAATGTTCATCGCAGCACTGTTTATAATAGCCAGGACATGGAAACAACCTAGATGTCCATCAGCAGATGAATGGATAAGAAAGCTGTGGTACATATACACAATGCAGTATTACTCAGCTGTTAAAAAGAATACATTTGAATCAGTTCTGATGAGATGGATGAAACTGGAGCCGATTATACAGAGTGAAGTAAGCCAGAAAGAAAAACACCAATACAGTATACTAACACATATATATGGAATTTAGAAAGATGGCAATGACGACCCTGTATGCAAGACAGCAAAAAAGACACAGATGTGTCTAACGGACTTTTGGACTCAGAGGGAGAGGGAGAGGGTGGGATGATTTGGGAGAATGGCATTGTAACATGTATACTATCATGTAAGAATCGAATCGCCAGTCTATGTCCGACACAGGATGCAGCATGCTTGGGGCTGGTGCACGGTGATGACCCAGAGAGACGTTATGGGGAGGGAGGTGGGTGGGGGGTTCATGTTTGGGAACACATGTACACCCGTGGTGGATTCATGTCAATGTATGGCAAAACCACTACAGTATTGTAAATTAAAGGGGAAAAAAAAAACTCAAAAAAAAAAAAAAAAGAATTGATGCTTTTGAACTGTGGTGCTGGAGAGACTCTTGAGAGTCCCTTGGACTACAAGAAGATCAAACCAGTCAATCCTAAAGGTAATCAACCCTGAATATTCATTGGAAAGATTGGTGCTGAAGCTCTAATGCTTTGTCACCTGATGGAAAGAACCGACTCATTGGAAAAGACTCTGATTCTAGGAAAGATTGAAGGTAGGAGGAGAAGGGGGTGACAGAGGATGAGATGGTTGGATGGCATCACTGACTCAATAGACATGAGTTTGAATAAGCTCTGAGATGGTGAAGGACAGGGAAGCCTGTGCTGCGGTCCATGGGTTCGCAAGGAGTCAGATACAACTGAAGTGACTTAGCTTGCACACGCATCTTCACAGCAGAGTGTTTCCTAACAGTCTCGGTCTATGACAGTGATGCTCCTGGCTAGAGATGCCTGTGGTGCTCACCTCGATCATCCCACCTGCAGCAGCCCTTACAGGCATCTCCCTGACCAGGGTCCAAGGATGTGGCTGGATCAGGCCTTGTGGGTCTTATGACTGCAGAACGCACCTCAGCAACAAGCACCAGGAAACTTTGGAAATAAGAAGAGTTATGACTCACCAGTCCTGGAGGACGTGCGGCACACCCGGACCACACACTGAGGTCAAGGTTGAGGGAGGGAAGGAGTGAGGACCTGGGGGTTGGCCTTTATTAGGGTCCCGGGTGGGGTGCTCTGTGTTTTGTAGGTTCATTCTTTATTGGCAAATTGAAAGCATAAGGGTAGGAACTGGGGTGCAGGCAGAGAGGAGTGGGTCACTCGACGGGTCAGTTATCTGGGTCACCCAGGGCCTTCTGAAAGGGGACCTTCCTGAGTGGCTGGCTCCTTGCCGAGTTGTATAGCTGTTGTCTTTGAAGAGGGTGCCTCCACAGTCACAAGCTGATGGTAAGGAACTTACTGTCCCAGGGGTGGAGCTGGCCTTGGAGCCTGGATCCTGACCTCATCTGTGCAAACCCTCCACCTGGGCAAGTGGGCAGAGGGGACAATGCCTCTGGGTGAGGCACTCTGGTCCCATGGCCAGTCTGGAAGTGAATGGCAGTGTCTCCCCTGTGATGAAGGGGACATCTTCCCCTCTGCCTGGCACAGTGCACCAGGATGAAGGGAAGGATTGTCCTGCTCCACAAGCAGCTCCTTCTGAAGCTGCCAGCCTTGAAGGGAAAGGAGAGGGCGGGGGCCACTGGGACCGTCTGCTTCTCGTTAGGCTATGCAGAGAGTGAGGCGTGGGTGGAGTTCATTATCACCAGTATATGGTTTATCCTAAGGATGAATAAATACACTTCCTCGACCTACCTCAACGGAAAGGAATGATGCCTCAGGACACTTATCAATTAAAAAAGATCTGATTTTAACTTTTGGGGAACAGTTTTAGATTTATTCCTTTGCATACCATTTCTAATGATGTTCTTTGACTTCTAAGAAGACATTTTTGATTGACCGTAAAGAATAAAACAATCTTTGTGGTGTCCAAACCATGTTCCACAAATTCAGCCTGGAAGCATCTGTAAAAAGGAAACAAACAAACCAAAAGATGCCACACAGACTTTCAGAGACTAGAATGTAACCTTTAAGAAAATGTTGACTGCAAAGCAGGCATTCCATTGAGTTTTGACATAGTTTGGATGGTGTATTTCCTGTGAAACTGACTTAGCTGTGAAGGCCCACCTGCCTTTTCTCCACATCACTCCCTTCCTTCTGCCATTGTTTGGGGTGGCATTTGCCAGGTAAAAACATTGACACTGCTTGTTGGGGGGATGATCACGTGATATGAGCAGTCAGAAGTAAGTGGGAGACTGCTGGAACATTTCATTTTCTTATTTTTGCTTATGTCATTTTTTCCTTGATACTGTTTTCCAGATTGAAACGTGAATTTGGTTGGCTTTGGGACCAAAGTGGTCGTCTTGGGACCATGAAGTAAAGACTGAGGCTCATAGACCTTTTCTCCTGCCAGCCTTCCCACCCCTCACAATTGACCAAAGGTATCCATTCTACTTCCAAAACCAGGCAGAGAGGAACTGGGAAACCTGACTGCCATTGGCAGGGTCTGCTGCTTCCCAATAGCTTCTGCTGTGTTTGAATGGTGTTCCTGAGCGCTGATGTGTCCTAGACTGCCCTTGCTACAGCCTGTCTTTTAAATAATTTATCTGAAAATGTCATCATTTCATCTATATCCTGGGACGAAATTTCTGCTGGGTATACCATCTAGGTTTGCAGTTATTTTCTTTCAGTCCTTTAAAAATATGCTTCCATTGTCATTGGCTCCCAGTGGTCCTGTAAGAAGTCAGCCATCAGTCTATTTATCGCTCCTTTAAAGGAATTTTGTTTCAGGTTGTTGGGGACTCTCTGTGCTTCCTGGACCTGCACGTCTCTTTTCTTCAGTAGGTTAGGAATGTTTTCAGTTATTATTTCTCCCACTAGGCTTTCTTTCCCTTCATCTTTCTCTTATCCCTCTGGGACCCTTATATGTCAGTGTTTGTAAGCCTGATGTCTCTTAAACTATCTTCTTCTGTTTTTTTCTTTTTTGCTGGTTCTGATGGGAGTGATTTCTACCAGACTGTCTTCCAGATCCCCAGTCTATTCTTCTGTATCATCTAATTTGCTCCTGGTTTCCTCTAATATATGTTTAAATTTTTAGTTATTGTATTCTTCAGCTCTGATTCAGTTCTTTTTAATATTTTATCTCTTTGTTGAAGTTCTCAATGTGTTCCTCCATTCTTCTGAGTTCAGTGAGTTATTTTATTACTGTTACTTTTTAATATTTATTTTTATTTATTTGACGGCATTGGATCTTAATCACAGCTTGTGGAATTTAGTTACCTGACTGGGGACTGAAGCCTGGGCTCCCCACATTGGGAGCGTGGAGTCCCAGCCTCTGAACCACCAGGGAAGTCCCTACTCTTGACCCTTTACCTGGAAGATTGCTTATCTCTGTTTTGTTTAGTTCTTTTCCTGAAGTTTTTTTCTTGTTCTTTTGTTTGGGACGTATTCCCTTGTCTCCTCATTGTGCCTAACTGTCCAAAACATATGGACACTGGCTTTTGCAAAAGCTCCTTGTGATTTTAATGAATACTGAGATTGAGATTTTCCCAGCATAAAATATGATAATTGCTAAGTCACTTCAGTCATGTCCGACTCTGTGCGACCCTATAGACGGCAGCCCACCAGGCTCCCCGGTCCCTGAGATTCTCCAGGCAAGAACACTGGAGTGGGTTGCCATAAAAGGGAAAGCAACAGCCTAATCTCAGACATGGATATAGCTGCAAAAATAAAATATTAATATATAAAAGTCAACTGTCATAAAAGTTTCACTAAATAGACTTTATTGCAGCAACACATGAATGGGTCCCCCACAGAAAAGTTATGAGCATAATTTATTACTTTGCATTTCCTATGGAGAACACCCACAAGAATCTATCAATACATGTTGAAAATTTAACCATCAAATGAAACCTTTTTAATACAAATGGAAAGAAATTACTGAGATGTAATAAAATCTGTTTGGTAGATATTATAATTCCTGCCAATACCTGGTTTCTGCCTGCTTCCAGCCATCCTGGTCGGTCGCCCTGAAGCTCTCTGGGTGGAGTCGTGGTGCAGGTGGGGAGGCAAGAACCCTGTGTGTTCTTCCTTACTCGGTGATCCAGGAAGCTTTGTGTTGTGGTGGCAGAGTCATGGGATCGAGACGTTGTGTTTTTCCATGGGGAACAGCATGCCTGGGGTTTATCCAGACCCAGTGTGTGAATCCACTGAGATTTTGGAGTTGTTTGTTACCACAGAGAAGATAACCTCTTTTGACCAGAGGTTTTGGGAAAAGTTTTCCTGCAAAGGGCCCAGATAGTAAATATTTCAGATATTACAGGACACGTGGTCTCTGTCACAACTACTCAACACATCCGTTGTAGCAAAGAGCCGCCATAGATAATATGTAGTTGAGGAAGCATGCCCTGTTCCAGTAAAACTTAATTTATGAAAGTACACAGTGGTTGAAACATAACACATGCAGCATTTCTTTCTGGGTCTGATTTACTTAATCAGCAGAAGACCCTCCTGGTCCATCCGTATTGCTGCAAATGGCAATGTTTCTCTCTTCTCTATGGCTGAGTAGTGGTCCATTGTGGGTGTGTGTGTTTGTATTCACGCGTCCAGTTATCGGTTGATGGACACTGAGGTTATTTCCACGTATTGGCTATTATCAGTAATGCTGCTGTGAACGTTGGAGTGCAGGTACCCTTTCTAGTTAGTATTTTCATTTTCTTTGAATACAAACCCAGGTGTGGAATTGTAGGGTCATATGGTAGTTCTGTTTTTAATTTTTTGAGGAACCTCCATACTGTTTTCCACAGAGGCTGCATCAATTTACATTCCCACCACCGCTGTATCAGGGTTCCCTTTTCGCCACACCCTCGCCAGCATTTATTACTGTCTGTTTGGTGGTAGTCTCCTGATAGGTATGAGGTGATATCTCATTGTGGTTTTGATTTTCATTTCACAAGCCTGTTGACCATTTTTGTGTGCCTTCTTTGGGGAAATGTCTATTCCTCTGCTCATTTGAAAACTGAATTGTTTGCTCTTTTCATCAACTCAATGGACAAAAGTTTGAGCAAACTCTGGGAGCTGGTGAAGGACAGGGAAGCTGGCATGCTGTAGTCCATGGGGTTACAGAGAGTCAGATACGGCTGAGTGACTGAACAACAATGTGAAAATATATATGAATATATAGAGATACATATGTACATGCATGTATATTTGGCCATGCCTCGTGGCCTGTGGATCTCGGTTCCCTGACCTGGGTTGAGCCTGGACTGCAGCAGTGAGAGCTCTGAATCCTGGCCACTCGACCGCCAGGGAGCTCCCTGTGTGTTCGCTTTCCAGTTGTTTGAGGTTTTAAATATTTTTTGGATATTAACACCTTATCATATATATGATGTGCAGACATTTTCTCTTATTCCATAGGTTGCCTTTTCATTTTGTTGATGGCTTTCTTTGCTGTGCAGAAGCTTTTCAGTTTGACCCCACATGATCATTTTTGCGTGTTTTAGGTGAGCACAGGGGATCTTGCAGTCAGTTGATTAACAGGGGAGCTGGGCAGTTGGGTGTGCAGACTGCCCTCTGTGCACATCCCGTTAGGTGAGGGCACAGCGCATGAACGTAGGAGCTCGGACGTCATGAGCGACAGGAACGAAATAAGGAAGCTTGTTCTTCTGGCTCCGCCACGGCTGCTAGAGGAGGCGGGCTGGGAGGCTGCGGCCGACGCCTGCCTGCTGACCTCGAGGGCCAGGCTGCTGCTGGCATTGCCTAACCACGATGCTCGATGAACCTGCCTCCTATAGAGTCTGCAGGTGCTCTCCTGAGAAGCGTGCAGAATGCATACCCCGATGATTTTGTGAAAAAACTAATTAGGTCGTTTGGTACAAAAGCTGCACATGTCGGGAGTTTGTGAAGCTTCTGAGGTCCCAGAGAATCAGGCTTCCTGGTGTCGTTATTGAACACCATCCGTTTTCATTTTTTCCTGAGGGGCACTGGTGCTGAATTGAAATCCATCAATCACCTCAACTCATCGAGATGTGCAGAGCTTGGACTGTGGGCTCCACACCAGGCTTAGAGCCTAGACAACAGGAGCTATGTATGGCACAGTCCTGACCTCTGAGGAGCTGAGAGCCCGTGCTTTAAGGAAGAAGCCCGAGTTTCTTACCTTATGTGGGCTTTCACGTCCTGGCCCCGCCTCCTTCTGCCCCCTCTTCTCTGGGGCAGATTTTTACTTTTTCAGCAAATAGAATGTGGGGCGGTCTGAATCTCCCTGTGTGCACGGAATTGGGCCCACGGCATGTTGAGTGACCGTGTCCTTGTGCTGCCTGGGGGTCTTGGGGATGTCACTGTGCTCCTGGAGAGCTGGTGGCAAGCTCCTTATGGCTGGCAAGACCTCCAGGGTCGTCCCGGTTTTCTTGTCATCTTCACCTCTCAACTGAGAAAGCAGGAGGGGAGGAGGGGGTGGAGGCTTCAATATTTGAAAGCACCAAACCCAACAGAATTTATGTGGACATTGTAATTATTACTAGGCTGAATTAATGAACTCTGTCCTCTCCTTTTTTGGCTGGAAGAACGTAAAAATCCCAATGAAAGGAAACAGATGTCTTTGCTCTGAGCATTTCCAAAGGAAACTGCAGTTAAAAACTGAGACGCCACAGAAAGGCCTGCTGAATAACGGAGATGCTCCGGTAGTGTTTCTGCTCCCCAGCTGTGTGTGAGCGGAGTGGGTGCCTCTGGCCGGCACAGCCCCCCCATCAGAGCAGCCACACCAACAGCGTCGTGGACACGTTTGGGGAAAAGCTTGAGCCGTGTTTCTTGCTGCACTTGGTTTTCCTTTCAACCAAAAGCAGAGTCAAAGAAGTCAGTCCCCAGGAGAACTCGTGGGCTGGTAACGAAGCGTGATTTATGGGCCAGGAGGAGCAAAGACCGCCCGCGGGGAGGGTGATCCTCTGTGCTCAATCTCTAGGCCCGGGGGTAGCTGGCGAGCGCTCGGGGTCAGCCCTCAGTGGACGAGACCCCACATCCCCAGCGGGAAGGGCCTTCGCCCAGGGTCACTGCTGTTAGGGAATTCGAGGCCGGCCCTCCTGCTGGACTCTGTCCAGGATGTGACCCTGGCTGGTGGCTTGGGTGCACTGGGCAAGCCCCCTTTCTCCATGCAGGCTGGAAGGACGAATTTCTTCTCTCCCCAAGCAGGGAGGTTGGTGCACATTGTCCCTCTTAGAGTCTGCTTTCCTGCAAAACATCAGAGTGCAGAGTTCTGTCCAGGTTTTCAAAGAGGCCCAGGACTCATCTTGTGTCTCCCCATCTTTACCTTCTTCATCCTCTCTTCTCTTCCTTTCCTTCTACCAGTGCTGTTCAGAGACTGAGGCTCAAGGAAAACAAGAGGGAAGCTTGGCACATCCCACTACTGTGGTGGGGACCCTAGAGGTGGCACTGGTGCTTGTTGTTGGCGGAGTCTAGTCAGGGCACCCAACCCTGGGTGCCAGGTAGCCGACATGGTGGGCCAGGTGGGAGAGCACTGGTTTGCTTGGCTCTCTGGCAGCCCCTCTGGGACCAGGAGGCCTCAACTTCGCTGGGCCCCTCTGCTGGCCCCGGCCCCCGGCTGTGTTCCACGGGCTGAAGAGAGAGAAGGGCCCCATGGCTCTCGACATCAGAACATTTGCTTTAATAGATGCCTTCGTCCCTTGAGGCCACTGGACCCCGCAGGGCTTGAATGAATCACCAACTAAAATGGATAGGGCATCAATTGTCCAGAGGAGATACGGGCTGGGCTTCAGGTCCGCTCTACCATTCTTGCTCTCCTGTTGGATCTTGTTTGTTGGATGTTCTCAGGCAACTTTCGCAGGATGTGGGTGGGTGTGCCCTAATTTTGATTTGTGGTTTAGCTGTCTACTTCTAAATTAAAATGCTTGGCAAACAAAAGGCCTGGCTCTTGGGTCCAGGAAGTGAATTGTAGAAGCTTGGGGAAGGGTGATGGGAGCCAGTGGGCACAGGCTGAGACGGGCTGAGATGGGCTGGGACGGGCTGCAAGCTGGTTGAGGATGAAGTTAATCCTCAGTCCTGGAGGATCTTGTCTGCCGGGAATCTGAACTGTCACTGTGTTAGTGGAAGTGCACTGTTGAAGGCACGAGGGCTCATCCCACTCAGGCTTTGCTGGACCACCAAGCAGTGTAACTGGTCCTGCAAGGGGCGCCTCTCGCCACATCAGGGGCACATCTGATGGGGAGCTTTGCCAAGAGGAGAACTGGGGCCTTGTGGGCCCGCAACCATGCTGTATGAGAAATGAGGGAGGGGACACACACCTCGGCTAAGAGAACTGACGAGCCTCTGGACAGTGTAGGTGCTGCTCCCGTGAGTCTGGGCCAGCACACGCTGTGGGGGAGGGGGGCTCAGCATGAAGGGACCCCCCAGTCGAGCCCCTGGGGGGCAAGGACCGCATGTTGGGGAGATTGTGTACCTACCTGTGGTGCGAGGGTCCCAAAAAAGTTGAAATAAGTGACTTTAAAGTCTTCTCCAGCTGGGAGATTTTTATGATTTTCAAATGGACAAATTTGTATTTTTCATGAGTTTGAGTGAAATCCGGTAAGTGTGTCAGGAGGAGTCAAGCTCCTGGGTGATCCGTAAGAGCCGCTGGGAACAACTGGAGTGGGATTTGGCTCCGTCTGTGCCCAGAGCCCACATCCCGTGTGACCCTGGATTCTCCCTGTGGTTTGATGCCTTGGAGGCGTGCCTGCCTCAGCGACCCTGTCCATGCCCCTGTCCACGTCGAACGTGTCCCTGGGAGTGGATGGTTAATTGTCCATGACATTTGCTGGTCATCAAGAAGCTGGTAGGGAGCATGGAACACAGGATTCCTTTCCCTCCTCTGACGCTGCCGTGCAAACCCATGCGTGTTCCAGGAGAGGCTGAGCCAGCCCTCTGTCTGGGCTGACAGCGAGGAGACAGGTCCAGGCCTCCTCCAAGGAACCCAACACATGGGAGAAAACTGACAGCCCCGTCATTCTGAGTTTCCCATCTGGGGCCAGAATGCAGGCTATTCAAACACTGAAGGCAAGTCCTCCTGCTTTTGCTTCTTGCAAGAGGAACAGAGGGTCAGTGCCAGTCACCCTGGTGGGGCTCAGGGCAACCAGTTAGAAATGTCTCTGAAGGCCGTGTATTAAGGCGATGTTTCTAAAGTCCCCCAGAGAAGAAGGGGTGACAGGAAAACTATAGATCACCCCCCGACCCTGCCTTCCCCCACCTGCTTAAAACAGGTCTCCAGGCTGCTTGGAGGGAAAGAGTATCAGACACCCAGGGGCCTCCTCACACCACCCTGCTGCTGTTCCGAGGATCATGGCACCCACACTCCCGAGGCTGGATGTTAGCTGCCTCACTGGGTCCCACTGGGCTCTCGGTGGGCACTGGGATGCCCAAAGGACACTGTTCTGGTCTGAGGGTGAAGACGACACATGAGCCTGCTTGGTACTTACCTTTCTTATCATTCACCATCCACTTGGGGTGGGCAGGACCTTCTAGAAAGGCTCTGCGACTCTGGCTGGTGTGGACGAGCTGCCAACTAATGGACAACAGGTGTCTGAAGACCCTCAGCAGGGGTCACTCTCCAGGCTGACATTTGAGACCAGGGTTCCCAGCTGGGTCACAGTCCCGGGGCATGGGTAGCCGGTGAGGGAGACACAGACGTGAAAACAGGGGCATGACCCAAGTGAGCTGAGGGCAGTGTGTGTGCTGTGTGTGCCTGAATGTGCACATGTGTGTGATGGGGCAGACAAGGAGGGGCTGAGGGAGAAATAACTGATGAACTTGGGGAGAAGTTGAGCTGGACTTATTCTGACCACATGAGGCCCTAGAGCGGTCATGTTATAAATCATTTTCTTATGAGGAATTCACTTCCTGAGCTTCGCACAACTTCCCAAGCCTGGCCTGTGCATGAGAACAGAACCTAGAAATCCGAGAAAATGATGGTTTGTGCAAATATGGTTTGAGACCACAGCGGGTGATCCTGCCAGCTTGGGGGAGTGGGGGCTGGATGGGCTTTGGCTCTTGCTCCCAGAGCCTCCAAGGCAGAACTTCCAAGAGTACTGGTGACCACAGGGCCTTGAACACTGGACTGAAAAGGGAATTAAAAGGAATTGGGGCCTGGGGATGTTCCCTGGGTTGGAGCATCAGTATGGCCTCTGTTCCTCAAAACTGGGGTGTCCAAAGCCTGCCCAGTGCTCTCTCTGGTCCCATCTGCAAGCACATCCATGATTCTGACACCCATGGGCACACACTGTGTGCTCGGAAATCGTGACTGATTTAACTCATGAAAAACGAAATCCTCGAACAAACGAATTTCTCTGGTCCTGAGTCAACAAGAAAGGTTCTTTCTTGAGCGGTGTCTTTTTCCTTCTGCCCCTTAGCTGCTCTATGGCTGCTCTGTGTTGTCCGGAGCTTTCTTTGGGCAGGTTCTGTGATGTCTCAGCCCCTGGAGGGCGCAGCTCAGAGCCTCCCACACATCCTGCCCAGGTTACAGTAAAGTTGACCTGGGTGGATACTTACGCGACCGTCTGGTAAGGTGTAGCAGGCAAATGGAGGGAGAGGCTCTGAAACTCTTCTGAGTGAGGTTCTGAGATGTGTCATCGCATCTAAGGCACTACAGTGATCACACTGTGGAGATTAAAACGAGTTTCACCAGCACCATACGAGTGGGTCCGCTAACTCCGAAGGTCTGAGGGCCCGGGGTCCCCTTTGTGCTGCTCTGCAGCTCAGACCACACCCACCTGCCCCCTGGGCACTGCTCTCGGATGGCGGGGTGCACCCAGGGTTCTCACCTCCCCCCCACCAACAGCAGGATGGCAGGTGCAGAGCAGACCCTTCCTGGGTGAATGATGACTGCCCCCCCGGGGCCGGCAAACCCCTACTGCCACATGACCCCGTGTGCAGTGCCCTCCCCGAGGTTTCCCCGGATGGAGGCTGCACAAGGGCCATCTCCAGGGCCAGGCTGCAGCTTCCAGTGTCACCATAGTCACTCCATAGTCACCATAGCTCTTCCTCCCAAACTCTGCAGGGAGGCCTTGGTTTCCATGGACAACCCTTTAGGAGTTGTGGCATGTGGGCGCAGTAGTTACGGCTCCCGGGTTCCAGAGCACAGACTCAGTAGTTGCACCTTGAGGGCTTAGTTACTTCACAGTATGTGGGATCTTTCTGAACCAGGGATCAAACCTGCATCTCCTGCATTGGCAGGTGGATTCTTAACCACTGAGGCACCAGGGAGGTCCATGCATAGTATCTTGCACACTGTTGCTGCTGCTAAACTGCTTCAGTCGTGTCCAACTCTGTGCGACCCCATAGACGGCAGCCCACCAGGCTCCCCCGTCCCTGGGATTCTCCAGGCAAGAACTCTGGAGTGGGTTGCCATTTCCTTCTCCAATGCGTGAAAGTGAAAACTGAAAGTGAAGTCACTCAGTCGTGTCCGACTCTTAGCGACCCCATGGATTGCGGCCCACCAGGCTCCTCTGTCCATGGGATTCTCCAGGCAAGAATACTGGAGTGGGTTGCCATTTCCTTGGTGGATGGATCTTGCCATTTCCAAGATCCAGGGGATCTTTCTCACCCAGGAATCGAATCCTGGTTTCCTGCACTGCAAGCAGATTTTTTACCGACTGGAGCTACCTGGGAAGCCCCACTCTCAAGGCAAGCCCTTTAAGAGAACAAACAGGGTTCTGGGCTCATGTATTATGGCTGGAAAGAGCCACAATAGGAAACCAAGGAAACGGCAGGCTGGATGGTTTGCATCAAAACCGCTGGGCATTTTACAAAGCATCTCAACAGAGCTAATTATAACCCCAGCATCATTCTGCCCGTTCCTGGTCTTCAGAAGGCAAGGCAGGCACTGACATCATGTGCTCCCTTGTTTGTTTAGCTGGTTTCTGAGGCACGGAGGATTTATCCCGCTTAATCTGTGATCCACAAACCCAGCCTGTGATGACTGCTTGCAGTGGGCAGTGCTGGTGCTACTGGCCAGGTGCTCGGGGCCCATGGAAAACACATCTGCTGGGCACCATGCACATTTTTCTCTCTGGGCATTGGGCTACCTTGGCATGATGGATTCTAAACTCCATGAGACCAATGCAGTGGGAATTTCCCAGCCTCTAGGACTTGTGTTCCCAGCCTGTTCTTTCTGTGACTTTGAATCCACGTGGTGAAGATGCCAAACCCCCTCCAGAGCTTTATGGCCAGCAAAACGCTCTCACACCCGGTGGTCTATTTGTCCTCAGGGCAATCTGTGGGGTAGCCAGGACAGTGTGATCAAATGCAGGGTGATTAAGTGTTCTTTGGTAGCAAGCAACACAAACCAGTTTTGGCTAACGTCAGCCAAAAAAAAAAAAAAAAAAAGAATTTATTGGGAGGCTATAGAGGGGTTTTATTTATAAACTTTCTTACTCCACAGATTATTTTGCATCCATTTATAAACATGGGACAATGCAGAATAAAAAGCAGTTGAGGGAGTTAGAGTGAATGAAAAATAGAGGATGGAGTTTGGGCCCTTGAAGCCAGGAAAGGGTCCACATCTGTCCCCTTGATGGGAGAGTCTGAGGCAGCAGCCCTCGGTGGGCATGGGCAACAGGAGGGTGGGACTGTGTTCTGGGCTCTGCTGGCGAGGCTCTTGTCCAGCTCTCTGTAGTTTTTTCAGAAAAGAGAAATACCCCCAGCTCTATGCTTATTGCCTTGAGCCACTTCCTTTTCTCTGTCTACTCCCCCGTCCTGGCTGAGAGCAGCCTCGCCGTGGCTTCAGCATCTTTCCTGAGCTCCGGCCTTCAGTTTCAGACTCCTCGCTGGATGCTCCCACCTCCAGGCCCTACACACGCTCATCCTTATTACGTCCACAACAGAAGAGGATAGTGTTTCTCCATCTGTATTTTTCTAGCTGGCACAGGAGTGCATGACATTTCCCATCTGGGATGCCTCAGGCACTTTCTCTTCTGTCTGGGGAATGACTATTGACCTTTTAAGTCCTGTTCAAAGGTCACCATCTCCAAGGCTCCTGTCAAGTCCTCAGGATAGAGTGGTCGCCGCCTCCTCGGTGTCCTGGCATCTGGCCCCTGGTGGTCATGGGCTATTGCCACCCTCTGTGTGTCTTGTTCTAGGCTCGCTTTGACCAACGTGTACACCGGGATCAGCACAGCTTTGTCTGTGGGAATTCCTCCATAAATGCTCCCTGATGAAGACGGCTGGGGTAGCTGAGGTGAACTCTTTCCTGATTGCCAGGAAGACAGTCCGGGTCACTGCATGCGAAGATGCGAGCGCTCAGCCCAGCGATGAAGAGAGACCCTGGAACTTCTCACCTGGTAGGTCAGGGCCTCTGCAGGAGAAAGACGCAAAGAACTCTTGCAGAGGTGACAGTAATGAAAGCATATACAGTTTTTGGTTTCTGATCTCTGGGAAGAGCTACAGAAAACAGATTATGCTATGAAACAGCAGTCAGAAGCATTCGCCCGGCTGTGAAGCCAGAAGCTTTTGCCTGGCGGTGATAAAAAGTTTGCCTGCTGCTGACTTAATGCAAGACTGTCTTCACCTCTAAAACATCCCAGAAATACTTGAAAGTGGCTGTGTTTTGGGAGATTCCTCCAGGCAACATCTCCTTGAGCCTGGGAGACACTAGGGCTTAGTTAAGTCTGGCATCAATAGATAAGTCTGTCAAGGAAAAACTGAGAACTTGATGTGGATGATTAGATGTTTCTTTGAAGCTTGCCCCTCTTATGATAATGAGCTATAGTTAGTTACATGCTTGCATCTCAAGAGGATGTGGCCAACGATGAAACAAGTCCCTGAAATAAAAGTATCTAAAGGCGGAATCATCTTGAAAATATCAACTATGACTTAAAATATTTAAGATGTCTCACAATGTTTATGATGCATTTTAGACTTTGGGATGGGCAAAGGCGCCAAGATGAGCAAATAAAGCCATTAAGACTTTTGCAGTGTGGAATGAAAAGATGGGAAAGGGTGATATTATATAGTTGATGCAATCATAAGATGCTTCAATCGGCCTAATGCTCAGCCTAGAGACCAGAAGGGAAGTTCAGGGCTGATCAGATGTTTCAATGTACTGAGCGAAGTAACGCTGTGTAGAACGTGAATCACTATAAATACACAGAAGACTAACTCAGCCAGGAACTGAGCTGTGGGACGCTGGGGTAGGCAGTCCTGTCCCTCTGCGTCACTACTCCTCCTCTGTGGCCGGTGAGCCTTTCCAGTCACTCCTCTGTCGCAGAACCTCAGTGCAGAGAGGCAGATGGGTTTGCTGACCGGCTTGATTTCCTGTCTCAGATCATGGACCCACAGCACACGCTCCTCTGTTCACCAGCGAGCTCCCTGGTGCGCAGGATTTCCCTTTCTCAGCTCTGAAAGCTCAATCCCAGCACGGTTCCTGGCAGACACAGAGCTCAACAGACATTTTCCAGACTGGATATACATTTATTCAAGCACGACTCAATTTTCACCTTCTCTCCTCATTTATTCTTTCAGAGACCACACCTGCAGGTCTGGTTTGCAGCTAGAATAGGAAAGGATACGGGTTTCCATGGAATGAAGACGTGTCAGAGTGAGCAGGCAGGTGGCAGAGAATAAGGGAAAAGAGACAAGGACCTGAGAAGCTCTATAAGGTAAACCAGCTGAACAGAACACTCAGAGATGAGAGGTGTGGTTAATGCAGAAACTGCTGAGCAACATGAGAGTGCAAGCCTGCAAGGAGCTGACACTGGCACTTGGACTGTGTCTGTGTTCGTCCACGGGGACTGTAAACACATGATCTTATTAAGAATCTTCCATTTCTAGCCTATTATTTTCTCCCTTGATTGTCACCTTTTCTCTCTGCCTGGTGTCCCAACTCCTGGGTATCGGCGTCTAGGGCATCTGCAGCTCCTAGCTGGGATGTTTATGGGGTGTCCGACGCCCAGGCACCAAGAGCTCTTCCTGTCTCTGGGGTTAGATACTCAAAGACAGAAAGCTGAGCGCAAGACCTGTGCACGTGACTGAGTTAGAGCATTCAAGAGCCTTGTGCCTGGACCTTGTTACCTTAGCTCCCCACAGAAAAGCAGTCGCTGAATTAAGATTTAATGTCACATCTTCAGTTTTCACAGAGGGCAGCTGACACAGAAATGCATGTTTGAAGAACAAACTGGGGTCTTTCAGAGAAGCAAAGAGGAGGACTTGATTGCATTACCCAAAGTACACGAAGGTTTACTTAAGAACTTGAAGAGCAGAGAAAGCTCTGCTCCCGAGATGAATCTTCTGTTCACCTAACAGTGACAAGTAGATCCTGCATTGTCACAGGGGACTCGGGACTGGGTCCCCAGTGGCTGCATCCCCAAGCCCCAGTACCTGGTGCTGTCTGTCTGTTTGCTCTTCAATCAGACTTTGACTCTAATTTTACTATTGGTTTTTCTGTTGTATATTGTGTATACATCCAGGAAGATCCCCTGGAGAAGGAAATGGCAACCCTCTCCAGTATTCTTGCCCGGAGAATTCCACGGACAGAGGAGCCTGGCGGGCTATAGTCCCTGGGATCGAAAAGAGTCGGACACGACTAAACAACATGCATTAATGACTAAACAACAGGCGGTTGTTTATGGTGGTTAATTTTCCAAGTTGTCTCAGATGTTCACGGCTATGTGTGCATGTGTTCTTTTTCCTTCTTCCCTACCCACCCGCCTGCCTGCTTGCCTTCTAACTTCCTTACCCACCTGCCTGCCTGCTTAACCACCTGCCAACCTGCTTACTTACTGTCTACCTCCTTACTCACCCACTCACTATCTTCCTAACCATATGGTGCCCCAGAGGTGCTCAGCTGAATTCAAGGAAGAACATGATGAGACTGTGCCGTGTTGTGCTCGTTTCATTCGTGTGTGGCTCTTTGCGACCGTACAGACTGTAGCCCATCAGGCTCTGTCCATGGGATTCTCCAGGCAAGAATACGGGAGTGGGTTGCCATGTCCTCCTCCAGGGGATCTTCCAAACCCAGGAATCGAACCCACGTCTCTTACGTCTCCTGCATTGGCAGGCAGATTCTTTACCACCAGCACCACCTGGGAAGCCCTATCCACCTCGGCACCTCCAGGTAATTCCAACATGTCTCCCTGGGGGTGGGGGTGGGGCTGCTGATCTGTTTGTCTTCCAGTGCAGAAAGATAATATGACGGGATGCATGGCAGAGGCCTTTGGAAACAAATGTGGGTGTTCTCGCTCTTATCTAGAGGGAAATGCCAGCTCCACAGTGTAATCAGCTTAGAATACAAATCAGATAGTCACAGGCATGCCTGAGCCCTTCTACAAGATTGAGACAAATCAAGGTCAAAGAGAATGAGTAACAGACGTTCGAGAGATGCTGGGGCCCTAAAAGTGCTTTTCGTCTCTGACTCAGAAAAAATTATCAGCTGGGATGAGAGAAGTGGCCACTCCCAAGGAAGCTAGCGCCCTTGCCCTAAGGTGACCGCTTGAGCAGAAGGAGCCCCAGGAGCGGCCGCCTCCAGCCGGGGGTTCTGAACTCGCTTGGCTTCCCTTGTCAGGACAGGCCCGTCACGTGTCACTGCATGACCGTGCTGCTGGGGGACAGACACGGGGCCAGGCATTTCAGGGAGTGAGTCCTCTTAAGGTGGGGGTGCTGACGTGGGGAGAGGGCTACCAGATTTAGAAACAAAGAAACAAACTCCCCAAACCAATAAAGACAAACAAAACTCCCCCAGACCAAATGCCCAGATACATTGATTTCAGATGAATGATGAGAAGTTTTTAGGATAAGTATATCCTGTGAAACATTTGAGATGTGCTTATACCAAAGCACTGTTGGTTGTGAACCTGAGCTCCACTCCTGTGGGTGTCCGCATCCCATCTGGTGGCCCTGTTTGGTGGGGAGCAGGGCAGACTCAGTCTGTGAAGGAGCCCCACACTGCCAGGCACATTTCTCGCCACACCCTGGCAGGCAGGACTGTGTGCATCTCTGTCTTCCTCACGGAGCGCAGTTCCTGGCGGGGCCTGCCCACCGTGGGAGGGCAACACCAGTCCCGGCCTCCTGCTCTCCTTCACGGGGAGCTTCCTGGGAAGAAGCAATCAAGGGACCGAGCCTTCGCCGCATGGTGTGTGGTTGTGGGCTTGGCCTGTGGTCTATCCAGGCACGGCTGACCATCTAAAGGGATGCAGACAGCTCAGGGGCAAGTGGGGCCCTGCACTCCAGGGCTCTGCTGTCAGCCGCCTGGGGGCAGCAGAGGGCAGCGGACGCCTGGACTCTGAGTGAAGGGTGGGGTGCCCCCCGGCCTCTGAGTGAGGGGTGGGGTGCCTCCACCCCGACCCCGTGGATGCCTGGATGGTTCCAGGCAGCAGGGCAGGCCTGTGAGCCTCTGAAGGACTCAGAGATCTGGGGGTCTAGTGGACAAATGCAGAGCCCTGGGCCCACGATGGGGGCATCTCTGCTTTGACCTGACCCCCTTGGCGCAGAGGAGCCGGAGAGTGCTACCCAGTGTCCCAGGGGGGGCCTCTGGGGAACCTGGATGGTGTGTGTGAGGGGGGCAGGGGTGGCCCCATGCAGGGGAAGGAGAGGGGGCAGAGGGGAGAGGGCGGCCCTGGACTCGGCAGGTTTGTAGGGTTAAATCCTGAACTTTGATAACTTTAGGAAATGATGCATTTTATGGACAAGTTAGGGGATATGCATAAGCAAAGGAAGATGGAAGGAAAGTCCATCCAGGCCCTTTTCTCCGTCATGACTACAGCTGTGGCTGGAATCACTAGTCTCAGACTTCCTCTGTGGACTCAACTTGTTTTATTTTTACAAAACTTTAGTCACTCCACCCGTGCTGTTAAGATCCCCGTTTTATCCTCAGTACTACAGGATGGGCGTTTTCTATGGAAGTACTCATCCTAAGATAACTTTCATGGTTATACCCAGTTACACGGCCACTGTGCTGATTTGTGTCACCCCCGCCGCCATACCCTGCCTTCTCTGGTGTTTAGATGGACCGGGTTTCCTGGGGACTGGGTTTCCTGGAGACCAGGTAGGGGCTTTTTCTGGGGGAGGGGCCGGCAGAGAAGGAGGTCTGGATGCCACGTGGCCACCGTAGGGAGAGAGGATCCTACAGCCAGACCTGGGGCCATGGTCAGCTTCCGCTCAGCGTCCGTGCCTTTAGCTCTGTGGGGCTTGTTCACCTGACCATGCCCTACAAGCTTAAGGTATGAGTTCACATTCCCACTCAGAGGAACATCTGATGGGGACTCAGGAGGGAAAAGCTGTGTGTGCTGGTCGGGCGGGAGGATGCAGACCTGGAGGAAGAGATAAGGTTACACGCCCCAGGCCCCACCGCTGGCGTGTGGAGCCTTTGATAATCAGCTCCAGCATCTCTTTCATGTCACTGAGCACAGAATGAGGCTCCATCAAAAAGCCTCCTTCAGAGAAGAAACTGGAACAGGCTGGACGGCGGAGCAGAGCTGGGAGGGGCAGGGCTGGGCGGTCAGCACGGGGTCCCGGGCCTCCATGCAGCTTTGGCAGCTGTGCTGGCTGTCCTGGGGTCTCCTTGGGCCCCCCTCTGCTGCCTTGAGGGCCCGGCGACCCTGGCCTTGGAGTCCCCGGTGCCCGGGAGCTTCTCAGGCTGAGCCTCGGAGCAGCCACAGAGCATCAGCTACACAGCCTCTCTGTTTTTTCTCCCCAATCCTGACTTTTCCTTCACGTTAATCTGCTCCGAGATATGTGTCCGTTTTTGGAGACACTTGGGTGTCCAACAAAAACAGGCGGAAGAATAGCCCTCTGTCTGCCCGCCTTTAGGAATCCCGAAGGCCTGTGGTGACTCACGGGGCTCTTGGCTGGAGCCTCCCAGGGCCCAGGGCCCCCAGGGTCCATTCAGTGCCCAGGGACATGATTTGACTCTCAGGTCACCCACGGGAACCTTGAACCTCTCCCTGCCAGTCGCCTCCTGACCTGCAGTGTCACCAGCGTTTGTGACAACTTCAGTGAGTTTTCCTTTCCCTATAAATGTTTACATTTGACATGATGTAAAGGAGAAGGCAATGGCAACCCACTCCAGTACTCTTGCCTGGAAAATCCCATGGACGGAGGAGCCTGGTAGGCTGTAGTCCATGGGGTCGCACAGAGTTGGACACGACTGAAGCGACTTAGCAGCAAAGTGAAGAAAGTCCTGCTGAGAATTTCCCACCTGAGATGAACACACGTGATGAATGAGCACATGTAATGGATGAACACACGTGATGTGCTTTAAACACATGATGGGCTTTAAACATGTGGAACCCAGGAGTGAGCCACCAGGAAGCCTCCAGCCGCTTCCCTGGAAGGCAGTTAAACAGGGTGGACAGTCCTTGTTAAAATTCCTGCCCATGGTTTAGAAATGAGCAGACACTTGGCATGAAGGCTCACGATCGCTAGTAGGGAGGTTCACGGCCCTTTGGCGATGTTTTAGAACGGTAGGTTCTGACTTCCTCCTGACGATGCCACCGCAGCTCCAGCCTCCGTCGTCACTCACTGGTCTCGTTCACTCTTTCACTTCTCACTGAATGGCAACACCCGGGCAGGAAGCCATCCTAGAAAGGGTGGGAGGGGATGTTGGGCTGGGCCAGGCTATGGACCAGCCGCACCTCCTGTGCCATCTGCCCTGCGTGCTCGGTCAGTCTAGACCCGTGCTTGTCATTGGGAAGGAGGGGCTGACCTTTCTCTCCACTGAAGCTTGAGAGTCAGAGAGAAGCTGCTTGGAAAGCACGTTTGGGGCTGCTGAGGATTTTGTCAGCTATGATCCATACCTTAGAGTCCAGGTTTACAAATCGGACACATATTGAACATGGCCTGGCCTTCAGCTACCGTAGGGTCAACCGCTTGACCAAGTGACTAACCTGGACTGCCGTTTCCAAGCCAGCCGTTTCCAACCCAGCCGGCCCCAGCCACCTGACGCCAGGCAGGTTTCTGACCTTGGTTTGTCCCCTCGGGGCCAGTCCTGGTCAACAGCAGCTTTCCTGTTGACCTGGCTCCTCTTTCCCACACTGACCATCGGGTGCCAAGCTGGGCACTGGCCCTCGCCCTGGCCCTGCTTCATCTGTGGGTGTTCGTGAGCCTTGAGTGACAGGCCCGTCCTATGTGGGTTGGAAGAAGTCTGCACCTGGGAGTGGAGAGGGGTCTCCCCATTACCTCTTTTTCTTCTTCCTCCTCCTCCCTCCACAGACAGGTCTTTCTCAAGGTTCTGTCCTCATCCTTGTTAATATTAAAAAAATATATATACTTCCCATGTCAATCCTGTGACTGTAACAGTTCCCTTTTATGCATAGTTGTCCTGCAGGAGCTTTAGGATGATCCATGTTTTATTTCACCTTCATACCCTGATGGTGCTTAGCATAGCGCCTAGTACATACATAGTTGGTGCTCAATGAACATCCATTAAATATGTTAACACATGGTGGGAAAAGATGACATAGAAATGAAGTTTGCCAGGAGTGTGAGCTCCATCTTGCGTGGTGGTTTTCCCTAAAAGGGCTGTGACGCTCCAAGGTATCCAGTTCCTGGCCTGGAAATCACGATTTTTCTCAAGATCCGGGCATGTAAAGGGTTGGGCAGTGAGAACAGGAGTGGGCTGTGCTCATTTATTGAACACTTTATTGAAATCAAATATTCATTGTTTCCCCAACCATGAATGGAACGAATGTCATTAAAAAAAAAAAATCCAAGGAGGAGAACAAAATCTCTAATTCTAAACCCTGGTGTATCAGTTTGAAACCAAACCTGTGTGTTTTAGATTAATTGAACTAGAAAAAATAAAAGCATCGAAACATTTTGAATTCAAAATATTTTAATTTTGAACGGTTTAGTTGTTAGGGTCCCTGGAAAAGCACATTCTCTGTGCTGGGTGTAGTCCTCCTTGGTCAAATTCAACAAGTGTTTGTTAAGAGCAGGACATTTACATATAGGTAGCATGTAAATATAGTTCACAAACCCAGGATGCTCAAGGCACTGAAGACGTTTCTTTTGGTTTCCTGGAAGCCCAGAGGCTAAGAGATGTTATAAGTGGGAAAGAGATAAGAGAACATGCCTATGAGTGCTAGCAGTGATACCCAGCCTGACTTCCCCTATTCAGTCTGCTGGGGACTCTGAAAGTCTGCTCAGGACTCTGAGAGGTTGGGCGTCCGCTCTGGCTGTGGACCTGACGAGTCGAGTGGCTGCGGGACAGGCTGTGCGCAGCCTTCGCCGTGCGCCTCTCTGACTTTGCCGGGTGTGTCACCCTGTTTGACTGGACCAGGGACCGGTGTCTCTGGCTCCCACGGGAGGACGCCCAGGTCGAGCCCTCCTGGAAACGGACTGGGAGAATTTGCCAGATTCCTCCAGGAAAGCCAAGAAGTCCTAGTTGATTTCATGGTCATTTCCACACCGTTTATCAAAGATTCTCTGCTTCAATGTAAAGCTCCCAAATATGGTATTTTCACGAGCCAGGCTGGAATGTGGCCGAGTGCCTGAACATGTAAATATTTACCAAATAAGCAAATACGTTTGGGGACGTGTTTCCAACGTAGCACCAGTGCAGCAGCTGTGGCCGTTAACTCTCAAAGGGAGACCATTTTCTGAATTATTCCCAGCAGGGCCTGAGGAAGTTTATCAACCTACAGATTTTTTAAGGTCCACAGAGCCTGTGGAGGACAGTCTGCGTTTTCCGAGAAAGGTGACGTTTTGTGTGCCAAGAGGCTGTGGTGACCGCTTTCTGAGCTGAGAGTTCTGGCAGAGAGGGATGGGGTGAAGGAGAATCCAGAGGCATCAGTCAGACTGGGGTTCATCTGAGTCTGAGCTTGGGTGCACTCTGTGACTTTCTGCAAGCAACTCACCCTCTCTGAGCTCCGTTGCCTTCTCTACGAACAGGGCAAGCAGTCCATGTTCTGCGGGGGTGTTGAGGGTCAGGGGGTGATGAGTATAGATGACTAGTCAGACCATGCACTCAGTAGTGCTAGTTTTCCTTTCTTCTGAATTATTGTATTTTTTTTTTTAACTTTAGGGTTCTCCCCAGCATCACATTCTGCCCCCACGAGGATATTTTTTGCAGCCCTAGAGGCAATGACATTGAATCCACTTGTTCCTCATCTGTGGACACTAAAAACATCAAAATGTTATCCCAGGAGATGGTTTGATGTTCAGAAATCCTAAAGTGGCAGGACTGGGAGGGCGTCTGACAGCTTGAGTTCAAGGCCATGTGAGTCACTGCTGTCCAGGCCCTGTCCACTTAGGCAGACCCCGAAGACAACCCATCTGTATAACAGTAAAGAATGACATGTGATTGCATTTTTTTTGCTCTCCGGTATGATCACAAATATCTTCTCATTTAATCATCAAAACAGCCCTGTGTGAGCAAGTGTATGTGTCTGTGTGTGTGTGTGTGTGTCTGTTTGGTGATGACATTGTTATATGACTTCACAGATAGGTAAACTGAGTCTCAGAGGGATCGAGCAACTTATCCAAAGGCAAAACCCCCCACTTTTGCCAAAAGTGAGTTTCAGACTGTGTTTTCTGTCTCCATGCCTGGAGCCTGGAGCCTCCACACCTGCCACAGTCTCGTGGGGCCTGGACACCAGAGTTTGTTAAGCGTGATCCATTTCTCCCTTGGCTTAATTTTGCTTGATTTTCTCTGGAGACCACCACAGAGGTCTCAGTACTGAGGCAGACCTTGTGGACTCACTGGGCAGTGAACAAAGTTACCGAGGGTCATGCTCAGAGCAAATTTTGCAGGCTGAGTGATTTGAAAGAAAAGCAACCTGGCAAGAATCAGAGTTCAGAACACAGGGGACTTTTCGAGGTTGTTTTATTTGGGCAGGCATTCCTTAGTTCATTCAGCAATTTTTATCAAGGTCCTGCCACGCAGCAGGCACCATGTGAGGTGCTGGAGGGCCAGTGTTAGCTGTGATGGATAGAGGCCTTTTTAAGGGGTGCAGTGTCAGCCCTTCATCCATTGCTCTAAGCTCATAGGTGGAAAATGGGCTCAGCAATGGGAAATCGAGGGCCAGATGGCTGGTCACTGATGGCCCATCCTTGGCCCTACAACTCTCGACTTCAATCCATTGCCCATGCGGTCACCAACTCAGAGGAGAGCAGGCATCCAACATCCCTCTTCTCTCTCCATCAGCAGGAAGAACATGCACCCTCTTCGTGGAGAGTGGTTCCAAAGCTCTGCTTTATGTCCTATACTTCTGGCCTGGGTGATAGTGTCCATTCGATGGATCCCTTGGGAGGAAAACCGGAATAGCATCCCTGGAGGGGGACCAGCTAGGGCCTGTTGCTGATGCCACGGCCCCCAGACCTGGGTGCCGGGAGAGTAACTCAGGGCTCATGTCCCTGCCTCCCTGTGCTCAGGACCACCAGCCCTGGTCCTGCCTCTGAGGGGAGCACTGCTTCCCACAGGAGGAGCACCAACCCCAGCAGAGCCCAGATTCTTTTCAATGGTGCCTCATAAGCCCAGGAAACAGGCAATCAACCCCAAATACACGGGGGTCTAGTCCTGATGTGTCAGGCCTTGTTCCCCTGAATCAAGACATCCGGTCACTTCGTTTCAGTGGGACAAAGAGTCTTTTATTCTTAAGCCAGGATTTCATGTCTTTAATCTTTTCCAGAAGAAAAGGGTTCTCATTACGTCTGCGTCTTATCACATCTCTGTGTATCGTAAAGATGCTGTTATCGCCTCTGCCTTCTGATTAACTGTCCCTGAGTGATTCTGGCCAACGCTATGAGCTGCGCTCAGAAAACAACAGCTCCAGTGTCCCCAGCTGTCAGCAGAGGTCGAACCATGGGCACTGTTGAGGAACCTACCAGAATTTTCGCAGGGTCTTCGTCACGAACACTGACAGCAACAGTTGTTTGTCCAAACCACGGTGAAGAGAGCCTTCCTGGGCAGACACACTGTGGCACCTGCAGCCAGAGCCCGAGCTGTTCCTGTTGTCCAGTCACTAAGTCGTGGCTGACTTTCTGCGACCTCATGAACTGCAGCACGCCACGCTTCTCTGTCCTTCTCTGTCTCCTGGAGTTTGCTCAAACTCATGTCCATTGAGTTGGCGATGCCATCCAACCATCTTATCCTCTGTCCCGCACTTCTCCTCCTGCCCTTAATCTTTCCCAGCATCAGAGTCTTTTCCAATGAGTTAGGTTTTTGCATCAAGCGATCAAAGTATTGGAGCTTCAGCTTCAGCAGAGAGCAAGACTGGAGCCCTGCAATCCCAGAAGGCCACGGCTTTGACCCCGTGACAGTAACCAGACCTGAAAAGAGGGGATGGTGGTGGATCCAAATTCTGGAGCTGGCAGAGGTGGTGACTGAATGGAAGAGAAGGGACACGGAGGGGCCGAGGGTTCCCTGCACCTTCCAGCTGACCTGGCTGCACACCCCTCCTCCCAAGCCCAGCAGCTCCAGGCCCCAAACAGTCCTTTCCTGGCCAGCTGCACAACCACCAGGCCCGCTGCTCTTGCTCAGCGGCTCCCCCAAGAAGGGATCCATTCCAAACCAGCGTGGCCGAGAGCCTGTGTGGTCCTCCTCCAGGAATCAAAGAGTTGCACTCTCTTCCCATTCATTTTGGGGGTCCCAGCACATGGGTGGCTGGTCTGGAGCTCTCCCCTTTCACTCATGGGTACGACTCCACCTCTTCCCAAGCTTCAAGGTGCCCTCCCCCCATCGCTGGCCCAACCATCCCTGCCCTCCGCTCTTCCTGACAGCAGCTGTGTGGGGATTTGGGAAGCAGCCTCGCTTGTGAAATCATGCCTGTAAGTAGGCGGTGCATAACTCACAGGCCATGCAAAAAGCCTGGCTGAATTCGGTTGCTTCTGGGACAGCTGGTTCTGTGGCCTTCGCTGGGCTGACTCTGTTTTTCCATCTGAGGTCCAGTCATCTTGGTGGCAGGTGGTTTTCTGAGATCCACCTGCTGGGCCATTTCAGGCCACTGAAACTCCCTTGCTGGGATTAACTCCGTTTAAAGCTTACACTATGTTGTTTTTGCAAAATCCTCTTGGCTTAGGAGAGACTGAGAAGATTCTTGGTGAAAATTGGACAAATAGCTGAGTTATTTGTGTCCAAAGGTAAATCGTGCCCGGGGGCAGGCAGCCAGGAGAGAGGATCAGATGACACACTGAGATGCAGCCGCCACCAGCACTGGTCCGTGGAGGTGATATAGCTACACCTGACGCTTTCACCCGGTTGATCTGATGGACACAGCCGAAGACTTTCGGCAGCACAGGCCTGGGTTCTGTGAGTGAAGGCAGGGACACTGGTGGCATGGTGGGGTGGGGTGGTGGAGCTGCCTGTCCACATCCTGGGACTGCCCAGGTGTTTCTGCTTCTTGGAGATAGGCTAACAGAACCAGGGCCAAACCAAACCTGCTTCCATTGCCATTGGCCATGGGTGTGGCAGAAAGCAGAGATGCTGGCTTGGCATTGCAAAATATGCTAATTTACCCATAAGCAAAGGAGATTTCAGTTGCTCTCTGCTTTGTTTTTCCTTCCTTTCTGTCTTGTTTGAATGCAAGTATTATCTCTATGACTGGATGAAAAACAAAGCTGCACTTTGGAGGGGACTGTGGATGGCATGCTCCTGAGAGCCGTGTGAGTGACCTGGGTCACACTGAAGGCACGTTGAGAAACGGGAGTCCCGGGGAAGTTGGGCACGAGGCGGCCAGGGGTGCAGGACCCCAGAGAAAAAGGACTCGTCAAGTTTGGTTGGGAGTGGAAGTAAAGTACAAAATAGAGAAAGTGGGTATTTCTTGTGGAATATGTCCCAAAGGGCGGCAAAAGTGCTGGCTTGAGTGAATGGAGAGCCACTGAGCCCCGAGGCCATGGTGGGGCAGACAGCCCCCGGAGATCTATGTCTGGTGTATTCCAGCTCACCTCCCTGAGTGCTGGAGAGCACAGGGAAGCATTCAGAAAGCATCCGTGCTACTGCCATGGACAACCCCCTCCTCTGGCCCGAGTGTCCCCTTCAGTTTTATGTGGAGGGCTTCCTGGGCTGGCACCGTGTCTGGTTTGCACTGTCCGTGTCTCATGGTGAGGATGCTAAGGGCCTCGGATGTGCTGCTGGGTCCTCATGGCCAATCAGGTGTGGGCCACCCCTGTGTGAGGCCCTCAGGACACTCCTGCTCCTGACTTTGTGGCCCAGGATGTCTTGGAAGAGAACCCCAGCCCCCGGTGTATGTCCTGGGCCCAAGCTGGGGACAGCTTGTGTGGCGGGCACCTGGCAGGGCAGTCCACCTCCTTTTTCTGGAGTCTGCCCTGTTCCTTGTGAGCCTCCATGTGCCTTCTTTCCTTGGAAGGAGCTTTCACTGCTCCTTAGGCCCAGAAGCACCCTGTCCATCAGCTCATCCTCACTAGGGACCAGAGAAACAGATCCCAGGAGCAACACAGCTCGGGCATCCGGGGGGAGGGTGGGGATGCCTGCCACCCAGAGTGTCATAAACAGCCTCCTGGGAGCAGGGGTCAGAGGTCATATGAAACCAGAAGGGTCTCTATCATGGAATCATTGTGCAGGTGCAATGAGCTCTTGTCACAGGCCTAACACAGCACAAGGTGCCAGCTTGATACACGGCAGGTAGATGCTCACATGGCCCTCACCTCGGATACGGCAGGGCGTGTCCTCTGCTGGCACCACCGCCACCCTCCCGGCCACCCCAGCATTGCTGCAGCCTGAAGGAGGGGTGCAGAGCTCGTGGTTCACAGAGGTGGGACCAGCCACCGCTTCTACTCGGCCAGGAAGACCTTGAGCTGGTGCCTGGCATTTGTCAGTGACGCAGCACACGTGTGATACGTGAAAATGCACACTTGAACTTGAGCTTTGGTGTCTGCTTCACCACGTTTGCTGTGACAAATGGCATGGAACCACTTCACAGGGAAAATGCGTCTTTTCAGAACAAACATCCAAAGACAGAGAAATCAAACTGATAACTTGGGGCTGTCGCTTGGCCATCAGCCAGTTCTACCCATTTCCTCCCTTATCAGACGTGGCTGCTCCCCTGTAGTGGGCAGTAGACGCCCAGAGTGAGAGCGGGAGAGTCCAGCCCTGGGCCCACCTGCCAGAGACGCTCACAGCTCAGGGACCACTGCCCACGCTGGGGTCTGTCGGGCTTCGGCAGGGGAAAGTGGGCATCTCCACCTCCTCAGCTCTGCCTCCAGGGCTCCGTTAACTGGTCCCTAGGATGAAAGTGGGAGGAGGACGTTTGGAGCAGTGTTTACCCTCCTTCTGGAAAATGGCCTCGAGCTGCGGTTTGAAATAAGAGATGCTCTTTAAGGATTAGTTGTATTTTCAAAAACCACATCAAACGGAAAACCCAGAACCACAGAAACTCTGGGCATGGCCTTGAGTCGGAAGATGTCGCAATGGTGTGAACCAGCAGTGACCTGCCGGGAGGTGCCCGGGGGTCCGGTCTCACCTGAGTCAGCCAGAGAAATGACACCCTGATAGAAAAGGATCAGCCCAGTTCCTGAGTCTAGGAGTGCCCCAGACTCAGACGGCTCTCACAAGTACCCTTCTGGGAGGTGGGCCTGTCCCAGAGTGGGCTAGCGTGAGTCTTGGCACCTGGGCTTGGAGTCCTTCCCTGGTGCTGATGGGGTTTAGGGGAGCTGTGACTGTGTTAGATGTGACTGTGTTTCTCCTTTATCAGGAGGTTCTGTAGGGACAGGCCATCTTACAGTCTGATGGTGAAATCCAGTTGGCTGAGCACTTGCCCTACCAAAGGGAGTTCTTTCTGGGCGGTGGGGGGCAGCCTCAGAGATCAAGATGGGGGCCTGGAGGCAGCTGAAGTCCAGGGGTCTGTCCAGTGCCATGGCCACGAAGAGGTCTGGGGGGTGACTTTGCAGGTTGACACTGTCCTCACTTAAATGACGTGGTTCCAGGGCTGTTTCTTATCTTCCCCATCCCCCTTCCCAGGGAGGCCACTAGTCACCTTGCTCGTCTCTCAGCCTTTGGGGTCTCAGAGAATTTTGCTTGCAGTTCCACCTCCACACTCTGATCACTTGGAGGAAAATCAAACGAGCCCCCCAAAGTGCTCTGCATAGGGAGGATATGAGTATTCACAGCCCCTGGATCCAGCGTGGGCAGGAGGTCTCTCTCTGCTGGTTCTGGCCCGCCCTGTCCGGTTGAAGCAAGTTGAGACAGCCAGGTGGGTGGGGCTCTGCCTGTATGAGATCCAGATGGGGGGTGCTGGCAGGGAAGAGGGGACACGGAGGGGGGCGAGCGCTGAGAAGGAGGTGGGCCAGAGGATCGTAAAATGCTTTGCTGTGAGTCATGAATGAGACCGCCCTTTGCCATTTCCCCAGTAATGGCCCTGAGGGTTTCGGTCGCTGTTGTCAGCCTGACTCGTCCTTGAAGAGGAGGGCCAGCAGGCGTGCTGCGTGCTGTGCGGGGGCCTCACGAGGTGGCCCTCGTTCCCCAGCTGCCTGGCCACCTGCCTGCTGTGCCCTGTGGACCCTTGGGCAGTAGCACCTGACTGTCAGCGGAGGCCCCTCAGGTCATGCGATGTGTACAACGAGATTTTAAAAACACTGTTTAACCCAGGCTGCCTTCTTCTTCTCCCCTCACTCCACACCTTCCCTACCTCTTCTTCTTCCTCCTTGTCCTCTTTTTTCTTCCTTCTCTCTCTCTCTCAATTGTGGTAAAATATACTGAACATGAGTGGTCTATTTCTAACCATTTCTCAGTGCACAGTTGGGTGGTATTGATTACACTCACGTTGTCCAGTTACCACCACCATCCACCTCCAGACTCTTGTCATCTTCCAAAACTGAAGTCTGAGGTTGCACAACCTCTCCCACCCCTCCCCCAGCCATTGGTAAGTAACCCCACCTGACCTCCCATCTCTGTGGACTTGACCACTCTAGGTCCCTCATGTGAGTAGAGACATGAAGTTTTTGTCTTTTGGGACTGGCTTACCTCATTTATCATAAAGTCCTTGAGGTTCATCCCTGCTATAGCAGGTGTCAGAATGTCCTTCTCATTTGGGCTGGATAATTTTACACGTATGCACAGACCACATTCTATTTACCCGTTCACCTGTTGGTGGACACCTAGGTGGTTCCTACTCTGTGGCTACTGTGGATAGAGCTGCTGTGAACATGGGTGAGCAAATATCTGGTTGAGTCCCCGCTTTCAGTGGTTTTGAGGATAAATACCCAGAAGTGAAATAATTGGATTATATAGTAATTCTATTTTTCATATTGTGAAAAGATGTCATACTGTACTCCATAGTGGTGACTACACCACTTTACACTCCTACCAACAGTGAACAAGCATTCTAATTCCTCCATATCTTGGCTAAAACCTGTTCTTGTCTGTTCTTGTTTATCTCTAGGACAGTAGCCATCCTTATGGATGTGAGATGGCATTTCAGCATGTCCTACTCTCTTTTGACAGAAAGTTAGATCACACTGCTTCTCTGCTCACAGCCCTCTAAACAGCACCAGCTGCAGTCTTCCTCACAGGCCCCTGGGCTCTGAGGGGGTCCTCTGGGGCCTCTGGCCTCGTTTCCTTGTGGCCCACACTTTCTCAGACCGACCCTGGGACCCGATGTCCTCCCTGTGAGACTCCCTTCTTCTCCAGCCTCCCCTGGACCCAACTATTCTGCTCTGCTGGGTTGAGGGAAGTCAAAGGAGCCTAGATTTCAGTTTCAGTTGCTGAGACCTCTGCCTCTCCAAGTCAGCTCTGCAGAGACAACTTGTCCATTTTTCCTGCAAAGACAGCAGCCTCTCACCTGGACATGCGATGCCTCACCCAGTCTCTAGATCCCTCACCCTGTCACTGGATCCACTCACTTGGTCAGTGGATGCCTCACCCAGTCAGTGGATCTCCCAGCTGGTCATTGGATTCCCCACCCAGTCACTGGATCCCTCATCTGGTCACTGGCTGCCTCCTTCACCCTATTTTTCACCACTGGAGAGCCACCCCCTGGACTTGGGGTGCCTGCTGACGCCCTTGTTTGCCGTCCAGCTTCAGGAGGTGTCTGCACAGGGGAGGCGCGGGTCTGCTCTGCTCTGTAAATTGGCAGCATCCAGGCCACCATGGTCAACCAGCAGGCGCTCAGTAGTTGCCAAATGAGTGAAAGAAAGCAACTTTGCTGAGCCAGAGACTGATTTCATAGACTTCTGAGTTTCTAGGTACTGACTTGTGAGGAGGTTTTTCTAAATTCTAATTTTTAATGAATTCTCCTGGATTTTCTGGTATGTAATCATATCATCTACAAGCAGGGACCATTCTGCTCTATCCCCCTCTTCTTCATCTGTTTACATCTCCGGTGTAATTCTGGACACCAGGGTGGCAGGGCCTCGCTTGCTTGGCTCCTTCCTCCAGGTGTACATCCGATCATATCAAGGATGTGCCACCTGTTCCGATTCTACTTAGAAGTTTTGGTTACATCAAAAAGGAGGCATAACACCCTGAAACACCTCTTTGGCATCTCATGGGCTGACGGTTTCTCTGGGCTTCTTGATGTAGGGGTTATGTTAATGGGTTTCCTAGAACTGGTCCATCTTTGCACCTTTACCTTTCAGCCTCCAAATCACTCTGTGGTGGATGCTGGAGGCAGGGCCCCTCCTCTCCAGGAGCCGAGAAACCCCCACCCCCCCGCAGCCTCACAGGCTTCCCAGGGAGGACTCAGGATGGCTTCTTGCTTCTGAATCAAACAAATGAAGAATGTGATTCAATTAGAGGCTGCACAGTATAAACCCAGATGGATTTATATTCAGCCAGGCAGACATGTGGGGTGAGGGGAACTTCCTTCACTGCGGGGTGGGAAGCTGGCTTTGAAGTCCGGGGCTGGGCCCCCCGCACTGTCGTCACCTCCCGCAGATGCCCCCCAGATGGTTCCCACCAGATATTTCAGGCTTCAGTGGAGAACAAAGCTCCCAAATGTTCATCTGGAAGCCCCTGGCTCTTTGCTATGCTGCCCGCAAGGACAGAAGCTGTTGTCCCCATTTCTTCGCTTCTGAGTGGGTTGACAGCACCTCCAAGCCCACAAAGTGACTCTGAAGAATAGATAAAATTGATGAGGAGGTGAATGTACTGAATCTGTGTCTCCAAACCAGTCTCTAGAGAGCATTGAACAGAGAAACAAGATCCCCTTTGTTATAATTCTCTATGGCTTCCCCTGGGCAGGAAGATAAGCCGGGAGGAGGATGCTGTATGATTTCTTGGTTGAGAAGGATGGACGTGTGTGGGACCAAGCTCATCGGGAGGGATCGCCTGCCGCCCTGCAGCCCACCCAGCACTGAGCTGTCCTGTCTGCACACTGGTCCCTGCATCCGCTCTGCTCCTGGGTGGGTACTAAATACTGGTCCCCGCGTCTCCTCAGCTCCTGGTGGGTGCTGGCTGTCCAATAAGGCTGCTGTGTTCAGAGCAGGGAGCCAGGGGTCTAGATCACTGCTCTTCCAGGACAGGGACAGAGCAGACTGTGTCTTTCTCTCCCAGACCTGCATCTTTGGGACATTCATCATGTCCTCTCTTTTGCTTGGGTCTGGTCTTTTTCTTTTCTTCTTCTTTAACTATTGAACCTACTTTGTATTTATTCTAGGATTGAGCAAAAGAGCAAATATGTTGTAGGTAACGAGAACCATGTTTCTCACAGTTGGAAAAGATGTGAATAAGCTGAGGGGTTGGCTGGAGCAGGCCCTGCAGTGCGGGGTTGGCTTCTGAGATCTGAGAACAAAGTCACATCTTTGGTATACAGGCACAAAGTTAGATACTTGTGGGCAGAAACTTGGTAGGTGACATAGAATTCACTGCACACAAGGTTGGACTATTTAACAAAAGCAGCTGGGACAGATGGTTATCCATATGAAAACAAATAAAAATCATGGCCTGTTTCATATGTAACAAAAATGAATTTCAGTTAACACTTAAATGTGAATTTAAAAAAAAATTGGAAAAGATTATAACAGCACATCGTTATGTCCTTTGGAGAGAAATTTTTTTTTTTTAAATCAAAACACAGAAAAACACAAGCAATCTATTAAAAAGTGGCTCAGCTGGTAAGCAATCTGCCTGCAATACGGGAGACCTGGGTTTGATCCCTGTGTTGGGAGGATCCCCTGGAGAAGGGAAAGGCTCCCCACTCTAGCATTCTGGCCTGGAGAATTCCATGGACTGTGTAGACCATGGGGTTGCAAAGAGTCGGACACGACTGAGCGACTTTCAGGGCTTCCCTGATAGCTCAGTTGGTAAAAAATCCGCCTGCAATACAGGAGACCCCAGTTCGGTTCCTGGGTCGGGAAGATCACCTGGAGAAGCCAGAGGCTACCTGCTCCAGTATTCTTGGGCTTTCCTTGTGGCTCAGCTGGTAAAGAATCCACCTGCAATATGGGAGACCCTGGTTTGATCCCAGGGTTGGGAAGATCCCTTGGAGAAGGGAAAGACTACCCACTCCAGTATTCTGGCCTGGAGAATTCCATGGACTGCATAGTCCATGGGATTGCAAAGAGTCGGACACGACTAAGTGACTTTCACAATACATTTGATCCCAATAAAATGAGAAATTTGAATTATCAAAAGACACTAAAAAAATGAAAATAAAGTTACAGCCTGGAAGAAAATGACTGTGACACACTGAAGTAGCTAAGGACAAGCATCCAGCATGTGTAGAAACCACTGGGTCTGACCATCCTAGGAGGACAGTGTGTTCCACAGGACAGCTTGTGTCAGGTGGGAGCTGCTCTGGGAGGGAAGAGGGGAGGTCAGGTGGTGGGGGATTGATGACTGGTTGTGGGCGGCAGAGCTTACAATAGTAAGAAAGCCAGGGCAAGTCCAGGGCCTGCAGAGCGCTTAGATGATGAGGCTTCTGAACCGCAGCCTGGCCGGCGTGGGAGGCAAGAGGTGGGGGGGGGGGAGCGGGGAGGGGGCCAGGCCCTGAGGGGGTCCTGAAACAGTCTTTAAGGGACAACAAGTCAGGAGACTGCTCTCCAGGGAAAGGGACCTTCCTAGATGAGCAGAAACGGAAAGTCTTCTTGAAACATCATTTGGACTTGGGTCTTTGTATTCCTTTGCTCCCTTTAACTGAAAGAGTTATTAGGTTTCTGAAAAGGAAGAAGAAATTCGCTCAAATGTGTATTGTTTTTTCCTATTAATTATGCTTTTCTAAAAGTTAAAGCATCTTGACCTGGCCTCAGATTCCCAACCACCTCCCCCCACCCCCCATCTTGCCCGCTTCCTCCCCTTCCCCCCTAGAAGGCCAGCTGCTGCAACCAGGGGTCTGCTTGGTGGGGGCAGAGCAGGGGGAGGGTGGAGCCTGTGGATACCACTTTTCTCATTGGGGGTTTTTTTTTTGTTGCTTAGATGGTAAAGAATCTGCCTGCAATGCAGGAGACACAGGTTGAGTCCCTGGGTTGGGAAGGTCTCCTGGAGAAGGGAATGGCTACCTACTCCAGTATTTTTCCCTGGAGAATTCCATGGACAGAGGAGCCTGCTGGGCTACAGTCCATGGGTTCGCAAAGAGTTGGACACAACAGAGTGACTAACACTGCTTTATAAAGATTAGGAGAAACAAATAATTTCCTTTAAAAAATTGGTTCTGTGGCTTGTTTTCTTCTCTAGACCTTTGGAAAAAAATTCAGTGGTACTGTGTGAAGGGGAAAAAAAAGTTAATAAAACTCTTCCCAGCTTTCATTATTTTTATATCCAGGAGGGAGTGGAAAAATCAGCTTTTCAGGATCACTGACCCTGTGGCAGTTTGGGCGTGCTCCTGTCTGTGTTTAGAAAGCCTGTCAAGACTGATTGAATTATCTAATTAAAAGAATGGCCACAAAGGGCCTGTTTACTTTGGCCCAGGCAAGGTCAGCCCAGCCAGCCCCTCCCCAGTCCTGCCTGTCCTCCCTGTCCTGCGAGGGTCTCTTCCCCTCAGGCCCCCCAAAGGACTCAGCTCTGAATAAACATGTGAGGGTGGGACCCACATCCACTGATGGGGTTAGGACTCACTCCAGTGGGGTGGAGGCAGTGCTCTAGGTCACTGGGACCTTGTACTTGTCAGGATCTATTCACTGCAGAGAGGCACCCTGTGAAAAATGGAGACAATCATGACATTTATTATTTATTTATTTATTTACTTATTTTTAAATTTTTAGTTGAAGTATCATTGATTTATAATGTGTTAATTACTGATAAACAGCACAGTGACTCAGTTATACATACATATACATACACCTTTTTTTTTTTTTAATTGGGGTATTATTGCTTTATAATGTCATGTTAAGTGAAAAAGCTAGCTTAAACTCAACATTCAAAAAACTAAGATCATGGCATCTGGCTCCATCACTTCATGGCAAATAGATGGGGAAAAGTGGAAATAGTGACAGATTTTATTTTCTTGGGCTCCAAAATCACTGTGGATAGTGACTGCAGACACATAATTAAAAGACGCTTGCTCCTTGGAAGAAAAGCTAGGACAAACCCAGATAACATATTAAAAAGCAGAGACATCACTTTGCTGAAAAGGTCCCTATTGTCAAAGCTATGGTTTTTCCAGTAGTCATGTATGGACGTGAGAGTTGGACCATAGAGAAGGTTGAGTGCCTAAGAATTGATGCTTCAAATTATGATGCTGCAGAAGATTCTTGAGAGTCCCTTGGAGAGCAAGGAGATCAAATCAGTCAGTCCTAAAGGAAATCAACCCTGAATATTCATTGGAAGGACTGATACTGAAGCTGAAGCTCCAATACTTTGGTCATCTGATGTGAAGAGCTGATTCATTGGAAAAGACCTTGGTGCTGGGAAAGACTGAAGGCAAAAGGAGAGGGGGGCACCAGAGAATGAGATGGTTAAATGGCATCATTGACTTAATAGACATGAGTTTAAGCAAACTCTGGGAGATAGTAAAGGACAGGGAAGCCTGGCATGCTGCAGACTATGGGGTTGCAGAGTCGGACATGACTTAGCTATTGAACAACAATAACGGAACCCAGTCTCCAGAGCCAGGCTGCTAAGAAAAGACTCCTATTGTCCCAAGCACTTTGCAGATGGAAACCTTTGGAAAACCGGGTCTTACACGCAGATGCTTGAAAAACCTCCCTCTGTGTGGCAATGGCTTATTCTTACCTCGGGCAGTCCATAGTTCATAAATAAAAGGCATGATCACTGATTCAATCAAGTAGCCTCAAAGATGAGCAGATGCAGTTGGACATGAAAATATATATTATATCGCAATGTTTGATTTTTACTCATTGCTACTAATATAAAAGTTCTGTCACTGATGGTTACTCTCAAAATTACACTGGAAGTTAATTTCATTTTGAAATAATTAAGGGTGGTTTTATATAATATCTCTTAAAGTGTTGGAGGGCAGGGAGAATGAATTAAAACAAACAACACCTGGAAATATTCAGGTTGGTCTAAATGATCAGAAAGATGGAGCAGCATTGGTTCCTTTGGTCTAAAGCCACACAGATATGTGCAGTTTCTGAGGATTAAGAAATACAAATCCATACACTCCACAAATTCCACTGAGGTTGAACCTCACCTAATAAATAGACATAAGGCTTTTAAAACTGATGCTCGGACATTCCAGCTACATGTGATAAACCCTCACTGCCCATGGCTGTCCGAGTCTAGTGGGCATTAAGGGAAAAGCCCCGCCTGCTTGGGTTGCCCCGTCAGAAAATCCATCTTACCCACAATGAAGGGAGGCAGCCCCCCCCAACAAAATCTTCCCTCCTTTTAGTGAGGCCTTGAAACAACTGCCCCCTGGAGAGCAGCACAGTAAGGCCCTGATGGCCTGGGAGGACTCAGACCTTCCTGGTCTGAGGGGAGAGTTTAAGCGGATAAGACTCTCAACTCCTGACCCCCATTATCACTCACTGTCTTGCTGTGAGTCCACGCACAGCCAGCCTGGAGTGTTCCCAGGTGGGAATCTGCTTCCCTAACCCCACCCCTGCAACCCCTCCTCCTGCCCCCCTGCTCCCCTCCCCCCTCCCATCACCCCTCTTGCTCCCTTCCCCCCTCCCCTCCCCTCTCCTGCCATCCCCCTCCTCCTGCCCACCCTTGCTCCCATCTCCCCTCCCATCCCCCCTCCTTCCATCCCCCTCCTCCTGCCCCCCTCCCCCTCCCATCTGCCCTCCTGCCATCCCTCTCCTCCTGCCCCCCATCCCCCCTCCTGTCCCCTCTCCTGCCATCCCCCTCCTCTTGCCCTCCCCATCCCTCTCCTCCCGTCCCCTCACTCTCTCAGGCCTTTCTGGTGGGATGAAGCTCTGCTTAGGACATGCAGGGGCCATGTAGTGACCCAAGCAGATGTCCCCAGGCCACTTGCATGAGGTTGGGGGGGGTGGAGATGGGAGGAGAGTGTGGGCCAGGGCACCGCAGGGGACATGGCTGGGATGAGGAGCAAAGCCTGCAGAGACTGGAGCAGGACTGGGCAGGGGGCCTGCCCCTCTGGGCTTCTCGGTCATGGCATGCGGTGACCGGCCTCTGTGGTCCTGGAGAACAGGGACCTCAGCTCCAGCAGTGAGTGCCCTGGGGATCTCAGGGAATCGTTTTCCCTCCGCAGGACTCAGGCTCCTTCTCTGTCAACAGATGGAACAGAACCTATAACCTTCGAGGTTTCTGCCCCTCTGTGTACCCTATCCTGACTCAGGCCAACCTGTAGAGCCTCCTTCCTTGGTTTCTTACTCAAGGAGGGGGGGAGGGTGGGCCCGGACTTACACGTACAGCTGCACAGTCTAACTGCGCATGGAAGCCTGGATTCTGGATGCAGTTAGTGTGCAACCATGGCATGAGGGGCCAGGTGGTCCTGGGACCATGTGGAGCTGTAATCCTCATGCCTCTTTGGAGCAGCTTCATTCATCAACGCTCAGTCTGCAGTCCCTGCTAATCCTTAAATTCTGACTCACCTGGGCTGAGACCTTTCTTCTTTGGATGGGGAATTTCCATTTGTTTAAGCGGTTGCCTCTCAATATTTTGGTGCTTAACTTTTGAGGATTTTTCTGCTTTTAGGAAAAGCAGAAAAATCCTCTTTATGAGCTTAACTCTTCTGGGAAAGATCAGAGTTACCACCTATGCTGGGGGAATGTCAGGTCCACCTCTGATCACAAAAAGCCACCACCATTGCTGGGGAAAATTAGTGTGAAATGTCCCACCTCCCCACTTGCCTGCCCTGACTGTGCACGGAGGGCAAAAGTTACAGCGGAAACCACAATATTGCCTCTAGTGATAGAACATCTGGGCTTTGTCTTCCGACAGCATTTATTACTGTCTTGGGATTTGGTGTGCTGATTTTTGCCCAGCAAACGGTGTCATGGTTGTGAGCGAGGTAACAGGTAAGGCTGTGGGGTCATCGCTCGCCTCCCCACCACCCTCCACCTGGACCTCCTGGAACCTCAGTCAGTGCAGCCGGAGCAGGTAGGACGTGGTCACCCTCCTCTGCTAGTTTCGAGCATCTTGGATGAGCTTTGAGCTTTCCTCACTGGATTGTCAGCTCCTTTGGATTTTCAGCCTGTCCCATCATGCACAGTATATAAACTCTCATCCTGCCCCCCAGCGCGGGGTGGGGGGCTGTGGATCACGAGCAGGACCGCCAGCTCACTTTGCAGAGCCCTCATTGTCTCATTTATAAAATAAGGGTAACATCAGTCTCCTGGGGTTAATGTGAGGGTCCAATGGGGGCTGTCCTGCACATCAGAGGCACATCCTCTCTATCAGAGAGGGTGCGGTTTGCCAGGAAGCAGAGCTGGGTCCCCAGGGCTCAGGGGTCCCTCTGCTCACCTTGTCTGGTGTCTCAGAAGGAAGGCTCAGGTAAAAAGTTCAGGGACCAGGACTGGCTGCCATTTTCCCCCAACCTTGACTAGGATGGGGTTGCTGACAGCCAGCATGACGCAGTGGCCAGAGCGATGTGGACTCCGCAGTGGGCGGCCCTGTGAACCATCTACTCCTTCGTCCCCCACCACAGTGGCTCATCACCCTGCACATTGCACCTCGGTGGGTGTGGGGATCTCCTGGTGGACCATGTGTTCCCTTACTCAAGCTATCAACAGGGAGCGAATCAAGTCAGCAAGTTTCAGCCCAAACCCTCCCCTAGTTCTCTTGCTCATGACCTGTGTCTAACCGTGCAAGGCTTTTTGCATTCAGTCATGGATACTGGAGATGGGAAAGACTTTCAACTTTGGTCAGTTTACACACAAAGGAAATGAAGTCCAGAGAGGTTGGACCACTTGCCTACGGTCACACAGTGTGTTACTTACAGAACTGAGATTGGACCCTTTTGGCTTTCAGCCAGTCTCTCCCACTTCTCTGTGCTTCTGGATCAAGTGATGTGCACAGTGAGGATAATTTAGGATTGAATATATCCTGTGCGCAGTTTGTCAGCACTGCTGTAGGCAATAAGGTGTGCGGTGCAGAGCGGGTACAGAGGCTCAGGGATTCTGAGTCCCACCCCTGCCTGCCCACCAGCTGGGCTCCCGGGCCAGTCACTCTGCCTTTCTGGGCCCCATTTTTCGTTTTAAAATAAAAAAATTTGGATTCTAAGGCCTCTTCCAGCTTCAGAAATTGGAATCTGTTCCTAAATTGGCTTGTGATTTAAAGGTGTTACCTGATGAACACTGGGTCTTTCTGGAGAAGGGTTGTTACTCACAGAAGAGGTTGCTCTGATAATTTCAGATTTCCCATGTCAGTCTGTTTGGAGGTGAGCTGGTTCTCTGAGGCTGTACAGCCTTGGACCACAGAAGCAGAGGGCACTGGCAGCATCTACACGGAGGCCCATGATGTGCGTCCCAAGCAGAATGGCCTGTGGCCTTGCCCAGGAGCCTGGCACCCCCTCATCCATGCCGGGCCCCCGGGGCAGAAGGAAGAGATGCTGGGGCCTGAAAGGACAGTGACCGTAAACACAGGCCCTTGCCCTGCAGGAAGGGTCCCCCCACCTTCAGCTCCTACCTCCGTCCACCTCCCCCACAGACCGGCCAACGCCCCAGGGCTTCTCACTGTCCACAGGCTGAGAGAAGGCTCATGAGCGTGGACAGGCCAAAATGAGGCCCACGCGGTCATCCATGTTCAGCAAGGGAGCGGTCTTATGAATAATTCAGGGCTGCTACAGATCCACGCAGCTTCCGCACATCGCCTGCTTACAGCGAGTGCTCCATAGATGTTTAGTGAATGACTGAATAAATTAACATAAAAATGAGTATTCTGCAACGGGTTTTGGTATTTCTATTTGCACATGTGTTTGTTGAATGGTCTGAGGATCCACAGCCGCCCTCATAAAATGGTGAAGGCACGCACGGCCCAGAGACCACGCCCACCAGAGCTTACATGGCTCCCTGCTCTTCACCTGGCAGCAGCGACTGGGGGCCTGAGCCCTTTGCCTGAAGCCCAGCAGCTTAGAGCCCCGAGGCTCCTGACACACATACTCTATGCTGAATCTGGGTGGTTCCACACTCATTCTGGGTTGTGACTGTCTCCGCTGGCCTTGGTCAGAACTGCAGATGGCATGGCCCCGGTGACGCTCACACCCTCCTTCCTGGGACCTGCGACCACACCATGTGTCATGTTTGCAGACGGTTACTCACCAGGGTTCTTGGCTTCCTTAATCATTGGGATTCCATCAGAGACCTGACAAGAAATTTAGGCCAGTCTTTACCAGAGCCCTGGCTATGGGGCTTTCCTGGTGGCTCAGATGGTGAAGAACCTGCCTGCAATGCAGGAGACCTGGGTTCAATCCCTGGGTCAGGAAGATCCCCTGGAGGAGGGAATGGCAACCATTCTGGTATTCTTGCCTGGAGAATCCCATGGACAGAGGAGCCTGGCGGCTGTAGTCCATGGGGACACAAAGAGTCAGACCCGACTGAACACACACACACAAGATACAGAGCTACTAGCCCACATTCAGCAAAGTCTTGGGAGATGCCGCTGGAAAATTACTTTGGGAAATATACAGTCAAGATATCTCATGGCATGTTAAAAGAAAAATCTTAATACCAAAGCAAAGCAAAAAAAAAAAAAAAAAATGGCATCTGTATATCCATCAGCTACACAGACGAGGAGATTGGAATTTTAGCTGGAGTCTGGAGGGAGGGGATTTCCTTCAATGTCACTTCCTTCTCCCCGGAATTTAAATGTAGAAACTGTTCAGAGAACAGCTGAGTTGGGGTGAGACAGGAATACTGAATCTCCAGCAGGCTCAGAGCCCACGCTGCCATCCAGTTCTGGCTCTGCCCTGCTCAGCTATGTGGCTTTGAGCAAGTGACTTAACCTCTCTGTGCTTCAGTGTCCTTGTTCTCAAGTGTTGTTATGAAGATGGAAGGGATTTAAATATATCCATATGTATTGTTGGAGAAGGAAATGGCAACCCACTCCAGTATTCTTGGCTGGAGAATCCCATGGACAGAGGAGCCTGGCAGGCTATAGCCCATGGAGTGGCAGACAGAGGAGCCTGGTGGGCTACAGCCCATGGGTGGCAAAGAGTCGGACACAACTGAGCATGCATACATGCATATGTAACATGTTCAGAGTTTTGCCTGGAACAAGGCAAGTGTGTTGTGTATGTGTGGGCTGTTCCTGTAGGGTCGTATGTAACAGGGCCTTCACACTGACTGGGTGATGCTGACTTCCCAACAGTCCTCTCCATCAAACGAGCCGGCAGGACCGGGTTGGGGGTGAACCCTGGGACCCGCTTTCTTACCTGAGGCTCTCTGTCTGGTAACTTCCACCTGACTCAGCCCTTCTCGGGTCTCTCTGGAGTCTGTGGGCAGTGAAATTCTTTGAGCAGGTGAGGCCATCGCCTTCTTTCTCATGAACCAGGATTGCTGTTACAGATGGATAGACTTTAAAAAAAATACACCTGCATTTAGTGCTCAGTATTTAAAAATTATGCCAATTGCTTTAGTGGCTCAAGATCAGCCAAAGACAAAAGGGGGAAAAATTTGCCTTTCAACAGAGTGATCCAAAAAGCTGAAATTCCCCTTGCCCCACCCTGCACCCATAGGCTTATTTATGGCTTTCTTTTCGGAATTCCTTCCTTTGGTGGTGAAGACAGGCACGGTGCCTTTGAAGTGGGCCAGACATGTTTTCTGCACGTGTGAGCGGCTGTGGTCTCTGCAGGCCTGGTGCAGATAAACCGGTTCCCCTACGGTTTCCAGCCATTGGTGAAGGATCCACGTCCTGCAGGACTGTGCAAACGATTTGATCATGGCGGACAAATAAGGGGGTTTCACATGCAGCCCCTCAGTCCCTGGGAGCGCTGGCCTTCAGGCTGCTGCCGGCTCTGTGGTCCAGGACCCGCTGCACTGGCCCGCAGGCTCAGCAGACAGGCTCTCCGTCCTGTCTGCGCCAAAGTGGCTGCCATGTCAGAAGCTGCTCTGCATCAGTTCCATGTGGAGGAAGCAAGTCCCACAGCACAGAGGAAGGAGCACAGGGGCGGGGTCCCCACGTGTCAGCCTAGGTCCCAAACAGAGTGTCCACCTCGGGATTCCGTTCCCATCGCGGTGATGGGTTGGTCCTCCTGAACTTTTGGCCTTTCCTTTCCTGCTCAGAGCAGAACCTATGATTCTGTAATTACATGTCAATTAATGTGACAACTCACGGACCAAGTACAACCAACATGCAGGAGGCCCTTGGTAAACTTTGCTGCTGTGACTCTCATGATCACATGTGGCTTTAAACAGGGATTTCAAAGGAGTTCCCTGGTGGCCTATTGGTTAGGATCCAGACTCTCACTGCTTCAGTCTGTGGTCAGGAAACTGAGATCCTCCAAGCCACGGCCAAAAAGACTCAGAAAACCATGTTCAGAGAAAAACAGCCTCTGAGATGGCATCAGTGACTCTCCTCTATGCAGTCTTGTCCAGGACTTTTCCTTTCTCTGAGTTAATATTCCTAACACTCTCCCGTCTGCACCCACTGAGGCCCCCATATCATGTCTCTCCTTCCCTACAAAGTCAATATCCAAGAAGTTGGCTTGGCTGACATTTCCTAACTTTCCTTTAACTACCGACCCTCCACTGCAGTGTCTGCCACTAGCAGCCACTGGAACCGTGGCTTCTTCCCACAGCCATACCCTTGGGAAGCACCTTGGCGCCTCTACTGCTCCGGGTCATGTCGCCCCGCGGCTCTGTCTGCCCTGACCACTGTGATGTCCAGAAGGGTGGCCCCTGGACAGACAGTTATGCATTGTTCATTTAATTATGTAGCACTTAAATTTAAAGCAGCTATCAAAAAACTGTTCAGTATGACTGCACCACCTGGGTGTGCGTATCTAGTGTTTTCAATTGGAAAGGGTATGAAATCTAAACACAGAGCAAGAATTTCTGATGAAAATTCAGCATCTGAAGGGAGATGTGCTGAAGGGTAAAACACACACCAGGTTTCTGCGATCTGTTTCGAAAAGAAGATCGTAAAATCTCCCAGTACAGTTTATATGGATTACATTTTGAGATCATAATATTTTGGCTGTGTGGGATTAAACACAATTTATTATTAACATTTATTTCACCTGTTTGACTTTCTTTTTAATGTGGCTACTAAGTAGAACCTTTGTGGTTGGCATTTTATTTTGAGAACTTTTAAGATCTAATCTCTTGTTGTTTAGTTGCGAAGTTGTGTCTGACTCTTTGGGACCCCAGGGACTAGCCTGCCCATCTCCTCTGTCCGTGGGATTCTCCAGACAGGAATACTGGAGTGGGTTGCCATGCCCTTCTCCAGGGGATCTTCCCCACTACCAGGGATTAAACCTGAAACTCTTATGTCTCTTGCATTGGCAGGTGGGTTCTTTACCACTAGGAAGCCCCTTGTATTAATTAAATACAAACAATTAATATATTCTATTGAAATTTAAAACCATGACAGTAAAATTGTTCTGGTGAATATCAAACTTGTACGAAAGTCCTGTCAACCAGATGTGGAATTTTGCTGGCATTTCCTGGGATAACGAGACTCCTGGATTCTCCTCCCCTCACAATGGAGCTTCTGCTCCATCCATCAGAATGGCCTGGACACTCCAATCAACTAAGGAAATAATCAGCACCATGCTCTCAGGGGATCTGTTGATTTCTGGTCCATTTGTTATTCATAACAGATCAGATGGTTTCCACCCATCTGGACAGGTTTTATTCATCAGTGTGTGTGTCACACGTGTGCGCAGAAAAAAGACTTGCCAGGTTTCATTAAGCAGAGTCTTCAAGGAGCACATGAGATGTTTTGTTTCTTTTAGGAGAAAACCTGGTGAGCACCGCCTTTGATCTGGGCACGAGATTAGTGGGGAGTCAGATGGAGCAACGTTCCGATGTCACAGGTGAAATCGCTGAGGCCGGGCTGCCCAGGAGTGACGTTAGTTCAATAACCTAAAGCCACATGCAGGAAGAGGGAAAGGCCTTCGCATTGAAAGCCTGTCCATGGTTTGCTGGACCAACGACAGGAGGTGAATTTCAGTTTGTCAATTTTGTAAGTGTGCTTTGGGGCAAGACTCGGTGACTAGGCAAGAAACAAGCATTATTTTACTCATGTACATGTCTCTGAAAAATTCCCTGAAGTTGGTATGAAAGAGGACAAGATAGTGTTAAAGAAGTCATTCAAAACAGGCCATGGTGCCCAGACCTGGACCTTAACCCGGGGAGGCATCAACTCTCCTTCAACCAGGGAATTCTTTCAGGCTGTGTCTGAGGGGATAACTGTGGACAGACAGGTCCCAGGGGTGATGGGTGACCAACCATAAGTGTGTTTCACTGAAGGAGCGACCCCTGTGTGACTTGAAAGGAGGCGCGAGGTGGTGGCTGTTTCCTTGCTCATCGGATGGCGTAGGTCAAGCCAGAAGCCATCACCTGCTGGCTGCCTTGTCGGGGGGCAGCTGACAGACCAGGGCAGCTCTGGGTCCCAGGCATCTCCTCATCATCAGTGTCTCCTATGGGTCACCCACGTGATCCCAGCTGGAGAGACAGTGATGCTGTCCCTGTCTGTCTCCCTGGCAGGGCCCTCTTCTCTCCCTGGGGCCCAGCCCTGCTGACCTCTGGCTGAGCACCAGCCCCAGAGATGGCTCACTGGGCTCTGGGCCCCGTCTTGCAATTAACCCCAATTTCCAATACAGCTCAAGTAGTCTGTGGCGGGAGCACACCTTTGATGTTTCTGAGAAGAGTGCTCTGGGGAGAAAGGCGGTGGGCTTTTCCCTGCCCCAGAGATAATGACAGGAGGCGAGAGTGTGCGCTGGAGGCTGGCCCAGGAACATGCCGCTGGGGTGGGTGTCTGACCTTGGTCGCCATAACTGAAGACCAGGGGGCGTCTGCCTCAAAGAACCTTGGAATCAGGTAGGCTGTCTCTCTACCATGCGTATGATGATGCTGCTCGGCAGCTCCTAACAAGAGACCAGATCTCAGAACAGTGATGGTCGAGGCAGATGACCCTGGTTCAAGCCCCAAACCCACCTGCTGCTGACAACCCTTGACCTCTGACCACCCACTTACTCACCTCAATCAAAATATGAGGGAAAGAGCAATTCTGGTGTTACAGGTTATTTGGATATTTAAGCCACATGATTTTTGCTTCAATGCCATGCACAAAGTGTTACACAAATGTTCTCTTTGTTGATGTTCTTTAAAAGGGCTTTCCTGGTGGCTCAGATGGTAAAGAATCCGCCTGCAATGCAGGAGACCTGGGTCCAGTCCTTGGGTGGGGAAGATCCCCATGGAGAAGGTAATGGCAATCCATTCCAGTATTCTTAAAATAGTAGAACAATGGGTTTACACTTATCTTTCTCTAACAATGTTGTGGAAGGAAAGACATGGATGCATTGAAAGTCAAACCACACTCAAAACAGCAGGTGAAAATCACCACCATTCCCTGGTGACCAGCCATCGAAGACACTGGGGTGGATGTCGCAGGCTTGTCTCTGCCTCATCTGAGGCAGGCCTAGCCTGGACCAGTGGGAACCTTCAGAGAGAAACAGGCAGGGACCAATATACACCGATCCTCATGTAGAAGGGAGAGAAACTCCCCAGCTCAAAGCCGGGGAAGCCAGGTCCTCAAGGCCTGCCCCACTCCCAAAGAGAAAGGGTGGGATCTATTATTTTAAAAGATATAAAGACCAAACTCAAGCAGGATCCTGCATGGAAGTTTCTACCAGGCTGTGTTTCTCAAAGACTCCTTCTCACGATCATTTTAAATCAGCTGAATTCATAAAACTTTACTGTGCGGTGCCGACCTCCACTCATTCAGAGGTGTTCTGAGCAGAGTCTGACACTTATCAGAGTGCTGTGATCTGAGGACACAGGGCAGCGCTGTGGACTTTGTTTGGTGACTGCATTTGCAGACAAGGTCCGGTGAAAATCTGTCCTGTTCTTGAAGGCCCACCTGCATGGGGTGGGAGCACTTTTACCTCTGAGGGCAGGCCCGATGGTGTCCCAGCTGGCGTGGTGATCGCAGGACAGGCTGGTCTGCACCAGGAGGGTGGGGAGAGGATGTGAGGACAGGTGGCAGAGGGTGGAAGCAATGACTCCAGAGGTTTCGGGGACAGCAGGGCCCCATGAGAGGCTCCCTGGAGCAGGCAGTCATGAGACAGGGAGGCTGCTGTTTCAGACATGTGGCCCCCTGCAAACTGGCACCCACCCCTCAGAACCACAGTTTGTGGGGCCACCAGTGTGCAGAGGCTGCTGTGGCCCCCCCCCCCCCCCCGCTGGGAGGGGTTCTGACGAGTGTGGCCTGCGGCGGGCTGGGACGTTAGACAGGTGCTGGGGGTCAGTCGAGGGGTGGAGGTGATGCAGGGGGTGGGGGGTCATTCAGGAAGGTGCTAGGGGGTCAGACAGGGGTGGGGGATGAGGCAGGGATCAGGGGGTCAGTCAGGGTGTGAGGAGTGAGGCAGGAGCTGGGGGGTCAGGCAAGGGGACTGATGCCCTGGGGAGTCGTGGGTCCTGAGGAGGCACCAGTCTCCCTTTCTGTCTCCAGTTATCCTCCTGAGGAGCTCTGCAGGGACGTCAATGCCAGTCCAGCCCGAGGAGACACTCCAGAGACCCCCACACTTTGCACATGGTAGGGTCTTCGTGGGCGTTTATCCATCTGAGCTGTTTATTCCTACGTGGTGGGTCCTATCTCAGCCCGGCCATCCCAGTGGATAGGAATTGACTCCTTGTGCCAGAAATGCTCATGGTTAACAGGTCCCCTGATCTTTTTCAGTCACTTGAGACGCTTTTCGCTTTGTAATTTAAAAAGCCCACAAGTTCAGTTTAAAGAGCCTCTCAGCTGTGCAGGCGGGAGGAGCCTGGGGACCCCACCTGCTCACAGGCTCCTTGGGAGAGTTCGGACAAGAGGTGAGAACCCACGTTCAGGGAGGCTGAGAAAGCATCTTCCTTCTCCCCGGGGCTGGGGTGGGGGGATGGGGAGTAGAGCGGGGAGCCTCGTTTCCTGGACCCCTGGTCTCCACTGCAGGTCAACATCAGCTCCTGGAGGTGACCTTGTTTCTAGTCAGGTGATTGCTGCCAGGAGCCCAGGAGCTGGCTCCCAGGTGGATGAAAGCTGGGCGGAGGGGGTGGAGGGCAGGGTGGAGGAGGGCTAGGGTGGGAGGCCTGTGAGCCCAGGCTCCCAATGTGAGCAAATATTACAGATTTGTGTGCAAATCACCGAGACCTTTTTCTTTTTTGGACTCTGAGAATTATTTTTTTCTTGATCTATTTATTTTTAATTGAAGGATAATTACAATATTGTGTTGGTTTCTGCCATACAACATCACTGAGATTTTAACTATGTGTATTTCAGCAGTTTGAGTTAAAAGGTTAGACCAGAGGCTGGGCCTGCTAGTGTGTGTCAGCCAGCAGCTGGTGTTGCCCCAGTGGGTCAGATTGTTGGATTTGGAAGTGCATGTGTGGAGATCGCTAGATCTAACCCTTCACTGTTAGATGTGGGATGACCCAGGCACAGGGAGGGGAACACATCCTCTGATACAGCGTCCCCTGACTCCCTACCCCCACGCCTGGCTTCCTCAGGGCTGTGGTCCTGCCCATGCAGGTGGCCTCCTGCCAGAGTGATCAGAGATGCCTGGCATCAGGGGGGTGCCTTTGCTGGAAGCTGAGCTGGAAGAAGTGAGGGCGGGTCAGGCCCTGCTTCCAGGGCGGAGATGGGGAGGCGAGAGCCTCTGCTTGTTCCCCTCTCTGTGGCCCCCGCCGGAAGCAGCAGGAGAGCTTTCAGCAGCCGCGGGGAAGCACACATGGGCTGGCGCTTTGTGTCCTTTCCAGGGCATTTGATTAGCTTCCTCGACTTTATATATAGTTTTCCAGGAACAGGCTGATGAGCTTCTCAACACAGGGATATTAATACCCCAAGCAAAGCACATGAAGGAAAACAGCCACCAGGGTGGGACTGTCGGGAGATGGGGAGGGGGAGGAAGAGAGGGACTCATGGCCATGGAGAGAAGGGCACCTGCTGCGGATTGCGAATGATCTGTTTTATAAGCAGCTTAGGATCCCAGGATTCTCTATAGCCCACAAGGTGACAGGAAAAGTTGCTTCTCATGATTGTATTTCATATAATGTCATAACTTTATATATTATTGTCTGATACTCAGTGGACAGGAGTTTGAGCAAACACCAGGAGATGGTGAAGGACAGGGAATCCTGGTGTGCTGCAGGTCGTGGGGTCACAAAGAGTCAGACGTGATTTAGTGACTGAACAGCAGCATCTGATACTCAGCCTATTGGGGTCAGCAGTAGTTTCCACTCCCAGGTGGCACAAGTGGTAAAGCACCCGCCTGCCAATGCAGGAGACGTAAGAGCCTCAGATTCGATCCCTGGGTTGGGAAGATCCCCCGGAGGCGGGCATGGCAACCCACTCCAGTGTTCTTGCCTGGAGAATCCCATGGACAGAGGAGCCTGGTGGGCTACCATCCATGGGGGTCGCAAAGACTTGGACATGACTGAAATGACTTAGCATGACTTAGCTCCTGCAGGTTGCTAACTCTCCATCATGGCATCGAGAGGACCTGAGATGGAGCCTCAGCTCAGCCTGTGCAGAGGCCGAGCCACCCCTGGAGGACAGGGCGCTGTTTTAGAAAGACAATCTGGAGGCAGCTCCACAGTGGGAAATCCCCGGTTCTGTGAGCATCCAGGGTTTAGAAAAAATGTGGACTTATTTCCTCTGGGAGGCATGAAGTATTGCACAACTGGAAACCTAACTAACATGGAGCAAAGGAAGACTGTCTTTTCTTAACTGAGCTTGTCAAGAAAACTGTCAAGCCTCAGCTTCGGGTAAGCGGTTTTGCTTTTATCCTGGGTGAAAACTTGAAAGTAGCAAGTGAGCTTGTTCTCAGGGACACTTCGTGTATTTGTGTGTGTGTTTGAGTTTGAGCCCCTACAAATGGGATGGGGGGTGTGGAAGCTGGATGAGGCGGGAAGGTGGGGCCCTGGCTATGCAGGGGACATGCAGGTTTGTGGGACCAGCTGGAGAGAGGAGGAAGGTCTGGGGCTGCGGGTTGGGAAGGTTTGGGTCCCACCCCCCAGGGGTCACCCTACCCTGAGAAATACTCCAATGAGGGAGCAGGAGAAGTAAGGGGGCTGTGTCTTCTGGGGTCACTGTAACTTGAGTGGCTGGGAGCCCAGGTGACGAAGGCTGGGCCGTGTGACGTGTGGTCCCTCCCCAGAAATGCACTGCCTGGAGCGCTACAGGGATGACCCAGAAGAGGTGCCCTATGTAAGTCTGGGGCCAGGATGAGGGGAGCCGGGCCCAGCAGTGCTTATGTGTGTAGGGCCAGACTCCACACATGTGGACGCAGCGTCCCGTATTCTGTATGGGAAAAAGTAGGAAGATCTTATAGAATCCTTGTGGACCAGATCGGGGACTATTGCAACGACTGGGGGTTTGAGGAGGGTCAGAGACCAGGGTCCTCTCAGGATCGAGGTGGGTGAAGGTGCCCACACCATAGAGACCACGGGGCTACAGCCAGTAAATTGGCCCACCCAGTTGCCCTCCCAGCAGGGCTGAAATGCCGCAGAATCTCAGGAGGGGAGGCGGCCCAGACGGCAGGGGTCTTGAGGGAGCCGCTGGGTGAGTCAGGGGCCGAGACACATTGCGACAGGCCGTGTTCCCTGCCCCTGCTGCCTGCATTCACCTGCTCGCAGACTGGCAGGTGTGACCTTATTCGTAATCAGGGTCAGTGCAGACGTGAGCTGAGCTCACATGGGCGCAGGGTGAGCCTGGAGTCCAGACACCATGTCCTGTCAGAGCAGGAGAGGACGTAGAGATGCGTGTGGAGGAGGCCGCCTGGCTGACCGAGGTGCAGATGGATGCCACATGACCCGAGGACCACCTGGAAGGGGCAGGAAGGGTTCCCCACTGGAGCCTTCAGAGTGGGCACCGCCCTGGCCACACTCTGATTTCTAACTTGGGGCCTCCAAGGCTGGGAGAGAGTACACCTCAGTTGTTTTAAGCCCCTGATTTGTGGTCGTTCATTCCAGCGGCCCCAGGAAATGAGACCAAGGGGTTTATAACACCCGACTCCAGCGCCCTCTTTCTAAGGTGTCAACAGATTTATATCCAGACACTCACACAAGGGGAGAGGAGTCCGGGCAGCCTCTTCCTCTCTGGAGGCTAAGGACCAAAATTCACCAAATAACGGCACCTTGGGGATTGCAGGGCTACATCAGGCCTGGTGTGAGGGGGTGCTCGCTGATGGTGGGGGTGTCTGGAGAGGAGCCAAAGTGTTGGGGCGTGACCACCACTCGGTCGCTGAGAGAGGGTCTGCAGTGAGGCGACTGTGAAGCAAGGCTGTGACTGTGAGCCCCCCTCCCCCGCCAGTCTCCCTCTTGGCCATTTCCCAGGGAGATTGTGCCCTGGGGGAGGGGGAGCTGAAACTTCGACGGGGTGGGGTGGGTATGCAAGTCTAGCTGGGACTCACGTGCCACCACAATCCATCAGCCAGGGGAGAGGGTGTTGGGGTCAGGTCCTCCCGCAGCCGGCCAGGTGTGTCTCTGAGTCTGTCCCACGTGTATGTCTAGTTCTCGACTCCATCATCTGGATGGACACACTTGGCAGAATTCCCACGTTGCTCCTCTGACACATGGAGTGACCCACAGGCTTTCGAGTGGGAAAGGCCAAGTGGAAGACTCCAGAACAGCCTCTGGGTGTCCCTGGGACTGCAGAGCTTGGGGCCACTACCAGGGATATGGAGGTCAGAGCCGTGCCTGCCGTTTTTCCCCTTACCTTGCCTGTTCTGCCCATGCAGAGGATGAGTGGGTTTGAGGAGCTACCCGTGGATCATTGTGGACCCAGTCAGATGGTGGCTCAGTGCAGTGGCTACTCCGGGTGCGTGTTCTCCGTGTCCTCCAGTGTCTGGTGGTATGCAGTCATTAGGCTGGTGGGCGCTTTTTCCTCTGTACCTGCTGCTAAGGACCACGAGAAGCAGTTTGTTTCCCAGCAGGGCTGGTGACACACCTTTGCTGAACTGACCATCTGTCCCTCCACCACTGTATGATCCATGGGGCTTGTGATGAACGGGGCTCCTGCTGGTCTCTGCACCAAGCAGGATAGTGCACTGGCCTAGAACATCATGGTAACAGATGACCTCACGCTGACCAGACTCCAGGGACAGAGCTGGAGAGAAACAACCCAGACTCGATAAGACCTGTGTGTGGCAGAGGGTGGATGTTGATCTCACAGAAACTCTGTGGACATCTTAAGGGGCCCGGCGCTCCAAAACTTGTCAGAAGGTAAGTTTTGCATCTCACACTGCCTCCGCTAAGAAGAAAACACAAAGTCCAGTGGGCTTTCTTGGAGCTTGAAGGCAGCAAATAATTCCTTTGGCCATGTCACTCTGACCCATTTGCTGAGTGACCCTTGAGGCAGCTGGTTTTGGTGGGTCTCTTGGCGAAAGAAGGTTCTGCAGCTGATGGCCATTTAACTGGAAATTTAGCAACAAGTGAGGGAGGTGGGACCCTCGGGGAAACTGATAAGATGTGTCTGCTGTCTCCAAAGGCCACGAGGCAACCCTTTTCCTATTTTATCCCCTAAGCAAATGTTCATGGAACTGGGGTTGAGCAAACAGGCTTCTAAGATGAATTTGGAGATATTTGTTATCTGGATCCCTAAACAAACAAACAGACCAGCCAGCCAACCCCAGAAGGCTGTAAGGTTCACTATGGCGTTCTAGGAGTCTTAGTTCCAGAGATTCTTAAGGCTAGAGCTTATAGAAAATTCACTGAGCACCATTAAGTCTGTCTATCTCTGTAGGGCAGGGGGACTTGTTAGTGTTTATATCATGGAGGGAGCACAGTCATGAGACCAGAAGCTCAGTGCTTTCATAAGAGCCCTGATCAAACTAGGAAATCTAAGTTCTCATCTGGGTGTTCCCAGAAGAGTCGCTTACTCACTCTCTCTAGTTCAAAACTTCCTCATCTGCAAAACAAATAGGCGGGTTCAGATCAGTGGAGAGATTAATCTCCTGATTCAGTCCCAATCAACTGGAGACCTGGGGGGGCGTGGGGACAGATGTCTGCCTGGAGCTCGTAGTTTAACGAGAACCAGCCCTTTAGACCACGATCTCTGAGGCTCAACTTTGCCAGTTTTGTGTTTGCGTTCCCATTGCCTCAGTTTTAAAGTGGAAATGCTGTAGTGTAATACCTCCGTGATGTGGGGCTCAGATGAACAGGCGTCTATCAGGTACTGAGGACCATGCCTGGCGCCTGGCCAGAGTTCAGGGAGCGTTAACCATCGGTATTAGAGTCAGCGACAGCATTGCCATCGTTTAGTCCCTGCTTCCTGTCCCCAGGTGCCATTCTGTGCTCTGATGGCAGAACCCGCTGACTGCATTTTAGAAATGCCAATTCCTGGTTCCAGAACTGGAGATTTTGGTTCCATGGATCCAGTTGGGGAACAGGGATCTGTATTTCTGGAAAGCTTTTCAGATTGATGATGACTGGAAGCCTTGTTTTGAAATCCAGGCTCTTGCCAACACATACATGTACACACACACACACATGCACACACACTCACACACCTCAGGTAAACACTCCTACATTCACATCTGTGTAATAAAGTCTATTTAAAAACAGAGTTATAATTAGAAAATTCCTGAGTCTCACAATAAAACACTTCCTTATTTGTACCCGGCCTCTTCTAAAGGGTTGTGGTGGCCGAAAGTGCCTGGGTGAGGAAGCCCTAATTACACTTCTTCATCTGACTTGCAAGAAGGCTTTGGGGAAAGACTCGCTTGGAGGAACGTAGGGGATGGCCGGCATCTGGACACTGCTGCAGGGCGATGGCACGTATCTGGCGCTTGGGACCGGTGGAACATACTCCCTCCGCCTTTCCCTCCAGATGTCGGAGGATGTGAGAGACAGCCCAGCAGTGAGCACTTGATCAGACTCTGGCTGATTAGAACCCGCAGCCCGGCAGGGCTCTCCGGCGTTCACCGCAGATGTCCAGGTGTTTCACGCTGCCCAACAGGCCTTCGGTCAAACAGGCTATGGACCTTCTCGTCCCCTGCCCCTTACACACACGTGCCTTGGAGGCTCAGAATCAAGTGTGGCAGCTGCACATGTGTGAGTGGGCATCCTGGAGTGGATATGGTGGACACTGTCTTCCATGGAACCTGAATTAAGCAAACACCCTTCACATTCCTGCTGGGCTCTGCTGCGCCTTCTCAAGGTTGCTGAAATTGAATTCAAAAGCCAAACACATGCGCTGGCTGGGCTCATAGAGCAGCTGCCAATTGCAAACACATGGCTTAGCAATGCATGAGGTGCTCGGGGTGACGTTTGGGGTTGCTGATTAAGTGGGATAATCACCAGAAACATCATTCAAATCCCTTGCCCTGTACACAGGCACACTTACAAATTTTTCTTTCTTAAAAGCACTAAGTGGAAAAAAAAAAACCTCAGATGAAAATGCTTGATGATCTTGAAGATGGAAGCTAAATTTTGGATTTGAATTCTATAGACATCAGTGGAAAATGCCACATAAAGCAGGACGCTGTGCAGTTAGCTTCTTGTAGCCTTGGGTGCAATTTCTGAAACAAGGGAGATTAAGATCCATGACCATAAAGAGTCTGATGACGGTATCTTCGGGTCACAGGCAAGAAAGAAATCCAGCAGGAGACAATTCTGTCCCATCAGTCAGGGTTACCTGTGGGTACCAGGTGCCGCCAAGCCACATGCTTGACTCAGACAACAGTCTTGGGCATAGAAGGGGCCAGAGGAGGGGGTCACAACCTTGCATCCCCTCCAGAATCCTGGGTGGAAACACTTCATTACTGGCAAGTGTCCAAGTCCTTACCTTTGCCAAGTGACTCTCTGAGGAGGTCTGGTCTTAGCAGCACGGGTGAGGATGGTATGGGTGGAGTTTGAACAAGGATGGTGGTCCCGCCACATGGAGGAAATGGAAATCTTCTGCACAGAGACCCTTAGAAAGGCTGCTGATGACCGAGCCACTTCACTGTTGGGAGTATTTCCTTTTGCTGTGTGCCGCTAAGCTAACACCCAGCTGTGGGAGGTTGTACGGGTCAGATGGGCAGAGTGTGCCCGGTGCAGTTTGGAGGGCAAACAGTTTGTGTTACCTGTGCCCACACCTTTTTTGAAATGACAGGGGTGTTGAATCCCACAGTGGGTCTGTCTGCCCAAGTTTCAGGGTTCCCAGTGAGGCCCCGGTTATCAGTGAGGGCCACTCTGAATTAAAGCAGGGCGCCACACATGAGGATTTGTGTCCTGTTATGCAGATGATTTTGTTTCATTTCTCCCCACCTCCAGGGCAATAGCAGGGTCCATGGCAGCTCCTGGTTATCCACGACAATGGGTTGAGGACGGGCTCTGGGTTTACTAGCCTGTGGTGAACTGGCCCTTGGCTTGTGTGGTTCTCCAAGAGACCTCTGCATAACCATCATCTTTTATGTTTGCTAATGTAAGATTACGCCATTGGAAAAAGACCCTGATGCTGGGAAAGATCGAGGACAAAAGGAGAAGCAGGAGGCAGAGGATGAGACAGTTGGATATCATCCACCAACTCAATAGACTGAATCTGAGCAAACTCTGGGAGATAGAGAAGGACCGGGAAGCCAAGTATGCTGCAGTCTATGGGTTTGCAGAGAGTCAGACACAACTGTTGAACAACAACAAAAGTTTTCAGACTCTTGGTATTGCCTTTAGCTTTTGAGTGAGAGCAAGCTCTGGTGTTTCAGATCATCAGATTTTCAAAGTCTGGTATCTTCTAATCACCTTGTAGTAGTGCATTTAATGATGGATTTATTGCATTTATTACAATCATGGACTGCTTCACAGTTATATCAGTAAATAGTGTTTCTCCAGTTTAAACAATTCAGAGCTCTCCTGTAACTGCTTAGCAGCTGTGAACATGCTCATCTTCCAATCTCAGCACAGCGGGTCACGTACTCAGCAGTGATAGATGGTTCTAATTGCTTTTTGCCAAGTGTTTATTTCTGCATTTACTTATGCAGTAAGCATCCAAGTGTCTCCTGTGTATATGGCCTCTGTTCCAAATGTGCCAAGCATGCCCCATCCAGTTCACACACGATCACTGCTCCCTGAGACGTGTGAGACCTCATGGTCCCAGGAGCTGTCAGATCCGGGGGGGACCCTTCATGTGCTGAGGACTTGGGCAGACTGGGTGCTGGTGGTCATCAACTTGGACTGCTTCTCTTGACCTCTGTGATATTTTGCTGTCCTTCTATCTCTCTGCTGACTCATCTCTTAAATGTCAGAATTCCTCAGAATTCAGCTCTTGGTCTCTTCGCCCAGGCTGGGCCACCTCGTCCTGTATGCCAGTGACTCTGGCATCTTTCTCTCAAGGCTGACATTACCCTGGAGACCTGCCCCCTGCCCCCACCCCCACCCCAGGGGTGTCTATCAGTCTCTGTCTGAGATTGATGTCAGCCCCCTGTGTTCCCATGTTCCACCTCCAGGAACTGTGTCTGTTTTGATCATGAGGGGGTCAGAGGTGTTCAAGATCAAACACTGAAGGTTGGTCTAATGTATTAGAGTGGATTTTCCCTGACAAGCACAAATCCCTTACCTTGAGATCTTTCTGGAGTGACTGAGAAAGGGTGGCGTTAGGGCCACTTTCTTGGCAGGCTATGGAGGGCGTTTGCCTCTCTGGGTGACCCATCCTGGGTGTCAGGGACCAGGAGAGTATGGGAACCAGTCGTATCTTGTCCTGTTCCTGGTAGCTTGTCAGGCTGGGAGTGAGTGCATTGAGAAGATGGAGATGATGGGGTTCCAGGAGGGTCCCCACCCCTTGGCCCCAGGGCAGCCGTTGCACGTGGCGTTGGCCGGACAGAGTTCCCCGGCTGTGCTATGTCCTGGGGTATGTGCCCAAATCCACGAGGCTGCTGGAAACCCTCACTCATTCGTTCATCAAATATAAGTGAAGGGGTGACCTGGCAACCCCCCCACCCCTAGATATTTACCCGAAGGAACTGAAGCAGGGGCTCCAACAGGCATGTTCACAGCAGCCAGGAGACGCAAGAAGCCCAGATGCCCACTGATGGATGGATGGATAAACAAAATACAGTATACATATGCAATAGAGGGGCTTCCCAGGCAGCTCAGTGGTAAAGAACCCACCTGCAATTCAGGAGATGAGGGTTCGATCCCTGGGTTGGGAAGACCCCCTGGAGAAGGAACTGGCAACCCACTCCAGTATTCTTTCTTGGAGAATCTCATGGACAGAGGAGCCTGATGGGCTACAGTCCATGGGGTCACAAAGAGTCAGACACGACTGAGCACGCACATATACGATGGAACAAAATTCCACAGTACACAGAAAGAAAACACAGACAGATAAACCTTAACAACATTATGCTCAGTGAAATAAACCAGAATCAAAATAACAAATAGGAAATATTCAGAAGAGGCAAATTCATAGAGACAGAAAGTAGACAGAGGTTTCCAGGGGCTGCGGGGAGAGGAGAGAGGGGAGTTGTCCTGAAGGGGGGACAGAGTTTCTGTCTGGGGTGATGAAAATTTTGGATACTCATTGTGCTGATGGTTGCACAGTACTGTGAATGTAATTAATGGTTGAAACAGCTAATTATAGAAATATTTCACCAGAATAAAAAGATGCGTAAATGGAGGGATGACATTTACCTTTATGGTTCCTAGTATGCTTCTGCACACCTGCGAGGGGGTGATCCCGGGGTAGGAGTCAGGCCTGGTGGCATCGCAGCCTCCAAGTCCAGCCCCAAGGAGGATCTGGAGGTGGGTCTCAATGCTGAGCTGTGAGAGACATCTTATTAATGATACTTGAGAGAACTTTTTATTTCCCTGGGACTCAGGTGCCAAATTGGTAAGTCCCTTTTCACTCTACAAATGTGGGAGTTTATCCCTTCTTTTCAGAGAAGGCAATGGCACCCCACTCCAGTACTCTTGCCTGGACAATCCCATGGATGGAGGAGACTGGTAGGCTGCAGTCCATGGGGTCACTAAGAATTCGACATGACTGAGCGACTTCACTTTCACTTTTCACTTTCATGCATTGGAGAAGGAAATGGCAACCCACTCCAGCGTTCTTGCCTGGAGAATCCCAGGGATGGGGGAGCCTGGTGGGCTGCCGTCTATGGGGTCGCACAGAGTTGGACACAACTGAAGCGCCTTAGCAGCAGCCGCAGCATCCCTTCTTTGCGGAGGGGGCAGAGAGGCTGGCTGTGGGCTGGGTGAGTGTTCCCTGGTGACACACTTTAGAGGGCCTGGCTGCAGGACATGGTGTGGAGGACCCAGGACGCGTGTGGAAGCTGGACGTGGAAAGTGGGGTGGAGGTGGTGGGGAGGCCTTGACTCTTGGTTCTGAGTGTGTGGAGAAGCCCAACAGGCTGAGGGTTCCTGAGCAGCGTGGATAGGGAAAGCTGACCTCCTGGGGCCAGGTGGATGCTTCCTGGGTAGGCTAGACTGTCCGGCAGCTCCCAGGAGGCCCATGTGGCCCACTTGACTTCAGTGCGGGACAGGCACTGGCATCCGCAGGTTGTAATTATGTTGGTCATGACTCTTTTCCACCCCGGGCTCTCCTTTTTCTTCTTCATTTTTCTCCCCTAAAAAAAAAAAAAATGCACACACACAGAAAAGCACTCCTCCCCGTTTCCTTCAAAGCTCTGTGGCATCTTCAGATCTGGGTACTTGAAAGCTAAGGCTGATCTTAATTTCCGATGGACGTAACGTGCGTTGGAAATTCTTTTCCACATCAAATTAAGTCTGTCTTGGACTGATTTCCTGGAAGTGTTTTTCATTAGAATAATAGTCCTCAGCTGAGAGATCAGAAGACCCGCTACCACAGAAGGGGAAACAGAAAAAGAGACAGGGTATCGTCAAGTGCGCCCCCCAGGAGGCACCCAGGGGACGTGGCCAGGGAGAAACGCTCCCATCTCCAGGCTGGACCCCGGAAAGTGGCTCTGGGTCTGGTGGGCTACCGGTAACTTCAGTGACAAAGTCTTTTTTTTTTTTTTTTACTGAAAACATAAAGAAGAGAGAAACTGAATTCAACCAGCCAACCCACCAACCGAGTAGCCAAGTTCACTGTGCACCTAACTGACTGCCCACCCATCTGAGGTGCCAGGCATCTAACCATTAACAAGACAAAGTCTTTGAATGAGAGTAAAACTCTCACGGGACTTGACTCGGGGACGAAGACAGAGCTCCCCCGTCTGTGGTGGTTTTTTTTCCTGGTGGAAACATGCCCCTCTGTGCAATGCACACATGCACACACTTGGCCTTGCCTACAAGGGTTCCAGGAGGGCGGAGGAAATCCTTGAGAAATTCTTTCCTCCTCCTCCCGTCTGAAACTTGACTTGTTTACTGCAGCCTGTTAACGGCCTTGAGAGTGTCTTTAATCCCTAGCCAGGGTCTTTAAATGTAATACATCAATAACAGGTAATTATTCACTTTGACCTCCTTGCTCTTTCCCCGTACCCTGCAGGGTGAGCCTTGGAACTTCCAAGTCCTGTAGCAGATTCTTCCCATCAAAGTGTCAGAGCTCGGAAGGTGCACATTGGGGTATTGGTGCGCTGGCTTTAATCCATCCCCCGCCCCCTCCTCTCGTTCCAGCCTCGTGGTCACTGTCGGGGGCTGGCGTTCCACCTGCAGATTTAAAGTCGGCACCTCTGCAGGCTCAGACGAACTGGCCCCGCGCACCCAGCTTGCTGCCTGGAAGGATTGTAGGCGGCTGGTTAGTTGCTCCCAGCCTGTCAGGTTGTTCCAGTTTTGTATGTTCAGGAAAATCCTGTTAAGTTCAAAACTTCCTTTTGCCCCAAACCGATCTTTCCTTTGAGAGGCCTGAACACAATAGTCCGAGGTGCTCGCTCTGAGGTTTGCTGTCTGGAGCTCCTGTGGCAAGATTCCCAAGGCGGCACAGTTTGTTTGTTCTGTGGCCAGCTCAGGGTGGGATGTCCTGGTCCCTGGCTCTGGTGAGCTGCTGGATCAGCCCTGTCCTGAGGACAGCTTTGTGCACCATCTATGGGCGAGGATGTGTCTCCCCCACGGAAGCCACGTGCACAGCCTGCCTTCCCTTCCTGACACATGGGATAGTGAAAGTGTTAGTTGTTCAGTTGTGTCTGACTCTTTGTGACCCTATGGACTGTAGCACACCAGGCACCTCCATCCGTGAAATTCTTCAGGTAAGAATACGAGAGGGGATTGTCATTTGCTTCTCCAGGGAATCTTCCCAACCCAGCAATCGAACCCAGGTCTCCTACATTGCAGGCTCATTCTTTACGATCGGGAAATCCATACATGTGGGAATAGCCACACAAATGCTCTAACTTTGTTGCTAAAGCATTGCCGTAAATGCTGCAAGCTTGGTTCTCTGTTCAAATGACATCCTTACTGCCCACCCCAGGCTCCCTTGTGTGGATGAAGGGATATCCTGGACATCAGCTGAGGCAGGGACCCTAATGCCCATAAATGCTGATCACTCAGAGGACGTGAAGTCCTAGGGTACAGAGTCCTGTCAATACTTCCTACCTGGGGCTCCTGCAGGAGTGACATCAGCAGTGAATGAGGAACTCACTGGAGGTTTAATGGTTGGCCCCACCAGGGCTTCCCTGGTGGCTCAGAAGGTAAAGCATCCTCCTGCAATGCAGGAGTCCTGGCTTCGAGCCCTGGGTCGGGAAGATCCCCTGGAGGAGGGCATGGCAACCCACTCCAGTATTCTGGCCTGGAGAATCCCCATGGACAGAGGAGCCTGGCAGGCCACAGTTCATGGGGTGGCAAAGAGTCAGACATGATTGAGCATAGCACAGCACAGAGTTAACTTGAGGGGAACAGTGAACGTATTTCCTGACACTGGAAGCAATACCTACATTTCTAGACCCAAACAATCAAAACTGCACAATTGAATCCTGTGATGTTACTCAGAGAGTTTCCGCACTTGCTAATGATAGACACTCACTTTGAAGGTAGACACAACAAGGTCTTACAGGATGTTCTGGAGTTTCAGGGGGAGCTTGTGGAAACTAACAGAGTGGAAACTTTCACTTTTAAACCTGATTTCATCCTTAACCTTGCTGGTGACCTCTGGCCTCTCACCTACTCTTTTGGTGCCTGTTTCCCCGTGATTGTGATGTCTACACCATATCAAAGGGGCCTCTACATGTCATGGAGACCTCACATGATAAGAAATATGTTTATACTGAAGAGTGCTGAGGACGTCAAACTCCGTCTCTATAGCATGTCCTTTATTTCAGTGGTCCCCAACCTTTTTGGCACCAGAGACCAGTTTCATGGAAGACAATTTTTCCATGGACTGGGAGTTGAGGGGGGATGATTCAAGTGCATTACATTTATTGTGTACTTTATTTCTATTATTATTACGTCAGCTCCATGTCACATCATCAGGCATTAGATCTGAGAGGCTGGGGACCCCTACTTTATTGTGATCAATGTGGTAAAAAGAAAAGTCACTTTTTGGATGTTATGGAGCTCCACATGCTTCTGGGCTGAAGCCCACTTTGCACAGGCTGACCATCAGCTCCCTAGCATGCCCTGTCCAGTCAAAGACAAGCAGCCCAAGAGGCACTGGGGGCATTCCATGGGAACGATGACCAGTAGTCTCTTCTGCCCATTACAGAATCTTCTGTAATTTTTTCCAGCAGAAATTAAAATAAAAGAGGATCTCCCTGGAGTGCCTGGCAGATGGTAAGTGCTCAGTAAACACTATTTATCACCATATCATTGCTGGTTTTTTTTTTTTTTTCCCAAGTCCTGGGCAGAGGAACAGCTGGTGGTTGATGTGAGGAACTCTTGGACCAAAGTCCTGACCACCATTTTTTCCTTTCCTTTGGAAACAGACAGATCAAGCCACCAACGTTCATCTCTCACAGATCAGTGCTTTTTATGTTAGGAAATCTTTTCTCTGATGTGCACACAAAAATCCTCCTTTTCCTTGATCCCTTCCAATTCTCAGTTCTCCATGGAAGGAAAATTTCTCTCTGACTCTAACTTGTAGTTAAGTGTAAGAAAAACTAATGATGTTCCTCTGTTAAGGAAAGAACAGTCTGTAAGTTTTAACTAAAATTCAAATGATTAAGTTTAGATTTAATCACCTCAGTGAATAGAAGCCAAATATCCATTGCTCTAAGTAGTTGACTACTCAAACATTGAGACAAGAATAATGTAAATTAGAAGATTTAAATATATTAATATATTTAACTTGCCTTTATATATTTATCTGTTGTTGTTCAGTTGCTAAGTCATGTCCAGCTCTTTGTGACCCCATTGACTGCAGCAGGCCAGCTTCTCTGTCCTTCACCATCTCTCAGAGTTTGCTCAAACTCATGTGCATTGAGCCAGTGATGCAATCCAACCATCTCATCCTCTGTCGTCCCCTCCTCCTCCTGCCTTCAATCTTTCCCAGCATCAGGGTCTTTTCCAATGAGTCGGCTATTCATATCAAGTGGCCAAAGTATTGGAGCTTCAGCTTCAGCATGGGTCCTTCCGATGAATATTCAGGGTTGATTTCCTTTAGGATAGACTCCTTGCAGTTCAAGGGATTCTCGAGAGTCTTCTCCAGCACCAGTTTGAAAGCATCTATTCTTTGGCCTTCAGCCTTCTTTATGGTCCTATTCTCACATATATTTATTTATTGTTAAAGTTTTTTTTTTTTTGGACCATTTTTAAAGTCTTTACTGACTTTGTTACACTATTGCTTCTGTTTTAAGTTTTGGTTTTGGCCCTGAGGCGTGTGGGATCTAGTTCCCTGGCCAGGGTTTGAACCTGCACTGCCCGCGCTGGTAGGTGGAGTCTTAACCACTGGACCACCAGGAATGTTCCAACTTACTTTTCTATATCTCTGTTATGTAAAGGCAAGCTAAGCACTCAAGCAGGTGAGACTCGCCATGCCTGCCTGAGTCCTGTGGCCAGGGTTCTGAGCTATTTCTGTATTTTGAGGTACTGCTGTTCCTGACAACTATGGTTCACAAATGACTTGTGTCCAGCCTTTCTCAGAAATCTAGCCCTGGTCATGGGGAGGCCGATCTGGAGGAGAGACGGAACTTGAGAAAGTGTGGGCTCTGTGCAGAAACCACCGCAACCAAGAGCTAACCCTGGGCTTCCCTCATCATCAGTTTATTCTGAGAGAGACTACTGTCGACCGTGATGGAAACTTCCTGCTACTAAGAGAAGTGAAGTGCTTGTCTGAGGAGCGAAACAAAGCTGACCCAGCTGGGTGGCCTGGGGCGGTATTGGCCATGGCTGATGATGGCTCAGCTTTTCACTGTCCCAGAGCAGCAGAATTGAGCCTTACCTGTGAGGTTTTTGCAACCACCTGAGAGGGTGGAGGAAAGGACTGCCTTGTTCTGTTCCAGCCTAGCTGTTGGAGGCCCATAGCCTGCCTCATTGTTCACACAGGCCAAGCCAGGGTCCCTCCCTGGTGACCTTAGGGGATGCTCTGAAACTGGGGAGATCCTAGAACAAACTGTAGGAACCTGTAGGAATGATGCATAATCATACCTTATAACATTTAAAACTTGAGATAATTAAACTGTTCATAATCCACTTGTGGTTTAGGATGTATGTCTCCTATATACATGGAAAATGTTCACTAAACATCTTCAATCAAAATCTCACACAGAAGATTCTCTGGGTCCACGTCTGAACTACAGCCCATCGCCATGTGGGTCAAGTGTGGATTTGTTTATGGGAGAGTCTGGGCTGCTGTGCATACAGGAAGCAGATGTGTGACTTGGTTTGGGGTGACTTAATGTCACCTCCTCACTGTGCTCCACTGCGTATGAAGAATCACAGGATTAATTTCTGGGTGTGGACGAGGGCCAATGGAGGGTTGCTTTATTATGTTCACTCCAGCCTCTCCCCGAGGGACAGTGTGAGCACATGCTTGCAGCAGACACCGAATGCCAAAATGCATCCAGAAGTGCCCTGGGACTCTGCCGTCTCCCAGAGAAGCTGAGACATCTCTGTATTCTTGGTGAATGGTGTTTATTTGCCGTCCCAGCTCCTCTCCTGGCCTCAGCTCCCTCTGTCTTTAGGGCTGTCCGTGTCATCCCTGCATTGGTCTGCGGTGCTGAGCACAGAGCATCTGGTCACACAACGGCTTCTGGTGCCAACACACGTTTTGTCTCCCATTGCTGTTAACTCTGCAGTAAAGAGGGGAGGTTGGTGGGGAATGTGTCCCGGGTCTTTCAGGTCTTACTTTGGTTTCATAGTCCCTGTAATCTGAGCTCCCCAAACTGAGTGCTTGAGTGATGACTGTTGGATGATGGCTTTATCCTAACTGGTTACTGGACAGTCACGTTTGGAGATGTGTTGATGCTGTGATTGAAACAGGGGTGCTCAGAAGACCCTGGGGGAGTCTTGCGTGGACAGGCTGTGCTCCTGCTGTTATGAGGTCAGCTCCATGTGATGCCTACCCCCTGCCCTGAGACCCCTGGTGCAGCTGACCTGTGGTGGGAAACCCACAGCTCTGTGTGCGTGAGCCACTGCTGCTGCCTGTCTGAAATAACCACGGCTGTCATGGGGGCGGTGGGAGAGGGTGGTCATGACAGAAGAAGGGCGGGGGCTCCCCTAGTGAGGCCTTGAGGCTACGAAAGAGGCAGACTGTCCAGAGGTTCATGGTGGCAGCTCTGACTCCACCCACCGTGGGCTGGGGGATCCGAGAGGTGCTTGGAAGGCCTCACATTCCTCTTATTTAAGAGGTGTGTGAGCACATTTCTGGTGCAGCTATTTAAAAGCGTACTCATGTCTCAGTCACCATGCTTATTAAAGGCACAAATACTTTACCTCTTAGCAAAGATGAAAATAGTTTTCACAGATTTCCTGGCAGGCAGCATCACAGCCTCGCCAACCCCTTTCATCTGCAGATTTCAGCCTCATAAAGTATTGATCTGGGAAACAGAGCTTGTTTCAGGGCCACATTCCCAAGAAACATAAAACCAGCTCCCACCCGAGGAGATCATGAATGTAAGCTAAGTTGCTCAGTCATGTCCAACTCTTTGCGACCCAATGGACTGCAGCACGTCAGGCTTCCCTGTCTGTCAGCAACTCCCAGAGCTTGCTTAAACTCATGTCCATCGAGTCAGTGATGCCATCCAACCATCTCATCCTCTGTCTCCCCCTTCTCCTGCCTTCACTCTTTCCCAGAATCAGGGTCTTTTCCAATGAGTTGGCTCTTCCCACCAGGTGGCCAGAGTACTGGTGCTTCAGCTTCAGCATCAGTCATTCCAATGAATATTAAGGGTTGATTTCCTTTAGGATTGACTGGTTTGGAAGCATCAGTTCTTCAGCTCTCAGTCTTCTTTATGGTCCAACTCACATCTGTACGTGACCTGTCATAGCTTTGATTTACATGGACTTTTGTTGGCAAAATGCTGTCTCTGCTTTTTAATACTGCTGTCTATGTTTGTCGTAGCGTCTCTTCCAAGGAGTAAGCTAAAAGCAAAAGTGTTAGCTACTCAGTTGTGTCTGATTCTTTGTGACTCCATGGACTGTAACCTACCAGGCTCCTCTGTCTCTGGGATTCTCCAGGCAAGAATACAGGAGAGGGTAGCCATTCCCTTCTTCAGGGGATCTTTCCAACCCAGGGGTCAAACCTGGGTCTCTTGCATTGCAGGCAGATTCTTTACTCTCTGAGCCATGAGGGAAGGCCTGTGATAAAAGAGACTGGGAGTCAACTCCTGGTCTGTTCATTATCATTTTTTGGGGGGTTGGGGTGTGGTGATGGTTTCTACTTCTCAGGGGTGCTCTGAGGATGCAACAGGAGTTCAGCACAGTGCTGGCCACAGAGTAGGTGCCCCCAAAACAGTCAGTCCGTTCAGTTCAGTCGCTCAGTCGTGTCCGACTCTTTGCGTCCCCATGAATCACAGCACGCCAGGCCTCCCTGTCCATCACCAACTCCTGGAGTTCACTCAGACTCACGTCCATCGAGTCAGTGATGCCATCCAGCTATCTCATCCTTTATCGTCCCCTTCTCCTCCTGCCCCCAATCCCTCCCAGCATCAGGGTCTTTTCCAATGAGTCAACTCTTCACATGAGGTGGCCAAAGTACTGGAGTTTCAGCTTTAGTATCATTCCTTCCAAAGAACACCCAGGGCTGATCTCCTTTACAATGGACTGGTTGGATCTCCTTGCATCCAAGGGACTCTCAAGAGTCTTCTCCAACACCACAGTTCAAAAGCATCAATTCTTCAGTAACTACAGTTAATTAGTATTGATTGGTTCATTAATCACATGAACAAATTAGCAGGGACCCATGAGATTTTGGCTATCTCCCTTCAGGGTGTGTAGCCTAAATGCCAGCTTCTTTCTTCCCAGATCATATTCATCAAATTCTCACTGAAGTGAGTACATGCTTAGTGGAGAGCAGCTCAAAAAGAAGCCTACAGACCTGGCCCCATGCTGCTCCCCTCACAGCTGGTTCCTAAGCAAGTGTCCAGCGAGGCAGGCTCATGAAAAACAGGCTGGCCAGAAGAAGCCTCTCATGTTTAATACACGTTTAACACACTGTAGACCCAGGGAATTGTAAAAATAAATTAAAGGCTGTGATGTCACTGCTTTTTGAAACCCTTAAAAGTTCTTTCTCTTTCAACCATGGGATGAGCAAGCATGGTTGAAAACTCTGTGATGCTTTAAAGCGGATGGCATCTTCTTATGGTTTTTCTGATGACACCTTTAGAAAGATGGCATTTTCTTGTGGTTTTTCTGGTGACTTGCACCCATCTTCAGAGTATTGCAGGCATTTTCATTTGTTTTTCCAACATGATGATTGCCTAGAAGAGAAACTTTGACACTAATAAAGAGCTTTAATTGTCAAATGCATCTTCGATGATATTTATGGGCAGAAACAGAACATTCTGGTGAGTGAAACAGAAACCTTCTTGGGGGATGGATGGTGGAGGACTGGGATGGAGTTCCAGCATGGAGGCTGGAGGGGACCCCATTGGGCAGCAGCCTCCGACTTTTCCAGGTGAAGCTCCCCTGGTGGCTTCAGACAGTGGGCTCAGCACGGTCAGGCCCTTGACTTCAAGGACACGCTATCCAGGACGGCAGCTTGGCTGAATTGTCCCCAGACCTGGAGAGGCATCTACTGCCACACGGTAATAAAAGTCCTTGAGCTGTGCTGCTTGCTGATGGGCCATTTTAACTTCCTCGGCTCCCACCTCTCCTCCACAGCCTGCCCATGTCTCCTGTCTCCCATCCAATCTGATCCAAGCTGTGGCTCAACTAGACACAGCCTGTGAGATGCACTCGCTATGGAAGCTACTGAATAAATGAACACTGCTGACACTGCTCCAGATCCAAGGCCCCCTCTCTCCTCCTCAGCTTCCTTCCCATTCCCTCTTCTCCAAACACAGGGCTGGCTTGAGCGATGGGATAGCTGATGGAACAGAGGACGAGAGCCAGGACCCTATAGGTCATGCTCCTCCCTTGGACATGGGAAAAGGGAGTGACAGCAGGGGGAAAGGCCTAAGTGTCCTCTGGTCAGCCTCTGCGTGTCTTTATAGGTAGTCCTAGAGAGGGCTCCCTGCTTCCCCTTTCAGACCCTTCTCATAGCCTCTGTGTGCAGTCCGGGACGAGCTCTATCCTTCCTTCACTCCATCTGGTTCAACCCCATCCAGTTCAATCACCTGGAAACCAAGGCTGATCTGTGCTGGACACCAGCCACCGGGGCCCTCTCTCTGCCTTTGGGAGCTCAATTAACTGCTGTAATAATTTGTTATTATAAATGTACACATTTATTTTAGATAATCTGAAAGCTAGAGCAAAACACAAAAACTGGAGGGAGGGGGAGAAACACCTTTGATCATACTCGAGAGATTCTACCTTGATAATTTTACTATGTGTATGTAGGTACATATATAGCATATACTCCCACACAGTTGACTTCTGTGTTTTAATTACACGTTGCCTTGAATCTTGGTTTATTTACAGGAGCTCTGTCTGGGTACTCTCTGCCTACCCGGGGTCTCAGGGTCTCCATCTGTACCCTTGGTGGACGGCAGCGTTGGCTGTTTCCCTCATGAACATGTTGAAAGGCTGATGCAGAAGCAGATCATTACCTGTGGTCCATCCATCTTACTTCACCTGTGCCTTGTCTCTGCGGCTCCTGAGGCTGAGTCCACAGCACAAAGAATGACTCCACTCTCAGTCCAGTGCGTTTTGTTCATGGGAGACCAGCCATCCCCAGCCTGGCTTGTTGGGAGGACACCCTGTGCTCTGAGACAGGGGGTTATACAGAGCCAGGAGTCAGAAGGCAAGCAGAAATGCAGCCCCTCTGCAGAGGGGCCTCAGGACTTCTTCTCAATGGCAGGCAGTTGAGAGGAGCCTTATCTGCGAGGGTAATCTTCAGGAGAAGCTGGACGTTTTCTGTACTACAAAGGCGCTGCTTTCTTCTCAGTCCTGACAGGCGCTCTGGAGATCAAGAAAACTGTTGGCCACAGTTCTGAAAACTCCAGATAAAGGCTTTGATTTGTTAATTAAATTTTTGCTATCTACATTTGATATCTCAGCCAAATTGTATCCGCTGCAGATACATCAAGAAAGTCCCCTACTTCAAAGGGGCGCCCACTCGGTGACCTGTAATTATGGAATTTACTGCTGGGGAAGCGATGTCTGGGGCTCTCCTGCTGCCCTAGCGCCCCGCACACAGGCCCCAGGGTCCGTGCTGGGCGGCTGATGCCAAGGGGCTGGGCTCCGCGCAGGCGCAGAGAGGCAGGGAGCCCACCTGCCTGCCGGCCCCACCCATCGCGCCCGGCCCCGCCCACCCCGAGAACAGGTATGTTTATTGAAATTAGAGAGGGGTCACCTACTGGCTGGGCTTCCCAGGTGGCACTAGTGATAAAGAACCCACCTGCCAACGCAGGAGACTTCAAGAGATGCGGGTTCAATCCCTGGGTGGGGAAGATTCCCTGGTGAGGAAATGGCAACCCACTCTAGTATTCCTGTCTGGAAAATCCCATGGACAGAGGAGCTTGGTGGGCTCCAGTTCATGGGTCGCAGAGAGTTGGACATGACTGAAGTGACTTAGCAGCAGCAGCTGCAGCGGTAGCTCCTGCTGGCTTCTGGCTCCAGGTAGGTCTCTGTCATTCGTTCCCTGTGGGTGTGGATTTTATTAAAGGATATGTACGGTCCCATCACTTCATGGGAAATAGATGGGGAAACAGTGGAAACAGTGTCAGACTTTATTTTTTTGGGCTCCAAAATCACTGCAGATGGTGACTGCAGCCATGAAATTAAAAGACACTTACTCCTTGGAAGAAAAGTTATGACCAACCTAGATAGTATATTCAAAAGCAGAGACATTACTTTGCTGACTAAGGTCCATCTAGTCAAGGCTATGGTTTTTCCTGTGGTCATGTATGGATGTGAGAGTTGGACTATGAAGAAGGCTGAGCGCCGAAGAATTGATGATTTTGAACTGTAGTGTTGGAGAAGACTCTTGAGAGTCCCTTGGACTGCAAGGAGATCAGACCAGTCAATCTTAAAGGAAACCAGCCCTGGGATTTCTTTGGAAGGAATGATGCTAAAGCTGAAATTCCAGTACTTTGGCCACCTCATGTGAAGAGTTGACTCATTGGAAAAGATTCTGATGCTGGGAGGGATTGGGGGCAGGAGGAGAAGGGGATGACAGAGGATGAGATGGCTGGATGGCATCACTGACTCGATGGACGTGAGTCTGAGTGAACTCCGGGAGTTGGTGATGGACAGGGGGGCCTGGCGTGCTGCGATTCATGGGGTCACAAAGAGTGGGACACGACTGAGCAACTGAACTGAACTGAACTGAACTGAACTGAGGGGCACTTATGCTTCCCTGGTGGCTCAGGCAGTAAAGAATCTGCCTGAGAACCCAGGAGACCTGGGTTTCATCCCCAGGTTGGGAAGAATCCCCTGGAGAAGGGAATGGCAGACCACTTCAGTATTCCTGTCTGGAGAATCCCATGGATGGAGGAATCTGGTGGGTTACAGTCTATGGGGTCCCAAAGAGTCCTTATATAGGGCTGCTTTCCTTATATAGGGGGAAGTGACTTAGCACGCATGCGCATGCTCATTCAGAGTCTATGGGCAGAAGGCACCCCAATCTAGCCAGGGTGGAGCCTGCCCCCTGCCCTTTATCCTCACCTGTTCTCAACACGCTCAGAGCCACTCACACCTGCTGCTCTAGTGTCTTCTGCTCAGATCAGGGGTGGACATCTTGCAGCTGGTGGGTGTGGTGTTGGACGGCACCTGGGAAAAGGCAGAGCTCGTGCCACCAGGAGCCATAACAGTAATTAATCGCCAGGGTAATAATCATCTCCCTGTAGTGGCAGTGCACTTGAAAGAATGTTCTTTGGGTGTATTTTTCTTTTTTTTAAATATCCTAGATGAGCAGGAAGATTGGGCTTTTGAAGACATAACAGAAACCTGAAGAGGACCAGTCTGGGATCCATGTCAAGGGCAACTATTGTTGTTATTCAGTTGCAAGTCGTGTTCAGCTCTTTGTGACCACATGGATTGCAGCAGGCCAGGCTTCCCTGTCCTTCACCGTCTCCCGGAGTTTGCTCAAACTCATGTCCACTGAGTCGGTGATGCCATCCAACCGTCTCACCCTCTGTCGTCCCCGTCTCCTCTTGCCTGCAATCTTCCCCAGCATCAGAGTCTTTTCCAGTGAGTTGGCACTTCACATCAAGTGGCCAAAGTATTGGAGCTTTAACTTCAGCATCAGTTCTGAGGGCATCGGTGGTAGTCACTAACTCGGCACCATTGACCTTTCTGGGCATTTTTTCTTCTGAAGTGTTTGAAAAGTGTAAATCTGGGAGACACAACAATGAGGACGAGCCCAGGGCCCTGCTTCATGTGTGGACTCTGCCTTTGCCTGCTCTTGAGATGGGGGCCAACTGACCTCTGCTAACTTCAGCCTTCCCGGTTTTAAGGGTCCACACAGATCCTGGGACAATTTTGAGAACCATTGTCGTAGACTCTGGATTCTCAGGTCTGGCTCCTCAGGCTACCAACAATTCCATGCTGCTGGACTGGCTCCGACTTCTGGGCACTGATGGATGGAATGGGACTCCCCATTCCCTCTGCTTCCTGGCTGTCCTTGGAAGCTAACACTTACTCTAGTCTCTCCAGCTCCCAGGCCCTGTCCTTGCCCTTGCAGGATCCTTGCAGGAGTGAGGTCACCCTGGAGTTTGCTTGTTTGCAGGCTGAGAGCTGGTGCCGGGCCCATGTGTGCCCTGCTCACTGCCCCTTAGCCCCTGCAGCCATGCTGCGTGCAGGCCGAGGTGAGTACCAGCTGGGGTCAGGGCCAGCCCCTGGGAGCCCTGAAGCTGCTCCTGAGCCGGACACTGGGCAGCTTCGAGTCTCAGCCAAGCACAGACCTCAGAAGCCCAACTCTCGGGTGTTTCTTCTTCTGGGATGTTGTCTGCCTGAACACAGCACGGGGAGCCAGAAGCATGGGAGGCAGGCAAGTGTGCCCCACATTCACCCAGTGAACCCAGAGACCAGAGAGGGCCATGACGGCCTGCCACCCTGGGTCCAGGCACTTGTTCCTGAGCCAGCCCTGCTCTCAGGCCCTGGTCTGGCCTTTGGGCTCAGCCTTCTGCCCACTCTGCCTCCACGTGCCCCCCCACGCCTCCACCCCTGGGATTGGCAGGTGCAATTTCTGTTGCTTCCTGGCCCTGAGCCCTGTCCTAGGAACATGCCTAAGGGCAGGGCCCCTGGATAGTCAGCACCCCGCTGAGCAGCGCCTCCTCCTAGTCATAGGAGGTACTTCAGAGCAGAGTAATCCCAGGCGTGCTGCTGCTGCTGCTAAGTCGCTTCAGTCGTGTCCAACTCTGTGCGACCCCATAGACGGCAGCCCACCAGGCTCCCCCGTCCCTAAGATTCTGCTTTTCTGTGGCTCAAAAATCTTCAGTGCCTTCCCCGAATCAACCAAGTAAAGCCAAAGCCCTAGGAATCAAATGGCCGAACCACTTGCTTTGTGTCACTATGCTCTTTGTCTCGCCCGGCACCAGCTATAGCCACGTGAGTGCCCTTCACATGGGTCTAGGCTCCCTGATGAAAGCCCCAGGGCAAGGTGCATCTCAGAATTCTGAACTCCTCATATTTCAGAAAGGAGATGACGTGCATGTGGCGTGTACCATACTAAGGAGGAGACACAGAGACTGTAAATAGCTTCGTGGCCATTCAGGGCAGGTTTTGCTGCCAAATGAGCTTGGAAACCTTTGTGTTTCTGTGCTTTGTGAATTTCAGGCTGGAGGCAGAAGCACCATGGGCTTGTCTGTCGTCATCACCCTGAGCTGGGTGGCCTCACAGGGATGGAGGGACCTTGGCTGGGCCTGGAGGGATAGCAGGTCCCAGGTGATGGGTGGGGTCAGAGGACATCCTGAGGAGCAGGGGCCAGGCATCACCCATCAGGCAGGGACCAGGAAGGCGCCCCAGAAGGCGCATTGTGCTGGTAATGAAGGTTACCCTGGGAAGGACAAACACTGACACAGCTGGGCCCTGTGGGAGACGCCTGCAGTGAGAGACAGAGCCAGCGTCTCCAAGTGTCCCTTGGCCACTTGATGTCTGACTAATTCCCATGGTGGTTGGGAGCTTCTCTGGTGGCTCAGATGGTAAAGAGTCCGCCTGCAATGCAGGAGACTTGAGTTCGACCCCTGGGTTGGAAAGAGCCCCTGGAGAAGGGCATGGCAACTCACTCCAGTATTCTTGCCTGGAGAATCCCATGGACGGAGGAAAACCTGGTGGGCTACCATCCATGGGGTTGCAGAGTCGGACACGACTGAGTGACTAACACTTTACACACACATAGTGGTTGGAATGTTCCTGTGGACACTGGGAAGACTGGGTGGACGGGGAAGCCGTCTCTGGCAAGACTCGGGGAGGCCACAGGTGGTGGTGCTGGCACCGTGCTCATCTTCCAGAGAGGATGCGGCCGTTCAGTGACTCCCCCAAGACGGACAGACAGCAGATACCCAAGGCCGGCTCCAGTAATTGATTCTGAATTTTCCTTCTCTACTAAACCATGGCCCCATGTGCTCTGAGACTCCATGCCAGAGGGGAGCAGGAAGGAGGGGGAGCATGCGTGAGGGCCGCATGCACCCAGGGACTCAGCCTCAGTGGTGTAGCTGATGGCCAGTCAGCAAAGCCCCTCGTATCATAAGCAGGGTATTTCTTCTCAGAGCCATCTGTCCCCAGAATCTGAATAACCAGCTGCATGGGACTGGGAAGCTGCAGAGAAACAGTATTTCTGAAATAATGGAACTTTGGCTTCTGCAGCTTTCGCTGGATGCCTTGAGTTCTATTCCAACTACATTATTTTCAAAATTGGCGTAGAGCATTTTCTTTTCTTTCCCCCCAGTTTGCTTTGTACCATTAAGGATATTTTCATGAGATTGTTTTCACACATGCTTTGGGTTTTTAAAAAATTGCTTCTTCCTGTATTGCCAGAAAATAGAAAGACTTCAGGATAATTCAGTCCAACAAGTGTTTGGATTTTCTAGGCTGTCACAATGCTCCAGCCTCATACTTTGTATGAACCCAAAAGGGAGGAAAGGATGATAAACTGACTGAAGAGTTCTGTGTGGAAAAATGAGGAGACTCCTCACAATGGGAGGTGAAGGGACAGTTAGGTCATTTTGTCCAGAGTGAGAGAGACAGCACCCAGTGCTTGTGGACTTTTTGTCTGGTTCCATGCTACGTGACTCAGCTAACGAGCTTTCCATAACCTGCCTTTGGAAAGGTATCCACAAACATACAAGGTTTCCTAGATTAGGAAAAACTCCTATTCTCATGAATTTTCTTTCGGTTCTGTGTCCTTCACTGGTGATTCTTTTCACTCTGGCTTGGTGGTTATACCCTCCCAGTAGGACAGTTGACAACTTTTTTCCCTCCCAGTGGCACCTTGCAGCCTGCAGGATCTTAGTTCCCTGACCAGGGATAGAATCCAGGCCCTTGGCAGTGAAAGTACAAAGTCCCAACCACCGGACTCCCAGGCAGTTCCCAACATTGTACAGCTCCTGGTTTGTGTCTGTCTGGTGTAGCCCCATCGTGTAGCCTCAAAACACCTTCAACTTGCTGCGTGCTTTTCCACTTCCTGAAGGCTCAGAGCCAGGTTCAGAATTTGAGGTGATCTGAGCTGAAGTTCAGACCTGGCATTACATCTGAATCTGAGAATCAGGGAACTATTGGTATTTTCCAGTGAGGAAGGACATAGGACCTGCAGCTCCCCCACTGGACCTGTGGTCCGTCTCTCAGAGCCTCATGACCTTGAGCAAGTTACATGACTTTCCCAGCCTCCATTTCCTCATCTGTGAAATAAAGAGCCTGTAGGGCAGGGCAACACAAGTGAAGTGTTTGGCACGTGCCTGACTGTTGGCCACCGCTGGTGCTGGGAAACAGAGCTCAGGCTCCCAACAAGTCGTGGGAGATTTAAAGTAGATTTCTCAGAGTTTGGATACTTGGCCCCCTCTCCACGGGGCTTGATCTGCTTCTCCTGGAGTGGCCGTCATCCCAGGCTGGCCCCAGGTCCCAGAGTGGGGTTGGCACCTCTCACCCCTGGTCCTTCACAGCTACTGGGAGCGTCCTTTGCTCTCCCTGCATCACCTCACCAGGCCCGCTCCCTCCACAGTTCCCAGGTCAACGCCCGCAGGGTCCGCGCAGGGCCACCCTGGAGGATGCGTCTGCACGGTCGTTAAGGTAACCCTGAGGTGAGTGAGGACCAGAATGCTCCTCCCTCCCACTTCAGGGGTCTTGGTCCCCCTTCTCTCCCCCTTCACTGTCACCTTCTGCTCTTAGGCCACCAAGCCTGCAGCAACCCCCCACCCCCACCCCACACACCTGTACAGTCCCAATGTTGAAGCTTCATGCTTTCAGACATCAGCACTACCCTGCAGGGGACACCAAGTAAGCCCTCACCGCAGATCCAAGCACTGACCTTATATCAGGAGAGGCCCCTCCCCTGTATGAGGCTGGCAGGGACAAGAACTCCTCAGGCCTAGCCGCTCCAGGCGCTTAGATGCAGAATGGAAGCAGCTGGTCCCCAGGCCCCAACCACCCTCCACACGTCCGTGTTTGCAGAACGGTCGCTCCTCCTAGGCCCCCAGTTCCACCGGGTCACCTTACACAGGAAAGCCTTTTCTTGTCCTGAGTCGACAGGGGCATCTACAGGAGAGTTTTCCTCTGTCTGTGGCAACAGATTTTCAGATTTTCCTGGTTGTGATGCAAATCAGCCAGGCAAGATCCCTCTAGATCTGGGCACGGGTCGCCGTGGCTGCAGGGCCTCCCTGGACCTGGCCCCTGGCTGCGATCACTGATCACATTACCGGGCAGTTCCCGGCTCAGTCATCACTGAGAAAACCAGCCGGACACCATTAGTGGTGTTTGGCTGTTTGGCTAAATCTGCCACCGTTTCCTGTGTGACATGCCAGGTCTGTTCTGGTTCCATTATGGCCTGTGCTTGTCCCCACTTATGAATGTTCATTCTTATGGGAGGAGTCATGGTAACACCTCGGTCATCTCACCTGGCCGGTGTCCAGTTCCTAATGGAAACACATTAGGAGTATCTTTTGTATTTGAAAAAGCAAACAAATGTGCACTTTCTCATATTAATCTCTGGCAGGACAAAAATTCATGTCAGGAAGAGCAAAGCGCTCAGAATAGCGTCTGAAATGTAACTCACATCTAAGGTGTTTCTGTCTCAGAGGGTCGCAATCCGGCTGTCTCGTGGAGGCAGTTCTCTGATGCTGACACCCCGGATATGATGGACGTGAACGGTGAGAGCAGGTCGTCCCTTGAATGCTGGAACGTGGCTCTTAAATCCATTTCTTCCACTTGGAGGCAGGACAAATGGTATTTCTCAGACTTTATCTCAAATGCATGTTGATACTGTTGTGATTGATACATGCAAACCCAGCTGAACATTACTGAGTTCGTGGAAGCTTTCTGTTCCGACAGTCAGCACATATCTTTCTAATCAGTATATCCCAGGCATAGCCGCCACTACACAGAACGGGCAGACTCATCATTCAAGCGGGACCTTAGGGCTTGGAAAGTTCTAGAACCCATGAGGACCTTCTGGGGAGCAGAGCCTTTGTAGCTGTCTTGTCCAGGCTGCCCCTCCACAGAGCAGGCCTCTACTGGGGCATTTGAGTCACTGAATCCTTGCATCAAAATGATACATAAGGGACTTCCCTGGTGGTCCAAGTGGTTAAGACTGTGCTTTCACTGTCAAGGGCCCAGGTTTGATCCCTGGGTGGGGAACAGGGATCCTGAAAGCTGCATGGTATGGCCGAAACCTGCCCCACCAAATGATTCACAGAACAGCCTTCAACTTATATCTTGATGCACATTTAACAAGTAGGTTCCCAGCATCAGGATTTGAGCCTTGGGTGCCCAGGATGGGGTGCTTGTGGAGGACACAAGGTTCCTGGCTGGCCTGGGCAGGTTTCTGGAGGGTCCAGCCCTGGGTGTCCCCCATGGGTCCTGTCCTGACTCAGAGCCCCCAGAAACCCCGCAGAGGGTGTCAGACCCTAGGGTTGTTGAAGCAGGGGAAGGTCTTCCTGACCTGGTTCCTCCTCCAGGTCCCCACCCTGTGCTCCGCCAGCCCTTCCAGGAGACCCGGCAGGCTCACAGAGCTGCTGCTGCTTACTTCAAAAGAAAACGTTCCTTTTATCTCTGCGGTGAGATTAGGAGTCCAGGCACACGGACTTGTGTCTGAGCGCTTTAAACACACTCCCGGGAAAACATAAACAGGATTTATACGAAATGCTTTAATCCCCCCAGAGAGCAATGAACTCTCATGAAAGGACACCAGCCGGCCAAGAGTTGGGCCAGTGGGTGTTTGCTTGTGTCTGTTCCTCACCTGGGCCTTGGGGGCGGTCCCTCACCAGCCATAAATGCCGCCCCATATGCCTCTCGAGGCAGGTGCCGGGCGGAGGAGACAGGCCAGCAGGAACGGTCTGGGGCTCAGGGCCTCCTGTTTATAAACAAGCCTCCATGTTCAGTTTCAATGGCTCTTTCTTCTGCTGGGGAGTCTCGATGGTCCTCAGGAAGTTCTGCTGTCCACATGTTCCTAAAAATGTGAAGTGTCAGTGGGGTTTTGGGGACACTGAATCATCAGTCCACACGTGTGTTGGGATGTGGCCATGACCGTGAATTCTTCCAAAAACAAGTAGCTGATTGGTGAATCGTCAGAGTTTCCGCTTCAGTTCAAGAGACCGAGCAACTTACAGACTTCGTGGTAGGAGAAAAGATACACAGCTGCTCACATACACACACACACACAAGACACACATGCACACACCTATACAGACACACATGCACACACAGACACACACACATATACACACATACAGAGACACACACACACTTGTGAGCACATTTTATTTTTGCAAGGGAAATTGGGAAAAGAAGTGTTGATGCCAACTCCCACATCCTTAGAAGAGCAGGCAAGCCCTCTGTTCACTTAAAGTGTCTGAAATATTAATTATGTTTTCTTAAAACTACTTGAGTTCTTAAATTGGAGAGTGATTTTAAAGTCAGGTGGGACCAAGAGGAAATGACTTAAATATCTATTTCTCTTCCCTGTGAGTTAATGTCTCTGTTGTCTGTGTTCTATTATGTCTTTGGAAATAATGACTCTGCAGGTTTATTTTCCTTTTATTTATTTATCAATCCACTTTTTTGGCGGCCCTGTCTGGCCACAGGGAGACCGGCTCTGGGCCTGTCCGGAAGGGCTGTGTGCAGGGTATTGTTTGCCTTCTGTGTCTGAATGAACATCTGGCTGAAACTCTCAGCCTAGGGCTGTTGGCTTGTTTTTAGCGGGTGGGAGTCTGGGGGAGCTTATGAGTTTTCTGCCCTTTCACCCCCATTGGCCTGAGAGACTCTTGGCTGCCCTCATAGGTGGAAAAGGACCAGAGGCCCCAATAGACTCAATATTTCCTTCTGTTGCAGGGCCTCTGAGCTGTCTGTGATGGAGCCGCGGTGGTCAGCAGCCCCTGTTCCACTGCTGGAGGGGAAGCGGGAGGACCCCAACTCTCAGGATCACAGCTCCCTCACTGTGTTCCCAAGGACAGAGCACACATCCCAACAGGACAGGCAGTGCCACAGACGTGCCTGGAGGGGTCGGCCCTGGCCAGTGAGGCTGAGCCCCTCAAGTAGGGGGCTTATTTGCCTCGGTCCTGGCCTCTGCATTGCTGTAAATGGGACTTGAAAGCCAGGCTCTCAGTGGATTAGGCCTAAAGATTAGCAAGAGTGTCCTGTGCTGAGAGGCCTGCATTCTTCTCTCTCTCCTGAGACCCCGAGGGTTAGCGAAGGACCAGTGTGTTCAGTACTCTGGCGGCAGCTGTCAGACAGGCAACCTGGGTGCGAGAGGTGGGGGATGCAGGATGGGGCTGTGTCTGCTCACTCTGCTCTCCCCCACCCCCCGACCCAAGCATCCCTGTGCCCACCACCCCCACCTGGTGTGTCTCCTAGACAACCACCAGGGAGTCAAAACCTGGAAAAGAGGGGCAACCAGGTTCTCTTCCAGAAACAGCTGGGCTCCTGAAGCCACTTAGTGCAAAGGCTGGAGGGACCGTTTGATGTTGGGGATCATGGGTGAGAGTCCCGCTGTTGGTCTGGACAGACAAGCAGGGTGGGGAGCAGCAGCCAAGCTCCCTGAGGGTCCACTCCCCAGACCTCTTCAGGGGCCTCTCCATTCTTGGGGCCTTTCCGTCCTCAGGCGCTGGGCTCTCAGATGCCAAGGGGACAGATGTCATTCACTGAGCAGGAAGCAGCTTGCAGGCGCCCTGACGTGGACGAGGCCCTTGTGAGTGAATTGCGTGTTGTTTTCTGCATCCCCGTGGGTAGAGCTGGGAGCCAGTGGGCAGCTAGCCTCGTGGGTGCTGTGGGATTTTCTTGCGAGGATTCTCTATGTGGTTCAGTCCTCTGTCCTCACAGCAGCCCTCGAGCCCCAGGGACTGACCTGGTGGTGCAGCTCCCCTGGGAGAAGGGGGAACTTGCTCAGGGTCACTGCTGCTAATGGGTGGACGGAGGATGCAGGATTCAAATTCAGAATTTCCAGTTTACTGGGGGTGGCGGGGTGGGGGTGGGGGATGCCAGGGCCACCTCCCATCCCCCCGTTAGTGCAGGAGGTGGATTTTCCACTCCTTGGTGGGATCTACACTTGGCTCAGGGGAGGCGCCCCCTCAACCCCACGCTGCCTGCTGCACGTGGTGACCAGCTGCGCTCCCACCAGCCTGGGTGGGGATGGAGCAGAGCCAAGACCGCACATCAAAGACAGACAGGGGTGTGTGCAAGCCTCCTTCCTGGCTCCCTCCTCCCTCGTGCTTTTCTGAGTGTGGACAACCATGGCTGAGCACTGGGGATCCCGTGGTGCAGACAGAGTCTGTTCTCCCAGCTTCATCCAGTCCAATGTCAACTGGTGACAGGTGGGCAAGTGGCCAATGGTGGAAAGAGTGACAGAGACTTCTTTTTAGGATGTTCTTATGACTTTCACTGGGAGGTAAAGACCAAAGAGTGAAAACTGCTTACTTAAAGTAAGAAAAGAAAAAAAAAAAAAAAAGCAGAGATCAAAGTACGTTGATTCTTAGTCATTTAACAGTGCAGGGAAAGGAGTGATCTGACCAGTTGTTCAAAGGGTCAGAAAGTATAAAATTCCTTTAACAAAACCTATGAGGCACCCGAGTTGTGAACAAGCTGCGCAAGACCCCCGGATAGGTTCTAGTCCAGCGGGGAAACTGACCTTCAACAGTCTCGGTCCCAAAACCATACATAACACTCTGGACCAGAGAGTGGAGGTGGGGGGCTTTTGGGGGTGCGGACACCTCAGAGTCTTCGCCACGATGACAGTATTTTGGCTGAATGTTGAAGGGTGCCTGGGATGTCTGTAGGCAGAGCCGAGAGCAGGGCACGGGCTGAGAGCCGAGCACCCATGGGTGTGGAGGTAGCAGGGGCCTGATGAGTTTGGGGGCAGGCTCCAGGACCATCATTCTGGAAGTGAGCCATGCTTGCTCTCCATTTGGTGACAGAAAGGGACTCTGACTCATCAGAAGGTAAAATGCCTTTCACTGTGTGGTATGAGGATGCCCCAAGCTATGGGGGAACAGACTAGGTTGAGGTCTTGGCTCTGCCACGCTGTTCCTTCGTTTGAACCAGTGGTGTGAGAAACAGAAAGAACAAGCTGGAAACACTCTCCCACACTGGAGATGGTGAGGCCTGAGCTGGGGCAGCAGCTGCAGGGGGAAGACAGCGGGGAGGAGGTGTTTTCGAGAAGCAGGAGGTGATGGATGCCTCAGATGTGAGGTTGAGGGGATTTGAGGCTGGCCCTTTGGTGGGACCGTTGGTCAGACAGACAGACACCCAGTGACACCTGCATTTCAGGTAAATAAGGAATGGATGCTTTTAGTATCAGGATGTCCCATGCAATATTTGACACAAACTTATAAATATATGGGTTTCCCAGGTGGTGCTAGTGGTAAAGAACCTACTTGCCAATGCAGGAGACATGAGTCAGACGTGGGTTTGATCCCTGGGAAGGGAAGATCCCGTGGAGAAGATCCCGTATGGCTCCCCACTCCAGTATTCTTGCCTGGAGAGTCCCATGGACAGAGGAAACTGGCAGGCTATAGTCCATGTATACATTTTTTAAATCTGACAGTCTTTCTCTCTGGGCTTAAGGCGGAGAAGTCAGCTACACAGAGAACACAGAAAAACAAGTAGTTTTGGTGATGAACCCAAATCTTTGCAGTGAGCAGGAGGAGACGTCCAGTTGGCTGCTGTTGGATATGTGTGTCTGAAGTTTGCAGAGCTATCCGGGCTCAAGTCACCAGCATATTTCTATAGAGGTTGAAACCATGGAATGTGGATGAATTTTCTTAGGCACTAGAGGAAGTGAGGGAAATTGTAGCTTCAGGATGGATCTCTGCTTTTTAGGTGACTTCGAGAAAGTCATTCATCTTCTCAGAAATGTTGTTCCCCACCTGTAAATGGAGAAAAATAAAACCCATGTGAGACCCTTGTTATCTTCAGGTGTGACACCATGTGAAAGGCCCTCAGTACTTTGCCTGGCTCTTACATTTATCAACATCATCCTTGTCATCATAAGTGTTACTTAAATGGATCACACAAACCAGTGGGCAAAGATGAACCAGTGTCTACAGAAACAAGTAAGTCAAAATATTAGCAAAATAATACTCTTATTAAGAAACAAATGCAACAAGAATAACCACAAAGCCTTGAACTATGGATTATTTTATGTAGTTCAAATAGCAGGAGAAATCAGAGGGATACATTCTTTATTGCAATAATCTCAATTTTATTAATTATATTCTCCAAAGAATGAAGTGAAAAAAGATAATTTGCACCACCCAAAACACCACACTAACAGTCTTTAACAAAGTGTTTATTTTCTTTTTCTTTGGCTTTTCTGGGAAGAAAATGTTTCAAGATGTAAGTAATATTCATTTTCTATAGCAGGAGAAAGAATGTTAATTGTCTGAATTGGCCCACAAATACACACAGACACACACACACACATACACACACACTCAAACCCCTACCTGATCTGTCTTCAGATTTTGCCTGGACACGCCAGCCCCACAATGACTCACTGTTTGTTCTGTACACACGGAAAGAAGCAGGACCACCAGGGCTTTTAAATCTTATACTAAAGGTGGGAAACTAATGCCTCAATGAAAGGAAAAGGGAACACTGAAATGTTTAGAAAAAACTCAAAAAGCTAATTCCTCAAAGGATTCCCTGGACCTCATCTTGGGTACTGTAAACAGTTTTAGAGCAGTCTATGTTCATAATCTATTCAAACATTTATTTCAAGCTTCTGTTTGATGCACATATTCTGTTTCCCATTGGGTGTCGAAGTAGCATCCTGACATGTTCTACCTGTCAATTAAGCCACCAGAATTTATAAGAGAGCTCCCAGGGCCTTCCTCTAGTGTAGTAAATTATCACTAGGAAACCAAGAGTTATAACGATCAGATGAGTCTCTGAGCTTCTAGGTGGGGAGTGGGGCAGGGATGGAGGGGAAGGCTCTGGTTTAAAGACACTCCTTTCACACTTGCGCTCAGAGAGAAACACTGAGGAAACAGGCAGCACCTTGTTCATTGCCTTGTTCATTTCATACCCAGAGGCTTTGCAGCCCATGCAGGAGTTCGGTTCTGTGAGATGGGAATGGGGCAGACAAGCTGACCGCCCACTTCCTGTTACACGATGCTTTAGGGCTTTGCTTAACGAAAAGAACAAAGTTCCAGGAAGGGAGACCCTGAGATTAACTCTGCCTGGGTGGGACCAGAGGGCTTACCCTGAGGTTTCCAGCTGGTTGCTCAACCAGTCTTAAATGCAGAGGCTTAAGAACAGAAACCTATAGCCTGGTTTGTCATGTCCAATAGTCTCCTATAGAACTAGCTTGGCCTCCCCTGGACAAGCCCTACACTTACTCCAACCTCCGTGTGGCTGGGTCCCCTCGTGTCTGTCTGCACGACTACAGCCTAAGGCACGGGCTGGCTTCCCAGCGCCGGGGCCCACCGTGCACAGTGGTGCTTCCTACAGGTTTGCTATTGGCGTGACCAGATGCAGTGGCTCTGGAAAGCACGAGTGCCCTGGAGGATCCTCACCCACACTGTCTCTTCTAAATGAAGGGCTCCAAGTGTTTGGTGCAGGTCGTTCTGCGTCTTTGTCGGGGAGATGTCGCCCACGGGGGAAGAGGGGAAGGCAGATTCCAATAGTGACAACAAAGCGTAGAGATTGATACCTCAACCAGCGGATTAGAATTGCAAGGGCGTTGTTATTGTTATTCCTATTATTTCAAACTGTCACAAAACACTGATGAGCCTGTTAAGAAGACTGACCCAACTGACTGATTCTTGGGACTATGAACTGGCTTCGCTGAGAAGCGATGGTCCTGTTGTGAGCCCAGGAGGCCGTACAATCACTTTTCTGCTCTTACTCTGCTGTCTCTTCTCATCTAGGGTCCTACGCTTTCTTTGGAAACAAAAATTATAATAAGTAAGCAGCATTCAGTGAGGGCATACACACATTTTAAAAACAAACCGACCAGATTTCCTTTCATGTATATTGGTATGGAAAGGTCTGCTATGAGAAACCTTTTGGGAACTATAATCATGTCAGCAATCATTTCACTTAGTTCAGCAGAGAAACAAAACTCATACTTTTTTTTTAACTTTAACCTTTTTATTTTGTATTGGGGTATAGCTGATAGTTTCAGGTGAACAGTGAAGGGACTCAGTCATATGTATACATGGATCCATTCTCCCCCAAACTCCCCTCCCATCCAGGCTGCCACATAACATTGAGCAGAGTTCCCTGTACTATACAATAGGTCCTTGTTGGTGACCCATTTTAAACATAGCAGTGTGTACTTGCCTTTCCCAAACCCCCTAACTATCCCTTCCCCCAGGCAACCATAAGTTCATTTTCTAAGTTTGTGAGTCTCTTTCTGCAAAACACATACTCTTTTAATTTGATTAATTAAGGCCTATGGAAGAGAATACCAGTGTGGGGGCAAGGTGGTGGGAGACACTTGGACTGCTTTGTGCATCAGTTCTCTCTGGGTGACGTGTCTGTCTTCTTTCATTACTCACCTGATGGAGCCCTGACAATGCTGGGTATGGAACCAATAAACAGTTTCCACATATCATCAGAGCCGTGGTTTATTCTCCGGTCCATCATCTTTGATGCTCTGTGCTTCTTTTTCAGCAGAGTTGCCCTGGATTCCAGTTCTTTGCAGACCTTCAGACACAATTAAACGCCGCTCTGAGGGAGGAGGGAGCTGGACTTGGCACTGCGTGTCGGATCTTCCCAGACTCAGATGAAGGAAGGCGGGACTAGTCCTGGGCCAGACCTCAGCCTCTCCATCTCTTTCCCATCTCACCACCTTAGAGAGAAGGACTTCCCTGGTGGTCCACTGGTTAGGGCTCCAAGCTTCCACTGCTGGGGTCATGGGTGTGATCCCTGGTCAGGGAATTAACTAACTTAATAAATAAAAGAAAATACAAAAAGAACACCTAAAACACTGAAAACAACTTTGCACCCGGGGAGGAGGCCTCATCAAGGGGCCCCACCCACCACCTTTGTATTCACCATCAGGCCTGTGAATCTTGGATGTCAGTTTGCAGGGTCACAGAGGGTCTTCCTTACCCGGTGTCTATATTGAAACCACCTGGATGGGCTTTCATAAATGAAGACTTAATTAAGAAAGCCAAGACATTTGTTGTTCATCAATAGTTGAATGAGCAAACTCAGGAACTAAAAGCCAACCAGGAACAAATGAATCACCAGCAACAGACTCATGTCAGAGCCTCTGAGAGTTTTCTAGGAAATAAGTATGTTTAATTCAGAATTGAAAATGCCTTTTGCCATCACTAATAAAACTTTTTCTAGTGAACAGAGGAAACGATGATTTGATTCTCGACATGTATATATACACGTTATATATATGTATGATATAAATATGGATGTATATGTACACCAGCAGGTACGGCCATGTGTTGTAAGCTCTCTGTATGACACACTGGAGACTCCATCCCATGGGAGATGGAACCCGAGGTGCCTAGGGTTGCACGCTGGGCACATACACCCTCTTTCTGGTCCAGATCAGCCTTTCCACTCCTGAGCCAAGTGACTCAAGAGAATTGTGTGTCCAGGACGTGGCTGTTTTCTGCAGCTTTGTTTGAAGCAGGCACAACAGGAAACAACTCAAATGTTCATTGTAAGGATTTTTAAAGGAGAGTCATTTTCTCCATTTATGCAGGCCCCCAAGACCATTTTTCCTCTCTTTAGAGTATTTTCTGGGAGAAACAGTGAATCTGCATCCTTGCTCTGTTGGGAATACATGTGTGTCTCTCCAGGGCCAAGCCTGGTTTCCAACCTGAGTGTAGACAGACTCAGGAATTAGTGCCAGGCTCCCTCCCAGGAAATGTGGCACGGAGCAGGAAGATGAGAGAAACCATTGTTCTTTTTGCACCTTTGCTGCATAAATGTGTCGCATATTCCCCTCACTTTGTAGTTGTTTTTGGACCTTTCCTGCAGGTAAATCTGTTGTTTCCTCCACAGTGAGGCATGATCCCTGTGCTTTAATGGGTCCAGAGGGTCTTTCTCTCGGCCTGATCACTTTGTGTCCCCACCTACCCCCCTGCCTCCCACAGGTGGACGGATAAGCACTCAAGCTGGTAGGTGTTTGCACCCAGCTCTCTTGTCCCTCTTATGAGCAACCGTGACCCAGAACAAGTGGTCTTCACTGCCCTCAATTTTCTGCATCATGAAACTGGACTAAAGAGTTAAGATGTTTAAGATTCAACGATTTGGAGAACCTTGGTGATTTTTATCTTCATCTGAATGAACAGTTGGTAAGAGGGTTTGGATGGGAGTTGGAGAGAGGGGACATCTTCCCTGACAGCCCACCCCCTCCCTGTGGGACAAGTGGGCCCCTGACTCTCCCTCAGACATGGAACTGCGGCAGTTACAGCCATCTGTTATCCTTCTCCAGGGCAAGGACCATAGTTTATTCCACTTTGTCTCCCTAATACTTAGTACATAGCTTCGTGGGCCGGTCCTCAGTAAATACTGATGATGAATAAGTGGGTCTAGGATAGATGGACACATGTTGAAAACAGATGGAGTGAAAACCATTAATAAAAAAGGGCTAAAATTCTACTTCAGCGATTCTCGAGGAGGGGGAGCCAGATGGCATCTAACAACTCATATGGGTTTTAGTCACAAACTGTGTTTTGATATTTAACAAGCCTGAGAGAAGTGTTCCTTTAAGTGGGCTTCCCCATTGGCTCAGATGGTAAAGAATCTGCCTGCAATGCAGGAGACCCAGGCCAGGCTCGATCCCTGAGTCGGGAAGATCCCCCTGGAGAAGGAAATGGCAACCTACTTCAGTATCCATGTCTAGAGAATTCCATGGACAGAGGAGCCTGGCAGGCTATAGTCTATGGGGTCTCCAACGAGTTGGATACAACTGAGCAGCTAACACTTTTACTTTCACTTTCAAAGGAGTGCAGGAGATGCTGTGTCCTCTACAGGAAGCAGGTGCTAAAAAGAAGGCATGTTCTGGTTTCTTCAACTCTGCCTGGGACTGGACTCACATCCCCTCCACCCTGCTCAGAGAACAGAGGCCATCTCAGATCATTGGGAGAAAGCTTGGCTCAGTTCATCTCATTAACAAGTTGCCTTAAACACTCCCAGGCAGAGGCCCAAGGGGGCTTGGCCTGGAACAGATTTAATTCTATTATTTAGTGCCCCTGAGGGTGTGGGAGTGGTGTTCACCTGGCCTCCAATGTCCAGGAACCATGTCACAAAGCCTTTGGGTTAAGGCTCTCCTGTTACCCTGAAATGAATGGAGCGTGCTTGGCCCCACTGTCCTGAAAGGCCACGTCAGGCCCGTTGAGGTCGAGTGCACTTAATCGTTGGGGATTTCCTGTCTGGAGAGTGAGGGGTGCAGCTCTGCCAAGTGTAATTAAACCTTCACCCTCAGATGCTTCTTAACATTTATCCACAGCAACATGTGGTTTGTGTCCTGCCGGGACATTTAGGGTTATTGCATTGAGACAGAGAGTGGGGAGGGGGCGCTTTTTTTTTTTGAAATTTCCCACTTGTCTCTGAACTGTGCAGTTTTCCTGAGGAAGAGCTGACCTTCCCAATACCCTCAGAGTGCCACCCTGTTCTCCCACATTTCTCCTCCTTACACGTTGAGGGGCTCAAGGGTTCAAGGCTTGGTTGCTTCTTTTCAATCATCCAAAAAAGCCTGCCCATTCTTCTCTGACGTGGGTTTTCATTTCAGATTTATTAAGGTGTTGGAACACCCTTCCCTTCTGAGTTCTGAGATGATCAAGTGCACATTTCGTCTCTGTGTTTGTTCTACACATAAAGCATTTTGGACCACTGGGCTTAAGGCATTTCACTCATATTTGTGTGGAATAGTCCCTTCTTCAAACTATGCTCTCTCATCTTTGCTGAAAATAGAAGCCAGCCTATTTCTGTGAACTGTAAATACAAATCCATGATAAAAGACAAAATACACTGATGGAAGGAACTCAGGCGATTCTCCTGTTTGATAACTTTCAATTCAGAAGGTGGAAAAAATAAAGCAGATGGGACTGGTTTTCTGGGAGAAGATTCTGACTTCAGCTTCAGCCCCTCCCCTCCGTCCTCCCCTCCCCCGCCCGCCATTGGATAAACTGTTTTGTGTGTGTATCCTTTTAGGCAGAAACCACTTTCCCGACCTCTGAAGGCTCCCGGATGCCCGTCTTCTTGGTCAAGTTCCCAGGCCGGGACATTAGCGGGATTGGGTGCCCGGGCACCCCTGGAGAATGCTTGCCCTGAGATGCCTGCTCACATCTGGTGTTTAGAGAGGATCCAAAGCAGTCTGCATCCTTCTTGGCCTTGACAGAGTCCATAGTGCATTTTCCCAAGCACTTTGCCCCTTCATTTTTAAAGAGATCTATTTTCTCAGGGAAATGCAGTCCGTATGTCTCTGACTCACTTACGCTGAACTCATCAGACTGCTGTCAACCGGTAAAGTCCGGTGGTGTTTGCAGCACCCAAGGGAGCTGTTGCCAGGCTTTGCAGGGTATGGAGTGCACGGCCTGTACTCGTCCCGCTTCAGACCACGTCTCCTCCCACAGAACCGTACGGGGCTGAAGTAAACGCAACTCTCCATGCCTAGAATCTGTGAAAGATCCCCCTAAACCTGCCTAAGGACTTAATAAGAAAAACGTGGGCTCGCTTCTCACCTCCCATCTCCTCTCTGCTTCCCTTTCCTTAGAAAGTACTCAGCGTTGTAAATGAATCTGGGGAAGCAGATAAATGTAGGGAGTTCTGACATTACATCGGTCTGATGACAAAGGGCCAGCCTGGCCTTGGGCTCAGCTGGGTGCCTGCCACTGACCTGACTTTCCTCGCCTGGGGAAGACAAATGAGCATCCCAAACAAAGAGCAAGCAAAACTCAGATTCTCTAGAAGCTGACCTTCCACTAGGAGCACCACCAACCCCAACAGGCTTCCCAATCTGCTGTGATACGTGGACGGTGGACCCCGGTGAAAGGCTCTAAGACCAGAGGCTGACTGAACACAAACGCCGACAGTGGTGCCCACCACTGAGGCTGCACGGCTGAGGCTTCTGCCCCTAATTGCTGCCCAGGGCTCAGCAAGATGCTTCATCATGGCAGAAAATGCAGCTATGTTCAGTTCTGTGGGAGGAATGTAAGTGCCTGCACGTGTTTAGACATGTCTTCCACATGGTCGAGGGAAACAGCTAGAACATTCTGGTAAAACAAAGTTAACCCCCAAAGTGGAGTAACCATAACGTACTGCTGCCTCTAATATTTAAAGGCAGAGGATGACAGAAGTCACCTTTTGTTGGTTGTTTTCTGTGAGCCAGGAATGTCACGTACTTTATGTGCAATCCTACCCCGTCCAGGTAGGACGTCACTTCCCTTAGCTTCTCCCAGGACATCATCCATCAGAGGTGCTTAAGGGTCTGCTTCTCTCAAAAAAGGAGTCCGTGTTTTCTCTCAAGGAGGCTGTAGTCCAGCCTTCCTCCACAGGTCAACCCAGGACTGAATCAGACACCACCCAAGCCAGGAATCAAGGCTAAACTCTTCCTTCAAGGAGAACCATGTGGCAAGAAGGGATGAAGAAACACTCACCGCATCTGGAGGAGACTGGAATTTCCCTGATATTTTATTGAGAAATGATTTTGGAAAGCCAGAGGTGGAGTCAGAAAGCAGGGCCCCCAGATCCTGGGGGCACACACACATGTGCCCAAGGAGTCAGCTGGGCTTCAGAGGGGGGGTTGAAGGTGGGAGACCACCACACCCATTTCCCCACCAGCTGCCTGAAGGGGCAAATGAGACTCGCGTGAAGTGCCTTATCCTAGCGTCTGCTCATGGCCATGGCCTTGTCGTAGGTGAACTTGAATCTGTAAACAGTTTAAATTTGACCAAGGCAACGTTTTCCTCAACACAGAATGGCCATCTTGGTTTTTCAACATGGCACCTAGAGCTCTAATCAAGGCTGGTCTGCGGGCAGACTACTGAACAAGATTGTGGTTTTCTCCTTTCTGTTTGCTGGGTGTGGTTGACACCAGAGATGGGGTTATACTGGATTTAAGCACATCTCAATGCACATAGCTCAGCTGGTAAAGAATCCGCCTGCAGTACAAGAGACCCCAGTTTGATCCCTGGGTTGGGAAGATCCCCTGGAGAAGGATAGGCTACCCACTCCAATATTCTTGGGTTTCCCTTGCGGTTCAGCTGGTAAAGAATCTGCCTGCAATGAGGGAGAGCTGGGTTCGATTCTTGGGTTGGGAAGATCCTCTGGAAAAGGGAAAGGCTACTCACTCCAGTATTCTGGCCTGGAGAATTCCGTGGACCATATAGTCCATGAGGTCACAATAAGTTGGACATGACTGCGCAACTTTCACTTTCACTCCTCCCAGAAACTGGTCTTCAGAATCAGGCCAAACCCAGGTCCTGTGGCTGGTTCTCAGCCTTCCTGCTTCTGGTCAGTCCAGAAATTCTGGGGTTGGGGGCGAAGCCCTGTCCATCCTGCTTCCAGGCCCCTTCAGTTCAGTTCAGTTCAGTTCGGTTCAGTTGCTCAGTCGTGTCCGACTCTTTGCGTCCCCATGAATCGCAGCACGCCAGGCCTCCCTGTCCATCACCATCTCCCAGAGTTCACTCAGTCTCATGTCCATCGAGTCAGTGATGCCATCCAGTCATCTCATCCTCTGTCGTCCCCTTCTCCTCCAGCTCCAAATCCCTCCCAGCATCAGAGTCTTTTCCAATGAGTCAACTCTTCACATGAAGTGGCCGAAGTACTGGAGTTTCAGCTTTAGTATCATTCCTTCCAAAGAAATCCCAGGGCTGATCTCCTTTAGAATGGACTGGTTGGATCTCCTTGCAGTCCAAGGGACTCTCAAGAGTCTTCTCCAGCACCACAGTTCAAAAGCATCAATTCTTCGGCCCCTCAGCCTTCTTCACAGTCCAACTCTCACATCCATACATGACCACAGGAAAAGACCAGATATTCAGAAAGATGTGCTTCAAAACACAGACTGAAAGAAAATCTTTCTGGACACTTTTCAGTCACTTAAAATGTGTGTGGGTTTTGAGACAGTAAAGAACTGGCTTTAATCTTGGCAAAGCTGAGGAAAACCAACATGGTTCCTTATCAGCCCAGTTATTTATCAGGAGTGAGATAACTTGCAGAGAACTTCACAACCAGCGGAAGGTGCTGGGAGATTGCTCACAAGTCCTAACTCTGAAGTCCTGTTTGAAGCCTGTCTTCCCCAGCCCAACGTGAAGCCAAGGCCTCCCTGATTCCCATGTGTGGGTGGTGGGGCCTCTGGCCGTGTCCAGTTAGAGGAATTCAACAAGGAGGCAGAGCGGGAATGTCTATTGATTCTTTTTAAGTTTTCCCAGTGCATTTTTAAATTTAGTTTTTATTTTATAAGAAACATCTATTGGGTTTTGGATGTTCTAGTATAACTGGGGGAGGCTGAGCCAACTGTAATGTGTGTGTGTGTGTGTGTGTGTGTGTGTGTATGTGAGCAAGAGAAACACAGAGAGCCAGAGAGCCAGAGACAGACACTGAGAGACAGAGACAGAGAACGCAGTGATTCTCCCGCCCCGAAGCTCCCAGAACACACGCTCTCCAGTCTGTGTCTCTGAGCCAAGCTGCGGTTCCCACCACCCTCTGGCCTTTTCAGATGTGACCCAGATGACAAAAGCACGCAGGATTTGAGCCCTCGTGAAAACCAGTGTGACCCACTCCCTCCAACGACAACACACGGAAATTAAAATTCCCAGAATCCATGACCCCTCTCAATCATCGGGAAAGTCCCGTCTCAGCCCCGACTTGAAGGATGAATATGTTAGTCCCCCGCAGCCCTGAACAGGGCTCAGAGCAGGGCTTTGATCTTCCTGCATGAGAAGAGTGACTTTAAATTATGAAAGATTGCTTTGGATGATGAGAATAAAACGGGTCTGCTCCCACCATGCAGGCTCCTCGTCCTCCCCTCTCACATTCCTGAACTTCCCATCTAGGTATCCAAAAGCTGACAGCTCGGGGGAGAGGCGGGGAGCTGTGTGTGTGTGACAGCTTTGCCGGAGGGGGTTTGGACAATGGGGGTGGGCACTGGGAAACGCCAGTCTGGGTCTGGTCCTCTGTGCCTGGTGCATGGATGTCCAGCCCACATGAATAGGTGCCAGCATGGGCTTGCTGCTGGGATACGGGGAAGGAGGCAGGAAAGGATACAGGAAAGGATGCGGGGGGTGGGGAGGCTGTGGAGGGGAGATGAAAGGACAACTTCTAAGGCTCCTTTAAGTTGTACCATCTTGAGCAGAGCCCAGCCTGAATCATGCAAAAACTGGCTGCACGCCCACATCTGGCGATGTTTGAATGGTTTCATAAGCAAGAGCTCTGCACCCAGCATGCGGGTTGGTCGGAGGTGGGGGAGAGGCGCCTGTAAGGGGTCCCTGGACTGGTGGCCAGATGGATGCCCTGGGCAAGAGGGAGCCTTTCTGGGCACTTGACCTCCTGGTGCGGCCAGGTGATAGGGTCCTGTCCTCCCCACCAGTACATGATCTGCGTTGTTTCAAACCCTCTCCTCCCTTCCCCTCCTGAATTGAAAGCCACGCCTCTGCTCTGGTGTCAGACTGGGAAGTGAAATTTCCTCCAGGTTCTCTGGGAAACACGACGACCTTTTTCTGGAGCTGCAATTCCATCCATTCTGCCCAGACCCCTCCCCCACATGCCCTCTGCCTTAGTGGGTGATCTGAGAGCCTCAGCACCCCTGGGGCCATGGTGTTAACTCGCCTTCCTTTGCTGCTTTGGGGCCCAGATGCCGCAGGCTCGTGGTGGCCCTGACTGGGTCTGAGGTCACAGCTGACCGTGCCCCTGTGGGTCCTGTGCGTCGGGGTCCCTCCTACAACAAGGGCTAACCTGGCCCAGTTTCCACAGCTCCCAACCCACCCGACACTGGGGAAGCATGGAATGTGGACCTGAGTCCTCTTCCCAGAGGAACTGAAGAAGCGAATGTGCTGGGTGACACTCGAGGGGTGGGATGGGCAGGCATTCAATGCAGTCCCTGGCCTGGCATTGCTTCCCGGAGAGAGACCCAAGGGGGCCGTGGCGGGATCGCCCTGCAGTCCCTGCCGGCCCCGAGCGTGTGGAAGTACTTGGCTCTGTCAACTACAAATTGTCACTTACCACGCTCCATAGAGAACCAGGTCTGGGGGCCCCCAAACTGCACCTGAAGTCCTCGGCCTGATTTAGGTTTGCTCATAAAAACAACACAGGTGTTGGTTCCTGTTAAGGCAATAGCATGTGGGTTGCTTCTCAGACTGCTGGCTCTGGCAGGCAGGGTCCTGTAAGCACCGTTGCATGCACACAGCATCTCACAGGCCTGGCCAGCTCTGCTCTGCTTTCCATAGACAGGAGGAAAGAGAGAGGAAAGACAGAGAGAAATGGAAGTTGAGAGAGTAACTGTCAGACACGGTTTTTGCTGATCTCATGTTTTCAAGGCGAATGAAACTACTTCTTTTAAAAGACAGCCTTTGCCATACATCAACATTCATCAGCCATAGGTGTACATATGTCCTCTCCCTCCGGAAACTTCCTTCCACCTGCCACCCCTCTAGGTTGTCACAGAGCCCCGGGTTGTGTTCCCCGAGTCATACAGCAAATTCCCACTGGCTATCTATTTTATATATAGGGCAACACAATACTATGAAGCAATTATCCTTCAGTTTAAAATAAATAAATTAAAAAAGACAGCCTCTGAATGTCCTCTTTCCTACAGCTTCTATTTGCTATAAAAAGTGGTTTTGGACTTTGACTTAAGCTTTGACTCTATAGGCTGACGCCCCAGGGACAGTTTTCAGTGGCCTGTAAAAGCTGTCACCCCCTGCCATAGTCCAGCCCAGTGGACCACAGCCACCCAGCTCAGAGAGCCAGGGTCTGACAGGTGTCACTTAGAGGGTGACAGGTGTTATCCTCACAGGAGGCCAGGACCAGGGCTGCAGCAAAGTTGTCCAAGTCTCTGTCCTCCCGTGACTCTGGGTTACAACCCACTTGCATTCAACCTCGTGCCCTGGAACCCTGGTGTGTTGACTCCAGAAACACAGTGAGAGACAGACTGCAAAGCTCCGAGGAGAGCGTGGGTAGGCATGTGTTCTTTGCGGTGGGCCAGGCTTTTTTACACGTGGCCCTGGCTGGGATTGGAGGTTGCCTGGGGGAGGAAGTGATAAAATGACTAATAAAATGATCAAGTCTCTAGTGTTGAGTGCTGACTTAATCAGGGCACTGGTTTAGGCAAAGCGACTTGCCTTATTTGCCTTCAGCCTCCAAAGACATCTTCCTGACATCCCCCTCGACCAGGCAGAGGGAGATGGACCACTGCCTTCAGCCAGGACTGACCTGGGCTGCCCTCTGCTTCCACAAGCTGTCAACCTACCGAGGGGGTTGGTGCAGATACCTATGAGATATACACAGCAAAATACATGGAGCAGGGGCCTCACACCTAAGACAGGAATCCTGGCTCTGCTGTTGGTAAGCTGTGAAACCCCAGGTAAACCATTTACACTCTAGCCTTAGTTTTCTCATCTATAAAATGGACATAATAGTACCTATGTCTTAGGGTACCTATGAGTGTTCATTGATTACAAAGCACATGCGATGTTTAGCACAAGAGTTAATGCTTAATAAATAGTGGTCATATCATTACTATTATAACTCCAGGAATCATTATTACATGGTTTGAACCAGGAATTAATAACTTTTTCCAATATGGTATTTAAAAATAAAAATGAAGTCAATCAGATATCTAAAATCTTGCCTTCTCTAAGCCTCAATCATAGATCTGGATTCTGACATCCAGCATCTTGAAAATGGGCCTGAAAATGGGTTCCAGGGGGCTCACCAGCAGAGTCCCCAGGGAGGTGGCATTGGAAAGACACTGCTTAGCAGTGACTTCCAGACAAGGCGCAGAGGATATTACACTTATACGCTTGGAATCTGACATTCCCAGTCAACCCGGGGCCAAGCTCTGAAGATGACGTCGGACCTCACAGGGGGAAAACTGGATCTCTGGCCGGAATCCTCTGTGAAGCGTGGGAAGAATTCCCTTTACGGGAACCCACAGCAGAGGCGAGGGATAAGAAGATAGGCCACGCAGAACCAGAGACTGAGCTGGAGGGCTGTTTGGCAGACCAACTCAATTAGAAGAACTCTGCTCAGTGGAAGGTCTTGGAGTGTCTACAGCGTGACCCAGTTTTATTCATAGGGCTTAGAGCTTCTGGTGGACACTGTCCACAGTGAGCTCATTCCAGTCTCTAGAGAGACAAGAAACAGCACAAATGGATATACTATCTTACCTGGAAACTCCTAAGGACAGAGTCTGAGCCTGGTGTGCTACAGTCTATGGTGTCACAAAGAGTTGTACTTGACCTAGCGACTGAGCACACACACAATCCTCCAAAACTCATTTGTTTCGGGCATACGCTTAAGTTTTGATTGGCTTATTTTGCATGGAAATCTGTGGGTTATCTTAATAAAGCCTCTCCCAGCTTCTCCAAGTTGGCTGTGAAGGGTGGTCAGAGGTCACTGTCTCCGACCTTAACCTGTCCTTGGCTGTCTCTCTCCTCACTGGTCTGGTCAAATCATGGCTGTAGAGATGCAAACACCTCTTGCTTTCTTCAGTAATCTGGACACAGACAGTCTCTTATTTCCAGGTGTGTGGAGGAGAACAGAGTGTGATATTTTCTAAGACGCAGGTCAAGTTGAGGGGTAATGGAAGAGATTGAAAGATAACATATAACTGACTCCAGAGGGGATTGCACCTTGCTTCAGGAAGACCTCCCACCCATCAGGGGGAGGTCGGGTCCTCTTAGAGCCCCCGAGAAGCAAGCCCTCATGATGACTCTGGAGCCCAAAGTGTGTGGTGCTGTCCCATACACAGGGTGACCCAACACGTAGCTGTGATGGAAGGGTGCGTGGAGAGGGCTAGGGGGAGTGGGCGGCTTCCTCGAGACTGTCACGCTTTGTGCTCTGAGCTTCCTCAATCCGTGAAAAGAGCATTTCTTCTCTGAAGGAGTTTTAAAAAAGAGTTTGACACCTTTGCCACCAGCTACAACATAAAAATCATCCGGTAAAGTGTGGACCAGAGCTACGGGGACCAGACTCAGGGAGCAGCGTTTTCTCAGCTCAGAGAGACAGTTGGCAGACAGAAAACCCACTGAGACCCCTGCTAGATTCTCCTGTGTCCACAATAGTGCTTTATTTTGCGGCATCTAGAGCCACAGAGATCTATTTCGATAATTAGTGAGTCTGAGAAATATTGTTGTGTTGTTTAGTCGCTAAGTTTTGTCTAACTCTTTGTGACCCCATGGACTATGGCCTGTCAATCTCCTCTAGGGATTCTCTAGGCATGAATACTGGAGTGAGTTGCCATTACCTTTTCCAGGGGATCTTTCTGACCAAGGGACTGAATCTACGTCTCCTGCATTGGCAGGCGGATTCTTTACGGCTGAGCCATCAGCTAAACCCTTGCGAAATACTAGCAGCAAGTATTTTCCAAACAAAGAAAGCAAATCGCCTTCAGGCCCTGCAGAGGACTTCAGCTATTGTGAGCTTTTCATCGTGTGAAATCTCGTGACCGAAGGCATGTGGCAGAAACTGCCCACTGGCCCCCAAGGTCCATTCCCCACTTCGCTCTCTTAAGGACAGTGTTTACTGAGCTTGTTTCAGGCATTTGGCTGCCTGGATGGAGACTCACTGGGGCAGGCTTCGACTGCCTCTTAGGAGGGCAGTGGGAGTGATACGTACAATGTGCCATCACCCCAAAAGGAACCACCTGATCCCACCTCTGTATCCCCCTCTGAGTGCTGGGGGATGGGGTGGTCATCAGTGTGTGTGCAGAGGGGATGACACACAAGTTGGGGCTCTGAACTCGGGTCCACCTCCCTTTGGGGCTCATGAACTCAGACGGCAGAACTCCATCCTGACTTCCACTAATCCCTGTCTGACATCTAGCCTCTCCTTCATTGTCAGATGTAGTTGATAGACAGCTGTTGTCAACAATCTGTGATTTTTTACCACCATAGAATTAAGATAATTTCATATGGCAGTTCCGTTTTTGCAAATGTCCTGGAATACCTCCACTCCTTCTATCCTCAAAATTGTAATTGACGTGAGGTCTGTTGGGAGACCTGGTTACTTAATGTGCTTGTGGGTCAGTGGTAAAGAATCTGCCAGCAATGTAGGAAATATAAGATATGTGGATTCGATCCTTGGGTCGGGAATATTCCCTGGAGGAGGAAATGGCCACCTACTCCAGTATTCTTGCCTGGAGAATCCCATGGACAGAGGAGCCTGGTGGGTCATGGAAAAGTCAGACACGACTTAGTGACTAAACAGCAACAAAGATTACAAGGGAAATCAATTACATTGGAGAACAATTATCAACATAACTGGTTCTTTTATGATCTTATGAGTCTAATTTCATGCAAGTAAAAACATTATTCTAAGGTGGTATCCATCACCTTTATCAGACTGCTGAAGCTCCTGATGAGCAGTCAGTTGTTAGGTTTTGGAAAGGTCACCTTTAGCAAGGTAAAACTCCATGCAAACCACCTTCTGAAACCCTTTGCTACAGTCACTGCGCATCACCCTCTGGTTCAGCCCACGAGGACGTAGCTGACCCCTGCGTGCTGGCGCCTGCCCCTGGGGTCCCCTGTTTAATTTCTCTTGGCTTGCTTCCCACTCAGGGGAATTGCCAAATGCTCTTCTCCTTAAAATGTTTTTCCATGAACTGCGCTGACTCGCCCTCCCATTAACAGTGTTTCGTGTGTCCTGTGTCCACATTCCAAAAAGTCTCCCTTGGCTGAAGGCCCTGCAGAGCACAGCTAGTTCTGAGGCCTGGGGCTCGCTCGGCTGGCGCCTTCTGGCCGCTGCTCCCCCTCGGGCTCAGCTCTCTTGGCTCCTTGCACAACCATCTGGGGAGCATCGCAGAACGCTTTTGAGGGTTCCAAGAGAAGGTTTTCCAAGAAGGGCAGGTCTGCCCTGGTCGGGATGTCTGGTGAGCTTTCTGTAGTTTGTAGCATCTGCCAGTTAAGACCTGTTTATTATTTATTATACTCTGTGTGCAGGGGACCTGGGTGAGCTCTCACCCAACCAGAAGGGACCCACGTGTACTGTTTCGATGGTCCGAATGTTATGGACAGAATGGAGGATAGCATGGCCGACCACAGCTGCCGTGAGAGGCCTGGGAGAGTCAGGGTGACGGGGCCACAGCCCCCCAGAGTCAGACCTTGGTGCTTGTCTGTAGCATGGCTGGGATGGCCTGTTTGGGTCCCTGGCAGTGAACTGTCTGTAATCCTACCTTTCATTCCCCTGGGACAGAGCAGCCACAGACAGGAGCCTCAGGCCCGGGCAACAACACTCAGAGTTAACGTTCCCCTCTTCTCCGCCTTGTCAAATACAGGTTGTCTCTCAGTTCAGAGGCAGCTGGGACTGAGGGTCCTTGCAGAGAGCAGTCCTCAGATGGGGAGGAGGGTCCACGCTGGGAGAAGCCAGCCTCACAGGAGGTGGTTCAGGTTCACTGCACACTGGTGGGGCCGATGCCCACACTCTGCCCCTCCCTCTCCAGCCCACATCCTCCTCTGGCTTGGCACTGCTTGCCCAGTGGTGGGGAAACTCCCCCTGTTGGTCACATGGCGAGGGGCCAAGGGAAGGAGGGGGCTCCTGCAGAAGGACCAAGAGCCGCGGCCCCGGGGCACTGACGGGAGGCTGCAGGGTCTGTCCAGAGCTGCCTGCATGAGCCCAGGGCTGTGCACAAAACAGGCTCAGGCTCTGTTCCCCGGAAGACACATGTGGCTCCTCTCAGGTCGCTCTGGATCATCACGCAGTTTCCTCTTGTTGCTTGCTTTGTTTTTGTTTGCTTTTGAAAAACTCACATTTCCTGTGCCCAGGGTTGTCCAAACACCCCCGTGCCCTGCCCTTTCCAGATGGGACATCCTTTGAAGGCGCCCCTGGCCCCCTGCCTGCCCTCCAACCCCCTCCCACCCTGAGAAGAAGCTCTCAGAGGCCTAACACTGGGGTGTTTGGAGCATTTTCTGTTTTTCAGAGCCTAGGGCCCTTGGGAGTATTTCTCCCAGTGGGAGGGCAGTCCTTTGAAGGTACTTTTGTTTTGAAAGAGAAAAATCAGCTGAAGAAAACAGTGCAAGCTCTCTGGGGGGAAATGTAGGGGTTCAGAGACATCAGATGAGAAACGCGGAGACTCCACCTATGGCTGGACAACACTGGGGCACCTGGGGTCACATGCATCCAAGTACATATGTGTCCAGGGCGTTCATGTTCATGTGAGGGGGCTCTCTTTGTAAGAGAGACTGTGGTGTACTTGTCCTCTGCCAGGAGGACAATAAGCAATAAACCCAGGCCCCAGCAGAAGAGGGCCTCTTCCCCTCCTGGGCCCCTGCTCACCCACAGAGGGAGGTACATCCCATGAACAGGGGAGCCTGGGGCTACAGTCCATAGAGTCGCAAAGAGGTGGACATGACGTAAATGACTCAGCACGCACATGGTAGTTCTACTTTTAATTTTTTGAGAAATCTTTGTACTCTTCCACAAGAGCCGCACCAATTTACATTCCCATCATCAGTACATTGTCTGGAGAATCCCATGGCCAGAGGAGGGTCCCTTCCACCCCAGGAGGATGCAGGCTTAGCTCTCTCTGTCTCTCCTCACCTTGAATCTACCTTCTGGCTACAAACCTCCCCTGTCACGTGTGTTTCCAGACAGTAGATGAACTTGGGGTTGCCTGACCTATGAGCTCTCTCCCTTTCTCCTCTCCTGGGAGCTCTGTCCTCTGGCAGGTGCAGGGCAGGTCACAGTATCCTTGTGTGGTGGGCAAGCACCACTCTACAGCCCCAACTCTCCCCTTCAATGTTTCCCAAAGTCTCAACTGAAGAAAACGGAGTTGGGAAATGTGCTTTGATCTCTGTTTGATCTTTGTTTGGGTTTCTATCTGACGCCCAGTGCCTACTTTTCCATTTGGTTCAGAATCTGCAGAAAGACTGAAATGGATAACAGTTGAGGTTTACTGAGGATTTACTATGTACCAGGGAAGTAAAGTTTTGCAGAACTGAGGTAAAATGCACCAAGTCTCCAGCTGGTCAGTGCTGGACTGACCACCACTGGTGGTACTGAATTCCCATACTTCCAGGAGTTCAGAACTCAACAAGTGGGACCCTAACACCTTAAACAGCTTCTGCAGAGGAAAGGAAACCATCGACAGAATGAAAAGGCAGCCTAAAGAGTGGGAGAAAGTATTTGCAGGTCACGTATCTCATAAGGGTTAATATCCAAAAATATGAAGAACTCACTAACTCAATAGCAAAAAAAAAAAACAAAACTAAACTAAACAACCCAATTAAAATACAATTAAAGACAGAGGATCTGAATAGATTTTTTTCCAAAGAAGATATACAGATATCCAAGAGATACCTGAAAAGATACTCAGCATCACTAATCAATGCAGTAATGCAAACAAAAACTGCAAGGAGGTATCACCTCACACCTGTCAGAATGGCTGTTATAAAAAGGACAAGGGATAACAAGTTTTGGTGAGGATGTGAAGAAAAGGGAGTCCTCGTGCACTGCTGATGGGAATGTAATTTGGTGCAGCCATTGTAGAAAACAGTACAAAGATTTCTCAAAAAATTAAAAGCAGAACTACCATGTTTGTGCTGAGTCATTTCAGTCATGCCCAACTCTTTGCAACTCTATGGACTGTAGCCCACCAGGCTTCTCTGTCCATGGAATTCTCCAGACAAGAATACTAGAGTGGGTTGCCATGTCCTCCTCAGGGGCTCACCCCACCCAGGGATTGAACTCATATCTCTTGTGTCTCCTGCATTGTGGGCAGATTCTTTACCCCTGAGCCACGGGGGAAGCCCAGAACTACCATAGGATCCAGCAATTCAACTTCTGGGTGTTTATCAGAAGCGAATGAAAACACTAACTTGAAAAGATACCTGCACTTTCATGTTCATGGCAGCACTATTTATAATAGCTAAGACATGGAAGAAACTGAAGTATCCATCAGTGGGTATAACGGATAGAGAAATTGCAGTATACATACACAGGAGAATATTATTTAGCTATCTAAAAGAACAAAACCCTACCATTTGTGACACGGATCACAATAATGCACCCTGAGTGCATTATGCTAAGTGAAATTAGTCTGAGAAAGACAAATGCCATATAATCTCACTTATTTGTGAAATCTAAAAAAGAAAAAAAAAACTAATTCATGTAGAGAACAGATTGGTGGTGGTCAGAGGCTGGAGTAGGGGGTGGGTGACCTGGAGGAGATCAAAAGGTACAAACTTGCAGTTATGAAGTAGGTCAGTCCCGGGGCTGTGATGTGCAGCACCAGTATGGTAACTCTAGTCAGTAATACCGTTTTGCAAATTTGGGATCTGCCATGAAAGTAGATTTTTAAAGTTGTCATCACAAGGAAAAAAAAAAGTTCTGCAATTATGTGAGGTGATGGATATTAACTAGACTGTTATGCTGATCATGTTGCAAAACATACAAATATTGAATTATTATGTCATACACCAGAAACGAATACAACACATGTCCATTATGCCTCAATTTTAAAAAGAATAAAGTTTAGCAATTTAACTAGAAAAAACTTCCATGGGACAGAGAATGAAGGGAAAGACAAAGGCAGGGAGCTGGAGAGAGACCCAGAGACGGTTGATGGAGGTGGTCCTCAGAGCGCTGACAGGTACAGAGAAGTCCCCACTCCCCATGCCCTTGCCGGCCGGTGCTAGGGCGCACCGCTGCAAAAACCAGATTTGTTGACCATACATCCTGGATTTTCTGGGATCTCCCTGATTTCAACTATTTTTTCTTCCTGCCAGCTATTTCCAACGTGACTCCAAAAATAGAGATGATGTAAGTGTGGAGGTTTTGGAAGCTTGAACCATCTGTCTGGACTTTGAAAACATCCTTGTTTATGGATGGAGAATCATAAACACAATTTCAAAACAGGACTTTTTTTCCCTCTCCCATGTCTCCTTTACCAGTATGTGAGGTAAAGGAGAAAAAGCAAGAGAGTTCCAGAAAAACATCTACTTGTGCTTTATTGACTATGCCAAAGCCTTTGACTGTGTGGATCACAACAAACTGTAGAAAATTCAAGAGGTGGGAATACCAGACCACCTGACCTGCCTCCTGAGAAATCTGTTTGCAGGTCAAGAAGCAACAGTTAGAACTGGACAAGGAACAACAGACTAGTTCCAAACTGGGAAAGGAGTACATCAAGGCTGTATATTGTCACCCTGCTTATTTAACTTATATGCAGAGTATATCATATGAAATGCTGGGCTGGATGAAGCACGAACTGAAATCAAGATTGCTGGGAGAAATATCAATAACTTCAGATATGCAGATTATACTACCTTATGGCAGAAACTGAAGAAGAACTAAAGAGCCTCTTAAAGAAAATTAAGAGGAGAGTGAAAAAGCTGGCTTGAAACTCAACATTCAGAAAACTAAAATCATGGCATCTGGTCCCATCTTCATGGCAAATAGATGGGGAAACAATGCAAGCAGTGAGAGGCTTTATTTTTTTGGCTCCAAAATCACTGCAGATGGTGATTGTGGCCATGTAATTAAAAGATGCTCACTCCAACCTAGACAGCGTATTAAAAAGCAGAAACATTACTGCCAACATAGGTCCGTCTAGTCAAAGCTATAGTTTTTCCAGCAGTCATGTATGGATGTGAGAGTTGGACTATAAAGAAAGCTGAGTGCCGAAGAATTGATGCTTTTGAACTGTGGTGTTGGAGAAGACTCTTGAGAGTCCCTTGGACTGCAAGGAGATCCAACTAGTCCATCCTAAAGGAAATCAGTCCTGAATATTCATTGGAAGGACTGATGCTGAAGCTGAAACTCCAATACTTTGGCCACCTAATGCGAAGAACTGACTCATTGGAAAAGACCCTGATATTGGGAAAGATTGAAGGCAGGAGAAGAAGGGGATCATCGAGGATGAGATGGCATCACTGACTTGATCAACATGAGTTTGAGTAAGCTCCAGGAGTTAGTGATAGACCGGGAAGCCTGGCATGTTGCAGTCTCTGGGGTCACAAAGAATCAGACATGACTGAGTGACTGAACTGAACTGAAGGGAGATGGTGCTAAGAGAGGAAAAAATGAATTAAAACATTTATAAAAATCCACCAGAACGTTTTAAATGCAGTGTTTGTTTTCTCTCTTCAGCTCCTGTGGAGTCAAAAGGCAAGGCCAGTGGCCGACATTCCAGCCAGGAGCTAGGATCATATGGGGCCCGGTGGTCTGCTTTAGAGTAACCACAGGACAGCTGGGGGTGGGGGAGGGGAGCCAGGGCCAGGGCTGGGGACCTCCTTCTCTTGGTAGTTGAGGGGGTTTCTGATCTCACCTGCCCAGGGAATGGAAAGTGTTATTGGGTACATGCATGCTAAGTTGCTTCGATTATGTCTGATTCTTTGTGACCCTATAGCTGTAGCCCGTCAGGCTCCTCTGTCCATGGGATTCTCCAGGCAAGAATACTGGAGTAGATAGCCATGCCCTCCTCCAGGGGATCTTTCCCACCCAGGCATTGAACCTTTGTCTCTTGCATTGTCTCCTGCATTGAAGGCAGATTCTTTACCACAGAGCCTCCAGGGAAGCCTGGAAAGTGTTATTAGATTTGGGCAAACTCCACCAGAAAGTTCTTCTTTTCTGGGCATTGTGCTTCTTCCACTTGCATCCCCTTGGACTGAGACGCCCTCCTATGAGCCTTCGTTTGCAGGAGGGAAGGGCATCCCTGACGGTAAAGACAGTCTCTGATGATGCACTCATCTTAATGAAATAGAGGAAGCACTCGGGCACCGGCAGTGAAGGTGGGTGGGGGCAGGAAGTAGAGCCAGTCCCTTGGTGTTTCAGGCCAGACTTGGGGGTCTGTCTTCTGGCACCGCCTCTTTATGGGTCTTGCTCAGGGAAGCTGGTGTCCTCCCCAGCACTCAGGGCTCCATGGCCATGAGCCGGATTTTGCGTGGCTGCCTGAAGGGCTCTGGAGCCAGCAGAGTCCTGAAAGCTCACTGCAGCCTCTTAGGCAGAATCCCGTGACTTTGCTTCCCCAAAGGCTCCCCAGCCTTCCTTGCAGCCTCGCCGTGGCCAGCAGCTGGTCAAGTCACTTTTCCTCTCCTCCCATCATTATGGCCGATCTAAAGTCTGGGCAGGCTGGGGAAGTAGGGAGCGCCCAGCAGATACGAAATTTCTGCTTCTTCCTGTAGGTTCTCGCACTGTCTACTGCTGCTGACAGCAGCTGCTGCCAAGCCACTTTCTGGCTCCTGCAGAATTTCTGTGGATGTCCACCCCCTCATCTAGGAGGTCCAACCCTGCCTGTGAGACACTGAGGGGTTAGTGGGACGCTGCCATGTCCACGAGATAAAGTGAGCAGGTTACACATGCAAGTTCTACCCACAGTGAGCACTGTGGCAGTGTCTTTGTGAAGAACCTTTGAGGGGAGCACCTTCTACTAGGAAGCTCGTTCTGGATAATGCCACAGAAAGGCTTACCTCGGTGCACATGCCAAATCCTTCATCAAATAGCGACGTACAGTGGGAGCTGCCAAGACTCACTGGATGAAAGCCAGCATGACTTCTCCCTCCAGGGCTATAAGCAGATGGAATTCAGTGTATGCCACACAGTATGAATGAATGAGGCAGGGAAGAAAGTGCCTCAGAGAATCTGCTGCAAATACCTTAGACGATAAAAAGGCTGTTTCTCCGTATTAATATTTTATTGTTGGGGGTCATTGCCAGTTGGCTGGGCTTCCTGCTTGAATGAGCAGAGCTGTCACTCTGACTCCAAATGCTGCTGCTTTTGAGAAACCCCACGCAGGCACGCTGTCAACCAACCACAGACCAGTCCTAACTGGTGCCAAGCAGGCAATGCCTCTAACCTGAAAAAGTCAGGCAAAGTGTCCAAGATCATGCCAGAGGGGAGGGAAAAATGAAAAAAATTGTACCTTCCATGAAAATATTATCTCAGACTGAAGATGCAGATGAAACCTAACCAAACTAAATTTCAAATTAGACTTTTCAAAATTTCTAAATGAAAAAGATCAATGTTGCATGAGATCATTCATTGTTTGATCTTTTCCCCTGATAGTTCCATATTTATGAGAAAGTGGTGTGTATGGTTTAGCTTGTGCCCGGTAACATACATCTCTCAATGGGGTTCCTTGTCATGTTGGTTGGGGAGCACAGTTGACCATTTGAAGAGACAACTGGTCTTAACTCTAAACTCCTGAGGCATAGCCTCTAGAGGCCCACAAAGATTCTGAGATTTCTAGCGTTCTGATGTATAGAGGTAGAGGCTACTGAAGACCAGCATCCGCCTATCCTCCCATCTATCCATCCATCCATCTACTCATCCATTTTTCCATCCATCCACTCATTTACCCATCTACTACCCATCTTTCCATCCATCCATCCACCCATCCATTTACCCATCTACCCATCCACCCATCCATCCATCCAATTACTTACTTACTCATCAGGAAAGGGTTTTGCAGAATGTCTTTGACTTTCTGGCTGTAGAAAAGTGAGCTCTACAGGAAGTTAGAAGTGACCCCTTTACTGACAGGAAGTACAGCGTGACATGTTTATGAAAGAGCTGTACTTCAAGGGATCAGGACAAAGGCTCCCAAACCCAGCAGGAGGGCTCAGCATATGACTCACATGTACAACATTAGAACATAAGCTGACTTGAAGCTGAAAAAGGCCCATGATGTAAAAGCTGCTTGGTCATCAACGGGATGATCACTGTGGGTTTCCTGAGGGGCTGCCATGTGATTATGGAGAAGGAACCAGAGGGGGATTGTTCTCCCATCTTCTGTCCTTGTCTGAGAGATGAGGATGCTCCAATGATGGGGAATTTGGCAGCTAGTGAACAGGCTTAATACACCAACTTCTTTGTCAACACTGATGTATATTGTTTCATGTTAATTAAATAATATCCTGTGCCAAAAGATTTTTATAAGAAATGGTGCACAGAGAAAGAAATACTATCTTATTCAATTTAGTGTTTAATACAAGTAAACCAGGTAGCAAACAAGGTAGATTATTCATAAAATAATGAATCATGGCCTTTCACGTCTGCAGAGTTGGCATGAAGGTCACTCATTCACTCAGCAAATATTTACTTCCAATAGAGCTTTTTCTGTGCTGCTCAGGGTAACTCACGCTCCTTCAGTAAGGCTGATGCCATGTGAAAAACGGCCAGTGGTTTCGGTGTTCACTCTGGGAAGAAACACCAGATGTGCCAAACAGAAGAAGCCAATGGCTGCACATTCCCATCCTTATAACCCTCTGAGCAGTTATGCTGAACCCAGCCACCATGACCTGCATTGCTGAGATGCCCACAGCCAGTGGATTGAAGTCTGCTCATCTCTTGTGTCAAAGTCCCAAACAGGTGATCCTGACCAGTGACCAGCTCTTCTCCAAGCAGTGGTTCAAACTGTAGCTCTTTTCCTTGTACGGTGCTGTCATCCTCATCGCCTGGCTCATCTTCATCTCGTCCATCCAGAAGAAGAGGGGCAGGAAGTCTTAAAGGGCCAGGCCCACTGTCACACATCCACCCCACCCCCTTCCCACTGGTCAGAACTCAGCTCATTCAACCTCCAGGCCTCGGGAGACACTAAGACAGTCTAGCTGTGGGCCAACAGGGAAACTGGTACAAATACATTTCTGGAAAGTTTACAGGGTGCTGGGCAACGTGCCAGGGTAGCAGGTTTCCACGGTGTCCAGGTGTGCAGAGGGCTCTGGTCACCTGTTGAGTTCACAGGCAACAGGTTCATGGGCAGGGCTGGGAGTGGGACCAGGGGGCCTGGACCAGCACGCAGCCCACTGTATCCCAACCTCCGACCTCGGCCTTGTCAGAGACCAATGGGAGCTGCTTCGAGCTCACACCCCAGGCACCATGGACTGAAGGAGGACCCGGCCTCGGCAGCCAGCACATGCGGGACATAGGCACAGCCATGTCTTAGCTGAACTTCTCCTAAATTGTGTGGATGCATCAAGTGACATGTACTGGGAAGAGCTGCAGAAGAGAAAGACACCTCTCTAAAGACCCGCACAAGGCATCACCACCACCTCCCATGACGGCATCTTTCTCTGCATCCAGATGCGCAATTTCCTCCTTTCACCTCCTGCCTTGTGCGGGGACCTCGATTCTAGTTTGCTCTTCACTAAGGACAGAGACCAGCTGCTCCTTTTCCAGCTTCTGAGACATGACATAAGGTTCACTTAGGTTGAATTTCACCTTTTTACCTCTCCAGGCTGAAGCCATGTTGGTTCCTTGCCTTGTTCCTCGTCCAGGGGCCCCAGGCCAGAGCTGATATCGCTTCCTGGTGGTCTCAGAGGACATGGCCACCTTGCCAGGGGACCTGAGGGACACAGAATGCTGGCCGAGGGCCTGGATCTGCCTCTGCCTCTGACTGTGGGCCCTGACTCCGGGACAAAGTCTTCTGAACTTGAGTGCCTTGAAGGACAGGGCCATTTATTTCTAAATTTCTTCAACACCTAAGCTTCTTAGGACTCCTAATAATTCTATTTCTTTTTTAAAAATCTTGACTTAGAGTGCACCAACCCTGAAAGAAAATAAATTTTTGTTAAAAGTGAAGGGACACTAGTTGTGTTTTCTGGGCTGTGCTTGTCAAATAAGATTCACCAGTTCTGATACCTGCATTTGATCACCGCGTGTGTGTGTGTGCATGTGTGTGTGAACTCAGGACTTTCTTTCAATTAAATCACTATAGGTATGTGATTCAAAAGTATAAAAACTATGTGTGTGCATGTTCTTAGTCACTCAGTCATGTCCGACTCTTGCGATCCCATAGACTGTAGCCTGCCGGGCTCCTCTGTCCATGGGATTCTCCAAGCAAGAATACTGGAGTGGGTGGCCATTTCCTTCTCCAATAAAAACTATAATAAAGTGTAAAAAAATCACAGCCTGAGGGTCTGATTCCCACACTTCTCTCCTCCCACCCTTCTTTCCTCCCACTCTATTCTCTATTACCTCTTTTTTTTCCTATTTGCTTCTTGTCTATTATTCCAGTATTTCTTTATGTGAATACTAATAAATATATTCCTGCCCTCTCCCCAGTTCTTATTCTGTCATCTGCTTCTTTGCTTTTTCAAAATTTATTTTAATTTTTGTAGTGAGATAGATGACATATAACATTAGATCAGTTTAGGTGTGCAGCATAATTTGAAATCTGTATCTGTTGTGAAATGATCACCAAAGTGTCTAGTTAACATCACCTCACAAGTTATAATTTTTTTTCCTACAATGTGAACTTTTAAAATCTGCTCTCTTAGTAACTTTTAAGTGTGCAGCACAGTATTATAACTACAGTTCCCGTGCTGTACATTACAGCCCCAGGACTCCCTACATTATAACTGAAGTCTGAGCCCCCTGCACCCACTTGCCTCCCCCCGCCACACCTCCCCATCTCCTTCTGTCTCTGGCTTCTTCCCACACCTCTCTTCAGACCATGTCCCCATCGTTTTTCACAGCCACATAGTATTTCAGTGTGTAGAGCATCATAATTCATTTACCTCGCCTCATGTGGATGGATACTGGGGGTGTTTCCAGTGTCTCTGGATCACTGCAAATAGTGCTGCAATGACTAGCTTTGTAAACATGCCATTCTGTATGTGTGCAACTTGTTCTGAAGTGTAGATTCCCAGAGGCAGAACTGCTGGGTCAAAGAGTGTGTGCACTGGAAATTTTGCCAGTTGTTTCCAAACTGCCCAGCGTGGGGTTGTGTCATCCTTACACTTTCACCTTCAGTATATGAGCATTCCACTTTTTCCCAAATCTTAGGATATTTGCCAAACTGGTGAGAAATGGCAATTCAGGACAGTCTGGGTTTTGTTTTTCTTGTATTAACAATGAGGAGCTAAGGGCCCTTTGAAGGTAGCAGAAGGGTTTGTTAAGAGTGACTGAGCCTCTCCAGGGCAGGAAGTCTGTTTTATTCACCACTTTTCTCTAAACCCCTGATAGTTCAGATGGTAAGGAATCTGCCTGCAATGCAGGAGACCTGGGTTCGATCCCTGGATGGGGAAGATCCCCTGGAGAAGGGAATGGGAACCCACTCCAGTATTCTTGCCTAGAGAACTCCATGAACAGAGAAGCCTGGAGGGCTACAGTTCATGGGGTTGAAAAAGGCTGGACGTGACTGAGCAACACCCACTTTCTCTAAACCAGCAGTTCTCAACCAGGCTGCACACAGGAATCATCTGGGCAGATTTTAACAGGTGCAGAGCCTGGGTCGGCCCAGACCATGAAGACAGAACCCTGGGGACATTGCTTCCGCTTGTCGCCTCACACCGAAGTCCTCTAGGTTGTGTGCCAATCTTTTTCCCGTGGTGCCCCTGTGGCTTCCGAGGCCAGTTTCTGTCTTCTGCTTTGCCTTAGCCACATGGGACATTCTAGGTCTTGTTTGCAGTGAGCGGTGCTTCCTGCTCGGGAGCAAAGCTGCAAACAGGCTCTGTCATGCGACAGGTCACAACAAGCCCCACAAAGCATACTGAAGCCCTGGCCTTGGAGGCGGACAGCTCCGCCCCCCTGGCCAGTGTCTGCAGGCTCTGCGGCCCTACAACAAGGTCAAGGCAGGCTCAAGTTCACGAGCATGCTTTTGCCTCTAAGAATGTGTCCAGCCTTCCTAGGATAGAACTGCTCTGGCTTTTCGGAGACTAAAGCATGTTCCAACTGCAAATAATCTATACTGAGAGCATGTACATATTAATAAATGTAATAGATATTTCGATAAAATGTAGAAATATGACGGTGAAACTCTTCTGCACCAGTTTCAAAACCGTCTCCTCTCACTGACAACTATAGCTGAGGAATTTGGCAGAGGGATGAAATCTTGGCTGCACCTCTGATTTGTCTTTCAAAAACCACGCAGGCTGCAGGGGATCATGTGGCGGGAGGGCTGTCAATGGTACAGTGTTCCCACCACTCTGCTGACACCCCAGAGAGAGAGACCAGCTCACTTCTTTCTCTTTCAAGCTGGAAGATTGACTGGCTTGAGCGTGGGAGGTTCTCAAGGGGTCGTGGGGATGGGCTGGGGGGTGTGTACCTTCAGTGTGGGAGGCGGCTGCCCTTGAGGTTAGAGGTGACCACCAGGGGCCTGCAAGGATGCCCTCAGTCAGCCACAGAGGTGCCTGGAGAGAGAGTAGATGGAGTTTGCAGAGGCCGCTTCCTGACTGCATGGGCCTGACTTGGTCCAGCTGCAGCCACCGGACAGAGCGCCCTTTGATGGCAGGGCCAGTGCTGACCTGCTGGCCTAGAAACACCCTCCCTGGGTGCGTGGGCAAGTCAAGGAGAAACAGTGCATTTATCAGTGGACTTGAAGAGAGTGAAGGAGAACTAAGTTTGCAGACAACTGATCATTTTCTGTTCTTTTTCTAATGTATTAATAATGCCAGCGTTTTGTTTCTGACCATCCGTATGGCTTGGAAAGGTGGTATTAAGAGTTTGAAAACGGGCAGGACTCTCTGTCTTCAAGGTCACAGACATAACTCCTGCTCTTGTTCTCGCCTAGAAGGAGTGGTTCCTTCCCTCAGGATGAAACTCTGGGGAGTCCGATAAATTGGGGGCTTAGCAAGTGAGCGGGACTCCTGCTGCTCAGTGGCCATCCTCTCGTCCAGAGCCGAGACCCTGGGCTTCTCCGCCAGCTAGTTTCCTTTCGACCCAAAACACCCATGAATGAAGACCACAGGTTTCAATTGACCGCACTATGAATTCAGAAATTTCTTTAAAAACAGGGAATATGGAAAGTTGTATCTGGGCATCATACCAAGAAAAAAAGAGAGAGAAATTTTAAAATCAGCATTTTTGAAGTAATGGAGCACAGTTTACTTTCCTCCATGAAAGTCCCCCAGAAGATCCTATTGAAGACAATTTCCAACGTGTCTGCACAAGTGTGGAGATAAGACTTTGTTCTCTATGAGGTTTCAGGGGAAAGCATCAGACAAGCTGGCTGTCCAGTATCACAAATTCAAAATAGTTAAACAGCGTGGATTTTAAATGTCTCACCTGGTTGTGTGGGTTCCCACAAGGCCCAAAACTAACACTTGTCTGGTTTTCTTTTGGTGATATCTAGGAAAATCGCGGCTTGCTCTTCCTGGCCTCTTTCCCCCAGTGCTGCTTATCTGGCGGCAAACTTTTCATTCCAGGCAGTGACTTCGTGGCACCAGAAGTCACTGCTCCCCTCACAGCCTTTCTCCCTGTCTCCACAATTCTGAGACTCAGAGGCAAATGGCGCTTCTCAGAAAAGACGAGAAAAATAGAATCCGAATAAATGTGCCTCGCAGTGGCCCGGGCTGTTTCAGAAAGTCCCACATCTTCCGGGGCTCGCCTCTCCTGGTCTCCAGCGAGTGATCCCACCAGTGCCTTTCCTGCATCTCATCCCAGAGTCATGAAGGTTCTCATTATCTTTCCGATGTGAAACCTCAGCTTTCAGAACCAGTCGTTTCAGGAGGAAAATGAAAAGACGCGGGTGCCTCAGTCAACTGGAATAATTAGAGGAACAGAATTCCAAACCGGATGGTCAATAGTCCTCCCCTACAGAGTGAGGATGGCGCCTGGGTGGGTTGAGAATGCAGAACCTTCACTGGCTCTTGGCAGGCCATGCCCGTCCATCCTCTGCCCAGAAAGAAGCCTCTTTCCTCAGCAGTCCCGCCAGAGAAACCAGAGTCCAGAAACCTCCGCTGGAGACTGGCCAATGCCTATGATACATTTTAAGACCCTGTGTCTCCCTAGCACCCCCAGGAGCAAGCAGAGGGATGGTGCCCTTGAACTTGGTCCAAAGGCTCAGTGCGTCCTACTCTGGGACTCACGCTTACCCAGGTTCTCCCTTGTAGGTCACAAACCACTTGTGGGTCAGGAAGCTCTGAGAGCATGGTGACCAGCATTTACCAAAATAAGTCCCTAGAATAGAGAATAACCACGTGGCTCAGGTGGTCTGGCTGAGTTTTATTTCAGGGAACTTGCATTTCAGTTATGTGTATGAGTGTCTGTGTGTGTCCTGGGTGTTGACATAAAGTGTGGTTCATGATGTGGGTCAAGCTCAAAAGAGATTGAAAGTTCATTGGGTTGGCAACAGATTCTTCAGCAGAGGCGGCTGGAGGGGTCTGTAATTGCACAAAGGTCACGAGCACTGGGTTTTAAAAATATCAGAAAAATGGAATGCTGACCCTGTACTACATTTCTCCAACCGCCTTGAGCAAAATCAAGGAGGAAGACTGGGATGGTCAGAAGTCTGCTGGCCACGGAGACAGAAGCCACTAACAACTGAGAGTGGGGCACGCGGGCAGGTGTTCCCTCCCCCAGGGAAGCCTTCTCTGTGGGGGAAGGGAGGGCATGTCTTCTGATTTCTCAAGATGGGTACTGCCACTCTTCATCTCAGTCCTCAGTCATCTGCTTCCTGACATGTCCCTGAACACGGCGCTCCAAATGCTAGATGCCCAAACATCCTTCAAACTGTAAACGCAGATGCTTTCTTTGAATGTTAGCATTTTCAATAAAATCCTGGAATAAAGTAGCTTTCATCCCAGATATCAAGGTCCACCACCCTTTGTCCCACATTCAAACAAGCTAATCGTCAAAGTGTGAACATGGTTTAGTGCCAGACCAGATGGGAGTCCCGGGGGCGGGCCTGGCTTTCACCTCTGCACCCCTTGCTGTGTGTCCTCCTGGGTCATCATCCCTCCTGGGACCTCTTGTCCCAGTCATTAAGTGTCTGAACCTCTCCAGACCGTTGAAAGGACGCTCCGCTGTCTCCAGTCGAGGGAACGCTGCTCTTTGTGGCTGAGGACAGCGTTGCTCGCTTGCATTTCTGCTTGCTGTGTGCTTTAGCTGCCCAGTCATGTCCGACTCTGTGTGACCCCATGGACTGTATTCCGCCAGGCTCCTCTGTCCATGGGATTCTCTAGGCAAGAACATTGGATTGGGTTGCCATGCCCTCCTCCCATGGACTGTATTCTGCCAGGCTCCTCTGTCCATGGGATTCTCTAGGCAAGAACACTGGAGTGGGTTGCCATGCCCTCCTCCCATGGACTGTATTCTGCCAGGCTCCTCTGTCCATGGGATTCTCTAGGCAAGAATGCTGGAGTGGGTTGCCATGCCCTCCTCCAGGGCATCTTCCTGACCCAGGGATGGAACCCAGATCTCCCGTGTCTCCTGCATGGCAGGCAGATTCTTTACCACTCAGTCACTTGGGAAGCTTTGCTGCTTGAGGGGGTTTAACTCACAGCCCTCCTCCTGTCTCTGGGGCAAGATCAGCTGATAGTGGCTGGTCCTAATACATGTCTAATGGGCACAAGTCGGGGCCATATGTACTAATTTAAGGTTGAATAGATGCCAGGATTGACTTAACTGGGTTATCTGAATGGGAGAGGTCGTCTGCATTCACAAATTATTTAGTATTGTTAAAGCCACTTTTCTCCCAGAAACATCAACCATTTTCTGACCAATACTTCCATTGCCTCCTAAATTCACTTAATCCCATTCAGTGTAGACACACCCCAAGGCTTTTGACTCCAAGATATTAAAAGACAAGGATCTAATAAATGCCGTGGAATGTCAGGTCAGTGATCCTCCACACCCAAGCTTGTCTCTGACCCAGGTGAGGGGCAACGTATGTTGCTTGAATGTTATAGTTCTAATCTCGCCATTTTCCTATTCTTTTTCATTGGTCTGAAAGGAGTCATGAGCCCAACAGAATCTGCCCTCAAGATCTTCTAATAAGGTCTATTATGCACGAACGCATCTAAATCCATTCTGAGTCTATTTACAAGTTCCCCTGACATCCTTAGTATAATTTGCCCCGTATGTTTATAACCTATTGTAGTAAACAATATTTCTTCTATTTGTCACCAGGACGACCTCCCTCAAACTCTAAGGGGTCTGTCCTCCAGCTTAGCGTTCTGAGATTCTGTAACAAAGCCGTGCCCTTCCTAGCCACCTCCATCTTGTGGTCTCGAAGCTTCTTTCCAGGCAGAGGGATCCATCCCCTGGTGGATACAGCTCTCTTTCTGAGACCGGGGACTTTTGAGCACTCATCTCTCTCCGAACTTTTTGTTCAATGTCCTCCTTGATACTTGTGGGCAGAATTATCCACAGAATTCCAGAGACAAGCCGTGGTTTTGTTGAGAGTGACTCTTTCAGAAGAATAATTTCCTGTGACCCAGGGTTATGTCTGGGTTATCAGTGAAAAATTCATCCCAATTATGGTGGTGGTGGTGGTGGTTTAGTTAAGTTGTGTCTGACTCTGCAACCCCATGGACTATTGCCTGCCAGGCTCCTCTGTCCATGGAATTTTCCAGGCAAGAATACTGGGGTGGGTTGCCATTCCCTTCTCCAGGAGGTCTTCCTGACCCAGAGATCAAGCCTGCATCTCCTGCTTTGCAGGTGGATTCTTTGCAACTGAGTCACCTGGGAAGCCCTATCCCACAGACCAAAACAGGCCTCCTACTGCACCAGGGGGTGACCCAAGTCCATCCAGTCAGCAGAATGATTCAGAATGCTCTGAGAGGCCCCTGCTTATCACGATCTTACTCTAGTTAGAGGGACTATATACACACACACTCCAGAAAAAAGTCGTGAGCAAAACAACACATATCTACACAGTGATGTAAGTGTGGGAGAATTGGAACACTGGGCTGTAATTTTATGAATTCAAAATAATTTGAAAACTTTTTCAGAATTTTTAGAGGAGAAAATGTCATGAGCTTCATGAAGGGGGCAGAGGTTTAACAGGGTCTTAAAAGATGGGGTAGAAAATAAATCAACAATAAGACTCGGATGGTAAAGCGTCTGCCTGCAATGCAGGGCACCCGGGTTCAATCTCTGGGCTGGAAAGATACCCTGGAGAAAGAAATAGCAACCCACTCCAGTATTCTTGCCTGAAAAATCCCATGGACAGAGGAGCTTGGCAGGCTACAGTCCACGCAGTCACAGAGTTGGACATGACTGAGTAACACACACACACACACACACACACACACACACACAAGAGAACAAAGAGTTTGTGAGGTGTTTCCTAGTCTGCATGGGACTTGGACTTGGGAGAGGTCCGTTCCATGGGTCAAGTTGGGAATGCATCCAAAGCCTGGTCCTGGCCCGGCCTTCTGGCTGGTGTCCCAGGAACCTGCTGTCCAAGGCCCAACTGTGCAGGGCCTTGCTGTCTAAGACAATGGCACAGAAATCAGTGTGAACCTTCTGCCCTGACCTGCCCCACATGGAGCTACTCTCCTCCTGCCCTGAACTTCCCAGACTTCACCTGCATCCACTCTGGGATAATCTGGATTAAGCATCCTCAGTGAGCCTAGAATTTGGGGATTAAAAAAAAGCCCATTTTGGTTTTTATTTTCCTAGGCCGTGCCTAGCAACTTCTATTTTTTGTTTTTAGTTCTATTCTTCCCTAATGGGTCTGCCACCATGAGAAGCAAAGTACAAAATTTCTCAAGAAGTACCATACTGCATTAAATTGTTAATAAATCATCACGTTTTAACTACAGTGGCAGAGTTCTGGGAGTGGAGATAAGGGAAGAAACCATTTTCCTTTATTCAGGCCAAGTTGGCACTTCTGTCAAAGGCCTGGCATGGGAAGTACCATCGAAATAATTTGTTTAAGAGCAGAACCCAGCTGGGGCAGGCCACAGGAAAGTCGGCTCTCACCCCACACCAACCAGGGTCCAAAGCCACCATCCTGCAGAGCCTGAGGAAGAAATGCATATTTCCCTGAACTTTCAGGAAAGTTTCTTGGATAGGGGCAAAGGAAAAGTCACAGTCCACCACTTGGAGTAGCTGAAACTCCCCACAGACATCTCTTTGATCCCAAAGCTTCTCTCTCCACCAGCTGTTTCTCCTCTTACTGGGCCCTGGCCTGGCCCTGAAACCTGCCGCCCTCCCCAACATCCTCTGCTTTCTGTCTCAACTTCATCCCTCACTCAACAAAACAAAGTCTTCTGAGTCAGTCCAACATGCGTCGCTGGGGACAAAGGGCTCTCCACCACGTGTGCGCGTGCTACGTCACTTCAGTCGTGTCTGACTCTTTGCGACTCTATGGACTGTAGCCTGACAGGCTTCTCTGTCCATGGGATTTTCCAGGCAAGAATACTGGAGTGGGTTGCTATGTCCTCCTCCAGGGGACCTTCCCAACCCAGGGACCGACCCCATGTCTCTTAGGTCTCCAGCATACCTGCCACCCCCCAAAACAGATGCTCTCGTCACCCTATTGTGAGGGAGGGTGGGACTTCTGCAGCACAGCCACCACCTGCTTCTTTCTTCCCTTCGGGGGCTCTCTTGTTGCCACTCACGTGGAGAAGGGGCACCTGTCCCTGGGAGCAGCCACCCTGGGGTCCTCCAAGCCCTAAGGGGGTCTGATTTCTTGACTTGCCCTGGTGGTCCTCCTGCAGCCCCAGCACAGCTCTGACCCCAACCCAGGCCTGGGGACAGGGAGACTGGCTGAGCCCACGTCTCCACCCCCGAGTTCCTGGTTCCAGTGCTGTCCCCCAGCAGGTTGCCAGCAATAATCGTCCTTTGCTCCCATTTTGGAGTCCCATTGCCTCCCTGTCTGTCCCCATTATCCTGAGCACCTCATTTTCCTCTGATCCAAACCAAACAGGAGTTTATCAGTCCTGGGAGGAATTTTGCAGGCTCCTGCCTGAGAGATACCAGGGGCTTCCTGTGAGCCCAGCCCAGTGTGGTGGATGGGCTCGGGCAGGTCAGGGTCATGGCTGGGCATCTGAATGGGCCCAGGGGACCCTGTTCTTTCCCTCTCCATGCCACTGGGGTCAGGAGAGCCTCAGACACAAACTCCAAAGCCTGGGGGCCAGACCTTTCCTGGGGGCCCAGGTTGAACTGAGGGAGATGCAGTAAAGAACACAGGGAGCCTGCAGCGGTGGGTCTGGGGGTGCTCATTCCTCCAGAGCTGATGGGATATGGGGATGTCCGCTCCCCCATTTTGGTGCACAGGTGCCTGGGACAGGGGTGGGGTCTCCTCCAGCTCTGCCCTTTGAATGCAGCACCGATGTGGACAGACTCCTTCCACCTCCTGGATGCTGGGGGAGGCTTCCATCCCCTACCAGGCCCGGGACCTTGTCAGGCTCCCTCCCCAGCCATGCATCAGGTTCCCCATCTGTCCATCAGGGAGGCTGGAACCCTGAGAACCCCTGTGGACTCACTTGTGGTGACAAACCAGGCAGAAGGCTGGACTCACAGGTCAACGGCAGGTAGCACTGACTCTTGCCCATGCTGTAGAGGTGAGCTGGGCCCTGGGGACACAGGACGGGTGAGCTGCAGTGTGCCCTGGAGAAGCTTTGGCCCAGAGAAGAGGTGCCGGTCACCCAGGCAGTCACGGTCCTCATGCTGTCACCCTGAGGATGCAGCTCTGGCAGGTGCCATGTTTGAGGGACACACAGGTGACCTGGGTGTCAGGTGTGACCCCAGGGTAAAGCACTGTGCTCACTCCAGCCCTGCCTGGGAATGCATCCCTTGGAGTCAGAGTTGGGGCTCTGAGCACCCCAGGCAGATCCTGGGCTCTGTGTCCACTGGGAGGGTGGCCAGCCTCTGGTGGCTCTTCCAGGCCCAGGGGCAGGACTCTGTCCCCCCTTTTCTCAGCCCTTTAAGAACTGAGGCAGGAGCTTCATGCAGGCAGGTTCCACTTCTCTCATAGGCTGGTTCTCCTGACCCCATGCCTGTCTTGCAGGAGGGAGGGCCCTGGAAACTTCTGGGTGGGCACTCTTGGTTCATCTCTTACTGACTGCTCTGAATCTGAGCCTCTCATTCCTGGGACCTAGGGATTCTTCCCTTAGTATTAAACATGTATATAGACCAAACCCGCTATTTTATTACATTTCCCTAGATTCAAGACTGGGGGGCCAGAAGGAGGGAAGTGGGTTGGAGTCTGCTTAGGCCTGGACACAGTCCAAGGTCACTGCCGGCCCAAGAGCTGTTGGCATCCCTGCCGAAATGCCCCTTCTCAAAGCTGGCTTGAGCCTCTGGACTTTTCACCTCGCAAACTCTGAGCAGGATGGGTAGGATGTGGTCAGGGGAAGGTGGGATGTCAGGGCCGGGGCCACCGCAATAACCCAGGTGAGAGGTGACGAAGTCCTGAGCCGAGGCAGCGGGAATGTGGGTTTTTAGGGAAAACACGAAACTGAAACTTATATCTGGTCTGCCTCCCACTAGACATTTTCTACATGTTTTCTCATTTACTGTTTGCAACACTCATGAGAAATTTACACTAATTATTATCCCTGTTTTACAGATAAAAGGTTCAGAGAGATTAAGTAAATCGATGCAAGGCTTCCCTGGTAGCTCAGACAGTAAAGAATCTGCCTGTAATGTGGGGGACCCCGGTTAGATCCCTGGGCCAAGAAGATCCCCTGAAGGAGGAAATGACAACCCACTCCAGTATTCTTGCCTGGGCTATCTCATGGACAGAGGAGCCTGGTGGGCTATAGTCCATGGGGTCAGCAAAGAGTTGGACCCAACTGAGCGACTAACAGACTAACAGTGGGTGAGCCAACATGTGGGCTGTTCTTTTCTTGACACCATGGAAATTCTAGTGGGAGCCAGTGGTAACTTGTATGTGGAAGATGAAGAAGGGGAGGGGAAGAACAGGAACTTGGAGGACCTTGGCTTGGGCAGCTCTCAGATGGGGATGGTGCTGCTGTACCAAAAGTGGCAGGAGGCCAAGGGGGCTAGGGAGGAAGGAGACTAGGCTGTGTGTGCAGCACCAGGAGGTCGAGGTCGAGCTTCCTAGTGGACAATCGGAAATAGGGCCCCGGGGAGAGGTCAGCTGGAGACCCAGCCTAGTCATGGGCTTGCTGCTCTTTATGGAAACTAAGGGGAACGATGAGTCTTCAGTGAGTTGGTAAAGTGAGAAGAGATGATCCTGAAAACATTAACATCTATGAGGGGCATGGGTGGAGCCAGGCAAGGGGCTGAGAAGGATGGTGAAAAGGTACCCAGCGTATCAAAAGGAGAAGGGACTCTCACATGAAAAGGAGTGATCTTTTCTTTTTTGAATGAAGAGGGAATTTTCAGTACTAACAAACAGAAAAAAGACTGGTAAGAAGACCTGGCTGGTTGGGAAGTCACAGACAAGCTTCACCACGACAGAGTGGAGGAGGACGAACCTTGAGAGGGGCCCAGAGACACAGCGGAGAAAGCTGGACACTTGAGCGGGACCTGGAGTGTGTGGGTTGTGCCCGGCAGAGGGAGGGAAAAGGCATTCGGGCAAAGGGAACAACATGAGGGGAAATCAGTTCCAAACCAAGACACTTGGAATCCAGTTAGAGCTCTTTGGGTTTTCACAGACAACATGAAGTTGGCAACACAAGTGTGTCAGGCCATGTGTTGTTTGCAACATTGTAGAGAATCTTACGATTTTTCTTTTTGCTGCAGATGTAAGAACTGAGATTGGGAAAGCGAATTAGTGTCGTCCAAAGGGACATAGGGTTTATTTCTTTATGAAAACAGAGTTGGGGCTTCACTGGTGGTCCAGTGGTTAAGACTCCACATTTCTGCAGGGAGCGTGAGTTCAATCCTGATTGGGGAACTAAGATCCCACGTGCTACACAGAGTGGCTAAAAGAAAAGAAAAGAAAACAGACTCGAGATCAGACTGTAGGTGGGGAGACTCTCCAGACAGATCTAGAGTTGTCATGATTTAGAAGGGTGACAAGTGTTGGCCACTGTGACAAATAACCCCAAAGACGGTATTAGCACCATCAGATCTCAGTTCTCTCCTAGATCCTGGGGCGAGGGGGTGGGTGGTGTCCAGCAGCCCTCCTCCACAAGGAGACTTGGGGATCTATGTCCCTCATCCCTCAACCTCGTGTCGCTTCACTTCCAGCCACATGGACGGGACAAGAGACCACAGAGAAGTCATACTGGGCACATGAAGAATGAGATTCCGCCTTTGTGACATGTCTAAACCTAGAGAGGATCACACTAAGTGGAGATCCCCCTTTGTGACATGTCTAAACCTAGAGAGGATCACACTAAGTGGAGTAAGGCAGACAGAAAAAGCAAACACCACATGCTATCATTCATATGTGGACTCTTAAAAAATAAAAACTGGACTCATACATATGGGAACAGATTGGGGGCGGCAGCCAGAGGTGGGGGGAGGGAGAGGGTGAAATGCATGATGGGGTCAAAGGGCATAACTTCCAGTTAGAGGATGAGTGAGTCCTGGGGACTTAATGCACAGTGGGTTGCTACAAGGGTAAATCTTACAAGTTTTCATCACAAGAAAAACACTTTCTGTGAGTTGTGTGTGGTGATGGATGCTAACTAAATGTACTATAGTGACCAATTCACAGTGAATACAGATATCAAGCCATTATGTCATACAGTTGAAACTAATATAATATTTGTCAATTGTATCTCAGTGAAATAAATAAAAATAAAACAAAGCCCCCAAATTTCTGTTCCTAGAACTCTTCTCTTAGACTGTGAGCACCTTGCCTACAGGGTTAAAGACAACAGGAGAGTGTTGAGAGGTGAGCAGAAGTGAAGCCCAAGTGAAGTGGGTTTTTGGGGTAAACGCAATTCAGAGGATGCCAGGGGAACCATTGCTGTGGCTGATGCTGTGGGGGCACCACACGGAGGGACCCCGAGTCGACCCTGGAGCTGAGTGCACAGGGGATTATTTCATGTCACAACAGTGCTGTGTCAAGACCCTATTTTGGCATATTCAACCAAGGACTCCTTATTTTTTTTGTAGGAATAATATTATAAACATATTAACAACAATTCTAAGAACGAAAATGATACCTGCACATCATTCTGCTCTAGTTTCCTTATTTCCTTGCAGTTTGTTTTAATCTGTGTGTAAATTCTTCATAGAGTGGCCCATAAGTGGCCTGACTGCCACAGCCAAGGCTTTCTCAGCTGAATGTCATGCAGACGAGGCCGTAGGAGATTTCTGTTCATTTTGAGGTCATTGGGCTGAGTGGATAGACAGGAGATCAGCTTGCTAATCCTATGATATGGCAGCAGGCAGCCACATAGTAGGGATTCAAATTTGGCTGCTAATATTTTCATTTCCTTGAGTTAATGAAGAGGCTGGGTTGAGAAATTTAAAGTAATTCGAAACAGCTTAAAAATTCTCCTACATGCACCGACTGATGTTACTGAGTTTACCAGAAAGAGAGAGAGAAAGAAAAAAATGGAGCTCCACTATCTAACGAAACGTTCAGTAACTTTCTCAGCTGTGACTGTGGCCTCTGGTCAGTCACAGGCCAGGCTGGTTCTCCTCCACCTTCAGGCAACTGACCTTGAATACCAGGGACAGAAACTTGACCCTGGTTCCGCTCCTCTCAGGACCCAGCAGTGAGGCTTGGATGATGCACTTGTGTTTGGGGAAAGGATGGAACCCCCGAAACGGGAGCCTGCTCAAAACTTGAAAGCAGAGCTGGGTTTTCATGTCGCCTTTATGTTTTATGAGTGTTGGGAACATGCTGGCTGTTTACTAATTATCAAAGCGGGTTTTATGACTTCCCTAAAGGAAAACAAAAAAGGAAAGGATCCAAGTGCATATTCTTCTCGGCCTGGGATGAAAGCTTGACCTTTTGTGCCCTTAGGGACGGGGTGGTTTGCAGCCCTGGAAAATAAAACTCGGGATGCATGTTCAGGAAGGCGGGAGCCTTTGAAGTGAGAAGCCAAACAGGAACAGCTGTCTTGATGGCGCTGCCACGCTGGCCTGGCGTGACAGACCGGTCCACGCACCACTGCTGGCTTCCCACGGAGCTTTGCAGATGTCCCGTGGACACTCAGTGCCGATTAACAAAGGACACATTCAACAAGCCCCAGACCCCAAGGGCATCTCCTTGTCTCTCCCAGAGAAAATAACACGGCCTCATTCTCCCCACAACCAGAACCAGACTTGCATGGAAGCCTCAGAAACAAGGAAAATAGAAGCAGAGAACACGCTGTTACCGCTGAAAATCTCATTATGATGATTTAAGACTCAATCAAGTTTGACTGGAACAAAAACACTTCTGCCTCTTTAAGCTTCTGAGGCCTTGGAACTGGCATAGGGTGGAAAAATATCTTCTGTGAGGAAATTTTTATTTTCTCATTGGGATATACGTATTAGGTTAAGTGCCATCAATCACCATCGAAAAATTAGCATAAAACATTCTTTTCCCTGGAGAGGATGTGGAAACCCTTGGAGCTCGTCACTTACCATAACCACTGGGCCGCAGTATTTATTTGCATTCTTACTTTGGTCTCTTTTCAATGGACAGGCCCTTTATGGCTTCCTTCCTGTTTCTATCAGCGGAAATTGAACAGTCGAAAAATGGTAAATAACTTAGCTCTCTCGGTTCCCAAGGCTGAGGTCCTTTCTTTTATTTTCTCTTAAAAATTAGTTCGGCTATATGGCTTTCTAAAAATAAAATTTAGGGTTGCCTTTATTGTTCTAGCTTTGTGTTATCCTGTTTGAAGTCTTTATGACAATATGCTATTTCCAGTGAAAAATACGATCTATGGGAAGTGAGTTCTATAAATGGACTCACAGGAGTCGTGACACATGAAGTTCAAGGTGGCCTCTTATCACTGTGATGGCAGGTAACATGTGGCAGTCCCTCGCCTCTGCCCCCTTCTCCACCTGTATGGAGCCGCTAGTCTCAGGCAGACATGTCACCTCCATCAGGTCTCCCTGTCTGGGGCTGGAGTTAGAGCCCCTCCTCCTTTCCTCTCCCGCTTCGCTTCACTCTGGGTTACAAGCCTTTCAACTTTGCTTGTGGTTTTCTCAACGTGCCAGATTCCCACCTGCCTCCATGACCCCACACACCACAATCCTCCTCCTGAGAAAAGTCCTTCCCTCTCTGTTTCCTTGCGAACATTCAGAAGTTCCCAAATCTGTTCTCTCAAAATTGCTTCTTGCAAAGAGGATGTTTAAGGACATCCTCCCAGTTGGCTGCAGATGTGTGAGTGGCAGTCGTGTAAGTGACACAGAGAGTTTGGTCTTGGGGTTATTACCAGCTTTAATTCCAGTTGTTTGTGCGGATGCCTTGTCCTGAACCGTGAACTCCTCCAGGGCCAAGACTGTGTCTTAATCACCCCCTCCCAGCTCTGGTGGACACCAGGTAGTCAACAGGTGCCTCGTAAATGTCCAATGAGCAGATGGGTCATGTCCACCAATTATACCTCTTGAGGTTGGTTCCCAGTGGCAGGTTTTGTAGAATCGCGCTGGAGCAGACTCTGCATGGACAGCCTCAGGGGATGTTCATTTTAACAAGCACAGTGATCCAGGGATTAGAAGACACCAGATCAGGGAGATAGCCACCTCCTCCCCCCAGGGATTCTGGGCATCGCAGGTATGAAGGAGGCTCAGAACTACACCCTCCTCCCGTGACCACACCCAGGAGGGAACCAGAATTCAAATCATTGGCGTTGCCGAGAGAGGTGAGTTCAACCAGCGAAGTGGGTGTTTAAGGACATCCTCCCAGCACCTCCCAGTCACCAGCACCTGGGTGGCCTGGCTGCAGATGTGTGAGCGGCAGTCGTGTAAGTGACACAGAGGGTTTGGTCGTGGGGTTATCACCTTGCAGAGCAGGGACCAGTGGGGGCGCTGTGCTGTGCTGCTAAGTCGCTCAGTCCTGTCTGACTCTTTGAGAGCCCACGGACTCTAGCCTGCCAGGCTCCTCTGTGCATGGGGTTTCCCAGGCAAGGATACTGGAGTGGGTTGCCATGCTCTCCTCCAGTGGATCTTTCTGACCCAGGGATTGAACCCGAGTCTCTTACATCTCCTGCAGGTTATTTACCACTAGTGCCACCTAAGCTGTCAGAAGACAGGATCCTGGAGATTTTTACTTCCCACAAATGATATCGACCCCCCACCCCTCCTAATTCTAACCTTTGCTTTGTTGCTCTTGATAGAAATGATCTGTGGATAAGACTTTGCCATAAAATGGGTTTTCGGCGTCCTAAGCTTCCTTGCGCCCAACCCCCAGTCTGGGAGATGGCTGCTCATTGTATCTTTTCTTATTACTTGGTGGAGCCGCCAGAATTAGCCATGGGGAAGGATCCCTTTCTGATTCGTTTTCAATTATCAGAAGATTTGCCAGGTTTTCGGGAGGGGACCTTGCTCATCCCTGACGCCCTGCGAAATCCCCAGAGTGAGCCTCTTTTATCTCTTTCTGGATGTCCTGCTTCCCCGCATGCCACACTGCGCTGGCTAAATAAACGGGTAAGTCTAGCTTTTGTGTCCTGCTAATCCTTTTATTTCCTAAATCTTATTTAATCTGAGCAGCTTCCTTTCATCTCTTTAACTGTCCCCAGGGTCACCCTCGCATCTCATCAGCCGTCCTTGAAAATGCTGGGTAGAGTTGAAAAGGTTCCCGTAGTGTCCCCGAGTCTCGATGGATTCCAGGCAGGCCAGGCCACACTGACCAAGGGGCAGAGTGGGGACAGACCCCTCCTGGGCGCCCATGGCCCTGGGTGATGCCCACCGGTGGTGGAACCAGCCACTGACCTCTAGGCTGTGAGAGAAAGAGGCTGTGTTTCTGACCTCGGAGACATGAGGACGTGGCCAATGACAATATTAAGTTGGGCTCGAAGAAACACAGTAGGGCTAGGTCATGCTAATGAATTTTATTTTTGTCTAACAAAGTTTGGGTTTGAAGGAAATCGAATAGTGATTAATACAATGCCATTGCTTAAAGACACCCAACAAGCAACTCCACATAGATCCAAAATGAACACTTCTGTTCCGGGCCTACTAGATGCTTGTTCAGAAGAAGGATGATATAGAATCACTGAAACACCTGCCCCATTGCGTTTATGATGTTTATCATCACAGTCTTTTTGCTGAACTTTGTTTTGGTTTGACCCCCGGGTACACGGGCCGTCTTCCCGGTTCTGAGCCTCTGCCTCGTGGCCTGTTCCTGGGTTGCTGGATTTATTAGTTCTGCCTTCGGGACAGTAGCTGGAAATTTCTGAACTAGGAGGTGGAAGTGTTGAGGTTTCACTGAACTTTGACTTGGTCTGTCAGCACCTGTCTGGCTTTAGCTAAGCCTTGGTGACTCCCAGCACTTTTGTAACGTAAACCAGGAAAATTATTTGGCCCTTGCAGGACTGAGTGAGGATTAGAGGGGATGAAAACTGGAGCAGCTGAAGCGAGTGACACACAGGAGGGGAGAAAACAAATGTCAGTTCCCACTGCCTACAAGGTTCTCTTGAGGGAGGATTCATGAGAGATGTGTGTGTAAGAGACCCATGCTCCGCACAGACAGTAGGGACACCAGTGGTGTTTGCACATGCCTTGTGTACAAACGGGGTTATAAACTGCGTGAATTTTAAGGCTATTGGTGAGGGTGTCCCCGCCTTGCCAAGAACCTGGAAATAATCATACCAATACAAATGTGGAGGAAAGGTGTATCTCCAAGGCTAATGTGATGAGCGGTTGGATTCTAGTTTAATTAACTCATATTGGGGTCAATCAAGAGAGAGACTTTCTTCCCAGATGAGTCAGTGGGGTAGAGAATGTGAGGGAGGTGAGAGGCAGATTGGCATGGCAGCTGACTCCCCGGGAAGCAAGATGCTCTCTGTGAAGGGCATACGCTCTCTGCCCTGCAGCATCAAGGCTCCATCCTGCTCCACTGTGTCGCCAAGCACCTTTGCTTCCAGAGAGAGAAGGGAGATGCCCCTGGTGGAAATGACACATTTACCCAAATTCTCTGGGTTCTCAAGCTATGGAAACATTCCCCAGGAGAATGGTTCTATTCTGTGAGAAGTTTTCAGAAGTCTACTTTAATCTCAGTGTAAATCTAGAAAAATCACTTGTTTTAGAGAATTTTAAAACATCTGAATTGCCATATGACAAGGCTCAGTCGGTAAAGAATTTGCCCTCAATGCAGGAGATCTGGGTTCAATCCCTAGGTCGGGAATATCCCCTGGAGGAGGGAATGGCCACCCACTCCAGTCTTTTTGTCTGGAGAATCCCATGGACAGAGGAGCCTGCTGGGCTACAGTCCACGGAGTCACAAAGAGTTGGACATGACTGAAGTGACTTAGCACACACGCCCATGGGAAAACACATGACATTGGGCCGAGGTCTGGGAACCTAGTTCCATGGTAGCACCTGCCAGCCCAGTGCTGGACCAGCCTTTAGAAACGGCCCTGCATTATCCGGGATGGGAAGCAGGTATAAGGAGGGCAGGAGTGTGGTCTGGAAAAGGTCTTCCCTTACAGTTGGCCTCCGGGATGGGCCCTTCGTTCCTGACCTGGAACTGAGCCTCTGTCTCCTGCTCAGGTCTTGGGGCGGCAGCCATGTGGGTGCCAGGGAGCCCAGCCCAGCTCCCACCTTCCCATGGGAACGGGAGGAAGAAACAACAAAGAAAATGCCAAGAAAATCAGCCTGTCAGCCAGGAAGCCCCGGGGCCTTTGCTCAGCCGCACAGGCCACCACGGATGCATCAGGTGTTCAGAGGACCCAGGAAGGGGCGGCCATTGCTCCACCTGGCGGCCCCGGGGAGGAGGCAGGAGAGGGGGCTGAGAAGTCACTCAGAGGCTGTCCTCAGGTGGAGGTTTACCGGGACCACCTGGTGTGTAGGGTAGGTTCATGGAGGCCCAAACAGCGACCCCCACCCATTTGGGGATGCTGTCTGCAGACCAGGGGGCACTGGGCATGTGGTCCTCTCTGAGACCGAGGACCACTGTCCACACCTGCCCTGCCACACGGAAAGGACCCTGCCAGCTCTGTGACAACACACAAGTGCCCAGTGACTCTCCACCTGTGAGCTGATGGGGGATGAAGGGGGACAGCCAGACAGTGGACTGTTATGGAGACACCGCGGAGCAGAGGCGCCTGGCAAGGAGTGCTGGTGGTATTGGGCTCCCCTTCCCTCTGTGCGGCACGTCAGGGAGACTGACTACAGAAGTGAACCTGCTCAGCTGGCTCTCGGAAAAGGAAAATGCTGGGATGAGGTGGATGGTGGGGAAGAGACAAAGAGGCTGTCACTCCTGGCTGGGGGTCGGGGGGTGTCCTCTGGGGAGCCACAGGCCCCTCCTCTTACCCTCATTACCGCTGTGGCCACATCCCCGGCCGGGTGCCCACATCACTGGGGTCTCTCGGGAGCCCAGCCTCCACTCCCTGCTCTGTCTTGCCTTGCGTGCCCGCCTGGCCGGACAAGGGCCTTCAGTGAGGGACTTGGCCACCAGCCCCCTGTGGCAGAGTCCGAGAGGGAGGCGGGATCATTTCCAGTAAGAGAAGGAAGTGGTGAAGCAGCTCGTGACGGTGCCCGCCCTCTCGGAAGTGTCTGAGGGTGGAGGGTAGCCTGGCCTGGCCGCCTTCAGGTGCCCTTTGGAGATCCCGGTGCAGATGTCTGTGGCAGAGACTCTGAGCAAGCCCCTGTCCCAGGGCACTGGCTCACGAAATTGCAGGCTGGCTCTGCACCCACACCGTTGGGAATTTGCACCCTGAGTTCAAGGATGCTGAGATGTTGGAAGAAAGTGAATCAAGGATAGAAGGTGCTGGGTCACTTTGGCTAGGCTGCATCCCTCTCGTGGTACATGTCATCAGAGTGGCTGGCAAACTAGTTTTGAAAATGGATCAAACAGGATTAATCCTTCCAATAAACCCTCTGTGAATGTGAGAACTTATACTCTATGAAGTTTTATCCAAAGTGGTGGGAGCAGCGCCATCCATGGGAACACACAGCATTTCTCCTGGGAATGAACAATCTGGGTTCCAGGTGACCCCATTATGCAGTCTTGGGCCCGAGGCCAGGTCGCCAGAAACAACAGTGAGGCTGGAACTTCAGGGGTGATGCAGGGCTTGCAGCTTCAAAGGGGCCTGCCAGTAGGGGATCCGTCAGCACCAGCTGTGGGGGGCTGGCCAGGGACCCAATTTCTAGGCACTAGGCTCGTGACTAGACCCTCATCCATTTCTTCCAGCTCCCTAGGCTGCCAGCACCCAAGAGTGGATTAGAAAGACTAAATCTTGGTGCATTGGATAAGCAACCAGCACCTGAAAGACCCAGGACACCTTGGTCTCCTAGACCTTATGAATTTTAGGATGCTGACAGAACACTCACACACATTCATATATATATGCACAAATATTCATGCACACTCTCACCCATGTACTTACACACACCCCACATAGACACACACATGATATCCACAGACACGCAGCTCACTCACATACCCACAGCCTGCCACTGATGCTGCAACCAGAACAAAATGGTCTGCTTGCAGGGAGGGGACAAGGGTGTTTGAGGAGATGGGAGGACGCCAGCAGAGCAAAGAGATTCTGAAGCCTCTTTGTTTTCCACATCCCGAGAAGGATAAATCATATCTGCCTGGCAGAAAACTTATTTTCCATGAAAAAAGAGGGAAACCCTGTTGATAATCTAAGTCATTGATGGGTTGTGGAAAGTATGAAAGCAGGAAAGAATCTTTGGAATCACACAGGCATGCACACATGCACAGACACACGCGCACACACACACACACACACACACACACGCACACACACACACATCCCTCACTCATGCATTTGCAATCTGAGACTACCCTCAGATTTCTTTCTCTTGATAAAGAAGCTCTTTTATTTTCTACAGAAACCTAAGAGCAGGGTGGAAGTTATCAAACTATCTGGTCCAGTTCAAATTATTTTCCCCTTGAACCATAATTTTACCAAAACATCTTCACTTTCCTATATTAAATATAAAGCAGATTGTAAGGAATGTCCAACCCCATACTTCACACTTTTCCAAATAGCTTATGTTTACCTGTGTTCTGTGTTTGCCCCTTGGAAAGAAATATTTCTCTCCAAGACCAAGCCTGAGATGAGGGAAGCCCTTGAAGCGGGGTTCCTGGTGAGACCTTAACTGTGGGCAGAAAAACCCCAGAGTGACCCCGATTAGATGCAAGCTGGTGCAGAGGATGGTGGTCCTTGGAAGTGAACCTCAGAGAAAAAGTGGTTCTGGCCTCGGGGTAGCCCTGCCAGGGACCTGGGCCATGAGCAGGAGCATGAATCATACCCTCGATTCACTTTCCTCCGACATCTCAGCATCCTTGAACTCAGGCAGCAGGTTTGCAGTCTCTTGGTGAGACCACTGGGCTTTTGCACAAAAACGCTGATCATCTACTTTGGGAAAACCCTGTCGCTTGGGTCCCCGAATCTTTGGACTTTGAGCTCGTGGTGGCGGGGTCCTGGCCGAGGGACAGGCAGCCTCTCCAGGAACCATCCAGGTTGTAGTGACCAGGCCCACAAGTGCCTCCTCCTGAGGAAAGTGGCCAGAGGGGTCCTGTGTCCATCAGACTGTGAGGCCCTTGCTCTCCACTTGACTTCCATTCTGGGGCCCTGAGCTTCTGTGTCTACTCGAGGTACCGGGGAGCAGTGGTGGATAAACTCCCCCTCCTCCTGAGGCAAGTGGACGGCAAACTCTGTGTCCATCAGACTGTGAGGCCCTCACTCTCCCTTCAGCTTCCACCCTATAAATCTATTGGAGCTCTGAGCTTCTGTGTCCACTCAAAGTACCCAGGGAGCAGTGATGGATAAATTCCCAGACATGGCCCCTAGAGCTCTGAACCCAATAAGCCTTGAATTTTTAATAAACACTGTGCACGTTTCTGAAGTAGTTTGTCGAGCTCCCAAATCTGACACGTTCCCTTACACATAAGGAGCATCCTGAGGAAGCGAGAAAAGACATAGATTCCAAACTGGTGTGCATTTCTCCTGTTGGCGAATCTGAAAAGGCAAGTGACTGTACCTCACTACGGATTTCAGTTCCTAAGGGTTTTCCTCTCCTGTCCATCTCTAACTAACGCATTGGCATTAAATTCATCAGTCTTTGTGTTTTAGCCCATATGTTTATCTTGGGCTTCATTCCAGAGAGAATTTCAAAGCCTCTCACAAACTACATCGTATATAAGCTGAAGTAAAATTGATAATAAAAGACTGGGGGAAATACAGACTAAAAGTCAACACTGCTCAGTTTGAAAAGAGAAGTGTTCATCATTAAGTAGAAATGTCTCAATCTAATTCTCATACTTCCTTCCCTCAAAAAAACAGGATCCTATGAACCCTTTACAATCATTCATAGCATCATTAATGTGACTTCAATGTTCTAAAAACTTTAAAAATTCAGAAAAACAAATTTTTGATGGAAAACTAACACATTATCAGGAAAATGAAGATTAGTATAAATGATCAAAGACCATCAACTTTAATATTTAGGTGAGCTTCCTTCAGTATGGAGATATATGTGAATATCCATGTAAGAAATTGGATGTATCATAACTGAGGTTATGCCCTTAAACTTTTTCAATTCTGCTTTATATGAAATGTTCAGAATAGGCAAATTTATAGAGAAAGAAAGTAGATTAGCCATTGTCTACAATGGGGAGTTGGGAGGGGAAGTGAGGAGGGAAGACAGGTGACTGCTGATGAGTAAAAGTTTATTAGAATGAAAAAAAATGTTCTAAAATTATTGTGATGGTTGGGCCACCCTGTAAATCTATTGAAGATCATTGAATTGTGCACTTTAATTGGGTGAACTTTACAGTGTGTGAATTATATATCAGTAAAGCTGTTTAAAATGTTTCAGTTTCACAAAATAAATTCTATATTTTCTTTGCAATTTTCTTTCACCACCTTATGTTGAAATGAATAACAGTATATGTTAGTTTGTTGCATAAATTGTGAGATTGTAAGGGTGATTACTTTGATATAGTTTGAAAACTTTACAAAATATTTTAATAAAATGATATGTTCTTCCAGAAAAGAAAAGCCATTTCCTGAATGAACATATATAATAATAGATATGGACACATCCATCCATACACCTATCCATCCATCTATTCTCCCACCCACCCATCCATCTATCCTCCCATTCATGCATCCACCCATCCATCCTTCATCCATCCAACTATCCATCCACTCATCTATCCATCCTTCCATCCACATATACATCCACCCATCATTCCTTCCATCCTTCCATCCATCTATCCTTTCATCCATGCATCCACCCATCCACCCACATATCTATTTATCCATCTATCACTCCATCCATTCATCCATCCATCTATCTATACATCTAACCACCTATCTACCATTTATCCATCGATCCATCCATCATCTATTCATTCGCCCACCTATTCATCCATACATCCATCCATTCATCCACCTATTCATCCATCATTCACCCATCCACCCACCTATCCATCCATCCATCCCTCCGTCCATTCATCTATTCATCCATCCATCTATCCATTCAATAGTCATCCCCTGTCTAGCCACCCAGAACCCAGCAGTGAACACAAGGCATGTGGCCTTGCCTTCACCAGATGACGTTCTCAGGGGCCACAGTAAGTGAAGCTGTGAACACCTGTCCCTCCAGTCATTCTTCTACCATTCACTAAACCAATTTGAGTCATAGAATTTCAAAAGGTCCATAGCAATTTCTGTAATTCTATCATTTTATGGACATGAGAATTGACCCAGCGTTGTTCAATGATTTGATCGAGGGAGTAAGTATGAAGTCAAAATGGAAACTTCTAAATTGCACAAACTCGTGTACACGACCCAGTGAACAAGAGTCATTTTTCTCTCTGGAGGCATCTTTATAAGGCAGGTTTTCTGGGAGAGTCCCAAACTTAGGTACTTTTATTCTTTTCCAAAGGCCATTTAAAATGTATAAGTATATAGATTTATTTCTTTCCTTTGTTAAGACTTATAAAAAATAAATTCCACAGTCAAGAGTGGTGTTTTTCTACAGCATGGTTTTGATTCCTTCGTCAGGCCGTATTTTTGGTTTATAAAATACAGTCACTATAACCACATTCTTCTCAAAAAGAGTAGGTGGCTGAGGCTTTGGAGTGTCCTGCCAGTGTCATTAACTTGCTAAACCTGAACTTCTGCTTTCTCCAAATCTTTAATTACTCCCTGCCTCTCGCAACCCCGTCAATATTACAAGCAATTAAATTGCAGAGGTAATGTCATCTTGTTGACATCTGGAAGGCATTACCACTTGCCGTTTTCCTCCCAACCAGACCCCAGGCCGAGGCTGAGCAGGACCCCAACACCAGTATCTGTGAGGGATGGACGTCCAGCCTTGGGTCTCTGGGTCACTCCAGGACTGAAGATGGTGGTGTCTGGGGAGGTTGTCAACACTGTGGGTCTCCAAGAAATAGCAGGGTGATTCATCAGTGATGGTGGCCAAGACTTCAGGCAGTAAGAAGTACCAGCAACTCACACAGAGCCCGGCCATTATGCTCTAACACAAGATCCAGGCACCAAGGAAGGATTTGTTCAATGAAAGGATGGATAAATAAATGATTCTTTAGTGGTAGACTTTCCAGCATTTTGTTGGGCTGGCCAGGAAGCCACCTAAGGGTAACGTCTTGGATGACATTAATAGGGGCACATATGAAGCCTGAGGTTAGACGCCCGCTGACGTGTGGGGGCCATGAGAGAAACAGGGGTCTTGTGACAGAGTCCCCGGAACTCTCCACTTTCCTCTGGCCTTTATTTGGTATGCTGGCAGCTAAGCCTCGTTGCGCATGTGTTTATCAGGTGCCCATAGATCCTGAGCTGAAAACCCATCGTGAAGATGCTGGAGCCTCTAGCTTGCCCCCTGCTTCTGGGATTTCTCCTCTGATGCTCTTCCAATCCTGAGCCTGTCTTCTTCAATGGGAATCACTGTCATTTAGAAGAACCACTTCTTGCTTAAAAAATAAAAAGGGTCAAACTGTCTTGTTCTCAATGCCAATTGTCTTAAACACGAGCCACAGCTGGGAAGTAGAAGAGGAGCCCTGTCCAAACCTTTCTGGCATGTTTTCCTTCGAGGACCCACACTTTTCATGGGTCCCATGTGAGACTACATGCACAGACAAGGAAACAGGCTGGCGGACAGCTCGGGGAAAAGCCCACTAAAAATAAACACAGCTCATCCTGCTCTGTATTTTTAAAGACTCCTCCATGTAATTCAAGAACCATCATTTAGACGCAGCCCGATGGAGGCCACAGAGCAGGAGCGCCCGGCCGCTCCTCCTCCTGGGTGAGTCAGCCCTAAGGGCAGGTTAGACTAAGGCTGGGTCAGGAGGTGCATTTCTCTCCAAAATCTGTTCTCTCTCGATAATCAGGGGGTGAAGAGTTTAAAGCCACCACTTATGATGTTCTGAAATGTTCTCTTAAAAGAGAAAAGCCCCTTGGAAAAAGTTCCCAGGGCTTCAGAGATGGCAGGGTGGGGCTGGGAGGGCTGGGCAAGAGCCTCCTCTGGGTAATGGGGTTGGGGATCTTCTCCTCGACTTGGGAACCTAACCGAAGAGGAAAAGAAGCAAAGGAAATCTTTGCTTCAGCATTAGGCATGTGGTTGGCATTCACCAAGTGTTTGTTAATAATAATGACTGCTTGATGCCAAACCCCCTTTAGAGCAAATTGTCCCAGATCCAAATTCCACAACTAGCTTGAGGATCCAAGGCCCTGGCAGGAAGCTCGGAGGGTTTGGAACGGTTCACACATTGCACAGCTGCCCGCCCGGCAGTGCGTCTCCTCCCAACTCCTGGCTCCACTTCCAGCACCTCCAGATCCAGTGGGGTGCCAACTGGAAGCCGTCTCCCATCTCCTTAGATAATAAAGGGGTGTCACTTTTCACCCAGCTGTACCAGGCTTTCTGCATTGCCTTCACAAGATAAACCAGGTTCTACTAGATTCCTCCTCTGGAGGGCATGAATCAAGACAGACTTCATGAAAGCAAAGGACCCTCAGTGAGTGGGAAAGGGTTGGGAGTCTGGGGTTAGCAGATGCAAACTCTTACATATAGGATGAATAAACAACAAGGTCCTACTGTATAGTGCAGTGAACTATATTCAATATCCTATGATAAACCACAATGTAAAGACATATGGAAAGAATATATATATGTAACTGAGTCACTTTGTTGTATGACAGAAATTAACACCACACTGTAAATCAACTATATTTCAATAAAACTTCTTTAAAAAAGAAAAGACAGTAAAGGAGTTGGCAGCTGCTCCAGTGACCAGGTGATGGGGTTAAGGCTGGTCACTTCTCCAAGTCCCTTCTCCTCTGCAGGGGGCAGAGGGCCCACCCTTCTCTACAGCTAACAGGATACTCTCCTGCTTCCGGCCCTGGTCACCTCAGGAAGTGTCCAGCCCTTGGGATAATGTCATCACCAAACACATTTCCCCCACATTTGCAGGGAGCAAAGAAGTCACACTTTCAAGTCTCTCAAAGACAAGGTCATGAGCCTCTGGCTTAATGAGGCCACATCATGATCATGACCACTCAGCCCAGGGAGCCTGCACCCCAGCTGCCCCCAAGCAGCCTCATCCAAAAGGAATGGAATCAGATTCTCATTGTCGCTCAGCTTGCCAGAGTCATGGGTTTTGCCAACTTTGGTGTCTTTTTTGCCAGCACACACAGGTATTCACACCATCCCGACTGCCAGGGTGGGAGGGTCCAGGTGGCTCAGCTCACAGGTACAGTGCAGAGAAAGAGGCTGAGTTGTCCGTTATTTGAATTTACTCTCAATAACAGTAATTTTACTGAGCTTTGTTGTGTATTAACATACATGGGAGAAGGAGATTCGTAACAGCAAAGGGGAAAGGGATTTCATGTTTTACAGATGGGGCTCAATTTCTTTCCAATAAGAGCATAGCTCCACTTCCTCCACAGCAGTCAGCAAATGTACTCAGCAAGCTAGGCCCCTCATGTGGGGTGGGCGCTCTGATGGGAACCTAGAAACTCAGAGGTGAGGCACAAGACACACAGTCCTGTCCTCAGAGAGCTTCTGACAGCTTAGAACACAGAACCCCAAGCAAAATATGATGAAAATGAAATTTCAGCATTGTTTCTTGATTTTGGTGTTGGCTGTATCAATTCAATTCAGTTCATTTCAGTCGCTCAGTCGTGTCCGACTCTTTGCGACCCCATGAATCGCAGCACGCCAGGCCTCCCTCTCCATCACCGTCTCCTAGAGTTCACTCAGACTCACGTCCATCGAGTCCGTGATGCCATCCAGTCATCTCATCCTGGGTCGTCCCCTTCTCCTCCTGCCCCCAATCTCTCCCAGCATCAGAGTCTTTTCCAATGAGTCAAGTCTTCGCATGAAGTGGCCAAAGTACTGGAGCTTCAGCTTTAGCATCATTCCTTCCAAAGAAATCCCAGGGTTGATCTCCTTCAGAATGGACTGGTTGGATCTCCTTGCACTCCAGGGAACCTTCAAGAGTCTTCTCCAACACCACAGTTCAAACGCATCAATTCTTCGGTGCTCAGCCTTCTTCACAATCCAACTCTCACATCCATACATGACCACAGGAAAAACCATAGCCTTGACTAGGCAGACCTTAGTTGGCAAAGTAATGTCTCTGCTTTTGAATATACTATCTAGGTTGGTCATAACTTTTCTTCCAAGGAGTAAGTGTCTTTTAATTTCATGGCTGCAGTCACCATCTTCAGTGATTTTGGAGCCCAGAAAAATAAAGTCTGACACTGTTTCTACTGTTTCCCCATCTATTTCCCATGAAGTGATGGGACCAGATGCCATGATCTTCGTTTTCTGAATGTTGAGCTTTAAGCCAACTTTTTCACTCTCCTCTTTCACTTTCATCAAGAGGCTTTTTAGTTCCTCTTCACTTTCTGCCATAAGGGTGGTGTCATCTGCATATCTGACGTTATTGATATTTCTCCCAGCAATCTTGATTCCAGCTTGTGTTTCTTCCAGTCCAGTGTTTCTCATGATGTACTCTGCATAGAAGTTAAATAAGCAGGGTGACAATATACAGCCTTGACGTACTCCTTTTCCTATTTGGAACCAGTCTGTTGTTCCATGTCCAGTTCTAACTGTTGCTTCCTGACCTGCATACAGATTTCTCAAGAGGCAGGTTAGGTGGTCTGATAATCCCATCTCTTTCAGAATTTTCCACAGTTTATTGTGATCCACACAGTCAAAGGCTTTGGCATAGTTAATAAAGCAGAAATAGATTTTTTCTGGAACTCTCTTGCTTTTTCCATGATCCAGTGGATGTTGGCAATTTGATCTCTGGTTCCTCTGCCTTTTCTAAAACCAGCTTGAACATCAGGGAGTTCACGGTTCACGTATTGCTGAAGGCTGTATAGGTGTGTTCCATTAGTGAAAATTCAATGAATTGTACACTCATCTCTGTATGTATACCTTGGAGTGTGTACACATATATGCATCATCGGTCTCAGATGGTAAAGAATCCACCTGCAATGCAGGAGACCGGGGTTCAATCCCTGGGTTGGGAAGATCCCTTGGAAAAGGAAATGGCAACCCACTCTTGCCATTCTTGCCTGGAGAATTCCATGGACGGAGGAGCCTGGAAGGCTACAGTCCAAAGGGTTACAAAGAGTCAGACACAACTGAGCAACTAACACTTTAAACAAGCTAAAGACATGTTTGAAATCTAAAGACCAGTTCTAACATGTGATCGTGTGCAAGGGGAATAGATTTTCCCCCCAATTCCGAGGATCTTTCCCCTAAGACACCCTGTCCTTTGGGGAGGGGGTGTCTGAGCCTAGGCAGAGGTCTGCTCACCAAGGGTTGGGGCATCTCATCTGGTGAGAAGCTGCCCTGGGAAGATGCCCAGGTGAGTCCAAGTGCAGCCCCAGGAGTCCTGCCATGGCTCAGGGCTGGATCGGCCCCTAAGGGTTGGGGTGATGGCCAGACGGTGGTGAGATGTTCACGGTGGGGCTGGTGGAGAGGGCGCTGCCGTGTCATCTACACTCCCCATGCCCGCAGCTCTCACACGGGCGGAGCATCTGCTCGTGTCCCTTTGGTGGTCCTCACTGACTTCCATAAAGGGGGTGGTGAGGTGAGCCCGTGACCACCCCAGCTCACTGCCTGCTCAGGTTTCCAGCTGCAGCTCCAGGCGGGACCGCGGTGGAGGCCTGATGTCTCTGGAACAGAGCAGACAGAATGAGACAGGCTGGCTGGACTTGATGGAGCAGGATCTTGGGGAGAAAAGAGCTGCATGGACAGAGACCAGCTCCCGGTGCAAGGTCAGCTGGTCAGCTGAGGCTCAGGGCCCTGGGGAATCTGAGAGATGTGGGGGCCTATCCCTCATTTTCCTGTTCAGAGGGGCAAGGAATCTGGAGTATTTACCACCACCACCCCCCTCACTCATCTGCAGGGGTGAAGGCTGTGTCGTAAACATCAGCCCTACAGCATTTCTGACTTACTGTTTTCCCAGGGTAGAAAAAACCCTAGAGGGAGGGTCACAGCTGGGATGAGGGCAAAGCACTGACAATGCCACATTGCTTTTCCATTTCTGCTTTGCATGGAGTTGTTTGTTTTTCCATGAATTGGTAATGAACTTTTGAAAATATATTTTATACATCTACCTTACACGATCCTGATTTTTTTCTCTTTTATTCTCCTGACATAGTGAATGACATTGATTCATTTTCAAGTGTGAAATCGACCTTGCTTCCCAGAACAAACCCAATTGTTTATGATGGCTGGTCATTTTTATACACTGCTAATATTCATCTGTATACCATAAGCATATATGATTTAAAGTAACCACTAGCACTTTATTTAAGACTTCTGGATCTTTGCTTATGAAGATGACTGGCCTACAATTTTCTTTCTTTCTAGAGTCCTTGTCACTGGATTTTGTTATAAGTTCTTCTGGGTTCATAAAATGAGCAAGGAAGTAGGCTCTTTTTTATATTTTCTGGAAAAGTTTATGTAAGACTGATGAGAAGAATCTTCCAGTAATCCTCCTGGGTCTGGAGATTTTGAGGAATGTGTTTAATTACAAATTCAAGTTCTTTACTAAAAATAGTACTATTCTGGTTTTCTACTTCTTTTAGAATCTGGTTTTGGCAACTCATATTTTTCAAGTCATATTATCTAAATTGAAAAATAAGTGCAAAGTGAAGGTTGGGGAGATATCAAAGATAATTGAATTTAATTATTACTATAAATGTCTGAGTGATCCATTGATAGGCTGGTGATGACTCATGTATTTAATAAGTCATTTATGTCATTTATTGTGTATTTATTTCCTGAAATTTATCTTCTTGCCTTCCTTCCTTCCAATGGAGTTACTAGTTTTGTTTTTGTAATTGAAATTTTTATGTAATTTGTGTTCTGCTGTCATTAATGCTTAATGAAGCAGACTTTCTCGAGTCATTGCAGTTATTACACTGACTTTAATTTCAATTTTGAGAAATTCTTCTGCCAAGAGAACAGCAACTGGAATGTCAACAAAAGTGTTAAAGAAATTCTTAGATTCAGATGAACTGAAAATGTGACATCATAACATATACACAATGGGTTATTTGCGAAAAATTGTCTCTATCACAGAAAATTTTATGAAATATTTTAACTTTATTATATAAATTGTTATCATTTATACGATGACTTTTCACCACTGATATCCACACAGTATGTTAGTTTTTCCTCTTCCAAATTTTAAAATTCTGGGTTACGATGAAGAAAGTTGAAAATAGCAGTTTTAATGCTCAAATTTTCAATTTCTTGAAATCTCTAATTAAGATTATACTGTAACTTGATCTTTAATGGCCAGAATATTGTCTCTATAGAAATTGGGTTTGGCATTCTTTGTATGTGAATCTTTTCAGTCATGTGAACATTTTCATTTTAAAAACTCTCTTATAGTTTATTGGAATGCCACTCATTGCAGATTTCATATACAATTCCTCTTTTCCCCAACACTTTATCATGAATAACTTTAAAGATAGCAAAGTCAAAAGAATTTTCAGTAGACACTTTGTGCCTACCACCTGTTCTCTACCTTTGACATTGTTCTATCAATTTCTTCATTCCATATCTACCCATCTCTTCATTTCTTATACATATAAAAGTATACATTAATACCCTCACAGCTGAGACCATATCTTCTTGATTCAGATTCATGCTATACATCTTTACTGACACAAGAATCCTTTGGGATTTCTGGTCGGAATTCTGCTGACACCTCTTTCTTTACCATCCTATGGTTATTCACCCTCACAGGCTCTCTGAGAAAGGCTTTTGAATCGCTGCTTAATGTTAAAAGTTACTTTTTCAGTTCCTAAGTCAAACCTGTACTTTCTATAGCAGGTGTGAAAGCAGTGAGCTGCTCACAAATCCCAGCTTCCTTGTTTTCGTTCTGAAGGCAGATCAACAGTATAATAAATATTAGTTGTTCAATGTGCCTTTTTTATCAAGTATGACCTAGTTGAAGTAAGTAACACTCAATTTTGTCATTGTTATACATTTTTTTTCTTTCACTTTGTTATTGTTGTTATTTAGTCACTAAATTGTGTCCAACTCTTTGCCACCCCATGGACAGCAGCACGCCAGTCCTCCCTGTCCCTCACTATCTCCCAGAGTTTGCTCAGACTCATGTCCACTGAGTCAGTGATGTTATCCAACCATCTCCTCTGTCACCCTTTTCTCCTTCTGCCTCCAATCTTTCCCAGCATCAGGGTCTTTTCCAGTGAGTCAGCTCTTCGCACCAGGTGGCCAAAGTATTGGAGCTTCAGCTTCAGCATCAGTCCTTCCATTCAGGGTTGATCTCCTTTAGGATTCACTGGTTTGATCTCCTTGATCTTTTTCACTTTATCATTCCTCAAACTATTAATCTTATTTTGAATTCTCCCTCCTACAGATCCATCATTTGTTTAATCGTTTTTATCTGTCTTTCATGTTTACCATTCTAGAATTAAATTCTGAACATGTTCCTAAAAATACCTTATTATGGTCTTTACATATTGTGCTGTGAATGCCTTAAAAAGCAATTTGACACTCAGTTAAATACTGGGCATGTAACTTTCTCAGAATACCACACCAGTGTTCTCTGTTAGTATTTTCTTGCCATTGTTGAATACTGTTGTTTACTCCTTAATCAGCTTTATTAAAAATCATACTTATGGCATGTACAGGCTTTCCTGGTGGCTCAGATGGTGAGGAAGCTTCCTGCAATGTGGGAGACCCAAGTTTGATCCCTGGGTCAGGAAGATCCCCTAGAGAAGGAAATGGCAACTCACTCCAATGTTCTTACCTGGAGAATCCCATGGACAGAGAAGACTGGCGGGTTACAGTCCATGGGGTTGAAAAAAAGGCAGATAACAACTGAAGCGACTGAGCACACCGTCTAGCTGCGATTTGGGGGTAGGGGGTACAGCATTTTGTGCAGGTTTTATAAATCTTATCTGTAGGAGTGCTCAACCAGCCAAATTTCCAGCCATTAACTAGAAGACAAAGCTAACTTCTAATGTGCCATATTTACCCAGGCTGTCTAGAATCAAATCTCTTTTTCAATAGAAAAAGAGTCGTTACTGAAAAGAAGGTAAAACTAATGTCTTTTTTTAAGCTTACTGACCTTGAGGCTGTAAGAGAATTGGAGGTCCCGTAGACGTCCCTCAGAAAGGAACACAGAGACTGCTAACTTGACCCACATCCTACTGCCGCCCGGACTCTGACCCTGGAATTTGATTTGGCTGCAGGAGAATGAACAGTTAACTGTGGTGAGCATTGCAATCCACTCAACAAAGACTTCCCTCCTTATTATTTTTCTCCTACTTCTCATAAACCCTCCCTCGAGGACCATTTCAGCAGGAATATGATCAGAGCGTCCTATGAAATGGCTGTACTTTGGTTACTGAAGCACTTAGGAAATATGGTTTCCCAACCACATCTTGGGAACAAAGAGGTCAGATGCAGTTTTCATGTGTGATGTTCTATTGTTTCGTAGGAGAGGAATCCTGAGTTTGCCAATGTTTTCAATGGCTAAAAGAACAAATAAGACCAGTCCACATAAACCCGCCTTACGGGTTTCACAAGCACACAGATGCACCATGGGGTGAGGGCCTGGAGCAGACGTGCCCTGGGAGGAGAGGGTCCCAGTCCAGAGACGTGCCGGGTTTGACTTCCTGCAGTTATTTGTGTGAGGAAACAATGCTCTGGGACTCTGCTGGGAGGCTTCTCCCCACCCTGATCTCTTCCAATCACGCAGAATGTAATGAGCCCTCAAAGGGAAAACAACTTCCATTTCGGCCTGTGGAGCGTTTGTTTATAGCTGGGCTTGCAAAGAAGTATCTGGAATTATTTATTGGTAATTTGCACATTACTGAATAACAGATGGTCTGCAGAAGGGCGTCTCTTTTGCAACTTAAAAAATGGTTGGATTTCACATGCCTTCTGTGGAAGGCGACTCGTGTTGCATGAAAAGTCCTTCCAGGGCCGCCGAGGCCAGGCGAGCACCCTGAAGACGGCAGACATGTGTTCAGAACCGGGGAGCCTCTGGGTTGGCACGGTCCCACACTGGTCTGAGTGATCGTTGAGACTCCTAGTGACGCGTGAGGACAGTGACCCACGAGAGAGGGTCAGCATGGAGCTTGTGACCACGTTTCCCCAAAACAACTGAGTAATAAAAACAACAACAGTTTCTTGTTATTTCTGAGGATCCGCTGCACTCAGTGTCCTGGCGCAAAAAAGAGAAGAGAAGATGGGAGAGGATGAGGCGGGGTAGGGGAGGGGAGGATCAGAATCGGGGAGGGGAGACTGCAGGACCTAAATCCAGGCAGCTGCCTACACTCCCGGGTGGGGTTGCTGTTACCAACACCAACGTCCTGTGCAGACACATGTGATGTTCGGCGTCCTCTGAGGCCCAGAGACAGCAAGGCCTTGGGAAGCCCCAGCGCTGTGTCCTCCCAGGGCGTCGCTTTCCCCTTAGGAGCAGCCGGGTGAGTCCAGGCCTCAGGCCATGTACCCTGGGCCCTGGAGCCTGGGGCTCTGAAAGGGGGCTGAGAAGGTGACAGGCCGTGCTGGAGGAGGTCCCCAAGCTGGTGGGGATGTGGAGGGGGTGCCGGGACATGCCACTGCCCAAGATGTGAGACCCCTTTGCTCTTGGATGGGGAGCCAGCCCTGCTGCTCACTCTTGGGGCTCTGGGCCTGGCGGGTGGGGGCTGGACTCGGGGGGTGTGGAAGGATGAGGAAGGGCCGGGCCCGTTTTCTGTACTCAGACTGAAGATGACAGAGGAGGGTGAGCTGCCTCTCAACCAGGAATGCTTAGGGGCTCAGCAGTGAACCAAGCCGGTTTGTTCTGTTCTCAGAAGGAAGACACGCGATGCTTCCCTGAGAGTGTGAACTACTGACAGCTGGCCAAAGCCCCCTGGGTTCCCCGTCTACACTGAAGCCCTTCAGACCCCAGGAGGGGAAGTGCCTGAGGTGGTCATAAACACACAACACACTTCCGGGGCTTCCACTTTCCAGACGGAATCTGGATGGAATTCGCCCTGTTGAAGTGAGGTGGACTCTAAGGCCCGATCTGACCTTAGTGTGTCCTGAGCCCCTAGAAGACCAGTTCTTCAATAACATTGTGACAGCTTCTGTTGGTAGAATATTCTTAGTGTCCAAAAGACTCCTCTGTCCTCTGTTTCACTGATTTCTATAATTAAATTAAAAATTTTTTCCAGAACACATTTATGAAGTTATTGCCAAATGGAGTGGTGCTAGTGGTAAACCCACCTGCCGATGCAGGATACATGAGATGCGGGTTGGACCCCTGGGTTGCGAAGATCCCCTGGAGAAGGAAATGGTAGCCCGCTCCAGTATTTTTGCCTGAAGTATTCCATGGACAGAGGAGCCTGGTGGGCTAAAGTCCATGGGGTTGCACAAAGCTGGACACGAGTGAAATGACTTAGCACGCACACACACCAAATGGAAAAGGGCTAAAAAACACCAGAAGATCAGCAGAGGATGCTGGACTTTCTTTCAGAGGTACATCTAAAATGAGGAAAAGGAAAGTGTATAGGAAGAAGGGAAGGGCGGAGGAAAAGACCCTGAGATGAGTTCTTTTCTGTAATCACTTGGGAAGCAAGTCCCTATGGAGGCATCAGCCCCGTGAGCTGAGGCCAGCCAGAGAAAGTGACAGAGAGGAAAGGGGACTTGCCCGAGAGACCACATTCCTTGGTGATACAGCCGGGTGAGGGCCCTGCAGCTGATCAACAGAGGAGACGCCCCAAGGAGGCCTGAGGAAGCAGGGGTTGCCGTCTCACTAGGTGGCTCCCCGAGAAACCCTCACTGGCTCTGTCTGTGTCTGAAGACTTGAAGAAAGCACCCTCCGTGTGCCTGGATGTGGGGCTTACAGCCTCAGCCCCGCAGCAGATGCCGTGACAGGCCAGTCGGCTTTAGTCTGGGCTGGTGTCATGCCCCTCAGTGCTGTGGGTTTAGTCGAGGGGGAGTCCACGGAGGGAGAGTAAGACCCCAGCCTCATGCCATCTGGCTGCCTATGGCTCACTTCCGCAGCACCCTGCCTTGTCTTGTCTCTCTCTCTGGCTGGGTTCAAGGGCTCCTGACTGTGTGGCTCCCTGGCTGGGTTCTCTGTCACCCACTCTCACCCTCTCCCACCAGCGTGTCCCTCCATGTCCACCCCAGCACAACCCTCATCCTCTTCTGCTCCTCACCCTGCAGCTGGGGCCCCCTTCTCCAGCCCCTGCAGGCTGCAGCTCTACATTTGTGCAAATCGGGGGTTCCCCTTCCTTCCCCATTTCCAGTGTGCTCGCACAGGACAGAGTTCATAAGAGGGCCGGTTAATCTTGTCCCTCTTTATCAGCCCCGGTCAACAGAAGGGAGGCCTGACTTCGCACAGGGGGAATTTAAACTGGGAGGGCAGAGGGAGGTTTGGGGATTATCTGTGGATTTCCTTTATTTGTTCTCTTTCCTCCTTTGCGGTGGCTAATCCAAAGTTGATGGGAAGTGAGGCATCAGCTGTCTCAGGGGCCTCGCGGGACCCTTTGTGATGTGACTTCTGTCACTTCTTGCCTTTGTGTCCCAAACCTACATTTCTCCCACCCTCCAGCCCCACACATTGTGCTGCTGTGTTTCCTGAAGTTCCAAGTGGTTTTTGAGCCAAAGTTGGTGCTGCAGGCCCACCTGCAGGACCTCAGCTGGTCTTTTCAGGCTCAGAGAGCAGGTTGTAGGTGTACCCCTGGCCTCGGGCTGGATGCCTTCTGTGTTTGGGGGTGCTCTGGGGACCAAGCACCTTCATTCTACAGATTCTGTTCCCCGCCTGTTAGCACCCCAGTCCCGCAGGGCCCCTGAGGGGAAAGGGACCCCAGTGCTCACATTCTCCTGGGACTTGGGAGGCTGGGCTGGAGGCCCTTGGGAAGCAAAGCCTCATCCCCCAGCCACCCGGGCGCTGCGTCGGGAATGTGCCAGCCCTGCCACCTGCTCCCTCAGGAGTTCCACACCCGCTGCATGAAACAACAACCTGAAGAACGGTGTTTGATCAGAGGCAGAAGGCAAAACCCATTGACAGATTTTTCTTAAACTTTAAAATCCCCAGGGTTGGTCTTTTCTGAGCCTGATTCTGACAATTCTGACAAGGTTTTAATCAGTACCACCATCAACTCATTTACAGCCAACATTTTCCTTTTGGACTGGGTCTGGCGGCCCTCTGGGCCTCCCCTGTTGGCTCAGCGGTAAAGAATCTGCCTGCAATGCAAGAGACGTGGGCTTGATCCCTGGGTCAGGAAGATCCCCTGGAGAAGGAAGTGGCAATCTGCTCCAGCGTTCTTGCCTGGAGAATTCCATGGACAGAGGAGCCTGGTGGGCTATAGTCAATGGAGTCACAAAGAGTCAGACACGACTGAGTGACTAATACTTTATAGTCCTTTAAGCTCTGAGTGAATACTATGATTTACAATATCTGAATTTTTCTTTCAATTATCAGGAAGTTAAAGGCAAGTTTCATAAAAAAAAAGAGACATTTTATTAGAAATTAGGAAGTTGGATTTACATCATTTAAGAATAAAAGCTATATGACCTCACTAATCCCATGGTATATTTGAGGGCCGATTTAATTGAATTAGTCAAGAGAAGACAGAGATAAAACGAATTATTCCTCTGCTAACAAATGAAAATGAATTGTGGGTAAAACAAACCAGACCATCAGTTAACTTCAGAGTCTGCTAGTTCAAGTTTAGGGGGAGTGAGTCAGCAGGGCCTGTGCCCAAAACGGGTACAACCCCAGGCAGGAGCAGGAGGGCTCTAGACTCTGAATTAAGCTCCAGGCAACTGTGTCCTCCCACCCCCGCCCCCCTCCCGGAAATTGGGCTCTCAAATTCTAAGAGTGAAAGTTAAGTTACACAACTGATTTTTGAAACCAACTTTTCTAGAACTTCAAAAAAAAAAAAAAGTTAAGGAGAGTCATGAGATTTTTTTACTTCTAGTTACAAATTTGTCCTCAAACCTTTTTGACTTACAATTGCATCGATGGATTTAAAGTAATTGCAGCCTGTTTGAGTGTGTCGTAAAAACCTAAGCCGGTCTCCCCAGCTGACCTCTGAAGTAAACAAATGTACTTGGAGAGATCTTTGACCACAGAACTTTTCTTTCACTTCGGAACAAAATAAAGTGGACTTCTTTGAGAAATAATTTAAGCAGCAGGAAAGAGTCTAGTAGTCAGTGAAGGATTCGCAATAGAAATATCCTCGTAACACATTACTTATTCCAGCTCACGAAGTTCCAGTCTCCCCAGCACTGGGAATGTCAGCTAAGAGTTTTGATTCTCAGGCTGTGTGTGCTTACTTTACCATGTTCACTAATAACTCCCACTCCTTCCCAAGGGGCCATTCTGAGCTGCACCTTAAAGAAAGAACATAATGAAGTTTTACATTTTGACCTATTAAGACCCCTCTGTGTGCACACATTTTGGGGATTTGTTCATTCCACACATTACGCCAACTGCCAAGGGCAACTGGATGGGAAGAGTTGCACCTGTTAAAGCTGGGGCCCCACCTCTGACACAAAACTCAAGACCCCCAGGAAGGGCCCGGAACGGTTTCTGTAACTTGGAGAAACATATGAAATCACTACTTCCTCTTTTCCTGTCTTTCTGCCCCCAAATCCAAGGACTTGGGACGTCTAGAAGTGGGAGACCCGCGGGTTTGCTGGAGGGACGGGTTATTGAAGCAGCTTTCTTACTGACCTTCGTTTCTCTTTCTCGAACCACCATATACTCCACTGCCTGAGCAATTTTCTGAAATGCAAACAAGTTCACATTAACCCAGTGTGTGAAGCTTTCAGTAACCCTCTGTGGCTTAAAATCATTTCCAAGGATACAATCTTTCATGATCTGGTTCCATTCCAGCTGACCCACCTGGACACCTAGGATGCTAAGAATGTACCGTCAGGTTCACTCAGTAGACCAAGGCTATTTTATGGTACCTACAGTGCTCTTTTTGCAAAGGTAGTGCTGAATTACAGACAGTGTGTAGCGTGGATAAACCGTGTGGCTGCCAGAAACTTCAGAGAAAGAGGCCCCAAAGAAAGGCTAACTATACATTTCATTATTACTTCATTAGCTGAGTCATATCATGTCTGACTCTTTTCGACCCCATGGACTGTAGTCCACCAGGCTCCTCTGTCCATGGAATTCTCCAGGCAAGAATACTGGAGTGGGTTGCCATTCCCATCTCCAGGGGAATCTTCTCAACCAGGGGATTGAAGCCAGGTCTCCCGCAATGCAGACAGATTCTTTACCATCTGAGCCACTAGGGAAGCCCTCATATCTGTGTTACAACTACTCAAACATTTTTGAAAGACAAAGAGCAGAAATGCATGCCCTCTTAAATCTCATGTGTTGATTGCACATTATATTTTAGGATTCCTTTTGCTTTTGGTTTTCAGTGGATTAGGCAGAGTCAGTGATACTGTGGATGCGGTGAAGAGGTGGCTGCTGAAGTTTTGAGGAAATTTCCTGTGCCGCCGTTGGAGGAGTTAGGGGGCAGGGAGGTAAAAGCAGAGGGACTTCTGCTCGTCAGAGGTCCCACTGCAAAGTTCTCTCTTACTCTCTCCACTTCGCTGGCCAGTTCCCTTCACCACGTTTTCAGAGAGGATGAAAATTTCACCCATATGTCCAAACTCAGCCGGAGTTCCACCCAGTGCAGCGAGGGAGCTGTCCCTGTGCTGGCTTCTGGGTCTAGAAGCAAGGGACCCGGTCTTTATGTCACAGAGACCAGAATCAACGGTGGCACCAGGTATGCAGACAAGTTACAGGGCTGGGCATGCACGTAAGTCCTGTAAGGATGCAGATGGGGAGGAATTGGGAGGAGATGAAGGAAGCCCCCAAACGCCTCTGGAACCAGCTCTGGCTGTTTCCTTTAGCTAAATTCGCCCAAACATGCACGCATTTCTATAAACAGCAGTGTTTCTCTCAGTGATTCTGTGGGATTTCTAAAATGTGCATCTATTTAGTCTAAGATGAAATACTGGTTATAGGATGAAAAAAAAAATTAAACATGCATTCCTCAGGGCCCCGAGCCCCAACCACAGACTGAACTCCCAAAAAGAGTCATTAAATCACAATGTGTGCTTAAAATAACAGATTTGAAAGAAAAAATGTTCTAAGACATTAAACTTCAAAATGATCTCTGACTGTAATCCCTTCTGCTTTTTGGGTCTGGACAGCATTTACCCCCCTCCCCCTGAAACATCAAGGAGGAGACTGGCCGGGCTCCTGGGAGGGGACGCACTTGGCCTGCTGAGTGAGAACACGGCATCTGGGCTCTGGGTGTCCCAGGGGATGCGATGTCCCAAACTAATGGCGTGTGTGTGGACATCAGTCGGGAATCAGCTTCAAAGCCCTTGGTGGTTTAGTTGCTCAATCGTGTCCGACTCTTTGTGACCCCATGGACTGTAGCCCACCAATCTCCTCTGTCCATGGGATTCTTCAGGCAAGAATACTGGAGTGGTTTGCCATTTCCTTCTCCAGGGGATCTTCCTGATTCAGGGATCGAACCCCAGTTTCCTGCATTGGAGGCAAATTCTTTACCAACTGAGCTACCAGGGAAGCTCATGGATAACTTTTTTCTCCTGAAGATTCTGAGAAAGTGGAGCGGTGGATATAAGCAGGCTCCCCTGGGCTGGTGAGTAGGAAATCCTCTGAGGAATCAGGAGGGAAATCTCAGGTGTCTTTCTTCAAGGGGCAGCCTGGTCCTTGAGGCAGGGTTCTCAGATCTGGGAAGGGACACGAGCTTCCTGTCAAAGTCCCTGGGAGGCTTTGCCTCTACCCCTTGGAAAGACGGGGGCGTCTGACCTTCACCATCTGCTCCCCAAGAACCTCTGCCCCAGAGAAAGGCAAACTGGGGCAGCCACACTAGCCATGCAGGAGCAGAGAAGTGTGGGCACAGAAAGTGTGCCCAACTCCAGAATCCACGTCTCTATTCCACCCGCTGATGGAGCAGACCCAGAAGGTCAGATACGTTTCCACTACCTTACAGTAAAAGCACGATGTTTGAGAACAGTTGCTTTCTGACTTTCATCAGCAGCCGGGTTCTTACAGTCTATCAGAGGAAGTCCACAGCCAGGGTGGGAGCGAGTATGAATGAGATACCAGGGGAGGGGGCATCGTCCCCTCTGTTCAAGCCCAAGGGCAGGGCGGGACCCTGGATGGGGAAAGAACTAGAAGCCATGTCTTAAAAGGAATGTTTCAAGCACTAAATGTTTACTGGAGACAAAACACAGAGCATAGATGACAGGGTTTCCTCCACTTGTTTGAAGCACCATTGTCTGGAGGAGGAAGGAGCTTTGTTTTGTTTGGCTCCAGAGGATAGAATTAGAACAGATAGGAAGAGGTTGTAAGGATCCAGACTTCGCATCAATAGCAAGAACATTCCAACAGAGCTGTTTAGACAGAGAGTGGTCGTTCTCGGGGGAGTGAGGGGCTCTGTCTTTGAACCTGTTCAGGAAGGGCTGTGAAAGCACCTGTCAGGGATGCTGGTGGAGGTGCCTCTGATTTGGGAGGGGCGACCAGGTGACTAGGGGGTTCCTTGTAAGAAGGGAGTTCTCCATGCAGAGCCCTGGCTGCTTTCCCTGCTGGTGCTCCAGGGGAGGACGGGGGCTTGATGCTTCATTGCATCTGCAGGATGAGCTGTTTCTGAGTTGGCAAGTGGGGATACTGTAAACATTCTCCTACTCTGCTCCATGTTTGTACAAACAAATGTGTTTTTGCTGAAACTAATGTAAATACGTGCTAACTAATGAATGTACTCACCCAAGCACTGATGAGCCAACAGACCTCTCTTTTCAACCCAAATAGCTCAGCCCAGTTGTTTTATACATTAACCAATTAAAAAAACAGAGTCCACATTTGTCTTCCTTCTTAGCTACAGAAATTACTGGTAACAAATCTAAAGTCGCAGAAGCTTCCAGGGAAGCAGGGAGGTAGAAGTGGATGGAAGTGGAAAGATGTGGGCACACAGCAGAGATAGAGCCCCAGTGTTTTGTGGGAAACTCCCACAGGGTCCAACCCATTGCAGGAAGGTGACCGCTGGTCACCCATCCCTCTGAGAAGCACAAGAACAAGCAGAAGGCTGGGTTCTTGTTAAGCTAATGGACACTCTAGTCATTGTGGAGCCAAGAGTGGTTTACCCAATGATACCCCAGTCTACAAGAGAAAACAGAGTGAAAGACCAATACACCAGAAGTATCCACACCTCAGGGCCATCCTACAGGGATTTAAAAATGAGCAGTAATTTAAACTTTGCATCACCAACAGCAGCAGAAGGATATGGGCCGTGGTTTGTGGTCCATGGTGATGGCATAATCCACAGGCTACAAGCGACCATCTCAGTGCAGCCACAGAGACCACTCAACGAGGGATACACAGTGGCCATGGTGACTCCATCAGAGACTGCTTGTTGTGTGAGCATTTCAGGATTTCATTCAACAATCACTTCCTACTGAACTGAGTCTCATAGAATGAGACTCCAGAGTCCTAGAGAAAAGCAGAAATTTGAAATGGGAAGTTGTAGCAAGAACGGGCTGATGATCCTGGCAGATCTTTTCTAAAGAGAAGTTCAGTCATTTTCCTCAGACATTTTACAGCAGTTCCTGATGACATGGTCTTGCCAGAACCATCACTACTCATTGCAAGAGTTTCCCGGTAAACCACATTTCATGCATCCTCTATCACTGCAGGGTGTTTGGGGGCCATGTTTCAGGAGGCGAGTGAGAATGGCATAGTATGATGTTCAGATAGAAATCGACAGAGCAGGCTTGCTTGTGGACTTGGTGTGGGAGAGGGCATGTATTATATACACTGGTTTAGAAAGAACTCTTGCGTGTAAGTCAGTGAACGTGGATCCAAGCTCAGGTTCCCCAATTCACTGGGCAATCGGCACCTGATTAAATTCCCCATCTGTGCACCAGAGGGGAACCCCCGGCTGCCTGCACCTGCAGACCAACATAGACCTATCCAATGTGAACTCAGAAGCACAGGTGAGATTTTGTGGTAGTGGAGAGAGTGTGGACCCACGTAACCTGGGTCGGAATCCTGCCACTCTCCACTTACTCACTCAGGCTTTATTAGTTAAAGTCCCCAAGACTCAGTTTTCTCAGTTCAAAAATCCCTAATTTTAGGGCGGGATTCAGCTTTGAATAAAGTTCTGTTTAACTGCTCCCAGGGGAGGGACTTGAGAAGGGGAAGTTCTAAACAACCATCTCTCTTGGCCGACCTTCACGAAGCACTTTGTGCTTTGCAGACACGGTGCTGAGTAACTTTCCGTGTTCTGTCATTTCAGCTTCAGGACAACCTCGTGAGCAGTATTAACCCCACATCCAATAGGGCAGGTGACCATTAAAAGAGCTCCATAACTCGCTGAATCCCACATTATTTCCATTTTTAAGGAAACACCAGAAATTCATTGACTTCAGTTACTCAGGGAGCTGGCTGGTGTCTGACAGTTTCCCCGGCTCTTTTTTGGGAAATAGCATCACAGCTAGCATATTAACCATCAAAGATAAGAGCGTCTTATGACTGTAGACTTTTTTGTTGCTTTTTTTTTTTTGGCTCAAAATACTATTATCCAGACAGATCACCTACATTTGTTACTAGACCCAGCTCAGAATGATTTTATTTCATACACAGATCTCAACACCATTAACACTTGCCAGTATTTTGGGCCTTTGACAGAACCCGCTTTAGAGTCTGAAGACTTCTCCACATGGGAAGTCTGGCTGATGAAGTCCAGCTGGACGAGCAGAAGACTTCGCAGGGCCCTTTGTCCATCCTCTCAGATCCCACGTTGAGTGTTTCCTTTGTGAGATGCTCCCAGTGGCTCCTCCCTGGAGGGCATCCTGTCCATGCTTCTGGACCTGTGGCTCTCTGCAAACCTCAAAGTCAGACATGCACCTCCTCTCTGGGCAGCGAGACGCTCCTGGCCGGGGTGAGGCAGGGCTCACCCTCGCCTGTGTTCCCCCTGACCAGGGAGGGGGGCGGCGCTCACCCTCGCCTGCGTCCCCCGCATGCGTTACATCTCGGGGTGTGTCTCCCTGAGAGTCTGACACAGGCCGTGTGTATCTGTCTTCCTGGTGCATGTTCTCGGCCACGCTTAAGTTGCAGCATTTGTCTCTGTGTGCCGTGCCCCTCAGACTACCATTTATCATCTCATCTCTTTCCTACGGTTGACTTCTCGTCCTTCCCACGTTAAGTGGCATTTCACCACGATTCCAAGTGAGGTTGGATGTTGGCTTCAGAAACACGCATTGCTGAGGGTGAGTATGGTCCCTTCATTTTCCAGCTGGAGACTTGAGTCTCAGAGAAGTTAAGTGATCACTCCGGGTCACACGTCTTCTAAATTGCAGACCCAGAGTAAGCCCTTGTTGGGGAATAAGGAAGACCTGAGCAAGTCAAAACTCACCATCTTGTGTCCTGTTCCTTCAGAAGGCTCCCCAAACTCAAGTGGAGCCTCAACGGATCACCAGTTTTCCTCTGCCTCTGCTTCCCAGACCTGAGGGCTGCCAGCTGCTGGGAAGGGATACGGATTCATCATTAGCTGCGGGGCCGTTCCTACACATTGCTCTACATGTGGGTGGTGGTCCATGTTCCTGGTCTGCCTTCCTTGTTGCACGGAGGGTCTGCTCTCTCTTCTAGCTGCTTGATGAGACCTGTAGCACCTGCCCCCACCCCCCGCCGCATTTCTCTTGTGTGTGTTCATCCTAAGTCGCTTCAGTTGCATCCAACTCTTTGAGACCCTGTGGACTGTAGCCTGCCAGGCTCCTCTGTCCATGGAATTCTCCAGACAAGAATACTGGAGTGGGTTGACATTCCCTTCTCCAGGGGATCTTCCCAACCTAGGGATCAAACCCGGGTCTCTTACATCTCTTGTTTTGGCAAGCAGGTTCTTTACCACTAGCACCACCTGGGAAAACCCTTGTTTCTCTAGGGGGGATGGATTCTGCTTTGGCTGCTGTAAGAAAAACCATAGGCTGGGCAGCTTAAACAGCAACCAATTATTTCTCAGGGTTTTGAAGGCTGGGAGTCTAAGATCAAGGTGCCAGCAGATTGCGTATCACAGGCAGGAGGGGAAAGCTCCCCTGTCTATTCTCTCAAGGTCACCAGTCCCATCATGAGACCTCCACCCACCAAAATCTAACTACTTCCCAAAGGTAATTACCTCTTAATCACTTCTAATTACCCCCAAAAAACCACCCCATGGGGTCAGAGTTCCAGCGTTTGAATTTGGGAGACACAAGCCCGTGGTCACAGTGGATCTCAAGGCTGCACACTGTGCCCTGGGCAGGGGCAGCTCCAAGCAGGCATGTCTGCTGAGTGCTGGAGGATTTGAGGTTGGCTGTGATGGAGTGTTTAAACAATGGAGACCAGCAAATTCCATAAAGCAGGCTTTTCTTCTCTTAGAGAAATGGTCACCAGTAGACCCTTAATTGGGCGACTTAATCATCTTTTCTCCCATGACCTGTTCTGCTACTTTGTCGTATATTAAGTTCCCCAAATACAAGGATCTGTGTCTGAGCTCTCTATGCCATTCTGTTGGCCTATTTATGTTCTTTGATGAGTGACATCCAGTTTTTAAAATGTGCCTGTGTAGCATAGCTTAAGAGCTCATGGAACATAATTCCACTCTTCTTTTTCAAAGTTGACTTAACTTTTCATAGACAATTAGACATTAGAATATTATGCCACATATATTTCAGAGCCAGTTCACCAAATACATTAAAATACATCTCTGACATTTGATTGAGATTGTTTTAAAATTATAGAACAGTGTTGGGAGAATTAATTTGTCAAAAATTTGTCATTCTATCCAAGAACATGATTAATTCTCCATTTACTTAAAGTCTGTTTTACAAAATTTAATTAAATTGTGACATTTTCTAAGGAGATTTTACTCAAAATTTGTTAGTTTCTGATGCTGCACAGATATTGTTACAATTGTGAATGGCAGCTTATTAATTATTTTTTTTCTGTTTTCTAGCTCAAAGAGTGCCGTTGAGTTTTAAAATTTGATTTTTGGTAAACTCTCATTGCTTCTGTTGGATATTTTGAATTTTCTATGATCACAGTGTCTGAAAATAATGATATATTTATCGCTCCCCTTTTAACTATTACACTGCTTTTCTTTCTCTCTCTTTCTTTCTAATGACTACCACCTACAGTACCAGGTTCAGCTGTAGCAATAATAATAAACAGTTAACAGATCTTGATCTAGAAATGACCTCAATATTGGAACTATTGACGAGATGCTAAATATGTAAAATATTTCAATAAAGACATCAAATGTGTTAAAGAATCCAGTGCAACAGATGGACAACATGCATGAACAGATGGAGAATTTTGGCAGAGAGATAGAAACTATAAAAAGAATCAAATGGCAATGCCAGTAATAAGGAAAAAAAAAATACTGTCAGAGAAGAACTCCTTCAATGAACTTATCAGCAAACTGGCCACATCAGAATAAAAAAAAATTAGTGAACACAGATAGGTCAATAGAAATTAAGCCAACTGAAACTCAAAGAACAAAGAGACCAAATCAACCAAGCAAAACATGTAAGAGTTGTAGGACAATTTGGAATCCATGTGATTGGAGAGGCCAGGGAGAGAGGACGGGCAAAGGAAATACGTGAAGAAAATTGTTTTAAATTTGAGAATCAACAAACTACAGATGCAAGACACTCAGGAAAATGGAAATCAGAAAAACAAACAAACCTAGATACATCATGATCAAACCCCTGGAGACCAAAGAGAAAAGAGAAAAATCTTGAAGGCAGCAGCAAAAGAAAACTTACATAGAGGGGAAAAAATTATAGCCAATTTCTCATCAGAAATTTATCAAGCCTGAGGAAAACCAAGAGATGTCTTTAGAGTACTGGAAGAAAAAAATCAATAAACCCAACGTTCTGTGTCCAGGGAAAATATCTTACAGAAATGAAGACAGAACAAAGACTTTTTAACAAAAGCTGAAAGAATTCACTGCCAAGAAATATTGAAGAAAGTTTTTCAGGAAGAAAGAACAGGCTAGCAGATGGAAATGTGGTTGAACACAAAGAAAAGCAGGATGATGGAAATAATAAAAATAATGTTCCATATAATAGGCACTTTTCTTACTTTTAATATCTTTGAAAGATCATTGAATACTCAAAGGAAAAATATTAACAATGTGGGGCTTATGACATCCACAGAAATAAACTGAATGACAACAATAGCATTACACACACACGCGCACACACACACACACACACACACACTTGCTATAATAAAAGACTTAAACAGATCCAGAATCTTCCAGCATAATACCCTAATATCCAAGACATAATTGAAAACTGCTCATCATGCCATGAACGAGGGAAATCTCAACTTGAATGAGAAACGACAATTTAATGCAGGCTAGCCCTGAGGTGACACAGAGGTTGAAATGATCTAACAAAGATTTCACAGCAGCCATCACAAAAATGCTTCCACAGGCAATTTTGAACATGTTTGAAACAAATGGAAAATATACAGTCTCAGCAAAGACATAAAAGAAGTACAAAGAAAGAAGGAAGAGGCAAATGGCAATTTTGTCATGCGTGTGTGTGCTCAGTTGTGTCTGACTCTTTGCAGCCCCGTGGACTGTAGTCCACCACGTTCCTCTTGTCCATGGGATTTCCCAGGCAAGAATACTAGAGAGCATTGTCATTTCCCACTCCAGGGGATCGTCCCAACCCAGGAATCAAACCCAAGCCTTCTGCATCTCCTGCACTGGCAGGCAGATTCTTTACCACATGCCATCTGATAATGTGAAATATATAAACTGGAGGGCCACTCACTGAGTCTGCGATGGTGGTTCTCTGAGGAGGGGCAAGCGAGTTTTAGTCGGGGGTCAGGGTTTGAGGCAAGTTTGTCATCTTCTACATATTTCATTTTAATAAAACCCAGAAAGAAAAACTAAATACTAACTTTCTTGTCTTTTATAGGGAGCATTTGGATGCTTGTACATGCTTCTGTTTTAAATAAAAAAAGAAGAAAGAATATCTTTAGAATAAAGGCCGGTGAGAACTTGTGCCCTGCAGGTGAAAGGTGCCAGGTCCACTGGGAGGACAATCTCAGTGATGCTAAGAACTGAGAAGATGGCCTTTTAGATTCTTACATAAAAATGGTCATAAATCTGTCCTTTGATTGCTCTAAATATTAATAAAACCGTGTACTCTATACAAAAATAGCTCTGTGCTTACAAAGAATAAAGTATGTGCAAGAAAAATGTTGAGTCTGGATCCTGTCTAGATTAAAAATTTGTACTTACTGGAGTGGCTTACCTACCATCCCCTTCTCCAGGAAATCTTCCTGACCTGGGGATCGAACCCACTTCACCTGCACTGCAGGCAGATCCTCTACCACGGAGCCACCAGGGAGGCCCTAGAGCACTCACCACAGCAAAGGTTGTGTGATTCAGGTAAGAGGCGCTTGTTGCTATGGAAACTTTGAAGCCTCAGTAAGGACTTTGGGATTATTTTCTTGTCTGGTTGGTAGGGTTATATGAGGACCAAGTGGTGTATTTGTAGACTCTCCTGCATTCTTTTAGCTAATATGAGGGTAGGCCACTATTTTCAGTGTACTTACTGAGAGGTAAGGAGTTCGCGGTGATGCAATAGCCGTGTCCCTGGTTTTGTTTTCATCTGGTAGTTTCATATCATGGCCTGAAGAGAAGTATAAAGCGCAGGAAGACTAGTGTCTGTTTGGGGCAGAGTATCTGACTAGTTTTTAATCAGTTACTGGGAGAGCCACTGGCATCTCTGGGCTCCTAAGAAAATGCAATTGGAAGTTGAGATGTAAATGAGACGGGAACAGCTCCACGCATCTGCGCCAACTTTTCCTGGTTGAATGGTTTTCTAGAATCACATTAGAGCCTATTCATTATTTGGAGATTGAAGGCCAGCTTCTCACAGACTCCTCCACCCAGGGAGCCCTCACCCTTGAGAGCTCTGAGAGGCTCTCCTGGCAAAACACGGGCTGCTCACCATCTGTCTCTTGGTGTTGAGAGGGGGCAGCCGAGTGGAGACGGGTGTCGCCATGGATGGATCTGTGGGCGTCAAGCAAGAGTGGGACCATCTCCCCTCCCCCATGCCCAGCCCATGGGAGGTGTTAGGGCCCCTTCTTGGCTTGGGCTACTCCTGCTGAGAAGGGGACACAAGGCTGAAATCACTCAGAGCAACAGCCGATCGAAAATCAGTTTATACTTAGGTTTAAAGTCCTATATATACTAAAGGACACCTGTGCCATTTCTTCCTGTGCAGGCTCTGCACATCTGTGAGGACAGAAGATGCCAACATCATCTATGTAAGGATGAGTAGGAGGTGAAAATCTGGAGACTTGAATCCAGAATCGGGGTCTGGTTGAGGGAGGGAGGGGAGTGGGGGAAGAGGGTGATCAAGAATTTGCTTTTCTGATAAAAGTTAGGCTGAAAATGCTCTTGGCATAATGAGTTAGATAAATTTATTATCATCTCTTTTTCCTTTTATTTGAACAAAAATGGCCCATTTCTTAGGGCCCATTTCTTGGAATTGTTTAATCACAGGGATCTGTGATTTGAGAAACCAATGCCCACCCATCCGTTTAGTTCATGGTTTCAGCTACGAGGCCCAGAGAACTGAAGCAAGAACTCTGGGTTCCCAGCCCAGGGACCTCCATCATGGGGGAAGTCACTCAGACCACCAAGCTCTCAGTCCTTTGATGAAAACTGGAATCAGTCTCCTGGGATGACATTGGATTCCAGCGTAGAGCAGCTGGAGACAGCTGAGGGGAAGGACCTGCATCCTGCGTCACCTCCCCAGCCTCAGGTGTCCTGAGTGGCTGCCTGTCCTGTGCCCTCCTCACCCCTCGGGGCCCCTCAGACCCTCAGGTGCGGCAGGAAGGGGCTCAGGCAGACACAGCTCCACCTGAGTGTGCAGCCTGAGCCTCCTGCTCTTTGTCACGACACCAGCCTTCAGTGGGTCTTCCAGGGCATCGAGGGACAGCAGAGCAAGAGTGCTGACTCTGGGGGACATGTCCACAGCAGTTCCTGGGGCGGGAGCTCAGAGACATCATCTGAGAACAAAGTCTGTTCTCTGGGGGCGCATCTCAGGGGTCAGTGGGGTACCCGGGTCCGCCTCGCCCTGCTGTTCACAAAGCAGGAGCAGCCACTCCCACTCCTCACACTCTGATTTATTTGCAACTAACTTCTAAAGACCTACAAGTTTCTCTGCATGTGGCTAAAACTCAGTCACACCCAGTGATGGTCCTGGAGCCGTCTGGTCCGCACGGGTACAGAGGGGTGCAGCCTTATATCCTGGTCGCCTAAAGGCACAGCATCAAGCAGGTCAGCTCTAGAACAAGGCTCACTATCGCTGTCTCCCTTGGGTGAATGTTGGTAAGATTTAACGTCTTCCTAACATCCAAAACCATGTTCATCCACACACACAGAAGGGCAAGTGCATGTGCGGTCAGTTGCTCAGTCATATCTGACTCTTTGAGACCCCATGGACTGTCGCCCGCCAGGCTTTTCCATCCATGGGATTTCTCAAGCAAGAATACTGGAGTGGGTAGCCATTTCCTCCTCCAGGGCATCTCCTGACCCAGGGATTGGACCCACATCTCCTGGGAAGAACAGAGAGCGCAGGAAGGCCTAAATCCTAGCCAAGCACCCAGCAAGAATTTGCACATCTTGTAGACATATTAAAATAGTTACTGTTCTTCAGGCTGTACTCTGATGGGTTGTCTTCCCCAGGGGATAAGCACCTTGAGATGAAAGAAACAAAACAGGACAGAAGAGGACAGATGAATAAACTGAAAGTCCACACATCTCTCGAGCGAGCCAGTGTGTCTGGGGAGGATGGGTGGTCCCTCGTGGCCCACCCACATCCTTCCTCCTTCTGAGATGATCCTGCCCCACCTCTCCTGGCATCCCAGGCCAGGGGTGGATGGACTGCAGTGTCCACAACCCCCTGATGATACGACCTACACTCACAGGCTCCTGAGAGGTGTAATTATGCAGCTGGGGTTCTGAAAAGGCTGGTAAAATATCAGAAGCTTCACAGCAATATTTCCACACTAAGAGAGATTTGCCATCATGAAAAAAAAGAGGTTCCTTCATGTGGTATGGCGCCCTCCTTGGTGGTGGGGTCACTGAATGCATAAATTTGATTTTCAGACTCAAAGGTCCTGATGCCTTTTGTAACTGGCTGGGTAATCCTCGGCCACCCAGCTCCACTGTCCACTCAGACTCCCCATCACTGGAGGGCAAGCCCCCTTCCAGGAGTTCTTGAATTTCCGCGGAGGCTGAAAAAGCTCCCTAGCAACTCGGACAGCTTCACATCCATGCCGGGTGGCGGGGTGTGGGGGGGTATTTGCTCGGCCGGTCCCCACGCCCACCCCAGCCCTGGCACACAAAAAGGCTTCTATTTTTTCCAGGGATTACATGCAGGGCAGAGAAAGGAGCAGCGAGGGCACGTGATGTGTGTGTGTGGCGGGGGGTGATGGTGTGAATGGCTGGCTGAGCGGGGCTTTGAGCCTGCGGCTAATTTACTGCCTGGGTTTCCTTTCCTGTGGCTTTGAAGGGGCCGTTGTACTCCACCCACCAGAGTCATAATCGCCCTGCCTATCCGCCCAACCGCCCAAGGAACTCCAAAGCACTCTGATTTATTTGCAATAAAATTGAATAAAAGGGGTGCTCGAGAAATCCTTATCCTTAAAGCCCGTTGCTTCAATGCCAAGTTTCTGATAAGGCCTGCAAAAACACCTTATTCCAGCCTGAGAGGGGCTTCTGAGCTCAGCCCCCAGGCTGGCCTGGCTCTGCAGGGAGTGTGAGGGCCCAGCCCCAAGTCTCTACCATCCTATCTTGTGCCTGAAAGACCCCCAGTGTCTCTCCTCCAGCCTTTTCTCTGATTGTGGAGTCCGAGCAGGACAAGCCGGGGTTGGTCTTTCTGCCGATCAGTCTGATCAGAGCCAACTCCTTCCTCTGTTCCTGGAGGTTCGGGGCAGCCCAAGAGGATGGGGCCCTAAGAGGATTAAACACTCGGTGAGGAGAGAAGCTGCGAGCAAACGGCAGGAGTGGAAGAGGGGGAAATGGCACAGGGGATCACAGAGTCTGAAAGCCACGAGTACGTGTTCCTTTCTCTCATCCCCAATTCTAGTGGCAAATTAGGAGCAATGAAGTTGCTAAGTTTTGACTCTAGTTTTAAATGGTGCAGGGTCACCAGTCTGCCAGTTTCTCTGTGCACTCATAGACCTGACAACTAGAAAAAATGGCTTAAAAACACATCAGGATTCAAATGTGCCTTAAAATATGATTTTAAGAACCATCAATTTTCAAATTGGTGTTTTTATGACTCCAAACAAAGTTAAGCTTCATAACACTGCAGTATGAGAATCAGTTAAACAAAGATTGCGTATACCTGAGATGTGGGGTCCTTCCATACCATCCCTGTCTCAGAAACAAATTTTAAATACAAGACGATTTATCATTTATTAAGGAAAAGTGAATCTGGAAGTTAAAGATGGCTGCATTTGTGTGATGTTAGTGGCATAGAGTAATCAGGTGTGCTCTTTGATTTCATTCTTCTCGTCTGTAATCACTCATCCTATGTCTCAGTTCTATGACTATAATTTGGACCCAAATGGACCATTCAGCCTGATGACAAACGGTGCACAGTGTCATTTATAGCTAGGAGGTTTGAATAAAATTTGGCAACATCATTGTGGACCCTCACAAATACTCCCGACCCTCCGCCTCATCTCAACCCTGTCCCATGATGTGAAAATGGATTCTGGAAATCAGAGCAGGACCCAGGGCCCTGGTCACGGGGTGAGGGGAGATGAGGGTGGGGTTGCAGGGCCCTCAGCCTTGCATGGTTCCCCTGACAACTGCCTGCATCTGGAGCACATTAAATAATCTCATCCTTTATGTGGGCCCATTATGTTCCATCAAAGTCATTATCAAAGATCAACAGAGGGCAGAAGATGTTTGAAATAAAAATTTAGAGGAAATATTAATACTTAACAACGAAGAAAGGGATCTACATGAAACAGCGTTGCTGGTGACAGTGACAAGGAAACAGCTGCTGGGCCTGCTGTGCGTCCCGTAAACTCACTGGTTTGGGCGATACTTTTTGAATCAGGTGAAGATGGGAACTTTAGCTCTCACACATTAGAGAAGACGCACAGCCCATGTGTAAACTGGTGTATATCTTCCACGACGCTCAAAAGGTCATGGCCACGAAGCCGAGTTTTTGGCATAATGTTATCGATGAAGGGAAAACGTTCACAAGAACACCTCTCTGAGGAAGAGGCCCCAAAACAGCGCGGATCTAAAGGAAAATCTTTCCCACAGGACCCAGCCCCCCAAAAATCACCGAGAGAGGGGCCACCATGATCCCACCATTCATAGAGGGCCGCCTGCCAACCTGGGACAGGCTCCACAGGACAGTGACTCCTCTGGGGACCCACCCTGGGTTTCTGGAAATTGAGCCTTAGACACTGAGGCTCCAAGTGTGTTTCTACCTCAGACAGAGAAGGTAAGGGATAGGTGCTTCTATGCTGCAGGGACAGCCCCTGCCCCGATGTGACTCCCAGACACAGAGGCTGAGTCCATCAAACCATGCTGGCCTCTACCTGCGTGTAGCAGACAGGTGTACATGCGCTCGCTTGTGGGCACTGGAGTGGGGAAGGGAGCCAGCATGCCCCCTCCTCAGCTGGTCAGGAGGGAAGATGAAGGCACTTCCACCCTTCCTGCCAAAAAATGCAAACTCTGATCACATGCATACGTGAGAGAGGACGCTGGGCTCAGGATCCAGGTCTTGCTTCCCGCTAGCACGAGAGCAGAGATGTGGCCAGAAATGCTGGCCTGGAGTGAGCTCCACAGAGGAGCGGCCACCTGGCACCTGTGTAAACGTCTGCTTCAGTGAGAGTGACCCCACCGTCACCTCCACGTTGTTCGAGCCTGAGCTCCCCCTCAACCTGAGCCTGTTTCTTGGCACATCTGCTGGCCTCTACCTGCCTAAGCCCCCTCTTCACTGCAGGAAACTTCCCCTGAGGTGGGGTTACCCCCTCACCCCGACATCAAGGGCTCGGCGTGGAAATAGCCCAGTTGGGCGCCTTCTCCAGCCAGGATACTAGCCAGCCCACGTCCATTGTTTGCAGAGTAGACGCAGAGTCCATGGTCAACATCCAGAGGAAAGGAGGGGCTTTCCCAGCAGGCAACTCTGGCAGCTCTCAAACACCCCGGCACCTTCCCATCTGCCCCCACTTTCTCACTTGCCCCCTACCTTCTCACCTACCCCTTACCTTCTCATCTGCCCCCCACTTTCCCACCCTCCCCCTACCTATTCACCTGGCTCCCCCCTTCTCACCCATCTCCTACCTTCCCACCTACTCCTCTCTGTCTCACCTACCCCTCCACCTTCTCACCTGCCCCCCACCTTTCCACGCTCTCCCACCTGCTCACCTGGCCCCCACCTTCTCACACATCCCCCATCTTCCCACCTGCCCTCACCTTCTCACCTGTCCCCTCATGCCCACTCTCCAGCCTCCCCAGCCCCAGGGAGGCAGTGGGTGCTTTTGGCAGGTATGACCAGGTGTTGTCATGCCCCAAAACTGATGCAAGAAAGCACTCTCGTTAGGTTGATTGATGAACAAGTGGCGTGAGCACTCACAGAAAGCACACTCGCATGTTATCCCCAAGGCTTTAGCTTTCCTGAAACCCAAGCCCACATCCAGTTCTATGGACCATATCACAGAACTGACTTAGACATAAGATGGATAAATTATCCATAGATCTTTATAAAGTTCCATAATGTTGTTTAAATAAGTACATGAAGAAATGAACTTGGAAAGTGAACACGTCACCCCACCTGTGGTGCACACTCACAGCATCACCAACAAGTGTCAGCCCTCCCAAAGGTACCATGATCAGCATCAAAAACGACGAAAACCATCTCTGAGTTACAAAGCCCGGTCCAGGTAGGCCTGTGAGGAGACTGTTCCATTTCCTGTGGCGAGGTGAATTATTTCAGTATTTCTGATGCTGTGCATATTAAGAGTAAGCTCGCTGTTCAGATTTAGCCTTTCCCATTCCAAATCCTACCCCCCAGAAATAACCTAAGAAAAAACTTTAATGATTTGTGCAAAACAGGGGGAAACTGAAATCAACTCAATTACCCTCAGAATAATTTGCACAAAAGGGTTGTCTTAGATCTGTCAAAGTCATGAGAGTGTGGGGTTCAAGGTGATGAGAGGGGATTTGGGGGGTCTTTCCAGGTGTAAAAGCCTCTCTGTGTCCTGATTCTCATTTGTAGAAAAAAAGGCTTTCGTCTCCCAGGCCTTCCCCAAATTCCAGAGAGCAGGCTCCAGAAGTTCATGATTAGGATAAGCAAGTCACCTTACTGTCTGAGCTCCTCCTGAAGGAATACAGGTTGTTAGACCGTGATGCATACCTGTAAGATGTTCTGTAGAAACTAAGACCCCCACCCAGGGGGAGGATGGTGACCACTCGCTGACTGCAGCATGCAAAACCCAGACTGGTTGGAACATCACCCCATTACCTCACAACAACCCATCAGAAGGTCCACCAGCCACTCGTGCAGCCTTCAACCCTCTCCCCTCACACCATCTTTAAAAACCCTGAAAGCCATCGGGGAGTGTGGGTCTCTGGGGTATGAGCTGCCTGCTCTCCTTGCCTGGCGCCGGCAAATAAACACTTTGCTGTGAACACCCACTGTCAGAGTCTGGCTTTCTGAGCCATGAGTGCTTGCCATGGGGCTGGCTGCACTCTGAGCTCGTCCACACGGGCTCGTTCGCTCCTGAGGAGACATTTCAGAGACAGAGCAGTAGCCGCTGGGGCTGTAGAGTAGGTGGGGGGCCGGCGCTCCATTATTCTTGCTTGGAAAATCCCATGGACAGAGGAACCTGGTGGGCTACAGTCCATGGGGTCACAAAGAGTTGGACACAACTGAGTGACTTGACTTTCACTTTCTTTTGTCCTCTCTAGAATGCAAACTGGGGTTTTATTTTTTCCTCTTGTCTCTACTCTCTGGTTGCCCATTCCTAGATCATGGCATGTGGTGGGTGCTCAAGAAGAAACGATTGAATCAATTTGAGAAATCAAACAGAGCTGTCATCCTAACTTGCCCAACGCAGTGGAGCTGGTCCATCATGGCCCTGGAGTTTGAACTCTGGGTGTCCCTACCTGGAACCCATATGCATTCCTTTCACTGTCCTGATCATCAGAAAACATGCATGGATGCTGAGTGGAAACTTTTTTTTTTTTTTGCAGTCTCCCCACTTCTCATCCCAGTGACTAATGATTCTCCTCAACTATTGTCAACGTTTGAAATAGTTCTCCTTCCCTCTGCGTGTCCAGTCCTCACAGGAAGCAGCTGCCCCATCTCTCCCCTGAGCCCACCTTAGTTTCTCTTTCTAAAGACGTGATGTCCATCTCCTCACTTGGGTCCTTGGATGTAGAGGGACAGGTTAACAGAAGACCCTGTGGCTGCTCCCCCATCACTGTCCCCTCCTTTGCCCTAACCTTTCCCCATCTTGTCAACTGACACAGCAGATTCAAAATCACAAATTTCGTCTGTGTGTCCGTTGCAAAGATGGTGTTGTGTGGGCAGAGGGTGAAAAACTGCCTGCAGCCCTGCAGCCCCCTTGGTGAGGCAGGAAGCCTGCCAGGCTGTTTCAGCTCCTCCGGGGCTGGAATCAAGACCCAGCAGGTCTGAGCCAAGGTCCCAGCCTCTCTGTTCAGACTTGGTGATGGCACATTCCTCATGTGCCTTCCCGTCTGAGTGCCCATGGGGCGCTGCTGACCTTGGATGACCTAGCATCTCTTTTCTGGGGATGCCTTTCTGCCCCCAATACAACGTGAAAGGTGCTGATGGAAAGAGAGCATCACAAGCAGGGGATGAAAAGTGCTCACTCACACCCCAGCTCCAGAAAGTTCCACCCCCAAGAGTCTGTCTTTCTCACACATAAGAAAGGCTGAGAAAGCTTCCTGCACTTTCCTCTTGGGAGGCACCGCTGGAGTTGGCTGGTGATGGGATCCCTTCTTAAGACTTGAAAGGAGCAAGTTGCCCACACCCAGCTCCTGAGAGCTGGTGATCCTCCTGATTCAGAACACCCTCCCTGCGAGTGTCATCCTGCAGGGCTCCCCCATCCTGCCGCAAACATCAGCCCCCTACCCCTTCTGTTCCCAGTGACAGCTCTGCAGGGGCATCTCTGTGGTGCTGGCTTTCAACTCCGAGCCCTGAGACTGCACACCTTCAGTGAGTTCTGATCCTTGGAGACCTTTCAACTGGAAATCTCTAGAACATTCTGTGCCTGATGGAGTTGTAGCTTGGCAGACAGCAATTACCCACTTTTCCAACGGGGATATAGGTTCTTTGAAGTTTAACAGCATTTAGAAGCATCTTGGAAATGGCACCAAGGTGATTATTTTGGTACAAACTGCTGCTGTGACCTGGGCGTCACCCAAGCAGGCTGGTTTAAGACATTCAGAGAGGAATCTGAGCCAGCATGTCTGATACTTTTTCTAGGTTTAAGGGAAGGAACAAGAAATGCCAGGTTTTCCACATACAATCTCATTGGGTGGTTTGGAAGAGCTGCCAGGCCCCTGGGGGATCAGTGTCACTCCTGACTTAGGAAGTGAGTCCTGAGACATGTGAGAAGCTTGCACGCAGTGTATGAAGGGCAAATTAAAATGTCCAAGCAGCTGGGAATCAAAGTCTTCCCAGAGGAAAGTGAGCAGGACAGACAGGCAGCATGAAAACCCTAAACCAAGGAAGGGCTGGAACCCATCTGGACGGCAGTGGCGGCTGGTCCCCCTGGGTCACATGGAGGTGTTTTTGCACCTTTCTCCTTGGCTCCCCTGGGTCCTCGACAAGCAGCCTTGGTGCTCAGAGACTCCAAGCCTGCTTGCCTGACTTAGAATGCGTGCCCCACCTCCACCCCTGTCTTTCAGCCTGTGAGCAAGTCACTCACTGTGGGAGCCTCCCTCCCACACGGCAGGCCCCGGAGCGCTGCACCTGAGCGGGGGCGGAGGGGCCGCGCGCCAAGACCAGGTGTGGTGGCATCAGCAGGCCTTGCCCCTGGGCTCTGACTCTGAACAGGCAGGAGAACACTCCTCAGTGGAACCGAGAGTGGGAAGTCCTTGCACGAGGGCTGGGGGAGGAACGGAGGGGAGCCCAGACTGCGGGCAGTTAGCCAATTGAATGGAGAGCAGGTGGACTTGGAGGAACCCCTTGAGCCATCAGGGCACATCCAAGGCCAGGATGGAAGGGTAGGATGGACTAGAACAGGGCAGAAATGGTAGAATGGGATCAACAGGGCAGCATGGAGCAGGAGAACGTCCCATGGAGCTAGGGTATGGATGGTCCTGTGATGTATGTTGGAGGACCAGGCAATGACGTAACGTGTGGCTCCATTTGGAGGGGGTCTTGGTTAAGGGAAATGGGCTGAGGGCTTGTGAAAACTGCCTGGGTTTGCAGTAACCAGCCCTTAACCCATCTTACGCAGCTCCACTTTTTGAGGGCTGAGTAGTAGCCTACACTCAGAGCTCTATGTGCATCCTCAGTCAGCCTTTGGAACAAACTTACTGAAGAGGAACTGCTGATTGCTGCATTTTAGAGACAAGAAAACTGAGGGGTAGGTGCTACTTAATTTGCCCTTGACCACATGAGCAGCAACAGGCACAGGCAGGATTCAAAACCAGGTCCGTCTGACATCAGAGCTAAGTGGTGATATAGGTTGTCCTTTCTCTGTGGCCTCACATGTCCTATAACAAGGGGTCACTCTCCTCTTGGGGTCAAGAAGAGGCTTTCAGGGCTTAGAGGGTAAGGATGTGACTCCTTCTCAAAGATGCTTCAGATAACAATAAACCTCCCCAAATGGGACCCTCAAAACCATTCCAGAGCGCCCCCCGCCCAACACTCATACAATCTGAGGGACTGCAAAGCTGCCACAGCCCTTGTCTAAGGAATACACACAACCTAACTCTGCAGTAATTTGCTGTAGAATTTTGCCATTAGCCTGTTTCCCCTGTTTTGAAAGTTGAGATGATTTTCTTCCCATCTCCAGCCTGTGACACTTCTCCCTTGTTTTTGTAGGATATTGTCAGTAACGTAACCAGGAGTGATGTCAAAATCCTACCTTCACTTCTTGGGTTTTATGAATCAAGTTGTTGAAATCATGGGGGGAAAGGCTCAAAGGAGGACTTCCTCCCCATTCAGACACTTCAAGCATTTCTAGTAGACTTCAGTAGACTTCCTATCATGTCAATCAACAGAGCAGATGAGTGATACTTGTGCACGAACTATTTCTTCCCAGTTAAATATTTTAACATATACTTTACTACAATTTCCACTCAAGAAACATGTTGTAGACCAACTGTATTTTTGTCACTTTAGTCTTACCAGGACTACCAGCCGCTGGCAGTTACATGGGGACCGTGGTAAAGGAACCCACAGTTTTCATCTGGGGACAATTGCTCCATCTGCACTGGTTGGCCCCTTCTTATCGACAGCATCAGACAGAGAGGTTGGTATTTGGAGGTTTTGTTAATCCTCAGGAGTCAGGTCTTGTCCACAGTGCATGGTACAAACGGGACCTCCGAGAACATCTGGTGAATCAGCAGGGCCCTGGGCCTGGTGCAGACGATCAGGCTTCCTCTGACGAATGGGAGGGCCAAGAAGCTCTTCTCTGTGACACTGTAGAGGTGGTCCCACATCAGTCTACGTTTGTCAAAAGCCCATCGGATGTGCAACACAAAGCGTGAACCCTACCGCAAACTGTGGCTTAGTTCAGTAGTAATGTGTGAAGATGGCTCATCAGGTGTAACAAACGGACCACAGCAACATAAGATGTTAGTCACAGGGGAGATGTCGGGGGGAGGGGTCCGAGGGTTTACTGGGGCTCTCTGCACTTTTCCCTCAGTTTTCTGTAATCCTAAACAACTAAAAAAGTGTTTTACATAAGAACAAAAGCCTCCTCTTAGCCAGTAGTACACAGATCTGCTGCAACAAAATTAAAAACAAAGAGCGGGGGTTAGGAGTGGGGAGAGAGAGAAAGAGAGACGGAAGGAAAAAGAAGATAAAAAAGGAGGCATTAAATGACAAAGGACCCAATTAGGAAGAACACATAACTTAAATGGAAGAAGTTCAAACATAACGTGAGGGAAAGAAGAAATTTCTCAAGTGCTTCACACTATAGGATTTTGAAAATGCAAGTTAATAAATGATCATGGGATGTGGCTGCGATCTAGCCAAGAGAAGCGTAAAGTAATGCCATATCCGCCGCAGCAGGAGCAAGGTTAACTGAATGTACCAATATCGCGTCGCAGAGTAAACCGGCAGTAACACAAGCACCCGCAGAATGCCGGTGTCCCGGTCAGGGATTAACACCTACGGGACAGCGCTCCCAGAAGCCGGGCAGTGCACTCAGGAGGGGCTGACTGTGAAACCAACCCCCCTCCTACCACCACCTCCAGAAGGGAGGGTGGGTGTGGGTTCCCCACTGCCCTAACCCTGACTGTCAGAAAGGTGAGCATGTTTGTTCGGGGCTCGGGGCCACTGCTAGCACTTGGGACACATTAGAAAAAGGCGCCAGCTCCAGTTAGAATATGTTGAAGGATAAAAAGACACCGTCTGGCTGGACCAGTCAGAGAAGGTACCACCTCTGGGCAGAGACGCTGTTCGATGTCCTTCCCTCCCTACCCTGTCTGGGGCCACAGCTCCGCAGACAGCAGGCTGAATGTCACTCCCCTCCCGCCCCAGTGCCTGGTGCAGGGCACAGCCTGCACCCCCGTTCCTGGTTCTTCACTCTGAAGGACTCACACACTGGAGTGCAAATCCAGTTCCCGAGCCCTGGGTGCCAATCTCCCTTTGATGCAAAAATGTACTGATGCCCTAGGAGTTTTTGTCCAGGAGACCCCAGTCCACCTAAGGAGGCAAAACCACTCCTTCCTGTTCAATATGGAAATGTACAATACACGCATATGTGCTGAGTCACTTCAGTCGTGTCCACCTCTTTGTGACCCGATGGACTATAGTCCACCAGGCTGCTCTGTCCACAGGATTCTCCAGGCAAGACTACTAGAATGGGTTACCTTGTCCTCTTCCAAGGGATGTTCTGGACCCAGGGATCGAATGTGCGTCTTTCATGTCTCCTGCATTGGCAGGCGGGTTCTTTACCACTAGTAGAAAGCACCATGGAAAGCACCAGTACATGGGCCTCTAAAACTATTAATAAATATAGAGATAGACTAATCAGATTAAATTTATTAGATTAATCACTTGTATTAATTTACATGTACAAACAGAACAATAATATTTGTGGGTTACACCTGAAGTCTTAAAATAAGATGTTAATATTTACCATTTTAATCAGTTGGATATTCATTTGAAGCCAAATAGCTCATAGATCATCTTTTCTGCACATAAAATCACTGCTTTAACATTGGAAAGCACCCCAAAAAGCAATAGGCAAAATAAGATTAGAAAAAAAAAAACATATAGAGGATTATGGAATTGTACAGTTGCAAAAATAAATTGAGCAAGGAAATAATACCATCACATGATCAACCAGTAGATTAAAAACAGCAAGAAACACAATAGCTAAGGTCAGAAATCAATGACCAGTGTAAAAGGGTGCTTTCATATGATCGCAGTCAAGGTAAAGAAAAAAGACAAGTCGCTGACAACAAAGACAATGTAACACGTAAAAGTTGATGTCCTCAAGAAAATAGCCAGCCAAAGAAAAACTAACAGTGCTCAAAAATATTAATCATAAAAAGAATTTTCCTTAAGTTCAGAGAGAAGGGAAACTCCGGATCACAAGGCACATTTTCCAGAAAATTGATACCTAAATTATGATTCTGGTTGTTATTTAATTCTCCAGAAGAAAATCAGGAATTCTTCAGTTGTCTAAGTTAAGAATCTTCTAGGGAGTATCTGGCCAGAATCAGGCTTGTCCACAGCAACATTTGAAGCCAAGAAACAGTGGGGCAAAGGGAGAGAACGTGACTCAAAGATGTTACACCCAACCAAGATGCGTTCAAGTACAAACATCCCCAGCTTGAAAGGACTTGAGAAATACAGCACCTTGGAGTCCTTCCTAAAGAACTACTTGCTGGTGTGACCGAGGGATAAATGGAGAAACTGAAGTGTAATGTTCAGTGCTAGAAGATAGTGAAGCAGCTTACAGGGCTCTAAGCAGAATCAGGAGTCTCCCTTTTCAGCATTTGAGAATGAAATCTAGCCAACCAAGCAATAAATCAAAAGAAACAGGGCATAGAATAGCCTCATGAAAGAACAGGGAGAAAGAAATCATTCCTGGCTCACATCACAGGCTCAACTCACGGGTCTCTGTCCCCGAGGAGTGTAGCGATAAGGTTGGAATATGAGGCATGTCCGAGGTGGAATAGCTTGGGTGGAGTTGCATTATAATCTGGGAGACCAAGAAGGTTTCTGTCTCCACCGGGAGTGGGCACAGCACAGCCTTGAAGGGGGAGGGTGTGTGGAGAGGCAAAGTAGGTAATCAAGCCCCAAAGACCCACCCGCCCATCCTCACCCTGCCCCTGGTCTCCAGCAGCCTTGCAGGACACACCTCTTCTGATGAGCCAGGCAGGAACCCCTGGAGGGATCTGTCCAGGGAGCGAGCGGCTGGTCTCCTCTGGACGAGGGAAGGGACAATCTCTGTGATGGTCACCCCACACACCACCATTTCAAATACCTTCACCTATTCCTGAATTTTAAAGCAGTTACCCCTAGAGACTCTGATGCTGGGAAAGACAGGGCAGGAGGAGAGGGGGACGACAGAGGATGAGATGGTTGGCTGGCATCACCGACTCAATGGACACGAGCTTGAGCAAACTCTGGAAGATAGTGTGAAAGACAGGGAAGCCTGGTGTGCTGCAGTCCAAGGGGTTTGTAAACAGCTGGATGTGACTGAGCGATTGAACAACAACAGCAACCTCTAGAGAAAAGCCAAAAGCTTGATCGGTCCATTTGCAAAGCAGTCGTTCACAAGTGGCACTGAAGTCCTGTCCGGCTGACTGACTCACACTGTCCAGTCAGCAGGAACGTCCAGGAGGAGATGCTCAGGCCACCAGGAAACACCCCTGGGTCAGCATGGTTCGCAGAGACCATGTTTGGAGGGGCTGATGCTCAGTGGGCCGAAAATGAGAAGGGATTCATTTCAAGCAAAGGATATTCATTTAAAAATTATAATTAGTCCCTGTAGGGTACACCTGAAAACAGGCAGAGGCTAGGAATGTACCCAGCCTCACTGATGCGGAGCCCAGAGCAAAGACCAGAGAAACCAGGCATGCTAGGGCCAGGGCAGGGAAAAGCCATGAGTGAAATAGAGCGGATGGCATTTGCCTCTGACTCAGGCAAGACGCCTCCCTGAAGGAAACCGGGGACCAAAGAGATGCTTGGAGCACAGCTGTTACAAACAGGTTCTCATCAAGGCTGGTCCCCACGGCCCTGCAGAGACCACAGCATGCATGCTGCTTCTCGCCAGCCAGGAAGAGGTTTAGAACACCATGTTATTGGTGACTAAGGAGTCAGAAGAGTTGGGTAGGAATGTAGACTCACAGCCTCTCTTCTGGCTGACCCTCAGGCCTCAGCCGGTCATATAAGCTGTCACTGTCTTGTCTCCCTCATCTGTGAGAGGCTGGTCCACTCGTTCAACCCCTCATGCATACCAGGCATCACCCTGAGCCCTCAACCCTGCGTACCTTAGGGCCAGCAAGCCCAGCAGATTCCACCTCTTAGCATACGAGCATCTTTTCCATCCACGTGTCACACAGCAACCACTTTGCCTTTCTCCCTGAATTTAGCAAGTTCCCCAGGCAGCTCCCCCTTCTTCTAATCTATCATCCACACACCTTCCGGAATGATTGTCCCAACACACAACCTTACTGTGCTTCTCCTCTGCTGAAGCCCCTTTGATGGCTGCTGGTGGCTTCCTAGTCAGAGTCACAGCCTCTTGACCAGATGTGAGTGATGCCCACCTGTCTGGTCACATCCCCAGTGTTTCCCAGGTGAACAACCTTCCAGGTTCCCGCAGGATGGTCCTGTTTCAGTCATGCATCCTGGGAAACTTCCAGTCCCTGGCAAACTAGGACAATGGGATGGGTCTTGCTACCCGGCCTCTTCTCTGCAGCCCTCTGCTCACCCAAGGCTCCTCTGGGCCATCATTCCTCATATTCTGTGGTTTGAGAATGGTCTTCTTATCTCCTTCCATAAAATCCAGCCTACATCTCATCCTCCAGGATGGTGGGTGGGCACCATCTCAAAGGGTCGCCGCCAACCAGAAGCTCCGGAGACCTTTGTGACCTTGTCAGAAATGCATATCTATGGGCCCCACCTTAGACCTACTGACCCAGAAACTCTGAGGTGGCCCTGAGTGCTCTGGGCTTTAGCAAGCCCTCCAGGGATGCTGTTGTACCTGGAGGGTGAGAATCAGTTCCCCAGAAACCTCTCCTGAGCAGGGACCACTCCCCTGCTAGTTCATGAGCCCCCACACGTGTCCACATCACCATGAGCCTGGTGGTGTTTTTCCTGTTGATACTTGAGTGCATTTATTGGCTGACAATCCACCACCTGTCCAGCAAGTTCTCTGAAGATAGCATTGGCACTTTCTGCTGCTCTCCAGGTAACATCGGTCTATCTTTATAAATCCTTGGCAGTTTTATTAACTCTTTTATTAACAGAACAGACTTACTAAGTTGTATTTTGTTCCCCAGGTCAAACCATGTTACAGAGAAGTGTGTGATCCCAGGGGAAAGGATGTGGGGAAATGACAAAGGCGCAGGTGTCCACATGTTGCCCAGAAGCATCTGTAAGAGTGAGTTTTGCCCTAATTCTCACTAAAAGCCACAGGTCTTGGTTTCCCTCATTTTGTCATAATGATAGACATTCTTTTCCTGATCAAAGGATCATCACTACTTTTCATAATATGTTACTCTTGAGCTCTAAGGCTATGCACTGAAGTTTTAGACATTAAAAAAAAAAACCCTCTGGGGAACTAAAATTTGATTTTGAATATTTTACAGCCTCTGAGCCTGCACTGTCTTTGTACACTTTTGGTCTCAATTAAAACCCCCGCCACATGCCTGCTATTAATAATGACAGCAATTTACTTCTGTTGAAATTGAAAGCCTTCAGGTCCCTTTGAAAAACCTAAATGCAATTCACATGGTTTACAGACATGTTTCAAAGCTTTCTTCTCTTTTATAGCTTTTTTCCTTTGTGTTTTTTGAAATAGACTTAATCTTCAAAGTCTGTGATTGCCATTGGGTGCCTGAAGACAGAGATCTGAGCACACACAGCTGCACACGTGTGTGAGTGCATTTACATGGATGCCAGTATGTATATGCTGTGGTTAAATCGTTCTGCCTTCCAGGACAACTTGTTATTGTTCATGTAAATGTGATTTAATTGATTTTTTTTTCCCTAGCATTTTTCCTTGACATTTTAGAAGTCAGTGAAACTATGGAAAAAAGAAAAGAAAAGAAAAAAAAACTTTCAATGAAGAAACATAATTGTTTTCAGCAAGCCACATGTGACATTTCAGATGTCTGTATTATACGATATTGTCTTGAAAGAGTAAGCATTTGGGAAGTAAATCACTAGAAGGAAACCTAAAACAAATCATTAAGTTTCATCAAATACATGAGAAGAAGAGATGGGCTTTGGACCACATCAAATGTCCATATCCTGAACACTGAAAAAAAATATTCTGGTACAAAAAGATTACGCCCCTGTCCAAAAGAAGTGCACATGTTGGTGAGTAGCTGGTGTGGGTGAGGGGAGATGTCTGGAAGCAATTGGGGCAAGACGTTCCCAACACTCAGTAGGAAGCAGACCCCGTACCAGGGCCTTTGGTTTCTGAAGGACTTGGAAAAGTTAGGGTCAAAATTAAATAGAAGGTTTTTAAGTCAACAAGTAAGAAAATGCATTTTTAAATTATCTCCAAGCTATTAATGACAATGTCTGAGATTTTGCTTGGAATCTGCTTATGTGACCCATCTTCGTTGATTAATTTTGTTGAAATAGCTTATCTGTGCCATTTTGCTGAATAGACACACAAAAAAACCCAAATACAATCATGCAGCTACCTACACTATAATTCATGCAGGAAATGTCTATATTTACAGTGCATCAAATGAGCAATTTCACTTATTTATGTATTTGTTCATTACTGAAACAGTGGTGAGTTCATTATAGATAGTTGAATATTTTAGTAATTGTTCAGTAACACTGTAAATTACTGTATTATCTCACATTATGCTCATTGCCTTTTAACTTAACTTTGTGCATAGGAGTGGAACAGACCAGAAATTTATGCCTCTCCAATTCAGCTATATTCAGTCATAATGTGAAGAGTATATTGATATGGGTGGTGACTAATGAAAAACTTGCTGGAGGTGACAATATGTTGATGGATCAAAAGTGAGCAGGTAAATAGACCAAAGACACACACACTGCTGTATCAGTAGCTCCATGCTGCTGCTGCTGCTGATGCTAAGTCACTTCAGTCGTGTCCGACTCTGTGCGACCCCATAGATGGCAGCCCACCAGGCTCCCCCATCCCTGGGATTCTCCAGGCAAGAACACTGGAGTGGGTTGCCATTTCCTTCTCCAATGCATGAAAATGAAAAGTGAAAGTGAAGTCGCTCAGCTGTGTCCGACTCTTAGCGACCCCATGGACTGCAGCCTACCAGGCTCCTGTGTGGAGTGGAGTGGGGTGCCATCGCCTTCTCCCATTAGCTCCACAGGATTCTCTAATTAAAGTCAAGTATGGGGGTTGGGAAGGAGGTTCAAGAGGGAGGGGGCATAGGTATACTTATAGCTGATCCATGTTGTACAACAAAAACCAACACAACATTGTAAAGCAATTATCTTCCGCTTAAAAATAGATTTTAAAAGAGAAAATAATTTTAAAGAAAATCTAAAGAAATCATGTAAAACAGTACTCATAGAGCGTTAAATTAAATTAACTAGATTTCATTGAACGTGCAGAATATGTAAATCTTTGTGATAGAGCTAATGTGGCATAAACATTCCCCACACTTCCATTTTTGTTGTTGTTGTTCCTGTTTAGTTGCTAATTCGTGTCCTACTCTTTTGCAATCCCACCAGGCTCCTCTGTCCATGCGATTTCCCAGGCAAGAACACTGGGTTGCCATTTCCTTCTCTAGGGGGTCTTTCCCACCCAGGGATCAAACCTAGGTCTCCTGACAGACAGATTCTTTACCACTGAGCCACCTAAGAAGCCAAAACTTCCACTTTAGAACATATCAATAAGAATCCTTTAAAAAAAAAAAAAAAAAGCTCCAATATTCTTTAGTTAACTTTTTGTTAGAAAGCATCACTACAAACAAAGCTAGTGGAGGTGATGGAATTCCAGTTGAGCTGTTTCAAATCCTGAAAGATGATGCTGTGAAAGTGCTGCACTCAATATGCCAGCAAGTTTGGAAAACTCAGCAGTGGCCACAGGACTGGAAAAGGTCAGTTTTCATTCCAATCCCAAAGAAAGGCAATGCAAAAGAATGCTCAAACTACCGCACAACTGCACTCATCTCACATGCTAGTAAAGTAATGCTCAAAATTCTCCAAGCCAGACTTCAGTAATACGTGAACCGTGAACTCCCTGATGTTCAAGCTGGTTTTAGAAAAGGCAGAGGAACCAGAGATCAAATTGCCAACATCCACTGGATCATGGAAAAAGCAAGAGAGTTCCAGAAAAACATCTATTTCTGCTTTATTGACTATGCCAAAGCCTTTGACTGTGTGGATCACAATAAACTGTGGAAAATTCTGAAAGAGATGGGAATACCAGACCACCTAACCTGCCTCTTGAGAAATCTGTATGCAGGTCAGGAAGCAACAGTTAGAACTGGTCATGGAACAACAGACTGGTTCCAAATAGGAAAAGGAGTACGTCAAGGCTGTATATTGTCACCCTGCTTATTTAACTTCTATGCAGAGTACATCATGAGAAACGCTGAACTGGAAGAAACACAAGCTGGAATCAAGATTGCTGGGAGAAATATCAATCACCTCAGATATGCAGATGACACCACCCTTATGGCAGAAAGTGAAGAAGAACTAAAAAGCCTCTCGATGAAAGTGAAAGAGGAGTGTGAAAAAGTTGGCTTAAAGCTCAACATTCAGAAAACAAAGATCATGGCATCCGGTCCCATCACTTCATGGGAAATACATGTGGAAACAGTAGAAACAGTGTCAGACTTTATTTTTCTGGGCTCCAAAATCACTGCAGACAGTGACTGCAGCCATGAAATTAAAAGACGCTTACTTCTTGGAAGAAAAGTTATGACCAACCTAGATAGTATATTCAAAAGCAGAGACATTACTTTGACGACTAGGGTCCGTCTAGTCAAGGCTATGGTTTTTCCTGTGGTCATGTATGGATGTGAGAGTTGGACTGTGAAGAAGGTTGAGCACCGAAGAATTGATGCGTTTGAACTGTAGTGTTGGAGAAGACTCTTGAGAGTCCCTTGGACTGCAAGGAGATCCAACCAGTCCATTCTGAAGGAGATCAACCCTGGGATTTCTTTGGAAGGAATGATGCTAAAGCTGAAGCTCCAGTACTTTGGACACCTCATGTGAAGAGCTGACTCATTGGAAAAGACTCTGATGCTGGGAGAGATTGGGGGCAGGAGGAGAAGGGGACGACCCAGGATGAGATGGCTGGATGGCATCACTGACTCGATGGACGTGGGTCTGAGTGAACTCTGGGAGATGGTGATGGACAGGGAGGCCTGGCGTGCTGCGATTCATGGGGTCGCAAAGAGTCGGACACGACTGAGTGACTGAACTGAACTGAACTGAACCTTTTTGAAAATGTGTCCAAATTAGAAGTTGAAAATGAGTCTTTTAAGAGATACAGAAATTAAATGAAACAGGCTAGAATTCCTTTTACTATATTTAACTGGTCCACAGTTTTTGCTTTATAATTTTTAATTGACCACTAGCAGCTCTATTTGATCGTTGCTTTTTCAGGTAATGTTTTTTAAAAATGTAATAGTCAATATGTTTATGAAGAGTTCAACAGGTGAAATTATACACACTTTCTCAGGTTAATACTCTAACCTTTGTCCTTAACATTTTATTTTGAGACCAAATGAGCAGAGTTCAGTAATCCCCTTGAGGTTTTAAATTTAGCTTTATATGGTGCGAAGAAAGCATCCTCTGACCAACGGAGACAGGATCATCTTCCATTTTCCTTGCCTGAAGGAAGGGTTCCAATTTCCTCCAACTTTAAGAAAAATCTAAAGCTGATGGCTCAACATTTTTGATTACATACCCCTGAGTTTTTTTTTTTTAATCACTCTACTATATCCTTAAAAATAATACACAAAGACTATGATTTCTAAAAGGATAAAAAGAGGATAAACTGAATAGACTCTTGAACACTATTAATGGCGTTAAACGATATCTTTTTGCAACACGCTGGACTATGCTTCTTTGCACATCTAACATAAGAATAAAGTAAGCAAAATGCCACTGTTTTCTTTCCATCCTCCGCAGGCATGGGGTGGACATGTGCCCTCTGAATGGCTTTCCCAACCGTGTTTGTGTCCGTCTTCCTGTCTCCGATCTCAGGTTTGGGAAGAGGCATCACCATGAGTTGGGATGTAAAACCCACAGGTGCCAATTATACTTGAGACAGACTTTCCTCTCTGTGTCTTGGGCCTGGGGACAGGAGGGTGCCTGGCCTTGCTAGACCACCCTGGGCTTCAGCAGGAGTACCGGGGGCATGAATGGCTTCTTCAACCCTCCGCAGCCGCCAAGGTGGAGGCCCCAGGATGCTGGAGCCATGGGGCTCGGACCACATGCTCTGGGCTGACCTCCCAATGATCAGACACCCAGCCCCTCTCGGAAGGAAGCCCCCAGGGCTGAGGGTTTCCAGCCAGTTCTTCCGGGGCCTCTGCCCCCCACACTTGGGGGTGTTTTCCCTATTCAGACTTATGTGGGTTTCTATTCCCAATGCATGTTCCTTCATCTAACCCTCAGCAAGGTGGAGGCCACCCCAGGTAGACTGGCCAGAATATTCAGAGCCCAGCCACCTGCAGTCCTCAAACACTCCTGCTCCCCGGGCCCCACCAAGAGACACTCAGTTTGTTCCTGAGTGTCTGGTCCACAGCTCCTAGCCAGTTCAGCCCACAATGGGGCCACCTGATGAAGCACGTCCTTTGTCACCTGCTTGAGGCTGGGCAATGCCACCATGGAGTTGGGACACAGAGGATCAGGACACTGGAAGCTTACTCAGTGCAGATATGAACACCAACCCTGCCTCCCTGCCCTGGGCTTGTTCAACACATGGTTTGGTTTGGTTTCACAGAACCGTGTTGTCCAAGCTACTGACACCATCCACCCTTCATGAATTTCATAGGACAAGCTGGTTCTCCCTGATATGGTTTCAATATTTTCCTTCTTTGTATAAATGTGTCAAAATGTTCCCAGGAGATTGTCAACCGGCTGGCAGTGTTCACTTGGCCCAGTTCTGGTTTGTTTTTTCTCCAGTTTATTCATTTTACCATGGGTATCCTGGGAATGTGGGAAGTAGGCACCCCCCACACCCCTGCAAACACACACACACAGACCCACACACACAGGGCGTGGTTGTTTAGCAGCTGCCTGAAAGATGGCTCCATTGTGTAGTAAGAATAATGTTATTTAATACAGCTATTTTTCTTTGTGTGTGTAATTTTAGGCTGTTTTCTAGCCATTTGGTATATTTTATGAGCTGTAAGTAAAACCACACCCCTCAAAAAGCAAAGGAGCTAAACTATTTCATTTTTCCTTTTAACAACTTCTGTCTCCACTTGAAATGAAATTAACTGAATAACTTGAAGACCATGCATCTTCATATTATGAGAAGTTGTTCTTTGTGCTCAGTTGCTTCAGTCATGTCCAACTCTATGACCCCCATGGACTGTAGCCCGCCAGTCTCCTCCGTCCATGGGGATCCTCCAGGCAAGAATACTGGAGTGGGTTGCCATTTCCTCCTCTAGATCTTCCCAACCCAACGATAGAACCCAGGTTTCCTGCATTGGCAGATAGATTCTTTATCGTCTGAGCCGAAACAGTAAACTTCTCAGCAATGAAAGAAGGGATCTTAAGGCATCAATTAGGCTCTGCCCTACTGGTTTGTTTATTTGAGCCAGGTACACTGCTTTTCACAACGAGCTCTAAATAAGTCTGTGATAGCTGACATTTATGTTCAAGTCCCAGGTGTAAAAATAGCCTCCTCTGTTTTCCTTAGGTAGTATGGAACTAGAAAAATTTTCTTGAGTCTTGGGACAGCCATACCCTCATGCAGTGTAGTTGACTTGCCAGGTCCATGATGACACAAAGTACCATTGCTGGGTGACATCAGCATTTTCCCATGTCATGAAGCATCCTTGGACAACACAAAGGCCGTGTGTCAGTGTGTTCAGTAACTGAATCACAGTCCAGTTCTTGAAATGCATCAACTGCCCACCTATCATGGGAGGACTTGTGGGTGAAGCCACTGACTAACAGAGAAGAGGGACCAGGAGTCCCAGGTCCCTGGCTTGCTGATGATGGAGAAACTGCCACCAGAAAATGGAAGATGCGGTGATCCGGGGCAAAGCGTAGAATGAAAAGCAGACAGAGCTTTTGGTGACTGTCCTGTCTATCAAGTCAGGGGTGGGAACAGGCCAGGGGGAGCCATGGGTGGGAGGAGGGGCCCAAAATGTAGGGAGGAGAGGAGAAGCCACCAACCCACAGACCTAGAGATCTGAGCCACATCTTCCCTGATTTTCCTTTCACGTGGGAACGGGGAGGGTTTTGCAACCTGATTCACAGTTCGGATAATTCAGGTGCTGAGTTTATGTTACATAAGGTGGAAAACAGAACAGAACTAGATAACACTGACGAGTCAGAACAGAACCTGAATACAACGCTCCCAGTGGTGTTACCAAATTCTCCACCCCCAGCTAAACATCATAAATAAAACCACCAGAGCCATCACATAAATCAAAGAGAAATCTGGCTTTGCAGAGTTCAAAATAAACACAGTGAAGCCAAGTCCTGCTGCCCCCTCACCCCCACCCCCACAAGAAGCTGGGGCCCCATCCACACAAGCGCAGAGGCTCCCAGGTGCCCAGGCTTGGGTGGCTGCTCCAGACTGTGCTGGGGGAGCTATGCTTCCACCCTGCCCCGGAAATCCTGCGTCTCTCACTCACCTCTGGGCTTCCGTATAGTAGAACATCTTGTATCCATGCATCGACTGAGGGTCCATAAAGAGTTACTAACTTGGGCACTGGGCTAAAGCTGATGAGAAAGCTAGACAAAATCTGAGAAAACAAACTAGAGATGCATATAGCTTTCTGAGGTGTATAGGGTTAACTTATTTTCAGCTGAGTTCTTGTGCTTTTTGAATGATTGTGTGTGTTTAGAAAAGGTTCCCCCCTGGTGTCTTTGTAAGGAGAGAGGCAGCAAAGGCATCGTAATCTGTATACGAAAATAAAGAGGTGCTAGGTTAGGACGTGATGTGATCTGAGATGAATGAAATACACAACGTCTATGTGCAGAGAGGCACCACCTCAGAGTGCCATGTGTCAGCAAGAGATATTAGCACAGAAACAATAAACCTCTCCAATGTCAGGTTTACGTGTCCAAGTCAGGGCCACCCTGGCTGTCCTCCAGCCTACACAAAACCTCACGAGATCAAGAGGGACCATGCATCTGAAAGCCTTTTGAGGATTATAGCATGTTACACAAGTGTGGAGATTAAGCATGACCGTGGACTTGGCACTGTTGAACTTGGTGGCCCAGAGCACTGTTTTGTTTCGGCTCACCTGCTCCGGAGACCTGAACTTCAGGTTGCTGGAAGGTGGTGTGTGCGGCCAAGCCTGCCCGGCTCGTCACTCTGACATGTACACCCGAAGCCATGACAACAAAGACATGCACTCTACAGCTGGAAATTCACAGCCACAGGGCAGCACGGCAGTGGCTATCTGATCAAACTGCCAGTTTCACTGATTGGAATGATCTGTTCTAAAAACTAGGCTGTTTGGATATTTTGCACATAAAACGAACAAAGCTAGTGGAGGTGATGGAATTCCAGTTGAGCTGTTTCAAATCTTCAAAGGCGATGCTTTGAAAGTGCTGTATTCAATATGCCAACCAATCTGGAAAACTCAGCAGTGGCCACAGGACCGGAAAAGGTCAATTTTCCTTCCAATCCCAAAGAAAGGCACTGCCAAAGAATGCACTTGTTCACATGCTACTGCACAATTGCACTTGTCCCACGCTAGCAGAGTAATGCTCAAAATTCTGCAAGCCAGGCTTCAAGAGTACGTGAACTATGAACTTCCAGATGTTCAAGCTGGATTTAGAAAAGGCAAAGGAACCAGAGATCAAATTGCCAACACCTGCTGGATCATTGAAAAAGCAAGAGAGTTCCAGAAAAACATCTACTTTTGCTTTATTGACTACAGCAAAGCCTTTGACTGTGTGGATCACAACAAACTGTGGATAATTCTTAAAGAGATGGGAATACCAGACCACCTAACCTGCCTCCTGAGAAATCTGTATGCAGGTCAGGAAGCAACAGTTAGAACTGGACATGGAACAACAGACTGGTTCCAAATCGGGAAAGGAGTATGTCAAGGCTGTATATTGTCACCCTGCTTATTTAACTTATACACAGAGTACATCATGTGAAATGCCAGGCTGGATGAAGCATAAGCTGGAATCAAGATTGCCAGGAGAAATATCAATAACCTCAGATACGCAGATGATACCAACCTTATGGCAGAAAGCAAAGAAGAACTAAAGAGTCTCTTGATGAAAATGAAAGAGGAGAGCGAAAAAGCTGGCTTAAAGCTCAACATTCAGAAAACTAAGATCATCGTGTCTGGTCCCATCACTTCATGGTAAACAGATGGGGAAACAATGGAAACAGTGACAGACTTTATTTTCTTGGGGGCTCCAAAATCACTGCAGATGGTGACTACAGCCATGAAATTAAAAGATGCTTGCTCCTTGGAAGAAAAGCTATGACCAACCTAGACAGCATATTAAAAAGCAGAGATATTACTTTACCAACAAAGGTCCATCTAGTCAAAGCTATGGTTTTCCCAGTAGTCATGTATGGATGTGAGAGTTGGACTATAAAGAAAGCTGAGTGCCAAAGAATTGATGCTTTTGAACTGTGGTGTTGGAGAAGACTCTTGAGAGTCCCTTGGACTGCAAGGAGATCCAACCTGTAAATCCTATAGGAAATCAGTCCTGAATATTTATTGGAAAGACTGATGCTGAAGCTGAAACTCCACCACTTTGGCCACCTGATAGGAAGAACCAACTCATTGGAAAAGACCCTGATGCTGGGAAAGGTTGAAGGAAGCAAGAGAAGGGGACAACAGAGGATGAGCTGGTTGGATGGCATCACCAACAGGATGGACATGAGTTTAAGTAGGCTCTGGAAGTTGGTGATGGACAGGGAAGCCCGGCATGCTGAAGTCCATGGGGTCACAAAGAGTCAGACATGACTGAGGGACTGAACTGACACATAAAACAGTGAGCTGCAGACCCAAGTACCCAGATATTAACTGCAATAAATGTCCAGATAACCTGTCTAGCAGCCCCTTTGAGTTTGAATATCTCGGAACAACATGGAAATCAATTTTCTACTTCTGAGAGGTAAACAACGTTTATTTATTTATAGTACAGCCTTAGAGCGCTGTTGACCCAGATGGTAAAGAATCTGCCTGCAATACAGGAGACCCGGGTTCCATTCCTGGGTAGGGAAGATCCCCTGGAGAAGGGAATGGCTACCCACACCAGTATTCTTGCCTGGAGACTCCCACGGACAGAGGAGCCTGGAGAGCTACAGTCCATGGGTCATAAAGAGTTGGACATAACTGAGCAACTAACGCTTTAGAGCTGAAAACAGGACTTCGCTGGGAGTTAGAAAACCTACTGCTTCTACCCTCCAAAAGTTGTCTGATTCTAGGCAAACTGTTGAATCTCTCTGGCCTTTATTTTCCCCTCTGTAAAAAGAGATTAGTAATAGCTGAAGTATTTAAATCAAAGATAAACAATATTAAATGTGATGTTACGATGATGTAACCAGATGGGAGAAGGCCATCCAGATGTCCGGTTGAAGTGAAACATAATTTGGTTTCATATAATCAAAACGTACCCAGTGAAATAAAGAAGTTACTGTACAAGTTTAGTATATCCTTAATTATAATAGCAGTCATCTTATAGTTTATTCTTTTAACACAGTGTTTCTCAAGTTGCCCCTGAGAACTGCTTTGGAGAAGGCAATGACAACCTACTCTAGTACTCTTGCCTGGAAAATCCCATTGACGGAGGAGCCTGGTAGGCTGCAGTCCATGGGGTCGCTAAGAGTCAGACACGACTGAGCGACTTCACTTTCACTTTTCACTTTCATGCATTGGAGAAGGCAATGGCAACCCACTCCTGTGTTCTTGGCTGGAGAATCTCAGGGATGGGGGAGCCTGGTGGGCTGCCGTCTCTGGGGTCGCACAGAGTTGGATACGACTGAAGCGACCTAGCAGCAGCAGCAGGGAACTGCTTTAGACAATTCTTCTTAATTTCTCCCCCATTAAGTTGTAGGTAACGTGGGTACACATTTCACCCTTTGGAGGGCCACAGATTATTGCAGTAGCTGCATCTTTTCCACACCCTCCCTCACCAAATGCAATCTGGGATGGGGGGTTGCGGTGCGGTTGCACCAGGTGATCCAGTGGCAGGGCTCAGTGTCAGCGGGTTATTTTTAGGGCATGCTTACAGAGTGCTGGACCATGTGCAGGCCCATAACCTTATTCCTCCCATCTCACAGCTGTGTTAAACAGCTTGCCTGAGGCCCCAGAGCCGAGGGATCTGAGCCTGGTGACTCTGGCCCCCTAAGCGGAGCGCCATCCCGCCTCTCATTTGTCAAGCGTGTCTGAGTGTTGCTACGAGCACACTAACAACCTAGGGCATGCTGAGGTTGACTGCCAGAGCTTCTGTGTTCTCCTCCTGCTTCTGTCGCCTTGTCCTGCGGTGGCCAAGGGTCGTGTCAGCCTCATAAAGACTCTTTCTTGATGCTCTGATCTTATCCAGCCTCATCAACCAGCACAACAAACGCCCATTATGGAAAGTCTTACGAAGGAGCCAGGGGAGGAGATGTAACATAATACCCAATTTTCTTCCTTTCCTCAAAGAGCCAGATGATCGAGTGGAGCAGATAAAGCAATTCGCAGCCAGCCAGCCCTACAGGAAAGCATGTTATAAGAGGATGTGAAAGTACAGACAGAAATGCTACTCAAGTCCTGTATTGCCTCCTGCCCCTGGAGGATCTCTATTTTCTTTCAGTGGGTAGGGCTTTAGTTTGTCAGCAGCTCCCCAAACAAATTTGTGACACAGGGTGAAGAGACTGTTAGACTGAATCAGCCTTATCCACATCTGCCCCTGTTTTCAGATGCACGCATGCCAAGTCGCTTCAGTCATTTTGGACTCCTTGCGGCTGTATGAACTCTAGCCCACCAGGCTCCTCTGTCCATGGGATTCTTCAGGCAAGAACGCTGGAGTTGCTTGCCATTTCCTCCTCCAGGGGAGCTTCCTGACTCAGGGATCTTAACTGCATCCTCTTATGTCTCCTGCATTGGCAGGCGGGTTCTTTACGGCTAGCACCACCACTTGGCAATTGATTAACACATGCTAACGGATGGGTGGGTGGGTGGATGAAGGAACGGTTGCTAAGCTCACAAACTTTTGCATGCTTTTTCTGATAACTATGAATGTAAAATGGAAAGTAAACTTTAATTTCTCAAGCTCAGAAGACTGCTGTTCAGAGATGCATCTAAATGGCATGTTATTTTCAAAATAGAGTTTACTCTAACTAACATGTCTTAAAGATATAACCCAGAAGGCCATCCCTTTCTAAGGACTCTTCGGAATAATTTTATTAGCTCTGCCTCTGAGGAAGATGTGTAGGATTTTTCAATTTTATTGTCTTTACCAGTGAAGCTCTGCTGTGGGTGAAATACTGGGAACACTGGCTCAGATGATCAAAAGGGTAGGGAGGTGACCCGGCTCCGTTTCTGTCCTCTGGGCTCTTATGTACAGAGGAATCACTGTGGTGTCATGGGCTTGGCATTGACATCTAATAGCAAATTATGAGAGAAGTCTATTCCTGGAGACCTTGCCCATCCTCTGAGAATGTGGGATGATGCTTTCAACCACATTCACGGTCAAACAGGTTCTAGAATTGCTGCTTTAATTCCTCTGACTCTTCTTTTTGTTAAAAAATTTTTTTTACTTATTTGGCTGCATCAGATCTCAGTTGGGACACGTGGGGTCTTATTGTAGTGCAGGCTCTCTAGTTGTGATGCACAGGCTTAGCTGCCCTCTGGCCTGTGGGATCTTAGCTCCAATGGAACACTGGAGAAGCCCCCCTCTGATCCTTCTTAAAACTGTCATTTTCTTCAAGAACTGAAAGGCCGGGGATCTCTGAAATTCCAAATGATTTGTAGGATTGCATGCCTTTAGATCAATTTCACAGACATTAGGAAACCAAATTGCGGCCAAAGCTTTAAAGGATTTTGGTCCTTCCATTTCCCAATATAACACAAGTGAGCTGCTCTGTGCTCCCTGAGATATGAGACACCTTCTGTGAAAATCCAGCCAAGGTGACCATCCAAGCTCTGTGCCCAGCACAGTCCATCCCTGAAAGCCTGCTCATGATCCAGGGTTACTGGGGGAGAGCTAAGGACTGGTTTTCAAAGACTGAGCCAGCTACAGAGGCTCCGAGGATCTTCAATGCTCGTGGGAAAAGACCTCTTGGTAAACATGTGAGCGGCCTTGTGAGTGGGTGACTGAACAGTCCTGGATTCCAAGTGTGCCTCTGAACTGGAGCAGCCACTTTGTGTTTCTTCTTCCCCATCAACTTGACAAAAGTTATTTATGAGTAGCTCCAAATAGTCTAACATGCTTGCTTATTGATGCTGCTAAGGGCATCTTGTCCAGCTGTGCTTGCCTGGAACTCTACCAACACACTCCAGGACCTGCTCAAGACTTGGTCCTTACAAATGTCCCAGGGAAGTTCCTTGTGCTGGTTTCAGGGGGCCAGCTTCTGAGGTGCAGCCTATAGTCACCTTATTACCTGCCTGGAAATGCCTCCCTTCCAATTCTGCAACTCTAATCATCTATCCAAAGAATTGATGCTTTTGAACTGTGGTGTTGGAGAAGACTCTTGAGAGTCCCTTGGACTGCAAGGAGATCCAACCAGTCCATTCTAAAGATCCAACCAGCCCTGGGTGTTCTTTGGAAGGAATGATGCTAAAGCTAAAACTCCAGTACTTTGGCCACCTCATGCAAAGAGTTGACTCATTGGAAAAGACTCTGATGCTGGGAGGGATTGAGGGCAGGAGGAGAAGGGGATGACAGAGGATGAGATGGCTGGATGGCATCACCGACTCGATGGACGTGAGTCTGAGTGAACTCCGGGAGTTGGTGATGGACAGGGAGGCCTGGTGTGCTGCAATTCATGGGGTCACAAAGATTCAGACACGACTGAGTGACTGAACTGAACTGAATCATCTATCCACATGCAATCACTCTAAGACAAACTTAAACCATTTGTTTGTTTGTTTGTTTATCACTGTTCTCTTCGAGAAGTGAGTACGCTAATATCAACTGCAAAAAATAATATAGAAAATGAGCCCTATATGGAGAACTCTATCTTTCTAGACCAGCGCAAGGCGGTGAGGGAATTTCTGGGAGCAGCAGCTCTGGCTGGATGTTGAGGGTAGAGCATTTTAAGCGATGACATCACATGTGGAAAATAAACTGGCAAAACAGATTTGACTGGTGACATCATTCTGGCTCTGTTTCTACCACACTAGTAAGACCAGTTGGAGAGACAAAAATGGTCTCAATTTGATGGTTATGATGACACCAAATCATGGCTGACCTGTTGGTTTTCTTTTCCTTTTAAATGACAGGATCAAATAATCATTTATGAAAATTATCACCTAATTGTTTTGCTAACATGTGATGAATGACCTTCACATTTCAATGACCAGTTGCTTGTACATAAACACACCATCCTAACACTCTCTCATGTCATTCGCTTGCTTCAAATATTTCCTGATAGACTAAAAGGCATCCAATGACAAAAGGCATAGAGAAGCTAGACACCTCCCAGTGTGTGTTGTTGGTGACAAGGCTAAGTCCTGTTTAAGCAGTCAAATATGCTGTTTATATCATTCCCAACTGGCCAACATTCACGAAGAAATCAAGTTCCTGTTTTAAACCTGGTTGACCCATGGGCAGCATTCAAATCCCACAGGTCATAATTGACTGCCCAAACCTAGAAACAGACACAAGCAAGGGATGAAGAGTTGGTCCAGAGAGAGATGCTGCAATGCAAGCTCAACTAAGCTATGTTCCAGCTCCATGGTTTTATGACACAACTGTCCCTTCTTTCACACATGAGTCTTTCATCCTCCCGATTTACAAACATAGTCACATAACCCTCACCACGTCCTCGTGAGGTAGGCAGGTGGTGCATATTATGATTCCTCAAACTAAAGATGAAAGGTGATAGTGATGGTGATAAAAATTAAAGTACATCAAACAGTATCAGCACCATCACATCAAAAGACCTGTGGCTTTCTCAGAAAAAAAAGAAAGAAAGAAAGAAACTGTCACACATGCCCTCATCTCTTTTACCAAGTTTTACGAAGATGCTGAAGTCCCACTAGTGCTGAGAGTCTATAACACAAACAGTTGAATTATTGATGCCTACTTTGAATTATTCTGCCTACTTTGTTCAAAGGGGCAGCAAACTCATGGAAATCACTCCTTCTGTTTTAAGTGTTTTATTTATGAAAAACACCACCAGAGTCCAGAATGTCCTCCCGATTCCATGTGGTCCCTGCTTTTCCTCAGCCAGTGTGAGGTGACATTCAGTCTCCTTTACTGACAAACCTCCTCCGGAGCGCCCAGAAGCCTTGGAGGAGCTCAGAAGAGAGAACTCCAGGCCCACCAGAATGAGCCCCCAAGTCAGCAAGCAAGGCAGCCGCCTTGACCAAAAGCAGCTCCTGGCTGTCCCTGCCTTTGTATATTCAAAGCCCAGGAAAAAACTGAACAAACTCCCAAGACCCACAGACCTTAAACAGAACCAAGCTTTGGGCTGGGAGGCAGGAGAGATAGGGGGAGACCGACAGGGAGTGTGCCCCTGAAATTTTCCCCCTGTCCCCACAGGTCCTCCTCTCCTGGAAGGAGACTGGAAGAGGGGTCTGCCTTCCTCGCGGTGCTTGCTCGTGAACCCCCCAGGGGGAGGCTCTCAGCATCCTCACCGGGGTGGGAGGAGCCTTTTCTCCCTTGTGCCACCTCTCCTCTCCTCTCCCTCAGTCGCACAAACACCTCAAGCTTGGAATGCGGACCTCTCTTGGAACCCACTGGAGACCCCGGCCTTGCAGCGCCCCACTCTTTGTTCCCCACTTGCACAAGTGGGGAACACTTCCCGGTGAGAGGAGGGAAGACACCAGTCCAGAGCTGCCCGGAGTGGGGCGGGCAGCGACGGGGAGGAACATGTGTTCCCCCTTTCGGGAGGGGGTCCCGGGCCTAGAGCTGTGAAACCCTTGCAGGAGAACCTGTCCTAGAGTGGAAGTCGAGGAGGAGGGAAGGGGGACAGGCCTGGGGGAGGAGAGGGGATAAGGTTTGAGAGGAGGAGCGCGGCAGGGCCGCGGGATAAGAGGAGGGAGACGATGAGGGGAGATCCGGAGGGACAGGGGAGGGGAAGGGAGCGAAGGGCCGGCGATGGGGCGGAGCAGGGCCTGCGGAGCCCAGCGCCCTTCTAGTCCCCAAGGGGTCGGGAGGCTCCCCGGCCCCCTAGGCCCCGCCCATCTCCCCGCCCATCGCCCCGCCCCATCCAGCTCCCGTTCTCACTCCGCCCTCCAGACCCCGCCCCATCCAGCCCCTTCCAATCGCCCCTCCCCGTTCAGGCCCCGCCCCCGCCCCGTCCCGCCCCTGGCCCTTTACAGGCCCGCCCCGGCCCCGCCCCGTTCCCGCCCCGCCCCCGCCAGGCCCCGCCTTGCCTCTTCCCGCGGCGGCGCCCTGGAAATATGAAGAGGCATAGCGGCGGCGGCCAGTGCAGCTCGGAGCGGCGGCGGCGGCCGGGCGGGCGCGGGGCGGCCGGGCGCGCAGGGCCGGTCGCAGGGCGGGAGGCCGGGAGCGGAGGGGCCAGGCCGGGCATGGGGCGCGCGGCGGCCGCCTGAAGCGTGCCTGGCCCTGTCCCCGCGCCGCCGGGCCGCGCCGCCCGGGCTGCGGGCGGGTCCCGGGGAGCTGGGTCCCCGGACGGCGGGCGGTGCGGCGCGCGCGGGCGGTCCCGGAGGAGGCCCGGAGATGTCCTGTGTGCGCCGCCTCCTGCTCACATCCCTGTTCCCGGCCCTCCTGCTTCACGGTGAGTCGGGGGTGGGGGTGGGGGGACGGCAGCCGAGGGTGTCCCCGCGGGGACTCCCTAGAATCGAGATGACCCCACGGCCAGGCACAGCCCCATCCTGGGCGCCCTGGAAGAGGCTCGCATTCCCGGGCGTCGGCCGCGCTCTCTGGGAGGGCGCGCGCTCGGACTTTCCGTCCAGGTCCCACGACACTTGCGTCCACTTCGCGGGGCTTCGGACTACAGGCCGTCAAGGACCCGCTGGCTGTGCGCCCTTCACAGAGTGTCAGAGCGCAGGGGGCTCGCGCTGAGCTCCAGGCTTTCGGGAGACCGTACAGAGGACTGTGATCAATTCAGGGGAAAAGCAGCTTGGGTGTTCTTGCGCGCCCCTCGGAGAACGAGTGTCTTAAGGGGCTGAGGAGGGGTCTGTCCCAGGTGGACCGGTAGGTTCTCTGGAGGCACTTTCAGGGAGTGGGGTCCTCGCAGCCACAGAGGGGCAGTAATTAAAACTAGTCCCCTAAGTTCTCCGGAACCTGAGCTTGCTTCTCTCCTGCTCTCCTGGGTTTTGTTTCTGCTTCGTGTGTCACATGTTCTCAGCGGACCCAGTAAACCCCCAGCTAGAGAGCAGCAGGGTTTACAAGTGCTCCAGAAATTGCACTAAAGAAAGTAAGATAGCATTGCTCCCGGCTGGAAAGGCGGACTTGTGGGGCTGGTTGGTGGCAAGCACGTGTGCTGATCCGGATGTCTTGGTTCAGCTTTCCCTACAGGTGAACGCCTGGCCCTTTAGTTGAGTGTCCACCAGGAGCAGAGCTCTCCTGTCTCCACACCCACCATGACCTCTGCATGTCAGATCAGCAGGTCAGCACCCTCGTGGCCTCTAGGTTTCTGATCCAGCTTCAGAAGGCGGTCAGGCAGTGACCCCTCAGACCATCTAGCAGAGGGAGGGGCAGCACCCTGGGAGCCCTGAGCGGCTGTTTTCTCTGTCGTCCTGCTCAGACAGGCGGCGTGGGCAACACAGCTCAAAGGGCCTTGTGAACCAGTTGGGCTGGGCCAGACCTGCCAGATGGCCAAGGTGTACCCAGAACCCCAGCAATCCAAGACTTTCAAAGTCAGGTTGGAAGACTCGCAGTTCGAGGGCCAGAGAAAGAGAGGTGTAATTACAGGGTTGCGCTCCTCGGCCCATCTGCTTGGAATTACAGAGCAGTCTTCATCTTTGGCTGAAACATGAAACAAATCAGAGCCCACGGGCAGATCAAACGGCAGCTGCCACCCACACCAGAAACGAGAGGCAGAGAGAGAGGATGAAGGGGAGAGTGTCCCCTGAAAAACCTCTTATCGTAGTTGAAGGAAATCGGGTATATGGGTGAATGCCTTTAAAGTGAAAAAAGTACTTGAAGTTGACATGAACATAATTTTTTTTTTTTTTTTGCACAAGGCCATTTGCCTTTTGGACTACAAAAGCCATCCTCAGAGACACAGCCTAGGCCAACCTGTCCTGAATTTTTCCTCCTTGTTTTGGGGGGTGGAAGTTATAATCATACTTCCTGCACCACAGTGCAAGCTACGATAGTGCCAACGGGTAAAGGGAGCCCAAGTGCAGCCTCAGTGTGGCTCGAATCTAGCCCCAGATCTCTGGACTCCTTGGGGTCAGGTTTTATCCAGACCCACAGTGTGCCAGGAGGGAGTCAGGAAGGGGGAGTAAGCCAGTGGGGCCAGCCCCTGTGCATGTGTGCACATGAGTGCATGTGTGTGTGCATGTGTGTGCACGTGTGTGTGCAGGCATACATATGATGAAAGGATGTAAGATTAAAAAAACAAGGTTTGCCAAGTTTAAGGGGATGACGAGGATAATCCTACAAAAAGTCATCCCATTTCAAAGTGAACCTCATGTGGCAAAATTATGCACACTGATGTTGCCCACAGACCAGCTGTGCTTGTGGGGGCTCCAGCACAGAGGAGAAAGTGAGGGAGTGGTCCTTTTGGGTATAAATCTCTGTGATCTGAGAGAGGCTTGCTTGTTACAATGCCTTAGGGTAGTGTAGAGCACCAGGAAAGAATTGAGTATTCTCCCTTTCCCCTTTTTCTGACCTATTTTTACTTACTTGAAGTACTTTTAACAAAATATGGGCATTAATCCATCTAACCCAAGGGAGTGGCTTCAGAGTGTGTCCTACTCTGTAGTTAGGGGTCTTGCAAGTATTTAAAGATTCTGTAGTAACAGATGGAGCTTGATCGTTTATCTTAAGAGAAGTCATCAGTCTGAAGGAAACTGCCTGCACTCTTTTAGAATGGCTTAATGATTTTTCTCCTGGTATTGGAAAAGATCCTGATGCTGGGAAATATTGAAGGCAAGAGAAGAAGGGGGTGGCAGAGGATGAGATGGTTAAATAGCATCACTGTCTCAATAGATATGAGTTTGAGCAAACTCTGGGAGATAGTGGAGGACAGGGAAGCCTGGTGTGCTGCAGTCCGTGGGGTCACAAAGAGCCGGATATGACTGAGTGACTGAATAGCAAAAACAACCTTAGGATGCCATTTGTTTATTTATTAATATGGTAGCAATTAGTAGATTAAAACGTATTTTCTATGGTGATGCATGTACTTGGGGCCAACTTTAATTAATTTAGTTCCTGACATCATTTATAGATTATTTGTTCCACCAAGAAGTCTCATTAGTAAGATTACAGAGTGTATAAGACCTTCAGGAAGATTCCAGGTGAAGACGCTGGAGAAACTATTGTGTTGGCATCTGATCTTTGTTCAGTTTGGGGGTTACTTTTATTTCAACTCAGGCAAGTCATAAATCACCCCTAGATCCTATTGGTGAGTAAATTAGGGTCTGGCAAGACAGGAGCCTTTTGTTTATTTTAGCTTTTAAAAAAAAAAACTGTATATGTGGTGAGAGACCCAAGTTCAAAATGTGACGATGTGAAAGCATGAGTGTCAGTTTTACTTTCCCCTCCTTCACCTCCTGAGAACAATTGCATTTCTTAGTCCAGATAAAGCTGGTTGAATGTCGTGAAGGTCTGCAGCTGAGGGATGTCCCTTGTTGCTGTTTTCTTTGTTTTGATGAAAAGTCACAAAAGTCATCTGGCTCCAGAACACAGATTAACACAAGGTATTTCAGAATAAGTGGTGCTGTCACGGGCCCCGAGTGCTGATTCTCTCTGCTGATGGAAACAAAAGGTTTGGCTAAAGTTTTGGAGCCGATGTTGGGGAGATGGTCTTCTCCTCAACTCCGTTTACTTTGTAGCATTCGTTGACTTTTCTGAAATGGGAAGACACTTTTGAGCTATTCTTTTTCACTGAAATGTAGTCTCTTAAAGTTAAAACAAAAACAACCAAAACTGTGGATTACTAAAAGATTGTTTAACCAACAGAATGCAAGGAAACATTGCAATAGGGTAAAATAGAATCTTTGAAATATGATTTTTACTGAAGGCAGTTCTTGTGACCAAAAAAACATTGCCTTTCCTGTACCTTTTCCCCCTTAGTCATAAAATATAATCTTGAAAAGAAGTAGGACTCAGCTGCTCATAGCAGGGAGCAAGGGTCATAGGCAGATGGTAAATATTCTTTTGTGGAAGAAACCGACCGGCCTCAAACATGTGGCTGAGCTGACTCGTTGTAGCTGTGTTCCTTCTTTTTCTCCCTAAGTGAGTAAAGAGCTCAACACCAGTGGGAGACAGGGCTGTGCAAATGGACATCGTTAAGGGACTGATGACAGCCTGATAGAATCGACTGAAGGGAAGCACAAAACACTTGGGACTAGAAATGTGAAAAGGTACGTTGGTGATTGTGAGCATCTGCTGGAAGCTTGCGTGGCGTGAGTGTCTTTAGGAGCCTCTGCGTGGGGTGGAAGTGATCCCGGGGAAAAGCTCAGGAGAGTCTGTCACCATCCCAAGAGGAGCACCTGCTGTGTCCTGACGTTGTGTGCACAGGCCGTTTAGTTCTTCTCACTTTGGGAATATTGGAAAGTTGTGTAATTGGAGGAACCTAGGTCAGAGAAAGGATGTGAAGTCACCCTGCAGTGACTGAGGGTCTCCTGTTCTCGAAGGGTTTTCTAGCCTCCTTCCTTCAGCCATTCAGTCACCAGGTCTGTCTACCAGGGCCTCCTGGTGCCTGTGTCCTTGGCAGCTGGAGACAAGGCTGGGAGGAGGGGCAGCCCCTTCCTGAAGATTCCTGAGAACACCTGGGGAAGGGGAGAGCTTATGGAGAGCCCAGAGCCAGGAGGTTGGCGCGCTGCCCTGACTGCAGTGTTTCTCCCTTCTGGCAGTCCCACACTCCACACACTCACACACCATGCACATAGACACACCATCCACACACACACACTATAACATATACACTCACACCATAACACACACACACACACACCACATACACACACTATACACATATACGTACACACACCATACATACACCACATATACACACGCCACACACACACACCATACACACACACATCACACATACACATACTATAACATATATACACACACCACATACACAGTAACACACCATACATATAGACACACACACCATGAACACACCATACATATATACATAGCATGTATATACACACCATACACCACACACACATACCATACATACACCATGTACACACACCACATACACATACACCATACACATATATACACGTGCCACAGACACGTTCACACACACACACAGACACACACCACGTATACACCATGCACATATACACACACTATACACAAACACATACATACCACACACACACCATACACATAGGTACCACACACACACACCATGTACACACCATGTACATACATACTCTGAAGACCCCACACGCATACACACACAATGCCCAAACACCACACACACACACACCATGCACACACATACACGCAGACACACACCATATACATAGTCACACACACCTCACACACACACATGACTGTGGCGAGCAGTCTGTGGTGGCAGCCCTCAGCTCCAGGCCCAGCGGGCAGAACTGCCATCTGTGGTTCAACCCCAGCGTCTGGCCCGGACACCGAGGCCTTAGAAGAAAACGACTTAGAGAATTACCTCGTTTTCATCTGAAGTTAAATGAAAGCAGGAGTTTGAAATCTTGACTTTATTGTGTTTCTCATAAAGGGAAAATGCTTTCAGATAAGAAAGTTTAAAGACTGGCAAAAGCAACTCTCTCAGCTTTGAACTCCAGAGACATGGAAATAAAAACAAGAGCATGGTGAGTGTAGGTGCCTGTCTGGAGTGAACTCCAGCTTTTGTTCCAAAACATGGCAGCCGTGTGGGCGGTGGAGCAGCCTGCCGACCTCACGGCCCACTCACCGTCTCGAGGGCCCCCTTCATGGGCTGGGCAATGTCTTGGTGGAGTGATCACTTGCATGTTCCCCGTTGTCCCGTCGTCTCTCCGTGGATTTGTCTGCATCACAACACTCCACCCAGAGAGGCATCCTTGCTCTTGTGCAGAGGGATGCAGGTCACATTGCATCCAGGACACAAAGGTGCATGGTGAGCGGGGATGGGCTTTCAGAGACCCGCTGCCCTCCAAAACCATCATTGTGCATGTCTTGATGTTATACTTACTTGGCTGTTTTGATATAATTTTTTTAAGCATTAAAGCACCTTTGCAGTGACTACCCAGGTCAGAGGTGACTTCAGTCCCAAGTGTCCAAGTGTGCCTGGAAGTGTTTCCTTCCCAACTGATTCTCACTTTATTGTGTGGATGGTGGTCTGGAGTGTTGGGTCCTCAGTCTAGATGGGCAGGTGAGAAGCTGCAGAGTATATCGAGGGGACTCAAATCTTTTAAATGTTACTGAGAACTTGGGGACGTGGCCACACACCATATTTCTCCCCATGCTTCTCTTCACGTGTCAGTGATGGGGCTGGCCTCGTATAATACAACCTTGCACCCAGTAGGCCTGCAGCCACCTGCTGAGGGGTGAAGGTTGGTTCTGAGTCACTACTCTGTCCCCCACCACGCCCGTCCTTCACCTTCTATCTGATCCTGTCAGTGGCCTCGCTCACTCTTCAAGAACACCATGGGTTCAGGGATCAGCGTGGGTGATGGTGAAATACTGCATTTGTCCTTGTTGAAGCCAGTGTTCAGGGGTGCTTACTGTGAGCAGAGCCTGGCGACTTGGAGGCTGTAAACAGTCACCTGGCCCCATGGGCCTTGAACTTAGTGCACAAATCCCTGGGTAAATGGTTAATCCTGTGTCTCCTCTCATTTGGGGAAATTCGGTCTTCTATTTGCTGTCTCTGGGAGGTTTCACTGTCTGAACAGTAGACTGTCAATCATGGTAGAATAAAGGTCATTCTGGAGTCATTTAGGATCTCTGTTGTGAGTGATTTTGCCTGTGGGAATGAGTCGTTCTCACACACACACATGCAGGAACACACATGCACGCACACACCCAGGCATGTGAACACACCCTCCAGAGCCCCAGGAACTCATGTAGTTCTCTGCAAGAGGTCATCTATGAAGTTGTCCCCTGAGCCTTCAGGAATTAATTTGTTTTCAGCAAGAGAACAGTCTCCTTTCAGGGTCCATGTTTTCCTTCCTCCTGTTACTTGAAAGAAGCTGCCCCGTTGTCATAACCATTTGATCTGGGCCCAGGCCTGAGACTTTTCTTCCAAGGAGTAAGTGTCTTTTAATTTCATGGCTGCAATCACCATCTGCAGTAATTTTGAAGCCCAAAAAAATAAAGTCTGACACTGTTTCCACTGTTTCCCCATCTATTTCCCATGAAGTGATGGGACCAGATGACATGATCTTCGTTTTCTGAATGTTGAGCTTTAAGCCAACTTTTTCACTCTCCACTTTCACTTTCATCAAGAGGCTCTTTAGTTCTTCTTCACTTTCTGCCATAAGGGTGGTGTCATCTGCATATCTGAGGTTATTGATATTTCTCCCGGCAATCTTGATTCCAGCTTGTGCTTCTTCCAGCCCAGAGTTTCTCATGATGTACTCTGCATAGAAGTTAAATAAGCAGGGTGACAATATACAGCCTTGACGTACTCCTTTTCCTATTTGGAACCAGTCTGTTGTTCCATGTCCAGTTCTAACTGTTGCTTCCTGACCTGCATATAGGTTTCTCAAGAGGCAGGTCATTACCATTCCCATTCCTCTAATTTTTAATTTGTCCTGGGGCACAAAGGCACCTGTTCAATGACTGGCCAGAGTCACCTTGAAGCCTAGAAACAGCCCCTTTCTACCTGTGCTGGTGCTGTTTAACCTTTGAGGTGCTCTTTTCCTTGTAGTCATTTGCAACAAAACTTAACGAATGAGACCCGATGAGCTAGTCTTCTCAACTGACCAAAACATCTAGACTCCTTAGTTCACCAAAACCTTGATGTTACTTGTGTGTGCATCATACATGTGTGTTTCCTCGCTCATATGGGAAACACAGAGAGGGGGACCCTCTCATGGCCTAAATAGGACTGTCACCTGCTCACCCATGACGGCTGCATCCAGAGCACTGCCCACAGGCACTGCTGTTCCTGACAGTGACCTCACCGTGCATCGCCTTAAGAACCTGAGAGACCGTCATGTCAACTGCACTCAATGTTCAATGGCAGAATTGTCAACAACCAGACATGGCGATGGGGCTTCCCAGGTGGTGCTAGTGGTAAAGAACCCACCTGCCAATACAGGAGACTTAAGAGACTCAGGTTCGAATTGGGTTGGGAAGATCCCCTGGAGAAGGGAATGGAAACCCACTCCCAGCATTCTTGTCTGGGAAATCCCATGGACAGAGGAGCCTGGAGAGCTACAGTCCATAAGGTCCCAAATAGTTGGACACAGTTGAAGCGACTTAGCACAGCACAACACACAGCACAGCAGATGTGGTGATTAGCCAATGCACTTCTGATTAAACCGATGATCTAATCAAATGGAGGGTTTTAAAGTTATTATGTATGCTAAGACATTCACTATTATAAATAATAAGTACACTCAGGTAGGAACTGCTATCACAATCACCACCTTGGATTTGGATGTTGATTTAAGCTGTTGAAGATGGGTGAAAGTGGACCCTTAAGTATTTTGCAAGAGTTTGTTTCCAGACTTAGTGCTGCGTTAGTAATACTCCTGGTTTCCTCTCTCTGTCTTTCCCTCCCTCTTTTCCTTTTTAAATACCTTCTTGGTGAGACCTCTCCCTACCACATGCCAGAGATGGTCCGTGCCTCTCTAGAACCACAGAGAAGATTTACTGCTTGTTGAAAGCAATTCCCTTCTCTCATCTTACTCACGTATTCAGGCAAAAATGATACACTGAGCCATGGCAGAAGCTTCATAATTGATCCTCCTGCTGCTCATCCCTCCAAAAAAGGGAAAAGCAGTCTTTCCCAAGTGGAATCTTTATCCTGTGTTAGTTTACTTAAAAGCTTTGGGTTCCTCTTCCCTGGGCCAGCCCACTCCATGCTCAAGGTGACATACATACACAGGGCTCCGTCCTTGGCCACACCGGGGTCTCTCCTCCATGAGGCCTCTCCACCCTTCCTCCTTGTGTTGGGCTTGGGCTGCAAACTGCCTGGACCACGTCCACTGTCTTCAGGACACAGCAGCCCCTCCAGGAACCCCCAAGGCTAAACTCAGAGCCTATTCCCCCTCACAAGCCCTTCCATAAGCCCTGGGGTCTGGTTTCTCCCCCAACTGTAGGATGTGCCTACAGAGTGAATGCCTGGCCCTCCGGAGCCTTTCTGATGGTGTGAATGAGTGAGTTGCTAGTTTCAGTCCCAGATTTGGAGCTGACACAGTCCTGGCAATGCGAGAAAATGGGGCCCTGAGTTGGCCAGAAGTCTAAGACTGGTCTTGGAGGGTACCCCATGGCTGACCCTGGGAAGGGAGTCCTGGGGTATAAGGAGTTGGGGGGGGGGTCCACATGGCCTCCCCTACAGCTGAACTAGGTGCCTCACCTGGCCTTTTCACTCCCAGCCGTTGATTGAATATTAGACAGAGCCTGGCTCAGATGCTAAAGAATCCACCTGCAATGCAGGAGACCTGGGTTTGATCCCTGCACTGGGAAGATCCCCTGGAGAAGGAAATGGCTACTCACTTCTGTATTCTTTGTTTTAAATTAAAGGATAATTGCTCTACAGAATTTTGTTGTTTTCTGTCAAACTGCAACATGAATTAGCCATAGGTATACATATATCTCCTCCCTCTTGAACCTCCCTCCCATCTCCCACCCCATTCCGCCCCTCTAGGTTGATACAGAGCCCCTGTTTGAGTTTCTTGAGACATTCAGCAAATTCCCGTTGGCTATTTATTTTACAAGTGGTAATGTAAGTTTCCATGTTACTCTCTTCATACATCTCACCTTCTCCACCCCTCTCCCCATGAGTCATTCTCCATGTCTGTTTCTTCACTGTGACACTCCAGTATTCTTGCCTGGAGAGTCCCAGTGACAGAGGAGCCCAATGGGCTACAGTCCATGGGGTCACAGAGTTGGACACAACTGACTAACACTTTTCACTTTCACATGGGGCAGGTGTCCACGATTCACACCAGGCAAGCTGGGTGAGTGTTGGCAACCCCCATCCAGAGCTGACCCTTAGAGACAGCTTCTCCTGCCTGCTCCCACTTGACCCCTTCGGTTTTGCTTCCTAAGAACCATCAAGGTGATAGGTACTTTGAAGGAAAAAGATAAAAAGAGAATAAATTTCAGTCCCATGTCCCACCCTAAAGATTCATCCCCACCTGGTGAGTAGCCCTGTGTCCCAGGGAGGGGTTGTCTATTGAGTCCTCAATCCTGCTGGCCTCCTGGGCAACACCTCACCTGGCCCCCAGTGTGGCTCATTGTCCAACAGGAGCAGCAGCAAGATGGAGACTGGTCTCTAGAAGTCCTTTGCCTGCTCTCTAATGATGTGCAATTGGTAGTTTGAGGGTTTTCTTTCTTCATTCCCTGGTTATAAAGCTGCCTGTGGGCACCCTCCCTGGGTGGCCCCTGCCTCCTGCACAACCACACAGTCCTGAGCACCATGCCCTCTTCCCCTGCCCCTGAACCGACCTCCTCCCCAGACCTGGCCACCATCCACACTGGTCCTCAGACATCCAGCCCAGCGAGACCTTGAGAGTCTCCATGTTGGAAAAACTCAGCTTCATTCTTCTCTGTGCTTCCAGCCCCTACGCTGCACAGACTGGCAGCATGTGGGCACTTGCTATGGTGAGTAGTGCTTGTCACCGGCCTTGGGCCCCCACGCTCCTCTCCATCTGGGTCACCAGTGAGTCGGCTGCTGGGAGCCCAGACCTCTGGGCACTCTGTCCATGCAGAGCTCAGAGCGCACCAGGCTCAGGGGGACTCTCTCCATTATGGTAGCCATTCTGTTAGTTAGGAAGGGCTTTCTCAGGGCCTCTAAGAGCCTGATCATCATTTAAAATAAAAGCATGCATGCATGCTAAGTCGTTTCAGCCTTGTCCGACTCTTGGCAACCGCATGGACTGTAGCCCATCAGCATCCTTGGGATTCTCTAGGCAAGAATACTGCAGTGGGTTACCATGCCCTCCTTCAAGGGATCTTCCTGACCCAGGGATCAAACCCACGTTTCCTGCGGCCCCTGAATTGCAGGTGGATTTTTTACCACTGAGTCACTGGGGAAGCCCTAAAATAATGGCAACTAACATCTAATAAGAACCATGTGCTACAGGAAACGCTCTTGGTGAGTCCTGAGACTGACTCCAGGACCCCGCAGTACTGTCACCTCCTCCTTACAGGTGAGCGCACGGGAGCTTGTGGGGTCGAGTGATGGGTTTGTAGTCACGGTGCCGTCGTGTATTTCATCGGTTGTAGGACTGATATCTTTTCATGAATAAGGTCTTTACAGTGGGTGTGCATCTTCCAGTCGCCGTGAGCCTGTGGGTGGCAGTCATGCTGGGGACGTGGGTCTTCACCTGCATGAGCCTGGACCCAGCTGCCTGTACTGTCCTCACCTCACTTCCTCTCTGTGCGCTCTTGTTACTCTCCATCTGTGGCATAGTTGCCAATAGCTGGGTCCTGAAAACAGAGTGAAAGTTTGAGCCAGGTGTTAGAATTCACTTGTAAATTCCACTCTCAGTGCTGAGAACAAAAGTGAAAGTAAGTGAAAGTGAAGTCGCTCAGACTCTTTAAGACCCCATGGACTGTAGCCCACCAGGCTTCTCCAACCATGGAATTTTCCAGCATGAGTACTGGAGGGGGTTGCCCTTTCCTTCTCCAGGGGATCTTCCCCACCCAGGGATTGAACCCAGGTCTCCCGCATTGCAGGCCGACACTTTACCATCTGAGCCACCAGGGAAATCCACTCTCAGCACTGAGAACAAAACCAGGGTGGAAATCAGGCAGACCAGTAGTGTGTGGGTCAAGTGTTTATCTCAGAGTGAGGGTGGGAAGTAACTGCCCTTACATGTTTCCTCACTGAGAAACAGTTATGTGGAAGAGAAGATGCCCATGAAAAGACGAGGCTGTGTTTGAGCTTTGTTGTCAAGATCCTTGTAGAGCAGAGCCATTACTGTCCCGAGTGAAGCTTTGCAGCTGAAGGCTGGATCTCTCTGCAGAGATGAAGCAGTCAGAGGCCATGCTCTGAGGGTGTCTGGGCACTGCTGCTAAGGCCTGTGTCGTCGTTTAAATGCAAGTGCTTTTTGTCACTGGTAATAAAATAATGATGTATCTTAGTATCTTAACAATCATTGAAGTCTTGGGTTTGATGAAATCTGTTAAGTGACTGATTTGGTTTCAAACCCAAGCAGCCCAGCTCCGGCATTTCACCCATATCCACTCCCTTCCAGCTTTCCTTAGCTTTACGGGAACACACTTGCAGAGTGTAAAGGGGTTTATATAAATCAGTTTTAGAACAGAGCTTGGCTTGGTTGATCTGAGAGTATGGCGTCTTGACGGAATGCTGAGTGTCACATTTAAAAGAGAATCTTCCCCAGTTTCCAGTGTCTCGTGACTTGAAGACTTGAGGTCTTTTTTTTTTAAGCCACGTAACAATTGCTCACACAATTGACTACTCAACAGATGGCAAGTTATACTGTATTATTTCTTTGTTTCATTCCCACCAGGGGACTCAGGAAGTGCTTCCTATTGTCTGCATGATCATGGCTCTTGGGGCTGGTGGAGGCACCCCCCCTCCAGCCTCAAGTTCAGAGCCAACTGAGAGAGGTCCACACAGGTGCCAGGCAAATGGGGACTAAAACCCTGGAATTGGGATAGATACCCCACCAGAAGACACAGTGCGGGTGGGTGTCCATGTAGGATTGCTAACAGGTCACCCCTGACTTTTCCAGACTTTCCTCCTTCTCAGAGCCACAGCTTACCTACTGAAGGGGCCTCACTGTGGGGCTGGCAGAGGGGCTAATCAAAGTGCATGTGTTTTGAAAACAGGCTGGCTTTGCAAAGAGAAATAGCCAGGTTAACAGGCTTGTGTCCTGCCTGTTTCCTTTTCCTCTCTGGGGAGGGTCGGGAATGGAGTACCCAGGACCATCGCTACAGCAGAAGGGCCTTCACTGGGATGGAGTTCAAGGCCACAGGAAAGGGCTCCTTACTTAACAGCCCTAACCATTGGTGTCTACACCACCTGATGCAGATTTCTGAGTTTTAGCGTCACCACATTCCCAGGTGGCACTACTGGTAAAGAACCCCCCTGCTGATGCAGGAGACATAAGAGACATGGGTTCGATCCCTGGGTCGGGAAGATCCCCTGGAGGAGGGCATGGCAACCCACTCCAGTATTTTTGCCTGGAGAATCCCATGGATAGAGGAGCCTGGTGGGCTACAGTCCATGGGGTCGCAAAGAGTTGTGCACAGGTGAGCACACACACATGCACACACTCTAACTCGGGTGTGATTCACATGGTTTGGCCAAACAGAGTTGGTGGTGACATAGCATTTAACATTTATTATGAAACGATTACCACAATCAGTTTTGTTAACACCCATCTTTTATTATTGTATGTTTGTCTAATAGTGGTTTTTTGGTTTTGTTTTTTGCTAACACAGTGCTGAATACCTAGTGGGTCCACAATAAAGACCCATAAGATCATGAGTTACTTCAGGAGTGACTCTCAGAAGGAACAGCAGGCTTTCAGAAAGACAGTGCCATCTGTTTTCACTGCCTTTTCCTGAACACACGGTGGTATGCACATTTTGGCCAACCTGGTCCACGTGTACTAAAGAGACGTTTCATCCTAGGTCCCCTCTACCCTGGAAAACATTTACAAGTGTTCAGTCTTCTTGCAGTCACTCTTATTTTAAACCATGTAACATATGTTTGTTTGTCACCAACTTTGAGCAGCAGCTTTGGAAAATCACTGGGGGAAATGTCACCCCTGCCCCCTTGGAGGGCGAGTGGAGGACTAGCATCACCTTTAGAGGGTATCCACTTGGAGACCGATGAGCCCCAGATGCATGAGGTAGCGTGAGCAGAAGGGAGCCCCTATGGCATGGTGTCTCCTGAGCTCCATGGGCCTCTCCCATCATCTCCTTTCACCCTTTTGCTGAGGCCACTGCTGTCTGTGTGTCACTGGCCTGTCCACCTTCCCGACCTCCCTTCCCACCATCCTTCCAGGCTTGTCTCCAGCCTTGGTGGCCCTGAGGCACGGGCTTCTCTCCCCTGCAGCCCTGCACAGCTGCTCCCAGAGGTATGGCCTTGTTGGCTGGTTCAGGAAACTGGCTTTGGGCTCTGGCTTTGCTAGGGACTCTTCAAGTGACATCATGGAAGTCACATTCATTGTCTCCCCAGCTCCCATATTCTCAGCTAGGCAAGGATCTCCTGAGACCCTTTCCTACTGAGGTGTGTGAATTCCAGGAGAGCAAGAACAGCCACAGACCCGGTGTTTCCCACTTGGGGGACGTCCCTGCCTCGGGGAAGTTCCTCCGCCAGCCTCACGTCTCTGTCAGGCTCCACTGACAGCTGCTTCCACGTTTCTGTTTCAGGGCTGGGAGAGGGCTCTGCTCTCCTTCATCCGGACAGCAGGACCCATCCCAGGTCCTTGGAGAAAAGCGCCTGGCGGGCCTTCAAGGAATCCCAGTGTCATCACATGCTCAAACACCTCCACAATGGAGCCAGGATCACCGTGCAGATGCCACCCGCCATCGAGGGCCACTGGGTGTCCACTGGGTAAGCGGCTGGGTGCGAGGGCCCAGCAAGTGCACTTCTTAGGGTTTCTCAGGCTCACAGAGACTTTCTAGAACCCACAGTGATCCTGGGGTTGTCTGAGTTCTCACTCAGAGCCAAGCGACTCTTGGAAGCCTGGGTTGATGAAGAAACAGAGCTCGGTCCTGCAGAAATCTTAGCCTGGGTAGTGGGGATATGGTGCCACTGTGAAGCCACCTGGGAGTGAAAGCGTCCTTGTTTACTGAACCTGAGGACCACTCGTGTATGAAAAGAAACCATTAGCAAGTGAAATTAGCAAGGAGTCTGTGTTTCACCAACCCTGAAACATGACGTGCAAGCTTCTGATGGTCTAAATAGCCTAGCGGTATTCTGGTAAGTTGATATCCAGCTTCAGAGTCTGAGAATACGTTAAAAGGGACCCACACCGCCTGGACCAGCCAGGGCACAGCTCTTGGCTTCTTTTCCAGGCTGTGGAGCTAAGATTTATCCCGGTTTGAGCTCTGGCTTATCTTCCATTAGAGCTTTTAAAAATAGCCCAGAGGCAGACCTGTAGTCTTCACCCTACCCATTAAATTGTTGCAAATTCACATGGCTAACTAGGCTAAGGAATAGTGGGATCTGACGCCTTCTGTGCAGACCCTGCCCAGGTGCCTCAGGGAGGGTTCACAGGCATCCGGAGAAGAGAGAAAAAAACGAATAAGACAAGGAAGACCCAGAGGTTTTTTTTTTTTTTCCTCCTAAAAATGGGGTTTCTCAGAACAACCTCCTCATCAGTATTGGCACAATCTTAACGCAGTGTACTTTTAAATAATTTATCATTTTGTTCAACAAATACTTCTGAAGTGCACAAATGTTTACTGCGCCTGAGCACAGTTCTAGATTTTGTGTGTGTAGCAGGGAGTCAAACAGACACGTCTTCAGGAATTTCACAAATAAACACACAAAGAAGTGTTATGAGGAGGGAAAAAAACAACAGGTGCTCCAGGAGAATTTCAGGGCCCCTATTTTAGGACAGGCTGGGGTGGGAAGGCCTACCAAGATGAGGACACTTGAGCTGAGATGTCCTTGGCCGTGCAAGACTGGGAACAGCTCTTGCTCTGGGTCAAGCAGACGCTGGACTGAAGAAGCACCATGGTAGCCCTTGTGCCTGGGGTGAGGGCGGGACAGCCCCCAGCAGGCCAAGGAGGAGGCTAAGCTGGCTCCCAGGGCCCCTGCAGGCCAAGTGTCTGTGAGTTTGGCTTTTAATGTAAGAGAACTGGGGATGCCATTGAAGAGATTTCAGCAAGGGCCCTGCTAACAGCCTGATGCAGTATGACTGAAGGGTTCTCTGGCTCAAGGGGATGGTGGAGTGACTGGGGATAGTAGGGTTTTCGACCTCCTTAATCAATAGAAATCAATCAGAGGCCGGACAAGAAATTCAGGCCAGACTTTACTGGGGCCCCTGCTGCAGCAGAGGGGAGCAAAAAGAAGTAATAGGTTGCCTTGCTCGCCCAGGTGGCTCAGCGGTAAAGCATCCGCCGGCCAATGCAGGACACTCGGGTTCGATCCCTGGGTTGGGAGGATCCCCTGGAGGAGGAAATGGCAACCCATCCCAGTACTCTTGCCTGGGACATCCCATGGACATCCCATGGCAGGCTACACCCCATGGAGTCACAAGAGTCAGACACGACTTAGCGGCTAAACAAGGATAACAGCAACCCCCCAAGGGAAGGGCGAGCTTGTTCCTTACTTGGAATGAGGGTAGGGGGTGTGTCCAGGGGTCGGCAGATGGGATGGCTTAGGTGGTCTGCCCACCCCTTAAGTGGTGTTCAGTGCAGGGGGTACACACAGTCCCCTGCTTTGCTCCCGGCTCTTCAGAAGGCAGTGAGATTTCTGGTCTTTCTGTATCTTGTTGTCCATAATTTGCCCAACTGCACATGCACACAGTTATTTTTAGTCTCATAGTTTCTGTGTATCCATTGCTGGAGGAGAGGTGTATCCAGGTGCAGGCACAGCAGCCAAGGGTCCTGGGTCCCAGCCCGTCTCAACTTGGGGATGACCAGTTAAAAAGCTGGGACTATTTCCAGCTGGAGATGGCTGAGGGCTGGGTGAGGGGAGTCAGAGTTGGGGGGCTGATGGAGAAGCAGGTGGATGCGAACTCAGAACTGGATCAGCAGATTCTCAGGTGAGATGAGATGTGAGAAGTCAGTGGCTGCTAAGTCGCTTCAGTCGTGTCTGACTCTGTGTGACCCCATAGACAGCAGCCCACCAAGCTCCCCCATCCCTGGGATTCTCCAGGCAAGAATACTGGAGTGGGCTGCCATTTCCTTCTCCAAAGCATGAAAGTGAAAAGTGAAAGTGAAGTCGCTCAGTCGTGTCTGACTCTCAGCGAGAAGTCAGTGGTGCTCTTGTCTAAACCACGGCAGCAGACATGAATGCCTGCTTACACGGAAGGACTCCTCTCTCCCTGGGGGATGGGGGGAATGTGGGTTTCCTCTCCCTCTGTCACAGAGACAGATGCTCAGAGGACCACTGGGTGCCGTATGTCCACTCAGCACCTGCTGGCAGGTGAAGGTCTCTCCCCAGCGAATGGTACCCGCTTCCAGTAATGCTCAGTTGTGTCTGACTCTTTGTGGACTGCAGCCCCCAGTCGGTGGGATTTTCCAGGCAAGAATACTGGAGTGGGTTGCCATTTCCTCCTCTTCCTGACCCAGGGATCAGTCTCACATCTCCTGCATCTCTTGCACTGCAGGTGGATTCTTTCCAACTGAGCCATGGGGGAAGCCCTGATGCCCACCCACCAGTTTGTAAACAGTAATCTTGAGAACCACTGGCCTTTGGGATGTCGGCTTCACAGCTTGATTTAGCCACACACGGCTCAAACCAGATTTACCATACTTACTAGGTTTATATATAAATAATAGACACAAGCAGGTTAAAGGCCAAGACTGGTGAGAGGAATGTCCCAGGGTCACCAAGACTAGGATCTGGCTAGAGGTGATGAGTGGACAGATTCTCTGGCCAACCCATTGACCACCAGCTGTGAGGTGTGGGGTTGGACCCCTGTGATGACCTCCCCCGCTTAATGTGCTCACAGGATCCCTCCATTTCTCTGTAGCTGTGAGGTGAGGGGTTGGGCCCCTGTGATGCCCCCCTCCTGTGGCTCCGGGCTCACTGGGTCTCTGCCCCACTTTCCTGCAGCTGTGAGGTGCGGTCGGGCCCCGAGTTCATCACCAGGTCCTACCGATTCTACCACAACAACACGTTCAAGGCCTACCAGTTCTACTATGGTGGCAACCGCTGCACCAGCCCCACCTACACGTTGGTGGTCCGCGGCAAGATCCGCCTGCGCCAGGCCTCCTGGATCATCCGCGGCGGCACCGAGGCCGACTATCAGCTGCACCGCGTGCAGGTCGTGTGCCACTCAGAGGCGGTGGCCGAGCGGCTGGGGCAGCTGGTCAACCGCACGTGCCCTGGCTTCGTGCCTGCCGGGGCCGCCTGGGTGCAGGACGTGCCCTACGACCTGTGGCGGGAGGAGGGCGGGCGCGAGTGCACGCGGGCCGTGAACTTCGCCATGCACGAGCTGCAGCTGGTGCGCGTGGAGAAGCAGCACCTGCCGCACAGCCTGGACCGCCTGGTGGAGGAGCTCTTCCTCGGGGACGTGCACACCGACACCGCCCAGAGGATGTTCTACCGGCCGTCCAGTTATCAGCCGCCGCTGCAGAACGCCAAGGTACAGCGCCGCCGGGCCGGGTGTGGGGGGCGGAGCTAGGGGTTACCGCAACACCGATGGGCTGGGCGGTTCAGTGATCAGCCGCTGCTGCAAAAGGCCAATCCCTGGATAGGGGATGGGGGGAGGGGAGTGGCGGGCTGCATCATGGAGGGACTGGGGGGTGCCAGCTACCAGCCGCCCCAGAAGAACACCAAGGAACCCTGACCCTCACTGTGCCCCAGATGTTGGGGGGGCTCTGTCACAGAGGGACCACTGGGGGTGATGGGACGGGAGGGCCGCAGGCCAGGGGACATGAACCTGGGTCAGGGCACCTGGTGATGGGGCCTGGTTTTCCCATCTGATGAGGGTGATTGTCCTCGGTTGGTGGCTCAGAAGGGCCTTGGTGGCCATCCTTGAAAATTTCTAAGTCTTCTTTCTGTCCTGACCCTCTGGGAGCTTCTTCTATGAGTCCGAGAGGAAAGTGTGCAGGAAATGGAGAGGCATTATGATCTTAGCACCTGGGAAGACAGAGGGGCAGCCAGGTGGGGATCCCCTGGCCCTGGAGGTGGGTGTAGGGGTGGGGGCTGTGGACCCTTAGAGCCTCCTGCTCTGTGTCCACAACCCTGTGAGGCCTCCACGACCACCCTCTTAGCAGAAGAGCAAGCAGCTGAGATGTGAGGGGTGGTCTCCTGCCCTGGGTCACTGGTTAGTGACTTTCAGAGTCAGAGCTTGAACCCAGATCTTTCCCGAGACTCCACCCTCTCCTGGTTGGACTGAGTGAGACCTAAGTCACTGTGACGCTGGGGAGGATGTGATGGGAACAATGAAAATCTTGATTGCTGACCCCCTAATTACACTTGGATTCACCAGGCGCTTCCTTCCCGCAGGCTCAGAGCCTGTGTCTTTAGTAACAGAATGGTTTCTGCCACAGAATCTGGGGAGGCAGGCAAGGGGCCTGGGTTGGAGGGGTGGGGCAGAGAACCCCCCTCCCCCATCAGACCAGCTTTTCTGGAATCCTCTTTAGAACTTTTGCTTGGTGGTTTATTTGTTGGATTTTTATTTTTCTGTGTTTTTTTTTTTTTTTAATTAAACTGGGGAAAAATTGGGCTTCCCTGGTGGCTCAGCTGGTAAAGAATCCACCTGCAATGTGGGAGACCTGGGTTCAATCCCTGGATTGGGAAGATTCCCTGGAGAAGGGAATGGCTACCCACTCCAGTATTCTGGCCTGGAGAATTCCATAGACTGTATAGTCCACGGGGTTGCAAAGAGTCGGACACAACTGAGTGACTTTCATTTTCTTGCTTTACAATGTTGTGTTGGTTTCTCATCCGGTTTGTTCTCTACCCTCTGAGGGCGCTTATGCCTGGTGAGGGTACCGCATGGTATTGCCCCCCACCAGACTGCAGTTGTTTTCTTTCTGTGACTGCGAGCTTGTCCCATGAAAGCTGGGAAAGTCACCTTTGTGACGACTGTGGGACATCTGCGAGGAGGCCAGCCTGGAGATGCTGCTTTCTCTGGGTGTGTGTCTCAGGGACATCCCTTCCTTGGGCTCCAAGCAGACCCAGCTCAGGTCCGTGTGCTGTGCCCTGCAAGTTCCTGGGCTATCTGGAGCAAAGATGGGACAGAGTCATGTGGGAGAGGGCGGCCCACCTGCCCCCAGGACCCCAGGCGCCCTCACAGAGAGAGGGCAGGAAGGGGCTCTGCCTGCTCCGCAGCTGATGGAGGGGCCCCAGGCCCGGCTCCTGGGAAGTGAAAGGATGTCGTAGGACCTCTGCGGGAGGCTGCCACATCCAGACACTGTGGCTCCTCTCCAGACTCCTGGTGTTGAGACACTGTGGGAAGGGGGTTTGCAGACATGCACTTGGCGTCCTCTGAGCCCAGTCAAGCTGACATTCACATTGTCTCTGGGAGTGAGTGTGTCACTGGCGAGGATGGCAGCTCGTCCGGAAACTCCGCAGGAGCCAGAGTCCCAACGAGGCCTGGCTGAGCCTATGAGAGGGTCGCCTGGGAGCAGAGCCTTTTTTCCTGCTTATGGTCCAGCGAGGATGCTAGTGAGCAGGATGGTTAGGGGCCAGAAAGGAGAGGGAGGCCAGACGGAGGCCCCGTTCCCAGGAGAGGCCACAGATAGCCTGGACCTGACCTGGGCTGTGTGTGCACATCATGGGGTCCAGGCCCTGCTTCCTCACCTGAGGATGCCCACATGGGCTCTTTGATCTCCTGCGCTCTCCTTATACCTGGAAAAGCAGGGAATGCCTGCACCCAGCTCTCTCTTCCCACCTCTGTCTCTGCCACTTCTCAATGCTCTGTGGCTCTTAGAACAAAGTTAAAGGGTAAATCCTTGCTCCTGAGCTGGTGGCTCCAGCGAGGCACCCCCATTCCTGTGCTCACTGGGCTGACTTCCCTCACCAAGCCCTGCTGTCTGTTGGGAGAGCCAGGCTCATACCCCAGCTCCTGGAGCACACACATCTCGGAAGTGAGTCATGACATGTCAGTGTGGGGACGGAGGGTGGCAGCTATGAGGCTGACCTTCTTAGGATTTTCATAAAAAAAGTCGAGGCTTTGTTTTCTGACAATGTTGGACAGACTGCAGAATATGTGGACCTTGGAGATGGAGCCAGTCCCAGGGTCCAGGCCTCCCGGGGTCACCAGCTGCGGGCTTGACAGTGTTTTTCTGACCTCTGGAACTAAATCTTTTCTGTAAAAGAAGCAGAATTGATGGGGTTGACATGCAGAGCACTGTCAGACACTGGGAGAGGCTGCCCACCTGGCCTGCAGCAAGGAGCCCTCGGGGCAGGTGGCTTCTGCAGGGAGGGTGGCCAAGGAGGGCCACCAAGCGATGACGAGGCTGTAAGGTGGCTCCTCCTGTTTTCTCTTCCCTTTTCTGCAGGGAATGTTTCCCCAAATGCTTAAGAAGGTAAGATGAAGTCGCTCAGTCGTGTCCGACTCTTTGCGACCCCGTGGTCTGTAACCTACTAGGCTTCTCCGTCCATGGGATTCTCCAGGCAAGAATACTGGAGTGGCTTGCCATTTCCTTCTCCAGGGATCTTCCCGACCCAGGGATCGAACCCGGGTCTCCCGCATTGGAGGCAGACATTTTAACCTCTGAGCCACCAGGGAAGAAAACCCCAAGCCACGATCCCTCTCCTCCTTAAAGAAACGCTAAGGGTGGAGAAAGCCTTGGACCATAGAGATTACCTAGGACACACTGTTTTGTTGTTTGTTTTGTTTCAAAGGAAGGTATTTAACAGTGTGAAGAGTGTGATATCGTGTGTAAAACTAGCAACAGAAGAAGAAGGTAGGCTGACCAGGGACCTGGTGTTTCTGCAATGTAGGAACAAGGAGGAGGGGACAGTACAGCCAAGGACAGACGTGCTGAGATCTTACGCTATCCAAACTCATTACCACACTCAAAACAAATTCTAAAAAGGCAGGACTCCGAGGCTCGGAGGAGCACGGTGGCCACAGATGAAGTGGTGGCGGGGCTGGGCGGACGCGGGCCGGTGTCCAGGGCCTGGGCTGTGCTCTCTGCGGAGGCCAGCCCGGCCCCGTGGCTCGGGGAGCTGAAAAGGCCCGTTCTTCTCCCGTTGTCCCTGGCGTGTGCGTCTGGGCCCGCCGCTAGCGAGTGGTCAGGAAGTGTTGCTATCCCTCCCCAGGCGGGCCAGGAGAGCAGGTCAATGGGCTTGGCCTCCGGGGCCTCTCCAGAGCCCTAGGTACTGCCTGCCCACCGGGTCCCGCAGGCACACCCTCCAACCGCCTGGGAAAGGAGGGGCTAGGGGTGCTTCCGGACAGACCACAGGCCCAGCCGCCCCCCATCTGAACCCTTCACCTCCCCTAATCGCCAGTCCTTAGAGACCTGGCTGAAAATTAGCTTAAATGCTAAATTGAGTTTAAAACCACTCGTTTCAGCCCCTCTGGAAACAGGACACCGTGTAAAAATAGAAAATTTAAATCAGCTTGTTTTTCTTAGCTTTATACAACTTTGCTGTGAGGTTCAGAGCCCTCGGCAAATACACGATGTTTGAAGAGACTCAGGTGAGCCCCCTGGGAGGATTCTTCCGGATGAAGTTGGCTACTTTTCATTAAAAAGAAAAACAGGACCCCCTAAAGTAACCCTGAAAGAAGAAGCTCAGCCTGAGTCGAGTTCAGCTTCAGGGCACGTTCCCCTCTGCCTGGATTCCTGTGCCGCGGAGGGTTAGCCAGGCGCCTTCTTTCCTCGGCAGAATCAAAAGTGATTAGAGCAAAGATTGCTGGGGTCGCTGGAAACACCAGGGCCTCAGGATCAAGCTTGCAAGCAAACGGAATTGGGCTTTTTCCAAAACCCTAGGCCGGTGAGGCCACAGCATCGTAAATCAGAGAGGTGTCTGCAAACCAGACCACTCTCCCCAGCCACGTGCCTGAGGTATTTGACCTGGAATGTGATGGCGGGGCTGCCTGGCAAGGAAGAAGCCCAGCAGCATGTTTTGGGGCTGCCTGAGCCCTGGGAGGAAGCAGGGGTTCCCATGTGCTTTCTGTCCTGCATTCTCTGAAGACCTCTGGGCTTGAACAGCCATTTGTCTGGAGGGAGCTTATCTTTCCAAGGCTCTTCAGGGCATGTGAGAAATACAGGTTTACTGTGACATCTGTGACATCCCAGGGACCTTGGACCATGTGGCCGTGGACAGCAGGTGTTCTGCCCAGCTCCGGGAGGCGGGTCTGCGGCAGGAAGGGTCTCTCCTTAGGCCTGTGGTTGGTGTGACTCTCGGTGGGGCGTGAGTGGGTGTCACAGGTACACTGGTAAAAGGATCCAGAAGCTCACAGAAGAATCCGAGTCCCTGGTCTTTTCTGCCAGTGCAGGGAAAGGAAAGGGGTTTGCGGAGGTGATGGGAGTTGGAAGAGGTAGTCGAGGACGGGGCATTCAAGGAGTCAAGACTGAGACAGTGTCAGAAGCCGGCTTACCTTCAGGATGCTGCTGTAAAGAACCGTGACCCTGCCCCTGGGGCTGGGTTCGGCCCAGTGGTGATGGGATCAGCTGATGGGCTCTGGACTCTGGAGGGCTTGCTCAGGTGGACACCCCGGGGCCAAGAAATGCGTTATCACACAACGGCCACCACGCATGGCTGCTGGCCTCCACTGTGTCTGCAGAAACGTGTTTTCTTTTTCTTTTTTTTTCTTGATTCCTGAGTGCCAGATTGCTTTATTCAGGGAGTCAGCAGACCAGGAAGTTGTTGTTGTCAGGGACCATGCACGCAGTAAGCATTTCATCCCTTAAAAGGCCAGGAGGCTGGGAGGACAGCATGAGCTCCCGGGTGCAGGAAGTCAACTGTTGGGAAGTCCGGGGCGAGTCCTGGCATTCAGGGTGTTGGCCAAGCTGCGGGGAGAGGACGGAGCAGGGGTCAGACGTGGGGTCTACTGCCTTCATGGCAAACTCGACGGTGAAGATGAGTCGCCTTCAGCTCTTTAAATGCTCTAGGACACAACCAAGTAAACGTTAATTCAGGGCTCCTTCTGAAACCTCCCCTACAGTCATCTGTATTGAAGAGCCAGCCGTCTTCTCAAGGATCTTTCTATCCAGCTGTTGGGTCTGGGCGCAGTGTGTCTGCAATGGCAAGCTGGAGGCAGGATTCTCTCTTGTGTGATTTACAGGAAAGGTCCTTGGGAGCTCACTGCTCAGACTCTAAACCTCCTAGAAAATTGTTTCTAGGAAATTCAGTGTTGTTCCCCAGGGGACACACCCAATGCCCCATCCTACCTCCAGGACGCAGTGTTCCCTCGACTCTGCTCCAGAAGCGTCTGGCAGCCACACACAGGACTGAGGAGCAGCCGAGCCTCTCTCGCCGTCTCCCATTGTCCTTCCAGCTGGGCACCTCCGTGGTGCTTGCATCACAGCTACGGGGTTGCCAGGCAGCATCTTTGTGCGGCTGAGTCCTCATCCCTCGGCACCCGTGTCAGCTCCTGCCCGGCGGTAACCAGGCTGAGCGGGGTCTGAGCGCTGCTCCGGCCTGGCCAGACAGACTGCCAGCCTCCAGGGGTGGGGAGTGGGGCCTATGGCTTCAGTTACAGACACCCAACCCATTTCTTGCTGCAGGTCACTCCTCAGGTTGAAACGCTCTTCCCCCTTAGTCATTGTGAAAGCCTGCTATTTAAGAAAAGCATCTGGGGGACTTCCCTGATAGTCCAATAGTTAAGAATCCACCTTGCAATGCAGGGGACACACGTTTGATCCCTGGTTGGGGAACTAAGATCCTACACGCCACAGAGCAGCTAAGCCTGCCTGCCGCAACTAGAGAGTCCTGTGCTGCAAGGAAGGATCCCAAGTGCCGTGACTAAGACCCGACTCAGCCAAATAAATAAATATTTTTTTAAAAAAGAAAAGCATCTTGGAAAAGAGAAATTTCACACCTGGGGCAGTATCTCAGCCTTAATTTCTGCTTCCCCACGGTTGTTCCAGTAGGTCTTTTGAGTTTTATTCAAGTGAAAGTGAAAGTCACTCAGTCATGTCCAACTCTTTGCAATCCCATGGACTTCCCACCAGGCTTCTCTTTTCCATGAAATTCTCCAGGCAAGAATACTGGAGTCGGTTGCCACTCCTTTCTTCAGGGGATCTACCCGACCCAGGGATCGAACTTCGAACCTGGGTCTCCTGCATTGCAGGCAGATTCTTTACCATCTGAGCCACCAGGGAAGTCCAATATTCAAGCCAAGGATGGTGGTAAAAAAAATTAACAGCACACTTAACAGCGCAAATCAGAACTTTTTAAAAAATCCTGTCCACAAGACAGAAAGTTGTTCCCTTTATCCAACCATGACTGAACCTGTCCCCTTGTTGACAGTGTCCATCGAGAAGCCAGAAATCCCACACTCATTTGTGACATTTCGTTTCTTAATACCAACTGCAAGAGTTGTTTAAAATTGTGACTAGTCAACTCAATAACAACAATAATAAAAGAAACCCAATTAAAAAATGAGTAAGGGGAGTTCCCTGGGAGTCCAGTGGTTAGGATTTCAGGCTTCCACTGCCAGGGCCCGGGTTCAGTCCCTGGATGGGGAGCTGAGGTTCCGCAAGCCATGTAGCACAGTCACAGAAGATGTACAAATTAGCCCATAAGCGCATGAAAGATGCTCAGCATTTCTAATCCTTAGGGAAATGCAGATCGGGAACTGCAGTGGGTCACCACCTTCTCACCTACTAGGATGGCTGTTACCAAGAAAGGAGAAAGTAGCAGTTGGTGAGGATATAGAGAAATGCGGACCTTTGTGAGAAGGTACGATGTGCAGCTGCTGTGGAAAACAGTATGGCAGGTCCTCAAAACGTTAAACACAGAGTTATTGTTGTTGTTCAGTCGCTCAGGCGTGTCCGACTCTGCGACCCCATGACTGTAGCCCACCAGACTCCTCTGTCCATGGGATTCTACAGGCAAGGATACTGGGGTGGGTTGCAATGTCCTCCTCCAGAGGCTCTTCCCAACCCAGGGATCAAACCCGTGTCTCCTGCATTGGCAGGCAGATTCTTTACCACTGAGTCACCAGGGAAGCCCAAAGACAGAATTACAATCCAGCAATCCCATGTATTGACCCTAAAGAATTGAAAGCAAGGTCTGAGGTATATTGGACAGCCACATTCACAGCAGAATCATTCACTGAACAAGAGAAAGCAGTGCAGATGTCCACCGGCAGATGATGGCTCAATCAAATGTGCACGCACACAGTGGAGTACCACTCAGCCTTAGGAAGGAGATTCTGACACAGGCTGACATGTGAATGAACCTTGAGGACATTGTGTTAAATAAGCCAGTTTCGAGAAGGACTATATGATCCCACATATATGAGGGACCTCAAGTTGTCATACATATTCGTAGAGACAGACAGTAGGATGCTGGTTGTCAGGGGCTCGAATGAGGGGGGACAGAGTTTCAGTTTGGGAAGATGACGTCTGGAGACAGCTGGTGGTGATGATTGGACCACTATGTGAATGCACTTTGATGGCAAATTTTATGTTATGTATATTTTACCACTACAGGGGCTTCCCAGGTGGCACTAGTGGTAAAGAACCTTCCTTCCAATGAAGGAGACGTAAGAGACATGGGTTTAATCCCTGAATTTGGACGATCCCCTGGAGGAGGGCATGGCAACCCACTCCAGTATTCTTGCCTGGAGAATCCCATGGACAGAAGAACCTGGCGGGTTACAATCCATAGGGTCGCACAGAGTCAGACATGACTGAAGCAACTTAGGATGCATGAAGTCAAGTAACTAGTTTACAAATTTGGCAAGATCAATACCCAAGGGCCAGCTTCCTCCCACTCCCTCCCAGCTGATGGATGACCAGCTTCTCCAAAACTACCTAGCTTGCCTTTCTCTGCTGCCAACCAGAAATGGTTCAGTCAGGACCCTCACTCACATGTAGGGACCAGAGTTTAGCCAGGTCCTCATCTCGGAGTTTAGGACTGTCGTCCTTAAAGAAAAACACCGGACACCACTGTGCTGGGCATGGACCAGCCTGGGCCCCACAGTAGTGCCCCCTCCTCTGAGCTGGTTCCTTTTCTGAAGAGCAGTTGATCCCTTGTGTCATCAGAGCAGTGCTTATAAGAATGAAGACCCCTTGTTCCCACCCCATCCGCCCAGTCTAGGAATTCTGGGCACTTCCTGAATGGTATTGGTGTTTGAGGAAACAAACAGATCTTTTCAGGGATTGAGGCTCGTGTCTTCCTAGAATGGCCAGAAATGAAGTGGTCACAAGTGATGTTTTTAAGTTCCCAGATAGCAAACCAAATGGTGGAAGCAGGAGCAAGCAAGTGGAGGCTGGGTCAGCCTGTCGGGACCTGCAGTGCACGTGGGCTGCGTAGGATCTGGCTCTTAGGCAGGAGTGGGGGAGCAGTCAGCAGGCTGCCAGCTGGCGAGCTCCCAGGGGAGTAGCCAAGCGGTCGCTCCTGCGTGTGTTTTGGAAGCAGCCTAGTGTGTGCTCTCAGAGGGTTCTCTCTCTTTCCAGGGTGTCTCCTGCACCACTTGGCATGGTTGCTAATAGGCACCAGCATCAGAACATTTATGAAATCTCAGAGACTTGAGTCTGAGTACTGGGCTGGTTTCACTCAGATATTGTGGACTGGAGTGGGGGAGCAGGGACAGCAGGTATAGTTTGATCAAGGTGCTGCTCACAATAACGCTTACTAGCCATTACAGGGCTAACTTCCTGGATGCGGGAGCTCATACGATGTTACAGGCATTGTATTAGCTTTCCATCCCAGACTTTGTGTATCAGAACCCCCTTTTGGGGTAAAAAAAATTTGAAATCTTCATTTCCTAGTAATTTACAAGAAAATACATCGTGGCAAAATTACTGAATTCAGTGATGCTTTCTTTCAACTAAATTTATTTTTTTCATCCTATCATGCATTTGAAAGATCGTAGCACATATAGCAGGAGACATGCTATTTGTTTGGTCTTCCTACCAAGGGCCATGCACGCACACAGCCCCAACTCGCCGAAACTCCTCTATGCAGCCATTCTCAGCGTACAGAGTGGGACCTGCCTTAATCTGTGCTCATTTCCTACAGCATTTATGCAGGTATAACAGTCCTCATTTTATGTGTGGGGACATTGACATGGAGATTGGTAACTTTCCTACAGTCCCCAGCTGCAGTCGCTGGCCCTTGGATCTCCTGCCATGGCTGGAATCATCATTTTTTGTGCAAAGAAGCCCTTGTAGGCTGTGTGCACGTGTCCTTCCGGTCCGTGTCCTTGTGGTGGCTTGCAGACAGCCCCCTGCTGACCCCGGGCTGTAGGGCACTTTCTTGTGTATCTCAGAGATCTGGGCAGGAAACCATACGTGCACACACACGTGGAGCCTGGGACAGAGAAGCCTCTGTGCTGCCTATTGGATCTCCTCCTCAAGCCCCAAACAAACCTCTTCTCCCGAAAACAACGCCTGGCTCCACTGATGAGCACAAGGACTGTCAGTGGGCATCATGCTGTCCCGGAAGGAGAGTGTGGAGGGGGTGACTGGAATGCCCTGGTCCCCTCCTTTGCCCGCCTGCTCTCAAGGGCAGCCCCTCTCAGAGTCAGTGTGAGGGATGGAAAGGCCTGGAGGTTGGATTTCTGCCCAGAGAACAAGTGCCTGCCTGCCGAGTGACCAACCACCTGTCAGTCCTGCCTGCAGGCTAGGAGCTGTGCCTGGTGGGCCCCAGGCGGGGGCGGGGCCAGGGTCACCCTCCCGCCACAGGGCAGTCACGTGCACGTGGGCTTCTAGTGTGGCTGGCACCTGGCAGCCCGGGTGGGTTTACAGACCCACGTGGTGGGAAGAGGGGCAGAGAGGATGCCCATTTTGGGGGGGCAGCCCTGGCCACGGGCCTCCTGTGCCTTGGGTCCTGCAGCCGGCAATGGCCATCTGTCTGGTCACGGAGCTGCCCTCCCAACTCCCAGACCTCAGCTTTTTCTATGAACCCCGAGCCTTGGTCCAGGCAGACAGCATCCACATGGCTGACAGTCTTGAGGCCCCTACTCGGAGGGGGTTTTCTCAGCTGCAGCCCTAGACAGCACTCGTGCAGGATCCATGTTGGTGCCCCAAGGCAGGCCCAGGCAAAGAGGCACTCCCCACAGACAAGTGGCTGCTCTCACACTAATTACATGGCTTAAAGCCATAAAGCAGGAATCACGAAGAGCTGGCACACTGTCCAGACCTCGGGCCAGCGGATACAGGTGGGTACAGGAGTGCCCACATCCTCCCTGGCCTCTGCTCTTGCCTCCTTGAGGCCAAGCCCTCATGCCCTCCTTCTCGGAGACTCCTCCCCTCATGACACAGCACCCCGAGTCACCCACGGCAACTGGAGTGCTTTTTTCCTTTTGTGTGTGTGTTCATGCTAAGTCTCTTCAGTCATGTCTGACTCTGCAACCCCTTGGATTACAGCCTGCCAGGTTCCTCTGTCCATGGGATTCTCCAGGCAGGAATACTGGAGTGGGTTGCCATTCCCTTCTTCAGATCTCCCCCACCTAGGGATCGAACCTGTGGTTCTTATTTCTCCTGCATTTGCAGGTGGAGTCTTTACCACTAGCGCCACCTCGGAAGCCTTTTTCCTTCTAGTGTCTCATAATTATTTTCTGTGGAAAAATCTAATTGTGGTAAAATACAGGTAACAAAGTGTACCATCTTAGCCACGTCTAGGCATCCAGTTCCGTGATGTCAAGGACATTCGGGTTGTTGTATGACCTTCCTCTCCATCCATCCCAGCCCCCAGTAACTTCTGTTCTGCTTTTGGTCTCCATGGATTTGTCCACTTGAGGTCCCTCTATGTGGGATCATACGGGGTTTGTCCTCTGTGACCAGTCCATTTCACTTGGTATAATGTCCTCTAGGTTTATCCATGTAAAAACCTGCATGTGTCAGAATCCCCTTCCTTTTTCAAGGCTGAATCCTATTCCTTTGCATGTCTGGACCACATTTTCTTTATTCAGCCACTGATACACAATGTTGCTTCCGCCTTTGGATTATTGTGAATCGTGCTGACATGAATATGGGTGAACAGATTCCTCTTTGAGGCCCTGATTTCAGTTCTTTAGGGTATAAACCAGAAGCAGGGTGCCAGGTCCTAAGTGAATTCTTTTCTGAAGCAACTACATCATTTTACATTCCCACCAGCAGTGCACTGGGGTTCCAGTTTCTCTACGTCCTCACCAAGGCTCATTTTCTGCTAGTCTTAATAGTGCGTGCTAAATCGCTTCAGCCCTGACCCTATGGACTGTAGCCCAGCATCCTCCTCTGTCCATGGGATTCTCCAGGCAAGAATACTGAGTTGCCATGCCTTCCTCCAGGGGATCTTCCCCACCCAGGAATCGAACCTGGGTCTCTCATGTCTCCTGCATTGCAGGTGGGGTTCTTTACCGCTGAGTCACTGGGGAAGCCGGGTCTTGATAGTACCCATCCTAACTGAGCAAGGTGGTGCCAGCCTTTCTTTTTGACATCAAGTGTCCAGGACAGGTGGTATGGAATAAGATGAAACAGGATTTTCAAAGGGCCTTCATATCACAGCTGAAATATTTAGGCCTGGCTCTACCATCAGCCAACACAAGTGTGCACTGGTGAGAACAGGCGGGCACACACGTCCCCAGGAGCCCTCAGGTACCCTGGTTACAGGGCACGGGGCCCTGGGGGAGGCAGAGGCTGTGTGTTTGCACTGCCCTCTTGGACACCGTCTCTTCCCACCTTGTGTCTGGGCTGCAGAACCATGACCACGCCTGCGTCGCCTGCCGCATCATCCACCGCTCGGACGAGCACCGGCCGCCCCTGCTGCCCCCCAAGGCGGACCTAACTGTGGGGCTGCACGGCGAGTGGGTGAGCCAGCGCTGCGAGGTGCGGCCCGAGGTCCTCTTCCTGACGCGCCACTTCATCTTCCACGACAACAACCATAGCTGGGAGGGGCACTACTATCACTACTCGGACCCCGTGTGCAAGCACCCCACCTTCACCCTCTACGCCAGGGGTCGCTACAGCCGCGGCGTGCACTCCGCCAGGGTCCTGGGCGGCACAGAGTTCGTGTTCAAAGGTAGGGCCCGCCCCGCCCTGCCCCTGGTGGTGCCTGCAGGGTGCCTGGGGTGGCCACTGGTCACGTCCATGCGTGGCACCCTTTCCATCTGAGGGTCCCTCCTGTGGGCCATGGTCTGCGGGGTGGGCTGACAGCAGGGGCCTGTGAGGCGTGGTGCCGCCAGCAGCCGCGTGTCATGCCGTCTTGTCTCCTTGGCAGTGAACCACATGAAGGTCACCCCCATGGACGCGGCCACGGCCTCGCTCCTCAACGTCTTCAGCGGGAATGAGTGCGGGGCCGAGGGCTCCTGGCAGGTGGGCGTCCAGCAGGATGTGACCCACACCAACGGCTGCGTGGCCCTGGGCATCAGGCTGCCTCACACAGAGTACGAGATCTTCAAGATGGAGCGGGACACCCGCGGCCGCTACCTACTGTTCAATGGCCAGAGACCCAGCGACGGCTCCAGCCCGGACCGGCCCGAGAAGAGAGCCACATCCTACCAGATGCCCCTGGTGCAGTGCGCCTCATCGGCGCCCAGGCCTGAGGACTTCTCTGAGGACCCTGGGGGGCACGGGCACCGCAGCTGGGCCCCCAGGAGCAGCCCAGGTCCCCTGCTGCTGGCTGGGCTCACCGGCCTCTGGACTCTGTTACCCTGGCTCGGCCTCGGCTAGAAGTGCTGAGGGTGTGATTTTTTTTTTCCCCACACCAGGATGCCTTACAATTTACAGACTTTCTTTATGAAAAGAAGAGACACTTCTTCCTCAGATGCACTTGAGCGGCTGAGAATGGTGCTCCTACCCGCCTGCCACCCCAGCCCCCAAGCCCGCCCAGCCTGAGTCATGAGCTGTTTGAAGATTCAGCTTTGAACTCCATCCAGTAGGGTCCTGGGCCTGGGTGTCCTCACCATATAATTGCACTTTAAGACCGCAGAGGGTTTCGGGCGAGCGTTTTGGCAGAGGCAGTGGGGCAAGGGCTCCACTGTCTTCTCTTCTTCCTTTCCATCGTTGTGCGTTTTGGGGTGGAGCTCCGGCTTCAGCTTTTCCTGCTGCTTCTCTGCAGTTGTTTCCTGCTCCTGTGAACCTGCTTTGCTCTCTGAGTTCCCAGCCAGGGATGCAGAGCAGAATTGGTTGGGACTGTGATCCGGACATGTTTTTTTTCATAAAGAAGAGACAGGGGAGCAGGAGAAGACATGGGTGTAAGGGAACAACCGTGCCAGCCTTTCTGCAGAAAGAGAACAAATCCACACTTTCAGATGTTGAAAAGTATCTGTAATTAAAGTTTCAGAGTCATTTAAACAATGGTCATTTTAGCTTGTTGGGAAAGGAGGTGCTGGTCTGTGCTGGTCCCTGGTTGGCTACTGGACGCTCATCACTCTTACCGCCCAGGCATGGGGTGGGGCGGTGTGGATCAGCACCCTTCCCATTGCAGACAGACAGGAGCCACAGTTCAGGGAGGATGACCCGGGTGACGCAGTGCCCATTTGGTCTGGCTTCCTCTCTGGGGGACCCTGTCCTGGCTCACTGGTGCCTGGAGCTTTACTCTGTCATCTCTGCTGCTTCAAAGACCAAGACTCAGAGATCACGTGTGGGTGCCATGGCCCTGTCTGTCCAGAGGAGGCAGTGGGGGCGTCCTAGCCGGGTCCCCAGAGACCATTCACCCTGCTCAGGGTTCAGGCTGGGCTGACCCAGCTCTGTCACTGCAGAGAGTCTCAGGGCACCGTTGACAGAGTCTGTGAGGCTGCACGAGTCGCTGTGGCTTATTAGGAAATGTGCCCTCTGAACACTGAAGGTGGTGGCCAGGAGAGACCCATGGAGGGAAGTGTGAGTCACCGAGAGAAAGCCTGGACATAACTAGAAGCTGGCGTGCAAACCATGATTGAGGTCAAGAGTCCCACCTGTACTTAAGATCTGCCTTTATGAGACGCTGTGGTGATAAGTTATAAGCGGGCATGGGGGACCACAGTGCTGTGTCTTTAGATGATATTTTACATGCGGTTGAGGGGGGTTATTCCAATGAAAGTACTAACTTAATGTCTGCCCAGTTTAATAAACAGAGATGTCAGAGATACTCCCACAATATACATTTTACCTGTGGATCTATTTAATTAACACTAATGCTGTCTTTAAAGGATATAATAAAATTATGCAAAACAACAAACAAAACCAAACTATGTTCACTACAGAATACCTCTGTGATTTACTGTAAAAGTGTTGGCTTTATAGTCACTCAGGTGGACTCAGCTGTTCACACTGTTTAAAAGTACACTCTATGTGTACACACACACATATATACACACCCATATGCACATATACACCAATACACAGGTTTTAATGTGTGTATAGTGTGTGGTATGTATGTGTTTTAGGGATGAGATGACATTCATGTGGTCTTGTCACTTTCTGACCCACTACAAATCATGACAGAGAATGACTAGTATAATTTATTCACAAATTATCATCAGTTGGATTTGTGCCTGTCACTCACTGTCTCACCCACATACTTCACGTCCTAAAACTAAGCTGCCTGGGTAGCCTACGAAGATTGTCTTATTTTAAGAGATTCTCCATCACCCTGAAGAAACACAATGGCCTATCCTTTAACAGTCATTCTGTTTCAAAAATTGGAAAATTTAACTTAAGGCCAAGGTGCTGTTTCTGAGGAAGGAATGGCTGACTCTAGAATATTCCATAGAAGCTGGAAATACTCCATAATCTGCACTCAGGCGCTGGCCAGTCTGCCCCGAAGTTAAAAGCTGGTCATATTTGTAACTCCGAGATTGGGGCAGGCAGGGCATGAACACTGGGTGGCTCTCCTCGGCGTCGCTGGCCTCTGGGACTGGACATCTCATCCTGGGCAGCAGGCTGGTCACAGGCAGCTCGGAGAGCTGCTTCTTGGACAGCAGTACAATTTGAGTGTGACCTGGGCTTCAGACTGTATAAAATCCGAGTTGACCCAGGACTCAAGAAGGAGCTTTTAGGGTCCCAGTGTCCCCAGTACAGAGCAAAGGGGGTTCATTCAGACATGACAAGCACCACTGTCCATCCCAGAGGTGCAGGGTCCAGCACTGCTGGGATTGTCCACCCTGAATGGTCCATCTCAGGGTTCCCATGCCTAGCCGCCCATCGGGGTGACCCCATGCTTCCCGACACGGAGGAGCTCTGTTCGAAGGGCGGGCAGCCCAGGACCTCTCTGATGGGGCCTCGCACATACACACCAGGTGGAAACAGCCTGAGTGCAGGCCTTGAGGCTCCCAGCTGAAGGAAAATTTTATGACAGTAGAAGTGCGGTTCTCTAGTTCATCAACTCTAAACATCCTGCTGAAAACAGCGATGATGTTCACAGCCATCCACACAAACCCTGTGATGTTCTGTTGTAAATGGTACGTCCCATCCCTGTAACACATACTAGATCCCTGGTATTTATTTTGGAAAATAGGAAAACCAATCCTTAAATGTATGTGGAAACCATAAGGGACCCCGAGTAGCCAGAGCTATCTTGAGAAAGAGCAAAACTAAAGGAATCACTTTTCCTGATTTCAGAGTATATTGCAAAGCCACAGTTCAGCGTGGCACTGACACAAAGCCAGATACACAGAGCAGAGACCGGAGATAAACCCACACTTCTGCAGTCAGCTGATCTTCTGTTAACACGAGGGTGCCAGGAAGATGCAAGAAGAGTCTCTTCAACAAATGACATTTGAAAGACTGAATATTCATATACACTAGACTGAAATTGGACCCTTACACCAGAGACAAAACAGAAAAACAAACACCAAGTCAAAATGGATTCAAGGCTTGAACATAAGGCCTAAAACGGTAAAATTCTTAAGAAGGAAATATGGGGGTAATGTATCATGACATTGGCTTTGGCAGTGATTTCATGGATATAATTCCAAAAGCACAGGCAACAAAAGCAAAAATTTAAAAATAGACTACATCAAACCAAAAAGCGTCTGCACAACAAAGGGAAAAAATCAATAGAGGGAAAAAGCAACCTATGGAATGAAAGAACATATAGCAAACCTTTTATCTGATAAGGGGTTAATCTCCAAAAGGAACTCCTACAACCCAACAGCAGCAGGGGAAAAAAAAAAAAAAAGAAAGAAAGCAAGAAACTCTCTTTATAAAAATGGTCAAATGGAGACTCCCCTGGTGGTCCAATGGTTAACACTCTGCACTTTCAATGCATGGGTGCAGGTTCAATTCCTGACTGGGGAGAAAGATCCCACATTTCTGGGGGCAAAAAAACACCCAAAACATAAAACAGAAGCAATATTCAATAAAGACTTCAAAAATGGTCCACATTAAAAAAAAATGGGCAAAGGATTTGAATAGACATTTCTCCAAAAAATATTCTATTTTATATTTTCTTTTCTTTGAGTAATTTTGCCATGGAAACAAGTGGATGATGTCAGAAATGGATGGCATAAACATGGAAGGGTAGGCTTCACAAAAGAGCTGGTCAAAGATGAGAAATAGCTCTGACTTCCAAACAAAATTCATTTCAGTAGCCAAGAAAACAGAGTCCCTGGTGCGATAAAGCGCGTTCTCTGAAGAACCCCCTTTGAGTGTGCTCCAGCACGAATGTCTACCCACAGCATTCACAGCAACCTAGCCAACCTCTGCATTTCCTTATTAGCTTGAAACTAAATAGCAGGAAATAGCCAGGGGCACCAATAACACTGCAGAATCTTGTGCCAACTTCCAGCTGGGTAGACGGCCCTGTGGAGCTAGTTTCTTAATACTTTGAAAAATTCCACTGAAATGAGAGATAACAAACTTGAAAGGCAAGTCCTTTGTGCATCAATAAATCAGACATCAAAGTGATGATTGGGCCAGAGATCTGAAGAAGTCGTGTGTCATTTTCAGCATAATAAAGCCGTGAATATGAATTCAGATGAGCGGCCTGGCTGGAAATACAGCAAAACATGTGCTCTATTTCTGGAGTAGCCCTTCTCCCCAGGGGGTGATACAGATTTCGATTCCATGGTATCTTGCACACTTCTTCACTCGTCTCATCACATTTCCAGACCACAGAGAGCCGTAAGTTCCCTGTTCCGTTGCAATTCACTCCAAAAGCATTGGAATATTGAAGAAAATGGTGATGATTAAAACAACTAAAAACTCATAGGAGCTCTGTGCAAAATTCTGCCACACAGGCAAACAACTATGAACAAACAAGTTTAAAAACAGTTAATTCATGCTGTCCACCTGAAAGTAACACAACATTGTTAATTAACTATGCTCCAGTATAAAATAAAGAAATGAAATGAAACAGGTATTCAACCTGCTCTTGTTAGGTCCATGAGGTCCCAGCGCCCTCCTCAGGCTGACTGCATACCCAACTGCTCCTCTCTGGGGGTCCTGCCACAGCCCCGGGCAGGGCTATGACTTACATCAGTTACTCTAAGCTTCAGACACTTATTCTGATTATTCTTCACTTATTTTCGCATGACCAACATTAAGTAAACTGATCATTAGACTAATGCCACCACTTAGGAATAACAGTTATGTTGCTATAAATAGGGGATTTTATACTCAAAGAAAGTTTTGAATCTGTCTCATTCCATCATATACTCAATGTGGTGACCCTTCCCTGCCCCCAGCCAGTGTGGTAACTCATGAGGACATCCGGGGTCAGCCTGAAAGTTTCCAGAGTCATTGCTGAAACTGTCAGGGCATGTCATTCCATTTCTCAACACTTATAATTCTTTAAAGATTCTAACATTGGGATGAATATTAGATCCTAGTTCCACCCATGATCCTAAGTCTCTCAGAAGGAATTACTCTTTCTCCACTTGACAGGCTTCCAAACAACTCCTCCCCAGGTCTCTTCTTTGGTAGAGTTTTGTTCACATTTTCCTAATATGATTTGGACCCTGTGCTGCAAATCACTTCTCCGTTCTTTCTTATTTAGTTAAGTTTCAGTTTCTGTAATTAACAATTCTCTAAAAATACTGAATAAAATATCATAGATACAGATGGACCAATGAAAATAGTCTTAGCACCAGTACTTCCCCTAGTCTAGACCAACTCTGAAAACAGCTGAAAGTGTTAATTTCTCAGTCATGTCTGACTCTTTTGCGACCCCATGGACTGTAGCTCACCAGGCTCCTCTATCCATGGAATTCTCCAGGCAAGAAAACTGGAGTGGGTTGCCATTCCCTTCTCCAGGGGATCTTCCTGACCAGGGATCAAACTCGGGTCTCCTGCATTGCAGGCAATTCTTTACCATTTGAGCCACCAAGGAACACCAACGCTGGTGGAACCAATATGTTAGTTTTTTTTTTTTTTAAGGCATTCATTTTTGTCACTGAGGTCCTTAAATATTTAGAAGTTGAAACTGTCTCTTTTATGCTGCATGGTGTAGAAATGTCAGGACTCAACAAACCATTTGGAGAAAGAAGTGGCAACCCACTCCAGTACTCTTGCCTGGAACATCCCATGGACGGAGGAACCTGGTAGGCTATAGTCCATGGGGTCGTGAAGAGTCAGACACGACTGAGTGACTTCAGTTTTGCTTTTCACTTTCATGCATTGGAGAAGGAAATGCAACCCACTCCAGTATTCTTGCCTGGAGAATCCCAGGGACGGGGGAGCCTGGTGGGCTGCTGTCTATGGGGTCGCACAGAGTCGGATACGACTGAAGCAACTTAGCAGCAGCAGCAAACCATTGCTATAAGAACCTCGAGAGAAATCACAAGTTTTTTAAAAAGAAATAATTTGTGTACATATTGGTTGTGTGTGTCTAGAAGCTATTCCAATGTCTGCTTTACCCCCCCTCGCTTCTGGCATCTACGGCCATCATCAAATGTAATCCACAAAGTAACAGATGCTGCATGAAGATACTTGTTAAAATATTTTACCATTGACAGATTCCTTGCTCATCACAAGCTCACAGAAGACACTTAATTGCAAGGCCTGTTTGGGAATCACTGGAGTCACCTCCACTGGATTTCCTTTCCATGTGGAACCAGAAGCTTCAAGAATTTAACATCTTTCCGGGGAAAGATAAAAGAGGGAACATCACCTGGGTCTGATAGCAAGTGATTGTACTTAGCATAGAGGAGTGGTTATAAACTTATATTTTGCTTATCTTAGTGCTTCGTTGTTTATGCTTTTGAAAATCTGTATTCTTGGCTTTGCTCTCACTGCCTTAGCTTAGATTTTACTGCATTAGGTTAGCACGGTTAAATCATTTGAGTTCTTTAACTTGCAATCAATGTTTCTTTATTTACTTATTTTTATCCCACTTTATTCCAAAAATGAGTCAAGGCAGCTTACGGAAATACCTACAATTCAAGGGGACCGAATAGAATATAAAAATAGCTGAGTGCATCTGGGCAAACAAAATCGAAGGCTACAAAAATAAGAACAATCCAGATGTGACCTGGTTGTTCTCAGGATGTGCTCGCAAATCTTAGCCCCTCGCTAGAGGGGAGCTACAGTTAATGTCAGGCTTTCTAGAAGCCAAAGAGGTAATGTGACAAAATGTCATGTGACTCGAACAAATTAATGACTCAGGAAAAAGAACAACCTTTTCTGGAAGCAGAGAAAGAGAGAGAGATTCTCCTCGTGACACTTGTTCAATAAAGAAGAGCCACACACTCATCCCCCAGTTTATCTAGCACATTATTCTGGCTCAGGGCTTCAGAAGCTCCACAGTCTCTGCATGCTACCTGCTGAGCTGGGTGCCCCTTTGTGCACTGTTTAGAAGAGACTCCAGGTCTGCCCCACATCTAGTCCCAGCATGGAAGTCTCTTAAATTTAAACCCCTGAGTCCATCTGAAATTATCCTCATGGGCCCAGGGATCTTTAGAAAACCTCATTTTCTTTTTTGTGTACGTTTGAAGTCTATGGCTTTCATGTTTGATTACTGTGTTAAACACGGGGGTCTTCCTTTCCTGGGCTCTGTGTAGCAAAACTGGACTTTCATCCTTCAGTTAAATCTAAGGAAGAAAAAGGAGTGAAGAAACCTCCCATAAAAGTGAGATGTTATTATGTGCTAATGAAAACCAGACTGTCTCCTGGTAACAAAAAGTCCAGTTTTGCTACACAAGGCTGCGTGTCCATCAAGGACCCCTTAATACTCGGTCCCCAGAGGGGAACCATAATCATGGGATCCTGTTACTAGGTGTGTCAATAAATGCCCAAGCATGCAGTCCTCTCTGCTAAGCTTATCCAAGTTCAAATCCCAGATCTTGAGAGCAAAACCATTTAGTGTGCAACCTCAATGAGAAAGTGTCCCCCCCCCCTTTTTTTTTTAAATATCCAAGGATGTTCTTGCTTAAACTGCTGTGGGAGGGGGCGATCAGGGGGTCCTCACAGTCCCCACCACAAGGGGGTCTTGATGTGGCCAACCCCAAGGGTCTCCCCTCTCCAGTCCAGTCAGGCACATCCTTCACCCCAGCTCTCTCACAAGGTGGTTGGCAGTGGAGAATCTTTTCTTCTTTTTTATCTTCAGGATGCCTCCTGCCCAGACAGTGCCCCCCTTTCCCGTCAGTATATCAACCCTGGGCTTCCCTGGTGGCTCAGATGGTAAAGAACCTGCCTGCCAATGCAGGAGACCTGGGTCTGGAAGATCTCCTGGAGAAAAGAATGACAACCTACTCCAGTATTGGTGCCTGGAGAATTCCATGGAATGTAGCCCACCAGTCTCCCCTACAGGTGGGCTACATTCCATGGGGTCGCAAAGAGTTGGACACAACTGAGAGACTAACACTCACTGGGTGGTGTTTCTTTCTGAAGAGTCAGCTGACTGTCAGATCAGAAACACCGAAGAGAGGATTTTTAGTTTATGTGGGCACCAGGCATGCCCCTGAGCCACCCTGTCACCGATGGGCCTCCTGGCTCTGACCCGAGGATTCCCCTATCTCTCCCACTTCTCCCTCTTCCTGCAGCTCTTCCTTGTTTTCTTGCAGAGAGTTTTTTTTAAGTCTTTCAGTGCAAGCCACTTCTCTGGGAAATCCTTGTTCTTCCTAAGAGGTGTGTGTGTGCACGTTTGTGTTTTGCATCTCAAAGTTTTCTCTTTGCCTTACAAGCTCCTGGCCCAGGCTTTCCTGGGAGGTAAAGTTCCTTCTTGGCTGGATTCCAGCTGATTTCCAGACTGGAGGAGAAGGCAGTGGCCCCTAAATGAGTTCAAAGTGAATTTGAAGGAGCATCTACATAGCCTCCTCGCACTCTGCTCCCGTGTGAGCTGGGATGGAGGTCATCACTAGCAGCCAGCCCAGGACTGCAGGGTGGGTCTGCTTGTTTTTCTGCAACTCTGAGAAGCAGTCGGCCCTCCCCGGAACTGGCTACAATCTGCGAGTTAACCCAAATTAGACTGTTTCTCTATTTGCAGCCATCCCCCTTTCTCCATTTCCTTCTCCCAATAAATGTGTTTCCTCGCTGCATCGTACTTGCAGAGCCAGTCCCTCTGTGCACACACCGCTTACCCATTGTGCAAACACCGGTCATTCTGAAGAGCAAACTTCACATGGGAAAAACACCAAAGTTACCCAGATGCTTCTTTCCTCCTAATTATGACATTATTATTATTTCTCCATCTTTTCCGCTAACTTTGAGGATTCAGACGGAGCCTGCACCATCTTGAAAGCATCACTGCTGAGTGCCCAGGCCACGCCCACACCTGAGCACAGGCGGAGCACACAGCGCTTCGGATGCTTTGGAGGCTGCCTTACCCATCGTTTATCCTTGTCCTTAGGATCTCGTCTCCCTAACACTTTCCTGAGCTGTTTGAGATTACGTCCACGCCCAACCCACCTCCTGGCAAGTTCTGTCTCCCCAGTAAAAGTGAAAGTGTTAGTCACTTGGTCATGTCCGTGTCCCACTCTTTGCGATCCCATGGACTCCTTTGTGACCAGCCAGCTCCTCTGTCCATGGGATTCTCCAGGCAAGAATCTGGAGTGGGTAGCCATTCCCTTTTCCAGGGAATCTTCCTGACCCAGGGATCGAACCCAGGTGGCATTGCAGGCAGATTCTTTACAGTCTGAGCCACTAGGTTCAGTAGCACTTTCCATATTTGTCATTTTTTCTAATGTTATGTAACAGCTGTCACTTCTGCTACTGAAGGAGGCCCTTGGCAGAAGGGGCCGGGCTGATTGGCCCACACTGTCCACACCTGGATCCCCAGTATTTTGCAAACATGTGCTGGATTAGAGAGTAAACAGTGAATGTGCCGTCTGGTTCCCCCCCACCCACCTTAGAGCCTGGTTTGATTCAAAACTGCCCCAGATGGAATTCAAAGTTACAGAATATTACAGAATTTGAACATCGTGTAAACAGATTTCATCATGGCCTTGGCAATCGGCAGAACCCTGGCTTCAGAAAGCTGTCTTTTGTTTGAGTTCAGAATGTTTGGTTCTGTGTAAAACATCCAGGCATTATTTCTAAGACAAATGTTACCCTCATTCTCTGTCTAAAGCTATCGTCAGGAGCAAAGACAGTAACTGTAAGTGCCCCTCGGCACAGGGAAACCCAGTGCTAGCCTGAGAAACAGAGAGGGGACCCCTTACCCAGGAGGCAGAAGGGGGATCTCATCTTGGAACTGTGTACAGATCATCCTAGCAACACGGTGAAGATCTGTGTCTTTTCTGGTCGGTGCCTGGACAGCAGGGTGACCAACGCTGGGCCCCGAGGGCCAAGAGCACTTGACCACAAGGCAGTCCTTGTGGGGTGGGGCGGGAGAAGAGGGACAGGGCAGAAAGGGGGCTGTGCTTCCGATGAGGGCTTCTGTCTACAACCCAAGAGTCTTGGTAAACTGAAAAAGGGAAAGCTTAAGTTGCTATCTCTTTAAAATAAAGAAGACATAGAATATTGTAAGTCAGTAAGAGGGCTGATTTGAGAGTCTATTTGGAATATCAAAGACGCAGCCTGTAGTTTCAACTACACACTGCTGGCTGGTTGATGCTTATCTAAATTATAGGTCCCGTCTTGGACTTAAGATTCAAAACCACAGAATTTCAATTCTACAGCAATAAATGCTACAGCTTCTGAAGACAGGCTCTAGAACTGGAGAGTCAAGGCTGCTCCAAGGGGCCTCTGTGTTCAGGCGGGTCCCTGGGGGCTCTTCACACACCCCCGCCTTGGGCATGGGATCGTGCTGGGTTCACCAAGGGTCAGCACTGACCCCTGGAAACAGGGGAGTCAGAGTCAGTCGATCATTGCTAATGTGAAACTCTTCCTAGAATCGTCCACAGACCCACTCAGTTCTCACCAGGGTCACAGCTGACCTGCTGGCTCTGAGCAGGGCCAGCTTACTTGTCCTTCTGTCCCCAGGACGACACCTGGTGGGTGGTAGAAAGCCCACCAAGTCTGTAAGAGGCTGCCCCGAAGCATCCTTCCAGAGGTAACAAGGCCGGGGGAGAGGACCGAGGGGAGCCGGTCCAGAAGCAGGTCAACACGGAGGGCAGGGCTGGGCCTGTGGGGACACTATGGGCAGGCTGTGGCCCCCAGGGAGGTGGGGAGCTGGAAACAGGGAAACCAGAATCGTGGAAAGCAAGAAAAGGGTGCAGATGTAGCTGGCAGGAGCCTGCTGTCTGAGTGGTGGCACACCAGCACAGGAACTAAAGCCCAGGTCCTGGCTCTGCAGAGGGTCCTGGAGGCTTGGCTGGCAGTCTTTCCCCTCCACATTTTTGCTTTTGGTTTTTCCTCTCTTTTTCCAAGCAGCTGCAAAGAACCACGGGAAAAGCATGTCACTCAAAATTATTTGTCTCAGTTGTGGTGACTTTAACTGCTCTGGAGACTCCAGGTCAGGATCCAGAGGCAGATTATGAGAAGCTCAAGTCCTCAAGCAAAGACCCTTGCCTGCCCTCCAGGCCTGGCTCCTCTGTTTCTGCTGCCCCTGGGCTGAGCCATCCTCACCTTCATCCCATTCCTCCTCCCTACATCCCCCTACTGCCCCACGTTCCCCTCTCTGGGTGGCACAGCATCAGCAGAGCAGATGGAGGGGGAGGGAAGGTGGGTACCCAGCCCCTGGAGTTGCTACATTCTCCTCTGCCCACGGGCATGTGCTGGAGCCTGGTAACTGCAGTACTTACGGAGGATTTGCAGCCCCAAAGCCCTTGGCTGCCCACAAGGTTCAGCTGCGAGGGATTTCCATGTCCTATCATTACTTTGCCAACAAAGGTCCATCTAGTCAAAGCTATGGTTTTTCCAGTGGTCATGTATGGATGTGAGAGTTGGACTGTGAAGAAAGCTGAACATCGAAGAATTGATGCTTTTGAACTGTAGTGTTGGAGAAGACTCTTGAGAGTCCCTTGGACTGCAAGGAGATCCAACCAGTCCATTCTAAAGGAGATCAGTCCTGGGTGTTCATTGAAAGGACTGATGCTAAAGCTGAAACTCCAATACTTTGGCCACCTCATGCAAAGAGTTGACTCATTGGAAAAGACTCTGATGCTGGGAGGGATTGGGGGCAGGAGGAGAAGGGAACGACAGAGGATGAGATGGCTGGATGGCATTTCTGACTCGATGGACATGGGTTTGGGTGAACTCCGGGAGTTGGTGATGGACAGGGAGGCCTGGCGTGCTGCAATTCATGGAGTCGCAAAGAATCGGACACAACTGAGTGACTGAACTGAACTGAACTGATGTGCTCTGGGCGGAGAGTCTCAGCTGATGGTTCTGAAAAGCTGTGCATGGAAAAAGCATGGGAATGACAGCAATGACAAAGGCTGCTATGGACAGAGCGCACAGCGTGTCAGCCCCAAGTCACAAGCTTTGGACCATCAGCTATAAAACTGACTGTGGCTCACAGGCCAGGCTGTTGGTGGGCTTGTCCATCGCGGCTCAGCAAATGGTCTGGAAGCTCAGGGGCTGAGAACGAAAGGCTATGGATGTCTTTCTCCATGGTGTGGACTGGATCCTGGGTGGGGCACATGGGGGGCCCTCTCTCTCTGCTTCATGACATCTGGGATCTGCCCTGCAGTGACTGCCAATGGGCAGGAAGAGCTCCATGCGCCCCTCACCATGAGCTCAGGCTTAGACTGCCCGGGGCTCCCAGGACCACAGGAGGTGGGTGCTGGAACCGCCCCTCCTCCAAGCTCTACTGTCCACGCAGTCACAGGACCACCTGGGGGCAGCCCAGGGACAGACCCCACCTCTCATTGGGACAAGTGTCCAAGATTTGGTTGCTACTTTCAATCCACCACCAGTATTATTCCCATTTTATAGACGAGGAAACAAAGGCTCAAGAAGCCAAACGATTTCTGTCTTATAAGAAACAGAGCTGAGGCCGGAAGGGATGATGAACCCCAAGCCTGCTCTTCCCAGGATATAGCCCAACTCCCTCATCCTGCAGACCTGATTCAAGATGGGACTTGGTGAGTGGCTGACAGCTCTCCACAGGGTTTGCAATAAAGCGGAGCAAATCATTCTGCTACCATCCTTTATACTGTGTATTACTCCCCGAAGAGGCCCCTTCTGTCTGGTAAACAGCTGCAGAATCTACAATTTCCATTCTGTTTGAGAGGTTGTTCAAGGTAAAAGAGGTGGAAAAAATACCGAGAGGTAAAATCACCAATTTAGATGAGCGCTACCTGGCCCAGAGTAGGTTTCTACCCTCAGAGGAGGGAAATGTATTTACATTTACGAGAGGAGCCGGGTCCAATGGGAACCTCGTGTTATTATTAGACTTCCTCTTGAGAAGGATTTGTAAATGAAAACGTAACTTGCTATTTTAGTATTTTGTTTTTCAGGGAAGAAAAACCCTTTGCAAAAACAAATTTAAAAGGAAAAACTTATCCATTTAGAGCACTTGTTTATTTTCTTATTTGCCAGGCTAAATCCATCTTCTTTCATCTCTGATTTCACTGGGGACTGGGGAGGATGAGGGCTTTTCTTCCTTTTTTCTGAATCTGAAAGGACTCTTCAAATACTAGCAGGATTGAATCCTTTGGCATCCACGGCCCTTCTGCTTGCCTGGCAGCAAGCAGCGCCGCTCAGCGGGCAGCAGCGCCGCTCAGCGGGCAGACAGGGAAGGGCAGGCCGGGGGGGTTGGGGGACCTGGCGGGGTGGATGTGGCCACGGCCCCTCTGTGAAACTTTTCTCATTTTTTAGTGAGCGCCCTACCGTAGTGCTGCTATTCTATCTCCTTAGCTACCGAAAATCTCGAGAAAACAGGTCTTTCAGCTGCTTTTGCAATCCCAGTGCAACTGTGGGCTTGACATCTCCACGTTTGAGTGAAATCTCCTATGGTACATATTTTATGAGTACTTTCTTAGCTTCTCTGTCAATATGTATTAACTGTTCATCACGCAAGTAGCTGGAAGTTGTATTTAAGAGAGAGATGTGTTCCTGAAGATTTTCAAACACAATTCAAACTTTGGCTAGTTGTAGGCAGATCTCAGGAAGTTGTGTGGGCTCATTGGTGCCCTCTGTTCCTGGAAGGGCCAGGCGGCCTCTCCCTCTCCACGGGCTGCCAGCTTCCTAGCTTTACCAGCAGTGCTCCTGGGCCGGACTGACCCTGGCTTAGGCCTTCACTGGGCAGGTCACCTGCCTGAGAAGGTAACCACGCCTACCTGGACAGGTGCGCTTTTCCAGGTCCCTCCTTCTGTTCTGTTCCTCCCCCTTGGCCGCCCCGACCACCACCCCCGCTGCATGTAGCGTCCCCTCCACATTGGTTTATTTAGCGTGTCTCTGCTCCCGGATCACACCTGCCCCCTCCCCGGGGGCGGGGTACAACCTGGAGCATCCACTCCACAAAGATTTGTTGAGTGAATGCCTCAAGAGCAAACAGGATAAACCCAAGTGGCATCTGCTTCTTCCCGACACCATCACGTTGAGGGCTTCTGGAGGAATTTTTCACTTGGAAGATGCATGTTATTTAAAAAAAAAATTTCATAGAAAAAAGTCAAGTGTTAATATTTTAAATTATATTATTTCAAATTTCTTAATTGACATTTGCACAAAATATAGCCACATGAATATATTCTCCTTGCAAGAGAGTTAAACTATTATAATTTAAGGCTAAAGTCCTTTTTACAAATACACCTATGGGATGTGGTATTAAAAAGAGACTTTTCACAGGGTGGAACTAGGTCATCTCCAAGCAGTCCAACAAAATACAGAGTAGGACTCCACGAAGCCAAGTCAGTAGGTGGTTTTATTCCCTTTTATTCAAAGGGAACAAGGGACTTCCCTGGTGGTCAGTGGTTAAGACACCGAGCTTCCAATGCAGGGGGAACAGGTGCAATCTCTGATTAGGGAACTAAGATACTTCATGCCACGCTGTGCAGCAGTTTCTTCTCCGTCTTGAGTGATGCTCATCAAGAGGACTGTGCTGGTTCAAGCACCTGCGAAAGTGACTTATATTGGACATCAATACTGTATATCGTCCCAGCTCTACTGCACTCAGAGCTCTTGGGCTGCACTGCATAACTTACCTACAACATAGTGAGGGCATCGCTTTTCTGTGAAAAGTTCAGTAAGAAAGCAAAACCGAATTTGATCCTGTCATCCAATGTCATCATCTCTTTTGTTTGGGTACTTCCAGGTTGTAAAAGTACGTGCAGGTAGTGCCACCTGGTGTTCTTAGGCGGAACTGCAGGACACAGAGCCCACAGGCCTCTGACTGCAGAACCTGAGAGAGACGGGGGAGAGAGCCACTTGACAGCCCGCTTCAATCAAACCTAGTAAACTCTCAAGCCCAACTTTCAAATTATTAGTGAAATTTCAAAAAAGCCCCATATGTAGTAAAGTGCACTGTGATTTTTTTCTTTAAAAACATTTGGAAATCTATAATCCGTCCATGCACCTAAATGGGCGTAATGTGAGTTATTATTAATACAATAGTTGACCCTTAAACAACATGGGATGAATTGTGTGGGTCCACTTATATGCTGGAACCACCGTGAGTCGTGGGTCGGCAGCTGGTTTGCTAGTATTTCTGCGAAACCCTCGCCCCCGACCTTCAACCGGCGCGCACTGATGAGCATCAGCCCGTGGTTACCCAGCAGTGACCCGGACGGACAGTCGGGTTTGCAGATTGACTGACAAACGTTTGGCCCAGATGTAGGACGAATGATCCAGAATGTTCCGGCCGAAGAAGGAAAGGAACAGATCGCAACGCCCACGCGCATTCTTGGGAGAGGGAGGTGAGGTCCACGGGCATGGGGTCCGGCCTCTTGCACTCCCTGCAGACCTGCCGTGGTTAGAACCGCACCTGATACATAACAGGTGCTCAACACACCTGAGCTCAACCCCGGCAAGAGATGCACGAACCTCCTCTACCCACTGCGCCTGCGCAGGAGCCACGCGTGCGACCATTCCGCGCGCTCTGCGCCTGCACAACGTCTGCCTGCATAGCGCCTACGTGGCTTCCGGGTCGCTTCGCTGCGCTAGGTTTGAGCCCTGTGAGCCCCGGTAGTACGGCGGCGGCGCCGTCCCGGCCTCCTCCTCGGCGTTCCCACGCCCACTCGGCGGGCTCTCGGCCTCCACGTCAGGGCCGCGCCGCGGAGATGGCGGCTCAGAAGATAAACGAGGGGCTGGAACACCTGGCCAAAGCAGAGAAATAGTGAGTGAGGGGCCCAGCGCGGCCTTGGGCGAGCGCCGGGGTCGGCGCCTCCTAGGCCAGTCTGAGTCAGCACCAGGTGGGGGGCGCTGCCGCGGGGGCGGAGCCGGGCGGACGGGGTGGGGCCGCCGCGCCCCGGAAGCGCTGCCTTCCGCCGCCGGAAGTGGGCGTGCCTCGGGCAGTGGGGGCGCTGCCGGGTCCGAGCGCATCTCTGTATCTTCGCGCAGGTGCTCCTGGTTCCTGGCTCTTTGGGCAGCTACCTGGCCCAACTATGTTTTAAAATCTCTAGCTTTTCCCAAGTGTAGCAACAAGATGACTTAACGGATGTGTCTTGTCTTTGGTGGAATTTTAAAAGTTCTGGTGGACAATGGGGCTTCCCAGGTGACTCAGTGGTAAAGAATCCATCTGACAGAGCTGGAGACGCGGTTTCCACCCCTGGGTCAGGAACCCTGGAGAAGGGAATGGCAACCCACTCCGGTATTCTTGCCTGGAGAATCCCAACGACAGAGGAGCCTGGCCGGCTACAGTCCATGGGGTCACAGAGAGTCGGACATGACTGAGTGCGCGCGAGCGCACACACACACACGGTGGAAAATATAATGACTTCGGGGTAGGGATGGGGATTAGAATTTTGCTTTATTGCGATGCTTTCTCAATTTTGTGGATTAGAGTAGACAAGCTGCATTTTAACCGTTTTGTTTTTCTTAGCTTGAGAGTTGTTTACAAATTTGAACCTTACAGTAGAGTTACACAAACATAAACTTTAATTGGCCAAATTAAAAGGAACACAAGAAAGGCTGAACGTCTGCAGGCTATAGGGGCTTCCCCCTCTCTCAGTTAAGGTGCTCCCCCCTGATTCCTTGGCTTTCACTAACTGAATTCAGAATTTAAGATGGTGTTTTATTTAGCAATTCTTATGCACACCCAGTGTTCTTGCCTAGAGAATCCCAGGGACGGGAGAGCCTGGTGGGCTGCCACCTGTGGGGTCGCACAGAGTCGGACACGACTGAAGCGACTTAGCAGCAGCAGCAGCAGCATGCATACCTAAATTTGACAGTCACGGGGTTAGTTTAAGCTGTAAGTCTGAAGTTACAGAAAGCATCACGGAAAGGACACAGAGATGTGGGCTCAGGATCGATTGGCCTGTGGTCCTGGAGAGCAGCTGCTCTTGTTCTCCGGTCCCGCTCTCCTCCCCGTGTTGCCCTGCCCTCTGGTTGCCCTTCCTGTCCACTGCAGCTCATTGCAGCCTTCCTGCTGCCGCGCTCTGTCCCTCTAAGGGTTTGTCTTTCTGGCCTCGCTCTGCAGTCTCCTTGGAGGATCTTAACTGGGCGCTGGTGTGGCCTGTGTTGATGGCTCAGGTTATCTGTGCCTCTCCTGAGCTGCAGTCTCAGGAATCCAGCTGCTCACTGCAGTGCCTCGACTGTCCCAGGCTTTAGTGCACCTCAGGGCTTGTTACACCCTGGATGCTGCTGATGCTACCCTGTTTCCGGTTCAGCAGGGCTGGGGGAGGCTTAACAATTCATACATTTCTAGCGAGCTAGCAGCAAATACTGGCACTGCTCGTCTGGGGACCAGGCAGTGATTACCTCAACTTTCCTTGGATGTTATGTAGACATTTCAGAAGGGGGAGACCATGTCTGTGACAGTGGGAGGGAAAGTGATGAAGTGTGTAGTTACCAGGAACTTTGGATGGAGGTAGACTAATGGGGACTTTCCAGTTGATGCTTCCCCTCCCTCCCTATTTACAGACCTACAAGGTCCTTACAAGCAGGGTTCTGACTTAAGAATGTGGTGGATAACTTCTGTTAACTGTATCTTCCTTTCATTTAGCCTGAAAACTGGTTTTTTGAAATGGAAGCCGGATTATGACAGCGCCGCTTCTGAGTATGGAAAAGCAGGTATCTGTGACAGTTGTCCTGCCTCCTGCAGTGTGTTATGTTGATCTCAGCATAATTCTCACTCTTAGTGCTTCCTGTAGCGTCTTAGTTGTTAGAAAAAACAACCGAAGACCTGCCCAGACCCTGTGCTTTTCTAGGTTCTGTTTGCAGGTGTCTTGAGTGCCAAGTTGCAAACCCGGCTGCGTCCCTCTCCCATGAGGGCAGACTGTGGGATGGGCGCAGCTGTGGGCTTTTAGCATCATTAGCGTGTTCTTGAAGTGCAGTCAGTTCATACTATATACTTCCAGGAGTTGTCATACTTTTCTCCCAGCTGTTTCTGAATAAAGACTTTTTTGGTTCACTTTGTAAAGCATGTAAGCCTCATTCTCAGCAGTTGTTTGTGCACAGCGCGTGTTAGACTCTAGTTCTTTACAGCCTTGCTCAGAGATGTGCTGATAGTTTTTCATCCAACGTTAAGTTTATAGGCATATTTTAATATCTTTGTTTGCATATAAGATAAAAGCAGTCTGAAATTTCCAACAGAAAGAGAACTTATTACAAATTCAGCATTTTCAGTTATGGAATGACAGCTTTCAGCGTATCTGTGATGATTTTGGACATAAAGCATAGTATGATTTTGAAATAGGCTGAACACGTTTTATTGTGTGCTTCTGCGGTGGTTGTGATCACATGTGTTAGCCTTGGGTAGAAATCACCTAAGAAATCTGCTTTTAGCAGACTTTAGTTTTAGTATATCACCAGGAATAAAGAAGTCAAAAAAATTGAAACTAATAGGCACAATGTAGGATATAGTTTCTAGAGAATAATTATTAAAATAATTACAGGTTCACATTTTACATGGGTTTTATGGACGCTTCATACAAGAATGTTTTTGTAACCGGAGAGCATGACATTTTGCAGATCTCCTCCATGAGGGAAATTTAACATGAAACTGTTGTATATGCATCTGAGACCATTTCTGCTTTCAGAAATAAGTACTTCCAAGTCAGATTTTCCCGTTAAAACATTCTTTGTTTGTTTTCTTTAAGGGATTATGCAAGATACATTTCATCAGTAAAGTTTTATGACAGCAAAATGTAGAAATTCAGGGATAAAATAGTTTATTGTTTGTTTATTTTCAGCATTTTAAGATAATTTTAAGAGTGTTTTTAGCAAGTAATATTTTCTTAAAGCAGTATACTTTTCACTTATTTGTAAGCAACACTTCATGAGCTTTCCAAAGTCTACAAAATAGTAATTAAAGATTGTGCTAAAAAAGATTATAAAAATATTGAGTGTGCTTATTGGACTTCAGTTTCAAAATAATTTAAATAGAATAAACTATAACTGAGTACCGTTTCTGTTGTAAACTGTGAAACTGGTGAGGAAAGGAGCTGTCTTTGTGACGACGCCTGTTTGCATTGTTGCTCGATTGATGTGATCTAAGTTCTTCAAAGTGTACGTGCTGGTGTTAGAAAGAGTTAAAAAAAAACTTTTGAAAATACTTGTAGATTATTGATAACCAAAAAAGTTATAAGAAAATGGTGTCGAAAAAAGTAGTATTTATAATTTTATGAAATTTCCTAAGTATTTGATTAAGTGTTAAGTTTATTTTCTAATACCTTACATATCATGCAGATTTCAGTAGTGATTCATTTGAGGGTTTTTTTTAAATGATGGAAATAGAAAATCTGTTTTTATTTTCCTGTGTTTCAGCTGTTGCTTTTAAGAATGCCAAACAGTTTGAGCAAGCAAAAGACGCCTGCCTGAAGGAAGCTGTGGCCCATGAGAACAACAGGGCGTATCTTTTCAACCTTTGGAAATGGTTATGAGATTGCTGCCTGTGGGGTACAGTGCTGTTAGCTTAGAAGCCTTTTAGAACAACTCTGCATGTCTGAACTCTGAAGGTGATTTATGGAGACTTGATCGTGATCCACACTGCTTTGCAGAGCTGCCTTGGAGAGTTCATTGATTCTGGATTTGCTCGATGATGGTTTTAACTTGGGATGAAACGAGGGGGATGCAAGAGACAGGTGCTGAAAAGTGAAGAGGTGGTGCAGGTCGACAGAGAGGCCGCTGTGTAACTATTTTCAGAGGATGGTCTTCCTAAAAAAAAATTTGAAAGAAAGTTTTTAAGTAGTTGAAAACAAATTTTCCTGAGGTATTTTATAATCTTATTGACTAAAAAATGTTTGCTTTACCTCACGTGCAGATTACGGTTATAGTAATCTTGCATTTTTAGTAAAACATCAGATTAATGCATAATAGAAGTAGCTTAAAAACCTGTGTGGTGTTTTGTCAGTGTTTTTGTCAATTGCATAGTTTTTAGTAGACATCCTCAGGCATTAAATGATCTCTACCTGGTTGACTCTGGGAGATGGTGATGGACAGGGAGGCCTGGTGTGCTGCGATTCATAGGGCTGCAAAGAGTCGGACACGACTGAGCTACTGAACTGACTGAAACTGACTTACCTGGTTTGTGGAGTTTGCCTTTTTGAACAGATTGGGGCAGTGATTTAGTTAGCCTTGCTTTTTAAAATAATGGATCTTTAGAAACTTTTTTTTTTTTCCCTTAATTGTGACTTTATTACATCTATTCAGCCTTTTTCACGCTGCCAAGTAAGTAAATTTCTTCTATGTGTTCATGTATTTGTAGGTTATTATGTTTTAAGTGTTGCTGCTTTCCCTTAGGTCAGTAAATTTTTCCTAGTTATAAGCCCAGAAAAAGTGAATTCATGTGTACTGCTGTAAATAAAATAGTGCTTTACATTTGTTTCAGTCTTCACCTGAACCTTAAAAAAGAAGTCACTCCTCACTAAGATATTCAGTGTTTAAATCACCATCATATTTTTAGGACCATTTTGTTTAGTAACCTGTGAAAAAACAAGTGAGTTAGAAACCCTGTTTTTCCCCTTTGTTAATATAGCTACTGGTGCCTGTTCAGAGAAGCGGAAAATTTTCTTTTGCTTCTGAGGAGAAAAAAATATTTGTTTCAAAACTTGGATTTAGGTTTGTCAGGTAGAAAGTCAGTTAGCTTCTGTGAGCTTTACTTAATTTTGCATTGGCAAAGAGAAGTCTCTTTACCTTAGATGCCTGCTGTTTCTAAGGTATTCTTGCCCACATAGATAAATGGAAGAAAAATTTCGTTGTGTCATAACAAGGGCCTAAAGTAAGTATGTATTGCCTGAGCCAGTTTAAACTGATGCAACTTCTCGTGTCTGGTAGGAGGTTTCTCCTCCCATCAGGATCTCATCTGAGAACTTGTATTCTCTCTGCAGAGCATACGAGCAAGCCGGCATGATGCTGAAGGTCAGTGACGTTGGGGCACATCTGCCCTGTAGGTAAAATGAGTTATGGTTTGTAGTCTTAAGGACAAGACCAGCAAGTGTGATATCCTCAAGGATTTGTCAGCTTAGTGAAAGATGAATGGGCAGGTTTGAAAACAAGCCCTGCAAGGTCAGCATGGAGACGCAGTTCGTCAGCCTAGAGTAGATAACACCTGTAAACTTTACAGCTCACTTTTTCATGATTTTTTCCAGTTTTTAAAAAAGGTTTGGATTGGGGATGCTAGATGTATGGCTCACGTGATGCTGAGACTTAGTTTATTAGTAAGATACATAGAGTTACTCTGTTGACGGCACTCAGAGTAAGGGTTGCAAGCGCAAGTGCACACAGGGGTATGGCTGAAATGGAGGAGGCAGGCCTGGACGTGCCGGGGGTGGGGAGAAATGCAGCTTCCAGGAGTGGGTAGGTCCCCACAGCTGCCTCTCTGCCCCGCTCGCCAGTGCCGTGTGGGGGCATGAGCCTGCTGATGCTTTTGATATTTTAATATATGAAGCCACCAAAAGACCTTCTGTGGGCGTGTCTGATTATGAGATGCAGATGGTTAAAGCGCAGTGACCTTGGAAATGAGACCCAGCCCTTGGGCTCCTGGTTTGCGGCCTGGTTCGCACAGGCCTTGTGTGTAGCAGGCACTCCTGAGTATTCCAGGAACTGTAGCTGCTCAGGAAACACTGAAGAGCAAGTGGGCTTCTCCTATTTGTGTAGTTTCTCTGAAACCCCGTGAAGGACTGGGCTCTGCAGGATCAATTGGTGTGTTTCTGGTTTGGCTGAAGGAAGCCTGATGGGGAGAGTGACCTTGCAAAGGCGTTTCATTTTCAGTCTGTGTATTGTGTCGTGTTTTGGGTCTTTTGCCTTCTCCAGTTTCAGATTGTTAACTCTGTATTTTTTAATTCATGCATTTACTGCTTTGTGCCCTATTGTTTTCCTAAAGGAGATGCAGAAACTCCCAGAGGCTGTTCACCTGATCGAGAAGGCCAGCATGATGTACCTGGAGAACGGCACCCCAGACACGGCCGCCATGGCCCTGGAGCGGGCCGGGAAGTGAGTGTGGACGGGGCTCCGCCTGGGAGTCTTTTTGTTTTGATAAAAGTCCGGTGAAAACAAGTTTTCTGTTTCATGTATAAGTCAGGTATTCTTGTTTCATTTAGGCTGATAGAGAATGTAGATCCAGAAAAGGCTGTGCAGTTATATCAGCAGACAGCCAATGTGTTTGAAGTAAGTGAATTTGTTTTCTCTAAGTAGACTTAGACCGTTTAGTTTCATGAGAAACCCAGCGGCTACTTTGAAAGCTCACAAGTGAACTCTTTTTCTGTGAGCAGTGAGATGGGTTCTAGTGGCTTTGGTGTCACTGCTCCCACTTCCCCCAACCCTGTCCCTCCCCCATCCCCTCCCCCCATCCAGTGCGGTTACTTTTTAATCAGATGATTGTTGGGGGAGGAGAAAAATTCCTGCCTTAAAGCCATCCACACTCTCTTCTCTTGGATCCACAGAATGAAGAGCGCCTGCGGCAGGCTGTTGAACTCCTGGGGAAAGCCTCCCGGCTGCTGGTGCGTGGGCGCAGGTACGTCTCACACTACTGTGCTCCTGTGACCTGTGACCTTGAGGCCATGTTTAGGCAAGGGCTTGTTGATCGTTAGGGTGCAGCCTGGGGCGCACCAGGCCCATAATACAGCAGCACCTTGGGTTAAACATGGAAAGACCTGCTGCTGCTCTAAGACCTGGCTCGGCTGCTCTAGAGATGGCTGTCTGGTCTGTTACCTGGGGAGGGGAAGTCGCGATGTCTCTGGGAATAAGTATCTGTAGCGCTCACCCAGGAACGTGGACAGAGTCCCGACAGCCAGACAGTGTCATCACACAGGTTGTTTACCATTTTATCCTTCAGACTTAGGACCCACACACAGCATGAGTAGCTGGATCCCAGATAACTAGGATCCTGTGGAATTTCCCTGTTTTTACTTCACTGCAGTTTAAGCTTAGTAACCTATCTCCATTATTAATAAAGCTGTGCAGAGGAGAATGTGTGTGAGTGGACAGGAGAAGGTGACTGTTGAGGATCGTGGTGTCGAGGAGGACATTTGCTCACCGCTCCCTGGCTGCCCACTCTGTTCCCCCACCCCATCACTGCTTGTTTTGGGCCCCAGGGGCTGTCAGGGCCTGACGAGGCTGGGGTGGGCGTTTGAGGATGTGGACACGGTGGGGGTCGTCCTTGCAGCAGCCAGTGCTCCTGGGGCGTCTGCATGGACTTCCAGGGAAGGAGAGGGCTCTGTGATGGTGGAGTCAGGCCTGGTCTCTCCAGGGCTTCTCACAGCAGCTCACAGAGCAGTTAGTTGAATCTGATGGATGCTCATTATTGGATGGTCCTTACCAGACCCAACTCCCATATGAAGCAGCCTGTCCTGAAGTCCTCTTGCTCTGTCTGCTGGGGGTCGGGGAGGGCAAGTCAGATGCAGTAGTCACACCGACTTCATGGAGCTCTCGGAGGGCGCGGGGCGGTGGCTAACAGAGCCTGATGCCACCTTCATTTCTCTAGAACCTGTGACGTCAGACACGTCACACCATGGTCTCTGCTGTGGGGCACTTAGACCTGCCTTGTTCAGCATTTCTTGTTTTGTCTTCAGGTTTGATGAGGCGGCACTCTCTATTCAGAAAGAGAAAAACATTTATAAGGAAATTGAGAATTATCCAACTTGTTATAAGGTATGCTTTCAAAGTGCTTAGTTTTGGCTTTTCCTTGGATCATATTGGTGTAACTGTGCCTGAGACCGTGTTCTATGAACATTTGTTAATTTTTTTAAATAATACCTTCTGGACCTCTGTTTTCGGCTGAGATGGAGTAATCCTACTGTTGCCTCTCTCCTGCTGGTCAGCAGCCAGCACTGCTGGGCAGGGCACAGGAGACAGTGCCCTGAGGACTCTGAGCATTGAGCGGGTGGGAAGACTTCTGACTTCATGTCCCCTCTGCCTCTTAGCTTCGAGAGAGGCACCCCCCCATCTTCTAACCAGAGGGTCTGGGGAAGAGGCCCCTGTAGAAACCCTGTCTCTACAGTGGGAGGAGCTAGGAAAAGGGGCCCAGAGAGGAGGGCTGCAGGAGGGGGCTCCCGAGTGTGTGTGCATGTGTGTTTCGGGGGGTCGCCAGGCCCAGAGCAGAGGGGCTGAACTAAGACCAGAGCCACTGCCCAGGAAGCAGACTGAATGTGTGGCCTGAGCCTGGGATGGTGGGCGGGTCGGTGCAGGGGCCACAGGCCGGTGACTGGACAGAGGGAGTCAGGAAGACGTGATGGTTGTCAGAGACGAGACCCAGGTGTTGGCTCAGCAGATCTAGACCGTGAAGTGGCTGTGACAGCTGCTCCACGCAACCAAGGGCAGCACTGGTGGAGCTGTAGATAGAGGGACTGTTTTTTTTTTTTAATAGAAACTATAAATGAATGAAATGAGAGTTTTAAAGCTGAAACAGCGAGGTCCAAAACCCAGTAGCGGATGGGCTTCATCTGAAAATGGAGATGAACGTCAGATGCAAACCAAGTCACATTGCAGGTGTCATGGAATCGGCTTTGGCATGGATGTGAACCTGCCCTAACCCCCCCTTTTGTTTCAGAAAACGATCGCCCAGGTCTTGGTGCACCTCCACAGAAACGACTACGTGGCAGCTGAGCGCTGTGTCCGCGAGAGCTACAGGTGAGGCCCGGCCGTGCGCCCTGCTGCCCAGCTCTGCTGGCGCGGGTGGCCCTGCCCTCAGAGGCGGGGCTTTTGTTTTCCGTGAAGTTCAGCACAGGGCGAGGACATGGCGAGCCTTTCAGCTTTTGCAGCAGGGTTTTTATGAGTTGGGTTCTTTGCTGTGTTTTTCTCCTGGCGCTTCTGTGGAAGTGAGTGAGTTGAGTAATTTTGTGATGTTTGCCATATAAGAAAAAAAGAGAAAGTCCTCAGGTGTATGATTCAGGAAGGTCAGGATAAGGGGTTTTCTCACAGGTGATGTGAGCAGCCTGAGGCCAGGCCCCCTGACACCTGGGCCCCAGGTCCTCTGCTGGTAACCATGCTGGGCATGACCTGTGCTCGTATGTGATCAGACCTGTGCGCAGGGGTGGGTGTGCGGGGCCCACACCCATGTGTATGTCCTGGCAGCATCCCCGGCTTCAATGGCAGCGAGGACTGCGCTGCCCTGGAGCAGCTCCTGGAGGGCTACGACCAGCAAGACCAGGACCAGGTGGCCGAGGTGTGCAACTCGCCGCTGTTCAAGTACATGGACAATGATGTGAGTGCCCACCCCGCCCCCTGCCCTGGCCTCCGCCCCCTCCCCTGAGGCCGACACTTAGAGAGGAAGCTCACAGGGTGCACGTTGAGCAGGTATCCTGTGGTGACACCCCCCGCTCCGTCTGCGGGTCCCTCTCCAGGTCACTGAGTTTCTGTCAGGCTCATGGGGTCTTGGGGCCCCTCAGGCAGTGGCCACACTGGTCAAGCCCCCACCCTGCAGCCCAGCGGTGTTGGGTTTTATGGCGGTGTTTCCCTCCGAGTGGTGTCCAGGTTTTCAGGGGGCAGAGACCAGGCCTTGGCACACAGGTGAGAGCCGTGGTATCGAAGGTCAGGCCCGGACGTCTAGTCTGAGCTGCACTTTGTCATTGACAGTATGCAAAGCTGGGCCTGAGCCTGGTGGTCCCAGGAGGCGGCGTCAAGAAGAAGGCAGCAGCTCCCCCACAGGCCAAGCCCGAAGGCACCGCTGCCCCCGCCGCTGAGGATGAGGAGGACGAGTACGCAGGGGGGCTGTGCTAGGCTCGGCCCTGCCGGCATGACTCACCCCCAGACTCCGCGGAGGGCGGCCGGACTCACGGTGTCCTGGCTCTGATGCTGTAAGACAAGTCTCGTTCCTGGTTCCCGGACCACTGCTCTGCCCGGTGCCTGGAAGCATTTCCTTTCTTTCCCTGACAAGAGCTCTTCTCAGACACCAGCAGGAATTAACAGAGAAACATCCCATCACGTCATACGATAGCTGATTTTAAAATTGGCAAACCCATTTCTCGACAGACTTGTTCTAAACAAAAGGGGTAACACGCATGGGCAGTCTTTTCTCTTGGGCTCGTGTCATTTGTTAGAAAAGTTGTTTGCATTTTATTTCATAATTGCTGCTAAAAGTGAAGTTTACTGGTTAAACAAAGTAATATTGTAAACATTTGTTTTCATAAGGAGATTTATGCCCCGTAATAATTAGAGACATTTAAGTTATTAAACCTTCAGATGGAGTGTGGGCCAGGAGGCTGTTCTGAGCCTTATGACATTACTTCTCCCAGAACAAAACGCACCTGGAGTGTCATGTGGGTGCCTGAACATTTTGACGGTGGCGTGTCCCAGGGGCCCTGTGCACATCTGCAGCTCTCCCTGGACCGTGGGCATTCCCTCCTAGAGCTCAGCGACAGGTCTCCTCACCCGCCAGCCTGTTGGCTGGCCTTAGTCCTGCAGACCTGTCCTCCCCCTGAGGGCCTCAGCTCAACGTGGAGGCGCTCTCCGTAAATCTCCTGTGTGTGGCTGAGAGAGCAGGACTGGCTTCACAGGCGGGGTGCTGGTATGCGGTTCCTTCCTGGCCTCTCCTGATAGGTTGTCTTCAAGGTGTTCTCTGCCTGAGCTCAGCCTTCTCTCCTGGTGGGAAGAAGCCCAGACCCTGCAGTGCAGCTGATGCCATCCACCTGGCCTCCTGGGCTCAGGTCTGCTGGCTTCCTGGGGACATGGAGGCAGTGTCACGGGAGGACAAGGTCACCCTGAGCTCTGGGAGAGTCCAGGGAGTGTCCTTGCAGGGTGGGTGGGCAGTAGATGAACTCTTTCTGGAAGGTCCGGGTGAGAACACTAACGAATGTCCTCCTCGAGTGCTCCCCCACCCCCCAACCTGGCACCCACGTGGTCTGTGGGCAGTGGCTCCTTCCAGTCCTTGTTTGGGGACACTGGTCTCAGTAGCATTTGTGCTCAGTGACGTGTTAATAGTGCACACTTGTCCTTGCTGCTGTGCCCTCCACATCCAGCCACCCTCCAGGAGTCACCTTAATGTGCATTTGAGCTCGTTCACAGCCATCTCAGCAGATTCGGCCACACCTAGAAGATGCTCTCAACTGCATTGTGTAGACTGTTATCCAGTGCAGCCTTGGAAGAAAGGCTTCACTTCTCCTGTTTTCCTTCATATTAATAGAACAAAAATGCGTACTGAGCCGGGGGGTCCTGCAGGGCTTGGGGGCTTGGGGAGTGGGCCTTGGAGGCTTGGGGAGTGGGCCTCCTAGTGCAGGGGGCTGGAACCCGGGCATCCCTGACTACCGCCACCCCACCCCCACGGGTTATGGTACATGCGGGGCAGGTGGCTGTTCCCGACATCAGGGTTCCTGCCTGGGGTCTGGCGAGAAGTGTCTCCTCTTCCTGCTCACAGAAGCTGTTCTCCTTGGGGGTGCTCAGGAGCAGGGAGTGGTGGTCACAGCAGGGAAAGGTGTCTGAGCTCATGTGGTCCCTTTCCTGGAGAGGGCCCACGTGCGCGTTCTCAGAGCCCAGCAGTCCTTGTGCTGTCCTGTGTGAGTGAAGCAGTCTGCAGAGTCTAATATATTGAACTTAACTGTACATATGCAGAGTGTGGTATTTGTGTATGAAACTGTGCTTTATTCCTGTTTTTTTCCAGCTTTGATGAATAATATTAAATGTTATGGAAATGCTGATTATTGCTTCTATGGGAAGATAATTACAAAAATAAAATCTGAAACCATGCAGGTGTGGTGGTTCTTTTTATTATATTTTATGCTTGACTTGTTTCCTTTTTCCAAAGATACATTGTCAGCTACTGCCAGGCGCCCAGCTGTCCCAGACAGCACATTGCTAGACAGCAGTGTTTGTTCTGGTAAGTCGTGCTCTTGGGGGTCCTGAGGCCCTACCTGGGGGTTACTGTGACCTCAGGGAGCTTTTCAGGGTGCCCGTCACCAGTGACTGTCAGACCGTGCTCTCTCGCCTCGGGGAGGTGGGAGCCTTCAGCACACTTCAGGATACCAGGAGAGTAGTTCTTTCATTAAGTGAGGAGGTAAGGAAGCCAAAGTGACAAGGTTGGCATTTAATACCTGGTGTGCACCCTGGTTACCTGTGGATTCACATGACATCACTCAGACGTTTCCTGAGTGCGACTGTGGAAGACCCCAATGTAATGCGCGCCCTGCCGTCCTGAGGGTGGGGGTCGGTGGGAGGATTTGGCCCCAGGACGGAAGTTGGGGCGAGATCCTGCAGGACACCTTGGGGGCGGGGGTAGCCACAGGTGAGTGAGCAGGGCAGGGAAAGTCCAGGGGAGATTGAGAGGTGGGGCCCCTCAGAGCCGAGGCTCCAGGCCCAATGCCTCCGCCAGGGCCCCATCACACTTCCACTTCGATTACAAAACACGAAGATGAAACTCTTAAAGAATTCCAGGTGACCCAGGGATGCCCTTCAGAGCACAGGCACCTCTGGACGCTGGCCCTGTGCCGCCACGAAGGTCGCCGACTCCAGACCCCGCCACGGGGCAGCGCGCACACCTGGGCTCAGGTGTGAACGGTGCCTCCTGTAGCAGCAGTTCTCCTGTTTGGACTTGCGACCTACCCCCGCCCCCTCGACCTACCCCTTCCCCCCTCCGTCCTGGGGCAGCTCCCCAGGGGCCTGGGGTCTAGTTCTGGGTTCACGGATGGGGGCCGGAGTTGATCCTTTCGCGCCGACGCTCCGGTGCCAGCCGGCCTCTAGGCTCTGGCCTGCCACTGCCGAGAAAACCGCGTTTCTCCTGCGGGTGCTGATCTAGCTTCTTACTGAGCTGGGGGGGGGGGGGGGGGAGGTTGGGGGGTGGTCCCCTTGGGGGCGGGGATAGACACAGAGTGGGAGGGGAGCAGAGAGTTAAGAGAAACCAGACTCAGTTTACAGCGGGAAGGCTGCTGCGGTGGGAGGGGCAGTAAGCAAGTGGCCATCGGCCCCCTACAGCGCCCCCACCCGTCCCAGACAGTGTGAGCCCTGAGGGGACTCGGGGTCGGGAGCACAGATGGTGCACGTCGGACGGATGGTCTCTGAGCCCGGGATCTCGAATCTTCCCACACACAAGGAAGCAGAGGTCTGGTCCTCTGGGTGTGTGCGAGTCACTCAGTTGTGTCCGACTCTGCCACCCCATGGACTGTAGCCCACCAGGCTCCTCTGTCCGTGGGGATTTTTCCAGGCAAGAATACTGGAGTGGGTTGCCAGTTCCTTCTCCAGGGAATCTTCCTGACCCAGGGATCGAACCCAGCGACCGAACCCAGGTCTCCTGCGGCTCCCGCACGGCAGGCGGGTCCTTTACCACTGAGCCACCTGGGAACCCCCCTGGTTTCCTTAACAGCAATCATTTGCTGTTCTGACTACCTGGTCTTTGTGGCAAATACCTCCCCAGCCCCAGCTAGCTATAACCTGGCTCCCCCACTCACTCCTCAGAGCAGACCCTCAAAGCTGCCTGAGGAGCCGCCTCTGGACTTGAAGTCCTCAGAAACTGGGCTGAATAAAATGTAACTCTCAGCTTTCAGGTTGTTCTTTTTCTTTTTCTTTCAGGGAACAGCCTTTATTTGTGGGCTGTCCCCTCTCTCTTTCCTTTCTGGCTTAATAACTTAGGTTCGTGAATCTGCCTGAAATACCTAGTTTCCTACGAGGACCTTGAGCATTTTTTGTCAGTGTCTTATGAACAGTGTCTTTTAAAATTAAAAAAAATTTAAATCAGTCGTAGAGCTGTGCAGGTCATGCAAGATTACAAGTCTAGCAGATCATCACTTTATGATTCCTGCACTTTTCACCTGAATTTGTGTGCTCTTCAGAATACAAGTGTATCAAATTCTTTATCTCATTTACTATATGTCACTTATAGACCTTACAATAATGACTGCTTTTCAAATATGTTCTACCCTATTCTTATTTGCACTCTAAAATGAAAATGTGAATAAGCCTTCAGAGAAGTGAAGTAAAGATGCTGATTTTAATAATAATGAAGGTTTGTTAAGGAAGGTCTCCGCTCAAGGGCTCAGCACCCGAGTTCCCCGGCCACCAGGTGGCGCTGTGGAGCGGGTTCAGGACCGCCTCACCGGGACCAGCTGCAGGGTCACACAGAACGGACCGCAGGATGGGCGACACTTGTCTAAACAGCTGATTGGACAAACACATGAGTGCGCGCACTCACAGACACAGGCTTTATTAACCTTGTTTGTTGTGTCTGTCTGCTCTTACTCTTCCTGCCCCACGTCACACCTGACGCTGACTGGTGGACAAGGACCAGCTGGGCCTCCGGGGTCTCCGCTCAGCTTTGACCTGGCCCACCTGCTACATCTCGGGGGGATTGGGGAGTGTTACTGGCATTGCAGTTCAGCCAGCTGCCTGTAGGTGCTGGTAGCGCCCCAGCACTGGGATGAATAAGCAATGTCCCCACTAGCGTGGGCACAGGGTGCTGTCCCTTGTCAGGAACCAAGACCGTCCCTCTGCCCCCACCCCCCAGCACCTCGTGATGTCAGAGTAGCAGCAGTCCCGCCTCCAAGCCTGCTGCCCCACGGTAGCCACATGGAACTGTTAAAGTAGACACAAAGGAAATAAAATTCATTTATTTCATTCATTATCACACCGTCACGTCTGAGATGCTGGGTGGCCCTGTGTGTCCCTGGCCACAGAAAGCCCCTTGGACAGCGCTGGTCTGGGTGCCTGGCGGGTGTCGGTGAGTTGGATGGGGTGGGGGAGACTCGCAGGAATCACACCCGGAGGACATTTCCACACCAGTTTGGCGGATACCAGGCAGCAGAGTCCAGGAGGTTCACGGAGAGCCTAGGCTGAGCTTTTAATTCCACGGCTCAGATCCCTCACTTCCAAAAGAAAACAGTGGTGCCTCCAGGAAACAGCAGAGGAGCCACTGGTGTCATCCAGCCAGTGGCAGGTGGGATGGGAGGCGTGACTGTGTGCACTTCTGGTGTTTCCTCTGGACCGGCTCAGTGCCCAGGGCTGAAACGCCCACATGTTTGCTGCCCACTGGCCCCTAGGTGCCCAGCCTGGCTACAGAGGGTGAGGGCATTTCCACCCTGGATGGAGCTCTGCTTCCCTCCCTGGGGTTTTGTTTTATGGAAATTATGTAATTTTCTGTTTTATGAAAATTATGTAATTTTCAGTGCTAAAAAAAAAGCACAGCGAGCAACCCCAAAAGTACAAAGAATAAAATAATTATCTTCAGTCTCATCTTCAGAAACAAGCATTTCCTCCATGACCATCACTCCAGGCCTCTGGACAAACTGGGAAAGGGACCAGCAGGTACGAATTCTCTACAGGACAGGCTTCTAGTTACTATTTGTAAATAAAAGTGTGACACTTAATCTTCATGGAATTTAGTGAGAGAGAAGGAAAGCTAAAAAATTTTTGAAATACAGATGTGTTTCTTAATAAGATATGTATTTCTAAAAGATCTCACATTTAAAATACATTGGATTGTTTATGCTTTCACATGTAACTATTTCAGCTTTTGACATTTTCTGTCAATTCCTTGCTCTGGAATATGGGAAAATTAGCACCACCCAGACCCTTTTTTCTTAATATTTTTCTGATTCTATTATTAATTTTCCATGTTTGAGGTTTGTAACACTGACATCTTCTTCTTTAACCACAATCCCTGTTTTTTTTAAGTCTGAAAAACTTACTCTTAAATTTATATTTAAATGCTTCAGAACTTACCACTACTAATTTTAAACCATCATTTTTCCTTTTTTTAAAAAAAAATGATTTTGACTCATCCCTTATTAACTAAACTTCTCTTTTTCCAAGAAAGGCTCATGGATTTCTTGAATTATTGCCTACATAGTGGCATTTGTGTCTTTTTACTTTATGTACAACTTGGCTAAGGTTGACACTTCAGGGTGACCATTCCCCTGGGTACCTACTGGATGGACCTGAACTTCTGCTAACGTGATGAATTACCATGACTTTTTCTGATGTTAAGCCCACTTGATCATGAATTTTTTTAGTGCACTGCTGAATTGGATTTGCTAAATTGTGCTAAAGATTTCTGTGTCTGAGCTTGTGAGGGCTGTCTTTCTCTAATTTTTTTTTCTTGAAGCATCTGTGATGATGTTGGAATCAGGGTAACATGGGCCTTGAATTGAGGATTCTTCTCTCCTCTACTTTCTAAGAGACTTTATGTAGGGATTGGCATTTCTTTTTAAATTTTTTGCCACAATTCACATGTGAATTCATCTTGCCTGGAGTTTTCTCTGGGAGAGTTTTCAATTATGAATTCAATTTATTAATTGGCATAGAACATTTCTGGGGGGGTTTGAAAATTTTATTTGAAGTCAGTTTTTGCAACCCTTATCTTAAAAGGATTTTTTCCATTTTGTGTAAGTTGTAAAATGACCTACATTTGTTCATAATATGTAACCTCTTTATCCTTTCAATGTCTGGAAAAGCTGGACCGATATCCCTTTTTGTGGTTCATTTCCTGGATCATTCTCATCAGGAGCCCACAGAGCAGTGCCAAGCCCACGCACCTTCCCTGTGGCCCTTGTGCCCCACCCCTGCCCCCAGCCTCAGTGTCTCTGCAGAGCCGACCTGAGCCTGGCGCTCACTCTGGCTGGACCCCAGTGTGGGCAGCAGCCCAGCCAGACTCCCACATGACTGCTGTCTGCAGGGCCCCTCTGCCCCTTCTGCATGGGGGTTTTGTTTTCAGGACACTGGCTGACACCACAGGGTCTCTTCTCATTTTTCTGGCTGTTTGATACTTTCTGATTCTTTGTTTTATTGGCGGGGGTAGTTGATATGCTTTCTGGGTTTCTTGCCCCAAGGGCGATACAGGGCAAAGGCTGCTTGTCATCAGTTGCTTCAGACACAGGGTAGTGCTGAGCAATGAACCATCTGCAAGGCTCATTAATATTTCACCACTTTGCATCAGCCCGGTGCCCCAGCAGCATCGCTTGTGACTGAGTAGAGCTCTGTGTGGCTCCCTGATGCATCCTTAGCGTTTCAGGAAGGCCTGGCCCTGGCTCACTCAGTGTATGTGCTGGCAGCCTCCGAGGGCAGGCTCCGGGCAGCCCCTCCGGGGTGGGGAGGGGCAGGCATGCAGCCTGGCCAAGCCATCAGCCAGCCAGTCAAAGGCACTGGAATCCAGAGAGTTATCCCAGAACTTTCCACAGCTCAACCCGCCTCTGTTCTCATAAAGTCTTCCTACGCGGAGATGGAACAACATGATGGATGTAAAATTTTCCCTGAAAGAAGCTTGCCATGATGGAGGTGGTACCAACAATCTAAACAGATGAACACATCAGAGAAAACAGCTAGGAGATGGAAACCAGTTTATTTGGTGGGATCTTGAGTGTCTACACTTGCACACCTGGAGGTCTGTGTCCTGGGAAGGAGTGAGGGCCTGGGTTGCGCGGGCACATTGGGGCAGGCCCAGCAGTCCAGGCATCGGGTCAGTCCAGGTGTTCCGGGCTCTGTACCAGATGGTGTCTGTCCCTGGTGGCCCAAGCACCCCCCAGGCCCTCCCTTCTCCTTTTGCACTTGTCTGGCCTCCAGATGCCATCCACCCTTCACAGAAGTTCAAGGCAACACACCCCTTTCCTTAGGGCTGCTCCTTTTAGGCTTCTCTCTAATGCAACTGTAGGGTTTTTTGCAAAATAATTTCCAGTCTAATCCAGTGGGGGTGGGGCAGCGGGGGTGTGATTTAGCCTGAGGTCTGAGAACCTCCTTGATGTTACTGAGCCCAGACCAAGTGAGGACTCACTGCCCCCTCTAGGGCAGAGCCCAGGTTGAGGGCCCCCAGCCACGCCACACTTAATATCATTTACTAGTGAGGCTGCGCAGACATTTCCAGTGGTAGGTTATGACTTTGGTTCCCAGCCTAGAGACGTCCCTTGTCAGCCATCAGTTTTACAAGGCTGCACAAATTCTTCAGTTTTCCCCATAAGCTTGACCTAGTTTTCCCATCAGGCATTTGACCAACACCTGAGAAAGTTAAGTGCTCAGGAAGCTGAGGGATGCGATGCGGGTATGGGCCTTCCTTCTCAGGGCTTTCATCTCTCAGTTGCTTTTGAAGCCTAGGGACAGGCATCCTGTCGTGGGGGTGGGGAGATGAAACGTTGGATCCAGGGTAGATGCTGGCTCGGCCGGAGGGCCAGCAGGGTTCACATTTACGCAGAGTCTTCCGCCTGGAATCAGGACCGCTCAGCTCTGCGGGCATCTCCAGAGCACCTCTAAGGACCAGGATGGGGAGGCTGAGTCCTCCAGCCTGGCTGATGTCAGCATCACCCGGAAGGTTTACACTTGATAGATCTTCATCCGCCGCCCCCAAGTCTGACTTGCGGCATCGTGTGAGGTCCAGAAGTCTGTCTTTTTTAACAGGAACTGCAGGCAATTCTGAAGATTACTCCACATCAGGGATCCGTGGCTTGGATGCCCTGTCTCCAAGTAGAGCTCCATGACATGAGCTGGGATGCCTCTCCCACCAGGCTGTGGCTCTTCGCTGAGTGAAGGTCACGGTCAGGGGCTGGGACTTTGCTCACCTGGCTGGATGGACAGGCTTCCCAGCCAGGCTGGGACCTGCGTGACTTCTCCAGCTTCACTCGAGCTTCTGCTCTGGGTTTTGGGGACACCCTTCATGCTTCTGAGACATGTGTTAGCTGTGCACAGCCAGACTGGCCGGGACTTGTGTGAAATGCTTTTGAAATTCGATCATTATGGGCACCCCTGTGGGTCTTACTGATTTTTGGACTATTTAAAAAAATGAGGCCCAATCGGAACCTTGGTGTGGAGTGGAATTCACACCTGAAGGAGCAGAAGTTCCTAAGACGCCTTGAGCCGCTTCCCTGAAGTGGCCCCTGTTCCTCCTGGGCAAAGAGTTGGGGACAGGTGAGAACACAGTTCTCTCTGTTACTTAGAAGGTGAGAGGATTTAATCCATGCTCTTTCATTCCTGGACTTTAAACTGATGTACTATTTTAACTTTCGTTTCTCCCTGGAAAAAATTGTGAAAGAGGCTGGCATCTAAAGCTGGGGTATTTCCATGTTAGTGTTTTGCTTTGATATCTCAATGTTGTCATCTTATTTCTCTGCAGAGCCTCACAGACATGACACGGGACAAAGTGCTGGGACCACAGTGTGTGATGGAATCAGAATAAGGGCTAGAAGTTTGGACTTAGGTGTGGTGTAGCGTACAAACCACTGAACTGATGGAGTTTCAGAGCCACTTCAGAGTCTTCTGGAGACAAAGTCTAGACTGACCAGTGGAGTCCCATGAGGATGCTGGTGTTGGAGGATGGGCTCGGGGCAGCTGGGGGTCTCCAGGCTGGCTTCCCCCGATCTAGTGGGACAGTCACAGTATGAAATACAGTGAAAGTCGCTCAGTCGTGTCTAACTCTTTGCAACCCCATGGACTATATGGTCCATGGAATTCTCCAGGCCAGAATACTGGAGCGGGCAGCCTTTCCCTTCTCCAGGGGATCTTTCCAACCCAGGGATCGAACCCAGGTCTCCCGCATTGCAGGCAGATTCTTTACTAGCTGAGCCACAAGAGGAAGCCACATGCTGGGCTAATCAGGGACTAATGACTGAACTAAGGGGTTTAAAGAAGAAGGACGGGGAGGCTCTTCTCTCCGCTTTCCTGCGTGGGTTTTTCCACAGGGAGGAACAGCATCACCGGAACATTCCAGGTCTCTCTCCACTTTCATATTCACGCCCCTCACTGAGCTTTTATCAACATTACAGGTGCCTTTTTTTATTGAAACCATTCTATAGAGCAGTTTGGGGTTCACAGCAGAGGTACGAGGAAGATACAGAGATTCCCAATAACCCTTGGCCCCACACATGCCGTTACCAACATCCCCCACCAGATGGGACACTTGTTATAAGTGAGGGCCCGACATAAACATGTCATTGTCACCCAAAGGCCACACATAGTTCACATTACAGTTCGCTCTCAGCATGGGACGTTCTATGGGTCTGGACAAATTTCTAACAGGTATCCATCTGCCTGGTATCATACAGTATATTCACTGTCCTACAAATCCTCTGTGCTCCGCCTGTTCACCCCTCCCTCCTCCTCAACCCGACAACCACCAATTGTCTTACTGTCCCTACAGTTCTGCCTTTTCCAGAACATCATACAGTTGGAAGCACATGGTATGTAGCCTTTTTCAAGACATCATATAGTTGGAAGCCCACAGTGTGTAGCCTTTTCAGATTGTCTTCTTTCACTGAGTAAAATGCGTGTACATTCCCTTCATGTATTTTCATGTCCCGAGAGCTCATTTCTTTTTAGTGCTGAATAACAATATTCTATCATCTAGGTTCTAACCTAGTGTATTTATCTGATCATCTACCAAAGGGCACCTTGGCTGCTTCTGAGATTTTGGCAATTGTGAATAAAGCATCCAGATGCTGGACCTTCACTGGGCACCAGCTCACCAGCGCCACCAGGGCCAAGGCCAGCCTCACGGGCTCTCTGCCTGGTTCTCCCTCTTCACTGGCCAGGAGGGCCACTGCCCAGGTCCTTGGGGACACCCCTCTCCAAGATGTCTCCAGAGAACACATTCTAAAGGACACGCATCCATCATTTTCCGGGCAGGGCCTGGTGCTTATTTGTGGCTGGTTACAGCCTGCTGACCCCTTCTTGTTATCAGAGAATCCGGCTGAATGGGGTGGTGACAGGCTGGGCTGGGGTCCCAGGCAGCCACCTCCTTCTCTGGGTGAGTCCCCCTCCAACCCAGGCAGGACGGGGCCGTCTACATCTCTGTGTCCTTCTGCATCCTCCCTCCTCCACACCCGAGGCTGTTTCTTGAACAGTGGGACTTGTCTTCCATCCCGTTGTCCTTGACCTCTGTGCCTGTGAGAGGGAGTCCCTCTCCCCTCCTCCCTAAATGTGCTGTATGCTCTCTCTCCAGATCCCCCGCCGATGTCTCTAAAAGAAAGAATTCACAACTGGAACGTGCAGGAAGGCTGCTGAGGTCCCTGAGTGCTTGGCATTTATTGCTATGACGACAAGCATTTACCCTAAGTGGGGGGCTGGGGGCGGTAGGCTCCCGGTGTTCACAGCGGAGGTACAGGTCTGCACTGATTCTCTAGAAGACACTGGGCATCATTTGAACTCTGATATGTTTTAAAAGCTCTGTATTCACTGTAATGGTTTCCTCCTGGGAAGTTTATTTTTTTACCGGTCGTTTCTGCTTTTATTAATCCCCTTGAGCACCCACATGAGAAAACCGACAATACAACCAACCCACCAGAAGTGGGTTCTTAGCTCTGGGCACACAGCACAGAAAGGTCGCTTCTCCTATTTCATGCAACAAGGCAGAAGGAAGAGTATTCTTAAAGTGACTTTGCAGGATGTGCTTTATTCTAAGTAAGTCCCGAACCCAAACTACAGAGGGTTAATTATTTGGGACATATTCTAGTCCATTCAATGATTCTTCTCAGAAACTGTCCTTTAATATGGAATGAAAACTACATGTCAATCATCAATTTTTCATGCTACATTGTTATTTCATGAAGACGTTGTATGACCCATAATAATAATTTAAGAAAAGGCCGTTTGTTTATTTCCCCAAGCTCAATATACATATTTCTTTCATAATTATGAACTTAAAAAAACCCGTCTCAGATGTAAAAATGTGAATTGGAATATGTAAACTTGTTGAGAGACCTGAAAAATAGGGAAAAAAATGTCACATACTGGAAAAACCACTGCTGTGAGTCATGGAAACGGGAGGAAGCAAGGGTGAGGGGGGCAGAGAGGAGCTCAGACCTCAGTCAGCAAAGGTGACAGCGTCCAAGGACCCCACTTCCACCGGGCGGCATCTCTGTCTGTCTCCCGGGTCGGGGTTTTACAGGAAGCAGGAACTCTCTGGAACCAGAAGAGCCACCAGCTGGGCCTCGGCAACACGGCGTCCATGTCTTTATTTTGCTGCTTTTTTTTTTTTTTTCCTGAGAAGTCACTGGTGTTGAATGGAAAGATTTCGTATTACTCTTCAGTTAAGGTAAGGCAGTAAGTGTCACTAAGGTTATCTTTTTGCTTAGAATGAGGCTTATCCTTCCACTGGCGTCACCGTGGGTCACCGGCCCCTCCCTCCTTCCCTCTAGAAACCTGTGTAGGGGCTTCAGCCCCGACTCTGCTGCATATTCGGAGTGCAGGCCCCTGGCCCCTCCCCACAGCAGCGTCCCCTTTGCAGCCGAGCACCAGGCGTGGCGTTGCGATGACCTGGTATCTCCAGGAGGGCACCGTCCACCCAGGAGGTCTCTCCTTTCTCCTCCTGCTGTCCTGTGTCTCTAGAATGAGACCTGTCAGCGACTCCTCCACACAGTCAATCAGGACGCGAGATACCGTGGACTGACAGGCGAGCAGCCCCGACTTCAGAGGAACGGAATTAACACAAAGGATGTTTCAACAGCGCCTTGGCTCGCAGCTCTGGGGGCAAAAGGGAGCCCAGCCCTTCTGCTCCCGTCAGCACAGAGACTGTTTCTGCCGAACTGGAAACGCTTAGCTCGCAGGACAAGATTGTGCTTTTCTTTTTTTCTTTGGAAAATCCCCACGTTAACTCGGCTCGCGGTCTGTGGCCAGGGTGTCAGTTTGTTTTCTCCCTGGTCCATTTGATCATGGTTTCTGGCGACCGGTACAGGAATATTAATTTGGCATAGAGATCCTCCTCGAGCTCCAGCTCTCCGGTCTCCCGGACTAAAAAAATGTCTGTGCACAATTTCAGAATCCGATCCACGTTGGGAAGTTCTTCAAACATGATGGAGTGAGAAATCCCGCTGAAGAATTCCCGGACAAACTTCCCAATCACCAGCACCACGGAAGCATAGAGGCCCATGATACTAGGGAAAAAAAGATGAAGAAAAAGAGGTAGAAATAGTATTTGGCAGTTAAATATGGTTAACAGAAACACACGCACACGCACACACACACACACACACACACACACATACACACACACATGAGAAAACATAACAACACTTTCCCTCAAATGCCACAGAGGATGTGATAGACTTACCAAAGCTTAAATTATTCCACTTTGGTGAAAACATTGACTTTTTGGCTAATGAAAATGTAATGCATGCTCTCTTTCTTTTTTTAAATTACACAGTACAGAACTGTAGGACTTGAAAAATCAAAGTCCTTTGAAAGCTCACCTTCTGGAGACAAGCAGTGTTAATAGTTTCATGTATGAACTTCTGGTGGTTTTACTGCATACGTCATATGCATGAGCTATGCAGTGTGCATGCATGCTCAGTTGTATCCAACTTGTTGAGACCCCATGGACTACAGCCCTCCAGGCTCCTCTGTCCATGGGATTCTCCAGGCAAGAATACTGGAGAGGGTTGCCATTTCCTCCTCCAGGGGATCTTCCCCACCAAGGGATCGAACCAGTGTCTCTTGGTAGGCAGATTTTTTACCACTGAGCCAGCTGGGGAAGCTACATAATATACGTGGTAGAAATGCAATTGTATTATACACACTTTCTGTATCGAGAACTTTTTCTTGCCTTTCTCAGAGATTCGTGTTTATAATAAAATTCCGAAGAGACAATGATTTCTTAAGAGGCTCTTTCTAGGAAGTGGAAAACCTCAGTGTCCTGTGGGGGGTGCCTGTTAGAGGACTGAAGCATCAGAAGGCGGAGAAGTGCATCAGGCACATCCCAAATTGATTTCTGACTGACTCTCATCTGCTAAGGTCAGAAGGCAACATTAGCAGAAAAGAGAACTTGACCCCAATTTCTAGATTAAACCCCAAATTGCACCAAACTGTGTGGTAGCAGGAAGCAATAGTCAGAAAGCTGGAAATACGGCAAATATGGCTTTGGGTCCTGTGTTTGGTGGAAGGACCACCCAAGGCATTTTTTTACTTCTCTGGGACTCTGGTTCCTCATCTTTTAAAACTAAGTTCCCTGTGACAAACCATAATGGAAAAGAATATGAAAAAGAAATGCATATATCTGTATAACAGTCACCTTGCTGTATAGCAGCTATTAACACAACACTGTAAATCAACTATACTTCAATAAAATTTTAAAAATATAATATGAAGAGCCAAGGATCTGTGAATTCTAATAACACAGCTATAGAATCTGAGAATTCTAGGAAGATAAAAGACTTCTGTCCTCAGCCTGGTGGGGTGCAGAGGGGGCCTCTCATGACCATCGATTGCAAAACGGCTCCTTACCCGTAGCCGGCCAGGAACCCCAGGCTGGGGGGGCTGACCTTGTCGTTGAAGACCACCAGCTCCAGGGCCTGCGCTTCCTGGTTGTAGATTCTGTTCCCAGTCAAGTTGAGAACCCACCACTCACTGTTCGAGTTAGTCGCATTGTCTCTGGACAAAATGATGGTGATGTTCATGAAATTATTTTCTGGAGAAAAAGAAATATGAAATCTGGTTAGCAGGAGAGTTTAAGGATTTAATGCACTTAGCAGTTCCGGGATGGCACAAGCTGGTTGGTACCCATGGCACTGGGTTCCAGGATGAGGGCACAGGGGCATGTCAACTCTGTGAGGAAAAGGAGTGGTGGGCCTGGGTGGCATGGGGTCTCTCTTTTTCTCCAAGAGGCCAGTCCTGCTGCTATAGGGAGAAGGGAACCCCATCACTGGAGGATCTTTGCTGACAAGTCCCAACAACTAACTAGACATTTAAAAACCGCAATAACTGACTTGTGATGGAATCGACGGGCTCCTTCCTGTTAGCCCTGTTTATTGAGCATCTTCCAGGAAGAAGGTGCTGCAGGAGGGGCTCAGGGGTCACCCAATTGCACGCAGCCTGGTCCAGTGGGAAAGGCCACCTCTACAAGCCCAGTTTATGTGCACGTGGCAACCACCACAGCACCTGTACCAACAAGGTCTGTGAGCCTGGGGAGACCGCTTCTGGTCGGCTTCCCAGAGGAGGTGACTTCTGAGCTGAGTTTTGTTGGGTGAGAACTGTGATAGATGGAGCCTGACTACCAGCACTCAGTCACCCTCGGGCTGAATCACATCCATTTCTTGCCCTCCTTTTTTTTGTTGTTTGTTTTTATCATGGGGCCTTTGGCATTAACACTGTAGGAGGCAATTTTCTGCCAAAGATGTGGTTGCTAATAGAAGCAAGTAAATAGGTTCTAATAAATCTGTTAACCTGTCACCCAATATAGATTTCAGTCAATCACGTTCTATACCGATGAAGAAAGGAAGATGACGAACTTGCCCTGGGTGAGTAAGTGATCCCCTCTTGCTGGTGGATATAGCCTGGAGCCCTAGGCTTCTTGTCAACCGTGTCACATGAGAAAGAAACCTGGAAAGGAGCTTGAGAGAGGCTGCAAGGGCAAACTGTAGATGCTGACTGAAAGAAAGAATAAGAACTGTTCCGAAGCGATTCCTTCTCATTCTTACCAGATAAAAGCTGCTTTATGGGTTTGGAGTTAGAGTCACTGGGTGCTTTCACATAGTATGGGTAAATCCTGTCTATGGTCCTGGGAATTAAGAAAAAAAAAAGAGGTAATTAAGTTCTAGTTGTTTTGCACACTCATTTGCTTAGTTGTGTTCGACTCTTTTCGACCCCATGGACCATAATCCACCAGGCTCCTCTGTCCATGGGATTTCCCAGGCAAGAATACTGGAGTGGGTTGCCATTTCCTCCTCCAGGGAATCTTCCCAACCCAGGAATCAAACCTACATCTCCTGAGTCTTCAGCACTGACAGGCAGATTCTTTACCACTGAATCACCATGCAAAAATGATTTTTTTTTTTTGCTACTTTTGACCTCATTTCAAACAAATAATGGTGAGAGTCTTCCTATAATTATGCAGTGTGCAGTCATCATAGTGTATTAAAATACACTATGTGTATTTTACATAATGTAAATACACGTAGTGTCCCTTAAAATCAGAAGTCTCCAAAGCTGAATAAATTCACCAGGTTCTAACCAAATGTTCAGGCCACCTCTGTACCAAGCTAATTAATGGCTTAAAGATGGCTATACAGATTTTTCCACACCTGTGACTTTTCTGAAGCAAGGGGCTATCTTTCTTGCTAAGATCTGCCCACGCTTCCAATTTTAATTTTCAGGATTTCAAAACTCTCTCTAGTGGAATGGGCTGCTCCAGCTGATAGGAGGATGCAGGTGTAGGGAAGAGAGGACTGGCACCTGAGCCCTCAGCCCGTGGCTGCTCCATCTCTTTAGGTTGCTTTCTCATCAGAAAGCGATGGGGAGAGCCTGACGGGTCTCAGGGGCCCTTGGTGGTCAGTGCCTGACATGGGGTACTTTCAGACCCATGTCTGAGGGTTGCATGGTGCTGGTTCTCACCCTCAGCACTTTGACCTGGGTTGGGGCAGATGGGGACAGAGCTGGGCACTGGGCAGTTTGGGATTAGCAGCAGTTGTTTGCTCCTGCTGGTTCTCACATGAGACTCTAACATCACAGCTTAGATGTCTGGAGTGCAGTGTCATGTGGCAGGGAATATATAAGATACAGCTTATATATAAGATCTTAATATAAAAGATACAGATTTCCCCCCTCAAATTTCCATCTGCCCCTTTGCCTTGTCACCCCTCTCCATTAGCCAGGGATTCAGTGCCCCAGAAGCAGGGGTGATGGTAGAAAAGGGTCTCCCAGGGACTCTTCTTGGTTTTTGGTGATTATGCCAGGTGGGAGCAAAGTCTGTCACCTGGAGACAAGTTCAGTCCTCCCCAGACATGCTGGGCGGAGGGAGTGGGTGGAGAACAGGTGGGGCTTTGATGCAGCCCACCTGGGGCTCTAAGCATAGGCTCACTCGAGTCACCCAAGTGAGTAGGTTGAGTTTCTTGCCCACCCATGTTTGTAGAGAAGACTCTGTACCAGATACACACGCCTACTGTCACTGTGTTAACAACGATAACCAACTCACACGGGTGTCCTGGAACTTTCCGTGTCGCCGCCAGCTATCATTTTAGCAATATTCTCTCGTGTCTTGTTTTTAAGAGGGAAAGAAAGCTTATCTGTTGCTATTTCTGCTTTTGCACCCAGACTCATGTTTCTGTGAAAGAAAAAAGAAGAGGTCAAGGTCAGTGGTTATTCACAGATCTGCAGGTGAGATTAAAACTCCTGAAATACTCATCTCACCAAGTTTCACTGAGTCCACGATTGTCAACCCCAACCTCTCTGTCCACCTCACCTGGACATCCAGCCTCTCAGATATCCAAGGAGGCTGCAAGCACCTTCAACACCGATCACAGGTGAGGAGGAAGAGTGTGGGGACCCAAAGAGACGTGGACCTGAGCATCTAATAGGGCTCTGAGGCACATTAGGTTAGCCCAGCAATGTTGGTCTCCACGAGGACTCAGAATCCGTATTTTGAACAGAATATTTGCAATAAGATGTCACCTCACATCTCTCAGAATGGCCATGATGGCCATCACTAAAGAGGCAAGAGACAGCAAGTTTCGGTGAGGATGTGGGGAGAAGGGAGCCCTGTGCACTGTTGGTGGGAAGGGAGACTGATGTAGTCACTGTGGGAAACAGTTTGGTGATTCCTCAAAAAGTTAAAAATAGAGCTACTATAGGAGCAATCCCACTTCGGGGTATTTTTCTAAAGAAAATGAAAACACTAACTTGAAAACAAATCTGCCCCACCACATTCACGGCAGCATCTATAATAGCCAAGATACAGAAGCAAAGCGTGCATTCAGATACATAAATAAAGAAGGTATAACGCATACACACGATGGAATCTTATTCAGGAATAAAAAGAAGGAAATCTTACTCTTTGGGCCAACATGGATGAACCTTGATGGCATTAGGCTAAGTGAAATAAGTCAGATAAAGACAAATACCGTATAATCTCATTTGTGTGTGAAATCTAGAAATAAAAACACAAAACCTGAATTCATAGATACAGAGAACAAATTGGTGGTTCTCAGCGGTGGTGGTGGTGGTGGTGGTAAATGAAATGGATTATTTCATTTCAGGAATGAAAGGAAGTTAAAGGGAATGAATTTTCAGTTATAACATAATTAAGTCCTGGTTACATAATGAACAGCATGGTGACTATTTTTAATAAAACTCCATTGCATATTTGAAAGTTGCTAAGAGTAGATCTTAAAGGTTCTCATCACAGGAGAAAATGGTTGGTAACCACGTGGTGAGTGTTCGCTAGACGCTGTGGTGCCCATTTTGAAAAGTACATAAATATCAAATCACCAAGTTGCTCCCTTGCAACTAGAACAATGCCACATGTCCATTATCTCGATTAAAAACAGAATGTTCAATCAAAAATTGGTTTTTAATTTTGGGGGGTGGCTCTTCAAAGGAAGGGCATTTTTGCCAACGCTGAATTCCATGTGGGGAGTTTGGGACATTTAAAAGGAGAAAATAAGATTAAAGAAGGAGGTCTTTAAAGTCTCAGCAGCCCTCTCCCTCTCCAAAATCCTTCTTTACTATGTCCCTGTGAATTCAGATTCCAGAAGGCTTTCTTCCTTATCTATCATGGTTCTCTCTTAATTCCAGCCAAGAAGCTGGTATTGTGCACCCAACAAGCCTACCCCACACCTGCCTGGAATCCTGAGAGAAACAAAGCTCATCAGCCAAGGTGCTGGGTCAGGCCCCCAAACAGCCCCACAGACACATCGGGCTTTCGGATGGGAGAACTTTTCCCGAGATAAGCGATGTGGTGGCCACAGGCTGGCCAGAGGCTCATGTTGGGGGTCGGGGGAGGGTAGGAATATCCCTGCTCTCCCCCTCTGGGCCTGCCCAAGGGGCTCCCCCAGCTCAGGCTTGGAGAAAAGAGCCACAGGGGCTGCCCAGTGCTCAGGCCAGCAAGGGAGACTCGGGGTTCCAGGGGCTACAGGTCCTGTGTTACGAGGCCAAACCCCAAGCTCAGGGAAATCTCACGCTTCACCCGACTCAGTTTCATTCTATGAGTCATGACTCTATTTATTTTCTCTCCACCTCTCTCTTTTACTCACTGACCTCACTGTCAGAGGCTTTAGAGCTAAAGTTAGTAGAAAAAGGAAAATTGAGACGTTCTCGCTGGGCCAATGAGTCTCAGGCAAATCATTGTTTAATAACACACAAAAACATTAGCTGTGGCATTGAATGGATATTACTCGAGAACTAACATAAACCCAGATCCACGTTAATCTGAGGTTTCTAACCTCCCATGCCCCCCACCCCCACCCCAAGTTCAGGTTGGGGAAAAGGGGGTATTATGCACGGAAATCCAGTAACTACCTCTGAATACTCCATGAAAAAACAACAGAGAAGCTACTATTGGGGTCCTTGAGTTCGTGTATCATTTTCTGCTTACTGGGAGGGCTGATGGTCCATAAAGAATTTGAGTTTCCTTCCAGTTCTGCGACTGTTATGTCTTCTTTTTCATAATTTTCCAGAAATTGCATAGCACCCTGTGTGCACACAAACACAGCTGCATAAATAGACCACACCCCCGAGGACATGCAAGAAGGTGACTACCCTTCCCTCTCTCTGGCTGTGCAGAGGGATTTTCATCCCAACGCGCTGTCTGGACTGTTCTGGCGCTAAGAGCTCCAGTCACATCACCAGACCCCAGTGGTGGTGCTGCTACTCCCACGTGCACGGGTGCTGGGTCGAGTCAGTCGTGCCCAGCTCTTTGCGACCCTATGGGCTGTAGCCCGCCAGCCCCTCTGTCCATGGGTTCTCCAGGCAAGAATACTGGAGTGGGTTGCCATGCCCTCCTCCAGGGGATCTTCCTGATCCAGTGATTGAACCCACGTCTCTTACATGTCCTGCACTGTTGTGGCGGGGGCGGGGGAGGGAGGTTCTTTACCACTAGCGCCACCTGGGAAGGCCCCCTCCCCACAAGGCCATGGAATCACTCCAATCAAACAGTACAGAAAAATCACATGATTCAGTGTCATCTTTTCCTTCCCACTAAACAAAAGAAATGTATCAACTATTGGGGAACATTCCTCTCATAAGAGAGACAAGTTTAATCCACCCTGGACATCTGGGCCCTTCCTCACAGCTGTGTATTCCTCAAGAATAGCGTGGACAGCGGGCATTACAGGCCAATCATTCGACAATGGGGAAAAGCATCTGTTTGCCTAATCACTGTACTTAAATTAAAAGTATCATTTGTAAAGCCGATTTCAACCACGAAGAGTTGTGCTGTCATAGTATTAAAAGCATGGAATGCAGACAGAAGGATGACATCAGCCACAATTCCACCACCAGAACTTGATTCCCGTTCTATACAATTGAGGATGCATGTCTTAATTTTTAAAATCAATTTTAAAATAATGGCATCCTTTTAAATCTCTTTCATTTTGAGAAATTTTCATGCCATGAAATCATTTTCATAATTATCATCTTATTAGAAAGGAAGTTGCTTGGAAAATCTGCCATAATTGATTCATTTAGTCCTACTTGTTGAATCCCCAAGCTGCCTAGTTCTTGTGAATGGCGAGGATGCTGTCACAAGCAGGCACCTGCCTGGGGCTTCTCCCATATTCTGAATGACTTCTTTAGGATAGACTCCTGCAGGAGACCTCCCAGTCAAAGGGATAAATATCTACCACGATTTAAAAACTTCAGAGATTTGAAAAGGATCAGCACCTGTTGTGTTTAACATGAAGATTCTCTGAATTAGAATTATGTTCATTATCACTTATGTCCAATAATACAGACATCACATCTTAGATGATCAAAGTGGCCAGTGGCCAGGAACCTGCAGTGTAACAACTGATCATCCCCAGGAAGTCCTGCCCTCCAGCTCAGGTCGTGGCCAAGTGGTGAGTAAGGTGACGACAGTCAGCTGGCCAAGGTGACAGCTGTTCACAGAGACCAACTCCATGCATCTACTTACAGTGTCCTTAGAAAAAGCTTTAATGAATTTATTAAACATTGGCTGGTCCATAACTTTCAGCTGGCTTTGCTGGGCACTCATTGTGAAAATAGGCTGGAAAACAAAGACACACGGGACGGTTAATATTTGAAATTCCTTCTGTGCATCCTGGGTTCTGAGAACAATATTAGACCATGTATTACCCACAGCCAGTGCAGGGCTCTCTCTTCCCTGTCTCCTGTACCTTAGCTCACATATTTGCAGAACTGTCAATATTCAGACAGGAGATGCGGATCCACAGAACCTCAGTAAGTAATCTGGTGGTCAGGGAGAGGGCTGCGCTCGACAAGGACCCACAGAAGGGAGGGGGATTGGAGACCCAGAGGGAGGCATGGTTACCTGGTACCCGCCCAGGGTGATTGTGACTGAGACGTCCAGGGGCTGGTTGATAACCCCAGCGACGGATTTGACCAGAGACATGAAGAGTAGCGGGAACCAGACGATGCAGATGAGCAGCACGATGATCATGCCCCCCATCCCGTACTTGACCACCTTCTTCTTCTTCTGCCCCCGGGGCTGCGGGTACCTCTGCAACGGGAGGGTGGCACGCTCAGGTGGTGTCCCCAGGAGGGGCGGGCACTATGACCACAAAGTCTGCCTGGGACTGCGTCCTGAATCTGTTCAGAATGCACCCAGTCCCAGCCCTGGAACAAGGGAGGCAGCAATGCTGGGCTGTGAGGGGCCTGCTCTGTGACCCCTACAGGGTCCACTGGGGCCTGAGTGGTTTTTTCCTTAAAAGGACTCTGTGGGTTTGCTGGGGCCAGACCTGTGGACCAAGGGACCAAAGCGTCTGCTGAATAAACCCCTGGTTTTAAGGGATCAAGTGGGAGAAAGACATTTTACTTTAAATTCCTGAATATTTGAAACTGTGCCTTTCAAGGGGCTCCTCCCCACCTTGGCGGGTGGAAAACATTTTAACTTTGCTCGTAACACATGTTGTCAGGACCACACTGTCCAAGCTGGAATCACCTCCATTTGCTGCATCACGGGCACCCCAGCCCAGAGCTCAGCCTGTAGGTGAGTGGAGGGCTCAGCTCTGCCACGTGTCCTGGAGGCTGCTTGGGTCTACACACCTGTTCCATACTTAGATGCTGCTTCTGTGGGACCTGTCTCCTTTCAGGGGTACTCTGGAGGCTGGACTACACACGTATGGTAAACTTTCGAAAAATCCCTTGAATAATCATGTTGTTGTTCAGTCGCTTAGTCATGTCCAATTCTTTGCGACCCCCATGCACTGCAACACACCAGGCGTCCCTGTCCATCATCTCCCAGAGTCTGCCCAAGTTCGTGTCCATTGGGTTGATGATGCCATTCAACCATCTCATCCTCTGTTGCCCTCTTCACTTTCTGCCTTCCGTCTTTCCCAGCATCAGGGTCTTTTCCAGTGAGTCAGCTGTTCGCATCAAGTGGCCAAAGTATTGGAGCTTCGGCTTCAGCATCAGTCCTTCCAGTGAGTATTCAGGGTTGATGTCCTTTCGGATTGATGGAATCATAATTCCACCCACATCTAAACCTTAAAATCCAGCCTAGCAGAATGAGCAGATATTTTCACTTTGATTTCCTTTGCACTCCTCTGTCCCTCATCGAAGAGTGACTCAGAGGGTGAACCTGAGTCTCAGACACCTGGACCACTTTCCTCCAGCACATCTCACCCCCTCCTGCTCCCAGATGAGCCATTTCAGAATGACCGTGTGGTCCAGCACTGTGTCACCTCTTCTCACAACAACACAATAAGCATCTGCCAGAAGAAGAATCATCTGGAGGCTCTTCTTGCTATGGCAGCGGCAAGTCCAGATTCCTAACTCCAGCAGGATGAAGTCAATGGGGTGGTTCATAGGTCCCGGTGGGTTCTGCCTCATTTATTGGGCCACAACACTTGCAGAAGTTCTTATCAATCTTATAATCGGCCTGTATCTAAAAGACACAAATACGGCTGAGGCACTGCTATTGGCTTACTTTTTCCGACTCCCGCCAACACTTGAGGATGAAGATGTGAGCATAGATGTCCTCCACGCAGATCCAGCTGGACAGGCTCAGGGTCGTGTCTGTCCACACCCAGTCCATCACAGCCCTCAGCTCCGTCAGGAAAGGGACCAGGCGGAACCTGTAGAAACCAAGTCTTGTTAGAAGGACAGCTGTGGGCTGGCCCCATAGCTGGACAATTTTGCAGGCTCATGAAAGTCCTGACTGTCAGCCCTGACAACTCAGAAAAATTCTCAAGGTCACTGTTACTGTAAAAATTCAACATGGAATACAACTGCTTTTCATTATCAGTCCGTTAAGGGATGGTATTTGCCCTTCCTTTCTTTTTTGGCTGATGGTCTTAAAAAACTGGAATTCCTTTTATAAATACATTTGAAAGTGTCTTCAATTTCTTTCATTAAGTCTTACAGTTTTCTTCATACAAATCTTAAACTTCTTTGGCTACATTTATCTTGCAGTATTTTACTATTTTTGATGCTCTTGTGAATGGGAGTATGCTGTGTGCTCGGCGGCTCAGCCGTGTCTGACTCGTTGCAATCCTGTGGACTGAAGCTCGCCAGGTTCCTCTGTCCAAGGGATTCTCCAGGCACGAATACTGGAGTGGGTTGCCCTGCACTCCTCCAGGGGATCTTCCCAACCCAGGGATCGAACCCATGTCTCTTACATCTCACACTGGGGGGCGAGTTCTTTACCACCAGTGCCACCTGGGAAGGCTCCCCTCCTGCCATGGCCACAGAATCACTCCCATCCCTGGCGGCTCAGATGGTAAAGAATCTGCCTTCTGCTGCCCCCCATATTCCTACTGCCCCCCGGCCCCCCACACTCTGCGTGTGGCCAGGATGGCACCGAGCACCCTCACCCCTGGAACAGGAAGAGGTTGACGTAGTTGTAGCTCTTGGTGAGGAAGTTGCCGAGGACCCGAGTTGGGTAGCCGCAGCGGATCTGGTAGGCGGACAGCCCGAAGTACACGCACTTGACGAAGTACCATAGCTGCGCGACCAGGTTCTGGCTGAACTTCCTGGGTGAGAAAACAGAAAAGTACAGGGTGGGATGCTCTTCCGGTACAGAAGGACACAAGTTTAGGGTGAGAGAGAAAAGCCTCATCTTCCCTCTGGCTTCTAAAGGCAGGTCCTTATCACAGACGTCTCAGCCACATTCGGTTGGCAGGAGTCATTCCTAAGCTAATGACATCCTCCACAGCTGGGAGGGCAGTGTGGTCACCCGATGAATGCCCCAGACCCCACCGGAAGATGGGCACGTCCTCACCCCCGGAACCTGGGAACGCGTGATCTTCCTCGGCCAAGAGGACTTGACAGACATGCTAGGCTTGGGGACCTGGTGGTCGGGAAGAAGTGTAGCTGCCCAGGGGGCCCCACAAGCAGGCCTTAGACGGACAGCCTCGCTCCACTGTGGGCAGGAGGAGATGCGGCAGGGAAGAGATGCAGGGTTTGGAGAAGGAGGAGGAGACCCTGGGCATCTCTGGAAGCTAGAAGAGGTCAAAAGATGGATTCTCTGGGGACTCTCCAGAAAGGACCGTCACCCTGCCCACATCGTAATTTCAGTCCAGTGAGGCCTGGGTCTGCCCCCTGGCCTGCAGAGCTGTAAGACAATGCACTTGCATTGTGTTAAACCCTGACTTTGCAGTGGTACTGATTAACCCCTATCCTCTCCTTCCCTATGGGCTTATCCTTACAAAACATTTCCTTCCCCTACGGGTTGCAGGAAAGTGGCCCCACAGTTCCAGTTCCCAAGGCCTCACCTCTCGGTCACGCCAGGCAGGATGAAGAACATCCAGAAGTGAATCCCAAACACCAGGATGACCTGGAAGATGACCTTTCCCAGGACAGTCTTCCTGAGGTAGAGCGCCCGGTCCACCACCATAGTCCCGAACTGAATGAGCACCATCACCAGGAAGGGCCCTGGCACCTGGTCCTCGGACAGTGAGGACGTGATGTCGGCTGCAGCCGAGTGTTTCTGGGGAGGAGACCGCAGGCTCAGGCCTGGACGCACCCGCAGGACAGCATCGCTCATCCCCGCGGTGCGGTGGCCTTGGTTCCCCACCTACCCCGAAGGCCCAGAAGCCAAAGACAATGATGACGAAGTCCACGGTGTCCGCCAGGAACATAAGCACGTACACGTCAGTGACGGCGCTGTAGTCGGGGTGGATGAGGTCGTAGAAGAACTGCCTGATGGGCACGTAGAGCTGCAGGGTCCTATGGGACAGACGCCCAGTGTGGGGTGGGTGGAAATGCAGGACCCGCCAGAGACCCCGTCACTGTGCCCTCTGCTGCCCTCCCGCACAGCTTGCCCTCCCCTGCTCTGGCTTCAGGACACTTCGCTGGGGCAGGGGCCCCTGCTCTGACACAGACTCTGCACAAGTTCATGGCTTCTCTCCTGAAGCATAACGGAGTGGTAGCCCAGGAAACGAGGGGCTGGTTTGTGCCCTGATTTAGTTACTCTCCACCTGTGAGACCTGGATCCTGTTACTGAGCCCTGTGTGCTTTCATCTCCTCTTCTGCAAAAGGTGTAACGAGACCCGAGGGCCTGGGCTGCGGTGAGAGTGACAGGACCCCCTGGTCCTGCTGGGCCCCGGTAGATGCCGGGAGCCCAGCTCCTCCCCTTTCCGCCCTCGTCCCTGGGGCTAGGCATCATCCTGGGCTCTGGGGCTCAGCTTTCTTCATCCCTGTGCTTCCACTCTGGCTGTGTGCTAAGCCTCTGCCCCTTCTCTTCATGGTTCGCAACTCAAGACCATGTCCAGGTGAGCACAGCCCTTGGTCTCAGAGCTCAGGCTCAGGGCCAGCCTTGAGGCACCGGCCCTGTTTTCACTCCTGTCTGCTGCTGGTCTGCCTCCCTGATACCTGGGAGGGGGGCCCTGTGACCTTGGCTGGTGACCTTGGGCTGCATGAAGGACAAACCACTTCTTGAGTGCACCTCAGTTTCCCTCTAGAGGGTGAGCATATCTCTGAGAACCTTCCGATTTGACTTCACTGCCTGTCTGGTTGGACTCATTCGTGTGCCTGGAATTATATACCGTGAGCTAGTGTGTTTAGAAGTGCAATGGATATAAAAACGAATTATCCTGTTGGAAAGTGAATCTTGAAAGCAATATCACGGTGGGGCATTTTGCTCTGCCTGAAGCCAACGACACTTTTGATGGGAGAGGTCACCTCTCAAGCATGTCGCCTTTGGCTGATGCTGAGGAGGTGCCCCCAGCCCCCAGGTATCCTCACGCACTCACTCACTTCTTTATGGTAAAGGCCTTTGCTTTGATTAAGTGTTCCTGCAGCTTCTCCATGTAAAGTTCCCGTCTGCTCTTCTGCTTGACACTCACGACGCTGCTTCCTTTCTGGCTGCTGTTCCGGGTGCTCGTGCTGCCTGGAGACAAGAAGGAACTGAGACGGGCCCTGAGTTGTGCATCTGTTGCCATAACTGTCATAGAAGCCTGCCACCTCCACGGCAGAGGGACAGTTGGAGGCTGGTTAGAGGGCAAGATGCACAGATGCCTGTAAGAACAGCGGCGGAGAACTCGGGATCTGTAGCCCCTACTCTGGTTCCACAGCCAAAGGCGTCCGTGGGCTTTCACACCCACCTGGCTCCTTAGGGTGGCTGTGGGACCTCTGTCCTAGGACGAATTAGACTGGGGAGCAGTTTTTCTCCTGCTCAATGGGGTCCCAGGTTCTGGTTGTGGGTTTTCTAGCCTAGGTCCAGGACCATGCCTTTTTTCAGGACCAAATTTCTCTAACTATAAAACCAATATGAGATGGCCTGCCAGTGTTGGCCAGAAAAAAGATGAATACAGAGGGTCTGGAGAGCTGCAGACAGGAGTGCTGTCAACACAATGGCGCAGTTACCCCAAGAGGGGCGACGTAACGCACATGTACTTTCCTGTCACTGGCTGTTCAGTAAGAGAGTAGTAACTAACGTAGGAAATAACTAGGTGGTTTGGCATAAGGTTCCTATTGATTAAATAGAAGTGCACTTTCAAAATAAATCGTGATGTACAGCACTCTGGGCACACCCGGCAGAATCTCTGGGTATGGCTGCCAACTACCCTGTGTCCGACACTCACTAGGTATGAGGCAGCGTGCTGGTCACTTTTCACCAACACGTGAAATCTCTGTCCTAGGTGGGGGTTGGGGAATTCAGACAGACATCCTAGACAGGGATGTGAGCGCCCCAGGCTATACACACAGCTCAGCCAGGATTTGAACTTGGTCTGGTTACAAAGTACATTCATTTCACATCACAGTATCTGCTGCCTTGACAGCAACCAGCTCCCTTGCCCCAGATCCCTGGCACCAGGGAGTAACTCTACTCAGGGGTCCTTACAGTGACACCGTGCGGCAATACCTCTCTTGGACCTATTCGAGGAAAAGCTGGACTCCTGTGATGTCTGGGAGCCGCTGCTGGAGTGCTTCCTCCGGACGGCAGCTGGCTGCTCCGGGAAGGTCACGTGCACCGACTCCACGGATGCAGCCAGGTTGATGGACTTGAGCGAGTCGGAGGAGGCCCTCCTACCATGGCCGAGGGACAGCTCGTCGTCCGAGTCCACCTTGTCCGAGCCGCTGTCCACGATGTCGTCTTCGTCCCAGAGGCCGTGACACTGAGGAGGCAGGAAAGGGACAGCTCAGCCCGCTGTCTAGACAGAGGCTGGGACTCGGCCCCGTGACATCCAGGCCACCAGCATGTCCCTCAGGATAGGAAACCACACGTCAAACAGGGCGACTGCAGCCAACGACACTGCTGGACACTGGAGACTGCTAGGAGGGCACGACCTAAGTGTTCCCACCAAACACCGACCAACAGGCAGGCGAGGAAGTGGTGGATGTGTCAACGAACCAGACGGGGGCCCTCTCACCATATATACGCTTATCAAATCACCACATATACACTTCTGACACCTTACAATTTCACTGGCCAATTATACATCAACAAAGGATCCTTCAGTTAAAGCTATGGTTTTTCCAGTAGTCATGTACGGATATAAGAAGGCTGAGTGTCAAAAAATTGACACTTTCAAACTGTGTTGCTGGAAAAGATTCTTGAGGATTCCTTGGACAACAAGGAGATCAAACCAGTCAGTCCTGAAGGAAATCAACTCTGAATATTCATCAGAAGGATTGATGCTGAAGCTGAAACTTCAATACTCTGGCCACCTGATGGGAAAAGCCAATTCATTAGAAAAGACCCTGATGCTGGGAAAGATTGAGGGCAAGAAGAGAAGAAGGTGACAGATGAGATGGTTTGATGGCATCACTGACTCAATGGGCATGAATCTGAGCAAACTCCAGGAGATAGTGAAGGACAGGGGAGCCTGGTATGCTGTAGTCCACGTGGTCACAAAGGGTTGGACATGACTTAGCAACTGAATAACACTACATCAACAATGCTGAAATTTAAAAAAAAGATTAGAAAACCAAAGCAAGGTCAGCTTTCTTAGGAAAGCTTATTATCTACCTATATGTACTTTTGCAAACTCATCACACCCCAATGACTCAGGAAAGACCCCCCCCCACCCGGCAAATGGAGGGTTAGGGACTGGCAGTTTGCAAGGTGACAGAAGGCAGAGGGAAGATCTTGGTCACAGTCCACATAGATAAAAGCCTGTGTGAAACAGCCCAGCAAGTAGGATAGAGGTCAAACACACATGTACATGTATGTGTGTGTGCATGTATGTGTGTGTTGCAGCCTGGCGGAGCAGAGGCCAGAACCTGTCCCATGTCTCGAGGGTGCGGCAAACTGCGCCCTCGTGATTGTCCTGGTAAGCACGCTGAACGGACGTTCTTGAGGCGGGACGTGCTCTCTGCTCCACTTCACTGCATACCCCTGCGTCCATCCCCATGAAAATAAAGCAAGATGTTCCTGATCAACAGCAGAGCCTTCGCTAATCAAACTCCCCAGTATAGCTATTCCCTAATGATCTCATGTGACTTTTGCCAATAAAAGTGCGGGCTGAAAGGAGCCATTTTGTCTTTCTGTCATGGAGAGCGAGAGGGCCCCCCGACTCCTCGCTTGCCGAATTATATGTGTCTGTCTTTTCATTACGCGCTCACCCCTGTTTCAGGTCTTTCTCACCTGCTGTGCTGGGCGTGGCATGTGTGTGCCTTAACTTAGGCCCAGCTTGTTCTGAAAAGGGACTAACGAAGATACTACTTGATAAAATGAATGTAAGATATGTTATATCAGTACAAGGAGACACAGTTAAAACAAGAGAGGGAAAGTGCGATTCTGACCATAGGCACATCAATACATCCAAGGCATGCTGTATGACAGTCTCTAACGTGTAGACTTGAGTGGCATATCACAAGTTCAGCTTGTATTTCACAGTGTCTGAGACAAGGAACCCCACAGGTGCTCGGCAGGATGACAGGAGGTGCAGATCCCAAGAAGGTTACCCTGCAGACCCGTCTTCCCAGAGCAATGCCAGTATGGCTTTCTCAGAAGCAGCCTCTCTGGGAGCACAGCCTAGGATCCCCAGGCCCATGGATTGGGCAGTCTCTCACTAAACCAGTGGTTTCAGAGCAAAAACTATGAGAAAAGCAATGCTTCTAAAAGGGCGTGGGCCAAGGTCAGGCTGGAGAGGAGACCCCCAAATTCTAGCTCCCCAATGATCTGCCTTCAACTCAGGCAAGAATTGATTTAGCGGTAAGAACCACACATCCCTCAGGCAATTCCCACAAACATGGGATAATCAGGGTGCCTTCATCCCAGGGTGGGCTTCACAGGTGGTGCTATTGGTAAAGAACCTGCCAGCCAATGCAGGAGACATAAGAGGTGTGGGTTCGATCCTTGGGTCAGGAAGGAGGCATTGGCAACCTACTTCAGTATTCTTGCCTGGAGAATCCCATGGACAGAGAAGCCTGGCGGGTTATAGGCCATAGGGTCGCAGAAGAGTCAGACATGACTAAAGCAACTTAGCATGCACGCATGCATCCCAGAGTAGAAATGGGGGGAAATTTCCCCTGATTGATCACAAACTCCATTATTGAGTACACAGTGTTGAGAAAAGAAATGAAATGAACAAAACTGTTAACAAAGAAAACAAGAGCACACAGATAGACCTCGCCCGTGACCCCCCAGCCCCTCGCGATCCCAGCGCTGGGTTCTTGGAAACATCCCAGGGGTGATGGGCGGGCAGTACCTTTAGGATGGAGCGGTGGAAGAAGAGTGCGAGCAGCTGGATGAGGTCGTAGAGCACGTAGGCGTCCTTCTTCTCCACCCCGATGATGTTGGGTGGGTGGTAAGGCTTGTCCTTGTTCAGTTCCACATTCTTGTTCCAGGGGAAGAACCCAAATTGGAAGAAGTACTTGACCACAATGGCCACCTGCACAGATGTGAGAAATTAGAATAAGTGACGCCCTTTAAGAATAGTTCTAGACAAGGAACAGTGATACAAAAATTAAGGGAAAAAGTCTCAGTTTTGGTACTGGGAATGCACACAGCATGTGGAATAACGAATTCTCCTTCCACAGACACTGACTTCAGGACAAGGCCAGAACCACACCTCCAGGGCCTGTGACTACAGACACATCGGGGCCATGGAGGTTATTTCTGACTTGGCTCAAATGACTTCTGCTATTGTCAGGGAGTGGGCTAGTTTCTGGGCTTCCCAGGTGGCACCAGTGATAAAGAACCCACTTGCCAATGCAGGAGAAATAAGAGATGTGGGTTTGATCCCTGGGTCGGGAAGGTCCCCTGGAGAAGGGATTGGCAACCCATTTCAGTATTCTTGCCTGGAGAATTCCATGGACAGAGGAGCCTGCAGGGTTACAGTCTATAATGTTGCAGAGTTAGACATGACTGAAGTGACTTAGCACGCATGCAGGGGCTAGTTGGTGCTGATTCAGTTAGATACTTGTACAAATATTCAGCTATTAAATGAGGTCATTAGAACAAATGTGAACAGCAGGATCTTTATTCTGCAAGTATGGCTTTAGTTTGTAATCTTTAGGAGAAAACTGCACAGGCATTATAGACAATTTCCACTTTATTCTGCTCTCTTTCCTCTCAGCATTATATTGCTCACTGTAAGTTCTCCTCAAGAAGAAATAAAAGCAAATGAAACAAAACCTTGCCAGCCCAGGGTATACACGTGGAGATGCTTGTAGAGACGGACGCTGAAACACTCCTCCAATGTCTACCTCATCAGGGTTAATTGCATCCAGCTGTGTTTCAAGTGCTTACTGTATTGTTTGATCCAATGTCCACTCACTGACCATGCACTGGCCCTGGCACCGTGCTTGTGTCTGCCTTGTACTTACCGTCTTGCTGGTCAATATCACAGGGCAGACACCAGACCTCAAAGGCCTCCCCCACCACTCACCAGCTGGGTAAAGTGAAAGTGAAAGTGTTAGTCACTCAGTTGTGTCTGACTCTTGGCAACCCCATGGGCGGTGGCCCCCCAGTCTCCTCTGTCCATGAGATTCTCCAGGCAGGAATACTGGAGTGGGTAGCCATTTCCTTCTCCAGGCAATCTTCCCAAGCCAGGGATCAAACCTGGGTCTCATGCATTGCAGGCAGACTCTTGACCGTCTGAGCCATCAAGGAAGCCCACTTTGGGCCAATTATTTAATCTCATAAAGGCTGTTTCTTATCCCTTTTTTAAGGAATGATATCAGCTCCTATGTTGTGTGAGGTATGAGATGTGAAAAGACGACTATAGTTCTCAGCACCAACAACTGCCGGTTATAATCACATGCTGACCTAAGATGATCCCTCTAACTGACTATGTATTTATGTGAAGCAGGGGTCAGGCAGGTCCACTGGAGGGACGCCTACCTCCGTGTAGACGATGGCCATCATCCAGAAGCGCCTGCTGGGCCGGGGGACGGACAGCATGGCCCAGAGGAAGATGAGGATGGGCAGCACGAGGGTGATCATGGAGGCGGAGACCATGTGGTTGAGGATGATGACAAAGTAGCACACCATCTCGGAGCGGGCCACCAGCGTGTTGTACAGTGCATAGAAGAGCAGCAGGAAGCGAGGCTGCCCCACGTAGAACTTCTCTGACTCCTCCAGCTCGTCGTCGTGGAACATCCTGCCAGAACACTGGCCTCAGTCCCTCCCGGGCACTGATTCCACGCGGTGAGACCCTGCCCACCCCTCACTGCTGCCTGGGTCCCCAGGCGTCCTGTGCTGTCGACCTCCTATCATGTTACAGAGACAGAGGTGAGCACGCATGTGGTTCTAAATGTCTGGGGGGACCTTTTCCACATGGTGTCTGCACCCAGCAGCTCAGTGGACACTAAGGGTCACTCCCAGCTCCATTGCTGTGGCCCCAGCTCTTACTTGTTCAGCAGCAGCTCGCTGGCTGTCAGCTCGTGGGTCAGGGGTGGCAGGATGCTGGCTTCCAGCCGATCCGAGCGGCTGTCATCCGGGCTGACTTCCATGTGGGTCTGGCCGGCTGAGTCATCCCGGGAGTCGAAGGACAGGCGCTCAAAGCTGACAGCCTTGCTGTAGGACGGCGGGGCCTCCACATCGCCGTCCTCCGTGGGGTCCTGTGGGGACTCGGCCTCCCGGGCCCCCTCGGATGTCTCCTCGTCCTGCTCAGCCTCCACTTCCTCGATGGTCTCCGTGGTCCCCTGGCGCGAGTACAGCATCGTGCACTGCGTGGGCTCGCTGTCAGGAGACACGGAGGGCACCGCCTGGCCTCAGCAACCCCTACAGCCTCCCGCAGCACCCATGGCCACGCACCCAGGCACGTGGTGGGGGGGGGTGCCTCCTCACTCCCCACGTTCCATCTGCTTTGCTCCTTCTGGATAATCATGTCTGGGTGCAGAGACAGGGGAAGGGTGCTGGGTGGCTGGTCCCGGGGCACCAAACCGTCTCGTGCGTAGCTTTTCAGTCCCATCGATGGTCCTAGGCAGCAGGCCCACTGTTTATTTCCAGTCAAGACACAGTGAGCCCAGTGCACCCCCCAGAGCACAGATTGTAAAGAAAGGTACCCAGAGAAAGGAGATGTCTCAACTGGCTAGGTCCACAGAGATGCACTCTACTCTCAACAGACCCCAGACCTTAAGGCGAGGCCCGGAATGGTGGACCATTGGCAAGATAGAGCCTGCTTCATTGTTTATGCTGGCTCCTGCCTGCACTTCCACCCTGTGCCTTTTCTCACTGGTGCCTCGGACACCTGACTGGACGCTCACCATCGTCCTTTTCCTGGCTCCCCACCACCTGGCAGTGGAAGCCCCGCCCACCACTTTCTGCTGCACCCACCCTCCCCTCTGACTGCCCTCCCACTTTCTCCTCCCACTGGCTTTGCACTGCCAGCTCCTCTTCCAGCTTCATTTTCCAGGAGCCCCTCTGCCCCAGTCTTCACTCTACTTCTGTGTCCTGTCTTCCCTTTTGCATCTCTCCTCTCCTTCTTAACTCTCCCTGAGTTCGTGCAAAAAACACTGGAGACAAAAGTACAGCAGCCATAGCAGCAAGATCAAGGTCTGCCTGCTATGCTGTGTACCTCATACACCCGGCCCTGAAGAGAGGGGGGAAAGTCACCCGAAGATGCCAAGTATATGGGGTGTGCAGTGATCAGCTGTTAGGCTGCTCCCTGAATGGCATCTGTGAGCAGCTGGGATCATATCACTGAGATGCTCAAAGGTGCAGACTGTACCCATTTCTCTTGTCATGGACACTGGTGCACACACATGAATGAATGAATGCATCTGGCTGAGCCTTGAGACTGAAGAGTCAGAACTGCATGAGCTCTTGATCCTAATTCAGGGGTGTTCAGGGCCCCAGGACTTTGGCCCTATATGTGCCTACAGCACATTAATTAGGCTTTCAGAATGCCAAGACAATGCTTTTGGCTAAGACTTACCTTGATTAGAAATGACGGTAAAACTGACTGGTCACCCAGTTTTCAGACCACTGGAGCCAGCCCCACACCAGGTTCTAAGTTCCAGAGGGACCGTAACCTATCACAGGCATGCTCTTTATGGTTTTTGATGAGGTCTGACCCCAAAGGGATTCAGGTAAATCCTGGTACATTCAGCAATCAGCAGATTGGAATGGCATAGCATGTGCCCACCAGAGGACAGCTTAAATGGCCATGGCAGTCCCTGAAACGCCGGGTGCCAGCCTCCTGCAGCTCTGAATGTACTTACATACGTACTCTGAATGTACGTACATAGCTGCTGGAGACAAGGACCTAACACTGGCTGACTTGTCGACTCTGCCCTTAGTTTCAGAGTGGGTTATTTGGGTGGTTGTTTGGTGTCAGGATAAGCACAATACAGCTTGTGCTTCTGTGCTCCTGTTGACTTTTCAAAGAAGAGCTTTTGGATTTTAAGCAAGTGATTTCATTTCTATGCATGATTATAGTTTTTATCGTGAGATTTAATGAGAAAGCCTAAGCCCAAAGTAATCTTTCCCAAACCAAACAAGTTAAGGTCTCCCAAGGTAATATATTCTAATGCATAATAATATTATTTTAAAAACAATGGTTGAATATATTCTAACTTGCATGTCAGTTGGGCATGTAGCATGTGGACAGATTCATTCTGTGTTGACCAAATGTGACTACATACAGGATTTGGGATTAACTCCTACTGTGTGGATCTTTGGACAAAATTATGAGAAAGTTTCCTACTCTTCCTGACCCATTTTTCCCCATGAGGACTGCCTACTGGTACCCTGAACGAAGGAGGAAACATGCTTGCTCCTTTGGAAATAGAAAGTGTGAAATACTTACAAAATGGAGGACAATGTTTATAGTAGGATTTTTAAGAAACTCCTAACAGACAAAAAGCAAAGAGCGGTTAGTTGAGTAGAACGCTATCCTGGTAACGACCAGTTGTGTCCCAGGAAGGATGCTGGTTACGCTTTCATTAGTCATGCACCTTCTTAAGACAAAAGTGAACGAAAACACACAGGTCACAATAACTCATCTGTGCAATGACACGGGCAGGGGCTGACACGGTCACGGACAAAGCATGCACGGGTGAGCACCTGGAGCCTAAGCTGGTGCTCTCGGCTGACGAGGAGGACACATCCATGCTGAGCATTTTACGGAGCCCGGGCCGAGCGCGCTCACTCGTTTTAGGCACAGTTTCTGGTCCATCTAAATCATCAAGGGTGGACTGCCTTGAGAACAGCATGGTTGCTTCCGTGTAGCAGCTAGCAGCGCAAACAGTTACAGAGACACAGTGTTAAAACAGCGCCGGAAACAGGAGTCACACACGTCAGAGACCCAGACACCGCCATGCAGCAGACCACACGCCACTCCAGCACCACGGACAGCGGCCACCGCAGCGGGGCTCCGGGACAGAGAAGGGAAGATGAGACAGGATAGCACTGGGCTGAGAAGAGAACTGCTGATAAAGGATGAAGTGTTGCTCTCTGGGTGGGACAGGGAACTAGAATAATGACAAGTCCTGACCTGTCTCTCACAGAGCAAAATTCATCTTTACAATTGTACAGCTGAGGGTTTTTTGGTTTTTTTTTCCAGACAGGAAATATATTTTATTCAGAGCCCCCCTTCCCCAATCCTGAGTTCAGTTCTTAAGCAGAAATACCTGCTCAAGTAAAATTTATATAAAAATGCCATTTAAAACACATGGTTTTCAAAAGAAAAGAAGGAAGCTCAGGATTCACTGCAACGAACTGAATTTTCCACCCCATTTTCTGAGTGATATTCAGTTGAGCCAAACTGGATGGCTTGGAGAAGAGATGCTGGTTTGATATGCAACTGGATATAAACCAACATCGAAAAGAAAAGAAAAGAAAAGGTACAAAGGCAACATAGGAAGTCCAGCAGTGGCAGGGCCATTTGGTCTGTTAACTGTTTATTGAGCCTAATGAGTGGTTTTCTCTGTGATCACATTCTAGGTCTCGGCAGATGTCAGCAGGGTGAGATCCCATTGGCTGAATCCTCAGCACCTGTCACTCGATAGTCAGGGAGGAAACTGAGGCAGATTCAGGGCTGAGTTGCTACTGGGTAATCCCAGTAGCAGCCAACAGCTCAAATGGAGGCATGATTGCAGTTCACAGGTGGAGTTTAACCCCAGAGAGGAACACCCCCTGAAGCTGTTGACATGGAGGCTCCTGGGGCACTGATTTCCAGCCTGAGAGCGAGTGACTCAGCTGACCCTTCGTGTTACAGACAGCTGATTTACTGGATGAATGTCAGCCTCTAGTGATTGCACCAGGGGACCTATTGTGTGCCAGCCACACAGTAGGTACCCTTAATCAGTGACCATGGGGGCAGAAATGGAAACCATTCAAGATGATGGAGTGACCTCTGGGGTCCCCTTTGGGGGTGGGGAATTTGAGGCACTCATGGAACTGTTAAAGGGCTTTCAGGTTCTCAGAGCCATAGCAGCTCCCACCCCCGAGTGCTCTGTGGGAGAACACCCTGACTGCATGTCACAGCCACATGGCCAAGATAGGACCCAGTAGTGGGAGAGGGAGGGGACGAGGCGAGCAACCAAACGATCTCTAATAAGGATTTTAAAGAACAACGCTAACTCCTTTTGATGTCAACTCATCCTGAACAAAAAGAGGAGATGATGGTCAGATGAACTAGAAACACAGTGGACACTGACTACCTGCCGGGCTTTAGATAAATCCCTTCCCCCTCTTCTGGGTCTCAGTCTCATCATTTATGAGATGAGGGAACTGGATTTCTGAGCTTCCGTATTGTTTTGTATTTTCAGAGGTGGATCCCCCAACCTTTGGGGAGTTTGCAGCAGAAAGAGGCTGTGCACCCTGACCTGCCCGATTTTCTGTGCAGAATCAATGCTCACAAAGTCCTCTTTACCTTGTTAATTCTTGGGTGATTTCTGCGACCACGCAGCCCGCCCTCAGACCCCACATTACTGGGTTATTTATGGTGGATTAGCTTGTTGTCCAAGCCAGGACAGTTTTAAAACTGAAAGGGAAGAGCAGGAGCTTTACAAAAACAGGTGACAAATCTAATTGATGTCCTCAGGTCATTGGAGCCATCCCAGGGGCACACAGCACACACTTCCAATAATAAACACTCTGCATGTATCTAGGAATGTTCCTTGGAATGTCACCAATGTTTCCTGAAGGAACTTGAATTTATTTTCTGGGAAGGTAGAGGATATCTGATTTTATACATCTGGATTTGAAAGATAGAGGATATCTGATTTCATACATCTGGATTTGAAAGAAATCGTGACTGTTCCAATAAGTCAAACGGAACATAAGCACATTTGTTAGGTTCCTACCCCAACCCCCTCTATTGTCTGCTGAAGGGAAAAGTGGGTGAGATGGGGTGGGTAGGACCACTCCTTGCAGGCTGGGTCCTTAAGGGGCTGGGCCACATAGAGCATGTGGGTCCCTGCATCCCTGCTGGGGGTGATGCTACCTGCCTCAGGGCATAGGTGTGCTGATGGCAAATGTCCACACTGGGGTCCCTCCCAGAGAAGACCACTGCTTCATCAGAAGTCAGCGTGGCTTCCTAGGGATTCTACTGCAGACACACAATTGTTTGGAGATTTGAAAGTCTTCTAAACAAAAAAAAAAAAAAAAAAAGGAAGTTTTCCTTGGCCTTTAAGAAGAAGGCAAATATGTTCACTCCCTTACTGAGGGCATAAATGACCAATAGTGTGTCTCCCTTTTCTTCACATTACAAATAATGAGTAAAAGGACATTAAAAATAATTTTAAAGGTGTTGGTTTTCTATTAGTAAATTTACTGATGGTTGACCATTTAAAAATGTTGGAATACTTTGACAGTCTTTGTGCAAAGGCAATCAATGAATTTTAATATCTCCTACCTCACAGGTTTTGACTATGCGTGCAGATTTGTCATCTTGGATCAGACTTAAAGGCAGTTATTTGATTTTATCTTAGCCAGTCTTTGTTTTCTTTTTCTTCTTCTCCCTCCTAAAGCTGTGGTTTATAATATTTACTTACTTTCTTAACTGACCATATTATCAGTCGTTACATAGCTGAAAGTTACTAATACAGGAATCATGTATGTTTATTTTATGAACAACTGATTTTCAGTTCACGTTCTAATTTTCTGTTTGATTCACTGGGTTCAGAGTTTGGTTCTGGAGCCACTATTCTTAAGCCAGGCTCATGCATAAAATTTAGGAAGCCTGTGAAACGCCTGAGGTTCTACGGAAAAAAATGTGTAATTATGTGTGATTTTCCCCTTTGCAAACTAGTCTGCAGCCTCACAAACTTTCATAAGAAGTTCATGTCCCTGTCAAATGGGGATGATAACAGTACATCTCAAGGGGTCTGTTAAGGAGAAAGTGAGGAAACCCACACACAGTGCAGCCCCGGGGAAGGGTCAGTGCAGGGGCCCGGGTGAAGCAGGGGTGTGACCACACAGCTCGGAAGGTGGGGCCCACAGAACCACTTCTCAAATTTTTATGATTCCGAATCATAAAGTAAAATTTCTGAAAGAAGAAGATGGAGAGCAACAAGTGGCAGAAGACTCTAGAACAGAAGATACTTTGTGGAACAGCATTTTAAAGGCATTGAAGATGCAGTTCTTGATACAGTTACTCATTTTGTGTCAGGAGGCTCATCTGACTTAATTCGAGCTTGGAAATCCCAGTCGTGGGCCTGTGGGTCATATGGGCCTTTCTAATACTTCATTACTGATATCTGCTTCTCTCTGCTCGGACCAGGGGCAACAATGCTCTGCTGGGCCATGCCCATGGAGTCAGCCCAGAGCAGCTGGGCACCCCAAGGTTCTGATTAGCCTGCACCTCTCCCCTCACCTCTCACCTCTGTCATCCCTGCAGAAAGAGCACTGCTGTGGAGCACGTGACATACCTGGAGATGCTGTCGTGGGAATCCAAGCTGTCCATCCTGTGGGCAGTCTGTGCACCCGCAGCAGCGCCAGCATGGTCGTCGATGGTGTCCAGCCCCGACTCCCTGGACAGGTTCATGATATGGTTCTGGTAGTACATGTGGATGCTCTCCCGGGTTGGGACGTTGCCCTGCGGAGAGGGAGACACTGTCACAGCCCTGCACAGATGTCAGTGCTTCTCAGTATGGACAACCCTCCGCCATCACACACACCTTGAGCAGGATGAAAAGCCAAGTTAGTCAAGCTGAGGATTGACATCAGCTCACTGAATTAATGGTGCCGGATGCTACTGGGTCATGCTGAGCAGGGAACCCTTCCTAGTTTAAGGCTGAAGATGGTCAAATGTACAAACTTGCAGTTATGAAATAAATAAATAAATCATGGGGAGGCAATGGTGACTAGAGTTAACGATACTGTATTGAGTATTGAAAAGTTATTAAGAGAATAGATCTTGAAAGTCTTCTTCACAATAAAAAAATTTATAACAGGTGCAGTGATGGAGGGTAACTAGATCTACTGTGGTTATCATTTTACAATATACATAAATACCAAGTTATTATACTATAAGCTTGAAATAAATAAAATGGTATATGCCATCCACACCTCAAAAAATAAAATTAAAAAATTAAAAAGAAATCCCTTTTCACGTTGATAATTTTGCTAAGTGAGAGTAAACTTTCCAGCCATGAACTATTTTTTTTCAAATGTAATCTATAAACCACCTATGGCTATGTTTTGTCTTAGGCACTCAGTCACGTCCGACTCTTTACCACCCCATGGACTGTAGCCTGTCAGGCTCTTCTGTCCATGGGATTTCCCAGGCGAGAATATTGGAGTGGGTTGCCATTCCCTTCTCCAGGGGATCTTCCAGACGCAGGGGTTGAACCTGGGTCTCCTGCATTGCAGGCGGGTTCTTTACCTTCTGAGCCTCCACATGTGTATATTCCTAATTTTCCCTATGAGAAGTTTCAGGCCAAACTTCCCAGACTAAAGCGCATGATCCTTTATGAGATACAACAGAACCAGTGCAGCTGGGAACCGTGGTGACGAGAGGTGACAGAATGAACACACTGGCCAAGATCCTAGGACTGTGAGAGTGTGTGTGAGTATGTGTGTGTGTGTGAGTGTGTGTGTGTGTGTGTGTGTGTGTAGTGTGTGTATTATCATTCTGAGCATGGAAAAGACTGAAATATACCAAAGAAGCAGAGGGGTTATGCAAAGACTGGGAGGAAGGATTTTGTCTGAGCCCCCGTGGAGGTCTGGAGCCTGGCTTTCAGAACTTTGGTGACTCGGCCAGGAGCGAAGCAGGGCTACTCGAGCAGGGCTACCTTCTTGATCTCTCTGGTCAGCATGCAGCGCTCAATCCTCAGGACAGTGGAGATGTCGATGTGCTCCCTGGAGATGGAGTTGAGCCACGTTGTGAAACTGTCCACGGTTGCCAGAAACAGGACCCAGGTGAACTTCAAAATATTAAAGATCCTCTTGATGATGTTGTCTAGGAGGAAGAAGAGAACTTGATTTAAAGGGACACTGCACCCCTGGTCGTGGTGCTGTGTGTGGAGCAGTGGTGTTTTACCAAAGGCAGACCTGCCTGGTTTTGTCCTTGACCCTGACATGGAGAGACAGGGCCATGGTCAGAGGGTGGGGTGGGCACAGGCATGGAAGTAGTGGGCAGGGTTTTCCACACCTGCAGCGGCAGCACCCAAACCAAACTCGAATAGAATTGTTAACCTTTGGTCAAAGCTTCAGTCGAAACTGGTCCATATAGAGACACCAGGTCTGATTAGAAGTACAGCCTGCACTCAAGGGTATTTGCTACTGGCCAGAAACAGTCTGAATCTATCCAAGTAATTGGTTCCTTTAATGGTTTTCTTGTTCTGTTGGTTCAGTATGACTCTGATGTTTCCCACTGCAGCTGAACTGTAGTTGAACACCTTTCAAAGGTATTTCGTACAGAATTCAGTCTACACACTAAGACTCTATCCAAACCCCTGAATCATCTTCCTCATATGTATTTAATGACACCAAGCTGTGCTTCCTATAAAATTCTGACTGTGTGTTCAGTCCTCTCCAAACCATAGGAGCGCTGAGATGCCCACTGACCCTGGGCCACCTCCCTCCTCTTGGCTGTGACTGGGACCTGCCAGGGGAGCTGCGTGTGACCAGCTCACCTCCGACGCTCATCTCTGCCTCCGAGTGGTCGTGTAGATTTGGGAAACTTGGCTAGTTTTTCTCTGCCTTGGTTTTTTCTCTGTTAAGTGGGGAAGAGGGCTTTGAGGGAGTTGAACAAGCTAATGTGTGTAAAGCTTATGGCGAAGGAGACAGGCTACTCAAAGCAGGGGCACTGTTACCAGGAAAAGGTTTGCAGGAATAACAGGGTGTTGCCCCACAGACAGAAAGCCAATTGTCTGCACATGGAGGCCCGCTTCGAGGACCGTGCCTCCGAGGGCTTGGAGAGCCTTTGGGAAGTCTCGTTTTGTGTCAACAGATGGCATCCATGGATGTATTTGTCTCCAGCACAAAAGAGCCTGAACACCTTGCTTGTGGGTAAGTGGTGCACCCAGGACTGCCAGCCCTGAAGAAGAGGAAGCCATGTGGCTGTGGGGCCAGAGAGGCATGTGGGTTCACTGCGTTCAGAGGCTTTTGTTTCTCTTTTTTTTTTTCCTGGTGGAGAAATCTTTCCCCCAGTCTCAGGCTCTGTGAAGCCCACATGGCACCGGTGAGAAGATGTGAGCTCTATCCCTGACAGTGTGGAGTCCTGAGCAGATACGCTGGGATTCAGATTTCTTCCCTAAAAGGAGGAGTCAGCCCAAGCCCTGGAGGCTGCTCATTTCCCAGTGTACTTAACTCTCATGCGTGCTCGGTCACTTCAGTTGTGTATGACTCTGTACAGCCTTGTGGACTGTAGCCTGCAGGCTCCTCTGTCCATGGGATTGTCCAGGCAAGAATACTGGAGTGGGTTGCCATTTCCTCCTCCAGGGGATCTTCCCCACCCAGGGACTGAAACTACCTCTCACTTCACTCCTTTTCCATGCCTTCTAAATGCCAATATTTTTTTGTGCCTCTATGCTGATGGTTTCCCTGGGACATTTATAATTTGTTCCCAACGTCCTTTCATAGACATTTGGGTAAAGGACTTTACACACGGACTCTAACCCGATATCTCATCCCACAATGCAAAGGTAGGTCTGATTTTCAGAGTCCCTTTGCAATTTCACTAGAGATGAGATTTCAAGGGATGCTGATGACTGAGTCACAGTCCAGATACAGGATTTAATTCACTGTTTCCAGGCAGCCTTCCTCACGCACCATCTGGGCAAGAAACATAGTCCCACTCCCACCCCCCGCCCCCACCTCCCCTGCTGATGGGCGTCTTTACTTTGTTACCTGGTCCATCAGACTTCTTTTTGACTGGCTCATCTTCCCGGTATTCCCACTCCACAGGACCTGCCAAGAGTGTCCAAGAAACATGAGTTACATTCTTTCAGGGTAAATTAACACCGATGCTACACTTCTGGACTGAGAGGAATTTTATAATGAAATCTGGGACTTTCGGCCTATTTGAAGAGCTCCCAGAGAAGAGTTGTCAGAGTTCTGAGCTTTCAGATTCTCCTCACTTGACCTCAGAATGAGTATTATGGAGTTGGGGATGGTAAACCAAATTGTTTGGTCAAATCTTTCCTGCTTCCTGTTTAACGGCCTGTGAGTTGAGAGTGGTTTTTATATTTTCAATAGTTGAAAAAAAGTCTGAAGAAGAAGAATATTTTATGCATATGAAAATTATATAAAATTCAAATTTTGGTGGAACATAGTCATGCCCACTTGGGGACATACCATTCGAATCTGCTCCAAGGCAGGGTGAGTTGCAACAGGAATTTACAGTGAAAGCTTACCATATTTACTATCCAGCCCTTTATAGAAAAAGTGTGCTGACTGCTGTTATATACAATTTTGAACACCTTGAGGATCAAAATACAGAACCCAGAAACATACCTAAGACTAAATGGGAAATTAACACTGTCAAAAGGAGCATTTAAATTAATAGAAAAAGAAAGATTCATTTACCAAACAGGCTTAGCATAATAGATCTCTACTTCAAAGAATAATAAAAATTCAAAAGGTAAATAAAATTAAGAGGAAATACAAGAAAACATATGCATAACATCTGGGGGGAAGACTTTCTTCAGCAAGATGAAAATACAGAAATTCCAAAAAGAAACCTATTTGAGAGACCTACTTGACATCAGAAAAAAATTAAACCTTGCTTAGAAAACATACGAACTAAAAGATAAGCACTGGGCTGGAAAAAAAGATACTTGTAACACATAAAAAAGGATAATATTCCTAACATAAATATCTCCTAGATTAATAAAGACAATCCAATAGAATATGAAATGTGATAAAAATGTTTAAATCTTGGATTTGAAAGTAAAAGTTATTTACTTTTGTATTCAAAATTTTTTCATTTTAATATTTACCAAGAAAATATGAAATAGAATGTTCAACCTTATTAGTTCCATTTGTCCATGGAATTCTCCAGGCAATAATACTGGAGTGGGTTGCCATTTCCTTCTCCAGGGGATCTTCCTGACCCAGGGATCGAACTCAGGTCTCCTGCACTGCAGGCAGATTCTTTACCAACTGAGCCACCAAGGAAGCCACCCCCCACCCCCCTACCGCCAAAACCAAGAAAATACGAAATAAAAAATATTCAACCTTATTAGTTAGGAAAATTCAAATGAAAATAAAAGCCGTTTGTCATCCTTGAGAAAGACATATGATAAAAAGAGTAGTAACAGCCCATAGGACAAGGCTCCAGGGAAATAGACATTCCTACACCTCATACAGAGGAGCTTAAATTTCTAAAGTCTCTCGGGAAAATATTTATTAAAGTAAAAAAATAAAAGCACCCACTTTAACCCAGAAATTCCACTTCTGATCATCTATCTTGGGGAAAGTGTGTGTTCATCCTGCTTTTGCCATGCATTTAAACACACACACACACACACACACACACACACACACACACATGACTACATATGAATTTTTGTGTGAGGAAATCCTTGATAGTGTTATTTATTGTGGCAAAAATTTGGAAGCAAACCTTATATCTATTAGTGTTGGAGGAGTTGGATAAATTATGCATATCCATATTACAGAATATTTTGCAGCTATTAAAAAAGGATGATATAGTTTTATAAATACTTAATTGGAGAAGTGTTCATGATATATTGCTAATGAATGTACAGGAGAATCTGTGCAGCATGGACTCATTTTTGAATCAAAGGAAACAGTACCTGCCCACAGGTATGTACACCCAGGAAAGGGGTTGAAGAAAACAAAACCCCTGCAAAGATTTGGTGCCTTAGGGTAGTTTTCCAGGCTATACTGCATGCACTTCCTTACTGCTTGACTTGCTACATCCTCAGCATCTTAATTTTGCCTTTTTAAACCAATCAAGTAAAATAAAATGAAAGCCACAGGAGGTAGCAGGGAGCAGAATGGTCAAAAAAGAGAACAGCTTTGCAATTAGAGCTCCATTAGAAGTTATGTTTTCCTTTTCTTTTCTTGCTTGAGTACATTTTTAATTTCACAAAGAATCAATATACACATTTCCTTTGTAAAGAATTAAAATATAACAAGCCTGAAGGTTTCTTTAGTCCTACCCTTTACTCTCAGCCTCCCCACCTCTTCTGCCAGAAGTCACCACAGCAATTAACTGGCTAAGTTTTCTTCCCAGTCCTTTCCTTGTGCATTTATACACGATTACATGCATCCATTAAAAACTCAAAACATTGTCTGGAGGCACTTTGGTTTCCTTCGTTTCGTAAGTGGTTTCATAATGTGCATGTCAGCATGCTTTTCACTTAACAGTATGTCAGGAACTGTTCTCCATGTCGGTTCAAAGTAATTCATTTTGCTTTTTAACTTACTAAATAGTATGCTGTAATATACTGGTCACATAATTTACTTGGTTCTGCTTTACGTGGACATTTAGGATATTTCCAAATTTTCATTAGTGATAATAATGTTTGATGAATATTCTTAGACACATGTGCTTGTGAACGTGAAAAAAGTGAAAGTTGCTCAGTTGTGTTCAACTCGTTGTGACCCCACGGACTGTAGCCCACTAGGGTCCTCTGTCCATGGAATTCTCCAGGCAAGAATACTGGAGTGGGTAGCCATTCCCTTCTCCAGGGGATCTTCCCAACCCAGGGATCAAACCCAGGTGTCCCACATTGCAAATGGATTCTTTACCAACTGAGCTGCCAGGGAAGCCCACGTTGTGCTTGTGCTTATGTGCAAATATCGACTCATGTGAAGCCACACACCTGGAGGTGGGATGGATCCCCGGTAGGAGACACACACTTAAATTTTCAGATCGACATCTGCTCTCCAAAGTGGAGGTGCTGTTTACAATACCACAGACACAGACGCCTCCTCTAGCTCCGAACAGAGCTATGTTTACATTCTTGCTAATCCAATCGATTAAAAATGCAGAATGTCAAAATATTTAGTTTACGTTTCTCATATTGAGCTACTTAGTGAAACTGAGCTTCTTTTGGCTGTTTCTATTTTCTGATCTTGAATTACTTTTCATACCCATTCATTCACTGGGCTGAATTTTTCTTTTGCTGACTCTCAGAAGTTCTTAATATAGCCAGAACACTGATCTTTAGTCTGATATATAATGAACACATTTTTCCTGAGCTCCCACTTGCTTTTTAACTTTGTTTTGGTGTGTTTGTTGTCATTTCCTCCCCTTAGAAACATGTTTCTATCATATGTTTTTGAATGAATTGATAGTGTTGAATACAGCACTGGTAGATATGTTCCATTTTGGGTCCTTGACTGCTCTCTAAGTGTGCTTCCCCTTTTTTTTCTTGATCAAATTTCTAAAGTTTCATCTTTCTTATTTTCCAAGAACAGCTTTTCACTTAATGGTCAGGTGGTCTTCTATGTCTTTTCGACAACTTAATTGCCACCTAAAAATTATTATTTTGCTTCTACTTTCTTTGGGGTTATTTTGCTTCTATCTCTCTTTCCATTTTATAAAATGTATCTCAGCACGAATTCATGTTTTAATTTATTCCAAGACCTGAGAAATGAAGGGCAAGTAAAAGTCTTTGTGCTTTTTAGACATTAAAAATTTCATTCCTCCCAAGCTTATCCTCTGTCCGATGCCTGTCAGCTGCAGCCCTCTTCATCACTCACCCTCCCCAGATTCTTTTCTCCTTCTTTTCTGTTCTTCTCTTGCAGATCTTTTTTTCTCTTTGCGCCTCTGTCGGAGTGCTGTTTTAGGGTCAGTTATCCAGGCATGATAAACAAACTGAAGGGAGAAAGTTTCATTATTTTCTGAATTTTTAATAAATTGAATTAAAGAAAAAGGGACCAACATCAAGCTTCCTGACTTTCAGAAATATATACATATTTTTCTCTCAACATGAATTAAACCTCCCTTTCTCATACCTCTCAATATACTGAGCTGATCAGTGCTCACTGGCTATGAAGTAAAATGCGAAAATAGATGTTATAGGCATGTATTTTGTTCAGTATCAGACAATCATGAGATTCCCTGGAACCACGAACACCCATTTCTCCCCCATCCCCCCATCCTACTATATCTCTGACACTTAGCTCCTGATTTCCTTGTGTGACACATACTAGGGCTAAGCTAGAAGCCTGGCTAAGTGTCATTCATTTTCTCCTGACATATAAAGTTTGAGTCAAGACAGAAACATCTTTTGTTCATTTACTTTGGGAAATTAGTTTTGTGTGTTTGATACTCTCTCTTGTGAGTAACAACTATTACAACAACTTGAGAAAGAGCTTTGTAGATTGATCATTATTTGGAGAGGAAAGATAACGTGCTGTGAAGGTTAAGAGGTTATTCCAGCATGGGATGGAAGGAGAACAGAGGAGCTTTAGGTTGCCTTCTGTCATTTTCGTTCAAGAGCTGAAAATAGTAGCATTAATAAATGACAACGAATAACCACAACAGAGCAATTTTGAATGTCCCGCCCACCAACAGTGTCCCAAGTCATGCAGAAGGAACAGAAAGAAAACCCTGAAATGCAAAGTCAGCCATCCACAACCATGAAGCCGGGCAGCATGCTCAACGTGCACCCACGAACACAGCTGGTCTCAGGGAAGCTGGGTTTCTATCATGAAGATAAAGGAGGAGGGGCACTTGTATACCCCAACACTTTCCTTTTATTCTATATTACTTTCAGATTTCTGAAATCCTTGAAAAACACAGTGTAAATATACCACTGGCATCGTAGAAGTAAAGAGGAGTTCAACTTTTCCATCCATGGAAATGTAAAGGTTGTGGGTTACTAGGTCAGAGCATTTCCTCACAGGTAGAAATCTGAATCTTATGGGCAATTCACACACATACAAGATCTGTATAGTTTCTGAATAATAAACCCAGGAGTCAAAAAAGTTATCCTAGTTTATGCCAGAAACATATTTTGAAAAGGAAAAGTGAATTGCAATTTGAAGAAGAAGCACCAGAAAAAGGAATTTATGGTTGATGTTTATTGAGCATGTTAACTGGAGATTCTATTAACAATATCTCTGAGGTTTAGGTCATTAATAGGCAAACTTGCTTCAGCAAAATATTGATTCTTTAAAAGAATCTGAACTGCTAAATGAAAGAACTTTTCAGGCTTAAGAAATACATACTGTGACATTTCCTTAAAATAGTGGTATTACAATATTGCTTTTGGATAATGCAAAAATGCCAAAGTGGAAAATAAGAAAGTGATTCAAGATTTGTGAGTGTACTAGGTGCACACTCTTTTGCTCTGAAGGAAAATGAAACTCCTGGGAAACGAGGGGAGGGGAGGAGAGAGCAGGGGCGGGTTCAGGACAGAACTGAAGGTGTCTTGTATGTAGAAAGGGCTCTGGCCACACAGATGATGCCTCATTAAAACAGTGTTCCTGGTTCTACACGTGGTCCTTCAGTGGTTGATCCTGCTGGTGTTTCCTCGCTGAGATGAGTGTTTGAAGAAAGGAGGGAAGGGGAGGATCTTAGGACAAGTCCTCATTGGTAGGAAAATGACCTTCATGTCCATGTTTGGAAGTACAAATATTTTACAGCTCCAGGAACACTGGACCGAGGATCAGATCAACTATTTCTGGGAAAAGTTGATGATGAAGGAGGAAGAGGAAGCATCCCGATTCTTACTGAGTTAAGACACCGAATTAAGCTTCTTTCTGAAATGTCTCAATTCTGAAGTCTCAGTGGTACCTACCACCCAGTGTGTCACGGGTATTTCTGGAGAACAGACACATGAAGAACTACTCTTGGGTAGAAAAACACACGAAAATGTGTATAAATGACATCGACTTCTCCATCTGCTGCTGCCACTAGCCTGTACCCAACTTCATCTCAGAGTCCACCCTCAGTGATTTCATCTTAAATGTTAGGGAAATGGGATTCCTTTTACTAAAAACTTCTTACACAAAAAGGATTTACTTTTTGAAACAGGAGAGGACTTTATTGAAGTGGAGATCTGTAACCGAAGTTGGTTAAGTTTTCTAAAATGTTTTTTAATCCAGTTGTGATCCAGAACTTTATGTTGTTGGTAAGAAGATAATTTTTTAAACTAAGATGGGGGATAATTACATTGTAATCTTTCATATAAATTCTTAAATGTGAATGGAAAGATACATAAGGCAGTCATAAAAGGGGAAAAGAAAAGAAACCCAAGGAAGTAGCAACAGAGAATATTAAACTAGAACTCAGAACCCTGGCGTTTTAAAAGGGGAAGAAACCCAGGGGTCTAGACTGTGCTACGCGAGGGAGAGCAGCTTTTAGGTTCACCTGAGAGCTTGAGAAAAATCTAGAATTGCAGGTCCCTCTGGACCTGATATAATTTAAATAACCTGCATTTAAACAAGACCCCCAGGTAAAAGGTGAGAAGCCTTGGTCTCCCTTGCTAGCCACACTCTTGTGGAGCATTTTGCTAGTGTAAGTGTATGCTCCAGTTTGAGGCAGAAGAAGCGGCTTTCTATAAAGCACAAGAGTAGTGAGTCACTATTTATGGTTTGCAGTTACGAAATGACCACAGCAGAGGTAGCTAGATACTTTCTGTTGTGTGTTGTGTGAATTAACAAATCACTGTAGCAGTTCATTCAGCAGAGTCTCTGACGATGCGGACTGTGGAGGCTGGGTGGACCGTCCACAGCAGCTCAGGCCAGTGAAGAGAGACACTGAACTCGGGCAGATGATGCCAGAAGAGTCCAATTTAGGAAGATGCAGGCTTAACTGGGAGCCCAAAAGGAGACGGAGCAAAACGAGTCATTTTCTCCTGTCTGTAATTTTACCAGCTTTCTGAGAAAATGGTCATGTTTTGACACATCATACCTGATGCATGCAACCAGACGTGACCCTTTTAACATGAGACATGACTTAGGCAAAACTACAAGAAGATTTGTATCTGCATTTTCTCCCTCTATTTTTTAATCAGCTCTGATGCTGACTGAAAAACAAGAATCACCACAATAAGGAATTTGGCTTCTCAGAATGATTTTTGGAAAAGTTTGCCCAATATTTTAAATTCTTCTCATTCCTTCATTGTAAGATGTATAGAACAGGGAAAACGCAGATGTGGGGCAGCGGGGATCTGCCCATCTAAATGTCTACAGAGCGGAGGGCCACACACCACACATCAGTAAAATGTCAAATACCTTTGCAGCTCTGATTAAATACTGAAGAATAGTTTTGGGAAGTTTAATGATAGACTTTGGCAAGGCTAAAATGGCTGATGCAAACTTCCCAATAGCTCTCTACAAAGAAGGACAAAGCAAGAGTAATTAGTAGAAAAAAAAACCAAAAACCAATCACTTAATATAAGACATCAGTATGAGTTTGGCTCTACAATTATACTGACTGGGTTAAAACGTGCTCATTGCTGAATGTGTAATAAAACGTGCCCTGCTTGTAGGTTAGGAATAAAGAAAATGATTTATCATTCATGTAATCTGTAAAAATGGTGAAGACGACCTGCTCTCTCCTCTGCTGCCTGATGAGTGAGAATTAGAAGGAAACTCGTTGGAATAAAAATAAACAAGTCATTAGTGTTGAGCAAGCCAGCTGCATACATGCACACGCGTCATCAAGAAACACACGCGGGCAGCAATGGGGCAAGTGACAGAGCATCATCAGAGCAAAGTGTCCCCGCGAACAACTCAGTTCTTCACTTTCACTAGGAAGACAGGGTGGAGGTAAGCTGCCAGCTTGGGAAGACCTGGCCAGCAAGCCGACACTGGCCTCATGGACACATCATGAGACTGGCCGGGTGTCCATCTGTGTGCCTTGTAGTCTAACAATGGGGAAAGAACAGCCCTATGTCTGCTCCCTTGTAATGGAAATCTACCGAGTTTTCATCCCATATGTAACTTTACTGCCGAGCCCACATCTTTAACAGACACTGATGATACAATAGCTGGATACATGCTACCAGGCTGGTGACCCATGTCACCAAGAACGATATGGCAGTTCTGAAAAAGAGAGGCAGTTAAGCTGAGAACGTCAAAACTGGGCTGGAGGTTTTTATGATTTTAATACAGTCTAAAATCTTTAGAAGTACCAAGGGAACTGATTTTCAAAATTCAAAATGACTGTTTTCAAAACAAAGCGAGGATTTTATTTTCACGGTCAGCTATTTCACCTATGGAACTGGAAGTCCACTCAAGTGATCCAAAGCTTGAAACGAAGTACACCCAGGGCAGCCTTAATTTTGTTTAGAGCACCAGAAATTTTCTTTATGCAAATGAACAGCTGGCTGGACCAGTGTCCTTGCAGGAATTCTGGCAGTAACAATTGGAATGGTGACAGCAAGCGGCAGGACAGGTCAGTGAGAACCACGCGACTTCAGATGTGAACTAGAACCTCTGGGAGCCACCACGCATGAACACGGCACAGGAAGTTGAGGCCTGTGGTCAAGGTCTGTCAGAAAGAAAACCTCTTCAACCAACCAAGGCTGTGATGTCCTTATCCCCATAGTTACCTGGAAGGCTGACCTCCGGGGGGGCTCTTCGTCTTCCTTTTTCAATTCTTCCTCTTCCTCCTCTTCACTATCCGTTTCAAACAAATAGTAATCTCCACTCCTGACCACTAAGTAAAACAAAATATGTACTTATTTCTTGGAAGAAATATGAGACAGTTTGGGGTGTATTTATGAAATGCCCCCAAAGACACATAAATTGTCCCTCAAAGGCATCGGTGGGGAGGAGGAAACAGGAGATGAGGAGACCTCACTCTGGGCTGAGCTACATGGTCTGCGGAGCACCAGGCCTCGTCCAGGCCATGGAGGGGACCTGGCCGCTGCTGGGTTCATCTGGCGTTTTCTTCCTTCTTCACAGGAAATTGTACATGGGTGCACCAGATCAAGCCTGCAGCAACCAGTTCTGTTACCAAGATGGCCCAGAGGACTGAAAACTATCGTCATGTCACAGTTCAGCACTTTGGGACCTCAGAGAAGGTCAAAGTGAAGCGGAAGCTTCAGCGTTGCCTGAATGGGTACAAATTGCCATGGCAAAGCTAATCAGGATGATTAGGGACCAGGAGTCACGTGTCACCACCTTCTGCTTCACTTTATACTGTGCAGACACAGGCCAAAACACAGGCCGCAAGACATTTGCAAAAGAGTTTTTCTTTATATCACACATTATCATGAGGAGGAAACGGGCAAATAACATAAAAAAAAAAAAAAAGAAAGCACAATCACAAAAACACCACCACCACACTCTGGCTCTTTCTACTCGTAGGCTAGGACGGAAGGAGCCAGGTGGACAAGATCCATACAGTTTAGCACTGTTAGGCTTCTGGTCAACAGTGAGCCCCCCAGTTGCTTACTGAAATTTGAGGAGAACTGTACTGACCACAGACACAAAGCACAAACCGTATGGATGGTCCTTGCCTGGCATTTTCCTTGCAAAGACGTATTGTGTCTTAAGCACGGAGGCAGTCTAGAGAGCTGAAATATTCAGAGAGCTCAAGAAGTTTGAGAATGGAATCTTTATCAGTTTGATGACTATTTTATCAGAGAAAAGAGACCCAGCATGTGCATCTCTGATGCTACAAAAACTGTACTGTCACTGCAGGAAAACATATGCGTATTTTCAAGTTATATTAGAATTTTCAAATGCTGAGGTGTCTTTTGGATGACATCATGTGATGTCTTTAGGTATCTTCTGGACTTATCCACTGTAAGGTCACAGGAAACCTTGGCTTGTTGAAAATTGGTTGTTATCACTAAACATGATAGTGAGTAATTTTGCCCATGTTTTCAGACATATCTGAAACCTTCATCCATGAAGATGCAGAATGAATGAATTGGGCCTTATATCCTTGAACAGAAGCACTGTAATTTGTTATGTTTATTTTGAAGAAGGAACCAAGCCCAGAGAACTGGGCCCAGGCCTGAGGAAATAAATGCAATTCAACATAAGGTAAGAATAAGCAAGAACGAACCAAAGTCACAGCATTACATTGGACCGAGATGGAGACCATGAAAGTAATGCTTCAGATAAGCTCAGAGATTTGCTGGAAAGTCACACGGACTTGACGTCACGTGGTCATTTGGTAAACACCGAGATTTCTAGGACTGAACATTTTACCCTCATTATTGGCTCTAAAATCAACAATAGCTTCAACTGTATTCAATCATACCTTCAAGAACTTTTGTTTACGGGGCTACTGAAGTCAGTTTTCATCGTGAGCAGTCATACATTGATTTTTATTGTTTGAAAGATGCTGCCAATTTGTATGTGACATGTGCCATTAACACATTAAAAAGGGAAGAAAATGTTTTAAAAATCTCCTATTCCTTTATAAATTGTCACTGAAATAAAACTTAGATAATATTTCCTGAAGTTCTATCTGCTAATAATAAGTAGAGAAGCTCTTATATTTATGTTTGTGAGTTCTGATAGGGGTCCTGCCTCCAGCCTGGGTCCGTGTATGTACCATGGACACTCATGCTGACAGCTGGCTTTTAAAATCCCACCACCTGTAACACCAGGGACTTGGTCTTGTATTTCAGATATCTGACAACAAAGTTAGGCTTTTGTCACTGATTCTGCTGTACAGAACTGATGTGGAAACAAGTGCATCTCACCAGCATGGAAGGTATCATTGAACAGCAATGATGCGACGGTCTGTGTGCATATAGACATGGAACTGGGAGGATGTCACCTACAGAACATGTTAAAAGTGCAGATGCTCACCAATAATGTGAATAACACAGCAACATTATTGTATCATCAATAAGTTTGCAAAGGGTATTCCAAAGACACTTATTCTTACACTTGGCACCTCTAAGAAATATTTAAAAGCCCAATGACTCAAGAGATTGGAAAACGGGCTTTCAAAAAAGTGCTTCCAAATCTAAAGATAGGTTTTGGAACTCGTCATTGTCTATAAAATAAGCCACACATCAATTCCTTTCCTTTCCTCCCTAGCTTGTAAAAGAAGTATCTGATTCCAAACTATGAATGACACATACCCCGGCATCATTGCACTGGAAGTTTTATAACGAGGCACAGGTAGTGTAATCCCAGTCTTTAAGAACTTGATATAATGAGGGTGAAATGACTCAGAAACTCTAAAGTCAACAACATTCAGAGGAAGTTCTTTCAAGGATAACCAACTCATAAGGTGGTGATCGAAGACCATATCCAATTCCTTCCAAAATGCAATGTTTACACGAGCAAAGGAAAGTCTCATGATAACCACAGCGGGCATATACCCCCAGTTAAAGGACAAAACATCAGTATGACACCATTTTGAAATGGATAGGTCTCTCTAAACTGGCAAAGGGCCCTTTAAAAACAGAAAGATTGGCACAGTGTACTTGTGACTTGATAGAAACTGGCACACAATGTCTGCACAGGAGACTGTTGGCATGACTGACACGCCAGCAGACAGTGGGTCACACAGAAATCCAGCTTGAATCTTTGTCTTTTGACTTGAGCAGCAGATGAAATGAAACTCTTTAGAACTCATGTATTTTTTTCATGCCATAATGCTAAATTTAGTATTTGGGATTACATTTTATTACATCCAGGTATATGGAGCAAAATTTGAATATCACTTCCTGAAATTGGCTTGCTGATTTTAGGAAATTATTTCTTGGGTGAAAGGCCAAAACCAGATCTAAATGATGGTAAGAATTAGGTGAGAGAAAGGATTCTGACTAACTTCCTACTGATTCTGAACACCATCCTGTTGACGTTACGGACCTTGTGATACTACTTGTCTGATTACATAAACTGCAGTAATCAAGACACAATACAAGACATGAAAGTCTGAAGACATCATGAGTAATCTGCAAGATAATGAATAATTATTCAGTATTCTACCAAATTCAAAGCGGGCCAGACTGAAATGGATCATTCCGTTAGAATGCCATTGCCAAGAGTAAGTGCTACATCCTCTGCTAAGGGGAGCAGGCATAGCCGCTGCATTTCGCAATTACTCACTCTTTTTCTTTTTTTCTGTGATAGGGTGAAGCATACCAACTCTGTGTGGCTATCGAGCTCTGCTTTTCCAAAACCATCATCTGACTTTGCTCTGGAGGGTCCTGTCTGAGCTCTGGTGACTCTGAGACCACCCACACACCAGGCATTGGATTTGGAGGGTAGTTTTAAAGCTTTTTTGAAACTGAGGATGCAGGGTGAGAAAGTGACTGTCTTAAGGTATCCCCATCTTTGTGCTTAATAAATTGCCAACTACCCTTACAAAAATGGAATCAATGCTCTTGGAATGGCAGAGCGGTGGAGGTGAGGCGGGGGCAGGGGGCGGGGGGTGGGTAGGTCGTTCACATTCACACCTAGTGCTAGTGCTTTTCAAAGAGGGTCACAGACATTCCAAATACAGTGATTTTCTTTAAATTCAGAGTTCCAGGAGGAGCTGAAATGCGTTTTCAATAAGGGTTTTCAGCCATGGAACAAACACACCTCAGCAGAGCCCTGGACCCCAGAATCCGATAACAAAGCCATCAAACCCTCTTCCCTCTCTGAGCCCATGGGTGGTGCTCAGGAACACATGAGCCACATGGGAGGCGGCTGACTGCTCTGGAAGAGTCCATCTGTCAGGCTCAGAGACCCACAGAGATCACAGTGTTTCTCCCCTCTGCCCCTCCTATCAAGTCACAAGCATCAAACCATGCATGGAACACACAGGTCACAGGGACGCCTGAATTCTGGTCAAGGATATAAGGGTTAGAATCGATGAAATCGGAAGAGGATCAAGAAAAACCTACTGGAAGCATGATCAACCCAAGGCCGCCACCACTGCTTTTTTTTGCCCTTGGTTTTCTGTTTGTCTGCTTCTCCTAAAATAAAATATGTCCAAATATTAATTCTCAGGAAGTGAGAAAACAAACTTTGAAAACCACGCTTTAACAACTCAATTGTCAAAATCTAGACATATTGCAAAAGTACACCCAAGGTCAGGAAAAGAAATTCTACTGACTGAACATTTATGTGGTTCAGCAGTCAATTCTACAAGGTAAATATTCAGTATTTGATTAACAGAATGCCACATTTTCACTTTCTTTTTAGTGACTGAAGGCATATAAAAAGTATAAGAAGAGGATTATCTGTCAAAAATGCATCCCACATTGAATTTTCCGCAGAATTAACAAAAAGAAGCACCACCCAGATATTACAGAAAAATTTAGTGGCAAATAATTTGCTAAAATACGTACATTCCAATAACCAGAAATATCTCTTGTGATCATTTTAATGCATGGTTGGAAAATATCAATTTACTGTTGAGAAATAGATACTATGCACTGGAAGAATACCATGTATTATTTCTTCATTCCTTTCAAATAGAAAAGCATGCAAGTGTCTTTAAGAACTTTTAAACTTAACTGGATATAACAAATCTATACTTAGATATAATAAATATGTATTTCATCTCAAATTTCATTGGAACAGATCATAATTGAATATTTTAACTACTGTTATTCAGGGGCCTATGTATTTAGTTTTTGTATAAAACTTATAGAAATCAAAGACAACAGTAGACCACATATCTTCCCTAAAGGAACAAATGAAGCCAACTCATCCTATTTTTTTCAGGAGCACATGTCTGTGAAATGGAAGCTAGTTTATATTAAAGTCATCTTGCTAAATATGGTGCTATTCATAAAGTCATGGATTTATTAAATATGTACTTTCTGAAACAAACACATTCCACCCACAATTGGAACGTAAAACTAGAATGAATAGCAATTTTATTTCACAGCCCTACCCTAGATCATGTTTTTACTCAACATCAAGGTACTGAGTGAAGAAGGAAATATTTCAACATACTCTCGTCATCCTCTTCAGAAAGTTTTTGGAGATCTTGGCCTTCCCCCGACTCCTGGGTCAAGCTCAGCATCCTCTCCTTACCCTTTTTGTATTTCTGTTGCCTGGCCTTGATGCGGTCCATCCTGAACAACAAAATAGCAGCAGCAATGCCGAGAACACACCCACAGCTACCACACACTTATGCACACAGCCCACACCCAGCTACCTTTACACTTCTATGCACACAGCCAAAATCGTGGATGGACTGGCAACAGCTGGGACTTGTGGATGGCTGCTTGTGAGCAACAAGTGTCTCTTTGTTTCTTTTATTCTCCCAGGTTTGCATTCTTCTTAAAAAAAAAAATACTGCCTACCTCATATAGTTGTGACGATCAAGTGAAAAGACATATAGATGTAAGAACTGTTTTGTAAATAGCAAGGTGCTACTCAAACATTCTCGAGTGTTCTATCAGACCCCACGACTTTCTGTGTATCACATCTAATCTCTTACTGGATCTGGGGAAACATTGTATTGTAGTTCTTTGTCTGTTTATTCAGGAAGTCTATTCAGAAACTGCAGTGTTGCGCTTCACCTCCCCCATATGTCCTCTTGAATGACAGCATTTCTTTTTTTTTTTAATTAAAAAAATTTTTTTTGGCCACGCTGTGCAGCATGTGGGATCTTAATTCCCAGATCAGGAGTCAAAACTCTGCCCTGCCCCTGCAGTGGAAGTGTGCTGGACCACCAACGAAGTCCTAAAACATTTCATTTCTTGGTTTCTTAAAATTCTAAATGTATGGCCCAAGTTTTAAAACTAATTTAAGTGACATTTCTGCTTTGGGCATCTTAAATAGTATTTTCCTTATTTGTTTGTCTTTAGCAATGATCATTGCCTTCATTCTTTTTTTTATTCCGACTTCTCATTTAAGGACATGGAAAAATCCAGTGATGTAAATTATACTAAGAGGTCTCACTAATGGGAAATTAGGAACACATATGACATATGGGTTCAAATTTGCTATTTCTCTAGAGCTGATTTAGATAGCTAGAAACAACAATAGCAGTAGCTATACCATATTGTACTTTCATTATATATATTTTATATAACTCATATCTTTGATTATGAAAATAACCATGCCATGGGGTAGTGTGATTCATACTGACAAATATTTTTTGCACAGGGAAAGAAGCTGGGAGGTGAGGTCAGGATGGAATGAACTAGTCTTAGAAACTCAGGGAACTTTCCTGGTGGGCTGACAGAGTCTCTCCATTTTCCTGGAGAAAGTGGTTAGGTTTTCAATTCTATGGCCATCAGCTCTTAAACCTGGCCCCAAACATGTGAGGCACTAGCCTTCCACAGAAGTTCCACTTACTGCTGGAGATTTCACTCCAAGAAAATAATTATTTTCAGTGGGCTAATTTAAAACAAAAAAGACTTCTCAGATCTCCTGGGTGGAGTTTGTCCGTTGCTTGAGTTCTCCAGGATGGCATGGTGGGGCAGGAGGCCGTGAGCCGGACATGGAAATGTGGGTGTATTTTTAGTGCCAGCTCCAGTTAGTGTGGGTTTTAAGTCATCTATGTGCGTCAGCAGCTTCTCCTCAGACTGGACTATATAATCTCTAAAGATCCTTCTGAAGTAAGAACCCCATTTCATTCGCTTCACCCACAGACACGATGGACTTCTCTCCGAGTCAGAGTCACTGGGAACGACCCAGTCTCATTCACTAGCTTGTTTAATATTTACCAGGATCAGGCAGGACTGAGCCCTAATTTAAAACAGGAAACTGGAATTCAGAGAGTGCAGAAACATGCTGGGGGCTCTGGAAGAAGCATCTAAACTAGGACTGACACTGGTCTCGCCCATGGCAGCTCCTCCCCTTGCTCCCACTCCCCTGCATCCTCCTTCGGACAACGGAGCAAACACCCGGGCAGGTGTGAAGGTCACCACAAATGGCTTCCTCAGGGCTTGGGGCTCCCTGGGAGCCAGGAGCTGGTGGGACAGGATCAGGAGAACCCCAAATGAAAGGGAAGCATCCTTACTGCCTCTTCAGCTGGTCCATGGACTTTTTCTCCTCCTCGATTCTGGCCTTCACAGCCTTCACAATGGTGGCCTGGAAAAGCTCGGCCCCTCTAAAGGAAAGCCAGAAGCAGAATGAATGAGCATTTTTATCAGTACTGGTCACTTTCCCTGACAATGGTTACTAAGGGAGAGAAAATGTTTGCAGGGGGAGCGGGGTGCTGCTGCCTGGAGTCTCTGGGCTGGGGCTGGGGGTCCCAAGTCCCCTCTAGAAGCCCCATCCCCACGGACAGAACCACAAGCCTCCAGCCTCCCCTGGGGAAAGGGGCTCCTCCAGCTACACTCTGGAAGGTAACAGATGAATATGCTTCTCTCTATCTTCAGGAGTTTCCCCTTAAAATGGAGGGGGCAGAGATTGGGGAAGGTGCAGTAGACTCTGGACCAACGTGGTCTCTGCTTCTGTTCTGACTCAGGAGGTCCTAAGGAGCTACTCCAGGACTGAGGTCTGGACTGAGGGACTCAATGTCCAGTCTGTCTTTGAACTTTGAGGGTATCCCAGTCCTGGTAAGGTGTAACTCCCTCCAGAGTCTTCCTCTTTGCTCTTCTATTCTAGATCTTAAAGCCTTGGATCACTTCTCCTGGAAGGAACGTGTCTTAATTTCTTGTGGGTTCTACAAGCAAGCTCAGACAGCTGGTCAGGTACAATGTCACTTCCTGGTAGGTTTCTTAGGAGAAATCCCTTGATTCCACAGCCTGACCCACCTGGATGCCAGGATCTGTGAGGCTTTTATATCTGCCACCACATGCAGGAAATAGTAACTCATGAACACTCTTCTCTGCAGCAGCAGGAAGGCAAAGCATATGCTGTCCCAAATGATTCCTGCCTCCCCACTGGGCAGTTTACAGGAGGAGTCATCATCAGCTGGGGGAGGGGAAAAGAAAAAGAAAAAAATTAAAATGAATACCCATTTTCCTTGTTATTTTATAAGCTCTGTGATACGATCACACAGACATACGAGCAAACTTCCGAGGCACTGAGTCCCTGTGAGTGGATTTATTCGCAGTCCAGTTCATAAGGCTGACCACAAGTGAGCTCTGGATACTCTAGGGCTCAGGAGGAAAAGTCAGGGAGAAATTGCATCTGTATGTCCCAATGCCAGGGGAATCTCGGCACAAACAAGACGTGTTCTGGGAATGGGCCCTTCCCAGGGTAGCTAGAAGAGCAGCCACAGTCTACTGGAAGGAGAGGTGCCAAGACCATGTCTGACCCCAAATCAGAACAAGCTCTAGCACCTTCTTCATCCTCCTACCAGAAGGCAGGGCGGGACAGGGTGAGGATGGGGAAGCGCCAGGTTCCAGGCGCCATGGAGAACAGAGGACAGTGGTGCTGTCCAGGGTTCTGACGCAAGAGGCACAGGGTGGGAATGGGAGTCCCACCTCCAGCAGGAAGGGAGTCTAACTGCAGACACCCTGTTACTCCTCCCAGCTCTCCACCCGATGGGGTCTCTCTGAGCTTCACGGTGTGGGGTCTGCAGGTAGAGCTCCTCTGATGACCAAGATGCCCACTACAGCAGCCACAGATGTGCGTGGGCATCTGTGATCCTTCCCATCATAAATACAGGAAGTGCAGGGAGTTGCTAAAGACCTGCTTGGGGAGGGGGACAGGACATTTGTCGAAGATCAAAGATTATCTTGAGGGTGGGGTGTTCTGACCACAGATAGCCTGGCAGCATCAGCCCACAGCTCCTTGAAGACACTGAGTTGGGTGTCCCTTCATCTCCTTCCTTCAGGGGCTTTGGCCCAGATACTTAAATTAAAACTCTACCTCTGCCCTCCCTTCTGTGTCCCTCCGTTCCCAAATCTGCTTTTCATACTCACGCATTTTGTAGCCCTTGACTGTACAGGCCAGGCTGAATGCTTGGATCAACCAGCAACTATTTTGAACCAATTTTTCAATATAGCCACACGCTCCTATCTGAAAAACAAATGGGAAATAAGTATCCTGAGACTCTGTACCCAGAAAATAAGGTTGATGTCTTGCAATCCCAACATGTACAGGAATTCCCTGCGGCTCAGTGCTCTGATGGCTCCTAAAATCCAGTGCCACTCAATAAAGCGCTTCATGCTTCACTTCTGGGAGTTAAACCTGAGCAGCAAGGTGGAGAAGCCTCAGCATTGTGCTCTCTGCACTGGGAAGTGCTTCTCTTTTTAAACAGGATACTTAGAGCATCATAGGAACAAGCCTGACTCTGTGATAGCCAATGGGTGAGCACAGGACTCAGATTTGGGCAGAGACAAACCTAGACAGCATATTAAAAAACAGAGACATCACTTTGCTGACAAAGGTCCATATAGTCAAAGTTATGATTATTCCAGTAGTCATGTACAGATGTGAGAGCTGGACCATAAAGAAGGCTGAGCACTGAAGTATTGATGCTTTTGAACTGTGGTGCTGAAGAAGACTCTTGAGATTCTCTTGGACAGTAAGGAGATCAAACCAGTCCATCCTAAAGGAAATCAACCCTGAATATTCATTGGAAGTACAGATGCTGAAGCTGAAGCTCCAATACTTTGACCACCTGATGTGAACAGCCGATTCATTGGAAAAGACCCTGCTGCTGGGAAAGACAGAAGGCGGGAGAAGAAGGGGACAGCAGATGATGAGATGGTTGGATGGCATCACTGACTCAGTGGACATGAGTTTGAGCAAACTCTGGGAGATGGTGAAGGACAGAGAAGCCTGATGTGCTGCTGTCCACGGGGTCTCAAAGAGATGGACACGACTGGGCAACTAAACAGCAAAAAAGCAAAGTGAAGACTAGGTCTGAAACCCGGGTTTGCAGAATAAATGAATGAGTGAGTGGATTCCACAGTCACACCCTCTCCAGGAACAGCTGTCGGGAGGGATCAGCTCCCAGGTGCCAGTTTCCGCCCATCAGACTGACTTCAGGAGAAACAGTGACCTCCTGTCCTGCCTCACCCCCGCCCGACAACTCTCAACACCACCCCACAGGCAAACACGCACTGCTGGAGTCCAACTGAGGAATAAAATTCACTTTTACTACCAATTAGAAACTTACCATTCTCATGGACTGGAGAAAAAATAAATTCTTCAAATACACACTTATGGTTACATAGACTTGGCTTCACCAGAGCTCTAAACACAGCAATGCACATGCCTCCCCCGACCCAAAGTCAAATGCTTTCCAGTAGAATTGCCTGGCGAGTTCATCTTTAAGTGTTAGGAAGGGGAGAGGTAGGCAGCCATTCTTTTATTTTTATTTTAATTTTTAAATTGGAGGATAATTGCTTTACAATATCGTGTTGGTTTCTGTCATACATCAACATGAATCAGCCATAGGTAAATGTATATACCCTCCTTCTAGAAACTACTTCTCACCTCCCACCCCATTCCACCACTGTTCTTCTAACACTCTGTCAGTTACAGCCATGAGGGGCAGGCCCTGGGATTGAGTTTTAATCAGAGCTAGAGGTGGATTAACTCCTTCAGATCCTGAAAGGTCACTGTTTAATTTCTTGACACAATAAATAGCTTGAAAGGTATCTTTGTGGCCTAAAAGATTTCACATGACTCTGGGATGATGCATGGGCAGTTTATCTACCAGGGACGAGCCACACCGTGGCCTGCAAGGTGGAAATTTAACAGAGAATCAGCCTCGTTCTGTGGACAGGAGGTGTTGGTCTCAACCCTGAACTATCTTAGCTGTTTTTAAGTCAAGACACCAGTGCTTAGCGCAGCCATGAAGCTCCCGTGTCCACCCGAGCATCAGGGCACCATGAAACACCTGCACCTTTGGGGGCCTGTCCCTCCCATCTGTACCCGACATGGTGTCAAGGAAAATCTTGACTATTCTATCAATATTTATACTTGCACAGAGTTTTCCCAGTAAGAGAGTCAGTTCCAGCCAACAGGATATAATTTGTGAAGACATCACATGACTATTTCAACTCATAAAGGGCCACGTGCAGCCTGTCCTGGAGTGATATCCAATCATTCCTCAGAAGGGATCGATTTTAATTGAAAAAATACATTTTAGAGTTTTTTTTTCCTACAAATACATATCCTCTTGTCCTTGAGAGGGTGGACATGAGCAAAAAGGATTCTGCTTAAAACAGCAAAACAAAGAGTAATAAACAGTCACTCCAATTCTGAGTTTGCCAGCATCCTATTCGGGGCTTTTAAGAGAGCAGCATGAGGGGCTGAGGGCTTTCAGTAACCACTGAATGGGTTGTTTGCTCTGCACTGGGACCGCAAATGTGTTACATGGCACGAGCCACTTACCGACAGTATGTTTTTCATCGTGATCACGAAGACATTGTAAGCGATCAGCCAGTCCCAGTAGCGCAGGATGCTCTTGATGGGTTTCAGCAGCAAGTCGCCCCCGAAGAGCAGGAAGTAGAAGCAGGCCACCAGGTAGCCCATGCAAAAGATGCTGATGCGGGTCGTCCCGGTGATGAAGATGATAGTGAGCACGAACCAGAAGAGGTAGCTGAAGATGACCACCTTGGACATGTCCAGGTACGACCTGGACAGCAAAACCAAGAGACAACACAGACTGCAGCACAGACCAAGTCGGGAGAGTCTAGTCGAGGAAGGGAACGTGTTCACACATCCTCCTCCTGACTTGGCCTGGAGGCACAGGCTAGACAGGGCGCTCTGATTGCCAGCTGGTCCATGTGCAATCCTCATCCAGTTAATGATGGACAGAGCAGTACTTTGTGAAAACGCCATGTGCACTTTTATTATCATCAAACTGGGGTCAAACTTCCCACAAGCAGCAATGCTCTCTGCCTAGTACCTGAAGAGTCAGAAACGACTGAGTGACTACCACTTTCACTTTTTTACACATCGACATGGAGCTCACAGGCTCTGTCAGCATTCTCCCTGCACCTTCCTGGGCTGAGCCAAGGCCCCTTCTGTGGGACCACTCCTCACTCTGCAGACAGGCAGATGCTCGGGCCCCATCATCCCCCAGTGGTGGAGCTCCGGGAGCTTCCCCAGCTGGGTATCGGCGGACAGACGTCGTGCCTACAAGCCATGACCCATCTGGATTCATTTGCTCAGAGTCTCTAGGCTATGGAGGCTTTGCTTTGGTTGTTTTTCTTCCCAAGTTTGGGGAGAAGCACAGAAGCACCAATTGTGCATCAGATACCTGATAACTGAGTTGTTATTTTGTGGGAGTTCTTAAGTCATCTCTGATAAAATACATGCTACATTGTTTTCAGCGTGGTTAGGGAGTAAATGGTCCCCAGAAGAATGCTGGTGATGGACAGGGTGATGGAGATGGTGATGCACAGGGAACCCTGGTGTGCTGAAGTCCACTGGGGTTGCAAAGAGTCGGACATGACTGAGCAACTGAACTGAACTGAGAAGAACACTGTCACAGACGTGGACTTTTGGACTATACTCTTCTTAGACTAAAATACTCAACACTTCTGAAGAGTTCCATGATTTTTCTTTAAACTATATTTCACTCATCCTTGATGTCACACACACTGGAGAGTGCATAAGATGTGGGTGTTTCTCAGCATTCCACGGTCACACAGGTAACGTCAGGGATTCAGTCCTGCTGTGGGATCTGAACGCCTACAGTCCTCCCAATGTGTGTGACTTAAAGTCGGCGGAACTAGGCTGCTGGCATGTTTGAGTGTGAGTGTGTGTGTGCTTATGCACACGTGTTTGTGCATCATGTGCCTTCCATCCATTTCCCTTCCCTGCCTGCAGCTGTGAATCCTCCTGAGGGAGCCCCGGCCCTCACTCTTCAGCCTGACCTGCTTTGGGTTCAGAAATCATAAAACCAAGCCTGTGGGAACAACATGGCAACACCAGGAGGACCTCCAGGGCTCCTGGGAGCTCTTGAGGCCCTGGCTGTCCTGGGGTTCAGGGGCATCTGTTCCCCGGAACTGCCCTGAGCATGTCCATGGAGGATGGAGGATAACAAGAAGGTTTGGCCTCCAGCCGTCTGGCCCCAGGATTCTTGGCTTCATGGTGTAATCAGCGGGTCAGCGCCAAGGAAAGGTAGGGGAGCTGGAGGCATGGGCTTGGGGGTCACACCTTCCCAGGGGCTGCCCGTGGGCAGCCATGTTACCTGCAGTGGATGAAGTCGGGCACGGGATTGTGCTGGCTGAATGAGGCCGCATCCAGGTTCATGCAGATCTCCACGTTGTCGCCCGCCACAATCCGTACAGCAGCCTTATTCTCGTCCTCAAAGATCTGCCGTTGCAGTGAGGCACACAGGAGTAGCATGAAATCATCTAGCGGAACAGAAGCATCTGTGGTCTGGCCTCATCCTTCCAGCTACCCTTTCCAGTTTGTAGGTCTATGTCTGCGGTGGCAGCAAGAAGCAATCGCTTTCCCCAGGATCAGGCCCGCCCCCCGCAGCCTCTCTCCTAGAAGGTAGGTGCATACAGGTATGTGGGGCTGGATAGTGGGGGTGTGTGGCAGAAGATAAAATTACTAAAGTGAAAAAAGTGTTTGGAATGCTAACATGGTATTAACTCTGTAGACAAAACAGAGCCGGCAGGAGCCGCTAGTGGCTGGTGATGGTGATGTGTGTAAGCCAGCCTGTCTGGACTGTATGTGCAGGGGAGTGTTGGGGGGGTTGCAGGAGTGCACCACCATGGGAAAGATGAGCAGGCGGGACCCCAGCACCCCACTTACACACAAGGAACACAGGGTTGGGTCGAACGATGAAGTCAGGGAAGTACAGCCACTTGACGACGTTGTCATTGAAGCTGGCGCCCTTGAACCTCCAAGGGTAGTCTGCGGGGTGTGAGGTGGGAGGAGCCGGTCAGGGAGCCCCTCATGCTGTTGAGCTCCTGCCTCCCGGTGCCAGTGGTTGGGGGGACTCACCTCGACAGGGGGCAGGGGGGATGCCGATGCAGATGAAATACTGGAAGGTGATGATGCAAGCCAGGAAGCAGCAGTACTTGGGCCAGATCTCGGCGATGGCCTTCCTCCTGCGCCGGTACAGGACGGCAATCAGCCAGCAGGCGTGAATCATGGCGTAGAAGTCCATGCGCTGGCCGATCACATTAACTGACATGAGGAAACAGGTCTGCGTGAGGATGAAAGAGGCAGAAAGTCGGCTTTACAGGGAAGGGGAGTGGCATTGGCGGGCAGCCCCCAGGGGCGGTGGAGACCCGTGTTCCTGGGCCCAGACCCTGGATGAGTTCTTCACCTGCTCTGCCTCTGTAGTGTGTTTTCATCATGAAGACAGGAGGCTGACCAGGTGGCCATCATTAAGAATCACTCTTCCAAGTACTGAAGGCAGGCCTCCCACACTATTCAGGTCAAAACAGTGTGCTCTGGCTGAGGTCATACATTCAGAAGGCACTAAACAGACACCCAGGCATCTGTAAGACTGGGCGTCCTGAGAAGCCATGTCCACGGCTGCAGAGCAGGGGACAGACACCGAGTCCTGGAAACTCTCCACCGGGCCAGGGGACCCTGCCATGGAAGCTTCCCCCACCCCATCAGATCCCAAGGAGACGGAAATCAGGGCATGAGACATGCCACAAAGCCCTAGTGGCCACCTGGCTGAAAGCAGCTGCTGGAATTTTCAGAGAAAAGAGAACAGGTCAGCAAGGAAACTCACCTCCAGACCAAACTTGTAGAAGAAGTAATTGATGAAATACTTGGCACAGTTAACAAGTCCATCATCCAGCTGGAGTCTTGTGATGTTGTGGAAGATGGTTTTAGAAACGGGGGTTGAGAGGTTGTTTCGACCACGGTAGTACTCCTGATGGCGGTAGATGGTGACCTCGAAGGCCAGGATAGCCAGCATCAGCAGGTTGTTCTAGAAAACAAGGAAAATACACATGATGCCACCTGGTCATTTACAGTCTCCTCAAAAAGCCATCTCATTTCACCGTGGGTGTCTAAAGGGACAGTGTGTGATCAGATTCCACATCCATGAAACAGTCTTGTCTTTAATGCTCATCTTCCCTGTTTTGTGGGAACAAGGGTGGAGTTATCTCCAGTTTGCAAATCAGGTTAATTTTCATGATAACAGGATTTAGAACCTCTACACCAATGACTGGCGATGGTTACGCCAGCTCCAGAAAAAGTACCACCGAACCAGACAGCTGGGTCCACTCAGAAGGGTCGTCCAGCTTTCTTTGCAACTAAATGTGAGAAACCCTTATACAGCATCCTGCAGGGACCCCGGGAAACAGAGTGAGCTGCAGACTGGAGCTCAACTTAGCAAGTTTTTGAACACAATATCTCTGAAAGCTGGCTAGAGAGAGCAGTAGAGTAAAAAATATGCTAATCATACTACAAAATAATAATATAAAATAGGTAACATTTATGTGCCAGCCACTATTCTAATCACCCCTTTCAAATATGAGTTGGTTTTATCCTTGTAACAGCTCTTAATAGTAGACATCATTTGTATGTTACAAACAATATTGTTCACATGAGAAAACACCAGGAAGCTACACCAAGAAAGAGGAGATGCTTAGTACACTTTCAGATTCCAGGAGTTGAGTACAAAGGCTTTAATTACATCATCAGCGTAATCCATCAAAATAAAATGTTCAAACTATCCATCACAGTAACGTGTGAATAATCTGAACTATATTGCTTTCCTTATGTTTGTTACAACTATTTGCAATCAGAATTCATTTTTCAAAGACACACTCTTTATATGTGGCTACTTCTAAGCATAATAGATGCCATTGATTAAAAGCTGTAGAATTTAGACAGCAAACATTTCTTGTCATGCTACACTTACTGCTCAGAAATAATTACCACCATTTGTTGTAATTTACTCAATATTTTTTCTTTGTGCCTACAAGACATCATTCTATGTATCCTGTTTTGAAGTTTGCTTTTTTTTTTCAACATTACAATAAATTTTGGATATCTTTCAGTGTCTGATAATATTATAAATCTGCCTTTGAGTGGTTTTGTAACATTCCAGTGAATATATTTGTCATACTCTATTCAAAGAATCTCAAATTACTCAGTTGATTTCTTTTCAGCACAATTCAATACTGATTTTAATACTCAGTCGTATGTTTTGAAGGTGACTGCAAACCCCGCGTAAGAGGATGAGGCTGTTCTCAAAGGTGAGGTGAGTGGTCTCCAGGGAAGGGGCTGCAGACATGAACTTGGCAGAGGCAGTGCTAAGGATGAGGAAGCCTTACCCTCAGGTAGACAAGTAGAGGAGACGACTTCCTGAGGCCCACCCATTCTGTGGGGTCAATGGGTGCGCTGTAGAGCAGAGACTTGTTCAGCTGGTGCAGGGGGATGTTCGTCTGGTTTTCATTTGGCTGAAAAGAAAAGAGAAAGGATTAAGAGATGGCCCCGCAGTCAGGAGAGTTCAGACTAGCCTCCCTTGAGTTCGAGCAAAGGGACATAGGGGTGGGGAGGGAGGACCCACTTCAGGGGGAATCAGCATCAGGAGAGATGGGGCCAGGACACCTCTGACTCACTGAGCCAATGAAGGCCTGACGGCGAGGGCTGGGGGACTTGGGTCCCCCAAGGTGTGCCTCCCTTCCCTGAAGGCCAGGCAAGGAGACCCTCAGTCTCCGAGGCTCACCAACGAACAGTTCACAGAGAAGTTCTCAGGCTTGATGGTCTGCAGCTGGTACAGCATCTTACAGACAATGATCACACATGTCCAGACGGTGCAGACACTGGAGGCCAGACGGCGGAGCTTAGCATACGGCAGAGCAAAAGCCCAGGAAATCAGAAACACGTAGTTGAACAGAGACACCTGAGAACACAAAATTGGAAATGGGAACAAAAATATGTCACATGGCACAATATCTAAAAACCTAGATGTTTTTAGGCAACTTGACTGATTCAGTTCCTCTGAGCTGAGCAAAGGCTGGCTGGGCTCCTCATATGTACGAGAAATGGTTGTGGGTGTTAAGATATACAGCTAGTAAGCAGACAGGTGTACAACCAGGTGATGTTAAGTAATGTTGCAGTTGAAACTACAGAGGTGAACAGGCTTCTGGGAGAACACCCAGGGGGTCCTCGGCCCAACCTGGAACTTCAGGAACCTCTCCTGGGAGAGAACACGCCTGAGCGGTGCCCTCAAGCTGTGCGGAATTCAGACATATCCACGCTGGGTGGGCACATCGCGCACAGCCACATCCGTGAGTCAGCGTCCATCTCTGACCCACCCGCGCTCAGCGTGGGGACCTTAAGTCTAAGCGGCCCGAGGCTCCAGCTGGAGCAGATGCCTGGCTGGGTCTGGCCTAAAGACGGAACAGCATCACTTGCCTCCTTCACGGACACCCAGATGATGTAGGAGGACACAATCTTGACGATGTGCAGCTCCAGGATCCACCACAGGAATGTCTGCAGCTGGTGGAAGCCCTCCAGGAATCGCAGCAGCAGCACCGTGAGGCGGTCGATCACCAAGTGCCACTTGTTCCTCAGATCTGCAAGGCAGGGTGTGCGACTGTGAGTGGAGGTCTGGACTGTACTGATGGGTCCCTTGTCCCTCTGATCTGCAAGGCAGGGCATGTGTGCAGCTATGAGTGGAGGCCTGGTGTGTACGGCTTGTTCCCCCAGTTTCTAGCTCACTGCCAGGGTCAAGTATATACTTGAGCATATATTGAGTATAGATTTTATTATATACTTATATAATGAGTATATGTTTGATTCACTTGGAGCAAGTCAGTGGTTGGTTTCCTCCACCTGTGAGCCAGCATCCGAGCAGCTCCTGGGCGGGCGGCTTACCTGACGTCTCCTCCTCCTCTTCATCCTCCTCGTCCTCATCCTCATCCTCGTCCTCGCTGTCCCTGCCAGGCTCACCCTTCTTGGCTTTTGCAGGGCATCCCCCTGGCATCTCCTCCCCAGGCCCAGCCAGCTGCTTGACCTCTGCCACCTCCAGGCTGGCAGTCAGCTTCATCATGGCAAGGTCTGGAAGGCTTCCCTCAGGGTGGGCCAGCCTGTCGGCAGAGAGCAGACAAATCAGGGAGGGAAGGGCACTGGGAGCTGAGAGTGAGGGGCATGTGGAGGAAGATGAACAAAATGGAAGTCACTACACAGCCTGGCATGTGGGCTTGTTAGCATCCGGTTGCTTTTTATTTTTTAAAGCTCTTTCTAAAAAATCAACTGTAAACTCAGGTTTGGTGAGCTCTTCCAATTCAGGTTCTAGTGATGAGTCAGTCATGAGAACTATCAACACCTAAACTTGACATTTTTTCCCGCAGGAGAAAATGGTCAGAGTTTAGGATGGAGAAGCATGAAATGGCATCGTGTAGACCAAGCATTTCATGGCTTCACAGGGGGACTTACTCATTGTGGTGGATTGGTAATTTTTTCTTGATGCTGCTCAAAGTAATGAAAATAGAAAGGGAAAAAAAAGGAGATGAGAACAGAAGAGTTATAAGGAGAGTCAGAGATCACACATCATGCTATAGTCATCTACTATCGCATTCCTGTATGCCGGGTGCAGGGGCCCTAACGCCATGTGCATTCCAGGATGGCGGCCACAGCGTGCTTTGACTGGGAGCCCTGAGCTGGGCAGCTGATCTGAGAATGGACGGTGCTGCAGTGGTGAAGGGCAGGACGCAGAGACTGCTGAGGCAAGTCAGGTCATGCTTTCTTAGAAACACAGCAAACCATCCCCTAGGAATCAAGTCATTCACAGTTTAAGGAGGGATTTTTTTTTTTTTTTAATTCTTAAATAACGTGTAATGTCAGTCAACTTTTGCATGGACCAATCTCATCCTGTGGCCATTTGAAGCGTATGCAGTGGATGCAAATGCTTCTGAGGGTAAGAAGCCTGTATCACACCCCATCCTCGGGCACCAGGTGAGCTGCGGGACCAGATCTCCTGAGGAGAGTGCGGGAGCCTGGCTGAGGGGGCTGCAGCCTTAGGGAGCTCAGCAGCTCTTGAGGGTCCAGCTTAGTTCACAGCGAATAGTAATGAGTATGATCTTGCTCCTCAGTTTTTAAAGAGTATATCTTTTTATTCATATTCAAATGAATGTTTGAAGGAATGTTTGTGGGCAATAAAGTAGACATTAGGTAGTCCTTCTCATTTGCAATAATTTATTCATTTCAGCCTGACTGTCACAAGACAGACACTTAATGATGTTATCATATCTGTAATACTGTGAGTTTTATCTGTAATATTATATCTGTGATATCTGTAATTGACTCTGAGACAATTTCATGTCTCTGGAATTTTACTTTTTTTTTAACAAAATGAAGAAGTTCTGCTAGATAAAAATCTAAGCTCATATGCAACTTGTTGGTTTTGCATTTAAAACACTTGTGATATTGGAGAACTGTGGTCAAGATTATGCATTGCCCTTGGACTTTCAGAGAGGTCCTCCTTCAAAAACAATTCCTTTTAGCGATGTCAAGCAGGTAGATCACAGAATGTCAGAAACGAATTGCTAATTTAGTGAACAAAGAATGTTCTGAGAAAGTGTGCTGACATGTACTTGCTTATTTTTTTTTCTTCTCTTCTGGATATATGCGTACATATAGCTGACTCACATTGTTGCACAGCAGAAAGTAACACAACACTGTAACACAACTATACTTCAAAATATAAATTAATTAATTAAATCGTATGATTGAAAAAAAATTCACCTTTCGGTTTGGCTTTGATAATCCACATTATAGCCAGATTTCCACAACATTATTTTCTACTTGTATGTACTTGCTCATTTTCTTAAGCTAGATAATTCATCTGAGAAAATCTGTGTACGTAAAATGCCTCTGGATGAAAGTATTTTCAATGCATGGTTGGAGTTTCTACTTTAAAAGAAACTATATGAATCCTTTCATCGTGCTTTCGTTTTTCTCATAGCATTTTTCTGGGACAATCCAGAACAATGTTAAAAGCATGCTCTTTGGAATCAAAAAGATTTAGATTCAAGCCTAAACAAGACATCTTACTAACAAGGGGAAGGGGCAAAGCTCCTTACTCTGTCTTTTATTTTTTAAAAATTTTATTGAAATATCTACTATGTGTTGATCTACTATGTGTTAATTATAACAATGGGATTCAGTTACACATGTACACAGGATCAGGTGTAATGGCCCTGGTTTGTGTATATGTAGGAGAACTAACATTGCTCCTGTTAAAATATTCCAAATCAGTCTGTTTACAAATGCAGTTGGAACTTCCTGCAATTTTTCACACCATCAGAATTTTATCAGTCAGCCACTGTCCTTAACACAGCCCTACCTCACATCTTATAAGGTCAAGTCTAAATTGTGATTGACCCAGAAGTTGGTTATAGGTATGTCCCCTCTTTCATTGGAACTCCCATTTACAAACACAGTATTCTCCTTATTAAACAGCACTGAGCATACAAAAATAAATTTGGGGAGAAAGAAAGCTTATTTACTCAAGAAAAGGTTCACCGTATCATTCTAATCAAGAGAAGTCCCTTCAAAACTGGACACACTTCACATGCAGCCTTTCCGAAGCACACTGTGCAGGGAGAGAGGGTTTGTTAGGGCGAGTGCTCCCTGGGGCACAGCTCTGACTTTTCTTAAAATGTAGGCATTCAGACAAAAATGAAAATTCACTGGAAAGAAGACTGAGCTAATGGTGGAATGCTTCAAGTTTTTAATCATTTTAGATGACTGCATCTAGGTCTGAGAACTCCTGAGTCAGTTCAGGGTTGATGGGCATATGTTTTTCCTCAAGAGGAATGCAGGGAGCCAACTCTACCATCAGCATCCTTGGCACATTGGTTCTAGGACCCCTACGGACACCAATACCTACGGATGCACAAGTCCCTTGTATAAGATGCTATAGTATTTGCTTGTAACCTGTGCACACCCTCCTGTATATTTTAAATGATCTCTAGATGGCTTGTAATACCTAATACTATTTGAATGCCATGGAAATAGTAACTCGCACACAGCAAATTCAAGTTTGCTTTGGGGGAACTTTCTGGATTTTTATGAAAAAATGTTTTTGGTTGAATCCATGGATGCAGAAACCACAGATATGGAGGGCTGAGTGTATCAGTTGTCACAGCCCAACACACCACTTCTGCCCCTTGGGCACCCCAGCCACCTCCTCTTAAAGCACATGGTCAAGACTTTATCAGAAACACAGAGGGAGAGAGAGACAGATATAGTGTGGTTCTTTATGTTAGGAGGGATAAGACTGATATGGCTGCTCAAGATTTATGCTTCAAGTCTGGAGCTTACTTCTCTAGCTGGCAGCTAAAAACTTGAGGTTGACATTTCTCTCTCAGGTTGCCCCCAAAACCAGCCCCAAAGGGGGCCCACCCGACCTCATTGCTCTTCCATAGAGATCTCCACAGAGATGCACTAAGTTTTTACACCTCTTTCTAGACGTTCTGCCTCCTCGGGTCTGCTACTTGGTTATCAGCCTCAGCATTCCTCTTAAGAGGAAAGACAGTGGAGTAGAAAACCTACAAATCTTTCCAAGAGTTATTTTGTTAAGTGGATTTATTGCAAAATACATGCTTCTACTACCTAAATTACTGACTTGATTACTTAAGACGTGAAGTTATGGGAGTGGATATTTTAATTCTCTCAATAAAGTAAGAAGAGCTTTGGTGGATTAGACCTGAAGACTCTTCTCTTTTGGGCACTTGAGGATAACTCCACACACAGCAGGTGTCAGAGCTCACCCTTTGTTACCTGTGGTTATGAGCATGTGTTATCTCCCTGCCTGGGTGATGAGCATCTAAGGCACGCTGCCCAACTTGGCTTTTTTTTTTTTTTTTTTTGGCAGAAGGCAAATATATTGTGAAATCTGTCATGTAAAATACCATCCTTCTATATGATGCTCTTTTAAGTAGATATATACTTGAAGAAATTGGTATTTTAATTTTCTCTTAACCATAGATTGTTGTTGATATTCATTCAGGAATACCCACTAGTGGTTAAACTCCCACAGTAGGTGAGATGTTGGCCCTGCGGTGGATTGTACAAGGGACCCAGGGCCTGAGGGGCGGAGGTGGTGGGTAGGGGAGATAAGACAGGCAGGCAGATGGGGCTGAAGGCCAGTGTCAGGAGGCGGCAGCAAAGAGAAAGTGCTCCAGGAACTCAGAGGAAGAGCCGGTACGCTCAGCAGGGACTCGGCAGAGATGGGTGGTTTGTGGAGCAGCTGGTTCTTGAGCTGAGCTCTTGATTACGTGTTCAGGAGGGACATGGGCTTGCAGGCAAGCCCAGGACTAATTCTACCAAAGGGTGACCAATGCCGAGTGCCAGCTGAAGACCCTCGGCCACCTCTCAGTCCACTCAGCAGCACCATTCAGTCCAAACACCGAATGGTTGGGTTTGCAAAAGACATCCATAGCGTACCTGGAGGCCATGTCCACTGTCTGATGATGTCAGTTTCATTTACAAGCTAATAAAGTGCTTAACACCCCCAGAGACCATTTAAAATAGGAGCCAAGAGAGAAAACGTTGAAGTACCCACCTATTTATTATCAGATACACACGCCCATTGACCTTGGCATGGCTACGCAGGAAGCACAAGGCGGCAGCGGGGAGACAGTCGGAGAGAGAAAGAGGAGAGTGTTAGCCAGAGAGAAGGAGCTGACTGTGTCCTGCAAGCTCTGCATCACCGGGTGTGTCAACAACACCTTTCATGCACCGCAGTGTCCAGACAGCGAGGCTCGGCAGCACCGTGAAGTCAGACAAGAGTCAGGTTTGAAACACTTGACAGCAACAGCCTCTTCCTCCCTCCCTCCCCCAAAGAATCACACATCTGGTCAGAGACCTGTAAAGGTTTAAATGTCCAGAGTGCACTTATCAAATAAAATACCACATAAAATATTAATTCTTGGTCCTTCTCCAGAATTAAAAAACATGAAATCCTTTGAGTATCTGTATTCAAGATACTGTTTTCTGAGGTTTTTCTAAAGTTAAAATTTTAAAAAGTCATTCTATTTCTGTACGTGTCATAGTACCTTCTAAAACAAATTATTATGACCCAGCAATCCCACTTGCTGGTCATATACACCGAGGAAACCAGAACTGAAAGAGACATGTGTACCCCAATGTTCATCGCAGCACTGTTTATAATAGCCAGGACATGGAAGCAACCTAGATGTCCATCAGCAGATGAATGGATAAGAAAGCTGTGGTACATATACACAATGGAGTATTACTCAGCCATTAAAAAGAATACATTTGAATCAGTTCTAATGAGGTGGATGAAACTGGAGCCTATTATACAGAGTGAAGTAATCCAGAAAGAAAAACACCAATACAGTATACTAACGCATATATATGGAATTTAGAAAGAACGATAACCCTGTATGCAAGACAACAAAAGAGACACAGATGTATAGAACAGTCTTTTGGACTCTGTGGGAGAGGGAGAGGGTGGGATGATACGGGAGAATGGCATTGAAACATGTATAATATCGTATGTGGAAAGGATTGCCAGTCCAGGTTCGATGCGTGATACAGGATGCTTGGCTGGTGCACTGGGATGACCCAGAGGGATGGTACGGGGAGGGAGGTGGGAGGGGGGTTCAGGATGGGGAACACGTTTATACCCGTGGCGGATTCATGTTGATGTATGGCAAAACCAATATAATATTGTAAAGTAATTAGCCTCCAATTAAAATAAATAAATTTATATTTAAAAAAACAAATTATTGACACGTGGCAGTCACAGATATTTAAATAAGGAATGGACATTCAGTATCTTACTATTAAGTGTTTATTACATAATAATTATGTTGTAATTATGTTATAGTGTCTATTTTATCAATATATAAGGGAAATGATATTCCTGACAATGTCTACCTAGAAATAATAATAATTTCTCATAAGATTTGTCATAAAATTTTTCATAATGCTAACTATAAATTCTAGAAGGCTCAACATGATGAATTCTGCTTCAGACACAAATGACACTTGCCTACAGGGCAGACACAAACCACACAAACAACAGACAAAACAGGCAAAGGATAGCTGGCTGTTCATAGAAACAACAGGACCAGAATCAATATAAGGGATAAAATGCACTGATCATTCCCAATTTGGGATTTTTTTTTTTTTTTTTTTTTGGTGTAGCATCTACTAAGGGGGAAAGAACAGAGAAGGCAAGGCATGACAGTCAATCCAATTCTGAAAAGACCTCTTTCTTCATCATTTTGACTTACTAGGGTCCTAGGGACTAAAAATCACTAGTAAGGAAAACATTACAATGGAAAAGAGTTGTGAAAAAGATGGGATACATGCCCCATGCTCCAGGTAGAAATTTGGGGACTTTTATATGAAACTCCTGCATGAAATCCCTAAAAACCAAACTTGGATGAGTCCTTTGAACTCTTCTTTTCACAGAACCAAAAAATGAAATCCCATGACCCGAAACCATGCATACTGCTGACATTACTCATTCTTGCCTCGCCGTTTCCATTCTCTTGGAAAAGTAACAGTTCAGGGGGTGCTGAGCCTTGGCCAGAGGAGGGCCAGCCATGGCCTCAGACTGACCAGACCACAGGGCCTCCATCCTGTCCAGACACGTGACGGGGTTACGGGCTGGCTGGACAGTAGAGGAAAACAGAAGGACGCCTCTTGATAGGAGGCTGCTATCCTTTCTCAGAAGCCACATAATTAAATCACGTTCACGTACTTAAGGAAACCCTGTTCAACACATTCAGTTTTCCATAATTCCACCAGTCAATCTTAAGGGAAATCAACCTTGAATATTCATTGGAAGGACTGCTGAAGCTCCAAGACTTTGGCCACCTGATGTGAAGAGCTGACTCATTGGAAAAGACCCTGATGCTGGGAAAGATTGAGGGTAGGAGGAGAAGGGGGTGACAGAGGATGAGATGATTGGATGGCATCATTTCAATGCACCTGAGTTGAGCAAACTCTGGGAGAAAGTGAAGGAAGGAAGCCTGGCATGCTGCAGTCCATGGGGGCGCAAACAGTCGGACATGACTGGGCAACTGAAGAACAACCACCCCCTAGCACAGCAGAATGTTCACAGTCTGATGTTTCATGAGCTGTGCCTGATGAATTGCTGCTTCATCTTCTTTCCATGGACTCACTGTTTCCCTTGAGAAGGGGATCAGGAATTTTCACCTGTGGTGTCTGTGTTCCTCTAAAGGCAGCACTTTGCTCCCTCATCTAGGCAACAAGGTTTTCCAGAAGCTGAATCACAGCCTATTATGTGAAGCAGAGAGGAAAATCTGTATCAAGGCTCATTAGGCAAATGCCTGTAATGTTCCTGAGATGGAGCAGGCCTATGGATGTGTACTGACTGACTGTGGCTCCACACACATGGCCAGGGTGAGACAGATCCCATCAGCTACTTGGAAACACTTTGTATTAGTATTTATTGATGGAAGACAGCAACAGTGAACTGCTGGCAGAAAACACTGCCCTCACTCTTTCCTTAAATGTTACTCTGGTTACTCACAGATGGCAGAACCTTTCAGCTGAGGTCCTTCCTTCCCAAAACGGGAGAATTCTGTACTACGCTTTCACTTATAGAGACTTCCTTACTACCTGTCAGTGCAACAGAAAACTCACCCTCTGAATTTAGCCAGATTCTGTAAACGTTCTAAAAACACCCCACCACCCCAGATACAAAAGACATATTGCCACTGCAAAGGAACCTCAGTCTGCACAGGTCTTCTGGACCAACTCACATGCCTGTCAAGATCACCCATGAAATGTAATAAATCACTACCTGCGTGCATGCTAAGTTGATCAGTCATGTCCGACTCTTTGCGACCCCATGGACTGTAGCCCACCAGGCTCCTCTGTCCATGGGATTCTCCAGGCAAGGATACTGTAGTGGGGTCCCATTTCCTACTCCAGGGAATCTTCCTGACCCAGGGATCAGACTTCTGTCTCTACCACAAGCACCATGTAGGAAACCCAAAGCACTACCTACTGTTTCATAAAGTGTGATCAAATACTCCACATTTTTTCCCACTCAGAGGCTGACTGTCATGGCAAGTACAGGTTGAGATTCTCAGTGAGAGGACGGGAGGGTCTGGCTGAGCTTGCATGCACTCACCTATAGACAGCGCTGTCCTCCTTGCTGGGGATGGACTTCAGGTCGGTGAGCTCCAGGAATCGGTCATGGAAGTAGTGCAGGTGCAGAATGCAGACCAGGAGGAAGGAGGTAGGGATGAAGATGCGCGTGAACAGCTCGGCCACCGTGAACTGCTTCAGGCCAAGGTCCTCCAGCCTGTGAAACAGGGCGGTTTCCCCAGTGGGCTCTTGCACCCAAATGTCCACCGGAATTCGGCTATTTCTCGGTGATTTCATACTGAACATTTTCAAGACAGAAGTCTCCATTTCCCCATGTTCCTGAAGCAGCTAAGCTGTTCTCGCCCCCTCCCCACCCGGCTCTTCCCTGGCACAACCGTCCACCTCGTGCAAAATGCCTAATTCAGGACATCCCCTCCCCCAACACACTTTCCTGTCTCCACCATCCACATCCCTTCACCCTCATCTCCTGAATCTGTGCTCTTGTTTCCTCTCTAGTGCCTCCTATTCTAGGTGAGGCCGCCATCCTCGATCACAGGACCTCCCCCACCACCACTGCTGGCCGACCACTTGGCTGTGTCTATTCTTGCCCCCACACATCACTGCTTTCTCTGCCAGTCAAGGGTGCTTTAAAGACCTGATGTTTCACCGAGAATGAGACACAAACCATCATCACCTAGGATCCCTGCACCTCCAGGCGCCTGGCTGACCTCCACCCTCCCTGCAGGTGAGCCTTCCTGCTGTTCAGCACACTCACCAAACCCTGTCCTGCCACAGGCCCTTTGCATTTGCTGTTCTGTTTTCCTGAATCTCCTTCCACCTCTCAGCTCCCAACCCAGTTTTCTAAAGACAAGCTCCTTCTTATTCTTCAAGAGTTTAAATGACATCTCCTGGGACTTCCCTGGTGGTCCAGTGGTTAAGACTCGGCACTTTTACTGCTGAGGGCATAGGAAATCCGTGCGGGTCAGGGAACTAAGAATCCACATGCCAAGTGGTGCAGCCAAAAAATTAAAAATGACACCTCCTCAGGGAAGCCTGCCTGAACCACTCCATCTCTAACTACTGTGTCCCCATTGTTCACTACCTCGGCTTGTTTTCGTTTCCTTCACAGATGTGTCAGTTTGTAATTTATTTCACATAAAGTAGTTTTTTTGGTTTGTCTCCTGTCCTAGAATGTAAACTCCACTGGACTCAGACTCCCTCTGGCTTCCACGTGATATTCAGGTGCACAAGAGTGTCTGGCTCAGGCAAGGTGCTCAGCTCTATGTTTCCTCCTCTGGACACCTGGCTCTATGCCCAGTCCTGGTTCGATTTCCAAAGGAATTTAGGAAGTTTAGAGGAGCAGAGTAGAAAAGGCTAGAGTCCTGTCTATTTTGTGCATGAGAAAGAGCTCATCACTGCTAGTTTCCATGCCAACCACTCCTTGAGAGTCCCTTGGACAGCAAGGGGATAAACCAGTCAATACTAAAGGAAATCATCCCTGAATATTCATGGAAAGAACTGACGCTGAAGCTGAAGCTTCAAGTCTTTGGCCACCTGATGGGAAGCCCCAGCTCACTGGAAAAGACCTTGAGGCTGGGAAAGATTGAGGGCAGGAGGAGAAGGGGATGAGAGAGGATGAGATGGTTGGATGGCATCACCGATTCAATGGGCATGAGTTTGAGAAAATTCTGGGAGATGGTGAAGGACAGGGAAGCCTGGTGTGCTGCAGTCCAGGGGGGGTTGCAAAGAGTCAGACACAACTGAGCAACTGAACAACAACTCCTTAGAATCTCAGCACTGGCTCCATCAGGGAGGGAGGCTGATGCTCTGTGTTACAAGCCTCTGGTTAGGAAGGGAGACCACATGTCTGTGAGGAGCCAGGCAGGTGAGCTTCATATGAAACACCAGAAAAAGCCATTTCATTAACAAGGGGCTGAGAATTTACTGTCCAGTCAATTCTTACTGAGTACCTATTATGTGTCAGAAGCTCAGGCCTAGGTTATGAGAAGCCCAAAAAACCAAGACCAATGAGTTCTGTTCTGGAGGAACTCACAGCCAGTGATGACGTCAGGTTTTACTAAAACTTCCTTCCTGGCAAGGTGTTTGGAACAACACGCCCTCGTGATTTCACCCAGTGGGTCACTTTCCACCCTGCTCTCCAGCACAGTTACTTACTTTTCTTTTTTCAGTCCAGTCATGTTTTGCCACAAGCCTGGGAAGTTTTCAAACTGATATGTGTATATAAAGATAAGCACCAGCATTGTGTAGATAACCACCGACATCCAGAAGTACTTCAGAATCCTCCTCCACCATTCATAGTGCACCTGTGAGTCAGAGGGTGAACAACAAATCAGGAAAAATCATGTCGTGAAACACTCACAAAAATACCTGCTCCATTCAACAAAAACAGGTGATTCCATTCACACATGTCTGAAAGCAAAGTCAAGTTCATTTTCAGTTTTTGAGGCTGTGTTGCTCATAGAGTTGGGATAATGTAGATTGGAATCTGAGGACTTCCTTTGTGGCTCAGATGGTAAAGAACCTATCTGCCAATACAGGAGATGTGGGTTCGATCCCTGGATCAGGAAGATCCCCCGGAGAAGGAAATGGCAACCCACTCCAGTATTCTTGCCTGGAGAATCCCACAAAAAGAGGAGCATGGCAGCTACAGTCATTAGGGTCACAGTCAGACACAACTGAAGCAACTTGGCACGCACGCACGTTGTGTTAGTTTCAGGTGTATAGCAAAGTGATTCAGCTATAGGTATTATATATATAATATATATAGACAGATTCTTTTCGTTTATAGGTTATTACAAAGTCTGGGTATAGTTCCCTATGTTATTCTGTAGGTCTTTGTCTCTCTCTTTTATAGACAGCAGTGTATATACGTTAATCTCAAATTCCAATTTTATTCCTACTCCCACTTTCCCTTTAGGTTAATAAGTCTGTTCTCTATGTCTGTAGGTCTGTTTCTGTTTTGGAAATAAGTCAGTTTGTGCTGTATTTTAGATTCCACCTGTCAGTGAGGTCCTATGGTATTTGTCTTTCTCTGTCTGATTTACTTTACCCAGTATGATAATCTCTAGGTCCATCCATGTTGCTGCAAACAGCACTATTTCATTCTTTTTACAGTTAAGCAATAGTACATCATATAAATATACCACATCTTTATCCTTTCATCTGTACAAGACAAGGAAGCCACCCTAACCAATTTTCTTCATCGACCCCTTTACACAATGTGTTCGTGAGGTCACAGTAACTCAGAGCCTCGCCGAAGGAAGCTCAGGCACACCCCTGGACAGATGCAAGGATGGCAACCCGGGGGCCACAAGCACCCACCTGATACAGGGCCACACAGAAGAGGAAGAGTACCATGTAGATGATCTTGTACATCACGATTTTACCCTCGAAGCTGACGAAGAAGAACATCCCCCCGCAGACGTAGATCCAGTACTTGATGAACAGGGCCACCACCAGGTTCCCCAGCACCTTCATCACGTCCTGCTCGTCTGCCTCTTCTTCTTCCTCGTCCTCTCTCCGCTCCTGCTGCTCCTCCTTCGGCTCCTCTCCTTCCTCCTTCTCCTGAGCCTCGCTGTCTACCTGTACATCCTGTTCATCATCTTCAAGACAGAAGACCCTGCTGTTACGAGGAGCTGGTCCCTGGACCAGAACCACACACTCTTACCCATGTGAGGTGGGTGCCACACACTTTAGGCATTACCGTACGATTTAAAATAATTTTAGACAGTTCTAATACACAAGGTAGAATCTATAGAACTAATCATAGTTCACTTTCCTAACCTTCCTGAAACATAAAAGAAACACATTTTGTAATACTTTTATACAAGCTTTTCATAACACCTATTTCACTTGCATTGTCCAATAGCTATAATTACTGTAGGATCAAGAGAAATAAACAGTCAACAATGACACAAACTGAACTAACTCTGACAATTTCAGATTCTGACTGCAGTGTGCCTCTAGCAGTCTTTTATTGAATCTGGGTTATTGGTAATAATGTTAACCAGAAAGTATGATTTTATAGAATGAAAAAATTGAGTCAAAGCCAAATATAATTTAAATTGGGTTTCAGGACTAATTATAATTTAACTAAATTTAAAATAATTTTATGCATTGGAAGTAAAAGCTTATTTGGTCTTACTTTAAAATATGCTAACATATAGGACTCATCTTTGTGGTCCTAAGGTGACCTATCATTTGAATAACTTATTCAAATGACCAGATCCACAGAGTGAGGGGGAATGCACGTGGGGTGAGAGGTCAGAGTAACTGTTGATCTTAAATGAACTGTTCTTTGCCGGGAGCCAGTGTGAGGAATTCCACCCATGACAAGGTCATGCGGCAAGAGCTCTGATGGCAAGGCTAATCAGACCTCAGGTTTTCCCCCTGGAATTTCCTGAGCATCCACCCCCCCCCCCCCCAAAAAAAAATAAGAATCTGCCGGCCTTTGTGCTCTGCTTCTCCACTTTTCTGATATTCTCTGGAAAAAAGTCAATTCAGGGCTTTAGTCTTCTGCATTTGAAAGGGATGTTTCAGTTAACCCCTTCTGATTGCTCTCTAGCTTGCCTAACAGGTTCCCCAGACCTCTTACCGCCCGTGAATTGCTTACAGCCCCCCAACCGTGAGAGGCACAAAGCTTGAAAGCATCTCAAAGATACAGAGCATTTTCTAAAGAGTAAAAATTATATTGGTGGAGGGTTTTCACTGTTGACTCAATGACTGCTGCCAGGCCTCCATATTCTTTATCTTTTAGGCACCTGGAAGGATGTTACTCAATGTAAGCAGGATGTAGAAAAAGATACATAGTAGTTTTGATGTTAGCAACACTAGACTTTTGAGTTAATTGCTTCTCTTTTGCTGTAAATCACTGTACTTCCTCTACTTGTTATAAGTTGCTGTATCTTTGCTGTGTAAGAATGTAACTTTATTTAGTGCTTTCTGAGAGTGGCACCAGACCTTGGGAAGATCAACACAAATGTCTTCTGGTTGACAAACCCTTATCAGAAAAAAGGCTGTAAAATGTTAATTGGCCGTTTCGGCTGGAAGATGATGTAAATTACCTAAGACTTGTGTATACAATTAGGTATGCAGAGAGAAAAGCCTAGTTTTGATAAGAATCTGGACTGCTAACGCTGCATAACTTTGTGTTACCCATTGATCTCCATGTTTTATCAAAGGTATATAAGGCCTTCTAAACAACAGGAGCCGGAGCCAGTCGCTGGACTGGTTTCCCCCGTGTCTCTCTCTCTCTTCTTCTCTCTCTTTCCCTCCCTCTGCTCTTTACTTTAATTTCAGGCTGAATTTCCACCTGGGGCGCGGAGGCCCGCCAAGTCTACTTACTTGCCCTGGCTGTTAAGAGCCGGGCGAAAGGGAGCCTAAGGCGAGGCACCCTTAGATATTCAAGTGAGCACCGGTGGCTCAACGTAGATGGTGCAAATTCCTTGTCTGGAATTTTATTGGTCTTCCGCGTAAACCAAGCTATTCAGCCCTCTTCCTCCACTTAATCTTCCTACCACACTATAGTTTCTTAATCTAATCTTATATCAATAAATAAGTGTTTCTCACGCCAACGCCGTCCACCCTTCGAATTCCCTGGATCCACCGGGGCTGGACCCCGGCAGTTCTTTACATAAAGTAACTGGTGAATTTAATCACTGTGTTAACAGACATCCAAACTCAAATAGTCAAGATTCAAACCTTAAAGACTTTTGTTGCTGAAAAACAATGAATGTTTAGGTCTAAATGAGAAACTATAAGAAAAAGATGAGTTGGTTTTCTCCTCCTGACAGGGTTAATCTGAAGGTTACCGGCCCTGCCTCTGAGAACATTTACGGCTTCCTTTTCAGACAATGCTACACGCCTCACTAATGGTCTCCAAGCTGTTCTATGAGCATTAAATTTTATTGTATTTATTGGCACATTCACGCAGGTAGGGAGCAAGTGACTCTCATTTGACCCATGGAGTGGGGTCTAAAACTACAGAAGCTGTCATCAAAACATCATCTTCCTTTTTTTTTTTTGACTTTGTGGTACATTCGTTTTTGAAAAGGCAAGAGGATTTGAATTTGGGAGATCTGAGTCATTCTCTTGGTACTAACAATCAAGAAGCTGTGACCTTGGAGGACCCAGGGAATGCCCTGCACTGGGGATCACTTCTGTGTGTATCAAATGACCCAGGGTCTTTGCAGCTCCAGTGGACGCCCATGTGGGCAGGAATTCAGCCCTGGGACATGGTCATCTATCCGCTCATATCCACGCCTGGCCTCCTTCTGGTCTGGGGCAGAGCCTCCAGGGATGTCCTCTGGGGCCCTTCTTCCAGTCATACCGCACGCACTAATTACCTTTCTCTTCATTTTCCTGACTTCCGATTTTGACCTCAGACAGAAGAGCTTCCTTTTCTTGGAGAGCTTTCTGCTCTGTGAGGTGCTGTCTCAGCAGCAGCCAGAACGTGATGGTGAACAGAATCTGGAAGGAGACAATAGGGATGAGAGCATCACGCCTCTGAAGTGTAAGCATGTTCAACCACAACTATGCTTCCCTGCCCTTCAGAGGGAGCACGCTGCATAAGCCCATCCACTCAAGACCGTCAGGCACCCACTACATTGCATCTGAAAGTCGCCAGCTTTTAAATCTCCTTTCCTGAGGACGCGGGCGTGTGGTCCAGTGCCAGGGGTGCCTTCCTGCTTGGGACGCTCCAGGAAGAGGCACAGGACCACCTGTGCTGGAAACTGACGTGGACCAGGGGTCTCCTTCCTGCCTGGGACCTCAGCACAAGTAGAAGAGGAAGATGTATTTTTCTATGAGCCCCGTTACGTCTACAGTGTTCCTTATTTTGAAGAAATCCACAGAAATGGAGGAAAAAGAACATTTCATCCCAGCAAACAGAGTCCCTGAATCCTCCCATTCTTTTCTGGAAGCTGAAGGGGTGGTTTTTCTAAGTGCCCACATGTTTATATTAACGTTTTCTTGAGGGTAAGAGAAAAGAAAATAATGATTTCAAGGAGCATTGAATTCTTGGAACCTACTTTTGCACAGTCCTGCTTGGATATGACTGTTTTGATTACTGTTGTTTTGTCTGAATGCCCTGCCCTGTTTACCCCTGCCCACTTACCTTTGAGGCGAGCTCCCCCGGCTCCTTCTTTTCTAAGAAACCCGGGACCTTTTTAATCTCGGGGAGCTCGAAGCTCCATATGTACTGCAGTATGAGCAGCAGGTTTCCGTAGACGACCATGAAGGGGGAGCTGATCATGGCATACTTCCTCCGGTTGCGGATCATCCACAGGGTGCAGGACCAGATGAGCAGCACGAAGGTCAGCCAGCTGTGGTAGGTGATGCTCCAGGCCTCCAGGGGGGAAGGGCGAGAAAGCGGGGCGGTCAGTATATGGTACAGTCCCCACTCTGCTGAGTTAGACGTGGTCTACAAGGAAAAGTTCAGTGACATTCACACTAGTGGGGAGGATCATGGTGAAACTGCGGGGGAAATGTCCCAGCTGCATAGGGGACGAAGCAGGCAGCAAGGCTGCCCTGTGAGCCGACACTGCCCTCAACCTCCTGGGGCGAAGAGGGCCAAGCGAGGGTGGGGACGGCTTCACTCTGTGCCCTTTGCCCTTCAGCCCAGATGTCTTTCTTTTCACTGGATTTGCTGGATGAAATGCAACCCGAAGTGCTTCCTCCTCCATTCTTCCAAATCAGCTTGGGATCGGCTATTTTTCCCGGGGGCTGGGTGAGTGTGGCCAAGCTGGGCTCAGAAATGGAGGCTGTGGGACCACAGGGTTAGCAGATGAGCTGGCTTCAAGGGTCCCCTTAGCTGACCCACCGGGAAGACAAACGTGATAGGACTCAGGGAATCACCAGGAAGAGGTGTCAGGTGTCTGCACCCCAGTAGTAAAGCCAGGCTAACAGACAGCCCAGCCTCAGCTTCTGTCCTGTATGGGGCAGGACATCCTCCAGTCACACCAAACCCTGGCAGACCTAGAACACATCTCAAAGGGCAGCTTCCAGAACATTCTAGAAAGTCAGGCTCATGAATATCATCAACCTCAAGAAATCTATCCTCTTTTACCATAATCTTCAATACCAAATTTCTGTGAAAAGGCCTCTGTGACAATCTAGAAGGGTGGGATGGGGTGGGAGGTGGGTGGGAAGTTCAAAAGGGAGGGAACATATGCATACCTATGGCTGATTCATGTTGATGTATGGCAGAAACCAATACAATGTTGTCAAGCAATTATCCTCCAATTAAAAATACACAAATGTATTTTAAAAAAATATTTTCTAGTTGAGGCTGAGTTCAATCATATTCTTGACTATCATGAATTTCAAGGGTTATTGCAAAGTCTGAAATGTTTTATGTCTGTTTTGCTTCTGGAAAGCAGATAAATATTGAGATAAATAAGATAAATGAATGAAGTCAGCACAGAACAAATACTTCCTCTCAGCAACTTGCAAATGTGTCCTAAATCAAAGCTAGTTTTTTAAAGTACAGAGTTATTTAAAATTGTTGTTTAAAACGTACAGAAATTTTAAAATGGAAATTAAAACTGCTTTTATTAAAATTAAGTGAGAAACTGAGAGCTATTATTAAGTCATGAATTATTTTCATGAAAAATAGTATTCCTTGGAAATGGTGCTATCAAAGTGGTAGTCGCTCAGTTGCATCTGACTTTTTGTGACCCCAAGAACTGTAGCCCTCCAGTCTCCTCTGTCCATGGAATTTTCCAGGCAAGAATACTAGGGTGGGTAGTCATCCCCTTCTGCAGGGGATCTTCCCAAGCTAGGGATCAAACTCGGGTCCCCTGCATTGCAGGCAGATTTTTACCGCTGAGCCACCAGAGGTCAGTAATAGTTAATACCTTTATCCCAGAACGAAATTCAGATCTGACCTTGCCACTTTTGTGTGGATGACCCAGGAGAGTAATCTGCACAGATATTATAATTCCAGGAGAATTTTTTTTTTCCCTGTACACTATTCCTGTTTGGATGAAAAAGGGAGGAAAAGAAATTGGGAACGTTTTGTTAAACTTCTCTCATTTTTAAGGCCTCAGTCACACACGACCCTCAGTTGTTGGGGGGTAGAATCTGCTTCACGTTCTTTCTTGTGTGCAGTTCTAGGATCATCTGAAGGTATGGAATATTCGCACTGTGTGTTTTTGAATAAAGACGCCTATCATCCTAACAGACCCGGCTGCTTAGGACTGCCCTAAAAAGAAGAGATCTGCTGTGATTAAAAGTCTGCTGCCGAGGGGAGCTTCCAGGGAAGATGGTCACAACCGGAAAATGCTCTTAGGGACTCACAGTGTTTGTTGCTCAGGCTGGTAAGCATTTGTTCCAGTTCAAATGTAATAGTTTCACTCAAATCCAAGATGTGACTATAACCCTCATCATCTGAGAGAAATAAAAGTGGCCTTTGTTAACTGTGAACACCTTCAAAGCCACATAGAAAAACTACCGACATGTCCTTTTAAATCCGAAAAACAGGGGACAGTCTGATTTGATAGGTTAATTTGACAGACAGGTATTAATATTTAAAATCAGGCTAAGTGGCATAGAGGAGGACATGGTTTTGAAATCTATAGTACAAAGATCCTATGAAAAATTAACAGAAGCAGCCATTGTCTGCCAAGACATCAGGAAGATGAAGTCGCGCTGGTGGGAGGAGGCAGTGGAGCTTGGAGCCAGCGGGGCTTGAGCACCGACCATCCCGCCAGCGCTAACGTTATCCCAAGGACAGAGCAAGGTGTGGGGTGGAATCTGAGCAGAAGTCGGGACTCTGGCGCATACGCACCATCATGGCGATGAGGGCACAGATGTAGCTCTGTTTCATGATAAACTGGAACACAGACACCATGGCGTGCACTTTGACACTCCTCTTCTCCTCCCGGCTCCGCTCCTCCTCAAACTCTTCTTTCTCATCATTATCTTCCTCCTTCTTTTCTAGAGGGACAGATTATTTTATATAACAATTTATGCACATAGGTGAATTTCATATAAGCATCCCAAGCACAAATTTGTCCTCTCTAGTAACAAGCAGCTCTCTTTCAACAGGATTGTTGTATGCTAAGTCATTCAGTCATGTCTCTTTGTGACTCCATGGGCTGTAGCCCACCAGGCTCTTTTGTCCATGGGATTCTCTCTGCAAGAATACTGGAGTGAGGTGCCATTTCCTCCTCTAGGGGATCTTCCTGACCCTGGGATCAAACTCACATCTCTTTCATCTCCTGCATTGGCAGGCGGATTCTTTACCACTAGTGCTTCAATAGGATAAACTGAGGGAAAAGGGAGAAAGGTCTAGTCAAAGTTTTGGGCCTCTTGGTTTTCTTATTAGACAAAAAGAACTCTTCCAGAAAACATTCATACACTAACCAGGAAAACTATGGACCGCGATAGTGGAATCAAATTACAAAAAGACTAAAACACAGATATGCATGTAGGTTTAACACTGCAAACAAGATGACTTGTTTCAAATAATATTTTACCTTCTATTTTTCAAAGTTTATTCCCATCGTGCTCAGTTACTTGAGTCATGTCTGACTCTTTGCGACCGTATGGGCTACAGCCCACCAGGCTTCTCTATCCATGGGATTCTCCAGGCAAGAATCCTGGAGTGGGCTGCCATGCCCTTCTCCAGGAGATCTTCCCAACCTAGGGATCGAACCTGTGTCTCTTAGGTCTCCTGCATTGGCAGGCGGGTTTTTTTTGTTTTTTTTTTTTTTAAACCATGAGTGCCACTTGGGAAGCCCTTACCTCCATTAGGTCACTTATTTTGTACCAAGGACAGAATGCACAGAGCAGGATATAGGGGCAAAATCTAGACAGAATCTATGGAAATGGGCTTCATCAGACTGACTGTGGAAGGAAAACACCTCTCCTAGAGATGAAAAGGAAAGAGAACCACATCCGATGAAGGATAAACCAAAGACAAGAGATGCTGAGCTCTGCAGGCCGTGGTCCCACAGGCTCCTTACCAGGGGAGGCAGTGGCGGGCTCCCAGCGGTACTGCGGTGTGGAGTACAGGTCAGCCTTGGCGGGGCCATTCTCCAGTGGGAGGCTGGGGTGGATGGTGTGGTAGTCCACGGGGTTGCCATTCACGGTCACCAGCAGGCCCTGCCAGGGGCGTGGGGCAAAGGCAGGTGGGACAGCAGCTCTGGTTTCCCGCACAGACCCCCCTCCTCTGCTCTGCTAGGTGGGCACACTGGATGCTGCAGAGCCGAGGGGAAGCTGAACACTGTGGGCAGTGACGCCTGCCAGCAAGACAGCCCTGCTCGCCGTCCAAACCCAGCCCCACGGAGTCACACAGAACAAGGCAAACCTGAGCTGGACCACTTCTGCTCCGCCCATACTGTGCGCCCTGCTCTCTGTGTGAAGCGTGAAGCCTGGAAAGGCTGCAGAGGGCTCAGGGCCTGCTCTGGTCTCCCTCCAGCCTCAGCTCCCGGCCCGCCTCCAGCTACAGGATCTCCAGACAGACTGGGTTCTGGCCTGGAGCTGCTGCCTGCCTTCGCCCCTCCCCCTCCCCCAGCCTGATCCCACCTGCCCCATACCCCACGTGGCCCTCGGGACCAGCAAAGTCTCAGGTTAGCTACAACCCTACGGTCTCTCCCTGACACTGCAGCCTGCAACTTCCATGTTGTAGCATCTCATACACTAAATACATTCTCCTACTTTTCCCCTCTGGTCTCTTTGGCTTTACAATTTGTTATTTATGCAGATACATATAAACATAGACATGCACACATACACATGTGTGTCCACAGACGTGTGAGACTTTCTACTCAAATCATAGAATAGGCATATCTGCAGAGCAGAACGCCTTTTGAGAAAAAGCCCTCCAACGTGGCTTTTTAAAAGTTTAAATACATTTTATATGTTTATATTCGAGCTCATGTTATATGAGTCAATGTTTTAACAGCAATAAATCAGATATAATTTCTGCAAAATAGTATTCAAAAACGTATGAAAACTTTATAGAGCATTAAACTACACTCAGAGGAGCTAATTCCATTTATGTGCCCTTTCCATCACTGACGCGCGCAGAAATGAGAATTCTAGGGTATACTAACGTCGGACGGCTTGTAGTCATCCTGAGTCATGGATAAAAGCTGCAAAAGGAATACAGCACAGCATGTTAATATGTGAGCAGAAAGCGATATGATGTTTACACACAGCTACAAAGTCTCAGCACACATGCACTTGATCCTTCAGCCGGGAGCATGCAAGTGTGTTAACATCACAGTGCAAAACATAAAGGGACAATGATGCAGCTGGAGGCTGCTGTTTATTGTAACCATTTCCAGTTTCTGATGCTGTCTTTCATCACAATAAACAAGCAGTCACTAACCACATGACTGAAAAAGTTGATGTTATTTTTCAAGTGTTTTGTTCTCACAGAACTGCTGCTTGGTTTTAGACTTCTAAGACCCTTTGAGATATCTCTAGGATTCTGAAAGTGTTGACTTTTCAAGGAACTGAAGTTTCATAATAAAGAAAATTTGACTTGTAGTACAGATTGGCATTAAGATTTGCGTACTGTCCACAACAGAAGAATTATGACATGGCTGTGACTTTCAGCTGTATTAGAGGTGGGGGGTCCAGTTTCCCCAATAACAAGCATCTGCTGAACTAGCAGTTCTTTCACCTTTGGGGTCAGAACTTGCTTACTTTCTTAAAAATCACTGAAGATCCTGAAGACTTTTACTTATGAGAGTCATACCCATCAATATCTATTGTGCTAGAAATTAAAATTGCGGCATTAAAAATATTCATTTGTTCATTCATTAAAAATTGGCTTGTTCACATGAATAATTTTATCTAAATGGTTATCTTTTTAAAAATAGTGAAAAGAATGGTGTTGTCTTATTAAAATATGCTTTTGCATATCTTTAATGTTGTGCTCAAAAGACCACTCCATTTATTTTCCAGTAATTGTCTGCCAAAAGCTCATGCCTGAACCCCCCAAACTGTCCATCAGCTGTTCTTTCACGTAGACCTGTGGTACATGGATGGCAGCTGGGTCCACTCGCCAGCCAAGCACTTCTCCTCCTTGAGGGATCAGGACTTCAGGGGGTCTTCCACTGACGTCACTCAGAATATTAAAAAAGCGTGTGCCCCACGGTTGAGATTTAAGAAAAGCAAAGACTATTTCTGGTTTATCAAGAGTATTCTTGAGTGGAACTGACCTTTCTGTTTTGTTTCCTGTGTACACATGGCTGTCAGCTTCCTGCTGCTGCCATGGCGGGAGCTCTTGTACCATCAGAGCAAGTGTCAGCACAGCCGAAAGGCAGATCTCTTAAATGTTGTTACAAAAATTGTTTCTAGCCCGTGGATCCCAGGAAGGGTCTTGGGAGTCCCCAGCCATGGTCCACGGCCCTCACCTTGGAAACTTTCATGCTGTCTCCATGGATATCATGGCTTAGTGACCTAAGCAGGATGGTCTGGTACGTGTGTGACGGGACAAAAGGGCTCCAGGACACTAGACGTCTCTGGACACCATGGCTGCTCCTCCAGGCTGCAGTGCCCTGAGAAGTTCATTCGCTGTTCCCCCATCTCTCGGCCCTCAACAGGCAGGTGCACAGATAGGACCAAGTGTCTTAGAGAAACTCTGCCACTGAGTCAATCAGAGAATCTCCTGCTTGATTCCTAATATGACCTCACCAGAGAAGTGTGAGCATCTGTGGTCCAAACATTGCAAATGGGTCGCTGGAACAAGTCAGTGGCTGGGGCATGGTGAAAACAGTGAACAAATGGTGAAAAGCTTAAGAAGCACCCAGCCGTGCTCTCGGCCCCGGCGCCCACACTGTGACCCTGACACAGGGAGGTGCTCCTTCTTCATGTCCACGCAGACTGGCTGGTGTCCCCTGAGTGGCTGTGTGAGCGGTCGTGGTCACCACGGCGGCCGACCCAACACAGAATCACTCTCCACAGCGCATCCCAGCTCCTAGGCTGTCACTGCCCAGGGCCAGGGATCGCTTTGTTTTTTTGTTTTGTTTTGCTTTAAAGGCAAAATTATCTTTAAAAATTAAGACCACTCTCTCTTTCTGGGATTGAAAGGCTTCAAGGGGAAGCACTGAACTGTAAAAGGTTGGGTCTGACAGAGCCTGGGATTTCCTTTCCAAGCACTGGGCTCCCATGTCTGATCTTAACCTTCACCATCAAACAGCCCCTGTAAACCGAGCAACCTGGGTTTGCACATGGACTCACATGGCCTGTATTCAGCAATATGATAAAAAGCAGAAAATAAACGAGAGACAACCCCTGTCCTGGCGGCTTACTTTTCTCTCATCGGTGGGGTAGTGGGTGGCGTACCACAGGCTCCGCCTCCTCTCGGCCGTGATGGGCGCGGCGCTGCAGGCCAGGGCTCTGTCCTCCTCCTTGGTCTTCTCTTCCTGCACCTGAGACACAGAATAACCCACAGGACAGCCCTGCTTCCGGAGCAGGTCCCTCAGCAGCCCGGGAGCCCAGACAGGGCTGCTCGTCTCTGCCCCCGCGTGCTGATCTCTTAAAGTAACGTACACCCTACACGGGCTTTCATCCAGACACTTCACAAATGGCCAAAAGCCCACCCTGTAAACGCGGAGAGAGCAGACTTGCTTGTGAATTACAGGAACAGGTGCCCATGGTTCATTACAAGCCTCCATGTATGTTCTGACCTGCAGGAGGAGGGCCATGCAAAGTCCACAGAGGCCACAACTGCACATGGAACCTGCCAGGGGACTCTTATGAAAGAGACATTTATTAAAGGCAGAACCATCTAGAGCTTACACGCAACGTTAAGCAAAAACACAGCTACTGCCTAACACTGCCACTCGCCTAATTGAACCTTGGCCTAAATCAGACAGTCGGTCCAGGAGAGATGGATAGAGAGAGGAAGGATCGGTACGCACTTAGTGGTTGAGGATGGTTTCCAACAAAGATGCCCCATGAAAGGGCGCTTACATGCACTGATTTGTGGGCAGAGGGAGAGCGCTCAGTGTTGCTGCCAATTCCCGGGGTCTGGCATCCACACAGAGCACCAGACCCCAGGGAGCCCGAGTCTTACATTCAGCTCCAGACACTTGCTCCTCTCTTTCTCAAACTTGCATCACAGACTTTTATTGCAGAACTCATGTTTTTCATGAAACCTACCAGGGCACCTGGAACCATGATATTAATACAACCAGGCACCTGCCCTCCATCACCGCCTTGGTGAGGAAGTCCTGAGTGCCAGCCCCCTTTAAAACACTGACGCCCCCCCCAAGGGTTGACCTGGTATGAATGAGACCCTGCTCTACACACACCCGCAGATGCTGTAGGGTAGGACCTGCTGTGGACTGTGTGGCCCGGCATGTGGCCTGTCCTTCCCACTCTCTGCCTTCCCTGACTCCTGGACAGCCTGGGGCCAAGGAGGTTGAGAGTCTCCAGGGCCTGAGAGGCTGGAACAGCCCAGCAGCTCCTGCCTGAGGCACCAAGGGAAAGCCAGGGGCACCTGGGACTCTTACGAACCTGAAGGCATTAAGGTCATTTCCATCATTGCCTAAGACGTTGTTCAGAGTAGTTCTCACATTTTTACTTCTTTCACACAGTTTTATGTGTGCGTCTACATGTACCCATACCTGTGTGTTTGTGCAGGAAGGAAACGCAGCAACACTGTAAGGGGTTTACTGGCGCCCTCATATCTTAGAAGAGACTCGGAGGAAAAGGTAACCAAGGTGACTGGGATTCTCTGTGAGCCTAGAATCATCCTGTCACCACTGCTGTCTCAGGGTCCAGGGAAAGTGAGACCTGAGACCCCTGTAAACAGGACGCCTGTACTGTGGGCCAGACTGAGGGTCCCTACACACAGGGAGGTAGGCAGACCCCCAGCAAACAAGGACGCCTGTGCCGTCAACTGCTCACATATTTGGGGGCTGCCTTTCTTCTTGTAAAATGTTCATCCCCTCACCTCCTCTGGGCCGATGTTCTACCTGTGGCCCCAGGCTGGGGTCTGAAATGCTGGCTGGTCCTCAGTACACACTGGTAGCCTGGCTTCTGACCAGGTGGATGGAGCTGGAGGGGAGCAAGTGCCAGCCTGGGATCTCACCTTTGCCCCCATCCCAGCATCCCCTACCCCGCTCGGCACGTGGCCATGAGGTTTTGCATAGCAGCCCCGTCTATGCCACCTGTCTCCCTCACAGCTGAGCTTCTTATAGTCATTTTGGGAGAACGAAAGGGACTGAAGTTGCTGTCACTGAAAAGGAAAAGAAAGGGACCACAAGCTGTCCTCCCTAATGGTGCCCCAACATACCACATTCTACGAATAACCCCACAGGGAACAGCCCAGTCCTCAGCCCTGTCCTTTGACCCTGGGGGTTACTGCACCACCGAGAGTGGGGACACCCCCATCATATCATCAGAGGTCAGAGGTCTAAGCTTTAGGAAACTCCAGTCGCCATGACAACAGTCTGGGTGGTCAGCCTCCATCATATCATCAGAGGTCAGAGGTCTAAGCTTTAGAAAACTCCAGTCGCCATGACAACAGTCTGCGTGGTCAGAGACCCTTGCATTGTCAGCAAACATGGGCTTGAATCTGATTTCTACTGTTCATCAAGTGCGTGATTTACCTCTCTACCCCTGGTCTCCTCATCTCTAAGATGGGTACAGCACCTGTATGTAAACAGCCCAGCACCTGGCCTGGCAACTAGTGAGTGCTCAATGAAAACAAGGCTTCACTGCCCTCACCACCAGCCCTCTGAGCAGCCTGGGGGATGCTAACACAGAGAAGCTGGGCTTTGATCTGATAGAATCTGTACTTGCTTGGGGCTCTGTGTGGAAACAAAACACTCTGATAAGAACACTATAGTTATTTCAGGATATACTATAGTCCGCAGTTGATAGGAACGAACCCTTTCCCCGGAGTCTCCTGCTACTTTGCAGACAAGACCATGAAAACTTCTGGTCCTTACAACGGGCTCCTGCAGCCAGATTCGGATCAGAGTGGCCAGCGTGTAGTACATCACCAGCAGAACGATGGGGTTGGCGTGGTGGTACCAGGACAGGTCGGGGTTGGCAATGATCTTCCATGTGCTGGAACAGTCCGTCTGAATGACTGATTTGATACCAAACAACCTGTTTAAAAACAAAAGAGAAATATTAAAAAGATGCAACAAAGATCTGGCTCTGATCCACAGAATACAACCAGCTTGTCTGACACATTCATGAGCTGTGCTGTGCTTAGTTGCTCAGTTGTGTCTGACTCTTTGTGACCCCATGGACTGTAACCCACCAGGCTTCTCTGTCTATGGGATTTTCCATGCAAGAATACTGGAGCAGGTTGCCATGCCCTTATCCAGGGGATCATCCCAATCCAGCGATTGAACCCGGGTCTCCAGCATTGCAGCATTACTGTCTGAGTCACCAGGGATGCCCCATATATAATATATGCATCTTTCAATCATACATTTGTATGTTTGTATATGTATAAAATTCATACCAACATTACCCAGATGGCCTTTCCTCTGGTTCAAAAATCTAGTTAATACCAAATCTTTGCACACTTATTAGAAATTTATGTCTCAATTGTCAATAAGTGTTTTCTTAATGTAGATTTCTACTATATAATCAGATATAATTATATAATGGGAAATTGTGTAAATGTGATTCATTAAGAAGTTCGTTTTATATGAATTTTTTTCTCAGAAATGACTCTACTAAGTGAATGACTCACTTTACATGTCAAGTGAGTCTCCCTGGAAAGCTTCAATCGTTTGTAGCTTTTACATGTTAACTTCCTTTGACTTTGATGTCCCATTTTTTGCTGCTCTAAGGTTTTCCAAGACTATGAATTCTCCACTTGTAAAACCTCTCAGAGATATTGCAGTTATTATCATGAGGCCAGGGTGATATTAGTGACCATCCCCACCCCCACTCCTATCAGATTCCTACTTCTCTTCCTCCTCCTCCTTGGCAGGGAGCACAACTGTCTCTCCACTCTCCATGGAGCACTTGCTTTGTGATTTTTCTCCCCTTCCAAAGCACTCCCAACATTTGACAGCACGTGGTGGTTATGACTTGGCTGGGTGTTTGTTTCTCCTTGTACATGTTGGCAGATTTATAAAACCTCCACCTGTTTTCAGGTTCACTCCAGATCACATCTGCTGGTCTCTGGTAATACAGAAACCCAGCCATTTGCAGGAAATACATAATACTGAAAATAACCCCCCCACTTTAAAACATTAACTTGTGGTAAAATACAGATAACATACCAGGGGCTGGGAAGGTCCCCTGGAGAAGGGAACAGCTACCCACTCTAGTATTCTGGCCTGGAGAATTCCATGGATTGTATAGTCCATGGGTTGCAATGAGTCGGACACGACTGAGTGACTTTCTCCTTGCAATCTCCTATATGGATCTCACACATAACACAGAATCTATCATCTTACATTTTAAAGTGTACAGTATAGGGGTATTAACTGCATTCACACTGTTGTACAACCAATCTCTAAACTTGTCATCTTGCAAAACTAAAACCCTGTCCCCATTAAACACTAAAACCCCACCCCATCTTCCCCCTCTGCTCTTGGTCACCACCATCCTACCTTCTGTCTCCATCAAGATGATTATGCTACGCACCTGGTAGACTCTAAGTGGAATCACACAGTATCTGTTCCTTAGTGACTGTTTATTTCACTCAGCATAATGTTCTCAAGGTTCATTCACTGGTGCAGCAGGTGTCAGAATTTCTTTCCTTTTGAAGGCTGAATAATATACCATTGTATGGATGGATCACATTTTCTTTATCCATTTCTCCAAGGATGGAGACTTACACCTTTTGGCTGTTATAAGTTGCCATGAACACAGGTGTACAAATACCTTTTGAAGATCCCACTTTTGATATTTTTGGCCATATACCCAGAAGTAGAATCGTTGGAGCATATGGTAGGTCTCTCTTTAATTGTTTGAGGAACCACTGCACTGTGGTTACAGTGGCTACAATCAGTTTATGTTCCCACCAACAGTGCACAGGGCTCCAATTTACGTACATCCCTGCCATGTTTCAAGTTTTTTGATGGAGCCATCCTTGCAAGCGTGACCTTGGACACCACGCTTTTCATTTAGCCTTTTCTTTCAAGAGCTCAGAGATCTTTACGATCCGAGCCCTTCATACTGACACCTGGAGGCATATTCTCCAATCAAATACTCCCTCACTAACCAGTTGACACAATATCTTCACAAAACTTCACCGAGAGATAGTCAAGAGACGAATCTTATTTCAGAAGCTTTTTATTTGTAACTCTGAGTTTTTACCAAGAATCACTTTCTTTAGTCTGCAAAATACCCTTTAATATTAAAAAATATATATCCGTGTGTCATGAAGATCTGCTAGTGCCAAACACCCTCAGTTTCACCTGAGAATATCTTTATTTGACCTTTATTATACCAATGGCACCCCACTCCCGTACTCCTGCCTGGAAAATCCCATGGATGGAGGAGCCTGGTGGGCTGCAGTCCATGGGGTCGCTAAGAATCGGACATGACTGAGCGACTTCACTTTCATTTTTCACTTTCATGCATTGGAGAAGAAAATGGCAACCCACTCCAGTGTTCTTGCCTGGAGAATCCCAGGGAGGGAGAGCCTGGTGGGCTGCCGTCTATGGGGTCGCACAGAGTCGGACACGACTGAAGTGACTTAGCAGCAGCTAAGGTATATATATCATATATACCTTTAGATATAAAATCACACCTTGATTTTTTTTTTCCAGGAGAACGTGAAGGATGTTGTCCTCTTGCATTTAGACTGGTATAATTTCTGGTGAGAAGTCTGTGATTCCCTTTCACAAGATGTACTTTCTATTGTGATGCTGTTACTATTTTTCTCTATCATTGTTATTCACAATTTAATTGTACTGTGGCTTGGTGTGTCCAGCATCCTGAATTATGGGGTCACAGGCTGGGGCAGATGTGGGGGGGATGACCCTTTAGAAAGGGGGGCCACCAGCAGACAGGGACAGAACCTCCTCCTTCTCCAAAACCCCATGGTGCAGTCAGCACAAGTAAAGGCCAGAAATCTAACTGCTGGCAGGTGGGAAACAGAATTAGTTTTACACATGAATAAAAGCAAGGACACGCTGTCAAGAAGGCAAGGCAGGTCAGATGTCCACAGAAAATGAGGTTTGTGCTTCCACTCTCCTGAAGGCATTTCCTCAAAGTTCGACAAATGTCTTTGCTGGAAGGAGACTGAATCTAGCTCTCAGGGGTCCTCCCAGCAAGATGCTCCCCTGTCCTTACAGCAGCCCATCTGGGTGAGGACAGACCACTTTTACACACGTGTTCTTGCTGCTCTGGCTTCCAACCACCCTCCCCTCTGTATTGCATCATATGAAAAACACAGCCAATGTTTAACGTCTTTTTTCATTAGTTTCCTACTTATGCTTTAAACACATTTCCATGCCAAACCCATAGACGTTTTTGAGAAACTGGAGTTTGACAGTTTCCGCACAACATTGTTTTCTTAAGCTTGGAAAAACTGCATGGAGTCCCCTGGGCTCTGTATCATGCCTTTGAAGTCCTTTTTGGCACACGTGTGTCTTAACGGTCTGCCAGGTTGTTGTAATTGGGCTTAACCCTACACACGTGGAACCCTGACTTATAATAAAAGCATTCTGTCCATGGGACAATTTTGCACAGGTAGAAGGTGTGTTGTCTTCAGAAGGGAGACAGCTAATGAACACACTGAGGCCATGTGGAAATTCATTGCCATTTCACCATTAAAGGCCCACTACCCTACTTGAGATGATGCCACATCTCAAGAACATTTATATGCAGTGTATGTTCTAGATTTATGGCCTATTTTCTGTGTCTAAACACATTTTCACCTCTGAGAGCAGTGTAGAAATGAGTCAGAACCAGGACTCCCAGGACCAGTTGGTCATCCCATACAGCTTCTTATGACAAGACCAAGTTCGGTCCCTAAAACATGCAGCCTTCCGTGTTGGGAGCACAGGATGAGAAATATCAAATGTGGGCATTTCTATTACCCACAAACATAATTTTCCCCAAGTAGCTATAATGTAAGCATGGATTTGAATACCTCATTTTAAAGCCCTACATAGTTAATAACCAATGAACTTACAAAGGCAGAAAGAAGGAGACCCAAGCCAACTCCGCAGTTCCTCTGATAAATCAGGCACTATGTTGAATGTCTGAGGTCAGCTCTGCTGGGGATCTGCTATTGGCTCCATTACACATGTAGATTGAGGCACAAATGAATACAAAGGTTTGTGTGTGGTAGGGCTTATGTATCCAGGTCTGCTGGCTTCAAATCACACCACTTCTTTTCTCAGGTGCAGTAAGTGGTAAAATAGGAAAACCCCAAGGGTATCAGGAAACCCTCAGGAAAGGGCATTAGTCATAGGAAGATTCCACTACAGGACACATTTAGTAAATTTGTCCTTTCAAGTGCTGAGTCCTGAGTCTATTGAGCATTATAGTTATTGTCGAAGATGTGCAAACAAATAAGATACTATTCCTGTCATCATAGAGAATTCATGATGGTGGGAAACTACTCAAATATGGCGGAATGATTTTAGATGTGCTCTGAGCTGTTCATCCTTTGGAAGGTGGTTATCAAGTTTTCCTTCCATAGAACTGCTTTGCCTGGATGGTGGGTGCAGAGCGGTGATTTGCACCACCCCTTTGACTTCCCTGGTGGCTCAGATGGTAAAGCGTCTGTCTACAATGCGGGAGACCCAGGCTCAATCCCTGGGTCGGGAAGATCTGCTGGACAAGGAAATGGAAATCCACTTCAGTACTATTGCCTGGAAAATCCCATGGACAGAGGAGCCTGGTAGGCTACAGTCCATAGGGTCGCAAAGAGTCAGACACGACTGAGTGACTTCACTTCACTTTCTGAGCATGGGAGCAGCAGGCATTACCTCGGAAGGGCACAGGGGCACCTCACTGACCCCATGGGAGGGATCTCACTCCCCAGTGGAGTAGCCAGTTGCTGGCTCTTACATTTTAATTTATCTGAAGGGCACGAAAGAGAAACCTGCAAACTAGTGACCAAGGAGTTTCACTGAGTGTCAGAAAGGTCAGAGATACAGAAGGAAAAAGGTTGGATAATTCATCTATGGAGGCATGCTCAAACAGGGGAAAGCAAGAAATCTTCTGTAGGAAAAGTTGTAGCTTAAGAACCTCCAGGAAGAAGCAAACATCTAGAAAAGGAAACAATTGGCAGAAGTCTAGCTAAAGCCCAGATCTTCTTCTGTAAAGTCCACATAAAATGCTTCTATGTGTTCTAGGATAAAGCCCTAAGTTTCTCAGGTTTACATCATAGGAAACGGCTTTCCATGAAGTGTCCTTGTAATGTGATGCAACAAAAAGTATAAGCTTTTCCCATTCTTGGGAATTTTCTATTTTAGGAAAACATGAATATATTCTAATGGACATGTATCATGGAAATATGGTAACGTTAATCAGTTTCAAACTCAATCATGGAATGGATGTTAAAGCTGGGTTTTTTGTTTGTTTCTTTTTCTTTTTTTTTAATTCAGGGAATCAGTTATCAGGAAGGTGAGTGCAATTTTCCATCAATATTAATATATAAAGTAAGAATAATAAGAACTTCAGATTTATTGTCAGACACAATACAAGTGAGAAGACAGTGAGGAAACATCTTTAACGTAGCAAAATAAAAGCTATTACCCTAGAATTCTATACCCAGCAAAATTATCTATCACCAGAAGGTGCACTACAAAAAATGTGAAAAATTATTTTATGCAGAAGAAAAATAATCATGGAAACGTGGACTGTGGACTGAATAGGGAAAAAAGACAGTACAAATTCTCTGAATAAATTAAGTAACTATTCTCCGCAATAAATTAAATAACATCATTACTGATTCTACAAATATTCAAAAGAAAACAAACTCAAAATTATTAGCAACTTTATGCTAATAAATTTGACATCTTACATGCAAAGGAAAATTCCTTGAAAGACACAAATTACTAAAACTCATTCAAGAAGAAATAACCTGAGAATCTTATATTTGTTAGAGAAATTGAATCTGTGCTTAAATATCTTCCCATGAAGAAAATTTCAGACTCACATAGTTTCATAAGTGAATTCTTCTTAAGGAAAAATTTAAAAATAATGATAAAAAATTCAACACCAACTCTTCTGTCATACAAATTCAATCCCAGCAGGCTTTGCTATAGACATTGACAAACTGATTTAAAATTCATATGGAAAATTAAAGGGCTTAGAATAGCTTAAACAACTTCAAATTAAAAGAAAAAAAGAAGAGAAAAAAGAAAGTCTGACACTGCTTAAATTCAAGACATTATCAAGCTATAAGTAATCAAGACAGTGACATAAAGATGAAGAGACAAATTGTATAGAATAGTCTATATATAAAATCAACCACATAATCATGGTCATGATTTTCAACAGATGCAAAAGAAAACACAGTCATTTCAATAAATGATTCTGGACTACTTAACACCAAAGGCAAAACAAACTCTGAGAAGAACATATAGAGGAAATGTTTGTGAATTTGGGCTTGGCAAACAATTCTTAACTACCACACCAAAAGCATGATTCACAAAAGAACAACTATGAAGTATATTTCATCAAAATTAAAAACTCTGCTCCTGCAAAGACACTAGTAAAAGGATGATAACCCATAGACTGAGGAAATATTTCCAGAAACATATACCTGATAAATGATTCGTGTCCTAAACAACTGTCAGAACTCAACTGAAAGAAAACAAAGTTAACATGATTTTTAAAAATGGGTAAAAAGCGAAAGATTTATACGATCTGAAGAGAGTGTGATGAAGAGAAAGCAGCATGGATGTACAGTCCACAGCATTGCAAAGAGTTGGACATGACTGAAGCGACTTAACATGCACATGTGTGTAAAATAGATAGCTAGTGAGAAGTTCCTATAAAACACAAGGAGTCTGGTCTAGCACTCTGTGATGACTTAGAGGGGTGGAATGTGGGGAGGAGAGGGAGGCTCAAGAGGAAGGTATATATGTGTAATCATGGCTGATTCTCATTGTTGTACGGCAGAAGTCAACACAACATTGTAAAGCAATTTCCCCTCAATTAAAAATAAATTTTAAAAAACAAATAAGAACGGGTAAAATATTTTAACAGACACTTCATTAGAAAGATACATGAATGTAAAATCAGGTCATGAAAAAGATCCTCAGCCTCATTAGTCACTAGGGAAATGCATTAAATTAAAACCACAATGAACTGCCTCTACACAACAATCAGAATGCCCAAATTTAAAAAGATTGACTCTACTAAGACAGAATGAAAAAAAGAAATGAACTCTCACACTGCAAAATGAGACCTGCCTCCTGTCCCCACCCAGGATAATCATAATATTAATTATAACAATAATAATAGCAACAGTAATGTTTAAAAGTACATACTACATGATTTTGTTTATAGAAAGTCCTAGAAAATGTACTCTAATCAAGTCAGGGAGAGCCATCAGAGTTTATCTGGGGATGGGATGAAGGAAGATGAAGACAGGAGAGAGATTACAAAGGGGATGATGGAGCTCTTGAGACAGATGGGTATATTCATTCCCTTAATTATGGTGATGGTTTCATGGGTATGATTATGTCAAAACTGATCAAACTGTAAGCTTTAAATTATGCAGTTTATTTCATATCAATTATACATCAAGAAAGCTGTAAGAAAAACAATTATACTATTTCCACCAAAAATGAATAACTAGCAACTTTATGAAAACAATTGTTAAATTTTCTCAGGAAAAAAAGCTTCTTTAGAGAAACTCTGAAGAGAAAAATCAAAGCCTCTCAGCTCCCATTTCCAGAGCTAACCTCTTACTTCTGGGTCAGTTTGTTTAGAACTAAAATGAACACACTGCTATATTTAAAATGGATAACCAACAAAGACCACTGTACAGACATGAACTCTGCTCGATGTTATGTGGCAGCCTGGCCTGGAGGGGGCTGGGAGAATAAAGGATACATGTATATGTGTGGCTGATTCCCTTAGCTGTTCACCTGAAACTACCACAACATTGTTAATCAGCTGCACTCATACAAAATAAAGAGTTTAAAGTTTGGAAAAAGAAAAAAATGCAGACAACAGCAGCCACTTACAGCAGTTACTTATGTTACTGCATAAGTAACATTCTGAACTTCAGAAAGCCAAGCAGTTATGAGGCAACATCCTTCTGTATATTTGTCCTCAAAATACTTTGCAAGTTAGCCAAATTGGCTTATCTACAGTCTAAAAAATTAATGAGGTGTTACTGCATTGAATTAAAGTCCAATCCATGAATGAGAATCTTAGCTCTAATAAACAAGATGGTCACACTTTCCAACAAAACGTTTGATAGCAAAATAATTGTTTTGTTCCAAAATGCCCTTTCTTAAAAGATCCCTTTAATTTTTCATCAGCTGTTATTTTAACTTGAAGGATTAGTCCATCTTCCCACCACAAGAACTTTTACCATCATTAATTTGCTATTAATTTTTAAAGTTGAAAGCACTTAAATGTACCATCCAGGCATAGTTTGTAATATGTTCATTAATACTAATCATTTGGAGCAAATGTAGGAAAAAAATGACTGCCAACTCTGCCTAATCTCTATTCCTCTTCATATTTTGAAAGATTAAATGTAGAACGAGTCATCTTTTCACCTGGCAAGCTTCACTGGACTACATTTTATCCTTGAGAGCAGGGACAGCACTTGGGCAGAAAGGTCCTGACTCGCGGTGACCCGTGCAGGTGAGTTGCTCTGTGCAAGCTCCAGAGCTTGAGTGCCCTCCAGGTCAGCAAGGAAACCAGGCCACAGGACAGGGTGGGTCCTTCCTGGACACTGGAAGAAGACCCTTCCTGAGAGGCATGCTCAAGAACAAAGGCGAGACACAGCTGGTTGAGGGTGCACTTCCAGAAGCCCAGGCTGGGAGGTTTCAGGTTCAGGTTGGACAGACGTCCAGTGTGGAGGCTCGTCCGTCTGCTCAGGGGCAGTGGCTGCTTTAAACACGATGCCAGGTGTCACTTGGGTGGCAGGGTGACACCCCACCCAGGGACCCCTCTTTCCCAGGGGTCTTGGATCAACACCACACCCACTCAGGGCCCCAGGTGACCACCAGGTTGTGGAGATTCCCCGAATGGACTCGAGGGTCAAGTATTTACATTCTATTGATTTTCCATTTATCTGTGGAAAGTCAATTTGTTTCTCTTGGTTCCCAGTTTTCGCCTTTTAGATGAACACAGATAAAGTGGGTCTGAGTTCAGTCACTTAATCCAAAAAGAAACAAGAGTTTGGTTGCTGTTATATCACTTACCAACCTGGCAAATTAAACCATTTTCATTGACTCCCTGGTGGGGACACCCTTAACAAAATGGGGAAGTGTTAACCACAGGTTCATTTACATTCCTCAGCATGAAAATGACCTGCTTGACATTAATTTTCCCCACGCTGGACCGCTTTCAGATGAAGTTCTCACCAACCTGCCTCCATTATGAACAATTTCGTCTTTCTGTGCTGTTTCCATTAGCTAGGCTAAGACGGCTCTGATGAGGAGGCAGCACCACGGCTGTCCCAGGTAAGGCTGCAAACGCACTAGAACAGGCCACATTAGAAAAGCACCTGCAAAGCCAACGGCACCAGACACAACACAAGAGTGACTGCATTGCATCACTTTCTAGGAGCCCATTGGCTTCTCCAAACTAGAAGAAAAAGACACAGCATCAGGGCCATTATGACTCCTGACACATTCAGTTCAGTTTAGTCGCTCAGTTGTGTCCGACTCTGCAACCCCATGAATTGCAGCACGCCAGGCCTCCCTGTCCATTATCAACTCCTGGAGTTCACTCAAACTCATGTCCATCGAGTCGGTGTTGCCATCCAGCCATCTCATCCTCTGTTGTCCTCTTCTCCTCCTGCCCCCAATCACTCCCAGCATCAGAGTCTTTTCCAATGAATCAACTCTTCTCATGAGGTGGCCAAAGTACTGGAGTTTCAGCTTTAGCATCATTCCTTCCAAAGAACATCCAGGGCTGATCTCCTTTAGGATGGACTGGTTGGATCTCCTTGCAGTCCAAGCGACTCTCAAGAGTCTTCTCCAATACCACATTTCAAAAGCATCAATTCTTTGGCGCTTAGCCTTCTTCACAGTCCAACTCTCATATCCATACATGACCACCGGAAAAACCATAGCCTCGACTAGATGGACCTTTGTTGGCAAGGTAATATCTCTGCTTTTCAATATACTATCTAGGTTGGTCATAACTTTCTTTCCAAAGAGTAAGCATCTCTTTATTTCATGGCTGCAGTCACCATCTGCAGTGATCTTGGAGCCCCAAAAAATAAAGTCTGACACTGTTTCCACTGTTTCCACTGTTTCTCCATCTATTTCCCATGAAGTGATGGGACAAAATGCTATGATCTTAAGTTTTCTGAATGTTGAGCTTTAAGCCAACTTTTTCACTCTCCTCTTTTACTTTCATCAAGAGGCTTTTTAGTTCCTCTTCACTTTCTGCCATAAGGGTGGTGTCATCTGCATACCTGAGGTTATTGATATTTCTTCCGCCAATCTTGATTCCAGCTTGTGCTTCTTCCAGCCATACTGACATTTTAATGACTAGTGTAAGAATAGGATAAATATAATAAACAATACTATACTTTTCATGGTTTTTTTTTTTTCCATTTTTCTTATTTGTTACAGAATGGTTAAATATTGCTGAAGTTTGAGGCTTTGGCTTTTCTTTCTTATACTGTTTTAACACTGGAATAAACATGTTTTTCCTTCACTAAACAAAGTGCACTTTCTTATTGTGATTTGTTAAAACAGGACATGGAAAGGGACATGGGACAAGTTGTTGTGTATTTATTTAATAGAGAATGCTGCCTCCAAAGGGAATGGCCTGAATCTCTCCCAATCCTTCCCACAATTCTTGTTCATTTTCAAATTGCAGGATCTAAGGTGAAAAAAAAAAAGCAGCAAAACAACAAAATGAATTTGAGCAAAGACGTCCAACCCTTGCAGTATAGAGAAAGTGACTGTGACTGTCGCAGAGAAAACGCAGAGGTTGGAATGACAGCCAGTCAGAGATGATGAGACGTGACTTTGAGGGCCATTCAGTCAGCCCCATTAGAGTGCTCACTGTGCACAAATGTTCATGACACTCAGAAGAAGAAAACCTACAGGTTCCATCACTCTCAGTCATGACTACGAAAACAGTAGACGCTGACTCCCCAGCCAAGCCCTCCACCTGGCCCACGTTGGAATGTTTGCTGCGATTGTCCAGATAATTTTGGTGAGAAAACAAGGACCGCCCCCCACCACCCCCACTTTGCCCAGGACTGTTTTTACATGAGCTCACCTCAGAATTACTTGCAGTGTCATCTTTGCAAGGGAACAGTCAACAGTGAGCTGACACTATTAAAACTGGCTTTTTGTAAAGTCACCAGCGAGGAGATGTTTGTTTACAGCATTCAGCACATTTCAGCTCACATTCAAGGACACCACAGAGCAAGTCAGGCCCACCTGCCTCGGTCCTGTCCCCCACAGTGCACTTCCCACACTTTCCGTGCAGAAAACCCACAGGACACAAGCTGGCTGGGACTGGTGGCTTTATCACAGAGAGGAACCCAGGTGAGGACTCTGAACCCTGACCCTTGCCTCCTGGCCTTCAAAGTGTAAGGTGTTTGCTGTCTACAGAAATTCCCGAGGAAACACAGAACCTTTGGAAAGTCCCATACTTGGGATTAGCTAAGCCAAATTTTGTTTAGTCTGCCATTTTCCTTAGGGAGACCTGCCAGAATATGCTGGAACTGGGCTCTATTCCATTAAACAAACTGTGCTGAGTGGTATGTTATCTGTCTTTTGTAAGTTATGTGGATTAGCTTTAAAGCTTTATTGTGCTGGATCAACTTCACAAGAGGGGGCACTGAATTTTTTATGGTTTATAAGCATGTGAACCATATACTCCAGTGTCTCATATCCTACTCACACTCTGCCTTAACCTTCCCATGTGTTATTTGCACCAGTCACATCCTACTGTTTGTGACCCTATGGACTGTAGCCTGCCAGGCTCCTCTGTCCATGGGATTCTCCAGGCAAGAATACTGGAATGGCTAGCCATTTCCTTCTCCAAGGGATCTTCCCAATCTAGGGATTGAACCCTACTCTCCCACATTGCAGGCAGATTCTTTACCTTCAGAGCCACCACGGAAGCCCAACCTTCCCATAGGTAAGCTCATAACTATCAGAAAAGAGCCCTGAACTTTGTTTCGGAGAATTTAGACAGTTCTGTGCACAAACAAGTGGGAATCACTAACTCTTTCCCAGGCAGCCCTCCTCCCTGCCCCTTGTCTATGTCCTCCCAGTCTCCCATCTGCCTTGTCCACTTCTGGTCCCTACCCACCTGCTCCACAGGCTTTCTTGGCTAGAACCTTTGAGGAGCTCCACCCAGTTGCGAGTGGAGTTGGAAGGAATCATATGATCTCTTGGGACTCTTGGGTTGAAAGAAGACATCGCTCTAGAGAAACACAAGCCCGCAGAGGTGTGCTCCACACAGGAGCCGGATTTCAGGTCACAACAGCTACGTGAAGACCTGTGGAGTAACATCGCGTGCTCCCAGGACCAGGGAAACCTCCATGCCCTCCCGCAGAGCAGAGCACTAGCCAGCCCGGCAGAGGCCCCCACACAGCTGAGGGACCCTGGGGCTGCTTCTGCTCATTATGAGTTTTTCCTAAATTCATAAGTAACATGGATGCTCAAGAGAGCAAAAATGAAGAATCTAAATCTCCCGGGTCAGAAATCAAGGACTGACTACATTACAGCACAGCTACATGGCCAAACGCAATCAAAAGCTTTGCAGTCCGTGAAAAATCACACTTTAGGGGAACATTTCATGACATGAAGAGATGCAGAAGTTGCACAGAGCAAGTTAGAGAACATCCTGTGCACCATACTGTGCAACAGTCAAGCATCACGATTCAAAGTCTGTTTGTAAAAAGCACATTTATGCACAGGAAAAGCACGGGGGAATACAGACCAAAAATGAACAGTATTTCTGGGAGTTAGGATTATTTTTTTAAGTGTTTTTCCTGATACTTTTTTACACTTTCCCAAACAATCACCAACAAGCATCCTAATGATAAACAAATCAATTCAATATTTCTAAAAGTATTCTAAATATATTCTAAAAATAAAGCTAACCTTCACCAGAAAGCATATTTGAAAGCTTACAAGAAGACAAAAACGACTTGGATTGTTTTGAGGACGGCCACATCCGAAGCTAGATACATGGACTGGGGTCTCTGTGGTTATGAAATTTGTGACAAATGCCCACGCAGGATGACTTTTTCTTCCTGCTTATTTGCAGTTTGTTTTCTGCCAGCTCAGTTGGTGGATAGCAATGCATTGAAATTATGCCTTAAGAAAAAGCTATCATTTAAAATACGCAAATTTCCAAGCTTTCAAAGGCTAAAATGCAATGTCCTACTTTCACCAAGTTGATGGAGGAAGAAACTACAATAAGGCAGCTTACATGCAAACGTATGTGTATACACACATCTATATGTGTATATATGAATGTATATATATTGCATTGTTTAGCACAAACTATCTATACTCTGATAAACCACTCAACTTCTAATGACTCTATAAGAGTATAGCGATGAAGCTTTTAAACTTTTTAAAGGTATTATCTTCAAAGTGTCTATAATAACTTACAACCATAATTTTAAGTTTGAGGCAATCCCAATAAAAGATAAAGATGGTAAGTTATTACACTATTAAGACTGCTATTACCCACACACTTGGTTGGCAAGTCTGGTTTACCACCTGTTATAACTCATGAGCTAATAATGGTTTTTACATTTTTAAGTGGTTGGGAAAAATCAAAATAGTACTTCATGAAATGTGAAAATATTTTGAAATCCAAAGTTCAGTGTCCACAAAGTTTTGCTAGAACCTAGCCAAAACCTGAAAATCTCATACAGGGCTGCTTTTGCACTAAAATGGCTTCTTGAAAAAATTGTCACAGAGACTATAGGCCTGCGAAATCTAAAATATTTACTAAATGATCCTTTATAGAAGAGGTGTTTTCAAGGTGGTTCAGAATAGTCTTTGTATTTCCTATTATTGGTCTCTAGATGGCAGAAAAGAGCCTTAAATTGGGGTATGTGGAGTGACCACAGCCCCATAGAAGGTATACAACTTAACATTTCCAATTAAATCATCCCTTAAAAGTCCAACAGTGCAAAACTTTTTGCTCTATGTGTTCAATAAAAATTAAACTTCTACTAGAACTGAAATATTCATTTAGTCTGGAACTAACGATCTAGCAACAGTAAAATCATTTTTCTCTATGTGTTCAGTAAAGCAAAAATTATATATCTAGAACAAACGAAAAGACTCACTTAGCCTAGAACTAATGTCTGCACTGAAATTTTGTATCTATCCACTTCTGCTTAAAATAAATATTAAGCAAATCCGCATCATTAAAGAGACTTCTCAGTGCCCCGCAGCTTTATTGAGGTACAACTGACGTGTGAAATTGTAGTATATTTAAAGTGGACAGCATGATGATTTGATATAAGCATAGACTGTAAAATGATGCATAGCACCTCAATCAAGTTAATAATCACTTCACATAGCTACTGGGTTTGTGTGTGTGTGTGTGTGTGTGTGTGTGTTGTATGAAGGTTTAAGGTCTATTCTCAGCACATGTCAGTACAATGTTACTACAATGCATTGCTACTACTACCGTGCCCCGTATATAGATCCTCAGAGTTGCTAATCTCATACCTGAAAATATGTACCTTTTTCCACCTCTGTCTATACTCCCCACCCTCTAGCGCTTGGCAACTGTCACTCCCCTCTCTGTTTCTTTAGGTTTGACTTTCTGTTTAGATTCCACATAAGGGGTGAGGTCATACAGTATTCATCTTTCTCTGACTTATTTCACTCAGCGCAACGCCCTCCAGGTTCAGCCAGGTTGTTGCAAATAGCAGGACTTCCTTCTTTTTCACGGCCAAGTAACATTGCCTGTGTGCTCTGCTTAGTTGGTCAGTCGTGTCCAACTTTTTGTGACCCCATGGACTGTAGCCCGCCAGGCTCCTCTGTCCGTATGATTTCCCAGGCAAAAATGCTGGAGTGGGTTGCCATTTCCTTCCCCAGAACATTCCTTATATATGTATACTATTCTTTCTTTTGTCATTCGTCCATCAGCAAACACCTAGGTGTTTCCATGTCTTGGCTCCTCTGTTTTTCATGTCCGTGTATCCTAAAGAATTCACCCCGTATCTTCTAAAATAATGACATTTTCCCAGATAACCACATACAACCATGTATCTAAGAACTAAGGGGAAGTCTGTACTATCAGCTAATAACCAGTGAATATTGAAATTTCCCCGTTTAATCTCAAAAGGATTTGTCCTTAAACCGAGATGTGATCCAGAGTTGGGCTTCTCATCTGTCTGCAGGCTTCCTTGCTTCTCCTTTGAAGTAGAACGGTCTCTGCCCACACCTACCACACACACTTCTTTTTCAGAATGCTGGTTTTTGAAGAGACCAGGTCACTTCCCTTACATTCTACAGTCTGGATTTAATGACTGCTTCCCTGTGGAGTCAATTAAACCACATTCCTGCCCCTTATATTTTCTGGAAATTGGAGGTTAGGTCTAAAGCCTTAACAATTCAATGCCTCACTCCCCATACTGCATCCAGACTAGAAGTCTGAAAGGTCAAGGGACCCCATTCTGGTAAAGTTTGGATCAGCTGGTCAAGGTGCTGACGACCCCAGAAGGGGATTTTCCATTTGCAATTAGCAAATGATCAGCAAGCTTATACTCTGTCATCCTTGCAAACAATCTTCATCCCAGGAGCCTCTTTAAGTCATGGTTTCAATTTGTGAATAGATTTAAGTATCTCATGAAGAACTGGTAAATGGTAGTTTTCTAATTCTAGCACTCCTTTTCCTTCATTAGCTAGTGACATCATGTCAGGAGGAGTTTTCCCTCATTAACTGAGAACAGCCTAGAATTCCTTCCAAAAAATTAAAATAAATGCTGAGTTCTTTACCTTGAATTCTCATTTTCATATAAGACTTTGGGATAATAGTCAGCTTCAACCGAAGCACATAAAATCTCTCTCTCTCTCACCTTTCTCTCTCTCTCGCGCGCGCACACACACACACACACACACCGTGGACTCATGCGTTTTTTCTTTTACATTTTTGTGGCCACTCAGTTCTTTTTGATCCTCAATTTGTCCTCTGTTTGCTCTCAAGAGCTCCCTCCCACGGATGCTCTGACATGTCCTTCTTATTCTTTGCTGTAAAACATTCTCCCTGGTCTCCTTCCTCAACCAAGACCATGTGTCTGCTCTTTGCTGCAGACAGCAGCTTTCCTCTGCTTCACCCCAGCAGCACCCTCACATGAAGCAACACCTCTTCCCTCCAGACTGTGTGGCTGATACAGTCAAGGCAGAGACCGTGTCCCCATCCCCACCAAAGCCCGGATGACCCATCAGTGGGCATCAGAAGAAACTTAGCAGATGCTCAGGGCCCGGTAGGGTCCTCCCAAGGGCTCGAGGATTATCTTACGGAATCGTCAAATGTCCAGCAATGCCTCTTACCTGGCGTAGTAGTCGTTGGGGGGAACGGCTTCCTGGAAGAACTGGAACTGGTACAGATAAAGTCCGATCAGGTGTCCCGCAGTGAAGATGGCCAGCAGGACGCAGAGACAGCTGAACAGCAAGGGGTCGAAGGTCCGGCACCAGGACCACCAGGTACACAGGCCCAGGAACACGAAGAAGTACACGGATGAGGTCAGAGAGGGCAGCATCATCCCTGAGGGGGTTGGGGGGGCACGTGTGAGAAATGTGGAGAGGAGGAAACCCCGCACAGCTCAGCCTCCGTCACTGTCGGGGATGATGAGGAACGCCTCCTACGCTTGTAGTAAAATGCATCACACCCTCTTGATGATATCAGAATTAGTGCTGTTTGTATTGTGAAAAAAAGTCACATGTAAAGTGAAATTTGTAAACATGGGGAAATATCAGATGATGAAGAAATCATCTGTGGTACTTGAGCCCCAATTACAAACATTCACTTCTCTAACCAGTAGAATTTAGCATGTTTACTTGCCCGTTCCCATCTCTCTATTTCTCCCCCAGTTTTTCAGGAATACTGTATGTCCATTCTAACTGTCCTTGATAAATTTTTTAAATAATGATTTACGTTTGCTTGTCTGTTGACAAGGGTTCACGATAATACTGCATTCAGTTCAGTTCAGTTCAGTTCAGTCGCTTAGTCGTGTTCAACTCTTTGCGACCCCATGAATCGCAGCACGCCAGGCCTCTCTGTCCATCACCAACTCGTGGCAGATAAAACCTCACTAAATCTTTGTCCTGCCCAACAAAATGTGATTTGCTCTATCACTAAAAGTGGAAATGTCAAATGAAATCATTCCTTCATAGGCATTTAAAAACTTGGCAGGGAGCATTTTGAAACAACTTCTTATTAAAGTCCTGAGTTACATTTCCTGAGAAATACTCTTCACTCTTCTATCTTTTAACTCTCCTATGGAAAAACAGTTGTTTCATCTTATGAAATTTCACAGAAGCAGGATGGAATAAAGCTCGCAGCAGCTCTGGGGCAATGGGGATGGGGCAAAGATGGAGATAAAGTTTTTATGGAAGGAGCAGCCTGCAGCCAACAGGGAGAGGAAGTGGGCGTGTGTGCTGTGAGATTACCATCTAACCCGGGAAGAAAAACACTCTATCCTGAAGAGTTAAATTAAGAGACCTAATGACTCAGTGTAAACAGACAAGCTCCCGAAAGCCCATGTGTAGCTCTGGATGGGGACAGAAAAGGGTCCCTTGTCACAGATCACCACCCACAGGCTCTGAGGGAGGTGAACAGTGGTCCTGTTGGTCACATAGAAAACAATGCCACCTGACTGCTAAGGGAAAAGACTGCTTTACAGAGGTTAAGAGAAACCATCTGATACATAAAACTTACAGCTAAACGGGAAAAGCTACGTGTGTGCGTGTGTGTGTGTGCGTGTGTGGCTTGTACACGTGGCCAGTTTCACAAAAGCGACAGTTATGATTCTGTTGCTGCGGAATAGAACGGTTTCCTTCTTTCATCATTGGCCAGCTCACTCCCTGTCCACCCCAAGACTCGGAGGTTCTCACCTGATGAACCCAGTAAAATCGTCACAACAACCTTCCCCGCTGTAGTTATCATGTTGCCAATAAACTCCTTCAGCTTGGAGGCCACGGAGGCCAGCCTGCGGAAGAGTTTTAATTTCGTGCTTTCCTCCAAATCGCCTTCAGCACCGTCTCCTTCATCTAAGTCCTCTTCATAAATCAGGGCCTCTTCAGAGTCTATTTTTTCTCCTCCAGCCTAAATAAATGAAAAACAGAAGACACTGCAGTCTCTGCCTATCCACCCAGAATATTATATGGTTTGTAATTTACCGGTAGGTCAGTGAGGTGAATTTCAGAAATGAGGAAAAAATGCAGACTACCACTCAACCACGTAAGCACCCTCAGGTCTCTGGTGGTCCCTGTGTGAAGCCCAAAGAACTTTGATCTTTCTTCAAGGCATAAACAGGAAGCATCGCTAATCATAGGGTCCCCAACGGCAGGTCATCTTACCTATACGAGCTCATTTTATTTTACACACAGAAGCCAAAACTGTTTGAAACACCTATTCATAACTTAGCTTTCAGCAATCTGGGTTTGGTTCCCCAAATTTACTTAGTGTGCCACTAAGGTGATGGGAAGTTTGATGAATGGGCTTAAACGGAAAGGATGGGCCAGATCAGCGCTGAGGAAATCCCTTTTCTTTCTGGAGTTTATCTTTGTTCACTATTTTAGTATTTCCTGCCCGTGGGAGGACAAGTGGTCCCGGCTACTTGGCTAAATAAACAGTCGCTTCCTATCTCATCCTTTTAGAGAATTGTGCATGGGTCCAGTCCCAGGCCGCGTAGGACCTCAGGACCATCACTAGAGATCAGAAGGAAACACATGCACAGCACATACACACTTACATGGATTATTTTAAACTGTGTATACCATGAGCTTTTTTGTTCATTTTTAAAGAATACCTAAGAATTTTTTTGGATAATTACAATCTTTCCCTGGAAGGGTTAAGATTTTTTTTAAGGAATTATAAATATAAACCATTCCCTTAAGACAAAAGGTGCCTGTCTCAGATACAGGACAGGCTTCATCTTGAAAAGACAGCAGCTTCTGCAGAGTCAGACAACTCTGAGGCCCAGATCAGACATCAAGTCCAAGCAGCACCCATTTGCTTCATTTTCCCATTTTAAAGTTTCTTTCTTTTTAAAAATTTTTATTGAATGAAAGATCCTTTAAACTCTATGGTGCGTTACAGTTTCAAAGATTTCACACATATGATTTCATCTAAGTCCATAATAAGTCTTTTTTCGCCTGCTGCTGTTAAGTCGCTTCAGTCATGTCCGACTCTGTGCAACCCCATAGATGGCAGCCCACCAGGCTCCCCCGTCCCTGGGATTCTCCAGGCAAGAACACTGGAGAGGGGTGCCATTGCCTTCTCTACCCCACTACTGACGACTAGTTTGTTCTCTACATGAGCATGTCTGCTTCTTTTTTGTTGTATTTTTTATAGTTCACATGTAAGTGATATCAAATAGTACTTATCTTTCTCTGACTTATTTCACGGAGCATAATGCCTTTAAGTTCATCCATGTTGCTGCAAAGGTATTATGTCATTTTGTGGCTGAGCAATATTCCATTGTGTGTGTGTATATGTATATATCAATCACATCTTCTTTATCCATTCTTCTGTAGATGAACGTTTAGGTTGCTTCTGTGTCTTGGTTGTCGCAAATAGTGCTGCTGTGAACACTGGGGTACCTATTTCTTTTCTAATTAGGGTCTTTTCTTTCAGATATATATATTTATATATACATATATATATTTCTTGATATGCTTAATTCAGAATTACATAATATTCACTGCTGGTGTCTGAGCTTCCATCTCACTGGAGGAAGATGGGCATAGGAGGCTGGTGCACAGCTCAGTAAGCGCTGAGTGACCTGAGGGCTCAGACCTGCTGTTTGCCTAGGTGGGTACAGGGCACTTGGGATTTACATTGGCTGTTAATGAAGCCAAGGCTACAGGATGCACTCCCACCCCTGTGCACGTATACACACAAAGACACACGCAAACAAAGACACCATACACACACACACACACACACACACACACACACACACACACACACACACGGATGTAATCCCAGGCTATTCAAGTCCATGTACCCAAATTGGGTTTTGCATTATACTGTATTTCATCACAGCACATTTGTACTTTTTCCAGAAGGAAGAAGAATGTCTCAGGCTTATGCAGGAAGATTTTTCAATCTGCTCAGAGCCCAGTATGCCTCAGTGTCACCAGTAAGAGACAGAAGAGCACATATACTAGTAAGAGACACAAACAAGTCAGCAGCTAGATATCTCACAGCGACACTTGCTATTCCAAGAATTAAAACAGAGTGATGTGATTGAGGGAGTCAGGGCAGCTATTTTAGATTCTGAGTTCAGGGAGAGCCTCTCTGAGGAGGTGACATTTCAGCTGAGCTCTGGGGAAACTCTAGCCAGAGCCTTCCAGACAGCAGGAAGGGCTGGCTGAGCCTCCATAGCGCATCCCCAGACCCACTTCCTCTTCCACCTGCTCTTCCTCCTCACTGTCAGCCGATGCCCCTGCATCCCACATCGTAGAGACTTGGGGGCTGAGCTCCAGTCAGCACAACACCAGCAGCCCCACCTGTGCACAGGTGCTCGGCCCCCACCTGGGGTGATGGGAGAGCTACAGAGCTGGGGTACCAGGAGGTAAGCCCAACACCCCCAGCCCTGTATCACCCACAGAGGGAGTTTCGAAGCAAAACTCTCCAAGAGGTGGCTGGACTCAGAGCAGGACTTGCCCGATGCTTCACTTCTCTAGAACCCAAGCTAAGAGGACTCTGATCACCAACCACTCCACCCAGTGAGGGGGACAACGGGATCTCTTTCTCACAGCGACTCCAGCGGCTGCAGTAGGGGAACAGCAAGGGGGCCCTGCAGCCAGGAGGCTGTGCTGGTGGAAGAAGGGGTGGGGAGTGGAGCTGAAGAGGGTTCGCGTCTTGGGTGAGCATCTCATAAGTCCAGTCAGCAGGCCTCAGTTGGTAAATTTCACATGGTAGAGGGAGGGAGGGAGTTCTTGTCTTTGTGGATGAGATCAGGATGACCAGTCATGGAGAAAATTGGGAAGCCAGTTCTAAGGTGGAGGTATCATGGGGGCAGCTAGTGAGGAACCTGGAGTGTGGACAGAGGTGAGAATTGGAGAGGTCTACCTGAGGCTCACTGTCAAAGTGGGTTCTGATGAGGTGACCTGGAGAGAACACAAAGCTGCCTACCTGTTGGAGTTGCCACACCTGGGACCAGTCTCTCTCTCCAACTTTATCCTCATCTCTTGGCCCAGAAACATCACACACAGGGAACCATGCAGAGAACCTGGAATCCACAGGCTTCCCACACCGGGGAAGCCCCTCCCCAGTGTTCAAGGCCCCGGCTCCCAGGCCAGCTTTCTTTCAACTTCTCCATCTCCCAAAGCTGAGTTGCTGTGGGGACTAATCCAGGGATGCTGTTGCTATGACACCCACATCACCACACACATGGGCATTTGTTGCTTAATACTCCTTGTACAGCAGGTGGGCAACATCCTAAAAATGCCTTTAGAGGAAGAAAATTGGCCCAAAATCTTCAGTCTCCATACTTGACCAAGGAGACAGAGAGAGGGAACACAGCTAGGGTTGCCTGGGTCACAGTCAGAAACACACTCCTAACTTTCACAATAAATGACTTATTGCTCAATTACGGAATTGCTACGGATGTAGATTAAATCAGATATAAATCTCTAGTCAAGAACCTTCTCGAATTTAGATGAATGCATTTCCCCAACCTCTCCTGGGCGGGACAGGGACCCTGTGATTTTTATAAACAGACCAGTGTACTTGAGGTTTTTCAACATTTTTGTACCGGAATCCCTGGGGCTTTCAGTTGAAAGCACTTTCTAACCTGCCAAACTGACAGGGAGCCAAAAGTGAGCCCCACCATCCCGGCTGGGGCCAGAAGTGCCATTAGTCATGTCAGGCTGGTCTTCTCCCTGAAATGATCCATCTGGAGCAGCATAAACACCAATACCCTGGAAGCCCCTCGGCTCATTCACCAGCAAGCAGGCTGGGCTGCTGGAGCTGAAATCTGTCCCCACATTGGAACTCAACTGGATCCTGGCCTTGGAGCTAAGAAGGAGTGCATGCTAAGTCGTTTTAGTCCTGTCTGACTCTTTGCAACCTCATGGGATGTAGCCCGCCAGACTCCTTTGTCCATGGGGTTTTCCAGGCAAGAATACTGGAGTGGGTTGCCACGCTCTCCTCCAGGGGATCTTCCTGACCCAGGGATTGAACTCCCATTTCCTACCATCTCCTGCATTGGCAGGTAGGTTCTTTACCATTAGCGCCACCTGGGAAGGGCTTCCCTGGTGGTTCATCTGGTAAAGAATCTGCCTGCAATGCAGGAGACCTGGGTTCCATCCCTGGGTTGGGGAAAATTTCCTAGAGAAGGGAATGGCAACCCACTTCAGTATTCTTGCCTGGAGAAGCATGCTTAAATTTTGTCTTTCAGTTTCTTCATAAGAAGGAGTAGCTGTAAATAAAGATTTAGTTTTCTAGCTCCTGAGCTATCTTAGAAATGAAAGATAAAGCCTTTCTGGTTTAAAAAGCCTAATAAAATATTACATATCAGCATTGTCCAGGTTGAAGTCTATAGCTTATGTAAAGAAATGTAAGTGCTTTGACTCATCTTCTTTAAAAGTCCCTGACTTCAAAATGTGCCAGATGTACTCAGGCAGTGTCTCATGTCACGTGAGGACACTCCAAGTGCTATGGAGTCAACTGGGTGCGAGGTCATGGTTCTTTGAGCCTGGACCCAAGCCTCCATGCCTCATCCCATCACTGCATCCAGCCCTGCAGCCTCGTCCCCAGCAGTCAAGCATTAGCAGTTACTCCCAATCAATTCTGGACCAGGAAGACACCACCAATTACTTGTACTAGAACCCAGACATTCATTTTTCCTTATCCCCAGCACTAAATGAGTCTACCTGTCTTGGACTAAATCCAAGGCTCACCTGGGGCTCTTTAAGAGGCCAGATTACCAGGCTCCACCGCACAGTTCCTGAATCAGCAATTCTAGGAGCGAGTCCCAGGAACTTGTCTGATTAAAGGACTGCATGAGACGCTGTGGAAGGAGCCAGATTAGAATCCACACTTTCTGATACCTGCGACCATGGACAAACTCACCCTACCTGGAAACTTTGTGTTTGAGTTGGATGCCAGGCAGACTCCCTTGACTGGAAAACATATTGAGGTGATTTATCTAATGGAATCTCTTTCTGATTTCAGACAAACTTTAGATATAAGCCCAGAGCTCCTCAGACGGTGGACTCCATCCTCCTCTTCCTTGTGTCTTAAACCATGCTCAAAAAGCTGCTTTGATGGGAGAGCGTCAGAGGCACAGATAATGAGCCAGTAGATCCAGAAGCAAAGGGAGCACTTTCCCAAAATGTTGCAAGTTATTTACTCATTGTTTATTATTGAAAGTTAACAATTTATCTTCATGGAGTGGAGTCATCTCAACAGAAGAGTCCATGGAAGGGAGAGGCAAGTGCTGTGACTCATCACCAAAGACAAATGTCCACCATCCTCCACAGTGTCCCCATGGACACAGTGCCCAGAGAACTCCGGAGCCATGCTGGCAGGGGTCACATGCATCATGTAAGCCTATCGTGACAGCATCGTGCAGACGAAGCCAAGATTTTATTCTGTTACTAAGCTTGTTTTAGGAAGATTACTTTTCCAAATGTATAAGCACAGTTAAATTGTTCCCTGTTCCATTTGGAAGCATGAGTACAGAGGTGTATGCTTTCAACCACCTCCTACAGAGCAATACGAGTTCAATAAAAGAGGTTAAGACAGACCAAGTTAGTGGGCAGCAACCCACTAGGCTATCCGGGACCGCAGGCCTGGGGAGCTTTAATAAAACAATCCTGGTACCGCCAAACATTTGTCTGCCTCCCAGAATTCTGACTGAACACATCTGGGATGCAGTCTGCACCTGGACCTTTACAAACTCCCAGGTCAAGGTCAGTTCAAGGTGGTAAGGAAGGAAGAACCTGAACCCACCTCCTCCCATGGACATGACAAATATGTTCATGGGAGGACATAACTACAAATATGCAGCTACACATGGGTCAATTTTCCCCAGAAAGGACCTGAGAACTAGCTGAATATCTGGTCCATAGCAGAGGACAGGAAGGGCCACACCTAGGCAGGTAGGGAAGGCATAAGGTTGAACTTACCCCAAGGGAGGTGAAATGCCCAGAGTGTGACACCTGCTGAGACTGTGTGTAAGGGACAGTCATTTGCAAATCCAAAGAGGTCTACTGGAGGGTGGGGGAAGGAAGACACTGCCCAGAGACTGAGGCACCTCTGTGCTCTCACCTAAGTCAAGTCATTCTCCCCCTGTCTCCACAAAGCAAGGGAGCAAGTCCAGCCCCCACACCCTCTGGCTGAACCCAGCAGGAGCATACACAGTGCATATGGGGACATGCCCTGGTGGCCAGTAGGACTGGAGACCCTGAGCCCCTCGGGACAGTAACAACTGGAGAGAGCGCTCTTATCAGGCCACCACCCCCAGGCACCACAGGCCAGCAGACAAACACAACCCCAAGCTTCCTGTGAAAAAGATCCATCTGTGGACCCTAGAGCCTCAGGTTTCCCTCACACCTGGAGGTGAAGGAGGGGCCCCCAGGGAAGTGAGCCATGAGACATCATCCTCGAACCCCTGTGGCCTTGCTGCCGCTTAGCCAGACTCCAGAGGGAGCTTGTATAACCCTTAAGAGTCCCAATTTCTGCAACTGTTGCCCAGAGGGCACCTCCAGACCCTACATCTGGAGAGCAGCTGGGATTACAATCGCAGCTCTGGAACTGTATGTGACTCCATGCTTTAGAAGCAGCTGCTGTCTGAAGCCCTGGCTTCAACCTGAGTGCTGAAGGAGAATCTCTACCCCATCAAGCACTGACAGGTCCCAACATGCCCTCAACAACAGAGCTGCTTCAGAGATAAATTAGGTATATCAGTTCAGTTCAGTTCAGTTGCTCAGTCGTGTCTGACTCTTTGCGACTCCATGAATCACAGCACACCAGGCCTCCCTGTCCATCACCAGCTCCCAGAGTTCACCCAAACTCATGTGCATTGAGTCAGTGATGCCATCCAGCCATCTCATCCTCTGTCGTCCCCTTCTCCTCCTGCCCCCAATCCCTCCCAGCATCAGAGTCTTTTCTAATAAGTCAACTCTTCACATGAGGTGGCCAAAGTATTGGAGTTTCACCTTCAGCATCAGTCCTTCCAATGAACACCCAGGACTGATCTCCTTCAGAATGGACTGGTTGGATCTCCTTGCAGTCCAGGGGAATCTCAAGAGTCTTCTCCAACACCACAGTTCAAAAGCATCAATTCTTCAGCACTCAGCTTTCTTCACAGTCCAATTCTCACATCCATACATGACCACTGGAAAAACCATAGCCTTGACTAGACAGACCTTAGTTGGCAAAGTAATATCTCTGCTTTTCAATATGCTATCTAGGTTGGTCATAACTTTCCTTCCAAGGAGTAAGCGTCTTTTAATTTCATGGCTGCAATCACCATCTGCAGTGATTCTGGAGCCCCCCAAAATAAAGTCTGACACTGTTTCTACTGTTTCCCCATCTATTTCCCATGAAGTGATGGGACCAGATGCCATGATCTTTGTTTTCTGAATGTTGAGCTTTAAGCCAACTTTTTCACTCTCTTCTTTCACTTTCATCAAGAGGCTTTTTAGTGCCTCTTCACTTTCTGCAATAAAGGTGGTGTCATCTGCATATCTGAGGTTATTGATATTTCTCCCAGCAATCTTGATTCCAGCTTGTGCTTCTTCCAGCCCAGCGTTTCTCATGATGTATTCTGCATATAAGTTAAATAAGCAGGGTGACAATATACAGCCTTGACATACTCCTTTTCCTATTTGGAACCAGTCTGTGTATAGAGAACTACAAAGATTTGAGAGCTAGCCGAGCTAAGGTGGCACTAGTGGTGAAAAAAAAAAAAAAAAAAAAAACCACCTGCCAATGCAGGAGAGATGAAATGCAGGCTCTATCCCTGGGTTAGAAAGATCCTCTGGAGAAGGAAATGGCAACTCACTCCAGTATTCTTGCCTAGAGAATCCCATGGACAGAGGAGCCTAGTGGGCTACAGTCCATGGGGTCACAGTCAGACAACTGAAGTGACTTAGCACAGACAGATGAGCTAAGTAAGGGTTGAAGAAGAGGGATTATCACCTACACAAGGCCATGCCTTCAAGACTGAGAGGCAGCAGTTTTGCCTACTTCATAGAAACAGAGAGTCAGCAAAATGAGGAAATATGTTTAAAAAAAGACAAAAACCTCAAAAACAAGATAAAACCTCAGAAAAAGAACTTAATGATATAGAGATAAGTAATCTCTCTGATAAAGAATTCAAGTGAAGTGAAATTTGCTCAGTAGTATCTGACTCTTTGCGACCCCATGGACTGTAGCCCACCAGGCTCCTCTGTCTATAGAATTCTCCTGGCCAGAATACTAGAGTGGGTAGCTGTTCCCTTCTCCAGAGGATCTTCCCACCCAGGAATAGAACTCAGGTCTCCTGAATTGCAGGCAGATTCCTTACCACCTGAGCCACCAGGGAAGGCCAAAGTATTCAAAGCTATGGTCAAAAGATGCTCCCTGACCTTGGGATAAGGATGAATACAGTGAGAACTTCAACAAAGACTTTGAATATATAAAAAAAGAACCAGTTGGTACTGAAGAAATTAAGAAAGTAATCATGCTTATAACTGCATCAAAAAGAATAAAACACCTAGGAATAATTTAATCAAAGAGATTAAAGACCTAAACTCTGAAAACTATAAGACATTGATGAAAGAAAATGAAGATGACACAAATAAATGGAAAGATATACTATGCTCAAGGATTGGTAGAATTAGCATTGCTAAAATGGCCATGCCACTCAAAGCAATATAGATTCAATGCAATATCAAATGGTAAAGAATCTGCCTGCAATGCAAGAAACCCAGGTTTGATCCCTGGGTTGGGAAGATCCACTGGAGAAGGGAATGACTACTCCAGTATTCTTGCCTAATCTTGCCTGGAGAACCCCACGGATACAGGAGCCTAGAGGGTTACACTCCATGGGGTCACAAACAGTCAGACATGACTGAGCAACTAAGCATACACACACACACACACACACACACACACACACACACACCCCAAGTAACAATGGCATTTTTCATGGAACTAGAACAAAAAATTCTAAGAGTTTTCATGGAACCACAAAAACCCCCAAAGAGCCAAAACAATCTTGAGACAGAACAAAAACAAGAGGTATCATACTCTAATTTCAAACTATATTGCAAAACTACAGAAATAAAAACAGAATGGTACTGGGACAAAATACATACACAGAGATCAATGGAACACAATAGAAAGCCCAGAAAAAAACACACTAATTTATGATCAATTAATCTATGACAAAGGAGGCAAGAATGTATTTCAGTGCTGTTGTGAAAACTGGACAGCTACCTGCAAAAGAATGAAACTGGACTACTCTCATACCATATGCAGAAATAAATTCAAAATTAATTAAACACTCATTCCACCCTAGAACTGGCATAGTGCTCTGAGCAGAGCACAAGCTCTGTAAAAAGTTCTGACTGGAGGGCAAAACAGATGGATGGACAGTGGGGTGGATGGAAGGATGGGAAAGAAAAGCAGCGGATTCCAGGGCCACTACACTGCTCAACTTTTTGACATTTAAAATAACAAAGACATGCATTTTCTTTGCATCTTAGTTCATCACAAGTAATTATTTGGGTCCTGAATCTTTATGGACACTTTAAGCAACAGGAGCGGTCTATATGCCCTCAAAACTGTGGCTTTTTGTCATCATTCCCTAAATTCTTCATTTCTAGAGAAGGAACAGCAGTCAGAAGAGCTAAATTTAGCTGGTTCTGATCAGAGAAAATGGGCGCTCAGGGTCAGTAATGATGTCTGTAACCGAAGACCAACAGAGAGGGATGACAGAGTCTGAGCTGGAAAACCAGAATCTAGAGGATGTTAAGCAGGTGACTCTGGACTAGATCTCGGGTGGGGACCGAGCAGATGCCTAACGATTAATGTAATTAATATAATCAATATATGCTATATTAATTATATTACACTCTTTATTAGTCATTAATAAAGAGATTGATTTCTTCCATTCTTTGTTTCTTGCTCTCAAAAAATTAGCAACTAGAGCTTCAAATCTGAAGCCTGACTCGCAGGCCAGATAGCCACTTTCTGTGCCAAACACCACAGTAGCCTAAAGGACTTTAGGTATTACAAAGGGGTTGCAGCTTTGAGATTCAGAAACAATGTCTAAATAACGTTAGTGAGATTTAAATGCTGCATCCCTGATTCTTAATGGATGGGCTATATCAGCCATTGAAATATTCTTTATATCATTCATATTGGAATTATTAGACCATATAAAAAGGCCACTTGCAGCAGACTAAGTCAAGACTAAAATTTCTATTTGAATAAACATTTATCAAAAATTTGGTTTCATATTAAACTACTCTTTGTTTCAAAAAAAATAATAAAGCCTGAAATCTCATGAAATAGCTAGAAAGAGCTAGAAGTACATAAATATGCAGATACTATCAACTTGGTGAAATTACTGATGTCATTGGTGTTTTATTGCACAGATAACCTTTCTACACAATTTAACTCTCATAACGCAACTCATTTTTTTTAAAGACTTAAGAATCTGAATCTTTTAGTTATGATTTGTCAATCTGCTTCTGAACAGATAAACAGGAACAAATTAAAAACAGATTAAAAGGAACAAATAAACAAGACCACAAGTATGTCAGTTGGCAAAGAATCTTTCATGGCACTTGGGGAGTTGGTTCTTGACCGAGGTTTGCTTTCTGTAAAATTCAAGAACAGGACAAAGCCTCCTCCCCAACTCCATGCCCACTGGGTTTTTTGGGGGGAGAATCCTTGGATTTGTGATGCCCTTTAAAACAGTGAACTTAAGCCTCATTATCAAGTCCATGGAGATTTGGGAAGAGTCCTGAGCATTCTCCAGGGATTACTTACTACTCTGAAACAAAGCTGGATTTGAAAAGCAATTCTCCCAGGCCCCAGAGGGTTGATTAATCTGCCATTTATCCACTGAGATAAATGATAGAAGAAGCAACGCCAGCAAACACTGTCCTTTCGAAGGATCCTCAAAAACCAAGCAATCTAGAACACAATCTCCAAGATTTACGAGTCACAGGAAGTATGCTAGGGACTTCAAAATAAAATAAATTCTCCTGCTTATTTTGGCTGTGTATTTATATTCTTTTCAGACTCCAGCCAGATGGTTCCCCAGTAAGAAAAATTTCCTCCTGGATTCATCTCTGGACAGTCACTCTAGCTTGCTCCCCTGGGCCACCTGGGGCTGGAATGTACTGAGACTACGGAAACTAATATCTAAATTAGGCGCAAACAAATTTAACCTAGAGGGAACTCAACTTGATAGTAATGATATTTAGCATTTTCAATATTAAGGGTTTTTCTGGTGAGTGAGACAGTGAAGAATCTGCCTGCAATGCAGGAGACCTGGGTTCAATATCTGGGTTGGGAAGATCCTCTGGAGGAAGGCATGGCAACCCACTCCAGTATTCCTGCCTGGAGAATTCCATGGACAGAGGAGCCTGGCAGGCTACAGTACATGGAGTCGCAAAGAGTTGGACATGACTGAGTGACTAACACTTTCACACTCATTTTCAAAGCTCCCCAAAAATAATGCTTAGAGAATCTACCCCTTTTTATCATTAAATAAGGTAATCAGTTAGGGTTAGAACTGCAGATGGTGATTGCAGCCATGAAATTAAAAGACGCTTACTCCTTGGAAGGAAAGCTATGACCAACCTAGAAAGCATATTAAAAAGCAGATTACTTTGACAACAAAGGTCCGTCTAGTCAAGGCTATGGTTTTTCCAGTGGTCATGTATGGATGTGAGAGTTGGACTGTGAAGAAAGCTGAGCGCCAAAGAATTGATGCTTTTGAACTGTGGTGTTGGAGAAGACTCTTGAGAGTCCGTTGGACTGCAAGGAGATCCAACCAGTCCATTCTGAAGGAGATCAACCCTGGGATTTCTTTGGAAGGACTGATGCTAAAGCTGAAACTCCAATACTTTGGCCACCTCATGTGAAGAGTTGACTCATTGGAAAAGACTTTGATGCTGGGAGGGATTGGGGGCAGGAGGAGAAGGGGACGACAGAGGATGAGATGGCTGGATGGCATCACCGACTCGATGGACATGAGTTTGAGTGAACTCCGGGAGTTGGTGATGGACAGGGAGGCCTGGTGTGCTGTGAATCATGGAGTCGCGAAGAGTCGGACACAACTGAGTGACTGAACTGAACTGAATGTAATCAATAATATATAGGGTGCAGATATTTAAACAAATTTCAAATGGGAGAGAGGTATCATGAGCCCATCCTGGAGAAAAGAGGGGAATCAGGAAGGAAACATGATTTTAATATTGGTCAGTGACGTTGTGTCTCTTCTTCAACAGATGGGTGACCTTGACCTAACGTCCCTTATCTTCAGTATTCAGTGCAGGTTTTCCTAGTTTTATGGCAAAACAGTGTTTGAACTGGAGACAGAAGTTCTTTCTGTAGGAAGCTTTGTAATTCAGTCATGGTTGTCCATTACCGATGGCCAGGAAGGAAGTCCTTTACTGAGTGAGTTGGCCTCAAACATACCCTCCAATTTATCTTTCTCTCATTCTAAGAGGCTTTAAATTTTACATTTTTGCGATTGTTCTACTTCCTTTCAAACTGGAGAAGAGCAAAGGGAGGCAAGCACGTGGCCCTTTATTAAGTCTTCAGGACAATCTCCACTTTGTGGAAGAAGAAAGAGGATAAACAATTTTCCCAACATCACACAGTTTCCAAGTCTGACTTCAGAGTCCACTTAGTTCACAGTAACTAGCCCTTACCCTCCATCTACAATATGAGGAGAACTGAAAATAAATCTTGCCTTATAAAAAATAATAATGAAAAGTCCTAAGTCTGGAGAGCTTGAGTTAATGTATTTATTTTCACTGAATCTGGAAAAAACAGCGTGATTGTTTAAGCCAGATAACTTTTCAAAATTGTAAATACTATAAAAGAAATTTCAAATGTAAAAACAGAGGTTAAAATGTTAAATTCTGTCTTAACCAGAAGAAAAAGCACCTTCATAGTTCTATTTCTAGGACACTGACAAGTGTTGTACAGTTTGTGAACTTGAATGCAAGAGATAGATAGTTATGACCTTGCTGTAATGATTTTTAACACCATGTACCATTTTTAACATTTACCTTAAAAACAGCAGAATGTGCATATGTCACAAGATTGTATATTTTTACTCACAAGGATTTTAGGCAATAACATCAATTCTAGTCTGCAGAGGTTTATGGAATCATATTCATTCTTTCTTCATTGTTGTATTCTAATAAATATCAAGGGAAAATGCTGTTCATTTGTGAAGCACACACATTATTTGCTATTAACTGAGAACTTTCTTTCTTTGATGCCATTGTGGTTACCATTCTCAATATAAGTAATTTCAACTAACTTCAGTTTTATAGGTTTAATTTCTTGCCAAAGCGTATGAATGAAACATTCAGTACTTACAAGTGCCTCGGGTCAAATGTCCAAATACAGTCTTTTAAGGAATTTTTTTCCCTGTAAATTTTATCTTTCAATTACAAGATCAATTACTTTTTAAGTCACTGTTACCTAAACTCATATGACACAGTGCAGTTATTAGAACAAACAGGTCAGTGACAGAGCGACAGCTGTCTCCCACTTCCATTCACTATGGAGTGAAATCTGATGTGGCCCCTGATCCAGCTAAAAATTCACAAACGTTTTACTCATTCTTACACTCTTCCAAATGCATGTGTTTTTTTCTCCGGAGTACTTTAAAATATACCTTGATGGAAGCATGCAGATTTAACCACTGACTCAGGGTGGCAAGGTGCTCAGACTGGAAGCTTCCTTCAAGGTAGAATTAATTTTTTTTTTCTCCAACAACTGCCAGGTGTTTCTTCTCTAAGAATGTTGCAGTAACTAAGTATCTAGGGCATGGGCCATGACACAAACTTGAAAGGTTTCCAGTGTGAGTTAAGGGCAGATGGTAATGAAGAGACACCAGGTCAGGCCCAGGCCCTTAGGGTTAATGCATCTCACAGGGCATCCCTCATGTCCACGGACTTGTTTCCACGTGGCCAAGTGTGGGTGAGAACGCACATGCGTGAGGACCACACGAGGTGTACAAAGCAACCACCCAGCATAGGAGGACATGAAGCTCTGTGCATATCTCACTGTTCACTGTCACAAACCTACAAGGCCCCAGAAATCAAAGCAGGAAGAGTCTCAGACTCAGACTTACCGACTCTTCGTTCTCAAACTCCGGGTTACATTGCACGGCCTCTTCGGCCATTGGCTTCTGAACAATGTTCCTACAGACCAGCCAGATGGTCAGGCTGGCAATGAACATGCCCACGTCAGGCACAAACACTCGGATCCCATTGCCAGCGTCGGCTCCCTTTAAGCTATGGAGGGAAAAACAGGGAGGAGGAAATTCAGTTGTTTTGACTTTGCAATGGTTAAACCATCACAGAGTGTGTTTGAATCTTCTTAAGACTTAAAGAATGCTCAGTTTCTGCCTGGAAGGTATCAGAAAGCTTTTCTCCGACTCCAGCCTTACATAATCTACTCAGACTCAGGAAGCTTTCAGGGAGTTTCAGAAATAGCACGAAGAACCCGAAACCAACTCTCACTCCTAAAACGTACTGATGAACTAAACTGTTATTAAATAAGCCACGTGTCCAGGACAGAGACAGGTGTTTGCAACCTGGTAGGAGCAGTTAAAGACTGGATGTACATGAGAAGCCCTGGAAGTAAATCCAAGTTTAGAGGGAAAACAGAGGAAACATTCAAGCCATCCTTGAAGAGGAGCCCTTCATTACTTTGAATGCTGAGTCGATTTTGTTTTCCATCCTGTTCCAAGAAACGGCAGGTCGTTAACAGAGAGCTTAGAAGATTTGGTCCCAGTGTCAGCAGGACCTGGTGGCTGTGTTTCACTGGGACCTTCCCCTTGTCCTGTGCTACCCCCTGCCCCAAAGAGATAACACTGTTCATCTTCTTTATTGCACAGGACTCAAATGAAAGTGACCCAATGTGTATCAGAGCTAAAACTTGTTTAGGGAAAAGCAGCAAAAGATAGGAAGTTATCTCATGTGAAGATAAGTATTTTTCAAATACACTTTATGTGATGAAATATATAGTCATCATTTACATTGGATATATGATGTATTTGGGTAAAAACATAATAAATAGCAAGACCTCTATCACCATGAAATAATCATGTTGACATTTTAGTGAATTAAAAAATCATATGACTCAGCCATTAAAAAGAATACATTTGAATCAGTTCTAATGAGGTGGGTGAAACTGGAGCCTATTATACAGAGTGAAGTAAGCCAGAAAGAAAAACACCAATACAGTATACTAACACATATATAAGGAATTTAGAAAGATGGTAATAATAACCCTGTATGTGAGACAGCAAAAGAGACACAGATGTATAGAACAGTCTTTTGGACTCTGTGGGAGAGGGACAGGGTGGAATAATTTGGGAGAATGGCATTGAAACATGTATAATATCATATAAGAAACGAATCGCCAGTCCAGGTTCGATGCAGGATACAGGATGCTTGGGGCTGGTGCACTGGGATGACCCAGAGAGATGGTACGGGGAGGGAGGTGGGAGGGAGGTGGGATGGGGGACACATGTACAGCCGTGGTGGATTCATGTTGATGTATGGCAAAACCAATACAATATTGTAAAGTAAAAAAATGTGTAATAAATATATAAAATATGGAAGTGAAGTCGCTCAGTCGTATCCGACTCTTTGCAAACCCCCCAGACTGTAGCCCACCAGGCTTCTCCGTCTTTGGGATTCTCCAGGCAAGAATACTGGAGTGGGTTGCCATTTCCTTCTCCAGGGGATCTTCCAGACCCAGGAATCGAACCCAGGTCTCCCGCATTGCAGGCAGACGCTTTAACCTCTGAGCCACCAGGGAAGCCCATATAAAATATATACTATGTGAATATAGTATATACAAATATCTCTGAATACAAACATTTATGTATTTAAATAAATAAATAAATAATCATATGATCTTGCTTCTATGTGGAATCTAAAAAAATGACATGAACTATTTACAAAACAGAAATAGACTCACAGACAAAGAAAACGAATTTCTGGTTACCAAAGGAGAAAGGTGAGCGGGGAGGGATAAATTAGGAATTTGGGATGAACATATACACAGCACTGTATATAACAATAAGACCTACTGTATAGCATAGGGAACTCTACTCAATAGTTTGGAAACCATAAGAAACTACTATACATGCAATCTTAGTGTTAACAAAACTAGGCTCATACTTTATCTGTTGTTATTGAAAATAATTTGTTCATTTAATACATCACTCACATCTTCACAACTCACTGAAGATTTTTAAACCTTTACCACACTCACAGTCACTAGTTACTTAACTAGGCCACTACTGTTGCACCTTTAGAATATTACCATTTACTTGGTACCATAATATGAATATAAGTCAAGTCTTAAGTAAAGAGTCTCCTAATCCAGGATCTTCTAGGAAAAATTCCTCAGACCAGTCTGACTGGCTTTTTATAAAAATGGTCTGGAAAAGGACCTCCCCATTAGAAGCCTGGGTTTTATACACGACTCTAAGTGAGAAATAGATTTAAGGGACTAGATCTGATAGATAGAGTGCCTGATGAACTATGGAATGAGGTTGGTGACATTGTACAGGAGACAGGGATCAAGACCATCCCCATGGAAAAGAAATGCAAAAAAGCAAAATGGCTGTCTGGGGAGGCCTTACAAATAGCTGTGAAAAGAAGAGAAGCGAAAAGCAAAGGAGAAAAGGAAAGATATAAGCATCTGAATGCAGAGTTCCAAAGAATAGCAAGAAGAGATAAGAAAGCCTTCTTCAGTGATCAATGCAAAGAATAAAGGAAAACAGCAGAATGGGAAAGACTAGAGATCTCTTCAAGAAAATCAGAGATACCAAGGGAACATTTCATGCAAAGATGAGCTTGATAAAGGACAGAAATGGCATGGACCTAACAGAAGCAGAAGATATTAAGAAGAGGTGGCAAGAATACACAGAAGAACTGTACAAAAAAGATCTTCACAACCAAGATAATCACGATGGTATGATCACTCACCTAGAGCCAGACATGCTGGAATGTAAAGTCAAGTGGACCTTAGAAAGCATCACTATGAACAAAGCTAGCGGAGGTGATGGAATTCCAGTTGAGCTATCTGAAATCCTGAAAGATGATGCTCTGAAAGTGTTGCACTCAATATGCCAGCAAATTTGGAAAACTAAGCAGTGGCCACAGGACTGGAAAAGGTCAGTTTTCATTCCAATCCCAAGGAAAGGCAATGCCAAAGAATGCTCAAACTGGAAGAAGCACAAGCTGGAATCAAGATTGCCGGGAGAAATATCAATAACCTCAGATATGCAGATGACACCACCCCTATGGCAGAAAGTGAAGAGGAACTCAAAAGCCTCTTGATGAAAGTGAAAGAGGAGAGTGAAAAAGTTGGCTTAAAGCTCAACATTCAGAAAACGAAGATGATGGCATCTGGTCCCATCACTTCATGGGAAATAGATGGGGAAACAGTGGCAGACTTTATTTTGGGAGGCTCCAAAATCACTGCAGATGGTGACTGCAGCCATGAAATTAAAAGACGCTTACTCCTTGGAAGGAAAGTTATGACCAACCTAGATAGCATGTTGAAAAGCAGAGATATTACTTTATCAACAAAGGTCTGTCTAGTCAAGGCTATGGTTTTTCCAGTGGTCATGTATGGATGTAAGAGTTGGACTGTGAAGAAAGCTGAGCACCGAAGAATTGATGCTTTTGAACTGTGGTGTTGGAGAAGACTCTTGAGAGTCCGTTGGACTGCAAGGTGATCCAACCAGTCCATTCTGAAGGAGATCAGTCCTGGGTGTTCTTTGTAAAGAATGATGCTAAAGCTGAAACTCCAGTACTTTGGCCACCTCATGTGAAGAGTTGACTCATTGGAAAAGACTCTGATGCTGCGAGGGATTGGGGGCAGGAGGAGAAGGGGATGACAGAGGATGAGATGGCTGGATGGCATCACTGACTCGATAGACGTGAATCTGAGTGAACTCCAGGAGTTGGTGATGGACAGGGAGGCCTGGCGGGCTGCGATTCATGGGGTCGCAAAGAGTGGGACACACCTGAGCAACTGAACTGAACTAACTGAACTGAAACTTCTCTGAACAGAGAAACTTGGATGTGATGAGACATCCCTTTACCTCCATAAATAAAACACACGTGGTTGTGTGAGAGGTTGGGCTAAGAGTAAGAGAAATCAAATAGGAAAACTTCATCCAAACGTATAATACTGTGAACACTTCATACAGATTTTACAATTACTTATAAAATTTATAATCCAAATCTATAATAAGGAAATCTGATGATTGATTTCATCATAAGAAAACTGTAGAGGTTTTGCAAGTACACCTAACGCGATCAGGCAGAGCAAAGGAGGATTCACATAATCAGAATGAGAATTCAGAGATCAAGGAGAGAGGCCCGGAGATGAAGGCCAGGCTGGGTGGGGAGGTATTTCCTGGGTGGGGCTGAGGTCTGGGGAGCCGGCAGTCCCTCCTGAGTAGATTTGGGGGATAAATTACTGCAGCTTTTTTGCGGAAAACGAATTGATCATGGCATTTTATGAGAAGCACAAACCAATCTGACTGGCGGGAAAGAGTTCTCTGAGGTACGTACCCAGCATCCCACCCGGCACAGTAGACCCAGGAGCCGCTGTGCCTGCCCCCACCCCTGCCCCCAACCCCAACCTGCAGTCTGTACATGGCTCTCAATTTACAAACAGTGGCTTCGAGTCAACAGCCTCAGCTTTGTGCTCCTAGGTCCCCAAGGAGACACTTGATCACCCACAAACATGAAGAGAATAAATGAACCCCAACTGCAAAGCAATTACTCCCTAGCCATGACAGAACGCAGCTCCTAGAAACAGGACTGGGCTGTGGTCCAGCTCAGAGTGGAATCGTCAGCCACGGAGGTGCCAGCCTGTTAGCTGGTGCTGTCACCTGAGCTCACAAAGCAGCACGTTCAGAGCACTGCCAGCGCACGGGCTCCAGGAACCTCCAGAAGACGACGGTGCGGGCCGCGGACAATGACCAGGTCAGAGTCCACTTGATACCTCCCATGGGGACCATATTATCACTACAGTCTCCGTCTTCACTGTCTAGACCAGAGTCTACTGAAGCACATTCATCAGAGAGCTAGCCCTCAGAAATACTGGGAATTAAAGCAAAACATGACCAAAAAAAAGAAAATAAAAAACTGCCTCTGGTCAAATAAGTGTTAGAAAATCACAACAGTTATTATTCTAGTAAAGAACTTGAGAAATTCTGTAGAAAAACAATAAATTGAAGTTTATCTAAACCTCTGGGCTTCCCAGGCGGCTCAGTGGGTAATGAACCCACTCGCAATGCAGGAGACACAGGAATCACGGGTTCGATCCTGGCGTCAGGAAGGTCCCCTGGAAAAAGGTACAGCAACCTACTCCAGTATCCTTGCCTGGAGAATCCCATGGACAGAGGAGCCTGCTGGACTACAGTCCATATGGTCGCAAAAGAGTCGGACATAACTAAAGCAACTGAGCTCGTGTGCAAATCTCTGCTTCCCAAATTTATCTGAGCACAAACCATTTCTTAACGTTTTATCTAAAATCTACTACATTGGGCCAAGCTACTGTTCATGGCACAGGTCTTAGAAAATGCTGAGCTGGAGTCTCCTCATTGGTCTAGATTTTTGATCACAATGAATGGATACTTTGGAAGCTGTACTTAGATGTAACTAATTCTCATATATCTGGTTTTGAATAAGCCCCTAATAACTACAGTGCCAGCAACACCTGATATCTTTCCCTCATCCCCTCTCCCAGCTGTGCACCCCATCTCCCAAGTGTCCACTTGCTCTTGGGACAGACTGGAAGAGACCGAAAGTGCACAACAACTCACAAAGCTGCTCATTCAGTCCCAGCATGTCCCCAAGACCATCTGAAGACAGCCATCTTCCTATGAGATGTCTCTACCCAGTGCCTGACCATATCTCCACATGTCTCCCTTCACCACCTCGTCTTCTGAATGACTGTCACTTTGCCTCGGAGTGTCCCCTCTGCCAACCAGGCCAAGCTGAACTTTTAGAAGCACAGTTTGGACTTGCTCACTGCACCAGCGATGAGAAAGGCCCATATTCCCAAGCTCACTTACGAGGCCTCTGTATTACAGACGTGTGTGCCTTGTCTCTTGCTAAGACTTCCTCAGACCTCAAATTACAGCCGTGCTGGCTGCACATCCAAGGACAGGCAAGTGTTTGTCCCTCTGAGTCAGAGCACAGCCTTCTCCCTCGGACCACAAAGCCCTCCTCACACACACTTCCACGTCATCCTCATCAGTCAAGACTCACCTCCCTCATCTCTACTGCAAAGCCCACCATCTGTTTCCTTTAGACCCCTAACACTTTATGTTGCTCACTTATTTGTGAATCTCTATATCCAAGGGGACTATATATATATATATATGTGTGTGTGTGTGTGTGTGTGTGTGTGTGTGTATGTATATATTTGTATGTGTGCCAATCCCAAAGAAAGGCAATGCCAAGGAATGCTCAAACTACCGCACAATTGCACTCATCTCACACGCTAGTAAAGTAATGCTCAAAATTCTCCAAGCCAGGCTTCAGCAATACTTGAACCATGAACTTCCTGATGTTCAAGCTGGTTTTAGAAAAGGCAGAGGAACCAGAGATCAAATTGCCAACATCTGCTGGATCATGGAAAAAGCAAGAGAGTTCGAGAAAAACATCTATTTCTGCTTTATTGACTATGCCAAAGCCTTTGACTGTGTGGATCACAATAAACTGTGGAAAATTCTGAAAGAGATGGGAATACCAGACCACCTGACCTGCCTCTTGAGAAATCTGTATGCAGGTCAGGAAGCAACAGTTCGAACTGGACATGGAACAACAGACTGGTTCCAAATAGGAAAAGGAGTACGTCAAGGCTGTATATTGTCACCCTGCTTATTTAACTTATATGCAGAGTACATCATGAGAAATGCTGGACTGGAAGAATCACAAGCTGGAATCAAGATTGCCGGGAGAAATATCATCAATAACCTCAGATATGCAGATGACACCACCCTTATGGCAGAAAGTGAAGAGGAACTAAAAAGCCTCTTGATGAAAGTGAAAGAGGAGAGTGAAAAAGTTGGCTTAAAGCTCAACATTCAGAAAACGAAGATCATGGCATCCAGTCACATCACTTCATGGGAAATAGATGGGGAAACAGTAGAAACAGTGTCAGACTTTATTTTTGGGGGCTCCAACATCACTGCAGATGGTGACTGCAGCCATGAAATTAAAAGATGCTTACTCCTTGAAGAAAAGTTATGACCAACTTAGATAGTCTATTCAAAAGCAGAGACATTACTTTGCCGACTAAGGTCCGTCTAGTCAAGGCTATGGTTTTTCCTGTGGTCATGTATGGATGTGAGAGTTGGACTGTGAAGAAGGCTGAGCGCCGAAGAATTGATGCTTTTGAACTGTGGTGTTGGAGAAGACTCTTGAGAGTCCCTTGGACTGCAAGGTGATCCAACCAGTCCATTCTGAAGGAGATCAGCCTTGGGATTTCTTTGGAAGGAATGATGCTAAAGCTGAAACTCCAGTACTTTGGCCACCTCATGTGAAGAGTTGATTCATTGGAAAAGACTCTGATGCTGGGAGGGATTAGGGGCAGGAGGAGAACGGGACGACAGAGGATGAGATGGCTGGATGGCATCACAGACTCGATGGAAGTGAGTCTGAGTGAACTCTGGGAGTTGGTGATGGACAGGGAGGCCTGGCATGCTGTGATTCATGGAGTCGCAAAGAGTTGGACATGACTGAGCGACTGAACTGAACTGAACTGAACTGATATGTGTATATGTGTGTGTGTACATGTGGTACAGTGTGTGCTCTGAATACAGGCTGGCAGAATTAATGTGATCTCCAAATATTTACTCTTTCTTTCCTATGACAATAGTTTGTGCAAAGTCCTGCTTATGAATTAGATCAGGTGTCTGCCACAAGTATCGCCGTAATTCAGTTCAGGGAAGATAAAGTACAAAGGGCAGGACAGTCACTAGTGTCTGTGGAGTGCCTGAGGACCGGAGGTTGATGAGTAACATCTCAGTTCTTTGGATGTGAGTTAATGGTCACAATTGGAAACTATAAACCATTAAAAATATATATGCACTTTTTGCATACACCAGAGAAAACATTTCAAGAACAAGAACAATTAATTGTATCCAGTGAACATTAAATGGCTTGATTTGGTCAGATTTCTTATTTATTCCAAAAATATTTATTATGCCTCTATTAAGTGCCAGGCCGTCTCCTTGAGCACTGAGTGTTGGTTATGAAAGTGTGTCTTAAACACAGAGATAAATCAGGAAGAGGTGTTGTGGCCACGTCCTCCTTGTTGGACTCGGACTCTGGTGAAGCATCTGCAAAACCAGAAGGGCTGAAGGGTTTGGAGCAAAGGACTCTCCACCATCACCATGGAACTGAGCCCATGAAGGAAGTCACAATCTGGTCGCAGGAAGTGGGGCTGGGAGGTGGCCTTCCATGGTGAGGGTGAGGTACGGACATGAGGTACCGACATGAGGTATGGACATGACAGGTCACCCTGGACCCACGTGGGGTTTGTACCCTAGAGAGGTCTTGGCTGGAGGGGCAGAGCGAGAGATTTCTTCTCATGTAGGTTGGCTAAAGTCCATGGAGTAAGTCAGATGGTCCAGGGACTGCACAGAGTATAAATATTTATGGAAGGCTCTGTAAATGAATTGTCAGTGTTCATTTCAGAGCATTTAATAACAATTAAAATGTTTTAATAGTGTAATTAATTTATTTATTTTTGGTTGCACTGGGTCTTTGTTGCTGCACGGGTTTTCTCTAGTTGCAGAGATCAGGGGCTGGTCTCCAGTTGTGGTGCCCGGGCTTCTCATTGCTGTGGCTTCTCTTGTTGCAGAGCACAGCCTCTAGGGTGAGTGGGCTTCAGCAGTTTTGGCTCCCAGGCTCTAGAGCACAGGTTCAGTAGTTACGGTGCACAGGCTTAGTTGCTTTGCAGCATGTGGGATCTTCCCAGATCAGGGATTGAAACCATGTCTCCACTGGCAGAATTGGCAGGGGGATTCTTATCCACTGAGCCATCAGGGAAGTCCAACAAATTAAATTTTATTTCAAGTAAATCCTGCATTTGAAATCAGACTGACGAGGTTATAGGAAGAAGCCCTGTTCTAATAAATTAAGGAGATTGATGTACACATTTACCCATAAAATGTTATCCTATATCGCGTGACTTTCCGGGCTCAGCTCAATTACATTTTCCGTATAGAAAAGTACAAGCTAAACAACTTAAAACCTCATTTCTCTTCAACAAGCAGACACTTCCTCTCCAAACCAGTTACAGTCACACGATCCTATTTGTGCACGGTGATTATTCCTCTCTGAAAGGGAGTCTAGGAAGCTGGAAGCTGGGAAAAAAACTCCTTATCCATCAAGAGGAGAGAAAATGTAGCCATAAAACACTGTGAATCAGTAAGTTAGTGCAAATGTATGTACAACCTGGATCTACACCAATAAACATGGATGCATCTCACAAACATAATATTGAGAGAAAAAAAAAAGAAGTAGCAAGCATACAGAATATTGATCACTTACAGACTCACCCATAAAGAACTCCAAAAAAGCAACAAACATGTTTTTGGACAGAGAGAGGGACACAGTCACCTGTGTTGCAGCACCTAGGTTCTTAACTTTGAAAGCTGGTTGGCATGCACAAAAGTGTATTTTTAATATTTCATATTATTTTTTAAAATCAGAAGTGTCATACTGCTCAGAATTCCTCATGTAGAACATATCATGAAAACACAAAGTCGATTACCTGCCTGGGAAAGAAAATGACCAACTGCTGCAGTCTCAGCCGTGATTATATTTGGTCAAACTCAATTACCATCCTCCCATCTAAGTCCAGGGAAGCAGTAAGGTTGGGGTGGATGTTCACGGGCAACCCAATTTGCTTTTGTAAGTCTCAGTTTCTCACCAACAAAATGACTTCTCAGGGTCTTCCCAACTGTCAGGTTTCATTTTGACTCAGAAAATTCAAAATAAAGAGACAGGGAAATTGAGAAGAGACCAGGAAAGAGGAAGAGTGCTGGAATTCCAGGTATGGCTGACAGAAGTGTTGGAATTTCAGGTAGGGCCAAAAAGCAGACTTAGGAACAAACACAAACGCTGTTACCTTCAGAAGCTGGAAAAGTATAACCCCATTCATGCCACTCCTTTGGGAGCCAGCCCTTTGGTTCAGAGTTGGTAGGAAGGTCAACTTCAACTGAATTCCAATAAAACAATTAAAATGCAAATGAGCATTATTTAGATGAACATGAACTCCTGAGATGGTTGTACCTGGTCTTCTGGTGGCCTCTGGAGCCCAGGCACTGATGCTTGGCCACCATCCCACAGCAAGGGAGCTGCACAGGGACAGGGATGCCCCAGGGACCCTCCCTGAGTCTCGCTGGGGCCCCACTTCAGCACCAATGCAGACTGGTTCACCTCCTCTTTCCTCCAGGACCCCTCATTTCCCCGGCAGTGTCAATGATTGTGCACAGTCTAGCTCCTGAAATACAACCTTTGTCTCACACTCACTCCCTCCACCAGCCCACCCCATGGTGATCCTCTGATTGGTTTGCAAGGCCCTGTGAACGACTGAAACACAGGAGGTGAGTATAATCTAGTCTAGTCTCTCTGGAGCTGGGTGATTCACTCCAGGAGTTTAGAGGACACAGTCTCAGGGTTCCTTCTGCTCGACCTGAACTGCAAAGATTTTGAGTCGAACCTGCACATGCATTTCTGTGATAAAGCAGGCCTCATGTGTCACTGTGACAGCCTGCGAATGCCACGACACATAAGTGTCTGTCATCCCTATGCGCCCGGGCACAGCGAGGCGGGCATGGACCTCCAGTCTCCCTCCTGGCTGAGCATCACCCGCAGCTCATGGCTCTCTCAGCTGCAGCCATGACTAACCAGTCTGTAATCAAATAAATGCAGCAGTACCAGCCAGCATTTTCTTTTTCATGAACACAGCAAAGGAAGAGGGGAGTACACTGCATGCAGTAAGAGGAGCTGTTGCTTTGGAAACGATATATTTGCACTGAATTGGGTCTTGGCATAAAGTGTACAAGTGTAGTCACAATGAAAAAAAAAAGCTTCAGACTCATGCTCTAGCACAAGTCAGTTCCATCAAACAGATAGGGAGCAGTTGTGCCGAAGACAGATGGAGAAAAAACAGATCCTTCCTCCAAATCTCTCGGAGCTGAGTATATTACAAAGTTCATACTTTTCCAGATGTCAGGAAGGTGCCTCACCAGACTATGTAACCGTGGCGGGAGGCTTGAAGGCAGTGTCCCCTCCCCCAGCACACACACCTCATCCCTTCACACTCAGTGCAATCCTCTCCCCCTGGCTCCCAGGTCAGTTCAGGTCAGGTTTTTGGCACCAAGAAATCAGGCTAAAATACCAAGTGTTCAGAGCATACTAGAATTTGAGATTGTAGGTGAAGGTGGAGGATCCATACTCCAGCACATCATAACAAACCGGAAACACTAAGCTCTGAAACAAACCAAAATTGCTCAGGAATAAAATGTTAATCAAACAAATAAAAAAATCTGAATTTTCACCTGTCCAAAGACGCACCCTATGCTCAGTAAATCCAAGAAATGAAAATAAAAATTTGTGAAGCAAAAATTATAGCGTCTTGGCCCACACAGTGAACAGAATCACCAAAGCATCTTTCTACATACACTTCTCCGTGTAGCTAAAATGTGATTGAGTTTTCAAGGTTTTTTCAGAAAGCACTTTGAGTAATTTAGGGTTCACTAACTAAAGAGGCTGAAGGCAGAGGACATAATCAAGGGACATAGCACATAAATTTGTCCACAGAAAGATCTGTAGGCAAAGGTTTAGAGCAGCTTCATTCATAATCACCAACAGCTGAAAACATGCCAAACACCTACCAGCTTCTCCCTGGATAATTTGCGGTGATCTATGCAATGGAATACAATTTACAGTGAAAGTAACGATGCTTTCAACTTCTATGGTTGAACCTAAGAAGTATTATGTTAAGTGAAAGAAGCCAGATATGAAAACCACAAACTATGAGTCCATTCACATGACTGGAAAAGGTGAGATCAGAGAAAGAGAACTCTGAGCAGTGATTGCTTGGAGCTGGGGGAGGTAAGGGATGGATGACAAAGGGGCAGAAGACTTTCTGGAAAGGTGAAAATATTATAAATCTTAAAATGGAGGTGATGACATGGCTACCTAGGTTGTCAAAGTCATAGAATGACACACCTAAAAAGGGGGGAATTTCCCAGGCTGTAAATTACACCCCAATAAACCTGATGAGGGAGGCACTGGAGAAACGCAGAGTGAGTGGCAAGGGTAACTTGAGAGGAAACCCCAAATCTGAGACAATGTAATCGATGGATAAAGAAGCTTTGGTACATGCACAGAATGGAATATTACTTAGGCATAAAAAGGAATGAATTTGAGTCAATTCTAATGAGGTAGATGAACTTAGAGCCTATTATAGAGTGAAGTAAGTCAGAAAGAGAAAAATACGTATCAGCGCATATATATGGAATCTAGAAAGATGGTACTGATGAACCTATCTGCAGGGTGGCAGTGAAGACACAGACATAGAGAGCAGACTGATGGACACACTGGGGGATGGAGAGGGTGGGAAAAAATTGAGAGAGTAGCATGGAAACATGTACACACCACCATATGTAAAACAGCTAGCCAATGGGAATTTGCTGTAGAGCACAGGGAGCTTGACCCAATGCTCTGTGACACTCTGGATGGGTGAGATGTGGTGGGAGGTGGGAGGGAGGGGACATACGTATATCTATGGCTGATTCTTGCTGATATATGGCAGAAACCATTACAATATTATAAAGCAATTATCCTTCAATTAGAAACAAATAATTTAAAAAAAATAAATAGCAGGAAAACCTAATAAGCACTTGATACAAATGTCCTGTATAAACCATATGCATCTATAAATATGTAGCTGTTGAAAATGTACTGAATGGCAGAGAGGGTCCCAGCACATTTCAACATCCAGGAAGGAGGGTGGTCCCCAAGGTCCCTGAATATCTCTGCTCGGTATTTCCATGGAGCTGCTCTTTGGCCACTTCTCCCAGGGGACTTCCCCACGCAAACAGTTTATGGCAGGGATAAAATTAACAACGTGGGTGTGGAGGAGATGGTTTCTTCTGCAAATCCCTGTGCTTGAAATTCTGGGAAATTATGTTTTAACAGTTCAAGGCCTATTACAAAATTGCGGATTTATGAGATTGGAGCTAGGTTATTGGAAGACTTTCTTCTAAACACAGATTCATTACTTTTATAAATAAGCAAATAAAATAAACACTTCTAGAGTGAGCCGTGGCCACTGAGGTTTGCATGCCTGCAAATCTGAACAGTGAACGTTTCTGTCCTGTTCTCGGGAGGTGGAAGAGATTAAGAGCCCCATGGATGCTCAGGAAGTTCCTGCTTCCTCAGGTCCTCGGGTCCCCTCTCAGGACCCTCCCTGTGCAAACACTGACCCCCAGGATCCACCACCACAAAGGCAGCTGCCCACACTGGGTCCCTACGCTCTGGCCCCTGATGCTGATGAACACAAGACTGTCCCTGTTGACCTTGAGCACTGGGGAGTCCACTGAGAGTGGGTCAGCAGTTCAGGATAGGGCGTTTCTTACCCATCTTTTCCACTCTCTCCATGCCCGCCCCCCACCCAGGTCTGCATGTATAAATGCTCCTTTCTTGACTTACACGAGAAATCATCATTTTTTTATAGTAAGTTTTTATAGTTGCACTGAATGTTTCCATAAGGGCTCACGTTTAGGCTGGATTGAAGTTCTCATCCTCCCAGGGCAGCTGAATGAGCCCTTCAGCGAAGTGTCTGCTATACGCTGGGCCCTGCCCGGCCCTGGAGCTTCCTCCAGCACACAGCATGTCACTGTCCCCTGTGTTTGCATTCCACAATCTGGGCCCCTCCTTACCGACAGGAAATTGCCTGAAGGAGAGCTGAGTCTGGCCCCAGCGCCCACCTGGTTCCTCCTCCCGTACCCAAGCCTCAGCCAGCTATTGTTTGTCCAGAGAGAATGTGTGTCCAGAAGCCTGGGGCTCCCCTGGCTTGTCCGGCAGAGAACACCCGAACCTGGCAGGGCAGCTCCATCCTACTCCAGAGCCCCCACAGAACCGGGCTGGGTGGTACTGTGGTTACACAGAGGGCAGCCTCCAGCCTGAGTGGGACTGGGGACATGAGGCCTGACTCAGGCGGTCAGAGTAGGAAGCACCCCTGGGACCCCATGCTGGGGGCAGCACTTCCTCAGGCCCCATGCCTGGCAACAGAGGGAGTGGGCTTTGTTTCTGTTTGTCTGCTTTGGTTTTATTTTTTCCCTAAAAGTCACTTAGGCAACATGTGGATAAGGACACACAGCCCTCCAGGGGTGCAGCGGGCCAGTGAGGGGACAGACACTGACCACTAAGCCCCTCAGCCCAGGGACCCCACCGTCAGTGAAGAGTCAACCAGAACAGCATCTCTGCCATCTTCCTTCGGACCTTATGCTCCACTTTCTGGAATGTGCTGGAGTCTACTGCTCTCAGGGCAAAACCAGTGCTGCACCCAGATGCCTGAGGACTGGGCCCTGCTGCCCCACAGCACAGCACACGTCCAGCAGCGTCCCAAAGGGAGACACCAGCACGTACACAGAAGCACACTCACTCCAGGATGGAAGCAGTGACCTGCCGGGATTCCTCAGTCAGTATATCTCACCGGTCAGAGCAGAGAGTGGACATTTCAAATCTACCCGCTGCCCGCGAGGACCGGGTGAGACCACCTTCCCTCGTGTGGGGCAGGCGGGTCAGGACGGCCATGTGAGGGTCCCCCAGGCTGCTCTGCCTGTTCCCACCTGGTGACTACAATCCCTGGGCTGCTGGCTTGCTCACTGACCAGCGTTTTCACTTGCTCTCTGGATGACAGGACCCCAGGTCACTTCTCCATCCCCAGGAAGAGTGAGGTGGGCATCAACCTCAGTAGTGACCACAGGAAGGGTGTGGAAGGGGGGACTTGGACATCAGAGCCTCTCAGAGGCAGGAGGGAGTCCGTCATGGGTGAGGCAGAGGGTACATGATGGTCCGGGGAGGGCGGGAATAAGGGATTAATACACCGGCCTGGGATGAGTAGGGTCCTGCCTGACGACAGCTTCCCGAGCCCCCTTGGTGCCAAGGGACGTGATCAACTGAGGTGACATGAGTGCTCCTGTTTGATAAGACCTTCAGAGGTCTGCAAAGCTTAGGGACGAGGCACAGGCTTCACAAGCTGAAAAACTTAATGCCACCTGGTCCTGCATGAAGAAGTCACTTAGTCCTCTGAATCCTCATTTACACATCACTGAGTGAATGAAACCACTAGACTCTGGAAGGTGTGCGACACTGTCACGTTTGCTACTTCCAAGATTTCGTGTACCTTTAGAAGTCTATGTGGCTGTGAGCAAGTAGAGATAAGTTGGGGGAAAAAAGAAGAGCCAGGAGGAACTGTTTCCACTTTGTTCTTCATGGGTGATAGGTTTCTGAGGATTCTGACAGAAAACCCACACAGCTCCTCTGAAATCTGCCTCATACAAACTGTCGCTTCATGAAAGCTATGATGCTCGGTTGTGAGCTGAGGTGTTTAACTGGCTGGGCTGAGGGAAATACATTTCACTGCAGTTACAGCTATAAAAGAGCTAATTTCAGGATCTCACGATGCAGAGCAAATGAGAAATCTGAACCAAGGCTTGGGAGTATCTGCTAGCATGATTCCCCAAAACATTCCATTCTACAGACTCAACATCCAGATTTTACCTCCGTATCAAACAGCGTGAACTTCCTATTATTCACAGTGCTGTCTGCACCAAGGTTAGAAAAAGCTTTCAGAGATCTATTACACAGTTCATTTGCTCATGTCATTAATGAAATATAAAACGTTCTGGCTTGGTACCTCACATTTTGTACAGAACAAGGTGCCAAGCTTACCACCTGGGAATTTGGGATTTCAGTTCATGAATGCACCATTCTCCATAGGACCTGATCTTTATCACTCATTCATTCAGAGACTGTTTATATTAAGTCCTAGGGACCTGACTTAGTGAAGTTGGAGATTACAAATCAGAAAATCTTTCTTTCCAGACATATTCTGAAGGAAAAAGGAGGAAGGATTACATCTTTTTTTTTTCTAGAAGAAAAATAGATCTTGTTCACCAAATACTTACTAAATGATGTCATTGTGCTTGAATTAAAAAAAAGTTCCTTTCCAAGCTGGAAGTCAAAGTCTTAGGTAAAGCTCTCAAAAGCCTAAGAAATGGATATCATCTACTTTTATTATACACACACACACAATACACACACATATATACTCATGCACACACAGATGCACACACATGTGTGCATATATTAATCATAGCTTTTACTTTCCATTTCGAGTATAACCAAGGTATTTCAGCCAATCAAAGAAAATGGCAAAACTGATCAGCTGCATGAGTAAAGTCCAATGGAATGGATTATATGATATCACAGGATATAAAAGTCTCAAACATAAGATCTAACTTTTCTTCAATTGTATGGGAGTTAGTGACACATGTTATGGACTGAATGTTTTTGTTCTCTCAAAATTCACCTACTGAAATTCTAACCCCCCAATGAGACGTATTAAAATATGAGGGTCTTTGGGAAGTGATCAGCTCATGACTGTGGAGACCTAGTGAATGGGATTAGTGCTCTCATAAAATGCTTGTTTCTGAAACATTTATTAAATGCCTATCACTGGACAACCCTTGGGCTGGCACTAGCATGTGTAAAATGACAAGATGGACATCTCAGCAGCAAGGGTCTAGAATGACACACAGTAAGTCCATGCAAGATCATGAACACACTTGGTGGCTTCATGACAGGAGGTGTTGGAAGACAGAGGAGGGAGCCTGAGGGTGGTGGCTGTGGAGCTGGGGAGGTTTGGGAGGAGGTGGGGTTGTTGGGTACCAGCAGCTGCCATGTCCTGAAGGAACCACAAGCAGGAAAGGGGGAAACCAATGAAACACAGTTTACAGACATCTGCTAAGCTCCTGGATGCTGCTGCCACAGAATCAGGTCCTCACGTGTCTCCCTCTATCTGATCTTATAGTTTGCTCACCAGGACATATCTCATGGCAATATTACTACAAGGGCAGGCTCATTCCTTAGGTCCCCTCCTTCCTCCCCATCACAGAATGTACAGCAGAGGACAAAAAAGCTTGGAGAAAGCTTTGAGGTTTGGCTGACTCAGTCACTTTTTTTTTTTTTTAGACGTGACCACTTTGAAATACTCTGTTAGCAAGCAGACTGATGGTCAAACTTCAAAGGACACAGCACTAAAAGGATCAATATTGCTCACAATGGCTCTAAAGGGCCAGACAGCTTCATTTAGGATATAATTGGAATTCCCTTGAAGAGAAAGATGGTGTTAAACTTGAGAGGAAATCAAGCAAGGCCATGTTTAACAGCACTGCGTGACATGGTCTTTGCACAATAACCCCATCTATCAATATCTATTCTGTATTTCAAGACACTTGATGCAAGGCAGAGACAACTCCTGCCCTTACAGGAGAAAACATGTGACCACATGAGAAAACAAAGGGTGATGTTTTAAGATAACATCTAAAACTGGGGATGTTCACCAAACTTAGCCTACAGTTCAAAACTACAGCTTTCACTCAATACCTCCCTTAATAATATTTTAATGTATACATCTTTTCAGAGGCATACCCATTTAGAGAGGCATTACGATATGCGAATTTTACTCCCTGACCTTCTTTAAAATATTCATAAAATGAGAACAGTCGATAAGACTTGAGACTAAAGACAATGTTCCCAGAGCTACAGGGATAGGAAATATAAACAACACAAAACCAAAAAAAGCTATAATTCAAGCATTCAGTGTGGCTGCATGTAGAAAGCCAGGCAGACCTTCTCTTGTATGCAGGTCAATGTGTGTGGCTACAACTCTCTGGGTAGCTGTTTGGTTTTCTTTAGGTTTCTTTACCTGTGAGATGGGGTCACAAAGTCTGGCCAGCAGCCAGTCCTGCCAGCTTCCTGTTTTTCTGAACAAAGTTTTGTTGAAACAAAGCATGCTCATTGCCTTCTGCTACCACAGAAACTGTATGGCCTATGGAACCTGAAATGTGGCCTCTCCCTCTTTAGAAACAAGTTTGCGAATCCTTGGTCTGTGGGGTTGCTGCACAGACTGAAAATGATGTGACACCTTCCTTGGTACATGGCAATTGTTTTCATTACATCATTATTCAAGTAGGCAAAAGGTTAAGGTCATACAAACTAGAAAGAAAATGTTTCAATTGCCGAATCCTGCAGATCAATGAATCCTTAACTATCTTAGAAGCAGCTCTTGCTCTTAGAGTTCCACTCAGGAGATGGCAAAGAACCTCAGCCTGAGCTCCACTGTATGGAAAAATGACTCAGGATTAATGCAGATTAGAAGGACACCAAGTTACCATTTCTCACCAATCAGGCTGGCAAAAAACCTCAAGTGTGACAGCACGTTATGTTGGTGAGGCTCTGGGGAAATAACTGCCGAAACTGCTGCCAAAATTTTAGGGGAACTTGGCAATGTCCATCAAAATTCCACAAAAATTTACTCTTTGATTGTACTCAGGAATCTATCCCTAGAATACCTGGCAAAAATACAGATGTGCACAAGGTTGTTCATTACAAGAGCCAAAGGCTGGAAAATGCCCAGATGTCCACCCTCAGGACAGATGGTGGATGCCAGGTCCAAAATCCTGGATGTTCTTGGTCCCTCCTGCTGTGCTAGAAGGACAGAAATGAGAAAAGACCAGGCAGCCATCGACAAAGGACATGAAGTCACCATGAAGCTGTCCCCAGAGGCCAAAGAAGAGCGATCTGAGTCTATGTGAATCAGAGGGTGGACTGACAAGGTAAACAAAGCCACAGACACTCTGGACAAGACAGCGGTGCTGCAAGACAGAGGGGCTGGTTTCCTCAGAAGCTAGTGACAGGAAGAGAAACCCAATGAAGGTAGGAAAGACTTGGGGACACGATCTCAATACAGAGGTGGAGATGCGGCAACAGAACAGAATCGGTGGTGACAGTGGAAACTGGTCACACAGTGGTGACCATTTCACGACATATACAAATATCAAATCAATACATCATGCACCTAAAGCTAATATAATGTTGTATGTAAATTATAACTCAGAAGTTTTTTTTTTTTTTACTTTTTAAAGTTGAAAAAAAATTTAATGGTAAGTGTGGGCTTTAGGAACATACTAATTCAACCAGTGTCTGTTAGACGACACTTTTGAGATGATCAGTAAGTGTATGCGCTGATTGGTATTAGATGGTGCTAAGAACTGGCTGGTACTTGTATTCGGTACCAGTGTGGCATCATGATTCTGCAAGAGAACATCCATTTTTTCACACACATACACTGACTTAGGTAGGAATGATGACACCGTATCTGAGGTTCTTTTTACAGTTTCAGTCCCATCCAACCCTAAAAACGGACAAAGCAACTATAGTAATGTCTTCCTGAAGCCAGGAGAAAAATAACTGATGTTCAATTTGCTATCTTCTCTCCTTTGACAAGACTTTGGGTCTTGAAAGACTTCTGTAAATTTACAATAAACCTTGGTTTAGGGATACAGTAAACAAACAAGCGGGCTTCCCTGGTGGCCCAGTGGTACCCGCCTGCCAATGCAAGAGACGTGGGTTCGATCCCTGGTTCAAGAAGATCCCCTGAAGAAGGGAATGGCTACCCACTCCAACATTCTTTCCTGGGAAATCCCATGGACAGAGGATTCTGGCAGGCTATGGTCCATGGGGTCGCAAAGAGTCAGACACGACTTAGAGACTAAAACAACAGCTTCTTTGGTTATGTTTGACATTTGTCGATACACAAAAGGAGAATCAAGAGAAAGATGCTTTGGGGAAGGTCTCACACACACTAAGCTGCATGTGATTTTCAACCTGAAAGCTGGTCCACCAGATCTGCCCACCCCAAACCATTATCCAATAACCTCAAGGACCAACCACGAGAACTTAATGAGAAATCGATAGTGACGGTGCTGATGGCATGGACGAGCACGCAGAGAAATAAACAGACTTTTGAGTCAATCACAAATGATACCAGAAATGCCATCACAGTCAGCCTGGTGATGAGGTATCTGTTCTTACTCACTACTGGAGAAATGATGCATTTTAAGCTATTCTATTATTCTTTTCATACACTCTAGGCACTCCATCAGCTTGATTGATACACATAAAGACACAGTTTGAAAAATGAGTAATACTCTCCTGCTAAATGTAATGAAATAGTAGCACACTGTAAGCTGTACTCTCCAAAATTCAACTCTTCATGTGGTGTTTGGAAAGCTAGAGGGCCGTTGACATTCTAATCGCTGGACACCATGGCTTTACCTCCTCAAGGCACAGGATTTACATTTATTTTTTAAGCTAAACATTTTATTCAGAAGTCTTCTGAAAGCAAAAATGCTATTATGCTGAAAAGAATTAGTGAAAATCTACTTTCACAGTAAAAAAAATTTTAATTACTTTTCTGTCTCAATAGCTGCTCCGATGCTGCAAGTTCACTGTGAGATGTTAAATTGTATGGTGTCATTAGGGCTATACTGAGCCTACCTGCACATTTCCTGATGTTATCATGAGTCAATTTTTTTCTTTTCAGGACATGCTGGTGCAGAAATGCTTTTAGCTAAGAGTGACATGATCTCAGCCTTTCACTTGGAGCAGATAAGATCAGGTAATTTTAATAATCAGGAAGATATCAATATCAATATAAATTTCTCTGCACTAAACCTATAGAACTGAATATAACATGTGACATCAGGAAGCAATAAGAGAGTCAACTCTCTTCTCTGCAATGCCCTAATTCTACAACTTATCTTTCACACTGGTTCACAGTAGAAGAAGCATTTTCACATAAATTGCCCCATTTAATCATCAGTTTCAATCTGTGTGCAGGCAAGGATGGTATAAATCAAAGGTTTACTTTACAAGGAAACCGAGGCTCAAAAACGACAACTTACTCAAGGGCACAGTCACTGAAGTAGTGGTGGTGAGACCACCAATGGAGAATCAGTGAACTGCTGGAATAAAACAGGTCATGAGTAACCGAGCCCAGCTCACCTTTCGAAGCCGATTTGTCGGAAAGTCTTCTCCCAGGTTGAGCCTGCAATGGGAGGAAGGGACACAATTAATGCATATCAAAGACTCAGTTCTGCCCAGGTTTACACAGTCTGATAGAGATTTGCTTGTATTGATACATGTGAGTGGGGTGACTGTCTTCCCTCTCAGAGACCAGTCTGGGTGAGCACCCTTTGCCATGGTCAACACCTACCCCTTCCACTGCTGACATGGCTGTGGAGAACTCTCCCATTAATCATCCTCTCAAAGTCTACATATGTCCTGAGCAGAAAAATGAGTAACACTCTCCTGTTAAAAATAATGAAATAGTAGCACATTATAAGCTGTACTCCCCAAAATTCAACTTTTACCTTCATGTGGCATTTGGAAAGCTGGAGGACACTCTGATGTTCCAATTCACTGGCCATCATGCCTTTATCTCCTCAACACTGAAGCATGGGATTTACGTTTATTTTTAAAGCTAGACATTTTAATCAGAAGTCTCCTGAATGCAAAAGTGCTATTTCCAATGACATGATCTGAAGGGTATTCAAGTCCCCAAAAGAAAAGCTGGGTATAAAAATGATTTTCTGTTATTTTTCCATGTTTCTCCTTACACTATAAGCGTGACTATTTTCTGAGTACTTTGTATAAAGAAAAATGCTCATTTTAATCAAAGACCATGTTAATAAGAAGTCTGCATTTATAAGAGTTCGGCGTTCTGCTAAAGGAAATCAACCCTGAATATACTTTGGAAGGACTGATGCTGAAGCTGAATCTCCAGCACTATGGCCACCTGATGCAAAGAGCCAACTCATTGGAAAATATCTTGATGCTGGGAAAGATTGAGGGCAGAAGGAGAAGGGGATGACAGAGGATGAGATAGTTGGATGGCATCACTGACTCAATGGACATGAGTTTGAGCACACTCTGGGAGGTGGTGAAGGACAGGGACGCCCGGCGTGTTGCAGTCCACAGGGTCACAAAGAATCAGACACAAATTAGCAGCTGAAGAACAAGGGTTCTGCTCAGCCACACTTTCACATTTTCCCAATGCATTGTCAGGGGCAACAATAACTTGACTTCAGTAACTGTTCAAGTTATCACCTCTGCTCGCCTCCCAGACCTAAATCCATGAGCTGTGTCATGTACTAGTTGCTTTAATAATCACAGAAGATAATCACCACCTTTCCACACAATTTGGTCTTGCAAATAGGAAGTGGTATGTTCAGCACTGGGTCTCCAGAGGCAGCTAAGAGGTTACACTGCTTCTTTTCCTCAAGTCAAAATAAACCAAGAGGGCACTTAGGTTTCTTTCCAGAGAACTCTGCCCCCAGCACTTCATTCTCAGGTGGCCACTCAGTGCCTCACGGGCATTAGACAGGATGGTTTCCAAGCTAGTCTAAGCGGGCATGAATGTGGTATCTCATTAAAGGACTTGAGTTCATACTACTTCGTTACAATGGAGCATTTTCAATAACTGCTATAAGTGACACAGGGTAAATTTGGGATCTGAACTATACACACCTCATCAACACACAAATTTAAAGCAGATTCAGATTTATCTCCTCAGATGAAGTTACTCTTGCCCAACTGAATTCCAACAGACTTTGCTGAGTAGGAGGAAAGCCGTGGAATTTTCGTTAAGCAGTCCAGGAATTTCTCATGGCCCCTGGCCTGGGCGAGTGGGCCCCCTAAGAAGGTCATATGTCCTGTGAGTCACATGCTAGACAGCGGAGATTCCCGGCTCAGGAATTCTTGGACGACAGTTATCCTGCCCTTGAGATGCTAGCCATTAAGACACTGGTCAAAAATTATAACCTGAATCAGAAACCACACTGAATTCCAGGGCACCTGGCAACAGCCCGGCTGAGACTCAGGTGGGAGAGATGAAGAACCTTGTGCCAAGTGAGAAGCAGACAGTCTGTGCTGGACCCAGTGGGGAGGGTCGCAGTGGGAGCTGGGGTGGGGAGGCATTCAGATGCTATTCTCCTTGACGTCCCTTGCTCTCATTGAGAAACAAGCCACCTTTTAAATTTTTCCACATTTCCATTTTTCCCCCTAGATAGTCTCAGTGCATTCCTATATTGATTTTTTAAAAATAGACTCAATTTATTATCAAAGTAAAATAAAAATAAGTGACTTTGCTCTATTGTACTATCAGGCTTTTAAAACATGGAAATTTAAGTAAGAAATAAGTTTCATATTTCTGAGAGAAATAAACTTATTCAAAAGGGTAAAAGTTCCGGGGGCAAGACTTCTAGTGCTCCTTAAAATAAACATTATTAACCCACTCAACCAAGCACAGTGGAGATGGAGGAACACACTTCTCTTCATTACTAGAAGTCAACTTAATTAGTAATTTGAGCATCCTACATACTGTAGACACTCATCATTGTCTGCTGTTGATCCCCTACTAAGCACCTTAATATGTTAGGTATGGGACTGAATATATGAAAATATGGTTTCTACCCTCAAACACCACATACTCCAGAGGTTTGGGCTTTTGTGTCTTTTGTGAGCACTTAGTCACGAGGGAATGAGAAACACACAATAAATGGAACAGACGTGTCCAGATCCTTTGGCACCAAGCATATTTTTGACAGCCCATTATTCAGTTGCTAGGGAATTCTTTTAAAGCCATTCCCCATGTTTTACATGGTAAAGTAATATTATTCTCCTATGCCAGAAAAGTCCAACACGGAGAGAAAAGTAGGGAAAACAAAGTCGCTGGCAGACTGCCTTGATTCAACACTTTAAAAAATGAGATTTATAATATGAAGCAGTCTAGAACACGTTACCATCTTCAGGTGAAAGCAAAGGACAGCAAAAACAACAGGAAAGGAAAATACAGCAGAGATATGGATACAGTTCACAAGAGGGGGTGTTTCTATCCAATTTTAGATGAATTAGTTAGAAATAATGCATTGCGGTTCTTCACTTGTAAAAACTGGTTACCAAAGGGGAAAGGTGAGGGGGGAGGGATACATTAGGAGTTTGAGATGAACATATACACACTACAGTATGTAGAATAGATAACCAGCAAGGACCTGCTATATAGCACAGGGAACTCTGCTCAATATTCTGTAATAACCTGTAAGAGAAAAGAATCTGAAAGGGTATCTGTGTATGTACCTATAACTGAATCACTTTCCTGTGCACTTGAAACTAACACAACATTGTAAATCAAGTATAACTCAATTTTTAAAAGCCCAACAGGTTACACTCACACCTCATTAGGTGGCGACTTCATACATATTAGTTCATTTAATCCATGAGGTCAGTACTACTATTAACTCCCTGCTTTCAGGTGATCAGCTGAGGGGGGCAGACCCCAGATCCAGCACCGTATTTAACTGCCTCCCTTACTGCTCTGTCCTGCATGGGGTTCTGTCCTGTCTCTCCTTCCTTCTTCCTTTTCTTCTCCTTTTTGTCCTTCCTATCATTTGTCTCTTGCCACAATCTGGCTATAATGTGAGATTCCAAATGTTTTATTTTTAGCTCCGTAAAGTTTTGTGTGTGTGGTTATTAACTTGAGAAGTATGAAGTGTCTACAGCAGGCGTTCTGCAGCATCCAGCCCTCCTCCATCAGCGGGACCAGTGAGCTACTCCTGCGGGAATTTTGTTAGACACGCAGCATGCCCCACAGGAGTTCGGTCCACACAAAAATACTGAGACTCATACCCCAGACACGTGGAGTAGGGCTGGTTGTTCTTTATTTTGTCTGATTTTTCTGCAGTATTGGTTGAAAACTGAAGGACTTTGCCTGCTACTTGAAACCAGACAGCTGAGTTCTCCCAGCCCTGCCTCTGGTCTGTATTTTTTTTTTTAAACAAATTACCCTGGGGTCTTTACAACACTAGGAGGTTTTCCACAGCTCCCATTCAGTCTGTCATTTCATTTTTTCATAAATGTTATTCAAAAGTGTAAAAATTTCTATCTTTATGTTTTAGATTAGTTACTCTGTTATGTTTCCTCACTGATTACTTTGGTCAATCATTTAAAATCAACTTCTTGCTCGATCTCTAATACAAAAAATGTAACTTGGTTTTTCCTATAAGTTTCAAAATGCAATTAGAAAACTGGTGGTCAAACAAGGCACCAATTTTTTTCCTAATTGAACGGTCCTACACCAAGTATGTCCCAGCCGTTAACAGCCGCTTGAACTTGGACCTGCACCTCTGCTTCTTTCAAAATAATTAGCAGAAAAGGACTAATAATTCATGGAAGTGGTAGATTTTTTGCCAGAATATTCCTATAAAAATGGAAGCATTTTCATATATCATAAGAACTGCCAGACAGCTGAACATGGGACCTGGCACAGAAATTGGTGACAAAACACTCAAATACCAGGAAATTATATCACTATGAGTTTTCTTCATTGACATTATTTTTAACTCTTTAAAGGAAAAGCTTTCCCTATCCAATCAAAGAATCAAGATTCTACCACGCATTGAACGCTGGACAGGATGTGAAATTCTAAGAGGAAAATAGAATCTTCTCAGTTGATTAGGAGTGACATTTTACTCTGCAAGTGTGAAGAGGTTCTTGTGTTGAATTGTGTCTGAGCTCCATCAAACCACAGAAATGGATTCTCTGATGGGTGGTGTGTACACACGTGATGCACTTTTCCCAGATAAGGAGCAACTTCAGCTCTTTGGGTGAAATGGTGAGGTTTGCAAAATTTTCTGAGTCCTAATTTCCAGAAGATATTTATCATCAGGGGATTAAAAGTAACTGTAAAAGATAAGGATAAGTAAAAAAAATTATTTACCACTCCTTAATTAACACCTTTTTAAAATATTAAATGACCTATACAGGTATAGTTTTCAAAGTATCATTTTTGCCTTTACCTAATACTCTTGTTTTGTAATGTCCATTACTCCCTGCTCTGACCTTTAGTATCTATATGACACTGCTTTAGTCACGTAATAATAATGTAACTCTTTCCATGTCAATAAATATGGGCCCATGACCAATTTAATATACATAGAGTGTTATACAATTTAATAAACTGCAAATTCCTTATCAATATCTGGTGCTATATAAATTATACCTACATTTTTTCTATTACATATAACAATGTTTTGAACACCTCTTACATATATCTTTGAACATTTATTCAGTTATTTAAGATAAATTTCTCAAAGTAGATCTATTGCATTGTGATGTATCTATCATATGTAAAACTTTGGTTAATGCCATAAAAATTTTTACCCTCAAATTTTATTCAAATATATATACTTGACTGAATTGTTTTATGGATCTTTTTATCTCTAATAAGACATTTTCTTTGAATTTATATTTTCAGAAATAAAAATGAATTAAACAAACATTCTTGGAGAAGGCAATGGCAACCCACTCCAGTACTCTTGCCTGGAAAATCCCATGGACAGAGGAGCCTGGTAGGCTGCAGTCCATGAGGTCACTAAGAGTCGGACATGACTGAGCGACTTCACTTTCACTTTTCACTTTCATGCATTGGAGAAGGAAATGGTAACCCACTCCCATGTTCTTGCCCGGAGAATCCCAGGGATGGAGGAGCCTGGTGGGCTGCCATCTCTGGGGTCGCACAGAGTTGGACGCGGCTGGAGCGACTTAGCAGCAGCAGCAGCAAACAAACATTCTTAGGTTTGTACACAGTGTTAGTATTTCCTTTTGTGAACTTTCCTTTGCTGAGTTCGCTGTGCAGCCTCGGGGATGGGGTCTCCCTGCGCAGTCCAGGGTCACATGCAGGGGAGGGGGGCAGGCTGCACACACAGGTGTCTCATCTGGGCACCCCCATCAGGCCTTACTTCTGCGTCCCAGTATTGTTATCTGATCCACCCTTTAACACTCTCAGAAGTCAGGATCTTTTCTTTTCTGCTTTTGGGCTTCCCAGATAGTGCCAGTGGTCAAGAACTCACCTGCCAATGCGGTAGACAGAGACGCAGGATAGATTCCTGGGTGGGGAAGATACCCTGGAGAAGGAAATGGCAACCCATTCCCATATTCTTGCCTGGAGAATCCCATGGACAGAGGAGCCTGGCGAGCTATGGTCCATAGGGTTGCACAGAGTTGGACACGACTGAAACCACTTAGCCATGCAGTTCTTTAGACAGAGTCTTTTGAAGTGCAAGTTCCTGGCCCCCAAAGACATCCATGGAGAGCACTGTTCTCCACCCAGAACCCTAAGTTTGTTCAGATGAGGAGACTTGGGGAGTTTCAGGCCTCAGACGGGTTGAGGGTGCGGGGGGTGGGGGAGTCCTCTCTCTCCCCACAGGCTCACAGAGAGGCTGATGTAACAGTCCTGGGATAGCCAAGCGTCTTCTCCAGAATCATGCTCCTTACTGATAAATATTGCTGACATTACAGGCACATATAAGAATGTCTGACTAATCTCCTGGCACAGAGCACAATCCCTGAGCTTGAAATGTGAAGCAGCTGAAAAGCCATCAGTCAGCTTTTAAAGATGCAGCAAGTACCCGCCTTTTAAAAAGTTTCTCCATACTGTACTTTCAAACACGAAGTGTCTGGTGGCACCTGAAGTGAAGGCTGAAGCATTCTTGGACTCACAACAGAAGGCCCCTCTCAGTGCTTTTCCAGGAATCCAGATGGACACTGCTCATGGCAGACAGAAGCTTGTCTGGGCGCTGATAACTCTAGCAGGCGGGCTCCTTTACTTTATTGTGTCCTCTCTCTGCTTTTGGTCAAAGTGAGACATAAAAACTGCATTTCCAGGGGAATAAAACGTTTACGATGAGGGCGGGCAATCCAAAGAACTCAGACATGGGTACCGTGTATAGTCTGGGGGATTCAGACCTTCAGGAGTCCTTCCGTGATTACCATACCCTCCCCTCCCGTGGAAGCAGGGTCCCTAACACAGTCCCTTGGAAGTGACCTCCCAGGGGAGGAAGTGAGGCCCCTGGCAGAAGGTTAGGAAAGGAGACAGGATACCCACCGCCACCCACCCAGGCCTTGGGCTTTGAAACAAACACCAGTGTTTCCTTCGACAGACAGGCAGAGGAGGGCTTGGACGGGAAATGGAAAGTCTACGAAGCAGAGGAGGGCGGTGAGCTCTGCTTGGAGGTACAGGCTGACAAAGGGAAGTCCTGAGCGTGGCCACAGACTGCTCCTGAGCGGAAGAGAAACAGGCGATGGGCTGCTGGCAGGGCACACGCACTGTTCCTGTCTTGAGGTCTCAGGGATGAGGTACACACTGGGTCCCTGCGTCCCCAGTTCTCTGCCTCACACGTGATCCTCACTCCCCTTCACAGGAGAAGGAGCCAGAGTTTTAGATTTTCAATCCCGCATCCTTACAACACTGTAAATAAACAATGAAAGGGCTTCCCTGGTGGCTCAGACAGTAAAGAATCTGCCTGAAATGCAGGAGACCCGGGTTTGATCCCTGGGTTAGAAAGATTCCCCTGGAGAAGGAAATGGCAACCTACTGCAGTGTTCTTGCCTCGAGAATCCCATGGACAGAGGAGCCTGGTGGGCTATAGTCCATGGGGTCATAAACAGTCAGACACGACTGAGCAACTAACAGTTCCACTTCACTTTCAAACAATGAAAAGGGGGTGTTGCAAATGAAAAAAATGTGATGAACACGGAGCAGGTGGTTCAGCCAGCACAGCCCCCGATCTGAACACCATTACATCCGGGTCCACAGAGCTGGCTTGACAAGAGCCGAGAGATCTTGGTGATTTTTAGCGACCTGAAGAGATCCGGGGCCACCATCCTAGGAACCACCTCACTTCACAGGCCAGTACATCTCTTCCCGGTTGTGGTTCAAAGTGCAGGAACATTGGGAAAGAGCTGTGAAACCTTTGAGGGTTTCCCAGGTGGTGCTAGCTGTAAAGAACCAAAGCAGGAGACATAAGAGACACGGGTTTGATCCCTGGGTCAGGAAGATCCCCTGGAGAAAGGCATTGCAGTATTCTTGCCTGGAGAATCCCATGGACAGAGAAGCCTGGTGGGCTACAATCCATGGGGTTGCAAAGAATCGGACATGACTGAGCAACTTAGCAAGCACATGAAACATCTGGGCATGTCTGGCCCCTTCCTATCTGTGAGAAACTTACAGCACTTCACCTGCATCCCTGCTTAATGATTTAATTCGGATGCATTAACAGAGAGAGGGGAAAAAAAAGAGTCCTGGTTTGTCTTTGTGCTGGCTCAAGATTTACAGAACTTTTGGAGGCTTTGGCTGACTGCAGCCTCCCAGCTGCTGCTGAAAAGGTCTTTGTGTAAACACCCCCGGCAGTAACCACAGCTGCGGCGCACGGCAGAGCCACAGAAAAAAAAATCCCTGTTTATGTGAGGAGCTGGAGCGTCTTGCCTCAGCGCCCTGCTGAGATTCGGGCTCCGTAGAAGAAACCAGGTGACAGGGATGCTCCTAAGTGATGCTGATGCTCTGGTCTGTGTGATGGGGACCCGTCATTATCCTGTGTTTACTGGAGTCCAGAGTGGTGCAGAATCACCGCAGGGGCAAAGGCATCCTGGATGGTCTTGACAGGATTCCTACACCTTTTCCTGGACCTTCAAGGAAGGCTGGAGAGTCTGAACAAAAGAGAAACAGCTCTTCCTGACTGCTTGCTGTGAACCATAATTTTGCATTTCCGAAGTTTCACATTTGGGAGCCATTTCAAACGAGGCACAAGCAGGAAACTGGGCTCATACACTCGCATCTCACCTTTGAGGGTCTGGGAAGAAGAGGGTCCACGGTGGGTTGGGAGGGGGAAGGGCTCTCACCCCACTCTTGGCCCCATTTGCAACCAGCCCTCAGAGGAGAGGCTGCTGTTCCCGCCTACAGATTATTTTATTTTATTGAAGTATATTTGATTTACAATATCATGTTAGCTTCAGGTGTAGAGCAGAGTGACTCAGTAATACATATATACATATTCTTTCTCAGATTCTTTTCCCTTATCTTGTTGTTGCTGTTGTTCAGTCGCTAAGTTGTGTCCATGTCCAACTCTTTGCAAACCCATGGACTCCAGCACGCCAGGCTTCTTCCTCCACTATCTCTGGAAGTTTGCTCAAATTTGTGTCCGTTGAGTCAGTGTGCTATCTAACCATCTCATCTTCTGCTGCCCCCTTCTCCTTTTGCCTTCAATCTTTCCCAGCATCAGTCTTTTCCAGTGAGTCGGCTCTTCACGTCAGGTGGCCAAAGTTGCTTCAGCTTCAGCAACGGTCCTTCCAATGCATATTCAGAGTTGATTTCCTTCAGAATTGACTGCTTTGATCTCCTTGCAGCCCATGTGGCTACCCCTTGGCAAACCCTACGATATCTCCTTAAACCAAGAACTAGGGAGATGATAGACATGTTTATACCTTTTACTATTTACAACTAAAAATGTCTTCCAAAATGCCATTAATTTACAACTTGAAACTTATGAAACTGATATAACTGACTGCTTTTGCTTATAAAAACCATTTCATAGGATGTGTCCCTGGTGACTCAGACGGTGAAGAATCTGCCGGTAATGCAGGAGACCTGGGTTTGATCCATGGGTCAGGAAGATCCCCTGGAGAAGGGCATGGCTACCCATTCCACTATTCTTGCCTGGAGAATCCCATGGACAGAAGAGTCAGATAGGACTGAGGACTAAGTACATAGGACTCAACATAACAGAAGCACATTTTTTAAAGAACCTTACTAACTGCACTTCATTACTTTACTGAGCATGCGGAAAGTGTGGAAGGAGCAGCTACTGCAGCTGAGCACATTTCAGGCCCTGAGTAAAAACCTGGGAGCAGAGCGTCCGTGGTCTGTGCCCACCTGCAGTGTGTAGTCTAGGGCCGAAGAGAAGCAACAGGGACAGCAATGTGATTAAAACTTAAAACAACGTTTTAAGAAATAAAAGAAAGGAGAAGAATGCTTCGAACTAAGAGGTGGGGGGGCATCACCTGGAGTCACAGTTGACTATCCTTGCAAAGCTCTCAGCCCACGCTAACCTGGGAGCAGATGCCACGTTCCAGGAATCACAACTTTCCTAACACTTTGGAGGACGGGGTTGGTAGTACGTCCTAATGGGAAGTGAGTCACTTAACACAGCATCTTAGAAACCTCCTCTTCCTCACATTAGCCCAGCCTCAGGTCCTCGAAGAGGCCCGAGTCACTCTCTGAGCAGGAGAAGCAGGGTTCTGTGCTGTGACTCAGTGCTGGGGGCTGGCACTGGCCCTTCAGCAGCTTCCAGGAGGAGGGAAAAATGATGCTCGCTCTCCTGCAGCAGGAAGATCTCACCTCACTTTCTGTCCGAGCAGTTTCAGGATCAAGCTTCTGCAATTGCAATGTCTCGATTCTCTCTTTTTTTTTAAGAAAGTCATGCAAACTTTACAGCTCATAATCCTTCATTGGATTTATAAAGGTGGAGCTGGCTTTGGAATGTCTCCTGGAGCTTGTTCTATTGAAACTGCTTTTTAACACGCTCCTCAGAAGAGAAAGAAAGGATCCTAGAAGGGAGGTTCAGAAGTGTTCAGACTGAAACGCGCTCTCAGTGCAGTGCTGCTCTTGTCAAAATCCTGGCCTTCGTTGTCTCCTCCTTTCTGCTGATGTGAGGGCTGGCTAACTTTCCTGGCCAGGGGAAGTTCAAGGTCTGGCATCAAAACTAACACTTTTGCCAAGACTAAAATACCTGGGGCTCGAATTTCAGCCCCTGAACGTAGGAAGGAAGCTGTCCGATGTCATCACTTCAGGCCAGCGATCAGCAACTTGACCCACAGAACATACCTGTGCTGGAGATAAGAGAAGCCAAATGTTGCAGCCGGGTCTCACCAGGCTCTGCTCAAAGGGTTGTGTGCACACGAGTCAACAGAGCTCCCATCCGTGGGGAACTTGCCCCAGCAGCCCCCTGCCCAGCAAGGCCTCCTCTCTAGCATTGCACCCTACCCCAGCGCTGCCTTGTAAACCCCCTCTCCCCGACCCCGGGGCTGCCTTCTCCTCTACATCCTGGAGACCTGGGCTGCTTTTAAGCTTGTTTAAAGATCCCTTTTAGCCTACTCTGCTTTCTTTACAATGAGAACTCCTAAAGCAGACTATCCAGCTTACTGTCAGCAAGAGAAGTGGATGTTTAGTTTATGAAAAGCAAACTAGTTGCTAAAAAATGACACGTAACAACTAGGAGATGACACGGAATTAAACACATCTCCTCGAAGTAGCTGAGTGGAGTCACCTATGCCAGGGGCTCTCAGGTGGGTAAACAGAGGGACGCCCCAACGCGTGGAGTACCTGAGGGGTCTCGGGGTTCTTCACTAACGCACACAAGAAGGCATAATGGACTCTTCTCTGGTTTTGAGTTTGGCTTCTGGACGGAGGCATTCAGGCCTTTCAGAAGTACACTCCCTCACCAGCTGTGCAATGACAGCACCTTCCTGTTCTGATCCTGTGAGCTTTCTGTCAGGAGAAAGGGGCCAGAGCCACCCCACACCAAGGCTGGGAGGGGACAGGTGACCAAGAATTCTAGCAGATTTTGGCTAAAGTGTTTAGTTGCTCAGTTGTGTCTGACTTTGCGACCTCATGGACTGTAGCCCACCAGGCTCCTCTGCCCATGGGAATCTCCAGGCAAGAATATCGGAGTGGGTTGTCATTTCCTTCTCCAGGAGATCTTCCCAACCCAAGGATCAAACCCGCATCTCCTGCATTGCAGGCAGATTCTTTACCATCTGAGCCACCAACTTAATCTGAAAAATAGCACTTAAATATCTCATTTTATATTTTTATATTCATCATATTCAATTCCACTTTATAACTGACCAAGACAGGAAGCAGGGCATCACCAGAGTAACAAGAGCAAACCTGGGGTCAGAAGACTCATAGACTATGAAATTGTGAACTTGACCCTTGGCCTCAGCTTTCTCATCTGTAAAATGGGTTTAATAATACCTGCCTCATGTGGTTCTCAGCATTAAATTGAAATAATACTGGGAAGCATGCTTTGCAAAGAGCCCAGTACTACAAAAAGCTAACATATTAGGCATCTAATAGATATTAATAGCAGTGAGGTCTGACCACAGGCAAACACCCATTTTAAGCTCTGACTTGTGCCAAAAATCCAGGGCCAGACGGAGGAAGGAAAGGCCCATAAATCAAACAGTCCCCTTAAGAAGCATCCTTAGGAAGTCAGCAAAGACTTGAACATTTTTAGCTTCCAGTTAAATGAGCACTGAACAACTCCAGAAGAGTGCTAGAAATCAATTATTTAGACTTCACATGTCATGAATAAAATACATTGTTCTAATAGGCAATAATGAACTTATTGAAAGAGTCCTCTTAACCTGAAAAGAGGATACTCAGTGCATTTTAAAAATGAATTAATAAGTGAATTCATTTTATAAGTTAAGGTGATTTTCTAGAAGGAAATTTCCATCAAAAGAGACAGCTAGGTAATGGTCATTCACATTTCAAAAGCAGGCTTACATTATTTTAAAAAACTTTTTAAATTGAAGTATAGTTAACTTCCAATGTTGTGTTAGTTTCAAGTGTACGCCAAAGTTACACACACATGTGTACATTCTTTTTCAGATTCTTTTCCATTATATGCTATCACAAGATGTTGAGAAGAGTTCCCTGTGCTATACAGTAGGTCTTTGTTTAGCTATTTTATATACAGTAGTCTCTGTATGTTAATCCCAACCTTCTAATTTATCCCCCACCCCTTTTCCCCCTGGTAACCATAAATTTGTTTTCTGTGTCTGTAAGTCTATTTTTATTTCATAAATAAGTTCATTTTATCATTATTTTTAGATTTCACATACAAGTGATATCATATTTGTCTTTGTCAACATAGTTTCAAGAGAAGGCTTGATAAAAAGTGAGAAATTCAGCAAATATTATAGGCTGCAGCAAAACTTATGGCCTTAGAAAAGCTGAGATGGACAGTGACAACCCAAGAAGAACGTACATGACACACCACAAAAGCGACAGCCGTCTAACAGGAAGGGTGACCATAGGCAGGACTCTGTTTCGGACACTAAGGGTGCTTCTGCACAGGCCTGGGAGATGTGTGCATGTCAGCTGACTCCCAGCTGGACCCCAGGCCACAGTTGTCTTCTTCAGAGACACAGCCTCCAGGGTTTCTTGGCCAGCTTCTTCAACACGGAGCACCCCCGGAGGGGGCTACAATACAAACCTATTAACCACCACACTGAACATAGATGATCTCAAGATTGCAAGGAGTACACTTAACACCTTTGAGATACAGGCAGTGTCTTAGCTGTATTGCTAATCTCTGCACTTTTAACATGATTCCAACATACAATAAAAATTAAAATATACATAGAAGTGTTTACAGTATCTCTACAGTATTAAGAATCACTGTAATAATGGTCATGCACGCACAAATGAGCTACTCTGATATTCTGACTGATAACTCTTCATTTATCACAGAGATGAGTTATTATTAATTTTGTTAAATTATAACACCGAGAGATGTATCCTCAAGAAAACCTGTGATGCATGTTTTTTGATTAATGCAATCTTTGAATACCAGCAAATGTCAGATAATCCTAGTAAAAGCTGATCTGGTCCTCCAGTTGTGGTATTGATGATGTTTTGTATCTATTTTTTTTAAATTTTAACTGGAGGCTAATTACTTTACAACATTGTGGTGGTTTTTGCCATACATTCACATGAATCAGCCATGGGTGTACATGTGTTCCCCATCCTGAACCCCCCTCCTACCTCCCTCCCCATCCCATCCCTCAGGGTCATCCCAGTGCACCAGCCCCGAGCACCCTGTCTAATGCATGATATCGATGATGTTTTAAGATTGAAACATTTTTTTGTCTTCTTGATTGGAATGGGTTCCAAGAATGTGTTCATTGGAGAGGGTGAGAAATGGTAGGAGTTAGTATGGTACAGACCAGAAATACTCAGAGTGGGGTGCAGACTGTGTATCTCCCAAAGAGGGAAACAACCCGAATCAGCTATAAGAGACTGGTTGATTCTTTATCCAAACTCTCACGTCATTTCCCAGTAATAATTCACAAGATGTGATCCTCTCTGACAACTTTCACTTATGGAGAATCTGACTCCACATCTTCTTTTATAACATGTATGTGTGTGCACAAGCATGTGTTCACATGTGTGTTACAGAACTACAAAGCACGCAAATACACGAAGTGGTGTGACTTGGAAAGACATGCAGATGTTTGGATCCCTCCATGATGGGATCTGAGGGTGTTGCAGCCTGTTTGTAAAAATCAGCTTGTTAGAATCATGTTGATTATATTCCAGCACCTATACCTGCACCAGAAAACAGACTATCTCCATCTCAACACAAGGCCAAGCAGCCTTTAAGGAAGCTTAAAGGCTGAGTAACGGAACTCTGAGTGTTAACCCAGAGATCATCATTTATTGGTTGACAGAAATGGTAGTTAGATCTATTTTGAGATAAAATTTCCCAGGAAGCAGCAACCTAAGTTTTAATCCCCCCCCCCCCCACTGGCTAATGACTGAGAAATAAGAAACTTTTTTTTCTCATTTCCTCCCACTTTGTAGCCGCCTGAATCGATACTAATGCAGGATATGGGTGAGAGTCCATGTAGCTTTGCCCTTCACATCAGCAAGCCTCCAGGAACAAGAAAAACCAAGCAAATGCCATCAATACCAACCTAAATATGCTGGAAATCATGTTTTAAAAGAGAGGGTGGACAAGAACTTTCTGGAGCTAGAGGTGTCCTTCCTCTAGCACTCTCCCTAAAGGTCAGCCAAGAATTCTCCAGAATCTCATTCCACCCCTTCGTCCACAATCGCAGGGCAGGACAGCTCCAGGAGGACAGGGAGCCATCCGGCTGGGGGCCCTGCAGTGACCTGCCCTCTGCCTTTCTGCTCCACCCGAAGGGGAGGTCTCAAAACAGGGCTGAGCGTGCTCGCGACACCAGCCAGAGCGGCAGAAAAACTGCCACCTCCGAACCACTAACAGGGCCAGCTTGTGCAACACAGCAGGTGAGAAGGCGCTTTTCTTCCCAGGACTCAAACAGAACATCGTCACAGACTCAGAACAGGGCAGAAACCATGCAAGTGGGACAGCCACTCGCCGACCCAACACTGTTAGGTCTTCAACTATTTTTTTCAACTAAGGATCAGGTGGTGTGAGTTACTGGAAATGCATCTTTACCTATGACTGGTACCCTGATAACACCCTCATCTGTGTTGCCAAGAGAATGTCCTTTCTGAACTATAGATCCATTTATACAATAACCTACTGGGCATTTCCTCTTACAGCTACACAGATGCATGGATCTGGATTTCAAACACCAGACTGACACCCACCTTCCCTCCCTCCCCAAGTCAAATCTGACTTTCCCCATGTGGTCCTTACACTGTTGAAACAGTACCTCCACCCACCCAGTCATCTCTTTCTCCTTCCACCATGCTGAATTAGACAGCATTGTCTTTCTCAAAGCATCTCTTCTAAAATTCCTCTGCAGCCTCCTTAGTTCAGGTTCTTGACACTGGCCCTTCCTCTTCCATCACCCCACCTGCCATCACTCATATACACACAACCACAAAGGTGTGCACTGTGGCCAAGATGATCTTTCTAAAGCATCACTCAGGGACCTCCCTGGAGGTCCAGTGGTTAACATGTTGCCTTCCAATGCAGGGGGTGTGAGTTCAATCCCTGGTTGAGAAGCTAAGATCCCACATGCCTGATAGCCAGAAAACTAAACATAAAACAGAAACAATATTGCAACAAATTCAATAAAGACTTTAAAAATAGTCCACATCAAAAAAAGTCTTTAAAGCATCATTCATTCCTATTTCTGCCATTAAAAAAAAAAAAAAAAAAACTCAGACGCTCCTGCTTCTGCTAAATTCAGAACTCGTCTGATATCCAAGACCTAACAATGCCTGGGTCACTCTTCATGCCCGGCAGCTGTTGGCGTTCCTCAGGCATTTGGGGGATGACTTTATTCATCAGATCACACGTTACTGCAGGAATGTGTTTGCATGCCTACCCCTCACCTTAGAGGAGGAGCTCCCCAGAGCAGGGGGAGCTACAGCAGTCTTATCTGTGGTTCCCTGGGGCTGACACATGCCCAGAACACAGAAGCCCCATGTGATCAACCAAGACTTGTTGAACAAATGAATGAAACATCAATAAGCTAGGAAGCACTTTCAAAACCATCCTCTCTGATCTGGTCTTCACAACAGCACTTGAGATAAGAAATCACGACCTTTAGGATCTGCAGTGGGACCAGAGTCTACTACTCTGATGCCACCACTCTTCACAGAAGCCTTGAAGCAAACAACAAGGGGAAACTCCGATTTGCCCCCATGATGGTCAGTGGCTTTTAAAAAACATTCTTTGCTGTTGCTGTTTAGTCGCTAAGTCATGTCCGACTCTTTTGTGACCCCACAGGCTGTAGCCTGCCAGGCTCCTCTGTTCATGGGATTTCCCAGGCAAGAATACTGAAATGAGTTGCCATTTCCTCCTCCAGGGAAAAAAATAAATCTTATTAAGGTGTAAATTACATAACTTAAAACTCACTCATTTTTGTATAATTCTTCAAGTTCTGACAAATGCATTCAGTCCTGTAACTACCACATCTGTCAAGATACAGAGAAGCTCCATCAGCCCCAAAGTCTCCCAGCCACTGGTGACTGCTGATCTTATTTTCTGTCCTTGGAGTTTGACCTTTTCTTGAACATCATTCATGTCACATATGGGCTGGAGAATCTAAGACTGGCTTCTGTCACTCAGCATCTTTCATTGGAGAGTCAGTGTGTCACTGTGTGGATCAGCACTTTTCACTGCTGACTAATACTCCATCCAGGGTCTGCAGTTTGTTGATCCATTTACCAGCTGAAAGACGTCTGGGTTTTCCAAAGCTTGGGTCAATTACAAATAAAAGTACTGAGAGCATTTGCTTAGAGATTTTTGTGTGAATATAAATTTTCATTCCACTTCAGTAAATTTCCAAAAGTAGGAGTTCTGGGTTGAACGAGTAGTATGTGGCTGACCATCAGATATACCAGCAACTGGTTTTCAAAGTGGCTGTATGACTCTGCATTCCTGGCAGCAATATGTTTGAATTCCAGGGGCTCTGCATCTTCATCAGAAGTTGGGGTCCTTCCTTCCTTCCTTTCTCCCATACTAAGAGATACGGAGCAGTAACTTCCTGTTTTTAATGTTCATTTTCCTAATGACTAATAATGTTAAGTGATTTTCATGCATTTATTTGTCATCTGAGTATCTTCTTTGGTGCAGTGCCTGCTCAAAATTTCTGCCCATCATTAAAGTTGAAATGTATGTTTTCTTGGTATTGAGTTTTGAGAGTTCTTCATATATTCTGGATGGAAGTCCTTTACCACATATGTGATTTACAAATATTGTCTTTCAATTTGTGGCTTCACTTTTTAACATCTTATTGGATTTTGAGAAGAAGTTCTTAATTTTGATGTAAGTTCAGTTTATCCGTTTTTCCCCCTCTTGAATCATTCTTTTGGTGTCATATTTAAAAAATCATTTCTTTGTCCAATCCAGGCGTCAAAGATCTTATTTTTTGAAAAGTTTTATGGTTTTACATTTTAATGTCACTGATCCCCTTTGAGTTAATTTTTATAAATGGTACAAGGTAAAGGTTAAAGCCCTTATTTTTCATATGAATTTTAAAATGGAATGGATTTAAATATGGGTTTAAATATGGAGCCCACATTTTTCCAATAACAGTTGTGCTTTTGCATCTCTGCTGAAAGTTGACCATGTATGTGCAGATTTATTTCTGAACCCTCTTGCTCTCTCACTAATGTGTACATCTGTCTTCTCACCAGCAGCAAAGCGGCTCGACTACAGTGGTTTACAGTATTCTGAGCACCTCCTATTCATCTGTTAATGAGAGCAGGATCCCTTGACTCGACAGAATGAGATGGTTGAATGCACAACACACAACACTAAGCAGATTGGACTGGCAGAGTTTCTCGGCCACAAACACTCCTGACCCTGGGAAGGAGGATGTCATGTGCTCTGAGGGGCCACAGGGGTCGCAGAGTGAGCAGGGCTGTGGGACACATGCTCATAACATCAGGAAGGTAAGGTACCCCCTGCTTATCACATGAAGATGTGACAGACTGTTTGGAATAATTCTTCAATCTATAATGTTTCAGCTCATGAACAACTATCCAGAGTGTGTGCACAGGAAGCAAAGGAGTCCTGAAGCAGAGGCGCTGAGCAGGGGAGGTGGCGGCTGCATTTTCCCATGTGTCCACTTTGCTTCTCTGTGACCTCCCTGCCTGAAACATCACCATGCTGACCTTGATGTTTCATTTCTACTTTCCTGGGTTAATTTTCTTCAGAGCATCATTACAGCTGGAATATTGTAAAGCTTACTTATTTTATACATCTCCCACATTTCAGAATACGAGCTCCATAAGGGTCACAGTTTCAATTGTTTTTGCTTTTAAGCTGCCGCATCCCCAGCAGCTGGAACAGTGCTTAGCACACATAGACAACTGATAACTGTTTGTTGGATGGATGGATGGACTTGAGCTGTGCTTTGAAGACTCTTGACATCCTTGGAGGTGGGGGAGGGGCTACTCCTCTCTCTGTTGATTGAAATAAAGTGTCCATAATGATTTCATGGAATTCATGTACGAGGTCTTGCGTGACTCGGTGCCTGCGGTGAGTTTTCAATGGAGAAGTCTTATCATGACCCAGTTCCATGATTCCAGACCAATCCCAACATCCTTACAATAATATCCCTTAGTTTTACTCTACTAGAAACAAAAAGCCTACTTTCCCCAGAAGCACATTCAGGGACTTCGGGCAGCCTATAATTTAAAATAAGTTTTAAGCAATATTGTAGATCAACTATACTTCAATAAGACAAAATTCTAACAAATGAATAAGTGCTATAGCCATTAAAATGTAGACATATTCTAGGAAATAAATTTGGTCTCTCTGACTTTAAAATATAAATAAAAATACCAACTCTATGAGGATTGTATATTATCGAGTATAAAGTTTACTGGTATAGTTACTAAAACATCATAAATTTTAAAATTACATCATTAAGGAGACTGTTTACTGCTTTGACTCAAAGCCAAGAATAAATAATATTTCCAAGAGTAAAATAAATGCCAGTTACTGTTGACAAGAATGTCTATCTATAACTGAAGCACAGAAAGAAAGCATTGAATATATTTTGTTGACCAAAAAAAGATAAACTGATTATTCACCCTTAAGGGTAAAATGTCTGTTGTTTCATTTCACTAGCCTATTGATTCAAAATTTAAAGTATAAACTAGTGGCTTGGCTGTTTTAAATGCAACATGTGTTTTCGTTTGTTTTGCTTTCAAAGTCTTCATGGTGAGATGGTGTGCTCACCTGCATCCAAGTCCACGGAAAGGGTAAATGATCTTATAGAGATATCATCAGAGACTTCACAGCCTGTCTGGATTCTAAGCTTTCAATTATCCAAAGGCCAGCTCTTAAATAATAACTTATGTTTTGGATGATGTAATTGTTTGGATAGAGGGAAGTGTCACATGCCCAAGTTCATTACCAACATGTTGGAAGATCACACGGAGATAACCCAGGGCAGGTATGGCTAAGGTGCTATGTATGTGACACTTCCACCCAGATCTAAAGAATGAAGTCTTCAAATTGATTCTGAAAACTCTCTCAGTTTGTCAACTTCTCGTTAACACCTGTGCTTACCAGTCCTCTCCCCCATTCCCCATGAGATGCCCAACCAGCTCACCTGGTTGGACAAAACAAAAAAAGAAAAAACTATCTAACTTTATGATTGATTTTGCTTAATTAGGTTTTTATGGATCAAGAGTGTATCTGTTTTTGTTTCTTTTCATCATGAAAATTAAGGTGGTTTTTGGAGAAGACTCTGAAGTCTGAAAAACCAAAATACAAGTAGAAAATGTAGGTTTTGGAGGACTTCAAAATGCAGATGCTAACAGCCTCAACTGTCATATATTGACATGTTCAACCACCTTCATTTCAGAGTAAGACATAAACTAAGTGTATGTCTCAATACCAAGCCACAAATTGATAAATAACTTCTGCTAAAGGAAGTTAAAATACCATACATTTTGGAAGCCAGATCACACTTAATTTATAGGTGTTTTTATCCATCCTTCCTCCACAAATTGTGACAATGTCAAGAAGGACTGCCATCTATTTTGAGGAAACAGAAGATAAATGCAGAAAGAACCTAAATGTTTTCCTTACTGTTCTCTAGTATAATCAGTTAATGAGAAAAACCACCTTTAACATTTTCTGGATGTTATGCACCAAGGCAAGACCTTGCATTAAATTTGATACATATTTGTTGAAATTCTTCAATAGACTCTTGGCAGAGACACAGAAATGTGGCTTTTACTTCACAGAGTCAAAGTTACTGCCTTAAGGGCTGTTAGGAATCTCACAGTAAACAGATTCTTTCCAGGGATTTGTTGTTGTTGTTGAGTCACTAAGTCGTGTCTGACTCTGCAGCACGCCAGGCTTCCCTGTCCTTCACTATCTCCCAGAGCTTGCTCAAATTCCTGTGTGTTGAGTCAGTGATGCCATCCAACCATCTCATCCTCTGCCGCTCCCTTCTCCTTTTTAAAACTGGATAGGAGGAATATTCTTGAGTATGTGTGTATCCCCAGAGCCAATTCTAATCTTCAGAGTGCATGAGATGATAGAGGTGGATGAATTTCACGATAGAAGGGCACTTTCACTGTTGTCACGACAAACAGCTACACCTTCGGGTATCTACTTCCACATCACTTCCTCCAGGAAGTCTCCCATCCCAGGCCAGGCTAGGTACCTATTAAGTATATTTCCACTGATCTTTTTACATCCTCAGTATCAGTGCTATATCCGACTCTGCTGGTGGTGATCATTCATCTGTCGGCCCCCACCCCACACTAGTGGACTGTAAGGTCTGTGAAGGCAGGACAGTGATGTCCATGGGCTACCATGAATGTACACAGTAGGCATTTAATAAAAAATTATCACATAAATTAATACATGACAAGACTGTGGGATCATAAATAACCTGAATTATTTAAAATTAATTTTCTTTTAAGTTGTTGTAGAGGCTACTTTATGGAGAAACAGTTTCAAAGTTAACAGTGCAAGATATCATAATATCATTGTTACAATTTAAATATGACATTCATTCAGAGTTCTCAATTAAGAAAATAAATACAGCTCAGACAGTAAAGAATCTACTTGCCAAGGCAGGAGATGCAGGTTTGATTCCTGGGTTGGGAAGATAAACTGGAAAAGGAAATAGCAACCTACTTCATTATTCTTGCCTGGAAAATCCCATGGACAGAGGAGCCTGGAGGGCTACAGTCCATGGGGTCAAAAAGAAGTGGACATGACTTAGAAACTAAACAACAACAATAATATTTTTTGAGGAGTAAATACAAAATAAACATGAGGGGAACACGTGTACACCCATGGCGGATTCATGTTGATGTGCGGCAGAACCAATACAATATTGTAAAGTAATTAGCCTCCAATTAAAATAAATAAATTTAAATTTAAAAAAAGAAAATATCCTCCAAATTCTGCAAAACTAAAAAGAAGGAAATATGTGCACTCACTTCTGATCATGGTGGTTTACATGTCATAAGTCCTTTGATTTGATTATCACTCATTGGCTAGTGGGGAAGAGGAAGAAACCACCACATAAGAACCCTGGGAAACCAGCTGTCCACCCATCTTCCACTGCACTGGTTCTTAAAATGCTTTTGGGGTCCTTGAGAATGATCACCCATTTAAAAATTAGAGATGATAAACTAAATAACAATGCAAGGTAATGAAAGAAAAGTATTTGAAACCATAGTTATCAACATGCAGTATTTATAACATCCATCTACAATATAACATTTTATAGTAATATCAGCTCCAATACTGTGACCACCTGATGTGACAAGCCAACTCATTGGAAAAGACCCTGATGCTGGGAAAGGTTGAGGGCAGGAGGAGAAGGGGATGAGAGATGATGAGATGGCTGGAGGGCATCAGTGACTCAATGGACATGAGTTTGAGCAAACTCTGGGAGACAGCAAAGGGAAGCCTGGCATGCTTCAGTCCATGGAGTCAGAAAGAGTTGGACATAACTTAGCAACTGAAGGACAATGAACAATAGTAGTAATATCTTTAGTATTTTATTCACTATATACTCATGTCCTACAATGGGGATCTTAGGAAATGTTTAAATGTCTCTAAACATGAACATAAGAGATAAATTATACTAGCAGCTTCTTTGCCAGTCTTCTGTGTCCCTGAAATATATTTTCAATACATGAAATCAAGAGGAATTTTCTGAATCCAAAATTCTGTTTATAGGAAAAATGTTTTTTATTTATGAGTCCACATGCCTAGGTCCTACAATACACACCTGTTCAATGAGTCTAAAGAATAACTAAACTATCTTACAATTACCACTTCCTAGAATGCCATGACTGTTCTTGGCCCAGCTATACTCCCTGATGCCCTTGAACTACCCTTCCATCACACTAGGCATTTGGAAACACACAGTTACAGCTTTATGTTGCCCATCTATAATTCTGAGGTTGAGTTTACTCCCACACCACACAGACTAGCCTTAGAGCTTTTATGGTAAATAATTTACACTAGAAATGCTGCATCATGAAATTGAGGGTAGGGAAATTGTTATTTAAGCAAACACAATCGATCCCAAGTCATCTTGAATTTCCCGGATCTTGCAGCCAGCTCGGAGGGTGCGGGTGGGAGCAGAGGGGCCTGAAGAGACTGGCCGGGGCATCATTCACTGCGGACCTCTCTCCCCACCCACCCAGGTATCAATCAGGCCTACCCACCCACCCACCCCACATCTTCTCCCCTCCTCGCTGCTTCTAGGGCCAGCTCTGTCTTTCATGTTTACATTCCCAATGTCCCCAAATCCAAATGGAAATCTGAGTTTCCGTTTGCACCAGGTGACTTTATTTGATGGATCATTTTTAGAGAGAAATAAAAGCCTTCAAGTGGACATGTCTTTCTCCTACTTCCTCATGAACTGAAAAGAAGGGAGGTGGTAACCACTACAGAATAAGATGTACACTGTGTATCCGGGGCAGAGAGTCGGGCTGGGCAGGGAGAGGGCATCCCCGCCCTGGAGCTGCAGTCACAGTCCCAGAAGGTGAGGACCCACCCATGGAAAAGAGGTCCCCAAACAACGAAGTCATCCGATTTCATCTCTGTCACCTTTCCGCCTGGCTTCACCCACGTGACTGTGTATAATTTGTGTACAATTTGGTTCTGGGTTATTTCTGCCCCTCTGATAATGACAGAAACTTCAACAATAGCAGTAATAATAGTTTATAGTCACTGACCACTTGCTATGGGGCAGGCGCTGTACTCAGTGCATGGCCCGTGTTTGTGGACCTCACGGCCACCTGGCGAGATGATGACCACATCACCTTCACTTTACAGTCCAGGAAACTCAGGCACAAAGAAGAACAACTTCCCCACAGTCCCCTGAGGTCCTAAGTTCACTCATACAGTAGATAGTATAAAAATTCTCATGAAAAATGTTTCTCCAGTAAAATGAGATATTGTCCTGGAAGAAATGCTGATAAATGATAGAAGCAGACAGTGCTCAACAGCCTTCACTGCAAATGAACCAGGAGAGCAAGCAGCCCTGGCCTGCGAGATTCTCACCCTGATCGGTCTCTCTTCCCCACTGCATTCCCCACCCCTATTCACCCCCCAGCCTGGGGCCAGCTCTGGCCAGTAAAAACTAATTGTGTCCATCATTCTAGGAGCATGGACTCATCTGTATCAGGTCACCTGAGTTCTCTTTCAGCATGCTCTCCACCAAGGTCTGCCGATCACAGGTCAGGCCCAGACTGAGGGGCCTTTGCCCCGCTGCTGGACGTCAGACTCCTCTCAGTGGGCATGTTCGTCCATGTGCAGTGAGTTGAAAAAGCAATGTGCCTCCATTACCAGGGGCTGCGGGAAATACCACTTAAGGCTAATTTCTCTTATAATACATGCGAGCAGAAAGTGTGCATACAATCCAGAAGCTTTTAAACTACTTCCCTTAAGAGAAAGTCAGAGAGTGGTCCTCACCCTGGCACAGAGGGCCAGGAGAAAGCTGACAACCTGGTCCAGGTTTTTGCTTTCATTGTTGTATCTTGGGCAGATGCTGCTTTCAGAAGCTGGCAGAGGAGAGGAGTGTGACAGGGCCAAGAGGAAGCTGACACTACCAGACGCCACCCTCCAGAGACCCCCGGTCAGGGCTCACAAGGATGCAGGCAGCAGACAGGGGCCAGAAAACAGCTTTCAGAGGAGGGAGGCCAGTGTCCTTTCGAGTATTTTGTCTCTTGTTTCATAAGCATCAGCTCTTGCTTCCACAGTACCGTGTCCAGTGAAGACATAAAGAGGAACATAAATAAATGGACTTAATTTTAGGAGGATGGACCCACCAGATGACTCAGTAAACCTCAGGCTTCATCTCTGACCAGCATAACTTATGAAGCACCAAGTAGGGATGAAGGTTCCAGAGACAAGCCAGCGTGGGCTCTAGGAAGCAGGGCACCCAGGGGATGCTCCTCACTCACTCCGTGCTCACCCCATGTCATCAGGATGGGATGCCCAACTTCCAGACCCACGACTGGCCCTGGGTGTTCCCGTTACCTGCTGAGGTTTCAGATGCTGGGTCACAGCATCAGGGCCCTTGTGCTTTGAGGATCGAAGGGCAGCAGGACAAAGTACCTCTGAGGCTTAGAATAACCTCTTGGTCAGTGGCTTCCAAGCTTGTGAGATGAGAAAAGTTGGAATCCTAGGTGCCCCTCCCTCCACAGGAGAAGAAAGCAGCTGATTTGAGGGGTCTGACCCTCAGGGTAAAACAGATTTAACAATGAACCCAGCAACTGAATGAAGCAAAGAAAATATGCAATTCATTATGAGGACAAATCTCCAAAGAAGAGAAAAACATGGACTGAACACCAGAAGCTCTTACTTAAACCCTTGGAAATTACACTAATCCAGAGTCTTAGGAAGTACAATGGGCTTCCCCAGTGGCTCAGACGGTAAAGAATCTGCCTGCCAATGTGGGAGAGCCGGGTTCAATCCCTGGGTTGGCAAGATCCCCTGGAGAAGGGAATGGCAACCCACTCTAGAATTCTTGTCTGGAGAATCCCATGGACAGAAGGGCCTGGCGGACTACAGTCCATGGGGTCGCAAAGAGTCGGACATGACTAAGAGACTAAGCTTGCATGCATGCAGAAAGTGCAGTGGAGAAAATAATCCCAAACTGGTGAAAAACAAGGGGTTCCACAACAAGCAGCAGAGCGATCAGAAAAGATCCTGGTTCACATGGCAGGGGCTCCGGCCATTCACTCGCCCTCTCAGCTGGGCTCCACCTCCATTCTCAAAGCCACCCTCCTCCCCATCTCCTCCACCCCTCCTCATCCCACCTCAGCCGCACGTGCAGACCGGGTGCTACAAGTCCCCAGAGAAGAGAGATCATGGGTGGCCCTGCTCTGCAGAGGCAAGACTTGGCCATCAGACTGGCCTCTGTGCAGGAACAAGCTGGGTCCCCATCTCCAGATGGATCCAGCCTGGAAGAGGGCAGCCACTCACCTCCTGAAACCCAGCCTGCACGGTCAGGTCGGCTCTAAATTGAATGGGACCGTGTATATGGCGTGCCCTATGCAAAGGATACCAGAGCCCATTTGTAACAAGGAGAAAGGAGGCATTAATTAGAAGAGGGATGCAATGACAGGAGGGGCTCTATACAGAGTAGCCATCATCACCACAAAGCTTCCCTTCACAGTCCGGACAGCAAACGTTTCTTTCGATCAACAGCCTGCTTCAGCACAGCCCCTGCATCATCCAGACAGGACCTGCATCTCCCCCCAACCCTGGCTTCCCCACCCCTGCAGGTCCCTCACTGAGGCAGACAGACTGCTTCTACAGGCTCTGGCAGGACATGACTGAAACAGTCCAGTTTTGATGGAATGAAAATATTTTAGTAAGCTGCACAACACATGTCTGAGGAGAATTTACAGAGGTGCCACCCGCCACCCCCCCCGCCCTCACGATTTCCTCACTTACCTGGAAGTGAAGGGGGAGGGGCGGGGCAGCAGGTCCCCCTTCTGCACAATGGCATCTTTAACAAACCCACCAGCCGCCAAGCACTAACTGGGCTGGTCTGAAACAACCATTACTGCTGCCAGTGGCTGTTCACAGGGCTCTTGGGGGAAAGAACTTCCAATGGCTGGATATTTATAAAGGCTACCGTTGTCACCAGACTCATGGCTCAGATTCCTGAGGGATCCTGGGAGCTTTTGCCGTAACGAGGTTGAGGGCATACGAGTGTTAGACAGGGAGAGGAGTCATTAGGAACACCAAATTAAACACGTATAAATGAGCACTCGGTGGTTTGGAGTCTAAAGACCACTTGAGTGAGATGGGGAAGCCGGACGTGTCTGGGTTCCTTCATTTTAATTTGACAAAGTCTGGCACACAGAGGAGGCATTCAGACGGCACAGGCACTCTGTGCCTTTTCATTTGAAGTTTTGCTACTTTACATCTACGGACGCCAAAAGAAGGCAGAACGTCAAATGTGGGATATCAAAACAGCGGAGTTTGTGTTTACAGTTCGGATGGTGTAATCGAAACTACAAATGCTAGAGAAACAATAACACGAATAAGGTGAAGTCAGCCCCAAATGAAAAGTCAGTGTTTCCATTACCAAGGGGACAGGGTTTTTCAAGAGTTTATATAACTTGATCATTAAAAAATGCTCCAGGCTGAAAACCTGGTCTGTGTCAACCTTGGACTAAACTAGTTTGCAAAGCTCTGAAGTTTGTTTGCCCTCCTCTTTTATCCCTTTTCAAGAATGTATGATTTTTAAACACTGCACATGAAGCTGAACAAAAAAACTCTGTAGACCTGGTGCACCGATGCTTTGCAGCATCGCTGTTTTTTAGGAGACACTGGTGATTTCTTTGTAGACTCACTCTCAAGGTGCTCGTGGGGCTCATATCCCTTCTCTAACTCATTCTTTTGCATCTCCCATCTCTGTGGTAACTTCCTCAAAAATACTGGAACTTCACATTGGAACATCCACTTTTGTGGAAGTAAGCTTAAAAGTAGAATTTAACTTGTTAGGAATAAAGTTTATGGTTAGATTTCTATTATATTGACCTGGGTGGAAGAGAATAGAGCTTTTATATGGGACGTCAAAAAGGAAAGAAGGACAGTATGATAGATCTGGGCATGTCTAAGACACATCTCTGTGAAGAGTAACAACAGAAAGCAATGCACATGAATAGAATGATCCCTAGAATATACGGTGTCTGGAAGCCCACACATTCAGCTGTGAGGTTAGGAAAGGCAGGTCGACTCTCCAAGACTGTGCTGCAGGGCATGGCCAGTAAGAGCCATGTCAAGAGGCCAGATCTGACTGGTCTCTACTTTCACCACTGAGCAAGGCAGCCCAGGACACCAATAGGTTCCACCCAAAGGGTCTAAGTAATGCGGACTCTGAGCTGGGAAGACGGAGACAACACGAAAACACTGTCTGTGTTTCGTGAAAACAAGCGTCTGTGTGTGTGCATATGTGAAGTGTGTGTGATGTGTGGGGTGTGTGTGGTATATGTGTGGTGTATGTGTGTGATGTGTGTGTGATCTATGTGTGTGATGTGTGTGTGGCATGTGTGATGTGTGTATGTGGTGTGTGGGTGTGATATGTGTGTGATGTGTATGTGCGGTATGCATGTGAGATGTGTGATGTGTGTGTGTATGTGGTGCATATGTGTGTGGTGTGTGTGTAGGGTGTGTCATGTGTGTGTGTGATCTATGTGGATGCTGTGTGTGCACGATGTGTGCTATGTGTGTGATCTGTGTATTTGTGGTGTGTGTGTGTGTGATGTCTGATCTCTATGTGTGTGATCTGTGTGTATGTGTGTGATGTATGATGTGTGTGTGTGCTTTAAGCCTGTATGTCTTTCTGTCTCTATCTATACCTTATAGGAGAGGCTCCTCCACATACAGTAAATTCATTTGTAAATGTCAAAAATGGAATACAGTCTTAGCATTTCACATTTCATTTTTGTTTTGACCTTTGTAGAATGTTGCAAATACTATTTTGAATAAAAATAGAAATACCTAGACTTTGGATCAGAGGAAATTATGTGTTCACATCCTAATCTAGACACCCTCCAGCACAGTTCTGTCTACAACATTGCTCAGCACCAAACAGTATTTGCAGACACAGGCAAGCTATATATTTGTAAACTCAAGTTTGAAAAATCTGATCAGTTGTAATACATCTTGTGATTAAATACTTTCAGTGATAAAGATAACTTATTATTTATGAAATACCCTTTTTTAAAGCAAAGAGATTTTATTTTCTACATTGCTACGGTATGAGTTATTACTCAAGAGAAAGAAAATAAAATTTTGATGTCAAAACATTATATATACAGAATATATAACACTATATAATTGGATTATGGAATCTCATCTGGATGCGATGTATCAAATAATTTTTCCATGTTCTTCTTCTCACACCTACCTTTTTTGCTTCAAATTCAGCTTTTATTGTGGGGAAAGTAGCAAGTTGTTCAGAAAATACTTACGGTTAAAAAATCCCTCCTTCTGGCTCTGGGAATGCCTGACTAAGACCTACCCAAAGGATTTTTGATTCAGGAACAGTAAAAAATAACACTGGTAACATTTCTACTAAGTTCAAAAAGACCTGAATCTGGCCACGTATAATAAATGCTTCTTATCATATTAATAATATAACTAAAGTACCATTATTTAAACATTATATTCTATCAAGTTTTTAATAATGATGTGACTTTCATCAGACATTAAAACCACATTGTAACAATGGAATATTATTCAGCCATGAAAAGGGACGAAGTCCTAACATAGGCTACAACATAGAAGAACCCTGAAAACATTACGTTGAGTAAAGGAAGTCAGACACAGACATAATGCAATTCTGTTTGGATGAAAAGCCCAGAGCAGGTAAATCCACCAGAGTCAGAAGGTAAATTAGTGGTTGCCTAGGAATGCATGGAGAGGGAAAGAAGGATGTATAGTGTTCAGTGGTGCAGGGTTTCTTCTTGGGGTGATGAGAGGTTTCTGCAATTAGGGAGTAGTAATGCGTGCTCAACCTAAAAACCACTGAGTTGCATTCCTTAAACTGGTGAATTTTATGGTATATGAGTTCTAAGTCTTTTTAAAAACATATCTCAATTCATAGATCTTAAACCAAGAATCACTTTGATAGGCATTATTATCCAAGGGCCTGGGCACTTAATAAAATGGCCAAAATGAACACTAACTTAGCTCTGTGAAGTTTAGCTCTCTGAAAGTTATGCAGTGAGGGATAATGAATAATCTATAACTCTGGATTTTATTAAAGAATCTCTCACTACATTTATGCTAATATTCTTTGATCCATGAAGAATTTTAATCTCTTTTTATTTTCCTGGGAAGGGTTGGTTTACTTTTTTCACTTGTGTTTGCACTTATGAAAGATCAGGAAATTTCAAACCCACAAACGAGTTCCTCAGTGAAAAACTGACAACGTAAAACTATTAATTTAGTCTTTTCCAAATATCTCAGGATTGCTTCAGGTTTAACTGAAAACATATGGATTGTATTCCATCTCTTTGAAATCCTTCTGGTTTTTTTTTTTTTTTTTCAAATGACAAACAAACATTCTACAAAACAGGAGTAGAATTTATCTGATAGTAGATTAATTTTAGAAAGATGATACTACCTAGACAAAGAATATATGTGTTGACTTTTTCAGATCAAAACCTTAAAATATAAGGTTTCATGTGTAAGATATATCATTTTCTTATGAATAGCATAAAGTAATCCCAGTTTGAAAAAGAAACTGTCGTTTACTTTTTCCCCATAAAGATGAGCGAAATCTTACACTATGCTTTAGAAATGGATTGAGGTCACTGTTGTATAATGTTATTTAACTTTTATACTCTTATTTATCCTGGTACATACAGTACCTGTCTCATCTCACTAGCTGTAATGAAAGTTCTAGGGTCTGTATGTAAATCTCGATTTTTTTTTTAGACTACATCCAGCCATAGTATGTTACATACAGATTGGAGTCTAGTAGCTAATATGTGTTGAAGATGCATTAATTAAGGCATTCGCATTACCCCATTGTCAAGGCACATGAATTTCTTTGTATATATTTATAATGCCGTCTATGGGGTCACACAGAGTCGGACACGACTGAAGCGACTTAGCAGCAGCAGCAGCATAATGCATGAGGTTGACAAATGACCAAAAACTGCCACAGTTTTTTTTTTTTTTAATGTAATCATTGCCTAGATTTCTATGAATGTCACAACTCATAGCTTTGTTAGGCATGTTCACAGCATGATAAAAAGGCCCCATCATACTCACAGTTGTAACCAGGTGCGATGCGGTGCTGTGCCTCCAGACTCGCCAACGTGATGTGGAAAATGATGTGTAGCAACAGGAAGGAGAGACTGGTGAAGCACAGAGACTTTAACAACCGTCCCGTGTGTCCTGGGGAGGAGAGCAGGGAGACGTGAGTGAAGCTAGGATGACCACAAGCTCTGACCTTCCCACAAGTTCACACAGGAGATGTGTCTACACAATCTGTTCTATGGGCTTCCCTGGTGGCTCAGACAGTACAGAATCCGCCTGAAATGTGGGAGACCTGGGTTCGAGCCCTAGGTTGGGAAGATCCCCTGGAGAAGGGCATGGCAACCCACTCCAGTGTTCTTTCCTGGAGAATCCCCATGGACAGAGGAGCCTGACGGGCTGTAGGCCATGGGGTAGCAGAGTCAGACACAACTCAGTGACTAAGCACAGCACAGCAATCTGTTCTACAGAATGACCCAAACATATATGAAATGTAATAGTGACTCTCTTAATTATTAGTTTAAAGCTAAAAGCAACTTATTACCTTTATAAAATTATATGATTAACACTGATTGAAAATGTGTTTATCACAGGATGCTTGCTTACATGTTTGTGTGCCCAGGTGTGTCTGACTCTTTGTGACCCCACGGACCAACGCATGCTAGGCTTCTCTGTCCGTGGGATTATCCTGGCAAGAATATTGAAGTGGGTTGCCGTTTTCTACTCCAGGGGATCTTCCCGACTCAGGGATTTGAACCTCATCTCCTGCAGCTCTGGCATTGGCAAGGGGATTCTTTATTACTGCGCCCCTGGGAAGCCCTTATCATAGGATATGTTACCACAAAATGGAACCACTAAAAAGCCTCTGGTCCAGAAAGCTTTATAAGGGAGTTCTGCCAACTTTGAAGGAACAGATAATCCCTATCTTATAAAAGTAGTTCGAGAGAGTAGAAAAAGAAGGAAAGTTGCCTAAAACATTTTACAATTTAGAGTAAGTTTAATTTCAAAATTAAATAAGGCTAGAAAAGGGAAGGAAATTAAAAGGCCATTTTACTTATGAATATAGACAGAAATTATTTGAAAACAGTATTTGCTCACCAGCTGAAATAGCAAAGTAAATTACAACACTAAGTGAACCAAGTCAAAGACAAATATCATATGACATAACTTATATGTGGAACCTAAAATTTTAAAAATGATGCAAATGAACTTATTCACAAAACAGAAACAGACTCACAGACTTAGAGAATGAATTTATGGCAACCAGGGAGAAGCGGGGGGTAGGGAGCAAGACAGTTAGGAGTTTGGAATCAACACGTACAGAGATAACCAAAAAGGGCCTACTGTAAAAAAAGTTTCTAAAAGTAAAGTTCAAGGGAAATATATAGACAGTAAAAGGAATCTGAAGTTAAAAAAAAATACATCAAAATAAGCTTTGTTGCAAAAAAAAAATGTGGCTTAATAGTAACAAAATCTGTAATGTTAAGTCATACACTGGTAGGCTGATTTGATGATTTTATTAATGGATACATAGAATAATTTCATTAAGTTCAGAATCTGTTTATGACAGTATAATACTCTGAAGACTGGGAATAGAAGGAAATGGCCTTAAGCTAATAAAGAATTTATACCATAACTAAAGCAAATATCTTGTTTCTGGTAGAACTGTGGACATAGCTATATTAATATCAGAGAAATACCAAGGACACCTGAAACCCTCATCATTTATATCACTAGGTATACTGGCCAGTGTTGTAAGATAAGAAAAAGAAAGAAGAGTTGTAATAACTAGAATTATTTGCCAGTAATGTAATCAAATGGAATCATTTGCAGATGACTTTATCATCAATATAGGATGTCAAACTTAATCCACAGACCAATTATTAGAAAAAACACACAAAAATGATTCAGATGCAACATCGTCTTGCAAAAGTAAGTATAGCTCCTCTGTGTTGGCAATAATCAAATAGAAAGCAAGATATGGCATAAATTAGCAAACAAAACTATATTGTAATGGCTTTGTCAAGGTGTCAGTATAATCTAACACTGATCAAATGTTGCTGTGAGTTTACAGATACTGTTGAAGTCTGTAATGAACTGACTTTAACATATTTTTCCTTGATAATCTGGGTGGGCCCCTTCAATCAGTAAGTCCTGAAAAGAACAGATAATTGGCCTTAAAGTTGAAGCTTAAAGGTCTAAACTGTTATAAAATATAACTAAAATGCTTCATTTTGTTTCATTTTTGATTTTCAAGTTTAGTTAAGGGTCTGTCAATTCTGTTGAACTTTTCAAAGAACCAACTTTTGGTTTTGCTGATTCTCACTATGGTTTTTCTAGTCTCTGTTTCATTTACCTCTGCTCTCATCTTTATTTCTTCCTTCCTGTTGCTGGTTTGAGGTTTAATTCTTTTCCATTCCTTAAGGTGTAAATCTAGGTTATTGATTTAAGATCATTCTTTTTTTTTTTCAATACAGTTGTTTACAGCTATAAATTCCCCCGTGAACACTGCTTTTGTGCATCCAGTAAGTTTTAGCATGTTATGTTTTGTTTCCATTTGCCTTTAAAGTATTCTTGTTTATATATATGTATAGATTACTCTCTTCATACCATTTTAAATTTATTTATTTAAGGCTGTGCTGAGTCTTCATTGCTTTGTGTTGGCTTTCTCTAGTTGCGGTGAGTCGGGGGCTACCCTTCACAGTGCGTGGGTTTCTCATTGTGGGGGCTTCCCTTGTTGTGGAGCACAGGCGTGGTTTTCAGCACATGGGCTTGGTAGTTGCGGCTCACAGGCTCTAGAGCTCAAGCTCAGTAGCTGTGATGTACGGGCTTAGTTGTTCTGTGGTATGTGGAATCTTCCCTGACCAAGGATCAAACCTGTCCTCTTCATTGGCAGACAGAGTCTTAACCACTGCACCACCAGAGAAATCCTTTAAATAATCTTAAATGTCCCTTGTAGTTATCTCTTGGACTTGCTGGTGTCTAAGAATACATTGTTTAATTTCCATAGACCTATGAATTTTCCAATTTTCCTTCTGTTATTAATTTCTTAGTTTCATTCCATTGTACTTCGAGAAGATACTTTGTATGCTTTCAATCTTTTTAAATTTCCTGAGAATTTTTTCATGATCTAACATATGGTCCACCTGGGAGCATATTTCATAAAAACTTGAGAATAATATGTATCCTCCTAGTGTTGAGTGGAAGGTTTCATATTTATCTGTTAGGCCTAGTTGGTTTATAGTATTGTTCAAGTCTTCTTTTTCTTCATCATTCCTCTATTTAGGTGTTCTCTCCAGTATTGAAAGTGGGCTATTGAAATAGCCAGTTATTACCAACCAATCCATTCTAAAGGAGATCAGTCCTGGGTGTTCTTTGGATGGAATGATGCTAACGCTGAAGCTCCAATACTTTGGCCACCTCATGCAAAGAGTTGACTCATTGGAAAAGACTCTGATGCTGGGAAGGATTGGGGGCAGGAGGAGAAGGGGAAGACAGAGGGTGAGATGGCTGGATGGCATCACCGACTCGATGCACATGAGTTTGAGTGAACTCCGAGAGTTGGTGATGGACAGGGAGGCCTGGCGTGCTGCAATTCATGGGGTCGCAAAGAGTCGGACACGACTGTGCGATTGAACTGAACTGTATGATTATTTCTCCCTTTAAGTCTGCCAATTTGCTTGATGCATTTATTTTTGGGCTCTGCTGTTTGTTGAGTAAATGTTTATAATTGTTACATCTTCTTGAATTGACCTTTTATCAATATACAATCTCCTTTTGTAAAGATTTTTGACTCAACATACATTTTGTCTAATATTAATGTAGCCACCTCAGTACTTTTTTGGTTATTATTTGTTGTACTTTACTTTTTACTTATTACTGCTTTGGTTATTATTAGGACATCTATCCTTTCACTTTCAACCAACTCTTCTTTGGATTTTAAATCAATCTCCTGCAGATAATTCATAATTGGGTTAAATTTTATTATGCATTCTGCTACCTTTATCTTTCATTGCAGAGTTTAATCCAATTATATTAAAATATTTACTGATAAGGCTAGAGGCTTATCAGGGATAAGGATACATTTCTGTTATTTAGCTGTGCTTTTCTATATGTCATAGCTTTTTGTTACTCATTTCCTCTATTACTTCTTCCTTTTTTACTTTTGAAGGATGTTTGCCTATATAAGATTGTCTTTTAAAACACAGAAAATTTAATCAATTAGTTAATTAATTCTTACATTGCATATATTCTTTTTGAGGTTCTTTTATATTGTAAGTTATTACATGATATTGAATACAATTCCGTATGCTATAGAGTAGGACTTTGTTGTATCTATCTTGTTCCAACCCTATAACGTCTTCCAAACTAACAATGCTGCTGCTGCTGCTAAGTCGCTTCAGTCGTGTCCGACTCTGCGCGACCCCATAGATGGCAGCCCACCAGGCTCCCGCATCCCTGGGATTCTCCAGGCAAGAACACTGGGCTGCCATTTCCTTCTCCAACGCATGAAAGTGAAAAGTGAAAGTGAAGTCACTCAGTCGTGTCTGACTCCCAGCAACCCCATGGACTGCAGCCCACCAGGCTCCTCCGTCCGTGGGATTTGCCAGGCAAGAGTACTGGACTGGGTTGACTAAATTAATTAACTGGAGTATAAGACCATCAAATATATACTCTTTCAAAACGCTTTTTTTCCCTCCTGATCCTGCCCCAAAGACTCCTGGTTTCAGACTAGATCCTGCCTTGAAGACATCAAGTCTCCCCCACCCCATTCCATCTCTCTGACCAGGGGAACTGGGGAAAGGGGTCTCAAGAGCTGAAGACTAAATGGGAATCCTCTAATTCTGTTATAAACAAGTACAAGTCCTGGTCTCACCCCCAAGCTACACATGTGTGCAACAGACCCAAAGGAGCTTTGAGAACTGAATTACAATATAAAGAACCACATGGGTCCCAGACTGACCCCTGAGGGGTGCATGTGCAGGGAAGGCCCAAATAGAAAAGCAGTTTTGAGAACTAACTGACATTGGAACCACCAGTCACAGAAAGTGAGACAAAGCTTGTGAGCTGAAACCAACCAGACTGATTGCCTGCTGGAAACAGAGAAACAAAGTGGGGGAGGGGGGAAACCAACTTTCTCCAGAGGATTTAAGATGACCAATGATTCATAACATAATATTCAAAGTGACCAGGATATAAACCCATATTACTTGGCATAGAAAACACCAGGAAAATCTGACCAAGTCCCAACAGAAAAGACAATAAAGTCAATCTTGAAATTATCCAGATGTTTAAATTATTAGAAAATGACTTTAAAACATCCATTACAACCACACTCCATGAGCTCAAGGTAAACAATCTTGAAATTAATGGAAAGATGGAAGCTGTCAGTAGAGAAACAGAAAAAAAGAGAAATTTAGAATTGAAAAAAAAAAAGTATCTGAAATTTAAAATTCACTTGATGGACTCAGTGGTAAAGTAGAGATGATAAAGAAATAAGCCAGTAACTTGAAGAGATTAATAGGAATTATCCACTGTGAATATCAGAGAGTAAAAGACTGGAAAAAAATTCATAGGTTCTCAGGCCTCAGATCAAAGGATCAAAGGTCCATGTTTGAGTCATTTCTGTCATTAGGTTTACTGAAGGGGAGGAGAGACTAGTGCAGAAAAAAGATTGGATGAGAGCCAAAAGTTCCCCAAATTTTTTGAAGACATAATCTATACATTCAGCAAGCTCAGCAAACCCTAAAAAGGATGAACTTGAAAAAACCATGCCAGACTCAGAATAACCAACCTGCTAGAAACCCAAGGTAAAGAAAAACTCTGAAAGCAGAGAGAAGAAAATGTCACATTACACACAGGGGGACAGCAGTTTGAATTACTATGTGTTTTTCATCATAAATGATGAAGACCAGGATAGCTGGAATGACATCTTTAAAGTTATGAAGGAAAAGAATTACGAACCCAGAATTCTATACCCTGTGAAAACATCCTTCAGGAATGAAGGCAAATGAAGACCTTTTCAGATGAAGGAAAACAGAGAGTATTTGTCACCTGGAGATCTGCTCCAAAAGAAGCATGAATGTAGTTTCTTCAGGCTGAAGGGCAATGATACGAAAGGGAACTATGGAACCCCAGTTATGAGTAAGAGCAACAGGAAAGGGTAAAAAGATACTTGTTCTTTTACACACACACATACACACACTCACATACACACACCCCAATTACAGCCATGCTCCAATTAACTCAGGGTATTTCTAGAAATGATCTCTGTTTTTCTGGTTTTTGAAGTATTTTGTGTGCACGGGAATAATTGAGGGTGTTATGTTGCCCATGTGTTTTGAGTACTCACTCTTATTTATACATGAAATATGAATTATCCAAAGCTATGTCACCTAATAAATAATAATTCATAAAGAGAATCATAAGAAAATGGGGCATATATTTAATAGAAATCATATATATATATATATATATATATATATATATATATACACACACACACACACACACTAACTTCAAGATGATTTCTCAAAGTAACTCAGATAGCAGATTCACAAAATAGGCAATTCATGGCCAGCATGACATAGCACCAACCTGAATAATTATACACTGTTTTCTCTTGTTATTAAGCAGAAGAAATTCAACATTAATGGAAGGAATAAATAACAAGAAGGAAAAAGTAGAGTTTTTCCAATCAACTTTAACTTGGGTTTTTTTGACTGATTTTGTTTGTTTTTAATATATTTCCTCAAATAGAGCTTTAAAAAAGACAACAGTTACTCCATAGACTCCATCCAAGAATTGGGATTTAAACATAAATCTAGCTCCTCATTTATTACACTCTTGAAAGAATTCAGAGGTTATTGCTATAGTCACCACTTCTGATCTATGGTTTCATGTGATGTTAAAGGTGACTTTTAATATGAAAGATCTATGGTTCCCATGGCTGTAAGCTAATCCGGAAATTTTCTTATTAACAAGCAATGCATCCCCCTATTTGAGCAGTTCTTGCAGAAGAGCTCTGAGCCTTGTGCAATCTTCTTTGCGGTGAGAATGAAACAGCAAAAAAATTCACTGATATGGTTTTATGGATAGTGGTTTAGTCACTAAGTCGTGTCTGACTCTTGCGACCCCACGGACTGTAGTCTGCCAGGCTCCTCTGTCCATTGGATTTTCCAGGCAAGAATACTGGAGTGGGTTGCCATTTCCTTCTCCAGAGGATCATCCCAACCCAGGAGTTGAACCCAGGTTTCCTGCACTACAGGCAGATTCTTTACCAACTGAGCTGCCAGGGAAGCCCCGAAGTTAATGAATTAAATGCAGATTCTTTATAAATACAGAGTTTGAAGAGGTTCTTTTAAAAAATACTTTTTAAAGTCTCCTTTAGCCTTCCCCAAGATACTTTTATTATCTGACTACAATTTATTTAGAAAGACATAGTAGAAGCACCATGTGGCCTATATACATGGCATTTAGAAAAAAATACTTGGAAAGCAGGTATTTCTATTTTATGAATCGCCGGTAACTTTAGGCTCCAGACAGAAGAAATGAAAAGCAAGTTGATACATAAAACTTCTTTCTTTTTCTCTTCAAAATGAGATTGAATATAAATACCTATTAGATGGGCTTCCTGGTGGCTCAGTGGTAAAAGAATCCGCTTGCAATGCAGAAGCCACAGGAGATGCGAGTTCAATCCCTGGGTCAGGAAGATCCCCTGGAGGGAGATCTCCAATATTCTTTCCTGGAGAATCCCGTGGACAGAGGAGCCTAAAGGGCTATGGTCCATAGGGTCACAAAGTGAAGTTGCTCAGTCGTGTCTGACTCTTATCAGGCTCCTCCGTCCATGGGATTTTCCAGGCAAGAGTGCTGGAGTGGATTGCCATTTCCTTCTCCAGGGGATCTTCCCGACCCAGGAATCAAACCCGGGTCTCCCACATTGCAAGCAGACGCTTTACCGTCTGAGCCACCACTGAATTGACTTAGCATGCGTTATCTGGAAAGAGCATGCTGCGACTTCAAAACACACTGGACAGTCAGGCTTCAAGGCTAAGTATAACAAGGTGCTAACACTCAACATCTGACTTACAAGAAGTTTTGTGCCATTTCATTGGCACAAAACTAATACGAATGGAGAGAAGAAATACACACCGACCACATAAGCTGTTTGAAATCTCAGCGAGGCCATCATTCTAGCACTGCTCAGAACCCTTTTCTGCTAAAAAGAATGAGTCAGAGAGGCTTTCTGGGAACACTGCAGAAGCAATGGAAGAATAAACGACGAGCTTATTCGCCCAGAATTCTTCCCGCCTGAACCAGAAGCTTCCACGGCATGTCTCCAAGTGGGACTTGGAATTCCCCCGTGCCCCGCCCCTTAATCCTCCTTTGCAAAAGCTCAGTTTTCTATTTCCAATTTTGTTGTTGGCAGATTATTGAAGCCAAAACAATATTTTCCCCTCTCCCTTCCCATTTGGATCTATCCTTTATTACTCTGGCTTTACATACTATTACTTAATAAGTTTTAAAGTGTTGTAATCTCTTCTAAAAGTTTCTCCACACCAAAGCTGATATGATCAGAGAGAAAACAGTGCTTGGGGTATGCAGGGTTGGCGGGGAGGTGGCTGAGGGGCCAGGAAAGGGGATGTGAAGCCTTCAGTATCATGTGTCCAATCCTCCCGTGCTTCCAAACTTACCACTTGTGACCAGGTCTCGTTGCTTCTACATCTTTCCTTACCACTTTGAGCACAAGAACCTCCCTCTGACCCCTACATTGCATAGTGTCTGTATCTAACACTTGGTATCTTACAGTGTGAGTTGCTGTCCTGGGCTGGTTACCAGGAGACAGCCTCTGAGTTGGGGCTGCTGTGCAGACAGTTACTGGGAGAAGAGCTCTAGGCAAGGACACGAGAGGGGAGTGAGGGGCAGACTGAGGCAGGGGAGATGCTGGCCTGGAAAGAAGCTCCAGGGGGCCCTCAGCTGGTCCTTGGGAAGCCTGGAGTGGGAATGGCCCTTCGCAGATACCTAGGACTGAGGCAACAGGGCTAAGTGTTTGCACCTCACCCACTCCATTGCTGACCAGAAATTTGATGTGGGCTGTCCCTACAGATGAGTGTTACCTGCAGCTTCCTACAGGTGAAGACAGTCCCTAGGGAGGAACCAGCTGCAGGCCTACAGTCAGGAATATCCACAGGAGACTGGCACCATGACCCCTGGGCCACTGGGCCACTGGGCCTTCTGATTCTAGACACTGAATGGCCTCAGATAGACCATAAGCATCCTAGAAGTAGGGACTTTTTCCAGCACAGGGAAAGCTTCACAGGAAACTCATTGCTAAACATCTGTGAGGCAAGAAGCAAGTGCGAGGGCATGAGGTTGTGGGGGTCTTCCAATTCCAGAAAATTCCAAGAGCTGGGGGCTTCCAGGTGACAGAGTAATTCATGGTAAGAACTACTTTCTTGGCTCTAAACATGTAGAGATCATAGGTAAACTGTGAAGAGGGTCACCAGAAACACATAAGCAGTCAGTCACAAAAGATAAATATTTCTAAGGTTAGAAATGGAACAGAAATGAAAAGCTGTGAGCAGGCATCCTTGAGGCAGACACTGGAGACCAAAGTGGGCTTCCTGGGGAGCATTTCATTACAGGCTCAGTGTCAGCAAGGAGGCCACTGTAGGAATCACTGATTAAGACAGGGGTTTGGGTTATAGCTCCCCAGTTTTCAAAATAATCCTGGAAAAGCATCTATGGTTTATAAGGAGCTTAGGGAGGAGCGAGGTTGTAGGCATGACTAGTGAAAAAGCCTGAATACCCAGCATCATCCAAGGGCACATCTTAACTCTCCATCCCCAGGGGTCCAGGTGGGAAAAACACAAAAGTGTCAGAAGGAGAGATGAGCACAGAGGTGTGGAGGAAGGACTTGAATAAGAGCAGAGAGAGAGAGAGAAGGAATGAGACAAAGAAGAAGAACTTCTCTTTCAATAGGAGGAAACAAAACATAATTCAAAAGCATATAAAGAGGGACTTCCTTGGTGGTCCAGTGATTAAGATTGCACTTCCAATGCAGGGGAGGCAGATTCAATCCCCGGTCAGGGACAAAGGTCCTACATGCCTCTCAGCATGGCCAAAAGATTAAAAAATTTTAAAAAACATATGAAGAAACATAAAGCCAGAAAAGATAACTGGGACATGGATTCACCAAAGCAAAAATTAAAAATTGTGAAACATGCTGAAAATGACTTTAAACTAAGTTGTTTGGGATCCTCAAAAAATAAATTAATTAAATCTTGAAATGTAAACAAGAAATTATTTTTTACAAACAAATGAAGAAGATAACACCGACAAAAGCAACTATATGTCTTAGGAATTTACAACATAGCCATATAATTAGTGAATTACATCAGTAGATACACTGCTGCTGCTGCTGTTAAGTCACTTCAGTCGTGTCCGACTCTATGCGACCCCACAGATGGCAGCCCACCAGGCTCCCCCATCCCTGGGATTTTCCAGGCAAGAACACTGGAGTGGGTTTTCATTTCCTTCTCCAGTGCGTGAAAGTGAAAAGTGGAAGTGAAGTCCCTTAGTTGTGTCCGACTCTTAGCGACCCGGTGGACTGCAGCCCACCAGGCTCCTCCATCCATGGGATTTTCCAGGCAAGAGTACTGGAGTGGGGTGCCATTGCCTTCTCCAAATAGATACACTAAGCTGTATCTATTGCTTGGTTGGATACCAAGGCAAAGATAAATTTAGTGAAGTGGATGGCAGTACAGAGTTCACTCAGAACTCAACACAGTAACAAGGAAGAAATTAAACAGTAGCTGGGAGACGCAAAGGGTAGGCTGAGAGAATTCTACTTATGTGTGGTTAGGAATTCCAGAAGAGCAGCATAAACAGGGAAAGAAATATTTTGATGAATTGTCTTCTGTTCGTTTGTTAATTTATTCATAAACAAACAAGTGTTTGATGCCTCCTATGTGAGAGTCACCTTGCTGAGACTTCAGCCTTCCAGCACAGAACAAGAACACAGTGAGATCAGACATGCTACCGAAGAGCAGAGGAAGGGCCGGGTGCACCATAAAGATGGTAAAAGTTGGACAGAAATTGGAAGTAACAGCTTTGTTTAGTTGGAAACAATATATGTAAAAATACACTGAGGCATGAAAATAGGTTGGAGGAGCCAAAGATTTCAACTGAATTAAAAATTCTAACAATAAATCCTCCAGCTCCAAGGACCAGACCAGTAAAGATCTTAGATGAGGACACAGTTCTGCTCTCCCCGTGTAAAAGCACACAGACAATATGTGAACAAATCAATAAAGGCCATGCATGATCCAGTAAAACCTAATTTGTGGGCACGGAATCTTGAAGTCAGGTTAACACGCAAATGTCATGATTTATCTCGATTTTTTTCAAGCAAATCATCTTAAAAGCTGATAAGTAGAGGTAGATTGGGCTTCCCTGATAGCTCAGTTGGAAAAGAATCTGCCTGCAATGCCAGAGACCCAGGTTCAATTTCTGGGTCAGGAAGATCCGCTGGAGAAGGGACAGGCTACCCACTCCAGTATTCTGGCCTGGAGAATTCCATGGACTGGATAGTCCATGGGGTCGCAAAGAGTCAGACACAACTGAGCAACTTTCACACAGAGGTAGATTTGGCCCTGGGGCTGTAGTTTGTGTGCTTCAGCCCCACAGAAGCTGAAGCAAAACGTTCGCAAGTTAGAAAAGCAAGCGACTGAGTTCTGATATTCGAGAAATTGCCTAGCAGGCATCCCCCTGGTTCCATGATGTCTGAGGGTCAGTCCCATTCACAGAGAACAAACAAAGCAGGTGTTGATTCAGCCTGACCAGGTCGTAAACACTGGCGCCCACCGCTGGCCTTCACATGGCCGCCTTCCCCAGAGAGGACCCACCACACACTTTCACTTTCTCTAATTTCACCAATCCCAAGAAGAAATCGAGCCAACATTCAGAACTCCAGTTGTAAATATACACTGGATTCTTAATGTCATGAGGTAGTTGTCTTGTTGCGATGTTCTATGAGAGGGGGGAAAAAAGAAAGCTATTCAGGTAGAAATGTATTAAAACACACAGGACGTTGTATAAGCACACTGAAAATTTCCTGCTAAAGTCTGAAAGGCTGAACTATGGAAAAGAGGCCAAATTGAATAACTCAAGTTCAAGCACCCAAAGAAAAAGGCTTTCCTAGCACATTCTCACGGCCCTGCGTGGGCGGGTTTGGCGGACAGCAGGCCAATACAAACATCCAACGTGGAGATGAAGAATTCTCTTCATGCAATCAATTGATTAACCAGCCCCACTCAGAGAGAGAAAGGCGTTTCCAAGGGCACAAGCTCTGAGGCCTCTCGTTGAGTGGCCAATGCCTTTGCATGAAGTCAAGGGCAGACTTCAGCCAACAGATTCAAAGGCAGGGATCAGGAAGCTGCCCTGCCCTCTGCAGAGCTCCCCACCCTCCCCTGCCATGAGCCTCGTCCTTCCTCCTGGAAGCCATGAGCCTCATCCTTTCTCCTGGAGACAGGACAGCCCTCAGAGGCTGAATAAGGCTGGGGGCATCAGGAACGTGTATGATTTTTATTCAAGCTGGGAAAACTTTTCATGTAAAAGTGAAACCTCTGAGCTAGGGCTTTGGGCCAATTTGGTAAACCACCTATAGGACAAAGAGAAGCGGGTTACCACTATTTTTTGCTGCTTTTACTTTTTTTTTTTTTTTAACCATGTTACAACTTCTGCCCCTTGGAACCAAAGGGTCCAAGGTTTTTGGATGGTCTCTGTGTTTCTCTTCCCAGGCCTGAGAAGGTGAGGTAGAGCATGGTTCATCCACTGTCACATCGTCTTTCGGCACAGATGCCCTGCCCAGGCCCGGAGCTCTGGGTCTCCACGTGGCACATGTACAGGGGCTATCAGTGGTCAGTCCCCGGGGTGCCAGCAGTCGGGGACCAACCTTACTGCTCACTGCTTCCCTGTAGGTGGAAACCCTGCCAAGTCCAGAGGAAAACATGCAGAAAGAGGGAGTAATTTAGATATTCACCAGATGTGGCTTCTGACTGGAGATCCTAGCCCTCGTCACCCCTGATTCTGGGGTGTCACATGTTTGTCAGACTACTCAGTGCCCCAACTTCAATCCTCAGGGACTGTACTGCAGCCCAGGTGTAGCAGAGGGCAGCCATTTGAGAATAAATGCTTCAGTCATTTTTAAGATGATTCAAAATATAAGAAGTGTGGTTGGCTGTCCACACGTTTACTTTCAACCAAGCAGCAGCCTTGGGGAGTTGGGTCAGAGAGGATATGGAAGGAAAAAAATATAAAATAAATAGTACACACCTAAAATCTGCTCTGCAAAACAAGCTGTCAAAATCCAGAGGGAGCACTTTTTAAAAGCAATTTTGAGGTTCATGGGTCGCATTTCTGAGAACTTCAGTTGTCTTAGTTTATCATTCAGAGGAGGAAAGACCCTTCTACATGTTGCTCCCCAAATTCTCACCACCTTCCAGTGAGGAGGCTTTGTCAGATGAGAGCCCTTGGCAACACGTCACCCTAGGGGACAGATATGTGACATCCTACATTGACCAGAGGCCTCCAGAAGGCAGGAGTGAAGTATCACAGCCTGGGAACACTCCTGAACGTTGGCACAGTGCTTGGCACTTCCCATCCAATGTCACCAGAAGGACATGACAAGATGTGAAAACTGTGGGAGAGGAGCTGCTCCCAGAGCAGTGATCCCAGTGCCTGTGGGTGTGCACAGCCGACCAGAAGACCTTGTAGGGCTCGTTGAACCACTAGGCCTGTTTGTGGAATTCTGCACCAAGGGACCTGCAAATGGTAAGGAGTGAGGAAACCACCAGGTGATGGAGTCCATTCCCCTGGAGGCCGGCTGATCTCAGGGAGCATTCTTTTGGTTGTTAGCCTCCTGGGTCTCCTGCACCAAGCTCTCCCACAATCACTCATTCTTCCAGCCATTAGCTTCCTGCATGGAGCTCTCCTGCAGTCCCTCTAGGAAAACAATGACTTGGAAACAAGGCTTACCTTCTACCCCATGGGACTCTGCCCTGTCATTCCCTTCTACCTCTCTTGCCAGGAAGCCCAGTTTGGTTCCACACTGATTGAGCATCAGCCATGAACAGCCACTGCCTCCAGCTTCACATTGATGGAGAGTCAGAACCTCGGTCTGGGGTGTCTCCACACTCCAGGGAGTGGTCCAGGTGCAGACTAATGACCATCCACATGCCTCATCGAGCTGTGTTCACATCTGCTCTTGGCAGGAGTAAGATGTCCAGCTTTGCTGGCTGGGAGTCTTCCTGTCCTGCTGACCCAGCAGGAGAGACAGTTTGTATTGTTACCATCTTGTTCCCTTGGGGAACACACACAGGTGACCATGACTAACTGCCTCGTGACCTGGTGTGTTTATCTTCCCAGCCCCGTGCTTCCCTCTCTGGCTGCAGGGCTGCGGGGCAGCCATCAGCCAGCCCTGCTTCTCTTTGTTCTCTGCACTCTTGAGTCCTGGACAGTGAGTCATCCACACAGGGGGCTCCAGGGAGAGGCACAGACTGTCCTCAACTTGTCTCCCCAGAAAGAGCCCAGCCCACTTTGGAAAACCAGCCTTTTTGTTAATTTTTCATCTAATGACTACCATGGTATTTTTTCACCTACCTAGGAAACTGGCAAGAAGACAATGCAACTTCTGTCTGTAGATGGTACATGCCTGTCTGTCCCTTTGGCTCAGACCCAAGATGTGATGTTTAGGCCTTCATTGGTCATTTAAGCTGTAACAGACACATTCACCTCAGGGACTCTTTGTCACAGGACCCTGCTGTGTGCATTGGTTCCAATCACCTTTATTTCTCTTATCACCTGATTCTCTCTCACACAAACACAAGCACACAAGTGCAAGGATCTTATTTGCCCTGCTTGTGATCACTGTGTTCTGGATGCATAAAAGAATGCTTAGCAGGCAGTTAGCACACAAGTATTGGTTGAATGAATGAACAGAAGAAGGAATGTCAGAGGTGAACTGAAGAAGTCATATGTTAATTTACAGTCGTTGACACAGGGTGAAAGACTGAGGGGAGCAGAACATTAGCACATGACAGTGAAGTGTCTCTGCAGAGTTCAACTCCTTGAGCTCAAAAATTTACCTAGTGTTAGTCTACTGGCCTGCATCCACACCCCAACATCTGCCATGAAATAGAGCAGCCAAATTCACAAATCCTCCTTCCCATCACCTTCAAGCTCATTCATCTTTTCCTTCCTCCTTAACTTCCTTTCTCTCTATTTCACACACACACACACACACACACACACACACACACACACCTCAAGATGTGTCCCTTTCAGTTTCATAGATTACTTTTCTGTTGAGCACATCTTCTTAGTATGAAGATCCTCCCCTAATGGTTTAGAAAATTACTTTAAAGTATCTTTCTTTTTTATTACATTACCTTTTTTTTTTTCATTTTAACCAGAACTTATATCATTTAGAAGATAAAAAATGTGCAGAGATTTTTTAAATGTCCTCAGAAATGAAATGGCAAATTGAATCCCCAGACTTAGGTCTAATAGACTCATTTATTAAGGAAAATCAACACATCCAGCTTCCATAGGTTACACTTTTTTTTTGCATTAAAGCTTTAAGTCACTTGTCTAGGCTGCATACAGTGAGATGAATAGATGCTAAGAGTAAAGTGCAATGAGTTTTGGCAAATGTTTGCATCAGTGAAACAACCACAACAAAACCCAGAATGTCCTTCATGTCCTTTGCAGTTCTCACCTTTACAGAAATCTAAGAATCTCAAAGAACCCCAAGGGCAATAAAACAAAGAAAACACCCTGGGATACATCACAGCCAGACTACTGAAAGTCTCAGAAAAGACAAAAAGCTTAAAAGAGCTGGAAATAAATAACACATCATGTAGAAGTGGATAATGACAAGATATATGACATCCAAAAACTGTGGAAGCCAGAAGAAGTTGGAATGACATATTCATGGTGTTGAAGCAGAAAACTTCTTCAATCAAAAATTATATACCCAGTGAAGCTGTCCTTTAAAAACGAAGGCAAGCATAAAAGCCATTTTAAGACAAAAACTGAGAGGATTTGCAACCAACAGATTTTCTGTGTAAGAAATGCAAAAAGGAGTTCTTCAGGGAAGGAAAATCACACAACAGGCAACTCAGATCTACAGGATCCCAAATTGTGCAGAAATAGCAAATGCGGGCATGGATATAACCTCCCCCACCCTACCAGAGGCACAACTTCCTCCTCACCTGGCAGATATGGGGTGTATTTGACAAGTGGCCAATACCTGCATATACACAGGAACATGTAAACCCAGGTCTCCTGTTACCCACAGCTTTCCCAGCCACCACTGAGTAGGCATCACACGTTCTGAATCTAGAAATGTCCCCTTCAGAAAAGGACTCCTTTCTTCAGATCAGCTACAAAATTACCAAACTCGCTTTGCCTTCTGAGGCTGCGATGTGTTCCAGACACAGGGATGACTTGTGCTGGTCTCTGAGACGCTGTCCCCACACAGAGATAGGCAGCACACTAGGACACCAGCATCTATCCAACCAAGAGATGTCACAGCAATTGTCAAACACAGGCCTGGGAGTTCCTGGTGGTCCAGTGTTCAAGACCCCAAGCTTCCATTGCAGGGGCACAGGTTCAATCCCCGGTCAGGGAATGAAGATCCCACATGCCTCAAAGTATGGCCAAAAAGTAATAAAAAGAAAACAAACACAGGCCTACCTCTTCAGGAGGTCATTCCACCAGTGACAACTTAATTCTTGTGATGGTACCCCTTCCTGGCTGCCTGCACGTTTCATGTCTAACAATGACCACCCCAGTCCTGGAACTGCCTGCCCATGCACATCTGTCTTTGCATACCCCCATCTCTCTCTGGTCCACTGGCTTTTGACCTTCGTTAACTGAAACCTTTGGACCACCAGCTAGCTCTGACTTTTGAGTTTCCACGTTGCTTTTGTGGTTCAGAGCTCCATCATTCACATAGCTCTTAATCATTCACCATCCATCCTAAACCCTTGATGGCTGCACACTTTATGCCAGCAATATATTGGTTGCCATGGTGACAAAGGTAAACAACACAAGATCCCTGAACTGGAAGTGTTCCTGTTTCCCAAGAGGTGAGAGGACAGATGATTGATTTACATATCAGAGAGGGTGACAAAGTGTTCTAGAGGCTTAAGGCTCAAACAAATGTGCAGCTTTTCACCAGTAATTAAAGATTATCAGATAAACTAGAGAAAGACAAATACTATATAGTATCCCTTATACATGGGATCTAAAAAAAATACAACAAACTAGTGAATGTGACAAAAAAAGAAGCAAACTCACAGATACAGAGAACAAACTAGTGGTTACCACTGGGGAGAAGGAGGGATAAAATAGGGATCAGGGAGAATAAAGTTATTATGCAATTAAATGAAACTGTTATCAGACACAAGTCCATGTGCCCAACACACAGTGAGACCAAACCAAAAAGGCTGAAGTCTGGAGCAGAGAAAGGTGTATTGCAGGGCTCTGCAAGGAGGCATAAATGCATGTTAATTCTATTCATTTTGCAGTGTACTTATATTCATATACATTTAAATATCTCCTTTCCATTGCTACTAAATTCCTTATTACTGCCTATATTTGGATAATGTTTATTTTAAATATGCTAGTAATTGTGCTTTAATGCTCATATATTAGAATTAGGATTCTACTTTAAGTAGAACTAAACATTTTGCTATGGGCATTCCTATTTCTTTTCTATCACTTATTTTCTGCTGTTCAGATGCTGTAACTGCATAAGGAAGGGGATCCTACCCCAAGGCCTTCGAGGGAGCAGGCCCCTCCCCAGACTGCAGTTAGGTGCTCTTTGACTTGTATCCCCAAGAAAAGTTAAATCCATAATCCTTGATATATCTATGTTCACAAAAAATATATGTAAATATGAATATAACTGAAACAGGTTCATTACCAATGGTTTCATTATTCTTGTTCTTTTGCAAAAGGGAAAAAAGAAGTTCCAGGGGAGATATTAGAGGGCTTTGCTCCATTCTTAAAGGTAAAATATTTTCAAGAGTGTATAAATCTAAATAATTGTTCCTTAGAACTTCAGAACATCCTTTCACCATCTTCTTCAAATTCCTTAAGGGCTTCATGGTGACATCTAAGTATCAGCTCAAAATGTCCACCCACAGTGTCTACTGATCAGGTTTTCTCAGGTACAACAGGTTCATGAACAAGTGTCCAGGGGTCATCCGCTTCCTCAGCACAGAGCTCAGCACTGGTAGGTCCCATCTCTCACCTCCAGACATTGTGAAAAGCCTATTACACATCTCTAGAGTCTAACAACTTTCAATCAAGCTTGATTTCTATTTAATAATTAGACGGATATGAATACTTGTGTGGGCAGTTTAAATATAAATTTCTGATCTTCATGAGACAGTTCAGGATGACAGTCCAGGTGGTGTTTTAGGTTGATGTTTTTATATTCTTCATTATATGACCCTATGGACAGAGGAGCCTGGTGGGCTACAATCTATGGGGTTGCCAAGAGTGGGGGACAACATAATGACTAACACATGCACACATATGCACATGAAAACATCTTTAAACCAGAAAGTAGACAGCCATCCTTTCCTACTTGTTAGTTTATAAACAAATATAATATTTGTCTTTCCCTTACATTGGTTATCAACACATTCTTTTAAAACATTAGGTTATTCACACATTCTAAAATTTTCTGATCAAGTCTTCTATTTGTTCGTTATCCATTTGAAAAGTTATTTGACATAATAATGGCCCCCAAAGATGTCCACATTCTGTAATCTCTATCTAATCCCCAGAAGCTAAGAGCATATTTCCTCATATGGCCAGGCCTCATGCTGGGCAAAATGTCCTCACTTTCCTGCCTGAGACACACATGTGGGCAAGAAATGCTGATTCCTGATTGTCACTGAGATGTGATCGTTTGTTACACAGCAAAAGCTGTCTGATACACTTTCCGTCTCAGCATCTTGTTGACTTTCTCCACAGCACTAATCACAATCTGTAATGGAATTACTTCCTTGTTTACTACAATCACTGGAGAGAGAATCCGTGAAGGCAACAGGCCTCTCAATGAGCCTGATGCGAGCCCAAGAAGTGCTGGTGCCACCGATGCAGGAACTCACTTGAGGCCGAGTTGATCTATTCTTCATCTGACCCAACATTGCACTCTTTCTAAAAAAAAAAAAAAAATGCTTCTCTATGAAACAAGTTAGAAACTTCAGTCCTAGTTTTCAAAGTTTGGGATTTGGGGACTGATTTAAAACCAAACAAAGCAGAAAACAATCCCTCCCTTGGCAAGAAAAGACAACACAGGAAGAGGCCACTTGCTAAAAGATTAGATGTGACTTTTAGTTATATTCTGTGTAATCCCATAGAATTTGTCATCCTTGACCCTTCTCTGCCTGATGGGTCCCATCAGTGTTTCAGCATCACCAACAGACACTAAGGCTCCAGGGAATCTGATGATTCAAATGTCTGCCCCCTGAGGTTTCCTGCAGGAACATTCCTGCTCGGCTGAAACTGAGCTGGCACTGGGAGTACAATAATGTCCCATCGTTTGTTCAAGTCAAAATGCAAAATTAGGTATTTTTGATTCACACGTTTGCAGACTCACTTTTTTCCTGTCTGGCCTGGCCGTAATGAATTGCTGGAGTTTTCTAGAAAAATAAATTCTCACAGCTCTTAGGGTTGTGGACAAGATCATGGCAGACATGCAGTGTTTGAACTGCTCAATAACTGCAGAGTGGTGTTTTAAAAACATTAAAATCACAGGTGTCTGCCGACCACAAAACAAAAGTTAGCAAAAGAGACAGACAAAATGACAATTGATGTTTCACAAAGTGAGCCCTTTCTTTCTAGACTGGTCTCACTAATCGAATCCTTTCTTGAAGCCCGAGGGCTTGCAGGCAACATTAAGAACACTTGGAATTCATCATTTCAGAAGCAAGTTCTATCCTGCAACTGGGTTCTTCCATCTTACACTTCAGGTTAGTTCTTGTTATCTTTAAAACTGAAAAACAAGCAAACAAACCCAAACAAATCTAACCCAAAAGAAAATCAAAGAAGTCAAGCAGGTAAACAAGTAAGAAAACAGATGGTATTACAAGCTGTTTCACCACCGGAAGTGGACATACTCGCTTAGCCAAGATACTCTGACAGCAATTTTGCCTCCAGATGGATGTGCAACACACCCACTGCAGACACAGACTCTATCTTCCTGGAAGTAGGTCTTAGAGGGGTTTCTCGGGGTGGGGGGGCCAGTCCACACCAGTGCCAGGTTTTCAGATCCTTTACACAAGGGTGGTGAGAACTCAGGCTCTCTCTGGCCAGAGTCCCCATCAGCAACCAAACTATGGTGTCCTTTTCAGTTGAAAGTAAAATACATTACACTCTGGAAGGAGTGTCATTTAAGTAGTAAGCTATCTATTAAATATGTATATATTTTTTGTTATTTTTGAGCCTCACAAATGTTACAGGAGATAAATAAGGCAGGATCAGCATTTGTTGTTTCAGAGGAAATATTTAGGGTCTGAGTGGACTGGCCAGGGATGCAGACAGACCACACTGGGCCTTGCAGACTGCCCTCTATGCCATCTGGAACATCAGTTCAGTTCAGTTCAGTCGCTCAGTCGTGTCCGACTCTTTGCAACCCCATGAATCACAACATGCCAGGCCTCCCTGTCCATCACCAACTCCCATTTACCCAAACTCATGTCCATAGAGTCGGTGATGCCATCCAGCCATCTCTTCCTCTGTTGTCCCCTTCTCCTCCTGGCCCCAATCCCTCCCAGCATCAGGGTCTTTTCCAATGAGTCAACTCTTCACATGAGGTGGCCAAAGTATTGGAGTTTCAGCTTCAGCATCAGTCCTTCCAATGAACGCCCAGGACTGACCTCCTTTAGGATGGACTGGTTGGATCTCCTTGCAGTCCAAGGGACTCTCAAGAGTCTTCTCCAACACCACAGTTCAAAAGCATCGATTCTTCGGCGCTCAGCCTTCTTCACAGTCCAATTCTCACATCCATACATGACCATTGGAAAAACCATAGCCTTGACTAGATGGACCTTTGTTGGCAAAGTAATGTCTCTGCTTCTGAATATGCTATCTAGGTTGGTCATAACTTTCCTTCCAAGGAGTAAGTGTCTTTTAATTTCATGGCTGCAGTCACCATCTGCAGTGATTTTGGAGCCCCAAAAAATAAAGTCTGACACTGTTTCCACTGTTTCCCCATCTATTTCCCATGAAGTGATAGGACCAGATGCCATGATCTTCGTTTTCTGAATGTTGAGCTTTAAGCCAACTTTTTTGCTCTCTTCTTTCACATTCATCAAGAGGCTTTTTAGTTCCTCTTCACTTTCTGTCATAAGGGTGGTGTCATCTGCATATCTGAGGTTATTGATATTTCTCCCAGCAATCTTGATTCCAGCTTGTGCTTCTTCCAGTCTAGCGTTTCTCATGATGTACTCTGCATAGAAGTTAAATAAGCAGGGTGACAATATACAGCCTTGACGTACTCCTTTTCCTATTTGGAACCAGTCTGTTGTTCCATGTCCAGTTCTAACTATTGTTTCCTGACCTCCATATAGGTTTCTCAAGAGGCAGGTCAGGTGGTCTGGTATTTCCATCTCTTTCAGAATTTTCCATAGTTTATTGTGATCCACACAGTCAAAGGCTTTATCATAGTCAATAAAGCAGAAATAGATGTTTTTCTGGAACTCTTGCTTTTTCAGTGATCCAGTGGATGTTGGCAATTTGATCTCTGGTTTCTCTGCCTTTTCTAAAACCAGCTTGAACATCTGGAACATAATTCCCCTAAATTTCTGGAGGCTCAGATGCCAATTTCTGTTTGTTTCCCCAATACCCTCTCCCAAGCCCTCCCGCTATATTATGTATTATATATTATCTGTTGATGTATCCATCTCCCCCACTAACCCATAAGAGGCTTGGAACACAGACCACACATTCAGCTCCAGACTTTCAGCTCCCAGATAGGATAGGGGGAGAAGCATCAATTAAATGAGTCTGGAGTCTAACCAGCCTCAAGAAAGAGAAACGGGAAAGACCTCTGCCCTGGAAAGAACTGTCAAAAGTGCCTCTGGCAGCCCTCAAGCTGATGGGAGCCCTTTCTAAGTTCTGTCCAGGATTTATGGTCACTAGACTTGACTCTGCCCGAGAGCGCTCCAAGGCCATTCAGTGACATACAACCAACATGCAGGAAAGACTGCAGCACCATCCACTGCCGGGCTGTGTGCAGAGCAGCAGAAGCCCCGCCTCACATTGATAATGGAGTCAAGACTCCAAATAACTACAGCTGGTGCAGAATTCTCAGGGTCAGGGGGATCTGAACAGACCCAGGAGTGTGGGTGAGACTTGGAGAGATGACGGGAACAGCATTTGGGAGGAGGGAACAGAAGGAGCAGCCGTGCCCCTGAGCTCTGGGCTCCCATTCTAGTGTGAGAGGAACCCACCAGCCATGCAGACCCTGGGGGCCACCAGGCAGTCATGGTCCTGCGGGGAGCTCCCGTAACAAGGTTTAAGAGATTTTTAAAAAGGAAAAGGAATCAAATTGACAAAGAGAAGAAAATTTTGCTGTTGTTCAGTTGCTCAGTTGTGTCCAACTCTTTGTGACCCCCATGGACTCCACCATACCAGGCTTTCCTGTCCTTCACCATTTCCCAGAGTTTGCTCAAATTCATGTCCATTGAGTCAGTGATGCCATCCAAGCATCTCATGTCACCCCCTTCTCCTCCTCCCCTCAATCTTTCCCAGCATCAGGGCCTTTTCAGTCCTTCAGTGAATATTCAGTCCTTACAGTGAATATTCAGAGTTGATTTCCTTTAGGATTGACTGGTTTGATCTCCTTGCCGTTCAAGGGACTCTCAATAGTCTTCTCCAGCACCATAATTCGAAAGCATAAATATAATTTTCAAGACAATGCAGGCTTTGCATGAGCACCTAAAAGTCATCTGCAATCACCAGCAAGTTCATAGTTATTTGTATGGTTTTCTTCAGAAAGCAGTGTTGGTATCTTTTAAGAAAAACTAGAGTGAATTTAATTTAAAAATCTGTCTTAGGTAATTGGTTGATGGATGAATGCGAGTTCAGTGGGGTTTGAGTTCCATGTGAGGTATCCTTTCACAATTACACTGTACAAATAAATGTGAAAATCATTAACATGAACTGAAAATGGCCATTCAGCATAACTCCAAGATGGACAGTGGCCTTGATGTGCCATTTAGAGCTTCAGTTCAATACTGAAATTTCAGTTTATGACTTAGTAAGTGGTTTTTCCATTTGAGAGGGGTAATTTTTTTTTTCTTTTTAACCCCAGAGTAGACTTTAAAATAATTGTTAAGAAGACAGTTTCACTAGTGAGGTCTCTTTTTTAAATAAATTCTTAAAAACAGTGTATGAGAAGGACAGCACAGAACCTCACAGAACCTCTGGTCTCCTCTGGGTCCTCGACGAGGAGCAGGCAGGGCTGGTGCTGCCACTTACAGACCCTCGGCGAGACCTCACCCAGGGCTGCACACACTCAAGAAAGGATTCCATAAAGATAAGCATCGAGAAAATGGTATTTCAGTAAATAATCGCATTTTTGTTAACTTGGGTTTAGTTCTGGTCACTGAAAAATGCATTGCTACTTAGCAGGATTTGAGGACCCATCTCAAACAGAACTGGGCAACAAAATCTTGCTTTTGTAATTTTTTTTTAACTGGCCCATCAGGATCTTGAGTAAGCTCGTTTTTTGTCCCCTCCCCAAATTAATTTCATACATCACAATTTTTAAAGATATATTCCATTCTTAATTCTTAGCAGAAAAAAAAAAAAGTCAAATACTGCTAAAGATTTTTTAATTGTCCTGTAATTTCTTAAAACATAGCTGAATTTTATGACTCTGGGATCATACTAGTTTAACCTTTTAATAATCTTCACAAAAGTGTTATTTAAGTTGTACTATTTTTATAATTTTTCCAGAAATAATATTCAAGTTATTTAACCAGCAGTCTGACCTACACATGGACAAAGAAATGGCAACCCACTCCAGTATTCTCACCTGGAGAATCCCATGAACAGAGGAGCCTGGCAGGCTACAGTCCATGGGGTCTCAAGAGTCAGACATGACATAGTGACTAAACCAACCAACCAACCAACTGACGTACACAGCAACTACTCAGAACCAACGCCAGTTGTATCACGGGGGCAGGTTCCGGGGGCAATCAGGTGAGCCAGGTGCAACCAGTTCATCACTGTATCATAATGTCATGGTCTTGGAGGAGGAGCCAGGAGCTGGGACACTGGGGTAGTGGGGCACAGAGGCGAGTGAGTGGGTGGCAAGACCAGGGTGGTGGCTGTTTATTAGCCTATCAGGTGTGTTTTCATACAATTTGTAATCCAATTGGCTGTACAGGTGCATCCCAGCTGAACCTCAGCCCAATCCTTTATCCTCATATCACATCTCCCAGATGCAAAGACAACACACTCTCTCTCTCATACACACACACGTACACAGATCTTTACAGTAAGCTCTAGTGATGATACAATACTAATCACAAGAATTTACACTTTTAGGAATCTGTCTTATGCCGGGCATACCTGAAATTAATTATCTTATTTAACCTGAACAACAACCCAATGAAGTGAAAAACTTCATGAATGGCGGAATTATAAACCCAAATGAACACAGCGGCTGAGCGCCTTCTGTCCTACTGTGGATCTTCAGGTCTCAGGACAGTCTAAAGGTCAGAGGACCACATTTGAAACGAATGAAGCTCAAGGATCTCTTAACGAGGCCACAGGGATTGCTGCAAAGGAGTAAATGCCACTTACACTGCTACGGCCATTCATTTCCGTGTCTGCAGACAGAGGTAATAGCATCCGCCCATTACATCCTTTATCCCAGCTGGGAATAGGACGTGCTGAGCATCATCTCCAGCTGCCCTGGTGCAGGGAACTATTCTCAGACTGGCCCAGAGCAAGTGTACAGACTTTGGCCACTGGCTGGTCTAAGAACATCAGGGCCAAACACACTGATGCTGCTGGGAGGATGTTGAGATACAAAGATGGGTGTGTGTCCTGGAAAAGGATAGTATGCTCGAAGCCAGAAGGCAAGTGTCTTTCAATTCTATTTTTTAAATATAAATTTATTTATTTTAATTGGAGGTTAATTACTTTACAATATTGTATTGGTTTTGCCATACATCAACATGAATCTGCCACAGGTATACACGTGTTCCCCCATCCTGAACCCCCTTCCCTCCTCCTCCCCCCAATTTTAAAATCTTATTGCACATAAGCAAAAGTATATATGTACACACATGTATGTGTGTGTGAAGTGTACACGCCCAAGACTGTGAATTGTCTACAGAAAGGCTACTCTTGCAGACCACCCACCCTAGACGCTCTGAAGTCAGACATTCAAGAACCCTCTGGAGCCTGGCCATTAAGTCATTCCCACAGAGCCCACAGGGATCTGAGCAGGACCATCCTGGTGATTCAGAGGAGAGAGGAGAAGGAAGACCAGCCATTCTCAGCCAGGATAGCATTCGACTCTCTGTACCCCACAGGTCAAGTATGTGGGGATGGGGCACAAGTGACCAGTGCACCTGCCATCCTTCCACCTGGTCAGACAAGAACAGGTAGGGAGGTTATATCAGCTGACAGTCTCTGCCCACCCACTCTGAGCCCAGCTCCCAGTCACTCTCAGCAGCCCCCAGCCGGCACTGTTTCTTACCTGCACAGACAAGAAAACCAAGGTGTGGACGTGCCGAGTGGCCACCACATCCTAAGCTGATCAGCAGGGGAGGCAGATCTGATTCCAAGTTCAGGGGCTTCCCAAGTCTGGACACTCAGCCACCGCAGTTTTAGATTTGGGGGCTGACTCTGGCAGGTGGGGGGTCCTGGCTAGTGGAGGATCCCCTCCCTTCCAACAACTGAACACAGATGTGGCCTGGGGTCTGTGCACAGGTCTCACCTGTCACCACATGTATCCAGTGTGATGAGCATCAGAGTCAGCATCGTGTTGTGTCCTCAGTCACTTCAGTCATGGCCCACTCTTTGAGACCCCATGGACTGTAGCCCACCAGGCTCCTCTGTCCATGGGATTCTCCAGGCAAGAATACTGGAGTGGGTTCCCATGCCCTCCTCCAAGGGAGCTTCCCGATCCAGGGATCAAACTCATGTCTCCTGAATCTCCTGCATTGCAGGTGGATTCTTTACCGCTGAGCCACCAGGGAAACCTGATCAGGAAGTAGAAAGAACAGCAAAGACCTCCAGTATGAACAGGAAGTCATTTTTGTCCCTGAAGGAGGTCCACATAGGCTTTAAAGCTGAGAGAATGATGAGGGATCAGTGTTTCCAAAACTCAGTTCCTGTGCGACACGGGTGCGACACACACCTGTAAATAAGAGAACTCCTAACAAGGCACGCACCAGTGCCCTGACCTAAAAGCCCACGGGGTTTCCCTAGGAGCAGCAGTAACATCTGTGCTCCAGACATCTGTCAGAGGCAGAAACTCAACAGCTGCCCTCCAACCCCCGCGTGTGAGAGAGAAGTCCACGTCTGCAGCTCAGCCTCGGAGCACAGGCGGGGCTCCAGCAAGGCTGGGTGCCGGCAGAAGAGTCAGAAACAGCCCCTGGTGCGGACAGTCAGGGCCACCTGGAGGCCCAGGTGCATGGCGTCACGCTGAGCGCCTCGGCCTGAAGCAAACGCATCCTTTTGTTGCCCTGCAGAGTCTGGGTTTTCACCCTGTGGAAGAGATAAGTGAGGAAATAGCTGCGGTTCTTTCATTTGCTGAAGCAACTGTTCGTGCAGGGCTTGCAGCCTCTCTCAGCATCCTCTTCCTGAGGCTGAGTAAGTGGAACCGACACCAAGCTGCACCAGTAAGACTCGCTCTGCTTCTGAGAAACCCACTGGTTCTTATCTCACAAGCTCCGAATTCTTCACGTGATGACTTCCCTCTTGGACTTGGCTGCTTCAGTACTTGGGCTTTCCTGTGACTCCACCCCTGCTAAATTCTGCAGAACCTTGGGAATTCACTTTATTCCAGGTGTATTTTTTTTTTCCTATGCTCTGTATCATGCTATATGTTATTAGGTGTATAGGTAGACAGTAAGCCATTATAAAGCTTCTGATAACCTTGAAGGCACTGGTTTCACTAGTGCAACCAGTACCATTCTATTAAGTTTGCCCATGGAATAAGTTGGGAGAAAATAACAATAAAGTTAATTTCAAAAATATAAAAACAGCTCATACAGCTCAATATTAAAAAAAAAAAAATCAAAATATGGGCAGATGACCTAAACAGACCTTTCTCCAAAGAAGACAGCCAGACAACAGGCACATGAAAAATGCTCGATGTTGCTAATTATTAGAGAAATGCAAATCAAAACTGCAATGAGGTATCACCTCACTCCCACCAGAATGGCCATCATCAAAAAGCCTGCAAATAATAAATGCTGGAGAGAATGTGGAGAGAAGAGAACCCTCCTACACTGTTGGTGGGAATGTAAATTGGTACAACAACTATGGAGAACAGTATATAGGTTCCTCAAAAATTCAAAATACAGCTATCATATTATCTAACAACCCCACTCCTGGGCATGTGTCTGGAAAAGATGAAAATTAAAATTCAAAAAGACACACGCACAATACGCAAAAAATTACATTAGCCAAGATAGACAATCTAAATGTCCATTGACAGATGAATGGATAAAGAAGATGTGATACATATACACAATGGAATATTATCCAGGCATTAAAAAAAAATGAAATAATGCCAGTTGCAGCAACATGGATGGACTTAGAGGTTATCATACTACATGAAGTAAGTCAGAAAGAAAGAGACAAGCATCATATGATATCACCTCTACGTGGAATCTAAAAAAAATGATACAAATGAACTCATTTACAAAACAAACTCACAGACACAGAAAACAAACTAATGGTTACCAAGGGGGAAAGGGAAGAGGGAATAAATCAGGAATTTGGGATTAACAGATACACACTACTATATATAAAACAGATAAACAAGAACCTACTGTATAGCACAGGGGACTATATTAAATATCCTGTAACAATCTATAATGAAAAATAATCTGAATATATAATATCGTACATATATATCATGATGGGTGGTGGTAGTGGTTTTGATCACTCAATCATGTCTGACTCTTTGCAACCCTAGGGACTGTAGCCCAGCAGGTTCTTCTGTCCATGGAATTTTCTGGACAAGATTACTGGAGTGGCTTGCAATTCCCTTCTCCAGGGAATCTTCCCAGCCCAGGGATCGAACCCAGGTCTCCCACATTGCAGACAGATTCTTTACTGTCTGAGCCCCAGTAAAGCCCATACATATATATGCCTTTCTGTACACCTAAAATACTGTAAATCAACTAAACTTCAGCTTGAAAAATACATACATAAATAAAACTGGGTGAGAAGTAAAAATACGACAGCATCACACTTGGTTTTCATCAGCTCAAATACGGTAAGAGGTCCTTGGCATCTTAGCTTCTGTATAACTTTCTTCTTCTCCAGATTTACTATAAAGCACCATAGCCATAAAAGCCATACCACTTATTCACATAGAATTCATCATGTTATATTTGGATGATGTAAAATACTTGCAGAGAAGAACCACAAGCCTTCAAACCGCTGAGCTGGCAGTATTATGTCTAAGGTGTATTTTCTTTTCCTGATTTTTAACTCAAACTTATTTAACGACAGGAAATTAAAAGGTAAGTATACCCCTGGCAAGTGTAAGCCAGGGCCCTGATTTCAGACTCTCCATCCATTCCAAAAGTTTAGGCCCAATCCCATTTCGCCGTTTCCTCCACCATTTTCAATACTCATGAGCTCTGGGATGCGGTTCCCTGAATGAAAACCTCCTGCATGAGGACTGGATTGCACCTATGGGGGAGGGGGCATCGCACTGTGGTTACCTAGCAACACGGTAGTTAAGGAAAAGCCCAGAATCAGAACCCAAAACATGGGTGCCTCTGTTGGCTCTGCCACTTCTTATTGGTGGTGCTTTAGATGAATTGTGCAGCTTCAATTTCTTCATTTGTAAAATGCAATACAAAAGAAATGAGCTCCATGCAACCCTTAGGTACAGCTGAGACAGACAAATTAGATCACATATGATGCTTTTAGAAATTATAGACTTCAAAAACTTATGGCTACCAAAAGGGAAAGGTGGGGAGGGGATAGACTGGGAGACTGGGGTTAACAAATGCAAGCTACTATATACAAAATAGATAGTGAACAAGGACCTCCTGTATAGCACAGGGAACTCTGCTCAATATTCTGTAATAACCTATACAGGGAACAGAATCTGACAAAAAATGGATAAGTGTATATGTATAACTGAATCAATCTGCTGTACACCTGAAACTAACATTGACACTGTGCTCCAATATAAAATAAAAAGTAAATTAAAAAAGAAATTATAAAGGGCAATGATCAATTTTTCAATTTTTTTCCATTTCTTGAAGAAACAGAGAAGACAGTAAGATCATGACTACCACTGCAGACTTGACCAGAAGTGGATGGATAAGTGAATTCTTACCCAAAATACCAGACCCAGGGGGCACTGCCTATAGCACAACTGATTCACAAAATTAGTCCTCACAAGACTCACACTGTCTGCAGGATTTCACAGTGAAGATGAAAAGAATGGAGGAGGGAAGTTAAGAAGAGAAAGAAAGGAAGTGGGAAGGAAATACCCTTGGACAATGAAAGTCATAAAGCACTAGGCACGGTCTGCACACAGGCACAGGGGCTGGGCTGCTGGGCACGGATTAGGTGGCGGGAACACATGCTCTGCGGAACGTAACAGCCGGGCACTGACTGGACTTCTTCCCACAAATGAAGCTTTCTATAGGCAGAAGGGGAAAAAAGGAGTGCCAAGTTCCAGGATAGGGTAGAGACATCATTTTAACAGACTTCTTGAAAACACAGGCTGCTTTGGGGAAGTTTCTGTGATGCCCCACAATCTGGCTTTATGTTACAGTACTTCATTCCTTGCAAACATTCAGGCGAATGTTCTGAGTTCTCCTAACTCATTCTGTCCCTTCTTCTCCTCTCCTGGACATAAATAACCCCTTTCTGACGTTGGATCTATTGAAAATGCACGCTAACACACTCCCACACATGCACACACACACACTTTCTTCTCTACTCCATCACCACCCTCAGGATCAAAACTTAGCAGCTAAAGTACTTGATATGTTAAGATCCCCCAAGGATATCTCTTCCTGATGCTTTATTACAAACAGGAAATACAATTGCATTAACCCCCCAACCCCTCCCCCCAAGACTCACAGACTCAGACCCTTTAACAGAGAGCCTCACAAATCCAACAGCCTCAGATAAACTGCCGCCTGGAGAATCACACGTTCATCCCACCCAGATGGCATGGCCTTGCTCGCACATTTCAGAAGACATCGCAAAAACACACAGGGTTGTTGGCCAAACACTGTCTGAAACACAGACTACAAATCAATGACACCCAAGTAAAATCAGAGCTTTCAGGAACTGCTCCCCCCATCCTCTTTAGTTACAGAATATATAATATACATTTATATATCATTTATATCATGGTGGCTCAGACAGTTAGGAATCTGCCTACAATGCAGGATACATGGGTTTAATCACTGGGTCAGGAAGATCCCCTGGAAAAGGGAATGGCTACCCACTCCAGTATTCTTGCCTGTAGAATTCCATGGACAGAGGAGCCTGGTAGGCCATAATCTGTGGGGTTGCAAAGAGTAGGACACGACTGAGCGACTAACAACTCAAACTCTAGCTACTTATGCTGTTATTCATCATATTTATCATATTATTGACATGATCTCACACTTATCCATCATAATATTCATCATATTATTGACATGATGTTACACTTATCCATTGACTCTTAATTTCCAAGTATAATCTCAGGATTAGATGGGAAACTCCTTGAATTTAGAGATGTTGACTTCTTTACATTTCTTTGTACCCTGAATCCTAACTCAGAAAATCTCCAGTGAAGACTTCAGAGATGATGGGTATCCTGAGAATACAGTGAGAAGGTAACCATCATTACCACTATTAATGAGATAACCGTGTCTCATGTCTGTGGTGTCATTAAGTTAGTTACCTCCCTGGAAGTTCTGCTGCCATTACTGAGTGAGAGCTTGAGAGGACTTGACCTGGAACATTGAGATGCTCAGGACTGCACCGTTTATATAGAAAATGCATTGTCTACTGTTACCTATGTGCTTATATAGATTACGTCCTAACTTTATACTTAGGATAGAGTACTTCCCTTTCTGAAATGTTTTCTTCTACCCTTGGAGCTCTACCCCTCAAATGAGCCTCATTGTGGAGGTGAAAAGCATGTTTTGGTTTCATCATTAAGTTCTTGCACTTAGGGCTACTTTCCTTTCTAGGATGTTTGATTGGATTCCCTCACTCTCCTTTCTCCAAAATGCTTGTTTTTCATAACTTAAATTCAAATAGTACTCACAATAAATGGTTACTTAAAATTACTTTTTTTTTTTTTACAGGAAAAACAGTATCAATGAGGCCAAATAGTGGGGTTAGTGGGAACTGCCTAAAAGGCCCTGAAATGCCACAGTTGTAGCTGTTTTGGACAAAGCGGCTCCCTCTGGTGGAAACAGAACCTTCTCTGGATGGACTGGACCACATCACACAGCCCAGAACCTGGGGTGTCTTCTGAAGATGTGAGAATGGGGGAGGAGGAGTCTGCTGTTGGTATTTGGATGGTCCATGGCAGGTGGGAAAACTGAATCACTGAATGGTTTATCTTCAGTTAAGCTGCTAGAGCACTGACCCCAATCCTCTGGGGTGATTGGCCAGGGGGAACCTGAATGGTGAGGTACAGGCACATATAGGCACTTGAAGATTAGGTACAACTCACATGCTCCTCAAATTTAATTCCGAGGCTCCAAGATGGGGGAGAAAGAACAAGCCGACCAAGTGCAGGAGCTGAGAGGCCCACACAGATTAGAGGAGGGGTGACTGGGCCTCATGGCCCTCGACCCACGGAGGAACAAAGATGTGATTTCAGAGCGAGCAGCACACAGAACCCCTCCTGAGACTCAGACACTCACTCTAATTGTTGCTAAAGGTCAGTGAATTTTTAAACTAAATAGTTGGAACTAGAGGAAATCTGATGTTCGTCATTGTTTATTTTACCACATTATTTGCCCGCATCTGTGGTTTTTTTGTGTTTAGACTACATTTGTTCATTTTCCTGCTCCATGAATTATATGGATCTTCTTAATGTGAGAAACAGTACATATTACTGAATTGTTTTAATACCACTTAAAAACATATAACTATTCTAAAATCTAGAGAACTGAGTAAAACAGCCTATAAGGAACTCATCTACTTGTTACATCTTCATGTAATTCTTGACACAGTAACATCTCAGCACTCAACATCTATATTGACACTTTGTGCAAAATTCAGCGGCATCAAAAATTATAACTTGCCTGTAGCACAGGGAACTCTACCCAGTGCTCTGAGGTCCCTGAAATGGGAAGGAAATTCAAAAAAGAGGGGCTATATGCATACAGCTGATTCACTTTGCCGTACAATACAAACTAACATAACACTGTAAAGCAACTATACTCCAATAAAAATTAATTTTTAAAAAGTTATGAAACTGAGCAGAAAGAGTGTCTCCTCCTCATTCCAACCAGGTCCCACTGTCCTGACAGTGGGGCCATATTCTGAGCTCCTGGCAGATGGTGACTGTTCACACATCTATGTTCTCTCCAGGAGAGACTCGGTCCTTAAGGAGGAAGGCAATGCTGGGCATCCTGTAACCATCGCCCCCAAGAGTCCTAATGTGTGTTCATTCAGCTCAACCCTGAGCACCACATTCCAGTGCAAAACATATACATTTAACTTTCATCAGGGCTTCCCAAGTGGCACTAGAGGTAAAGAATCCGCTTGCCAGTGGAGGAGATGCAAAAGACACGGGTTCAATCCCTGGGTTGAAAGATCCCCTGGAGTAGGAAATGGCAACACACTCCAGTAATCTTGCCTGGGAAATCCTACGGACAGAGGAGACTGGTGGGCTACAGTCTACGGGGTCGCAAAGAGTTGGACACGACTGTGTGACTGAGCATACACACACACACACACACACACACACACACACACACAACTCTTGTTGCTTGCAGCAGTGACGCTCAGTGATGATGCCCTGAACACTGAGTGGATAGTACTGACCACTGGTCCTTGGGGAAACACAGTAGGATCCTGGAAGCCTCTGGTTACAACATTTTCATCAACCGATCAATATGTAACCTGTTTAGAGACACCTTATTCAATACCTATTGCAGATTCATCAACATTGAACTCACAGCCAACGGCACTGTGACTCCTGCTTAAATGTAGTCTCTCTGATGAATGTATTTTCCCCACAAGGCACATCCCAGCCTCCTTTTTGTTTCATTTTAAAAAATTGAATTCAGATACGTATCAATATAAATATTAATTTATATTATATTATATTCAGATTATTTTCTATTATAGGTATCACAAGATATTAAATAGATTTCCCTGTGCTATACAGTAGGTCTTTATTGTTCATCTGTTTATATGTAGCAGTTTTTATCTTCTAATCCCAAACTCCTAATTCATCCCTCCCTGATCCCCTTTCCCTGTGGTAACCATAGTTTTTTTTTCCATGTCTGTGAGTCTTTTTTTGTTTTATAAGTTCATTTGTATCATTTCTTTCAATTCTACACGTAAGTGATATCATATGATATTTATCTTTGTCTGACTTGCTTCACTTAGTACGGTAATCTCTAGGTCCATCCATGTTGCTGAAAATGGCATTATTTCATTTTTTTCTTTTTTATGGCTGAGTAATATTACACTATGTATACACACCACATCTTCTTTATCTATTCATCTGTCAATGGACATTATGGTTGCTTCCATGTCCTGGCTACTGTAAACAGTGCTGCTATGAACATTGGGGTGCATGTATCTTTCTGAATAGAGTTTTCTCCAAATATATGTCCAGGAGTGGGATTGCATAATCATATGTCCAACCTTCCTGAGCTCAGGAAGTGCAGTGCACTTCAGGACATTTTAAGCAGCAATATCACCAACACAAAGAACAAAAGCGTGGTATACGTGGCACTAACTAGTGTCCTGTTCAGTCTGAGCTGAACCCAAAAGGGGACCTGGTCTTGACCTTCCTCAGCCGCACATGCACGGCTGGTAACTCCACTTTCCTGCCACTCCTCAAGGGTCCAACAGTGACCGTGAAAGTGCTGTGAGTGTCACTTGGGGGTCACAAATGAATTTTAGCAGGTAGACGAATTAACAAACACAGAACCTGCCAATGATAAGGGATCAACCTATTCTAAAAAATTAAACACCCTTTTGTATTACCACCTGGAGAGTAAATTTCTGGATTGTGGAGCTATGTTTACTTTTGTTCTCGGTGGTACTGCCGGTTCTCAACATGTTATTTATGAAGAGTAAATGCCTCATCAATATTTGTCAGATGACTGAATGAATGAATGAAGGACTGAATCAACACTTCATCTGGCCCCCCACTCAGCGCAGGTCAATCTTCCTGCGACAGGTGGTCCCGAGAATTAACACAGGGGACTTGTTAATTCAGACTCTTGTCGGAGCATTACACACAGAGTCCAAACAACAGCAAAATTCTGGACCACAAATATGTTTAATTCCCCAGGTAACTACCTCCCACCCCGCTCCTTCAATGCAACAAGCCAGTGTCTCATTTCCAAACAAAAATCCAAGCCCAGCCCCACGTCCAGAAGCCTGGCCTCTGGCTCCCTTTGGCTTGTGCGTGGGCCCACGACAGGCCTTTGTAAACGCCCTGGCTGCTGAATATTTGATGAGCAGCATCTGGCTGAATGACAGAGCAGTCCCTGCCATCTACAGACAGACGCAGCCCTCCAGCCCCCATCACATCGTCAGCTCCTCTGATGGACAAGTGTTTGCTTCACTCTCACCTTCATGAACAAGCAGCCAGCACAGCCAGCATGCACGATCGTGCCTTTCCAATAAGCTGGCCGTTGAATGAGCCTGGTGGCAAAGAGATGATTAATCCTCACCTATTGCACAGTCCACAAGCAAGTAATTGAGAAACAGAGGAAAAACAGAGCGGTACGGCATCTGGGACCGGAAGACCTGGTCCTGCAGCTATGGTGCCCATCGCTCTGCTGTCCAGACCCGGCCTGGCCATTAGCCCTTCCTCCACTTGCCTCTGCGTCTCCACTGAGATGAAGCGGTGATGGATCTCTGTGGCCTTGGGGTGGCCAGGTCTCTCTGGGGAGACAAAGCAGGAACTTACAGGCTAACCACTGCCTGGTGGTCACTCAGGGCTCATTTCAAGGATGCTAGGGGGTCAGGAGGGGAGTTGACGGGATTGTGTTGAGTAAACAAACAGGACTCATCTTCAGGGGCCCGTGTGTTGCTGTAAAACATACCTTTTCTGTGCTCTCTCCTTTTCCCTGCAGGACCACTGCTGCCGCCTCCCCCATGGGACCCCTTCCCCCGGGAGCACACAATCCTGTACTGGAGTATATTTTTTCTTGGTCAGCAAAACAGGGGTCAGAACTCAGGCTTCACACACTCAGCTTGGCCAGGACCCTGTGTCAGAGGGTCTTAGATGACCCCCGCCTTTAGTGACCCTCTCTTAGACGTCTATACATAACATAATCTATGGAATGAGATAAAGAAATGTGAATGGTCTTTTAGTCAAAACATGATAAATGAATAACTTTTAAGCATTCAGAAAAAAATATTCTTGGGATCCTCTTCTCTGCTTAATGCTGAGAAAATATCCTAAATGGTGTTTGCAGTACAATAACCATCCACTTACATTGTCACAAGGCAGCTGGAGTATATGCAAAAATCTCTTCACTTATTTTCACTCTGTATTAATTTTATAATAAAATCAGTAGAATGTGGGAAATGCCTGGGTTGGTAACTGAATTATTTATTTTAGAAGCTTTCACTTATTGGATCAATTTTTTTTTAATGTTCATTTCAGGAATTATTCATGAACCTCTGTGTGTTTCTCAGCTTCCTTTTCTGTAAAACATAAATAGTATGGATTCCTATTTCTTGGGGTGTTGGGAAGACTCAACGAGGTGTAGAAAGCTTGAGGGAGCCACCTGGCAGACACAAGCCCTGCACGTGTTACCTAGTGGTTCTTCCAATTAGCAATTAGCACTGCTTGAAACTTAAATGCAAGTCTTCATCTGAAAGGGTTCTTTTGTATGAATCTATGCAAACATACATGGGTCTGTTTAAGAGAAATGGTTATATGCAAAGCAAAGCCTAGACTCTAACAAGTCAATCCATCAAAAATTAGTCTCGTCCAGACTGTGAAGTAAATCAGCTTCAAAACTGAAGCAAATGGACTCCAGATACACAGAGAAGCAAATCAAATCAGCTGAACCCTTTCGAAGGGAAGATACATTTTTCAAGTAAAAGGGATGACCTCCTCCTCTGAGCTCTTTAACCATTTATTCACCACAAGCACGGGACACGGGACACGGTATCCATGAACTTGACTCCATGGCAGATGACTTAGTGTTCTGTCCAGGACCAGCATGTGGACTCAACATGGGGGGGAAACCAGGACCCTTGGAACTGAAGGAACCTGCTGCCCAGGAATGTGTTGTTAATGCACATCCTGTGCTATTTCTTAGTGTCCAAATGCCCAGGACAGTGCTGGTACAGGGCACCAGTGTGTGTCCGTCAAGTGAATAAACAAAAGAGTCATTTCCACCTTGAATCAGCAAACTGACATCCAATTCAGGCCCCTCACCCACTCCCAAACTTGTCTTGATGAACAGCACCTAAATCACGGTGAGGTCACACTACAGATTTGGTTGATCACAGCCAAATAAAATGCAAAGTTCAGGACTTCTGAGAACATCTCCTGACTCATATAATAATATGACCCTGTGTTTCCTGAGATGAGAATTATATGTGTGCCTGCAAGTTCTGTGTCACTGAAAGCTCTTTGCCAAATTCAAAATAACCACTCCCCAAAAAAGAACAGATAAAATAACCTAAAAGTCTTACCATTAATTTATTCAAAAATTCAAGAAGCAAGCATCTCATCATTTTGGTAGCATTCTGTTTGGTTGAGCTGATATTGATAACAAAGCACTTACCCCCAAATAATTTGCTCAATTAAATATTTCCTTGCCTTTTGCTTTACGATGACATAATAAACCACAGTAATAATAAGCTTAATGGTATAAAGAGTAATAGTGTTTTTAACAAAAACCAGATGCCAGCAGTTTAAAATATCTGCTACTATTTCCTCTCTGACGTCTAAACACAGCTTTACAAGTTACAGACCGCTCTGCCTCTTCACATCGGCAAACGCAGCATCATTTTTCTTTTCACAGGAGCCTTCAGTGACTCTGGTAAAGTGTTTCCTGGGTCAGAACATGAGGGTGAGGCCTTCTGGTGATTACTTCACACACACACACACACACACACACACACACACACACACTATCCTATGATGATTACAATTTCCTCTTAAACTAGGACCCTGTTCAGAGCTGAAGAGAATAAAATATTTTTCCTTATTATTTTCGAATAACTTTGTCAACAGTTTACGGAAATGAACCAACCCGATCTGCTAAATTGCTCACCTTTGTCCTCAAAGCACAACGAAGCCTCTCTTTGACCACCCGCCTTCTAACGCTATCCTCCTTCCAAATGTTGAAAGAGAGCCAAATTACGAGAAAAAGACCTTTTTAGTGACTTTTGAATCATTGTAAACATAAGCAAACACAGCAGGGAAATTGCCACCTTGCTCAAAAAAAAATACAGAAAAGTTATGTAGGAAAAAAAAAAATTTAGAAACCCACCCCTTCAACAAAAGGAGAAAATCTTCTCCACAAAAACCACATGTTGAAAAATATTTGGAAGGCATATCCTGAAAGTTTGGTCGTTTTGGTTTCCTTTGGCAACCTGAGTGCCTCAGCCAGGCCGGGACCCTTATGTGAATTTCACCTGCTTCAGAAGGACCTGGCTTCCGTGACTGAACAGGGAGACCTAGGAAGACCCACCCAGGTACCCAAAGCCCTTCCCTCCCCTCCACCCCCAGGGCTCTGTTCCCACCTATGAGTCGTTCAATCGCACAGAAGGCTTCCGGTGACTGAGGGTCCCTGAACCAAACAACAGCTTTGCAGTTAGAAATAATTACCCACCATAGACAACCCTTGTCTCTGGTCCTTCAGCATGTTTGTGTGTGTGCACGTGTGTGTGTGTGCACATGTGTGTGTGAGAGAGAGACATAACATGTCACCTGTGAACTGATTAAATGATGATGCTTCTAAGATATCTTCACTGCAGATCAATGACTAGTATTGCCCCAAAAGTACTGTAGTCTTGACATTTGGAGAACTCCTTCTCAAACAGCCCCCAATAAGTAAATGACTCTCCCCACCACACACACACACAAAAGAATGGAGACCTTCTTACCCTCCCCAGCCTGCAGGAGGGCACAAGAACTAAGACAAGATGCTGGCAGGACTGAGCAAGGAGACAGAAGCGATTCACAGCAAAGTCCACATCCCACACCAGACTGTGGCTCTCACCCCAGACCCCCGACACTTTACTGATAAAGTAAGAGCTTTCCTTGCGTGCAAGGATGTAAATAAAACTCTGTTGAAACCAACTGAAAAAGATTTGAGACTCCGAACATCTACAGAACCAAAATCTAAGAAAGTATGATCAGGTGCGTGGAACCAGACGGTGAGTCCCAGCCTTATGGGGGAAGCGCTCCCTGATGGGTGGAAAGGCTGGTGAGGTGGGATGGGAACTGGTCAGGAGTCTAGACTATCCTAAAAGTGACTGAGGCTCACCAACCTCCATGGTAGGAGGACAGTGCAGTCATACCAGCCCCTCACCATGCAGGTTCCTAGCTGGTTAAGTGGATTTATAACCCAGTGGGTTTTTTCATTCCAGAGTGGAGGGGGGTTCCTGCCATTTCAATAAATCATTTTCTATCCTCTAATTAAATGAGGTCGTGTGTAGGGAACACTCACCGCAGCTCCTGACACATAGGAAACTGACCTGCTCTTAGCACCCTTAGTCCCCAGGCCTCTGAAGATGCTGCACCTGACTCTCTGGTCTGGGCCAGATAGGCGCGGCCGGATGGCTGTGGCCAAGACTTCAGGTACATCAAGCTAATCAGTACCTCCTTCAGGATGCTGCCTTCTGGTTCCCCCATCTCACTCTGCCCAGTGTCTTAGTCTCATACATCCATGCATCCACATGAACCCACCAGAGAAAGACGTTCCATTATTTTGTCACTTGGGTGTATCATCCAATAAATCTTAAACCTCCTCAATGATCATGAGGCATGACCTCCAGACACTGTTGTACACTCAATACTATGGGTTTTGTCTTTTTTTCTTTTCTAAAATTGATATAACTAATTCATCTCCGTTTTTTTCCCCATCAAAGTTGACTCCAAATACTATCACATCAGAGCCACCTTAAAAGAGCAGTGACTTGCCACCGTGGAGCCTGCATGCGTGTGTGCTAAGTCACTTCAGTTGTGTCCACCTCTGTGTTCCTATGGGCTGTAGCCCACCAGGCTCCTCAGTCTGTGGAATTTCCCAGGCAAGAATACTGGAAAGGGTTGCCATGCTTTCCTCCAGGGGAGCTTCCCAACCCAGGGATTGAACCCATGTCTCCTGCAATGGCAGGCAGATTCTTTACTACCTGGGAAGCCCACCATTGAAGCTACTTAAGGCAAACTCCAAAGGAGACTGCAGAGGATTAATCTGAGATTGGTTTAAAACAATGACAGCATCACTGGAACAAGTCCATGGCTTCCAAAGACAGCTTCTTTGACAGAGCTACCCTTCAAGGAAACACACAAGAGCCAGAGTGCTTGGGAGACCATGACAGTGAAGAACAATGCTTTCTTCTCATTTTTATTCTCCACAAACCCAAACAGTGTTTGGTGAAGGGCAGTCTTTCAATTAACATTTGTTGAAAGAAATAAACAATCACACTCAATAAGATGTATTTTCTACATAATATCCACATGTCATCAATCTGCACTGAAGCAAATTAAAATGTCTCCTCTCAACAAACCCGTATCATCTCTCCAGACCCTTGTGCCCAGGGCCTGGTAATCTATCAGCCAACAAGTATTTATTCAGTGATTAGGCTTCCCTCTGTGCTTGCAATACTGAGAACAGTGTTCTGTCCTGGGCACGGGCAGACAACAGAGGGGTTAAGAACATGACCACCTACACAGTACCTGTGTGTCCTGGGCTTGTTAACAAGAAAGCCTGGATATCACACAATTCTTAGCTGATATTTAAAGAGCACTAGGAAATATCTTGAGGTTAGGACCAGCTATGAGATTGAAATTTCTAAATCTAGCTCACTCTGATATTCAAAGTAATAACATTATCCTTCAAAACAACGGTCATGTTATCATTAGTCAGTGTGTGCTGACTACACACACTATACGGACTTTTACATCTCATACATTTTACCACATGTGTTCCATCCAGACAAAATACCAACTGTTCCACCACAATGAGAATACGCATTATGCATAGGCATAGGGAACTTAATACATACACGTCTAGTTAAAGAACTCAATATCTCATCAACTTGGAATATTTGGGCCACCTGAAGTTAACTACATATTAGTTCCTATTTAATGGAGTGACGTCTCAATTTAAATGCAAAGCCCACTGCTAAGCAAACAGCAAGCGAAGATTTCCTTGCTTTCCTTCAGTATCTTAGGCTTCAAAAAAATCCCTAACATTGTAAGGAAAGCATACAACATTCTCGTTTCTTCAATTATTCATAATCTTCTGATCCCCAGTAAATCTAAAGAAGCAAACTCCCAGGACCTATTACCCCACACCCAAGCTTCTATCTCCAGAGGAGAGACAGGTGTGAGTGATCAACTGTCCTGCGACGTTTGCTCTCGTGGAGGCCAAGGGAAGCAGACGACAAGGGCTGGGTTCCTATATGCCAAGAACTCTAGACTGTTGAATAAAAATGCACTCATTCATTCATTCTGTAAATATTGATGGACGGACGGCTAGACACCAGGCGCTGTCCCCGGTCCTGGAAACACAGTCGTGAACAAAAGAGCAAAACCCTTGCCATCTTCAAGGTGGTCCATAAGCAGAGACTCCATAAATAACTGCACTAAAATGGGCTCTGGCCCAGCCTCTGGGAAGACCTGAGTGGATTGGGGACAAGGAGAATGTCTGAGGAGCCGATAGAGTTGGGAGGATGGAGATTACCAGCCCGAGGAGAGGGGCTTCGCTGAGACCACCCTGAGCCTGAATTATACTGACGTCTGGCTCCTGCTGAGAAATCCAAGGAGAAAGAAGGGAGAAGCAATTTGCACACTGACTTACTAAGAGTTCCCATCCTCTGAGCCCTGACTGTGCATGCCCGTGTGTGTGTGTGTGTGTGTGTGCATGTGGGGATGTGTGCATGTGTGTACACGTGTGTATGTGTGTGCATGCACATGTGTGTGTGCACGCATGTGTGCGCATGTGTGTGTGTGTGTGTGCATTTGTGCGGCAGAGGCCCTGAATGGCAGGCAAAGCAGATGCCCTAGAGTTCTCTCCCAGATGACAATGGACCTTCCTACCCATCTGTGAGAAATGTGTGTGACCCCGAGACTTCTGCAAAGCCACCCGGCATCACCCCTCCAGGTCCACCAGACAGCATCTGTCTGTGTGGATGCCACACAGGCATCTTCTCGGACCATGTGACTTGAACCCTGGACCACACCTCCGCTAGAAACACCTGGACTGGGTGCCTCCAATCACAGAATTAGAACCACCAGACTGTGAGTCCTATGAGTTCATAAAGACCACGTGGGGCCTCCCTCCCTCCAGTCTCTGTGCGACTCCAGACACAGCAAACAGATAAGGTTGTGAGTCTCGGCCATGCCCCTTGGCGCTGAAAGACAGGAAGGATGGGAGGACAGGACACACAACCCCAAGCCCTGCTCCCAGGTACCAGCTGGAAAGATGCCTGCAGGCTCCCTCTGAGCTGCTCGGCCCCAGGTGAGTGGTGTGGGGGGCAAGGAGGCTGACACCTGTGCACACGATGCTGTCTGTGTTCTGACCTGCTACACTCTGGGGATTCAGACATTTCTTCCCACACACAGAAACCGCTCTGCATGTCTGATCTCCTTCACCTGTGTGTTTTCTGACCGAGTCACCCTCTCTGTGCTTGGGCAGAGTGGGGCTGGGTCATTTGGGAAGAAGCAAAGCCAGGCGTCATCACTGAGTGTGACAAGGAAACCCCGTGACCTGGTTCTAGATAAAACAAGGAGACACCTTGACAGAAAAGCAACAGATCGTTTAATTGAGGACAAACAGGTACTCATTTCTAAAGCACTTAATTCTCCAGGTGAAACCTTTCTTTAATACAGGAGCTTCCAGCCATCAGGTAGGAGTTGCTTGTGTGTTACCATCTTGGTTCCGAGGCCAGAAGCTAAGCTGTATAAATGTCTTTGTTTATGTTGGACTCTAGGAAGGAGGCTTGGGTGGGCGGGGTCTCATAAACAACATATTTTTGGTCTGATAAGGATTTGTATAGACTCACATTTCTCTAGCACTTCTTCACTGTGTGTATTAAGATTTAAGTGAATTAGAAGAGCTATTACTTAAATTCTTCCTACGGCAAGAAAACCAACAGTGCATCTGCAGTCCTAACCATCAGGATGAACAATCAATTTAACAGTTGGGGGAGAACAGGAAAGACAGAGTCAGGATTTACTGCTCTGTTTACACCAGGACTTTACTGCTTTTCCTGAGAAGTCAGCACTGTGAGCTGGCACCATGGAGCCACGGCCATTCCCATGTCAAGCCTGACTTCCTGTCCTTTGCTATAAACACAGGGCCATCATTCTCACCTAAGACGTGGGGCACAGTCCTGATTTCTTGTAATGGCATCGTTTCAAAAAAACAATTAATTCAATTAACTCAGTGCAGTTTAATTTCTCTCTTTGTGGAAGAACTTCAAATCAGACCAGCTTCCTCATCGGAGCCTCAGGAAAGAGTCATTATTTCTCTCTAGGCCTTCAGGTTCCTGGGGAGCACTGGGGAAGGAGCTACGGGTTTGCAATCACACGCTTGAAAAACTAGCACTGGAATCTGTGTCTTTCTGTACCTGACTGAGTCACGCATGACAGATTCCAGCTGACGTGTGATGCAGTTGTGACCGCCGGCTTCCTCCCCAGGCCTCCTGCTCATGTCCTAGCTGCACTTCCCACCACCTACTCCCAGCACAGAGAACCTGCAGATCCGCTTCATTTTCATGACCACACGTTGAGTTCCAGAACGTTCCAGACCCTCTGCAAACCTACAAACACAGGCCTGCCGGGGAACATGTGTGGGAAAAACAACTTCGAGCAACAAAAACTTATCACCATCAAGTGCCCCAGCTCCCCACTGGACCAGCATCTCTCCCTTCCGATAATCCCCGCCAGATGCGCCCCGCCCTGGAGCAGACAGCCAGGGGCTCTTACCTTGCATGGTGGCTTTAGTTGGTTCCGAGAACAGGGGGATGAGCAGGAGGTAGATGAGGTAGACGAAGGAGAGCCCGTTGTACCGGAAGGCGCAGGCTGTGCGGAAAGAAGAGGGCGTTAGTGATGGTGATGGTGGCCTCGGGCATCACGGCGACTGGTGGCCACAAGACCACAGCGCATCTTCCATTAGGAAGAAAACACAGCTGCACCCATCTGTACCCATCATCACACGGAGTGTGGTGAGACTTGGGGAATGACAGTGCTCCCATCACCTAACCAGGAGGCAGCACCAGCACCCCTGTGACAGGCATGAAACCTGTCACAGATGAAAAGTGCTGCAGAGATACAGGGTGACGGGCTGTGAGTATGTGAGGTGTTCAGAGGAGGCTGTGGGCAGAAGGAGAGGTGAGACTGAAGGGAAAAACGAGAGAAGAAAGTCTTTGTCAAACGCTCTGCAGCCAGGCTCAACCCCAGTCATCTCAGGAACCCTGTGTGACAAGGACGGGCCCCCAGGCTCAGGGACCCACTCACTCACTGGTCCGGTGAACAGATTCACAGGATGAAGAAGTGTGGGGATGAACATTCGTCAGAGGGAATGTGGAGCTGACATCACTAGTCCCTGACCACGTGGATAAGAAGACATTTCAGGCAGATTACTCTGGAGACACATGCCCGGGACACATGAGTTCATGTGTGTCAGCTCACACCAGCATTGCCCCCACATCAAGCCTTACCTGTGCATGACCGCTCACTCTCACCACCCTCCTTGCACAGATCCTGGTTTTATTCTCTCTACACATGACAAAACAGCAGGAGTAGGAAGCACAGCCAGGCTGAGGTTGGAGCCTGTGAGCTCGTCCTGCTTCTGCGTCTCCATCAGGAAGTCTGGCATCCTCACCTATCTGACTCATCCCCAGGAAACCATCAGGGGCTCAGGGGGCCAGAACCCTGCTTCCACAGGATGCTTGTAACTGTTTTGGTTTTATATAACCTTGTTCTGCAAGGTATCAAATCGTTCACACTGGAAATGTGTACACTGAGGACATCCCCAAACACTAACTCTGAAGAGGGAGAAATGAGCCCACTCCTGGGTTCTCAGGGCAGAGCCTTTAGTTCCCATTATTTATCACAAAGTCCCAAACACTTAAGGAGAGGCAGGGACGATCCAAGGAGGGTAGTCAGTTCAATCGCTCAGTCGTGTCCAACTCTTTGAGACCACATGGACTGCAGCACACCAGGCTTTCCTGTCCATCACCAACTCCCAGAGTATGATCAAACTCATGTCCATGGAGTCGGTGATGCCATTCAACCATCTTATCCTCTGTTGTCCCCTTCTCCTCCTGCCTTCAATCTTTCCCAGCATCAGGGTTTTTCCAGCGAGTCAGTTCTTCACATCAGGTAGCCAAAGTACTGGGGCTTCAGTTTCAACATCAGTCCTTCCAATGAATATTCAGGATGGATCTTCTTTAGGATTGATTGGTTTGACCTCCTTGCAGTCCAAGGGACTCTCAAGAGTCTTCTCTAACACCACAGTTCAAAAGCATCAATTCTTTGACACTTAGCTTTCTTTATGGTCCAACTCTCACATCCATACATATGTGACCCCCTGCTCCCATGAGTAGGCTGAACCTGGGGCTCCGAGAGACCAGAGACAGTGAAAGTACCAGGATCCCTCTTGGGGGCCTCTATCCTGGGTACCCCTGGTCCCTGAGGGGAGCCAGCCATTGGGCTGCAAGTTGTCCCAAGGAGAGGCCCCAAAGGAAGGAGCCGAGGCCTCCAGCCAGCAGCCAGCCTGCACCAGAAAAGGAGGAGATGGGTAAGCCTGGAAGAGGGCCTCGCAGGCTGCACCCTGACTGACCTTGACTGCCCTGACCAACCTTGACTGCAGCCCATGGGAGCCTAAGCCAGAGGCGCCTACTGAAACTTCCTGGATTTCCCACTCCCAGAAACTCTGCGGCAGGGTTTGTTGCTTTAAGCTGCTAAATGTTTGGGTAATTTGTATGCAGCAACAGATGACTAATACCCAAACTTTCATTAAAAAAAAATCAAGTCACTTCTAAAAATCCACCTTTGTTTATTTTTGTCTGAAATTATCCAGTTTGATTGATGACAGTGGCCTAATTGCTGAATTTTCTGCTTTATTTTATGTGTGAAGTTGCCACCCAGGAGTCACCTGAGCTTAGGGGCAAAATATACCTTTGAACTTGTCAGCAAGGCACACTCGAGCTAGAAAAGCCTCAGAAGGTAAATAGCAACACTCTCTTACCCAGTGTGATGTTGTCGTGGTCCACGACCTGGAATCACGGAGCACACTCCCTGCCTTTGTAAAAAGCTATCAGATGCCAGTACCCACACCTCTCAGGGCCCACGCAGGCACCTGGAACCCTGTCCTCTGCCTCAGGGATTTACTGTGGAAACTACAAGTTTTTACAATACAGATCAGGTTGTTCTAGGGAAAAAAAATTCTTCACTATAGCTAAGAATGCACTCTCCCACTATTTCTACCTGGTTTCAACTATCCAAAATTATATGGAAAGTTCCCTCAAAGAATGACAACAGGAATTTTCCCCAAAAAAGACCTTGCCAGGCTTAGAGAGCTCACAATTAGAAACTGCACAATAACAAGTTATGAAGTAAAGAGCATTATCAACATTAGTACAGTCATTTGAACTATAGACAACTGGACTGGTCTTATTAACAAATTTCATTTTCTAACAGTTCAGGAAAAACTCTCTAAGTAGGAGAAAACATAGATGTGACTTTGACAACTTAAGAGTTTAATCAGTATAGAAAGGGAGAAAATCTCTTGCAAATGTGAAATTTTCAAGATGGCCACATAACATTTATAAAAACTACTTGTGTTACAATGCACATGTACTAGTTTACAACGTATTATATGATCACAAAGAGATTTATGCACACTGTAACTTCCACAATAATTGAAGGTAATAATCTTAGACTATGTTACTAAAAATAAGTGCCCTCAGAGCTGAATTTTTAGCAAAAATGTGTCCTCTCTTCCTCCACACCCTTCAGCAAGGCCAAAGAGGCCCCCACCACTAACTGCCTGCAAGATGACTGAGCTTAATGTTTAGAACCTCCATCTCAACTAAGTACATTCTAAACACTCCTTAACGGCCTCAAAATGCTTTGTTTATTTTAACTTGCCAGACCAGTAGATACACATTATTCAGAATAAGCAACTTCACTACCCAGAGACAAAACAGTGCTGTCAGGTCAGTGATTCTAGAACTTCTTTTTGTGTTTATACTTTCAATAATTTTCCTTCTGCTCTCCGAAGCCATCGATGGCTTTTAAAAGGATGTCCTCTCAAAACCATGGTGATTTTTATAGAAAACAGTAAAGACAAGAGAAACAGCTGCAAAGTATTTACAATGCAGCAGAAAAAAAAAGCCCAGCAATTGCAGATTTTTCCTAAGGAAGCAAAACCATCAAAGAAATGAGAGACAGGAAAGACTGCCAAGTCACCTTATTCATTGTCTGTTTGTGTAAAATTCTTTCCCCCAGGACATACTCCTGTGTTTCACATCTGGTGAAACTTACAAATGTCACGTGGTGATGCTTTAGGACAGCTGACAGACAGGACAAGATCACTCTCTTCCTTCTTCCTGTATCTCTGGCCTCCACATCCAGCAGAGGTCTGGTTCCAAGTGCTTCCTTCAGAAAGTTGCAAAAATGAGTTCTTGAAATGGCAACCCACTCCAGTGTTCTTGCCTGGAGAATCCCAGGGATGGGGGGAGCCTGGTGGGCTGCCGTCTATGGGGTCGCACAGAGTCGGACACAACTGAAGCGACTCAGCAGCAGCAGCAGCAGCAAAAGGAGGACACCAGGGAGTCCCTTCCACTACAGTTCAGAAGGCAGCCATCTGACCACACACTCTTACCACGCAGCGCCTGCCCTCTGCTCCCCACACCGCCACCACTGAGTTCACACGTGCCAGACACAAAGGAGAACAGAAGTATTCACCAAATAAGAAAACACATGTACAGGCAGTCCCTATATTTTAACACCACTTTTTTATCCAGAGATGTATGAAAGCTGACTTTGTTCTTGGAAGTCTACCAGTCAACATTGAATCCATCAGTCATATGTTTCAGATACTGTAAGAAACAGCAATTCCTCATCACATAAAAGAAATGGTAATTATGTGGTGAAGGTGCTAGCTAGCTAACCTGTAGAAGTAATCATTTTGCAATATGTAAATATATCAGATCAATACATAAACTGACACAATGTTATATGTCAACTGTATCTCAATGAAGCTGGGAAAAAGTTAAATACTGGATATTAATTTCATTATAGAAGGTGGTTAGAAGAATGTAATTTTAGAGTAAAGCTTCAAGAAAAACAGGACTATTACAGAGAATAAAACCAAATTGTATTAGCAGAAAATCATAAACACTACTCTGTTTACTAAAAATTTTAAGGGATCTAAGGAAAACTAAGGTGAAAGCATCTTATTTGTAAAGGATAAAAGCTTTTGAACTGAGTTTTCTACTTTTCTCCCATACAACCTGGGAAATAATCTGTAAAATATGAGTTGAACCAGATAGCCATGAAAATCTTAGTGTGATTTTTTATTTTTTAGCCAAGTGAGTTTAAAAATTTGTTTCCTTTTTCATTTTAAACCAATAGGATCCCTTTTCTATTTTAATTAATTTAATATATACCTGATTGAATATTACTAACAGTATTAAATTTTAACTGAGTTCTCTAAGCTTAACCCTGGTTGTACAGTTTGCAGAAAACAAATTTAAAATAAGAATACACAGTGCTAATTTTTTCCCCCTTTAATAATATCATTTCATATACTAGTCACCAGTTTACAAGTTTATCCATAGAAAGCTGTTGTATTTAAAATGCAAATCCTATGCTCAAGCTTGACCAGGCAACTTGATCCTGAGAGCAACAGCATGGATGGTCTCTCGTGACTGCAGTGAGTAAATAAAGCTTTTATACCAATACATAATTCCTTAAGCTTTCTGAACACTCAGAAATAGGTCTGTTTCATTGAGCCTAAAGGGCCCTGCAATCTACAATTCCTCAAAATAGAACCTGTTCTCTTACTACTGTGATGAATAAGAAATTAGGCTGGGTAAGCAAGTGCAGAGAAAAGGTGCAGCATTGAAACTGTTTCTTTGCTCACCCGCCATAATCTCTTGACGAGGAGAGTTAGTGTTGTAAAAGGGGTCAGCCAGAGTCACCAAGGTCTGCATCTTGGTATTTACTGATTTCTTTAGAAATCACTAATCATCTTTCACATAACATTCATTCTCATGTGAGGAAGGTACCCTTTACCTAAGTCAACTCACTTCTAGGTAATGCAACAATTTATAACTAGACCACTATACCTCTCTACTCGGAGAAGGCAACGGCAACCCACTCCAGTACTCTTGCCTGGAAAATCCCATGGACGGAGGAGACTAATAGGCTGCAGTCCATGGGGTCACTAAGAGTCGGACACGACTGAGCGACTTCACTTTCACTTTTCACTTTCATGCATTGGAGAAGGAAATGGCAACCCACTCCAGTGTTCTTGCCTGGAGAATCCCAGGGACGGGGGACCCTGGTGGGCTGCCGTCTATGGGGTCCCCCAGAGTCGGACAGTACTGAAGCAACTTAGCAGTAGCAGCATACCTCTCTACTCGTCTATTACTAGCAGAATGCAGATCTATCTTTTAGTTTTTTAAAATATTAATTACAATTAAGCTTTAGTCTATAAAGATTGTATATACTTAATCTATAAAGATTAAATCTGTTCATCTTTAAGAATTTAAAGCTGATTTTCCTCAGAAAAAATTTTAAAGAGAGAGCTGATAATCAGTCATGTTTAATTTTATACTAACTTTTAAATTCCAGTTTTTAATTCTTAATTAATTTCATTAATTGTTTCATTTTTAATTAATACTACTTTTCTGTAATTTTCCCAAAAGGTAACTTATCTTCCTAATTTATACAAATTCTACTAGACTACCAGTTCACAGTAGTTGGATTTTTACATCACTTCCTTTGAAAAACCTGAGAGGTGCTTAGAACCCTAATAATATGGCAGTGTTTCTTGCTGGATTTCTAGTTACTTAGATGTTTAATCAGAGACGGCAATGGCAACCCACTCCAGTACTCTTGCCTGGAAACTCCCATGGACGGAGGAGCCTGGTGGGCTGCAGTCCATGGGGTCACTAAGGGTCGGACACGACTGAGACACTTTTCACTTTCATGCATTGGAGAAGGAAATGGCAACCCACTCCAGTGTTCTTGCCTGGAGAATCCCAGGGACGGGGGAGCCTGGTGGGCAGCCGTCTATGGGGTCGCACAGAGTCGGACACGACTGAAGCGACTTAGCAGCAGCAGATTTTTAATACTAAGTCTGATTCACAACTTTATCATCTATAAGATCCAGCAAGATTTCAAGTTTGGAAAGCTAAAGCTCCATTAATCAGTATGTCTAAACTATTAGGATGAACCATTGAACTTGATGGCTTAATATAGCAAAGGTAGCCTGGAAAATCCCATGGATGGAGGAGCCTGGTGGGCTGCAGTCCACCGGGTCGCTAAGAGTCGGACACGACTGAGCGACTTCACTTTCACTTTTCACTTTCATGCACTGGAGAAGGAAATGGCAACCCACTCCAGTATTCTTGCCTGGAGAATCCCAGGGACGGGGGAGCCTGGCGGGCTGCCGTCTATGGGGTCGCACAGAGTCGGACACAACTGAAGCAACTTAGCAGCAGCAGCAGCAGCAGCAGTCAACTATTAGGAAGTTCATGCCATTCAGACTGAAATAACTCAGGACTGATTACTGGACTCCATTATAAGTGGAGACTAAGTGGCATCTTCACTTTAGAAAGAAGAGAAATCAGCTGGAATTCCATTCTCTGCCCCAGTGTTCAAAGGCCTCCCACATGCTGGCCCGTGAGTGATCTGAGACAGCTATAGAAAAGGAGACGTGAGGGCTGAAGAAAATGCGTGTGTGTATGTGTGTGTGTATGTGTGTGTGCGTGTGTGTGTGTGTAGGTTTCATGTAGGCAGCACCATTTTTAATAACAGGATTAATTTACTGCCTGCCACAGTTTCCTTCTTTAAAGAACTCAGTAAAATGAGATTTCTTTTTTTTGCAAGCTTTCACTGTAGGCTTCAGAATATTCTATATTATTCTTGGCAGCATCCTCCCCAGACTGCTGTGTGCATTTGCATGAAAAGAAGTCGGTTCAGCTGCCGACGTGAAGTCCTATTTCTTCCACCCTCAGCACACGATGCTGCCCGGCATGGTCTCTCCTTTAACAACTAATATGGCTGAAAAATGATTAAAAAGCACTGTTTTTATATTGATAAATTTACTTTGACATTCTGCCTGCTTCTTCCTGGGAACACCCTCTTCCCTGACATATATGGAGCCATCGCTATTGCCTTCAAATATTTCTGGTGCCGGAGAAGTAGACACACCTTTTATGGCATGAATTCAGCCCTCGACTATGTCTGGGCTTTATGCTTCTGATACCACAGTAACGAGGAACAGTCACTGACCACAGTGTGAAACGCTTGCTCCCAGAACAACGTTCAACACAGGGAGGAACTGGACTAATGTCTCAAAATCAGCTTCTCCGCCAGATAGCCTGCTTGGGTCTAACTTGGACTCATAGCCTTTGATTTTGTACTCAGTCCTTTCCTCATCACTGCAAATGCCGGTCCCACTCAAAGTCTGCATAACTGAGGATGGGCTGTGCACCACACCCTCCTGGCAGTGGACAAACCACAGGACACGCAGGCCATGACCCCAGCCTCATCCCATCCCCAACTGCCTCTGCCTTCTGCTCTCTCTCTTGTGCATGCATGCTAAATCCCTTCAGTCGTGTTTGACTCTTTGGACCCCATGGAACGCAGCCAGCCAGGTTCCTCTCTCCATGGGATTTCCCAGACAAGAATACTAGAGCGGGTTGCCATTTCCTCCTCCACAGGATCTTCCTGACCCAGGGATTGAACCTGCGTCTCCTGAATCTCCTGCATTACAGGCGGAGTCTTTACCTACTGAGTCTCCTGGGAAGCCCCTGCTCTCTCTTACTACCCTTCTTTTCAGTACCCACCACATTCTCTTGCCTCATAAAATTAAGGGAGTTTAACATCACTTCATGGGAAATAGACGGGGAAACAGTGGAAACAGTGTCAGACTTTATTTTGGGGGGCTCCAAAATCACTGCAGATGGTGACTACAGCCAAGAAATTAAAAGACGCTTACTCCTTGGAAGGAAAGCTATGATCAACCTAGATAGCATATTCAAAAGCAGAGACATTACTTCGCCAACTAAGGTCCGTCTAGTCAAGGCTATGGTTTTTCCAGTAGTCATGTATGGATGTGAGAGTTGGACTGTGAAGAAGGCTGAGCGCCGAAGAATTGATGCTTTTGAACTGTGGTACTGGAGAAGACTCTTGAGAGTCCCTTGGACTGCAAGGAGATCCAACCAGTCCACTCTGAAGGAGATCAGCCCTAGGATTTCTTTGGAAGGAATGATGCTAAAGCTGAAACTCCAGTACTTTGGCCACCTCATGCGAAGAGTTGACTCATTGGAAAAGACTTTGATGCTGGGAGGGATTGGGGACAGGAGGAGAAGGGGACGACAGAGGATGAGATGGCTGGATGGCATCACTGACTCAATGGACATGAATCTGAGTGAACTCCGGGAGTTGGTGATGGACAGGGAGGCCTGGCGTGCTGCGATTCATGGGGTCGCAGAGTCGGACACGACTGAGCGACTGAACTGAACTGAACTGAACATCACTGGTGAGATGCTCTATTGGGGAAACTGATCATTACAGGAACATGTTTAAGTTTACGATACAAGCTTTAATCAGCTCATGACCCTGACATGAGAGAGCGTTTGATTTTTGGTCACTAAATGAGCAAGTTTTGAATCTCCTAGATTTCCAAGTGTAGATGAGCTTTCCTGACCCGTGGCTATGGATTTGCTAGATGACCCATAATTGTCAGAACTTTCGCCAAAGTCCTCAGAGTGAGACTGTTTGGGCATCCCAGTCTAACTCCACAAAGCAGGTCTGAGTCCTGAGCCCACTGAGGCTCAGCTGGACGCTTCCTATCGAGATTCTGTTCAGGCTAGGTTACTTCCACAAATGTCATCAATAGGTCCCTGGGGCCATTTCCACAGGGACGGGCAGTGGCAAAACATTCCACCCTTGGCCTGTGCCCAGGAAGAGCTCACACAACAACGCATGTCCTTAGACATGCCCCCTTCGACCCACCCCACCCCCATTAGCCATTCCCCAAATGCACACCACCAGGCCCTCGACCACCTTGGAACACAGACTCCCTCCTGTTCACTATTCTATTTCCAGTTTCTATTCCCATTTCTAAACATAGTAAGCAGTCAGTAAATATTTACTGAAAGAGTAAATAGATCCCTGCCTCTTTCTTTGCAAACCTGTAATGCCCTCTGCACAACCATGGGTCCCAAATTCCGAAGCATACTTCAAACTTAGCCAAGCGTCTATCTCCTCCCAGATAACGCCCCCATCACCCAATAAAAAGTAATCTGCCCTTAATAAAAAAAGCACACCTTTCTTGCAGTAAGAAAACAATTCGGTAAGACTGCCACACTGGGAACTCGGCACCACAAAGAATGGTTGTTGCTCATAGGAGTTAACACAAAAAGATGTGCACAAAACAATGGGTCAAAACCTGGCTTAGACAACTGTGTACAACACGACAGTCCTATGAGGTTGACATTAATATTTTTAAGGTCCCCCATTTTCAAGAAACTAAGGTTCACAAAGGATATGCAACTTGCCCAAGGTCAAGGTGAACTGGGATTTAATCCCAGTCAGGCTGAGTCTTACCTCCTCCACTCCCCAGCCCTCTATACATACAGAAAACATCTGGAAGAACATCAGACCATTAACCTCTAGGAGGAAGGGTTGAAGGAGGGAGAATAGTCACCTTTTAAATAATAACATTAATTTTTCTCATAACAGGTATTTGTACATTTTGCATTTTAAAATCAAAGTGTGTGCATGCTAAGTCACTTCAGTCATGTCCAGCTCTTTGTGATCCCATGAACCATAGCTTCCAGGCTCCTCTATCCATGGGATTCTCCAGGCAAGAATACTGGAATGCATTTCCATGACCTCCTGCAGGGGATCTTCCCAACCCAGGGATTAAACCTGGGTATCTTACATCTCCTGCATTGGCAGGTGGGTTCTTTAACTAAATCTAAGGAAATGTAATTGCTTGCATTTCTGAATACCCATCACATTTATGATCTGGCTCCATGTGACCTTGAAGTATTTCACCCTGTAAACTCATCACCCTTTTGAATGGACTGTAAGCCCCTTAAGAGCAGGACTGTGTGTCAGCTGTGATTTTGGGAGCCCAGCAGAGTACCTCTCACATGACAATCATGTGACAATGTGCAGAATGAATGAAGGGATGAAACGTTGGACTTCTCTTGCCCTTGGAGACAGAGATATCTGAGAAAAACTGTCGTGTCTGACAAGTGGTGTAAATGTTCAATGGCTTTCACCAAACAGATGACTCTGCAATGCTCAGTCTGGCTCACATAATGACATGGCTACAACGAAGAATATTCAAAAGGGATGAGACAAAGATATCTGTTGGAAAAACAATATCTGGGTAATAATTTCCACTTAGGCATCCAGGAAGAGGCAAGAAACAAGAAAGCTTCTTGAATCATGAATCTTTCTGTCATGATGAAGTTACACTCTAGGGAGCCTCTCTTGGAAGAAAAAGGTATATGAAGTTAAAGTCCAATTCTTAACCATTTCCTTCTTACAGATGGATTCAATGCAAATTCTACATCAAGGCAAGAGGTTCTATAAGGCTTTGGTCAGCTTTGGGGGTGGAAAGACATTTCTTAACCATACATACCACACAAAGAAAGTGGGGAAATGTGCTTTCAGTGTCCATCTTTAAACATTGACTCTCACAACCGGACTCCGATTTGGTGGCAACTAAGAGGAAGTCAAAATGTGAACCTGAATAGAGCTGCACTGGACAAATCCACCAACATCTAAGCCTCAACTTCCCGTCTCACGGCTGGTTGCTCAGTGGTAAAGAATCCACCTGCCAATGCAGGAGATGCAGGTTTGATCCCTGGGTCAGGAAGATCCCCTGGAGGAGGAAATGGCAACCCACTCCAGTATTCTTGCCTGGAGAATTCCATGGACAGAGAAGCCTGGCGGGCTACAGTCCATGGGTCACAAGGAGTCGGATACAACAGAGCAACAACTTCCTGTCCCAGAGAAGAAATATGCCAGGAATAACCTTTTAATGCTTCTAGAGGCCAGTTGAATCAGCAGTACTTAAATAATAGGTAGGATGAGTTGAAAGGACTTTGCAGACCTCCTAAGCTGTCCAGGGGCCACTTCTCTTCTCGGCACGACTCCTAGGGGGGTTTAGCACTAACCGGGCATGATCAGGGGCAAAGTTCAACTTCCACTTGGAGCTGGAGACAAATAGCTGGGAGCAAAAGGCTTCCAGTTGACTTCTTTAAATAGAATTCACCCTCAGGACTCCAGCGTTTTCTTCCATTTCTTCTTCAGTTAAAAATGGAGATTGCACTCAGTCATGTCCAACTCTCTGCATCCCCATGGACTGTAGGCCACCAGGCTCCTCTGTCCATGGGATTTCCCAGCAAGAATAATGGAGTGGGTTGCCATTCCCTACTTCGGAGGATCTTCCCAATCCAAAGATAAAACTTGCATCTCTTGCATTGGCAGGCAGATTCTTTACCTCTAGTTCCACCTGGGAAGCCCCCAAATGGGGAGGAACCTCTCAAAATCAAACTTCAACTATCTGGCATAAATCACACCATGGCCCACAACTGAATAACATCCCCCTCCCTCATCAGTAAGGATTAAAGTTTCACGTGAACAGGTAACCAGGAGCCAAAGGGGATGAAGACTACTGGTGGTGATCACCTTCTACAGAAAAGGGTACCATGCAGAGGTGATTCTGCATTTCTAAGCTGACCCACCCTCCCTTGGCACAAATGAATCCTAAAGAGAAAATAACTCTTCCCCCTCTCCTTCGCAGATAGATAACTAAAGTTTGCTGCTGTATTTTTTCAGCTTCAGCTGGAACCTGTTAATTTTTGAAGCAGACTGCCCAGAAATACAACCTGGAAAGGAAAGCAATCTCCAGCCTTCTTCTTCTTACTCTTTTTCTTTCGAAACACATCCTGGGGCCCCCAAAACTCATCTTCTGGAAGCCTCCTCCAGACAGCAATAATTGGGCCATTTCATTGGAAAAAGCACTATTTGGCCTCAGCAAATAACATCAAACACACAGGCCAGGATGAAGGAATGTAAGATACACAGTGGATTGAACCAATCTGTGGCTTGCTAGGAATCAGAGGTGTCAGTGTTTGTCACAGTCACCTTAACAGTTGTCACTGCCTCTGTTCTGTAGACTTCACGGAGGCTCCAGGTAAGCCCAGGTGATCACAGGACCAACTCCACCTGCCAGACCACACCATTCACAGCCTGAGGGTCCAGCCCACAGTGTGTTAAACACACACACACACACACACACACACATTTTAAAGCAGACTTGAATTGGAATGCTTACTGGCACACAAAAATCCTGCTTTGGAAAGGAAGGAAGAGGAGAGGGGAGGAGGGAAGGTGGACCTCCCACAGTGAAAACCCTGGTGGCAAGGGTGGTGACCTGAAACCTGTGAGCCACTCAGGACAGAAACTATAAACCATCCCCCCACACCCCCAGCACCCAGGACGATGTCCTGACACAGCGAAAGATGGATAAACACCTGTTCACTGAGCTGCACTGATGTGACATACAAGAAATAATATTTATTATGATATACACAGGTTCCTGAAAACGGATATGTCAAAGAGGAGGAATATTAAAATTATTACCATAAAAATTGATGTGAAGATGACTTTTAAAAACATCATCTTGCTTCTTCTAGCAATAAGAAAATTCAATGTGGAAGTCTTAATAACAGGTTAGTGAGACTGATAAGAGGAAAAAAGAAATAGGAGGACAAGGAAGTTATTATAAATAATCGAACAAGAAGAATCAATTTGAAAATTTGCCAGTAACTATTCTGAAGGAAGTAACTGATATGAAAACACTATTAAATGGTGAGAATGGAGTCTTCTTCCTCTAACCAAACCATGTTGCAGTTTTTAAAATGAGGCAAATAAATAATTCAAAGTCTTTTTAACGGGAAAAGGTAAAGGAGCTGAAAATGTCATATTTAACAGAAATAGGATTTTAATTCAAAACTACACGCCAGTCCCCGAAGTATTTATATGGAATAGCATAAGTCTTGTACATTCTGGATAGAAATGAGTGGCCAGTCCTGCTGTGGCTTGTCGGGAACTTGCCCACGTCCTGCTCAGGGTCACCGTCAGCCCTGATCACTGGCAGAGCCCAGGTGACTGCAACTCCTGGCCACTCTGCTTGCTTGACAGTGTCCTCTCCCAAGCAATACACTTGGTCTTTGTTCCTTTGATTCTAAACATATTTTTCTGACTCTAGACAATGGAGGTGTTTCTTTTCTCCGCAAATTAATAAGAACTTGGAGCTGGTGCTGGAGGAGTCTATAAGCTCAATAGACGGGGAGAAGAGGCCAGGTGGACACCCTGGTGCCTCCTGCAATGGGTGAGGCTGCTGGTCTCTGCTCTGGGCCTTTCTGCATCTCCTAATCACTCCATGCTTCCTCCCTTCCCCCAAAGCCCTTCATCAAGAGCACCTAACTCCCCACGGCAGACCTTCAGCTCCTGTCCATCCCCTCGGGTGTTCATCTTCCTCCAGTGCTGGACACAGGTGTGGCAATAAGAGGGTTGAGGGCCATGAGGACCACATGCCCTGCTGCTCCTGCCCTTCCACCTGCCACCTCTGCCCACACTCAGAGTCCAGGTGCAGCCACCTGCCAGCAGACCCTCCCACTGCTGCTTCTTTCCCTGTTCTCTCGCCACCTTTGTACCAAAACCCATGGTGTCCTGAGTTTCCGTCTTGACTGGCTCAAGTGCCATCCTGAGGAAGCCATCTCCTGAGTGTCTGACGCTGAAGGGGGTCACCTCCTGGGCTGTGCTCCCAGGGGGCCTGTGCAGACCTCTGCATGTACCCACTATGTCTCGAATGTCCCCCAACATTTTAAGTTCCCAGAGGCATCAGCTCCATCCTAGGTATTCCTGTATCTTCAGGAGCCCAACAGAAAAGGTCCTGAGATGAACACACAGGACCAGAATTCCCAGTGAGTCCAAATGAGGTGGAACTCCCATTCTGACGCATCTCTGACAGCGGCCTGACCAAGGAAACCTAGATGATATGAAGTATGTTGACATGTCCTCACATGAGAAATCCAGAGAATTCTCCATGGCTGTCTACACTAATCAGCATGCCCTCATCTCTATGGGGCAGAAACAAAGAATGTTCACAGAGAGCCCATAGATGTCTACTTTCCTAGTTCTTTGAGCCCACGCATAATCCATTTAGCAATCATCTTCCTCATCACAGGTGCCATCTCTCAGCCACCAATAAAGAAGACTTTGTCAATCAAGGTCCCAACAGAACACAGGAAACAGTCAAATCGGGTGATGAAGGCCTACATCCAGGGCTACAGTCTGGGTTCAAAAAAGGTACAAAGGACGGCAGAGCAGCAAGGCGCGATCAACAGAGGAGAGAAACCTGCACCCAACTTCTGTCCAGCCCCACCCTCCTCATCTCTTGCCAGCACCTCTCCATGGCCACCTAACCCAGGAGAACAAGAGCAGAAAAGCACCTTAATGCAGTCCACGCAGACCAGTGAGGGCAGAGCAAAGGATAGCCCATGGGAGCGAGCCAGGTAACTGCACCAGCAGCACTGAGTTTTTTTTAGTTATCACAGACACTGTTCCCCTGATGTTCTGTGTATGTCAGTTTCAGCAATTGGCAGTTTGCTCATGTTCATGACATGCCCATATGTGTGTATCCGGGTCAGTGTCCTGACAACTGGTCACACGTAACAACATCCTGGACCTCTGAATCCAAACTCCAGCACCCCAACAACTGTGGCTTTTCAAAGCTGGTAACCATCCATATAAAGTCTCAGAGCTTAATTCATCGGAATTCTTCTTTCTTTCTCTCTTTTTTTTTTTTTTTTTTGGCTTGTGCTGGGTCTTTGTTGCTACACTCGGGCTTTCTCTAGTTGTGGTAAACAAGAGCTACTCTCTAGTTGCAATGCACAGGCCTCTCATTGCAGTGGCTTCTCTGGCTGGGGAGCACAGGCTCTAGAGTGCGAGGGTTTCAGTAGGTGTAGCTTGCAGGCTCCAGAGCACAGGTTCAAGAGTTGTGTGGCACGGGCTTAGTTGCTGTGTGGCATGTGGGATCTTCCCAGACCAGGCATCAAACTGGTCACCCTTGCAATGCAGAGTGGATTCTTAACCACTGGAACACTAGGGAAGCCCTGAACTCATCTTGACAATAGAATTCTCAACAGAGGGACTGAGGATCTCCGTAGTGAGACTTAAAGTCGGTCCTTGGGTTGAACTGGAGAACACAGGTGTGATGGAGCATCTCCAACAGAAGAGATGTAACTGAGTTCGAGAAATTATTCTTTCATTGACAGATGAGATTCCAAAGCCTGGGGGCTGATGAGTGTGCACAGATCACCAATGGCCTCTGGGACCTTCTCAAACGACTTCCCATTCCAGGACTTGGAAAACAACGAGGAAAGGATGTACAGTAATCGGATGACCTGAAATTAGTTTAAAAAGACAAGGCTTTCAGGTCGAATGATGGGGGTGGGTGAGGGACATCTCCTCACCCTGGGAATAATGACCACCGTCCAGCATTTCGGAATAGCAGCTGTGCATGGGGTGCCAGCCAGTCCCTCGTATGTCCATCACAGAGCTTTCCAGCTGGCTCATTGTGCTGATGGCAAAGCATGTGGACGGGTGGAGGATCCATCCATCTCAGTCCATCTGATCGCGAAGGTTTCAACAAGAAGGAGGGGGGCCTCCTTTTTGTCCACAGAGGTGAGGAGGAGGCGAGCAGTGTTTTGAAAGCAATTCTGTCTCCTGTGCCGGCCCTCCAGGGCCACCACAGCTAAGGCTCTGATGAAAGCCCAGAGCATCACAAGTCTTACCAAGAAAGCCTTTTGATCTCCTGAGTCTTGATCTCAGAGGGATCATACAACTGTGACAGAAGATGTCAGACACTTCCCTATTCCACCACAGTGAAGAGGACAGCACACAAGTTTAATTGGAAATTCTGAAATGGAGCTCGAGGTATTGACCAGCCAGGCAGAGCCCTCCCGACAGGAGGAGGCAGAGCAGGAAGGTGGCCCCAATGCCCAGACCCTGCTGATCTGTGCCCCAGCTCAGCTCAGTAGCCAGGACTCATCCTCCTATTGATTCCCCATCTCGGAGCCTCTGTCTCGGGGCCCTTTTCCTGGAACAGACAATAGCAGTCTCCTTTGACCTCTGATAAGCTGGCTGCCAAGTCAAGCCTACAGATTAAATGGCCAAGAGACAAAGGAGAGGGAGGGAGAAACACAAACGGCCCCTTAAAATCAAAATGAAAACTAAGTATTTATATTTGGCTTTAAGCTTAAAAAAATGGAAGTGAGTGTGAGGCTCCCTCCATGCAGGACGCACAGATCCCAAATGGTCTAAGGGCTTCACAGAGTCCACTAACTGCACTGACGAAACGCTGTGGAAACCTATTCTAGACCTGAAGGGGCGGGGTGGTCGGGGAGTGGTCGGGGAGAGGGCAAGGGCAACGGAAGTCAATTACTTCTGGGCAAACTGCCCAATAAGCTTCAAGTATAAATACAAGCAAAAATAGATGCACAAGCATTTTATCTTTCCAATCAGACTTTCCCAACTACACGTCCTGCTTTCTGTGAGAGGCTGCACAAGGCACAGTTGTCTTTCAAACAGGCCCACATGTTTGCACAGGAAGGTCCATTTCTTAAGAAAGACACACAAAAAAATGGTACAGATGAACCTATTTACAAAGCAAAGATGGAGACACAGATGTAGAGAAGAAACCTATGGGCATCAAGGGAAAGAGGGGGTGGGATGAATTGGGAACTTGGGATTGACACATTTGATGGTGGTTTAGTCACTAAGCCCTGTCTGACTCTCGTGACCCCACGGACTGTAGTCCAGCAGGCTTCTCTGTACATGGGATTTCCCAGGCAAGAATACTGGAGTGGGTTACCATTTCCTCCTCCAATACACTATTGATACTATGTATAAAATAGATAATTAGTGAGAACCTACTGTATAGCTCAGCAAACTCAACTCAGTGCTCTGTGGTGACCTGAATGGCAAGGAAATTCAAAAAAATAGGGGATATGTCCATACATATATAGCTGATTCACTGTGGTATACAGCAGAAACTAACACAACATTGTAAAGCCAATCTACTCCACCAGTAAAAATTAATTTACAAAAAGGAAAGCCACAAGCATACAGCTTCACAGATCTCTGTGTTAGTACACATGAAATGTTACCTCTCTACTATCTGTTTAAAATTAAACAAGAAACATCCCCTAATAAATGTGTCGGTGCAGTGGAGACAAATTACTAGAATGGCAGACTTTGAGCCCTGGCATTAACAGGGGGTGTTATATTGAAAATGTATTTATCCCAAGGCAAGATGATCTAACAACTCATCTGAAGAGAGCTTTTCTGGCTATGTGGTCCCACCGACAGCACAGAGGGGAGATGGGTGCCTATTTTGGGGTGACAGGGAGGTTAACTGAGATGGGAGCATGCCCAGAAGGGGCTGGCCCGTCGCGAGCATGACAAAAGGGTCTGCTCTTGTTCATAAAGCAGTTGTTGGAAATCTCCTGGCGGCCGCAGCTCAAGAGCACAGAGTTCCCTGGTCAGAGTTGTTCCTCAGACGCACAGATGCCCTTCTTCCGCTGTAAAAGCCCCTGAAGCCGGCCTGTCCCGTCACAGTGCAGGGAGGGGGAGATCAGCAGGTTTGCATGCACTTTAGTGAAACACAGCCAGGGGTCCAATACAGGACTCTCTGGAGTGGGCAGCATATGTGCTCCTAGACATGGGGTCAGTTTCACTCAGACTCGCAGCTGAAAGTCAGCTTTCAGAAGGAGGTTACAGGAAGAAATTGAAGATGGAGAGTCACAGAGGATATTAAGAACACATCGTCTCAAGTACTCTAGCAACAAAAGCAAAGAATTGGAAATAACAGTAAGAAATAGTTTAAAATAGGCTTTAAAGTCCATAATATGCAATACCGTTCATCCACTTGAAGCCATGCTGATGACAAATTCTTACCAAGAGATTGCTAAATAATTATAGCAAATTACAAACCATGTCTAAGCATCTGCTTTGATTTTATGAGATGTCACATGAAGTGATAAGAGTTAGGGTAAGGAAACATAGAGATAGTAGGAATAGTCATTGCTCAGGAATGCAATTACAATTGATTTGTATTCTGTATTTACAGATTTCAGTCTCTTTTTATGTTTTCTGGGATGGACATAGGTTATTTTTGTAGCCAGGAAAATAAGTTATTGAAGTTGTTTTTAATTATCACAAAAAAACCCAAGACACATTTCTTTCCATAACCAAGAATCAGCTTCACTGGACAGGGCAATCTGGATTCAACTCTGAATCTTGAGTAAATATGAACAAAAAGGGTTTTGTAAAACGAGGAAACAGAGTCACAGATGAGTTCAGTTGGGGCCCATTAGTAACGGAACCTGTGTCATTAGGGTCAGAACTAAGAAAATGACGGGGCCTGGGCACCCCCTCACCTGCCATTCCCAGCCTTGGACCCACACACCCATCCTCTGCGGAAGGAGCAGGTCTCACATTTTCTCTTGCCTTTCGCTGTCGAAACCTGTTCTCAGAAAAATTGATTTAATATGTGTCCATGGTGATCTTTAAAACCCCAGCATTCTCACAGACTCTAAGGCCTGACAAGCCCTAGAGCCTTCAACACTGACTGTATTTGGGGTCAGGGCCACTTGGTGTCCAGATTTTCAAATCAGAGATGATTTCTGGAAACATTCTAACTTCAGCAGCTTTGCTTCCCCTTGATACATGGTGTAAAAGTAGCCTGGAAGAAACTTTTTCCCTGGGCTAGAAGGTGACTTGCCAGCTCCAGAAATCTGAGTAGCAAGAGTGGAGAGGTGGGGACCATTTGGAGCAACGGCCCAACACCCACCAGGTTGGTTCCCAGCCAACAGGCTTTGTGACCAACAGCTGATAGAAGAGGAAGATCCTAAAACAGGTGTAAAAATCACTTCACCTTCATGGATACAATTTAAGGAGCAAACAATAACTGATCATGGTTTAATTATTTTTTTAATCTTTTTAAGACTTCATTTAAGCTCATCAACATGACAGTAGGCTAGTTCTGATGTTATCAGATGACAGTCAAATCTGGGGCACCAGATAGTGTGTAGTGTGTTAGTCACTCAGTCATGTCCAACTCTTAGCGACCCCATGGACTGTAGCCCACCAGGCTCTTCTGTCCATGGAATTCTCCAGGCAAGAATACTGGAGTGGGTTGCCATTCCCTTTTCCAGGGGATCTTCCCAGGGATCCCACCTAGGGATCGAACCTGGGTCTCCCACATTGCAGGTAGATTCCTTATTGTCTGAGCCACCAGGGAAGCCCAGGGCACCAGATGTGAAATTAGCTCAGTCGTGTCTAACTCTTTGCAACCCCATGGACTACACAGTCCATGGAATTCTCCAGGCCAGAATACTGGAGTGGGTAGCTATTCCCTTCTCCAGGGGATTTTCCCAACCCAGGGATCAAACCAGGGTCTCCTGCACTGCAGGTGGATTCTTTACCAGCTGAGCCACAAGGGAAGCCCAAGAATATTGGAGTGAGTGGCCTATCCCTTTCCCAGGAGATCTTCCTGACCCAGGAATTGAACTGGGGTCTCCTGCATTGCAGGCAGATTCTTTACCAACTGAGCTATTAGGGAAGCTGGGTATCAGGGCACCAGATATTCTTGCACAAAATTCTCCCTTTTCAAATGCTGGGCAGATGCCCCCAAGATGACTTCCTCTTTCATATCAAATCTCTTTCCTCCACATATTAAACTACCTTAAACAAAACTTTAAAAGGTTTACATCTTCAGCACTATAGTGGGCTAAATAAGACGATTCTCTAACTATAAGTATCCTGAAGGTAAATAATACATCTTTTTTTGTTGTTGTTCAAACCCATACACTTAGCCCCTGGCACAGAACCTAGTGTACCACAAATACTCAATAAATAGATATTAAGTGACAGAATGTTGCAGGTACAGCAGTTTAAGTCTAGTGAATTCTGTGATTCCAAATTGATGGCTTTCCACTATTTTCCAGGGGCGTCAGTGAGTAAGAGGCGTCCCTGGTGGCTCAGATGGTAAAGAATCTGCCTGCAATGAGGGTGACGTGCATTCGATCCCTGGGTTGGGAAGATTCCCTGGAGAAGGAAATAGCAAGTTACTCTAGTATTCTTGCCTGGGAAATCCCATGGATAGGGGAGCCGGGTGGGCTATAGTCCATGGGGTCACAAAAGAATCAGACACGACTGAGTGATTTTCACTCACTGAGTGAGCAAAGCAACTTCCTTCTCTTAAAGACCTAGTGGCAAAATGCAAGAGCCTCACACAGTGGCAGGAGCCAGGAGGTGACAGCACTGTCCCAGAAGCTCTCCAAAATCAGGTGACTTCCCAGAAGCCCTGCCCATCACCGTCTGAAAACAGATGCCACCACCCACAGCCCACAGGCACCCCAACGTTCCTACCGAACTCCGGCTGTATTTTTGCTTCTCCTAACAAAATGAAGACATTCCTTCTCGATTTTTCAGTACAAACTTTAAACAGGAAAGAGAAACAGGAGCTAGATGAGGACCAATCATTCTCTATAAATTATAGAATATCTGTAAATACTGCCTGGAATCATTGTCCAGTTCTCATAAATGCAACTCTCCTTTGTAAACATTTGTCTGCAAATTTAGAAGCACTTAATAAAACATCACATGAAGCCCACAGGGCTGGCTTGAGAGGGAGCCATCTCAGGAGCCCCGTCAGCTCTTCCTAGGAACCTGAGAGTCACCCACCGGACAGGGATCCAAGGCCCATCAGTGAACTGGTGCACGTTCAGGGGTGGAGACCAGGAGTCTGTGGTCCCTACACACCACTCTTGCTCAGCTCTCCACGGAGAAGACTTCCAGTTCATGCTGGGGGCATGCTCGTCCCCTCTGATGGAGCATCTCTCTGTGGTCACGTTGAAATGGCTGTACAGCAGAGACTCAAAGAGGGAGAGCCACAGTCCACTTCCACGTGTGGCTCACAGTGAAAGGATGAACCTACTGAGCCCCAGTAGTCTAGACACTGGCCTTCTTCCCTTTCTCCTGAGGTCCAGCGAGAAAGAAGTAATATTCCCCTTTCTTGCCAAATGGGAGATCCAAGCTACTTACAGAGAGAATGCCCTGGCTCTGTGCTCTGGAATCACTGGTGTTTGAACTACGTGGTTTTCATCTTTAAAATGAGGAAATTGATACCCAGTGAGGCCAAGACACTTGCCCCAGATCGGAGCTAAATTAGAAACTAGAACCCAGGTCAAATCCACTCAGTCCCTCCTGACTATCCCACACCCAAGCTCCCCCTGCCATTTCTAAAATTAACTCAATATGTGGTCAAATATATATTTTTGAACAATATGGAATATATTTCTGAACAATATGGAAAACCTAACAAACTCATAAAATGCTGGTGAAAATTATTTCATTCATACCAAGTGAGAATCAAATGGCAGTGGGAAAGAAATGGGCATATCCTGCCATGTGGTTAATAAAAGCTAATAACCTCGACGTGAACCCCTGTTCACAGGATTCCTGGATCCCAAGTTAGGACGTCAACCAGTTTGGAAGATTTGGTCCAAACAGCCCTGAAATCCCCTAGCTGCAGATCAGAGGCAAGATAGGATGAACCGGCCTCCTTTTCCTGCACTGATTTCTCTACGACTTCCAAAAATAATACTCTGGCCCAGCTGTTCAGTAAGGCCCTCAGTTTATTTGTAGTGAGTTGGAATAGGAGACCATAAATTAAACTCAGATGCTGTGAGGGAGAAATGTCAATCCTTCCAAACCCAACACTGAAAAGCCTTTCTTGTTTTCAAGTGGAATGAAAGAACGTCAGGCAATGAAGCTTTGACCCGACACTCCCCCAAGTCTGAAGATGAAGGGCCAGAAGAAAGGACTTGTCCTAAGCCAGCAAGCCATCTCATCCTTGTTTTAATCCCGAGGTACCTGAAGACATATAGAAATTAAAACAAGGGCAAAGCACAGACGTCTTCCGACCTAGGAATATTCATCTGCCAGGAAACAGGATTCCCGAACATCTAATAATATCTAATACCTTCTTTCTGAAAGGTAAACAGAGATGGTCACACTGTAAGAACAGACTTAACATATTTACATGAAAATTAATGACTGTGTTGTTGCCATAGTTACTATGACATCCCCTCTGCATTCAACAATCTTACACACACATCTAGTTATCTTGCTAGTATTTCTGCAGGTCATCTTTTTGGAAGATAAAGTGGGCATATTTTGAATTTCAATAGTTAATACCATGTGTGTGCTGCATGCTAAGTCCCTTCAGTCGTGTCCCACTCTTTACAATGCTACGGACTGTAGCCAGCCAGGCTCCTCTGTCCATGGGATTTCCCAGGCACGAAAACCGAAGTGGGTTGCCATACCTCCTCCAGGGGATCTTCCTGACCCAGGGATTGAACCCAGGTCTCCTGCATTGCAGGCATATGTCTTACTGTTTGAGCCACCGGGGCAACCCAGTTAATACCATACTTTCCTCAAGAAAAAAAAAGGGAAAGCCCATGCTCCATCTAGGAGCTCCTTGTTAAATGCACCCTCAACACTTCCAAATCGGTCTGTTGTCTTTGCCATTTATGTTTCAACAGGTGAGGTGTGGGGTCTTCTTATCATTTTAATTACATTTTTATCATGAATGGGTTTGGCTTTATTTTTGTATGACTAATTGGTAACTTGCACTTCTTTTTTGTAAGTTATTGATAAATATTTTCCATTTTTCTTGGAGGCTCTCTCTTTTATTGCAGCCAAATTATCACATCCTCTAACAAACCATGGAGAGCAAACCTTTGTTCATTATATACATTACAAATGTTTTCTCCCCAGAGATATTTGGCCTTTATATAGCTTTATGAAGTTTTTCATCATAAAAATTCTTTAATTATTTTATATTAAGAAAATTAAGAGTATTTTTAATTGGATCAATATAAAGCTTTTAATTGGTGTTGTTCAGTCACTAAGTCATGTCCGACTCTTTGAGGCCCCATGGACTGCAGCACGCCAGGCTCCTTTGTCCTCCACTATGTCCCACAGTTTACTCAAACCATATCCATCAAGTCAGTGATGCCATCCAACCATCTCATCCTCTGTCACCCCCTTTTCCTCCTGCCCTCAATCTTTCTCAGCATCAGAGTCTTTTCCAATGAGTCAGCTCTTCACATCAGGTGGCCAAAGCATTGGAGCTTCAATTTTAGCATCAGTCCTTCCAATGAATGTTCATGGCTGATTTCCTTTAGGATTGACTGGTTTGATCTCCTTGCTGTCCAAGGGATGCTCAAGAGTCTTCTCCTAGACATAGATAACATGGGAAATTGAAGCCCCAGTACCTGCACCATTTTTCCTCACTGATCTGAACAGGAAATTGCATCTTTCTCAGCAGAGAAGATTAAAGGTTTGGACTCAGAGGAGAGTATCCATAATTATTCAAAAAGAATGAGGTTTTTAATTGAATACATCCAATGTCCTAAGTCCACAATCATTTGATTGTTTTGTTGAAAAGAAAAGCCTAAGTAAACCAAAAATGCATGTTGGATTTATGACTTGGAGTCACAGAACTGCTCTGAATTCAATCACTCTGTCACAGAAAATGCTGGGTCCCCCATGCTCTCACCTTCCCTTCTGTAAGAGGAGGCTCTCAGGATCTGTCCTGGAGGAGCCCCAGGAAGAAAATACTAGAATATGGGCAGACAAGCTCATTGGTGAGTATAAGTTGCCAAAATCACAAGAAACAGATTTCAGGACACCTGGCATGCAGTTCTTTCAGCTTTTCAAAGCACTGGATAAGAATACATGAAGTTTAGTAACTAATTTATTGCCATGGATCTGAGACCCTAACCCCTAGCTTCACTTCCCAACCTCTTGCTGAACCCCTTCCATACACCAGACTCCCCTAGGAAAAGGGAACTTTGGATCATCCAAGATAACATTTCATCTTGGAAGAACTTTAAATGGTAAAGTTTTTCCTTTTACTGAACCAAAATTCTTTGGCCTTCTTCCAACCACCTGCTCCTAACTCTTTCTCACGTTCGTGCCTCCAAAGGCAACGTACATGGTATCTTGGTTATGAAGCCTTCAGAAGTCTGGAGACAATGCTCACTGTCTTCCCCATGGCAAGCTCTCTCTCCTTTCCCAGACGGCTCCTGACCTGCCAAGGTCCCAGAGATATTCCTTTCATGGGAACCACAAGTCTGAAGTCTATTAGCACAGAAATGCCACTTGCCAGCATTTGGAAGAACAGCTTGACTAAGAATGACACCCGTACAGTAGACAGCAGGGTCAGGAAACAGAAAAAGACATGAGATTCGGACCCCAGGGCTTGCCATGATTGAGGAAGTGCCAATAAATCACCCACTTTCTTTAATCAAGATTTGGTTTGTTTCCAGAATTTGCAACCAAAAAATAAAGCTCTGAGCCAACACACTGCAAATCAAAACGGACTCACATCCCCTGTTGGAGAATCAGTGTCTGGGGAGAAGGAAGCCAGAGATCAGAGTTCCTCCTCGAGCCAGTGGGCCAGACAGACATCAAGCTCTTCAGACTGATAAGATGATGTCCCATCTGTAAAATGCTTCCAGGGACAGATAACAAAGCGCGACTCAGCGGTTCGTTCCAGCTCTTAGCGACTTCATGGTCACACACTCCCACACTTTAGCCACCACTTGGCAAATCTCTCCAGCCCGGTGTATCTCAGTCTCCTCAGCTTCTCAGAAGCCGAGGAAGCCCTACGGGGTGAGGTTTGAACAAAATGTACATGACTGTCCGCACAGGGCTCAGGTCTCCCCCGCAGGATCCCACAGAACTCAGAAGGCAGCCTGCCCAAGCTGGGGAATGGTTCACTGAAGGCCGGTGCTTCCTGAGGTTTGACTGTAAAGGTCCCTAACTGCATAAAAACCATCTTATAAGATATGAGCAAAATTATGTTGGACAACAAGGAGCAACGCATTTAGACTGATCCTCCCTCCAGCCTAGACTTGGGGCCTAATGGACCACACGTGATCCCACACCACAGACCCATGGGGCCCTTCTCGAAAGCAGCAAGAGCCGGGTTATGTGAAAAGTTCAGGCCTCATTTTTCAGCACAAGGATGAAAAGTCAGCCACGAATACACTTCTAAAATGCCTTTTGATCATCCTGCCTACGCATCTCTCAAAAATGCTGCTTTAGGCCAAAACTCACATGGCACTGTGCTTACCCACAGGCCGTCCCCTGACTGCTCAGCCTCCCCAGCTCTCCCCCTGCAGCCAGCGTACAGACAGGGTACCACAGAGGACAGCGAACAGGCAGGGCTCAGACGTCGTGAGGCTTGGGTCCTCCCCAGCATAGCCTGTGGGTCCTTTGTTTCTCTGAGTCTCCCTGGGGTTTGCACAGAGCTGTTCTGACCATCGGGTTCAGACTTGGACATCAAGGTCATGCTTGTTTATTCATTTTGGCTCCTGACCCAGTGCCCGGCAGAACACAGGCACCAAAAGTTGCTGATGGAGCTAACACAGCATCCTAGAAACACGCTTTGGGTGGCACTGAGCTTCCCTTGAGCCTGCGCTTCTGGAACACAGCCCTCATGAGGGAAGGCCCCCACCCCACCCCCCAGAAAGCACTGAGCCCTGTTCACCCTCTGGATTCAGGGGGTCAGAAACAGATCCAGGTCGCACATGCAGTCAAAATTTCATCCTTTCACAATATATATGGTATACCTATCATGGTAGAATGTCTGTATACAGGACACCTCCCTATATTTGCTTCATTTGAGCTATTCAATCTAAACCAATCCACAGGTGTGCAATGAAAAATGTAAATGCTTAGTTATTTTTCCCAACAGTGCACAAGATAACCTCTGGTGGTAGGATGTCTGCTATTAACAGCTTTGCTCACTTCCTGGAAGGACGGTTTAATACCTAACTGCTATGGTGCCGGGGCTGAAAGTCACATTTAAACACATGTACAAATAGATGTCAAAACTAATGTTATTAAAATAGCAATATCATCAAAATAAAAGAAAGAAGGAAAGAAAGAAAGTCTCCCCGTTTCATCTTCCAGAGAAAGCTCAGTTCACAAAAGCCGCCTCCCGCCTTCACCCAGTGAGATTCAGGGTCCCCCTTGTTTACCTTGCACAAGCATGCTCCACCTTCCCATTCTTTGTGGGAAGGTGAACTGATTGTCCCCAGTGACCAATCAAGACGAAATACCTACTGACATGACTTAACCAAACTGTAGTCAGACACTGCCCTCCATGGGGCCCAGGACCTGACACGGGGAGTGGGACAGTCCTCCCCAAGGGGCTCTAGAGAGCAGACTGCCCTCAGGGAAAACCACTGGGCTGTCCTGTTAAGCCCTGCACCCCCGTTACTTGTTTACCCCTCCCCCCACCCCATGAAAGTGAAGCCCTATCTTCCCAACCTCTGAGATGCTGGTGGGTCTTAGAGCCAGAGCATCCGCCCTTCTCCCATGGTCCTTGGGATAAAGTCTCTCCTTGTTGAAATCCAAACTGGGTTTTGTATTTCACTAAGGAAACTACTCAAATATTAGCCAACAGGTTAGCTCCTTAGGCGTAGTATGTGGTGGGGCAGGTCCGCCCAGCCACCCACTCCCTCCCGAGGCCCAAGGTGGACAGAACCCAGGAGGTGTCTGGGAGGTGTCCTACCATCCTTGCCGTTCCCGACTGCTAGGCCCTCAGGCAGAATTTCTCAACCTCATTCTCTTTCAGTACATATCACACCACTCCCGGGGCTCTTGTGAAGTATTTGTGTGGTTCAACAACTCCAGCAAAGCCAAGTCCTTGACAATCTTGTGCAGGTACCATGGAGACACCTACATGCATGTCAGAGATGCGCTGAGTAACCAGACACCATCCAGGTTGATAAGCTTCTTCCAAAAGCATAGAAGGAGTCATCGCACATGTCTGGTTGCATCACAGCCTTAAAATACCACCTGAAGATGTTTGGGTTGAAGGAGATTCTATCACTAACATGATGCTTCCCACACACACGAAGTCTAAACCCCTCCACCTGCACTCGAGGTCCCCAAATCTCCTCTCAATCTACTTTCCAAGTTCATATGCAACCCTAGTTGTGTTACTACAGGTCTCTTTGCAGTTACCCAGAGTCATGTGCCGAGGATCTTCCTAAAGCTATCAGAGAACATGCAATCTTATGAGGGATCACTCAAGCCACAGACACCCAAGTCCAAGGCCAGAAGCCTTTGTGAGAAACACGGATACACGGTTCAGCATCCCTCAGAATGCCACCTGTTCCTAAGTGACCTCCCCTCTCTCTGTGCAGGTCACAGTCAGAGATCCTCAAAGAGGGGACAGCTTCAGGTCAGGCGGTCCCCAGCCCATCCCTTCAGGATCATCTCCCCAGCCCCTGCTCTGCTCTGCGCACCTCTGTCTCATTCTGTTGCTAGTCTGTGGACCACTCGGGACTGAATCATGATTTCGGTCCTCAGGGCCAAGGAACTGGTTTCATTCAGAAGGAATAGGCAGAAAACAAACCCCAGAGGGTCTTTTCAAGAAGTAACCACAGAGTCAACTCCAGGATGAAGGTCCCTGGGCCTGCCTTCCTTTTCACCCTGAACCCTCCCAGACACCAAGGGAAGCAAGGCTCCATCTCTGATTTCTCCAGCCCCAGGGCTCCACCCTTGACCCTCAGGTACAGAGCTCCCCAGCTTACTCGATTTTGTCTTTTTATTGTTTGTTTAGATGCGCCTTGCCTTCCTCCCAAAAGGGTGCAAAGGAGCCTCTATAAGTACACTTGCAACATTAGAAACAACAAAGGCTAGAAATCAGAAAGAAGATGCTGCAAGGTCCAATGTACATAAAGCATTATGCAAAGGGGAGACTGTTGAGAGAAAAAAAAAAAAACACACACATCAAGACAGAAATATGTTGTGCTGCTGAAGCCATCTGGAATTGGAAAAACATGCTATAGCAACACTCTGGAAAGAAAAAAGCATTTTAGTTAATCTGCAGTTACCCACCCATGCAATATGAAATGCTATCAAGTTATGACTTCATGTGTTGAATGAAGGCTCAGTTTCTGATTAAAGCGTTTAATTATTCCTCACAAATTCCAAAAGAAAAAAATGAAATGACTAAATGGCCTATTGATATTGAAAAAACTAAGTTAAATTGGGAGTAAAATGGCTTTATTCTAAAACTCACTATTAAAATGAATTTTCATAGAAGAACTGGAAATATTAAACACATGGTTAAAATGTATTTCATAAAACTTAATCTTTCTAAATACATGGCACAAAAATATATCAGAACATTGTTTCAAATTAACTAAGACAAGTTTTATTGAATCCTGGTAAGCGACAGACAACTCAAACCTTTTGCTTACAAAACTGAGAAAATAAACTGAACCTCTTGCATCATGGCAACCCCAGCTCTTCAGATTATCCACCACCAAGTTGAAAGCCAAGTCATATTTTAGACCTAAAAACACTCTGCCCAATGAAAAGACATTTTTATGCTGAACTTTTATAGTTGGAGAGGGTAAGTCTATCTAAATTTATGTGGTCTCAGGAGATATATTTTCTCAACAATTTTACAAAGACTTGATTAAATGAGCTCCCTTGGGTGAAATATGCATAATTTATCTAGAAAACCAATAGACAGTCATTTAATAACAATTAATATGTTATTTTCCAGTTTCTTAAAACAGACCTAATGATGTGTCAATGTAGACCTAGCAACGGCAACATCATACTCCTCAGAGCCAGAGGCTGCTCATGGGGGAGCAGGAAAACGTGGGAAATCTCGCTCAACTCTGCTGTAGATCTAGAACTGCTCTAAGGAAGAAAGTCTACAGAACTGAAAAATAAACAGAATAAATGTTTATTTAATACCCTAAAAAATATAGTCACTGTCTGTAATCATTGCCATCTTCCAACATTTATTATAACAGATTTTAAAAGAATTATGAAAGTGAAAAATGATTAATGCCCAGAGTACGATGATGCCTTCAATATCAGGCCATGTCCTATTTGGTGGTATGTGATTCTAGAAACTTCTAGGGGTGTGAGGGCTCCCATGAGAGCCAAGTTCCTCTGAGCCCCAGAGACACTGGAGGAAGCTCTATAGAAAAACTTCCAAAAGGTGGCTTCCAGAAGGCGTGAAAACACACTTCCATAACACTTGGCTGATTTCTTCCTTGGGTGTGAATGAATAAAACTTGCAGACTTCTTTTCCAACCCCATGGTACTGAGTCAGAAATTATTTTCTGTGTGGAAGCAGAACACAATACCTAACATGGAAGGAGATCTGGTCAAATCATAAGGAGATCTTCAGATGGGAAAACCTTCAGAATTCAAGAGGAGACAGATGCTGATCAGCTAAGGGGACCTAAAGGCTCAGCCTGGTTGAAGTTAGATGAATCATGATTGTATTAAGCACTTAAGAAAAAAGCTGGCATTACCATCTAAGGGACCATAAAACATTCCTTCAGTCTACAGGGCTCACAGCACGATCTGTGAAGGCAACACACAGGATTTGTCTGACTGGTTGGTGAGCACACATTTGAGTCCTTGGGAATCCTCCAACAATACAAGTTTTGTTTACAATGCTTTCCCAACATGTCACTCATCACCTACATCGCTAGGTCCTAAAACTCTTTCCAAAGTCTAAGAATCAAGTCTTTCTAGTTGAGACAGAACATTAGCCTTTGAATATTTATTGGTCTATGGGATCCAAACATGGCATCTACTTGAAAGATCCAACTAATGTTTCGAAAAGTTTGGGTGGGAAGAGCTCGTGGGATCAATGGTCTTCTTCTTCAAGTGTCGGTCTTCACAAGGAAGAGCATCACCAGGTCCAAGAAGGACGTGAAGTCAGTGCCTCTGCTTCCAAGAGGCTGAATGCCACCAGGCGAGCCATGCTCAACCCCATACTCTTACCGCCAAGGGATACAGAGCCTGCATTCAAAGACCTTCAGACAGCAGCTTCTCAGCTTTGCCTCCTTTGACTTACAACACTAAGCGTTCTTTTTATTTCCTAGCTGCAAGGCTGAAAGTTTACATTGTCAGCATACATGTAGCAATTTTTATATTTCCTTCAATTCCCATAAACTTCTTGACACATTTCACCCAGCTGACATTTCTTTTTACCTAACCCCGTCCTCTGCTCATTCTACTTGTGTGAATTATTTCTCTGGGCAGTGTGATCACTGCAAATGGGCACACTTGACACAAGGCTTACCCATGTCACCCAGCCACAGGTGACCCCAACCACTCTGGTCCCCAGAGCACAATTTTAACTACTCTCAACCACCCTCTATGGGTTCTGGAGGCAGGCACTGTCCAAGGCTTGTCCTCTTTCACACCTGTTCCCTTTTCATTTGACGGCACAATGGAGGTGCCTAAAGTGAGAACCCCAAGATGTGGAAGCATCATTCGTCTTCAACTGGCCTCAGATGGGAACAAACTCTTCCAAACAGCATTAGAACATCAGAAAAAAATAGTAAGACTCAATCAATTGCACCCAACCTTTGGAACTCGTTCAAAGGCCAGACAATGGTGGAAAGTTTCATAAAAGAAACAATGTAAAAAGAAAAAAAAAAAAATACCATCAAGAAGCAGATTGAAAGGCATGAAAGATGCCTTCAGTTCAGTTCAGTTCAGTCGCTCCGTCATGTCCGGCTCTTTGCGACCCCATGAATCACAGCACACCAGGCCTCCCTGTCCATCACCATCTCCCGGAGTTCACTCAGACTCACGTTCATCGAGTCAGTGATGCCATCCAGCCATCTCATCCTCTGTCGTCCTCTTCTCCTCCTGCCCTCAATCCCTCCCAGCATCAGAGTCTTTTCCAAGGAGTCAACTCTTCGCATGTGGTGGCCAACATACTGGAGTTTCAGCTTTAGCATCATTCCTTCCAAACAAATCCCAGGGCTGATCTCCTTCAGAATGGACTGGTTGGATCTCCTTGCAGTCCAAGGGACTCTTAAGAGTCTTCTCCAACACCACAATTCAAAAGCATCAATTCTTCGGCGCTCAGCCTTCTTCACAGTCCAACTCTCACATCCATTCATGACCACTGGAAAAACCATAGCCTTGACTAGACGGACCTTAGTTGGCAAAGTAATGTCTCTGCTTTTGAATATGCTATCTAGGTTGGTCATGACTTTTCTCCCGAGGAGAAAGCGTCTTTTAATTTCATGGCTGCAGTCACCATCTGCAGTGATTTTGGAGCCCAAAAAAATAAAGTCTGACACTGTTTCCACTGTTTACCCATCTATTTGCCATGAAGTGATGGGACCAGATGCCATGATTTTCATTTTCTGAATGTTGAGCTTTAAGCCAACTTTTTCACTCTCCTCTTTCACTTTCATCAAGAGGCTTTTTAGTTCCTCTTCACTTTCTGCCATAAGGGTGGTGTCATCTGCATATCTGAGGTTATTGATATTTCTCCCGACAATCTTGATTCCAGCTTGTGTTTCTTCCAGTCTAGCGTTTCTCATGATGTACTCTGCATATTCCCTTTTTTTATTGTAAGATCGTTTCTTAAGGATGAATCACTTATACAACTTCAGATTGGGTACACTGTTTCACGTGAGTCTTTAACATAAAGAATGAGTCAGGTGGGGTTAGTTACATGAAGAAGAGACTTAAGCACCCAATTCTTCAGGAAAAATCTGCAGTTCAAGTAAACATCTTAGATATCATTACCGGCGGGGTGGGACCCAGGACAAGAGCCACAAATGCTAGTCTACAGGAGGATGTTTAATTCTTCACCTTGACAACAAACAACGCAAATAAACCTATCCTTGGGGAAGCTGGCATCATGTCACATAGTTATATAACTGCTGTTCTGCCTTGAGAACCTCTAAAGGGAGTGAGGGGGAAGCCTGAACAGTCTGATTTATAACAAACTAAAAAAGATGAAAAGAATAGTTCTTTGGGTGGGTGGGGGAGCAATAGAGCAAATATTAGCATCTGATTACAAACAAAATCAAGTTATTATGACCCACAACTGACAAACCCCTCTTCAGAAGTAATTCAGCAATGTATAGCAAATAGAATAAAATGTGCATATTCTTTGATCAGCTTCTAAACGTCTATCTAAAAAATTATTATGTGGCAGCCTGGATGGGAGGGGAATCTGAGGGAGAATGGATACATGCATACATATGGCTGAGTCCCTTTGCCATTCACCTGAGACCATCACAACACTGTTAATCAGCTATATCCCAGTACAAAATTTAAAAGTTTTAAAAAAGAAAATCAACCTATCATGGCTTAATTTAAAAATCATCAACTGATAACTGTCTTTGCCTACTTATGTTTTAAAGAACTATGTTTGCAACTTTCTCTGCTAAAAGCTAATTTGGCCTCTGTGGGTTACATTAATGATGAAATATGAAGGTAGCAGAGGCACAAAATGAGCCAAGGACAAGAATGTGGTTCTCGACATCAGTGCAGCATTTAAACCCGAGTATTACTGGACCCAGCTCTCCATCACAGACACACTGAGGCTGCCCCCTGTCCTGCCAGCTCCAGATCACTCTGGGGAGTAAATGGAACAGGTGACTGTGTTAAACAGCTTTCCTTCCCTTAGCTTAAAAGATATGAAACTATTCATCACTGAGTTTCTAACAGCAAATAAACAACTGTATGAATGTGAAAGCAATGAAAAATCAACCATGACCTGAAATTATTAACAAGTTGATACTTCATAAAGTCATAGTGGTTTTGGTAATCAAAATATAGGTTTGGAGGCCAGGTTTGATCCATATTCTTATTTGGAATTGCTGATAGATGACTCTTAAGATTGCCTTGGACCAGTCAATTCTAAAGGAAATCAACCCTGAATATTCATTGGAAGGACTGATGTTGAAGCTCAAGCTCCAATAACTTGGTCACTTGATTTGAAGAGCTGACTCACTGGAAAAGACCCTGATGCTGGGAAAGATTGAAGGCAAAAGGAGAAGGGGGAGACAGAGGATGAGACGGTTAGATAGCATCACTGACTCAATGGACAGGAGTTTGAGCAAACTGCGGTGATAGTGGGGCTTCCCTAGTGGCTCAGAGGTTAAAGCGTCTGCGGTGATAGTGAAGGATGAGAGAGCCTGGCATGGTGCAGTCCACAGAGTCGCAAAGAGTTGCACATGACTAAGTGACTGAACAACAACAATTCCAATGTGTTGACTAAAAGGTATGGTTTTCTAGTCATCCTTTCTAATATTGAAACAAAGTGTGTGTAGAAATATTACTGGAGAATCAGAAAAATATTCCTTAGCCTGGAGCACCTCATTTCTAGAGAGTGTAATTAAGGAAGAGTGTTTCCATGACTTGGCAAAGGCCCATAGCTCCTTATGAACAGGATGGAGACTTGGTCTTTGGACCTTCAGACCAGGCCACTTCCCAAAACACGTGCTGTGCAGATCCCCAAGCATGGCAGTGTGCTCCCACTGAGATGCCAGAGTGGCACCTGCCTGCAGGTGGGCATTGTCCTGGGGCACCAGGAGGAGACAGGACTTGGGTTAGCTCAGATCTATAACCTGTTCCCAGGGCACTCTGCTTCCAACTTCTCAGCTTGCTAAGGTCCTCCATCCATCCTCCTCTCCTGCACCTGTGGCCAAAATTGCTGACTTGGGGGATTCAACCACAACGGAAAACAGATCAATTCGTGTGGTTCCAGGAGAGCTAAAAACATCTTAAAAAATAATATGCACTTCAAGGATGAGGCTCCGGGCAAGCTCTACCATCTCAAGTGGGTTTTTCTTTCTCTGTTCACTGCAAAGCAAGTAAAAGGTATTAATTGTCCTATGGAGGAAATTCACATTTAGGCAAGTTGCAGAGCATTCAGATCAGACCATCATGAATTTTACATTCAAAGATGTAAAAACCCAGAGCTGTAAGATGCTAGACTAAACTTTTTTTTCAGACTTCTGAGATACTCAAGGGAAAAAATTTAACCCGTGAATTCGTTCGTCAATCAATCGGCATTATTTCTTCCGTGTTCACTGTGGGCCACAGCCCTGGCCAGGCAGCTGAAGGGCAATGTTGGGACACATCTTTGCAGTTCAAAAACCTACAAATACCTGTTTACTATCTACTGTGTGTTAGGTAGTAGGTTTAGTTCTGGGGATGGCATGAAATATCACACAGGGTAGCGGAACTTGCAGACACTTTGAAGGGAAGAGAGACATCATGTAACTCAGTACATAAGTCTGTGATTATATAAAGCCAAGTGGCAGGGGAACACAGAGGCGATGGCTCAGCCTGACTAGGAAGAAGGACTAAAGGTGAGCAGATGTCCCCTTGTTTCCAAGGCAAAAACAAGCAATGGCCCAGAGGACCCCCTGCCTATCTGACTTGAGGGGCACCCAGACATTCCTTCAATCAGGCCTTCTTCTGTAGCTTCCTTGGAAGTTGATTGCAACTGCAATTTAAGGAGTAGGTCCTCAGACTTGCCTCAGACAATAATAATGCCTAAATTCTGAGCCTACACCTGACAAGGAGACCCACGTTTTATTAGATATTTACCACAGGCTAGGCACTGCACCAAGAGCTTCACAAGTACTGTCAGCAATGCTCTGAGCTAGGTACTATGACTAACAACTTGGTTTACAAGGGAAATCACTGAAGAACAGAGAGGTTAAGCATTTTGATCAATGTCACACAGCTAGTATGACAGGCCAAGATTGGTATCTAAAACATTCAGACTTTACAACCTGGGCATTTCCCCTGAGACATCAGACACCATCCACTACAAATAAGAGATGGAGGAAGAGAAAGAACTTCTGTGTTCTTTCCTGTGTAAGGAGCTAGCCCTGTGAAGATGTGTGTCTTTTGGCACCAGAGCTCTTCTTGGTGAACCTCCAAGTGCCCAGGGGCATTCTGGTCCCCTAAAAGTAGCCATGACATCTCACCCAGTGTCCATACCCCACAATGTCCCATTCACCCAAAATGGCCATCCCACTCCAGCTGGGTGACAGAAGTGTAACAAGCTGATTGAACAAATCACATAAACACAAGGATGAGAAACTGTTGTCTTATTTTTCCACAAATATCTACACTTTAGATGAAGGAACTTTTGGCTCACACAAACGTGGTGGGAAGAGAGCATAAGTACAGGAGCCCCTCCTAAAGGTGGGCGTCTCTGCAGGGAGTTTTCCTGGCGTCCAGAATCCAGAACCACCACTTGGAGGCTCCACGACCAACAGCTGGGCCAGAGCCAGCTCTGTGTTTCCCCCTCCTTACCCCCTCACCCCCAGACACTCCCACACAGGTTCCTCAGGCTCCTGTCTGTATAAACTGGGGAGCTCGGGCCGCCCCTTTGGAGGTTAGAGAGTCTCCTCTGGGTCACAGTCTGCCCCTCACATGTGGGAGCTGCTGGAACTCCAGCCTATAAGTCGAGGGCGGAGTTCTGCGAAGACAGATCCGCAGGTCTGCAGGCACCTAAGCCACCCTCCCCACAGAAGGCAGAGACCGACATCTGGACATATATTCCCCGTCTCTCCTTCTCACCCCTGTGGCAGAAGCCCCTTCCCCGATCCTCAGCTGAGCTCACACCAGCCCAAACGAAGATGACACTCCCCAGGCTCCCGAGCAGTCAGAGGTGAATGACATTATCAAGGTCAGGCTACTGGGATGTGAACAGCAGGGAATCACGTGACCTCCAGGCTGTGTCCTGGGAGGGTGGAAAGGGGTCCCTCCTGTGCGTCCTCCTTCCGTCCTCAAGCGGGACGTGGACGTGTGACCAGTAACTTGAACCCCGGGAAAGGATGCAACTCCTGCGGCAGAGCAGAGCGCGGACCGCTGTCCTAGACCACCTCCCGGAGCACAGAGAGCATGCGCACTGCATCCCGACAGTTGTGTGAGGCCAAGAAAGTTCATTCATTTCAGCCTCAATACCCTGCTAACCTACATTGACAAGTGGACGTGTCTTTGCTTAGAATGGACTGAAAGGGCCATCTGTCACCTAAAGAAAGCATCTCCTGGCTTCAAGCCCCGTCTGCGCACCTGCTGGGTCGAGGCCACGCCTGGTGGGGAGGTGGGCGTGGCCATAGGGCTTTGGCTGATTGCTGCACTGAGGTTGGACTGTGATGGACAGGAGGAAAGCTCAAGGTCTCTGGACCACAGAGTAGATTGCGGGAGTGGGCAAAGGCTTCCAACAGTGGAAGGCACGTGGCTCAGCACACAGGAAGGATGGACAGAGCCCAAGAGGCCAAGACAGAGACTTGAGGCTCCCTGGCACTGCAGGACACACAAGGTGTGAACACAGGCAATGCTTCTGGAAACTAGGGTGAAAGGGCAAAGACAAACGTAGGTGGACATCTGTGGACGCGATGTGTGATCTGGACAGAACTTCAGTTTGGGGCAGCGGTACCCAGTGTCTCACCAAAAATGTGCAGGGTCAGCAGTGTAGGAAAGCTTGTGCTGAGCACACAGGAGGTGTCTGCAGGGCAAGGAGGGGAGGCCTGGCAATGATGGAGTCAAGTCTAAGGGTAGGGAAGGGGCAGTTCAAAGGGGCAGAATCCTCTGAGTTTGGTCACAGAGTGAATAACTCCCTGTGAGAGCAGTGGAGGCTCAGCATAACCTCCACCACCATCCCTAGTCCCCCATGACTGGTGAAATCGCCACAGAAAACCAGGACTAACCACATGGATACACAGCTTTGTTCTTTTTAATGAAAAGTGTAGAAAACTTGAAACTCATATAAAAAGAAGTTGAATATCCCCTCATCCTGTTGAGCTGTATGTAGTCTCTCAGTCGTGTTCAACTCTTTGTGACCCCATGGACTGTAGCCTGCCAGGCTCCTCTGTCCATGGGATTCTCCAGGCAAGAATACTGGAGTGGGTTGTCATGCCCTCCTCCAGGGGATCTTCCCAACCCAAGGATCGAACCCAGGTCTCCCGTATTGCAACTGGATTTTTTTTTTACTGTCTGAGCCACCAGGAATGCCCAAGAATACTGGAGTGGGTAGCCTATCCTTTCTCCAGGGGATCTCCACAACCCAGGAATCAAACCAGGGTCTCTTGCACTGCAGGCAGATTCTTTGCCACCTGAGCTGGCAAAGGGAAGCCCTATAATATTCTACTTTAATGCAAAAGTATGACCACCAGCAAAGCGGAAAAGAAGAATCCAACAATAGCTTATGAATCAGGAACTAGCACCATCCCACACAATGAAAGAAGGCAGATAAAAATCTGTATATTCTTCAGGAGCCTGGAAAACCATTTTAAAATTGCTAGTATACTTAGTTGTTTTAATCTACCAATAAATAGGAAAATGCATATTTGTATAATTCCTAAATTCCCATTAGATAATTATTGGACAGTTCAAAAATTATGAAATTGCTAAAACTGTATGTCTGATACACTCTTTACACAGACACTTGGCATGTGGTCTTCTCATTTTCTTGATCCTGCCATGTCTGAGTGGGTCTAAAAGGCCATGTGAGGGGCTGGTGAAAATGACAAGCTTCCTCTAGGTTTATCTCTTTACAGCCAAATATTTTTTAAGTGTTTTCCAGTTCAACCTTGTGTCTAGCCTCCATTCAATCAGATATTTGCTTGACCTGATTCCTCATCCTCAAAACAACTGTTTATACCTGCAAATCTTACAAAAGTTAGTTTTACATTCTATGCATCATATCATCATATGTTTCTTCAATCAAGCACTCATTAAATATCTGGCTACACTTATACTATTCTAAGTTCTGGACATTTATGGAAAAATTATAACGTGATATACATGCTGTTACTATGCAACTTCATAAACAACTAACTTGTAGTAGCACGGGATCTAAAAGGGAAAAGGCCATGTAAACACAAATAAAGGAAAAAAATAAGATCACATTAAAGGCTATGAAAATGATGGTACAGCATCAGGAAGACAAAAGTAAACTGTCAGTACAGTTCTAGGGAGAATCTATTATTTAATCAGAATGTGATGCAGATATACAAACTACTAAACAAACTGGCAGAAAAGTCCTGATTATTAGAAATCCTCCTGCCACACACAAACCAACTTTCAATGGAATAATCTGGCTCTAGATTTCGGTACCAAACTGTTTTCATACAAATCCTATCTACCCAGCCCAGGCTCCTGTGACTCATGTCGCCACCTGCTCGTCTGTTAACTTCTGCCTGGACCTCCCTCACGCCTTCCTGCCACTCTCCTCCCAAAGGCAGCAGGATCCCTCCCTCTAGGAGCACCTGCAGTGTGTCAGGCATTACCCAAGATGTGCAGGGCACACTCTCTCACAACTAACCAAGGAAGGAAGTGTTAACATCTCCAATATGCAGAAAGAAGACAAAAACAAACAGGCCAAACCAGCTCTGTGATCAGAGGTGAGATTAGGGAAATCTGAATTGAGGTCTCTAAAATTGTGGAGTCACCAAACCCTCTCCCCAAAGTTATCTCTGATGATGAGCAAGGCACACATGGCCTATAGAGGGACAGACCAGTGACAATCTATGGGGTGGTCACATGGCTCCAGCTTTCACTGCCCGACTAACAAAATCCTCTTGCCTGCCTATGTTTATGAAATATTTTATTTTAGGTTTAAGCTATACATTCCTGATCCTTTTCACTGGCACTCTTGTCCTTGCTGAAAGTAATAAATAGTATCTACCTGTCTAAGCTTCAGAAGGTGTGACAGAAAAAGAAAGCAATTTCAAACTGCCACAGCTCGCTTCATCAGCTGAGACCTCCTCCTCTAAGAGCTACAGTAGAGACAAGGGGGAGACCTTGCTCAGGCTTCACTGGTAATTCTTGGAGTATGTGTAAATGTGGCTGCAAAACGGCACATGCTGCAGGGGAAATACATTGCGCAATAGAGAGGAAATTATATTCAGATACAGCCACATGCATGCATATTCCAAAAGTGACTCCATGGTTTTGTTCACTTTAAGCCAAATATCTTTAAAGGGAATTTTGGAGATTCTCGCTGGATTTATGAGATTATTCAAGTGGAACTTGCCCACAGAGTGCTAACTGGTTGGCTGGTTCTTTTTGTAACTAACAGTCTCCCATGCGGCTCTGGTCACTTCGTTTAGGGGCATCATAAGTTCATGGTGCCCTGTGGCTCTGCCCCTCCTGGGCCAATCCGTTCTTTCCAAGCTAGGCTCTCCTCTCCCCCAAAAATAACGTTAAGTCAGCTCTTCCAGGAAAGACATGAGGAGACTCCAGGCAACAGCAGGCAAGACAGAACGAGTGGTCAGCAGCATGCCAACCAGCTCCCAGCCCTGGAATGGACTCAACCATAGACTTAGAGTTGAGCGGGATGGTGGAGTCAGGCTAAAAGATAATAAACATAAAAATATTTCTAAAGTGCTCAATGGTGACCAGATATTATTATAATTATTAAAGATTGCATAATATAATGGAAGGGTTTATCTAGGTTCTCCTTTGTGTATAGTTTGAGGAAAAATAATCAGAGTGGCTACTCAAGCAGTCACAGACAGTTTTGGAGATCTTCAAAATGTTCATTTACTATTGATGTTGGAAAACCTGTCACTGGATGTCTACTTTGGATGCTAAACAACATATTACATCATACTGTATTATATTACATTATGCTACATTATGGTTTTGTTCTGCTTTAAACACTCAAGAGCCGCCTAACGCCGGCTGAGGACTGAGGACTGATTTCACTTATTGTTTCTCTGTAAATTTCTTTTACAGGACAAGAAAGAACTCTTAAAACATAAGATTAAGCACAATGGTAGTTAATGTTTAGCAACCATCATTAGGGGAAGAGAGGTGGACATCCATCTGCAGAAACATTTCAACATGGATGGTGGAGGGGTGGATAAAAGACAAAGGCCTGAGCTTCTGCAAAGGCTTGGCTTTGAAGACTGCCTCCACCAGTTACAAAAATAGACGACTAAAACGTAAAAATCGATTCTAATGGCAAGCGGATCACTGCACTCTCCATGTCCAGGATATTAGGGAAATCTGAATATTTGATTTAGTAGCACCCTGGGAGCCGGGGAGCCTGAAAACCCTCCAATAACCTTGAAAACATCCACTTCCTGTAGAAGAGAACTGAATGCCTACATCAAGCAACACCCACCGAGCAGCCTCGCGTCCTGCAGTTAAAGTACAAAGACTAGAAGGCGCGCACCAGCCGTCGGAAGTGGGTTGTCTTTCCTCACCAAGCGGTGAGGGGTCAGTGGCGGGAGTCAGTGCTCTGGTCCTCCCTGGAGCTCTGCTCTCATCCAGGCGGTGGGGCGGGTTAGGGGGTGGGGCGGAAGTCTGAGGTCCGAGGTCCCAGTCCTTCCCCTTCCTCCCCGGGGAACCGGGAGCAACGAGAGATAACCTAAGGCCCCACCCAGTGCAAGCAGCCCGCCCCCACACACAGTCACACTCGCACGCCCCAGGTGCAGCCACACACACACACACACACTCGCACACCCCGGGTTCCCCTCCCTGCACCCGGAAGGCGGAGGGAATCCTGAGGATTGGGCTGGAAAGGGAAGGCGGCGAGGCTAGAGCCAGGATGCTGGACCGCGGGCGGCCCGGTCGTCCTCGGCTCCGGGATGCCGCTCTCCCGCCGGGAAGGTCGGGGACCCGTGGGGCGCACGTGCGAGTCCCCGCACCTATCGAGCGTGGCTGGGCCCCAGTGCGCCCCCGGCGGTGACCGCATCGCGGGGCTCAGGGGCGCTGGGAGGAGGCCAGGGGAGGGACGAAGCAGCCCCGAACGATGGCGGGATCCCACCCGCACGACCGTTGTCCCCGCTCTTACAGGCGCCCGGGGGAGCCTATGGTTCTCGCCTCGAGCCTCGGGCTCCAAAGCTGGAAAGTGCGCGGTGCCTGGCCCTCGAGGGCGCAAAGCTAACCCTCCTGCAGAAGGGTTTTGCGGTGTAGACCCCCAAGATGAGTTGGAATGACGCTATCCCACCCCAGAGGCCGCGGACCTCCAGGGGAAGCCGGCGGGCTCTGCAGCTGCCAAGTTCAGCGCGAGGTCGCCGGCCATCAGCGGGTAATCGCTGCTGTCCTGTCGCTCCGCTAGGTGTGCGTCGCAGGTAACTACCGGCAATCCCCAGGAGCTGCCACCCCTCCGAGCCGGGGGCAGGGGCGGGGGGGACAGGGAGGTGGGGCCGGAGGGACGCGCTGGATGGGGCAGAGCCACTCCCCACCTCACTGACTACACGAATCGGCCCCACACCGAAAGCCCCCGCTTAAGCCAGGCGCGGTGTCAGGCCCTGCAGAGACACGCGGTCCCTGGACAGGACGCGACCTGCGAAGCAGCCGCACAGTGTCCCTGATCGATTTCCCAAAGGCTCTATCCTTCCCAAATTCAAGTAAACTGGAGGGGACAGACGCCCATAGGAGCTTCGTGGGAGCCGCGCTCCTCGCCGGCAGAGCGATGGTCAAGGACAAAGATGCCCGCAGAAGGGTCCTGGCCCGGAAACTCGAGTGGCAAAGAGGCCGCGACCGCCTCCTCACTGGCCCCTCCTCCTGCCCAGGGACCAGGCCTGTCGCCTCTCCGCGAGCCTTCTCGGTTTTCCGCGCAGGTTTCTTGTGTGTTAATACTCGGCCACATAATCCCCCCAGGAGCTGGGGTCAGCCCTCAGGAAACCCATCTAAGCCCCCTTCCGATTACGTCCCCATTTAGCACAGGTGTGACCTTGACCCTCCACCTTTGGCAAAATGGACAAAGGTGGCTTTTTCCGCATGGGTCTGGCTCTCCTTGCAAACGCAATTGCTACTTGCTAAGACATGTCCTCTTTTCTAGCTCCAGTGGGAACAGGTGAGGGCTAGGCGCCCAGAGTCACCTTGGCGGGATTCAGTGTGGCACTTCTACTAGAGGAGAAACTGGGCCCCTCTCACTCCAAGCTCGCGCCCCTCGGGTGTCTTTAGACCTGAAGGCCGGTGGCTTTTCACGCCCTACCGGCCGCATAAAAACAGTGAGATCCTTGCCTGGGAATCCGGGAGGCTCCCTCTGTCCTTGCTTAAACCTCGGAGTCCCAGCGCAGTTACAGATCCGTCTGGACCGCGCAGGAGCGGAGCTGGGCCTCCGTTTCCGCAGCCTCTGTGTCCAGCAGTTTTGTTGTAGAGGCTTTTGTGTGAGTAAAGCCAGCAACTTCAGGGCACCGCTTCCCGGCGCGACCCGAGTCCTTCCCTTCTTCCCCCCAGGGGCTGGGACACGGGACGGGGCAGAGGTGGCATAGAAACCCTCTGGATGCGCCCGAGCGTCCTGCGTCCAGGGACAGGGGGAGGGTGCTCTTGTACAAACCTGGGAAGGGGTCTACAACTACCTTTCAGGCGGATTCGCATCCATTGTGCACGGCTCAGCACTCGACAAAAATTTCTGTGTGTTACTAAACTCAGCTCCGTCTCCAGCACTGGCCGAGCTGGCCGCCCGGACTGTGAAGCTAGACGGTTAAGACCCTGATCATGCAGACCCCGTTCGTGCGCCCCAGAGTGAGAATTGAAAGTGCCGGGCTTCCGCACCCAGACCGCGGAGCTGACTCCCCGAACCGGGTCTCGGGCACGCGAGCTAGTGATCTGGGTTTGCTCTGAAGCCCGCCCCCTCCCTAGGCGCCCCCTCCCCTCCCCTGGACCCTCGGAGAGAGGGAAACACTCACCTACTGCCAGGCAGATGGGGAGCAGCAGCCTGAAGACGAGCCCGCACACCACTTCCGAGGCCATCGCGTCGGTCCCGCGAGTCCGAGCAAAGGGTCTCTAGGACTGGGGTGCCAAGCCCATGCCCGCCTAGGGCCTCCTGCGGCCGGAGGCTCGCAGCCGCCCGGGCATCGCCTCGGCTAGAGCCGCGGCGCCGTGCGCCCCGAGGGCGCGCTCTCCGCTTTCCTGGCCGCGCCTCTCCGCTCTCCCGGCCGCCGCTCACCAGTCCCTAGGAAGCCCCCTCGTCGGGCGCCCGACCCCTCACGGCCGGCCCATCCAATGTGGACTCCCCGATCCGGTGCCGGAGGTTTCTGCAGCGGGTGCCGGAGGCCGGAGCCGGGGACCAGGCACTTCGAGAGGGTCCCGCGAGGCGGCGCGGCGAGAAAAGGGGAGAAGAAGGCGTGCTGTCCTTTTGGCGGCTCCTGGGATGTCCCTCACGGGCAGCGGGGAGCCTTCTCCGTGGAGTCTTCTCAGAATAGAGGTGACGACGCGGCCCTCGTTCGGCCTGAGCTCCCGGAGCGGCCCTGGCCCCGAGCGGCCCCGCGGTGGCTCCCTCAGCAGTCTTCGGTTCAGCCTCTGCGCCCCCGGGCTTCGGGCCGGAGACAGCGGGGCGCGGGCGGCCGGACTCGCGTAACCATTCCGGACTGCTCGGGGCTCCCTGACGGGTCGGCAGCGGGGCTCGCGAGGGGGCAGCCTCCACTCGCTCCTCCTCGGCCTCCACTTAAAGGAATAAAATGAAAAACGAACGCCGCCCGGCGGTCAGCGCGCCCCCGCCCCGCGCGGTGCAGCCTCGCCCTGGCGGCGCAGCCCCGGCTCCGGGCGGGCGCGCACTTCTCCACCTTCAATGAAACTTTCGAAGCCGCCCTCGCGGACGGGCGTGCGCGCCGGCCAATGGGAGGCGGCTCGGGGCGGCGCGGGGTCCCGCCCCTGGACGGCTGGAGGCCGGCGCAGGGCCCGAGTGCGGGGACCCAGGGCAGGGAAGCCCCCGCCTGCAAGCGGTGGGCTTGGCGCGCTCGCTCCCCGGACCCTCATCGTCGCTGGGTCCTGTCCTTTTGCAGACTGAAGGAACCATCCGTTCCCCAGGGCGCGGCCCTGAGCTCACCCCCCACCCGGAGAGTCCTTTAAGGCTCCAGGAATTGTGCACAGGCGACAGAACAGAAGTTGGCGCGACTGTCACTGTGCTAGGTCCACACGTGCCCACTTGCACACACTGAGAGGAAGAGAAAAAGAATTCGTCCAGACCAGTGTGCCTGCGCATTCTGAACGGAGCGAGAAGTTTCAGCTTTGACGGGGCCCTGGGAAATCCTGGGTCTTTCCAAATTCATTGAGTCATTGGGAAATCTGCGAGTGGACATAGGGATCAGATGCGCACCCACTTAGTAGATTTTGGAGACGTCTTGTTTTCGCCTCGGGTTTGTTGCTTGTCGTGGCCCCTGGGAAGAGAGTATACTGTTTCTCTTCTCTACTCATAACCCCTGTTTTCTCTTTCTCTAGGTAAGATCTAGAGACACCTGGTTCTAGTTGGGAGATGCTCTTTTCTCAATTATCCAGCAGTTTTGTCACTGAGGGGACCCTGGAGACCTGAAACAGGTGATCTGACGTATAGGGAGGACCCTTCAAAACTGGCATTTCCATCAGGAGGGCAGAGAGGCAAGACTTTGACTTCCACCAGCCTTCTGGGCTTGAACTGGTATTTGATGATGGAAAAGTCTGCTGATGGAAATTTACACAAACCTTAGTTCTCTGTGATAACCAACAAGGTCTCCCTTTAGAGATACAGTAAGCTTGCATTTTGAGCCCAAATAGCTTCACAAATTCCCTGAGAAAGACAAATACACTGTGAACCAACACTTTTTTATGAAGCCTGATGCAGTCAGATCTTGCAAAGACACACCAAAACTTAGACCATCCTTGTATTCTAGCGTCCTCAACAAGTTTTGCTACCTGAAACTCCGAATGTCAATGTACACTGCACTAGGCCTAGAGAAGACAACAGGAACTTAAGCAAATCATTGTCCTCTCCCAGGAATTGTGTTTTGTAGAAGCCTGATGACAATCTGCACCTGTTTTCCAAGTCTAGCACTGTGATGCTCATAGGTGGTGTCCTCTGGCTCGCCCTCTCTCCATCTCTCTGGTACAGCTTGTTTTGGGAACCCAATTAGGAGGTCACAAAGCCCTCCTGAATTTTATGTAACACTGTGTCACCACATGAATTCTGTTTACTCTGAATATTTTGTCGTGTTCTTGGTAGGTTTCCAACACTGTCTTTTTCTTGTTGCTGTTCAGTCACTAAGTCATGTCCAACTCTTTGCGACCCCATGAACTGCAGCACACCAGGCTTCACAAACTCATGTCCATTGAGTTGATGATGCCATCCAACCATCTGTCGCCCCCTTCTCCTCCTGCCCTCAATCTTTCCCAGTATCAGTGTCTTTTCCAATGAGTCAGCTCTTCTCAACAGGTGGCCAAAGTATTGGAGCTTCAGCTTCAGCAACTACAGCCCTTCCAATGAATATTCAGGGTTGATTTCCTTTAGAATTGACTGATTTGATCTCCTCACAGTCCAAGGTACTCTCAGGAGTCTTCTCCAATTCAAAAGCATCAGTTCTTCAGTGCTCAGCCTTCTTAATGGTCCAACTCTCACATCCATACATGACTACTGGAAAACCATGGCTTTGACTATGTCCTGTCCAATAGACAGGACCTAGACCTGTCTGCTACTGCTGCTGCTGCTAAGTCACTTCAGTCGTGTCCGACTCTGTGAGACCCCATAGACGGCCGCCCATCAGGCTCCCCCGTCCCTCTAGATGTCCTCCAAATCAATGTCTCAGATACCCAGTTAGGAGAGGCACAATCTTCCCTAATCCGCCTCCTGCTTATCCTGCCCCTCTGTGTACCAAGTTGACCATTTGGTCTTTAGAGATTTTAAGACCTGGATTCCACTTCTTCGTCCACCCGCACATATATTCAAGGAGTTTCAGTTGTCTGCATTTTACTAGAAGCTGTGCTCCCCCTGGCTGCATGCTACAGGCACCTTGGATCTCTCCATTAAACCAAAGCCCTTGATTTTGACTCTGACTTGTTCTCGGCCGCCACACCTGTGTGCTTGGGAAAGCCAGGAGGTGGTGCTCAGGTGTACGGTTGGAGCAGAGAACCACTGTCCTCATTCACATGCAGAACTCCGGAAACAGACCATGGTTTTCAAAACTTGCCTCTCCCAAGCAACGCCACCTTTCTGGAGCTGTGTTTTCATACTGCAATTATATAGGCCTGCACGGCAGTAGTCAGTGGTATTGTCTTTACAAGGGCTGTTTTACCCTAAAATTTCCCCAGTATGAGAAGCAGTAGCTAATTTCTAGACCAGCTGATTTTTAAGGATTTTCTGGCCCACAAAACACGGCTCCCCTTGGTCAGGAGCCCTGTTTGGCCAGCCACTTTCATCCTCCATCTGAGCATGATCTTGCCTGAAACTTGGCACAAAGTAGAAATGCTTTAAGGAGAAAATCAACTCCATTGGATACTCATAAATACAGCATTTTGATATCTGATGAGCACTTAAAGCATATGACCCCAACTTTTGCCCACGTGATGAATCAGGCACTGGTCACTCCAGGCATCTCTGCCTCCACATGGGTGGGTCATTACTGACACTTAAATGCCTCGGATTTCTCTTCCATACATTAAGGAAAGCAGTACACACTAGCTCATATGAAGCACTACATAGATGGAGAGAACCCTCAGAGATGCCTGGAGCACAGTCATCATCCGATGAATAGTAGTGGCTAGTATTAGTATTAATGCTATTGCCTTTGCTATTATTGAAAAACAAGAACTCTTCCTGCATTTCTGAGGCTGTTATGCTAAAACACCATAACCTGCTATGATAACTCAGAAAGATGTCCTGGCCTTAGCAACATGTTAAAAACTGCCCCCTGCCACCCACTGAGAGACATTCTCCTGAGTGTTTGAGATTTAGCCACAGATAATATGTCGCTGTGGCTTCTGTGGGTTTTGTCTCACCTGTGGATTTCTTCTCACCTGTGGGTTTCATCTCACCTGTTAGACTTCATCTTTTCTGAACTTGGTCTGATGCTCCCCCAGTTGACAAAATCACTCAGAAACACCATCCTTGTCCCAAAAGCTAATTTTCTCTACTGTGCTCAAAATGCAAACACGGAGTTAATAACCTTTTTCAGTCTCAAATGGTAACTTCACCAGTGTTTCCCAGAGGAGTATGAAAGTTGTCAACTTGGCATTTTCTTCTCCCAGTGAAATCTGCCAAGATCCATAGGCGCCATTGAGCCTGCAGAGAAAGTGGTGCCTCCAGCCAACTTAAGGCCCTCTTCTCCCATCAGTAATGTGTGTTCTGTCGACATATGCACTCACTTCATATTTTCAGAGATTCGCATTTCTGTGTTTTCATTTGTAAGTCACAGTATTTGTCTAAAAGTGATTTTAGTTAGAAGCCACGTGGTTTTTGGCTCTTAAACTTGAAAAACTTGGAAGCAGAATGAAAGCCTCTCTTCTCTTTGCTAATATATTCTGTGGTTACACTTTTTAAGCTGTCAGTTTGATGTTTACAGCCGAAGTATTTTTAAGGTCTCCAAATTCCAAAAACCTAGACACCTTCTAATAATTTGTGGGAGGCATCATTGTGCTATACTTCTTCTAAAGAGGTTCTCCCCCAGATGGTCTCCCCAACAGTCATCTACAGCAAAAATGAACAAAATCCCTATGTGTATCCCTGCTTCACCATCTGTGGCATCTGGGCCTTACCTGCCATCTTTCTGCAGGAAGTACAGAGGTTTACACCTTGGCCTGAAGTGCAATTTTTGAGTTGTCATGTGGATTCAGAATCTGAAGCCGACTGCTGGTTTTGTGTCTGATGATCAAGAACTTTGAAAATTCAGCCAACTGACATGTCCATGCCTTCGTTTTTCAATCAGATTCTAAGCTTTCAGTTCATGGGTGGAATTCCACCTATAAAGCAAGCTATTAAGCAGGCTATACAGCAAAATATTGTCTCCAAATTGTGTTCTGTTTACCTGCTTCCATTACACGCACACACACACATACACGCACACACACACATACACGCACACACACACATACACAAATATCTATTACAGGGTAAGAAAGATCTCATGTGAAAATAGAGGAGCATATACAGTTCTTTTTGTCTTTGCAGGACTGACACATACAGGAAGCAACTATGAATCCGTGGGGAGGGTGCTCTGTGGAGGCCGGTGACTCACCTTGGGCACTGGTGCCCAGATGGCTGACTCTAAAACATGGGAATCACCATGTATTATTCACAGTCGACACCAGGTTTCTGAGCAGATTTTTATCTCAGGATTGTTTGGCTGCTTTCTGTGTCATTTCTCCTGAAGCCTTTGGAGAGGCTGAGGGCTTCATTTCATCCAGAAAGACTAAATTAAACTCTGGAAAGAGTCTAAAGGGAATTTGGGGAGCAATTTAGCAGTAAAACGTAGTCACTCAAAGCAAGTTACGAAACAAAAAATTTGCAAGTTTTTTTTCTTTACTTGGATCCACTGAAACAGGAGAAGTTTCCTTGTCTGTATTCTATAGACATTTATTAGTTAATAAATGCACATTTCAAAATGACTTGGATTCCAGTTGCATTTCCTGGAACTCCATCAGGATTTCTTAAATGGTCTTTGAAATGTGAATATTCTTGGTGAGTCAAAGTGATTTTCATTCTTGGCTCTTAAGAACTTTGGGATGTGTGTTTGTGTGGGGTGTGTACACGTTTGGGGAATGGCCAGTTCTAGTTACTGACATTAGCCTACATTAGCTTGCAACTGGGACTGTCTCAGGCCCTTCAGTAAGTCAGCAAGTTCAGAGCTTCCTTCACTTATTCTCCTGCAGCGCCACCTTTTGGCTAAAAGTATAATGAAAAAATACATGTACCTAAAGGAAGCAATTAGGCACAACCAACAACACTCTCTTGCAGCCAACAACCGGCTGATGGGCTCAAACACACAGCGGCGCCTTCATGCAGAGACCGTCCGGTAAAGACAGACATGAATCAATCACTGTAGATAGTTAAGGAAACCAGGCCCATGCGCAGAGGACTGAGCGGAAGAATCAGGTACCACGGGAGAGCGTGGTGGTGAACCTCGCTTGTTCTCATTTCTCCAGAAGGTGGTGCTTGCTGCACTTTGAAGGGCGGCTGTGGATTCTGCAGAATATAAGCTCCGTGAAGGCAAGAACTCTCTTCTGTTCATTCCTGTGTGGCTGGAACCTGAGACAGGAGGTGGCCCAGAGCAGACCCTGAGTAAATGCTTGTTGAATGAGTGAAGGACTTATCCAGACGGGTAGAGAAGGAGCAGCACCCCAGGCAGGAAGAGCGGCCAGCGTCCTAGAGGCAGAGGGAGGACCACGTGGTTGATGACAGCAGGTCGCAGTCTCCACTTTTTGCCAATGGGGGACACCTGCAGCTCAACTAGATCATGCAGTTTCCAAGCCGCATCCCCTGTCTTCTCTTTAATTCAGTTGTAACAGTCATGTTGTTGTTGCTGTTCACTCACTCAGTTGTGTCCAACTCTTTGCGACCCCATGGACTGCAGCTCACCAGGCTTCCCTGTCCCTCACTATCTCCTGGAGTTTGCTCAAACCCATGTCCATTGTGTCAGTGATGCCATCCAACCATCTCCTCCTCTGTTGCCACTTTCTCCTCCTGCCCTCAATCTTTCCCAGCATCAGGGTCTTTTCCAATGAGTCAGCTCTTCACATGAGCACCTACTAAACACATGCAGAGTAACAGACACACTCAGGCATATCGTAGGCATGTTACAGGCACACTCAGGCATGTTAAAGGCATGTTACAGACACACTCAGACATGTTACAGGCATGTCACAGGGGTGAGAACCGCAGCCACTGAAACCTGGGATTCATGGGTCGACCGATATCCACCCTCTGTGCCTTGTTGCTCACGGCAGCCCCGAGACTCAGCCTGAGGTCATTGTGGGAGGACACTCAGGAAAGACTCAATCATTGATCACTTCTGGGAGGACTCAGCCCCTGGGGTGCTGCAGCTCAGGCAACCTCTTGACCTTTCTAGGTTTCCCCACGATGGGGCGTATGTGTGTTTAATCGACTTTCCTTTAATTCCTTCTACAGAAAGAGCATATTCATGTGTTCTCTGGGCTGTGGAGACACTGCAGCCCCTCAAAGCCTGATCTTCAGCCCAGAACTTACCCATGTTTTCCACGACTTTTCAGCAGATGGATGGCGTCAGCGGCTATGAGCCCACAAGCAAAGCAGACGTCATTGGCTCTGAAAAGCCCAGTCATGTTTCTCGATCAATCAGCACAAACATCTCTCTGGCTTGTCCAAGGATGCGATAAACATCATGGGTTTTTCCAAGATTCTTTTAGATCCTTCAAACAAGTGCTTTGCTTGTTTGTTTGGGGATGTGAGGAAATGGTCCCTCTTACAAAAATAAATAAAAGACACTAGGCTCCTTCCCTCCAGACTGAAGAGATTTGCTTCTGGGTCAGAATCCCCTGGTGGAGAGGGGTCTGAACTTCCCTGCCCACAGCTACCCAACGTTCAACTTTCCTTCCCTTCCTAACAGGGGAGGAAATGCCTCTTTTGATATTCTGTTTTAAAAACAACTGAGAAAAGTGGACATTTTAAAAAGCGAAACATGCTACAAAATTTAAAAGCAACAAGCCAGGAATGGTATAGGATGTGTCGGAATTCTCAGAACCGAGTTAGATGCCCTTTGACCCAACACCGAGGATGACACCTGGACACACAGCTGGAGGGGAAGGGGATCACATCAAGTTCAGGGCCCTCTAGGGGTGGGGGAGGGGAGAGCTGTGCCTGGTCAGGTGGGTCCCCCACAGAGCCCCCCAGGAGGGAGCGGAGTACCTTCCCCACAACCCCATCCGGCCCCTCCTCACCAACTGTGTGTCCAGGTATCATCTTCGGTGTTGCGTCAGCCTACATCTAACTCAGTTCCAAAAATTTCAACCACTCAGATGATGGAAGCCTGGGAAGCAGACAAGGGCAAGGGGCTGGAAGAAGAAAGATGCGGCCAACGGGGGAGTCGAATACCCTCGATTCTGTGTGTTCATGCGCATTTGAACGAAGCGCAGGTGAAGAGGTTGTGACTGTCTCCCTTTCCTTTGCCTCTAAATTCGGCTTTTCACCCCACTTCTCAGCTCACGTGGCATCTTGGCTGGGCAGGTGGCCCTCTCCAGGTGTCATGGCAAGCATGGAGCAGAGTCAGGATTCATCTTCACCAAGATGGTGGCACTTGTGCCTTCGTGGGCAAGCACAGTGTGCAGGCCTGGGCTTACCCCAGGGCCCTGGAGACGCAGCCCGGCATGGTCTGCTCATCGTGGACCCACCCGTGAGTGCTGGGATGCAGGGTTTCAACCATCCTGGAGAATCCTGGGGAAGGAGGAACCCGCATTGTGCAGTGATGTCACCCTGCCCCTGGCCTGAGCTCAGGAAGGCACACCTGCCAGAGTTGGCACTGCCACCTGGCTGCCTGCCCTCCCTTCTCCTCCAGAGTCTCCTTCTTCCTTCCTTCCTGTGGAAGTAGGGGGTTGAGTCCAGGAGACCCTCTCAGCCTCCACAGTAGAAAAACAAGGTGTGTTGGGGGCGTGGAGAGGATTTGAAATTAAACAGACCTACCTTCAAACCCCAGCTGTGCACTTCTAAGCTGCAAGACATGACAGTTGCTTAAAATGGTGTGTTTTTGACTCTGAAACAAACAAAACGAAACAATAATGAAGGTGAAATGTGGCCATTGGGGCACTCAGCTCACCACCTGCGTGAAAAGCAAGGATCTGGCCATTTGCGTAAACAGCCCCTGGAAAGAACCAGGGTCCAGCCTCTTTCCCAGAAATGGTGCAGAGTGGGGAGGCGTCACCCAGACCTCGGGCTCAGTTCAGTTCAGTTCAGTCGCTCAGTTGTGCCTGACTGTTTGCGACCCCATGAATTGCAGCATGCCAGGCTTCCCTGTCCATCACCATCTCCCGGAGTTCACTCAGACTCATGTCCATCGAGTCCGTGATGCCATCCAGCCATCTATCCTGGGTCGTCCCCTTCTCCTCCTGCCCCCAATCTCTCCCAGCATCAGAGTCTTTTCCAATGAGTCAGCTCTTCACATGAGGTGTCCAAAGTGCTGGAGCTTCAGCTTTAGCATCATTCCTTCCAAAGAAATCCCAGGGTTGATCTCCTACAGAATGGACTGGTTGGATCTCCTTGCAGTCCAAGGGACCCTCAAGAGTCTTCTCCAACACCACAGTTCAAACGCATCAATTCTTCAGCGCTCAGCCTTCTTCACAGTCCAACTCTCACATCCATACATGACCACAGGAAAAACCATAGCCTTGACTAGATGGACCTTTGTTGGCAAAGTAATGTCTCTGCTTTTCAATATACTATCTAGGTTGGTCATAACTTTTCTTCCAAGGAGTAAGCGTCTTTTAATTTCATGGCTGCAGTCACCATCTGCAGTGATTTTGGAGCCCCCAAAAATAAAGTCTGACACTGTTCCCACTGTTTCCCCATCTATTTCCCATGAAGTGATGGGACCAGATGCCATGATCTTCGTTTTCTGAATGTTGAGCTTTAAACCAACTTTTTCACTCTCCTCTTTCACTTTCATCAAGAGGCTTTTTAGTTCCTCTTCACTTTCTGCCATAAGGGTGGTGTCATCTGCATATCTGAGGTGACTGATATTTCTCCCGGCAATCTTGATTCTAGCTTGTGTTTCTTCCAGTCCAGCGTTTCTCATGATGTATTCTGCATATAAGTTAAATAAGCAGGGTGACAATATACAGCCTTGACGTACTCCTATTCCTATTTGGAACCAGTCTGTTGTTCCATGTCCAGTTCTAACTGTTGCTTCCTGACCTGCATACAGATTTCTCAAGAGGCAAGTTAGGTGGTCTGGTATTCCCATCTCTTTCAGAATTTTCCACAGTTTATTGTGATCCATACAGTCAAAGGCTTTGGCATAGTCAATAAAGCAGAAATAGATATTTTTCTGGAACTCTCTTGCTTTTTCCATGATCCAGCGGATGTTGGCAATTTGATCTCTGGTTCCTCTGCCTTTTCTAAAGCCAACTTGAACATCAGGGAGTTTACGGTTCACGTATTGCTGAAGTCTGGCTTGGACAATTTTGAGCATTACTTTACTAGCATGTGAGATGAGTGCAATTGTGCGGTAGTTTGAGCATTCTTTTGCATTGCCTTTCTTTGGAATTGGAATGAAAACTGACCTTTTCCAGTCCTGTGGCCACTGCTGAGTTTCCCAAACTTGCTGGCACTAATCTAGAGCCAGACATCTTGGAATGTGAAGTCAAGTGGGCCTTAGAAAGCATCACTACGAACAAAGCTAGTGGAGGTGATGGAATTCCAGTTGAGCTGTTTCAAATCCTGAAAGATGATGCCGTGACCTCGGGCTACAGGGATGATACCCGGCACCCTCGGTTCCTTTCCCTTAAAAGCTCAGGGTGCTTCTGAGATGTTATCTCATGAGTTTGCAATTCATTCCTGGGAGTTAGGTTGGAAGGGAGCCAGATAAGTTTCTAACCTGAAGATTTACTCAGAGCGGAAGATTGAAATGCCCTCTCTGCCAGTAGATGCACCTTCTGGGCACAGAAACACTGCTACTCAGATCACACACAGGGAAAGTCAATGCGCCCATGAAGGTAACACATTATCTTCCACAAGGTATGTGTTGTAACAAAAGTCTTCCTCCTTGATTTCTTGATGATGACAGTGTCTAGAGGGTTTTGCTCCCAGAAGCACGGTGGGAGATTCATGCCCACCCAGGTACTGAGTTGTCGCAGATGTGAGCTTCCTCCCTGGGCACCAGGCTGTGACGGAGCACAACTGCCTTTTGAGAGCTCACTGTACAATGAACCCCAAAGTGACAGAGCCAGAAACCTGCAGTCCCCTCAAATACACAAGATAAGCCGCGGTCAACATGACCCCACTGTCCTGACTGAAGATACTAACACATCTAAACAACGTGCCAGCTAAACAGAACAGACATGGATGGAGGGTGAGGAGCAGTTCATCCCGGTGACCAGATAAACGCTGTGCCGTGAAAGAGGAGGGGCGATCAATACCCTCAGTAGCTGGTCACATTAGCAAGGCAGTTCCTAGAGGGAATGTTTCCCTGGATGGTAGCTTTTGGCACAAGGATGCGGAGGTAAACATGAAGTCCCCGGGCTCACAGAGTCTGGGCCGGGGTGAGTCTGGGCAGAGAGCAGAGCCTTTGGGGAAGAAGACGGTCCAGCTGAACAGAGCCTGGAGGTGGAGACGGGGGTTCCGCTGCAAGAGCTTGGCCAAGGGGTTGGCCCTTGGGAGAAGAGGGGAAGGGGAGCAGCTGAGAAGATGTAAGGAAGGCTGGGGACTCATACATCCCAGCTTACACTTTGAATTTGACATCAACCATTCAGATGAGGAAGAACACTGTGGACTAGCAGGAACAGAATAAGGATGAGTTCTAAGCTGATTCGAAGACTCTCACACATATTGTTAAGTGAAAACCCAAATGGCAGAATATACCTATAGAATGACCGTTCTGTGTATAGAAGTGTGCCAAATATTAGCTGAGTCATATTTACAATAAAATAACCCAAATGATTCACAAGGACAAATAAAGGGTGTCTCTAAGCGTAGGCTGCAGTCCATGGGGTCGCTAGGAGTCGGACACAACTGAGCAACTTCACTTTCACTTTTCACTTTCACTTTTCACTTTCATGAATTGAAGAAGGAAATAGCAACCCACTCCAGTGTTCTTACCCAGAGAATCCCAGGGACGGGGGAGCCTGGTGGCCTGCCGTCTCTGGGGTCACACAGAGTCAGACACGACTGAAGCAACTTAGCAGCAGCAGCAGCTAAGTGTATAGAGGTGGGGAGAGAGGTAGGAAGAACTGGATAGGAATTCTCAATATACCAGTTTTATGTTGTTTGGATTCTTGAATCACCTAACCTTATTGCATAAATAAATTCTACTAAACAAAAGCCATTAAATGTTTTATTTTAAAATTGTATATAAGATAGTATTTTAGTAAATTCTAAAACAATGTAGTTCAGTTTAACAGTGGATAAGAGCATACACTGTTTAGTAAAAAACACAAGGTGTAGAACAGTTAATTTAGTGTCCACTCTTTTGTGAAAGGAAGGAGAGGAAGTGTGTGTGTTTGCTTATTTATGTGAAAAAAAAAAAATACAAGATGGATCATCAGAAACTGAGGGCTTATATGGGAGTAAGACTTCTCTGAGTGTACATTTTAATATAATTTTGATATGTAAATGGACATATGAATATTTTCTATATTCCAAAAAATATTTTAAGTATCTCTTTTCAGTAGTAAGTAATTCTAGAACAATAGAAAGAACAATGGTTTTCATCAAAAAGAAAATGCTCAATAATGCTTTATTGATTTCAGACTATTCCCTTCTAATGTTGTTGAGTGCAGGTGACAAACTGCTCACGGGATTAGCTTTTGAGACAAGTAAAGCAAAGTTAGTCAGTCAGTCGTGTCCAACTCTTTGTGACCCCATCGTCTGTAGTTCACAAGGCTCCTCTGTCTATGGAATTCTCCAGGCAAGAATACTGGAGTGGGTTGCCATTTCCTTCTCCAGGGGATCTTCCCAAGTTTGAGACAAGTATGTTGCATTAATTTTTAGCCCTCTAAAGGGCTGTGAAAGCAAAATGTCTTTTAATTTTAAAACAGTCTGTGCCTTTTCATGTATGCATATTTTTAAAATGACTGTAAGATTTAGGACTTTTCATGTCTCATAACTAAAGGAAAGCTTGTTCTGACTTTCAAAACTATAAAAAGTTGAAAAGATTAAGATTATCTTGAGGGGTTTGATGAAGTTTGTGAGAGCTATGCAGCAATTGTGTGGCAGTGCAGCCTGGAAGGCACCTAGGGTTTGGGTTGGTAATTACAGAGCTATGGTATTTCACATCATATTTGCACAGTTTTGTAATTGTCTTGTGCTCTTCTGCAGCCAAGAAGAAAAGTAGAAAACCGGTTTCCATCCCACTTTTTCCCGAAGAAAAGAGAAACAACACCGCAACAGTGAGACCACTGTATTAAATTCACATGAGTTTGTAAATTCAGTGGATAAAGGTACTCTTCTGAGCTTCGACACTCCCTGGCCACAAAATGTTCACCTAATTCTCCGTCTCACTTTTTGTTTTCCTACCCCCCTACTCCCTTTCCCTTCCTCCCTCATCCCAGTTCACAACTCTCACTATCAAGTTCAAATTCAATCTCCCTGGAGCATCTTCAAAAAGGGGAACCGGCAGAACAAAAGTGGCTGAGGCTGTGCCATGAGAAAAGATGACAGCAGGAAAGATTTCTGGGGGAATCAAAGACAAACGGTGCTGCAGAGACACAGGGATCGGCAAGCACGAGTCCGCTGGCCCGCGCATCACTGGCCGCATGGACCACTTGCAGTTTGTATGTAAGGGGGCAGCCCTGTGCTGCCCGCTCTCACCTCTCCTTCTGTGCTTCCCCACTCTGTCCCTCCCTCCTCTGTGACCCCACTGCCGCTCTCAGTTCAAGCTGCAGCCACGTGTGCTGCCTGATACAGCATCGATACTAGAATCTCAGCCCATCCCTTCTCTGGCTCCTTTCACCCCCGAAGGCCCCAGTGTATCATTCAGACGGGAAATGAGTGACCTCAGCCTAAAGAAGAGAGGCGGGAAGAAACCTTCGAAACTGCAGCACCTAGAAAACGTCCTTTGGGTTCTCTATATGCATGGCTACACTCAATCCATTCAAGATACAGACACCAGCCTCTAACACACTGACCCTATATTCAACTGATGTTTTATAAGAAAAGCCATGCTTCAGTTGATGGACTGGGATTAATGTGATCTGCGAAGTAAAGGAAACCACACAGTCACTCCTGGTCCTGTTCTTGTGTTTAAGTCACATGGTGACTCTCCGCACTGCCCTCCAGGCCTGTGAGCCCCGAGGGAGAGAGGCAGGCTCCCAACCAGCCCCAACCCACTGCATTGGGCAGCCGACATCTTTAAGTCCAGCTCTTGGAACACAGGCGGTCTTCATAAAGTCTTACACCTGTAATAGTAGCTTGTGATGTGTGACCCAGGCCCCAGGCACGTCCTGGAATGCGCACCCTCTCCAGGAGAGTGGATACTTAGTGTCTCTTGGAAGGTTCGTGTTTCACAGACTGTGCCGCTTGGCACATCCCGGGATGTTCTGGGGGAGTCCACCGCCTCCTCCCTCCACAGGCCTCTCAGGATTGCCAGCTGAAGAGATTCCCTGTGACTCAGACAGTCCTCCATCCCACACCTCCTGCAAAAACCATTAGGACTCAGCGCAAGGGTGAATAAAACTCCAGAGGATTGTCAGGTGATGACGCCTTTTTCCCTGATCGTCAGTCCTGGAATAACCTTGTCCGTGTCCAGGTCAGGCAGTCCCTGGAAGCGCCAAACAGGAGTTCCAGCCCGAAAAACAGAAACACTGGGCTGCCCCCGAGAAGGAACCCAAAAGCCCTGCCCTAAGGGAGCGACGCCACAAAGCCTCTGACTGCCTGCCCCTGCATCCTGTCCTTCTCCTTCAAGCAGACACTTGGGTAACATGTGGCATGTTCAGAGATGCTCCCTGAGCACCTACTGTGTCTTGGGCAGCCTCCTGCCCTCTCTCCCCACCCTGCAGGTAATCTCACCTGCCCCTGACTCTGTGAGATGCCCTGTGTACCTTCTCACACACCTGTACCTGCCCCGCCCCCACACTCAGCCTTAAACTCCTTCAAGGGGGCAGACTGTCTCATGTGATGCAGGTAGTAGGTCCTCAGCCTGTAGTGGGCACTCAGGGAAGAGCTACTGAGCAAAGGTCCACTGGACGGGGGCTCATCAGCTCTCTGCTGGAAAAGAAGGTGGGAACAGTCTGCTTTGAGCTCTTCCTGTTATCAGCCATGTGTTCAGAAATGCATCTAGAGACGACTTTTTCTAGTTCCAGCAACAGCTCTGCAGGACAGAAGCTACCATCCCTGGGCCACAGACAAGGTTGCCTAGGGGAGCAGGGCAGATAACTGGGATGAAAATCCATCTCCGGTGGCAGAGACACCCCAAGGCTCCACGAAGGGAAGTATGGGTGACCTGCAGCCAGGATGACCCCTCACTCTGACCCCTGCAAGACTGTAGTGGACTCAGGGCTGATGGGACATGAGGGGGAGGGTGACATGTGTCCAGGCTGGGTAGTGAGGTGCTGAGGGAGATGACAGTGGGCATCTGGCGTCAGCGCAGCTTCAGGAAGATGCAGAGGAGGCTGAGGGACAAGGCCAGTCCTGTGGTGGACACCAGACAAGCCCTGTGGTGGACGCCAGCTACCCTGGGCATGCCCTTGGAGGGGGAGGATCCCACGGGGTCACAGACAGACAGGCTCACCCAGCTGTGGGTCAGGAGGATGATCCCAGCAGCAGTGGGGTTGTCCCTGGAGATAGAACGTGAACTAGATTTAGTGAAAACTTGCAAAAAGATGGATGAATGGAGGCTGATAGGCAGAGAGGGAGAGGGCTGGGTGCAGAGGTAGAGAGGCCCTTGGCAAGGGACTAGATGAGCTTGACGAGTAAATAAAGCAACATGGTCAGTACTGCTTTAGAATAATGAGTTTGTGTGTGCAACCTTCTCTTTAAGATTATGGGTCAGAAGGCAGGCCGGGCAATCACAGGTCCCCCAGCTCACGGCTGCAGGACCCCTGGTGAAACCCCAGCCACTGAGCTTCCTGCTCCCCAACCCCAACTGCCTGTCCCTTGTCAGGCTTCCCTCTGGCTGAATTAACCATGAGAAGCCGTCAGAAGACACGGGAAGAGGCATGGAGCCAGGTTCAGTGAGGACCATGGCCCCTGTCACTGATGGCAAGGCTGTGGCCAAACATGTATTGGTGATGGAGTCTTAAATTTAGGGGATTTTATAGAATAAGTGTTCATCTGGAGTTTGAGAAGGAGACAAACTTGGGCTCAACTGGCTCTCAACACAGGAAAGAGAACACAAACCCAGGTCAAGGAGCCTTTTCTGTGTGTCCAGAACCTGGAGGCCTTCCAGAACCCAGCTGCTGCCCCTACAGGTGGCTGCTCAGGTCAGTGAGTGGTGGGCAATACTGGCTCCAAGCACTGGAAGCTGGGTGATTTGCAAAGCACCACTCAGAGCTCCCGTTCAGAGTGAGGGTCAGCAGGGGCGCCTGCAGTGGGGTACCAGCTGAGGCCAGAGCCGGGGTTTTGGAGTCAGGCCAGCTGCCATGGGGTGGGATTGTCTCCAGCACAGGCTGCCTGCTGGGTGTGGGCATGCAGCTGCTCCAACCCAGGCTGCCATGTAGACAGATCCTGCAGAGTGAGCTTGGAACTCAAGGACACCAGTGGTGCTGGTAGAGGGGGGGCGACGTCCAGACCACCATCTGTGGCACCACCACCCCCACCACGCCCCTGATGGCAGAACCTGACAGACACAGGGAGGGCTTCACAGATTTTAAAAAAGACATTCTCTTTTTGTGGGAATTGGGCAATCTGAATTTTGTTTTGTTTTGTTTGAAAACCTCACTTCTCTCTTTCTAGGAAATTCTTAAAAGGAAAGAAAGGCTGTGTAACCTGTGGAATAAAATCTTCCTGTCACAACACCTGTGGTTTAAGAACAAATGGGAGAGAGAGAGAAAGACTGTAGAAGCTACCAAGGCATAAGCTGGCCCAGGCTTTGTGAACAAGAAACCCACAGCTAAATACAAGAAGGAATTTCTGGCCCAGCCCCATGAAACATGCAACAAAACCCAACGCTTAAATCCAGGCTGCTGACTCAACAGGGTGCAAAATTGAGTGGGCGCCATGACTGATGGTCCTGTCAAGCTCTCGGCAGTTTTGGGGTTTGTTTGGGGCACAGCACCTCAGAGCCCATAAGTTACTGCTACTAAAGGCTGCCGGTGTGGGGAGGTGGTTAAGACCCCTCCAAGCACACAGACCTTCTTTGTTGAGCCCAGCAGATTTCATGGCAGCAGACTCTCAAGCTCTCATTCCTCTTTGAGTTTACTTTAACTGACTCAGAAAAGAAAGAAATCAAACATTTCACAGATCATTTTAGGCTCACTTTTCATCCAGACTTTGTTATAGAAAAACAAATTCATTTTCAAGGAACACAGTCAGTCAATTCAGTCACTCAGTCATGTCCCACTCTTTGCAACCTCTTGAACTGCAGCAGGCCAGGCTTCCCTGTCCATCACCAACTCCTGGAGCTTATTCAAGCTCATGTTCATGTTGATGATGCCATCCAGCCATCTCATCCTCTTTTGCCCCCTTCTCCTCCTGCCTTCAATCTTCCCAGTATCAGGATCTTTTCCAGTGAGTCAGTTCTTTGCATCAGGTATCTAAAGTATTGGAGCTTCAGCTTCAGCATCAGTCCTTCCAATGAATATTCAGGGATAATTTCCTTTAGAATTGACTGGTTTGATCTCCTTGCAGTCCAAGGGACTCTCAAGAGTCTTATCCAACACCACGGTTCAAAAGCATCAATTCTTTGGTTCTCAGCTTTCTTTAGAGTCCATCTCTCACATCCATACATGACTACTGGAAAAAACCATAGCTTTGACTAGACGGACCTTTGTTGGCAAAGTAATGTCTCTGCTTTTTAATATGCTGTCTAGGTTGGTCATAGCTTTTCTTCTAAGGAGCAAGTGTCTTTTCAATTTCATGGCTGTAGTCACCATCTGCAGTGATTCTGGAGCCTAAGAAAATAAAGTCTGTCAGTGTTTCCATTGTTTTCCCATCTATTTGCCATGAAGTGATGGGACCAGATGCCATGATCTTAGTTTTCAGAATGTTGAGTTTTAAGCCAACTTTTTCACTTTCCTCTTTCACTTTTATCAAGAGGCTCTTTAGTTCCTCTTCATTTTCTGCCATAAGGGTGGTATCATCTGCATATCTGAGGTTATTAATGTTTCTCCTGGCAATCTTGATTCCAGCCTTTGCTTCATCCAGCCCAGGATTTCAAGTGATGTGTTCTGCATATAAGTTAAATGAGCAGGGTGACAATATACAGCTTTGTCTTACTCCTTTCCCAATTTGGAACCAGTCCATTTTCCATGTCTGGTTCTAACTGTTGCATCTTGACCTGATACAGATTTCTCAGGAGGCCGGTGAGATGGTTTGGTATTCTCATCTCTTGAAGAATTTTCCACAGTTTATTGTAATCCACACAAAGGCTTTAGCGTAGTCAATGAAGCAGAAGTAGATATTTTTCTGGAATTCTCTTGCTTTTTCTATGATCCAAAAGATGTTGGCAATTTGATCTCTGGTTCCTCTGCCTTTTCCAAATCCCAGCTTGAACATCCAGAAGTTCGCAGTTCACATACTGTTGAAGCCTAGCTTGAAGAATTTTGAGCATCACATCAAGGAACACAGTTTTCACCCATTACATTGAAGAATCTGTATCAAACACAGGAATAATTTAATAAGATATTGCTACATGTACAGGCTTTCATAATATATGCTTTGCGTTAAAGAGACATAAGGTGACAAAGGTCTTTCATATTCTAAAAGTGCTATCAGAAAAATAAATCTATCCATTCGACTAACAGACCAGTTTTATCAGTAATAACGTTCTTCTAGAGAATAATCTACATCAAACATCTAAGAGAAGAATACAAATTAGCAAAATGATGTGTGTTGCAAAAGTTTAATTATATTTTAGTTATTTGTGCTTAAAATCCAGAATAGAAGAGGTGGGTTACAAGTATAACAATAAATAAGCCAATTCATTCATGATACTTTAACCCATTACTGTACAACTAAATTAGAGCACTCAAAAGCCTAACCACCATTTAAAACATTATTTCTAGAACAACCAGCTTTAGGTTCCAATTCAGGCTATTAGGAGAAATGCTGATCCCACACGTCCTCAGCCCCTCACAAGAGAGCTGGAGTGTGGTGTCTGAGGGGCACCGAGCTCCCTCCAGGGTGACTCCCACCCCGGGGTACGGGTTGAGGATTCATTGTTGAGACCAAAGCTCCAGGGTGGGGGGAGGTCCTGGGAAGATGAGGTGGTCTTCTCCTGCAGGAGCCTGAGAAATATTTAGTTGAAAGATTGATTCATAATGCGAAGTGAATGTGCTTTCCCGTCATGCACAAAATCATAGATTATTTATCGCTGTTCATCACATGCCTTCTCTCCCACTAGGCTGCCAGCTCCAGGATGTTGGGGGCCCTGTTGGCCTCACTCTGCAGGGCATCAGCTTGCTCACAGGGAGAGCGGAGTCTGGTAATTTGAAAGGGTATTAGGTACCTGTGCCATAATTACTAACATTTCTAAGATCTGTGAGTCTTAGAATTTTGAAAAGGATGACTAAAATGGGACTGTGTAAGAGAAATAAGAAAATACATTAAAAACCCTAACTCAAAAAGATACATACATCCCAATAGCAGCACTATTCACAATATCCAAGACATGGAAGTCACATAAGTGTCCATCATAGACATCAATGGATAAAGAAGACGTGGTATATATATACACAATGGAATATCACTCAGCCACAAAAGAATGAAATAATGCCTTTTGCCAAAATGTGGATGGACCTGGGGACTGTCATACTAAGTGAAGTAAGTCAGACAAAGGCAAATATCAAATGATATCACTTATATGTGAAGTGTAAAAATATATATATATACACACACAAATGAATATATCTACAAAACAGAAACAGACTCACCGACATAGAAAACAAATTTATGGTTACCAATGGGGAAGTGGGGAGGAGGAGGACAAATTATAAGTTTGGGATAAACAGATACAGAACACTATATATGAAATAGATAAACAACAAGGTCCTACCATACAGCACAGGGCACTATATTCAATATCTTGTGATATACCATAATGTGAAAGAATATGAAAAACACACACATATGTATATATTTTTGTAACTGACTACTTTACTACACACCTGAAATTAGCATTGTAAATCAACTATACTTCAATAAAAAAGAAAAGATATTACAATATTTCATTGATGAAACAATGAAATTACTTCTCCTTGTGCACTATAGAAATCATTGAACATTAAAGCTTGAAGAGATTCTACAGGTTATCCACTCTCATCACATTCATTTCCCTTTGAATCGAGACACTAATGTGAGCAGCAAACTCGTCCTCACATCAGTTGCCCTTACAGAACTCCAAACTCCTAAGGGAACACTATGAAATTCTGGAGAGCAAGAATGTTTGAAAATACATGATGCAAAGCACGATAGGCCTTTTTAGGGTCAGATCATGTAAAATGACAGCTGAACTAGGCTTATGGAAACACTGTGGACTAGTCTCCTAATCTTCTACTTGAATGTTTAACTCAGCTTCATTTGGTTAATTTTAGCTGAAATTTTGCTAGTATAAAAAGACCATCTTCAAAAGATATAAAATAATGAACTTCAATAGGGAAAACCCCATAATTTTCAAATAGATCTGTGATGGCCCAGAGTGAACCAATGAGCCATAAAGAAAATAATGGAGTCAAAAGCATAAAATCAGTGCTTGTTTTTCTTGACATAATCCATGGTTAAGTACAGAGGAAATACTGATTCAGAATATAGTTTAAATAATGCTTAATAATCAGTTGAGTGTGCAAAGGTGTACACGTTGCCAAAGAGGCTAAAATAAAATAAGAGAAAATTTAAAACTAATATACTGAAGGATTCACTTTGGCTTTTCAGATGAAAAACTTCTACTTACTGTGGAAATTATGACTTTATTTAGAACGACAGATTTAAGGTTAAATGTTTATTGGCTTCCTATGCAAAGAATTGAAGTACAATTTGTCTTTTACTAGTCTAATTATTACAATTATAAATTAATAGAGTCTGCCTTCTCCCAGGTCTCTCTCCAGTGTTTAGATTCTGACTCTCAGCATTTGGAAAGTCATTCATTTCTATCACTCGGTCAAAAGACTTCAGGAGCTCAGAGAAGCTGGGTCATCAGTCCGGAATTCAAAGCAAAGTTAACCACAAAATGCAAACTTGCTTTTAAGCACACAGGGCTGTTTAGAGAGGTTACTGTCATACTTACTGCAAATTGAATCACACAGAAGTCAATATGTAAAGACATATTGCCTTTGTTCAATAAGGATGTTTCCTTGGCTGTGCCAACTTTTTACACAGATCTCTGCACAGTCAGCAAATCAACAAGGAACTGATATCTACAAAGCCTTTAATTCACTTTTGAGGTTAAAGTTGAAGGAAATCATAACCATAATATGACAGCCTAAATGTGCACTAATCTAAGAAAACCTTATTTATTTAGCAGAAAGCATAGCAAGGGATGTATTACAAGAAATCCTATAGGTAGCTGTCTTTTGGTTTTTGCTTGTTTTCTTTTCTAATAAAAACAATCTTATTTATACCATGTTGTGGAAAACATTATTATTTAGTTATTCTTTGAGCCAGAAAAACATGTGTTAATATATGATATTAATGTAATCACATAATTAGCTTTATATTGAGGGGTTTACAGGAAATACTGAGTTGAATAATATAAGATGAGAGTTTTATCAAGGGAGAAAAATTTAGTTAAAAATGTAAAAATGAGCAGTTTTGTTTTTAATTTTTTAAATTATGAACATATGATAACAGATTTACAAGAGACTTGGAAAATACAGAACAAAGTTACATATAGTTCCACTATAAGTAAAGAAAGAAAGTGAAGTCACTCAGTCATGTCTGACTTTGCGACCCCATGGGCTGTATCCTACCAGGCTCCTCCATCCATAGAATTTTCCAGGCAAGAGTACTGGAGTGGGTTGCCATTTCCTTCTCTAGGGGATCTTCCCAAACCAGGGATCAAACCCAGGTATCCCGCATTTCGAGCAGATGCTTTACCATCTGAGCCACCAGGGAAGCCCACTGAAGCCCACTATATAGTTCCACTATATGTTACAATTATTTTTTAAGTAGATAAATTAAGATTTTTAGTTAGAATTTCAATATCAAACTCTGAAAAATCAATAGAATATACATAGACAGAAAAGTTGAAGGATATATAGTAGACCTGAAAAGCACTATGAACCAATTCAACATAATTAAAATTTATTTTTAATGCAATAGCAGGAAAACAATTCTATTCAAGTTCCCACAGACTATAAACCAGGTGACCATGGGACATATGTAGGGACATAAAACAAGGTGTAAAAAATTCATGGTCTAATGGTATAGAAATCATATACAGTCTGTTCTCTTATCACTGTGGAATTATTTTAGAAATCAATATCAAAAGATAAAATGAGCACATTTAAGTAGATCACATTGTTCTTCCCCCTACTCACTTTCTTCTCATGTTTATTCATCACTCTTGGACACACCTAATACGGTCACTGTTTGCCTTTGGACTGAAACTTCTAGGCTCCACCTAAACTATGCCTAAGCCACTGCCGGTCTTTTAGCTGAAAAAAGCTTGAACATGAGGAGAGGCCTGGGCCTTGGAGCATATGTACATGATGGCATCTTCTAAGATGGTTTTCTTTCTCAAATAACCCATAAGGATATAGCCCAGTGCAGGGACAAGTGAACCAGAGGACCAGAGCTGGACTCACTGGGTTTTCAAATCCCTCAAGGATTGCTCTGTCAAAAGTCCAAGCTGGTGAGCTGCATCTTCTGTTCTCTATCAGGTCCTGGTTTTACTTAGAACCCTGACTTTACGTCCATCCATGTGCAGAGGACTCAGTTACCTGTGGGCTATAGTCGTTCATCATTGTTGAAAGTCAGTAGTTTGATGTCTGTTAAGGAAATCTTTGGTTTGAAAATAATATTGTGCATAATTGAAAAATCACCTGATTTAGAGTCAGAACACTTGGCCCCAAGGGCCTGGTTCCTAGGCAGAACAATGGTCCCCAGAGACATCCATGTCTTGATCCCCAGAGCCTGGGAATATGTTCAGCTACAAGGAGAAAGGGAAGGAGAATTTGCCATCAACTGACCTTAAGGTAGGGAGTTGATTCTGGATGATTTTGGTGGGCTCAGTGTAATCACAGTGTCCTTACAAACAGGAAAGAAGCCAAAGAAGAGAGTGAGATGTGATGACGGGACAGGTAAGGGGAATGCTGAACTGTTCACTTGGACACTGGGGGAGTGACCACCTGCTTCAGGTGCAGGCACCCCTAGGGCTGGAGCATCAGGGAAACGGTCCTCCCCAGAGCCGCCAGAAGGGACAGGCCTGCCCACACCTCGATCTCAGCCCAGGGAGGCCTATGTTGGACCCTGAACAACAGGACTGTGAGATAACACATTCTTGTTATCTTAGACCTCTAAGCTTGTGGTAACTTGTTACAACAGGAATTAAAAACTAGTTAGAAGGAAATTTGCTGGTAGTCCAGTGGTTTAGGATTCTGTACTTTTCACTGCTGAGGGCATGAGTTCAATCCCTGGCCCAGGAACTAAGATCCCACCTGCTCTGTGGCGTGATCAAAAAAAATTTTTAATGTAAATTTTTTTTAAAAAAGAAGCTAGTAGAAGCAGTGAGGCATGAGTCACAAAATCTCTTTGAGATCTTCTGTGTCAAATAAAGAGGTTACATTAGGGCCTTCAAGGCTCTGAAAACAGGAAACATCCTGAACTCTTTAGCCCTTTGAGTCGACAGGTCCAAGGGTATACCAGAAGGGCAGCATGAGTTGTTCCACAGAAGGCCAGGGAGTAGGTAGGGCTTCGAATACTCTGCAGAGAATGGCTAGTGACTGCATCATGGGTCCAGCTCAACGCTCATGCTGTGCATCTTTACTGTGCTTACCAAGCACCAGGCCCTGGGCAGGGTCTTCCCATATATTCCCAACAACCTGGTAAAAGAAAGAAAGTAAAGTTGCTCAGTTATATCCAACTCTTTGTGACCCTATGGACTGTCGCCCACCAAGTTCCTCTATCCATGGGGATTCTCCAGGCAAGAATACTGGAGTGGGTTGCCATTTCCTTCTCCAGGGGATCTTCCTGACCCAGGGATTAAACCCGGGTCCCCCACATTGCAGGCAGACTCTTTATCCTCTGAGGCACCAGGGGAGCCCCACAACCTGGTGAGTTTGGTATAAAAATGATGCCCGCTTTACCTGCATGAAAACTGATTCCCATCCTCATTGGTAGTCTTTGGTCCCAGGCCACACACCTGCCAGGTGGCTGAGGTGTGACCTGAACACCCACACCTGCATATGGGGCCCTCCATGGTTCTGCTTGGCTGATGGCTGTTACATTCACCAAATATATCACTTATTGAGTCCCCACTATGTGGCAGGCACTATTGCAGGTAACAAGGCTATAGCAACAACCAAAAGAAGATAAAGCCGAGCTCTCAGTGACCTTACAATCAGCAGCAATTCACATACTCAACAAACACTCATCAAGCTCTCATGATATGCCAGGCACCATGAAGAGGAGTTTATTGAATTCTGGAGCCTACGAAAGCTAGTGCAGCATCACCAACCCAGACCAGGATCCATCTTCAAATCATCTCACCCAAAAGCATCGTCTGATCCGTGGAGTCCTGTCCACAAGGACTGAATTGTTCACCATAGGCAGGAGCTCTGTTCTCACTAAACAAAGAACGGGAAACTGAACAATTGCTCAATTCCATCACAGCCTTAAAGGCTTTCCTAGTACTCAGAAATGAAAAGGAGAATAGTGTCAGAAAGAAAGAGATTTTATGCATATTAGGTACATTGAGTTTACTTCATTTTAATGTTCAAGTTATAACAGAGATGCTGTAGTTAGAATACTTTCAGTTTCTAACTGGAAAGGATATCATTTAGTAGAAGAAAAGCTATGTATCTCATGTCAAATGTTAGAAAAGTAGAATTCACTAACTTTGCTCTTATGCAGATTTAAGAGTGATGACAGAGATTTTGGGCTTCTCAAGTTCCTGCCTTTCATCATCGTTTGCTCATTAAAAAAGCCTTTAAGCTTACAATGTCACAATATGGTAATATTTATTTATGCCATCTTTTATTCCAAAAATAATTTGTGTCAGAAAAATGTCATAACTTTAAAGATTTAGTAAGTAAATCCACTAAAGGCATAATTTCAGCAGATTATCTGAAAAGGCTTACTCTTTTTTTCCTAAAGTGTCACAAATCTTCACAAGAGATTATCTTTGAAGAATGTCTTTAAAATTTTTTCTCCTCATTCTAAACAGCCATGAATCACATCAGAATACCACAATGAAACTTTGTTTTCACTAGACTTTAAGCTTTTTTTAAAGTCTATTTTGATAAGCTAGTCTTAGAAGAGGGAGGTTGACTCTGGCAAAAGGAACAACACATTCCTACTCAATAAATTACTAAAAATCAAGTGGGCACATATATTGAAAGCTAGGAATGAGGAACTATCACAGCTCTGATTCTTTTTCCCCCAAATGGTGATACCCTAAATCAAGTTCAGTAGAGAATATAAGCTTAAGAATTTTAAATAAGAAAAAATATCTTGGTTATACAGGGTTTTTTTCCCTACCAGCGAATTTTAAGTTTCCCTCAAAAATGAATACTTGAAATTATTCTCTGAGGTTATACCTGATGTTTTCAGTGATATGGACTCTCTCCTTAGGCAACAGAGTTGTTGTTATTGCAGTTCAGTAGCTCAGCCGACTCTTTGCGACCCCATGGACTGCAGCATACCAGGCTTCCCTGTCCTTCACCATCTCCCTGAGTTTGCTCCAACTCATGCCCATTGAGTCAGTGATGCCATCCAACCGTCTCATCCTGTCATCCCCTTCTTCCCCTGCCTTCAATCTTTCCCAGCATCAGGGTGTTTTCCAGTGAGTCAGCTCTTCCATCAGGTGGTCAAAGTACAGGAGCTTCAGCTTCAGCATCTGTCCTTCCAATGAATATTCAGGGAATTATCTTTCAAAGGGATTATTCCTCCTATGAAAAGAAAAAAACTTTTTGTTAGTTACTTTTCTCCTTTGGAAGTTAACCTACGAAGTAGGCTTTACATATAAATGCACGCTATACACACACCCCACCCCATACACACACACACACATATGCATGTGTGCACACACACATACACACACACACGGGCTACGTCACAATTGCTCTACATAGCCCAAAAGTCAAGCAAGAGGGAAAAAATAGCAGCTGACTTCAGATTTGCTTTTGGAAGAAAGTGCCATATGTTAGTTACAAAGACCCAAACTGCCAACAAAATTAAGAAAGTAAAGGTATTAACTTTGGTTGAGGGTCCGCATTGCAAATTGTCTCCAGGTTGCTGGGTGATGGGGGCTGAGGGGTTCCATGCAGCTAAGACCTCAGTTCAAGAGGAGTGCAAGGCTGGAGAGGAAACCCCAGGGAGGGGCCACTCCCTTACCATAGAAAATATAGGCTCTACTTAAAGTCCTAAGATATTATATTTAGAAAAAATGATCAGATTTATTTCTTTTGCAGCATTCACTACCAAGATGTTTGGTTTGAAAAGATAATTACAGAAGAAAACATTGCTTACCTCATCTTCTTTGGGAAGAAAGAATATTACATTATAAGATAAAGAAAAGAAAGACATTTTTAGTGTTGGGACTCTGAAGTTCAACTGTAGTAACTCTAGAAGAAGGGAAAGATTAAAAAAAAAAATAGAGACTTCGTAAGCAGTGACAAACTCTGCACAGGACGGAAGGAAAAGCAGGCATTCTCCACTGTTTAATGAAGATTTCTTAGCAACTGCAGCCATCCCAAGCCTTGGCAGTACCTGGCTCATCTGAAATGTTTGTCTATAAATTTTTGTAGACTGCTGACCTAAGTGTCATTAAAAGTTCCTGTACCCATTAGGTCTGGAAAGCCAAAGAGAAGGTACATTTTATTGCTAGTTGAATTTTAAGGTCTGTATGATCGATCTGAAGTCCCCACATTGAATGTGTACATGGTAAGCAACTCTACATAGAGATTACTTTTAAATATATATCTGTAATTAATGTATAAGTGTATTGAAGACTTTGGGTGGATAAAAGGATGTTTGGATTTTTAAAATATCATTTTGCCAAAGTATTTCTAGTCTCAGTTTAGTTTAGTAACATCCCCCTGGACCTGAACACTTCTAATGGGGATTTTATTACTAGTAAGTATGCCTTGTAGGAAGAATAACAACCCTTGTTGTGGGAAGAGTCCATCATGCCATTGTTAGCCCTCCGCCTCCGCAGGTTCAAGGAACAGGGGATGGAAAACTCTAGAAGACTCGCAGTTGACTGAATCCACGAAGGAGAAACCAGAGACTACAGTCTCTGGTATCTGCAGGGGATCCTGGAACTGATCCCCTACAGGTATCGAGGGATGACTGCATTTAATTTAAAAAGTCATCACAACTGCCATTTGTAGGAACTTGCTGTATGTAGAGTTCAAGAGGCATCTACACTGACAGATCCCCTCACTGCCCTTGCTCTTTGGGGGACGAAAGGCAAAAGGAAGAACACACTCCCACTTAATAAAGTACCGAAAATCTAGTGGGCACAGTTAATGAGAGCCAGGGATGAGGGAATATCACAGGTGTGACTCCTTTTCCCCTAAATAGTGAGATCCAAACCATCCCAGGACCTAGTCTGGGGTGCCTGAGAGATAAAGGAAAACCACGATGTGGTTTAATATTTTTGTCTGTTTTTAGCATCAAAGTAATGCTGACCTCATAGGAGTTGGCAAATATCCCCTAACTTTCAATTTTTGGGGAAGAATTGTTTATAATTGCTATTATTTATTTCTATAATGCTTAGCAGAATTTGCCAGTAGAGACACCTGGGCCTGGAGTTTCCTTGTCGGCTGCATGAGTAAACCTAGTGGAATTGAGTTTCTCATTTTTTTCTGGATCAAGTTGTGTCAGTTTGTCTCATCCAAGGAATTGACTGTTTCATCCACGTTATTGTTTGTCATAAAGCTGTTCATAAGTTTCCCTTATTATTCTTTCATTATTGTGATATCACCTGTCTCATTTCTGATATTTGTCGTCAGTGCATGCACTTTTTTCCTTATCAGTCTGAATAGATGATTGTCAGTTTCATTTTCATTAAATTCAAAAGACTTTCTATTCCTTCCCCCATCTCGCTTCCCCCCTCCACCCCTGTCTTTCCGTGGACTATTCGGTATGCCACTTAGTTCCAAATATTTGGGGATTTTCCTGATGTTTTTCTGCTATTGACCTTTAAATTATTTTCGTTGTGGGAAAAGGACATACTTTGTATGACTTGGATCCTTTGCGGGGATTTGTTTCATGGCCCAGAATACGGTCAGTCTTGGTACGTGTCCACGTGGAGCTCTGCACACTCTGCCCGATGCCCAGTGAGTTATGAGGTGTCCTTGCTGGCCGCTGGGAGCAGGAAGCGTCCCCACCTGCCTGCAGCTCCAGCTTCATTTCCTCTTTTCCTCTCGGGTGGGTCTTTCCCCAGTGCCTGGTATTTTCCTTACTTCACTCAGTGACTCACAGTCAGATGAAGACTCAGGGAAGAGATCCCCATGGCTCAGGCTCAGGGATCCCTCTCTATGCTGTCTGACTGCTCAGCCCTCCCCAGACTCACAATCTCCATTCTTCTCCAGGCAAGGCTCCCCCTCTCCATGGCCCCCTCACCTAGGACAGCCTCCTCACTGACAGAGTGGGTGGGTTCTCATATCTGCTTCCATAGTCAAAGCGCTGTGACATGCTGTTTAGGAGAAAAATCACCCAGCCTCACAGAGATGCACGATGGAAAACACAAGATTATTTTAGAGTTTTCTCAGATTATTATAGGTATTTTTCATGGACAGTACACCCAAATCTGACAAATGGAAATTTCTCATAGTATAATTGCAGCGAAGAATCAGTAATCATATTGATGAAAAGAAACCCACCTACACTGTTGGTGGTAATGTGAATTGGAGCATCCACTGTGGAGAACAGTATGGAGAGTCCTCAGAAAATTAAAAATAGAATGACTATATGATCCAGCAATCCCACTCCTGGCTGTATATCCGGAGAAAACTATAATTCAAAAAGACACATGTACCCCAGTGTTCCTAGCAGCACTGTTTTCAATAGCCAGGACACGGAAACAATGATATCCATTGACAGAGGAATGGGTAAAGAAGACGTGGTATGTACATGATGGAATATTACTCAGGCATAAAAAAGAATAAAATAATGACATTTACAGCAGCATAAATGGACCTAGAGGTTATCATACTAAAGTGAAGTAAGTCAGACAGAGAAGGGCAAATATCATATAATATCACTTAAATAAGGAATCTAAAAAAAATGATACAAGTGAACTTATTTACAAAACAGAAATAGCCTCACAGACATAGAAAACAAATAATATGGTTACCAAAGAAGAAAGTTAGGGAAGGGATTAATTGGGAGTTTAGAATTAACAGATATACACTAATACATATAAAATAAGTAACCAACATGATCCTACTGTATAGCACAAGGAACTGGACTCAATATCTTATAATACTCTATAAGGGAAACAAATGTGAAAAGAATATATTACATGATATATATTATAAATATTAAACATATATAATTGAATCACTGTGCTGTACACCTGACACTAACACAACATTGTGGATCAACTATACTTGAATTTTAAAAAATCATTGTGTTTCAGTTGGAATGGATCATTTTCTATGTAAGATTTTGTTACATCATGTATTCATCAGCTGGCAAACACTGATTCACAGAGTTATGCTGACTTTAGAAATGTTGATACATTTCATTACACAATGTAAAAAATTGACAATTGTTATTTTCATTGCAAATCTCACCTTTCTTTAAAACTGCCAAGTGTTCAGGTTCTCAAGCCATGGAATGGACAGAGAAGCCTAGCAGGCTACTGTCTATGGGGTCAAAAAATTCAGACACAACTGAGCACGCTGGCGCGCGCATACAAACACACACACACACACACACACACACGAGCACAAGAGCACACACACGTAAGCTAGTTCCAGGTTTTCAAGATTTCTGTTTTTTAATTCAAAACTTTGAGGTTTATCTTTGGCGACAAATACTGCCGGTTGTTTTATTTAAGGTAAGAGGTTTAAATCTTTTGAGGACATTTTTGGCCAAAACCCAGGTCTGGGAAACTGAGGTTTGTCAGGAATGTCTCAGAAACAGTCACATTGATTGCATTCGAAGGAACAGAGTGAGAGTCTTGTGCAGGGCTCCCATGCTTCCCACTCAAGCAGACTGAACTTCCCATCTCTCATCCAACACCCGAAAGGTATGCTCAGGGACACAATGTCACAGAGTTAGTAACGTGCGCAGTTTCACCCACAATGCTCTCGGGTGGGACATTCCTTTTTACCGTGAACCTGTGGCCACGATGAGCAGAGGAGTGACTTCTGGTTTTGTCCCAAGTCCTGCCCAGCGGCTAATATTTCTTCTCTTCTTTTAAATACCAAAGTCAGCAGAGCTAAAAAGGGCAAATAGCATTTTAGTTTTATTAAGATAATAGTTTTGCCCTCATGAATTTTTTGAAAAATTCAAAGAAACTCCAAGAGTCTACCCTTGGAAATCCAACTCTGAGTGTCTCTGGTTTAGGGAACTTGCCTAGGGTCACACTCTGTGCCAGTTCATGGAATAGGTTTCCTGGGTGGAGCTGACCCCCAGCGCTTTCTGTGACTCCACCCGAGACATCTCCTCAATCTTGTATCGGCTGTTGGGGAGAGTTAAGAATGTGCTGAAGTGAAGGAGATAAATTCGATGCCTCACTGCATCCAAGTCTTACCTCCAGCACCTTTTTCTTGTTAGCTTGATGTCATCCTGCCTTCCTCTAGGTCAGAGATACAAGAGCTAAAAGTGTTGCAGTTCTTTGAGTTAGAGACTCGGTGCCAAAAGCCAGCTAAGCTATCTCAGGCCAAGTTTTCTTTCTTTTCATCCCGAGGCAACAGAAACAAAAAAAGAAGAGGGGTCTAAACAAAAGACATCCAGACCAGGAGGCTTGATGCTGCTGCTGAATTTTAATGTTCAGACACATCATCTTGCCAGAAGTTTCACTTCCAGCTGCTGACAACAGACAGCCCTCGAGCTCTTTTGTATTATGTCACTCACCGTCTGGTTGGGGTGAAAAGAAAGGGATAGCTTTTCAGGAGGAAAGTATGCATTTGCTTTGAAATTATTCAGTTATACTTATTGAATTCCTAGTTAAATTAAGAAAACACGCATGTGTGCTCAGCTGTGTCTGACTCTTTTTGACCCCATGGTCTGTAACCCACCAGGCTCCTTTGTCCATGGGATTTCTCAGGCAAGAATACTGGAACAGGTTGCCATTTCCTTCTCCAGGGGATCTTCCCAACCCAGGGATCAAACCTGCATCTCCTGTATTGGCAGGTGGATTCTTTACCACTGAACCACCAGGGAAGCCCATCATTCACCTAAATTTATGTAATAGACCTGCCTATGGAAGTGAAAATAAAATTTACTGCCGGAGAAGAGACCTGAATATGTCCAAATAAAGTTTCTCCAGCTGATTGAAAACAATTTTTTTTTCTATTTCTGGTAAGAATTCAGGTTAAAAAGCCTCATATTCAGCTTCATTCATGGCTCACACCCATGCCCCTGTTACTATGGCAACTGAGAGCCCAGGTCTCATGGGATCAGTGTCACCTCTTTCTTCCCAGGTGGTTCTGGCTTCTTGGAGTCAGTTCTGCTCCAATCCCATTCCTGAAGTCAGTTCAGACAAGCACCGCCGTCTGTATTCCACAGCTAATAAATCCAGCAGACTTCATGGAAATACCATCTACAAAGCGTCTCATCTCTAAAGCTGGGCTGCACACAGTATTTTTGGATTTGCAATTAATTATCTCCAGCCATTGGAGAGCAAAAAACACTCCAACCTAAACTATCAAACGAACATCCTCCATGCCCTGGGGTCACAGAGTTCACTGAGCTCGTGTGACCTTGAACTGTACAGAATCCCTTAGCGACATGAAAGGACATTCCATCCAGCACTGCTAGCTTCACGGGAAAATGAGTCCCAGTGGCTGTGAGTTCTGAGCCTAGGGTCACACTCCTGACTAGCTCTTGGTCCAGGGTTTGCTCTCAGGTTTTGTACTGTACATTTTATATGGTATGGTTTTCTTAAATATTGTTCCACTTTTTTAATGAGGAATCCTAGAAGCCACAAACTACCTCAGGTGTACACAGCGTGTGTGTACGTGAGTGTGTGTGTGTGTGTGTGTGTGCAGGTGAGGGAAGACAGGAAGTGTAAAGAAGCAGCACGTAAATTAGGGAAAATCCTCAAGAGCACCAGTTCCATCAACCCCGTCTTATTAATTGTGGAATACAGTGCTGCTGCCAGGCCGCTGGGCCAGAGACAGTGTCACCTAGGGAAAACATGGGCCTGTGATTGTGCTCAGGGTGAGTGGTCGTGAGTGATGGCTTCTGTCCATCTCCGTGTGGATGCTTGAGATCCTGATGAGAAGCTGGGTCTCAGTCCCTGAAAGGGGCTTGGGAGCTGAAGACTGGTGTTCCCTGGTACCTTACGATTGTGAACAGGACATTCATTACTCATTCTTGACTCTACTAACTAAAAGTTGGGCAACATTTCAATACTCTCCTCCTGCAATTCTGCAGCCAGCGCTCAGTGATTGAGGGGCTGTGCTTTACGGATTCCACTCTCCTCCTCTCTTATTCTCCCATACAAACCCCCTCACCTCTGCCTTTGTCAAGGCACTGATGGCGTCTTCTCCACAGAAGGCTGGCTGGGAGTCAGAGGAAGAGGCAAAACTCAAAGACCACTTTGTCTTCTTGTTCTTAAATTTTTTAAAGTTTTTAAAAATATATTATTTATTTTTAATTGTACAATAATTGCTTTACAATGTTGTGTTGCTTTCTGCCATACAACAATGAGAATCAGCCAGAGGTATACATACGTCCCTTCCCTCTAAAAGTATGGAAACATTCATGAATTTTCGAGTCATCTTTGCTCAGGGGCCATGCTAATCTTCTCTGTATCGATCCAGTTTTAGTATAAGTGCTGCCAAAGTGAACTCTACTTTGTCTTCTTATCCCTGTGAGCTGAGAACGGAGGGACCATGAGCTCGAGGTCACCGAAATACACGTGGTGACCATGAGGCAACCGTCAGGACCTGCCATCGAGGGGGTGGCTCTTGGGAGAACTCACTCCCCACCCTCTGCTCTTGTTGCTGGTGAGGTCACTGTGAGCCCCACAGATGACCTGGATATCACACACATGTACACACACACATGTGCACACACACTCTTCACACTACTGACTGCGGTCACACACGTGCTGACGTGGCTGTGTTCCCAAGCCTCTTCGACCTCAGCTCCCTCCTCACCAGCCCCTGCAATTGCCTCGTCATCCTTCAGAGTTCCCAGCAGAGGCCTCCTCGTCTGCTTAGCCTTCTCTGCTGCCTCCAAGGCTGGATTGGGCACCTCTCCTAAGGGCACCCAGACTCCTGCTGTGAGAGTACCTACACGCACTCAGTTGGCTGTACTGGGTCTTCACTACATTGTCTTTACCTCAAGAATCTAGCACATGAGTTGTTTTTGTCGTTGTTTAGTCACTAAGCTGTGTCCAACTCTGTGACCCCGTGGACTGCAGCATGCCAGACTTCCCTGTTCTTCACCATCTCCTAGAGTTTGCCCAAGTTTATGTCCATTGAATCAGTGATCCTATCCAACCATCTCACTTAAGTTGGTTTCCCGTAACTTAAATAATGATTGAACAGTGAGTGTGTGAACAGGTTTTGCACAAATACGACCCCTTGGGGGAAGGCCTTCTGTACATCAGAGTGGGCTACCTGTAATGGGAAGCTCCCAGAAGGGATTCTCGGAATGGGTCTGGCCCAACATCCTGGGCAAACAGTGAGCTTCAGTGGATTCAGCACCTCCATGCTCATCACCACCTGGAACCCTGCACACACACGCACACACACACACACACACACACACCCCACTTCCTGGGAAACTGTGGTTTTCAGCCAAGCCTCTGCTTTAGGTCACACACCCACATACCACACAACGACTGTTGCTATGAAGTATGGACAGACAGATGGATCTAAATAGCAGATGAACTGGCTTTCCTCTGTTCACACTCTTTGGGAGCCACTGCTTTTGAGTTCAGATCTGTGGTGTTCTGTCTTTTTTTACACTGTTGACACTTTTCTTCATTCTCACATCTCTTACTCTGCCTCCTTGCCGAGAATTTACTGTTTGTTTGCAGCTTTCTCATTGGAGGCTTTCACTGAGAGTTTTTAAATCCTCCTTTCTTAGAAAATGTGCTCATTTTGCAAATTCCTACTTATCAGGTCCAAGAAGCTCTGAAGCCAAGAATCATACAGTCTCAGCATTTCTGGGCTCTTTTTTGTGAAGCTATCAGAGCAGTCTCCTCCCTTGTATGTTTAACTGTTCCCCTCAACCTTCTGCGGGGGAGTTCCTCCCCTGGCAATTTCAAATTAGGGGTTTTTTCTCATGTAACAAGATTAGGAATATTCTGTTCTTTGCTCTGTGATCTGTTAGTACAAGTGGCAGTCTGAGCAGAAACAGTACAAACTGCAACAGCCTCAGCCCTGGGCATTGGCTCCTCCACTTTCAGGTGGGAGTGCCCACCCGCCCCTGGTTGCCAAGAACCTCCTGGGTCTAAAATTGGCTTCCAAGGGACTTTCCTGGCAGTCCAGTGGTTAGGACTTCACCTTCCAATGCAGGGGGTGCAGGTTTGATTCCTGTCAGGGAGCTATATCCCACATGCCTGGAGGGTCAAAAAACCAAAACATTAAAAAAAAAAAAACAGAAGCATATTGTAGCAAATTCAAAAAAACTTTAAAAAATGGTCTAAATCAAAAAATCTTTTAAAAAATAAATAAAATTGGTTTCAAGATCACATTCTTTTCTTTGCTGAAGGATACACAGCAGCTGGGACTCTGGTTTTTCAATGACACAAACTCACCTCAAACTTTACAAAGCAAAGCAGCAAACCTCCAGGGATGAACCTGGAGCCTCAGAGACCAGCTTAGAGCTAAGCCTCAGGCTTGGGGAGATGAGACCAGCTGATGCCATGCCGTCGCTCCTCTCCCTTCGCCCTGTGCCCTGGCACATCTGGGCCTTCCCTCCTCCACGTGGGCCCCTCTGCTGCTCGGCCGGCCTGGCCACCGCCTGTCCCTTCCCTTCGTATCATGGGATAAGAGCAGCCAGAAGAGACTGAGGCTCTAGATATCTCCTTCCAAAATTCTTGAAAGAGACATTTGTGTTAACCTGAACTGACCTCATTCCCAGGGATAGGCAAACACAAGCTGGCTGGCAGGTGGGGTTACCTGATCGATGCAGTGGTTTCCACAACACTCATGTGAACAGGAGTTGGAGGCAGCAACTTTAAGGGAGGGATTCCTGCGCGAACATTCTTGCTGGTCTCCATTGCAGCTGCTGTTGATGAATCCTGGACAAAATAGTCCACCTCTGTGTCTCCACTATAGGTTATACTGTCAGAGGTGTTTTCTCTTCCTTCCTAGGCCTAGCTTATACCAACCCTCATTTCCCTAACACACACACACACACGATGGACAGAGTCTATTTTCAAATGCAGGCTAAAGAGCTGGTCTCAGGAAATCACTGCCTGAACCATGAGAGAATGAGTCAGTGTTATCAAGTGAAACTCTTTTTTTCTTAAACATCTAAGCATAGGAAGTTCATTGGGAAATGCTAGACCTTGACCTCTAACCAGTTAAATATTTTGTGTAAAACTTCATTAAATTCTTATCTTACCCAATAAACTGACTTCATGATTTCTTTTGTAAAACATGCCTAACAGCCAATAGAGATAACAGTGTTTGTGATTTCTGGAACAGCTGCTTCTTTTCGCTCATATTTCTCCATTTCCAGAGCCACTTCTAGCCAGTCTTCCCTGGGCACAGTTTGCCCGTCACAGTCAGAGGAAGTGGGCAGCATTTTGTCACCAGGGCAGAACCACGGCTGAGAAATGCTTTAGGTTAAGAGTAGGCTTAGACCATGTCTCTCAGCTCCTCCATCTGCCACCATGAATTTCTAAATGGCATGGATGGATTCTGATTCTGTACAAGAGAGACATTTCAAGAATGAAAGTAATCAGTAGCATCCTTGAAATCAAAGAAAGGAAACAAGAAGTGTTCACTAAACAAATGATTTTTAGCTTTTCCTTCACTTCGAAACTTCACGCTCCTCGTCCTGGACAATTGAAACCTCACTCCAGTGATGAAACTGTAACCAAGCAGGACCCTAAGGGGCCTTCCCAGGACAGATCGCCACTCCATGCCCTTGCCTATCTCTTGTCTATAGAAAAATGTTAGCCTCCTAGGCCTCCCGTGGGATCCAAAGAATAAATTTAATCAGGGAAGTGAGAAAATGCAGAAAGAAAGGGAAAGAATCAAGCAAGAGAAAATAATACTAGTTTAACCATTAAACAAAGCCCAGGACCTTCACTGCCTCTTCAGTGTGTGTGCTCGGTCACTCAGTCCTGTCTGACTCTTTGAGACCCCATGGACTGTACCCCACCAGGCTTCTCTGTCCATGGGACTTCCCAGGCAGTAGTACTGGAGCGGAGTGCCATTCCGTCCTCCAGGGGATCTTCCCAATCCAGGGACAGAACCCACATCTGTTGTATCTCCTGCATTGGCCAGCAGCTTCTTTACCACTAACGTCACCTGGGAAGCCCCAGTTCCTCCTCAAGGGCTGTAGAAAATATTCTGAGCCATGCCCTTTGACTGTTATTTCCACGAGATGTCTCTTTAGACGCAGTGCCATGAGTTCTAAGATGAAGCAAACTGATCACAAATCATGGTCAGGATGAAGGGGTGTGGGAGGGGCCTCCTGGCCAAGAGCCACCCTTTCATTCTGCAGGGGTCGTTGGCTGGTGACCAGGGCCAGCCTGAGTCCATCAACCTCTCCTATAAATACCCGCCATCCAGACAGTAAGGATGTTTGTCAGGAAGTGGGTGTGTGCATCAGTATGAGAGCTAGAGGCACTTCTGGGGAGTCAGAGGAAAAAGTGGTTGACGACATACCTGTGGGTTCTGATGCAGAGATTATGAGGGAACTTTTATTTCTTACAGTCAGTAGGACACATCTTACATGAATCATGGATTTTTTCATCCTAATCCTTTACTACACTATAAAAAGACCTTTGGAAATATTGCTTTTCAATAAATTACAGTTTTTTTCTAACCCTTAGTTACAAAATTAAAAGAAATTTGGACATAGGGAGATTTAAGGCTTTGGAAATTGGTAAGGGCTTTCTTAAAACCTGTGCGTGACTTGCCAACAACCACCTGTCACAGTGACTCACTCCAGTGCCGTGGGTGTGGTCAGCACACAGGAGGGACAGCTCTCAGGGCAGATGTGAACCAGGGCTTCTCTCCTGCAGAACCGACTGTATAATGATCCTCGGGCATCATGTCCTGGGCAGAGCCCCAGGGAGTGTAAAGGTGAAGACTAGACAGTGTGTCTCAGCCTCCGCCCCTCCCCATCAGTGCCCCAGCCCCTCCCCAGATGCTGCCTGTCCCTGTTCCCCTGGTCACCTCATGTACCTCCCACCGCATGGAGGCCTTTCCTGCCTGAACCGCAATAGAACCTTCCTGCTCCAGTTACCCTGAGTCTGTCTCCCTCCCCTTGGGCAGAGATGCTCTGTCTCTGGGTATCTAGCGGACACGCTAGCTTCCATCCTTAGGAGACCTGACCAGAGGCCTGGGAGACACCAGGGCTTGAGGGTGAGCTGGCAACCCCCTCTCAAGGCCCTGAATCCCAATTCACACACCTGCCTGAAGCCAACCTGGTCAGGCCTCGCCCTGCCCTCCTTTAAAAAAAATTTATTTTATACTGGAGTAGAGTTGATTAATTACATTGTGTTAGTTTTGGATATACAGCAAAATGATTCAATTATACATATACACACGTCCATTCTTTTTCAGTCTTTCCCCACGTAAGTTATTATAGAATGTTAACTAGAGTTCCCTGTGCTATACAGCAGGTCCTTGTTGGTTATCTATTTTATACATAGCAGCGTGTCTATATGTTAATTCCAAACTCCCAATCTATCCCTCCCTCTCCCCAACCCTTTCCTGCAGATAACCATAACTTTGTTCTCTCTGTAAGTCTGTTCCTGTTCTGTGAGTAAGATCACATGTATCGTTTCATTTAGACTCTGCACATAAGTGTTATTGTATCATATTTGTCTCTCGTCCTGCCCTCTCTCCTCCCCTACCTCCTATCCACTCACACTGACGTGCTATTTCCAGCCCCCAGTATTCCTAAACCAATACACAAATACATATGAGTCCAAGTTCCCCTTCCCCTAACACTCTCAGAAGTGAAATAAAAGTAAGTCTAGTTCTCTGCCGTGGTGGAAAGTGCTAGACACTTGAGATGCCACAGAACTCAGAGGGACAAATGAACCTGTCCCGACATGATGCTCGTGAGTGTCCGGGACCTGAGGCCTGACAGCAAAGGAGGAACCACCGGGCCTCTCTCCACAGCCAGAGGGGAGCCTGATCCTACTGAGGAGAGAGAAAGCCAGAAACAGCAGCACAGAAAACCCAAGACAGCTCATTTCCATGCAACAGTCCCTTCCTGGTGCCCACAAGGAGGCCTCATCTAACGAGAAGTTTCCACGGTGATACCCTCAGTGGAGACCCGTCAAAAAGCCAGTTCCCCCTGCCTCCTCCTTAGGCTGTTCCTGGTTGCAGCGTCCCCTGCAGAGCACCACCTCCAAGGCCTAACTGCCACCTCTCCAGACACTGCTCGACTCCTCTCCACATTCCTTTTAATATTTCATGGCTCTCTTGAAAGAGGGAGGAGCAGCGTCTGTCTGTGCATGCTCCTTTTAATCGATTTGTTATGGCAATTACAATTTTTTTTTACTCCAGAGGATGCTAAGGAGACTGCTACTTCCTGGAAAGGGAGTGTTTTGGAAGAGGGTGAAATGCAACTGTCCAACCCATGGCGCCACTTGTGGGGTCTCCCTGGAGATGCCCCTACATCTCTGGAAAGCCAGGGTCCTTCCAGCCAAGGAGCTGATGGCTAAGACCTTGTCTGAGATGAGCAGAGGAATTGTCGGGCTCATTCAGTAGTGATTGAAGAGGAATTTAGACAAGGGAGTATTGGACCACAGGCTTCCCTCTAGAGAAGGTGCAGAGAAAGACCGTTTCCGTGAATGTGGACTGTGGCTTCTCCCGGTCCCCCAGAATACACGCTAAGCTGTGGACTCCAGCCCCGTCTGCCAACGGCCAGAGAGCTGTTCATCACAGCACATCTGATGTTTTCTTCAAGTTTTCGCTCCCACATGTGGGAACGACTGTTGCAAGTAACATTGATTAGAGCTTCCCTGGTGGCTAAGTGGTAAAGAATCTGCATGCCAATCCAGGAGACTCGAGTTCAATCCCTGAGTCAGGAAGATCCCTCAGAGAAGGGAATGGCAACACACTCCAGTATTCTTGACTGGAGAATTCCATGGACAGAGGAAACTGATGAGCTACAGTCCATGGGGTCTCAAAAGAGTCAGACACAACTTAGCAACTACAACAGCAACAACAACATTGATTAATTTTACATTGTTATACTCTGGAAATTTCATAAATTCAACATGGAAATAATATCCAAAATAGAATTAGATATTCAAATATGCAAAAATTGACTAAAAAGATATCAGGTAGAATTATGCTAAATTAACCTTGTAAGCATTTCATCTTTCCCTCCTTCTCTCCTTCCTTCAGAAGGTGACATGATACAACCTGAGTTTTCACATGGTCACTATTGCTGCTCTGAGGTCAAACCCCAGAGACATTCCCATCACACTTGTAACCACTGTCAATTTTTAAATGTTCAGTGCATAACCTGTGTCAAAGCACATAGTGGTGGCTCTGGACAGTATCTGAAATTATATAACATAAAGTCACCCTGAAGGAGTTGGTGCATAAAACAAAACTATGACTTTTCTGCAAGAACAAAAGAGCCCCCACCCCAGCTTTTTTTCCAAAGCATAGCAAAGATTTGGTTAACTTGAGGAACGTGCTGCTGCTAAGCCGCTTCAGTCGTGTCCGACTCTGTGTGACCCCATAGACGGCAGACCACCAGGCTTCCCCGTCCCTGGGATTCTCCAGGCAAGAACACTGGAGTGGGTTGCCGTTCCCTTCTTCAACGCATGAAAGTGAAAAGTGAAAGTGAAGTCGCTCCGTCATGTCCAGCTCTTCGTGACCCCATGGACTACAGCCTACCAGGCTCCTCTGTCCATGGGATTTTCCAGGCAAGAGTACTGGAGTGGGATGCCATCACCTTCTCTGTGAGGAACATGGAGTGCTGATTAATTGAATTTTCTGATGAACTGATGGGTTAATCTGATGGAAAAGCAGAGGAAAATCAAAGCCATGCATTTTCCTTTCTTACTAAGAAAATACATAATACGCAATGCAGATCACTTTGATGATAGTATCTTCTTCCTGCTTCAAGTCGTTGTCAGAAATACCTTCAGGGACAGACTGATGGTGCACCGGCTGGGCTGATGAACAGATAGGCCTGGGGGCCACGAGGGAAATTCAGGGGAGGAAGGACCTGGGGGACATGAGGGGAAGGCAGGGACACTGGACAGTTCTGCAGAATCAACTCCTTCAGCTGAGTTAGATAAATGAGATTCTGAGCCACCTGGAAATGAGAGGAGATGCTCTCAGATAGAAGTCTCCAGAGTCCACATCCTCAGCCAGGATCAGGGGGTGGGGGTCTGGCATCACAGGATGGGGGGTGAGAGGAGTTGGGGGTGGGATGGTGGGGAGGCAGAGGGACCCTTGCTCTTTTCCTCTCACGGTGGCTCACTCGTCCACCGGTACATCTCACCGTGGTCGACTTGCACCCTGTATCTGCATGACTGTCCCTCACAAGATAAACTTGTTCTCAAAAAAAGATCTAGACCACTGGCCCAATCACCCTCAAACACAGGGTGATCTTTCCCAGAGCTCCCATTCTGTTACTAATTTAACTCTCATCAGACACTGACATCTGACACTGAAAGTATGTGAATGCTTGATTTTTCTCCCGAGTGACGGGTTCTTCTTGCTCCCTGCCGACCCCTAGCAGGAAGGCAGCAGAGCCCTGGGATTCAGAACCTGGAATCACACTCCCAGGCTCTGAGCAGCTGAGCAGGCACCAAGCAGCAGGTCAGCCCTTGGCCCTGGGATGCAGTGGATGTGATGACAGGGCCCGAGGCTTACACTGCTGCTCAGATGGAAGTGACAGAAAGCATTCTGGTGACAATCTATAGATGCATTTACTCTTGGTTTCCTAGTAAGCAGATTCCTCTAGCCATCAGTCTAAGAGATCTGGGCCTTGGAGTTGGGTGGATTGGAACCAACACAGGTTTGGATGTGAGGAAAAACATCAAATGCACTATTTGTGGAGCGTGTCTTTCAGCTCCCTGCTGGTCCACCCTGATAGCCGGGCCAGGCAGGGTTCAGGGTGCGCTATGGGCTTATGCTTCCCAATAACCCCAGGAGGCCTGACCAGAACACTGAGCCTCGAATACATACTCAAGATTATCTTTCCTAATTTTTCCTACTTTGTGGAATTTTTATCTAGAAATCAAGGAAGGGGGACCCTTTGGAGATGCTGTGTTAATGGATTCCATGTCTGACCCACAGAAGAAGCCACTCACAGTCCACACCACTGTCCAGGGTGACTTGGCTGCTCCATCAGCACCTTCATTTCTCCTCTTAAACTTTCCTTGCTTGACTTCTCAGCCATGTAAACCAATGACAATTTTAGGGCCAAGCAGGGAGGAGGCAATGTTGATGCTGAGAATAGACTGGTTCAATGACCACGGCAGCGGGTATAGCAGGGGGAGGTCATGATATCCTGCCTTTCTGACTACACAGAGAGGTGTTAGAGTTTCACGCGTCACCCAGATTCTAAAACCAAACTCAGCTAACGAGCTGTTAGTGACCTTGTTTGCTACCTCTGTTCTCCAGGTAGAGTGTAAGCACAAAAATGCAAGGATTTTCAGTTTTTATTCCTTGTGTGTGCCCAGCCCTGGAAACTGAATTTCAGCCCAGAGCTACAGTGAATATTAGTGGTGAGGGGGCCTCACATGGCAGAAAAGTCATCCTATTTACATCTCATAAAAGCAGATTAATCCACATGCTGGGTGTCTATTTACACAGTAAAAAGCAGTGCACGTTTTCACCAATTTTCCACCATTAAAACACCAAGTGAATAATCTGATTGCGTTGTTCTTCATCCTTGGGAACTATGGTTTACACCCACTGAATTTTCAGGAAATTTAAAGAGTAAAAAGTTGGCCATTTGTCTGAAATGAGAGTGTGTTTAAAAAAAGAGAGAGAGGGAGAGAAGAAAAGGCTCCCCAGAGGCTATTTTAATGCTGTTGAGCATTTAGTAAGAAAACATTCCAAAACAACCAACATCTGTGGAACTGTGGAGCCTACATTGCTGTCACTTAATTTCAAAGGAGAAATTGGCTGAATCCAGGAGACGACACAGCACAGCGCCGGCCGCGCCTTCCTGGTCAATGTCGACATTAAAAATGCAGACACATCATTGTGAATCGCTTCTGCTGGCAGCGCATTCACTGCAGAGGGTTTGCTCTTAACTGCTTTTCTACTGCCAGCTGGGCGAGATGGCTACGTTTTCCCTGGTGTGTCCATGATGAAACTGGAGGCTCTGCCTGCAAGGGTTCCAACCAGCTAAGATCATGTTTGGGGAGAAGCCAAGTGCAGACGCAGCATTCTGTCTCCAAGGTCACTAAAGTGCAGGAAGTTCAGAGAGACGTTCCAGGGAAGGACAGAGTCTCAGGGTCGTCACAGGATGCCCAGGTCGGGCGGCTCAGGTCCCATGAGTGTGGGAAGGCTCCAGAGGCCGGGGAGGCCAGTGGGGCCGGGGAGGAGGCTCCAGGCTCAACTCTCCTCCACTGCTGGCCTCCACGTTCTTTCTTTCGGGAAGCTCTAAGTGAAGATGCGCTAATTTGGTTTTGTCTTCTGACAATATTCCATATTTTTCTTCCAGAAATCCTCATTAAAATAAAATAAAAACTTCTTCCACATTTTTGTCTCATTCTCATAACAACATAGAAATCAATGCAGGGGACTTATCTCCTCCAAGAGGCTCCCCACCAGGCACCCGCAGAACAGAATAGAGCAATTTAATACCCCAACCATGGCCTCAGGACTACACAAGGGGACCCCAGGCCACGGGCATCATCCCCATCACTCTGTTCACACTGCTCAGATGATAATTTGCATCATTTGGAATTCAGGTTTGAAAACAGAAAGAAACTTGTAAAGCAAAACAGAGTAGACGCAAGCCTAGAAACAGTGGCAAAAAGTCTCAAACACAAACTCTAAAGCCCCCCCACCAAAAGCAAACTTAAAAATTGAGTTATCAATGGTGAGGAGGCATCTTCCCATGTAGAGAAGTGGAGCTCAGGATGGATGCTGGGAGCAGAGATAGTCCACTGGCACTGCTCTGGCAACAGCTCACGTTGCTGGTGTCTCGGCGAGGGGTTGGCACATTTTTTCTGTAAAGATGAGTATTTAGGGGTTCTCTGGCTGTCACAGTGGCATCTTCCCCACTCCAATTGCAGCGAGGGGGCAGCCATTGGAAACACATGGACAAAGGATCCTGACTGCGGCACGTCATGTTTCTTCTCAAGATGAGGCAGACGCCAGATGCAGTGTGTGCCTCATTAAACCTCTTATTCTTGCCTTTCATCCTCCAATCAGTGACATCGCCAAGAACAGCTTGAATTGAATTTGGGAGGATCTTTGTTCAGCTTCATAAGGCCACCACATTGGGTGAAATCTTTATTGGAAGACCAAAAACATTAGTGATTTTTTATTTTTTAAAAGATAATATTGAATGATGATCATTTGTTAGCATATTCATATGCACTTACTAATATTTAGCATGTGGTAGTGGTGGTGGTTTAGCTGCTCAGTCGTGTCGGATTCTTGCGACCTCATGGACTGTAGCCTGCCAGGCTTCTCTGTCCATGGGATTCTCCAGGCAAGAATACTGGAGCGGGTTGCCATTTCCTTCTCCATATTTTTGATTCTTTTAATCTTCCATTGAAATCTAACCTTTGTCAGAGAACTCTCTACAGAAGTTGTTTTCACCATGAAGAAGCTGCCCTCCTGGTTGGCTAGGATCAAAGATTTGAACTTACAAGTACTTCTGACTTCAACAGTACATAAACTGTGAACTTCCAGATGTTCAAGCTGGATTTAGAAAAGGCAAAGGAACCAGAGATCAAATTGCCAACATCCACCAGATCACCAAAAAAGCAAGAGAGTTCCAGAAAAAAATCTCCTTCTGCTTTATTGACTACACCAAAGCCTTTGACTGTGTGGATCACAACACACTGTGGAAAATTCTGAAAGAGATGGGAATACCAGACCAACTGACCTGCCTCCTGAGAAATATGAATACAGGTCAAGAAGCAACAGTTAGAACTGGACATGGAACAACAGACTGGTTCCAAATTGGGAAAGGAGTACATCAAGGCTGTATATTGTCACCCTGCTTATTTAACTCATATACAGAGTACATCATGAGAAATGCTGGACTGGATGAAGCACAAGCTGAAATCAAGATTGCTGAGAGAAGTATCAGTAACCTCAGATATGCAGATGACACCACCCTTTTGGCAGAAAGCGAAGAACTAAAAAGCCTCTTGATGAAAGTGAAAGAGGAAAGTGAAAAAGTTGGCTTAAAATTCAACATTCAGAAAACTAAGATCATGGCATCCGGTCCCATCTTCATGGCAAATAGATGGGAAAACAATGGAAACAGTGACAGACTTTATTTTCTGGCTCCAAAATCACTGCAGATGGTGACTTCAGCCATGAAATGAAAAGAGGCTTGCTCCTTGGAAGAAAAGCTATGACCAACCTAGATAGCATATTAAAAAGCAGATACACTACTTGTCAAAGCTATGATTTTTCCAGTAGTCATGTATGGATGTGAGAGCTGGACTCTGAAGAAAGCTGAGCACCAAAAAATTGATGCTTTTGAACTGTGGTGTTGGGGAAGACTCTTGAGAGTCCCTTGGACTGCAAGGTGATCCAACTAGTCCATCCTAAAGGAAATCAGCCCTGAATATTCATTGGAAGGACTGATGCTGAAGCTGAAACTCCAATACTTTGGCCACCTGAGACAAAGAACAGACTCACTGGAAAAGACCCTGATGCTGGGAAAGATTGAAGGTGGGAGGAGAAGGGGATGACAGAGGATGAGATGGTTGGATGGCATCACCAACTCGATGGACATGAGTTTGAGTAAGCTCTGGGAGTTGGCGGTGGACAGGGAAGCCTGGCGTGCTGCAGTCCATGGAATTATAGAGTCAGACACGACTGAGTGAGTGAACTGAACTGTACCTCTGACTTCAGGCAATCTCCTAGAGCTGTAATTTCTACATCTAAAACTGCTGGTTTTAGAACAAGAAACCAAGTTACCTCATGGGTTGATTTCCAAAATATATAAAAATGATTTTCCTAGGGTATTATAAAGGCCTGAGTTTGTTTACCAAGAACTCCTAGGTGAGTGCAACCTTTTCCTATAATTAAGAAGGAACTGATGACCCCTAGCGAACCAGACTTGGGGCTTCTAGTGGTTTGGTTTTTATCTCATAATTTTTTTTTTTCCTACGGATAAGCCATGTTTCAAATGATTGCAGTTGATGCATTTCTATGTTATTTACATCTTAGATTGAGAACAAGTTAAACATTTCTTGCTTAAAAAATTGAATTCAAAATCAAGAACAATCTTGAAAATAAGAATATGATGTTTTAAATAGTTACCTTAATATTGATGCATTCAGTTAAATGCAATTATTCTTAAGAGTTCACATACACAAAACAAAAAACTGTAAAGTATAAAATTAAGTTCTCTAAGTTCTCTGCATTTTACAAATTACCTGGAGTGTTGATTCCCATTGCCTGATTCCATGAAAAACACAAACCTGCCTTCACTACTTTAATCCATATTTGAGAAGCTCCAATTCACTTCATTTTCACTTTTATGAATCTACTTGAATTGACTTCTGGTTAGTACCAAATGTGGCTGTGGAATGTTTCCCAAGGAAGCTTTTTTTTTTTTTTAGGTGAGACAGTCGATATTAAATACTATAATATCACTAAGTCAGGCAATTTTTCTCCAACAAGTAACAGGATCAATTTAAAACATCCTGAATAATGGCTTCGGCCTTTACTTAAACCTTTCAAAAACAGAAAGAAATGTGTTTATAAGAATATGTCAGTTTTAACAAGATGTATGTCATACCTCCTAATTTGATCTTTCTTAGAGCTCAAACTAGAGACTTTTTCAAGATTTGAAACTTGGGAATAGGCTTTCAGAAGTTTCAGTTGTTAAATAATTTGAAGAGAATCCTAAACTGTGCCTAACCCGCCTCTGGAAGCTAATTGAAGCCTATGTGTCTAGATTCCTTGGGGGCAGCACCTCATGATCTGGGAACCAGTGGAATTACTTGTTCATCAGTTGAGTCCTTCCTGTTTGAACTTCTTTCCTTTCAGGGATATTTTTTTTTGGATGATGGTAGCAGAACAAAATGATATGCATGACAAAGGGTTTTAACACATAACGGTCCCCACCAACAGGGCCACTGGGCTGGGGGAGAGTGGACAGAGGCTCCCTGGACCCACACACTCCCATCTCAGCCTGGCTCTGCAGCCCCTTCTCACTCAATAGGGTTCGCCATCAAACAGAGAAGGCTGAAAAGTGCTATCAACTGTCTCCTGCTGCTGGAAGATGCAGGTTAAGAAATGAAGTTCCTGGGGACCAAAACAGGAAAAGCGTGGCATCATCTGGCAGCACTCCTAAACCACATGCTCCGCCTTTAAGAATTAAAGATTTTAAAATTAAAAATATATATATAAATAAATAAATTAAAAAAAAAAAAAGACTTTGTACAGAATGTGTCCACCACCACGCCCCTGTGAGACACGTCCTCTCAGTCACCAAGTCATTTTCTAGTAAATGCTCAAGTGAAACTTGGTCTCCACCTTTCATCCACTGAGAGCCTCAACGTCTAAAGGACGCATCATTTTGCAAGTCATAGGTCAAAGGTGCTGTGTGAAGAGGGCTGAGGCCAAGGGTCAAAACTCAGGAGCACAACCTCGCTGCCTTAGAGCTAGATGTCTTTAGGCAAGTCCCCCGGGGACTGAGTTGTCTGCAAGAAGGGCCACTTCCTATAGACCCTACAAGAAGTCTTAATTGTGGAAATTACTAAAGACCTGTGTATTAATTGTCCACCTGATATTTTATAGCCAAATAGACAACACAGCACAGCAAGCTCATGCAAGATTTCAGCCTTTTTAGAGCAGAAAGGCCTGCACCATCCACACCCACTACCCAGTACTGACCTGTCTACAGGGACTGTCTCCACAGCAAGAGGTCATCAGGAAGTGTCCCTGGGCCTGAATGGAGGTAAGAGAAGGCCCTGGTCACGAGAAGAGGATAAGATATTAATAATTCTGAGTGAGTTTCAACGTTTTGGATTTTAGGATGCAGGCATGTACAATATTTCTTGAACATACCTGTTGTCTCCTTGGCTGAGTGACTCCTCTCCTCCTGGAAGAAGGGTAAAAGGGGTCTAGGGGGAGTGAACCATTGAGCCAGAAATGGTTCATCTAGTTCCTTGAAAATGAAAGACAAGCTATGTCCTCAAGGGGCCCCGTCAAAGGAAATAAATATTTTGCAAAGATGGTCCTTTTTTTTTTTAACTCTAGCTCTTATTTTATTTTCGTTAAAGAAGCAAACGTGAACCATATAATTACGGCATACAGAAGTAAATGACGATGACCCCTACAAGGGAAAACGTAGGCACTGCTGTGTGTTTATGGGGGTGTCTGATCCAATGTAGGAGCCCCAGGAAAGCTTCCAGCAGGAATGGCCCAAACTGAGACCAGAAGGTGAGGTTAATACATGGCGGGGGGGGAGGGGGCAGGGGGGAAGATTGGCAGAGGCTCAGAGCAAACTGAGGAAGGGGATTTGAGACAAAGGTGGGAAGAAGAGGAGGAGAGGGGTCATGACAGGGAGGGTCACCTGTGGGGCAAGGCCTTGGGAAGCAGTGCCAGATGGGGTCAAACCACCATGAACTTACTCTTGGAGATTTAGAAGCCAGCTCTCCAAAGGTGCTCATGTATCTGAGGGCACAGAATAGAGTGCTGGGGGGAGGTGCCCGAACCTCAGCTGACATCCCCCCCTCCACTGTGATCTCCAGCTAAAAATAGGAAAGGCTGGCTCTCTTCCCATGGAACGAGGACAGATACACATCCCATCCACCTCCCGAGTGTGTGTCAGGAGCTGTCACGTGGTGCAGAGGTACAGGCACGTCGGTTTAGCGTCCCGTGATGCATTGGTAGCTGCATGTCCCCACAATTTACCAATTGTATCATCTAGATTTAATCGATAAGCCACAGACTGATGACAACTGTCGTGATACAAGCTGAAGAAAAATGAGGGACTCATACTCCTAACAGGAGCCACATGTGCAGGTAAGAATTGTTATCATTTTGCTTTTATGTGGACCTTTACAAATTTCATTTAAAATGTATAGGGCCTAGACAACAGAATGCTCTCAGGCTTACAAGGAAATATATCAATTCACAGAGTGTTTTAAAACATTTTGTCGATAGTGAAGTTTCATTAAAAATGCCTGTGGACCTTGATGTAAATGGCCAATCCCTACCTGGGAGCAGGCAGCCCACCTGGCCTCACTGACCAGCTCTCCCACCCTCCACACCAGGAGCTCTGGCACACATAGGTGACAAGTGTGGCCGCAACAGTCACTGTGGGACAAGGAAGCCAAACAATGCCTGGGGTAACTCACAACGTGACTGTCTGCAGGAATCCCCCTGCTGCCCGGCTCTTCCCATGCAGGCACGACAGCAGTAGGACACTTTCCACATCCTTGGCCATGGTCAGCCACCATCCACCCTGGGGCAGGCCTGCTGCTCACCTTCACCAAGCTCCATGGTGGCTCTGTGATGGCTGCTCCTTGATGTGGCTCCTGGAGCTCTGCAGTCTGAAGTCTTACCTTGTTCTGGATGGAAACCATGTTGATGACAATGTGTTGCTTCTATTCTACACCCTGAATTCACTGGCCTCCATCCAAACCAAACCTCAGCCCCAGTTTCCTCAATATTTGGCCCATGTTTAAAGCCTCCCAGCCAGCCTGGCTTGAATCTCAAGTCTCTTTACCCACATGGCACACAGCTCTGCTTTTAAAACCAGCAAGCCCACCATTGACCACTCAAGAATCCAATAGCCTTGCCTGATTCTGTTGTATTTTCAGTACTGTTTGTTTAAAAGAAGAAAAAAAGATTACTTTGTGATTCAAATCACCTAAGCTTACTAGAAGCTGAATGATCTGGGCAATCTTTTGCGAGGCTGCGACAGCTAGTCATTGTAGGTTGAGCTGTGTATCCTGACAGACACATGGAGAATATTAACAGAAATCTTCCCACAAAATTTCTTTTAGAGCTTAATGCTGCAATTTGCTAAAGTTCTCCCTCACTTTCTGTAGAAAAGGTCATGGTCCCTTTTTAAATAAAAATACTCTAGTGCTTTCCACATACTGCTTTTGTAAGAAAAAAATGCATACTTTTTTTCAAAAGAAAAAAAAAGGACAGTGTTTGTATGCAGCAGGGCGTCACGTAGTTTGAATTCCGACATCACAGAGTTAACGCCACCTGTGAAAAATGTTGATTCTGTGAACATGTTTGCACTGTACGTGTGGGAGGAACATACCGTGTGTCTTACACCCTATGAATGTGACACGGGAAGTGCACGTGAAAGCTGGCATCTCTCTCCCACCGGGGTCCCCAGACTTGACTTCCTCTCCGGCTGCAGGGCAAGTATGCCAAGTCCACGTGTTGATTCTCCATCAGCCCTGAGCACACCCTCCCTCAGATACACAAGAGGGAAAGGCTGCAGTTGTTTTCCTTTCCTGATAGTTATCACAGCACCGGGGAGATGTAAGCAGGAGATGCTGGTGGTCCAAGCTCTGGCCAGAGTTAGACCAGGGACAGGAAGGGTGTGGGGTGTGGTGGTGGGGCTCTTGTACATGTGCAGGGGCTGGAGGCAGGGCTTTGCCAGCTGCTGGGTTCAGCATGCAGTTTAGAGGTGAGGGGCCGGGATAAACAGTGAAAAACAGCGAGGTGTTGTTTTAGAGATGGAGGCTGCCAGGCCACCTGACCAGAGAAGTGATGTCTTGAACCACAAGCAAGAAAAACAGAAAAGGAAGAGGCTGAGCACGTCCATGTGTGCTACAACTACAGGCAAACACCGCTTTAAACAGAGACTTGGGAACAGGGGTGGGAGCAGTGCCTGCCTTAGCCTCCCAGTGGTCCACCTGCATAGGCCCAGCCTCGCTGCCCATGCTCAGCCCTGGCTCACCTCATGGTGCAGGGCATGACTAGACCTCAGCCTGTTCTCCTGGGTGAAGTTCTTGGGGTGCCATTCTAACCAAGGCCTGTGTGGGTTTTGAAACCAAGTTTCACGTTCATAAATCAGGTAGCAAGTCAAAAGGCTGATTTCTAAATTCCCTGAGGGGTCACTGAAGGAGTTCACCTCCTGGAAGGTGAACTGGAACATGTCCTGGTTAATTCACAGGCTCATCTCACTAACTCCATTTATTTATTTAACAAGCACAGTTCATGAGTCTAAGGCACCGTGGATCCCCATGTGCACCCTTATTTCACAGTCCTCTAAGGAAAATCCTAGGTTATACTGTCAACAACAGTGAGAGGTATCAGTGGAAAAATGCGCACTGATTTACCTTTTTCTTTTTTTAAATTTTATTGAAATATAGTTGATTTACAATGTTGTGTTACTTTCAGATGTACATCAAAGTGATTCAATTATATATATAATTGAAAAAATTTCAATCAAAAAAAGAAAAACATAAATCAGTGTGCATTTTTCAGTTTGTTTTCCTATCCTGATGTTTATCACAGCACCGAGGAGACAGATTTTTTAAAAATCCCCTTCCACTCAAGGTTATTACAAAATACTAAGTAGAGTTCCCCATGCTATACAGCAGGTCCTTGTTGGTTATCTACCGTGTCTATAACAATGTGGACAAACTTGTGCCGGGTGATGTATTAACCCAGGGTGTTTGCAAAACTCTCTTTAAAAGAAAGGCTGTTTACAAACTGAGTTACTAGATGTTCCCTCTTAGCCATATTCTCAATTCACACCTCAGAGGTGCATGGAGGGACCAGGTTTTCTGAATGGTGAAGACATGTGACGAGGATGTGGATAATAGACCAGAACGTGGAAATGAGGACTGTCCTGAACATTTGAGCTTCCCGACCCCAGAAGCCAGCTTTCAATTGTTGATATGCAAGTACAGTCCCCTAATCTGAATCTGTTAAAAATGCTTAAAATATTGTTTTCAACTCTGCGTTTCTTTCCAGGATGCGGTGACACTAGTGGAACACGTATTTCCTTTCTTTTACTTAATCCTGTCTGAGTTTTCTCTATTAGAATATAGTCACAAGACCACCACACCACTCCCCACCCCACCCCCTCGAATCACTACCACTCCCTCTGGTTAGTGGACTGAAAGGTAGGGGCCGGGGTAGAGGGGTCAGGGCAGAGAGAGCATGTATGACTCCACACATAAGTGTGAGATAAATTTTTCTATTTAATCATCAGAAATAACATTTTACCAGTTGCTATGCCTCAGAGTGGAGATTCTCTGGTTGCTCAGATGGTAAAGCATCTGCCTGCAATGTGGGAGACCCAGGTTCAATCCCTGGGTTGTGAAGATCCCCTGGAGAAGGAAATGGCAACCCACTCCAGTACTCATGCCTGGAGAATTCCATGGATGGAGAAGCCTGGTGGGCTGCAATCCATGGGGTCGCAAAGAGTCAGACACGACTGAGCAACTTCACTTTCTTTCTTTCACTTTCTTATGTCTCAGAGTAGAAATATGCTGACTTGAGCGTATCCTACTTTATACCTGAATTGTAATTTTTATTTTCTACACCTTCCTTTATAAAATTAAAGAAAAGGGAACGTAGGCAGTTTGCATAAATGCATATCCGTTGTAACAAAATTTAAAATTAAAGTGATGACGAAAGCAATAAAGTAATAGCAAAGAAGCAGCAATAAAGATAAAACCCAACTCGTGGTGTGAGGTGTTTTATTTATATTTATGACTAGTCTAGTTTTTTTTAAAGGCTCTGAGCATTTTGGCCACTGATTAAAAGAAGGAAATAATAGATGACCTGAAATGCCTGAAAGAAAATGCTCACCCGCGGTCAAGGGCTAGTTAGAGCAGCTCCTTGTGCACATGGCAGACACAGAAAGGCCATCATGTGGCACATGCAAGCCTGCTAAGTCACTTCAGTCACGTCCAACTCTCTTCGATCCCATGGACTGTAGCCAGCCAGGCTCCTCTGTCCGTGGGATTTCGCAGGCAAGAATACTGGAGCAGGTTGCCATTCCCTTCTCCAGGGCATCTTATTGACTCAGGGATAGAACCCATGTTCCTTGCATTAGCAGGCAGATTATTTACCATTGAGCCACCTGGGAAGATCAGAACCCCAGAGGGTCACCTTAAAAGTTTTTGGTCATCATCCATGCTCTCAAGGCAGCTATGGCAGTTAGATTCTTTATCCCAGTAGAACTGTATGTGGATGCCTGACAGCATCAGAATGATGGACATGGCTCCCCCTTTGAGGAGAGTGAGGTCTGCCATCCCTAATGGGGGCCCCGACAACTGAGAGCAAGTCCAGAAAGGCTAACCCACAGCCGCCCTCCTGACAAGACCCAGAAACCCGTTTCTTTAGAGGTGACATAAACAACCAGGAATCTTTAAAATCAAGAACAAACACTCATCTTGTATTTGAAAAAAAAAAAATCAATAAAGCTGTCCTAGAGTATTTGACACTGAACAGTAAAACTGCCTGATGCTCTCACCAAAACAGAACAGTTACCAAAGTGTGTCCAGGCAACTCAGGGAGTCAAACTCAAAGGCAATAAAATGCTAGTCTAATCAAAATGCTGTCTAACATAATTGATATCAGTTCAGTTCAGTTCAGTTCATTTCAGTTGCTCAGTCATGTCCGACTCTTTGCGACCCCACGAATCACAGCACGCCAGGCCTCCCTGTCCATCACCAACTCCTGGAGTTCACTCAGACTTGCATCCATCGAGTCCATGATGCCATCCAGCCATCTCATCCTTGGTCGTCCCCTTCTCCTCCTGCCCCCAATCCCTCCCAGCATCAGAGTCTTCTCCAATGAGTCAGCTCTTCGCATGAGGTGGCCCAAGTACTGGAGCTTCAGCTTTAGCATCATTCCTTCCAAACAAAACCCAGGGTTGATCTCCTTCAGAATGGACCGGTTGGATCTCCTTGCAGTCCAAGGGACTCTCAAGAGTCTTCTCCAACACCACAGTTCAAAAGCATCAATTCTTCGGCACTCAGCCTTCTTCACAGTCCAACTCTCACATCCATACATGACCACTGGAAAAACCATAGCCTTGACTAGACGGACCTTAGTCGGCAAAGTAATGTCTCTGCTTTTGAATATACTATCTAGGTTGGTCATAACTTTTCTTCCAAGGAGTAAGCATCTTTTAATTTCATGGCTGCAGTCACCATCTGTGGTGATTTTGGAGCCCAAAAAAATAAAGTCTGACGCTGTTTCCACTGTTTCCCCATCTATTTCCCATGAAGTGATGGGACCGGATGCCATGATCTTCGTTTTCTGAATGTTGAGCTTTAAGCCAACGTTTTCGCTCCCCTCTTTCACTTTCATCAAGAGGCTTTTTAGCTCCTCTTCACTTTCTGCCATAAGAGTGGTGTCATCTGCATATCTGAGGTTATTGATTTTAGGAAGAGCAAGCTTCCCTGGAGACCCTCTATCCACCAGGTGACCAGTTGCTCTGTCTACATCTAGGGCAGATGCTCTTTCTGAGTGTCATTAACAACCGTAAATCTCTCTTTTGAAGATAAATCCAGAAACTGGCTACATCTCCATCCTTCTCTGACATCTGAGCATTGGCTCGGTCTGAAAGGAATCTTGCCCTGTGGCTCCAACACCAAAATGTCTAAAAGCAAATCTATCAGCCCCTGGAAATAAACACACATATACAGACAAAAATTGCAGAACCAAAACAAACTAAAATACTTTTCTTTTGTGGCACCCACTGTGCTAATCAAGTCTCATCTAAAGTATTTTATCCAGAACCCCAGGCACAGAGATGGAGTTTGAACACGATCATGATCCAAATCAAAGAGTAAACACAAGGCTGTGACTTCGGCAGAAGGAGGACTTGGGGGCAGGATGTGGCTGCAGGAATATTTCCCCTTCAAGCCACCAGCTTCATGAAGCCTTTGGGAAGAAAAGTCTAAGAGGTCATTTTCATCATAGGGTCTACATGAAAGAATTTTTAACTTAAATAGCTACCAAAGGTACTAAAACTATAGGAGGCTTTGTTTTGCTAGTTGATATGAGAGTGATGGGCTTCCCAGGTGGAGCTGGTAGTAAAGGATTCACCTGCCGTTGCAGGAGACACGGAGTTGATCCCTGGGTCAGGAAGATCCCCTGGAGAAGGGAATGGCTACCCACTTCAGTATTCTTGCCTGGAGAATCTCATGGACAGAGGAGCCTGGCAGGCTACAGTCCGTGGGGTCGCAAAGAGTTGGACACAGCTGAGCACACAGCACACACATATGGTGTGGTAAGTTCAGGCTCATAGATAATCCACCGTCTAATAAAGTCAGCTAATGCTCTAATGCCTAACACCACTGCTTATGACTCTTTGTTATTACCGTAGCAAATAATAATTTAAAAAAAGAAATTAGTCCTCAAGGGTTTCTTTTACTAAGTTTCAGGACAGTAAATAAACAGCATTACAGAATGAAAATTCCCATAAGGAATAAATACCTCGGGTTACAGTTGAAGGATCTGTGTAACTTCCTAAAATCTAAATTTGAGAAGCTTGAGAGAGAGTAGGTCAGGCAACAGCATCGACAGAGGAAAAGAAAAATCCTGTGTTGAACGTCTTCACTTCCAGCTACCATTTCTTGTTGTTGTTCAGTCACTTAGTCATGTCCAACTCTTTGCAACCCCATGAACTGCAACACACCAGGCTTCCCTGTCCTTCACTGTCTCCCAAAGTTTGCTCAAACGCATGTCCATTGAGTCAGTGATGCCATCCAACCATCTCATCCTCTGTGGTCCCTACTACTCCTGCCTTCAATCTTTCCCAGCATCAGGGCCTTTTCTAATGGGTCGGTTCTTCGCATCAGGTGTGAAGCTTCAGCTTCAGCATTAGTTCTTCTAATGAATATTCAGAACTGATTTCCTCTAGGATTGAATGATTTGATCTCCTTGCTGTCCAAGGGACTCTCAAGAGTCTTCTTCTGCACCACAGTCCAAAGCATCATTTCTTCAGCGCTCTTCCTTCTTTATGGTCCAAGTTTCACGTGCATACATGACTACTGGAAAGACCATAGCTTTGACTAGATGGACTTCTGTCAGCAAAGTGATAGCGCTGTCTTTTCATAAGCTGTCTAGGTTTGTCATGGCTTTTCTTCCAAGGAGCAAGCATCTAGAAAACTCAAAAAGAGAGATCAAGCACACAGGGGGTTACACAGATTTAGACTGCAGCAGAAATTTGGTCAAGAGACATAAATAGGAGTGTAGCCTTTTATTTAGAGGCACTTTGATAATGATTGGCTTTTCAGCATTCTTCTGCAATGGGCACATATGCCCAGGCCAGCACCATCCACTGAACCGGCCTCAGTGTTGGGAATGTCCACATCAATGCTTCCCCATGTGTCTCCAGGACCTGCAGGCAGCCATCAGAGCAGTGGGAGTGTGACCCAGGCAAATAAGGTGCTGAATCCTTATAATGCTTCGTTTTTATTCACTTAAACAGTCATCTGTGGCTGTTTATCACACAGTGGCAGAATGGATACATCTGGGACTTTACCCTACACACATGTGGGCATTAGAGACCCTACTTTAAAATCAGGAGCACACACATCCAGACACTCCAATGAGACAGAAAATGGGTCTGACTACTGATACCCATAGACACCACTCCCCCCAAAGTTATAATCACTCAACAACTAACTACTGAACCCCAACGACACGCCCAGCACCAGGATGTACTAGAGGAACACAGGCCCTGATCCTGACGTTACCACTCACCTGACACCTGAGCAGGTGCTTATCTGGGATTAGACGTGACAGAGCATAGGAAACAGTTCAACCCAATGTGGTGAGGGCTCTGGTGGGAGGACCGAGGCTGTGGAAGCCAGGCAAGAGGCCCCACCTCATCCAGAGCTGGAATCTTTGGATGTGATGCCGGGTGACCACACGCTGGCTGCCAGGATGGTCCTGGGTGATACCTGCTATCAGAGCACAATTTACACCCTGCGCATTTCCACTTATAGACTGTACAGTACACTTTGGGCTATAAATTACGTGGTCAGCCCAGAGAGCCCAAAGGGATGTCTTTCTTCCACTGGAAACGAGCACGCTTCCTTAGGACCTCGAGAAGCTCTTATACTTCCTTACATTCTGAGAAACTGCTGGTGTAGCTTTGGGGACGTAAGAAGTCATAACTATGCAGGCAACTATACAATAATCTACACAGTGCCCCTGTGGGCCAGGAAGTGACATCACGTCGCTTCCACACCTACATGGAGCATCACCACCTTTCAAAGCTGAAGGTTGGGGGCAGGGAGGTGAAGCACTTGCTCAGATTCAGCCAGGTAGTGCCTGGCCCAGAGGGACCCTGCTTTTCATGATGCCTCTCACTTCAGTCCCTAGAGTCTGCCTCTTTGTCAGACGTTCACCCGCCTGTTGCCATCATAAATCTTGTGACAGTAGAGGGTCACACTTTCTTAAACTTCTTTGAGATAACAGCTAAGATGAAAGCATAACCCTATGTCTCTTGTTTTTTAAGTCTCTGGCAAAGGGGAGAATAAAGGCCTCTTATTCAGTCCAGCATCTTTTTTTTCAGTTGTTTTAAGTGGATGATTTAGGGACTGTTTGGTTTTGCCTGCCGCAGTCATGAGCGGAGAGGGAAGAAGATTTCAACAACTACTTGAAACGGCGGCAAACTTCCTCCTATGTGCAGCCCCGGGCCAGTCCTGAGGAGCTGGTCTGTGAGCCTCTCCAAGCAGGAGGTCATCGGAGCCACGGCGGCCACCAGGGTCCACTTAAAACTATGCAGCCTCAGAGCCCTCGAATGGCTCCGGTTTTCCTGTTCTTTCCCAGCGGAGAAATCCTGAAGGGAGGGGAAAATATCATACTTTCAAGATGAGTCTTTCAAACCCTTTGCCCTGAAAGCCGCAGATGCAGGCACATAATTTTTACAAATATTTGGCCCCATGTTGCCACTCTGTCAAAGAGCAGACGGTACCAATATTTTATATTGATTCTATTATTTTTTCCAGGGAAGTGTATCACAGTCAGCCAGGTACACATTCCTAATGGCATAAATTAATCTTGTTGACTATGATATTAAGCTCTGAAGAACTGCTGACTGTTCTTCAGAAAGCCAGGAATGTTTCTCAGAGGAAGGTTTCTAAACTCAAGCCAGATTTTTCACGGTTCACATGTCAGGCAGTTATAGTCAAGGGGCAAGAATCGAACAGCCAGGGATGCCTCCAGGCTGCCCAACAGCATTTGTAACTTTGACACAACTGGGGAGACAGGGGGCCCTTGGCAAGGGAGGCCAGAGGGCTGTGAGCTCCAAAATCCGAACTTCTCCTTTGTCAGTTTCAAAGTGATCAGCTGGCTTGTCCAAGAAATGCAGTTTCTCTCAGAACCACAAGGATTTCAAAGATCCTGTTGATTCGGTGAGTCAGGGCAAAGTGAAGCCCTGCAGCCTTGCTAAAGAAGCGGGACTTTGTGGAACACATGTGATCGGGGAGGGCAGGGAGCGAAGTCCACGTCTAACACTAGAAGTAGAACCATGGATGGCGGTGGGAGGGCCCGAGAGAGCAGAGCCTCCGATGCTTGTAAAGGTCCCTTTCACTCCCCCAGAGGGACTCTAGCCCTCCCTCCTCATGGGGCTGTAGACAGAGGAAAATGGCCAGGTACAAACAGGTACGCTATCCGGTGAACTTAGCCCCAGTTCCTCCTTCACCTGCCTGTCACCTGTCGGGGTGGAGACGTTATTCTTCCATGTACAGTGAGACCAACATCTGACTTTAAAATGTTTCATGCATTTCTTATTCAGCTACTGCAGTTCATGAAGCTGGAGCCCTGGGGTAGGGTAAATGGCCTGTGACAGTGACAAAATGACAAATAGCACAAAGAAAGATCTACTCTCAGCCAAACGAGGAGGGGGCCTGAGCAGCGGAGGATGCTTTGCAGGTTGGACCTAAATTTAACACACTTCAACTTGATAGGTTTTTTTCAACATACTGCCGAGAATGGGTCCAGCCGCTTACCAGCAAGGTTAGAAAAATAGGAATTTGAGGAAACGGACGACATTTGTCAAGATGGATTATCAGCCAGAGCCAGGCCTTCGGTAGCAATCAGAGCACAGATGTAGAATCTGTTTCTCTGAGCAGATCTGGTCAGGCATGGTCCAGCCGTGGCCCAAGGTCGATCCTCTGCCGACTCTACTTACTGCTGGGCTATTGCTATTGGAAGGGAGCCTCCAGAGCTGTTAAAAGATGAAGATTTTCCTAGTGCTGGGGAGGGAGACAGCAGTGAGAAGAGAAACCGGAATGTGATGGAGCCCGGTGGTGGTACAGGATGAAGCCCTCATCTCCTAAAGCTGAAAGACAGTCAGAGGGGAGCACCAAGGCCAAGATTTTGTTGTAGGAACAGCAGAGCTGGGACTTCCTTGGCAGTTCAGTGGATAAGACTTCACCTTCCAATGCAGAAGGTGCAGGTTTGATCCCTGATCAGGGAGTTTAGATTCTACATGCCTTGCTGCAAAAATAAATAAATAAATAAAAGCATAAAAAAGAAGCAATGTTGTAACAAATGCAATAAAGCCTTCAAAAGTAGGACTTTCTTTAAAAGTAGAAAACAGTGTTATGTTTTCTATCTAATCTGCCTCTCTCCCTAAAATAACAAACAGTAATACATTTTGTAAGAAATTATAACAGATTAGCATGCATGCATGCTAAATTGCTTCAGTCCTGTCCAACTCTTTGTGATCCCATGGACTGTAGCCCGCCAGGCTCCTTTATCCAAGGGAGTCTCTAGGCAAGAACGCTGGAGTGGGTTGCTACGCCCTCCTCCAGGGTATGTTCCAGACCCAGGGATTGAACTCACGTCTGCTGAGGCTCCTCCATGGCAGGTGGATTTTTTACCACTGAGCCACCAGGGAAGCCCATAGCAGGTCAGAACATATAACAAAAGCCTTTGGTATTGCTCCCTTTAGAAGTCAGAGAATAAAATTTATGGTAAAGAGTTTTGGAGCACTCTGAAGCAAAATTCCACAAAATAATAGTAAAAATGTTTCTTCTAAAATATGATCCTGAGTTGCTGAAGGGTACATTCTTTATCTCAAAGCAATAAACAACCTCTTCGTCCTTTCAGGACAAGAAGCCAGTATACAGAAGCAAATCACTAACAATTAATGTACACATACAAATTTAAAGCTCTTTGAAATATTTTAAACTGTGAAAATATTGATAATGAACAACATTGAAACAAGCCTTAGCCTGCCTGAGATTGGCTCTAATGTCAAAATTTTTTCAATCTCTTTGAAATAGAAGAGCTTTATAGAGGAAACCAAAAAAATATAAGCATATTAATTTGTTGTTGTTTAGTCGTATCCAACTCTTGCACAACACTAATTTTATTCAATCAAAGTGGCATATGTAAACATAGTATTTGGCTAAAAATTAAATTTTCCTTATATTCTGTCTTGAAATTTGGGGAAGGTCAGGATTAAAAAGTCTTCTCCTAACTGCCAGAGAAAACTGAACCAACTTAATCCTTGTCCCTGACAGATTTAATCTATTTGAAAAATAATTGTAGTTCTAAGAAATTTTTTCCTCTATTTTTAGCAGACTGTCCATTTTACCATCTCAGTAAAATCCTTTCTAAAGAGCCACACCAGGCACATGTGTGAGGTCTGTAAACAACACCAAGAAAATTAATTAACTGCATACATTTTTTATGCGTAAATATTAAAAATATTTCAAGTAGGGAAATTCTGAGTACTCTGAAATTAAAACAAACCTCTTGGCCATGATTAACTTAAGATATTTTTGGTTCTTATAGGTTGTTTTTTAAAAGGTTAACAGAAAGTTGAGAAAACTTAAAAATGCCTTTATTTAGCTGGAGAAGACTCTTGAGAGTCCCTTGGACAGCAAAGAGATGAAACCAGTCAATCCTAAAGGAAATCAGTCCTACATATTCAGTGGAAGGACTGGTGCTGAAGCTGGAGCTCCAATACTTTTGCTACCTGATGCCATTTCATTGGAAAAGACCCTGATGCTGGGAAAGATTGAGGTTAAGAGAAGAAGGGGATGGCAGAGGATGAGATGGTTGGATGACATCACCAACTCAACTGACATGAGTGTGAGCAAAGTCTGGAAGATAGCAGAGGACAGGGAACCCTGGCATGCTGCAGTCCCTGGGGTCACAAAGAGTCGAACATGACTTAGCGACTAAACAGCAACAACGTGATATAAAACAGTCCCAACTGAACTTCTAGGTTAAAGAAAATATATACTGCCTGAGATGAAAAATACACAGAATGAGATAAACAGTAGATTAGACACCATGGAAGAAAAGACTTAGAAACAAAAACTGCCCCAAACGATGAAACACCGTGAATAAACAGAGCAGCTGTGAACTGTGGACCAACATCAGGCATTCTAATACATGTGTAATTCCAGCCCCTGGAGAAGACAGCACAGAAAGAAATATTTGAAAAAATAATGTCTCAAAATTTTCCTAATTTCATGAAAGCTATGAACCCATAGATCCAAAAGCTCAATGAAATGCCACAAAAGGAATGTGGTGAAAATCAGACCAATACATTTGATAATCAAATGGCCAGCAACCCAGTAATTTTATAGAAAAAAAAACTTCCTCTGCTTTTTAAAAATTATATTTCTATTACAACCATGCTACATTGGCACTAACATCTCTACTTAAAGACCTTACAAATTTTGTATATGTGAAATCAGTTCAGTCACTCAGTCATGTCTGAATCTTTGTGAACCCAAGGTCTGCAGCAGGCCAGGCTTCCCTGTCCATCAGCTACTCCCAGAGCTTACTCAAAGTCATGTCCATTAAGTCGGTGATGCCATCCAACCATCTCATCCTCTGTTGTCCCCTTCTCCTCCAGCCTTCAATCTTTCCCAACATCAGGGTCTTTTCCAATGAGTCAACTCTTTGCATCAGGTGGCCAAAGTATTGGAATTTCAGCTTCAGCATCAGTCCTTCCAATGAATATTCAGGACTGATCTCCTTTAGGATGGACTGGTTGAATCTCCTTGCTGTCCAAGGGATGCTCAAGAGTCTTCTCCAATATCACAGTTCAAAAGCATCAATTCTTCAGCACTCAGCTTTCTTTATGGTCCAACTCTCACATCCACACATGACTACTGGATAAACCATAGCTTTGACTAGACCAACCTTTGTTGGCAAAGTAATGTCTCTGCTTTTTAATATGTTGTCTAGGCTGGTCATAGCTTTTCTTCTGAGGAGCAATTGTCCTTTAATTTCATGACTGCAGTCACCATCTGCAGTGATATTGGAGTCTAAGGAAGTAAAGTCTGTCACTGTTTCTATTGTTTCCCCATCTATTTGCCATGAAGTGATGGGACCAGATGCCATGATCTTAGTTTTTTGAATATTGAGTTTTAAGCCAGCTTTTTCACTCTCCTCTTTCACTCTCATCAAAAGGCTCTTTATTTCCTCTTAGCTTTCTGCCATAAGGGTGTTGTCATCTGCGAATCTGAGGTTATTGGTATTTCTCCCTGCAATCTTGATTCCAGCTTGTGCTTCATCCAGCCCCACATTTCACATGATGTACTCTGCATATAGGTTAAATAAGCAGAGTAACAAAATACAGCCTTGATGTATATCTGTTAATATCCTTTTGTATAAAAAGTACTAACTTATAAATTTGGGAGTGGGAGAGGCTAAAAAAGAAATATGAACTAGATTATCATCAATTTACCATCAAGCTATTAATTTGGGCCATTTTTATGAAAGTAAGTATTATGGAAATCCTGTAACTTCAAAACCCTCTCTTACTGCAGGGTTCAGAGCCTTGGCTCCAGGCCTACTCAAGTCTGCATCTGACTCTACCACTGTTTTGCTGGTAGCTTTTTGTGGGTTGGGATTTGGGTTTTGCTCATGGTTTGTTGACTTTAAAGAAAAAAAACAGAGGAGCAATGTGGATGTTTATTTTACACAAATAAAATCAGAAAGAAAAATTGAGAGTGACTGGTGAATTTAGAGAAAAAAAAAAAATCCAAGGGATAAAGAGACAGGAATTCACAAGGGAAAGTTGCAAAGTGAGGTCTGCCCAGATACTAGCGGATGGTTTTAGATGATACCAATTTACTTATAAATCTGCATGATTATTTCTGACCTTGTGTGGTTAAATAGGAAAAGGAACAGAATGTACTAATATGAAATGCATAATTCAATGCACCTTGTATGGCAAGGCAAGTCCTGTTTATACATTATCATGTGAAATCCTTATTTACAAACATGTCATGGATGTGTTAATGAGTTATTAGTTAACAATCTTGTTACAGAATAAAGACTGAGGTTTTCAGAACTAACCATATAGACTAGGATGTAAGCCACTCAGTGTAGGAAGTAACATCAAATACAAGACACAAAGCAAGGACTATCTTCCCAGGGGAGCCTGGCTCATCTCCATCCCTCAGGACACATCCCTGAAGGTTACGGCCTTCAGAGAGTCTCCCTGATAAGCATTTATTTTTGGCTCCTCCCCATCACCCTCCATAAATTTTTTCAGAATTCTCCATGATTTGAAATTATTTCTGCATATGTTCACTAGCTTATTGTCTAAATTGAGCCTACTGAGGAAAGAGACGACGCTTTCTTTGCTTACCAGGCACCACTGTGTGTGGGTACTGCTCCTGCTAACATGACCGCAGCAGCAATGCTGCAACACTAGACTGAGTACCACGTAAGGACTGCGGTACTTACATAGTCCAGAAAAGAGACGGAAAATGGAGCATGAAGTGGAATAAGTCCATTTTTGTCAGTTTGATGAAAGCAGTGATAAAATAAGTCATAATACATTTACTACAGTAAGAAGAGCAAGATGTTGTAAATTTAAAACAATTTCAGTCACCAGTCAAGCCTGCGCTTTAGCAGGTTTTCCATTAGAAACAGACTATTTCAGTAGAAATCGCCCCTTGCATTAGAAGTAGCTGTTTTCTGAACTTGTCCACAAAACAGAAACAGACTCAGATACAGAGAACAGACTTGAGCTTGCCAAGGGGGATGGGGTGAATAGGAGTGATGAATTGGGAGTTTGGAATTAGCAGATGCAAACTAGTATACATAGGATGGATAAAAAACAAGGACCTACAACACAGCACAGAGAACTATATTCAACATCCTGTGATAAACTGTAATGAAGAAGAATATGAAAAAGAATATGTATGTATAACTGAGTCACTTTGTTGTACAGCAGAAATTATGCAATGTTGTAAATCAACTATAGGACTTCCCTGGTGGCTAAGTGGAAAAAGAATCTGCCTGCTAAGGCAGGAGACATGGGTTCGGTTCAGTTCAGTTCAGTTCAGTCGCTTAGATCCCTGGATCAGGAAGATCTCCTGGAGAAGGAAATGGCAACCCACTCTAGTATTCTTACCTGGGAAATCCCATGAACAGAGTAGCCTGGCGGGCTACAATCCATGGGGTCACAAAAGAGTCGGACATGACTTAGCAACTAAACAACAACAAAAAACCATCAACCATACTTGAATTTTTTTTATAAAGTAGCCATTTACAATACATGGAACTGTTTCTCATCCAAGGAAATCTTATTGGCTAAGCAGTGCTCCATAAGAGATGTAACTAAATAAACCTCCGCTTCATGTTTTCTAAGAAGTCTGCACAGTGTTTTGAAAGTAATTAAAATTCTTGTGGCTTTTGGATATTTGATATCATCACACCAGCACACTCACACTTATTTGCCTAATTCTCCCATTCCGATCATCATTCTGGTCGCCAACTGCCTCACGGTTTCATCTAATGAAGTGCAGAGCTCTGTGAGTATTTAACATAAAACATATGGAATGCACATGCCCAGAGCAATTAAATCAATGGGAAATTCAGAATGCACTCCACTCCCTACACCTCAGAGCTCCAAAAATGTAAATTTGTCACACCCGTCTAAGACAAAGAGTGCTTGGAGTGGGACTTTTTTAGAAAAACAATCACAGAAGGGTTCCTTTAAAGTAACAGAGTTGTGCAAGGAAAATGAACAACAGTGTAAATAGCTTTTGCCTGTCTAAAGCTCAATTAATTAGGAGTATTAACTCTAGTTTTCCAAAAAAGATGGAATCTGCTCAATAAACTCCTTCTGCAATTCCAAAAGCCATTCTTGCTTCTGTACTTTAACTGATGGCTTCTTAACCCCAAATAATTTTTTTCCTGAACATCTAACTTACTTATTTCAGATAAGATAACATGGAACAGTGAAGAAAATATTGTGATTTTTTTTTTAATCACCCACGCCTGGTTTGGAATCTTGCTCTCTTGCAAACTTAGGGTGAGTTTCATTTTATAGGCTTTTTAATGAGATTAAAGCAAATTAAAGACCTCTCAGAATTGTGGGATCTTTTCAAGACCCAGGATGGCCATTTATTATACTCTGGGTTACTCTGTTAATATTCTACAGGTCTGTTCCCATCCCACCTGGAATCTCAGCTCAAGCCATCTGAGACATTCCCTTCCCTGGTCATTTGCCACCTCCATCCTTAAACTGAACACCTAGGGAAGGAGTGTCTCCTTGTTCCCCCCGCCTCAAACCAAGTTAATTCCTCCAGCAAAGAAGCTGAGCATCCTCGCTACCTGCCTTTCCCAGTCCTGGACCAACATCCTAGACCCATGGTCTGGAGGGAGGTGAGGATGGGGGGCATGGTGGCAGCCCCTTGGCTAAGATGCCAGATTCCTATTGTTCTTATCAAGGTTCAGTTGTTTTTGAATAAAGTTTCTCAATTTTTGTATGCCTTTGGTCATCTTATAGAGTCCTGCAATTCTCCATTTAATCGTTGCTTTTGTGGGAAAAAGTCTGCCCTGCTCTTCACAACAACACCCTGGAGGTTCACTGTACACCTTTGTAGCTTTCAGCCCCTGAGATTTGGGAATTCTTTGCTACTCAACCCTCTTTTCTCCCCTCCCTCCCTTCCTTTCATTCAAGTAAGTCACAAATATTGAAAACATTCAAAGCTTAATTCCCATTTCTAGTTTCACCAACAAGAGCTTGAAGTTTGTCACCCCATTTCACCCCAACAGAAAAAAAGATGAACACACTTAAAATCAATGAATCTCGGTAGATGCATAGTAATAGTAAGGTCAAAGGGCAAACCCCCCCCAACATCTGGAGAGACAAGCAAATACATAAAAACCACAGCCAAGGTCCGATTACTTAAAGCAGAAGATTCTGAACCAATAGGTGGCACAGAACAATGATGACTTTGTAGTCTTTGCACCACAGGCTTTAATAAGAGCCAGAGTCACAGCATCTTCCTAGTAAACCATTCATCCTCTCTATATACAATTAACCTCATTAACCCTGATCAATTTTTGCCTTAAATTTATTTCTCTTTGTATGTTGTTATTTCCAGGATCAAGCGGAGTGACCCAGGAAGATGGTACTACTAGCAGATGAGTCATGATCCAGTTTATTTTCCTCTCGTGGACGGCCCTGTGAAAATAGCTATCAGCCTCCTGGGTGAGGAAGGAATTCTGTGGGATGAGAAACAGAGGGTCACTCCTCCGAGGACTTGATGTGGTTCCCGGCCCGGGTCTGGTTGGTGTGCTCTGTTCTCGGTTAGTCTCTTGGGTGTGGCTCAGCGTGCGCAGCCTCCGTGATGTGACCTGGGAGGCAGCCGGTAGCTCTCGGTCCCTGATGCCTTCCCTTCTGTCCTTCTCACCTGTGTTACCTTCAGTCTCGGGAGACTTTTGTGCACGACGAGTTCCCAACATCATCTGTCCCTGGAGGTGGCCTTAAACCTTGTCCTGCTCCCCTGATATGGCTTTGGGAAGGCAAGCTGCTCCTCTGATGGTACTTCTATTTTTAAGGCAGACAGAGTTCACTGAGATCCGCCGCCACAAGACTCCCATGAGACTTGGAAAGCCCTGATGTTTGTATCTATTTGAGTGGAATTAGAATGAAAATATAATTGGATGGTGAGCAAAATAGGCCTTGATCATGGGGGTGATGGGAATGAATAAAAGCTGCTGTGAAATCCTATTATAACCACATCTTTGTTCTCACTCTTAAAGAATAAACTAAGAGGCTGAGTGCGGGCTTCCCAGGTGGCACTGGTGGTAAAGAACCTGCCTGTCATGCAGGAGATGCAAGAGACGTGGGTTAGATCCCGAGATCAGGAATATCCGCTGGAGAAGGGAATGGCAACCCACTCCAGTATTCTTGCCTGGAGAATCCCATGGACAGAGGAGCCTGGCGGGCCACAGTCCATGGGGTCACAAAGAGTCGGATATGACTGAGCGACTTAGCACGCACGAAGCTGCACCAAGGCCAGCAGTGCCCCCTCCTATTTTGTGAGTCACTCTGGTCTACTTTACTTGTCAGATAGTCCAGTGGAATGTGGTTATGGCACTTGCCTTCCCATTTTTCCTTTAATTTCATAATTTTTAGATTTTGTTTCATTTTTTCAAGACGTCTAGGTACATCCTTCACATATTCTAAACGGTTTTTAGAAACCCTCTTCATCTTTGTATTAAAATTTACATGTGAATCTTATGTTAATACTTACATGCTAATTTTTCAAACTATTAATATTTTCTCTTTTTTTTTGGTTTTTCCTTTAGTTTCTGTAAAGTCTTTTTGACATAGAGAAGTTTTATTCTCTTGGAAGTAAATTTATTTACCCTTTTCTAATGGTATCTGGATTTTCTGACTTTCTTGGAAAAGTTTTCATCACCACAATCATTTTCTACTACTGACACACACATGTGTACATGATCATAAATACTAAATAACTGTATTTGCTAGTAAAATCTTTTCAATTTTTAAATATACAAATTTTCTACATTTGGAATTCATTTTTACACTAGAGTGAAAAACAGACTGGTTCCAAATAGGAAAAGGAGTATGTCGAGGCTGTATATTGTCGCCCTGCTTATTTAACTTATATGCAGAGTACATCATGAGAAAGGCTGGGCTGGAAGAAGCACAAGCTGGAATCAAGATTGCAGGGAGAAATATCAATAACCTCAGATTTGCAGATGACACCACCCTTATGGCAGAAAGTGAAGAGGAACTAAAAAGCCTCTTGATGAAAGTGAAAGAGGAGAGTGAAAAAGTTGGCTTAAAACTCAACATTCAGAAAACTAAGATTATGGCATATGGTCCCATCACTTCATGGGAAATAGATGGGGAAACAGTAGAAACAGTGTCAGACTTTATTTTTTGGGCTCCAAAATCACCGCAGATAGTGACTGCACATGAAATTAAAAGACACTTACTCCTTGGAAGGAAAGTAATGACAACCTAGATAGCATATTTAAAAGCAGAGACATTACTTTGCCAACAAAGGCCCATCTAGTCAAGGCTATGGTTTTTCCAGTGGTCATGTACGGATATAAGAGTTGGATGGTAAAGAAAGCTGAGTGCCAAAGAATTGATGCTTTTGAACTGTGGTGTTGGAGAAGACTCTTGAAAGTCCCTTGGACTGCAAGGAGATCCAACCAGTCCATTCTAAAGGAGATCAGTCCTGGGTATTCACTGGAAGGACTGATGTTGAAGCTGAAACTCCAGTACTCTGGCCACCTGATGCAAAGAGTTGACTCATTGGAAAAGACTCTGATGCTGCGAGGGATTGGGGGCAGGAGGAGAATGGGATGACAGAGGATGAGATGGCTGGATGGCATCATGGACTCGATGGACATGAGTTTGGGTGGACTCTGGGAGTTGGTGATGGATAGGGAGGCCTGGCGTGCTGCGATTCATGGGGTCGTAAAGAGTCAGACACAGCTGAGCGACTGAACTGAAATGAGGTAAGAATAGTACCATAAACTTTTCTGTGTTCCTTACCCACATTTATTTACTCTTATTCTCTTACTAGATTTATTCCTAACTATGAACCGTCTTATAATTCTTAATTATTTGTTAAAAACTCACAAGGCTTTGTTAAAATTGTAAGAATAGCACCATAAATTTCTCTGTGTTCCTTGCCCACATTTATTTACTCTTAATCTCTTACTAGATTTGTTCTCCCCTCCCTTGTATGCTTTTGGGCTTCCCTTACCACTAGCTGGTAAAGAATCCACCTACAATGTGGGAGACCTAGGTTCAATCCCTGGATTGGGAAGATCCCCTGGAGAAGGGAAAGTATTCTGGCCTTGAGAATTTCATTGACTGAATAGCCCATGGCTTGAAAAGAATCGGACACGACTGAGTGACTTCGACTCACTCACTCCCTTGTATGTTTATATTTGCGGTAACATCTGGTAGAAAACTGTAGATGCGATTAACCTATTCTGCTAAATCTGATAGTGTGTAGGTACTAAAAACTAGAACATTCTCCTATATGACTACAGACTCAAGGATCAAATCTAGGAGACTGGCAGCACTGACACTATCCTATTATCTAACTCATGGTCTACATTCCAATGTTGCCAGTCATCCCCATCTTGTTCTTTATAGATTTTATCCTTCTGATCCAGGATCCAATCAAGCATTAAATTTAGTTATCTCATCTCTTTAGCATTTTTAATGTGGAAACTTTCCTCAGAATTTATTTTTCTTTCATGACACTGAAGTCTTGAACAGCACAGGACAGTAGCTTTATAGGCTGTCTCTCAAACTGAATTTTTCCTGTGCCCTAAAGCTTAGTTTCAGCTTCTATATTTGGGGCAGGAATTCACAGAAATGATGTGCCTTCAGTCATCACAACAGACACCTGGTGTCAGTCAGTCCATCTGTGGTCGGTCACGTGAGTTTGGATAACATACCTGCCAGTTAACATGACCATTTTTCCCTCTGTTGTTGTGTTGTTCAGCCACTCAGTTGGAGAAGGCAATGGCACCCCACTCCAGTACTCTTGCCTGGAAAATCCCATGGACGGAGGAGCCTGGTAGGCTGCAGTCCATGGGGTCGTCACTCAGTAGTGTCCAGCCATTCACAACCCCATGGACTGCAGCATGCCAGGCTTCCTTATCCTCTACTATCTCCCAGAGTTTGCTCAAAGTCATGTCCATTCAGTCGGTGATGCTGTCCAACCATCTCATCCTCGGTTGCCCTCTTCTCCTCCTGCCCTCAATCTTTTCCCAACATTAGGTCTTTTCCAATGAGTCGGCTCTTCAAATAAGGTGACAAAAGTATTGGAACTTCAGTCAGGATCAGTCCTTCCAATGAATATTCATAATGTTTCCTTTGCCATTAGTAAGTAATCTGTGGAGGCAGACAGATATCCAGGACTGGTAATAGCTTTTTCCTCATCTATATCTCACCCACAAGTTTTAGAATCCCTTAATGATTTTTTTGTCTGAATCAAATACTTCTCTGCTGGCAGCAACATGGTCCTTCAAACTCTCCCATTTCTTTTTGTATTTACTGGTTGTCATTTTACTACAGGGAAGAGGTGTTCTTCCCAAGTCGCTCCATTTCTCCCTCCCTTCCTTCCTCCTTTCCTTGCTTCCATCCTTCCTTCCAGTCTATGGACTCCTGGATTACTTTTCTACCAATGGGCTATAGTCCGTTACTATCTTTATTATGTATTCTTTCATTGTTCTGCCAGATTCTACTTCTTAATATTTTATTGATTTGTCATCAATATTTATAAGTGATACTGATCTATAGTTTTTATGTTCTGTGCTACCTTCATCTGGTTTTGGTACAGCTTTTATATAGGTATTCTAAGAGTAATCAAAAAGCTTTAGAACTGTTGATAAGATATGAAAATTTATGTTTCTTTTAAGCTTGGAAGAATTTCCTCTTCATTTTTTTAAGAGGTAGATCTTTTAAACATCTCTCCCCCTCCCGCCCTCCCTCTCTCCTTCTCTCTCTGTCTCTCTCTCTCTCATCAGTTTTGTGTTATTTATACTTTCATTTTATCCTATATTTGATCTTGTTTAGGACAGATTTCTGTCAAGGACTCATAATGATTTCAAGTTTGTCTAAACTGGTTATTTTCCTATTCTTATTTCTATTGTGGCATTCTTACACTCTTCCCCTTACCAATTCCCTGATTTATTTATTTATTGGGCTTTATCTGATTAATGTTTATGTATCTATTGAAGGAATAGCCCTTTATATGTACATCAATTCTTTTGTTTGTCCTTTTTCTGACTTACTTTCACAACTTTAACAATTTTCCCTCCTGCTTTTCCTAGGTTTCCTTTCTGTTACTTTTTAACAACCCAAGTTTTATGATAAATTCTGCTTTCCCCTGAGTGTAGGTTTGGCAATAAGTTGTGGATTTTTATTTGGAGTTTTCCCATTATTGTTATTTTCTAAATGTTCTACAATTTCAGGCTTGACTTCCTCTTTGATCCTGAACTTACTTTCCAGATGTTTGTATAATATCAAAATGGAAGGGGTTTTTTTCATTGTTTTCACGGTTGGCACTTACTCATAATATCATTGCATAGCCAGAAATGCACAATGTTTACTCTGTCTATTCACAATTTTATTTCTTTGTAACATAATACTTTGCTAGTTTTTATAAATATTTCATGAACATTTGAATTGAAAATTCAGTGTCAGTTTATGAGGTATACATTCAGTGTATATTAGATTTATTTGGTAAGCCTTATTTTTACACTCAAATATTCTACGTATGTACTGATTAGATACTTTATCATCAAGGACTGAGAAAAGGCTGTTAAACTGACCCACTTGTGTGAGGGGTCTTTTTTTAGGGGTAATTTTTTTTTTTCAATCAGTGAAAGAAACTGGGTTCTAGAAGCTGAGGTTGTATACAAACCAAGTCTGTGCATCAGATGCAGCCCAGCCCAGGGCAGCCTCGCCCACATGCTGGCTGGTCCTCAGCGTAATTACCCCTGTTGGCTGCTCCCACTTGCTTACAAGAACCTCATCATAATATGATGAAAGTCTAGTAAAAATACCTGCCTATTCTGTGTTTCGTAATGTCACGCACAGAGTGAACATGTTGAAGAAAAATGAAAGTTTTGTCCTGGGTCATTTCTGCTTTAGGTCATGACAGCATCTAAGAAAGGTTTCAGCTCAGGCTGTAATTTATGACTCATACTTGCAGAGATTTTAGAAATCACTCACAGCCAAAAAATCAAAGTTATTCAACCTAGTTTCCCCCCCTTTGCACTTATAATGTCAAATATAAAGTGTTAGAAAGACAGACAGACAGAACAATGAAAAAAATAAAATGTTTTCTTCTGTCAGAAGGTAAATACTATGGCATCCAGGCTGCCCTCTCCCAGTCCCCCTTTTTCTGAAGAGATTTTTGCTGAACACATAGGGCTCTTTATTCTTTTTTAACTTGTGACAGGAAGAATAACTTGGGTGACTGTTCGACCCTTACCAGTTGGGTAGCTTTATTTGATAGAAAAACACAAGCCTTGCATTTGAGAGCAAGGGGCAGAGAGCAAGGGGTGAGTAACACACCCTTCAGGGAAAGACCGCAACGGCAGGCTCATTACCAACAATTAAGTCCCCCGCACTTTACTCCAGAGGCTCTCTCTTCCTGACACCACAGAGCACATGTGAGGGCTCAGAGAAAATCGGGGAAGGTTCCTAACTGCCTCTTCACCGGATGTGGCTGGCCCACTACACTGGTCATATATGTGGGAGAGGGACTGTCATCAGAAAGGGAGGGACACTCAGCAAGGGGGGATTCAAGAGTCAAAGGAGCCATGCCTCTGGTCCAGGGAATGGGAGCATCTAACTGATGTGGTGGGAGCAGGGGTGGGGGTCGGGTCAAGTAGGAGAGTGAGCGCTTTTGGTTTACGGTCCTCTTAAACAAAAGCCCATATGCCATCTGCATGCATTTGGCACCTGTAAGTGTTTCCTTGAATAAAAGTTTTTCACTGAAAATTCGGAAAACCACTGATACTGGCCTTTTCATTCAAGGGAAGAAAGTACAGTAACTGCCCACAAGGACCTCAGATATTGAGAGGCAGCTTTTGACAGGTTTCCAGAGCCTCGGTCAGTTTTCTTTCCACTCTGGCAGTGGACAGATGCCACGCGTGTTACAGAGACACGTGATGACTATGGGCTAGCCCAGTAAGAGTGAAGCTCCATGTCTTGTAGCAAAGACAGGTCTGACTTGTCTTCTCTTCATGTCCCAGGAAGGCAGGAACCATCAAACCACATATTTTTAAGAAGTAAAAAACCATAATTGCTATTTCATTGAATCTCTGAACCAAATTATGTTTATTTGGAATATTTTCTTTTTGATATGAAACTGAGTATTTATTTAAGAAATTATACAGCACTGGCTTTTTCAGTAATACAATGGAAGGAGATTTAATTTTCCAAACTGTGTGCATACCTGAGTTTTTTGAACTCTCTTAAATGAGTCAAAGTAATGCATTCCAACAATTACAATTCCTGGGTTAACTTAGGATCCTTTATGACAGGAGAAATGCCCTGGTGATGCTATGGGAACTCTTGGCAGGGGAGGAGCAGGAAGTTAACAGCAGCCAAGCTCTGCTCAACACAAACACTCACTCACTTACACACACACAAAACATAGATAAACACATACACATACATGCATATACATGTGTGTACACGTATACAGGAGCATACATATACATCATGCATACATACATTCACACACATACACACACAACCACACACCAAAGTAAGGTCCTAGACCCCAATGTGTCTGTTTCCTGGTGGGTTTTGGTTTCAGCCACCTGACTCTGTGGTGGGAAGAACCCACGCTGTGCTGCCTTAGCTAATACTCCAGATCCATCGTGCGCAGTCTCTTTTCCTGTATCATCACCACGGCCCCCAGATGCTGAGGAGGGAACTGAAGGGGGAGGAGTTGACCTTTGTGACCTTGAAGCCGGTTCTCAGTCCCTTGCACATCATCGCACTGCTCTAACACGAGGACAATTACTGTCTTCCACGCAGAAGGCTCTGTCTAGCCTAATGTGGCCAGCAGGATGGGATGGATCACTTCCCCAGGAGTTCTGCTCACCTTCTTAGAGAGGAATGTGGAAGCAGGTGTCAGTAGAAGCAGCATAGCTGGAAATCAGGAGTGGGGGCGGGACGCCCAGTGAAGGGAGAGGAGAGGGTACCGGGAGGGGGGTTGCCTATGCCCTGAAGCCAGCCTGGAGCATCTGGGTCAGCACAGCTTTAGTTTTTTAACAAAAAAATGTGCCAAATAGTGCATCTGCATGATACACTGTTTTTGTTTATAAATTAGCTGAACCAGGCCTTCACCTGGTGTCTATCAGAGGATGTGGTAGTTTCGGCATCTCGGAAAGGGAATACCAAAGAATGTACCCACCTATGATATTGAATACTAACTTCCCCACAGATGGCCAGACCTCTGCAGAAGCACAACCTTGGCATCACTCGCCATGACCTCCGAGGACAGGCTTGGAGTGAGTTAGGACACAACCGAGGCATTTCTGTCAGTCCCAGCAGGAGCCAAGGGCCCCAACAAAGCAGCTTTGGCAGGATCAGTGAGGGGGGACTGACAAGGTTGGGGGGAGAACAGGGAGCCCCAGGGGCCCAGAAGGACTGCAGGACGGACACAAAGGCCTGGGCTGGCAGAGAAGAACAGCAGGGCTGTAGGGGAAGCAGCCCACCAGTGGAGAAGCACAGCTGGCCTGAGCCAGGGAGCATCCCAGGTCCTCTCCCCTCACTGCCCCCTCCACCCCCAAGGGGGTTCTTACAGCCAAGCCCAAAGGGAGTCAGAAGTCAGAGACCCCAGTGCAAACAGGGCCCTCCAGGCGCAGGGGACAAGGGGGTGTCAGGCAAGCAGGTGCCAGAGGAGGGAGATCCCTGCTCATCCATCCGGATCCAGAGCCCGCATCTGTCCGTCCACAGGTGGGTCTGCTCCTGGCTCCCCGCGATTGGCTGGGGCTTAGGGCCGAGGGTATACAAATCCACCCTCCTCGGAGGTGACAAGGCCACCTCTCGGGGGCTGGAAGGACAGACAAGTCATGTGCTAACCCACCCCAACAAATCCTCAGCCCTGGACTTCAGTGCTCACTGACAACCTGGCCTGGGGAAAACCTGAGACTCCCAGGCCTGGCTGTCCTCTGCCAGACATGCAAAAAGCCCTGGTGGTAGAACCAGGCCCAGGTCACAGACACAGAGTCATGCAGGCCACTGTGGCCGACCCGGTTCCCAGGCCCTCCTGCCACATGCACGGTCCTCTGCCCCCCTCAGATAGGGGTGGCTCCTGCCCAGTGCACTGGACAGAAAGACTGTCAGGGGTCCCTGTCATCCACTCGTGAAAAAGCCTTACAGCAACATTGCAGCAAGACAACAACTTCCCCTACAGACGGTGAGGCTGCCAGATTACTCCAGAAAAGCCCCTGAACCCTCGTGATGGCTTGGGGAGTGGGGCAGGTTGCTCAGCTCCACTCCAGGAACCAGCACAAGAGCCTCTTTGTCTGTTTTCCAACCTGGAAGCAGAGCAGACTCTGCAGACTAGGCACCATCCCAGCTCACAACACAGCTCAGAGCAGGGCTCAGAGCAGGGCTCAGAACAGGGCTCAGAGCAGGGCTAACAACAGGGTTCAGAACAGGGTTCAGAGCAGGGCTCACAACAGGGTTCAGAATAGGGCTCACAACAGGGCTCACAACAGGGTTCAGAACAGGACTCAGAACAGGGCTCAGAACAGGGCTCAGAACAGAGCTCAGAGCAGGGCTCAGAACAGGACTCACAACAGGGTTCAGAACAGGGCTCAGAGCAGGGTTCAGAACAGGACTCAGAACAGAGCTCAGAGCAGGGCTCAGAGCAGGGCTCAGAGCAGGACTCAGAACAGGGCTCAGAACAGGGCTCACAACAGGCCTCAGAACAGGGCTCACAACAGGGCTCAGAGCAGGGCTCACAAAAGGGCTCAAAACAGGGTTCAGAACAGGACTCAAAACAGGGCTCAGAACAGGGCTCAGAACAGGGCTCAGAACAGGGTTCAGAACAGGACTCAAAGCAGGGCTCAGAACAGGGCTCAGAGCAGGGCTCAGAGCAGGGTTCAGAACAGAGCTCAGAACAGGGTTCAGAACAGGGCTTGGAATGGTATAAACGTTTGATCTGTCAGAAAATTCACTGCATGTTGTTTCAGAGCTGCCGGCCCTCCCATGAGATTTCTCTTGATGTGGCTAAACTCTTCGTATTTATGGAAGGTCCGAGTGTCCAACGGGGATCAGGCAGCCACCCCAGGGCTGTTCAAACCATCAAGTTCTTGAATGAAAGAGAAACATTCTCTTCTCTCAGAAACTCTGTCAGTTTCATTAAGTAGATTATTTTTTAATTTAGGAACTATTTCTAGATAGACCTGTCCTCAGAGGAAGAAGGTGGTAGCCCCACTTCTCTGGCATCACATGGCTGAGGAAGGAGGCTCACCCCAGTCCAGGGAGCGACCTGGGGGCACCAGGGGCAGAGCACCAGGCCCTGAGGATGTGCTGCTCCTTGGGGACTCAGTAGGAGTTGTGCCCACCTGGCTTGGCCGGGCATGAGGACAGAGGCAGGAGACATGTGGGCCCTGGCTCAGGGGGGCACTGCCTAGAACAAATGTTCCCTACAGAAAGAGAAAACTCATCTACAAAGTGGAATCATGAAATCGGAGTTATTGGGGGAAGTTGACTCCAAGTGGAATGAATGTGCAATCCTGCAGAAGAGCCCAAATCTATCCAAAACCACATGCTCCAACCATTCAGCGAAACAGACAAAGCACCCTTTAAAATATCATGGTTCCAAGAACATGCAAATCACAATAAATATTCTAAGGGCTTCTTTTGGGACAGCATAGCTCCTTGTGGAGCGGTTACTATTCTCAATTAGTTTTCTCATATTTATCACCCATCTGGGGCCAGCTCATTTCTGAGCCATTAACTTGTTTCTTTCATTTCATACAGTTAATTGAAATAAAGAAACATTGCAGTGAGTCAATAAGAGGAAATTGTTCTCAGAACGAAGACATGAAGATTTTGTTGTATTGTTATTACTATCATTATGGTTAATTATAGCATCTTAGTGGCAATGCAGGACTAATGGGGGAGCAGGATCCTGGGGGCCAGGACACCTCAGTCATCTTCATCTACGAGGGGAGGGAAGACAGAAGGATGGAGGGAGGGAGAGAAGGAAGGGAGGGAGGGAGAGAGGAATGAGAGTCGGAGGGTCTCCTTTCTTGTACAAACAAGCACAGAAGCAAGCGCTGGGCCCGTTTGTGTTGCTGGGTTGAGGCAGGTGGATGACGGAGGAGAAGACCTACATCTGTACAGTGCTGTGGACCAGAATGATTCCTCCAGACCAAGACCAGTGACCAGCAGAAGGAGAGGGAAGATGGCTGCAGCTGCGATGTAGCCCTGGCCTCCTGGCTCCCAAGACTGGATCAGTGTTACCTTGAGGGCTCTTCGAGGACATGGATCAGCTGGGCTGTGACAAGAAGTATAGGTGGCCCCTCCCACCTGTGATGACGGGAGGGCTCAGTGAAGGCAGGATTTACAGAAGTCCTGGAACTTGTGGGTGGAGGTGGACAGGGCAAGGTTACTACAGGAAACCAGCCACGGGCCAAGGCGGGGAGCTGGGCAGTGAGGAAATGTTAGGCCAACATTTCTCATAAACAGCAAACTGTTGAACTTTCCTTACTTGCTTTTCTCTCAAAAAGATCAGCAATTGAGTACAAAATGATTGGGAAAGATCTACTTTCTAATAGAAAAATGACTTTTCAAGAACTATGATTTTGTGCTTTCCCAGGGAACTTGGAGGCGAAAGCCAGACATGAAGGAAATCTTCTAATTCAGGGAGAAGCCTGGCGGTCAGCCCAATGCATGGGTCTGAGGGCTGCGAAATAACACAGAGTTTCAGACATTGCCCTACGGAGAGAAGGGCATTCCTCAGCCCCCAGTTGTCTCTGGTGCGAAAGCAGAGAACAAGCGAATTGTGCCTCTGCTGGACAAGACTGTCTACCAAATGTCCGAATGTTACCAAAGGGAAACAAAAGCCTAGAGGATTGTACAACGGGGGTGGGAGGACCAAGACTTCCAGAAAATCCCCATCCACTGTGTGTGAGCCATGAAGACTGTGTGGGCTCAACTTCAGTGCATTTGGGAGAAGGGACAAAAACCGCTGTGAAAATGGAACTGAATATCTTGGTTTCTTCTTCCATCTTATGAAATGCTGAGGGTTGAAAGCAAGAGAGTTGAGAGCATTTTTTTCTTTTAAACAGGATGAAATGAGTTTTTGGATTCAAGGAAATAACTTGAAAATGAACCATCGTGCAGGATTATCATTGGTCACAAAGAGCTCTTTCCTGGATCCGTACAGATTTCTGTCTGGGCAGATCACAATCAAGTTTGTTCTATGTTGGTGTTGCTTTTCTCCAGGGATTTTCATGAGTCAGCTGGGAAGTTGCACAGGGACTCTATGAGATTTGGGGTTAGATACTTACTAAATGAGAAGAGAAATATTTATGAAAGCTATCACTGCAAAGAAAAAGACAAAGAATTCAAAGCGAAGGCAGAGACCAGTCTGCTCACTGTTGTTCACAATGCATTAGTGGAAACCATCCGCGTAGTTGGCCTACTTTCCTGAGAAAGCACATTAACAGACTACGTGAAGCTCTCTGATGAGCGTTAGTAATGTCTTCGGTTAACAATGCCAGCGTTGAGTCTCCATTGTCTGGAGTTCTTCCCTTGGCATTCGTCAAGGCACCTCCAAGCATCTCCAAGCTAGACCAGAGACTTCCGTGGCTGCAATAAAAATATCAATAATTAAAATGACTTAGGTTGTCCCTTCCTTTAACATTTCCTATCCAAAAAGGCCATAAATCATTCCAATAAAAATGCCTCATTTCCATAAGCCTAGGGTCTGTGTTTAGGTTTCCATGCTTCCATCCTATATGTGCATCTGAAGCAGAAAGAATTTAACTGGTGGCCATGTGACAATGTCCTAAACAGACAACCACAGCTCAGGGCTCCAGCCCAGGGGAGGTCACAAAAATCAGATTTCACAGGAGACCACCCACAGCTTCCTCCTTCCACCAGGTTCTATGCTCTGAATCAGATTACTAGCCATAATCAATTAACTCTAGTTGAGAAATCCTTTTAAGATTAGACAGTGCGGGAGCAAAAATAGCAACAACTGTAGCACTACTAAGTGCCTGTACCCACCGTCTTTGTTTTATCAAATACTCAGACATAATTGTGTATGGCTAATTCTATTTTCTCTGTTATACAGTCTTGACAATAATCGTCCAGTCACTAAGTTATGTCCGACTCTTTGCAACCCCATGGACTACAGCATGCCAGGCTTCTCTGACCTTCACTCTCTCCCGGAGTTTGCTCAAACTCATGTCCACTGAGTCACTAATGCTATCTAACAATCGCAACTTCTATCACCCCTTTCTCCTCTTGCCCTCAATCTTTCCCAGCATCAAGGTCTCTTTCAATGCGTCAGTTCTTCTCATCGGGTGGCCAAAGTATTGGAGCTTCAGCTTCAGCAGCAGTTATGAAATTAAAGATTTCATGAATAAAATTTTTCTTTTAAAAAAAAGTGAAAGATGACTCTGGTCTAATTATTAGAAAAGGACATAAGATGTCAACTGTCTCAACCATTGTCTTCAAAGCAAGATTCTGACCAGGTATTGAAGCTTATGGGAAAGCATGTTAGAGTTTAACTTCTTTAGGGAAAGTGATTTCTTAAATCGCTTCAGTGTCCAACTATGGATTATTCTATACATGTAAATTCATTCCTGAAATGCTGCTCACTTCTGAGCAGGCTCTTCTGGTTCTACTCAACCAACTCCATCCAGATGGTACCTAGTGATGGCATCAGATAATACACACAAATGTGAGACCATGACATAGCCCATCCATTCCTTCCAGGCAATTTCTCACCCACTGTGTATTGCAACAAGATGGATGTTGAATTAATAATTATATGAATTACAGGCAGCTTGGCAGAACAGAAAAGGACTAGATTTGGGATTCAGAAATAATTGAATTCAAATCGCAGTTTCATTACTTAACTGATTAGCCTCATTTTATCAAAGAAACTACAGGGCTTCCTTGGTAGTTCAGTAGTAAAGAATCTGCCTGCCAATGCAGAAGACCCAGATCCGATCCCTCAATTAGAGAAGATCCCCTGGCAAAGGAAATGACAACCCACTCCAGTATTCTTGCCTGGAGAATTCCATGGACAGAGGAACCTTGTGGGCTACAGTCCACAGGATCACAAATGTCAGACACAACTTAGTGATTGAACAATGACAACAATTGGAGCAACTAAAATCGACTTCCAATGATCAAGAAATGAACCCAAGAAGAGTAGAGAAAAGCTGATCTACACTGCACTGGAAACAGGCTAGGCTAAAACTCATCCATTCTAAAATGGGTAGATAGAAAAAAAAAATCATAGAATCTATGTCGATTAGGAATGGCTTTGGTTATACACTGCAGAACAACACAAAATACTAGTAAGCTAAGCATAAGATACAAGTTCTTATTATATAAAATAATTCAGAAAAGATCTGTATGGTTACTCAGTGGGTTAAAAGAGGAAATAAAAACTAATGAAGGACTTCTAGTTCCTATTTTTCTGCTCTTCAATGCTTCCTTACATCTTCAGAGTGAAAAGGATCAGTTAAAGCTCTAGTCATTACCTCTACTTTGCAAACAAATGAGGAGGAAAAAGTAAAGGAAAACCAAAAGGATACTTGCTCCTCTCATCACCTTTGAAAGAGCCTTCTTGATAGTTTTATATAGCACCCGTGCTTGCACCTGATTGGCCAGAAATTGTCACATAACTGTGTTTATCTAAAATGAAGAGTGCCATGAAATGCTGTTCTGGCAGGATACAATGTCTAGGCCTGTGACCCACAGGACAAAAGAAAGAATAACTACTGAAAACTACTGATGCTATAGTCCTCAGATCCTATGAAAATGACCAGCAACAGCCAAAACAAATTGAAAAAGAACAAGTGTAGAGAACTTACGCTATTACCATAAAATCTAAATAATCGAAAGAGGATGTTATTGACATAAGAATAAACATACACATCAATGGAACAGAATAAAAGTATTCCAAAACAGATGCAAGCATCTACAGCCAATCGATATTTGGCAAAGATTCAAAGGTAAAAGATTCAATGGGAAAGAAAAGTCATCTCGAAGAATGGTTGCTATAATAGCTGGATATCAGTTTAGGAGAAAAAGTAACCTCAACCACTGCCTCACAACATACATCAAAATGACACAAAACAGGGCTTTCCTGGTGGTCTAGTGATTAAGAATCCACCTTGCAATGCCAGGGTACACGGGTTCAGCCCTGGTCCAGGAAGATCCCACATGCCTTGAAGCAAATAAGTCTCGGAGCAATTAAGCCCGTGCACCTGAGTTCTGGAGCCAGAGAGCTGCGACTATTGAACCCATGCGCAGCAGCTACTGAAACCTGTGTACCCTGGAGTTTGCACTCCCCAACAAGAGACGGCACTGCAATCAGAAGCCCACACATCTAGAGAAAGCCCACATGTAGTAATGAAGACCCAACACAGCCAGATAAATAAATAAATTAATTAATTTAATAAAAATTTTATAAAAGGATACAAAACAAAAACCTTCTGTGATACACACACAAAATCACTCAAAATGGATTACAGAATTAGATGTAAAAACCAAACAACACAATTTCTAAAAAAAAAAAAATGGGAAAAATCATTGCATCCTGTCAGAAGTCCACTTATTGTAGACTTCTTTCTTGAATAGATGAAGAATTCTCAAAACAGAATAATTAAAAATGGATGAGTAATTTGAACAAATATTTCGTGTATGAAAATATGCTAGTGGCACATAAGCACGGGAAAACTGTTCACTATCATTGGCCTTTAGGGAAACACAAATTAAAACCTCAGGAGCTATCCTTGCAAACCCATTAGAATGTCTAGAATGAAAAGGATTGATTACAACCAGTGTTGGGAGGAGATGAAGCAATTCAATCTCGCATAAGGTGCTGGTGGATATTTAAAATGGTACAATTCAGTTGGAAAGTTATCTGACAATTTCTAAAACATTAAACATGTAGCCAGTATATAATTCAGGCCTTCTTCACCTAAGTACTTCCTCAAGAGTAAGGGAAACATATGTTATAATGTAAACAAATGTGGGGATATACTAACATTCATTGCAGCTTTATCTATAAGATAGCAGATCTTAGCAGATGAATGGGTAAATGAATTGCAGCATCTCCTTACCACGGAATACTACTTTCCAGTAACAAAGAGTAAACTATTAAAGCACTCAGTTGTTCTTCAGTCGCTAAGTCATGTCCATCCCATGGACTGCAGCACACCAGGCTTCCCTGTCCTTCACTATCTCCCAGAGTTTACTGATACTCATGTCCATTGAGTCCATAACGCCATCCAACCACCTCATCCTCTGTCACCAGCTTCTCCTCCTGCTCTCAATCTCTCCCAGCATCAGGGTCTTTTCCAGTGAGTCAGCTCTTCGCATCAGATGGCCAAAGTAGTGGAGCTTCAGCATCAGTATCAATCCTTCTAATGAATATTCAGGGTTGATTTTCTTTAGGATTGACTGGTTTGATCTCCTTGCTGTCCAAGAGACTCTCTATCCCTGAAATGCCCAGGAGTTTTCAGTAAAAATCTGGTAACTAGTAGAATCAATAATCAAAATTGGCAAAATTGATAATTATAAATAAAATATAAAAATTTTAAATGTTCAACAATATCAGTGAATAGCTAGAAATGTTATGACTAAAACTTCCCTTTTCAAAATGCACAAATCCTAATGTATGTATAAATACACACATACCATAGACATGAAGTGTCTAAGGCTTATAAGGAAAAAAAACTAGAAATGTGCACTGAACAAGTTAATAGATTAAGTAAATTAATGAATCTAGCTCATCATTGGATGGAAAGACTCAAAATGGAAAAGATTCTAAAATTCCCTTCAAATTAATTTATAAATGCTGTGCAATTCCAGTCTAAATTTCAGTGCTATTTTTTGGAGGAGAGTAGTATTTGAAAACTGTCAATCTGATTTTTAAATGTCTGGAAGGCAAAGTGTGGAAAGATTCTGAAAAAGAAGAACAATAAGCTCCACTGATGCCATCAGATATCAAGGTATATTTAATAATTTAAATTAAATGAAAATAAATCGATTGTTTAAACAGTGTGATTATTGCACAGGACAGAAAAATAAGTAGAACAAAATAGAGGACTTAAAGAATTACACTGAAGTATATTCATGGCATTTCAGCTCTATAGTGGAAAATGAATTATTGAATAAATAATGGGAGGGCAAATGACTGGTCATTAGAAACAAACAAAAACAATGTGTGCTGACTTGAGCCTTATAATGTGCTCCAAAGGGATTAATTTGGGATATGAAAAAATGACCACGTGAAAAAGTACAACCAGGAAAACAGCTCAGGTGGTTGATGACTTGGGAACAGGAACTTTTTCCTCAGCACATAAATACAGAGACTGTTAGAGAATGAATGATAAATTAGGCTCCATCAAACTTTGAATTTTCTTCAAACATTTTGTATCAAAGATGAATGACAAACTGGGAAAATGTTTCCATTTTATAAGCCAGCAAAGACCTCTAACATTAAAGGTACAAAAAGATCTTACCAACCAAAAGAAACATATCAATAGAAAATTGGATAAGACATGATAGGCAGTTTGAGAATGGCTAATAAATGTAAGAGAAGGTGACCAATTGTATTGTAAAAAAAAAAGAAATTCATAGATAAACATAAAGGTTGTGCCTATGTAGTTAGCAATTTATTAAATACTATGAAGAAGGCTGAGCGCCAAAGAATTGATGCGTTTGAACTGTGGTGTTGGAGAAGACTCTTGAGGGTCCCTTGGACTGCAAGGAGACCCAACCAGTCCATTCTGAAGGAGATCAACCCTGGGATTTCTTTGGAAGGAATGATGCTAAAGCTGAAACTCCAGTACTTTGGCCACCTCATGCGAAGAGTTGACTCACTGGAAAAGACTCTGATGCTGGGAGAGATTGGGGGCAGGAGGAGAAGGGGACACCGAGGATGAGATGGCTGGATGGCATCACGGACTGGATGGACGTGAGTCTGAGTGAACTCCAGGAGTTGGTGATGGACAGGGAGGCCTGGCGTGCTGCGATTCATGGGGTTGCAAAGAGTCAGACACGACTGAGCGACTGAACTGAACTGACTGACTGATCATATGCATAATTGGCTGTAGATGCTGTAAAAAGGACTTCCCAGGTGGTGCTAGTGGTAAAGAACTTGCCTGCCAGTATGTTAGACACAGGAGACGTGGGTTTGATCCTTGAATTGGGAAGATCCCCTGGAAAAGGGAACAGCAACCCACTCCAGTTGGGTTAAGCCTGGCAGGCTACATTCTATAGGGTAACACAGAGTCAGACACAACTGAAGAAACTTAGCAATAGCACTGTAAAAAACACACTTCTGGGCCATTTTGGACATTGTATGTCCAAGCTATTAAAAAGTATAATGTTTATCATAAACATGCTGATATATCCCTAAAAAAGCTGAGAAGGAAAAGCAGCTCATTAAAAAGCCATTAGAATGATTCCTGTTATTGCAACTAGAGATTATCATACTAAGTGAAGTAAGTTGGAAAGAAAAAGACATGTGGAATCTAAAATATGACAGAAATGAGCTGTTCTATGAAACAGAAACAGAATCACAGACACAGAGAACAGACTGGTGTTTGCCAAGGGAGATGGGGTTGGGTTTAGCAGATGCAAACTATTATATATAGGATAGATAAACAATAAGGTCCTACTGTAGAGCACCGGGAACTATATCCAATATCCTGTGATAAACCATAATGGAGAAGAATACTTACAAAGACTGTATATATGTGTATAACTAAATCACTTTGCTGCACAGCAGTAATTAACACAACACTGTAAATCACCTATACTTCAGTGTTAAAAAAAGAATAATTCCTGTTTAAAAAAAAAAAAAAAGGAAACACACATGCACTTGCCTATGCAGAAGAAAGTCTGCGGTGTGGTCCTTCATGGGGACCAGGTGTGTGACAAAGAGAAGGTGATGCAGGATTGGGCCAGGATGCACATCCACCATGGCTGCCACCCTCCTCTCGTCACATCCCCGCTCACGGTGCTCTTTGCTGTGGGCTCCTGAGAGCCAGGACTCTGCAGTCCACATCTCCCACTGTCCACGTCTCCCAGAGGCAAGCACTTTGCTGGAGAGGAACATGCCGGAGTTCACAGGGCCTCTGCCCCACCCCCCAGGCTCTGTACCTCTCCTGCCTCAGGCTGAGCACAGGGGTGCCCCTGACCCTTGACCCCTGGCTCAAAGGAGAAGCAGAGCAAAGAATTAGTGATAAAGGACAACTTGGGTCTTATTAGGGAGGGTAGGAACTAAAATGCCTCTTGATGAAAGTGAAAGTGGAGAGTGAAAAAGTTGGCCTAAAGCTCAACATTAAGAAAACGAAGATCATGGCATCCGGTCCCATCACTTTGTGGGAAATAGACAGGGAAACAGTGGAAACAGTGTCAGACTTTATTTTTTTGGGCTCCAAAATCACTGCAGATGGTGATTGCAGCCATGAAATTAAAAGATGCTTACTCCTTGGAAGAAAAGTTATGACCAACCTAGATAGCATATTCAAAAGCAGAGACATTACTTTGCCGACTAAGGTCCGTCTAGTCAAGGCTATGGTTTTTCCTGTGGTCATGAATGGATGTGAGAGTTGGACTGTGAAGAAGGCAGAGAACCGAAGAATTGATGCTTTTGAACTGTGGTGTTGGAGAAGACTCCTGAGAGTCCCTTGGACTGCAAGGAGATCCAACCAGTTCATTCTGAAGGAGATCAACCCTGGTATTTCTTTGGAAGGAATGATGCTAAAGCTGAAACTCCAGTACTTTGGCCACCTCATGCGAAGAGTTGACTCATTGGAAAAGACTCTGACGCTGGGAGGGACTGGGGGCAGGAGGAGAAGGGGACGACCGAGGATGAGATGGCTGGATGGCATCACGGACTCGATGGATGCAAGTCTGAGTGAACTCCAGGAGTTTGTGATGAACAGGGAGGCCTGGCGTGATGTGATTCGTGGGGTCGCAAAGAGCTGGACACAACTGAGTGACTGAACTGAACTTAACTGAGAAGATGTCAAGCCCCATATCTTTAAAAACTATTTGTCAGCCAGTAATATTCAGAATAATTTTTCCTGCAATACCTTAAAATGCCTAGAGAAATTCAAGATTTTTCTAAAGCAGAGTGATTTATTTGAAGGGTCCATGATGACCCTGGAGAAGGCAATGGCACCCCACTCCAGTACTCTTGCCTGGAAAATCCCATGGACAGAGGAGCCTGGTAGGCTGCAGTCCATGGGGTCTCGAAGAGTCGGACACAGCTGAGCGACTTCACTTTCACTTTTTACTTTCATGCATTGGAGAAGGAAACGGCAACCCACTCCAGTGTTCTTGCCTGGAGAATCCCGGGGATGGGGGAGCCTGGTGGGCTGCCGTCTCTGGGGTCGCACAGAGTCGGACACGACTGAAGCGACTTAGCAGCAGCAGCAGCAGCAGCATGCTGACCCTAAGTCTATTTTGACCCCTTCCCACCCTCTCCTTTCTCTTATCTCATGCCCCCTCCCTCCCCACCTCATCCATTCCTCCCTACCTCACCTGGCACCCCTCCACTCAGCCCCTCACCCCTTCTACCCCCAGCTCACCCTCCACTCTCCCCCCAGCCCCTCCATTTCCCGGTTCTGGGACCCCCTCCCTTCCTTTCCAGAGAATGCCACCCCTCACACCTTTCTCCCCTCCCACATTATTCTATAATTAGCTCCCATATTTTGGTTGATAAAATGCCTCCCAAATTTCTCACTGATTCAAAAAAATCTTATAAGCAATTTTTTCAAGTTTACAGTAAGCAATAATGATGAAAATGATCAATAAGATGACAAAATTGACACTGGCTGAAACCTCATAATGTGTTCTACTGCTCAGACACCAGCTGGTGAATGACAATAACTTGATGTCACTTTTAGAACTGCAACGGTTAACCTAAAAATATTTGTACTCAAAGAAAATAGTGACTACAAATGGCAATCCAAAATAGAACTGATAATCCAAAATGTTGATGGTAGAAAATATTAGTTAAATGAATCAAATTTGTATATAAATCTGGTAGGGTAGAGGGATAAATTTGAAGGTTGGGATTAACATATACACAATTCGATATATAAAATAGATCATCAACAAGGACCTGCCTTGTTGTGTAGCACAGGGAACTCTACTCAATATTTTGTAATAACCGATATGGGAAACCTATAGGGCTTCCCTGGGAGACCCAGGTTAATCCCTGGGTCGGGAAGATCCCCTGGAGAAGGATATGGTAACCCACTCCAGTATTCTTGCCTGGAGACTCCCATGGACAAAGGAGCCTGGCGGCCTACAGTCCACAGGGTCGCAAAGAGTCGGACATGACTGAGCGACTTCACTTCTATGTGGGAAAAACGGGGCTCCCAGGTGGCACACTGGTAAAGAATTCCTCTGCCGAGCAGGAGACAGGTGCGATCCATAGGTCAGGAAGATCTCTTGGAGGAGGAAATGGAAGCCCACTCTCTTGCCTGGAGAATTCCATGGACAGAGGAGTTTGGTGAGCTATAGTCCGTGGGGCCACAAAGATTCAGACACAGCTTAAAGACTGAGCACAGCACGGTCATATGGGAAAAGAATCTGAAAGAGAATGGATACATGTACATGTGGATCACTTTGCTGTACACCTGAAACTAACACAGCCCTGTAAATCAACTACCCTCCAGTATAAAATAAAAATTTGAAATATATTTAAATAATTATTTCAATCAAAATTATATGGAACTATGGAAATTGTCTGTGCTATTATAAAACATTGATCCAGAGTTTAGTTTGACATAATGGAATCTGTTTCAAAAGCCACATTCTTGACCAAAAAAAAAAGTATCAATGTTGGCATAATTATGATTTTTGAAAGTTTGTATTTAGAATGCTCCAGGTCAAAATGGGCTGAGACCAGGAATTTCCTGTTGTTACACTGGTCCCACGCATCCACTGGGCCAAGAGTGGCCGTCCCTTTACAATGTAATGGAAGAAGCGGAGGTCTCTGGGTGTTCCTGTTACAGAGTTTCAGGAAGAAATGCAGTCAAGAAAGAAAGCCAAAGAAAATACACATGTAAGTGGAGCTGAAGACCTCTTCCAAATAACATTATCTCCACAATTTATTTTACCAAATGATGCTCAATGCAAACCACAGAGCCTGGCAGGAAGTGTCAGGATCTCAGGTCCATTGCTGCCCTTAAGCAATGAAGCACCAGCCCCCGACCAGATTCAGACAGTACAGTAACAATGAATAATGGTTTTGCACAATAATGTTTGATATTAAAGAGACCAAAACCTAGAGAGAAAGGAAACTATAAAAAGACTGCATTATTTATAAAGTTAAACCATCTCCTGGAATGTGTCCACAAGGGCAGTTATGGAGTTGGGAGAGCTTAGCCGCTAGGATCCCGCCACTGGCTTCTGCCCCTCTGCAGACCGGCAGCTGGCCTGGACAGTGCTCTTAGTATGAACAGCAAAGCTACCATAGTGTGCATGGGGGAATTCATGCTTTTTTATCCCTGTCCTTAAAGGAGACCACAGCTGTTACTTGCAAAAACTCGATGTATTTCTAGTGGCATTGTTGCCCAATCATGTGATGAGATTGCTGCATTTCATCATTGTGCACTATTTTTGCTCAGTAATTACTTTGGAGGATGATGAGCATCTCTCTCTATTTTTCTTTTATCCTTGCCTCTCTTAGGTAAACTGTTAACTTGTTTACACTTCTATCTTTTCACATGCTGCTGCTGCTGCTAAGTCACTTCAGTCGTCTCCAACTCTGTGCGACCCTATAGACGGTAGCCCACCAGGTTCCACCATCCCTGGCATTCTCCAGGCAAGAGTACTGGAATGGGTTGCTGTTGCCTTCTCCCATCTTTTCGCATAACCCTTGCTAAAGAAAAAAAATCATTGTACATTCAGCTGTCTCATCACAGACTCAATGGACATGAATTTGGGCAAACTCCAGGAGGTAGCACAGTGGTAAAGAATCTGCCCACCAGTGCAAGAGACACAAGAGATGTGGGTTCGATCCTTGGGTCAAGAAGATCCCCTGGAGGAGTGCATGGCAACCCACTCCAGTATTCTTGCCCGGAGAATCCCCATGGAGATAGGACTCTAGTCATTTGGTAAATTTTCTTTACTGCCTCTGTTGTCTTTACTGCCTTAAATCTTGGGTGCTGAGATTTTTTTTTAAGTCCCTAACCCTGTCTGGCTTCTTTCAATTTCCCATTGAATTACTGAATTCTCATGCTTTATATATTTTAACTTTTAATGCAACTTGTTTTAGCACAGAGTTTCATGGAATTTATATGGACAAAATGAGAATTTACCATGTTATTTTAAAATTTTTACTTATGTATTACACAGTATTTAAGAAATATACAGTTATAAAAACAATGCAACAAGTATTTGAAAACCAAAACATTAGCAACACAGTTAATTCATCTTCATGATCCCTCCCCTGGGCTGTCTATCTTCCTTCCTCCCCAGCTGAAACCTTTGTACTACTTCTAAAGTTTATATTTCTCATAAATTTTCTCATACTTTTGTTAGCTATGGGTCCAAAAATAATATACCATGGCAGTATTTTACACAGTGGAATTTCATGAACCAATGAAAATGAATGTTCGTAAGACATCTTTCAAGTCATGAAAATATCGAAAATATTTAGGAAAAATAAACAAGTGCAGAAAAATATATGCAGTGTGAAAACCATTGATAACCTGCTGTAAAACAAGAAATGTACTTTATCAGTATGAAATATTCCTTTTCTCTTATTTAAGTCTTTTGCCTTGAATTGTTATCTTTAATATTTAATATGCTAATATTTGGGTTGTTTCCATTTTCGTGATTTACAAGAGTCCACATTCGAGCTTTTATTCTTTTTAAGGCAACTTTGTTTTAAATATCTTGCCTTACACTGAACATTTTGTCTTATATCCAGTGTGAAAGACTATCCTTTCATGAGGTAGTTCAACCAACTAGCACATAGAGTTGAAATACTTAGTCATCTTTTTGTGTTGCTCTTTCCCTTTTTGTTTTTGAACTTCATCAACTATTTCCTTTGTTATTTACTGACCAAATAAACTGTATAGCCCTTGCTTTTATCATAACCAGTGTTTTAGTATAGATAAACAAGTGACAGATATATATACACACTAACATAAACAATGTATCTTGCCTTCTATTTTAACTACCAGTTACTTTTAAGCTTTTCAAAACCATATTTAACCTATGTTTCTTGTTAACATTCTTCTTACACTGTCTTAAGAAAAGACAGTAGATTTTTGAATTATACTGAGCAGAATGCTTTAATACACTTCACTACTCCACTTACTCTCCTCTCTCCCACTCACCACTGACCTCTATTACCATAATTAAGAAGATATTTTTAATGTTTCTATGGCATTATCATTTTGAATGTATTTTCTCCTTTGATACTTGTATTAAGTTTCTAAATCTTATGAAGAAGTGTTTTTCATTTGTTTCTGTTGTTGAACGGGTTTCCTGTTTGCCTTCTCTCTCTGTCCTCTGTCTTCCCCCTTTCTGAGTTTAATATGGACTTTTCAGTGTCCTCTATGACTCACCCTGGAATTGCTGAGTCCAAATACAGATGACAACTAAGATCCCTAGAATCTCCCCATCCAGGATTGCTCCATCCCCAGCTGTTCCTGAAGGACAGGTCCATGCTGGGACTGAGCATCTCAGATTTGGCCCAGAGCAGACCTGCCCTGCTGGGTGCCGTGGCCCAGGACCGTGGCTCTTCTGGTCCATGGATGCTAGCCATCCACATATGCGGGAGGCTTTCTCTCTCTTCCTGTCCCTCCTCCTTTCACGACACTTCAGATGCTTTAATTAATGTACACATAATAAAGGTGTAAGTCCAGATGCTGAATGAATTAAAAATATAAATGATTCTTGAAACAGGTTGTGGGTAACTCCCCAGAAAGGTCAAAGAGAGAGAAAGGAAGTAATTAAACAAATAATTAGTGTCTCTAGTTCATAGTGGAATCCCCTGTGTGCAGTATGTTATTTTTTTAATGTAATCTCTTGGCCTTTCTGGCATAAGTTCTCAGGCATTTACTCTGCAAAATATTTATTTGTTCAAAGTTTCTCATCATAAACAGGAAGGCAGAGATTTGCAGAGGTTTTCTTTATGCTTTATTTTCTTTGTGAGTAATTAACAAGCTTTCTAGATTACCAGACGGATTTTAGAAAGATGACACAGATGGTATTTGTTAGTATTATGCTTTAAGTTTTGATCAGTTAAAGCAGAAAAATGAGGAACTGGGCAACCGGCCCAGCCATCCATATCGTTCACACGAAGTTGATGGATAAGAGAATCAGGCAAGCACTGTGTTTTCCTGGCAAATACAAACAACACACAGAGAAACTCAAAAAACATTAGATGTGTCTCTGAAAGAAGGAAAGAAATCCAGAGAAGGTGGAGTTAGCGGACATCCCTACATGTGCTAGCTATTACAGGGCTGGTGTTCAGCCAAACCCCCGACAGGGATGCAAAATTAAACTTTCAGTCAATTAATTATGACCTAGGTTTTGAGAAAGTCGGTCTTTTTGAACAGAGGAGTTCTCAGGGCACCCCATTTTCTTGGTCCCTGGAGCACAGTGGGCTTTGCAGCAAGAAACAGCTCTCCTCAAGGCCCAGCTTGAGAGAAACCAGTAGAGAAAGACCATGCCAACCCTGTCGCTGCCCCCATTTTCTCTCTGCTGAGTTGGAACCACACTAAAGCCTTCGTCCTCAGAAGCATCACCCACACATTCTTTGTCACAGAAATAAAGCAGAGTAGAAATGTTGATAAGAAACTTCACACCAACTTTTCACAGGATGGAGGTGTGACCTGGCAAAGGAGCACTTTTCTCAGAGTAGCCGGCACTCTTCCCTCTCAGCCCAAACAGAGTTTCTTTTCCAGCATCTGAAATGCCACAGTGGTAAACCTCCAAACCCCTCACAGACATGGGGCCTGGGTCTGCCCTCGGGCTGAGAGGAGGCCAGCTGGTATCCACGATGACCTGGAAGCCAAAAGGCTTTCTCTCCCTCCTGTCCCATTCATCCTGCTAGAAGGCAGCTTCAGACCTAAGTCGCTCTCCCTGCACTTTGCTTTCCTGCTATGGGGGTGACAGACAGCCCCAAACTCAAGGTCAGAGCCTTGCATATCTGGTTAACAAGCTCTGAATGCAAAGAGAGTAAAGAGTGATAGGGTTCACGATTCCTGTGACAGGTACGTGTGTGCTCAAAACGATAGACACTGACTCCCATGGCTCTGGAGGCCAGAAGCCCAAAGTCAAGCTGTGAACTGAGCCCTCCTCCCCGCAGAGGCCCCAGGAGAGGCTCGCTGCGGTCCTGCTCCAGCTGCCGGGTGGCTGCATCAGCCCACCTCTACCTCCTGGTCACCTTGCCTCTTCCTCTTCATGGGAGTCTGTCTCTCTTACCAGGACACTTGGGATAGGGCTAGGGTTTGAGCCCACCCAGACAATCCAGGATAAAATCCCTGTCTGTGTGTGTGCTGAGTTGCTTCAGCATCCAACTCTTTTGTGACCCCATGGATTGTAGCCCGCCAGGGTCCTCTGTCCCTGGGATCCTCTGGGCAAGAATACTGAAGTGAGTTGCCACGCCCTCCTCCACAGGATCTTCCCAATGCAGGGACTGAACCTGTGTCTCTTATGTCTCCTGTATTGGCAGGCAGATTCTTTACCACTCACTCTAAAGTCCCTACCTTTCACTTAATGGAATTAGGAATTAGGACCTGGTATCTTTGGGTGGCCATTATTCACCCAAAGTGACTACAAAAGGTAAGAAGAGCTTTCTTTGTTTAATTCAGTCTGCTTACACCGGATGTCTTGGTCTGCTCAGGTTGCCATAACTGGATGGTTTCAGCAACTAAAATTTGTTTACTTTCTCGCAGCTCTGGAGGCTCAGAGGTTAAGCTGAAGGGGCCAGCCTGGGGAAGCCTCTCCTTGAGGCTAACAGATGGCCACCTTCTCCCTTTGCCCTCACATGGCCTCTTTTCACTCATGTTTGAGTTCGTGCTGGCATCCCTCTTTATAACGGCACGCATCCCACCATGAGGCCCCATCCTCACGGCCTCATCTGATCCTAATTACCTCCCAGAGACCCATCTTCAAACACCATCACTTTGAGGGTTAGCATTTCAACATGCAAATTTTGAAGGGACACAATTCAGTCCCAAACACTGCTTGGAACTAAAAATGCCCAACTACAAACTCCAAGGGCCCAGGTGGCGCTAATGGTAAAGAACCTGCCTGGCAATGCAGGAGACATAAGAGACACAGGTTCAATGCCTGGGTCGGGAAGATACCTTGGAGAAGGGCTTGGCAACCCACTCCAATATTCTCTCCTAGAAAATTCTATGGACAGAGGAGCCTGGTGGGCTACAGTCTATGGTGTCGCAAAGAGTCGGACGTGACTAAAGCGATTTAGCTCAGCACTACAAACTCCATGAAAGGAAGTAACCCAGGACTCCATACTCATCACTGAGTCTCTGAGTTCAGCTCTGTCAGGGAATTAACTGTGCGAAGAGAAGCTTTTGTTTTTCTTTCAAGAGGGAAAATGGCACACCACACTTGCTGGCTCTTGGCTGGGGGTGGGATAAACACTTTGCAGAACAAAGCTTATTGTCACTGAAATATTTTCCCCCAAACCTGCTGGGATCTCACTCACAACACACCTATAATGAAAAAGTACAAATATCCTCTAAATTACCCTGTTTTATAACATCTAGGTCATAATAGTTCTTGAGACCCAGAGGTTTCATAACTTGCCTAAGAATCCAGACCATATGTTAAACATTTCTCTCTGCAATTTTGCATTCTGAATATACATCTGGGCCTAATCTGAAAACATCATGTACTCATTCCACAGGGCAATAAATTTTATGACAAACTGAAGAATGCAAAACCATAATCTAACATTAAAGCATATATTTTTCACTTCTAAATAGTTTAGCTGCTTATCCTCAGAGATCAGAAATGCAGCCACAGAAGCCAACTTCCCTCCCTGCTTTCTGAGCAAGGAGATTCAGTGATATCCATCCTTCTAACACTTCTCTGCAGTCTGTGAAAAGTAGCTTGTCATTCAACCGCTGGCTCACGTCCCGCTCTTTGCAACCCCATGGATTACAGCACACCAGGCTTCCCTGTCCTTCACCATCTCCCAAAGTTTGCTCAAACTCATGTCCATTGAGTCGATGATACTATCTAACCATCTCATCCTCTGTTGCACTCCCTCTTCTCTTGCCCTCCATCTTTCCCAGCATCAGGGTCGTTTCCAATGAGTTGGCTCTTTGCAGCAGACGAAAATCACACGCATTTTTGTTAGGCCTGTGCCTGTGAAGATCGCTACAGAGCACATGTTAAACTCCCAAATGAGAGAGGCCGGAGAGAGGAGAGGCACACAGAGATGGAGATGGAGTAGAGTATGCTGCAGAGACTTGGAAGGAGTCAGGAGGACCGTTCCTGCAGCCGGCTGGCCCTGCAGTGGGACCTTTAAACTGTTTGTGAAATGTCTTTTCTACAATTTATGGAGAAATTTCCGCAAGATGCTGCCCAATTCTTTTCATGATCATTTGGACCATCTTCTGTCTTTAAGGAAATAAAAGCAATGCATCATTTAGAAATAAGTTACAAACGGCAGAGACTAAAATCTCTCAAGCTGTGTACTTGCAAACACACACACCACGTGTTGCTTGAGATAAACACACCATCAACCAGCCTCCATCCCTCCCATGTCCACAGGGGTCTCTTCTTGTTCCTAAATTGATTGCTGATTGCTGAATGCGATAAAGGTGGAAGCTTCTTTTGGGATGTGTTTTCTCTCTTTCCATAAAGAGCACAGGAGACTGACGAGTATGAAGGGAAAATAATTCATAAAACTAGCATTCATAATCGGCAACTCTTAGACAATTAGCTATTAGGATACACAGAAAGAATCGAGTTGTTTTTTAAGAAGAACCCCATGGGATTTCTGAACCATAACCTTAAGTGTTCTTTTACGAGCTTCGCTGGTAGCTATCCTGATCGACATTTGTGAGGAAGCGTGCCTGTGATGGCCCTGATGGATAGGAATATGCTGCATTAAGGCCACTCCCAGCTCAAGAACAAGTTGCATTCACATTGCTCCCTCCTAACTTGATTGTTTGGCATCAAGTCTCTTCCCCAGGTAACCACAGGCTGGGGAGTTTCCCTGGCCAGCCTGAAGAAACCCTTTTATTCCTGACCAAGCATGGGTCTTCTAGCTGTGGCCTCAGCAAAGAGGCAGCAGCAGAAACATCTACGTGTGCTGCCTGCTGCTCATAAATCCAGGACCCAGAACTGAGGCCTGGCTCTCCCGGCCGCATCTTTGTTGACACACGTACTCTTCAGGGGCAGAAAGCCCTAAAGTTGTCCCAAACAACAAGATCTCTCAGGACCACAAGGTGGGTAAGATAACAGGGTCGCAATAAGGACAGCTTTTTTCTGTTGTTGGAAATACCAAAAGAAAGAAAGAAAAGTTGGTTTCAATTCATTACGTTTTAAAATACATTACTTAAAAATGAAAAAGAATGTGTTATCAAAACAGTTAACTTCATAAGCCACAGTATGGATGAAGAACACATTTATCTATGGAATATATGGCTTTTCTCACCATGGAAGTTCAGAGATCTTTATGTGAAAAACTTTTAAAGTGATAAAAATGTGTGCTAACTCTCACCAGTGGAGGATAGACCCATTTTAAAGGCAAACGTTTACCCCTGAATTGGTGGCACCCCACTGTCGTCAGTGACTCCACTGTGGTGTTTCTGCTCACTATTGCCTGTATCATCAATTTCTATTCACTATCGTCCACTCCCGGAGAAGGCAATGGCACCCGACTCCAGCACTCTTGCCTGGAAAATCCCACGGACGGAAGAGCCTGGTGGGCTGCAGTCCACGGGGTCGCTAAGAGTCGGACACGACTGAGCGACTTCCCTTTCACTTTTCACTTTCATGCATTGGAGAAGGAAATGGCAACCCACTCCAGTGTTCTTGCCTGGAGAATCCCAGGGACGGGGGAGCCTCATGGGCTGCCGTCTCTGGGGTCGCACAGAGTCGGACACGACTGAAGCGACTTAGCAGCAGCAGCAGCAGCAGCATCGTCCACTCCTAAGTGGAAACACAGTTTACTGCATAAACCACAAAAGCCTCTTGTTATCCTTCTCAGGCAGGCATTAATAATGCATTCTGCCATCCTGCTCATAAATGTAAGTGCATTTACAAACTTCACATTAACCGTGGAGGCCTCCCAGCACCCGGGGCCCCTGGCATCCATCAGGGGTGGGAGAGGTGGGTCTTGCTCAGCGATCAGTAAGTGTGCATCCCCCTTATTGACTAATTCATGGACCCTGAACATTAGGACAAAACCTAGAAGTCACCTACCCAGCTACCGATTCAAAGCAGAGACTCGCCAGGACCCAGTACCTTCTGGGAAATCTCCAAGAAGGAAGATATTTAATGCTTGGTTTTGTTGTGTTTTTCTAGATAATGAAATGCCTACATGATGAAAAGTAAATCCAAGGTGTTCTGAATAAACAGCGAATAGATATGATAGTGGCAAAGTTTCTCATCATAAGCAAGTTTAAGTTTTAGGAGTAAAACCATCTGAGTTATATAAGAAATGTGTATTTGGCTTTTATTTTACATAGAGTATATTTCAGAGCTAATTCTACTTGATCTGTTCTTCAAGGAGCATGAGTTCCTAGGGAAAAAAACGGGATAGATAATGCGGAAATGGATTCAACAAGAGTAAAAACGTCCCAATATTTAAATGTAACAATGCAAATGTGTATTTGGGGCTTAGGTTTGAATTTTTTTTTTTTCATGCACAGGTTTATTTATTTATTTTTTTTTAATCTTTAATTCTTACATGTGTTCCCAAACATGAACCCCCCTCCCACCTCCCTCCCCATAACATATCTGTGGGTCATCCCCATGCACCAGCCCCAAGCATGCTGTATCCTGCGTCAGACATAGACTAGTGATTCAAAGGTTTGAATATTTTAAAACTAGAAGAATCTAAAACTATTTCAGGAAAAAAATCACATCCTCATGTCAGCTGTTCAACATCCTTGTTGCTCTCATCTGACAAACTGCAGGTAGAACAGAGTTTTATATTCACAGGTAGCAATATTATTAATTAGATTTTTCCAGGAAGAGATGTTTCTCTAAATCAGTTAGAAAAGTTCTCTCTTTCCTTGAAGGTATGTAGGTGTATTTCCTTGTAAGCCTAACCCAGATACCAACAGATTAGAAAAATGTCCTCAGTTTATTTCAGTCAATGAAGGATAATTTATTCATAGAGTACTCAGAGGGGAAAAAAAAGCATTCATTCACCCATTTGACAAAGTGTCTATTAAGTGTTTTCTATGTGCCAACCACTGTTTTAACTGCTTCAAATTGAATGTGAGCATAAAATTCCCAGAGCTCATGGGGCTCTGACATGGACACTGAAGGGCTAATTCCAGTTGACTCACAGACATGCTGAGGGAACTACATGGAACCCTTCATACATGGGGACCTTGACCTTCTTGTGGATAAGTGAAGAAGCTCTTGGCTCTAAACCTCCCAAATTCTGTACAAATAGAAAATGCCCAACACAGGTGAAGATGATACAGGAGGTAAGAAACATTTTCCCATTTAAGGAGAGGAATTTCTGCAAACCCACTTCATTCTCTTCCAAACCCCTTCAGACACTATAAAGGTAAATGATCCATGTCCTAAGAATACAGTGTGGACAGATTCTAAACTGGCTTTAAACTCAATATCTTTACATCCTAACCAATGGGTTTATAGATCTGCCATAGAATTATTTTCATGGACACCCCCCCAAAAAAAACCTAAATGAAATGCAGCATTTATGTCATGAAACTATCCAACTATTCAAACTATTTAAAAGGTTTAAGTCACATCAGCATTACAAAATCAAAATATGCAGTCCTCACTAGAATATAAATTCCACAGGGGCAGGGGTCTGTGTTTGTTCTCTGTAGTCCCTTAATCCTGATGGCTTAAATACCACCTCACATAGTAGGCATAATAATTGTTGATTAAATATTTTTAATGTAGACAGGCTTTATATCTACATGTACTTGGATAAATTGCCAATTGCATGTGTGCTAAGTCACTTCAGTCAAGTCCAACTCTGTCCATGGGATTCTCCAGGCATGAATCCTGGAGTGGGTTGCCATGCTTTCCTCCAGGGAATCTTCCCAACCCAAGGATCGAACCCACATTTCTTATCTCTCCTGCATTGGCAGGCAGGTTCTTTACCACTATTGCCACCCAAGAAGCCCAAATTGCCAATTAATATAAGGCAATTGGTAACTCCAAATGGCAAATAGATGTGGGGAAAGTGGAAACAGTGGCAGATTTTATTTTCTTGGGCTCCAAAATCACTGCAAACAGTGACTGCTGCCACAAAATTAAAAGACACTTGCTCCTTGGAAGAAAAGCTATGATAAACCTAAACAGCATTTTAGAAAACAGAGACATCACTTGGCCAACAAAGGTCCATCTAGTCAAAGGTATAGTTTTTCCAGTAGTCATGCTTGGATGTGAGAGTTGGACCATAGAGAAGGCTGAGCACCAAAGAATTAATGCTTTCAAATTGTAGTGTTGGAGAAGACTCTTGACAGTCCCTTGGACTGTAAGAAATTCAAACCAGTTAATCCTAAAGGAACTCAACCCTGAATATCATTGGAAGGATGCTGAAGCTGAAGCTCCAATACTTTGGGCACCTGATGAAAAGAGTCAACTCATTAGAAAAGACCCTGATGCTGGGAAAGATTAAGGGCAGGAGGAGAAGAGGGTTGATAAAGGAGGGTATGGTTGGATGGCATCACTGACTCAAGGGACATGAGTCTGAGCAAACCCCAGGAGATAGTGAAGGAGAGGGAAGCTGGCGTGCTGCAGTCCATGGGATCACAAAGTGTTGGACATGACTGAGCAACTGAATAACAACAATAACCTTCAATTCAAGCTATTTAAGCTAAGTAAGGCTGAAAATCTATTACTTAAGAAAAAAAACAATTTCAACTCCAGAAAGATTCTCTATGTGGTGATACTCCTGCTTCCACAACTGCTCATGTTATAAGAGAAAATGTTATTTTTAAGTGATTAATCACTTAGGGTCTGGATATCAAGTATACTGGTTGCAGTTTACTTTGACTCTACTTGGAAACATTAACAGGACATGCAAAGGAAACAGTAACATCTAGTTCCCCCTTCACTGTACTGTTCTTCTCCACTTAGTCCTATAAGCAAGTCACTTCTTTCCACCCATAACTTGGAAAAGACCTGATTTTGTGTATTGGAGAATGGGAGTGACCCATGTCGAACTGACCACACAGGCAGTGGCAAAAAAGTCACCCCACGTGGCCCCTGGGGACATGGAACCCCAGCCCAGAGAGAAGAAAGGTAGCTTCTGGCGGCTCTGGCGGCTCTGGCCCTGAGGGCTGCAGGCGAGCCTGTGGCTGCTGCTGTGGTTGGAAGCAGTAAAAATGTTTCACGGGTTATTAACTTTCAACAGTTGGGCATTTTTAGCTTGAGAAATTACTGGAAGACTCAGCCTTGCCATGTCTTACCTTGAACCAACACTGGCCATGAAAACAAGACAGGCGGCGTTTCTGCACTGTGGGTTTTACAGTGCAGCAGAGAAGACAGAAAATTAGGCAGATAAAACCATGAAACAGGAGGAGGCTCTGATAGAGGAAACTGGATTGTGCTGAGAACATCTCCCAGGGAGTCTACCTGGTCCCCGAGTCAGAGGAGGCCTCCCCAGGAGAAGCTGACAAAGATGAGGGCTAGAGAGCTGAGGATGCCAAGCAATGAAAATATGACTCAGGGGCGGCCTCAGCAAATATTCCCATCCTGCACTGAGCTCTCAGGAGCCCAGACCCAGCTCAGGTTTTCTAAGAAGGAAAAGAGGGTGGGTTGGGATAGCAAAGCAGAGAGAGGGTTAACATTTCAGCTTGACAAGGACCATTTCCTTCAGCTTCTACAAAGTTTGCCATTCAGGAATATTGATCTCTCTAAAGTAGATGTTGGCCTTAAGTAAGCAAGAAAAGAAAAGCATAAACAATCTCTTCTCCACCAAACAATTTTGTTTTATTATCTAAGTACTGCTTGCCTTTTGGAAGGCTCCACATTAGCCATTCATCAGCGTCTCCAGCAAGAATAGTGAAATTCTTGGTGTGGAGGGGTGGGGGGAGGAAGAAGCAATTAAAAGTGCTTTCAGACACACAGATACAGAGAACAAACTAGTAGCCCAGTAGGGAAAGAGGTAGAGGGTAAAATAGGGGAAGGGGATGAAGAGGAACAAACTGCTGGGTATAAAATCAGATACAAGGGCGTGATGCACAGCACAGGGAATACACATAGCATCTGAAATTATAAGATGATATTGGCTAGTCTATAAAAATACTGGATGCTAAATAAAATACTAGGAAAAAAAAAAGTGCCTTACTAATGAGGTGTCAAATAATTGTGATTTTAACTTTAGGATTTCTAGTATGAATGATTCTAATTTTCTTGACTACCTAAATCAGAAAGCTCTAGAGTATGGTGTCTTTAAAAATAGTTTATGATGACATGCTTATAAGCAATTATTTACCTCTTTTCCTCTTTCCCACCTCTACCTGCAGAGAAGTGTGTGTGTGTGTGTGTGTGTGTGTGTGTGTGTGTGTGTGTGTGTGTGTATTTGGGAGAGGAGGCTATTTAGTCACTGAATCTTAAATGAACTATCTCGGTGCATCCAAGCCCCTTTCTAACACACCTAACCACATCCATACTAAAATTTTAAGCACCTAATTCACACTGGTTCTATATCACCTAATGATAGAAATAAGAGATGTTGAAATAGTTTAAATGTTCCTTTAACAAAATCTAGAATTATTTTCATAAGAAATGCTAATAACACTAAGGCATTCAATGAAATAGGTATAAATAAGGGAATATTCCAATATGATCACAAATTACTTGCCATCCAGTCCTATTTTGAGCCAAGTTTTCTCATTTCAATGTAATGTGAAAATCATTAAGTTGTGAGGAGTTTCAAAATGCATCAAAGGAGAATAAGTTAGAGAGGAATAGATGATGACTGGTTCTCTTTTATATGTACCAAAAGATTCATAAGCCCGCTTTTAAAATCCCTGCACATGAAGAACCCAACAATAAAGTAAGCTGAATCAGTAAAACCTGTGTTCGGGGATGGTGGGTCAGGGGAGTTGGTTTCTAACAATTATTTTAGTCTCCATTTCTTTCTGTTTTATGATAATCAGACCAGGTATAACTGAATTCCCAAGGAGAAGGAAGTACTTGCCCCAGGAAACCTCATCATTTTTTCCAACTTTCACAGGTAACTTCAGGAGGGAACTTCTTGTAAAGAAAGATTATAATCATTATAATTATAATGATTATAATATTTGCAACTGCACCAGCAGAAGAGAATGGTAAGCATGTCAACATATTTGGTTTTCAGTCAAGTACTATATATTGATGAAAGGTTTCTGGGGGCAATGGTTAAAGCTACTGAATGAATGAATATTTATACATTTATATCGACCACAGGTATAACAACTGATCAAGAACTGAGAGTATTTATAGTGCTATTACACCTAAAACAAACACTTGAAAGTTAAAATGAAGCAGCTATTATCCTCATAAGCTCAAAGATAGGACAGATGGATTAAGAAATGTGTAAAAAATTTTAAAAAGAAGCAAACCAGTTTAAATTTTTATTTAATTTTATAATAAAATTACAAACCATTTATTTAATTTTAAATTACTGAAAAGAAAATGTATATTTGAAATTATGATTGGAATATTTTAAAGACATGGAAAAACCAACAAAGAAAAATAAAATTTCACCACATAAAGATGAAAACTTCCCAAGCATCTAACAATAATAGTTGAAAATTTTAAACAAACAAAAGAAAAATATTTCTAAGCAAACATAATGGAGGATCAATATGTAAAAATTTTATAAAAATCAATAAGCATACTAATGCCCCCAAAAGATACATGGATAAAGGCAATGGAGAACCACAGGTGAATTTTTAATCTTCAGGAATGTGTTACCATATCTGTTACATTTTTTAAAGTAAACTGAATGTGGAACTATATTCAGTATCCTGTGATCAACCATAATGAAAAAGAACATTAAAGAATGTATATAGGTATAATTCCATCCCTTTGCTGCACAACAGAAGTTAACATAAGATTGTAAATCAGCTATGCTTCAATTTTTTTAAAAGTGAACTGAATGACCCAATGTAACCCATCAGTGTGGTTAAGGGCCAAATTGGGGGCAAGTGAAAACCCCTCCCACACAACATCCTTCATTATCTTGCACCCCCTCCAATATTCTAATAGCAAAATACTTCAACGTGACCTCACAACGTTTTACTAACTTACCCAAGGATACCTCTCCATTTGTCATCTAAAATGTAGACAACTATTACATCATCCTTTTTGCATGAATGAGATTTTTCAACTCATCATGTCCGCTTGAGTCAGATAAACTGCTTTCACTTCATCCACAGAGCACTTCACATGAACATACCTTCCAACTCAATAGAAAAGATATTATATTACAAACTTTATGGATTCTGAATTTATTTGCTCAGTTAGTTAACAAACAAGGGCTCAAATTCTGGTGAAACTTCTCTTGCTTATGCCAATTCACCTGGCTGTTATAAATCATTGCCACCCAACATTTCCTCTGCTCTTTGGTAATGCCTGACAATTTTTTTTCTCCAGATGGAATGTGCATAAAGTGAAAATGTAGGTACTATCTTTAAAAACAAAACAGAAAGGTAACAAATATTACCATCTGAAATCCATATCATTTTGAAAGAAAAACCTAACATTTCAGGTGTAATCAATTTTCAGTCTCACAAGTTCAAATTTATACATTGTTGGATACATTTTGTCATTTTTCTTTTACCAATTAAAATTTTTCTACTGAATAATCAATACTATGAAAAGAGAACTTCTGAGAAGTAGATAAATTAAGTATAAAAATGAGGAACTTCTCTGACTCTCTGCATTTCCACTGCACAGGGCACAGATCCAATCCCTGGTCCAAGAAATAAGATGCTCTATGCCACAAGGCCAGTAAGTAAATAAATAGGCAGATTAAAAAAAAATTTTTAATGAAACCCAAACTCTTTCAAATGGAAATTCATTTTTATTCACAAGTAGGAATAAGGTGAGTAGGAGACGATTCCAAATGATTCGTTCCCAGTAGACGAGAAACACAAGTTCACTTTTCCACTCGAGCTCTGTGGAAATCCCTAGGGACCGAGGAACCTCAATATTCCTGGGCAGAAGTTTCAGGCTCAGTTTCTGCTCCGCCTCTGCCGATGCTGCCCTCCACACAGCCTTACCGACCCACGCGCCTCCTGACTCGTGGACAGTGTCCCCTGGGCCTCCTTTGACCCTGCTTCATCTCTACCAGGGAGGGAAGAGGTGCAGACTTCCCACATGGCCTCCAGGGGTGCTCCAGTGCCCAGCGGGGCTCCTGGGCACCACCGCTGTGTGGGGACTGGACTCTTACTGGAGTCTGACAAGGGCTGGAGTCCAGGCTCCTTGTTCAACCTATGCAATGATGGGGGAAGGACTGGAGGGAGAAAGGGGCAGTTTTTTCTGTGACGTTGTCTGCAGTAGAGCAGTTATGATGTAAAAGTTTTCTCTCTAATGAGGCTGCTCCCTTCCTGAGTTTTGACCAGAGACAGGAGGTTTCTGTTATTTTTTTTTATATCCATGCCAGTGGGGTTTCCAGGTTGCTGGTTTTTTTCAGCTACAAGCGTGGAATAAATTAGGCAAAGAAAAACCCAGGGACCCCACCACGACCCCACTGACTAGGTCTCCACATCCCCAGCCAGTCTGCTGTCTATTTCACCTTGCAGAGCCTCTTTATGCTGGTTTCTTCTATAACTGGGGGTTTTAGTCGAGCTTACTGAGAGATATAGGGAAAACTACCTCTACCCTATCTTCCCAGAAGTAGAAGTCCCCCAACAATTAACTATTTAGAAAATTTACATGCCATTTATTTTTCTGAAATATTTAAGAAGCTTTTAGATTTGTCAATTCCTCTAATTGACGCAAATGTTTCAGTGAGGCAATCAGTGAAAAGAAAGCGAGCATCCATCCAGCACCAGTCCACTGGGAGGAAAGAAAGTAAACAACAACAAAAACATCCCCAGAGGAGCAAATCGAGATGGAGTTGATGGATCAGAGGCATCTTATCTTAGATGGACAACGTGTCTACTCTGTCCATTGCAAAGTCAACCTGATGAAAAACATCTCCAAGACAAGGATGGACTTAACAAACAAACAGCATCAGGTCAACAGGGAGGGTTTCAGATATAGCAGGCACACTGTCACTAATAGGATTTGTACTTTTAGCAACTGTATATGGATGCTGTTGAGCCTTGGGTTGGAGGAAGGAGGAATGATTTTGCTCTCTGCCATCTGCAGTATGGAACCTGGTCATAGATGGGGTTGTGCCTTGGCCAGTTAGACCAAAAATGGCCTACCCATAAATACGATGGTGTTTGCACCTCTATGACACACCTTCCTGCTGCTGAGGTCTTTAGGCTCGGTTGTTTCTGGCATCCTTGTCATTCTTTTTCTCTTCTCAGTGCAAGTAATACTTCAGCAAGAAGGAGCTATTCTCCCGAAATTTACCACCTTCCCACCCCAGGAACGTAGAAAGCAGGTGATCTCTAAGAGCAAAACTTTACAACAGTGAGTTAGTGGATCAGAACAGAGTTGTGCCAGTTCACCATCAAGAGACAGCATGGCTCTCAGGCCAGTGGTCCCTGACTAAACCGCAGAGATGCTAGCCTGTCTCTGGAAACAGTGTGCCAAGAGTGGGGTGATGGGTGATGCAGGCAGGGGCAAGGTGGGTGAAAGGAAACCCTGAGACTGTGTCTCCTGCCCTGCACAAGGGAACAGATACCCAGCCTGGCAGCAGGACCTGTTCATGGGACACAGCATCTCATTGACAAGAGTGACAGTATAGGACAAACACACTGACACTTCACCTTGCTAAGAGCCCAAGCTCTGCAAGCAACCTCTGACCCTCATTCGGCTCCCGTGTAGATTTATCTCCAAAGAGAAAATGAACTGGATGGTATACCTCATACCTACAGTGCTTCATGTTCTCAGTGTAAAGGAATAAACAGGCATTTTGGGTTTCACTACCATCCATCCCCACAAGTCCTCCAGCCCATTTACTTCTGAGAACATGAGCACTCACATCTGAGGCTCAGGAAGCCCAGGATGAGGGAAGGCTCTTCTGCCTCCTGCCCCCTGGGGAGACCTCCCTCCTCCTGGAATTCCTGCTGGTCTCATTGTTTGTTCCCTCCAAGTCACAGCATATAAGTTCCACCTCCCTTCAGGGCAGACCCTAGTATGCTTTATCCTTACATTAAGGTTCACACCCTGATGCACCATCAGTTTAAAATTCCGTATCCAGTCTCCAGGTGAGACTTTTGCTCAATATCTGAGCCTGTGTCTCAGTTCCCAACCTTCCCTATCTAAGTCAGCAACTTCAGTTGCAGGCCCTGGCATCCACCTCAACCCAGGCATGGTTACCTGAACCATCACCATGGCTGTCTGGACCATCACCATTGTTCCCTGGGCCATCACTATGGTTACCTGGATCATCACCATAGTAACCAGAACCATCACCATGGTTACCTGAACTACCACCATGGTTACCTGGACCAGGCCTGGCCACATCTCAAGACACAGCACTGGCCAGGAAGCAACAAGCACCATTATAATAGGTTGAATACTTTTAACTGCATTTACAGCCTCTCCAAACATTACAAATCATTATTAATGCAGACTTTGGGTCTGAGGCCTAGGAGAAAAACTTGAAAATACTCAATACTATCTCAATAGTTAAGTGCATAATGGAACTGCATAGACAAAGGATGTTTCTTTAATCAATATAATTGCAAATACGATCCATGAATCATGTGACACAAGTCATAAATCATGGCCCGCCTGTGAGTCTGGTCAAAGCATCAAAATACAGCTTGAGATAAGAGGGTCTATCTCCTAAACCTAAATCAACAGAGGCTTATTCACCCATGGATCCAGCCTCCAAACAAAGAAGTGTGGGAGCACACAGAGACATGGGTGGCCTTTTGTGCAGCTGGAGGTAGGTTTTCATGGTCAGCACTGGAAACACAGAAAAAAATGACCGCGTGACCAAATGGGGTATGCTGGGGTGGGAGCCCATCTTCCAGAATTCAGCATCACCCCCCTTCCTTCTTCCTTGTGAGTAAAGAGCCATGCCCTCAGGCCCTCAGCCCTGTCTGTCCAGATCTCGAGCCTCAGTGCTGAGCGAAGGGAAGAGGACAGGAGCCCGACTTCCTCAGAGCTGCAACCACACGATGCCTCCCTTCACCTTGTTGTTCAGTCGCTCAGGCATGCTCGGCTCTTTATGACTGCATGGACTAAAGCACAGCAGGCTTCCCTGTCCTTCACCATCTCCCAGAGTCTGCTCAAACTCATGCCCATTGAGTCGGTGATGCCAAACAACCATCTCATCCTCTCTTGTCCCCTTCTCATCCTGCCTTAATCTTTTCCAGCATCAAGGTCTTTTCCAATGAGTCAGCTCTTGGCATCAGGTGGCCAAAGTATTGGAGCTTCAGCTTCAGCATCAGTCCTTCCAGTGAATATTCAGGGTTGGTTTCTTTTAGGATTGACTGGTTGGATCTCTTTGCAGTCCAAAGGACTCTCAAGAATCTTCTCCAACACCACAATTCAAAAGCATCAATTCTTTGGCACTCAGCCTTCTTTATGGTCCAACTCTCACATTCATGCATGACTACTGGAAAAACCACAGCTTTGACTACACAGACTTTTGTCAGCACAGCAATGTCTCTACTTTTTAATATGCTGTCTAGATTTGTCATAGCTTTTCCTCCAAGGAGCAAACATCTTTTAATTTCATGGCTGCAGTCACCGTCCACAGTGATTTTGGAGCCCAAGGAAAAAAAAAATTTGTCACTGATTCCATTGTTTCCCCATCTATTTCTAGCCCTTCATCTTAGCTGGGTCCAAATAAACTCCAAGATGACTTGTGGTAACAGCACATGTACACAGGCCATTAAGCTAAGAGAAGATGTTACTTTTTCACACTCATAGATACAAGGACGTGCTAATGCCCACTTTAATGGACAAAAACATTTCCTAGTCTTTGGCATTGTAGAAAAATCAAACAACTCCCCACACTTCTGTTACTTTTCTTATAAACTTAAACATAATGTATTCAGACCAGCATATCCCAATCTGTGTTTCAGACACTATGAGGTACTAGGAAAGGGTCTCGTGGCCCAAAAAGTCTGGTAACCCCTACAATGTCTGATGCCTGGAGAATCATGAGGAATGTTTGTGTATTTAGGAACTTAAAGGTCCTGAAGTTCTTGCAATTACAGACAACTAAATATTATTTAACCCAGATTGTTTGACTGATTGAAGTGTGAGGACATAAATATGTACATACATGTGCATGAAATATTTCTTTCCAAGAGTTTCATTGAGGAATGATTTGCATACAATAAATAATGTTCTCATTTCATTTAGTTGGGACCACTGTGTACACCCATGTAACCATCACTGCAGTCAAAATACAGAATATTTCCATCACTCAAAAAAGTCCACTGATTATTCTTTACATAAATCCATAACCCAAATCTAATGATGAGAAAAACTTCACACAAATCTAAATTACGGGACATTGGACAAAATAGCAGAAGTCCTCAAAACTATTATGTCATAAAAAACCAGAAGGAATAGCCAGTATCCCAGAAGTAAGGAAGTACCACAACTAAATGTGAAGTCTTGAGGTTCCATGGCACCAATTAAGGAAAAGAAAGAGCTGATTGAATGGGGCCAACTCCTTTTGAACTGTGGTGTTGGAGAAGACTCTTGAGAGTCCCTTGGACTGCAAGGAGATCCAACCAGTCCATTCTAAAGGAAATCAGTCCTGGGTGTTCTTTGGAAGGACTGACACTAAAGCTGAAACTCCAATACTTTGGCCACCTCATGTGAAGAGTTGACTCATTGGAAAAGACTCTGATGCTGGGAGGGATTGGGGGCAGGAGGAGAAGGGGATGACAGAGGATGAGATGGCTGGATGGCATCACCGACTCAATGGACATGAGTTTGGGTGAACTCCAGGAGTTGGTGATGGACAGGGAGGCCTGGTGTGCTGCGATTCATGGGGTCGCAAAGAGTCAGACACGACTGAGCGACTGAACTGAACTGAACCTCAGGTCAGTGCATGCGCCATGAACACAGCATGTGTGGAAAGAAACCCAGCAGGTGCATCACTGCAGGTTCATGACCTCTCTGCCTCCATTATATGAGGACCACCTGGGCAACTGTGGTGGGACAGAAGCACCAAGAGAAGCCACAGCATGTTCCCAGGGATCCCCCTAGTATCACAGGCAAGAAGCTGGCTCATCTTCAAGGTCTGGGCCACTGCACGCAGAGCATTAGAGCAACATCTCAATATCACCTATGAACCGTGATTGAAATCAAAGAAGGCTAGAATTTTTAACTCAGAGGAATCTTAGCAATTATCATCAGAACGTATCACTTTTTATAGTGAAACACTGAACCATGTTCAAAAATGGCATGTTCATAGGAAGTTACAATCTACGTTGTACTTTTCATTCATATATGTGTTATTCTAAAACAACTTTTTATTCAACTGTATTCTAATGTTAATTTCTATTTCTAAGACACATTTTGGTTCACACATTTCAGATTACATAATATTTCAGTGTTTGCCCAAATCTGCAGTGGCCAAAACCTTTAAGAGATGATCTAATATTGTTTATGTTTCTGAAATCAGATAGATGATTAGCAAGATAAAGGAATGTTATTCTAAAATCATAAATCTTATCTGGATCAAATTATTTGCAAGTGCTCCCTCAGGAAGGCAGAGAAACTGCTGACAGCCCAGAGAGGAACAGCCTGAGTGCACATTACCGAGGACCAGCTGGCTTCCTCCCTTCACGTGGATGCTCTTCACAAAACGTAAGGTGGGGAGAGCAACTCAGTTCTTTTCATCTCTTCCCAAAACTTATCAAGAAATCATGTAAATAATGAACTTCCTAACAAAATCCATGCATATACGAGCACCTGCATATCCCCTGCTTGTCCAAGCCATCCAAATCCAAAAGGATTTTTAAAATAAGGCCTTTTTTAAGGAGTTACTATTCTGGACATAACATGGTTCAAAGTAATTCACACTCCTCTGAAATATGCCTCAAAGAAAGCAAACCCTCAGGGCCCTTGGTGGGAATGTGATCCTCTGGGTCTTCCCAGAAGGAAATTTTAATCATCACCCATCACAAAGGGCAAATTGCCTTTTTGCCACAAGTCAGTTTTGTGAGTATATATTGCTGGCTTTCTTTGGAAGGAATGATGCTAAAGCTGAAACTCTAGTACTTTGGCCATCTCATGTGAAGAGTTGACTCATTGGAAAAGACTCTGATGCTGGGAGGGATTAGGGGCAGGAGGAGAAGGGGATGACAGAGGATGAGATGGCTGGATGGCATCACGGACTGGATGGATGTGAATCTGAGTGAACTCCGGGAGTTGGTGATGGACAGGGAAGCCTGGCGTGCTGCAATTCATGGGGTCACAAAGAGTTGGACACGACTGAGCGACTGAACTGAACTGATTGCTGGCTTCTTAGGTCCTGGCCACTCCTCGGATGAATGAACAAATCATGGCCCGAGGCAGGAGTAGTGAGCAATAATGTCTCAATGGGCTTCCCTGGTGGCTCAGACAGTAAAGAATCTGCCAGCAATGCAGGAGACCCAGGTTTGATCCCTGGGTCTGGAAGATCCCCTGGAGAAGGAAATGGCAACCCACTCCAGTATTCTTGCTTGGAGAAGCCCATGGACAGAGGAGTCTGGTGGAGTGCAGTCCATGGGGTTTCAAAGAGTCAGACACTACTGAGCAACTAATACTTGAACACCGCAATGGGCAACAAGACCATCCTAAGACAGGTTCCATGGTGACAATAAATAGTAGAATGAAATAATCTAATTATATCCTTGCCTTTCACTGTTAATTCTTAGTCTGGTCTCCCCAGGGAAATATGAACAAACTGTCAGTGTCCCTCAGACAGGATCCAGACACATCTGTGAGCTTGAAGCATTTTTGCTGCAGCATCAGCACCAGTAGTTAGTGATGGGAACCCGGGGCTCCCTGTATCCCTCATGTACGTGGTGCCACTTTGTTGTGCAACTAACTCACCCCCAAGAGCAGAGGTCCTGAAAGTGCGAGCCACAGTCCATGGGGTTCCCCAGTGCCCTTTCATATTTTCATTATTCCATTTGAATCTATTTTCGTGACTTGTATAATCTTCACAACAAGTTTTATAATACTAACCAGACTTTATTTGCCTTCCTTGCGATGTCACCACATGCAGTGATGGCAGAAAAGAAACAGGAATTAACACAGTGTTGAAGGTCACTTCTACTTCAAAAACAAACTAAATTATTAAAAAAAGAAAAAGAGAGAGAGAGAGACCAGATTTGTGGTTACCAGAGCAGGAACTAGGGGGAGGGGAAATTGGATGAAGGTAGCCAAAAGATACAAATTTCCGGTTATGAGATATGTATTAGGGATGTAACGTAGTATGTTATATAGAAAAGTCATTGAGAATAAATCTTGAGTTCTCATTACAAGGGAAAATTCTTTTCTTTTTCTTATATTTTGTATCTCTATAACATAATGGATGCTTACTAGATATTTAGCTACTTGAGAGGCGTTCAATCTTCTAAACACAGAGCCCAAACACCCAAGTGAGTCTGATTCCTTGGAAACTAGCAATTTCTTCGTGGCTCCTCTCCTCCAAAACAGGAAGCTAACATCCTTCCCAGGTGAAAACAAATATCTGTTCTCTTCCTTCTCTGGTTTCCAACTAAATGCCTAAAAGATTTATGGAGATTTTGTTTCAGGGATAGAAAAAGGATAAAGTGCTTCCAGGAAAGTTTCCTATACTTATTTTTTAAATTTCTAGTTGGGTAACTTCAATGGGCTAACACATTTGATTCTGCTCATATTGCTGCTGCTGTTGTTGTTGTTCAGTAGCTAAGTCATGTCCAACTCTTTGAGACCCCATGGGCTGCAGCACACCAGACTTCCCTGTCCTTCACTATCTTCTGGAGTTTGCTCAAACTCATGTCCATGGATTCAGTGATGACATCCAACCATCTCATCCTCTGTCGCCCCCTTCTCAGTCTTTCCCAGCATCAGGGTCTTTTCCAATGAGTTGGCTTACATTGTCGAATGGAATTTACCTCAAGGCCCACAGTCCCACAGCATCCCCACTGCCCGAAACAACAATCCTGGACCAGGAGAGGGAGGGGGAAGGGAGAACATCCAGACTCTTCAGAAAAGCAACACGGCTGCTTCATGGTCAGCCTCAGCCTCCAGGAGGGTCTCACCTCCTAAGAAAAAGCAGCTGGAGAAGTTCTGTTGTCCATGCCACCCTCAACACAAATGCACAGGAAACCTTCCACTAAGATAAAGGATTGTCTTCTAAAGTGGACCTTGTAATAGGAAGACTTCAGAGAACAGGTTCAGAGGGAAATCAAAACAAAAGCCAAGCTCAGAGCTTTACTGCTTTTCCTTCCTGTTACTGATGCTGAGCATTGCCACATACCACCCTGAATGCACAAGATCCGTCTGATCTCGGAAGCTAAGCTGGATCAGGCCTGGTTAGTACTTGGATGTGAGAACTGCTGTGGATTCCAGAAGTTGTCCATGAACACAGTGCTTTACCTCTCAATCTGCTTCTCTTGCCAGGTTTAAATTTGTCATAGGCCTTTGTCTGGATTTAGAAAATCCTGATAATAAGGCAAAAAGCAACAACCAACTGCATGCTTTTTTTTAAAATTAAATTGTATTGTTTTTTAGGGGATTTTTAGTTGAGTTTTCAGTTCTCTGTTGTTTTGTTTTTTGGTATTTTGTAACTTCATATATACTAGAGATGGTACTTCAAATTTCTCTTATGATGCATTTTTGGACTACATTGTTGGGAGTAATCGTTTTAAACTTCAGCATCTTTGTTGATGAACTACTGCAGGTGACATTCCTTTCAGGTGACCTTGAAGAACACATCTGATGTGTGCATCCCATAGACCGGCCTGTTGGGTATCGTCTCTCCGAGACTCACCCACAGATCTACGTAACAATTACAATTGCCAATCCTGGCAACACATTCAAGAAGGAAATCTTGATACATGTGTGAGTGTCCCTCACCGATCACAAATTGTCACCAAAATCACAGCATCACAGGACCGTGGAGTTGAGCCCGTGGAGAAACCATGGCCTAGTTTTCTTCCGTTGAAAAAGAAAACTGACCTGCATCACATGCAAGTACTCAAAAGAGAGCCAAATAACTCTTTTTCCTAAAACACATAGGAAATTGCTTTAAAATAAATGAACATAGTTTTTCCCACTTAGGTGTGTGTGGTATAATTGCTTACAGTGGATTTCCCAGTATGCTGACACCTAGCACTTATGGGAAATCATGACAGCCTCCAGCCATCCTTCCCTCAGTCTTAGTGCAGCTGAGAAGCAGTAGCCTTCTGGAAGCCATCAACGGGGATGATCACAAGGACACCCAGGCCCTCTCAGCTGCCTGCAGAGGCGGGTTTGGAGCTGGAGTGAGAGAGATGGCAAGAAAACTGTCAGGAGAACTAAAGGGGCAAATTTGTCAGATTTCTGCTCAGTGAGTTCACAAAGAGGCGTGTGTTTCCCCTCACCCTTCCTGGTTCACATCATTCACTTTTCTCAGGCTACATCAGCAGCTACACACAGAGCTTCTAGTGCCTGTCTGTGATCCATTATTTAAGAAGGCGACGCATAACCCATCCAGACAGGCACCTTCCTGCCCACTTCCTACCGCACAAGCAAGCAGCCCTGAGTGAGGGATTACAGGAAGGGGCAGAAGAAAAAAAGCAATTCCTCCTCAATAGTGAGAAAGGACTCTGTGTATTGATTAACCTGGGGGTGACCCTGAGCTGCAGAAAAGAGCATCATTTGAAAGGGATCAATTCATAATCCAAGTGTGTGTTTGCAGACAGACTGGGGCTCATGCAGCCATTGTAAATATGATTTCCCCCCCACAGGCATCAGTTGCCTCACTGGTCAAGCAGATATTCCATCCTCTCCTGGTCTGGATATCATAAGGGTTCCAGAAAGTCTATGAGAGGACCTGGCCCTGCATGTGATCCACAGCAGGGACGCAGTGAGTGCACAGCCATGGCAGCCGGAGTCAGAGGAAGAGCAACACTTCTCAGACAGTCTTCAGTTCAGTTCAGTCGCTCAGTCGTGTCCGACTCTTTGTGACCCCATGAATCGCAGCACACCAGGCCTCCCTGTCCATCACCAACTCCCAGAGTTCACTCAGACTCATGTCCATCAAGTCAGTGATGCCATCTAGCCATCTCATCCTCTGTCGTCCCTTCTCTTCCTGCCCCTAGTCCCTCCCAGCATCAGAGTCTTTTCCAATGAGTCAGCTCTTTGCATGAGGTGACCAAGGTACTGGAGTTTCAGTTTCAACATCATTCCTTCCAAAGAAATCCCAGGACTGATCTCCTTCAGAATGTACTGGCTTGATCTCCTTGCAGTCCAAGGGACTCTCAAGAGTCTTCTCCAACACCACAGTTCAAAAGCATCAATTCTTCGGTGCTCAGCCTTCTTCACAGTCCAACTCTCACATTCATACATGACCACTGGAAAAACCATAGCCTTGACTAGACAGACCTTTGTTGGCAAAGTAATGTCTCTGCTTTTCAATATGCTATCTAGGTTGGTCATAACTTTCCTTCCAAGAGTAAGTATCTTTTAATTTCATGGCTGCAATCACCATCTGCAGTGATTGTGGAGCCCAAAAAAATAAAATCTGACACTGTTTCCACTGTTTCCCCATCTATTTCCCATGAAGTGATGGAACCGAATGTCATGATCTTCATTTTCTGAATGTTGAGCTGTAAGCCAACTTTTTCACTCTCCACTTTCACTTTCATCAAGAGGGTTTTTAGTTCCTCTTCACTTTCTGCCATAAGACAGTCTTATAACCACAAAGATGGGTTTTGGACACACTTTTGAACTATACAAACAACTGCTTCTCAAGACAGGGGTTCCCCACAAGTTTTCTGAGTCATCAGTTCCCCCAGAAAGTAACAGCTTCTTAGGAAGAAAAGACACAGTCAGGGGCAGTTCACCTGGTCATGTAACTTTTGCATATTGTCAAGTTAACAGTTAATAGTTCCTTTCTAACAATTTCTTTAGGACTTGTTACGCTAATGCATATAAAACTCCCGTGATACTCTGTATACCCCAAAAGCTTATGTAGGATTATTTTTGAGGGAGCATCATATGTGACTGATGATTTACAGAAATTTTTTGAAAATTCGTGCTCTCAACATACAAGTGATCACAACAGATCAATCTGACCATGTAACTGAAGAATAAGACAATAAGTTGTTTGTATGAAACAACCGCAATAGCATTCTTCTTTGGTAATTTTTAAATAACATCATCAACTCTGCACATCTCCTTCTGGCTTTTTATTTGTATGAGATAAGTGAACTCCTAAAAAGTCAAGCATCTGTGGTCCTGAGGGAGCTGCGGAGGAGTGACTCTGTGTCTCAGAGTCCATGCCTGAGGCAGCTCTGGGCCATGTCAGCCTTCAGCAGTCCAGCCACGAGAGCAGGCTCGGAATCCTGGAGAGGCTATTTTGGCAACCAACGCTGTTCTGAGTCCAGGCAGAAATGAATAGAATTCTCCCCAGTTCTGTACAGAAATTATCACCTGAACCCAAACCCAGCAATCTGTGTACCAGAAGCCTTACAAAGTCTCATGAAAACACTGACTTTACTCTCTAACACCTGTCTCCCTGGGAGGGAAAAATGTCAAAGGGACCAAGTGGGGGATGATCGCCAGGCTTCCCAGTTATAGAAACCATGCCATGTCACAGTTTAGGCAAAACCCCAGACAACCCAGGCATACAAGTGTGTCCAGGTGTGTCCCTGGCCCACAATTAACTCTGAATCCCACCTCCTCTTGCTGAATTTGAACAGGGGTCCCTGAGAATGAGACCAGGGGAGTGGCATGGTGCATGCAGAGGCAGGGCAGATGTGATAGCAGCTCCCTGACTATGCTGAAGGGGTCCAAGGGGACACAGATCCAGCAAGACCTCCGCCTTGATGCTTATGAGCGGCAACCTACTCCAGCATCCTTTAGTCTGTAAGCACTGAGCACAAAATGCCACCATTCCCCGAAAAGCTGATTCATCAAACCACCCACATGTCCCACGTCAAGGGAGTTCTCCCCAAGGGTCCACACTGGGCGCTTCTCTGAATCCAATTAGAGCAGCAAAGGTAGCAAGCAGAAATCCTGTCCTGTGGAGTCTGTGTTCTGTCGCGATTATGAACCACAAAACATCTCTAATGTCAGGGTTGTCCTTACAGCCCACTTGGAACTACACTGCCGTAAGAGTTTGGAATTTGTTTAACCGCATCCAGAAGATGGTAGGCATAGCCCGGACAGTCTTAACAACTTTGGGGAAGTTGTAGACCCTGGACACTGAACACAGGTGTGTGCTTGTGTGTGTGTGTGCTTGTGTGTGTGTGTGTGTGTGTGTGTATGTGTGTGTGTGTGTGTGTGTGTGTAGTGTGTCCAGTATGTGTGTGTCTGTAGTGTGGGGGTGGTGGTGGGGTGAGTGTGTGTGTGTGTGTGTGTTTTGCACCCACGCACTGACCATATCTGAGTAGACATGGAGAGCATTTGGGCTTCCCAGGTGGCACAAGTGGTAAAGAACCCATCTGCCAATGCAGGAGATGTAAGAGACACGGGTTCGATCCCTGGGTCAGGAAGATCCCCCGGAGGAGAGCATGGCTACCCACTCTGGTATTCTTGCCTGGAGAATCCCAAGGACAGAGGAGCTTGGCAGACTATAGTCCACGGTGTCTCACAGAGTCGGACACAACTGAAGCAACATAGCACACATGGATTCACGCACACATGGATTCATGCACACATGGAAAGCATTCACAGGAAGAACATGGCAGCAGGTCTGCCCACCCCAGGATTCATCCCAGGCCAGACTCCCATCAAGTGGGAAGGAGAAACAAAAATAAACTGGTGCCCACTGAGTGCTCTGCTGAGGCTGCACTGCCATCTCTACCATAAGTCTGATGAGTTTCATTAACTATTTACATAGGCCTTGCTAATTGCACAGGGCACTTGGGGAATTCTAAGAGGGTACTCACTTTTAATGGGTGAAGAGAAGTTCTGAGTCTGACGATCCAATTGTAAAACAAACTGGTGGGGGGGATGTAAAATGCTGCAGTGAATATATTAGGCCCCTTCCGCTGTCTGCCTGGCTCACAGGGCAGTCTTTGAGCTCCCTGTCTTACCCCAGTCCCAGCCACAGACACCTAAACCAGCAACCACACCAGATCTGAGTTTGGGAAATCAGATAGATGGTCCTTCCTGGCAGTCTGCTATTGGAGCTCTGCAATCTGGTTGCATCTGTGCTAGTCTCTCTAATAAAGAGCATCTTGTAAATTATCAAGCAAATTGGGAGGGACTATTGTCCCCATTTTAATGACATGACATCTTGGACCATAGGACAATGTTTCTCCCACCCCCATCTGTGGACTGAGAAGCAGAGTCAGGATGCAAAAATGGAGAAAAATGAAATGGGTGGAAAGAAAGAAACCACTTGGGTATTTGATGGTTTTACAAGTACTGACTTCAGTACCACTGAGGCTGAAGACTGGGTTTTCCAAAGATGACCAAAACCATGTCTCCCCTGCCACGTGGTCTTCTGACTTCTCACATTGATCTCCCCACCAAGACCTTGATGCTGATCCCTCCCTCTTAAGTCAGAGAGGCTTTTGCGACTTTGAACCAACAGTGCAGCACAACTTGTGGCCTGGGTTCCAAGGAAGCACGGCTGTTGCCTCCTAAGCTGGGACACTCTGCTTGGCCGTCCTGAGGCAGTGTGTATGGACCTGACTGCCCAGTGACCACCACGATGGGAGGACCCCAGGCCACATGGAGAGGGCATGAAGACAGTCCAGCCACGGCCCACACGAGGCTCCGCTGACCACCAGCCTTAGCTGGGAGACCCCACAGTAACAACACCTCCAGGAGCCAACCCTTCCCAGAGACTGAATCTTGTAGCCGACACCTCGGGCAGCATGGAGCAGAGACAGGTGCCCCAGCCCGTGTCCTGTGTGGACTCTGCCTGCAGAACCCAAGAGTATATAAGGTGGTTGTTTCCTTGCATGAGTGTTGGGGTTGTCGGTTTGACAGCAATGGCACATACAACAGAGGCCCAGCTTTGCTCCTACCCCAGACAGATGATGGAGACACGGCAGAGTCACAAGAGAAGTAAGGACCACTGGGGCAATTTAGGGGGAAGAGGATTTGTCTGGTTTTGACGGCAGAATTATCAGGCCACACAGTGCTTTTTCTCTTGGACCCTCTGCTGTGTTTTTCTTCCTGACTTTTCTGACAGCGAAATCTTGAATACCTGCTTTTGGCAAAATGCAGGATCAGATCAGAGCAGAGGTTACTGAGTACCATGTGTGATCGTGTGGCACAAATAGGTTACAAGTAACTTTAATTACAATGCAGGACTTGGGTAGAAAATAGGCACTATTTCCTCCCCGCCAAAAAATGGACATTGGAGACTTTTTTAATTTTTAGGGTTGATATTTTGAGTAGTTTACCTTCCTAAATATACAACTATTCTCTGTTAAACAAAAACAACAACAACATTCATCTCTTTCCTGATTTCTCTTACCTACACTTTACCAGGGCCTGGAGCCACCCCATTACAGCTCTGAGCAATTTCATCTATTACTGTTTCTTAGCCTCATCGTCCAGGCGTTTGATAAGTCAGTGGAGGACTGAACCCTTGCCTAAATTCTGCCGGAAAGCTGATCTTTAAAAAAGAGTTTTGATGCAGCAGTCATTCTGCAGTCACTGTCCATCATGCTTCCCAGCCACAACTCCTGCCGATCAAGAAAGGGGCTGTTCAGGCTACTCACACGTCTCCTCCTGGCAAAAGACAACGATCGCCTTGTGAAACTGCAAAAGAGGCAAACTCAAGTTATAACTCATCGCTCCACCTTCAACCTCATTAACTATTTTAAACATCACACTAATAGTAACAATAACAGCAGCAATAACTCAGCAACCACCCCAGTTCCCACTTCCTCAATGATTTCGGTCACTGGGACGCACAGGGTCGGACACGACTTAAGCGACTTAGCAGCAGCTTAGCAGCAGCATCTTCCAAAGGCTATTTGATGGAACAACAGTTTCCAAACCAACGTCATTCCTCTGAGGGTCCTGCCCATGCACCCTCTTAAGACAGCAGCATCCACCCTCCCAGCTGCTCCAGGAACTGTCCTCAACTGGAAGACTCACTTCACCCCCAGGTCACGCTCCCTTCCCGGGGGCACCCCCCTCCAACCATGAGGCAGAGTGCGGGGTCCCAAGAATAGGACCGAGTCTCAAGTCTCAAGAGGAGCCTGGCACCAGGGTTGCAGTCACAAGAGGTTCACGGTCTCCAGCCCATCCCTACACCCCTCACCTGTGACGGTAGTGTGGCTGAGCTTCCATCAAACCTTCTCCTTTATAGATCTCAGTCTGTTTCTGAGGGAAACTAAAGTATTGTGTATGTAACAGAGAAGGAAAGGCAGCAAAGGCAGAGTCAGCCTGGGTCTGACATCTGTGTGTCTGCTTCAAAGCTAAATGATGACTTGCTGCTTCAACAAGCCTCAAAATACATTCCCCAAATTTATAACAGTTAAAGCGATTTATTGCTATCATCATGAACGTTTATAAAATTAATCTAATTATCAATGGTTCCTCTTTTTCATTAAAGAAAGACACAAAGCTGATATGGGATTAAGCTACCTATCAAGTTTAATTTCCTATTTAATGAGATAGTTCATTTACTTATAGTGAATTTCTTAACAATGCATGTTCAACCCTTTGAAATTATTTGAAGGATGATGAGTTTCATTAAAAACATTACTTTATCATAGACCTGGAATGGATTAAATAAGCTTATCTCATCCATGTGACCACACAAAACTTTTTTCAGTTAGTGCGGTAAGGTAAGAACAAGGTGGGAATCAAAAGCCTGAGTTTCCACTCCTCCCACATCCCCACCAGCCCTGGGTCCTCTTCCAGCTGCTCCCTTATGCCCTGGCCCGTTTGCTTATCTGTAGGCTTTCTTTAGAAAGTATCTGTGATGTACTTCCAAATCTAACACTCTATAACTGCAGGATCGCATCCAGGCCTTTGATGTAATTGTTTCAAGATCTTGGTAGTATAAAAAATTACAGCAGAGAGTGGGAAATTTCTAGGAGCACTATTTCTACAGAGGCACCCTGGGAACACTTCCCCAATAACATTTTAAAACAATCTGCAACGTACAGAATTAGGAAAACACAGCTCTGTGCTACTCGTGTCCACGGCAACAAGCAGCAAGTCTGGCAAATAACAGGCACTCAATAAATTCTAGATAAATGAGTAAATTATCATCCTGGTCATCATCTCTCAAGAACTCTGCTCATTTAAAGGGAACATGATCAATTCTACCCATCAAAGAAACCCAGGTATCAGATATTTTACCGTCACCTGTCTACCAAGCTACTTGACAAAGATAGTATCCTTCTAGAAAAGACTTCAGTAGAGAAATAGTATCTCAATACCTGCCAGTGACATAAATATTTTAACTAAGCCAACATATAGCTTAAATTATCGAGTTGCTGGGGATCTTTCTACATTGCTTTGGAGACAAAGTGCTTTCAAAATGCTTCCTAAAAAGTGGAGGGCTGCGAATCTAGGGGCTGTGTGCTGCAACCCAGGTCTTGTTCTTGGATTTAGATCAGCACTTTTAAGGGTTTTTTATGTTTGGCACCTCAGTGCTTTTCACATAGGTGCAGCCGGGCATGACTCTTCCAGCCGGGACCTAGGGTGCATACCTGTCGATACATCACCTCCAGGGTCACCTGCTCTCTCTGACCCTAGGAACAGATGTACAGTGTTGTCAGCCCAGCCTCTGCCATCACACAAGCTTGGCTCTGGGGCCCAGCTCTGCTACTGCTTAGAGATATTTCTCATCTGTAGATTGAAAGGTCATACACATAAAACATTCAGCACAGCACCTCACATATATTAAGCACTTACACGTCAGCACATCTTTTTATGATCATGGTAAAGTAGGTCATTTTGAGTCTTTGGAAATCTTTTTTAATCTTTAAAACAAGTTTAGATGATGATTGAGATGTCTGGTTTTGAGATTTTCTAATTCTGTATTCTTCATTTTCCAAGCTGATACAAGGTCGAATGGATTTTTTAGCCTCAGATGTAATCGTTTCCCTGACTTTCAAATGTCCAGCTGGAAAGATCCTGCAGAGGTTTCACCCCAGTAAGCTGGATGCTCTGAGAGCCAGAAAACACCATGGAGACACATATCAAGGGGTCGAGGCCGACTAAAGAGGGTGACGCATCAGCAGAGAAGCCAAGGGTGATGGTTTTCGAATGTGGTTCTGTTTCTGTTGCTCCTTGGAAATGAAGCTGTGAAACAAGACATGGAAACGTGGCAGGTAGAGGAGCGTGAGCCCCTTGACAGAGGGCCATGGGGTCAGGGTTACTCACATGTCTCCCTATCTGCACTTGAAGGACCCAACTGGCCCCTCCAAGCAGTTCCACGTTCCATGGAGGCCAAAAATAGCACCATCCAAACCACACACCTGACACAGCGACCCCACCAGGAGGTCAGACCTTGGGGTCAAAGGCCTGCATTACCCCACCAGGCAAGCCACCCAGGCAAGCTGAAGTGCAGGTTGACAGCAGGGAGACCTTGGATGGGCCATAAAGTTGGGGGGTGGGGGGGGATGATGACATTAACTAGGATATTAGCTCCCCTGTGGCAGCAGTGGAGACTGTGGCTAGGCATCCAGACCCCTTTGCAGCCTTGGGACAGATGGATACTGACTGTCTCCGTTTTCTGGGAAGAGGTGAGGACATCTAGTTCCCTGGCTACTTCATCCATGGAGAGCAAAGACATGCCAGGCTGTTAAATCAGTTCTCCAAACATTGGGGACAGACAGCAGCACATTTTCTTATGGGATTGGCTTTCTGGATGACTGTCTTCCTGCACTCAAGTCAGTATGTCACAGATTGAAATACGAATGGGAGATCCATTTTGAGATAACGGGGAACCTACAGGACACTTACCTGTCACCCGAAACTTCTCCTTGGCTTCCAGACTCCTGGGCCGGGGGGGGGGAGAGGGGGTGGCGGGTACTGTGATTGGAAATTTGATGAGTAAGCCTTAGGCCCTTGGGAAGCTAAATAATCTAAATGGGAAAAGAATCTGAAAAAGAAGAGATACAAGTATATGTATAACTGGGTCACTGCTGTACACCTGAAACTAACAAAACACTGTAAATCCATTCAGTTCAGTTCAGTCTCTCAGTCGTGTCCAACTCTTTGAGACCTCCCGGACCTCAGCACGCCAGGCTTCCCTATCCAGCACCAATTCCCGGAGCTTACTCAAACTCCTGTCCATGGAGTTGGTGATGCCATCCAACCATGTCATCCTCTGTCATCCCCTTCTCCTCCTGCCTTCAGTCTTTCCCAGAATCAGGGTCTTTTCTAGTGTGTCAATTCTTCACATCAGGTGGCCAAAGTACTGGAGCTTCAACTTCAGCATCAGTCCTTACAATGAATATTCAGGATTGATTTCCTTTAGGATTGACTGGTTTGATCTCCTTACTGTCCAAGGGACTCTTAAGAGTCCTCTCCAACACCACAGTTCAAAAGCATCAATTCTTCAGTGCTCAGTTTTCTTTATGGTCCAACTCTCACATCCATACATGACAACTCTAAAAACCATAGCTTTGATTATATGGGCTTTGGCGGGTAAAGTAATGTCTCTGCTTTTTAATATGCTGTCTAGGTTGGTCATAGCTTTTCTTCCAAAGAGCAAGTATCTTTTCATTTCATGGCTGCAGTCACCATCTGCAGTGATTTTAGAGACCCAGAAAATAAAGTCTGTCACTGTTTCCACTGTTTCCCCATCTGTTTACTATGAAGTGATGGGACTAGATGCCACGATCTTAGTTTTCTGAATGTTGAGTGTTAAGCCAGGTTTTTCACTCTCCTCTTTCACTTTTATCAAGAGACTCTTTAGTTCTTCTTCACTTTCTGTCATAAAGGTGGTGTCATCTGAATATCTGAGGTTATTGATATTTCTCCTGGCAATCTTGATTTCAGCTTGTGCTTTATCCAGCCTGGTATTTCACATGATGTACTCTGCATATAAGTTAAATAAGCAAGGTGACAATATACAGCCTTGATGTACTCCTTTCCCAATTTGGAACCAGTCCGTTGTTCCATGTGTGGTTCTAACTTGCTCATTTCAGATTTCTGCTCATACAGATTTCTCAGGAGAAAAGTAAAGTGGTCTGGTATTCTGATCTCTTGAAGAATTTTCCACAGTTTGTTGTGATCCACATAGTCAAAGGCTTTAGCTTAGTCAATAAAGCAGATCAACTAAAATCCCCAAAATTAAATCAATTAAATTAAAATTAAATCTAAACTCACATAAAATTAAAGTTAAAAAAAAGAAAGATATAAACAAACGTACTATCTTTTTTTAAAAAAGAGAGTACGTATTCCTTTGCTGCAAAGTTAGTTCCCTCCAGTGATTTTTTTCCTAATTGAGTCCAAAATACAACAATGGTAGGACTAAGTGGTTTTGACAGACCCACCGAAAGTCATAAACCACCATAAAACATGTCATAAACCGTGCAATGACCACCCCCGCCCCCGCCCCACTGAAGACAACACCATCACTGTGATATTTGCAAACATCTCTGAAGTGCCCAGTGATCCTCCCATGGAATCTCTTACAAGACATAAAAACCTCTAGCATGGAAGATAAATTGAGTTTTACTCCTATCATGAACATTATCTAATGTTTCTCAGAGGTTTTATGAAACCAGGGAATCACTGTCCAATCCCTACTGCATTTATTCCTGAAAATTGGGCCTTGGTGTTACAGAGAGACCACAATTACACAGAGATGGCCCCACGAGGATAAATTTGATCTCATCCACCAGCAAGCAATGAAGACAGCTCACAGCCACAAAGAAGAGGCAAGGAGGGAAAAAGTTGAAAGTTGTGTGATTGTAGAAAAGTGTACAAAGAATTTGCTCATCCAGTGATGAAGATGTTAGAGTAAATTCCTAATCTGCTTAACTGAGCAGACAAAATTAGCTGTTTACCTTGATGAAACTAAGTATTACAACTTCAAAATTGCAAATGGCCTTGGGGGAGGGGGAACGTTACCAAACCAAACTTGGGTCTGCTCACCAATTAGTAAAGCCAATCTATTGACACTAGGTCATGGTCAAGGAAAGCACAGTGTTTCTTGCAGGCGTGAAGCAAGAGGTCCAGATAGCTCATGCTCAAAATATCTGAACTCCCCAATGGCTTTCAGGGTAGGGAATGAGAGTTTTCGGATGTGTGATTACCTCGTCAACTTTCTTCTGATTAGCTGGTGGTGAAGTAATCGGGAGTCAACATCGTCACCCTTCTGGTTCCAGGTAGTCTAGGGGGTCTGCATGCTTGTGGTCAGCATACAGACAACTCTTTCCACGTGGTGGGGGTTTCAACCAGCTCAGCCTGTCTGCAACCCAGCTCATAGGAAGTGGCTCTGCCCTTGAGGAGGAACGAAAGGTGCATGAATTTGTTCAGTGGCTGAATATTATTATTTTGTCTTACTTGACTGCCTCCCTTTCTTTCTGTGTCTTCTCACTTCTCTGATGAAATTTACTCTTTGGAACTTGGGGAAGCCCTAGGAGGCCAAAGTTCCTCTAAAGACAAGAGGCAGGCAGAGGACATGGCAGGAGGGTCGGGGTCTGTCCTGGGAAGGCCCCACAGGATTCCACTTGGTCACAGGTGACCTAGAGCAGCCTCATTTTGAAGTGAAAAATGGAAACCCAAAGAAGTTGCATCAATCCCTGCCACCTTGGTGTGGAGCCAGAATGGGAGCCAGCAAGGGAGCCAGCAAATACTCAAGGGCTCTGGGAACTCTGTCCTCATCTGCAGCCCCAGACACACAGGAGCTGCAGCAGAGCCTGATGGGTGGACCCACTGTCAACAGCTCCGCCAGAGCTCATGGGCCTGACCTTCCCATCACATCTGTCTCTGTGCTCCGACGTCCACCTTGCTCCCTGCACTGCTGTTTGTCCAGAAAGGTACGACCTTTCTTTCCAAAAATATTCTCTTTGTGAACTCAGCCAGGCCAGAGGTCAGTCTTAGTTTGTGGTCTAAACTTACAGTTTGGTGCTCCAAAGACCTGTTACATTCTGTATTGGGTACGAAGCTCCCTTCGCTCAGACTTCCCTCTAGTCTCTGAAGTCCATCCTCCTGAGGTGACCAGGACTCTCCGAGTTGCTCACTCCAGTGGAATCCGATCCTTCCTCTCCCATCCGACCATCTGGAGCACTTGGCTCCATACGCACGATCCCTCCCTCTTGAAACAACACCTTCTGTTGGTTTCCAGGAAAACTCTATTCTCTTGGTTCCCTCCTGCATTTTCCTCTCCATCCTTGCTGCTGGCTCATCCTCCTCCGCCCAGTCATTAAATTCTGAGGCTTCTCCAAGTTCACTTGCAGTTCACTGTCTCACGCTCGATCCCTGCCTGAGAATTCCTGAACCCCACCTCCACTCTCTTCTGAGATCCTTATATACACAGGCCATTATCCTCAGAGCCTCTGTAAGGTTTTCAGAAATAGACATTCCAAATTCAACACTGTACACATAGAAATTCATAATTCTTCCCCCACCCTCCAGAAACTCATTTTCTTCCAGGGGTGTCAAAGCGAGGGACTAAAGCCACGACCCACACATGTGGAGACATGAAGACTTGGGGGACATCGACCCTCAGCCTTCCTCTCTCTCATTTCCCCAGACAACCCATCTCCAAGTCAAGGGGACTTGCCCCCATGGGTCTCCATCAAGTCTCCATCTTCACGTCCCCTCCTCCTGGAATCCACACTTGCCTCTGCCCCCACCTCCTAACCGGTCCCACCAGACCTGGCTGGTCCCCTGCATCTGCTCTCTACCTGGTGGATACAAAGTTCTTGACTGAATGCAAGTCTGATCAAATCACCCTCTGCCTAAAACCTGTGGGCAGCTCACCTTAGCCCCTCCCCTCAGCCCCTCCCAAGGCCCACAGGCTCTCCGTGGTCTGTCCCTCCCTCGGCCATCAGCTTCATCTCTGTCCTGACCCCAGGATCCCACACCTTGGGTGCTCCCCACCCCCACCACGGGGCCCCAGGGTACCCCCCTCCACCTGAAAGGCATCCTTCATCCTCAGACAGGTAAATCCTATTTCCCCTTCAGCTCTCAGCCAAAACAGGATTCCTAAGACAGTGGTTCCTAAACGCTCGTCTGGTCAGGACCACTCACAGTGCCTTCCAAGGCCCTCTGCCTTCCTTCGGCTGCCCTGCCTGCCACCACTGTTCTTTTCCATTTGTGTCTGAGATTATGTGGTTGCAGGTCCCTAGACTCTAAGCTCCAAGGGAGTGAGACCCATGCCTAGTCCTCCAAGTCCTGTACAAATCCACAGGACCCAGGCCAGAGCCTGGCACATAGTAGATACTTGATAAACATTTGTTGAATGAGTATCAGTGGGTGTTTTCCCCCTTTTCCTGTAGACTCTGTGATGTGAAGCAAGTCACTCAGGAGTGGAGAATCGGTTCTGGAGTTACCAGCCCAGCAAGTTCCACCTCTTAAGCAACCTGATCTCACCAATGTCACCAAACATCTCCAGCTCCTCTGGCAGAGACAACCTGTCCTTCAGAGATAGACGAGAGGGGCATGGACTCCTCCTGCTTACTGGTAGTACTGGAAGCGTTTTCCTGGGGGAGCTATCGAAACCCCTGAAAAAGTGAGCTTGTGGGTTTCATGAGCTCACATCATCCCTAGGGCTCAGGAGAACAGACCAGGGATGGAGATCACAGCCATGCCCCGGGGCTCCCCGCCCGCAAACCCACATGAGTCACCCCGCGGTGCTGGAAAGAACCGGCTTGACACGAGTTCAGATTCTTCAGCCAACTAAGTAATAAAATGATAAAAGGTCACATTGTCATATTTAGCCTTAGCAACAGGCTATAAATTTGTAAGTGTGCTTTGGAATTAAGTTCCTGCTCTAAAATTTAAAAGGATACTTAGTCACCTTAATTTTCTTTTCATTTTAAAAACAAATTATTCTCTTTATCCTCTGCAAAGGGAAAAGTCACGACACCCGACTCCTAGTAAGTTATCTTTGCCAGGACAACAAGCAGGGATCCATGGGCAACATGAACATTTGGGGTGAGGTGGGGGGAAGGGGGACCAGGAGTCACTGGTTGGTCAGAAAGCCTCACTGCAGACAAAGAGGTGATTCCATTACTGTTGGGTATAAGGATGCTTTTGTCTCACCTGGGTGACCTCAAAATGCTTGACCTCAGGTCATCTCTGTCAGGATAAAACTTTAAAAAAGAGAAAAATATTTTAAGGAAAAAGAAATTTTCAACTGGAAGGGATGCAGATCTTTCAGCCACGGTGAAGTCACACAGAACAGAGTCGTCTCAGAAAGACAGTCTACAGTGTTTGTTTTTCTCTGACTTATTCCCTTAGACCCTCAAAGTTCATCTGTGCCGCTGCTTTGCAGTAATGTAGTGCTGCTTTGTAATAATGCCTTCTTTTTGTGGCTGAATAATATTCCAGTGTATGGTTAGACCCATGTCCTTTATCCATCCCTTTACCATTGGACGCTTAGTTTCCCTGTCTCAATTGTTGTGAATAATGCTGCAAGGAACAGGAAATCCTGCCATTTGCAACAGCATGGAATAAACTCAAGGGCATTATGCTAAGTGAGATAAGTCAAACAGAGAAAAATAAGTACTCTATGAATCTTAAGGGGCTTTCCAGGTGGCGCTAGTGGTAAAGTATCCTCCTGCCAATGCAGGAGTCACAAGAGAGGCAGATTCAGTCCCTGGGTGGGCAAGATCTCCTGGAGAAGGAAATGGCAACCCACTCCAGTATTCTTGCCTGGGAAATCCCATGGACAGAGGAGCCTGGAGGGCTACAGTCCATGGGGTCATGAAGAGTCGGACACAACTTAGTGACTAAATAACAACAACAAGAGCATATATGCAGAAATTAATCTCTATGTCCTAACATGGAAGAATCATCAAATATAATGTTATCTGAAGACAGAAAAACAGAAATACTAATATTATTTCTCATTATAATACTTATATACTATAATGGCATATTACCTCTTTTTCAGGTTAATGATTCGTGTGTTCACAGGGATGAAAGTAAATTTGCAGGGACTTGTATAATTTTTACAGGTATTATAACAGCTCCCCTCCCCCATCACACACGTGCATAAACTGATCAGGTCGGTAAAGATGAAGAGCCCAGGAGAGGCGTCCTGATCTCATCCAAAACCAATGCTTGGCCAAGAGATTGAGTCTAGCGTATTCCCCATGAAAGGCCAGAACCTGCCTTACAGGGAGGAAAGGAAAAAGAAAGGAAAAGAAACTTTGGAGAGGGATGACCCACAGGATGGGCAAGGAGATCAGGTGAGCCTCACACCCTGAGGGGGCCAGAGGCCACAGAGGAGGACCTTCTGGAAGAGAAGGCACACAGTCTCCCAAGATGAGACCCACCGTCCTCCATTGACCTCCCTGCCCCCTTCCTCCCAGGATCACTCGAGCAGCTCTGTAAAACCCCCAGGGGTGCGGCAAGGGAGGGGCCAGACTGAAGGACCCTCAGCGGCTGAGTGGGTGGGACTTCTGGTGGGTGTGGCTCCCTAGAAGGCCCAGGTGCAGGTGCTGTGGGAAAGGTGCTTCGTCGGGACCAGAGGAAGGTGTGGAAGCCAGGACACGAGCATCCTTGAGCATAAGCAAAGGGCGAATCAGAAGCAAAGTGATTTCATGGTGGGGGTTAAGTCATTAAGTCATGTCTGACTCTTGCACCCTCATAGGCTACAGCCGGCCAAGATTCTCTGTCCATGGGATTTCCCAGCAAAGAATACTGGAGTGATTTCATGAGGCTCAACCACTTTCAGTGAATTCCATCCGTTTGCTCATCTAACTATAGCCTGCTTCTGAAGATGCCAGCAGACTGGACGCCAGACTCCCATCCAGGTGGTCCAGGTGCAAGTGACTGTCCCAGCTGGCACCAGCGTGGCAGCCAACCACAGCCCAGCTTTCAAAGGAACCTTGGCTGCAGGTACTGAGGTTTCAGGCACTCCCAACCACAGGCCCTTCCAGGGCCATGACTGGCCATCCATTTGCCCACAGACGGCCTGAACCCAAGTCCTCTTTCTGCAGAGGCGCCTTTAAGAAGTCTTCCTGGTGCTGTTGCTTTTTTACTTCTGGTAATAGCTCTAGAAGAACAAAGCTCTTTGTTTAAGGGGGGCCCAGGGATCTCCTAATTGCCACAAGGCACATGAGAGGTTCCTAGACTTTCTAAACAGTTTCTCTTTTAACATTAAATATTAAGTTCCTAATGTTTGGCCAAAATGTAGATGCTCCCTCAGGAGGGGGATGTTGTGCGCTCAGGAAGATCACGGAGGCTGGTAAGTGATGCTGCCCCACCCCTCACCTTAGAACCGCAGAGCTCAGCGCACACCCAGGTGGGCACAGGCTGACCTGAGCCCCGAATCCAACAACGCTGTACTGGAAACACAACAGGCTCCCTCCTCACATGGCATCGGGGCTTCTGGCTCTCATTAAATCTGTTCCCACATTGCATCAAACTGTGGTCCACCCGTCCAGCCCAGATTCAATGTATGGGGTCACATTTGTAGGAGTACTTTCAGAATCTGTAGGAGCTCCCATCCACACCACGCCAGGACCCCCTTCCCAACCCCTCTTTCTCCCTCAGGGGTTGATAACCTCGTTTTTCCCCAGAATTTTCCTTTTGTAACTAACAGCAGTTTCAGGGACACTCAACACTGTAACTGAAATCTCAGAAAAGCCGAAGAGATGAGAATGAAGCCCTTTAACCCGAGGACCCAGACACCCCTTCAACCCCTTCATGCTTTGGCGTTGCTCATGAGCTTTGTGCAAAAGACGACATCAACATGCCTGAGATAATGTGGTGCTTGGGCAGAAAGTCTATACTGTGATAAAAGGTTATCTGGTCACAATTTTATGATACAGACCTCAAATCTTCACACAGAGGGAATCTCTGGGCTAACCGGTCGTTCTCTGCATGCATGGGAGACCACGTACACACCAAGCCCAGTTCACAATGCTAGGCTTCTGCAGTGTTCAGGAAAACAGAGAGGAAATAACAGAACACCAAAAACCAACAAAATCAAGCTCCTCCACCTGGCTCACATTGCACTAACTAGTTCCGCAGGACTTAAGCAATTCTGTCTTATATTTGCAGAATGGTCTACAGGGAGTATTTAATCTTCAGGTATGAGTTAGGCATTATTAGCACCATTAAACACTGAGGACCCTGGGATGTGACTTCTCCAGCCCCTCTGGTTCATAGCGCTACATGGGAGCCCTTCTCCAAGGAACCTAAAGCGATAAAAGCACAAGTTTCCATGGCAGCCGCAATGGCTGGACAGATACTGAGTGTGGCCAAGCTTATGAGGAGGAAATTATGCTACATTGTCCTTTGAGGACAGGATGATGGACTCACTTCTCTCACCTGCTTACTCACCCTGGAAACAATTAGAAGGAAATCTTCCTCCACAATTTGAGGAGAACTGGGGTTCAGCAAAGTCATTCATTCCTAGAGACCCCTGCACAGGAGCCCCTATTGACTTACTGGACCTGCAGGCGGGGTGGGGGCAGGGAGGCATCTCCACAGGAGGAAACAAGACAAAGGAACAGGCTGGCAGTGTCAACCTCCAGGTTTCCTGAGCGTCTGGGTTGCCTGGGACGGAGAAGGCACGGCTTAGAGGAACCAGGCCAAGACCCCACCCCCGGGGCTGTGAAAATGAGAGGACAGGACCAGGCCACTCAGGCTCTTAGGAGAAATTAAGCTTATTTCTAAGCATCTGCCTTTACTCGGGCAGAAAAGGAGTGACAGGAAACCAACTCTGTCATTTTATCTCCTTTTAAAAAACACTTTGGGCTTCCCTGATAGCTCAGTTGGTAAAGAATTCGCCTGCACTGCAGGAGACCCTATTTCAATTCCTGGGTCAGGAAGATCCGCTGGAGAAGGGATAGGCTACCCAGTCCAGTTTAAATCTGGTATAAGTGAAGGCTTACTTTTGATTGTGTTACTTTTCAATCCAAGACATTTTTATAATAGAACTTTGACTGTACTAATAACCAGCCACAAGCTGCCACAGTGATAAGCGGTGCACTCCAAGACACACAGACAGGCCAGCCTGGGCACCTGGGAGGCATCCCCACTGAGGAGCACCTGCCGTCCTGTCTGCCACTTGTCGGGGCTGGAAGAGCTTTGGGACCACTGCAGACTCCAGCTTTAGCTGGGGGTGGTCCATCTGCAAAGCAGGAGGAGGTGAGGACAAAGGAGGTCTTGGCCGTCCCCCTTTCACCTCCTGTTTTGAAGATGACGAAGCTCCGCTCTGAAGGAGCCCAACTTCACATCCTGAGGGGCTGCGGCTGACTCCCACCAGGGCCCTCCTCTTTTCTCTCTCTGCTCCCCTCCCCCACACCGAAGACCCCCGCCCCTTCCTGGTTGAAGAGAGGCAAGTCCAGCGCCAAGAGGAAAGTGAGAGTCCGGGTGATGGGAAGACCTCAGCCGTGTGGCTTTGCCGCCACTTAGACGTGTGTTCGCAGGAGCAGAAGGGTAATGACTGCTGTGGCCCTGTGGCTTCAATGGAAACAAAATATTAATAGGAAAACCATTTTTTCCATCTCACCTTCTGATGTAGCGAATGAGCTTTTGGCAGCTGGCTCTAGTTTGCATTGCTAATTTTAAAATAAGTCTGCATTCTAGAGCGGGTGCCCGGGAAGCACTGTGAAGGCTACCCTGTGAGGCCCCACCACGGCCACCACTAACCCTGTCCCCTCCCAGGGCCACACGGCTGATGCGTCCTTCCTCCATGCTCCTCGCTCTGGGGTAAAGTAACTTGGTCCAGGATCTAAATGTTGGTGATTTGTAATGTGCTTCTCTCAAAACTAATCCACAGATCCAACAAAGGGATGATTTAGTAAATTATAGTATACAAGTGTGCTATAGTTTTATGTAACAACTTTTTAACATGAAATAGGTTTATATGAACTGATTTTTAAAAATATATTGTTAAGCAAAAAGAGACTCTGTCAGTGTATACAGTGCAATCCAATATAGTAGAAGCACCATAAAACCATGTATAAGACATACATGTGGTTGGATGGAGGGGCACAGGGGACAGTCTGGTGTGACAGCAAGCTATCAGCCATGGTGATGCCAGGAGACAGCTAGAGGGGAGAGGGGAGTCTCATTGAACTCATACACTTCAGAAGAATGAAGTACTATTTTTAAAAAAAATTTCTCCTTTTTGCATTTTTGTTTTTTCTAAAACTTTCTGTTATATTTCCATAAAACTCCTTTTAGTTTAACATTTTTAATGAAACCCTGTCTCCCAACCTCCCATCTCCACTCCTATCAGAGAGGCCTGCCTGGCTCAGGCTGCAGCATCAAGGCTCTCAGCAGTTTCTCTGGGCCTTCATATCCCATCGAAACCGCAGAGGAGTGGACAGGCGTGGACCTGGGGCCACAAAAGACTGAGAGCCTGAGGTCATCACAGCCCATCCCCATCAAGGCGAGGGCGTCCAATCCAAACGCACATGTGGCAAATCTGTGACAGCTTATCTTTGTGGGTCTTCCTTACCAAGAAGGAGACCAAGATTGTAAAAACCAGGACATCACATCACCTTACCAGAGCTGGCTTGGAAGCAGTCTCCCCTAACATATTGTCAAGGGCAGAGCATTTCCCAACCCTTATTGTGCTCCAGAGAGCAGTGAGATTGACTTCATTCCACAGAGGGAAGAACAGGCTTCAGAAACAACTAAGGCCAAGCATATCTCATTTTGCCTTTGATTTCACTTAGATGTCCTTCAACAGTGAACAGATAAAGAAGCTGTGATAGGTATACACAATGGAATATTACTCAGCTATAAAAATGAACACAAATAGGGTGGATGAACCTAGAGCCTATTATGCAGAGTGAAATAAGTCAGAAAGAGAAAGACAAATATCATATATTAATGCATACATATAGAATCTAAAAAGATGGAACTGATGAACCTATTTGCAGAGCAGCAATGGAGACACAGACATAGATAACAGACTTGTGGACACAGTCTACAATTTGGACACAAATTGCCTGCAATCTCCACTTCTAAAGAAGAGAATAAATTAGGCTTCCTCCCGCCCTCTCTAGACTCTACTTCTCTTAATATCTCAAGACGGCTCCTTTTTCTAATTCATTGGGTCTTTTCAAAGAGAACTAAAAGAATCTTTCAAGCTGCAATAAAACAACTTGTATTATGATGTTTATACGACTGTCCAGGTGGCTCAGTGGGTAAAGAATCTTCCTGCAATGCAGGAGACCCAGTTTGATCCCTGAGTCAAGGAAGATCCCCTGGAGAAGGAAATGGCAACCCACTCCAGTATTCTTGCCTGGAGAATCCCATGGACAGAAGAGCCTGGTAGGCTAAAATCCACTGGATCACAAAGAATCAGACACGACTGAGCAACTGAGTGCAAGTACACAGTCTCATTCTATGATGTTTATTATTTGTGTCTGTGGGTTTGTGCTTATGTATACATTTTACGGTACACAAGAAGCCATGTTACAACAATAAAAGATGAGTGAAACCACAGGGACTCTGATACTTCTCATCTTCTACTTCTGGGGAAAGCCTGTTGCCCACTGCTGTAACAGGGCGAGCACACACTCCCTGAACTCCTGCCATGGACTCTGGGGTGTGGATTAGTTGTCACTGTCCTCCAGGAGTGGTCCTGAGCCTGCGCACAGTGCTGCTGTGTATGCTTCGTTCCTATGATCCACCTCATGGGTACACCACTGTGTATAAATGGGTATGCTTATTGCCTCTGCCTTCCCAGATGTGTTTTCATTTTTTGTCTTCCTCTTCCCCATATCTGCCAGGCACTTTCTACCTGCTTTGACCACCTAATTTACATCCTGAATCCTCCCTTAGTCCTAACACTGAATTTACATCTCAGTGAAGCCTTGTCTGCCAAAAAATATCACTTTATTCAGGTTTTTTTTTTGTCTTTATTTTTTTCAATCTGAAATCTTTTTTATTAAATTTATTTTTAAGTGAAACAAAGATGAATATTTTTAATGATAAACAATTCATAAAGAAGATAGACATCATAAACCATTAGACACCTAACTTTGTGTGTTTTTATAAGTTGGAAAATAAAGTGGCTTGGAAAAATAACTCTTTCTTAACAAGAGAATTATAAATCCTCCAGCTCCACTGAAGAGGTGAAGGAGACTGGAAAGAGCTCACCTTAAGTGCAGACGGCAAATTAATTTACTATAAATGTGCTGGCTGTCTATCACTTGGCCAAGCTGAACCTCCAGGGCAATTGTTTCCCAGGGACTAAAAGAGTCCCTACAGAGACACGACATCAAGAAAAGTGTCTCAGGAGATGGAGCTTTCAGGGGACGACTGAAAGGGTCCCCAGGGATGTTTGGGGTGATCTACAGTGAGTTCTCAAGCCACATGGGGCCTGGTTATGGGGTGGGCGGGGATGGCCATCCCTGCAACCTGCGTCGCACCCATGGATTCACTCAGTGGGCTTCAGGTGATCCATGCCTGCTCTGAGACAAGGCTGCCAAGGCCTTTCTTTCCCAATATCATGTCAGTTAAGTAACTTGAGATCTGCTCATGGTGTTTCTTTCAGCACGTCGGGAAATGCCTACGTCCGGTGCAGGGTTTGTTCATGCAAATGTTGGATATTTACAGACAACCTGGGAAAACCACAACACAGAGGGTACAGTAAAACCAAGATTTCTGGGAGAAGCATCAACAACCTCAGATATGCAGATGATACCACCCTTATGGCAGAAAGTGAAGAGGAACTAAACAGCCTCTTGATGAAAGTGAAAGAGGAGAATGAAAAACTTAAACCTCAACATTCAGAAAACTAAGATCATGGCATCTGGTCCCATTACTTCATGGCAAATAGGTGGGGAAACAGTGGAAACAGTGACTGACTTTATTTGGGGGGGGGGGGCCAAAATCACTGCAGATGGTGATTGCAGCCATGAAATTAAAAGACGCTTACTGCTTGGAAGAGAAGTTATGACCGTCCTAGATAGCATATTAAAACGCAGAGACATTACTTTACCAACAAAGGTCCATCTAGTCAAGGCTATGGTTCCAGTAGTCATGTATGGATGTGAGAGTTGAACTATAAACAAAGCTGAGTGCCAAAGAATTGATGTTTTTGAACCGTGATATTGGAGAAGATTCTTGAGAGTCCCTTGGACTGCAAGGAGATCCAACCATTCCATCCTTAAAGGAGATCAGTCCTGAGTGTTCATTGGAAGAACTGATGTTGAAGCTGAAATTCCAATACTTTGGCCACCTGATGCAAAGAGCTGACTCATTGGAAAAGACCCTAATGATGGGAAAGATTGAAAGGAGGAGAAGGGGACAACAGAGGAGATGGTTGGATGGCATCCCCGACTCAATGGATACGAATTTGGGTAAACTCTAGAAGTTGGTAATGGACAGGGAGGCCTGGCGTGCGGCGGCGCATGGAATTGCAAAGAGTCAGACATGACGGAGCAACTGAACTGAACTGAACTGAACGGTAAAACAACAGCTTCCGCCTCCACCTTCACATCAAATAAATAAACTGAGAGATCAGTGCAAGTAGGCCTAGCCTCTTCTGTTGGGGTGACCATCAGGATTACTCACTGGGTCTGAACAACTTCCAGAGTGGGCCACAGGCCCTCCTCCAAATGTGCTCACAGCAGAAAAGGGAGGCAGGTGGATGGGGCAGTGCCTCGGAGGGAGCATCAGAGGAGGTCAGTCCTCAGGGGCTGTGGACTCCGTCAGCGCGAAGCAAAGGAGCATCTGCGTGCAAACTAGGCAACTAGACAGAGCGGCTTATCCTCTCAGGGCTCCCCCTCCTCCCGAGAGCACCGCCCCTGGAGACCTTAGGGAAGGGAAAGCTGCTTCGGTCCTCCAGGAGGCACTGGACTAAAGCGTCGAGCAGACGTGATGTCAGAGCAGGGATGACTCCGCCCCTGGGACCCGAGAGGAGCGGACCAACCACAGGACGCAGAGGACAGTGGGAATGAGGGTCACCCGGAAGGGACGGCTCATTCTGTGTTGTGCATGGCGGTCATTGGCCATACTCGCCCTAGGGAGGGGTGGCTGGAGACGGGCACCAGGGAAAGACTAGACGTGAGGTCACAGACATCTGCCTCCTCCTCGATCTCATTGGAAATGGACTAAGGAAATGGGACCAAAGGACAAAAGAAATCAAAATTTGGTGGAAGTGTGGGGGAAAGAGGGATGGAAAGAAATGTTTATTATTTTAATATAAAAGAAATGATGGGTATATTACAAGTTGCTCATAAAAATTAGAATTTGTGGAAAATAAACAAACATTCCTCCAAAAAAGAGAAACAATGATATTGAAATAATTTTCAAAAGAGAGCTTTTGCTAATTTTCTGGGCCACATAATTTAGAATACAAAGGAAGACTGAAGATGATGGAAATAACATCCACAAGGCAGATTTTGCTTCTTGGAAGAAGACATGTGCCCATAGCAGCGATGGCTCAGGACTTTCAGCAGCCCTGACAGCTCCTCAATGCAGACCTCTGTCCATCTGGGAGGACAACCCTGGGAGGACTCTTTAATGACACACGTGGAAACATTCAGTGGATTCCCAGGGTCCGGCTGTCTGGTCAGTCCCTCTGTCCGCTGCCTGTCCTCAGGTTTCCTCCTGGAGCATTCTGTGCTCAGGACCCCATCACCTGATCTGGAGGCCACTCAAGGAGCAAAACCTGGTTCCTTTACATTATTGGACTCGCCGTCTTAATCAGCAAATGACCAAATAGAATCCCTGGTGCCTAACAGGGTCACCTTGGTCCCCAGACCACAGACATCCAGGCCATCCCTGGCTGGCTGGGGGTTGCATAGGAGGACCCTCAGCCCACCTCTGAGCCCAGGACTCCTGGTGCAGTGTCTGATTATCTTCCATGCTGGACGCCAGCTGGGAGGAAACATGGCCGGGGGGGCCACTTGATGAAGTGTTAGTTGGAGAATTTTCCACCGAGCATAAAGCCCAGTGTCTCTCTGCAGATATTCTGTGGGGCAAAGACCCATTGTGTGAAGACAAGCGGCCCACAGGCCCCCACAGTGGACAAGATAAAAGTCTACAAATGAGCGTGACCAGGGGACCAGGAGGCTCCCAGTTTGTCCCAGATGCAGGCTTTGCTTGCACGCCCTGGGAGGTGTCTGCAGAGATTTCAGAGGCCCTGAGAGGCAGCTCCAGCGAGGGAGGGTTCAGAGCGGAAAGGAGACACCTGTCATCTCTTCCTCCCTATCTCGTTGTCAGGCAGCAGCTTCACCAGGTTTCCCTGGGGCCACCTCTGGGGTGCTTAAGCCCACTATGTCCACAACCTATATTTATGTATTTATAGCTGCACTGGGTCTTCATTGTGGCACACAGTCTTTCTCTAGTTGTGGGAGGGGGCTACTCTCTCTAGTTGCAGTGCACAGGTTTTTCATGGTGGTATCTTCTCTTGTTGCAGAGCATGGGCTCTAGGCACATGGGCTTCAGGAGTCGTAGCTCGAGGGCCTTGTTACTCCAAGGCATGTGGGATCTTCCCGGACCAGGAATAGAACCTGTGTCTCCTGCATTGGCAAGGCGATTCTTAACCACTGCACCACCAGGGAAGTCCCACCCCCTATTTTTACCAATAGTTTTATTGGGAACACAAGCTCTCTTCTTCTCTTACTTACTGTCCAAGGTGGCTTTCACCTACAGGACCTGCTGGGGTGGGGGCAGGACCCACGTGGCTGCCAGACTGAAGGTTCTCACACTCTGGCCCTGGACAGAAGAGTCTGCCAGGCCCTGGTTGAGAGGTCATTACCAGGCCTGGTCAGCTCCTATTTGATCAACCCCCACCCCGAGCTGCCCCAGGTTCTGCCTCCCCCTCTGCTCTGATGCTGCAGATGTGGGCTTCCCACATGCACGCAGGCCCAGATGTCCTTACTGCAGGAGAAAGACAGAAGGAAACGGGTCCTCTTTCATCTCATCTGATGGACACTGACTGCGTTGGCGGGGTCAGGTTCATCCCTGGGCACTGGGTGTGTTCTGGGTGGGGACTGGGGAGCCAGTCACTTTAAACAAGAAGTTTGGAGGAGGCGCTGCTCCAGGAAAAGCATCTCAGGGGCCTCAAGCTGGCATGGGCTCGACCTGACCCTGTCCTTGACAGGAAGGGACTCAGAGGCCTGAAGGAGGTTCCTTGGGGGCTGTTCCACCCCCTCACTGTGCGTGACACGACATCTCCCCATTTTTGGTGTTAAAAGGAGTGCCTGGATGTATTCTAACTCTGGATGAAGGGCACTCTGAAATCTGGCGACTTGTTTTTTCTCCAGAGTACGATTTAAATCCCCTAATTAATCATCCACGCCTGCCCAGCAGAGAGGCACTTTCAGCTCACAGGGAGTTCAGCTGGTCCAAGCTCTGAAGCGAATTTTCAAGCCTGGCAGTGTCCTCCTATGCTGAAAGCAAAGGCTTGATTTTCTACCAAAATTATAACTTTCATGGGAACAAAGGGTAACATAAGATTTGCAAAGCTTTTTGTTTTCTTGTTAATAAGAGAATGTATTTAATGTTAAAATTATCACGATTAATAGTGTTTTTCTTGAACTGGTGAAGCTGACCCACTGGACAGGAATGCTGAGTTTATGGCATTGGATATTAAAAACCCTTTTCAATCATTATTGGCCCTAAAATCAAAGCTATAAACACCCTATGTTGGAAAATACATTCTGCTTTCTGTCTGACGTTTAATTCCAATGAGATGGAATGTTGGATAAGAATTTCTTGGTTATTGATGAGCAGAAAATTTTAACTTTCCAGATAGAGAAATTTCTTCTCATCTATAAATTTTTGTATAAATGATTTACTCAAGACATACATAATATGGAATGCTGAAAGACAGAGAAAAGCATTAAAATACTAAAGCCTTTAATCCTGATTTAGTAAACTCTTTAACTATTCTTTTGAGCCAAGTTCCTTCACAAATATCCTGACTTAATCATCACAGAATCCTTGTGAAATGGGCACATGAGCCCACTTTACAGGTGAGAAAGCATTATCTCATTACCTTTTCCCAAGGTCATATACTACTGAGTAGACATACCATTAAATATCACTGATTCAAAATAGGTTTTATAAAATGCAAACATGATGAAAATCCAAAAACCTAAAGAATCGTTTGTATTTTCTTAACTAATATTTCCGAATTCATACTGTGAAGATCACAAGCACTAATGCAAAGCATCAAAGAAAACAGGACTCGGCCACTGTTGACTGTTAATGTCGCTATCTCAGGGGACTGGTTGGCGGGAAAGAAAGAATGCAGAGATGTCTTTTCTCTTGAGTCTCAACTGTTTCAGGGTCTGCTGTGCAGTCAGGCAGAGGCTGGAGGGTAGTCTGGCTGGTGAGCGCCCTCTGGTGGCACTTTGTGAATGCTCATTGGGTCTTCACGTTTGGGGGTGCTTCCCTGATGACTCAGACAGTAAGGAATAGCCCTGCAATGCTTGAGACCCAGGTTCCATCCCTGGAAGACAGAATACCCACCCCAGTATTCTTGCCTGGAGAATTCGATAGACAGAGGAGCCTGGCAGGCTACAATCCATAGAGTCACAAAGAGTCAGACAGGATTGCGTGACTCAACGACTAACATCTGGAGACCCGCAGGAACGCAGTTCTGTTTCACCTGTATCCTCAAGGGTGGTCGAGACAACCCTTTAGGACAGGAACGCTCTCGGTCTGACGAGTGACTTGACTTTTCAGCCCTCACTTCAATGCAACAGTGGCCTAAATTGTGTCAAATTATATAGAAATAGGTATCTCACAATATTGTAATTATCATTCAATTTAAAATAAAGAAAAAATAACCGAAAGAAAAAAAAAAGGTGTCTCACACTGCCACCCAGACTCCCCAGAAGGCTGATTTTAATGGCCTAAAATATTTTACCTCCTAATGAGTGTTTTCAACAAGTATCTGTATGAGAAGAGGATGAGAGCCTTTGGGGGTCCCAGCTAAACAATTTAAGCAGACCCATTACCCCTGCTCCAAACCCCCAGAGTCACATCCAGGGCCATGAAGAACCAGCTGCCATTGCCTTAGCAGGCCGCCCCTACCCTCTGGCACCCACCAGGAGTCACAAATTAAACCCGCACTTATAAATGTTTCTAGGAATTTGCTTCCTGGGCTCAAACACGAAGTTTTTAAAACTCTTTTTAACTTATCCAAAAATCAACAGAGGGTTAGTATTTTCTGCTTTGCTAGACTGTTAACTTGGCAATTTGTTCTCAATGCAGGACTGGGTACAAAGAGACCAATTCAAAGCATATATTTATTCATGTCTAAAGCTGGAACATCTATGGAATGTTCACATTTTAGCACTCTGAGGAAGGCAAAAAAAATTATATTTAAATGTCCCTGTGAAAAACAATCTGTTTCTTTATCAGAATGCCCTATGAACTTTAGTGATAGTGTTGATTAATTTTTAAACTAAGAAGTTGAAATAAATGAAAGGATTCAAGAAAAAAAAAATGGCATTTCCTAGAGGCTCCTTTCCAAAACTAAGTTTGCCTTATTGAAAACTTCAGGAAGAAGTGCAACTGTCTGCGAAAGGTGTGGGCTGGACAGGGTGACCCTCATCACACACACTCTGTGCCCAAGTTCAAGTTTAGCACTAAATTGTGTATTTCACTGTATCAACATCTCTAATTCACAGCCTACCTCTCCCAATTTCAGACATACGTCCAAGTCTCTGTCATTATTTTTACTACTTGCTCTATTAGGAATTTCTCCAAGTATCACCTCTGACAAAGGGAAAAATAAGCTTGCCTTTCCAACAGGTGACCTTGTATTTGCTACGAATCTCAGGCTGAACCAGCTGGTTGACTAGAAGCCTGTGTTTTTTCTGCTGCTGGAAATCCTTCTGGATTTCCTTTCCTGTCTCAAGTAGAGCCATCTCTAACTTCATACAAACAAGAATACTCCAAAACTTCATTTTCCATGGATGACTTAAGACCTCAATCACATTACCCCCATAGAAATGCAATTAGAAATGGTTGTTTTCTGAAGTCAGTCTGTGAACGATGGATGTGATGTGCATTACCATGGAGGCTGAGGGTTCCAGGTCCCCACACAGGAGAGACTTGTAACCACTCTCACCTGCATTTCATTGAAAGTCTCTGAAGGGGTGAACCCAACTCAAATGTGAAAGCAGAGTCTGAGCACAGACAGCAACGCAGACGGCTCCCTGAGTCTCAGTTCCTTAGTATTCTGACCTTGGGGTCATTCAGAAATGTCCACTCAACAGATCCTTAGCCCTGACTGTGGCCATGATGCTACCGTGGCTGGTCCCCTGGTCGTGTCTCCCCCCATCCACAGTCCATACATCAGCCCAGCTGACTGCCGACGGACACACTCCTCCACCATAGAATTTACCAGGCCAGTGCCTGGTATCCAAACTAGAAATCCATTCTCTCATTCAAAAGAAATGTATCAAGCTTCGGTACCTGGTGATGGATATGGAAACATGAATATAATATGATTAGACCTGTGAAAACTGCCTATACTCCTGCTTCAAATAAATGTCACCTACCAACTCACCAGTGATTAGATGGAGAGTGACCTGGAGAGCTGTTATGAGTCAGAGCCCGCATTCAGACTGTCTGCAGCCCAATCTGGGCCGCTCCCTGCTGTCTCTGACTTTGAAAATTTTCCTGACATGTCTCTGGGCCTGCTTTCTTATCTGCAACATGAAACTAGTAAGAGTATCCACTAGGGTTACTGTAAACAGTAGATTATGAATTCAAGTCATTGGTTAAATAGGGCTTCCCTGATGGCTTAGACAGTAAAGAATCTGCTGCAAAGCAGGGGACCTAGGTTCAATCCCTGTGTCAGGAAGATCCTTTCGAGAAGTAAATGGCAACCCACTCCAGTATTAATGCCTGACATGTGGTATGCATTCAATAAATGTTAGCTATTAGGATTATTATTCATTAGCATTAAAGTAGGGTTTCAAATGTTTAGTACATGCTAGCGATGGGTTAAAAAAAGAAGAAGAAAATTAGAAAATAAATAATGATTATGATGTCACCATAACAAAGAACAGAAAAGCCTTATGTGGAAGAAAGTGAAGCCAAATATGTTCTTTTCTGTTTTGGCTGTGTCATGCGGTTCGTGGGATCTTAACTTCCTGACAAGGGATCAGAGAGGGGCCCTCTACAGTGAAACTACAGAGTCCTAACCACTGAACTGCCAAGGAATTTCCCAGTCAAATATTTTCAATGGTGTGTTGGAGTTAGATGGCACAGTGGTAAAGAATCTGCCTGCCAATGCAGGAGACATAAGTGATGCCATTTCCATCCCTGGGTCAAGAAGATCCCCTGGAGCAGAAAGTGGCAACCCGCTCCAGTATTCTTATCTGGAGAATCCCATGGACAGAGGAGCCTGGGGGTCTACATGGGTTTGCAAAAGAATCGGACACAACTGAGCATGCAGCATGTTGGAGTGGAAAGATGATGGGAAGTTTTGTTTTTTTTTCCCCCTTTTGTCTATTGTTGAAAGATAAACTGAGTCGTGTTAAAAGCTTTAAGAGTTTATTTAAGCAAAAATTAATTCAAACCAGGCAGCATCCAGGCCAGCTGATAGAAGGGAGGTCAGAGGAGTCAGCTGTATGAAATGAAAGACTTTTCCAGGCAGAAGGGAGCCAAAGGCAGAAGTTACCCTGGGCAGGAGAGTCCCCTGGTGGGGACTATGGGGCAGGTGACTGGTGGGTTCGTTCCTGGGAAAGCTGAACCCATAATTAGGTCATGATTTGGACGTGGGGCTTAGCATGTTGTTGTCATGTTAGTCGCTCAGTCGTGTCCAACTCTTGGTGATCCGCCAGGCTCCTCTGTCCGTGGAATTCTCCAGGCAAGGATACTGGCATGGGTTGCCATGCCCCCCTCCAGGGGATCTTCCAGACCCAGGATCGAACCTAGGTCTCCCGCATTGCAGGCAGATTCTTTACAATTTGTGCCACCAGGGCAGCTCATTAGCTAGCCATGAGCAGCGCCATTTGGGGCCTGATGTCTTGTTTAAACACTATATTCCAAAGGATCTTCCCCACAAAATGAAATTGCTTGTATAATTTTAATGTGCCTTAAGAAAATAAAAACCGTAACTGCTAACCAATAAGTACAATAATAAAGCTGCTGCTGCTGCTACTAAGTCTCTACAGTCGTGTCTGACTCTGTGCGACCCCATAGATGGCAGCCCACCAGGCTCCCCCATCCCTGGGATTCAATAATAAAGCTACTTGCCATTAAAAGAAAAACTAGTTGTTGAAAGGTGTATACCCTTGGCACTTCCAGCTTCCTTTAAAGCTGATCATGTAGGTCACTTTCTGCTTTTCTCATCAATACAGGGCACCAAGTGCTACAGCATCCAGAGCGAAACCTAAGGACGTGTGCCGGGGTCCTGTCCCAGTTGGATCCAGGGTATCCCAAGTGTGACAGCGACGGCGAATGAATGAATGAATGAGAGAGGAAAGAATAGATAGAGGCTGATATTCCTTGGTTTACACAGAAAGCCAATAAAGCCCCAAGACAAGGGACTTGCACCATTCACGTAGGCCACAGGCGCCCTCCCGGTCTCCCGAGGCAGTGAAGATGCAGAACGCCTTCCCGTTCAGGTCTTAGAAGTCCAGGCAGATAAGTGAACACGGAGGGCCCCTGTGTTCCAAGGGATCAGCCTGAAAAAGAGAGGGAGGGAGAGGGAGAAAGAGAGAGAGAGAGAAAAAGAAAGAATTGACACGGGAGAACCAGGCTTTTGTGGAACTGGTCCATCACTTTATTTTTCAGGGAAGCTTTTATACCTAGACTTGTACATAGAGGGAAATGAAAGATGCAAAGTCATACAGAGTCAGCCCAAACATTACATCTGTTTTGTCTTTATTGAAACCAGGATTTTTTCTGCATACCTTTCCCATAAACAATGTTGTGTACATTATTTTCTGGCCTTGGAGGCCTGTGGACATTTTATGACCCTCTTTTGATAAAGGCTGCTCAACCAGAAAACTTATTTTCCCTTGAAGTGTTTCTTTTTCTTTATATTTCTAATCTATGTCAGCCTCAGTTCAGTTCAGTTCAGTTCAGTCGCTCAGTCGTGTCTGACTGTTTGCAACCCCATGAATCGCAGCACGCCAGGCCTCCCTGTTCATCACCATGTCAGCCTCAAAGTATTAAACAGAGTTACATTCTCACAGAGCAAAGGTGCAGTGAGTTACAACAAAGAAAGAACCAATTAGCTCAAAGTTCTGATATGGTTAATTCCAAGGCTATTGCTTGTTTTTCTTAAATTCCAACTACATTAACTATTGCACTCCCAGGTGCACAGCGGATAAAAGATATAGGAACTTAGCAGCAAGCATTGGCTCAACAATGAAATCCTACACCAGCACAACTCTAATAGCTTTTAACTCTTTGAAAGGCTCTATATTTTTAGAATGTTTTAGGCTTCCCGTGTCTCTCAGAGTTGGGAGGCTGTGAATAATCACATGCGTAGCTGCAAGAGTCTGGATAAACCTGTCAGACAAGCTAGAAAGCCATCAGAGGGGTTTGATTTGAAATATTCCTCTCATGCCCAGGAGACTTATCAACTAGCCCTAAGCTGATTTTTTCCAGAGAAAGGTGGTTGGGGATAGCCCTCTGTTAATGTCAGAAGAGTTGGTGAAAGGCATAAAATAGTAAGACAGACAGATTCTGGTTTGGGGGTAGATGCTTGAGCAGGTCCAGGGAGTCCCTTGAATCCTGATCCGCCTTTGTCTGTCAGGTCTTCTCCGCATGACCTTTGTCATGGGTGGGATCTCCCGTGGTGGCTCCCGGCAGACATGTAACAGTCTGACTTCCTAATGCGAACTTGGTCAATCTCCAATGCCCAGAAGACCATCTGTCTCCCTTTAATGTCTGAGATAACCATCCATATGTTTCAGGTTTACCGCTCCAGCCCTAATGCATCTGCCAAACACATGAATATTTAAATATCTAAAAAGACTGCATCAACAACAACAAAAAAAAAGTGACTTATTTACAGCTGGGGGTGGTTTTCACATTGCCCCACAGAGGGGCTAAGAATGGGCTGGGCCTCAAATCCATTTCCCTGGGAGGGACTGAAGACCCCCAAAGGAAAGAACCTCCATCCTAAAAAGAGCTAAGCGTGCAGAGAACTTGCATTGTCCCAGCCCCAGGCTATGTGTCTGACATACATCATCTCATTTCATGCTCAACCGCTCTGTGAGGTATGAGATGTCATTCACTTGTGATACTGTGATTAAATATACACTTGGTCTTCCTCCCGGGTTGGGGTTGCTGGCACAGAGCTCCTAAAACTCCTGGAATTTCCTACCTGATAAAAGACATAAGGTGTCTTTTTTTATTCGTCACAAGCCCTATTCCATTACACTACAGTTTTAAGTAACAGTGGTTTTTGGAAAGTCCCCCAAGGATGGAAGCTGGTTACCAGGGAGACCAGGGGAGTGACTAGAGGGTTGGAACTTTCAGCTCCAGTCCCCTGACCTCTTGAGGGATAGTTCGTCACCAGTGGCTGATGATTCCATCAGTGGTGCCTAAGCAGTGACATCTGCACAGACCCCAAAAGACTGGACTGGAGAGCTTCCAGGTTGGTGACCACGTGGTGGGCATGGAACCTCCATTCTCTGCACACGCCTTGCTCTGCCCATCTCTTCTGGCTGTTCCTAAGTCTTATCCTTTAAAATAAACTGGTAACTCAAAATGGATTAAAGATCTAAATGTAAGACCAGAAACTATAAAACTCCTAGAGGAGAACATAGGCAAAACACTCTCAGACATAAATCACAGCAGGATCCTCTATGATCCACCTCCCAGAATTCTGGAAATAAAAGCAAAAATAAACAAATGGGATCTAATTAAAATTAAAAGCTTCTGCACAACAAAGGAAAATATAAGCAAGGTGAAAAGACAGCCTTCTGAATGGGAGAAAATAATAGCAAATGAAGCAACTGACAAACAACTAATCTCAAAAATATACAAGCAACTTATGCAGCTCAATTCCAGAAAATTAAACGACCCAATCAAAAAATGGGCCAAAGAACTAAATAGATATTTCTCCAAAGAAGACATACGGATGGCTAACAAACACATGAAAAGATGCTCAACATCACTCATTATCAGAGAAATGCAAATCAAAACCACAATGAGGTACCACTTCACACCAGTCAGAATGGCTGCGATCCAAAAATCTGCAAGCAATAAATGCTGGAGAGGGTGTGGAGAAAAGGGAACCCTCCTACACTGTTGGTGGGAATGCAAACTAGTACAGCCACTATGGAGAACAGTGTGGAGATTCCTTAAAAAATTGCAAATAGAACTCCCTTATGACCCAGCAATCCCACTGCTGGGCATACACACCGAGGAAACCAGAATTGAAAGAGACACATGTACCCCAATGTTCATCGCAGCACTGTTTATAATAGCCAGGACATGGAAACAACCTAGATGTCCATCAGCAGACGAATGGATAAGAAATCAGTGGTACATATACACAATGGAGTATTACTCAGCCGTTAAAAAGGATTCATTTGAATCAGTTCTGATGAGATGGATGAAACTGGAGCCGATTATACAGAGTGAAGTAAGCCAGAAAGAAAAACACCAATACAGTATACTAACACATATATATGGAATTTAGAAAGATGGCAATGACGACCCTGTATGCAAGACAGGAAAAAAGACACAGCTGTGTATAACGGACTTTTGGACTCAGAGGGAGAGGGAGAGGATGGGATGATTTGGGAGAATGGCATTCTATCATGTATACTATCATGTAAGAATTGAATCGCCAGTCTATGTCTGACGCAGGATACAGCATGCTTGGGGCTGGTGCATGGGGATGACCCACAGATATGTTATGGGGAGGGAGGTGGGAGGGGGGTTCATGTTTGGGAACACATGTAAGAATTAAAGATTTTAAAATTAAAAAAATAAAAAAATAAAATAAAATAAAATAAACTGGTAATCTTTTTTGTTATATTCACTAGTGTGTTGTACTTCTTAGATTCCACATATAAATGATATCATATAATGTTTGCCTTTCTCTGTCTGATTTATTTCACTTCGATAATACCCTCCAAGTATTATGTTTCTAGAAATGGCAAAATTTCATTCTAGGGAGGTCAGGAGGGATGGAGGGGTGGAATATAGAGGTAGGGGATTAAGAAGTACAAACAATTATGTATAAAATAAGATACAAGGATATACTGTACAACATGGGGAGCTTAGCCAATGCTTTAAAATAACTATGTGCTTAGTCACTCAAGTTGTGTCTGACTCTGTGTGACCCCATGGAGTGTAGCCCACCAGGCTCCTTTGTCCATGGGGATTCTCCAGGCAAGAATGCTGGAGTGTGTTGCCATGCCCTCCTCCAGGGGATCTTCCCAGCCCAGGGATTGAACCCAGGTCTCCCACATGGTGGGCAGATTCTTTACCATCTGAGCCACCAGGGAAGCCCCAAAATACTGGAGTGGGTAGCCTATCCCTTCTCCAGTGGATCTTCCTGACCCAGGAATTGAACTGGGGTCTCCTGCATTGCACGTGGATTCTTTACCACCTGAGCTGAGCTACCAGGGAAGCCCAATAATAACTATACATGGAGTATAACCCTAAAATAGTGTGAGTCACTATACTGTACACCTGAAACATATAATATATACATAACTATACTGGCTTCCCCAGTAGCTCAGCAGTAAAACATCTGCCGGCAATGCAGGAGACACAGGTTTGATCACTGGGTTGGGAAGATCCCCTAGAGAAGGAAATGGCTACCCACTCTAGTATTCTTGATGAGAAAATCCCATGGACAGAGGAGCCTGGCATGCTACAGTCCATGGGGTTGTAAAGAGTCAGACCAACTGAGCACACACTACTTTCCATTCTTCAACTAAAAAATAAAATTTAGGAACTGGTAATCTGGAAAGTGAATTGTTTGAGTTCTATGTGCCTCTGTAGGAAATTAATCAAGCCTGAGGAGGGGGGTTAAGGGATTCGCTTAACTACAGCCAGTCGGTCAGAAGCACATGGATTGGGGGATTGGCTGGCGTCTGAAGTGGGGACCACCTGGTAGAACTGAGCCCTGAACCTTCAGGGTTTGACAGTGACAGCAACCCTAGCCACAAAATGGATCCCTAATTCAACACAAACCACCTGGGGAATTCCACCCAGGGTTTAAATCTCTGGGTTTCCGGACCGTGAGTCAGAGCATCCTTCGTAAGGATGTGCTCACTCCTGACGCGGGGAAACACCTTCCAGGCATCAGGTGCCCTGGGATTCTGTTCTGCCCTGCTGGAATCCCATAGGGATTCCTGCATCAAGGCTTTTGAACTCCTAAAGCTTTGGGCTCCACCTGGGCATGGAGTCTCCCTGGCGTTAGCTGAACTGTACCAGTCAGCAGACTTTGGCAGAAAGGTGAACGTGCCCGAGGCCTAGAACCTCAAATAGCGAAGAGAATCTTATGGATGTGACTTAAGAGTCTTGAGAGGGGAGATGGTCTTGACCGCCATTCTTGACTAAGGCAATCACAGTGTCTTCATGGGCAGCAAAGAAAGGGTTGATGCAGAAAGAAGAGGAGGCCCTGTGAGGAAGGAGGAGGGCTGGGAGGCCTGCAGCCACAAGCTGAGGAGTGCCAGCAGCTGCCTGGAGCTGGACGGGGCGGGTGGACTCTCCACAGAGCCCCCAAAGAAGGCATGGCCCTGCTGACCCCTTGATTTCTGCCCAGGAATGTTGATATTGGATTTCTGGCCTCCAAGACTATTAAAGATATTTTTAAAGCCACCTCATTTGTGGTTGTTTATGACAGCAGCCACGGGAACCTAATAAGTTTTCAACTGGAGTTCCCATTGTTTCACACTAACTTGACTTCAGACACGAACTTTGGTATTAAAACCCCCCGAGAAATCTTCTGCAGACACAACTATGCTTGCGCCAAGGATGGCTCTCAGAAAAGCCCAACTTGGGAGAAACATCCATTTTCATTGACGTGAAGGAGCAATTCAGCTTGTTAAATACAGGGAAATGCAATTTTCAACTCCAATTTTAGCAATTAGTGTTCCTTTATATGCAAATAGGATGTGTTTCCATGCTAACTAGCCAAAGCTAATAAATAAATTCTGTTTCCAATCTTCCAAATGGGTATAATTAGGCTGTTTATTATTTGTCTGTTCAGACAGGATCAGGCTCATTCAGGGTGGTATGGCCACTGACGTCTGCTCAGAGCATCTGTCTGTTCAGACCAAATCCTAATTACAAGTCTGAGAGGAGAGTTTTCAGATAAAACACGTTACCTAAAATGGAATCGATTTCAGAGGACTTAGTTAAAACAAACAACTCCTTAAAAGTGGCTCTTCTCCCTGGTAGCATCTTGAACCTAGACATCTTTTCAATATAATGAAATTTTCAACAAATGGAGCATCCTGTAAACACAGGATTATACGAACTGTTACTGTGGCTCAGATCATGAACTCCTTATTGCCAAATTCAGACTTAAATTGAAGAAAGTGGGGAAAACCACTAGATCATTCAGGTATGACCTAAATCAAATCCGTTGTGATTATACAGTGGAAGGGACAAATAGATTTAAGGGACTAGATCTGATAGACAGAGTGCCTGATGAACTATGGACGGAGGTTCATGACTTTATACAGGAGACAGGGATCAAGACCATCCCCAAGAAAAAGAAATGCAAAAAAGCAAAATCGCTGTCTGAGGAGGCCTTACAGATAGCTGTGAAAGGAAGAGAAGCAAAAAGCAAAGGAGAGAAGGAAAGATATACTCATTTGAATGTAGAGTTCCAAAGAATAGCAAGGAGAGATTTTAAAAAAGCCTTCCTCAGTGATCAGTGTGAAGAAATAGAGGAAAATAATAGAATGGGAAAGACTAGAGATCTCTTCAAGAAAATTAGAGATACCAAGGGAACATTTCATGCAAAGATGGGCACAATAAAGGACAGAAATGGTATGGACCTAATAGAAGCAGAAGATATTAAGAAGAGGTGGCAAGAATACACAGAAGAACTGTACAAAAAAGATCTTCACGACCCAGATAATCACGATGGTGTGATCATTCACCTAGAGCCAGACATCCTGGAATGTGAAGTCAACTGGGCCTTAGGAAGCATCACTACGAACAAAGCTAGTGGAGGTGATGGAATTCCAGTTGAGACATTTCAAATCCTAAAAGATGATGCTGTGAAAGTGCTGCACTCAATATGCTAGCAAATTTGGAAAACTCAGCATTGGCCACAGGACTGGAAAAGGTCAGTTTTCATTCCAATCCCAAAGAAAGGCAATGCCAAAGAATGCTCAAACTACTGCACAATTGCACTCATCTCACACACTAGCAAAGTAATGCTCAAAATTCTCCAAGCCAGGCTTCAGCAATATGTGAACTGTGAACTTCCTGATATTCAAGCTGGTTTTAGAAAAGGCAGAGGAACCAAAGGTCAAATTGCCAACATCCACTGGATCGTGGAAAAAGCAAGAGAGTTCCAGAAAAACATCTATTTCTGCTTTCTTGACTATGTCAAAGCCTTTGACTATGTGAATCACAATAAACTGTGGGAAATTCTTAAAGAGATGGGACTATCAGGCCACCTGGCCTGCCTCTCGAGAAATCTGTATGCAGATCAGGAAGCAACAGTTAGAACTGACATGGAACAACAGACTGGTTCCAAATAAGAAAAGGAGTACGTCAAGGCTGTATGTTGTCACCCTGCTTATTTAACTTATATGCAGAGTACATCATGTGAAACGCTGGGCTGGAGGAAGCACAAGCTGGAATTAAGCTTTCAGGGAGAAATATCAATAACTTCAGATATGCAGATGACACCACCCTTATGACAGAAAGTGAAGAAGAACTAAAGAGCCTCTTGATGAAAGTGAAAGAGGAGAGTGAAAAAGTTGGCTTAAAGCTCAACATTCAGAAAATGAAGATCATGGCATCTGATCCCATCACTTCATGGGAAATAGATGGGGAAACAGTGGAAACAGTGTCAGACTTTATTTTGGGGGGCTCCCAAATCACTACAGATGGTGAGTGCAGCCATGAAATTAAAAGACGTATACCCCTTGGAAGGAAAGTTATGACCAACCTAGAAAGCATATTAAAAAGCAGAGACATTACTTTGCCAACAAAGGTCCATCTAGTCAAGGCTATGGTTTTTCCAATAGTCATGTGTGGATGTTAGAGTTGGACTATAAAGAAAGCTGAGCACTGAAGAATTGATGCTTTTGAACTATGGTGTTGGAGAAGACTCAAGAGTCTCTTGGACTGCAAGGAGATCCAACCAGTCCATCCTAAAGGAGATCAGTCCTGGGTGTTCATTGGAAGGACTGATGCTGAAGCTGAAACTCCAATACTTTGGCCACCTGATGTGAATAGCTGACTCATTTGAAAAGACCCTGATGCAAGGAAAGATTGAGGGCAGGCGGAGAAGGCGACGACAGAGGATGAGATGGTTGGATGGCATCACCGACTCGATGGACATGAGTTTGGGTAAACTCCAGGAGTTGGTGATGGACAGGGAGGCCTGGCGTGCTGTGGTCCATGGGGTCACAAAGAGTCGGACCTGACTGAGCGACTGAACTGAAATGAACTAAACTGATTTCAGAGAGCCAGCAGCGAGCAGAGGCTTTAAGTGAGGTCTTTGAGTTCTCTGCCCAGGAACTAAGAACTAGGTGGATGGTACTCAGTCATGGCGGACTCTTTGCAACTCCATGGACTGTAGCCCACCAGGCTCTTCTGTCCATGGGATTTTCCCAGGCAAGAATACTGACGTGGGTTGCAATTTTCTCCTCCAGGGGATCTTCCTGACCCAGGGATCAAATCTGCATCTCTTGCATCTCCTGCGTTGGCAGGTAGATTCTTTACCACTGCATCACCTGGGCTTCCTGGACCTGGGGGTGCCTGGATGAAAAACTAGAAATCCTAGCTGATAGTCCAACAGGGGCTGGAGGCTAGAAACAAGGTTCCCCTGGCTCTTGGTACCCCCATTTGAAAGAATACTTCAAGGAGGAAAAACTGCAAAAAAAGGGGAAAAAAAGGTACAAATTTTATTATTGGAGACACAACATGTAAGTAGGAGAGTACAATAGGGAAACAGTGCTTGAGGGAGGACAGGGAGGCTCTAGAGGGAAGGGATATATGTATAATTAAGGCTGATTTGCATTGTTGTATGGCAGAAACCAACCAACACTGTAAAAAAATTTTTTTTTAAGAGTCAAAAGAAAAGACAAAAGAAAAGCAAAGATGCATACCCAGAGAGAAAGAGTGTAGGTGTTCCCCCAGTGAGGAGGAGCCCAGTAAAGAGGTGGTTAAGTCATTTATAAAGGGCAGTTCTTCCAGGCCTTTCTGTGTGTGTGTGCATACTCAGTCATGTCCAATCTTTGAGACCCCATGGACTGTAGCCCGCCAGGCTCCTCTGTACATGGGATTCTCAGGGCAAGGACACTGGAGTGCATGACCATGCCCTTCTCCAGGGGATCTTCCAGACCCAGGGACTGTGTCTCCTGCATTGGCAGGCAGAGGCTTTACCACTGAGCCACCCAGGAAGGGTGCCCGACTTATTTCAAGATGGATTTCCACTCATAGGCCTATGGGGGGATCAGGGAACTTGGTATCACCTATTCTGGGGTGTCACCCCCTCCTCTTTGACCCCAAGGAGCCTTTCTGCACATGTGCAGTATTTCCCTTGCCCCAAGGATGGGAAACATGTGACCTCTTGATCTTTGACTCAGACAGGGCTTGGCCCTTCTTGTCCCTGATATAGCTGTTATCTTAAAGTGTCCTCAGGAGATAAAGTCCAGCAACATACCCTGTTCCTGTTGTTATTTCCATCACAAAGTGTCTGTAAATCTCCAGGAGCCCGTGTCCTGCCCGCCTCCCTCCTGGTTGCTAAACTGAGGCTCCTGTGCGGTGTGTGTTACTCATGTTGGTGACTTCACCACCTCTGACAGCGCTGCTGCCTTACATCCACAGGATCCGCCACCTGGTGACGCTGAGGGTCTCTGTGGCTGGTGGTCTCAGAGTGAGACCACCCCGAGGGCCGTCTGGCATGTGATGAAAGCTCTGGGCCCACCCAGGAGTGGGCAGCTTTCAGATGCCCACACTCATGGATGACCACAGGCATGTACTGTGACTGGGACCAGCCAGCTCTGCAGAGACCATCTTGGTAATAATGCTTTCTTCCTTCATGTTGACAGATGGAGCAGAAATGAGCCCATTTTGCTATGATTTGTGGAAAAAGAGTAACTGCAGGGCATCTGCAGGGAAAGCTTGGTGGGCAGGAGCAAGATGGAGTGGGGGCAGGGGGGTTGGCGAACGATGCTCACCCTCCCGCAGCCCCACCCTCAACCCATAGGCTGATGTGGGGGACAGCAGGGTGGATGGACCTCTCAGGAAGAGGTCTGAGTCCCAGACCAGCATAGGGAAGGCCGTCCGCTAGCCAGAAACACAGATTTGATCTCTCACTCTTTCCACCTCCCGGTGATTCTCAGGGGCGCTGTTCTGGACCAAGGCCAGAGGCTCTGGGGTCCACCTGGCCCCTCGCTCACAGCCGCAGATGACAGGGCACATGGGGGACAGGCTCCCAGGTCTGAGGATGCATTTAGGGAGTGCTGGGAAGGCTGAAAAGGTGTGGTTACAGAAAAACCTCCCTTTCTTAGCCCACAGCACCCTCTGCTGCTATAGAATGAACACGGGGTTTTTGTTGTTCACATGTGTGTAAATTTAGGTTTTCCACTTTGGGTCACACTTCTGTTTTGCTTTGACCTTTGACAGATCCCCATACTTTGACCCCCATGCACAAGGCAGGATGAAGAACAGGAGAGCATAGAGGTCCCAGGAAGAGGCAGCTAAACAAAAACGGTATCCTGACCACCCTGAAGAAAAGTTATGACCAACCTAGATAACATATTCAAAAGCAGAGACATTACTTTGCCGACTAAGGTCCGTCTAGTCAAGGCTATGGTTTTTCCAGTGTTCACGTATGGATGCAAGAGTTGGACTGTGAAGAAGGCTGAGAGCCGAAGAACTGATGCTTTTGAACTGTGGTGTTGGAGAAGACTCTTGAGAGTCCCTTGGACTGCAAGGAGATCCAACCAGTCCATTCTGAAGGAGATCAGCCCTGGGATTTCTTTGGAAGGAATGAAGCTAAAGCTGAAACTCCAGTACTTTGGCCACCTCATGCGAAGAGTTGACTCATTGGAAAAGACTCTGATGCTGGGAGGGATTGGGGGCAGGAGGAGAAGGGGACGACTGAGGATGAGATGGCTGGATGGCATCACAGACTGGATGGACATGAGTCTGAGTGAACTCCGGGAGATGGTGATGAACAGGGAGGCCTGGCATGCTATGATTCATGGGGTTGCAAAGAGTCAGACATGACTGAGCGACTGAACTGAACTGACCACCCTGAGCCAGGCGTTGGGGGAGGGGTGTTGTGAGGCAGAGGCATCAGGGAGGACATCACAAACCAGGGACTTCATAGCTCAGCAGGTCTCTCCACCCACCTGTCTCAGCTGCCTGGGTGAATTTGGACCCAGACACATTTCCTCATGTCCAGGGTGTAATGGGTGAGGATCCTATCAGTATGTCCTTCCCTCCCAAAGGTGGGAAGGTGCCTAGAGCCCAGGAGGTACACAACATTGGATGAACAGATTTTTTTTTTAAACCAACCAGTATTAAATAAATAAATTTTACTGGGATTATCATGCTTATTTGTAGTTGCCTGGTTAATCTCAGGAAAATCACTGAACAGCAAAAGCTTCCAGTGCATGAAAATGGGCCCCATTTATGCAGATGAAACAATTCTTCCAGGGCATAGCCAGAAACTAAGTTTATGCCAGAAGTTCAATCCACTGCATGTTTCTAAATCTTCATTTCTCTCAAACTTCTCAAGTATATTCCTCAAAGATTTTTAAACAAAGGGCTGTTATTATTTCTCCAACTGAAAACCCTGCTGACCAAGGACCTCTGTAGGGCAGGATGGAACAAGGCCAGACTCTAGGAGCCCCTTCTTCAGCCTCCTGAAGTTCAAGGTCCATCTCACCAGTCCCGAGGGAACCTGGCCACCCAGCAGCCCCAAGGACCAGCAAAGGGACGGTGAGTGATCTGAGCCATGGGAAGGACACTAGCAGCCAGAAGTGTGGGATGAGCTAAATGAATAGCACAGATAGGCGCTTGGTGTGTGGACCACAAATTGCCAGGCTAACCGTCCAGCAGCAGCGGACATCCCAGCTGGGCGCCCACCCTCCCCTGGACTGTGGCCATAAGAATTGTGTCTGCCCCAGAGACATTTCTTATCTGTCCATCAGGGAAGCCCAGTATCAGGAAGTTGAGAAGGAACCAAATAACACAAAGAATGTGGGAAAGAACATTTCAGAAGGAAGAAATGGAGTCCAGGAGATTGTGGTGGAGGGTTGAGGCTGACAGAGAAACCTGAGACCATGATGCAGGAAGAAGGGGCGGGAGTGAGTTACCAGCCTGGTGCAAACACATCTCTATGTTAATCTTACGTTTTCACACCTGCTGCTGAGACTCGAGCCAAGCAAATGCCTTTTATCACTGAAGCCCTGTCTTCCTGTTCTTTTCGTCCATTCTCCCCTGCTCTCTGCTCAAGGGAATTCACATGCACTTGGCTTGATGGTAAAGCAAGCGGTTTGTATTTGCATTTTTCAAGGTCTTTCCTGGGTGTCCCCTAACTACCCCTGGCCGTACTCTGTTCCTTCCTGGCTTCTCAGCCTTTTAACCAGAAAATCTTTACTGCATCCATGAACCACATCTTTAAGGAAGGTAGAAGGTCTCCCTTCCTTTCCCCAAACCACTGAAAAGTATACAGTCACAGAGCAGGGACTGTGAGGGAGGCTCTGGAGCCCAAACAGCCGACAGGCAGCCATTGGGTGATGTCCAGTAGGTGACCAACAGGTGTGCTGCCGCCCACTTGCTCTCAGGCCAACGGCCACCCAGGTCTAAGGAGGAACCTTCTTCCCCAATGAGCCTGTACTCGTGAACTCGCAGAGCCTAGTCATCCACCAGAAAAGAACTCGAGAAGTTTAGCTAAAACATGGGATGGTGGAGTCACTTAGGAAGGAAAGGCAGCACCTGAAGCAGATGGGGGAGTGGTCAAGGCATAGCATCTTCATATGATGACCCTGGGCTTCCCAGGTGGCTCATTTGTAAAGAATCCGCCTACAATGTAGGAGCTGCTGCTGCTGCTGCTGCTGCTGCTGCTGCTGCTGCTGCTGCTGCTGCTGCTGCGTCGCTTCAGTCATGCCCGACTCTGTGCAACCCCAGAGATGGCAGCCCACCAGGCTCCCCCGTCCCTGGGATTCTCAAGGCAAGAACACTGGAGTGGGTTGCCATTTCCTTCTCCAATGTATGAAAGTGAAGAGTGAAAGTGAAGTCGCTCAGTCGTGTCCAACTTTTAGTGACCCCGTGGACTGCAGCCTACCAGGCTCCTGCATCCATAGGATTTTCCAGGCAAGAGTACTGGAGGCAATGTAGGAGACCCAGGTTCAATCCCTGGGTCGGGAAGATCCCCTGCAGGAGGAAATGGCTACCCACTCAAGTATTCTTGCCTGGAGAATCCCATGGACAGAGGGGCCTGGTGGAGTACAGTCCATGGGGTCACAAAGAGTAGGACATGACCGAGCGACTCAACCACACAACAATGTGATGACTCTGCCACATCCCTTGCCCTACAAACATGTGGATTGTGTGAGCCAGATTTGTTGAATGATGTCATGTGGAATGCTGTTCCCTCACCTGTTGCCGGGCTGAGGAACACACAGAAGGCTTTGGATCCCAGCAGAGGGATCTCATTTTCTCCATGTCGGTCACATGGTTCAACAAGGAAAACTAGACTAAAGGACCTACTCAGTTATCTTCCCAGAGGCAGGATGTTTTGGGATGACAGCCTTCCCCATGGCAGTCTGCTAGCTGCCACATTCTCACAGATGCAGCAGAAGGTTGAACACGCTAAAGTTTAACCTTCAGGACAGAAAAGAGAAAATCTTCATTTCTGGAAGAAAGTGTGTCTGCACAGACCAGTGCTCTGCTGGGGCAGGAGCCGCCATGGCCTGGGAGCCACTGAGCAGATGATGAAGGTGTCTTCATCGTCACCATCCTGGGACAGTTTCGCTTTCCAGATGGAGTTTTCCATGCTCTGGAAGGAGCCACAGCCCAGGCCAAATTTAGAGGGAGAAGTCTTTGTAGTTCAAGCCAAAATGTTGCTTCAGCTTCTCAACATGGCTGTGTACCCACCTCCACCATCAGGCAACCCCTTCACAAAAGGCTCAAGAGCAGAGGCTCCCTTTATGATTCTGGACAGAGTCTTTTCCTCACCCTTTTACGATTCAGCTGTGACTCACCAGCTAACATGCAGAGACGCTTCAACAGCCAATGCCATGTGACGAGTTATGTTTCAGGGCTTTTGTGTGATGGGTAAGGGAGGTAAACCTTCTTATCTTTGTTCTTCACACCAGGAGGCTGACACTTTCTCAAGACCTCAATCACTGCCTGGTAAAGCAGCTGGAAGATGAGCTCTGGAATTTGATGGTTCAGGTGGTCTTGACCCTTCGACTGATTGTGTGAATTTGGGCCCAAGTTTTACTCTCTTATAAACACTGATTCCTTCAAGAAGATATATGATATGGTGTTTTTAATTTTCTTCATTGGTGGCATCATCCCAAATACACAGTCTGTTGTTATCAATACTGGAAACTTGGTCCCTATTCCTAAAAGATTGATGGGAGATCCATTGTGCAAACAGAGTATTCTGACCTCTGGAACAGAATGAAATTTCCTTGATAAAGACGAGAAGATTCAAAGTCTTTCTACCTCACTTGTGAAGAGCCTAAGCCACTCCATTTTGCCAAAAAAAAAAAAAAGACTCCATTTTAGAGTTCTGAGGAAAGAGTCTTTGGAAATCCCCTGACCTCACCCCCACCACCTGCGAGCCAATCAGATCCCAGATCAGGATCTCCTGACTTTACGTTCAGGACTTATGACCTGCCCAGGAAATTCGAATTCAGCCCGGGAAATGAAAACCAATCAGAACCCAACACCTAACCCTTCCACAGAAGGTAACCAATTAGACGTCTCCCAACCCGGATACTCCCGTTTTTCGAATTTTTCCGAGAGAGAATACCCTATATAAGCAATGTAACCCAGAGTTCGGGGCTCCTCTCCTTAGCCGCTGCGTCGGTAACGGTGGGAGCCCCAGCTCGAGCTTGGTAATAAAAACTCTCTTGCTTTTGCATCAGATATCAGCTCCCTGGTGGTCACTGGGAGATTTCGAGACTTAGGCATAACACTTGAATTTTTAACGTCAGTGCTTTATAGCACTGACATTAGGTTTCCCATGGGTATTGCACTCTGGAGCTAAGCTGCCTGGTTCAAATCAAGGCTTTTCCACTTACTAGCTGTATGACTCTGAATGCAATGCTTGCCCTCTCTGAGCGTCCTTTTTCTCATATGTGAAACCAGCATAATGGCAGCTCTTTTCTTAGGTTTTGATGGGTTTTAAATGGGATAATACATGTAAGTGGTTTGGCCCAAAGTCTAACACATAGTAACTTTTCAATGAACTTACCTACCGGCATTTTAAAAACAATTGAAATAGAGGCATCATTTTTTGAGAAATTACCATCCTCGGTGTTTTATGAAGGAGGACTTGGATTAGTTGTAAATGTATATTGCAAACTCTAGGGCAATAAATTTTAAAAGTCCAAAAAAAAAAGAAAAGGATAATTGGTGTGCTAAAGAGAGGAAAGAAAACAAAGTCAAGAATTCTGTAAAATTAAAACCATACCAGGGAGTCAAAGAAAGGAAGACCAAAAGAAACAAGAAGCAAACAAAGAACAAGGACAACAAATATGGTGAATATTAACCCAGGTATTTTATTAATCATTTTAAAGCAATGGTCTAGACAAAGGCATTGTACGTGTGTGCTCAGTTATGTCTGACTCTGCGACCCCATGAACTGTAGCCCACCAGGCTCCTCTGTCCGTGGAATTCCCCAGGCAAGAATACTGGAGTGGGTTGCTATTTCCTATTCCAGGGGATCTTCCTGACCCAGGAATTGAGCCCAAGAATTCTGTTTCTCCTGCACTGCAGGCTGGTTTTTTACCACTGTGCCACCTGGGAGGCCTATTAGACAAAAACCATCAGATTTTACAAACCAAGATCTGATTATATGTTATCTACCAAAAACCCACTTTAAGCACAAGATAGATTAAAACCAAAGAGAGAGAGAGAGAGCAGGCTAACACTAATTGAAAGAAAACTAGAGCAGCTGGATTAACTTCAGACAAAACCAACTTGAGAGAACACAGGAATTACTGGAGATAATGAGGTGCATCACACAATGATAAAAGGGGTCAGTTCTCCAGGTTGACATAAAAATCCCTAAAGAGTATGTGCTTAACACAGAGCATGAAAATACAAGTCGCAAAAACCAATAGAACTGTAAGGAAAGAAAAGTGAATCCACTATTGTTCAACACCCCTCTGACAACACACAGCCCAGCAGGAAGAATATCACTGGGGACGCAGTTGAACAGGACAGCACCATCAATTAACTGCGTCTGGTGCACATCTAGAGGTGACCTCACCAAACGGGAAGAGAACACACATGCTTCTCATTCTCTAAGATCACATTATAGGACATAAAACACACATAAAACAATGGGATGAAACTCAAATCAATAATTGACAGAAAGCTGGAAGACGCCCAAACACTTGGGGATAAAACAACACACTTCTTAATAACATGAGCTCAACCCACTCCTGTACTCTTGCCTGGAAAATCCCATGGACGCAGGAGCCTGGTAGGCTGCAGTCCATGGGTCGCTAACAGTCAGACATGACTGAGCGACTTCACTTTCCCTTTTCACTTTCATGCATTGGAGAAGGAAATGGCAACCCACTCCAGTGTTCTTGCCTGGAGAATCCCAGGGACGGCGGAGCCTGGTGGGCTGCCGTCTATGGGATCACACAGAGTCGGACATGACTGAAGTGACTTAGCAGCAGCAGCAGCAAGAAATCTCAAGAGAAATTTTTAAATACTTAGAACTAAATGAAAATAGTTTATAAAAATTTGTTGATGCAGCAAAAGCAGTGCTTGGAGCGAGTTCTATAGCACTGAAAGCATATATTAAGAAAAAATCTCAAATCAATAATCTAAGCATCCACCTTAGGAAACTAGAAAAATAAGAGCAGATAAAATCCAGGTAAGCAGAAAGAAATTACTGAAAGTAAAGCAGAAATCAGTAAAATTGCAAATAATAAATCAACAGGAAAAAATGTATGAAACAAAAAGCTGGGCTCATTGAAAAAAAATCAATAAAACTGATGATCTGCTAGCCAACTAAACTAAAAAGAGAGAAAACACAAATTTACAATATCAGAAATGAAACTGATGGCATGCATCACTGCTAACTTCATGGACATTAAAAAGATAATACAGATATAAAACAGATCACCAACAGGAACCTACTCTATAGCATAAGGAACTATACTCAATATTTTGTAATAACCTATAAGGGAAAAATCTGAAAAAGAATGTGTGTTTGTGTGTGTGTGTGAGAGAGAATCACTTTGCTGTGCAGTTGAAACTAACACAACATTGTAAATCAACTATACTCCAATTAAAAATAATAATAATAAAGGATTATGACAACTCTGTGCCATAAATCTGATAATCTAGACGAAACGGACCAATTCCTTAAAAGACACCATCTAGCAAAAGTTACGGAAAAAAAAAAAAAGACAGATTAATTGAATAGACCTATATCAATTAAGGAAATTGAATCAATAATTAATAACCATCCAAAACAGAAAGTGCCAAGCCCACTGTTGAGTTCTACCAAACACTTAAGGAATTACACCAAGTTCTTTACAATCTCTTCCCCAAAATGGACGCAGAGAGAATAAATACATTCTAACTCATTTTATACGGCTTCCCTGGTGGCTCAGACAGTAAAGAATCCGCCTGTAATACAGGAGACCCAGGTTCCATCCCTGGGTCAGGAAGATTCCCTGGAGGAGGGAATGACTACCCACTCCAGTATTCTTGCCTGGAGAACTCCATGGACAGAGGAGCCTGGTGGGCTATAGTCCATGGGGTCACAAAGAGCTGAACACAACTGAACCGACTGAGCATGCATGCAAGCAAGCAACTCACTCTGTGGGGCTTCCCTGATGGTTCAGAGAGTAAAGAATCTGCCTGCAATGCAGGAGACCCAGATTCGATCCCTGGTCTAGAAGATCCCCTGAAGAAGAAAATGGCTACCCACTCCAGTATTCTATGAGGCCAGCATTACCCTAATACTAATATCAGCCAAAGGGAGATATTACTTTCTAAGGAAGGAAAATCTCAGATGAATAGCCCTTATGAACATAAATGCAAAAATCCTCAGCAAAGTATTAGCAGTCAAACAAGCAACCACAATTATGAAACAGCCACAGGAAAAACCAACTACAGGCACACAAGAACACAAGAGAGGAAGGGGCAAAGGACCCCTGTCAGTGCCAGACCAGGACAAGATGCAGAAGCCAGTCATGAAGGTAAAAATACCTCTTTCATCACAGGCAGGGAAAACCATCTGCAACATCTCTCACTCATTCAAAAAAACTGAGAGAGAAGTAAGGCCGATATTTGTTTATTACCACCAGCTGAATGAGAAACCATCAGAAACAAGAGACCCTATCAGTAGTCACTAGAATAGGAGTGACACTGTACAGACTGAGACCCAGAGACCTAGAAACATCTCCTGCATTACCAGGGTGGGCTGAGAAGAAAGTCAGCGTCATAGAAACCAAATCTTACACCTTCAGGGTACACCAGTGGAGACAGTTAAGATAAAATCAACCAGTTGTGGGGGAAAAAAAAATGCACATTAGCATATAAGACCCAGCAATGCATAAAAGCATTATACACTGTGACCAACTGTAATTCCAGTGAGAATGGTGAAAGTGTGCAGCAAATCAAACGATAAAGTCCATGCAAAAAGCACAGAGCCTTATCCAAAAAAAGAAAAATATAGAAATGTTCTCAATGGAAAGAGTGATCAAGAATAAGAATTTTCCCAACTTCTAAACAATAACAACAACAATTTTAGAAGACAACACAGCAGTGCAAAATTCTGAGGACAGTGTGTTCACAAATTCCAGTTTTACAGCTCTCTCCAAACTGTCAAACCTAATGAAGGGAGAATATAGTTCCAGGCATGTAGGTGTTCAGACACTTTGCCTGTTATGCATGCATTCTCGTGATACTGCTTCCCTGGTTGGAGGACTAAATTCCCATACACCCTGCAGCAGGGCACCATTTGAATTGGAAAGACTTCTAAATTGTTAATTTTTTTAAAAAAGACACTTTATTGCTAAAAAAAACAAAATGCTACTCATCTGAGCTCTTGGCAAGGTACATTCTTTTTGCAATACTAACATCAAAGATCACTGATCACAGATCACCACAACAAATACAACAAAATAATAACAAATGTAATAAATAAAATAACAGTATACAAAATCACTGCAGATGGTGATTGCAGCCATGAAATTAAAAGCCACTTACTCCTTGGAAGAAAAGTTATGACCAACCTAGACAGCATGTTGAAAAGCAGAAACATTACTTTGCCAACAAAGGTCCATCTAGTCAAGGCTATGGTTTTTCCAGTGGTCATGTATGGATGCAAGAGTTGGACTGTGAAGAAAGCTGAGTGCCAAAGAATTGATGCTTTTGAACTGTGGTGTTGGAGAAGACTCTTGAGAGTCCCTTGGACTGCAAGGAGATCCAACCAGTCCATCCTAAAGGAGATCAGCCCTGGGTGTTCACTGGAAGGAATGATGCTAAAGCTGAAACTCCAGTACTTTGGCCACCTCATGCAAAGAGCTGACTCATTGGAAAAGACTCTGATGCTGGAAGGGATTGGGGGCAAGAGGAAAAGGGGACGACAAAGGATGAGATGGCTGGATGGCATCACCGACTTGATGCACATGAGTCTGGGTGAACTCCGGGAGTTGGTAATGGACAGGGAGGCCTGGCGTGCTGTGATTCATGGGGTCGCAAAGAGTCGGACACGACTGAGCGACTGAACTGAACTGAATATAACAAATATAATAACAATGATAAGGTCCAAAGTACTGAGAATTACCAAAATGTGCCACAGAGACAGAAGTGAGCAAGTGCTCTTTAAGAAATGGTGCCAGTGCACTTGCTAGAGGCAAAATTACCACGAAACTTCCATTTGTGAAAAACACAATAAAGCAAAATACAACACAACAAGGTCTGCTGTAAAGATTTAGATGATAGGAGATGCCTTGGCAGAAACTATGTAAGCCAGAATACAGTAGACCAACATCCTCAGAGCACTGAAAGGACAAAAATTATCAACCTAGAACTCTACTTCAAAGAGAACCTCTTTCAAAAGCAAAGGCAAAATTTAAGATCTTTTTTTTTCAGACACACAAAAGCTGAAATGATTCATCATCACCAGAACAACATTATAGGAAAAAGTAAAGAAAGCCCCCCAGGCAGAAGGGAAATGATACCAGATGGAAATCTGAATTTACAGAGAGAATGCAGACCACACTAAACTGTAAACATATGGGCAAATATGACAGTGTCGCTGATGCTTCAAAATTTCTATAAGAAACAACTGAACGCTTATAGCAAAAATTAATAATAGTGTACTGCACAGTTTATAATCTATCTAGAAGGATAATGTATACAACAGCACAAAGACTAGAAGAAAAAATGAAGGTGTGCAATTGTAAGGTTATGTCTTAGTCGATTTCCCTGCCATAACAAAGTACTACAGACTGAGGGCTTAAACAGCAGAAAGTCATGTGCTCACAGTTCTAAAGTCTGGAAGTCGGAGATCAGGGCCCTGGTCTTCAGGGTCAGAAGACCAGCCTTCTGGTGAAGGCTGTCTTTCCAGCGTGAAGGCCACCTTCTTGCTACATCCTGGAATGACCTTACTCGGTGTGTGCAGGTGGAGAGAGAGAGCACACACAGGCTCCCTGGGGTCTCTTCTCCCAAGGGCACTAACCATGATGGACCCACTCACATAACCTCATCTGACCCTAGTCACCTCCCATCATACTGGGGGTTATAGCTTCAATACGTGACTTTTGGGAGAACACAAGCATTCTATCATCCATATGAAAAACAAACTTTTTATGCTATTTAAAGTGGACTGCTAAGGGATGTATACCGTAAACCCTAAGCAAACATTATATAGAGGATCATTAGTAAAACTAATAAAACTGAAAAGGAGCCAGACCCTGTGGTCCTTGCCCTCCCTCCACCACGTCGTCTGCCCGCCTTTGGTCTATGGAAAATTTCAGCCAAAGTATAAGTTCAGTCAGAGAAGTGAGAAATGTAGAAACAGATATATAAAATTGACTTCATCAGAACTCAAATGTTTTGAGCTTCCAACTATTAAGAAAATGAAAAGACAACCCAATGACTAGGAGAAAATGTTTCCAAAACGCGTATCCTACAAAGAACTCATATCTGGAATATATAAGGAGTCCTAACAGCTCGGTGACAAGACAAACAGCTTACTGTTTGTTTTTTTTTAATTGACAAAATATTTTTTAGTATTTACTTATTTGGCTGCGCCAGGTCTTGGTTGCATCTTCATTGCAGCATGGGAACTCTTAGCTTCAGTACATGGGATCTAGTTCCACAACCAGGGATTAAACCCAGACCCCTTGCCCTGGGAGCATGGTGTCTTAGCCACTGGACCCTCAGGGAAGTCCTTAATCAGCAAAATATTTTAAGACATTTCCACACAGCATGGATAATATGAACAACAAATGAAAAGACTGAACATTATTAGCTTTCGAGGAAATATAAACTAAATAAGACATCCATACACACCAAGAAAAGACAAAACTAAAAGACTATACGTTGGCAGAAATGTGGGGGGCAACTGGAACTTGCTTACACTGCTGGTGGAAATGTGTAAAAAGGTAAAACCAACCTGGAAAACAGTTTGACAGTTTCTTTAAAAGCTGAATATGCATGTGTGTGTGTGTGTGTGTGTGTGTGTGTGTGTGTGCTAAGCCGCTTCAGTCATTTCCAACTCTGTGAGACCCTATGGACTGTAGCCCACCAGGCTCCTCTGTTCACAGGACTCCTAGGCAAAATACTGCAGTGGGTTGCCATGGGAATCTCCCCAACCCAGGGATTGAACCCAAGTCTCTTTTGTGTCCTGTATTAGCAGGCGGGTTCTTTACCACCCTCGCCACCTGGGAAGCCCCAAAAGTTGAACATACAAATTCCCTATGACCCAGTTACTCTATTGCTAAGTATTTAACCAAGAAATGAAATCATATGTCCAAACAAAGACTGGGACATCAGTGTTTATGGCAGCTTTATCTTTAGTTGCCAAAATCTGGAAGATAACCAATGTCCAATACCAGGTGAATCAGTAAATCATGGTATACCCATAAGATGGAATACTACTCAGCAATAAAAAAGGAACAAACTATTGACATCCACTTATGTAAAACTGGACAATACTGAAGCTAAGGATCCAATACTTTGGCAACTGATGAGAAGAACCAATTCATTGGAAAAGACCCTGATGCTGTGAAAGATTGAGGCAGGAGAAGGGGGACTACAGAGGATGAGATGGTTGGATGGCATCACCAACTTAATGGACGTGAGTCTGAGCAAACTCTGGGAGACAGTGAAAGACAGGGAAGCCTGGTGTGCTGCAGTCCATGGGATCTCCAAGAATCGGACACAACTTAGCGACTCAACAACAGCTATGGTGACTGAAAACAGATCAGTGACTACCTGAGAATGGATTACAAAGAGCCATCAGGAAACACTGGGTGATGAATATGCTTATTTTTTTGACTGTGGCAACGGTGCCATGGGTAAATACATATGTTAAAACTCAAATTATATACTTAAAGCAGGTGCAGTTTATTTTATAAAATTACACCTCAATAAAACTGGGGTAAATGAGCAGAAAGGATTTGGACTGCTCTACTGTATAACTCATCCAGGTGGGTGGTCCCCTGTAATTTACTGATATTTCCTTCATCGCATCAGGTCACCTGGTGAAATACAGGTGTTCCCTTGGGAAGATTGCTCCCTGTTCCAATCCATCCTCTATGATTTTCAATACAATTACTATTGAGCCTCAGGGGTAACAACAAAACCCCAAAAGACAGACTCTCCCACATGCTCACGGAGGTTCTCTTCTCTGTCTGAAAGGACCCTCCTCTGTGCTGGGTTTGAGATCCCTGGTGAGTCTGGGAACTCAGGACTCACAAGTCCTCCCTGGCCAAGGCAAGAGCCCCAAGACACTGAGGCAAGCCATGGATCTGGTGAAAAGATGTGGGACTTATGCCCACAGTCAGAGAGGAAGCAGATCCTTGCAGAGAGTAGAGCTGAAAAATGGAAGCTACCAGATAGAGCAGGAGAACATTCTGCTGAAGACACTGACCAGGGCAGAGAGCTGAGCCAGGTGCCCCACCTTGCCACACCATCAGCCACACACAGGGTCAGCACCACCCATCAGGCTCCCAGGGGACCAGACCTGCCAGTTAGCGGAGGAGACCAGAGCAGGAAGGGCTGCCTGCAGCAAGTTCTAGGCTGTTGCCTGCTGTTCAGGGAGAGCAAGGTTGTCTGCCTCAGGGGCTTGTGGCTCCCTCCAGGCATGGATTCTGCAGTAACCCTCTTTCGACTTTCACAAAACAGGGAGGTGGAAAGTCCCAACGGCCCTGTGGAGAAGTGACATTCGCTCAGTTCACCGAGGCTGACCCCGGCCATGTCTTCAGAGGAAGCATCGCCGGAGAAAGCCATTCCCATCCCTACAACACATGCCCCCCGCCCTGGGCACCCACGATGCACCAGGAGCGTCGAATTCAGAAAACACACCCTTGATCAGACAGGCCTCCAAGAGCTTGGGCTCTGACATGGCCTCGAGAACCACATTCTGCTGCTTCTGCAGGTGCGGAGCGTGAGAGCAGTGGCAGCCACTTGAGCACCCTGAGGAGGCCCCGTGGAGTGCAGTAGACACTGCGCAGAAGGTGGACGGGACAGACAGACCAGGCTCTAAGATCATGGGCAACATCACTGAGTCATCGAATTTGAACATCAGTTGTCTGAGGTAACCACGTGAGTATGGCCTAGGGGTGGGGCCAGGGAGAGAGAAGCGACGCTATAGGAAAGCAAAGCAAAGGACCAACTGACACCAAAAAAAAAAGAAACAAGAACAACCAGCCCCCAAAATACAGGAAAGATGACCCCAAAACCCCCAAAATCAGAAAGAAAAAAGAAAACCATCTTAAGCAGTGGTGACAGTATAAATCCCTGTGTCCACTTTGAAAAACAGCTGAGTATCACTTGCAACAGCTGAGCGCTGGGTACCTTCTGAGATCCAGGGATATCCCTGCAAGGCGGGGACAGGGGTGGTCCATGCAGAGTTACCCCAGGAGACACGCACTAGAGAGAGGTCCATGCCAGCATTGTTCTAACAGCAGGGGGAAAGTGAAAAGAACACAGAAGGGGAACGTGCCCATAAAGTCAGGTATTGTCTTTCTTGACCGAGGGCTGTCCACCACGTGGTTTCTGTGCAAGTGAACCACACCCTGGGAGTGTGTGTTGCCGGGAGGAAGCTCAGAAATAAAACAGTAAATAGGAACAGCAAAAGAAAAACATCCAAAGCTGAAACACATCTTGTTTACAGACATGAGGGCCCCTGGCATGACCGTGGCCAGGATCTACACATCGCTGTGCTGGGTGTCCACAGCCTCACCCCTGAGGTCGGCGCCCGCATTATACTGGTTGTTAAATATTTTGAGTATCACCCCTCAAAGAAACTATAAGTAACATGACTACAAAACTCAGTTCCTCCCATTTCAGGAAAGGCAGGAGAAGGGGCACAGAGCCCCCATGGTGAAGTTACTGGTCGTGTTCTGTTTCTCGTGCTTAGCGGAGACCACTCATTTTTCACTGAATTATTATTTTTCTCTACATGCAGTGCGCATGCACGTGCTCTCTTTTGTTTTGGGTGGATATGCATGGATCCACGCGTGTGTGATCATGTTCTTCTGACTCCAGGTTCCCCGTGGTTGCAGCCTCCCCAGCGGCCTTGCCAGGCTTGCTTTGTGGCGCTCGTGTCGCCCGGCCCACTCCACCCACAGAATGCAGGGCACTCTGTCACTGCAGACCAGACGAGTCCAGGTCCCAGAAAGCAAGTTCTCAGCCGGCCCAAGAAGGACCAGCTGCTGTGTTGCAGGCAGCCCCATGGAGGGTCCACATGGCCAGGAGCCCAGGCCTCCCTGCCAATAGCTGGCAGCAACTCGCCAGCCCATGAGAGTGGGGCATCTCCCCCAGACCCACTGGACACAGGAAAGCCTTCATATGACTGCAGCGCCAGATGACCCCAGGCAGGCCCCCGACTCAGCCATCTCTAGCTTCTATCCACAGAAAACTGGTAAGAAAAAGGGGGCACCCCAATGGTGGGTAACCTGCCAGGCAGAGAACGAGAGCCTGACGTGGGCATGTGAAGGGGAGGTTACTACACGGAAACCCAAGATGTGGGGTGGGGGGGAGCTGCAAGGGCTTCAGAGCGGCTCCTAAGAACCTAGAGGGCTTTGAAGGAACTGTTGGCAGAGCCTGGTGACATCTGAGAAGGGCTGGGGGCAGGGGCCCTGGACGAAAAGGAGAACGACATTCTTGGAGACCAGAGGTCACATGGTGGCAGGTGGTCTCTCGACACCACCACCCACAGGACTCACTCACAGACTGAGTCATCTAGGTTAATTTTGAAGGGACACTGTTTTATTTTGTTTTTTCCTTTCTGATCACAATAAAATGCAACCATAGCCTCAACAGCTAAAGGAAGAACAGTGCAACATGGAGCCAGAAGAGTAGGATCTGAAAATCCCACTCAGATGAAACGGAGACTGGGACTGAGGAACAGCCTCTGAATAAAGTCACACGAAGAGGCCTGTCTAGAAAACATGAGACTGAGAGCTCGGCTAAGCATGCTCTGTGCTGCCCTCACAGAACTGCTCAGCCCTGGGCTGTCGGTCCAGGGTGACTCGGGGCTTCAAGGCACTGCCTCCCACAGTCCTGGTCGCCGCCTGGGGTGGAGAAGGCCTGTCCTGCAGAGGGTGGGGCGTGGTTTGTGTCCTTGAGAATCACGGGGCTGGTGCACTGGGATGACCCAGAGGGATGGGATGGAGAGGGAGGTGGGAGGGGGGTTCCGGGTGGGGAACACATGTACACCCGTGGCGGATTCATGTCAATGTATGGCAAAACCAATACAATATTGTAAAGTAAAAAAAAAAAAAAAAAAAAGAATCAACCTGCTGAGGCGGAGACCCACCGAGACTTGGAGAGAATTGCAAGGACTGTTCTGGTAGCTGGATGGGCACAGATAGAGGTGTGCAAACGCCCAGTAGCCTTTGAACCTCAGATGCCAGCAGACAGGAGAGCTGGAAACCATTCAGCTGCAAACACGGCTGCCTTTGCAGTACTGGCTGAGGTCTTGACTCAAGAACATCAGGCAGAGCCGCCCCCAGGCTCAGAGTGAGGCCCAGACGCCCACTGCTGTTTAAAGCTCCCCGGGAGGGGGTGGTCAGTGTGGTTTTCATGAAGTAACAGATCACTAATACAGTTCATAATAAAAGCTTTACAGAAGCAAGTCTACTGAGACACAGGGAGGCGAAGAAGGCACAGCAGAGTTCAAGGTGCTGGGGGCTGACACCACCAGTTATTCCATGTAAATGAGACCCGCTACACATTCTATCCTAATGTCCACTTGACACTCAAAATGCATACATCTTTTCAGAGCAAAGGGAAGTGACCCATCAGTTTTATGATTCTAAAGAAAGACATTTTAAAAACAATGGCTATGGAAAATTATATTGTGGGTGGCTTTCAAACAGAAACAGTAATTCCAGGAGAGGAAAAAAAAAAAGTGTAGGACAGACTACCCAACTGGGAAAAAAAATGAAAATATGATTCTTATTCATTACTTATTCTAAAGCATATCGTGATTATTAAAATGACCATGTTAGTGATGTCATTTCATTAATTCTAAACAAAGTGAAACCTTTTTTCAATCCATGCACATGGCTGCCCCAGAAGTGCCCTCCTCCCCGCTGGACTTCCTCTCCAGAATTCACTCAAGTGCCTACAGTCTCCCGTGGTCAACATCAAACACACAGGCTGTATTCTTCACTCACTTAACATTACACCTTGTGGGATTTTTTGTGCTGACCCACAGACTTTCCGTTTACCATCATTACAGATGTTTACTTTAAAGCATTTTTAAGTCCCTTCAAATTTCTTGCAAAATTTATAAATGTCTCCCTTTATGCACAAGTGTGCAAAGAAAACACAGGTTCTTTACCTGCCAGAAACCCCTTGGATATTCTCACTTGACAATTTATGTAACCATGTCCCTCCCTGGGTAGTAAGATTCTTCATTTTCTTCCCATCCCCTACCCTACTCCAGGAGGGCCTCTGGGCTTAAAGGGGTGCTGGGGCCTCAAGGCATCGAGGCTCAATCTCCACCCCCACCTCCTCTGCCTCTAGAGCAACTCCCCAGCGAGGCTCTCAGATTCTCCCACAGGAGCCCTGCCGCAGAAGCTGACAGTGCTGTGTCTGCATCCTGCCCCCGCTGCACCCACCCCTTCCACGGCTTCCAAAGAGAACCAGAGCCAAACCCCATCCAGTGTGGGCTTTTCAGATGACCCCCCCCCCCAAGACACCTCCCCAGCTCTGCCCTTGCCTCCGCCTCTGTCTTCCAGCCCCTTCCAAGGGGAGATGTGCAGGAGCAACACAGAGACGGGTGTGGGACAGACAGAGCCCAAGGACAGACAAGCGGCAGGACCCAAGGTCAAGGCTGGGAGCACCAGCGCTGGCTGGAGCAAGAACCCAGGACCCTGGAGAGGAACCTGGTCAGGGAGGGCGTGAAAACCAGCTCACTGGGCCAGGAAACCTGAACTGCCAAGTCCACTGCCCTAGGCTCCCAAGGAGGCGGGTGGGACCACTGGGGTGGACTGATGGGTGGGGTGGGGGACAGTGAATGTAGACACTGCTTTCAAGAAATTTGGCTCTGAAACAAGCGAGGGAACACAGATGGTAGGGGCACCAGGGACAGGCTTCCTCGGAGACTGGACGGGGTAGCCGTGACCCACCGGAACCAGTCATGTGCAGCAGAGGCTCCCACACCTCCTGCCCACCTCTGGGGAGCGAGGGGCCCAGGTGTGTGCGCATGTGTGTCTCCCAGCAGACCCGCCCCCATGCCTCACCGGGCCAGGTGAGTCACCCACCGCCCCCACCGCCCCGGGGCTCAGGCTACAACAAACACATAGCTGGAAGGGTCCTTAGAAATCATCTAATCAAATTACCCTGTTTTTCACAAGGAAGAGCCCAGCTTGAGAAGGAGCCAGGAGCCAAGCAGATGTCCTGCAGGGCAGGCGCCCCCTCCACAGACAGCTGCCCCCTCCCCACCCCCCCCACCCCCCCAGTATGAGCCGAAGTCCCCAGAGAACAGCCTTGCCAAGCCCCTGAGCCAGACGTGGTGCTACCTTGGAGCAGGAGCCCCCCAGTGACAATACTGAGCACTTACCTCCACCTGACTCTGCAGGGGAACTTCACACCTGCACGTTCCTAGGCTAAGAGGCTAAGTTCCTAGATTCACCCACTCCTTTTTCCCTAGAGGCACCACCGAGCAGAGTTGGGGGGTGGGGGCAGGTGTTGGCCAGAGGCTTCTGGATGAGGCCAACAGAGGACAGTCTACACCCTCCTAGAAGAATTCTGTGGGTCACATCATTTGCAAATATTTTCTCCTGGTCCCTAGATCATCTTTTTGTCTTGTTGATGGTTTCCTTTGCTGTGCAGAAACTTTTCATTTTAATTAGGTCCCATCGGTTTATTTTTGCTTTTATTTTTTTAATTTAAATTTATTTATTTTAATTGGAGGCTAATTACCTTATGCTTTTATTTCTTTTGGAGACAGACTCAAGAAAGTAAGCTCCCCGCACTCCCAGCCACCGGTTGAACAGGTCAACTTCCAAGTGGGAGTGGGAAGTCACTGTGAATATTTGGGAGCTGATTGGGCTCCTTGCGAGCCTCAAGATCATAAGACTTTGACCAGATAGCTCCAAATGCTGGCTTCCACCCCGTCCACTGGGACAGCCTCTCTGGGCAGCGGGGGACAGGGGTTTGTTCCCCGGTCTCCTCTCAGCCTCGCCCAGACACACCCAGGCTCACATCTGTGTTCCCTCAGCCCCTCCTGTCCCCTGCTCCCCAATTCTTTGTCCTCCAACTCTTGCTCATGGATGCAACTGCCGCTGGCCTGTCTTGCCCACTTTGGCCTCCCAGAAGCCTGGGCTCAGGGGACCATTTTGTTCCCTCTTGGACCTCCCCTCCCCTTAGACTCCGCAGGAGAGCTTCCCCTTCTGAGGCTCTGGCCTCCTGAGCTTAGTTTCCTTTGAGCCCCTCCTGCAAAGTCGGGACCAAGGTTCCTTCCTGCCCCCTCTTCTTCTCTGCGAGTCTTCATCTGAGGTCTTGCCCTCACCCAGCACTTCAAGCAGTTTCTATCTCAGGTCCAAATCTCTGCCCTGCAAGTCACCCACCTACCGCCCATCGCGTCACCCCAGTCTCTGTGGATCCCAAGCCGACGACGTCACAGCTCCTGTGTCTTCCCAGGACACAGACAGAACCCCCACTACAGAAGGGCCCCTCCATGGAGAAGTCATCCCTGCCCTCGGCGGGAGCTCACCCCTCCCCTGCACTGGCATCCAGGGGGCTGCTGAGCTCTGCCAGTCCCACCTCCCAAGTATGTTCCCACCCACTCACCCACTGTCTCCACCTCGACCATCCAAACCAAAGCACCTGTGACCCCACCACACACGTTCCTCTGAGCCAGAGAGCATCCTGAAGGCTCCCCTGACAAACCGCCCGCCCTGTCAGAGCTGCTACTCACAGCAGCTGGCAGCAGGGTCCCTACTCCAAATGCTGGAATCACTGAACCACGCGACCCCATCTGCCCTGCCTTGGACCCCGTACCCTGGACACATGGGCTGCATTTCTTATCACCCAAGGGCTGCCTTTCCCAGGCCACTTGCCCTCATGCCCCCTCTCCAGGCAGCGCAGCCAGACCAATTCTGTCCATATTCTAGTCTCATGTTCAGTGTAACCTCCTGGAGACATCTTCCTGGTGCCACTGTCCACCAGGCTCTCCATAGCCCCGTGGCTGGCATTGGGTCGCTCCTGAATTACCTGCTAAGTGGGTGTCTGCTCTCCTAAAGTGTGTGCTCCAGGAGAGCAGAGACCCAGGCTGCCTGGCCCCACGTGGTTGCCCAAGGACACGACAACTGTCTTCTGGGAGAGTGGACAAACCCTCAGCCCAGACCATCGTGTGGACAGAGCTGTGTCGGATTCTCTCTCGAAGTCTGAATCCTCAAGCTGGCTCTCTGCAGGCTCTAGGGAGGTGGCCGCCCGCCCCAGTACTCCCCAGTTGTCCGGCATCATTATTGTGTCTGCTTTCCTCTCCCAAGGGTCCTGGGTGCATCCTTAAGAGACATGATCCCCTGTGACCCAGTGAAACTGGTGCACACACAGCAGGACAGTGGTCCCTGGCCCTGGAGAGGTCACAACTGACCCCACCAGTGCCCACACAGCCTGGGAGTGGGGCCTGGCTGGCATGTCTCGTGGATTGGGAAATCAGCAGCTTGGAGCAGCAAGTTCCCAGACGTGGACACCCCTTATTTCTATGTATCCCACTGCCTTTTCCCTCTACCTCGGGCTTCAATTTCCAGAGAACCCCAACTAAAGCCAGGGTTACTTCCATGTGACCTTTGGGAGAGAATGAAAACAAGTGGAAGGGGGCCAGATTGGGCAGAGATCCCCATCAGGCTCAAAGACAGACCCAAGAGTCACAAAACTGGGGGTAGGGCCCGGTCGGGAGAGGACAAGCTCGGCCCCAAGCAGGGCTGGGCAATTCCTGGCCCCGCCTTCCTGCCAAGGATCCCACAGTCTACATTGGGTAAACGGTTATTTCAGCTGTTTGGTTAGAAAAAGCAACTGAAAGGTGGATGAACCAAACTCGCTTAGTCAGCAAATCTTATGCAAAGAGCAGTTCTCCACAAACATTCTGGCTCATCACCCGACCCACCCACGCGAACACAACCTCTCCTCTGGCCACAACACTGTCATCTCCAGATTCCACTGGCTGGTGGGCAGCAAGTTTCTCTGAAATCAAGTGATCTTCTTTCATCTCTTTTTCAATGGATCGTTTCTGAAGTCATCAGTCATTTCTTTTTCACTTAAAACAAGTTCATGCCAGCCTCCCACACCAGCAGGGCAGAGTTTGGGAGGCCTTTCCCTTGAGAGGGACCTCCTTCCTCGGGGCAGTATCACTGTCCAGCACAGCCTGGACCCAAGATGTCACCAGAGGAGCCTCCGAGAAAGGAGAGGAAGAAGGCGACGTGCCAGCCGGGCGAGCGGATGGCTCAGCCCAGGTCCTGGTATGTCCAGCCGGTCACTGCGGTCAGGCGAGACCAGCTCTGGGAGACTGACTGCAGCAGTGTGAGGCTGGCAGAGACTGTCCCCTCATGCCAGACGCTGGAGGAGGGGCCAGCACATTTCTGCCAAGAGGACCGAGAATTCAGGACAGGGGTCCTGGTCCTCGGCACACAAGCTGGAGATTTGGGGCCTGTGAGGCCGACGGGAGCAACATAGAGAAAGCCAGGCAGAGACAGACCCACTCAGACAGACTGCAAGGACTCAGCAGAAAAAAAGAAAACAAAGCCTGATGCATTGGGGCCTCCATGGGCACGGGGTACCCGTCACACCGGATAGAAGGATCAGTCGAGGAACACAGGGAAGAGAATCGAGCAAGGAAGAACCAACGGAGAAGCCAGAGGGAGCGAGATGGGGGATGAGATGGTAGGGACAGGTGGGGGACATGGGGGGCAGCGGAGGGGGGGGCGGTCAGGAAACCTCGTGTGCAACTGGCCTGAATCTTCCTTCTTATTTGCAAGCAGCTCGCTGTCCACCCAGAGAGCCCCACCCCAGCCCTTCTGAGGCACAGGACTTGCACTTTGGGGACCCCAGCAGAAGTTCAGGAGGCAGCTTTTTCTCTTTCTCAGTGAAGTTTGTGTTGGACTTGGCACTGCGGAATAAAACTGTACCCGCCTATCGCCCTTCTCACCCATATCACCGTGTCTCTCTGAGGTCAGTCTTCACCATGAACAACCCGCCACGTTTGGAGTTCCCCCCACCGCCCCCAACCCCCCAACCCCCGCCATCCCTCGACTCAGTCCTGGAGGAATTCTCTTGGTCTCTTAGCCTTGGACCTTCTCTCCCTGATGGAAGGAATGATCCTTCTAACAGCACGAGGTTGACTTGGTGACAGCATCCATTTTACATCTACCTGGGAAGCCAATGAGGGCAGCATGGCACTGGCCTCCAAGGTCTGGGTCCCAACCCAGAGCTGGGGGCTTGAGGGGAGCTTAAGGAAGCCCCTCCTCTAATCCCAGAATCAAGGGAGTGAGATCTGAGGCAGATAGCAGCAGACAGAGATTGACTCCTTAGGAGACACATGAAAACACTCCTGAGGGCACACAGCTAGCCAGTGGCAGCAACAGAACTAACATCCAAATCATGTTTCTGTACCACCTCCCCTCAGTGCTCCCCACTGCCCCCCTGTGCTCCCCATGCCCCATGCTTCCTGCCCCCAGCAGCCTGATGCTCCTTCCTCTCCAACCAGCAAGCCATCGGCCTGGTGCTCACCAACCACACGCAACACGTGTGAACAAGCATCCAGCACTTCCTGGAGCCTGGAGTCCACATCCATGCTCAAGAGCTCACTATCTAGTCAGAGAAACAAGACGCTGGCCAGGAGGGCTGACCGAGCACCTGGGGGCCTGCATGGCAGTGATGCGATTGGGGGCGGGGGGAGTGTCTGGGCCACCCTTCAGAATGGAGCAGCCAGACACCACACCTTCCTGAAGTGTGACGTGGGGATGGAGGGATGGGTGACGCAGGCTGTCCTCGAACAGACAGAGGCCAAAGGAGCAGGTGGGCCAGGAGAAGAGTCTGCACTGAGCTCAGAGTCAGGACCCCTCAGAGCAGGAGAACCTGCCTTTCAGGCCAGGAGCACCCATCCCTGAGCATGGGCACAAAGCTGGCAACCCAGACACACACACATATGACAGAGGCATGTGCCTCTGGCTGGGAGGGGCTGTGTTCTCCTTCTAAAAGGTCCCTCGCTCATCAGCTTGGGTCTGCAGGGGGAGCAGGGGAGGCAGTGGGTTTCCAGTGAAACCCCTGCCTGGGCGTGCCGGGTTAGGGAGCATGGTCAAAGGCCACTCTTACCGCTCTCAGAGGGATAGGGTGGAACTCCTGGGTCCACTGCAGGAGGGGCAAGACCCAGGTAGATCTCAGGACTGGGAGCCCCCCAAGCCAAACACAGCCCCTCTGGCTGAGTCTGCACATCCAGCTGGGCAGCTCACGCCTATTGTTCCACTCACTGTGGGGTGGACGGGCCTGACCCTGCCCGTCTGTCTGCAGACCCAGAACGCAGCCCAGGAGCCTGGGGGGCGAAGGGCAGGAGGCAGGCTGGCCTTCACTGTGGACGGGGAGGGAGGGGGGAGCCTGAACTTGCTGGTGTCAGTAGTGAGGATGCTGAGACCCCCTCCCCCAAGTCCCCTCTAGTCCAGCTTCCTCAAGCCCTAAAGGTCAAGGGCGGCTGAGAAAGGCCTTAATCAAGGTGTCTTCTCAAGTCTTCAGAGCCTCCCGGGCCCCTGAAGCCCCTGCCCACCCCTCTGCAGACTCCAGACACGTCCTTCTTCGTGGGGCCTCTGCCTTCTGTCCCTGCCACCCCATCTCCAGGGTCACCCCCAGGCCCCTTGGACCCCCACCACATGGGTTATGAAATTTTACATTTCCTCCAAGTTTTCCCAGGAGAACCAACTCACACAAAAGCGTTGGTGAGCAATGCAGACTTTACAAACCATTCCTCAGGGAACAGGATTGTGGTCCCATTTCTGCCCTTTCCTGACTGAGGCCTGGATGTCCACCTGGGACCTGGCCTTGGCTCCAAGTCCCCTCTCATGCCCTGGGCACTTGAGGGGCAGGGGGCAACATCAAACCCAGTGTCCCTCCAGCCTCCCTGGCTGCTCGATTCACAGCCAGGGATCCCCAGGTCCTCACTAGAGGCTGCACCAGCAAACCCCACTCAGTCCCGTGACCACAGACAGCACCTGTGGTCAGACATTACAAATAAGGCTTTGTGTTTTACACTCTATGCTTCAGTGTTTTAATTTTACTTCTGGTTCTACTAAGAAATACAGGCTTTGGCTTTCTGTTCAAAAGGCAAATCTCTCCCATGGGGTCTGAAGGTGGACCCTTGAGAGTCAGCAGTCAAACCATCACTCAGCAAGTACTAGTTAACTGAGGCACTCTAACTGACAGCAATTAACCCTTCCAGCTCCCACTCCACAGGTCTGCTGCAGAGAACAGGTGGTCCACACAGTGTGGCATCCCAGCTGACTGGACGGGACCCAAAAGGACCATGTGTTTCCTGGGGTTTCACTGATATTTACACACACACACACATCCCACCAAGGGGCTGGCATGGTCCAGGCTTCTGGACATGGTCCAAGGCCCCCTCACACAGAAAGATTCAGACAAAACACAACAGCATCTCGTCTCTTCAGACTCTCTGCAGGAACGTTGAAGGGTTCTCCTGAAATTGGCTACTGGGCAGATTGATTGTCATTCAGGCTAATGCTTTAATGAATGCTTTCCTTAGAAAGGTAAGAATCTCCCCCTTTGTTTTCAGACAGGGAGCAAGGTGGGCAAAATCCCCCAATTATCTCTCAATCTCAGCTTCAAAACACGGGAGCTTCACGACCACACAGTTCCTTTAAGATCATTATAACAGGGAGGGTGAAACACACGACCTTTAACACTGGCCTTTTCAGGTCACTCCGAGGACTGACCTTCCTCCCAATGGGTGTTGGGGTCCGGGGGAGGCTCTTGGGATCACAGAGGACTCCCAAATTGCATCACCCCTGCCCCACCCCATATCAGGCCAAGTAGAGATCCTTGTTAAGGTCAACTGTCAAACTCAGGGCTCCTCTGCTTCTAGAAAATGACTTTTTATACAGTTGTTAAAATGGAGGGATTTCCTTAGGTTACCAAAATATATCTCTTCTTAGAAATGCCTCAGTGATGGTCCAACATATGGGGAGTGGGGCAGAGGCCAGGACAAGTGACCTTGGGGTGGGGGTTGTCACATTTCAGATCTTGCTGGGGGCCTGCAGCCAGGTGTGTCTTTACAACCCCAGATCCCCTGGGAGCCCTCGAGGGCTCCCCCATTCTCACCAGGGACTCCTTTTCCCATCTGGGTCACTCTGGGCCTTGAGCAGAATGGTGATCTGATAACTTATTCTTAAAGGAAATCAATCCTGAATATTCATTGGAAGGACTGATGCTGAAGCTGAAACTCCAATACTTAGGCCACCTAGTGCAAAGAGCAGACTCATTGGAAAAGACCCTGATGCTGGGAAAGATTGAGGGCAGGAGGAGAAGGGGATGACAGAGGATGAGATGGTTGGATGGCATCACTGACTCAATGGCCATGAGCTTGAGCAAACTCTGGGAGATGGTGAAAGACAGGGAAGCCTAGCATGCTGCAGTCCATAGGGCTGCAAAGAGACACTGAGCCATGAAAAACAACCACAGCGAGTGAAATACTAAGCTGAGTAAAATTTAGAGAAAAAAAAGGTGGTGATATCTTGACTGAACATAAACATAAGCTTTATAAAGTAGACAAAGTATTTAAAATATGGTCCCTTCACTCAAGCAAATATTTGCAAGCATATCGTGTATATGTTGAATTATTTAACACATGGATGGAGGAGCCTGGTAGGCTGCAGTCCATGGGGTCGCTGAGTCAGACATGACTGAGGGACTTCACTTTCACTTTTCACTTTCATGCATTGGAGAAGGAAATGGCAACCCACTCCAGTGTTCTTGCCTGGAGAATCCCAGGGATGACGGAGCCCAATGGGCTGCTGTCTGTGGGGTCACACAGAGTCGGACATGACTGAAGCGACTTAGCAGCAGCAGCAGCAGCAGCAGCAGCAGGCCTTTACAAGTGTTAAATAATTTAAAAGTGGGATTTCCCTGATAGTTCAGTTGGTACAGAATCAGCCTGAAATGTAAGAGACCCCTGTTTGATTCCTGGGTCAAGAAGATCTCCTGGAGAAAGGAAAGGCCTACCCACTCCAGTATTCTGGCTTGGAGAATTCCATGGGTCACAAAGAGTCAGACGCGACTAAGCAACTTTCACTTCACTTCACTTCACTTCAGACCTTTACTGATGGGTATCTGCATCTTATGGCCCATGTGTAACTTCATCTGATCCCCATGAAATCCTCTAAGGACGAGTATACTGAGTGAGTCACCCCATTTCACCAACCAGGAAAGCGAGGTGAGATGACTGGGCCCTAGGTACCAAGGGGTGAGGACGGAGGTCTCAGGATGAGGCGGGGGCCCTGCCTGAGAAATGGGGCTTTCCCACCTCACCCCAAATCTGTTCTTAGACATTTACAAGAAAATGCATCCACTTTGGGATCAGCAAACACCTGGCAGCTGAGAGGACAAATTTAGGCCCTGAGGGGATCAATCGGAAGCTACGTGATGGACTCAAGAAAAGAAACAGCTCCTTTGAGCATAGGAAACTAGCTGGAAGGAGGAGGTACCAGCTAGAGAGAACAAACTTGAAATGAGGCCTAAACAGAGAGAAGGTGAGGCTGCAAGATACAATGAGTGTTTTGATGACACCGGAGCCCTTGGTCCAACTGGCCAACCATCACTCCCCAACGCTCCTGAATTATCTGATCCAAAAAAAAAATCCTTTTTTTTTTTTTGGCTTTAACAAGTTCGAGTAGGGTTTCTGTCACTTGCAACCAAGAGCCTTGACTTTTAAAGCTAGTGTTAACCACAAGTGGATACCTGTGAAGCGGTACATGATTATCCAGGGTTTTTAGTGTATGGTTAGATGTTCTGTAGAGGGAAAATGACTAATTATGTGATCATAGCATCTTGAAAATACTTTGTGATGGTTACTACACACAGCATCAACCATTATTATTAACAGAACTGCTGCTAGACACCAGGCATTGGTAAGGTGGGTAGTTAACATGCCCATGCCCAGCATGGCTGTACCAGCAAGGTGGAGAGGAACCTGAGGTGAGGATGCTTCAGGTCCGCAGAGGAGGAAGGGACTGAGCACGACAGGGAGCCACCCACTCTGTAGAAAAGACAGACATCACACAAGGGACAGTCTTGGTCGGGGATCCAAGGGGGCCTCATGAGGCAAGCCGGGGGGTGGGGAGTGGTTCTTGGGCATCACACCTGCCGGTTGCCTGCAGAAACCACCAGCAGCTTCTCCAGAGGTGCTGGTAAAGGCAGCCTGGGTGGAGGAGCCCCCTGCACAGTGGGCATCATCCAGCTGTCTGGGGCTTGCCACAATCGTGGCCATCTGCACCAAGCAGAGCTACCACATCCACGCCTCAGAGAGGGAAGACCAGTCCAAAAGCACCTGCCGCCTGTTGTTTCAGGGACATCAGATTCCATCGACGCTCAGGAGAGCTGGGGGGAGCCAGGTGGAGGAGCGCATGTTCCAATCCCTTATTCTACAGAACATGCGGTCCAGAGATGTTGTGTGTGTCCCAGTGTCCTGGGCGGGCAGCCACCACAGCACACCCCCAGGTGTGGTGAAGGCAGGGGTAGCCTGTCACAGGGTGAGGGATGGGATCCGAGACATCGTCCTCCTCAGACTTCCTGCGGCCCTTCCTTTGTAGACCATTTGTGCAATCTGCCACTCTATACGTGGGTCATATCACCCCAAAATCTTGGGACTCAGATCTTTATTTTGGTTGCACCTCAAGGTCTCAGCTCTGGGCATCTGTCTGGAAGGCTCAGAAACTCAATTTTGAGGCTAGCCCAGGCCACCCATCCCATCTGATCTATGCACGAGGCACCTCCCAGGCCCTGAAGTTAAACTTGAGGTCCTGGTTCCTCTTCCTGTCACCCAAAGGTCTCAAGGCTCCTGGACCCCAGTCCAGCTCTTTCTCTGCTCCACCAGGGTGACCTTCAGAGGCAGCTGACGTGATCTGAAAATAACTCCCCCAGTGTTAAAACTAGAGGAACCTAGTGTTTATGAGAAAAGCAAGCTCCAGACAAGTTCCTGATCCAAAGTCACGCAGCTGATCAATCACAGAGAGCCTGGACACACCCCCGACTCTCGACCTGGTGCCTCCTCCCCGGTCCCACTGCCCCCCTGAACCCCTGCTCTCAACCCCGGAAACCCCTCCCAGATCCCATTGCCAACACCACCCCGACTGCATTAACTATGTGCTACTCTGCCCAGAATCGTGTCCCAGAAATATCTGACTGTAAACCAAATTTCCATAATCCAGATACCCCTTTTTGACTTCTTTGATGAAATGTTGAATCTACAGTTAGCAGGTGATTTGGTTGAATTTAATCTGATAGAAATCAACTGACAAATTACAGTAATGTCCAAAATCATGTAAGACTACTGATGTGGGCAGGTCAGGAGCATTAGCTCCATGTTGGTTTTTTTCTCATTATCAGAAAATATGAAAGTTTCATGGAATAAGGTTATTTTTCCCACAATGTTTTCAAAGAGTAATTCTTTCAACTAATATTAGCATGCCAGGCTCCAAAGGTAAAGAATAATCAAAATAGTTTAAAACATCTCTGCCCTCAAACAATCATGTGCTCAAACATTTTAATAGGAATCATTTATTTTCATTTTTTTTCTTGTTTTTCATAAATCAATTTAAGTTAAGGGTTTGTTGAAGTGTTTTTTCATGGGCTTGCAAGGCACCATGAAAAGTACAAACTGCACAGCCTTTATCTTATTCTAACTTAATTGGGGAGAAACAGGTCTGCAGAAACTCACAAAAACAACTGCCAGTGAGATGTACGATCAAGTGACAAAAGTTAACAGTCTCAAAATGAATCCTGAAAATAATTCAGAAGAGAAATGAGGGCAAGTTTGGAATAACAGTCTTGTCCAGGGAAGAGAGGGGCATCCAGCAGGGGGAAGGAACCACAGGGAACACCGCCCAGACAAAGCTGGCTTATTGTGTAGGAGGGATGCCCAGCCCCAACTCCCGGCCAGAGCATGAGAAACGCCTGCACCCTTGCAAGTCAGACTGAGACCCTGTCCATTTCGTAAATGAAGGTTCAAAAACATCCAAGCAGATGCTCAAGACAAGCGGTGCTTCCTCTGGACCCAGCATAGAGTGGATGCAGCAAAGAGACCAGAGGCCTGTGCCAAATGCCAGCCAAGAAGTCCCTCCCCTGGGGGAAGCCCTGAGCAAACACACATCACACTTGGGAACGAGAACTGCAGGTGAACTACAGCACTCGGGGCACGGAGCTCCCTGGGGAGGCACCAGTGGACAGGAAAACCTTCAAGATGAAGGGTGGGGAGGCCAGGCTGGAGGATCTGTGGGGTCTGAGGCTGGGCTGGGGACCCTGGGGATGCAGGAGGAGGACAGGGAACAGGGCTGCGGAAAGGCCGCAGAGCTGCTGGCAGGGATGCCAGGCTGTTGCTGTTGTCACATTCCAGCTGCTTTGTGCAGAGTCGGTTACAGGCAGGAGGCACAGCCCCGCTGAGAAGTGCGGGGAGCCAAGGGCCATCCGTGCTTGTGGACCCTCCCCTCCTCTGCCCTCCATCCAGCCGGGCATGGGGGGGATGGGACGAACATCCATGTCAAGTCCATACCCTGGACAGCTGCTGCCACCAGGCCCAGCACCTCCTGAAGAAGGTGCTCCCAAGAGATAGGCTCAGGGGTGCCCTCAGGGCAGGGACCCCCCTCCTCCCAGGCTTTCCCCTCCCTGCCTTCTTGAGCTCCCCTTGAGAATAGACTTCCACCCACGGCTGCCCCCGCCAGCCCTCCGTGTCTCAGGACTCGGCAACACTGAACTCGGGGCTAGAAAACTTCAAAGCCCAAAGGGGGACGAGACATCAGTTGCCCTTGGCCCAACATCCCCTCTGCCCCGCCCAGAGGATGCCAGCAGCACCTGCCCACTTGGGCTGCTAGAACCGGCTCCCTCCAACTGCCTGGGTTCCAACTCCCCCTCCTTACCCACCCCCCTCCCATTCACAGCTTCCCAGTAACTGCCACTGACTCAGAACTGCCTTCCCTCCCAGCCCCTCCCCATACTGGCCAGACCCTCAGCTTCTCCAGCATCTTGGCTTTGCCTCGTGGGCTCCTCTGGGCTCCAGCCCAGAATCAGCCCTCTTTCCAGGAGTTTCTCCAGGCTGCCCAGCACTGGGCAACAGCCTCCATCAGAGACTCAGGATTTTGAGGACGCACTTAACTACTTAGCCAAAAGCTCAGGGTCACACAAAACTACTTATTCAAAAGGACAATGCTACAGAGCATTGTTCTGGCTGGGGAACCCCTGTCAAGGCTGATCTGGGGTCTAGTCTAGGGCCTGCCAGCCCTTCTGCCTCAAACACCACCAGCTGTGACGTCCTGACTCCATGTCCAGGGACCGATCATTTCACATTCTGCACAGTCAGGATGGGGGCAATAACACAGCCAACTTCTGCCCAGGACACCCACCCTCTCCCAGCTGGGCCCACTGGGTCCAGAAGCCCTGCCCATCTCTGTGTCCTCGCCCTCCACCAGCAGCTGGACACCAGCTACACTCTCCTCCCCTTTCAACCACACTGCTAGAAAATTCTGCTCAGTTTGTTCTCTGAGTTCCTCACCTCCCTGCCAACCAGTGTCTAATCCACACGATCAGACTCCCTGCCCCCAATGTGGTCAACACCATCTTGTGTTCAAGACACCAGGGACATTCTCATCCCTAGGACCGCAAGTTCTGTCAAGCGCCCTATTTTAAAACTCTGTTTGAGTCCTCATGCGCCACAAGACGGGTACAGACGTGATGAGAGACATGGCCCCTTCAGGATGTCGCAGTCCTTAGGGGGACACACACAGAGGGGACCGCCAGGAGGAAGTCCCAAAAGACAGAAAATGGGAGAAGCAAACCCGTGGCTGCACTGCTCATGGGCCTACCTCTCATAAGACAGAGCCAGGGTCACAGCTGGGCCCTGAAAGGCCCCTGGCCTCTACCATGTTGTTCTCTCTCCGCAGACAGGCTTCCTATAGCCCCTGGGCCCTGGCTGCCCCTGCGTCTGAAAGCTGAGACTGGAGACTCTCTTATACGTCTTGACTCTAACATTGGTCACCCAAGGTCAAGGCTCCTCCTGGACCCAGTTAGGCGTGGCAGGGGTTGTGGCAGGGGGGGAGCATGTTGGCCACACCTGGGGAAGGCCAGGGAGAGCAGGGCCTGGAGGTAGGGACCCAAGGCCCCCGTCAGATGAGGCGACGGGCAGGGCCTGCCCGGAGCAGGTGCTGAAGGGAGCTCATCACTCACATGACCAACTCCATCTCCTAACAGACTTGACCTCCCCTCACCCCGGAGCCCCGTCTTGCTCTTGAGTCTCCTTTGTCACCAGGCACTTATGAGCATCTCTGCTGGGAGTGAGGGGAAGGTGGGTGTGGCCCAGGGACTCACCCCCCTCCCCACCAACCTCACCCCCTGCCAACCACCCGCCCTAAGCCTGAGCTGATCTGGGCGCTGTTGTGGTGCCCAGGACAGAGGCACCCTACAGCACAGGGTGCAGCCACTCCAGCAGCTGATGAGCCACCCCCTGGTTTCCCTGGAGATCCTCACCCCCACGGACACCCCCCCATAGCCGCACTTCCCAGCATGGCAGGTGCACTGCTTATGGGATCTGCTGGCCCGTCACCTGCCCTCAGTGCCTGCAGCCCCCACGGCAATGCAAGCTCCTGCAGGGTGCAGTTGCCTTCTGAGTCCTAGGGTGGAGCCTCCCTGCTCCTCCTCGCCACCGCCCGCCCCCCAGCCTGGGTGGGTCCCCACAGGAAACCCAGCCTGCCTGAATCCCTGCCCCCTCCACATACACACAGGTAATACTCGTACATGTGATCTTCCAGGTGCCCTCTGCAGCATGCTGTGACAGGTGTGCACCTCTATCCGGCCCTGAGCCTGGGGGCCAGTGCATGCTCACAGTGGGTGGGGTGAGGACAAGGCGGGGAAGGAAAGTGAGGGGAGTGCGGGGCACCTCGCACAGACCGGTGAGGATAGTGGGCCAAGGATCAAGGAATAAGGATAGAGGGGTCTCCCCTCTGGAACCACCCTGGTGCCTCTCTGCCCAGCTTTTTGGGACCTAAGTCCATCCCCAGCTTCCTCTTCTGCGACCTCCTTCAGAGATGATCTCTGGGCTGTGTGTTGAGAGCTGGAGGTCCCTGTGACCCACACCTGGGCTTCCAGGGTCAGATGAGGCGCAGACATCCCTGGAAAGCCCACCAGGCCTGGCCCCCATTTTCTCATCAGCTTCTCCTGGAAGAACTTCCTTAACAAGTCCTTGCATCCAAATCTCTTGGGGTCTGCTTCTGGGGACCCCACACAAGACGATTCCCAGCATGAAAAGTAGGGACTTCCCTGGCACTCCAGTGGTTCAATCCCTGTCAGGAAACTAATATCCCTCATGCCCCAAAATCAAAAAAAAGAGAAAGAGGAACTGCTAGCCCAACCTCAGCCTGCAGAGAATAGCATGCATCTTCCTATAGCCCAGCCAGCCTCCACTGAGAGACCCGGTTTCCCCCAGATTGAATGAATTCCCAGGCATGCACTGTAAACCAGGATCTCCATGGGGGAAAAAAAAAGTCCTGATGTTAACATTTGCTGGCTTCCATGACATAAACACTCCCATGACCGCCAGTCTCAACCCCTGACCCGATGTCATGACCAGGGGCTGGAAGGAGGCATGGAAAGCCAGCTCCAGCCCCTTCCCTCCCAGCCTCACCCCTGGGTTTGCTATGTTACTGTGATGCAGCCACACTGCCGTGGTCAGAGCCTCCTCTCATGGACGGCCATGCAGCCCCAGCTCAGAGAGGGGAGGGGAGGTGGTGTGGAGGCCAGGGGACCCCGCTGTCTTTCTGAACACTTCTCGGCACCATGTGCCCTCCCTTTTAGAAGTGATGATTAAATCATTCACCCTGCTGGACACAGGGATACGGTGACCTAGAAAAACTAGCTTCCACCCCGCCCTGGAGCCCAGACTCAGCGCCTGGTCCCAACTGCCAGCCACTCGGCCATGGAGCTGCTGGCCACCTGGGGAAGCTCTCCAGGCAAGAAATGGGCAGGTGCAAGGGCCCTGAGGCAGGAGTGACCTTGCTTGGCCCTTGGAGTTTAAGGCACAGAAGCACAGCCAGTGAGGGTGGCCCAGGGCCTGCTGTGGACAATGGACATCAGAGAGGGGAGCAGAGATCAGCTGAGGCAGGAGCACAGCCGGGACAGGGGCGGGGTGACCGCAGATGCAGAGGGAACCACAGCAGGCTTGTGAGGAGCAGTGACGTCGGTGGATTTACGTCGTTACAAGGTTCCTGCAGCCCCTGGGGAAGGAGACACTCAGACCAGCCTCCTGCAAAAGGAAGAAGACACAAGTGAAAGACAGTAATGATGTGAACCAGGGTGAAGGCGGTGTACATGGAGGGACACAGGGGAGGATTCGACAGGACTTGATCCCTGATGGACAGATGGACGGGAGCATGACAGGATGGGGGACAAAGGAGGCTCCACGTGTCTGTCACGAGGGGACGAAGCCCAGTCTCCTCGCCTGAGCCAAGGAAGAAAACACATGGAATGAGTTTGGGGGGAGGAGCAGGCACTCCATTTGCACGGGCTGAAGTGGGATGACCATCAGACTTCCAAGGGGAGATGCCAGGCAGCTCATGAAGTACAGGCACCTGGAACTTGGGGTCATCCACATGCAGGCAGGATTTAAACCAGGGGCTGGACTTCTTAATCACGACCTGGAAAGGGCTAAGCCTGGAGACTCAGCACCACTGACAAAGCAGACAAGGCCGAAGGTGCAGGGACCCAAAGGAGGCCAAGGAGAAGCCACAAGAAAAGAAAGGAAATGGGGAAGAGTGTGGTCACAAAAAGCAAGGTACAATCTCAGAACTTTGTTGAGTGTTGCTGGGTCTCATGGGGATACAGACATGCCCGGTGAGTGTGCAGCACAGAGGCCTCACTGATCTGAACCAGGGCCAACCTGGTGGCCAGCAGGTGCAGGGGCCAGAAGGAAGGGGCTGGAAGAAGGAAGGGCTGAAGCCTGAGTTCCTTCTCAGAATGTTTCAAGAGAAAGAGAGGAGGTAACTGCAGGAAGGCAAATGCTTGAGACGGTGGGAGGGAGTGACCCTGGGCAGATGCGGGGAACTAGCCTCTGGTGGGAACAGAGATGCCCCCGGAGAGAAAACAGCAGACACAGTGATGGGTGAACATGGGCTTGCACACGTGGCTGAGAGAAGATGAGGCTTCTGTTCTCTTGACTTACGTGCAGGCCACTGTACCATTTCTGGATGAACCAAACTAGCCTCCAGCCATCACTGGTGTCAAGACAAAAGCTCACCTGGACTGGCTTTTCCATTTCATAAGCCTTGGTGACAAAGGAGCAGGCCTGGTTTGGTAGACCTGTCAGATGAAAATGTCCTTTTTTTTTTCAAGTGTTAGTCATTCAGTCATGTCTGACTCTTTGTGACCCCAGGGACTGTAGTCCACCAGGCTCCTCTGTCCATGGCATTCTCCAGGAGAGAATACTGGAGTGGGTAGCCACTTCTCCACGGGATCTCCCCGCCTAGGAATCAAACCCAGGTCTCCTGCACTACAGGCAGATTCTTTACCATCTAAGCCAAAGGGGGACACAGTAGGGCCTCTTTGATATCATGTTAGCATATGCGGCTTTTGTGACCCAACAGGGACAGAGTGTGTTGCTGGTTCTTCATGCTGGTGTGTATTTCAAAACTGATCAAGAGCATTTAACAAATCCCACTAGACTGGAAGAAACCTAAAAAGTGTGTAGGAGAGGAAAAGGAAATTCTGGATGCCAGAAAGGCAGATGGAGGCCCAGGAAGGATGGATCAGCAGAGAGCAGGGCGAGGTGGAGCAGAGGTGTCCTAGAGCACCTGACTCCCAACAATGCAAGAATGTAACAGACAGAACAGATCCAGAAATGAGGCTAATTACAGGGCCACAGAGCTTTCACGAAGCAGTGAGACCCCTCCATCCTCTCCACCACTCAACACCCCAAACAACTGCCCCTCACCTGTACCAGCCAGGGTCCTGAGCCTTGTTCTTCGGCAAGGTAAATCAAGATGTCTGGCCTAGGCTGGATACTGAAGGAGGGATTGCAATTCTGAGAACAGGGGGATTTTCTGAAAATTTACACACTGAATGATGAGCCCCCACCACTAAGCTATTAGAATGCAAGGGCCCAAGCTCCAGCTTAGACCCTCTGGGCAGAAGTGTGCAGGAAACTTCAGAGAATCGGACCACAGACGCTCAGTTATTGGAATCCACTGGCCACATCCACAGGCACAGGGCTTTCAACATGCTCTGAAGTTCAAAGGGTGGCTGGAAATTTTGAAGGGAAAATAGAGTGGAAGACACTAAAACAAACATACAAAGACTTAAGAATTAGCGAATGTCACAACATTCTCATTAATATCCTCAGAGAGGCAAGGAAAGCTAGTCCCCAATGAGCAAGGGCAGGATGATTTTGTATTTTTATCTGGTTATAGATGCAGACATCCGAACAATAACCAAGGGGAGATAGCAACAGGAAGTGAAGAGTTTGAGAGCCGACTTTTAAAAATCAATGACTCAACATCACTAGTCACCAGAGAAATGGAAATCAAAACCACAGTGAGAGTACACCCACTAGGACAGCTATAATCCAAAAGGCAAACAGCAGGTACAGTTGAGGATGTAGAGAAAGGACTTTGCTACATTAGTGCTAAGAAGGCAAAAGGATGGAGTTGAGACTTCCCTGGTGATCCAGTGATTAAGATTGTGAGCTCCCAATGCAAGGGGCCAGGGTTTGATCCCTGGCCAGGGAACTAGATCCCACATAACACATGGAACAGCCAAATAAATAAAAGAGAAGACATTTTCTTAATTCTAAGAGAAAAATATTTCTCATATGGAATTCTATATCCAGCCAAGGTAGCTATTAAGCATGGTGGGGAGGCATTTTCAGATGTGCAACATTCTCACAAAATTCACTTCCAATGTATGAGCTTCTTTTCTACAAAATAGAGGGAATAAGTCAAGAAAGAAAAACTGGTAGCAACCAGAAAACAGGGAATTCCACACATAAGAAAGGTGATACCATACTATCCAGCAACCATGCTCCCTGGCATTTACCCAAAGGAACTGAAAACTCAAAGTCCACACAAAAACCTGTACAAGGATGTTTGCAGCTGCTTTGTTGAAAACTTAGAAGCTAAAATGTTCTTCAATAGGTATATGGATAGACTATGGAACATCCAGACAAGGGAATATCATTCAGAGCTAAAAAGACATGAGTTATCAAGTCATGAAAAGATATGGAGGAATCTTAAATGCATATGACTAAGTGAAAGGAGCCAATCTGAAAAGGCTACAGAATTGTGTGAGTCCAACTACATGACATTCTGGAAAAGGCAAAAAAAAAAAAAAAATGGCATCTGTGAAAACACCAGTGGTTGTCAGGGACTTGGGGAAAAGAAAGATGGACAGGACCAGTGGGGGGTTTAGGGCAATGAAACTATTATGCATAATTAATGATGGGTACATGTCATTGTATGTCTGTCCAAACCCACAGCATGGTTTATCATGACATAAACCATGACCTTTGGTGATACGATTGGTCCATGTTCACTGACTGTAAAACACATCACTCTGCTAGGGGTGTTAATAATACAGGAGGACAGGCATGTGTGGGAACAGGAGTGATGGAAAATCTCTGGGCTTTCTGCTCAGTATTGCTGTGAACCCAAAAGTGCTCTTTAAAACAGTCTTATTTGGGGAGTCTTATTATAAGATGGAGGAGGAATAGGACGGGGAGACCACTTTCTCCCCCACAAATTCATCAAAAGAACATTTGAACACTGAGTAAATTTCACAAAACAACTTCTGAATGCCAGCAGAAGACATCAGGCACCCAGAAAAGCAGCCCATTGTCTTTGAAAGGAGGTAGGAAAAAATATAAAAGATAAAAAGAGAGACAAAAAGGTAGGGACAGAGATCTGTCCCAGGAAGGAATTCTTAAAAAAGAGAGAAGTTTCCAAACACCAGGATACACTCCCACTGGCGAGTCTGTGGCAAGCCTTGGAACCTCAGAGGGCAACATAACCGGGAGGAAAAATAAATAATTAAAACCCACACATTACGTGCCCAACGGTAACTCCCAGCAGAGAAGCAGCGCAGACACCTGCATCCATCACTAGCAAGCGGGGGCTGGGCAGGGAGGTGAGGGCTGCATTGCTTGGAGTAAGGACCAGGCCTGAATGCCCCGAGGGCAATCTGAGGAAACTAACTTGAGATAGTAAACCAGACTGTGGGATAGCTACCACTCGAAAAGCCCTAACCTAAGACACCGCCAGGCCTGCTCACAGATCAAAGGACTGACTAGAGCTAGTCAGCTGAGGACCAGCCCATCCCCCGCCAGAGACAGGCAGGCAAGGGCAGCCAGAGCTGGAAAGGGGCAATCGTAGCCCCAGAGAGGCATCCTCTACCAAACTGCAACCAGACTTCGTTGCTAGCCAAGACTTCTTGGGATTCTGGACGGTCAACATCCGCCTGAGAAGGTGCGCCTGTTGTACACCCAAAAAACCAAGCAGCAGGGACGGGGGAGGCGATAAGTCGCAGCGACCGCGCTCGCCAAACACCTGGTCACCTGAGCTGCTCGGACCTGGGAAGGGCACAAAACGCAGGCCCAACCGAGTCTGCACCTCTGAGGACTACCTGAGTGCCTGAACCTGAGCAGCTTAGACCTGGGAGGTGCATACAACCCAGGGCCAGCCTCGGACGGTTCTCGGCAGAGCAACCTAGAGCCTAACCAGTGTAGACAGGGAAATCACACACTGGGCAAACCCAGTGTGGCCGAGACACTGGGAAGACATGCCAGTGTTATTTGTTTGCAGCGTCCCTCCCTCCCCACAGCACGACTGAATAAGTGAGCCTTAAAAAGTGACCACCACCACCCCCGTGTGTCAGGGCGGAAATTAGACACTGAAGAGACCAGCAAACAGAAGAAGCGAAAACAGAGGGAACCGCCTTGGAAGTGACAGGTGCAATAGATTAAAACCCTATAGTTAGCAACGACTACATAGGAAGGGGCCTATAGATCTTGAGAAGTATAAACCAGATCAAGGAACTATCTGAAAGTGAAGTATAGATGGAGAAGTCTTGAGCCTAATGTAAGAAAGAATAAGACTGAAAACCAGAGGCAGTAGGCTTAAGTCCAAATCCTGAGAACACCAGAGAACTCCTGACTCCAGGGAACATTAATCGATAGAAGCTCATCAATGCCTCCATACCTACACTGAAACCAAGCACCACCCAAGGGCCAACAAGTTCCAGAGCAAGACATACCATGCAAATTCTCCAGCAACACAGGAACATAGCCCTAAGCTTCAATATACAGGCTGCCCAAAGTCACTCCAAACCCACTGACATCCCATAACCCATTACTGGACACTTCATTGCACTCCAGAGAGAGAAATCCAGCTCCACCCACCAGAACACCGACACAAGCTTCCCTAACCAGGAAACCTTGAAGAGCCACCCGTCCAACCCCACCCACAACAAGGAAACTCCACAGTAAAGAGAACTCCACAAACTGCCAGAATGAGGAAAGGCCACCCCAAACACAGCAATATAAACAAGATGAAGAGGCAGAGAAATACCCAGCAGGTAAAGGAACAGGATAAATGCCCACCAAACCAAACAAAAGAGGAAGTGATAGGGAATCTACCTGATGAAGAATTCCAAATAATCATAGTAAAAATGATCCAAAATCTTGAAAACAAAATGGAGTTACAGATAAATAGCCTGGAGACAAGGATTGAGAAGATGCAAGAAAGGTTTAACAAGGATCTAGAAGAAATAAAAAAGAGTCAATATATAATGAATAATGCAATAATGAGATCAAAAACACTCTGGAGGGAACCAACAGTAGAATAACAAAGGCAGAAGATAGGATTAGTGAGGTAGAATATAGAATGGTAGAAATAAATGAATCCGAGAGGAAAAAAGAAAAATGAATTAAAAGAAATGAGGACAACCTCAGAGACCTCTGGGACAATGTTAAATACCCCAACTTTCGAATCACAGGAGTCCCTTAGAAGACCCAGAAGAAGAAGACAAAAAGAAAGACCATGAGAAAATACTTGAGGAGATGATAGTTGAAAACTTCCCTAAAATGGAGAAGGAAATAATCACCCAAATCCAAGAAACCCAGAGAGTCCCAAACAGGATAAACCCAAGGCAAAACACCCCAAGACACACATTAATCAAATTAACAAAGATCAAACACAAAGAACAAATATTAAAAGCACCAAGGGAAAAACAACAAATAACACACAAGGGGATTCCCATAAGGATAACAGCTGATCTTTCAATAGCAACTCTTGAGGCCAGGAGGGAATGGCAGGACATACTTAAAGTGATGAAAGAAAGTAACCTACAGCACAGATTACTGTATCCAGCAAGGATCTCATTCAAATATGAAGGAGAAATCAAAAGCTTTACAGACAAGCAAAAGCTGAGAGAATTCAGCACCACCAAACCACCTCTCAAACAAATGCCAAAGGATCTTCTCTAGACAGGAAGCACAGAAAGGGTGTATAAACTCAAGTCCAAAACAACAAAGTAAATGGCAACGGGATCATACTTATCAATAATTACCTTAAATGTAAATGGGTTGAATGCCCCAACCAAAAGACAAAGACTGGCTGGATACAAAATCAAGACCCCTATATATGTTGTCTACAAGAGACCCACCTTGAAACAAGGGACTCATACAGACTTTCAGTCTGTATGAAGGGCTGGAAAAAGATATTCCATACAAATAGAGACCAAAAGAAAGCAGGAGTAGCAATACTCATATCAGACAAACTAGACTTTAAAACAAAGGCTGTGAAAAGAGACAAAGAAGGACACTACATAATGATCAATGATCAATCCAAGAAGATGATATAACAATTATAAATATATATGCACCCAACATTGGAGCACCGCAATATGTAAGACAAATGCTAACAAATATGAAAGGGGAAATTAACAATAACACAATAATAGTGGGAGACTTTAATAGCCCACTCACACCTATGGGTAGATCAGCTAAACAGAAAATTAACAAGGAAACACAAACTTTAAATGACACAATAGACTAGTTAGACCTAATTGATATCTATAGGACATTTCACCCCAAAACAATGAATTTCATCTTTTTCTCAAGCGCGCACGGAACCTTCCCCAGGATAGATCGCATCCTAGGCCATAAATCTAGCCTTGGTAAATTCAAAAAAATTGAAATCATTCCAAGTATCTTTTCTGACCACAATGCAGTAAGATTAGATCTCAATTACAGGAGAAAAACTATTAAAAATTCCAACATATGGAGGCTGAACAAAACACTGCTGAATAACCAACAAATCACAGAACAAATCAAAAAAGAAATCAAAATATGCATAGAAATGAATGAAAATGAAAACACAACAACCCAAAACCTGTGGGACACTGTAAAAGCAGTGCTAAGGGGAAGGATCATAGCAGTACAGGCATACCTCAAGAAACAAGCAAAAAGTCAAATAAATAACCTAATTCTACACCTAAAGCAACTAGAAAAGGAAGAAATGAAGAATGCCAGGGTTAGTAGAAGGAAAGTAATCTTAAAAATTAGGGCAGAAAAAAAAATAAATAAAAATTAGGGCAGAAATAAATGCAAAAACAAACAAACAAACAAACAAAAGAGACCATAGCAAAAATCAACAAAGCCAAAAGCTGGTTCTTTGAGAGGATAAATAAAGTTGACAAACCATTAGCCAGACTCATCAAAAAACAAAGGGAGAAAAATCAAATCAACAAAATTAGAAATGAAAATGGAGAGATCACAACAGACAACACAGAAATACAAAGGATCATAAGAGACTATCAGCAATTATATGCCAATAAAATGGACAACTTGGAAGAAATGGACAATTTCTTAGAAAAGTACAACTTTCCAAAACTGAATCAGGAAGAAATAGAAAATCTTAACAGACCCATTACAAGCAAGGAAATTGAAACTGTAATCAGAAATCTTCTAGCAAACAAAAGCCCAGGTCCAGACAGCTTCACAGCTGAATTCTACCAAAAATTTAGAGAAGAGCTAACACCTATCCTCCTCAAACTCTTCCAGAAAATTGCAGAGGAAGGTAAACTTCCAAACTCATTCTATGAGGCCACCATCACCCTAATACCAAAACCAGACAAAGATGCCACAAAAAAAGAAAACTACAGGCCAATATCACTGATGAACATAGATGCAAAAATCCTTAACAAAATTCTAGCAATCAGAATCCAACAACACATTAAAAAGATCATACATCATGACCAAGTGGGCTTTATCCCAGGGATGGAAGGATTCTTCAATATCCACAAATAAATGTAATACACCACATTATTAACAAATTGAAAAATAAAAGACATATGATTATCTCAATAGATGCAGAGAAAGCCTTTGACAAAATTCAACATCCATTTATGATTTTAAAAAAAACCTCTCCAGAAAGCAGGAATAGAAGGAACATACCTCAATATAATAAAAGCTATATATGACAAACCCATGGCAAACACTATCCTCAATGGTGAAAAATTGAAAGCATTTCCCCTAAAGTCAGGATCAAGACAAGGGTGCCCACTCTCACCACTACTATTCAACATAATTTTGGAAGTTTTGGCCACAGCAATCAGAGAAGAAAAAGAAATAAAAGGAATCCAAATTGGAAAAGAAGTAAAACTCTGTTTGCAGATGACATGATCCTCTACATAGAAAACCCTAAAGACTCCACCAGAAAATTACTAGAGCTAATCAGTGAATATAGTAAAGTTGCAAGATATGAAATCAACACACAGAAATCCCTTGCATTCCTATATACTAATAATGAGAAAACAGAAAAAGAAATGAAGGAAGCAATTCCATTCACCATTGCAACAAAAAGAATAAAATATTCAGGAGTATATCTACCTAAAGAAACAAAAGACCTATATATAGAAAACTATAAAACACTGGTGAAAGATATCAAAGAGGACACTAATAGATGGAGAAATATGCCATGTTCATGAATCTGAAGAATCAACATAGTGAAAATGAGTATACTTCCCAAAGAAATCTATAGATTCAATGCAATCCCTATCAAGCTACCAATGGTATTTTTCACAGAGCTAGAACAAACAATTTCACAATTTGTATGGATATACAAAAAACCTCAAATAGCCAAAGCAATCTTGAGAAAGAAGAATGGAACTAGAGGAATCAACCTGCCTGACTTCAGGCTCTACTACAAAGCCACAGTCATCAAGACAGTATGGTACGGGCACAAAGACAGAAATGTAGATCAATGGAACAAAATAGAAAGCCCAGAGATAAATCCACACACCTATGGACACCTTATCTTTGACAAAGGAGGCAAGAATATACAATGGAAAAAAGACAATCTCTTTAACAAGTGGTGCTGGGAAAACTGGTTAACCACTTGTAAAAGAATGAAACTACAACACTTTCTAACAGCATACACAAAAATAAACTCAAAATGGATTAAAGATCTAAATGTAAGACCAGAAACTATAAAACTCCTAGAGGAGAACACAGGCAAAACACTCCCCGACATAAATCACAGCAGGACCCTCTATGACCCACCTCCCAGGATATTGGAAATAAAAGCAAAAACAAACAAATGGGACCTAATAAAAATTAAAAGCTTCTGCACAACAAAGGAAACTATAAACAAGGTGAAAAGACAGCCTTCAGAATGGAAGAAAATAATAGCATATGAAGCAACTGACAAAGAATTAATCTCAAAAACATACAAGCAACTCCTTCAGCTCCAGTCCAGAAAAATAAATGACCCAATCAAAAAATGGGCCAAAGAACTAAATAGACATTTCTCCAAAGAAGACATACAGATGGCTAACAAACACATGAAAAGATGCTCAACATCACTCATTACCAGAGAAATGCAAATCAAAACCACAATGAGGTACCATTTCATGACAGTCAGAATGGCTGCTATCCAAAAGTCTACAAGCAATAAATGCTGGAGAGGGTGTGGAGAAAAGGGAACCCTCTTACACTGTTGATGGGAATGCAAACTAGTACAGCCACTATGGAGAACAGTGTGGAGATTCCTTAAAAAAATTGGAAATAGAACTGCCATATGACCCAGCAATCCCACTGCTGGGCATACACACCGAGGAAACCAGAATTGAAAAAGACACACGTACCCCAGTGTTCATCGCAGCACTGTTTATAACAGCCAGGACATGGAAGCAACCTAGATGTCCATCAGCAGACGAATGGATAAGAAAGCTGTGGTACATATACAAAATGGAGAATTGCTGCTAAGTCACTTCAGTCGTGGCCGACTCTGTGTGATCCCATAGACGGCAGCCCACCAGGCGAGCATCCCTGGGATTCTCTAGGCAAGAACACTGGAGTGGGTTGCCATTTTCTTCTCCAACGCATGAAAGTGAAAAGTGAAAGGAAAGTCGCTCAGTCATGTCCCACTCTTCGCGACCCCATGGACTGCAGCCTACCAGGCTCCTCTGTCCATGGGATTTTCCAGGCAAGAGTACCGGAGTGGGGTGCCATCGCCTTCTCCGCAATGGAGAACTACTCAGCCATTAAAAAAAGAATACATTTGAATCAGTTCTATTGAGGCGGATGAAACTGGAGCCTATTATACAGAGTGGAGTAAGCCAGAAAGAAGAACACCAATACAGTATACTAACGCATATATATGGAATTTAGAAAGATGGTAACAATAACCCTGTATGCGAGACAGCAAAAGAAACACAGATGTATAGAACAGTCTTTTGGACTCTGTGGGAGAGGGCGAGGGTGGGATGATTTGGGAGAATGGCATTGAAACATGTATAATATTATAGGTGAAATGAATTGCCAGTCCAGGTTTGATGCATGATACAGGACGCTCGGGGCTGGTGCACTGGGATAACCCAGAGGGATGGTATGGGGAGGGAGGTGGGAGGGAGCTTCAGGATGGGGAACACATGTATACCCATGGTGGATTCATGTCAATGTATGGCAAAACCAATACAATATTGTAAAGTAATTAGCCTCCAATTTAAATAAGTAAATTTATATTTTTAAAATGCTAAAAAATTAGTTAAATAATCTTATTTTTTAAACTAATTCATTTCGGTCTTAATACTGCTTCTTGCAATATTTCCTAAAGAAAATATAATAATTAAGAAAAAGCATGTGTGTTTAAATGATGAAATGTTATGTCATAATTGAATTTTGCTTTTTTTCAAATCTTATGTAATAAAATAGGGGGGAGGACCAAAAAGAGGTGATAATATATAATACTGGGATGAGAAAATTTCTACCAAAAGGACAGCCACACCCTATAACAGGCTGAGGAAGCAGCCCATCAAGAGGGAAGCAGACGATGGGGGTGAGGATGCTAACATGTCTGAGTGTGTTCAGAGGTGATTTTTCAGATGGGGCGGGGGTAAAGAACATACTGTTGAGTTAGTGATAAGAGCATAGAAAACCAGAACAAAGAAGATTGCTCACCCAGAGGAATGGAAAAGTGATTATTGTTAGGTAAAAGACGACCAGGACACCAAAAGAGTGTCTGACAGGCTTTTTAATGGCATAGCGCTGCCGGGCGGGGTTCCCAGACCCGAGCGAGGCAGGTCGAGGAAGTCCGCGCCCAACCGTGTTGGCGGTGGTTTATATACGTTCGTTGTGAGGGATGGTCTGGTTAGTAGATGGGGGTTCGGATAGGTTGTTAGGTCGAGGTGTTGCAGGCTGATAGGTCCTTTACGCGGCTGGGGTGGGGATTGTTTTAGCTGGCGAACTGTGCTGTCATTGGCCCTCGGGATCTGGGAGGATCCTTCTGTTAGTGACTTTCCCCGCTGGCAGGAGAGAGGACGGGTGGCCCATCATGGCCCTGGGGTCCGGCCTTACAATTATAATATGGTAAGAAGCTCAATCATAAAAAGAATTTACCTAGTCATAGTAAGCATAAATACTGATCTGAACTAAATTTCAATAAAACTCTGAGGGATTTTTGAGAGGACATGAAAAATGAATGTGAAAAGATACATGCACCCCCATGCTCACTGCAGCACCACCTACAACCACCAAGGCATGGAAACAGCCTAAGTGCCCACTGATGGATGAACGGATAAAGACGGTAAGTATATACACCACAGCCATAAAAAAGACTGTGTGATCTTGCCATTTGTGACAAAATGGATGGACCTTAAAGGCATTATGCCAAGTGAAATAAGTCAGAGAAAGACAAATATTGCATGTTATCACTTATATGTGGAATCTATAAAACAAACAACCCAAGTTCATAGATACAGAACAGATTGGTGGTTACCAGAGGTAAGGAATTCAGGGGTGGAGAAAATGAGTGAAAAGAGTCAAAAGGTACAAATTTCCAGTTATGAAATAAATAAGTCCTGGCATTGTAAGGTACAGCATGGTGACTATAGTAAACAATACTGTATTTTTGAAGCTGTTGAGAGAATAGATCTTAAAAGTTCTCGTTTTGTATTAACTGTATGTGGTGATGGATGCTAACTGGACTTATTGTGGTGGTCATTTCACAATAAGTAAGAATTTTGAATCACTGCATTGTACACCTGAAACTAGAAAAATGTCAATTATACCTCAACTTTAAAAAATGACTGTGAGGGTGCAGGGGAGGGATAAATTAGGAGTTTGGGATTAGCAGATACACCCTACTACAGATAAAACAGATAAATATAAATGCCAAGGACCTCCTGTATTGCACAGGGAGCTTTATTCAATATCTTATAATAAACTATAGGGCTGCCCAGGTGGCATTAGTGGTAAAGAACCCACATGCCAGTGCAGCAGATGCCAGCAATGCGGGTTCAATCGCTGGGTTGGGAAGATGTCTTGGAGAAGGAAATGGCAACCCACTCCAGTATTCTTGCCTGGAGAATCCCATGGACAGAGGAGCCTGGCAGGCTATGGTCCATAGGGTCGCAAAGAGTCAAACACGACTGGAGTGGCTTAGCACTAGCACAATAAACTATAATGGAAAAAAATAGGAAAATACACACGTAAAACAGAGTCACTTTGCTGTACATGGCTCAGATGGTAAAGAATCCACCTGCAATGCAGGAGACCCGGGTTCAATTTCTGGGTTGGGAAGATCCCCAGGAGAAGGGCACGGCGACCCACTCCAATACTCTTGCCTGGAGAATCCCCATGGACAGAGGAGCCTGGAGGGCTACAGTTCATGGAGTCACGAAGGGTCGGACATGACTGAGTGACTAAGCACAGAAACTAACACAATATTTGAAGTCAGTTGTACTCCAGTACAAATACATTTTTAAGAAGTGAACTGAGAGGTGAGGTTTGGGGTGCAGGGATAAAGCAGGGGTGTTACAAAGCCTGCCCATCAACTCTAATGGGGACCTCCTAGATCTGGCCTGAATTGAACGATCAAGCAGCAGGAATGGAAACATAATTATAGGAATAAGATTTCTCTTAATTTTAATAAGAACTAAGAAAATAGTGTTTGGGGAAACACTATTTAACCCACACATGATATCATACTGGATTAGAGTGGAACCCAGATCCAGTGAGACCTTGTATACAAAGAGACAGAAAAGGACAGACACAGGGAACAGACAAGTGAAGACAGAGGCAGAGACGGTGGTGATGATGAGCAAACACCGGGAGCACCGGAAGCTGCAAGAGGCCAGGCAGTTTCTCCCTAGAGCTTCGGGCGGGAGCTGTGGCCCCACCAACACCTCCAGCCAGAACTGGGAGAGAATGAGTATCTGCTCCTCTAAGCTTCCTAGTCGCTTGCTACTACATCTACAGGAAATTGATATGCCATCACACACATTTTTCCTTCTTTTTATTATCAACCTATTTGCATCTGTATTTAAAGTTTTCTTGTAAGCAGCAAAAAGGTCAGTCTTTTTTTATCCTGAAATTCTTGCCTTTTCATTGGAAAGTTTAGGCCATTTACATTTAATTATAAAACGGCTTGGATTTAAGGCAGCCATTTTGCTATTTGTTTTCCATCTGGTTCATCATTTGTTTCTCTTCTTTCTTTGAGCTTACTTGAAGTTTAGGGTTTTGGGTTTGTTTTGTTTGTTTTTGTTTTGCGATTTCAATCTTCTTTCCCTACTAGCGTTTTAGGTATCCCACTGTTTATTATTTTTCAGTGGTTCTCTAGGCTGCATTGTACAAAATGGTAGTCACTAGCCACCTGTGACTATTAAATTTAAATTTTAAGCTAATTAGAATTAAGTGAGATTAAACTCAGTTCTTCAGAACAATACCCACATTCCAAGCATTCAATCCACATTTCTGTCACTGAAGAAAATGCTGTTGGTAACTTAACACAATGTATATGCATCACGACTACACTGCTTTATACACTGGAACTCTGGAGGGTGGTTCCTTCACCCAACACTATCCTTTGCAACAGCTTCACATATTTCATCTGCATATATTATAAACTCACAATACACTGCAAGGAGATCCAATCAGTCAATCCTAAAGGAAATCAACCCTGAATATTCATTGGAAGGATTGATGCTCAGGCTCCAGTACTTTGGCCACCTGATGCAAAGAGCAGACTCATTGGAAAAGACCTCAATACTGGGAAAGATTGAGGACAGGAGGAAAAGGGGGCAGCAGAGGATGAGATGGTTAGACAGCATCACCAACTCAATGGATCTGAATTTGAGCAAACTTTGGAAGACAGTGGAAGACAGAAGAGCCTGGCATGCTGCAGTCCATGGGATTGCAGAGTCAAATACAATGTGACTTTTCAAGATATCAAATTATAAGTTGGTGATTTTTTTCTGTATTCCAGCACTTCCACTGTGCTGTTTTGCTGCCTTTTAACCTCCATTATCTCTGATGAAAAGCCAATCTTTTCTATACATGTGTTTCCATGTGTTATTTTCTATACATAAGGTCTCTTTTCTTTGGCTACTTTTATGATTCTCTCTTTATTTTGAGGCTTCAGCAGTTTGATCGTGTGTGCCCATGTGCATTTTTCTGTGTCTTCATCCTGCATCTCATTGGAGAAGGAAATGGCACCCCACTCCAGTGTTCTTGCCTGGAGAATCCCAGGGATGGGGGAGCCTGGTGGGCTGCTGTCTCTGGGGTCGCACAGAGTCAGACATGACTGAAGCGACTTAGCAGCAGCAGTAGCAGCATCCTGCATGTGACTCACTGGGTTTCTTGGATTTATTAGTGAATATCTTTGATCAAATCTCAGAAATTTGAGGCCACTATTTCAAATATTGTTTCTGCCTTGTTTTTTTCCATTTTTTTCTAGGACTCTAATTACACTTATTTTAGATGAGATAATATTCATCAACAGGCCTCTGGGAATCTGCTCATTTCACCTCAATTGCTTCCTCCTACCCCACCTTGTAGATGAAATCATTTCTATACATCTGCTTTGTAAGTCTTGTTCTTTCATGTTCAACCTGCTGTTAAGTACATCCAATGAATTTTTTATGTTATTGCACTTTTCTGTTTTCGTATTTCCATTTGCTTCCCTTCAACAGTTTCAATTTCTCTGCTAAGATTCTCCATCAGTTCATTTATCATGCCTACATCTTATTTGAAATCTTTGAGCATATTTGTAACATCACACAATGCACAGGACATGCCCCAAGACAACAAATTATCCAGCCTCAAAGGTCGATAGCGCAGAGGCTGGCAAATCCTGCATTATAGGAAGTTAGGCCTCCACTTTTGCTTTGAATGGCTATATTTTTTATAAAATTTATCATTGCATTATTTAATGAATCCTCTCAGACTATATATCAGACTAATCAAACAGAGCCCCAACCTGGGGGAGAGGACCTCAAATTGGTCCTACCTCTTTTCTACAATTTCACTGAAGTTTCCAATGGAATGGTGTTCAGTTCAGTTCAATTCAGTCACTCAGTGGTATCCAACTCTTTGCGACCCCATGAATCGCAGCACGCCAGGCCTCCCTAGCCGTCACCAACTCCCAGAGTTCACTCAGACTCACGTCCATCGAATCGGTGATGCCATCCAGCCATCTCATCCTCTGTGGTCCCCTTCTCCTCCTGCCCCCAATCCCTCCCAACATCAGAGTCTTTTCCAATGAGTCAACTCTTTGCATGAGGTAAAGTACTGGAGCTTCAGCTTTATTTTTTTTTTTTTTTAATTTTAAAATCTTTAATTCTTAAGCTTTAGCATCATTCCTTCCAAAGAACACCCAGGGCTGATCTCCTTTAGAACGGACTGGTTGGATCTCCTTGCAGTCGAAGGGACTTTCAAGAGTCTTCTCCAACACCACAATTCAAAAGCATCAATGCTTCGGCGTTCAGCTGTCTTCACTGTCCAACTCTCATATCCATACATGACCAGTGGAAGAACCATCAGTTCAGTTCAGTCGCTCAGTCATGTCCGACTCTTTGCGACCCCATGAATCGCAGCACGCCAGGCCTCCCTGGCCATCACCAACTCCCGGAGTTCACTCAGACTCACATCCATCGAATCGGTGATGCCATCCAGCCATCTCATCCTCTGTCGTCCCCTTCTCCTGCTGCCCTCAATCCCTCCCAACATCAGAGTCTTATCCAATGAGTCAGCTCTTCACGTGAGGAGGCCGAAGTACTGGAGCTTCAGCTTTAGCATCATTCCTTCCAAAGAAATCCCAGGGCTGATCTCCTTCAGAATGGACTGGTTGGATGTCCTTGCAGTCCAAGGGACTCTCAAGAGTCTTCTCCAACACCACAGTTCAAAAGCATTAATTCTTCGGAATGGTGTTAAAATGTGCAAAACTGGCATTAATAAAGTGCCACATTAATCAATTAAACATATATCCATACAAAGACATTAGACACACCCTTTCACTACATCCTAACCATTTGTTCTTAGAAAGGAAGTTCACAGGAAGACAAATTAAGAATGGAAAAGTTCTGTCTGCAGCAGTGAAGATCACACAAGATTACATATTATATCAACCTGCTGTGATGTTACAGTTACCTGGACTCGCCTCATGGTTTCTATTTTCAGATTCATAATCAATCTTTGACATCAGAAATTGTTCATATATACAACCCAATGACTTGAAATCACTTAAAAAAACCTTTAACTTTACTAGCAGTTATATATAAATATTAAACATTTTATTCTAGTTTATTCTATGCATAGATCACATAATCAAATTTTTCTAATAATTGCTGTTGAGGTGTGGGTAAGTCATTGTGGCTTATGCATCATTTAACATGAACTTTATGCTCACTAGAACAGCCTGTCTTATGACCTGTCAAACATGCACTGTCATCTGCTTAAACCACTGAAGACAAGAATGTGTTTAAAATCAAAATGGAGTAGCTCTGGTTCAGGAAAATGGAGCTGGGTGGCCACTGTGGATGTGGTTCCAGACACGTTTCTGGATCATTGAGAAACCTGAACTTTCTGAATTGTGTCAGACTCAAGGACACCACCAGCCTTTCTCAAAACAGTAGCTGCCAGTCGCTGCCAGTTTCAACCTTCTGGTCTAAAGGTCTCCCCTTATAACTACGCAACCATTTTAGACCCTGACCAATCTGGCTTAGCAAACACCTTACTTCTTACCTTATGCCTCAGCTGGTAAAGAATCTGCCTGCAATGCGGGAGACTTGGGTTCAGTCCCTGGGTTGGGAAGATACCCTGGAGAAGGGAAAGGTTACCCACTCCAGTATTCTGGGCTGGAGAATTCCATGGACTGCGTAGTCTATGGGGTCACAAAGAGTTAGACATGACTGAGCAACTTTCACTTTTACTTTTCACTTTCACTTACTTCTTACCAAATCCAGTTATCATTCTTGACACAACCTATGTAATTGTGTGGGTTTTGTGTATGGATGTGAGAGTTGGACTATAAAAAAAGCTGAGTGACAAAGAATTGATGCTTTTGAACTACGGTGTTGGAGAAGACTCTTGAGAGTCCCATGGACTCCAAGGAGATCCAACCAGTCCATCCTAAAGGAGATCAGTCCTGGGTGTCTCATTGGCAGGACTGATGTTGAAGCTGAAACTCCAATACTTTGGCTACCTGATGAGAAGAGCTGACTCATTTGAAAATACCCTGATGCTGGGAAAGATTGAGGGCAGGAGGAGAAGGGGATGACAGAGGATGAGATGGTTGGATGGCATCACCAACTCGATGGACATGGGTTTGGGTGAACTCTGGGAGTTGGTGATGGACAGGGAGGCCTGGTGTGCTGTGGTTCATGGGGTCACAAAGAGTCAGACACGACTGAGCAACTAAACTGAACTGAACTGTCATTATTAGCTGCCCTCAGTTTGCAGCCCAGAGGAATACAATTCAAGTGCCCAGGACTGTGTGGCATTAAACAGCCCAATTTGCTGTGTTAACAGGGATTCCTATTAGATATATTTACCTATTAATTATAACATCCCATGCCACTTTGATCAAAATTAAAGAACGTGTGTTACAGCAGGGTTCTTAAAAGCTATGTCAAAATTTTCACATATTGCAGAAGCCCTATAAGATGATGGACGTTATGTGAGAAATTAGGAGAAAACGGGGATCTTTCATGGATCTGAGGTGTGGAGAGAAGGCGCTGGGTCTGGAAGTGCCTGGCTCCTCTCTGCACTACTTTGCAGATTAAAAATTGGATGCAGTGTGCAATTCTGTGTTCTTTTAGCAAATATAAACAGTACATGACAATTGTTGTTGTTGACAATTAGGTACCTGCTTTCAGTGTTTTACTAAGTGTAGAACTTGTTGAAAATAATGTCGAGATGGAAGGTGTAATAGTTTGAGGTGGGGGTCGAGAGTGTGCGGCGGTATGTACACTGGCGTTTATGACCAGCAGGAAGGTGAAGGAGTGCGCAGGTGTAACACCCAGGGGTGAAGGAAAGTTACAGGGCTCAAAATAGCCTGGAGTTAAAACTCCCCTCCAGGTCCTCCCCACCATTCTATGCAAAACAAAGAACTCTCACCTGAAGGAAAAAAAAAATGGACATTAAGGTTGATTGCCCAGCTCCCAGCTGGTCCCAACCTCTGGCCTATCTCCAGAATTCCTTGCCCCAGCCGTTTAAGAGGTAACTACTCCGAACAGCCTTGGAGAACAGGCCCCCTTAAGACTGTAGATTTCTACATATAAGCCTATATATACTTACTCTTTTCTTGGGTTAGTGAAGCAGCTCACTGATTTGACTGATGCCCCTTCTCGCCTCGTTAAAGGTGATCTGTTCCTGTAAAGTGCCTGTCTCCTATTTCCGAACCTCGCTTTCTCTTACTCCCTTACCCTACACGGGGAACTCAAGCTCTCAACGCTGGCATCCCACCCCTTTAGCCGGCTTTGCGTTCCTACTGCCTACTGCCGGAGATGAAACTCACGAAGTTCCAAGGAAGGCAATGGCAGCTCTGGCCGATGGCGTCACCACCGCGGCCAGGGTGGCACTGTTTGTAGCTTCGCGACGGCCTCGGGCAGCAGTATTTACGGTAAGGGGGCCTGGCTAGGAGGCAGAACTTACGATAACGGGCGTGGTGGGGTGGGGGACTCGCCGGCGGTGGTATTTACGTTAGGAGCGCCGGGCCGGAAACAGTAAATACGGTAACGGGGTAAGGGTAGGTGGCGGTACTTACGGTAACCGGGGCCGGGCTCCCGGCAGCCGGTCAGGCCAGAGGTCCTCTTTGTCAGGTGATCTCCGGCCAAAGAGGTAGCCAGCCCCTGAACCAGCGGCAAAGGCGGAATGGCCGTGGGGGGCGGTGAGGGGCCGGGGCCCCGACTCACCTGTGCGCCCCAGCCTGCGGGCCACAGCGCCGTGCCGGGTCCTCGCGCAGTGCCCTCCCGCCCCTCGGCGGGGGCTCGGGCATAAGCCTCGAGGCCCGCGCCCCGCGCCCAGATGGGGCTGTGCCACAGCCTCCGGCCGCTGCTCTTCGGGGACCCGGAGCCGCCCGCGGAGGGCGCACGGTCCGACCTGAACCCGATGCCGGACTTGGACCTGGCCCCGGCCCTGACTCCGGCGCAGGAGAGGCGGCGGCGCACGGACCGCCAGCGCGCGGAGGAGCGCGAGGCCAGGCGGGTCAGCAGGAGCATCGACCGCAGACTCCGCGAGCAGAGGCGCGACCTGCGGCGGACGCACCGGCTGCTGCTGCTCGGTGGGTGCTGGTCGCTGGGCTGGGGGCGCACGGGGGGCGCGGAGAGCAGGGCGCAAGCGGCGCAAGGGAGGCGCGGGAAACCGGGCGCTGGGCGGCGCACACGCGGTGAAGGGCGCACGCGGGCCGGGTGGATTCGGTCTCGGGTCCCGAGCAACTCTGACTAGGTAGCGTCCACCTGAGTGGGCCGCGAACGAGCTGCCCGGTGACTCTGCTCTTTTCCACACCTTGTCCTCCGGCCCGTGGCTCACGTGTTACGGACTGAGGGGCCGGCCCGGGGAACTCGCGCCCGCTCGTTTCATCCCCACTGCGTGCAGCCGCGCGTCGCCTGGAGCATCTCACCTCCTCTGCTGGGGCAGCTGTTCCAAGCGCGCCTAGGAAAGCAGGTGCCAGAGGCCTCTACCGCGGGGTCATCTGGGGTCGGGGGTGGGGGGCGGGGGGCGGTGTGGCTTGTCCGCTTCTGAGAAATAATTTCACAGCCCGGAATACGGCCCCTTTTGCCTCACTGAGTCGGCTTCAACCCTGGTGTCCTCAGAATCCCGCTCCTCCTTCAGATTCGTCCGCTGTGGCCCCTGCGCACAGGGAAGAAAACGCGACGCCGCCGGCGCTTCCAGCTGTAGCTGTAGCGAACGGAACAGCCTTTACAGCGAACAACCCGGGGACGTGCGCTGTGACTCAAAGCCTGAGTCCCTGATGCTATTAATACTTGTGCCTTGTAAAGATTAGGGGGAAAAAAAGTAAGACGTGGGCTTCTGACCCCAATTTTGTGAGCTCTAAAGAAGAATAATTGTTGTTCTCTGCCCAGCGGCGCACAAAGAGAGAACCCAGCCTACGATGGAGGAAGATCCTGCTTACAAATGAAAGGAGACTTTTCTTTAAGGACATCCAAGTCTTCGGTTTGGAACGGCTCACCATTGCAAGAATGAACAAGTAAAATGGCACAAACCTAGCTGCTGTCTCCAGTGAAATATCTGAATTCGAATATAAAGGGAAACGTTTTTGGAGAATCAAAGAGCAAAAAATACAGAAGGGATCAGGTTACCTGAAAAGGGAAGAGGAGGCATCAGAAGCAGAGTTCTCATGTACACTGCTGACTTCCCCACAGGACAGAGCAATGTTGCCAGGGGTCTGAAAATACTGAACGGTGATCCTAGACGCTCTCACCTCATTAAACCACTGTGGGCCTATGCATATGTCTGTGTATGTGTACCTGTGTCTATGTGAGGGGAAAATAGATCTTCAGATACACAATTGCTCAAAGGATATCCCCACCCACGTATTTTTCCGGAAAGAAATCACTTAGAAATTAACTCCAGCCAAATTTCTTTTCATGCACCAAATTAACTCAAAAAGGAGAGAATTGTGGTCTCAAGAAATAAGAGAAAACCAAATAAGGTCCAGAGTTCTGGCAACTTAATGTTTTAATGTGATTGTGCAGCCAGACAGAAACATTTAAAAGGATATGTGAAGCGAAAGAAGCTCCATATAGAGAAAAAATTTAAATGCAGGTCCAGCGTTGCCCATCTTGAATTTTCAGAATAAGAGGGAAAAGGTTTCATTTTCACCTGGAACCTCCTTATTGTTAACCATTGGCTTATATCTATAAAAGGCTTCCCAGGTGGCGCTAGTAGTAAAGAACCTGCCTGCCAATGCAGAAGTCAGAAGAGATGCAGGTTCAATCCCTGGGTCAAGAAGATCCCCTGGAGGAAGGGTATGGCAACTCACTCCAGTGTTCTTGCCTGGAGAATCCTATGGACAGAGAAGCCTGAGGGGCTACAGTCCATGGGGTCTCAAAGAGTCAGACATGACTGAGCAACTGAGCACATACATATTAATAAAACACAATCTCCGTGCCTGATTTGGCCCATGAGCCACCGCCAACAAAAACACAGTTGACAAGACTTGGTGTGGGGTCAAAATACGTCGTCTGTCTGAACACCCAGCAATCAAAGCTGGGTCCCCACCCTTCAGGTGTACCTTTCAGCTGCTGAACTCATAGTCATGACATAGTTATTATTGTTTTGTTGCTCAGTCGTGTCCGACTCTTTGCGACCACATGGACTGTAGCACACCAGGTCTCCCTGCCTCTCGCTATAGTCGATGTCCCACAACATAGTAGGGGCCACTTTACACTCTGATTGGAAAAGTATTCATTTGATGTTATCCATTTTCCAGATACCATTCAAATTAAAAATGGACAACTATGAGTAGAATTCGTGTTTTCTGCCTCCTTCAATTATCTCCTGCTGTTTTCCTGTGTGTGTGGTCTTTCTCCGCCAGCAATACATCTTTCTAGAAGGAGGCCATCTCTGTGGGTCGTTTGCTGTCATCGCCTTGTACTTGGCTTTTGGGATAAACCAGAACTCTGGCTTGACCCCCGTCCATGTCTAGTTCCTCTAAGAGGGAGTGCTTGGTGAAATCACAGAAAAACAATGTTCTCCACTGGGGGTCGGGGGTGGGGGTTGATCACTTTTTTTAAATAAATATCTTAATTGTAATGATACAATGACCCTGCTCCCAGGTGGCATTAGTGGTAAAGAACCCACCTGCCAGTGCAGGAGACATAAGAGCACAGGTTCCTTCCCTGGGTCAGGAAGATCCCCTGGAGGAGGGCATGGCAACCCACTCCAGTATTCTTGCCTGAAGAATCCCATGGACAGGGGAGCCTGGTGGGCTACAATCCGTGGGGTCACAACAGTCAGACAGGACTAAAGCAGCTTAGCACACACACACAGTAACCAAGATAGCAGTTGGTTCTTGAGTCATGCAGTGGACACGAGCTGGGTGGATGCTCAGGACACCTCCTTCTCAGTGTGCTGCCTTGTCCCACCCCGGCCTACTGGAGCCCCGTGGGCTTTGTCATCAGGAGAAATTCCAGATGCTCTGGCTGTGCCTCACTTTTCCAGACCCACACGCTCACAGCATGTCCTTACAGCCTGGAGGGGCTGCATTCACAGCCCTGCATCAGTCTGTTGTATAAACCATCACCCATAACCTCAGACACAGAGCTCCACATTTCCATAGGTGAAGCAAGACTCAGGCAGCAGGTGTGGCCGAGGGACAGCGCAGAAAGAACAGGCAGGGGGACTGTGGGCCTCTGGGGCAAGGGTGGATGGACCCTGAACCCACACCCCCAGTCAGAAGGAAGCATAGCCCTGGAGGGCACGAGTTGGAATTAATCCACCATTTGATGTGGGGTCGCCTGTGTTCAGAAGGATATCGGGCTGTGTTTCAGGACACTCACCTGCCCAGAGGTCAGCAGAGAGGTGTCCCCATGGCATTGTGCAGAGACAAGAACACCAGCACCATCACCCCAGCCCATGGGCACTGCATGTGCAGGACGGAGTGGGGCCTGGGAGAGGGAGGCGGTGTGGAGGTCACCGAAACATCAAAGTACACTCGTTGAATAGATTTGTTTTAAAAGTGGACCAGGGGGTTCTTTTTTTTTTTCCATTTTGAGGGGCTTGTCAGAGAATGGTGTACTAAGGTTGCACTTAGGGCAGATGTAGAGCAAAATGCCAGCACGTTTTCCACCATCAGAACTCACCCCTGCCCCCATGGTCCAGTCCCAAAGCCCCAGCAACTTCTGTGGTGTCCCCCCAGGGGGTGAGAGCAGTCTCTCTCATTTGGTTGTTAGAGATTTTCACATACGAGAAAATTCCGTGTGCTGGGAAAAATCAGCAAAGCCTCGACGCGGGGAGGTGGCTATTTTCTGTCTGTCCTTCCCTCCCAGGCCAGGAAGGATGGTGATGTAATCCGCTCTCTCGGAAGCTCTGAAGTAACTGGTACTTTAGAGTCATTTCTTAATGTAAGCGCATCCTGCACTCCAGCCAGGCATTGATTGGTGCCACCTGGCCTGAGAGGCAATGGAGACGCAGCTGCTCTGGTGCACTAATGGAGGATGTGCATTCAATACTACCCACTTCCCCTCTGGCAAGTGGTGTTTTCTCAGAAGAAACAGCTCCCCTTTGGGCTTGGGCACAATAATGAGCTTGGACGGGCTCATTATTGAAGGCCAGGATCACTGGTTCCACTCGGCCGTGGCCTCAGTGTAGGGCATGATCTGGTAAGTGTGGAGCTGAGAGCATCCAGGGAGGCGGGCTTCAGTGATGCCACTGAGCCCCGGGGCAGGCCCCCTGCCCATTTATATGTGACCTGAATTTCTGTGTGTCAGCCTGGGAACAAACAGTACCCAATTCCATCAAGTGCAGTTGAGTGTTGACTTAGGAAAACAAAGGACAGGTTTCTATGGTGACCTCCATATCCTGCAAGTCAACCCACTACCCAAAGACTGTGGTCACAACGTGAGTCACACCATGGTCCCTGCCGTCAGGAATCCACAGGGGACTTGTTCCAGGGCCCTTCCAGACACCAAAACCTGAGGATGCCCAAGTCCCTTGTATAAAATGGCTTTTCAGTCTGCCCCCAACATCTGTACTCAGAGACAGAACCTTGAAAGGGCTAATTCAATAAGGTCTTCCCTGGTCGCGAAGTTGTTGAGAATCCACCTTCCAGTGCAGGGGACACGGGTTCCATCCCTGGTCTGGGAAGATTCCCCAAGCCTTGGGGCCACTAGGCCCATGTGCCACAACAACTGAGCCCAAGGGATGCAGCTACGAAGCCGATGCAGCTAGAGCCTGCTCTCAGCTACAAAAGAAGCCACCACAATGCAAAGCCCATGCACCACAACAAAGAGTAGTCCCTGCTACTCTAGGAGCAACTAGAGAAAACCCCCATAAATCAAAGACCCAGCACAGCCAAAAATAGTAATAAGTAAAATGAGGTCATTAGGGTGGACTCTGATCCAGCCTGATGGGCATCCTTATATATCCTACTATAAAGAAATTTGGACACAGACATGACACAGGGATAACCATGTGAAGACACAGGGAGAAGCTGGTGGGAGTCTGCAAGCCAAGGAGAGAGGCCTCTAGAGGAACCAGCCCTGCCAGCACCTCCCTCTTGGACCTTCTAGCCTCTCAAACTTTGAGAAAATTCACTCCTGTTGTCTTTGATAAAAGACGTTGACTTCCTTGTATTGTCTTCTGTTTCTGCTATGAGGCTAAAGAGGACAGGGTCAAGTAGCAAACTTTTCTTCTTTTCTTAGGAGGTTACTTTGTTTTAGTATTTTTTTAAATTGAGATACAGTTGACAGAAAACTTAGTTGTAGGTGTACAACAAAATGATTCAATATTTGTCTATATTGTGAAGTGATCACAGTAAGTCTAGTTAACACCCATCACCACACATAGTTACCTAAAAAGTTGTGTGCAAAGAGGACTTTTAAGATCTACTTTCTTAGCGGCTTTCAAGTACACAGCACAGTGTTACTAACTGTAGTCACGTGCTGTGCACTGCATCCTGGGACTTTGTTTCATAACTCAGGGTTTATACCCTTCATCTCCCCCTGATTTCTCAAGGCCCACTCCCCTCTGCCTGTGGGTGGACCTGCCACACCACACAGTCTGTGCCACCTGCTCACAGGCCCCTGGGCTTCCCCTGCCCTCTACACTGGAATCCTCTCCCCCACACCACTGAGTGTCCTGTTCACCCTCAGTTCAAAGGTCATCTCCAGTGTCACCTCTTCCAAGACTTTCCTGATCCCCTCTGTCAGCAGAGTCCCGTCATTTTATATGTAATGCCCTTAGAGTGAGTGAAGTCGCTCAGTCATGTCCGACTCTTTGCGACCCCATGGACTGTACTATCAGGCTTCTCCGTCCAGGCAAGAGTGCTGGAGTGGATTGCCATTTCCTTCTCCAGGGCATCTTCCCGACCCAGGAATCGAACCCGGGTCTCCCGCATTGCGGGCCGACGCTTTACGTCTGAGCCATCAGGGAAGACCTAATTCCCTTAGAATACTTCCTTATGTCTTCCTTAGAGATATGTCTGTTCAAATACTTTGTTCCTTCTTTAACTGGGTTGTCTTTCTGTTGTGTTGTAGTAGTAGCAACACAACAATTTAAGTAGTAGCCTCTTCAATATTCCAGCTTCTAGACCCTATCGTTCTTAACTGCAGGTAACTGTGCCTGTGGTGCGCGGTTCTCTGTTCAACAGAGAATAATACCGTTTTGCCTCAGGCCGTTCCTGAGGCGGCCGCCAGGTGGCGCTGCGGTGCGGGAAACCTGATGGATGCGGGGCAGCCGCTCCCAAACCGTGGTCCTCAATGCCCGCCCGCCGATAACAGGGAAACCTGCTGGATCTGAGCTCCCAAGTGTGAAAAGTGATGCTGGGAGAGAGATGAAGGCTATGGATGGCCGACCAGTGGCAGAGCTGGACACGGGCCCATTGACCGGGCTCTTACCTGCACACACCCGCGCGCACCTCCACACAGCAGCATCCATCCCCCAGTGTTGGTGGATCCTCCAGCGGCCCCTCCTTGGTGCGGTCCCTTTTCTCTCTTCTGCGAATAACTGCTCTGTGTGCCCGTGCGAGACTGTTCGTCCCCAGACAGGTCATGCACCTGTCCTTTCTGCACGACTGCTCCTGTCCTCTCTGTCCCAGGCAGGGCATCCCACCTCCAGGTTGGCCTGTCATCAGTTCTCCACGTAAAACTGGCCTGGTCTCTGCCATGCTTCTAACAAGCATGACCTCTGGCCAGCCTGTGGATAAATAATCACCCCTAGGGGCAAAGAGTTGGACAGGACTGAGCAACTGAACTGAACTGAAGAGAACCCACAACACAACAGTGTGAGTCCTGTCTCCTTGGGCAGCACCCAGCATGGGGTCAGCACTGCATAAGCACCTGGGGAGACAGATGATAAATTGCACACAAATGAAACCCAACAGGGAGGAAGAAAAGGAACCAAGAACTGAGAGGGTTCTCACTTCTCCATGACTGATAATATTTCCCTTCTCCCCACTTTACCTCTTTCTCATTGGCATCAGTTCAGTTCAGTCGCTCAGTCGGGTCCAACTCTTTGCAACCCCATGGACTGCAGCATGCCAGGCTTCCCTGTCCATCACCATCTCCTGGAGTTTATTGAAGCTCATGTCCATCAAGTTGGTGATGCCATCCATCTTATCCTCTATTGTCCCCTTCTCCTCCTGCCTTTAATCTTCCCCGGCATCAGGGTCTTTTCAAATGAGTCAGTTCTTCACATCAGGTGGACAAAGTATTGGAGTTTCAGCTTCAGCATCAGTCCTTCCCATGAACGCCCAGGACTGATCTCCTTTAGGATGGACTGGTTGGATCTCCTTGCAGTCCAAGGGGCTCTCAAAAGTCTTCTCCAACACCACAGTTCAATAGCATCAATTCTCCATCACTCAGGTTTCTTTATAGTCCAACTCTCACATCCATACATGACTACTGGAAAAACCATAGCCTTGACTAGACGGACCTTTGTTCACAAAGTAATGTCTCTGCTTTTTCATATGCTGTCTAGGTTGGTCATAACTTTCCTTCCAAGGAGTATGTGTTTTTTAATTTCATGGCAGTCACCATCTGCAGTGATTTTGGAGCCAAAAACCAGAAAGTCTGTCACTGTTTCCACTGTTTCCCCATCTATTAGCCATGAAGTGATGGAACCAGATGCCATGATCTTAGTTTTCTGAATGTTGACTTGTAAGCCAACTTTTTCACTCTCCTCTTTCACTTTCATCAAGAGGCTCTTTAGTTCTTCTTTGCTTTCTGCTGTAAGGGTGGTGTCATCTGCATATCTGAGGTTACTGATAGTTCTCCCAGCAATCTTGATTCCAGCTTGGGCTTCATCCAGTCCAGCATTTCTCATGATGTATTCTGCATATAAGTTAAATAAGCAGGGTGACAATATACAGCCTTGACGTACTCCTTTGCCTATTTTGAACCAGCCTGTTTTTCCATGCCCAGTTCTAACTGTTGCTTCCTGACCTGCATACAGATTTCTTGAGAGGCAGGTCAGGTGGCCTGATAGTCCCATCTCTTTAAGAATTTCCCACAGTTTATTGTGATCCACACAGTCAAGTGCTTTGACATTGTCAATAAAGCAGAAATAGATGTTTTTCTGGAACTCTCTTGCTTTTTCAGTGATCCAACAGATGTTAACAATTTGATCTCTGGTTCCTCTGCCTTTTATAAAACCAGCTTGAACATCTGGAAGTTCATGGTTCATGTACTGTTGAAGCCTGGCTTGGAGAATTTTGAACATTACTTTGCTAGTGTTTGAGATGAGTGCAATTGTGCAGTAGTTTGAGCATCCTTTGGCATTGCCTTTCTTTGGGATTGGAATGAAAACTGAACTTTTCCAGTCCTGTGGCCAATGCTGAGTTTTCCAAATTTGCTGGTATATTGAGTGCAGCACTTTCACAGCATCATCTTTTAGGATTTGAAATGTCTCAACTGGAATTCCATCACCTCCACTAGCTTTGTTCATAGTGATGCTTCCCAAGGTCCAGGATGTTTGGCTCCAGGTGCATGATCATATCATTGTGATTATCTGGGTCATGAAGATCTTTTTTGTATAGTTCTTCTATGCAGTCTTGCCACCTCCTCTTAATATCTTCTGCTTCTGTTAGGTCCATGCCATTTCTGTCCCTTATTGTGCCCATCTTTGCATGAAATGTTCCCTTGGTATCTCTAATTTTCTTGAAGAAATCTCTAGTATTTCCCATTCTGTTGTTTTCCTCTATTTCTTTGCACTGATCACTGAGGAAGGCTTTCTTATCTCTCCCTGCTATTCTTTGGAACTCTGCGTTCAAATGGGTATATCTTTCCTTTTCTCCTTTGCCTTTCGCTTCTATTCTTTTCACAGCTATTGTAAGGCCTCCTCAGACAACTATTTTGCATTTTTGCATTTCTTTTTCTTGGGAATGGTCTTGATCCCTGCCTCCTGTACAATGTCACGAACCTCTGTCCATAGTTCTTCAGGCTGTCTATCAAATCTAATCCCTTGACTCTCACTTCCACTGTATAATCATGAGGGATTTGATTTAGGTCATATTTGAGTGGTCTAGTGGTTTTCCCTGCTTTCTTTGATTTAAGTCTGAATTTGGCAATAAGGAGTTCATGATTTGAGCCACAGTCCGCTCCCGGTCTTGTTTTTGCTGACTGTATAGAGCTTCTCCATCTTTGGCTACAAAGAATATAATCAATCTGATTTCAGTATCTGGTGATGTCCATGTGTACAGTCTTCTCTTGTGTTGTTGGAAGCGGGTATTTGCAATGACCAGTGTGTTCCTTTGGCAAAATTCTATTAGCCTTTGCCCTGCTTCGTTCTGTACTCCAAGGCCAAATTTGCCTGTTACTCTAGATGTTTCTTGACTTCCTACTTTTGCATTCCAGTCCGCTATAATGAAAAGGATATCGTTTAGGGGTGTTAGTTCTATAAGGTCTTGTAGGTCTTCATAGACCTGTTCAGTTTCAGCTTCTTCAGAATTACTGGTCAGGGCATAGACTTAGATTACTAGGATATTGAATGGTTTGCCTTGGAAACGAAGAGAGACCATTCCGTCATTTTTGAGATTGCATCCAAGTATGGCATTTCAGACTGTTTTGTTGACTATGATGGCTGTTAGGTAAAAGACGACCAGGACACCAAAAGAGTGCCTAACAGGCTTTAATGGCGAAGCGCTCCCAGGCGGGGTTCCCGACCCGAACAGGGCAGATCGAGGAAGTCCGCGCGCCCCGACCGTCTTAAAAGTTTGTTTCATATGTACGCTGCGAGGGATGGCCGGGTTAGTGGATGGGGGTTTGGATAGGTTGCCGGCTCAAGGCGTGGCGAGCTGATAGGTTTTTCTATGCGGCTGGGGCGGGGCGGCTTTAGCTGGCGACGTGTGCTGTCATTGGTCCCCGGGATCCAGGAGGCTCCCTCCATTAGAGACGTCCCCTGCTGTCAGAGGAGAGGAGGGGCAGCTCATCATGGCAACCGGCAAAGTGTGCTGTCATTGGTCTCCGGGATCTGGGAGGATCCTTCCGTTAGGGACCTTCTCGCTGGTGGGAGGGAGAGGAGCGGCGGCCCATCATGGCCCCCGGGGTCCGACCTTACAATGGCTACTCCATTTCTTCTAAGGGATTCTTGCCCACAGTAGTAGATATGATGGTCATTTGAGTTAAATTAACCCATTCCAGTCCATTTTAGTTTGCTGATTCCTAAAATGTTGATGTTCACTGTTGCCATTTCCTGTTTGACCATTTCCAACTTGCCTTGATTCATGAACCTAACATTCCAGGTTCCTATGCAATATTGCTCTTTACAGCATTGGACTTTACTTCCATCACCAGTCACATCCACAGCAGGGTGTTGTTTTTGCCTTGGCTCTGTCTCTCATTGGCATGGACATGTGGTATTCCTATATTTTTCAATGACTTAGAATTCACGACTGACCTTAACTCTTTTGGTGCTGAAATCATCCCAGATTTGGTCCAATGGGAGTGCCTTTGGTCTGGCTCTGTGTTCTCAGGGACCTGCCCCACCATTTGAAAGCATATTCCTATTTTCTGGGCTTCTCTAGGGGCTCAGTTGGTAAAGAGTCTGCCTGCAATGTGGGAGTTCTGTGTTCAATCTCTGGATTGGGAAGATCCCCTGGAGAAGGGAAAAGCTACCCACTCCAGTATTCTGGCCTGAAGAATTCCATAAACTGTATAGTCCTAGGGGTCCCAAAGAGTCGGACACTACTGAGGGACTGTCACTTTTTTCACTTTCTGTGTAACCATATTCCAGGTTTATCTTGTGACTCCACTGCCCCCACCTCAGAATCTGCCATTTCTCTGAGGAGTTCTGGCTCCTCTGGGTGGTGGGTGATGCTGGAGGCCAAGACTGGGCACTAGGTACACTCACAGCTACTAGTGTGTCTAACACCTGGGTGTTTTCAGCAGACAGAACAAGAGAATAGATGCATGTGTGTGCTACACATGTACACAGTCATACAACAGACACACGTACATGCAGATAATCACAGACAAACATATCTGACACTGTGAGCTCATTCTGATTGCTACAATTGCAGTCCATCCCACAGGTTTGCCTTGCCTTTCCCACTCCATATTTGTGCTTTCTCTGTCTCTCTGAAAGTCCTGTTTCTCAGTAACCACCTCCACGCATGCCTCTGTCCTGTCAATCATGTATCTATGGGCTTGGGATCTGTCCGCACTCAGAGTCTACCTCTTGAACATCGGTCTTGAATTGACCTGTTGTTTAAATTCATCAAACGGTTCCTACCTAATGACAAAATAACAAATGACAAAACACTAGGCTCTTTCTCCCTGGTTCACAGTCTGCAAGCTTCAGGAAGAGCCCATCCAGCTTTCCTGGGAAAGGCCCATAGTTCTCACCTGTCATGGAGCAGGTTCAAGTTCCGTTGAACTTCATACACAGGTTGACATTCTATTACAAGGAAAACTGTTGCTTTAGACTCTGTAACTAAGCCAAATTTTAAAAGAAACCAGTTGCTAAGGTAACTGAGTGAAGAGTTAATGAATTCATCAGTTATTATATGCAGATTAACCTGCGCGTGTTCAAAAGGAGATGGGCTTGATTTTTCCTTCCGGAAGAGAGAACGGTGCAAATTTTTTCCCCACTTGTCAGAGTTCCTTCTGACAAGGGCTCAGGCTTTGGGGTCAGACAGGGCTCCACCCCAGTCAGGCCCCTGTGGGACCTTCAGACCACAGCCTTCTCTGCAAAGTGTGGATAATCTCGAAGCTGTTGAGATGATCTTATCAGAAGAGCTGCTGGAAACAGAGCACCTTTCAGTGTCTTTTCTAAGAAAACGGAGGGTGACTTACAGAGGTTAGCACACATCCTCTCAAGTGACGTTTTCCTTCACATTCATAACTGACCACACACGTCCCTCAGTGTCCCACTGTGATCTCTACAAAACCCTGAGGACTTGACTGCAAGTCTGCTCCTCTCTACTGGCCCACTAAACTGCTTGAGATCAGCGACAAGGACTTCATCTTTGTAACCTCAAGGTCGCCTGAGTGTAGGGTTGGAAACCCGCTTTATGGCCAATGAGTGGTGTGTCTGGAGCCTCCTTCTGACTCTGGGCTCTGCGCCGCCACCTGCTGGTCAGAAACTATAACTGCAGGAAATGTTTGTAAGCAAGAACTGGCCCCCGTGTTAATTACAACATTCAGTTCAGTTGCTCAGTTGCAACCCCATGAAATGCAGCACACCAGGCATCCCTGTCCAACACCAACTCCCAGAGTCCACCCAAACCCATGTCCATTGAGTCGGTGACGCCATCCAACCATCTCATCCTCTGTTGTCCCCTTCTCCTCCTGCCCTCAATCTTTCCCAGCATCAGGGTCTTTTCAAATGAGTCAGCTCTTCACATCAGGTGCCCAAAGTATTGGAGTTTCAGCTTCAACATCAGTCCTTCCAATGAACACCCAGGACTGATCTCCTTTAGGATGGACTGGTTGGATCTCCTTGCAGTCCAAGGGACCCTCAAGAGTCTTCTCCAACACCACAGTTCAAAAGCATCAATTCTTCAGCACTCAGCTTTCTTTATAGTCCAACTCTCACATCCATACATGACTACTGGAAAAACCATAGCCTTGACTAGACGGACCTTTGTTGACAAAGTAGTGTCTCTGGTTTTTAATATGCTGTCTAGGTTGGTCATAACTATTACAACATTAACTGCCTCAAAACAAACAGTGGAAACCACCACTGTCATGATGAAGATCCTGAGTGTGAATTTTTTTTCTTGTTTTTGTAGTTAAAAATATAATTTACCATCTTAACATTTTTAAGTATACAATTCAGTGGTCTTATGTGCATTCATGGGGTATCCCTGATAGCTCAGCAGTGTGCTCTGCTGTGGAAGAGAAATTATTTCCATAAATTCTACAATATTTGATTGCAGAGTGCTATGTACAGAAAGGGAAAGGTGAAAATGTTTCCCTAGTTTTCTATTTAACAATGTTAAAATAAAAAAAAAAAAGATGTTTGAAGTGTGTTGTGATTAGGTCATGGAGCAAGCTTTGCTGCTGAGAATGAAGATAATCCACAGTGACCATTTCCACCAAGACCCTAAGGAAAGAAAGAGAGCTGCAAAGTGCTAAAAGGCACGAGGCAGCACAAGAGCCGTGTCTGCCTCGGCCATTCAGCCACCCCCACGCTGACCCCACCTAGTCTGTTTGCAAAACAGGCACAGCTTTTAGTTTTCTGGGTCCATATCACTGCATTGAGTCAGGACTGCTAGCCTCTCTCACTCTGCTTTGTTCCTCCTCTTTTAAATCTTTCAATATTCCTGCTCCTAATGTCTTAGAGTGTGGTTTTAACCTTCAGTAACCTCTACAATATAAAATGCTAGAAAGAAAGAAAGTGAAGTCGCTCAGTCGTGTTTGACTCTTTGCAACCCCATGGACTGTAGCCTGCCAGGCTCCTCCATCCATGGGGTTTTCCAGGCAAGAATGCTGGAGCGGGTTGCCACTTCCTTCTCCAGGGGATCTTCCCAACCCAGGGATCGAACCCAGGTCTCCCACATTGCAGACAGACTGTCTACCATCTGAGCCACACCTGTAGTTAGTCCATAAAGGAGGAGACTGCACCAATTATCAGACATCACCATGTGTTTTCTCCAAAGATGGTAGTTCTAACATTTTATTCTGAGAAATCCTTTAAAACATCTGTATGGTGCCACAGTCTTTGATCTACAGGGGTGTATGGTCAGGCCACTCAAGATAGCTGTTCTCTTGCTCTCTGTACATCCCCTGCCCCACCAGGGCCTGTTTCTGCTGCTGCCTAGTCACTCCAGCCATGTCCAACTCTGTGCGACCCTAAGGACTGCAGCCTGCCAGGCTCCTCTGCCCATGGGATTCTCCAGGCAAGAATACTGGAGTGAGTCACCACGACCTCCTCCAGGGGATCTTGCCAACCCAGGGATTGAACCCTGGTCTCCCACATTGCAGGCAGATTCTTTACCACTGAACCAGCAGGGAAGTCCCATAAAATGCTAGACCGGTTATTAAAAATACATTGATTTTTTAAATTTTAATTCAATATATCTGCTATCTTGTGCTCCACAGCATTCTGGTCACTTTTCAAATGAGCTCAGCATCTCCTGAATCCAGGCCTGAGGTGATGTGAGACAGTTCGTTTGAATTTTTTCCATCTTGTTGTCAATTAAATTTCTGTAGAGGGCCTCCTTATATAACGGAAAATGAATTTTGTTCCCATTGCTATCAGAGACTTAGGTCCAGCTAACCAGAGAATAGTTGTCAACTTTTGGACATCTGCCAGCTTCAATGGCGGGGGGAGGGGCTGAAACAAAAATTTCAAAGTCGTTATTCAAAATTCACAAATTAAGTACAAAAGAAATTCAAACAATTCAACTTTCAAAGCACTGAGGGGGCTTCCCTGGTAGCTCAGCTGGTAAAGATCCCTCCTGCAATGCAGGAGACCTGGGCTTGACCCCTGGGTTGGGAAGATCCCCTGCAGAAGGGAACAACTACCCACTCCAGTATTCTTGCCTGGGGAATTCCATGAACAGAGGAGCCTGGCAGGCCACAGTCCATGGGGTCACAAAGAGTCTGATATGACTGAGCCTCTTTCACTTTCACAAGACTCCTTGTCTCTTCACATCAACAAGAGCAGGAAAAACCACTTTGTTTCACATTTGCCCTTTCACCCTAAACTCCATGTCTTCGCAACCCTCTTCCTTTCCTGGGGCCTTCCCTCACCCCAGCATCCCCCCACCTGGCTGCCCCCTCAGCAGCCCTTCACATCCGCAGGTGGGCGTGCGCTGCAGCAAGGGTGGTGATGCTGCTGTGCTGCCGTTGCCTGGCAACAGATGCCAGCATCACTCGCTCCCAGCTGCTCCCCAACAGCCGCTGCTGTGTTCCAGGTGAGCCAGCTGGGATTCTGGATTCTGAGCCCATGGTTCAAAGCTCAAAGGAGGACTGGTCACCTACACCAGACTAGGAAAAGGCCACATGACTAGTTTTTAAGTGTCTTGACCTCCTACCTGGTAATAGACTGTGCAAAGTTCACCTTGGTATTTCTCATCAGAAATGTTGCATTGCCGTGTAAACAAGTTGCTTTTATGTTCTGGACTGGTTCCCAGGTGGCTCAGTGGTAAAGAACATGCCTGCCAATGCAGGAGATGTGGGTTTCATCCCTGGATTGGGAAGATCCCCTGGAGGAGGAAATGGCAACCCACTCCAGTGTCCTTGCCTGGAGAATTCCATGGACAGAGGAGGCTGGTGAGCTACAGTCCACGGGATCGAAAAAGAGTTGGGAGATGACTGAGTGACTACACAACAACAACAACAACAGCGTTCTGTGGATGGACAGTGCAGATGCTGCCGCCAGGCTGCAAAGGTTTTGATCCCATACACACCTCTTATTCACCCTCTAGCATTCTATGAAACAACAGTCACAATAGCTCCTTTTAGGGTTATCGCAAATACTAAATAAATCACTCCATGAAAAGGATTTAGCTCAGTGCCAGCAATCACTGGATAAGTCATAGAAATGAGTTATTTTAATTCTAATTCCTAAATTTGAACAAGTGAAAACTTTTGCTATATTTTTTAGGGTTACAGGTTCTTATTTCTCTTATCAGTTTCCCTGATGGCTCAGATGGTAAAGAATTCACCTACAAAGCAGGAGACCTGGGTTCGATCCCTGGGTTAGGAAGATTCCCTGGAGGAGGGCATGGCAACCCACTCCAGTATTCTTGCCTGGAGAATCCTCATGGACAGAGGAGCCTGGTGGGTTGCAGTCCATGGGGTCACAAAGAGTCGAACACGACTGAGTGACTAAGCACAGCAAGCTTCCATGGGATTTGTTTTGTCCCCTTCTCTTCCAGCTAACAATTTTATAGACACCTTGGCATTAGAAAAAATAGACATATCCTTTAAAACATCCCACCACACTCTGCTGTGTTTGTGCACCTATTCTCACCTCGCGCTGCCCCGCCCACCACCTTCCACGACGCGTTGTGTATATTTACCAAAATAAGGTAAATATTTGTGTTAACACAAAGCGGGTGGCCTCAGAACACTGCTGAATTGTGTCCTTTCACAAGCTGAAACTCCTACCCAGCTCATCCTGTGTCTTTGCTTCTGTCCTGACAGAAAGCTTCACTGCTTTTGTTTTTGAAAGAGTATTCCTGTTTGGATATGGTGCTAAACTGGACGGGTATCTTTAAAATCTGATGGTGAAATTCCTTTCATAAGAACCTACACTTGGAGTGGAGTTATCTTTGGCCTTCAGGAATTCATTTATACATCCATCCAGTGAAGACTCATGGGGCTTCTCCCTCCTTGGCCAGGCACTGAACTGGGCACAGTGAAGCAGGTGCTGAGGCCAGGCTCCACCCTGGCCCTCACTGAGCCCAAGTCCAGTGGACTTTTGAAAGAGCCATAAACAAGCCATTACAGCAAGTCTCCCAGAGACAGAAGCACACACGTGCCCACATTATGTCCTGGGGTGTTCACGCACAAGGGGCCAAAGGGGGACTGGGGCAGCTCCAGGAAGCATGGACGTGAGTGCTCAAGCTGCGCAGTTTACCGGAAAACAGTCTTGATGGACCACGGCTGGGGACTTGGGGGTGGTGGGGACAGCGATGTAGTCAGATCTGCACTGTCACTGTGGCAACTGTGCAGGGAGGCAGGAGTGACCAGAAGGCCACTGCTGATATCCAGGCTGGACAGTGACCATGGCAATGGCAGATGGGGTGGAAAGAACGGGAGCGATGTTTAGGAAAGGGACCCAAAGGAACACAGTGTCTGGGGTTGCAAGAAGGAAAAGGAGGGGATCAAACCATGTCCTGGTTCGGGAAATCAGGGACCTTATTCACAGAGACAGAGAGAGGAGCGGCTGGAGGTGTGGGTGGGCAAGGGAATGAGCTAAGATCTCGGTCCGTAGATCGGAAGATCCTGGGAGGCCCCGATGTGGAGGTGTGCTTGGGACGCTGTGGACAGGAGGGGGCTGGGCTGGGGCTGAGGCGCCTGCTCCAGGTGGAGGGGGAGGGAAATTCAAAGACATGGTCGGGGGGAGGGGGAAGGAGTCTCCAAGAGAGTTAGAGAAGGTCAAGACCACAGTTCCTGGGGCAAGTCTGACCCCGGGGTCCGCTGATGGCTCCGAGAGAGTAGTTCAGTGAAGGGTGGGTTAAAGCCTGACCGCAGGAGCTGAAGTGTGAACCGAGGTGGGGTGAACCGCGCGGGGCGGGGGGAGTCAGTCCTAGGTTTTAACTCGGAGCCCGTGGGCAGCAAGACACGGTGGCGTGGATGTATGGCCTAGAGGGCCGTCGGGGTCAAAACGTCAAACTGGACGGAGCTGACGGTGTTTGTCCGCTGGAGGGAAAAAGCTGTAGAGAAGGGAAGAGCGGGAAGCCGGGTGAGGCCCGCGGAGGGCTGGGCCCCGGAGGCCAGGCGTGGGGACCGCGAGGGAACGTCAGGGCTGGAGGGGGAGTGGACAGCAGAGCCGAGAGGAGCCCTGAGAGGAACTGCCGCGCGGTGCAGGGTCCCGAGCCTGGAGACGCACAGGGGGGTGACCCCCCGCGTCCAGCAGCGAGGACGCCGAGCACCGGCCGCAGCAGCGGGAGAGTGACTGGCTGGCACCCGCGCAACAGGTGGGAACGCGCAGCCGCCCTCACTGGTTCTGGCGGCGGAGCCAGGCTCGGGGCCACGGCGTCTTCCAGAAAAGTAGCCAAGCTGCTCAGAGCGCGCGGAGGAGAGCCAGGGGAGAGAGGCGGCGTGGGAGCGCTGGAACCATCTAGAACGGGAACGAGGGGAGGCGGGGTGCCTGAGCACGGCACGGACCCTCCCCCTGATAGAATATGCATGATGCAGCACGAGGCCTCGCCCGCCGCAAGCCGGAGGCGGTGCGGGATCGCGGGAGCGCACGCCCAGACCCAGAGCCGCTCGGGCTGCGAAGGAGCCGCGCGCGCCGCGTCCGGACCGCACGCGGGTGAGCCTCCGCGGTTCCCTTCGAGGGCGGCCGCCACCCCTCCAGTCCCAGGACCCCCTGCCCCGCCGCCTTGAGTCGGCTCCCTTTCCCCGCCGCGAGGAGGCCTTTGGGGCTCGGACCTGGGATGGGGCGCGGATGGCCGACAGGTGCCCATAGTCACTGGCGAGGACCCGGAGCGCTCCGTTCCCCCGCGCCTTACTCGGCCGCCACCGGCGGGGCCCGGGCACCCGGCAGAGCGTCCATGCTCCGGTCACCCTAGGCGCTCCCCGGCAGCTCATCGGGCGCGAGCAGCCGGGCGCGCCGGGCGCGCTGGGCGCGGGGAGGGCCAGCGCCACCCGGCCGGCTCCGGAGGACCGGCGCTCTCCGCCTTGTCTCCGCTTATTGCTGTTTATCCAGCAGATCATTCTAAACAATTGTCTTTAAAAAGCAGTTGGCTCCGCGCGTCTTCTTTGCGTTCTCTGAGTTGGGAGCTCGCGGTGGGCACGGGGAGGGAGAAGAAACGCCTACTCTGGTCGGAAAACACCGAGAGACCGGAACGTCTCTTTCAACAGCGAGGAAGAGAGGCCGCCGCAGGGTCTACACACACCTACAGCTGTCTGCCGCCTTTTGTGCAAATTCCTAACCGTGCCTGAGGTCCACGCGAGCGGGCAGGCATGGGGTGTTTGGGCAACAGCAAGACGTCAGAAGACCAGGGCGTCGATGAAAAGGAGCGGCGCGAGGCCAACAAGAAGATCGAGAAGCAGTTGCAAAAGGAGCGGCTGGCTTACAAAGCGACTCACCGCCTACTGCTGCTGGGTAAGGCCGGGGGGTGCGCGGCGGCGCCTGGCCAGAGCCGAGCGCACGGCCCGAGGCTCAGAGAGGGCCGGGCTGCGGGGCCAGCACCCCCGCCGACTGCGAGCGCGCGCCTGAAGACGTCCGCGCGCGGGCAGGACTCTGGTGCGTCTCTGGTGGCGGGAGAGATGGCCACGGTCTCCAGCCCCCAGTCACAGCGTTCTCTCTGTGTATTTTCAGGGGCTGGTGAGTCTGGGAAAAGCACTATCGTCAAGCAAATGAGGATCCTGCACGTCAACGGATTTAATCCAGAGTAAGGAATGACCCATTCCGGGTTTGCTTCCCAGCCGCATGCAAACTTTGTCCCTCCTCTCCCGGCCTCCCCAAACATGTTCTCTCTAAACAGTTAATTTGATCTTTGAGTCAGCCTTTAAGGACAGAAAATATAGACGCGAGTTGTTGAATTTGGCATATTTAAGCAAACCCTTTCTCTGGTGGTGCCTACATCAAAATATTTACTTAACAAAGTGTGATTTAATCGATACTGGAGGTTGATCTGTGTTATTACTATAGCTCTGATCTCACTTAATGTGTCAATATATACTTCTCCCTGTGTCTGCATCTATTTCAATTCAACATATGGATAGATTCAAATAAGATATGTTTGCAGGTGTAGCCCTGTATTTTTTGTAGCAGTAGTCATGACCATTTTACCTTGTTATGTTTAACCTGTGTGGTTGTCTAGAGCTAGAGTCTGTGGTGCGTCCCTTCAAATTTATTTAGAGTCCAAACCTGTAAAGGTAGGTATTTTTCTTTCCCAGATTGAAAAAAAAGAAACAACTTTTTGCTATTGTCCTGGGGCTTATGTTGATGTCTAGTGGTACTATGTTAGCCCCACTGCATCTGGGAATCTAAAGTTTCATTCAGCATTCAACCAGCTGTGCAGAAAGTTAATTAATAACCATTCTGTTTTCATACAGAGAGAAGAAACAGAAAATTCTGGACATCCGGAAAAACGTTAAGGATGCTATTGTGGTAAGGATTTTGTTTTGTTTTTGGCCAAGCTGTGCAGCATGAGGGATCTTACTTCCCCTACCAGGGATTGAACCCATGCCTCCTGATTTGGGAGCATTGGCGTCTCAAATACTGGACCACCAGGGAAGTCCCAGGAATTTCCTAAATATTTGTTCTGTGAAAAGGTTGTGTCCTCTGCTCCCTCAAACAGTGTACACAGAAATCACAGACTAGATTATCACACATGGAGCCTAAGTGGTTTATTTATTCATACATTCTTTTCCTTCATTCTGCTGTAGACAATTGTGTCGGCGATGAGTACCATAATTCCCCCCGTTCCACTGGCCAACCCGGAAAACCAGTTTCGATCAGACTATATCAAGAGCATTGCCCCCATCACAGACTTTGAATATTCCCAGGTAAGTAAATCCTTACCAAAGTATTTTAAATGGTACAAGATGGAACAGTTGTTAACCAGGTGGCTTACTGAGAACCAGTGTTAATGTTATTTCATTATTGACTTTCTTCAAAATTCTAGCTCTCTGCCTGGGAAAAGTGCTTCCCTCTATACCAAAATATTAACACGTGTTAAAAATAGTAATAAAGACAATAAGGTTGTAAGAAATGTTTTAATGAGCATGTTGGTGCAGGTGATAATCAGGAAGACAGCATACCTCTAAGAAATACTGGTGGTGCTTTTACCCCTGCGTATTTCTAAATCAACAATTACGCCGTTTCCCAGATAACAGAAGAGTAGAAATTGTATGAGCAGAAGTGCTTTATGGTATGTGATCATATCCTTGGGCGTAAGAGAACAGAACCCAGTTTACTCTTAAGATGGGGGTTCTTCAGCTCAAGTGAGGGGCGCAGGCCAGATGTAGGTCACACCTGGATCACTTCTGAATGTCGACTGTCTCCTGGGAAAATGTAATTCCTTTCATGTCCACAGAATTTTAGGCTGCTTGTTTGATCACTTGGATAGCACTGTTGCTTATGTGAGAGGGTGATGTGAATATGAGTTTTCTCTTGTTTGGTGGACATACGTTTCTTTAAAATACTGTTGTTTGGTTATTTGATGTAGCGTGTTTCAAAGAAGAAAATATTTCTTCAGTTTCTCATAAAATCAGTTTTTTTTAGTTGTGCCAGAAGAGTGTATGTGGGTGTACCCCCCCAAAAAAAACAGTATTTCAAAGTTCCCGCTGCCTGGCATGGTGGCCTTGAGATGTTTTTCGTTCTAGCACTCTCTTTTCCAAGGAAAGCTGACATGGGAGGCTCTGTGTAAGACAGATGGGCCCACGTGCATCCCCATCCCCGCCCCCTTCAGTAGAACACAGTTGCCCCATAGGCTCTGTGTCCAGATGGCGGATAAGAATTACTTTTGAAAGCTTTTTACTGCATCCTCTAACATGACGTTTGTTTCTGATAAGCATTCCAACATAGCCAATGAAACCCCTAGAATTTCTAAGAAGACAAAGGTAGTGATGGCAAACCACCTAGAAAAAGTGACTGTGGCGTCTGGCAAGGCAGGCACACTGTTGTTTACTTAACTGTGTCTTTAACTGGATGTCATGGAGGGGAGGTCTTAAGGAAATGATGGGGAACAAAGCTGGGCTTCAGCCTTCTGGAGCCCTGGGTCCTCCTAGCGCACTACGATGGCTTACATACTGGTAAAGTCCCCCAGAACTGCCGGCTCCTAACTGAAATCAGGTGTTCTCAATCCTCTTCAGATTTACATATTTATAGCTATGCATTTGAGTTCTAAATTTTGTCCTGCATGCTCATCTAAAAGTAATCATGAAACACCTTCTGTGTGGTTCTGATGAAGGGAGACGTTATTCTCAGCATATAATGAGAAATTAACATCAAGATGGATTGATCTGTCATATTTTCTTCTGCTTATGACGAACACACACGTGACAAGGCCGCCCAGATTCCATCTGAAATCCAAAAACAGTAACACCCACGTGGGTTACTAAGGAACCCAAAGCACCTAATTTGCAAATGTATTTTTGAGCTATAGAACAATTTTTAATAATAATAAAAAAAACTCGAGAAACCATTTGCACTGAAGACATATATTTTCATATAGCTATGTTGAAGCCATTGTGAAATGATGGTCATAATTAACTGTCATTAAAAGAAAAGAGCATTGGGAACCAGCTAATGCAGATAGAATTGTAATGCTTTTCCAGAAGCAAAACTTTTTTTTTTTTTTGGTAGTTTTCAAGCCTACATTCTGTTGTCATACTGGGTCTCTGTGTCAAATAAGATTATGTTTACAATTCAGCCAGCACTTACATAAAAAAGGAAACCAGTGTCTAATAACTTTCTTCCTGAAAATTCTGTTTTATTTTAATGTGCATACAGCGTTCAGTAATGTTTATTCTATAGTGCTCTGAAATATTCATCATTTATACTATTAGATTGAATAGTTCTTGAATTTATGTTTTGATGAGCCTCATAAGGGTGATGTTAAGGCAAATGTCTGACATATACTAATAACACTTGGTTCATTTGAAGACAATTAACTCTTGTTTAAAGAACATATCCATTTTAAAAACCTTAACAGTAGAGCTAAATCAAATATTTTAATAGTAAACATAACACGGATTTACTAAATCTAGTACTTTCAGATTAAATCCTTGAGAAAATTTTTCTGTATCACAGTCCAGTTCCTTGAGGGTCTTAAGTTTGTTTCCCTATAGATCTAGAATAATTTCTGAACCAAATATTTCCTATCATTAAAAATTAATTTCAGAGTTATTTAATTTAAGAAGGAAAAATTAGAAGAAAGTTGGAGTTTCTTGTTCATTATTAAGAATTTGAGATTCTGCATCAGGTTGCTGTTTATAATGAAAAGTCTAGAGTATCTCAGAGGGTCCTGAGAATTTCCTCTAAGAATGTCACGCCTGGGTTTACTCTTCACCTTAGACTCCTGAGTGAATCTCGGTTGAACCCTTGTTCAGTCGTGGCCAACTCTTTGCGACCCTATGAATGGCCCTAATGTTGTAACAGGAAGAGGAGTGAGGCTGGCTAGTGGCCTGCCCAGCAGAGGGTGCCTGGGGAGGTCAGGGCGAGTGCTGGAGTCTCTCAGGCCTGGTCTGTCCCCACCTGGGAGAGATTGGAACCTCTGAGAGGGAAGACCTGAGTGTTGCATCACTATCGCTCTGGCTGTGAGTGGAACAGGTTCTAGGAAGGGAGAGGTGAAGTGGGGGGGACCATCTCGGAGGCACCTGGAACAGTCCAGATGGAGACACCAGGCAGTCTGGAATGGACAGCTCACTGGCCACTGCCTGTTCACAGTGCTTGCTCAGGAGCACGCGTCCACATGGCCTCAACATCTTCACTGGCTGACGCGCTGTCTGTGCACCTAGCCAGTCTGCACAGGAAGTGGTAGGAGACACACAGGCCAGGCGGTGGGCATGACAGAACATGCACTATTTGATCACTTACAAAGTAGAACAATACTGCAATTGCTCCACCAAAACTCTCAGCACAATACCAGACAATTAGTGTGCTAAGATGCTTAGTCGTGTCTGACTCTTTGCAACCCCGTGGACTGTAGTCCGCCAGGCTCCTCTGTCCATGGGATTCTCCAAGCAAGAATACTGGAGTGGGTTGCCATGCCCTTCTTTAGGGGATCTTCCCGACCCAGGGATCAAACCTGCATCTCTTCTGACTCCTGCATTGGCAGACAGGTTCTTTACCTCTAGTTCTACCTGGGAATCCCATAGACAATCAATGATGAATTAAACTGGAGTATTAATTGGTTTGTTTGGTATTTTCTTCCCAAAATGTGGGTATTGTATTAGCTCCCTTAAAGGTGTGTTTTGCTAGCATTTCTAAGGGCCGGTGGATAAGTGAGACTTAGTGTGCAATCTGAGAGCAGTCAGGTCAGTCAGGGCTCTGTCGTCATCACCCGTCTCCTAAGTGGATGTTTATCACAAGGCCTCCTCCAGAGGACCTTCCCGACCCAGGGATTCAACCTGAGTCTCCTGCATTGCAGGCAGATGCTTTACAATCTGAGCCACCAGGGAAGCCCTGGGCAGAGTCAAAAATACTATATTCTTCAAAAAATATTTTGATCTGGGATAAATTTATAGTTTATAGTAAAAATGTAAGGAAAAACAAAAATAGGATGTTAAAATATATGAGTCTATCAGAAAAAATTTTCTCTTCCTTGGTTTTCATCTTGTTTTGGCGGTGTCAGTCTGCTGGCTTGATACCATGAAAAAAAGGCCTCAGCTCCCGAAGGCTTCAGGCCATGTCCTGAATCCAGTGATCACAACGTCTGTGTTATCCTCCCAGCCCTCGTCGGGGATGGGAGCTCAGAGGAGGCGGTTGACTGCTCCAGAGTTAGAGTTCAGGACTGGAGCCCAGTGGCCTGACTCCAAAGCCTGCCATATGGCCTTCCTGGGCTCCAGAATTACTGGTCCAACCCCATCGCCGGGTCAGCCTGGTTCCAGCTGTGGGCGGAGAGGTGTAGTCAGGCCGGGTGCAGCCCCTTGAAACAGTCTGGCAAGAGGAAGTTTCCCAGAAGAGCAGGGTGGTCTCTGGAGTCACTGTGGTCAACCTCCAGCATGCCGGAGATAGTCAGCTCTGGAGGCCACTCCTTTCTCTTAGGAGCAAAAATGCAAGTGATTGAAAATGAAACTTTGGGAATTACTAGGTCATTCACCCATTCAAGTAGAATTTCCCAGAGGCCTCTTAGGTGAAGGGTAGGGTGGCCTGGAAACAGGAACATCCCAGTGACCAGGATGCAAATCTGCCCCAAAGAACAGTTTATCCATCAGACTCTTGCTGCAAGTTGGCCACTTTCATGGGACATTCTTGCAGCTTTGTTCGTCCCATTGCATCATATTTGCTGACATTTACCTGTGCAGTCAATTAATTAATCAAGATGAAAAATACCAGCGAGGGATTATTTTTCCACTCCCTTGAAGAAGTGTTATGCAGCTTCTTGAACTGGTCAAAGACACCTCTAATGGCCTGTTGTTGTTGAACTAAATAGGCCATTAGAATGTGGACATCACCCCATTAGGGCCTCTTTTCAGCTTTTGGTTTATACTCTTCCCCAGGGTCTCAGATAGCCTGTGTTACATTGCTTGGATGTAGTATAAAAATATCTCTGTGGTAAGTTTCTATTTAAAATTTTTGTAGCTTCTTTTCGTACTGTGATATCTGGCATTACTCTGTCCAGTCCCTTAAGTAGAGGCATTCTTGTGTTGTCACGTCTGTGCGCTTCTCTCCAGGCATTTATCCTTATGGGCTATTAGGATGTGTTTGAATCCTATTACACAAGGCCATCTTTCAGAGAAAATGTATAAAAAGTTTTTATTATGTCCCTGATAGTTTAGAAAGGATACTTTTTTTGTCAAATTTAAGATGTGCTAACTCTGGGACTTTAAATATTTTAAGGTCTTCAAAAAAAAATTCAGTGCTGTGGGAACCTCTTTGGCCCTTGAAAATAATATAGTGCAGCCATAAACAGAAGGATGGGGCCTCTCTCCAAACAGTTTTTAGGATTATTCCAGCCAGCCCCAGTGAATTGGGGTGCAGCAGAATGAACCCAGATCTGATGGACTCAAGCCAGTTCTTGGCCAGACACAGCCTTTTAGCCGACTTGCTTTTGAATTTTCCCATCTATGAAATGGGGACAGTAGTATCAGCCTCATGGCATTACTTGAGAATGAGTCGCATCCGTTGAGAAAGCTTGAGAATTTAAAGACCGGAAGAGTCAAGAAACATTATGGTTATTACTGTTGATCAAGTACAAATGTGAGAACCAGAAAGGAACTTTAGTTACAATAAAAATGTGCTGGAAATCCAATTTGATGTATATATTTTTGCCAACCCTCCCTCCTGGCCCAGAAGACGCGGGTCACCCCCAGGCCTAAGCAACTGATGACAGGTATTACTCCCAAGTGTCTTTCCTTTTAATCAGCTCAGAGCCCGGGACCACAGGATTAATATTCTACAAGTTCCATTTTATTTTTTTATACTTTTATTTATTTATTCATTTGGCTCCTCCTGGTCTTAGCCGTGGCATGTGGGATCTAGTTCCCTGACCAGGGATCAAACCCAGGCCCCCTGCATTTAGAGCTCAAAGTCCCAGACACGTCTGGACCACCAGGAAAGTCCCCTACAAGTTCTATTTTAAATATCAACCAGTGAATGACTAAAACTTCTCAGGGCTCTTTATAGTTGCTTCAAATTAAGATTTACGCGTAGGGAAAATATGTTTTCTTTCTCATTATCAACATTTCCTCTTATAGGCATCTTTTCAACATCACATCCATGTCCACTGCAGATAAAGCGTCTCTTGACCTGTGCGTAAGAAACTGGACTCAGAAATGCCTAACCGTTGAGAGCAGCTCTGAGCAGCTCTGAAGGGTCCTTTGCATCACCCAAGCCAGGGAGACCAACCCAGGGCTGAGGGAGCCTTATCACTCTACACCTTTAAAGTGTGGAATTTCTGAAACTGCCATGTGTCTTATAATAGATACGCACATTTAATGTGACAGCATTCTCCTCCCATACACCCCCTCACCCCCCAGAATCTATTATTAAAACTGTAGTACATCCAGAGTGGAAGAAATACAGCATTTTGTGGGAAAGTAAACATCATATTGCTTCAAAAAAAAAGAAAAGAACCATTGTAGACATGTTCTTGGCTAATTGCATTATTCTTAAAAAAAAATCATTTTGCATAATGAACAAATTACTAAGTTCTTTGAAGATAAACCTTGTCCTTATATACCACCAAGGACTGAAAAGATGTATTTGATAATAACAGGAAGGAGATTCTGAGCTGCACACAATAGACTCGTCCAAGTACCAGATCTTTTTTTCTTCGTGCTGCCATTTTTGAGGAACACCTAGGAGATTTCTGGATACTGCCAGAGGGGCAGAGATTACAATGGATTTCAAGATTATTTGTTTTAATTAATAAAATTAGTGTTGTCGTTAGGAACGTGTAACAGCAAACACAGTGGCCCAGTTAGAACCGAAGGCTGAAACAGCCCAAATGCCCATCCGTAGAACATGGACTCAGACCCTGTGGGGACCTGTGAGAGACGTGTGCAGCATCAGTGGACTCCACGCGCACCTCGACATGGGTGGGTTTCCGTGTGTTGATGCTGAACCAACTGAAATGATGGAAGTTTATGTAAAGAACAACACCGTTCTATGACTTTCAGAAACAAGCAGAAGTAAGGACTGTGCTGTTTCAGCACACATACTGGGTTGGCCAAAAAGTTTGTTTGGGTTTTATGGAAAAACCCAAACAAACTTTTTGACCAACCCAATACATTTGTGATAATTTCTGTAAAAGAGAAGAGAATGAGCATTGCAGTGTTCGGGGCAACAGAAAGGAAGCAGGAGAGACATGTGGAATGTTCTGGTGTGGGGGACAGAGGGGTCCAATGTTTTCACTGTGTTATAGACAAACACATAACAAAGCAAAGCAAAAGAGGACTCTGTGAGGACCAGTGATGACCTGTGTCACCCTCCAGTTCTGGCCACCTTTGGTCCACAGTAAAGAGAATTTGGAGTTTTCTAATTTCAGTTCAGTTCAGTTCAGTCGCTCAGTCAGGTCCTACTCTTTGCAACCCCATGGACTGCAGCACACCAGGCTTCCCTGTCCATCAACAACTCCCAGAGCTTGCTCAAACTCATGTCCATCGAGTTGGAGATGCCATCTAAACATCTCATCCTCTGTTTTCCCCTTCTCCTCCTGCATTCAATCTTTCCCAGCATTGGGTTCTTTTCCAGTGAGTCAGTTCTTCGAATCAGGTGGCCAAAGTCTTGGAGTTTCGGCTTCAGCATCAGTCCTTCCAATGAATATTCAGGACTGATTTCCTTTAGGATGGACTGGTTTGATCTTACAGCCCAAGGGACTCTCAGAGTCTTCTCCAACACCACAGTTCAAAAGCATCAATTCTTTGGTGCTCAGCTTTCTTTATAGTCCAATTCTCACATCCCTACATGACTACTGGAAAAACCATAGCTTTGATTGGACGGACCTTTGTTGGCAAAATAATGTCTCTGCTTTTTAATATGCTATCTAGGTTGGTCATAGCTTTTTTTCCAAGGAGCAAGCATATTTATAATTAGAAGATAATCAATTTTCTAATTTATTAGCCTGTATTCTTTGTGCCCTGCTCCCTCTCAGAGGGAAGTTTACGAGATTATCTCAAAGGGGTCATGTGAGCAAAATGCCTGATAAAGAAAATCCTGAACCTTGAGGATTTTACTGGGACTTGCATTTCTTGTGATAGAGGACGATGCTGTGAGATTCACTGGCACGACGTGGTCTGCTGATTTCAGAGTGGCTGCGTCACCATGTGAGACCACGGCCAGCCCTATCTCAGTCAGCACGTCCTCCACGCCACACTGACCACACACTGGAAGTAAAGGTGTAATAAGAGCCACAGATGCAACCCACATGTGTAATTTTACCCCCAAGTAGCCACGTTTTTACAAAATGAAAAGAAACAAGTGAAGTTTAACAATATATTTTACTTAACGTGATTTACCCCACGTATTCCTGTAACATACGATCTCCAGAAGCTATTTATGAGATATTTTATCATCTTTTTTCTTAGCCTTCAAAATCTGTTGTGCACTGCACATGTCCAGATATCTCAAGCTGAGGAAGCCACATGCCAGGTGCCCAAGGACCCCATCACCGTGGGGGCCGCAGCAGACAGTTGGGGCTGGACCAGAGGCTGGGGCAGAGAAAACAGAGGTTTCTTCTCTGCCAGCCTGCACGGTGGTGCTGTGGCAGGTGCAGGCCACTGGCTGTTCACTGGGCCTCCCCAAGCCCACGCTGCAACCCTGATGTCCACGTGGCTCTCAGAGGCCAGGCTGGTGGGGAGGGACAGCCCCTGAGGAGGGGGCCTGGCCTGGCCCTGGCAGTGTGTGTCCTCCTTGACGTGCAGGCACCGCCCTGTCCACCCTCCCAGTGCTGACCAGAGCTGCTTCTCTTATAGAGCCTCCTCGGCCGCACTTCTCTGTCTGCAAGATGGGCAGTGGGGGACATGTCCACCGCTTGGCATGGCCCTGACCATCTCCCAGCCTCTCTGTCTCCCATGTTGTCCACCGTCGCCTGTCTCAGAGACAGTCAGCCACAGTGGCCCTTGCCCATGTCTGTAGGTGGATTGCCAGCGGCCAGGCCTGGTTTACCTGTGAGACCTGCCTTTTGACACCTGTTGTGATGGAAAGTGCTGCACGCCCCACGCTGTTGTGTGTACGCGTGTCCTTCTGGACACCGCTGCCAAGGAGGAGCCACGCCGTCTGGATCGCTTGAGCAGAGACAGATTGTGCGACTTTGTTCTTTTCAGTGTCACTTATGCATGCGCTTTTTTAGGGCATTGAGTAATTCACTGAAAACATACAAATTAGCATTGTACTTGTGAGCCACAAAATTGGCTCTGGTTTGTGTGTGTTTAGAAAAGGCTGTGTTATGAATCTGAATAGGATACATGGTTGGGGGGGATTCCTTTTCAGCTCAGTGGGGAGAAAAGCCAGTTCCCAGTTCCTGAGCCTTAAAGGAACTCACTGTGCTGTTCAGTTGGATTGTGAGAGTGAGCAGGGCTGGGTGTCTGTCCAGGAGGGAGTCAGAGACGTGGGAGAAAGTGAGTGACTCACAGTGTGCAGAGAATTCGAGTGTGGAAGCAGGGGATGAGCAAGAAGCATTACTCAGTCGCTACTATTTAAAACTGGGGCCCAGAAGACAGTAAGCACATGGTGTTTGCAGAGAGAAAGTTCCAGATATTGTACCATCGTTAGTCTCTCCAGAGTCTGAAATTGCTGTAATTCATACTTTCTGTCTGTCCCGTGCTTAGTTATTGTCTCTTATCAGCCATTTGAAAGGAGATCTTTCTTTCCCAGCTTTAGTTCACCAAAGGCTTCCAGATCATTCTTTTTGCCCCAGTGGGATTTGGAGATCAAGTCTAGAAGGAAAGTGTGTGCTCAGTCGTGTCTGACTCTGTGATCCCATCAACTGTAGCCACCAGGCTCCTCTGTCCATGGGATTCTCCAGGCAAGACTACTGGAGTGGGGTGCCCTTCTCTTCTCCAGGGCATCTTCCCAACCCAGGGATTGAACCAAGGTCTCCTGCATTGCAGGCAGATTCTTTACTGTCTGAGAGGACAGCTTGGGTAGGTAGACCTGGCTTCTTTGGGCTCCCCTGGCTTCATCCCTGGGAAGCTCCTCCCAGGTGCTGGGAGTGGAGGGGGCGGGGAGGAGGCATCCTGGGGCAGGTAGGGGGCTGGGCTGCTCTAGGGCAAATCTGTGTGCCTGGAGCCACCCAACGGGTAGAACATGTGGCAGCGGTACATGTTAGCACTCTGACCATCTGAGGAAACAGGGTGCTGGGCTGTGCTTTGAGGTGCCAGCTTGGGTGCCCAGGTGCTTCCACTCCAGCCCAGCACCAGCCAGTGAGGACTCATGGAGCTCCTTGGTCCCAAGGAGTTCCTCACCCAGACTTTCCAAGGGTTTTCTTTTTCTCTCTCGAGCATACAATTCATCATCTTAGGTAAAAGGAGTCAATTGCATCGTTTCTGTTTTGTCTTGGTTCTCTTGCCACATGTCTTTCTTGAATTGGATCCACGTCATCATATGTAAGGCCATAAGGGGTGGTTCTGACAAAAGACCCGGAGTGAGTCCCCCTCCAGCAAAATATCAGACAGTGTTGGCCCCGAAAGGGTTACAGAGCCTGCTCCTCCGGCTGAGCCCCATGTTGAGCTGTTATTGAATCTTGAAAGATTTCCACCCACCTCCCGCCCACTCTGCTGGCAAGTGAAAGACGTTTGAATTCGTTTCTCAAGGGAGAAAATTATTAAAGTGAAAGAAAATGACTGTTCCCTGTTCTGAAAAGGAGAGGGAAGAGGGGGCTGTGACCCTCCCATGCTGCTCTGTACCTGGGGAGAGCGGGATGGGGTGTCAGGAGCATCCGCCCCGGAAACCAGGCGGAGGAGGCCAGTCCCAGCTGCCTTGCGTGCCTGGTCGGCTCAGAATCCAAGGTCCTGAAACAGAGCAGGGGCTGCATGACTCAGAGACCCCCAATAACTGAAATGCAGGAGGGAGAATGTAGGGGAAGAAAAGGAAACTCAGTTGATGTCTCCACCCCTTGAGCCCTAGAACCGCCAATGGAAATGAATCCGATTTGGGGTCCCATCTGAATGAGAAGTAATGGTACTTTCACACATGACTCAGGATTGTATGGTCCTGATGGTCCTCACACATCTCCATTTAAATCTTTTGTATTTTATGAGCATCATTTTATAATTTGTTAGTTCAGCTCACCTTTTTGTATCCCTTGTACCTTTTTGCAAGCTAATGAAATTATTCAGGCTGTGTTCGTGGAGCCCCAGCTGTGCTTGGGGCATCCGATTAAGGGCTCAGGGAGTGGAGTTGAGATTTCTAAAATAATCCCTGTTCTCAGGTTCATGGTCTAGAAAGTAGAAAGATGAGACCAGCACACATGAAAAGCTGCAGATCAAGAGATCCTAGGATTTCACCAAATCCCAGTCTAAAATTGTCTCTGTGTGCATGCTAAGCCGCTTCAGTCATGTCCAACTTTTTGCAACCCCATAGACTGTAGCTCCCCAGGCTCCTCTGTCGATGGAATTCTCCAGGCAAGAATACTGAAGTGGGTAGCTATTCCCTTCTCCAGGGGATCCTCCCGACCCAGGGATTGAAGTCGAGTCTCCTGCATTGCAGGCAGATCCTTTACCATCGTCTGAACCACCAGGGAAGCCCAAGTATGAATGTGCTTATATATATAGAAGACCTCAGCGTCATTGGGCAGCTTCATTAACTAACAAACCCTCAACCTGAATGGGTGGTTTCCTGTGTTGGTGATGACGTGCCGCAGTCAGTTTTTATGTGGTGACGTTCTTGTGTGTACTTGGCAAGCTCAGTGGGCTCATGGGCCCATGCACAGGGCCAGCTCTTCAACAGGAAAGATGGAGAAGGTGGTTGGGGCCCCTGGTCCCACTGTCTTCCACAGACTTCCCTTTTTATCTCCTGCTGCCCCAGTAAATAACTCTGGTCAAACCCTGAGCCGACCCCATAATCAAGCCTTCGAGCTCTGAAGCAGCCTGAGAACTTGGCGGCCCCGAGGTCTAGGCATTATTCCCAGATCGGCATCTCAGGATCATCTAGGGAGCTTTTAAAGCAAGATCCCTCTGCCTGCCCTCAGAGACTTTGAGTAGGAACTCTCCGGGGAAGGTCCGAGGAATCTGTGTGTTTGAAAAGCTCCCTGAGGTTTCCGCTGAGCCCTCAGGTAGAGATGGGCTCCTGTGTGGTTCTCAGCCCCGGGTGGGCCCAGCTGCGACAGTGGACTTGCAGTGCCTCCTAATCTCAGGGTATGGGGGCTGCTGGGCATAAATGTAGCTATACTTCACCATCACAGTGATAACTGCACTTTCCTGTAGGTATTTTTACATTTACAATTCAGGATAGGTCTTAATTCATTAAAAGTCAGCAACAGCATTTTTGCTTGAAGACAGAATGTGTGATAAATATGAAGGATTGGTCATCATGAGGGCTTGACGCCTCTTCCATTAGGACACCTGCATCCCCTTGAGTGGGTGGTCCAGCCCCGGGCAGGGTGACCTGAGCCTCCTCGGCCTGTCCTTCTGCTTCCACCCCTACCAGACCTATGGGGACACAAGTGGATTGCCCATCAAGGCTTCCCTGGTGGCTCAGTGGTCAAGAATCTGCCTGTGGTGCGGGAGACCCAGTTTTGATTCCTGAGTCAGGAAGATCCTCTGATGCAGGGAATGGCTACCCATTCCAGTATTCTTTCTTGGGAAATCCCATGGACACAGGAGGTTGGTGGGCTACAGTCTGTGAGGTTGCAAAGAGTCAAGACACAACTGAGTGCCTAACACTTTTATTTTTCACTTTCAACTTGAATGGAAAATAAGTAAGAAAGATAGAAGAAGTCAGGTCACTGATGCGAACATGAGAAGAAAATTCTAGGAAAACAAGTTCAAGGGTTCAGTTTACTAGAGATGGAAAAGGGCCCAGGAAAGGTGTTCTTTTCTAAAATATAGTGAGATGCCACATATGTTCAAGGTCAAAAAGTTAAAGTGGGGAATGGTTTCTAATGGTGTGACTAGAATCACTGAGTGGAGTGTGAGATCGGGGCGGTGGGGGAGGTTCACCCTGGGCCCTCACCCCACCCTCTGCCTGGGACGGGAGAGGCCTCCAGGACAGTTGTCATGGCTCTGATTCCCGCTGTGACATCACTGAGTCCCGGGAGGGGGATGTTTACCAGCTGGATTTTCTGCATCCTCGTGCAGATGCTTTAGGATTCCTGACTCTGGGTGAATCCTCCCTCTACGGCAGGGCAGGGGGCGGGGCCTTTGGGGGTGAATCCTCAACTCTATGTGGGGGGGGGGGGTCATGTGAGGGTGGGTGAGCCTGTTTGGCCTTGATCTATGAGACCCCTGGGCATTTATTATCATGTCCAACTCTGTGGTTTGAAGCCTGTTCGTTTTTCTATCAAAACTGTTTCAGTGCTTTGTCAAAGGAAGGAAAGGACCACTCAGGATGCACAGAGCAAGGTGCCCTGAGGGAAAGGGTGCTGTGTCCCTTTAGTGCTGGGAAGGGCAGCTCAGGGTCAGAGGCTGGCTGGACTCAGTAGCCATGCCTGGGACCCTAACAAGGGTTTCCAGGAGAGCGAACAGGGCCAGCAAGGTGTTTTTCTGTAGCCATAGCAGAGCCTTAGACACCCAGGCGGGAGGGGGTCCCAGAGGAGCCATAAGGGACCCAAAGTGCCTTCCCAGCAGAAGGCTGATTATCAAGAGATCACGCTTGTTTGTTTGAAACAAATGAGCTGATTTTTCTCCTGGGTGTTTTTCTTGGTAAAACATTTTAACAGCTTTCAGAAAAAAAAAAGAAATCAGAAGCCTATAACCAACACCACACAGTCTAAATAAGGTGCTGCCCCTGTACTGTATCCCCTCCCCCATGTAATACCCCTACCCATGTAATATCCCCTCCCTCATGTAGTATCCCCCTCCCCCATGCAAGGAAATCAGCGACTAGATTTTCTTGTGGGGGGCTGATGGCGATACATGGACGCATGTATAGAGCACATGACCCACTTAGATAAGATGCCATCGTTAGAGAGCAGCCAGGTTAGCTTGCAGGTGCCACCAAGACTTGGTGGCTCCCTGGTTTTGGGTCTCCCACCCAGTTAGTGAAGCCACCCTGTTCTAGGCTCCTGACTTACCACCTTCATCGTGCAGGTCCTACACGTTCTTTGAGTTTAATTCCACCTCCTTTGGAGACTTCTCCAGTCTGCTCTGAAATGGATAATCTCTCCCTTTTCTGAACTCCTGCAGCTTTCACTTCCCTGTGGCTCTAGCTTCGGTCACTGTATTATACCCAGGACTTACTGCCCTTCATTGTTACCTAGTTATTCGGTGTCTGAGTCATTTTGGGTTAACTTCTTGGGACCAGGAGTCATGACTCATTCTGATGGTCCCTGTCCTCAGCTCCTCGCTGGGTCCTGGGGATATAATCCATATAGTTTCAAGCTCCTTGAGGACAAGGCCACCTCCACACTCACCGCGGTCTCCTAGCCCCCAACACAGAACCTGGCACAGAAATGGAACTCAGTAAATATTTGGTGAATGCTTGGTTGATTGTTGGCCCTCAGGAAATACTTTGGCTGGGATGACAGATTTTGAGGGAGAAGGTCATCCTTGTTTTACGATATCTTTGACAGGCTATTATCACAGTGAACATTCCATGCAAGATTCTTGAGGGTTCATTTGTGGGAGAATGAATGTGAAAGTCGCTCAGTCATGTTCAACTCTTTGCAATCCCATGGACTGTAGCCTGCCAAGCTCTTCCATCCATGGGATTTTCCACACAAGAATACTGTGGGTTGCCATTTCCTTCTCTGTGGGAGAGAGAACAGGACAAAAATTTTTAATATGACTTAGTAAGGACTTGTTATAGTATTGAAATATGTCATTTTCCAACAAAAATTCATGTGAATTTGAGAAATAACCTAGGTTGAACTAACCCTACAATATGCATAACCTCACACCACACACAGAAGTTAACGCAAAATGGACCAATGGCCTAAATCTAAGAGTTAAAACCATCAAATGCTTAGAAGAAAATATAGGCATACATCTTCATGACTTTGGATATGATAGTGATTTCTTAGATGTGACACCAGAAACTCAAGCAACAAAAGAAAAACACATTGGACTTGATCAAAATTTTAAATGTTTATGGGACTCCCCTGGTGGTCCAGTGGTTAAGACTCCACGCTTCCGCTGCAGGGGATGCAGGTACAATCCCTGGTGGGGGAACTAAAATCCCATGTGCTGCAAGGTGTGGCCAATAAAAGAAGAAAAAACAGGGAAACAATGGAAACAGTGACAGGTTTTATTTTCTTGGGCCCCAAATCACTGAGGACAGTGACTGCAGCCACAAAATTAAAAGATGCTTGCTCTTTGGAAGAAAGGCTATGACAAACCTAGACAGCATATTAAAAAGAGACATCACTTTACCAACAAAAGTCCATGGAGTCAAAGCTATGGTTTTTCCAGTAGTCGTGTACGGATGTGAGAGTTGGACCATGAAGAAGGCTGAGTGCTAAAGAATTGATGCTTTCAAACTGTAGTATTGGAGAAGACTCTCGAGAACCCCTTGGACTACAAGGAGATCAAATCAGTCAATCCTAAAGGAAATCAGTCCTGAATATTTATTGGAAGGACTGATGTTGAAGCTGAAGCTCCCATACTTTGTCCACCTGATGCAAAGAGCAGCCGGCTCATTGCAAAAGACCCTGATGCCGAAAAAGATTGAGGGCAGGAGGAGAAGGAGACGACAGAGGATAACATGTTTGGATAGTATCACTGACTCAATGGACATGAGTTTGAACAAACTCCAGGAGATGGTGAAGAACAGGGAAGGACAGGGAAGCTGCAATCTGTGGGGTCGCAAGGAGTCAAGCATGACTAAGCGACTGAACAACAACCATCTGTGTTCAGGTTTAAATCAGAATCACTTTCAAGAGCTGGATGAGAGTGAAAACTGTCACACAGGCCTCCACTGCTCAACTCCATTAAGGTTGTTGTTGTCTTTCAGTTGCTAAGGCATGTCCGACTCTCTGTGACCCTATGGATTGCAGCACATCAGGCTCCCTTGTCCTTCACTATCTCCTGGAGTTTGCTCACATTCATGTTCTTTGAGTTGGTGATGCCATCCAACCATCTCATCCTCTGCCACCCACTTCTCCTACCTTCCGTCTTTCCCAGCATCAGGGTCTTCTCCAGCGAGTCAGCTCTTCACATCAGGTGACCAAAGTATTGGAGCTTCAGCATCAATGCTTCCAATGAATAAATGTTTAATATAGCTACTAAGTACTGAGATTAATTAAGCATGATGAATCAAAAGTTCCAGCTCAATAACTCTTGTAAAATGGTTCTAAACGTTTCTCTTGGGAAAGGAGGCCTTCTCCTAGGTATAAACCCAAGAGAGTTAAAAACACACATTTCCACAAATATTTGTACAGGAACGTTCATAGCAGCACTGTTCACAACAGCCAAACAGTGCGGCAACCGAATGTCCATCAAAGGATGAGTGGATGAACACATGTGGTCTGTCCACATGGTGGGATCTTATTTGGTCAAAAGCAGAATGAAGCACTGACCCATGTTGCAGCCTTGAAAACTTGTTAAATTAAACAAGCCTAACAAAAAGCCATATAGCGTATGAAGTCCATTTGTGTGAAATGTCCAGAACAGGCAGGTTGGTGGAGACAGAAGGTGGACTCATGGTTCAGGGGCGGAGGAGGGTGACAATGAGGAGTGAGTGACCGCTCCTGGATACAGGGCTTCTTTGAGGTGATGTGTGTGTGTGCTCAGTTGTGTTCCAGCTCTTTGCAACCCCATGGACTGTAGCCTGCCAGGCTCTTCTCTCCATGGAATTCTCCAGACAAGAATACTGGAGTGGGTTGCCATTTCCTTCTCCAGGGAATCTTCCCAACCCAGGGATCAAACCTGCATCTCTTAAGTCTTCTGCATTGGCAGATGGATTCTTTACCAGTGATGGATGTCTTCTAAAGGTGATCATGGTGATGGGTACACAACTCCACAAATAAACTAAAAACCAGATTTGTACACTGTAAATGGGTCAACTGTATGGTATGTGCATTAAAGGTCAATAAAATGGCTCCATTAAAAATAGAAAGAGGGAAAATACAAAACTCAGAATCAGAGAGTCCCAGAACTGGAAGAAATCTTAAAGATGATCTCTCGCAAATTCACGAGTGCAGAATGTCAAGGTCTCTGGTTCTCTGGACAGTTTTCTTTCCCTTTTGTGTCAGATGCTAGATTCTCAGCTGCTGCAAAATTGCAGAGATCAGCAGCGCCTTTGAGATCTGTTATTTTGTGGAAACATGAGTCCCCTAATCCCTCCAGAAATGCACCAAGGGTGTGTGTTTCCTCATAGCTGTTGTTTCCTCTCGCGGAGGCTGCATGGTCCTACTGAGGACATCCTCAGCCTGTTGTGGGTGCCTGGTACACGTGTCGCTTAGTTAATTACAGAGAGCCCTCTTAGTAACTGGGGATCCTGGGCCCCCGCCCCCAGCCTGCTCCCCATCCTCCTCCCCATCCTCCTCCCCATCCCCTGGCAGTCTGCAGGACAGAAGAGCCTGGAGGGCTACAGTCCATCACGTCGTGAAGAGTTGGACACAACCGAGCGACTGAGCATGCACTCACTGTTCATCTTTGTCTGCTATGGTCCTTTGTATACATGCATTATAAATTGTATTGATATCCACGACCCTGGGGACCCTCGCCAGTGTGGAGACTTGGGAGCTTGGCTCCCAGGCACCTTTTCATGGGGCTGCACATGTTCTCCTAAGAAGGCTCAGCCCTTGTTTCTAGAAAGTGGCTGCAATTCTGTTCAGCCAGCCCCACCCCTCCCCTGCTGTAAGTCAGGAGTCTGGGGCCTTGCAGGGTCTGGGAGCTGGGGTGCAGCTCAGCCCAACAGCACTGCCCTCAGGGCTCCTGTCCCCAGGGCCCATTCTTGCCACCATAGCCAGCCTCATGCCGGTGACCTGGACACCCCCTGCCCCATGTTCAGAACCCTTGCTCCCTCCCCAGCAGCTGGTGATGCCTTGTACTAGTGGGTGTCCTCAAGCCTGCACGGCCTCCTGTTCCCTGCCGTGTGCTCCTGTCGGGGCCTTTTGGCACCTGGCGGCCTAGTCACAATGCTGCCAGATCTGCACCCTTGAGTTCAGGTCCCGTCCTGGTGCCCGGAGCCAAAGACTCCCAAGCCTTCCTCTGGCAGCACTTCACAGGCCAGTCCTCAACCTCGCGCCAAGTCTGTCCTCCCTGTGCCACCCCCGCCTTCTGGTTTTATCTTCCCACCACTCTCTCACCACCCTCTCCTGCCCCACCCCTCACAGGCACATCCTCACCCACTTCCTCCACCTGTCGGCCGCGTGTTCCAGCCGCTGCCCAGGACTGCCCTGTCCCCAGGGAACAGGGTACAGTGGCCAGAGCGAAGGAGCCCTCCCACCCAACCAGGCTGGAACCCAGGCCCTCCGATACTAGAATCCACGATCAAATGTAGTCTTAGGATTCCTTGTTAGACTCCTCTGTTATGTCCTACACTGAAGTTTCCCCGAATACATATGTATCTAATTCTGTGGAAATGCAGCAAACACCCTTTTACAGACGTTCGCTTTAATCTCTTCCCCCAAAGTGGGCCTTCTTCCTCTTTGCCTCTCAGCACGTAAAGCAGACAGGACTCAGAGTGACTAAGAGACCAAGAATAATACCTCCAGGTGTTGCATAATCAAGTTGACACCACAGAGAACTTTGGGGAGACAACTTGACAGAGCCTGTCTGGAAGTAAAGACCAAAGTCGTGATTCTTTGAGTGTCTTACCCCTGATGAAAATACATAATTATTTTATCTCTGTTCCCACACAAATAAGTTTCTCCCATGAGTCTCTTTGGCGTGCTTCAACTGCACGAGAATTAGGATTTTAGAGAGAGAATCTCAAATATAAGAGTGGGAGTATTGCAAACGAGAAAAATCAAAAGCTAAGAAATTAATTTTATGGGAAAGAATACTTTAAGGAAAATTATATTTTCCCATCAAAATGAGGTAGATTTATTTAACTGTACTGTGGGTCATGGGTCTTATTACTAAAACTTTATACGTATCAGTTTTGTGAGACTATAATTTTGAAACAAAAGGTAGAGAGCCCTTAGACAAATCTTATTGGACATTTTTTTTTGTTTGGCTGCATCAGGTCTTAGCTGTGGTTTGCAGGCTCAGTTGCTCTGCAGTATGTGAGATCTGAATTCCTGAACCAGGGGTTGAACCCATGTCCCCTGCTTTGGAAGGAGGATTCTTAACCACTGGACCACCAGGAAGTCCCCAAGTACAGCCTGGCCACTGTGGTTAGCAAAGGCCCCTTTGGCTCAGTCACTCTGCACTTTGGAACCACAGGGAGTTCTGATTCTGTCCCAAACCTTGTGAGTCATGCTTCAGGGAGAAAGGGGCTAAAGCTACATGGGTAATTCTGTGCTCAGCTACACAGGAAGGAAGTGAAAGCCTCTGGAAGTCATACATGAAATTAACAAAGTTGTAGGATACAGGATCAAATATAGAAATTAACTGTATTTCTTTGTACTACCATGAAAAATTCCAAAAATGATTTTTTAAAAAGAATACACCTTCAAAATAACACCAAAAATTTACTTAGGCAAAAAATCTAACAATGTGGAAAGTGTAGTACGCTGAAAACTAGGAAACATTATTGAGAGAAAATAAGACATAAATAAACAGATTTACCATGTTCATGGATAGAAAGTTCATTACTATTAAGATAGCATTCTCCCCAAAGTAGCCTAGAAACACAGTGCAGTTCCAGCCAAGATAGCAGCAGCTTTTCTCTAGAAACTGACAGGCCCATTCTCAGATGTACATGGAAACTCAGAAGACCAAGAATATTTTACTCTCATAAAGAAAATAAAACAGTAATAAGAAGACAAACAACTCAATTTTTAATGGGAAAAATATTTGAACAGATACTTCAAAAATAAGACAAGCAAGTGGGCAACCATCACGTGACAAAGATGTCCACCATCATTGGTCATTGGGGAGATGCAAACTAAAGCCACAGCCAGAGGCCAGCATGCACCCATTAGAATAATTAATTTTTTTTTATACTGACAAAAACCAAGGTTTTGGGGAACTTGAGACTTGGAGGAACTCAAACCCCTAACACATTGCTCTTGACAGTGTAAATGGAATGGCCACTTTGGAAAACAATTTAGCAGTTTTTTTAATGTTAATTGTGCACCTGCCATGTACCCCAGCAGTTCCACTCCAGAGTGTTAACCTGAAAGAGAAGAAAATGGAAGTCCATACAAAGCCTGGTACCCAGATATTCCTGCAGTATTACTCGTAACTGTCAAAACCAGAAATAACCCAGTGTCCCTCCACTGGTGAGTAAATAAACAAAATGTGATCTTATTCATACAATGTAATAAAACTGAGCAGTTTTTTTTAAGCTACTAATAACAAAATGGTTGAATCCCAGAAAACTCAGGCTAAGTGAAAGAAGCCAGACCCGAAAGACTATGTGATTTCACTTACATGAAGTTTCTAGAAAAGGCAAAACTATAGAGACTGAAGTAGATTGTCAGTTGTCTGAGACTGGGGCAGTCATGGGGGAGGTGGCGTGGAGGTGGTAGAGAGGCTCTGAGACTTGGCTTTGTTGGTGGGTGTGTGACTGGATAACTACATGGGTGAATTTTAGGGCATATAAAGTAAACCTCCAAAGGCTGCTAGAAATGATTCTAAGAATAAAGCAGGCCGTCCAAGGTGAGGGGGTCAGGGGAAGGCGAGTATGGTATTTATTGTAAGCGTGGGTTTGCTCTCAGTGGTCTCCACCCACAAGGAGCTGCTACAGGCGGGGAAACAGGAAGCTGGCCCAGCCCACTGAGCTGCTTCCAGATGCAGGCAGACACTTCCTCATCATGGGGCTCAGACAAGTCTGAAGGATCCATGATCCTTCCCTTTTTGTCATCTGTAGAACGGGAGCTGCATCACCTGCATGGCGGGACATTTGAGACTCGAAGTGAGCCCTCAGTCAGGAGACCCTGAGAACCTTGCCTGGGACACACGAGGCCCCAGGAGGGGCCAGGTGACCCCACCTTACATTTGGTTTCTTGCTGTGGTTTTTCGTCCACAGAGGCTGTGTTTCATGCCAGGAAACACACAAGCTTGGGGACCCCTGATTGTTGATAATGCTTTGGGTTTTTTCTGGGTCTTCATTGCAATGCGTGGGCTTTCTCTAGTTATGGAGCATGGGTGCGCAGCATGTGAGATCTTAACTCCCCGACAAGGACTTGAACCTGCATCTCCTGCATTGGAAGGCAGATTCTTAACCACTGAACCATCAGGAAAGTCCCTTTTAGCATGGTTTCTGAATGCTGTTTCTAAATAGAATTTGAAGTATCCTGTATTCACTTATACCTGGGGATGGACAGAGATTATAAATAACCAGGCATGACAGATCCCACTTTCAACTTGACATCTACCAGGTATCTGAAAAGAGAAATGACAGAAGCCTATTAGATCACCCTGCTTTCTGAGGGATAAAACTGAGTAGGTACATTTTAGATGAATCAGACTCAAACTTGAGCTTCAGAAAATTCCATTTGAACGGATACTCACCTGAAATAAACTGCCTGTTTCTAAGGCCCACTTGATGGTGTAATGATCACTGTCCACTCCGTTACCATGGACGGTTCCTTTAATCATTTATTTTGCTTCAATGTGGGCTTCCCTGTGGCTCAGCTGGTAAAGAATCTGCCTGTAATGCAGGAGACCTGGGTTCAACCCCTGGGTTGGGAAGAATTCCCAAAGTCCAGGAAAATTCCATGGATCTATGGGGTCACAAAGAGTCAGACACAACTGAGCAACTTTCACTTTCACTTTTACTTCAACGAGTTCCATAAAGGATTTGGTGCCACTCACAAGGTTATAACACAAATTAATTTAAAAAACAAAGTATGGCAGAAGAGAACTAGGAGCAGGAAAGCAAGTGATGTGAAGCAGACTGAAGTAGGTGCCCAAAGCATAAGGCAGGGTCTACACACAAGCTCAGACCTGTGCCCAGACAGGGTTTCTGAGCTTCTGTGCCATCAACTCAGTGATGTAAGTGAAGAAGAGTCACAGGATACCAGAGGATTAAAAATTAATAATAAAATTGAAACAGCAATTGCCCGAGAGATGCAAAAACTATTCCTGACACTAAAATTAAAGAGGGATCTTTTCCATAAGTCGTCCCGCTAAGTTACTTCAGTCGTGTCCAACTCTGTGCAGCCCCATAGATGGCAGCCCACCAGGCTCCGCTGTCCTTGGGATTCTCCAGGCAAGAACACTGGAGTGGGTTGCCATTTCCTTCTCCAGTGCATGAAAGTGAAAAGTGAAAGTGAAGTCGCTCAGTCATGTCCAACTCCTAGCTATCCCATGGACTGCAGACTACCAGGCTCCTCCGTCCATGGGATTTGCCAGGCGAGAGTACTGGAGTGGGTTGCTATTGCCTTCTCCTAAGTCATCCTAGGAATAACATTTTTCACTCCACCCATCGAAGGTTTCCACCAGACTCAGGAGAAGGAATGGAGTGTGGGAGCAGCCTCACTTGAGACCCGGGTGCCCTCTAGACCCCTGGACCACATTCAGCTCACCAGACAAGAAGTATTTTTGACTTGATTTTTATTTCCAAAATGAAAAAATGTATTTTAAGATTTAGTGTAACCAAACAGTTGTTTTATTGTATTATTTTAGGAGAAAAATCATGCAAGGATTTTTTTTTTACATTTCTTGCTGGCATACATCTATTTCTATTTTAAAGCAGTAATGAAGAATTTAAAAGCAAAAAAAAAAAAAAAAATGTTACTCACCTGAGAATTCCAAGCTAGCTTTGAGTGCACTTTATATCTACACAGAAGTGTGAACAGCAGAACCAGAAGGTAAGTGCTGTGCTAGGAAATGGAGTAGTTGGGTATTTAATATTTTTAGTTTAAATTTTGATTTCAACATCAAGATTATGCTGTAACAATTTAAAGCCTTAATTTAGGTTTAATTTGGTATCATTATCATTTTTATTTTCTATAACACAACTAAAACTTCTTTGAATAAGAGTAACATAAATCTCCATGTATTTCAGTTGCTAAATATGTGTGAAGATCACAAGGTGATTCTCATATTCTGTAATACAGGAAAAATAGGAAGTATGACTTAGTAATTTTCTCTTTATGCTCTCAGTTTCTCTCAACTCCCAGATGTCAAAAACAAGTGACACCTCACTGTGAATCACCCTTTCTTTTTAGACACACACACACAACACTGAAATTATTTTTATTTAGTATTATTCATTTCAGTTGCTAAGGGAGGCATACTAAAGTTATTCCTCATATTTACTTCCCAGTTGTCTTAGCAAATGTAGGAGGATTCTAGCCAGGCTCTGGACAAATGTTTGCTTGCAGCTCAAGAAGCTGTAGTGGTTCATGATGTCACAGAATCATTTCTTTACTGGTTTGTATATGTTTATTTGAGGTGGTGATATTGTGGCTATACCCCTGAAGGAGGGCATGGCAACCTACTCCAGTATTCTTGCCTGGAGAAGCCCATGGACAGAGGAGCCTGGTGGGCTATGGTCCATAGGGTCACAAAGAGTTGGACACAACTGAATCAACATAGCACGCACGCACATTGTGGCTATGATTTCTAAACCTTTATCTTTTAGAAATAATGTTGAAATAAAACAATGGTGTAAGAGAGCGCCTATAAAATAATAGAAGTGGGAGAGAATGCCTGAGATACAGATAAAGAGACTGGCCACACGATGAGTGTGGAATCTGCCCGTGGGTAGTGAGTGCTCGGAGGCAATCTCTCTGCTTCTGCGTGACGTTTTCCCTGATGAAAAGGTAGATAAGTCACAGCCACAGCCACCCTGGAATTTTCCACAAAGGTCTGAGAACTCCTTAAAGAGTAAATGTGGAGACTCCTGGGCACCTGGCCTTGGTCTTGCCTAAGGTCTTGTTCCCCAAGGAGGAAGATGAAGCAGATTGAAGTTGCCCCTGTCTTCTTGGTGTCATCCACGGCGTCTGCTGTAAGGTCATAGCATCTGCTATAAGGTCACAGTGTTTGCTGTAAGGTCACAGCATCCTGGTTCCTACGTCTCTGCTGTCATCAGCATCACCCTAAGAACCATGCATTTTGTTCCTTGGACCGAGCACCCCTCTGTGGCTCTGCCTCCAAGGCTTCTTCTCAGACTATTAAAGAAAAACTTCACTTACATCACTGAGTTGATGGCACAGAAGCTCAGAAACCCTGTCTGGGCATGGGTCCAAGCTTGTGTGTAGACCTTGCCTTATGCTCTGGGCACCTACTTCAGTCTGCTTCATATCACTTGCTTTCCTGCTCCTGGTTCCCTTCTGCCATACTTCGTTTTTTTAATTAATCCTGTTTGTAATCCTGACCCTTGTTAAAGACAGGAAGGAACTTTGTTCCAGGACCGCTGCACGAGAGGTTGCAGTGTGGGAAAAGCAGCACTCAAATTCCAGCATCACTGAGACAGTGGCATCACTGCCTGCCAGGACTGGCAGATGATAGCACAAGAGAGCATTTCTCTTTAAACATTGTGTGTGTGTGTGTGTGTGTGTGTGTGTGTTTGTCCTTGTTTGGCTCTTAGAAAGAAGTTTTTAAAGAATCCCACAGACAGACCCCTTCTCTGGAGAGATGGGAGCAGCCCTGGAAGATTCCAGAAGGAAGCGTCAATTCAGAGGGCAGGATAAAAGCTGAGAGTCCAGCTCCTCTCCTTCACATGAACGCTGTCCACTCCTGTCCCCTGTGGACAGTATGGATTTGTTGTTGATGCCAAGAGGCAGGCACACACGATAGACACAAAGACTCATGGCGTAAGCTTAAACATTGTTCCTGACATTAGGAGTCAGGATGAGACATACTGGAATCTGGTGATGCTTGCACTCAGAGCCCCTACTTCCCTTCCCGGGTTCTGGACCTAATTTGTACCTATAATTCTGTGTTTCCTTTTTCCTAGAGGGCCTAAAACTTGTATAAGTGTCAGGCCCCTCAGAACTGGGATCCACCCTTGTATGGAACTGAGAATCTCTAAAAAATGTGCCATCTCAGTTTGTTATTTTTTTTCTGCAAAGAACCTGTGCTGATTCTTAGGGAGTATGGCCTCGGCTGCTTCCTGGAGGGTTTGCCTCAGACCCTCCCATGCAGATCGAAGGTGGAAGTCAGTGCTTCCTGGTGTGGGAAGGGATATAAATATTCTAACAAAGAGTTTCCTGAAAATTTACATAACTTCTTTTATATTTAGCTGCTAATGTATAGTCATTTGCTGCCATAGCGCTGCTCATTTAAAATGGGTAATTTTGGAAATACAGGTTCACAGAGTCATCTTTACCCAGGCAGCCAGCTTCCCGCTTCAGAGGCTGCTGGTGCCATAATGGATGGGCTTGAATGAAAATTCCCAGTTCATGCTTACCTCAGAGTTTCTTAAAAGACCAGAAGACAATAAATCACTATCCCCAGAGATTGTAATTTTATAAGTTTCTTTCTCATGTACCTAATGCTTCTGGACAGAACATAACTCACCTGGTCAGTCATGCCTGTTCATGATCGTGGCTTCATTCTCACCTAGAAAATTAAAAATGAAAGTGTTGGTCACTCAGTCGTGTCCAACTCTTTGCAACCCCATGGACTGTAGCTCGCCAGGCTCCTCTGTCCATGGAATTCTCCAGGCAAGAATACTGGAGTGGGTTGCCATTTCCTTCTCCAGGGGAACCTCCCAACCCAGGAATTGAATCCAGATCTCCTGCATTGCAGACCGATTCTTTACCATTTGAGCCACCAGGGAAGCAGCTAAAACAGACCTTGCCATTATAACAAGAAGTGGCCATTCTGCTAGTCAAGTCACTGAGTCTTAAGAACTATAAATTCGTAGTGGTATGGATAGTTGATGAATGTCATTAATTTTGGACTTGTCACTTCCACTTTGGGAACTCTCTGGGACTATGAGAGTGTTTGACGTAGATTGAGGGATAAGGCCTTCCACCCTGTGTGGAGCCGACCTACCCTGCAGATGGTTTTGGCATTTTCTTTTTCCTTTTAACTTTTAGAAGGTGGGCAGCACATGTTTTCTTACTCATGACTTTTTCAAATTTCAGGAATTCTTCGATCATGTGAAGAAGCTCTGGGATGATGAAGGCGTGAAGGCCTGCTTCGAGCGGTCCAACGAGTACCAGCTCATCGACTGCGCCCAATAGTGAGTCTGCCCACGAGGCCCAGCCTGGGGTGGGCACCCCCACCGCACTGCCCCTCAGAGTTCAGCTCTCCCACCCCGTGCAGCAAGTGGCATCACCGGGATATGTGATGACCCAGACTGTCAGGTCATTCTGGCTGCTGCTCAGAGGGTAGAACGGAGGCAATAAAGATCTGTGGGTGCTTCAGGTTAGGTGGTGGGCTTAGAGGTAAGCTTTGGTCCATGGGGACAGAGCCAGGCAACAGATCAGATGAGAGAGGTGGAGAAAAGAGGGGGTCAGGGTGACCACAGGTGCATCATGATGCTATTATTCAGACGGAGACCTGGGAGATGTCGTTAGTGGAGGACAGGATGCCATCCGGCTCCAGTTTGGAGAAGCCCAGCTGAGGTACCAGAGCAGAGACAGAGATGGAGCAAGCAGCTGGTGTTAGACGAGAGGAAGTGACCCAGGTGTGGACGGTGCCTGCCCACTGATCACTGTAGAGCCTGGACAAGATGAGCGAGTATAGACAGAGGAGAAGTGCTAAGCAATGATGTTCAGTCTGCAGAGGATGAAGGAGTGGGAAGAGAGGGGATCCTCCCAGGAGGAAGGCAGTCCTCGAGGCCAAGACAGAGAGACACATGGTGCTGGTGGAACCTTACTTCACCTCATCCCCCTTGTGCCAGGGAGCCAGCCACACCCCCTCAGCCACTGGCAGGTGGCGAGCTGCCCCAATTCGGGGAGCCTCTGGGGCTGTCCAGGAGGGCCATGTTAACCAGAGGTGCCCACAGACCTGCCCCAGGCACCCTGAATGACCACCAACAGCATTAATGATCCTCCCTTATGTACACGAAAGTCTGTTTACTGATAGGGATCTGTAGCTAATAAGTTGTGCATGCTCAGTTGCCTCTGACTCTTTGCTAATTAACTAGAGCAGTACTTAAAACTTCTCTTTTCCTGCCATGCTTAACAGTTCCTTCAAGACTTGCCTTGAATCCATATCACCTTGTAAATAGACCACAGATTTGTGACTGCTTTCCTGTGCTCACTTACTCCACAGCCAGATTGCGAAGTCCAGAGAGCTGGGGGGTTTAGATGTGGGTGTGGGTGTGGTGTGGGGTACAGATCTGGTGGAGCTAAACGCAACCTGAGAGGGTCCTGGGGGCCACCCCTCCCAGAGGGGCCCTCATCTCCCTTCTGAGGCCCTCTCACACTCTTTTCTAAGGCCATGTCACCATCGCTTAAAAACCACAGTGGAATTATATGTTAAATCACAATGTTGTAGAGATGGGAATGTCATATTAAGAAAATGCCAGCAGCTGGAATTCCTAGCACAGCTCAAGATAACATTAAAACCTATATAAGTTTGCATCTGAGGTTCATGGGGGTATGTCTGATCGCCATTTCCAGCATTTCTTGAGTGAAGTCTCCTGGGCCTTAAGCGCCCTTCAGTGACCCATTAGGAATTTCTTTTTCTTATGAAAAGAGCCCATCACCATAGTGTTAGAATTAATGATTTACTTTAAAATAGAATATGCAAGGCTGCTGCTGCTGCTAAGTCGCTTCAGTCCGACTCTGTGCGACCCCATAGATGGCAGCCCACCAGGCTCCGCCGTCCCTGGGATTCTCCAGGCAAGAACACTGGGGTGGGTTGCCATTTCCTGCTCCAATGCATGAAAGTGAAAAGTGAAAGTGCAGTCGCTCAGTCTTGTCTGACTCTTTGCAGACTCCATGGACTGCAGCCCACCAGGCTCCTCCGTCCATGGGATTTTCCAGGCAAGAGTACTGGAGTGGGGTGCCATTGCCTTCTCTGATATGCAAGGCACATACGACAAAAAGAAGCAGCCTGAGCTTTGCTGGCAGGCAGGCAGGATCCAGATGTTCGCTTGGGCAGGGTGCTTCATGAGAATAAAGTCACAGACTGTGTTCTTGTGCAGTTGTTGTAGGATTGACTAAGCAGAGACCCAAACACCCCAGAGCATGCCTGGCACCTGGGGGCCCTTGCTGAGCTCCTGCTACCATGTCTCCATGTGGGAGCGGAGGTTTAGGGGGTCCCTTGAGGGGCCTGAGATCAGCACTCCCAACCGGGAGGACCCGAGCCACGATATGCTATTTCCTTCAGTTCTGTCCTTTCAAATTAGGGAGAGCGAGACTGAGCCCCAAGGTGAAGACTACAGGCTTGTCAGACATCAACACCACGACTCCTGCTCTGGACTCTGCCCACCACCACCACCCGAACATCACTATCTGGGTTAATCCTAACATCCCCAGCTTGGCTTCCTTAATCCAGTTTAATATGCATGGGACTCAAGTGGGATCAGCAACCATTGTCTCTTAATCACGATCTTGTTTTTCCTCTGCACTCGGATTTTGCAGCTGGGGCCAAGGGGTTTCAAGAATAAGTAACATTTCATAACACTCGTTAGATGCATGCGTGGTGCCCAAAGTGTTCATGTTGCCAAATGAGATGTTGAAGGAAAGTAGCTGCTTCCGCTTCCATCACCATGGTTTATGGAAGAAAGGACATTCCAGCATCCAGCTGGGAATGCCCTGGGACTGGGTCACTCAAGCCCACCTGCCCAGCCCCCAGGTTTCCAGCTGCTTGAAGAATGTCTTATTCCTCCTTGGAGGCTCAATTCCTGGGAGGGTGTTTTTGCATGAAGTCAGGGCTATTTGAAATCAGGAGCCCAGTGCTCAGCGTGGGGTTGGTGGGGAGCTGAGCTTCGCCCTGGCAGAGTCCAGGGTTCTGACGTGTCTTCTTTTCCCTTCTCTTCTGAATTCTCGAGAAAAGATCTGCTGACATCTTGGCGTGACTCCATGTCACTGTGTTATCTGCTCAGCAGTCTTGTATTTTGAACCCAGATGCTAACTAAGAAGGGATTCATTCTAAGTCATTTCTTCCATGGCAGAAACCATGGGAATATTTGAAGGGAGGAGATACTTCCCAGGGAGCTGAACTTCCAGTGAAGAATCCAAGAATGGTCTCACCACAGTTCCTCAGAAACATAAAACACGGAGGAACCCAGCGGCTTCTCTCCCGGGTACACCCAAGAGATTTAAAAACATACGTCCACACACAAACTGTGTACACATGTTCACAGCAGCATCATCCACAGTATCCAAAAGCACAGACAACCCACATGTGCATGAAAGGATGAAGGGATAAACGAACTTGGTCCAGCCACACACAGGGATCTTATTTAGCCATAAAATCGAATGAAGTTCTGATGCATGTTATAGCATGAGTGAACTTGGAAGACATGAGGCTCAGTGAAAGAACCCTGGCATGAGGGCTACATGCCCTATGACTCCATTTGTATGAAATGCCCAAAACAGGCAAACTCATAGACACAGAAAGATTCATGGTTGCTGGAAGCTGGGGAGGGGAAATTGAGAGTGATTCGAAATGGGTGGGCACTGCACCATCTGACAGAGGACCCGGCTGGAGCAGCCTGGGAATAAGCATATTATGAGCTTTAAGGGTTGGCCTCTCGGTAAAAATGAGTGTCTTTGGAGTATCAAGCAAGCTGAGCAAATTAGCAGAGATTCTGTTTCATAAGAGGTCCCCTGTGCCCACTGTGAAAATTAAAAACAATCTCTACTGCATTATCCCCGAAAATGCACTTCCTCTAAGTGCTAATAATAAGTGATTAGGTAGCCATGGAAACAGCTATTTTGGGAGAAAAGAAATCAAAGAAAATTGGATTTCAGAACAGGTTTATAAAGTCAGACTGCTTAATCTAACTTGAAACTCTGCAGTGTACATAGGGTCTCATGCTTTGCACTGTTGTGTTTACGTGATACCTTTCAGACACGTCCATTTACATAATTGGTTTTAGAATACTCTGGAAGAAAGATGCCCCCCAAAGAAAAGTATAGTGGGAAAGGTGAAGTGATTCACAGCTGTGTTAGCATTAGTTGCTCAGCAGTCATGTCTGACTCTCTGCAACCCCATGGACTGTACTGTCTAGCTCCTCTGTCCATGGGATTCTCCAGGCAAGAATACTGGAGTGGGTTGCCATTTCCGTCTCCCGGGGATCTTCCCCACCTAGGAATCAAACCCTGGTCTCCCATATTACGGGGAGATTCCTTACCATCTGAGCCACCTTTTAGAAAGGTCTCATGTGAAGAAAGAGTTCTACTTTAAGAAAAGAAAATCTTAGCTAAGCTGTTGATGAGAGTAACATCCTAGCCCCTCTCAGTCAAATTCAGCTAAGCAAAGCGTCACTTGGGTTCAGTGTCTGCTGTGTGCAGAGCATGTTCTAGGTTCCATAGCGGGGAAAGGAACAAGGCTGTTCTCTGCCTCCATGTGGCTCATAATATTATAGGTCCCCAGATCTGTGCCAGGAGGTCTGCTGTGTATGCTGTGTGGAGTGGACAGTGCAGCTTGGAGGGGCTCCTGGAGAAGGTTCTGGAGGAGCAGTGTGAGGCGGGCGTAGGATCTCACCAGGAGGAGATGTACGGGGTGGAAGCCCACACAGCTGGGACAGTGTCCACAGAGAGGACTCATCCAAACTGAGAAGTGACCACCCCTCTTCATCCACACTGACAAGTGACCAGCCCTTCCCATCCACACTGACAAGTGACACAGTGGTGTTCAGCCTTCAAGCTCAGTCTGACTTGCCTATGTGTGGAGAGAAAGAAGAGGGTGGGGACCGTGTCCACACATGCCTTTCTGCCCAGGTGTTGGAGCAAGAGTGATATAACTAGAGCTGTGTTTTAGGAAAATATATGAGCCAACACCACCATGGTCAACTATCACAGGAGGCCCAAAGGGGTGGTGAGCCTCTGGATTAAAACTCTCTCAAACAGTTACTCTAAGAATCCATTTTCAGCTGAGCTCCTTAGGGCAGGTTGGGCCTTTTTATGTTGTGGTTGCTATACCAAAGGACCCTTCCTAAAAGAAAAAAGCCACAGCACCGGCCGCAGCCACCTCCAAGCCTGCACTTCTGAAGGGTATGATACATGGTGACAGTTTTGATATGTGCCAATGGGTGTGGGTCCCAGCACTTCACCATCATCTGCCTGCATCGTGTAAAATAACAGTTTTGCCTGTCAAATATGAGTGAAGTTCCTTGGATATTTACAAAATATCAAATAGAATCATGTCGGCAAAAGATGGGTCTTTTATTACTAAAATTCAGAATGATTTCTGGATGGTCGTTATTAGCAATTCACCTACTGGCTGACCTTCAGCCGTGGCATAGATGAAGTGGTCCATGGACTGGAAGCTATTTTCATCCACTGCAGTAAAAGGATGTCTCAGGCTGCAGCCAGATTGTCCCCAAAGAATGAGGTGCAGGTCAGTGACACAACTTTCTGTGTTTTGTACTTTTAATTATTAACGGTCCACTTTCCCCTGAGAAGGTGGAAGTTGCAGGAGCAGGTGGAGAAAGTCTGTTGACCTTGGGAAAGCTTCCTGGTTTTCAGCCTTTAACTGGACACCTCCGGCCCCCAGCCTGTCCGTGCGTAAGAAAGTGTGCATACACGCACTTAATGCTTCAGTGCTTTAACAACTGGCGAGAACTAGATACAGACGGCGAGTGCCCTAGTCGGCGAGGCCGCAGTCCTCCAACTGGAGGCTCTAGCCCGAAAGTCTCCTGGTCTCAGCGGGCAGTGTCCGGAAACCCCGCCCCTGGCGCCGTGCGTCCCTTGAGCCGCGCCGTGCGTCTCCTGGCCGCACCCGCTACGCCGCGGGCCCCGCCCTGGCGCCTAGGGATGACGTCACCGCCTGCGCCCAGGACGGCAGAAACAGGAAGTGAGACCAAAACAAAGGAGCGGCGGCGGGGAACGGTCTCTGTTTTTCTGCTTCCTCCGGCCTCCTCCTCGACTGTGGCCGCCGACCCTCGGAAGCAGTCCGAACATGTCCAACATGGAGAAACACCTGTTCAACTTAAAGTTCGCGGCTAAAGAACTAGGCAGGAGTGCCAAAAAATGCGACAAGGAGGAAAAGGCCGAAAAGGCCAAGATTAAAAAGGCCATTCAGAAGGGCAATATGGAAGTTGCGAGGATTCACGCCGAGAACGCGATTCGCCAGAAGAACCAGGCGGTGAATTTCTTGAGGATGAGCGCGCGGGTGGACGCGGTGGCCGCCAGGGTCCAGACGGCCGTGACGATGGGCAAGGTGACCAAGTCGATGGCCGGAGTGGTTAAGTCGATGGACGCGACGTTGAAGACCATGAACCTCGAAAAGATCTCCGCCCTGATGGACAAGTTCGAGCACCAGTTCGAGACGCTGGACGTTCAGACGCAGCAGATGGAGGACACGATGAGCAGCACGACGACGCTGACCACTCCCCAGGGCCAGGTGGACATGCTGCTGCAGGAAATGGCAGACGAGGCCGGCCTCGACCTCAACATGGAGCTGCCGCAGGGCCAGACCGGCTCCGTGGGGACGAGCGTAGCCTCGGCGGAGCAGGACGAGCTGTCCCAGAGGTTGGCCCGCCTGCGGGACCAGGTGTGACCGCTGGACCGCTCAGAGGCGAGCCGGCCGCAAGCGACCATCCGAAGACGGATACTCTACACTAGAACCTCGGAATCGGCCAGAATGCTGAACTGCTCTTACTCAAGATGCTTCTCCCTTCGGGTTTACAGTGCTCTCCAGACACACGAAGAATTCCCAGGCCTTCTCTTAACTCTTAACTGGATTTGAAAGTTCTGTGTGGCTTGTGATCAAGTGTATCTAGTTAATTTGACTTCTATGAATCTCTCTCAAAAATTTAGTCAAAATTCTAGTTCCCGTGTATTCAGTTTTCTGCCCGAATTATCAAAATTGACAGTTTTCTTTTTACTTTTGTGTAGTTGATAATATCTGGAGTTGAGGGGTGATTACGTAGGTCGATTGCCGGGCTATCTACTGTTCATTCGGCAACTTATTTCATGGGCAGCGCCGTTCTGTGTATCCTTTGTTTGTTGCCGTCAAATGCGGTCTACAGCTGACTATTAATCTGTTCTCATAACTTATACTGAAATTACTTTAGTACCTTCTCGTGTAATACTCTCTTATTTTTCACGGCCTAAAAATTTCTTGTGGTAGTTGCCTTTCTATAACTGGAAGAAAATGCTGCTTCCACATATCATAAGAGAAAATCATTTGTTTATAGTTTTAAGATTTACAAGGTTTAATGTGTGACGGTTATTTCCAAGTGAATTTCTCTCACACATTTCTGATGATTTTCCTGTTTCATTAGACTTTGATTAGATTTATTTTAAAGTATACCAGTTAGCGTGACAGTCACATTTCTCTAATGTTGCCAAAGAACTGTTGATGGGTTTGAGAAGCCCTGGGACTGTGTGGGAGTGAGTTTTGTTTAGATTTTAATCAAAACTAGAAATAAAATTTTAGGTTCTAGTTATTTACATTTATTATCTTATCTTAAAGCGACAACTCTTTAAAACCTTGGAAATACTGATACAAGCTGGGATATTTGGTTTAGCCTTTCAAATCCCTGACATTCTTATGCAGCGTCTGGAATTGTGGGAAGGACAAGTGCAGACTCGACCCTCTTAAGTCCAGAGCCCAGCTGTGCTGCCTTCTGTCTTTCTGGAACGGTGGTGTGCAGAGTAAAAGTGAAAACGTAGAGCCTGTAGCCACCACTTTCTCTGATCCTTGAACAAAGAGAGCAGTAACTTGCTTTTGCCTCAGCAAGCATATTAATCTAAGTGAAATACCTAAGGATATTTTTAATTCCCCCTTCCCTTCACTGGAAGATTTCTCCATGAGACAATTCCAGTATTTCAGGAAATAATTCAGAGGACTCTTCCAAGCCCTTTGGAAGGTTGAGAACCAAGTGTTCACCACTATAACATGTACTCCTGTGTGAATGTGTGTGTTTAAGCAGGGGAAAAAATGCAGAGGTGTGTGCAGATGAGAACTGACCCTCGTATTTAAGTGTTATTACGTCTGACTCTGTTGTTCCAGAGTCTTCTATGAGCAACACCTGCCAGTCGTCTCCTCACATCCTCTCTAGAACCTGTCCTTTTAGGTGTCTCCTCCCATCTGCATGTTGCACAGAAGCAGCTGTATGTGAGCACATCATGAGTCCTAACCCTCCTCAGACTGCAAAAATTACTACAGCTTAAAAAATACCTTGGTGTTGATCCTTTGGTACATTTAGGACCCTTTTATAGTGCAGATATTCCCAACAAAATTAATATATTTTGTGAGATTAAATAGTGCTTATATATGCTTGGCCTTTCTTAAAATATGTTCATTTCAAACTACATGAATGTACATTTTTATAAAACTTACATATTTTCAAAACCATATCAGGCCCACAAATTATTTCCTCACTTTTGCAGTTGATGAAATGCTGGGATATGAACCACAGAAGTTTGTCAAATAAATCATTTTAAACTGCATGTTACTGCACATGAGTGTACATGCTGTTTACAAAGCTATTTAAGGAAAAATAATTCGGAGGTTGATTTGGTTCAGAAAGCATAGTATTTTTCTGGACTCGGTTTTAGCACCTGAATTTCTGTTTGCATGCCCGTTTCTAGAAGCCCAGGTCGTTAACCTCTTTACTGTAATAGTTTCTAAAAGGCAAGATTCCTCCTTATTGAAACTGCCCTAGGCTAAGCCCAGCTCAAACACAACCAAGGAAATAGTTCCTCTTCTGTGCAACCGCTAGTACAGTTTCTCCTCTTACTTCTCCTTTGTATTTTTCTGCCTTCAAATGCACAGTTTCCAAATGGATTTAGAATAAACTTTTAAGTTCACTTTATGAGCTGTTCAGTTTATTTCAGTTCAGATGAGAAGTGTGCTGTTGGAGACCCTTCTTACTAAAGCTGTTTCTCCCTAAAGGAGCCTTAGTGCGGGTGTGCCCTTCAGGTGGGGGTGTCGCATGCCCACCCTGCCATATTTTATTTGGAAAAGCACCCCCTAAAGTAAGCACCAGTCTGACCACCCCATTCGCTGAACATAGTCTAGGGGTCAGCCAGACCCCCTCAACCTACTGAGCATGAGCAAGACGCCTGCAGCACCAGAGCTCAGGACTTCAGGTGCTGCTGGCAACAAGCTTCAAGCCTGTGGACATCAAACACACTGATGACCAGGCCTCTTGTCTTCTTTTAATCAACTGGTTGGAATGAGACCAGCCTGCCTGGTTCACCAGGTTCGTTTTCCTACAGCCAGATGGGTAGGTTCCATCTGGAACAGGACAGGTATGTCTGCGTTACCATCCCTGGGCGTCGGATGGTGCCCAGCTCAATGGGCTCCTGGCTGAGGGTCCATTTGAACTCAGACATCCCCTGGGTTCTCTTGCTCCCAAACCCGCCCAGAGCTCCCAGTGACAGCGTCATTTTCTGATTGTTTTTAGCTCCTGAGCTTTATGAGTTCTTTATATATTGTGATTATTAACCCCTTATCAGACACATGATTTACAAATACCTCCTCCCATCTGGTAGGCTGTCTTTTTGTTTTGCTGTGGTTTCCTTCGCTGTGCAAAATCTTTTTAGGTTGATGTAATCCCTTTTGTTTATTTTTGCTTTGCTTCCCTTGCCTGAGGAGACATCCAGAAAGATAAATTACTGAGACCAGTGTTGGAGAACATGGCCTATGCTTTCTTCTGGGAATTCTGTGGTTTCAGGTCTTACAGCCAAGTCTTTAATCCATTTTGAGTTTGATTTCTACATAGGGTGTGAGGTAGCAGTCTGGTTTGATTATTTTCCGTGGAGCATCCAGTTTCCCCAACACCAGTTCTTAAAGAGACCATCCTTTCTCCAGTGTACGTTCTTTGTTCCTTTGTCATAAATTAGTTGTCTGTATGTTGTGGGTTTGTTTCTAGGCTATCAATTCTGTTCTCTAGAATTGGCTTCTTAGAAGAGATTGGGTTCAATCTGAGGCTGCCAAGGGAGAAAAAAAAGAGTGGGGATTACATAAAGGTCTGAAAAGCCGAAAAATCTCCGTGTGGATTTGACTGGGGTGGAAGGTTTGACACCACTGGGAACAGGGAAGAACTGGGGTGGATCGCAAAGGGCGTGGAGGCAGGTTCAATGTGAACTTCACTCCCTGAAGAGGAGCAGGATGTGAGTCAGCAGGTGTGCCCTGCAGGTGAGGGGCAGGGACAACCTGGGTGGGGGCACAAGGGTCACTCGTCCACCCCACCTGTGACTTGGCTGCAACTCCCAAGCCCCAGCTCTGGTCGAGGACCACTTATGTGGCCTGGGTCTCAGCCCTGCTGCAGCTGCTGTCACTTCTGGCAACACTTTCCTCCAGTGTTTTTCCATCAAGTAAATAAGTGAATTTTGATAACACACCGAGAAAAGGCTTTACTGTTTGTCCGAGCTCTCACCTACATTCTTCACAAAACAAATCATTTAAAATACATTTTATTTAAATGTCTTTGGTACTTTTCCTTGGATCCAGTTGTTCAAAGGCATTTAAGAAAATAGTTTCATGGTTTTACAATCCACCCCCCACCCCCCAGCCAGAAGAACTCTGTGATTCTGAGATACTGGGGTGGGGCAGCCAACAGAGGAGAAAAGAGCAGTAAATGGCTGTCTTGTGCCAGGATCCAGCAGAAGGGGATCCCGGTGGCCAGAGTAAAAACGCTCTGCAAACACAGCTATCCTCAGCTGTAGTAGGAAGCAGTTAAAAGAAAGCACAGTAAATTGCTCTTTAACTGCATTTCTTAAAGTGACTGTACAATAGTAACTTGTTATTGTCTTGCAGCTCTGTGTCTAGTGGGAGTGAAGCGTCTACAAGTGGGACCCTTAGATCTTGTGAATTTTTCCGCATCACAGGCAGTGGTGTGTTTAGGGAGTCAACCCTTAAAAATTTAGTTATAGGCTTCCCTGGTGGTCCAATGGTTAAAAATCTGCCTGCCAGTGCAGGGGAAATAGGTTCATTCCCTGGTACAGGAAGATTCCACATACTGAGGAGCAACTAAGTGCTGCAACTACTGAGCTCATGAGCCAAAACTACCAATGCCATGTACCTAGAGCCTGTGTGCCACAACCGGAGCCCCTGCTCTCCCCAATAGAGAATGCCAGCATGCAGCAATGAAAAGTTTTAAGAAGTCCTTCTACACCATGTGGGTAGTACACCAGTTGAACCAAAGGTTAAGGTGAAAAGCCTGGAGAAACTGACTGCTATAGTTTTTACTCCTTAGGCTCACAGCCATCTGGGGGGATTTGTAGCTTCTGTGGCACAAATGTGAACTCAGAGGACCATCCTGCATCAGTGACAGTTCAGAATATGCCTGGGAAATGTTCACTGATGCCTGTCAGATCCCAGGTGGTTAAGTATCAGGTGGAAGTGGCAAAGAGCCCACTGGCCAATGCAGGAGACATGAGTCGAAGGTTCAAACCCTGGGTTTGCAAGATCTTCTGGAGAAGGGCATGACAACCCACTCCAGTATTCTTGCCTGAAGAATCTCACGGACAGAGGAGCCCGGCAGTCTACAGTCCATAGGGTTGCAGAGAGTCAGACGTGACTGAAGCATCCTAGCCCGAATGCATGGAAGAACCCTAACACCCCTCCCGGGCTCAAGGGTGGGGACTCGAGGGACAGCTTTCCTTTGTCTGGGTCAGGAGGGTACTCCTACAGCGTCCTCCTTGGGATGGTGGTCTCTGATCTTTCAGGAATGCTTCATGTCTTTCTTGTTGACCACATTTCATTGTTTCTACTTGTACCAGTCACTGCCATCTAATAGACTCACTCACCCCCTCCTCTCTGTCTGCATCCAGTGTGAAAGTGGTGCCCCCTAAACTCTGAGCTGAAGGACTTCCTGCCTGGTCTGATTTTCAGTTCCTTCCACCCCCTTCAGAGAGGATCAGCATCTGTCACATGTTCATGTTAGATTTCCCTGCTAAGAGGAGGACCGCCTCAAGTTATCACAGCCCCGCAGTAGGGAGGGAGGCAGCTCATCCCCAACCCCTGCCAGAGCCCCCAGGGTCCAGAGCCCCACCACCACTGTGCAGACACACCTCCCCCTCCATCACAGACATGAGGCTCTTACCCCGTTCCTTCCCCATGAGGTGGTCGGGGTGGACTTTGAGGGCCCTCTGGTGCACCAGACACAAAGCCAGTGAGGACTGGCCCAAACCCCTCTATGGTTTTCACACCAGGCTGAGCTATTAGGCGTCCCCTTCTAGGCCCTCCCTCCAGGAAACAGCTCTAGGGCCTGCAGTGCTGGCCAGGGAGGCTGCTGTGGCCATGGGGAGGCACCCACCCATCGCTGTGCAGAAGCTCCTGAGCACATAGGCTGAGGGGAAGACTCCATGGCTTTACTCCAGATCAGAGCAGTGGACTCAAGCCGTCCAGGAGGAATGTCGGGCAAGTCCCCTCCTGGTCCTCACACACTCTGCTCCTCCCACCTGGAACATGGTCCCGTGCTCACTGGTCACCAGCTCTGTGTCCTCCAGGGTCCCCCTGTATCCCCTAGGACCCCCGTGTCCTCCCAGGTCCAGGTTGGACCTTGCAGCACCTGCTCGCCTCATCCCACAGACACGCAGGGGCCAAGCCAGGTGCTGGGGAAACCCATCCAGTGGGACAGAGTGGTGGATCCTGAATTCAGAGGGAGAGACAGATAATAGACAAATGTGTGTAGAACTTGTCAGGTGGTGGTAAGTGCTATGTAGGAAGAGAAGGCTGGGTGGACGTCAACGGGGGTGGAAGGGGGTAGGAGGACCCACACATGCCATATCCTGCCCTCTCTCCACCCCTCCACCGGTGAAGCATCGGACCTTGGGGACCAGACTGACCCCCCAGGCAGGCTCAGCCTGTGCACACACGACTCCCTCTGAACCCCGGTCTTACTGGGACGGTCTGGCCTGCTATGTGCTTACACAGCAGCCATCCGCCAGCTCAACCTTGCAAGGACCCCAGCCTTGCACAAGGGAAGAGGGGAGGGAGGGAAGGGTCTGGCACCCCATCAGCACCGTGAGGACACTGACCTGCAGGGGAGACATGTGTTGAGGAATAAAGCATGAACCTGCTGGTCCATGGCTGCCTGGTCCCCCTGGGCTCAAGGGAGCCCCCCCAAAACATGGGCACCTGCCTCCCAGCCTGGAGGTGTTCCGAGCATGTTTTGCTTTCTTTCCAGCTTCCTGGAGAGAATCGACAGCGTCAGCCTGGTGGACTACACGCCCACAGACCAGGTAGGTGGGGTCGGGCCATGACTACAGCCAAACCTGGGGAGACTGGAGGGTCTCTGCTCCCTGCCTCCCACCACCCAGAGATCTGGGCTCCTCACCCACCCCAGCATCCATCCCTCTGTGAGGCTGACCCTGGAGCTGTTACCTGGGCCTTGAGCCCGCCCCTGAGTTTGTCTTCAGACTCCTCATCAGTTTAGAGGGACCACTGTCCCCCCAATTCTGGAATCTGCATTGGCTGATTGACATTCTAATGGATTTGGTCACCAGCAAGGAAACACTGACAACTGACTGGCTGCAGAGGTGTCAGACTGTGAAACTGTACGGCCTTCTCATCACCTTGGGAATACAGCATCTTTTATGTTAGAGACTAGAAATACAGGAGAAGACAGAGTCTGAAACCAGCCAGCACCCACGGGAATCTGACTCAGACCAAGAGCCGGCAGGACGGGCCCAGCTTCCCAGATCCCAGGCGGCTGTCAGGGACACCTGTCAGTAGAGGACGCTCAGGAGAGATTAGAAGAAATTCCTAAAGGAAAGAAAGCTGAGCCATCAAGACTGTAAACCAGACCAATATATAACTGTGACTTTCTCTGGGGAGTGAGACCGAGAATGTTTGTCAAGTGTTTAATTTCCTTTTCTTTTCTGATGGAGAGAACCTCACGGCTTGAGGCTGCCCCGGGGCCACCTCCTAAGGACGGGGTCTCTGGGTCTGCTTCCCTCTCTGCCCCAAGACGACTCCTAAGGACAGGGTCACTGGGTCTGCTCTCCTCTCTCTGCCCTCAGGACCTCCTCAGGTGCAGAGTTCTGACCTCAGGGATTTTCGAGACCAGATTCCAAGTGGACAAAGTCAACTTCCAGTAAGTGTGTGGGCAGGACCCCTGGGCCTGGGCGGTGGGTGATCCTGGGTGGGCAGGCACTGCCACACCCCCGTGCACACCCTGGAGTGCAGGTGGTCAGTGCAAGGAGGAAGGTACCTGAGCTCCACATGGCTGAGAGGGTGAGCCAGCCTGGCAGCCTGGGCAGGTGCAAAAGAGGAGGACGCAGGCAGGGGGCTGCGCTGGGGGGACAAGAGCCGAGAGCCACTGACTAACCGCAGGGCAAGGGCCGGGAAGAGAGAAACACCGGGTGTGGACGCCCAGCTGGGCCAGACCAGGGAGGCCCCATGGGGCCAGTCCACAGCGTCACCATGCAAGGAGAGCCTTCGGCTGGGGGAGCAGCAAAGGAGGAGCACCCACCACCTCTGGTTAACCCCCCACCCCATTCTTCCCAAGCATGTTTGATGTCGGAGGCCAGAGGGATGAGAGAAGAAAATGGATCCAATGCTTCAATGGTGAGTTCTCTGCTCTCTCAAGAAAATGGGAATGAACCCACCTCCACTCTCACTGCCGTGTCTTAGCTGCTTCCCATTAGCTCATCATCAAGCGCCTTGACCAAGGGTCCGCTGGACACGGGAGTCCGGCATCCTGGGTCACACTGTCCCTGCTGCTTTGGGGGTTGGGGTCACCAGTGCCATCACCAAGGGAGCTCTCCCTGGAGACACGGAGCATCACTGCTGAGAGTCACCCAGGTGCCCCTCTTCCCCACCCAGACGTCACTGCTATCATCTATGTGGCCGCTTGCAGCAGCTACAACATGGTCATCCGGGAAGACAACAACACCAACCGCCTGCGGGAGTCACTGGACCTTTTCGAGAGCATCTGGAACAACAGGTGAGAAGTGGTAAACTCGACCTTGCCCTGGGTTTAGAGCTAATACCGCTCAGCACGGCCGTCTTTGTTTTCCAAGGGAGTCTTTCCTCATGATAAATCTTCTCAAACCATAAGCAGCGTCCCTTCCAGCCCATCTAATGTGGAGACTTTCAATGAGGGTGGAACGGATAGGAATTGGTCAGGAAAATCCAGATCTCTACATTGAATATCTCCAAATCATATATATTGTTCAAAATTGGCTTTGTTTGGGTTTTAACATTCAGAAAGCACCCATTCCAAAGCATCCACTGATTACCAGATGACCCCTGAGCCCCTCCCTCGGCTTGTCAGCCAAGTGATGGGTCCCCACTCAGACCCCCCACATGCCAGCTCCTCGACCAATAGCCCCAGATGCCCACCTCTCTGTTCTGTCGTTGGAGCTTTAACTTCTGCTTTTCTAACCCTTTACTAGTAAATTACACCACACAAATCCAAGTGCACTTATTCCCTACATGAAGCTTAGTTTTGGTGCCAGTAAATGTACAGCCTGGTGGAGCAGAGTTATCCTGGTGCAGAGTTTATCCTCATGGGAGTGTCAAGCGTGCAGATGGAGTGGGGGCCGAGGTGCCAGGCTGTCAAGAAATCCAAGCCCCTCGCCACGTCCAGAGGGCGGCAGGTCGCCTCACCCTGCTCCTGCCAAAGACCCGCATCTGTGTGCTTGCTTCTCCTTCCAGGTGGTTGCGCACCATTTCCATCATCTTGTTCCTGAACAAACAAGATATGCTGGCAGAAAAAGTGTTAGCGGGGAAATCAAAAATTGAAGACTATTTCCCAGAGTACGCAAATTATACTGTTCCTGAAGACGGTAAGATTCTGAAACAAGTTGTCTCAGAATTATGGGAAAGAATTGCTCTTTTAACAGCACTGTGACTATAATTCCCAATTCTGATGAATCTGGGAAATTCAGTTAATTTAGATCAGTCTTCTTGACCCCTGCTCACTCTAAGCTACTAGAGTATTCAAGTGTCCATAGGGTCCCATGTGTGAAAATTTCAGTCTGACTTGGTCCACACTGGGCAGGCGGAGGGAGGGCAGCTTGGTATGAGTGAGGGTTGACGAGACTCTCTGCCTCCCGGGCTTGTGTGGGCCGGTCCAAGTGGACCTGCCTGCTGACCCGCACAGACTGAGAGGGAGCCACTGTCTGAGTGGCCCTAGCCAGGCCTCTGTCCTGAGCTACCCGCTGCCGTTACCACACCATGTCGAAGCCTCTGTCCCCAGTGATGACTCCGGCCACAGCACAGTGACTTCATCAGGCAACCAACCGTCCCAGGAGGCCAGCAGTGCTACAGCCTAGAAGGTCCCCTCTGGCAAACCTTGGAGGATTCACGCCCCTTTTCAGGGGCTGCTTCTGGGTTTTGAGTTTCCTAGGCCACCCCCCTTCCCGCCCCCAGAGTCTGCAAGGAGGGGTTTGCTTAGAGCACAATAACCCCCGCTCCGCATGGTTTAGTCCCAAAGGGGATGAAGCAGAACGAAGGAGGCTTTCCCAGAGACTTCAGTTAGAAGGGAAGAAACCTATCTAGGTCTCTGCACCAACTTCAGCCAGCCTGGCGGGGGCTCCCTAGGCCGGAGAGCAGCTGCCCACTGGCAGCACCCCGGCCCCACGCTGCCTGCTGTGTGGTAGGGTCGCTGTTCACCTCACAGGCGGGGCCTGCTCTGACCTCTCCGGGAAACCAGCCTCCTGCCCCCCTCACGCTGTCTGGTCAGCATGTTTCCTGGGAAGGTCTCAGGATGAGGCCTAAGGATGACTGGGGGTGCAGATGGTCGGGAGGGCGGGACTCCCCGGCCAGTGAGACACTTCATCTGATGTGAGTGGACGTCGTCTCCCAGCAGCAGACGCCAACCGCTGCTAAAATCAAAATGACCTGGGAGGAGGAAGGAAGAGTTCGGCTGCATGGCCGAAGGCCCTCCACCTCTCATGCCCTCCGTCGAGCTGTATTCGTTTCACGGCTCTTAAATCAAAGCTCCTTTCATCTCCTACAGCGACGCCAGACGCGGGAGAAGACCCCAAAGTCACGAGGGCGAAATTCTTCATCCGGGACCTGTTCCTGGTAAGCACTTCCCCGCTGTCTGCCTTCCCGCTACCTCGGCCCGCGCTGCTCTGCGCTCAGCCTCCCACGGCTCCTTTCCTCTCCCCAGAGTGAGGAGTGATGAGCGCGCGGAGCCTCCGAGAGGTGGATTACGACCTCGGGTCACACAGCTTGTCAGCAGCGCGGGTCAGGGCGCAGGCCCCGGGGCGGCCCCGAGACAGCCACCCATCTGCGTGTTGCCTTTTCCCAAAGGGACGGGGTGTGTGTGTCGGGGGGTGGTTTACTCCCCCTCGGCTCAGGGGTCACAGAGAAACAGACCCACTCAGGTTTAAATGTCCTCATTTTGAAAAGAAACTTTGTATTCTGAGCTGATTTCAAATTTGCATAGAAAGGGTTTCTGGGGAGCTCAACCCTGGCACAGAGAGCCCCTATACCCGCCCCCCACCCCGGAGCTGACGGCCGGCCGTGTCCCCACAGCGCATCAGCACGGCCACCGGCGACGGCAAACACTACTGCTACCCTCACTTCACGTGCGCCGTGGACACGGAGAACATCCGCCGCGTCTTCAACGACTGCAGGGACATCATCCAGCGAATGCACCTCAAGCAGTACGAGCTCCTGTGAGCCCCCCGCCCCCCGCTGCCCCGCCCCCACCCCGCCCATCCCAGGCCCGCCAGGCACCACTCAAGGAGTCCTGTTCATCCGCCCTGGGGCTGTCTGCGGGGCTCTCGTGACCACCGGGCCCCCAGCCACCTCTGTCCCCTCACTTCTCCCCCAACCCTGGTCTGTGTAGGGGTGGGGGCCCCCTGACTCGTGGAGAAGTTGGAAGATGGGGAGACACACTAGCTCAGGCCTGACCAGGGGTTGCCTTTCTGACCGGGTGAGCCCCCTACTCAGGGGAGACCCTGAGCTGCAGTGGGGTTCAGTTCCATCTCCAGGGGAGGCCAGCTTCAGCCTTGTTGCTGGAGCCCCTTGACCTTCCACGTGTCAGCAGAAAGCCCCCACTCACTGGGGCCACATTCCTCCAGTTCACATGAGTCCCATCCACTGTGGTCCCCCAGACTCCACTGCTGTGGCAGGGCCTCCTTTAATAGGTTCTTCCTGTTGCTGTTTTATTGCTGGTTTATTACACTGTACAGACCACAAGATGTAATATTATTTTGATAACTAACTACTCAAGGAAAATCCCTATAGATCTTGGTGCCTTGACTGTGGCTGTCCCTGTAAAGAAACGCGTTTCTGTTGTGCTGAACAGTCATCCTCATCACTGCACTGCTTTGAGGAAGAGAACAAATGGTGTATGTAGAGCTTAGGGGTTTATCAGGCTGGTAGTCTTTATAATACTCATTGATCAATAGATATGTGTATATACGTTTATATAAATATTTGTAAGTAACACACAGTAGTCCTCCACCTCTCACAGAATGCCATGCCCACAAGCCTCTTTCAGGGAACCAGGGACATTTTTCTATTCAAAAAACCTGTTTCTCCATTATCTGGCTATTTAATGACTTTTTCAAGGCCACCTGTTCCCTTAGTCAAAGTTTCTGAACTACTTCCTTGAGCACAGGTCCCATAATAAATAGCAAGGAAAAGACAAGGGTTTCAGGCCGTGTCTGGCCTGGGGACAGTCAAAGGACAGACTCTGATTTGCCTTTTGAAGAAGAAACACGACAAAACCTTTATTTGAAACACGAATACAGCTGTTCCTCAACCCTGAAAGATCTGCAAATACAGCCTTGTGAGCACCATCCAGCACAGGACCTCAAAAGCCGGCCTCGTCTGTCCACCGCCCCGAGGCTGGTGCTCTCAGGTCAAGGATAACCTGTTAAAACTGTCTGAGGTCATATCTTAACAACATGGATGCCGACATTAACTTCCATTTCGTCTTTATGGTCTTTAATGTTTTAAAGTTTACTCTCTAAAGCAGCATCTTACAATCTTTTGTAAACTAATCCACATTTACACACTAGTTTTCCATGAAATAAAGGATGACAGCTTTACATACAGTGCACCATCACATACTTTGAATCATTATCACTGAATTTGGGCTCCTGCCATCCTTGATTGTTCCATTAAACTCTCAGATGAACTGAGACTTACAAAGAGGAAACAATCTTCAGTTTCCATTGCATTTTCACAGTACAACATGAAGAGAATCTGAAGAGCTACAGCCCCAATATATACCCAAAAGAATGAAACTATTTTTATATGAATTATAATTCAACAATTCCCCTGTAACTAAACTTCCTATTTAGATAAGTCTGATTGAAGAGCTAGATTCTCTAAAACACACACACACACAGATTTTATAAGGCTTAAAATTACCACAGCATATTTATTTTAATACCAAAAGCCTCTTCCTGGTCCATTTTTTCGACTTTCTACTGACAGGCATTCAAATCAGATTTTAACAACTTGGAGAGGAAATTACACTCATCTAAAAATCTGATTCCATTAATTTAGCACAGAAATAAAGAAGTCTGTGAGAACAATATATTCTTGCTTGTAGCATCTGTATTTTATTTTAAGCACACGACTTTATAAAACAGAAACTTGAGAACATTCAGAGGAGAACAGACACAGACCCCACATATGTATACAGCTGGCCCTCCATCCTGGGGAAGAGTCCTGGGGAAGAGAGGCTGTCCAGTGCATGCCAGTGATCACACGCAGCTTCTGCATACTGTACAGAGTCTCTGATAACACACATACTTGATAAACAAGCAGACAGACCTGGTGTAGAGACAGGTCCCATTTTTGCAGCTTGGGAACAACACTGATCCTGCAGGGCCTGATACAAGTGATCCGGAACCCAGGAGTGGTGCTCACGGCCCACTGTAGTCCACCGTCCATGAGCACCTCCCAAAGTTTATTTTCTTTGGCTTTGGGACTTACTACTGCTGAGAGCAAAAGTCTGCTGCTACTCACATGGTCTTAAATTTTCTGAGCACCCTCTGACCAAAATGAAAAGGTGCAGACACAAGCCTAGTGGGGATTAACATGATGAGCATGAGGCACCCGGCTGCCACACAGTAAGTGGTCAGAACCATGTCCTCACACGGCAGGTAGCACTTGGCAAGGGCGTAGTCCATGGGCGTGATGCTGCCCTGGGGAGCAAGAAAGACCATCAGCTGCGTGGATGGCACCAACCCGCAGATACAACCAAGGGAGTGAGCCGCTGGGCCCGACAAACCTGAGACCAAGGACACTGCAGGCCACACTGCCCCCATCCCACATGCTGGGTCCTGGGGGCTGATCCCCCACTGAATCTAGCACCTAATACAGGATGGGGAGGTCCTCTAAACCCAGAGGCCATGCAAGAGAGGATGCAGAAAGGCCTGGATACTTAGATCAGTGGTCATCCAGGAACAAACAGGACATGGCTGTTTTTCATGCCACTTGATGCTGACGTAAGCAACCTATCACCTAGAAATACATGTGCATGGGGCATTTCAATGGACCTTTTTTTTTTGGTAGACATTTTTGCTGTGTGGAATGACAGTGAGGAACATTCATTTACTTTGAATTTGAAAGCAGAAGGTTTTCCCCATCCTGTTATTAAGTAAAAGCTCCTGATGTGAAAGCACTATAACCTGGACATGGACTCAGGGCTCAAAGAAAGGAGCTGAAGCTTTAGGTCGTCACTAACTTCCCTGACAAACGTGCAAGACCCGCAGCATCTGTCTGTTAGCACAAATAGGCAAGTGTGGAAAATAAGACAAGATGACCCTGTCTCCTTAAAAAATAGAAGGCAGAGCTCCCGGGGCACTGCTGTCCTTGCCGGACAAGACACCGTGAAATGGTCCCCTCACCACCCCACCAGAAACAACTGTCCCCAGAGAGGGGTTCACGCTGCTGGGTGTGCTGGGAGGGATGTGGTTACAGCTTCTGTATGTTTTCACAGATTGCGGTAATTCATGCTGCAATTCAGTAGGTGATCACTGTGCTGATTTATATACTGTAGAAGCTTTGTGACGAAAATAAACATTCACATACCATGATGAAACTAGGGTTGTTTCTGTTCCTCCAACTGAAAGATGGCACACTGACCTCCAGGACGCCTGCCCTGTGTTGGACCTCACAGGCGCTGTGCGTGTGGCCGCTGAGGATCAGGCGCGGCCGCAGCCACCACAGCAGCTGTGGTGAGAGTGGAGGCAGTGAGAGGTCGCCGGGGCCTGGGGACACACACACACCCAGCAGCTCCCTCTGCCCTCAAGTCCTTCAGTCTTTTCAGACTCCGTCAAAAGTAAGCCCAGGCTCTCAGGGAGAATCTATTTTTCCATCCCCAATTGCAGGGTTTTAATTATATTTTCTTTTTTATAAATATTTTAATAAATCCATTTCATAAATGTATATTTTGTTTTATATATTATATATACCATATGGTATATTAATATTTGTGTGTATATATTTAGGAAGGACATTCTAATTAAGTCTTAAGACTCTACTCTTTAGTTTCATTCACTGTCCTAGATACATGTTGGTGGGAAACAGAATAAACAAGAGCTGAGACTGTCATCACCCAGATCTTAGGAGTGGGTTTCCCAGGGGGGAAGAGGATGAAACGCCTGCGTAGGAGCCACCTACCCCACCCTGCATCCCTGCATCCCCGCACACCTTCCGCGAGACCTCCCAGGACAGCACATCATAGCGCTCCTTGAAGGGGGTGTACTTCTCGTCGGGGGGTGCTGCATCCTCCCCGGAGCAGTTGGCATCATTTTTCCGGTAAAGGGGGAAGTGCTGTCGAGACCAGAGAGGGGTCAGGGGACCGTGAGACCCAGCGCTTCCCCAACACACTCGCAGGCTGCCGGGTGGGGTCCCCTCACCTGTAGCAGGATGGGGGCCGAGGCCGGCAGCCACTGCTTGTCTCCACACCCGTGGGGGCGATGCTCCTACAGGTCAGAGGCCAGGCTCTTCACTCACTGGACACTGGATGGTGGGAGGGAGGGGGAAGCAGGGATGGCCATGCCCCTGGAGTGGGGCAGGGGTTGGGGGGTGTCCTACCTCCCGAGAGCAGTTCAGCCAGTGAGAGATTTCCAGGAGCTCAGCCTCTGCCCTGGAGCAGATGTCACAGCCATCCCCTTCCAGCGCGACACTGTTGATCATCACGAAACTGCAGAGAGACAGGAGGTCAAGCCATGGCCACTGGCACTATCTGCGGGCACCTGTGCTCTGGGATCCGGAAGCTATACCCCACAGAGAAGAGATCCCAGTCCTGCTGCACTGTGCCTGCAGGTGCAGACGATGCTAAGAGGACAAGACAGCATCTCTGGGAGTCGAATCCAAGATGGGAAATGCTTTTCCACCCTGAACTAGTAAGAGGCCCCAGGTGACCACTACACTCAGCACCTGACCTTGTGTCCCTGGGCCTGGGAGGTAAGGTAGGGAGATGATGGCCACCCACAGCCCCGGCTTCCTGTGGGGGTGACGTGGAATAAGACATCAGAGCAGAGCCTAAGACCAGGCCGGGTAGGGTGGGGGGCGGTAGGTGGGGAGGGGGTCCTGCAAAGCTAACTGGGCCAAGGACCCCAAACCCAGATGACAGCAGGTCAGCTGAGGTGCCCTGGCACCTCCTCCCTCAGGGACATCGTCACAGACCCATTAAATGTGCCATCATGTCCTGCACACATGTCCACTGGCCACAAAGAGGTGCCTGGTGTTTAAAGAATTCAGAGGTTAGGAGGAAGACGACCATCGTGTTTACACTTCCTTAAGTCACATTCTAGGGGTCTTTGTTAAGAATTCACAGATAATACTCACTTAATTCCTTTCCAAGAAAACAGCCTTTCAGGGTTGAAAACTTTCTCAAATCGTTTTATTCTGTATGTGTCCATCCTACATTCGATTGTGAAAAGAAATATTTTTCAGCATTCTTAAAACATCCTAAGAATTATCAATAACACAGGAAAAATAATATCTAGGACCTGAAGGCCCAACCAGCACATTGGTTCTGAGCTCCCACTCGCCCTGGGTAAGCAGGGTGCTGCTACCACTGTCTGACCTGGAGCCTGGAGTCTGGAGTCTGGGGCCCAGGGTGATCGACTTCATCCCCAGAGCTCCAGCTCCCTCACTGGTAGAGTGGGTAAAGCAAAAAAAAATAACAGGTAAAGAGATTGAATGTATGGAAGCGCTATGCTCACAACAGGCCAGCGCCATGTAAACATCAGCTATTAAAGCCCAAACCGTCTTGTTTTCTGATTCCCAAAGAAAACTGGTCACAAAACATTAAGTTCAAGTGAGGACCACTCTGAGGCACATACAGCTTGGTGGTAGGGCTGGGAAGTGATATGCAGGAGCCCCCAGAACCTCACCCCACAGGCAAGGCCCCCCAGGGCTGGGCAGGGGGAAGGCGCCTCCACTGACCACTCACTGGTAGTGGAAGCCGATGTCATGGTTGCCAGCCACGGCCCGCAGCTGCACGTGGGGCGGGTGTCGGAACACCTTCCAGAAGCGCCCCACATCGTCCGCCCAGGCCTGCAGAGAGAAGCACACAGTTCAGCTCGGGGGACCACCCTGCCAGGTTGTGAGGGTGGGAAGGTCGCTCCCTGCTGGGATCAGGCGTCCATAAAGCCAATGTGCAGAATTCCTACCAGTCTTTTCCCAAGACTAACCTAAGTATTTAACCTGGTGCCACGTCTGAATGAAACAGTTTATCTCCGCAAACCATCCTCTTCACACACCCGCTACTTCAATGTCACAGACATCCCCAGGCTGAGGATCCCCTCAGATCGGGACATGTCCTAAAAATGGCTGCAGAAACATCCAGCTCAGGGTGGGCCCCCCAGGAATGAGGACCAGTGCCTCCCTCAGGGTTACACTCCCTGAGGCTGGGTGGCGGGGTGGGAACCGACAAGATGTGGGGGAAAGAGAGAAACCAAAAGTTCTCTCCAGGCTTTTCTGACTTTACTGTTAAAGCCTGAGATGATGTTTCAGTCCTTATTTTTATTAAGCCTAAAAACAAACTGGACAAACACTCTAGGCTGGATGATACCTAGCTGAACAGTAGTCAACTTTGTCCTAAAGTCTCAAATTTGGCCCAACCTAGGGAAATAAACTGGACAGATTCCTTCAGTACTTTACAAAGACTTTAACAAATAATACTTAAAGTTAGAATAACATAAAATTAGAAAAATATAACATGTTCCCCTTAATTTTCTAAAGCAGCATTTATATCCAAGCTCATTCTACAACCAGTTGCTTTTTACACACAGTGTTTCCATGGTTTCACAATTAGTTCTGGACTAGATGAAACCAATGACTCGGGGCAGAAGAAGAAGGGGGCAACAGAGGATGAGATGGTTGGATGGCATCACCAACTCAATGGACATGAATTTGATCAAACTCTGGGAGATGGTGAAGGACAGGGAAGCCTAATGTGCTGTAGTCCATGGGTTGCAGGGAGTCAGGCAAAACTTAGTGATGGAAGAACAACCAATACTTCAACCCCATGAACAGAGGTTCCCATCAGATCTGAACCAGGACTTTCTTTGTACAGCATTTGAAGTGTCCCAGTAAATTTCAACTAATTTTTTAAAATATCTTCCAAAACCATCTGGAAGATATGTTTTTTAATTAATTGAAATTTTTTTCAAGTATCTTCCAAAACTATCAGGCTTCCCTAATAGCTCAGCTGGTAAAGAATCCACCTGCAAGGAAGGAGACCCTGGTTCGATTCCTGGGTTGGGAAGATCCCCTGAAGAAGGGAAAGGCTACCCACTCCACTATTCTGGCCTGGAGAATTTAATGGACTGTATAGTCCATGGGGTTGCAAAGAGTCAGACATGACTGAGCGACTTTCACTTTCACTTTTCAAACCATCAGTGACTGAACATTTTTAACTAAGCAGCAAGAATGGTGCTTTTCTTTCCCCCATTAATCCCAAGAATGCAGTAAGCCAACCATTCTGCCAGCCAAGGTGAGAACAGCCTTGCCCTCTGGTTCCTGGAAAGCTCACAGCACCTGGTGTCACCCCTGAGGGCAGAGAGACCTCCCACCAGCAACCCCCCAACCTTCCTTAGAAGAAGGCCATGACCTCACAGGCAGCCCAGCCTCGTAAGTGTTAACTCAAACCACACTTCAGCGTGCATCCTGAACTCTGGGGACAACCCAGACGCTTCCCTTCTGTGGACCTTCCCTTCTGAGAGGGTCGTGGGAAGCATCTGCCAACCTTCAGACGTCTCTTACACAGACAAACAGGACCCAGAACCTGCGGGGACATGGAGCCTACGACTGTGGACACTGGAGCCCCTGCACCCAGCACCAAGACTCCGCACGTCCTCAGCTCCCTGAACCTCAGTGCAGCCCCAGGCGTGGGGGTGCATGCCCACCTCGGGGGAGCTCCACTTCCCCTCGTCGAAGATGTCCCCCAGGATGAAGACAACTTCCGGCTGCAGCAGCCACAGCGCTGTCTGGAAGGCTCGCTCCATCTGCCACTCCCTGGAGGCCAAGAGGAAAGGAGGGGTGGTGTGTTCCATTTCTTGTCTACCTCACACCTCCCAGGGTTTAAAGCTCTGAGAGGAAATACAGTAGCCCTGCCTTCATCTGTCCCTCCCCAACCCCCGCCCAGGGATGTCTCGGTGCCCCAGGATGCTCCACCCACCCCAGGAGTAAGGCTTATTCAGGGAGGCACAAGTGCAGCCAGCGTGACAAGAAGGGGTCATAGACAGGGCCACAGGGGCAGGAGGTGCCCCCATCAACCCTCTGGTGGCGTCACCCAGAAAGGTCAAAGGGTGGAAGCAACCCAGTGCCCACAAGCCCTTGGGGTGGTGGAGACAGAAATATATGGGGGACCGTGAGACCCCACCTGTGGGAAGAGGCCTACAGACCTGCAGAAAACTGAATTTGGCCCAAGTTACCTCCGTAATTTGTCCAGCCAGTGGCCTCTTATGGCCCCGAGCAGGTGGGTGTCAGCCAAGAACATGGCCCTGAGCACAGGTTCAGGGGCCTTGGGGGCCCCAGGGGTGCCGGCATCTTCAGGGGTTTTCAGCTCGGGCCAGCTACACCGGAAGATAACAAGGTAGTAGATCAGAAATTCACAGAAGAGAAGCACGGCCAAGACGGCGGCCGAGAGCTTCAGCAGCAAGAAGCCCCTCGTCTTCAGCAAACGGAGGCACTGCCGCCTGGCCCCTAGCCAGCTTGAGGCCATATCCCTGCCCAGGGGTGCTGACAGCCAGACACTTTCCTCGAGGAAGCCAGGCTTCTGGCCAGGTGCGGTGGTGTCCGCGTCTCCGCTGTGTACCTGCAGGGAAGGGAAGGACCAGGTTATGTCTCCCTTGAGGAGCCACCGTCAGGCACCGCCACTAAGAACCAGTGACTTCCAGAGCCTGTAACCTTCCCAGACCCACTTTGCTGTACTTTCACAAGGACAACCTGTCATGGCTTCATACAAGGTCTCTACATCTGCAAGGGCCAGAGGAGCTATTAGAGTGGTTCTCCCAACAAGATGACAGTTTCATCAATATTTTAATATCATTTGGTTCCCCTGGTGGCTCAGATGGTAATGGCTCCACCTGCAATGCAGGAGACCTGGGTTCCATCCCTGGGTTGGGAAGATCCCCTGGAGAAGGGAATCACAACCCACTCTAGTATTCTTGCCTAGAGAATCCCATGGACAGAGGAGCCTGGCAGGCTATAGTCCACAAGGTCGCAGAGTCAGACAGGACTGCGCAACTAACACTTTCAATTTCAGAAGTCGTTCGATGGAAGGGTGTTTGTTAAGGTCAGAGAAGAAAAACAGGAAAAGTCAACAATTAACAAGTAAGGGCCAATTCCAGGATTCCCCACCAGCCACCTCCACAAAAATCAACAGGCTGTATGTAGCCCCCTATAGGGTGTTGCCTTTGGTGTGAATTCACCACTTCTCTACACAGGTTTTCCCGGAGAAGGCAATGGCACCCCACTCCAGTACTCTTGCCTGGAAAATCCCATGAACGGAGGAGCCTGGTAGGCTGCAGTCCATGGGGTTGCGAAGAGTCGGACACGACTGAGCGACTTCACTTTCACTTTTCATTTTCATGCATTGGAGAAGGAAATACCAACCCACTCCAGTGTTCTTGCCTGGAGAATCCCAGGGACGGAGGAGCCTGGAGGGCTGCCGTCCATGGGGTCGCACAGAGTCGGACACGACTGAAGCGACTTACCAGCAGCAGCAGCTACACAGGTTTTCCACAAAAGAAGTGGATGTTCACAGGCGAGGTGCCCCCTCGCTGGCTCAGAGTCAGGGTTGGAGAGAGCCACAGCCATGAATTCTGAGTTAGGATTACACACGCGTCCACAAACATGATTTTTCACCTGCACACCAGCCTTATGCTCTGGATGAGCCTCCTTCATGAAACATGTATATGCAGTGGTTTCTCTTCAGGAGCCTTTCAAACATTCAGATTCGCCTTCATTGTAGATGAGCTTTGCATCCACTTTTGACACATCTGAAGTGAAGGCCAACACAAGGGGGCCTCTGAGAGCTGGTCCTCCATGGAAGGGTCCTACACTGATGGTCAAGACAAGGATCCTGCACATGGTGACCTGGGGGCCACAGAGAGCTCAGACATGGGAGACGCCCCAGAAGCCTGGTAGGGTTGGGTGGCTGGGCTGTGGAGACACTGACCACGGGTTCTAACTGAGCCAATAAATGCAGAAAACCCTTTCTGGGGAGGTGATTTTCCAGGATGATCTAGGAACCTGCATCTGGTTGACACCAAAGGGACCAGGACACACTGTTTTGGGCCTAAAACAATCTCCGCTAAGTCCAGCTTGCAGAACGGGCCCCCTGCACCAGTAAAAGCCCATCTTGCTCCACAGCAGTGCTCATAACACACAACCACCAAGACACAGAAAACTGCACAACCTCACCTAAAGCCAAACAGGGCAGCCAACAGGAATTTGCTGTACGTCTCAGGAAACTCAAACAGAGGCTCTGTATCAACCTAGAGGGATGGCATGAGGACGGAGATGGGAGGAAGGTTCAAAAGGAAGGGGATATATGTACACCTACGGCTGATTTATGCTGAGGTTTGACAGAAAACAACAAAATTCTATAAAGCAATTATCCCTCAATTTAAAAATATATTAATTTCAAACAGACAGGGCAAAGAAAAAATAAATGAAAGGCATCTGCTCTCACTGCCCATCTTCTCTCGAAAGGCCTAGAATATCCTACAATCCTGAAAGCTAAGGCCCAGCAGCAGCTGAAACTTCCGAAGACCCGATGTCCCACAAGAACTGGGAGGGAGGGAGCCCATCCCTGTGGCCTCTGCTCTGTGCTTCCCGGCTTCCCAGCGAGGAAGCCTAAAATACAAGTCGAGTGGCTCCTCCAAGCCCACTGCTCTGTCATGGAACCCTGCTCCCGGCAGGCGTGTTGGGGACGGAGACCTTAGAGTACAGAGAGGCGACATCCCAGCTGCTCAGCTGGGCAGTGGACACAAGAGCAGGGTGGGACACAGGAGACGGGGGACACAGGAGTGGGGGTACAGGAGCAGGAGGACCCAGAGTTTGCGACTGGGCACCGCCCACTGCTGTCAGCTTAGATAAGGGCCCAGAGCCCTGCCCTTCCCCAGGCTCCATGTTCTCTCCTCCATAGAGAGCCCTTCAGCCAGGACCTAGAGGGAAGGAAGAAGAAAAGGAGGAAAGAGGGGCAGCAGGCCAGCCTGCTGGTACTGAGACCTGTCTTCTCAAGAACACCTTAAGGCCACATGACCCTAGTACAGTGTGATCACTGAAAAATACACAGAACTCCCCATAAGAGTGAAACCATACTTGACAACTTCTGACACAGAATCCTTCCAACAGAATTCCTTTTCCTCAAATCTTGGAAATGGCTCTTCCTCCTTCTAAAACTCACTGTAATTTCCATCAAAGTCGAGTTCCCTTCACCGTCTTTAACGTCGGCCATAGCTCACCCTCTTCACCTTCTGAAGTGAAGGCAGTATTTCCAGGGCTGATGGGGTAGGAGAATGCGGCTGGGCTCGACTCCAAATCCCACACTAGGAGCCCAGATGTCACTCCCACCACAGCTGCTTCTGACAGCTCCCTGCTCTCATGGAACCTACAGTCAGCCTTACCACCTGGCGAAACTGGAAGGAACCTGCAGCCACAGATGCCCAGTCACTGCCCTGCGGCCAGCAGTGCTGCAAAGAGCAAGACCGAGCGGCCCTGGCTCCTCTTTGTGCTTCACCCTCCACCACACAGAGAGAGCCGCACTAACCTGTGAGAACTGACTGCAGCTCCACTTGGGGTCCTCAGTGAGTCCCCGACCCCCTGGGCTTCACAGGGTCACAGCACCCACCCCCCACTGCTGCTTCGGACACTGACAGAATGTTCACAAAAGTGCTTTTTAAAAAAAAAAAGTCTTTCTATCGTTGATGGGAAAATTAGCCAACAGTTCGTCCAAGAAAAAAATGGAGAATTTTATTGGAGCCAGCCTGGGAGTCAGTCTTTTGCTTCTGAGCAAGGGGTCATGCATCAAATGTCTCATTGACAGTTTACACAATGCAGACCAGCATGTACAACTGGTGAATGGTGGGTCACCAGGCCCCCTAAAGGAAGAAGAAAGAAGCCCCTCTCTCAGGAGGGCTGGTCCATGAAGGTGCAGAGCATGCACTAAAGTGGGGAGGTGGCCCAAACGGGCAGAGAAAAATTTTATTTTGAGGTTTTCCTCATCTTGCCATCAACTATGAATTTTATTTCGTTCCCATGAGGCAGGCTTATCAGAATGAGATAAGAATCAGGCTTACACCCTGAGGAAATCCCTCCAGCTTGGTAAGAGGAACCAGCGGGTCCAGGGAAAGGCCAGTGACTGGAGGGCCTAGGAGCCGTGGCCACAGGGCTGACCCTACTTCACCATTCACTGCGTAGCGCTTCTCACGTTTCACACCCAAAGCCCCAGATCCTTGACTCACTGAAAGTAAACCTCATGTTTTATCTCAACCATAACAAAACCAATGACCTAAGATCCTCACAGAGGTTCAGGAACCAATAACTGAAGCCGCCCGCCTGGCCAGGAAGGACAGTGACCACCTGTATGAATTATCTCACAACAGAAGGTCCCGATAAAGATAAGAAAGAATTTGGGAGGGGCCAAAAGGAGGGAGGAGATGCCAGCCCATAATACATTCCAACCTCCCAGAAGCCCTTGAGCTGGGATGAGCCTTGTCTGAGATGCCCTCAGCACCGGGAATTGGACCTAACACAGGCCAGACAAGATGACTGTCCAGTGACGACCCAGAAAATTAACCCATTACCGTAAACCCTGAGACTGGGAGCACACAGCGGAGCAGGTCTCCTGGGTTCTCTGACTCCACTGTCCGCCCGCCGGGTGACCCTTCCCAGTAAAGCCTTCTGCTTCATCAACCTTCATCACAGCCTCAGGGTGTGAGCCTGACTCTTATTGTCTCCTCAGACAACTCACTTCTGAGTGTTAGATAAGAGCCCACCCTCAGGCCTGTGAGGGGTCCCCCTTCTGTAACACAGCCACTGCCTTAACCACCAAGTACTACCGTCCCCTTCACGTCCAGGCACTCAGAGGTGAATGCAGAGTAAATATGTCCTTTTCTAGACTAACCTGGGTGGTGGGGATGTCTGGTCCCTCCTCAGAGCTGCCTGGGCCCAGATGCCACTGACCCCTCCTGTCTACTTGACAAACATGTGCTTATCCATCTTCATCACCAGTCTGTAAAATGAGGAAGAGGGAGGTTAGGATAAAGGCTATATTCTGTGTATTGCCTTCTCATGATAAATGATGAATCATTCTGTCTATATTAGGTTTCCTTTGAGTTAGCAGGTTTGGGCTCAAAAGGCAAAATTAATAAAACATTATTTCTTTCTGTCTCCATGTTCAATATGTCAGTTTTACTAAGCTCATCAAATTTAATCCAGCAGGAGAGCCATACAGGCTGCCATATAGGCTCCCACTACTGGGGAAAACTGTATGGTGGCTCCCCAAAAAATTACAAGTAGAACTACCATAGAAAGAAAGAAAGAAAGTGAAGTCGCTCCGTCGTGTCCGACTCTTTGCAACCCCATGGACTACAGCCTACCAGGCTCCTCTGTCCATGGGATTTTCCAGGCAATAGTCCTGGAGTGGATTGCCATTTCCTTCTCCAGGGGATCTTCCCAACCCAGGGATCAAACCTGGGTCTCCCGCATTGTAGACAGACGCTTTACCATCTGAGCCACCAGGGAAGTCTACCATATGATTCAGCAAACACACTTCTGGGTACACAGTGGCTTTCGGTATATTCACACTGTTCTGCAAACATCACCTCCATCCATTTCCAGATGGAAACTCCACATCCATTAAGTAACAACTCTTAACACACCCAAATGTCCTGAAAGCAGAGACTCAGATATTTTTACCCCATGTTTACAGTAAGCTTCCCTGGTGGCTCAGAGGTTAAAGCATCTGCCTGGAATGCGGGAGACCCAGGTTCAATCCCTGGGTCGGGAAGATCCCCTGGAGAAGGAAATGGCAACCCTCTCCAGTACTCTTGCCTGGAGAATCCCATGGAGGGAGGAGCCTGGTAGGCTACAGTCCATAGGGTTGCAAAGAGTCGGACAAAACTGAGAGACTTCACTTTCACTTTACAGTAGCACAGTTCACAAGAGCCAAAATGTGGAAGCTACCCAAGGGTCCACTGACAGATGAATCATGGATAAAAAAAATGTTGCATAAACTTCTAATTATTAATGGAGTATCATTTAGCCCTTAAAAAAGGAAAGAAATTCTGACCCAGACCATAATGTGGATGGGCCCTGAGGATAGTATGCTAAGAGAAATAAGCCAGTCACAAACAACAAACGCTAGATGAGGGCCAGGTACATGAGGGCCCTACAGCAGTCAGTCCCATAGATACAGAAGTGGGATGGTGGATGCCAGGGCATGGGATGGGGGAGGATAGAGAGTTATTACTTAATGGATGTGGAGTTTCTATCTGGGAAGAGGAAAAAGCTCTGGAAATGGATGGAGTTGATGGTTGCAGAACAATGTGAATGTACTAAAAGCCACTGAACTGTACACTTAAAAATGGTAAAACTTAGGAGATGGCAGACCACCTGACCTGCCTCTTGAGAAATCTGTATGTAGGCCAAGAAGCAACAGTTAGAACTGGACGTGGAACAACAGACTGGTTCCAAATCAAGAAGCGAGTATTTCAAGGCTTTATATTGTCACCCTTATTTATATGCAGAGTACATCATGAAAAATGCTGGACTGGATGAAGCACAAGCTGGAATCAAGATTGCCAGGAGAAATATCAATAACCTCAGATATGCAGATGACACCAATCATATGGAGAAAGCGAAGAAGAACTAAAGAGCCTCTTGACGAAAGTGAAAGAGGAGAGTGGAAAAGTTGGCTTAAAACATTCAGAAAACTAAGATCATGGCATCTGGTCCCATCACTTCATGGCAAATAGATGGTGGAAACAGTGAGTTTATTTTGGGGGGGCTCCAAAATCACTACAGATGGTGACTCCAGCCATGAAATTAAAAGACGCTTACTCCTTAGAGGAAAAGTTATGACCAACATAGACAGAATATTAAAAAGCAGAGACATTACTTTGCCAACAAAGGTCCATCTAGTCAAAGCTATGGTTTTTCCAGTAGTTATGTATGGATGTGAGAGTTGGACTATAAAGAAAGCTGAGGACCAAAGAATTGATGCCTTTGAACTGTGGTGTTGGGGGAGACTCTTGAGAGTCCCTTGGACTGCAAGGAGATCCAACCAGTCCATTCTGAAGGAAATCAGTCCTGAATATTCATTGGAAGGACTGATGTTGAAGCTGAAACTCCAATACTTTGGGCACCTGATGCGAAGAACCGACTCATTTGAAAAGACCCTGATGCTGGGAAAGATTGAAGGCGGGAGAAGAAGGGAACCACAGAGGATGAGATGGCATCACTGACTCAATGGACATGAGTTTGAGTAAGCTCCGGGAGTTGGTGATGGACAGAGAGGCCTGGTATGCTGCAGTCCATGGGGCCACAAAGAGTTGGACATGACTGAGCAACTGAACTGAACTGATGGAGGTTTTGCCACAATTTTTTTAAAAAGAAGACAAACACATGCACACAGAGGACCCTTTAAGTTAACAATATCCTATAACAAAGGCTTTCTTTCTGATTTAAACTCACTACTTTTATATTTAAAAAAAGGAAAAGTCTCCAGAAGTTGGATTTAGGGAATTTCACTGAGTCATTTTTTCACCTTTTAAAGAATGAGACTTGTTTAAAGGTTGACTTGTGCTTCCCCAAATCAGAGCGCCTTTACCCGAAATAAAACACAAACGTGTGTTTTATGGCTGAATAATCTTTCGTCAACTATTACTAAAGCGGAAAATGCATCACTTTCTGGAGGACATAGTGGCTGCCACCCCACCTAGGACACCGAGCCTGAGCCAGGGGAAAGTAAAATGCGCTGATAATCTAGCAGCTGATGACCCACATTACGTGATTGGTCAAGAACAGTTTCTTAAGTTACAGTGTAAATATTTTCATAAAAAGCGCATATACAACATCATTCTGTGTGGCCCAACACTCAAGGAGTAGTAGCTGCTGTCCGTCACGGGAGGCAGAATATGTCATGCCCTGACTAACCTGAGTGGGGGCCGCAGCTCGCAGCGCCGGAACAGCAGCGAACGGAAGCACAAAAGCGCGGCGCGCAACCTGCTCCCCGGGCCGACGGGCAGATCCGGGGTCCCAGAGGCCCAGCCCCGCACCGACCTCGGATCGCGGGCTCCACCGCGCGCTCGGTGCGCCTTCTTCACTCGGCCTCCAAGAGCAGCGTGCCGAGACCTGCCCGCGGCGCCACGCTCGCTCCAACCCGGACCCGCAAACTGCAGGCGGCCGGCGGCTGGAGCGCAGGGCGGGGCCCGAGCACCGCTGGGGAGCGGGAGGGCGGGGCGCAGGGGCGGGGCGTACGGGCGTAGGGGCGGGGAGCTCAGAGACAGGGAGTATGGGACATGGGGCGGGGCGTAGAGGCGCGGGGGCGGGGCGCGCGGGAGGACCTGGGCTTCTGGCGCAAGAGGCTGCGCCCGGCGCTGGACTGGCTGCGAAACCTCCGCAGCTCCCGGGCTTCCCCTCGGCTCTGGCACCCGGCAGCTTTCTGCCTGGTCTGCGTGGCTCAGCGCTTTCAAGAAACAGATGTGAAATAAGTGAGACAGACATCACAGTCACTGTTTATCTGGGGTTTTCTTTCTTAAATTTTTTATAACAATAAAGCTGGCATGTTCTTCTTTGTCAAAATGCTTACACATCATGACTTCCAATAATCCGCAAAATGACCCTGTAAATCAAGAGCAACCATCACTATGTCAAGCAAACAGAAGCTCAGAGCAGTGATTCAGAATCTTCCAAACAACCAAGTCTGGGCCGATTTTCAAATCTGAACACAGTGAATGTACTGAGATGTAACATGAGAAATCACAGAGAAAGCAGTTAGCAAGATGCCTGGTATATGTAAGCAGTAAGTGGTATTATTAATTAAAATTTTGTAGTAGTTCCAAATATGCCCAGATGAACAATTTCAACATCTCCAGAACACCAACACAACCGGACTCCTCATGATGCAATTAGGAGGTAGACATCAGTCACCCCAAAGTATTCTCACTGAGAAAGAAAGGGGGAAATATGAAATCTGGCCAAGCCTAGAACTACAAGCCTAAGGAAATACAGGGACCAAATGAAACTGTTATGTGACACAGCAGAAAGTGAGCAATGAACCCAGGGTGTGGTAAGTGTACAGAGCAGACGGCCCACTGTGTTTATTCCACGAACAAGTAGCATCACAGCAGAAGGGAGGAGGATCTGTCTTTGCAAATCAGACAGGAAACAAGGCAGCCAAAGCAGATCGTGGCCTGGGTTGTTGGGTCGTGTGTGGGACACACTAGCTTAAATTTGTTGTGTTTTTTTTTTTTTTTTGAGATTTGTGGACTTCCCTGGATGCCCAGTGGTTAGGACTCCATGCTTCCACTTCAGGAGGCATAGGTTTGATCCCTGAACAGGGAATTAAGATCCCACATTCCACCCGCACTGTATAGCAAAAAAAAAAAGTAATAAAAGATTGGGAAATTTGGATTTGGAATGGATGTCAGGTGATTGTTATTTATTGTTCAGTAGCTAAGTTGTATCCAACTCTTTGCAACCCCATGGACTACAGCACACCAGGCTCCTCTTTCCTTCACTATCTCCCAGTGTTTGCTCAAATTCATGTCCGTTGAGTCAGTGATGCTATCTCACCGTCTCATCTCATTTATCCATTAGGCTCTATGAACTAAATGAGTAGGTAGCAGATTCAAAACCCACAGACAGAGCTCATGGCAAAACAGTCTGACAAGCTGTCCCCATTGACCCCTAGATATAAGGGGAGTGAGGATGAACCACAGAGCGCTGCAGCCTAGGTGACGTCAGTATGTGTGCAGGTAGAATCAGGAGCAGTGAGGAACCTGATGATCCTGAAGATGGGAACCAGCATCAATTTCCCCAGAAAGTTGAACAGCTTTCTGGGGAAAGAGCAGCAGAACAGCAGGGAACAGCAGTTGAACACAGGAAGGGTTTTTCCTCCTCTAGGCCTGAGGGGCTGGAGCAATGCTTCTTCCAGGACAAGACCCCACATGGAGGGGGACCCCCTAGGGGAATGAGCATTTGCAGGACATGGAGGAGAGACAGACAGTAAGGAAGACATGCTGATAACACTGGGCACGAGGGACTTGCAGAAGGCAAGCCCTCACACGTTTGTCCTTGGATGACAGCAACTGAAGGCACTGCGACAGCTGACGTCAATTCAGGAATGAGCGTCAGCAAAGAAGTGAGGTCAAAAGTCAGCAAAGTTATCAGAAAAAAAAAGAACAAGAAGTAGAATAACATTCTTGCAGACAATGAAAGCATACCACAGGGGTATGCCCACAAAACAGACCAAAGCTGTCACGTACTATTTCAGAACAAACTAAAGACATTTAGAGAGTGAGAGACAATGTGAATCAAAATTAGGAAGAAATAGAAATAAAAGAAAAAATAAAGTCTAAAGGAATGAGAGGAACTAAACATAACCAACAACACCTTAGGAGAAATGGAAACTGAAAAGAAGAAAATCATTTTAAATTTTTTTAAAAAATGAAGAAAGGCAAATAAGTTTCAGAGAGAACAAATACTGGGGACAGCCAAAAGCATCCAGCAGATAACAGGAGTCCCAGAAGATAAAAGTGACATGAGATAACAGTTCTAAAACCTGCAATTCAAGGAAACAAATGTTCCTGAAATATGAAATCTACATACTTGAAATATAAGGAAGGGAAACACTGCATACCAGAGAATATCAATTCAGAGTGCACACCACCAAGACATATTCTAGTAAAACTACTGAGTTTTTAAATAAAAATGAAAAGGAAGTATCTTTGGGCATCCAGGCAAAAACAGCAAGTGACTTATGAAGGAACAGGATTTAGTTTATCCAGCTTCCCTGGTGGCTCAGATGGTAAAAAAAATCTGCCTGCAATGCAGGAGACCCAGGTTCAATCCCTAGGTGGGAAAGACACAACTGAGGGACTAACACTTTCACTTTCAGACTGAGCTTTATGCCAGCAGAGAATATGTACACATACTTAAGATTTTGTGAGGAAAGAAAATATGAGCCTAGGATTTTACATGCAGCAAACGTGAATTTCAAATATAAAGACCATAGACAACTGTTATCAACATGCAGGAATTCAGAGAATTTAGTTTCCGTGATTTCTTCCAAAAAACAAGCTTCAGACCATCAGAATGATAAGGGAGAGATATTGCTATAAAAATAGGAGGTGAACATCAAAGTCATAGTGTTATTTGAATTAAGACCATTTTCATGTTAAAAGAGAGAGAGTGGTATGTAATAGTATCAGTTCAGTTCAGTTCAGTGGCTCAGTCGTGTCCAGCTCTTTGCGACCCCGTGAATCACAGCACGCCAGGCCTCCCTGTCAATCACCAATTCCCGGAGTTCACTCAGATTCACGTCCATCGAGTCAGTGATGTCATCCAGCCATCTCATCCTCTGTTGTCCCCTTCTCCTCCTGCCTCCAATCCCTCCCAGCATCAGAGTCTTTTCCAATGAGTCAACTCTTCGCATGAGATGGCCAAAGTACTGGAGTTTCAGCTTTAGCATCATTCCTTCCAAAGAAATCCGCTCTGACAAAATAGATGTATACAGCTCTTTATTGACAGAGGAAGAATGGAGAGCAAAAATGCAGAAACAAATTCCTGCTTTCAATAGCATATTGGTAGCAATGTTATTAATAGTGTTATTCTAACACTGTTGCTTGTATAAGGGGATGAAGCAAATTATAACTATGGGATATTGAGGGTTTCTCTGGTGGCTCAGTTGATAAAGAATCTGCCTGCAATGGAGGATACCCGGGTTCCATCCCTGGGTTGGGAAGATCCCCTGGAGAAGGGAATGGCAACCCGCTCCATTATTCTTGCCTGGAGAATTCCATGGACAGAGGAGCCTGGTGGGCTACAGCCCATGGGGTCTCAAAGAGTCAGACGCGACCGAGCAACTACCACTTTCACTTTCATTGTAATCCTATTAGGCCCTGATGAAAAATGAGTGTAATTGGTTCTTTAATGTTTTCTTTAAAGATCCAGGGAAACTTTTTCTCTTCTCTCTTAACCTTTCTATAATTTATAGCAATTTGGTAGATTATACTTTTATAAACAGACACAAACAATCCAGAAGCAGACCCAGAGCTGCTAGGCTTGGTTCACTGCATTTCCAGGTCATATTAGACAATTTTCTAAAATCTCTGTAGGTAGAAATTGCCGGTGTCATCATTGTGGAAACACTGCCGTGACATCCGGAGAAGACCAAGGGTTCGAATTCTCTCAGCCAGAGCAGCTGCATGGGCTGAGAAGGGCAACTGCTTGGGAACAAGCAGAAACACCAGTGGACCCAGCACCCACAGGGGGTCACGCCCTGGCCAAATCCCTCTGTGAGGAACAGGGAGCTAACTTGGTCCATGGTGCAGGGGCTGGCCAAGGCCTGGGATGGGGGAGCAGGGAAGGCTGAGCAGTGAAGGCAGTGTCCACACTGCCACTAGGGGCTGCTCCCAAGGCAGGGTGGGGGCAGGGATCTAGGTGACAGCAGGCAGGTCAGGAGCTCAGCATCTCGGCAGACTGGATAGTCATCAGGGGAACAGTTGATCAATACAGGTCCCAGCCCACACCTGTGCTGTCTCTCTAAGGAGCAGAGGCCCCACCAGACTGGGCAGTGACAGGTGTTCCCAGCCCAGCACTGGAACCACAAGAGGCCTGAGTCCCTTGGCAGGTGTTCTTCTTCAGAGCACATCACTACCCTCTGCCACCTGTGAAGGTGGGATGTTTGTCAACAGAAGGATACTCACATAGCTCTCTCACTCACACCTTTCTTCTGGGTGCACAGCAGATTCTCCAGAAATGTTTTTTGTTAATTAGAAAGGAGAGGGAAAGACTGACAGACAGAGAGGAGGAGGGGTGGGAGGAGGGGGATGGGGAGAGAAAACAGTAGACCGATTAAAGCAAGGAAGAATGGAAAGAAATGAAAGAGAGACAGCTGAAAAAAAGAGAGGGAGGGAGGGACATCATTCTGATTCGAACACACACACCATATACAAACCACACACACCACGCATACACAATGCACACACCATATACACCACACATACCACACACACCACACACCACACACACACATCTCACATACCCCACACACTCCACACACCTCACACACCACATTACGATCACCCTAAATAAATCAGCTATTTTCCAGCTACACTTACTATCTTAGCCCTTCCTGAAACATCCTTTAGGGTAACCAAAGACAATGGTTGGGATAACTCTGCATATTTGGGGTTAGAATTATTTGTATCTCTAGGCTCAACTAGAGATTGCCACTAGTGCACAGTTGGTAAAGAATCTGCCTGCAGTGCAGGAGACCTGGGTTTGATCCCCAGGTTGGAAAGATCCCCTAGAGAGGGAAATGGCAACCCACTCCATTACCTTTACCTGGAGAACTCCATGGACAGAGGAGTAGGGGTAGGCTGCAGTCCATGGAGTTGCAGAGTCGGACATCACTGTGCGACTAGCTTCCACTTTCACTAGGCTCAACTATTCTTTGCTTTTCTCTGAAACATATTCTAAAAGACAGTGGGGTTCAAGACCAGTAATAGTCTGTTAGAAGCAGTAAGGCGATCAGGTCATGAACTTACTAGTTGGGAGCCCATTACCTCACGACCAAAAGGAAAGACTCAGCGTCTCCAGCAGATGGCGCAAGCTGCCCTCTGCCAAGATGGGACCTCACCTTGCGCTCGGTTAGTATCAAAACATGTTCTCTCCTCTTGAGATGGTGGAGACAATGGACCCTAACCAGGTAAGAGGCTGGGTTAGGAAAGAAATTGGTCAGCAGGACCCCAGGAGACACCAAGTAGAGAAGACAAAACCTGGAGGCTTTTACACTTATTTCTCATGTTAAACTGTTAAAAACATGTACTGACCGCACCAATAATCTGTTCCATTCACATCATTTGGGGCTCTGAAAAAGTTAAGAATTCTTCCAGAATACAGCTTTAAATTAAGCCCCAAAGAACAGCAAAGTACTAGGAGTTAAGACATCTGAAAATAGTTTTTCCTGGCAGGATAATTGGTGCAGGGCTCATAGTGAAGAGAGGTTTCCCGTAACAGATAAACCAGTTCTGAAGGAAACCTCAGGGCAGGTGACACTAACTGGGGGTTACTGGGACCAGTCAGTGTTCCTGCTGCTTCCCTGGCTATTGCATCCTGAGCTCTGGGCTGTGCGTTGTCTATGAGCAAGCAGACAGCAGAATGGAAAGATTGACATCTCTGCACAGGAGGCAGGGAACATGACATGTATTCTTCGGAATCATCCTCAAATCTGAGCCGGAAAGTAGAGCTTTGTTAATCCACTTCTTAAACATCTATCCTCATGAGTTTCCAGAGAAAGTTCGGAAGCTGATGACTGTGACTAATTTCAGTGAACAGCTAAGCTGTCGTCACCAGCAGCCTCTGTCCCCTCCCATCTACTGATGTAGCTAACTCTCTGCAGCTGCCTTTACTGTCAGCTCGCCCCTAAAACTTCTTTCTAAAGATTTTTTAAAATGTAAAAGTAATATGTTAACCACAAGACGTTTGAAAATACTGAAAAGTTGTAGAGGAGAATTACCCAAGATTCAGTAGATACTGGCTCAAGTCTAGGACCTGAGTCTGGGACCCCATCCCTGGGCTAGAGGCTTAACTCTGGGACTTAACTCTGGGATGAACAAAGGAGTCTAGCCCATATCATATGGGACTAGTTTCAGTTATGTTTGTACAGTTGTGGTAGCCAGTTGTCAAGTCACATGCTGTTTTATGCTGCTTCAACTGCTGTTAGCTTGTTTGATAGCATCAGGGCACCTGACTTGGTGGGTTTTTAAGTCTGATTCATCAGATGGAAAAGAACAGGGACGTGTACAGGGGTTTTCCACCCTGATGTTTATAACATGCCCCATGGAAGTGTTTGAAAGAATCAGGTGCTACATTCATCATTACAGCCTGAACTACTTGATAGTAACTTGGTCAAGTTTAGAAATGCTGTTGTCTGGGAGAACGTCCTCTATCTAATTTATGCACAAGTTGAGGGTTGATTACAAAACAGTCATTGGACTTGCTGACATTATCAGGCCATCGGATAGATTAACAAGACTCACAAAATGAGTCTTGTTTCATAAAGCTCGAAGAGGACTTCCCAGGAGGTCCAGGGGTTAGGACTCCATGCTTCCACTGCAGCAGGCATGGGCACGGGTTCAATCCCTGGTTGCAGACTAAGATCCTGCATGCCACATGCCACCCCCAAAAAAGCTTGAAGAACATAGGCCATGCCACACAGCTTGCAGGATCTCAATACCCCAACCAGGAATTGAACTGGACCAGAGCTCTAACCCGTAGGTGACAGGAGAATTCCCTGAATTTTATGATTTTAGTTCATTAAGCACTGATACAAAACACCAGCTTCTTTTCTTTTCTTTTCTGAGCATAACACCCCCTCTCTACCACACATGCATTGGACAGGCCTCTGGCCACATTTGAGACAAGCAGAGGAGATGGAACCACTCACGCCCCAGAAAAGGCACAGGCTCCCGCTTCCTGATGATCGCATGATTGATTTTTTCTGATTAAGACAATTTTGGAAACATTTATGTAATAGTCATGTTTTCCAATGGGTGTTTTCTTTCCTGCTGAAAAGGCATTTTGAGAGTAAGAGCATTCCCTCTTCAGTTCTTGGAAAAGCTAATTGCATTCTGGGGACTCTCAGCAACTTGTTTTTCTCCTCTCAGCAGGCACAGATGCAGCGCACCCTTCCAGGACCCTCGGATCCCTCCCATCCTGGTTAAGAAAAGACACATGACAGGGCCCTGGGGACGAGCCCTTTTCCATGATTTCCAGACTTCTCAATCCCACACACCAACAACTGCTTCAAAAAAAATTTTTTTTATTGGTGACCTACATAGATTTGTCAATTTGTTCATTCATGTGGCCAAGTGAGAAGGAAAAACAGAATAAAACCTGCCATCTCCCCCCAGAATCATTTTATTACAGAAACAATATTTTATCACTCAAATGCAGAAAGGACATTACCTTAGCTAAGGACAGTGTTTTGCATGAAATACACTTAGCTGAGTGGACGTCTCCTAGGCGTGGCCATGTTACTGTTGTGTGGGGTGGGTGTCTCTGTGGGCAGACTGGTTACTGGCTGGGAATTTCAGCCCGAGATCGGGCTGCATGGCCAGCCCTGACTCGCTCACACCTGCTTCCTGCTGGAGACCTATGCTCACCTGACGCAGCTTTACCACTTACTGCCCATCACCCACACCTGCTCCCTGTGCGGTCCAGTCCTTTGCCTGGCCTCCTGGCCCGAATGGGCAGAAGCAGCAGCCCCATTCTCCTTAAAGGATCCGTACCCCTTGACAAGCATCCCTTTCAAAATATTACTAAGTCAGCATATTTTTGCCTCCACAGCTGTAGCTGAGACAGTCTTGAGCCCAAAGACATCAGAGTCCTTCTCTAGGGAGCAGACAAGAGAAGGTCTTGTCTTTCCTGGAAATTTAGTAGGGCTGGGCTGTTTCTATATACTTTCCCAAAGAAATGTGAAAAAAAGACTTACCCTATACAGAAACACCTCCTTCTTTCAGACCGCCAGCATTTTCCATGTGTTAATCATCTCATGCAGAGAGGGAGGCTTTTAGATGCCCAGAGAATCAAGCTTCCTGAAGAGCTGTCCACTGCACTGGATGGCTAACAGGGGAAGTCTTTATTTTTAATTAAAGTCCCATATCCGTTACTTTCCTTTGAAGACTTTCAATTTGTGTATGGATGTTTTAAAAGGCCTCTCAGGATGAGAATATCAGTGCTATAATTGGGCAAACACTTAAGAGACATTCAGTCAACAAATGGTCTTCAAGGACCTACTATGTGCCAACCATAGCGCTGGCTTTGGAGATTCAATAATGATAAGTCATTCTTTTCCTCAAGGGCTTAGGAACTTTAGTTGAGGGAACAGACATGTCAACATAAACATAAGTCTTCAGGGACTTTCCTGGTTCCCCCTGCAGATTCAGAGCAGCGTGAGGGAGGGTGTACCACCAGTTCCACCTGAGCTATGGGGAGCTGCTTCCCAGGGGAGTAGGGGACCCCAACGGTGAGTGTAGGCAATCCTTGAAGAAGGTGGATAGGGAGGCTGTGCTGGACAATGAGCTACTGTCAGAGCCACCTTCTCTGCTCTGCAGCTTTACATGGGGCTAAGGCTCTGCAGGCCCCTTTGCCAGCTGGCTCCATTAGGCTCCACCCACAGGAGGCCCGGAGGAACTGGGCGGCTGGAGGCAGGAGCAGGGCCCACTCGTCTGCTGGTCTTGACAGCACTGCACCCTGAACCAGCCTGCCTGCACCTGGCAGAGGCAGTAGCGCCCACAGCAGCAGACTTGCCCCCAGGCCCCTCTTGGCCATGAATCCTGGCACCCCTTCCGGCTGACATGTTCTGGCAACCCCAACCCTGAGAGTGGCAGCTGCTGCCTGCACTTACTATCTCTGTGGCCTCGGTTTTCTGTTTTTGCCTTTTTCTCTGCTTATTCAATTTCTTATATTCAATTTTCTCTGTTGAAACACTCAGGGTGGTTTCTATTGTCCTGATTGACCCTGACTGATGTTCTGCTGGGAGTGCTGATCCCAGGAAGCGGACTTGCGGGTCAAGTCACAGGACTGATGTGGGCATGTCGGGCCTTGAGTGCAGTGCAGGGCTCCCTGATGCTGAGAAGTGGTCCTCAGTGACCATGGCATTTAGTGGCATCACTGTCAGGCAGATGATCACCCCTGCTTCCTTGTGATGAAGTGTCAATAAGCCTGTCTCAAGGACCAAGTGGCTGTGGCCCTTGACCATTAGGGCAGCAACGAACATTCCCAGGTGGGCAGTGGGGGCCCTGCAGCTGAGTTTGAGAAGTCAACATGCAAGGGCCCAGAGTCCTCTGCAAACTAAACCAACTATCTTCCTCCTGGTTTGAATATGTGCGAGGAAGCCCATTCCGAAATGCCCTTAATCACATGTTTAAGTAAATAACTTTTGGAACACACTAAAAACTGAACAAGATACCCTAGGAGGACTGCCAGAGCACAGCTAGACACTAACCTGTGCTGTGCTGTGCTTATTCGTTCCTGACTCTGGGACCCCATGCGCTGTAGCCCACCAGGTTCCTCTGTCCATGGGGATTCTCCAGTCAAGAATACTGGAGTGGGTAGCCATGCCTTCCTCCAGGGGATCTTCCCAACCCAGGGATCGAACCCAGGTCTCCTGCATTGCAGGCGGATTCTTTACCATCTGAGCCACCAGGGAATCCAAGAATACTGGAGTGGGTAGCCTATCCCTCCTCCGGGATCATCCCAACCCAGGAATTGAACCAGGGTCTCCTATATTGCAGGCAGATTCTTTACCAGCTGAGCTACCAGCGAACCCCAGATGCTAGCTGATGTGGCTCTAATATCGAGGGTCCTAATGCCTACTCCTCAGCCCAGGCTTCACACTTGCAGTGACTCTCTGAGATCAAAACAGAGACTAACTTCAATTCCAGGTGCATTCTCCTTTGCCACAAAAAGCTGTCCACAAAATTCCTTGAGGCCTTATTCTGTCATCTACTGTGGATTATCTCTCTTTGGTTTGTCAGCCAAAACTGACAGATGCTTTTGTTCATTCAGTTCTCAAATCAAGTACCTACTAGATTCAAAGACAAAGAAAAGCAAATAATTGCACAACGTGACTAGGTCTGCAGCCAGTAGGTGAGCTGCTGGGACCTGGGGGCCTGGGAAGGCTTGGAGTGGAAAAGTACTGAACCTCAGTCAGAGGGGAGGAGACACTTTCAAGGCCCCTGGACAAGGTGGTCTTGGCAGAGACCCTGGGAGAGGCCTCATGTGAGGCCCCACCCCCGGGGATGGGAAGTGCCTGGGCCGGACATGGAGACGTGCCCCAGAGCATGGCTGGGATGGGGGAATTGGGGGGAGGCTTCTGAGTCTTGGGTTGAACTCCCTCCAGAAAATGGTAGCATGCTGGCCGGGTCCCAGTGCGAGGAAGGTAGACCCCACCCTCATGAGACTTGCCAGGTAAAGCTTTGTAGTTGCCTGTGGCCAGGTCTGAAACATCACACATGGAATTTTAACCTGGAGCCAAACTCCTGGGAAGAGAGTTAAAGTAGGACATGATCTCTCAACCCCGGGGTTATTATCCTTTTGGGCTGAACAGTTCCTTGCTATGGTGTCCTGTACATCGGTGGGTATTTGGCAGCTTCCCTGGCCTCCATCCACTAGGTGCTAGCAGTTGCAACAGTCTGGAAAGTCCCAAGATGTTGCCAAATGTCCCCTGGGGGCAGCACTGCCAAGATGACAGCGCTGAAATAGAGATGCTCAGAACCCTGTGTGCGGGTCTGCTTCTGCTACCTTTCGGCATCGCCTTTAGAATATGTCTTCTGCCTGGAAACAACACTCTCCCCTTTTCCATCTGTGGATGCCTCCTGTACCCCTCCCAACTCCGGTTCTCTACCCTTCCCCCTCCTCTGTGAGGCCTTCCCGGACCACACTTCACCCGCTCCTCCACGCCCACCTGACAGCCCACCCTGTCATTGCACGGCTCCTATATCAAACAAACACTTCCCTAGGATGGTCTCAGTGTCTCTGGGATACACTGTCCACAGGTCAGTGTGGAGGAGGGTGGTCCAGATGACGACCAGGCACACCCGAGGCTGAGATAATGGCCAGAGGTCACCCTGGGCCCACTACTGGGATTCGGATGAGATGAAACAGGGTGAGGTGGCGCTCGGGGAGGAGGGCGGGGCCGGGGTCTGGGCGGGGCGGGGCTTGGGGCGGAGCCGTGAAAGAGCGGGGCTGGCGCGTTTCGGGGCGGGGCGGGGCGGGGCTCTGGGCACTGCTCCCCAGCCAGGCGCCCGTCCAGCTCGGCCCCCGCCCGCTCCCCGCCCCCTGCAGGTCCGCACCCGCGGGCGGGCGCGGCCCAGGAGCCGAGCGGCCAGAGGCGCTGGGCGAGCGTGGAGCCTGACGTCGGGGCCGGGGGCGCCGGCTGGCCCGGAGGCCGCGATGAAGGCGAGCGGCGAAGACGGGAAGGCGCCGGCCGGGGGCCCATGGGAGGAGTGCTTCGAGGCGGCGGTGCAGCTGGCTTTGAGGGCGGGACAGGTGAGAGCGGCCCAAGGCGCACGGCGGGCGCACGGGGACTTGGGGCACAGCGGGTGTAGGGCGTGGCGGATGGAGACCCTGCGGGCAGGAAGGCGCGGGGCGCGAGCCGCCGAGGGGTGCTGCAGCGCCTCCGGCACACCTGTGCACCTGCCGCTTCCGCGCCGGGGTTGGCGTCCGGGGTCCCTCGGGCTAGGGGCGCAGGACGGCCTGGCGAGGGGAGCGGGGTCAAGGCGCGCGGACGGCCTCGGATTTGACCCAGGGGGCGGGACGCGCTGCGGTTGCCCGGAGTTCGAACCCGGCGCATGGAGATAGGGCGGACCGTCTGTCCTCGAGTGTCCGTAGTCGAGAGGGTTCCGCTGAGCGAATGGAGGAACGGTTGCCCGCACCGGAAGGATGAAATAGAGCTGCGGAGCCGAAAAAACCTGCGGAGGGCAGCGCTCTTTTCGCGCTCTCGTTATGTTCTGCTTTTCCCTTCCTCGGTGCCCCGCGCCTGGGGTCCTCAGGCCACGTGCGGCGCCAAGTTAGGGGCGCTGGGGGAGGCCGGACGCAGGGATGGCTAGGTCCCCCCTCGCGCGTCGAGGCGCACGGCTGAGTTCCGGCGATCCGAATAGAAGGTGGACGGAGGAGGAGCCCTGTCCCTGCGGCAGTTCCTTTTCTAAAGCCAGGCTGTCGCCAGTTTTGCAGTAGAAGTGCGTCCCCAGAGCACAGTCACCGTGCGGTCCCCCGGCCCCCTGACAGTTAACCTCAACACTAGTGGACGCCTTCTGTGTTGGGGGCCCTCCTTCTGCAGTTTGAAGGACTCAAGACTCAAAGGGGCGCTGTGAGCCTTGATCCTTGGGGAGAAGGAGGACCCCAACCCCGCCTGCTACCCTGAGGAAGCTCGGGGTTGCAGGGCCAACGTCCTTCCTGGAGAGCAGGTCCCCGGCGTGCGGGGGCACTGCCCCGCCCCTCCCCAACCCTCACTTCCTCTCCGGAGGCGCGTCCTCGGGGTATAATGGTAACTTTTAGGTTCCACCGTACAACTTTCTTCCTTCAACCTTGGAGAAGAAGCCAGTCTAGAATTCAGACACCACTGTGTATAAACCCTGCTGGGCTGTTACAGGGTTTCTGTGGTTTTTCAAATTTAGATCCTTGAGGAAACAGAAGGGTTTTTGAAACCCTTTTTTTTTTTTTAATAAATTTGCAAATGCTTACACAAAACTTGCAACATAGCAGGCCCCGTTCTAAGGGTCTTGGGAACTTTAACTTATCTAAGAGATCTCTTCTGCTTTTGCAACTTGCCAAGAACAACAGAAAAAGCATTTTTTGACAGTAGGGTGAGGGTGCAGTAAGGATTCTGCCCTTAGGGGTCTAGTCAGGAGGCCCAGGACTGCAGCCTCCCTCCTGGGCTTTATGCTGTTGCTCTCTGCCTCCCTGACTAGAGGAGGGGGGTAGGGAGGGGCCAGTGGTCTGATCTGGGGCTGGGACTAGACAGAAGCCACACAGGGTCATCCTGTCCTGTGTGAAGAGGGACAGAGTGCCTTAGTGATGCTCTGACAGTAACATCACAAGGCGCTGAGTGGAGAAAGCCTGGCCTGTAGCCAGTGAGCCTGGGGTGGGGAGGACAGAGGGTGCTGAGCGCTCACCCTTGAGTCCTCCTCAGCCAGAGGTATGTTTGGTGCAGGTCCCAGGGCCTCCTAGCACAGGGGTGCCTGCCCCTCCCATCCTGCTGCCCTGACGCAGCTCTGTGTGCTCAGGTCCTGAGCCAGAGGAAGGACTGGTTCCCAGGAGACTGTGTGGCCCTCCGTCTCTCAGTCATGGGTTCAGGTCACGGCAGCCTGGACCCTTTGCTGCTGTCTCCCCTCTGCCCATCCCGAGAGGTTTCCTGGACCCCCTGTGTCCTTGCCTCTCCACCGCCCAGTCCTGGGGTGCCTCAGGTTGGGGGCATCCTGGCCAGTCCAACCGCCCCACAGCTGCAGGAGCCCTGCCCTGGCTGCTAGGCTTTGGGGGACAGAGTGACGTCAGCCGCCCCCCCCATCACCACCGCAAGTACAGAGAGGGATATTCATCGAAATGAGTATTTATCATCTTTTATGTGATGTGTGAGCAAAAGTATCTAAGAAAACTATGTTTTTTAAGTTGTCCTGCAGGATAGATCCAGGTTTTGTTGAAGCTGAAATTTAAATAATTTAGGGGCCTTCTATAAGAAAAAATATACAAAATTCAACATAAAAATTGTTTATTTAGAATAAAAAAGGTCACAACAGTATACATTTTAAGATGCTCCCAAATATAACAGAATACATACAAATAACTTTTTAACTGCTTCTCAAAACGTTCTGTAATATTTTTTCACATTTTGGCTTCATACTGTGCATCTTCAAACGACGATGAGTTAGTAGTACATTCTGTGCAGAGACTAGAAAGATAAATTCAAGCTTTTCTGTAAGGTGGCTCATTGAAATTGATTACTAATAGCTTTGAAAAGTTTATTTAGGCTTCAGACTTGTCACTGGTGGGTTCCTATAAATGTTTAGGCTTGCCCTCAAATTTGAGAATCCTGTTTCCTTTAACATTCTAGTTGTCAGACAGGGAAAACTTTGCTGGTGTACTCTGAGGTGGGGTGCCCCCTGTCCACCTCAAGCTTCCTGGAGCACAGGGGCACAGCGGGGACTCTCACCCAGCAGCCCCGTTTGTCTGGTCTGTGACTGTATTTTTTATCAGTTATTCACATGGGGGCATTTGATAAGTGAGATACCGCTAAGGGGACTGTCATAGAGTGGACAGGACAGTGTCTTGTCCTGTGTCATCCTCATCCTTTTCCCCAGAGCTCGCTGTCTTCAGTTTTCTGATAGTTACACCCGTCTTCTAAATAGTAGCTCTTTTCTGCATCATCCCCATTAGACGCTCTTGTGTCGTGTAGCTGCATTCCCTGTCAGTCCCATTGGTGCCTGGGCTCACATGCTGTGACCACACGTATCGCAAGGTCAAGCCGAGCAGCATAGTTGTATTACAGTATTACACATTCTTTGCTTTCTTACTCAACTTGTGTTTTCCCTTAAAGTTAAAAAAAAAGTGGGGTTTTTTCTTTTGCTTAGTTTTCTGTGTACCTACCAACTTCCATCTTCCAACAGAATTTCTGATGGTCTCCTCGGTGTAGATACTCATGGGTCTCGCTTCTGGGGAGATGTGGTCCTCACACCTTCAAGTGCATCAGAAGCACCAGGAGGGCCTTTGTGGCCAGCTGAGTCCACCCCCAGGTTCCTACCTGCTCGGTCCTGAGAGGGGCCAGGAATAAGCACCTCCACCAAATCCCCAGCTGGTGTTCTTGGTTGAGAGGCTCTGCTGTACGTAGTACGTTGTTGTGTGAGTGAGGATATGACAGTTGATTCACTCAACTCTTGAGACTTTGTACAATGTCCAGTTTGGAATTATTAGGAATGACGTTGCTCATCCAGCACTCTTGCATGTATCTTTTGGTTATGTCCATATGCATTTATGCTGGAGCTGGATTAACACTAAGAGTGAAATTGCTGTGTCGTGGGGTAGGAAATTCCACCAGGTGCTTTTCCAAGGCGGCTGCATGGGTTCCCGCTTCCCCAGCAGCAGTTGGGGGTTCTCTGACAACACTTGGTGTTGTCTGTCTTTCCATTTTAGCCTCTGTGATGGGTTTGAGGTGGTATTTTATGGTAGTTTTAACTGTATGTGCTATATGACTAAAGAACTTAAGTGCCTTTTTATGTGTTTACTGACTTCCTAGAGATCCTCTGTTTTAAAATAATGGTGCTAAACTGATTAGAAATATATTCATTCACTCAACAAATATTTCAGTAACTCTGGAAAGAACTTTAACCTTTACTCTGAGTGTGACTGAGGTTCAGTTTGGAGTTCTGTGTGGAGTCCTACAAGGTGAAGGGGAGTTCACCCTGACTGATTCTGGGTGGGGGGCCTACAACACCAAAGGGGTTGTGGGCAGAAGCTTCCAATGGAAGCTATGAGAATTGTCCGAGTGAGGGGTGAGGGTGGGTCTGACTGCAGATGATGAAGAAGGCAGTAAAGCAGTTGGATTTTGTAGGGAGATTTGCTGCCAGATGGGAGGCGGATGTGAAAAGAGCCAGGGGTACCTGCAAGGTTCGGCCTGAAAAACTGGTCCATGGATTTGTCGGAACTGTGGGGGGGTGGGGAGCAGGTTTGGAGGTGGAGGTCAGATATTGTGTTCCAAGCTGTAAGCAGTTGAACTTGAATTGCCAGTGGATCTCTTCTTGTGTAGAGCCCTGTTGTGAGGAGTTCACCGGAGAGGCTGAGGGTGGAGTTTGGGAGCTGTCAGCCTGGGCTGGTGTCTTATGCCGGGTCCTGCCCCGGAACAGGGATGAGCAGGTTTGTCCTCCCCGAGCTCTCCTTAGGTGGATCACGGGTTGAGCCCTGGCATTTCCTGTGGGAGATCCCCATCTGTCCTGTCTGCAGATGGAGGGGGCAGCTGGTGAGCTCAGTGTTTCTGCTGTCAGTTCTGACCTCGGCTGGCCCCACCTGCACTGGCACCCCCAGCTTCCACAGGGTGGGGGGTGACCCACATTGACAATTGTAACACTTTGGCTAACATTTGAAGACTCAGCCAAAACAGAATTTGTGAGCTAGCTATTGACAAGCAGCAGCAGCAGCCCTATTGGCACATGTGGGCAAGGGCCCAGGGGCAGTCTTTAGAGAGCTCTCTCACACAGAGAAGGGTTTGTGTTTTATGTCTGTTCAGGCCTTCAACTAACTGGATGAGGCCCACCCATGTTCCAAAGGGCAAGCTGTTTTACTGATTTATATGCTCATCTCATCCAAAAACACCCTTATAGAAACACCCAGAATAACATTTGACACAGTATCTGGGTATCCAGTTGACAAAAAAGATTAACCATCTCATCACACTCATAAGTCTGGAACCTGAAATGTGATGGTACTGCCAGGCCCAAACCCCGCTTGCTCAGGCTTCTCTGAGTATACTTTACGGTTCTGGAGCTCATATGAGTTGCTCCTTGGGGATGGGTGATAACCATATGGTCAACTTGGAGACATTAGCACAGAACCAAGATGGTGCACAGACAAGAAAGAGATGTCTGGACGTGGCTCTGAATAATAGCCCCAGATGCTGGAGCTGATGGGGTTTGAAAATCAGGCTTCAGTGACTTAAGGCCCATATTTTATCTATTAAACATTAACAGAATGTTATTTGGAGGGAGAGACCCAGGCCAGGAGGTCTGTGAAGTGCAGGCTTAGTTAGTGAGTAGCTGAAAAACATCAATTAAAAAACAGCACACACTAACTTATTACTGGCAGAATGGGAATGTTTAAAATCCTTTAGACAGGGAGGAAGCAGATGTGGTCAAGGGTTTTGGTGGGTAACTCACCTGGAATACCACAGATTATCCCCCAGGGATGGGACTGTCGCTAAAGGGCAAGACTGATCGAGCCTGATATGGATTTATGTTCTAAGACACTGTCCCCACCTCTTCTCTCTGTGTAGAAAATGTCTGAAATTGAACTTTGTTAACCTAGTGTTAAGGTTTGTACATCGTGTGTGCAGTAGACTTGGGGGTTTTGCCATAAGTTGTTAAGTTTTGTGAGGCCTCAGCCCCTTGGGTGGATGGACCTTCAGAGGAGGGAGACAGAGGACACCTGGGGCTAGTGGTGGCCAGCTTGTCTGAAGGGCAGTGTAGTTTGGGGCAATGATTCAGAAATGAGGTCTGAATATCTGGGAGTGTAACTGGATGAGAGGACACGTCCAGGGCCCTGGGGAGCAGCAGCCGGTGAAGAGGGCTGGCCAGAGCAGCACCACGGGTGGCGGAGGATGCAGGTGTGGCATGGCCTGCCCTGCGCTGAAGGACAGGGGGCCACAGTGAAACGATCACAGGATGGCAATAGTAAACGCTAGTAGAAACGGAAAAGAAGTCCTTACAGAAGAACAGGCTTGGCATCCTCCTCGACTCACAGTCCTTTGCGTGATCTGTGGCCCGGGGCCTGACTCCACCACCGCCCCCGCATCAAAAAAGAAAAAGCCCAGATGACCACAGGACCCCCATGGGAGAGGGCTGGAGAGTGAGTGATGGCTCAGTGGAGCAGAAGGGACAGGGAAGTTGAGGACGCAGAGGTGGGAGGGTGGCCTGGCTCCTGCAGAGAGGGGGTCAGAGGTGGGGGTCCTTCCTCACCCCCATCCAATTAGAGTCTGGGGGCAGGCTCTGCTTCCTGAAGCCTCCCAGGGCCCCATCTCCATGGCACTGACCCAGGAGACAGAAGCCGACCCCCTAGCACGCCCATATCACGGCAAGAGGGGAGTGTAATGGGCAGGAGGAAGCACTGAGCGAATGGTGGCCCTTTGAGGATGTGACTCAGAGGTCACACATCGATGCCCCTCATGTCCTCTCGGCCAACCTTGGGCCCAGGGCCACACCTGCCTTCACAGGAGGCCAAGGCAGGGCTGCCAGGTGGCTCGGTGCCTGCCAGCCTTGGGCTGGGCTCTGTTCCTGGAAGGAGGGCCGGCTTCTCAGGCCCGGTTGTCTCTGCTCCAGGCCAGTCCTTGAGGCCACTGTGAGCCACCATCAGGGGTGATGGGAGCCATGAGGTGCTTTCTCATGAGAAGGGGGAGCTGCAGTGAAGGCTCCCAAGAGCCCACAGAGAGCCTGGCACTGCCCGTCTGCCTATCTGTCCTGTGTGTTCACTGGCAATGGGGGAGGGGCCCAACCCTGGAGCAGGAGGGGGCGGCCAGTGTCACCCACCTCCCACCCTTCATTGCAGATCATCAGAAAAGCCCTTTCTGAGGAAAAACGTGTCTCAACCAAGACGTCAGCCGCAGACCTGGTGACAGAGACGGACCACGTGGTGGAGGCCCTGATCCTGCAGGAGCTGCAGACCAGATTTCCTTCCCACAGGTAGGCGCACCCTGCCCCCCCCCACCCCGCCCCCGAGGTTCCCCCAGGCTGCACAGACTTGCCTGGACGCAGCACCAAGCCCAAGCCAGGGAAGGCTGTCCCCCAGGGCTACCTGCTCTCCAGGACAGGTGTCCCCGACCTTATAAGTCACTGCGTGAAGAATCTGATGCAACTGTTCATCCTTTCCTTGAGAAAGACTAGCACTCGTCCAATGCTGTGCGTCTAGTTCCGGGGGGAACCTGGGGCCCCAGGGGATGCTTGGACCTTGGGGAGGGAGGGGGGCTTCCTGAGCAGGAAGGTCCTCTCCTTCCTTAGGGAATCACTTACCCCAGAGCTCAGTCACCGGGTTCCTGGGTGTAGACGACGTGTCAGCCTGGCCGCTGTCCATCTGGACCAGTGAGGGGCTCCCTCCTCAGCTGCCCAGCGAGTGACCAAGGTTCGGGGACAGGCCAGTCCATACTTGCACCTTCTCCTTGCTGCTTCCCTTTAACCTGCGTCACCTGGGGTTTGTGTGTGTGTGGTGTGTACTATGTGTGCATGTGTTTGTATTGTGTGTGTATGTATGTGTGTATATATGTATGTGTGTGAGTGTGTGTATGGTGTGTGTGTGTACGTGTGTTGTGTGTGTTGTGTGTAGGTTTGTATGTGTGTGTGGTGTGCATGTGTGTGTGGTGTGTGTGTGGTATGTGTATGTATGTTGTATGTTGTGTGTGTGTTGGGTGTGTATGTATGTGTTGTGTGTGTCTGGTATATGTATGTTTTGTGTGTGTGGTATGTGTAAATGTGTATGTGTGTATGGTGTGTGTGCGTGTATGGTATGTGTATGTGTGTGTTGTGTGAGTGTGTTTGTGTGATGTGTGTATGTAGGTGTGTACATGCATATTCTTGTTGGCAGCCCTTGTGTTTCAGCGTCTCTTCCTGTTTCCTTGTTTGATGTAAAGCCTGGACCTTGACATCTGTTATAATAGTTACAGGCTCTGAAATGTTTGATTTCTTAGTTTATAAAAATCTAAATTAACTGGCAGCCTCCAAGGAATCATAGTTGACCCTTAAGCAGTATGGGTTTGAGCCATGCAGGTCCACGCAGACGTGGAGTCAGTCACTCAGTATTAACATTGCAGATGCAGGCAGAGGTGCCGGCAGGTCGGCGCCCCAGCCCCGCCATGTTCCGGGGGTTGGAGTCTGAGAGAGTGCAGCTCAGGAACCACCACCAGTTCTGGTCCAGGGGCTCCTTCCATCCATGTGTCATCCAGAGGCTCCAACAGCAGTGAGGCGTCTGGGCTGGGCCTCCAGGGGTCCAGGTAGAGGCTCTGGCCGTTGCAGTGCTCTGTGTGGTAATGGCACCAGGGCTCCGCATAGAGATGGTACCAGGGCTTCTGGCACTTTGTGGTCAGACTGCTCTGACAGGCCGAATCCTGGAGTCACGCTCCAGCTCCCGGTGGTTTGGATCCACTGTTGTGTTGATGTGGGGCCTGGTATCCATTTGCACGATGTGAATTTCCATACTCCTTGCCGAGTATCAGGGCAGAAGTCAGCATGTCACATGGGGGATCCTCTTCAGAAGACTATCTGGTCCACCCAGAGCAGTGGCCCCCACCCACAGTGGGTGTCAAGCTCCCTGGAGCTTTTCCAGCCCCCCTGACAAAGCCCTGGGGGATGCAAGTGCCCCCTGAACCCAGCTGCAGGCTGCAAGGGGTGGGGGCTGGCTGTCCAGGTCAGCCGGCTCTGCCTGCCCCCTCCTCAGCTCTGGGCTAGCTCCAGGACACTGCTCTCTGCTCTGTTGCCTGGAAAATTCAGATATCTGAGATCATCTTTCAGCAGCTCGAAGCCAGGCTTGGTCTTTTCCCAATGACTAAGATGTCAGAGAAAGTCCAGAACTGGCACTAGTGGTAAAGAACTCGCCTGCCAATGCAGGAGAGGTAAGAGGTGTAGGTTCCACCCCTGGGTCAGGAAGATTCCCTAGAGGAGGGCACCCACTCCTATATTCTTGCCTGGAGAATCCCCTAGGGACAGAGAAGCCTGGTAGGTTACAGTCCATAGGATCGCAAAGAGTTGGACACAACTGAAGTGACTTAGCACTTAGCTAAACATCAGAATTTGGGGGCATTTAAATGTATTTTAGATCAGAGACAAATTGAAAAATCTGTGATGAGAGGAAAGTTGCATATGTATTGTAAGATAAAATGGTATGTTGTCATTTTTCTGCATATAGAAGTATTTAAATATGTCCCTTAACCAAGTTGGTGTAAGATTGTCACTCTTTCTTAAGAAGGACTTTCTTTTGGAGCGTTTGCTCTTCCTCATTTTTAGTCTTTCACAAAACAGTATTAAAGATAGATTGCAGCTGTTTTGACTTTGATAAAATAAGAAACAACCTGATATGGGCTCCCTGGTTTTACGCTGTGTCATCAGGCAGCGGAGCTGGGCTGTGGCCTGACAGTTGAGGCCAAGGACCATGAGCTGGCTCCCTGGTGGACTGAAGGTGACCTTGTCACAGAGTCAACAAACTGGCCAGAGGGAAGGCCGGGGTGCACTGGGCCGTCAAAAATCACAAGGAGAGTTTTACAACTCTTAGAGAAAACTAATAAAGTAAAATGGGTTGGTCTAATTTGTCTCGAGCGGTGAACCTTATTCCTGGGCTGTTTCCTTCTGTACCTCCCACAGGCCTATGAGGGACTTTCCTGGTGGTCCAGGGGCTAAGACTCCAAGCTCCCAGTGCAAAGGGCCCTGGGGTTCAATCCCTGGTCAGAGAACTAGAGCTCACTAGATCCTGCCCCTGTTTGACCCAGAGAAGCCTGCTGGTCTCACAGCTGGGCTTTGAAATGCTGTGTCTTGGGTACCTGGCGCGTTTTCCCAGGCTGAGCTCTGTCCACTGCAGGTTCATTGCTGAGGAGGCTGCGGCCGCCGGGGCCAAGTGCGTGCTCACACCCAGCCCCACATGGATCGTGGACCCCATTGACGGCACCTGCAACTTTGTGCACAGGTGAGCAGGCACGCCCATCTTTTCAGAAGCGGCATTTTTTGAGGCAGCAGCCGGTCAGCAGACCTCTAGCGGGCTTTGGTCTCACTCACAAGGTGATCAAATCCTGATACTTTAAGGTTTCCCATTTGTGAGATTCATTCAAAGCATGTAGGAAATCTTCACTTGTTTAAAAACTGTTGTTTATCACATTTAAACGTTGGGTTGAATTAAGAAGAACCCTTAAGGAGTTCCCTGGAGAGACAGACAGGGTTGTAAATAACACAAGGTGTCTGGTCCGGCAGCCTCAGGAACACGCAGTGTGGACAGTGGCCTTGGGGGTGAGGAGCCTGCCAGCTGCCAGCTTGATCTGATGGCAAATATCGGCCCCAAACAGCAGGTTTTCGGGGGGTCAGAGGCCCTGGTGGGGAGGGGAGTGGGCTGGGGCAATGATGGCGCAACCTGGCCCTAGAAGCACTGACCGGGGGCAGGTGTCAGGGTTGTGCAGCTGGTCAGGGGCTTAAGGACACTGAGGTTGCCGTGGTTTCCACAGAGGGTGGCTCTCCCACGAGGACATGTGTGCAGCTCTCAGAGCTCCTGCCCTGTCCCAGGCCCCTGTCCTGCAGTGGGGGCTCCCATGACCTGCATCGCCCCAGCCAGACACTCAGGGAGGGCCCGGGTCCCCGTCCCGCAGTTGGGGCGTTGGGGGGGTGTCCCGTGACCTACATCCCCCTCAGCTGAATGCTTAGGGAGGGCCTCCTATAGATGACCCCAGACACCCACTTCCTTCCTTGCAGTAAGGAGGTGATTGGGCTTGGGTGTGGAGCCCTTACTTGGAGTGTTTACATGTAAGTGTGGAAACTGATTTTGCCCATCACATGAATCGTCACCCTTTCCTGCATGAGGGTCACCTTGAGAATTTGGTCATGGCCCTATTGGAGGCAGTGGAACAGAGCGATCTGGTGACCCCAGCAGTGCCACCAGACTCTAATTCTAACTAGCGTGTGACACCCTGGGGAGTCCTGTGGGACTGGGGCACATGAATCAAGTTGTGGGTCACCGAGTAGAGCCCGTGTGTGGGTATTGGGGACAGAAGGGGCCAAGCCCCATGGTGGACAAAGGCCACATGTCTACCCCAGGACCAGAGAGAGAACCTGGACTAGAGTGTCATTTAGGAAACAAGCTTTACAGCTGACTGTTAGTCTCCAGACACTGTCCAGGGCCACAGGGCCGTGGTGACTCCTCACCCTGCAGCTCTCACAGGACCTATCCTGCTCGTGTCCTGCAGTGTCAGTGGTAAAGAAAGTGGGGAAGGGCCTTCTGAGGGTGGGGACCCCTGCTGGGCCATGGGGTGTCATGAGTGGTCCCATGGGGACAGCACCTCACAGCCTGGGAATGGTTGGTCCCAAGACTCCTGGGTTAGAACCAGCCCTTCCTTGTTCCTGCCTGTTCAGCTCTGACAGTCTTCACATAAAGGAGAGATTGTTCTGGAGACATAAACCCACAGGCAGGCTGCGAGGTCACCGCCTGCCTTCCGTGCCATGACCACGCCTGCTGTCCTGTGTGAGGCTCACCCAGGATTCATGTCAGGAGGGCCTGGTTGTCGCAGACCTGGACCCTCCATCTCACTGGCCACTGAGAACCAGAAAGCTGATTATTAAAATCTCTCAACCGGGTCCTCTGTGGTCACTGTCCGTCCTAACAACTGTCAGTGCAGCTGTCTGTCAAGGTCGCTGTCCCACAGGTCAGCTTGGCCTGCTTGTCTTGGAAGCACTCGGTGCCATTGTGGGAAGTAGCTTCTGACAAAACAAACCCAGCCACTCTGTAGAAAGGTCTTCTGTGCCTCCAGCTGCATGGAGGCTGCTGAGTTTGCATGAGTCCATGATGTCACAGCGTCAACCATCTGTCTCCTCTGCAGGTTCCCGACTGTGGCAGTGAGCATTGGCTTTGCTGTGAACCAGGAGGTATGTAGTGAATGGGGCCCTGGCTGCCTGGGCCCTTGGCTGCTGTTCCTTTATCTCACTTCATGGTTCTAACCTTTTTTCCTGTTCTTGTCCTAAGCCTTCATTGTGACTGGTATTGATTTCAAATCCAAGACAGGAAACAGGCGCAAAGCCGTTTGGGCCATGAGGGATTGGGGCGTGAGGGTTTGGAGCATAAGGGGTTGGGGTGTGAGGAGTTGGGGCGAGAGGGTTTGTGGTTTGAAGGTTTGGGCTGTGAGGGTTCGGGGCTCCACCGGCCCCACCCCCCAGGGCTTTCAGCAGGGCCGGGTGTAGGGAACATTCTGGGCACATGTTCCCAGTTAGTCTCCATCTGACCCCTGGGGCGTGTGATCAAGTCACACAATAAAGAAGCTCCTATTTTGGGAGGACATCTCTAGTCCCAATATTCTGTTAGGCCTTCATCCTCCTCTCGCTGTTGGGTGAGAGCGTGGCTGTCGCTCCGTTCCCACAGACCCTGGAACTGGGCCATACTGTGGGACCTGCGGGAAAGGCCGGGATGCAGGCTTTAGCTTCATTAGTCAACTGCAGAGATTACAGGCAGGAAGGACCTTTCCTTCCGCACAGTTACCCTTGCCTAGGTCGAGGGCTCGAGCTGTGCAGAAGGAGCCCTTGTTAGAGTCTTGTGTCCTGTCTTCAGTCTCGGCGTGAGCACAGATGGCCGGCAGGAAGGGTGTCCTGCCTGTGAGAAAGAACTTAGTTTTGGAGGTGACAATAAGCGAGAGTCTTAATGTTGATACTGGTTAGGGAATCAGCCACTCACGTTATTTCTGTGTTAAACGTGGTCACTGAGATGTGCATGTGGAGCGGTAGGCACAGAGGAGTGGAGGGTTCATTCTGGCCTCAGGGTCACTGACCAGCCAGGCCTTGGCCTCTGATGGTGCAGGGAGGCCAGCCCAGTTCCAGGACTGACTTGAACTTGGGGAGCCCTATAAGGCCAGGGTCCTAGGAAAGGGGAGGGGGGACGTCACGTGCTGCTGGTTCTGGGTGGGCACTGACTGGGGGTCCTCCAGGAGTGGGTCCTTTTCCTGCAGCCCAGATTCCTCTTGGGCATCTGCCAGCAGCTCTCCCATTTTCTCTCTCTGTTGGCTGCCCTCCTCACCTTAGGACAGGCACACATGCTGTTCTTAACCCAGAACAGAGAGGTAGGGGAAGAGACGTAAGGAGGCTCACCTCCTCTGCACACCAGCTTGTTGGGGACCGAGGCTGTGTGCCCCGATGTGTGTGGGGGGGGGCCAGCCCCTCCGGGGATCCGCATTTCTTCCTGGGCTTCCCCTCCCCGCAACTCTGGGTTCTGTCATGCCCTCAGCTGTCCAGAGACATTCTGAGTTCTTCACAGGTCAGCAATTTTGAGTTTCTTGTGGGGTTTGATTGGAGTCTCAAGAGCCTTTTTCACCTCCCAGGAAAAAAATGAGATCTTTTTGAATAATGAAGCCTTTCTAGTTACTTTGAGTAATGCTGAAATGATATGCTTAGTTATGAGCATATCAAAATGAAATGCTCAATTATGATATCAATTTAAAATATAGTCTTATTCCTTTAAATATATCTTTAAATGTAGTGATTTAAGAAAAGAACAGTTGCTTTCACTTTCAGGTCTAGGTTTGACTTCAGATGCTGATTTGTTGAGTTCCCTTTTGAAAGCTAATTTTCACCCACACCCCTTGCGTTGGTGTCACAGCTGGGGCTTCATGGCCTTTGGTCACTGTGTCACGTTCTTTGTTTTCTGTCCCACCTGCCTGTCCACAGCTGGAGTTTGGGGTGATTTACCACTGCACGGAGGAGCGGCTGTACACAGGCCGGAGGGGCCAGGGTGCCTTCTGCAACGGTCAGCGACTGCGCGTCTCTGGGGAGACAGGTGGGCCCTCTCACGGGAAAGGGACTTGTCAAGAGTCACCGCTCCTCCGGGCAGCCACGGGGGTCCCTTGCTGAGGTCTAGTGTCGTTGGGGACCGCGCATCCCTGGGGGACTAGACGTCGAGCTAGCCTGTGTCTCTGTGTTTCCCTTTGATGGGCCGGGTCTGTTCTTCACTCACCTTTTTTCCCAAACGAGGGAAGGAACCCAGCCACCTGTTCCCGAGTGGTCCCAGTGAGCCGGCAAGGACAAGGGCAGAGTCGGAGGCATGCTCTGGCATTCAGCACCTCTCGGTGGCCCAGGTGACATCACCTGGGTAGGGGCTGTGGCTCCCAGATTCAGTTGACTTTGGTTCCTGTGAGAACACGGCTGGCCGAGGAAGCCTTATCACGAGCCGTGTCATACACTACACAGGTGCTGCCAGCCCTTGTCATTCCTGGAGCAGGACAGAGGACACGGTGGCCTTTACAGAGGGGCTGCTGCTACACTCACAGTCTGTGTGGCATGCTGGCCTGAGAAGCAGTGAGAGGGATCAGAGGTGTCCCTGCCCGCGGCTCCCCACAATAGTGGGGAGATGGGCCTCCAGCGCAGGCCAGGTCCACCAGGCTGAGCTCCAGTGAGAGCAGACCATGTGGATCCCCAGACTGGGGGAGAGGGAATGGCAGCCCCATGACCATGACCATGAGCAGCAGGTCTGCAGGGGAGATGACCACCACATGGAGAACGGGCCAAGCAGGACCAAGGGCAGGCAGGAGGCCTAGAGGTCATGAGTGCCCAGAGTGTGGGTGGGGATGGGAGGAACATTACAGGGGCTGGGCAGGGTGGGTGGGGTAGGACCACGGACCGCCCACTGCCTCTGCTGCCCGGCCCCCGGCTCCCGCCCCAGGACAGTTTGGTTTGGCCTGCGTAGACAGCAGCGTTAATTACAGCCTCGCCTTCCAGAGGCGGCCAGGCAGTCGGTTGTGTAACGCTGGGGTGAGGGAGCGTGTTGTTAAACTCGTGGGTGAACTTTGTTCCACATTCATGTGCTATGACAGGCGGCTCAGTCCCCTCGCTCACGACCCTCCTAGACCCTTCCGTAATCCAGCCCTCCTCCCACGGCTCACACCCACCATCCGCCCCCTCGGCAACACGGAAGCCCAAGTCTTTCCATGCTCTGTTCCAAAGCCCTCCCGCAATTGTTTTAAGAGTCTGATTCATACAGTCCAGGGTGACAGCTTCCGCCCTGCTTGTCCTCTGTGTGCCGGGTGACTTGGTTTCCACCCCGGAGGTGACGGGATGTTCCTCTCAGCTGCACAACCCTTGGATATCTACACACCTGGCTTTGTCCCAGCTGTGATGCCTTACGTGTGTGACTGGTCAGCTGTGTTCCTGGAACCTCGGTGTTCATACATGCAGGGAGGCACGACGACAGCTGTGAGGGTTACGTTACATCCTGCATCCTAGCACTTGAGAACAGCCCTGGGGCTGGTGCCCAGAATGAGAGTCGTAATCAAAGGAGGAACTTGAGTCTTTGCAAAGAATCAGCCAGCTGTGACCTGTTGCTGAGGCTGGGATGCATTTCTGCAGGCACTTTGTAGCCAACGTTTTCTAAAATATTTATCTTTGGCTGTGCTGGGTCTTCATTGCTCTACGGGCTTTCTCTAGTTGCAGCAAGTGGGGGCTTTTCTTCATTGCGGTGCGTGGGCATTGTGGTGATTTCTCTTATTGCAGAGCTCAGGCTCTAGGGTGTGTGGGCTCCATAGTTGTGGCTCCCAGGCTCAATAGCTGGGGCGCACAGGCTAAGTTGCTTTGTGGCACGTGGGATCTTCCTGGACCAGAGATCAATACTGTCTCCTGTATTGGCAGGTAGAATCTTTACCAGTGCGCCACCAGGGAAGCCCCTTAGCCAACATTTCAGTACACATCTTTTTGTCATTCTTTTTATCTAAGCATTGTTTTTTCTTAAACTTTTTATTTTATAGTGGAGTATAGCTGATCAACACGGTTGTGATAGTTGCAGGTGAACAGTGAAGGGACTCAGCCATACATATACATGTATCCATTCTCCTCCAAACTCCGCTCCCATCCAGGCTGCCATTGAGCAGAGTTTCCTGTACTATACAGTAGGTCGTCGTTGGTTATCCATTTAAAATATATCAGTGTGTACGTGTCCATTCCAATATGTCACTTTCTGTTAAACCTTTTCACCTTTTCTACCAATTTTTTAATTTTTGAAAATTTTCTCCTTTTCACAGTCCGCTTCTTGTAAAGCATGATCTATCGTGTTTGTTTGTGTTTAGTCACTCAAAGTCATCTCTGACTCTTTGCAACCCTATGGGATTCTCCATGGAATTGTCCATGGAATTCTCCAGGCAAGAATACTGGAGTGGGTAGCCATTCCCTTCTCTAGGGGATCTTGCCGACCCAGGAATCGAACCCAGGTCTCCTGCATGACAGGCAGATTCTTAATCATCTGAGCCACCAGGGAAGCCCCATCATTTGTGTTTCTCTTATTCATTTAGTCTGACTTTCTTTTATGAAAGTTTTCTTCCCTGATTTCTCCTGGGGCCCCTCCCTGCTATTTGTGAATGATGCTCTCCTGTGCATTCTCCGTTTTTGACTTATAGCTGCTTCTGTTTTGTTGGCAGATGTTTCAGACTGGAGAGATGTTATTCTGCTTCCTGTCCTCTTTCTTCTTGTGATAATGGCGTATGAGATTCAAATATCATTCTTTTACATTCTTGCTGCTTGAAATTTGTAGTCATGAGCTCTAGAAGTTGAGGGGATGGGGTGGGCGGGGAAGGCACTTTCTGTTATTTAGTGGCTTTGGGGCTCCCTCTCCTGGTGTGTTTGTGAACTGTCTGCAAAGTTGGCTCCTCCTTGGACTCTTGGCTCTGCCCCTTCCCCACGGCTGCAGTCATCTCCTCGGTCCTGCGCCGCTGATTCCAGCCCAGTGAGCGTGGGGTTCACTCCCATGAGTGTCTGCTCCGTGGGTCCTGCCCGGAGAGGCCATGGAACGTCAGTTACAAGAAGTTGTGGGGCTGTCGACTCCCGCTCTTCAGACCTCGCCCCCTGCCAGGGGCTCCCCCAGCCCCTCAGTCTATTGCAGATTTTGAGGGTCTCCTGCTCGGGGTCCTGCCCGGCTCGATCCCTGGGTCGGGAAGATCCTCTGGAGAAGGGACAGGCTACCCACTCCAGTGTTCTTGGGCTTCCCTTGTGGCTCAGCTGGTTAAGAATCCACCCGCCATGCGGGAGACCTGGATTCTATCCCTGGGTCGGCAAGATCCCTTGGAACAGGGAAAGGCAACCCACTCAAGTATTCTGGCCTGGAGCCATGGGGTTGCAAAGAGCCGGACATGACTGAGCGACTTTCAGGGCACTCACTGCTTGGGGTCCAGGAGACCCGCCGCCTTCTCAACTCCCCCGCCGCCACTCCGGCCGCGGGGCCGTGTCGCCGACGGGCGTCTGCCGCCCCCTGGTGTCGGGGTGGGGAAGTTCCGGGTGTGGCCAGGTTTTGTGGATGGTTTCGTCTACTTTTTGTGTTTTACTCTCCAAGCTGCTGTTTCTGTCAGAGGATATTTGGAAGAAGTCACGTGGGTGTCCACGGCGGTCTTTCTAGGATTCTCTACAGCGTTTTTTCCCCTCAGTTACTTGTTTCTTTAGAACAGAAAGCATTGGGATGACAGTCACGTGGCATGAAAGTAACTGCTATAAACTGAGCAGTTCTGTGGTCCTGGGCTCAGTCCGGGTGGCCCTCCTCCCAGCCCCCAGCGTGCTTTCTGTCTAGTTCTGGGCTTTCCAGTGAGGTAGTTCGGCTAACATTTCTTTTCACGTGAGGGGCTCATGGCCTGTAAGGATCTGGAGGCAGGAGCGTGTGTGAGACGCGATGGTCCAGGGCGCCACGGGGAGCTGCCAGGCCTGTGCTCGCTGCCCAGAGTTAAAGGCTCGGAGTAGTAAGGCCGCGTTTCAGGGCAGAGGACTTGCCTCCCTCGCCTCTAGGCTGTGAAACCTCTCTCAAGACACCCTCACTCTGATCCTCAGCCAGAACAAGGTTTTCAAATGGTTAGAAGTCATGGCCGCTTCGTGGATTACAGCCTTGTTGTGCCGAAGGGGCTTGTATCACTCTCTGAAGCTATGAACCATGCCCAGCAGGGCCACCCAAGAGGGATGGGTCATAGTGGAGAGTCCCAACAAAGCATGGTCCACTGGAGGGTGGAATGGCACATCACTCCGGCGTTCTTGCCACAAGAGCCCCATGAACAGTATGAAAAGGCAAAAAGAATTTGAGCAAACTCCAGGAGACAGTGGAGGACGGGAGCCTAGTGGGCTACAGTCCGTGGGGTCGCAAAGAGTCTGACATGACTGAGAGACTGGACGACAACAACAGTATCAGTGTCTCCTGCAGGTGGTCTGTCCCTGGTGCGAGGTGACTGCAGGAGTGAGGTTACCTGCGGGCAGGTTTTTCCTCCACTTCATGGAGGGGCTTCATTCTCTCAACCGAACACACAGGCGGGCAAGCCCCGAGGCCTGAGGGCACAGGACATGAAACCTGGGTGTGAGAGGGTCTGTAGCCAAGTAGGGACAGTGCTACAGCCCCACAGGGAGTCAGCCAATTGCCTACATCTGGTGACCACACAGCAGCGTTCCCTCATGTGGGGGTGTATGGGGGGATTATTCTTGGGGACCCCTTTCCAAAGACGTTGTTTAGATGTCACTTCCTCTTCGGGGGTGATGTTTCCATCTTTGTCATCACAGCAGCAGGAGAAAGACTTTTAAGGCAGATTTATTTGATGAGGCATTTTTTTCCTCCCCATTTGGAGTCACTTTGTTTTTGTTTGTGATTGAGTGATGCTGGTTTTGTAACCACCCCCAGACCCTTCCGAGTTCTTCCATGCTATGCGTCCCTGGACGAGAGGACTGGGAGGTTGCTCCCCTGGCATCAAGCCTCTCTGGGGCCTGGGAGGTAAGAGTCAGGGTGTGACTGGTCAGGCCGACCTCCCTTTTCCAGGTCCGAAACCTCTGCAGTGTCAGCCACACAGGGAGGACACGGAGTGTGAGCAGGAGTAGAAGGCGGGTGCAACGTTCCTTTCGGGGAGCACCCTGACTGTGTGGTGGGAGCCACGCCGTGACATTTCTAATGGGGGGTGATATTCTCTCCATGCAGACCTGTCCAAGGCCTTGGTTCTAACAGAAATCGGACCCAGAAGAGACCCCGCAACCCTGAAGCTGTTCCTGAGCAACATGGAGAGGCTGCTCCACGCGGGTGCCCACGGGTACGCCTCCCCTCCCAGGTCCTCCGGGCAGGCACAGCAGCCAGCTACCCCCTGGGTGGGAGCAGGGGACACACATGCCAGCCAGTCCGCAGCCCGGAGCTCCTAAGCCCCGGGTGGGGGCAGGGCCCCGAGCTCAGCGCCCTCCGTGACATCAGTGATGCCCTGCCCCCTCAGTCTCCCCTGGGTCTGCCCTGTGACAGCAGCCGCTCCACGTGGTCTAAATCGAAGGCCATCAAGGGTCCACAGAGTGCAGGCTGAGTTTTTCCGTTGCAGCACCAGCCACACTTCAGACTACGCAACTGAGGGCTGGTCCGTCAGCACAGGTGGTTCTGTTGGGCAGCACCGCTCTGGGCTCAGAGCTCAGAGTAGAGCTTGTGGGAAGAGGCCCTGGGCTCCTGTTCAGCTTCTGAGTCAGGGGACCTTCAGGGGGCAGCACTGGAGCAGGGCCATTCAGTGTGCTCACCCCCTCTCTCTCTGACAGGGTTCGTGTCATCGGCAGCTCCACCCTGGCGCTCTGCCACCTGGCTGCAGGCACCGCCGACGCCTACTACCAGTTTGGCCTGCACTGCTGGGACCTGGCCGCAGCCACGGTCATCATCAGGGAAGCCGGGGGCGTTGTGATGGACACATCAGGTGAGCTTGGCCGTCAGGTTGCTCTCCGTCCCCAGGGGTGTGTCCCCCAGACAGACCTGCAAGCTCAGACAGACATCCTCCCACCTCTCCTGACAGACAGGTTGGGAGGACAGTGGGCCAGGCCAGAGGGCTTCTCCTGCTTCCTGGTGTGAAAATGGGCCCAGGGTCAGGACTCGGATGGGGTTGGGGGAGGGTTGGCAGTGTTTTCTAAGCTCTCATGTCCACCAAGACTGCAGAGCTGGCCATGTGCACCCCAATCTAATGACAAGGTTTTAGGTGGTGATCCAAGAGGTGACCTATCCCTCTGCCTGGAGGTCACCACCCTAGTGATTGGCCCCACAGGGGCAAGTCCCGCCCCAGGGACGCCCATGCAGCCACCTCTTACGTCAGGGTTCTTGTGGAGCCTGTTCTCCCCCACCTTTGCTCCAGAGCCTGTTGTGGACATGCCAGGCTCCCAAATAACCTCTGGGGCCTGTTCTTCCCTTTCCCTGTTGTTCCTTCTCCTCGGGGCCTGGTAGAACTGCAGGGGGGTGAGGCATGACGTGAAGACACTTTGGCTTTGGGCATCAAGGACAGGCAGGCCCATCTCAGCTGAAGACTTGTCTGTCCTGGATGTGAGTACACGAGCATGCATACACACAGACATACGTGTACACCAAGGTCTCCTGGGTGTGACCACATGAGCGTGAACACACACAAACACGTGTGTGCACCAAGGTCTCTCGAATATGACCATGTGAGCACACATACACATACACACGCGCGCGCGCGCGCGCGCACACACACACACACACTAATGTATGTGCACCAAGGTCTCCCAGATATGACCATGTGAGCACACACGAACATGCATGTGCACCAAGGTCTCCCAGACGTGACCACAAACACATGCACATACAAACGTGTGTACCAAGGTCTCCTGGATGTGACCACATGAGCACATGCACTTGAAAATACCCACATGCACCAGGGGCTCCTGGATGTGAACACACACAAACACGTGTGCACCAAGGTCGCCAACGAGTCCTTTAGGCCTGTTCACACCTCTAGGAGGCTGAGGTCCTTCAGCCTGCCCTAGATATCCAGTGCCTAGAGCATCCATTTCAGGGGCCTGTCAGAAAGGATACCCCCAGCCTCCCCAGGCCTGCGGGGTCTCCGGAGCCCCAAGCACACAGAGGGTGAGAACTGCCTCCTGTCTTGAGCCTCAGGCACTGCACCTGAAGCTGGTATCCCCTAGCACAGCCTTAGGACATGCTGGGCCTGCAGGCTGAATGGACCGGGTCAGGCAGAGCAGGGCTGGGGCTCACCCCTCACCTGACGCCCTGTCCCTCTGTCCACAGGTGGGCCACTGGACCTCATGTCATGCAGGGTGGTTGCTGCAGGCACACGGGAGATGGCGGTGCTCATTGCCCAGGCCCTGCAGACAATTAACTACGGGCGGGACGACGAGCGGTGAGGGGAGCAGACACAGGGCCACCCTGGATGGGGGCCTACCGGGAGCCTGGAGCTGGCAAGACCCTAAACAGCAGGATTTCCTGATCCCCAGAGGAGCCATCAGGCCGAGCCTGGCTGTCCGGCTGAGCCTGTGTCTGGGTGCCTTTGCTGTCTGGTGTCTTCTCTTTATGACTTCACGTCAGGTTAGTCCAGCCGTCCACCAGGACCGGAACCCAGATCTCACAGGACATATGTGCTGATATTGCAATCATGATTTTGTTTCCAGAATGCAAATCTCAGGTGATAAGGCTTTAGAACTGCTGATAAAGCAGGCTTGTTCTCAGCACCCCTCCCCGGCCCCCCATGACACTTCAGAATACAATAAACCAAGTGACGCCACTGCTTATGTTTCCCTCCACAAGTGTGTCTCCTGTTTCCCCTAATGACCCCAAAATCCACAGGCCCTTTACGGAAGTTGTTGGCACGTTGTAGCACAGAGTCCACACGTGGTTTTTTGTCTGCCTGCCACTGGTGAGGACAACTTCAGTCATTGTCGTGTCTGTATTTAAAATCCAGGGCATGGGTCAGACTGAAGAAAACCTAACCAAAATCAAACCTCTAAAATCCTATTGTTTTTGTGATCCGTTTAATGAAGAAAAGTATTTTCTTGGCCTTATTTTTTTCCTCTTTAGGAAGAGGAATTCTGTATAACAACAATTCTAATGAGGATGTTCTCTGGATGAACTTAAACATTCACTGAGGTTTGAGAATCAAGAAAGTCAGTCTTAGGACAGAGGAAGTTCCAGTCATGCTTAACTTTCTCCCTCGTGTCCTAATTTGCCGTCAACAATACTTACAGAGCATTTAGAGCCACCTGACAGCTGCTGCCTCTGGTGCCTGAACTCCAGGGCTCAGCCCATATGATGACACAGGCCTTGTCACCAAACCACGCCCAGAGAGCTCTGCGGACGCCGCGGAGCCTCGCAACCCTGCACACTGACTCCCCCTCACCATCCACTGCCCTGCACTCACAGGGCAGGTGCCCACTCAAACCTCTGGAGGTTGGAGCCCAGGGGGTTTCCCGGGAAATCCCCTCCCTAGTCAATCCCCAGGGGGCTTATCTCCACCTGCCCTTGGGTGGTGGATTGATAAGTTTGTATCTTTAGGAAGGAGTTTCCTTATCTGAATGGGTTGCCAGGTGAACCCCCAAAAGGTACAGTGGTCAAGGGCCTAGACACGTGAGGACTGGGGTCTCTTTTGGGGCTAAAGAATCTCCCACTCCTGTGCACAAAGACCCACCTTTGACAGCCACAGGCTGTGTGGGGGCGTGGAGGCCTCAGCAGCTGGATAAAGGGCCATTTACTGCCGTTGGAGCTGGGGGCTGGTCCCCTCCCCATCCCTAGGGTGGAGACCACATGCAGAGCCAGATAGGGCCAGGGTAGATGTGTGGGGAAAGAGGTTTGGACCCTCACTCCTGACAGTCCAGGGTCGCATCCCTGGGCCTTTGCCATCTCTCGACTTGGAGAAAAGCCTGAGTTTCTACTCACCTGGGTCACTGCCACAGCTTGATGCTGGTGTGGGTACCCTGTTTCTGCTCTGGCTGCAACAGACTTCTAGTTGGCAATGAGGTCATTGCAGAAAAGGAAGGAAAAGGCCTGGGCCACCTGGCTTTACATTTTTAAAAACCATGTTGCCAGATCTGTCCACCTGTGTCCCCAGTGGCATTGTTCACAGTTGCCAGGAGAGGGGAGCCACCCCAATGTCCATTGACAACCGATGGATGAATGGAATGTGGTCCATCCACATGGTCAGGATGGTATTCAGCCTAAGAAGGAAGGGGATCCTGCCACCTGCCACCAGGTGGATGAACATTCTGCTCAGTGAAGCCAGCGGACACAAAAGGAGCAACACCGAGTGACAGAGCAGTCAAGCTCATGGACACAGAAGTAGGCCCCGGGGCCTCAGAGAGGGATGAGGGATTTATTGTTTGAAGGGTATGCTGCTGCTGCTGCTAAGTCGCTTCAGTCGTGTGCGACCCCATAAACGGCAGCCCACCAGGCTCCCCCATCCCTGGGATTCTCCAGGCAAGAACACTGAAGTGGGTTGCCACTGCCTTCTCCGTTGTGAAAGTGAAGTCACTCAGTCGTGTCTGACTCTTCGTGACCCCATGGACTGTAGCCTACCAGGCTTCTCTGTCCATGGGATTTTCCAGGCAAGAGTACTGGAGTGGGTTGCCATTGCCTTCTCCGTTGAAGGGTATGGGTCAACTCTATTTCAATAGAATTGTTTTATTAAAAAAGAGTAAAGTGTATGGAGATTCCATTGTGCAAGATGAAACATGCAGATCTATTGCATGAGCATAGATGTACTTAACAGTATATAACTAAATATACAGTATTTAAATATACAACATATCAGTAAATATACTTAACAGTACTGAATGGTATACTTAAAATGGTTTAGATGGTAAATTCTGTGTTATGTGTTTTACCACAATTAAAATATTTTAAAATTACTTTTAAAATATGATGCCTACTGGTCTTACTGTTCTTTTTGCAGCATTATTTATGTATTTTATATCTTTACATCATTTTGTATTTAGGCATAGTTGCATACAATAAATTCCACCGCTCTGGTGTGTTCAGTTTTTGAGTGTTGACTATTCCAGTCTTTGACTATAAGTATCATGTTAGTTGTAAGGTTTTGTTTCTTTTCTTTTAGTTCAGGTGTAATTCACATACAATAAAAGTCTCAGTTTTAAAATTTACAGTTCAGTCAAAGTTGCTCAGTCATGTCCGACTCTTTGCAACCCCATGGACTATACAGTCCATGGAATTCTCCAGGCCAGAATACTGAAGTGGGTAGCCTTTCCCTTCTCTAGGGGATCTTCCCAACCCAAGGATCGAACTCAGGTCTCCCACATTGCAGGCAGATTCTTTACCAGCTAAGCCATAAGGGAATTTCAGGTATTCACCAGGCTGTATTACCATCACTACTATCTGATTCAGAACATTCATGACCCCAGAAAGAAACCCCTGAACCATCAGCCATCACTCCCCACCCGTCTTCTCCCAGCCCCAGGCAACTACAGATCTATTTTTTTCTCTATGGCCTTGACAGTTCTGGACATTTCTGGCTTCCTTCACTTTGAACAATGTGTTCAAGGTTGGTTCATCTTCCAACAGGTGTCCGTCCTTTATTCTGTAGCTGCGAACAGGTCCATTGTATGGATATAGCACATTCTGTTTATCCATTCATCAGCTGATGGATATTTTTATTACATTTCCACTTTTTGTGATTTTGGGTAACACTGCAAAAATAATCATGTACAGATTTCTGTGTGAATATATGTTTTTGACTTTTTTTTTTGGGTGGGGGGAGTGTATATCTAGGAATGGGATTGCTGGAGCACATGGTAACTCTGTCTAACTTTGTGAGAAACTTGCCAGGTCTGTTTCCATAGCAGCTGCACCATGATACATCCCCCAGCCAAGTATGAAGCTTCTGATTTCTTCACATTCTTGTCAACCTCTGTTATTTTCTATCGATTTTTTGGTTTTCTGTTTTTGATACTTTAGCCATGTCAGTGGAGTTGGATTGGCCCCTCTGTTGGTGTTTCTCTTCTTTTAAGAATCCTCCATAATTAAGTCTGTATATTTACACAGAAGCAACTGAAGAGCATTCTGAACTACTTTTTTAAAATAACTGACCAGTTAATATTTGAATTAGTAATTCATACATGTGGTTTAAGTTAAAAGGTACAAAATTCACATTGTGCCAAAAAGCTAATAGATAAAAATTAAATTTCCTTTCTGCCTCTGTCTTTCATGTCCCCAGTGAGGCAAAAGCTGCTAATAGTTTTAGAGCAACTTATGATAGGTTTTGTGTGACCCACCCTGGAGGTGCTGATGGGGGCCCATGTATGAGTGTGAGTGTGTGTGTGTGTGTGTGTGTGTGTGTCACAGGTGCAAAGCACGGTCTGCTATTATGAATGATTCCTTGCTCCTTCTAAGAATCCACCTAAGGCATTACAAGCCACGCCTAAGAACACTTGACAGGCCTGATTTAGGTCTGTCCTCCCCCATCACCTAATAGAAGTGATTGGATGACTGAGTTTTAAATTTACGCAGAAGTGATAAGCTTTTTTCTTTGTCTTTTTGGCAATATTTATTGACCAGTTCATGGGATCTATATGCCAAATGGGCTTCCCAGGTGGCGCTAGTGGTAAAGAACCCACCTGCCAATGCAGGAGACGCAGGAGACGCAGGTTCGATTCCTGGGTCAGGAGGATGCCCTGGGGAAGGAATCCACTCCAGTATTCTTGCCTGGGAAATACCATGGACAGAGAGGCCTGACCGACTACAATCCATGGGGTTACAAAGAGTTGGACAAGACGGAAGTGACTTAGCACGTACACACTCAGGCCAAACGAGTTTCAAAATTGCAAATTTTATAAGAAAAAGGTGTGGGGGCTCAGGACGCTAATAATTTGGATACAGTTTCTTTAAAAGCAAAAAATAAAAATAAAACACTGCATGTTGTATGTCTGCTGAATACAGTCTGCAGACAGCTGTGTTCCTGCTGCCCTTCTTCTTTATCTTTGTCAGGAGGTTTAACATCATCTGCTCACATGGAGATCCCACTCTCGAAGGCTGGCTTCAGTGATAAAGAGGAAGGTGGCATCCTGGGTGCTCCCATAACGACGCAGAGCAGGTTCAGACCCATTAACACAATTTGGCTTTTTATGAAAGCCGCCCTCTTTCTGAATTTTTGACCTCTAAATCAAGACACATTGTTTAATGAGTGCTTGCATGCCTGTATGCTAAGTTGCTTCAGTCGTGTTCAATTTCTTTGCAACGCTATGGACTGTAGTCTACCAGGTTCCTCTGTCCATGGGATTCTCCAGACAAGAACACTGGAGTGGGTTGCCATGCCCTCCTCCAGGGGATCTTCCCGACCCAGGGATCCAATCTGCCTCTCTTACGTCTCCTGCATTGGCAGGGGATTCTTTACCACTAGAGCCACCTGGGAAGCCCAGTGAGTGCTTAGGAATTCACAAAGTGAGATCTGCAAACACGGACTCCATTGACTGCTCTAATGTATCAATAAATCTTCCTGAACAGTCAAAACAGTCCTTTCACACTAATCCTTTCTGTCTGGCCCATGCTGCAAGCAGGCTTGGGCTGCCCGACTTTGGAAAGACATATGCTTAGTTCAGTGCTGTTTATACACAAGAACAAAGGGAAAGGGCTCAATATTCGTCAAGGGGAAATGTTGAATACAACGTGTTATCTACGTGCTCTGATATGTATGCAGCGTTAAGAGTCTGAAGTCGATCAGTGTGCATTAGATATGACTGAGGTGTGAAGCACAACACTGCATATAATACGTGTAATACAGTACCATCTGTGTAAACAGACCACATGCAGTGACACTCATAGAAATGATCCCATGGCAGGACTCAGGTAAGTGAGGAGGCGGGCAGAACTGGTGACAGTGGCCTGGGAAGACCTCACCTTATCTGTAAGGTTTTAATATAAACACCTCACAACGACAAGGTCTTTGTGTTTTACTTACAGAGTTAAAGTTTCGCTGAGACCTTTGTGGGAAGCGCCCAGCACCAGTTTGTGTACACGTGTTATGGCGGTGCTGGCCCTGCTCTGCTCTGCCCTTCTGCCCACTTGGGAAAGACCAGGAATTAGCCCCAAAACACAGCCTTCTCTGGGCCCTTTCTCTGCAGAGAAGTCAGCAGAAAAACACATCACCTTTGTTCCTACATTTGGGAGAAAAGGAAACATCCACACCCAGGAATGACACAACCACAGGGATAGGAGAGTAAGGTGGGTGGGGGGCGGGGCAGGCCCGGGGGTAGGGGGTAGATGAATCCCGGTCCCCAAAGAGGGGCTTCTCGGCCCGTGGACCCCTCAGAGGGCCTGGGTATAGGCATTTCTGAGGAGACGCTGCAGTTTCCATTGATACTATATTTAAGGGTCTGGAGCCCCCAAAGGGTGAGAACCACTGCTCCAAGGTCTCAGTGAGCGTCATGGGCATGAGTTGTAAGTCAACCCCGGGGTCTTCACACTGGCTACACAGACTCCATGAGATCGCAAAGTCCAGTCTGGAAGAGGAGGACTTTTGCTCCTAGTCCAGTTGGGGAGACAGTTGTCTCGACTGAGGGCTGTTGCACAACCTCCTGCCTCTGTGGCCTTACATACAGCCTGTCCTGCTTTCTCCCAGTCAGGCACCGGGCAGACGGGATGGCCAGTCCAGGACCTCACCCCACCCAGCGGCAGGGCTGGCACCCGGGGCCAGCTCCACCCCTCCTGGCTGTGGTTCTTCTGTGTGCAGAGTTCCCACTACACAGAGAAGCCTGCCCGGCTCCCGGACCTGCCTTCCTTGGCTGCCACTAGATTGTAGGTGTGAGTGGGGTGAGGCCTCGTCCATGGCACTGCTGTGCAGATTCTCCCCAACGTGGCTTCCCGGTGGGCACTCCCTGACCCTGGCTCCTCCAGATCCCCCCACACCCTCCATGTCCTGGTGTGCCTCTGCCCTTCCTAAAACAGCACAGAACAGCCCCCACCACACACAGCTCCCCACCCTCACCTGGCCCCAGCTCCAAAGTCCCTTCCAGGACACTTTAAGGTAGAATTCACACCTTTGCCCCCTTTGAAATAGGCCTTCAGGTGTTGCTGCTGCCATAGCATCTTGTTCACTCATTCGCTCACTAACAAGCCTTCACCCTCGAGGCCCTGGGAGTGACTCAGTGAGCTACTCACTGGCTAGTTCCATGTACGAGTCTCCTGTGAACTTGACCCTCACTGCTCCAGCCTGGGCCCGACACACCCGGGCTCAGGCATGGAGGCCGTGTATATGCACAAGGCAACAGTGGCCTGGGGAGCTTAATTGTAGACTGAACATCAGGTGCAGTTGGGAGTCATTTCTTTCAGAGAGGAAACATCACTGTTATGTGTAACAATGTTCTGGTTTCTTCAGAGATGCAAGTTGAAGCATTTGGGGTTCAAATAAACATACAGATAAAAAACAAGCAATTATGTCAAAATATTAAAGGGTGGCTGAATCCAGGCACTATGTATAAAGATGCTCATGGCATGTTCTTTCTATACATCTTAATATTTGAAATTTTTTGCAATAAAACTTTTTTTAGAGGCAAGTTGAATTGAACTGATTGGACCCACTGTCTCATTATCAAGCTGCGTGTCCAGGCTGCTCTGACAGAGTGCTGGACACCCGTGGTTTATTATGAACAACAGAGTTTTATTGCCCAAGGTTCTGGAGGCTGGAAGCAGGGCCCAGTTCTGGTGACACCGCCTCCTGGTTCACGGCAGACAGTCCCTTCCCTGTGTCCTCAGGAGGCAGAAGGGGTGAGGGAGCTCTCTTATAAGGACAGTAACCCCATCCATGGGGTAACTGGCCTCATAACCCCAGCACCCACCCCCCACCCAGGCCCACCTTCTAAAGCTAGCACACTGGCCATTAGGAGGTCAGTACATGAGTTGTGAGGGGTATACAACATTCAGGCAACTGGCAGGGGGCGGATCCAGATGGGGCTCTGGGCCCGAACCCCCGATGCCGATGCCGGCCACCGCTGGAACCCCGCAGGTCCCGGGGATGCCAGGACTCTGGAAAGAGATTGCTTTTGGCCCCGCACTTGCCTCGGTGACATCATGAGCATCGGGGCAGGACGGAGGAGGAAGAGGAGGAGTAGGAACTCAGGCAGCAGGGCCAGCTGTGCAGGTCACGTGAGTCCGGACCGAGGCAGAGGTCAGTCAGGCCACAGAGGTCAGGCCACAGCGCTCTGGGAGCCGACTCCGCGCGGCCCGGCGGGCAGCGCGCCGACGGGGGCCAGTCACCCCGAGTGCAGGCGGCGCTGGACAGTGTCAGCCGGGTTTCTCCTTCCGAAGGGTCAGGGCCAAGTGCCCCAACCCCTAACCCGCTCTAGAGAGTCGGCTTCGCAATTCAGAGAGGGAACAGCTGACAGCCCGGCCCCTCTGAGGTCTGACCCCTTCCGGCAGAGCATCCCTTCCCACGACCGGTGTCCCACATCCTAGGCCGCACCCGCCCCTCCACTGCAGAGGCTGCGCTGCCGGCGTGGCAATGTCCCTACTGACCCATCCGACAGGCCAACCGGCGACCCTCGAAGGCCCGGAGAATGGCTGGGCTCCGGGTTGGCGGCGGAATGGTTGCCGGTGCCAAGCTCCGCAGCCCGAGGGGCGTGGACCTGGGCGGGGCGAGCGGTGGCGCTTTAAGAGGCCTGAGCGCCGGGAGGCCGGCCGGGCGGGGACTGACCGGACTGAGCTATGGAGACCGCCCGGGACTGCGCCGGAGCCCTGCTCAGGCGAGTGCCGCGCTGGTTTGCGCCCCGGCGCCTCGCATCCCCCTGGCGCTCCCACCGCCTCGGGGCCCCTCGTCTCCCCGCCCCCCCCCCTACGCCCCGTGCCCGTCTGCTTCCCGCGTCCCTCTGCGCGGCCCTGCGCCCCCAGCCCGCGCGCGTCCCCTCCCGAGTCTCCGACCGCCCCCAGCGCCAGGTGCGGCCCCCAGGTGCGCGGGCTCCGGGAACAGGTGAACGCGGTGAGTGCCCGAGCCGCATCTCTTGCCGCCACGGGAGCAGACGAAGCGAGACCTAGGAGACCCCCGGCGCGCGGGGGGCCAGGCTGCTCCGGGTCCCCGACCGTGGCGGGAGCCAGGGCTAGACGAGGGGCTCCGGTGGGACGCTGGACGGCTTTGGGGTGGCCAGTTCACTCCTCAGGGCCACGCGGGCTCCGGCACTACCTGATGGCGCTGGCTGAACTCTCGGGTTTGGGGGGAAGTAGTGACGCTGCAGCCGGGGCCGGGGCAGGGGATGCGGGACAGTGGTAGAGGTGCCGGCGGACTGCGGGGCCTCCTCACCCGCCTCCCACTCCCGGTGACCGAGGCCCCGCATCACTTTTCCTTCTTGGGTTCGTCTTAACGTCCAAAAACCCAACCCACTCCTCCTCTGTAAAATCCTGATGATCCTGGTGGCAGTGACTGTAGATTTAAGGGAGGGAAATGGCAACCCACTCCAGTGTTCTTGCCTGGAGAATCCCAGGGACGGAGCAGCCTGGTGGGCTGCCGTCTCTGGGGTCGCACAAAGTCGGACACGACTGAAGCCACTTAGCAGCAGCAGCAGCAGCAGCATGCTTCTCTGAAGATCGTCAAAAGGCGCGGAGAATCCCTTGAATGCTTTTTTTTTAATTTATTTTTAAATTGAAGGATAATTGCTTTACAGAATTTTGCTGTTTTGTGTCAAATATTAACATGAATCAGCCATAGGTGTACATATAATGCAGGTTTTCCCAGGTGACTGGGGTGGAGGGATTGGGTGGGTGAGGGGGTAGTGTGATCTGTGAGCTTCTGAACCTGGGTCTTTAAAGGGGGCTTCCTGACATACCCAGGGTTAGAGAGCTGCCACAATGGAAGGGGAGCTGTCTGGCTGGGGCTGTCTGTTTAAAACTGGGACCCCAGGAAGGTGAGAGACAGATTTTTTCATGCCTCTTCACTCATGTGGTTTAGACCTAAAGGAAGGGCCCTGGGTTTTTTCCTCATTTCTTCCTCTTCCTCCAACTCCACTCACAACCCTCCCCCACCCCCAATCCCACTCCTGGGGTAACAAAAGCTGATGGCTTGGAGTGCATCCTCCAAGCGTTTCTCTCAAGGAGCTCTCTGACGTCCTCTGGGCACTGAGCTGGTGAGCCAAGTTGTAAGGATGACAGGAGCATCAGTTCCTGGCTGGTGTGGCCTGAACAGGAGGACAAGGCAAGACCTGCAAGATTAAGGCTGCCCTTGCCCTTGCACCTGACCCTACAGTGTCAATCCCAAACCCAAGACGTCTGTGTGAGGAGGAAGGACTTGCTTCTGAAGACTTGCTTCTGCAGTTACTGTGCAGATGATCTCATGCGGAAGGACTGATCTGCTTAGCCAGCCCTGAGTGCGGGGCTCTGGGCGGAGGACCACCCTGGGGACACACTGTCTCCAGGTCCTGCTTCCATGCTGAGCTGCTCCATTCATGGGACCCCACCTGCTTCTGCCCACCTGTAACACTTGCTGAAAGGAAAACTTTCTCTGCCTTCCTTAAAGCTATATCCAGGCTGCATGAGACCCCCTGGCAGGCAAGGTGACTGCTGGACTTCTGTCGCCTCTCAGTGGTCCTGGTAGAGTTTTCCTAACTCTGTCTTTTGTTAGTAAGTACCTGCATGTTGCCAAGGCAGGAACCTAATGTCTTTTTTTAACATCAGATGCAGGTAAGCAATGATCTTAACCCAGTCATTAGTTTGTCCATTGTCTGTGATCAGGAGGCCTTGGTGATAATGGAAGGTCTCCTGGCTCGGCTCCAGATGCCCAGGATGTCCATCCCCACAGTGTGTGTTGTCGCAGACACAGCCTGCTCTGACTTTGTGTCCTGGCAGCGATAACACACACACTGAGATAGTTACAGAGCTCATCTCCATCACACTTTGTGCAGAGTAGCTGTTTGGTACTCTTTCCTTGAACAAATAACTCTAGGTTTTGAATAGCTGCCCTTTGGGACAAATTTGACCAGTCTTGTAGGAAACCTAAGGGAGGAATTGACTTTTCTATGGTTACTGATGCTTACTCCTTTGTGGTCTAAACTCTTATGTTAATAACATTCAAAGTGTACAGAGACTTCACGGCCATGTGCTGGATGTGTTTTCTAGCCAAGCATTTTTTCCCCAGAGTGGGGGCAGGGGCAGGGCTCAAGGCATAGTAGGAATGGCCACAGTCCCGCCAGGGAGCTCCCAGTGGGGCCCCATGTCCCATATGTTACTTGTCACTGGCCAGGCATCGCTGGAGGGCAGGAAGCCTCTTTGGGGCCAATACTGCTCTGCTTCCTGCTGCAGTGAGACCCCCCCACCCCCAAAAACTGTCCCTCACCTGCTGTCCCTGCAGCTCTTGGAGGCCCCGCCAGGCCTGATGGATGCTTTCCAAGGCCTGTCCCTTCTCTGCCATCCCACAGCTGGGGTCGCACTTTCCTTCCAGCATCGTCCTGTCACCTGACTGTGGGCACAGGATCTGTCTGAGCTTTATCACTTCCCATGGACCCTCCTTGTCCACCTGACAACCTGTTCCTGGGCCCCCTGCTCTCCCCCAGCACTTCTAGAATAAACACCAGTTCAGAGGGCAGCCTAGAAAGGCACCATCTTATGACCTGGAGGCCCAGCTTTGTAGTGGAGTTCACATTCATGGTCAGCCAGTGCCTGTTGCTCTATTTCCCACTTGTGTGTGTTAAGGTCTCCATCAGTCCCTCCTGGAAAAGGTAGACTTCCCTGTCCCTTCAGTTCTGGGACCTGTGCCCTTCCACGGTTTTCAAGAACCTTCCATGAAATCTGACTTCTCTTATCTTGATTTCCCTGAAACAATATTATTTCCTTGAAGAACCTGTTTCCTTGTTTTCCTGTGTCCTGAGCCTTTCCCCTTCCTGTTTCATGTGATCACCTGTACCTTCCTGGGGATTAGAGGGTGGCCAACATGATGTGTCATCAGAAGCTGGATTCTAAGACTTCTCAGTGCTTCTGGGACAACGTCACTGTAGGAGGTTGGGGGAGGGGGCGGGGCTGTTTGATGGCCAGTGACACAAATGATCCCACCAAGAGGACCAGACTGAGTTGGATTAATGTGTTGCTTTGTTCATGTGGCTGGTTGAGCCCACTATCCACTTAGCTGGGGCAGAGTAAGCACCTGGCGTTGGTTGAGCCTGTTAGGTGTACCTAAGCCTTTTCTCAACACTGACCCAGTTCTTAGTTGGGAAACGTAAGGATTAAGGACAGCAATAACTGGGCGTCCTCCTTTATCACAACTGGAGATCTCAGAGCAGTGAGGAGGGAGGCCAGCGCTTATCTGGTCAGTAGTTAGAAGACAATGAGGGCTTTGTGATGGCAGAGCAAGGTCAGTGGATCACTGGTGCTAACAGAGGTGCAAGCGTCTGCAGAGATGAGGAGATTCAGGCCCTGACTAACTAGGTCAGAGCTGTCCGGCCCACAGCGCGCACTGATCCCCCAGGGCCAGGTTCTAAGACGTGAACTTTGTCCTGCTATTTCTCCGGTTGAGCCTGAGCCTTTCGGTTCTCAGGAACAAAGGAATGGGTCTGGAGGGAGGGAGGCTCTTGCTTGCAGGCCCTGGGCTCTTCTGCACTAGAGGAGGGTTTCACCAGGGGGCGGGAGGGTGGGAAGGGCATTCCCCCCACCCCAACCCTGGCGACCCTTCCCTCTGCCCTGAGCACCACCCCCCACACTCGGCTGTGATGTGAGCTTGTGTCCTGATCAGGCAGTGAACCTGTTTCTTTCTTCGCTCCTTACAGCAAGCTCGTTCTCCACCAGGTTGAGAACAGAGCTGGATTCCAGCTGTAAAGCATCATGTGGATTACTCTCATTCCCCAGGAGGGAGGGCACCAAGCAACTTCCCTGCAGCATCACCCTGGCAGACGTGGGCCCCTGGTTGTCGAGTTGTGTAACTGAGGAGCCTGTGTAATTCCCCGGAACTGGGGCAGAGGTCCAGAAGCCATGTGCCAGGCCCTCCACTGGGTTGGCTCAGGCCTGGACTCCCTCACTGGGCTGGCCTTGGTCTGGAGGAGAGCTGCATAGGGACCAGAGACCAGGCCCAGTCCCCTTGCAGCTGTTGTGCTGGACACAGGCTGGGTGGTGACCCTGGAGAGAAACCAGGGTTGTCCTCCTGGCAGGCAGCTCTCCCTCACCAGCTCCAGTTGATGTTTATTGCTTAAGATGAAGTTCAGAAAGATTCTTTATTAATTGGATGACCTTGAGAAATCACTCTGAGCCTTGACTTTCTTACCTGAGAAATGAGGTAATACTTTCCTTGTAAGGTTATAATGAAATTAGTTGATATATTTTAAAAGCCAACATGCTGCTGGCCATGGCAGGTGCTTAGATGCCTTCAGTCACAAGGCACAAGCCTGACGCCGGCCAAATAAGCTTCAGACCAAATCCTAGACTGCTGGCAGTCTAGGTAAAGAGGCTGTGGCACGGGTTCCGTCATGTCAGGGGAGGGTAGGGGCTTCCCACACAGCACCAGGCATTTCTAAGATGCCAGTGGGGTGTCCGAGGATTCAGCTCAGTCTCGACCCCATCTACCCAGAGACAGTGCCTGATCCCACAGGGTATGGGCTCAGCCCCACCTGACTGCCCCCTGCCTGCACTGTAGATGCCAGTCACAAGTCCAGATTGTCACCTTTGTCTGTAAGGAAAGTCTAGTCTAGCTGGAGATATAAAATATAGATAGATAAATGACTGACATATGTAGAGGTGTCTATGAAAGTGAAAGTGTTCATCACTCAGTCATGTCCCACTTAGTGTGACTCCATGGACTGTAGTGCACCAGGCTTCTCTGTCCATGGAATTTTCCAGGCAAGAATACTGGCTGGGTAGCCATTTCTTCCTTAGCCTTACTGTACAAATCTATAACTGTATGTGTGCCTGATTCTTTAAGTCTGTTCAGCTGCTCCATGGCCTCAAGAAATCATTTACTTAGGCTTTTCAACTCTAAAGCCAACGTTTGCAGAATATTATCCTTATTTCTCCTTTGAGTTTGGTACCTTCACCTCTCCTTCTCAGTTACTGGGAGGGCTTTGAATGTTCTGGTAAAACAGGTGTGATGATACTGTGTTTGTTAATTTTACATATTTGTTTGTTTCTTGGGTATCAGGTACACAATTTTTAATCATCCCCAACTACTGACTCCTTTCTTTAGGTGCAAATATTAACCTTGTCTTATTTCTACGTACTTTAAACCTCTCTTTAAAGACTCTTTAAACTAACCTCAGTTGGCTTTCACTTGACCCTTCCTTTCCAGGCCCCTGACATTTATGGGGTCGCAGACAAAGAAGGTGCTGTTCACACCCCTCATGCATCCCGCTCGCCCCTTCCGTGTCTCCAACCATGACCGGAGCAGCCGCCGAGGGGTGATTGCCAGTAGCCTGCAGGAGCTCCTCAGCAAGGTACCCCCATCAGCCACGAGGGCCCCCAACTCACAGGGTCTCGGGGACAAATCAGTGCAAGACAGGGAGCTTGGGGGAGCCTGCTGGGGTTAAAGGGAACATTTCTGTGTTCCTGTCCCATACAGGACTTAGGTACAGAGATGAGAGCCCTCAAAATAGCCATTAATTGGGAATTCGTTGGTGGTCCAGTGGGTAGGACTCTGAACTTTCACTGCTGTGGGCCAGGGTTTGATCCCTGGTCAGGAAACTAAGATCCCACAAGCCCTGTGGTATGGTCAAAAGGAAAAAGAAAAGAAAAATAAATTTTAAAAAATAAGGAAACAACCATCATTTGATAATGTGACTTCAGTTTCTTGACAAGGGAGAATATAGGAGGCACAACTTTGGAAATCTAGTTTTGGTTATAGAGGCCAGGGACCAATTGTTCTTAATCTAAACCAGTGTCCTCAATCACCAAATAACAAAGAATCATAGACTTTCACCAGAGACAGGACCTGAGCATCCAACACGCTGTCTCTGAAGTGACAGAGACACGGCTCTCTAAGCATCATGGACACAGGGTCGTTCTTTTTATTTGTCCAAATAAGCAAGACATTTTAGTAACTGAATATTGTCCACTGTAATTCCTTACCTCACGATGTTGAAACCTCTGAAGAAGTTAGGTCCATTCAACTTTTCAACTTCTCTTTTCCAAGCAAAGCCTGAGTTATAGACACCAGGCAAGGTACATCTTTACCATTTAGATACTTAAAATCAGCTAACACTTCGGGGACCATGACTTACTGGATGCCACTGATGGGTCCAAACAGAGTCACTTCACCTGGTGATGCTGGTGTGTTCCGTCTGACCTAGACCCTGGATGCACTGGTGGTCGCCAGCCAACTGGTCACCTTGGTGCTGGAGGAGGATGGCACTGTGGTGGACACAGAGGAGTTCTTCCAGACCCTGGGGGACAACACACACCTCATGGTCCTGGAGCAGGGGCAGAAATGGACACCGGTAAGTGTGTTATCTGGGCGGCCGCTGGGTAGGCTGCTCACCTGGGTAAGTGTGGTCCCCACTTGGGGTTGACCAGCTTGCTTTCTGAATACTTCCTCTGTGTTCATCCAGTAACTGGATCTGCTGCCTTCCAGGGATGCTTCTATGTGTTTCTAGGAAACGTGGCATCTTTGCAAACCTGGACTGTGTGATTTAGACCCAGTAATTCTGAGGGTCAGGCTTTGGCCAGTGAGGAGCTAAAGACCCTGTTAGGGCGTGGACCTCAGGAGGCAGTGAGATGACACAGCCGGTAAAATTAGGGAGGTATGTGAGGGTGTAAACACAGTGAGTTAGACAAGCAAAGAAGTGGCATAAAGGGTTTTATTTCTGAGAAAACTATAGATTATAAATCTTGAAAAACATTCCCACCATAAAACACCTAAACATGTAAAGCACAATATTCAAACATCTTTTTGTATGCCTAACTGACCTTCCCTGGTGGCTCAGATGGTGAAGAAACTGCCTGCAATGTGGGAGACCTGTTTTTGATCTGTGAGTCAGGAAGATCCCCTGGAAATGGGAACAGGACAGAGATTATTAACTGATGCTCATGACCTAGCTGGTTCCTCCCTCCAGCCCCCATGACCCATATCCTCATCCCCAGAACCCAGGAACTTGTCACTTTACATAGCAAAGGGGAGTTGGCGGGTGTGATTGACTTAAGGATTTTCACAGGGGTGATGACCCTGGATTACCTGATTGGGTGGTCATCACAGGTCCTTGTAAGAGGGACATAGGAGGGCCAGTGAGGGCTGAAGCAGGGAGCAGTGACAGGAGGATGGGCCATGGGCTGAAGGACACGGGTGGCTCTTGAGCCAGGACAGGAAGCCCCAGCAGGACAGCCCATAGTTCATTCAGCATTCCCAGCCCCCACAACTGTCAGAGCATCAGTCTATATCCTCACTCAGCTTGTGGCCATTGGTCCTAGAAGCCCCAGGACACTAATGCAGAGGGGAAGGGTCTTTTCTGTCTGTTCTGTGAGATGCTTTTCTACTTAGTGGGGGAGTCGGTTGCCACAAGCCCCCATGTGGTGGGCACAGCAGTGGGCACTGAGCTGCAAGTCAGGGTGGTGACAGGAGGCAGTGGACAAGAGTGGCACCAAAGTGACGGTTCTTGGGGGCGGGATGTTTCTCCATCTGGTAACAGTCTGGTTTATGTGAGTCTTACACGGGATCCTACGTGTCTGGACCGCCTTCCTTCTTGAGGTCAGAGGTCCTGCCCCACTTGCAGGAGTTTCTCAGCGAGGCTGCTTGGATTTGACTTAGACAGAACTTCCCAGAAGTATCCACCAGGGGTCTCCCTTCTCAGTCCAAAGCTTTGGTGCCAGTCAATCCCCCTGAGGCATCTTGGGGGTGGGGTGGGGGAATGATGAAACTCTTCCCCCTAACCACCCACCCCACCTCACCCCCCTGTCGCCATGGTTAGATTCTGAGTTTGGGGAGACATCTCAATTCCGACTCAAGACCAAGGATGCTGGCAGAGTGAGATCAAAACTTTCATGCTTCAGAGAGGAGCTGTGTCCGGAACCCCTTGCCTTGAGTCAATTTTTAATAACGTTTCCTAAACAATAGATGCACCTCCTCCAAGGCAGCGGGACCTCATGTGTGTTAGTTCCTGGGCTGGGACCATCATGTGTCCAAGTTGAGGGGTGGGGAGAGAAGAGAGGCGCCAGCAAGAAGGGTTTAGGTGCTTTTAGGGGAGTTTGCAGTTTAACTTCAAATTTATACTAGACTTTTGTCAGTGAATTTAACACTCAGAGCCCCAACTACTCTCGTGTCTCAAGGTTTATGAAAGTCGTTCCTCTATTTGAATCCTGTGCACTGCAGGACCGTGTGTGCAGCAAACCCACCAGAGGTGTGCCTGGGACATGGCCCTGGGACAGTTTTCTCCTGTTTTTTCTCAAAGCTTCTGCAGGAAGACCATGTGAAAATGCTGTTTATAAACCTGGGATTTCAGAGGTCTCTGGCTTCTCCCAACCCCAAGGGTCTCAAGCGGACTGAGAGTGAGTCTGCTAAGTGTCCCCAAGAGGTCAGCCTTCTTCCAGGGGAGAAACTAGAAATCAGGGAACGGCCCTCACACCAGCCCTCGTTGGCCATAGGATTCTGGCATTTTCCGTGGCCACCTCTCATATGGTAGAATAGTATGCCTGCTGTCATGGGCCCATCCACATCACCAGGCAGCCGCAGTGGCCTTGGGGGACCAGGGTGAGTGCGTGTCCACCACAGATCACTGGCACAACTGTCCACTGAGCCCTGGACTCTGAGGCCACACCACACTCACCCCCAGTCCCTGAAGAGAGCTGCTGGAGGAGGTCACTTCTTATGAGTTTGGACCCCGTGGCCACATAAGCACCCTGATTGGCTGAAAACATTCCTCAAATAGTTAGCAGCTTATTCACGCTCAGATTTTAAGCAGACAGGTAAACCCAGCACTGCAGGCCCTGCAGGTGGCAGCTGGGATGCACTGCAGCTTCTGCCCTCCCCACCCTTAGGCTGGCAGCCACACCCCAGCCCGCTGGCCACCTCAGAGACGGGGCATCGCGAAAGTCACCTTCGACTTGTACAAGCTGAGCCCCAAGGATGTCATTGGCTGCCTCAATGTGAAGGCCACCATGTACGAGATGTATTCCGTGTCCTACGACATCCACTGCACCGGGTTCAAGGCCATGCTCAGGTAACGCACCCGGGAAGGCAGGGTCTGGACACAGCTACTGCCCTTCCTCAGCCCCTTGGACCCTGGCCCGACTCGCACTCGTGTTGTCGTAAAAACTTGTTACACCACAAACTTATTCAGAAAACTGAAACTTGAGCCAAAATACATAGTTTTCTCCAAAGACCATTAAGTCCAAAATGGAACAAAAACCCTGTATAAGAAATAGAAGAACCAAATTCCTTTTAAAAACTAGGGTCATGCATTTAAAACCTTATTTCTCAGCAATGAGGGCTAAATCCAGACCCAAGGAAATTCTGACCTGGTTGTGCTGTGTGTGCTAAGTCATTTCAGTTGTGTCTGAATCTTTGTGACCCCATGGACTGTAGCCCACCAGGTTCCTCTGTCCATGGGATTCTCCAACCAAGAATACTGGAGTGGGTTACCATGCCCTTCTCCAGGGGATCTTCCCAATCCAGGGACCAAACCCAGTTCTCATGCATTGCAGGCCGATTCTTTACTGCCTGAGCCACCAGGGAAGCCCAAGAATGCTGGAGTGGATAGCCTGTTCCTTCTCCAGGGCATCTTCCTGATCCAGAGATTGAACCCAAGTCTCCTGTGGCTCCTACACTGCAGGCAGATTCTTTTTTTTTTTTTTTTTTTGCAGGCAGATTCCTTACTGCTGAGATCAGGGATGCTCCTGGTTGTGCAGAGTAGCCCCCAAACCTCGATGAGGACTCGCACACATGGTTCTGTTACCACCGATTCCCTCTCTTGCAGGAGCCTGCTGCGGTTCCTGTCTCACGCTGCCCAGGTGACTGGCCAGTGTCTTGTCCACATGGGTACCTACATGCTCCGAGTGCTGGCTGAAACGGAGGAGCAGGCAGTGCCTGGCTTGCGCCCTCGGAGAGGGATCAAGAGTGGATAGGGGGCACAACTCGGAGGTCAGCCAGCCTTGACCCAGCCGGTCCCTCTCGGGGATGAATTTAGAAAATGCTGTGTTCCCACCAGTATCACCTGCTCAGGAAAGAAAAGGGGCCTAAGCGACTATCAGGGACTGGGCGGGGGTCCCTGGGGTGGTGGTACCTGCGGTGGGGGCTAGGATGGCAGGATCCAGGGGCTGCACAGTGCATTCAGCTCCACAATAAACCCATCAGGAAAGCTGCTATGATACACATACTTCTTCCTCCTGTCTCTTTCATCTCAGGAAGTTTCACAGACGCTGAATCAACCAGAAATTCTCCCCTAACAAAGGCAATCGCTCTTAAGTCTCTATCAGGAGCCGGTGCCGCGGGAACAGGAGGGTCAGACGTTACTGGGGGGTTAACCGGGCTCCTAATGAGCCCAGAGACCGGAAAGCTTGCGGGCCTCAGTCTTCGGAGAATAGGCTGCCCTACCAGCCTTTCCTGAACACGAAGCTGCTGGAAATGAGTCCTGATCAGGGTAGGTGGGGCCCCAGGCTCCATCACGTGGTTTGGGAGGGGCTAGTGCGGCTCCCGGAAGAAATGGGGTTGGGGGGTGCTGCTGGACCAAGGGACCCGCACGTGCCAGGTGCCTTCATTCTGCGGTTTTCCTCCTGAGAACCGCTGGCTCGGAGGCCTGGCCCCCTCCTGTCTGAAGGCTCAGGACAGTGGGAGACCCACGGCTCGTTCCAGAAGCTCAGACCCGCTCGCAGTCATACCCCTGGGCCCGGACTCGTGCCCCGCTCCCATCCTCCCATCGCATCCCAGAGCCCCTCCGTCCCCTGCTCCCCGCCCACCGGACCTGACTCCCACCCTTTCTCCACTTGACACGCGGAGCAGCCGGGCCAGCAGCCAGGACCTCAGGCCGGGGTGGGGCGGGATGGGTTGGGCGGGGGTGGGGGGCGGTGTCGATGTGGGGAGGAGCAGAGGTAAAGGAATTGCCGCCGTATTCCTGGAAGCACAGCCTCTTTTTTCAAACTCAGCAAAAAAAAAAAAAGACAAAAACGCAGGCATTTCAGGGTCTCATCCTTCTCGCTGATAAGGGAGACGCCACCCCGCCCGCGGGCTCGCTGCGCGCTTCCCTTACAAGGAGCGCGGCTGAAAGCCCTTCCCCGAGGTCCCGGCGGACGAAAGGGGCGTCCCCAGGCCTCCTGGGGCGAGACGGCTCCCGGCTCCCAGCACCTCCGCCAGGGGCCGCTGCTGCCTCCGCGGGTGAGACGGCGTCACTTCCCGGGGATTCGGCCTCCAGGAAAGGGACGGCCTCACTTCCAAAAAAGGAATTTTCACTCAGCGCCCGGTGCCTTGACTCAGCCGCCGCCTGACTCAGCGCCCTTTCCTCTCCACGTCCAGGGCTCCCGGGCTGTTCTAGGAGAGGTGTGGCGGGGGTGGGGGGGGGGGGGTGGGGGGGGTGGGCGGTGGGCGCGTGCTCTCCCCTCAACCCACCCCACCCCAGCGCCCAGACCGGCCTCAGGGCTGCAGAGGTGGAGGGGGCCGGACACCACGTCGCCCTGAGCGGTCCTCTCGACACATTTGCAGCATCCTCAGGACAGTCGCGGGCAGGGCCGAGTCCCAGCTGTCCGGCTGTCACCACCTGCCGTGGGATTCCTTGGGCTGCTGCTGCCCGCCAGGCCTGGCCCAGGATGCAGATGGCCGCATAAAAATAGTCAGGGGCCTCGAGGTACCACTTCGCCGGCTGTTCTGTTGAGCGGAAGCCAGATGAGAGGGTGGGGAGGGCGGCCTGGGGCGGCTGCATCAGAAGTGGGCGGTGGGAGTGGGGTGTTCACCTGATAGGAAAGCCTTGCGACCTCTAGCCCTCCGGGGAAGGAGCATCTCACCGGATGGTTCTCCTGTTCATCACTTCCCAATCAATCCCACTGCACCTGAAACGGGTCATGTCAGCAGAGCTGTGGGTGCTGGCCCACCAACAGGGTCAGGAAGGCAGGGTCCAGGCAGCGGTTGCCAGTCAGTGAAGCCAGGGGAAGATGTTCGACCTGCAGGGGTTGTACCTGAGGCAACACACCTGGGAACTAGGAAAGGGTAGGCTTCGTGTTCAGTATTCTAATCCTAGTAAAATGAACTTAAAAAATAAAAGAAACTGGAGTCAAATGTGTGGCTCAGGACGGGTTACTTGACTTCCTCACCTGTGCAAGAGTGGATGCACCTGCCTGGACAGGATGGTGGGTGAACTTGTCAGCCCCTCCCAGGACTGGGACAATAGGCACATACCTCTGTCTCTCCTTGGAGTGGATGAGTGGCCCAGGGAGCAGGTGTCTGGGGTGGGGGTGGGGGGCACACACACATTTAGCAGGGAAGGGCCACAGCATGGGGTGAGCTGCTGGGGTGCGTGGGGAGGGATGCTTTCTGAATCTGGGGCCAGCGGGCCTGTGGGCGCGGCTGCCACTGCATTCCTGAGGACAGCTGGGACAGCTGAGGGGGGAGGGGGGAGCCGGCTGGACTGTGTCTAGCTTTCCAAATAGAAGGGTTTTCCTGTTGGGGAAGAAGTAATAAGAATTCACATGGCTTTGCGTTGGTACACACCTTCTCTCAGGCGCCCTCCCGGCAAACTGGTCAGCAGAGAAAGCTGCCCACCCCTGAGCAGTGGAGGAGGAAAGGCAGGCCAGACCCCTCCCTACATGCCCTCTGTGCCCACCACCCCTGCAGAGAGGGGTCAGGATTAGCCACAAACCAGCCTGAGTGGTGGGAAAGGAATTCTGACAAATATCTGGTGCATCAGAATCAGTTGTGACATGGTTATGACTCTTTTCAAAGCACCTCCTGAATTTATATTTAACTCAGAAAATCGGTGGTGGAAACCTCTTTGCTTAGGGAGATGTTATTCAATTCTTCTTCATTTCCCATGGTAATATTCTGGGTCCCCTCTTTCAGAAAAGGAAAGTTCCTTGAGGCTGTGAAATCTGTGTGTCTTTTCTTCCTTCACTTACTACTACTCATGTGCTGAGTATGACTACAGGCAGGAAGTCTAGTCTCCAACCTGAGGAGTTTACAACCCAACCAAGGAGGTGAGCCTTGGCAGCTTGGTGGGCGCTTCGTGGGCACGTGGCACTCACGGTTGCTGAGACATGGAGGAGCGGCAGATGAGAGCTGGCTCTGACACTCCTGCTGGAGGAGGGGGAGGGGGGTGAATCACGTCCAACTGGAATCTGGGACCAGAACAAGGGCCCATCAGAACAGCCCACCTGCAGTGGGGATGATTCAGATTAACTTAATCCAATCCTCTGGCTTAAACAGCACAAAACCAAAGATTCTCATTTGTGCTTTTAGTTGTGAAAGTGCAACATAGCTTTAAATATCTTTCCTGACAGCTTCTCACCACACAGAAACCCAGTGGGTGATAAGAAGGGCTGGATGGGAAGACAGTCAGGTCTAAAGGATCCAGAGATGTGCAGGGGAGGAGCAGGCAGGCTGCAAGCTCGGGGGTGGGGGTGAGGAGGTGGCCTGAGGGTCTCTTATAGGCAGGAGGATGGGGGTCCCCAAGGTGGACAGCGTTTGTTGTCAGGGGTCCAAGGCCCGAGCAGAAGACACAGCACAGAGAGGTGGTGGCCGAGGATGGCAGGAAACAAGTGGTGGCTTCACAGGGAGGGGCTCAGCCAGACTCAAGAAGCCTAAAGACTCAGGCTGGGACCCACAACAGCATTCAAACAACAGAGAAATGGTTTCATGACTGGGCCCAAAGGTCAGGGAAGAGTAGGGACACACAAAATTGAGTCTTTTTCCACCAATGAGACCACAAAGCAAGGACAACTAGTAAGTGGATGCGATTTCTGGCCTATAACATTTATCACAAAAAATGTACCCTGGTGTGAGTACAAATGCTCATGGGATTCATCACCCACAAAGCACTGGAAACTACTGGTTGACTTCTGAGTGTGCCGGTGGTGGGCGGGAGTGCTTGGGCATCCAAGGGAACCCCACCTCCCTGGTCCCTGGTGCAGAGGTCCAGGGCCTTTGCCCCAAGACTGCTTGTATCAGCAGCTCCTCTGCCCTCCAGACTAGAAGTCAAGGCCAGAGGCGCCCAGCCTGGATGGCACCCACATCTTACCAGGACTGGCTGGTTGTGCCACGCAGCTGGCCCTGCCCATGCTGTCCTTGGGGGCTCTGCTCTTCCTGTGCAGACAAGTCCCATTGAATCCTCCATTGGCTGTGTCTCCACAGGCCTATGCTCTCACATGTTCATGGACAGCTTTTTCCCATCATTTCTTCCTTAATATCAACATGAAAATATCTCCAAGTTGTTTAACAGTAAGCATGATGGTGCTTGCTATTTGCTCCCAACTCATGGCATTATTGTCATTGTTATTTTTTGTCTGCACAGATGTTCCTAAAACCTCATAAGGATTATAGGATTATACAGTTAATCGTTGTTCAGTTGCTCAGTCATGTCTGACTCTTTACGACCCCATGGGCTGCAGCAGGCCAGGCTTCCCTATACATCTAATAGCATTCACAACATAGTAAAGACTGTTGAAGAAAAAAGGGAGTAAATCAATGAATCATCATTAATTACTCAAATAGTATCCCACCACCAGGGCAGGCAGTACCCAGCCCCTGACCTCAGCACTTTTGCGGCCAGCGAGTGGGTCTGAGGGCCAGGCAGGTCCTAGGGACAGTTCCCGTGTAAACACACGGAGAATCTTCTCTGTGCTTCCCACCCCTTCAGCATGGTGCTGTGTCTGCCCTTCTGTGCTTTCTTCCTTTTCCTCCTCCTTCCCTCCTTTTCCCTCCCCCAACTAAAAGGTGGAACTTACTGCTTGTTCTGTCAACTAGGTCAATATTTTATTTTGTATATTTTTTACTGGGTAGGTCACTGGTTTACTACAAAAGGATGGAATTCAGGACAGTCAGATGGAAGAGATGTTTAGGCCAGGGCACAGGGAAGGGCCACCAGTTCACCAATCCAGAAGCTCTCCTGTTTTTAAATAAAAGAGTATATATTAACATTTCTCCATCCCACACACACAAACAACTACCTTCCAAATCACGTGATCACTTAGATCGGTTTCTATTTTGCTTAAATGTAACCTGAAGTTTTTAGAGCCCAGCTGTCCCAACCAAGCAAGTAAGCCTGTCTCCTACATCCCTGGACAGAGAGGTACCAGCTGTCCATCAAGTGCCTGCTCTGTGCCCAACGCTGGGAGAAGGCTTTCCACACCCCCACCACCTGCCCAGCGGCCCTGCAAGGCTGCAGCTACAGCCATGTCCCCATGTGGGAGGGCCAAAATGAAGCCCACCTACCGGACCACAGACTCACCGTGGTACTGACCTTTCTTAGTGGCGAGTTCTGTGCCCCAAGGAGAGAACACCAAAAAGTCACAGAAGAGGGTACAGAGAACAAAGTGAAGCCACCAGGGACCATCCTTGTGCAGGGGACACAGAAGAAAGGGCGGGGGTGCTGGGCAGAGCTGGCAAGACAGCCCCCCACTCTGATGCCGCCCTGTGGCTCCCAGGCCACCTCCACCTGGAGGGGCTCTGGCCCCCAGTGCTGGTGAAGGCCTCCCTCTGAGCGGGTAACACTGGGGCTAAGGAGAGATGATAGGAAATGTGTCCAAATGTTACTACCAAGTAATGATGATTAGGGATTGGATGTTGTTTTTTGTTCCTTGTCAGTCTTTTACAGCTTTCCTGAAGCTTGTCTATTACTGCCTGTTTTTAAGAATGGTGGTAAAACCATATCACCTGAAATGCACCACTGTGGCCATGTTTAAGTGTTCAGTTCATGCACATTGTTGAGTACAGGTCTCCAGGACTTCTCATCTGGCAAAACTCATCTCTTAGTCTTTAATGGGAAAATGATACCAAGACAGTTTTAAAAATATTACCTGCCACAGCTAGGCCTGAAAGCTGCCGGGCCTCAGCCGATTTAAAAGCTCTGGTGAAGGTGCGTCTCCTCACCTCCCCGCAACAACCCTCACCCTCCAGAGCTGATCTCCCTGGGCAGCCCCTGGGCCCCCACCCCACCCAGTACCTGTGTCCCCCCCACTCCTGGCTGATGGCCACTGCCTCTGCCCCAGCCCCGCACACCCTGCCCTGTGTGTGTGAGATAGGGGCCAGGGTGCAGGGGAGCTCTGGACGCCTGGACGGAAGGTCCCCCACCCCCTTGGGCCACAGAGAGAGAGAGATGAGCTTCGAGGTCACACAGCTTGTCAGGGGGGTCACTGGGAGCCAGATCCTAGGGTCCTGTCACCCCCTTCAGAGCCCTTCCTTCTAGAAAAACTGAAGACTGTTACACTGTGCCAGAGGTCAGAGAAGATGGTCAGGTCATAGACGACCATGTCATGTCTCAAAAAATAACAAACACAGAGGTGTGGCTGGGGAAAGCCACTGGGTTAGTTACAGGTGAGACACTTTTCCTCTTTGCTACAGAACATGGCAACAATTCTGTTATCATCCAATCACATCTGTTATAAATTTGATTTACTAGACTCAGCTTTTACACATGAATTTCTTCTTCATTGTGCACTTCCTAGATACATGGTCACTTCTTCCTGAAAAACAGATGACTCGTACAATCAGATTGCATTTTAGGTGAACTGGGTTTTGTCTGATGTAAGCTAGGATGGGAGTCGATCAGTCGTAGGATTGAGCTGGGAAGGATCTGGCCCAAGAACCATCCTGTCTGTCAAGCGTCATGTCACATATGTGACATGGTCCCATGTCATAAAACTTGTCAAAACCTGAGCTTTTAGCTGAAAATCAGGTCACAGGTGGCCATCAGCAGCCTGGCCCTGAGCCTGGCCTCTTCAAAGTCTTTCCCCAGGGACTCCTCAGCACATGGAAAGGATGGATCCCACCTCCCCTGTTACTGTGCATTTCAGACCCAGGCGGGGAGCAGTGAGACCTGTCCCAGGGCTGGGACAGTGGCCCTGGGTCCTCAGCCCACGTGGTGACTGGGTGAGAGGCTGAGGGTGGAAAGCGAGCAGACAGGAGGTAAGGACCCAGAACTCTGTCCAGATCCAGCCCTGGGCATCACCCCTCCCACTAGGGGCTCTCGGGGCTCACGCAACTGCTGGCACATGGGGACCTCAGGACTCACTCCCTGCCCCAAATTCCTGAACCTGCTTCAGGGCCCTTTCTCCTCCCGCTGGTGACTGTGACATGGAATGTGGCCTAGGGCCAGCCATGGGGGAGTTGCCCCCATCCCCACCACTGGTGATACAAACTCAGCAAAGCCAGCACTGCAGACAGGAAGATGCCTTCTCTTAATAACAGGCTCTATGTCTCCTGCATCCTTACTGGCAGCTGCTGGGTCTGTGGCCTGAGTGTGCCCTTGCTCTGGCCCGTCCACATTAGGGGCGGCCTCAACCACAGTGGCAGCCTCTCAGTCCCACCTTGCCTGGTTGTCGTGCAGATTCCAGAAGTGCAGTACCCAAGCTGCCAGCACTGAGCCCTGGTTACTCCCCCGCCCCCCTTGTGGTGCAGGTGGCAGGCTGACATGTGGGTCAGCAGGGAGTGTCCATCAGAAACTCCAGGAAATCAGCCTCTTCCCATTGAATCCATGTGACAGCAGTGTCCTCAAAGCCAGGCTGACACTTTCTCTCTGGCTCCGGTGAAAACCTCGAACTGAAATTCCACCCAAAGGACAAGCTTGACAAGGTAGTCATTTTGGCAAATCGCTGAAGCTGCTGACGTGGACACTTTCCTTTAAACCACGAAGGGGCTTGATTCACAGGGACTGAGTGACTAGAGCTGAGGAGAGATTCTTCTAGGGGTGACGGGCCCTTGCCTGCACCAGACTCTGCACCAGCTTTGATAAATGGAGCGTTTCCCCAGAGTCAGTCATGAAACTCAGCAACCACAACATACAGGCCTAGTAAGGGCAGGTGCTGGGTCATCCTGGGCTCTGACAGGAGCCTGGGGAGCTATGCCCCCCACACCTAAGCTTCCCCAGGTGCCCTGTGTAGAGATGTGCGGGGATCTACAGAAAGGCAGAGAAGCAGAACTGCAGGGGCCGGTTGGAGGTCAAGGATGGCAGGGCAGGGATCCTGAGGTTAAAGAAACTGATCCCTGAAACTGGGAATATTTGAAAAACTCCAGAAGAAAAATTTTCCAGTTGTCCCCCGTTTTCAAACCATGCACATTAGGACTGTCCCCAAGTTTTCATGTACCTAAAAGGAAACCGCTGGTTCTAATGACAGGAGAGTCACTTCCTCTTCACAGAGCATTTCCACTTGGCCTTGGGGAGGGGGTGAATGGAGCCCCAAGTCTCCAGTCTTCTCACCTGAAGCGTTCACAGGGAAAGTGGGCATACTCAGATGGAATGTCACAGGGCTCAGACCCCCCCCAGGACAAGCTCTTCTTTACAGAAGCGGCCAGAGGACCTGAGGTAACACAGCCAACTGGAAACAGAGCTGGGGCTGAGATCCAAGTCACCCTGACTCACAGAAAAGTGGTCACTCCTTCTCGCCACACAAGGCCACCTGGAAGGGGGCCGCTGCTCCAGAGAGCCTAACTCACCCCTACAAGTGACCCTGACTCATGCCTGCCTGGCACAACAGAGGCATTTGTGGTTCAGAATACCTGTAAGCTGCCTGGGCAGCTGGGTTCCCCACAGGAGTGGCCTGGAGAGTTCTGGATGTCAGAGAGCAAGCCCTAGAAGCCTAGGGGTCCAGGCTGCTGGGATGAAAGTCCCTGGGGGCAAGGACCACTAAGCAGGGAGGGTAGGGGCCCAGGACCCTGATGCCAGCAGCTGAGGAGTGAAGCCTTTCCCCGCTGAAGGGGCTGTGGGCAAACATAGCGGAGGGGTCCCGCTGCGCTTTGCCACCTTGTCAGCAAGGGAACAGGGAACCACGCTTCGCACAGCAGGCCAGTCCCCTAGGCCAGGGAGAGCTGAGATCATTCCGCAGGGAATCCCCGACGCTCCGTGGCCCCGGGGAGAGAGGGGTCACCGGATCTCTCTAAGACTGACACTTCCTCCGTCCTCCAGCTTCGTGCCTGTCCCCAGGCGGGACGCCCGCGTCCACACCCCCGCGCCCCCCCACCCCCACCCCCAGCAGGCAGACGAAGGCCGGGACTCAGGGGCGGGGAGGGTGAGGGAACCGGGGGGTAGGGGAGGCTTTCCTTCCAGACTCAGGAAGGAGAGGCTGCTAGGCTGTGCAGGGCGTATGTGTAAGTGTGTGTGTGTCTCCGTTTTCAGGTTTAGCCGTGTTTTCACTATAACCTGACTCCATCACGAACGGTTCGGACTCGTCAGAACTGAAGGGCACCTGTATTTCAAGACGGAGAAGCAGTACGCTGGGGACGTAAGGACTCGTGCCCACGGCTGAGTCGGAGCGCAGGGGCCAGTCACCCCGAAAAGATCCACTCCCGAGTCCCCCGGCCTTTCCACCCGCTGGGCTTGAACCCGCGGCGCGCGTGGACCTTGCGGTCCTGGACCCACGCCGGCGGCTCCGTGCAGGCGCGCCTCCCCAGTCGGCTCCGCGGGACCGAAGCGCGGGGAGTCTCCGTTCCCCCTCCGGGGGGTTATAGCGAACCGGGGAGCACTGGGGGGAAACTGTCTTTCGCTTCCCCGCCCGCCTGCTCGGATGGGCGCCCCAGGAACCCGCTCCGGGCCGGCATCCCTCCACTGTTCGCTGGTCGGCTCTCCCTCTGGGACCGCGCAGGGTGGAGGCGGCCCGGGGAGGACCGCCCGAGGGCGCGCAGGGGCGGGGTGCCTGGGGCGGGGTGAGGTCTGGGGGGCGGCGAGAGGAGGCGGGGACGAGCGGATGGAGGCGCACCCACGGATGGGGCCTGGAGTGGGGGCGGGGACGGAGGGGTCACGGGGAACGCGGGCGGGAGGGGAGGACCTGGTCTGGCCCGGGATTTGGGAAAGAGCACGCGGACCGGCTGCCTGGGGGACGCCGGGTGTGGGCAGGGCGCCCGGACGGCGGGGCAGAGGGGGCGCGGCCTGGGGGTAGGGGCGGGCCCGGCCATTGGCCCGGGCGGCCGGGGGAGGGCCGGGGAGGGGCGGCAGGCGCCGGGTGGGGGACCCGAACGCCCGGGCAGCAGTCACCGCGCCGTCAGAGCAGCGAGCGCTGAGCGGCCATGAGGGAGATCGTGCATATCCAGGCTGGCCAGTGCGGGAACCAGATCGGCACCAAGGTGAGTGGGCGCTCCCCCCCGCCAAGCCCTCGAGCCGGGGCCACGCGGGGCACGGGCAGCCGAGGGGGCGTCACGCGGACTCTACCCCGCTCCCCGTCCCCGAGGCCCCGGAGCGGCTCAAGCGCGCCTGGAATCTGGCGGCCGCTCCCCGCGCCCCGCCCGCCGGCCCGGCCTGGGGGACCTTAGCTGACCGTCTGTCCCCCGCCCTGCCCTTTGCTAGTTTTGGGAAGTGATCAGCGACGAACATGGCATCGACCCGGCCGGAGGCTACGTGGGTGACTCTGCGCTCCAACTGGAGAGAATCAACGTCTACTACAACGAGTCCTCGTGTGAGTGGCGCCATCCGCCATCCCCCCCCGAGACCCCGCCTTCCCCCCCAGACCCTGCCATCTCCCTCAGGACCTCGGCCACCCCCTTGGACCCCGCCATCCCCCTTGGACCCCGCCATCCCCCCGTCCATCCCTCTCTGGGACCCCGGCACCGCCCTGTGGGACCCTTGCCATCCCCTGCCCCCACCCGCGGGCCCCCCGGCGCGTGGGTGGTTCGCGCTGGAAAAATCCTCCCGGATGTAGCCCGGCGCCCGGCTCCTCCCTCGCTCCCCCTGGGGCGGGAAATCCGCCGTCGGTTGATTTCAAACAGGCTCTTGGCCTCTACTGGTCTGAGCTCTTGAACCTGACCTGTTAGTGCTGTGAAATCAGCTTAGTGGGGCATGTCCGGCTCTTTTTTTTTCCCCGGTTTTAAATTTCTTTCCTAATGAAGATTTTTGGCTAAAAATTTGAAAAACACTACCTCAAAAGATTGTTCTAGCCCTTTGCAGACCTCCAGAAAGACTTTACACCCACTGGAAGATGGACCTCCAGACGGACAGGGTCTTTGGCCGAGTTTAGTTAATCACTCCAGGCTGTGGTTTATCCAGGTTTAAGAATAGTACCAGCCCTGTCCTGGGGAGCTTCATAGGTATCCTGGTTACTTATGTACTTTATTTTTGTAACAATGTTTATTGTAAAAGTGATACATGACATTCACAGAACAAACACAAAAGGAAGATGTTGAAAGAACACCCAGGAAGTGACAGGTGCTGCCCCTCAATATACCCACCTGTGTCCCCAGCCTCAGAGATAATCACACTATCTTTAGAGTCACTGCTGGTCGTCCACAGGAGAGCTGGGAAGAGCAGGACATGTAAACCATGGGGTTTTATTCATTAAGCAGGTATGACAAAAGGTCTGGAAGAGCAGGGCGTGAGTGGTGAGATTTCTGGATGGCACTGAGAAACGGCCAGTATATATGGCACTTGCTGGTCACCCTCAGGCCACCCTCTCCTCAGCCTGGGTGTGTGAGTTGTAGGACAGTTCCCAGTGCAGTCCTTGTGACCCCACCCTCAAGGAACCTTTCTTGCCGGTTGGCACGAGCACATGCTCACTTGTCCATAAATGAGACAGTCCCCCAGGAAACAGCCGTGGACACACCTGAAACAGGTGCGCAGACCTGCTTGTGGGTTCACACGCATGTGAGGGAGAGAGGTGCAAAAGTGTCCTGGCAGCATGGCTGCTCACTGCAACAGGTATGGGTTATTTCTGCGGAACTAAAAAGTTGAACTGTACACGAAGGAGGACTGGGAAATTCAGGCGACAGGAAGTCCAGAGACCTCGCTTCTCATCCTGCTTTTTCCAGGAACTTCCTGTGCCCTGTGCTTGGGCTGGCTTCCTCCCCCCGACAAGTCCAGAGTGGATTGTGTTTTCTGAGGCTCCCCTCCCCCAGGGCTGAGACTCTGTGACCCTAAGAAAGCCTGCTTTGTACCTCGCAGGCAGCTGTGCTGGTGGGACTTGCTCTGGGGAAGTGTGTTGTCCCAGGAACCAGAGACTGACTCTCAAGGGTGGGCTCTGTTCTCTTCCAGCTCAGAAGTACGTGCCCAGGGCCGCCCTGGTGGACTTGGAGCCGGGCACCATGGACAGCGTGAGGTCTGGGCCTTTTGGGCAGCTCTTCCGGCCTGACAACTTCATCTTCGGTAGGTTCCGTCTTTCCTGCTTTCTTCTTCCTCTTTTTTATTTTCTAAACATCCAGCTAATTTGTGTGCAAGATTAAAAACATCACATGGCATAGAAAAGCTTAGAAGGGAAATCAACAGTCGCCAGCCTCATCACAAGGCAGCCTCTTGAAGGAAAGTAACCTTTGATTCTCTAAATGAGATGCTTGCTGCTAAGTCGCTTCAGTCGTGTCCGACTCTGTGTGACCCCATAGACGGCAGCCCACTAGGCTCTCCCATCCCTGGGATTCTCCAGGCAAGAACACTGGAGTGGGTTGCCATTTCCTTCTCCAGTGCATGAAAGTGAAAAGTGAAAGTGAAGTCGCTCAGTCATATCCGACTCTTAGCAACCCCATGGACTGCAGCCTATCAGGCTCCTTCATCCATGGGATTTTCCAGGCAAGAATACTGGAGTGGGGTGCCATCGCCTTCTCTGAATGAGATGCTTACTAGTAATAATTCTTGATTTCAAAACAGTTTAGACATTAACTTCTTTTTCCCGCTCATAAATTACTAGCATAAAAAGACGATAATAATTTGTGGTTCCTGTGTTGGTCGTCAGTGTGTTTATACCTGTGTTTCTTTTTCCATTGTCTATAGGCTGTTCTGCTTTCTTTCCAAAAGCTAGTTCCATATGAATTGTTTTATCAGGTTTGGGCAAATCTTCCTTTCCTATTTCTTCACCCAGAACATGATTATAGCACCTGTTCCTCTGCAGACTCCTAAAGAAAATTATATAAAATGAAATGAAGTGGCATTGTTAATGTGACCAGCGTCCATCACTTTGGAGCCATGGTTTTGGGGAGTCAAGGCAGAATCTTGGAAGATCTTATTAGTACATAAATTGATTCCCTTGGATTGGACTCAGGCTATGTGACCTGTTATAAAGGTGATTGAGCAAGGTACGTGCTCATGATGTATGAAAGACCTCGCGGTATCATCTGCTTCCCCATCACCATAGCAACCTGCACAAGCAGTGGAACAGGTGAAGCTTCTAGTAATTTGTTCAAGGGTTTTTGTCACCTTTGATATTTCAAATAGACCAGGACAAAAGGTTCTGGAGCCCCTTTTATTACGGCAAAAAAAATCTAAATTAACAGTACTTTTATAGTCCACAAGTGGGGACATTTACATTCTTTATCTTTTCCTAGACTAGACTTTTGGTAATTGTTCTCAAGCAGAGGTGCTTCTAGATCCTGCCACCAACATGGTCACCACTAGCTACGTGTGGCTATTTAAATGTAATTGAAGTTAAATAAAATCAGTCTGCTTCCTCAGTTGTACTCCACACATTTCCAGTGCTCAGTAGCCAAGTGTGGTAGGTGGCCACCACATTGGACAGGGCACAGCTCAAATACGTCTAGCTATGCCCTGTCCAATGTCACTGCAGAAAGTGCTCACAGCAGTGCTCACAGCCTTAAAAGATATCTACCAGATTAGGGGAATGAAGAGTACCTATACAAAATAGCTTCAAGAGTGGTTTTTAACAGTTGACACTATTTTTAACTAAGGAAATAACATGTTTGGCCATGAAGAACTGAGAGGACCAGCATGTCTGAACGCACTGTGTGTGCTGTTGGCTCAACAATTGTTTTTAAGTCATTATCCACTTAATAAAAGAGTCTGAGTTGCCTGGGGATTCACAGTAGGTGAAAACTATAGTTTTACCCCATTGCCTTCAGGGTGGGTGAATTTTTTAAAACGTGTTATTCCATATTCAGATATAGTTTGAAGTGATTTAAGAAAACACTGACTTGAAGTAACTATAATTTTAAAAGTGAAAGTTCTCTGCATTTGAGTTTATGCTTTAGAAAGCCACACCTTTTTCTTAACAAACTGCTGGTTGCATGGCAGCTATACCTGTTAGTGGAGAGAGTTTTGTGGGACAGAACAAAGCTCTAGGAAGGCGGACCTTAGGCTTCTCTGTACATATAACTTTCTCTCCCAGATTCAGGGCTGGAAGGGAGACAAAGAGCCTGGAGTCCCAAGACTTAACCCACACCCTGTGTGAGCTGGGGGTGAACCAGGGCTGGGCTCTGAGGCCTCCGGGATCACTGCAGCATCACTTCTACAATCTGGAGCTGCTGGTTAATGTCCCAACCTCTGATTGCAGAAGACGTTCAACTCCTGACCCCCAAATATTTAACTGGGAACGTCTGTTGCTATGAGACAGTGGCAAAATATTTTCAGAAGCCTCCAGCTTCCTCCTCTTGGTTGAAGGCAGAGAAAACTTCACATCTGATCACTCTGTAAACACCCAGGAGACCAAGGGACCGTGTAAGCTGGAGGCAGCAGAGGGTCCAGGCTGAGGGACTCCACTGACCATGGCTGTGTATCGCCTTGAGTCCCCACTGCCCCTCGGTCATTGTTTCCATGTGGTTTCAGTCCTTGTCCTCGGGGCAGCTCTGAAGGGGCATCAGTTCTACCCCAGCTCCAGGTGGGAAGCTGGCTTGTGTGCTGGCTTGCAGGGGGAGGTGGCGGAGTCTTGGGGGCCTAGGCAGGACATGACGGTACTCCAGCCTCATACAAGAAGGCACCCAGCCAGGTTTCAGTGTGGAGAGGCAATGTTTGTGAGCAAGAATGCAGTCACCTCCTGGGGGAGGCACCTCTGAGGGGTTGTGCTCCTTGTAGGAGGCAGGGCCACCTTCCAGAGTCTGTCCCTCGCAGCCCGGGCTCACTAGCCTTGGTGATGTCACTCTGCTCACAGTATTTAGGTGGTTCCCTCTTCTCTTCACCCTTGCAAACTGTCATCTGGTGAGTCTCGTCCACGTGTTATTCTACGCGTTCTGAGCCTACAAGGACCAACTGTAATCCATGTTGCTGACTTGCCCTCTGTGGAGGCCCGTCCCCCCCACACCCACAGCAGCTCTACTGTGTGTGGGGCCTTGCCCCAGGCTCCCATCATCACTGTGTTTCCAAGCTCTTGAGCTCTGTCAGCTTCATGGGAGGTGTTGAATCTCTGTAGGTTAGTGTGCATCTGCCTCGTGAGGAATACACTGCGTGTTTGTCACTTGCGTCCACTCCCGCATCCTTTGCCTGAGTCTTCCTAGAGGCTATCATCGTCCTTATGTATTTGTAGGACTTTAGATGTTTAATCACTAATAGCCAGTACCTCTTAAACTTACTGAAGAATCACAGCATTTTGGTGGTTCTTGTTTTACAGACTTGCACTTTGCACCACTGAACTTAGCTGTGGAAGATCCAAAGACGTTTGAGCTAAGACTCCTTCCGGGTCTGAGGCCGGCCCCCGGGGGTAACTGTAGGTTCCAGGGGTGTCCTGAGTGGGCCCCGCCCCCAAGTGCCCAGTGCCTGCCTTCTGCTGTGGTGCTGGAAGGGTCTCCATGGTCCGTCCCGCTGTGTCACCACCCCCAGCTCTGTTTCCCCCATCAGTGCGTGGGGGTGGGGGTGGGATGGTGGTGAATTGTTGCCACCAGCAGGTATAGACAGAAATCAGGGTAATGTCTTTGGTGTAAGGGGGAGAGGTGTGCACAGCGCAATGCCAGCAATGCCTTGACCCCTCGGGTCCTCTTGTTTTCTGAGCCCACCTGACATAACCAAATGCCCTGCTCCCTCATCCTTCAGCCATGGAACCACCGCAGTCTCTTTTGTTCCATATGTAGGGAAACTTTGATCAAGAAGCTGATGGATCTATTTTTTCATTTTTTATAATACATGATTCTTCTTTTCAAAACCAGATTTGAAATACCCACATACTAAAGAAATATACTGCTTGAAACAGCCTTTCTGGCTTCCTCTACAGCTGGGTTTTTCAGCTGCACCTCACACTGCCTTCTTACCAATGAACAGGAAACAGCAGTGCCTTATCTTTTTAACTTGTCATTAAATAGGTCTGTGCATCATTTACTTTTTTATTGCTTTTTGTAATGTACCTTACCATGTGCTCTAGAATTCAGTTCTTGATGGTTTCTCTAATGTCCCTTAAAATGCATATTAACATATTGATTTGAGTTGAAGACTAAAGCATGTTTTTCTGACAGAAAGTAGGTGCAATCTGTGCTTCCCAGGTGGTACTAGTAGTAAAGAATCCCCCTGCCAATGCAGGAGATGCAAGAGATGTTGGTTCAATCCCTGGGTGGGGAAGAATCCCTGGAGTTGAAAATGGCAACCCACTCCAGTATTCTTGCCTGGAAAATTCCATCGGCAGAGGAGCATGGCAGGCTACAGCCCATGGGGCTGCAGAGAATTGGATATGACTGAGCGAATGAGCACCCACACAGGTGCAATCTGGATTATCCACCTGGTAACAGGGCTGCCTTGCCAATTAGGCTACATCGCCAATAGTTTTCATTATCTGAATGAACTAAATCTGCAGCCTAAAGCACTGACAAAAATATATGTGAAACATTTCATTAAAAATCATACTGGCAACGTTGCGTTGGAATTAAGATTTCAAATTTTCCAACCTTTTGAAGTAATCAGACCACACGAAGAGCCTTTCAGTGAAAGAACATCAGATAAATCTTGGTGCAAAGCCTTTTGGAATCTTCCTGCTGCAGAAGGAAAGTTATTGATGCAAATCAGGTGTTTCTAATTCCGCTTTCCAGAAACTTGACTTTGGGGCTGAAAGGTGGTTAAAAATACTTTCTGATGGTGTAGATCAGTAATTTTTGGCATTTAACTCTGAAGATCAGATAATTGAATAAAATTGTTAGAATACAGTTAATTCTATTTACATGTTTATGCGAACAAGATTTCTCAATGTTTGTTGATACATATGTAAAAACAGAATAAGGAATAATATGGATGCCAAACCTTGTCTCAATCTGGCAATATTTGATGTTCACACTTGGATAAATGAGATAATGGAAAAAATATAGTTCCTGATGATGATGAACCAGGGGCCCCATTAACGAGGGAACATATTACTGTTTTGAAAAGGAAGTATTTGTATCTAGTTCAAAATTCAAGAGAGCCCAAAGGATAGGGGAAAGAAATTTGTTTTCTTAATTTATACTTTTTGTTCCCTTTGTCTTTTACTTTGCGGGAGAATTATCTTTTTAAGAGTAAGAATGGAATTACCAACTCAGAATGTGAGTACATCTTAAAATTGGCAGATTTCCCTGTCTGAAGTGGCCAGCCACCCTCCTGTGCTCCAGCAGTGCTGGGGGCCTGGGGCCCACCTCTCACTCTGTTATTTATTCACTTCATGACTTGTCTTGACGGCCCCTCATGGCAATCCCTGTAGCCCTGTTTGAATCACGTCTCCTCTCTTGCTTGACCCCAGGACAGACTGGCGCCGGCAACAACTGGGCCAAGGGCCACTACACAGAGGGCGCTGAGCTGGTGGACTCTGTCCTGGATGTGGTGCGGAAGGAGTGTGAGCACTGTGACTGCCTGCAGGGCTTCCAGCTGACCCACTCGCTGGGCGGTGGCACCGGGTCTGGGATGGGGACCCTCCTCATCAGCAAGATCCGCGAGGAGTACCCTGACCGCATCATGAACACCTTCAGCGTGATGCCCTCGCCCAAGGTGTCGGACACGGTAGTGGAGCCCTACAACGCCACCCTGTCCGTGCACCAGCTGGTGGAGAACACAGATGAGACCTACTGCATTGACAATGAAGCACTGTATGACATCTGCTTCCGCACCCTGAAACTGACCACCCCCACCTATGGGGACCTCAACCACTTGGTGTCAGCCACCATGAGTGGCGTAACCACCTCCCTGCGCTTCCCGGGCCAGCTCAACGCTGACCTGCGCAAGCTGGCCGTGAACATGGTGCCCTTCCCACGCCTGCACTTCTTCATGCCTGGCTTCGCCCCACTCACCGCCCGCGGCAGCCAGCAGTACCGGGCGCTGACTGTCCCCGAGCTCACCCAGCAGATGTTCGATGCCAAGAACATGATGGCCGCCTGTGACCCGCGCCACGGCCGCTACCTGACCGTGGCCGCCGTGTTCCGGGGCCCCATGTCCATGAAGGAGGTGGATGAGCAGATGCTGGCCATCCAGAACAAGAACAGCAGCTACTTCGTGGAGTGGATCCCCAACAATGTGAAGGTGGCCGTGTGTGACATCCCACCCCGGGGCCTGAAGATGTCGGCCACCTTCATTGGCAACAGCACAGCCATCCAGGAGCTATTCAAGCGCATCTCGGAGCAGTTCTCAGCCATGTTCCGGCGCAAGGCCTTCCTGCACTGGTTCACGGGCGAGGGGATGGACGAGATGGAGTTCACCGAGGCTGAGAGCAACATGAACGACCTGGTGTCTGAGTACCAGCAGTACCAGGACGCCACGGCCGATGAGGGCGAGGAAGCTTTTGAGGATGACGAGGAAGAGGTCAACGAGTAGAGGCGTGTCCTGCCTTGGACACTGAGGCTCAGAGGTCTTTTCTCCAAGCCTGGTGTGTCTCCTGGCCGCCCAGGGGAGTCCCGTCTGAGTGTAGGGACAGTCCCCTCACAGGGGCGGCGGACTGTCCTGTCCGTCATCTGGGATAGAGGGCGTCAGAAGAGCGGGAACTGGCATCCCTGCCCGAACATCGGACCAGAGAGGACACGAAAGAACTCATGGGCCATAAATAAAGGGCTAAATAAACAAACCTCACCGTCTCTTATGTGTTCACCTGTGTCTGGGAATTAGGGGCTAGAAACGGTGTGCTTTCATCCTGTGACCACACCCGGGGCTTCGAGGTGCCGTCTCTTAATGGACGTGCAGCGCTCAATGTAGAGACAGCCTGTACACAATTAACCTAAGTGCTCCCCTGTCTTTTAGACTCTGCTTTCCTGACAGTGCCCCACCTCCCAGGGAGCAGCCCACTCCACTCAGGGCAGGGCTTCCTTTCAGTCGGAGGCCCTCAGGCGGCCCTGAAGCTTACTGGTGGCCAGATGACTCCTTGGTAAGCAATGCACCCCAAAAAAAGACTGCGTCCTGGTTTCCAGCCAACACTTAGATCCCCACAGGATCTTTCATCTCCTGCACGTGGCCCTGGGCTAGTCCGCCCAGGCTCCCCTAACAGCTCCGCTGGCATTTGGAGGACACACAGAAAATGACCCTCAGGCTGCCTGCCGGGGACGCACAAGCTCGAGGTGGAGGCAGGTGGGGGGCTGGGCAGCGACTCGGAGTTGCTGTGGTTCTTCCTGGGGTTGCAGGCCAATGGGGAATTGGGAGGTGGCTAGGGCCAGAGGGAGGGGGAGTGGGCTTTAAATAAGGATCCCTCCCACCCCATGCTCACTAAGCACCCTCTGCCCTCTGAGGCTGTCTCTCCAGGGCAGCAGGCTCCCTTCCCAAAGTCTGGCTCCTACCCTGGTGGGCAGTGTCAATCCAACTGCTTCAGCCCAAGTGATGTATCATGGTGCATAGAAGCATTTGAAGCTAGTGCTGGACCCCTGCCCAGCCTCCCAACCTGCCGTGGGCCCCCAGGAACTGCTGAGCCACAGCCCACAGCGTTCCCATGCAGTTCTGTGTCCACCACACCTTGCACAAAGCACCCATGCAGTTCTGTGTCCACCACACCTTGCACAAAGCACTCCGTCAGACACACAGCATGACTTGACTCGAGGTAAGAACAGATCCCATTTTACAGAAACTTGAACTATTAATACTTTGTGAGACCACAGTGAATATCTTTCCCCATCCCTCTGCATTGCAAGGCCTGACGGAGCTTGGAGGAGACAGTGTCCTGAGCATGTGTTGGTGGCCAGGCCCTGACTCGCTCATAATCCGTACAATGCCGGGGAGAAGTAGTCCTTCCTGAAGGGCATCATGCATAGCCCAGATTCACACTTTGCACCACCTGGGAGCTCAGCCTTGACGGCACCCACTGGCCCCTCTACCCACAGGGCCCTCTCCTGGTCCACAGGCTCTGCTCAAGGAGCACCTCGTCATCCCTGAGAATAGGGCCTGTGGTCGGTACCTGCAGCCCTGGCTCCAGGATGCTGCTGGTGCTGCTCTGGTCTGGTGAGCCAGAGTCTTGGAGAACCATCCCAGGACAAGGGGGCTGCCTGGGCTACCCCATTGGTCCAGTACCCTCCAGGGATGCCCGAGTGCCTGAGGTCGGACAAGTAGCCCCGCAATGCATTCCCCTGCATTAAGAACACACAACCAAGTCAGGACAGCACGAAAGGAAGCTGCTAAGAATAAAAACATAAAAGATGTGGGTGGTCTCCTAAGTCCAGAGAAGGCACTGGAGACCGACGTCCTCCTGGGGCTCCGTCTGGTTCTGACCTGTTTGTGACCCTGCAGCCCTGATTTCTCTGGTGACGCAGCAGCACGTCACCCCTTCTAACAGCAAAAGTGACCTCAGGAAGACATAGGGCTCTCCAGCCCAGGGGCCACGCTCTCCACTGTTCAGCCCGCTGTCGTGGTCACATGTCTACTGGAGACGCACATGGGGGACCGAGGCTGGGTCGTGACTGGCTGAGTGAGTGTGTGCCCTGATGCCATCACACAGCTCACACCGAGTTCACCCTTCAGGGCGGACAGGTTGAGGCGTCACTGAGAGTCTCGTCGGAGTGGAAGAGAACCACCAGTCTGAGACTAAACGTGGATGTCGTTCAGTTCCTTTTCATTGTGTTGTCTGAAGGGATGTCTCCTAAGCAGCACCAGTGACCCTCGCGTGTTCAGAAGGAAAAACACAGCATTTACACTTTATTTGTGACATAAAGAAGCCGTATTTACACAATACATTCATATTTTTAAATATGTTACACAGCTCTCCTAGAAAACCACTCCATCACAGAACAGCAGCATGTACCTTGGGTTCCGTCTTTAAAATATTAAATCAAGTAGAAATACTCTTTAATTTCATAGCCCATCACAGAGGGAGACTCTGAGGGAGGTGGGAGTGAAGGGCGGGTGATGGTGAGCACACCCCCACGTGAGGGCACAGGAGACTGGAGGCTGGGGACGCACTCCGGCCCCTGTGACCTCCGAGGCCAAGGACGAAGCACCCCTTCCCGCCGTGCCCTTGGGGCGGCTCTGAGGGTGCAGCACCAGGAGCTACGCAGGGCCGGCGCCCTGGACCTGGCTGGTCACCTTCTCGCCCGCGGGCTCCTCCGAGCCCTCACGCTCCCTGTTCCAGTCCTTCAGGCCCTCAGGGAGCGAGGTGTCCTCGTCCAGGCTGCCGGTGCCTTCCACAAACTCCTCGTAGGTAGACTTCTCCGCAAATGGCCTGGGGCCCAGAAGTTCCACCATGTCGTTCTTATCTAACACTTCTTTTTCTAACAACAGCAGAGCAACCTGGAACATGAACACCTGCGATTAAATACAGCCACCCAGCGCCATCTCTCCAAGCTAACCTTTTATTTACAACCAACCCCCTTCCAAAACAGGGCTTCGAGAATGTCACTCTAACTTCCAATAAGAATATCTTATTAAAATAGATCTTCACCCTCACTAACTTTTAATAAGTATAAAAATTCTGGAAGGATATCCCCAGGAAGGGCAGGGTGGCATGCAATGTGGTGTGACTCTGTGCCCTGCTGGGGAGGTAAGGTGGGGAAGGAGCTCTGCACACATCGAGGAGAAACAACCCCGAGCAAGAGCAAGAAGTTGTGTCCCTGGGCCCCACCCACTTCCAAAGGAGGTAAGAGCTCCCTGTGGCTCTCAGAGCAGAAGGAGCTCTGGGGAGGCTGCAGGAAGAAGTGACAGTGGCAGGGGTCGGGACGAGGAAGGGACAGAAATGGGGAATTTTAAAGGGAGGCTGACAAAATAGAGACAAACACAAACATGTGTCTCGAAGCTCTGGTCTCTGTGTGGCTGAACTGTAAATGTGACAGGACACACGGCCACAGAAAAAGGGGGCCCACCGACTACAAGAGGGGAGATAAGCGATGGTGTCAGCAGGCAGGGAACAGCTCACATGAGAGCCTCTGTCACCAAGAAACGAAGCCAGTTAAACTGTAAATGGACCTCGTAGTAGACTTGGTTCCTCAGTTGACTCCTAACTTAGAAACTCACCACATGTGTAGTTTATGTTAAATGCTGTTTTTAAGGATTCCAAACAATAAAGCAATTTTCTTCTGTCTTTAAATTTTTTTTAAACTTTATTATGGATCATTTCAAATATGTACCAAAAACATATAGAAAAAAAGGATAACTAACCCCATGCAACCCCATGTAACCACTGTTTACAATCACTTTTGTTCCACCTGCTCCCTGGATTATTTTAGAGAAAATCCCAGATGTCCTGTTGTTTTATCTACATATGTTTGTCTCTAACTCTGTGAGACACAGACTCTTCAACTCTCAATGCTGAGGTCCCGGGTTCAGTCCCTGCTAGGCAACTAAGATCTCCTTTGCTCCAGAGGGGAAAAGCAATGGGGAACCCCATCAGGCCAGCAGGCCTGCACCTGGAAGCACCTGGCAAGGTGAGTGCAGATTCAGCTGTATGTCTGGTACTATAAGCAGACCTCATTAATCCCGCGTTCAAGTTTCCAGGAGCCAGGGGCCAAGATCACACCCGCCTCTGCTCCCCATCATCCCCACCAACAGAGCATCAGGATGGAGGGAGGAACCAGAATCAGCAGGCACAGGGGGAATGGCAGCATCTGCAAATCAGCCAACCAATCACCCTCAATGGCCTCTGCAAACCATGCAGAGGAGTGTTCCCACAGTCGGCACCTACCTTCTCCACGTCAGCTTTCTTCTCTGTGAGGAGGGCCACTGTCCTCTTGTAAGCATCATTGATAAGGATTCGTACTTCGTCATCTATGAGTCTAGCGGTGGCCTCGCTGTAAGGCTTTTCCAACACCATGTCCCCCTGACGTGGGAGGTCAAAGGAGATCTGCCCGACTTTCTCGTTCATGCCAAACTGAACAATCTGAAGAAGAAGGCGTGGCCATGGAGGGCATCCGTTTCTGCTCACAGGCTCATGGGTTTTATAAAATGTCAACAAGGTAACATGGACACTGAATGCACATACTTCATTGCAGAACTACTCTTCAACCCGGCAAAATGACATGGGAGCCTTGAGTCGGCCAAGTAGACCAGGTGTTCTGCATAGACGGGGCAGTGGGGACAAGACCAGAAATGGGCAGACAATATTTACAACCAAGACAGGCAGCAAACAGGTGGAGACAGACCCCAGCAGTCACAAGACGTGCATGAGATCACTCTGCACGAGGGGAGGCAAGGAGGAGCCAGAGCCTGTGACAGACGGAAGCCACGACTTCGGCCACCCAAAGGCTCCTCCTGAGTCACCTGGGCTGCTCCAGGAACCTGGGAGGGGTGCCTGCACTTTCCCTGAGTCCCTGGGGCCTGGCTGGGCTGTAAAGAGACCCCCATAGTAACCACACAGAGCCCCAACTTAAGAAGAAATGTCTGGAAGTAAAATCTAAACTGACTAGAAAATAGGAGGCGCGGGTAAGAGAGGGGAGCAGCAACAGCTCAGAAAGCAGGAAGCACATTTTTCAAAAGTTCATGGAAACAGCAGAAAAAGATACTCTAAAACCAGGAAACTAGAAACACTGTCTTAATCCACCTTCTTCCTAAAAGATCAGGAAAACAAACTTCATGAAGATAAGGAAAGCGGGATGCAGGGACATCCACAAACAGATGAAAACTGTGACCCAACTTCAGAAAAGACTAACAAAAATTAGGAATGTGAGGAAAATATGAAATAACAGAAGTCAAGAGTCGGGAAAACTTAGATGGATGCTAGAACACAGGAAAAAAAAAAATCACAGTTGAGTTCCCAGAGTCACTGACATTGAGCTCCAAGAGAGCACCCTGACTGTTTCTGGGAATGGAGGCAAATGGGGTGGGAGTGGGGTGACTGCTCCCAGCTTAGGTGGAGTCCACGTAGGGTCCTGCAGATTTGAAACTAGACTTACAACTCTGCAGACATGCTTCACACACTCTCAGTAAATCCAAAATACCAAGTGACCAAAATGTAAGTTTCTATTCCTAAGTTTTGATCACCTTACACTGAACCTCTGTGAAGGAGGAACCCTTGCCTGGTCAGCTCAGGCCAGTAGAGCCTTAGGACTGCTCCGGAGCCTGTGCAGCAGCAAGGAGGCAGCGCACTTGTCCTCTCACCTGGGCGTAGGCACTCTGGGTCACTTTGCGCAAGTCGTCCTGGGCACCAGTAGTGATCCTGCCAAAGAAGATCTCCTCGGACACACGGCCGCCCAGGGTCATGCACATGCGGTCCAGGAGCTGCTCCCGGGTGTAGAGGTACTGCTCCCGAGGCAGGTACTGAGCGTAGCCCAGCCCTTTGCCCCGTGGGATGATGGACACCTGACGAGGGAACAGCAGCACTGAGCACCCGGCCGCTGGAGCCGACAAACTCACTGGCGAGCAGAGTACCACAGCCGGGCAACCCCAGGGCCTCAGCCGGGCAGCTGGTCCAGGAGAGCACTTCCTCTTGGGATGACCTCACCCCAAGTGACTCCTACACAGTGCTTCTGTCTCTTATGAAACCCATCCGCGAATTCCCAGGCCTGACAGTAGGGCCACTGCCGAGCAGGATCCTCTGCCAACTCGACCCACCGGAGTGAATCCCTTCAGCTTCCAGACACTTTTCTTTCCAAACTTTGTAACTCGTCAATGCATGATACCTCCCCTCAGTGCCACTGTCAGATGTCCCCACTACGTCCCCCACAGCCACTCACCTTCAAGAGAGGGTCCGCGTGCTCCAGGTACCAACCGGCAACTGCGTGGCCTGCCTCGTGGTATGCCACTGTCTTCTTCTCCTCGGGCTGTAGGACCTGCGTTTTCTTCTCTAAGCCTGACACACAGAACAGAAAATAAAGCCTGTGCTTTAGTGACAACGATATCACCAGAGGCTCACACACCACCACTCAGGGCCTCACAAAGAACACACATCACAGGCCTTCCCAGTCTAACTGGTTTTACAACTGTTTATCCACCACCTATGTCTCGCTCAGGGCACATTAGACTCATGCGATGAAATTTTTGGAAAACAGGAAGGCTACAAGTGCTTTTTAAAAGAAAACAACTAGACTGCTATAATTGAGGGGAATACTTCTCCCTGACTACAGCCTGTCTCAGATCCATCCGACATGGAAGCCTCTGTGCAGACACTCCAAGGTGCCCGCGAGCTCCAGGCCTGGGTGGACATACTCCCTGGCTTCAGAATCACGCCATCAACCCTTGGATGTGCAGTCTACCAGCTGCCTTACCGCCAATCACTCGTTCAATTGCTTGTTCAAAGTGTTTCTGGTTTATGGAATCTGAAAGGTGTCTTGCGGCAATCAAAGCTGCTTCATTGCACACGTTGGCAACATCAGCTCCTGTGAAAGAACACAGCAGTTCTCCACCAGATACACCTGAGCTCACTGGCCACAGTTCTGAAGAGGGACCAGACCAGGTCCCCACCACCAGCAGGTTCCAGCGCCCAGGCCTGCCCAGCACAACTGGCCCCTCAATCACACTACAAGGACCAGGAGTGGACAGACACCCATGGGCAGTAATCTATCTCCACAGACCATATGATGAGAGCAAACTAAGACTGTGCTTTAAAATGCCCACCAATTAATGCTTAGTTCTCTGTAAAATAACTTCTGTAAGTGCCCACCAATTAATGCTTAGTTCTCTGTAAATTAACTTCTCAAAGTATATGGCAACACAAATAAGCCATAACACAATGTATGTGCTCAAAAAAATTTTTTAAGTAGCCAGGCCCCTGGAACTGAGGCACCTGTGCCCATGAATACACCCTTCTCAGGCTGCAGGTGGTCCCTCCTGCTTCATGTTGAGTCTGTAAGGATGGACAGAGGGAACGAGAAAGGAAGGGTCATGTCCTGTAGACAGAACTGAGGGTAGAGCTCACCCACCTGAAAACCCTGGGGTCAAGGATGCGAGCTTCCTCGCCAGCTTCTCCTTTTCCAGGGCGCTATCCAGCTTCAGAGGTCGGAGGTGAACTTTGAAAATAGAGGCTCTTCCCTTAATATCCGGCGGTCCTTGATAAATTATTTTTAAGGAAGAAAAATTCATAATCAAACAGCTGCAACCTCTCCTCGTGAGAACTGGCCTAAATCCAGGGCAAGAAAGCCATCTCACCAATGAAGATCTGCCTGTCAAAGCGGCCTGGCCTCATGAGAGCTGGGTCTAGGATATCCGGTCGGTTGGTGCCCGCCAAGATGACCACATTGGTTGTTGTGTTGAATCCTGGAGACAGACAAAGGCATCACTGCTGTTACATGCTGTGAGGAGGAAAATAACGTGTCCCTGTCAAGAATGTATGAGCACCAGATACACCATTGCTTTTTTCCCATTATCTAGTGGTTTTTAAAGTCATAAGTTTAAATGATTTTTCCTACTATTCATTTTGCCCTTAACATCATATCTAACACCTAAAGATTTAATGATCAACTACTTAAAGACAAATTACCAGCACAGGACTCTCATTGTAGACACAGGAAGAACAACTGGAAAGTACAGGATAGACACAGGTGATGGAGCACTCACCGTCCATCTCCACAAGCAGCTGGTTAAGCGTGTTCTCTTGCTCACTCTGCCCGCCGAAGTTGCCCCTGCCTCTCTTCCTTCCCACCGCGTCTATTTCATCGATGAAGAGGATGCAAGGGGCATTCTTCCGAGCAAGGGCGAATAAGTCACGGACCTGGATGAAAGCGCAAGCGCTGGGGTCACTTAACAAGTGAGTAGTATTATCCTAATAAAAACAGACACCAAGCTTCCTGCCCCCAGGAAGACCATCTGTGTACAGCACGGTACAGCACAGATGTTAAATGGTGCAAGCAGCAAGGAAGTCATGTGGCAAATGGTGTGAAACTGATGTAAGGTGAGCAAGTATTTCTAAAATCTCATCAATTATTGTTGTGTAAGAAGCACAAACACCAACAACCTGATGCTACATACCTCTGTCCTACTCAGAGGGAACAGAGTAGAGCTGTGGACTTTATAACACTCACTCACAGACCCAGCCATGCAGGCACACAGCAAAGGCGTTGACCCCTCAAGCCCACCCAGCCATTGCCCCAAGGTGGGCGGTACCCCACTGTGGCAGGGGTCCCGTGCCCTCTTTCCGACCTGCTGAGTTAACACAGCGAGAGGTGAGACTTACTCTAGCTGGGCCCACACCAACAAACATCTCCAAGAACTCAGACCCACTAACGGTGATGAAAGGGACGTTGGCTTCTCCAGCCGTGGCCTTAGCCAGCAGTGTCTTCCCAGTGCCTGGAGGACCGGTGAGAATTGCACCCTTCAGATAAAAAAAGGGAAAGTATACTGAACTATAATTTCAGAAAAATAAACTGCATATCCGTAAATTATTTCAAGGTATAATCTGTCTATAAATTTTAGTGACATATCCTAAATATTTCTTAAACATGTAAACAAAGATAAAATGCTTTTTAATAAAAAGAGAAAGGCAAAGATAATTAGAGACTACTTTGTTTTAAAAAACCTAGCAAGAATGTGAAATACTTCCCTTACTTTTTAAGATTTTTAGTGCTGCTTTTTAGACCTAATGTATATAAAGGGTGACTTAAGCTGGGAATCTAGCAATACTAAAAAACCACCTGAGGTTAACTTCAAATATTATACTTCCAGTTTATATTTTGCTTATTTTCTTTCCTTTAAAATTTCACAGATGAAGTAAATATCTAATAACCAATGATGAACTTAAAAAGAAAAATATGTTTGCTCAAACACTATAACTGCTTAAGTCATAGAGATGCTTGAGTATGATGTGAACACGTACCTAATTAAGTACAACAAATTATAAAACTAAAATGTAACCTTTCATCCATGAAGGCAGGACATGAAATCAAGGAAGGGATGATTCCCTTTAGAAGACTCCCTCACGTAACTTTATTAACGAGTTTTTTAGAACCTTAAAGATTTTCTCTTCATTACTTAATGCCTGAGCCTGGTCCTGGGAGCAGAGATGGGCAAGGCTGCCAGAGTCCGGCAGTAGGTGGTGGTGGAAGAGGGCAAGAGCAGGGAGGTCTGCACTCTATGGAGCCCCTCGCCTGGAATGTGAGTGCCAGACCAGGCAGACCGTCCACTCAAGCTGCTGGGGGAGGGACGGCAGGGCCAGAGCAGAGGCAGCCTGCCTGGGACTACAGTGCTAAGACAGAGCAGCCAAATCACACTGCGGGGAAAAAGCAGCACAACGAGGGGAGGGGACACACACCTTTGGGGGAAGAGATACACTATTTTCAAGGAGACACATTCACAAGGGACAGTCGACTGTAAAGACTCAAGAGTTAAACAGAGACTAGCAGGTTACAATAGAGGAAGGAGAGAAGAGCAGCTACTGTGGAAGTAATCAAACTTCAAAAAATTATAACCTCAGAGATCAAGAAACACTTCAAAGGATTTAGGGTTAATAAGCTGAAAACTGACTTCTGAATGTTCATTTACCTTTGGGATTTTTGCTCCCAGGTCTTGATACTGCTTTGGATTTTTTAGGAAATTCACAAATTCCATGATCTCCAGCTTGGCCTCCTCACAGCCGGCCACGTCTTTGAACTTCACATCAATCTCATCCTTGAGGACCTTGGCGGTGGTCTCTCCAACACTGAAGAGTCCGCCCATGCCCCGGCCTGTGCGGCCAATGCCAGCTGGGCCCCTCCGGATGGTGTAGAGCAGGAAGGCGATGATGAGCACTGTGGGCAGCATGCTCAAGAGGAAGGAGCTGCAGATACATGACAGCGAGAGCTCAAAGGGCACCCGCTCAGACTGCCCTGCCAGGGACCTGCCTCGGCAGAACATGCACACGCTCTACCTGGGCAGCCAGGTACCCCAACACCTCACCTGAGGCACAAGGAGAGTCTACATGCATCAGTGTCACTGAAGCAGATGCTCAGAAAGTAAGACCAAAGGAAGACCTGCTCCTAATGCGTACCCTCTGCACAGCTGTGTCACTCCCACTCAAGAACCACACAGGCTAGACCCATGACCTACTGTCACTACATATGAGTTTCAAAGAAATTCGTTGACTTAATAATTTTAATACAATTCTGGTATTAGCCTGGGTAGACATTCCAGTCCTCTTACTGGAATGGATCAACTATTTCTGAAGGGATGTCTTCTAAATATCTAATCTGTGCAAAGGCAGCGGTGGGGAGCTCCCCAGCACGGTGGGGTGGCTTGTGCAGGCTCACACAGGCCCGGGGGCAGAGTGCCCACCAACCCTCACCCACTCTGGGGAGTGGCTCAGAGATGATTTACAGTCTCTGCCTTCTATTTGTCTTAAGTTAATTTCCATGAAACTGTGGACATAGACGTATACTGGGTAACATAAAGCAATTTAGTTTAACTTAACCTACAAAATTTAGGTCAAAACCTGGTACATAGTTTAGGTAAAAAAATGAAACAAGAATAAAATAAGAATTAGCTTTCTAATTTTTCATCTATTACAAAACTGTAAAGGCTGCTACAGCAGGAAGCAAGAGCCATGAACAATTTACCTTTGGTTTACTTCTAGAGAAAAAACAATGCACAGACAGTAAAGGTTTAAAGAACACGCAATAAGACTCTGCGTAATGTTTCAGCACCAGCTTGCAACGTTAAAGAACTGTATGTTAACCTCAGGGACTGAGGGACACATCACTCCAAGTGTGAAACAACTTTGATAGCTGACAGGACCTACATACCTCAGGGAGATTGTAGGGCTACACAAACCATGACTCAAGAGAGTCCCCAGAGCTGAGTAAGACCATCAGCTCTGTTAACATGCTGTTTTACATGTAGAAGAAAATCAAGCTTTATTTCTACTTTCACTCCCAAACTCTTAATCAAGGTACGTGTTCTGCATTTAATGCAAATGGGTCACCGCCTTGAGATCCACCTGGGCGTTGGTGGGCGGAACTCAAAGGCCATACATTCCCAAGTAAAACCAAAGACAGGCAGCCCCTGAAATCAACAAGCCCTTCTTCAAGGCCCAGAGCTGGTCTTTCTAAAGACAAATAACCTCTAAGGGAAGAAGCAGCTCTGATCAAAGAGGAAGAAGCATTACTTAAAAAGCCTGGAAATTCTGTGAAATCTAAACATAAAGGACAGTTAAAAGGTGGGCATGCTGCTCTTAAACACAAAGGGGCTTTTTATGCTAAAATCCTACTCAAGGTCAGTGTATTGGACATGGACCCCACTCCACTGCTTAATCAAGATAAATATCAACATGCAAAAAACCAACCAGTCTCTAGCAAAAACTGTTAAGTTACTAATGGCTGCAAAGAACTCAGGCCAGATTGAGAGGCCTGATGAGAATACAAAGTGTGATGTGCTGCCCCCTGGTGACAGAATAGACCATCAGCCCTGGGCGCAAAGACAGCCTCCCAAGTCCACTGCCCAAGGCTCACCCGTCACTCTCGGCGATGTAGACCACAGGGACCCGGTTCTCCCCTTCTATGCCCAGTTCCTGCTGCAGAGTCTCCAGGTTCCGCTCAAAGGTGTCCACACTGCCAATGTTGAACCAGACGTACTGCTGTAAAGACAGGAAAGCGAAATGTCCTAATTTTGTTAGGGGAACGAAGAGGAAACAAAGGGTTTAACTTCCTAAGAATTTTTCAGAAATACTGCAAATTTACAAACTAAAAAACCCAACAATGAGATCACGATTAACGCAAGGCGGGTTTAACAACCAGTCTTTAACAACCAGAGTGACAAAGCTTTACTCAGTGAGAACCCTTGGCCAATAAGCATTTCTACAATTCCAGCACTCCTCTATGATCCTAACTCAGAAAAACAAAAACTCTACTTGAAAAGACAACCCTTTTCATAAACAAACAAGCGTCCTTTCCCCAGGACTTCTGAGCTGTCTGGTCCCACACCAGGGTGCAGCTGTGATGATACTCCTCAGTGTCAGGATGGGCTCCAGCCCTGGGTGAGCTGGAAGATTGCAGGGTGCCCAGGACTGGGGGTGGGCCTGGGGCTCTGGCCCAGAAGGGCTGGGAATCACCAGGAACCTCACCTGTTCCTCACCAATAATCCCCTCAACTCAACCTGGTGTCTCTGGAACAGAGCTCAAACTGGTTGGACAAGAAATATATTTTTAAATAGTAAGAACAGAAATAGAAATTAATATCACAAAACAGTTCGGAGAGATATGATCAGAACACTTCTTAAACTGATTTGACAAAAGCTGTCTCAAGACATAAGCAGTTCAGATTTTACCATTTCTTTCTTAACCAATTGTTCTCAGTCTTGAAAAATCATAGATACTGGAATACTGAAAACCAGGTTTTACTTCATTGGTTTACTTCATTGGTACAGCCAGTGTGATCACCAAACCCAAATCATTGACCCAATTCTTGCACATGTGATGGACACAAGGGTCACACTGTCACTTGTTAGTGTAGATCACAGCTGCTCTACTGCCCGGCTCTGACGTAGCCAGTGAGGGAACGCTGGCTTTTCAGTTTTAAATATAAGAACTGAATTGACAGCTAGTTCACATCACTTAATAACATCACTTACTCCATCAACAGGAGTTTTTCCTGGTGTAAAAGTCACTCGAACAAACCGCTTGTTGACAACTTCCAGTCTGTCTACCTGGAATTTTAAAGAAATATTCAAACATAAATTTACAGAAAGATTAGAGGCATTCTTCTAAGCTCATCTGAAATGCATATATTTCAGACACACGAAGAAAAATGATGAATAATGTAAAGACACCCTGTGTTTTCCCCTCCAGCTTGAGAAACAAAACATCACAAACCAGCTGAAGCCCCCAGTCATGCCCCATACCCAGGGGTGGCTGCCGTGTACTGGTGCTGGCCACCCCAAAGCACGGCCTGGTCCTGGGCCACGAAGACCTAACCCTAAACAGACATTCACTTCTGCCTGTTTTTAAACTTTACAAATGGTCTCATCTGGCATATGTTTTTCTACAACTTTTTCTTCTATCACTGTATTTGTAAGGCCTTTCCTCGCTGACATGTCAGTTCTTCACAGACCCCCATTTTATAAGCACACCCCAAGTTATTCATGCGTTCTGTTCAAAGACCTTCAGACTGTTCCCAATACTCCCACAACAACAACAATGCCACTGTGGACGCTGCTACGCATCATGCCTGGGACTGTCTCCCGGAACTCCCTGGGATGTGCGTCTGTGGTGAACACAGCTGGCTGGGCTGTAGGGCACAACTGCCCTCAGCCCTGCTGGACGCTGCACACTACTCTCCGACTCATGCTCCTGCCAAACGTTCTCTAAAATGCTCCCACTGCTCTATGTCCTCACTTGCTGTTACAAAACTTCCTAAATTTTGCCCCTCTGAGGTCTGAGATGGTTTGACCTGGTTTCCCTGGACCCTCCTACTCTATGGACTCTTTGGTCACTTGCACACCTCATCCTGAGGCCTCAGGCTGCTGGGAACTGAGCTCCTTCGGTGGGTGCCTGCTCCCTGCTGCCGTGAAATCTGCTCTGGCAGGGAGTCTGGAAGGTATCAGCCCAGGATACAAAGTGAGGGGGCCTGGGAGACCCCAGGAAGAGCCAGAACAGGGGCGCACTGTCTGGAAAGCACTGACTAGAGGACTCTTGTTCCCCATAAACCTGCTGTGTCAACAGCAGACCAACTGCAGAGAGCCACCGGGTCAGGAGAAGACATGACAACAGAGAACCCTCCCTGGGGCCTGTCCCCACATTCAGAGGACAGAAATCACTGCTCAGAGTGCAGGCTCTCCACGACATCTGGGAATTACAAACCTGAGAGCCTCACTTTCATGAGCGAGACACCTGCTTCAAAATCTGAAAGACTGTTTCCATTCTGTCTGTCCTCACCTTACTGGACAATCTTTAAAAATAATTTTAGATTCTTTATATTTTTAAAGTATTAATATCCTTATTTTATTCATTTCATGGATTAAAAAAAAAATCACTAATGGGAGGTTAAGTCATTTCCCCGAGGCTCAGAGTTGGCCAAATCCTGCTTCTCTTACTATCACTTTGTTTCCTCACTTCTAAGATGGACATTTTCCATATTTTAACCTCTCAGACACGGAATGTACGTGACAGCTGACAAGATGTCAAAGTGTCATTGGCAGTCTACTTAATCTATGTAATGTGTAAAATAACATGTCTTATAGCCCACTGCATCTTAAATGAGCCGAAACAGGGTCTAACTGGCAAAGACCCAGCCCAGAGGCAAAGCTCCTGCCTGGGGCCTCACTCAGAGCCCGTCTGCTCTTGCAGTAAAACCTGATTCACTTATTCACCCACTTCCAGGAGTGCAGGAGGTCACAGCGGTGATGCCGTGCTGGAACCCAGAGGGGCTGGCCAGGGAGGGAAGAGAGGCAGCTGATGGCAGGAGGGAGAGGACCGAGTAGACTGGGCGCCAGAACTAGGATCTCCAAGGCAAGCGATACAGGGGGTTCGTGGTCAGTCTGGAAACTGCTGGGTCAGAACTCACAGGTTCCTTGGCTGCTATACTTTCCAGCATTAGAAACATACAATACGGGACTTGATGACGAACAAGCCTGGCAATGTGCTGGCTGTTTATCACTTTATTGGCCTAAGCTGAACTCACCCTTTGATCCCTGCTGCCTGTGGCCCACACGATACTTACGACTCCCTTGGAAAGATAGTTGTTGGCAAAGTCCTTCCACGTGATTTCTCTCCCGGAGCTCTTGAACAGGAAGTAAAACAGGAATCCTCCCCAAAATAGGGCGGTCCAGAGAAAGTACATCCTGAATTCCTTGTCATCCCATGGGATGTCACCCTGAGTGAGGAAGCAGACCAGTGAGACAAAACAATGCAGTCTCTGCTGTGCAGGGTGTGAACCGTTTCAGGGCCGTGAGCACCACTCAGCCTTTCCCGGGGTGGGCAGGGGCCAGAGCCACGAACCGAACCTTCTGGAACCTGGACCACCAGTGAGAATCATCTTTCTTGCCGCCTCGTTTTCCACCACCACCAACTCCTCCTCCAGAAGGACGCGGGGCACCAGCTGGCCTGGGTTCTGTTCACAGACAGAGAGTGTCCATAGCAGCATCTGAATCTCTCAGCAATGTTTCCATTAATGTCGTTTAATGAACTCATTGCAAAATGCATTGTGGCAATTGATCAGTTACTAAACATAGTGCTGTGAGGAAGCCTGAGACTAAGATAGAGGGGGGAGCCCCAGGGACACTCCAGGCACTTCACACACAGGGCGCTCAGAACTGACTTCAGCTAAGATGTTCCTTGTTCAGTGACAACTATCAGCAACATCATAAACCAGGGGAAAACAGTAAGTTTAAATATAATCTTTTGAAACAGTACCTTTTTTTTCTCCCATAACTTCTTTAGGTTCACTAGTTTTTTTTCCATTTTTTCCATTGGGGAAGTATTTTTCAAATCCTGTTAGAAAAGGAAAAAAAATTATCTTCAAACTAAAATTCATCAAGTTTTGTGTACGTATGTTCTTTGTTTTTAAAACAGCTGATTCATGAAAAAGAATAAGCCAGACGTATAGCACTGCTTGTGCAGGAGTAAATCACAGTCTAGATGGTACAGCCACAACCCTGAGGGGTCCGAGAAGTCCTGCTGGCCTGCCCAGGTCATTACTGCCAAAGGTGCCACATCTGAAGGTGACATAATGTCATGGCTTTGATCACATGACAGGGAGGAGGTGGGGTGGTTAGGAATCAACTGAAACCACACCTCTGCACCTGCCCTTCTGAGGACGGCCAAGAGTGAGTCTGTGTAAGAATGTCCCTTGTCACAGTCACATGTGAGTGCTTACCTTTTGGAGGCCGAGAACAGAGTCTCTGATAAGCAGCAATCACATCTGTCAGAAGGGAATTCCTGCTGGTTTTCGCCTGAGTCGTGGCATATTGATAAAGCTGCAACATAACAGAGAGAAGCTTGATGAAGGTCACATCAAGGTGAGTCTAAAGCGAGCTTCATTTTACCCTTCAAACAGGTGATTACGGACTAGCACAGAACAGCCCCCCTTGAAGGGAGCATGAGGTTGTCCGGTCCTGGGCTGCTCCAGTCCAGTGAGAACTAGGAGACACGCACCTCACCCAGAAGATGAGAGCATCTCCAACCTAGGCAGCTAATTAAGAGCTGCAGCCCAAGTACAATTCCCTACCAACACATTGGCTCAGGCATTGTTTCCTTGATGTGTAGCATTCAAAAAGAAAACTGCCATGAACACCTGCCACCCCACCTGCAGGGTCTATCATACTGCAAGGTCATTTATCCGACATTACAGAACTATGCTTTTTGTGTGCACAATACTAACTTTTGGTTCGGTTCGGTTCAGTCGCTCAGTCGTGTCCAACTCTTTGCGACCTCATGAATTGCAGCACGCCAGGCCTCCCTGTCCATCACCAACTCCCGGAGTTCACTCAAACTCACGTCCATCGAGTCACAGACAAGGAAGCCATAGTCCAATGTCTGATAATCCTTATATTAGCAGCATTTGCTGAAGCTTTTTGATACACTGTCATCCTGCTAAGTCCCTGTACAGATACATCTCTGCTTTAAGTAACATATTTGCTAAAAACTGTAAATGCTGCCTAGGTAGGAGTGAGTGAAAGTCGCTCAGTCATGTCTGACTCTTTGCAACTCCATAGGCTGTCCATGGAATTCTCCAGGCCAGAATATTGGAGTGGGTAGCCTTTCCCTTCTCCAGGGGATCTCCCCAACCCAGGGATCAAACCCAGGTCTCCTGCACTGCATGCGGATTCTTTACCAGCTGAGCCACAAGGGAAGCCCTGTCTAGGTTTATTACAGTATAATGTAAACAAATTGAACAAGCTCCTTATTAAATGTTTAGGTGTAAAGACATTGAAGGGGATATAGCTGAATCTGACAGTTAAGTTCAAGTGATCCTATCCTTTGGCAAACTGAAAAGTTCACACCACCATTTTTTTTTAGAGGCCAAGCTTTTACATACAGGTGAGAGTGTTTAAAGTGAAGCTTATCTGCATTAGACCCATCCTCATTTGCCTCCTTTATGGTCTCATGAGAAAAATAAAATATCACAAAACCATACAAAATCACTTCACACCCGATAGTGTGGCTATAATAAAAAAAAAAAGAGAGAGAGAGACAATATCAAGTGCCTGTGAGGATCGGCAGAAATTGGAGCCCTCATGCACTGCTTAGGGGATGGGTACAGCCGCTTTGGAAAAGTTTGGCATTCTCCAAAATGTTAAATGAAGAGTTAAGTTGCCACATGATCCAGCAAATTCACTCCTATTCAAGGAAATGAAAATATGTCCATTCAAAATCTTGAATGTTTATAGTATCATTTGGCATAATAGCCCCCAGATGGAAACAACCCAATGTCCATCAACTGATGATGAACAGAGGAAATGTGGTATATGCACACAACGGAATTTTATTCAGCCATAAAAAAGGAATGAAGTAGATAGATGGTACCATCAAATCTTGAAAACATTATGCTAAGTTAAAAAACCCAGACACAAAAGATCACATATTACATGATTCCATATTTATGAAACATCTGAAACAGGCCAATAATAGAGGCTACAGGTCAGCAGTTGCCTGGGCTGGAGGAATAGTTGGGGAGAAACAGGGAGTGACCACTAACAGTCATAGGGCTTCTTCTAAATGTTCTGGCAACAGATAGTGAGTGATGGTTGCACCGCCTTGTGAATATACGAGAAGCCACAGAACAGTACCCTTTAAAACGGTGGATTTTATGATATCTGAATTAGAAAATGTCAATTAAAAAAGAATGAGCTGACTTAACTCCAACACACAATTACTTGCAAAGTAGGACAGAAACACTGACACTGTTCTTGGTTGACAGCAATGCTGGTCTGAGAGAACCTGGAGCTTCTGTTGTGTTGGGCCCTCCCTGATGGCTGAGAATACTTGGCCTAAGAAATAACCATTGATAATGGATAAGAGTGTGTTGTATGTGAATAAATATTTCTCAATGCCAAATCCATTAAGGGTATGGATTGAAATGACCTGATATCCACGCTGGACAGGCCAACAAGTCAGAGCTTCTGCTCCAGGCCTGGTACTGCCAAGCAGCGGGGAGTCCACCAGGGGACCAGAAGCAGTGCTGCCCAGAAGAAACTCAGAAAAGACAGAAAGGTACCATACATGCAACAATACAAACCCTTCAGTATGAAGGTGGAGAGGTGGCACAGAGAAGGAAGGGGTCACGTGTAAGGGAGCCAGGGATGTCACAGGGAAGTGACACCTAGCCTGGGACTTGAAGGACCCAGAGTTCATCAGGCAAATGGTGTTAGAACTTTCAATTTTGGTAAAGCTGGAAATCTGATTTTTTGCATGATGCTCTTCAATACATCTGACGATACTGAGGGCCTGAAAGTCACACATCTACAATGGGAGAAGATCAGTGCCCCAGGATACTACTGTGAGAATCAAAAGTAATAAGACATGGAAAAGTACTTTGAAAACTGTGTGGCAATACTCACATTTAAATTACTTCCAATTATTCTGAAAGCCATTTAAGAGTAAGCAGCTTTCAGAATATTACTATGATCATACTAAGCAAGTCTTTGTGTGACAATGAAGTACAGAACTGGGTACACAGTATAAAAAAATATTATTAGTTTGCCAAATAATAAGCCCCCTTTAGGATCTTTTCAAATTGTGTTGAGCAGGAATACCTCTAGCAATAACCTCTGACTGCATTTAATGATAAGATTATTTTCCACAAAAGAATCATCGATGAATTTTTTTTCTCTAATCTAAGCCCATTCAAATAGTACATATGAAAGACATGAATTTGCAAAACTTAAGTATAGAGCACCTCACTTAGAAAATTAGGTTTTATGTTTGATGAAGTATTTTTCAGTTGTGAAACATCAGTTTTAATCATTTGAGGATTATACCTGAGAACACACACAGAAATCTTTTCCCCAGAACCTCATTATGAGAACACTTTTAACAGATGCACAAATCTAGAGGAAAATCCAGAGTAATGCTCCAGCGTCCCCACCCAGATCTTCAGGGCAGGACCAGGGAATGTGTGTCACGCACTTTCACAAGCAGACTTCCTCACACCTCGGCATTCGAGTTTCACTCCCAAGCAAGGCCTCTTAGAGGAGTCCTGACAAAAACCCGGCAAATTCACAGGGCAGATCCCTACCTGCCTGTTACAGGTCTGAGTCCAGTACTCACAAGAGGCCAAGAGAGGGAGGGATTCGAGCAAGTAAGACAAGGAAACGGATGCAATGCAGAAACCGGAAAAAAGGCCTCGTGCAGGGCCATTCCGAGCAGGAGAGACGAAGACCGACAGCCGGGTAGGAAAGGGGGCTCCGAGGAACACGTCAGGAACGCCCTCTCCGTGGAGATCTGAGAACACCTCCTGGGCTGACCCTCGGGCTCGCCCACCACCGCCGGGGCTTTGTGCGGGCTCCATCTGCGCTGGGAGGGTCCGCCATGGGTACAGCCAACTTCGGCTCCGGGATCCCGGCCCTGACAGAGGAGCGCCCCTCGGGGGTTGGGGTGGGGGACACCGTTAACGACTCCATCTACTAGTGCCGTGTCTACCGGGAGACGACAGCCCCACCCCTGAGCCCGTGCCGCCGGCTCCCACCCAGGGCTCTCCGCTCCGCAGGCCTCCCGGGCGCAGGGTAGCCCCGCCCCCCCAAGAACCGTCTCCACGCTCCCCGGGGACCCACATCGAGAGCAGGGCCCGTGACCTTGACGCCCGGTGACGGGCCGGAAGCGGGCCGGGGGTGCCGGACTCACCGTCCGCAGGTAGAGCCGTTCGGTGGAGCCCGCGCGGCCGCCATGCACGAGCATCGGGGGCATCCCGCGGGGCCGGCAGGCGCCCCGGCCCCACAGCAGCAAGCAGCGGTGCGCCATGGCCGCCGGCGCGCCGCTCAGGCCGGGAGCGGACGCGGGGGCGGCACCGGACGGCCAAGAGGACCAGGAGCGGAGGCCACGGGACGGCCCGCCCGCGACCCCACGCTCCTCTGCGTCTTCTCACGCCTCGCCCCGCCCCAGCGCGCTGACGTCAGCCGCACAGCGGCGTGCCCTCGGCCCCGGCCCCGCCTCCGGAGCGTCTCCAGTCAGGACCGGAGGCGGGGCTGAGGGGTACACGTTATCAGGAGGGGGCGGGGCCGGGTCGGGGGCGCGCCGAGGCGCTGCACCTGTTGGTGCGCCCAGCCTACGCTGCTGAGGCCCCGTGGAGTGGACCTTTCCCTCAGGCAGAGGCTATCTTCGACCCTTCGGACGCCTCTCTCGGTAGGTCCCTCGTCACATACTTTTTCTTGAGCGTCTGTTCTGCGGGGCCTTGTCAGTGGCGGTGCCGTCAGATACCCGGCCGACAGCAGGTGAAGCGGCGCGGCCGTCAGGCTCCCCCAGTGAGGGGAACTTGTGCGCCCGGGCGAGGTAGGCCCATGGGGCCTGAGGGGAAGAAACGAGGGAAGAGGCGTGAGAGACTGTGGCGGGTCAAGTCGTGAGGGCCCTGCTTCGGGGAGCGGGGACGCGGGCGCGTTCTTTCCCGGATGGAAAGGCCAGTCTCCATGCGAGTTGCGAGGGGCCTCTCGGGATTCCTCTCCAGTCGGTGCCGGGGCCTAAGACCTCGTTTGGAGTCGAGGCCGGAACCTGAGGATTCCTCTCCAGTGCTGACATGGATCTTGGGGTACTTCTGGAGTCTCCACAGGGGAGTCAGTCCTCGTCTCGAGTGGGGACATGCACGTCCGCTTTCCTCCCGAGCTGTAGCAGCAGTGTCAGGCTTCCCGTCGCGTTGATACAGGGATCTGTGGCTTTCCCACGAGGCTTTCCCACAGGGCTGTCACACGTGCCACCGTGGTGTGAGTCGATACTCGGCGTGAAAGTCGAGGCAGTGCAGGGAAATCAGGTTCCTCTGGAGTGGACTGAGACATTTGGGGGACTTTTGGAATGGTGGCACGACCCCTTGAGTTCCTCTCGACTTTCTTGTTGAGAGCGCCTCCTCTTGAGATGCGTCGGGAGCACCGGGAATCCTTTCCCGATGAAGCAGGGAATGGAACCCTCATCTCGAGCTACGAGGCGGAAACGGGGCTCCTCTTGATGTTGGCGGGACGCTCGGTGTTCCTCTCGAGTGGAGACGGGTATGTCAGGGAACTTCTTGAGTTGCAGCAAGGGTGTGAAGGACCCTTTCGAAGCTAAATTCAGGCTTGAGTCTCGCCGCCTGGCCGCGGCCCCGGAGGCTGGGTCGTTTCTTCACGGAGAGAATTCAGAGGCTGCGGGGCGGGGGCAGGGTGGCCGTCCCAAGTTTCTCCCCGCGAGTCGGTAACGTGGACGGGACGGCGGGGAAAAGGGGTAGCTAACGGACGGGACTCGGGGAACTCCTCTGGATCTTCATGTCGCCGCCTCGTCAGGGGGCAGCGAGTTTTGTTCGTCGTTTGGTCTTTCGGGTCTGTCTTAGTGGCCGGCGCAGGACGGACAGTGCCCGGATGCTGTGGTGATTCTGTTGTAACGAGGGCTTAACTAGCAGAAGGTTACTTTCCCACATGGAGGTTCCCGCCCTTGTCTGTCTCCTCAAGGACCCCGTGGTCACAGGATGTAGGGTCTCCTGTCACATGGCCCGCAGCCTCTTCTCTGCTCATTCTGCCTGCTCTAACATTGATTGCCCCCTTCAAGGAGTCTGGACCCTTAGAATCTCTTAAGGGTCGAAGGTCCACCTTCTGAAGCTGCTTCAAGGCGAGTCGGGGCTTGTCCAGACCACCTTGGTGTCAGAGGTAGGAGTCTCCGGGACACGGATGGAGGGCAGGGAGTAGGAGGCTGCAGCTCAGTCCAGGTGATGTTGGTTGTCTCCATCTTCATGTGGACCAGGTTGAAATCCCTGGCATACCGTCACCTGCAGGTGAAACTTGTAATCTGGAAAAAACAAACTTAACAAGCAGGTTTAGAAGGCAGGGGCCAAAATTCAGCAAAAGTACTGTTGGGAACAGAGGTTCAAATAGAGGTAGGAACCAGGAGTATGTATTAACAGTACCCCTCTGACTGGTCCATATGGAGTCTGCGCTGTGGTTACCCTTTCCAAAATTGTGTAGCTGTTGAGCCTGCTTTATATACCTTTTGGATCTCTTCTTCCACCTGGCCAGTGGTGATGATGTAGGTGCAACGTGGTTTTATGGTTTGTTGCGAATACCCCTCCCTGCTCTGATAGGAGATAGCCCAAGGCCAGTCTTCTACGTTGGCTAGGGATTAAGGAAGATCCAACCAGTCCATCCTAAAGGAAATCAGTCTTGAATATTCATTGAAAGGACTGATGCTGAAGCTCAAACTCCAATACTTTGGCCACCTGATGCAAAGAGTTGACTCATTTGAAAAGGCCCTGATGCTGGGAAAGACTAAAGGCGGGAGAAGGGGACGACAGAGGATGAGATGGTTGGATGGCATCACCAACTCGACAGACATGAGTTTGGGTAAACTCCGGGCATTGGTGATGGACAGGGAGGCCTAGCGTGCTGCAGTCCATGAGGTCACAAAGAGTCAGACATGACTGAGCAACTGAACTGAACCGAAGGGCGGTTGAGAGTCTGGAGAGTACATTCCTCGTGCTCCTGGTTGGAGTAGATAGAGTAATTGCCTACTTATGAAGCCTTGTCTTGTGGCATGCAAAATCTCCCTGTGGGGCCACTAGCCGAACAGCAGTTACACTGCCTGCCAAGAGAGGCCAGCCGCACACTTGAGCCAGGGGCAGGTAATGGAGACATTATATACCGGTGTCCCCCCAAGGGCTAAAAAGGCAAATGTGCAGGATCCCATGGTTAATCATCTGTGTATGCATTGGTAGCCGCAGCTCAGAGGGGACTCACATGAATGGGACCCTGCAGCCTTCCTTTTGGGTTTCTGAGGTTAGGGTAAAACTAACCTGTCTTGGAGCACGTAGCCACATCTGGGTTCTGTTTACCTGAAGAAGCTGGCTCTGCCAGGTGAGGGTGGAATCTGCTGAGTATGTGCAGCTGGGGCCTTGATTTGCCTTGGATCCCCACCTCAAGCAACTGGGTCTTATCTGGGGGAAAGAGATTCCTATTCAAGCAAGGCAGTTATGTTACATTCTGTGAATGAAGGAGGTAGAGTGCCCCCTTTCCAGTTTCAAAAATGAGGGTAGGTTGTGTACTACCAGGATCCCAGATGCATACAATGGGTGCAATTCTGGTCCTATCTATCTCTGTTGAGATCACTTTAGGTGTCCCTCTTTTGCATTTGTATCTTTGAACAGACCTTCAACATATGGGTCATGTCCTATCCCTAAAGATGACTACCAGATCTTGAAGTCTTCAAAGTTTGATCCCTATGGGTTTTCAGAAAAGGCTGGGTACTTTTCCAGTCAAGTTAATGCAGAGATAACTGAGGACAGGTTAAAGCATGTCTAGTTGACCATGGAGAGAAGCCCTTTTATGGGTGGTTCCCAAAACTAGTCAGACTGATTGAGGATATAGAAAGAAGTGTTGGCTGAGGCTGAGTAGAAGATGGGTCACCCCAGGGCCTCATGAGGGTTGTTGTGGCAGATACAACAGTTAGTAAGATTTTCATTTTTTTCCTATGGTGAAGGATATTTGTACTACGGAGTTGCTCTTCCATCCCCCTTGTGTGGATACCCATAGAAGGGAGAGAAATATTAGGGTGAATAATGGTTTCGGGGTGGCAGCCGTGAGCTTCCAGTGAATAGTCTTTAACTTGACTTGAAATAAGTAAGAGAATAATAGCAAAAATGACAACTAGGAGTCCAACTCACCAACTCATTTTACTTACCTGCCAACAATGTCTGTCCTTTAAGTATATATATTCAACTTGTTGATTTGTACTTTTTAAAAAACTTTATATATTTATTTATGGCTTCTCTGGGTCTTTGTTGCTTTGCCTGGACCTTTTTAAAGTTGTGTTGAATGGGGCCTATTCTTTGTTACAGTGCGTGGGCTTCTCATTGCAGTGGCTTCTCTTGTTGTGGAACACAGGCTCTAGGCATGCGCACTTCAGTAGTTGTGGATTGCAGGCTCTACAGTGTGGGCTCAGTAGTTGTACCACACGGACATAATTGCTCCACAACTTGTGGAATCTTCCTTTACCATGTCTCATGCATTGACAGGAGGATTCTTATCAACTGTGCCACCAAGGAAGTCCCTACTTGTTGATTTTTAAATAGGAACCTCAGGCCTTCAGTGGGCTCACAGGTCCACTTGGGGGTGTCTTCCTTTTCATAGCCAGAGTCCTGTGTGGACTCAAGAGGAACCGGCTTGATTTGGAACAGGTGAGCGCACTTGTTGATCCCGTGTAATTTTACTGCCATAGCGGTGCTGAGAGTGTTCCCAGGTGGTACTAGTGGTAAAGAACCCACCTGCCAATGTAGGAGACATAAGAGACTCAGGTTCAATCTCTGAACTGAGGAGATCCCTTGGAGGAGGGGATGGCAACCCACTCCAGTATTCTTGCCTGAAGAATCCCCATGGACAGAGGAGCATGGTGGGCTACAGTCCATAGGGTTGCATAGAGTTGGACATGACTGAAGTGATTTAGCATGCACACATATAGAGGTGCTGAGAAGGACTTAGTAAGGGCCCTTCCACTTGGGCAGTAATTGATCAGAGGGAGACCCTTTTCTCCATGTTTTTAGGAGGACAAAATCACCCAGCTAAACCTGAAGGGAGTCAGTTTTTTTGACTGGGGGCCAGAAAAACCTGATTTCCGTATTCTGAAATTGCCTTTGGGGCTGTATTGTTCAGTCATTCAGTTGCGTCTTTGTGACCCCATGGACTGCAGCATGTCAGGCTTCCCTGTCCTTTACTATCTCCTAGAGTTTGCTCAAATTCATGTCATGGAGTCTGTGATGCCATCCAACCATCTCATCCTCTGTCATCCCCTTCTCCTCCCGCCCTCAATCCTTCCAGTATCATAGTCTTTTCCAATGAGTTGGCTCTTTGCATCAGGTGGCCAGAATATTAGAGCTTCAGCTTCAGAGTCAGTCCTTCTGGTGAATATTCAGGGTTGATTCCTGTAGGATTGACTGGTTGATGATCTTGTTGTCCAAGGGACTCTCAAGAGTCTTCTCCAGCACTACGGTTCAAAAGCATCAATCTTTGGCATTCAGCCATCTTTATAGTCCAACTCTCACATCCCTTCATGACTGCTGGGAAAACCGTAGCTTTGACTAGACGAACCTTTGCCAGCTCAGTAATGTCTCTGCTTTTTAATATGCTGTCTAAGTTTTTCATAGCATTTCTTCCAAGGAGTAAGCGTCTTTTAATTTCATGGCTGCAGTCACCATCTGCAGTAATTTTGGAGCCCAAGAAAATAAAGTCTGCCTCTGTTTCCACTGATTCCCCATCTATTTGCTATGAAGTGATGGGACTGGATGCCATGATCTTTGTTTTTTGAATGTCGAGTTTTGAGCCAGCTTTTTCACTCTCCTCTTTCCTTTCATCAAGAGGCTCTTTAGTTCCTCTTCACTTTCTGCCATAAGGGTGGTGTCATCTGCGTATCTGAGGTTATTGATATATCTTGCTACAATCTTGATTCCAGCTTGTGCTTCATCCAGTCTGGCATTTTGCATGGTATACTTTGCATATAAGTTAAACAAGCAGGGTGACAGTATACAGTGTTGACATACTCCATTCCCAATTTGAAACCAGTCTGTTGTTCCATGTCCAGGTCTAACTGTTGTTTCTTGACCTACATACAGATTTCTCATGAGGCAGGTAAAGTAGTCTGGTATTCCCATCTCTTTAAAAATTTCCCACAGTTTGTTGTGATCCACACAGTCATAGCCTCTGGCGTAGTCAATAAAGCAGAAGTAGATGTTTTTTCTGGGATTTTCTGGCTTTTTCTATGATCCAACTGATGTCGGCAATTTGCTCTCTGGTTCTTTTGCCTTTTCTAAATCCAGCTTGAACATCTGGAAATTCTCAGTTCATGTACTGTTGAAGCCTAGCTTGTAGAATTTTTCTTTTATTAATTTATTTTTGAAAGATAATTGCTTTACAGAATTTTGTTGTTTTCTGTCAAATCTCAACATGAATCAGTCATCAGTACACATATATCCCCTCCCCTTTGAACCTCCCTCCCATCTCCTGCCCCATTCCACTGTTCTAGATTGATACAGAGTCCCTGTTTGAGTTTCCTGAGCCATCCAGCAAATTCCCCTTTGCTATCTGTTTTACAAATGGTAATATAAGTTTCCATGTTAGTGTTTGCATACATTTTACCCTTTCCTCCCCTCTTGCCATGTCCATAAGTCTGTTCTCTCTGTTTCTCCATTGCTGCCCTGTAAGTTCTTCAGTATCATTCTTCTAGATTCCATATATGCGTTAGAATATGTTATTTATATTTCTCTTTCTGATTCACTTAACTCTGTATAATAGGTTCTAGGTTAATTCACCTCATTAGAACTGACTGACGTTCCTTTTTATGGCTGAGTAGTATTCCATTGTGTATATGTACCACAACTTCTTTATCTGTTCATCTGTCGATGGACATCTAGGTTGCTTCCATGTTCTAGCTATTGTAAACAGTGCTGCAAAGAACAATGGAATACATATATCTTTTTCCATTTTGGTTTTCTGAGGATATATGCCTAGGAGTGGGATTGCTGGGTCATATGGTGGTTTTATTCCTAGTTTTTAAAGGAATCTTCATACTCTGTTCCATAGTGGCTGTATCAGTTTACATTCCCACCCACAGTGCAAGAGCATTCCCTTTTCTCCACACCCTTTCCAGCATTTATTGTTGGTAGACGTTTTGATGATGGCCATTCTGACCAGTGTGAGGTGATATCTCATTGTAGTTTGATTTGCATTTCTCAAATAATGAGCAGTGTTGAGCATCTTTTCATGTGTTTGTTAGCCATCTGTATGTCTTCTTTGGAGAAATGTCTCTTTAAGCCTTTTTCCCATTTTTTGTTTGGGTTGTTTTTCTGGCTTTGAGTTGTATGAGCTGCTTGTATATTTTAGAAATTAATCCTTTGTCAGTTGTTTCATTTGCCATTATTTTCTCCCATTCTGAGGGCTGTCTTCACCTTGTTTATAGTTTCCTTTGCTGTGGAAAAGCTTTTAAGTTTAAGCAGGTTCCACTTGTTTACTTTTGTTTTTATTTCCATTACTCTTGGAGGTGGGTCATAGAGGATCTTGCTTTGATTTATGTCATCGAGTGTTATGCCTATGTTTTCCTCTAATAGTTTTATAGTTTCTAGCCTTACATTTAGGTATTTAATCCGTTTTGAGTTTATCTTTGCGTATGGTGTTAGGAAGTGTTCTAATTTCATTCTTTTACACGTAACTGTCCAGTTTTCTCAGCACCATTTATTGTCTTTGCTTCATTATATATTCTTGCCTCCTTTGTCAAAAATAAGGTACCCATAGGTGCATGGGTTTATTTCTGGGCTTTCTGTCTTGTTCCATTGGTCTATATTTCTGTTTTTGTTCCACTGCTGTACTGTCTTGATGACTGTAGCTTTGTAGTATAATCTGAAGTCAGGAAGGTTGATTCCTACAGCTCCGTTCTTCTTTCTCAAGACTGCTTTGGCTATTCAGGGTCTTTTGTGTTTCCATATGAATTGTGAATTTTTTGGTTGTAGTTCTGTGAAAAAATGTCACCTGTAATTTGATAGGGATCTCATTGAATCTCTAGATTGCATTTGGTAGTATAGTCATTTTCACAATATTGATTCTTCCTGCCCAGGAAGATGGACTGTCTCTCCATCTGTTTATGTCATCTTTGATTTCGTTCATTAGTGTCTTATAATTTTCTGTGTACATTTCTTTTGTCTCCTTAGGTAAGGTCATTCCTAGATATTTAATTCTTTTTTGTTGCAATGGTGAATGGGATTCCTCAATTTCTCTTTCTGATTTTTCATTGTTAGTATATAGAAATGCAAGTGATTTCTGTGTATTGGTTTTGTATCCTGCAACTTTGCTAAATTCACTGATTAGCTCTAGTAATTTTCTGATACTATCTTTAGGGTTTTCCATGTACAGTGTCATGTCATCTGCAAACAGTGAGAGCTTTACTTCTTCTTTTCTAATCTGGATTCCTTTTACCTCTTTTTCATCTCTGATCACTGTAGCTACGACTTCCAAAACTATGTTGAATAATAGTGGTAAAAGTGGACTCCCTTGTCTTGTTCCTAATCTTAGGGGGAATGCTTTCAGTTTTTCACCATTGAGAATAATGTTTGCTGTAGGCTTATCATATATGGGTTTTACTATGTTGAGGTAGATTCCATCTATGCCCATTTTTCTGAAGAGCTTTAATCATAAATGGATGGTGAATTTTGTTAAAGGCTTTTTCTGCACCTATTGAGATGATCATATGGTTTTTATCTTTCAATTTGTTAATATGGTGTATTACATTGATTGATTTGCATATATTGAAGAATCCTTGCATCCCTGGAATAAAGCCAACTTGATCATGGTGTATGAGCTTTTTGATGTGTTGCTGAATTCTGTTTGCTAAAATTTTGTGGAGGATTTTTGCATCTATGTTCATCAGTGTGATTTTGTCCTGTAGTTTTCTTTTTATGTGGTGTCTTTGTCTGGTTTTGGTATCAGGGTGATGATGACCTCATAGAATGAGTTTGGAAGGGTTCCTTCCTCTGAAATTTTTTGAAAGAGTTTTAGAAGGTTAGGCATTAGTTCTTCTCTAAATGTTTGATAGAATTCTCCTGTGAAGCCATCTGGTTCTGGGCTTTTGTTTTTTGGGAGATTTTTGATCACAGCTTCAATTTCAGTGCTTGTAATTGGGTTGTTAATAATTTCTATTTCTCCCTGATTCAGTATTGGAAGATTGAACTTTTCTAAGAATCTATCCATTTCTTCCAGGTTATCCATTTTATTGTCATATAGTTGTTCATAATAACCTCTTATAATCCTTTGTATTTCTTCCTTGTCTGTTGTAACCTCTCCTTTTTCATTTCTAATTTTGTTGATTTGATTCTTATCTCTCCTTGATGAGTCTGGCTAAAGGTTTGTCAATTTTATCTTCTCAAAGAACCAGCTTTTAGTTTTATTAATCTTTACTATAGTTTTTTTCATTTCTTTTTCATTTTTTTCTGCTTGGATCTTTTTATGATTTCTTTCCTTCTACTAATTTTGGGGTTTTATTGTTCTTCTTTTTTCAGTTGTTTTAGGTGTAAAGTTAGGTTGTCTATTTGATGTTTTTCTTGTTTCTTGAGGTAGGATTGTATTGCTCTAAACTTCGTCTTAGAACTGCTTTTGCTGCATCCCATAGGTTTTGACTTTGACTGTGTGGATCACAATAAACTGTGGAAAATTCTGAAAGAGATGGGAATACCAGGCCACCTGACCTGCCTCTTGAGAAATCTGTATGCAGGTCAGGAAGGAACAGTTAGAACTGGACATGGAACAACAGACTGGTTCCAAATAGGAAAAGGAGTACATCAAGGCTGTATATTGTCACCCTGCTTATTTAACTTCTATGCAGAGTACATCATGAGAAACGCTGGACTGGAAGGAACACAAGCTGGAATCAAGATTGCCGGCAGAAATATCAATCACCTCAGATATGCAGATGACACCACCCTTATGGCAGAAAGTGAAGAGGAACTCAAAAGCCTCTTGATGAAAGTGAAAGAGGAGAGTGAAAAAGTTCACTTAAAGCTCAACATTCAGAAAATGAAGATCATGGCAACCGGTCCCATCACTTCATGGGAAATAGATGGGGAAACAGTGTCAGACTTTATTTTTGGGGCTCCAAAATCACTGCAGATGGTGACTGCAGCCATGAAATTAAAAGACGCTTACTCCTTGGAAGGAAAGTTATGACCAACCTAGATAGTATATTCAAAAGCACAGACATTACTTTGCCGACTAAGGTCCGTCTAGTCAAGGCTATGATTTTTCCTGTGGTCATGAATGGATGTGAGAGTTGGACTGTGAAGAAAGCTGAGCGCCAAAGAATTGATGCTTTTGAACTGTGGTGTTGGAGAAGACTCTTGAGAGTCCCTTGGACTGCAAGGAGATCCAACCAGTCCATTCTGAAGGAGATCAACCCTGGGTTTTGTTTGGAAGGAATGATGCTAAAGCTGAAACTCCAGTACTTTGGCCACCTCACGTGCAGACTTGACTCATTGGAAAAGACTCTGATGCTGGGAGGGATTGGGGGCAGGAGGAGAAGGGGAAGACAGAGGATGAGATGGCTGGATGGCATCACTGACTCGATGGACATGAGTCTGAGTGAACTCTGGGAGTTGGTGATGGACAGGGAGACCTGGCGTACTGCGATTCATGGGGTCGCAAAGAATTGGAGACGACTGAGCGACTGAACTGAACTGAACTTTCCCAGGCTTCAGGGTTGAATTCTTTCTTCCTTTTGGTTTCTGCCCTCCTAAGGTCAGTCCAATGGTTTGTGTAAGCTTCTTTATAGGGTGAGATTTGTGCTGAGTTTTTGTTTGTTGGTTTTTCCTCTGAATGAGGTGGTAATCCTGTTTGCTGATGATTGGATTTGTATTTTTGGTTTGTTGGCTGTTTAGATGAGGCATCCTGCACAGGGTGCTACTGGTGGTTGGGTGATGCCAGGTTTCCTTTGTGTGAGTTCTATTTGATACTCCCTAGGATTAGTTCTCTGGTAGGCTAGGGTCTTGGAGTCAGTACTCCCACTCCAAAGACTTAGGGCTTGATCTCTGGTCAGGAACGAAGATTCCACAAGTGGTTATGGCATTAAGTGAGATTAAAACAAATATCCAAAAATGAGAAACCAAAGATGAACCCCAGACAAACGGCTAAAATCAGGCAGATAATAATGCAAATAATGGAATATACACATATACACCCATGAGCAAAGTGAAAACAGTCCAACAAAAAAAAAGTACAGTAGATTGACCCAGCAAACAAAGGAAAAAAAAATTACATTTACCAGTTAAGAACAAAACTGAAGCCAAACTGGAAAACAAAACTAAAGCAAAGTGCCATGTGGGGAATAAAGCAATGAAAACAAAACCAACAAATGTGTTGAGAGGAAAGGAAAGAAAGAAAAAAAAAGAATAGATATGCAAAGTTAAATACAGGTAGATAAAGAAGATTTATATATATTAAAGATTAACTGCAAGGGGAAAAGAACAGTAGGAAAGGCAAGCAAAGGAATAAATGTAGAAAAAATATAATAGGTTTTAAAACATTAAAAATTAAAATTACAAAAACGAGAAAAAAAAAAAAACCGGAAGAAAGAAAAAAGGAAAACTCCACAGAACTGCAAAAGCCCAATGTAGAGGCAGAGGTTTGTAGCAACATTAAAAAGTGTGACTGAATAGATATGCAAAGTTAAATAGAGATAGATAAAGAAGATTTAGATACATTAAAGATTAACTGCAAGAGGGAAAGAACAGTAGGAAAAGCAAACAAAGGAATAAATGTAGAAAAAATAATAGGTTTAAAAAATTAAAATTAAGAAAAGAAAAGGAAAGCTCCACAGAACCGCAAAAGCCCAGTGTAGAGGTGGAGGTTTATAACGGCAATAAAAAATGTGACTGAGAAAAAAAAAAACAAGCTCAAAAGCTTAATTAGATTTCACAGTGCCAATAAAATTGACAACTTAACAGGGGGAGGCGGAATCCAAAAGTATTTATAAAGCAAGTCGAGGCATAACAATAATAAATGTTTTTCTGGAGTCACTGCTGTCAGAGTCCTTTCCCTTGCTTGGAGTCATAGTCCACTTCACCACCCTAGGATGCCCTCCAACACTGTGCTGATCTCTGGAGTTGCTATGGGGACAGCTCAGATTCTAATCTGGTCCTACTCCTGTGTGTTATTGCCTCCAATGTCCACAGCTATCAGAACTAGTGCGTTTTCTTTTGTGGGAGCTCTCAATGACTTCTTATATATTCCGTAGACACAGAGTCTGCCTAGTTGATCCTGTGGATTTGATCTGCAGCTTGTATAGCTGGTGGGAAGGTTTTGGGTTTTCTTCCTTAGCCACACTGTCCCTGGGTTTCAATTGTGGTTTTATTTTCACTTCTGCATGTGGGTCGTCCACTGGGGTTTGCTCCTGAGGCTGCCCTGGATGACTTGGGTTTGCCCCTGTGAGGGCCAGGTGTGGCGGTGGTGCAGCTGCTTGGGTTACAGGGGTTCTGGCAGCACCAGGTACTCAGGGGAGTTGGCAGTTAGGGCAGCAGGAAATATAGTGCTCTAGAAGGGTATGGCAACCAGTATTGGCCGATAGGTTCCAGTATTCCTGCCTGGAGAGCCCACCTCCCTGACTGAGAAGCCTGGCAGGCCACAGTCTGCAGGGTGGCAAAGAGTCGGACAAAGTGACCCTGTGCACAAAGTGACCCTGTGCACATAGATGCAAGACACTTTTTTGCCTGTGGCAGCTCTGCTCCAGTGAGAGTTGAGCATGAAGGTGGCGCAGCTGCTTGGCTTTCACGGACCCTGGCAGTGCCAAGTGTGCAGGGGCATGGACTGCCTCCACCGCAGGAGTTATGAGAATGTTTTTTCGAGCCTCTTGTAGCTGGGGATCAGAAGGCCTTTCTCTGTAGCTCCACCCACTCAGACACTTACAGGACTCCGTTGCCTGGGGTCCTTCTCTGTTGTTCAGGGCGTCAGGCACATAGAGGGGCCCCCCTGACTGGAGTCTACTCTGTACTTCAGTGCCTCAAGGGTTTGATGAGCCAGCCTCTCTATTGTTCAGCTGCTGATTCTGGCACGTGGGAAGAGAAAGGCTATGGTGATGGCTCCACCGCCTTGCTTCCATGGCTGCCCGGCCTCCCTCCGCAGGCATCTCCCTCCCCAGTCTCCTCCCTCACATCCCGTTGATCCATCTCTCCGCAGTCAACAGCAGCCCTCGCCCTGGGATTGCTCCACAATCCCCAAACTCCAGCTCCCAGCCACTGCACCCTCTAAGAGACCTATATCCCTCTCTGGGGTATGTATGGCTGTGGCAAGAACTGTCTGATTCTCATTCTATTTAGGCTGCCACAGATCAGCTGTTTCACTGTCAGACTTAAATGTTTCTTCTCTGACTCAGACAATTGCCCCGATGTGGGGATCAGACCCCTGCTTCAGTTCCCCTACTGCCGAGGGCAGGTCCAGTCCTACTGACACTCCTGTTTTCCCCCTAGTTCCTTCATCCTACCAAGTTTTGCATGGTTCTATATATTCTTTTCCACTCATCAGGTACTCTTCTATGCTCTGAGCTGGTGTTCTGCATGCAATTCTGTGTCTGATGGTGTATTCTTGATGTATCCGTGGAGAGAGATGTACTCCATGTCCACCTACTCCTTCTTGTTCTCCTTATTTCTGATATAATAGTGTTTAGTTTATTTCTAATATCATAGTGTTATGATCAGAAAAGATGCTTGATATGATTTCACTTTTCTTAAATTTATGAAGGCATGCCTTTTGGCCCAGCATGTGATCTCTCCTGGAGAATGTTCTGTGTGCACTTGAAAAGAATGTGTAGTCTGCTGCTTTTGGATGGAATGCTCTCTAAATATCAGTGAAGTTCATCTGGTCTAAAGTGTCATTTAAGGCCCATGTTTCGCTATTAGTTTTCTGTCTGGATCTGTCTACTGATGAAAGTGGGGTATTAGTTTTTTGAGGAACCTCCACACTGCTCTCCATAGTGGCTGGACCAATTTACTTTCCTACCAACAGTATAAGAGAGTTTGCTTTTCCCCGCAGCCTCTCTAGCATTTATTATTTGTAGACTTTAAAAACTATTTGTTTTTGGCTGCCTTGGGTTGCTGCATGCAGGCTTTCTTTAGTTGCATTGAGCAGGGACTACAATCTAGTCTTGGTGCATGGGTTTCCTATTGCCTTGGGTTCTTTTGTAGAGCATAGACTCTAGGGCATGTGCTGACTTCCGTAGTTGGGGCACACTGACTTAGTTGTCCCACAGCATGTGGAGTCATCCCAGACCAGAGATCAACCCCATGTCCTCTGCATTGGCAGGCAGATTCTTAACCTCTGGACTGCCAGGAAATTCCTGTAGACTTTTGATGACCATTATGACCAGTGTGACGTGGTTTGATCATTGTTCTTTTGATTTGGATTCTTATAATAATTAGTGATGATGAGCATCTTTTCATGTGCCTATTGGCCATCTGCTGTATGTATTCTTTGGAGAAATGTCTATTTACATCTTTTGCTCATATTTTTAAAAACAACTTTTTATTTTTGTATTGAACTACAGCAGTTAGGGGCTTCCCTGGTGGCTCAGTGGTAGAGAATCTGTCTTTTATGCAGGAGATGTGAGGTCAATCCCTGGGTTGGGAAGATCCCTTGGAGGAGGGGGGGCAACCCACTCCAGTATTCTTGCCTGGGAAACCCCATGGATAGAGGAGCCTGGGGGGCTACAGTCCATAGGGTCAAAGAGTTGCTGAAGCAACTGAGCATGCACAGTCAGCTAACAATTTTGTTAGCCAATTAACAGTGTTGTTATAGTTTTAGGTGGAGTGCAAAGGGACTCAGCCATACATATACGTGTATTCATTCTCCCCTAATCGCCTCCTTCTGCTCATTTTTTTGATTGGGTTGTTTGTTTTTGTGTTATTGAATTGTATGGGCTGTTTGTATGTTTTGGAAATTAAACCCTTCTTAAGGTTTCCTTGTTAAGAAATTTGCATCATTTGCAAATACTTTCTGCCAGTCCATAGATTTTTTTCATTTTGTTTATGGTTTCCTTTGCTGTGCAAGAGTTGAAGGGGATGACAGAGGATGAGATGGCTGGATGGCATCACTGACTCGATGGACATGAGTCTGAGTGAACTCCGGGAGTTGGTGATGGACAGAGAGGCCTCGCGTGCTGCGATTCATGGGGTCGCAAAGAGTCGGACACGACTGAGCGACTGAACTGAAGGAAACATCAGTTAATTTATGTCAGAGAATGTTTTGCCTATGTTCTCTTTCAGATGTTTTATGTTGCCATGTCTTACATTTAAGTCTTTAAGCCATTTTGAGTTTGTGTGTGGTGTGTTCTAACTTCATTAACTTGCACGTGACTGTCCAACTTCAGCACCACTTGCTGAAGAAACTGTCTTTTTCCCATTGAATATTCTGGTCTACTTTGTCCAAAATTAATTGACCATAGGTATGTGGGTTTATTTCTAGGCTCTCTATTCTGTTCCATTAATCCATAGGTCTGTTTTTGCCAGTACCACACTATTTCAATTTTTGTAGCTTTGTGGTATTGTCTCATGTCTGGGAAGGTTATATCTCCTGTTTTGTTCTTTTTCTTCTGGATTGCTTTAGCAATTCTGGATCTGTTATGGTTCCATATAAATTTAAGGATTATTCGTTCTAGTTCTGTGAAGAATGTCATGGGTAGTTTAATAGGGATTGCATTAAATCTGTAAATTGCTTTGGGTAATATGGCTGTTTTACCAGTATTTATTATTCCAATCCAGGAGCATGGGATAGCTTTCCCTTTCTTTGAATCATCTTAAGTTTCCATTACCAATTTTTTTAGTAGTATTTTTTTTATTGTACTTCATTTAGAATGTCTTAGTTACTATACAGCAAAGTGATTCAGGCATATATATGTATATATTCTTTTCCATTATGGTTTATCATAGGATATTGAATATAGTTCTGTGTGCTATATAGTAGATTGAGTAATAGTTCTGTGTGGTATATAGCAGGACCTTGTTTATTCATCCTATATATAAAAGCTTACATCTGCTAATCCCAACTTCCCACTCCTCTTCTTCCTCAACCCCCTCCCCCTTGGCAACCACCAGTCTGTTCTCTATGTCCGTGATTCTTTTTCTGTCTCATAGATGGGTTCACTTGTGTCATATTTTAGATTCTACATCTAAGTGATGTTATATGGTATTTGTCTTTTCTTTCTGTATAATAACCTGTAGTTGGATCTGGGTTGTTGCAAATGGAATTATTTCATTCTTTTTATGGCTGAGTAGTATCCCATTGTGTATATGTGCCACATCTTCTTTATCCATTCATCTGTTGATAGACATCTAGGTTGTTTCTATGTCTTGGCTGTTGTGAACAGTGCTGCTATAAACACAGGGGTTCATGTATCTTTTTTAATTACAGTTTTGTCCAGATATATGCCCAGGCTTCCCTGGTGGCTCAGAGGTAGAGAGTCTGCCTGACAATGCAGGAGAGACAGATTTGATCCCTGGGTCGAGAATATCCTGTGGAGAAGGAAATGGCAACCCATTTCAGTCTTCTTGCCTGGTAAATCCCATGGACAGAGGAGCCTGGCGGGCTACACTGCATGGGGTTGCAAAAGAGTCAGCCATGACTTTGTGACTAAACAACAACAACCAGATACGTGCTCAGGTGTATGGTAATTCTATTTTCAGTTTTCTGAGAAACTTCCATACTGTTTTCCATAGTGACTGCACCAACTGACATTCACATCAACAGTGTACAAGGGTTCCCTTTTCTCTACACCCTCTCCAGCATTTACTTGTAGACTTTTTACTGACCATTCTGACCAGTGTGAGATGGTATCTTATTTTAGTTTTGATTTATATTTCTCTAATAATTAGCGATGTTGAGCATCTTTTCATGTGCATATTGGCCATCTGTATTTCTTGTTTGGAGAAATGTCTGTCTAGGTCTTCTGATCATTTTTGGATATGGTCATTTGCTTTTTTTGTTGTTGAGTTGTATGAGCTGTTTGTATATTTTGGAAAGTAAGCCCTTGTTGGTTGCATCATTTGCAAATATTTTCTCCCATTCTAAAGGTTGTCTTTTCCTTTTGTTTATGGTTTTCTTTGAGCAAGTTTTTAAGTTTGATTAGGTCCCATTTGTTTTATTTTTGTTTTTATTTCTATTGCCTTGGAAGACTAACCTAAAAAAAACTTGGGTACAATTTATGTCAGAGAATGTTTTGAAGACCTTCATTTCTAGGATTTTTATGGTGTCATGTCTTATATTTAGGTCTTTAGGCCATTCTGAGTTTATTTTTGTGTGTGATGTGAAGGTGTGTTCTGACTTCATTGATCTACTTGCAGCTGTCCAACTTTCCCAATACCACTTGCTCAAGAGACTTTCCCCTTTTTGTATTCTTGCCTTCTGATTGACCATAGGTGTCTGAGATTTTTTCCTGGGCTCTCTATTCTGTCCCATTGATTCCTGTGCCTGTTTTTGTTCCAATACCATACTTTAAAAAATAAAATTTAAAATTAATTTGACTATGCTGGGTCTTCATTACTGTTCATGGGCTTTCTCTAGTTGCAGTGGCTTCTCTTGTTGCAGAGCACAGGCTCTAGAGCGTGTGGGGTTGGTTGCCACACAGCATGTGGCATCTTACCAGGCCAAGGTTTGAACCTGTTTCCCCTGCACTGGCAGATGGATTTTTAACCACTGGACCATTAGGGAACTCCTCAAATTTTTTATTACTCTAGTTTTGTAGTATTGTCTGAAGTATGGGAGGGTTATGCCTCCTTCTTTCTTCTTTTTCTTCAAGATTGCTTTAGCAATTCTGGGTCTTTTATGGTTCCATATACATTCTAAGATTATTTATTCTAGTTCTGTGAAGAACGTCATAATTTAACAGGAATTGAATTAAATCTGTAGATTGTCCCAACATTCTTATTTGAAGCCCCAACTTCCAATTGACTGTATTTGTAGATAATGCAGTATCTTTCACGAATATACATGCAGAAATTCTCAACAAAATACTGGCAAACCAAAGTCAGCATCATATTTGAAGGATTCTACACCATGACCAAGAGGGATTTATCTCAGAATATCAGGATGATTCAACATAAGAAAATTAGTCAATGTAATACATCAAGTTAATAGAATGATGTTTTAAAATTACATGATATTCTCAATTGACAGCAAAGGCATTTGACAAAAATACAACACTGTTTCATGAGAGAAAGCACTTGGAGTACTAGGGAAGGTAACTTTCTCAACATAATAAAGGGCACTTGTGAAAAACTCACAGCTAACTTCTTACTCAGTGTTAAGAGACCGAAATTGTTTCCTCTAAGATCAAGAATAGGATCAAAAATGCCCACTTTCACCATTACAATTTAATATCATACTGGAAGTTCTAGCCACATCACGTAGACAAGAAGAAGAAATATTAGGCATCTGTATGGGAAAGGAAGAAGTAAAGGTATCTCTATATACATATGATGGGATTATAATTAATAGAAAATCATAATCATTAAAGGTTGCTAGAACTAATAAGTTCAGCAAAGTTGAGGATACAAAATAGGAAGTGAAAGTGAGTCTCTCATTCTCACTGCTTATAAAAATAATTTTCTTGGAGATTTTTTTGGTGTGTGTATGTCTATATGGTTTACATATATTTACAAGCATATAAAGTATACTTTAATGTGAATGAAATTGTAGTTTATACACTTTGCTTTTTTGATTAACATATGCTTTTTGTATGTTAAAAGCCTATAGTTCCACCCCAGTTCTTTAATTAGCTTCCTGATATTCTGTGGGAACAGTGTAAGAGTTTCTAACCAAGGATCAGTTAGACTGCTCCAAATTTATTTGTATTTTAGATGCTACAGTGAATATTATCAATATGTGTATATACACACACACATACCTGCCAATACATATTCAGAGGATAATTTCCCAGCAGGGAGTGCTTAATAAACATTAAAAAAAAAATGTTACATGTGTTTGAGGGGGTAGGAACCCTAAGACTGCTTACGTAGAGCTTTGTTGCACAGTGTGCCCACAGGGTGGCAGGAGAGGTCTATTAATCTTGACAACTGTGCATCATGCATTTCAAAAAACTGTTCACAGGCTGGTCTGGATATTGTTTCCTCCTAAATGGTGTTACTGTTGTTAATTTGTAACAGTGTTAATTATTTTTGTAAGTTGAAACTGATATAATATTTTCAGTCGGTGGTTCTAACCTATGCTGCAGTTTCTGGTAATGTGCCCCAAGTAAAGGAATCTAAAGACACAGTATTAATATCCTCTATGTGACAACCAATAAAAGAATGAATTGCAACATCAGTCTCTAAAAATGCAAGTTTTATGAATGACGATAGCAAAACATTTAGACTATTCCTAATCACCATGTTACTTTGCTGTTGTTCATTTGCTGTCGTGTCCGACTCATTGAGATTCCATTGACTGCAGCAAGCCAGGCTTCCCTGTCCTTCATTATCTCCCAGAGTTTGCTCAAACTCATGTCCATTAAGTTGATGATACTATCCAACCATCTCATCCTGTATCATTCACTTCTCCTCCTGCCTTCCGTCTTTCCCAGCATCAGCGTCTTTTCCACTACTTTACTTTGTAGTGATCAAATATTTTTCTAAAAGTTTTAGCCACAATAGTGCGTAGAAATCATAAAGTCCCTAGATTTTTCCTAGTTGTGTCTTCTTGAGAGAAAACTGATGATTGTTTTGGACACCAGTCCCCTTGGTCATGAGGCATCTTTGCAATGCCAGAAAACATAAGGGAAATGGATAGAATTTAAAGTGCCCAGAAGCAGAAATACAGAGCAGAACTTAGGCTATTTATGGGAGAGACTTAGTTCAGGTTGTATGTAAGGGTTGGAAAGAGGAATTAATTACATAGAAATATATATCACAGAAAGTAAAGAGTCACAGAGGTATACTCTGTTTTAATAAAATATGAGGATATCTTGGTTGTGTTGGAGTTCAGGATAGTTCTGACTCTGGTTAGAGAACTTGTCCCTGGATCCCAATAATATTCCTGCATAGGATCTTGGAAGATCCAGATGCTGATGTCAGCAGCTAGAACTCTGGCCTCCTGCCCTCCTATTCTGACTGCATGGCAGATTGAGGAGTCCCTGTAAATCAGATCTTCATGATCACTGTATCTGAGGATCAATTAAACATCAGAGCCTAGTGAAGAATATCCATCACAGTGGGAAAGGAACACCTCCAAATGTTCTTCAAGACTCCTTACCTGTTGGAAGATTGATTTTCTCCCTAATTTTTTAGTTTACAAATCTGTTCTGGCACAGCAGTTTTTAAACTTATTTATTTTTAGCTGCAGACTCTTGTAGCAGTGGTATTTCAACATGGAATCTCAATATATAGAATATGAATAAAATAGCAAAAAAGAATAGGACGACTGGTTGAAAAGTCTCCTGATTTACCGCACAGGTGATTCCTGAAAACGGCAAGGTTTCCTGGAACTCGACCAGGTGGCTCTGCATGATGACAACAGATGGAGCCCCACCCACCCCTGGGCCAAGCCTCTCACAGGTTCATGATGCCCTCGGAGTCACCCTTGACTCACTGAACAAGCAGTTATCTGGAGCTCACTGTTGGCCAAGTATAGGGACCTATTCTGGGCACACAGAAATGAGCCAGGTCTGGGTCCCACCTCAGAGCTCAGGTGAGTGCAGGATGCCTTTCCAAACTCCAGAGCACTGTGACCACCTCCACCGCTCGTCAGCCCTGCCTGTTCCTAGGCCTAACCCCAGAGATGCCAATTCAAAAGCTAAAAGAGGGGTGAAACCTAGATACCTGCTTCCTTATGGGTAATCTGGTGGGAGAGACAGAAACACAAACAGGTGTGGTACTTATAAAACACTGTGCTGAGAGTACGAGAGAGGTATCAGGAGGAGCCACAGGATGGTGAGGGGGCGCTGAGCACCCCAAGCCACAGCCAAACAAAGCTTTGGAGGGATGTGGCAGGCTGATGGGATGGCATTCTGAGGGGCCATCTAGGACTGAGCCAGGTCAGCAGGGATGGTCACAGCAGTTTTAACCACAGGCATGTACTCTGTCTTCATTAATTCCCACTAGGCCAAAAGGACATTTTTTTTTTTTTTTAAGTAGTGGTGCTTCCATGTCAAGAATGATGACACTGATGTTCAGGAGGTTAGCAATTTGCAAAAGGGGAGCCAGGACTGGGAACCCAGGTTTGTTCCTCTTCAAATGCATGCCTTCAGCTGCAGCTGTTAAATCAAATTGGCTCTTAAAGCATGTGGAAGATGGAATGGATTAAAACAATCTGAAAGAGGTAAATCCCTAAGGATTCAGTAACTGGCTGGATGTAGGGTCGGGGAGTACTCCAGCTTGGTGCACCTGGGTGATGCCAGGGTCCTGGCCATTGACTCCTGGAAGAAGAATCTGCTTAGGGTTGGAGATGTATGACCATGATATGTTTGAGGTAGGACCTAGATGGGTAGGAGTGAGGTGGAGAGAAAGGTGAGAAGTCAGTGGAAACCAGGATACTCAGTGAGTCACTTGGGGAGCAGGTGTAGAGGGAGAAGAACAGAGAGGCAAAAGGTGTGTGCAGGGGAAATGGGAAGGACCAGAACAGAGGATGCAGAGGGAGCAGAGTTCTGGGAGAGAGAGACCAGTAGTTCTCTTGCAGCACAGAGGCCCATGGGGAGGGCAACAGAACAGCACCTGTCACACTGGAAGCACAATGATGACTGATGAGAGCTTTCGAGAGCCTGTTCCAGTGGGGTAAAACTGCCAAGATGCTGCATGGTGGGGCTGTGGTGGGGCCAGGGGTCTCTATTCCTAACAGGCTCCCAGGTGATAAAGCTGATGCTGCTCCTGGACCAGACTTGGTGGAACAGAACAAGAGAAAGGGTGGTGTTTGACCGAAAATGGTGGTAGTGGTATAGGACTTGAAGCAGGGCCGTGCCTTTCATCTGTTGTTCAACAGTCAACGATTTATCATGCGTCTGTTGGGTTTCTGACTCGGGAATTGCCAAGGATGATGGTAACCTAGTTCCTGTGGTCTTAACACATGGTGGGAAGTCGTGGAGGGGAGTACGTTTAAGTAGTGATGGAGCCACTGAGGTGCTGGGACCTGACAGCTGTGTGTGAGGTGGCTTTGAAAGTGAGGCAGGTGCAGGTACAGTGAGCCAGGAGGCCACCCTCTACAGACTCCCACCCTCAGGTCCCACCTCCACCACTAAGTTGTATCTCTGCCCAGATGTTTCCTGGTTTGTTGCTGTTTAGTCGCTCAGTTGTGTCTGACTCTTTGCAGCATGCCAGGCTTCCCTGTCTTTCTCTGTCTCCCAGAGTTTGCTAAAAGTCATGTTCATGGTTAGGGTCTCAGTTTCCCTAGATTCTCACTACAATGTCTTCTGTCACCATCCAGCCTGATTTCTTTAGCCTCATGCTCAATACATATTTGTGGGAAATGCTAATTTTAAAAGATGATGCTTTTTAAAGCCAAATGACAGCCCTGAGCTCAGAGCCTCGTGCAGGGCATGTTTCACAGCTGGCCTGGCCACAGCAGCCAGTCACTGCGCATGGCTGTGAGGGACTCCTGCAAACCTGGTGCCATCTCAGCTCAGCTCTCAGCTTGTGATCACTGGATGTGGTTTTGCACCTCCATGAACCCCAGTCTGCTCACCAATGAAACAGGGAACAGCGCTGCTGTGGGAAGATCACCCTGAGCATCCAGCTACAGGTGGTGAAGGTGGAGTGTGTGGAGTGTGGAGATGGTGGGCTGGGATCTCCTAGCCCAGGTCTTCGGGCTGCTTCCCCACTTTCCCAGCTTCACTGACTAGTCACAGAGGTAGGCCCGGGGCGGCTACTCCATGTGCGTGCTGCACTGGGTATTCCCTTGTGCCCAGTAGCAGAGGGTCACCCTGTTCTCAAACTAGCATCTTGCTTCTTTGCACTTGAACTGTATTTGTTGGTAGTTGGGGGGTAAATAAAAATCTAAAACGAAGAAATTATTTTTTCCCCAGTGTAAAAGGAATCTCTCCTTACCCTTTTCTTAGAGCATTTACTCTAGAATCCTTATAGGTTGTCTTTTTGAGATGTATGTAAACATTTTTAAAGGCCAAATAGGCCTTTAGCTAGTTGAACAACCTAGGAATGTTTTCTTCTCAGGGATCTGGATAACAAAGGAGTCATCCTTTTGAAATGTCAGCATAAGTTCCAGGGAGCACCAGGCTTCCAATTGCAACCCCACCTTCTATGGGAATGAGAAATGTTATCTCTCCTTTGGGTGAAGACAAGTAGCGAACCCAAGGGGCCGCCCCAGTGGCCGGGTGAATTTAGGATGCGCTCTGACAAGTAGTGCTGTCAGTTCTCATACTTGAGAGCAGGTCGCGAGGGTCTCAGCAACGTGGCTACATACAGCGTTGGATTTCTTGGAGTCTTCAAATCCCGAGGCGGAGGGGCTGTGAGGAGTCTCACGTTCTGATTTAAGGCCTTTCTACGACTTCTGCTTCCTTCCTCCTCCACTCGGTGGAGAGGCTTGTCGGGCTGGCAGGACCCAGTTACGCCTCCTTTCCCACCGTAGGAACCTGCCTGGCTGGAAGGGGCTTTCGGAGAATCTGGACCATCTGACCTATAGGAATGAACCCTGCCCACATCAGAAGGTGGCGCTCGGCGCCCACCGCCCACACGGCTGCGGTCCCCTCCCCTCGGCGGAGCCACGGGACTGCTGCTCACGTGATGTGCGGGCTCAGCGCCGAGTCCCGCCCCGCCCACCGCGTGCTCACGCTCCGCCCCCGAACAGAGCAGAGCATCCCGGGGCCTTGGCGCATCCCTGCCTGCGCTCTGCGGTGCGATGAGGGTCTGGAGCTCAGAGCACGTGTTCGGGTGAGCAGGCTGAGGCCACAGTGGGTCCAGACCTGCCTGGGCCTGACCCGCGGCCTCGAGAAGGGCGGGCTCTGTTACTCTCTGCGCCACGGGGTGGGCAGTGATGCGCTCCAAGGCCCGGGGTGAGGGGACGGCATCCTCGGCTCCGCAGGCCTGGTCTCACCTCGCGCGGGGCCATCACTGGGGCGAGGGCGGGACCCGCTGTGCAGCTGACCGCCGGTTCCAGAGGGAGCCAGCCTGGGCACGTGGGGCTCTGTGGCCGAGAACGCAGGTGGGCATGGAAAGTCTCCAGCTGCTTACAAGTGTTCTCCTAACCTAGGCGGTATCGTCTCTTGTCTACTTCATCTGTGACACTCTGAGCTCATTCTTTCATTATTTTTTTTAAGTAACAGATTTTTAAATTCTCTGCTCCCACTTAGAATAGCATTTCTATTTTTTAATTTAAAAAAGTACTTTGTCCTTTCCGTGTAAAATTATAATTAAAATTTATCATTGGGTTTAAAACCTCTGAAATTATTTTAATCTTTAGACTTGATGGGATTCAATTTTAGTGTTGATTTTTGTACAGCCTGCAGCCTTTCTCAACTGGGTTCCATTCCCAGACTGACTCCAGAGATTTTCTCAGTTCTCCCAAGGATGGGGCATGCCAGCATCCTCTGGATGCAAAGGGGTACAAGTTAAGTCCCTGGGAATGGTGGATGCCCAGGCTGTGCAGCTCAGGCCAAAACTGCCCTACAAATTCAGATTTTGGTTGATAAACAGAAGTGATTTGTCAGCTCTGAAAAGTCACTGTTGATAATATTCACCCATTTAAATCATACAATTCAAATCATACAAATCAATCAAATCAGAGACTTGCAGTAAATTTACATAGTTGTACAACATTTCTGTGGTCTAGAGCATTTCCTCATGCTACAAAGACCCCTCATGCCCATCTGCAGTCACATTCCAGTCTCCTTCTCAGGAAGGTTAGTATCTGCTTGTGTTTCTATGAATTTGCCTTTTCTGGATGTTTCTCATAAATGCAGTCATATACCACATGGTCTTTTGTGTCTTGCTGCTTTTATTTAGCTTCATTGTTGTGGGAGCCTCCATTCCTGCTTCAGTCCTCACCTCATTGGTTTTGTGTCCTGGCACATAGTTTTTACTCATTGAGGGACTGAGGAATATCACAGGGACCAGGTGCCCTTTGAAATGAGGGCTACTGTCCGCCAGAGGAATTCCTGTCAATCCACGAGCTGCTGTGGAAGGCATGGATCTCCTGTCACTGATTTGTGAATTTAAAAGCCAAGTGCTGTGATGAAAATCGACAAATGTGAAAGATAACTGAGAGGAGGCCACACAGCTGCCAGGGTGGGTCATGAGATGTTGTGTGGCAGGTGGCACTGCACCTGCAGGATGGTGCAGAGTTGGAAACCTGGCTTTCTAGCTGAGCTTATGGTAGACTTTCCCCTTGCTTAGTCCCTTGAAACGCCTGATTTTTTCCTTTGAGGATTACATACTTTTCTTTTTCTTTTTTACACTTGTTCTCTTTTTATATGTTTGTTGACTATTTGATTAGAAATATTAAATTTTATTCTTGAAAGGCCAAAAATAATCAGGCACAAAGACTTAAAATTTTTTAACTTGAAATACAGTTAATTTACAATGTTGTGTTAGTTTTGGGGTTTTGTTTTTTTGTGGTCGCATTCGGGATCTCTGACCAGGGATCGAATCTGCACTCCCTGAAATGAAAGTGCAGAGTCTTAACCACTGGACTGCAGAGTGTGTGTGTGTGTTTGTGTGCTGTTTTAGATTCTTTTCCTTTATAGGTTATTACAAGATACTGAATATAGCTCCCTATGCTTACACAGATCCTTGTTATTTATTTATTTTATATATATTAGTGTGTATATGTTAATCCCAGACTTCTAATTTAATCCCCTTCTCCTCTTTGGTAATCATAAATTTGTTTTCTATGTCTGTGAGTGTGTTTCTTTTTGTAAGTAAGTTTGTTTGTATCATTTTTTTCCTCAGAGTGCACATATAGACAATATCCTATGATATTTGTCTTGGCCTGACTTACTTCACTTGATATGTTGCCGCAAATGACAGTACTTCATCCTTTTTTATGGCTGAATAGTATTACATCATGTATATTCTTTATCTGTTCCTCTGTAGATGGACATTTAGGTTGCTTCCATATCTTGGCTATTGTAAATAGGGCTGCTGTGGACATTGGGGTGCACGTATCTTTTAGAATTATAGTTTTCTCCAGATATATGCCCAGGAGTGGGATTGCAAGATCACATGGTAGCTTTTGAGAAACCTCCATACTGTTCTCCATAGTGGCTGTATCACTTTACATTTCCACCAACAGTGTAGGAGGGTTCTGTTTTCTTCATACCCTCTCCAGCATTTGTTATTTATAGACTTTTAATGATGGCCATTCTGACCAGTGTGAAGTGGTACCTTATTGTTGTTTTGATTTGCATTTCTCTAATAATTAGCAATGTTGAACATCATTTCATGTGCTTACTGGCCATTTGTATATCTTCTTTTTAAAAATTTTCAAAATTAATTCTTTGGGGGTATAGTTGCTGCCCTCTGTATGTCATCTTTGGAGGTAAAATGTCTACTTAGGTCTTCTGCCCCTCCCCTCTTTTCTGTATTGAGCTGTTGGTATATTTTGAAAATTAACCAGTTGCATCATTTGCAAAATTTTCTCCCATTCTCTAGGTTGTCCTTTCGTTTATGGTTTCCTTTGCTGAGGTGCAAAAAATTTTGGTTTTGTCAAGTTTTCCTCCAGTGTTCATGCACCGAAGAAACCCTAGGAATGGAGATCAGACAGAGCTGAGAGCAGTGTAAACCCGAAGTAGTGGAGAGCTCTTTGGTTTAAAGTAGCTAAAATAGCAGTGGAAAACACAGGACTGAAATAAAAACATACAAAAAGGGGCACTTAAAAATTAACAGGCTTATAATTGCGGGTTTATAAATCCCATCTTCACAGTATTGACTGAGGTTTCAGGTGGACCTATAACAAAATCTTTATTGGCACAACCAGTATGAGCAGATTTCTAACAGAGTCAAGGCTGTATGCTGCGTGGATTCTAGCCGATCCCAGGACTTTTAATGATGGCTATCTACTAGGCAGTGTCATTTCAGGGAAGTAGGGTTTGGAGGAGAGGCTGCCCTAAAGCAGGCTTGCTCTCTGGCTGGGAGTAGGGAAAGGCCCCCCACCCTTTTTAAATAAGAGAAATGAGGCTCTGCAGCAGGAGCTGCAGTGCCCATTGTCTGCTGTCCCCACCCCAGTGTTGTTCCCTCCTCGCTCCCACACGCAGTCTCAGTTATGAACCCAGTGGGCAGCTTCCTGAAGGTCCACTTGACCTGTCTGTGTTTACTCTTAAACAGAATTGACTATTGTTCATTGTCTTAAAATAGAAATGACTGACACCATCTTGTACAGTGCTTTTCATTTTCCTTTTCTTCACAACAGTGTGTTCCTGAGATGTGTGTGTGTATCTGTTTGAGATCTGTGCATATATGTATATACATACACCATTTATCCTTTCTCTCATTGAAGGGGCATAATTTCTCCCTTATTAAAAATCAGGCTGTGGTGACCACTTCTGTATCTATTTATGATTCATGTAATCAAGGGCTTAATTAGGCCAGAGTCCTCAAACTGTTTATCATCAGGACCTCTTTAAACTCTTAGAAAATATTCAGTTCAGTTCAGTCGCTCAGTCATGTCCTACTCTTTGTGACCCCATGAATCGCAGCACGCCAGGTCTTCCTGTCCATCACCAACTCCCAGAGTTTACCCAAACTCATGTCCATCGAGTTGGTAATGCCATCCAGCTATCTCATCCTCTGTCATCCTCTTCTCCTCCTGCCCCCAATCCCTCCCACGATCAGGGTCTTTTCCAATGAGTCAACTCTTCACATGAGGTGGCCAAAGTATTGGAGTTTCAGCTTCAGCATCAGTCCTTCCCATGAACGCCCAGGACTGATCTTCTTTAGGATGGACTGGTTGGATCTCCTTGCAGTCCAAGGGACTCTCAAGAGTCTTCTCCAACACCACAGTTCAAAAGCATCAATTCTTCAGCACTCAGCTTTCTTCACAGTCCACCTCTCACATCCATACATGACCACTGGAAAAACCATAGCCTTGACTAGACAGACGGACCTTTGTTGGCAAAGTAATGTCTCTGCTTTTGAATATGCTATCTAGATTGGTCATAACTTTCTTTCCAAGGAGTAAGCATCTTTTCATGGCTGCAATCACCATCTGCAGTGATTTTGGAGCCCCCCCAAAAATAGTCTGACACTGTTTCCCATCTATTTCCCATGAAGTGATGGGACCAGATGCCATGATCTTCATTTTCTGAATATTGAGCTTTAAGCCAACTTTTTCACACTCCTCTTTCACTTTCATCAAGAGGCTTTTTAGTTCCTCTTCACTTTCTGCCATAAGGGTCGTATCATCTGCATATCTGAGGTGATTGATAGTTCTCCCAGCAATCTTGATTCCAGCTTGTGCTTCTTCCAGCCCAGCGTTTCTCATGATGTACTGTGCATAGAAGTTAAATAAGCAGGGTGACAATATACAGCCTTGACATACTCCTTTTCCTATTTGGAAACAGTCTGTTGTTCCATGTCCAGTTCTAACTGTTCCTTCCTGACCTGCATAGAGATTTCTCAAGAGGCAGGTCAGGTGGTCTGGTATTCCCATCTCTTTCAGAATTTTCCACAGCTTATTGTGATCCACACAGTCAAAGGGTTTGGCATAGTCAATAAAGCAGAAATAGATGTTTCTCTGAAACTCTCTTGCTTTTTCCATGATCCAGCGGATGTTGGCAATTTGATCTCTGGTTCCTCTGCCTTTTCTAAAACCAGCTTGAACATCTGGAAGTTCACGGTTCACGTATTGCTGAAGCCTGGCTTGGAGAATTTTGAGCATTACTTTACTAGCGTGTGAGATGAGTGCAATTGTGCAGTAGTTTGAGCATTCTTTGGCATTGCCTTTCTTTGGGATTGGAATGAAAACTGACCTTTTCTAGTTCTGTGGCCACTGCTGAGTTTTCCAAATTTGCTGGCATATTGAGTGCAGCATTTTCACAGCACCATTTTAGTGTGGGTTAAATCTACTAATCTTTACCATATTAGAAATTAAGTGATAAATTTAAAATATTTATTAAAATTAACCATAATAAACACACTCAGTTCAGTCGCTCAGTTGTGTCCAACTGTTTGCGACCCCATGCATTGCAGCACGCCAGGCCTCCCTGTCCATCACCAACTCCCAGAGTTCACTCAGACTCACGTCCATCGAGTCAGTGATGCCATCCAGCCATCTCATCCTCTGTTGTCCCCTTCTCCTCCTGCCCCCAATCCCTCCCAGCATCAGAGTCTTTTCCAATGAGTCAACTCTTCACATGAGGTGGCCAAAGTACTGGAGTTTCAGCTTTAGCATCATTCCTTCCAAAGAAATCCCAGGGCTGATCTCCTTCAGAATGGACTGGTTGGATCTCCTTGCAGTCCAAGGGGCTCTCAAGAGTCTTCTCCAACACCACAGTTCAAAAGCATCAATTCTTTGGTGCTCAGCCTTTTTCACAGTCCAACTCTCACATGCATACATGACCACTGGAAAAACCATAGCCTTGACTAGACGGACCTTAGTCAGCAAAGTAATGTCTGTGCTTTTGAATATACTATCTAGGTTGGTCATAACTTTTCTTCCAAGGAGTAAGCATCTTTTAATTTCATGGCTGCAGTCACCATCTGCAGTGATTTGGAGCCCCCCAAAATAAATCTGACACTGTTTCCACTGTTTCCCCGTCTATTTCCCATGAAGTGATGGGACCAGATGCCATGATCTTCGTTTTCTGAATGTTGAGCTTTAGGCAAACTTTCTCACTCTCCACTTTCACTTTCATCAAGAGGGTTTTTAGTTCCTCTTCACTTTCTGCCATAAGGGTGGTGTCATCTGCATATCTGAGGTGATTGATATTTCTGCCGGCAATCTTGATTCCAGCTTGTGTTTCTTCCAGTCCAGCGTTTCTCATGATGTACTGTGCATATAAGTTAAATAAGCAGGGTGACAATATACAGCCTTGACGTACTCCTTTTCCTATTTGGAAACAGTCTGTTGTTCCATGTCCAGTTCTAACTGCTGCTTGCTGACCTGCTTACAAATTTCTCAAGAGGCAGGTCAGGTGGTCTGGTATTCCCATCTCTTTCAGAATTTTCCACAGCTTATTGTGATCCACACAGTCAAAGGCTTTGGCATAGTCAATAAAGCAGAAATAGATGTTTTTCTGGAACTCTCTTGCTTTTTCCACGATCCAGCAGATGTTGGCAATTTGATCTCTGGTTCCTCTGCCTTTTCTAAAACCAGCTTGAACATCTGGAAGTTCACGGTTCACGTATTGCTGAAGCCTGGCTTGGAGAATTTTGAGCATTACTTTACTAGCGTGTGAGATGAGTGCAATTGTGCGGTAGTTTGAGCATGCTTTGGCATTGCCTTTCTTTGGGATTGGAATGATAACTGACCTTTTCCAGTCCTGTGGCCACTGCTGAGTTTTCCAAATTTGCTGGCATATTGAGTGCAGCACTTTCACAGCATCATCTTTCAGGATTTGAAACAGCTCAACTGGAATTCCATCATCTCCACTAGCTTTGTTCATAGTGATGCTTTCTAAGGCCCACTTAACTTCACATTCCAGGATGTCTGGCTCTAGATTAGTGATCGCACCATCATGATTATCTGGGTCGTGAAGATCTTTTTGTACAGTTCTTCCGTGTATTCTTGCCACCTCTTCTTAATATCTTCTGCTTCTGTTCGGTCCATACCATTTCTGTCCTTTATCAAGCCCATCTTTACATGAAATGTTCCCTTGGTATCTCTAATTTTCTTGAAGAGATCTCTAGTCTTTCCCATTCTGTTGTTTTCCTCTATTTCTTTGCATTGATCACTGAAGAAGGCTTTCTTATCTCTTCTTGCTATTCCCTGGAACTCTGCATTCAGATGCTTATATCTTTCCTTTTCTCCTTTGCTTTTCGCCTCTCTTCTTTTCACAGCTATTTGTAAGGCCTCCCCAGACAGCCATTTTGCTTTTTTGCATTTCTTTTCCATGGGGATGGTCTTGATCCCCATCTCCTGTACAATGTCACCAACCTCATTCCATAGTTCATCAGGCACTCTATCTATCAGATCTAGGCCCTTAAATCTATTTCTCACTTCCACTGTATAATCATAAGGGATTTGATTTAGGTCATACCTGAATGGTCTAGGGGTTTTCCCTACTTTCTTCAATTTGAGTCTGAATTTGGCAATAAGGAGTTCATGATCTGAGCCACAGTCAGCTCCTGGTCTTGTTTTTGTTGACTGTATAGAGCTTCTCCATCTTTGGCTGCAAAGAATAGAATCAATCTGATTTCGGTGTTGACCATCTGGTGATGTCCATGTGTAGAGTCTTCTCTTGTGTTATTGGAAGAGGGTGTTTGCTATGACCAGTGCATTCTTTTGGCAAAACTCTATTAGTCTTTTCCCTGCTTCATTCTGCATTCCAAGGCCAAATTTGCCTGTTACTCCAGGTGTTTCTTGACTTCCTACTTTTGCATTCCAGTCCCCTATAATGAAAAGGACATCTTTTTTGGGTGTTAGTTCTGAAAGGTCTTGTAGGTCTTCATAAAACCGTTCAACTTCAGCTTCTTCAGCGTTACTGGTTGGGGCATAGACTTGGATAACTGTGATATTGAATGGTTTGCCTTGGAGACGAACAGAGATCATTCTGTCGTTTTTGAGACTGCATCCAAGTAGTGCATTTTGGACTCTTTCGTTGACCATGATGGCTACTCCATTTCTTCTGGGGGATTCCTGCCCGCAGTCATAGATATAATGATCATCTGAGTTAAATTCACCCATTCCACTCCATTTTAGTTCACTGATTCCTAGAATGTCGATGTTCACTCTTGCCATCTCTTGTTTGACCACTTCCAATTTGCCTTGATTCATGGACCTGACATTCCAGGTTCCTATGCAATATTGCTCTTTACGGCATCAGACCTTGCTTCTATCACCAGTGACGTCCACAGCTGGGTATTGTTTTTGCTTTGGCTCCATCCCTTCATTCTTTCTGGAGTTATTTCTCCACTGATCTCCAGTAGCATATTGGGCACCTACTGACCTGAGGAGTTCCTCTTTTGGTATCCTATCATTTTGCCTTTTCATTCTGTTCATGGGGTTCTCAAGGCAAGAATACTGAAGTGGTTTGCCATTCCCTTCTCCGGTGGACCACATTCTGTCAGACCTCTCCACCATGACCCGCCTGTCTTGGGTTGCCCCGAGGGCATGGCTTGGTTTCGTTGAGTTAGACAAGACTGTGTTGTCCTAGTGTGATTAGATTGACTAGTTTTCTGTAAGTATGGTTTCAGTTTGTCTGCCCTCTGATGCCCTCTTGCAACACCTACCACCTTACTTGGGTTTCTCTTACCTTGGGCGTGGGGTATCTCTTCACGGCTGCTCCAGCAAAGCACAGCTGCTGCTCCTTACCTTGGACGAGGGGTATCTCCTTACATCTTCCTTAATAAACACATTACATTAACATAAATAACATTTTTTAAATTAAAAAAACCTGTAGCTTCCAAAACCCTTACAAGTAGTAAGAGTGGCGCTGTTTATTTTTTGCTAATTTCTGTAATGTCAGGCAGCATAGATACTGACTTGATGCTTCCATCAGCTTCTGCATTCAGTGTTCCAGTCTGTTGTTTTGGCTGAAGTAAATGATTAAAACGCAGCCTCACACACTGTATATGAGTAAAACCTACATGGGAAAGGTAGCAGTATTTCAGAAATCTTTAAAAATAGTCATGGCTCTTCTTTGCTACTACAGCAAAACAAACCGTAGTTTCTCAGATTAATTGCAGCAGGAAACCTGACACCACGACTGACCAGAATAATTGGCCTGTCTGGTACTTTGAATGACTCCTTTTCCCTGTGAATTGTGACATGTTGCACTGGTCACCAGGCTGTGCGGTTACTGGGTACAATGTGGGGCAAGCATCTGGTAGTGATGCCAGCTTTCTAAAAGTCCGATTGTCTCTGTGAATCTCAAACTCTATCTTTGGCACCAAATGCTATCAGGTATTTTTCTCTAAGTAACAGGATCACTTCATTGATCTTTGAGCAGACTCCTGTCCAACACTCATGTCTGAATGACTACAGTTTGTGTTCAGTGGTTTAGAGGAGAAGTGATAGCTGGGAAGCACTGGACTAGACCACTGGACTCCCCCCAACCCAGCACCCCCTCCCTATCCCATAGCCACAAGTGCTTCCAACCACAGTGAGGCCTCCCAGTCCTTCTTGTGCCTTTGCCCAGAGCCAGGGGACCCAGTGTGGGGCCTTACTCTCTTATCAGGGACAGACCCTGGTGCTGGTGGACTTTCTGAGTGCACAGCTCCGCAGTGAGCGCCAAACAGCCTGGCCTGGTTGTTACTCCTGGGGAGAGGCCAACAGTTATGGCCTCACAGGGGCTCCTGCAGCCTCGGCTGGCGTCCTGCAGCGAGGAGGCCAGGCCCTCTCCGCAGCAGCCAGGCTCCCAGAGGGGCCCGGGAGCCAGCTTTGTTGTCCTCACTTCAAGAACTGCTGGGCTGCCCAAGATTGCTTGGGCTCCAAGGACTTTTCCTACATCTTTTTTTTTTTTTTTTTGAGTCATTATGGATGTTTTGGAATTATGCAAAAGAGGAGGATGGAATAATGAGCACCAGCACCCTCCCCTGGGCTGTGGGAGTCTCATGACCGCTGTTTGCTCAGCCCACTGCCCCTTACCGTGGGTTGCTGTAGGCAAGACCTCAGACCTCACCCCACTTCCTCTTTCCTACACTCTCTCTGAGATAGAGCTGCCTTGTTCTTCCTTTTTAGTACCCTGGTGTGGTACCCAGAATTGCCCCCTTCCTGGCTGTTAGCCCAGCCATGTGCCCCCAGCCCTCAGTGCTGCTGCTGATGCGTTCTCAAAATGCAGGCATAGAGGCCTTCCTGGGGCAGCTCCCAGGCCTCTCTATCACTCTGAGCCTTGGCTGGGGACCTTTATCCCAAGGATGAATTTCATCAACCAGAGTCTCCCAGGGGTGAGGCCGGTTCATATATTCACCTGTGGGCCTGGCTTCCTGCTTTCATGTTCTCCCAACACTTGATATTTTCGACTCCTCAAGCTTTAGCCAATCAAGTGAGTACTGGGCTTTTTTTTTTTCCTTAAAAAAAAAAAAGCTTTTATATTTAGCTGTGCTGAGTCTTCATTTTGTGCTCAGGCTTTCTCTAGTTGTGGTAAGCAGGGGTTGCCCTTTGTTGTGATGTACAGGCTTCTCATTGTGGTAGCTTCTCTCGTTGTGGAGCACAGTCTATAGGTACACAGACTCAGTAGTTGTTGCTCATGGGCTTGTGGGATCATCCTGGACCTGAGATCCAACTTTTGTCCCCTGCAGTGGCAGGCAGATTCTTAACCACTGGACTATAAGGCAAGTCCCTGACCTATTTTCTTTAACCAAGACGTGTGTGATACTAACTTGTATACTTAAACCTTGTAGTTAAAAATGGGATTATTTTTATGAATATTTTAAACACATTGTGCTTAGTTTAAATCATCTGTTAGAAAGATGCAAGGTTTCTATATAAAAGAAACTATGTGAGATGTGCTTAATTACAAATATTTGTCAACTTTTAGATAGTTTCAAGTAATCTTAGAAGCCATAGCCTATTCTGCATAATGATTTTTATGGGACCTGTCTGGGAGCTTGACTTACAAAGTGCACATACAGCTTCACTCACTGAGAAAGCTACCCCTTCTGTTCTCATGAGTCTGTGGGTGCTCCCTTCTTCCCCCAAGTGTGGTGCACTGTGGCCCTGATGGTGGTTTCCCAAGAAGAAAGTCTCCCTGTACTCTGCTGAGTGATCGGGACCAGTCTTGTCTCTGCTCCTTCATCCTCTTATGTTGGATCTAGTGGATGCGTTTAGCACAATGACACAATTCCACAGCTTGGAAAAACATTTCTGTGTTAAAGAGCAGGGTGTCTAGACCTGAGTGTGAAGGCCATTGGTGTGACTGAAAGATCGTGAAGTAGGGGCTGGGAGGCCTGTCATCTGCATCCTCTTGCTAAATTTTTTTACCTGGGATGAGCCTTTTATGCCAAAGAATGCTCAAACTGCTGCACAATTGCACTCATCTCACACGCTAGTAAAGTAATGCTCAAAATTCTCCAAGCCAGGCTTCAGCAATACGTGAACCGTGAACTTCCAGATGTTCAAGCTGGTTTTAGAAAAGGCAGAGGAACCAGAGATCAAATTGCCAACATCTGCTGGATCGTGGAAAAAGCAAGAGAGTTCCAGAAAAACATCTATTTCTGCTTTATTGACTATGCCAAAGCCTTTGACTGTGTGGATCACAATAAGCTGTGGAAAATTCTGAAAGAGATGGGACTACCAGACCACCTGACCTGCCTCTTGAGAAATTTGTAAGCAGGTCAGCAAGCAGCAGTTAGAACTGGACATGGAACAACAGACTGTTTCCAAATAGGAAAAGGAGTACGTCAAGGCTGTATATTGTCACCCTGCTTATTTAACTTATATGCAGAGTGCATCATGAGAAACCCTGGGCTGGAGGAAGCACAAGCTGGAATCAAGATTGCCGGGAGAACTATCAGTCACCTCAGATATGCAGATGACACCACCCTTATGGCAGAAAGTGAAGAACTAAAGAGCCTCTTGATGAAAGTGAAAGAGGAGCATGAAAAAGTTGGCTTAAAGCTCATCATTCAGAAAACGAAGATCATGGCATCTGGTCCCATCACTTCATGGGAAATAGATGGGGAAACAGTGGAAACAATGTCAGACTTTATTTTTTGGTGCTCCAAAATCACTGCAGATGGTGACTGCAGCCATGAAATTAAAAGACGCTTTCTCCTTGGAAGAAAAGTTACGACCAACCTAGACAGTATATTAAAAAGCAGAGACGTTATTTTGCCAACAAAGGTTTGGCATAGTCAAGGCTATGATTTTTCCAGTAGTCATGTATGGATGTGAGAGTTGGACTATAAAGAAAGCTGAGCACGAAGAATTGATGCTTTTGAACTGTGGTGTTGGAGAAGACTTTCGAGAGTCCCTTGGACTGCAAAGAGATCCAACCAGTCCATCCTAAAGGAAATCAGTCCTGAATATTCATTGGAAGGACTGATGTTGAACCTGACACTCCAATACTTTGGCCACGTAATGCGAAGAGCTGACTCATTTGAAAAGACCCTGATGCTGGAAAAGACTGAAGGTGGGAGGAGAAGGGGATGACAGAGGATGAGATGGTTGGATGGCATCACCAACTAGATGGACATGAGTTTGAGTAAACTCTGGAAGTTGATGATGGACAGGGAGGCCTGGCGTGCTGCACTCCATGGGGTCACAAAAAGTCGGACACAACTGAGTGGCTGAGCTGAGCCTTTTATGAGGATAAAGTAAATTCATGGTCAATGAATTTGACAAAGTAAATTTCATGGTCAATGACCAATGATAAAGTTATATTTAAAAAAACATCAAACATGGAACATTCTTCAATATGTTCATGATCTTTGATGTTTAATTTAGTAATTCCACTCTATAAATATATCCTAAGGACAGATAGACATGTTGAAAGGCTGGTGTGCACACATGTTCACTACTGCCTTCATTTTACAGTAAAGGTTGGATGCAATCAAAATAATCTGCCAGAGGGGACTGGCTATACCACAGGGTGACCTTTTGTGCAGCTAGTTACAGTCGTCTATTTCTGAAAATAGCCTTGTGATACAGGAAAGTGCTCATCATCTGTTCCATATAAAAAGCAGGTGATTTGTGCATGCATGGAGCATGACCCCAGTTTAATTTCTAAGTGTGTTCATGTCTGTGTGTGGATGCATGTCTCCAGGTCTTGAGTCTGGACTGTCATCTGGGGAAGGACATGTTGCGGAGACCCCTGCCTTGGTGGCTGGAGACACCTGCCTCTGGGGCCAGATGCTTGCTGGGTACCTCCTGGAGGAACGGTCAGGACAGCAAGGCCTGGGGAATGTCCTCCCTGAGGACCTGACTCTGTGCCCTTTGTGGCCCTACGGCACTCGGCCTCAGCAGGCCTGGAGCCCTGGGAGCAGGGGCAGCTGTGCAGGCTCTGATGGCAGGAAACCAACAGAGACACTGGTGTCCATCCCTCTCCAGGGCTCAGGACCAGAGGGAGGGGTGGCGTCTGCAGGATAAGCCTTGGGGGTGGCATGGGAACACACAGATTTGTCTCCAGATAGTGGAATTGTGGATTTTTGTTTTCCTCATCTTTTTCATTATTTTTTAAAATTCAGCCACGTTAATAATCAGAAAAAAATACATAGCCATTTCAGGTCACATACTGCTTAGAAGTTGGAGCAAAGCAGTTGCTCTGGACCTCATAGCTAGGCAGGTGTGCCGTCCTGGCTTGTGGCATGAGGCTGCAGTGCGGAGGCAGGTGGGTGGTCAGCAAAGGGCCCCTGAAGTCACTGCGGCTGTGTGGGCAGAGGCAGAAATGGGCCCTGGCCTTGCATGCAGCCTGTGGAGCAGCATAGTTAGTGTGTGTGTGTTGAGGTAAGTGGCAGTGACAGGTAGGGGATGGGAACATTGTGTCACTGTCCAGAAGCCCCATACCAAAGTGTCCTGCCTCCTTAGGCTATGGGGGACTGGCAAAGGAGGGATCCTCAGCTAAGCAGGACTGGCCCAGCCTGAGCCTGCTCTGCACCCCTGCCTACACCCTGGTTGCTGGGAGGATCAGGGATCCAGGATCTGGAACAAGCTCGAGGATCAGGTTGATCTGACTTTAAACACACTGCCACTCAATGCTGGTGGTTGTGTCTCCTCCAGCCACCCGTGGGACACAGTCATCAAGGCAGCCATGAGGAAGTACCCGAATCCCATGAACCCCTGTGTTGTGGGTGTCGACGTGCTGGAGCGCAGTGTGGATGGCCGGGGCCGGCTTCACAGCCACCGCCTCCTCAGCACCGAGTGGGGGCTGCCCAGCCTTGTGAGAGCGGTGAGCCCCTTGGGAGCCCAGCTACACCAACAGCCTGTCTATGCCTGCCAGCCTGGCTGGCACCCATACGTAGGGAGTGTCAACCTTCCCATTTGGGCTTTCTGGGAAGCCTGAGAGATAGTTTGTTCTCTGTGAATTAATTGTTCACTTGAGTGTTCAGCATGTCCACTGACCCACCTGTGGCAGAGAACCCCCCCCACAGGAAACCTAAACCCCCACAGCCCCCCTTCCCACCTCTGAATGCCCCATTGCAGCTCCATCACCCTGCCAGGTGTGGCCTGAGCCCCAGAGCTGGCTCTGCACAGCGGTGGTCAGTGGGGTGGGGCAGGGGGCTTGGTCCTCAGCTGAGTTATCAGCCAGACCTTGGCTTCAGTGCCCCAGGTCCTGCCCCACTTGCGCCTCCATCTCAGTGCCGGTCCCTCCATCCCTGATTTATGTGTCCGTCCGTCCCATCTGCTGGACAACAGTTGCTGGAGGTGCTGCTGCAGCCTGATTGAAGAAGTTAGTAGCTGATCTGAAGTGACATGCAGTGTTTGAGGGTATGACAATGTCGCCATGCTGGTTTGTTTTTCAGATTTTGGGGACCAGTAGGACTTTGACATACATCAGAGAACATTCTATCGTGGATCCAGTAGAAAAGAAAATGGAGCTCTGCTCCACCAATGTAAGCAATAGCCATAATGGTGCATAATGTCTTCATTTAATTGTGTTTCCAGCCCACCTTTGGTCTGTGATCTTTTAATAGAAAGGCTGAATTTGCTTTAGCAGTATCTTGTCTTTTTATTCCAGTGTAAAAACATACTGAAGAACACACATAATGATGTGAACACACCTTTGTAACCAGGGGACAGACTCCTGCCTCCCTATTGCCCCCCGCCCCCTCTCAGCTGCTGCCTTGCCCGCAGCAGCATATGTGTCTCTTAGCAGCCACTGAAACAGCCACTTCCTCCTGCCTTCCTCTCTCCTGTCTCACAATCAGGAGCCATTGATATTGGCCTGATGCAATTTCAGAGAGAGTGTTGGGGGAATTGGGTGGGCGGGAGCATGGTTATGCCAGCCCCTTATTCTGTGGGTGGGGTCACTGCAGGTGCAAACTCCCAGTTGACCCCCTGGACCTTAGTCAACGGCCCCTTCCCTCAGGCCAGGCAGCCCTTCCACAGAGGCAGAGTGAGCTGGGCGGGTATTTGTACATTGGCCATTCCTGACGGTTTATATATTGTTCTCTCTCTACTTAGAAAATTCCACTTCCTCTTTGCAGAAAGCTGAGTTGTCAGTAGAGGGGACTAGTTCTGGCTCCGGAGGAAGGGGAGGAGGAAGGTTGAAGGAAAGGCTTTGGGGAGGACAGGTGATCACCAAGTTGCTGTGTGGCTACGAGAGTTAGTGATCAGCCTTTCTGCGTCTCATGCTCCTCATCTGAAAAACAAAGAGCAGACTACACAGTGTGGTTGAGGATCAAGGAAAGAAAATAAGGTTTATTAAACACAGCGTCTTGCATAAAAACATTGCAAATACAGTGGTGACTGCTCATGAGCCAGGCTCAGGTTTGGGTGGGGTGTGGAGGGAGGGTGGTGTCTCCAGAACAGCGGCCAGGATGCGCGGGCCTCGGCGTTCCTTCTGCTCTGGCTCCAGTAAGTGCAGGTGTGGAGTTGTGAGAGTGTGGGCAGTCTGGGAAGAAATGCAAGAGAAGAACCTACAGCCATTGTGTCCTTTTTTAAGATCACACTCACAAACTTGGTGTCAGTGAGTGAGAGGCTGGTGTACACACCCCACCCGGAGGACCCAGGAAAGTAAGTGGACTGAACTCTGGGGCAGGGCAGGGTGGGGCAGGGCGGGGCCCCCTCTCCAGACTGCTCAGCCTCTCACCTCCAGCGCGCTCTCCTGCAGGACCGTGCTCACCCAGGAAGCTGTCATCACTGTGAAGGGAGTCAGCCTCGGCAGCTATCTGGAGAGTTTAATGGCCAACACGATATCGTCCAACGCAAAGAAGGTACCACCTCTCACTGTTGGGGGGCTGGTGGCCAAAGGAGTGGGCATCCTACTGAGCGTATGCAGTGGGGAGGGCCCCAGGCCTGTGGGGAACAGAGGCTAGCGAGGCAAGCCACCACTTCCAGCAGCAGCTGAGCTACCAGGGCTCTTAAACAAGACAGACCCACACATCCAGGACAAGTGTGGGCGTGGGCATGCAGGACACTCAACATTTTTAGCAGTTTTGTATTTAACTGGCATTTTGAGTACCTCTGGCAGGATTTGGGAGTAAGCCTTGTGGAGGGACCTTGGGAGGGATGGGTCCCAGGCTGTGTGGGTGCCAGGGCCCAACTCTTTGCCTGGGCATGCAGTCCCCTCTCTGCCATCCCCCACTCTCCCTTCCCCTTTGGTTTCTGTCTGCGACCAATGGCATGGCACCTAAGCCTTCCCTTCCTAGTGCATTCAGGTCAGGGCTTGGCTGAGAGCCGTTTATGCTTGCATTTAGGCGTATTTGTCCAGTCACAATACAGGACCAGTCTGCTGTGTTTCTAGAAAAATCCAGATTTGAGGAAGGTTGAGAGTAGCTTAGCTCAGGATAGTGTCCTCCACTTCCGACCCAGAGCAGCACTCATCACACTTCAAGCCCAGAGGACAGAGCTGGCATGACTCATTTTGTGTGTCCATGGTCTAGCTTAGGGCAGGCCTGAGTGTTTGCCGAAAAGAACATTTCTACGAGGAAGGCAACTCTCAGCAAGGACAGAGTCCCTTAGCTCTTTATGAGAAAAGTCAGGGAAAACTCAGTGAGGCTAAATCCAGGCCTCTCATTTTCTGTGTTTAGGGGCTGCTGTGCTGGAGGCCTGTGGAGAATCATGGCTTCTCCAGCTGTTGTTATCATCCCACAGCACCCCAGGCCAGGTCAGGGGCGCCCTGGGGCGGCTAGCTACCTGCTGGTGAGGGAGACGGAGGTGGAGAGGTGGGTTACCCCACACCCGAGGTTCAGGAGCGGAGGTTAGGGGCCACTCACGGAGAGGTCTGAGGGGCCTCAGGAGGTGACAGCAGGGATGGGGTGGGGCTCGATGGAGCTCTGGCTGGGGCTGGAATTCTGTGTGCCGCCTGCCTTGTTTCTGGGCCTGGTGTCTCCTTTGCGTTCACCTGACCTGAGTAGCTCGCTGTCTGCTGCTCGGTGAGACAGCAGGACGACCTCTGACAGCGCACTGGCTTCTCTCTGTGTTGCTCCAGGGCTGGGCCGCTATTGAGTGGATAATTGAAAATGCGGAACGCGCACTGAGCTAACGAGGCCTGCAGCGCCCCCCGTGCTTAGCGGCGGTAACTACAGGATTCCTGAACCAGGAGGATGTGGTGCCCACTGGGCTCCCAGTGGTGTGTGCCGCCCGCGTGCTGGGAGGGGTCTGCGGGATGCAGGTCTGTGCGGGCCCCGCCCTGTAGAGAAAGACCGAACTGGTTTCATCCTCCTGGCCCACCAGCTCGTTTTGTGGCGAGATTTGTGTTCAGGTTTGTCATCTCGTCTCCAAGGGCAGTTTGGCTTTTCCTGAAAGCGGTTCTCAGCACGCAGTCGTGTGTTGTGGGACTGCTGTGTCCTTAGCAGGAGGGTCTCACCAGCAGGTCCAGTGTGGAGGGCTGATCTGAAGGGGATTTTATTGGGAGTAAGACTGGAGTGCCTGCCCATGATGTTGTGCGTGCGGATGCCTCGGGCCCAGATGTCAGCACTGTGGCCAGTAGGGCGCCCTTCCTGCTGCTGCCAGCCGTGTGCCATCACTGGCCCTTCGTTTTTAGTGCTCAAAGTCGTTTCCCAGCATCTCTTTGAGCTTCTCAAATACTCTTGTTTTCCTCCCCTGAGCGTCTGGGGTGTCAGGGCAGATTTGACGCTGGCATGGTCAGCAGTCATCTCTGCTTCATAAGGTCAGAGTTCACTGCTCCCTCTGCTGAGAGAATCCTTACTCTCCTGCCCTGGAACTCCTCCTACTCGCGGCTTTTCAAGCTCTGGCCCCGCTTCCCACCCTCAGTTGGTCTGTCTGCAGCACATATGCACACTTGGCGGTTCAGTCAGCAGACATGAGCCCTGTGGCTTGGGCTCCTTTAAAGAGCTTCCTGCTTTTTGCCTAAGGCACTGATGCATAGGTTTGCCAGAAACTTCACCTTGAACCCAAGGTCATGACCTTTTTCCTTGAATGCACCACTAAGTGATCACAAGCAGAGAGCCTGCTTGACTGCTGAGCATCCTACTTGTGTGTGCATGTGTTTGGTGTGTGTCTGATGCTGTTGCTTTGAATTGTGGACCCTATCACATTCTCTTGCCTCACAAACTAGAGCTCAACTGCCTCAATCTTTAATGATGCCTCACCAAAAAAAGAAAGAGAAGAGAAGAAGCGAGTCCAGAGCGTGGTCCTGGCTGGACTGGGAGAGGCGGGAGCTCCCAGGTCACAGCCATCGTCAGGCTGGTCAGCCGTGACCTCACAGGACAGGAGGCCTGGCCAGTGGCACTGCTCATGGGGCAGACTTGCTGGGAGCAGGGCAGGCTGCCATGCTGTCCACTGCACGTTGAGCCTACGTGCCTGCTCTGCTGCGCCTGAGCCTGGTTTGCTCAGACAGCTGTGGGGGCCTCCTTTGTCCTTCCCTCAGTCTCATCTGTCCTCCCCTCAGTGCCAGCTCTCCTGCCGACTCTTGGGGTCTCACTAAAGAGCTTTCTCTTTGCAGAGGATGCCCCATTCCCCTCCCTTGCCCTTGATCCACAGGCTCACTGCCTGTCTCTTCACACATCTGGCCACCAGCTGTTACCTCAGACATAGCTGACGTGTGTCCCTGTCTTACTTCTTCACGGATCTGCACATGCTAGAGTCAGGCATCCACCCTGATAGTGACACAGGCATAGTTAGGATTGGCCAGGAGAGCCATTTGCTCTGTCCTGCGGCTGCGATGAGACTGCACACCGTCTGGGACCCTCGCCTGGACTGCAGCCTGGGCTGGTGGTTCCAAGCTCTCAGCTGTTTTGCTGACATCAAGGTATCTCCAACTGGGAGTTTTAATTTTCTCAATCTTCAAAAATAAAATTTGTGTGTGTTTTAAGTGATAATTCTAGAGAAGCTCTCCATAAAGGAGGGTTGGAACTGTATTCTACCACATTTTTTTAGATACTGCTTTTCCTTTGATATTAATATTTCCAATTCAAAATTAAAATTCATTTTTATTTTTGAGACTTTTATGCACATAGCTTTAAAGGTAAAATAGTTAAAAGATTTATGACAAAAACAATCCCTCTTACCCTTTCCACAGAGGATGCTTCTACCCTTCTGTAGACTCTCTTGGCAGTTTTGGCATTTACTGTTAGATTCCTAAAATACATGAGCATACTCTGCTATTTCTTGATTCAACAATTTTAGATGAAATCTGTTGACTTCCTGCTATGATAGATGGTTATTTTCTCTCTCACATCTTCCCATCTCCAGTATAGCTGTGTTGTAACTTATGGTTAAAATCACATTGTTTCTGTAATTAAAACATACATAACTACTATTTATTACTAAGTGAAAAGCTATACGTTAATTACATTTTCTTTTAAAAGAAAAACATTTATTTGACTGGGTCTGGTCTTAGTTGTAGCATGAGGGATCTTTAGCTGTGGTATATGGATCTAGTTCCCTGACCAGAGATGGAACCTGAGCCCCTGCTTTGGACCGCCAAGGGAGTCTCTATATTGTCTTTATGTAGCTTTTCTCCCCTTGGAGGTAACAATTGTGTTTTCCTTTTCATCTGTTTATTTTTTCAAAGTCCCTGGCTGAATGCCCCCACATTCTTCACCTGCTCTCGCAGCACCTCACAGTGTCCTCTCCTGAAGCTCAAACCCCATAGGTTGCACGTGCCTTTCTCACTCCCCTGGTGCTGTCCTTCCTGGAGGCCCGTCTTACTCTCTGACCAGCAGCCGAATGGCTGTTGGCCTTTCTCCCTTCCTGGAGCCCTGTCTCCTGGCCTCCCTGCCTTCTCTTTCACCATAAAATGGGGAAGGACATGCCACAGTAGCTTCCAGGACTTGACACATCTGAAAATGTCCCTTCTCTTCCCACTCTTCACTCAAAGGTTGGTTGGACATATAAATGTAGGTAAAAATACTTGTTCTCAGAATTTTGAAGGCACTGCTCCATTGTTTTCCACTTCACTTCCTGAGCCTTTGTATATGGCATTTTTTTTTTTTCTCTCTGGAAGCTTTTAGGGTCTCTTTGTTCCTAATGTGAAATTTCATATAGCCAAGCCTTGTTGAAGTGATCTTTTAAAAGCACTCTGTGCTGCACTGTGCATGTTAAATTCCTGCCTGTGGTGCTGTGCTACAATTATGTCACACATTACTGAAAAAGTGGGTGAAGGGTATGCAGCTTCCAGTAAGTCTACATTAATTTCAAAATTTAAGGTTAAAAAATTTCAAAAATAGCGATATCATGGAAAATGGCAGAGGTGGGTGCCCTGAGATTCAGTCCCCGCATTGAAACAAACAATAAGCTGGCCAAAAAAAAACAAACCAAAAAACCCAAACAACAGAATCAACTTTTGTAGAGCTCTGGGTTTTAGTCAAGATACCTAAACTAACCAGTAGGGTGCTGAATGAATCTTAATTAACTCACCCTGCAGATTTTGGACTTGGCAGCTTTCAAAATTAGGGCAGCCAATTCCTTAAAATAAATCCCTGTGTATGTGAAAGAAAACTCTGGAAGAAAATTGTGGCTATTTTGACCAGTGTGAAATGATACCTCATTATAGTTTTGATTTCTATTTCTCTGATAGTTAGTGATGTTGGTGTCCTATGGGTTTTTTGGCCATCCGTATGCCTTTTTTGGAGAAACGTCTGTTTAGATCTTATGTCCATTTTTGATTGGGTTGTTCTGTTTGATACGGAGCTGCATGAGCTGTTTGTGTATTTTGTAGATTAATCCCTTGTAACTACAGCTTTGGAAGAGTGGAGTCTTAACCATGGGACCACCAGGGAAGTCTGCCATTGGTAATTTGGTAGGGATTGCATTGGGTAATACAGTAATTTTGACAGTATTGATTTTTCCAATCAAGAACATGGTATATATCTTTCCATTTGTTTGTATGATCTCTGATTTCTTTTATTAGCATTTTATAATTTTCAGAGTACAGGTCTGTTGTCCCCTCAGATATGTTTATTCCTATTTTATTTATCTTGAAGAGATGGTAGATGGGATTGTTTCCTTAATTTCTCTTTCTGATCTTTTGCTGTTATTGCACAGGAATACAAGAGATTTCTGTATGTTAATTTTGTATACCGCAACTTTACTGAAGTCATCAGTAAGCTCTAGCAGTTTTCTGGTAGCATCTTTAGGATTTTCTTTGTGTAGTATGATGTCATCTGCCAACAGTAACAGTTTTACTTCTTTTCCAATTTGGATTCTTTTTATTTTTCTTCTCTGATTGCCATGGTTAGGACTTCCAACACTATGTTGAATGAAAGTCAATAACAGTGGATATCTTTGTCTTATTCCTGATCCTAGAGGGAATGCTCTTAGCTTTTCACCCTTGAGAATGATGTTAGCTATAGGTTTGTTGTATGTGGTGTTTAATATGTTGTGTCAGTTTCCTCAGTGACTACTCTCATTACCTTTTGGAAGGAATCAAAACCAAGGCCTAAGCACAGGCCCAGATGATTCTGATCCAGGTATCATCAGACCACACTTTGGGGGATGTTGGGCCCCCTCTCTTCATGAAATCCGTTTCCAGGAGTGTTCTTGACTGACACCAGCTCGCAACTTACTATAAACTCCTAGAGGTTTATATCGCTTTGGGCCATTTTTTCTAAATTATTCACATACATGTCTTTCTGATCAGAAGCAGAGATGAGATGTTTTCTTTGCATGCACAGCCCTCGGTGCTCACTGAGTATGTGGTAACTTGAGGACTGGGTTCAGAATCATAGCCCTCAGTGGGGAAGGCAGGTGGAGAGAAAGCAGGGTTATGAGCACAGGGCTGGACCTCACATGTGATGCTGGGCTAGAGGTTTGACCTTGGGCAAATATCTACCTGGCTATATTCCCATTTTTCAGATAGACAACAAGTGCATGCACAGCACCTGCTTCAGAGCTGAGTATCAGGATTGTGGCTGAGAGTGCTTTACACAGCACCTGGTGTGGAAAAGTGCTTGAAACCAAGCAGGACCTTGTGGGGCCTTCCTGGTGACAGACCCCACCATCCTGTGTTCCCCACCTCTCATTGGTAGAAAAATGTTAGCCTCTTAGCCCTTGCCCAATTTCCAAAGAGCACATTTAATCAGAGAAGTGCAAAAATGGAGAAGCAAGTGCAACAGTCAAGCAGGTCAAAGCAATGATAGTTTAGCCATTAAACAAAGTCAGGGACCTTTAGTTCCTCCCCAAGGGCTATAGGTAATATTTTGAGCCCTGTCCTGAGATGGTTTGCTGAGAGTAACCCCCATCAAGTGGAGAAGTTAGCTGCATGCTGACAGTCAGCAGGCAGACCCCTCGAGTAGTTGGAACCAGATGGTTGATGATGGAGATTCTAGAAATACCACCCCGTTACTGCACCACCCACCAGTCAGGACAAATGTTCACAAGTGATCAGGCACCCCTGACCCTCTCCCTCACCTTGCCTTTAAAAACGTTTCCCTGGGGGCTTCCCTGGTGGTCCAGTGGCTAAGACTCCATATTCCCAACACAAGGGGCCTGGGTTCAGTCCCTGGTCAGGAAGCTAGATCCCACATGCTGCAACTGAAGATCCTTCATCCCACAACTAAGACCTGGCACAGTCAAATAAATAAATATTTAAAAATATGTATTATAAAAATAAAAACGCTTACCTGAAAGCTGTCAGGGAGCTTGGCTGTTTGGTCACAAGCTGCCCATTCTGTGTGCTAACTCTGTGCTGGTATCCTGCAGTAAATGCTGCACTTTCCTTCACAGCCTGGAGTTGGCAGGGTGGTTTTGCTGTGCATCGGGCAAGTGAAATCAGTAACATGCTCAACTACTGGGAGCTAGTATTGGCTACTAAAACCCAGCAAAATATTTAAAAATGTATTATCTAACATAAAGGTTATTTTCATATCTTCCCTTCTTTTCTTTTCTTGGCCAAACTGTTTTAATATGACAAATTTGAAGTCATTTGGGATGTTTTATTTCAGCCCAGTTGGCACATACATTTTAATCAAAATGTTATGATTATTAAGCATTAAGTATCATCCTTTGAAAGGGGCATTAGTAAAAAGGTCCTGAGTATGAGCTCAGTGCTGATGAACACATGATTTGCATTCACACAGCAGTTCAATTATAGGTCTCCAGGGTCTCTGATATCTGCCCACCGATGTGTTAATGGAAAAAGCGGGTCTGGAGGCTGGGCTGTGCTTGGTGGCTCCACCAGGGCTCTCGAGTGGACGGGAGCCTGGAGAGGAGCATGTGGTGAGTGGCATTTACAAGAGTGGGGTTTCTGCGGGCTCCGGGGAACCAGCAGGTGCAGAAGCTGCTGCCTCAGGCCTCCCAATTCTAATCAGCCACCTTTGGGCCGCAGTGACTTCTGACTTTGGGTTTTACTCCTACCTTAAAGGAAGCATATGGCTGTGCATGGCAGTTACGTGGTAAAGTGCACTGACTACACACTATGTCAGTTGTTTGGAAGACATGTTAATGGTTCTGTCTTTGTATTGTTGACTTATTCTTATTTCCATATTGAACCTGCTCATTCATCCATTCACTCCAGAAACATTTATTGAGCACCTGTTGCATGCAAGATAGTTTTCCAAATCTAGGGATGTAGCAGTGAAGAAATCTGACAAAGATCCGTGTCTTCGTGGAAGTGTAGTAGATGCTACGTGCGATGGAGCAAAGAGGAAGAGCAGCAGCAAGTACTGCAGTCATGGGAGTTCAGAAGCTACCGGAAGCAGCTGTGCCAGGGGAGGGGGCCCATTCTGTGCAGCCGTGTGAGGCAGAAGCAGGAGGTGAACAGTGGCGTGAACGATACGAGGGCTCCAATCCACTACTGCACCTGCTCACTGATGGAGTTTCGCAGGGAAAGAGCTTCTGCCTGGCTCTGGATATTTTTAATCAGGGCTGAGAGGGCCAAAGAAATAAGCTTCTGGGCTGGGGATCCCTTACCACAATGGGAGGTGTGTAGACTGGGGACCCCCACCTCTGCCATGGCTGTGGTAACCGTTTTTATTAAGCTGAACAGCAAGATTTGTCTGTACATTTGTTTCCATTTAATGCAATTAAATTGTGTGTTACATGTACCCACTCTCCACCCTACCCAGCCACTCGCTTCCCTTCATGTCTGCAGTGGGACACGTCACACAGCGGGGCACATGTCACATTGCAGGATGAGACCTACCAAAACAGACCATGCCTTTGCATCCAGCAGGTTGGGAGATTAACAATAATTGGATGGTGCCGGCACAAAACAGCAGGTGAAAAGGGGGTGGGTTTTTGCTTGTTATTAATGTGTGTCAATGCATCTCTTTTTAAATTTGGGGAGATGAACTCAGATTTTTTTATAGCAAATAGTAGAACTGAACCTCTCTTTGCCATAATCAGGTTTGTCAATACAGAGAAGTACTGTTTAATGACACTTGGCTTCAGTGAAAAGGTGAGTGTGAATTGCAGAGATTCCTCCCACTTTCTGTTCCATGACTCGGGCTCTCAGTGACTCACTGCTCAGTGTCTGCAGCATGGATACTCTGACCCCACGTCATGTTTCTCCTGGTTTAAGTGACCCGGAGACCACCTCATCCAACAGCCTCACTGCTGAAGTCAGGAAGCACTGCATGGCTTTCCCAACGTGTGAGGACTGAGGGTTGTTCCACTGCTAAGCTGGAGCAGCTGAGTCAGAGCCAGTTCGCATACCTGAGACCAGGCTCTGCTTCACTAATTTATGGTTGTTTCTCCCCCCCAATTATCAAGGTGGAAGCCCTTAGGTCCTACAGAGCTCTTTCTGCCAGTCGCTACTATTGTGGAGCAGAGTGAGCCCGTTTCTACCATGAAGCTGTGTCCACCACCAGATGCACTGTGAGGAATGCCTTAGGCTGCTGCAGGGAGCCACACAGAAGTGGGGATGTCAAGCCATTAAGTTCACGGTGCTCAGTTCAAGTTCACAGTGTATGGGTCTGACTCCTGAGATGACCTTGTGACAGCATGACCCAAATCATCTTCCCTTTCTTATGGACAGCTGAAATCTTCTCAGGCATCTTCTGCTTTTGAGGTGTCTAAGATCACAAAGTTTCTTCCCTTTAAACAAGAAGCTACTCTGTTTTCTGTTTCACGTTCAGCTTTGGCTCTGCTGTAGGAGCTACACTGTTAAGGAGGTCTGTCCACCTTTGCAGAATCGTGCTGCTTCTCCTTCCTTCTCTGTGATTGCCCACAGCTTCTACACCACATTGGCTGAGGAATTTGATATTCAGGTAAGCTTTCCAGAAATCCTCTCTTTGGCATTCCCACTCTCCCAAACACTGCACTCCCAGCAAAGTTTGGATGTGATCTTTTCTGCTGTGTCACCGCAGGGGAAGGAACAGGGGAGGTAGGCCAGGGACTGACTGACAGATCCTGCAATGACAGGACCCCAAAGCCAAGAACATGCAGAAGGGCGCCTTCCAGTGACGCTGCCCCTCTGTGCCGACTGCTCCCTAGGGGAGGAAGTTCCCTCCTTTCTTCAGTTTATAGATGCGCCAGAGCTACTCTGAGAGCATCCCAGAACAGGAACCAGTGTCGGGCCCCCAGGTGAGTGGAACATCCAGGTGATCCCTCAGCTTCTAAGCCTCAGGGACACAGTTGACCTCCTTAATGCCCCAGCTTTCAGGAGCCTGCTTCATGAGTACTGTGTCCTGTCAGTGCTGGAGCCCTTTGACATCCTCTGTGAATAGTGCACATGTTAAGAGGCTCAGGTTGTGCCACTGGCATCAAAACCCCACAGCAAAAACAGCTGGAGAATGTTCCACATAGTGACATCTATTCTAAAATACATCAGTACACACACCATGCACATTTTAGTGGGACAGCACTGTGAATTCAATCTGCCAGGTAACTGCACCTGAGCATTTAACTAGTGTAAGCAGAGTTTTATATTAAGTAGGTTCTTAGCTCTTAATTTTTTTTTTTTTTTTGGATGAGCCAAAGGAGACGTTTCTAGATGTGGGCCAGAGGTCAACATGAGGGGAAGAGGTGCATTCTGATGGCTGTGTGTATGTATGTATCCACACTCTGCAGAGAGCAGAACTGGAGTCCTGACACAACAGTGTGTAATCCAGCCCTTACCCACAACAGGTCTCCTATGGAGTTCTAGACTAATGATTTGCAACTCTACAGCTTCTCCTCACCAGGGGCTGGAAAGGAGAAAGAAAGGCATAGTTGAATAAGGGAGGCCCAGAGCTTCCCTTCCTGGTCCCGATGTCTCCAGAACCTAGGAGCAGCAAGGCAAGGGCTGTGCCCTGGACTCAAGTCAGTGAGCATGTGGATTACGAGTTGAGATCTTATCAAACATCTGGCAAATAAGTAATGGATTAATATCACACTCAGTATCACCTAAGGTTTAAGGCACGTAAAAGGCCAAGGATGCTCTTTAATTGACATAAAGACAGAACCTTCCTAAATTCATTCTGGGTTTAAACTCAAGCCTTTAAGAGCTACAACAAGAAATTTTGTTTCATGGGACATTATAAGAACACATACCATAAAGAATTCTATTTAGGGGAAAAAAAGCTTTGTCTTTCTAAATACTGAATAACTATGGAGACAAATTATCTGTAGATTTTAGTTTCCTACCCTGCAAGGTGACAAAGGAAGCAGGCTGCTTGGTGACTCAGCAGAGTTACAGTGGCAGCTTATTTTCATTTATTTTCCCAGTGTGGTTCTTGCAGGTTGTATTTCTCAAGCTGATCGTAAACTGCTGATGTCACATAAATGTATTTTGTGTTTCCAACCTAGGTGGTTTCAAACAGCTAGTCACCAAAAGATAACACCATTTTATAATAGGAACTCCACACGTAACATATGATGGAAAGTCATTTATTTTCTCCTCAATAAATTTTAAAAGACTTTAATGGAAAATGTTTGGTAGCGTCATGTTACGCTGAATGCCAGCAGTGCCTGGACTTTATTCACGCAAGAAGCCAGGTCAACGTGTACACATTTCTCCATGGCCCTTCAACAGTTCTCCACGTACAAAATTGTCTGCTATTTTGCACTAGCAAATAGCAATATAATTTAAAACTTTCCTATGTGACACCTAAAATCCAGTCTGACATTTATTAATACAGTTAGAAAAATAAGAGTCTTAAAAAATTCATGGCATGAGTTTACGGTGCTGACCACATGATGTGAGTTTATGAGATCATGGGATCTCATCAAATGTAAGATCATTTTAAAAACTCCTACATGACAACTTTCTGGTTTAATTTGAAAGGCTTAAGACTTGAAATCTAGTGAGACTATTAAGTTGATGTACTTAACTTTTACTTGTGTTGGGAGAGTTAATTCTCACGTCCACTGAATGAATGCCCTCCAGATACCAATAAATATATTACAGTATTTACAAGCTTTGCTATCTTTCCTGACACTGACAGAAAGTTAAACTGTGAGAAGTGAAATGAAAGTGTTCTCAGCCTGGAGTAAGAGGGTGAGAATGAGGCCGGCGTGCAGACACACATCAGATTCCACCTGAGGACAGCCAGCCAGCGACACTGTCGTCAGACTTCAGAAGTAAGTGCCAGAAGCAGCACAAAGACCAATCTGGGATCCCAAGAACAAGGGCAGGCGGGGGGCAAGGCTAAGGACTGTGAAAGCATGCCCCACAGGCCAGCAGTGGATGTCTCTCTGGAATTATCCAGTTTGGTTGAGGTGCCGGACACACGCCATGGATGCGGGAGGATTGAGTGTGGGGATTTGATTTCTACAATCTCGGCTGTGCCGTGTGCCCTTTTCTACTCTTTGTGCAAACTGTCCCATGGAAACCTGCCACTCACGATGTCCCAATAGCTGAATAGTGTCACAGACCTGGAGCAGTGAAGTCAAGGACCACATGGGCTAGATTTTGCCATGTGAATGGGATTCTCGTTTGGGGGGAGGGGTTAGCTTTTTGTATTTTAGAAACACCTATAAACTAGTCATTATTTTAAAAAGCACACTCTCCTGGGTCTGTTTTTCCCATGGACACAAACACCCACCCCCACCCCTCTCACTGTCTTCCTTGCACCTGTCCTGGGGATGGTCTAGAGGCTCAGGCCAAACCATCAGGGGTCTAGAGTTGAAACTGTCCCTTGGAAAACTGTACAAACAAGATTCACTCAATGTAACATTTTAAGCTCTCACATGAGCCTCTTTGAAACAATAAATATTTCCATAATCAGGGTTTTCTGGTGGCCCACTTTTACATGCAAATACAAATTGTTAGCATGCATTAATTACTTAAGTCAATTGGTAAAGTTTATTTTGTAAGTGTAAGTAATTTTAAGCAATTTACTAACTTATAAATTTCAACTATGAAAAACCACTACCAGAGCAGTTCTGAGGTATTACTGTTAATTCCCTAAAGAAATGTTGTTGAGGGGGCGTGGAGTGACTGCCATGCCTTTTGGTGAGCAGTGCTGTCTCCAGTGCTGACTGCAGCCATGTCCCAGAGAGTCTCAGAAAGTGGCCTGGCTCATTAACCAGGCTTGTGAATGTGACTGGTCACCACTGAGCCAACCAGAACCACAGAGAGAGATGCCACGGAATGGACCACACAGCTGAGAAATGACATGTGTATGGTGCTGCTTCCAGCTTGGCTTCATCAAAGCCCACCCTACCCACTCAAGTTGCTTACAAAGAAAATGTGTGCAAAAAGCATCCAAAAAGCTTATCAGCAGGTTAATTTTCTAGTAATTTTAAAAGACTAGACCATGGTTTTCCTTTAAAATTCATTTATAAAAATAAATTTCAGTTTGAGACCTTACATACCAAATTGTGGCTTAATTCAGTCATGATGGTGAGACTGTAAAGTTATGAAAATTGCTGCTGGAAAGGTGGGTGCTCACAGCCCTTCTTCTAAGAGGCCAAAGTACTGAGCTTCTGGACAAACTTCTAGCCTGCCTTTTTGTCCCATGATGCCAAAAAACTTTCTTAGACCTCCAATATAGAACTACTAGGAACTGTTTTAATACATTCAAGGTAAGGACAGCCTAGCACTTGCTCAGGGGACACTGCCTTGCTGCCCAGGGACACAGGCACCCCCCTAGGCCTACAACTCTGATGCTTTGTCCTGGGAGGCAGTGGAGAGCCCTTCCCAAGTGTCTCAGAGCAACAATAACTTAAAACCAGTTTGACGCACAAGCAAACTCTTGCAAGTTCTGTGCTGTGAGGCCTCCAGGGGTCTGTGTTCATCAGGTAGGAACACTGTCAGTGGAAATGCCAATATGACTTACTGCTTAGACCGTGCTGGCCTCTAAGCCTGTGCTAGACTGATTCCTCACATGAGAACCTTTCTGCCTTAGAACATTATTTCAGGCACAGTAAAGAACTAAGGAAAGTTTCTGGCCTCCAAATCTATAATCACACAAAATCAAGTTTCAAACTACTGTCCTCTTAGTACAGATGAGCAACTGGTGACTGGTCATGTGTTATCAATTGACATGAACACAGCATTTAGTCTGTGGAACAATGCGACACAGCAAAACCCTGATTCTCATGCAAACCCAAGCCTGTTAACCACGGTGAGGAGACAATGACAGCCCACTCAGCGTCCTCACAGGAATGCAACTCCCACAGGAAGGCACAGGGCTCAGACCTCACTGATGGTCCTCTCTGAGGGGCAGTACTCTGAGGGGCCTGCTGAGGACACATAGAAGGACTGCGTCTTCCTCTTCAATCGAGCTCTCTTGTTGGCCAACACCAGACTGTGGCGGCTTGAGCTGATGATCTCAGAAATGAACTTTTTGCAGTCCACACACACCTCCATAGCACTCCAGTCCTCCACCAGCTCTTTGGGAAATTGGAGTTCTTCATCTGATTTGTCCACAGACTTGGATTTTGAGGACAATCTTGAAAAAAACATTTAAAATATCCATTATTGTTTAAGAATTCTACTGCAATACTAAGAAAATACATGTAGAAAAAGCAAATTTATTGCCAAAATATGATGGAATAGGTGGTGACTGGCCCATGTCATATTCGTCCAAAGAAGTTATAACTGGTGACAGCATTCAAAATATTTTTTAAAAACCAGGAAACATGTTTTATTAAGAATCTTAGTACCCCTTATAGAATTTTTATAAAATAGGGTATTCAGAGTATTCATCTACTGCACACAGTTCATGAATGCTAACTGAAATACGTGTTGCTAACGCCCCACTGATTATGCAAACTTCAAGTTCTTTCTCAGTGACCCCATGTCATGGTTAATGAACATTACTTAACTCTTGATGGTAGGTCAGAAAACTGAAGTAAATTTATCTTAATCTCATGACACAACCTGAAAAATTATCTTTGGACTAGCTTTCTTATTTTCATATTTATCAAATATACCTCCCTAACCACAGCAACTGTCTTTGGCGATGGCACCCTACTCCAGTGCTCTTGCCTGGCAAATCCCATGGATGGAGGAGCCTGGTAGGCTGTAATCCATGGGGTCACGAAGAGTCGGATTTCCCTTTCACTTTTCACTTTCATGCATTGGAGAAGGAAATGGCAACCCACTCCAGTGTTCTTGCCTGGAGAATCCCAGAGACGGGGGAGCCTGGTGGGCTGCCGCCTATGGGGTCACAGAGTCTGACACGACTGAAGCAACTTAGCAGCAGCAGGTGACTATTTGGATTCCAGAGAGCTGGAGTTAACTAGACCAACATCACCGTAAATGTTTTGGATAGTTTTTGGAAATAACTAGGAATCATCTACTCATATTTTAATTAAACCAAACAGGAACGTAGAATTAAGTACAGGAAAGAACAGCAGCCATGTTCGCTTGTCCTGAGCCCATGGACAGCAGCCCAAACTCAAGAGCCCAGGAGAGGGGCTGAGCATAGGGCAGAAGCCTCAGACACAGGTCTGAGGAGCTTCCAACTCCCTCACCTCACTGTCCACAGACCTTGACATGCTGAATGGCCACCATCCAGCATTTGGCACCAATTCTAGGGTCCATCACAGATGGAGGGGCTGCTGGTGTGTAAAACCCTGCCCCTTGGGCCCTGCCACCTTGGAACCTGAGCTGGTCTGCCTTCCTCCTGTCTTTCTTAAAGACCAACGCTAACCTGAACACAAAGTGACTGATACACACGCATGTTTTCCTTTTAAAATGCCAGCTCTTGGCATAAAGCTTTATTTCTGTCTTTATGTTAGGAATGTAAGTCATCTATTGCAGACCACTATAAACACAGGATTAAAAATACTTTTTTCAAAACTAAAGGAAAGAAAGATTAGACTCTTACATGCAAGTTTTCAACTCCACTGAAAAGGACAGTTTTAAAGATGACTTTTAAAGGATACATAAAAGTAATTATTTCCAAAGTAGAAAAAATATTAAACTAGGAGATTGTGTCTTTCAAGGAGCTAGCCATTATCCTTGACATGCTACTTCTGGAGAGTTGTATAAGTCAAAACTATTAAAACCAACCCACCCATGTGCCCCTCCTCAAGCCAATATCCCACCATGTCACCACAGTCCTTGAAAGTCCTATCTTCTTTCACAAAGGACACTTTGGAGACCCAGGCCTCCTGCTCACCTGGCAATGCTCCGAAGTGGCCGATGGTGGCCAGTGGAGGGTTTTTCTGGCCTCATACAGCTTTCCCCTCTCTGCAAGGCAGACGGTCCCAGTGAAAAGATAGGAAGGGTGGAGTATGGCTTGGAGGGCAGCCGCATCTATGATCCCAAATAAAACTGAGAATGAGCAGGACTGCTGGAGAGGCAGAGTCACTGAAATCAGCACAAGCTGTGACTTTACTGAGCTCGACTTACCTTTTTGCAACACTGTGAGCACACCGGCCTGTATACAAAATCAGAAGGGTTACTTGGCGTGATTCCATGGATATGACTGGAGAGTTAAGAGAAGCCAAAGGTTGCATGCCTCTACCTGTCTACAGTTGGTCCCCCAAACTCCAGTTCTTCTACCAGAATGAAACAAACTGATACAGCTGGCTTGCCAAAAAGACCATCAGTCTGTAAAACTTAATGCTATGTCCCATGAAAGGATCAACTTAATGTCTGGGATTTTCTTGTCTATTGTGGGTTCACCTGACAGTCACATCTATTTTTTTCTGTTCTAACATGACATATTATTATAACTATCTTGAATACATAAACACATGCAGAGAAAAATTTTCCAGGCTTAATATCAAATAACCATCCACTGTTGCAGCAACTGCTGTTGTAACTCGTAAGCATGGCACATGATAACACTGGATTATTTCTACTGTTGTTCCTGTGAGAAAAATGATGAAACAGTGGAAGTGCTTCCTTGACTACTGTCATCAATTACAAAAAGCCTTACCTCTTACAGAACTGACAGGTATAAGACCAGGTGAAGAAGGAAAACCTTCTGGTTCGGCAACAAAAGCAAAGCTAAAAAACAGAAATTTTAAAGGAGAAAAAAGAATTGCTAACAGTAAATTTCCTAATTTGTACATCTAAACACGTATTTATATGTGGAAAATCTTAGTAGACAAAGGGAGAAGAGTACTTAAAGACCCTTTTACCAAGTTTGATTCTGTGACAGTTACAATCTGGCTCTGTATTTGATTATTATTCTACTTTTAAATGGGAGAAAAAGGCCACAGCTCTTAAGGGTCTTGCCATCATGGAAGCTATCTGAAGATTCTTAAAAAGTGTCCTGTGTTTCTCAAATATATTTTCTCAATAATCTTTTAAAAGTTTAACAGCTAAGAGCAGACCTGGTTTTAGGAAGACACACCATTATTTATTATAGTGGTTTTAAACCTTACGGCTTTCTATTTCTATGGAAGAAATACTCACTTCTGTGAGCAAGGGAACAGGGACTGCCTGGCAGAGGGTGAGCCTCTGGCCCCTGGAGCCCCCAAAGCCCCATGCCACCTGGCAGCAGATAGTGCCTACGTGACCCGCCAACTGGAAAGGGCTCTCTACCTTTCCTTTTTTCAGAGCTGTGTAGACATCTTTGTACTGTTGGTACTTTTCCAGCTCTGCTTTGACCAGGACCTGACGAATGTGCATCACCTCCTCCACGGTCAGTGCCAGGCACTCCACCGGGTAGCAGAACTCCTCCTGAAAGTCAGAATCCATGTGAGCAAGAAGCCCCACCCCCTCCAGCAAGGTCATGTCCCCTCCACTTCAGGGCCCTGGTTAGTAGCTCCAAAGAAGAAAGAGGCTCCCAGGAAACCCTGGGGCAGAGCTGGCTCACTCTGGGGACCACAATCTCTGATCACACCCAGATGGTAGCAGGAGACTGCTGGGTCCCAGGTAGCACTAGCCGACCAAGACCTCCGGTAACAGAAGTTTCTCATGTGTGTTCAGATGCATCTCAAACATCTCCAGTCCCTGAAGGGGAGCTGAGTATCTGTGTCCTGAAATCTGGGGGAAATGTTGCTGCTTTAAACCAAATTTATGTCCATTTTCTTCTGATACACAAAGACAATATGTAGCTTTCTGTTGTATACTATCTGCTCAAAGGTAAACAGCAAATCTACAGTACTGGTACAGTTTTAAACACTGATTTGTGGTACCCAGAACAGCCCAAAGAAGATGGTTAGTAACTGACACTGAGAAACGTTATTTAGTGGTAAGTTACATCAGCACAGCCTGAAAACTCGTAATGATGTCAGTGAACTGGACCCGGAGGTCAGTGCACTGGACCCGGAGGTCAGTGCTGGGCTGCCCCATGCACTCCAGAGCCCTTGTCACTTTTCCACACGGGATTGTGGAGGATGACGCTGATGTAACTGATCCCACTGAATAAAGAGCCTCTTGCCTGCTCCCAGTTGGCCCTGCACTGATTGTGGACCCAGCAGAAAGACAGAAACATCCTGTGCGCCCACAGCATGTAGGCCTCACAAACCCATGCCCTCGGTGTGCACACACTGGAACTCACACCCCCACACACAGCAGTGCTGTGCACAGGCATTCTGGACTCAGACAAGCCAAACAAGAAAGCACGAGACTGGATGCAGTTCATGGAGATTTAACATTCAGTTCTGTCTTCTAATCTGAGAAAAACAAAAACAAATCTAGGCAGCAAACTTGACAAACATTAGCATTTACTATAAAAAAAGAAAATTTGCAGAATTACTGCTTCTTATAGTCATTACAAAATTATCTCTGTTCAAGCTAACTTAGGGAAGATTAAATTTGCTAAAAATGTTTTAGAAAAGATCCTGCAGTTGAATTTTTAAGATGAACAGCTTAGTATCTGGAGGATGGGAGGATAGTTTATTAGATTATATCATGTACTCTAGAATGTCTAAATACTAAAAAAATCCCACCATCACACAATTTTCTCTCAGTAGGAAGAGCTGTCAAAGATAACAGGCTTCAGTTGGCATGTCCAATATTTACTGTGCGTTGCTCGGCCCTGAGAACAGTGTGTGTATGTCCACTGGGACACAACGGCCTCTGAGTGCTGGACATCACAACTGTGCTCAGACTAATGCGCCAGCTGCACACACTGAACAGCAACTTTTCTCAGCTTCTGACGTGTCGTTAATAAGTCTTTACAGTCGTCTTTATTCATCAGCGACGAGCATGACTACCTATATACGAATCTAGCAAACAAGCAGAAGACTGCTCCGGAGATTGGTGGCCGTGTTGTTAGGAAGATGGCAACCTTACAACGTGACACAGGCGGTGAGATGTGCTGCAACCCTGATAGCAGGCACTGCCCTCTCCTCAGCCTCGAGACACAGACGGGCTCAGTCAGAGCCTACTTTCAACTTCCTGCTTTGAACCATACCCAAATCCACTGCTCTGTCAGATAAAGTAAGAAACGGTGGATTTTTTTTGGTGTTCATGTTCTTTTTTTTAGAATTTCAAGGAGATTATCCTTTGGTAAATAGCTTCCATCAGGTCAAATGCTAATGTTTTAAATCTGGTGCTTTCCCAAGGACAACAAAACTTTAATGCAACATGAAAGAAAATAAATTATAGACTGGCTTTATTTTTTTTCAACTGATGAAAAAATATTGATTCAACATCCCCAAAGCCAAATTACCCCAGATCTTGCTGAGATCCTCATGCCGCAAAATGTGAAAAGCACTCAGGGTTCATGCCCCACCCTGAGCTGAGCCCCCGTCCCCCGTCATGAGGGGCCGGTCACGCTACAGCAGGCATGGAACTTGGGTCCTGGCCCAGCACGGACGCCAGGGGCCAGAGGAGCAAGACTCTGATTCTCTGGCTGCTCTGTGCTGCAGGGTAGCTCCCAAATTTAGAAACGGGAAGCTAAATCTTAAATTTTCAGAGATTACAACATACTACAGGAGCAGCTGTGGTGCCTTTAGAACTCACTGTACATATGTCACTAAAATGGCTGGGTTTCTGTTAAATATTCTGGTTATATTTACCATTTAAAAGGCGTCGGAGTTAAGCCAGCACAGAATTAGAGAGCACAGTGTGTCATCTGTTACTGAGCTGGAGAAACAGAAACAGTCACATTTTATAGTGTTTTTGCTTAGCCCAAACTTCATAAATAAGTAGGAGAGATTTGACAATTATCCAAAGCAGCCTTTTGAGTTTTTAATAAACCAAAGGAAAGCACACTTAAAAAGAGCAAATATTAAGTTTAATTACTCTTTTTTCAAGTTCATCTTTAAAATTCAAGGTAAATTATATATCTAAAGTCATGTGTAGACTTAGTAGACAGACTGGGGAGGGTTGAAAATAAAAACAAAATGTCAGAGATCTTCAGAAACAGCAGGAGGGGTGGTACGAAATGCCACTCCTGCATCTGACCATGTGCTCACATGGCCAGATCAAAAACGAAAAACAGGATTGAGCCTGAATTTCATGCCAAATGAAGAGAAAGTAATCTGTTGTACCTCATTTACATTCAGTTTCTTTTTTGAACCAAGATGGGTAATAAAGAATAACAAAGAATCTAGCGGCTGTTTGCTTATCAAGAACAGGTCTGGTCAACAGGAAGGACCCCACGCGGGCTGCTGCCACACAGGTTGCACTGTGCGCAGGGGAAGCCTGAAGATGGTCCCAAGGCTTTTTATGCTACTGAGGTCTGGAAATTATACTTTCTATAAAAAGTGTATTCTGTATGAAAATCTCAAAGACTACAAAATGAGTATTTTAAATAATCACATCGATAAAAGAAAACTTGATTTCTCTGTACAGGGAAGCAGGGTGGATTTCTGTAACAACCATCCTGACCATCATAACACAGCTGTACGGGAGCTGGAGAGAAGGAAGAATCCCTGTGGCTCCCTGGCTGGGCAGCTGAGTGTGGATGACTGCTTCTGGGGGAGGCTGGCAGGAATGCCTTTCCATCAGGCCCCTCAGAAGCTCCGCCCACAGGCTCCCTGACGCTGCTGCATTCTGAGTTTGTTGTCCTTTCACTATCATCCTGTCATTTGAGATCATGGTGTGATCTATGCATCTACCAAAGATTGGAATCAACGGTCAGAAGCAAAGTGTCCATCTAAGCTGTTAATCTGTGCAGAGTGCGGCAGCTGAGGCATCACGACCAGAGACAGAGGAAGGTAATTCCCAGAGCCCGCAGAAGGAGGCCAACCTGTGTGTGTCTCCACCTGCTGGTAAAAGCTCTCTCACACAGATAATAAACAGCCCCTGCTACCCCCAGCATGGCTGCCTCCAAAGGGTGAGAGCCGAGCAGAGAAGCTGTTTGGAGGGTAGAAAAAAGTGGTCGGAAAGGCGGCGCTGGCCATGCTCTGGTCATCCTTGGAACCTGAACAATACGTATGGGGAAGAGAACGGCAGGGGAGAAGAAATGGAGAAAATACTGCTGAACATGAGTGACTGATACAGAACCATTATAGAGCATGAAAGAAAAACAGACAAAAACACCATGGAGGGCATTAATGTTAGATTCCTCATGAGTCTCCAGGCCATCATCTGCATCCATGTGTGTCAAAAGGAAATCAACCACAAAGTCACAGCTGGAGAATCTGAGTTCACACAGCAACACTTCAGCTGTCCTGTGAACTCTTAATCTCCCACACAGGTTTGCGGGATGCAGGCCCAAGATGACAGTAGAAACACACACCCAGCAGCCACCCCTCCCTACTCGGAGGGCGCTGCCCCCAGTCATCTGACCAAATGACGAAAAAAGTACACTTTCAACATCCTGAGGAAAGGGTGCTAAGCCTCTTCAGTTGTGTACGACTCTTTGCAACCCCATGGACTGCAGCCCACCAGTCTCCTCTGTCCATGGGATTGGATTCTCCAGGCAAGAACACTGGTGTGGATTGCCATGCCCTCCTCCAGGGGATCTTCCTGACCTAGGGATTGAACCGGCATCTCCTGTGTCTACATTATTGTTAGGCGGGTTCTTTACCACTAGCGCCACCTGGGAAACCGCAGGAGGAAAGGGGGGAAGGTCCAATATAAATGAAAATCAGTAACAACAAAAGACTTTTCTGCTGTCTTTAGTTGACACCTTATAAATGCAAAATGATTCAGTGTTTTCTTAGAAAAATAGCTAAATCATACTTTCAAAAACAATACTTACAAAACTAGACGCCACTGCCACTAAAGGAGTGGGATTTTATGGATTTCCCATGATAAGCTACTGGCAAGAAAAGTCAGGATTTTGATCTGGAGGTTCTCGCATATCAGCTGGGACCTAGAGGTAGGCGGAGGGGGCGGAGTTCTGTGAACAAATACCAGTTTGCACAGACCATGGGCTCCCCTGCCTGCTCACTAAGCCTCTTCTCCGCGAAGGCATGTTGGTTGTACCTTGCTCTCCTCCTCCACAAAAACAGCTCACGGCCTGACCATACACACTGAGCTGCCCTACACCAGGAAGACACCTCATGGCCTTCCTTGGTAAAGTTTCTATCACCAGCCAATAGGGCTTCTCAGGTGGTGCTAGTGGGAAAGAACATGCCTGCCGACCCCAGAGACGTTAAGAGACATGGGTTCGATCCCTGGGTTGGGAAGGTCCTCTAGGGGAAGGCATGGCAACTCACTCCAGTATTCTTTCCTGGAGAATCCCATGGACAGAGGAGCCTGGTGGGCTACAGTCCATGGGAGTCGCTAAGTGTCTGAAATGACTGAAGCAATTTAGCACACATGCACCAGCCAAATACTCCTTGTAGTTAATCTGACAGTGTCTTTACACTGCTAATTTTAAGTTTAACCTCAACAGTGCAGGTATTTGGGAAGTCAAGTGGGACAGAAAGAACTTGGGCAGGTTTCCTCTGGCAGATCCGCTGCCTCTTCCTGCAAGGACCTCGTGGGCTACATCCCCTGCCTGGTAAGTGAATAGCTATGACGTCAGCCTGGACGTCTCTGGAAAACAGCGCAAACTGTCAACACATCCAAACATCTGCAGTGACTCCAGTATCACAAAACATGCTTGAAAACAAGGAACAATGGATTTTTATGAATCAAAATTCTCCCTTTGGATATCTACCTCAATGAGAGTCTACTGTAGTCAGACTTCACTAAGTTTTCTGTTTAGTTTCAACAATTTTTAAGTGGCATTTGAAAGGAAAAAAGAGTTTCTTTAATAAATATCCATACTTTCAACCATAAATATGTGTTCCGGGGGAGAAAAGTACTTTAAATGAACAAAGAATGTCAGATTTCACTTGGTTACTCTTAGGATTGCTTTTCTTCTGCTAATAACAACAAATAAGGTTATTATAAAGTTCATTCTAGCTTCTGGAAGCTTCTCAAGGAAACTAATGATTCCAGGTCTCTCTCTGCAGAGTCTGTGGGCTACTTACGAGAGACCGGGAGCTCTGCCTGGATGCCGGCAGGAACTGTCTCACGTTAGTGGGTGTTTCCTTCTCAATGGAATGTCGTCTCTGGGGTGGCTGCCGTCGCTCAGGCTGAGGTGTGGAGGATATGGGCAAGAACTTGGGAGGGTCTGAAGAAACAGAATGAACCAAACTGAAATCAGTTCTCTTATAAAGGAAAAAAAAAAAGGCAAATTAGGTTTCAAATTTCTAACAGAAAACCCTCTGCCATATGTGACAAACTGCATTCAAAGATGAAGTATTGATTTTGTTGGAGTGATCAACATTAGGACTGGAGGCCCCTAGGGGACCCTGGAAGACTTATAGAATAATCGTTGCAAGATAAACTTACTACTGAAATAGCAAGGAGAAGGAAAAAGTGTTCAATATTCAAATTCATGCATAAAATGCAACATAAATGGAGTCTCAGATTCATAATACAAATGCCATCCTGTTATTTTCCACAGAATTTTGCAATTAAGAGTCTTAGGCTTTATTTAAATTTTTTTAAATTGGGCAAAAGACTTGTATTCAATGAACAATTTCAAGGGCAAAGAATTCAAGGAATAGATCTTGGGTTTTATTTTAAAAGCATGTGAAAATTATGTAAATTGTTTGTGTCAAATCATACCAAAATTGTCAAGTATACATTCCTTTTAAAAGATAAAATATGAAAACTCTTTCTTCTTGATGTGTATCAAGACATTTTATCCTTAGTTTAAATCAAGCTTTATTTAAAATAAGTTTCAGCTTCAATGTTAATACTATATATGCCACTGCTTCTCTGTCTAGGAATATCTGGGGACAGACTTTAAAGGGGCAATGTTTCAGGCTATGATTCACATTGTGGAAACACAGGAGGACATCACAGAACTCTGCTGTCTGTCTGTCCATCCTTCCTCCTATCCTCTGCACAATAAGGTGAAGAAAAGTGGAAGTCAGCACAGTGAGGAGGAGATGACCATCCACTTGGACTGTCCTAGCAATAAATCACTAAAAAAACCAGAATATACTTCCCTCAATCAAGGTACAGAAATCCATCATGTGATTTAATGGAGTCTCTATAATATTAAATAGGTCTGGTCAAATAACAATTACAGATAATAACCAAGGTCAGCTCCGGTTGTTTTTGATGTAATCTGCTTAGTTCAGTTGCTCAGTCGTGTCCAACTCTTTGCGACCCCATGAATCGCAGCACGCCAGGCCTCCCTGTCCATCACCATCTCCCGGAGTTCACTCAGACTCACGTCCATCGAGTCAGGGATGCCATCCAGCCATCTCATCCTCGGTCGTCCCCTTCTCCTCCTGCCCCCAATCCCAATGCATCAGAGTGTTTTCCAATGAGTCAACTCTTCACATGAGGTGGCCAAAGTAGTGGAGCTTCAGCTTTAGCATCATTCCTTGCAAAGAAATCCCAGGGTTGATCTCCTTCAGAATGGACTGGTTGGATCTCCTTGCAGTCCAAGGGACTCTCAAGAGTCTTCTCCAACACCACGGTTCAAAAGCATCAATTCTTCGGCGCTCAGCCTTCTTCACAGTCCAACTCTCACATGCATACATGACCATAGGAAAAACCATAGCCTTGACTAGATGGACCTTAGTCGGCAAAGTAATGTCTCTGCTTTCGAATATACTATCTAGGCTGGTCATAACTTTTCTTCCAAGGAGTAAGGGTTTTTAAATTTCATGGCTGCAATCACCATCTGCAGTGATTTTGGAGCCCAAAAAAATAAAGTCTGACACTGTTTCTACTATTTCCCCATCTATTTCCCATGAAGTGATGGGACCGGATGCCATGATCTTCGTTTTCTAAATGTTGAGCTTTAAGCCAACTTTTTCACACTCCTCTTTCACTTTCACCAAGAGGCTTTTTAGCTCTTCTTCACTTTCTGCCATAAAGGTGGTGTCATCTGCATATCTGAGGTTATTGATATTTCTGCCGGCAATCTTGATTCCAGCTTGTGTTTCTTCCAGTCCAGCGTTTCTCATGATGTACTCTGCATAGAAGTTAAATAAGCAGGGTGACAATATATAGCCTTGACGTACTCCTTTTACTATTTGAAACCAGTCTGTTGTTCCATGTCCAGTTCTAACTGTTGCTTCCTGACCTGCATACAGATTTCTCAAGAGGCAGGTTAGGTGGTCTGGTATTCCCATCTCTCTCAGAATTTTCCACAGCTTATTGTGATCCACACAAAGACTTTGGCATAGTCAATAAAGCAGAAATAGATGTTTTTCTGGAACTCTCTTGCTTTTTCCATGATCCAGCGGATGTTGGCAATTTGATCTCTGGTTCCTCTGCCTTTGCTAAAACCAGCTTGAACATCAGGGAGTTCACAGTTCACGTATTGCTGAAGCCTGGCTTGGAGAATTTTGAGCATTACTTTACTAGCATGTGAGATGAGTGCAATTGTGTGGTAGTTTGAGCATTCTTTGGCACTGCCCTTCTTTGGAATTGGAATGAAAACTGACCTTTTCCAGTCCTGTGGCCACTGCTGAGTTTTCCAAATTTGCTGGCATATTGAGTGCAGCACTTTCACAGCATCATCTTTCAGGATTTGAAACAGCTCAACTGGAATTCCATCATCTCCACTAGCTTTGTTCATAGTGATGCTTTCTAAGGCCCACTTGACTTCACATTCTAAGATGTCTGGCTCTAGATTAGTGGTCACATCATCATGATTATCTGGGTCGTGAAGATCTTTTTTGTACAGTTCTTCTGTGTATTCTTGCCACCTCTTCTTAATATCTTCTGCTTCTGTTCGGTCCATACCATTTCTGTCCTTTATCAAGCCCATCTTTACATGAAATGTTCCCTTGGTATCTCTAATTTTCTTGAAGAGATCTCTAGTCTTTCCCATTCTGTTGTTTTCCTCTATTTCTTTGCATTGATCACTGAAGAAGGCTTTCTTATCTCTTCTTGCTATTCCCTGGAACTCTGCATTCAGATGCTTATATCTTTCCTTTTCTCCTTTGCTTTTCGCCTCTCTTCTTTTCACAGCTTATTTGTAAGGCCTCCCCAGACAGCCATTTTGCTTTTTTGCATTTCTTTTCCATGGGGATGGTCTTGATCCCTATCTCCTGTACAATGTCACCAACCTCATTCCATAGTTCATCAGGCACTCTATCTATCAGATCTAGGCCCTTAAATCTATTTCTCACTTCCACTGTATAATCATAAGGGATTTGATATTTAGGTCATACCTGAATGGTCTAGGGGTTTTCCCTACTTTCTTCAATTTGAGTCTGAATTTGGCAATAAGGAGTTCATGATCTGAGCCACAGTCAGCTCCTGGTCTTGTTTTTGTTGACTGTATAGAGCTTCTCCATCTTTGGCTGCAAAGAATAGAATCAATCTGATTTCGGTGTTGACCATCTGGTGATGTCCACGTGTAGAGTCTTCTCTTGTGTTGTTGGAAGAGGGTGTTTGCTATGACCAGTGCATTCTTTTGGCAAAACTCTATTAGTCTTTTCCCTGCTTCATTTCTGCATTCCAAGGCCAAATTTGCCTGTTACTCCAGGTGTTTCTTGACTTCCTACTTTTGCATTCCAGTCCCCTATAATGAAAAGGACATCTTTTTTGGGTGTTAGTTCTGAAAGGTCTTGTAGGTCTTCATAAAACCGTTCAACTTCAGCTTCTTCAGCGTTACTGGTTGGGGCATAGACTTGGATAACTGTGATATTGAATGGTTTGCCTTAGAGACGAACAGAGATCATTCTGTCGTTTTTGAGACTGCATCCAAGTAGTGCATTTTGGACTCTTTCGTTGACCATGATGGCTACTCCATTTCTTCTGAGGGATTCCTGCCCGCAGTAGTAGATATAATGGTCAACTGAGTTAAATTCACCCATTCCAGTCCATTGTAGTAATCTGCCTAAGTAAATCAAAATACTATTTGAAGAATTTTAACCACTGAAACCTCCACATGTACATGTACAAAAAAATGAAGTCAATATACTAAAGATACTCTAATGTTTTTTCTTAGTAAAATTTTAAATAATTGCAGTAAGATACATATAATATTTACCATCTTACCCAACTGTACACTGTAAAAATTTACCAATTATACCATTTGAAAACATACAATTCAGTGGTATTAAATTGTTTACAGTTACCTTGTTATGCACCCAGTTATAAACTTTATTGTACTTTGTTTGATGATATATATATATTTTAATATTTACTATTTATTTATTTGGCTGAGCTAGGTCTTAGTTGTGGCATGTGGGATTTAGTTCCTTGACCAGGGATCAAACCTGGGCCCCCTGCATTTGGGAGTACAGAGTCTTAGCCACTGGACCATGGGCAGTCCCAAATGATATATTAAATGGATATAAAATAAATTGGTCTAAAGGGCTAAAAATATAAATAAAAATGTAAAATGCGATTATTAGAAACAAAATGTGTGTGGCAGGGTAAAAATGTAGTACTGTTAGAATGTGCTTAAATGTAAGAGGTCATCAGCTTAAAATATTCACCTGTCAATATATGAACCTATATAGTAACCACAAACCAAAAGCCTATATAACAGATACATACACAGAAAAGAGAAAGGACTCCACATAACACTAAAGATAATCATCAAGGAAAAATATTATTCTTGGAATAAAAGGAAATAAAAACAACTGCAAAACAGTGAACAAAATGGCAGTACATACATACCTATTAATATCAATAAATACCAATAACGGGCTTTCCTGGTAGCTCAGCCTGTAAAGAATCCGCCTGCAATGCAGGAGACCTGGGTTTGATCTCTGGGTTGGGAAGATACCCTGGAGAAGGGAATGGCAACCCACCCCAGTATTCTTGCTTAGACAATACCATGGACAGGGGAGCCGGGTGGGCTACAGTCTATGGGACTGCAGAGTCAGATATGACTGAGCAACTAAGCACAGATGCACAAATATTAATCATTGCTTTCAATGGAAATGGACTAAATGTTCCAATCGAAAGCTTTAGAGTGCTATGGAACTCTCCTCAAGGTCATGTGGCAGCCTGCATGGGAGGGGAATTTGGGGGAGAATGGATATATGCCTATGTATGGCTGAGCTCCTGTACTGTTCACCTGAAACTGTCACAACACTGTTAATCAGCTATACCCCAATACAAAATAAAAAGTGAAAAAAAGAAAGTGAAAAGATAACCCAGAAAACAAAAGAAGATATTTACAAATTATATATATATTTTTGATTTGACATCATTCTTTTTAAAACCAGAACATTTATTGTGCGACTACCTGTTGAAATATTGTTTTTCAACACAAGTCTTGTTCTTAACATAAATGCTTATAGAAATAAACCTCCCTTTTGTTCTGGGACAGTTTCTGTTGACTTATTTTTTCTTCTGAATGAGCCATACTTTCCTGCTTTTTTATGTGCTTTGTGATTTGTTGTTGAACACTGGACATTTGAATTTACCAATGTGGTAACTCTGGAAATTAGAGTCTACCCTTCCCCAGAGTTTGCTGAGTTTTGTTACTGTCTCTATTCATTGTTTCTCTTATTGTTGAAGGCTGATCTTTGAAGATCAGCCTGATGAAAACTTAACATCTCCTCAGGTCCTTGATGAGCCATTCCCTGGGCATTCATGGTCACTTTCCAATTCTCGCATATCCCCTGGAAATATGGAGGGGTGAGGGGGAAGCTGACAACAGCTCAGCAACAGCCGTCTACCTCTGTCCGCACCTCTGAAATCAGAAGCAGTGACCAGAATACAGAGCCCCAAGATCTGGAGGACCAGGTCATTTTGTCCATCTTGGCCCCACCAACTGTGTGCAAGCTGCTTCAGGAATGGTACACAGCTGCCTGTCACATGGACAGGGACAGGGGAATGAATGGCTGCCACTCACTAAGAGCTGAAATCTACTGAAGTTAACCACAATTCACCATCTTCCCCTGGAAGTTGTAAGCATTCAGCAGATTCTAGCATTCCGAATATATCAGACAGATTCTGCCGCTACAGTTACTGTGTAGGTGAGAAGATGACTACACGGTGCCTGCTACTCTGCCATCTTCCCAGAATCCTCCCTGCTAATATAGAATTTTTAATCCTTTATATTAATCTTACAAATGAAAAGATTACCAACACTGGGGCATCCCTGGTGGTCCACTGGTGAAGAATTTGCCTTGCAATGCCATGGACACAGGTTCAATACCTGGTTTGGGAAGTTAAGATCCCATCCGTTGGAGCAACTAAGCCCACACACTACAACTGGATAGCTGCACCTCAGGGAAAGATCCCACATGGCACCACGGAGACCTCACATGCCCCAGTGAAGACCCAACACAGCCAAGTAAGTATTTCAAAAAGATGGCCAATAGTACTTTTCAAAATCATTCCATTTTAGATTCTGTATTAGAACCTATTACCTGAAGAGTTATAAAGGTGTTTTTATTATCTATACTTGTACGTGGATAAGGGGGAAGGGTGTGTGGGAGTGTATTTTGTGTGTGTAGCAGGAATGATAACAAGTGTGATTATTCAGGGCTTCTGGCTTAAATTTAGATAATGAGGTAATTCCAAAAAGTACACACAGGCCGACCTACTCCCTACAGCTATTATCTGTAAACCTAAAGGTGACTGGTTTACTATAACTTTAGAACCTGAGACCTAATTACCAGTTTAGCCCTTATCTTATGATGTTATTCTAGGAAAAAAATGATTATTTCTGCTCCCGACCAGGACAATTCCAGGGTTAGTTCTTTAACTAGTTACCCCAAATGACAAGAAGGCACTTTGGGATTCCCTTTCCTAGGTTAAACATGTTTTTTAAGGCATCTGACACTGGTTCTTTGTACCACAAATACTCACTCTTCCTTGTGGACACAGTCTCCAGAAAGGGGTCTTCCAGGAAGGAGGGAGACGCACTGCTGCTGCTGGCGGACCTGGGCAGGGTCTCCTCCTGAAAAAGACACAGGGCAAGCGGGAGAGACAGATCTCTTAGACACTAGTGCTCTCATGCTCATTAGCAGTGTTCACTCATAAGAGGTAACATGAGGCACCACATTTTAATGTCCAAGGTTCAGAGCAAGTTGGAGACAAACTAGAAGGGATCTAAAATTAGACATATCTGGGTGTGCTCCGGCTTTGTTCCTCATTAGAGTGATGTGACATAGAGCAAGTTTCTTATCTCAGTTTCATAATTTCAATAGTATTACTACAAGGACAAATCTGAGAACACATTTAAAATGCTTAACACATCACCCGGCACACAACAAATGGTGATTAACATCATCAGTCAAGTATTTAACACATTTAAAAAACTAACAGACTTATAACCCCTACAGAGTAGATGTGTTTTGTTCACTGTTGTTACCTACTACCAAATCCATCCCACTAAGTAATGCATAAATATTTGTTGAATGAATGAAAACATATTTCATGAGAAATATGTCTGCACTGTGTCAAATAAAATTTAAATTCCCATTACTTGTGAGGAGACCTTCTTAATTTGTTTTAGACTATACCAAGGTGAAGTACAATATTTATTCATGAAAAATTTACTACTTACTATGTGACAGGAGATATATATTAACTGGAAGACAACTCAATTCTGTAATACATAGAGAAAACTGCTAAATATTTTTAAATATAGAAGAAAGTTAGGTTAATATATTAATCTATGATCATGTGAGACAAACAGTGAAAATCCTTTCTGACCTACTTAGTGTGGAAAGCATTAGTTTCAAACAAGCCCCACTACGAAGGGCCTAGTCAAGGAACAGGAGAAGAAAGCTGTGTAGACCACAGAGCCCACACAAGGACGGTCTGAGCAGCCACCTCCTCCTGGTGCTCACTGCCAAGAACAAACCAGGTGACATCAGCCAAGCCTCACCCAGAGGTCATACACAGGACATTGTACAGGTCTCCAGAAAAGTCAGTGAGAACTAGCTTATCTCCTGCTTCTGGCAGGTCAAAAGGAAGTAAAAGCTATGAGTATCTCAAAAAGAAAAAAGAAGTCACATACAGGACTTCTCAGCAGTTATGAGGTGGGAGCTCCGACTGAAACAGCAGAAACCATCCCCGCTGTACATCCTTCAACCAACCTTCCCAGAACCACTGTTACAGCTGACTTTACTAAGGCATGTCCATGCTGCGCAGCCTCCCTCCTTCCCAAGGGTCTGAAATGCTTCCCCTGAGAGCAGTGAGGTGCCTGCCCTGGGCAGGCAGGCTGGACATGGGATCGCTGTGGGGAGGGGTAACTCCCAGAGGAAAACAAAAGCAGGACACTCATTGACATAAATTGTAGCAATGTTTTATTGGATCCATCTCCTAAAATAAGAAGTAAAAGCAAAAGTAAACAAATAGGACTTAAACAGTTCATCTTATTCAACATCAAGAAAAAACAGTTAAAAAATGGGCAGAAGAACTGAACAGACATTCTTCTGAACAGGAAATGCAGATGGCCAACATGGTACATGAAAAGATGCTCAACACTGCTAACTACCAGGGAAATTCTAATCAAAACCACAAGGAGCTATCACCTCACACCTGTCAGAACAGCTATCATCAAAAACAAAACAAAAACCATAAATGTTGGAGCGGATGTGGAGAAGTGAGAACACTTGTACACTGTCTGCGGGAATGTAAATCACTGCAGCCACTGTGGAGAACAGTATGGAGGTTTCTCAAAAAACTAAAAGCAGAACTACCATATGGCCCAGCAATTCCACTCCTGAGTATGTATCGGAAAAAAACAAAAACACTAATTCAAAAAGATACATGCGCTCCATTATTCACAGCAGCATTATACTAGTCTTTGACACTCACCCATGTCAGAAATATCTATCACTGTCAGAAGTCCCACAGCTGTGCTCCCAGGGTGGGGCTGTCCCTGAGGCCACCAGAGTCATCTCAGATACAAGCCTGGGCACTGAACTCACTGGGCAGGAAGGAAAATCTCCCTTTTCTTGACAGGACGCCCAGTTAAGGCACAGATAAAGCTCCTGAGCTTTGCTTCCCTACTGAAAGCTTTGATATAGTGCCAATCAAAGCTTATCTTGACTTTTACAATGTTACCTGGGTCAGGCTAGTAGAGGTTATTAAAGATAGACCAAAAAAACCCCATTGAGATTAAGAATTTTGAGAAAAGAAAAAAACAGCAGTGGAAGCAGACCGGGTGATGGGAGGTCTATTCATAGTTTGGCGGGGGTTCTGTTACTTTTCTGTTGTCTGACTTTGTAAACTGAGCCTCTACCTCCACTAGGCTGTGTTCTTACTGCAAAGTAATGATGTTGAACACAATTTCTAAGCCCCTTTCCAGTTTAAATTATTTTCATTTAGGCAGTCTCATACTGCTAGTTGGAATACTAGAAAGTTTATGAGATACGAAGATTTTGGGCTTAGATTTGGGTTTCAGATCCGTCTCTATAATTTACCTTTTAACAATCTTAGTTCAAAAACAAAACCTTTCTGTGTGCACTCAATATGCCAACAAGTTTGAAAAACTCAGTAGTGGCCACAGGTCATTTTTCATTCCAATCCCAAAGAAGAGCAATGCCAAAGAATGTTCAAATTACCACACAACTGTACTCATTTCACATACTGGCAAGGTAATGCTCAAAATTCTCCAAGCGAGGCTTCAACAGTACATGAACTGAGAACTTCCAGGTGGATTTAGAAAAGGCAGAGGAACCAGAAATCAACATCAGAAACTGCCAACATCCACTGGATCACAGAAAAAGCAAGAGAATTCCAGAAAAACATCTGCTTCATTGACTATGCTAAACCCTTTGACTGTGTGGATCACAATGAACTGTGGAAAATTCTGAAAGAGATGGGAATACCAGACCACCTAACCTGCCTCATGAGAAACTTGTATGCAGGTCAAGAAGCAACAGTTAGAACCAGACATGGAACAACAGACTGGTTCAAAATTAGGACAGGAGTACGTCAAGGCTGTATATTGTCAGCCTGCTTATTAAACTTATATGCAGAGTACAGCATGCAAAATGAGAGGCTGCATGAAGCACAAGCTGGAATCAAGATTTCGTGGAGAAATATCAACAACCTCAGATATGCAAACGACACCAACTTTAATGGCAGAAATTGAAGAGGAACTAAAGCCTCTTGATGAAGGTGAAAGAGGAGAGTAAAAAAGCTGGCTTAAAACACAGCATTCAAAAAACTAAGATCATGGCTTCTAGTCCCATCATTTCATGGCAAAGAGATGGGGAAACAATGACAGACTTTATTTTCTTGGGCTCCAAAATCACTGCAGATGGTGACTGCAGCCATGAAATTAAAAGACGTTTGGTCCTTGGAAGAAAAGCTATGACCAACCTAGCTGCTGCTGCTAAGTCACGTCAGTCGTGTCTGACTCTGTGCGACCCCACAGACGGCAGCCCACCAGGCTCCCCCGTCCCTGGGATTCTCCAGGCAAGAACACTGGAGTGGGTTGCCATATCCTTCTCCAATGCATGGAAGTGAAAAGTGAAAGTGAAGTTGCTCAGTCGTGTCCGACTCAGCGACCCCATGGACTGAAGCCTACCAGGCTCCTCCATCCATGAGATTTTCCAGGCAAGAGTACTGGAGTGGGTTGCCATTGCCTTCTCCGATGACCAACCCAGACAGCATATTCAAAAGCAGAGAGATTACATTGCTGACCAAGTTCCAGATACTCAAAGCTATGGTTTTCCCAGTAGTCATGTATACATGTGAGAGTTGGAGACGACTCTTCAGAGTCCCTTGGACTGCAAGATCAAACAGTCAATCCTAAAGGAAATTAGTCCTGAATATTCATTAGAAGACCTGATGCTGAAGCTCCAATACTTTGGCCACCTGATCTGAAGAACTGATTCATTGGAAAGACCCTGATGCTGGAAAAGATTGAAAGCAGGAGAAATGGAAGACAGGATGAGATGGCTGAATGGCATCACCGACTCAATGGACATGAGTTTGAGCAGGCTCCAAGAGTTGGCGATGGACAAGGAAGCCTAGTGTGCTGCAGTCCAAGGGGTCACAAAGAGTTGGACACGACTGAGTGACTGAATTATACTGGCTGAAAACTGGGGGGAGGGCACGCAGTGGCTGGAGCGACACAAGGGCCCATGGAGGCTGACCCTGAACAGGCGTGGGCCTCACCTCTGAGTCGGAGCTGTCCAGCTCAGCCAGCGTCGGGGCTTTGAGGAGCTTCTTCCGTGGGACAGGCACCTGCTGGGCGGTTCCTGACCCACCTTCTCTAGGCTGTGACGCCACACCTCCATTCACCATGGATGATTCTGCAACATTCTTGGGAGATTCAGTGGTTGTCACCTCTGGGGAAAAAAAGGCAAAAGCTGACCTTTCCCTAAGCACAGGAAGGTGGTCAGTGGACGAAAAGGAGTCTTCAAGCGCCTGCACTGAGCTGAAAGGCATTCCTATGTCATGCAGACAGCACAGAGGCCACACGCAGTAACACCTGGGCATATAACACGTGTATTTGACATTAACTGTCACACTCAAATAAAGGAAACCTTTCCATGAATAACTATATATTCACTATATGTGTAGATTAAAATTTATAACTGGGAGAAATCCTACAGACTCCAGTTGATTTACTTCCCAGAGGCCCAGGGAGGCTTGAGTTCCCTTGAGCCTCTGAAGAGTGAGTGATGGACTGATGGAAGTGACAGTGTACACGAGCCTCCAGCACGGGGCTGCAAGACTGAGGGTGGTTTGAGTCTAAAATAAAAACAGCCAATTATCTATACATATATAGACATGAACACACAGAATCTGGGATACATTCCGATAAAAGCTGATATAGATTATCCCAAGCTCAAATCTGGATGGAAAGGCAGTGAAAGAAGTGTGGAAGCAGGATACAGAGCACAAAGTTCGGAGTACAGACTATAGAGGACGGGGGTGGGGGGGGGGGCGAGGGGGGGGGCGAGGGGGGCAGAGGCCAGAGCAGAGAGCACACGGCATGGCGGGGGCAGGCCCACAGTGCCCAGCACGGAGTGCGGAGTACAGACTACAGAGGACAGGGGGAGAGGACCGAGCAGAGAGCAGACGGCACGGCGGGGGCAGGCCCACAGTGCCCAGCACGGAGTGCGGAGTACAGACTATAGACTACAGAGGACCGAGCAGAGAGCACAGGGCATGGCGGGGGCAGGCCCACAGTGCCAAGCCCGGAGTGCGGAACAGAGACTAGACTACAGAGACTAGAGCGCAGGGCTGGAAGCACAGAGCAGAGAGTGTGTCCAGGACAGGGCACGGAGTGGGGAGTACAGACTGCAGATTATATAGAGAGCACAGGAGCTGGGAGGCCAGAGGGTGTGGGCACAGGGCAAGAGCACAGTGGGTACGTAGCGTACGTGGCACAGCACAGGCTACTGCGTAGGGAGTGTAGAGCTTACAGCACACAGAACAGCAAGGCGAGGATGGTTCGGATTCAGAGGCTAACTCTGCTACCTGTCTGACCTTGAGCAATTACAGCAACTCAGTCCTCACCTGTTATGTAGGGCTAACAGCAGAAGTGGGCTTGCTGTGAGGATTACATAAATTAACAACTGCATATAAAACAATTAATAGTGTAATAAAGGCGGTGCATGATAAACGTTAGCAATTATTACACTGATTTTTATCTCCACTCGTGAGTGAGTGGACTAAGGCTCAGTGTGACTCAGCCGCTCACAGCCAGCGTGGCAGAGCTGACACAGGAGCCTTGGCAGTACCAGTTCAAAAGCCTGTAATCTTCCAGCGCAAGTGGAGATAAATTTCGTCAGTGTTTCAATAACTAATATTTTTAATAACTAACTACTAAAATAGAGTATTTAAAAATGAGAAAGAGCAGTTGCAGTATGCCCATAGCCATGGAGCAGTCTGTGAAACTCCCCTGATGAGTCAGAGGTGAAGAGTGTACTGAGCACTGAAAAGACATGACTCTTGCTCATTTCTGGCAGGAAGCGTTGTACCTGAAGTTAACATAAAACGTAAGGTTCTGTTTACAGTAGCTCCCCCACTGTATAATATTCACAGGCTTCAAGTGGAAGATGTGGGCTTCCAGGTAACATTCAGAAAGTGTACTCTAGTACAGCCTTCCTTGACATGATTTAAAAGAAGTATGTAAACTATTTATTATAAATGATGTATATCTAACTTAATATTTACAATTTCTGCCTGATTTTAGAGCTCAAGAAGGCCAGAACTAGAACTGTCCTTGTGAACTAGAAGGAAGGGTTTGAGTGAGCAGAGGAAAGGAATGAGGAAGGGAAGGAAAGAGACAGACCTGTCAGTCATTTATCATTTTAAATAAAGTGTTGAGTAGAAAATCTGACAACACAAAAGTTAACTTTGTTATCACCTCTCCAGGTATTAAGCAGCTAGGAAAAATGTTTAATTGGGGAAGGGGTGTGCTGAAGGGGACAAAGAGGCAGAAGCAGCAGATTTTCACACAAACTGTAAAGCTTAAAACCCTTCAATAGACCTTTCATCGGAGGAGAACTACAGGCTGCCACACTCACAGGAGTAACTGGAAAGCTCTCAAGAGAGAAGGGAGAAAATGACTGGGCTAACTGCTTAATTCCTACTGAAGGGAAAAAAGACAATGTTTAAAAATGATCTTGAAGTATATTCTGAAAACTCGTATTCCACAGCATGCACTCTCCATACACTTCCTCCAGGGCCTGCGCTTCAGCAGAAGGCACAGGCTTCTCCCGCAGCCTGGCTCTCCATGCCCCAGCTGCAGCTCTGCTGGAGGCAGGTACGCGTCCCCGGGGTGGTGCTCACAGTCCAGGCTCCCAGGGCGAAATCCCCAGTGGAGCGAGGAGGGACGTCACAACAGTTCTAATGGTTATATAGTTAATGTTTCAGAAAAAAATGTAATTACTACATAAGATACATGATTTTATGGATGCTTTTGCTTAAGAAAATTTTAAAAGTCATCTATAGTAGATTTGGGCTTCCTCGTGGCTGAGATGGTAAAGGATCTGCCTATAATATGGGAGATCGGCGTTCGACCCCTGGGTTAGGAAGATCCCCAGAGAAGGGACTGGCAATCCACTCCAGTATTCTTGCCTGGAGAATCCCATAGACAGAGGAGCAAGCTACAGTCCATGGGGTCAACACAGTCAGACACGACTGAGAGACTACCACATACACATGGTAGATTCTAGAAGTTTGAAGAGTACTGGTGTCACGTAAGTCTGGTAAAGTCGTGAGGGTAATGCCTACCCTGAAGGTCTGGGAACACATGTGACAGTGGCTGGCATGAGCTACTTTCATTCTCAACACAGGGGTCTGAGAAATTACCTGACACCTCTCTCTCTGCCTGGAGACCTTGCTGAAGTTCATAACTGTATTTGAGCTCAGTGATTCAAACTACTGAAATAAACCTCAGACTAAGGTTAAAGCTTTGAGATAAATGGAATTAATAGAAAAATACAGTATGTCACAGTCAGGCTTCAAGGTGATCTCCACATGTAAGACTAAGTACGTGTGATCTTCTCTAACACTGCATATTTATAAAAGCTCTGGCTAAACATACCTTTAAGAGATATTTTTAAGCAGTTTGATTATGCTTTCCATTCAAATGAATAAATCCTCATTACTTCAATGTATCTGATGAGAAAATCAAACCCTTGGATAAGACTTTATACTTCTTCTATATAAGACAATTTTTGTTGATATTTATAAGTAAGCAAACTATTCAAGATGCTAGATATAGCTTTAGAAGTCACATGCCTTAGGTTCAGAATCTAAAACACATAACCACAGTATTAAATACATAGCAACTTCTATTTTACATAGTGTAATAATTATGTCTATTAGATACACCCAGCTGCTGTCTTATTTAGTTGGAGGAAATATGACTGAAATACAGATTGTATATTTATTTGCATCAGAAAAATAAATTATACTTACCTTAATGTTGATAGATTAAGATTTCCACTAAGGATCAGTATTTCTAAAACATACCTAAGCAGTAGGACACATATCAATTCTGTCTTATTCTAGCGTGCATTATCTATACTAAATATTTAAATATTTACTCCTTAGTTTGCTAATGTCACAACTTAAAGAAGAAACACATTCCAGCTCTTGTATTTAGGTCAGAAGAATGGATCAATCTTTTCCATTTATAATTTGGAACATTTTAATTGATTAGTCTACAGGTCACAATGAAAACATGAAAACACAAGAAACAGAAAATGAAGCATGTGAAAACTACAAAGTATATTAAGGTACAAAATAGATTATGGCAAATGATAAGCACTGACGGCAAATCAAAAGGCAAGCAGTGACAGCAAATCAAAATCCCTGTTGCTCCTTCACATCAAGGAGGCTCAGCACCAAGAATTTTCTTTCCAGCACAGGAAAATATCATATAACTGGTAAGATACAAACACACCTACATACAATTACACGTGTGTGGGCATGCAGACAGTCCAGGGCAGCCACCCATGCCTACAGTCAGGGTGTTTTGGGAGCCGGCTACTCCCAGAGTCCACTAGGGAGGACCACCTTTAGTAGGTATTTAGAAGAGACAGATCTTTATATGGACTGCCAACTTTTGGAGATTAGCAGTAACATATATGTTCTCAAACACTGCTGAGTTTATTTTCCAGATTAATTTTTTTTTTTACAATTACTCTGCAAATGGTTGATAAAATAAAAATTGTCAAATGGATAAAGAAAATAGAACAAGCTCTTCAGTGGTCAGTCAGAAGTAGTAAGTGAAGACGGATGTATTTTAGTTTCTTGAAAGGGAAATATTAGTCATCCATAAGGGAACCACAAATACACAAAAATTTAAAAAACAGATGGGAACTAGTTTTGCAGTTGGAAGATGTTCAGCAAATATTCAGACAGAACATGATACTAGAACTCTCAGGTTCTTTAAATATGAATTTGTGTGTAAGATATGCCAACAATTTCATGGCACACACACAAAAGTTCTGGAAGGAAATACTAGTGCCAATGTCTTATCTCATTTCATATTGAAAGCACCAGCTTCTGAACTCCAAAATTCTAACGTGCAAAACATTTTAGTTTGGGACTAAGTTGGCTTTGAAAATTCGCTCATATACAATTTAAAAACTCAATTTTAAAAGGGGGCTGATTTTACAGATCAAATTTTGTCATAAATAGTTACTTGTTTCACCATTAATCCCTGTCTATTTAACAGAAGGGCTCTAAACTTGTACTACAAACCCAGGACACACGATTGTGTTTTACAACCAAAGTCTCTTAACCAGCACACCACCAGCATGACAAGGCCCCATGCTCAGAAGCCCTGGGTATACTGGCTCTCATCCCCCAACTGTGGAGCACTCATCTTCGGAAGCAGCTGACACTTCCAAGTTTAGCTGCTTGAATAACTGAATGCTTCAAAGAGTAACAAGTGTCAAAACTCTTTCTTCTTTCTAGGCTCTGAAGGCAGAGTTCTCTTAGACTCTCCACTGCTTTATGAGACTAGGTGTAATTGGCAGCACATTTCACAACCACAAGCATCAGGGTTCTTCCACAGGCCCTTGGGAAGCAAGAGATTTATTACAGTTTTATTTTTTTAAACCATTTTCAAAGAAAGTCTGTTTTATATGACTGACCACAGCTTAGAAGAAGCCTTTCAATTTTCTTTTCTGACATGTCTGAACAAGCAGATGAATGAAATGTATTTCACAGAGACCACAAAACCCGCGTCAGGTGTGAAAGTGCTTTACCTGACAAGTCAAAACTGTAAGACATGCTAAGTGGCCGCGTTGCTGAAAAAAGAAAACAAACAATAAAAGGAAAGTAATTCAGATGTTAGGCTTTACAGGGAGGACGAAAAAGGGAGGAAGGTTCAAGGCCTGCGGTGGTACACGCCATACTTTTAAGGCAGAAAGCAGAGAGAAACTATCTGCAATATGGCATCTTAGTTTTAACTATATCACTAAGACTTGAAACGGAGTAACAATAAAAGAAAAAAAACAGCTTTTAAATTACATGTTAAGAATGAAAAGCATGATAAAGATAAAAACAGTTTAGAATCACAAGGACTTTTTACTTAAATATGAAAGAGTTCAAAAGAAAAAATAAGCCATGTTTTAAAACATGCTTTTAGGGAATATACAAAATCTTTAAAATTTAGGAACAAACGTATTCTTAATATATTTCAGGATGAGAAGTTGGCTCTCTGCATACAGGTCAAACATCTTGTAAAAAATCTCATTCAGGCACTACCAGCATCACAAAGCATCACTAATTCTCCACTGTAGGCCATTAGACCTGGCACTTAAAGTGAGGCCTCAGGAGCCAGAGCGCCTGAATTTGAACCTCAGCTCTGCCACTTACATGCAGTGTGATTCTGGGCAAGGTACTTAACTTCTCTGTGCTTCCATTACTTCAAGAGTAAAATGGGAATAATGGTACCTATTTCAAGAGATTGTTAGAAAAATTAAATGATACCATAGCAAATAAAAAGGTGCTTAGAGCAGTGCACCTAGTAACAGTTAAACAAATGGAATTTTTTAAGAATAAACTTACTTATTTCCTGTTGGAAGTCATCTGTTCTAAAAATTTTATTATATACATTAAAAAACACTGAACGGGTGAAAAATTTTATGGTAGGTAAATTATATCTCAATAAAGCTGATAAAAGAATTTGGGTATTTGTAAGAGTGAGAATTACCCATTTTCACTGCAGTCCCAAGCTCTTACCAGCTCCATCCATCCTACCCACCCCACCACCACCAGGGAGGACAGGTGCCTGTGTGGTCAGAAGTGGGCAGACCCGAACGTCCTCACATTTCTGAGGCAGATGTAGAACTGTAGAGTGCTAATATCCATATTTAACAGAATGAAATCTCTTCATATGTTTTTGGCAGATGTTGTTAAAGGAACCATTTACAACCTCAAATCTCAATATAGTATGAGATGTCAGGAAAAAGAAAATGATCAGTTGTGAACAAAGACTGATGCACAAGAACAGTAATTTCAGACTTAATGGGAAAAAAAAATGGAACTAGCCTGTAAAATAATAGGGACACATATAAGATAACTTGGACACACGTCAGTCATCACATCCTCATAGACCATGCTGTGGGTCACGTTCACCCACGTGGGAAGATACTACTGCTGCCAAAGTCCCGTGTGAGGATGCAGTTCCTGTGTGCGCCACATGACGTGCGAGCCCTGCCACAGCGCGTGCTGCTGCTGCTGAAATCATGGGGCATGTCTCTTCTTTAAACATTTGCCCAATTTCTAGATAGTGGGTTTCTATCTTCTAGAGAGGAAAGGTTATAAAACTATTTAGGGAAACTTTTCCTCAGGATGGGCTCAGATGGTAAAGAATCTACCTGCCACACAGGAGCCTCAGGTTCGATCCCTGGGTCAGGAAGATCCCCTGGAGAAGGAAACGGCAGCTCACTCCAGTATTCCTGCCTGGAGAATCCCATGGACAGAGGAGCCTGGTGGGCTACAGTCCATGGGGTTGCAAAGAGTTGCACACAACTGAGTGATTAACACTTTCACTTCTTTTCTTCAAAATAATCCTGTCAATTTTATGCAAACTTCTCAAAGTGAAATTGTGCAGTAAGAATCAACGTAGATCAGCAGAACGAGAAGAGCTCAATTTCTTATTTTCTAGTTAAGGTTCAAGATCAATTTTAAAAGTAAGACTCTCACAGAACAGTCACTTTTGACAACAGCTCAATTCTGGTTGTTGTGAAACACTAATTCATAAGGATAAAACAAAAGAGTAAAGACATACTAAACATAAAATTGGTACTTAATTTTTCTAAAGCAGGTTTCCTGTTAGCTAGCATCTAATTTAAGTGAAACAGAAGAATATGTATACAATGAGGGCATGTGACACCAGACGCAGTGTCCCTTTGCTGCCTGCAAGGACTGCCGGTCTCCCGCACACTTGGCCCCTGGCCGCGCCGCACACCTGACTGGCTGCTGTCAGGGCTCAGAGGCACCCCTGCCGCAGACGTTCTCCGGTCAGTGCCTGTGGGCAGGACTCCTACCTGCTCACCCCTCAACCTGGGTTCAGAGCACTTGTGTGGGAAGCACCATCCCATCACTTGGCACTTTATGTCCTGCTCCTCTCTCTGTCCCACTGGTGCTTCCACTGGAATTTACTCTTGTAAAGCGTGAAGCTTACTTTTCTCATGGTAATATGTGGATTTTACCTTATAGTTCTGTTAAATATTTCCTATTATCCTATTATTCCATCTTAAGATACAGTAATTCTTTTAAAATCTTGTCTTAAGCTGACATTCTATAATACCATCTCCTTATATTTCCATAGTGGTTCTTGCTCCTTGAGACTCTGCACCCTTTAGAAATCTGGGGAAAACTATGGACCCTGCCCCCCCTCCATATGCCCTCTGGGAAATATGTACAAATGTGTTACACTGCAAGGATGCACAGACCTTCCTCAGGCTCATTCAAGGACTCCCAGGATAAGAACTTTCCACTTACATCCTGTGCAGTTTTGGCTCATTACTATATACATGCTCGTATGGATTTGTTCGTTTTAAAGGGAAACACTTGCTGGCATAAAATCAACAGGGATATATGCTCCTGGCCTCTCCTCACTCTCCAGCTCTGGCCAGGGAAGCTATTCTACTGCTTTAGCACCTCGGGAAGCACCTTCCATTGCGGTTACCTATAGTGCAGACGGGGACACAGCAGGTAGCAAGACAGAAGTGGGCCCTGTGGCCACAGCCCAGCGGCAGACAGAAAGCATCACCATACAGTGACCGAGAGTCACAGGAGGCAGGGGAGCCATCAGAGCTGATGCAATTGAGCAGACAGAGGAAGGGAGACTGGGCTCAGAGGAGGGGAGGACCCTGAAGATCAGAAGCTGTCAGATCAAGGGCTTGGCTGCTGGACCCAGTCGCAGGGGACACTGCACTCTTGGCCCTGGGCTTTGAGATGGGAGCAGTGGCAGACAGTTTTTGGGGAAAGCAGGTAAGGTCACCTGTGGTGGAGCTTGTCCTGCAAGTTGGGGGAGGAAGTCCTGCCCAGTGATGGCTGGCTGCACATGTGGGTCTAAACTTCCAGAGAAGCCTGTGCGCAGGGTGGGAGCCAAGGAAATCAGAAACACACCAAGGGGAGCGTGTGGCTACTCAAGGAGGAGGAGCTGTGGTAGCAACCTGAGGCCCAGCTGGGCGTGGGGGAAGGAAGAGATGGGAAGAGAATCCAGGAGACAGGGTCTCGGCACCAGCTCCTTTCCCAGGCAGGCACCGCCAGACGCCATCTCCCTGAATACCTTGGGAACCTTTCAGTTTATAAACTGGAGGGGAGCTGTTTACATGTAATAATATGGTCTTGCTCTAAATGGAAATCAGTGTGTGCTTATAAAAAAACATAAAATAACTATAAAGAAAGTTTAGTAATAAATGCTATCAGTAGAGTCCCTCATCACATAACTTTAAACCATAATTAAGACAATAGAAACAATGTATCTATTATTTCTATTTCTAAAATGTAGTAACTGATCCATGTGTGTACTACCATTTATAAAGTATCCTATTTGATTCATTCTTACATGGAAGTCACATGAACATGTGGAGGAATCCTTATCCTCCTCCTGCCAACCAAGGAATGGGAGATCAAAGAGGCAAAGGGCTGTCCTGAAACCACACCCGGGGATCTGCAGAGCTCCGCCCACACCGCAATGTGGTGCCCTTACACTTGGTATCTCAGGGAGGAACTTCCTACTCCACGTATTTCGAGAATGAATGTCACTTGTAAGGGTGTGTGTGGGGGGGAGAAAGGGAGGGAGAGGAGTGAGCCAAGTGTGTTTCCAGGGTGAGCGACTCTCCCGCCTGGGACTCACCGAGCCTGCTGCGTCTGGTCTCCTCGGGGGACACAGGCCGCAGCTTCCTCTCAGCCTTGATCTCTTCCAGGATTCTTTCATGAAGGCTCCGGGGCCGCGGTGGAGTAGGTTTCAGTTTTCTGGCTGAGGCCTTGGGAAAAAAGTAATAGCTAGAGCTGGAGTAGTTATCCTTAAATAATTCTTACTGAAGTCCATTCATACAACATAGTATTATGAAATTATATTTTACTGACTGCCACACTGCTTGATAAAAGAGTTTTCGAGCCATAGGAAGATGACTGGATGGCACGGTGGTTCAGGCACATGAACTTGGGCCACACTAATGAGTCAGTTGAGCTCCAGCTATTGTCATGGTGTGCTGCAGTCCACGGGGTCACAGAGTCGGACACGACTAAGTGACTGAACTGAAGTGAACTGCTGTCACACTCCCTACACGCTACCATGACAGGCAAGCTGCTAAAATGCAAGCAGTATGTCATCTCTATTATTGTTTTTGAACATAACATTTTTGAGTTAAGTCATAACAACCTTCTCAATTTGCAGCTGAGGAAATAAAGGCTCGGGAAGGCTGATGAAATTGCTCAAAAAGATGAATTTGCTAAAAAACGTGTGATCACCACACCATGTGTGGGTGTGCAGAGCTGGGCTGTGCCTCCATGCTCTCTGCTCTACACAACCTGCCCTCCTAAATCCATTTCCTATGTGGCCTCTTTCCCTTACTATAGAAAGATTTATAAGAGGAATGATTAACTATGTTTTAGATGTATACAAACTAAGAAAGAAATACCCTTTCTTCCTAGTTACTGAAGTTACTGAACGTACAAGGGGTTTGAGAGGCCCTGGTAAGTGCTGGCTGTGGAGCCAGGGGAGGTAAGCGGAGAACAGAGGAAACACAAACCAACTCTCAGACCTGATCAGAACCCCTGATCCATGGTCTCCAGAAAGAACCCCACGAACAGAGGACCATGGCTACTGTGAAAGAGGAGGCAGCAGTGGATTTCCTGTAACCAAGGTGAGGTGTCTGTACCCTTAAGTACAGGGCGGCAATGCACACGAAAGCTATGTGGCCTTGTGTTCACAGTCGGGCTTCACAGAGAGAAAAGCTCAGCGTCAACACTCCTCCAGGAGCTGTGTTCTGTGGCACGGGCTGTGGGGGGAACATGTTGCCACGTGTATGCCAGCCATGGGGAGGTATCAGATCACATACTGGATTTAAAGGAGGCCTTGATCGGATGAAGTCCAGGATGATTTCATGAGCACTTTTTTTTAACCGAGGGGGAATATCACCATTCACCTGAAAAGAGACAGAAAACAGAAGATTCATGTGACAACAGGACTGCCTGTACAAGCTCCTGGGCACACACGTCCACATACCTCACGTGACGACAGGATTGTCTATACAAGCTTCTGGGTACACAAGTCCGCATATGTCATGTGACGACAGGACTGCCTGTACAAGCTCCTGGGCACACACGTCCACATACCTCACGTGACGACAGGATTGTCTATACAAGCTTCTGGGTACACAAGTCCACATATGTCATGTGATGACAGGACTGTCTGTACAAGTTTCTGGGTACACACATCCACACATGTCCACATATGTCATGTGATGACAAGATTGTTTGTACAAGCTTCTGGGCACACACATCCACACACATCACTTCAAAGCTACCGCAGTGGAATGTGGCTCCACCAAGGACAAATTTCAAATCAATAAAATGGAAAGTAAATGGCTGAGTGATTCAGAGCAAAAACAACTGTAGGACTGAAGAAATGCCAAGCATACTGCAGTTCTACTATTCTGGGAAATTATATGTAAGATACATGCTTTCAACAAAAACTTTCTAAAATTATGAATATGAATGGAATAAGTAATACTATGCTTAATTATTACATAATTTAGAAAGTCTTTCACCTCTTGTTTTCATCCTTGTACAAAGTTTGGGAATACAAATTAAGGGGAAGGGCTGAGGACAGTTCATGTTCTGTAGACAGAATTCAGGTTCAGGTCAAGGAGGGTGTCTGCTGTATCAACAGAACTGGTAAGAAGCAGAGTTTGGCAGAGTCCTGCTCTGTCTGACTCCTGCTTTAATGTACTCTTTTTAAAGCAACATGTCACAAAGATTTTTTAAGAAATTTAAGAAAACTCCAGAAATCCACAAAATCCCACCTTAGTAAACTCACAACCTGACCCCCCAGGAGGCACAGCTGTGACCGTCAGTCATACTTATTTCCCAGTCTCACCTGAAAACACAGACAGACCTGATAGGCATTTTCTGTTGTGCTTCTCATAAATGATGAAAAACAAATATTAACAAATTATACATTTTGAAAACTGTTGAACACTTTAAACTTCTCAAAGATCAGAAAATGAGCATGCTGCTTTGATTAATGAATTGCCTGGAAAGCCTCTGTACCTTCCCCTCTACTTTGGTGACTCACTCTTTTATCTTATCATATTCTAATAATTGTATAATATATCAATTTTATTAGAGGGAAAAAAGATAATTCAGTTATTCCTCTATCACCTATGGCTGAATGTTTGTTTTTTTTTTTTGGACAGGTTAGAAAGGTTTCTTTAAGCTTCACAATTTGTTATTGGAAATGTCATGTAAAATTTTATAATCATAAAATTTGGTCAAACTTTTAAAAAGTAAGATTTCTGGGCACGAACAATTTTCTTATGTGTCTCCCAATCTCAAACACATTTTAATTGGTCATGGTCATTAGTCAATTGTTGATTAATTTTTTATTGTAGCTGTATACTCTTGCATTATTTTCTGTTAATGTCATTATTTTTGTGTCAGCCGAGAAACACCCTGATCCTGGGAAAGACTGAAGGCAGGTGGAGAAGGGGATGACAGAGGATGAGATGACTGGATGGCATCACTGACTCAATGGACATGAGTGTGAGTAAACTCCGGGAGTTGGTGATTGACAGGGAGGTCTGGCGTGCTGCAGTCCATGGGGTTGCAAAGAGTCAGACATGACTTAGTGACTGAAGTGAGAAATAAAGCAGATTAAAGAAAAAAAAAAAAAAAAGGACCTGAACTGCCGCTTCAGACCCAGTACTGCCCTTGCAAATGTGACCACTCAGGTATATGACAAGCCTCCTGACATCCAGGGCCCTCTTCCCTGTGCCCACCCCACCAGCCCCATTGAGGACTGGATGCCCCATGTGAGAGTCAGAAGTAAAAGCCACCTGAAACAAGCCAACTTGGGATTGCTAGTCCCTGGTGTAAGGAGGCCCATACACCAGCAGTGGAGCTGAAGGCCCGCCACTGCGCCACTCTTTACCCATGGACCTCAGGTTATACAATTTTTTTCTTTAAACCTCGTATGAACAACTTAATCAGAATTTTCTATTCTACTCCTGAAAAGGCTAATACATATCTTTCCAGCTGTTTTTCACTTGCTTTTATTTTAATGTCCTTTCCATCATAACAGCAAGGTTGAGGAAGAAAATGCTTGAAATAAGGCCAAAGTTGTAAGTTCCATTCCCCAAACAACACAGTAATGTCAGTGTCTTCACTAGTCAGAAGCTGGATCCTGGAACCCAGTTACCCAGTGTTGTGTCAGTGCTCATGAGAGAAACGGCAGGCCAGTGGAGACCTGAGTCAGTCTTATTCCATATAGGCATGAGGGAAAGTGTGCAAATTCCACTCCACTACTGGGTCAGTGAGATTACTTTTTAATATAAACATAGAACACATTCTGAAACAAGTTTCTGAGCTGCAAGGATAAATAATTTCTAGAATGAACACACACTGTAGACCTGTAAGTAAATAAGACAGTTATAAAACTTGATCTTACTTTTGAGTCACAATGCCTTAAAAAAAACAAGTAATTTCTAAATAAAAGACGTTAAGTTTCTATACATCTTTATTTTTAAAGATGACTTATTTGAAGTTATTTGTTACAATTATTTTACTAAAACACTGAAAGAAGTCAATTGAGATGTTTTGCACTTCTATAATTTAATATTCTGAACATGATCCAATATGGCTAAGTCATTCAATTCCCACCATCAGCTTCACAAATATACAGAAAAAGGTGGATTACTATGGTGTAGTTATGCATTTTAAACCTGAAGATTAAATTAAGACCATCTTAACATACTGCCTCAGATACAGACTGTATGTGAAAATCCTTTGTATTTGTGTGTGTGTGTGTTTACTCTTTACAACAACATTTGTTTTTAAATTAAAAAGTGGCATTACATTGATAAGTAAAGTTTAAAAAAAATACATCCGGTTTTTGACTGATTAAATATGAGTAGTTGACTTTCCACTCTTATTTAGGAGGTACAAATATATATAAAAAGGAATTAATTAGAATCTTAGCCTGTTAGACTAAACATGAAAATTTAACCCACATAAAACCAATCACCATTAGAACTGCCATCTGCCCAGTTCCCTGCAGAGGGTCTCAGTATAAACTTAAGTGAACTGCATGGAATTAGCCATAGAATGACAGAAAAAGGAAAAAAAACAATGGGTACCACAAAGCAGTAACATTTTTCCTTACTTGCTACTCACAAACTCCAAACTGTACAAACATTCACATAAGAGGAGTCCCACAGGGACTAAAAAGTCAAGAAAAGATAAAGAAAATGTCAAGAACTAATGGATGAAAACTTGCAAAATTTGATAATAATACACATCTACTCATTCAAGAAAAATGAAGTGAAAGTGTGAGCTGCTCAGTCATGTCTGATTCTTTGCAACCCCAAGGACTGTAGCCCACCAGGCTCTGCTGTCCATGGGATTTGGCGGGCAAGAATACTGGAGTGGATTGCCATTCCCTTCTCCATGGGATATTCCTGAAACAGGGATCAAACCCTAGTCTTCTGTATTGTAGGCAGATTCTTTACCATCTGAGTCACTTCTATAAATTCCAAGCAAAAAACTCAAAGAGAGCCATAACAGAACACCGAGTCAAACTGTTGATAGACGAAAATATTGAAAGCAGCAAAAAATGACTATCACATAGAAAGTGACGTTGCTCAGTCGTGTCTGACTCTTTGTGACCCCATGGACAGAGGAGCCTGTACCAGGCTCCTCCGTCCATGGGATTTTCTAGGCAAAGAGTACTGGAGTCAGTTGCCATTTCCTTCTCCAGGGAATCTTCCCTGACCAGGGATCAAACCCAGGTCTCCCGCGTTGTAGACAGATGCTTTACCATCTGAGCCACCAGGGAATCCTCAAAAGATTCACAGGTGATTTCTCATCAGAAAACATAGAGGCCAAAGGCAGTGGGATAACGTTTAAAGATAAACAAAAACAAACTCAGCCAAGAATCCTATATCCAGCAAAATTCTACTTCAAAATGAAGAAGAAATTAAGACATCTTCAGGCAAACAAGCACTAAGAGAGTTCATCACCAGTAACCCCGCCCTACAAGAAATGCTAAAGGAAGTCACTTAGGCTTAAAGAAAAGAACAGTAGACTATGAACTTGAAGCCATAAGAGAACACTGTGATAACTGTACATAACATATAGGACAATCTAGACGAGACCTACAAGTTCTCATAAAGAAACAAACTACCAAAACTAAGAAGGAACAAAGGGAAGGAAGGAGGGAGGAGGAAAGAAAGGAAGGACATGAACCTGACCAGACCTGTAACAGGGAAAGAGATTAAATCCACAATCAAAAATCTCCCAACAATGAAAAGCCCAGGACCTGAAGACTTCACTTGTGGATTCCACTCAAATATTTAAAGAATTAGTCCCAACCCTTCACAAACTGTTTCAAAAATTAGAAAAAGAGGCATCACTCCCCATTTTACTCTGTGAGGCTGGTCTTACCCCAATATGAAAGCAGACAAAGACATCACAAGAAAATAGTAGATGAAGCTCCTTCTGAATATAGACACAAAAATCCTCACGAAAGCATCAGGAAGTACTCTAGCAGCATTTTAAAAGGATTGTACATCATGACCAAGTGGGATTTAACCCATAAACACAAGGGTGGTTTAACACACGAAAAATCACTCGATGTAACATGCCACATTAACTGAATGAAACAAAAGAACCCACATGATTGTCTTTATTGATGCAGAAAAAGGATTTGTCAAAATCCAACACACTTTTATGATAAAAACACACAACAAACTTGGACTGAAAAGAAACCTCCTCAGCATGATAAAAGTCACTTAAATGCATTCCCCCTAAAATCAGGAATCCAACAATATGGATGGATGCTTTTGCCACATCCATTCAACAAAGAACTGAAGGTTCTAACCAGGGTGACCACCAGGCATCCAGATTGGAAACGAAGAAATAAATGGATCCCTTTTCACAGATGACATGAACATATATGTCAAATAAAACACCCTAAGTAACTAATCAAGAGAACTATTTTACCTAATAAGCTCAGCAAAAAGAGCAAAAAAATTGTTGTCACCATGTCCCTGTATTTGTAAGAAAGAGTAAATTTGAAAATACATGGCAACATGAGCCATGGACACACGTAGGTAAGGACTCTTCCAATGAGTGGGTGGTTTCAGCAGAGACCTGAGAAGTGAAGAGAAGTGGATTATGCAGACGTTTGAGAGGAGGCCTCCAGCAAGGGCTCAGCTGCAGGTCACAAGAGGCACCTTTTAGGTAGTGGCAGAGACCAGGGGGGTAAAGAGGGGACCAGCCAGGAAGGTGGCAGAAGGTGAGGGCTGAGAGGCAACCCACACCAGACTCTGAGGCTAAGGTCAAAATGGCTGCTTATTCTGAATGTGATGGAAAGAAGTGGAAGGTTTTATGCAGGGCAATGATATGGTCACATTTTCAATTTAACAGGTTTACTCAAGCTGTTTTGGGACGAGAGTAAGAGAAGACGACCACCTGGAGGCCACAGTAATAGTCTAAATGAGAGGTGATGATGGGCTCTGAAATGGAGGTGGTGAGATTCAGGACATAGTGCAGACGTAAAGCTAGCAGGGTTCCAATTCTAAGAGCTTAACTCAGGATTTCACTGGAGCTTTTGAAAAAGACTTACATGCAAGGTTACACAAAACAGCCTGCTTATAACGAGACAACTTGATTAGCTTAATAACTCTGGTGCAGCTGCAGCTGAGAAAGATGCAGTCACTTAGAAATGATGATGCTGAATATACAATGACACAGGAAAACACATGTTACGTGAAAACGCTCACATGTTACATGAAAACAACTGGTCACAGGACAAAGTATTCAATATTAATCCATTTTGCCCAAATAAAGTGGACAGAAAAAAGACTGAAGGTTAGGCACCAGCCTGTTAGCAAACTTTCTGTCTCACCTGTGAAATTACACATTTGTAACTTTTCTTCTTGAGCTTATTATATTTACCAACTTTTCTATAAAGACCATGCATGAAATTTATGAGAAGCAATAATTTTTAAAATGTAATAGTGAGAAAATTTTTAACAAGCAAGATTACCAAAAACCAACCATTTGACTTCATGAATAGTTTAAGAGTTACTGAAATTCATTTATGCAATATTTTCATGGAGAAGGAAATGGCAACCCACTCCAGTGTTCTTGCCTGGAGAATCCCAGGGACGGAGGAGCCTGGTGGGCTGCTGTTTATGGGGTCGCACAGAGTCGGACACGACTGAAGTGACTTAGCTTAGCTTCCTGTTACTTACCATCACTTTTCGCAAAGTGTATCTTCTGGATCGAATGTCATCCATTAGCATCTCGTATGGGGTGAGCTGATATTCAATGGGCAGCGGGTTGTACTGCCGCTCCTGGACCTTCTTGAGCTTTACTCCATTCCGCAAATCCCTCATCACCTGCACCCAGAACCGAGCCTGAAGGAGCCAAGGGTGGAAAAACATTCATGAGTAAATTTACTAACTTACTCTAAATAGTTACAGTCATACAGAAGAAATTAAGAGCTTGGATTACAAAACAGCAAGTAAACCAAACAAAAACTATTTTAAAAATTAGATTTTAGGGACTAAAAAGCAGATAGAAAGCCAGTTGAGAATCCACAAGCTCTAACTGTGGAGATGCCTGTATAAAACCCTAACTCACCCCTGTGCCACCTGCATCCAGCCTCAGTGCCCCTCGTGTCCCACCCGTCATGTGGCTCTGTGCACTGCAAAGGTTCCGGCTTCCCACACTGGACTCTGGGTTTGGCTCTACGACTGGCTTGGCCACTGGAGTTTACTAGTGGACACGACACAACCAAAGGCTTCAACAGCAAATGTACAAGGGCATGTCACTCTGCTCCTGTCACTCCATGAAAATACCTAGCGTGGGATGGCATAAGGCCCTCTGGCAGGATTATCTCGGAGAGAGATGAAGCACAGTGGAGCCACCATTCTGGTCTACAGATGCATGAGCTGAGTAAACACTACTGCTTTAGGCTGAGGTACAGTGTTACTTCAGTTACACAGCACTACTGTGATCACAGCTAACTGGTACAACCACCAACTGCCAGTGGACATCCAAGCAAATTGTTTCCCATTTCTGAACCCTGGCTTCCTCATCAATAAAAAAAGTGATACTTTATAACTTGTGGAGAGCTGAGGTATAGTGTTCTACACAGAGAAAATGCTCAAAATGACAGTTTTTGTGTTGTTTCTGTCTTTTTACAAATTACTTAATATCAAATTCCTTATCTATAAGTAACCCCAAGTTGCCTTACTGCCCTTCAAGAAAATGAGATATATGTGAAATATTTATAATAAAACATATTAAATATGTTATATTATACTTTACCCATTTGTTATCCTGCCTGTAAGCTGTCATAGTCTCAACCTCAGTAAAGAGAAAATGAATACATTTAACTGAAATATTATACAGTGTTAAAAATTAACAAGTGGCTCAAATAGCTACATAAATGTATGTCAAATGATACTGTACTTTTAAAATATGTGCAGCTTACTGTTATGTACACTACACTTTAATAAAGCTGTTAGAAAATGACAAGTAACACCTAACAAGGGCAAAAGCAACTTGTTCCTAACCTCCTAAACTGTGTTTTCTGATTTCCTCACTCTATGTGTCACTATTTATCCAGTACCCTTAACATGGAAAGTCAGAACCCTACGATGTGCCTTCCCACTAACACCTGAACACAGCTCAGTCCAGCTTCACATATTCACTGCCCTGTTCCGACTGAGTCCTACAGGAAGGCAGCAACCCTTGAGGTCAGCAGGCCTAGGATCTAGCACCATGCTGGAGAAACAGCAGACATTCGGCAGGGTCACATGAATACACCACAGTCATCTGTCCTGGAAATCTGTTTTCTCTCTCACCGGGGCAGAAACGCTGCACAACCCATCTGCATTCCCAGGCCCCAATCCAGTTTCACTACTCACTGGATAACGAACAGCCCTCACTACAGCCTCACTAAAGCTTTAAACAGAGCTTCAACTTAGAAAGGTCAATAGTGTAAAACACCGAAATTCTCAGAGACTCTGGGGAGGTTCTAATAAAATCAGATAGTTTTCAAATTGGTATAATATCAATTCATATGGTAGTCCTTAAGATAAACTAGCATTATAATCACATGATTTCTCCAACACTAAACAGAATAGAGAGAATACCCAGACATCTTACCCAGTCAGCATTTTTCAGCTCTTCCAGGTCTGTGTTAGATTCATCACTCTTCTCCATTTCTTGAATCTTCTTCAGATTCTACCAATTAAAATTCAAATAAAACATTTCTGCATAAAATTTCATTGAACTACCTTCTCAAATTAAAATTCTGAATGAAAGTGAAAGTCATATCCGATTCTTTGCAACCCCCATGGATAGTCCATGGAATTCTCCAGGCCAAAATACTGAAGTGGGTAGCTGTTCCCTTCTCCAGGGGATCTTGCCAACCCAGGATCAAACCCAGGTCTCCCACATTGCAGGCAGATTATTTACCAGCTGAGCCACCAGGGAAGCTCTAGGTATGTTCAGAAGATAGAGTGCCTGAAGAGCCATGGATGGAGGTCTGTAACACTGGACAGGAAGCAGTCATCAAAAGCATCCCCAAGAAAAAGAAATGCAAAAAGGCAAAGTGGTTGTTTGAGGAATCCTTACAAATACCTGATAAAACAAGAGAAGTGAAAGGCAAAGGAGAAAAGGAAAGATATACTCATCTAAATGCAGAGTTCCAAAGAACAGCAAGGAGAGATAAGAAAGCCTTCCTAAGTGATCAGTGCAAAGAAATAGAGGAAAACAATAGAATGGGAAGACTAGAGATCTCTTCAAGAAAATTAGAGATACCAACGGAATATTTCATGCAAAGATGGGCAAAATAAAGGAGAGAAACAGTATGGACCTAACAGAAGCAGAAGATATTAAGAAGAGGTGGCAAGAATACACAGAAGAACTATACAAAAAAGATCTTCATGACCCAGATAACCACGATGGTGTGATCACTCACCTAGAGCCAGACATCCTGGACTCCAAAGTCAAGCGGGCCTTAGGAAGCATCACTACGGACAAAGCTAGTGGCAGTGATGGAAGTTCAGCTGAACTATTTCAAATCCTAAAAGATGATGCTGTGAAAGTGCTACACTCAATATACCAGCAAATTTGGAAAACTCAGCAGTGGCCACAGGACTGGAAAAGGTCAGTTTTCATTCCAATCCCAAAGAAAGACAATGCCAGAGAATGTTCAAACTACCACACAACTGCACTCATTTCACATACCAGCTAGATAATACTCAAAATCCTCCAAGCTAAGCTTCAGTGGTATGTGAACTGAGAAATTCCAGGTGTACAAGCTGGATTTAGAAAAGGCAAAAGAACTAGAGATCAAACTGCCAACATCCATTGGATCATAGAAAAGCAAGAGAGTTCCAGAAAAACATCTACTTCTACTTTATTGACTACACCAAAGCCTTTGACGTTGTGGACCACAGTAAACTGTGGAAAATTGTTAAAGAGATGGGAATACCAGACCACCAGATGCCATGATCTTAGTTTTCTGAATATTGAGCTTTAAGCCAACTTTTCACTCTCCTCTTTCACTTTCATCAAGAGGCTCTTTAGTTCCTCTACACTTTCTGCCATAAGAGTGGTGTCATCTGCATATCTGAGGTTATTGATATTTCTGCCGGCAATCTTGATTCCAGCTTGTGCTTCATCCTGCCCAGCATTTCTCATGATGTACTCTGCATATGTTAAATAAGCAGGGTGACAATATACAGCCTTGATGGATTCCTTTTCCTATTTGGAAACAGTCTGTTGTTCCATGTCCAGTTCTAACTGTTGCTTCCTGACCTGCATACAGATTTCTCAAGAGGCAGGTCAGGTGGTCTGGTATTCCCATCTCTTGAAGAATTTTCCAGAGATTTCTGTGATCCACACAGTCAAAGGCTTTGGCATAGTCAATAAAGCAGAAATAGATGTTATTCTGGAACACTCTTGCTTTTTCCATGATCCAGTGGATGTTGACCATTTGATCTCTGGTTCCTCTGCCTTTTCTAAATCCAGCTTGAACATCTGGAAGTTCACGGTTCACGTATTGAAGCTTGGCTTGGAGAATTTTGAGCATTACTTGACAAGCGTGTGAGATGAGTGCAATTGTGCAGTAGTTTGAGCATTCTCTGGCATTGCCTTTCTTTGGGATTGGAATGAAAACTGACCTTTTCCAGTCCTGTGGCCACTGCTGAGTTTTCCAAATTTGCTGGCATATTGAGTGCAGCACTTTCACAGCATCATCTTTCAGGATTTGATCCTGAAACAGCTCAACTGGAATTCCATCACCTCTAGTAGCTTTGTTCATAGTGATGCTTTCTAAGGCCCACTTGACTTCACATTCCAGGCTGTCTGCCTCTAGTTGAGTGATCACACCAATGATTATCTGGGTCATGAAGATCTTTTATGTACAGTTCTTCTGTGTATTCTTGCCACCTCTTCTTAATATCTTCTGCTTCTGTTAGGTCCATACCATTTCTGCCCTTTATCGAGCCCATCTTTGCGTGAAATGTTCCCTTGGTATCTTCAATTTTCTTGAAGAGATCTCTAGTCTTTCCCATTCTCTTGTTTTCCTCTATTTCTTTGTATTGATCACTGAGGAAGTCTTTCTTATCTCTTCTTGCTATTCTTTGGAACTCTGCATTCAGATGCTTATATCTCTCCTTTTCTCCTTTGCTTTTTGCTTCTCTTCTTTCCACAGCTATTTGTAAGGCCTCCTCAGACAGCCATTTTGCTTTTTTGCATTTCTTTTCCATGGGGATGGTCTTGATCCCTGTCTCCTGTACAATGTCACGAACCTCCATGCATAGTTCATAGGCACTCCATCAGATCTAGTCCTTTAAATCTATTTGTCCCTTCCACTGTATAATCATAAGGGATTTGATTTAGGTCATACCTGAATGGTCTAGGGGTTTTCCCTACTTTCTTCAATTTGAGTCTGAATTTGGCAATAAGGAGTTCATGATCTGAGCCACAGTCAGCTCCTGGTCTTGTTTTTGCTGACTGTATAGAGCTTCTACATCTTTGGCTGCAAAGAATATAATCAATCTGATTTTGGTGTTGACCATCTGGTGATGTCCATGTGTAGAGTCTTCTCTTGTGTTGTTGGAAGAGGGTGTTTGCTATGACCAGTGCATTCTTTTGGCAAAACTCTATTAGTCTTTTCCCTGCTTCATTCTGCATTCCAAGGCCAAATTTGCCTGTTACTCCAGGTGTTTCTTGACTTCCTACTTTTGCATTCCAGTCCCCTATAATGAAAAGGACATCTTTTGGGGGGTATTCTAAAAGGTCTTGTAGGTCTTCACAGAACCGTTCAACTTCAGCTTCTTCAGCGTTACTGGCTGGGGCATAGGCTTGGATTACCGTGATATTGAATGGTTTGCCTTGGAAACAGAGATCATTCTGTCGTTTTTGAGATTGCATCCAAGTACTGCATTTCGGACACTTTATGGCAGAAAGCGAAGAGGAACTGAACAGCCTTTTGATGAAAGTGAAAGAGGAGAGTGAAAAGGCTGGCTTAAAACACAACATTCAAAATACGAAGATCCTGGTATCTGATCCCATCAAGTCATGGCAAATAGATGGGGAAGCAATAGAAACAGTGACAGACTTTATTTTCTTGGGCTCCAAAATCACTGCAGATGATGACTGCAGCCATGACATTCAAAGACGCTTGCTCCTTGGAAGAAAAGCTATGACCAACCTAGACAGCATGTTAAAAAGCAGAGACATACTTTGCCGACAAAGGTCCGGATAATCAAAGCTATGGTTTTTCCAGCAGTCATGTATGGATGTAAGAGTTGGACCACAAAGAAGGTTTAATGCCAAAGAATTGATGCTTTTAAACTGTGGTGTTACAGACAACTCTTGAGAGTTCCTTGGACTGCAAGGAGATCAAACCAGCCAATCCTAAAGGAAATTAACCCTGAATATTCATTGGAAAGACTGATGCTGAAGCTGAAGTTCCAATACTTTGGCCACCTGATGGGAAGAGCCACCTCACTGGAAAAGACCCTGATGCTGGGAAAGACTGAAGGCGGGAGGAGAAGGGGATGATAGAGAATGAGATGGTTGGATGGCATCACCAGCTCAGTGGGTGTGAGTTTGAGCAAGCTCCAGGAGATGGTGAAGAACAGGGAAGCCTGGCATACTGCAGTCCATGGGGTCACAAAGACTTGGACACCAGTGAGCAACTGAACCACCAGCACCACCTTCAGATAAAACATACTGAAGCAGATAGTACAGAATCTACTCCTGCGTGAATTTCAGCCAGTTTCAACAGATGGTGATTACTGAGTCTGTGCTCTAGAGCCTGGGAGCCACAACTACTGAGCCCACGTGCTGCAAATACTGAGCCTGTGTGCCTAGAGCCTGTGCTCCGCAAGAAAAGCCACAGCAATGAGAAGCCCGCACACTACTACTAGAGAGTAGCCCCCACTCACTGCAACCAGAGAAAAGCCTGTGCAGCAATGAAGACCCAGCATAGTCATAAATAAATAAATAAAATTATTAAAAAAATAAAATAGACGGTGGACCACAGAGAGACAGACTAGGAGTTTGTTCTGGTTTCCTTTTCAGCCTTGTGGTTAAACCTCAGTCACAACATTAATTCATATCTCAGCTGTATTGACGTCTGCATCTCCATCAACTCAACACTGTATCCATCATTAATCACACAGATTTAACTTCCTCTGTTTTTTTTTTTTTTTCTTAACTAAAGTCCTCTTTTTATCTCCACTGCAAATCCCTTAATCCAAACACCATCTGACTCTGCCTGGATGTCTGGCCGCTGCCCTGCCCCCAGCCTTGTCTCCCTCACTGTCTCCTCCCACTCCTCCTCCAGAAGCAGGCTCAAAAGAATCTTTAGTGTTCCAGGGAAGCCCTCCCCTCCCCTCCTTCCTGGTTAAGCCAAGTCTTCCTATCATACAAGTTGCAGCACCATAAACCTCTCCTCTGTAGCCATTACCAACTCTATAATTTTACGTTTGTACCTTCCCTCTAGACTTCATGAGGCAGAATTCTACTCTCAGAAGCTAATACAAATATTGGCATTTTTGAAGCTCAGTATCTATTAATTTAGCGGAGGAATTTCAATATATAAAATGCCCTTTATTTCTGATGGAATCTGTATATATTGTGAAATGGCTAGCACAATAAGGTTAGCAACCACTTCTGCCACCTCATACAATTACCTTTTGTTGTTGCCTTTGTAATAACATTAACATTTACTTTCTTAGCAATTTTCAAGTATGTAATATAGCATCGTGAACTGCAATCATCATATTGTACATCATGTCCAGAACTTAAAAATGAAAGTTTGTACCCTTTCAGTTGCATCAATTCAATGTTTGTAATTTTAAGAAAACACTGGTAGGCAGGACATACACAACCAACCCTTAGTACTCTTGGGGCTTGATTCCGGACTGCTGGTGGACTCTGAAATCTGCAGCTGTTCAAGTACCTCATTGGCCCCCTGCATCTTCAGTTCTGCATCCGTGGATGCATCATGTAAGGACTGTGTATAAGCGGATCCTCACAGCTCAAACCTGCGTTGCTCAAGGCTCAGCTACACTCACATGTTAAGTCACAAATCTGTGCTGCACCACTTCAACCCACAGTAACTCAACCCTAATATACTTGCTAAGCCAATTTGTCTGACTGTGTCTGGACTGGGTTTAAAGGCATTGTATGAAATCTGGTTTACTCTATATGAAAATACTGAATGAATACTTACTATGAAACATTTCTAAACCATTTATTTTTAGCTTCTCAGCATCTGGGGTTGACCATCTACACAGAGAATATATAACACCCCTGGGAGGTGGGCTTAGCCAAGGGAGCTGCCCTTCAAGGAGTCCTACCCTCTGGGCAGCCCCTCCAGTCACTGGTCCCTGCAGAAGTACACAGGTCAGGCCCCCAACCCCAGCTCCCAAGCTCCCCGTGGATCATCCAAGACCTGCTGTCCTGAATCACAGTTAACTCTTCCCTCACCCCTTGCAGTTGTGGCCCAAGTAATCCCAATAAACCTTCTGAATTCAAATTTCAACTCAGAGTCTACTTCCTGGAGGGACTCTGTCCGCAGATGGACATTTTACAAATATGGTAATGTGCATATATCAGAAACAAAACTGACATGAATTTTACAGGTAAAAGTCACTATTTAAAGATATTCTGACTCACATCGAGTGTTGGAGACCCTGAGTGGGCACTGCTGTTGTTTCAGAAGCCCCGTTCTGCCCCCTGACAACAGTCCCTCTTGTCGGGGACACCTCATCGCCATCACAGGTGGGGACAGCACCCTGACAGGCAGCCCAGGCCATCTCCCCCTGCAGTGGCTGGCTCCCGAGTAGGTACCTGACTTCCCCCCAGACTTTCTCACCTCACTTCACAGAAAAGACTTCCTGCTGGAGTTACTGAGCTGACAGAGTGGGGATGTGTGCAGACTGTCAGCTGGCCAGTCTTTTTAGGAAGAGCCTGTGCTGGGGGCATCCGGAAAGAGGATGCTATCCCGATTACTGGGTGTGAGGTACTGGATCCAGCCCTGCCTTAAGACTCCTCCAGCTCTCCTCAAGCTAATCTGAGTGAATTTCTGTCACTTTCAACAGAAAGAATCATGATCTAACATGTCCCCTTAATCCAGAAACATGAATTCATGCTTCCGTGTCTTAGGGGTGCTCTGGTGGAACAGTACAAATAGCACAGGCCCTCCTTCCACCCAACCGTAGTTGTTACTGCTCTGACATGTCCCCGAGGGGTTGTAGCCAGGACGGCCTCACTGTTAGGACTCCACACAATTGCTGTCTTCACCTGTGCTGTGACAAAACCCTCAGCTCCCTGCTGGTAAGAACCAACATCTGCTCTCTGTAACAGTGATGATAACTTAAATGAATGGCCTGAGAATTTCATGCTTCTTCATTTTTCTGAACAGACACTTCCTCGCTATGTCACTTTGGACAGTCACAGCTGCTCCAGTCCTCAGTTTGATCTTCTCACTGTAAAAGGCAGATGCTCATAAATACCTTTTAAATTATTTCACTATTCAGTTTAGTTTAGTTACTCAGTCGTGTCCGACTCTTTGCGACCCCATGAATCACAGCACGCCAGGCCTCCCTGTCCATCACCAACTCCCAGAGTTGACTCACGTCCATTGAGTCAGTGATGCCATCCAGCCATCTCATCCTCTGTCGTCCCCTTCTCCTCCTGCCCCCAATCCCTCCCAGCATCAGTCTTTTCCAATGAGTCAACTCTTCCCATGAGGTGGCCAAAGTGCACATTAAATATGTTATTTAGCGGTTATTTGGTAGACGTAAGTTACTACTGCTGTGGTTGTTCAGTCGCTCATTCATGTCTGACTCTTTAAGACCCCATGGATTACAGCACTCCAAGCTTCCCTGTCCTTCACTATCTCCTGGAGTTTGCTCAAACACATGTCCATTGAGTTGGCGATGCCATCCAACCATCTCATCCTCTGTCATCCCTTTCTCCTCCTGCCTTCAACCTTTCCCAGCATCAGGGTCTTTTCCAATGAGTCAGTTCTTCACATCAGGTGGCCAAAGTATTGGAGCTTCAGCATCAGTCCTTCCAATGAATATTTACAGTCGATTTCCTTTAAGATTGACTGGTTTGATCTCCTTGCAGTCCAAGAGACTCTTAAGAGTCTTCTCCAACACCACAATTTGAAAGCATCAGTTCTTTGGTGTTCAGCTTTCTTTATGGTCCAACTCTCACATCCACACATGACTACTGGAAAAACTATAGCTTTGACTCTACAGACCTTCGTTGGCAAAGTGATGTCTCTGCTTTTTAATATGCTATCTAGTTTTGCCATAGCTTTTTTCCCAAGGAGAAAATACCTTTTGATTTTGTGGTTGCAGTCACCATCCTCAGTGATTTTGGAGTCCAAGAAAATAGTCTGTCACTGTTTCCACTGTTTCTCCATATATTTGCCATGAAGTGATAGAACCAGATGCCATGATCTTCATTTTTTGAATGTTGTATTTTAACCCAGCTTTTTCACTCTCCTCTTTGACCTTCATCAAAAGGCTCTTTAGTTCCTCTTCAATTTCTGCCATTAAAGTGGTATCATCTGTATATCTGATGTTGGTGACATTTCTCCTGGCAATCTTAATTCCAGCTTGTGCTTCATACAGCCCTGCATTTCACATGATGTACTCTGCATGTAAGTTAAATAAGCAGGGTGACAATATACAGCCTTGACATATTTCTTTCCCATTTTTGAACCAGTCTGCTGTTCCATGTCCAGTTCCAATTCTAAATATTGCTTCTTGTCCTGCATACATGTTTCTCTGGAAGCGGGTAAGGTGGTCTGGTATTTCTATGTCTTTAAAGAATTTTCCATGGTTTGTTGTGATCCACACAGTCAAAGGCTTTAGCATGGTCAATGAAGTAAGTGTTCTTTTGGAATTCCCTTGCTTTTTCTGTGACCCAGCGGATGTTGGCAATTTCATCTCTGGTTCCTCTGCCTTCTCAAAATCCAGTTTGTACATCTGGAATTTCTCAGTTCACCTACTGCTGAAGCCTAGCTTGAAGGATTTGGAGCATAATCTTGCTAGCATGTGAAATGAATGCACCTGTGCAGTAGTTTGAACATTCTTTGAGACTGGAATGAAAACTGACCTTTTCTAGTCCTATGGCCACTGCTGAGTTTTCCAAATTTGCTGGCATATTGAGTGCAGCACTTTAACAGCATCATCTTTTAGGATTTGATAGATAGCTCCGCTGGATTTCCATCACCTTCTCTAGCTTTGTTCATAGTAATGCTTTCTAAGGCCCACTTGACTTCACATTCCAGCATGTCTGGTTCTAGGTGACTGACAACACCATCGTGGTTATCTGAGTCATTAACATTTATTTTGTACAGTTCTGTGTATTCTTCCCACTTCTTCTTAATCTCTTTTGCTTCTGTTAAATCCTTGCCATTTATGTCCTTTATTGTACCCATCTTTGCATGAAATGGTCCCCTGGTAGTTCCAATTTTCCTGAAGAGATCTCTAGTCTTTCCCATTCTATTGTTTTCCTTTGTCTCTTTGCAAAGATAAGAAGGCTTTCTTATCTCTTCTTGCTATTCCCTGGAACCCTGCATTCAGTTGGGTATATCTTTCCCTTTATCCTTTGCCTGAACTGAAAAATTCATACTCAAATTGAAGAAAGTAGGGAAAACCCACTAGGCCACTCAGCACTCAGGTATGACCTAAATTCAAATTCCTTATGATTATACAGTGGAGGAGACGAATTGATTTAAGGGACTAGATTTGGCAGACAGAGTTCCTGAAGAAAGATGGACAGAGGTTCGTAACATCACACAGATGGTGGTGACCAAAACCATCCCCCAAAAATGAAATGCAAGAAGGCAAGGTGTTTATCTGAAGAAGCCTTAAAAATAGCTGAGAAAAGAACTGAAATGAAAGGCAGAGGAGAAAGGGAAAGATATACCCAAATGAGTTCCAGAGAATAGCAAGGAGAGATAAGTTACTATAAGCCAATGAATATTTATGAAGATTTGAGTGTGAACACTTTCACTCTATCACAAAAACATATCTTTAAAAAAAAATTTTTTTTGTTTCTTTACCAAATAGGATCTCTTTAGCCTCCTGTGAAGTAAAAATCTTAACTCAGCAATAAATCAACATAAAATAGCTAAGAATCTGTAAATACTATAATTAAACAAACCTGAACAAATGTGCAATGACGAATCTCAGGTTTTGTCATTAGCAGCAAAACAAATGAGTTATTAGAAAATAAATTACGGATTTTTATAGTTTTAGAGACAAGCTTCTGTCAGTTTTAGTCTAGGTTCTGAATAGTTGTTTGTTTTTCTTTTTTTGCTTGCACAAATAATAACAGATGCCAACCTGTGCTTGGAATATGGTGAGAAAGTCCTAACAGAGAGCAACCACATGGCAATTAACTCTCCCCATTTCTGACATAACCATTCTCAAGCTTGCAATTAGAACTGCTCTCTGCCAACACTTTTAGTTCCCAGCATCTTAAAAATAAATAAAATCTACCCTGTGAATCACAAGTACATCAAATGCTCAGAGTAGTTTTAATTTATTTGCATAGATTCAACATCAGCTCACACATAAATACCTCTTTTTAGATTAAACCACCCTTACAATATACACGCATGTATATATACATGAATATAATACAATTATATTAATATACAATATACAAATTATGCAAAATACAAATATACAATACAATAATATTAATATATTATAATACAAGTATATTATTATAATGATATATACATGAATATACAATTCATATATTAAAATAATATTTTAACAATAGCATTTGAATAATTACCCTTTTCCTCCACATTGTTAACCATTTAGAACTGTTATTTAATGGTATTTCTCTGTGAAATGGGTATGTTTTCAGTTAGAAACTTTTACATGTGTAAAAATAAGTGTCTCAAGAATTCGTTGGAAAAAATTTACTCAGTTAAAAGATGCTAATATACTTTTAAAGAAATTACTTACATAGAGATTATTAAATGCATATCTCAAGTGATAAAGTTGCTAATATAAATAATGCCTATAATAAATAGAACATGTATATCAGCTCTACAGAGTAGAAGCCATGATGTCCTTCCTAATTCAGATACTTTCGCCACAGAAAAGCAGGAAAAAGGACTTTATCATCATATTTATCAGCCCAAATTAATATTTTTTAAATTATAGCATAAAAAGCCCCCAGTTACAGCAATTCTCATGATAAATAGAAGTCTTTCATGCATATTAAAGAGCTAATGGATAATTACTAAAGAATATTATTTATATTTTCTTCATCCTTTATGACACTTTCTTAAAGATGTAACATGCTCCTTCTCCCAGAGGGATGGAAGAGGGAGAAGGTATGAGAATCAGAGCACTGTACTTTATGAAAAATGTAAAATGTTAAGATACTAAACTATAAATTTATATTCTGATAGCACAGCAGTAAAGGAATCCATCTGCCAATGCAGGAGATGCAGGTTTAATTCCTGAGGAAGATCCCTGGAGAAGGAAATGGCAACCCATTCCAGTATTCTTGCTTGGAGAATTCCATGGACAGAGGAGCCTAGCCGACTATAGCCCTAGAGTCGCACAGAATTGGACACGACTGAGCAACTGACCAAAGCTTAATTTGGATTTCTACGGTTCACTAGAGAAATTAGAAAAAGTACAGATGAAGTCTTCAAAATAAAAGAAATTCATTTCTAGGTTCTAGAAAAGGAATACTGTTGCTCAATCCTCCCAATACTGTTGTAGACAGACAGACAGACATACACACACACATACACATTTGTCCAGAGTGTAATGCCTGTCTCTGCCGCAGATGGATGGACTCACAGTATCTCCCTAAACGTATTTCTCTGCCTTTTCAGTTTTTATACTCATCAACTATTCATACCTACAGACATCAGTGATGATCACTGTAAAATAATCACTGAAATATCAGAGACAATATTTACAAATTATACCACAAAAAGCTATTTTCTTAGTAAATGCAAATCCAATCCAATAAGAAAAACCAATATTCCATTAGAAAAATGGGCAAAGAATATGAACAGGTAATTTAAAAATACAAATAGCTCGTAAGCATGTGAAAAGGTACCCAATATCATTCATAATAAGGAAAATGTAAACTAAAAGTAAAATGTAAACTAAATCTCTTGAGAGTCCCTTTGACAGCAAGATCAAACTAGTCAGTCCTAAAGGAAATCAATCCTGAATATTCATGGGAAGGATGAAGGCTGAAGCTCCAGTACTTCTGGCCACCTGATGTGAAGAGCTGACTCACTGGAAAAGATCCTGATGCTGAGAAAGATTGAGGGCAGGAAAAGAAGGGCACAACAGAGGATGAGATGGTTGGACAGCATCACCGACTCAATGGACATGAATTTGAGCAAACAATGAAGGACAGGGAAGCCTGGCATGCTGCAGTCCACGGGTTCGCAAAGAGACTTAGTAACTGAACAACAAAAACTAAAACTATGAAAGATAAATTTTTACTTATCACTTAGGAAACACATTGTGAAGATGTAGAAAAATAAGACACTCTTACACATTTTCAGAGAGTATCAATTAGTAAACATCTATGGAGGATAATTTAATATTTTATGAAAACTATAAATGCACAATTTCTCTGACCCAGCTATTCTACTTTTTGGAATTTGTCTTACACATGTAAGACACACATGAAAATAGCACCCATGAAAAATAAGTTAAAAACTATCTATTGCAGTATTGTTTGTAAAAAGCACAAGACTGGAAGCAACTTATTTATTGTCAATAGATGATAGATTACATCAATTACAGTTTAACCACACAACAGAACATCATGAAGACACACTAAATGTGAACACTATACGCTAACATGAAATGATCTACAAGATACAATATTAAATGAAAAAAAGGAAGGTTCAGAATAGCATAAAAAAGGAAGAAAAAATATTGCTATTTTTCTATTAGTTATACACCAATTGTCTGTGTGAGGACACAGAAGAAATTAACAGTCTCTTCTGCAGGAGAGACTATGAGTGGCTGAGACAGAGGGTGAGGCTTCCTGAACTACTCCTGGATTCCTGAAGTATGTGAATTTGTTTATTTGTTAAAATTAGTAAGTTCAAGAAGTTACAGGACCTGACAGGTAGAAGAGTTCTGACATGATCTTTTACAGAAAAGATTCTTCTGAAACATTTTAATAGGGAGGGTAGTAACGAAGGCAAAGAAACCTAAAGGCAAAGAGAAGGTAATTTTACTGTTGCTGCTGAGGTGTGTGTTCTGGGAGTTGCTCACATTCACAAAACAACAAATCAAACAGAAAAGAGAGAGACTTTGCCAAGGACTCTAAAAAGTTACAGTGATAGATGATTTAATTAAAACGAACAAATGGCAATCTTACAGACAGACATCTGGTGGTAGATTCTTTCTTTCAAACAATATGTTCACCACTTCAAGGACTAGAATTCCATTTTGGCTGTAGGGAGAAATTTCCAGTTAACTTAAATGTCGTCACAGTCCTCAATATTCATTGGAAGGACTGACGCTGAAGTTGAAACTCCAATACTTTGGCCACCTGATGAGAAGAACTAACTCATCTGGAAAGACCCTGATGCTGGGAAAGATTGAAGGAGGGAGGAGAAGGGGACGACAGAGAATGAGATGGTTGGATAGCATCACTGACTCGACAGACATAAGTCTGAGTAAACTCTGGGAGTTGGTGATGGACAGGGAGGCCTGGCGTGCTGCAGTCCATGGAGTTGCAAAGAGTTGGACACGACAGAGCAACTGAACTGAACTAAATGTCGTAGTTTTATTATTAGAGGTGTTGGGAGCAGACATGAGAGGGCAGGCCAGGAATATGAGAAAGCTAATTAAAATATACTTCAACATGTGAATGAGACAGAGGTCTTGTGGCTTATCTCTGTGAGTGTGCTCAAGCAGAAGACAGCCTGAAGCCGCATCACGGTAGACGTCCGAGGTGTCAATGTGCTGACTGGTGATGGCACCAGGATACAGGTGGATGTGATTATTGGCTGTGAGATACTGGGAGGGGGAATATTTGATTTTTTTCAACCGATTACAGGTTATAAAATGTGTTAACTTAAAAAAACAGACAAAAGACAGTTTCATAACAGCCTGATTGTTTCTAAAAAGTGTTTTTCCCCTCAGCAACGTAAAGATACTTTATATATATGCATATATAATATTTTGTTTTAAGTACAATATTTTAGCAATATCTTATTTAAGATTAACTGAGCTCAAGGATTTCATCACAAAATTATGATTTTTGTATAGCAGTAACTGAACTAATACATGTAAATCACTCAGTAATGTATTACAGCAATACCTTTGATGATATTGTGTAAAATTACTCAAATAATCTTTTGAAAATTCGTAACGAACCATGCTGATTTCCCACTCACCTTCTTAGCCCACAGTTTCAATATATGGTCAAATACTAGCAGCTAAAAACAGACTGGCTCTAATCTGGACACTGAGAAATCATCCTCCCATTACAGGGTTTTATTATACGTAGGGTAAGATTTATCCAATCAGAAGAATCTGACTAAACAGGAGTAAAAGTCATATGTGAGTGAGAATCACTCAAACGCTTAGAAAACTGAGGCCCTGGAGTAATGCTGCTTCTTCTGGAGCCTTGAGCACAGGAAAGGGGCCCCACTGCGCCTCCATTCCCACGCCACAGCCCACACCCACTGCTGGGGCAGCTATTCCTGGATCCCAGCTCCTACTGGAGCACCGTGTTCAGCCTGTGTCCCCAGCAGACGCACGGCTGCTGGGAGAGCTGTGGAGCTAATGTGCACTGCAGGCTCAGAGCCTTGTCTACACACGGTGAGTGTGCAAGAAATATTGGCTGTCATTCACTGCAACTGCCGAACAGGAGAGATGTATTGCATGAATGATGAAATTCTGCCCTTCGATCCTAATTCCTTTGGGACCTAGGTCTTCCTCAGTCACCAGAAACTGCAAGGCTGAATACAGCTGCTGCAGTCTTACAGGTCCGCACAGTCCAACACTCTGGCTTATGGGCTCCTCCCATACATCCCCATCTCCTGTCACCAGATTCACTTCTGGCCTTTGTCACTATTCCTACAAGAGAGGGGCACTAATCCCATTTCTGTCACCATGGGCAGCTAACAGTGTATTCTGCTGAACTGGGCTTCAGACTCCTCTCTGTGAGGTGAGCAGGAGGCAAAAGGTAGGACTGCCTACTTCTCAGGACTTTGTGAGGGTTAATGTCCTTATCAGAGAAATGAGCAAGAGACACTCAGGGATTTTAAGTGCTCATGTGAAAGTGACATACACTGTTTGAGCCCAGAGCTGCAGCTGAGGACTTTGGGTCTTTTTCCCTTCAAACTATATAAATTTCCTTAGAGTGGCTATCTCTGAAAAATTAGTAAAAATCCAGGAGCACTCTATCTTACCCATACTCCTCAGGTTCCCTGGTCAGCAGCTCAAATACATGTGGTGACTATAAAAGACTTAAGGCTAATTCTGTTTTGCTCCATTTCTTCTTGAAAGTTAATACATTAAACCCTTAGAAAAACTGAACTCTAGAACAAAACACGCCATCAACCAGGTTGAAAAAAAAAAATCTCATTATTGAAGGACCCTAATGTTGCCTGAGGCCAAGGAAGCAGCAAGGGAAGGACACCTAAAAAGACAATAGATGTGTCCTTGGTCCCTAAGTCTATGACAGGGTTGGCAATATAAACATGGTCCTTGTCCTAAGAAGTTCAGTCTAGTGAGGAGACATATGTCAACAGTCATCCCAATACAGTGTGATAAGTGACAGAAGCCAGAGCAGAGTGTTCTATGAATGAACACAGAGAATAAACAAATTTAACTTCCATCAGTAACACCATTTTAGGACAGTGGGCATCTGAGCTAGGTCCTAACAGTAAAGAGGCACTTTCTAAGTGAGAGAAGAAAAGGATAGTCCCGGCAGGTGCAGAGGCCCTTAGCATCAGGGGCTGGAGGGAGGGCAGCAAGGCCTGCACGATGGTGAGCACGGGGAATGAAGAGCCACACAGCTCAGATGGGGCCTCACTACCCGGTCTTGATGCCGTGCTCACAGTTCTAAATGTCCCATTTATACGCACTGAGAAGCCAGCACCATCCTCACATGGGCACAGAGCACTGGAAGACAGGCTCCATATGTGAAGAGGGAAACCACATGAGGAGGCTGTGCCACAGCTCAGGGGCAAGAGGTCAGACCGCTGCCTAAGGAAGCACAGGGACACTAAAGCTCTGTATCTGCAGACACGTCAGGGGTCAGCGCACCAGGGTTCTAGAGACCTGGCGAGAAACTAGAGGTCCAACATCCAAACCACAAGTTCTCCACGTCATTCACCACTGATCAAATATTTACAGAGGCTCTATTATTAATTCACTAGAGATGCAGCAAGTGAACTGGAGAGAGAAGGTCTCTGTCCTCTCTGAGAATGTGTCCTGGTGGCAGGTATCAGTGACCAGGAAGAGACCAGCAAGACAGCTCTGGACTGTGATGGCTGCTAGAGAGGAAATACACAGAGCAATGTGACTTTCAAGGAGACAGGGAGTGCACTCACCCTATGAGGGCGTCTGAGGAGGCCTCGGACACCCTTCAGCTGAGGACTGAGGATACAAGAGAAGAACCATAACTGAGAGGGTGAATGAACACAGCATTCATAAGAAGGGTTTAAGATGTCAGCAAGAAACTTAATAATGACGCACCAGAGGTGCAGCTACACTTGAGAAGAGATTCAAGACCATTCTGATGTGATAATCAGAAATGACTATCTATACCCGTGAGATCCTGCCTCGGAAGAAATCCAAGATGGCTCTACTCTTATCAAACATCTCATCCCTCAGGGATCAAAATGTTTGGGAGTATTATACCTTCATTCCAAGGTGGATTGTATGTATGGCACAAGACACTTCAAGGAGAAAAGATTTTCATCATTTGGAGTATATAAGCTTCTAACAGAAATTAAGACTCTAAAAATCTTTCACATGCCTTCTATTTAGCATTCTTACTTCAACAATATGAACATATAGTATTTCAAAATGCTTGGTTATTTTTACTCCTCACTCAGTTGTGACTGATAATTGTTTTAAAAATTTCTTCTTTCCAGCGATTGGTTTACCACTAGATTTTTAAAATACACAAGTTTTTAGTCCCCACTGACATCAGTACAGTAGTAATGAGTATTGACTTTAGAGCTCAACACTGACAACACTGAGCTTTCTTATAAAATTCATCTCAAACTTAAAATATTAAACAGCATAAAATACATAAAATAGTGTACATTAAATTCAGAGCAAATTTTAGTGGGAATGCACTTAAAACATGTATCTGTATACATTTTACCTACACAAAACAAGACTTGTGCAAAAATAAGGAAAATCTCGTTGAATGCTTAGTCACATGAATTGTACTTTCTGCAGAGCATTTTAAGACTAGAAGGAATCTTAACCATGTCTAATTGGCCCCTTTTCCCATTATATAATGAAGAATAAAGAAATCTAGCAATGTTTATTTGACATATGCAGTCATATGAATAACGAGTGAAAGAATGCACGCACACTGTCGCTTTCGTCATATCCAACCAACTCTTTGTGACCCTATGGACTGTAGCCCACCAGGTTCCTCTGTCCATGGGATTCTCCAGGGAAGAATATTGCTCTCCTCATGGGGATCTTCCCAACCCAGGGATTGAAACTTCATCTCTTATGTTTCCTGCACTGGCAGGTGGGTTCTTTCCCACCAGCACCACTTGGGAAGCTCTAAGTGAAAGAATACGAATCACCAAAAATAAAGGGGCTTTTAAAAATGATTAATGTTTAGGATTTTCTAAGTAGAGGATCATATCATCTGTAAACAGTGAGAGTTTTGCTTCTTTTCCAATCTGGATTCCTTTTACTTCTTTTTCTTCTCTGATTGCTTGTGGCTAGGACTTCCAAAACTGTTGAACAGTAGTGGTGAGTAGTGAGTATGGGTCTTGCTCCTGATTTTAGAGAAAATGCTTTCAATTTTTTGCCATTGAGGATAATATTTACAGTGGGTGTGTCATATATAGCTTTTATTATGCTGAGGCATGTTCCTTCTATGCTTGCTTTCTGGAGAGTTTTTATCATAAATGGGTGTTGAATTTTGTCAAAGGCTTTCTCTGCATCTATTGAGATAATCATACGGTTACTACCTTTCAATTTGTTAATATGGTGCATAACATTGACTGATTTGCAAATGTTGAAGATTCCTTGCATCCCTGGAATAGAGTCCACTTGGTCATGATGTATGATCTTTTTAATATGTTGTTGGATTCTGTTTGCTTGAATTTTGTTGAGGATTTTTACATCTGGATATATAGGTCTTTTGTTTCTTTGAAGTGAAGTGAAAGTCGCTCAGTCACGTCCAACTCTTTGCAACCCTATGGACTATACAATCCATGGAATTCTCCAGGCCAGAATACTGGAGTAGGTAGCCTTTCCCTTTGCCAGATCTTCCCAACCCAGGGAAGATATTGGCCTGTAGCTATCTTTTTTTGTGGCATCTTAGTCTAGTTTTGGTGATGGTGGCCTCATAGAATGAGTTGGGAGTTTGCCTTCCTCTGCAATTTTCCGGAAGAGTTTGAGTAGGATAGGTGCTAACTCTTCTACTAGAGCTAATCAGTGAATATAGTAAATAAAATTAATATACAGAAATCCCTTGCATTCCTATATACTAACAATGAAAAAGCAAAGAGAAATTAAGGAAACAATCCCATTCACCATTGCAACAAAAATAATAAAATACTTAAGAATACTAAAGTATTTTATACTTTAGCATAAAAAGAAATACTAAAGAATACTAAAGAAACAAAGGGCGTCCCTTGTGGCTCAGCTGGTGAAGGATCCTCCTGCAATGCAGGAGACCTGGGTTTAATCTCTGGGTTGGGAAGATCTCCTGGAGAAGGGAAAGGCTACCTACTCCAGTATTCTGGCCTGGAGAATTCTATGGATTGCATAGTCCATAGGGTTGCAAAGAGTCAGACATGACTGAGCGACTTTCACTTCACTTCAAAGAAACAAAAGACCTATATATAGAAAACTATAAAACACTGATGAAAGAAACCAAAGATGACACATATAGATGGAGAAACATACCATGTTCGTAAATTGGAAGTATCAATATAGTGAAAATGAGTATATTACCCAAAGCAATCTACAAATTCAGTGTAATCCCTATTAAGCTATCAACAGTATTTTTCAGAGAACTAGAACAAATAATTTCACAATTTTTACAGAAACACAAAAAACCTTGACTAGCCAAAGCAATCTTGAGAAGAATGGGACTGGAGGAATCAACCTGCCTGACTTCAGACTATACTACAAAGCTACAGTCATCAAGACAGTGTGGTACTGGCACAAAGACAGAAATATAGATCAATGGAACCAAACAGAAAGCCCAGAGATAAATCCAAGCACCTATCAACACCTTATTTTTGACAAAGGAGGCAAAAATACACAATGTACAAAAGATCATCTCTTAAACAAGTGGTGCTGGGAAAACTGGTTAACCACGTATAAAAGAATGAAACTACAGCACTTTCTAACACCATACACAAAAATAAACTCAAAATGAATTAAAGATGTAAATGTAAAACCAGAAAGTATAAAACTCTTAGAGGAAAACATAGGTAGAATACTCCCTGACACAAATCACAGCAAGATCCTCTATGATCCACCTCCTGGAGTAATGGAAATAAAAACAAAAATAAACAAATGGGACTTAAAACATAAGCTTTTGCACAATAAAGGAAACTATAAGCAAGGTGAAAAGGCAGCCTTCAGAATGGGAGAAAATAATAGCAAATGAAACAACTGACAAAGAATTAACCTCCAAAATATATAAATAGCTCATGCAGCTCGATACCAGAAAAATGAACAACCCAGTCAAAAAGTGAGCCAAAGAACTAAACAGACATTTCTCCAAAGAAGACGTACAGATGGCTAATAAACACATGAAAAATGCTCAACCTTTCTCAATATTAGAGAAACGCAAATTAAAACTACAATGAGGTATCAACTCACACTGGTCAGAATGGCTGCCATCAAAAAGTCTACAAACAATAAATGCTGGAAAGGGTGTGGAGAAAAGGGAACCAGAACCATCTTACACTGTTGGTGGGAATGCAAACTGGTACCACCACTATGGAGAACAGTGTGGAGGTACCCTAAAAAAACTGGAAACAGAACTGCCATCAGTTCAGTTCAGTCACTCAGTCATGTCCGACTATTTGTGACCCCATGAATCGCAGCACGTTAGGCCTCCCTGTCCATCACCAACTCCCAGAGTTCACTCAGACTCACGTCCATCGAGTCAGTGATGCCATCCAGCCATCTCATCCTCTGTTGTCCCCTTCTCCTTCTGCCCCCAATCCCTCCCAGCATCAGGGTCTTTTCCAATGAGTCAACTCTTCCCATCAGGTGGCCAAAGTATTGGAGTTTCAGCTTTAGCATCATTCCTTCCAAAGAAATCCCAGGGCTGATATCCTTCAGAATGGACTGGTTGGATCTCCTTGCAGTCCAAGGGACTCTCAAGAGTCTTCTCCAACACCACAGTTCAAAAGCATCAATTCTTCGGCACTCAGCCTTCTTCACAGTCCAACTCTCACATCCATACATGACCACAGGAAAAACCGTAGCCTTGACTAGATGGACCTTTGTTGGCAAAGTAATGTCTCTGCTTTTGAATATGCTATCTAGGTTGGTCGTAACTTTTCTTCCAAGGAGTAAGCATCTTTTAATTTCATGGCTGCAGTCACCATACGACCCAGCAAACCCACTACTGGGCAGATACACTTAAGGAAACCAGAATTGAAAGAGAGACATGTACCCCAATGTTCACTGCAGCACTGTTTACAACAGAAAGGACATGGAAGCAACCTAGATGTCCATTGGCAGACGAATGGACAAGGAAGTTGTGGTACATATACACAATGGCATATTGAATATTACTGAGCTATAAAAAGGAACGCATTTGAATCAGTGAATGAGGTAGATGAAATGAGGTAGATGAAACTGGAGCCTATTATACAGAATAAAGTCAGTCAGAAAGAGAAACACCAATACATTAATGCATATATATGGAATTTAGAAAGACAGTAGCAACAATCCTATATGCAAGGCATTTAGCAAAGGAGTCACAGATGTAAAGAACAGACTTTGGACTATGTGAAGAAGGCGAGGGTGGGATGATTTGAGTGAATAGCATTGAAACATGTATATTACCTTATGTAAAAGAGATGACCAGTGCAAGTTCAATGCAGGAAGAGGGCACTCAAAGCCAGTGCTCTGGGACAACCCAAAGGGAAGGGGTGGGGAGGGAGATTCAGGGAGGGGGAGACAAACGTGCATCTGTGGCTGATTCATGTCGCTGTATGGCAAAAACCACCTCAATGTTGTAAAGTAATTACCTTCCAATTAAAATTAATTAATTAAAAAGGTCAATGTTGATATAAATATTTTAGATATACTATAAATAAAAAATGAGTTATTTGCTTGAGAAAAAGATTTTTTTCAAAAGAAAGATTATCTTTAAACAGCATACTTCTCTGACACATCAAGTTTTTCCTACTACAGTAAAGAGCTAAACCTCTTCTGTGAAACAAAGTGCCTCCTGGGGAATGGGGCTCGGGCTCACCACACACTCTACATGGAGACAGTAGTGTCAGAGCTGCTAGGAACACACCACACCAGTCAACTGACTTTCTAGTCTGAACACAATTTTTTCTCATCTCTGACATCTCTATGCCACTCCTCTCTTTTCTCATTTCCATATTACTTCACACCTAAACTTAAATGACACCACTCCTCCTCCCATCCTGTTTCCATCTGTGTGCATGTGTGAGGCAGACACACACACTCACACACACATTCCCTCATGAGCCTCTTTGTTCCTCAGCACCAAATTTTATTCTGACTCACACGCCCTTTTCCCCTGCTGCTCAGGAGCCTGAATCTGAGTGCACACACGAGGAATCTCCTCCAAGGGCTCTAGACAGCCACCTTCCAGGACAGTGCACTACAGGTGACTATCCTTGCAGGGAGACAGCAACAACTGCCAAGGGTGCTGGTGCTAGGCTGGAGAGCATGTGGGATAGAAACGCAGCCATCAGAAATGCTGACAGCATCGTTCTGTGGGAACCACTAAGCTAAGCATCAGTTTACTGATCTGCAAAGTGGGCATCACAGGGCTGTTCATGGAGACTAAGTGAAGCAAGCAAGAGTGGCCACTTTGCAGCTGTGGGCGTAAATAATCGGAGAAGCAGCAGGGCTTTAAGTGTGAGGAATTGATAATTTCATTTAACAATAACAAAATCAGGGACGGATGCTCAAAAACTACTTAGCACTGAAATAGGAGGAGAAGGGGACAACAGAGGATAAGATGGCTGGATGGCATCACTGACTCAATGGACGTGGGTCTGAGTGAACTCCAGGGGTTGGTGATGGACAGGGAGGCCTGGCGTGCTATGATTTATGGGGTCGCAAAGAGTCAGACACGACTGAGCGACTGAACTGAACTGAAAGCACACTGCCATTAATATAATTTCCTTTTTTCAACCAAAATAATTTACACTTGAAATTGTCAAGTTCAATTCTCCCCTCTCCACTGCACTTGGTCACCAGCCACACCAGCCAGTTGGGACCAGGCTGTGGTTGGGTAGGGGGTTCACTCGCACGAGCGCATGGCTGTCTCATCTTTCATATGACCTGCTGCACCGAGTGTATGGCACTGAAAGGATAGTTCCTCCATCTACACTTGCATCCCAGAGTATCAACTGCTTAGGAGACACACTGGACTATGTGCTCATTTTCCAGGGTATCAAATTGCCTCTGAGACAGAGTAGCAGCAGCCAATCCAAATCCTATCATTTAGAGAACAATCTTCAAGGGTCTCATTCATTGTTTAAGAAGGAAATCATTGCATTATGAAAAGGGATTAGAATGAAAATGAATTTGCCTCCTAAATAAACAGATGAACTAAAGGCCTTGTGCTCTGCAGAGCAGCCAGGTCTAGCAAATGTAATGACCTCCTAACACAATTACAACACTTGGAAATTGATTATAGGTTTTACATTTTAATAAACTGCCAACTGAGCATATAAGAAGTTTAACATAATTAAAATACTTTTGGTCTATCAAATCAAGAACATCAACACTGAGCTCAAATGTTCTGACACTAATATTCTACCCTAATTTTATATATACACATGCACATATACACAGATATATGGTTGCTAGAAACATCACTGATAATCCATAATCAACCTGTTGAATCAGGTTATTACTTTGAAAATTCCAGTTGATATGCACTAACTCATAGATATAGAAGAAAGACTATCTGATTCTTAAATTATATATTTTGAGATCTTCAGGAAAAATACCAAATTAGCACAGAGTATTTTATTAGTGTGGACTTAGCACTCCTGAGACTAGTTAAAGGTTAAAATGACTAACATACAAGCATGAACTAATATGCATAAAAATTTTTTCTAATTTCAAGAAAACTGCATAAATCAAAGAGGAAGGGGGAATCCACTTGGACCCTGTAAAACTTTACTCCTAAAACCTCAGTGTTGACAGGCCATGCATGAGTATAAAATCTGTAATGAAACAGTACAGAACATTCACGTCAGGATTTCCACAGGTTTCACAGCCTGCCTTCTCAAGACTCCCTGTTAAATAATCTCTTCTGTGTAAATTGAATGGAGAGCATTTCAAGACCTCAATGACAGCCATAAAACTTCTCATATTTACTAGAAATATCTGGATCATAATGTTTCCAGAAGTCAACAATGCCTTCCACCAGAAAATTTCTGATATTCTAAAAAAACACAGATACAATGCATAAATTATTTCAGTTCAACAAACATTTCCAGAGTGTTTCCTCCATGCACACACTACTGTGAGTCATTAAGAGGAAGATGACTTAAAGCACAGTCATTTATCTCAAGAAATGTCCAGCCCGGCTGTGGAGAAAGAGCTCAAAGACATAAGAACTCCCAGGGACCATGAGAAGTGCGGGGAGTACAGGACACAGAGGAAGTGAAGGGTGGAGGGAGATGACACATGAGCAGGGTTTAGACGGGTCAGAGAGAGCTCACCAACAAGACAAGGCAGGGAGAGAACTCCAGACAGAAAGCATGAAGTATTATACTGGGGTCCCAGACGTACAGCAAGCACAGCATATTCAGAAACTAAGTAATTCTGACTGGATAGCATAAAAACGCAACAAAGGGAGAGCTAAAAAGGAGAATAAAACAAGAGTAGGTGAAATGCCATGAAGGCCTCACAGGCAACACAATGGAGTTTCATTTCACCCTCCAGGCAATCGGAGTCACGTTAACCAGGAAGCAAATTGCCTGTGTCAAGCTGTCAGGTGTCCAAGGGTCAGAAGGGCCAGCCAAACTGAAAGTGGCAACTGGCCCTTACTCCCCTCTGTGTCCGTGCAGCCAAGAGGCCAACAAGGGTATTTTGCTCCCCTGCTCCATGTCCTCCCAAGATAGCACCAGTACGGTCAGACAACGGGCAGTGCAGGTGGGGGGCTTCCTCACTGCAAATACGTCATGGCCTGGGCTGCTGGGAGGGAAAGAGGGGAGGTAAGTGCCTCAGAGTGGAGGCATTGGACGATGAGGTGCACATGAATAGCCATGGGCAGAGCGCCTGAGTCCTCACTGTCGCCTTCAGAAAACCAGAGAGCAGCACCCAAGTCCTGTGCAGGGAGGGTGGCCTGCTAGGGAAAGCAGGCCTTGGCTCAGGCCTGGAAAACCACACGGAGGTCTGGGCCTGGAGTCAGACCCCTCAGGTCAGATCTGTGATCTGCAGGAATCACTCCCAGACACAGTGGAAGCTGAACTGGATGGATTCACAGTGATGAGGCCAGCAGGCAGCTACTGGAATACTCCAGGTTGCACATGTGGACTGAACTCTTGATAAACAGACTCTCATCCACAGAGGACATGGAGTGAATCCAGGAAGGGCTGATAAACTGGAAGAAAAGGGGTAGGGGGGTCAAGAGACAAGACCAGTTCAGCTGGCAATGAGGGATGAGTTCGAAGGACAGAGCTGCATCAGGGGTGATTTCCAAGATGGAATGATAGCAGGTTATCATGAGGACAAAGGTATGTTCGGGCTTCCCTTGGGGCTCAGCTGATAAAGAATCTGCCCTCAGTGCAGAAGACCTGGGTTCAATCCCTGGATTGGGAAGATATCCTAGAGAAGGGAAAGGTTACCCACTCCAGTATTCTGGCCTGGAGAATTTCACAGACTGTATAGTCCATGGGGTCACAGAAAATTGGAAACAACTCGAGTGACTTTCACTTTCAAAGGTATGTTCAGGAATCCAGAGTGCTGAGGTAGAGGAGGGTCAAGGATACACAGCTGGAGTTGCTTTTCATCAAACAAATCAGTCGAGATGATGGCAGATGACAGTGTCAATGGGCTCAAGAGTAGCAGAAGTGGATGGTGTGGGGTTCTGGTACAAGTGTGAGGAGTCCCGATTAAGCAGCAGCAGACCGAGAACATCACCCATCCACCCAGTCTGGAGACCTGCAGCCATGAGGGCAGAGCAGCCTCGCACAGACGAGGCAGAGAAAGCACTGCCTGGGGGAGCAGGAGTCCTCGGAGAAGACTGAGGTTCAGAGGAGATTTTTCTAAACATGGAACACAGTTTCTAGAAAGAAGGATGGAAAAAGCTGAGGAGAGATCAGCAAAGTAAGGAACCAGAGCAGGAGATGATCAAACTGGACAGAACCAGTATCTATAATGACCCAGACATCACGTGCTGCTGGAGGTGACAGTGGGGCATAAAGTCAAAACCCTGACCCTAGGTCCCCAACCTTTACCAGAGCCTGGCCAGTCTCTGCAGGCATCAAAGCCACTAGTGGTCCCAAACACTCATGTTCTTTTACTCCATTTGTGGGATGTCTCTTTAAATAGACTTACTTAAAAAAATCTCTGAGAATTTATTTGGCAAAACAAAGTTTTCATCAAGAGTAAAAAAGAAACACAATTGTTTATGCTCCCTGGAATAGAAAAAATATTTATTAATACTGTTCTTTAATTCAGAAATGATTCCCAAGAACACCTGTGTTGGAAAGATTCTACACACTCATTTACTTGACCCTAACTGCACAGGACTTTACTCGCACTCTGAAAATAACAGGAGCCTCTCTGAAGAAGACCATCTCAATTCCAACAAGCTGAGGAAGATAATTACCAAAAGTGATCTTTCTAGTAAACCTATTATTCACCAAACCTTAATTGAGGCTGTGTTTTGGGTGTGCCCTCAGACCCTCTGTGCTCTGGTCCTCTCCAGGAGGATAAGCTAGCCCATGAGATATGTTTATATTTATTCTTCAAACAACATTCAGTTCACCCTTTCCACCCTGTTAAAGACTTTCCCCTTGGGTCCAATTCTATAAATTCCTAGAAAAACAGACATAACTTTTCATTAGCTCATCAAAAAAAGACAAATTACAAGCAGAATCCTGGTTAGACCTAAAGAAGAATGCTTGGAGCTCTCATTCACAAATATATTAACAAAACAGATCCATTCAGGGTGATTTACAAAGGGTCATCTGGCTCAGACACCCAAATCTTCCGTATTAGCACAGCTAAGGAGTCTCACTTTAATACAAGTTAGTATTGTCCTTCTTCCCTTACAAATCTCATATGTGTCTCTCCCCAAGCTGTGTGTCATTGTGAGTTTTAAACTAGTGTCTCAGATAAACTCCATACTTTAGTCACAAAAAAAATGATAACCACCACTGATCATATACTAAGCTCTTACTGTGTGCCAGGTGCTTTACCCAGACCTCAAGAATCTTCACAACTGTGTCTGTGGGATGTAAAATATGGCAATTGACCTTGTAAATAAACTTGTGTGAGTTTCTTTGGACTCCACACACAGTATTTTTAACTTCTAGACAATGATAAATAATAGCTAACATGAGACCCTGGATTATCTTAACGTTAATTCACATCTCCTGCATTAAATATCTAATCACATCTACTATATAAGTTAAATTACCAGAAGTGCAGCCTCCTTTCCAAGTCCATATCCCTTCCTGAAAGACACATCAACATGCTTTAAAATGGAAAAAAGAGAGGCAGAAAGAGTTAAAAAAAAAAAAAAAAAAGTCATATGGGAAACTGATTCAACCAGTTCAGCAATATTTATTTTCCATTTGTAAGGAAGCTTTATGAAAATCTGTTTTATCACATGGATTCACATGGTAACATTTTAAGGAACAGATTTCATTTTGCCTAAGTTGCTTCTTTCCTGAATAATTTTCAGCACTCATCAGAAGGACAGAGATAAATACTTTAAATAACATGATGGGCAGTGTTAGAAATCAGGTCTGTCTTTCACAATGCCCGAAATAGGGAGCAGCAGCACTCACCTCCTTCGCACTCTTGATTTTGGTCAGAAACGTATGCAGCTCCATCGTCTCTGCAAACAGTGCACGACATACTGCCTGGTAATGATTTGGTGCCTCTGCTTCAGTCGGGAGATGAGCAGCACACAGCTACAGAAAAGGAAAACAATGATGCCTGCTTATTATCTGTGGTTTTAAGGTACCTGAAATACAGACAAACCTGGTAGTGCCCATTTTCATATCACATGGCAAGGCAACCCCATGATTCCCATAACCCAAAGCTGAATGCACAACAAGACCACCAGGGAAGTCCACACAATTATACAGAAAGAGAGGTTTGTAACTAACAATCCCCCAGCACAGGTGAGCTTCCAGAATTAGCTTCTACTTGACAATGACAGCATGCGTGTAAAAGTGTGGCCTGGAAGTAGAAGAGGGACAACCTCTTACAGAGTACTGATCATAACTCAGGTATTTTAATAGCTACCATTTATTATTTACCATACCAGGTCCTATATTTGACATATTATATACACAGCATAACATCATTTACTCTTCCATGTAGCCCTGAATTAGCACCACTTTATAGTAATGAAACTGAGGCTTCAGAGGAAGCTAGTGACTTGTCCATGGTCATAAAGTTAATGTAAGGGAGTAGGATTCAACACAGTCATATTTGATTCTAAAGCCCAAGCTCATTCCAAAACACGCGGAGTTGTACCATTTGGTAACAAGAATGCCAAGAAGACATGTGGACCACTGGGAAGATACCTCATCATTAGACGGGCAGTGGTGGAAAGAGGGCAGAGGGCAACTGTGACACCTCCAGTCCTAACGTCATCAACAGGTACACAGCCCATAACTACTTCTGGGTCAAAGATGCAATTTAATACCATGCACAACAATTTAGAAAAATCAAACAATTTACTAGATTGGAAAAGACATCCTGTCAAGACTATAATGCATTAGGATAATTTAATCTTTCTATAATAATTCTGCATCTGCGCACAGTGGTTATGTTTTAATGTATCTGCATTAAAAAGTTGTAAGTTCTCCTTTATTCTTTACCATATGCTTGACATTAATATACATTTATTATATTTAATAACTTGTATCTTTTGGAGAGTAAGAGATATCTTTGTAGCTTATAATATCCTTCATAATGTGGCTTTCTGTTATTTTTCATTTGTAATAAGTATTGTATGCAATTTAACAGATTACTATCTTTAATAAAATACATTCTCAGGAAAATATTTCAGCAAGTGTGTCAGCAACAAACTTTCTTCACAAACAGGCTAAGAACTGATGCACTGGGAACATGAGAGCAGAACTGCACAAGTTTAATTATTCACAGAGCAACCAATGAACAGAGTTCATTTTGCTCAATTATTTTTATATGCAGAAGAGAGCTTCTCACATAAAATTATCATTTCCAAGGTGATGAAAGGCAACTGCTAGGACTTCCACCTTTCATTAGTCCCACAATTTTAGACTCCAATTACATGCTGTGAAATATGGTATAACATTTTTGACTGTAATTCATAGTAAGAAATACATTTTACATAAGGATTCAAACACATGCATAAGTGTATGTTTTATACACAAACATTTTACAAAATCAAACTTACACAATCAACTGATTTCACAACCCACTAATAGGCTGTGCCCTGCAACTTGGAAAACCTGGTGTAAAAGTCTAAAATCTTTTTATGTATATGGTATAATCGTATATGTAAATAATCCACAAAAATTATTAGCACTAAGAAGTTTTAGCAAAGTTGGGAGATACATGATCAACACAAAAACATTCTATTTCCATTTTTTAAATAGTAAAAAATAAATAATAATAATACTAAGGAATAAATTTAACCAAGGAGGTGTGAGATTTACACACTGAAACTATAAAGTATTGCTGACAGAAATTAAAGAAGACAAAAAAATGGACAGACATCCTGTATTCATGGGTTGGAAGGCTTAATATTGTTAAGATGGTCGTTGTTGTTCAGTCACTCAGTCGTGTCCAACTCTGCGATCTCATGGACTGCAGCACTCCAGGCTTCTCTGTCCTTCACCATTTCTCAGAGCTTGCTCAAACTCATGTCCATTGAGTTGGTGATGCCATCCAACCATCTCATCCTCTGTCGTCCCCTTCTCCTCCTGCCTTCAATCTTTTCAAGCATCAGGGTCTTTTCCAATGAATCGGCTCTTTGCATCAGGTGGCTAAAATACTGGAGCTTCAGCTTCAGCATCAGTCCTTCCAATTAATATTCAGGGTTGATTTCCTTTAGGATTGACTGGTTTGCTCTCCTTGCAGTCTAAGAAACTCTCAAGAGTCTTCTCTTGAGTTAAGATAATAATACTACACAAAATGATCTATGGATTGAATGCAATTCCTAACTAAATCCCAAAGGCCTTTTTGAAGAAATAGAAAAGCTGATCCTAAAATTCATGTGGAATTGCAAGGGCCCCAAATAGCTGATACAATCTTGAAGAGAGCTGGAGACTCCAGCTTCCAAATTTTAAAACTTACCTCAGGAATATATCTACTTAAAGAAACTAAAGACCTATATATAGAAAACTATAAAACACTGGTGAAAGAAATCAAAGAGGACACTAATAGATGGAGAAATATACCATGTTCATGGATCAGAAGAATCAATATAGTGAAAATGAGGATACTACCCAAAGCAATCTACAGATTCAATGCAATCCCTATCAAGCTACCAGCGGCATTTTTCACAGAGCTAGAACAAATAATTTCACAATTTGTATGGATATACAAAAAACCTCGAATAGCCAAAGCAATCTTCAGAAAGAAGAATGGAACTGGAGGAATCAACCTGCCTGACTTCAGGCTCTATTACAAAGCCACAGTCATCAAGACAGTATGGTACTGGCACAAAGACAGAAACATAGATCAATGGAACAAAATAGAAAGCCCAGAGATAAATCCACATACCTATGGAAACCTTATCTTTGACAAAGGAGGCAAGAATATACAATGGAGTAAAGACAATCTCTTTAACAAGTGGTGCTGGGAAAACTGGTCAACCACTTGTAAAAGAATGAAACTAGAACACTTTCTAACACCATACACAAAAATAAACTCAAAATGGATTAAAGATCTAAACGTAAGACCAGAATCTATAAAACTCCTAGAGAACATAGGCAAAACACTCTCCGACATAAATCACAGCAGGACCCTCTATGATCCACCTCCCAGAATACTGGAAATAAAAACAAAAATAAACAAATGGGATCTAATTAAAATTAAAAGCTTCTGCACAACAAAGGAAACTATAAGCAAGGTGAAAAGACAGCCTTTGGAATGGGAGAAAATAATAGCAAATGAAGCAACTGACAAACAACTAATCTCAAAAATATACAAGCAACTCCTGCAGCTCAATTCCAGAAAAATAAATGACCCAATCAAAAAATGGGCCAAAGAAGTAAACAGACATTTCTCCAAAGAAGACATACAGATGGCTAACAAATTCATGAAAAGACGCTCAACATCACTCATTATCAGAGAAATGCAAATCAAGACCACAATGAGATACCATTTCACACCAGTCAGAGTGGCTGTGATCCGAAAGTCTACAAGCAATAAATGCTGGAGAGGGTGTGGAGAAAAGGGAACCCTCTTACACTGTTGGTGGGAGTGCAAACTAGTACAGCCACTATGGAGAACAGTGTGGAGATTTCTTAAAAAACTGGAAACTGAACTGCCTTATGACCCAGCAATCCCACTGCTGGGCATACACACCGAGGAAACCAGAATTGAAAGAGACATGTGTACCCCAATATTCATCGCAGCACTGTTTTTAACAGCCAGGACATGGAAGCAACCTAGATGTCCATCAGCAGACGAATGGATAAGAAAGTTGTGGTACATATACACAATGGAGTGTTCAATTCAGTTCAGTTCAGTCACTCAGTCGTGTCCAACTCTTTGAGACCCCATGAATCGCAGCACGCCAGGCCTCCCTGTCCATCACCAACTCCCGGGGTTCACTCAGACTCACGTCCATCGAGTCAGTGATGCCATCCAGCCATCTCATCCTCTGTCGTCCCCTTCTTCTGCCCCCAATCCCTCCCAGCATCAAAGTCTTTTCCAATGAGTTAACTCTTACTCAGCCATTAAAAAGAATACATTTGAATCTGTTCTAATGAGGTGGATGAAACTGGAGCCGATTATACAGAGAGGAGTAAGCCAGAAAGAAAAACACCAATACAGTATACTAACACATATATATGGAATTTAGAAAGATGGTAATGATAACCCTGTATGTGAGACAGCAAAAGAGACACAGATGTATAGAACAGACTTTTGGACTCTGAGGGAGAGGGAGAAGGTGGGATGATTTGGGAGAATGGCATTGAAACATGTATACTATCATGTAAGAAACGAATCACCAGTCTAGGTTTGATACAGGATACAGGATGCTTGGGGCTGGTGCCCTGGGATGACCCAGAGAGATGATATGGGGAGAGAGGTGGGAGAGGGGTTCAGGATTGGGAACTCATGTACACCCATGGCGGATTCATGTCAATGCATAGCAAAACCAATACAGTATTGTAAAGTAATATAAAAAATAAATAAAATAAAAATAAATTTCACTATTGCTATAATAAAAAAAAACTTACCTCAAAGTTGCAGTAATCAAAACAAAGTGGTACTTGCATAACAACAAACATACAGATTGATGCGATGACACACAACTGAGAGTCTAGAAATAAACCCATATATCTATGCTTGATTGATTTTTGATGAAAGTGCCCAGACCATTACGGAGGGAAAGAATAGTCTCTTCAACAAATGATGCACGGAAAAGTGGATATCCACATGGGGGAAAAAAAAATTGTACCCCTATGTCACAGCATACATAAATATTAACTCAAAATGGATCAGTGATCTACATTTAAGAGTCAAAACTATAAAACTCTTCGAAGGTGAAGTGAACCTTCATAGCGGTGAACCTTCATGGTCATGAACTTTGTAGCAGGTTTTAAGATATGATACCAAAAGCACTAGATACAGCATATCTTACTTTACTATAGCACTATATTATGCATTGCGGATAGTGTGTTTTTAACAAATTGAAGGTTTGTAGTGACCCTGTGCATTAGGCAAGTTTATCAGTGCTATTATTCCAGCAGCATTTGTTCACTTCTTGTCTCTGTGGCACATTTTGATAATTCTTACAATATTTCAAACTTTTTCTTATCATTATTTTATTATTTACTTTATTTTATTATTATTAACTTTTATTATTTTATTAGTATTTGTTGTGGTAATGTGATCAGTGATCTTTGCTGTTACTATTGTAACTGGTTTTTTGTTTTATATTTTAAAGTATGTATTGTTTTTTAGATATAATGCTATTATACACTTTATAATAGACTATAGTATAGTATAAATGTAACTTTTATATGCAATGGGAAACACCAAAATATTCATGTAACTCACTTTACTGCAACCTTTGCTTTGTTGCAGTAGTCTGGAGCTAAACCTGCAATACCCCTACGGTATGGCTGTAAATGGATAAATTAGACTTCAAAGTTAAAATTGTACACTAGTCAAAAAGGCCATCATCAAAAAATCTAGAAACAATAAATGCTGGAGAGAAAAGGGAACCCTCTTGCACTGTTGGTGGGAATGTAAATTGGTACAGCCACCATAGAGAACAGTATGGAGATTCCTTAAAAAGCTAGGAATAAAACTACCATATGACCCAGCAATCCCACTACTGGGCACATACCCTGAGAAAATCAAGACACATGTATCCCAACATTCCCTGCAGCTCTATATACAATAGCCAGGACATGGAAGCGACCTAAATGTCCATCTACAGATGAATGGATAAAGAAGTTGTGGTGCATACATACAATGGAATATTACCTGGCCATAAAAAGGAATGAATCTGAGGCAGTTTAACTGAGGTGTATTAACCTAGAGACTGTACACAGAGTGGAGTAAGTCAGAAAAACAAGTATTGTATAATGACATATATCTGTATCTGTGTGTGTGTGTGTGGAATCTAGAAAAATTTTACAGATGAACATATTTGCAGGGCAGCAATAGAGACACAGACATAGAAAACAGACTTGTAGACACAGTGGGGGAAGGAGAGGGTGGGATGGATTGAGAGAACAGCACTGAAACATTTAGAGTATCCTATGTAAAACAGCTATTGGGAAGTTGTTATGTACCACAGGGACTCAACTCAGTGCTCTGTGACAACCTAGAGGGGTGGGAAGAGGTGGGGAGGTTCAAGAAGGAGGGGAATATATGTATGTTGTTCAGTTGCCCAGTCAGGTCCAACTTTTTGCAACCCCATGGACTGCAGCACGCCAGGCTTCCCTGTCCCTCACCATCTCCCAGAATTTGCCCAAGTTCATGTTCACTGCATCAGTGATGCCATCCAGCCATCTCATCCTCTGATGCCCTCTTCTCCTTCTGCCCTCACTGTTTCCCAGCATCAGGGACTTTTCCAATGAGTCGTCTGTTCACATCAGGGACCAAAATACTGGAACTTCAGCTTTAGCATCAGTCCCTCCAGTGAATATTCAGGGTTTATCTCCCTTAATATTCACTGGTTTGATCTCCTTGCTGTCCAAGAGACTTTCAAAAGTCTTCTCCAGCACCACAGTTCGAAGGCATCAATTCTTTGGTGTTCTGCCTTCTTTACGGTCCAGCTTTCACAACCATGTGTGACCACTGGGAAGACTATACGGACCTTTGTCAGCAGAGCAATGCCTAACCTGGATATATGTATACTTCTGGCTGATTCACGTTGTTGTAGAGCAGAAACTAATACTACTTTGTGAAAACAATTATCCTCTAATTAAAAAAAAAAATGTACATCAAAAGATTCTATCAAGTGCACGACAAGATAATCCACAAAAGCAGAGAAAATATTTGCAATCTAATAATGATCTACTATTCGGAATGCGTAAAGAACTCTTAAACTCAACAAAAGACAAACAACCTAATTTAAAAACGGACCTGAACAGACATTCTTCCAAAGAAAGTAGACAAATGGCCAAAAAGCAAATAAAAAGATTCTCACCATCACAAGTCATTAAGAAAATGCAAATCAAAACCACAATTAGATACCACTCACAACCACTAGGATGGCTATAAAAGCAAAGAGAAAATGGAAAGTAAGTGTTAGCAAGAATGTGGAGAAATTGGAACCCTTGTGTATTGCTAGTAGAAATGAAAATGGTGAAGCCACTGTGAAAAATAGCTTGATGGTTTCTCAAAAAGTTAAAGATAGAATTACCATGTGATCTAGCAATTCCATTCCTGAGGTGTATTTCCAAAAGAATTTAAAGTAGGTATTCAAACAAAAACTGAAACACAAATGTTCATACCAGCACCATTCACAGCAGCCAAAAAAAAGGTGAAAACAATTCAAATATTCTCAGCTGAGGAGTGGATAAACAAACTGTGGTATATTCACAAAATGGAATCTATTAAGCCATAAAAAGGAAAAAGGTACTGACACATGCTACAACATGGAACCTTAAAAACATTACACTCAGTCTAAGACGCTAGACACCAAAAGTCATATACCATATGATTCCATTTATATGAAATACCAGAATACATAAATCCACAGTGACAGAAAGCTGATCAGTGGCTGCCATGGGCTGGAGAAGGGATAGGTTTCCATCTGGGATAAAGAATAGGCTTTGGACTGAGATAGCGCTGACAGCTGGATAGTATCCTGAATTACTTAATGGCACTAAATTGTGAACTGTAAACTTTGTTATGTGTATTTTACCACAATTTTTTAATGTACAAAAAAAAATTTTTTTTAAGCCCATGAAATTTCATGAAGTTTCCACTGAGACAGATGAGAAATAATCCCTTAGAGGAAAAATAACTCCGGTGATTATTTCAGTTTCAATGAATTACCTAATAATTATTTTATTCTCTGTGTGTATACGCATCATCACATCTAATTCTTATGTCAACTCAATTTAGAGATTAAGAAATAGAAATTTACAATAGCTAAGAATTTACCCAAGCCACACACCTAGCCAGCAGAATTGGAAGTGAACCCAGGCAGTCTAACTGCAGGATGAGTTACACTAAAGGAAGTAATGTTCTTACACTAAAAGAAGCAATTTTCTTCAAGTGCTGAAACACTTAGAACAAAGCATACAGGCAGCATGCCCCAAATGACCTCTACAGTTACCAAACAAGTGACGCTTGTGGAGGAGTGGAAATTCTACGGACTTGTGTCCACAAGTTTGTTCTCTATGTCTGCATACACAGTCTTTCCTTTATACACACACCAGTCAGTACATGCAGAATTTTGTGGTCTTTTCTCCATTTATTAAAAATTTCCCACACTGCTACTTAACCTACATGATTATAATTTTAAAGACCATATGATAATCTATGTAGCTGATATACCATTTTTCTGGAAGTCATTTATTTACAGTTTCAAAACAGTGTAATTAATGCTGTGATACACATCTCCTTGTATCTATGTAACATTTCATTTTAAAAATCATCTCCTTGTACAGAGAACAGACTGGTGATGCCAGTGGTTGGGGCTTTGGGGGTACAGAGTAGAATGGGTGAAGGCAGTCAAAAGGTACAAACTTCCAGTTATAAACTCAGTCAGTCCTAGGAATGTAATGTACAGCATGGGGACTAAGGTTAACAATACTGTACTGAATATTTGAAAGTTGCTGAAAGATAGAGCTTAAAAGTTCTCATCACAAGAAGAAAAATCTGTAACCATGTGTAGCGATGGATGTTAACTTATCGTGGTGATCATTTTGCAATTTATACAAACAAGGAATCATTACCTTGTACAGTTGAAACTAATATAATGTTATATGTCAATTATATCTGAGCTTAAAAAACTGACCTCTTTGAAAAACTTCTAATAGTAGTATTACTGTGTGGAAAAATTTTGAACATACATAAAATGAGGTGGACAGTATAATGAATTACCATCCATCACCCAATTTAGCAATGATCAATTCATGGCCAGTCTTACTTTATCTACATCTTCATCCACTTAAGCCTCACCCTCCAGGATAATTTTATAACAAATTCCAGACATCTGAATTTCACATGTAGATATTTTCACCATATATTCATTAAATGAGTTTTTTAAAAATATACTCACAATTCTATTATAATATCTAAAAATATGAATAATTCCTAGTGTCATCAACTATAGAGTAAAAGGTAAAATTTTCCTGATTATCTCAAATATACCCACAGTTCATTTTTGTTTTTATTTTCATTACTCTAGGAGGTGAAGTAAAAAGATATTACTGTGATTTATGTAATATCTTAAGCAGAGAGTGTTCTGCCTATGCTTTCCTTTAAAAGTTTTATAGTACCCAGACTTACATTTAGGTCTTTAATCCAGTTTGAGTTTGTTTCTATGTATGGTATTAGAGACTGTTCTAATCTATAGATTCAATGGAATCCCCATGAAATTACCAATAGCCTTTTTCAGAACTTTCCTGGTAGTTCAGTTGGTAAAGAATCTGCCTGCAATGTGGGAGACCTGGGTTCGATCCCTGGGTTGGGAAGATCCCCTGAAGAAGAGAAAGGCTACCCACTCCAGTATTATGGCCTGGAGAATTCCATGGGCTCGCAAAGAGTTGGACATGACTTTGGTTCACCTTTTCAGAACCAGAACAAAACATTTTAAGATCTGTATGGAAACACAAAAGGTCCCAAATAGCTACAGCAATTTTGTAGGGAGAAAAAAAGAAAAGCAACAAAGACAGAGCTAGAGGAATTAGGCTCCTTGACTTCAGAGCTTTGACTGTACTACAAAACTACAGTAATCGAAACAGTAGGATACTGGCACAAAACCAGACACACATCAATGGACAGGAAAGAAGCCCGGAGGCAAACTCACACACCTATGGTCAACTAATCTATGACAAAGGGGGCAAGAATACACAATGGAGAAAAAACAGCCTCTTCAATAAATGGTAGGAGGAAAACTAGACAGCTACATGTAAAAGAATGAAATTAGAATACTCTTATGCATTTCATTATGGACATGAAACTGAGCAAACTCTGGGACATGGTGAAGGACAAGGAAGCCTGGCATGTTGCAGTCCATGGGGTTGCAAAGAGCTGAAGACAACTTAGTGAGTAAATAACAACAACAATGTATTTCACTGAAAGCTGAAAGTCTAGGAACTATTATCAAATGCTAATCAATTTTTTAAAGTGAAATAACAACTGTTGAAAGAAAGAGATACTGCTGTAAATTTTACCTTCATGACATCTCTATAGGACCGGATGGCTGAAACTTTCCTCTTTTCGTCGTCATCCTCCTCCAGACCCTCATCTGCAGCCTCGTAGCCCTCGTCATTGCTGCCGTCAGCCTCTACTGTGTTGGCCATGCGATCAATGAGCTGCTCCAGTGGGGGGCTTAACTCCCTTTCTTCATGCTCCTTCAAGCCATAGTCCAGTGCCTTATAAATAATAATTCCCAAAGATTCTATAACCTAGGAACATTAAGGAAGGCAGTTAATAGAGACAACTGAACAGCTTTATAGAACTGTAAGGCATAAAATATTTAGTATGATGTTTAAGCTACGTCTAATCTATTCCATTTCAGAAATGTGACACATTAAATTTGAGGAGCTTAAAAAGTCTCATCTGTGTTTTCTGTAAAAATCTCAGATGCGACTGAACTGAACATTCATCGATTCATTCAGTAAATGTTCACGGAGCACCTCTGTACCAGGTCCCATACCTGGTGCGGAGTGCAGTGGTGAAGAAAACAGGTAGAGTCTGGACCCCACACTCATGGAACTTATTACTGGGATCACAGAGATAAAGTGAATGGCCAGGTGAGGTCTGAGCACACTGGAGAACGCAGCTCCTATTAAGAGGCAGCAGCTTCACTATTTCAGGTGAATGTTTCTCTGCAGGACAGTGTGACTGACATGACAAACAGATAACACAAAATAAGATGAAGGAAATGAGTGCAAATACATCAGAAATCACAATAAATGGAAACAGGTAAAACATGTGACAGGCAAAACAGGTGAAAAATTAAAAGGATGGAAAGGTACATTCCAGAAAAATACAAATGAGAAGAAAACCACAGTAATAATGTTAATATCCAAAAATGAGAATTCAGCAAAAGCAGTATTTAAAAGGGCAAAAAGGAACATCTCAAAAATACTGTGAACTGAACTTGCATGTACCAAACAATACAGCTCTAAAATAAAACCACAAATGTTTTACCTAAAACTGTCATAATGACTAATTTAAAATGATAAGCCCTTATCACAGTAGGAAATTTTAAAACATTTCCCTCAGAAACTTATTAAAAAAAAAAAATTACAACGAAGACTGTGTGATCTTGCAATATGAGACTTGTAATATGATCAACAAGCCAAATGAAAAACATGCACATATATCTATGTGCAAGCTTGTATGTGACATAGGAGTACTAGAACATTTCACCTTTCAAAGAATAAGCCTGATTTTTCATTAGATAAGCAAAAGTTAGAGAAACTGATAGAGTAAAACTTTGAGAGGAAGAGAAAGGGCCAACTAGGATCCCACCAGACAGAAGGCTTTCACAGATGGCAATAACTGAGATGTCAGAGTGAAACAGAAACAATCAGATAATTCTCCCCTTTGTTAAAAGCTAGTTATTCCTTCTACACATATAAAAATAAGAGTAAGTTTAGAAAATTTAATAAACCATTTACAGAAAAATAAGTTACAATGAAAAACAGAAAATAATGTGATGTCTATTCACAGGGGAAATGTCATGCTTTGGTTAAAAAGGCAGTCTATGAAGTTACTTGCCTGGGTTCACATCCTGGCTCCATTACTCATGTGTTATTGGAAAAACTGCCTCATGTATCTCTGTGCCTGTCAGCTCATGTACAAAATGGGGATAGTAGCCGTACCTACTTCATAAGGTTCTTGTGAAGATTAAGTGAGGTAATAATACATGCAAAGAGCTTAGAACAGTGCCTAGCATACTGTAGCTTTTGAAACTTAGTGTGCCACCAATGAGGTGCACAATGGGGCAGCTCTACGTGTACCAACATGTAACAAGATGCCCAGCATGTATCATGGTTCAAAAGGCAGCTGCACAAGAACACTGATATACACAATAAATATATGCAGAATAAACATATGCCTGTGTATACAGGTACTATACATTTTTCTAGAAGAACAGACAAACTGTTAAGTTACCTCTGTAAATGAGGCCAAGAGAGCTTGGCAAACAGTCTCTTTCTCTATTACGTGAATGTTTTTGTAAGACCATATAAAACTTTTATAAATTTTAAATTACAAAAACCACAAAAATCATTTTTCACAACTCAAGTTTTTTGCCATCATAGTCTTAAAACATTAAGCCCTACAGAGCAAACTGTTATTCCCAGAAATAATCTGGCTTGACCCATGTCTACCCTCACTCTTATGCTCATAAAACAATGGTTCCCAAGACCCTGGGTTACCATGCCATCCCACAGGCTGGCACGAAGCACCCCCAATATCCAGGATTAACAGCTTTTTCCAAATCACAGAAGTACGTGAATTAATGAGGACAATTCTCTCAAAGCCATCTAATATACTTACTGGCAGATGATCAAACAAATTAACAATATGCAAATTTAACATCTATTTACAAGGAACTGATTAGGCTTATTCCACAGCCTTCTCATGACTATGTATGCTTAAAGTGAATTTATGTTGTACAGACAGAATAAAGTCATTCTCTGCTAGTAAAATTATTTCCAATTTTTAAAACAGTTTATCATGTGTTCTGTAACAGGTGTGGTAGCTCCACCCTCTGAATAAATTCGACAATCACTGCTCTGGGTTTTACCTACTAAGGCCCATCAGAAAAATTATAACACAGATATGTTGAGGAAAATGCATATTTCATTTCACTGTCCTTTTAAAGATATTCCTGAATCTAGACCCTGAAAGAGTCTGAGTCTATGATCAGAAATGAGAGCTAACATTTACTTAGCAAGAATCATGTCAATGACTCTGCCAAGCACTCCACACGTACTGAATCACTAAATCATCATAGCAATTCTATCAAGTAGGCATTATTCTTACCTTGCTTCCTTCTGATTAAGAAACTGAAGCACAGAGAAGTGAAGCAATCTGTTCAAACTCTCAGAGCCAATAAAGAGGAAGACCCACTAAACAGCAGGTAGAAAGAATCTAAACCTGTGGTGGTCTCAGCCCGGTTAAGGGATTATTATTAGATACAAGACAAGATTCTGAAACACAAATGAAAAGAGTACTGGATTGGGACTTTCCTGACCATTCAGTGGTAAAAAATCTGGCTGCCAATGCAGGGGACATGGGTTCGATCCCTAATCCAGGAATTCCATACACTGTAGGATAACTAAGCACACAGGCTATTGAGCCCATGCTCTAGAGCCTGTATTCCACGAAAGAAGTCACCCCAATGAAGAGACCACACATCACAACTAGTAAGTAGCCCCCACTCGCCACAACTAGAGAAAGCCTCCATGCAGCAGTGAAGACCCGACATAACTGAGCAAAAAAAAGTACTGGGTTGGACTTAAGCAGACCAAAACCTGGATTCCAATTCTCCCACTTAGCAGCTTTGAGACTCAAGAAAAAACTCAACTTACCTGGCTTCAGCTACCTGGTCTATAATAAGGCAATGCTAGAGTGGTTCTGATGTAATTTCAAACTCTAAATAAATTGCTAAATATATGTATTTTAGTACAGATAAGGCAGCCAAAGCAACTGAATAAAAATAAAGACTGGATCAACAGACATAGGAAAATATTCTAAGAGAACTCTCCCTGAGTGGCTCTCAATTTCTAACACAGAGAACAGCAGATTCCTCAGGTGCCTGTTGAAAGTGAGTGTCTCAGCCCTTCCCAGGCCTGCAGACCATGGATTGGAACCTGCAGGGTGGGTCTGGGCTCCACACTGGAACCGGTTCTTAAGTGACCAGCATGCACTGGAGTTGGTGCCCCCCGGGTTAGGTATTAGGGAGGATCTAGTTCAGTGTGAATAATCTATTCAATGCCTTTGCTTTTTGAAGTCAGGGACTCTCTAAAATTGCTTAATTTTTTTAAAGTAACAGCTTTCTTAAGATATAATCACATACCATACAATTCACCCATTTAAAGTACACAACTCAGTGGTTTTCCATATCCTAAGAGTTATGCAATCATGACCACAATCAATTCTAGAATGTTTTCTTCACCCTAGGGAAACCCCACACCCAATAGCAGTCACTCACCATTTTCCCCCAACCCCATCCTCTTCCTGCTGGTAGACAATTATCAGACTACTTTATGTCTCTACTAAGGTACTTGCTCTGAACAATTCATACAGATGAAGTCATACAACAAGTCTGTTACTCAACTTCCCTGGTGGCTTAGACAGTAAAGCATCTGCCTACAATCCGGGAGACCCAGGTTCAATCCCTGGGTTGGGAAGATCCCCTGGAGAAGGAAATGGCAACCCACTCCAGTATTCCTGCCTGGAAAATCCCATGGATGGAGAAGCCTGGTGGGTTACAGTCCATGGGGTCACAGAGAGTCGGACATGACTGAGCAACTTCACTTTTCTGTTACTCAGCATGTCTCACTGCAAGCTCCATCCATGTATCACTACTTCATTTCTTTTTATTGCCAAACAATATTACACTTTGTGGAGGGACCTCATTTTAGTCATCCATTTATCAGCTGATGACTATTTAGCTGTTTCTAAGATTGCCTACTTTTAATAGAGAAAAAAGATTAAAAAATTTTTGCATTAAGATTTTTCCAGGTAAATATATCAACGTACTCAATATGTTCACTATAGTAAATCTTACTGCAGTGTAAATAAATGTACTACCTAAGTTAATAGCACACTTTCACACACTACTAAAACAGGCTACAAAAATATTTAATATGAATATGATTATTGTATATTTAATAGAAGGTTTTTATTCCTAAACCGAATACTTTCTTTCAAAACCAGTTGTTAAATTGTGACTGCCACCGGAGGTTATGGCTTCTGTGCTGGAAAACTACTACCTTCACTTTCCAGCGAACAATTGCTCTCCTTGTCCCACTTTTCTTTTTTTAAGCTCCATGGACCTGCTCCAGTCTACTTCATAGACCTTGTTCTCTCTACTCCCTTTCTTATTTGTCTAGTGCTGACCTACTAATTGTCCTGACAGGCAACTCTGTCAGTTTGTGGAAGCACTTTTATTCAAAACTGTGGAAAACTACAGATATGCCTAAATCTTTTTTTAATTCCAGAATTCTTTATTAGACTTTTAATTTAAAACCATATCCCTGCTTCAATTTACATTTTTTCCCACTTGAGATTAGGTCAAAAGCTTGCTTCTAATTAACTGACAAGTTCCATGGCACAACCACCCCTTTCGCTGGACTCACTGTGGCTGGGACACACCTGCTCTGGTCACAGCCTTGTTGAACAAATAACAGAAACATAGCTTATGGCAGATTTCCATCGTACAGCTAATATCTAGGGAGCTTACCTACACAGGCATGGGCCTGCCCTACACATTTGCATGCACTTCTTACGGAATTCTCATTACAGTACCCTTCAGAAGTATAGCATATACCATCAGCCCCACAACTCAAAAGATGAAGAAACTGAGATTCAGTAAGCCAGAGTTAGAACTCAAAGCCAGGTTGGCCTCAAAGCCAGTGAGTTTAACCACCTATGCAGCTCTAGTCACAAAGTCAAAGGCAACAAAGCTAAAGCCAGACAGGCAAGTACAAAAGGCAGAACACCTGTGACCACACATCACAGGGCTTGGGGACTGAGGAGGAGGGCTGAAGGCCGCCTGGCCCTCTGGGGTTTCAGTAGAGGAGGCAGGCATACTCCTACGACTTTCCTTCACACACGGATAGGACAGAAGAGGCACAAAAATTTCCACAATACATGAAATGTCTCTCTCAGCCCCAGGGGCTACTGAAGTTGCTCTTACGTAAAGGGAACGCATTCTTAGTGGCTCACACCTCATAACTTCTGTGAATGGCTTACAGAAAAGCAAAAAGCTTCTGTGCTAAACTGAAAAAACAAACAAACAAAATGGGACAATCTGAGAAGTGTCAGGGCAAGGACAACTGATAGGAACCAACTTCCAGCTCCTTCTGGTTCCAATCAAGACACAGCCAGCACCTCAACACTCGCACTCATCTATGTCAAGACGTAGAAGAAGTAGGGAACACATGTTTTTAAGGGTTAAATTACCTTTGCTATACAGAGGGGTTTAATGCAACAGTGACATTAGATGATCAAAATAAGCATTTTCCATTGTCTGTTTACATTCAACTTATCTTCATAAAGCAAATTTGTATTGTTAAAGAACAGAGATTGCATTTTTAAAAGCTTAGATGCATGATAAATACACTTTCAGGACTGGCTGGGATATGATGATATTTTAATCTTGCCTCTTTTACTGATGTTTTTCCTATATAACCACAGAAATATCATTCTAAAATGTAACTCCAAGCTTCTAAATGAGCTATGTTCCAAACTTTCCTTTCAATGCAGTCTGAAAACTAGAAATTAGTTTTACAACAGAAAAAAAATGCTATAAAAGATTCCAGTATTAGGCCATAATCAAATGTTTAAATTGAAAATAAAGTGCAAAAGTTGTCTGGGCCCATGTCCACTTTGAAGCCCGAGCACAGAAGGTCGCGTAGGCACAGCAGTGGTGGTGGGGGGGGGGGGGGGGGGCGAGGGGTGGGTGCTAGCCTCCCAGCACCAGGAGCCCCTCAGCTTCCCAGTCACACTGGCGAGGCAGGGGGGGGCGACAGCCTCTCTCAGTCAAGGACCTCTCTCTATAGGGGCCACCGTATACACGGTTTGTGAAATGATCTCTTCAGCCTCATCATACACTCACTGGGGAGTATGAGGTTTATAGTACGATGTCTATAAACTACACACAATCCTGTATATCTTTATTTTTACAGATGGGAAAGAGACTATACAGATTTATTTACCAAATATCACAAAGCCAGTGATACAGCAGCGACACAAACAAAAATCCCTGCCCTCCAAAGCTGATACTCTAGAAGACAGACAACAAACAAGCCTAATAAACTACAGGGTTTCTAGACGACACCATGCATTGTGGAGGAAAAAGCTTCATGCAGCCAGGGCATGGTGGGGGGCGTGGGGGCGGGCAGGTTCAACAGAACTGTCAGTGAACACCTTCCAGTAGAGGGCTGCACGGGGCAGCTGGAAGGAGATGAAAGGGTGGTCTGTGGAGAGAGTGTAAGGCAGAGGAAACAGCCAGTGCAAAGGCCCTGAGGAGGAAGTGTGCCTGGAATGTCCTGGGAACAGCGAGGTGGCCAGGATGTGTGAAGAAAAGCAAGTAAGGGAGAGTGTGAATGAGGAGTCAGGAGCACCAGGTGCGGGGGGACATGCTGACCATTGTAAGGGCCCTGCCTGTCTGCTCGGGGAGATGGGACCCACTGAAGGTTGTGGGCAGAGGAGTGACAATGACAACTTACAACTAAAACCGAGAGCGCTGGCTCTGGACTACAGCAGAATAAGGGCAGGAGGAAAGGGTACCAGAGACAGGTGGGCAGCGCTGGCTGTACCAGGGACTAAGGAGGGTGCCAGAGCTCTGTTCTGAGCAAATACGGAAAACTCCAGGAACAGCAGACTTTTCGGGAAGCAAAACAGGAATTCAGATGTAGGCAGATTAAGTCTGAGATGCCCACTAGATTTCTCAGAGGACCAGTAAACTGGCAGGTAGTCTCAGGGGAGCAACATAGACTACAGATAACGAGTTGTTAAGTCATCAGCACGGAGATGATATTTAAAACAATGAGGCCAGATGAGATCACTGTCCTAGATTCAAGTGCTTGAGCACAGAGAAAAAATTCACCAAGATTTTCCTTTTTCTGAGATAATAAAGAATTGTCAGTGATTTTTAATTACAGAAGATTCATTTGAAGGGCTTCAAAAATGTATAGAAACGCTAGTCATCTGGTAAACAAATGTAATATTATCACGTTTTATGAAAGGAACAATCTCATTTTTCATTCATATGTTTTCTCTCAAGAGCAAGATTCTTCTTATATATTTGAACATCAGAAAAATCAGATATTCTAAACGTGAGTTTACAGATCATCTAATCCAATTCCTTTCTTTTACAGAAAGGAAGGTGAAGGTGAAGACAAGCTGGACAACCTGCCTAAATTCACACAACTATCCAGGGGCAGACCAACACCCAGGGTCCCTTCTACCCTACCACAAGGCTCTTCCTTACGCGCCAGTCTTCCTGCAGAGCAGTGGCTCCCAGCCTGTGTGCATACACCCGAGCTGGGTCCACACTCACCACGGCTGGCCATGTTACTGCCCATACTGGCAGAGGGCAGAGCAGTTGACAGCCTCCTCTGGGGACCCCTCTTCTCAGAATTGCCCTCACCCCCAGGGTATGCCGCTTCCCAGTGGGAATCACTACTGTAAGGAGTTATTTAGATGAAAAAAAAACAAGGAAAAGAAAGGATAATTGTCATTTAATGACAATACAGAGAACTGTGAAGAATTCATTTCTATTATCTCATCAGCCTAATCAAGCACTCTTATTTTCTGCTACTGTTAGGTTCCCTGATCCCTATCCAAATATTTGTTTTATGGTTATTCTTCTTGTTATCTGAGCAAAGCCCATTACTATGAGCCATTAGGTACAAAAAATAAGAGCCTTCAGCTTCGTGTTGTAGTTTTAAATCAATTAAAACCAAAATAAAGTTTCATTAAAGTTAATATCTAATTACTACTTAAGACAGGCTTAAAATATAAATGATATAACCTATTAATTGAAATTTTCTTAGAAAGCAAATTCTCTACTTAGAAAAGTTAAAACTGCACAGATATAAGAATTACTAACATGGCTACTTAACTATCAATAAAGACCAATATATTACTTACAAAACAGATCAGTTCATTTGATAATGCAATACCAATAACTTTAACAATCTAAAATAATAGCTTTGTGGAGAAGGAAATGGCAGCCCACTCCAGTATTCTTGCCTGGGAAACCCATGGACGGAGGAGCCTGGCAAGTCTGTCCATGGGGTTGCAGAGTCAGAAGTGCGCGCAGGCGTGCACACACATGCACTTGACTGCTCAATCCCTTGACATTAAGAAAAGTTTCCTCAGCTGCTTCCTCCTCCTCACCATTAATGCCTCCATTTTCAAGAAAGGGAAGAACTACCTCAGTGTATTTTTTCTCCTACTTTCCCAAAGCATCAGAAATAAAGTTCAACACATCAAAAAATAATAATAGCTCTGAAAATATTGTATATTTTAATATAAAATGGTTATAATATGGTTATAATGCTATAAACCACTTTACAAATGAAAGGTATTATCAGTTATCATGCTTATCTGATAATTTAAAATTCAAGACAAAGATCATTGCTGAGTGAGTGATAAACAGTAGAAACTGAGGGGTCATTTGTGCATTCATTCATTCATTCAAAAATGTATTTCCTAATGAGATCCTCCAACACACTCGCACCACACTTAGGACTAGGTATTACAAGTGGAAATAAGACATAGTTCCTTCCTAAAGGAGTTCACAGTCCAGCGGGAGACATACTTAAGAAAGCATGCAATTAACACACAGCAGACTAAACACCTCTAGGAGTAAGTACCAAACGCCGCCTATCAAGCATACTAAAGGGACAACTAACCCAGCCTGGGGGAACTGTCAGGAAGGAAGAATAAGCTTAGGCTTAGAAAATGTGCATTAGCTAGGGAAAGCAGGAAGTGTGTTATGAGCAGAAGGAACAGCAATGCAAATTATCTGGAAGTGAAAGAAAGATGAAGCTTTCAAAGCCTTCAGATGGATCAATATTACTAAAGAATAGAGAGGCGAAGCTGGGGAGACAAGCATGATTAAATGAATAAATAACTAAACAGTGAGTAAGATTAGTTGAATAGATTATATCCATATAACAGAATACCATAATATGCAACAATAAAGTATGATGCTAAAACATATTTGATAACATGGAAAGTATTCTTTAAACAAGTATCTACTGAGCATCTATTATTCACTGAGCTAGTTAGACCAAAAAAAAAAAAAAAAAAATCAAGTTGCAAACGAGTATGTTCACATATGATATAACTCTATGGAAAACATACAAATGTTCTTGAGAACAAAGATAAAATTACAAAATGCTAACAGCATTACCATTGGGAAATGGAGTTACAGTTGATTTTTTTTCTCTTTATTGTCTAATCTTTCCCACTTATTATCATAGTACAAATAATCCAAAGTAGATTAGAAGCTTTTCCATAAGGTCAAGCATAATTTAAAGAAAACTACACAGGTAAATCTGTCACAGGCTCTCACACAGGGCAGATATCTAGAGTTGTATCTCTGCTTTGACAAGAATTATCCAACTAAACTTTAGTGAACACCTGTCTTGTCCAGGCACCAAAATACAGATACAAAGATAAATGAGGGACAGTCCTTGCACTGAAAGAGCTCAGTCAAATGGAGAAGACAGACATGCAAACTGGAAGCATGACAGGGTGAGGGATGTGGCCGAGATGACAATGCTATGGGAGCACTAAGGACAAAGACTGTGCGAGAAGGTCAGGGCTGTGACACACACACTGCTTCTAGCAATGCAGCAGCAGTCCAGTGTGTGCCTTAAGGTTCCCCAAAACACTGACAACAGGACTACCATATGGCAACCAATTTCACTCCTGGGTATATATTCAAAAAAGCACTACTATAATTCGGAAAGATTCAAGCACCCCAATGTTCACAGCAGCACTATTTACAGTTGATAAGATATGGAAGCAACCTGAGTGTCCATCAACAGATGAGTGAGTAAAGAAAACGCAGTGTGTACACACACACACACACACACACACACACACACACAGAATACTACTCGGTCATAAAAAAGATGAAGCTTTGCCATTTGCAACAACATGGAAGAACCTGAAGGGCATTATGCGAGGTGAAATAAGTCAGAGAAAGGTAAGTACTGTGTAATATCACTCATATATGGAATCCAAAAAACATGACAAACTAGAGAATATAACAAAAAAGCAACAGACTCAAAGATACAGAGAACAAACTAGCAGTTACCAGCGAGGACAGGGAAGGGAGGGCAACATGGGGTGCCAGATTAAGAGGTACAAACTACTATGCACAAAATAAACTAGCTACAAGGAAATATACTACAACACAGGGAATACAGCCAATATTTATATTAACTATAAATGAAATATGACCTTTAAATGCTGTGAATAACTACATTGTATACCTGAAACTTATATAACAGTATACATTAACTGCACCTCAATTTCTAAAAATGTGCCACACGTACCCAGTAAGGCACATTTATCCCACATCACCATGACCAGTGTGTTGCAAGAAAACAAAGGTGGGAGGGACTGGAGGAGAGAGCAAATGACACAAACTAACAGGGCTCAGGACACAGTGAGGCTGCTTCACAAGGAGCCTTTGTGGGAGGGGCACAGCGGCCCGTGCAGGGGATCAGAGCCACCTCCAGTCGCCAGCACTCTGGAGGTCAAGGGCAGACACGCTGCTGGGCCCGAATGTATGGGGACAGGGACTGTTCTAGTAAAGCCAACCTGCCAGAAGAGCGGAAGCCCAGGATTACCCATCTTTCAGTGAAAGAATACAGAAGTGAGGGGTAAAACAAAAGCCAGGAAAGAAGGCTAGTCTGCTCTTATTTCAACTGCTAAATAAACCAAAATAATAATTTTCCTTTGCTTTCACCCTAAATCATCACTAACGCTTGAAATAATTTTAATTTCCTACATTTGTTTTGCCTTTTCATTTCACAGACACTTCATTTTTCTCCTTTACCATACGACTTCCATTTTTCTTTTAAATAAGGTAGGAACAATCAAATGTGGCCACTTTGAATATTTAAACCTTTGTTATACACAAACTTTGGAAGAAATCTTTTTTTCCTACAAAGTGCAAAGACAAACAGGAAATAGCCTAACAATGCAAATCACATAGGCAGTTGTAATTTATTACTCAGGTCAATCACTTGAAATATTAGGAGGAGAAATCCATGACTCATATAAAATTCAAAGATTGTAACAACTGTGGCAATGAACCTAATTAAAAATCACACCTAATTTTGTTCTGATGTGGCTAATATTAATACTTAAAATGATGTATCAATTCACAAAACACACAGCTGGGAGACATGACTTCTGTCACTGACTTTGCGATTGTCTACTGCATGTTCCTGAAGATCCACGTGGAGGTGAGACCTAACAGCATAGGTGCAGCAACGCTCTGCTACCACACTTGTGTTTCTTCCTCCACGAGAAACCTGCCCGAGTCCTCAACACCCACCCACCCCAGCAAATCCCGCACCACACACAGAACATCAGGGGTGGAATGTAAGGACTCCATATGTCCATCTGAGGTTGGACAAGAATCCCTGTGATGGCTTGAAGACTCACCCAAACAGGTATGATCCAGAACGGCTTTCCTCTGCCAAACTGATGCCAAAAACTGAGGAGAAACTGTACTATTATCGCCGTACCTGCCACTTTCGAGCATTTCTTAAACAATGGTTTCATCTTAGGGTCTCCAAAAAAACTGCTTAAAGGAATGTTTGGGGAAAACTGGAAACAATGCTGCACAGTGACAATCTGCTGAGAATTAAATACTAACAACCTCCACAGCTGGCTTCTCTTGCACTCAAGAGTATTCAACAAAAGCTCAGTAGGTATGGTCCCCACTGTTTTTTTTCTAAACATCTGCTCACCTGCCTAAAACAGCTGCTTAATTTCTTTGCTCTGCAGTCTAGAGGGCCTAACTAAACATGCAGGCTGGACGAAGCGGAGAAGAGTGGACTCAGATGGCCCAGATGACCACATGACGGCATAGCTCGGTGTGTGGGCCCTGCCTGCCCGGCTCCCACCTCCGCTCCCATCCAGCCTGGACCAGACAGCCCCGCGAGGCGGCAGCGGGAGGAGCGCCAGGGCCGTGGGCCAGCACGCATGTGCAGAGGCGGCAGAGCCGCCACATACTTCAAATTCTGCACAAGACACTAACTTGAGTCACCACACTAGAGGGTATGTTATCTTGAGACATTGAAACATTTTAACTAAACATTCAACTAAATTTTATGTGGTATAAAATAAGAAAACAAACTAATACCTATACCATTTACTCGTAACATATTTTTCTTGTGTCTTTGGTATAATTATGTCCCTAAATATATACATTTATTTTTCAAACTAAAATTTTACAGTGATTCAAAGATACTGCAAACCTAAAATTCCTTTCAAATTATGCCGGAAGTAATAATTCTCTTAAGAATACTCCCTAAATTCCTGATTCTTTTTTAAAAACAGTATTTTGAATTCTACCTAAGATCTCCTTTGGGGAGCACATAAGATTCAAAGTACATCTTAATGATCACACAGAAGTGTGCTTAATCACCACTAGATTTCAGGCTGTATCTGTCCCAACGTATCTTTAATAAATCACTAGCTGCATTTTTACTTCACCAGCAAAAATAACTACCAATTTAATAAAGGTTTAAATGACAGAAAAAGCTTTTTAAATGCAATTATTACATAATATTACCAATAAAATCTATTTTGATGGAAAATACACAGTTTTGTTATCATAATTCATCTGTAAATAGATGCCCCAAATCAAGGTTACTACCTTAAGATCAACAGGGCAAAAACAAAAGCCCATAAATTAACCTTAGTAAACATAAATATAGTAGATAACAAAACTTTCCATTTTAAGTCACTTATAAAAAGTAGAATAATCATCAGTTAACATCTTAGAAAACAAAATAATATCCCTCACAATGAACTAGCCCCAAATTTTCATGTAAGAATAAAATTTACTTTTTAAAATACTAGAAAAACATGAAAACTTATCTGCTAGTGCTACAGACAAGGGTTCTCACCTATTTAAGGAAGAAATAATCCATTTTCAATATTCTATAGGACAAAAAATACCCTATTCATGTAAAAATGCCAAGAAATTGATAGAACAAAGAAATAAGACGTAACAAATAATGGGCTCGTATCCAACACAAAGATGAGTATCACAACAGAAACACAAGCAAAAGACATGAAGGAACAAATCGCTTAAGTATTTAAATAATCAAAAATAAGGTTTTTGTTGTTATTAAAAGTTGAATCACACTGACAGTAAGAGAAGTGTGCATTTTTTTAATGAGATGTCATTTATGCCTAGTCATTTAGAAAAATAATCTGAAACGCTGATACTCAAAATTATCACTGTTCAGGAAAAAGAACATTCTTTCACATCATATGTAAGATTATAAATTGTCACAATCTTTTTGGTGAACAATTTAGGAATATGTCTTCTTAAAAATGTGTATACCCTTTGGTCTAGTTAACCCACTTCTCTAAATATTTCCTTATGATAAATTCATAGATGAAAGATTTAGTCTGTTTACTGAAAACTGTTCGGTCACTCAGTCACGTCCGACTCTTTGTGACTCCATGGATTGCAGCACACCAGGCTTCCCTGTCCTTCACCATCTCCCAGAGTCTGCTCAAATTCATCTTCATTGAGTTGATGATGCTATCCAACCATTTCATCCTCTATCATCCCCTTCTCCTGCCCTCAATCTTCCCCAGCATCATGGTCTTTTCCAATGAGTCGACTCTTCCCATCAGGTGGCCAAAGTATTGGAGCTTAGGCGTCAGTCCTTCCAGTGAATATTCAAGGTTGATTTCCTTTAGGATTAGCTGATTTGATCTCCTTGATGTCCAATGGACTCTCAAGAGTCTACCCCAGCATCACAGGTTCAAAGGCATCAATTCTTCGTCACTCTGCCTTTCTTATTGTCCAGCTCTCACATCCATACATGACTACTGGAAAAACCATAGCTTTGACTATATGGACCTATGTAGGCAAAGTACATTGAAAGGACTGATGCTGAAGCTTAAGTTCCAATACTTTCGCCACCTGATGCTAAGAACTGACTCACTGGAAAAGACCCTGATGCTGGGAACGACTGAAGGCAGGAGGAGAAGGGGATGACAGAGGATGTGATGATTGGATGGAATCACTGATTCAATGGACATGAGTTTGAGCAAGCTCTGGGAGTTGGTGATGGACAGGGAAGCTTTGAGTGCTGCAGTCCATGAGGTCATAAAGAGTCGGACATGACTGAGTGACTGAACTGAGGCAAAGTAATGTCTCTGCTTTTTAATACACTGTCTAGGTTGGTCAGAGCTTTTCTTCCAAGGAACAAGCGTCTTAATTTCATGGCTGCAGTCACTATCTGCAGTGATTTTGGGGTCCAAGAAAATAAAGTCCATCACTGTTTCCATTCTTTCACCATCTATTTGCCATGAAGTGATGGGACTGATGCCATGATCTTCGTTCTTTGAATGTTGGGTTTTAAGCCAGCTTTTTCACCCTCCTCTTTCACGTTCATCAAGAATTTCTTTAGTTCCTCTTCACTTTCTGCCAGAAGGGTGGTGTCATCTGCATATCTGAGGTTATTGATATATCTCCCTGCAATCTTGATTCCAGCTTGTGCCTCATCCAGCCCAGCGTTTCTCATGATGTACTCTGCAAACAAGTTAAATAAGCAGGGTGACAATATACAGCCTTGACCTACTCCTTTCCCAATTTGGAACCAGTCCATTGTTTTACGTCCAGTTCTAATTGTTGCTTCTTGACCTGCCTACGGGTTTCACAGGAGGCAGATAAGATGGTCTGGTATTGCCATCTCTTTAAGAATTTTCCACGGTGTTTTGTGATCTACCAAAGAATTACTTACAATATTAAAAAAACTGGAATCCCATTGTTTACCCTAAAAAACTGGATAAATGTACAGCCTTACAAGTTAATGATGCATAACTGCTATATTATCAGATATTTAATGATATGTAAAATATTTACAATGAATCAAGTGAAAAAGGTATTTCCAAAGCAATATGTGTAACTCCCTACATGTATAACACATATTATACACACATACACACACACACACACACACACACACACACCCCGGAAGAGTACACACTGGAATCCTCTATCTATCATCAGGGCTGGCAGGCAGGAACAGGCAGGTCACAATATCCACGTCAGCTGGAGACAAAGGTTTACTGGGAGTAACTGCCCAGTTGGGTAACTCCAGATAAGGAAATACATAAATTCTCTAGACTTTTCCTGAGACTTTTAAGTTTAAAATTATGTCAAAATGAAAACTTGCAAAAAACCTGAACTGACATATATGGCAAGGGTATTTATTGGGTCAATGAAAAAGCAGGCAGTCCTAGCGGCTCCTGGCAACTTTTACAACCTTAAGAGCACCAGCTTCAGGACAAGGCAGACCCTGTGGGCTACAAAGGGAAAGGACAGAAGGAACCTGGCTATTTCCTAAGACAGCTGAGTCACTAAACCAAGCCAACCCTAAAGCCCACATCTCTGGACTTCCAGCTCTTGAGCCAATAACACCCTTAGCATTTAAATCAGTTTGAGTTTTCTTGAACATATAAATTTAAACTTACAAAAAAGTCTCAACAATAGTCCTAACCTTTCCTGTATACTCTTCACCCACATTTCTCAACAGTTAACATTTTGCCCCATTTGCTTCATGTTCTCTCTCAAATACACACACAATCTTTAGAAACCATGTAAGAGTAAATTACATACATCATTGCCCAGTCTTCTCCAAATATTGTAGTGTTTATTTCCTAAAAATAAGGACCACAGTACAATTATCAAAATCAGGAAACTTAACACTGATACAATCTAATCCACAGTCTATACTCAAATTTCACCAGCTGTCCCCAAATATGTCCTTGGCCTTTACTTCTCCTAACCTAGGGTCACACATTCCATCTGCCGTCATATCTCGTCAATCTCCTTTACCCTGGGGCAGTTCCTCTGTCATGCCTGCCAGTGAAAACAGGGAGGAGCACAGCCCAGACTCTCTCTTTGGGTTCTGCACACCCAGCAGGATGCCTGATAAGTGGTGCAGTGTTCCTTTCCATAGGAAGGAGGCACAGGTGCTGGTCTGTCTCAATACTGGTGATGTGAACTTTGATACTGTGGCTGACGGACTTTGAGGTGGCCCCAGTGGCCCCGACCTCTGATGTTCATACCCTGTGTGCCCTCCTCCCTTGAGCGTGGACAGGACCTGTGACCTGCTTCTAACCAAGAGAACAAAGACAGCAGGATGTTCTACAGTAAGCGATTATGTTCCACCTTGCTGCCTGTGAGGAAGCCAGTGCCCATGCTGGGGAGGCTGCCTGCAAACAAGCAGAGATGGCCTCTATGTGCAGAGGGTATCCTCCACCAATGGCCAGCAAAATAGAGCAGCTGTCAATCTTTAACCACAAGGAATGGAATGCAGCCAATAAGCTCCAGAGCAGGAAGTGGACCTGCCAGAGTCGAGCCTCCAGAAAGGCCAGCCCCGGCTGACACCTGGATTCCAGTTGCACCAGACCCTGAGCAGAGAGAGGACCCAGCAAAGCCACATCCAAGGCTCTGACTCAGAGAAACTATGAGGTAATTTTAAGTTGCTATATTTGTGGTAATATCTTCCTGGGCATTGTTACACGGCAATAGAAAATAAACACAGTCACATTAAGGTAGCTCTGCCAGATTACCCCAGTGCACTATTTTTCCATTTGAAATCAATATATAATATATGGGAAAATCCTCTGTAACTATACCAACATCATAGGCCTCATCAGACTTTCACAGCCTTAATGATCACTGGTGATTCTTGCCTCGGCCAGCTACTACCACCATGTCTGGAAAAGATGATGTTCTGTCCATTCTTCCTTCTGCATTTATTAGTTGGCAAAATGGAGAAAGAAGAACTTTCCCTTACCCCATTTGTTTACTCATGTACTTATTTACACGTCAAACACACTCATACTTGTTTCATTCCCTAGCAGACTTAATTCACTCTCAGGATTTATTGGGATACTGAGATAACCAGATTCCAGTGGGAACTAATTCAAGCTAACTCCTGAGTCCTTCTGACAAGTCCTATAACTTTTTTTAAACTGCCTGAATGAGGTGTCATTTACTTACCATAAAATTCACTTATTTAAAGTATACTATTTGGTGATTTTTAGTATATTTACAAAATTGTGCAACCACCACCACAATCTAATTCTTAAATTTTAATTTGTTATCACTTCCTGCTCCAGCCCTGGGATCTGCCATCTCTCCAAGGAACCTTGGCTACTTTTAGTGGGGAAGGCTGTCTGGAAACCAAGACCTAGGTGGTCAGAAGTGCTCAGTGATACCAGGGTGCCCCTACTGCTTCCAGGCCCTTTGATAATATGTATATGCGTACATGTAAATGTGCTTCTATGAACACACACACACACATACACATACAGACAGACATAAAAGGCTGACCTACTTTTTGTTTTTTGCATTTGAAAGCATCGTAGGGCACACAGACAGCAACATCCGAGATGAGGTAAAAACCCCTTCCTTTCTCCAGTTAAGAAGGAAAGGGCAGTTCAAAAAAAAAAAAAAGATTAGAGTTTTAATTTCATTCTGTTTTATAACTCGGCACAGTTCCATGTTTTTCAGATTTTCACAACGAGGTCTGTGATGCCCAAATGGTAAAGGACCACCAACCCAATACATGTGTGAGCTGACACAACACAAGTCACTTAATGGCCTCCAGGGTTTGCAGCTCAGTGTTTAGTTCCATCATTTATTTCCTCATATGTCTGAATGTCAGACAATTTGTAGAAATAAACACAAGATCTCTGCTTGAGAAAGAGAAGAACCAGAGTGCAGTCTGTTTTTATGAAAAAAAGACAGACCAGATCATATTGCTCAAAACTCTCCAATGGTTGCACATCCACATCCACAGTAATACTATTTATTGATACAATGGCCAAGGTGGGGAATCAACCCAAGTGACCACCAATAAATAAACGAACAAAATGTGGTCTATACATACAGAGGAGTATTATTCAACTTGAGCAAGGAAGAAAATTCTGACACATGCTACAATGCGAATGAACCTTGAGACATTATAATAAATGAAATAAGCCAATCACAAAAAGACAAACACTCTATGATCCCACTTATATGAAGTACCTAAAACAGTCAAGTTCATACTGACACAAAGTAGAATGTGGTTGCCAGGGACTGTGCGAAGGGGGCTTCTTGGTAGTGGTTCAGAGTTCCACTCTTACAGGATGAAAATATTCTGGAGGCCTGCTGCACAACAATGTGAACACAGTTAACACTACTCAACTGTAAGCTTAAAAAGGGTTAAGGTGGTACATTTTATGTGTTTTTTAAATCACATTGTTTGCTAACAATCCTAGAGGACAAAACAAATGTCCAACAACAAATCAGCAATAAGAGAAAAGCTCAGAAATGCGATTAAAAATCTCATGCATTACCAATTATCGGTAAGTGACCTGTATGTAATAATACAATTATATTATCTGTCAGCTGGATTATTCCTAGGTAAGAGGGAATATGTAGTAGGCCTGCAATAAATCTCTGCTGCACAGGCACGTCTGTGTTTGTACCAGTGAGAGCAGCCCTCGCTGCTGTGACAGACACAGCTCGCTGGGTTAGCATGTCCCATGGCTGCTGGGCCCTGCAGCATCAGGCAAGCAGCTACCTGGCTGACCTCACTGCCAGCTCGCCAAGCCACACTGGCCTCCCTGACCTTCTGTGACCACCTGGAACCTTTTCCTGCAGGGTCTTCACACTCGCTTTCTCTCCTGCCTGGCTTATTCCCTCACCTCATTCGATCTCTGCTCCACTGTCACCATAAAAGAGACTTCACTTCCAAAATACACCCTCTCTTCTCTGTCCACTCCACCCCCGTCCATGTATGGTCTATCCCCTTGGTCTCCTTTATTTTCCTTCATAGCACTTAATGCCACATATTATTTTATATACATTTATTTGCATATTATCATCTATAGATAACAGAAAGTAAATCCACTTGAACAGAAGTTTCATCTGTCTTGTCTAGTATTATTCTCTCAATGACAAGAATGGTGTCCAACAGGGTAGGAGCTTTCCTGTAGAATGAAGGAAAAGGAAAGAGAGATACAGGAAGGGAGGGAGGAGGGTGAGTAGGAGAAAAAGGGGGAAGAGGAATGGAGGGCAGGGGAAGAGGGTGTCTCTGTTCCCCTCTAGCTCAGGACTTCTTCCCTGGTCTCGCCTGTTTCCAGGGCTGCTTATTTTACTAAAACCAGTCTATTATTTTCTCCCTTTAATTACCTGACTTTCACAATTAACAATGCTAATGTTCACTTCTATTAGTACTATACACATAATTAAAAACATGACTTCCTCTCACATCTGCTGAACAATGGAATAAAATATAACTTTGTTAAGACATGCAACTTATTTTTTACTTAGCTCAAGGTAAACAAATTTCAGAAAACATTTTAATTATCTGAGAAGTCATCTGATATAAGAACCACACTGGATCTCACGCCTTCGTTACTGTACTTATTGAACTGTGACTCACGCATTGGTTTACATAAGATCAAATTTCCTGCTTTCTAACTGCTTGAGTAACTTGTGACAATCACGAGGTCCTGTTTCTTGAACATGGACTGTGCTAATTCAACAATATTCCTGGACAGACTTTAAAGGAAACAGCATCTCGTTTTAGAAAGGCCTGGAACTGCTCACTTTCCCTCGTATCTCACATGCTTTTGAGTCACCTTGATGGGTGCTTTCCACAGCCCTATTTTGATTTTCTCTACTAGTGAAAATAATCGGAATTCCTAAGGACACTGAACTTTATGGGAATCAGCTAAACTGTTAGTGGCCTGTGGTCTGGCTCTAAGGCTCTGAGCACGGCTCACCGCACCCCCTGCTCATCACCGGCTCAGTCACAGGACTGGGCCTGAATTAGGACAAACAGTGCAGACTGCTCGAGTCATTTGGGACTAACAAGAAGACAAGGTGTATGCTCACCTCACATACCCTCCTCCCCACCCAACACACAAATACACACCCATGATATCTCTCATTACAAAAGCAAAACACATCCAATGTAAATCTCAGAACATACAAGAAATCAAAAAGAACATTATAGAATGAACTTAGAGATTATCATAGTAAGTGAAGTCAGAGAAAGACAATATACCATATGATATTGCTTATATGTGGAATCTAAAATATGATTCAAATGAATTTAACTATTAAACAGAAACAGACTCACAGACATAGAGAACAGAACTGTGTGGTTGCCAAGGGGGAGAGGGGTAAGGGAAGAACTGGGAGTTTGAGATTAAGTAGATACAAACTTCTATATATAAAAATAAACAAGGTCCTACTGTATAGGACAAGGAACTATACTCCCATGATTTCCTAATAACTCAATGAAAAAGAATATACATAGTGAGAGTTGGACTGTGAAGAAAGCTGAGTGCCGAAGAATTGATGCTTTTGAACTGTGGTGTTGGAGAAGACTCTTGAGAGTCCCTTGGACTGCAAGGAGATCCAGCCAGTCCATTCTGAAGGAGATCAGCACTGGGATTTCTTTGGAAGGAATGACGCTAAAGCTGAAACTCCAGTACTTTGGCCACCTCATGCGAAGAGTTGACTCATTGGAGAAGACTTAGATGCTGGGAGGGATTGGGGGCAGGAGGAGAAGGGGACGACAGAGGATGAGATGGCTGGATGGCATCACTAACTTGATGGACGCGACTCTGAGTGAACTCCAGGAGTTGGTGATCGACAGGGAGGCCTGGCGTGCTGCGATTCATGGGGTCGCAAAGAGTCGGACACGACTGAGCGACTGAACTGAACTGATGCATGACTGAATCACTTTGCTCTGCACCAGAAATTCAGACAACACTGTAAATCAACTATGTAGTGGTGGTTTAGTTGCTTAGTCGTGTCCAACTCTTGCGATCCCATGGACTGTAGCCTGCCAGGCTCCTCTGTCTATGGGATTCTCCAGGTGAGAATACTGGAGTGGGTTGCCATTTCCTTCTCCAGCGGATTTTCCCCACCCAGGAACTGAACCTGGGTCTCCTGCATTGCAGGCAGATTCTTTACCAACTGAGCTATGAGGGAAGCCCCTATAAAAATCAACTATAGTCAAATGGAAAAAAAAAAAAAATTAATGAAAAACATGACCCAATAAATGGAAGCATAATCCCTAACTTTTTAAAAATATATTTTCAACATTAAAAAATAAAGTAAAAACAAAAGAACTTTATATATGTATCATATATATCTCACTGTTAACAGTTTTATTATATTTGTCCTGTGCATATTTGTTAATAAAAATTGGATCATTAAGTACATACTATTTTATAACCTGTTTTATACCATACAGACCATCTTTTCACATTAACAATTCTGTTCCATCCATTTATTTTTAATACTGTAGAGTCCTCTGTTACACTACAGTGAGGCATCTAAACAGATGCTAACTTTCCTCTTATAAAAAGTGCTACATTATAACTGAATCACTTACCTGTACACCTGAAACTAACGTAACACTGTTAACCGACTATGTTCTAACATAAAATTTAAAAAAAATTAAGTGCTTTAAATAAATATCTTCTTGCTACATTTTTACACACATTGAGTTATTTTCTTTGGAAAAGTTCTTAGCAGTAAAATTAATAGATTAAAACCATCATTTTTGATGTGTGATAAACTGCCTTCAAAATATTAATTGCAGTCTCTCCTGCATCTGCATGTGAAAATACAGGTATATACTCGGGTTTGTGAATTCTTTGCGAAAAGCTTTACTTTAAGGTGATGATGATAATAACCCTAGCAGTAGCATCTGCCATCCAAGGAGCTGTGGAAGCACTTTTCCCTACCTTATCTCTAATCCTTATAGCCACCCAGGCCAGCCGGGACAAAGAGTAAAACCCTTGGTTGACAGACAGCAAACTGGGGCTAAGCTAAGGGTTATAAAGAAGCCAAGCTGAGGGCTCCCCTGGTGGCTCAGTGGTAAAGAATCCACCCGCCAACAAAGGAAACGGGTTTGATCCCTGGTCCAGGAAGATCTCACATGCCGCAGAGCAACTGAGTCCACGCTCTACAACTGTTGAGCCTGTGCTCTAGAGCCTGAAGACACAACTGCTGAGCCCAAGTGCTACCACTACTGAAGCCCATGAGTCAGTGCTCCCCAACAAGAGAAGCAGTCACAGCGACAAGCCGCCCACTGCAATGAAGAATAGCCCCTGCTTGCCACAACTACAGAAAAGCCTGACAATGACGACCCTGTATGCAAGACAGCAAAAAAGACACAGATGTGTTTAGCGGACTTTTGGACTCAGAGGGAGAGGAGAAGGAGAGGGTGGGATGATTTGGGAGAATGGCATTGTAACATGTATACTATCATGTAAGAATCGAATCGCCAGTCTATGTCCGACGCAGGATACAGCATGCTTGGGGCTGGTGCACGGTGATGACCCACAGAGATGTTATGGGGAGGGAGGTGGGAGGGCGGTTCATGTTTGGGAATGCATGTACACCCGTGGTGGATTCATGTCAATGTATGGCAAAAACAATACAGTATTGTAAAGTAAAATAAAGTAAAAATAAAAATTAAAAAATAAATAAAGTTAATACAAAAATAAATAAATAAATAAATAAAAGAGAAAAGCCTGAGCAGCAACGAAGACCAAGCACAGACAAAAATAAATAAGTAAAATTTTTTTTTAAAGTAGAGTTGAGGATTAGCCCTACTCCCAGGCCTGCCTGACTCCAGAGCTCCCAATGGGGCGAAAAGACTTCAAAGAGAAGACAGGAGTCAGCCCCACAGCACAGGGAGTACAGCAGAGCCCACCTTGCTGGTCAGGAGCCTGGGTGCAAAATCTCAGAACTTTGGAGCTGGCTGGTTAAACTTCTGATAGCTTAAAACTGGCCAAGTGGCAGAATTCAGACCACAGAAATCAGTGCTGCTTTGTTCTGAAAGCCTGTTCACCAACACAGCAAATTCAAATAATAATGTCTGATTTCACCACCCTGGACATTACCCAGGAGAGAAGGGCTGCTCATCTTTTCCCTAAGCAGCTGCTGGCTCCACAGCCAGGGAGGAGCAGGGTCCCCAAGTGCAAGCATCGCAGGGAGCCCCAACCACTCCTCTCCAGCACCCACTGCCCCGGCACCTCAACTGCCATGAGAGCACCAGCACTAAGACCCCCATGCCCGTGTTCCACTGACAGCAACGGGACAGAAGCCACAGGCCCCATGACGTATCTTGCCACCTCGCATCCCACAGGGCTCCACAGGCCCCCCTCTAGGTCAGCGCCCACTCTTCCCTACTCTTGGAATCCTCCTGTCAAGCACACTAGGGCTTCCCTGTACCTTCATTTCTCTGAGCCTCCCCCTTCCTTGCTTGCTCTAACCTGAGTCTGATCTCCCCAGAGGGCAGTGCTGCCCCTGGCTGGCCTTTCTGTAACAATTCTCAGTCACTGGCCTGGAATTGGGAAGACATGCTCCTTGCTTCCCAGGTGCTTCTTCACTTTCTCCCTGCCTCCTCTGTGCCTCCTCCTTGAAGCCCTCCAGCTCTCCCTCTCCCATCCCAGACCACATTCACACTCCTCTCAGCACCAGGACGTGACCTGCTGCCTCACTGTTCTGCTCCCCCTCCACTCTCCGTGGTGTCAAAGGAACCCTTCACACCCTGGCCCCTCCTCTCCTCTAGTGAGGTCTCTTCCACCCAACCTCAGCCAGCCACCGCCATGGCAATATGGAGACTTCCTCTCTCCCCAAAAGTGTGGCTACCCATCACCCCCATCTCAAGAGTGCCCCTCCGGCTTTCCAGTTTATTCCCTCTGCTGCTGCTAAGTCGCTTCAGTTGTGTCCGACTCTATGCGACCCCACAGACAGCAGTCCACCAGGCTCCGCCACCCCTGGGATTCTCCAGGCAAGAACACTGGAGTGAGCTGCCATTTCCTTCTCCATTATTCCCTCTAGGATCTGACTAATCATTTCTTGACGCCACCAGGACTTATGATCACCAATCCTGTGCTCTTTTCACTCTCTCACCTTCTCTGGCTACACCACACTCTGCTAAAACCCCACTCTTCACCAACTCACCACCTGCCTTTGACAAGTCAATGTGGCTGGAGTAAAACAGAAAACTATACCAACTGATCTTGCTTTAAATTCATTTAAATTTACAATCCTGCAACTTACATGGCTGGTTAATGCAGCCCAGAAGCCACCAACACTTCCTCAGCCCATCAACTGTCCGGCTGTCCTGCCTCACCATCTTCCTGCCTCCTCTCCCATCCCCCAAGCACCAACAAGGACCCTGCTGCTAAGGACACTGTGAGGGCTGCAGTCCTGAGAAGAGCACATTCACAAATGCCGCCATCCCGTCTGACTGCCCTGAACACCTTCCACACACATCTCTCTGTCTTCCTTACTCTGCGTGGACCGTCCTCACCCTGTGTGACTCCAATTCCCAGGGCCTTCATTTGTGCTCGACCCCCACCCTTGAAGGACAATTCTCCCCTCTATTCTGCACCAGCAGTATTCCCTTCTATGCTGAACCGTTCCTGGATCAAGGTACAAATACAGTTACTTCTTTTATTAATTAATAATAATATTATTAATAAAAAAATAAACCAAAGCTAGCAACTATTTGGGCTCCCACTTTCCTCTCCAGCTTTCATCCCAACTCCCCTGCTGCCCAGGGTCAGCCGGCCTCCAAGGTGGCCCAATAATCTCCACGCCTGGCTCCCTTCCTCTTACACAGTCCCTCCCAGTGTCCCTGGGATCTACAGAAAAAAGCTCAGGTGACGGCCTGTTACTTCTACGGCCAGGTCATCAAAGACGGTCTAGCCTCTGGATCTCTCAGATTACATGTCTGGGAGGAAGCCGACTGCCATGCTGCCAACTGGGGAGCTTGTTCAGTGAGGAACCAAGGCCCCATCAGCAGCCACAGGAGGAGCTGCCATGGAAGAGAGCCTCCAACCCTGCCGAGCCCTCAGATGACTGCAGCCCTGGCCAATATCCTAACTAATACCTCCTGAGAAACTGGGCCAGAAGCACTCACAAGAGCCATTCCCGAATTCTCGACCCACAGAAACGGTGGCAGAGCAAATATTTACTGTTTTAAGCCACTAAGTTTCAGAGTTATTTGTCATACAGTAGATAACTAACCTACAGTTTACAGAAAAATGCCTCAATAAGCTTTGTTTACTGTCTCCAATTTTTCTTTTAAATTCACTCTAATACAGCTTTTGCCCCCACACCACTATACCAAAACCACTTGTCTTAATCACCACATTGTCAAACTCAATAATCAATTCTTAGTTCTCATCTTACTTATCTGTTAAACAACATTTCATTCAGTAGATCTCTTCCTCCTGGATAGACTTTATTTACTTGGTTTCCTGGACACGACCCTCTAATGGCTCTTCTGCTTTTCTGGTCGATTCTCCACTGGTGTCTCCTCATCTCACCACTCTCTTAATTCTAGAGCATCCCAGGGCTCAGCCCTTAGTCCCTTCTCTTCTCTGTCTCCCCACATTCCTTCAGTGACCTCAAAAAACTCATACTCATATAGTCCGACAATGGCCTTTAAGGTCTCACATCCTTGCTAATCAAAGTGTGGTCCATTGGACCTGAGAGTTTATCTCTGGCTCCTACTCGAAACCAACCAAATCAGAATCCAATTTTAACTAGACCACTGTGGGTATGTATGCATATTAAAGTTTGAGAGGCACTGTCTTTGTGGTCTGGTACCCCATCACTCTCTGCTCCCACCACACTGGGCTCCGGCCATCTAGGGATTTCAGCAGGTACACCCCTACTCTCAGGACCACAACAGTACCATCCCATTTGTCTGAAATGCTCTTCTCCAGATACTTGCTCCCTAACCTCCATCAAGACTTGGATCATTTGTAACCACTTCGGGAGGTCAATGCTAATCACCTTGTTAAAAAGTACAAACATACCACCATCACTACTACCACCACCATGCTCCCCATCATAGTTCTCCATATGACTTTTCTCCAACACACACATAACCTTCCACATACTAACCTTTACTTATTCATCATATTTATTCTCTATCTTCTCCAAGTATAATACAAATATTTGTGGGCTGAGATTTTTGTCTGTTCTATTCACCAGTGTATCCCAAATCCTGAAGACAGCCTAGACACAGCAGGTGTTCAAGAAATGTCTGTTGTGAAAGGACTCTAGCCCTCCATAGCTTCTTCCAGGGCTTGGCCATCGACTCTGACTCGGTCCCTGAAATCACTTCCTCCACCAGCACAGCTGTTCACGCCTGTGATCCCTTCCCCCACCTGCCTAGAACAAGTCAGTGTATTTGAGACTAGCCATCTCCTGCTTCACCAGGCTTTAACCAAGCCCCTCAAGATTCTGTTAACAGCCTCCCCACTAAGCCTCACGATTGTTTCAAAGATAATTCAGAACTAAAACTTTTCTGGTCCCTTCAAACCCGTAAATATTTCCTTTCTTCTCCCTATTCCATTAACCAAACGTGCCTACTGAGCACTTGAAGTGTGGCTGCCCAAAGTGAGAAGTTAAAATACACACCAGATTTGGAAGACTTGATATGAAAATAAGATACAAAATAGTTCATCAATAATTCTCATACGATTACATGTTGATATGATAATTTAGAAATACTGGGTAATGTGGCTGATTCATGTCAATGTATGGCAAAAACAACCACAATATTGTAAAGTAATTAGCCTCCAATTAAAATAAATAAGTTAATTTAAAAAAACAAAAAATATATGAACTTCTGAAAACCAGTTCTGGCATTTGTCATAAAAGAAGGAAGTCCTAGATAATTTTTACTTTTGTCCTATTTCTTAATTCTTAAGACAACTTAAGAATTCTTCTCACTGAAGAAAAATCTGTACCAAAATCTACCCCTCAATAAATACAAAGAACAAGAAAAAAAAAATACTGGGTTAAATAAAATATATTATGATAATTGATTTCACCTGTTTCATTTTATTTTTCATGTGGCTCCCATTATATTTCTAATGGACAGCACTGCTCTAAACCATTTTCAAACAAAATGATTCCTGCCTTCCTGGAAGAAATTCTTCCTGTAGCTTTTAACAAGCAGGAGACTGCAAAAGAATGTGAGCAAATGCAACAAGCGATTTAAAAATAAAAACTAAACAAAACCTGTAATGCTTTGAAATTATCACTTTGATCGTCACTTGAAATTGAATATTTTAAGATAATATTTTTCAAAGACATATAATAATAGAGTATATTTAAGTGTCATTATAATTCAATATTATCACTATGTGTAAAAATTCATGAAGCTGCTATAACCTAATGATTCACGCACTTTTCTCAATGTCCTATACTTAAATATTTTAATGTTATACTATATACCACCACACTAATTTAATCCAAACTAAGTGATTCTATGTTTAAGGAAAAAGAAGACTCTTGCTTTTGCCTGCTTCCTAAAATTTAAAAGGAGTGAAATAAAAGCACCCTCCTCCTTTCATTTCCTCCCTTTAAAGTCAGAGTTCAGTAACAGAGCATTTAAATACTGCCCCTGCTCAAAGGAATCTCCTTAGCAACCTTTTACAGCTTGTCATGGGTTGCAGAATTTTCCCAATCTCCCACTCTTGAAAAGGCCCATGTCCTGTCCAGAACAAAGGAACTTAAAACAGAAAACAAGCTCTTTAAATGAAAATTTTAGAGGTTTCACAATCTCCTTCAGTTCTTTGCCAGTTCCTTTGCTCTAAGCATGCTGCCGACCTCCCTTTCCAAGGTAAAATCAGATCTGGTATCTAATGGCCTCTGCAAAAACAAGAGTGGACACTTCTAACAACACCTGCAATTATAATTAAAGGTCACACCTGTTGGTCCATACCATGAGATTCTAAGCCCGTTTCACAATTACAGGTTGTTGATCCATTTTTAAATTTATTCAATTTAGTTCATGTGTAAGCTGTATAATAGTAATAGAATGAATCTGCAAACAGCTTAATAAGTATCAAATAATACAATTATTAATTGTCTTGCTCATTTTTATTACATTGGTATTAACTACCTAATTAGCCATGCTGAAGGAAAAATGAAATTCCAAGTTTAATAAACCAAAATTCATATAAATAAGTTTAAGAAAACAGGTACTACTGCCTCTAGAGTAAGTGAAGTGAAGTCACTCAGTTGTGTCCGACTCTTTGTGACCCCATGAACTGTAGCCTACCAGAATCCTCTATCCATGGGATTTTCCAGGCAAGAGTACTGGAGTGGGGTGCCATGAGTAAAGAGGGAGTATTTCTGTCCAAAGCATGTACTAAATTAGGGCCAGTGCCCAGGCTCCAGTTTTATGCCACACCCCTAAAAGCATCATTTTCTCCTATCTTACCTCTCTGGGCTTGAATGTGAAGTAGGGGGGCAGCCACAGGAGTAAAGGGTAGAAGGTCACCTCATACTAGAGTAAGTAAGACACATTTACACAGTCACCATGCCACCAATGCAAATGGACAGGCTGGTGGACATGGCCTTGTTACTATGATTCCAATGATTTATTCATAAAATCTAACAGAATAGGATGCATTACCTTATCCCTAGCCACCTATATATATACACACACACAGCATCACTCTTCCCCACTATCTAAGAAGAGTTCTCCTTTTGCCAGTCCAGCAGAAGCCAATTCCCCCTAAAACTGACTTCTCTTGCTTCTCTCTCTCTACAAAACTTTATTCCCCTTCTTGTCCTGCCCCCTGTTCCCCTCAGGATTAAGAAACATCAAAGAAAAAATAGGACTGAATCCAACCAAAACCTTGTGGGGCCTTCCCGGGGACAAAACCCCCTGTGTCCCAATTCTTATTTATAGAGGAAAAAAGAAGGCTTTAGTCTTCCAGGCCTTCCCCAAATTCCAAAGAGCAGGCTCTAGCAGTTCATGATTAGGATAAGCAAGTCACCTTACTGTCCGAGCTCCTCCTGAAGGAATACAGGTTGTTAGACCCTGATGCATACCTGTAAGATGTTCTGTAGAAACTAAGACCCCAGCCCAGGGAGAGGATGGTGACCACACGCTGACCGCAGCATGCAAAACCCACACTGGTTGGAACATCACCCCATTACCTCACAACAACCCATCAGAAGAAGGTCCACCAGCTGCTTGTGCAGCCTTCAACCCTCTCCCCTCACATCATTTTTAAAAACCCTGAAAGCCATCAGGGAGTGTGGGTCTCTGGAGTATGAGCTGCCTGCTCTCCTTGCTTGACGCCGGCAAATAAATCCTTTGCTGTGAACACCCACTGTCAGAGTCTGGCTTTCTGCACCGTAGGCACAGGAGCCCTTGTTTCTAATGTTTTTGAGAAGCAGAATCGAGACAACAGAAAGACAGACCCAGGACCAATGTGAAGGAAGAAGAAAAGGAAATGGAAAAGGAAACAAGATGTCAGCACCCTGATTTTGGACACTCCTTTGGAATGGAGGATCTAGCTATCAGTTAAAATGAAAGAACAAATGCAGAGGAAAGAGAAGGTGAAGGACAAGTGTGCCTTCAGGGAAGGAGGGGGGGTGGGCTGGGGTAAGTGGAAGGTTCCAGAGTAGCTAGAGGGATAAGGGAGTTAAAGAATTTTAAAAAGGAAATTTTCATAATTTTATTAAATGTTGTTATAACCTATAAACTGTATTCACTATAAGATTCTTTCAGAGACTCTTCTTAAATACCTTCCACTGCTACAGTGTGCTTATCTGCTACGCTGCATAAGTAGCAAGCAAGGGAGAGCCTCAGGACTGACCAAGTGTCTGAATTCAAAACCTATGTGAAGGAAAAAGTAAAAGAAGGAAAGACAGTGGTTGATTGAACAAGTTCAGGCTCTGTCCTCCTATTCAACTACATAACATTTTCACTGTGCAGCCTTTTGTTAAGATTCCTAATGAAGCAACAATTCTTTTTACTCATTTTGTAACGGTAATTCTCTTGCAACAAGATTTCTCAAGGCAGCACTGTATCCTGATGCCCAGCAGAGTCCATACGTAGCAAGAGTTCAACCAGCGATGGCTGAATTAAGGAAAGTTCTGACTTGTTTACCTTTAATTCCTCCTCCCTTTCACAACTCTTCATTTTCCTAAGATCCATTTCTATTTACTCATGAAAGCTTACCCCAGATAATAATCCAAACCACAAGGCAAGGTGCTTATTAGTTATCCGCAGATGTGAAGGCCACAATCTTCACATCAATAAAACTGCCTCATGAACTTTGTTTCTCAAGAAAATAAGCAGTTATGTCATATAAAACCTTTATGAATAAAACCATGGGAGTCCAACAAGCAAAGTTAGGCATCAATCTTATATTCTAGAAAATACTCTTGCAATAAACTTGATACTCTAAATAGAAAATGATCCTAAGGGGAAACAAAACAACAGCTCAAATTTCAATTATACTAGACCAAACTAATGAGAAAAGATCCTGATGCTGGGAAAAACTGAAGGCAGGAGGAGAAGGGGATAACAGAGGACAAGATAGTTGGATGGCATTATTGACTCAATGGACATGAGTTTAAGCAAGCTCTGGGAGATAGTGAAGGACAGGGAAGCTTGGCATGCTGCAGTCCATGGAGTCGAAAAGAGTCGGACATGACAGAGCAAGAGAACAAGAAGACCAAACTAAAGTTTGTCCCAACACATAAAAAAATGTTTATTTCTACTTGAAATATAAATTATATAAAGATTATCTTCAAAGTCCCTGATTCAGTATTCAAATATCTAAATATTTTCTCACAAAACAGACCTGGAGGAAATTATCTAAAGAATTTGCAGATTCACTCTACCCTTGGACTGTGAGTCACATAAAAACAATTTTTAAAAAGAAACAGCAAGAAAACAAAATCAAAGACATCCAAACTGGAAATAAAGAAGGTAAAGCTATCTCTTTTCATAGATGGCATGATCCTCTACAAAGGAAATTCTAAGAGATCTACTGAGATACTATAAAACTAATAAATGAGTTCGGCAAGATTGCAGGGTACATGAACATCACACAAAAATCAACTGTACTTCTAAATACTTGCAGTGAATAATCCAAAAATGAAATTAAGAAAACAATTCCATTTATAATAGAATCAGATCAACTGATTTTTGACAAGGGATAAAGAAAAATAGTCTCTTCAAGTATCTTCAAGATACAGCACTGAAACTTAAAAGAATGAACTTACTTGTGGGGGCTGGGGGAGAAGGATGTGGGCAAGGGGCAGTTAAGGAGTTTGGGATGGGCAGGTACACACTGCTGTATTTAAAATGGATTACCAACAGGACCTACTGTATAGCACAGGGAACTCGGCTCAACATCATGTGGCAGCCTGGATGGGAGGGGAGTTTGGGGGAGAACGGATACATGTTTATATGTGTGCCTGAGTCCCTTCACTGTCCACCGGAAACTATCACAACACTGCTAACAGACTGTACTCCCATATAAGTTTTATTAAAAAAAAAAAAAGATACAGTGCTGGAACAACTAGATACCTACATGCAAAAGAATGACGTTGGACCCTTACTTACTTCATACCATATCCAAAAATTAATTTTTATTTTTTGGCTGCACCATGTGGCATGCTCTTAGTTCCCCAACCAAGGATCCAACCCACACCTCCAAAAGTGAAAGTACAGAGTCTTCACTGCTAGACCACCAGGGAAGTCCCTGCCAATGGATTTTGATATGCCACCAAAACAAGAAAGAAAAAACAGAAGGTGGCTCAGATGGTCAAGAATCCGCCTGCAATGCAGTAGACTGGGTTCAATCCCTGGGCTGGGAAGATCCCCTGGAGGAGGGCATGGCAACCGACTCCAGTATTCTTGCCTGGACTATCCCCATGGACAGAGGAGCCTGGAGAGCTACAGTCCACAGGTTCGCAAACAGTAGGACATAACTGAGTGACTAAGCACAGCACAGGACTTCATCAAAATTAAAAACTTATGTGTTTGAGCTAAAAAAAAAAAAAGAAAAGAAGAACTTGAAAACTAAAAAGTAAATCCATCATTGAAACAAACAAACAAAAAAAACTTATGTGTTTGAAAAGATACCATCAAAAAATTTAAAGAAAACGGACAGAATGGGGGAAAATATCTACAAATCATGTATCTGACAAGGGTAGCTAGGATACATAAAGAACTGTAACAACTCAATAGTAAAAAGACAACCCAATTAAAAATGGGCAAAGGATCCAAATGGACATTTCTACAAAGATATACAAACATCTAATAAGCACATGAAAACATGCTCAACTTGATCAGTCATCAGGGAAATGCAAATTCATATCACCACATACCATTTCATACCCACCAAGATGGCCAGAACAAAAAAGTAAGATGACAACAGGTGTTAAGCAAGGACTACTGGTGGGACTGTCAAATACTGGAGCTACTCTTGTAAATGGTTTGGCAGTTTTTCAAAAGTTAAAACAGAGTTAGTTTAACATTGTTGTTAAAACGCAACAATTCTGCTCTTGCATATATACCCAAGAAAAATAAAAACTTCAGTTCAGTTGCTCAGTCATGTCCAACTCTTTGCGACCCCATGAACTGCAGCATGCCAGGCCTCCCTGTCCATCACCATCTCCCGGAGTTCACTCAGACTCACATCCATCGAGTCAGTGATGCCATCCAGCCATCTCATCCTCTGTCATCCCCTTCTCCTCCTGCCCCCAATCCCTCCCGGCATCAGAGTCTTTTCCAATGAGTCAACTCTTCGCATGAGGTGGCCAAAGTACTGGAGTTTCAGCTTTAGCATCATTCCTTCCAAAGAAATCCCAGGGATGATCTCCTTTGGAATGGACTGGTTGGATCTCCTTGCAGTCCAAGGGACTCTCAAGAGTCTTCGCCAACACCACAGTTCAAAAGCATCAATTCTTCGGCGCTCAGCCTTCTTCACAGTCCAACTCTCACATCCATACATGACCACTGGAAAAACCACAGCCTTGACTAGATGGACCTTAGTCAGCAAAACTTATGTCCACACAAAATCTTGTACAGAAATGTTTGCAGGAGCATTATTCAAACATGGAAATAATGCAAACATCCACCAACTGATGGTTAGATTAAAAAATATACAGTATATCCATTCATTTGAATGTACAGAAATAAAAAGGAATGAAGTACTGATACATGCCGTAACACGGATGAAGCCTGAAAACATTATGTTAAATGATAATCACAATCAGTAACACTAAACTGCATATTATATGATTCACTTACATGGAATGTCCAGAATAAGCAAATCTACAGATAGAGAAAATAATTGCCAAATTCAGACTTAAATTGAAGAAGGAGGGAAAACCACTAAACCATTCAGGTATGACCTAAATCAAATCTCTTACAATTATACAGTGGAAGTGAGAAATAGATTCAAGTGATTAGATCTGACAGAGTGCCTGTTGAACTATGGACGGAGGTTCGTGACACTGTATAGGAGACAGAGATCAAGACCATCCCCAAGAAAAAGAAATGCAAAAAAGCAAAACGGCTGTCTGAGGAGGCCTTACAAATAGCTGTTAAGAGAAGAGAAGCAAAAAGCAAATGAGAAAAGGAAAGATATACCCATTTGAATGCAGAGTTCCAAAGAAGAGAAAGGAGAAATAAGAAAGTCTTCCTCAGTGATCAACCCAAAGAAACAGAATAAAACAATAGAATGGGAAAGACTGGAGATCTCTTCAAGAAAATCAGAGATACCAAGGGAACATTTCATGCAAAGATGAGCACAATAAAGGACAGAAACAGTATGGACTTAACAGAAGCAGAAGATATTAAGAGGTGGCAAGAATACAGAAGAACTATACAAAAAACATCTTCATGACCCAGATAATCATGATGGTATGACCACTCACCTAGAGCTGGACATCCTGGAATATGAAGTCAGGTGGGCCTTAGGAAGCATCACTTCGAACAAAGCTAGTGGAGGTGATGGAATTTCAGATGAGCTATTTCAAGTCCTAAAAGATGATGCTGTGAAAGTGCTGCACTCAATATGCCAACAAATTTGGAAAACTCAGCAGTGGCCACAGGATTGGAAAAGGTCAGTTTTCATTCCAATCCCAAAGAAAGGCAATGCCAAAGAATGTTCAACCAATTGCACAATGGCACTCATCTCACACATTAGCAAAGTAATACTCAAAATTCTCCAAGCCAGGCTTCAACAATACGTGAACCATGAACTTCCAGATGTTCAAGCTGGTTTTAGAAAAGGCAGAGGAACCAGAGATCAAATTGCCGCTGGATTATCAAAAAGGCAAGAGAGTTCCAGAAAAATATCTATTTCTGCTTTATTGACTATGCCAAAGCCTTTGCCTGGGTGGATCACCACAAACTGTGGAAAATTCTTCAAGAGATGGGAATACCAGACCACCTGACCTGCCTCTTGTGAAATCTGTAAGCAGGTCAGGAAGCAGCAGTTAGAACTGGACATGGAACAACAGACTGGTTCCAAATAAGAAAAGGAATATATCAGGGCTGTATATTGCTTATTTAACTTATATGCAGAGTAGTACATCATGAGAAACACTGGGCTGGATGAAGCACAAGCTGGAATCAAGATTGCCAGGGGAAATATCAACCTCAGATACGCAGATGACACCACCCTTATGGCAGAAAGTGAAGAAGAACTAAAGAGCCTCTTGATGAAAATGAAAGAGGAGAAGGAAAAAGTTGGCTTAAGACTCAACATTCAGAAAACTAAAATCGTGGCATCTGGTCCCATTACTTCATGGCAAATAGATGTGGAAACAGTGAGAGACTTTATTTTCTTGGGCTCCAAAATCACTGCAGATGGTGACTGCAGCCATGAAATTAAAGACACTTATTTCTTGAGAGAAAAGTTATGACCAACCTAGATGCCATATTAAAAAGCAGAGACATTACTTTGCCGTAAAAAGTCCGTCTAGTCAAGGTTATGGTTGGTTTTTCTAGTAGTCATGTATGGATGTGAGAGTTGGACTATATAGAAAGCTGAGCACTGAAGAACTGACGATTTTGAACTGTGGCATTGGAGAAGACTCTTGAGAGCCCCTTGGACTACAAGGAGATCCAACCAGTCCATCCTAAAGGAAATCACTCCTGAATATTCATTGGAAGGACTGATGTTGAACCTGAAACTCCAATACTTTGGCCACCTGATGCGAAGAACTGAATCATTTGAAAAGACCCTTATGCTGGGAAAGACTGAAGTGGGAGGAGAAGGAGATGACAGAGGGTGAGATGGTTGGATGGCTATCACCAATTTAATGGACATGAGTTTGAGTAAACTCTGGGAGTTGGTGATGGACAGGGAGGCCTGGTGTGCTGCAGTCCACAGGGTCTGCACTGAATTGTTGGGGGCTGACAGAGTGGAAGATGGGGAAGATACCTAATGGCACCCGATTTCCTTCAGGGGTGACAAAAATGTTCTAAAAGTGATTGTGGTGATGGTTGCATAATTCTGTGAAAATACCAAAGACCAATGAGTCACACACTTTAAAATGGTGTGTTGACTTGTAAAGTTTGTGGATTACATTTCAGTAAACTTCTAACAAAAAATTAACAAACACTAATCATCAAAAGACATTAGGTAATTATCACCACACCAAGTAAATACCCATATTTACTGATACCAAATTTTTCTTTTAAATATCTTTTAAATATCTCCCAAATATAGTAAAACCTCTACCAAATTGAGGGAAGACGTTAAAAGACACCACTCGAAACAGCAGAAGCTCTCTTAATCAGCCTTTATCTAGCTGACTGAACTATCTCACAGTTCCCAGTCCTCTAGCAACCAGACTGACTGATCTCCATGACAACTACAGACATGAGTCACCAGTGCATTCTGGTCACCTGGTAGGGGAGCTGAACTTTTATCACACATCAGTTGGGTCTGTTCCCAAACCTATTCGTGCAACTCTACTGATATGATTACAAAAATAGTTCAATTAAATGATGTATTAACTGATGAAATGTATATATGCATTCATATTTCCCTGCCAAACTACATGCAAACAGCAAATGAAGAATGACCCTGTGAAACAGAAGAAAATTTCAGAAAAAAATGTTTCTTTCCTTGAGGAGAAACTGGACCTACATCCAATCTTTAATACAGCATATAAGCCCTTGCACCAGACTTCCCTGGTGGTCCAGTGGTTAAGACTGCACGCTCCCAATCCAAAGGACCAGGGTTTGATCCCTGGTCAGGGAAGTAGATCCCACATGCCAAAACTAAGAGCCCAAATGCTGCAACTAAAGATTCCACAGGTTGCAATGAAGACCCCACACTTTGCAACTAAGAGCCAGCAGAGTCAAATTAAAGAAAAACAAAATCATTGATCTAACATTAAAAAAGAGAACTGGCATCACTTGTTCCCCTCCAATTCCTACACCTTCCCCTCACACACACCATGCTGGCATCCTGCTGTTCTGCTAGTTTCAAAAACAGCTTGCTCTCTGACACTTCACAACGATGTCCTTTTGCCTGGAAAGTTCCACTTCATGTCTAAACCCTTTCCATCAGCCTGGCTGACTCCTTAAAGCCGAGTTTGTCATTTACCCAAAGATGCACGTACTCCTAAGAGCAGCACATAAAGGATGCTCAATGGTAAATCACCTCTATCATGTACATATAGGAAGAGATGTCTAGAAGAATATTCTAAACAGTCATTATAACTAGATAGTAGAGTATGAAGTTATTTTTACATTCTTCTCTGTATCTGTCTGTGATATAAAATACAATAAGCAATTTCTACAAATGAATAAAGGTACTTTGAAAAGGAAATAAAAGTCGAGCCCATTCCCACTTTGATCCTATCAAAATAAAAAAAAATTGTTTCATCTTAAAAACATTTAAAATTCAAGCTATTCATTAAAGCAAATTGATCTGGCCCCTGGATAAGGCAAATTATTAAGAAAACTTTCTACTTTATTATCTAAGTGCTTAAATTACTTGAAAGGTAAATTTTCTGTTCCTTCAGGAATAACATGTTTAATCTCAGATAATTTGGTTACTCTGAAATCCTTTGCGAGACAGAGTACAATTGTCACTGGTCTTCAAATACAGTAAGAACTGTACAACGGAACACTACTTATTATAAATTTTGTGTCCTATGGTCAATCAATGTTGCCAGTATTTAAGACATCTATGACTGTACCACAGAAAGGCCATTTTGGTAATAAATATTATCTGAGACAAACAGAGAAGAGAAGAGAGAGAAAGGACAGAGGAGACAGGGGAGAGAGTCAGAGGAGTTGCCATAATGGCTCCAGTCTGCATAGGAAGATACATGAAATCTAACTGGAGATTTAACTATTTATCACATCATCGATATCTCACTACCAGTCTCTGTTAGTATTGACACTCAGAAGTAACAACTCATGGGTAGACACAATTTACCCTAAGGACACACAAACAAATTTTCAGGCCATATAAGTTAATGTCAATCAAACAGCCATATAAAATCAGGCATGTTTGAGGTCTTTAATCCAAAAAGAGGAAGCAGAATGTGTGTACTTCTCATTCCTTTCAGCCTGCTGACCAAGGAGAAAATGCTGTTGTCACCAACAATTAAATAACATTTACCCTCCCAACCCTTTTAAAGAACACATATCATTTTTTAACTTGCCACACAATCCTATTTATACACACCTAAATCAAGGTTTTACATCAGACAAAGCCTTCCAATAAAAGGGTAGGTTGATAGTAATTCCTTTGTATTTCCGCTAGATATTCTTAGATCTACTTAGTTTGATATCAAATACTAATTTTACAACCATATAAAACAGGCTTACTATGCAGCTACAGTTTACACAAATATTTCCGTAAAAATATTACTTACTTCTTTCATGCTAATTTTTCAGTTACTTTTGAAATTAATTCAGAGCTATCAAATGTCATTTTAAAAAAGGACTACTCATCAAATGATCACTGTGAGTCTACATGAGCCAGATGTAAAATCAAAGTACAGGGGCTAATTCAGCTAAAGACAAAATGGGGAAATTCCCTGGCAGTCCAGTGTTTAAGACTCTGCACTTGCACTGCTTGAGGACCTCGGTTCAATCCCTGGACAGAGAACTAAGATCCCACAAGTCTCACAGCCAAAAAAAAATTTTTTTTTTAAACAAAAATGGGTTTTTTTGTCTTGTTTTATTTTGTATTGTACTCTGTTAAAGCAGTCAGCACCCACATACTACCTTTGGCAGTTAATTTTACGCTGCTCAGGGAACATGAAAAATTTTCACATAGTCCACTTTCTGTCAAAATCTGTATATAACACGAATGGAGTAAGTCCAAATACTACTTGTTCTTTGGTTCATTTCCAAAAGCTCTGGGTTTCCCCACAAAGCAGACTAATTCCAGGTGTGATTTCCCAGGAGGTTCAAATATGCAGCAAAATTCTTGAGTCGTTCTGAGTAATTCAGAATCAGACTAATTCACAAATTGCTCCAGTATAGACTGTGTTCACCTAACAGTGGGGCTGGGAGTTTACAGACAGAGTCTGTTCCTTCTTTGTCTGGTTTCCATCCAGCAAGAACGTATTCCCTTACTGCATAATGCCAGGACCAAAAGAGTCACAGGCGAGAAATGTATCAAGGACAAGGACAATTTCACGGGCACAAAATTGTCAGCGTTCTGCAGATGCAGACAATCAAGGATTGTATTCAGACAAACCTGAAAGAGCTAAGAGAGGTGGTTGTACAACACGCTGGCTCTACAGCCCTGGGCAAGTCCCTCAACCTCACCATACCTCAGCTTTCATTAGTAATAGAACCCACTTCATAACCTGGTTGTGAGAATTAAATTAAGGTATCTAACAGTACTCAGCACAGAGGAAGAGCTAAAGTGTTTTTTAAAGATGTGGGAATGAAAGACAGTAAGTACTTATATATGGTACTTAATTTGAACTTCATAAATATGAACTTTATTTCTAAGATAGGAATATAAATCTTTTCCATACTTCCCTTCAGGGAAGCTTACATTTTCTGCTATGCTATGATTTTTACAAACTAGCTCTATCAAGATTAAAGGATCGAAAGAAATTATCTAATTTCATATAATGCTTTAACCAATTTCACATAAAATACAGCAAATCCATCAAGGAGAACAGAACAGGTTACTGTTCTGTTCTGGTTACTCATTCAACCTTCTTGCCTGCTAAAGGGAAAGGGCCTCTGAGTGCTACATAATAAACTATAGTTAATAGAAGACAGAATGGAATGAAATTTAGAAAGCTAAAAACAAGGAAAAAGTCTCAATTAAGATACCTGGAAATTCCAATCTTTTATGTTTTAGTATTTTTAAGTGCTTAGCCTTTTCTTCAAATGTAAGAGCATCACCCACAAGAGTATTTAAGTAATGGCAGAAGGAAAAACCTGTAAACTAGGAGTGAAAGTTTTCCTAAACTGTGAATTGGAACCACTTTCCTTGACAGGAAAATTCTAACTACAGGTCAGTCATGTGATAGTTTATAAATGACCACTCCCAGAGAGGAGGCCAAGGCAGGTAACACACTATGTACATTACAGGTCCTCCCCAAAACCAAAGTGACAGAATACAGATTAGTGGTTATTGGGGGGTTGGGGATGGGGGGAAGACAACAAAGAGGAGTGGGGGGACCCTAGGGGGTGATGAGACTTGATGGTAGTGATGGTATTTGTCAAAACGTAAAGAATTTCAACTAAAAAGTTTAAATTCTTCTGTATATAAATTATATCTTCAAAAAAATAGAAACAACAGTGTAAGAAAAAGTTAAATTGCTTATTAAAGTAAAAAATTTTGGCTTCATCCACATCCTCGCTTTCTACCAACCCAGCTCAGGGCTCTGGTTTGATCTCTCCCGAACCTCAACTCCATTTCTCAGAAACAAGTCCCTCTGCTCTCCAGACCCAGCCCAACTCTAACTGGTTAAGTTTGGGGCCCTTTTACTTTCAAAAATTACCAGGGAATCCAAGGAGCTTTTGTGTGTATGAGCTATAATCAAATATTTACTGTATCACAAATTAAAACTGAAAGTTTTTTTATTGAATTGTTGAAATTAAATTGTTCAAAAATAATATTGCTGTAGAGCAGAAATTAACACAACATTGTAAAACTACACTCCAATAAAATTTTTTTAATAAAATGATTAAAGAAAAATAATGCTATTAAGTATGTTAATACATGTAACATTTTTATAGAAAGAAATGCTAAAAATTTTCCCAAAAAAATAGACTTCCTGAGTGGTTCAGTTGTTCTGAGTGTTCAGTGGTTCTGAGCTTTCAATGCAGGAGACTCAGATTTGGTCCCTGGTAGGGGAACTAAGATCCCACATGCCACTCAGGGTGGCAAAAAAAAAAAGTCAATAAAATAGTGAAAGGGGTGGTACTGTTTCATATTTTTGCAAAACTCCTGAAGGTGATGCTTAATAAAATCCAGCTACATCTGCTCTTCTGCAGCCACTCCGATAGGACAGTTAGGGTCGTGCAGCCATGAAGCCTCTGAAAGCACCATCGTACACTCATGTCAGAATAAGAGTAAAAGGACAAATAACGTCTCAGTAATACTCTGAAGATAATCTGATCACAAAAGGGTGTCAGAACCCCACCCCACCCCAGAGCCTTGGAGAACCCCACTGTCCTTGGAGAACTACCGCTCTAGCCCGGCCACCTCTAGCTGCAACCACTTCTGGTGTTGGCAGGCATCCACTCTCCCTTGGATCTCTCCCTCTCCACCTCTTCCCACCCCCTCTCTCTTTCCCCTTCTCTCTCCCCCAACTTCTTTCTCACTCTCTCTTCCCCTTTACTACCACTGCATGCATGCATGCATGCTCAGTCACTCAGTCATGTCTGACTCTTTGTGACCGCCATGGACTGCAACCCACCAGGCTCCGCTGTCCATAGGATTATCCCAGCAAGAATACTAGAATGGGCTGCCATTTCTTCCTTCAGGGGGATCTTTACCACTGAGGCACAAGGGAAGCCCTTACTACCACTGTGTGTGTTAGTTGCTCAGTTGTGTCCAACTCTTTGCAACCCCATGGATTGGGGTCTGCCAGGCTTCTCGGTCCATAGGATTTTCCAGGCAAGAATATTGCAGTGGGTTGCCATTCTCTTCTCCAGGGGATCTTCCCGACCCAGGGGATCGAACTTGGATCTCCCACATTGCACTTAAGACTCTTCACCATCTGAGCCACTGGGAAGACTACCATTACCAGCACCAAATGGACAATCTTCCCCAACCTAGAAAACGAAACTTCCTACTTAAACTATCTCCTTCTTCACTAAAGTTTTTTTTTTTAAGTTCCCACTCCTCCTACTGCCTCTCCTTTTTATTATTTTAATTACCAAAGTAATACAAAGAGACTTTGTCACTTCAAAAAAAATCTAAGTAATAAAGATATATCACCATCCAAACCCCAATATCTTCCCTAGAGGTAAAAACCACTGTTACTGTAAAACATGGTCCAAACTCACTTTGTAAACTATCAGACCAAACTTCTCATTTTCTCATGATTTTCCCTCTTCAAATAGTTAGACCAAAAAAAAAAAAGTTCTGAAAAAGAATTCTGATTAGATTTCAATTCTTTTGATGATAAGTTATGGATCAAAGGACATAGCTATCAGGTAGGAGATGACAGAGTGACATTCCTACACAAACAAGTGCGAAACAAAATGTTACAACTATGTTAATTTTATGGCAACAAAACATAATGAGACTTATGACTATGCCTTGTATGTACAGTCCGCACATTTCATTACCTAAATGCAGATCAATGCTGATTATATTTGTATCAATTTGATATCAATAACAGTGCCTTCAGAGTTTATAAAACATTTTCACCTATATAATCTCTTTGAAATTTCACAACCCATGAGATTAACAGAAACTATCTTTAACATTTAATAAGAAAGCCAAAATTATGAGAGAAAAAGAATTAGTTGCTCAAAATTACATAGCTAGAAAGATGCAAATCAGAAACCACAGACAGAACTTTTACTTTTTTACTCAAATCATATCCCACTCCTTTATAACACATTGAATAATACATCAAAAACTGTCACAATAAGGCTTCCCTGTTCAGCAGTTAAGAATCCGCCTGCCAATGCAGAGGACACAGATTGGATTCCTTGTCCAGGAAGATTCCACATGCTGCAGGGCAACTAAGCCCAAGCACCACAGCTACTGAGCCCGAGAGTCCATGCTCCACAATCATAGAAGTCACCGCAATGAAATGCCCGCGACTACAACCAGGGAGTAGCCCCTGCTCACCGGACCTAGAGAAAGCCCTAGCACACAGCAGTGAAGACTCAGCACAGCCAAAAATAAAATAAACAAAATAATTTTTTTAAAAAAAGCTGTCAGAAAACAAAAATACTAAGTTCTTGCATATTTTTTCTGCTAACCTGGAAGAAACTATGTCTACTTCTAAAGTTTAATAGAAAATATAAGACAAGTTGAATAACTTCTGAATGCAAAAAATAAATTATTTTTGCTTGTTATACAATATAATCCCCTGGGAAGCTTGCATCTTACTTAAAATAACAATAAAAATTTAATAAAATTTACATCAACCTGTAGATGCATTATAAAATTAGAAAAATGACATCTTAAATTCTTAATTAGGTAACATAAGACCTAAAACTCCACATGTAATGATGTAACAGCTCCAGACAGAAAATACCTCCACATATACATAAATCATTGATGCTGCCCTCATACTTCAGTGTTACTACGGAAATTTCTGCAAGGGACATATGGAGCCACATGGAAATCCCTTAAATTTCACAAACTGAATTTTAAATTATTTACAAAATAATAAACATACTTTTATACAAAGACAAAGCATTTAATTCATCAGTAATGTTACTGAATGACTTCCTAAGTCCCTATTTTTTCCCACTCCAAAGCGACTCCACAGGAGTCCGACACATTTTAATGATTTATATGACACACTAGATCAGATTATGTAAAAAACTTACCCTATTTCTTGTTAAGGGCTCTGAATCTTAACTCCATTTCACAAACAACACAGGAAAAATTTTAAATTATGATAAAGCTTATCTTTATAACATACCTTGACATTTTAAATATATGGACATGATTAACTGATTTTTCTTTACATTTTACTCTTCCTAAATATAATAAATATATACCTGTTCTCAACACATCCTTATCAGAAGACCAAAACCCACAGTGAGATATTTCAGTAACTCAAGGTAGTGTAAACAGAAGTGTAAAGCTGGGTTATTACTAAGAAATATTTTAACATTTCTCTTACCTCAGTTTCTGTACAATGTGAATATTCCACTTTACCTGTAATAAAAATACAAAAAGTTACTTTTCAGAGGATTTGGGGTATTTTTTTAAATCACTGACAAAAAAAAAAAAAATCTGAGTTATTCTGACTACAGCTTCATTATGTCTGTGAAAATCTGTGCCACAAAAAGGTTCTAGTGTGACCAATTATTCTAGAAGTTCCTGCTCAGAGATTTAAGTTTAAAAAAGTTTCATAAGAGAATAATCAAGAAAAAGATGGAAAGAACATGCTTAATTGTAATAAAATATAAAACATATTACACATATATAAAGAAAGCAAAACAAAATACTTTTTCTTGCTTTCTTTACTTTAAAGGCATTTAAGAGCTACCATTTAAAACACTTTTAAGAAAAGTCTTTAAAAGACTCTCGGTGTCTTCCCTAAATACATTTCCAGCTTAAAGGTACAGTGATCATTTCAATTAAGGCAGAAATGTTTTAAATTCTTATTTAACATATAACAGTAGTTTTTGTATAATATATAGACACAACACTATAATTAATTTAGCAATTCTCCCAACAGAAGATCAACTAAAGAATAACCAGACTGAATAATATTTTGCCGTACAAACATCAATATTTTCTCATCACTGAGACATAATACCAGAGAGCATGTATACTTATATATTTCTGTTAACTTGGGTGGTTAAAACATAGTTATTTTAAAGGAGAACCATTTATGAAAATGTTTTAACAAAAAGAGTAAATAGCATACATTTACATTGGATAGTAAAAAACTTAATTTTCCCAGTATACACGTCTTAAATCTCATCATCCTAAGTTCAAATACACATTTATCTCAACTTCTTTCCCTCCCCTCCTTACTCACTCCTCCTCTCCAGCCCAGGACCCCTACATCTACCCTACAGGGAATGTTCATCAGTCTGATTTATATAGCTTAGAGTCTACAATGATACTGCTGGCTCTGCAGGCTCACCAGTGAGTAAGACCAGCTGACGGCCTCACAGAGCTAACACTCCAATGTCTGTTCCCGCTCCACCACCAAACCCCCCCAACCTATTCTGTGGCACCAGAGGAACCAAATGTAACAGCCTGTTCTGAAATGAAAGGTCTAATAATATGCTTTGCTAACTATCAAGAGTGTTATTTTTTTCTTTCTACTTAGCAACCTTAATTAACTAAACTTTATATTATTTCATAGAACAAGTATCATTAAACGACAAGTATTTTCCACTGAAAATAATTACTTCAGTTTCAGCATATTTTCAACAAAAGTCAAAAATTATCTTTGTCTACTTCACGTAATTTGGCAACACTCAAAGTCTGCGTAGCACAGAGGCTTCCCTTCTGTGCAGATTCTAGCTGAAGGGTAGTGGCTGTTCAGCATGCTGCCTCCAGGCGAGTTCCGAGGGGGACCGCAAGTAGGAGCCCAGGACCACTCAATGATATTTCCACTGGCACAGAAGGGACGGGCCCTGCGGAGGCCACACTTCTGACACTCCTGTGCTGGGATGAGATGACCAGAGTTGTGGTTCTTTTTATGTACAGTGTGGATTTGGGTTACAAAAATTCCCCTTGTGACATTAATCCAGACAGTAACTGTCTAAATTTCATGAGACCTCACGGCACTATACCACTTTCTTCACGAACAAGGAGAACATGGAGGGGAATCAAAATTGACAGCAAATCATAAAACGAAGTCAACTGGCAAGTGTTAATCCCAAATGTTCTCATGCTTCCTATCAACATAGTCTCCTAAGAGTCTCCTCCCCACGGTGGCCTCTGCTCAAGGCCGAGACTCTCCCAGCCAAGAGGCACCTCCTTTAGATATGGCCTAAACTGCCATCCAGATCATCTGCCCCAGTGAGTTACCTGTCCTCTATTGGGACTGAGAATATCTGATTTACACTATGAAAACTACCTCGGCAAACATCTCACTATTTAAATTTTACTATATATATACACTTTTATGAGTATTTTATGAGTAACATACTAAGTTCTTCAAATGCAAATAGAATCAAAACGATTCTTAATTGTGAAAGGAGGTCAGAGTTAGGGAGCAACTATCATTATAAAATTTTTAAACAGATTTTCATCATTTCCCACCAATATAACTTAATTTTATATACCTCAGACAACAGAATGAACCAACTGTTTCATCGAAACTATGTCTTAACAGTTCTCAAATGAAATTGGTTCCAACAGTTCAGGGCAAAAAGTTGTATTTACATTCTTTTTTACTATTAATGTAAATAAGCTCCCCAATACTCTCCCAAGGATTTAAAGAGGCTAAAGTATGAATAAGTGACTATCAAGTTAGAAAGTGATAAAGTGAAAGAAAGCTAAGTTCAAGAATATTACATGACTTTTCAATTTAAAGCTAGTATACATGGTGGTCAAACACTAATTAACTTTCTCTAACATTCTGCTAAACTCTTCTCAGACCCTTACAATCTATACTAAAACCCTAGTGCAAGACCTAAGGCAACTAAGATCTAATTACAATATGAAAAACAACACCAGATTTTTTTCAAACTCAAGAATCACTTTATGGACTCCAAATATATATATTTACTTAAGACTGTTTTAGTAGTTCTTTATCAACCTGGAATCAAAGTATCTTGAAACATTCATCTTTTTATAAAGGGAAGAAATGACTCAGTTAAAATATATGTGCAATATATGTGTTGACAAAATACCCTTACATAAATTTCCTCATTTGATTCTCCTAACAATTTTGTAAGAAGGGCTGGATATTATTTCCCCTTTACAGACAAAGAAATAGAGTCAGAGGGGTGATATGGATTGCCTGAGGTTAGAACTAAGTGATAGTCTCTAGACCAAGAATCAAACCACATCTTCTACAGGCAACTCTTTATGTTCTTACCACAATACCATGTGACATTAAACAGTTGATTTGCAACCTTTCGGAAGAGCTAAGGAACTTGATAGGAATCAACATGACGCCATAAGAAAAATATTTTTTCTGGACCAACTTAGTTTCCAGCAAGAATTAAGTCATCATCTTCCCACCCCTTCCTGTCCATCCCACCCTCCCCACCCCATAAGCACCCAGGCAGTAAGCCTGAGAGCCTCCCAAGATTCCTTCCTTCTTCCCACTGACACGTCAAAAACTAAACAGCCATGTGCCATTCTATTTCTTAAATCACCCTCAGACTCTTTCTCCCTATTCCATTACCTTTGGTCTGAACAGCCATAACACTCCTAACCGGTTTGGTAACTTAGAGGCTGCTGCTGTTGCTGCTAAGTCACTTCAGTAGTATCCGATTCTGTGCAACCCCACAGATGGCAGCCCACCAGGCTCCCCCATCCCTGGGATTCTCAAGGCAAGAACACTGGAGAGGGTTGCCATTTCCTTCTCCAATGCATGAAAGCGAAAAGTGAAAGTGAAGTCGCTCAGTCGTGTCCGACCCTTAGCGACCCCATGGACTGCAGCCCACCAGGCTCCCCATCCATGGGATTTTCCAGGCAAGAGCACTGGAGTCGGGTGCCATTGCCTTCTCCAACTTAGAGGCTACTAAGACCTAATGATAGTATGAAATGCCCAGTGGTGTCTCTGCCCTCAGCTTACTCAGTTCAATCCATCTTCTACAAAGCTTATCTTCCCAGAGGAGTCTGCTTACATCATTTTCCTGCTTAAAATGCTTCTATAGCTATCCACCACCTATACAGACTATAAATACAAACTCAGTCGCGAGACACAAAAAGGCCTTCATCACCTGAGCCCTCCCACATACCTTTCTAGCTGATCTCCTCGTCCACCCTTCCCACACACATCCGACGCTCCAGGCACAGTGGACGCCCACTGCAGAGAGGACAGACAGGTTCAGTCTCATGTGCCAACTCCAAACAATTGGCAGTGACTGCCTGAAGCACCCTGCTGAGAACTGGAGATACTTATAAATTTAGCAGCAAAAATGTGATGAATGATTACGCAGCGCCTGCTTTTGGTATGGGGATGTGGGTGTCACACACGTGCCATACCACAATTCGTGTACTACTGCTCTCTGACAGTTCTCCCACGTTTCTAAGTCTCTGTGCTGACTGCTGCTTCTGCTGAGCATGCTCTTCTCCTGTGATCCCACTGCTCATCCTTCCAGACCCCATCAACAGAGCTCCCCTGTGATACCTCCCTGATGTCACACCAGCAGAGTCAGTCCCTCTCTCCCTGGACTCACACAGCTTTCTGTATGTCTCTACTATTTGGAATCATTGGACTGTAAGTGTTCATTTATGCTCCTGTGACCTTCTTGAAAGTTTGAGTGTACTTCCTTTCCCTCTGTATCTTCAACATTTAGTCCAGTACACTTAGAAGACACCCAAGTACTGGTGAAACGAATACATGAAGACATTAATGGAGATTCCTCTAACATGCTGTTTCACTAAAATCCAGGAAGATATGGCAAAGCCAGGACCAGACAACCTATGGGGACTGTCACTGGCATTCTACCACTACTCATCATATATTTCCATATATATCTATATCTCTCACAAATATAAACTACTAAGGGAGTATACTAGATAGGAATTTGGCTTCCAATTAGATTAGTCAGCGGAGAAAATGGGAAATACAAGGGGAAAAAACTGACTCAATTTCTTTAAAAAGTGCTCTAGCACAAGTAGTATAAAAAGATCTAAGAGTCAGTTTTCAGAAGCTAAATATGGACCACTAAATCTTATTATTATTAGGGATACAGCCTTTCCATATACTTGACACTAGTCAAATACTTATTATATTTACACTAATGCCACTGCAAGGGGCCTCGGTCTGATCCCTAATCAGAGAACTATACGGTTTCCCTGATAGCTCAATTGGTAAAGAATCCACCTACAATGCAGGAGTCCCGGGTTTAATTCCAGGGTCGGGAAGATCCGCTGGCAAAGGGATAGGCTACCCATTCCCATATTCTTGGGCTTCACATGTGGCTCAGCTGGTAAAGAATCTGCCCACAACATGGGAAACCTGGGTTCGATCCCTGGATTGGGAAGATCCCCTGGAGAAGGGAAAGGCTACCCACTCCAGTATTCTGGCCTGGAGAATTTCGTGGACTACATAGTCCATAGGGTCGCAAAGAGTTGGACAAGAGTGAGCAACTTTCACTCACTTTATTTTTTTAATTAATTTTAATTGGAGGCTAATTAACTTACAATATTGTGGTGGTTTTTGCCATACATTGACATGAATCAGCCATGGGTGTACATGTGTTCCCCATCCTGACCCACCCTCCCCATCCCATCCCTCAGGGTTATCCCAGTGCACCAGCCCCAAGCATCCTGTCTCGTGCATCAAACCTGGACTGGCGATCTATTTCATACATGGTAATATACATGTTTCATTGCTATTCTCTCAAATCATCCCACCCTCACCTTCTCCCACAGAGTCCAAAAGTTTGTTCTTTACATCTGTGTCTCTGTTGCTGTCTCACATATAGGGTCATCACTACCATCTTTTTAAATTCCATATATATGCATTCATATACTGTATTGGTGTTTTTCTGACTTACTTCGCTCTGTGTAATAGGCTCCAGTTTCATCCACCTCATTAGAACTGATTCAAATGTATTCTTTTAAACAGCTGAGTAATATTCCATCGTGTATATATACCACAACTTTCTCATCCATTCGTCTGCCAATGGACATCTAGGTTGCTTCCATGTCCTGACTATTGTAAACAGTGCTGTGATGAACACTGGGGTACACGTCTCTTTCAATTCTGGTTTCCTTGGAGTGTATGCCCAGCAGTGGGATTGCTGGGTCATATGGCACTTCTATTTCCAGTTTTTTAAGGAATCTCCACACTGTTCTCCATAATGGCTATACTAGTTTGCATTTCCACCAACAGTGTAAGAGGGTTCCTTTTCCTCCGCACCCTCTCCAGCATTTATTGTTTGTAGACTTTTTGATGGCAGCCATTCTGACCGGTGTGAGATAGTACCTCATTTTGCTTTTGATTTGCATTTCTCTGATAATGGTTGATATTGAGCATCTTTTCATGTGTTTGTTAGCCATCTGTATGTCTTTTTTGGAGAAACGTCTGTTTAGTTCTTTGGCCCATTTTTTGATTGGTCGCTTATTTTTCTGGAATTGAGCTGCAAGAGTTGCTTGCATATTTTTGAGATCAATTCTGTCAGTTGCTTCATTTGCTATTATTTTCTCCCATTCTGAAGGCTGTCTTTTCACCTTGCTTATAGTTTCCTTCGTTGTGCAAAAGCTTTTAAGTTTAATTAGGTCCCATTTGTTTATTTTTGCTTTTATTTCCATTACTCTGGGAGGTGGGTCACAGAGGATCCTGCTATGATTTACGTCAGAAAGTGTTTTGCCTATGTTTTCCTCTAGGAGGTTTATAGTTTCTGGTCTTACGTTTAGATCTTTAATCCATTTTGAGTTTATTTTTGTGTATGGTGTTAGAAAGTGTTCTAGTTTCATTCTTTTACAAGTGGTTGACCAGTTTTCCCAGCACCACTTGTTAAAGAGATTGTCTTTTCTCCATTGTATATTCTTGCCTCCTTTGTCAAAGAAAAGGTGTCCATAGGTGCGTGGATTTATCTCTGGGCTTTCTATTTTGTTCCATTGATCTATGTTTCTGTCTTTGTGCCAGTACCATACCGCCCTGATGACTGTGGCTTTGTAGTAGAGCCTGAAGTCAGGCAGGTTGATTCCTCCAGTTCCATTCTTCTTTCTCAAGACTGCTTTGGCTATTTGAGGTTTTTATTTCCATACAAATTGTGAAATTACTTGTTCTAGTTCTCTGAAAAATACCATTGATAGCTTGATAGGGATTGCACTGAATCTATAGATTGCTTTCACTTCAGAGAACTACAATCCCGCAGGCCGAATGGTGAGGCCAAATAAAGAAAATTACTGATTTTAAAAATCAGTATTTATATTAAATGTAGATAAAATACACAATCCAACTTAAATTACGTATGATTACATCAGATAAAAAATAAATTCAAACTATATCCTCCTTGTAAAAGACACCTTAAATGTAAGAACATTAAAAACTGATAGTGAAATTACGGAAAAGGAACATACTGAGTAAATTTTAGCCAAAGAAAGCCAATGTAACTGTACACACGTTAACTATAAACACACAGGCAAACAGATCAATCTACCAAGAAGTTATCACAACTCTAAATTTTATGCACCTAAAAATACAGTCTCAATAGAAATAAAAATTGACATAATAATCCATGGATCAAAGTAGAAATTACAATGAAAATTGGAAAAATACTTGAACTTAATAAAATGTGACGATATACCAAAACTTCTAGGAGAGTGATGTCAGAAACAGTGAAAAACTTCTATTCATCAAAACACAACACTAACAAGGTGAAATGGAAAGTCACAGAGCTGGAGAAGGTACACATAGCTGCAAATGGCTCAAATCCAGAGTATACAAAAATCAGAACATGTGAAAATAAGAAGAGACAAAAAACGTAACATAAGTAGATTAGCAGTTACCAGAGGCTTAGAAAGGGAAGAATGGGCAATTATTGTTTAATGGTTACAGCTTCAGTTTGGGTGATGAAAAATTTTGGAAACATATGGTGGTGATGGTTGTAAAACACTGTGAATATAATTAATCCCAGTAAGTTAGTTACAACCGTAACTTTTATATATATATGAAAAAAAACCTGGGACTTCCCTGGCAGTCCAGTGGTTAAGACTCTGGCTTCCAGAGGAACAGTGAGTGCAGGCTCAACTTCTGATTGGGGAACTAAGTTTCACATGCAGAGAGGTGAGTGAGACCAAATATTAAAAAATAATAATAATAGAGAAACGGTCAAAAGACCTGAACAGGAACTTCACAGAAGTTCCTTTTCATCCTTATGAAAAATAAACATAAAAAGGCACTCAACCTGACTAGCCATCAGATAAATGAAACTTAAAACCATTCAGTTCACTTCAGTCGCTCAGTCGTGTCCGACTCTTTGCGACCCCATGAATTGCAGCACACCAGGCCTCCCTGTCTATCACCAACTCCCGGAGTTCACTCAAACTCATGTCCATCAAGTCAGTGATGCCATCCAGCCATCTCATCCTCTATCGTCCCCTTCTCCTCCTGCCCCTAATCCCTTCCAGCATCAGAGTCTTTTTCAATGAGTCAACTCTTCGCATGAGGTGGCCAAAGTACTTTAAAAAATATGTACAACCCAAATAGCTACACTTCTTATTTGTTAACCACATTTCCAAGTATTAGGGTGGATGCAGAGCAACAGAGACACTGCAAGTAAGAAAGGTAAACACAAACCAGCACTTTGTAAAACTGCTTGGGCACATCTACTAAAACTCAAGAGATACATGCAACAACCCAGCAAGTCTACTAGATACACACCTAACAGAAGTACACACGGATATTCAGAAGAGTTCACAGCAATCCTATTTGAAATAGCCAAAAACTCCAAACAATTCATACGTCTATCAGCAACAGAACGGGTAAATCAACTTTGGTATTTTCATACAACTGAATAGTGTATAGCAATAAAAACAATATAAAGCAACATGCAACAACAAATAATTCTATCTAACAAGATGTTGAACAAACGCAGCCAGCCAGCCACACACACACATCACAAAATGTAAGATTCCACACAAATAGAGTTCACAAGCAAGCAAGTCCAAGGTATGGTGATAAACTAAGACACTGATTAAATGTGGATGGCTACTGGTAATATTCTTTTGTTCTTAATCAGGTTAGTATTTATAAGACTGTGTCATTAATGATTTGTGCACTTTTCTGTATGTATACTGAATTTCCAAAAAAAAAAAAAAAAAGGAAAGAAGTTTTGAGGAGGAAATGTCAAATTAGATTTTTAGACAGGAGAGAAGTGGTCAAGGGTTTAATTATTTTCAAATAGACACAACACATACCAAAGAGTCTTTAAGAGATTCTGATTATCAGCCTATCATCACTAAAATAAAAAACGGCTTTGAACTGTTGAGCACCTAGGTGAAACGTGCCCAAATTGCATAAAAATCTGGTATAACATTTTCTTGATGTATTACTTTGTATGATGAGGACAGTGCAAGCAGCAAAACAGTATGTCTATTTAAAATGAATAGAATCCCAGTTAGATATTGCCCTGAGAACAGTGAAGTCTGGACCAGCTAAGTTGAATAAACTCAAAAGCCATGCAAAAAAAAAAAATCTTGTCTAGTCCTGACCGTATTATACTGCCACTCAAAAATAATTACATAGAAGTTAGAAGTAGGGAAAACATTATTACCTTTCCTAATAAACTTGAACTACTATTTATATATATCAGTATTTTTCTAATCTCTAAGTAATCAAGATCCCATGTAATGGTGTAAAGTATGTAGACAACACCAAAAACCATTTGCCCAATGATACTTTGTTTTCACCTCTTTTGTTTGGTTTAAGACATCAGGATGAGTACATTTTATCTGCATGTTGCACTTGAGAGCTGTAATGAAGACACACGTTCACAAAACAGGGAACTACCTTTCATCTGGTAGTTGTGTTACCAGTGACCATTCTGCATGGTTCTGCTGCTGCTTCAGGGACACCTCTAGCCCAGAGATGCAAGAAGAACTTGCAAGAGGGACGCCAATGTCCCCAAGATTTATCCCAAACCAGTTCTTGAGCATCCAAGTATCTCAGTTAATCCAGATGACCCCAGGCCACATTTCACTGACCTCCCATCAGCTCCAGTTCATCCAAGTTTGTACCCCAATATAGGCTCCTCTGGCTTCAGCTCCCAGGTATCGCTTGCTTATGATAAACAGCTTGGGCAGACTGTCTGAACCTTCCTACTCAACTTGGCTCTGTGGTGTTTAGTAAACAACCGCTGAACAGAGGAATGAATATATAGGCAGAGAGTGGTGCAAGCCAGTAAAGGCGAGGTACCAGACAGAGATACTTTTCAAATCTAATGAAATCTGAACAACAAAAGTAATGAAGCCTTTTACCACTTCATTCTTCTTCTGTATTAAAAATAAAACAACCTCAGTAGCAACAGGGACACCCACCCCTGAGCTCCCTGGAGATACATCTAATTCCATGGCTGGGGCAGAAAATATATAGGATAATCCCTGAAACACTGTGTAGTGCAGAAAGTAAGTGCTTAACGCAAGAGAGAGGGGCATAGAGGGACACAGGAGCCAACGTGAAGGAACCTCCAATGGCCACAGTTGGAACAATTTGAGCAACAAAAGAAATAACCTGGTAACAGGTAACAAAGTATAAAATATACAAGATTCCAGACTTAATAAATGATAGAATAAATAAGCAAACAGGGAGAAGAGTCAAATCTTCCTTATAAAAGAATTTCAAAAAATACTAAGTAGATATTCACCACTTCAGAAGGAGACCCCGGTGATTGCAGCTCAAAGGATAAAGTATAGAAGAGGCAAAAACAGTAAAAATGTTAGTGGAGAAGCCTGGCAAACAAGATTCACATTGCTAGAAGTGTTGTCTAGACACCACATGCCCAAGTCCGATGTGACAAGGGGAGCCCTGCCCCTTCCTAGTACTCTCTGCGCAAATGCAAAACATCAGTCCAGTCAAGAAAACATCAGGCAAACCTAAACAGAAGGATATTCTGCAAAACCCCCAGCCAACCCTCCTCAAAACTGTGAAGGTCATGAGAAACAAGGAAAGTCTGAGAAACAGCCACAGAGCAGAAGAGACTAGTGAGCCATAATGACTAAATGCACTCAGCTGTTCTGGGCGGGACTGTGGAACAGAAAAACGACACTAATGGAAAACTAGGGAAATCCAAATGAAGTCGGGAGTTTAGTTAACAGTAATATGCTGATGGTTAGTTTTCACAAATGTACCCAGAAATATAAGATATTAACAAGGAGGGAACAGGGTTAAGAGACACACAGGAACCCTCTGCACTATCTGTGCAACTTTTCTTCTAAAATTATCTCATTTTAAAAATTACTTTAAAAAAATCACATTTGGCAATTTGGCAACAGGGATGTCGTCCTCATAGTTTTAAACAAGTACTGTATCTGGGAGAGGGAAGTTTCCTTTTTTCTACTTAGCCAATAGGAAGCAAATGGGAAATACCATGGGACTCAATGACACTACTGTGAAGGTGGGATGGGAACTGCTGCCATTGTGCAGAAATCGAGTAGGAAAGTTATTTCGAGTTTACAGACAAGACAGGCAGAGTGCAACTCACTGTCTCTTATCAACCCACAGTCTTTGGTAGATCAATGACTTTTTTCCTTCTAAACTTAGTCAAAAACTCTTAGTAAAGCAAATAGCTTCCCCACAGAGTCCCAACTTACTTACGAACCAGTATCTATATATGACTAATACTTGCCCACCCTCTGCATGAGGCAGAAATACAGATACAAAACCACAAACCAATTATTTCAAGACCTTAATGTTAGTCGCTCAGTGGTGTCCGACTCTCTGCGACCCCATGGGCTGTAGCCTGGCAGGTTCCTCTGTCCATGTAATTGTCCAGGCAAGAATACTGGAGTGGGTTGCCATGCTCTTTCCCAGGGGATTTTCCTGACTTAAGGATCAAACCCAGGTCTCCTGCATTGAAGGCAGGTTCTTTACCTAAATCTGAGCCACAGCGGGCTCTCATTATTCCAAAATCTCTTCCAAAAGTGTCTATGGCCACTCTCACAAGACCCAAGTGGAAGGCTGTGAGTGTGTGTGTGGGCTCAGTTATGATAAACTCTGTGACTCTATGGAATGTAGCCTGCCAGGCTCCTCTGTCTATGGGATTTTCGTTGTTGGAAAATAAACTGGAGCCAATGATGACAGCAATCTTAACTGATTACAGCTAAATTATCTTAATCTTGCAAACAATCATCTCAACACATAGTTAAAACCCCTTCCAGGAAGGGGACTGTATGAGAAGCAGGTTTCAAGTTCCGCTATGTTAGCTTCATGGCAAATTGGTCACTCTATTTATGTTCTATTTTCTCCTCTATAATGACTAAACCTATTTATATTTACATCACCCATGGAAACCTGAACACTGCACGCACACAGAAAGGACTCAACGCATGTTTTTAAAATTGAATTAAGCCCACATATCTGGACATATTGTTCAAATATAGTAATTCTTATCTGTTGATATAAATGACAAGGTATTTCACCAACCCATAACACTGTCATTCACCCCTGACCTCTACCCTGGGCACATACATCTCAAGTATTCCTTTCATTTAACAATAAGGATGCGTACACTCAAGAAAAAATATGAAGAATAAAAAAAAAATTAATGTTTTAAAACATGTTTTCACTACTTTGACCTTTCACTACTTTTCACTACTTTGACAAAAATTAATGTTTTCACACATATTTTCACTACTCTCTTTAAATTCAAAAAGGATATTATTCAATACCCATCAAATGGTATGAACCCTGCCAGGAAGCCTCACTGATCACATCTCTTCTCAAATTCCAAACAAAGCCCCAATGGCCCCTACATCAAGGGATGTCTTTAATAATATGCATTCCACTGTTCTTCCTGGAAAAACTTATTACCAATCTTACCATTATTTTAAACCAAGATGTGCTCATAATTTTGAAAGTGTTCTTTATACATCTAAAGCTAAATATACATCAAAAATATTTTCATCAGATGGCTATTTAAGGTCCACAGGGCTGCTAAGATCATACAGCAGTTCTCAGCTCTAGAACTACTGTTAATAACTCCTGTGGATCACAGGAAAAACACATTCTACTCTAGCAGAGCCGGGAATACAAACTAAATCCTATCAATGACTACTCTCTAAAGAACAGGTATATTAAAACTGGTCTGAAGGTCAGTCAAGTGCACCGGTGATAAATAGAAGATTGTGTATCAGGAGCCTGAGTGAGTGTCTAACTTCTGAATTAATGATGTGAATGAAAACTTCATCAACATGTATATAAGAAACTTTTATACCAGGCAATAATGTCTTTTTATGACTACAAACACATAAACACTGGGGAAAATTAAAATTTTAAGTAAGCCACCTAAGATAAATCACATACCCTCTTGATTCTAACCAACAAATCACCCTCCTGTCATCACAGAAATACTTCATAAACATACTACCCATTTTAAGATCCTGATTCATGTTTTCTGCCTCTTAAAATATTCTCTAAAGAACTAATTTTTTCCTTCTTCTTTAATCTCCTTCAGCCCTATATCATGCTACTATCATGGACACATTAGTAAATGACTTAAAGTTACTTCTGAATGCTAAATAAAATTATCCATTCTTGTTTTCTTCTAATATCGGTTTCATTTCCATGCCTCCTACATTTTTCTATTTCTCTTACAATGCATTTCTAACTTTTTAATTCAACCCAAATGGGGATATTCTGTATGTGCTGATACTATTAAAAGAAAACAAGAACTAAAAATCAATTACTGCTACCACATTCAATTCCAAAACCAAGAATGAATGGGAAGTGCTATTTCTTTCTATGGAACTAAATGGAGTGACACTGCTGATAGTGGTAAGAACCAACTATTCAACAACGGCAGAGGGAACAGTGACCAGCAGAAAGAGTCCCCATAAATAACACCTGTCACCTCCCAGACCAGGGGTTCTCAACCAGGGACAGCTGGCCAAGCCTGGAGACTTCAGCTGGGAGAGGGGGCGGGTGATGACCAGCATCTGGGGGATAGACCCCAGGGATGATGCTCAACACCCTACACAGGCAAAGGAGAGTGCCCACAACAAAGAGCTATTCAGTCAAAAATGTCAGTGCATAGGCTGAGAATCCATAAACTCGACATGTGTCCCAATTCTGGGTAAAAAAATACAGAAGCACCATGGTGCTGTGAAAGGACCACAAGATCAGGGAAAGAGGGAACTAAATTTTACTGAGTAGTTGCTACCTATCAAGCCTTGCATTGGGCACTTTACACATACCATCTCACTTAAACCTCCATCCCATGGGAGAAAAGTGATCTATTCTCATTTTATAGATGAGAGGCTGAACTCAGGGAAATTAAGGACTATTCAATATTCAAGGTCACTCATCCAGAAATGGAAGGAATCATGATTCCAAATCAAACCAAACCTGTTCCTTTCCACAAAGGCTAGAGGTTAAAAGACCAGGATTTGATTCAAAGAGTTACCAATATGAATTTGAGCACATCACTCCTCAACCTGCATTTAGAAAGTAAGTCAATGGATAACATCTGAAAATACAAATGCTATCAAATGCCAACAATTATGCTAAACATCTTATAACAAAAAAAAAAGTGCTTCTTAGAATGGAAGTTCATGATTACCATTTCTCCTTAAAAACAGAATTTATACAAGGGTGCAGAGTACCAAGTTGTACAGCGTTCTTAAGAATCAAGAGTAAACGTTCAGAAGCTATGGTGCCTTCCACCACCACACAACTACTCTTAATACTAGAAAGAAATTATCTAATATAAACAATATTTTTGTATGAACTTCCCAGATTTTCAATCAATTGACCCAAAAAGCTGAAGACCATTTCAGCAACTTTGATGGGACTCTCTCCACAACAGAGGAGGAAAAGGATAGATTACAAGTCCAATACTGCTGCTGTGGGAAACAACTCTGCCATTCTCTCCAGAGAGCCAGAATGTATTCCAAGAGATCAATACATTATCATTCATACCAATGATATAAAATGTAAATCATTTCAACATAAGGTTATGACTTTTTAAAAACCTACCACCAGAATCCATCAATCTTTGACAACTAAACCACTGGTAGGTTCACAAACACAACTTGAAATCTGGGATTAAATTCAAGGATAATGTAAACAAAAAGAAGTTTGTTCTTTCTAGAAGTCATCACAACTAATGCGACTTCTAAAAGCAGGCTGCACACAAACACTTTTCCCCTTGAAATCTTGGATCTCCAGGCATGGTTTTGCTGTATTTTATAAAAGTATATTTTCATATCATATTAATACACTGTAAATAAATTATAACTGCAACTATTTCCCACTAATATTGTCCAAGTTTAAAAGCAATAGACACATCAAATAAACTAAAAATTTGCTTGAAATAATTTCAAAACAATCATTAAAAGACTGGCTTTAAACAAAATTCTAAAAATCTGTTTACCCAACACCAAATATAAATAATAAATGTTCTGTTGGAATTGACAGAACTGATAACACACTCTTTTGACTGTTCTCTATTCTAATCAATAAGAATTTTCATTAAAACTCTATTCTGAAGTACATCTTTCACTTTAAGCATTCTGACACTTCCATCAACTTTCTAAAACTAAGAGTAGATTTTTTAAATGTTTTTAACATATTTGTCCCTCAGAAGACTGAATTAAACAAAAACTAATAGAAGAAACATATTACCAATCTCTTAGTTGGGTAAACTGCAGCTATACACTGATGGGCAGGTGATAATCCCAAAGAATTTACATTAGATAATAACCTAAGTAAAACCCATTCTATCCGACATCCAGTCAACTTTTTACTTTACAAGCCTGTTTTTCATTACAATAAATTTTAACGTACAGGGAAATCGTATTATATTGTTTGTCTGTTTTTAACCAGTCTCTTCATTTCTCCCCAAATAGCAGAATTCCCCTCAGGGCTCAGATTTCTTTACATTTCCAACCGAGGGAATATCGCTGCCCATCTCTGAAAACCATGATCTGCTGACAGCTTCCTGCGAAGGCGCAGCGGCCGGGGACCAGGTGCGGGCGAACCTGGGCAGCGCCGAGAGCATCCCACCCGGGTTCGGCCGCGAGCCGCACGAGCGCGCGTCCCACGACCGACCCCGCTCCTCCCCCGCCGGCCGCCGGCTGGTCGCCTCGACAGGCCGCAAACTGACTCTCAGACCCACGCCCCCTCCCGGAGCCGCCTCCAGACCCTCGCCCACGCACCAACCCACTCCCGCGGCGCTCGGCCGCAGACCTGGCCAGCGTCCCCGGCCTCCCGGGGCGGGGGAGGGGGTGCTGGGGGGAAGGGCCCGGGGCGCGGCGGGGGTCCTCCGTGGGAGATGGGGGACCGCGGTGGGGGAAGGGCCCGGGGCCTCGGCCAAGGTCCTCCAGCGGGAGACTGAGAAGTAAGCAGGTCGGAGGGCCGAAGGCTGGGGTAGGGGAGGGTCCTGGTGGGGCCGGCGCCCGGGTGAGGGTCCTCCGTGGACCGTGGGAAATGGGGGCCGCGAGGAAGAAGGGTCCGGGGTCCGGAGCTGGGGACTGAGGGTCGCGAGCGGTGGGGAAAGGGCCCGCGGCGGGCCTCCTGCGGGGGAAGGGGGTCGCGGGGGACGGCTCACCCGCGTCGCCGGTGGCGGGCGCCAAGGTGACGGCGCCGTCCCTCCACAGGCGGATCTGCGCGGCCGAGCGCACCCGGCGGCGGGGCTGGCGGCGGCCGGCGTCCGCGGCGCGCAGGGAGCCGCAGCACTGGTAGCACACGGCCCACGCCTGCTCCTCGTTGATGGGCTGATTGTAGAGCCGCAGGATCTCCTCCAGGCTCAGCGCGTCCTGCGAGCCCGCGGCCGCCCCGGCGTCCGGAGGCCCCTCGCCGCCCTCCGGGCCGACCGGCTGAGCCATCCCGCGGGTGGCGCCGCGCTCGGGGCGCCGCGTCTCCTCAGCTGCGGAGCATCGTCTCTGCGCGCCGCCGCCGCCTCATCCCCGGAACCCCGCCCCACGTGCCGCGCGCGCCGCCGCGGGGACAGGGCGGAGACCAGGCCGGGTACGGGCTGCAGAACTGAGCTGGGGGAGGGCCGAGGGACTAGGCGTGGGCCCGCGCGCCTGACGAGACCACCGCCAGCCGGTGGCAGCGCAATGGCGTCCGCGGCCCCGCCCCGCGGCGCACTGCCCTGGGGTTCGCCCCGCCCTCCAAGCCCCGCCCCAGGGGCGCACCCCGCCCATAACCCCGCCTCCACGGACGGCCTGGCTCCGCCCCTCCTCTGTGCCCGGTTCTCCGCGCACTCCGAGCCCCGCCCCCAGGTTGGCCCCGCTGCCAGGAGTCGCCCCTCGCCTGCAGTCGCACCTGCATCACACCCACGCCGGCCTCCACGCTGGGACAGACTTCATAGTCGCCTGGTCTCTCCCCTCGCGTCCTGTTTTGCTCGGTTGGGACTGTCGCCATCAACGCACCGGACCGTTCGCTCGGATAACCTCCTTCTCTGCTCCCAACTTCACGAGGGAGTGAAGCCCCAGGAGGACAGGGTCTTTATGGGTTTTGCTCACTGGCTTCTCCCAAGCGCACGGATCAAGGCCTGGGGTACAAGCTTGTAGCAAACAATCGCAGACGTCCTTCGGATTCGTTTGTGACGTTTGTACAACTTTTCACCAAGATAATGTTCCCAGTGACCACACGCCTACATAGCCAAGCTAACCCAGTCTGTTCACACCTCATGAACCGCTATCACACGGGCATTTAGCCATAGAAGAAAAGGAAAAAAATCCTCCTGGGCCACGATGGACCATTAAGTGTGTGATAAGAGAGAGTTCTTGGATAAAACAATCGCTCCTTGGCAAATGAGTTTAATTGGTAACACTCCACTCTCAGACTAGTCCTGTATGAGAACCTTACAGAGTTGAAAGCATCAATCAGTAAGGTATGTATCTAATGGTAAATACCAATAAACATTTTAAGGCAGTTTTATGTGCAGTGTTAGATATTGCACCCTCAACAACTGCATCTTATAGTAGAAATTATTAATACAAGTCGATTCTTAATGCCTAAGACACCACAGTACATAAAGCAGGAATAGGGAGAAGACAAAAAGCAAGAATAGATAAGACTTTGAAAGAGGAAGGAAAAGCTTCTCCGTGGGCACTCTATTATAATTTCATTACAAGATATACAAAACAAACCTTTGAAGTAATGTCACTTAATTACCGGTTTATAATCCAATTTGTAAAAAATGCACTGTGTGTGCCACATCCCCGAAAAGACAAAGGTCAAATTCCTTACATGATGACATAGATAGGATAGATGTAGATATACAAAACCTCTTGATTAAAAACATAGAAACTAATGCTAAATTTTTGCTGTTTTAAAAGTTTAGACCCCGTGTGAATTTTGAGAATACAGATGACTTTATTAGTTTTGTTTTTGTTTGACTCTGCCTTGTGGCATCTTAGTTCCCCTACCAGGGATGAAACCCCAACCCTTTGCCATGGAAGCCTGGAGTCTTAATAACTGGCCTCTAGGGAGGCCTCTAAAGCACTGGTTTTGAGTAATACAGAGAAACAGAGGAATGGTCTACTTTGATAGACAATAGCACCATCTTCTGGCCTTATGGGATATTGCTGCAGTGTTGCACTTAATTACAGCCAAAAGTCACAAACATTTTTGTCCTTCCTCAAAAAACCACAACAAACTGTGGAAAATTCTGAAAAAGAAGGGAATACCAGACCACCTGACCTGCCTCTTGAGAAATCTGTATGCAGGTCAGGAAGCAACAGTTAGAACTGGACATGGAACAACAGACTGGTTCCAAACAGGAAAAGGAGTACATCAAGGCTGTATGTATATTGTCACCCTTCTTATTTAACTGATATGCAGAGTACATCATGAGAAACGCTGGGCTAGATGAAGCACAAGCTGGAATCAAGATTGCCGGGAGAAATATCATTAACCTTAGATATGCAGATGACACCACCCTTATGGCAGAAAGCAAAGAACTAAAGAGCCTCTTGATGAAAGTAAAAGAGAGTGAAAAAGATGGCTTAAAGCTCAACATTCAGAAAACTAAGATCATGGTATCCAGTCCTATTACTTCATGGCAAATAGATGGGAAAACAGTGGAAATAGTGTCAGACTTTATTTTGGAGGGGCTTCAAAATCACTGCAGATGATGACTGCAGCCATGAAATTAAGACACTTGCCATGGAAGAAAAGTTATGACCAACCTAGACAGCATATTAAAAAGCAGAGACATTACTTTGCCAACAAACGTCCGTCTAGTCAAGGCTATGGTTTTTCCAGTAGTCATGTATGGATGTGAGAGTTGGACTATAAAGAAAGCTGAGTGCCAAAGAATTGATGCTTTTGAACTGTGGTGTTGGAGAAGGCTTTTAAGAGTCCCTTGGACTGGAAGGAGACCCAACCAGTCCATCCTAAAGGAAATCAGACCTGAATGTTCACTGATGTTGAAGCTGACATTCCAATACTTCGGTCACCTGATAATGGTCAACTGACTCATTTGAAAAGACTCTGATGCTGGGGAAGATTGAAGGCAGGAGAAAGGGATGACAGAGGATGAGATGGTTGGATGGCATCACCGACTCAATGGACATGAGTCTGGGTAAACTCTGGGAGCTGGTGATGGACAGGGAGGCCTGGCGTGCAGCAGTCCATGGGGTTGCAGAGAGTCAGACACGACTGAGCCACTGAACTGAAAAAAAAAAGAAAACCACCAAATGATTTAATCAACTGAGCAACCCATGAGCCAGACACCTGGTAATCCTGGCATAGGGCAGTAAATAAATCTCAGGAGAACAATGACAGAAAGAAGAGAGCAGAAGTGAGGAGAAGAAATCCAAATTTAACCTTCAATGTTAACTTTAAAAGATGTAGTCTTTAAAAAGATTCACAACAGGATTTTTTTCCCTTCCTAAGTGATAATTTTTTTTAATATGAATAGATTTTAGCAAGAAAAATATTTTGGCACTAAATCATAGGAATATACAATATTACATACAACAGAAGGGCTTTTATTTTTGCCAAATTCATTACTGATATATTGTGTTTAAATTTCTTGCCTTTGTGAGCATATGTGGAATTAAGTTGTGGCAAGATTCTTGAGAGTCCCTTGGACTGCAAGGAGATCCAACCAGTCCATCCTAGAGGAGATCAGTTCTGGGTGTTCATTGGGAGGACTGATGTGAAAGCTGAAACTCCAATACTTTGGCCACCTCATGCAAAGAGTTGACTCATTGGAAAAGACCCTGATGCTGGGAGGGATTGGGGGCAGGAGGAGAAGGGGATGATAGAAGATGAGATGGCTGGATGGCATCACCAGCTTGACGGACATGAGTTTCAGTAAACTCTGGGAGTTGGTGGTGGACAGGGAGGCCTGGCGTGCTACGATTCATGGGGTCACAAAGAGTCAGACATGACTGAGAGACTGAACTGAACTGAACTGAACTGAAGATGACTAGTTAAATGTTTGATGTTCCTTCTGTATGCAGAAAAAGTAAAAGGTAAATCCTTAAAAATCCTAGCTATCTTCTGTTATAAATCCATTCATTGTATACCCCCAAACACTTGATGCTTTTTTATACAGAGTGTATTTGTACTAATTTTTATATGATTTTTCAGAACCCTTTGCAATCTGGATAAGCCCCAACTGTCTATCACCCCCAGGACTCTTAGAAAGTGACCACTGACAACTCAGAGGCTCTCAGAGGCTGACACCACCTCTGCAGGTTCAACCAACACTGTGGTGTAGCTCGGAACCTTCTCAGTTTCTCATTCTCAACTCAAATTCAAAGATTCAAACATCTTTATGTAGTTTACTTTGTTCCAATTTCTGTCATTTTCTTATTCTGTGGCTTCACTACCTTTAAAAAGTCACTCTGTAGTTAAAATGTCTGCACAACTCAGATCAACATTTGAATGCCATCTTCAGATGCTGAGGTCTGTGAAAAGTGGTGGCCTGTGTTATTTACTCTGAATGTAGTTTTAGTTTTTATTGATTTTGCTGTTATATATTTATTAAACAATGGAATCCTTGAGATGTTTTATCATCTTATATTTACTTATCATTTTCGCAGAATAAATGTACTTCGTGTTTCACACTCTGGACATGCTGGCTGAGCTGCTCTGAGTCTTTCAGGGAGCACGGCCTTTCGGGGGACACGCTGCCTGTGCAGCCCACGCTTATCCCAGACACTCTCAGATAACTGCTCCTAAGAGGCACATTCACCTAGAAAAGTGCACCAAAAAGGAAAAAAATAGAACAGCATATTTTTTTCAGTGTTATCACCTAAATTTTCTCTGCCCACAATTATAATACCTTATAACTTTACAGTGAATTTTTTTATACTTTCAAAGTGCTTTCCTCACTTATACAACTTGAAGGTCAGACATTATTTATCTTACGGATGACATCATAAACACAACAAAACACAGGGCTGGTGACTAAAGATGCAGGACTGGGATCCAGACATTCTGACCAGCCCAGCTCTTTCTGCTGCATAAAACCTCTCTCAATTAGCCCAGAGCACGAAAAGTCCTGATACTTCATCCCACCTGCACCAATCAAGAGTACAATAAAAAGCAGATGCTATGAAATTCTTATCTACCAATATGATCGATTGAGTCAGGAAGATCCCCTGGAGAAGGAAATGGCAACCCACACCAGCATTCTGGCCTGAAGAATCCCCATGGACAGAGGAGCCTGGTGGGCTACAGTTCATGGGGTCAGAGAGTCAGACACGACTGAGCGACTCAGCAGCGGCAGCAATTAAACTTTTGATAGTTTAAACACTTTAAATAAATGATGTGATGCCCCATCTCCCTGATGAATTCATCAGCACTTTAATTTCACCCGAGCAGTTACCCCCAGAGCACTCATCTTCACCACCATCTACATGACTCCATCCCCATCAAAGGCTATACATGATCACTCCTCTAAGGAGGGGAATTCTATCAACAATTCTAAATGCAATTTGAAACTCATCTCTTGTCACTGGGTTATCAGACTGAAGTTTAACCAAAAATCCTTAAAATTAGTCATGCAAACCTTATATGCAGAACTAGAAGTACATTGGCCCAGGTAAGAACACAACAAAATTGTTTTCCTCAAGTCTATAAACTTGTAAAGAATTAGCTCTTTTTTTATGGTAAAGAAATATGATTATCGGAAAACATGTAAAAAAAATCCATTACTGTCCTTTTACTAAATTATAACCTAAACCAGTGTTTTCCCACAACATTTTCTGTATCATATAAGTTTACCTAACCCACCTTGATGAGATGAAGTTATACACCCACCTATAAAAAATGAGGAAAAGTAGAGCAGTGAGGTGAAATATATGAATAATAGCATATTGGTATGTCCATGGGGGACTCTGGAAAACCCAAGGTCAAACAATAGTTATATTTCAACTTCTTAACGTGATTCTTCTTTGAAACAGTTAGTTCTAAACCAAGAAAGAAAGATAGATGGTAGGGACTTCCCTGGTGGTCCAATGGCTAAGACTCTGAGCTCCCAGTGCAGGGGGCCCAGGTTCAATCCCTGGTCAGGGAGCTAGATCCCACATGCTACAACTAAGACCCAGAGCAGCCAAATAAATAAATAAAATTTGAAAAAAAAAAAAGAAGGAAAGATGGTATTCTTATCATGAATGTTAGTGAAATTATTAGCTTCAATTAGTTAAGATTTGATTTGGAAAAGACCTCAAGAGACCTAAATTTTTAGCCAAGTCACTACTTCACTCTTAGGGAAATTTGAATCTGCAGGGGTTATATGATTTAAATTACTGCCAGTTGCCAAAGTAATCCAAATTTACTTCCTACAACATAAGCTTTCCAGATCCTCTGTTTTAGCCATGTTACCTTAAAGTTCTCACTGGATTTCAAAAGCTAAGCAGTAGCTTAACTTCTTAATCCCAGTGGGAAATAGAAAATAACACAACAGTACAAAAATATCTGTATTTGATAGTAAGATGTTGATGTTTAACAGTAATTTCTTGAAAATATAGAATTCTCAACGAAACTTTTAAGAGACCAGAATTTCAGGTTGTTTAAGGTGAAGAGACATAATCCATTTTCAGACTAGTCATACCTTACTGATGAGGTGAAGCTAAACTTTTTTCAAACCTCTGTTAATATCTTTATTAAAAAAAGAAAGAAAGAAAACTGGCTCTTTCTTTTTACTCCAAAAACCTTGTCTTTTCCCCTAATGTACACAGATAAAAGGTGGAGCTGCCCTCAAGTCTAGAATTTTTCTCTGACCCCGTGAAAGGCTCATTTCTTTTTCAAAGTCAACACATAACCAACACACATATGGTTTGCCTTTTAATTAAATTGAGCAATGAATGAACCACCTTCTAGTTATCTTTTAAGCCTTGCCTTGGTGATTTTTGTGCAAGGTTATGGATATAGCTGTATTTTCATGTCTATTCACTCACTGTCCTGAGAACCTGAATTCCTGTGGCCACTTAATCCTTTCTCAAGGGTCATTCATGGAGCACAATGTCTTCCTTTCTGCTATTTGCTATGCATGCTCATTCGTCTCAGCTGAAAGTGCAACCCTTGCTCCTACTTTCTGCCTAGTCATCAAACCCTTTTAAAGAATCTTTAGAAGAAAATCACTGACATTGAAATTCATAAAGATATGATTCCCAGATTTCAACCTGAAGCTCTCCAATATTTTAAACAAACTTCCTAACTATTCTTTTAATGGTATTATTATTATTCCCTTGCAAGATTTGGTAAGTAATGATCATTCTTTACCTGTAACACTTTCAAAATGCCATTGAAGTTTTCAGTTTTAACTAGATTATCTTCTTTTTAGCAGAAGTAAACTTAAATTTTATTTATGTTATAGGATTATAAATATTGGGTCAACTTTCCTCATCTAAAGCAGAGCAGTGAAGTCAGCACCCAGATACTTTATGCCAACTATTCACAACCTTTATTCTGATTTAACACATAAGATAGAAGACATTTATTTATAAAACATTCCTACAAGCACATCTAGGGATATTTTAAATTCTCAGCTATCTACCTATTTATACCTACACTGATTTTTCTCCACTTAGTAAAAAATGTCCTCATGCAAGACAATGAAACGAACATGACAAAATTAAACGCCTAACAGCACATACTTAGCATCTTAAATTTGCCTTAATTATTTTAAATACAACATTAAAACTGAAAACTCTTTCAAAGCACCTAAAAATGTGTAAAATAACTAAGAAGAGTTTATAACATAAAAGAAGTGTTGTAAAAGATAACAAGGGATTACCCACAACTCCAGGCAGGGCCCTTCCCATAATCCCATTTTACAAACAGGCAAATGAGTCTCAGCCCAGAGAGAGCAGCCTGCTGCTGTTACAGTTATCAAGTCAGACATGAGACCTCCATCAGGTCTTACCTGTACAGATTACAGCACAAAAACTTGCATTTTCTAACAATCACTAGTTGGTGACTAAGTAGAATACCAACTGATTAGAATCTTATTACATGTACTTTAGAATAAAAATATACCATGTAAAGACATTCAAGAAGACTGCAATTAATTCTGAACATGTGTTTGAAAAAGAACCTAGTATTTCCATGGAAAATTACAAAGAAGGAACTACTGAATTAATTTCATTTACCATATTTAAAATAACCTCTACTTAAAATATACAATCTATTTAACCAGTTCTTATGATCAGGTTTATTAAAAGCTGAAGATTCCAATTTAACATCTTTTAACTAAACCAAAGACACCAGAAAAATAAACTACTAATGAGTATCACTTATGAATATAGACACAAAAATCCTCAACAAAATAATATTAACAAAATGAACACAGCAACACATAAAAAGAATTATACACCTTGACCAAGTACAATTCATTCCAGAATTTCAAGGTTGGATTAACATTTGAAAATCAATTTATGTAATACATCATATCAACAGAATAAGAAACAAAAATCATATAATTACCTCAATAGACACAGAAAGAGTATTTGACAAAACCTGGTAAACGTTTGTGATAACATTTTTTTTAAACTGGAAATAAAATGGAAATCCTTCAACCTAATAAAGAGCATCAGTGGAAAAAAAACAGTTAACATCACACTTAATAGTAAAAGAATAGATGATTTTCCCTGAGATCATGAACAAGACAAGGATGCCCACCTTCACCACTTCTATTCAACACTGTGCTGGGGGTAGCAGCCAGGGCAATTAGGCAAATAAATAAAAAAATAAGTAAAAGACATCCAGATTGGAAAAGAAAAACTCTCTCCTTGCAGACAACATGATTGTGTATAGAGTCCTAAGGAATCCAACAAAAGACAGAAAAACTGTTAAAATAAATGAGTCCGGCAAGGTTGCAGGATACATCAATACACATAAATCAGTTGTTATTTCTATACACCTGCAATTAACAATCAAAAAAAAAAAAATCCAGTTACAAGAGCATCAAAAAGAATAATAGGAATAAATGTAACAAAAGAAGTATAAAACTCACACTCGGAAAACCACAAAACATCGTTGAAGGAAATTAAAGATTTAAAAGAAATATGAAGGCAACTCATGCTCATGATCCTAAGGCTTCGCATTCATTAAGGCAGTGACACTCCACAAAACAAGGCACAAACTTGAGACAACCCTACTACCCTGCCTGCCTTTATGTAGAAATCGACAAGCTGATTATAAAATTTATATGGAATTGCAAAGTACCCAGAACAGCCAAAACAATCTTGAAGAAGGACAAAGTTGGAAGATTCTCAAACTTCCCAATTTCAAAACTTGTAACAAAGTAGTGATACTTGAAATGTCAGGTACCAGCACAGCAGAACAGCCTGGTACAGCAGGAATACGAGTTGGTAATTATAACTGAACTTGCACGTTAGACAGAGTGTGGTATGAGCTATAGGAAAGGTTCTTCAAAATTGGACGCTTCTAGCTTATGTGTTTGGTTACTTTGTTAAGATTTTACATAGGTTTTGGCTAGTCTCAAATAACTTCTTAGCTACCAACGGCTGGAAAGCAATGCTACTCTCATTGGTATAAAAGGTACATGCATGTTAAAAACAGATCTAACTCCTGTACTTACTTAAAGTAGAAAGTACAAAACTGTTATCTGAGGTAAAGAAAAAAAATTACGAAACTATAGTCTAATCTATTTTGTTTAGAAACCAAAAGTGTGAATTAATTAGTTTAAGCAACTCACATTCACTAACTAATGCCTTCTAATGGTTAGATATCAAGCACAGGATACTATTTTATGAGCAACACTATTTTTCAAATATAAAGCCTGCATTTTTGACTCAACTCCTGTCTTTGTTAAGAAGTAGAAAAATGGTTTTCAAATGTGTGTACCTCCCAGAATTGACAGGTTAAAGATGTTTTTGATCATAGCTAAAAATCTCCACCTCATTGTTAGAAACAATCTTAAGGGCACATGGAGTGTTCAGTTAGTTGAAACTGAATTTTATAAGTTTTATTCAACAAGTTTATGCTTGAGTAATGAAGTTTCTGATTTCTGACATTCTATTATACAAATAACTATTATATATTACATATGTCTAGAGAACTATGTTAGTGCACATACTGTCAAAATGAAAACATTAGAAGCATTATATTTTTAAAAGTTTACAATTTTAATAGAAAAACAATTTATGACAGAGCTAAATATACAATGTAAATTTAATTTTTAAAAAGAAATTATTAGTAAGAGGAGTAGCAGAATTCTAGTGACAAAAAGACTGAAATAATATTTGGAAATAAACCATCTTTAAAGGAAAACATTAATTCATGCCAGGCTCCATTAAAGTGCGTAAAAAGGAAATTTATTTTAGAATTTACACCAAAGGCGCATTACAAGTACATGTGTTACTCTGGCACAGTAATGCAGGAAGCTCAGCCTCAAAGAAAACATAGCCGTGATCTCATGGATCAGTCTGCCTCCTAGTACATGCCTCACAAACAGTTTGTTCCAAAAGCTGAAAATTACAAGCCATTTTTCCTGTTGATAGCTTTGCAAGTAACTCTGGTAACAGACCAAAAAGTCTTAATTCTTATCTTACTGATTCTCTAAAGTCATGTCAGTCTCAAGAAACTTCTGATTTCTGGTCATTTTCAATAAAAATTGGTATGAGAGATTATTTTCAGACTTTTAAAACAAGTTATATCATAAATAATTACATATGTAAAAATTAAAAAGTAAATTTTAGAGTATCTTTAGATTTTAATTTCTAAAACATCATTTTATTTGCCATGTTGAATTAGCGATGAAAAGCATAACTTGCACAGCCACTTGGTATAGTCACTTTCATAAGAAGCCCAGTGGGTGCAGGAAAGAATGAGAAGCTGTACAGAGAGGTGGGTGGATGGCAAGGCAATCCCATCAGGCAGCTTCTCACAAAGTTTAAACCACTACAGCCTCTTCAAAGTGCACTGTTCTCAACTTAAAAACAAACATCACCATGGAGGCACTCACAGATGCTCATTTTTCAGTGGCCTCACATAATGATTCTCTGATTTACATTCACCACATACACATGGATGCTTTTATCATAAAGAGAAAAGAAAGAAACAAAAACTGTGATTTCAAAAGATAGACTCCATGAGAGGCTAGTAAAGAATGCTGTGACGACAGAAAATCAGCAACAGACTGCCAATATCAATTATAGAAAACAATTTTCAACATACAACTAAAGGGTATAATAAATTTTTTCTAAAATAATTCAAAAATAAATAAGCAAAAAAAATAATAAAATACACAATTCACTTTTACAATGAATCAAACTAACAAATATTTATAAATTATTTGTATACTTTCATGTGTGGTTTATTATTAATAATAATGCTTTTTCTGGTGTGAGTTTTTTCTCTGCTCCTGCATCCATGTCTTCCCATAACTCTCTAGAGAGTCACAAATATCCCTGTAGTTATGAGTAAACTACAAAAGTGGTAAATTCATCAAAATGTATTTCATCTATGTAATAAATAAATGTTGTAAAGTTAATTTCTCCTAATTTATATAAAATGATCCCATTACTCTATGAAAAATAATGATCATATTAACTTCACTATGGCTCAAATCCTTAGGCAAATAACTTTCTGATTACCTGTTAATGCAAAGAAAACTAAGTAAATTTTATTTTCATATTTAAACTACTGACTACTTATAAGCAAAGTAGTATTTATTAAAATAAGATAAACACTTAATTTATACTACCATCCTCTCAGATTTATACAAGTTTTTCATCCTTAATTTTTAAACACACATCATGATACTTTTCAAACATTATTAGTGAGGCTTATATAAAAGTTAAATATGACATCGAAGCCAGATTGTGATTTTTAAAGTAATGAACCTCAAAACACCTAGTATTATTATCAACACAATGTGTAAAATTCTAATAAAACATAGGTATAGTCTTATAGAAACTTAGTCCTATAGTACTGAGCGATATTTACAAGCAAACATGATCCAAACAGCACAAGCAGATTCAGGGTAAGTAAACACGCGCACACGAACTGCCAGGCGCACCTGGTCTCCACGGCAACAGATGATTTCTTCACAGAAAGGAGACCTTAGAAGAGAGAAAATGGATTCAATTAAGAAATGAATTTAGGTTTTACTTTATTTCCAAGAAAGCCGGGTATTGAAAATGATTTTTAAAAATCCTGTCTCTGTTATCAAGGACTCTGCAACTGTGGTAAAACTATTCAAATTATAAACTATTTCCTCATAGCCAATTAAGTTTTTAAAATTACACTAGACAAGATCAGTGATCCTTGACAGAAAAACGACCCTGAGCTCTCCAGAGCTACACTCTGGCCCTAACGAATCAGAGTCTGAGGCAAGAGGACAGGTCACTACATAAGCTCCCTGTGTGACTCTGAAGTCATTCCTAAATTAGTGCCAAGTGTTCACTGAAATTATGTTAAAAACACCAAGACATCATAAATTCCACCTTACCGAAGACACGTGGCAAACGCCCGCCTCGCATTTCTATATACAAAGTGTATTGGGAACCCTTTAAATGTGTGGCCATCAGGCACAGCCCTTCTGATAGCATCCTGAAACTCTTCATTGCCCGCAGATATGCTTGTCGTACGCTCAAATTCATAAGACGCCAGAGCTGGTGACAAGAGATAAGAAAGCTGGTCTTCCCAGACAGTAGTGAGGCCAAGGTCCTACAGCAATTGAAATGGAAAAAGCAAAATACAATATTTAAAGAAACTAATTATAATGTTGATTATTTTAATGTATGCCAAGAAAAGATTTTTAAAATCTGTCATAATTTTCTTAACTTCCTATTAATTATTATAAGGATACAAAGAAGTAAAAATCCTAAAAGGAAAAACAGGTATCAGGTTTTACTTCTTAGAGAAATAACAAAAGGCAGCCAATGCAATGATGTTAGTGAAGGCTGCAAATGTTGAACTACCTTAATATCCACAAGGAAAGACCATAAGGACTTGTCCTACTGAGGAAGACAACATGTCAAGGAATTCTGAGGTCAAATTTTATTTAACTTTAAAGACTTTCACAGGATTGAATCTGCTTAACCTGATTGCTCCCACTATCAACTGAACTGTAGTTGGGGAGAAATGTCAACAAATTGCACATATAATTAAACTCATATATTTACTGAGCATTTATTCTGTAAAAGACACCAAAAAGCAGAAGCTACAGGCCCTCTGGGAGCTTAAGACATGCTGAAGGCAATTATAATTTCACTATAACATCAAATGAACCATTGCTACCTTGACATGTAATTTTTTTAATGCTACAAACTAAAAATTCTAAATATTTTGATTATTATAACAGATCTAACCTCATATTCTGTTATAACTGGTTTCAAGTAGGGATCACTTATCTTCTTCCTGTGACTCTTACCTGTGGGCTTATAGACACCATTAACTTAGCAAGCAACCATCTATGGCATCCAACTCAGCTTTGCTCTTTTTTCTAAACAAGTAGTTCTTATAATGTATTAAAATGTCAGTTTCACAACCTAGATGTCTGTCAGCAGATGAATGGATAAGAAAGCTGTGGTACATATACACAATGGAGTATTACTCAGCCGTTAAAAAGAATACATTTGAATCAGTTCTGATGAGATGGATGAAACTGGAGCCGATTATACAGAGTGAAGTAAGCCAGAAAGAAAAACACCAATGCAGTATACTAACACATATATATGGAATTTAGAAAGATGGCAATGATGACCCTGTATGCAAGACAGCAAAAAAGACGCAGATGTGTATAGTGGACTTTTGGACTCAGAGGGAGAGGGAGAGGGTGGGATGATTTGGGAGAATGGCATTGAAACATGTATACTATCATGCAAGAATCGAATCGCCAGTCTATGTCCAATGCAGGACACAGCATGCTTAGGGCTGGTGCACGGGGATGACCCAGAGAGATATTATGGGGAGGGAGGTGGGAGGGGGGTTCATGTTTGGGAACGCATGTACACCCGTGGTGGATTCATGTCAATGTATGGCAAAACCAATACAGTATTGTAAAGTAAAATAAAGTAAAAATAAAATAAAATAAAAATTATAAAAAATAAAATGTCAGTTTCATTTTCAAACAGGAGCTAAGAAAGTAAAAGGCAATACAAGCAATGGAGGTAGGAGATGGAGCCCCGGCCCAGTTACTGCTGGAAACACACTACAAGTGCCATATTCAATACTTCCCAAAACACACTCCTCAACACCCTGAGAAGTTGGCAAGTAGGTAAGAAGATTTCAGAGGCTAAAGCTAAGAGGAACTGGGAGCCCAGAGAACACAGCTGATAACTCAAGAGTGTCGCTGATGGTCTCAAGGAACATGAGAATCAGGGCTCACCCAAGGAGGGGAGTATTAGGGAATCCCAAAAGGTGAATTAGAAATCAACCTTCTCTGGAAGTTCTGGACTCTAGTCTTTGGTTGACTGTATGCGTGGCAAGCAACTTTTACCACTCCAAGGCTGCTTTTTCACTCTCTTAATGATTTCTTCTGATGAAAGTAAGTTATTAACATACACTAATCTTTTCCATTATGATCAGTGCTTTTCTGTTTCCTTTAAGGCCCTTCACGAAATCTAAATGGCTACTAAGAAGCTTGATCTTGTTAGTAATCAGGGAAATGTAAATCAAAGCCACCATGAGGCTATAATCTTATATCTACCTAGTTTAACGTAACAGAAAAACAAAACAACTAAACAAACCTGGAAAACAAATGAAAATGAAAAAATGTAACCCAATATTGTCAATGGGGAATGATTTAAATAAGTACAAAGAGAAAATCCAAACAGTAGTATTCACAAAAGTCTGAACAAGTCCACAGTTCTTCATTCCTATAAGAACAAGGATATAATAATTTCTGTAAGTACTGGTGAATTCAGAAAGTTTTCAATGTCAGAGTTTTACTCTTCTGACTTTTGAAACTACAACCTTCATAAAGGAAGGGACTGAATTTGTTTTATTTAGGGCTAGAATAGTGATTGAAATTATTTTATATGCCAAAAATATATATATCTTTTAAATACATAAACATGAGAAAAATGCAGGAAAGCACAAACCTCAGAGTTAATTACCTTCCTGTGTTCCGACACGAGCAGCCTGAGCTGCATTTCTATCTCATTGCTTGTCACAGAAGCGTCGATTGTGGACGCACACAGCGGAGGGAAGGGAGGAAGGGATGTGGTGGCCCCTGGAGCACACACGGATTTAACTGCTTCCTCACTCATGGGTTTCCACTTGGACTCATCATTCAGATCAAACACACAGCTTTCCACTGAGTCAGAGGGCTGACAGTTTCCCAGGAACGTCTGATGATTGAAAACACAACCAATTGTTCGATACGGGTACAATGGTTTGGGCTGTTCAGCAGCTGGAGGCTCATCAGGGTTGATAGGTTTGTGGAGGTACCTAAAAAAGGTTAATCATAGTTTTATATAGCAAGAACTCAGAAATTAAGATGACAGCAGCTTACTGAGGAAAAAAATTACTCTAACACTTAAGGTCATAACTACGTCCCAAGACTAGAATTTAATATTTGTTTCTCCTTGTATTTCCACAATTTGATTATACCACATAGACTGGCACATCTTATGATAGAGAAACCAATTTTATTCCTTCAACATAAGAATATATTCCATGCATAGCATTAAGATCACAAACATTATCCAGGTAACAAAATAATTTAGCCACACATTTTTAGGCACAGCTAACTAAAATGATTATCAACCAGGGAAAGAGAAAATCCAGGAAAATGAGAAAAGGGTTCAGGGTTGTGCCTTCAAGAACTCCCACATCTGAGACAAAATGAAGGAAAACAGAGAACAGCCAGAGAGAATTACAAAAGCTGAAACACAGTGCTATGAGAGAAGCTAAGGAAGAGAATGTTCCAGGAAGGAGGGAACATTTCAGTCTATCAAAATTTGATGACACCAAGAAAATGCAAACTGGATTTACCAACAAGGAGTTGGTAACCACATCAAATTTTCAAAAGAAATGATTTACAACTTGAATTTATTTTTAGGCTTAGAAGCAGTCATCAGAAAACATATGCCTGGACTTCCTTCGCAGTCCAGTGGTTAAGACTCCATGCTTCCACTGCAGGAGGTGTGGGTCCAATCCCTGGTCTGGCTACTAAGATCCCATATGCCGCATGGTACTCCCCCCACCCAAAAAAAAAGCCAAAACTATATGCCAATTATACAAAATTAAAAGTAAGCATAATTTATCTTTTATTAGTATCATGTTGGTAAAGAATATTTCAGGTATACACATTTTCTTAGCTTGAACGTTCATAGCTATCTTGAGGTAATTTCTTTAACATATCCCAAATTATCAATATGTGCCTTCTGATACCATCAATAAAACAGAACCTACAGTTGACAACATTTACACTTTCATGCTAATATCCGTGGCTGACAAACCTGTGTCCTGTTAAACTGTCCCAAAAAGTGACAGTCCCATCAGTGCCACACGTCATGACCCATGCGTGGGGCACTCCCTTGGCCTTGGTCCCGACACAGACAAAAGCTTCCAGCCCGTACCCGAGCAGGAGGCTGCACAGAAGGTTGGCATGATCTTCACAGTCTCCCTGCCAATGAAAGGAGTAACAGGAAGTACTTACTCTCTCACATGGTTTCCACATTAAATATTTAAATACAAAATTGCAATTAAAAAGTATGAACTAAAGTTTTACTTTTAATCATTTAGTCCAGTGTTAAGCTAAAACAATGAGGGGGGGAAAAGAATGTGCATTTTAGAAGCACCTGTTTTACAAAGTCAGTGCCTACAAAACTGACAGTCTTAACATACACTTCAAGATTCTATAGTTTACAAAGAACTCACACAACATAGAAGCAGTAAGTTTTTTGAAGATTTTTTTTTTATGTTGACTGTTCTTAAAGTCTTTATTAAGTCTGTTACAATGCTGTTTCTGTTTAATGTTTTCATTTTTTTGGCCTCAAGGCATGTAGGATTTTAGTTTCAGAGACCAAACCCTCATCCCCTTAACCACCAGGGAAGTCCCCCCAAAAGCACTAAGAATTTAAAGATAAATAGCTAAAGGGCAAGAACACACAAGATGACAGATCATATAGGAGGAAATTCCAATAAATGGGAAAACACTCAAACTTAAAACAATGATTTAAAAAATATCTACACTTTATCATTTTAAGGAAATACACAAAAAAATGACTGGATAAAAAAAACAACAATGCCTGTCATTAGGGCAGGTTTTATAGAGCTTCCCTTTTTCTTGTGTAAACTCTCTTTGATAATGTTAGATTACTTTCACAATTTAAAAAAAGAATTACAAAAACTACAAAAATAATAGAAAATGTCCATTTTCTGTGAAAAACCTTGTTCAAATATTACACAGTAAGGCTATAATTATATGAAGATGTGTACTTAAGTGTAGGACTACAGGTAACATACAAAAGCAAAATAACTACTGATTTCAGAGTTAGAATGAGGGACGCGCTCTCGGCCCCCAAATTCTGCACTGGTAGCTCTACACTGCTGTCTTTCAGTTAACAATAATAAAACAAACAACATATGATAAATGTTAAACTGACTTTTGAAAACTATTAATACCCAACCTTTTAGACCTAGTCAGTCATTTCTGTACAATGAGATTCTGTATCAGGAAAAAATCTCAAAAGAAAAAAATAACAATACAACCAAAGATACTCAATGCAAACATTCATTCATAGCGATATCAAAAATTTGGAAGCAAGCCTAACTTAGCCAAAAGAAACAGTTCTTATGATGGCAAAACCATTAGGGAGATTTCATGTATCAGCTAATAAAAATCTCATTCAGACATTCAAAGCTGGAGATCATAGTGTCTGAGCAACACATGGGAAAATGTTCACAGCATAAAGCTAATTTATAAAGCAGGGCACACAATTCTATTTATATCAATATGGGAAAAATATATACTCAGAAGAAAACATAAAAATATAAAAATAGATGAAAAATAGAATTATAGGTGAAATTTCACCTTCACTATTATAAAACTAATGTTTTTCTAAGAAAAATATTTTTAGTAATTTTCAAAGTTCAAGATGTGCTTTCTCCTCAAATGAACTCAAGAAAATAGTGTATCAAAAGGGGTGATTATTTGTTTTACAAAAGAATTATTTGGGGAATCATTTTAAATATGTACAATATATTCCTACTATATTTGAAATTTTTAAGTTTAAATCTATACATACAACTTTTGGGAATTACAACTTGGAAATAAATAATTTTTTCAATAAATAAGGTTTAACTGTTTTCAATTATCTTAAGATAAAATCCTTCCAATTGACAATCAATTTCTAATCTAAGTGGTTTTTCCCATTCTGTAAGCTCTGCCTGTGAATATCAATATGTACTACTTATAGAACTTCAGACTAAAAATTATTTCAAAGTAATAATACATTAAAGAAATTTTTTTTCATTCTGTTTCAAAAAGAGTTGGAATGCTAAAGAATCTAATTTTTATAATACTATCAACAATTTTAGAACACAGGAAATTAGAAAATACCCCAATATATACTTTTTTCCTAAGTTAATTATTTTACAAATATACCATCAACTCACAGTAACTACAAGGTACTGGTTTTTAGTTCTAGTATGTATGTAGGATACCTTGTTTCTACAGAGAAAGGCCAGCAGAGTGCACCACTGCTCCTGTTTACCTCCTCCTCCGATAACAGGGGCTCGTTCATAACCAAGGACATTGACAAATCTTGCTGCTTGCCTTGGAGTGTCCAAAAGCCTTCCAGCTCGAAGTGGTTTGACATAAGAACAGACTGGTCGGTTAATCCCATTTTCATCCTGGAGGGGAAGGGAAAACATTATCTGTAGTGACAGTTAATCATTGCCAATCTTAACACTTTGTCTCAGAACACATCAGAGAGAAAATAATCCCGGACACCACTTGAGCACTTGCTTACCCTGCATCCAGCACTAAGCTACTGAGTGTTGTACATACAATTTTTGTCTTAATTCTCATAACTTCTCTTCAAAGCCTACAACATTAAGAACTTAAATCATCATATGACCTGGCAACCCCACCCCTGGATATATGTCCAAACCAACTGAAGTCAGTGTCTCAAAGACACAGCTTACACACCAATCCCATCACTGAAGCATCACTCACGACCGCCAAGGCATGGAAACACCTAAGTGGACATCAAAGGATGAGCAAATAAAGAAGGCATGGGGTGTTATTCAGCTCTTCCATGGGTCACTTCTCTGGCCCACTTTCCCCTCCCTCCCTGTCCTCTCTGGTCCAACGGGGCAGTGAATGACTACACTCCAGACTACACAAACAAGAGGGAGCCAGTTATCCTTGGGCTGGTTTCTCTTTGCCCTTGTCCCAATATCGCTGCTCCCTTCAATGTATAAGGCTGTCAGGAAGTCAAAAGACATTCCCACATTTCCATCACCAACCAACTATGCCCTCCATTCCCAAGCTCCTCATCTAGAAAGTGAACCACCTTTAGCCTGTCCTAAAAGCTAGGGAGTATAGGGAAAAGCTACATAAATGCACAGGATCTGAGCCACAGTACTCACAACACTACACTCATATGCTTTCATAGCACCTACACAAGACTGAATACATAGAAAAATATCTGAATGGTTCCTCAGAAGTTATAAAAGGATCTGATTATTTATGTTGGTTTACTAATTAGAGAAAACGGGCTTAGGACACAGACAAAATAGAGGCAGAGATACATAACTGAAATGCTATAGTTAAATATGATTGGTCATCAGCTTAGAGATCTTGGCTGAACAGACTTATTACATGTCATACTCTCTGTCTTAAAAAATACCCTAACAAAAAAATACATGCCTACACTTCCAATTCTGCACCTGAAAGCTGAATTTACATGTAAACTGCAAAGTGTTCTACTACTTATCTAGTACAAAGTATCAATGAAGGACACACTCCATGTTAAACAAAATGAGTTTTCATCTAGTTTAAATTAAACATATTAAAAAATGGTTTAGAAAAACAATAACTGAAAATAAAAAGCAAAATAAAACAAAGATTGTGATATATCACTCACCTACTTACTACTGTCAGATTATTACAAAATCAACATTTTATTTTACAAATAAATTTTCACTTATCTGGAATAAATACATTTTACAAATTAAAGTTAATTGAAATTGATGTCTACAACCAGTAAATCTCAAATATGGCTGTGAAACTTTTCTCATACAATTTACAAACCTGTGCAAAAATCTTCACCAGTCGTGAATTGTGTGAGGGTCGAATCTGCAAATATTCTCTCCACCACTGCTTAGCATACACAAGAAATAACCGCTCTTTCTCTGCAGTTTTCTGACGTTCCAAAGCAAGCTTGAAATTTAAAAATATACTTATCAATTTATATTCATTCTCTTCAATAATGATCACAAAATATGGAACAAGTCTACATACCTCCTACTTCTTTAGCACTACTCAATCAGGACACCATCATCTCTCATCCCTAAGGGCCCCTAACTGGCCTCCCTGTTCTCACACTTCCTAGGACAATCCAGTCTCCATGCCAATCGTGCTCAATCATGTCTGACTCTCTGTGACCCCATGGTCTCTGGCCTGCCAGGCTCCCCTGTCCATGGGATTCTCCAGGCAAGAATACTACAGTGAGCTGCCACTGCCTCCTCCAAGGTATCTTCCCGTCACAGGGATCGAACCCAAGCCCCCTGTGTATCCTGTGTAAAAGGCAGGTTCTTTACCAGTGAGACACCTGGGAAGTCCCCATACCAGTCAGAGCTACCTTTTTTGATCCCAGACAAAAATCTCTAAATAATGTTATACTATCATTCTCTCACTTACAACTAATAAATGATAATTTTCTCAAGAGAGAACACTTCCTAGGATTTATGAAAACACACAAAGAAGAGAAATTCAGGAGTATTTACCTGTGTGTTCACTACTTCTTGAGATAATGTTTGATGGAGCGGTGGGTACATCTCAAGTTTTATATTTAAAATTCCCACAGAAACTTTTGATTCTGTGCCTGTAAATGTAAATAAATGTAACTTCAGAAGTTTCAATACTCGGTAATATTTAGTCAATTAAAGCTTAACCAAAATAATTTAAGAATTTTGTGCTTTATCACTTAATGGAATAAAGACAATATTCAAAACTCACCTTTTACATTCATATTAAAAACGACCCAGCTCAAATTATTTTTATTTTGTTCAAAGACTTTTATCGAGTTATAAGATTACCTGTTTTCCTAGCTTCTCAATCAGATTTTAAGGGACTTTTTCAGACCTAAAGGATTTATGATTCTGGATTTTTATCTTCATTAAAAACAAAGTCAAAGTAACTGTTAAAGCCTCATTCTCAGAAAAGATTTATACATTTTGCCGCATATAGTAATTTCCATTTATCCCTTCCCATTTTTCACATTACATATGAGTACAAATTTTTAATCCACACCTGGACTTCAAGAATTAGAAAACAAATATACTTCACACCATAACTACTTAATATTTCTCTGATAAATCAGAAATTTCCAGGTCATTACTATGGTTATTGTTGTTAGGCTTATATTTAAAAACAAACAATGGGTATCTCTTTTGAAAATAAATCACCTATCATAAAGCTTTTCCCCTACTATTTACTTAAGGAAAAATGTATTCTGGGTCTAACCTATTGATATCTAATTTACTAAAGGTCTACTGTCCACCGGTCAAGCTCAACTCTGTAATCAAATTTCAATACCAAAATAATTCCATTATATGTAGTGGTTACAACAGTACAGCTTTTATTTTGTCTTTCATTCCACTAGCAAATATGTATTATCTATCAGGGAATCTGCAAGAACCCAGGGACACAGTGATGACAATATCCTGATCTCCAAGAGTACACTGACGACACCAGCACTGAGCAAATGAACACTTCTGGGAGCCCCTGTCCCACCTGTATAAGGTGAGAGGAACATCTACTGCACATTCCATAAGAACCTACCCTGGCAGGGCCAGGGTACAAGCTATCATGTATGGTGCATGCCTGCATGTTTGTGTAAAGAAATCTTAACTTTCTTTTTAGCAAATAAATTTGGAGAGGAAAAGCCCTTGAGATTTCTTCATGTATCTCCCAGAATTTTTTTTTCCCTTAAAACAAGGCCAGAGTGACAGAGAAGTTCAGTATTCACACTACTTAAGCCACTTCCTCAGACTCCGATACTGGAGTCCAACTATAATTCCAACAAATTCTTTCTACATGTTTCCCTCTTGGTTTACAAAGGCATTTTTAAAACGTAAAATGTACTTATAAACTGTGGCTATAAAAAGACAGTAGTACATGCGATCCCAAACATGAACCCCCCTCCCACCTCCCTCCCCACAACATCCCTCTGGGTCATCCCCGTGCACCAGCCCCAAGCATGCTGTATCCTGCATCGGACATAGACTGGCGATTCGATTCTTGCATGATAGTATACATGTTTCAATGCCATTCTCCCAAATCATCCCACCCTCTCCCTCTCCCTCTGAGTCCAAAAGCCACTATACACATCTGCGTCTTTTTTGCTGTCTTGCATACAGGGTCATCATTGCCATCTTTCTAAATTCCATATATATGTGTTAGTATACTGCATTGGTGTTTTTCTTTCTGGCTTACTTCACTCTGTATAATCGGCTCCAGTTTCATCCATCTCATCAGAACTGATTCCAATGAATTCTTTTTAACGGCTGAGTAATACTCCATTGTGTATATGTACCACAGCTTTCTTATCCATTCCTCTGCTGATAGACATCTAGGTTGTTTCCATGTCCTGGCTAGTATAAACAGTGCTGTGATGAACATTGGGGTACATGTGTCTCTTTCAATTCTGGTTTCCTCGGTGTGTATGCCCAGCAGTGGGTTTGCTGGGTCATATGGCAGTTCTATTTGCAATTTTTTAAGGAATCTCCACACTGTTTTCCATAGTGGTTGTACTAGTTTGCATTCCCACCAACAGTGTAGGAGGGTTCCCTTTTCTCCACACCCTCTCCAGCATTTATTGCTTGCAGATTTTTGTACACCCGTGGTGGATTCATGTCAATGTATGGCAAAACCAATACAGTATTGTAAAGTAAAATAAAGTAAAAATAAAAATTAAATAAATAAATAAATGTTAAAATAAAAAAAGGTAGCAGTGATATTAATCGTCATACCTACACCCATAAGTTCCACAGTAAGACTGGTCACTCCATTTTCTGAACCCAACACTGATCGCCATTCAAGAAAATAGGATGCAACTAAAGTGGTCTCAGCAAATATGTCTGTCTTGATTAGCACCATATGAATTGGGTCACTTATTGATAACATTGTGGTAGAGTCAGCCATTCTAGTTCCATCACCTAGCAACATAAACCAAAAACATTACACCACATGACATATCCAGTTAGGCCAACGTAAAAGAATATTTTCACTGAAAAGGATACTAATAATAAACATATAAAACCAAACAGAATAAGTCAGCAATGCCTCAAAAGCACACAACAGAGTGGGAATAAAAGTTTGGTCCCATTTCTGTTGCTAACTTTTCAGAAGACTCGTAGAACTGTGACAAGTTTATCTAGTTACTTAACGCATATTGGTGTTTTCTGACCTCTTAAGAGGTTAAGTCTATTCTTCAAAAGTACATAAATAAAGTATATGCTACCACTATAAAAATCCTTGAAATCTGTCAACATTATTCCCCAAAATATCTTCATCCCTAAATTAGCTCCAGGCGTTGATGGACCGGGAAGCCTGGTGTGCTGCAGTCCACGGGGTCGCAGAGAGTCAGATATGACTGAGCAACTGAACTGACCTGAACTTAAACCTCTAGGGGAAAAAAAAAAAAACTGTATTAACTACACAAAAGTGAAAGATTCAGCACCTTGGAGCTACCAATTTAAGCCAGTAACTGCCTTATTAAGGTAATACTTTTCACCGGGTAAAAAACAATAAAATTTTAGTAGTGCACTAGCCATTTCAGCAATCCAAAATTCTAAATGTATAACACTACAACTTTGTTAAGTTTACAAATATAAACATTTTGACATCCACAACTAAGATATGACACCTTTACAGGAAGAAACAATCTAAAATAATCATAGTAATTAAGTACCATAATTTTAAAGTCTTAAAAATGAGTTATAGATTAACATCTAAACTCTCACTTGCAAAAGTTACTAACGTCGTAAATCAAGTCATCTTTCAGAAATGAAGAGGATCCCCTCTCATTCTCCACCTAACAAACATTTAAATTTTTACTACTAAAGAATCAACCATTAAAAGTCAAAAGTAACCTTCAAGGAAAACTAGCCAAAAATAAAGCAAGCAGGTAGGTAGTAGTAATTTATGTAGGAAAAAAGCAGTAAGGGAAAAAACAAAACAAAAGACTGGGGAGATTCATCCATTATAAATCTCTTAAGCAAAAGTTGTTAAAGTTGTTCTGCAATAAGATCTAACAAAAATTTACAAAATTGAATGACAGTTTAAAATTATTGCTCCTTACCTAAATTTTCTCTGTGTACTTCAAGTAAAAAGCCATCATGAAAATCTGGTTCACAGGCACATGGAACAGGTTTAGAACGAAAACGTTGGTTTCGAAAATGTAAACATAAAGTAAAGGTCGAACAAGCTTGTCCGGGTAAAGGCTCAGGTTCTTGCAGATGTTCCAAGAAAGCTTTTCCACCCAAAACCTGAAGGTAAAGATACCTCCGTGTTGGATCAATATTAGCTGTAAAGTGTAGCAATACATATGAGGAAACTGCCAATCAACTTAAGCAATGTGATCAAGACAACAGGAAATAACTTGACAGGAATAAAACTAAAGACTTAAAAAAAGGAAGAGTAACAAATCTACTATATACCAGGCTCACTTATACCCAGGGAAGAAAAAATACATAATAGGATATCTTTTTCTGATTTATATTTTGGCTACTTTCTTCCATCTAGACAGGAGTTAGAGCCAAGGTTTAGAATATCTTTTTTTCTTTAGTTTCTTATACAACAAATAATTTCGGATAATTACCAACTCAGCAAGTACACTTATTAGATAATTACACTGCCATTAAAAAAGGCTGTACAATTTATAAAATATATTAATAAAACATGAAAAACAAATAGTCCTGCTTTTGCTTCCACTCAGCTATACATTAAATCTTTGATACACTTCATGCAAAATAGAATCTAAGTTTTTTGGATGATTTATCATAAAACATAAGCACCTCATTCTGGAAAAAAAATCAAAATGCTTTCTCTCAAATACAAAACACTACAGCACATCTATATGCAATACTATCCACAACTACATTAATGTTAAAAAGAAATAAACATACTTTTTTTTAATAACGTTGATTGTCTGTCAGTAAAACAAACAGGTTGTTTTGGAGAGGAAGGGAGTTCTTGATCAACATTATCCTAGAATGGCAGAAAAAAAATCATAACAAATTAGAAAACAAAAATTACAGTTAAGAAAATGCCAATAATGGGACTAAGAACTGAACTAAAAGTAGACAGGATAAAGCCCCCTCAAAATGCCCTAACTTTCCTAGCACAGTCAGAATAATGAAAAGTCTGCTGAAACAATAATGCAACTAATTAGTCATTCCTAAAGTCTAGCATGAAGGAATTCATGATCTTCAAGCCATGTCCACAGAATGCTAAAATAAATTTTTAACACTTTACAGAAGGTTAAACTTCCTCCAAACCTCATATGACATCTGGCTTGTGGTTCCACCAGGAACAGAACTGATTATAATAAGGAAGTGACATTCACACAGCAGAAGCTATTACTAGGCCAGTTTTTATAACAAATGAGTTTATAAACCTCAAAAACCAAAAAAGGACGCTGGACTAAAATACTTATTCTCTGGTGTATTATGAAGTCCATCCAATTTCCACATTATGTTAGCCAGGTATTGAGGTCACAGTCTCTCATTATTGCCTCACTTTCAAAAGACCTACTTACTAATTTGTGCAGAGAGGCATCACCTCACTACTGACCTATTTATATGAAAAGAGTTGAAAGTTCTTATGCAGACAGTTAATTCCTTAAAGAAACAATCTGTTCATCTTAGAGAACACAGCACCAAACAATGTGTTTACTTCAATAATAAGCTTTGTGTAGAAAGATTTCAGAGTATTAATTTAGAAAAAATACACTTGGAGTGAACTAATTTGACTAATATACACACTTAAAGTTTCAGACCTAGAGTATAAGAGAAAACTCTCACTGTAAAGGGAATAATTAGGTCCATAATTTCAGTTTCACTGATACATAATCCTACCCGCTCCACTCAAGGGTGAAGTAGCTCATTCCTGAGACACAAATATTACTAGACAAAATAGTCTTATTTAAAAAGTAGTTTCACTAAAGAGAGGGCCCAAATTGGACCCTAAGAGTGGTATTAAACATGAGAATGTACTTAAGACTCTCAAATGTCTTGCTCTAAAAGATTACTCACAGTAACAAAATTAAGTTCTTTCATCACATCATCAATGATTCCCCGGCGTTTAAGGGCTTTGATCAAATCTTCGGTTGATAGCTGTTGTTGATCAGGTGCCAATTCTTCCCGAATCGTCTCAGCAAGGATTTCTCTTATCCTGCCATGGACATCCATCTAGGTAGAAAACTCGCATTAGGACTTAAAACGTTATAGAGCAGTCAAAGATAGCCAACTAGCTAACATCTTTGCAAAATATTGACCACAAAATAATAATAATGAGAGAGTAGTTAAACTCAGGAAGGTTTCTCAAGTAACTGTGAGATTGTTACCGAAATTCACTGAGAATAAAGGTAAGGTTTTTTAAAGGAAAAAACTTCAAGGATAAATATTTTTAAAAATAAGCTCTAAGCTTATCTATTACATTTGCTAGCACTTCCCCACAAATAACACCCGACTGAAACCAGTCTTTTGAGACTAGAGCAGAGCAGTGGAGGAGCGACCAAAGGCCAAAAGTAAACTCTCTCAACCTTTTAGTTGTGGCCGAGGGTTAACGGAGTGACCCTTTACGCGTCTGGGGGAGGCGGTGGGGGTCAGGACCGCCGCGGGGCAGGGAGACGCTAACACTCGGCACGGGGCGGCGGCTGGAGCCCCGGCTGACCCCGAGGACCGACAGCCCCTCCGTGCCGCCTCCCATGAAGTGACGGCCTCCGGCCCCTCAGCCCTCTCCCCGCGGATCCGCGGTGCCCGCTGGCCCAGCCCCCGCCCGCCCGCCGCCTCACCTTGCTCAGCTGCTGGTGGATGAGCTGCTTCAGCTCGGACGCCTTTTCCGGCGGCAGCGACATGCTGGCCTCCCCCACGGGCGCGCCAGCGGCCGCAGCGTCTCCGCGGCGGAGCCAGAGCCCGCGACCGCTCACCTCGCGCGCTCCGGAGGCGGCCGCGTCAGGCCGGCGGGGGAACCGGGCGGCTCCAACTGCTGTTTCCAAACGGCGGCCGGGCTGTCCCCGCGCCGCCTGTCAGTCACCTCGGCCGGCGCCCCGGCTCGTCTCCGCCCGCAGACTCCGCGCCTTGCCCGCCAGCCTGTTCCCGCGCGCCGCCCCGGCCGCCACCCGCGCCCGCAGCCCCTCCCGCGCGCCGCCCCGGCAGGCAGTGGGACGGGCACCTAAGGACCCTGCGACCGGGGCCTCGAAGGACCCCAGGAGTCGCCCGCACTTCCGGCCGCCGGCGAAACCATGTTCGTCCCCTCCGGGGACTCGGTCCCCGACCTCGCGGGGTGCACCCTCCTAATGGTGAGTCGGGGCAGGGGGCCGGCGTCAGAGCGGCCCCCGGACGCGCGCGAGTCTGCGGGGCCGGGTCCTGGTGGCTGAGCGAAATGTGCGGGGACGTGACCTTGCGCTCCGTTGGTGCCGTGTGGGCCACTCGCTGTACCTTTCTTGGAAAATCTTCTCAGCGAGCTCTGTATCGCGCTTAAGCTGGGGAGTGATTGTCGTTAGTCAGGAAACTGCAGACGGGCTGGTAAAGACTTGCCGACAGCACGCGATTCTATCGCGGTTCATTCATTGCTTCAGTGAGCGTTGTGTTGTGTCAGTGTGTAACGGTAAAACCAGGTTCTGTGTCTCAAGGAGTTCGCAGTCTAGTTGGGAACACACGTAAATAAGTTAGAACGTTGAAAGGGGTACAGAAAGACCCGGGGATTTATTGGGAAGGGGAGGGATACAAAGATCTGTTAAGAAAAGCTTCGTATGTGGAATTAAAAAGAAACAAACATAGAACAGATTGGATGAAATAGGTGAAAGGGGTCAAAAGTACAAACTTTTAGTCAAAAATAAGTCCTGGAATGTAATTCGCAACGTAGTAACTCTAGTTAACACTGTGTTGTATGTTTGAAAGTAACAGAGTAGATCTTAAAGTTCTCATCACAAGGAAAAATAATTTTTTGACTGAGTGGTGATGAATGTTAAGTAGACCTGTTGAGGTAATCATATTGCAGTGTGTACAGATGTCGAATCACAATGTTGTGCACCTGAAACTAACATATATGTATCCGTTTTTAAAAGGACGGTGGTAATAGAAAAGTCGCTTTTCGACAGTTTTCATAATGAAGGCAAGAAATGTCAGTGGGGACTTCCCTCCTGGTCCAGTAACTAGTACTCTGCGCTTCCACTACAAGGGGCATGGGTTTGATCCCTTGTCGAGGAACTAAGGTCCTACTTGTGGCCCCGCTCAAAGCAAAAAAAGAAGTATCAGTGAATGATATAAGCAGCTTTGATAGTGTACTGAGGAAGAAAATTTGACTTCATTTCAAAGTGTCTCCCTGAAAAATATTCGTTAATCACAAAAGGGAAAAAGTATTTTTGCAGGAGATACCTGGCAGAAAGAAAACATCATAGAGAAAATAGTGTCCACAGGTTACTAGCAGTACCCTTGACAGTGAAGAGGGAAGCCATATTGGATTGAAGAAATGGGAGATGATGTGGAGATGTGTATGTTTGTGCTTTTGTTCCTGAATTCAGAGATAAAGTTCCTGCTTGTGTCTTAGTGGACAGACTGTAAGGAATTTGGGCTCTGGAGGGACACTGAGAAGTGACAGCGAGTTTTTCAGAAGGAAAGATTTTAGAGGGTGTGAATATGCTGATGGGAGAATCCAGTAGTGAGGAAGAAACGAACGATACCCAAGAGTGAGGGTCTAACCAAAGTAGCAAAAAAGGGAAAGGGAATTAAAGGAGGTAACCAGGGGATTGGTACGGGAGGGCCCAAAGTGGGAGGCTGCTCTGAAGGACCCATAGAGGCCAAAAACGAGCAGTTGCTGGAAGAGTGCAGAGGAGGAGGTATAGTGAAGAGAAACTTTGGAGACAGGATCAATGAAAATTAGTCCTGTCCTGCTGTGGCTGCTGAGGGGAAGGGAAGCAGGTCCCTGGTTTAGGTAACTGGGTGAGTAATTGTTGCTGTTTTCTGAAGTGCAAAGTAGGGAGCAGGTTGGGCAGATGCTTTGTTTTGTACCTGCTGGTTTTGACACAACTGTGTGGAGATAGCCGTTAGGCTTTGGAGTTCAGGTGAGTGTTTGGGGTGTAGGTAGAGATGTGGTAGTTGGCTATTTGAAGTCATGAAGGAGAGTGTGTGTGTGTGAGAGAGAGAGAGAGAAAGAGAGTGAGCAAGTGTATGTATGTGTGTGTGTGTGTGTGTGTGTGTGTGTGTGCAGCATGAAAAGAAGCTCCCTCCAATCTTTAGGCACTAACGAACCAAATGGAAAGAAGACCCAGGAACTCTGTTGTTCACACCTCACAGCCTCCGCACCTGCTTCACCACTGCCTGACCTCATCATATCCCAAGTCTTGGTGTGACTGTCTCCCTTACCTCTTTCAGGGCTGTAGTTACTGGCCACCTGAAGTGACTGTTTCCTTGACCACCCCTTTTGAACTTGCAGTCACCCATAAACACACACACCCTTACTGACTTAAATGTTTTCTATAGTACTTACCGCTGTGTATTTTACTATCTATTTTGTTTGCCCCAGCAAACCACCCCCTCACTAGATGGAACTCCACAAGGGCAGGAACTCTGATCCATTTGTTTACTGCATCCTCAGTGCCCAGAACAGGGGTTGACACATAGCAGGTATTCAGTAAGTATGCAGTCAGTAGTCTCCAGGTGGAGCTAATGAAAAGCTCAGAACCCAGGTGTGATGCACCTGAGCATTGGTGTCCAGTACGTCCACTGTGACTGTTGTCTTCTGTCTAAACTTCTTAAAGTGCTGCTGATTTGGATAACTTAATGAACTTTTTTTTTTTTTTTTTTTTTTTACTGTTTCAGCCAGCAGTATCTGTTGGAAATGTTGGCCAGCTTGCAATAGATCTGATTATTTCCACACTGAATATGCATAAGATCGGTTACTTCTATACTGACTGTCTTGTGCCAATGGTTGGAAACAATCCATATGCAACTGCAGAAGAGAATTCAGCGGAGCTCAGTATAAATGCTGAAGGTGTGTTATATCCTTCCACAAGGCAGATTTGTGTCAAGTCACAGCCAGACTCTCCCTGGGTGTCCGTTGGCACCTGGAGTGGCTCTTTAGAATCCACAGTGGTGCCCTCCTCTCCTGCACACACCCTGGATTACAGCCCCCTCGAGAGATGTGCTTGTATTTGTACCCTTGGATAGAATGATTTTTAACACGGGGTTTCCCCCTGTTATCCTCAGTTTTACTTTCTGTCCTCCTGGCACGTGTAAGCATTGCTAACACTGGGCTCAGGCCTATGTGTTTAATGTGCAGCGCCCCATGCAGGCTGAAGTCATCTGTCTGTCCCACAGTGGTAGCATTCATCGTAATGCACACTGACCCGGCTCAGAGAGGCAAGTCACTTGACTGCAGGAGGCCTAGGCCCTTCCCAGGCCACCCATCTCCACAGTTCCCTGCTGTGCTGTCAGTTGGGGTTAGTCAGGGCTCTCAGCGTACAGACCAACCACTGTGTTCCTCTGGCCTCTGTATTTTCTGAAACTGGACTTAAGTCTTAAAGCCTGGATTATTTAGAAGCGACTGACCACTGTGTTCCTCTGGCCTCTGTATTTTCTGAAACTGGACTTAGTCTTAAAGCCTTGATTATTTAGAAGCTAAATATTTTTGACCAGAATACGTGAAAGGTGATGTTATATCACATGAGCAAGGTGCTAGGAAACAGGATCTTACCAACAAAACAAGATGTGCATGAAGCTCTGGTGGAGAGCAGGAGTGCTGCTGCTGCTGCAGAAGTGAGGCGTCATGGACGTCATCTCAGCCTGCCCACTTCCCTGGTTCCTGAGCTTCCAGCTCTAGCCCACTTTGTCCCAAACACGCCTGGTGGTCAGCACCCTTGCTGATGGATGCTGCATGGTCCCAGTCACCCCACACACACCAGTGCAGTGAGATGATCCCAACAGACCTGTAGAATGGGAAAGACGTGACCCACCAGACACAGTGCCTGAGTCTCAGGTTGTCTGTGATGTTTACAGTGACTGAAAGCTTAGCCCTGGCACAGAGGCCTAATCACATGTTCTCGGAGACTCTGTATTTTGTTCTCGGGTCATTTCAGGGCTTCTCATTCTTGGAGGTAAACTTGGGCAGGGCCTCCTAAGCATCAGTAAAGTGGGCCCCTTGTAGACTCTGGTGAATGCTGTGGATCCTCCTCACAGGATAAATTCACAAATATTGACTCACAGAGTTCTTACGTGTTACTTCAGGTCTTTCTGAATCTCCTGAAGAAAATAAATATAGCTTCTGTGTTTTATCACACAGCTAACCTTCGCCTGCATTTTACTCTTCCTTCTAACCCCAATGAGTGTGACTATTCTCTAGAGAAAAGAGGGAACAATATCAGAAACCAAACCTTGAAAATGGGGTCATTTGTTATAAGGATAGAAATTTCCAGGGGAATCCTCTAGGTTTACAATCAAAGAAGAAAAATAATTTCTGATAATTTTCTTATAGTTAAATTTCAGCAATGAATCTATTCCATAGAATAAAGCCCATGGGTGAATTCTGAGGTACTTTTAAAATGTTTTAGCTAAATGATGTAGTGCATATGTTCTGTGTTTTAACTGGCAAAAATCTTTAGGGACTTCGCTGGTGGTCCAGTGGTAAAGAATCCACCTTCCAATTCAGGGAACACAGATTTCAATCCCTGTTTGGGGAGCTTGAGATCCCTCAAGCAGCGGGGCATTTAGACCTATGTGTTGTAACTAAGATTGGATGCAGCCAAATAAATGTATTTTAAAAATATTTAGATACAGAATTTTTCCTAGTTCAGTTTTGTTATTAATTTCTCATGTATGACTCCTTAATTTTAACTATCATATGGTTTCATTCTCTTATATTTGCAGTATATGCATTGCCTTCAAAGAAACTAGTGGCTCTTCAGTTAAGATCCATTTTTATTAAGGTTAGTATATTGCTTTTGTCTTAAGTTTATTAAAGTACAGTATAATGAGAAAATACTGAGTCATTATTAAGATTCAAAAATCATTTCTTTCTTTATACAGTTAAGCAGTCTGAGTTTATAGAGAAATACTCATAAAATTTCAGAGTTGTCACTATTATTTCCTCAATATATTGAAAGGAATTGGGACATATAGCTTGGGTCCTATATATTCCCGATTCAGGTACCATGGGTGAAAAAATTTAAGCATATGAGTATTACAGGTTTATTCTATTTGCATTACATTTCAAACCTGTGGCACCTGCATTAAAATGACGTGTATCTGAAAATACACTCTTGAATCCAGCTTCTCTCCCCTTCTGCTGTCACCACTTCGGTCCAGCCCATGTCCTCTCTCATGCCCCTGATTCTGCTTCTGCACCACCCGCCACACAGGCTCTTCCACCCCAGGTCCTGGAAACCTCAGTCAGATCCTCTCGTAGCTTCCTGTCTCCAAGCAAGTTCATAGCCCTCACCACTGTCTGGCAGGAATTTGTCCACACTGACCTGGCAGCCACTAGACACCTGGAGCTATTTAAATTTTGTTTCATCCATTGAAAGTAGAGTGAAAGGTCCACATCCCAGGTCAATCACCTGTTCACCTCTTGCCACACCTGGTTGATCCTCTGTGTGCGCGTGCACAGTTTCCTTCTGCCAAACAGTCCAAAGCAGGTGCGTGCCAGCATCACGTAACACACGTCTACAGGAAGGAGAGCCTCTTTCACAACTACAGTACACCACACACCTGGGAGATGAGCATCAGCAAATACTCAGACTTCCCCAGCTGCTCCCCACACACCCATCAGTTCTGCATCCAGGCGAAGTTCGAGTATTGCCTCAGCTGTCACACCTTTTTAGCTGGTATTCAGCATGGAGCTGACTTCCTCCTGTGATTCACAACGCTGACTGTGCTGAGGGACCTAGACAGGCATTCTGCCTTCTGGCTTACCTAACTGTTGCCCCTGATCAGATTTGGGGCAGAAATTTATAGTCATTGTCCCTCATCTTTCACCATCAGTGCAAGGACAATAAGTGGATCTCAAACTAACTATAAGTTTAGCATATGTAAACTGTTAGTAGTATCATCACAAAGACTGATGAAATATTACATAGACTACTCTTCTAACAATCTGAGATCTAACTTTGTATTTTCATTGTACTCTTTCCATGGTATACAAAGTATAAATCAAAGTCATTCTGTGAAAAACTGCTTTCCTGGGTGAAAAGCAGCGGCTGCGCCAAAGTGGTGGTTCTTTCTAGCAGCCACTCGTATCATCGTAATGACCTCCAGCTGCGCAGGTAGGTCTGTGTCTCTGAACAAGTATATTTGTTAAGATGTGTACAGTTATTAGGATGATTGCTTTACTAAAAGGTTAAAACAAAATTTTAACGCCATCCTTTCCTTTTCTCCCTGGAATTTAGAAAGAAGGAGGTGAAGATTGTGGGGAGATAGGGGGAGTGGCATTGGGGGCCCTTGGTGTTCCCGGGGCTGCAGCACTGGGGTCTAGGGTAGCAATGGGGTGCTCCTGGGGCTGCACTCTGCTGTGTGTGTCTCTGGGACTATGCTCTGCTGTGTGTGTCATGAGCCCACAGCACCTCAGGGCTCAGCTGATGGAGAGAAAGGAGAAAGAGTACCTGAAGTTTATCAGTTGATTGTCTTTGAAAGACTGGATCACTGTTTCTATTTATTTCCATGTATTCAACCATTTGTATCTGCAGAACTCCAGCTGCCTTTAAGTACAATTTCCAGGCATGTCAGATTGAATTCTTAAATAGAAGATAAAGTATTCAAGAGTTAGAAATCCATACTATTTATTGCATTGTCATTTGCACACCTGTAAAATCATGAAATATCTGCAAAGAGTAGCCTCTCAAAACTAGTTAATTTCTGAGACTGTCACAATAGACCACATTTCTGAGGCCCTTGTAAGAGGCCTTGTTGGGGCGTGGCTGTGGGGTCTTCATGCTGGCCTTGCCTTTGGTTGTTTTCCTGTCCCCAACACAGTCTCCTAAGTATGTGAGTAGCAAGTCAGAGCAATCATTTTACGTTACTCTTCCATAAACTGTCAGAACTTGCATTTTGCCTTCTGCAACAAAATATATGGAAAACAAGATAATTTTTGTTGAAAGAACTCTTATTTGTCTTAATGTTCATATTTGTGAGTGTTTAGTTAATGATATGATTGTTTCTTTCCAGTACCCCCTTCAGGTACATTCTTACCCCTTCCATGCAAAAAAGTGTTCAGAATAAAATACAGAGCCTCAACTGGGAAGAAATGGAAAAAACCCCATGCATTCCTGAAATAGACGATTCTGAGTTTTGTGTCCGTGTTCCTGGAGGAGGGATCACAAAGCTGCTCTATGATGAAGGGTGAGTGTGTCTCCCTGTGTCTTTGCTCGCCACATGATTTGAAAATGAAATCAGGATACCTGGGAGTGTTTGGATTACTTGCTGGAACTCTGAAAATAATACAGCACCTCATTAAATAGGTGCTGTGTTACTTTCAAGGGAAAGACTGAAATGTGGTTATAGAATTGGTTCCTGAGAAGCCATATTTAATGCTTTATTGTGTGTAGCACGTTAGGGGTCCTAACACTTATTCTCTGCAGCCTCTATAGTCAGTTCTTTATGTGGTGGTGGTGGTGAGATGTACATAACATTAAATAAACCATTTTTAAGTGTACAATTAAGAGGCATTAGGTACATTCACAGTGTTGGGTACCCATCAGCACCATCCACCTTCAGGATTTTGATTCTAAATAGATCTTCACTCATTAAGTAATAACTCCTTTCTTATACCTGAAAGTGTATTTCTTATTAGAACCATCATTTCCTCCAACGTTTCTTTTGCCTAGTCTGTGTCCCGTCTTTCCTCTCTGGCTTACACCCGCAGTATATTATTTCACCTCCTCTCACACCACAGCCCCGAAGCCCCGGCTACCTAGTCACTCCCACCTGCTCTGCAGACCACCAGCTTTGAACTGTTCTCTTGCTCTGTTCAGGCCCCGTCACCTGTGCCTACACTGGTGTCGGGTCATAGACTGCGGAGCTGAAATAACAGGAATGTGTTTGCTCACAGTTCAGGGGGCTGAACCGAGTTCAGGCGCTGACACGGGTGGAGAGGAGGCGGCACAGAATCAGAGGGGCGGCAGCCACAGAAGAGGACCTGTGGGCTGCCTGAGCCTCTCAGCCCTGAGCACACAGTGCAGGGTGAAACCATGAGGCCAGAGAGCAGTCCCTGGGCAGCTTTGTGACTTTGGTCACAAAGTTAGAGGCACTAGAGAAAGTGCTGAGAGAAACACACTCTTCATGGAACATTTGGAAAATACAGAACCGTACAAGCAATACTTTAAAGTACTCACCTGTGTCAACCAAAAGTAACTACCATGACTAGTTTTTTGGTCTGCTTTCTTCCCATCGCCTTTAAAATAGTTAAAGTAAATACTTGCATCTGCAGGATACTGCAGCTGTAGAGTTTATGCTGTTTAAAGATATTTCTCACAAAACTGATGTTCTTTTGGTTTTCTCACACAAATCTTGCTGTGAGGCAGGAAGGTGCATGTGCCCAGGGTGAGTGTTACATGGCTCCCAATTCTGTCTCCACACGTAGAAGGTGTGGCATCTCCTCACATATGATCTGGCTGATCACCTCTGTAGGAACACAGGCTCAGTGGAACTGCCGTTGGGAAGCAAAAAGAATACCTGATTGTTCTTTTCACTTGTTGCAGCTGTTCTAAAGAAATCCCAATCGCGATTCTGCTGAAGTTCGTTTCAGAAGGAGACAACATCCCAGATGCTCTGGGTCTGGTTGAATATCTTAATGAATGGCTTCAGATAATCAAACCACATGTAAGTTTTACTAAAGCTTAAGCCTGATTGTTCTGGTTAGGTATTCATAAACTTGCATTTTTACACACTATATAAGTAGACCAAATAAGTGAAAGTTTATGTTAAATATAGACATCTTTATATAAATTTACCTCGAACTTTTGAAAAGAAAGCAGCTAACCATTAAGACTGATTTAAAAAAAAAAAGGAAGATCTTAAGTATTTCATTGTATTTCTTAGTGTTGCATTAATTATAGCAACTTGTTTATAAGGATAAACAAGTCCTCTTTAGAATTCAAGTTTTTCTTTTTTAAGTAAAACGTACAGTTATGGGAGCACTACTGTAGCTATTGGACATGCATTATAATTAAAATACATTCCCTATTACAAAATAAGAGCATTATACCAGGGAAATCAATTAGCCTTTAGGCATAACAGAAGTAAACGAAGCCTGCTTTATATAGCAGGTGACTGTCTTTTTAATTCATGCCTTTTCACTGAACAAACGGATGCAAATCATGCAGCACTGATTTTTTTTTTAACCCCTATTTTCTTTTGAATTTGATTTTGTTCCGTGGACTCCATTCACAGTCATTCTGGCATATCTTTATGATTTGGAATTTGAGGGAATTTATCTTCAGCTGATATAAAGACAGAAATTTATTACTTTGTTTTTTCCTTACAATAAAAGCTAGAAGTGTCAAAACCAAAAGGAACAAACTGTAGTATGTGTTAAAGGGAGAGGGAGCAGTAAAGCTGAAGGACCTAGATGCTCTGTTCTTCACTTGCAGTGTGAGGACCCCACAGCATCTTCCCTGCCCTGGAAAATGCCGAGTTCCTGGAGGTTACTCTTCGGCAGTGGTCTTCCCCCTGCGCTCTTCTGATCTGTTTCAGTTTTATACCTTACTTCCCAAGACGCTTACTACCAACACAACTGGTAAACAACTGTATAAAAAGAATGTATTAGGAAATCTTTACTTTCCACAGAAAAATCTCCAGGAAAAATGGATTAACACAAGGTTGTTTTTACCATGTTTTCCATCATCTACAACAAATGTAAATTTGGTGCAATAAATTGTTTTCTAAGTAATTTTGTCTAAAATGTGTTCTGTGTTTTTTTTTGACTCAGACTTCTATATTAGTTTCCTATGTCTGCTGTAACAAATTACCATAAACTGGGTAACTTAAGACAAAATAAGTCAATTATCTTAAAATTGTGGACATCAGAAGTCCAGAATAGGTCTCCCTGGGCCAGTCACGGTGCTGGCAGGACTGCGTTTCCTCCGGAGGGTCTTGGAGAGAATCGTTTCCTACCCCTTTCAGGCTCCTAGAAGTTGCTGTGTTCTTTGGCTCATGGCTTCTTCCTCCATCCAGAATAATTGCCCCATCTCCAAGAATTTTAGTATGAAAGAAAAGGTTTTCATTTTTGCATGCCTAATACATACCAGTCCCTTTTTACCTGCTATTTTGTCACATTACCTCTGTGCCTTGGCTTTCTAATCTGTAAAACAAGGGCTTATGATGCTAAGGGGCACACCCTACTCCATGTTGTTTAGTCACTCAGTTGTGTCTGACTCTTTTGCAACCCCATGGACTGTATAGCCTACCAGGTTCCTCTGTCCATGGGGTTTCCCAGGTAAGAATACTGGAGTGGGTTGCCATTTCCTGCCATCCAGGGGATCTTCCCAACCCAGGGATCAAACCCAAGTCTCCGAGGTTACTGCATTGCAGGCGGATTCTTTACTGCAGAGCCACCAGGAAAGCCCCCACTCTACTCCAAAGCATTCAGTAAATGATTTACTTCTGATAAATTACTCTGGGTTCTGTAGCCTGATATGTTCCCTTTTTGGAAACTACTATAGGTTAGGGTAGGGAAAAGATATTCCACACAAGTGATAACCGAAAGAGAGCAGGGGCGGCTACACTATTATCAGACAAAACAGACTTTTAAGTCAAAAACTCAACTAGAGAGAAGGACATTTTATAAGATAAAAGGGTCAATACACAAGATATAACAATTATTAATATATAGGCTCATAACATCAGAGCACCCAAATATATAAAGCAAACCTTGGCAAAATTGAAGAGAGAAATAGACCATGACACATTTAATAACCCGTTTTCAGTAATGGGTAGAACAACCAGATACAAGACTAGTAAGGAAACAGGACTTGAAAACACTAGACCGATTGGATCTAACACATGCAGAACACTCCACACAACAGCACAGAACACATGTTCTCAAGTGTACATGGAACGTTCTCCATGATGGATCACATGTTAGGCCACAAAAAAGAAAGTTAACAAACCACACTGAAATCATACCAAGTATCTTTTCTGACTAATATGGAATGAAACTATTAAATCAGTAGCTATAAAATTAAAAAAAAAAAGATTCACAAATAAGAGCAAATTGACACATTTTTGAACAACCAGTAAGTCAAAGAATACTCCCAAGTGAAACTAGTAAATATCTTCATACAAGTGAAAATGAAAGCACAATATACACACATTTGTGGGATACAGTAGTAAGTTTACAACAGTAAACATTAGAAGAAATTTCTCAAATCAACAATCTCACTTTATACTTCAGGGAAGAAGAACTTTAACCCAAAGTTAGTAGAAAGAAGGCGACAACAAACATTAGAGAAGAAGAATAGAAAAAAGGCAATGAAAGTAAGAGTTGGTTTTTTTGAAAAGACCAACAAAACTGATAAATCCTTAGCTAGATTAAGAAAGAAAAAGAAATCAGAAATGAAAAATAGATTACAACTGATGGACTTTCTTAGTGGTGGAGTGGTTAAGAACCTGCCAAGGCAGAGGACACGGGTTTGATCCCTGGTCTGGGAAGATTCCATATGCCATCGAGCACATAAGTCCATGCGCCACAAGTACTAAAGCCCAAATGCTCCAGAGTCCTCGAGCCACAATTACTGAGCCTGCACACCCATGCTCCCCAACAAGAAGCCTCCGCAATGAGAAGCCCGCACACCACAACTAGCAAGTAGCCCCCATTCACCACAACTAGAGAAAGCCTGTGTGCAGCAACGAAGACTTAGTGCTGTCAAAAATAATATATAAAAAATAAAGTGAGTTTTTAAAAAATTGTTTTTAAACCTGTAAAACAACAAGTTTTGGTGAAGAAAGTGGAATCCTTTTGCAGTTTGCAGGAAAGTAAAATGATGCAGCCACTATGGAAAATAGTATGGAGGTTTCTAAGTATATTAAAAGTAGAACTACCATTTGATCTAGCAGTCCTACTTCTTGGCACATACTAAAAGAATTAAAAACAGGATCTCAAAGAGATGTTTGTATACCCATGTTCATTGCAGCATTATTCACAATAGCCAAGATGTGGAAGCAACCTCAGTCAGTTCAGTTCAGTCGCTCAGTCGTGTCCGACGCCTTGCAACCCCATGAATTGCAGCACCCCAGGCCTCCCTGTCCATCACCAACCCCCGGAGCTTAACCAAACTCATGTCCATCGAGTCGGTGATGCCATCCAACCATCTCATCCTCTGTTGTCCCCTTCTCCTCTTGCCCCCAATCCCTCCCAGCATCAGGGTCTTTTCCAATGAGTCAACTCTTTGCATGAAGTGGCCAGAGTACTGGAGTTTCAGCTTCAGCATCAGTCCTTCCAACGAACACCCAGGACTGATCTCCTTTAGGATGGACTGGTTGGATCTCCTTGCAGTCCAAGGGACTCTCAAGAGTCTTCTCCAACACCACAGTTCAAAAGCATCAATTCTTTGGCACTCAGCTTTCTTCAGAGTCCAACTCTCACATCCATACATGACCACTGGAAAAACCATAGCCTTGACTAGACGGACCTTTGTTGGCAAAATAATGTCTCTGCTTCTGAATATGCTATCTAGGTTGTTCATAACTCCTTCCAAGGAGTGAGAGTCTTTTAATTTCATGGCTGCAGTCACCATCTGCAGTGATTTGGGAGCCCAAGAAAATAAAGTCTGTCACTGTTTCCACTGTTTCCCCATCTATTTCCCATGAAGTGATGGGACTAGATGCCATGATCTTTGTTTTCTGAATGTTGAGCTTTAAGCCAACTTTTTCACTCTCCTCTTTCACTTTTATCAAGAAGCTTTTTAGTTCCTCTTCACTTTCTGCCATAAGGGTGGTGTCATCTGTATATCTGAGGTTATTGGTATTTCTCCCGGCAATCTTGATTCCAGCTTGTGCTTCTTCCAGCCCAGTGTTTCTCATGGTGTGCTCTGCATATAAGTTAAATAAGCGGGGTGACAATATACAGCCTTGACATACTCCTTTTCCTATTTGGAAGCAACGTAGATGCCCACAGATAGATGAATGTATAAAGAAAATGTCTCTCCATACAATAGGATATTATTCAGCCATAAAAAAGGAGTCTTGTCATACACTATAACATGGACAAACCTTGAGGACATGATGCTAAGTGAAATAAGTCTGTCATAAAAAGAAAAATACTGCATGATTCCACTTATATGAAGTATCTAAAGTAATCAGACTCAGAAACAGAAAGAAGACAAAGGTTGTCGGGGTGTGGGAAGGAGTAATACGGAGTTGTTCTGGGGGTACTGAGTGATTGATAAAAGCCCCCGTCCCACTTGCTTCCAGGGTCTTAAGTCAGACCTACGATGTTCATCCATGCATTAATGTGAACACATATTCCTGACATTGAGAACAGGAGAGAATAAGTGGCTGTGGATTCACAGAAATCCTCCAGAGGTTTGGGTTTCCCCACACCAAGTGCTGGCATTTGAGAATCTTTATTTCAGCTCACAGGCCAAGGGGCCCAGCTTACATGTGTTATACTACTAATAAGGGAAGACTGTTGACTATTCTTCACTACAACTATTGTTTACTATTTTTTTATTGCAATTAACATACTGGTTTAGCTACACTTTGCACAAAACATACTTTTGCCCAATGTGAGAAGGACATTTAGATCATGTCTATGGTAAAATGCTTTGAGTTCTAAACAACCACAGGATGGAAGCACACAATCCACAAATAACTTCCTACATATGATTTCTTGAGTTATTTCAGTTATACAGCTTGGTAGATTATCAGCATCTAATTTTCATATTTTCCAATATACATTTCTTACAGAATAAGCTCTTACCTAAGTAATAGAAATAAAAACTGAGTAGGTTAACAATAATAATCGAAGCAAGATCCTTTTCACTGAACAAAACACTTTTTCTACCTAACTTTACCAGGCTTTTAAAACTTTTTATTGCTAAGTAGAATATTTTTCCTAATTGTAAATTCAATGCATGCATATTATAAAATATTAGGTAATACAAAAGAGCATAAGGAAAAATAAATATCATCCAAAATCTTTGCAGCCAAAATAAAAACAGCCTTCTAGTGTGATTCAACCCAAATAGTTTTTCATTATGTATATAAATGTATCAATATTTTAAGTGACATTATATTGATGTAGAATGTTGTATCGTTTTTAAAAATTATTTACTTGTGAAAGTGATGAATATACTTTCACTGTAAAAAAATTTGAACAGGATTTCCCTGGAGGAACAGTGAATAAGAATCCACCTGCCAAAGCAGAGGACAAGGGTTCAATCCCTACTCCAGGAAGATTCCACATAGAATGGAGCAACTAGGCCTCTATGCCACAACTATTGAGCCTGCACACCCAGGAGTCCACACACTAACTACTGAAGCCCCTTCAGCTATAACCTGTGCTTTGCCAGAGAAGCCCATGCACTGCAACAGAGAGAAGCCCCTGCTGGCCGAAACTAGGGAATGCCCACGTGCAGCAACGAAAACCCAATGCAACCAAAAAATTCAAACAACACAAATGTGAAGTCCTCTGTCAGCTGCTTCCTGCCATGCCCACCCCACACCGCCCCGCAGAGACCATTTCCATCTTGTCACACCCCCTCAGACCTTCCTGTGCAATCCCGTGATGCAAGAATTCAGCGTGTATAGCTTTCTATTAAAACATCCAGTAGAGGGAACTGTTTCTTTTTTAATATGTAAGTTATATTACTTTTTTCTTTGTAAAATCAATGTGTCTTTAAGAAAAAATCTGTGTCTAGGATGTGATTTACACAATTCAGAATGTATAAGAATTTATAAACATCTTTACTTCTACTGACTAGTTTTTAACTGAAATAAAAATTTAAATCTTATTTTCTTTCAATTTTCTTGTTGGTTTGCTTATTTCATTTTCTTTGACCTTGAAATTACATGGTTTTCAAAGGCTATTGCTATTGAGTACACTTATGGGGAAAAAACCCTTACTGCTGCTAGAAATATAATTTTTTTTAAGAGGAAGATAAATCATATAAAATAATACAAGAAGTGAAAACATATATTTCATCTGGCAGTAATTCCATTTAAACTTGTAAATAGATTAGTATTATTGAATAGAGACTATTTACTTTTACATACTCTGAAAATACTTTTTTTTCCCCAAGATAGCAAATTCTATAATGAGTATTTCAACCATATTTTGTGAGTGGCATATATATTTTAATTTCACAGCAGTTCTCAACAAAGAGTTGACAAGACTTGCCAACTTGGTCAACCCGCTATGCTGATGTGGAGTTTCTATGCTTAAGACTGCGGTCGATTTGGACAATAACTAAGAGGTTAAGAGAAAAAAAAGAGGGCTACAAAATATTATCACAGAGTCTCAATTTGGGGGCTGGAAAAATGTGGGGCACCCAAAATGTCAGCAGCAGCTATATATGGGTGATTTTTTACTTTATTCTGTTGTTTCAACTATAAAAAGTCTAAGTTTTCTACAGTTAACACAGACTCATTTTGAAATGGGCTTCCCAGGTGACAACTGCAATGGTAAAGAATCCGCCTGTCATGCAGGAGACGCAAGGATGGGGGGACACATGTGCACCCATGGCTGATTCATGTCGATGAATGGCAAAAACCACCACAATACTATAAAGTAATTATCCTCCAATTAAAATAAATTTAAAAAAAAAGAGAGACTTGTGTTTGATCCCTGGGTCGGGAAGATCTCCTGGAGGAAGAAATGGCAACTCATTCCAGTATTCTTGCCTGGAAAATCCCGTGGACAGAGGAGCCTGGCAGGCTACAGTCCACGGGGTTGCAGAGAGTCAGACACAACTGAGCGACCAAGCACAGCACAGCACAGCACAATTACAATTTAGGGGACGGTTCTGGACTTGATGTAGTTGCTCAGGAACAAGTTGTAACATAACCACAAATTTTCTTACTACCTTTGGTAAAATGAACACCTACTACAAGCCAGGCACGGTTTCAGCACTGCAGATCCCTGTTCTGTTGGGAACTAACATTCAGGATGAATAGGGTAGGGGGGCACAATGGGAAAAGGAGGTTGGTCGGGGTCCAATCACCAGTCAGCTCGGTGTTCAAGTCCCCGCCCTGCTCTCAGGCTAAACATCTCAGGTGCCTCCCTAAGTGCTTCACCAGGCCTCTGTCTGCTCCCAGCCCCTCCCACTTCTGCTGGATGGTCCAAGTCCACACAGACCTGGCCCTCACTGACTTCCTACCACACCCAGACACAGAGCCAGGCCCACACTGTCTGACTCAAGGGTACACCCACCACTCAGAGCTTTGCAAAGGCTCTGAGCACTATGTTGTGGTCCCTGGTGTTTGCTGGCCGCTATCCACATGCAGGCCCTGAACTGAGGGCCTCGCTGTGATACTGCTGAACCACCTACAGGGTGGGCATCACCTCAGGACTTAACTCTGCTGCTTTCTGGGTGTGTGACAGGCCCCAGAATAGCACCTGCTATTGAATGAATGAAGCATAAAACATCAGGGAGAGACATGCACACAGCTGAACCATCCCAGACCTTGACCCTGCTCTTAGAGGAGTGAACAGAAGGGTGGAGATGGTCCTGTCATCCTCTCAGCCAAACACTGGCTTTCAATTGTTCGTAAAACTGGTTTGACATTAAAACAGCATATTTTCCAGCCACTCATACTTTCTATTATTTCTCCCTGGAACTACACTGTGAAGGATTTTTGGTTGTTTGCCTATGAAACTAAATCATGGCCTGTCTGGGAGATAAGTAATTAGAATCCCATTCAGTCAGCTCTCTGCCATAGCTGTCACATCCAGCTGACTCTGGGTACTGTGCCCGGGGACAGCCAAGGCCACACAGTATCTCAGAATGTGGTCACAACAAATCACAACCGAGAAGCGCCTTTTCAAGAGGCAGGAAATGTCAGCAGGCCTTTAACGACACTTCCTCCTGGAACTGCTTTTTGCTTACCGTGTCCTCGAGGGACACAAGAGGACAGACATTGCAAAAGGTGTGTGCAGAGTCTGCACCTGTTCTGTGCCCGGACCCACCCGAGGCCAACGTGGCAATGACGACACCTGCTGGAAACTGTGCTGGACTTGAACCCGAGTGAATATAATTAAAGAGCCAATTGACAAGGCTTTAAAAAAGGTTAAACCCGTCCATTTGAAAGCTCCGAGGAGCCAAGTGGACGAAGAATCTTGTCAACCGCCGTGGTCCAGAGAGGGCAGACCAAGAACCAGGTAAAAGGAGGACGTGAGACCCTCAGCAGGCCTTACAGGCAAAGACCATGGCGGCCTCGGAGGCTCCATCTCCACACTGGAGTGTGTCTTCCTCCTCCCCAGACCTCTGAGTCCATCACTTGCTGATCCCGACCTGCAGTCGCCTTCTCCAGGGGTGCTGGGGGTGGATTTCAGGGTAAACTGAAGCTCTGGGGGGTCCACAGGCCTTGCTCTTCACGCTGCCAGCTGAAGGCCAAGCCCTGAGTGTCTGGCTGTGCCCACGAAAGCCTCCTGGTCCGGCCTCCACTCTGGACACCCTGGGCTGGCCTCAGGCCAAGGCCTCCCTCCCTGAGCTCCTCTGGGGTGCCCCCTCCTCCCGTGGGGAGATGGATCTGCAGAGGCAGGAAGGGCAGCCTGGCCTCGGGCTGATGGGCCTGGGGGCCAAGAGCCTTCAGTCACCAGTGATGACCAACACTGCGCAGAGCCCCCACCCCGCCATCTCTCGTGTTTGGTCCATGTGAAGGACGCCTGGTGTCATCCACGAACAAGCTGGGGGAGAGTTTGCAGACAGCGGTTGCCAGGCTACACCCACTTGCCTTGTGCTCCAGGAGGCGGGAAAGCCAGGAGGGGAATTCTAGGAGTGACCGACCCCCAGACTCGACAGCGACCCCATGTGGTGGACTGCATTTTGGCTCTGGACTATGAGTGCGTGACTGCAGAGAAGAGATCAGAATGACTTCAGAAATAAAAGAAAACTTTGAGTCACTAACAGTAACAGGGTGATAAGGGTGAAAGAGGAGAATGAAAAAGCTGGCTTAAAACTCAACATTCAAAAAGCTAACATCATGACATCCGGTCCCATCATTTCATAGCAAGTAAACCGGGAAAAAGTGGACATAGCAGATTTTAATTTCTCAGGCTCCAAAATCACTCTGGACGGTGACTGCAGCCATGAAATTAAAAGATGCTTGCTCCTTGGAAGGAAAACTATGACAAACCTACACAAAGTATTAAAAAGCAGAGATATCACTTTGCCAACAAAGGTCCATTTTGTCACAGCTATGGTTTTTCCAGTAGTCAGGTTATGGGTGTGAGAGTTGGACCATAAAGAAGGTTGAGCACCAAAGAATTGATGCTTTCAAATTATGGTGCGGGAGAAGACTCCTGAGAGTCCCTTGGATAGCAAGGAGATCAAACTAGTCAATCCTAAAGGAAATCAACCATGAATATTCATTGGAAGGGCTGATGCTGAAGCTGAAGTTCCAACACTTTGGCCTCCTGATGCAAAAAGCCGACTCATTGGAAAAGACACTGATGCTTGCAAAGACTCTGATGCTTGGAAAGACTCTGATGCTTGGAAAGACTGAGGGCAAGAGGAGAAGCAGACGACAGAGATGGTTGGATTGTATCACTAACTCAATGGACATGAGTTTGAGCAAAGTCAGGGAGATGGTGAAGGACAGGGAAGTCTGGTGTGCTGCAGTCCATGGAGTTGCAAAATGTCAGACACAACTTAGCAACTGAACAAGAGAGTCCCCATACACCCCACACTGTTTCTCTAATAACATATTACATTAGGCTAGTAGATACACTTCTCACAATTAATGAACCAATATTAAAACATTATTACATAAAGTTCACACTGTGCATTTTCCTTTATTTTCACCCAATGTCCTTTTTCTGTTCCAGGATCTCATCCAGGACACACTATTTTTAGTCACCAGGTGTCCCTGGGCTCCTCAGGCCTCTGACAATTTCTCAGACGTCCCTTGTTTTGATGACTTCACAGTTTTGAGGGCAGGTTTGGTATAACCTCAGCTGGGATTTCTCTTGACATTTTCCTCTTGAGCAGACTGGGCTTATGTGTTCTGGGACAAGGACCACAGAAGTAAAGTCGCCTTCTCACCATACGGTGCCAAGACTGCATACCACCAACACAGCTTATCACTGCTGACACTGACCTTGATCATCCGGCTGATGCCTAGTGCATTTTTTATTACAATATAAGTAACACACCATTTAGGTAACTGGCTTCCCCGATGGCGGTTGTGGTAAAGGACCTGCCTGCCAATGCAGGAGACATAAGAGATGCAGGTTCAATCCCTGGGTTGGGAAGATCCCTGTAGACAGGCATGGCAACCTACTCCAATATTCTTGCCTGGAGAATCCCATGGACAGAGCAGCCTGGTGGGCTATAGTCCATGGGGTTGCAAGGAGTTGGACACAACTGAGGCAAATTAGCACACAGGCATGCATGTAGGTAATAGGAACGCTGAAATCAGTGACTATTTAAGAGCTGAGCATCTCAGCTGCATCCTCTTAATCACCCCTCTTAATGGCTCTCTGAACAATTAGGTACTATTACTCCTATTTCACAGATGAATAAATAGGAAGAACTTTTCAACAACACATACACACACACACATAATTGTGCTAAAAATATATAAAACTAACCATCTTCATCTGCTTGGTTCTGTGACATGAAGTATAATTCATGCTGTCATGCAACCACCACCATCTCCAGAACTTTTCATCTTCCCAACATTATACATGCTTTACCCTTGATGAACATCACCAGTTTTTCGGTCTTTCAAAGATTCAAATGGTTCCACTTTGTCAGGCCCACCTTTAACATTCCTGCAGCCAAATGTGACCAGCTTTTTCCTCTGGGTGGAGAGTAATTAATACTGGTGCTTCCAACTTGTCTTCATCTTTCCTTTTTTTTTGTTGTACTTTACTGAGATATACTTGGATTTCCCTGGTGGCTCAGATGGTAAAGCATCTGCCTACAATGCAGGAGACCCGGTTTGATCTTTGGGTCAGGAAGATCCCCTGGAGAAGGAAATGGCAACCCAGTCCAGTACTCTTGCCTGGAGAATCCCATGGATGGAGGAGCCTGGTGGGCTACAGTCCATGGGGTCACAAAGATATACTTGACAAAATGATAAGATATTAAAGTGTATGCTGTGATTATCTGATTATGTATTGGCTCCCCGGTAGTGCTAAAGGCAAAGTATCTGCCTGCCAACGCAGGAGACAGAAGAGATGTGGGTTCAATGCCTGGGATGGGAAGATCCCCTGAAGGAGGAAATAGCAACCCCCTCCAGTACTCCTGCCTAGACAACTTCATGGACAGGGGAGCCTGATGGGCTACAGTCCATGGGGTTGAAAAAGAGCTGGACACGACTGAGGGACTGAGCACAAAGTGTACACTGTGATTATCTGATATGTATGTGTGCTGAGGTCTTTACTTCCTACTGCTCTGAAGCGAGTGCATGCTGGATGCCAGCCCCAAGGCCGGGCTTGGCTGCCCACTGTGACATGGTGCCACCACCCTCCTCTGAGGCAGAGAACACATTTCCCAGGACCTTCTTCCCTGGGGAGTTCTGGTTTAGAGGCTGCAAAAGAGAAACATGCACCAAGCTCTGCTGTCTCAGCTTCCTTCCTGTGCACCAGACGGTCAGAAGTCCCGGGCCACATGCGGTCATGTCTCCTTGGTTTCCTGACTCTCTGCCCACATCCCATCCGGTGGAGGGGTTTTCATGTCCATGCCATTTGTGGGATGCTACAGCGTGTCAGACAGGCTGAAAATATCAGGAAAAGCCCCATCCAAGGAGCCACCAGTTACGTTACATTCTTGACTTAATGAAGACAAACGTTTATCACAAGCAGGTGACCACACAAGACAGTGGTTGATAAAGCTTATTTCAGAGCAGCTTCCCTGGGCCTCCAGACATCTCAGAGGGATGGAGACCATGGGGTGGGGTCTCACCAGACCTGGGAAATTTGATCCTTGCCTTGACTCGGCCCTTTCCAAACCGGGGCTCGCATGGACAGTCTGTGAGAATATATGCTGGCAATCAACACCCTGCACTTTAACCCAACACCTTCAAATGTTGGACTCTGTGTCTCGGAGCCAAGCTTCCGGTAAGGCCACATCCTTATCCAAGGAGTGCAGCAGAGCAAGGACCCCAAGTTGCTGTACGATGTCTCTGCTTTCCCAAAGCCGTTTCTTCACATCTAAGCAGGTCCCTGTTCATTTCCACCATAGTGTTCACCACTAGCCTTAACCACATGGTTATTTCCTTATTTACATGTGTATTGTTGACCTTCCCACAAGACTGCAGTAGACCAAACCATGGTCCTCTTGTCACTGAGCCTGGATAGTACAGCACCTGGCACATAAGTGTTCAATAAACATTCACCTAACAGATGAATGAGTAAGGGAGATTCCACTAATTCCAAATGTTCCAGCTGCAACTTGGGTGCCCATGAAGGAAGACAGGGAGTCATACCTAAAGCACGAGCAAGAAGATAAAAAACAAACAAGCAGGACATCAAACTAAAAAACTTCTGCATAGCCAAAAAGAAAAAAAACATCAACAGAGTAAGAAGATGATCTACTGAATAGGAGAAAATATTTGTAAGTCATGTACCTGATAAAGGGCTGGTCTCCAAAATATACAACTCAGCAGCAAAAGAACAAATCCAGTGAAAGGGTAAAGGACTTAACATAAACAGACATTCTCTAAGAGGACATACAGATGGCCAACAGGTATACGGAATAATGTTCAACATCACTAGTCATCAGGGAAATACAAATTGAAGCCATAATGCGATACCACCAATACCTGTCAGGGTTGTTATCAAAAAGACAAGTGATGGTGAGGATGAGGTGAAACTGGAGCCCTCATGTACTGCTGGGGAATGCACAATGGAACAGCTGCAGCAGCAAACAGCACAGAGGTTCCTCAAGAAATAAAAATATGACCACCACACAACGCAGCAATCCAACTTCTGGGTATCAATCCAACAGAGCTGAAACCAGGATCTTCTAGACATATGAGCACGCCCACATTCAATGGAGCACTATTTGTAACAGCCGATATATAGCTACAACCACTGACAGATGAATGGATTTAAAAAGCGTTGTCCATCCATACAATGAAGTAAATACTGCTCAGCCTTAAAAACCATAAATGAGCCTTGAGAGAATTATGCTAAGTGAAACAACCTAGTCACAGAAAGCCAAGTAGTAGATTTTCCTCCTACATAGAAGTATCTAAAATAGTCTAATCATAGAGTCAAACACTGGAATGGTGGTTGTCAGGGACTGGCGGTTGGGAGGGATAGGGAGATTAATTTCAACAGGTCTGAAGTTCCAGGAGGAGGAGGAGTCAGGCAGGAGGACTGAGAAAACCCAGAGAAGTCCTACTGACTCCAAGGAGAAGCTTCAAAGGAGGTGATTCTGCCCTTAAGAAGTCAAACAAGGGAAGAACCAAATAGAGACCACTGTGTTTGGTAGAGCATAAGCGAAGATGACCTCTACGAGACATTTTTGGAGAGACACCAGAGAAAGCCACGTACTGCTTGGGGAGAGTACGGGAAGTCAGAAAACAGAGGCACCAAGTGCAGAGAATGTGTTCAAGATCTGTTGACACACTGAAGGAACGTCTTGATGCACTTTGTGGCCTAATAAACTTTCCATGTATTCTTCAGGAAAGATTTAGTAGGGATTGGTAATGTCTGCTTACTCCTAAAATAGACCAAAACTCACTGGACAACAAAGCAAAAAGGAAAAAAAAAAAAGGAAAAGTCATTAAATTTGTGAAAGATGATACCAATTATTCAATGAACGGTGTTACAAAACTTTCACAGTGGCAAAATAATAGTGAGTTGTCACACGTTAAAGTGATGCTCACCTGATGCAGAGGAGGGAACCTCACCAGGAGCCTGACGACGAGTAGATTCTGAGCCCAAACCCACCACACAGTTGGGAGATCAGACGGTCAGAAGGCCAGAAACCCCTGGGGAAGGAGCCTTTGGTCTCTTTACCACAGGACGTGTTGGGGAAAGCACAGCCTTCAACATGAGACTAACACTGTGATTCAGAAACTGCACTTAAGTGCTATACTTAGTGAACACTGATTTAATACCATCATCCATATTAATGCTTTTCCAATTAACAAAAGGGATATTGTTGCATCACCTAACCTATATTGATAGCCTGTGTGTGTTAGTCGCTCAGTTGTGCCCGACTCTTCAGCAACCCCATGGACTGTAGCCCACCAGGCTCCTCTGTCCATGGAATTTTCTAAACAAAAATACTGGAGTGGGTTGCCATTCCCTTCTTCAGGGGATCTTCCTAACCCAGGAATCAAACCCGGGTCTCCTGCATTGGCAGGCAGACTCTTTTTACCATTGAGCCACCAGGGAAGCCCACTGATAGGCTACTGATGGCTAACTAAATAAAAATCTCAAAGAAGCAAGGGACCAATGTTTTGAACCAATTTCACTGTAAACGTCGACTGCCAGATATAAAAACCTGAGAGCAGACCCTTAAGAGAACATTCATTATGTGAAGCAGAACTGTCCTAAGATAATGCACACAAACCAACATCGTCTATTTAATAAAAATATTTAATGCTGCCAAAAGGTATAAAAATACAGTAGGAATGGCAGTACAATACAAAGTAGTCTCTCCTAATTTATTTCTTTTACATCTTTCTACATTTCACACGCGCATTAGAAAACTTAACAATGCACTGAATTAGAGGCTTCTGAACAGTCTTCCGCTGGTGGCGCTCTTCGCTCCCTGGATGTAAGGTTTACTTTGTAAACAGACATATGTGAGGCAATCTACAGGCTTATCAAGCCTCACTGAGATTCCGGAGTGGGCTTCAGGTCTTGTTTTGCACATCAATGGTTCAAAATTTATAGCTGCAGAATATTCTCAAGGCATGAATATTTAGGTGTCTGTCAATCTTGGCCTAAAACATAAAATAAGAAGTCATCTATTCAATTCGTATTTACCAAACACACAGACATACATAGACACCCACAGACATAAAAGGACTAACAATGAACTAAAAAGGTAAAAAACAAACAAACAAAAAAAAACATTCCAACACATCACACTCAACCACACTGAATGCTTCACTGTTATCTTGGTAAAGCTGCTTATGTGTTTGCTCTTCAAATAGAACTGGTGGTGTGAGGCAGACTTATGTTAAAGCACCATAACTCAAGTCTTTTACAAGAATCACTAACTATAAATTTTGTAGGTCATCCTGTATTACTCAAGAAATGACCTCCAAGTGAGCAATACTGACGGACAGACAGGTTAAAAAAAAAATGTACCCACAACAGTTCAGCAAGATTATATGGTATGTGCTAGACTTACCAATACTTTGGAATTCAATGCAAAAGTCTAATCCAATTTGGACCTCCAGTGTGTCATACTGCTAAAAATATTAATGAATGTAACATCTGAACATAAAGTTGGCTTGTATCTTTAACTCACGGACTGTGAGCAGCGTGCATTTTGTCCTGAAGGATAACACTAATGATCACAGCAATGCAGAACTGAAGTGACATGATTTAAGTATTAAAAGAAAACACAGACATGAAATAATTGATAGATTTATTGTATTTTAATGCCAAAAAGTAAAGATAAATGAGAGTTTCAACAAGCGATAGAGATGAAATAACTAGTTTAAGGGCAGCTGAGATTTTAATGTTATTTCACAATATTTGCAAACAGCTGAATTTCTGAGGTGGTAACTGGTTTTTCCCAACTTCCTCTGCTATGACCAAAAAAAAAAAACCACAACAGCCCAGATCTCAATACCTGTTATTATTGTGTCCCCACGTATATAAACAGAAGACATAAACTGCACCCACACTTTTATCCAAAACGTTCCATCAAAACCCCCAACACTGCGAGTTGGCTTCTTCCTGAGTGCTGGCTCTTTGGTGTCAGGTTTCCAGCACCGACACAGAAATGTCCAGACACCAAGGGAACATTCTTGTTAGATGCCTGTGGGCACAGAAACACAACGGGTGCTTCCTGCGGGGAAGCGAAACAAAACCAAACCCTGAACCAAAGTGGCTGACGTAAGAAATGAAGCTCCTGATCAACCCTGACTATTGCAAATATGAAGTGTTCCCCACACCTTCAGAAGCCCCCTCATGAAAACAAAAGAACAAAGCTCATGAGTCAGAGTGAATGGAACCATGGTTTGAGTCACAGAGTAGTCTGATTTCCAGGATTCCTCTGGATCAGCAGTAGTTCAAACTATTCCACAAAGTTTTTTGGAGGGAAAAACTTTTGTTTCATTTGAACCATAAAAAGAGGGTTATTTCAGGTTTTAACGGGCAAAAGTAGCTGTCTAATGTTCTATGTAAATATTCCATAAATACAGGCCCAGTGAGACATAATGGGAAAGTATGAGATCCGGAGTCACTGGGATTCTACAGATGGGAGTCCATGTCTCAGCTCTGACATGAACTAGATGTACAGCTGCAGGCAAGTTGCTGGTTCCCTGACTCAGGGTGTATGTGTGTGTGTTTAGGAGAGGTGGAGTGTGTGCGTGTGTTTAGGAGAGGTGGAGTGTGTGTGTATGTAGGGGAGGTGTATTTAAACCGACTGACACAACTAGCAGTGCATTAAAGACACACTCCACTAGATGAACGACTCTGTAGAACAACTTAAGGCCGACAGGGGCCAGCTCCACACCTAAAGGAACAATGTCAAATGCACCCAAAGTAGTTCCAGCCACCAGATGCTCACACTTACGTTTCACTAAAAAGAGTCACACGCACTTTTCTGGGGTGAGCAAGGCACTCACTGCCTTACAGACAAGATTAGCTTGCCCAGTTTCCCTCTCCTGAATTCACCAAACTCGAAATAACTTCAGGTTTTTTATAGCAGTAATTTGTCATCATATGTCTAAAAATTCTATACCAAATGAAAGCAACAGTAAAGAATTGATGTTTTTCTTTGGGGGAAAAAAAACGGTCTCCATAAAGATAAAAACTCCCAGCCACTCTCCTTACAGTTCCCCAAACATAGTATGTGGTGGAAAACCAGAAAGTATTAGATTCTGCAAGTGATATCTGCCCTGAGTCCTGTAAGTCCTGTATTCCACTCTAAATTACAAAACCAAAACAGAAAGAGTTCCAATGATTGAACTGTTCATTCTCCCACTGGACCGCACAGAGCTTGTGAGGGTGCTGGAGAATGTCCATGGTCAGGCTGTTCCTGATAAAGCCTCTGGCTGAGTCATTGCTCACCCAGGCATCCTCCGTGATGGGACGGCACGTACACACCCAAGAGCACAGAGGACGCCCAGCCTTTCTGACTCGTCTGCTGCTGCAGGGGCTGTGGTGCCGCTGGCCCAGAAACAGGGCTCTGAAGATAGATGTGAGGGAGAGCAGCCTCAAATTCAAACTAGCGAACTCAGGGAAAGCTCCAGAATACATCATCCAGGGAAGACAAGACCTGTATTTTCAGCGAGCCAGGAGGACTGCATTTTATTATGTGAAAAAATACATTTCTGTTTTTCAAAAACTGTGTTTAGAAGATGCTGCATCCCATCATCTAAACAAGTCAAAGCCAAACGAGAGCTTCCTGATGTGAGAGATGTAAACAGCTGTGACGTGGGGACGGGGGCCCAGACTCACTGCTCCTGTCCACGCCCATGCTTCCTATCCACTGACAGCCCTGCTCAGACCTGCCAGAATCAGAAACCAGTCAGCACTGACAGATAGTGCGACTCCTACACTCTTGCCTGGACTCAGGAAAAGTGGATGACATGCACAGCGGCATTCGACTTACAGTGAGCTACATTTACAAAGTGTCTGTAAGACTGTGTCTGAACGTAAAAATCAAGGCAGCAAGATCCTGAAACCTGTACAGGGTATTTTCCTGGTGGTCCAGTGGTTAAGACTGTGAACTTCCAACACAGGGGGCACAGGTTTAATCCCTGATTGGGGAACTGAAATCCCACATAACAAAAATTAATAAATAAAAATTTAAAAAATAAATAAATTAAAAGTCCTGTATAATAACCAGGTAGGCACTTCAGAAGTGCATTCCCTAGAGTATACAATGGTCAATACAAGATTTCCAGTCATCAGGTCTGGCTTGTGTTGGCTCACAAAGAATCCAGTCCGAGACATTCTTCTAAGAGAGAAGCGACTTGCAGAAGTTACACCTTTCTCTGAGAATTTAATTCTAAACACACAGGACTCTTCAGCACCAGGACCAGGAGAGACGGTGGAAAAGTCAAATCTCAGGTGACTCTGGCTCAGTGACCCGAACACCTTCATCAGCTGGAAGTCAACAGAGAACACTCCAAAACACAGAGCCCAGAGCAGCGGAAACCACCACTAAGTGGGAACAACCGTCACTGCCAAGAACCCTGCAAGCAAAGGTGGAACTGATGAAAGCAGAAGGATGGCTCTGTGTCAGAAACTGCTTCTTAAACTAATAGGTGTTTTTTGATTCAAACCATCAATTCTAGTTTATGTGAAACAAAGGGGACATGCAGAAGTGTACATAAAATTAATAATTTGGGTCACAATTCCTTCCTCTGACACACCTGTTAGGCAGAGCTATATTAAAAAAAAAAATCACTTAGGCAGAGCTATATTAAAAAAAAAAATCACTTCACTTCTTTTCTCTTTTTTTGTTCATTTCTTGGTAGAAATAACAATACATAATGAAACAGACCAAAAAGACCAAAGAGAAAAAAGGACAAACACAAAATCATTCTCTAAACACAAGAAACGGTCTGTGTCACCACAGTCCTCTCTGCACTTTCACATTAAGATACATATGGACCCACTAAATATGGAGAATTGGGTTTTTAGATATTCCACACATGCAATCATAGATAAAAACCAGCAGGAGGATGAAATTAAGTGCTCGTATGAACGTGGACACAAGGTCGGAGCTCATGGTGCAACCAGAGAAGATGGCTCTGAATCAGGGCTGCCTGCTTATGAGCAGAAACAGACACGAACACAAAAATGAACCAAGTATTAATGCAAATATTCTTCCTTAAAAACAATAAAGCTTCTGACTTTTTTTATTAAGAAAATACCACCTCAGCAAAGTCAAACACAGAACTGATGTTCAGCATCTGTTCTAATTAGGAAACACCATGGAGACCACATCCCCGGTGGCTGTTACCTGAGGCCAGGACCCCGCCTGCCCACCCTCCCTCAACCAGACACCTCCTTTAATAAAGTTCAGGCACCTTGCCACCCTTTTGTAGCAAATGGTAAAAAAAAAACATGACCCCTGGTAAAAACCGACGTGCTCGCCTCAAGCATCTGCTGAGAGGAGGAAGACGACTAACCTATGCAGAAGTTGATTAACAAGGGTCTGCTGCCCTGGATGTGACTTGAAGAATACATTAGGACACACAGCTCCAGAAGGACAGAAAGCAGACAGACAGCAAAGCTGAAGCACTGAACCCCAAGAGCAGTTGCCCTCCCCTGCCTGGGAACAAGGGCATCATTACCAGCTTGTGTTTCCCGTAAAGTCTTTTTACTTTTACTGAAAGCAAGGCTACCTGCAGTTGGAATTGAACAGGTCTAGACTGAACTGACCTGTATTTGACTTGCATAGTAATTACTGTATTTTAGCAAAGAAAAACCAAGGCAAATTGGAAAGAAAGATTTTAAACCAATAATGACCTAAAATGTAAGGACCTTGGTGCCTGAATACAGGTGTCAAGTAGGCAGACACAGAAATGTCCCTCTTACCTCCTTCAGTGTAAAGCTAACAGGATGCAGTGGTGCTGAGTGGGGCGTGCTCCAGACACAGCTGTCCTCCACACAGAGCACCACATGTGTCCTGCTCTCACAGTCTTAGAAGGCTATTCAAACCCACTCAAAAGTCTATCTATACTGACATTTTTCAAACTGTGTTTAAATGGTAACTGCTCTTTGAAAATAATTCAGCCTGGTACAGCAATCTTACCCTGTAAAGTGGATAAAGCAGAGACGCCTGGCTGGAAGTTCAGCGTCCCCCCTATCCCTTCCTAGTAACCCCTTAGATATCCCACCAGCATAGTTTGAAACCACCAAAATAATGTGATTTCATTATTTCAGCAACTAAATTTATAATACCTAAAGTTTAAATAAAACAAGTTAAAACACTAGAACTCAAATGAGCATTTAAATTCATTAAACAATAGGCTTTAAAAATACTCATTAAGAAGTTAAAGGGACAGTATAAAGTTTGAACATCATTATACTATTTATTGAAGTAGAAAGAACTTGAAAATTTTTTTTACTGCAAAACTTCAGTCAAATAAATGGAAATCATGGATAATAAAATGCTGTTCCTTATTTTGATTTCCTAAATCATGATTTACCCCAATTATAACTTAGGGTAATTACATTGAAATTTTCCTGAAAGATAAACAGTATTAATAATGGGCTTTACAGAAACCAGTTTCTTTACAAAGTCTTGACCAACTGTTACCTGACTACGCCAGTAAGGAGAACCTTCCTTCAAAGATATTTTTAGAGAAAATTTTTGTTTCTTTGTTTGTTTTTCTTTTTAAAATTGGGAAGACTGTAAAACATAAAAGAAATGCAAATATATAGTAAAAATTACTTATTCAGAGCTCTACCTGCTCATATCAAACTTCTCTTTAAGAAAACGTATCCAGTACAATTGAATCAACATACAATTTATCATTATTTTTATGGTAACAGATTTTTTCAAATTGAGCTTTTAAAAAGTACATTTAACTACAAAAGTAAGATTAAATAGGTACTTATAAAATATATTTACCCTGAAATGGTTAAGAATATAAAATGTTGATGCCCATGTCAACAGTACATTATACATTACACGCATTACTTTAAGGTCATTTTCTCTCCAATAATAATGTCGATAAAACCACAATATTTATTGCTTATATCAAGTGCAGGTTAAAATCCAGACAGCCTCCAAAAATGAACCCTTATGGTAAAGGATTTCTCAGTCTGGTCAGGTGAAATATTACACTTAGCATGTATGAACACAGTGGAAAATGTACCAGTTCTTAAGAAGCATTCAAGTCTTTACTTAGGGGGTGGGTAGTGTGGGCAGTGCCCTGGGGTGCTGTGGGGACCAGACACCACACTTCTCTGTAGGTGTCGAGTCACACGCACCGTCTAGGTGAGGAGTCTGTGGCAGACCAACTCTGTGACTCACGCAACACTGTCAGCTGCTAAGGCCGAAGCTTGCGGGGCAGAATTAGTTACTTATAGGGCATTCTGCTGAAGAAACAGTGTCCAGCCAACAAAAGCGCCAACCAGAATGACTGACACAAACCCCATCTTAGTGAGAATAGGTTGCCAATATAACCACCTTTTCCTCTTGCGCTCGGTCTCGCTCAGCCTCTGCTTCATCTGCTGCACCTTCTGGGCAGTGCTGGCCTTCCTGTCCTCCCGGAGGCGCTTGCGCAGAGCACTGTGAACAGACAGAGTATCAGCAGGTGGGCTCAGCTGCAGGCAGGGACTCAGCCCACATCCCCCCACCCCTCAACTCCTTAAGACACTGCAAGAAGGGGAAAGGCCTCAATGCTCTGAATGGTCCACAGATACACTCGGATTGTTCAACAACAATTGCCAGTTCAACTCTGTGCTAATAAATATACTTTTAGTGGGATCTGAAAAGAACCACGGTGTCAGTGTTCTATCCTTCTTTGCTAACCAGTCAGCAATACTGGGAAGAGAGAGGGTCCCTTCAGCATCCGGTCCCCTCTGGAGTTTACGTCTGATTTTCCACAAAAACCCCTAAAGTTAACATTTTCTTGAATGTTCCGCTGTGTGGTGCCTATTGTCATCTGCCCACACCCTTTTCTAGCTCCCATTTTCCTGTTCAATACAGAATTTTTGTTTCAATGGAAGCTATCTGACTTCCAACATCACAGTCCTGGAACAAGGCAAAGAACAGTTGATGGCAACATGTACTTTACTATTTTTCCCCCTTAAGAAGAAAATCTCAAAAGCCCAAGATGACAGCCACCATGAAGAAGGCAGCAGTAGCAGACGCTGTTACCTTTAAAAATCAACAAGAGACACATTTTCACAGTATACAAGTAGAATCACAGAGCTGAAGGAAGAAACAGAAAAAGGAAACAGTTCTAAAACTTAGAAATGCTTGTGAGACATCATGCTGGTAGATGAAGACTGCTTAATGATGTGAGACTGGCTTCTTCCCATCGGGCGCTCTTGAGGAAAAACATGAAAAATGCTGCAAGAAGCAAAAAAAACTTTGCATGAAGAAACTGACACCTTAGAATGCAAAGTGGAATCAATTCAGCAGGTGTGAGCAGATCTGAGAGTTCAGTTATATGCAAAGTCTGGGAGCAACACAAGCCCTGAAGCTGATGAAAGCTAACCATTTTATAATACTTTAAAAATATGTTTTTAATAAGCTTGAGTAGTGTTTAAAATAATTTCCCTTCTTGAAATGATATGGAAAGCAAAACTTAAATTTTTTTTTCACTTACTTAATGGAAACTCATAGAAATTTAAGAGGATGAGATGGTTGGATGGCATCACCAACTCGATGGACATGAGTCTGAGCAAGCTCTGGGAGTTAGTGATGGACAGGGAAGCCCAGCGTGCCGCAGTCCATAGGGTCGCAAAGAGCTGGACAAGACTAAACGACTGAAGTGAACGGGATGGAAACTTGCCTATTTAACATATATTTTTAAAAGAAGAGTACTCATCTAAATATTTTGCATAACAATTACATCAAGTGTAAGGGCTATTAAAATTAGTTACAAAAAAACTAAATCCCACAAACTGCATCTCCCTTCAGGTACTGCTGTATTACAGCGGAAGCCTAACCAGCCTCCCTGCCTTCAGAGTCAGGCTGCCTATGCCACAGCAATCGCTGTCAGGCATAGCCCTGACTTGCTGCTTGGTTAAGAGTCCTGAATGCCTCTTCAGTGTCTACTATATCAGCAGCCAGCTTTCTTCTTGCCTCAAGTGTTTAACCTAAGTCTAATAATGAGGAACAGTCAGAGGGATCCAGATCATGGGGTGTCCTAGAAGGCAACTCATCTAAAAGCTGCAAACAATATCCAGCAGGGAGTGAACAGAAGGTGGTGGATGGTCCCAGGTGAGGAGCCTGAAGAACCACTCATACGCTGCATGATCCTGGACAAGATCATGAATTACTTTTTTAAATAGCTAAACAGACCAGGATCATAAAAATGTTCCAAAATTACATTATGGTGACCGCTACGTAACTCTGTAAATATGCTCAACACACTGAACTGTATGCTCTAAATCTGTCAACTTCATATGTATATTATCTCAGTACAGCTATTTTCTCTAAAGCTATAAGGTGGGTTTTCGATAATTAGAGAACTTTAAATATAGTCTACATATTAGATTATTTTATTAATGTTAAATTATTCTTGGAGATAAGGGCACCTTCAGCCACTGATGGTGGGAAGGCAAAGTGATGCAGTCATTTGGAAAAGTGGCTTAAAAATGATCCCCATGTAGTGACCACGTGTGACCCAGCAGCCCCACTCCTAGTTAACAAAGGTGATGAGAGCACGCATGCTCACAAAGACTCTCCAGTGTTTGCCTACCGTGTATGGCTTTGGTCCCGCACAAGTAGCTTTTCTGCTGTTCTCCAAGTCTGTTTCCTTCTAAACTAACAACACACTTCTCTTCGCTTCTCTCAGCCCCTGGAGTCCTTCTATTCTTATCTTATAGCACTTTATTTACAGTAAATCACTTATGATGCTGGTCTGGGTTCTTGTTTTGTCCTCCAAGTGTATTAGCAACTTGGGACTATGTTTTGCCCATCTCCGTGTGCCCTGTAGTCTTCCTTCCACTTTCCCTTATCACAGACGCAGGTAGCTCTGCCTGAATGATCTCTACCTGAGTGTTTCTTACAATGATGTGCAAAAACTATTACTCAAAATTCACTCTCTGGACTGAAAATTCATATAACAAGTATGTATGTACCTGCCAGTTAAAAAAAAAATACCTTGTAATCAAGAACAGGCAAAGCACATATAAAATATATAAAAGGATACAGAGCTCACAGTATTATTTCCTGACTTAAAAGCATTAAGTCTGAGGTAGAAGAAAAGACAAACACCTCTATTCTTTAACTTGTGACTAAACCACTGACATCACATATAAGGAGCAGCACAGCTAAGTCAAAACAAACTCTGCGGTGCAACATGTAACTGCCATGCATCGCAATTCCTTAGGTCTTGGGGAAACACAGAAATGAAGTTATAATGTAAGGAAACCTTAATGGTTTTCACAGCATATCCCAAGATCCCAAAGTAACAAATATGACTACAGTGTAAAATCTCCCACAAGAAAAAGCATGTTTGACAAAAAGAAAAAAAAAAAAAATCACTCAGATACTGAAGAGAGGAAGAAAAAATGTTCCTTTACTTTTCTAAGAAACTCACAACTCAGGATATCAACTTCATACAGTGTGAGATTTCTGGAGCCCTAGAAGTATAATTTTTCGAATTTAAAAACTTGAATAGTTTACACATTCATATGTACTCAAAACCCTAAAAGTATAGGGCATTTTATGTGATTTTTTAGAAAGACTTTTTTCCTTCAATAACAAATTTAAATTGAAATATTCATTTAACTATTTCATAAAGGTATTAATGGGATTCCCAGGTGGCTCAGTGGTAAAGAATCCACCTGCCAATGCAGGAGGCACAGGAGACACTGGTTCAATCCCTGGGTCGGAAAGATCCCCTGGAGGAGGAAATGGCAACCCAGTCCAGTATTCCTGCCTAGGACAGAGGTCCTGCCAGGCGTGGACAGAGGAGCCTGGCGGGCTACAGTCTATGGGGTCATTAAGAGTTGGACAAGACTTAGCAACTGAGCACTTGTACCCTCAGTGGTATTAAAGAAATATTATCACTTACACTATATAACAGAAGCATGAACACTGCGTAACTACACAAACAGCAGGTATTACTGCTTGTTTTCTGTGCCACACTACACACCTTAGCATCCACTTATATTAACTTTTACACTCTAATATCGTGCTAAAGCCATATTGTGTCAAGCCATTTTCCAACAGGCCTCTGTCTATAAACTGTCTTCTTTGAGATCAATGAAGTCATCATATACTATTTAAATGCCCTGCAATAATAAATTACTACATTAATTCAATAAACAAAGGATCTATATTAATATCCACGAACTTATTAAAATAAGAGTCTCATCTTTGCAAGCACATTGCTGCAGTAACCTTACCTCTCGCTGCTCTCCTCCAGAGCTTCCTGCGTTTTAGAGGACAGACCTGAGTATCTGTCTCCTGTCAGTTTTTCCTCTTCTAGGCCTATCCTGTTCCCATTGTATTTTTCAGTCATTATTTTGGTTGGCGAATGATCAAAAACAGGACATACGTCTTCCTTAGAAAGTTCTTTCCAACGTTTCTACATAGGGAAGATAAATGAGAAACAAATGAAAACACTAGAGTTTTGATTTTCCTTAAATAAAATTTATGAAATGTAATTATATACTGAAGAGAACCCTGTGATGCTAACATATGAATGAAAGAGGAAAACGTGTTTTGTCAAACCACTTCTAGCTATGTCTACTTGAAGTTGAATTTAATAATAATAATAAAGCATTTAATTCTGATGCACATCAGTATGTAGTTGAACACAACCACCTTAATAAAACACAGTGACTTTAGCCCATTTGAGACAAACTACACTAGGACCTCAGGTTAAGATCTTCAAAGTCTGACTGTATTGTCCCCAGTGCAGAGGCACCTGTTGCAGGAAGAGTGACCAAGATGGCCCATGAATGTGACCCATGTCCTCTGGCTCGTTGCCACTGTCCAGTCTAGAGAGAACCAGCAAGTCCTTCCGGTGCCAGAGGACTCCAAAGACTGTGCCCACCACAGGCACCAGCAGCTGGCCTGACCCAGGGCGGGAAGGTCCTCAGCAGCCGGGAATGTGGGGTGGCAGGACTCAGACCACAATGAAGAGCCATCCACCTTCCTCCTCTGAGGCAGGAAGACCCAGGCTCTCCAAGTCCTCCAAGGGCTAGAACACGTTCACCCAGCTCCCGGACATCCGTGGAGGAGCAGAGGCACGGCTGGGACAGCCAGCGGCTTCCATGACCTCTAACTCTGACTCCGGCACAGACCTGAGAGGCCCTCTTTGGAGATCTAGCCTGCAAGTGTGGAGTCTCAGATCTAATAATGAGTAAGGTTCCCTGCAACTACTGTCTGAGAATTTCAAGGATTCTGACAGAGAAGGAATACTGCACAACTCACATTCTTCTGGGACTGACAGAAGAATAGTCATTCTCTGAAGTTACTGTGGTACAAAATGGCATTACTTAAACAATGCCTGTAATGTTTAGATTTAAAAATTTCAGGAAACTCACTGACACACCGATAAACTAATTTCCAGCTTGTCTCATTACATAACAAAGGAATTTAAAAGGTATTTTGTCACACTCCACCTCCCCTGACATAGCTCTTCTATGAAGCTGCATAGTGTGTGAACGGATCTCCTTTTGTTCTATGAAGTTGACTCACAAAAGACTCAGAAAGTACAACTCTGTAAATTGTTGTGTTTGGAGGGCAGTTAGCACAACAGCATGGCTGGAGGAAGGGGAGCCTGGAAAGCGTGGCCAGACAGGCGAGGCCAGGAAGGAGGTGGACCTCAGGGAAAGACAACCTTGACATGAGGCACCTGGGGTGGGTCTGCGCTCTCCCGAAAGGGACCTGCGGTGTCTCCATCACATCCAGAAAGACTATCTCATCAAGAGCTGAGAATATAACAACACGCAAAAGTAAGATGCTTTCACCTGAGGTAACTGTGTCAATTTTGTTCTTTCCCATTAAAAATTTTTTTCTCTGTCCAAACAAGATTTTTTTATACTGGAGGAAATGCAGTGGAGAGACGGCTACTTCCTGAGCACTACCACACCCCTGGCTGACCTAAGACTCCACCTACACTGGTCCCCTATCCTCACGAGACTCCTGGAGGAGGTGCGGCTCCTCCTGCTGATCCCTCCTGTCATACAGGGAGGTGGGCTGTGAGTGAACACCCTGCCCCAGGCTCCACAGCTGCAGAGCTGGGATGTGAACCCAGACAACCTGGGCTGACAGTGCCAGAAACCCTCAGGATGCTCTGCATCTTGGAAATAACCATCAGTGTCAGACACCAGAGAGTTTAAGTACCCAACAAAAATGTTAACTGTCTCCAGAATTACGCTGAGCAATTCTTCACCAAAATCTAGTTACTGCAACTTGGCCTCATACTTGGACAAAACTCAGCAATGTCAATAAACAAGATGATGCCCAGAAACAAGACTCACTGGCCCACTTCCCAGAATCTACCAAGACTCAGCAGGGTGCAGGGGTGGTGGTGGGTGGGGGCTGTCAATGCTAGTGAACTTCAAAGGAGGGAAAAAAAAGAGCAATATCTTTCTGCCACATCTCTGGGCAGAACTGAGGATTCGCTAATAAAGATGTGAAACACCAGCAATGGTACTATGTTTATGACAACCTCAGGCCAAAAAGATGGAGGTAAACAGAGTCCTTTTAAAGACAGATAGAGCTCATCTCCTCTTTCCCAGTGGGCCCAGGCCACTGGAGATGGCAGTGCGTGAACACGCACTATGCGGTCATCACACACAGTTACTAGTTTCAGGTACAGTCATTTTAGGTGTAAATACTAACAGATTTCCTTTGTCCTGGCAGGTTCTCAATCATTTTATAGCCACATATATCAGAAATCTTCACAGGAAAACAAACACGAAACTATAGTCAACAATGGAAACACCACTCTCATCACATAAGCCCAGATTAAGACAGAAGGTGGAGACAGCTGCCTCCTTCAAGAAAAAGAACCAGAGACGAAGCTTACACAGTGCAGGTGCTACTGGACAGAAAGACAGTATCCCGCACCCACTGCCAACAGCTCACACTAGAAAAGCTTCCCTCTTTCTTCTTACAAATACTCATTTCCCCCAAAATCAGAGGCAAAGAGGAGGAGGTAGATGCATGGAGAGAAAAAAAGAGCCCATAAATTTCCTATCACCCCCTTATGTGTCCAGGGGATGCTTGCGGGGCACAGGACACTCAGAGCCATGCACTCTGGGGTTTCCACACAACAAAGCAACTCTTGATCTTTGTAACAGGACAGTTTTATGATTTAAGATTTCAGGGAAATCTACTTCTCTGAGATTTCTGTTCTGTTCTAAGCTAAGGTTCTAGGATAGCACTGTCTAGTGAAATGTAATGTAAGCCACATATATATGTAACTTAAAAAGTATCTAATAGCCATGTTTAAAAAAAAATGAACTTTAACATGTTTTATTTAACTTAATATATTAAAAATATTGTCATTTGAACACACAATATTTTTTAAATTACTGAGATCTTTTATACTCTTTCTCCCTGTATTTGTACACCTTAAATTTTAAGCGGAACTCGATTAAGACTGGCTACATCTCAACGCTAAACAGACACATGGCTACAGCATGAGACATCAGGGGTTCCAGAAGGAGAAAACTGTCTGAAAATAACGACATAAAATAAACAAGTCCACACACTGATACATAAATACTACTGATGCATGGACACACAGCCCTGGAAGCACACACACACACGCACGCATTAGTAGTTACATGCTGGGGGGTGAGGGTGAGTTAGCGAGGACTTCTACTTTGTAAATGATGTACTTTCACAGTCTCTTAATTCTCATATATTCAGTAGGTACTAACTGATTGCTGAGACCAGTTCTGTGGAAACTGAGCCCCCTGGAAGGTAACAGGCTCTCTGATCCTGAGCACCTGAGAAACAGGGGTATTTCCAATGGGCCCTGTGGAAGGAGGCAAAGGATCTGTGGGTCTAAGCGGGGATGAAGGTGCTGGGTCAGGGACGTGATAGCCACACAGCACAGATAAACTGGGACAGAGGAAATTCCCCCGAGCCACACACCACAGTCACTATGGGAATCACGTCCATAAAACCCATCTCCATGGGGAAAGCAACCCTCAGAGGAGGCACATCCATGATCTAAGTGCAGCAACGGGCAGTGCCCTGAGGAAGCGCCCATCTGGAGGAGGAGCCAGGGAATGAGCACAGCAGACGGGGTCAGCACACACACTGGCACTGAATCTGGTGGACATGCACGTTAGAGACGCTCCCCATCTTGAATGCTGAGGTGGCATCTGGGGGAGGCACTAATGTCTCGTGGGTTTAATCTTCACACACCAAACACTTTACTGATTGAGGGCACTGAGGAACCTCACCTTTCTCTTCATTAAAAATCTTCCTTTGATGCTAAAGAAGGGGAATCTTTTAAATAAAACTTAAAATTTTAATTGATAAATAGACTGTCTTGAATAGTTAATACCAATGATCACAACAAAAACGTCAGCTGATAAATAAAATTGTTCAGGAGTATTTAAATATCTGTGTAATCTATATGACACAACTATTTACACATCATTCCACAGATGGTGTGATCTGTTACAAAACAGCGCTTATTCAGAACCTTGCTCTTTTGGCCATGATCACAGAAACTAGAGAGCAAGTGAGCAGTTTTATGTAGGAGAAACAAAAAGAAAATCTACCTGCTTATGTAAAATTCTATATGATTGGCTCAGACAAGAAACGGGAGTCTACTGTTACTTCTGTTTCTATTTTACATTTTATGTTAGTACATAAACACATTTCTGAAAATCAATTTTAGCTTTTGCAGAACAAAAACACCCTCATGAGAATAAAGCTACCAACCAGAGGAAAACAACACTGTCCTGGTTCATTATATCTGCTGCAAGTACTCAAGCTGCTTACTCACTGTTGTAGCAGATGGGATGATCTATTTACAAACTAAGTATTCTTGTGTAACTCCAGGCCAGGTTTTAAGGGGCCAAAAGTACCTAATTTTTCCAGTTATTTCAATGATTAAATGCTCAGACTCTCTTCTACATGAAACTTCTACCTTTTTTAATGCAACCATGTTCCCAGCTGGGTTTCTGAGAGATAAGCAAAATTTTACAAGAGGCTGAGGAGCACACAAAGAGGTGGGCACAGGTTTCCATCTCAGAAGCCAGCTGGACCCACCATATTAATGTAAACACACTTCTCAGGAGGAGGGGAAAAGCTCCATGGCTTACACGGAGCGCAGTTACCCGACGACAATACACTTGACACATGCTTTACCTGTATACTTGAGTCTCCCTTTATAAACTTTGCTCCTTCTATTATAGTCATGTAGGAAAATCTGAGCTGATCTGGCGTCTGAATCAGTCCCATTCGGTATTTTCTCATATTCAATAACAGTTGTTTAATGTTAATATTGTCTCCTTTTTCTATCTGCAAGAGAGGTAAACATTATTCAAGCCTTTTGTTGTTACGAGCCCAGAAAACAGAAGCAGTCTAAGATAACCACTAAGGGCAAGCCGGCCCAGGCCAGCGTTCCCTGTCCATGCAGCACAGGGAAGACCCACGGCTGACTCCTGCCAATAGTCATCTCACTTGTGGTGGCCTAGCGATTGGTGATTGGTCGAACGAAGGATTTATGCCGAGTGCTGGCTTAACATAAGGATAAATACAGAGATTAGTACTCTTCTTTTTTAAGGAGTCAATCCTTTCATTGGGTGCCCCCTGCCTTCATATCTGTACACAGCAGCCTCATGTCTGTACACAGCAGTCTATGGAAGGCAGCACCCAAGGGGGTGGAACAGAGAGACCCATGGTGACAACACTGCAGATGATATGTCAGGCCGCTGCTGCAGCAGTCAGGCTGAATCCACTGTGCCCCTACCCCACCCCACCCCACCCCAACTGGAAGAGAGAACAGCTGCTACAGTAACTTTGGGAGGGAACTGGTACACACCTGATCCAGTTTTAATATTTACCATCAACAGACCAGATGCTTAAGAGTTCTTAAACACATCAAAGCTCACTTACATGTAACAATCAGCTTTAGATGGCAGCACAGGGTATTAAACACCGGGTATTAAACAGTGACGTCTAACATGCCCTAAAAGGAAGACAGGCACATGCCGGTGCCCCAGCGGGGGCTGGGAGGGCTGGGGCGGCACACGGCCCTCGGGCACCACAGGAATCTCAGGGGGTGATGTCAACACCACACTGACCAAGGGGCTTAGACAGTATGTGTTCCTAATGCACTGATTCACTTAATTCTCACAACAGTCCTGGGAGGGAAATACCACCACTACCCACAGTTTGTAAATAAGGAAACCAAGGCAAGAAGGAATTCAGTATTATCTTCCAACTGATGTCTGAAAAATACAGTGGGCGAGGGAGACAACCTATCATTTAGCTAACACAAAGCTACCAGCATCAGTCTCCTCCCAGAGCTCGAGGATTATCCTGGTCACAGCCCCATCCACTCATCACAAGCAAGAGGCAGCTGAAAGGATGTAAAAGAGAATTTTTGGTTTTTCTAAAAAAAGGCAGATGTTTAAGTTTGAAAAGCACAGTTCTGGGATCCTGGTATTTGAACTTAACTTCTGCCAGTGGAAACAACAAAAAGGTATGGGAGCCTGAAATGAGGCCACTTACCAGAACAAGGCAGCTGTCCACCAGAGAAAAGGTGCCCGACCGCCCGATGCCGGCACTGCAGTGGATCACCGCAGGCCCGTGCTCAGGGTTCAAGGAGCCAGATTCCCGCACTTTGAATAAGAAATTGAGAAACGAAGCTGGTGATTCAGGGACTCCAAAATCTGGCCAGGTAGTATAATGAAAGTGAGATATTGTTCTGGTCTCACCAGTCTAAAAAGTGAAAATTAAGGGGGAAAGGTTAGTTCTAAGTTTTTTCTTTTAAAAATATACTGCAGTAAGATGTGTTTTGTGTAATGCACCATGACTTTTCATTTGGTTGTTGATAATCACACATACAAGTTTGGGAAGATTTTCTTTAGGAGAATTTGGAATATATTAATAGCTAACACTTTTGTAACAATTACTATTTTGTAGGTACATTCTAAGTTTTTTATGTATTAACCCATATAACAATCCCATTAAAATCCATTTTCCAGGTGAGAAAACTGAGGCAAGGGTTAAGTAATGCACCCAAGGTCACACGTAAGAAGATGGCATAGTAGGACTGGAGCAGCACCTGGGTCTCCTCCACTGACCTGCACCATACATGCTGCCAGATCCTCTTAAATCACACATCATGATGCGTGAATTCTCATCATGAAATTTTATAAATTTCTACCAGTATAATTTCACATCTTTACTGATTTCCTGTTTAAGAATTTCAAAGTTTTGGGCCTTCCCCAGTGGTTCAGTGGTGAAGAATCTGCCTACCAATGCAGGAGAAATGGTACTGATCCCTGGTCTGGGAAGATCCCACATACCACTGGGCAGCGAAGGCCAGGAGCCACAACTACTGAGCCCAGGTGCCCTAGAGCCTGTGCTCCACAAGCAAAGCCACTGAAATGAGAAGCCCACATACCACAACTAGAGAGTAGGCCCTGCTCGCCACAGCTAGAGAAAAGCCCACATAGCAATGAAGATCCAGTGTACCCAAAAGCAAATAAATAAATTATTTTTTTAAATTTAAAGTTATTAAAAAAAAACAATTTCCAAATTTTTAAAGATACAATCGTCCCCATTATAAGTTATCTTTCTGATTCAGCTACACACGCACAGAGGAACAACTCAAGAATTAAAGACACAATCTTTACATTTTTAACTGAAACTTCTCTCTTAATTGATGTTTTCCACATGGTAATAATTCCCAATCCTAGAACTGTTGACATGCGTTGGCTGATGTGCTGATAACTTGGTTTACCAACATGCTAAGTGCTTCCTGTCTCATACAGCCTGCCTGGCTAGCTACTCAGCACCGCTTCCTGGATATTCCCAACAATCTTTATTTCTGCCTAACTCATTATTGAAAACATCCCTCAGCGTTGCCAGCGGCCCCCATCCCCAGGAGCACTGCTCTGCCTCCTACTCCTCATTCAGAGGGAGCAGGGACCCACTAACACGTCTCTGCACAATTTTCAACCCAGGCACGTGGTTAACATACATCTTCATATAAACAGGCCTGACGTGCCAGGCCTGAGGTTCCAGGAGATGTTTTAACCCTTCCCCAGACAACCGCCCCGCTGCAGTCCTCAGCCACCATGCTGTGCTGACCACGCACAGCTGGCCAGACTTGGTCCCCTAGGGCCTGAGCCAGGTCGAGGTGGACCTGCTAGAGCTCCAGGCCGGGCAGGGGTGGTGCCAGGACCCTGCTCCCACAGGTGTGGCCTATATGGTGCAGTTCAACTCTGCATCACACCCTGGCCCCAACCTAAGGTCACCCCACAATCCTGGGCGACCACTTGCTTTTTCTTTGCTTGAATGATGCTGGCTCAAGATCAATGGCCTCTTTCTTTCTTCCAAATTCAGGTCACAGTGTCTGGGACTCTCAAAGCCAGTTCCCAGAAATGCTCACCACTGTTTGTATACTACAGTCTTCTGCACTAATAGATTTCTGAAAATCCATCTTTTTCTTCCCCAACAGGAACGGACTAAAGAACTTCTTATAGGTAATTTTTTTAAAAATTAATTAACCCCTCCTGAAACAAGACACGAAAAACACAGCTCACAAAATCACATTAATACCCAAAGGGCCATGTGAAGTAATAGGAGCCAAATGTTTACTGTTGTGGTATAAAAATGTTTATGTGCACAACTGGAGGCCCTTTCCCTCATTTCATATTGGAAAAGTAATGAGAAGGGGGAAGGGTTCCAGAGCAGGGAGAGCTCAAATGAAATTCATCTCTACACATGGACCCCACAACCTCCAATAGAGTCCTGTTCTTCACACTGCGAACCCACGACTTCCAACAGAGTCCCCAGTTCTCTACAGGCGGACTCCGCAATTTCTGACAGAATCCCAGTTCTCTACATATGGACCCCACAATTTCCAACGGAGTCCTAGTTTTCTACACTCGGATCCCACAACTTCTGACAAAGTCCTCGTCTCATACCAGTGGACTCGCCCCTTCCTCCTCCGTGGTCACCATGCCCTTGGTCCTCCTTCTGTGATGCCCAGTCCAGGCCTCCATCCCTTCTCACTGCCGCCCCTCACACCAGACTCCAGCTGGTCTGCACACACCTGCCAGTCCACACATCCCCGAACCATTTTCTTCAGAAAACACTGCATCGTGCACACCACCCCTGCACAAAGACGTTAGCACACACTGTTCTTAGGGCAAAATCTCATTTACATTTTTTTTTTAAGAATTCTAACTCTAGTCTTTGAATAAGATGACAAGCTCAGAGTCCATGAAGGCCAGGAAGCTGGTCTATGAGCTGAGTAGGGACAGACAACAGGAGCTATGAGCGTGGGGGTGAATTGTGTGTGCCATACAGAGCCATTCAAATTCAGGTTAACTATTACTATTATCAGTTTGAAGAGGACTATAAATCTTCTAACTATTATTAAAAAAAGTGTACAAAGCTCTGTGGCCCAGGCCCAACTTTAGGCACAGGCAGAAGGTAGCAAAATTGTGTTTCTAAGACTTTCATACGCCCAGTTTCACCATCTGTTAATGGGGTTTGAGAAAGCACTTACTTCACAGGCTCCAGTGAGGAGTAAACAGGCAACCCCCACACCGGTGAAGCCTGAAGAGACACAGGGACACGAGCTGGCGGCCTTAATCACAGCCCTAACACTTTCAATCAACTATGACCTCTCCACGATTCCAGTCTCCTCATCTGTGTTTCTGCTCCACCTGGAGAGCAGTAAGGTGTTGACCCTGTCCCCCTCGAGGTCACTGTCCTAGTCCAGTCCTTAACCAGCTCCTGCAGGGCCATTGCAATGGCCAAGCTAAATACATGGTCACCGAAAGTCACTCTGGGAGTTGACCAGAAGCCCAGGTGGTGAAGAGAAGAGAACGGTATGCCAGGGGCCTTAGGGCCCAGTTCTAAGCAGAGGGAAGGGTGTGCCTGAGACAGGCATGGACAGGAGAATTGGTAGGTAGACAAGTGGCAAGGGCAGGTGGGCTGGGGCCGTGGAAAGGCTTCCAGAGCCTTGGGGAAGGACTCCGCATTTCAGAAGAAGTTCTCAGGGTGGTGAACAGGGGACTCACTGTACCCACTGAAAGGACCTCAACACATTAAGTGACCAAAGCAAGAAACGGGCACAAGCTGGACGGAAGGTGCACAGGACAGACAGGAGCCTGGGGGAGCAAAGCTGGGGCAGAAGAAACAGAACTCAGCACAACACTGTCTTCCAGGAACTCAATCACCTAAACCTGACCGAAGACACATGGAAAACACCAAACGGCAAGTAAACAGAAAAGCCCGAAAGGCAAGTTCTCCACGTGACCTTGGATTTTAAAAGCCCCTCAAAACTACCTCCACAGCTTAAGCCATTCAAAAGTAGAATGGACTTGGGGGCAAAAGTTCAGACTGAGCTCTCATCATGATGCTGAAAAGAATGCTGGTGCTCCACTGCTCCGTCAGACACGTCAGATGCAAGGTCCCCTCAGAGTAGGCCTGACAGGGCAACTCTGCCCAGGTCAGTCAGGAGACTCCTCTAGAAGCGACCTGGTGCTCTGACCTCAGGAACAAGAGAGGCAGCCCTACTTTATCAGCACCTTCTCCCTCAGCTCACCTGTCTCCACTGCCCTGGCTCCTGCAGGCCCTCCCAACTCACTCCATTCCCACAGGAGCCCTGACCCAGGGGAGCCCAGAACCTCAGGCACCATCAGAGCACTAACTCACGCAGTCACGGTGACAATCCCATGAGGGAAGCACGCCATCACCCTCGTTTCGCAGATGAGCGAACGTAGGCACAGAGATCAAGTACAGGACTGGTCACACGGCCAGGAGCAGCAGCCAGGATTCAGGCCACTTGGCTCCTGGGTCTGAATGTGACTAATGCAATCCTGTCTCACCCACTAAAATGCTACCTTATCCTTCCAACACTGCTCACTCTCACTACAGACTGTGAAGTAGAACATCAACTGCTGCTGTTTAATTACAGTGGACTCTGAACACAGGCCAGTAAGAAACCACACACTGCCAGAAACTGAATCGCAGGGGCTGGCCCACTCCCAGGGTGGCCTCCGCTTCAGGAACTTTAGAACCAAGGCTCTTTCCACAACAGTTAGACTTGGTCCCATGTCATTAGAAGTTAGGAGATCTGGAATTTGGCTAAGTAATCTATTTATGGGAAAAATCCATTAACCTAATAGATTTTTAGGTTATTTTCTTTTAGTAAGAAAAACAGGATTAGGAGTTTATCTACATTGTAGGAAGACCATGGGTCAAACTATATACGTGTGAAAATACTTCACAAGCTGATAAACAAAATACAAAAGTATTTTATTATTTGAGGTGTAATCAATTCTCAGTCAGGACAGAGAAAAACACCTATGCCAATCTCCTGCTAAATCAATTTTAATGCCACAGCAGATGCAGTACCTAGGATACATAAATACTAAGAGAAGGTGATTCCCAGAACCATGAGAAGTTTATGGAAATGAAGTTCTGTTTCTGGGAAATAAGGGCTGGACAACCAGCACCAAGTAGCAGTTGATGTATTTCAGTGCAGCTTAAGATACACGCAAATGAAATCACTGGTGCAAAACACACACAGTGAGGAGATTTCATAAAGAAGGCCCCTCCCTGAATGACCTCAGAGCTGAGTTATGTTCTCATGCAAGCTGGACCCAGTCAGACGCACACAGTACACACCTACGCTTATGTCACAAAGGACAGGTGTTTTAGGAGATAGATAACTCGGCATATCTAAAAAGTGTATATACTTCCCTTCTCCACGAATTTTTTTTTCTTTTGGATTAATGATCACAAATTAATACTCAATTCACTTAATACTTAACTAAAATAGTATCTCGCTTTAGAGACCAGATACATCCCTGAAGCCATTTCTAGGCAATGCACATTTTCATATTTTCTAGTTTTTCTAGTTTCTGAATGCATCTCAGAATCACTCTTAGTTCATATTTTTTTGTTATTCTAAATACAAACCAAAGAAAGCAAAGAGGTAAATGGGAAGAGGGGGAACTATCTTGATGCTTAGACAACAACAGTAGGCTCACAACCAACTGCGTGCCTGTTTCTCACCCAGGCACCAAGGAACGAGTCTTACATTTTTGGAAAAAATCCAAATAAATACTGATGAGGTCATATGGTAAATTTATTTCACCATTTTGACCAGCTCAATAAAGGCACATTTCCATGTGACAAACCCCTCGAATTAGCAACTCTCTCCAAGCGTCAAGAACAAGAGCTAGCATTTCCCAGGCATGCTCTCTGTACCAGCACCTTTGCACATACCTCCTCATGTGATACCCATGTCTTCACTCAACGTCACAAATGCGAACAGAGGCACCACAGCCTCCCCTTAAAGATAAGGAGGGCCTGGGCAGGGATCACTGAGCAGCAGCACTGGATGTAAACCCAGGCTGCCCAATTCTAAAGCCCTCTCCCTCAATCTTCAACCAATTATAATACTGATCAGTTGCTCAGAATCCTCAGGTATCAACCTGAACTTCACAATTCTTAGTTTCCAGCATTTCTTAGGAATTCTCAGAGAGCCACCACATATGGGAACAAAATCTATGAGGACATGGTTATGGCGGTGAACCATTACAGGCATTGCTGCAATGAATGGGCTGCCCCAAACTTCAAATCTAAGAACAAAGAATAATCCTTAAAGTCACCACATGAAGCCCCATAGTCTGGGCACAAGCAGTCTTACCCTGGTGTTTCCTAACTGCAACAGATGGACCGTGTAGTAGGACTTCACGTCCTCTGACAGGAACTTCACGCTGAAGCCTGTTTCCTTAAACAGCATCTCCCGGTCATCTTTTGTAGGCCAGTACTGTGCACATTTAACCTAAAGTTAAGAACATAGATATAATGAAACCACAAAAAGCTGGAAAGGAAAACAAACCACACACAAGCTATATATTTTTCAAGTACCCAAATCTAGAGACAGGCACACTATATTTGATGTTTAATGTATTTTAATAAGATTGACATCTTATAAACACAGTTTGTAAAATGTTCTTATAACTTACACACTTAACAGATATCATGTTCATAAAATGAAAATCAAGTTGTCATTTCTAAAGCAGGGTAACCTGTATTTCATCATACTGGTATTTACTCAATGTTTCTATAAATATAAAACTCTTGCAAGAATTGTATCTTTAAACAGTACCGAAAGGCTTTATTTTAGAAGTACTTTTCATAAGCTATAACAAACCTAGACAGCATATTAAAAAGCAGAGATATCACTTCACCAACAAAGGTCCATCAAGTCAAAGCTATGGCTTTTCCGGTAGTCATGTTTGGATGTGAGTTGGACCATAAAAAAGGCTGAACACCAAAGAATTGATGCTTTCAAACTGTGGTACTGGAGAAGACTTTTGAAAGTTCCTTGGACAGAAGGAGATGAAACCAAGTCAATTCTAAAGGAAATCAACCCTGAATATTCACTGGAAGAACTGTCACTAAAGCTGAAGCTCCAATACGGCTACCTGATGCAATGAATCGACTTACTAGAAAAGACCCTGATGCTGGGAAAGACTGAGGGCAGGAGGAGAAGGGGGTGATAGAGGATGAGATGATTGGATGTCATCATTGACTCAAAAGGCGTAAATGTGAGCAAACTCTGGGAAGTGAAGGACCAAAAAGCCTAGTGTGCTGCAGTCTATGAGGTAGCAAAGAATTGGACGTGACTTAGCAACTGAACACAACATTTTCCATAAATACCTGCTAATCTGCTACTAAATACTATCTATCTAGAGATAACACTGCATACTTACATACTAAAAGTCAAGGGAAAGAATCAGAAGATAAGTCCCCTTTACCTAGAACTGTTACGTTTTGGCAGAACTACTGATGTGGAATTAACATTTTGTGACAATAAAAGCATCTCCCCAAAAGCCAAACTGTGAGGCCAGCAGGCTGTGGTGAGGTGAGCTAGAGCCATTCACTGGGAAAAACACTAGGAAAACATCCCTGTAAAATATGGTCATTTCTCCTTTTAGATATCACAAACAGCTACAAATAACAATCAATAGAAATACTTCCCAAACAAATTAATGCTATGAGCTAATACTTCAAAAGCTGCTAAAAGACATTAAAAAAACAAAATGACGTAAGAAGTGAAAGAGCATAAATTATAACAACTCATAAATGATGTGCCAGAAGAGAAAAAAAGAATCAAAAGTAACAGAACACATCATTTCATAAACAAAGACTAATTGATTAAAGGGAACAGGGCTGTGAATAAACACTACAGATGATGCCTTAAGAGAAAAAGGACATTTTTAAAATAAAAAAGAAATAAAGAGAGACCAGTAGGCAATGAAAATCTAACACATATGTGTAACAGAAGGCCCCGGGAGAAGAACAGTAAGGCAAGCAAAGGAACAGAATAGATGTCAACAAGTATAATTCAATAAAAATTTTTCTTTAAAAGAAAGAAAAAAATGCCTGAAATCACATAATGAAATAGCACACTCTGTCCCTGGACAAACTGACCCAGGATTACCAGCACAGACACATTTCAGTACAATCAATGGGATCTGAAGAAAAAGAAATCCTTTGGGTAAAAGAATAAGTAACTAATAAAGGAAACAGTGAGATGTGCCTTTGTGACAGGAACATGCCAGAAGGAAATGGGCAGTACCGTCAAGCTGCTCAAAAAGCAAATGTGAGCCAGAGATTTATATTCTGCCAGACTCTTCAGCATCAAGCCAGCAGAGGTATTGTCATCAACACACAAGAAACTGGGACCAGGGCACCCATCCTCAGGATCCTCTGTGTGAGCTACACACAGAGCAACCAGAGAGACTCAGCGACAGATGCATATCTACACAAAAGGGACTTAAGAGACTAAAACATGCGGCAACCGCTGATGATGGAGGTAAAGCACAACTTGAGAAAAAGAGGATGAGAGAAAGCATTTTAAACTGTTTTCAGTAGTTATTTTAGTGATGGACTTGATTTTGTTATTATAAGTACTTTCTGTGTGCAATATGGGACAGAGTAAATGAGTAGAAGACATTCAACATCACCAGTATCTCTGAGAACCAGAATTCATGGTGAATCAACCCTACAGTCCTAAATTTTAATATCAGTATCAAGTATCAGAATATCAGTACCAAAGGAAAAAAAAGGAAGAAGCATCAGTATCAGTACGAACACTAGTGTTATCTTAACATACAAACATAATTTTCCTTAACTCTCTTCACTGAAAAGACCAACCCATAAGAACAAAGATTACTATTTTTGCTGTGATCTTGAAATACCGCTGCTCACCAAAAGAAACCAAGGCTTCTTAAACAAACAGCTGATTCGCATAGGAAAGCACAAGATAAGCCTGCAACAGGGAGTCCTTCCAGACATCAAAGGAGCTAGCAAGACTCTTCGGTTTTTGTTAAAAGAATTCAGGGCCCAACCCGAAAAGCTTACTCTGGCCTATGAAGGGACAATTTGACTACAAGTAAGAATAACAACGGGCTTCCAAGGTGGCTCAGTGGTAAAGAATCCATCTGCCAAGCAGGAGGCACCAATTCGATCCCTGCATTGATTCCTCAAGATCCCCTGAGGAAGGCATGGCAACTCAGTCCAGTATTCTTGCCTGGGAAATCCCATGGACAGAGGAGCTTGGCAGGCTACAGTACATGGGGTCGCAAAAGAGTTGGAAACAACTTTAGCGACTAAACAACAACAAGGATAATAACTGCCATGGAGTGAACTGAATCAAGGTGTTTAACAAACTCATGACTTCACAGCATTGATCCTCTCCCGCCCCCACACCAAGAAAACCTAAGTGGTGACATATTGAGGATACGTGGGAATCAACTTCTTCTGAAAACTGCTTTTCCTACATCAAGGTGGTAGGTAACTAGAGTGGGAGCCTTTTTTTTTCAATAGAAGAATTTCAACCAAAAGTCAAGAAGAAACAATAAAGCTGGAATATCATTATAACACTAAACACTGACCAGCAGCAGCTGCTGACATCATTATGCTGACAAACAGGATATCACCACACACGAGGCGACCTCAACAATCAAACCTGACTTTTATTGAACATCTGGATGAAGGTGATTTCTGATTGCTGGTGGCAATCTTCTCTATTACAATACTTATTCTGCAGAATGAGAGATGAAACCCGTAATCCTCCAGCTGGCAACGATGCTCAAATGTTCCAACAACAGCACTGCATTACTTGGGTCTGTGGGTCACCGTGGAAGCATGAAAACCACTGCAGGGATTACGCTGACACTGCGGGACACCATGGTGCAGCAACAACACTGCAGACTGAGACAGATGAGATGCACCGCCACTAGCGCTGAAAACCGGCAGCTGCGAACTCGGAAAAGCAAGAATTCGGGATCTGAAGGAGCAGAATAGCCTAGACCTCAGGCCTGGAAGAGACCTGACAGGTAACACTTTCTAATGTTCATGTTTGACAGAAGGACCCTCAAGCCACAGAAGCTGAAGACTTAACCACCATCACACCACTAATTAGCACTGGATTTTAAACTGCACCTCAAATGTGAATAAATCTATACATATCAATACTCACTACCTCCTGACATAAGAGCCCATGGCAGTTTATATAGGTTTTAGAAACCTGTCACTTCAATCCTTCATAAAATTTCCAGGATTCTGTTAATAATAACGATTCTGAAAAAGCCTACGAATTCCAAATATCTAAGTACCACAACTGGCCAGTACTCACTCCATTATACTTATGTTTGGAGAGCAGTGGTCCACAGTTGTTATTTAAATATTTAAGGTAATAAAGGAAAATGATAGATTAGTTCCAGTCAGAATCACCCTGACTCTAGTTTTTAGTAATTAAAGGCCAAAACTAATGTATGACTACCCCAAAAGAAATAAGAAAATACTTGTAAGTTAACAATCACAGACTGTACAGTAAGTTGTAAATACCAAGTATTACTCACCGATTCTTTTTCCACAATTCGGTTTAGCATGACAACTGCTTTGGTCTTTTGCTGCCAAACCATGAGCCAGAAATGACAACCTGTATTAGGAAGCGGACCCTGTAAGACAGAGAAGAAACAGCAGGTGAGGGGGGTGGGGGGACTGACACTCCAAGGACATGCCTTCCAGGAAGCTTCGCATCTGAGAACAGGGGATCGGGTCATAGAATGTCAATCCAGACTCTAAGCCCTCCTGAACTAAAAACAGGTCTCTATTAGTCGGATTACTGATTATCAACGATCAAAACTGACTTTTATTTACTTAGGCAGAAAAGAAAAATTTCCAGGCTGTCAGGTAGCTCTCTGAATTGAGGGATGAAGAAGCAGGCTTGGGCAGGAAAAAAGGCCAAGACAAGATTTTGTCCCAAGGGGTATGGGCTTGGGGCAGCACTCCCGACCAGTCACCACTGTCACCCTTTGAGGGCACTGCCATCCTCAGGTGGTTGCAGTGCGTGCAGGCTAACAGGTTTGACTGTACCTTGAGTAACTCAACAAGCAGTTACCTGTGGGTTGCCGGGGGCTGGGTCTGCCTGGAGCTTCAGCTCCACACAGGAGACAAGGCCATTCGAGTGGTGCTGCACTAAAAGCAGCTTCAGGGCCATTGTATCCCAAGCTCTGTAGTGGATGTTCTGGAAATATTACTCCATGCTCTCAGTTATACCAATGCTAGAAGGGACCAAGAACCCTGAAAAGCTGCACCTTCAGGTCTGAGGAGCCGTTCCCCTTACTGAGTGCATATTATTCAGAGTTTGAGCTACTTCCAAAACCACACAGTGCAAAGATAAAAGCAGCCATGAGAAGAGCCCCAGTAAAATGAATGCCTTCTCTTTCATCTAAAAAAATGGATGGATCAGGTCTCCAATGAAGTCACTGCTTAGTGTGTACACGCACACACACATTCTAGAGTGGTTCTAAAAGGGGAAGAGGGGTTCTCAGCTCTTTCACTTACCAGCAATACAACCTATTATCTTCTACAAAATGGAGATCTGTACCAAGGGATCAGCAGGTATACATTTTTAATTTTCATAAAACTCAGAGGAAAAGGATGACAAAAATTATAAGCAACAAAGGACAAGCAGAATAACTGCGGTTTCAATAAACATTTAATGTCTCTGGTTTTTGCTGTCCTTTGAAATATTTTCTGTGCATGTTCTCTGTCCCAAGATACTAGGGACAAAGGCAAAAGCAGTCCCAGCTGTCACAGAGCTTACGTCCGAGGTGAGGAACAGAAACACACCCAGCCCCACCTGAGCGAGGGCTGAGCCTGGGTATGCAGGAGCAGGAAGGGTACCAGGGCAGGGCCTTAAAAACGAGGAGGTGCTGACACAGCGAGGGGAGAGGGGAGGGATCAGGTCCATTCCCAGTGTCAGGGCACTTCTGGGAAAGAAGGTGACACAGAGAACCCACAGGAAACTACACCTGGCAAGTGAGAGGTACTCGACCCCAGGAAACAGTCAACGATCTCTTCTTTACAGAATGAAGAAATATGACCAGATTGGTACATCACCAAAATTCCTCTAGAGGAATTGTTAAAGATGGACTAGAAATGAGGGACTGGTGGCAAAGAAATAAGTTGAAAAGCTACTATGCTGGGGTAGATGAAAGAGAGCTCCAGAGAAGGGTAGGGCAGCAGAAAACAGGAGAGAATTCGACAGATGAGGACAGCTTTAACCCAGATGACAAAAACAGGACGGGGGCTAGCTTAGTGTAAAAGAAAGAAGGAAAAGGAAAAAAGAGTTTGACACAGAAAAGGAAGAATTTGTGACATCAAGTGGTCCTGTGGGTGGATGCTGGAAGCTCTGGGGCAGGGGGTAGGGAGGACTTAGGAAATAATCCAAAGCTGAAGACAGTGAGTCCACTAGAATGAGGGCAGAGGGCCTGGATCAGGACACAAAGGAAAGCCCAAATGGACAGGAGATTTAAACCAGGGTATTAGTCGGGTATTTTCTTTTTCATGAAGAAATTTACAATGTTTTATAAAAGGATTATTACTATCATTGAAAGAAAGTGAAGTCGCTCAGTCATCTCCAACTCTTTGCGACCCTGTGGACTGCAGCCCACCAGGCTCCTCTGTCCATGGGATTCTCTAGTAATTACTATCATTACTACTATAATAAAAAGCAGTAACAATGCCACAATGAACACTCCGTGGAATACTCACCATATTACCTGGCACTACATGAGTTTTTATTAGCACTATTCTATAGATCACAGAGATACATATTGATTACATATACACCTGACTCCTGAACAACAGAGGTTTGAACTACAGGGGTCCAGATACAGATAGATTTTTCAATAAGTACACAGTCAGCCCTTTTAGGCATGGTTATGCATCCTCAGGATCAACAACCTCAGATGGCAAACTTAATACATGACTGTGACTCAATGAATCTGTGTATGTGGGGCCAGGACAGAAGCGACAACGATAGGACATGAGCACCCGGGGGCTTTGGCATTGCAGAGGGTCCTGGAAGCAAACCCCACAGTGCTGCAGGATGCTGCTGCACCTCAGGGAACTGAGGAATGAATCCAAGGGCATATCACAATTTCAGGGCAGCAGATCTGAAGAATTAAAACCAGAGCCATGCAGCAGCCTACGGAGACCGTGTGGCCTCACCCTACTTATTGTATGACCTTGGTAAAGTTATTTGATGTTCCTTTGTCTCTTTAGATGACTCCTCATGTTAACATAAGGATAATAAGAGCATTTATCACAAAGGGTTATCCTGAGGCTTAAGTTATATAAAATATAGAAAAATGTTAAAAATTGCAAGCTGTTACTATTTACAACAGTCAAGACATGGAAGCCATCTAAGTGTCCATCCACAGAGGAATGATTAAAGAAGATGTGTGGTACACATATGTAAAGATCTGTGGTACATATATACAACGGAATATTGGTCAGCCATAAACAAATGAAATAATGCCATTTGCAGCAATGTGAATACACCTAGAGATTATCAGTCTAAGTAATTCAAAGACAAATATATATCACTTATATGTGGATTCTAGACTATGATACAAAAGAATTTATTTACAAAACAGAAACAGACTCACAGACATAGAAGGTAGGCATACTTTTGGTTACCAAAGGGGAAATGGGAGGAGGGATAAATTAGGAGTTTGGGATTAACAGATACACACTACCATATATAAAGTAAACAACAAGAATTCACTGTGTAGCTCAGGGAACTATATTCAACATCTTATAATAACCTACCATGGAAAAGAATCTGAAAAAGAATATATAGAGACGTATATGTGTATACATGTATATAACTGAATCACTTTGCTTCACATTAGTATCTAACACAGTATGGTAAGTCAACTGTAATTCAGTAAAAAATAAATAAAAGATTGCTAGCTGCTGTTAATTTTACTTCCCTCTAGGATGTGAAGTTCATACTAGCAGTTTTATGAATGGCTGTTTCATTCACACAATGCTGCCACAAAGCAGGCATTCAAAGCTTTGCTGGATGAACGAACAGGATTCAAGCAGACACCATGAGTCCAGAGTCCAGCCTCTTTCTTAAGAAACAAACGTTCAAAATATGGTTCCAGAGAATTGAACTGGTGAGTACAGACTAGGTGGGGGCGAAAGCTAAATCAGAATCTTGGGAAACAATTATATTTTTAGAAACTAAGATGACAAAGAGGAAAGGATAAACAAGAATGAAAGAAAGAGAATAAGAAAGGGTGTGATAAGGAATTTAGGGTAATTATTCTATTTTTAACATGGTTTTTAAAAACAGTAAAAATTTTCAACTCTAAAAATGACTATTAAAAACATCATGAATACACATAAGAAAAACTTCAAATATAACAGAAAATAGCAAAGTGAATTCTGTATTTTTTCCTGATTCGCAGAAACAATCGGTACTAATAACATGTGTATAATTTATTTAGCCAGCTCCTTACAGACTGTTTCTGTCCTACTATTTTTGGTCCTGTGCTATTAAGTTATAACAAATACTCTCACATTTACCTTCATGTCTTTACATATTAGACCTCTGAGTACTATAAACTTTTAAATCTGTGGTTCTGACAGGTGAGAAGTGGTAACTGATTGCTGGTTTAAGTTTAGAAAAATTGAGCATCTTTTCTATATATATTGTCTACCTTTACTTCCCTGCTATGAACTGTGAATTAATGTTCCTTTCCAGTTTTTTTCAGATTTTCTTTTTGTTTTTGACTTATAGGAGCTGCTTTATGCTAAGTAAAAAAGCGTAATTAATTTTTATTTCCTGTAAATTGATAACAGCTTAACAGTTGATAGTTACATTCATCTGAATATCTTACCATTTTCAACAGTTTTCACTTTCAGTAACAGGTTATTCTGATCTGAAATGGGTTCTTTAAAAATCTCAAACATTACAAGTATACAGTTTATCTTTTTTTCAGTTTAATTATAGTTGATTTACAATACTGCGTTAGTTACAGGTATACAACAAAGTGATTCAGTTACATACATTTTTTTTTTCAGATTATTTTCCATTGTAGGTTATAACAAGATACTTAATAATACAGTTTATCTTTGGAATAATTAAAAATCACTAGGGAAATAGCAGCACTGTTAATTAAATCTGTTTTCTGATAAACAAAGGGTAGCTGGTGTGGATAAACCCAAATCATTTCTGCTATCTCAGAGTGAAAGAACGGTGCCAATGGAGCACGGGTGTGGCCGGTGTGTTGAGAAGGGAGGAGGCTCAAGGGGCCAGTGGGCTCTCAGGCCACCCCATCAGTGGTCCAGGCACCAGGCTCATACCCTCACCTAACACCCAAGACTTGTCCATACTGAAAATACACACCAGGCCAGGGCAGAGGAGAGTTTTCGTAGGGCCTCTGGTTCTGATTCAAGTGAAGAGAAACAGAAGGAACAAAGTATCCACCAACCGAGACTTTGTACCAAACTTACAGCAAGGAGGACAGCTGGCCAGAAAAGAACCAGCTGGCCAGACCTCAAGCACAACTTCCCTGCAGAGAACATGTAACAGTAACAATTGCTTTTATCTTAAATATACACAGCTGTAAAATATTATGCTACTATTCATTACAAAACAATTGAAAAACCTGAAACAGCCATTTGAAACAGCCAGAAGAAGTCAGGACACACTTTCTGCTCCATCCTAAAGCAGACCCCAGGAATGGCGGTCAGGCCTCCACTCCATGCCACTCCACTTGCCTGGGTTAAGATGTAGCTCCTCTGTGCCTCCTCTATGTCAACTAAGCTGGCATTGATATAATCATTTTCAGCATTCTGCAGTTTAACACGACTGTGATCATCTGAAACAGAAAATGATAAACCATACCGTCAATTCAAACTTGCATTTCTTTTTTATATGAATATTAATTTTCTGGGTATTTACAAAATGACAGAAAAAAACAAAGAAAAATAAATTAGCATCACAACTGAGTCAAATCCCAAATTATTCCTTTTTTTAAAAAGTTAGTGCAAAGATGAAATCCTTTTGTTTGTTACTGTGTGTTAGAAGAAGTGCTGCTGTTGGTAGTAGATTAGCTGCTGTTTAAGTAGAAAAACTGATCAAAGAGTAAAACATAGTAAAAAGAATAAAGTACCGATCTTCCCAAAAGAAAACGGATGGTTAAGACTCCTTATGCTTAAGAACTAACAAGTTTTCCTACAAAAATCAACGGCCTCCAAAAAATAAGACCGGACAGATCCCACCATAACTATGTTTCATTTTCTTCCTGCCTCAACAGATCTGCATTCAGCTATATTTCAATAATTTTTATGCTTCTGAACTGTGGTGTTGGAGAAGACTCTTGAGAGTCTCTTGGACTGCAAGGAGATCCAACCAGTCAATCCTAAAGGAAATCAGTCCTGAATATTCAGTGGAAGGACTAATGCTGAAGTTGAAACTCCGATACTTTGGCCACCTGATGTGAAGAACTGACTCACTGGAAAAGACACTGATGCTGGGAAAGATTGAAGGCAGGAGAAGGGGACGACAGAGGATGAGATGGTTGGATGGCATCACTGACTTGATGGACATGAGTTTGAGCAAGCTCTGGGAGTTGGTGACGCACAGAGAAGTGCTGCAGTCCATGGGGTCACAAAGAATCAGACATGACTGAGCTACTGAACTGAATTAATTACGTTAAGTGCTAAGCTATATTTAACACATTTGGAATAAGCTATATTTAACACATTTGGAATATTCTAATTCTGTAACAGACAAGTACAAGTGCTTCATTACTTAGGCTGTGTCATATACTTCTAGTTTTTAAATGTGAAGATCTCACAGATTTAGAATTTGTGCTAATGTAAACAGATGGAGCACAGAACTTTACCTTCTATCACTATGGTAGGAGGGAAGACGCTAAGAGAGGAAGAATGCATGTAAGAACAGGATTAGCATTCACTTGGAATATTAAATACACACGCCTGGCCGAGTCACAGGACTGAATTACAACCTACATGCATCTTTGATGTCTAGCTGGAGAATACCTTCTGGTATAAACTGTGCCCCTCAAGGAATACCAAATAACAATTCTCTTTCCCACTCTTAAACTAAAAGAGTTGTTCATATTATCTCCATATGAAAGAAAATGTTAAACAGTTTTAGTTTCACACATAATTTATATGAAATGTTTCTGCTGGATTGAACCCAAGACCTCTGTAAATATTACATGTCATTGGCCAACAGGAAAAGCGAAGATCTTGTTATAGTAAATCACTTATACTAGTGTTCTCGGAAAGATGATGTCAATAGTCACTTTTTTTTTTAAACAGTCACTTCTTTTTTTTAACAATTTGATCACTCTTTAACTGTTATGTGAGAGAGTAAAAAGTTCAGCATATAATAAAGTCCATATGCCTCCCAGATAACACCAATCAGAAGAACAATGCATCCCTAAAATTCAAATTCTGCTAAAATATAATCCCAAAGGAATGTGTTTCCTCATGTTGTAATCACAGCAAGAACACAAATGGAGACTAATCTTATCTATTGCACAAGTGAAGAAGCAATTTGCAAAAGAAGCAAGAATCCATAAACGCCAAGTCTCCCCTCAAAGGGAGTTCCAACAGGTCATCGAGACCCTTCCATAAGCCAAGAGAAAGACTTCAGGGGGGTTTTCAGGACATCTGACCCCTGCCTTCTGGACTCTGCACTGGATTCACTATTATTTTCCCTCCTGTATTACTCTACACCTGGTGTCACTCCAGGTCATTAAATACAAGAGTCACATACCCCGAGAAGCACAGATGGGTTCCCCAGAGCCCCGATTCTAATTGGTGGGAAGCAGCAGGACACTACAGAAACATCACCCCGGAAAGGAAGGAAATCCTTGGCAAACTCTAGCCATTTAGAACTGGCTTCAAGTGTTGGCTGAACCCATGTTTTTGCCTCGGGACTAATTAAAAAAAAAAAACCCTATACTTATATCATTTTAATTCTTCTGTTCCACTAAAAAAGATTTTTTAATAAAAAATGAAACATGTAACTTTTTGATTCAGAAGAGAATCTGTGCAGAGAAAAAAACATGAGTTTCTTGTGTTAAATTAACACTGTCTACAAAGTAAGTATACACATTTCAGGAAGTGAAACTATCAAAGCCTTTTTATGAGGAATTGTGACTCTATGATTTATACATTCTCTAGCAATGGTAACAAAGACAAAACCTCTTCTCCCCTGAAGACTCACTCACCATGTGGTCTGAAATGCCTGTGAGGGTGACCCAGGTCCCCTTAGAACCCGAGGTCAATGTCTCCTCTCCCTGCCCATCAGGTCCAGTCAGCCCCAAATCTGTAAACAGTTCATCCAAACCAACCTCTGACTTCTCAGGAAAAAGACTGGGAAGTGACCTGCTCTCTCCTCTCCCATAGGAGCTGATTCTGCCTAGGGACCTCTGAGATGAGACTATCAAAAGCCAGAATCCACAGACTTCCTGGGGGTCCAGAAGCCAAGACTCCACACTCCCTAAGCAGGGTTTGAACCAGTTTTGACCCTGGCTGGGTGATTAGATCCTGCATGCCGGAAACTAAGACCTGGTGCAGCCAAATAAACATTAAAAACAAGCAAACAAAAACTAAACATCCAAAACAGTAGAGACCCATAGCTTCGGGGCATCAGCAAGGGGCAAGCCCACAGCACGGGGCAAGCCCACAGCACCTCCTCCTCATTCTAAGTGTACTTAGAGGGTTACTCCCTCTCCCCAGTCATGTACAGGATCCAGCAAAGGGAGAAAATGAACATGATTCAAACTGTACTGCATGAGAGGCCACAAAAGCAACCAAACCACACTGCACAGGAAATCTGATTTCTCAACATCTAACACCACCAGCAGCAGGACGACCAAGAACAAACACTTTCCTGCACAGTGGCATCATCGTGGGGGACAAAGAAACGCACGCCCCACAGAACCACGGCCCTCAAGTTAGATTAGGCAAACTTCCGATGAAGAGTCCCCATGCCTCCCACCTCACAGTCTGTTTTCTGAGAAATGGTTCCATCTGTCAAGAAATGACTGGCTTGAGCTGCCTGAGCTGACAACACAGATCAGCTTCCTCTTTCAATACTGCCACAGTGAGCTCTTTCTCCCACCCCACCCACCTCCCCACCCACAGTTTCACCCTTTTCATTATTGTAAAGGCATCTCCTTCTGGAAAGTCTTCCAGGTCAAGCAGGAAGGGCTCACATTTATGCTGAGGCAGAGATCAGGAATAATTAACAGAAATTGGGCAGAAGACCAATCTCCCCGCAAGTCAGGCTCCATTCTCAACCAGGGGTAGGGTGGGGGCCTAAGTTTCCAATACTGATTTCCATACTTCATGGTAATTCCCTGCAAATGAGGCAAGCATCTGACAGTGTCAGCCCCCTTCAACCCTACAAGGAGAATGCTGTGTGCTGTGCTTAGTCGCTCAGTCATGTCCCACTCTTCAAGACCCCATTCCAGGCAAGCATGCTGGAGTGGGTTGCCATGCCCTCTTCCAGGGGATCTTCCCAACCCAGGGATCAAAACCAGGTCTCCCACATTGTAAGTGGATTCTTTACTGTCTGAGCCACCAGGGAAGCCCAAGAATACTGGAGTGGGTAGCCTATCCCTTTGCCAGGGGAACTTCCCAACCCCGGAATCGAACTGAGGTCTCCTGCACTGCAGGTGGATTCTTTACTAGCTGAGCTACCAGGGAAGCCCACAAGAATTCTCAAGGACAAATAATATGAACTTTCCCTCATGAATCAAGCAGTGAACCAAAAGCAGTTCAGTTGTTTCCTCTGCCCCCACCCCCCTCACCACCCCGCCAAAAAAAACCCTGCTGGCTGAATGGTTCCTTCTCTGACTACATAACCAACCACAGTCTGGGCAGGACCCACAGGATACACCTGAACAGCTCACTTCCTCCACCCCAGCCTCCAAGCTGAGCTGTGAGCATTTCAGTCTCCATCTCACCCTAGAGAAGCAGGAGCAGAGGCCCAGAGGTGCCCTGGAGCCCCCTACCCCTGCGCTGCCTTCCACCCTGCTCCCTGCCTCCACCTCCCCCCCACACACACACACAGTCACCCTCCTGAACACCTGGCCCAGGACTTCTCCTCTCGTGGAAGGCCCCCGCCTGCATTCCCTCACCAGACGATCTGCTGTCTATAGTGACCACCTTCCACACCGTCAACACATATGCTGGGAGCCAGACAACCGGGAGAGAGACATTACGTGTTCCACAGCCTCCAACCAGAGGCCAGCTGCCCACACGTTTCCATCTCTCCATCCGCAGTGACTTCAAGTTCCTAACACTTGACAGAACAGTGTTAACTGAACATTCTGCCTCCAGACACCCCCAAACTTTAAAGGGCTCTTGAATCCACCCCCAGAGTCTCTGGGATGGAAACAGGACTTGGGAGGTGTCCTCACAAAATGGGTGTGATTCCCAATGCAGCTCAATCATGGACACCTTCCCCCTCCAACACCACACAGGGGTCTGGCACAGTCATGAGCAGCTTACCACTTCCCTTGAAACTCGAACTTCTCTTTAGAGAAAGAGCCTCAAGGTTGGAAACGAAAGAGAGCAGGGGAACGAACATCTTTCCTTTCTACCCACAAACCCAAGAGCACCCGGCAAACCTCTCAGACCAAGTATGCATGCCCCAGCCCCTGGAGCCCATCCATATTCCCCAGAGCTCACCTGCTCAGTAAGGGGACGGCAATGAGCAAAACAACCAAGTAAGTTAAATGTCACACAGCAATAAATCCTCTGGGAAAAAGAGTCCTTGGGAGAAACAGCCCCATAAAAGGGAGCTGCGTTGGGGGACGTGGGGGGGGCACTGGGATTCTGAACAGGGTGGTCAAAGCGGGCCTTGCCATGCACTGACACTTCAGCAGAGACTTGGAGGGGGTCGGTCACATGAATATCTGGGTTGAGAGTATGCCAAACACAGAGACCGAAGACTTTACAACATGTACGGGCCTCCCGTCTGGGGACACAAGAGACTGTGCCACCAGCCCCAAGAACAAAGGGAAGAGGAGCCTCTGCAACTCAGGTTCAGAGTTGAGAAATCCTGAACTGATTCATTAGCCTCAACTCATGAATCCAACTATCACACAAAGGGAAATCTACTTCCCTCTTCTTGCAGCTACTACCAGGCACGGTATCTGAACAATCTAGGCTGGCACTGTTTATACAATGAACTCCACAAAATGTTCATATTCAAATTGCTAACTTGTGGTGGAATCTTTTTAGAATGACAGATCACTACTCAGTTCAGTTGCTCAGTCGTGTCTGACTCTTGATGACCCCATGGACTGCAGCACTTGCCTGTCCATCACCAACTCCTGGAGCTTGCTCAAACTCATGTCCATTGAGTTGGTGATCCCATCCAACCACCACATCCTCTGTTATCCCCTTCTCCTCCTGCCTTCAATCTTTCCCAGAATCAGGGTCTTTTCCAGTGAGTTAGTTCTTCCCATCAGGTGGCCAAAGTACTGGAGTTTCAGCTTCAGCATCAGTCCTTCCAAGGAATATTCAGGATTGATTTCCTTTAGGATGGACTGGTTTGATCTCCTTGCAGTCCAAGGGACTCTCAAGAGTCTTCTCCAATACCACAGTTCAAAAGCACCAATTCTTTGGCACTCAGCTTTCTTTATGGTCCAACTCTCACATCCATACATGACTACTGGAAAAACCATAGCTTTGACTAGACAGATCTTTGTTGGCAAAGTAATGTCTCTGCTTTTTATTATGCTGTCTAGGTTGGTCAGAGCTTTTCTTCCAAGGAGCAAGCGTCTTTTAATTTCATGGCTACAGTCACCATCTGCAGTGATTTTGGAGCCCAAGAAAATAAAGTCTGTCACTGTTTCCACTGTTTCCCTATCTATTTGCCATGAAGGGACCGGATGCCATGATTTTAGTTTTCTGAATGCTGAATTAGAAGCCAGCTTTTTCACTCTCCCCTTTCACTTTCATCAAGAGGCTCTTTAGTTCTTCTTTGCTTTCTGCTGTAAGGGTGGTATCATCTGTGCATCTGAGGTTATTGATATTTCTCTGTGCAATCATGATTCCCATTTGTGCTTCATCTAGCCCAGCATTTCACATGATGTACCTTGCACATAAGTTAAATAAGCAGGGTGACAATATACAGCCTTGACGTAACCCTTTCCCAATTTGGAACCGATCTGTTGTTCCATGTCCAGTTCTAACTGTTGCTTCTTGACCTGCATACAGATTTCTCAGGAGGCAGGTAAGGTGGTCAGGTATTCACATCTTTTTAAGAATTTTCCAGAGTTTGTTGTGATCCACACAGTCAAAGGCTTTGGCGTAGTCAATAAAGCAGATGTTTTTCTGGAACTCTCTTCCTTTTCCAATGATCCAATGGATGTTGGCAGGGATGTTTGATTCCTGGTTCCTCTGCCTTTTCTAAATCCATCTTGTACATCTGGAAGTTCATGGTTCATGTACTGTTGAAGCTTGGCTTGGAGAATTTTGAGCATTTCTTTGCTAGCGTGTGAGCCGAGTGCAATTGTGCAGTAGCTTGAACATTCTTTGGCATTGCCTTTCTTTGGGATTGGAATGAAAACTGACCTTTTCCAGTCCAGATCACTATTAAACCTCCCTAAACACCAGCAGGTGAAACTATAACTGACTTGAGGAGTGAAGTAACTCAGCAAAACAAGAGCTCAGAAAGCTCCAGGACCTTTCAGTAGAGGCGACTGGAACAGTATGGTCAGATGAAACACTGGTCAGGGAGGTGTGTGTGGGGGTGGTACCTGGCCTCTGGGGTCTGCTCTGTTCCCAACCCCCCACCAAAGGACAATATGAAGTGGAAGTGGTATTCATGGACACGCTTGTTTTGTCCTCAAGTTTTAGAAAATGTTTGTAACATGTTATCATTAACAGTGACATGGGGCCTCCCTTGTGGTCTAGAGGCTTGACTCCAAGCTCCCAATGAAGGGTGCCCAGGTTTGATCCTTGATCAGGGAACTAGATCCCACATGCCACAACTAAGACTCAGCAGAGCCAAATAAGTTAATTAAATATTTTTTTAGCAAAACACAGTGATATGACTGCTGGTGTCATCTCAAGTTACAGAACTTTCCTTCTGTTTGATACGTTTTGTTCTTAATCAGGAGCAAGAATTGACTTTAAATAATCTTTCTCCATCTATTAAGATATTCATATGGCTTTTTCTCCTTTACCTTGTTACTAAGATTAATTACATTTAAAGACTGTCTAATGCTAAGCCACTCTTATATTCCTAAAACTAATATAGATATTGCCATATTCAGTTTGCTAACCTTTCTTTAGGATTTTTACATCTACATCCATGTCACAGATATGCATGTATCTTACTAAACTTACTCATTCCTCTTACTGAACTTTTCTGCTTTGGATATCCAAATTACCTATCTAATAGCCTCACAAAAGGAACTGGGGAGTATTCTCTCTTTCTGTTCTCTGGGAGAGCTTTCATTATCATAAGACATGCCTGTTAAAACAGCTAGTCTCAGTGAATTCTCAATGCAAAATTGTTTATTAATTAATTTAACTTATTTAGCTGTCACAGGCCTCCTTAGACTCTATTTCTCCTTTAATCTACAATGCTATTTTTCCAGGAGTCTGTTCTACTTCTTCTAAGTGATCACATTTATTGCCATAATTGTTTACAGTAGTCTAGCTTTTTAACTCCTTTTACCTCTGTATTTTGTTCCCCTTTTCTCCTAATACTATTTATATGCATCTGCCTCTGTCTGTCTGGTTTTTGTGTATCTGTGCTATTTTTCTTATTCACTCTTGCTAGTTGATTAGTCTTATTAAGGAACCAACATTTGATTTTATTTGGTCCTGTGTATGGTCCCATTGATTTCCATTCTGCATTTATTTTTGTATTATTTCCTTACTGCTTTTTTTTTTTTTTTGGTGTTTATCCTGTTACTTTTACTCTAAATTAAGTTAGACACCTAGCACTTTAATTTTCAATCTTCTGTTTTAATATAAACATTTAAAACAGTATTTTTTTACAGTAGTTTTTGCTGCTTTATGCAAGTTGTGGTAAGTAGATTTTACCTATTGTTCATTTTTAAGTTTCCATTATGATTTCATCTTGACCCATGAATCATTTAGAAATCTTTAAATAAATCTCCAAATTTATAGGAATTTTTATCTTTTTTATTAATAATCTATAATTTAATTGCATTATGGTCAAAGAACATGGCCTGTAAGGCAGTAATTCTTAAACTGTGTCAAGATTTACTTTTACAGCCTAGTCAATGGTCCATTTATTACAAGTATTCCATGCAGTCTTAGAAGAATGTGAATTCTCTAATTGCTAGACATAAGGTTCTATATATTTTTCTTATTAAATTAAGCTTAACTGTGCAATCTAAATCTTCTACTTCTTTACTACTATTTTGCCTTAAGAAATCTGTGAACATAGAATTATCAATCTCTTTCTGTAATCCTAGTCAGTTATGCCTTATATATTTACCTGGAGACTATTTTATTAGGTGAATACAAATGTCACAGCTGACACTGGCCTGTACATTCAGAGAAGCTATGCCATTTGTTGAGATCTTTTTGTAGGAGGTGGGGAGCACAGAAAGCCTGAATCTTTTCCTTACTTCCTCCCCACCGAGTAATTTATTTAAAACATGTGCTTATTGAGAATCTTGTTTTGCAGCAGTAAGAAACCATGGACTGTCTAACCTGCCACACAACTGGATTCTGAAGTCCATGTGTTACTTTAAATACTGAAGGATGAACCTTGAGGACATTATGCTGTGAGGAATAAGCCCATCACAAGAAGAACCACTGTATGATTCCCTTTCTGTGAAGCATCTAAAATGATCAGAGTCTGAGAAAAGAGGGAGCAGGATGGTGACAGCCAGGGGCTGGAGGAGGGGTGGCATTTCAGCCACACAAGATGACAAGACCTGTGGTACAGCAACATGCATACAGCCAACAACATGGGTGATGGACACCTAAAAACTGCTAAAAGAGTAAACTGATGGTATGTGTTTTCATCACAAAAACAACAAACAAAAAACTATTCTTTCATGGCCAGAAAAAACAAAAGGCTGGGACCTCCTCTTATATCAAACAGTAAACTGGGATTTCTATGTGCAAAGCAAACAGTGAGGAAGATTTCAGAACCTGGCAGCTGTCTCTGACAGTACAAATACAATCCTCAATGTGATTATTACAACCTCTATTTTCTCAGTCAACCACCTTCCTGCCCATCTCTTCTACAATCACCTCATGGTTAACTGACACAGATGAGGCATCTTTCAGTCACGGCAATTACACAAAGACTATGGACTTCTTAAAATTCTATTTCAAAACAACCCTCTTTGAACATGCATCTCATATTCATACCTCCAAATGTAGTTTCAAGCTGGATACATAACAATTGTATAAGGAATTTGTTTAAAAATACATTTCCAGACTTGGTGAATCAAAATTTAGAAAGATCTAAAACTCTGAATTAAGAAAACAACCAATTGTTTTTGATTATTTGCAAACATTATTGTCTGCTTTGCACTCAGTATTATCTTTTTTCCACATGAGATATTATCTATTTTTATTTCCTGTATGGATGGGAAAAATAAATGCTGGTATAAAATAGACCAGTTTATTAAAAAACAAAAATTACTATCTTAAAAGCTCTCCCTAACTCCTCAAGCAGAACTGAGCACCTCCCAACACACATAGCACAGCAGGTACGAACCCCCACACTGCACGTATACGTAAGCAGGCAGGAGGTGTGGACTCACGGTCCTTGCACACAAAGCAGGCATAGAGCTGGTTTTCAGTACAGGTTTTCTGAACAAGCCAAAACCATACAAGTCTATGTATGGAAATGACAGGATGACTTTCAATCAGGACAGGATTGCCAGCACCACCTTAAGGGCTTTTAAAAAACACCTTTCTGTCATCTGGATTTAGCAGGAGTCCCCAGTCTTCCCTGACGGCTCAGCTGGTAAAGAATCTGCCTGCAATGCAGAAGACCTGGGTTTAATCCCTGGGTTGGGAAGATCTCCTGAAGAAGGGAATAGCTTTCCACTCCAGTATTCTTGCCAGGAGAATCCCATGGACAGAGGAGCCTGGAGGGCTACAATGCCTGGGGTTGCAAAGGGTCGGACACAACTTAGAGACTAAACAAGTCACCAACCAGACATGGGAACTGAATGGGAGAGAAGTATGAGTTTCCAGCTGCACCAAGTGTGTGGCTAGTGGTCCAGTAAGAATATGAGGTATAAGGTGGAAAGAGCAGGAGTAGGGCCAGGCCTGAGGGATGTGGGAGGACTCCTGAGCCTGAGGTGGCCACGGGACAGCAAGACAGAGATAGGTCACAAGAAGTGGGTGAATGGGTCTGTATCTGAGGAGACACAGGCTGCAGACAAGATCCGGGGCCACAGCAGAGACATGACAACCAAACTCACACAAGATGGGAGAGGGAGCAGGAGAGGCAGACAGACAGAGCCCTCAAGTCAAAGACAACTGAGGAAAGAAGAAGCTCTGGAAAGGGGTGATCAGCCAGAGGAATGACAGCAAAATCAAGACTGAGTTGAGGAAGGCAGGCATGGCTGCCAATGTCAAAAATCACATAGGGATAAGAAAAGACAATGGCGGAAAGTCCCTCACTGCAAGAGAAAACCAGAGAGTGAACAGCATTTCAGAATAAAAGTTTCCGTAGGGAGGCTGGGGTAGAACCGGGGGCTGAAGAGTGCGTGGGTGATAAGGCTGGAGAGACAGACTGTGTGATGCATTCTTCCAAGACTGTATGAACATGTGTGGGCACACACACGCCTGTGTCCACGTAGGTGACAAAGTCACAGCTGCAATGGATATGGGGGATGACGTCAGAAGACACTGGAGCACATGTGAATAATAAAGGAAGAGAGTTCTTAGAAAGAGGCTGAAGATGGGAGGAAGAGTGGTGCTGTGACGGCAGACAGGGAGGCCGGGAGAAGGCCCTAGGCACAGACATACCCAGCACCCAGGCGGCTCGGAGGACGCTGCCCACGCTCTCCCACTGAAACCAAACTCGGGGAGTCCTGTGGGCAGTGAAGCAGCCTCAGGCAGTATGTGAAGGAGGCCTCAACCAGGACAAAAATAAAATCACCTGAACACATTTTTAGAGCCCTGATATTACAACTGTTCACAAAACCATGTATGTGTGTACCCGCATGAGCACAGCGGAATCGAAATCCAACCACTGACAGATCGTGCTCAGGACAGGAAACCACCAGAGCATGTGGCCTCGCAGGAGGAGAGCTTGATCTGTACCTGCAGGATCCAACTGAATTTAAAAGGACACACATTTACACAGACAAATATCAAAAGAATATAAACCCTAAAGTTTTTGTTTTTAAGTCATGAGAGTTTTTCCTTTACATATTTTTATGTTTTAAAACTTTTCTATAGTATGCATACTACTTTTTCATTTTAGGGAGAAAAAGCAAGCAATACGAATAAATATTTAAAGTAATACTTATAAACGCTATAGAATATATGAGAAGTATATAGATATATCTGAGTACACATACATATATAATTATGATTATTTTGAAAAAACAAAAATCAAGTGGAAGAGAAAAGGTTGGTAGCAAATACATAGAGTAAATGGTGGCTGTGTTGAAGGAGGAGGTAATTACAGGCAATTTCCCCTCCTTCCACAATTTCATACCTCAAAAGTTTCCTTTAAAGTGCACGTATATATGTCGATACCAAAAAAACCCCACCATGCTCATCAACCCTGACCTCAACGTTTTCTGCCATGTCCTGTGTCCTACAACAAACCAGCACACACACAAACATACATACACATATACACACACACGCCATCCCCCATGAGTACTTACATGGGCTCACATCTCTGTATCTGTTTCGATTTCTGTTTTCAGGGAACTTGGCCACTCTATGAGGATAGTCATGGGACTCACTGCGAATTTCCTTAAAATAACAAAAATATATTTTAACATTTCTCTTAAACTTTATATAGCAAAACATAGTTTCCCAAACTGTATAAAATAACTTTCACTGAGCACTTAGACCTGCCCAGCACCTCTTTCAAGTCTCACCACACCAATGGAAATACTGTCTCCCCCACTGTGTGTTTGGGGGTAATAGGCTAGGGGCTGAATGATCTACCAGGTCTACAGAGCTGACAGCCTGGGACCCCAGGGCTGGACACAGCCCTTCAAGCAGAAGGCTCCGTTCTCACACGCGTGCGCTGCACTGCTCTGCTGTGCTCACACCCACAGGCACATTAAACAGTTCAGGTAACTACACTGCAAAGGCGGAATCTCAGGTCACCACACCACACTCCAATTCCAAACTAAACTCTCCGAATAATATCTGCCTATACTCCAGAGTGTCGCTCTTAAAATTGTAATCTGTTTTGTTATCTTCAAGCCATATAACTGTTACTTTATTTTGAGCTCCAGAACTATTCTCAAATCTTATTTTAGAGCCACAAACGCTCATTTCAAGACCCTTCTGGTTCTCAGCGTTCCACAACGGAAGATTCCGTGCCAGGATGCCTGCACGAGGCACTCAGCTACGTGGCGGGTCCATCATGACCAGCTTTTTTTTCCCCATGTGGAACATTACCCTAAGAAGTCAGGTAAAAACAGAAGCATATCCCCTTCCAGAAAAGGAGTATACATTAACAGCAAAGAATAATTTGGGCTTTTGCTCACATTACCACGTATGGAGAAACAGTATTTTAAAAATTAGGCACTAAGCAGTTTTTGTAAATTAAGCATAAATAAGTTAATTCAAGATTTTCCCATGCCTGCCTGCCCCCACCCAATAGCCCCAGGACAAGTAACTTTCTAGCTCATCTTTTTACCCACTGGGCGTTCCAACAAGAATTGGGAACAGAGACCAATCTCAGTGAAAGGAATCAGAGCCTCTTTGTGTAACAGGAAAGGGGGTGCATCATATGCTGGTGCAGCCCTTTTGGAAAATGCAACCTGCCACACACACAGAAACAGAAACACACCACTACATCATTGCCACTGACTTTGTAACGCTACTCTCACACCCAGGAACCTTGCTGAGTTTTCTAACATCTGGAAGCTGGTTCTGAATTTTTCAATACCAGGAAACAGTAATAACTCTATCTCCTCCTTAACACTTCACATTTCTAATTCATACCTCGTTTCCTTTAAAAAAATTTTTTTAATTGAAGGATAATTGCTTTACAGAATCTTGTTGTTTTCTGTCAAATGTCAACATGAATCAGCCATGGTATAGATATATCTCCTCTCTTTTGAACCTCCCTCCCCACCCCACCCCTCTAGGTTGATACTCCCATCTCCCTCCCCACCCCAGCCCTCTAGGTTGATACAGAGCCTCTGTTTGAGTTTCCTGAGCCATACAGCAAATGCCCCCTTGGCTATCTATTTTACATATGGTAATGTAAGTTTCCAAGTTACTTTTTCCATACATTTCACCCTCTCCTCCCCTCTCCCCATGTCCATAAGTCTATTCTCTATGTCTGTTTCTCCACTGCTGCCCTGAAAATAAATTCTTCAGTACCATTTTTCTAGATTCTGTAAATACGCACTAGAATTCAATATTTATCTTTCTCTTTCTGACTAACTTCACTAACCTTCATAATAGGTTCTAGGTTCATCCACCTCATTAGAACTGACTCAAATGTGTTCCTTTTTATGGCTGAGTAATATTCCATTGAGAATATTACTCTTGAGAGTCCCTTGGACTGCAAGGAGATCCAACCAGTCCATTCTAAAGGAGATCAGCCCTGGGATTTCTTTGGAGGGAATGATGCTGAAGCTGAAACTCCAGCACTTTGGCCACCTCATGCGAAGAGTTGACTCACTGGAAAAGTCTCTAATGCTGGGAGGGATTGGGGGCAGGAGGAGAAGGGGATGACAGAGGATGAGAGGGCTGGATGGCATCACCGACTCCATGGACATGAGTTTGAGTGAACTCCGGGAGTTGGTGATGGACAGGGAGGCCTGGCGTGCTGTGATTCATGGGGTCGCAAAGAGTCGGACACAGCTGAGCAACTGAACCCAACTAAATATTCCATTGTGCCTATGTACCACAACTTCTTTATCCATTCATCTGTTGATGGACATCTAGGTTGCTTCCATGTTCTTCTCATCTAATTGCATTGGCTAGAACCTTCTATTCAATGTCAAATAGAAATTATTTTTTTCCCTGATTTTGGAAGAACTACTTCTAAGGTTTAACCACGTTTAGGTTTCTGGTCAACATCCTTTTTCAGGTTAAGAAGGTTCCCCTCAGTCTCTAGTTTACTGAATGGTTCTTTCATCATGATTGGGTGCTGAATTTTACTCAATGTTTTCCCTGCATTCATGGAGATAATCATAAGTTTTCTCCTTTAATCCGGTAATGTGCTGACTTACAATAATAGATTTTCATTTAGATATGCATGGACATGCATTTAAGGTTTCTCCATGTCTTTTCATGGCTTCATAGCTCATTTCTTTCTACTGCAGAATGGTATTCTACTGTCTGCTCATACCACCATTACTTTAAGATTTATGCATATACATATTTAAGTTGAACTGACCTCTAATTTTCTTGTCCCATACAATTTATTCAGTTTTAGTATCAAAGCTCTACCAGTCCCATACAGACTATTACCTTTCAAACAGTTTTCCATGAAAGCATATTATAACAAATTCCTGTGACTGAGTGAAAAGAGAAAAAAGCTTCATTTCCACCAATTAAAAAGTTTTAAAATGTCAAATAATAAGTTTTATATGTAAAGCTAACATATTCAGGTCTAGGCTTATATTTGTATAATTTCAAACACTATATGAAGAGTTGAAACACTACAGAGTACAAGTAAATTTATATTCCAAGTTAGTAACTGATATAAAAGAAAAACATTAAAACAATACCAAAACACACGTTTCTGTTGCGAGCTCTTCTGCATCAAATGCAGAGAAACAGTTGACAAAAATATGAAATTCTAACAACAGGCAGGTAAGGAGAGTGAAGAGGTGCTCAGACATGCTGCTGCAGGGGTGTAAACTATTGTAATGTTTCTGTGAGAACAATCTGATATGGTTATAAACTTGACCCACCACCTTTACCTCCAGGAATTTATATCACAGTCACACACCAGTGTAACAGGATGTTCACTGTCGTTAACAGTGGAACATCGGCAGCAGCCTCAGGGCCCATGAGGAGTGACACGGAGGTGAAGGGCGGAAGGGGGACAGGTGGGAACCAGGCAAAGGACACAAGCGCTACAAACATGTCCGTGGGATGGTCTCAGGGACACAGATGTCCAGTAGCTCCCACCTCCATCCACACAGACACAACTTGCCTGAGAATACAAGGCACACTTCTGGAAGGAGTAAGAGCATGAGTAGCTTGTGGGGAGGAAGAGGAGGGTGAAGATTTATATCGCTGTGTTGTGCTGTGCTTAGTCGCTCAGTCGTGTCTGACTCTTTGCAACCCCATGGACTGTAGCCCTCCAAGCGCCTCTGTCCGTGGGATTCTCCAGGCAAGAATACTGGCGTGGGTAGCCGTTCCCTTCTCCATAGGATCTTCCCAGCCCAGGGATCGAACCCAGATCTCCCACATTGCAGGCAGATTCTTTATCATCTAAGTCACCTTCAGAAAAATATAGGTAACAGGACACTCCATGTTCCCACCAGTGAGATTAAACATTTGTTACCACTTTTTGCCAAATTTGTTTCTAGTCTTTTTTAGGAAAGGAATAAAGCTCATCAAATACAGCTTTTCTCTATCCTGCTTCTCTCTCTTCTATGGTAACCCTCCACCCTTTTAACTGTTTTTTTACTGGAGACCATTTGAGCCATTTAAATTTTTAACTATATGTTCACATATTCTTCAGTTTATATATTACTGATACTTTAAAATAAACTAGCTAAAATACTAATAAATACTAGTATAATATCAGTCTTAATGCTAATGTATAGTTTTAAAATCACATCAAAAAGTTGTTGCAACCAACAGACTGGGAGAAAATAGCTGCAAATCATACATCTGATATGGGATTAAAATTCAGCATATGTTTAAAAAAAAACACCTCATACAACTAAAAACTACAACAAATTTCAAAAAGGGCATTTTACAAGCCCTTCTTCAATACTTTTGTTATGCTTATACAACTATTTTTCATAGTTAAGTCCATCTGTTCGTTGCTGTTTCCAGTTTTTTTCTTGCAAAAACTTTTTTTGTGTATACTGTAATGAAACTGCTGATATGACAAAAGAAGAAAAAGGTGAGGTCCCAAGTATTGGGGTACGGAAGTGATCTTAATGTACAAAACACCAATTCAGTCACGCAGTCATGTCCGACTCTTTGCAACCCCATGGACTGCAAATGTACATGTACAGATCACCATAATGTACAAAACACCATAGAACAGTCAAATGCTTGGGGTTAAGAAATACATTCGTAACAAACACATTTTATTTTCTCAATTAATTTTTTAAAAAAGAATTCTACAGAGTCCAGTCTCTTAAACTTCCAAAGCTATCATTATTATTTGTTCTCCTTTACCTTTAATTTCAGTGCATTTAGGAAGAACCCCTTCCCCCTTGTGGCTCAGCTGGTAAAAAATCCACCTGGAATGCGGGAGACCTGGGTTCGATCCCTGGTTTGGGAAGATCCCCTGGAGAAGGGAAAGGCTACCCACTCCAGTATTCTGGTCTGGAGAATTCCATGGACTATACAGTCTAAGGAGTCGCAAAGAGTTGGACATGACTGAGCAACTTTCACTTTCAGTTTCCAGCACTTTAGAAAACAGCTGTAGAGGTATATACTAGCTGCTTGCTCCAATAGACTGTTTCTTACTAAAGGTTTCTGAATGTAGTTTTTTGACTTACAACAAGCCCAATTAAAAGCTTGTATTTCCCGAACTCCAGTACAGCTAAGAACAGTCATGGGGCAGTGCTCTGGCCAATCAGTGGGAATAAGCAGAAATCACTTGGTAGGCTTGCAGGAGAGTTGTGAGCAAGAGGGCTGGCTCATTTAAGCACAGGCTCTGACGTGGGGGTGGCAAAGGGCGGGAGCCGTCCTGTGACCCTACGGTAACAGCACATTCTGAGGAAGGCTAGGCAGAACGAGGAGAGGGTCATGGATGGCATGACGGAGCCACAGGAACAGGCCTGGACTCCTATCATAAAAGGAAGTCCCTATTTGTTAAGTCAGCTGTGGCCTGATTTTCTTTTCTTTCCCAGCAGCTAAAGAACAGGTCTCGTAACTAATACAGACAACAGTGCCAAATCTCAACAGTAATCAGATCTGACACTAAGAAGAGATTTTGAGGACCACCTAAGACATAAATATCAATATCCTCAGATATCAGGGAGAAACATCAATAACCTCAGATATGCAGATGACACCACCCTTATGGCAGAAAGTGAAGAACTAAAGAGCCTCTTGATGAAAGTGAGAGTGAAAAAGCTGGCTTAAAGATCAACATTCAGAAAACTAAGACCATGGCATCCAGTCCCATCACTTCATGGCAAATAGATGGGGAAACAGTGGCTGACTTTATTTTTTGGGGCTCCAAAATCACTGCAGATGGTGACTGCAGCTTTGAAATTAAAAGGAAGGAAAGTTGGAAAAGGAACTTTTTCTTAAGTTTCCTTCCTTAATTGGAAGGAAAGTTATGACCAACCTAGATAGCATATTAAAAAGCAGAGACATTACCTTGTCAACAAAGGTCCGTCTAGTCAAGGCTATGGTTTTTCCAGTGGTCATGTATGGATGTGAGAGTTGGACTGTGAAGAAAGCTGAGCGCCGAAGAATTGATACTTTTGAACTGTGGTGTTGGAGAAGACTCTTGAGAGCCCTCTGGACTGTAAGGAGATCCAACCAGTCCATCCTAAAGGAAATCAGTCCTGGGTGTTCATTGGAAGGACTGATGTTGAAGCTGAAACTCCAATATTTTGGCCACTTGATGTGAAGAGCTGACTCATTTGAAAAGACTCTGATGTTGGGAAAGATTGAAGGCAGGAGGAGAAGGGGATCACAGAGGATGAGATGGTTAGACGGCATCACCGCCTCAATGGACATGAGCTTGGGTAAACTCAGGAGTTGGTGATGGACAGGGAGGCCTGGCGTGCTATGGTTCATGGGGTCGCAGAGTTAGACATGGCTGAGCGACTGAACTGACTGAATGACTTAAGACATAAATATAATTTTTAAGTACTTTGTGTACACAATAAAATACTTGGGTGTTTCTCAAAATGGGGAGGGGAGGGGAAGCGCTAAACCACCCCCCAGGTGTGCTATACTCAGCACAGTATCCACTGATGTCCTTCTGCTGAAACATCCTCCTCCCACCACAGAGAGAACCATGAACTGTGGCCCTAAGTACCAACCAAGGATACTTCTGTCAGTGGTAAATCTGTTAACCTGAGGTGTCCCGACCTCAGAGTGCTGACAGCGGCGGCTGGCTCTGCTGCAGGGTCCCCTGTGCCCAGCAGGCCATCTAGCAGCAGCAGACCCTCCTCCATCTATGACCACCAACACACCCACCAAAATACCCAGCTGAGAACCACTGAGCTCATCTAACTTCCAAGGCCACCTTTAATCAGAGGTAAATTTAAGTGGGGAAGATCTTTGTTTTAAAGCATTTAACCCCCCAAAATTTATATTCTATTGATTCCTTATGATTTTTGCTCAAAAAAGATAGGAATAATTGACTCACTCATTATTTCTCAGTGGCAATGATCCAAAACATATCTAACTCATGCACAAAATGTCTTTCATGGAGTTATTTATGATGTTGAAAGGCTAGAGATAACCTGAATGTCCACTTCAGGGAAACAATATGAACCATGAACAAATCATGGCACATCCCATGCAGGCATTCCTGCCAGCAGTCGCATAAACTCATACTCTCTTGGAATGGTAATACACAACATAAACAAAGGCATTAACAAATCAATAAATGGAACTGGGCTATTTGGGAGAACCTTTCATCTAGCTCCTCAGCTGTATTTCAAAGTTACTTGCACATGTGAGTTGACTATGTTAAGATTGACCAACATCTCCTTTTCCCAGGGATCTGATGCAAATCTGACCTGTTCTTCCCTAAAGATAACTTGTCCTGCTTTTTCTTTACCCTGAATACTTAGAAAAGTCAGCAGGATGGAGCCAAGTTTTTATGCTTTTTAAATGTATTCCTGGTAAAAACTTTGACCTTGAGTTTCAAGGCTTTCTTTGGCTCAGAGATGTTCTTCACTATCTCCTCAGTTTCTGCTTCATCTGTCTCCTCTGTTCTCTCTTTCAGAACTTTAACCAGACATTTGAGAAATTCCTGTGCTTTAAATGCTCTCTTACAATTAATCTTTTTCCTAAATTCCTAAATGTGAGGTTTTTGTTTTTCAAGTTAACTTGGCATTCTGCGCAATCTATTCTGCTAGAGAGTCCTAAATTTTTTTTACAGTCACATTTTATAACTTCAAGAACTTGTTCCTGTTCTCAGCTTATTTTATTTTTGCAATCTTCTCTTGTCATATTGGGGATCTGAATTCCACTTTTCTCTCTTTTTCATACTATTTCACATGCCCTAAAGGACACAGTTTCATTTTCTTCAAGTGCTGAGTTTTTCATATCTCTAGCATTGTGTTTGTTCATCTCTACAGGAAGCTGCCCTTACCCAAACTTTTGTGGATGCTCACAGTTTACTATCAAAATCCCCTAAGTCTCAAATATGTGGGTGGGACCCTTCTCTAGTGTCAAATAATAATCTTATTTTCCCTTATCACTGTGTTTTGGTCATTTCAATAAGAAAGAACAACAAAAAAAGCTTCTACTGCATGGGATTAAAGACCTAGAAAATCATATTCGTTTCTCATTTTCTGACTTTCTTGCTGTCAATTTTTTTTCTTGCTGTCAATTTTTACTGCTATTTGCACAACTGCGTCTGACAACTTTCTCTTTAAAATCAGACCTCAGACTTGAAATTACCAAGGAGCAAGTCTATTAAGCATAAGAAAAGCATGTTCACATTTAAAGTAAACACAGAAAGAGGATTTACATTTGCCTGAAGGCAAAACAGTGCATATATGGGCCTAAAGATGAGCAGGCTGAAGCCAAGTCAACAAGCAGGGGAAGATGGGTCCAAGTAGACAAAACAGCCGTGCAAAGTCACAGACATGTGAATATACATAAGAAATGAATGAAGAATGACTGACTGGTGTCCTGCAAGAAGCATAAGCAACACAACACTTGTGGTGCATGAGAGAGGGAAATGCAAGACTTAAGGATGAGCAAGTGGCAAGAGATCAGATCATGCAGGCCTTTGTTCATGCTTCACTCACCCAACACACACACAGGGACCCTGCAAATTATGCAAATGGTGTTGCAAGTGGAGGGGCGGGGACAAGGAAAGATGGATTACTCTACACATAGTATAATAAAAGCAGTTATTCAGAAAAAAATTAATTGATCAGGAACAAGACAAAGATTTCCACCTTCATCACTTCTATTCAACACAGCACTGGATGTTCAACCTGAGAACTAGGCAAAAAAATATTAAGCAATCCAAGTTGGAAGGAAAGTTGTTGAATTATCTCTACTCACAAAAGACGTGATCTTGTATGTAGAAAAAACTAAAGAATCCACAAAACAACTGTTAGAGCTAATACACATTCAGAAAAATTGCGAAACACAAAATCAACATACAAAAATCAGCTGTTTCTACATACTAGCAATGAACAATCCAAAAAAATGAAATTAAGAAAACATGCCCATTTATAATAGAATCAAAAGGAATAAAACACTTTAGAATAAACTTAACCAAAATGGCGAAAGATCTGTACTCTAAAAACTATAAAAGATGGCTGAAATAAATACAACCTAAACAAAATAGAAAGCTACCTCATGCTCATCAACTGGAAGACAATATTAAGATGACAAAACTATAAGAAGTCATTTTTAAATGTAATCCCTATCAAGATCCCTATTTGTTCAATGTAATCCTGATCAAAATTCCAATGACAATTTTATAGAAACAGAAAAACTCATCCCAAAATTTATATGAAAAGTCAAGGGATGCAGAAAACCCATACAATACTGAAAAAGCACAATAAAGCTGAAGCAATCATACTTGCCTGATTACAATATTTATAGAACTATAGTCATCAACCCCATGTGGTATGCCAAAAAGACAGACACAGATGAGTGGAATAGAAGAGAGTTCAGAAATAACCCTCAGATCTGTGGTCAACTGATTGTCAACAAATGGGCTACAATCATCCAACACAGAAGGGACAGTCTTTTCAAAAAACAGTGTTGGGAAAACTGGACAACCACATGCAAAAGAATGAAGTTGGACTTTTACAATACACCTCACAGAAAAATTAACTAAAAATGGATCAAAGACCTATTTATAAGAGCCAAACATAAGAAAATCTTAGGAGAAAACATAAGGTTTGAAAATCTTCATGATCTTGAATTTGGCAATGGTATCCTAAATTATGACACCAAAAGCACAGGCAACAAAGCAAAAATAGATGAACTGGATGTCATCAAAACTGAAGACTTACTTGCATAAAATGACACTATCTAAAGAGTAAAAACCCACAGATTGGGGGAAAATATTTATATATAATATATCTGATGAGATATTAATAACCAGAATATGTAAAGAACTCCTACAATTCAACAAAACGACAATTAAAAAATAGGCAAAGACAAATACTAACATGGACAAAATCTGAAATACCAACACCACCAAATGATAACAAGAGTGTGGAGCAACAGGAACTCTCATTCACTGCTGGTGGGAATACAAAATGGTTCAGCCATTCTGAAAGACAGTGTGGTGCTTTCTTACAAAACCACACAAACACAAACTCTTAACATATAATCTAGCAAGCAGGCTCCTCGGTATTTACCCAAAGGAGCTGAATACTTGTGTCCACATAAAAACCTGCACATGGATGTTTATATCAGTTTTATTCATAATTGCCAAAACTTGGAAGCAACCAGTATGTCCTTCAAAGGTTGAATGGATAAATAAACTGTGATATACCCAGATGATAAAATATTAATCAGTGTGAAAAAGAAATGAGCTATCAAACCATGAAAGACATGGATGAACTTTAAATGCATATTTCTAATTGAAAGAAGCCAACCTGAAAAGGCTACGTACTGTATGATTCCAACTATATAACATTCTGGAAAAGGCAAAACTATGGAGACAGTAAAAGATTAGTGGTTGTCAAGGGTTGGAGGGATGACAAGGTGGGGCACAGAGGATTTCTGAAAATACCCTGTATGATGGCACAGTGATGGACAGAGGTCATATAATACATTAGTCCAAACACACCAAATATACAACACCAAGAGTGAATCTAAATATTAAACTATGGATCTGGATGATTATTGTCAGTGTAGGTTCATGGATTGTAACAAATGTACTACTCTGGTGGGGAACGCTGATAATGGTGTGGGGCCAGGGGGTATATAAGAAATCTCTGTCTTCCTCTCAATTCTGCTGTGAACCTGAAACAACTCCAGTAAAGTCTTAATTAAAAGCAAACCAAAAAAGGGTAAAGGACTTGAACAGTCATTTCTCCAAACATACAGAAACAATCAATAAGCACATGAAAAAGATGTTCAACATCCTTAGACATGAGGGAAATGCAAATCTAAACCTCAATGACATAACTACTAGGCAGGACCATTATTTTTAAAGTGGAAAATAAGGAATGTTAGTGAGGATGTGAAGAAAGCAGAATACTCAAACATTGCTGGTGAGAATGTAAAATGTTGCTGCCACTGTGGAAAACAGTTTAGCAGCTCTTCCATGTTAAACATAGAACTGCCGTATTATCCAGCAATTCTACCTCTAGGTCCAAACCAAAAGAATTAAAAACGAACCCCAAGACTTCTCTGGTGGCTCAGTCCATAAGAATCAGCCTGCCAATGCAAGCAACTCAGGTTTGATCGCTGATCTGGGAAGATCCCATACACCAAGTACACCATACTACTGAGCCTGTGCTCTGGAGCTTAGGAGCCGCAACGAGAGAGGCCACTGCAATGAATGAGTAGTCCCTGCTTAATGCAACTAGAGAAAGCCTGTGCACACAACAAAGACCCAGAACAGTGAAAAATAAAAAAAACAAAACAGGGATGCCAATGAATATTTGCACACCAACGTTCACAGCAGCATTATTCACAAGAGCCAAAAGATGGAAACAATCCAAACGTCCATTAGCAGAGAAACAAAATGTGGTATATCCATACAAAAAAAATTATTCAGCCATAAAAAGGAATGAGGCTGCTACAGATGACATTGTTCCACCTTAACAACATCACGTTCAGTGAAATAATTCAGATACAAAGAGAAAAGTACTACATGAGCCCATGTGTATGAGGGATGTAGAGAAGCAGATTCATAGAGCTCAAGTAAAGCAGAGGTCACCAGGGACTGGGGGAGGAGGAAATAGGGAGTTACTGCTTACTGGGAACCAGGTTTCTATTCAAGGTGCTGAAAGGGTTTGGTAAATGGGGGGGTGATGGCTGCACAGCACTGTAAATGGAATAGATGACACTGAATTGTATACATTAAAATGGTGAAAATGGCAAATTGTTACCTACATTTAACCACAGAAACAATTTGATAGGGTGTCTACCTCATTCCTCATACCAAAATCAAGCCCTGGTTGAGCAGTGATTCAAATGTAAAAGAAATAAAACCATAAAATTGTTGAAAAACATTGGAGAAAGTTTTTTTGTAATCAGAGAACAGAGAAAGCCTCTCTGAGCTATGGCACAATAACTTAGAAAAGGCTGATAAATCTCATTTCATTAGTATTTAAATTTTCTACATGAAAAACTATCATAAACGAGGACAAAAGATATTTTGAAAAATATTACAATATTACAATTATGAGTAAAATTTGAAAAAAATATTTGTAATATATGACAAAGGTTTAACTTCCTTAATACGTAAAGAGCTCTAACATACCAGAAAGGGAAAGGAAATACAAATGACTTTTAAAAGTAAGCACTGTTAAACTTCATTCATAAAAAAAGAACTGCAAAATACAACAACAGTAAGACCATTTTCCACCTCATGAACAAAGATTAAACACTAGGCATATAAAGCTGTAGGAAACCAGGCACTTTCCTACACTACTGATGGGCGTGTGTATACACGCTCTTCGCAGCACTGCTCCCAACAGCTAACGGCTGGAAATAACCTACACGTGCACAGATGAGTGCTTAAATAATGAACACTGTTCAACCGTTAAAATGAACACATGAGATCTATATGGAAGGATTTTCTGTATGTAAGAGGAAAAGTAAGGTGTAAAACAGTATGCTAACATTTGTTTTAACGAGGCTGGACAGAGAGAGGGAGGGAGAGGGGAGGCAGGCAGGCAGGCAGGTAAAGATGGGTATGAATGGAGAAGCACAGTGATGGCCCACAGGAAGGAACCAGGAATGGTAGGAGCAGTGACTTGCTCTTGCATTGCATGCCCTTCTGTACTTTTCTCATTCTTGTCATATTCCTGAAACCCCAACCATTTACTTATTCAGGTATTAAAACACGAGCTCTAGAATTCAGTACTGGATTCCTGTCTGGACCTGCTGGTTAACTGCAGCATACATCTGGAGAAGCTGAATCTCAGTTTTTCTCATGTGCGACCACCTGTGAGATAATCCACATGAAGTTACATACCATGTCTCATACAAAGGAGGAGGTTCAGGCAAGATAAGCTATTTTATTCTTATTAAACTCTTTTACTCAAAGAAGGCCTCTCAGAAAGCATGATATACAGCAGGACATACACCATGAGGAATCTGATCTCCCCAGACAGTGAAGGGCACTCTCAGAGCCATAACCAAGCCTGAACACTCTTAAGCAATGGGGTTTGAAGGATGTGAGATACTTAGCTTCACACTTCACTGTGTCCATCCACAGGACCTTCATACAGAGTACAGGCAAAAACATTTGACTAATAAAGAGAACAATGAGCCCACATATAATTCAGGATTCCCTTAGGGATCTTAAATATAAAGAAGAAATTTTGGTATTTCTCCCATAATTATAAACAACCAATTTGGGATTATCTTAAAGGTTTTTTTTTTTTTCTTATAAAATTAACAGCTCTTTTCCCATTTCCTAAATTCTTACTTGCTGTTCCATCACAAGAGCTCAAGATAGAACATTCTACAGTACAAGGATACATTTCCCATATACTATGTAAAAAAAGCTATATACCAAGTACTAAAATATTGCTTGCTGCTGCTGCTGCTAAGTCGCTTCAGTCGTGTCCGACTCTGTGTGACCCCATAGACGGCAGCCCATCAGGCTCCCCGTCCCTGGGATTCTCCTGGCCAAGAATGATGGAGTGGGTAGCCATTTCCTTCTCCAATGCATGAAAATGAAAAGTGAAAGTGAAGTCACTCAGTCGTGCCCAACTGTTACTGACCCCATGGATTGCAGCCTACCAGGCTCCTCTGTCCATGGGATTTTCCAGGCAAGAGTACTGGAGTGGAGTGCCATATTTTTTAATATTGTGTAATTTTCTTACCCTGATATTACAGTAATAGGGATTTCAAAAAATAAAAACTTATGATTTGAATGCAATGCAGGAGATCCTATTTCGATCCCCGGGTGGGGAAGATTCCCTGAAGAAGGAAATGGCAACGCCGAGCCTGGCAGGCTACAGTCCATGGGGTCACAAAGAGTCGGATACGACTGAGCAACTAACCTCACATCACATCACCTGCGTTTTGTAATTTCATTGGTTGAGACAGTTGCCGCTATCATGGAGAACCTGGACTGTCTGAGGTCCCAACCTTAACTAGGAGGAGCGGACCACCGTCCAGGAACCTTACTCCAGCCCACTTCAAGAACTCCTGGAAGCACAACTAAGCAAACTGTCAAGAGGAAATGATAGCTTTCAAAATACAAAACTGTTTGAATATAGTGAAAGAAGAAACAAAGTAATTCAGCATGAGACTTTCTTTAGAGGAATGCAGGCAGTATGACACAAAGTTATCAATGATGAGACATGAGCCAAACAAAGTGACAGAACAATGAGCTTATTAAGTTAGAGTACTGGGTGTGAAAGAGTAGGAGCGTATTAAAACAAACAAACAGAAAAGATGCCAGAAATCCACAGACACAAGTTTCCTGGAAGTCAGCAATCCCAATGGTCCTCAGGGCCTATGATGCCCTTGAAATCATACACCAAATCTGGGGGAACTGAACTTATGTGGTCATGTCTCTTGTTCACAGGTTTTATCTTAAAGGTGTCCAAATGTGTCCACGATCATTAAAAGCAAGGATCTCACTGTTTACTAAACCATAAGTAGAACATTAAATTAGCGCTATACTCAATACATTTAAAATAGCACTGTACTCATTTCAGACAACAGCCCAGCAAGGCAGAACATCATCCCAACTAAGAACGTAACAGAAAAGCTTACTATGCCACTCAGAACAGCAGAGTCAGAACTCACATGCTGTAACACTAGCTGGCTGAACCATATCTGCTCCTTGGCTATCAGCTGCTATGTTGTAAATTTATATGCGAAACTGAGTTAGTATATGGTTAGTCACTATTATCCAAAGTTATGACCAACCTAGATAGCATATTGAAAAGCAGACATTACTTTGCCAACAAAGGTCCGTCTAGCCAAGGCTATGGTTTTTCCAGTGGTCATGTATGGATGTGAGAGTTGGACTGTGAAGAAAGTTGAGCGCCAAAGAATTGATGCTTTTGAACTGTGGTGTTGGAGAAGACTCTTGAGAGTCCCTTGGACTGCATGGAGATCCAACCAGTCCATTCTAAAGGAGATCAGCCCTGGGATTTCTTTGGAGGGAATGATGCTGAAGCTGAAACTCCAGTACTTTGGCCACCTCATGTGAAGAGCTGACTCACTGGAAAAGACTCTGATGCTGGAAGGGATTGGGGGCAGGAGGAGAAAGGGACGACAGAGGATGAGATGGCTGGATGGCATCACCGACTCCATGGACATGAGTTTGAGTGAACTCCGGGAGTTGGTGATGGAAAGGGAGGCCTGGCGTGCTGCGATACATGGGGTCACAAAGAGTCGGACACGACTGAGCGACTGAACTGAACTGAACTGAACTGGGTGTTCTTTGGAAGGAATGATGCTAAAGCTGAAACTCCAGTACTTCGGCCACCTCATCCGAAGAGTTGACTCATTGGAAAAGACTCTGATGCTGGGAGGGATTTGGGGCAGGAGGAAAAGGGGACGACAGAGGATGAGATGGCTGGATGGCATCACCGACTCGATGGACATGAGTTTGAGTGAACTCCGGGAGTTGGTGATGGACAGGGAGGCCTGGTGTGCTGCGATTCATGGGGTTGCAGAGTCGGACACAACTGAGCAACTGAACTGAACTGAATGGTATTATCAAAAGTTCTAATAAACTAGTAGGTTTAAATATTCTCTGCCCCTAACAGTTTACCGGTAAGAAATAAAAATTTTAATGGCGCGACCAACAGGGAACAGTGTGTGGAGAATCTAGGTAAGAATTTCCAGGGGAAACAAATCATAGGAATGCTGAGAAAGTAAAGTGCATTTAACTTAATTTAGCACTTATGTAAATTTTAATTCTGCTTTCCTAGATTTTATCCCTGGTTTACTCTCTGGAGAGAGAACAGAATAAGAAAACAAAGCAATCAAGCAGGGGATCAGAACTGCAGAGACACCAAGAGCTGAGCTACGGACTTCCTCAGCCTTGGTGGCTAAGGCTCTGTGCTCCTTAGTGGCTAGCCACTTCCTAGCGTTAGTGGCTAAGGCTCTGTGCTCCCAATGCAGGGGGCCTGGGTTCGATCCCTGGTCAGGGAACTAGATCCCACAGGCAGCAACTAACTGTTCGTATGCCACAACTAAAACTCGGTGCAGCCAAATCAATCAGTAGATATAAAAAAAAAAAAAAAGAACTGTGACAGTTTTCCAGCAGGGAATAGCAAATTCTTGTGGATACTACTGATCTAGGAGAAACCGAAAAGGGCTACTGGAGATTCTGTTTTAAAGTCAATACCCTGAACAAAAGCAAGCTAGAAAGGGCAGGGGCAATGCAGCCATCTGGAATTCCATGATTCTAGGTATCCGTAACCTAGAGAACTGGGCTTCTTCCCAGGTGGCTCAGTGTAAAGAATCCACCTGCCAATGGAGGAGACCCAGAAGATGTGGATTAGATCCTGGGGCTGGGAAGATCCCCGGAGGAGGAAATGGCAACCCACTTCAAGTATTTTTGCCTGGGAAATACCACGGACAGAGCAGCCTGGCGCGCTATAGTCCATGCGGTCAAAAAGTCAGACACAACTCAGCACCATGAACACAACCTACAGATCCTGTCAAAGGCGAAACAGTACTGTTTCCAGTTCTATATCCTTCACCAGGGTATCATTCTCCGGGTTGCTTTTCCTTAAAATGGTGGTTCTGACTGTCTGAGGAATCACAGAGTTCCATTTAAGAATCTGACCGAAGCCCTGGAATCCCCTAGAAACCACATCCCCGGGGGCATTCAAATAAGTTTGCAGTTTCGGGGCACTTGGAAATCCCTTTCCAGTCTGATCCATGGGTCCCAGATATGGTTTTCAAGGCCTCCAGTCCCACAAGGACCAACCTATTATAGCACATCCCACTCTCTCCTGCCATCGAAAATGTCATGATTCTTTCAGCACCACTGTCTCAAGCAGATCATAAAGGAAGCAGCAGAGGCTGTCATGCTGGCAGAGCAGGGCAGAGTGCAGTGAGACTCAACAGCACAGGCTGTAAGTTCCCAGTGGATGTGGTAACCCCACAGCAGTCACAACCTCGTTGTGGCTAGACGGGGTCACCTCAGCGGCAAGTGAGGGGCTGGAAGAACCAAGGTGCTGACATCTCACAGCAGTACATTTGTTTAGTGAATGCTATCTGAGCATCAGGCACACCTTAGGCTACAGGCAGATGGTGGGGAAACAAAGGAAAATGAGGCAGTTCCCAAGAAACTACATGGACTGGCAGACAGTTGTACAACAATGGGATTCATATGCTTATAAAAGAGCATTCAGAATCAAAGAAGGAACACATAGCTTTGCCACAGTGGCGAAGTGGTAAAGAATCTGCCTGTCAATGCAAGAGATGTGGGTTCAATCCCTAGGATGGAAGATCCGCTGGAGAAGGAAATGGCAACCAACTTTTCCTGCTTAGAAAACCCATGGACAGAGAGGCCTGGTGGGCTACAGTCCACAGGATCACCAAGAGTCAGACATGACTGAGCAACTAAACAACAACAAAATGACTGATGTTTAGTCTTGAAGACATTTTCCAGACAAGTAAGGTAGACAGAGAGTATGTCCAACTTGTCCAGTATATCCAGACAAAGACTCCAAGGTGTGAAAACGCAAGTGATTCTCAAGAAAATCAAGGAGTTTAATATGGAAGCAAGCCCCAAGTACTTACATTAAGGCTGGCAGAACATGGAACAGATACTGCAAGGGAACAGTTTTAGAACAAGACAGCTTTGATTTTTCCTCCACACTGGCTGCCAAGGTAAATACTAGAAGAATAGAGTTCATTTGATATTTTACTTTTAAAAATCAGCTGACTCACAAATGATAGAAACTGCTCTTACTCTGACAATATTTGAACCATGAATTTCTATTGAAGAAAAATGACCAGTTCCACAAACTCTGATTAATTACCCCAATTCTTCCTGAACTACCACTTACAAGAAACATTACTCCATAACTTAGCTTTTGCCATTTCCCTACAGTTTTACTCTCTTCCCCGAAAGGCTCACACACTTCCATTCCTTTCCTCTGCCCTTCTAATGCCCCTGCTGATTCACATGGCAATCAGCAGCAACAAGGGAAAGGCAGAAAGGGATTGTGAACATTTCTCAAAAAGCCAGAATTAACCTCAGACTATATTAATGCTACTAGCTTGTCGCTCAGACCAAATTAGACCTTTCCAGCAATCTCACTTCTGCCAGCCGCGCCCATTCACAGCAAGGCTTTCCACCCTGTGCTCCTGGTCCGATCAGCCCCTGCTTCCTGAGGTTTCTGGCTCCAATATGCATCCCTTCTCTTTCTTCAATCTCCAACCTCTCTCTTTAGCCTCCCCCGCTCCATCCGGATCATGTAAACCATCAAGTCACCCTTCTGTGGTAGGAAGTCAGTGTTCAGCAAACACATATTAAGTGCCCACTAGATAGATGCATGGCCTGCAGGAAGCCTGATGAGGCAGTGAACACAAGCAACTAAGAGTGAGCGCCAATCCAGTCATTCACTCCCAGAAACCTCCCATGTCACAAGCTACATTGTAAAAGCAACTGTTCAGAGAGGGGAAAAAAGGAGTAAGGGGCCAGAGTTTCAGACTAAAAATAATACATTCCCTTTCCTTACAGGACTTTGATAAGGTATGAAGTAGAAGTCCTCACACACTAAAAGCAAGTCTAGCTCAAGAGCAAAGCCTTTCTTTTCCTAACCAAATTAGTATTGCCAAAAAAAGCACAACTCTTCTCAAACGTTATCATCAACATACCCACTGCTGTGATCTACAAAGCAGAAAATCCACTGAAACACTTTTTCCTACTCAAACAACAGTGGTTTGCTTAATGGAAACCGCTGTCTTGAAGTCCTGTGCTTCTGTATCACAGCCAATGCCCAGCCTTGAAAGGGGAAGCCATAGGTACATCCAGGGGATCCCTGCCAGGGATGGCCGGGAAACCACCCCCTCCTCGAGGAAGTGAGAATCCAAGGATGAGGAGGAGGTAGTTAAGCAAAGGTGGGAAGAAACAGGGAAAGAAAAGCTGTGCGCAGGCAAAGAGAACTGTCTCTACAAAGGCCTTAAGAGGTCAGACAGCACATTTCAAGGGCCAGAAGAAACCAGTGGAAAAGTGGGAAGAAAGACACATGGGGAGGCAAGACCTGTGGTCTCAGGAGCTGTGGCAGGGGTTTCAAGGCACCATTCCAGCTCTGTCCTCCATCTGACTTCTATTTTCCACACAAATTGCTCTCTTTAAGGAACCTGTTGATCTTTGAGACATTAACTCAATGGGCCTCTTGGATTGTGACCTTGTTGTGCCCCCTACAGCACATGCCTACAGACCATCAGCTCCCTCCACACCCACCAACGATTTACCCCAACTCCTAAGGCTATTCCTCTCTAGCCTTTCTTTTTGCAAACTTCCCTTTCTCCACCTGTGTCCTTTACTGTTGTCTGTCAAGATTCTGTCCTTGGCCTTCAGCATTTCCAAACCATCTGCATGATTTGTACTGACCTACCTAAAGCTCTTGTCCTTCCCTTAGGAAAAAAATAAAAATGAAGAGCTCTGACGAACCCGTTAAAGAACTCCTAGGCAGAAGCCCATGAAGAGTTTCCTGAACTCCATGCCATTGAATACAATTTTTAGTGGATATAAATGCATTTTTCTGATGAGATGAATTATAGTTCTCATGGAATATTCAAGGGTATTTACTAATGAAAACAAAAAAAGTCCAAGGTGGTTTATCAAAATGTCCAGGTGAATGAAGCTGTAGCAAGCACCACCTCTTCTCAAACCTGGGTTCTGATAAACTGCCTGCAACCTGGGGACAGTCGTCCCTTCTAAAACAAATGTAACTAGAGAAGACACAGCTGGCAGCCTCTCACATAAAGCTTCCTACGAGAATCTGCATTTAAAACTTCCTATTATTGGGAAAATCCTTACCAGTTTTCTTTGCAGTGAGTACCCAATTCTAACGCACGCTGACCCACGTGGATCAGGGTATTTATTACACGTCCTGCTAACGTGCTCAAGAAGAAAACATTACATTACGAACATAATGACAAGAGGAACTGTCATCTAATTAAACGGGAAGGGGAAAAAACCCGGGAGCAACTAGATTTACAGAAAAGCCCTTTTTGTCGTCTGACTGTATAGAGGAGCCAAAACAGCATTTACCTCACACCACTCACTGTAATCCTGGGAATAACATGCAATGATTAGCAGGAGGAAGCGGACAACTAGATCATTTTAAGACATAAAATGAAGTTCTACTCGCACAGAAAAGGTCCGTGGTTGAGTCGGGAGACCGTCCTAGGGCACGTCTACCCTAGGAGACGAGAAAGTCACGCCAGGCGCTCGCGTCCGCATAGCCGCCTCACGACGTGAGGAGACCCGACCCCGCCGGGCCCGGCCCGGGGTCGCGGCAGCCCCTCGGAGCCTTCCCTGATTCACCGAGCTCCTTCCGGAAAGCTCTGAGGGGGCGACCGCGCGCCGAAGGCGCTCAGGCAGCCGCAAGCCGGCCGCCCAGCCACGGTCCCACGACCCTCCCAGGACCCCCGACCCTCAGCCGCCCCCTGCCCTGTCCCGGCCACGCCCACACCCGCCACCGGCACCGCCCCCTCGGAGCCCACTGCGCCTGCGCGGATTCGGCCTCCCCCACCCCACCCCGAGCGCCGAAGCGCAGAGGCCCTGGGCGGCGCACGCGCGCCGCCACTTCCGCCCCAACGGGAGGCGGGGGAGGCGGCGGGCGCCTGCGGGCGCGAGCCCGGTCCTCTGAGGAGGACGGCGGCGGCTCTGTGAGCCGGCCACTCACCAGGTACAGCTGCTGCCAGCGATTCTGAGCGTCTAACTCCTCAAACTCCCGTTCGATGGCAGCCGACATGGCGGCAGGAGCGAGCTGTCGCGAGGGAGCCTGCGCCGGCGGAGAGGCTCAGGCCCCGCACGATCCGGGCAGCGCGCAGCCGCTGCCGCGCATGCGCGCTCCACGCCTGTCCCGCCCCGCCCCCACGCCGCCGCGGCCGCGGGGAAAGTACCTGGTGCGTGACGTCAGCGCGCTGTCTGCGCTGCGCGGGGCGGGGCGCCGCGGGAGGCGTGGTCCAGGCGGTGCCCAGGTGGAGGGGGCGGGGCCAGGCAGCCCCAGGGGCGGAGCGGGCAGGCCGGGGAGGCTGGGCTTCAGGGAGAGTTGCAGGTTGAGCGCCCTGGGGTTTGAATTTTATTTTGAACATCATCTAGGTCAGTTTAGCGGCATGTGCCCCACTTTCTTCTTTAGGATAATGTAAACCGGGACTGATGCCTGCGCCTGGCCGCCCCCGGGTTTTGTGCCAAATAAACCGCTGTTACACCAGGAGAGGCAACGTCTCCTGGAGGTTGGAGACGACAGCTTGTTAAGTAAACGTTATACAGCTTAAAAGTTAGTGTTACCTTTGTTGTTCAGTCGCTCAGTCGTCTCCGGCTCCTTGCGACCAATGGACTGCAGAACGCCAGGCTTCCCTGTTCTCCCCCATATCCCAGAGTTTGCTAAAACTCAGTCCATCGAGTCAGTGATGCCATGCAACCATCTCATCCTCTGTCCTCCTCTTCTCCTGGCTTGCTTCAATCTCTCTGAGCGTCAGGGTCTTTTTCAGTGAGTTGGCTGTTCTCATCAGGTGGCCAAAGTATTGGAGCTTCAGTATCAGTCCTTCCAATGAATATTCAGGGTTGATTTCCTTTAGGATTGACTTGTTTGATCTCCTTGCAGTCCAGGGACTCTCAGTCTTCTCAAGCACCACAGTTTGAAGGTATCAGTTCTTCAGCTCTCAGCCTTTTTTATTGTTCAGCTCTCACATCCATACATGACTACTGGAAAAACTGTAGCTTTGACTATACAGATTTTTGTTACCTGTAAAAAGAACAAATCATCTCATAACAAACAAACATGCTGATTATGGAAATCATCTCCTTTTACAGTAAGATAATTCATTATTGGGAAACGCGTTCTTAGAATAGCTTATCATCTTCAGTAGAAATGTGATGTGTTAGAAAAATTAAGCTGTGCTGTCCAACACTGAAATTTAAACTTTAAATAAATGAAATAACAAAGATTCTCTTCTTGACCAAACTCTACTCGAGATTCTCTGAGCTCTTTTTCAGCTAGGTCTTGAGTTTTGGACTGCCCTGTTTCTCTCTGCATTGTCAAATTTTTGCAATCCTGCTGAGTCAGTTAGCCAGAAGCCCCCATTCTCAGTAACTGATCACTCTTGATATTTAGTCAGGTTCCTCATCTTTGCATCCCTCGCGTGACATCTGATCTCCCTGCCCTGCTTTTACCTAGAATCCTATTAGGTCAGCTCACCCAAAACCCCCTGTGCTGCCTCTGTTAAAAACAAGACTACAGGCCCAAAAGGAAGTAGATGGAAAGCCCCATGTCACCAATCTAGATTTGATGATAGTTTCAGCTCTCCCAGAAATGGGATTTAAAGGAATAAATCAAGATTCACTAATCACCACTAGGTAGGTGATCTGCTAGGTAGACTTCCCTCGACCTTGTAGTAACCAGTTGCTTCTCTGCCTGGAATAACTCCCTTGTTCCAGCTCCCTTCTGCCTGTAAGTCGTTTGTTTTGGGTAGCTGCTTGGAGCTTCTGTCCATCTGCCCAAAACATGAATCATTTAATAAAGCCAATAAAATCTCTAAATTTTACTCAGTTGAATTTTGTTTTTTAACACCTCTTAGTAATTTTCCATCTGCTGACACCCCACTTGACTGTAAATTCCCACTTCCTCTTCAGAATTTGGAGTTGAACCCATCCCTACCCCACTACAAGACCCATTGTGGTGGCCCCTATACCTGTCACAGTAGTCACCCCATGCACAGCTGGAATGAAGTCTTCCTTTTACTTCATCATTTTCTAGAAGTGTCAGGCATAGATTTTTTCTTTAACAGAAATTAAGAATTCAGTTCCTCAGTTGAACTAGCCACATTTCAAATCTCAGTAGCCATACAGGTTAGTGGCTAAAGGATTGATTGCAGAGCACACAGACCATTGAAATTCTGTGAAACAGAGCTACCTGAGAGGTTTGAAATACTTCATTATTTTAAAGCGTCCTTGACATTGACATTTAGTCTCTTAGTTGTGTCTGACTCTTTGCGACTCCATGGACTGTAGCCCTCCAGGCTCCTCTGTTCACCGAGATTCTCCAGGCTAGAATGCTGGAGTGGGTTGCCATGCTCTCCTCCAGGGGATTTTCAGGAGTCCAGGAGCCTGACTTGTATGGTGAAGTGACTTGAGGGTCCACAGATGTTAAACAAGGCTGAAGCCACCTGGTGGCTCAGTGGTAAAGAACTTCCTGAGAGGTTTAAAATACTTGGGTATTTTAAAGTGTCCTTACACAAGTAAGATAATGCAAACACTGGTGAGAGAAAACCAGCAAGCTATTGGACCAAGAAGAAACTGTAACACAGAACATTAAGCAGCCAATAAACCCTTACAGAATATAACTGAGGAGTACATACACTCTCCCTCCAGAAATGCCCCACAATGTAAGTGTCCTGGTTTCCGAAGTTACATCCTTCAAACTGACTAAATTAAAGGCATAATATCTCCTGGGATTCCCCATGGCTGTTGGGGTCAAACAGCTCATCAACTTGTGATCTCACAGCAGCAGTTCTTGTCACAGATCAACATGGTCCCTCAGGAACTCTGGCAAATGCTGGCTGGGGGTGCAGCACTTGCCCTCTGTGGGTTTGCCCTCATTTGCTGCGTGTAGCTAGGACTCTAAGGCAACAAGCAGTTCTCATACCAGCAGCATCTGCATTGACAGTGAGCAACAAAATGAACAGAGATGAGCTACATTGCCTACGTGGTTCCATCAGCCTCCCTTGAGAGGCTCAGTGTGGCCTCCACTGGCTGCTGGTCCTCATGGCATCTTCAGTGGTGAGACACATGGTGGGTGCAGAGAGCAGATGAGGAAATGATCAAAGAGGGATTTCAGGGAATGTTTCTGGGATCTATCCTGTGGAAACTCCTGGAATAAGACTTGAAGAAAACTGATAAGAAAGATCTAAAGTATTTTTCAAAGGTTATGTAGTTGGCTTTACATTTCTTTTGAAGGAAACTTCTTGTAGACAGAAGTCCAGGAGCCTGACTTATATAGTGAAGTGGCTTGAGGGTCCACAGATGTTAAATAATTTTGAAGCATCCTGGTGGTTCAGTGGTGAAGAACCCACCTGCAGTGCAGAAGACGCAGGTTCAATCCCTGGGTTGGAAGATCCTCTGGAGAAAGAAAAAGCAACCCACTCCAGTATTCTTGCCTGGAAAATTACATGGACAGAGGAACCTGGCAGGCTACAGTCCATGGGGTCACAAAAGAGTCAGACACAACTTATCGATTAAACAAAAACAATCTAGTAAAGCTTTTCAAACTCAACAAAATCTGGATTCAAGACCTTATTTTTGGGCTTCCCTGGTGGCTCAGTGGTAAAGAATCTGCATGCCAGGGCAGAAGACACGGGTTCGATCCCTAATCCAGGAAGATCCCACATGCTGCAGAACAACTAAACCCGTGCGACAGAACCCTTGATCCTGTGCTCTAGAGTTCCTTATTAGCCCCGGAGCTCCAACTACTGAGCCGGTGCACCTAGAGCCCATGCTCCACAAGAGAAGCCAGCACAAGAAGAAGCGCTTGCACCACAACTAGAGAAAAGCCTGCACAGCAACAAAGACCCAGCACAGCTAAAAATAAGGAAATAAATGAAAAGACCTTATTGTTCGGACCTGGTTTTTTAGCTACATTCTGTTTCCTGTCTCCCATTCACTGAAGCTGGAAACCTGGACTCAGGTAGACATGGACTTTGTAGACATCACTCCTTCTTCTCAAATTTCAGTGGTCATAAAAATACCTCCTAATTGTCTCCTAAGCAGTAATTGTCCCACCACCATGCTTCCCATCACCCTCACTGTCTCCCTATCCTTTCTCTTCTATGTCTAACAGGTCACCTGCTTCTGTTGATTCTTCCTTAAGGAAACTCTCTGCGATCCAGTCTGTCCCCACTGCCACTGCCTTCGTTCAGGTTTCATCATCTTCCTGCCTTGTCTCTTGTCCCATCCAATTGTGGGACATTCTCTTTGGGAATCCCAAGTTCAGCATGGTACCTGGTACATGATAGATGAAAAATAAACGTGACCAAATGGATCTTTGTTGGACATTTAGATTGTTTCAAATTTTCCCATCATATGAAAATGCTGCAATATCCTTTTTGGATACTACTCCCCCCTCCTTTTTAAGGAGTATTTCCTTTCGATAAATACTCAGAATTGGAATTATTGGGCAAAAAGGAATGACTCTTACTCCATTAGATTTTCCCAGAAGCAAGCCCTGGGAGGGAGATTTGACTGCAAGTATGTTCCACAGTGGGTGATGCCAGGAACCCAGGTGAAGAACACTGGAAGGGAGGCAGGAACAGGAAGCAAGGAAGGAAGCAGTGAAATGTTTGTTGACAGCCCGCCACCACTGTAGGCAACCGGGCCTGGTCCCACTGGAGAACTCCAAGAGGAAGTCCAGAACTACTGCTGAGTTATCCAGACTGAAGGGTGAGGAGGTTGGGATGTTAACTGCCAACACCCCATGTGTCATGAGCTGAAGAAGCTTCTAGAGGTTCTCATCAGAGTGCATGTGGCCCTACTGTGGACTGCATAGGCATCTGCTTCCCCCCACATCTGTATGTTGAGATAGAGGTGGGGCCTTTGGGAGATGATTCATCATGATGGTGAAGCCTCATTAGAAGAAACCCCAGCAGGTTCTGCTGCTCTCTTTCTTCAAATGGTGGGGGGTCAAGAAGACAAAAGACACATTACTATGCACCAGGATGCTGGTTCTCATCAGACACTACATCTGCTGGCATTTGATCTTGAACTTCTCAGCCTCTAGAACTGTGAGAAATAAACATTTGGGCTACCCTGTCTATGGTATTTGGGTTCTGGCAGCCCAAATGGATAGTTCCCAAATAGCATCTGAGAGTCCAGGTTCTTTGGACCTCTCTGTGCATGCCCCCTGGAGTGTTAAACTTCTTGCTAGACTCACCTGAAGAGCTGTCCCACGATGATGCTTCTACTTCTCCAGATTCCTCACCACCACCACCACGTGTTACCTCCTGACTGCTCTCAGTGCCGCTTTAGTTGGGAAAACAGGTCACGCTCCAGGAAGAAAGCTTATACAATCAAAAGAATCGTAGGGCTTGGCTCACAGGCACTGATAGGAAGGAGAAGGAAATGGGCAGTTGTAAATCTTAAGGTGTTGAGTAAAGAAGGATGGACCTTTGATGATGAAGAGAGGAGAATGTATCAATACAGAAATGCACTCTGCTGACATGGGAGTCCTGGCAGGCGCACCTGCATCCCTCTTCGTTCACTGCCAGGAAAACTTCCTGAAGTGCAGACAGGACTGTGATCCACAGCGAATGAGATGAGGTTTGAACTTCCTTGCAAAGCACTGGAAAAGCTCAGGGAGCACGGACTTCAGAATGGAACTCTCTGTGCAAGCGGAGACCCCACTGCCTGTCCCTGCTCCTTCAGAGAACTCAGTGGATGTTCCTTTCATAAAGCTCAAGGAGTGCGCTGGGGAGGTGGGGCATGGCGTCTCTGAGAGATGGGTGGGACACATCCTGCGTGGGCCAAAGCTGACCAGAAGAAGGTGCTGGAAATGGGGATGGTGGGGTCCTGGAAGAGCATAGGTTGGGGGAGCACAGGGGCAGCAGCACTAGAGGAATTTCCTCCACCTTCGAAGTCACAGCTGATGACCAATAGATCCAGGTGCTCCACTCTGGAGTGAGAGAGATGGCAGCTGACCAAGTAGTATCCAAGTGTTGGAAAGCTGAAGTTTGAAATGAGTCATGGCAATGGAAAATCACAGTCTCTCATTCACTGTCCAAAGCCAAATCAGTTCACAGAACTGAAAGCTCACTGACTGAAAGGAAGGTGCCAATTCCCTTTGATGAAGGATCCTGCAACCCCACTCTAGGGTAGAATGGGTAGAGAATCTGGGTTGATCTGAAATAGTGTTATGTTCCTGCAGTAAGAGCTGGGCTTATGAAGGCAGGTGACAAGTGGAGTTCTGGTCCAAGAACACCCTATAGCACTGCCAGGTCCTTGGCCTGCCCGTGGTTATTTCCCAGCTCCCATGTGCATAGTTGGGATTTTACATAGTAGTTGGCAGAACCCTTATAGGATTTCCTGACGTGTAGAATAAGAGCCATGAGGAAACTGCCCCAAACCATCAAGAAAAAAGTTAGGAGCAATCCTAGGAGGAGTTGTGGAGAGTAGCACCATCAGAAGGGACAGCAGGGATAGAGAGTGGTGGTCTTCATCAAAAACCAGCAGGATATTGGCAGGGAAAGGTGGACAAGTGTAAACTGAACTTAGTTAGGAACCCAACCATAGGCACCTCACCCAACTCAGTGAGGACTGAGCGATGGGTGGTTTCCAGCGCTTGTTACCTGGCTGTTCGCCTGCACATTGGCCAAGAAAGGGGCTGGAAGTGAGTTCTCACTGTGCTTCCCAGGCTCTTGCCTTCCCTTCACAGTACAGCCCTCTGGGATCTCGATCTTTGTGGTCCCCGTGCTCGCTTGCTGTCTGAGCTGCTCATCCAAATGAATCAGAGTACTTCTGATCCTCTCTGTGGGTGGGTCCTCCTTCTCTGACTTCAGGATGTAGGAATTACTTGCATATATATTTTTTCTTGGGCCCTAACTGAAATTAAGACTTCCGTATCACTTTTAAAATTTTTATTTACTTATTTATTCATTTATTTTGGGTGTGCTGGGTCTTTGCTGCTGCTCAGGCTTTTCTCTAATTGTGGCTAGCGGAGGCTACTCTCTAGTTGTGGTGCTCGGGCTTTTCATTGCTGTGGTTTCTCTTGTTGTGGAGCACGGGCTCTAGGGCTCTCAGGCTTCAGGAGTTTTGGGTCCCGGGCTCCAGAGCACAAACTCGAGCTGTGGCACACAGACTTAGTTGCTCCTCGGCATGAGGGATCGCCCCGGACCAGCGATGGAACTGGTGTCCCTTGCATCACAAGGCAGATTCTTTGCCACTGAGCCACGAGGGAAGCCTTATGTCACTTTTTAAATTCATAATATTTTACTTTTAAAATTTAGGTTGAGTAAAATATGACACAATATATTTATATTTGTTCGTTCCAGGTGATAGGTACAGGGGTATTTGTCTTATTGGTCTGGAGTTTTTTGGTTATCTTTTTTACTGTGGTAAAATAGACCCAACACCACCCCTCCTCCCTTCATTCCGCTGAACGTGCATCTCTGTAGTGGAGGGCAGGGAGGACACCTGTCCTTCTGCTGATGCCAGAAGGAACGTTCAGATGATCATCAAATTGCCTTATGCTGAGTCTCGTGAAAACAAAGTAAACTCCCTTAATTTAAACTTAGAAATACAACAGCTGACCTTCAGTTTCATTTTCATAGTCCTGTCAACTTAAAAAAAAAAAAGAGTGTATAACGTGAAAGTTGTGAATTAAGTTTTATTTGGCCCAAAATGAAGATTGTATCCCAGGAGATAGCCCCTCACAGTAGCTCTGAGAAACTGCTCCAAAGAAGCACTGGGGAAGGTCAGTATAGATGTGATTCTGATGAAGACTGTGATTTTGATGTGACTCTTGACATGTAATCAAGCACATATTTTTCCAGAAAGTTTCTTTTAGTCTCGTAAAGACTGCTAGTCACAAGGAACAGTTGTCACCTTGAAGGATTTTAGTGCCTTTCTAGATATGAGGAGATACAAGAATTGGACTCATAAAGCTGGCTCTTCAAAAATCTGTCTGAGGACCAGTCTTGCCAGTTTTTTCCCTTCTGAGCACAGAGTGCCTCATTTCTGCGCTCCACCCTGAACTCCTTTCAGTGGGTGTTGAAGGTCAGCAGCTACAGCAGCACATGATTTAATCCTTGTTGAGCTAGATGGCAAGTCCCAATTTGCGGTTGACAGTTCCATTGAAATGTCCCACTACAATGTACTGAACCAGTCCTATACTATTAGGCATTCAGATTGTTTCCAGCTTCTCACTATGGCAAACTAGCAGTAAAACAATGCGTGTTACCACAGAGATGTGGTCCTAATTCCCTTCCCTCTGTGAGTAAGGTCCAGAAACTTGGAAATACAAACTGGGCATGAAAATCCAGGACCTGTGGAATCCTAGACAAATGGACACAACTTGTCTGAAAACAAATGTATGCACAGCTTGCTTTAGGAATATATCACAAAATCCACAAGCCTGTGTGATGTAAATGGATGTATTGATAAAGATTTGGAATAGTGGCCAGAGAAGAGATGCAGTGCGCACCTGTTCACCATCCGTTAGTGCACATGAAGGTTCTCTGTGGCCACCCGACTCCCATTTGAGAGAGAGCACCCTCATGATAGGGGCTTCCCTGACAGCTTGGTTGGTAAAGAATCCGCATGCAGTGCAGGAGACCCTGGTTTGACTCCTGGGTCGGGAAGATGCACTGGAGGAGTATAGGCTACCCCCTCCAGTATTCATGGGCTCCCCTGTGGCTCAGCTGGTAAAGAATCCGCCTGCAATGTGGGAGTCCTGAGTTTGATCCCTCGGTTGGGAAGATCCCCTGGAGAAGGGAAAAACTACCCACTACAGTATTCTGGCCTGAAGAATTCCATGGACTGTATATAGTCCATGGAGTTGCAAAGAGTTGGACACAACTGAGAGACTTTCACGAACCCTTGTGGTGACCATGTGGAGTGCCAGGGGCCTGTCCATGCTGTCAGGCAGAGTCCGCTCAGGGGGGTCTGCACCCTGGCTTCCATGGAGCCCCTGCACTCTGCTGATGTTCACCCCCTGCCCCAGATACTCTGAGCAGGTACCCCAGGATGCACAAGAGGATACAGGTGAATCTTCATCTTCTAGGGGTGAAGATACTCTTTGGAATCTTATGCCACAAAGCAGGACAACCCCCAGCCCTGTCTTTTCTTGTTCTCTAAGCTTTAATCGCTTCACAGCGGACTCCACCCTGGCCTCCCCACCAGCTGGTGTGTGTGTGTGTGTCGGGGGGTGGTGCGCAACATGGAGAAGCTCCTGCTGAAGGACTTGAAACTGATCAGGTAAAGCAAGAATCCTCACAGTGAGTGGAGAAGAGAGGCTGGTAGTCAGTGGAGGTCACCCCAGGGTTGGGGAGCAGAGGCCCCCAGAGGAGCACAGAGCCTGCAGTGGGGCTGAGGCCATCACTTTGGGGGTCAGCCCTCTGGCCTCAGGGCTGTGACCAAAGTAGCATTCATCCCAGATGGGCCATGTGGGGCCACACACATGGACCGAGGTGATGCAGAGTCACATGGACCCATGTTGGCTCCGCTATGGACCCCAGCCATCCAGCCTCCTCAGAGAAGTACTATGCTAGCAGAGAGGGGCTGTGATCCCCGACCCCCAACCACCCCGCCCCCCATCATCACCCCTCAGACAGAGTCCTGTCCTGGGTCCCTCGCTCCTCCCCACCACTCCCCACCCCAGGGCCAGTAAGTCAGAGTGTGCCCTGAAGGACAGGGCCAGGCTGGGCGGAGGGCACCTACCCAGGTGGCCCAACCTCAGGGGGCAGAAGATGGGAAGGGCAGGATGCAAGGAGCTTTAGGCCCCAGATCCCGGATCCAAAGGCAGAGTCCAGACAACCACCCACAGCAAAAGCTGGTGATGGCTTCTGCAGTGTATTCACTGAGAGTGAGCCATTATATTTACTGCAACTGTCAGTGGTGAGTTTAATACCAGCTGAGCAAACGTGGGAAGTCTCACACTCTCCAGTCAGAGGCACTAGATTGACCAGACTGTTGGAAAATGCACAGAAATGGCTTATGATGGAAGGGAGGAGAGTGTGGGGGACACATAAGTCTCACTGCCTAAAGATAACTTTTCATGTTGATTTTTTTTTAGTAATCTTCTTTTAGCTAGGAATCTGTTTCATAGGCTATGGATGACTTACTCTCTTTAGCTAGGCTTTCAGACTAACTTTCATCAAAGTGTTGTTGCAAGGAAGGGTAATGTTTTCACAGAGCCTGCCAAAACAGATAAGAATGACTTAAAAAAAAACAAAACAAACAAACAGGGTTCCCAGAAACAAATAATGACCTTTTTCAAACAAAGATTCAGAATCCGAATTTGTGAAAAATGCTGTCTCAATGCTTTCTATAATATTCTGGGGATTGCTTTAAAGCAAAAATAATGGTTTAATTAACAAAAATATGTGGTTTTAAAGACTGAGGGTTTATAAATTTTTTAACTGATTTTTAATCTTTTATGGGCTGGTAAGAACTTTTCCTTATAGTGTGAGAGAGAATGATAATTGTTTCTTTGTTGCATAGATTTTAAACTGGGTGAAAGGTTTTGTCTTTAATCATCCTGCATCCTTCAGCATGTAGCATTAGCTTTGAAATGAAAACTTTGCATAAGCAGTTCTGCCTGTCTGATTCTCTTCCAGGGAAGAAAGAAAAGAAGAAAGGGAGGGAGATAGGAAAGAGAAAAAAGGAGGAAGTGGGGGGAAAGAGAGAGAGAAAGGAAGGGAGAGAGAAAGAGGGAAGATAGAAACTTCTGGGTTCACAGTTAATGGGCCATCCATCTAATGACGTCTATTTGTGACTGTGATTGAAGGTCATTACCAGAGGATGGTCCCTGCCCCAGAGTTCTCAGCAGTGCCCCTTGCAAAGCCTGCTTGTTGTATTCCTCTCTGGTCTACTGGACTAGGTTGTTTGGGGGCAGGGGCTGATGAGAATCATTTTGGAAAACTGACTTCTCTCATTCAGACATAGCTTTTCCGGAGCAGAGTATTTTCAGAACACTTACTGGCAGCACAACATAGATGACATCACAGAAGTAATTCCCGCACTGCTGAGCTGCTCAATTCCCCAGTTAAACACTGCTCTGATGTCACCCTCATCCTGGCAGGAGTGCTGCTAACGTCGTGTGCACTCAAAAAGCCTCACGACCCCAGGAAGGCTGCTGTGGACTAATATTAATTCCAAATAGCAAGTAATTTTTTTTTCCTAGTCAATACTTTCTTTCAAATATATGGATTTAAACACACTTAAGTTGTTGTGGAGCTTTGAAATTTTGAACCAAAGTTTAAAAATTTCAAGTGATTGAGCCTGATCCTCAAACTACCAGCATCAGAGTCAGGGATATGAAAAGATGAGAAGCTGTGGTTTCTGCATGCTTGCTACATCTTTGTCCCAGGCAGTATGTTGGGAAGAATCGAGAATATTGGCATTATTTGTTGTTCATTGTTCAGTTGCCAGTTGTGTCCGACTCTGCGACCCTGGGGACTGCAGCACTCCAGGCTTCCCTGTCCTTCACTCTCTCCTTGAGTTTGCTCAAACTCATGTCCATTGAGTTGATGATGCCATTCAACCAGCTCTTCCTCAGTCATCCCCTTCTCCTCCTGCCTTCAATCTTTCCCAGCATCAGGGTCTTTCCCAGTGAGTCAGTTCTTTGTATCAAGTGGCCAAAGTATTGGAGCTTCAGCATCAGTCCTTCCAATGAATATTCAGAATTGGCATTATACAGAAATACATGTTCTCTGTTCACAGAAAGATGTCTATGAAAGATGTGTAATCCTCTTAGGTTCCTGGCCAGAGTCTAGACAGCTGCAGGATGTTGAAACATTGGTTGTGTGATGACCCACCCACCCCTTGAGCTCTGTTAATCTGAGAACTCATCACTCCACCAAAGCAGAGAAGGAGCGAGCTGAGCAGCCAGGGAAGGCCTCGCGCCCTAGAAGTCTGGCTTCTGTCTACTCTTTGCTCCCAGGGGTGGTGGGGCCGTGAGGGCTATGTGGTCACCAGGTTGAAGAGGACTGGCCCCGGATCAGTTAACCAATCCCAGCAAGTGTCACAGGCATGTCCCCGTGAATCATAAAGCAGAGGCACCCAGGCTGGGATCCCCAGGGACCGTTTTCAGAGCCACAAACTCCAGACTTGATCACACTGCCCACAAGGGGAACCAGGCCATCAGCGCAGTAAAGCCAGCTAGATATTCCTTCTCAAAAAATGAAACTTTGTGGCTGGAGACCAAGCCAGTCAACAGAGGGTAACCTGCAGCTCTAAGACCCTGGGGAGATGCAGCCAGACGAGGACAGAAGCTCAGCACATCAAGGAGAAATATGGTCTGGAGAGAGAGGTGGGTCCACACAAAGGCCGTGGAAACTGAAGACCTCCTGGTCCCAGAAACAGAGACAGGCAGCCTCTCTGATCCCTTGGAACCCTCACTGTGGCCCAGCTGAGTTCTTGCCAGTCCTTAATCATCAGGGACTTAGGGCACTTGCATCACCTGGTTATATCCCTTTAGAGCAACCAAAAGCTTCCTGAGATGCCACTAAATATTCAGCTAGTTGGTAAAGGCTGCAACTTGTTTTCATTTTATGAACTAAACCAAGTATAGCCTAGCGACTGAACAACAACAACAATAGTCAAAGCTATGGTTTTTCCTGTAGTCATGTACGGATGTGAGAGTTGGACCATAAAAAAGGCTGAGGGCCAAAGAATTGATGCTTTCGAGCTGTGGTGCTGAAGAATACTCTTGCGAGTCCCTTGGACAGCAAGGAGATCAAACCAGTCAATCCAAAAGGAAATCAACCCTGAATATTCATTAGAAGGACTGATGCTGAAGCTGAAGCTCCAATACTTTGGCCACCTGATGCGAAGAACTGACTCATTGGAAAAGACCCTGATGCCAGGAAAGACTGAAGGCAGGAGAAGGGGACGACAGAGGATGAGATGGTTGGATGGCATCAGCAATTTAATGGACATGAATCTGAGCAAATTCAGGGAGATAGTGAAGGACAGGGAAGCCTGGTATGCTGGAGTCCATGGGGTCACAGAGTCGAACAGGACTTAGTGACTGAACAACAAAAACAAGCATGGCGTATTTATAAATCCCCTGTTGTTTCCAATATCTGGCATTATAAGCATCCTTGTAGTCATATCTCTGAATGCATCCACAGTTTTTTTCTAGAGCTGAATTCCAAGAAATGAAATTGCTAGGCTGTGTGGATGTTTTAATGTGTATTGCTTATTGCCTTCAATTAACTTATACTTGGAGGAACAGTATTTGACAGCCCCTGTTTAAATCTGTCCTCCCAAAACTTACTATTTGTTGTCAGTCTTCTTATTTTTTTTGTCCCTGACAGTATGTTAGGTTGAAAACAAGACTTTCATTTTAATTTTTCATTTTATTAATTGAACTTTTTATGAGATATTGATGGGCACTTATAATATTTGTGTGTTTGTATGCGGGCATGCATGTGTACATGTCTTAAGTTCATGACCTTTGCTTATTTTCCATTGTTGTGGTCAATATTTTCTTATTGCTCTGTAAGAGATTTTCAAGTTAACCCATTATCTGTCACATAGCTTAAATATTTTTCTTATTGTTTAATTTTAAAATTTTGTTTATGTTTTTTGACACAGAGTTTTGCAGTGTTTTCCCTTATTCTAGTTGAAATTAGGAAAATAATATCTGATCATTAAAAAAACCAACAACAAAAATATGTAAAGTAAGAATGTGAAACTCTCCCCAACCCCACCGTTTACCCCACCATATTCCAATCCTAATCTGAGGGGTGGGTCTATTTTGGGGCCCCCTTTTTATCTCTGTTGACAGTTAACCCCTTAATGATTTCAGATACTGTTTACACTGCTAACATGCCAACTTCTGTCTCCTGGAACTGCCCTCTGAACTCACCTCTGATATCCAACGGCCTGGATGACACCTCCACTCAGATAACCTGAAAAGTGAAAGTGAAGTTGCTAAGTTGTGTCTGACTCTGCGACCCCATGGACTGTAGCCTATGAGGCTCCTCCGTCCATGGGATTTTCCAGGCAAGAGTGCTGGATTGGATTGCCATTTCCTTCTCCAGGGGATCTTCCCGACCCAGGAATCGAACCCAGGTCTTCCCGCATTGTGGGCAGACACTTTACCTTCTGAGACACCAGGGAAGCAGGCATCTTAAACCTGCTGTGTCTGTGTCAGGTAGAATGGTTTGGGCTACTTTTGATGTAACTTAAACTTCATGGTCCGCTGGGAAAGTCCTGATGCAGACAGTGCATCAGCAGTAGCTCCAGGAGTCACGTGCCTGCTCTGAGCTCTGTGCTGGGGTGAAGCCTGCTCCCGCTCACACTGGATCAAGACAGTTGTCAGGGTACCAGCCTCACCCCTTCAAACCACAGTGTCCAGAGGAAGAAGTGACATTGTTTTCTGATGCATTTCTCTCAGGGAAGAATATACTTTGTTCTCGTAAGTCCCCACAATACTTCTCCCCTAACCCATTCCTAAATCTGCCCTCTGGTGTGGAACACCCTGCACTGATTGTCTCAGGCCAGGTTTCCCAAATTAGCCATTAACCAGGAGAGATGAACTGACCCTTAGCGCCATTCCGCCAGCTCTGGAGGAGAAGGTGAAGCCAGCTTTTCCTGAATCACCTGGAGTAGAGGAAAGTCTGGTGAATATAGATACAAGGAAGAATCTAGGCTGGGTTAAATGGATGCAGACTAGGAAGTCATCAGTGTCCAGGGAGAAGTGTTTTACCTTCCTCCCGCCGCTGTGTCTTCCCTTAGTTCTCCCAGCCTTAGCAAAGAGCAGGGCCATTGTTGTTCTTATTCAGTCACTAAGTTGTGTCCAACTCTCTGCAACCCCATGGACTGCAGGATAACAGGCTTCCCTGTCCTACACCATCTCCCGGAGTTTGTTCAAACTCATGTCCATTGAGTCAGTGATGGCATCCAACCGTCTCTTCTCATGGCATGCCCATAACCACAGTCATGAAACCCAGAAGTCATACTTGAATCTTCCAGTCACCCACCCCTCTTGATGTATTATTTATGTCCTTAAGCAGTAAATTGACATTAAAGAAATTAAGGAAAGAAAACTATATGTATTTTACATTTATCCATTTTTTTAATCTTTTTCTGACACTTTGGATCTTTGTTTAGATCCAGGTTTCCATCTGGTATAATTTCCCTCAGCTTTTGTTTCACTGAAAAGATCATTATTTTACCACCTTTGTTTTTTGAAGGATGTTCTCATAGTGATCAGTTCAGTTCAGTTCAGTCACTCAGTCGCGACCCCATGAATCGCAGCATGCCAGGCCTCCCTGTCCATCACCAACTCCCGGAGTTCACTCAGACTCACGTCCATCGAGTCAGTGATGCCATCCAGCCATCTCATCCTCTGTCGTCCCCTTCTCCTCCTGCCCCTAATCCCTCCCAGCATCAGAGTCTTTTCCAATGAGTCAACTCTTCGCATGAGGTGGCCAAAGTACTGGAGTTTCAGCTTCAGCATCATTCCTTCCAAAGAAATCCCAGGGCTGATCTCCTTCAGAATGGACTGGTTGGATCTCCTTGCAGTCCAAGGGACTCTCAAGAGTCTTCTCCAACACCATAGTTCAAAAGCATCGGTTCTTCAGTGCTCAGCTTTCTTCACAGTCCAACTCTCACATCCATACATGACCACTGGAAAAACCATAGCCTTGACTAGACGGACCTTTGTTGGCAAAGTAATGTCTCTGCTTTTCAATATGCTGTCTAGGTTGGTCATAACTTTTCTTCCAAGGAGTAAGCGTCTTTTAATTTCATGGCTGCAGTCACCATCTGCAGTGATTTTGGAGCCCCCCCAAAATAAAGTCTGACACTGTTTCCACTGTTTCCCCATCTATTTGCCATGAAGTGATGGGACCAGATGCCATGATCTTCGTTTTCTGAATGTTGAGGTTTAAGCCAACTTTTTCACTCTCCTCTTTCACTTTCATCAAGAGGGTTTTTAGTTCCTCTTCACTTTCTGCCATAAGGGTGGTGTCATCTGCATATTTGAGGTTATTGATATTTCTCCCGGCAATCTTGATTCCAGCTTGTGCTTCTTCCAGCCTAGTGTTTCTCATGATGTACTCTGCATATAAATTAAATAAGCAGGGTGACAATATACAGTCTTGACATACTCCTTTTCCTATTTGGAACCAGTCTGTTGTTCCATGTCCAGTTCTAACTGTTGCTTCCTGACCCGCATATGGGTTTCTCAAGAGGCAGGTCAGGTAGTCTGGTATTCCAATCTCTTTCAGAATTTTCCACAGTTTATTGTGATCCACACAGTCAAAGGCTTTGGCATAGTCAATAAAGCAGAAATAGATGTTTTTCTGGAACTCTCTTGCTTTTTCCATGATCCAGTGGATGTTGGCAATTTGATCTCTGGTTCCTCTGCCTTTTCTAAAACCAGCTTGAACATCTAGAAGTTCACGGTTCACATATTCCTGAAGCCTGGCTTGGAGAATCTTGAGCATTACTTTATTAGCGTGTGAGATGAGTGCAATTGTGCAGTAGTTTGAGCATTCTTTGGCATTGCCTTTCTTTGGGATTGGAATGAAAACTGACTTTTCCAGTCTTGTGGCCACTGCTGAGTTTTCCAAATTTGCTGGCATATTGAGTGCAGCACTTTCACAGCATCATCTTTCAGGATTTGAAACAGCTCAACTGGAATTCCATCATCTCCACTAGCTTTGTTCGTAGTGATGCTTTCTAAGGCCCACTTGACTTCACTTGATCACTCTAAGTGAGTGATCACACCTTTGTGATTATCTTGGTCGTGAAGATCTTTTTTATATAGTTCTTCTCTGTATTCTTGCCACCTCTTCTTAATATCTTCTGCTTCTGTTAGGTCCATAACATTTCTGTCCATATCGAGCCTATCTTTGAATGAAATGTTCCCTTGGTATCTCTAATTATCTTGAAGAGATCTCTAGTCTTTCCCATTCTGTTGTTTTCCTCTATTTCTTTGCATTGATTGCTGAGGAAGTTTTTCTTATCTCTTCTTGCTATTCTTTGGAACTCTGCATTCAGATGCTTATATCTTTCCTTTTCTCCTTTGCTTTTCACGTCTCTTCTTTTCACAGCTATTTGTAAGGCCTCCTCAGACAGCCATTTTGCTTTTTTGCATTTCTTTTCCATGGGGATGGTCTTGATCCCTGTCTCCTGTACAATGTCACAAACCTCATTCCATAGTTCATCAGGCACTCTATCTATCAGATCTAGGCCCTTAAATCTATTTCTCACTTCCACTGTATAATCATAAGGGATTTGATATTTAGGTCATGCCTGAATGGTCTAGTGGTTTTCCCTACTTTCTTCAATTTGAGTCTGAATTTGGCAATAAGGAGTTCATGATCTGAGCCACAGTCAGCTCCTGGTCTTGTTTTTGTTGCCTGTATAGATCTTCTCCATCTTTGGCTGCAAAGAATAGAATCAATCTGATTTTGGTGTTGACCATCTGGCGATGCCCATGTGTAGAGTCTTCTCTTGTGTTGTTGAAAGAGGGTGTTTGCTATGACCAGTGCATTTTTTTTGCAAAACTCTATTAGTCTTTGCCCTGCTTCATTCTGCATTCCAAGGCCAAATTTGCTTGTCATTCCAGGTGTTTCTTGACTTCCTACTTTTGCATTCCAGTCCCCTATAATGAAAAGGATATCTTTTTTGGGTGTTAGTTCTAAAAGGTCTTGTAGGTCTTCATAGAACCGTTCAACTTCAGTTTCTTCAGCATTACTGGTTGGGGCATAGACTTGGATTACCATGATATTGAATGGTTTGCCTTGGAAATGAACAGAGATCATTCTGTCATTTTTGAGATTGCATCCAAGTACTGCATTTCGGACTCTTTTGTTGACCATGATGGCTACTCCATTTCTTCTGAGGGATTCCTGCCCGCAGTAGTAGATATAATGGTCATCTGAGTTAAATTCACCCATTCCAGTTTTCAACTTTTCAACTCATAGTGATAGCAAATTCTAAATTGACTCTTTCTGCACCCCCACCTCAAAAACGTCATTTCATTGCCTCTTGGTTTAAATTATTTCTAATGACAAATCAGCTGTCATTCTTATTATTTTTTTCATGTAATCTTTTTTTCTCTGCCTCTACTCAAGATTTTCTCTTTATCTTTCACTTTCAGCAATTGAACTATGACATGCCAGGGTGTGGTTTTATTTATATTTTTCTGTTTGTGCGTGCTAAGTGCTAAGTTTCTTCAGTCCTGTCCAACTCCTTGCGGTCTTGTCAGAATCTGATATGTAAGGGAGTTGGACTACACTTTTAGGTGTTTTTGACTTACCTCTGGATTCCATTGCATCAAGATTCTAGAATCCAGAATCTTAAGTGGATTAAACCAGCAACAAAAAAGAAAATGCTATATGACTTCACTGTGAAACATATGGTCAAAATCATAAAAACAGAAAGTATAACAGTGGTGGGGCTTCCCTTGTGGCTCAGCTGGTAAAGAATCCAGCTGCAATGCAGGAGACCTGGGTTAGATCCCTGGGTTGGGAAGATCCCCTGGAGAAGGGAAAGGCTACACACTCCAGTACTGACCTGGAGAATTCCATGGACTGTATAGTCCATGGGGTCGAAAGGAGTCGGACATGACTGAGCGACTTTCACTATAACAGTGGTTGCCAGAAGCTGAAGGGAGAGAAGATGAAGAATTAATGCTTAATAGAGTTTCAGATTTACAAGGTAAAAGTCTTATGGCAGTGGGTGGCACTGATAGCTGCACAGCCTGTGAATATCACTGAACTGCATGCTTAAACATGGTTAAGATGGTGAACTTTGTTATGTGTATTTTAACACAATACAAAAATAAGAAGTAAATTTTTTAGGAAAGAATTAGAGTCTACCAGTCATGTAAGTTATTTTACTTTATACAGACACATAGGAAAGGTTGATCTTACTGAATTCAGGCAGGTTGTTCTGTGTGGATAGAAAGCCTGAGTGTAGAGGCTTTCCTTGCGACTCAATAGTAAAGAATCTGCCTGCTAATGCAGGGGGCATGGGTTCGATCCCTGATCCAGGAAGATCCCACATGCCGAGGAGCAAGTAAACTTGCATGCCACAACTACTGAGCCAGTGCTCTAGAATCCAGGAACCACAACTGCTGAAGCCTGGGCAACCTAGAACCTGTGGTTTGCAACAACAGAAGCCATTGTAATGAGAAGCCTGAGCACCCCAACTAGAGAGTGGTCCCTATTAGCCACAACTAGAGAAAAGCTGACACAGCAACAAAAACACAGCATATTCATAAATAAATAAGTAAAATTATATATATAAGAAAGACTGAGTGCAGCCAATGGTATTTCCAATCCACCTCTGTTGAGAATAATTTGGTAGCCTTCAGCTCAGTATATGCTGCTAAAGTTTTTAAATTTAGATAAAGAAATTAACTCTTTGGTTTAGGAAATTCACACCACACACACTACTACTGTAGAGAAAGGGGCAGTGATCTATGATACTATAAAATGTTACAGTAAAGAATCATTATTTTATAAAATTAATGGCTTTTAATAAAAGCTTCTGAAATCACTTAGACTCCTCCATAATGAAAGAGGTGATGTGTCCCTTGGGCCCGTTTGTGATCTTTGTGCCAAACTAAATGTTAACAAGAATCATAAAGAAAAGTTCTGCTGCCAAACCACCACCTGTGCTCTGAAAACCCAAAACAGCAAAGAAGTGAAAAGTTTAACAGAAACAAACAAGCTTACAACTTTGTGAAGCCAGAATAAACAAGGGAAGTGTGTTTACTAATATCCAGAAACATTTCAAAATATAACAATCTGTATCTACATACATTAAACCAAAGTGGAGCTTCCCAACTCCACTTGATCACCATGAAAATTACCTTAGTCTTTCCCATTTTCTTATCTGTGACCTCTAGCTTCAACATTGAGAACCCTGGTTCCCACCAAATATCTTCCATTTACTAAATTGTTCAATTACATGGTAGTAGTTTCACAACTGTTGACCCACATCCCTTAAGACCAGCTTTGAGGTGGGGTAGAATAGCTAGAGAACAAAGAGAAGGTTGGGGAAGAGCCAGAGGGGCCAACAACCCAATGGGACTGGGGCATAAAGGGGCCCAGGTGAAGGTTTCTGCTGACAGAGTTCCAGCCTTACAAGAACAAAGGGTCTCCAGAACCTGCGGACAGATGCATGTCTTCACTTATTAAGAGAGAAATACAGAGTCAAACAGTAAGGCCACTGTTTCTACTACATGGGAAAAATGGAAACGTTCAATGATCCCCCAGCACTTCCGCAGGGTGCAGGAATGCTGCTGGTGAGACTGACTCAAGCATGTTGCAAAAGGTCCCCAGATTCCACCAGAGCTCACAGTGCACTGCTCTGACACAGCACATCTGCTGCTTCACACAGATGTTCATTAGTGCACTTTGCTCAAAGTAGCACAATGGACCCACTGTCCATCAGTGGGAGACTGGTCCCAATGCCTGGCATGTACAAACGCTCACTAATGCCTATTGAATGAATGAATGTGTATTCACTTGTATAAAATGAAGCATCTATAGCAGTTTATATATACATACATATGCACATACTATACTCATACCTATAGAAAGGGTCAATATATAATGTTGAGTGAAAAAAACAAATTACAGAATTATATTATTTATAATAGAATCTGATTCCTGAAAAAAATGTATATGTGTAATAAATTTCTGAAAGGGTACATTTAAAAAAAAAAGTCGTAATTCTGGCTATTTATGAGGAGCAGAAATGGATGACAGAGGCGAAAGTGCTAAAGAAATATTTAGCTTTTCATTTGCTTTTTGAAGTTTAAAATCATAAGTATTTATTACTTTTGTATAATAAAAAGAGTAAACGATCTCATTTTCACATCACTTCTTTGGTGTTTATATAGTTTCTTGTCTGTGGTGCTATTTAGAGTAAACTGTTAATGCAAAGGTTAAACAAAACTAAAGGACAAACATATCTGGTATTCAATTTTAAGCGGTATTTGTGTGATACAAATGTCCTCAGGAACCCCAACCCTTCACTGAACTCTGCCCCTCACTTAAATGCTTTGCATGCATGTATTTTAGGGAACTTGATCGACACACCAAATGAAGCTAGATGGGAGGGAGGCTGAGGATTCATGGTAGCCAAGCTTGGCAGCCAAGTGACTGGGAGGGATGTCAGGCCCCAGTGAACACAGAGAATTTGGGGGGTCCCCCAGGGTAGCCTTGTCAGCAGTCCTAGAGGGATCTTGGTTTGAGCCTTATTTTATCTACTTTTTTTTTTTTAAGGTTTTTAATTCATTTATTTTCCCACCCCACACAGCATGTGGGATCTTAGTTCACTAACCAGGGATCGAACCCATACCCCCTGTATTGGAGGAGCAGAGTCCCAGTCACTGGACTCCCAGGGAAGTTCCTATTTTATTTACCTTTGAAAGAAAGGGTGACCCACTGAGAGTTAGGTTGCAAATTAAAGACCACAGGCTGTGAACCAGGTTTCTGGAAACATGGAGAAGTGAGTGGCCGTCATTCTGTCCTTGTAGCTGGGAGCTTCACAAAGGACAGAATGCTCAGGCTGGACAGTGAAGCGAGCAGGAAAGTTTGCTGGGAGGAGGAGGAGTGGCAGAGGAGCACCTTGGGAACAGGAGAAACAGCGTGGGGGGACACTGAGAGCTCTCACTGACTTCCACTGACTGTCCTCCCGGCAGCCTTGCAGTTAGCCAGTGACTGGTTCTGCCTGTTGAGAAAACATTCATCAGTAATCAACCTAAGAAAGAAATGGAAATTGTTATGCTTGGGGTGCCTTGTGTGCACCAAAGCGTTCCTACGGCCTCAGCTTTGCTTCAGTTTCTGTTGCTCCCAAGGCTCCACTGGTCCTTCCTCTTCTCCAGGTTGGATCCTCTAGATCCTGTAGTTTCCGTGGGTGCCAATATCTCCAATAAGTGTTGCCTGTGTTTGAGATGGCACCCAAGAAACCTGATGGATAGACACTAAATTTGGTAAAACAAAACAAAACAAACTTTTTCCTTATATAGCAAACAGTACAGTATTTCAATTCTAGCACAATTATAAAAGGTAGAACTTTCAAATTAGTTTGGTCGTTTGCTGATATACCAAATCCCACTTCAGTCCATAAGTGCTTTGGAAATACAATGAGATCCTGTCACTTGACATTGATGTCACATGCAGCACAAAAATTTGGAACAAAGCCGTCTGGGAGATCATGAGTTTCCCATGTGAACAAATGTACATGGTGGCAACAGCTGAGGTGTGCAAGGCTGGGTGCAGCGCATGGGTCAGCCGAGTTGGACCACAGAGAAACTGCACAAACACAGAGGTGGAGGCAAGCAGCTGGAGGTCTTTACTTTGGGGCTCAGGGGGTCTCAGGGAAGGGGGAGACCCCAGAATGTTCTTAGTGGAGGACAGGTATAGCAGGAACACAACTTGCTGCAAAACGGTGTCATCTAAGTAATCCCATATTGAATCTTTGAAGAACCCGCTGAGGGGGGAATATTACCCCATTTTCATGATGGAGAAACCAAGCCTCAATCAAAGAAATGTATCTGTTTTTGCCTGGAAGACTCAGAAGGCAAAGTCTGGGATAAGGTCAAGGGCTCTGTCTTTCAGAAGTGCAGCTACAGAGAAGAGAGCAGGGGTCAAGGCCAGGCACGAAACTGGAAGGAAGTAGAGTACAATGTAAAATTTTATCATGAAAGAATATAGGAAACTGAGTTTCATTCACTTTATGATTTAAACAAATAAATTGCAACTGCCAATGTATTAATCATTCCTTCCAGGTGGACAAAGTTATGATCTAGCTACAGCGAGGAACCGAATACCTTGGCAGTAGGTGCTCTGTGTCTCCCAGAAGTGGAGACATTGTTTCTAGGTGAGAGTTCCTGATTTCACATCTCACCTAGAAGTAAACTTCAGTGGGTATAAAATCTCCCATCTCACTGCTGTCTTCCACCCTCAGTATAAATAGGGCTTCCACAATAAAAACCAGTGTGGCTGTAATAGGAGAAACAGAATCAATATGGTGATGGATCAATCGCAAACATTTATGTAGAGACTGAGGTTTGTTTTTGAATTGAATTTTATTGCCATTGCAGATATTCAATTTTTAGTGAGTTATTATTAGCAAGTTTCATTAGCTATTACCAGGCGGTGCAGCCACTGACCAGCAGGAATAGATGTAGAAGAACCAGGACGCTATCCTCAGCGTCTCCAGAGAAAAATGACCATCTCCTAACACACGACAAAGGCCTGTGCTCTACAAGGACTTTATAAATAACAATGTCAGCATATCCATTCATCACATATAGTGGCTAACACGTATTTTTCATGCAACTTTCTAAGAATCAGACTTTACTCAGATAGAAAGCTGTCGTTTATCCTTGTTGAAGTTCTCGTTTAATATAATAAAAATCAATAACTGAATTTGAATTTACTTGTTCTTCTTACCATCATCTAAAAATTATTAAATGAAACCAAATGATAAGCCTTTTCTCTGTAAGTGGACGTTCACATTCAATTTAAGACATTTTGCAAAGCAGCATCACTTTCTGAAAACAGTAATTGCCTGGCAAATTATTCTCTGATAGCCCAGTGCTATTCTTATCACATCAGGAGTGTTTGACGCAGGAGAGCCTCAGGGGATGGAAGAAGCAGTGTCCTCATTGCTCTAAAGTTGGGCGGAAGGGAAAGAGCCCCAGACACTTTACTCTCTCCCAAGCTGAGAGGTTCAGTGAGCTTGGTTCCTGGCACTCTGTCTGTCCCTCTGCTCTGAACACACCTGTGGCACAGACACGACACGAGAGGCAGGTGGCAGCAGGAGGGCCCAGGTACAGGTGAAGGAGGAAACAGACAGAACAGGCTCCATCTTGAAAGCAGGACTCCATCTTGGGCCGAACTGTGGACTTTGAGCTTATCTATAGAAACAACATTCTAACTGGAAAACCAGGCTGGAAGGAAGAGCCCCAGGGCTCTCCGTAGCCTAAAAGAATACCCTAATTACTTGTGTAACTGGATAGAATCATACATTCTATTATACTTGTTAGGGCATGACTGAGCTACTTCACTTTCACTTTTCATTTTCATGCATTGGAGAAGGAAATGGCAACCCACTCGAGTGTTCTTGCCTGGAGAATCCCAGGGACGGGGCTGCCCTCAATGGGGTCACACAGCGTCGGACACGACTGAAGTGACTTAGCAGCAGCAGCAGCAGCAGGGTATGACCACAGGCCTATTGATAATTGTCCACTGTTAACTACCTAGGCTTATGAATCACGGGTTTACTTTGATTGTATCTTTCTTTTTCCTTTGTTCAGACTAGTTTCAGGGAAACTTATACACTTAGGGTATATAAGGTTTTCACAAAAACTGGTCAGGGTCCTTGGCTAAGAGGAGACGGACTCTGCCTTGGGCCCGCCAGTGTAATAAACTGCACTCCACTATCAGCATTATCCTTCTAAGTGAGTTTGTTTCCCGGAACGTGTGGCTACAACACAGGTACAGCTCTGTCCGAAAAGCCTGTGCTCAGCTCCACCCTCCCTCATCCCTCTTGGGAGCTGCTCGTGCTTTGGCGTCGCCAGGCCCGGAGGAGGAGGCATCAGAAACGTGGAACGGCCTGGAGAGACACCCATCAGTGGGCTGAATGGCGGTGGGGGGTGGGGATGGAGGGAGCTTGTTAGCTAAGGTCTTCCCTGCTTGAGCCCTGCCCTCCTCTCAGCCCGCAAGCCACCTGGCCCCAGGATATCTCCAGGGATGAGTAGCCAGCACACTTCATGCATTGAGATCTCAGGAAAGAGGCGTGGGAGCTGTGTTCTGATCTGAACCAAATCAAGGCAGAAGAGTGGTCGAGCCCAAGTCTGAGCTCTTGACCCACAGTGAGGCCTAACAAACCCAATGTTGGGGATTGGAGCAAAAAAGGTTCATTACAGGGCCAACAGGAAGAGTGAACAGCTCATGCTCAACAGGCCTGAACTCCCTGATACTTTTCGGGGAAGATTTTTTGTTTTTTAATTATTTATTTATCTATTTTCAGTTGTGCTTGGTTTTCACTGCCACACTCAGGCTTCTCATTTTGGTGGCTTCCCTTGTTGCGGAGCACATTGTTTTCAAGGATGTTCTTCTGTATCTAAAGTGTTACAACCATCCGCTCCCCTCACACCAGGCTTTCCTGCAGGGCAAATATCAGTGACCTGCAAATTTTGCCTAAGATAGAAAATTCTGTGTAAATATGAGAAAACCTGAAGTCCTAACACTATCCGGAGAGATCATAATCCATGCATAGAATGCCAGTCAGCACCAAGGGCTCTGCGTTTGGTTCCTTTAATTATTGGACACTCTTACTAGTACTATTACTAACTCCATCAGAGGGGTGAGAAGAGGAGGCACAGAGCTATTGACTGGTAAATTGATTATTAATCAATGAGGAGACCAGCAGACCTGGTGGCTGTAATACCCAGGCAGCCTTCATGAGCAAACCCACACCAAAGCCAGAGCCAGGGCATCTGCATGCCAGAGAAAGGAGCGACCGGACAACCACAGCTCGACCCCAAATGGAGCCCCCGTGAAGCTGCAGCCAAGTGAATACTGCCCTCCGGTTGCTTCTGCGTCTTCTCCAAGAACCTCCCCTTGTCCCGCTGTGGCACATTCCTAACCACGTTCCAAGTGATATGCACTCAGGTCAACTCCTGAGATGTGTACTGTGCCTCATTGTATCATTTAACAGGATTCGCTGGATGTTCACGAGGCAGGCCAGTGTCAAAGCTACACCAGCATCAAGCTGTCTGACTACAAACCTGCCTGGCGGACTCAGATCTCATCCTCTAGGAAATGAAGGGAACAAGCACCAGGTAAGTGGTCTCAACCTTGGCATCACCAGGGCACTGCCTAGGGAGCTTTGAGAGAAAGAATGTCTTACATCACCGGGAAAAAATATCCACAGTTCATTTATCTGACAATAGCCTTGCATCCGGAATATTTAAGGCTGTCTCACAAATGAATAACAGAAGGACACGGACACTTTGTTGTCATGTGGACTATTTCTCTATTTACAAAAAAAAAAAAAAAGGTTTGCTGCTACGCCTGGGTGCTGATACTGCCAGAAAGTGTGGCTCAGTTAACCTAGGTTGTGATCTGGGCAAGAGGAGCTTCAAAAGTTCCCCATGTGATTCCAGTGTAAAAAGTGAAGGTGGGGGCGTCTGTGCCAGGCCAGGGACCAGTCCTAGGAGGGGCAGGGAGGGCTGTGTAATTTCCTTTGTAGAACCCAGTGCTCACTGTGTGTGTTTCCTACGACTGCTAAGCAAATGACCACTAATGTCGTAACTTAAAACAACCCAAACTTATTCCCTTACAGTTCTGGAGGCCAGTAGTTCAAAGCAAGTCTTAAGGGGCTAAAATCAAGGTGTCGAGATGTCTTGTTCCTCCTGGAGGGTCCAGAAGAGCCTCTGTTTCTCACCTCCTCTGACTTCTGGAGGTGCCCACGTTCCCGGGCTCACGGCCACTTCGCGCCAACTTCTGCCTCTCATCAGGTCACCTTTGCCCTTGATGCTGACCCTCCTGCATCCCCCATAGGACTGTCTGACCTCTTGAATAGTCCAGGGTGCTCACCCATCCTAGGACCGTTAACTTAATCACACCTGAGCAGTTTCTTCACCGTGGAAGGTAACCTCTTCACAGGTCCTAGGGATAAGGACGTGGACAGACCTGATGGGCCTTGAATCCACTGCTCAAGTGCAGTTTTTCAGATGACAGGAGAACTGAGTCCTCTCCTCTCCTTGGAACACAAAGGGCTTGGGAAGTTTACACGGCTGTCTCCAGCTACACGGCAAAGTGACCTGCAAAAAGATTCCCCTTCTCCCTAGACGCCACGGCACCACATGTCAGCGCCCCAGATAACTGCTCCGGGTAGTGATCACAGTAGAAGAAAACTCCATTTTTTCCCTCAGATCCCAGAACAACAAGCCCCATGACAACAGGAGACCTAGAAGACAATCAGGCCCCACCTCTCCCTCAGCCCCAGAACCGAGTGGAGATTCCCACTGCCCCACCACTCTCTTCCCTCCTCACACCCAACCTCTCCCTCCCTCTCTGTTTAGTTGCCTGAATTCCTGACAAGCAGCATCAGGAATGTCCTGCCCTCACGTTCCTGTTGAGGACTCCAAAGCCGCAGGGTTCCAACCATATCGACTCCATCCTCTGGCTCCATGCCGCCACCTCCTGCCTGGCCAGGCCTCACCAACATTTTCCCACCCAGATCTCCCACACCCAGGTGTTTCGTTTGATCCTCAACAAATGACAAATATTCTGAGGGTCAAGTGGGTCTGCTGGGAGGAAGCTGGGCCTCTGGAGCCCAGCCAAACACACCGGTTAGGAAACTCCCAGACTGGGCCTCTCTGCAGTCCTTAACACCAGTAAAAGTCCATTATCTTGTAATTTTATTCCTACCATGTGCTTTTTTTAAGAAAAAAAAATGTGTTTATTGATGACTGTGCTGGGTCTTCATTGCTGCACAGGCTTTACTCTAGTTGCAGCAAGCAGGGGCTACTCTCTAGTTGCAGTGTGCAGGCTTCTCAGTGCAATGACTTCTCTCGTTACAGAGCACGGGGTCTGGGGCATGTGGGCCTCAGTAGCTGTGGCACATGGGCTCTAGAGTACAGGCTCAATAGTTGTGCTGTACAGGCATTTGAGCTCTTCCTGGATCAGGGGTTGAACCTGTGTCTCTTGCATCGTCAGGCAGAGTCTTTGGCACTGAGCCACCAAGGAAGCCTTACTATGTGCTTTTAACATGTAATTCAAGTGAGAGTGGGAAGAACAGAGCCGAGGCTGTGCTTTCCTTAGGCCCAGTAGCCACAGCCACCCTAGTCCTGAAACAGAGTCTTCCTGGCAGTTCAGTTCACAGCTGTCCTCTGAACCTGTGCAGGAGAGAGGCTGAGTCTTTCATCCCAGTGCCAGCTGTTGCTTCTACACCAGGAGGGAGGCTCGAATGGCAAGGTGAATCCTGGCTGGTGTTCCAGAAGCAGCCTCCCTTCTCACCAGGCCTCAGCTGGGCCCATGTGGGTGGTGCCCTCCTTGCCAGCTTCCTCTGCCCTTCCCAGCACGGCTTCTTCTTCTGCCCAAACCCAAAGGAAGACTCGCCCTGGGCTCTCTGCACCTGGATTAGATGGGCAGTGGAGCAGAGGGCACCTGTCTGCAGGACTGCTTTCTCCCTAAGGTGCTGCAGAGAGAGGGAGGGAGAAGGCTGCCTCTCAGATGCTCAGGAAGGGGTCACAGATGCCTTGCCCAGCCAGCCCTTCTCTTCCCAGACGGTCACTTGTCAGTCTGGAGGTTACCCCTCTTTCTCCCTCTCTTGCCCCCACATTCCTCCTCTTGGAGTGGATCTTCCATGGATCTCACGTTTCTGTGTGTCTTGCACACAAGGCACTGGCTTCCCTTTGTTCTGCTTAATCATTTCAAAAACATCTGTCCAGTGAGCAGTCTTTCTTCAGAGAAAAGGCAGTGTGCCCACACCTTTAGGTGGTAGAGAAAACATGAACTCCTGCACGTCATCAGATATTCCGGGTGCCCCAGCTCAGAGATCCTTCTGAACTCCCTGCGCAGTGTTGTCCCCAGCGGTATCTGGGCTCTGGGAGTGATGCAGGAAGTTGCAGGTGCTCTGACTGCTGTGATTGTTGTGGCTAATAACAGGTTCCTGCCAGCCCAAGCCCCGCTGAACCCAAGAGCCTGCATGACCCTTCCCAGTCGGGTCCCCTCCCAGGGTCTGGATTCAGGGCAGCTGCAGGCTCCGTGTTGGTGTTCTGAGCTCAAGTGTACTTAGCCAACAAGCACTGAATTTAGAAACATGAAGATTTCATTTCCAATTTGATGATATGCTGCCTGCTCTGTTATAAATCATGGAAATTTTCAGACGTTGCCTTGCCCACAGCTAGGAATCTGCCCAGTTGCTGTGCAATTCAAAGTTCTGCATGAGATGTTTTAGTGCCACCTACAGGTCGCTGTCTCTGGAGGTGCTGTGGACAGGTGGTGTATCCCACAGCCCACCCAGTGGGGTGGGGGACCATGCACGGGTGAAGCTCAGCAAATGAATGCAGAGCTAAACAAGCTAAAAGGAAAAAGTATTGTACAATTTATGAAAGTACAAAAACAGGTGAAACTAATTGTATCAGGGTGTTGCAGAGAAACAGAACCCATAGTATATTCGTTAAATCCCTTAGAATAAATCCTTTTCATATAAAATAATATAGAATAATTTATATAGCATGTCTATGTAAATGCACAGAGAATGCCAATATATATTTATATATGGTTTATATTTAAAGAGATTTATTTTGAGGAATCAGCTCATGTGACTGTGAGTGCTGGCAAGCTGAGGTCTGTAGGACCAGCTGTAGGGCTGAAGACTCAGGCAGGATTTCTGTGCTACAGTCTTGAGGCAGACTTCCCTCTTCTGCGGGAAACCTCCGTCTTTGCTCTTGAGGCTTTAAATGGAATGGATGAGACCAATCCAATGCTCTGCATCTGCCTAGCACAATACAACTGTCCTGTGCATAGTTCTCCCTTAGATCCAATCAGTACAGTGTCATGAACGGGTGCGTGTGGTAGCTCATAGAAGAGAACAGCAATTGAGACCCCTGCGGACTAAATTATGGCACAGGACTGAAGAGTGACACACGCCTGAGATAGGTCAGTGACGGTGTGGTGCTGGCCTTGCCAGATGAAAGCCAACTGCTCCTGAGGGTCTTTACTGACAGGGGAGGGAGAGAATGGCATCTGTCAGATCAACATCCGCAAAGCTGGTGCCGGAGATGTGTAAGTTCTCAAGCATTGAAGCCACATCAGACATCAGTGAGACATCTGAGAGCTCTCCCTGCACACAGAGTAAGGCCATGTGAGGACATAGCAAGAGGGTGGATGTCTGCCAGTCAGGAGTAGCACTCTCACCTTGAAATGAAGTCTTTTGCCATCTCTATCCATGACTTCCAGACTCCAGGCCTGTGAGAGAACACATTTCTGTTGTTTAAGCCACCCAGTCTGCGGTATCTTACTGTGGTACCCAAGCAGACCAGGACAACTGTGAAAGTGCATTGCTAGCCAAGCCTGTTAAAGCAAACTGTTTCTGGTGGAAATCTTAATTAGCAAGTATTGAGGGAAATGCATCTGTCAGACCCAACTGCTGTGAACCAGCTCCCATGGGATGAGTTAATCAGCTTGAGCAACGAAACAACATCTGTAATAGCAAGGGCAGTTGCAGTGAATGCCTGCCTAAGTATACAGTAACGCACCATTATTCTCCAAGACTCACCTGCCTTCTGCACAGGCCAGAGGTAAGCAGCACTGGGATGTGGTGGGTGCCACCAGCCCTGCATCCTTCAAGCCGTTATTGGTGGCACTAAGCTCTGCAGTACTGTTTCTGGCTCCCTACTCTTCTCAGCAGGGGCAGCTCTAGTGGTGTCCACTTGACGTTTCCCAGCATATAGCCCTCCTTCCACAGGTCAGGGAACCAACTCAAGGATTCTCCCTGTTGCCCAACCACATTCCAGAACCAGGGAAATAACCACAGGATGGCTCTGAGGACCCACTGTGAGACACACCTGAGCCAGAAAACCTCTGGTCAGCTGACCTCCTCAAGGCCTGCTCTGACTGTGGATCACAGTGATGTTTTGGGTCTCCTGAAATCAGGGTCAGTTTGGAGCTGCGTGTTCAGAATTCTTGAAAAGTCTAATTATTTCCTTTTCCCCAGAGCATAATCACCGTGGTAAAAGGCCCCAGGTCCCCTGAGGGAAGGCTGGAAGATTCAGTGTGTATTTTTGGCAGCACAGTAGGGTCTTTCCTCAAGGTGATCTGGCTTCCTTTTTATTCAAGGGTTTTTGGGTCTGTAAACTGGGTCAAGTGTGACGTTGATTGTAAGGCTGTCACTCTGCTTTTATGAGTTTTGTGAGTATTTTCTCTGGCAACGAGTGTCTTTGATCTTAGAGCAGTTACAGTAGTTCTCAGTTATCATACCGGCAACTCACGGATTTGGGGGTTTGCCCTTGACGTACCGGGCTACAGTCTACACTGTCACATGTATGTGTCCTCTTAAAGTACCAATAAAATCTTACCATTTTTAGTGGGAGGGGAAAGGCAAGTGAAGGCGTTTCCAATAAGGCCAAACCATTTCTGCAGATCCTGGGGGAACGGGGACTGCCGGGGCCAGGCACCCCCCCCCCCCGCCCCCCCCCCACACACACACGCTGGACACACGCTCCTGACGCACCGCTAATCTCTGCGCCCACTCCCGGGGCCCTGCCCGACTCCCGGGGCCCAACGCGATGAGACTGACTCAGGGCCGAGGCTTGCAGATGATAGTCTTAACCTTCACATTCCCCTAATCTCCACACTTCGACGGAGAGCTCCTTAAGTCCCCTTACGGCACCGACGGGCTTTCCTTGTGGCTAAGCGGGTAAACAATCCGCCCGCAATGCGGGGAGTCCTGGATTCGATCCCTGGATTGGGAAGATCCCCTGAAAGAGAGAAAGGCTACCCACTCCAGTATTCTGGCCTGGAGAATTCCATGGACTGTATAGTGGATGGGGTCGCAAAGAATCGGACACGACTGAACGACTTTTACTTCATTTCACTTCAGGGCACAGACTGCGCCGCAGCCAGGCGACAAAGTAACTACCGCGGCCCCCGCCACGCGGTGTTTGACCGGCACCCGGGCCTTGACTGGTACGGCGAACCGGGGGCGGAGCCTTGCGGGGTGTGACGGGCAGGGGGCGGGGTCCCGCGGGGGTATGACGGGCCAGGGGGCGGGGCCCCGCGGGGTATGACGGGCCAGGGGGCGGGGCGGGCGCAGCCCGGGGCGCGCGAGCAGCACGCGGAAAGCACCGCCGTGCGCGCCCCGGCGCCGGGTCCGGGTGGGCTGCGGTCCGCGCGCCGCCGCGCCGCCGTGTCGGAGGCGGGAGGGGTCCGGCGCAGCCATGTTCGTGGCGCGCAGTATCGCGGCGGACCACAAGGATCTCATCCATGATGTGTCTTTTGACTTCCACGGGCGGCGGATGGCCACCTGCTCCAGCGACCAGAGCGTCAAGGTGCGGGCCGAGCCTGGAAGCGGGCGGGACCTTGCGCGGCCCGCTGTCCGAGCGAGGGGTGCGTGGAGAGGGGAGTGCTCCCGACTTGAGGCGCCTTGCCGGGCACGAGGCCCGGCGGCCTGGCAGGCGGGCGCCCTCCTCCCGGGTATTGTGGGGTCACTGCCGCCCGGGCCGCCTCTCCGCGGTTGTCTGCGTGCGTGCGTGCGTCACGGCGGCGGGCGCGCTCCCGCTGCGGGGGAAGCGGGGCGCGCCGGTCGGCCAGGCTTGCCCTGGGCTCCAGGCTGGGGCCGGAGCACCTCGCGGGAGGGGGATGTCTCGCTTGGCGGTGGTCGGCGGGACCTAGGCCCGCTCCGCGGGCGCCCGTCGGATTGGGCTCCCTCCGTCCATGTACTCACAGCTGGGCCGCGGCTGCGCGGCCCTCGCTGACGGATCTGTGACGAGGCCCGGGTTTTCTCTCCGCCCGCCGCGGCCGCGTGACCGTCGCGATAATTGGCGTCCGTTAACCGAGTAGGTTTCCTTATCCGCTTAAGGCTGTCTTCTAGAGGATTGTCCCGTGTGCGGAGTATTTGTCGGGGTGTTGCAGTGAAAAAGCTTCGTTAATCCCGCTTTTTATATTTTTTGGAAGTTTTCCTTAGGCTCATTCCAGTAAAGAAATTAATGAGTATTTTAAAAGCTCTTGAGAGTACTTGGTAGATTGTCTTTTTGAAGGTTGTACTGTTTTACAGCTGCCGGAGAAGAGTATCGGTGTGATAGTTGTCCGTGTCGGACATTATCATTGCATTTTTTTCTTTAGTGTTTTCGTTATTGCAGTGAACTACAGGTAACAAAATTTACCACCTTAACCGTTTTTATTAAGTATGTTTGTATCTTTGCATCGATCACTGCCATCCTCAGTTTGCACTGTCCGCATTAAGCATGACTCACCGATCCCTGAAGCGTCCACCCCTGGTCCCCGCCCTTGTACTTTCTGTCTCTGAATTTGGCTACTCCAGCGGCCTCATACAAGTGGGATCATACAGCATTTGTCTTTTTTGTGACTGGCTGATTTCACTTAGCTTAATGTTTTGAAGTTCATACGTGTTGTAGCATTTGTCATAATTTCCTTCCCTAGAAGAGGAAGCGTTTAAATCATCTAAAAACTTTTAAAGAGGCTGAGTATATGTATCTGCATACACCACATTTTACATATCACTCATCTGTTGGTGGAGTTTGGTTCCTTCTACATTTTAGTTGTGAACAGTGCTGCTGTGAATGTGGGTGAACAAGTATAGTTTTGAGACCTGCTATCAACTCTTTTGGGTGCAGACCCAGAAGTGGAATTGCTGAATCACATGGCAATTCTGTTTTTATTTGAAAAAATTTTAATAATTTTTATATATGTGTTGCTGTTCTTGGGCTTTCTCTAGTTGAGGAGAGCGAGGGCTACTCATCGTTGTGGTGCTCCAGGTGTCTCATTAGCGGCGCTTCTTGTGGAGGATGGGCTCTCGGTCACGCAGGCTTCAGTAGTTGCGGGTCATCAGCTCTAGAAAATGGACTTGGCGTTAGCAGGCAAATTCTATCCACCGGGGAAGCCCTGTTTGAAGTTTTATGAGGAGCCACAATACTGTTTCATCATTACATTTTTAAAAATTGATTTATTTGGGGGACATATTACATTAAAAAAACCTGGTTAAAATGTCACGTTATTGTAATGTCTATTTTTTGTTGGTATGAAGGTTCAGTGTTTTGTCTTTGACTGTTATATATACAGTTGAGTCTCGTTATTTGCAAGTTTTGTATTTGTGAATTTGCTTATTCTATAAAGTTTATTTGTAACCCCCAAAGCAACGCTCATGGTTATTTGTTGACATGACCAGGTGGCAGAAAAATTGGAGTTGTCCAGGTTGTGTTCCCAGCTGAGGTTGGACACGTGACACTCTGCCTTTCATTCAGGCTTTCATAGTGTAAACAAGCGTCCTTCTGAGTGTGTGTTTGGTGCCACATTTTTCGTATTTTCATTCTTTTTGTTGGTGAATTTCACTGGCTGAAGTGGTCCTCAAGTGTAGTGCTGCATAATGTCCCACAGCAAAAAGGCTGTGAGTGCCTTCCCGAAAAAGTATGTGTTAGGGGAGCTTCATTCAGACCTGAGTTACAGTGTTGGTGTGATTTCAGTTCAGTCACTCAGTTGCATCCGACCCTTTGTGACCCCATGGACTGCAGCACGCCAGGCTTCCCTGTCCTTCACCAACTCCTGGGGCTTGCTCAAACTCATGTCCATTGAGTCGGTGATGCCATCCAACCATTTCGTCCCCTGTCCTTCCCTTCTCCTGCCTTCAGTCTTTTCCCAGCATCAGGGTCTTTTCCAGTGTTCAGTGTTAGTGGATCGATAATATATACAAAATAAGGTGTTTGCAAACATGCACAGGTAAAACAAGGTTATTGATAGGTTGGTTGATAAATACATTGTGACCAGAGGCTCCTGTGAATTGTACCTGTTTCCCCTGCGGGGGAGTGGTCAGTATTGGCCCAGTGACTTTCTAGGGCAGCAGCACCATAAGTGCCTGGCTTGAGTGGCACTGTTATCATCTCCATTAACTATTGGAGCGAAGGTTCCTGGACTGACATGTCCTCAGTCCTCAGTAAATATTTGGTTGAATGAATGAATGTTTACTTACTGATTTTACCTTTTGTGAATTTATGTTTCCCTCCTTTGTCCTCACTGATTCAATTAATTTTAGGAATTCTTGGTACAAAATATCTTTTTTCTTACAGGTCTGGGATAAAAGTGAAAGTGGGGAATGGCATTGCACTGCTAGCTGGAAGGTTAGTATTTATTTTTATGGTGATTTTAAAATGAAACATTTACTATTGGGTAGCATTAGTGACTTTGTTCAGTTTTGAGAATTATAATATTTATACCTTTTACTTTTTTTCACTATTAAAGTAGCAAATGTGCTTCAGAAAATTTGAAAGTAGCATTTTTAACCTAATTGTTTTTAGCATCTCAGTATGTCTTTCTTATCTCTTTCCTTTACATATTTTTTTAATAGTTGTGATGTTTTGTATATAGCTTTATTTTTTGCTTTAAAAAATAGCTTTACCCCAGGTAGAGTTTTACGTATCTTGAGAATCGTCAATTTTAAATGTACAGTTCAATGAGTGTTAGTAAGTTTACACAGTTGGCAGCTCTACCACAATCTAGTTTTAGAACACTTACCATGAACAATGAAATTTCCCTTGTGGCAGCTTGGGAGTTAATTTTTCCCTTCTTATGCCCCAGGTAACCACTGAACTGTTTTCTGTTTATAAAGTTTTACTTTCTCTAGTGTTCTTGCCTGGAAAATCCCAGGGACCGGGGAGCCTGGTGGGCTGCCGTCTATGGGGTTGCACAGAGTCGGACACGACTGAAGTGACTTAGCAGCAGCAGACATTTCATATAAATGGAATTCTACAGTATATAGTTACTTGTTTGTACTTGCTTTCCTTAGCTTGTTTTTGAGGTTCATCCATGTTGTGGTATGTATCAGTGGTTTGATCCTTTGTAAAGCTGAGTAGTAGTCAGTCCATTGTATAGATAAAGCCACATTTTACTTACTCATTGACAATTTGATGGACATTTGTTTGTTTTTAGTTTTTGACGATTTTGAATGCTGTTATGAACATGCCATACAAGTCTTTGTGTGGACATTTTTGATTCTTTTAGATGTCTAGGAGTAGAATTGCTGGACTGTGTAAGGTAAGGGAATTAGAGAAAGCGAGGTTCAGAAAAAGAACGAGACTGGCACTTTACAGGAACAGATCACCTTTAATGAGGCAAGAAGGGGCAGCAGTCAGATTAGTGAGCTGCTGCACTTACTCAAGAAAAGAGTAAGTATGTATAGGCGTGTATGTGGAAAGTTGCTGTTTTATGGGGGCCTGTTCTTTTCCAAGGTTGTTCAGAGTAGTTACCTCTTAAAGGGCTTGGGCAAGGAATTTTGGAGATCGGCCAGAGGCTGGACCAGCTGGGAGCTGGGCGTAATCAACCTTAATGTCCATTTTTCTCTTCAGGTGAGAGAGTTCTTTGTTTTGCATAGAATGGTGGGGAGGATCTGGAGGGGAGTTTTTAACTCCAGGCTATTTTGAGCCAGGTAACTTTCTTTCAGACTGTGTATAGTTTTAACTTTTTTGAAAACTGCCAGACCATTTTCCAAAGTGCCTAAACCATTGTATGTTGCCAACAGCAATGTATGAGGGTTCCAGTCTGTTGTTTTGATCATATTAGTAGCCATCTTCAGTTCAGTTCAGTTCAGTCACTCAGTCGCGTCCGACTCTTTGCGACCCCATGAATCGCAGCACGCCAGGCCTCCCTGTCCATCACCATCTCCCGGAGTTCACTCAGACTCACGTCCATCGAGTCAGGGATGCCATCCAGCCATCTCATCCTGTCGTCCCCTTCTCCTCCTGCCCCCAATCCCTCCCAGCATCAGAGTCTTTTCCAATGAGTCAGCTCTTCGCATGAGGTGGCCAAAGTACTGGAGTTTCAGCTTTAGCCTCATTCCTTCCAAAGAAATCCCAGGGTTGATCTCCTTCAGAATGGACTGGTTGGATCTCCTTGCAGTCCAAGGGACTCTCAAGAGTCTTCTCCAACACTACAGTTCAAAAGCATCAATTCTTCGGCGCTCAGCCTTCTTCACAGTCCAACTCTCACATCCATACATGACCACAGGAAAAACCACAGCCTTGACTAGATGGACCTTAGTTGGCAAAGTAATGTCTCTGCTTTTGAATATGCTATCTAGGTTGGTCATAACTTTTCTTCCAAGGAGTAAGCGTCTTTTAATTTCATGGCTGCAGTCACCATCTGCAGTGATTTTAGTGGGTGTAAAGTGTGTCTCATTGGATCTCGGTTTGTATGCCTTTAATAACTAGCCCGGTGTTGATAGCATTTTCATGTGTGTGCTTGTCACTTACTTACCATCTATGATGAAGTGTTTATTGAAATCTTTTGTCCTCCACTCCCATTTTTTAAATTGTGGTGAGAGTCAACATAAAGTTCACCATTTCAAGTAAACAAATAAATGTAAATGCATTTATTGCATTCACAATATTGTACAATTGCTTCCTGTATCTAGTTCTAAAACTTATTTTTATCACTTCAAAAGGAGGCTCGTATTTTTGCTTTATAATTAACAGGTTTCATTAGTACTTTGTTATGTTTTAAAACATAAATACAGCAACAAAACAAATATGACAACAGATATACCCTATTTTGCTTACTAATTGATATTTGTTTGCTTTTTATTGTGATGAATCCTTTGTGCAGTCCTTGTTCTTTAGTTAGATCATGCTTTACCTGGAAGCTAACATTTAGCAGAATCTCACTGTGCTAGTGCATCTTTGACTTAATAAGCTATATAAATTAGAAAAGTGAAATAAAAAGAGTAGACAGAACAGAGGATAAAAATAAGGGTGCAAGGACTTCCCTGGTGGTCCAGTGGTTAAGACTCTGGTTCTACTGCAGGGGGCACAGTTTCAATCCCTGGTCAGGGAATGAAAATCCCACATGCCAGAGGCCAAAAAAAAGATGCAGAGTTTACCATTGGATGATGACATTGTTACCATGTAGAAATTATTGAATTATGAATGTGTTCTGAGATTGAGTATACAAAAAGTATTAGATACACGGAAGCCTAAAACAGATTTTGTGAGCATCATGGGTGGACTGGTGCTTGTGGTCATACAGTATTTTTATTGGAAAGCACAGACAATTCTATTGATGTGAAATGCTTTAAGACTTTTCTGCCTTTTTTTTGTTGGTCAACATAAAGAGTTGAATAATAGTAATTTAATGTTTTTTCATATATAAAGATAGTGCTATTGAGCTTTAAATTATTCCCTCACAATTTGGAGATGTGGGCTTCCCTGTATTTGTCCTCTCATTGCCTCTTTTCCTAGCCAGACATCAGAATCATTTTAAGCATTTTGTTGCTATGGTTTCTTATACTGTCAGACTTTTGAAGCATATAATTTTGATTAATCTTACTTATTAGGTGGGTGTTCCCTATTGAAGCAATTTGCAAGTGAAAAAAATAATGGACTGATAGAATCTCTGTTTAAAAGCTTTGTTAGGTTAAACTCTGAACCAGATCTCTGTTAGTAGCACTGGAAAAGGTCAACTTTATCCAGAAGGGTTTTTTTTTAATTCATGAAATGTTAGAAGAACTTGACTCCAGAAGAGCTGTAATCCTAAAGATGAAGCATCTTCTAAAAGTTAAAAGTTCTAGAATTTAGCTTGTTTTATTTTGGCCATGCTGCATGGCATGCAGGGTCTTAGTTTCCAACCAGAGATTGAACCCGTGTCCCTCTGGTAGAAGTGTGGCGTTCTAACCACTGGACCACCACCAGAAAATTCCCTACAAGTTAAATTTTTAAATGTTAAATTGAGTAGCTTTTTCTGTTTGTTGGGCTAAAAATATCTATATTCTATTTCTTCAAGTGACATATGTGTGAAAAATGAGTAAACTCCTCTTTTTCCGTTTTTTTCTTTTTTTGATTCCTCAGACACATAGTGGATCTGTGTGGCGTGTGACATGGGCCCATCCTGAGTTTGGACAGGTTTTGGCTTCCTGTTCTTTTGACCGAACAGCTGCTGTCTGGGAAGAAATAGTAGGAGAATCAAATGATAAACTGCGCGGACAGAGCCACTGGGTGAGACATTTGTTAGCAATGAGTGGGCCGGTGGAAGCCAGAGCACCCGAAGAGCAGTGATCTTTCTAAGGACACTTTGGGGAAGTGAGACTTTCAGTCCCACCCCTCTGACCTACAGGGAGGGGAGAGGGCTGCGGATTGACGGATCACCAGTAGCCAGTGAGTCATTCATGCCTATATAATGAGGCCTCCATCAAAACCCTAAAAGATGGGGTTTGGAGGCTCCTGGGCTGGTGGAGATCTGGGGACCTGGCGCTGGCAGGAGCATGGGGGCTCTGTGCCTGTCCCTGACCGTACCCCATGGGTCTTTTCCATGTGACTGTTCCTGAGTTACAGCAAGCAGTGAGAAGCACAGGTAACACCCGGGTTTTGGACTGGTACGTGAAGAATGACGGTCTTGTGGGACTGAACTCTGCATTCCAGAATCTGATGCTATCTACAGGTAGTTAGTGTCAAAACTGAGTTGAATTCTCCTTGGACACCCTTCTGGTGTCAGAATTGTCTGTGGGTGTGAGGATTAGCCCCCAACCCCGCTCTCCAGAATTGAAATTGTTACCAGAACCCTTTTACTTCTTTAGGGAAATGTCTAATCAAGTCCTTTGTCCATTTTTTGTTGTTGAGTTGTAGGTGGGAATTCTTTATGTACTTTATTTCCTTAACGGATATGTGATTTCCAAATCTTCTTTCTCATTCTGTTAAGTTGTCTGTCCAGTCTCTTGATAGAGTGTTCAAGGGTTGTGTGCAAGGATTTCATGAAGTATAGTTTAGTTTTTCTCTTGTTGCCTTGTGTTTCTTGTATCATAAGTCATTGCCAAATCCATTGTCAGGGAGACTCTGGCCAGAATTTTCTTTTAAGAATTTTATAGTTCAGTGCTTATGTTTAGGCCTTTGACTCATAGAGTTAATGTTTGTATGTGACATAAGGCAGGTATCTATCGTAATTCTTTTGCACTTCAGTGTCCAGTTCTCTGAGCACCTTTCATTGAGAATATTGTCTTTTCCCTATAAAATGGTCATTGGCATCCTTGTTGAAAATCAAGTGACTGTATTTGGAGAGTGGTGGCAATATGAAGGATTTTTTTCTTCAAACTTAATGATTTGTATTTAGTGTTTCAGCATTTGTGTTATATTAATTATTTATATTATAATCCTGTAATTGCTACTACTCCTAAACCCAACTTATAGGAGTTGGGTCCCAAAACTATAGACAGTAAGCTGTTGATTTCTAAATTTTGTTGACAGTTTCAGTCAAAAGTCAGCTCATGTAGAAGTCGGGTAGTAGCTGGTTGGTATCTGCCATGCCAATTTCCAGAACACCAGCTTCCTACCATTCTCTTGGTCTCTGCTGCGTGCCTCTTGGTCCGAGCAGGGTTAACCAGCACTTAGACTTGACAGGAGAAGTTGTACTCCCTCCTTTTTACTGTCTGAGGATCTTAAGGCTGTTTGCAGCCTGCTTAGCATGACAAAACTGCCCGTATGAAAATTCTAACATTTTCTGCTTTTCTCCTATCTGCCTAAGCACTTCCCAGGTGGCGCTAGTAGTAAAGAACCCACCTGCCAATGCAGGAGATGTAAGAGACTTGGGTTCAATCCAAATTTGGGAAGATCCCTTGGAAGAGGACATGGCAAACCCACTCTAGTATTCTTGCCTAGAGAATCCCATGGACAGAGGAGCCTGGAGGGCTACAGTTCATAAGATCGCAAAGAGTCAGACACAACTGATTTAGCACATACACGCTGCTTAAGAAGAAAGAATTTATCTAATTTAATAAAGTTAGGCTTCACAAGGTCATCTTTCTTCTGCATTAAAGGAGTAGCTGATTATAGGTCACTGATTTTGAGCTTGTGTTCATGGTGTTTTGCCAGGTCCTTTGGAGGAAATAGAGGCCTCCCCAGTTTTTGAGTGTCTTTTCAAGGTGGTACAGTTTTCTGAGGAAGTGGCAACGGATCTCTGTGATTCAGAGCCTTTGCTCTTTCACCCTGACATCCTTTCTTTTTGTGTGTAATTTACATTGATTTTTTTTTTTTTCAGGTCAAGAGGACAACGCTGGTGGACAGTAGAACGTCCGTTACCGATGTGAAATTTGCTCCTAAGCATATGGGTCTCATGTTAGCAACATGTTCAGCAGATGGGATAGTTAGAATCTATGAGGCTCCAGACGTCATGAATCTCAGCCAGTGGTCTCTGCAGCATGAGATTTCATGCAAACTCAGCTGTAGTTGTATTTCTTGGAACCCTTCAAGGTAGGTGATACAAGCCTAGTAATCATTACACTTAGCATCAGATGCTTTATTTTTTGGAATATGCTTTTCTTAAGTGGTCTTGTTTATCTGTTTTTAAAAATATATATTATGTAGAATAATGATTCTCTGTTCTCCACCCTGTCATGTCTCTTATCCCTCTGTTTCTACTCCATATAAGAAGCTAGCCACTGTAAACATTCTGGTGCACTTTCTGAACTTTTCCCATGCATATACAAGTAAATATTTTCTGCCTTTATAAACACACACATATATGTACACAAGCACACCCAGGTATATGCTATCATGTTCAAGTGGACCCAAAACACACAGACGTGTATGGACCTAACATTTTCCTTTTTTTTGGAGTTTGCTTCTTAAACTTACAAATACATTGTGGGCTTTTAAAATAAATTTCTAGTTTAAAATTTTTTTTGATTGTGTCGGATCTTGGTTGCTGCACGAGAGATCTTTTCGTTGCAGTGCGGAGGCTTCTCTCTAGTCGTGACATGTGGGCTCCAGAGGACAGGGGCTCTGTAGTTGAGGTGTGTGGGCTCAGTACTTGTGGTGCCCAGGCTTAGCTGCCACGTGGCATGTGAGATCTTTGTTTCCCGACTGGGGATCAAAGCCATGTCACCTGCTTTTGACGGCAGATTCTTAAAAACTTGACCAGCAAGGAGGTCCCCTCATCGTGGGTGTTTTCCTGTGTCTTAGTGCATCTAGTCCTATCTTACTCCTTTCCTTGATGCACAGAGTGTGATTCTAAGACTATCACTATTTTATAATTTAAGTGGTTTCCTTATGCCTCTGGTTCTTGCCATGTTATCTTTAAACAGAGTTTATACTTACTCTGTGAAAGATGACTTTAGTACATTAAGAAAGCTTTCTACTTGTGAAGATGTGACAGTATATTTTATTTGTTGTTCTTCAGTTGTATGTAATTGTCATAATTCAAATACTTCTCCACTTAGTGATTTATCAATTTTCAGACTGTATGTTGACTCACCTCTCTTTTAAAAAAAGTGGAAATTAGCTCTTTTTTGCGTCTATCACACATTTATGTTCTCATTTCCTAATGTTTTGTTACACTGCTTGTATAGTGACAAGATTTATAGTATTTGTCTTTATGTTTTGTAAACCTTTAGTACACGTAAAAGTACTTTTATCTTTTGATTATAAGTTGATTCAGATTCTAAGTAGCAACTGAATTTGTAAGACTAGATAGTATTCATTCTAGACACAAATTAATCTGTTTTCGTAGCTGTAGTTCACAGAATAATGTGACATTGACTTTGACAGGTGCTGTTTTCTCATTATTGATTCCTTTACTTTGGGTTATATTTAGGTGTCACAGTTTTCATATCATGAGTTGTCTCTGGATTTTTTGTTTTCCTTTGGTTACGCAGCTCTTAAAGTAACTTTTTTTTTTTTTTTTCCTCCATGGGGTTGATGGCAAACTATAAATTCTAGAACACCTGAAAATGTCTTAGTTTTACTCCATGCTTAATTGTAGTTTGGCTAGCTCTAGAACTTTGGCTAAGTTCAAAATGTAGGAATTTCAGAGATTTTTAAATTTTAGATTTTTAAAAGATTCTTGAATCTTCTAAATTTTAGTTGGTGGGAAGTGTGCGGTCAGTCTGATACTGGATCTTTTGTGGGGAGCCTATTCTTTCTGGAAAGTTTTAGGATTTTATCGTACTACTACTTTGAGATTCAAGTATATTCTGTGAGTTTGTGGTTTGTCCATCTTGACAGTATAATGACTTTTGATTGCAGAAAGTTCTGAATTTTAATATGGCCACATTTAAGTCTTTCTTATATGTTGTTGTGCCTTTTTTTTTTTTTTTTTGAGAAATTCTTCCCCACCTTGATGTTATCAAGTGTATTCTGAAAGGTTTTTGGTTTTGCCTTCCCTTTTGGCTCACCTGGTAAAGAATCTGCCTGGGTTCGAGCCCTAGGTTGGAAATATCCCCTGGAGAAGGGAAAGGCTACCCACTCCAAGTATTCTGGCTTGGAGAATTCCATGAACTGTATAGTCCATGGGGGTCGGAAAGAGTCGGACACAACTGAGCCACTTTTACTGGCACTCTTAGGTCATTAAACCTCCTGGAATTGCTTTGTATCATTGAAGATAGTGGAATTTTAAAATTTAACCAGGATGTTTCCAGGTATTTTTTCTTTATTAGAAAAGATTTCAAATATAGTAATAATACAATAGACCCTCATATACCCATCACCTTGCTACAGTAATACAGAGCCACTCTTGTTTTTGTTTGTGAGTGCCCCATGACTTATTACAATTGGTTGGTTGGTTGATTGATTTGCTATTTATCTGTTTATTGATTAGAGGTTGTAGCTTCTAGAATTTCCTCTTTAGTGGTAGTGGTTGAGCTCTTTTTCCCTTAGCTTTTTTGCTGTCTTATGTCCTTCTGCTTCCTGAAATTCCTCCAGATTTCTTGATTTCTGATGGAATATTCTGATTTCTGCACTCTTACAAGTGTATTCTTTCATCTTTTCATGGAGGTATAGAAAGGAGTTGCAGGTGATCAGTCTCCCGTATTCAGAGAGTTGGATGGTTTTGCTCACTGTTTAATTATTTGGAAGATGGTTTAAGTGTGATCTTTTTTTTTTCTAAATATACAAATGAGGTAATCCTCAATTCAGGTTATTATCTGGATGTTTTATAATTTATTTTTTAGAATATTTAACAAACAATTTATATTTTCAGTGATTTTAGAATATATTATAAATGTACTTGTCCTTCCTCAGATATTTAACATCGTGAAAGAATAATCTGTCAAACACTGAAAAAAGAAATCTTGTGAGATATAGAAACTACTGTAATTTACACTCCTTCGAATAGCCAGGAATTATAGTATATAACTTGTAATTTTATTTTGTCACTATAGCACTTTACAGTTTACTTGGTGTTTTTCTTATATTAGGTGACTTGATCTCGTTATCAGAAGCTTTAGTAATAAAGACCTAAATTTTTACTTTTTTAAAAATTACATTATGTTTTCAGCTCTATGAGATTGGCAAATCATAACATCAAGACTAAACAGTCTTTAAACATCAAGGTTAAACAGTACCTGTATGTCACTTTCATAGAGGTATTACTTAATCTGAATGTGGGAAGCAAGGGAAATCAATATCTAAATAATTAGACATAGAAATGGAAAAAAAAATTAACCTTGAGTTCACCTCAGAGTTCATTCTTTTATTGCTTATCTTTTGCCTTTTTAAAAATGTAGTTGGCTACAAATGAATGTGGAGACTTAAAGAATGATAGGCATGCCTTCCTAAGGATGGTATGTTCTACTTTCCTCCTCCATTGGGATGGGATTCTTTTTGTGCAAAGCATGTAAAAAAATTTTTTTGCCATGGATTTGGTCACCATAAAGTTACTTTTCATGTAATAGTTAATGACCAGATTTTTTAGGAAAGAAAATTCTAAGATTTCTTAGGTGTTTTTTTTTTTTTAATCAGTTGAATGCTTAAAGCCTTTTCTTTGGGGAAGAGGACTACTTTCTATCTCAGCCATAAGAAAATGTGGTAGAAATATGGTGAAAGGCTGGTATTCCTGGTCCCCAGATGAGACCCCTGGGGTACCCTTCCTGGGAGTGCGGCACTGGGCATAGCAGGGGTTTAGTCCACAGCTGACTGGTGGGTTGCACAGCTGCTAGATGAGTTCTTAATTGTCTGAACTAAATGTGTGTTGATGTTGTAATTGAGAAAACCCATTTTTCTCTTTCTTTCCAGCTCTCGTGCTCATGCTCCCATGATTGCTGTAGGAAGTGATGACAGTAGTCCAAATGCAATGGCCAAGGTTCAGATTTTCGAATATAATGAAAACACCAGGTCAGTACTGCTTTGGTTTAGTTACTGTTCTGAATTGCAGTTAATTTTTTAAAATGTTATTTCTTTATTCATTAATTCAGTTATGCATTATTTGTCATATTTACTGATTTCCTATGATATGCTAAGTTCTTTGTTCTGGTAATAACTAAATTGAGTGATGTAGCTGCTGTTGCTGCTGCTAAGTCACTTCAGTTATGTCCGAATCTGTGCGACCCCATAGGTGGCAGCCCACCAGGGTCCTCTTTTCCTGGGATTCTCCAGGCAAGAATACTGGAGTGGGTTGCCATTTCTTTCTCCAGTGCAGGAAAGTGAAAAGTGAAAGTGAAGTCGCTCAGTCGTGTCCTACTCTTAGCGACCCCATGGACTGTAGCCTACCAGGCTCCTCCGCCCATGGGATTTTCCAGGCCAGAGTACTGGAGTGGGTTGCCATTTCCTTCTCCAGAGTGATGTAGAGGAAAAGGTAAAATTGGTCTCCCACTATGTACCATCATGCAGGGAAAACAAAAAAATGCAAAATGGCGATGAATTTTATAAACTGGAAGATTCATTCAAGAGAAGACTGTAGAATGAGTAAAAGTTGGCCAGACAGAGAGAGTGCAACTTTCCAGGTGGAGAGAGTGAGCCAGTGTAATCTCACTGTGGTTGGAACATAATGGGTCAAAGGGAGACCATGTGGTGGGAAACCCGCAGGTCTTATGTCTTCTAGACCTCCTGCTTAGCATCCTGTCTTTATTTTAAGGGTATTCTGAAGCTGTTAAAAGACTTCCGAATTGGCGGGTAACAGGATCAGATGGTCTTTTAACTCTTCCTGAGATGTGGAAATAGACTTTGGTATAGCTTCCCTTTTTTTAGAGATTTTTTTTTTCCCCTTAATTTTATTTATCTTTATTGTTTTTGGTTGTGCTGGGTCTTTGTTGCTGCTCAAGCTTTTCTCTAGTTGGAACAAGTGGGGGCTACTGTCTAGTTGCAGTAGGTGGACTTCTCATTGCAGTAGCTTTCCTCTTTTTGCAAAGTCCCAAGCTATAGGGTAAGCAGGCTTCAGTAGTTGTGGCTCTCAGGCTCTGGAGCACAGGCTCAGTAGTTGTAACGCATGGGCCTCAGTTGTTCTGTGGCATGGGAGACGTCCTGGATCAGAGGTTGAACTCCTGTATCCTGCATTGGCATGTGGATTCTTTAAGACTTAGCCACTAGGGTAGCTCTGGTATAGCTTCCTTTATCGTCACTTAAAAAAATTCAGTTCTTGCTGTTATTAGCAACAACTTTTTTCTTTACACTCAAATCTTGGGAAATTCAGGTACCCTTTTTCTTAAAAAAGATATTAATAGCTAACAAAGCAAGATCTCATTCTAACTTTTCGTTAACTCTGTTTGAAGTTAAACTTAAGAAAATTGAAGGAAGAAACCTGGGAGCTTATATTACTTTCCTAGGGCTGCCGAAACAAATTACAACAAACTGGTGGCTTAAATCAGAAGTTTATTCTCATACTTCTGGAGGCTGGAAATCTGAGATCAAGGTATTGTCAAGGCTTGCTGCCTTCATACACCCTCCTTGTCTCTTCCAGCTTTTGGAGGCTCCAGGAGTTCCTTGGCTGAGCAGCATAACTACAGTCTCTGCCTGGTCTTCACATGGCTTCTCCTCTAATGTCTGTTCTCTGTCACCCTGAGATCCTTAATTGTATCTGCAAAAGCCCCTTTCCTTAGGTCACAGTCTCAGTTCCTAGAGGTTGGTGCTGGGACATACTACACACAGCAGAGGTGAACACTACTACATATGAGCAAGATGGAATAATGGATATACCTAAACATATGGCTTTGTAAAATTTTCATTTATGATAATTTTAAGGTAAATTGTTTTTTCATTAGGAAATATGCAAAAGCTGAAACTCTCCTGACTGTCACAGACCCTGTTCATGATATCGCCTTTGCTCCAAACTTGGGACGATCTTTCCACATTCTTGCCATAGCAACCAAAGATGTGAGAATTTTTACATTAAAGCCTGTGAGGTGAGTTTTTGCAACAACGAATTTGAAAATTCTCTTACCTTTTGCTTATTTTCATTTGTGGAGGAAAGTATAGAGGCAAGAATGATCTGAATAATAGATTCTTATGAACATTTTATCTATAAATATATGACTTTAGGGAATGGGGAATTGAGTAAAGAGAGATATGTTTTCTTAGTTGTGTTTTATTTAGGCAGATACTAAAAATGAATTAGATCCTCTGAATATAATTGGACGCTATACATGTTTGAAGGAATGAGAGGTGGCAGTCTACTTAGGGAAGATTAGCGCTGAGACATTTGTGAATAACCTATTTAGCTTTAATTTTGGAATTCTGAACCTCAGTTCTTTTTCTTTTTTCCCCTCTTTCTCTCTTTTCTTATTCTTCCTACTACTTTTCTTTTTAAAAAGTAATCATTTTCATCTCTCTTATTCCTCAGCATTTTGTGGGGAATAAAATCCTCTTTAGTTGCTGAGTGTCTTTTATGCAGTAGGATCATGCCAGGTACTGGGGAGTCAAATGAAAATGACTTGGCCCAACTCTCAGTAAGATGTTACAGAGTTCGGGGGTGGATATGGATATGACCTTCTGGTGGCATGTATGTGAGACCATTGTTATTATTTAGAACAATGAGAGTGTATGAGTGTATGTGTGTGTCCATACTCAGAATTCCTTAGGAATTTTTTTTTTTAATTAACAGGAAAGAACTTACTTCCTCTGGTGGGCCAACAAAATTTGAAATCCATATCGTGGCTCAGTTTGATAATCATAATTCTCAGGTCTGGCGAGTGAGTTGGAATATAACAGGAACAGTGCTGGCATCTTCAGGAGACGATGGCTGTGTGAGGTTGTGGAAAGGTAATAGTTCAGTGAAGAATTGTTGCTGTATGTTGCTAGAATTTTCCCTTAGAAATGTAAACTCGGAAATACGTCTGTGGTTACTTTTAAATTAATGTCTCATATTGTTTTGAATCTATCATTTTACCTAGTTCATAGCAGTGATTGACTAATTGAATTACATTTCCGTGTGGAATAAAGTAGAACTAATTGGGACAGAATATACACTACCTCCAGAGATACCATTTGCTATGGGTGTAACTTGTATGAGTTCTCTACAGACTCAGGATACAGTCACCTCTTGATTGAACAACTGCTTTAGCCAATTAGCCCTTAGAAGAAATTTAGGGTCTTCCTCACTTCTCTACAGCTCCCAAAAGTTAGAGAATCTTGAGGCCACTGATTCTAAAAGTTTCACAAATGCCAAGCAGAGAGAAGGCGCTGTGGACATTCGACACTGTGGGTGTTGTGGTCTGCTCTTCTTCATGGATGTTTATCCACTGGGCAGGGGTGCCATGGTCTGTGCACCACTCTAGTTGGCAGCATCCCTTTCTGAGGATGTGATTACAGCCCAGTTCATTTCCCCTGAGAAGTGGCCGTTCCTAAAATGCAGTTTGACTGAGTCTCCTGGGGTCAGCTTTTGGCTGTGATAGTACCAGCCAGGGCTCAGGGTCTCTGCTGCCCTGTCTACCTCTGGACTTTAGTCAGGACAGCCCCACTCCACCCAGCAGGCTCCCTACTTGGATTTCCTGGGCTCGGTGTCTTTAGTGACCAGCTTTGCATCCAAACCATTAGGCCAAGCTGGATAAGCCACTCAGACCCCAGAGGTTCTGTTACCTACATCCACAGGGACATTAGATACCCACGTGACTTACACCTGCTTAACTGAGAATGTGACTCTGTTACCCACACATCATACCTGAAATTCATTGTAATGAAGACAGAATTTATTTTGGTATTAATGTGATAATGTGATAGCTTACATCTGTCAATATGTATCTTGTAAGGAAAGGAGTGGTGAAAGTTTTGTTTTTTAAATTAGTAATTCTTTAAAAAACTTCAAAAAATAATTGTTAAAATTGAGATATATGTGTTTCATATCTCTGCCATTAATCCTAAGAGATACATAGCCCGTAGGTCTCTCTTATTTCTTTAATTGTAGATTTGTGCACTGGAACATAGTTGTTAGTAATGTCAATGTGTTGACCACTTTCCTTCCAGCTAACTATATGGACAACTGGAAGTGTACTGGCATTCTGAAAGGTAATGGGAGCCCTGTCAGTGGGAGTTCTCAGCAGGGAAACTCAAATCCGTCCATAGGTTCAAATATCCCAAGTCTTCAGAATTCACTAAATGGATCTTCTGCTGGCAGGTAGGCTGTTTTGTGAGAAAACTAGCAATTAAGTTTTAAATCATTCAGGTAGCCATACTAAAGATGTGTTATTTTGTGGGTTTTTAGATTGAATCAAGAAATTCGCACATAATTGTGACACTAGAAGAGAAAGCACTTTAGTATCTCTGTATTTGGTTTATTACTTGGTCATAATATTTACAGGTAGGTTATGATATTGTGATACTTAGTGGTCTACCAGAGACGTGTATAACTGGGAAGTAGTGAGATGAAGAGGAAGTGTGAGACAGCGCTGGGGCTTGTAATCGAGAGGAGTCAGTGTCATTAGTGATGGGAGGGTAGCCTTTGAGTCAGGTTAAACTAAAATTGTATATAAAACACATGAACTAAGGCTTTGTAGAAGAGTGAATTAAGTGTTTGTGTGTGTGTGTGTTTAAAACTTTCATGGAGATTATAAGAGGAAATGGTAAATTGAATTGATTTTTAGAATTTTTAGTATATTTTAGATTCGCAAAGCATGTTTGATGTCATTAGAGTCATCCTTTGTTTTCATATTCCAATTTCAAATATGAATTTGTAAGGTAAAATTATTTTAACATGCCTTTGTGAATAATTTGGAATACTATTAAGGAAAATTTAAAGCACAGCCTTAACAAACTATACTGTAATGGTTCTTTTGTCAATTTAAGAGAATTGTATTTTAAATTTACTATTTTTATAGTGTTATATTTTTATACAGAAGTCCTGCTTTTTGATTTTTAAGTATTTGTATAAAAACAGCTTCAGGTACCATAGGAGATATAAGAATATAAAGATTATTTCATGAAGCAGAGGATAACTAGTGTTAATTCTTTAAAAAAAAAAAAAAATCTAGTGTTTGGTTGCTGCCTGTACTGCATATTTTCTTTTGTAAAGAGCTTTGAAGTTTTGATCTGTGTTCTTATTGTGCCAATAACCATGTGTGTTAGATCTGTGATGCATTTTCCCTTCTCCATTTGTATTATGTCCTTTAACAGAAAGCACAGCTGAGTACCAGCTAACTGGAGTAACTTTGCTGTTTTGCTGCTTGTTGCATGCACACAGGAATGGAAAGCGAGCTCCTTTTCCCCTTCCCCAGCGCCGTTTGACCTCTCCCAAGATACACCAGCAGCCTGCTTACTACTAAACGCAATCCAAAAGGCCTTTAAAAATACAGTGTATATCATTTTTTTTGTACTAGCCAGTTTATTGACACTTACTTAAAATTTTTGAAATATAAATGGAGAGGCTTTTTGTTGAGACACTGTCACCAAAACAATTTTTTGAAATGTTTCTGAAACTCACGGGTTTCAAAATTAAAAGATTGTTACCATCCTCAGTAGTTGGGAGGAGGGAAAATATCACTATTCCATCTGGAGAATGTATATAGACTTCTGTCTTTTATTTTCTAAAACAGTAGGCTAAAATGAATTTTTATAATTTCAATTTGAGGATTGAATAAGTATTTTTCATAAAGATTGTTTTGAGTGCTAATTTGTTTACTTTTTGTAGAATTGGTTTATACATGATACTATTCAGTATAACTGTTATTTCTTTGAAATGTTTAAACTATTATTAGTGAAAGAGTGAGAGAAATAGTAGTGACAGTAACTTGACTGTACAGTTTGTAGCCAGACAACATTTGGTATTGCTTCATTTATATTTTGGTAGTAAAATGAAAACATCGTTGTAAGTTTTCAGTTTAATATTCACTAAAGAGGTAAATATTTCTAATACGTGCTTGTATATTTTTATGGTGTGATTTCATGGCTTAAGGTTTCCTTCAAGTCAAAATTTGGAAACATATAAGAAGCAGATATATAAGCATACTATAAGAAGCAGATAAAGCTTTGCTGAAATTGTGCATGCATGTTAAACCTCCAGGTTCCATGTCCCAGGATTTTCTTAATTTTGTTGGCTGCTTCATTTAGTTCATATCCTCTGATGACAGAGCTATAAATCTTTTTTTGAGAAAATGCTAAAGTATTACGGGTAAGTTATAAAATAGTATGCTAACAGTAGGACATATTTTTGAGCCCTTTTATTTATCAACATTTTGTACTAATCAAAGGTTTTTGCAGAAAAACATCTAAGTGTATTCAGAGACTGTTTCTTGGAAAGTATGTTGCAGTAGCTGGCCATACCATGTGAGCGTCTCCCTGAATTGGTCCCGAGAGTCATGTGTGCACTAAAACTGCTGTTGCTACAGGGGAAGCGTTGCTTAAAGAAAAGCTTATGTGATATGTAAATTTCAGGATAGCATCAGTATGTTTCTGAGAGATTAGAAAATGTTTTAAATTATAAAATTAATGTCTTCTTTTGTAACATTCATACTGAAGATTTTTTTTTTAACATTTTAAGTTAAACAGATTCTATTTCTTTTTTCAAGTTTCTGTACTTGCTTAAGCAAGCCTAATTTGAGTAAGGGTCTTGATTTTGCTGTTATGTTCTGTTAGTTTTGGCATGAATATACTAAAGCTTTTTTTTCTAGCATGTGTTTTCCCCTCTTTGGTTCTCTTTGTATTTACTACTTTTCTCTTTTTCTTCTGTTTTTTTTTTTTTTTCTCTGTTGTTTTTGTTTTGTTTTGGTGTTTTGTTCCTGTCTTCATTGTTTCAGGTATTTCTTTCCCCCTCTGGATTCCCCACGGGCTGGATCGAGATGGTCCAGTTATGCCCAGCTCCTTCCTCCTCCTCCTCCTCCTCCTCTGGTAGAGCACTCTTGCGATGCTGACACTGCCAGTCTCCAGTATCCTCACCCTCGCAGACGATCTCTCTCTCGGCCTCTTAATCCCTTACCTGAGAATGAAGGGGTTTAAAAAACACTGATTTAACACTTAAAGGCCTTATTCAAGTGCTTGTAAATGCTTTCATTCCTGGCTTTTTGTTTTTCTTTCAGAAGATTTTTCTAATTTAGGGTGTGTCTTGCATGTATTACAACCAGAACATGGTGTTTGGAACCTAAATGTGTTTGTGCTTTTGCATCAAAGGAATATTTGTTTCATTGGTTGATAACCTTTGATGAAATGATGAGACATGTACACACAACATTAACTGTGAGTTACACACAAATGGTTGACTTCAAAGTGCCTGTTCTGTACATTTTATTTTGAACCGTTATGGTGTTAAGTTTCTTATGGTTTGTCATACTGGTTAATGTGAAAGCATATCATAAAGTTCACCTTGCCTTTGAGACGTACTGAGAACTGTTTCTGATTTTTCAGGCTAATGTTGCAACTGACTAGTTTGTAAAATAAAATCATTCCTGTGTATAAAGCAGCAAAACATAATAAAGACTGTTTGGTCTTTTTTTTCTTTTAAAGAAAACTGCCTTTCACTACTTGGAATTACTGTTTAAAGCTTTTGTAATAATTCTCCAAGTAGATTATTTAATAAAATATATTTTTAAATATATGAACCTGTTGCCTTATAAAAATAGAATGGATTCTATTTGATGGTTTGTAAAGCTTATATCTCCTAAAATATCACATTGCTAAAATCCGAACAATCAGAAACTGAGGGATGATCATGGCATTAATTAAGAAGTTAGAAAGTTAGTATGTAGACTAACATCTAGATCCAACAGATGTCTACTTAGACTATTTGAACAGCATTTCATGTGCCTGTCAGCTAATCACACATTGATGGTAGAGCTGTTATAAATGTATAACTTAAAATCTAATTTTCTAAAAAAATAATAATAATTTTCTAAGACATTTTCCTATCAATAGACACTCTCCTCTTAAACCCTAAGAGCTTTTTCACATGCAAGGATAAATAAGGTCCATTATGCTTTAAGGTGAGGCCTTCCTTCTGTTAAAGGACTTATTTTAGACTAATCAACTTATTTAGTTTCAAAGCAAGAGGTCTCACTTTCAGTCTGGATCTAACTCAGAATTAAGAATTCAAGTTAGATTTCAATCATTATAGAGGTACCTGGGGTGAAAAGTTAAAGTGTTAGTTGCTCAGTCATGTCCAACTCTTTGCGACCCATGGACTGGGCCTCCCAGGCTCCTCTATCCAAGTGATTCTCCAGGCATGAATGCTGGAGTGGGTTGCCTTTCCCTTCTCCAGGGGATCTTTCTGACCCTGGGACTGAACCCAGGTTTCCTGCATTGAAGGTAGATTCTTTATCATCTGAGCCACCAGGGAAGCTGTCTGGGGTAATATAGTGAATATTGGGCATCTTCTGTGTGCAAGACACTGTGCCAACACTTTGGGATATGTAAAAAAAAGAGGTAGTCTGTACACATTCATTCTAGTGGGAGAAGGTATTTACAGAATTTACAAATAGTAATAAAGATTTAGCTTCACAGTAAAGGTTGAATGGTACAGTAGGCATTAAAGAAAGGGATTTTTATGAGTCAGCAGGATTTGGAATGGATGTAGAATTTTGACAGGTTGGAATACTTAAAGTGGAGGAGGGCGGAGTCCAGGGCGATGGCCCAGATAGAAGAGGCAAGAGGATTAAGTGTTAATCCACTGAAAGAATAAGGTCCGTTTGGGGAGCTAGTGGGAGATGAATCTGCACACATACCTTGTGTTCACACTGTAGAAGGTGCTGGATCTTGGTGTTGAGGTGTTAGCACTCAGAGCAGTCAGTAAAGGGTGTGTGAGACATCCACCTTTCCTAGCTGAATCCCTGCCGCGGGGCTGCTTCAAGCTCTACCTGGAATTACAGCTTTGAAATTCACTGGGGGGTCTACTCTTCCCTTTCAGCTGGTCAGATAACAGCTCATGTTGCCTGAGTGCTTTCCACCTGCCAGTGTTCTTCTGGATGCAAGTTCAGTGACTTGATCCTCACAGCAAGTCCTCTGAGGCAAGAGTGCCCTGATGATCCCCATTTTACAGATGAGGCCACCTGCAGGCTGCACAGCTAGGAAGTGAGAGCATTGAGATTTAGGCAGTTTGGCATCAGTCTAGGCTCTTTTCCTGTACATAGTTCTTTGTTATGGTCAGGTTGCTCGGTGGCATGGGAGAGAGCTCTGGTCACTTGATCTTTATGATCGAAGGACAGTGAGTTGGGTCTGAGGGATTCAGGGTGGGTGACAGTCTGTCACATGGACACAGTCCAGCAGTTCACTGCTAGTGTGTGGTGTAGACAAAGGGTTGCTTTTTACTCTCAGGTAGCATCTTTTCAGCTCTTAGAACTAAGTCTTTGGTTTATTTTTCCAAGATTGAGAAACTTGAGATTTTTCTCCATTTAAACTTTGTTCATTGTGGACACAGGTAGAATTAGGGGTAGTTGAATGCCAAGGATAGAAGGTTTCAAGGCGAGATGGCAAGAGAACTGTGGAGACATCACTGAATTTGACAGGCCAGTCCTGATTAGAGTGTGCAAGTAGTGTTTAGGGCCAAGCCAGAAAACATGGGATGAGTGACAAGGTGTGCAAAGAGGCCAATTAAGTGTAGGAAAGACAGTGGTCTTTGTGTGATAAACAGAATCAAGGAAGGGTGGGTGTTTTATTCTCTGCACACACAGAGAGCGTTTCCAAAGGTAGAGACAAAAAAGTGAAAAGGGCATCCATAGAGGATCACTGAGCAGTATTTTAGAGGAGGTAGAAGGTCAAGTTGTAAGCGGATGTCTTTTTCCCACCAGGCTAAAATTAGTGGAGCCTGTTAAAGTCCCAAGTATGCCGTGCCTGTCAGCATTCAACAACCGTTGAATGGATGAAGTTAAGGAGTTAAATTTGTTAGAGGAACTGTAAGCAATAAATTCTGGGATAAAGGAAAGTGAAAGGAGTGGTTTCTGTAAAATAGTAGGGCCTTATGCTGAGCAGGCTTTGGTGATGGGATTCGTGACCTAAGGAGAACGGAGACGGAGGAAAGTAATTAGGGACCGACCGTCTCATCTTGTCCCTCTCCACCCGGGACCAACCTTACTGCCCCACACGGGCGACTCAGTGTAGCGCGCGCCCACGGTAAGACTTCTAACAGGAGCGCTCTAGGTGTAAACGTGCGGCAGGTGACCACACACGTCAGTGTCTGCCCCCGTAGGGGCAGTGCCAACACTTCCGACCCGAACTCGGGGTGTGTTAGTTGTCCTATCCACCCGAAGTAGGTCTCTAGGCACAGTGCCGGGGCTCTGGCTACAGGTAAGGCAGGCGCCGCGCCCCTGGGCGGGGCGCGGCTTCCCGCTTCAAATCCGGACGCTCGCCCTCGCCGAATCAGCGGGCTCGCCTCTTCGCGCCACCCAATCCAAAGCCGGCTCGGAGTCCCCGCCCCTCGGCCCGTGCCGCGAACCGACGTAAATCGGAGGGGCGCGCGGTACGGCCGGCAACCGTGAGGGGACGCGCGCACGCGCGCTGTCGGACCCACCCGCCACCCCACCACGGACTCCTGACCGCTTCCTCAGCGGACCCTCAGCCGGCTGGGCTGCAGCGGCTGGCGTCGCGCGCTCGGTGAGGGGTACTTGGGTCGGGGAGGGCGATTCGGGCTGCCGTAAGAGCGGGGCCTCCGGGACGAGGTTATCTTGTTCCGGGCTTGGTCCCGCCCCCCTTTCCCCACACGACGGCCCCGTTCATCGGCCGGGCCAGGCGCGGGTGACGCGCTGCTGTTCCGTGGGTGCGGCGTGTCCCAGTGGCTCTTGGTTTCGTGCGAGTCGTTTCACGGAAAAACGGGAAAGAAGACAGTGTTTGAGGTATCTCTACTTTTGTTTTCTCCCGACGGCAGACTTTGTTCCCTGAAGCATGAGGTCCCTTTCGAGGCAGTCGCCTGGAGGACAGCTGTTTTCATGACTGTGTTTTCACTCGCTGTTACCATTCTGAGGTCACTCGACTGGAGCTTTTCCTGCTCCAAGATCAACTTTTTCTCCGGACTTCAGTTTTTAGGGCAAACTTTACGGTAAGCTTTGAAAACTGCTATGCTAAAGTGCCTACCTAATGATAGTATCGTAGAGCTTTGGGGAAGTTTGACTTTGCTTTTTTCCCCCACAGGTGATATTTTTTCTCGTATATTTCTGGTCCACAGCTGCAGCCCATGATATTTTATGTATCTAGGCTTGAAAGCAATTAAGTATTAGTAAACTCGAGCAAGAAGTTTTGAAGTTATTTCCTTAGGGAAATATCCAGAGAAATCTCAAAGGTGGCTGGTTAGTTCAAATGTAGTGAAAGGAAAGACAACATCCTACTGATTTGGTTTAAGGTGAGGCAGGGGGCTTGGTAATGCAGTACCGATGGAAATTAGGAGATCTTCTCTTCTAGGAAAGCTTTAGGATGGCTTAGAATAAGTGTAATCCTGTTCTGGAAAAGAGAGACTGGGCATTAGATTACATCTGGAGGAATCTTTCCCTGGATGGTGTTACTCTTGGACCCATAGCAAAGCTCTTCTACACTTAACACTGTATCATGTTGGAGTGGATTGTCAGCTTCCTGAGGACAACCACCTTATTTACTGTTGCTTTTCTTCATGCAACCAAACAAAGTTGTCTTTCACGGTTTCTGTTTGATAGTGATTGTTGCCTGAATGATCTTTGCTTAATATCTTTATTTTCTTGGATTTGTTTCCTTCTAAGCTGAGATCACTCTTAAAAGAGTTAATGTATATTTTGATGTGTTAAATATGTTTGTAAATGTGTAACTTAGCTACAAGACTAGATTTGAGGAGCCTACCTGGATGATTTGGTCAGGATTTTAAAGCGTGATGGATGGATAGGCAAGTCTTCTGCTTTTAGGAGAAATCTTTTCAGCGTAAGAAGACAGACAAATACAAAAAGGCAGTCATCAGTCTAGCAGAAAGTAAAATGACTGTGACGGACTATGGGGCTAGGTTTCACTTAATGATAAGGGATCGCCTCTTTTAGAAAGAGGCAACATTTGAATTGAGGTGAATGTTGGGAAGGAGCTAGCTGTGCAGACATCTCGAGGAATATTCTAAGCCCCAGGGCGGGGATGTGCTTGGGTGTTACAGGAACAGGTGCAGGAGACTGGGACGTGGAAGATGAGGTGGCTCATTGAAGTTTTCAGGAAGGGTATGGTACCTGGCTTATGTTTGATGGTCCCTTTGACTGCCATGCAGAGGATTAATTGTAGGGTGTTGAGACTGGTCAGGAGGCCTTTCTGTTGGGTAGAGAGGTCGTAGCAGAGTCAGAAAGATGGAGAGTGATTCTGGATTTGTTTTAGACAAGCCCTGTGTTTTCCTCAAAAATAAGGTTCACAAGTGTGTTTTGATTGGCTGTGGTGTTTTCACTGCATTTAAATTGGTTCAAGTGGAGTCTATTTTCTAGTTGATCTCAGTTCTTAGAGGCCTCTTGTCTGACAGTGTGTGTTGTTGAAGGCATTTGAGTTTGAGATTCGTCTGTATAACATGTGCACTGCGTTGTGTAACTGAGGTCAGGGTCCTGGGTGTCCCTAACACGGAAGGGGAGGCTGTCAGATGAGATGGTTGGCTGTGGCGGGGGTGGGGGGTGGGGGGCGTGGGTAAAGTGCAGAGGAAGGATGGGACAGGTTTTCCACTTCCTGCATCCTAATGTGGGAGAGTTTGAATGTCTTTATAGGAATCAAGAAGAGGAATTAGACCTGTCAAAGAGAGAAAAACACTGGGCCGTGATCTGAGATGTGGTGGGTGCTTATGAGATAGGTGGTGATGAATTTGCTTGTATTAACTCAGTTTGAAAATCTTCCTTTCTTCAGCAGATTTATTGAGGGTCTACTTTGTAGGGCACTGCTTTAGATAGGAATTCACTGTGACACAGGCCCAGTCTCTGCCCTCATGGTGCTCACATTCTGGTGTGGGGGAGAGGGTAGTTAAGCGGGTGAACTATAAAGAGAAGAGTAAGCAGTGCCAGGAAACAGGCATGCCGTGCCTGACTGTACTGGCTGGTGGGGACATGGGCCCTGAATTTGGTCTGAGCAATGGGAGAACGGAGTAGTCATTTTCTCTGTGGGGAAGATTGAAGAGTGGTTTTTCTTGAGGGGGTTGCCATGAAGTGGAGTCAAGGTTGAGGTGTCAGGTGCCTGTTGGATATCCATGTAAAAATGTCACGTAGGTAGTTGAATATCTGAGGCTCAGGGGAGGGGCCCAGGCTGGGATATAAAACTTCCAAAGTGAGGGCAGTCATGTAGTGAGGCTGGATAGATGGGGGAACCTTGAGCCAGCCCTGGAGCCTTGCTGTGTGCAGGTCCAGGAGAGGAGGAGGGCCCCGGCAAGGAGGAGAAGCAGCCCCTGGTGAATGTGGGGGTCAGACAGAGGTGCTTTGGAAGCCAGGAAAGTATTTCTGTGGGGAAGGAGCATGAATTTCATTCTGTCAGGTCCAAGACGAGGACTGAAACTTGACCGTGGGATTATGGGGTAGGCGACAGAGAGGTCAGTGGTGATGTTGACAAGTGCTTGGTGAGGCCCTGGGATGAAAGCCAACTGGGAGTGGGCTCCAGTGAGGACTGGAGCCGGGTGGACAATAGTGACTCCCACTAGAGGTCTGAGAGGCAGAAGGAGCATGGACAGAGGTGGTGATGGCTCCAGGGGATAGCTGGGCTGAAATTGAGGAAGGCTGCTTTGGATGGGGCCACTGCACCAAGAGATGGGACAGTGTTGAGGAGGAGGGACTGGTGTTGGAGTGGGAAGGGTGGGCTTCTGCCAGGAGTGTGGATAAAATCATCTATGCTCAGGTAAGTTTAGTAGGTTTCTACTGATCTTAAGACTTTTCCTACTTTGTTGAGTAATTGGATTAGTCTGTAATACCTAAACTCACAGATGAGTGATTTGTCACTGAACCTAGCACAGTCCTGCATTGTTGTCCATCTTACCAGTAGTGGCAGTGCTTAGAATATCCTTCCAGGCTCTAAGCCCTCTTTCTTCCTCTCCTTTCAGCTGATGGGATTAGGCCAGACTTCCTAATACACCATTTAAGTCTTATGGGACCTGCTCCATGGTTTTGCTTACCTGTTGCCTGAATACAGTGGAGCATCTCCTATGGTCACCATACACTTAGTGTTTAAAACAGTTTGGAATTAGTCCTGGGCATGAATCTTACTAATTGCACAACCTTGGATAAATTTAGCTAGTTTAGTCTCTGAGTTTTTTTAGTAAATTGAGGATAAGTGAGTTAAGGTAGTGGGTATACAATAAATCTTAAATCTCTCCCACCACTGCTTATGTTTGTCTTCTTTAAAAGCTCCCTAATTTCATACTTTGCCTATGAAAGTCCTTCGCATTCCTCAAAGTATAAGGCCAGTATCCTCTCATTTTGTTTTTTCTGATTTAATTATTTTCTTCACTGAATTCCACACAACCCTTACATGAGAAGCACTCTGAAATATTTTTTAAATTAAGTGACATCTCCTGAGTACTGAGCTCGAGATCCATGGAGCCTGTGGCCAGCGTGCAGTGGAGGTTCTACATCAGTACAGAGTGTGCCAGGGTTCCCCAGACCTAACCAGTGTGTGCCACTTTCACCATTTCTGTCTTGTCCATGTGCCAGATATACTTTATAAACTTGAATATTTTTCTTTGGATAGACTCACTTTTTAAACCGTTTACTCATCCTTAATCTCTGAAATCAGGGGCTAGATTTTGCTGGTTCTATTTTTTCTATTCCGTGTTAGGATGTGTATTCAACTGGTATACTTTTAAGTAATGTCCTGAAATCATCTGTATGTGCCATTGATGTCATTTTCTTCTTTGATTCTTTATTAGTAAATTCAAAATTCAAGAGTAATTAATCTGTTGTATCTCATTGTTTTGTTAATTGTAAGAAGATAGTTTGAGGTTTATATTCTCAGCTATAGTATCCCCTTAGTGCTGTTCCAAAAAAAGAATTTTATCAGTTTTCTAAGATTTATGAGACTTCTGTTCTTAATGATTTGGAAAATTTTTGTAGTAATATTTGATATATAAGAATACTTTTATTGTTGCAGTGAGATGGAAGATTTTCGAGGTATAGCCGAGGAGTCATTTCCAAGCTTTTTAACCAATTCATTACTTGGTAATAGTGGGATTTTGGAAAATGTCACTCTTTCTTCAAATCTTGGCCTGCCTGTTGCTGTTTCCACACTTGCTAGAAATAGATCCAACTCTGAAAACAGGTACGAATTGTTTTAACAGATGATTTTTTTTTACAGGTCCTTAAAGCCTGTGATATATTGATACTTCTGTGAAATTTCTCAGCCAAGCTTGAGCTTTTGCTTTATCTGAGGGAGATGACCATTTATGTAAAGTCAACATAGAAGATAAAACCTTCTCCTATTCCTTCACCTTATCAGTGGTGGGTGGGTAGGTTTGGGATTGAGCACTGGTGACCGGTGACCGTTTGACCTACCAGTGGTTTTTCTGTTCATGGTGTTTTGGCTTTGTATTAGTTCAGCCCCCTGGCAGCTGGTGATTTGAGCTGCATCCCCAAATGTGATGTGTATAGTTCACCCATTTTGTGTAATGTGTGACGTTTGCCTGTGCTTAAAAATCTAACTTCTGGGTTTTCCTGGTGGCTCAGTGATAAAGAATCTGCCTGCCAGTGCAGGAGACACAGGTTCAATCCCTGATCTAGGAAGATCTGACATGCCACGGAGCAGGTAAGCCCGTGTATCACAACTATCAAGCCTGTTCTCTAGAGCCTGAGAGCTGCAACTACTGAGCCCACACACTGCAACTGCTGAAGCCTGCGCGCCCTAGAGCCTGTGCTCCACAAGAGAAGCCACCTCAGTGAGAAGCCGGTGCACCACAACTAGAGAGTAGCTCCTGCTCGCTACAACTAGAGAAAAGTCCCTGTAGCTGCAAAGACCCAGTACAACTAAATTACATATATTTTTTTTTAAGGCTTTTGCATGCTACAGAGAAATCTTTAATTAAAAAAAGGAACTCTAACCTCTTTCCCATCCTCTTCCCAACCTAAACATTTTGTATGGAGCATCATCTTTACCTTTGGAATGGAGGGGTTGGATTAACTCTGAAAACTTTTAGCTTTACGATTTCCACGAGTTTCTTGTTGAAAATATATGTTCTGCTATTACACAGGTTTTCAGTGATTTACAGGTATGGTGATGGTTTTCAACACTGTGGGCCCTATCTATTTTTACCCCTGGCGATTGATTTTATAGTCACACAGTCCTATGTCATGTGAATTTTAAATATGTATAGTTTAATTATTAACAATTGCAACAAAATTTTTGTGTGTAGGTATTCTGATGTCCAGACGTCTTACTTGGTGGAAGGGAAGTTTTCAGTTCCATCGGAGACATCGCCCAGTAGCCAGAGTGAAGATGAGCCGAGAGAGAGGTTACGGCTTGTCTTCTCGGATGATGAGTGAGTTCTTACTTCATCTTGCTTTCACTGTGTTAAGAGCGAGTCTCACTCAGTCTGATGGAAGATGAACATTGATTGTGTCTCTAATCAATTCTAAGAATCTTTAGCCGTTTTCTTTATATGATATTAATAACATTTTTAGTCTTTCAAAATTTTTTTCTAAGAGTAATACATGCTCATTGGGAAAAAATCATAAAATACAGGCAGTTGTAAGGAAGACAGCAAAGACCTGTCAGCCTGCTAATTAAAAAATAGATGTTGATTATCTTTTTATTTTGGAGAAGGCAATGGCACCCCACTCCAGTACTCTTGCCTGGAAAATCCCATGGATGGAGGAGCCTGGTGGGCTGCAGTCCATGGGGTCGCTGAGGGTCGGACACAACTGAGCGACTTCACTTTCACTTTTCACTTCCATGCATTGGAGAAGGAAATGGCAACCCACTCCACTGTTCTTGCCTGGAGAATCCCGGGGACGGGGGAGCCTGGTGGGCTGCCGTCTGTGAGGTCGCACAGAGTTGGACACGACTGAAGTGACTTAGCAGCTTAGCATCTTTTTATTTAATCTGGACGATTTTCTATGCACATATACATGTACATGGGGCTTTCCTGGTGGCTCAGCGGCAAAGAATCCACGTGCAGTGCAGGAGCTGCAGGAGGCATGGGTTCGATACCTGGGTTGGGAAGATCCCTTGGAGGAGGGCGTGGCAGCCCACTCCAGTATTCTTGCCTGGAGAATCCCCATGGACAGAGGAAGGAGCCTGGTGGGTTATAGTCCATAGGGTCGCAGAGAGTTTGGCACGACTGAAATGACTTAGCACACATGCATAAATACTTTATAAAAATTGTTAACTCTGTATATTCATTCTAGATTTGCTTTGAATCAGAAGATTTCATTTTTATGGCCGACTACTATACACAACTACATTTTCTTTGTCCATTTATCTGTCGATGGGCACTTAGGTTGCTTCCATATCTTGGCTATTGTAAATAGTGCTGTAGTGAACATAGGGGTGCGTGTATCTTTTCCAGCTAGTGTTTTTATTTTCTTTGCATAAGTACCCAAGAGTGGAATTTCTGGATCATATAGTAATTCTGTTTTCAATATTTTTAAATCGATTAATTTAAATTGAAGGATAATTACTTTACAATATCATGATGGTTTCTGCCATACATCAACATGAATCAGCCACAGGTATACATGTGTTCCCCACCCATCCTAAACACCCTCCCACCTACCTCCCCTCCCTGGGTTGTCCAGGAGCACTGGCTTCGGGTGCCCGGCTTCACGCATTGAACTTGGACTGGTCATCTCTTCGTGCTGTTCTCTACAGTGGCTGTACCAGTTTACAGTCTCACAGCAGTGTAGGAGGGTTCCCTTTTCTCCACATTCTCTTCACTTGCTGTTTGTTGTCTTTTTTGAGGCTAGCCATTCTGACAGGTGTAAGGGCCATACCACTTTGTGGTTTTGAGTTGCATTTCCCTGGTGATGATCAGTGTTGAGCATCTTTCATGTACCTGTTGGCCATCTGTATGTCTTTGGGAAAGTGTCTGTTAAGGTCTTCTGCCCGTTTTTTAATCAGGTTGTTTGTTTTTTGATTCAGCTGTCTACTGCAGCTGTAATAAAAAGGTGGAGAAACTAGGACAGAGAGTTAGAACTTGGAATTGATGAAAAAACTATTTTATTTTCTTTCATCATGGCATGATATAAGCCTGACCCTGGGTATCCATTTGTCACATGATGAATTTGTTACAGTAGCAACTTTTTCCTGAAGTTCCATTCCTCCCCCTCCTTTTGCTGGTGAAATGGCTGTGGGGATCGGTGAGAGAACCAGGAACTTTTGTAGTAGTTTGGGTGAAAAATTGCCTTTAAGGAAGAAGCTTTTCAACTGTATATGAAACATCAGAGGCAGAAGGAAGACAGGGATAAGAACAGTGGCAGGGACAGAAGTATGACTTAAAAGCATTTGTAATTCACAGAAGTAGCTATTTGGCAAATATCCCAATATCCTTTAAGTCTGTCTTGTTTTTTAAAAAGCTGAGCGTTCCTCTAGATGTGATAGATTCACAGATCTGGGAAAGAAGGGAAAAAAAAGCACCTCACTCTATCACTTGAGAGGCAGAGTAACAGTGTATTTGGTTTTGGTAGATGTACATTGCTGGCCTAAAATGATGGTGTAGTCCCTCGGATGTGGCTGGGTCCAGAAATGTTTTTTTTCCACTGTGTCTACTTTTTGCGAAATAACTAATGGGTATTTTATAGATATACACAAGGTAACTAATATTTCATTATTATTCTGTTCCCTAATTTAAAAGTTCTGTTGCTAAGAAAAAGAACCAGACAGAAAGTCAATGTTTGTCAGATGCTGTCCTCAGAGAGTCTGCTTTTCCCAGTGATGGAGCAGGAGCAGAAGGGGAGCAGGCCAGAGCTGCAGAGCCCTTCCTGGGCCAGAGTCCTTCTGACAGAGCCTCCCCTCTGGGGCAAGAGCAAGGTATGCCACTGGGAGAAATTATTTCTTAATGTGTGTGTTTTAATTTCCTTTTTAAAAATATCTTTTTAAATTGAAATGTAGTTGATGTACAGTTATATAAGTTACAAGTGTACAATATAGTGATCCATGATTTTTAAAGCTTAAACTTCATTTATAATTACTATAAAATTTTGGCTATATTCCCCATGTTGTACAGTATGTTTTTGTAGCTTATTTTAGACCTACTAATTTGTTCCTCTTAATCCCCTGCTCCTATAATGCCCCTCCCCCTTCTCTCTCCTTACTGGTAGCCACTAGTTTATTCTCTATTTCTGTGAATCTGCTTCTTTTTTGTTATATTCACTGGTTTGTTGTATTTTTTTTTTTGATTCCACATATAAGTGATATCACACAGTTTTAATTTCCTTTCTTGTTTCTCTGGCTTTGGACCAGTATTTATCTTAAACTATGATACTATAAAAATGCTTTGATTTGGCATTTACTTATTAATGTTGTAATACTTTTGTAAGAGAAGATCTCTTAATCAGTCTCTTCATTGTCCTTTTTGGTTAAGCTGAAGTCTCCTTTCTTGTGGAAACCACATTGCTTATTAGGAAGTAAAGTGGTGTGGCTGTGGAAGATAGTTTGATGGTTCCTCAAAACGTGAAATGTAGCCTCACCACACAACCCAGCCAGTCTAGTCCTAGACATACACCCAAGAGAAGTGACAGTGTGTATCTACACAAAAACTCATATACCTGAGTGTCCATAACTTGACTAGTCACAGTAGCTAAAAAGTGGAGACAGTGTAAATGACCATCAGCTAATGTATGGATCAGCTAATGTATGGATAAATAAGATGTAGTGTGTCCGTTCAGAAAAGTATTATTCAGCCTTAAAACTGAGTGAAGTACTGGTGTGTGCTATAATAGGAAGACCCTTGAAAGCATCTGAGTGAAAGAGAACAGACTCAGAAGGCCATATGCTACAAGTCAATTTATCCGTTGGTACAGATAGGCAGATCCACTAGACAGAGAAGATTAGTGGTTGCCTGGGGGACAGGGAGAAGGAGGAGTGACTGTTAGTGGGCACAGCATTTCTTTCTGATGTGATGTAAACATTGTGCAGTTAGAGAGTGATAACGGTTATGCAACTTTGTAAATGTATTAAAAACCATTGAATTGTATATTTTAAAAGGGTTAAAGTTTTATATCAGTTTAAAAAAAAAACCTCCCCATGTATCTCTCTGTTTTTGATAGTATAAAGTTTTGTCACACTTGCTTCATCTTTTCTGTTTTTTATGACCTTTTCCTCTGATACTTAAGAAATCCAGACATCCTTTTATTCCTTTGTATACTAGTTTGCCTCTCTAAAAATATGAACATTTTCCTGGGTAACCACAGTGCTATTATTGATGCATATGGTACCCTGGTCCATATTTTACTGATTATCTTGGTTGACTTGCTTGAATTGGGGTCCGTGGAAGGGTCCATTGTGTTTGCTTCATTTGCTGTGGTGTCTTTAGGCCTGTCCTCCTGGAGCTGTCCTACTGTTTGCTCATTCATGGTGTCATTCTCCTTGATTATGTCTTTCCCACATCCTCTGTAAAGCAGAAGTTAACTTTAAAGACTTAATCAGATTCCTATTCAGGTGTTTTTGGTATGTGTATAATTTTTTAAGCTTTTCTACGATTTTTAATTTAACTGTTTTTTTAATTTAACTGCCAGTGATCGGCTTCTATACTATCATTTAAAAGTGCTCTATTCTATTTAAAGCGAAAAATAGTTTAGTTTGTTAATTTGCTATTAATATCTTTGAGAGTTGTTAGGTATTTAGTTGATAAAATACCTTGGTATGTCAGTTTTTGTTTTTGTTTTCTTAACAGACTCACCTGTTGATTTTTGTTCACAATCCTGGATGAGTAAAGAGAATAAGGTAATCTTTTATGCTAAATCACTTCAGTCGTGTCCGACTCTGTGCGACCCCATAGACGGCAGCCCACCAGGCTGCCCCATCCCTGGGATTCTCCAGGCAAGAACACTGGAGTGGGTTGCCATTTCCTTCTCCAATGCATGGAAGTGAAAAGTGAAAGTGAAGTCGCTCAGTCGTGTCCGACCCTCAGTGACCCCATGGACTGCAGCCTTCCAGGCTCCTCCGTCCATGGGATTTTCCAGGCAAGAGTACTGGAGTGGACTGCCATTGCCTTCTTGTTACCAATTTCTATTGTTAGGAGAGTGAAAGTTCCTGTTTCACAAGTATGAATGCTGAGTACCGTTAATATTAGGTAGAAGTCTTCTACTTGTGAACTGCTGTAAGTAACCAGGAAGTGGGGAATAGGGCTGGCCTGGGACTCCCTGAGTCTCCAGGGCTGTCTGCACCGCTGCTCTGCCTGGCTCCATGCCGGATCCTCTGGAGTACTGGCTCTATGGGGTGAGGGTTCTGCATTCTGAGTCCCCAGCACAGAGCTGGCACTCTATCATCTGTTGAATGGTGGGGAGGATGAATTTGTTTGTAGGCAACCTGAGTGTACACTTTTAACATTCATGACCAAAAAGAAGAGTGTCATCTTTCTTTAAGTGTAGAGTTAAAAAACTAACAAAAAATCACAATTTTAATGAGCTCACTTGGATCCACCCTCCCCTCTGTGAATCACTGTACCAGGTGGTGGATTGGGGTAAAACTTCATTCTGTGAGCCTCTGGACCTTACATCTGCTTCTTTGTGTGCATGCCTCTGCGCATCAGTGTGTGTATGTATACAGGTACAGAGGTGTGACTGAACCACACCGCATGCCCCCCTGATCTCAAAAGAGACCGACTCCTTGGAGGACAGATGCTGAGCAGATAAACAGTTTGTGTCCAGCAGTCTCATGTTTATATGTAAACAAAGTACTTGAAAATCTTACAAAAAGGAAAAGCAATTTTTATTTTACTTTTGAAAGAATTTTTTTTAACATTATTTTTGTAAAATGATTGAATTTTATTTCTCACTTTGTTTTATTTCTTACAGATTGGTGTTCCTGATGCAGGAAAACATTTTGAAGAGAGGAATCCAAATAGTGACTTAAGCCTTACTAGTTTCCTAGAAAACGAGAAACTGATATCACTTGCCAGCTTGGAAGATTCTTCTGGTAGCGTCACGAAACTTGGCTCGTCTTTTCCTCATCCTGAGCGTTGCTCCATTTGTTTCTGCTGCCTCGTTGCCGTAGTGATTGTACAGCTTTCTGTTTCTCTGCTTTCTTTACCGCTTATCCACCAGCACTCAAATGGCCACTTCCGTTAAGCAATGGGAGTTAAAATTTTTTTTCTTTATAGCACTCCTGATAGGCTTACTCTCATCTCTCTGTTGAGTATCATTACCATATAAACAGTTAAAGCACCATGCTAAGACATTGGGGTTCAATGAAATATTTTGCCCCTGCGCTCTGAAAGTCCTACCAAGTGGGCAAAGAGATGCATGGCTCCCCTCTGTGTGAAGTGTGTTTCAATGATACAAACTGTGTGGGGGTCATAGGAGGGTGACAAGTTAATTCTGACTGAGGAATGTGTCTGTGAGGCTTCAGTGAAAGAAGAGGTCATTTTTCCTCTTTGAGAAAGGAGACCTCTGATAGGCCTTAAAACAGACACTTGAATAAATGTACATTTAAGAAGAAGGAACGGCTTTAGCAGAGACCCTAAGGTGGGGGCATAGAGACAACATTTGAAGAGTAGCCAGTGCTTTTGTGTGGCAGGTTTATAGCACCTATGGGAAGATGAACTTGGGAATAAACCCAGAAAGTAGGCAGAGACCAAATTATCCATGGCTTTGGAGGCCAGGCTGGTGAGCTAAGTGGGATAAATTGAAACTGTAAAATCAAAATGGGTTTTGCTACTAAAATTTTAAAAATATTTTTAGATTATGAAGTTGTGGATGAGGAATTGTTGACCTGAATTTATATAGGTTCTTATTTTAGTATGCTAGATTCTCAGAGGCAGTAGGAAAATTACCTTCTTGAAAAGGCTCACAATACTGTTACAGGTGGTTGACAGTTCTAGTTTTATCCTGCCCTTGCCAGGCTGTGTGTAGAACATTGAGAAGCATTGCCATTGTTGTTTTGTTTGTCTGTCTGTAACTTTCTGCGTTTAGTGGAAGATAAATTTTTATCATATTGGTACTCAGCTTTGTTACATCTTTTTTTTGTTGTTCATTTTTAAGATCAGATACTGCTTGAGGTTTCCTATTAGCATTAACCATTAATTCACTGGGATTTAGTTTTATTTCTCCTGTGGCAGGCTCATCTGTCCTTTGTTGATAGTTGCTCGTTTGCCACACTGCTTTCTGAATAAACGGTGCTTTTCCCATGGCCACACTTGCCCTATCCTAACTTCCAGTGTTTGGTGGTGGCTGCTTCTGTGTTGTCTTCTCAGTGAAGGTTAAGTATTAGTTTGGTTAAATATTAGAATGCTTTTAGTGATTTATAGATGAAAACTATGGGTTTTTTCATGTCAAATGTTTAGACAGAATCACATGGACTGTTGATGCAAATGATTTATTAACCTTATTGATTACTTTTCCTCCATTTTACTGATAGATGATGATATTGATGATGAAGAGTTTTATGATGATCATTTGGAGGCTTATTTTGAGCAACTGGCGATTCCAGGAATGATGTATGAAGACCTAGAAGGACAGGAACCTCCAGAAAATTATTTTAAGTTACCTACAAGTGATCCTAGTCAGGTATTTTCCAATCTTTATGGTTTTTTAGAAATTTGACGTTATAAAATTATTACTGGACTCATTAGAAAATTATAAACATAAATGATAAACATAAAACTTCTGTTGGTTTTCCTTGGGCTTTATTTTCCCAGATACAAACTGCTGAGAAATACCCTTTCTGTTCTTTCCTGCTGCTTCTTACCTTTCCCTCACCTGCAGAAAAATTAAGAGTGATGCATTGAATATCTGTATACTGTCCAGGTCAACCAGTTGTGAACATTTTTGCCATTTTTGTGTTTTCTTTGTCCTTCCAAAAAGTAGTTTTTTTACTGAGTCATTTGAAAGAAAGTTGCAGATATTTTACCCTAACACTTCAATGTTTACTTCCTGTGAATGAGGACATTTTCCTACATAATCACAATTTTTATTTGCTAGTGTAACTTTTGATGTTGTGATTTAAATGAATACACAGTCCATGTTCACATTTATCCACTGTCTACAGATGTCCTTTTATTTCTTTGGTTTTGGATCCAGGCTTTGATCGGGGGTCACACTTGTATTTGGTTGCCATGACATGAATGTCTTTCATGTCATTAAACTTTTTGTAGAGTTTAGGCCTATTGTTTTGTAAAATGATCCATATGCTAGATACATGTGACTGCTTTCCCATCCTGATTAAACATACCCGGTGTGAACAGTTGAAACATAGAGGGCAGTGCTGTGCGCTCAGATTACATCCTCCGAAAGGCCTGTCATTCCACTTGTCTCCTGTTGGTGGTGCTCTTTGACCATCTTGATGAATGTGTTAGATTCCTGCTCCTTCTCCTTTGTTATCAGGAGGCTGTCTGTGGGATTTCATGTGCTTTCTTTGCCTCCTCCTGAAACCCTGTCTCCTGAGAGACCTTTGGATTGCTTTTATTTTTTTCCTGTCTCACATTTCCTTACTCTCAAGTTTTGCTGGGTTTACAGTGTCCAGGTATAGACAGAGACCTCTGTTTTTGTGTTTAGGTGTACAAGCTGTCAGAGCAGCTGTAATGACCCCCTGCCTTTGTTTTTTTTTTAACTTGTGACTTTCAGTTGCATTGAGGGGCTGCTCTGCTCTGTTAGAAGTTCTGACCTGGAATGGGTTGCCAACCAGTGGCTTTGCTCCAGGTTTCCTCCCTGTGCCGTCCTGTCTTCCTCTGCATGCTACCGTCAGTCACAGTCCCATAGGTGGTAGCTTTGCCCTGTTAGCCTGAAGAGCATTCTTTCTTCAGCATTGTTTTCAGGTGCTTTGTGGAGGAGAGAGCTGGTTTCCTGCTTTCTGGTTCTTTTTCATCTTTGCTAGTACTCTATATGAAAAATAGTTTTAAATGTCAGTTCTTTGTCTCCTTTGTCTTTTTTTTTCCCTCATTGGAATATTCATATTTTAACTTGTTTTTATAAACTTCCTATGTTGAGATACTTTGATCATTGTGCACTTTTTTTTTTTTTTTTTACTTGAACAACAGATGCATATCTCCTTACAGTTCTGGAGGTAGGGAGTCTGGATCCAGGTGTGAGCAGGGTGGGCCCCTGTGGCTTCTCTTCTTGGAGACGGCAACTTCTCCTGTGACCTCACTGGGTCTCCCTTTGCTGGTCCTTGAGTATTTCACGCTTTTGGTAGTTTTTCAGGTGTTTATGATAGTTTCCTAGGGCTACCAGAACAGATTACCAAAGTTTTGTAACTTCAAACAACAGAAGTTTACTTTCTCACAGTTCTAAAATGTTGACAGGGCCAAGTGCCCGCCAGAGTCTCCTTCCTGCCTCTCGCAGCCTCTGGGGGCCTGGTGTCCTTAGTTCATGGCCACATCGCTCCACTGTCTGCTCCATCTTCACATGGCCTGTCCCTGTCTTTCTGATTCCTCTGAGGTCTCCTCCTCTCTCTTGTAAGGACACTGCTTGTGGGGTTTAAGGCCCACTCCAAATTCAGGATGTTCTTGTCTCAAGATCTTCAGCTTAGTTGTATGTGCAAAGACCCTGTTTCTGAATAAGGCCACAGTTTGCAGGTACCACCTGGGGATAAGACGCGGACACATCTTTTCAAAGAGATAGAGTTTAACCCACAAAAGTGTTCCACTAAGAAGTTATTATTCACTGAAGAATATAAAACTGTCCATCTGTATTTTCTCCTAGTGCTTTTACATCTAAATCTTTAAGTCATTTGGAGTTTATTTTGAGATAAAGTGGAGATTGTTTATTTTTTGTATAAAAAACTGTTGGAAAATCACCAATAAGTGATTTCACCAGAATTTAAATTACTTATTTCAAAGTCAGTATCTTATCTTTTATATAGAACTATCTCTGTGTAGTATCCTGACTCTAAAAGCCTTATCTGTGAAGCTGTTTTTATTGTTATACATCTCATAGCAGAGAAGCTTATTAAAGGCATTGCTGGCACTTGATAGTTAGCAGTGGCTGAATATCTGAGAAGAGTGTTGTGGGCGCACACAGTTCCTTTCAGCAGCTGTTATTCTAGGAAAGAGTGTGGAGTGCCATTTGGGAAGGATTGTTGGAGAGTGTTTTCGAGGCCATGGCTTAATCTGCTGTGTCTAATGCAGTTGTTCTTAGACTCCTAATGGTCATTTGTAGTATTTGCTGTTTTACTCCTATTAAATGTGATTCATTTGTGTTTTCAAAGTCTGTTAATCATATTAATTCTTTGAGTCTAGCCACACTGATGGCCTTCCTATCCTTTTAGATAGGGTAGGAAGGTAGTTACAAGAGTTACACTTCTAAAATCCTGAACTATAGTGAGCACCTTGGCCGTACTTTTGGTATCAAAATCTGTTGGTGTATATTTGCCATTGGTTTTGGTAAATTCTTTACAATTGATTCACATACAGTCTAGAAGAATACTGTGTAGTCCAATCCTTTCTAGAATAAATATTTTATGTCATCTGCATAACTTTTGTTTTTGAAAGAAGTTACGAAAAACAAAACTTATTTCTGGTCTATTATTTACTTTTTAAAGGAAAGCAGAAGAGCAGAAGTTCTGGTGAAGACTCTTAGGACTCCTAGTGCCAAACTTAACCCCATTGACTTTCATGACACAAATGCCAATAAAGATGATTTTGATTTGATGGATTCTCTAAAGATGGAGGAAGGGTCTCCTCATCAAAATAAGCATTTGGCGTCAGACTCAGAAACTATTTTGCCTGTGGATAGATTTTTAGACACTGAGATGCCTCAAGTGTCCATTCAAACAAATGTGGATGTAGCATCTTTGAAGCCTGTTAGTGACAATGCATTTAATTCCACTGATGCTCCGTGGTCACCCACCAGTGAAAGGCAAACCTGCGAAGGTTATGAGTTGGTTGGAAAGACCAAGGACCGTGAGTGGGCCTTTGTTTCTTTTTTCTTTTTAAATAAAAATAAGAAATATATAAAATACTTATACGCACTGTATTTCCAAGTAAAACTTGTGTTATCTTTCGTATTACAGTATATACATGTTCTGTGGATTTAAATATGGTGTACTTATTCACAGATCTGGTGGAAAAGTGCCTTTGTCAGTGTTCCTTGTCTTCTCCTTCCTCCCTCATCCTCTGTGATGGAGTTTACTGGAACTAAGGCTGGGTGATTTCACCGTCAGAGAGAGGCTTTCCTTTTGGGGAAATGGGTTTCCTAATTTGGGGCAGATTTCAATACCATTGATAACTAAGATAAGTCAGCTAAATGAAATCATTTAAAAATATCATTTTGTTTGTTGTGTGTCATTGGATGTGTTTGGAATTCTCTTTTCTAGAAGCGAACCCACCACAGAGTGTGGTCTATCAGGATGAGGAGGGCAGATGGGTCACTGATCTCGCCTATTATACACCTTTTGATAAAGAACAAGATTTCAATGTGTCACTCAGTAATGAACTGAGCGAAGACTTCCGATCTGGCTGTAAGTGTTCTGATAGCCTCTGCTTTTAATCGTTTTCATTGTTTCTGATGGTCTTCTGAGGTTAGTCTGTCATCCTGGTCGGCCACATCAAATCCCTTTTGGAGGATGTGCTTAGCTCCTCACTTGTTTCTCCAGGAACAGAGGCTCACGTCCATCATTGCTCATCACTGGGACTGAGCCAAGCTGTCCCTAATCTAGGACAAGTCACTTTAGCATCTGCGCGTTGCAGTTAGTACACCTTAGGCTTTACTTTCTCACTTTATAAATCGTCTTGAACAAAAGAACTACTCTAATAAATGAGAAGTTACAAAAGCAAATCCATTTTAGAATAAAAGTTCATAATGTAGAAATGAGAGAAAAGTGACGAGAAAGATAAATGAGATCTCGGGATGAGAGCATTAGAAACCTCAGTCAGGTTTGTTAATTCTAATGCCTTAAGCAGGGTCATTTGCTGTCCAGTCTGTCTGTCCCCTTCCCCATCGTGTTACACCTGGCCCTCTGCTCACTCACCTAGCCTTGTGGCCTTGGCCTAGAGATGGAGGCTGTGTGCCCGTTGGTTTCCTAAGGTAAACAGTTGCTCAGTTGAAATGTTGAGGAACAGACACTGGGTGATCACTTGTCCCTGTTTGCCCAGGCTGTGGGGTTTGCTTGGATGTAGGATTTTGCCTTTCAAAAACTGGGACAATCCTGGGTGTTAGGACGAATAGGTAGTTCGCACCATTTTGAATTTATAGAGGGGCTTGTCAGTCTGATGGTTCCAGATGAAATTCCATGCATATCATGGGCAGCTGCTATAACTCTCGTGTGCCAGATTTGCAAGGCTGAAATTAATGTGAATCTTATAAAAAGCTTACATTGTAAAGCCCTGTTAGTAAGTTAGAGCAAGTTAGTACCTGATGAAATCAGTTGCAGTAGGGAGTTCATTACGAAAAGTTCCAGAACCATGTACTCTTGGGTGCTTAATGCAGATGTGCCATCAGTTCATTGATGGAAGCTTTCACATATTTTTTTCAGTTTTATTTCTTTACTATTTCATTTTCCTAATTAGCTAAGTTTTATTTATATGCTAGTATTTAATTGGGCATTAGTATAATATAATTATGTAAACTTCTTTTTTAAGCTGATGCATTGGATTTGATTGCACAAGATGAAGAAGAATTTAATAAAGAGCATCAGTTTATGCAGGTTTGTATTTTATTGACATTAACAACAGTTCAGAATTTTTCTTCTTTTTAAATGTAGGTAAAATGTTCATTTCTTTCTGAGAATACATAGTGAGAATACATAGATACATAGTATAGAATTACATCCTGATATTCCTTATATTTAGATAGTTTCTGCCTTTTCTTTCATATACTTATTTATTAATTGAAAAATAAATGGCCTACTGAAATAATGGTTATTAATTCACTTAAAACTGCCTTAATAGGCTTCAGATATTTCCATAGTTTTTAATCATGTTTTAAACTGAGGTAGTGCTATTTGTTTTTATTTGAAGATACATTCCTTTCTAAAGATTTGTATCAATGACAATCAGTATTTGATTAAGCAGTATATTAAAGCAATGTATATTGTAACTCAACTATTAAAAATTTCTTCTGGACTTCATTAACATTTCTTAGCTGCTTAAGCTTGAATTTGTCCAAACTTTTTAAAAATTTAAGTACTTAAATTTCCTTAGTTAAATTAGTATTTTATGTGTTAGAAAAACAGAAGGCTTGCTGTAGAAATGAAATGATAACTTTCTTCCTAGGAAGAAAATATAGATGCCCAGAACATGTCTGTTGCCCTTGGAGATACATCATGGGGAACTTCGGTCAACTATGGTCTGCTGAGGAGATCACTGAGTGCATCAGATGTGGACAGAGATGATGCCAGTTACTTACGTCTGTCTTTAGGGGAGTTCTTTGCTCAAAGGTCTGAAGCTCTTGGTTGCCTTGGTGGTGGTTACAATGTGAAAAGAGTGAGTACCATGTATATTGGGAGTGGTAAATGCACCAGCCCTTATGTACTGAATGCAGTGACAGTGTAGCCAGATCATAGTGTCTTTAAAGCAGAGACAGAATAGGGGCGTGGTGGGATGGTGGGAAAAGGTTTCGATTTTTAGTGGTCATACCCTTGCTTCAGTCCTAGCTCTGTCTTTTAACTAGTTCTGCATCATGGAACAATGCATGTAACTGTGTGCCTTAATTTTCCGATTTCTGGGATGGAACACTGCCTTACAGGGTTTGGGGGTTACTGTGCTGCTGCACTACGGTGTTTAGCACAGCTTCACATGCATCAAGTACTTGATGTTTGTTTCTCTTATGTCTTTGGTTGTGGGAAGAATTCAGAGATACATTAATTTTTAAACCTCTGGTCTAAAAACATGTTTTGAAATATAGTAGTGTTTTGGTTTAGTAAGATGTACGTGTAAAAAGTTTTAAATGCCAGTGGAAGTAGTAAGTTGTATGAGGCAGGAGGGGAAGCTATGTTGTCTCTAGGGTCAGGGCGGTGTCTGAGGAGGGGCGCTGTGCTGGCGCCTGACAGGTGGGGAGTAGGTGGCGTGTTCACAGTAAAGGCCTGGAGGTGCCAAGTGGAGCTTGAGTGGCACATTCGAAGAGCAGAGAGCAGGCAGACAGCCCCTGTGAGTGGGGCAGCAGGCGGATGGCTGGTGGAAGTAGACAAGGGCCAGGTCATGAGGGGCCCTCACAGAGCTTGAGGGCATCTCACGGGGACAGGGAGGCAGGGCATAGTTTTCAGGCCGAGATGTGAGAGGAACTGGAGGCAGGAGTCTCCTAAGCCCCAGAGGAGGATCAGTGGGCAGAGACTGAGCCACATAGGAGGTGCTGCGAAGGCCGGGGAATAGGATGGCAGTAGGAAACAGAAGAGTCTAGGGCGCAGGAGTGCCTCTGGAGAATTCCGTGCTGGGACTTGGTGCTGTCATAGTGAGTGTATGCTAAACCTGAGCTTCATTGAGGGTGTAATTTGAAACAGCTAGCGAGTTAGAACACTGCCAATTTACAGAAAAATTTGAACTGAGGGTCCTATCTATGCAGTGAATTAAGAAATGAGAGTAAATACTTAGGCAGATATTTCTTCCTGGATCACTTGGTTTTGACATTATGAGAGAAGTTGAAGAGTAACTGAATTCCTTTCTGAACAGCTGGACAAAATACCAGGTACTAGAAAGATGTATCTATTACTTTGTGTTAGTTATGAAGTGTTGCTTGGTTCAGGTTGCTGGATCAAAGGAAGATATCCCCAAGTGAAGATGAGTTGAAAATTGAGTGCCTTTAGTGAATTTGCATTTCAGGTCTGCTCTGTGAGAGCTCTGGAAAGAAGCTGGATGGGGAATTCCCTGCCCCTGAGCAAGGTCCTTGAACGCAGACCTTCTGAATGCTCATCCAAGGCAGTAGGATCATGCCTAATCTTAATACAGGTTTTCAGGGACCTATTTATTGTGTAAAATAAAATATGCTTCTAAGTACTATAAGTTCCAGGAAGGCAGAAAATTTTATCTTTTTTTTACTGATATGTCACTGATGATTACCAACAGTGCCTAACAGATAGTAGGTGCTCAATAATAATTGCTGAAGGAACAGTGTTGTTTCTGGGTTGTTTTCATTTGGATATTTTAGTAAGGGCAAATTATTTGGCAGTATTCATTCTGATGATTACAGATAGCTAGCAGTAAGGAAATAAAAGGTCCTGTCTGGACTTGCATTGTTCATTTCTAGCAACTTACATTTAAATGGAAAATCAGAATTACTTTGTTGAAATCCGTTTAACTAGGTTACAAGTATTAGGATAAAATAGTCCAGAATTTCTCAGAGGAGTTGAACATAAAGAAAATAATTGACATGTTTATTTTGTAGCCATCGTTTGGTTATTTTATTAGATCACCAGAGAAAAGAGAACCTGTTGCCCTAATAAGAAAATCAGACCTATCAAGAAGTAATTTGGGAAAAGAAGTGGCTGATCTTAACCATGGTTTTTTTTCAGGTAATGGATTAAATGAAATTTTTAGTAAACTTTTTATTTAACCTGTAAATTAGTGGTTGTGTGATCATGTTCTTCTGAGGAAGAAAGTATTTGAATTTTTTGAATATTAGTTACCGATTTGATTTTTATACAACTTCACATTGCCTTTTCAGTTTAAACCTGAAACAAGTCAGCCAAAATTCACCTAAATGCTTCTGTTAAAAACCAAAGTGAATGGAATATAATTTGTTCAGGTGATCGATCGGCTTAACTTTGGCATGTTAAACTACTGAGTTAATGAATTATAACTTACTGTGTGTATTATTTAGGTAGACTTTTAAAGAAGAGTTTTCACATTTGGGCCTTGGGTAGTATAAATATGATAAATATCTCTGAGTACTAAAAGGCAGACTTCCATGATTAATATACAGTTATCATACAGCTGCTTTTTGCTAATATAATGCCTAATGTATTATATTATGAAATGGTATAAAATGTGCTTTAGTCCTTAAAGAGCTTATATTCCAGAGGCTGGGGAGTGGGGTGGTGGGATAAAGAGGCTGTACATAGTACTGACTTTCTGTTATTATAAAGAGTTCCTCATTTTTAAATTCAACTTGCATATTCATGAAATGTTTCAAAGTGAAAAGTATTAAATGAAGTTGTCAATATTTTGCAAGGAAGAGATTAAAATCCACAGTCTTCTTCAAACTTTAGACTTTGAAGAATCCAGCTAAATGAACAAATGATATGGTTCTCTGTCCTAGTGACTGTAGGACAAAGGAAATTTAAACAGTTTTTATGAGGCTGACTGATGTTTGGTATATAAAGATTTCTTCCTTGTTAATTATATTTAGTCGTCATTATCCATGGATTGGGCTTCCCTTGTGGCTTAGCTGGTAAAGAATCCACCTGCAGTGTGGGAAACCTGGGTTCGATCACTGGGTTGGGAAGATCCCCTGGAGAAGGGAAAGGCTACCCACTCCAGTATTCTGGTCTGGAGAATTCCATGGACTGTATAGTCCATGGGGTCGCAAAGAGTCGGACATGACTGGGCAACTTTCACCTCATACTTCATCGCATGGATTGTCTCTGTGACATAGTTTATGGATGTAAATTGAGTATTATGTATTTTCTACAGGAGATTTAAAGGCACAGCTAAGTGAAGGATCAGTTACACTTCAGGCTGAAGAACTGGAGAATATTTCACAAGTGGATGAAAATGATGTGACATTAACTGCCAATAAAGGAAAAGCAGAGGTATTTTAAGCCTTTCATAAGGGAGCGCTAAAACCCATGTTGTCATAATTCTTTACAAGATCAAGATAAGGTCACATATAAAAATGCATAACTTTTTTTTTTTTTACGAAATTTTATTACAAGTATCATTTAAAAATTATCAGTGTATAGTAAATGTACAAAAGAGTTTATAATAAACATAAACTTAGTGAGTTATCAAAACTTATACACCCATGTACACCCAAGGTCAAGAAAGAGAACGTTGTCAGCAGCCCAGGAGCCATGTTTTTGTCCCTTCTGAAGACTGCTTTCTCCTGTTTGACCTCTAACACTGTCACCTGTTCATCTCTTTTTGAACTTTATATGTAAGAAATCATGTAGTAGCATATATTTTTTCTTTTTTTTTCACTTATGTTTGTAAGATTCAACTATGATCAGTATGGTAGATAATTTTCATTGCTGTATAGTATTCTACCATGCATATCCTGCCATTGGTATATCTACTGTTGATGGATGTTTGAAATCTTTCTTATATCAGTATGACACTGTTAAATAGTGTAGTTTTATAGTAAAAGTATGTTGGCTATTTTGTTGTTGTTTTGTTCAAGTCACTAAGTCATGCCCAACTCTTTGTGACCCCATGGACTGCAGCACGTAAGGCTTCCCTGTCTACTGTCTCCCAGAGTTTGCTCAAATTCATGTCCATGTTGGGGTTTTTTGGTTTTCCCTATCTCTTCCTTAACATTAAAAGTATCATAAAACATTCAGTTTACTTTATTCCAGTCTTATAATTGCCTGTTGTTTATATTTATTTCTCTTTGTAAACCCCATAAGAGATTATGATGTTGTTGATGGTGATTACTATTATTACATACAACCAATGTGTATCTCTCACGTTCCATTTAAGATTAATTTTCTTTTGCTTGAAAAATACCCTTACAATTTTGTTTTGTGAGGGACTACTGGTAATGAATCCTCTGTTTTGTCAGTCTGAAGATATGTTTACTTTACCTTTATTCTTGAAACGTATAGTTGTTTGGTGTATGTTTGTTAACAAGTATGTTAGACTTTTCAGTATCTTTTTCTTTTATATTCTTTCTGTTCTGTTTTCTGTTACTTTCTCTTGCATTCTGAATTATTTTTTTTAAGACTTCTCTTCCAAGTCTGATTCTTTTTTCAGTTGTGTCCAAGTTGTGAAACCTGTCCTTAGGGTTCTTGATTTGTTATTGTGTTTTTTAATTATAGAATTTACATTTAGTTCTTTCTTGATAATTTCTCGTCTTCTGTTGAGTTCTCAGTGTCATTGTTGTTTTTCTTAAATATGTATGTATGTATCTAGTTATGGCACATGGGATCGTTTTAGTTGTAGCACACAGGATCTAGTTCTCCAAGCAGGGATCAAGCATAGGCCCCCTGCACTGGGGATGTAGCCACTGGACCACAGGGAAGTCCCTTAATGTTACTTTTTACTTCCTTAAGTATGTTTTAGGTTTTGTTAAATTTGATGTTTTAGATGTGTTTTAGACTCTGAGAGTCCATTGTCTGCATGCTCTGCAGTTCTCTTTTTCTGGAATATGGGACACATTACCTTGGAGCATTGTGGAGGAGTACATTTTTACAGGAAAAGTTGGCGAAATATTTGAGTCCATGGGAGATGCCTTCCAGACAGGATTTTTACTTGCTTCTGAGTGAGGAACCCCAGCAGTCTTAGGTTGCTTTAATTCAGTTCCCGGGATCGAGCTGTTCAGAGCTAAGCCGCCTTTACTCCTCAAGTGTAGCCCTCTGTGGTCTTGTCCTAAAGTGTGGATGTTCACTGTGATCACCACCTCTCCCTTATTGGCAGACTCTGAATCTGATTTTTGTACTCTTACTCCCTTAAGAGCCGCTCTTCTGAGCTTCTTTTAAAAAAATTATTTTCTTAGCTTCTTAAGCTTCCTGACACCTTAGCAGTAGCCCCCTCTTGAAGCAGCAGAGACCCTGAGGAATAGCATCCCCAGGACTGGGCTCACCCCTCTGGGATTCTCTTTTCTCTTGGATTTTGGCCCCATAGTTTTTCATTCCATTTTTTTTAGCTGTCTAGTACCTTCTCAGAGTTGTTTTTGAACATGCTGTGTTGTTCTGATTGCTCTCAGCCAGAGTTGGTTTGCATTGCTTAGTCCACTATTCCTGGAGGCTGAAGTCTTAATTTGTATTTAAAAAATATTAAATACGTTTATGTTGCTTTGTTGTTGGTTCCATTTCATTGTTTTACCCAGTGCTTCTGTTTCTGTCTTACTTACAAATAATTCTAACAGTTGACTAAAATTACCAAGAATATACTTGGAATCACTGTGACTCGATGGCTTCTCGGTTTCAGTAGTTTAATTTTTTGGTTTACAGTTACTCTCTGATTCAGTTTTAGCGTTTAACTCCTGAAGATGTTTTTTGAACAGCTGATGATCGGACCTTGTAAGTGAACTAGTACTCTGCAGTTAAAGTTGATAGCAGCTGTTTTTTTTCATTAGGAGATTCAACTGGTATACTATTAATTTCTTGCTGCTGTTAGATCTTATGTAGCACTTACAAATAAAGATTAAACTGATATGTATATGTACATGGAACTGATGTGAACTTTCTGATCTCTAGGACACTTTCCTTGTCAGCAGCAAACCTCAGAGACATACAGACGAGCTGCCCAGTGAGAGTGACTCTGTGCTGAGGATAAGCACCATTGCTTCTGCCATTGCGGAAGCATCAGTGAGCGCTGACCCTCTCCAGCTTGCCACCATGATCAAAGCACTTTCAAATAAAACCCGAGAGAAGACTTGTCAGGAGGATGGTAAACAAAGACACCATTCTGCTGTGTCTCATTTCTTACCTAATGATCTGGAAAAAAGTAATGGATCCAGCACATTTGATATGGAGAGATACCTTAAGAAAACAGAAATTAGTCAGTATGAAGGTGGGCTGGACAACTTTTCAAGAGCTGGTGTGTCTGGTATTTGGGATTTATCTTTGTCCAAAGAACGGACTACACACGACATCCATGTGTTGGACCTGGGTGCTACTAGCATAAGCATAAGGGAGCCAGAGATAGGCACTGCAGCCGGTTGTTATGGTGAAAGTGGAGACAGCGTGGATGAGGCATCGTTGAGAACAATTAGCTCTTCAAATTCAGTTCTTACAAATGTGGGTGAGAGGGCGGGTACAGCGGTTGATGTGAAGACACACTCCATTGACCATAAATCCCCAGATTCTGGTGATGGCGAAAAAGCTGCCTCCACACCCATTCCAGCCTCTGATAGTTGCTCCGTCGTTGGGAACCCCAGAGTAGCATCTCTCTGGCTGTCAGAAGAGTGTAAAGGCCTACAGGAGAGTAGAGACTACCAGAGGCAAAATGAGTGCATTAGTGAGACAAGTAACAGTGAAAAGCACGTGGCTTTTGAAAACCATTCCATAAGCTCAACTAAAAGTGTTGGTAAGTGTCAGAGTAATTGGTCACACTCAAAAAATTGCATGGAGTGTTTTGTTTTTTTCTGTGTCCTTATTGGAAAATACATCTTTCTGATAGATTTGAAAAGTCCCTCTCCTGAGCGAGGTGGACACGGCTCGGAGAATGGCGAGGACAGCTTCCGACCTTCCACTTCTCCACTGAGTCATTCTTCTCCTAGTGAAATTTCAGGAACTAGTTTATCAGGGTAGGTGCTTACTTTTTTTTTTTTTTTTTTTAGTAATAAAAATACATGCTCAGTATAGGAAAACTGGAATAAGATGTAAAGAAAAGTAGTCACTATAGGTTCATCTCTCAAAGCTAACAATTATATTTTGTGAGTTTCTTTCAAGCCATATTTCTTTGCAAATTTTTATACTCTGCTGTTTTCACTACAATAATTCCTTGTATTTAAAAGAAAATTAATGTTATATACTGCATAATGGATCTGTCATGGTTTATTTGGTGCTTTTGGTAGATATTGGAGATACTGGATTTATTTATTTATTTATTTATTTGCCATTTTAATGATACTGGGATGAACAACTTTGCTCATAAAATTTTTCTTTGTGTTGTAACTGATTTCCTCAGAAGTAAAATTACCAAGTCAGGAATAAGAGTATTTTCAGGCTTTCCAGATTGGCAACCTGTTTTCTAAAAGAGTCTTACTGACTTGCTCTTATATCTGTGTGTGATGAAGGTATGCAATTCACTGTTTTCTTATTAGCATTTTAAATAACTTAATTTTGGATTTTTTTTTATCTTAACAGTTTTAGTTTGTGCTCTTAATACTAATGAGATTGGTAGGTGCTTTTTCAAAGGTTAGGATAATAATGCTAATATTTTACATGTTTGAATACAGTCTATAGATTAGCTTAATCTTCAAGTTACAGAAACTTTAATTTTTCAAAAATGATGTAAGTCAACATTGCTTCCAAAGTTTACACATATATAGTTACGTGTGTGTGTCTATGGAACTTTGAACAGTTTAAATATAGTGCTTTATCAGATGTGTCTATGTGTATTGGACTATTAGTCTTTCTTGTCTCCCATTTCTTGGATCCCTGGATGTATTAAAGAGAGTGAATGGCCCTTTGTGACATGAATTGTACTGTTTCTAGTCTTTAGAAAGTTTTTCCTCTCTTGTACTTTTTGCTCTTGTGAATTCTTAGCTCCAGCTTACTCACACTGGTTCCCAAGATATGTAAAGTCCAGGAACAGCTGGGGCAGCACTTAGTACGTAACTTGGATATCAAATGTAATTTCAGTTTGTTTGAAAATATCAAATATTCATGATAATTTCACTGGTTAGGTAAAATTTCCAGCTTACTAAAATCTTTCCTTAACGAAACATATAAAAGATCTTTTATAAAGCCATCAAAGAAAGAATCCTTACATTTAATAAAGTAAGCTTTCTATATGGCAGCAGTTTTTGCCTCACACTTGACATGATTTTTTGGTAAGCTTTATGCTAAAGATGCTTTTGAGTCTAATAAGATCTTTTGAGTCTAGTAACTTCATTAGGCTGTGTCTCTGTGTTGACTTCTTGGCCACCTTGCAGCGCCTTGTCATGCAGTGCCCTGTCATGCAGTGCCCTTTTAGTATTTGGAGTCGAGCTTCCTTTTATCAGGAAGGTTTATTATTATTATTTTAGTTGTTAAAATACTGGTCCTGACCAAATTTTGCTTGACTTCTGCATTTATTTTCTCTTTAATCTTTTCTTTTTTCTTTTTTTCATTTCCCCCCCCTTGAGAAACTTGTTAGAGCCACAGGAAATTGCAGAGCTAGTATAAAGAGAGCCTGTGTCCCTCCCCAGTTTCCCTAGCTCTTGCATGGGTCGCCACCAGGAACTTGTCCTGGGCATGGTGTGTGGCTAGAATTGTTCCATTTTATCACAGATGTGAATGTGTGTAACCACCTCCGTAGTTCGAGACACAGAGCTTTTCCGTCACAATAGTAATGCTTCTTTTTAAATTTCTTTTTCATTTTGTTTGCATTTCACATTGCTGCTTTCTAGATTCCTTTCAGTATTCTGTTTATTGTTTCTTAACTCCTGTGTACCTTCCAATATTATCTTGTTTTCTGTGGTTTTTATATTTTTAAATTGTATATGCAGGCATTTAATAAAAACTAAGTGCCATATAAAGACTTACTATGATTTTGTCCCTTCACCCTGCCCTTTACTGCATGATCAGAGACAAAACGCTGGGCTGGCTGCTCTTATACTTGGACCCACCTGTTTTTATCTTGTGTGCCTAAGAAAATGCACTCATTCTTTAAGTGTAGGAAACATACTTTAGGGAGATGCTAAACTTTCTCATGAACTTGGCACGTGGTCAGATACTTTAACAATGGCATTGTTGCCCTTTCTAAAGTCATTGGTGAGCTTCCTCCTCTCTGAGGGTCAGCCACCTGCATCCCCACCGCTCAGCCAGGGGCAGATGACAGGCTTGGTGGGAAAGAAGGTGGTCACAGCAGGTTCTGAGGTTCATTCTGCTGTCACTTGTCCTCCTGGCTGCTGCCTCATGCTCTCTGGGTGGGCATGCCACGTCCTCCTGTCCTTTCTGCTGCAGGACAGCTCTTCCTGCCAAGGCCAAACTTCTGGCTTCAGTTTATCTTCCTGCTGTTGCGCCTGTGCTTTTCCTGTCATCAGTGTAAGTGTACATGTCTGCGTCTTGTAGTTGCTTCTCCTGGGTTGTGCTCTCTGTGCATGGTGGTCTCTCCCTTTGTTCAGTTCCGTCGCTTAGTCGTGTGTGACTCTTTGTGACCCCATGGACTGCCACATGCCAGGCTTCCCTGTCCATCATCAACTCCTGCAGCTTGCTCAAACTCATGTCCCATTGAGTCGGTGATACCATCCAACCATCTCATCCTCTGTCGTCCCCTTCTGCCCTCAATCTTTCCCTGCATCAGGGTCTTTTCCAGTGAGTCAGTTCTTTGCATCTGGTGGCCAAAGTATTGGAGCTTCAGCTTCAGCATCAGTCCTTCCAATGAATATTCAGGATTGATTTCCTTCAGGATGGGCTGGTTTGATGTCCTTGCAGTCCAAGGGACTCTCAAGAGTCTTCTTCAACACCACGGTTCAAAAGCATCAATTCTTCGGTGCTCAGCTTTCTTTATGGTCCAACTCTCACCTCCGTACATAACTGCTGGAAAAACCATAGTGACTAGGCAGAACTTTGTTGGCAAAGTAATGTCTCTGCTTTTTAATATGCTGTCAAGATTGGTCATAGCTTTTCTTCCAAGGAGCAGACGTCTTTTAATTTCATGGCTGCATTTACTCTCCTCCCCTGAGGAGAGTTCATTTCCTGAGTCCTGTGACCTGTTCCTCCTGAGATGCCTAGAGCTGGGAGTGCCTCTCGGGGGATCCCCACGGGTTTCTTTCTCCTCATCTTCATATCTCTGCATTCTGCCTGTATCATGGAGTAGCCTAGCTGTTCAAGTGTTTACTCAGCATTACTGATTTTCTGCTGTACCACGTATGCTTTTCATGGCTGCCAGTATGAACATTCATTTTGTATTCATTTCTTTTTATTGAAATCCTACTTGTACTTTTTTTTTTTTACTGTAAAATGGCTTTCGTGTTTTTAGTCTTTTTTTTTTTTTCTTGTTTCTTCCAACTCATATTCATTAAGTTTCTTCACATTCATGGTGAAATGTCGGTCAGAACATTGATCTCTTGAGCAGCCACATCTTTCTGGTGAGAGTGCGTTATCTGCTGACTGTGCTGCTTGCCAGCACTCCTGCTGCTGGTCTTTAATGTCCAGTCACCTTCTGGCAGGACCAGTGCTGCCTTGAGTCTCTGTGTGGCTGGCACCAGTCTGGCATCCTGAATTGCTCTCCTTTTGTTTCTGTGTGTTCTTACAGTTCAATTCTCATTGCTTGAGGTAATAACAGTGCTTCTGTTCCTTTTGACGAGAGGAGCTAGACTCAGCATGCTCCACAGTACCCAGAACTCTTCTTCGTGCCGCCCCATGTTGTCTGTGTGAGTATGACTGTGTATGCGTGTGTGTGCATGTGTGTGCATGTGCATACAGAACCCATGCAGGTGCATGTGATTCAGGGCTAAAGTGGGTCTGAAGCAAGTTGATTAGTATTTTGTTTCCATTGGTTAGAGATTTACTAGTGTTTGGTCAGTGCTGCCTTGATTTGGTCCTTGTAAAAATCCAGAATTCAAAATAGGATTTTTCTCTGTATCCATTGCCCACCTGAGTATTGCAGACTTTGTGGGGGGGGAAAAAAAGAGGGGGGAGTAAAATTCAGTCCAGTTAATTACAGACTTAAAGCTAAGTGGCGGAGTTTGCAGAGGTGCAGCAGCTGTTGGCAAAGGTGGCTTTGATGGTGTTTCCCACCCAGTGTGTCTCCTACCCCTCCTCGAGAGGAAGCCTGGTCCCTCCTCTGTCAGGCTGGCCTGGCTCTGTGCTGGGGACTGATGGAATGTTGAATGTGTATGTGGGATCTTATTATTTATTGCTTACTTTTTTTTTTAAACTTAATATATCTTGAACATTTTTCTGAGCCAGTTGGTAGTATTCAGCTGCATGATTTAAAACAGTTGCCCAGTGTTTTATTGTATGTCTGTACCCTAATTGCCATAGCCTCCTTCTCTTATATGACATCTAAGATGCCCTGCTTTAGTGCTTACAGTGATGTATGACATATCCTTTTAGTGAATCTCTATAGTTAGCCCTAACTTTTTCCTCAGGATTCATCTCTTGATGTATAGCCCCTGAGTACAGGGGTTTGGCTGTGTCTGCTTGATGGTCAGCCAGGAGCTGGGCCCTTTGTCTCCCCACCATGGTGCGGCTCTGCCCATTTCTGTGTACTCGTCCATGAGATTCTTGTTTTTGCTTTGCTCTTTGGGGCAGGAGTTGCCGAGTTCTCTCTTCATTGGCCTATATCAGGTCTTCATTAACTGTTGAATGAAAAGCTAACACTGTTAAGGGATTGTATATGGAATTTATTAATGAAACCGCTACAACATTTTTTTTTTTCAGTAGCTTACCAGATACTTCATTCAATAGGACTATAATTCACAGATTTAGATAAGGATAAGATGGTGTAATCAAGGGTAAGAAGAATGAACCCAGGGTTGAGTTGCATATGGCAACTAGGACAGACAGTAGTGAAGGTTGACGGGGTTGTAGGCAAGCAGGAAGGGCTTTCTGCCATGTAGATGATGTTAAGTGAAGGGATGGACAAGTCCAGACACAGGTATTCTCTCTCCCAGGTGTGCCCTGGAGTCATTTGGTTCAGCAGCTCATCCACAGAAGCGCCCCTGTGAGAGGGAGTTGTCCCAGCTGACATGTCCAGAGGCCAGTGTCAGCAGGCTGACGTATGTGTCCCAGCAGGAGAGCATCAGTCCCTCCATGGCCTCACGTCGTGGCCTTGATGACCGCGAGGTAAGCACTTCTGTCACTTCTTTACTCACGCTTACCTCTGAAGTCTTACTGATGTAAGACTCAAACTTGAATTCAGGCCTGACTAATTTTGGTTCCTCTTTTTCTTTTAAAGTAAGTGTGTGTGCGTGCATGCACATATATTTTGCTCAAACAGCCAGTTGTGCTGGGTTGGCACTGCAGGTACACATATTTAGTGTCTTGCCCTCAAAAAGCTCTCAGTCTGGTGGAGCACACGAAGACATGCTGTGCAGTGAAGTGCACTGGTGGGAGCTTCAAGAGGCAATGGATGGCCTCAGCTGGTGGCATGTCCAGCAGAGCTCGATGGGGCCTACCTGGAGTCAGGTGTGGGGGAAGAGGGAATCACAGAATACACCCTGCATTTGATTCATGGCCACACTGAATTGTATATGTGGCGAGAGGAAGAGGGGCCAGACCACGATGTCGTAGATGTAAAATTTGGGTGTTTGAAGACACTTAATTACTAAACAAAACTACTTGTTTCTGGTTCTGTAATTGGTAAAAACAGGGAATGTGGTGGTGGTGGTTTAGTCGCTAAGTCGTGTTTGACTCTTGTGTCCCCATGGACTGTAGACTGCCAGGCTCCTCTGTCCTTGGGATTCTCCAGGCAAGAATACTGGAGTGGGTTGCCAAAAAACAATGAATGCAGATTTTCTAACTCTTAATCCTGCTTTTCAGGGCTACAGAAACTACTGCTCTTATAGCCCTGTTTTTTTTTAGAGTCATGATATCTTGTAGATCTCTGCTCTTTGAGAGTATATCAGCATGGTTTGCAATTGTAATATTCATTTTATCTGTGGATAATTTCTGAACATTTTCTGTCACATAGAGTGATATCACCAGTGAGTTGAGCACCACAATTATCCAAGCCAGTCCAGTTCCAGCTCAGGAGCCGGCTGCAGAGAAGTTGGGAGAAAAAAGCCCATTTCAAAGTAGAGGAAAAGGAGCATTATCATATATTATCCAGAAGAACTTGGACACAGAAAAAGTGACTGAAACGAATTCCCTGAGCAGTAGACCTGAAGATGTAAAACTGGACTTTAGCTCCAGTAGACTGCCTTCCTCCAAGAGTGAAGATCAGTCACAGACCAGTGTAACGGGTTTGACCTCAGACCGAGGTGACCTGGAGCAGGTTAGCCTGGTTCTGCCGAGTGAATCCAGCCTCCACCCTGCCACACTGGCCACACCGTGCCTCCCCATGGCCTGCCAGGCACCTGTGCTCGACGGTGGGCGCGTGACTCCTAGAGACACATCAGCTACTGACAGCGAATTCAGTGGCCAGGGTCCTTACCAGACATCTGTCCCCAGCACCGAGGGCTGCGGCCCTGCACCCATGAGGCAGCACATGCCCCCCACAGGTCCTGCAGTCTCAGTGCGCTATCCCCTCCCCGTGGCTCCTTGTGCCCAGCTGCACTCTGGAGCACTGCCTGCAGCCAGCAGTGCCACCCTGCCTCGCTGCCGGGCCTGTGGCGCCACCGCCTGCGGGCTCTCCTGTGGGCTCCCGGGAAGCTGTCACCCTGCTGTTGTGAGAGAGCATGTCCAGCGCTCGGTGACTGCAGGCCTCTGCCTGGGACAGGATATTGGCTCAGGGCTGATGGCCTCCGCTTCCTTTTGTAACCTGTACTCTGACACCTTCAGTCAGAACCTTCTGAATGCGGCCAAAGTGCTTCCTGTGCAGTCTCTCCATCCAGACTGTGGAATTGAGCCATGGGATTCAGCAGTGGTGTCAGGACTTGGTAAGACCCTTTTACTCTGATGCTGCTTGTTGTTGGTTGCTGTTATTTAAAGGTTGAATTATTTTCTCAATTGGGACCTTAAAACTGATTTGTTTCAAGGAAGTAATGATTAGAGTTAATTTCATGTGAGCTTTTTTCTTTATCCTGAATTTGGAACACGACCATATTTCTGTGCAAGGGTCCCTGAGTAGCCCTGCTGCTGCTGTTGCTGTCACTTCAGTCGTGTCTGACTCTGTGCGACCCCGTAGACGGCAGCCCGCCAGGCTCCCCCGTCCCTGGGATTCTCCAGGCAAGAATACTGGAGTGGGTTGCCATTTCCTTTTCCAATGCGTGAAAGTGAAAAGTGAAAGTGAAGTCACTCAGTCTTGCCTGACTCTTAGCGACCCCATGGACTGCAGCCTACCAGGCTACTCTGTCCATAGGATTTTCCAGGCAAGAGTACTGGAGTGGGGTGCCATTGCCTTCTCCTGAGTAGCCCTAGAAAAATGTAAAAACTCAGGTAAAACTACTGTCTTTGTCTCTCTGGTTCTGTCTCAGGCTCTGAACTTGGAGTTCTTTTGTTATTTTAATTAAGCTGGGTATGGTTTTGACTCTGCTTTTTCTCTTTCCAGGGAGAGTAAGTGTGCCTGAGGAATTGAAGTTTCCTCATGCTTGCTGTGTTGGCATTGCTTCACAAACTTACCTCAGTGTCCTGAACCCTGCTGACTGCTGGCTGCAGGTCAGCATCGGGGTTCTCAGTGTCAGTGTTGACGGTGAAAAGGTGAGCTCCCTGTGTCTTTCTCCTGATTGAGCGGTCACCTTAAGGTTGATGCTGGGCTTCTCCTTTCCCTACCTCTCTCTTGATGAAGGGAGCTTGTCCCCGCCCTGCACTTGACACAGAGGCGTTGGAAGGTGTCTTTATCTTGGTTCTCCTTTTGTTGTAGTACTTCTGGTGAAAGTGAAACCTGAGTTTGTTTCTGATATTACCAGATGTTACTGTTTATTTATTAACCATGATACTTCATTGTCACTTGTTTATAAAATCATGTAAATGTGCTTTTTGTGCTATCTTTAAACCCCTGACTGGAGCTCTGAGTTCTGGTCTCTGCTGGTTTTGTTCAATGTGATTGAATATAAATTGCTGCATTTATCCAAAAAACCAAATCAAAACCGCCAAAAGAAACAAGTTACTGTTGGGACCTATACCTGCTTTTGGTAAGTGAATTTATCTGGTTGTGTTCTTACATGATCTTCTTCTTTTTTTAGTATCTATTTGTTTACTTGGCTGTGTCAGGTCTCCTAACTTGGAATCTTCATTGCATCATGTGGACTCATTTTCAACACGTGGGTTTAGTTGCTTTGATTCATATGGGAGCCTAGTTCCTTGACCAGGGATCAAACCCACATTCCCCATATTGCCAGGCAGGCACTCGACCAGTGAACCACCAGGGAAGTCCTTTACATGACCGTTAGAAATGCCTGGAAACACAGTTTCAACATGAGAGTAGGAGTCTCTCACATGATCAGTCACAGCCACTGACTTCTAGACTCTAGACCCTGTGGGCTTCAGCAAGTGGGGAGGATGGGAAGCACTGTCAGCAGCTCCTCACAGACAGATGTTGGTGGGCAGGTTTTCTCTTTCCTCTTAGCTCCTAGTGATGACCTTGATTTACCTAATTAATAAGACTGTACCCTCTCTCCTTTTTCCTGACTCTTCCCCTTTGATCCTGAGGGCACAGGAAAACAAGTGGCTGGAGAAAGGGTTGAGGGTGAGAGGTGGTGAGATTGGAGGGGCATGTAGGAGGTAATGTTGTCTCTGGAAGTGGGAGTGAAGAAGATTTTCATTTAGGGTGAGGAGGGAGGGATTTGAATGAGTCAGAATCATAAACTTGGAGGCCTGCCAAGGAACCTTGGAAATGAGTCTGCATACAGCTGCAGAGACCAGGTACCAGGTGACGTCCAGAGTGAGAGGTGAATCCTAGGGTGATGTCCAGGGCTGAAAGTGCTGCCATTTCCAGCACCCTTTCAAAGAAAGTGGAGGTAAAAATAACTTCTCTTCAGAAGTCCTTAATGGGAGTTCCCTGGTGGTCCTGTAGTTAGCATTTGGCATTTTCATTGCCTTAGCCCGGTTTTAGTCCTTGGTTGGAAAAGGTCCCACAAGCCATGTGACGTAGCCAAAAAAAGAAAAAAAAAGTCCTGATAAATTTGACTGGTTTTATTTTTCCAGATACCGAATTATGAGACATGGGTGCTTTTGTAGAGCTAACGTGTAGATTTGGTAGCTTGACTGTGAAAATAGATCTTAAGCTCATTATTTTTTCCTCCTGATTTTCAGTGTGAAGTTATTTCTTAACAGACCACATGTCTCTTCTTTTTAAGGTGGATTTTTCAGCTTATCCTTGTTTAGTTTTCAAGAATAGAGTCATCATAAGACCTCATGCCACAGAAGAGATTAAAGTGCTCTTCATACCATCTGATCCTGGGATCTTCCGATGTATATTCAGTGTTGCTTCCTGGCCATTCTCAGCCGACGCAGAGACCGTGGCACAGGCGGAAGCCCTGGCCAGCAGGGTTGTCCTCACTGCCATTGCTGAGACTCCCATGATCGAGGTGACTGTCTGTGAGTGGGTCTTTGTCACAAGTGGTATTTTAATGAAGCTATGTAAACCTTAGAAGTAATATTTGGGTAAAATGAATTTGTGGATGAGTGTGCCAGAAAGTTACAATCAAGCTAAACATTGGTTCTTAATATCTTCTTATTCCAAAATGTAAAATTCTTTCTGGGAATTCCCTGGTGGTCCAGTGGTAAGGACTCTGTACTACCGCTGTCAAGGGTATGGGTTCAGTCCCTGGTCAGTGAACTCAGGTCCCACAAGCTGCAGAGCACTGCCAAAAACAAGACACTTAAAATTATTTCTGTTGTTTTACAGAAGCACAGTATACTTGCTAAGAAGTGTGTAAACAAAGTATAACATTAAACCCAGTTTTCCAGCTGGTTTCCATTCTGTAGTTTGACGTGTGAGGGTAAAGCACCGCGTTCAGATTCTTTCCTCCAGTGTTTTCCGTACCTGAAAACATTCCTATTCTACAATCTCCCCTTTTCTGGAAGTGAAAGAAATTGGGTCTAGCCCAGTTGGGACAATGAAGTGCCTTCTGGATAGGAGGCTGCTTAGGACAGTGGCTCTTTACCCTGGACATTGAAATAACTGCGGGGTTTTAGGTGCACCCCAATGCCTCGTTCCACTCATACCAGCTAAATCAGAATCATGGGAGGGGGAGGATGTGGCCAAGTAGCAGTGATTTCTAAACCTCACCGGATGATTACAGACTGTAGCATTAGTTAACATGTGTGACTGCACATGCAGTGTCTTATTCTTATTGGTTGTGAGTAGAATCAGAACTAGCACCCTGAACACGATTCGGGAACCAGCGAGGGGGTGGGCTGGGTGCAGAGCAGGATGAGCAGAACACTCTTCCCGATGATTAGAGACTGAAGGGCCTGCGATGGAACCTGGCGTGAGTTCAGCCACCCTCACTGGGGCTCTGAACTGCTCCCACCGCACCCATTTTTTTCTTTGACTCAGAGAAGCTCGAACTGTGCTTCTGTTTCGAGGTGAGGTAAGGGTGGGGTTCCCCGAGGAGGTTGATGAGGACCTTGTGGGCCTCCTTTCTTGCATGCACATGCTTTTCTTTGTCCTCCTGGGGCTGTGCTTACTGCCTGGGCTTAGCAGTTTACTTGTCCATGGTGTGGAGAAGGAAGTAGAGGTTGTGGAAGTTCTGTTATTACAACTCTTAGTGATCTTTACATTATGCTTAAGTGGCATTGTATGAATTTTTCAGTCAGCTGTGCCATGCTTGTTCCAGGGTAGGGACTCTCAGCTTTGGCACCATTGCCATGTCTGACTGGGTGGTTATGTGGTGGAGGCTGTCATGTACAGTGTAGGGATCTTAGCAGAGCCCTGGTCTCTGCTCACTGGGTGTCAGTAGCATCTGTGTTCCCCCAGTTGTGATGCCTTTACCAAATTACCCCTATTTGAGACAGTGTCATTGACTTCCTGTGTTTCCGTACATTCCGCTGACCAGGCTTTTGAACCTGTCCTTAAAACAGACTACGTTTTTTTAAATTACTTTATTTTTTTTTGAAGGATAATTGCTTTACAGAATTTTGTTGTTTTCTATCAAACCTCAACATGAATCAGTCATAGATAGACATAAATTCCTTCCCTTTTGAACTTCCCTCCCATCTCCCTCCCCACTTACCCCTCTAGGTTGATACAGAGCCCCTGTTTGAGTTTCCTGAGCCATACAGCAAATTCCTGTTGACTATCTATTTTACATATGGTAATGTAAGTTTCCATGTTAACTCTTTCCATATATCTCACCCTCTCCCCATGTCCATAAGTGTATTCTCCGTCTATTTCTCTATTGCTGCCCTGTAAATAAATTCTTCAGTACCATTTTTCTAGATTCCATATATATGTGTTAGGATACGATATTTATCTTTCTCTTACTTACTTCACTCTGTATAATAGGTTCTAGTTTCATCCACCTCATCAGAACTGACTCAAATGCGTTCCTTTTTATGGCTGAGTATTATTCCATTGTGTATATGTACCACTTCTTTATCCATTCATCTGTCGATGGACATCTAGGTTGCTTCCATGTTCTAGCTATTATAAATAGTGCTGCAGTGAACAATGGTATACATGTGTTTTTTTAAGTTTCGGTTTCCTCAGGGTATATGCTTGGGAGTGGGATTGCTGAGTCATATGGTGGTTTTATTCCTAGCTTTTTAAGGAATCTTCATACCGTCTTCCATAGTGGCTGTATCAATTTACATTCCCATCAACAACAGTTCAAGAGCTTTTCTCCACACTCTCTGCAGCAGCTATTGTTGGTGGGCGTTTTGATGATGGCCATTCTGACTGGTGTAAGGTGATATCTCATTGTAGTTTTGATTTGCATTTCTCTATTAATGAGTGATGTTGAGCATCTTTTCATGTGTTCGTTAGCCATCTCCATTTAGCCATGGAGAAATGCCTGTTTAGGTCTTTTTCCCACTTTTTGATTCGATTGTTTGTTTTTCTGGTCTTGAGTTGCATGAGTTGCTTGTATATTTTGGAAATTAATCCTTTGTTTCATTTACTATTATTTTCTCCCACTCTGAGGGTTGTCTTTTCACCTTGATTAAAGTTTCCTTTGCTGGGCAAAAGCTTTTAAGTTTCATTAGGTCCCACTTGTTTACTTTTGTTTTTATTTCCACTACTCTAGGATGTGGGTCATAGAGGATCTTGCTTTGATTTATGTCACTGAGTGTTCTGCCTATGTTTTTCTTTAAGAGTTTTAAATTCTGGTTTTACATTCAGACTACATTTTTGTAGCAGAAACAAAAACTAAGTAGTATTTGAGGCTGTCGTGTTTTGACAGGCTCAGGTAAGTCACACTTAGTGGATTGGTGTGCTCCTTGGAGTCACGTGACTCACTTGAAGAAACAGATGGCTGTGTCCCAGCCCTAGGGACTGCGATTTTGCTGGTCTGGGGTGCCATTTGAGCCAGCGCACAGACAAGCCTGGGGACCTCAGTGTAAGGGGTGGTTCAGCCTTAGCCCAGTGGGGCAGAGCCTTCCCGGAGGAGTAGTTGGACCTGAAGGTGCAGCAGGATATGATGGGGGAGCTATGTCCCCAGGAGAGGTGGTTCAGGGACTTCACACACAGGCTGCATCTGTGAGACTGCTCAGTAACCTTCCTGACTTGTTAAGAGGCTGTCCCAGGTGGCTGTAGCGAACATGACATTTTAAGTATGCATGCTTTTATTCTGGCTCTCTGTGGCTGCTTGCTGGCGTGTGTTCCCTGAGGAAACATGTGAGTGCCTGTTATTGCTGACGTGCTGTTGTTAGATTGTGAACTGTTTGCTTTCTTTGTGGATATGAAGTTCCAGTTTTGACTCTCATGCTTGTGTGACTGTTGTTGAGCATCGTTTATTGTGTCTGTTAGCTGTCCTGGCCTCCTCTTCTCTGAACTGCCTATTCATATTTCTTGCCCATTTTTATTTAGTTTTGAATGTCTTTATAAATTTTTGTAGATGTTCTTTGTATTCTGGAGTATAAATCCCTGTCAGTAGTTATGCTTTATGATTATTTTCTCCCATTTCTTGGTTCTTCAACACTATGGACTTTTTTTCCCACTTTGGTTGTGCTGAAATTTTCAGTATAACCTAGTTAGCCAAGAACCTATCTCCCACACATAAAACAAGGCTTGATTTTCTTCTCCCCCAGAAAAGTAACCCTTGGAAAATTACTTCAGATTCACTTCTTGAGGGTCAGCGTTAGCTTGCCTGTGACCATGTGAATGGATGTCCGTGTGGAATGTCAATAAAGTCACTTGATAGAACTAGTTTTTTTAAAAAGTGGGGGAGACTGAGAAATTGAAGCATATCCAGGGATTATTCCTGGTGCTTTGTAAATGTTGGATGTTACGCATTGACCTTTTAGATTCCACTCTAAGAAGCAGTGTGGTAAGTGGTCAGGTGAGAGGTCTGGAGTATTACATGCAGAATCAACCAGGGCAGCCTCCTGTGTTCTGTGAAGGAGGGCTTCTCTTGGAACTGTGTCCAGTGACAGCATCACTCGGAGATTTGAGGAGTGCTGTGGGCTCAGTGTGGATGCACGTGGAGACTCGGCTTTGTGGGCACATGAAGGCAGCACTATGTCCATGGTAGCGAAGAGCCTAAGAGCTTGACTAGCAGTCCTCTCAAAGCAGCCTCAGCTTAGCTGTAACTTTGTTCTGTGTAGTATATTTGGGTACATGGACTACATTAAAAAAATTTTTTTTTGGTAGAAAGTAGCAATTGTAAAGTAGCCCTTGGAATTTCAGGTAAGCTTACTGTTAATACTGACTATTTGTGGCTAGAAGGGCAGTGATATAAACTGTCATATTTAGTAATATATTGTTTCTATAAATCCCTTTTCCCCCCATAATTAGGTAGAAACAGAAAAGAAAGGTGTTCTTGATTTTGGCGACTTGACTTACGGAAGCTGGAAAGCTCTGCCTCTAAAACTGGTGAACAAGACACATGCCAACATCCCCATCAGACTGATTATCAGTGCTGTAAGTACGCTACTCATGACGGATCTTTCACAGAGTTTCGTGGACAGGTGGTGTAGGTACAGCTGGTAGCATCCTTGGCTGACTTCTGTCAAGAATTTCAGTGTTTTTGTTAAGGCTCTGTGAACAGATGTAGCCTCCCACCAGCATGACACCATTGGCTCTGCTGAAGTAGCCCCTCCCGTTTCTGACAGAATGCTGTGGCCTGGCGCTGCTTCACCTTTTCCAAGGAGCCCATCCACGCAGCTCTGAGAGCATTGCCTTATGCCCATGCAATCGCGCAGCTGGCCGCCCCTTCGGTGATCAACCACATGATGCCTGCCAGTGACGATGGACAGGTAATTGGGAGGTGGAGGAACTGGTTTAGAGTTAAGAAGGAAGTCAAGTTCCAAACTACTTTTCTCTCACTATATATGCAAAATTTTTTTTATTTTACAGGATCCAGAATTTCTGGTAATTTGGGTTCTTTTCCATAGTCCAAAGAAACAGATCACTTCTTCAGGTATCATCTTTACATTTTATGGTATTTGCTTTACTCTGTAGCTAAATCAACTAGCAAGTTGAGGCTTATTTCTTCCATCAGTGAATGTGTCAGATGTTCCCTGTAATTTGTCAGATATTTTATGATGTTTTAAAATTGGGCAGACAGCGTGCTATTGGTGGGTAACCTAAGCAAGTACCACTGAAGACCTTTTGGGATCTTTTCTCTTAACTGATGTTATCTCATCTATCAGATATTTTCTTCCTTTTTCTCCTCCACTCATTTCTGTTTCTTTCTGAGTTCTTTAAAGAGTCATTTCAGTTAAGATTTTTTTGTACCCCCAAGGGCATAGTGTTGGGCCATGTGTGGCATTTAGGATTAAATAACTGTTGTCCGAACTAAAAGAATGACCTTTTATAGAGATTCTAGACTCAGCAGAAGAGTTTTTGGCAAGAGTCGATATAGAAGTTGATAGTCCAAACCCCACACCAGTCATTAAAAGCATCAGTCTTCGAGCAAGAACAGGAATTGCCCGCATCCATGCCCCAAAAGACCTCCAGGTACCCTGGGCTCCTCCCTTTGCTGTTATCATATGTCAACATTGATTCCATGCTAAGTATGATATTTAAAAAATGCCTGCTTTATTCTGTCCCCTAGACTCTGCACTTGTTTGCCAGTGTGGCTTCCTCAGCAAGGCAGTGCTTACCTCTGAAAAATGCTGGGAATATTGATGTCCACCTGGATATCAAGGTAAGAATTTGCATTGGAGATGGTAGCTTATTCTCTTGGACTGAGATGATCAGTGACCCCTCGGGTTCTGAAGATTGCTGTCCGCCGATCTTGTCTGGGGCTGGGGAAGTTGGGGGGTCAGCAGGAAGAATCAGAGCTAGTGTTGTCCAAGCATAAGGCAGATGACAAAGAACTTCAGCTGGGATGCCTCACATTGTACACACAAGAACTGAGCCCCAGATTATTTCCTGAAGACGTGTTACCCTGTAGCTGGTGGGGTGGAGGACAGGATCCACGTGTGTAGATGTCACTTATGATGTGTTTGGGTGTGTGAGGAGGTGTTCACAGTCAGGAAGTAAGGATGGGTGGGGCTCTGGTGGACAAGGAGGAGGAAAGATGTATGGTTGTCAGTGGGAGACAAGGGCATGGATGGGTGAAATCTGTGACTTATTACATCAACATTTAGATCCCAGATCAAGGAAGTCACTTTTCAGTGGATCCAGAGAAACTATTCCTTAAACCTGGAGAAGAGCATGAAGTTATAGTTTCATTTTCTCCAAAGGATCCCATGGGCTGTGAGGAAAGGTAATGTAAAGCTGTTCACCATGGCGAGTTTGTGCTCTGGTCTGTGGCTAGGAGGACAGAGAACATGCTTCACTTTGCGTGGCAGACAGCACAGATCTTTCCTTTTGCCACAGACCTTCGCTGAAAATCTCCTTGTAAACCAACTGACTAGAAAGTAAGAAATCACTATTTTCAGATATATTTGAAAGTATTACTGTGTTTGTCACTGACCTTTCCTCTCCAAGGACACCATCTGTTGACCTTGTCAGTTGTTAAAGATATTTCCCCACTCCTTCAAATCCTGAGTGAATATCACCATACACTGGTTAGAGCATCCTTGTCACCAGCTTGTGAACTTGCCTGGTACATATAGCTTAGCCCAGCCGCCTCCCTCCGGGGTAGAGTCTCCACTCAGAGGCTTTCCTCAGCCCTACCCGGATTCCTCGCCTGTGAACTCCTCTCCTCTGCACTCAGGCACTTGCCTGTCTCCTTCCCCACTGGCTTCCTCTTCTGGGACATCAGCTCTGAGGAAGAGCACGTGTTGTGTCCTCAGCACCCAGCTCAGGCTCTTGGATGAAGGAAGCGGGTAGGACAGTAGTTGCTGAAAGAATTGAGTTCTGAACACTGAACTTAGATGGTTTTCTTTGCTAGGATCTTGAAAATATTCGTGCAGCCATTTGGCCCTCAGTATGAAGTGATGTTAAAAGGTGAAGTAGTTTCTTCAGGAAATAGGCCTCTGGCACCTGAATCTCTCACCTCAGATGTTCCTTCAATTTTATCCAACAAGCAGTTTCTGGCCTGGGGAGGTGTCCCCCTCGGTAGAACACAGTGAGTATGCACAGCAGCTGTCATCACTGACTGCTGTTCTTCGCTGTCTCCATGATGACCATGTTCATGTTCTCAGAACTGAAATAAAACTATCTTATATTCAGTATTCATCCTACCATGAATTCCTATCTTTTAGTTAAATTTTTCATGTTTTTAAAATACAAGCCAAAAAAATTAGGTTTCCGTTTTCTTAAGCTCTTTGGTGAATTCTTTGCTGATGACCAAACTTAGGCAGCTGCAAGTATCTTGGTTCCTTCTCTGGAAAGCACTGGGGGCTGGTGGGAAGAAGGAACAGCGATGTTGCCTCTTAGAGGCTTTTACGGTCCAGCTGGTGAATGGTGGTTTTCCGTGGGCAGCTCTAGTGAGAGCACTCTCAGCTAGACTCCTGCACTGTCCTGCATGGCCCTGGGTTTTAGGACCGTCCTCCCCAGCGGCTCCTGTGCCCATGCAGCCAGTCCATCTCTGAACACTGCACTTGGTTTTAATTGGCTTTGTTTTTATGAAAAAAGTTTTTTTCTGCAAGTCTTTCCCAGGCAGAGTACCTGTGGAAGGCTTTTCTTTGGTGTGCTAATAACCAAAGGTCTTTGATTTTACTCTGAGGTTAATTAAACTCAGCAACATTTCCTTTTTAATACAAGGTACACAAGGCATAGACCACAGCTTAGATAATTTAACTGTTAATTTTCAAAATTTGTGTAAAATAGAGATTTATTCACGTATTTTCTCTTCTCTAGTGAAGAGAGAATGCATGTATTTGCAGAGGCTGGAGGATTTTCATATTGCCAGCCAGCTGCAGTGCTACTTGCATTAGAAGTTTTTTAAAAGTTAGGTTAATTGCAGTATGCTGTTTAGAAGACTACTTTGTACAGATGAACCTCTTAAAGTAAAAAATCTGTACAATGTGCTTAGGACTCTTGTTTCCATCAAAGGTAGGTTTTGGAGCTAAGCATGGTCTTGACTAAATGAAATAGTTCATCTGTATTTTCTGAAGACTATTTTGTAAAACAGATAATTCCTACACATAGAGTGTGGATAAGGGCAGCTAAGGAGCTGTAACAGGAGAGATTAAACTGAAAGTCCTCTCCAATGTGGTGAGTCTTGAGTGCATGTTCTCAGAAATGCGGAGTTCCAGGACTGTGGAGCACCACCCACGTGGCTCAGGCAGTCCGTCTGCCTCAATGCATTGCAGTCGGTTTTAACTGGTTTTGTTTTTATGATTGTAGCAGCATCCATGGAAGAAAACCACATTTAAAATGTGCCATTGTTTCTAGGCTTCAGAAACTAGCTTTAAGAAACAATTCTGCATCTACAGCCCAGCATTTACGCCTGCTTGTCAGAGGACAAGACCAGGACTGCTTTCAGGTTTGTGGAGTACACGGCCCTGTTCTGTGTCATGTTCTTTTATGTTCAGGCTGTCTTGCGTTGTTCATTCTTGAAGAGTCTGTGTTACTGGCATGTTTTGTTTGTGCTGCTGCTCTGTCTTACGCAGAGGTTGTTTTTGAATTGTAGCTGCAGCACACTTTTGGCTCAGAAGAGCGATTGACCAATAACTGTGAGGTCAGGATTCGTCCAAAAGAAGACATTTATATCTCTGTGTTGTTTGCACCTACTCGCCTGTCTTGTATGTTGGCCAAACTTGAAATTAAACAACTTGGAGTTCGATCACAACCAGGTGTTAAGTTCACGGTAAGATAATTTTGCTGTTTTTTCTCCCATGGAGTTTATGATGTATTGTAACTATTGGTTCAGTTCAGTTCAGTCGCTCAGTCGTGTCCGACTCTTTGTGACCCCATGAATCAGTTAAATATTGGTAAATATATCTACTCTTTTATAAGTCAAAATACGTGATTGGTTACCTAGGTTTACAGACAGATTAGAGAATAATTATATACCTTGTAGAATTGTCCATTTTAAAAGCAGCCACCCTAGTAATCCTGTAAAATAGGTCTTGTCTATTTCATTTTGATTTGAACTTCTCAGGAACCCATTGTTTGGTTAAGTCCAGATTGAACTGTTTAAGTTGTTGATTTTCCAAGTAAATTTTCTTCTTTCAGTTCAGCAGGGTGTGTCCTAACATTACTTGTTAGACTCTGTTCTACACACTAGGGATACACGGGACTTTTCTGTGTTGTTTCTTCCCAGCATAATTTCAGAAGATTTCAAGTCATTGCTTTAGCTAGATTCAGGGCGTTAAGAGAGAAAAGTGATAAACCCTGGAGGGGAGGAAAGAGGGACAAGGTAGTCAGGTGAAATCCAAGCTCTGTGAAAGCAGCTCAGAACCGAGCAGCTACCTGGCAGTGGAGCTGGGACTGCAAAGCTGGTCTTTGCCCTGGTGTCACAGAGGAAAGGTGGAAAAGTCACAAGATTAACACCACCTAAAGGTTTCTTAAACAGAATAGATAGTTTTGGCAAATCTAACTGTATTTGATGCTGAAGGTGGACACATGCTCTCTGGAGCTTTTCACGTGGCCCCACGAGCTGTGATGTGCAGAACAGCCTGCAGAGTGGTGGTTCTCAGCCACCAGGGCACACTTGGTGGTTTCTGGAGACATTTGTGGTTTTCACAGTTCGACTTTTGGTACCTTTTTTTGAGTGGTGGCCAGACACCCCCACAGTGCACAGGGCACTGCACATTAGATGGCCCACCCCAGGGTCCACTGTGCCAAGGCTGAGGAGCCTGCTCTAGTTGGGTTTTTATTTTATTTTAGTTTTGGCTGTGTAGGCTTGAGGGATCTTAGTTCCCTGACCAGTAATCAAACCCAGTCCCCCAGCAGTGGCAGCACAGAGTCCTAACCACGGGACCACCAGGGAAGTCCCTGAGAAGCCTGCTCTAGAGCAGATTTCTGGTTGAATCTTTGGGTCTGTGAGCATTACTCAGATTTCATTTTATTTAATCTTTCTTGATCTTTTAACCTTTTAGTCAGTAGTCATTTGTGACTTCTGATACTTTGAAAATACAGGAAGAATACTGGTATTGAGTGTTTTAAAAAGCTGATTTTCCTTGTTTTCTAGCTTCTTATATAAGATTTACTGGCAAGTTTCTATGGGAAAAGAAAAATCAGAAATATTTTTGGCTCTTGGAACCAACAGAGCTCACCGTGGATGAGGTGGACTTTGCAGGAGTTCAGATCTGAAGCCCTTTAAATGCTGTTAATTTTTACTACAAGGCAGGCAATACTGAGGTTTCATCAACCTGAGTTTAATTTTTCAAAATGTTATTGTATTTGATACATAACAACTTGAAATAAGCCACTGATGTTTTCAAGTTTGCAAAGAATTCTTTGGAATTTATTTTAATAATTAGGAATGAAAGAGCATATTTAATGGAGTGCATTTAAAGAGTTTGGAAAGTTTGTATCCTTGCAGGGTATCTGTTTCCTGCACTCCTATTTATAGAGTCTGTTCTGTGACTTCTGTTTCCTGGTGGTGCTGCACCCCTGGGGGCCCCATGGCTCAGGGTGCCGGGTCTACCCTGGAGCCTCCACTCTGCACCCCCATGGCCAAGCTGGCTGTCCCCTGAGGCCCATTTGAGTTCTGGCTTCTCTTTGGCACACTGCTGACTCTTCTGGACCAAAAGTTAACAAGAGTATATGCTCATAGATTTTTCTCCCCCCAAAACTTTTCATGTTCTAAATATAAAATTACTAGAAATCTGAAAGAATTACTTGGCAAACATTCACATACCCTTGCACTTAGATTTTACACTTAACATTGTGCTGTATTTCTTGTGTCACATATTTAACCATCTATCAATTTAACTTTTGTATGCATTTAAAGATAAATTTAAATTTCAGTGTCTTTCATGCTGAACACTTCTTAAGCAAGCATACACTTATTAAGCAAGCATATCAATACTAATCTTCTTATTTTTCCTTGTCATCTAAGCTTGGTTTCTGTAACTGAAAAATAATTATTCTTGGGGTATGGGAAGGTAAATAATTTTGCAGCTCTTTGGTTTGTTTTTCTCTTAAAGCAGAGTCTTTACTATAGGTAGGGCTTGATTGGCAGTGAGGTAACCATTAGCCAAAGTACACAAAGATGAATAATTTTAATTTCAGTAAATCTGTTTCATTGTCTTCTCTGACTGTAATTTGCTCTTCTGTTTTCTGCTTACATAAAAATAATTCCAGATGTTTGTATTCTGTTTTTAGATACCTTTGTCTGGATATGGAGGCACAAGTAACCTCATTTTGGAAGATGTTAAAAAATTATCTGACAGTTACATGGTAACAGTGAATGACTTAGTGCCTGGCCAGGAAAGTAGAGTTGTTATTTCTGTCCGTAACACTGGCTCTCGAGCAGCTTTTGTTAAAGCTGTAGGTTTTAAGGATTCTCAGAAAAAAGTTTTGCTGGATCCTAAAGTATTAAGGATTTTTCCAGACAAATTTGTGCTGAAGGAAAGAACACAGGAAGTAAGTATGAAAGTATCTGCACTAAAAATACGAGCTCATTTTTAGGTTAAAGTAAAAATTATGTATTTTATGGCTAAAGCTAACATCTTATTTGAAAGGAATATAGGATCTTATCTGATCTTGGAGGTGCTGTTTATGTGCATCAGTGTCTGCAGCCACTGTTTGTGTTCCTGTGACATTTATTCAGAGTGAAATATTTAATATTCACTCCTGATTTTTTTCTTGGCATCAGGATGTTACTATAATATATAATCCATCAGACAGAGAAAGCAGTTGTAAAACCACCACAGAACTGTCAACTATATACTTTTTTGGTGGAGATGAAATTTCACGTCAGCAGTATCGAAGGTGGGTTACTTACCGTAGACCATGACGGGGAGCATTCATGGAAGTATTGAAGCCTTAGCACTGGTTGGGATTTGTAATTTATGGAAGATGTTTTACTACTTATTAGTGAACTGGCAGATGAACAGTTTTGGTAAAATTTGTGTGACCGATAAGCTACCTGTAGGAGAGATACAGGTAGAAATAGCTTGTCTCCAGGTTTCCTCGCAGTGAGTGTCCTTTTCTAGACATATATATAGTGGCCTCTGCTCCTTTGTTCAGATAGGACCTTGGACTTCATCCTTGGACCATCTTGATAATGATGGCAGATCAGTTTCAGAAAAGATTTAAAAACTACTGGAAGAAAGTATATTGTGTAAACACACCTGACATGGAACATTTCTGAGAGTGTTGAGAATTATTTGAATGGATCAAGCTGTATTTTAGACGTTGTAGAGTGTTTAATTACTTAAAGCTTGTGCTTCTAAAAAAATTTAGTATACCAATTTAAATGTAGTTTTATATGCTGGCATGTTGTCAAATTTTTATTTAGGTCTAAGTATGATTTAGACTTATTTATGAGTTGAAATCAGAGTTCTTACGTCACAAAATCTTTTTCCTTGCCTAAAGCTGGTATGAGGTGAGTGGAGGTCATGCCAATTCATGGTTCATGGGAAGTTGCTGCCTCCTGGGAGGGTGGTGTGTGTGCGGGCCAGTTTTGCTTTCTTCCAGTGCTTTGTGTCGTGCTGTGATTTCTCCTGATACACATTCAGGAAACAGTACTGTCTGTGGAGGACTATTAGAATGTTTAAAAAGAGTTTAGTAATGACTTAGTATATAATAATAGCACAGACCAGATGTGAAGGGTTCAACTTGGAACGTGGTTTTGTCTCTCAGTTGAGTATTTTAGAAATAGAAACTGACATTTGGAGAAATTAGATCACAGTTTTTTGGTTTTTTCCCTTTCTCTCTATTGGAGTATAGAAATCAGTGTACTGCTCTATAAATCCTTTTTGCCATTAATTTATGGTAATCAGATTTCTTTTGTTTGTGAACTTTTCAGTTTTGTAGAGAAATTCACTTTTCAGTTCTGTCACCTCAAAAGTCTCTAGAACAAGTCAGACAGACTGACAGAATTACATGGCAATTTAAATGTTTTCTTTAGATGCATTATTTGTATCATATTTTTTCCTGAGACAAATTTCTAACTGACCAAATTATCACAAATATTGTAAATGCATGACTTGAAAAGAATCTGATTTTTCTTCTTTCTGCTCTTCTGTCAGAAAGTTGTTGCTTTTACGTGTTTAATTGAAAATGATGATGTATATATACCACCATGTATAGCTTTTAAGGGAACATCCAAAACAAGTTTTCTTTCTAAAATTACCTATATTGTGAATTAAAGCATAATATCTATGTATTAATGCACCATGATGTCAGTGGGATTTGCCAGTCATTGCCAGATGCATGAATAAAATCTAATGAAGGTTTTTTGTCTGTAAAATGCCTTTGAATAAAATCTCTACTGACAGAGCTATGCTGCACATGCCGGAGGTGAGAGAGCAGGTCCTGCCCAGTCAGAGCGTGCTGCACAGCATCGACTTTGCAGAAGCATTTCAGGACGAGCTGCTTGTAACTGAAGGTGAGAATTTCAGTGTATTTTATTTTAAATGTATTTTCTTATTTGGCTACGTTGGGTCTTAGTTGCAGTGTGTATGATCTTTTGTTGCAGTGTACGGGTTCTCTGGTTATGGCTCCAGAGCATGTGGGCTTAGTTGCTTTACAGCAGGTGGAATCTTTGTTCCCTAACCAGGGATCAAACCTTCATCCCCTGCGTTGCAAAGTAGATTCTTAACCATCAGACCATCGGGGGAGTCCCTCAATATATTTTAGATCTTTTGGGTCCAGTGATGTGATATAAAGAAGTGTGTTGGTTTAGATGTGATATCAGACTGAATTAGTCACAGCTCTGCTGTATAACTTCGGATAGATTACATCACTGAAATTCAGTTTCCTTAGCTATAAAGTGAGAGGAATAATATTTGTATTGTCTGCACAGAGTTCTTGTGAACTCTTGTGAGTTCAGATGAGAGAGCTTTGCCTTGTAAATGTTAGATATTAATATGTTATTGCACTTAGTGTTTGGGGGACTTGTGGGCAGAGAATGGTCATGATTAAACTCAAGTTATTACTACTTAAGGTTTCATGATTTCACACTTATGCTCATTTTGAGATTTCTCTGCTCTTGTGTTGGGTGTGCAGTTGTTGGAGGATGTGATTGTGGTTGAGTGACTCTAATCTAGATATTTAGACCTGTTTGAGCTGAACAGTTCAAGTGTTTAGTGGTATTTATTACTCATACAAAATATAAGAATGGAGACATGCAAATTGTGTAAAAATACGTGTACAGATTTTCATCACAGTGTTCATTATAGGAAGAAGTTAGAAGTAACCTAAATGTCCAAGAGTAGAGGATTGTTTAATCTTGCAAAAGAATATTTTTAAGCCATTCAGACAGTATGATTCTGTATTAAGTGACATGAAAAGCTCCTCATTTATTAAGAAAAAAGTTATTTTTAAATTTTGCATGTAAGATCTCCATATGGTAAAAATAATATCTTGTTTATAGTTAAGTGGGTAAAATTTGCAGGAGTATACACACCAAAATACTAAGAATGGTTATATTCTGGTGGTAGAATTTCAGGCAGTATTGTCTTTTCCACCAACTTCTGTTTTCTGGTTTTTTAATGATGAAGTGCATACTCCTGAAGTGGGAAATGATAAGGGAAAGGGTATTTATTCCTGTGTAAGGTGACAGAGAGTAGTTTATGACCTTTCGGGCAGATTGGGAGTCTAGATCATCTGCTTCAAGGGTGGGTTAGTTACAAAGAGTGGAAAGATTGAAAACGGCTGGAAAGAGTCTTGGGTTTGGAGCTGAACCTCACTTCATAGCCCCACCTCTGCCAACTCGGCTCCTCCAAGCTTCACCTTGCATGTCCGTCCTCAGAGGAAGGAAGAAGCCATGTGGCAGGGTTAACCTGACTGTGCCCTGGACGCCATGGTATAGCAGCAGTGAGTCCCAATGAGAACGGGGCCACGTGTACAGCTCTTGGCTCAGCCACAGGACTGATTGGATGGACTTGGTGGGTGGGGAGTACAGGGCACGGTCACAGGGGTGAAACGTGCATGCAGCCTGGCCTCTGGGGGCTAAAAGACCAAGGAGGACAGGTGGGGAAGTGCAGCAGGAAAGTTCTGACAGACCCTTTGTAGGGCTCAGGGGCCTGAAGAAGGGTGCCCTGCTAAGAGAGCGGGGAGGGGTTGTGAGGAAGAGAAGATGTGCACCACGGTGCCTGGAGAGGTGTGTTCTGGCACAGGGAGCTGGTGTGCAAGCATTTGGAAGGGGATGTATTAAGGGTCATGCTGACAAACCCAGCCAAGCGCTCAGGTAACCTGCTGAGCCCCCCTGCATTGGGGCTGAGTGGGGGCTTCAGGTGGGTGGGCCCTCAGGCACCAGGCTGTACCCCAGGGTGTACTGGCCTCCTGGAGGTACTGTGCACGCTGCCCAAATGGAGGGGGAACGCAGCCCACTTGGTTTTGTGTTAATTGGTATAGTGGATCCCCATGAGAATATTGCAATTGAACTTTTTATATGATTATTTTGAAAAACATTTGTTTGAGCATATTACTGTGACAAGCATTCATAGTGATCTTTTGTAAAATGTGTAATGATTGTGGCAAATAATTTCACAATTAAGCTTTATAGTCAAGATATCTTAATATAAGTTTCAATTTATACTTCCTGTGTTCTTTCTGAAGTTTCATTTTAAAAATATATAATTCTTAATATTTAATTTATATGTAGAATACAGGCATATTCTCTGAAAATTTCTTGTATGTATGCATTCATTCAGGCGGGTTTATCTCTAGATAAACTGTCTGATCAGTCTAAATACATGCAGTTATGCTAACACCACCTGGTTTCTGGATTCGCTGAGGTTAAGTGTCTGTGAGGCAGTCTCTCAGATCCTCGCTTCAGATGCTGCATTCTGGAGTTGAGGTGATGCTGCCTCTGAGCACTGCCGAAACTGAGCAGGGTAATTTATGTCAGGGGTCAGGATGCTTGTTGTTATGTTATAGTAGGGGAAGACTGCAGTTCAGGGCGGGAAGGGAGGTGGCCACAGTTCACCGCTGAGCACTGGTGCCGCTGTCACCAGGGCAGAACCTGGGCTGCAAGTCACTGATGCTGATCTGTAGGGTCAAAATCTGAGTGTCACCTGACCCCAACTAAGAAAGTACAAGAATATATGTAAATGGTGTGATTGTGTGAAGATTCATGTATTTCACACATTATTTTCTGTTTCAGTATATGACCTTCCCCAGCGGCCCAATGATGTCCAGCTCTTTTATGGAAACATGCGTAAAATTATACTTTCAGTAATTGGAGAATTTAGAGATTCCGCTTCCAGCAGAGAATTTCTTCCACCTTCTGCCAAACCTAGCTTGGAATTCAAAAGGTAAAACTAACAAAACGTCTTTCACCAGATTTCAAGATTATTTAATTCATAGTAGAGCTAATCCTTTCCCTTATACTTTGTGCTTTTTGTCTTGAAATGTTTATTTCAGCTTTATTTTTAAAATTGAAATAATTTAAAACTTACGGAAAAGTTTAAAAATAGTATAGAGAACTTCCATACACTGTACAGAAATTCCCTGGTTGATGACATTTTATTATTTTCCTTTATGTATATGTGGCTTTCTCTGAACAAGGTATTTAGGAGTGAGTCGCAGGCATGATGACCAGTCAGCCCTGAATTTGCTGCACATTAACCCCCTCATAGCCATGGCAGACCTGTCAAGGTTAGGACACTGACGTGATCCAGGACCACCGTCTGGTTCGTGGATTCCCCATGTACCTGCAAGTTCCCCAGTGGTGCCCTGTGTAGCTAAGGCAAACAACAGAAAGGACACTGCCTCTTTCCACTTCCTCTTTGGTCCAGAATCTGAGATTACGCGTGTGTTTGATTTTCTTGTCCCTTTACTCCCTTTCAATAAAGAGAGTTCCTTGGTCTTCTTTTCACGCCTGAGAAAACACAGGGTTGTTTAGCAAGTAAGATCTACAGAGTCAAAGGCGTTATCCAGGGTGAATCTTTGGTGCTGACTTGGGATGAAACAAGGAGAACCTGGGACTGCCCGTGGTCCCCTTCGCGGCATCAGCTCTCCCCTCTAGCTTAGGTATAACACCACATCCGTAAGTTCTAGATTGATATGTGACACAGGAGGGAACTATTTTGATCATGAAAAGTATCTCATACTTTGATAATTATGTAACCTGTGTGAAATTTTTCAAACAACTGTGCCACATAAATTAGTAAGTTTCATATTTCTTTACCGCGGACAATGGGAGACAGACAGGTGCTGTGTCAGGCCTGTTGTAGGTAAGGACCTGAGTGCGTTAGCTGTGGGATCCGGCATTCGCAAGATGACAGGTGATTTGACTAAGCCATCTTTATTTATTTCTCCTGGGCTTTCCCTGTAAAATGGGAAAAGTAGGCTATAGGCCAGGAACCTTGCTGTTCTTACAGAGTGCAGGCCAATTACTTAATGAAATAGTCTTAATTTCAGTGTCAACTTCAGGACACGCAGAGTGATGCTATTTGTTTCTCAGTGCAGCGTCTCTGGTGCTGAGCAGTGCTGCTTGTCCCATTACTGGGAAGATTCTTGCCAAGTTTCTCTACTGTAAGGTTAGTTAATAAATATCTTGGAGGAGTGTTACAGTAAGTGACTTAAAAATGGTAGATGATCTTCCTTGCCAGACTTCATGTGCCCAGTGAGGATGGATGGCATCCTGACCCATGTTATTCCTGTCTTGGCTGCTGACTGGTGATTTTCTGATCTCACCTTTCTTTCTCCATTCTGTAGTTATCTTTCCATTCTGAGGAAGGAGTGTCCTTTTTCCTCTTATTCACGTGTTTCAGGGTGGACTCAGATTCAGGACCAGTCCCCTTGTCACTAATTGGTTTCCTGAGCTGCTCCCCGGTCCTGTGCCTGTGCCCATAGCACCTGTGGGCACCTCCTTATCCACAGACTCATCCTTCACTTCCTTACAACCTGGAAACCTGGACGCGGGCAGCAATGTGCTCATAGTTGTTAGTATTATTAGCTTTGTGAAGCCAGTTATCATTATTCACTTAAAGATACACAAAGAGTTCTGTTGTTTTTCTAAAATTCTTAATATTGGGCATTTTTGTAGTAAATCTTATACTTCAAAAGTTAAAGCAAGGAAGAAATTGTTGTGTATTCTAATTAAAGATTAGTAATATTTAACCTGGCTTCCCTAGTGACTCAGTGGTAAAGAATCTGCCTGCCAATTCAGGAGACACCAGAGATGGGGGTTTGATCCCTAGGTCTGGAAGATTCTCTGGAGAAGGAAAGAGCAGCCCACTCCAGTATTCTTGCCTGGGAAGTCCAACTGACAGAGGAGCCTGGTGGGCTACAGTTACAGTCCATGGGGTTGCAAAAAGTTGGACATGACTGAGTGACTAAGCACTTACGCACACACGCACATGCAATGTTTAACCTATACTGTACTTTATTTTTTATACATTGCTTAAGAATACACAGTGGTAAGGATTTTTATTTGCTGAAAAATATATAGTATATAGTATACTTGAAGTTTTATCTGTTTTCAGATTTATGAGTAATACAAAAATATGACACAATCTGCTTTTTATCATTTTTAATCTCTTTTCTCTCTCTCTAGTGAACCTGGCAGTTATGAGGCACATGGTGGTAACATTTCTTTGGATGTTTTGCCAGTGAAGGGTCCTCAGGGTTCTCCCCTTCTTTCACAAGCTGTTCACCCACCTCAGGATAACTTGGCCTCAGAGGAAGTGTGGGCTGTCCACCCTGAGCACCTGATCTTGGTTGCTCCTTCATGTGAGTGTATCCCCAACGTCAGGACAAAAATCTGTGTGGGGCCCTGGCTTTCCCTGCTCTGTGCACACAGCTCTTGTAGGGAAGACCAGAGTGTTGTCCTGACATGAGGCCATGGACGCCAGGCCAAGCTCCCATGAACAGACCCTTCCTCCTGCCACCCCTCCCCACTACCCTGAGAACTCAGTTGACACTTGGCCTCTTACCCTTAGCATTGATACAGTTGGTCCAGAGGAGGGAAAAGGCCTAGTACCTATGTCTGTGCCCAAGATAACGCAAGGGTAACAATTTCCAGGTTTTGTTTTTTGTCTTTGCTCACTATTGATCTTATTCAGTATCTTTGTAGTTCCCAAGATTGAATGAAGATCTTGCTTTACCAGGAATTTGAAATTTCTGTCAGGGGCAGTTGAGAAAGCAAAATAAGTTGGTATTATAGTATATTTATGTAGGATTTGTTTTTGCTATTTATTAATCTTGGTCTTTATTATTAATGCTAACTGTGAGTAATATTTTATCTGCTGTCATAGGTGATAGAGCAAAAACTGGACGTTTCCAGATTTTAAATAACTCTATTAGGTTGCTGAAATTTGAGCTGTACTGGCCAGCACACTGCCTTACAGTGACTCCACAACATGGGTTTATCGCACCAGAGTAAGTATGACCTCCTTGTCCACTGGTTGTTATTCACATGCTTCATAGGCCATTTAAACTTAGTAAGATTTTGCAGTGTGCTGACTCTACAGAGCACTGTTCGTGGTTCTGTGGGAACCCACTGAGTTCAAGACTCATACTGCTTAGCGGTAGGGCCCATCCACAGCCAGTTATAGTATCAGCCTAAGAGAGTCAAGAGCTGAGTGAGACGGGAGAGAATTCCTAGAGTGAAATCTCCTGACACAGCTATGCCTACAGAGTTACAGCATGGGATACATCTGTGCACGGAGTGAGGGTGGTAGTCCCCGAAGCCCAGTGGTCCTGGCTTGTCACCTTGGGCCTGGAAGCCTACTCTGCTGGTTTTGTCTAAGGACATTTTACAGACATGGCTTCCTGACTTCTGCTGTGTCTGAGCTATAGTCTAGCTTACCGTTTTCCACAAAGGATTAAAAAGAAGTCTTCGGGGGCCGAGTGGTGATGAGCCACTGCCCCCACTGTGCAGCATGGTTATTGTGCAGCATGGTTATTGGTGGGGTAAGCCTCAGCTCTCCACTTCCTGAGAACAGTCCCAACTGGCACAGAACACGCACACCTGAAAGTTGCTTCACATTTGGCAATAGCACCTTTGCATGAGAGCAACTTGGAATCTGTTTTCTTTGCTTTTGCAAAATGATGGCGTATGGACTTCAAGAGAGTTTATTTGACCAAGACTGGGTTGAGGTAAGGTTAGGGACACTCAAGAGAAAGGCTTCTGGGACCAAAGCAGTCAGTTAAGTACTTGCTTGTTAATGGGTGAAAAACTGGAGGTGACAGGGCAGGTTGTCCACAGCAACTGGTACATGGCCCTTCGTGTTGCGCTATTAGCTCAGCTATATTGGATGTGGGTATAGATCTCTGTTGTAACTGGTACTGTCTCTTAAGTGACAGATCTGGTCACACTCCACATTTCAGTCTTTGTCATCCCATAGCTCTTGAGCACAGTGAGCACAGAAACCTGACCCACTGCAGGAGGAAAGAAGCACTCTTCTCCCCACCCCCATTCCAGTTACTCTCTGCAACAGTGACAGCTTAGAGTATTCATGGTAGTGGTCTTTCTCTAGAAATATTTAGTTTGAATTACTGTATAGATGTATTTCTGTGGTGTGGTCTGTTTTCACATGAGCTTTGCCCTCAGGTTCTTGACTTTACACCACTCAGCTTTTTGTCAATCACCAAGTTGGGATTGAGGTAAAATCAGATGTACATGGGAGCTCACCTCTGTTCTCTGCTCTTTCTGAACAGTGGGGAAACTCTTGGTGGTCATTGATGGTGCAGTGTTTTAACTCTTGTGGTTATTGCTGTTACTACACTATTCTTGGTTCTCAGTATTCAATTCTTCTTTTAAGGAGTAAGATGCAAATTCTTGTGAGTCCCAATTCCTCCTTATCCACAAAACAGTCAATGTTCCCGTGGAGCGGCTTGATCTATATACACTGTGACAATGGACAGAAGGTACTTAAAAAAATTTTTTTAATCAATATTTTTTTTGCAATTTAAATGTTATAATCCTATTGATGGCACTTATATTTCACAAATCAAATTGAGGTCCTTTCAGCCCAAACAGCTCATGTAATTAGAGCACTTAGTACAGATTTTTCCACCAGTGAGCTGAGTAAGTTTCCTGGTGCAGCAGTGGGGAGTAGGGCCTGGAAGCCACCATTAACTTGAAAATTCTGCTTTGAAAAAGAGGGGAGTAGGGAAAAAAGAACAAGTCAAATAGCTACTTTGGGATCTGAATAGACTTTACTTTCTAAATTCATCAGTGTTTCAGTTGTTTGGCATTACTTTTGTCTACCATGATTAAAAAATAGGAATTAAAAAAAAAACCAATAATTTCACTTTGTGTCATTTCAGAAAATTGTGAAGGTTCAAATCCGAGAAGACTTGACCCAAGAAGAACTTTTCACTCATTTGACCTCCAGCCCACTTGGAATCCTTTCCCAAGAAACCGAGCGTGCAGTTAATCTGGTAAAACCAGCAACAAAACCACCTTCCACAAAAGTTGAGCTAAGAAACAAGACAGTTACTTTTCCTCCAACAGAACCTGGTGAGACCTCAGGTATTGTATCACAAGGTTACGTCTTCAAATGTTGATAGGTGGGATCTAACGGCTCCTACTTAACCGTAGTTCGAGACAGTGTTAACTTTAGGAGAAAATCAGCAGTTCTCAGAAATTGTTTCAGTGACCAGCTCAATTCAAGGAAGCTACAACTAGGCCTTCAGTTCAGTTCAGTTCAGTTGCTCAGCCGTGTCCGACTCTTTGCAACCCCATGAATCGCAGCATGCCAGGCCTCCCTGTCCATCACCAACTCCCAGAGTTTACCCAAACTCACATCCATCGAGTTGGTGATGCCATCCAGCCATCTCATCCTCTGTCATCCCCTTCTTCTCCTACCCTCAATCCCTCTCAGGCCTTTAGTAACTGTCTCTATTCCAGGAGGCTTAGACTGTTTGTCAGAGCCATCCTTTCCTAACTCTCACTAGATCTTTGACCAGAGCTGCTGCTAAGTTAGTGGCCAGAGAGGAGAGGAAGGTGGTGGAGCCAGGGCTCATCCCTTAGGCTGTGACTTCAGGTTCTGGGCCCGCGTTGCCTGCTCCGCCTCCACCCCAGCCCAGCCCTCCATCCAGGGCCTGAGAATAGTGAAGTGCTGTGTGAAGCTCCTCTGAGCTTCCTCAGGGGCCTGGAACGGTGCTCTGAGCTTCTTCAGTACGTGATGAAGAAGATGCTTTAGTCCCTCAGTAACTTTTCCCTTTGGTTAAATACCAGATAGGGCATCTGTCAAACAGGACTTAAAAAATAATGTCGAAATACAAGATAGAGCTTCTAGGTTCTTAACAGAACCTAACCTAACAGAACAGTTAGAAAATAGTCTTTGTTGGACTCAAAGGGATCTGATTGTATTTCTTCTCTGTGGTAAGGTAATCACAGTATTTATCACATATTATCATACAGATCTGCTTGTTTACTTATCCCTCAAAGAATTTGAGTTGTGAAATGTGTTCCTTATAGGAAATTATCTGGAACTTGAGAATCATGGTGACACGGATGTGAGGTGGCACCTGTCATCTTTAGCCCCACCTTATGTCAAGGTCAGTGATAATTGCCTTGAATATACTGATTTTAATGTTTATGTAGGATGTTTAAAAATCTGGATTAGGACCATAGGTTGAGATTACTGGGTTTTTGTTAATCTGCTTCATTTACTTGATTATTTCTGTGGGTGGAACTAACCTGCCCAGTCTGGTTCACACAGTGGTTTTAAGAGTCAGGCTAGAGAATGTATGTGAAAATATGTGCTTGCTCTGTTCAGTTCTGCCTCCTGCAGCCCGGTTTTTTATCTGAAATAATTTTATTCTGAAAAATATATATAGATTTTATCCCAGACATGTGTGTGTGTTTCTTTCTCCTGGTTCTGAGTGCAGCTGTGTGTTGGAGGCAGGGCTGAACTTCGCTTGCCAGGGAGTCTTAGCCTGTGTGCCCGCATGTGGTGTCTGCCAGTAGGCACCGCACAAGCTGCGTGCATGGTCACATGTCACATGTGATACGGCCTCTCTGCTCTCTTCTTAGTGTGACCATCATGGTTCTGAGCCATAATGTTAACAACATGTGTGCAAAAGATAGTGCTGGGCCCTCTGACAGGAAATGAAGTGCTGATATTGCGTGGGGGTGTTGGAACGCACACTCAGCAGGGTTCTTGAGGAAGCAGCAGTCTTCTGACGAGGGAGCAGCCTCCTATAGAGTACTGCAGCTGGGGGTGGGAGGAGGGTCTGTGTCCAGTGAGGCCTGGTGTGAGTGGAACCTGGGTGCTCCCGGTCTCCAGGAAACGGGTTTGTCCTCGATGACTGTGAAGGCAGTGGTGTCACTGTGGAACTGATCTGTTGACTGTTTGTTTTTTTAAATCTGATGGTTTAAATGGTGTCTTTATAGGGAGTTGATGAGAGTGGAGATGTTTTTAGAGCTACCTATGCAGCATTCAGATGTTCTCCTATTTCTGGTGTACTGGAAGGCCATAGTGTCCAAAAGGTGAGTTCTGACATCTTTTCACAGCCGTCTGGTGGGAACACAGTGTCAGTTGTCCAGGAGTGCCTCGTTTCCACCCAGAAGAGTTCACTCCACCTGGATGGTGCTGCTCATAGCCAGGCTTCTGCGAAAGTGGCAGCAGCACAAATCTGCACTGTGCTCCTGCGGCAGGACATCTTGCTAGGTAACAACACCATGCTTGGTGTGTGACTGGTGCTCACTCATTCTGGTGTGAGCTTGTCACCTGGCTAGCCTGTGCTGGGAACATGCTTCCAGGGGACTGATCCAGACAGTGGTTTTGTCAACCAGCCAGTCAAAAAGCTCTACCAGTGCTGACCTTGCACTCTAAAATAACTTTTTTAAAGGATTTGCACTATTTTAACATTGTATTTCTATTTATTTGGATTATAATACAATATTATGTAAGTTATAGATATGTAATATAATGATTCACTATTTTAAAAGATAATAATCCATTTGTAGTTTTTATACAATATTGGCTATATTCCTCATGTTGTATAATACATCCTCCTATCAATACCTTATTTTATGCCTAAATAGTTAGTACCTCTTAATCTTCTACTCCTATATTGCCCCTCCCCCATCCCCACCAGTGACTGCTAGTTTGTTCCATACATCTGTGAGTCTGCTTATTTTTCACTTGTATTTCTTAGAGTCCATATATATAAGTGATATCATACAATATTTGTCTTTCTCTCTTTTTTCACTTGGCACAATGCCCCCCAAATCCACCCATGTTGCTGCAAATGGCATGATTTTATTCTTTTTCCTGACTGATATTACATTGTGTGTGTGTGTATGTGTACACACATACCATACCTTCTTTATCCATTCATTTGTTGATGGACACTTAGGCTGCTTCCATATCTAGGCAATTGTAAATAGTGCTTCTGTGCTCATTGGGGTGCATCTGTCTTTTCAAAGTAATGTTTTATTTATGTATTTATTTTTTAATAAATACTCAGGACTGGAATTGCTGGGTTATTGTTGTTTAGTCACCAAATTGTCTGACTCTTTTGCAACTCCATGGACTGTAGCCTTCCAGACTTCTCTGTCCATGGGATTTCCCAGGCAAGAAGACTAGAGTGGGTTGCCATTTCCTTCTCCCCAGATCTTCCCAACCTAGACTTTGAACTCATGTCTCTTGCATTGGTAGGCAGATTCTTTGCCACTAAACCACCTGGGAAGCGCTGCTGGGTCATACGGTAGTTCAGTTTTGTGTTTTGAGAAACTTCTATACTGTTTTCCACAGTAGCTGCCCCAACTTACATTCCCACCAACAGTGTACAAGGGTTCCCTTTTCTTCACATTCTCGCCAACATTTGTTATTTGTATTCTTCTTGGTTATGGCCATCCTGACAGTGGTATGGTGATAGCTCTTTGTGGTTTTGGTTTTCATTTCCCTGGTGGTTTGCAATGTTGTGCATGTTTTCATGTACCTGTTGGCCATTTGCATTTCCTCTTTAGACAAACGTGTATTTAGTTCTTCTCATTTTTTAATTGGCCTGATTTTTTGTCTGTGAGCTATTTATATATGTTGGATATTAACTCCTTACTGGTCATATCATTTGCAAATATTTTCCCCCATTCAGTAGGTTGTCTTTTCATTTTGTAGATTGTTTCCTTTGCTGTGCAAAAGCTTATGAGTTTAGTTAGGTCCCATTTGTTTATTTTTGCTTTTATTTCCTTTACTTTAGGAGACAGATTAAAAAAATGTATACTGCTACAATCAATGTCAGAGAGTCTTCTGCCTGTGTCTAGGAATTTTATGGTTTCTGGTCTTTAATCCATTTGGAGTTTATTTTTTATATGGTGTTAGAGAATGTCCCAATTTTATTCTTTTCCATGTGTTAATAGCTGTCCAGTTTTCCCAGAACCACTTATTGAAGAGACTTTTTTTCTCTATTTTATATTCTTACCTCTCTTGTTGCAGATTAATTGGCCATAAATGGGGGTTTATTTCTGATCTCTTTGTCCTGTTCCTGAAAGTGAAAGAGGAGAGTGAAAAAGTTGGCTTAAAGCTCAACATTCAGAAAACGAAGATCATGGCATCTGGTCTCATCACTTCATGGGAAATAGATGGGGAAACAGTGGAAACAATGTCAGACTTTATTTTGGGGGGGCTCCAAAATCACTGCAGATGGTGATTGCAGCCGTGAAATTAAGACGCTTACTCCTTGGAAGGAAAGTTATGACCAACCTAGATAGCATATTCAAAAGCAGAGACATTACTTTGCCAACAAAGGTCCATCTAGTCAAGGCAGTGGTTTTTCCAGTGGTCATGTATGGATGTGAGAGTTGGACTGTGAAGAAAGCTGAGTGCCGAAGAATTGATGCTTTTGAACTGTGGTGTTGGAGAAGACTCTTGAGATTCCCTTGGACTGCAAGGAAATTGAACCAGTCCATCCTAAAGGAGATCAGTCCTGGGTGTTCATTGGAAGGACTGATGCTAAGGCTGAAACTCCAGTACTTTGGCCACGTGATGCGAAGAGCTGACTCATTTGAAAAGACCCTGATGCTGGGAAAGATTGAGGGCAGGAGGAAAAGGGGACGACAGAGGATGAGATGGTTGGATGGCATCATCGACTCGAAGGACATGGGTTTGGGTGGACTCTGGGAGTTGATGATGGACAGAGAGGCCTGGCATGCTGCGGTTCATGGGGTCACAGAGAGTCGGACACAACTGAGCGACTGAACTGAACTGAACTGTCCTGTTCCATTGATCTATGTATCTGTTTTGGAACTGGTACCATGCTATTTTGATTACTGTAGCTTTGTAGTATAGTGAATTCTACCAAACATTTAGAGAAGAGTTAGCACCTATCCTTATAAAACTGTTCCAAAATATACAGAGGAAGAGACATTTTCTAACTCATGCTATGAGGCCACCATCATTCTGTTACCAAAACCAGGCAAAGATAATCACACACAAAAAGCGAAAATTACAGACCAATATCTCTGAATGTAGGTGTAAAAATTGTCAAAAAAAACCACTAGCAAACTGAATCCAACAATACATTGGAAGGATCAAATACTGTCATCAAGTGGGATTTATCCCAGGGATGCAAGGATTTTTCAATGAGTACAAATCATAATTTGTTGATGTGATATACCATATCAACAAGTTGAAGAATAAAAACTGTATGATTATCTCAATAGACGCAGAAAAAGCTTTTAACAAAATTCAACATCCGTTTATAATTAACTCTTCAGAAAGTGGCTGAAAGCATTCTTTCTTAGGTCAGGAACAAGACAAGGATGACCACTCTCTACTTTTATTCAGCATAGTTTTGGAAGTCTTAGTGATGGGAATCAGAGAAGAAAAAGAAATAAAAGAGATACAAATTGGAAAAGAAGTAAAACTCACTGTTTCTGTTTGACAGAATATTGGGTTGGCCAAAAAGTTCGTTTGGATTTTACTGGAATATCTTGCTATACATAAGAAATCCTAAAGACGCCACTAGAAAACCAGAGCTTACTAATGAATTTGGTAAAGTTGTAGGATACCAAAATAACATACAGAAATCTGCTGCGTTTCTATACACTGAGAGCAAACTATCAGAAAGGAAAACTGAGGAAATAATCCCATTCACCAATGAATCAAAAACAATAAAGTACTTAGGAATAAACCTACTTAAGAGGCAAAAGACCTGTTTTCTGAAAAGAATGAGATGCTGATGAAAGAAATTGAAGCTGATACAAACAGAAAGACATACTGTGTTCTTGGATTGAAAGAATCAGTATTGTTAAAATGACTATACTACCCAAGGCAATCTATAGATTCGGTGCAATCCCTATCAAAATCTCACTGGCATTTTTCACAGAAAAAATTTTTAAAATTTGTATGGAGACACTAAAGGCTTCTGATGGCCAAAGCAGTCTTGAGAAAGAAAGATAGAGCTGGAGGAATCTGGCTCCCTGACTTGAAAAGTATACTTGGTCTGGTACAGGTACAGTAACAAACCCACTAAAAATGTTCAAATTCTTTTTCCATTAGTGCAAAATTAATCAATACAAAGAGTTTTTCCCTTCAATTTTTTCATAGCACACTTTGAATTGGTAACCTCAGTGCATGTGTGTAAGGTTCAGAGTCTAAATTTCTCTCCTGGATGTGTTGTTTGTAGGTCTCCATCATGTTTTTGCCCAGAGATAGAGGAGACTATGCCCAGTTTTGGGATGTTGAGTGTCACCCTCTTAAAGAGCCTCACCTGAAGCACACCTTAAGATTCCAGCTCTCTGGACATGTGAGTGTTTCACTGAATTTAAGTAAATTACTGGGTGTGTTTTGAAGACACCAGGTGAAACTGGCCTGAGAAAGCTAAGTATGTTCCTGGTTTTATTATAATCCCATTAATTCTACTGTAGCTGCTTATCATCTTAGTTTTCTTATGTGTCTTTATTTATTGGCTCTGTGAAATCTGTGTTTGCCTTAATTAGGTAAGGTTTTGTGTGTGTGTGACACACACAGAGAAACAGTATAAGATAAAGCATTTGTAATTAAAGGAATTTAAAAATCTGAAGTGTCCTTTTTAAGAATTAGGAAGTAGTAAAATTCAGTTGGGTAAATGTCCATGTATTTATTTCTCCTCCTCCACCCTGTGATTTTTTTTCTACAGAGTGTCAGAGCAGAAAGTGAGCCTGGAATTTCACGCATTTCCACAAATAGCCTCATTAAAATAGATAATATACTTAAGCTCCGAAAACAGGCTGTATCTGAGGCTTCTGCCCTCATACCTGGGTATGTTATTTCTCTCATTCTCATGAGTTTTTCCCAGTACTTTATTGAGGTGTAATCACATTCGACAAAATGCCTAGTGGCTTACCTGTGATTGACATGTGTCACCCCACTGCAGTCAAGGTGGAGACTTGACTCCCAGTTCCTCTCATCTGGGAGTTCTCATGTGGCTTCTCCAGCCACCCCCACCCTCACCTGGGATTTATTCTGTTCTCTATGTTGCCTTAGTTCTGTGGATTTCATGTACACCTGCACTTAGGTTTTGCCTGGCTTCTTTCACTTAGATGGTGATGTTGGGATCTTTGGTGTTGGTGAGCCCACCTGTGGTGTGTACCTTTGCGTGTGGAATTCACATGGCCCATCACAGGGGCACGTCACCATTGTTTCTTTATCCTTTGGCATTTGGTGTCTTCCACCTTGGAGTGCTTGTGAATGAAGATGCAGTGAACATTGTTATATGTGCGTTTTTGTGGACATATTCTTTCATTTCTTTGGTTAAAAATGTCTTAGAGTAGAATTACTGAATCATGTGGTAGGAATTTTTTTAACCTTAACCTTAAATCGAAGAATGTTCCCAAAGTAGCCTTTCCATTTTATATTCCCAAAAAGAGTGTATGAAAGTAGATTCTTAAAAACTTCATAAAATGTATGTTATACCAGTGGCTTGCAGAGCTTTAATGATAATATGTGAATGTTTTACCTAATGAAAATTTTTTTTCAGGGATATGTTTTTTTAATAACTTCATTGAAGTATAGTTGATGTATAGCATTGTTTATTTCTGCTGTACAGCAAAGCAATGTTATATACGTTCTTTTCCACATGGTTTACACAGGATATTGAATATAATTCTCTGTGCTATACAGTAGGACCTTGTTGTCTATCCATTATATATATAAAAGCTTACATGTGCTAACCCAACCTCCCAGTCTGTCCCTCCCCCAAACCCCTACCCCCTGGCAACCACAAGTCAGTTTTCTGTATCTGTGGGTCTGTTTCTGTTTCGTAGATATGTTCATTTGTGTCATATTTTAGATTTCACGTATAAGTGATATCGTATAGTATTCATCTTTCTCTTTCTAACTTACATGAAAATGTTTCTTATAGTTCTTAGTTAACTCATACTTAGGTTTGACTTAGTTCTGGAGGAAGATGCTCTTAAGAAAAGGATGTTAAGTACCTCTCCGAGAGAGGAGGTTCTGCTGCCCATATCAGCTGCTGCCAGGCATGCCTGGATGCTTCCTGGCACCAGCAATGTTAACACTGATCAGCCAGTCACCTTCACAAAACTACTTTAACTGAAATGTGGGAGAAAACACAAGTTAAAGCCATATACACAAGTTATATAATTTATTATATACAAATAGTTTAAGTTTCTGTAGATTGTAAATAGTTAACTTTCAAACCTGTCTCCATAGCAGGCAACTTGACTTGACCCACCGTGGAGTTTATGCCCCAGAAGACGTGTATCAATTTCTGCCAACGAGAGTTGGGGAGTCAAGGACGTTGAAAGTCAATTTGCGAAATAATTCTTTTATTACACACTCGGTAAGTTGGAAATACTGCTGTGGGTTGTGGAGAAATAAATGTGTTCTACTATTTGATAAACATTTTTCTAAGAATTAGAAGATTTTTTATAGATGATATTTAAGGTATAATAGTTAATTTTTAAAATACCTTAATACTGTGTTTGAAGAGAAACTCATGGGAAGTTTATGATCCTTTGTCTGAAAATTATCTAGTATTTGTTTTCATATTTTCATTTTTTAGTTTCTCTTCTTGTTTTCTTCTGTATGATCCTATGAGCATATTTCTGGATAACATTTACTCCAGTCAGAACTATAATAAATTCATTAAAATTCCCTTAAGTGTTTTCATGAGCATTTATTGTCTTAACTTCATCTTGTGGGTATACATAAGCAAATGCATGATGTGTTGATTTAAATATGCACAGATATCTAACTTGTGTAACTTCATAAAGTGTTTCATATTAAATTCCAGCTCAAGTTTTTAAGTCCCAGAGAGCCTTTCTACGTCAAACATTCAAAATATTCTTTGAGGTGAGTTTATCATAAATCAAAGTGTTCTCATCCTGGTGTAGCTCTTTGTGTTCAGGACACTGAGATTGCTCTTGGGGGCTAGGACTGTGATGTCTCCCTCAGTTACATCCCCTCATCTTCATCACCAACACCCAGAGCACTAAGCACATGGTGAAGGGGATGAGGAGCCTACAGGGAAAACAGTCTGACTGTGGGTGTACGTGGTGAGTAACAACTCAGATTTGTGCAGTGTTTGGACTTAGGGTGTGACTCCTGTTACCCAGTATTTTGACAGCCATATACTTAACTAGAACCTTTGTTGTCTTATGATTAACTTCAGAGTAATTTTTGGGTCAGGTGTTAACTTGCATCACACTGAGAATCAAGGATTTAAATTTTTACTGATTTGGACAAAAATCTTCCCAGATTAATTGGAAAAACTTTTATTATCCTGTTTTCCAGTGTAATTCTTGAAATAATCCTATATTGTTCTTAAATCAAGGCCTCATTTTCTTGCCATCCTTGCTTATTTTATTTTTTTAGTGTTTGTTTTTATTCATTTTTAAGGTATTTATATATATTCTTCCAGTTTTATTGATGTAATTGACACACAGCACTGTGTAAATTTGAGGTGTGTAGCATAATGATTTGACTTACATACATCATGAAATGATTATCACAGTAAGTTTTGTGAACACTCTCATCTCATATAGATACAAAATTAAACAGAATATAATGCTTTTTTTCCTGCAACATGAACTATTAGGATTTATTCTCTCAACAGCTTTCATATATAACAGAACATGTTCAGTGTATTTTCCATGTTGTATATCACATCCCTGGTGCATATTTATCCTACAAGTGGAAGTTTTTGCTTTCTAAGTTTTGATGTACTTTTTATCAGTCCCACCCACCACCTTCTCCAACTACAAATCTGATCTTTTCTATGCATTTTTTTAATGTCTGAAAATATTTTTATCTTACCATCATTTTTAAAAAATCTTTATTTGTTACAATATTGCTTCTGTTTTATGTTTTTTGGCTTTTTGGCTATAAGGCATGTGGGATCTTAACTTCCCAACCAGGAATCTAACGCGCACCCCATGTGTTAAAAGGTGAAGTCTTAATCACTGGACCTCCAGGGAAGTCCCTTGCCTTCATTTCTGAGAGGCAGTCTTGCTTAGTACATGATTCTGACAGTATTACCCCCACTCCCATCTTATAAACCTGCTGCACAGGTTTATAAATCTTATAAATCTGGCTTACATTGTTTCTAACAAGAAGTCTACTGTCATCCTTGTGTTCATTCCTCTGCCTGATGTGTCTTTTTTTCTGGCTGCTTTTAATATTTTTTTTACCATTGGTTTTTTTTTTTTTTGAGGGTGAAGTGTAATTGACCTACAACACTCTTAGTTACTGTATTTCTGTTTTTGTTTCTGTACATTTCTAACTGATTTCACCACACTAACTTGAGGATGGTACATTACCACACATATACATTACACAGTTACTGGCTGTGTTCCCTAGCTATACATCTCATACCTGCTGTTCATTTATTTTGGAACTGGATATTTGTGCCTTGTTATCTCCCTCACCTGTTTCTTTCCTCCTGTACCCCCATCCCCTCTGGCAGCCACCTGTTTGTTCTTTTTCTCCATGACTCTATTTCTGTTTTGTTATGTTTATTCATTTGTTTTGTTTTCTAGATTCCACATGTAAGTGTGGTCATTTGATGTTTTGTCTCTCTGACTTATTTCAGTTTAGTATAATACTCTCAGTCCATTCATGTTGTTGCAGGTGGTAAGATTTCATTCTCCTTTTACGGCTGGGTGTATCCTACTGTGTCTGTACCGTATCTTCATCTGTTCACCTGTTGACGGCACTTGGGTTACTTCTGCGTAACATTGTTTCCAGTCCTCTCACTTTCAGTCTGTATAAGTCTTTAGATCTAAAGTGAGTCTCCTGTAGCCAGCATATATGCTGGTCTTGTGTTTGTATCCATTCAGCCACTCTTTTGATTGGAGCATTTAATCCATTTACATGTAAAGTAATTATTGATAGGTATGTACTATCAATTTTGCTAATTGTTTTGGGGTCTTACTTGCTAATTTTATTTTTCCATATGACACCTGTAAAGGTTGAAATTTCAAACTGGGTTGTCACTGATATTTACAATTTTAACATTAGGGTTGCATTGCACTTAATACTAAAAAATAATTTTATCTTCATGTTTGAATCTTTAATTAAACTTTATTTATTATATGCTCTTTCACTTTAGCATCAGGAAGCAGTCCTAGAGGCATGTTCTATTCTGTGTAAATTAGGCCCCTTGCAGGCAATCGAGGGCTGACTGAGTTACTAGCCCAGCAACACTGACTCAGAAGCTTGCGCTTCCTCTTGTTGTTGGAAGATAAGTCATTCCCTCCACCCCTCCTACTTTCTTCCCCTTCTTGACCCCATTCCCCCATCCTCCGTGTTAGGAAACCTACCTCTTAGGAGCCCAGCCCAAAGGCACAAGTTGTGTGGAGTCAGCAGTGAATACACCTAGACCTCTCTCAGCCTCAGTGTCCTAATTTGTAAAGGTGCCAGCAACCTGGACTTGTTACAGGATACGTGAGAGGCAGTCCTGGGGGTCCTGAGAAGCCCCAGCAGGACCCACAGGTGTTGACAGAGCGTCGCAGTTCTGTCAGCGCTTTCCCAGCCAGCCTCTTCATCGAGAACGTGGATGATGGCGGCCTTAAACACTCCCAGTCCAAACTTTCCCACTTCTCTGCCCTGAGCTCTCCTCTCCCATTGGTCTGTGGGTCCCTCCCCTGGGGCCTGAGACTAGTGATGTTCCAGGGTGCTTAGAGCAGGCTGGCTCTGCCGAGCTGAGGCTGAGCTGCAGGAGCAGTTCGCTGTTCACAGATAGTCATTTGAATTCCCAGTTGGGGCCCTTTTTAGTAACTAAGGACAAATTGATCCTGAGTGAATGATTAGTCCTGAACACTGCTGTTATCTGAATTTGAACCTTATCATGATGGCCATAGTGAATAACTCTGCTTCCTGTTTGCTGTCTACTTGGTTCACGTCCCTGACCTTGATCAGTGTTTCGCAGGCATTGTGTCTTTAAGCATGAAGCATAGGGGTCTTGGAACACTTTTGTGTAAACCAGCATACACCTGGGGCTTCAGATCTTTGTTTCAAGGAGCACTTATCTTTAAAAAAATAAACTTGTGTTTTAAAAAGTTAAGACACCTTCAGATTTAAAAAAAAAATTATTTGAAGAGCTAACAGCTTTTTAAGAAACAATATTTGCATTCACTTCATCTACAGTTTTGATAAAGACTCAGGACTTACAGTAACTTGTTAAATTGTTTGGCCCTCTGTCAGTGTGTTAGTCGCTCAGTCGTGTCTGACTCTTTGCGATCCTGTGGACTGTAGCTCACCAGGCTCCTCTGTCCATGGGATTTTCCAGGCAAGAATATTGCAGGGGGTAGCTGTTTCCTTCTTCAGGGGATCTTCCTGACCCAGGGATTGAACCTGGGTCTCCTGCATTGCAGGCAGATTCTTTACCAGCTGAGCTACCAGGGAAAAGGCCTTATGTCACTGTTGCCCATTTTATGACTGAAGGATGGTGCAGTCAATCTACCTGGAGATGAACGTTCCTTTTCCAACTTTCATTCCTGAATACATTATAGTTTCACATTTTTCACTTAATTTGCTTTCACAGACTTATTAAAAATTTAAACTATTATAGCTGAAATTTGTAAATCAGCTCCTTCTTGATCCTTTGCAGAGAAAAGACCTGTTTCTGTTCAATACTAGTAGCATCACATGCAGCAGTCTCTGTTCCCAGCCAGGCTGTGAGAAGGCTAGCCGAGGGAGGTCCATGGGCAGTTTGTGGTTGCCTGGGAGCTGGGAGGCCTTACAGGAGACCACACGACCTAAATGCAAATGTAGTTTTGGCAGTGAACAGGTCAAAGTATTTTCACATTGCCACCGTCAGCTTCCTCATCTGACCCTGTGGCCAGCTGGTAGCGTCCTTCTTCCTGGTTGCCTGGCTGCCCATCGTCCTGTCCCTGAGCTCTTCCTCCTCCTCACACACAGATGCCTGCAGTGCTGTAGATGTGACAGGGGTGATGCTTAAAGCATTCTTATCATGGAACTTTTTATCAGTGAGATGGCATTTTGCTTAGTTTCAATTTGTCTGAAAAACAGTTTTAAAATCTAAGATGTGTTCATTCTTGCCATCTCAAAGTAGACATTTTTATACAGTTGAACATGATGACTTGCCACTCCAGTGCTAGAACATTTTTAGCTGTCCTAAATTAAATACTCGCTGCTTTTCTGTGCAGCCTAGGTCATGTCACAGTATCTAAGAGAGCTTAGAAACATGAGAAAATATTTTTTAATGAAGCAAAATTTGGACAGGGTACATAAGGTAGCATTTCAGATTGCCTATGTTTGCTTTATACTCTTGAACATGTTATTACTTTAAAATATCTTTAACTTTTTATACTTTGAAAAGAGATTTAAATAAGATAATTTTATACTTTATTGGTGGCAGGTACTGAAGTTATTCTGATACATTTCATTATGGAACTTAGGGTAAATATGTAATGTTACAGATTCCACCATCAAGAAAACTTTAATAATTAGCAACTCAGTATAAACTTGGTGAAATATGAATAAGAAAACCATGCGTGCAAAGCAGTAACTCTGATCTGTTCAACCAGGTGAAGTAAACTCTACGTCGTAGAAAACTCTTCCCTCGTGACACGTGCATAGGCTTAGATCTTACATAGAGGAAGGCGGGAAGCTGGCCTCTTCATACGTAAGAATGGCTTCTTTCCACTTTGGAGAAGTAGAGCCTTGCTCCCGTAGCTCCCTGAGAATCCTCTCACAAACAGGGGTGGGGCTACTCCCCGTGTAAGCGTGGGGGCTTGTACTTCTCCCAGGGGTGAGGCCGCTGGACGGTCTCGTGAGCTGTAGAGGCTGGTGCAGCGACAGTGCTGGACTTGGCAGGTGGACAGTCTGTGCGAGGCTCCAGGGGAGCCCCTCCCAGGCCCTGTTGGTCACCTTGTTTTTCTCAGGGGCTGCCTGCCATGGGGCTAGCAAGCCCCACTCCTCGAGTGGGAGCTCTGCTCCATACCAGGAGGTCCCCTGTCCTGGCTGTCCTACAGCAGGGCTGTTAGCTGACAGTAGGTTCTGGGGGTTTGCCTGGGGCAGAGGCATGGGGCGAGGGCATGTACTGGGCACATCCTGTTGCCCACAGAAGGTAGGTGATGGTGGAGGTGATGGAAGAGGGGCACTGACGGGTGGGGTTTTGGTCAAGGTTCTCCTGTGGGCTTTAGGTGGTCCCCTGTTTCTCATGACTTTTTAAGAAGAATCTGTTGTGTTCCCACTTAGCCCCTAGAGTGTCCTCTGCTGACTGTTTATTCAAGCCTAGTCTGCTGAGACTTTGCAGTTGATGCCCCGTCTGCGGGGCTCACACCTGCCTGCATTCTGCGAGCTGGCCTTGTGGGTGAGCAGCCAGAGGGACGCTCCTAAGTTCCAGAGAAAGAAGGATTCGGGCTGCTGAAGTTTATAGGTTCATGGTTGTGAGGGGCTGAGGTGTTTCCGGCATCTTGCCAGCCCTGCCTCTGCACCATCAGGCACTGGCTCTCATGCCTCTGCTGCAAAAGTTGTCCTCAGCTGAGGATCTCCACGTTGTGTCAGCATGCTTTCCAGTTACATGTTCCCATGTGTGTATGTATGTATGTATGGGTGTAAAGCCCCCTTGGTCACCACACTGCTGGGTGCTGGAGCTGTGTGGACCCTGGTTCTTCCTAGGTTGTGTCCCAGTTTATTCAGTGTGTGAATCTAAAGCAGGTGATACATATTTGTCATAGTATGTTTTTCAAAATTCTTTCTCAGTTAAATATAGAGTTCTGCATTCCATATTGAACTTTGTTAATTATGGAATCATCTAAAGATTTATTTTTGGATATTTTAATGCATTTTAGTAATTCATAAGTTACAAAGCCTCTTAGGTTGGTAGATTGTACTACATTATCCTGAGGATTAAGATGCTAACGTGAAAGAGAAAGTTGTCATTTGTCAGTGCCATCAACAGGTACCAGTTTCTTTAAAAGCAGCTTTGCTTTGATGTGGAAAAATGAGGTAAATGCATTGGTGAAAAATGACCCAGACTTTCAATATGTATATTTTGTTACACCCAGGAAAAGGGCTTTAAAAACTTGGCCTGTTTTTTGAATTTCTAGCCCACTGTGCTGGGTCAGGAAACATGCTGGAAACAAGCGCAGTCTGGTTCCTCTACTGAGCCCGCACACGTGTGGCTGAGATCAGAGGCACTTGCCCTCTGAGGAGAGTCTGAAAGCTGTGAGGTTTCACTTAAAAACCATTATGGCGGAAGGTTGGTGGCATCAGATGGGCTGTGGGAAGGGCCTGCATCTTGTTCCCCTCAGGAATAAAGATGTATTTTATTTTTGAAGCTTTTGGAACCTTGTTTTGTGAGCAGAAACAAACCTGCCAACATAATACTTGTATGTGCCTCAAGTAGAATACGATCATAAATTTTCAAGGAAACTCTTGGTAGGTTTCCCAAGAATTTTGGAGCAAACCTGCCAGCCCCAGTAAACATTGGTTGCAGCCATGGGGTGGCTCCTGGCACATGCGCCCTGAGCCTTCCTGGGCTTGGTTGCCTCCTGTTCCTGCAGACGCAGCACCAAGCTCCAAGCCTCACAGCTCCCGTTTCCTTGACCAGACTCACTCTCCACCAGGCATCGTGTGACTGGGGGGCTCTGTGTGCCCTGATGCCATGTTGACATCCCTTTTTCTCTGCAGAGCCCAGCACTACATCAACATGCCCGTGCAGTTCAAGCCCAAGTTTGTGGGCAAGTTTGAAGCTTTGCTCGTTGTTCAAACAGATGAAGGCAAGAGTGTCGCCGTCCGACTCATTGGGGAAGCTCTTGGAAACATCAGCTAGAATCCAGTGTGTGTAAAGTAAATGACCTAAGTTACATTTTGGTAATTTCATTTTTTCTACACTACAGTTATGCATTTGTATATATTTTGTATGATAAATTGGATGTCTGTAACTGTAGATTTGTTGCTTTGAGAAGCTAATACCTGACTAAAATAATCATGTACCTAGCCTACAGTCTTGTATTTAACTTTTACAGGGGAGAAGAGAGTTCTATTTTTACATTGATGATGATATTCTGAATAAATTTGGCATATGTTTTAGTTGGTATATCCAGAAATAAACTTAATTTCCATTTAACTTGTCTTTTTTATATGATGTCATACAGAAATTAGAATATCACTTTATTCTGCTATATTTCCAAGCTCCTACATTTCTGTTCTGTGAATTTTCTCCTCCATCACAAAGTTTTGTTTGCCTTAAGCAATTCCTTCTTGGTTCCTTTGTCTTTCCACTGCTGCTGCTAAGTCGCTTCAGTCGTGTCCGACTCTGTGCGACCCCATGGACTGCAGCCTACCAGGCTCCTCCATCCATGGGATTTCCCAGGCAAGAGTACTGGAGTGGGGTGCCATTGCCTTCTCCGGTCTTTTAGCTAGTTGCCCAGAATAGAAAGGAAAGCTTCCTTCCAAAGAAACTGTCTTTCTCCAGAGTGGGTCAGTGTCCTTATCTGTGTAGACACTTGGGAGAGGTTGATGGTGTATTTTAGGAGAGCATTTATTGAAGTTAAAGGTGAACAGGATGACTTCAGAACCTGGTGTAGAAGGGCACAGCCATTAGGTACCACTGGGACCCAGGGAAAGGGACAGAGCCCCCGTGCTGTGACTTCCTTGGTTCCACTAGTTGTGGCCATTGCTGGTAGGTGTTGTGCAGCAGCATGGGGGTCGTGGCTGATGTTGGTGACAGCAGGAGGATCATGGAGCATGTGCAGAGCTGCCACCGGGAGGGCTCTGACCCCAACGTTTACACCCAAGACAGGGAAGTGCACTCCTTCCTGTGCGCAAGCCCAGGACATCTTACCTGCCAGCCACGTGGGTTGTTGTCCACAGGTGAGAGCAGAGGTGGTCCAGGAACTGCCCATCCTCTTGGTTAAAACCTTCCCTTCAGTCTTAACACAGATACTTCCTGGTTTTGTTTCTTCTTTAGGTTTTTAATTTCATCCCCAGGAAGTGGCCTGGGACCAAGGGAACCTGTGAGTTTTCACCTGTGCTCTGAGCCCTGAGAGCAGTGGTGAACTCGGAGCAGCCGAGCTCTGACAGCAGGTGGAGGAAGAGCCAGTTGTGTCTTATAGACGTCCTGTCTTGTGTGTCCGGTGCTGCCCCCAGAAGATGTCCGTGGGCACGTGGAGGTGCTCGTGTGCTCATTCTGAGCAGGGCTGGCCCAGGCCTCCTTCTCAGTACCCCCGCAGGTCAGCAGGCAGCCCCATGCCCCTCATTCAGGAAGTTCTCCCTGCACTTGGGTTGACCAACGAAATCACTTCGAGGAGTTGACCTGGAAACAGGCCATGTTGTGGACTCAGCCGCATGTGAGACTTGCTCCCTGAGGCCTTAAATCCGGGCAGGGACTCCCATCATCTGAGCTGACTCACAGCGAGCACTGCAGACCCGCCATGCCAAACCCTGGGTCTGCCACAGCTGTCAGCATCACACTGGTCCTTTGGGTCCCAGAGGCTGATTCTGTAGCAGCTTCCTAAACTCTCGGAGGCCCACATGCATTGACCCTGGGCCTGATCCCCCTCACTTGTTCTTCCATAGGCCTGTCCTTGGGGGTCAGGGGCAGCGCTCCCAGCCCCTGCCCTCCCACAGGGAACCTTCTCTTTCTGCCTTCCAGGTGCTTGGGTGAGGTGGCCCATCTGACTGACAGGCACCTGTACTGAAGGCTGGTTCTTTGAAGCCTCAGTGCATGAAGTGCAGGAGGGGAGAGGGGGAGAGGAGGGTTCATGGTCTGAACAAATGGATGAGTGTCTGTATCTTATCTTTCCATAGAAATATCGAGAGTCCATGGTAAATATATACAATAATTACTTGCATCTCAAGTCAGAAGCAGGCTGTGCAAATGGAGAAGTGCTGGAAGGGCTGAGTCAAGAGCAGGCAGGGACCTTCAGCCCCCGTCTGTGCGAGGCACGACCCTGGCAGGTGGAGGGGGCAGAGTTGAGACAGGACAGTGATGTCGTCCACCTCGGGTTCCAAGAGAGTTTCCTTTAAAAATCATAAAGCGAATTTGGTAATGTAACTGGATACACAACTGATACACAAAATCAGTAGTCTTTCTATATAAGAAAATAGTAATGGAAGAAAAGATCCATGAGGAATCGCCCAGGAATAAACATATGAAGAAATGTGTGTAATATTTACATGTAGCCTGCTAGGCTCCTCTGTCCATGGGATTTCCTAGGCAAGAATACTGGAGTGGGTTGCCATTCCAGGGGATCTTCCTGACCCAGGGATCAAACCTACATCTCCCACATTGGAGAAAGCATAACCAAAGTCCAAAGACAAAGGACAAACTGGAAGTTTCTTGTTGACGGACATGTTAGCCATTGCGGTCTTTTCCTACTACACCTGTGTAGCTGTTATGTTGGGTGGAGTGTGGCAGCGCGGTCAATGGGACAGCAGGGCAGTCAGTGTGACCTGGTGGACGTTCCCAACTGCTGTCCTGCCAGACTTCTGTGAACAGTGCCTGTTTCTTTACATTTTTGCCAAAACAATATCTGCACACACTTTTCCCACTGCACTAGGTGGGTCTGACAGGTACACTGGCTCTGACTCAGGGAGCAGAGCACACCCAGGCAAGCACATCCTGGAGACACTCCTTCCCCTCCCTGCTTCCTCCAGGTGCCTCCAGTGAGGAGGATGGACCTGCCTCAGGCGCTTTCTACCTGGGCCACCTGTGAGGCCCCTTCTCTCCTTACGACCCTGTCCTGATGTGCGGAGGGGGAGCTGCCTTTCATGGGACTGTCTGAACTTTCTACCATGTTCAACTATTAAGTATTTTTGTAATAAAAAAATGTTTTGAAGAGGTTAACATAACTCCCCTGGTAGTCTAGGGGTTGAGAATCTGCCTGCTAGTGCAGGTGACATGGGATCGATCCTTGGTCAGGGAGGATCCCACATGCTGTGGGAGCAATTAAGCCCGTGTGCCACATCCACTGAGCCCCCTCATCTAGAGCCTGTGCTCTGCAACAGAAGTCACCACAAAGAGAGGTCCATGCCTACTGCAACTGGAGAAAGCCCACTCGAGTGCAGCAACAAAGACCCAGCACAGCCAAAGATAAGTAAATAAAATTTAAAAAACAAGAAATTGTTTTAATAAGATATTTAGATTAGAGATCTAAACATCACTTTTTCTGCCAATGCTAGTTAACCTAAGGGAATGTATCACGTATTAATGTAGGTATTTGGTAGCCAAATGCTGCCTGTTGACCGTCTTTCTCAGAAGGTTCTGAAATATCTCAGTAAAGTTCTAGATGGACTTCCCTTCTGGAGGAGCTCGTGGGTGGGAGTGCTTGAGGTCCTCCCAGCAGATGCTCCTCGACTTTGCTGTGAGGTGTGTTATAGTCTGGTGTCAGGAGAAGAAAGCAGGGCAGCCCCTGGAGAGTCTTTTTGGGGAGGATTCCTTGTGGGTGGGATCCCAGAGGGGCTAAGGTTAGAAGGTTTCCTGTCAGCCTTGCCTGTAGGGCTCTGTCACACCTGCCTGCCTTGCAGAAGGGTCAGTGAGCCCACTGCCTTCTGGGCAGTCGGTCACTTGTTTCCACTATGAGTTTGCTTTCCCCTTTGTTATTTAATGTTGATGTTAAAGCCACTAAAAAGATTGCCTGTTTCTACACTGAAGTCTGTGGACATGAAGACAGCCTATGTTTATATTTTACACAAAATATAGAACAAATGTATGTTTCTATATTGCATAGGTTTATTAAATATAATTTGAAATTTTTATATATACACATAGGTATCAGAATAAAGCAAATAGATTGAGGCTGTTAGCAACCAAGGGTTTTAGTAGAAAACAGAAGTGATGGTATCATTCAAAGATAAGATATTAACATCTACAGCAGTTGATATTTCTAGCAGCCAAAATGCTGAAAATCCTACAAATTGGAAGGGAAAGATAATCCAATAGGAATGTGGATAAGAGAACATAAACTTCAACATTTCGCAGAATGATAATTTTAGATGGCTACTAGACAAGCAAAACGGCTGTTTGAGGGGGCTGTAAAATAGCAGAGAAAAGAGATGCAAAAGGTGAAGGAGGAAAGGAAAGATACCTGTTGAATGCAGAGTTCCAAAAAATAGCAAGGAGAAATAAGAAACCTTCCTAAGTGAACAATGCAAAGAAATAGAGGAAAACAATAAAATGGGAAAGACTAGAGATTTCTTAAAGAAAATTAGAGATACGAAGGGATTATTTCATGCAAAGATGGGCACAATAAAGGACAGAAACAGTATGGACTTAACAGAAGCAGAAGATATTAAAAAAAGGTGGCAAGAATACAAAGAAGAAATATACAAAAAAGATCTTCATGACCCAGATAACCACAATGATGTGATCACTCACCTAGAGCCAGACATCCTGGAGTCCAAGTCAAGTGGGCCTTAGGAAGCATCACTACGAACAAAGTTAGTGGAGGTGATGGAATTCCAGGTGAGCTATTTCATATCCTAAAAGATACTGTGAAAGTGTTGCACTCAATATGCCAGCAAATATGGGAAACTCAGCAGTGGCCACAGGACAGGAAAAGGTCAGTTTTCATTCCAATCCCAAAGATGGGCAATGCCAAAGAGTGTTCAAACTACCGCACAATTGCATTCATTTCACACGCTAGCAAAGTAATGCTCAAAATTCTCCAAGCTAGTCTTCAATAGTACATGAACTGAGAACTTCCAGATGTTCAAGCTGGATTTAGAAAAGGTAGAGGAACCAGAGATCAAATTCCTAACATCTGTTGGATCATAGAAAAGGCAAGAGAATTCCAGAAAGACATCTACTTCTGTTTCATTGACTATGCTAAAGCCTTTGACTGTGTGGATCATGACAAACTGTGGAAAATTCTTAAAGAGACAAAAATACCCTACCACCTTACCTGCCTCCTCAGAAACCTGTGCGCAGGCCAAGAAGCAACAGTTGGAACTAGACATGGAACAATGGACTGGTTCTAAATTGGGAAAGGAGTACATTGCCACTCTGCTTATTTAACTTATTTGCAGTGCATCATGTAAAATGCTGGGCTGGATGACTCACAAACGAATTAAGGTTGCTAGGAGAATTATCAATAACCTCAGATACGGAGATAATACCAACTTTATCGCAGAAAGCGAAGAGGAACTAAAGAGCCTCTTGATGAAGGTTAAAGAGGAGAGTGAAAAAGCTGGCTTAAAACTCAACATTCAAAAAACAGAGATCATAGCATCTGGTCCCATCACTTCATGGCAATTAAGTGAGGAAACAATGGAAACAGTGACAGACTTTATTTTCTTAGGCTCCAGAATCACTGCAGATGATGACTGCAGCCATGAAATTAAAAGACACTTGCTCCTTGGAAGAAAAGCTATGACAAACTTAGCATATTAAAAGAAAGAGACATTACTTTGCTGACAAAGGTCTGTCTAGTCAAAGCTATGGTTTTTCCAGTAGTCATGTACAGATGTGAGAGTTGGACCATAAAGATGGCTGAATGCTGAAGAATTCATGCTTTTGACCTGTGGTGTTGGAGAAGACTTTTGAGAGTCACTGGGGCTGCAAGATCAAGGCAGTCAATCCTAAACGAAATCAATCCTGAATATTCATTGGAAGGACTGATGCTGAAGCTGAAGCTCCAATATTATGGCCACCTGATGAGAAGAGCCGACTCATTGGAAAAGATTCTGGAAAAGATTGAAGGCAGGAAGAGAAGGCGATGACAGAACTAGATGGTTGGATCCCATCACTGACTCAATGGACATGAGTTTGAGCAAGCTCCTGGAGATGGTGAAGGACAGGGAAGCTTGATGTGCTGTAGTCCATGGGGTTGCAAAGAGCTGGACACAACTGAGTGACTGAACAACAACAAAGTAGACATCTGAAAATTGGTTGAGAAAATGCAAATGAAAGCAAAAATGAAATTCTGTTTTTTTAACCCATGAGATTGAAAATTAAAATGCATCCCTACATCACTGGTGAGTGTGAATTGCTGGAAATTGGTGTGAGAAATGCAAAGTGTAGCAATAGAAAGACACTTTTTTAAAATTAAAAGTCCTCGAATTGACAAAAAGGAAATGAGGAACGTCCTTACTTTGCTGGTAGGAGTGCAACTGCTTAAATGTTGTGGGGATGTAAAATAATGGCTAAAAATTAAAGTCCTTTAACCCAGAAATCAACCTTTTAGTCTTATTTGGGAGTCTAAAAAAGAAAACACCATTTTGTATAGCTATATGTATGTATACATATACATGTATGTATGTATGTTAATACCATGTAAGAGATGTAAATACAGTATCCTGAAAACATCATACTGTGAGATGCTCTGGAGGTTAAGAGCTGTGTTAGAGAGGCTTCTCATGTATGGATGTGAGAGTTGTACTGTGAAGAAAGCTGAGCACCGAAGAATTGATGCTTTTGAACTGTGGTGTTGAAGAAGACTCTTGAGAGTCCCTTGGACTGCAAGGAGATCCAACCAGTCCATTCTGAAGGAGATCAGCCCTGGGATTTCTTTGGAAGGAATGATGCTAAAGCTGAAACTCCAGTACTTTGGCCACCTCATGCGAAGAGTTGACTCATTGGAAAAGACTCTGATGCTGGGAGGGATTGGGGGCAGGAGGAGAAGGGGATGACAGAGGATGAGATGGCTGGATGGCATCACTGACTCGATGGACGTGAGTCTGAGTGAACTCTGGGGGTTGGTGATGGACAGGGAGGCCTGGCAGGCTGCAATTCATGGGGTTGCAAAGAGTCGGACACCGCTGAGTGACTGAACTGAACTGAACTGGGAGAGGCTGCAGAGCGTGTGGTGCCAGCCGGCTAGCAGGAAACCTCCATACAACTGTGTCATCCTGGCTGAGCGCTCCCTAGAGTCCTGGCCCATGCTAATGCACACAAAACAGTGTTTTAGGTCCTTTGTTATATAATAATGTTGGTTTCTATAGGGAAAAAAGCTTCATTCCACTATTCCATCACATCATTGAGTTCCTTTTTATAGAACACATTAAGGTACTTTTAGGGTGTTTTTAACCAAAAGTCTATCTACTAATGGAGTCAAAGAAACAATTTATATTTGGATACAAAGGGAAAAGTTATTACTTTTTATGTAAAAAGTATTATAGTATTGATATTTGTTTGGGGGAAAAACTCATAACCAGAAGCAACAATCTTCTTTTTACAAAATAAGCTACATTGTGTAGAATTTGGTAGGCAGTGCATTGTAATTGCTTGGTTTTTATTATCCTTTTACATGTTTTAAAACTTTGACAGCAAAGCTTTACTAATAATGCTGAAGGGACATTTTTCCTGCTTACCTGGGAACGTTTGTCTCTGAATAAAAAAAATGGCAAAAGTTGCAGTTGCATTTGTTCTCCTCTCTCCTCTGATCCTTACTCTGTTTCCTATTTCTTCCTTCCCTCTCTTCATGCCCAAGAACGAGGGTGTCTCGGGCGCCCTTGTCACCCTGCGGGTGTTCGAGTATTGCGCATCTTCAAGTTCTCCAGGCACTCACAAGGCTTGTGGATTCTGGACTACACACTCAAGAACTGTGCCTCTGAGTTGGGCTTTCTCCTCTGTTCCCTTACCATGGCCATCATCATCTTTGCCACTGTTAGGTTTTATGCCAAGAAGGGCACAAACAAGACCAACTTTACTAGCGTCCCTGCAGCCTTCTGGTATACCATTGTCACCATGACCACACTTGAGTGAGTGCAGACCCTGTGTGGGGAGCTGCCCAGTCAGTCAGTTACACTCATCTTTTCTATAAAATTTAAAAACGTTAGATCAATGATCTTTCTCTGTTTGAGCTCCAGTCTGTCATCTGTGGGCTTCTCTGGTGGCTCAGATGGTAAAGAATTTGCCTGCAATGCAGCAGACCTGGGTTTAATCCCTGGGTCAGGAAGATTCCCTCAAGAAGGGAATGGCAACCCACTTCAGTATTCTTGCCTAGAGAATCCCATGAACAGAGGAGCCTGGTGGACTACAGTCTATGGGGTCGCAAAGAGTTGTACACAGCTGATTAACAGTTTCACACTTTCTCTGTCATCTGTAAAAAGTGAGGGAGGTGGATTAATCTCCAAGTCCCTTCCACCTCTGACAATGCCTTGATTTTCCCTGTCAGGATACTTGGGTTCCAGGACAGTCTTAGCTGCACTGTTTCTGTTGAAATTTTTTCCTTCTGGGCCAGCTTTTCCCTTCGCAAAATGAGAAATGATGACCCCTTCAGCATGCAGATGGGATTCCATGGTGGCTCAGTTGGTAAAGCATCTGCCTGCAACACGGGAGACCTGGGTTCAATCCCTGGGTCAGGAAGATCCCCTGGAGAAGGGAATGGAAACCCATTCCAGTATTCTTGCCTGGAAAATCCCATGGACAGAGAGGAGCTTAGTGGGCTACAGCCCATGGGGTCGCAAAGAGTAAGACATGACTGAGTGACTTCACTTACTTTCTTTCTTTTCTTCGCTTCCCTACAATCCATCAACCAGCATTCTCATCTGCCAGCAGCAGGACTTGAAGCCCCATGCTCAGCATGAGGGGATTTTGCCACATGTTCTCAGTGGCAGAGAAAGAAATAGGCTTGGACACAGATCGGGGGCCTGGGCACAGGAACACAGTTGGGGCCCAGCACACATGCCCCTTCTGTGCACTGGACGTCCAGTTGTGTCCACATCCTTCAACTCACACGTAAGCCCTGTGGGAGTGTCACCCCTTTGGTGAATGGGGTGGGAGGGGAAGGTCTCCAGCAAGTAGGCATGATGAAAGATTGTCTAAAGAGCAGGTGAGGTTGCCAGTAGCAGGGCACACAGCCAGCCAATAAAAATCCAATTCCATCAAGTTTCTGCTTAGAAAAGAAGCAACCCAAAATTGAAGATGAACAAACCTTAAGATCCAGCAGTCCAATTCTAAGTGTGTGTACTGAGCATCTAAACACTGAGAAAAAGTCTTACACCTCTGTACAGAGACGTAACAAGGATGGTCATGTTGCGATGGAGTAAGAGTGGGGAAGATGGGAACTCGAAATGTCCTCAAGAAGAGAAGGAGATCTAGTCACATAGTGCAACACTATTACCAGTTACATGAACTAAAACTACGTGTCAACTTGAATAAATTTTGCCTGTGTAATGAGTGAAAAGGTCAAATGTACCATATAATAGCATTTATATAAATTTTAGAAGCACAAAGTGATATAAGTATGCATACGGTCTCAGAATATGTTTATATGCAGCATAGATATAAAAACCTGGATGGAGAGGAATGTTCTCATGTGCGGAGACAATTCTCTGTTTACACATCAGTCGTCTTGCAGGAGAGGCCCTGCCTGCCTTATGCTCTGCTCTGTCTTTAGAAGAATGCTCCTGCGGGCCAGGCTTGGGAGATGACCAAGACTAAAGTGTACATAGGTGGTTTCAGCAGCAATTCAGTTATTTTATTGGTTTTAACTGCTTTTTCATCTAGTAACACGATGCTACGTGTGTGTGTGAGGAGAAAGTGATGCCCCTGCGTTAGAGAAGCCAGCATGGGCGGCCACCGTGAGCAGCTGACTTTTAGCCATGGCATGGCAGGAGGACCTGCTTTGGGCCCCCAAACATGGTGGTTGTGTGGTTTGACACACTACATATATGTGAGACCGAGGTTTGCTTTTAAGGATGAAATTAGTATTACCATGTAACTTCTGGTAGGGTTGTCTCTGTGCTCAGTAGCTGGCAGCCCACACAGAATTATTTTAACATAATTGACCTATTCCTCTTGTACATCAGAGACTTTCACCAGAATTCCCAACTTCTACTTTGGTTTCCCACTGATAACTTGGATATCCTATAAATAATATGCCATCAGCCACTGAAATGTCAGCCTCAGCCTACCAGTTACTCTGTCCTGGGTGCTCATAGGACTGAGGCCTCATAAGGACAGCTGCTCAGTGATGACCAGAACATGGGGAAGTTAGCTCAAGAATCTTTCCAAGCAGTTTACTGATGCCTGAGAGGTCAGAACGAGGGTTTAGCTTAGTTAACCTTGTTTCCCATTAATTTCTCTCCTTGGATTAAACTTTGCAGTCATTTAAAACCTTTCATTATGGCTTTAATATACATTTCCCTAAGGAGCAGAGACATCACTTTGCCACCAAAGTTCTGTATGGTCAAAGCTATGGTTTTTCCAGTAGTCATGTACAGATGTGAGAGTTGGACCATAAAGTAGGCTGAGCACCAAATAATTGATGCTTTTGATTTGTGGTGCTGGAGAAGATGCTTGAGAGTCCCTTGGACAGCAAGGAGATCAAACCAGTCAAACCTAAAGGAAATCAATCGTGAATATTCATTGGAAGGACTGATGCTAAAGCTGAAGCTCCAATACTTTGGCCACCTGATAAGGAAGAGCTGACTCATTAGAAAAGACCCTGATACTGGGAAAGATTGAAGGCAGGAGAAGGTGGTGACAGAGGATGAGATGGTTGGATGGCATCACTGACTCAATGGACATGAATCTGAGCAAACTCTGGAAGATAGTGAAGAACGGGGAATCCTGGTGTGCTATAGTCCATGGAGTCACAGAGTCGACACTACTGAGCAACTGAACAACAATAAGGAGTGAGTACCTTTTCATGCGTTTGCTGGCTATTTCGTATCTTCTTTTGTAACGGACTTTTCAAGCAGTTTGATTGTTTTGGGGGAACACCTTTTCTAAAGAAGCTAGATTGGGAGGGTATTATTCTCCACAAACAGTTGATCTCTGGCTGGGGGGGCAGAGATACCTGGCCCATGGTTCTGCATCATCAGGGTTGGATCACAAAAGCAGAACCTTAGAAAGGGATATGGAGTTGAGATTTACTACAGGCAGTAGTGAGCAGCGTACTGAATGGCATTGATTTGGGTCCAGGCAATATGACTGGATGTGAAGGGGTGGGTGGGAGGCAGACTGGTACTCACAGGCCCCCTGGGCCCACAGAGCAAACAAACCCTGTCTATCTTTTGTCCCTTCAACCTAAACGACCCAGGTGACTGGCAGAAGATGCTGGCATCCTTCTCCATGGGGCTGTGCATGCACCCCCGACCCAAGACAAGGGGACAGGATGAGGGGAGAGCAGGTCAGGGGTATGAAGCTGCTCTGTACCTGGACCCCACATCCTCGGGAGGTCCCGCCACTTAAGCAGAGGCGTTAAGCACGCCTCCTTCCACGTCACCCACAACTCTCTCTGGCATTTCTAACATGCGTCTGAGAAAGACTAAAGAAAACAACTCAAGTGATAAATATGTAACGTCTCATGAAGCGGACCTTTCAAACTGCAAAGTGGGGTAGAAGGCAAGAAGCTTTCTCGGGATAAAGAGTAGAGAACGAAGATGAGACAGAGATGAAAATGAGACAGAGAGGAAGCATATGAGGGCCTGGGCCCATGCAGCCTGCTTGTAGGGTGAGAAGGCCCAGAGCTGGATGTGGTCTGAAGACTGCTGGCTGGATGCCCTGCTGCTCCTGCTGCTGCTAAGTCACTTCAGTTGTGTCCGACTCTGTGCAACCCCATAGACAGCAGCCCACCAGGCTCCCCCGTCCCTGGGATTCTCCAGGCAAGAACACTGGAATGGGTTGCCATTTCCTCCTCCAATGCATGAAAGTGAAAAGTGAAAGTGAAGTTGCTCAGTCATGTCTGACTCTTAGTGACCCCATGGACTGCAGCCTACCAGGCTCCTCCGTCCATGGGATTTCCCAGGCAAGAGTACTGGAGTGGGGTGCCATTGCATTTCTGGTCAAACGAGCGCTGACAGGACATGAAAGTCAGTGTGCTTTCATAGACTGAAAGTCTATGTTTCAGTGTGCTGATGGGAACCCCACGAGCAGCTCTATCTTGGGGTCAGAAAGTTATTTCAACACCTGGAACCCGAGGAAGGGAATTCTAGGGAGCACAGACCCCACCCCCTCTGGCTAAGCTGACCCAGTACAAAGTCACCAGAGAGCCTGTCCCTCCTGGCAAGGATGAGAAAGGGTGAAGGAAGTTGATATTTACTGAGGATATTTTGGGCCAGGTTCTGTTTTGAACGCAACTTACTAACCATTTGTACACAGCTGATTGACCATGTGTTGGAAAGCAGTGGGCGAGGGTGGGGCTGCAGTGGCCACTTTTAACCCAGCTGCTGGTCACTGCAGCAGAGAGCAGGCCCCAAACCAGGGGGAGTCAGCCTGTCCTGAGCGGCTCTGCAGGGTGTGGGGAAGTGGGTGGGGGCCACTTGGGTACCAAAGGAGGCAGAGATGTGAAGAGCTGTGGTCTCAACAGACAGATGAGACTGAACTTTACCACTGGCAGAAGTTGCGTCCTTTTAATAACTGATGTACAGAAACCATACACCCAAGTGTGTCTGGATGGACAGTCTTTGAGGTGACCATTTACATCTTTTTCTTGCCATATTTTCCCTTTTCTTCTCCCCGCTTCCCTTCAAGGAGAGAGAGCAGATGTTTTTCATTTGGCCCAAGGAAAGTATTGCACAAGGCTAGAAGCAGAGGTTGCCTGCAGAATATTTTCCTTCCTGTCTTTGGTGATTTTGAATCTGTACCCCTAGAGCAAGGAGTGAAGTTTGCAGGTCCTGGAACAGTGAGGGGCAGCCAGATCCCAGAGGAGGTGTTTGTGTGGAGGTGGTGTGTGGCCAACCCACCACAAATCACATGAGGTGGGAATTGTCTCCATTTTACAGACCAGACACTTGAGATGGTTTGATGGTGCAGATGGCATGATGAAGCGTGCCTATGACACTGCCAAGACACATGGGGCAGAGGCCTCCCTCCTGGCACTGAGTTCATCCTTGTCCTGTCCCTGTAACCTGTCCGAATGGGGGTGCTTACTTCCCAGCAGAGCTGCCCTCCAGCACGCTTCTCTTGCTCCTTTTCCATTTGAGGTAAATCTTTTTGGATGGCTTAAGTTTCATTCAAATGTTATACAAGACAGCTAAATAACTGAATTGTTTCACATTCATCTTGTGGTTGGTTAGGGCCCTCAGAATCTTTTTTTTTTTTTTAAATCATTTGTTCATGTTTACGCTTCTGTCTTTGTCTTCTCAGATGACTGACCTTCTGTGGACTAAGTATGGTTGAGATTTAATGGACACCAGGTAAACTGCAGTGGATTTATACTGAGAAAGATTGTTTCCTACATCCAATTCCTCGAAATCATTTTCAGTTGATTTCCACCCAGTTTAGTGATGTTTTACCTCTGTATTATTTACTCGTCCATCATAATATGAGACTTCATTCTTTCTTCGATCTCTCCAGAGCCCTTTGTGAGTGTCAGGTAGACTTACATGCTCTGCTGTTTGGAACAGAATGAAGTCCTCTCTTGGCCTCTGCCTGGGCCCTCAAAGTGAAGGTGAGAGGTCACTGACCACCAGGTGAGCTGATGGATGGTCCGGTCATGCTAGATTTACAGAAAACAAACATATGTCTAATGCCTCTGGTTCTGCCCTTGCTGTGATGAGTGTGTGTGTACAGGGCTGTGGGAGGAAGCAACTAAAATGCAGAACAGGTACAAAGACAGAACTCCTCCCCTAGCTACTCTTTAGAAATAGAAATAGAGATCTGCAGTTTCTAGTGATAACTGAGGGAAGACAGCAAGAAAAGGGAAAGCAAGATGAACTAAGAGTCTCATAAAAGGTAAAGCTGAGGGTGAGATTTAAAATTCAGGTCTCAAGAGGGTGAAATCATATACATGGAAATGATCCACAAGTGAAATATTGCACAATAGGAGAACAAACTGTTTCCTGTTCTTGGAAAAAACATTTTCCTCACTGCCCATGGGCTGTGTCAGGTTTAGAAGGAAGATGCCATTCCTCTGTTGACCTCAGAAGGGCAAGACCAGTTTCTCCAACCCCACAGCTGTTGTTAACATGGAACATTAAATAACAAGCTAGCAAGTAGATGCTTGTCAGATTCAGATTACCTCTATTAAGCACTTCGCAGCTCAATGGCATTTAAAGAGGTTTCCCCTGGCAACCAGAGTCTAAACTGTCCCACAGGTGTAGAGGTCCTCCATCCGGACTCGCTGGGAGCTGGGCTGAGCTGAGCCGAGGGATGTCAGCCCGCCAGCAGGTGGCAGTGTGGTTCAGCTCCTGAACTGTGCCTACCAGGATTTTCACTCACCTTTTTGCAGTCTCATCCTCTGCTGGCAGAGGATGTAATGGTTGGATGGCATCACTGATTCAATGGACATGAACCTGGGCGAACTCCACAGGATGGTGAGGGACAGGGAGGCTGGTATGCTGCAGTCCATGGGGTCGCAAAGTGTTGGACACGACTTAGTAACAACTTTGAACAACAACTTTGTGGTCTGGAGACAAGTTAATCATTTATAGCCTCAACTTTCTTATCTGTAAAATGGGGATGTTCTAGCTGCCACAGTTACCCTGAAGATTAAATTAGATAATCTATGTGAAGTTCCTAGTACAGGGCTTGGCACATGGCTTCCAATAACTGACAGTTAATATTAAATGGTATCACCTATGAGCACTGATCAGCTTCTACCCGGAAGTTACCATCTTGGTTGAGGACAACTGAGGACTTTTTAAAGCAAGTTGAATTAAGCTAACATTTCACTAACTATAAAGTTACTGATCAATTATTGTAGATTTCAAGATTCCTTTCTCTGATATTATGGAAGTATGAGCTGGTCAACTTTTGGCAAGGGGTGGAGACATTGAAAATAAGCTGTTCTAATTAGCTACTCCTCTGTTAGACCCTGCCTGAAATACCAGGTTGGTATATTTTGATATGTCCACAGGGGGTTAACTTTGGCAGTTGTTGTTCAGTCACTAAGTCATGTCTAACTCTGTGTGACACCATGGACTGCACCATGCCAGGATTCTTTATCCTTCACTGTCTTCACTTCACGGAGTTTGCTCAGACTCACGTCCCTTGAGTCAGTGATGCCATCCAACCATCTCATCCTCTGTTGGTCCCCTTCTCCTTCTTTCCTCAGTCTTTCCCAGCATCAGGTCTTTTCCAGTGAGTCAGTTCTTTGTATCAGGTGGCCAAAGGACTGGAGCTTCAGCTTCAGCATCAGTCCTTCCAATGAATATTCAGGGTTGATTTCTTTAAGGAACGACTAGTTTGATCTCCTTGCTGTCCAAGGGATTCTCAAGCGTTTTCTGTAGCACTACAGTTCGAAAGCCTCAGTTCTTCAGGGCTCAGCCTTCTTTATAGTCCAACGCTCACATCTGTACATAACTACCAGAAAAACCATAGCTTTGACTACATGGACCTTTGTTGGTAAAGTGATGTCTCTGCTTTTTAATATGCTGTCTAGGTTTGTCATAGCTTTTCTTCCAAGGAGCAAGCATCTTTAAATTTTATGGTTGCAGTCACCATACACAGTGATTTTGGAACCCAAGAAAATAAATTCTGCCATAGTTTCCATTGTTTTCCCATCTATTTGCCATAAAGTGATGGAACCAGATGCCATGATCTTAGTTTTCTGAATGTTGAGTTTTAAGCCAGCTTTTTCACTCTCCTCTTTAACCTTCATCAAGAGGCTCTTTAGTTCCTCTTCGCTTTCTGCCATAAGGGTGATATCATCTGCACATCTGAGGCTTTTGGTAATTCTCTTGGCAATCTTGATTCCAGCTTGGGCTTCATCTAGCCCGGCATTTCACATGATGTACTCTGCATAGAAGCTAAATAAGTAGAGTGACAATCTACAGCCTTGACGTACTCCTTTCCCAATTTGGAACCAGTCTGTTGTTCCATGTCCAGTTCTAACTGTTGCTTCTTGACCTGCACACAGGTTTCTGAGGAGGCAGGTAAGGTGGTCTGGTATTCCTATCTCTTTAAGAATTCTCCAGTTTGTTGTGATCCACACAGTCAAAGGCTTTTGTGTAGGTCAATGAAGCAGAAGTAGATGTTTTTCTGGAATTCCCTTGCTTTTTCTATGATCCAGTGGATGCTGGCAATTTGATCTCTGGTTCCTCTGCCTTTTCTAAATCCAGCCTGAACATCTGGAAGTTCTCAGTTCATGTACTGTTGAAGCCTAGCTTGGAGAATTTTGAGCATTACTTTGCTAGCGTGTGAAATGGATGCAATTGTGCAGTAGTTTGTACATTCTTTGGCATTACCCATCTTTGGGACTGGAATGAAAACTGACCTTTTCCAGTCCTGTGGCCACTTCTAAGTTTTCTAAATTTGCCAGCATATTGATTGCAGCTCTTTCACAGCATCATCTTCTAGGATCTGAAACAGCTCAGCTGGAATTCCATCACCTCCACTAGCTTAGTTCCTAATAATGTTTCCTAAGGTCCACTTGACTTTGCAGTCCAGAATGTCTGACTCTAGGTGAGTGGCTCATTTTCGTGGCTGTAATAAAGCTGGGTTAAAATGCCCGGGTGCTGTGGCAATAACCAAATCTCGATCAAACACGGGTCAGGTTAGTGGGTGTGAAAGCTCGTACTTCTGAAAGACAACTGTGCTGTCCACACTCAGGTGGAGTTCAAGTCCCAAAGGCCTTCAGAGGAGGAGAAATGTAGGCCCTCCAAGGAGAAAGGGATGCCGTGGGAAGACCTTCATGTCTGCGAAGCGGTTGAACGGGCGAACAGGAGGATTTATCAGCCCTACTAAGGGTCCTGCAGCCCTACTGTGCGTCTGGGCCTGTGTGGGAAGACAGGTTACCAGGGGCGTGCGCGGCTCCCGCTGCGGTCTCCGGCTCCGGGATGGAGTTCCCCGTCCGGCCGGCGGTGGGCGCGCGCCCCGCCAGGCCGAGCCGAGCCTCGTGCGCAGCCGGGGGTCCCGCGGCCTGGCCGCCCGCTCTCCCTGCTCTGTGGCCGCAGTCCGCGGAGGTCGGCGCTGCCCGCTCGGGGTCCGGACGGCCCACCCCGCCCCCGCCCCGCCCGGCCGCCGCCGGTCCCGCTAGGAGGGGGATGGGGAGGGTGGAGAGGTCGGCGGACCGCGAGGCAGACGCGGCCGCGGCGAGCGGGCCGGCAGGAGACAGACGGCGCGGAGGCGGAGACGGTACTGTCTCCCGCTTCCCCGCCCGGCGCTGCGGACCCGCCAGCGAGGCCGGGGATCCCCTGCGGGCTGGGGAGGAGCCGCCGCCGCCAGGCCGACTGCGCGTCCCGGGAGCGTGGAAGGGGGCGGGGAGCGCGGGGAGTCCGGGCCGATCCGGGCCCTTAAAGCATCTCGCCCTCCCCCGCCGACCCCGGGCGCCTGCCGCCTCACTCCAGAGCCGCGGCCGCAGGTAAAGGCTGACCCGGTGCTGCGGCGTCCGGCGAAGTTCGGGGCGGAGGCGCGGGCGGGAGGACGGGACGCTGGAACGGCATGTCCTCGATCCCCGCCGTCGGCGCCCTCTCCAGGGTCGCGCTGGGCACGGCGGCGTCCGGCGCTGCCGGGGGCGGGCGCGGGACGGCGGCCCCCGCCGAGCCGTCGGCTTCCTGGTGCCCCGCGCGGTTGTGCGCCGCTGCGGCGGGGTTGGGGAGGCGGGGTCCGCGGGCAGGTTGTCTGGGACCTGCCCGAGTTTGCGGGGCGGGAGGACCCTGGACCCCGCGCTTCCGGGTGTTGAGCGCGCTGTGCCGGGCGCCGGCTGCAGGGGCTCCCGCTGGTCCGGGCGCCACTGGCCCCTAGGCTGCGCCCGGAGCCCGCAAGAAGCGGGCGTGGGCAGGATTTCTGTGACCCTCGCGGCGGAATAAACAGGAAGCGACGAGCACCCAGCCCGGCCGCCCCGCTTTGTCGTGCGGTCTGCGGGGCGCCGCGCGCGGGACGCCTCCCGGGACCTCGCCCGCTGCCCGGGGGCTGGGCGCGCCGGGTAAGCTGGGTGCTGGGCCGCTCGCCGTGCTGGCCCCCAGAGCATCAGCTTGGTTTTAAACTTTTTTCCTAATTGGAAAAGGAAGAGGCTTCCGATGAGGCGGGGGGCAAGGGGGTTTAGGAAGACAACGAGGACCGCGACAGGTGGGGGGCACCTGGAGAAGGTAGGGGTTCGGCCGCTTGCCGAGTGAACCCGGGAGGGTTTTTGCACAGCCGGAAACTCACCAGGCGCAGGAGTGTCCGTGAATGCGGTGGATTCAGTAGCTTAAGTTTTGTTTTCCCCGTAGACTCTTTTAATTAGCTGAAATTGGATATTTTTGATTTGCTTATTTCTCTTCCTCTGTGTCGCATCTATTTTCTTCTCTTTCTCTTATTACTTTGGTAGCTTCACATCTCTGGACCCCTGGCTTGTAGTTCGGTGCTGCGTTCTAAATGTGGGTTATGACTGTGATGAGTATTTTTGGGTGCCCTACTGTGTGTGGGCATTGTGGGATGAGGGAAGTGAGCGGCACAGAGTTGGTCCTGGAGCTGGTGTTAGTAGGCTTCTTGCAGTGGAGGTGGCTGGCTTGAAGACTGGTGCATCTCTTCCTTTAAAAGGAAGATTCCTTTGAAAATGGCCCTTCTGCCTGTTGGGCTGACCCTAAGGGTGATCTCCAGTGCGGGTCCCCTGGAGTGGCACAATGGTCCTGGTGACCCTGCACGGAGAAACTGCCAGGGTGTCCAGTCAGGTCTGCGTTTTCATAGGAGGGTTTAGTCTTTCCAGGGCTTATGCTGTGTGTGCTGTCTCCTCTGCACAGCTGCCCCTGGACTCTGCACAGTAATCTTGGAACATGTTCTTTATGTTCAGTGAAGGGTCGTAATGTCAAATTTGAGTCATTCCATGGACTAAGGAGTGGATCTTATCCATGTACATGTATTGAATTATAATATTTGGTTTCCTGTCAACCCTTGGATGGGTGCCCTTTAATGGTCCTTGCAAAGAAGTGCTTTTTGAAACACAGGGTATATTCCTCATGATCTCTTAGAGCTTAATTCTTTTAAGAGCTTCCCTTTGCTATTGACACTGAACACATTGTTAGGAAATAGGCCTGAGATTGTAAATGCCAGTGAGGGATTTGCTGCTGCAGACTTAGTGCTGCCTTCTTATCTTGTTTTAAAAGCTGCCCCCGCCCCCCGCCCCCAATTTCTTCATATTTTGCTGTTACCCTGGAAGTCTTGGCTGTTGGTGGAGTCTTCTAGTTGGTGAAGGCTTGTATTTACGATGGAGAAACCTGTCCCTAGCAGGCTTTTAGGGCTGTCTCTCGAATCCTCTCTGGGGCTGTTTGCATGACCACAGTCTTGCAGAGGAACCTGGCCTGTGGCACCTGCTTACTAAAGGATTTTGTGCCAATTTGGTGGCCTATTGTTTGAAAGTCAGAGTCTCCCACCCCCACTTGCCAGAGTATATACATATACAGACAAATTTCAATCCCCCCCCCTCCCCCCAGACTGCTGACAGTGCTCTAAGAATAGTTTTCTTGCCTGGCACTGAGAGCAGTATCCACCCGCCTGCAGAGGTGTTTACAGTCCTGGGCTGCAGTCCTGGTTGACTTAGTGGCCTAGCAGAGCAACCGGTGGCTCGTGGGATGCGATGGGCTGTTCCTTGGGGCTGCTGGAAGGGCACCTCCCAACTGGACAGGGGAGCCTAGGGAAGTGACAGTGAGTTAGCATCTTGGGCGCTGTGGTTCCCGGCCTGTGGCCCAGCAGAGACCCCTGAGCTTGTCTGGATCCCTGTGCAGTCACCCTCATGGTCTGGGCAGGAGGTACTCAGGGTGTGGGGCATGGTCAGTGGCACCCATGACTGGTTGGGTCTTCCTGGTGGCCCTTGCAAGTTTTTTTTCCATCTTTCTTCTGCGTCTGGGCTTATGATGTTTCTGTGAGGTGTCTGTTCTTTGAGGTGAGAGTTAGTACAGAAAAAAGAAATGAAATGATCTTTCCATGTTAACCTGCAAAATTTTTAGAAACATTTAATTAATGTACTTCATATGGATTATGGTGAGCAGTACAGAATGGTGTGAAGTGCCCCCCAGTGGCCCTCTCTCCCTGCTTCCACCCCCTACTTTCAGGGGTCTCAGGACATTCTCCGGAAAGCCAGTCTTCTGATGTCAGAGTGACTTTCTGCCTTCGTGGTATGTGGTAGTCTGGAATTATACCGTGACCTTGTACCCTGGATGTGAAGGAAGGTGAAGCTTCAGTTTTTAATAGCAATGTATAGCTTCTGCCTCCGTCTGAAACTTTAGGCCACAAGACTTGCCACATCTTAGGGAAATTTTGGTGACATTATTAGTTTTTAGGCAAGTAGGGGACACAAGTGAGCACCTGTATTAAATGCTGTAGAAATAATTGGGTTTGTAATTCAAAGTGATAGTGTTTTTCTCGCTACCATAGGAGGATGTGAAAATAATGCTTGTGTTGTGTCCTATCTGTGTGATTTGAGTATGGATTGCTTTTCTTTGAATTTCCACTAAAAATGGTACTTTGGCCTTTTAAGCTGTTTTTGTAAGGACTTTTCTTTCCCTCAAGCTTGTTTTCCAGATAAGTCTTGGAAATTACGAAGAACATAGCTATAATTTCTCCCTTGATTGGCAGCAGAGAGCTTTCCCGGACAAAAATAAGGCTGTTCTGTGCCAAATGGTTGACTTTTCTAGAATAAAAACTCTAAAGGGTTTGCAAAGAGTCCTCTGGTTAATATATTGGCATTCCCAGAACCCACTAAAACCCGGCAGCCTGCCAGACACCACTTAATGAGGACGCGGAGTGTCTGGCTCAAATCCCCAAGAGCAGAAGCGGGTGGGGGCTGCTGTCCACACCCTTTATTCATTTTTAATGACCGTACTTTTGTTTTGCAGATTTTGTTCTGCACCCCTCAAGACCCACAGCCGGGGTGCCCCTCCCCTATTCATTTATCTGCTCATTCACTTGGCACTGGAGAAGTGTGGAGACTTTCAAGGTTAAGGATCCTGGTGAGGGATCCTTTCTGTTTGCGGGAGTTCTTTTGTGGTTGGCTTTCTGTTTTCTTATTCTTCCTCCCACCCTCAAAACCCGGCCTTTATTTTGGAAGAGGAAGAGAGAAAAGGAACAGAAAAGGAAATGACAACTTTTTTTTAAATGATGCTTTATTGTCTCCTGGAAAAGCGAAGCATTTATGAAACTTTAAGTTTGTCAGACAGTTTATATGACAGTGCAAGTTGGTGCTTGCCAAGCTCCAGACAGATTGCTAACGTTACATGACAGGGAAAAAGAAATTACCGCTGTCTGCGAGCGGTGGGCGGGGCCGGGCACCCGGCAGCCTGCAGGCTGTGCAGTGCGTGGGGTGCGTGGGGGTGCGTGAACAGCCTCCGCCCGCTGCCTGGAATTCTTCAACTAGCTTTGGAAGCAAGAAGGGTGTGTCTCTTGCTTTTATTTTCGGCAGGGCTGCAGGGTGACAGGATCCAGGGAGCAGCTCTGTATTTTTTCTGACCCGGTGACGCTTTGCCTCGCGGGCGCCTCTGGCCCGCACGACTCTCCTCCAGCCCGCACGACTCTCCTTCGCATCAGGGGGCATGGTTCCTCATCTTCCTCCCGGGGTCCAGCTTCCCATGACACTGAACTGCGTTCTTAGCCGCTCGGGTCCTCAGGTGTCTCGAAGCCAAGTTTGCGGCTGCGTTGTTTCTGCAGCTGCAGACGTTAAGAATCGGTTGCCTGAGATAAGGGTGCCATCTGCCCCGGGGAGGGGGCTGGTGGCACTCCTTGGGCACAGTGTACTTTCATCCCTGGCATGTGGAGAGTCAGCTGGCAGCGTGACAGGTGTAATGAACTTAATGGACTTGCTCTAGTTGTTGGTGGGGACACTGCTCGTATTACAAAGCTAGCTCCTAAGTGGGGGCTCTGCCAAAGGACTTGCAGGACCTTCTCTGTGCAGACAGGATCCAAGGCCTGGTCTGGCTGAGAACTAGGTGCGTGTAAGCCACATGATCCCTAAGTGGACCCAGACTTTCTCTTCAAAGGAAGGCTGCTCTGTCTAATCTCCCCACCTTATCCTTCCATCCATATGGTGGGGTGCGGCCCTGCCCCTGGGATTGCAGAGTGCAGGTTCCCAGTGCTGCCTCCTTGGTTCCCTAGGAGTGGCTGGACCCCTGGTGGCCAGTCAGTGGCCCTGGGGCCAGCAGCCTCTGCACAGAGTTGAGAGGGAATTTTTCCAGAGTGAAATCCCCTGTTCTGAAGGTGGGAGACCAGGCTGTGCTTGGAAGGGCTCCCGTGGCCAGGGGTCAAAGTTGTGGGGGAGGTAGCAGCGCCTCGGTGCCAGGCCGTCCTTAGTGTCCTGAGAGCTCCTGTTAGCTGATTTCATCCCCTATCAGCCCTAGGATGTGGGCACTGCCACCCCTCAACCCCCGCACAAGCACACAGGCAGTAAGAAGCCTGAGATGCTGGCGTGAAGAAACGCTGTGCCTTCTTTGGGGACCACTCTCGGCAGTCAGAGTGGAGCAGGACCAAGTCTCTCTGTGACCTGAGCAGGGCCCAGCGCTCCTCCTTCCTGCCTGCCTTCCTCCATGGATCTGACTCACGCCTCTCCTCCCGGCCTCATTCTTCTTTTTTTTCTTCTTCTTTCTTTTTTTTTTTTTTTTCAATATTTCTTATTTATTTATTTGGCTGCACCAGGTCTTAGTTGCGGCAGGTGGGATCTGGTTCCCTGATCAATTGCATTGGAGTGTGGAGTCCTAGCTACTGGACCAACAAGGAAGTCCCTCCCCACCCCTCATTTGTAACCCCAGCTCCTGAGCCTGTCCTGCCTGTGGTTACAGCCTCAGCTTTGAGAGTTGGGGTTGGGCGGGGCTCCACGGGACTGCCTCGCTGATGTTCTCTGGCTGGGTTTGTTGGGGGCCAGTCCTATTTTCCTGGCCCCCAAAGCCTTTGGGGTGGGCTGAGGTGGTCGAGGCCCTCCCTGTGCAGCAGAACTCAGCTAGTCCCCAAATGTGGGGTGAAGCGAAAAGATAACCACAGCTCTCAAATTCTCTGTCGTGCCTTGTGCGGGGTTGAGTTAATCAACCACACGTGTCTGCATGCAGTTCTTGTGTGCATCCTGGATAGACCCAAGTGTTTGAGCTTATGGGGCCTGAAGTGAGGCCCCTGGAGGTGCAGGTGTCTGAAGCCTGCAGGATGGCCCCCAGCCCTTGGTAGACTTTTCCAAGGCTGCAGGCGGGACTAGACATTTCTAGACCTTTCATACCCTCTAGTGGCTGGGTGGTACTGTTCCCCACGAAGGTACTGTGGTGCCCACAAGATGTGGGCACTGTTGGGCCTCAGTCTAGTAAGGTCCCTGGGATGGGGGTGGATGGGCATCCATTTGTGGTGGAGGCCACACCTATCTGGAGGAGTTCCTGTCTGTTCCTCCTGTCAGGTGGTGGGGGCCCAAGGGCCCTAGACCAGACTCCACACTCTGTTTGAACCTGACTTTTTATTCCAGAGATTCAGGCCTGACTGAAATCAGCGTCACAGACCTAGTCTCTGAAATCCTTTTTCTTCCTGATTAAAAAAAACAAGAAGAAAATAAAAATGACTAAAATTACCTATAATTCCACTACCTTTAGATATGACCTCTATTAACAGTTTGGTAGATTCTTTCCAGGCTTATTTATTGATTATAAAATCATGCTTCGAACTTACATACTTTTTATAAACTTTAACATTCATCTTGAATAAATTTTCATGTAATTTAAATATTCTCCAAAAATACCACTGCTGATGAGTATTAAATTCCACCCTGTGGTTATATTATTATTTTCTTAAGCCTGTTTTGGGACACTGAGTCTGCTGGCAGTTTTCCCTATTATAAATAATTCTGCAGCAGACATTCCGGTTACATTCCAGTTACATCCTCTGGACAGATTCCTCAAGGAGGAGCCGGTGGGTGTGAGAACTTTCAGAGGGGCCCCCAGAAAGGATGGGGCACTGCACACGGACATGGGGGTGACTGCAGCCTTGCCAGTGCTGAATATTGTTATAAAAAAATAATCTTTGCAAGTTTGGCAATGAAATGGTATGCTTAAATTCTCTATCCCATCCCTCTGTTGTGAAAATCAGTGTAGCATCCGGTGACCCACAGGTGAAGAGAGTTTGCTGTGGGCAGATGCAGTGATGTTAGTGGATGCTCCCCACGGGGGGTATAAGACCTTTGTACTATTTTAAATTTGAATTAAACTTAGGCAGACAGGTTAAGGGTAGTAAACAGTCTAATAATACATTTTAAAGAGAAAATTAGGGATTTTATGGCTAAAGACTGTGTCTGATCTTTCCCTGCCCCCCTCACCCTAACCGGGGACGGGGGTGGGGGGCAGTGTGGACTCAGCGGTGGAGCAAGGAGGCCAGGGTGGCTCCGTTAGCAGGTCCCTGAGGACCTGAGTGACGTCCTCCTCAGTCATCCTATTCGCTTTTAGCCCTCGCTTTCTGAGATCAGACTCTTCCTTGGCCTTTCCCCCAAGGATGCCAACATGAAACTCATCTTCTTACTGTTTCACTTGATGGCTGATGCTAGATCTCTGGCCTGGGTGTCCTCTGTGGGGTTGGGGGCCTTGCTATGGCCCCTTTCGCTACACTTCTGCAGATTTCTGCTTCCAGCCAAGGCTGGAGCCCGTCCTGAGTGCAGACTCCAGAGGGTGTCAGTGCCGACTGCTCTGGAAACCCCAGACAAGGGAAACTATCTCAGTACATCGCAGTTAACTGAAGTCTGTTTTGTTTTCCTCAAAAGGCAGCCTGATTGGTTGAAAGGTAGGGACCAGCTGGAGGGAACAAGACATGACACCTGTGTCTTGGGGTAATTGGGCCCCAATGAGCTTGTTTTGGTCACAGGCACCTTCGTGCAGTGGTGTGGGGCAGGTGTGGGTGCTTGGGAGCTCTGGCACGTGAGCCCAGTGAGCAGAGAGCAAAGGCCACGGGCCCACTGGGCGCTGATGCTTGAGTGGATGACCGCGGCACTCTGGGCGCAGCCTGTGGGAGCCCCCTTGGCTGCTGTCTTGCCTGCTTGGCACCCCCCACCCCACCCTGCTGGCCACGCAGGCAGCCACACTCCACTTTCCAGGTGCAAACACACCCTGGACAAGGCCTGGGGAGGGGGGCAGACAAGGCCTTGGAGATGTAGCGAGCCAGAGGACCCCAGGAAGTGAGAGGGCTAGCTGGTGGCCACCCAGCTCTCTGACCGTGGGGGGCGGGGTGGCTGGGGAAGCAGCTGTGTGGGGTGTTGAGGAGCTAGTATCAGTGGTTCGTGGACCAGGCTGCTGGTCCCTGTGTGCGGGGCTGGCTGCTCCTCAGTTGGAAAGGAGGGCCTTCTGGATAGAATTCAGCGTGAATTTCAAGGGTGGCTAAGGTTACAGTTGGGTGGCTTGGCTGGACGATTGTATTTCTGTGACTTGGGCTCTTAAGATATAACACTGAAGCCTTTGGAACTTAGCTTCCATCCTACCGGTATTTATTTATTTATTTATTTATTATTTTTTATTTTTTTAATTTTAAAATCTTTAATTCTTACATGTGTTCCCAAACATGAACCCCCCTCCCACCTCCCTCCCCATAACATCTCTGTGGGTCATCCCCATGCACCAGCCCCAAGCATGCTGTATCCTGCATCAGACATAGACTAGCGATTCAATTCTTACATGATAGTATACATGATAGAATGCCATTCTCCCATATCATCCCACCCTCTCCCTCTCCCTCTGAGTCCAAAAGTCCGTTATACACAGCTGCATCTTTTTTCCTGTCTTGCATACAGGGTCGTCATTGCCATCTTTCTAAATTCCATATATATGTGTTAGTATACTGTATTGGTGTTTTTCTTTCTGGCTTACTTCACTCTGTATAATCGGCTCCAGTTTCATCCATCTCATCAGAACTGATTCAAATGAATTCTTTTTAACGGCTGAGTAATACTCCATTGTGTATATGTACCACACCTTTCTTATCCATTCATCTGCTGATGGACATCTAGGTTGTTTCCATGTCCTGGCTATTATAAACAGTGCTGCGATGAACATTGGGGTACATGTGTCTCTTTCAATTCTGGTTTCCTCGGTGTGTATGCCCAGCAGTGGGATTGCTGGGTCATAAGGGAGTTCTATTTGCAATTTTTTAAGGAATCTCCACACTGTTCTCCATAGTGGCTGTACTAGTTTGCATTCCCACCAACAGTGTAGGAGGGTTCCCTTTTCTCCACACCCTCTCCAGCATTTATTGCTTGCAGATTTTTGGATCGCAGCCATTCTGACTGGTGTGAAGTGGTACCTCATTGTGGTTTTGATTTGCATTTCTCTGATAATGAGTGATGTTGAGCATCTTTTCATGTGTTTGTTAGCCATCCGTATGTCTTCTTTGGAGAAATGTCTATTTAGTTCTTTGGCCCATTTTTTGATTGGGTCATTTATTTTTCTGGAATTGAGCTCGTACTGGTATTTAAATGAGCGCCAGTCTTTTACTTCCAAACCAGAGGTCCTGGAATTTATTTATTTTCATCTGAAGAGTAATGTAAAAATAGTATATACACACAGTCTTCACTGTGTAAGTTAGGTAGTAAATTTAGTCCAGAGAAATGATAGCCTTTGTTTCCGATAAGTGAAGCTGGCCCCTCTGTGGCTTGGAGCATTTATTTGATGGACTCCCTTGTGCTGAGCGCGGAGCGTGAACTTTCACCGTTTTCCTGTTCTGACGTGGCTCACTTTCTGGAGTTTAGGAATCGGGACTCACTTATGTGCCTGAGGAAGTGGCTTCCGCGGAGGCCCCAGGGCTCCAGTGTGGGCCGGAGCCGCTTGGGTGGATGCATCCCCGCATAGTATGGAGGGAAGTTTTGCGGGGAGGAGGTTGCTTTTCTTTGCTGCCGGCCGCGCCCTTCCCTAAAACAGCTTCTGTCTGCTTCTTAGGTTCGGAGGGGATCAGACGAGGTATAAAGCTCACGCAGACCAGCTGGGAGAGTCCAGCCTCGGTAAGCCTCGATGAAGCGCGGCTGCTTCCAGTGAACCGAATATTTTGGGCGCGCGCGCAGCCTGTGCGGTGGGGACACCGCTCCTGCCCCAGGACTGGAGACCCTGGAGTCTGAGTCTGGGCACCGGAAGTGGCCGCTGTGACCACGCTCCAGGTCTGAGCCGTTAGTCTGGGAGGAGCGTGTACCGGGGGTGGAGGCGAGGCTGCTGGCTTGCAGCTCTGACCGCTGGCCACCGCACGCGCCCTCCCTCTCCTCCTCTTCTCAGTGGGGCCCCGCGACGTCCGAGCACTTGGTCTGCTCCGGACAACCGGGGGGAGACTTCAGGGAGAGGCTGGCTTTGGGCTGAGACGTGGCCGTACAGTGGTTTGCAGGGCGAATGGCGGGGAGAGGGGTCTCTGTCCCGGGCCCCTGGAACCCTGGGCGCTGAGTCTGGATGGCGCAGACCTGAGCGTGACCTTCGTGCACTGTGAGCACGGGCTCCGCTCTCACGGTCATGTGTGTGGGTTATAGGTCAGTTCGCTTGTGCAGTGTGTGTGCTGCCCACTCTTGATCACAGCGGGATGTGTGTGAACAGTCGTTGGCCCTGGGACCACGTGTCCAGGCATCTGTGGCAGGAGGGCGGGTCCACAGTGACTGTGTGGCTCCTGCGTTTCCGGCTCTACCGTGCCTGGGGGGGGAAGGGCACAGGGAAACACTAGCAGAGCAAGCCTGGGTTGGGTCCTGCCAGCGCAGAATGTGCCTGGTGGTTGAGTTTCAAGGGTCAGATCCCATCAGTGCCCATGGCTGGTGGTGGACAGCGTTGCTGGGGAGGGGACACAGGTGCTGGGAGGAAGTGGCAGTTGATCCGTGACCGTGACCTGCATGGTAGAGGGAGGAGGGGGGCTCAGGGGATGAATGTGAGTGGAGGTGGGACTCGGAGGTGGGAGGCACGGTCCTTGTTGGAGGTGGAGAGTTCAGTGGTTCTAACTTCCTGGCTCTGGGTGGAGGTCTGCAGACTGAGCCTCTTGCGGAGCTCTGCCCATCTTTGCTGAAAACCGAATCAGCCAGCAGGTAAAATGGGGCTGTGGGGACACCTGCCTTCCACCTGTTTTCACACCTGGTTGTTTGCCCTGGAGGCTCTGTCCCCAGCTCAGAGCTGTAAGACTTGGAACTTGTTCACATTTCACAAAATGCTTAAACGTTCGTACTCCAAACAGCTCATACCAGGGAGTTAGGCTTGTCACTTTCACATGGTGACAATAGTGGCTTCTGTTTGCAAAACACTTGAACTTTTTCAAGCTCTTCAAAGACAGTGTTTAATCTCATGATCCTTGGCTTTAAGAAACAAATAATGAGATGTACATGGAAATGTAATTAATTTCTAATGCGGCTGTTAGCTGAATATGGGATTCAGATCACAGTTTATTTTAATGTACAAAACCTGATGGGAAGAGGTGCCCTGCAGTCAGTCATCCAGGCCTCACGGTGGGTGGTTTTCTGAAGGAACCCAGGGTTTGCAGCTTGCTGGCTGGACAGGCATAATTTTGGGAGGTTAGGGCAAATGCTAGTCAAATTCAGACGTACAAGGCTACTTTAGGGCTGATCTGAACAGTCATTTCCCTGTGGTTGTCAGAAAGAGACATGGGGTGCAGCAGGGTATGTGGGACAGTGCCCTCACCTCCCTTGTTAGAGGACGCTGTGCCGGTGGCCCTTTGTGGCACTTAAATCACAGCAGGTCCTGGCACACCTGGAGTGTCACCTGGTGGTCACGATGGAGCCAACGTCCCCCCGTTTGTCCTGTGTCCTTCAGACCAGCTGGTTTTCCCCTTGTGGCTTAGATGCTGTCTTGGTGTCTGTCTGTTCAGCTGTGGGTGAGGGTTACTGCCAGTCTGCCTCCCCTTTTAACAGAGGAGTGTTTGAGCCGTGACATCAGGCTGCTCCAGCCCTTGCGGTGCCTGGCCACCCCTGCGCCTCAACCTTGGCAACTCCTCCTCGGGTTCTTCTCTTCTGTGGCCACCATGTGTCCCTTCGCCTTCTTGGACCGCAAGCAGAGTCAGGCTTGCTCTGTAGCTTCCTGCTCTCTCCTTTGCAGGCCCCAGAGGTGCTGTTTCTCCCCAAGTCCAGGTGCATCCTGAGCTGGTGATGGAGGCAAAGGCCAAAGGGTCCCCTGCGTTCCCTGCTTGGACATCCACTAAACTGCCAGTGTGGGCCAGGTGTCCCTTGGAGGTTTTGGTGCAAAGGAAGTGCTTTTTGCCCTGTTGGCCTATGGATCAGTGCCTATCTTGGAGGGTCAGTGGCATTTGGGGGTGGCCTGACCCTGAAGGACAGTGTGTGGAAATGGCCCCTCCTTGCTGAGCAGAGTGCTTGTCTTCTGTGTTGCTGGGATGTTCTCTGCTGTTGGTGGAGTGGGGACTGTGGTGAGGAGGGGCAGGTGGTCAGTGAGCAGAGCCTGGCGAGCTGGTGGGGGGACTGAGCGCCCCTTATCTGAGCTTCCTTCCTGTGGTTCTTTGTCACTGATTCTGGTGAGGTTTTATTGACAGCCTCCTTATGATGAGACGTGGTTGGGTGCTTGGTGACATGGCCTGGGGGTCTGGCCACGTCTGAGGGGTCTGACCTTCAGTCAGTGGGGAGGGTTTCTGACTACTGAACCACCCACCCATGCCTGGAAAGCATAGAATTCCGTCACGTGGATTGAAATGGGCTCTGTATTTACGTGGAGACCTTTGCCCCTGATTCCACACTCAGGCCTGACTGGCCAGTGGTCCTCGCCAAGCCTGTGACTAGGGCCGTGTCCTGATCCCCTCTCTCCACCCAGTGATTCAGACACACAACCAGGAGCCCTCCTGGACTCCCCCGGCCCACTCAGGGGCTTGTTCTGCCTTCAGAATCTGCCCTAAATCTGGTCACTTGTCTCCGTCACCAGTAGCTCAGTGTATGTCCCTCCCCTGGGCTCATGCAGGGGTCTCTGACCAGCCACTCACCTCCCTTCCCCATAGTCTGGTTTCAGCCCAGTGGCTGAGTGAACCGGGCCTGGTGATTGGGCTGCTGTGCCCAGCCTGGGGGCATGACTGCTGTCTCCTGGGGCTCCCCACTGTCCAGCTCCACCCCCAGGGCTTTGTGGTTGCTACCGAGACCCGTCTCCCCAGGGCTGTGTGTCCATCACTCACTTCACTCAGGCCTCGGTTGGGTGTCCTGCCCAGACTCTGTCCAGATTTCCTTTGCTGCCCAGGACAGGAAGCATAGGACCCAGGGAACACAGGCTGGAGCCAGGACACGGCAGGACAGTCACTCCTGGGGTGGGGGAGGGGTGGGGCACTGGGGGTCCACCACAGTCACCAGGGGTCAGGCCAGGCCTCTACTACCTATCAGAAAGGCTTAAGCACAGCCCAGGCTGGGGGCCGAGGGGGCGCTGGCACAGCTCAACTCTACACCACCCTCCCCTCACCCCCAGGTGTTTTCTCATCTACATTAACTTTCATTTGACTGTTTTCCCCAAAATGACCTGCTCTTGCCCTCCCTCCTCCTCTCCCAGTTTAATCCACTTGCCAAATAAACCGCTTGTGAATGAAAAATTACCTGTTTCAAGCAAATGAATGAAACTGTGGAAGATCATCAGATTTGTTAGTGTTCTTGAAATCATCATAGGCAGAGATTTCTCCCTTTAGACCCAGTGTCTGTTATAACCTCGGTTCTCCTCAGCTGCTTTCTTCTGTTCTTGGGATCAGGAAGAGTTCAAAGTAGACAAAGTTACAATCTGTGAGTCATTTTCCCATCTTGTCAAAGAAGGCTAAGCCCTGAACAGGTCCCTGGGAGCTTGACTCATCTCCAGACACCTGACTCTGCTTTTATTCTGGTGTTAGATTCATCTTCTTGGGTTGTGTGGCCTCCCAGGTTGGCACTAGCAGTAAAGAACCCACCTGTCAATGCAGACACGAGAGACCCCGGTTTGATCCCTGAGTTGGGACGATCCCCTGGAGGAGGGCGTGGCAACCCACTCCAGTATACTTGCCTGGAGAATCCCATGGACAGAGGAGTGTGGTGGGTTATAGTCCATGGGGTCACAAAGAGACACAGCTGAAGTGACTTAGCACACACAGCACACCTTAGATTTCATATTCACGAGGATATGAAAATTATTTAGGTGGAACAAGGAAAAAACCTGAATAAGACAAATTTCAGTTAGTGGCAAGTAACACAGCGACTCATTTCCAGTGATGGATTTCAGCCCATGTGATGTGTCACAGACACTAGGGATGCTTGCAGGTGAGGTGGGAGTCACCCCACATCTGTGGTCCTGCCCCCTCCAGCGGTGGCGGGCTGTCTCAGGGCCAAGTTCCACTCTGCCTCCATCAGGAGTCTGTTGGAACGAGGCAGGCACTGTGCTTCCCTGGAGAACACCTTCAGGGGATGGGCCAGGACCTTAAGAATGGATGTATCCAGCGTTGCCCAAGGATGATTTTGAAATCCTGTCTTTTTACCCTTTCCTTGTGTGCTACAGTGATCACTTTTATAACAAGGAAACCACCAGTGAACTTGATTTCTTCAGACCATGGAACAAAAAGTCAGTTTCTGAAAAACTGTGGAAAACAATGTGATGTGTGTCTTTTTTAAGCATCGTGGAAGCAGGAACGAGTTGCTATGGTGAGGTTCACTCTGCATGGAGAGCGGTGCCCCGAGCGTCCATGTACACAGACTTTCTCCTCAGATGTGAAAACAGTCACACGCAGGATCACGGTTCCGTCTTCTCCCCTCAAATCGCCATTTGGCTTTGATCTAAAAGCATGAACAATCCTGCATTCTCTCTGCAGCCTCTCAGCCTGAGGTCACCTGAGGTCATCTGGGGTTGCCTGTCAGTCCACCTTGCATGTCATCTGAGGCTCCATCCTTGCCCACTGAGAGCAGACTGTTCAGAAAGCTGGCCCAGGGACCTTCAATTTCCACATCCATTTGTTTCTGCAGCCTTGTGTTGGAACGCATGTGGGTTCTCCGACGCCCTCCTCTGAACCACTTGCAGAAATCCACGGTCACATGTCTGTAAGGTTTTCCCTTCAGTCTGTCCATGGTGCAGAACACATTTGCTGCAGCCCCTCTGTGTGACTGGCTGCTGTTGACCCGCTGGCGTAGATACAGGAGTGAGCGCGGTTCTGTGAAGAAATGTGGCCCATGGAGATGGAATCCCCATTTCTGTTGGCGTCTCTGGAGCTGGGCTGGAGGGCCACTGTGCTGGGGGCCGTCCTCTCCCAGTGTGGCGTTAGGCCAGCTTGTTCGCAGGCGCTGGTACTCTGCACCTCTGACATCCTGTTAGTCACACTTGGAAATGAGAACATTTCCACTTAACCTTGGGGCTTCCCAGGTGGCGCTAGTAGTAAAGAACCTGCCTGCCGATGCAGGAGATATGAGAGATGTGGATTCAGTCCCTGGGTCGGGAAGATCCCCTGGAGGAGAAAGTGGCAACCCACTCCCATATTCTTGCCTGGAGAATCCTATGGACAGAGGAACCTGGCGGGCTACCATCCATGGGGTTGAAAAGAGTCGGATGTAACTGAAGCGACTTAGAACACACACACTTAGCCTTAGGGTTGAACATTCCTGCAGGTAGGTCACAAATGATGTCAAGATTTTAAAAGTTAGGTTGCCTTTGTTCCTGAAAGTCTATAATGTCTTTTTATCTACAGGCTGTTAATGATTTTTCCTAACAGCAACTGCTTATTCATTGACGGTAAACCAAGGAGGAGGCAGACCCAGGCAAACCTCAGGTCTCCAAACATCATAACTAGGAACACATCCATTCTCACCACACAGACTTTCAGGTTCCAATCTGGGCAGCTTTTTAGTAGCCAGGAGGTAGTGAGAATTATGGGTTGTGTTATCAGGGTGTCTGCAGGGTTTTAAAATCCACATCCCCGCTCCTTTCTACCATTACGCCTCGGCCTTTTTAAACAAACTTTCTATTAGTGACATTGCAGTGAGTGTGTTTACACAGAGTCCTCCTGCCCTTCACCCAGCTTCCCTGACTTTGGTGCCTGACGCCGCATCAGCTCACGGTGACTTGCATCACAGGCGCAATGCACACAGACTTGCTGGGTCTCATCATTGCTCCTACTAAACCCTCTGTGTTACCAGTGCTTAGTCATTCAGTCGTGTCCCACTCTTTGTGACGCCATGGACTGTAGCCCACCAGGGTCCTCTGTCCATGGGATTTCTCTAGGCAAGAATACTGGAGTGGGTTGCGATTTCCTCCTCCAGAGGATCTTCCCAACCCAGGGGTCTAACCACGGTCTCCTGCATTGCAGGCAGATTCTTTACCATCTGAGTCACCAGGGAAGCCTAGACTGAATCCCATATTTGTGTTGTGTTCAGCCACTGCTATGTTTATTCCTCCAGCTTATCTTCGTCCTCTTATTACGGTAAAATTTCAAATGATGAATGTAGAGAAGAGCAGAGCATCTGAACTGGTTCCCCCTCTCGACTGTGACCAGCCTGTGGCTCGTTCACTTTTGTCCCCTGCAGAACTCACGTCCTGCTCGATGAACTGACCTTGAGCAGTGCCTGCAGCCTCAGCAGTGCCCTTCCCACATGTGCCTGGGGGCCCTGTGAGGTCGCTAAAGACCTGATGCTCTGCAGTCGCTCCTGTAACACCCTGAAGTGAGAACCGGGTTGGGTCCTTTCCTGCCTTCTTCCAGTTTCCAGGAAAAGTGCCCCGAGTGGGAAGTCAAGCAGAAGGGTTTACAGGCAGGTGCCCCACTCCAGAGCCCTTGCCACACTCGGCGAAATGCCAGTTCATGTTTCTTATTCAGCCTGAGCCCCTCTAGCTCCATCTGACCTTTGCACAGAGCCTGACTTCTGTGCCCGCCTTCTCCAGGTGCTCAGATGCCCCTGATATGACCTGCTCCTCTCCCCGCAAGAGCTGTCTGTGGGTGCTTTTCCCCGGTTATGTCTGATACCTAATACAGACATCCTCCCAGGGCGTTATCTGGTACTTGTTAGTTGAGTGAATGAATGAACCACCAGCCTGTGCTAGTAAGCTGCTTCACCCCAAGGTGGGGATAGCTAGAGAGGTCTCAGTGTTGGTCCCTTGGGGTTATTACATTTTAAGATGTTACAATTGCTTCACTGAGTTGTGGCGTTTCAGGCTGTGGAGGAGGTGGGGTGCTTTTCTTACTGGTCTTCAAGTTAAGTTAGTGTTTGTATGAAAACTTAACCTTGGTGACCAAAGAAGGGAAATCGAAAAGAATGGTTCCTTTGGGCTTCCCTGGAAGTGGGACCATCTGAGGGGACATGGGTCTTCCAGCGGGAACCATGCGTGTGGATGGAGTAAGTCTGCTCCCCGTGAATAAAGCTTGACGAAGCCTGATGGGATTGCTGAAGCTCAGCTGCAGATGTGCGTTCGTCCCCCTGTGGATGTTTACTGTGCTGGGGACCCCGGCAGCACCCCAGCCCTGTCCCGGCCGGAGGACTGGCCTCAGGAGGCCTTTGGCCCCCACCTTGCACTTATGCAGACCCTGGCGGTGTTGCAGCCGTGGGTGGAAACCCGGCCTGGTGGGTCCCAGTGACGAGGCCTGGCCTTTTCCCTCAGTCATCTGAAGCATCAGGAGTTCCTCATGGTGGATGCAGACACGTGTGTGCGCTTCTGTCACACTGTCCTCAGGGCACTCAGTCCACACCCCACAGGGCAGAGCCTGGGGTGATGGTGAGGCGTGTGGCAACCACTGAGTCATATGGAAACAGAAGCTGCGATGTGGGGGCTGGTGTGTGAGTCAGCCTGGGGGCGCTCTGGAGGGAAGGGTCTGCGGGGGGCCGTCCTTGCTCCTGGCACCCTCTCCGTGTGGTTGCATCAGGCTCTTCTGTTGATTTTGTGTCTTGGCATTTTGCTCACTTTCTAAACTGCTGCCTGGGCTGTCAGAACTTGCCTATTAATGGGGTCCTGGGGATGGAGGGACCAGCCAGCATCTCCTCGGCAGCCCTGAGCTTGAACCCTTGGACAGCAAGTCTGTGGGGCTGCTGTGAGCAAGGTCCCACCTGCCTCAAGCACCTCTGGTGGCTTGGCACCTGCAGGTACTTCTCTAGGGAGCTGGGTGAGCTGGGGTGTGCCCTGGCACACAGCAGGGAGCCTCTCTTCTCTATGGAAAGGGTCAAGAGAGGGGCTGCCTGGTTAGGGAGCCCGGGTGTCACGCCTGTGCCGCAGTGCGCCTCCCAGGGTGAGGAAGTCGCTGAGACACACAGCTGTTTGCCATGTGCACTTACTTGGAAACATCGCCCATAGATCTCAGAGCTGTTTGTTGTGTTTTCCTTAAACATTTCTCTTGTCAGAATGATGAGAAAATTGCCTGTGTGGGAACTCAGAAGTGCAAGTTTGTTAATACCTCCTTTGACAACGGAGGTCAAACTGCTGCTTTGTGTTCAGAGCAGTTTATGAGCTGTCACAAGTCACTTCCCGTTAAAAGTGCTGCCGCCAAGTGGAGTGGGTGGGGGTGGTGGGGGGACCTGAGCAGGCCCGGAGGCCCAGTGGGCACACGCCGCTAAGGGTCTTCAGCCGGTGAATTAAATGGTAAAGGGTGAGGTGGCCGGGTTCCTGTGGAAAAGCTGTTTCGAAAGTCTTTTCCCTTTTAGCAATCCCCAGAGGCCTGGTGTGAAGGTGCTAGCTGACGTAGCCCTTCTTTTGATGGCCACAGAGGGTCCCTCGCCGGCCTTTGCTCCTTTATGGCCCTCTTCGTCAGCCTGGCCTCCTGGTGGTGGACTTGCCCTGACCCACCCACCCAGCTGTTCATGGCAGGCAACTGCAGGATGGTGTTCTAGGGTCCAGAGTGTAGCCTGGGCCCTCGATCTGAGAAACCAGCCACTGCGTGGGGTGTTTTCCAGCACGGGTTCTCCATGGAGGCACTCTTCCCCGCAGGGCACACCTGACGGTGTGGGGAAGACATCTTTGGTTGTCATAACTGGGAGGCAGGGGTGGGGCTGGCGTTGGGTAGGTAGAGACCAGGGAGCCTGCAGCTGTCCTCCTGGGCAGGGATGGTCACCTAGCCCCAGGTGTCAGCACTGCTGAGGCCAGGAGCCCTGCCGCAGATGACAGGTGACAACAGTGGGTCACGGTTAGCGCACACGTGCTGGCCGGGCAGCAGCTGGCAAGACTGAAAGCTTGCTGGCAAGAGGGAAAGCTCCGGTGTCTGCCGTTACTCCTTGTTGTTCACTTAATATCCAGAAAAGAAACTCCATCATCCCAAACCATCTTTTGTTTTTATTTTAAAATTTCTTATGTAATTTTTAAAGGGTACGCTCCATTTTTAGTTATTATAAAATACTGGCTATGCTCCTTGTGCTATAAATACATCCTTGTAGCCAGTAGTTTTTACGTCCCCCTCACCCCCACCCCTATGTTGCCCCAGATAACAAACCACTAGTTTGTTTTCTGTATTGGTGATCCTGCTTTTTTTTCTGTTATATTCACTCATTTGTTGTATTTTTTAGATTTCACATGTAAGTGAGGTCATACAGTGTTTGTCTTCCTCTGTCTGACTTCAAACGGATGTTTAAACATGAAGAGGGACGTTCAGGATATGGACTGGACCGTTTTGCCCTGAAGGTTAAATACTTTCTCACAGTTGCCTTTGCTTTCTTTTACTAGGTCTCTAAAAGCATTTGTGATCTAATTACACCTTGTGGAACCCTGAAGTTGATACATTTGTTTTTCATTAATTCAGTGTTTAGGCCAATCATCTTTCCTTCTGGACTTTTTCTGAGGCCCAGGTTTGGTCTCTCAAGAGAAGTATTCCTCTTTCCTTAGCTGGCTGGGCGCAATGGTGTTCCAAGGCAGGCAGAGAAAGGATTGGGCCAGAACAGTGGCCTTTTGACCTCTGTAACACAAGGTCCCAGAAAATGCCCTCTGAAGGAGACTCATAATTTGTGCAGAAAGGGCAGGTCTGTGGTGTTCACCCCCAGACAGACCCACGACCCCAAAGGGGTAGCAGTTCCTCATTTTATCCTCAGATCAGGATGACCGCGTGTTCCTGAAACTCACTGTTGTTTTCCTGGAGCGCTTGTGTTACACAATCCCATAACATCTTCTTCAACAAAAGAGTATGCATAGTCTATGGCAACTTCCTAATTTCTGACTGTTGGGTAAAATGAAGTTTAGTTGTGAATGTCCCATGGATGTAGCTCTGAGTAAGGGCCTTGGTAAAAGGAGCTGCAAGCCTTAGTATGTTCTGTGTGTCCTACGTTGTTACATGCTTTTCATTCATTTTTTTCCCAGTGTTTCTTTATTGTTTTCTGACTTTATATCCACATCATCATTATTATCTATTTATATCAACCTTCTGTCTATCTATCAATCATCTCTGTCATCTTTACCTGTCATTTATTTCTGTCCACGTATCCTGTCTGTGTGCCGCTCACACAACTCAAGGGGTATTCATTCTGTCCTCCCCTCTAGGAGAAAAGGCTATATTTTATCTTCAGATACCTTCCAAGAGCGCATGCTGATTTTGATCAAAGGTCACTGGTTGGCTGTTGAGTGGCCCCTGTGCCACAGCTAGTAAATGTGCCCTCTGCTGCCTCAGCTTCTTTCAAGCCCAACAGCAGATAGGTCCTCCTAGCTGGCAGCCCTTGACACCTGTGGACAGGCATGTTCTCAGCTCTTCTTTGCCCAGGACTCTGGCTGGGTCATAAAGTTTTACAGCAATTTGACCACATTTGTTCACAGCTGGGGTGTAGGGGTGCATGACAGTAGTGGCAGATGCGAGGTTCTCCGTGTAGCATCTTGGACTCAGCTGAGTATTTGCTGCTGCTGTTCTTTCTCCCACGATTTCCTTCCCTCTGCAAAGATATCTTTCTCTCCAGGACTTGCTCTGTTTTTTTTGACCTTCTTTCTCAGTGGACAGGAGTGGTTACCTGCCCATTGGCGTGAAGTCCCTCTGTCTTGACACTTGACTGAGGAGAGCCCTTCATCCATGGATGGAATCTCCCTGGGGACCAGGAGCTCATCACCTTGATAGCAGCCCCTTCGAGGCCCATGCAGATGGGGTGAAACATGCCTGTGATTCCGAGCAGGCTGGCCTTCCTTCCACGTGGGCCATTTGCAGGCACCACTGAGGCCACAATGGGCCTCCTCTTCCAGGCCAGACAGCTGGTCCTCCCCTGAGCTGTGAGGAAAGGACCCAAGCTGAAGACTGGACAGTTTCCTTACTCCGTGGAGCCACATCCTCAGAGTGGGCCTTGCTGCTCTTTAAAGAGAGAATATTCAGAACATGAGACACACCTGAATTTAATGATGAGGATAAAAACATTCTGTAAAGACAGAAATGAATATATATTTGTCATTGTTCAATTATACAGTGTCCTTCATGAGCGTAGCTAATTAAGAATGGACCTTTCCATACATATCCTGAGTTCAATAACTTGGGAAAATGACATTCTTAGGCAGAGAAGCATTTAACATGTATTAGACCCTGTGCTGTTTCCTTTCTGTTCAAAATTGGGGTGAGCATTAAGCATTGTTTCATACTTTTTTCTGCAGATGGCTACATTTGGATTGTGTCAAGTAAATTTCTTTCTAGCCTTTCTCTTCTTCCAAGACTGAATCTGGATTGATTCCTGTTTATAAAGCTTCCCAAGATCCTTGCTGGAGACGGTAGCTGGAGAAGGCACCGGAGCACCTTTCACACCTGTGCTGTTGTAGAAAAGCATTTAAAGTAAAATCTTTCCGAATCAGGAGCATCTCAAGGTAGCTTGTAACAGAATTTGAGGCAGACGTTGGCAGAATTGTCTGTACAGTGACGTAGAAGCTCTCTTTTCCTGACCTAAAGCTGGGTCCCGAAGCCAGAAATCCAGACTTCTTCTGGCTCTGCCTTTTCCTCCCTGCTCATCTGATCCATCTTGGAGCCATTGAGTCCTGTGGTCGTAGTTCAGAGTATTCTCTCACTGGCCATTTCCATTCTTACTTGTAGGTAATACTTTGGCCACCTAATGTGAAGAGCTGACTCATTTGAAAAGACCCCAATGCTGGGAAAGATTGAGGGCAGGAGGAGAAGGCGACGACAGAGGATGAGATGGTTGGATGGCATCACCAACTCAATGGACATGGGTTTGGGTTGACTGCAGCAGTTGGTGGTGGACAGGGAGGCCTGGCATGCTGCGGTTCATGGGGTCACAAAGAGTCTAACATGACTGAGCGACTGAACTGAACTGCGTTTGATTCCCAGTGTTTCTTGCTTGGATTCTGCAGTGATATGGGGACAGACTGCTGTGCCTTTGACCTTTGGTTTTTCCTCCCCTCCCCGTGTGTCTTTTATGTACTTTAGAGAGAGGATCTCAGACTTCAGTGTGTGTAAGAGTCACTGGGAGGGCTCCTTAAAATGCAGTTTATGAACTGTTGGGTGTTCTCATATGTTCCCTGGTCTGGGATCCCAGAACAACTCGCAGCTGGCCATGCGGCCGCAGTGACCTGGCCTGAGACTCTGTCTCCTGGCCCCCTCCCACTGCTCCCCGTGGTACCCTGTTTCTCTGGCACCATCCAACAGACCTCGCTCTTCCTGGCCCCTCTGCCTGGAGGCTGCCCTCATCGTCTGCTACACGGCTGGGTATCTCCTGGAGAGGAGAGTGCTCCTCTGGGCACATCTTCAGCTGCTGGAAGGTGTAGCAGGAATGAGCTTCCTGGGAAATGACACACTTGGGGCAGGGCAGGCCTCTGCTCTGCTACTCCAGAGCAGTTGCATCATTGGGAAAGGTAAGAGGGCAACTGTCAGTCTTTTGGGGGACGGCGTGTGTCCCTGCTCAGTTGTGGGTTCTGTGGCAGCCCCCTGGGAAGGGTGGCCTGGTGTCAGCCTCGCTCAGCTGCCCCAGGGCCCCCATCTCCTCCAGCTTCTGACCTCCAAGCTGCCTGCCTCCCTCCCTCACATAGGTCAGTTTCATTTGGGTTTAAATTTTGGTTTCCAAATGTCGGTAATGTTTAAGAATTACTTAGGGGGCTTGTTGAAATGCAGATTTCTAGATCCCACCCCCAGATGGTCTGACCTGGGGAGCTGAGACCTGACCAGTGCCGAGGAGGCCAGATCTAGGCCCCAGCGAGTGGCCCTTGCACAGACCTGCTGCTTTCTCCCTTAGGATCCAGAAGCACAAAAGGCTGCTTTACTACAGAGAGACTGGAGAGGCTCTCTGAGGGCAGGACGTTTGTTCCATTCTTCTGCTCAGATAGTCTTGGGGACAAGTGCTTGCCGCAAACTGAGAAGGGAATCTGGTTTTCGCCTTTGTTGTGTCCAGAGGCCGAGAGAGGTGAGGTGGAGTCACCTCATCTTCCATGTCCCTGCCAAGGTCTTGGTGAGAATCTGCATGGTGTCCATGGCAGTTCAGTTCAGTTCAGTCAGTCGTGTCACACTCTTTACAACCCCATGAATCGCAGCACGCCAGGCCTCCCTGTCCATCACCAACTCCCGGAGTTCACTCAGACTCACTTCCATCGAGTCCGTGATGCCATCCAGCCATCTCATCCTCTGTCGTCCCCTTCTCCTCCTGCCCCCAATCCCTCCCGGCATCAGAGTCTTTTCCAGTGCGTCAACTCTTCGCATGAGGTGGCCAAATTACTGGAGTTTCAGCTTTAGCATCATTCCTTCCAAAGAAATCCCAGGGCTGATCTCCTTCAGAATGGACTGGTTGGATCTCCTTGCAGTCCAAGGGACTCTCAAGAGTCTTCTCCAACACTACAGTTCAAAAGCATCAATTCTTCGGCGCTCAGCCTTCTTCACAGTCCAACTCTCACATCCATACATGACCACAGGAAAAACCATTGCCTTGACTAGATGGATCTTAGTCGGCAAAGTAATGTCTCTGTTTTTCAATATGCTAACTAGGTTGGTCATAACTTTTCTTCCAAGGAGTAAGCGTCTTAATTTCATGGCTGCAGTAACCATCAGCAGTGATTTTGGAGCCCTCCAAAATAAAGTCTGACACTGTTTCCACTGTTTCCCCATCTATTTCCCATGAAGTGATGGGACCTAATGCCATGATCCTCGTTTTCTGAATGTAAGGGGGAGGCAAATAGCAGCTCCTCAGGCTGCAGTTCTCAGTCATGGAAGTGGCTTCTGGAGTAGCAGTCTTCAGTTATACCTGTACTTGCAGAAAGCGCCAACAATTAAATGTATTTGAAACATTTTCTGCATGTGATTATGTAGAGTCATACACTTTCATTTATTTGAATTAAAAAAAATTTTTTTTTGCTGTGGTGTGTCTTTGTTGCTGCTCATTGGCTTTTTCTAGCGAGTGGAGGCTACTCTCTAGTTGCTGTGGGTGGGCTTCTCATCCCAGTGCTTCTCTTGTTGCAGAGCACAAGCTCTAGGTACATGAGCTTCAGTAGTTGTAGTACACGGGCTTAGTTGTCCCATGGCATGTGGGATCTTCCCAAACCAAGGATCAAACCTGTGTCCCCTGTATTGCCAGGTGGATTCTTATACAATCAGCTACCAGGGAAGTCCATGCACTTTTAAATTATCAAGGAATGCGTGTTACTTTTGAAAACTGTACTTGCAGCCCCTGGAAGCATATATGTGTGTGTGTGTGCGCGTGCACATGTGGCCTTGTTGCATGGCTATCACCAAAAGGTGCTCTGTCTCGTTTGCAGGCAGCAGCACTGGGTCTCCCCCATCACACAGGATGGGATTTGAGAGGAACAAGGACAGTTTTCTCAGCATCGTAAGAGTTTCCAAGGGCGGCCTACGCATGATAATTCACTTTCTAAAAACAACCTGTGCAGCTCGCGTGCCTCTGACGCTGCCTCTGTGCTCAGACCTGGCTCCTGCTGTCTGCAGCTCGAGAAGAGCACCCTCCCTTCATACTCGGTGTCCCTCAGCCTCAGCCCCTTCTTCCTTGGGGTCGGCTCTGGGGAGGTTGGGGTCAGGTCCCCCCAGCCCCTTGCGAGAGGCAGTGTCCTGCAGCTGTGCTGGGGCCCTGGGAACGGCTTGCCTTGGACTGTGAGTCACTCTCCCTTTTTAAGTGTTAAAGTATAGTCGATTTACAATATTGTGTTAGTTTCAGATGTACAGCATAGTCTTTTGGGTTTTTTTTTGTTTGTTTGTTTTTGCAGATTATATTCCATTATAGGTTCTTACAAGACTGTGGATTTAATTCCCCTTGCTATACAGTGAATCCTTGTTGCCTACCTATTTTTTGTATAGTATGTAACAAATTTACGGTTATCAAAGGGAAAGGGGAAGTGCGGAAGGAACAGATTAGGAGTATGGGATACAAACTAACTGTCCTTTCTGAGCTTGGGTTTAGGTCACAGGCAGATCAGGGCATTCTTTCCTCAGGCTTTGTATTCTTGTACTTTTCAAGCTGAGCCCACTGCCACAGTGATCTCTGTCATTTTCTTTGTCAGTGGCAGGGTGTTCTGTGGCTCTGTAAATGGACTGCAGACCAGGATGACTCCTCACCCTTCCGCTCAGTCTGTTCCTCTCCCTGGGCCCCAATCTCCTCCAGGTGGGGGCATCTGGTCCCTTCCTCTGGCTTTCAGCTCTTGGGTCGACTCTTTTCCCTTCCTCTCCCCTCTCCCTTCTGGTCCTGGCAGCCACTGGAACCGGGAAGGTGGCTGATTGTTTTTTGTATTATGTCTTTTGGTTGTAATAATTTACCTTCTCACAAAAATTCCAGTTATTTGAATTTCCCAACTGTTCGGGCTCTGGCTAAGTGGGACTTAATTTCACCTGACGATCTGAAAACTTGGTGCTTATTGACTATACTGTTGAAGATGCTGAGGAAGAGGTTGAGGAAGGGAGATATTTTGATAAGTCAGTAGATACAAAATGTTATGCTTTCAAAACAACTCTTCCTTCTGGTCCTTCGGGGCTGAAGCATCCCGCCCACATTGCATTCTGCCCTGTGCTTCATTGTCTGTGACTAGCCTTGTGGGTTGAAGTCACTTCCTGATCTGTCTCCCCTCCCCTTATCTGTATCATTCATCTTAGCTTTTACTGGTTTGTTAGAGGCAAAAGTAATGCACAGAGTGTAACTCTAAAATGTTTAGGAGCTATGCAGTATTATATTGTAAACCTGTATAAATTCTTAACAAAGTTAGTGGTTTGGAAGGATTTTCAGGAGAACTCTGTCTAAAAGGTAGTAAATTCCTTAAAATAACTGAACTTTGGCTTATAACAAGGTCATTGTTTGGCAGCATTCATGTTTTTAAAGCTTTCCAGAACTCAGAGAAGGAAATGATTCTGAGACAATGTAGTGATTAAAAAATAAAACTAATAAATTAACATTTTCATTGTTTGCCAATGATCGATTTTCTTTCTTCCAAAGTTTTACCCCACATTCTGAATAAATTAAACCATGTGAAGAACTAGAAGATTAGCTTTACTTTTTTTTCTGGTTGAAATTGGTTTTGCAGAAGTGGAAATTTGGCAGCAAGTATGGAAACTAGCAAATCAGTTTACAGTGTTCTTTGCTTTCTTTAATGAAACCTGAAAGAATGAGGAAAGACTCCATGGCATCAAACAAGAGAAGACTAAATTGTGTATGTTTCCTGAAATTTTATTTTTACCCTTAATTATTCAGTAGCATGTAGAACAATATGTCCAGACTCTAGTTGGCTAGTAGTTGCCTCCAAGTGGGTAGAATTTCAACTTCAGTAGTTATTTTTTGCTGATTTCATGGAGATGTTGGGAAATATTTTCTAAGAATAGTCTAAAATGAAGAGGAATGTGGTAATTTAAGAAAAAACTGTAACCAAATGGAATATAAGCAGTTGGCTGATGACCAACCAGACATTGACCTCTAATGAACTTGACCTCTAATGAGGTGGTGAAACCATGGATGTATTTTCAGTTAAAATGATTAATTAACATGGGATTGTTGAGAGCATCTGTATTTCTTTCACATGAAATGGGGTAGATGGATGTTTCTTTGAACACTGGTTGCCTCATCAATATACGTTTTCCAGCCTGCTGCAGCTCTCGTAAGCGCGTCTGATGGAACGTGGCTTGCGTATAGTGTATCTGAGTTGCAGTGTCAGATAAACATGTTTTATTGACTTCTAAATAAAATGTCTCTCTTCATCCTTGGGCAGTTTATAGGTTTCTACACTGGGCCTGGCCCTGCCTTCGAGTTGAGCTCCTGTGTTCTTTCACTCTCTCGCTTGGGTGCTGACCTTCACTTTGCCCAGGTGGCCCTTCCCTTACCCCAATGGTGGCTCCTGTCAGCTGAAGCCAGCGTGAACATGCTGCAGTGTCACCTGAATACCTGCTGTCAAGCAGGTGCTCTCTGCTGAGGAGTCTGCTGATAGACTTAAATGTTGAGAATTACATGAGGCACTGTCACGACTAAAATGATCTTGAATTTAATTTGCTTCTTCATGCTGGTTTGGACACCGTTAGGACTTCCTGTTGGAGAAGGAAATGGCAACCAACTCCAGTATTCTTGCCTGGAGAATCCCATGGATGGAGGAGCCTGGTGGGCTACAGTCCATGGGGTCACAAAGAGTTGGACACAACTGAGCGACTTCACTTTTCAGGACTTCTGTATCTCTGGTTGCTATGGCAGAGGCTAAGCATCTGTATGAATAAAGGTGGAGAGAAGCCCACAAGATGATGGCTCCCAGGCCCCCACTACTTAGTCTATTGATGGAGACTGTGGCCACCACTGAGGGTGGAAGAGTCTGGTTTTGCCTCTTCCCATGGCTTCAGCATCTGGCACAGGGCCTGGGTGTTGGAGTCTGGAAGCCCATGTGGAATGAAGGCTCCTCCTTCCGCTTGAGTCAAAGCCAGTCGCTACAAATGTGCAGGAGCCCTGGGCCCACCACCCCTCTGACCTTGTCTCTGGGACCCTTGTCCATGTTCACTGTCCAGCACCTGTCCTTGTTCTGGAACCTACCCCCAAGAAACTCCTGTCAAATCCTGGCCTCCTTCCAGCCTCAGGGGGATGCGCTGGCTCTCCCTGTCTGCTGGCACACGTGCCTCCATGGCACCTGCAGGCTGGATGCTGGTCCAAGGGTTAGGGGTTTGGGTGGGTTTGGCTGCTCTTGGGTTGCTGCCTCCTGCCTCCAGTCTCTTCCCAGTGTTGAGTGTTCACTTCCTCCCAGGACCAGGCACTTGGCTAGTAGGAACAGCTCTCTACCAAGAACTGGGTCTCTATTGGATGTTAACTATTAATATAGGTTGTTAAAAACTGAGGACAATTTTCATCTTTGGCTTCTGAAAACTGGTCTTGACATTGATGGGGCTTGCTCGTGTCTGTCCTGTTTCCCCTGTCATATTTTGGGTTTTCAAGGAACTAACAATCTAGGTCCTCCTTATTTTCTGAGAGTACATGGCAGGAAGTTTGGGATGTTATAACGGGTCTTCTAAATGCCACTGCTTCTCCAGCCTGCGTTGAACTTGCTGTGCGCTTGCCCACCCTCCCCCAGCCTTTGAGGGTCCGGACTTTGGCGCCTACACAGTCCATAGCATCTGCATTTGGATGTGAGTGAGGCTGCTGTACGGAGGACACTGGATGAGAGGCCCTTCCAGGAGGCGCCGCAGGCCTACAGGGAGGCTCCCAAGGCAGAGAAGGGCCTTGATGTCCTGCAGTCCTCATTAGGCTTGGTGAGCTTTGCTGTAGGCATTGGGCTTTGCCTTTTTTTCTTCCCTTGAGTTTGGAAATCAAGCTGCTGGGGCTGGGATGCCAACTGCCCCCAGAACAAGGGGACTGATGGATCAAGGGCCAAAGGCAGGAAGATGAACAGTTTGGGTGGAAACAGGACTCAGACCCATCTCTTTTCAATTTCTTATGCTGTGACCTCTACTCCAGCACACTTTGTGATCTTAAAGATATGTAAAGTGAAAGTTGGAAAAAGTGCATTTTGAGGGGGTCTGCTGCTCAAAGTCATGTTCAAGGGTCAGGTCAGTTGTAGCAGTAAACGCACCATCTTGGACCAGAACATCACTTAAAGGAAGCCAGTGTCTTTTCTGACATTTCCTTAAGGTGCTTTTACTAGGTTTGCCGAAAACTCGTGTTCTCCTCAGTTCAGTCGCTCAGTTGTGTCCGACTCTATGTGACCCAATGAACTTTAGTGTGCCAGGCTTCCCTGTCCATCACCAATTCCTGGAGCTTGCTCAAACTCAAGTCCATTGAGTCGGTGATGCAATCCAACTATCTCATCCTCTGTCCCCCTCTCCTCCTGCCTTCAATTTTTCCCAGCATCAGGGTCTTTTCTAATGAGTCGGCTCTTTGCATCAGGAGGCCAAGTATTGGAGTTTCAGCTTCAGCATTAGTCCTTCCAATGAATATTCGGGACTGATTTCCTTTAGAATTGACTGGTTTGATCTTGCAGTCCAAGGGACTCTAAGAGTCTTCTCCAGCACTATGGTTCAAAAGTATCCATTTTTCTGCGCTTAGCTTTCTTTATAGTCCAACTCTCACATCCATACGTGGCTACTGGAAAAACCATAGCTTTCACTATACGGACCTTGTTGGTAATGTCTCTGTATTTTAATAGACTGTCTAGGTTTCTGTTCTCCTACTGCCAAAGGCTTTGACTGTGTGGATCACAATAAACTGTGGAAAATTCTGAAAGAGATGGGAACACCAGACCACCTGACCTGCCTCTTGAGAAATCTGTATGCAGGTCAGCAAGCAGCAGTTAGAACTGGCCATGGAACAACAGACTGGTTCCAAATAGGAAAAGGAGTACATCAAGGCTGTATATTGTCACCCTGCTTATTTAACTTCTATGCAGAGTACATCATGAAAAATGCTGGGCTGGAAGAAGCACAAGCTGGAATCAAGATTGCCGGGAGAAATATCAATCACCTCAGATATGCAGATGACACCACCCTTATGGCAGAAAGTGAAGAGGAGCTAAAAAGCCTCTTGATGAAAGTGAAAGAGGAGAGTGAAAAAGTTGGCTTAAAGCTCAACATTCAGAAAACGAAGATCATGGCATCTGGTCCCATCACTTTATGGGAAATAGATGGGGAAACAGTGTCAGACTTTATTTTGGGGGGCTCCAAAATCACTGCAGATGGTGATTGCAGCCATGAAATTAAAAGATGCTTACTCCTTGGAAGAAAAGTTATGACCAACCTAGATAGTATATTCAAAAGCACAGACATTACTTTGCCGACTAAGGTCCGTCTAGTCAAGGCTATGGTTTTTTCCTGTGGTCATGTATGGATGTGAGAGTTGGACTATGAAGAAGGCTGAGCGCCCAAGAATTGATGCTTTTGAACTGTAGTGTTGGAGAAGACTCTTGAGAGTCCCTTGGACTGCAAGGAGATCCAACCAGTCCATTCTGAAGGAGATCAACCCTGGGATTTCTTTGGAAGGAATGAGGCTAAAGCTGAAGCTCCAGTACTTAGGCCACCTCATGAGAAGAGTTGACTCATTGGAAAAGACTCTGATGCTGGGAGGGATTGTGGGCAGGAGGGGAAGGGGACGACAGAGGATGAGATGGCTGGATGGCATCATGGACTCGATGGACGTGAGTCTGAGTGAACTCCGGGAGTTGGTGATGGACAGGGAGGCCTGGCGTGCTGCGATTCATGGGGTCGCAAAGAGTCAGACACGACTGAGCGACTGAACTGAACTGGCTTTGAAACATTACATCTCTGTCTAGGCCCCGCAAGCTTCCATCTTAATGGCCTTTAAGCCTTGGCTGCACGTAAGCAAATAAGTGCGCACCTACGTGTGCGTCATATGCGTGTGTGCGCCCTTGTGTGCGTGCGTGCTTCCCTGAGTCCCTGCGTACTGTGTGCATGCTTGTGTGCGCATCTCAGAAGCTCAGCCCGGCCGCCACGTGGGCTGTTGCGTGACTTTGCCGTACAGCATTGCCCTGGCGGCTCTTTGGCCTGGTTCCCTCAGAGGTGGTTCTGGCCTGTGTAAAGTTGAACGATGGAGCTTCTGAATGTTTCGGCCCGAGGCAGTCGGGCCAGAGCGAGAGCGGAAAACCGTCTGGTTTCCTGTCAGGCCGTAGGCCGTTCACTCGGAGAGGCCCGACCTTCCTCAGGAGTTGGCGTTGGCCGAGAGCCCGGCCTGTGCAAGGGCCACCTTGGCTGGACTTGTAGGTGGTGGCGGTGGGCAGTGAGTGGCACCACCCCGGGCCCGTTTGCACTGGAACAGCTCAGCCCCGGGGAGAAGGCGACCATCGCGGGGTCCGGGGACCAGAAACCTGGTCCTGCGTCCGTTAGTCCAGCTGCCCATGGGGGTCCTCCAGGGCCCGAGCAGTTGGGAAAGGAGTGGTCTTCTGCTTCCCTAGTCCCTCAGTAACTGGAGCCTGCAGCTACTGCTGATGGCTGAGACCCTGCCCCCGCACGGGGGTCTTCCTGTTCTCAGGGGCCCCTATTCCAGAGGAGCCACTGCCAGGCCTCATACCAGCCTCAGCCTTCCATTACGTTAAAGAGAATTCACCGAGGTTGTGCAAGTTAAGAATGGCTGTGGCTCTGCATTCGCCGGTGGCCCAGTGGTTAAACATCCACCTTCAACGCAGAGAATGCCTGTTCAATCCCTGATGGGGGGTTGGTGCGAAGATCCCATATGCGGGAGAGCAGCTAATTCCGTGTGCCGCAATGAATGGTAGCCGCCACACAGCAGTGAAGATCCCACGTGCTGCAACTAATGCCTGACCCAGCCAAACAGATGTTAAAAAGGACATGGCCCGTTCCTCGGTTTCTCCCATGACTTGAACCTTGTGCCCTTCTGTGCCCCCTTCATGTACGAGGGGCCATGGCGGCCTGCTCCTCTGCAAGGGTACCTAAGCCCTGCTTTGCACCGGCTCCTCGGCAGCCCCCAGCCGCAGCCTCTGCTTGCTAGAAATCAGAGGTCAGGAGGTGGATCCATCCTCAGGTGCTCAGCATCGGGGGTGGTTCAGGAGGACCGCTGCCAGACTTTGTGTGAGCACATGTGCTTATTAATTCTCTTAAGTGAACCGCCCCTCGCGAGGCTTAGTTTCCTGGGTGGGGGCATGTTATTCATGTTCAGCCTTCTTTCTCCGAAGCATTGAGCTTTGTGTGGAGCTGTGCTTTGTGGGAAGAAGGAAAAGACCTGCACTTACTAGAGTTCAGGGTGCAGGGAGCTGGGTGTGTTCTGTCCTCTGGGCCTGGTACTTACTCTGCCTGAGGTGGGAGGATGGCTCGGTAACCAGGGGTTCCCTGCTGTGGGTCACTGGCTATTTTTACATGTAGAGATAGGCCCAAGAGAGTTAGTTTTGCTGAGATGTAATGAGTTTATTGAAATTCTCTGCCTTGTTTGTCATGGAATTGGTGTTTTGAGTTTTTCTTGGCTTTAGTGTGCACATTCTGCTGCCTAAGAGGTTGAGCACCAGGGATAAATCTTGGAAATAATGTTCAGATTTATTGAGTAGTTTATGAGGGAGTAAGAATATATAATAAGATCCTGAATATAGATTTCGAAAGAGTATGGTGTGTTTCGGTGATGAAAGAAGTTTTAATTTTGTACTTTATTTAGTAATTTAACTGACTTGAATGTTTTAAAATCTCCCGTTTTTATACTAGTTCTTTCGAAATTTAAAATAGATTCAACTTGAGTAACAATATTCTTTGTAATAAAAAACTAATTTTAATCTCAAGGATAGCAGAAACTGGATGATTTATGCATTCAACTTTTAAACAGTCTTGCTTTAAAAAATTACAGATTATCAGTTAAAAAACGATCTTAAAGAACCTTTGAAATAGGTTGCCATGAAGTTGACAGTAGTGTTTTGTTTCAGATTTAGAGTCATGGCATTGAAGCTACTCAGGTTTTTCCATTTTGGTTGGGGATGAATATGTATACAAATGGAAAATTAAGAATGATTCTGACTTTGGAAATTTTCTTAGCGATTTTTTTTGTTTGTTTGTTTAACGTTCAGCTAATAGCTACATGCCCAAGAACTGGCAAGGATATTTGGCAAAAGTGGTAACTATGGAGCAGAACTACTAAGTAGTGAGTCAGGTTCACAGGTAGAATGACATAACCAGTCCCAAAGAAATTGTCCATTCATCGTTTGGAGATAAGACATTATGCTCAGTGTCTTCCACCTATTTTGAAGTTAATTTTGAGGCTCTGAGTTCTGCTCTGAAGGATTGCACAAATTCTATTGCTTTGGCCTTATTGTAGTAACAGGAGATTGACAAATCATAATCCTTTTAATTTGGCTTTCAGTTCAGTTCAGTCGCTCAGTTGTGTCCGACTCTTTGCGACCCCATGAATTGCAGCACCCCAGGCCTCCCTGTCCATCACCAACTCCCGGAGTTCACTCAGACTCACATGCATCGAGTCTGTGATGCCATCCAGCCATCTCATCCTGTCGTCCCCTTCTCCTCCTGCCTCCAATCCCTCCCAGCATCAGAGTCTTTTCCAATGAGTCAACTCCTCGCATGAGGTGTCCAAAATATTGGACTTTCAGCTTTAGCATCATTCCTTCCAAAGAACACCCAGGACTGATCTCCTTTAGAATGGACTGGTTGGATCTCCTTGCAGTCCAAGGGACTCTCAAGAGTCTTCTCCAACACTACAGTTCAAAAGCATCAATTCTTCGGCGCTCGGCTTTCTTCACAGTCCAACTCTCACATCCGTACATGACCACTGGAAAAGCCATTGCCTTGACTAGATGGACCTTTGTTGGCAAAGTAATGTCTCTGCTTTTCAGTATGCTATCTAGGTTGGTCATAACTTTTCTTCCAAGGAGTAAGCGTCTTTTAATTTCATGGCTGCAGTCACCATCTGCAGTGATTTTGTAGCCCCCAAAATAAAGTCTGACATTGTTTCCACTGTTTCCGCATCTATTTCCCATGAAGTGATGGGACCAGATGCCATGATCTTTGTTTTCTGAACGTTGAGCTTTAAGCCAACCTTTTCACTCTCCTCTCTCACTTTCATCAAGAGGCTTCTTAGTTCCTCTTCACTTTCTGCCATAAGGGTGGTGTCATCTGCATATCTGAGGTGATCGATATTTCTCCCGGCAATCTTGATTCCAGCTTGTGCTTCTTCCAGCCCAGCATTTCTCATAATGTACTCTGCATAGAAGTTAAATAAGCAGGGTGACAATATACAGCCTTGACGTACTCCTTTTCCTATTTGGAACCAGTCTGTTGTTCCATGTCCAGTTCTAACTGTTGCTTCCTGACCTGCATATAGGTTTCTCAAGAGGCAGGTCAGGTGGTCTGGTATTCCCATCTCTTTCAGAACTTTTCACAGTTTATTGTGATCCACACAGTCAAAGGCTTTGGCATAGTCAATAAAGCAGAAATACATGTTTTTCTGAAACTCTCTTGCTTTTTCGATGATCCAGAGGATGTTGGCAATTTGATCTCTGGTTCCTCTGCCTTTTCTAAAACCAACTTGAACATCTGGAAGTTCACGGTTCATGTATTGCTGAAGCCTGGCTTGGAGAATTTTGAGCATTCCTTTACTAGCGTGTGAGATGAGTGCAATTGTGCAGTAGTTTGAGCATTCTTTGGCATTGCCTTTCTTTGGGATTGGAATGAAAACTGACCTTTTCCAGTCTTGTGGCCACTGCTGAGTTTTCCAAATTTTCCGGCATATTGAGTGCAGCACTTTCACAGCATCATCTTCCCTTATATAAAAATGAGTTTCATTCTGAGAACATACTTGTAAGTCCTATTTGTTTGTAAGTCCAATGAAGTTAGCTTAGGTACCCACCAATTAGCTATATAGAACTGTACTGTAATAGGTTTACAATACTTTTCACACAAGTAATATACAAAAAACATACAAAAAACAAGCACAAAAAAGTAAAACATTTTAAATCTTACAGTACAATACCTTGAGTACAGTAGTACAATACAACAGCTAGCACACAGAGGCTGGTGTCAAGTGAAAGGGCAACAGGAGGTACTGGTTGGAGGAGGGGTAGGAGGTGGGAGATGGTACAGCTGAAGGATCATTGGCAATGGGAGATGGAGGGCAACCTGCAGTTTCACACCTGATGTTGCTGGAACGCGTGTTTGTGTCTTTGAAAGTTCACAACTTGAAGGTTTTTATGTAGGAGACTTAACTGTATTTTTAAAAAATGTTAAAGGCCTCCCATGTGCCATATATTCTTCACAAGCATGATGATACCAGGGTGGTTGTGATTTGCATTCTTGCCTGCAAAAAGCTCATACTCAAATAGGAGAAATGAGTTTTTGCTTATGGATGGATGAGGCAGGTATGGAGAGCTGTTTTGATTTGGTAGTTGTATATGCGTTTAACATATGCATATATTATAGACTCCTATGTTTAATTAGTAAGTTAAATATATTTACTGTTGCTACAAAGCAAATGACTGTAAACTTAATAACTTAAAGTGACACCCACATGTTATTTCATGATTTCCATGGGTTGGGAGTCTGGGAATGGCTTAGCTGGTTTTCTACTCAGGATCTCAGAGATTGCCAACAAGCTTCAGCCTAGCTGTGTTCTCTTCTGGAGACGTGAGTGGGGCAAGAATCCACTTCTAAGCTCATTTAAGTGAACAGGTTAAATTGTAGCTGTGGATCCTTGTAGCTGTAGGTCTGATGTTCCTGTTTCTTTGCTGGTTGTCAGCTGGTGACCGTCCTTAGTGCCTAGAGGCCCCTGTGGTTCCTTGCTGTGTGGCCCCTCAGAGGCCCTTCAGAGATGATCGCGCATTTCTTGAGAGCTGCAAAGGGAGTCCCTCAGTTTCTATTAATAGTAGGCTGACATGGAGTCTTAAGTGAAACCAGATCAAGGGAATGACATCTGTTTGCTTTTGTCATGTTCTGTTGGTTAGAAGCAAGTCACGGATTCTGCCAACATTTATGAGGAGGGAGTTATACAAAGGTGTGACCCCACTGCAGTCACCTTAGAATTCTATCCACCACATGCATTTCTGGTTATTCCACTGACTTGTGTTCCCAGGAAATCAGCATTTGAATCCCAGGAAGACTGACAGGAGCAGTCTCAGTTGAGGAACAAAACCATCATCAGAAAAGTCAGAAGTGGGTTGTTTTCTTCTCTCAGTGAGTAGAAGGAAGGAGAGAGTGTTTGTAGGTTCACAGTATTGGTAGGAAGGAGTTACATAAAAATAAAGGGGTGTTTGGCTTGTGTGTTCAGGGTGAATGTCCACAGGAATCTCACAGGGTCCTTTGGCTGGATACAGTCATTTTTTATTTGAATGTCTTAGTCTTGACTGATCACTCAGGAGTGACATATGGCAGGAACATGCTTTAGGGGGCAGGTCTCCTGCTGTGGCACACAAGCTAGACAGATGGTGGCTTATTCACCCTTGGATAAGGAATGTAATCCCACACGTTGGCAGGCTGGGTGCTGAGAGGTGCCTGTGCCCTTTGAGACAGAGCTGACTGAGTTGACCTGGAACTACTTTGTCAGGCATTAGGTGGTCACCTGATGTGACCTGGAGTGATGTGAAGGACAGTGTGCTCATCAAACTGGGAGGAGGATGCTGGTGACAGATTGTGTGAACTGGAACTAGACAGTCGGGAGTCTGTCGTGCCAGCAGGGTGGAGGGCAGAGGTGAAGACAGCCTTGAAGACGCGAATTTTGGAAGTTAGCACATTAGCGAGGTCTCTGATGCTGGGAGGGATTGGGGGTAGGAGGAGAAGGGGACGACCGAGGATGAGATGGCTGGATGGCATCACTGACTCGATGGACGTGAGTCTGAGTGAACTCCGGGAGTTGGTGATGGACAGGGAGGCCTGGTGTGCTGCAATTCATGGGGTCGCAAAGAGTCGGACACGACTGAGCGACTGAACTGAACTGAACTGAAGCATGGGTCATTGTTGCTTCCACAAAATTAGACCTGTTTCAGTGGAGGAAAAAGGTGCAGTCTGTTTCCTTTACAATTAAGGATCATTGATCCATGTAGTTGACAGATACTTTGGGTTCATAAGCTACAGCCATATTTAGGATCTCTGTAGTTAAAACCTAGTCCAATAAAGACATTGTCCATTATATATGTTTGCGACCTGTCATTGAAGAAAAGGCCTGTGACTTTGAAGAAACAAGTCTGTGTCCTTTGATTGGAGGCTGAGAACTTGATGGCCCTGTGGCTGCTGAAGAGCTGTTTGGGGGAGTTTATCCCCAGTTCATGCCATGTATCCCAGATTGTGTGCTGGGGGGGTTCTCTCTTCCTTCTCTATTATTTGATGCTTGTTTTATTCATTTTGGTGTTTGTGCCTTTTGTTGTGACAGTCCTCTAGTATTTTGTTAAATTATTATTATTTTTTAAATTTTATTTACTTCTGGCTGTGCTGGGTCTTTGTTGCTATGCAGGCTTTTCTCTAGTTTCAGTGAGCAGGGGCTGTTCTCTAGTTGCATTGCGTGGGTTTCTCATTGAGGGGGGTTTCTCTTGTTGTGGGGTGCACAGGCTTCAGTAGTTGTGGCATTGGGCCAGTAGTTGTGGCTCCCGGGCTTTAGAGCACAGGCTCAATAGTTGTGGCGGGTGCATGGCCTTAGTTGGTCTGTGGTATGTGGGATCTTCCTGGGTCAGGGATTGAACCCATGTCTCCTGCATTGGCAGGTGGTCTCTTTACCAGTTAGTCACCAGGGAAGCCCCTAAATGGGCATCTTTTAAAAAAAATTTATTTGACTGCCTTGAGTCTCAGTTGTGGCACGTGAGATCTTGGTTGCAGTGCATAGACTCTAGTTGTGGCAGGCAGGCTCCAGAGTATGGGAGCTCAGTAGTTGCATTGTGCAGGCTTAGTTGCTCTGCAGCATATGGGATCTTAGTTCCCTGACCAGAGATTGAGCCCACTTCCTCTGCATTGAACGGTGGCTTCTTAACCACTGGACCATCAGGGAAGTCCTCTCTAGTATTTTTTGGAATTTGGGGAAGGGGATGGTTCACTAAGGGAAGCCAAGAAATGATTCACTGAAATTCTTTATTTTTCCTTTCAGCAGTTCATGCTCCACGTTGGTTACATCAAAGTGCTCTCTCCTCTTTGGACCGTTTTCAGGAACTGACATCAGTTTTCATATAGCTTAAGCTTAAAAAGGTGAGTAAAGCTTGAGACTCTTCTCTTTGATAATGTTTGTGAGGCAGAGCTTGTCACACCACTGACTGTTATGAGATGGTGTCCCTCTTAACAATGTGGTCCCAACTCTGAGGTGCAAAAACTATTAATATCTTCCCAGTGTAACTGGGATTAAAGGAAAGTTGCATGGTATCAGAGTAAATGGGACTTTTTCTTTTTTGTTTAATACCCAAGTATTACCAAGTATTATTCACAGTGGGCTGTGAATGTATATAAAATATTTCTAGATTTACTAGAATATCTGAAGAAAAATAATAATCTTGCTATTCAATTTGTCTTTATTGCTCCACCTGAGCATTTAATACTGAGATGTTTAAACACATTTAAGATTGATGAGAAGTGGGATTCTTTCTTTCTCATTCTAAATTCTTTGTTTTGCTTGGTTTCCAACTTTGTTAAATGGAAATAATACTGAGATTGCCGTGGGATGTGAGGAGCCACCGTGCTTCCTATGGCACCTGGCGGGTGGTATACTCAAAATGGCTACTGTAGCAGCCATTGGGCAGGTTTTCCTTTCTCTGTGTTGGCGTGATCTGTACCGTAAGGGGATGTTGACCCCCTAATCTGCTGTGTTTGTTCCTGTGTTACTTCTTAAAGGTGGGGTATGAGTGGCCTGACCTTGGTGTATCTGGAAGTAGGAGCTTAGATGACACATGTGTTTTAATCACCTCTGGACCTCCTCAGACCCAAAGCTCAATTCAGAGCCAAGCCCCGTGGGGGACAGTCAGTGAAAGTGCCCGGGAGAGGGGACTGTGGTGCCAGGAGCAGCCTACCTGCCTCAGTCTGCCTCTTCACCTTTGTGTGCTTCTGTTTCATCAGCTCCTAAGTATTTTAATGATTCATCTTCTCCCTAGTTCCCAAGCTGTGGAGAACTTCAAATGAAGATATGAGACTCTTTAGGAAAATAAAAAAATTCTATAAAACATAAGATTCTTTTCCCCCTGAATTTTTATGTGCTTGGCATGACTCATTGTTTATGCCATATTCCTTACTAGAATGTAAGTTTTATAAGGGCAAGAATCTCCCTCCCTTCCACTTGTTTTTTTCCTCTAGGACTGGAAGTGGTGCCTGCTAGCTCGGAGTAGTTCAGTGAGCCTTTTGTTAAGTGGAATGACTGATGGAGAGTCTCTCAGAGCTTATGCAAGCCTTCTTATTCATGGTGGTTGTTGGAAATAGATGAGGCAGTTGGAGAATCAGGAAGGATTTAATGTGCTTCCTTACTGAGGCACACAGACCCTTGGATTTACATGGACTTTTCACAAGTTGGAAGCCTCCTGAAATCGAAGGTGCCCAGAAGCATGCTGTACTTAACAGACACTCTGAGTCAGTGTGGCTTGCAGTTCCGATGTAGTTCTTTGCTGAGTGGATTTCACCATCAGGGATCTGCAAACATGGAGCCCATTTGGTAGTCTCCCAGGGCGGGCTACGCTTCCATAGGGGCACTCAGGCCGAGGGCCTTGTGGATGGTCAGTGACTGATGGAGTACTTCTTGTTCTTGAAGTTCTCATTACCTGCCAGGCAGTGTGATGTTGGCAAATCCCTTACCTTCCCTGACATGGGGAGTGTTGCGGAGGTGTGCTGTTTTTCTTCTACAATTTGACACACTGACCACCGGCTTGAGGTGGAATGTCGTAGCTCATTTCCAGCAGAGCCGTAGAGAGTGTGGGCACAGTGTGGTTTCTCATTGTCATCTCAGATGTAGACCTCTTTGACTTCACCCACCAAAACCTGGAACAGTTTTTAAGTAGAATTTTGCTGGGTAACTGAACACACCACTGGACTAATTCCCTATGGAGTGTGATTCTGTGATTGATTTACAGAATTTTGACAGAAGTAGAAATACTTCTTGCAAACTACAGAAGTACCCAGTTCTCTCCCATATATGGAGTTACCTCATTCTGTCAGCTATTTTAAGCAACTTTCAGAATTGGTAATGGAAAACTTTTTCTTGACTACATTACTGTATATGGATTTTAATTAAAAGTAAAGCTGTATTGCTCCTTCTGACTACGACAGGAGTTAAGAGCAAATTCCCATCTGCAGAACTGCATGTTGCCTGGTGCAGTGTGGCAGCAGGTTGGTGCAGTGCAGGTCATTTCTAGGCACATACTTGGATTCTGAGGTGTTGTAAGAACTTTTATCCCTAAGATAGGTTCTCACAGCTGACTGTCCTGGAGTTTATTCTTGCTCTGTCACTTGTAAAATTCTGTCCCTTGAAGCTCACAGCTGGACTGGGACACATTCCTGCATGCTGATGGAATGGACTGGTGGCATTCCCACAGTGCTCTATCTGCTGGACTGGGACAGCCCAGGGAGGTCTGGGCTTTTCATTAACTACAAAATGTGCTTGTTTTACTGTACAGAGCAATTTTTTAGACTTGGTTTTAAAATCAGGTCGCTTCCCCATGTCTGGGTTATTATTAAACATGTTTTAAAATTTAGACCTCCTTGATAAATCTGAACACAGGTGCCTCTTTGCCATATCACGTCTATAAGGTATAGTTGGAAACACTACCTTTGGCCCAAATTCTGTGGCTTGCTGCTTTCACTCACTTTGTTACTCTGGGAAACCCTAACCTCCTCTGGGTCTAAGGTCTTCTCATCTTTATGTAGGATAATAATTGTTTTGTGGAATTACTGTGAAGATTCTTAATTCAGCATTCAGTGCATAGTCAGAGCTCGGTGAAATGTCAGCTATTGTTTTTCATCCAAATGCTGGCTTTTACCCAAGGACCGTGGCTGTCTGGGTCAGAGAAAGAGAACGGAGGTGGATCTTCTCATCTGATTTCAGGAGTAAGAGGTGTGCTGAAGAGTTCCATGAGGTGTCTTTCTGGAGCCAGGAGGGTGAAGTGCTGGAGCCCTGGCTGAGCACAGAGCCACTGGGATGGGGGTGAAGAGGTCATGAATTACAGTTTCTTGTACCTTCTCCTGTCCTCTTCATGAGACATAGACATGGTCAGCTTTCAGCACTGAGAAGAAAGATTCAGACGGGGACATCCCACTTCTTTTTTGGTTTCTTTCAAGGTCCCTAAGGAATGTGAAGTGGATGATGAGGACCAGGGAGCCAAGTGGAAGTTCCAGTGTGAGACGTGTGGTCCCAGTGCGGAACTGCTCTAGCAGTCAGAACATGACTGTAGGTACAGGTGATGAAGCCTGACCTGAGCTTCTGTCTTTGTGTTACATTTAAACTTTCAGGCTACATCAGAGAAGATGAGTAGTGTTGGGAGAATCATCACTTCTGAGTACAGGTCTCTGCTCTTCATACTGTCTGAAGGAATGCTTACTTTCTCCAGGTGTGTTTTTGCCAGTGTCCAGTAAAACACATTAAACTGTGGAAGGTTTATGCTGGGAGTTCCGTAACTTGAAGAAGGATTTAAACTCTGCCTCACAGTTAGGTTGGGGTCATTCAGAAACTACACCAAGACATCCTGGCTCTATGAGAAGCCAGGCAGTGTTGGCCGTTAGGTTGGGGTCATTTGGTGCCTCTCTGGCCTTCAAGGCTGTCATCAGGGGAGGTGACACCAAGATTCCCTGTCGGGGGCTGGTGTCCTAGGACAGATCCTAGGTAGACTAGGTCTAGGGTCCCTCTTGGCTTGTGAGAGCTTCTGGGTTCTCCAGGTCTCATTCAGGCTCTCCCACCTTCCATGTTATTCCTTCCTCCCTCCCTGCCTTCCCCCTGCCGAGCCATGTGTGCAGCATCAGGGGACTCAGATTTGAGTCCCATCTCACTGCTTTCCCCTCATTCTTCCACTTTAAGGTGAAGAGTGGCATGGAGAAAAACTACTAGAGTTCAGCAAGGGCATCAGGGATGCTTTATGGTAAAGAGGAAGACCCAGCAAGGCAAAGGGGAAGGCCAGCAGGCAGATACCATTTCTAGAAACTGGGAGGAGAATCCTGTTGCCTTGGCCATCTCTGCCTGTGGCCTGGGAAATTGAGCATTTGCTCTGCCTGGGCATTGGGTGCTGTCCTTGTGTTGTTAGACTAGACTATTTTCTCATCAAGTAGACATTCAGAAAAACACCTTTATGTTTCGTGTTAAACCAAAACACACAACAACTTTGTCAGTTGATGCCTAGCACAGTGTCAAACTGCTAAAAAGCTAGCAAATGTTACACCTAAAATTTTTCTGGGGGAGGTAAAGGTGGGGGGTGTGGAGGAGAGTATAAAAATAAATCTTTTAGAGAATCTGGGTTGCTTGGTGGCGTGTGTATTTTTCCATGGGTGGAGGAGGTTAGAAATAGCATTACTTTTTATGGGTTTCTCAGCAGCAGCTCAGAGATTTGGCTTTGTGGGCTTGGTCTGTGTGTGTGGGTGAGGCGGCTCCGGCAGCCTGCGGGGTAGAGGCAGTGCCAGTCTGTCTGCACCCCTCTGCCTGCCTGCCCGCCCCCCACCCCCACCCCCGCAGCTATCACCCGGATGAACAGTGCTCATATGCGAATGTGATCTCCAAGGTTAGGCTATTGTGGGGACCTGCCTGTGGCAGCAGATGCCTCTGGAGCAGATGGAGCCTCAGCGGTCCCACAGAGTCACATGGATGTGTGTGCGAGGGCAGGTGCCAGGCGTGGGTGCTGTGATCTGGGAGACATCCTCTGGGGGTGCTACGTGTCTGCTGGCTGGACCTCCTAGTCCCTGTGAGCTGGCCTCTCCTTTGAGCCTTAATCTCAGCATGGTGGGCAGGCCACTCCTTTAGAAGGGGCCCTCAGGGGCCCCTTGAAATTTGTTAGAGTTACGTAATTCTTACAGATGGAGAAGATTCCAGTGTTTCTCAGATTCAACGCAGGAAGGAAATGGAAGGAGGTAGCCACTGGGACCGAGATTTTTAACCCCCAGGGGACCCAGAAATATGTGAATTCTTTGAAATTGTGCCTGTTATTGTAGAGAAGGCCAGGGCTTTGATGGGATTCTCAGTAAGATTTTGATCTCTGTAAAGGTGAGGTAAAGTTCGTTAACTTGGAGAAGTCATTTTGGAAACGTAGTGAGTGTGGGGAGAGGAGGTGTTGGCAGGATGTCCGCTTATAAGCTATGTGGCAACACAAGAGGGGACCCCCATCTGCTGGGGTTTTTCTTTGTGGGCTTTTTCTCTTGAATTTCCCATAACATTGTACTGGGAGTGGTTCCTGCCAGAGTCCAGTTGCCAGTGCTTGGTTACCTTTGCAAGCTTGGCGCTTGGGAGGGGGCCTGGGTACTTGCTCATCATTTGGGCTCTCTGTGGATTCATCCTGACATTTAAAAAAAAGCAAAAAACGTACTGATATATATATATTTTTTCCTTTCTTGGCTGTGCTGGGTCTTTGTTGCTTCACGTGGGCTTTCTCTAGTTGCAGTGAGCAGGGACTATTCTCTAGTTGCAGTGTGTGGGCTTTTCATTGTGCTGGCTTCTCTTGTTGTGGAGCACATGCAGGCTTCATTGTGCACTGCTAGTGGGTGTGCCTCCCTGGCTCTGGAGCATGGGCTCAGTAGTTGTGGCACACAGGCTTAGTTGCCCCTTGGTATCTGGGAATCTTCCCAGACCAGGGATCGAACCTGTGTTCCCTGCATTGTAAGGTGGATTCTTAAGCACCGGACCACCAGGGAAGCCCCTCAGTCCGATGTTTAATCAGCAGTTTTCCCCTCTTTTGCTGGGTCTGTTGTTCCACGTTCTCTACTGTTTTTCTGGAGGCTCTCGGGGGTGATTATGATAGGCCAGCAGCTGTCAGCGGACATGGAGGAAACCTTAGGTGACAAGTACTTCACCTGCACTTCCATAGGTCGCCGTGGCTTTGACACTGCTCAGTGGTGCCCGCTTCTGCACGTTCTGTCTGAGTGGCCAGTCACCTTGAGGGGACAGGATCAGTGGGGAAGCATGCTGATGACTTGCAAACACTAAGTGTTATAGCTGCCCCAGGACTATGTGGGCAGGAGAGCCTCAGCCAGGATGGGAGTGGTACCCATGCTGACTGGGCCGCACGGTCCACTGGGAGCAGAAGTGTTTGTGTGGAGTCTGTGAGTGGAGCTGGAGGAGCCAGGAACATTACTCGGGCACCTCTCTTCCGGAGCAGAATGTCGGGGTGCCCTGGAGCCAGGGCAAATTAGAGCAGGCAGGACTTGTCCCAGACATGACCTGGGTCTGTGTTCGCTTTTTAAAAGTTCCACAGCTGCTACCTGAGATGGAAGTTCTGTTCTGTTGTAATATTTCACCTGAGCGGTTACATTCTGAGAATAATAATGCTGTGGGCTCTCTTGAGTTCTCTGCTTGAGTCGATTCCCGATTGCCCAGGGCAGTGACTGGGCGAGCAGTTCTGCTTCCCGGGTGCCAGTCGGGCAGCTGCCATGTCCTGTCACCTCATTCTTCATCTCTGTGTACCCCTGTGGACTTTGTAAAGATAAGAGAATCTGCTCAGCTTCTTAAGTCATTTGAGAAAAGTTTTATGGGTCCAGGTGGGTCTGGGAAGTATTTTTTAGTGCTTTGCAAGATATGAGCGTGCTTTCCAGTTGTCATTAAGAACTTGTTGCCATTTAGTATTGTGGTATTTAAGTCAGTTACCTAATTTTTAATCTTTAACTGGTGCTCAAACATCTGCTGTTCCCTTTTTTCAAAAAATGTGGTAGAAAATATGTAACAATTTGAAACACTGTGCACTGCTAGTGGTAATAAAAAATGGTCATGCTGCTGGGAAAACGGTAGGTTTTAACCATTTTAAACTGTACTGTTGAGTGGTATTAACATATTCACATTGTTGTGCAGTTCCATCCCCAGAATTGGCTTCGTCTTGAAGGCCTCGAGCTCTGTTTCCATCAACCACTGACTGGGATCCCCACGCCAGCCCCTAGCATCCAGTGTTCTGCCCTTTGGCTCTCGGAACTTGACTGCTGTAGACCTGGCACTGGTGGGATCGTGGAATATTTGTCATTTTGTGACTGGCTCACTTCACTTAGCATAGTGTTCTCAAGGCTCATGTTCCTGCAAGTGTCAGAATTTCATTCCTTTTTAAGACTGAATAATATTCCATGGTCTGTATAGAGCACATTTTATTTATCTATTTGTTAGTCGATGGACCCTTGGGTAGCTTCCATCTTTTGGCTGTTGGAAATAGTGCTTCTGTGAATATAAACACCTCTTCAAGTCCTTGCTTTCAGTTCTTTGGATATCCTCATTTAAAAATTAAGTCCCAAAATTTATTTATTTATTTTTTCCAAAATTTGGTTTTAAAAGCACACTCTCAATTAGACGCTATTGTTATGGAGTTGCTAAGTTGTGTCCAACTTTGCGATCCCATGGACTGCAGCACTCCAGGGTTCCCTGTCCTTCACTGTCTCCTGGAGTTTGCTCAAACTCATGTCCTTTGAGTCAGTGAATCCATCCAGCCATCTCATCCTCTGTCACCTCCTTCTCTTCCTGCCCTGAATCTTTCCCAGCATCAGGGTCTTTTCCGAAGAATCAGCTCTTTGCATCACGTGGCCAAAGTATTAGAGCTTTGGCTTCAGCATCAGTCCTTCCATTGAATATTCGGGGTTGATTTCCTTTAGGATTGACTGGTTTGATCTCCTTGCAGTCCAAGGGTCTCTCAGGTGTCTTCTCCAGCACATAGTTTGAAGGGAATGGCAAACCACTCCAGTATTCTTGCCTCAAGAACTCCATGAACAGTATGAAAAGGCAAAAAAGACACCATTTGGAATCCGAAAGAAAGATATACTTAAGTGTGGAGGTGATCTGCTTACAATCAGCTTCCCAGGTGGCACTAGTGGTAAAGAACTCATCTGCTGGTGCAGGAGACATAATAGACTCAGGTTTGACCCCTGGGTTGGAAAGATCCCTTAGAGGAGGGCACAGCAACCCACTCCAGTATTCTTGCCTGGAGAATCCCATGGCTAGAGAAGCCTGGCACGCTGCAGTCCATAGGTTGCACAGAGTTGGACGTGACTGAAGTGACTTAACACCCACAAACAAACAGAGCTGGGAGCTGTCCTTTATTATCTTATAATATTTTAGAGGTAATATCATTTAATAATGATAATAATACCAACAGGTCTCTCGTACATGTTCTGAGTGAAGCATTATTCTTTAGACAAAACTCCAGGTAGAGCCATCTTCCAGGAAAAACCCACCTGGCCTACAAGTTGTTCTTGTGTTGTCAGGGCTGCTGCAAAGGGAGACTGACAAAAAATGTGAAAAAAAAAAAAAAAAAAAGGAAAAATTGCAGAATTTCTGGTCCGACTCTTTGTTTTTCCTGAAGATTGGAAACGTAAAATTGTGACCTTTTATAATAGTGTATTAAGAATTCCATGAGCTCTTCACCATAATGGTTTTCAGCAATCTTGTGCAGTAGGAAGGCTTTCATGTGGCATTAGCAGCACCCGCCCTCAGGAGCCTGTCTTCAGGGCAGGGGACACCCGGGCAGATTAAGAGTGATGCTCATGGTGAAGTACAGGAAGTTGTCTCAGTCTCAGCAGACCTGGGCTTCACAAGGGTGTGAAGATGCTCTGTCACCAAGACGGAAAGCTGCTGTTGGAAGAGGAGCAGGGGGACGTGAGCAGGGTCATGACCAGCTGTTGGTGATAAAGTTCATCTTGAGCCCACCTCAGAGCTCCAGCTGTGTGTTGGGCCCTCCAGGAGGCTTGGGCTCAGAGATGGCTGGGAAACAGGCCCTGCAGCACAGGGGGTCTGATGGAAGAGACCTGCAGTCGTGTCCCTGGTTGCAGTCCACGTTGCTGTGTGCTCAGCACGTGCTGCCGAGGGGGCCCAGACACAGAAGCCTGTGCACACCCCTCACGGAGATGGTGACACGTAAAGTGGGGCCTACAGCACGCTGTGTGTCTGCAGGTGGACACATGCAAGGAGAAAGCGTTCTGGGCAATGGCGGAGGCTCAGCGAGAGGCACAGCCATGAGAAGGTGAATATGGCTGGGGCTGAGGTGGCTTGGGAAGGAAGGTGAGAATCAGAAGGCTGGACAAGGAAGTGGGGGCCAGACCCCAAGTATCTAAATATTGTGTGTAGGTTGTTATGTGGTAGGGCAGACCTTTTGTGGAAGAAGGTGTCATTAGTTAAGAAAGTTGGGTCTGGGAGCCGTGGGAGGGGGTGAGTGGAGGGAGAGGCAGAGGCTGAGAAGAGCAGCCTGGAGGAGAGCGAGGAGGCTTCTCAAGGCAGAGGTGAGACAGCCTGAGCAGGCTTTGGTGACAGGAGAGGGCCTTGTGGCAAGAGGCCATGAGTGTCCACTGAGAGACACAGAATGACTTCGAGGCTTGGGTCAGTGGGAGACAAGTGAGCAGAGACAGGTGGGCTAGGAGGTGGGGATGGCTCAGCATGAGACTCCTCACTGACAGGCCTGGAGGGCCTGGTGCGAGAGGCTGGAGGTCAGTCAGGCCACAGGCTGAGGCTGGGTTGGAAGAGGGATTTGGGGTTGTCAGCATGAGGCACAGTCACCCCAGAGACACCGGACAAATCCAAGGATAGGCCTCCTGGAACGGGTGTAAAGACAACAGATATGTAACTTGCTTTGTATTGTTACAGTGATGAAGGTCGATTCTGTTGTCAGGTTTTTGTCTGTTTCTCATGAACTGTCAGAGAACAGACGTCAAGCTTTAACAGTGCTGTGTATCATTTTAACTAGTCATAGTCAGCACAGCCTTAGAGACTGTCCCCTTGGCATTCCCATTATTCCTAGTATTTCCTGTCTATACCTGGATGCCTTAGGCCTGTTCCAACTCACAGTTACTCTTGTATAGATCATCTCAGAAATCACCCGAGACGGTGCACAGTATCATCAGCCTTCGATTTGGATGATTTTGGCCAGTGAACTCCTAGTTTCAGAATCCCCTTAGTATCTTGCTTTCTCTCTAAAACTACTCAGAAGTACTTTTAAGAATTTTACCCCATTTGTCAATGAGAGCTCAGTAAAGCTGGAAGAAAAAGAAACTCACCTCATCTCTAAATGTAATTGGAAAGACTTCACTGTTGATGTTCTAACATTAGAAATTGAGAATACTCAGAAGCTTTGCAGTAACTCTTCTTTCACAAATGCGTTTTAATGAACATGCTTTATTAACGTGCTACCAAAGGTAAGGATAAAATGGGGCTTGTGTTTTGTATCTCCTGGGTTGGGTCTGATAAACAAAGATGTGAGAAAGGAGCCCTTGCTTATCTTTGGAAGGTGGGTGAGGGAGTGGGGACATCTTTTGGATAAAGAAGCATGCCTGTTACTTTCTTGTCTCATGTCCTGGCTATGAAGACTTGACTTTATTGAGTGAGCTCTTACATTTTCTGCACCATCTGCCCTCACACTGTGGAATGGGCACCCAAATTCTTATTACTGTTTTCATTTTGATCTCATATGAAACTGAGAAATGTGTATTATGAGGAGTAGACTTAACTCCAGGTTAAAATCAGATGATTGAATATTTATTTCAGAGAAAATGCTAGTAATTAATATAAACCTCTTGCAAATAAGAAAAATTCAAAGAAGATCAATTAAGTAATACTGATGTCATTGATTCAATGCAGAGAAAATGGTAAAAACCTCTATCAAAGGAGGCAGAGAGATTAAGAAAAAATGTACCTGTATAGCTAATATCAGTTTAATCAGTTGAGTTTTTAGAAAATCTAATACAGACAAGAAACCATCAGATAAATGACTAGTTACTATCACTGTGATCTCCAAAATGTTTACTCTGTTCCATGAAGGGAGTGGAAAGGGAATAATAATCAGTTTATATTTCTTTCACATTTTGAAGTGAAGATTTACTTTTGTAGCAATTCGAATTTTTTATAGATGAAACATACTGAGTTTTACAATTCCTCAATTGTATGTAAGTAGAATATAGCACAGAATAAAATGGGCAAGTGCCCTGACCTCAATTTCTGATGACTAAAAAGATTTTTTTAAACCATCTTCTGTCATTAGCCGAAATCACGTCAATAAAGGTCTACTTCATATCTGTTTAAAGGACAAGGGTTTGTTGAAATGGAAAGATTTATGTGGCCATCCATATTAGTGTTGTTTACACTAAAACTGTCTTGAGTTTATAGCAGAGGAAAGTTTAATTGATTGTAGTAGGATCAGTTATACAACTCTGTCTATTTCACACTAAAATATTGCAGAAATAGTTTTAATAATCTGAAAAAAGGAACCATAAAGGAATCAGTCAGTACTGTAACTGCACATGAAAAATGCTTTAGAAACCACTGCTACAAGGTGAATTGAAGGTCATAGTAACACTTCTGCAACCATGGTGACAGTAACAAAGCACTAAGACTCACTGACATAACTGTCCTGCTTAGAAGCAGTTGAGATGCCAGCTAGGAAAAAGTGAACAAGCACGCAGCTTTGGCAGAAGAACTGAAACGCTGGAAAACAGCAGCCACCACTTTGGCATTTGGCAGGTGGGGGCTTCTAGAAACACAATCAGCCCTCATGAGGAACTTAGGCTCTGTTCTTCTTTGCGACACCTCAGCATGCTGTGCTGCCTGGTGTTTTCCACATTATGGTGAGGGCCCCATCACCTGAACTGTTTAGTGGTTGCTTTAAATATACTCTGAGCTTGCACTATAATATATATTGTGTATATAAAGGAAGTCCATTCCAGAGTGCATATTGATAACTTCTCACAGGGACTTAAATTATATCCTGTTGGGACTTCCCTGGTGGTCCAGTGGTTGAGAATCCACCTTCCAAAGCAGGGGATACAGTTGGATCCCTGGTTGGGGAACTAAGATCCCCATACTGAGAGGCAATTGGAGAGCCCACTCACCACAATGAAGACACAGCACAGCCACAAAAATCACATTCTGTTCACTTTCTCCTTTGTCCCTGTCATATGATGGGTAAACTGAGGATGGAAGAAGACATGAGGCGTGCTCTGGGGTCTGTGAGGACTCTTACAGTGTTAGAGGGATCATAGGTTGTAGCACGTCAGACTGTTCAAGGATTCATAAATATATGTAAATATATTAGTAAGACTTAGTTCTGTTATTTGTCTAGTTCTCTAATCACTTACTTCAGACCCTCTTCAAGAATGTTATCTTTGATTTACAGTTGAATGAGAAACATTGACTCCATCTTTTTGGAACTTGAGTTGTCAGTGGAGAAAGCATAAATAAGACCAGGATTGAGAGTTCTTAGTCGGCCACTGTAACACTTTGCAAAGGGAAAGACAGATGAGGTGAAACCATCTGGGCTTCATCTGTCTCTGTCCCGGAGAGTGCTGCTCACCTGCAGACCTACCCAGTCCTGAGCCGTAGGAATAGCTGCAGAGATAGTTACAGAAAGAACGGATGGCTTTCAACCACAAGATGAAAACTCTTCCTTACGAAGTTGGATGCTTGAGCTTCTCAGGGTGAAGAATCGTGCTCAAAAACAGGCTTCCTGTCACCTCAGGAAGAAACACGCTCTGTCTAACCTTTTATGAGAGTGTTGGGGTCATGGTGGAGGTGCAGCCTCCTCTGGGGAACCACTGCGACATTCTGTGTGTTCAGTTTAGGACCACAAGATTGGCTCTTGGCCATGTGTGTGTCCAGTCGTATGGTTCTTATGCACTGGTGGATGTGATGGGCTCATGAACTGGGTGGGACCATGCCCCAGGGGAGTCCTCGTCACTGTGTGTGGCTGTAGGAGTGAGTGAGGTCCTGACAGTTATGATGGAGGCGTCCATTTCTTCCACCGATCATCAAACTGCATGAGTTTGTTTTCCTCATGATTCTCAGCAGACTTAGTCCCATGATCCTCACAGAGTTAGAGGAGCTGGGGTTCCTTCCTGTCCATGGTTCTCCATAGAAAGTGTTAATACTTGAAGTGCTTAACGTGTTTAGCTTGTAGTCAGTGTGACTGGGCCAAGGGGTGCCCACATTAAATATTTCTGGATGTGTCTGCGAGAGTGTTTCCAGATGAGTCAGACTCAGTAGATGGCCTCCCTGCTGTGGGTGGACGTCATCCAGTCCATTGAAGGCCTGCAGAGAGCAGAAGGGAGAGGAAGGGGGAATCTCACTCCTCTGCTTCCTGCCTGCCTGCTTCAGGTGTGATATCCTGCTCTGGGCTGGCGTTGACATTAATGGTTCTCAGGTCTTCGACTCTGCCTCTTCTCAAGCCTTTGACAATCCTAGCTTCCCTGGGTCTGCTGCTTGCAGACGGCAAATCGAGGGACTTCTTCATAATTGTGGAACCAGTTCCTCATAATAAATCTTTCTCCTTTCTCTGTGTGTGTCCTATTGGTCCCATTTCCCTGGAGAGTTTATAGCAGCAACCTCTTCATTAACCTGACTGTTTATAGTCTGTGTTCTCCTATCTCAGCATCTGCTTATTCGTGGGCAGCAGCAAAACTCTTAGTGAGATAGAAAACTAAGTTGAAGTCAAATGCTGTATATATTTTAAGAAGTTACAGTAGACCACAAAAATGAAACGGCCTCCGTAAGGACTGTCACTGCCAGCACCAGTGGGCATGTCAGAGGCCTTGCTCTGCACCTCAGCCCCTGAGAGTCCACCCACACAGGGATTTTAGCTTCCTGAGGCTGACTAAACTCTGAGGTATTTTCTCAGTTTCTAGGCAGTGGACTGCGTATCAAGCCTGGATGGACTTCGGATCCCTCCAGAGAGTGCGTGTGAGCAGTGGCGTGAACACTGATGCTCCTCCACCTCCCCCGGCCAGTTTGTATTCACAGGTGTCCTCACACCTCTCGACTTAGGCTCAGTCTCATATGCTCCAGGAAACAGAACGATGAACAGTACTGTCAGCAGCAACGCACCTCTGCTACCAGGAGGGGCCTTCAAAAGCAAAATTAGTTGTTGGTTTTTTCATTTTTTTAATTTGTTCACTCATTCATTCACTCAACAAATATTCCTGAGAACTTGATTAGTCATGGCAAAGGCCTTCACAGATGGAGCAAAGTGGTTGGATAGGCTGTGACTTGGGCAGGTGCAGGCTTGCTTGGGCACGCGAGTGGAGGGAGCTGTAGGGACCCGGCTCATATCTGTGGGGCCTCGGCACCTGTCGCCTCACCGTAGGTCCAGCCCTACTTTCTCCCAGGGCAGACCCGGCAGACTGGCCTAGTCTCAGTCACAGCTGCTCTGTTCCAGACCTCGGTACCTCATATCTCAGGATTCCTGGGAGCAGTGAGCATCACGTTCAGTGTAAATGTGGTTGAAGAATCCTGAATTTTAACAAAGCAGTGTTTCTGAGGAATAAAAATGTGTCATCTCATGACCAATGTAATTTTCTCTTCCATTCTTTTAAAAAAATGTTTATTTTGATTATTTATCTGGCCATGCCAGGTTTTAATGGTGGCATGTGGGATCTTTGATCTTCACGACAGTACACAGTATCTTCAGTTGTGGCGTGTGGGATCTAGTTCTCTGGCCCAGTGCATTGGGAGGACAGACTCTTAGCCCTTGTACCACCAGGGAAGTCCCTCTCTTGCATCCTTAAGCTTACAGTTTTATTTTTGAACACTGTGTTTGTTAGGCTTGAGGTGGATGCAGTGTCCCAAGGAGAGGCTACATCATAGGGTGTTTCCTGTTTACTAGGGAAATATTGCCCCGAAGTCTGTTGGCCTAACTGATTAGGGTACTTTTTAGCCAGTGAGATAAAATTTTGGAAAATGTTCAGTAAAACAAAATTTTCCCTGCTATGCTACCAAAAAAGAAGTGCTTGACGTTGGGTATTTTAGTTCCGACAGTCCTCATGTATTTGTTGTGTGCTGTTACGGGCTCAACTAGAGACACGGATGTGCGGTGAAGTTCAGAAGTTTCCTGGCCTCAGGGTGCTGGATGGTGGAGTGGATGGAGAGAATAATAAGGCATTTCTGAAGCCTGATGTTTTGCTTGGCTTGTGTCTTAGGAGTTCACAAGATATGGCAAACGGTAACAGCAATGTTGTGTGTGAATAAAGTGACCTGGGGGTTGACTGCTGACATTATCCCTGGATGTGTTCTCTGTGTGTTTGAGTTTCTGTGACCCATACTCTTTTCCTGTTGCTTTTGCCAACCCCCTCGGGGGATCATATGGCTTGAGATGACTATAGATGATGGAAACTTGACTTATAAAACATTTTTAGCATCTAGAAATGTCTAGGTTGCTGCTGGGAGGCTCTTGCATGTGGACAAACTGTAGCTGATCCTGTGTGTTGGTGTGTGTGGGTATTGCGTCTCAGTCAGCAGTAGTTTGAACGTGGTGTTCTATGGCTTGCGTTTCCTCTCTTCTATCTCCAAAGATATATAGAAATTAAATACATTTAGATGTGAGAAGAGAACTACTCATGTAGAAGTTGTGCAAATGCTCAGCATGATTGGAATACTGTTTCACACCAGACCTCATTGTGTTACAGGAGAAGAAATAGTACGATTATCTTACGGTTCACTTTCAGATTAAATCATAACTTTAGGATATTTTTTTCTTTTAAAAAGTGACTGCTTCACTATGAAGTTTTAGATGAATGTCACCTTCCTTCTTCATTCTTTTCACATTGCAAGTGAATCTTCAGGTGTCAGTATTACCTCATTCAGTTCAGTTCAGTCGCTCAGTTGTGTCCGACTTTTTTCGACCCCATGAACTGCAGCACACCAGGCCTCCCTGTCCATCATTGGGGTTTACTCAAACTCATGTCCATTGAGTCAGTGATGCCATCCAACCATCTCATCCTCTGTTGTCCCCTTCTCCTTCTGCCTTCATTCTTTCCCAGCATCAGGGTCTTTTCAAATGAGTCAGCACTTCGCATCAGGTGGCCAAAGAATTGGAGTTTCAGCTTCAACATCAGTCCTTCCAGTGAATATTCAGGACTGATTTCCTTTAGGATGGATTGGTTGGATCTCCTTGCAGTCCAAGGGACTCTCAAGAGTCTTCTCCAACACCACAGTTCAAAAACATCGATTCTTCGGCACTCAGCTTTCTTTATGGTCCAACTCGCACATCCATATATGACCACTGGAAAAACCATAGTCTTGACTAGCAGACCTTTATTTTGTCAGCAAAGTAATGTCTTTGCTTTTTAATATGCTGTCTAGATTGGTCATAGCTTTTCTTCCAAGGAGCAAGTGTCTTTTAATTTCATGGCTGCAGTCACCATTTGCAGAGATTTTGGAGCCCAAGAAAATCAAGTCTGTCACCGTTTCCATTGTTTCCCCATCTGTTTGCCATGAAGTAATGGGATTGAATGCCATGATCTCAGTTTTTTGAATGTTGAGTTTTAAGCCAGCTTTTTCACTCTCCTCTTTTACCTTCATCAAGAGGCTCTTTAGTTCTTCTTCACTTTCTTCCATAAGGGTGGTGTCATCTGCTTATCTGAGGTTATTGATATTTCTCTCGGCAATCGATTCCAGCTTGTGCTTAATCCCCCCCCCCCCCCCCCCCGGCCTCAGTGTTTCTCATGATGTACTCTGCATATAAGTAATACTCTGCATAATAAGCAAGATGACAATGTACAGCCTTGACGTACTCCTTTTCCTATTTGGAACCAGTCTGTTGTTCCATGTCCAGTTCTAACTGTTGCTTCCTGACCTGCATACAGATTTCTCAAGAGGCAGGTCAGGTGGTCTGGCATTCCATCTCTTTCAGAATTTTCCACAGTTTATTGTGATCCACACAGTCAAAGGCTTTGGCATAGTCAATAAAGCAGAAGTAGATATTTTATTAGTCATTGTCATTTATCCTGATCACCCTTTGAAGCCATTTTTAAAATTTACTCTTAAACTTTTTTAAAGTACTGCATTTTACCTTGCTTTCAGTCCTGGAAAATCATATGTAAATGGCACTGTTTGAAGCTTGTCCCATCCTTCTTAGTGATCTTGGAGGAGTCAGGCCCACAGGCTGGGGGCTGGCAGAGTCCTTTAGTACAAGTTCAGTGCTAGCTCTTTCTCAGTTCATGCTGAATTATTTCTGAGGTTTCAATGACAGATTTGTCCTAGTGGCTCTTCTTTTAACGAACTCTGGCTATTTCATTCTGTATAGTAAGCTGAGGAATATACATGTTAAATGTATAGGGCTAGTTTTGGCTCATCCTGAAAGGGTGAAATGTTGGTCAAGGTGGCTGTCAATTTGAGGCTGTCAGCTGGGAGCACATCAGGACTGGACCAGAAATGGCTTAAATAGGAAATAATTGTGACAAATGGTCTCCTCTTAAAAAAATAATCACTCAATCTGAATACTTAGCAAGAGATTTTTGTCATCAGAAGGATATCTGTGGTAGTGTTATTAACTCGAGAGGAAGTTAAGTCTTTTTCGTTAGAACTGAGCAACCACAGCAATTGGATATATTCAAAAACTTCCATTACAAGTAAGGAAATGGAAGTCAGAGACCTTAGTGACTTGCTAAGGTCAGAACCTTATGAATCAGTGGAGTGAACCTGGAAGCGAGAGCCTTCACTGTGGCCTGTGCCCTTGCAGACCTTGTCCTGGAAGATGTGGATGAAGGGTGTTACCGGGCCAGGTGAAAATGATATTTTTAATGATTGCTAGGAAAATTCTGGTTGCACACTTTTTATACCATAATTGATGTAAGAAAAGCCTGCTTTCTTATTTGCCTGCCAGCCCGTTGTTCAGTTAAAAAAGAGTGTATCTTTTTAGTTTGGTCTTATGGAATAGCCGTGAGATTGTCAGTACTCTCAGTAGGGTATAGAAGTGAATTCTGGGCCTTTCCTGGTGACTCAGTGGTAAAGAATCTGCCTTCCAATGCAGGAGACATGGGTTTGATCCCTGATCTGGGTAGATCCTACATGCCTCGGAGCAGCTAAGCTTGTGTGCCACAACTGTTGAGCCTGCTCTAGAGCCTGGGAGCTGCAACTACTGTAGCCCGGGCACCCTAGAGCCCACGCTCAGAAACAGGAGAAGCCACCACGGTGAGAAGCCCATGTAGCACAACTGGAGAGTAGCCCCCACTCACCACAACTAGAGGAAAGCCTATGGAGCAATGAAGACCCAGCACAGCCAAATAAATTAATTTTTTTAAAAAAGTGAATTCTGTCAGATTTGTTGATTAGTTAGTAGAAAATGCTTAAGAACAAAGAGCATTTTGGTAACTAGAGGGTCAGATTTTAGGGACATGCATAAAAACACTATGTATTATAGTAATCAAGCACAGTAAAAATCAAGCATTTGACTTGTAGGTGAACCCTTCTTCCCTTAAATGAGCTGTGCCATCTTGGTCTGCAGCTGAGGAGTCCAACACCAGCACTTTCTAAGGGAAGTGGCTCCAGTAGACACATCAGGAGTAGTGAAGCCCCCTGGCATCTGGACTCTGTAGAAGCTCAACATGTTTACTCTCCTGCCCTCAGCACACATGACCATGCGTGGTATGCCCAACATCCTGGAAAGCTGTGGTGGACCTGGTGGCTGGGAAAACCTGGAGTTTGACCCTTCTGTAGACTCATCCCCACCAAAGTGCCCAAGCCCGACCGAGGAAAAACCAGCCCCTCCTGTGAATCCCGAGTGTGGGTATGGGGCCGCCTGTAACTGGATTTTACTCAACCTGAAGCACAGCTTCCCCTGTTCAGATGGCCTGTGTGTGAGCTTATACCGGTAGATGTAGAATGAATTTAAAGGATCAGCTGGCACCTGGAGGGGGTTGGCCCTGTCTGCTTAGTGCGTTGGGAGCAGGGTGTGCTGACTTCCAGGCGTGTTAATACAATCTTTGTATTGTGTTTCAGGTGATACCTCTTCTTGAATATCTGAAACAAAGGGTATAGCCACTGTTGTTTTTTGTTTTTGTTTTCTACTATGTGATTTCTATGAGGCTGAAAGACTTCCCCAGTAGGAGTGAAGTCTAATATATACTTTGGTATGTGTGCTTCTCATGTCTGTACAGAAAGAGTTCAATTTATGTTTGTGTGAAAGACTGAGCACTACCCACGCTGACAAAGGCAGAAATAATAAAGTCAGTTTTAGAACTTCAAGTAACTGTGAAGGCCACTGATTTTACTTTTTACATGGTATAAAGAAGAAAACCTGAAGCCTAGAGAGGCTGAGTGGCTGCAGGGTCTTGTAGCTGCCAGTCTTGAGGGAGGAGCAGACGCAGCTCTCCTCCCAGTCCAGGGCTGCTGGTGTCTCTGAGAGGCTGTCCCCTGCCACCGGCACCTTGCCATCCCTGCGATTCAGCTCATAGTGGGAAGAGCGGGAGGAGGGGCGTTGTGCTGTGGTGAAGGTGGCCTGCTCCAGTTCATTATGGCAGGAATAGGGCGCAGTCAGTTACTTTCACTTAGCAGGGTGGTCTCAAAATGAAACTTTGGAATTCTTAAAGATCAGTTTGCATGAAACAGGGAGCGGGAGCTTTGGAAAGTCTTGTCCCAGCAAGTCCAGGCTCTGGTCCAGAAGTGACCTGTAAGCATAGAAGCTAGAGTTTTTGCTTCCATGTGCCTGTCTGGGAGTGGCGCTGACTAGTGACAGGTCCTGCTTTGTTTTCTTAGGAAATCATAATATAACTAATGGAAAATACCCTTTCACTCGTAAACACATAGTTTTTATTTGTAAACAGTATTTTATCTTTGTAACATTTGAAATAATAAAAGCAAAAAAATTTAGATACAAAGGAAAGGGCAGATTTCATTATGGGGCCATTATTCATATAAGGGCCGTTATTTCATTATTGTAGCATAACCACTATTTTCATTTTGGTGCATTTCAGTTTTTTAATATTTCAGAGTCTATAATACATGCTTTCTACAAGGTCATAATCATGGCCTTGAGAAGAGTTCATGGTCTTTGGAGGCAGAAATGCCTGGGTTGGATTATGTGGCCTGTCAGTTCCTAGTTCTGCATTGTTGGGCGGGTCCCTTCATTTTGCATTTCAGTTTCTCCATCTGCAGAGTGAGGCAAACCTTGAACTCACAGACGATTCTTGTAAAGTGGAAAAGGGTTGTACAGGAAGTGCCTGGCCTTTGTGGCCTGTCAGGACGTGCCTTTCCCTGCTTTATGTCCTCCCTTTGCATGTGTTTTTTGCTGCCTGGTCTGAAAGGAAATGACCACCTTCTTTATAAGATGAGTCCCTACTTCCTATGGCTGGCCATAGAGAATGTTCACACAGGGAGTTGAGACTGAGTGACTTGGGGCCCTGAGGGTCTCTGCATTTTGGAGGGGCCTTTGCTTTGCTGACCTGTATTGAGGTCAGAGGAGCAGAGGGTGCTATGTCCTTTGGTGTTTTCTAGCCTGTGGAAGTCATCCAGCCTCTTCTCTAGCATCCTGTGGAGGACTGAGATGAGTCAGCCCCGGTAAACACAGGGGCCAGATTGAAAGGAAGTACGTGTTCTAGTTACTGATACGTAGTTTCCTGAGCTGCCAAGCCACATGTTGGTGCCTGAACTTCAAGTCTGGTGTCAGGTGTTTACCAGGCCTGTCTGATGTGTCCAAAGTGATGGACAAGCCTTTCCTTGATTGCTCAGATAAGAAGATGTATGGTATGGGGTCAGGATTTGGAACCTGGAGGTATAGTGGGACCTATCCTATTTATAGGTGCTGACCAGGAGGGCTCCCTGGAGCAGGCATGCAATGGGCTGCACAGGGCACTGTGGTGCCAGAGACCTGGCATAGACATGGGGAGCCTGGTCACTGTGGAGGGGCACCTCCTGCTCCTGTTTGGGCGGGGGGCTCTGGTCCCTGGGTGAGGTAGTGCAGGAGTGGCTTAGCTTTTACAGACAAGACTTGCAGTATTTGTTAACAGGAAGCTGGCATCATGTAAACTCTGGGAGAAGTTCTGGGGAGCTTAGACAAAACCGTGCTATGTTCAGAGCAGTGCCAGTCCCCTTCCGGGGACTCGCTGCTGAGCGGTGGGTCCCTCTTGCTGTTGCCAAACACTGTGTTGAGGCCTGGCTGGGCACAGCTGGGGCACACGCTGGCCAGTCACATGTGATGTGAACATGTGTTGTCCCAAATTACACTGTTCTTGAAATTCTGGGGGGGATTTCCTTCTCAAATTCTAGGATGGAATGCTTAGAGTGATGATTTTATATAGCATGTTGGCATTTTAAGTGGTTTGTAGCTTAAAAAAAGGTGGAGCTTGATTTCCTTAGAAAAGTGAAATTAGTTTTCCAAACCCACTCCAGTGAGTGTGAGAACATCCGAGTCACCCTCATCACCCACTGTACTCCTGCCATGGGTGTGGAAGGGTGTGTGTGTGGCTGTGGGAGAGGAATGTTGGGCCAGATTCTCTTGCTGGAAGTTAAACACATTTCACTAGAAGTTGTGGAGCTTTCGTGTTTAGGGTGTGCCTGTTTGATATCTTAAGGCAAAAACATTAAAATTTTTTTCTTCAGAATTTTGGTTTTAGAACACCTGTTTCTTTCATCATCAAGTTAAGTGGCAGCTGCCCCTGAAAACCTCCATGCTTCAGAGGAAGAGAAAGGCCCCGTAACTGACTTCATGGGCTGAGGTGTGTAAGACAGGGACTGGAGCAGTCTTGTATCAGACCTGGATTTGAGACTAAAGTCCTCTGTGGTACCACTTTCAGTTTTTACTTGGGAGGCCAGGCTGATGTGATCATTACAAGTGAATTCCAATGAGACATAACAACTTACGGATTCCAGTGGATGCTGTCGGTGATGTCTGTATGTTTTAGGGTCCCAGTGAATGGTGTAGAAACAAAGGAAAGTCCAGTGCCTCTGGGTCCTAGGGGGTGGTGTTCCCCTGGGAGGGGTGGGTTGAAAGACTGCCTGCCTGTGTTCACCTGGTGCCTCCATGCTCAAGTAGCTGGCTATGACTGGAGAGAGGCGCCTGCCTTGCCGGAGTGCATGGAAACAGGAACAGCTGGTGGCAGCCTGTCTGGCTGCTCTGGAGGAATTCTGCCCTCCCAAGGCCTGGCTTCAGGCCCTGGCTTGTCTCAGGAGAGCCAGCAGGTGCCTTCTTCCGGGTGAGGCTTTTTGGGGTCTAGAAGGTGAACTGGTGCTTCTCTTGCCATGCTGGCACCCTTTCTTGCCTGCCCGGCTTCTCGAGGTGGGGCTTGTGGTTTTGGTGGGGACCTGGGAGCCAGAGGGGCAGCTCTGCTCCAGTGGCTTTTTGTCCTGAGGACGTGTCTCTGGAGTCAGCCACTAGCACCATCTAGAGATAGAGCCGTGATGCGGGGCCAGGCCCTGTCCTGGGTGGCTGTTGCCTGCTGTGGTCAGCTCCCTCCAGATCTGCCCCAGTGAAGGTGCCTACGACCATCTCTGCTTATTTTTGGTGCACGTATTTGAGAACTGGCCATGAGGTGAAAGCTCAAGCGATAGCAGGTTTGAATTTGGTATTATGATTTAATCTTTATGTTATCGACCACTGTACCCTAGGATTCTCTTGTTGTGGTAACGCTAAGCAGGATTGTTCAAATAAGTGAAGCAGATGCCATGTGTCCTGTTTTAACGGGGGATCTTGGCTGCTGCTGAGTCTCTCTGGAGAGCTCCATCTGATCACACCATAGCTGAACACCTCTTCCAGTCAGAGCTGGGTGTGCACGGGTGTGGTGAACTGGGAGCTGGCCGCTAGTTGGAGCTCAGAGACCATCCAGTAATTAGCTGCATGGCTTTGAGCAGCTCACTCCCCAGAGCCACGCAGCGAGCACCTGGAGGCCTCTGTATCTTCTCCATTTTTGCGTCCTCAGCAGCCAGTGTGTGCCTGACTGGAGTAGGTACTCAGCCAGACAGTAGAGAAGGTGGCAGAGCCTAGAGTGTGGTGCTTAGAGGAGTCTGGTCTCAGGAGGGGGCAGGAGAAAAGATTTCTCGTCCATCAGATTTTTAAGTGTTGCCTGTCAAACCCCCTTCTTGGAGATTCTTAATGTACCTTTAGCATACTAGAGGCTCTGAGAAGTTTGGCAGCAGAGAAAACAGTAGTGCTGTTTAACCCAGAATCTCCTTAAACGTGTTTGACCCAAGAACCGTCTCCATTTGACTCCGCTAAGCCTGGGGGAGCTTTTGCTAGACCAGGTGATCTTGAAGGAGACTTCCTTCTGGAACATTCTGGAATTTGAGAGCAGGGGTGGGAGGATGGGACGTATTTAGAGGGGTAATGAGGTGGCAGAAGGTTTGGGGCATGGGTAGGGGTTGGTGGGTTAATCTCTACACAGGGCTCAGACCCCAAATTCCGCAGTTAAACCTGGTAGGCTCTGCATCCACAGCACAAACGGGGGTCTGGGGTGAGGTGTGTATCCCTGGAGCTGAACTCGTGTTGAGGAGGTGTGTGTTTTGTCCTTAGTGAACCAAAGGGTGGTGGATAGAATGACCACGTTTCTGTTGTACTCGTGCTCTTTCTCCTGTTTTCAACAGATTGTAAGTTTCTTGAAGGGAAGAGTCGAAACTCTAAAACTTGCCAGGCACAGTTGCTGCTTATCCACCTGCCGTGGAGTAAATGGTGAAGGTGCTGAGATGCTGTGTGGAGACTTGGCCTCCCTGGCCCCTCCTTTATCCACTAGAGGGCAAGTGGGAGGGTCCTCCTCCGACAGCCACACTGGCAGTGGGCTTGGTGATCCCTCACCGCTGTCTCTGGGGATCCATGCCCCCAGATCCCAAGGTTTGTCTCCACCCCTTTCAGATAAGAACATATAAATGTGATTATGTTGAGAAGCTGAAGCATTTGAATAAATCAGATGCTTTTGCCCAGCCCTAGAATAAAGGCTGTAGTTATTTTAACAACAACAGCAAAAATCCTGCAGTCTTCAGCTATTTCTGGAAGTAACTGGTAATTAGCATGCCATTTGTAATTCATTGCCGTCTCCGGCTGTTTGTTTCCTTGTTCCAAAGCAGCCCAGTTTGGGAGACTGGGTTTATTTTGTTTGGAAATATGATTTTGTGGCGATCTCCAGAATGGCATCGCGAGATTAATGGTTTTCTGGAGCTGTAGTTTGCCAAACCTGGGGACTCATTTCCAGCAGCCCTGTGGAGGGAAGTGACGGCTTGCTGGGGTGGTGTTGACTTTCCAAGAAAAGCGCTAGAAGCAACTGCTTCAGGATGGTTTGATGCTACCTGATTTTCCAGGAGGAGAACAGGTAATTGGGGGCAGATTTAAGAGGCTTCATCATTGAACTTGTTGTAGATTATTCTCTGCATATACAATGCACATGTATTGTTCTGTGCATCTCTTGATAAAAGGGTTTAGTTATATGGGCTCTAGACTCTAATAGTAAAAGAATTAAAATGGTCCTAGTTCTGTAAGATACGGTGGTAAGAAGAGCTAACTTAGATTGTACAGAGGCCAGAAACTATGGCCTGGACATGTTGTCAGCAGTGAGAGTTGTTTCTGGGTTTTTAGGTGAAGGTGAACACTTGAAAGGGTTTGGGTGCAGTTCTGTACTATGGGAGTGGAAATGTAGGCACCTGTATCAAGATGGTCATTGTGGATCCCAATGCAGAGGTTCTCCCACCAGGGCTGTGGGCAGCTTCCAGGTTTCCGTGCACAGCCCCAGTCTTGGTTATTGGTTATTGGTCTGAGATGTTCCAGAAGTCTGGCACAGTGCAGGCTGTGGGCTGGAGCGCTGGAGAGAGTGATGGGGAGGGGTTGGGAAGTGGGTGTCTCCCAGAGTCCCTTGGTATAAGGAGGTCAGCCAGCTTCTCTGTTAACCCAAGAGGGTTCAGCCCTTTCAGGTTTGCCTGGTGCACACTTAGGAAAAAGTATTCCTTCTTAGTTTCAAAGTATGATATTCAAGAATAATTTATGTTTTCTGAAACTACTTGTCATGGAAACAGACTTGAGGGTCGAGGACTGGCAAACCAAGTAAGGGTCCCCTGAAGATGAGGGGTGTATACGATGTGGGAGACAGGGTCGTCTAAGCTGCAGCTGATACAGAGTTTAAAAACAATTATTAAGACAGTATCATCACATGGTTCAAAAATAAAATGAGGTGTCAAAAAGTATTGACTCAGAAGCCTACCCTATCCACTCTGTGCCTGTCCTGTCTTAAAATCACGGTCATTAGTTTCTTATGTGTCTTTCTAGAATCATTTCATTCACTCATGAAGGACTTGAAAATGTGTTAACCACCACCACCTCTGTGTATCTAGAAGGCGTCAACCCCATTTTCCTGAACCGCTTTTTATATTTGACGTGGTTTGGAGATCCTTCACACGAGCACACAAAAAACTTCCTTCTCTCCTCTCCTTTCCTCTTTACAGCTGTCTCATGTCCCATTTAATAGATGCTCTGTCATTTATTGAATCATTTCTCTATTGATGAACATGTGTCTTAATTTCATTGTATTGAATTGCGTGCAAAGTGTGCCTTCAGGATAAGTTCCCAGAACTGGAGTTGTCAAGTCAAAGAGCACGTGCATTTGTGGTTTTGGCTGACACTGCCTATCGCCCTCCGTGGGGGTGGCACCAGCCATAGGTGAGGGGCCCTGTTTGCCACATCTTCAGGAATAGACTGTGTCACCACGCGGTTTCGGAGCTTACCAACCTGGTAGGTGGAAAATGGTATCTAAATGTAGTTTTAATTTATATTTCTATTGTTATGATATTGTGTATCTTTCATATGAGTTTTAGTGCCCTCTGTGTATGTAGACTGTTGCACTTTTTTTTCCTCTCTTGAATTTCTAGGAGCATTTTATATGTTTGAGAAGTAGATTTTGTGATAAAGCTTACACCTATTGTTTCCAAATTTTTGTCATTTGTCTTTAAACTTTGATTTTTACCAGGCTGAAGTTTTTGATGTCTATATGGTTATATTATCAGTCTTTTCTTTTGTGGCTTCTGGATTTTGTGTTCTTGTTTGGAAGGAATTGACACCACGGCTGTAGAACCACTCTGTTGTTTAGAATTAACTGGTTTTAGAGATTCTATTAGTTTCCCCCAAATAACACAGGTTATTCGAGTTGTATTTGCCTTTTGTTTCCTGTATACTTTGCTTTTGTCCTCTCTGCTTCACTTTATTTAATGTAATAAAGAGATCCTTACTGCATTTTTCCAGCTCCCATAATTGGAAAGATACTATAGTTGCCACCTAGAGCAGATATGCTCTCAGTCTGGTGGGTTAAGCTTGTTGGTGTACTGACCTGGAGGCCTCCAAGCGACTGGCCTTGCTCTGCCATGCGCCCTGGTGTGCATGGGCCGTATCAATGGGCAGACACTGAGCTCTGCTGGGAAGCGGGCTCTGAATGTGGCTCCAGGGCCTCAGAATGCTGGGAGAGGCTGCCTTGTCCATGATAATCCAATTCCTAGTAGATTATCATCTGTGCATTCTGGTTTCAATTTTCTTGCCCTTTTTAGATGTGCCAAGTCTTTTGTATTTATTACTTATGTTATTTTTCTCTATGTGAGTTTACTGAGGACTTGGAAGCTGGTTTGTGGGGATGAGGCCCATAGGACATAGCACCCCATCTCCAGCAGGCTCTCAGCGCTCTTACTTTGATGATGATGTTGTTATTGTTCAGTTGCTAAGTTGTGTCTGACTCTTTGTGACCCCATGGACTGTAGCATGCCAGGCTCCTATGTCCTCCACTATCTCTTGGAGTTTGCTCAAACTCATGTCCATTGAGTGGGTGATGCTGTCTAACCATCTCATCCTCTGTCATCCCCTTCTCCTTTTGCCGTCAGTCTTTCCTAGCATCAGGGTCTTTTCCAGTGAGTCAGCTCTTCTCATCAGGTGGCCAAAGTATTGCAGCTTCAGCTTTAGCAACAGTCCTTCCAATGAATATTCAGGACTGATTTCCTTTAGGATTGACTGGTTGGATCTCTTTGTAGTCCAAGGGACTCTCAAGAGTCTTCTTTAGCAGCACAATTCAAAAGCATCAGTTCTTCCACACTCAGACTTATTTATGGTCCAACTCTCACATCCATACATGAGTGCTGCAAAAACTATGACTTTGACTATATGGACCTTTGTTGGCAAAGTGATGTCTCTGCTTTTTAATACATTGTCTAGGTTTGTCACAGCTTTTCTTTCGAGGAGCAAGCGTCTTTTAATTTCCTGTCTGCCATCATCGTTCTCAGTGATTTTGGAGCCCGAGGAAATAAAGTCTGTCTCTGTTTCCATTTTTTCCCCATCTGTTTGCCCTGAAGTGGTGGGACCGGATGCTTAGTTTTTGAATGTTGAATTTTAAGGGAGCTTTTTCACTCTGCTGTTTCACCTTCATCAAGAGGCTCTTTAGTTCCTCTTTACTTTCTGTCATTAGTGGTCTCATCTGCATATTTGAGGTATTTGGTGTTTCTCCCTGCAATCTTGATTCCAGCCTGTGAGTAATTCAGCCTGGCATTTCACATGATGTACTCTGCATAGAAGTTAAACAAGCAGGGTGAGAGTATATAGCCTTGACATACTCCTTTCCTAATTTTGAACCAGTCCGTTGTTTAGGGTCCAATTCTAACTGTTGCTTCTGCACCCATGTACAGGTTTCTCAGAAGACAAGTAAGCTGGTCTGGTACTCCCATCTCTTTAAGAATTTCCCACAATTTGTTGTGATCCAAGGGCTTCCTTGGTGGCTCAGATGGTAAAGAATCTGCCTGCAGTGCATGATACTGGGTTTGATCCCTGGGTTGGGAAGATCACCTGGAGAAGGAAATGGCAACCCACTCCAGTATTCTTGCCTGAAGAATCCTTGGCGGGATACAGTCCATGGGATTGCGAAGAGTCGGACATGACTGAGTGACCAACACACAGTTGAAAGCTTTAGCTTAGGCAATGAATCAGAAGTAGATATTTTTCTGGAATTCCCTTGCTTTCTCCATGATTCAACAAATATTGGCAGTTTTGATCTCTAGTTCCTCTGCCTTTTCTAAACCCAACTTGTACATCTAGAAGTTCTCAGTTGACATACTACTGAAGCCTAGCTTAAAGGATTTTGAGCATAACCTTGCAAGCATGTGAAATGAGGCCAATTGTACTGTAGTCTGAACATTTTTTGACACTGCTCTTCTTGGGGATTGGAATGAAAACTGACCTTTTCCAGTCCTGTGGCCACTGCTGAGTTTTCCAAATTTGCTGACATATTGAGTGCAGCACTTTAACAGCATCATCTTTTAGGATTTGAAATAGCTCAGCTGGAATTCTGTCACCTCTGCTAACTTTGTTTGTAGTAATGCCTCACAAGGCCCACTTGACTTCATACTCTGGGATGTCTGGCTCTCGTTGAGTGACTACACTATGGTTGTTATCTGGGTCATTAAGACCTTTTTTTATTTAGTTGTGTGTATTCTTGACATGTTTTCTTAATCTCTTCTGCTTCTGTTAGGTCCTTACCACTTCTGTTCTTTATTGTGGCCATCCTTGCATGAAATGTTCCCTCTATATCTTCAATTTTCTTGAAGAGATCTCTAGTCTTTCCCACTCTATTGTTTTTCTCTGTTTCTTTGCACTGTTCTTTTTGGGAAGGCCTTCTTATCTCTCCTTGCGATTCCCTGGAACCCTGCATTCATTTGGGTATATCTTTTCCTATCTTCCTCGTCTTTCGCTTCTCTTCTTTCCTTAGCTATAGGGTCAGTCAGAAAACTGTTCAGACCTTGACCAGTTATACGGTCTTATGTGGGATCCGTCTTTGTGGAGTAAGGATTTTCTGGGACTTGGAAGATGGGATGAGAGTAGGTCTGAGGGACTCAGGGAGTCATGTAGGAGAGGTGGACTTTGAGATGATTATATTTTAAGACTGATAAACACTGGTTGGTCTGGTGCCTGCCTTTCTGAAGAATGATCTGTTGAGGACTCAGCCTATTCTCCTGGCTTCCTGCCGACCTGTCCTGGGTGCTGTCGCGTCAGTTGTAGTGAGGCTCTTGTAGTTGTCTGTTAGCCTGCGGCTGTTTTAACCGGGTATCATTTAAGCGGATACAGTGATAAAGCAACTGAAGGTTGTTTCTCAGTGTTGGGCCCTGAATTCTACCATAGGACAGTCAGAAGGAAATCTGTACATGGTGGAATGTGTGGTGCAGTTATCGGGGTGTAGCGAGAGAACCCACGGTCTGTCTTCTCCTGCTTCCTCCTCCTCACACTCCCTTCTTCCCGCTCTCCAGGTAGCATTTCTCCAGTGGAAGAAGAGGTGCTGGTGAGGGTGTCAGAGCCGTAGATGGTCAGAGGGAGACGGGACATGGAGGGCCGGGCAGTGGTGTTAGCGCATGACATACTTCCTGAGAGGGCACACGGTGGGGACCTGATGAGTCTTGTCGGGTTTGGAACTTAGGAGGGTGCTGAGAGCTTTGCCAGAGCACTTCCAGAAGCCTGGCTGTGGATTGCAGGCAGAGTTCCTGCCTCACAGACACTGTTGGAAGGAAAGGCTGACCTGTGGAGGCTGCTCTTGGATGAGTGCCCATGCTTTGAACTACTCTATAAATGCTCACAGAGCTGTCCTTGGACCTTCTGGTGAGATGTACAATTCCCACCTTCAACCGACTGCCAAACATCGAATTAAAAAAAAGTAGTTTCTACTTGAGATTTATGAGGACGACCAGGAGTGAATTTGGGGGGATCGCTGCCCTTTGTTGTGGCCTTCACTCCAAGGGTACACCTACTTCAAAGCATCCCATCACCAAACTTCAGACAATCATTGGAGGGACGACAGGATCACCAAATGATACATCAGCACTCGTCACTGGATGAATGGGCAAGATGCCTGGCCTTGTGGTTTGCATTGCTGGCCTTACCTATTTCTTTCCTGTCAGAACCAAGAGGAGTTGCTGGCCTGTCTGCTTGGGCTTGCAGGTAGGGCAGAGGGAGGCACAGGACTGTGTTTGCTCCCAATAACCCCAGGAGCATAACGCTTTCTGTTACCAGGGAGCACCTCAGTTCTTTCTTGTTTTTACTTTATTCAGTTTGCTTACAGAGTTCACTGTTTGTTTATTTACTTGCTAATTCTAATTCAGCTGTTTTTGAACCTTTATGGTATGTATAGTGCAGTGATAGATCTGGTCAGAAAAAATATATAAGTAGAAGACACAGTTCCTTCAGAGAGGCCCTGGCATGGCATGGGTAAACCCTTCCCTGGGGGGAGGGCTGTGTGCTTTTCCTCCTCACCTGCTGGATTCCTCCTCTTCATTCACCTGGACCTGAGCTCTTCCTCATGGGGGCAGAGTTTTGGGGCTTCAGTCACTGTTTGAATCCATTTAGTTTTGTGTTTTGACGTTTTTTGGTTTGTATTATTTATAGTGGACAGTATGAGAAATATTTTTTAATTCTGAAATTAGCATATTTACTTTTGCTTATTCTGTCGATTTACTTGGGAAGCTTTAGATAGGCAAACTTTTATTAAGAAGATGATTTGGTATGTTGGAAAGGTTTTGGAACTAGAGATACATAAATTCACATTTGTGCTCTACCGGTAGCATTATTGAGGCCTTAGATAATTTATTTAACTCACTAAACCTGGGTCCCTGCTCCACAAAATGTGGAGAGCACTGCCTACTGGAGGGCTGTTGTAAAGATGAGAACAGATGAAAAGCTACGACTATATTATTGGGGTAAGCCAGGGGTCCACATGACCTTTTCTATTTACATTTCAGAGTCTTTCATTCATCTGCTCAGTTTACTGTTGAGTCAGTTTATGAGGTGCCTCCTTTATGCCAGGACCTGTGACGGGTGGGATTCAGACACAGATAAGATTCTGTCCCCCTGACAAGGGGCTGCCCAGGGGCCCACTCCAGTCTTGTCAGCGTGGGGCAGTGGGTGATAACTTGGTCTGCAGAGGCATCCTTCGTGGGAGAGGTGCCTGTGTGTCCTGGTGGCAGCTCTGGGCAGAGTGGTGGTGGTGGCAGGGCCATCTGATGTCCATCAGGTCTTGTTGCTCTTCCTGGTTATAGGGGCACCCCTTGCTCTGGCCAGTAGAGGCAACTTTGATTCCAGTGTCATCCTCAAAAATGCAAACCATACTGAATGGAATGCTGTTTTCAGTTGGTAATTACAGTTTTCTCAGGGAGGATTTCAAAATCACCTTTCTGGAGGTCAAAAGCTGACCGTGTTGGCACAGTGACAACTTGGCAGTGCCTCTGGTTTCCTTATCACCCTCTTACGGAAGGTGGTGGGTTAACCTGGTGGTGAAGGAAGTGCTCCAGTCCTGCCCAGAGGGAGTCATTCAGGCTGCCCTGGCTGACCTGAAGATAAAAGTCCATAGGAATAGCTATGTACCTAGAGGAACTGTTGGACAGTATCGTTAAGAAAGCGATTTCAAGGTTAAAATAACACTGGATAATTTTCCTCTTATGTTTATACGAATGACAAATCTCAAATAATCATAATCATAAAACCACCGGCGAAACTCTTAAGCCTCCTTTGCATTGTGTGTGTCTTAAAGGACATGTTTTGGACTATTTAAGCCTGGAGCTTGAAAAACATGGTAATAATATAACACAAAGTTCTGTTTGTGTGTTTTTAGTTCTTTGTGATCTTTTTACTAACTTGGTCAAGAATAGGAGGGAGGTGGTCTGCTTTGCATTCAGCTGTGGGACTTGATCTACATATGGAAGGAGTTTTGAGGACCAAGGGCTAAAGAGGGCCACGTGCTTCATAGAATTTTGGGGCTACTGGAAGGGATCTGTTATTTGGTTCATTTCACACTACCTCTGGTCTTTGGAAGGACAAGCTTGCAAAACTTTTTGTGTCCTTATTTGCACAGAGGCCCATGTGAGTCAGTGAGTGAGGTCTGGCCAGCCTGTTGGGGTTAGGATGCTCTGCTAGCCTGGCAGCAGATGCTGGAGTCAGTTATTCCTGATTCTGACTTTGCCACAAAGAGCCAGCTAGCAGACAGCATGCTGATTTCCCCTGGCCTCAGCTAAGCAGTGAAAAGGAGATGGACGTGGGCTGCCAGGACCACTCATACTTGACCTTGAGCTGTTTTTTTCCTGTGTCAAGAGTGCAAGTTTGGGGTGTTTGCATAGCTGAGTGACACTGATTTCCCTGAGGTAAATAGCTGTTTAAAGGACTGCCTTCCTCCCCATTGGGGAGCATGAAGTTAGTCTCCTTGGCACTCCTGTGTACATTTCATTTGAACAGGAACATTTTGCACCTGTTGATGTGCTGCTTTTTAATTGTTCACAGTTGTTTTCTTTGAAATGTTTCCTCTTGTAAACCACAAGGATGTTGAGGACAGTGACAGTTTGTGACAGTTTCATGCCAGTCTGCATGGCCATGTTCTCAACGCAGCTGCATGCTGGGGTGGCCTGCTCTTCTCCTTCCTCCATATTTCAGTGTGTTGGTTCAGGAGAGTTTTTTTCCCCCCAGTTTTCATATCGTAGAAATCAGAAAGCAGGAGAAATCATTGTTTTATTATGAACTAAATGCAACAAAAAGTGTCTTTCCATTGATCTCCACCTATCCCTTAGTAATGTGGCCAGAAGAGATTCAGCCCAAAGTCAGTGTTTAGACGTCTGTTTTCAGGTGAAGAAGCAATTCCTTCTCGTCTTCTTGGTGATGAGTTTGAGAGGTGGGGCTGGAGGGAAAAAGGCTTGGTATGATTTATGGTGGTTTTGTTGCATTTTCCAGTGGCTTGGGATTTCCCCATTGCCAAGTGATTTGTCTAAAGGGACATTTTAAAGGAGACTGTTTTGACCCGAGTCAGTGAAATGTTCTGTGTATTAGACGTAGTAAGGGGCTGTGAGTTGTGTTTTTGCAAGAGTTTTAAGTAGTTTTTATAGTTATACCATGCCAAATTATTTATTTTAAAAGTTTAACAGTTTGGTGATATGGCTGTTAACCTTAGAATAATATGCATGTGTGTATGAGAAATAAAAATGACTTACCTGCTTTTTAAAAATTAACATGAAAAGTCACACATTTGTTGGGAAGGTGTCATCAGCTAGAGTTCTCTAGTAGTCCCGTAGGCTCAGCGCGCCTCAGAAGTGCTTGGGCTGTAGCTCAGGCATGTTGGCTGCATGTTACGGGGATGACCGTGAAACCAGCTATTTGACTTCCCGTCAGAAGCCTGTGACTGTGCATCTAGTCAGCAGACCTCTGCCAGGTCGGGCACAGATTGGCTCTGTGTGACCCGCAGAGCTGATCCCTTTCTTAGGTGTGCTTCATGGTGTCTTGGGTCACTGGCTTGAGAAAGCACGCTCCACTGACTTTTCCTTGTGTATTTCCATCAGGCCATAAGAGATAATAATGAGTCAACAAGCCTTCAGAACACCAGATTGCTGACTCCCCAGGTCCCTCAGAACTCCCCCTTTTTTTATGTGTAAGGCAGGCTTTGCAGCCAGCGGTGTGTGCTAGCACATGTAGTACATGGGTTCACTAGCAGAAGACATGGTGATTGGAGCAGTGGACCATGGGCATGTGTGCCATGGAGTCTGTGGGGAAGAAGAGACCTGCTTAAGGGATGTAAGTAGGTAGCTGCCACCCCCTGCCCCCAAGAATAAATTCACCGAACCCATTTCTGAGGCTTCAGAGGTGGGTAGCCAGAATCTGGAGTGGCGAGGAGGCTCTTGGGGGCGGCTGTGGACCCTGGAGCCCCCATGCTCTGAGATATTTCTCTTGCTGGAAGCTTTCCTAGACAGAATGGACTTGGATTCGTATTCAGTTTTCGCTCATCCCCATCTTGTTCCACCTGTGAGTGTGGACCAGGAAATGCATTAAATAATTCTCACCATTGTCTTGTGTCTCACCACTCCCCCACATCTTTCCTTGGAATTCCGTCTCTTTCACTTTTTGAGCAACTTCAGAACTAGGCATATCTGGAGCTGGTGGTTAAACTTGATTTGGGATTGATGTAGCTTTAATGATACGGCTGTCAGGAGGTTCTGAATAATGTTCAATTGGTGTTTTGCTGTTTGTCCAGCCAGCTTGGCCTTCAGCCATCTGGACCTTCAAATAATCCAGTGGCTTTCATCTTCCAGACCCCCTGCATTTTGACCCTCTCAATGGATAATGTTCATTTTCCTATGGAATTATCCTGGTACATACATCTTTTAAGTGGGGGGTATTGATTCACCTACCACATAAATGGTGACTTGGGTACCGTAAGTGTCAGGGCAGCAGTTGTGTGTACTGACTTATAGAAAGTAAACACTGTCAAAGCCTTAAGGAGAGTGTCCTCAGGAACAGTTCATAGATGAATAGACAGTGATGTTCTCAAAGTGATAAGAACAGTGATAACTGCTGAGCACACTTTGGTGATCAGAAAGACCTCTACTGGAGTCAGAATTCAGAGGAGGTTCTTAGCTCTGACTGAATCTTTTCAGCCTGCAGCTGACCAACCAGTGCCATTGTGTTGGCAGGTGAAGTAGGACATGGCTTAGTGCATTGTCTGTCATGAGCCTTTTTTGTTAAATTTGAATTATGGTCTTTGGAGAAATAGGAAAGTGTTTTATTTTACCCAGACCTCAATTCACAGGGCCTGGTAAAATAATGATATACTGTGATTCCATTTTTAAAGGTGTTTACACTGATTGCAGATGTAAGTGAAAGTGGAGTCGCTCAGTCGTGTCTGACTCTTTGTGACCCCATGGACTGTAGCCCACCATGCTCCTCTGTCTATGGGATTTTCCAGGCAAGAGTACTGGAGTGGGGTGCCATTTCCTTCTCCAGAGAATCTTCCTGACCCAGGGATCGAACCCAGGTCTCCCGCATTGTAAGCAAGATGCTTTACTGTCTGAGCCACCAGGGAAGTCAATACAAACAAATCGCTCATCTTATAATAGGGTCGCCTTGTTCATGTTATACAATGAGTACCTTTGAGTATATGCACCTTACTGCAAGGGATTTCTGTGCACCCAGAGGGAACCTTTGTGTGTCAGACTAAGATGCAGATTGTGAGTGAGGGGTACACTCTCTTCTGCTTGTGGCCATCTGCATTTTCAGGCATGGAGCTTTGATTCATGGTGGATCTTAAGTGTGTCCTCAAAAATGAGAATAAGTGCCCATCAATAAGACTAAAAGTTCTTATTTTTCCTTCATCTGTCTGTTAAATAGGCCTGGATGACAATGGGAAGCTTCATGCAACTTTTAATGTGGTATTAGGTGTTGCAACAGTTACAAACCAGTGTGTTGGTGTGGTGCCACAAAGGCCACAGACCCACGGAGGATGCTGGAGCTGTTGATCGAGTTGTGTTCCTTGGGCTTGTGGGTGAATGTGTGCAGTGCATATGCACCGGGTTAGAAAAGCCCTCTTGCTTTAGACTAAATCATATTTCCTTCCCATCAAGGATAGTGGTCCCCTCTTTTCTCTTGACTCAGTGTCCCCTTTTTTTTCTGAGGGACCTTGGAATCTTGTTTTTCCTGGTTCTGGTTACTGGCTGTGGGCACAGCTCTCCTGCAGTCACATCTCCTGGGGCAGTTCCTACTGTCTTCTGTGAAGCTCACTTTGCATGGAGATAGGATGGCTGCAGGCACATCAATTCATTTGCAAATTGACGACTTCATTGATTCCCTAGCTTGGCCCTGCTCTGGCCCTAATATTTACTCATCTTGGCTTGGAAGTGGAGGAGGACTTGACTATTGCAGAAATGACTCAGGGTTTAAATGAGGAAAGCCCAGAGCTAAAAGGGAGAAATCAGTGCTAGCAGGAATTGTTGGTGAACTCAGGTTCCATTGCATCTGTAACGCATCCAGCTGGTTAGTATGTGAGGTCATTCACTGAATTTTTAGAAATGCTCTTATTCTTCATAAAGTCCTTTGTATTGGTTTAATACTTTACATGTATTGATTAATTTACTACTGTTTCTCTTGGGCTTCTGTGGTGGCTCAGCTGGTAAAGAATCCGCCTGCAATGCAGGAGACCAGGGTTCGATCCCTGGGTTGGGAAGGCCACCTGGAGAAGGAAACAGCTACCTACTCCAGTATTCTGACCTGGAGAATTCCATGGACTGTATAGTCCATGGGGTTGCAAAGAGTCGGACATGACTGAGTGACTTTCACTTCACTTCCTCTCTGTAGTACCACTATTTTTGGTGTGGGCTTAACAGTTTATAAAAGCATGAATTGATCCTCATAGTGAACAACAGTCCTGTGAAGTAGCCACAGGAGGTGGTGTTAGTCCCAGTTCACTGGCAAGAATCAGGTGTGTGGAGGTAGAATGGCCTGCCAAGGGCCCTGCAGCTTCTGAGAGTAGGGGGAGTGCTGAGTTTTCTTGCTTTGATCTGGTGGTACTTTGTGGCTACGCCTCTGGATGTCTGGTGGATTGAGGGAGCTGGAGTTTTAGAGGCTGATGGCAGCAAGAATTGAATGCTCTCCTTGCAGAGAAGCCAAGTGCATTATTCATTTGAGACACTTGTTAATAGTTTCAATGTTTCTTCCTAAAAGTTACTACTAGATTATTTTGTTTCATTGTTATCTCTTTTTAGGTTTGCTTTTAATTTGATTGGTATACTAGAGTTCTGTTTATGTACAAATAAACATCTCCCTTTTTTTTTTTTTTGGTACTGCAGTCAAGATCTTTAACAGAAACTAAATGAGGGAAATGTCTCCCAATTCGTGCCCTGCCCTCCCTGGGTTTAGTGGTTGGTGAGGCTTGTTCTGAGCAATCATCACTTCACGCGCAAACCCAGAGGTAACTGCTTCTCTGCTTCTGGCACAGGAAGCTCTTGGGGTTTGGCTGGAAGAGCTTTCCTTCCTGTGTGGGCTCAAAGCTGTACTTCTTCAGGAGCTCAGCATCAGAAGTCCTCTGCTTGATGTCCTTCTCAGAGCAGATGCAGTTGCTTTTGAAAGAGTAATTCACACAGGGTTTAATTCTGAAACCAAACAGTTAGGGCACCTCTGGCTCTGGGACCAAGAACTCTCCTTTTACATAATATTATTTTCAGCCCCAAAGCAATCAGATTGATAGTAACTAGTACAGTTGGTCTGTAACTATTGTTAGAAACAGAAAAAAAGGGCACCCAAGTGATTGAAATATTTGAAACTCTGAATGAAATGATCTCTAAATATGTGTATTTCAAGACATGGTTGGCTTCTGTACTAAAACTGATTGGTTTGATGCTCAGATCAGGAGACATTAGGATCACTATGTTGAATTGTTGAATTGTTTTTAATGATGCTTTTACAAATAAAAGAATTCTTGACGTATATTCCCAAATGAAAGAAGGGATGAAGAAGAAAATAAGACCAAAACAACCTGTTTATGGCTAGTTCACAGGCCATAATTAGGCTGTGCTGTTGTTTGCAGGATCTTAGTTCCCTGACCAAGGATTGAACTCACGCCCTCAGCAGTAAAAGTGCAGAGTCCTAGCTATTGGACCACTAGCTAAGTCTTGAAATATTTTTGTTTTGACTCAGAACAGTGTTGTCCACATTGTTCAGAATCAGAGTTACTTCTTATGCTGTTCGGGGATTTCCTGTCAGTGACCCGTAATTCTTAACTAAAGTCCTTAGTTTACATTGTGGTCCAGTCTTGTTTTGTTTGTTTTTTTTTTTTTTTTGCATTTATGGGTTTTGATAAATATATCCACCATTATAGTACCTCACAGAATAATTTTTCTTCCCTAAAAATGCTCTGTGCTCTGCCTGTTCATTCATTCCTCCCCTAACCCTTGGTAACTACTCTCTTTCATTGTTGCCATAGTTTTGTCTTTTCCAGAAAGTCATAAAATTAGAATCATACAGTATTGATGTTTAGTTGTCCCAGCACCATTTGTTGAAAAGAGTATTTTTTCCCCCTGTATTACATTGCATTTGCTCCATTGTCAAAGATAAGTTAACTGTATTTTTGTGGGTCTGTCTGGGCTCTTTATTCTGTCCTGTTTATCTGTCTGTTCTTCCATCAGTATCATACTGTCTTGAATACTATGGCTTTATAATAAATCTTGAAGTCAGGTAATGTCTAATTCTCTTTGTTGTTCTCCTTTAGTATTGTGTTGGTTAGGAACTTTTTCTGCACTTTGGGTTTTTAAAAACATTTTATTTATTTTTTAATTGAAGGATAATTGCTTTGCAGAATTTTGTTGTTTTCGGTCAAACATCAACCTGAATCATCCATAGGTGTCCATATGTCCCCTCCCTCTTGAACCTCCCTTCCATCTCCTTCCCCATCCCACCCCTCCAGGTTTGATACAGAGCCCTATTTGAGTTCCCTGAGACATTAAGATTTAATTGAATCCATAAATTGAGTTGGAAAGAACTGTCATCTTGACAATATTGAGTCTTTCTTTCCAGGAAAATGAACTTCTCTCCTGCCTTCAGTCTTTCCCAGCATCAGGGTGTTTTCCAGTGAATCAGTTCTTCCCATCAGGTGGCTAATGCGTTGGAACTTAAGCTTCAGCATTAGTCCTTCCAGTGAATGTTCAGAATTGATTTCCCTTTGGATGGATTTGTTGGATCTCCTTGCAGTCCAGGGGACTCTCAAGAGTCTTCTCCAACACCACAGTTCAAAAGCATCAATTCTTCGGTGCTCAGCTTTCTTTATGGTCCAACTCTCACATCCATACATGACTTCTGGAAAAACCATAGCTTTGACTAGATGGACCATTACTTTGTCAGCAAAGTAATGTCTCTGGTTTTTAATATGCTGTCTAGGTTGGTCATAGCTTTTCTTCCAAGGAGCAAGCGTCTTTTAATTTCATGGCTGCAGTCACCATTTGCAGAGATTTTGGAGCCCAAGAAAATCAAGTCTGTCACTGTTTCCATTGTTTCCCCATCTGTTTGCCATGAAGTGATGGGATTGAATGCCATGATCTCAGTTTTCTGAATGTTGAGTTTTAAGCCAGCTTTTTCACTCTTCTCTTTTACTTTCATCAAGAGGCTCTTTAGTTCCTGTTTGTTTTCTTCCATAAGGGTGGTGTCATCTGCTTATCTGAGGTTATTGATATTTCTCTCAACAATCTTGATTCCAGCTTGTGCTTCATCCAGCCCAGCTTTTCTTAAGATATACTCTGATATAAGTTAAATAAGCAAGGTGACAATATACAGCCTTGATGTACTCAAAGATATTGATAATGATATTGCTAATCTAAATAATATTGTTTTTAATTTCAAATTGTACTTGCTTATTGCTGGTACTGGGAAAATGACTGACTATTTTATATTAACCTTATTCCTGCCACCTTGCTATAATTGCTGTTTCAAGAGTTTTTCATCTTTCTTAAAATTTTCTACATAGACAATGTCCTCTGCAAAGACAATTTTATTTTTTCTGTCCCAGTCTGTTTACCTTCCCCCGCCCCCTCTTTTTGGGTCTTGCTAAATTAGCTAGAACTTCCAGTACAGTTTTGGAAGGGAGCGTTGAGAGAAGACATCCTTGCCTTGTTCCTGATGTTAGCAGGAAAGGCAGTTTATCACCATTAAGTATGATGTTAGCTGCAGATTTCCTGTAGATGTTCTGTATTAAATTGAGGAAGTTCCTCTCTATTCCTAGTGTGGTGAGAATGAGTTGAATTTTGCTTCATGGCCTCATCTGAAAATATTTTAAACTGGTGAATTAAGTTTACTTAACTTTGTATTTAAGTTCATTATTGATTTGATAGATATATTTTGTCTAAATCTGTTCCGTTATATGTTTTTATGTTTTCTTTAAGTCTTTTTCATTATGTGACATGTTTATTTATGCTCATATGTTTGGCCTAAATTCTGTCATGCTGTTTTATGTTTTCTGTTAGAAAATTGTAAGTCTCTTATTATGGGGTCTTTTAAGAAATTTGATTTTTTTTTTTTTGGTACTCTAAATTGTACCTTTTTTGGTACAATTGATATCTTTTGATTCTCAGCCACTAGGCAGTGGCATTACCCTTTCCCCTGCCATCTTTTTCTGCTTTCCTGCATAGTCATTTTTGTCAATTGTATCATTTTTACATTATCACACGATAAAATTTACGTTTGGCTTATCACTTTGATCTTTATATTTGTTGTAATCTTAGTTCTACAGTGAAATGAATTCAGTTGCCAGTTCTGGCTTTGATTCTCCAGTTGTCTTTTGGATTCAAGGGAACCATAGTTTCTGAGTTCCAGTGTGTTCAGAACTATTAGTCTGTGGTCATTATACTTGAAGGAATGCCAGACTGGATATGAAATCCTTTACTCACACTTTGCTTCAATATTGTAAGAATTTTGAAGTTTTATTCCACTGATATATGGCATTGCATATTACTGTGAAGAAATACGAGGCCAGATTAATGCTTTTACCTCTGAAATGTGACTTGATTTCTTTCTTTTTGCCTAGCGCAAGGAGTTGTTTATTATTTTGAAAGTCCAAACTTAGTAAGTCCAATTTTACTAGATTTTACTGCATGCTGACCATTCTGGATCAGTTTCCTTGTCACATGGGGTGCCCTGTGTAGCCTTTCATTACATAGATTTAAGTCTCCTAGTTCCATTGAAAACGGAGTTTGAAATTCCATACAAGTTGTTTTCATTGTCTTTTTGATATCCAGATGAGATAGGAAGTCATTCTGTTGTTTATTTGATTCTGGGTAAGGAAAGTAGTTTCCCAGAGGTTAAGTAACTTGATCCTTGTCAGCCAGCAAAATGCAGAGTGAAGATTCAAAACCGAGTTTAAAAGCTTATGTTCTGTTACTTATACATACCATGGTGTTTCTTCAGGGCTGGGAATACAGTCACAGGAGAGCATAGTTGTATGATCAAAGGAACCTTGGTCTCCCTGGATATTTGTCATAGAGGTGGGTACATCTTAAGCAGCAAGTGATGTCCTGAAACATTGATGGACCACTAGGAACTTCATGATCTTTTACAGCCTCCAAGTTTCCTCGTTTCTTACTGCCCTCTACCCTCTTCTTTCATTTTTTCCTTTCTTCTGTGTGACCCAAAAAGGAGACGATAGGTAGATAAAGTTTCTATTCTCATTTTTTATTTTCGTTTGATTTTTTCCTTTCTAGAACTGGACTCATTAATGTAATATGTGTTCTCCTATTGTTTTGTTAAAGGGGACCTCTAGTCAGATTTTCTGTGAAGCTGAGGGATAAGTGGGTAAAATCAAGTTTCTTTTCTTATCTGTTTTCACAGTTTAGAGTGGTTGAGTTTCCTGAAACAGATCTAAAACCAGTAACTGCTGTTGTTGACTCTGACAGTCTCCTCAGCCCTGAACATTGCTGTGCCCTTCTTGAATACAGTGTTGGTGGATTTGTTTGTGAATGTTTCTGAGAGTATAAAGGTTACTCTCACACATATGTTTACTCTGTGAAGATAAGATTCTGGTGAAAATAGAATTGAACTGAACTGTGCCATGTTCTCCATCTTAGTATTTCTGTGAAGAACAGTCTAGTTTTCGGAGATTATTGGTAGTTATTACTCTAGGAAAAAAGAAAAAAAAAAGGCTTGATTGCTAACAGTTAAGGTCATTGTGGGTCAGATTTAGTTGCTTATACATACAGGTCTTGTATATAAATTCTGACTTGTGTGTTTTTCTGGTTTTACCTGGGAAGATTTGTGAGAGACCCAGGGTGGAGAGTAGACAGGGAAAAAGATGGTGCTTCAAAATGATGTATCCCATTGACTATTTCCTCTGAAGAGGACAACGGTGAGTCTAAGGGATTATTATTAATATTATTTTTGTGAATATGTGTTTGGGATTGGACGAGGGAGAAGACACATTTTTTTAAAGAATTCATAACATAATTTAAATTTTTGTTTGTGCCTAATTTATAATACCTGTGGCATAGCTGTGACATAGCTCTGTATATCCGTAGGCAAGAGGGAGGCATTTGAAATTTTATTTCCCATGTTTCAGGGACTATTTTCTATTGCAACTGAGAATAATATTCACTGATCAAAATGATGGCTTTTAAAAAATTAATGGCATTATATAGTGAACATTCCATCTCTTTGAATCTGTTTTCCTTTTATATATCTATTTCTTAAGTTTTGTGTCCTTTTCATATGTAAAGGTAAAAAGTTAGCATTAAAAACACAAATAAAACTATATATGGCTAGAATAGAGTGCCAAAGTGTAACGCTGATACTCTTTTTTGAAAAGTAATGAAACAAGAAGGTTTTTTCTAAGGTGATCATAAAAGTTTATGAAAACACTTTAAAAATAAACTTTTAAAAATGAAATAAAGATCACTCAATCTTAACATGTTTTAAATTGTTAATTTTTAACATTGTGATTACATATACATAACAGAATTTACCATTTTAACTAATTTTGATTGTATAACTTCATTACATTATGTACATCCACAGAGTTGTGCAACTGTCCCTCTGCAGAACTTTTCTTCTTCCCATGAGACACAGTTTCCATTCAACATTAAGTCCTCCTTCCTTCCTCCACTAACCTCTTGGCAACCACCATTCTGCTTTTGTTTTTTGAATTTGACTACTCATCTGAGTGGAATCATGGTATTTGTCGTGTGTTTGGTTTGTTTTACTTAGTGTAATGTCTTCAAGGTTTATCCGTGTTGTACCAAATGTTAGAATTTCCTTCTTTTTTAAGGCTGAATAATACTCTGTGGTGTGTATATCCGGTTTTGTTTATCCCTTCATCCTTTGAGGGGCACTTGAGTTGTTTCTACCTTTTGGTTACTGTGAATAATGCTGCTGTGAACATTGCTGTAAATATACTTGTTCAAGTTACTGCTTATACCCCGAAGTCAAATTGCTGGAGGATATGATAATTCTGTTTAATTTTTTGAAGGAAAAAAATCTGTTTTCCAAGGCAGCTATACCATTATTTATTCCTACCTGCCTATTTCTACATGTCCTTGCTAACACTTGTTACTTTCTATTTCATTGTTTTCTTTTTGATGATAACCAGTCCATGGATGGTGCATTAGTGTCTCCTCATGGTTTTGATTTGCATTTTCTGAATGATTTGTGACATTGAACATCTTTTTATGTGCTTATTTGCTCTCTCCTTTGAAGAAATGTCTCTTCAAGTGCTTTGTTCATATTTTAATCAGGTTGTTTGCTTTTTAAATTTTTAAGTTGTAGGTGTTCTTTTTAAATATATATTTTGAATATTGTTAAAAAAGAAACAACAGGGCTAAAGTGGAGGAACTGAAAGTGGAGCCACTTGTGCTAAGTTCACATCACCAAACCAAGACCTAATACCTATCTTTATTACAGTTTCAGCCTCTCCCACCTGTGGAGTCTAGTCAGTTTGGAATTACTTGAGGTAATCTGACCAATAGACCCCTGCACCCCTAAAGGAAGGTGACCGTGTCACAGACAATCCACTCTGCTGTAGCTTCCTTGCTCCATCCCATTCTGCATGTAAATGTCTTTCATGCTGTGTAGCTTGTCTGAGCTCCTTTCTGTCTTGTTAGATGGGGTGTTTCCCAATTCATGAGTTCTTGAATAGAGCCCATAAGACATTTTAAAATTTACTGTGTTAAATTTTGTTCTTAGTATAAATCTCTTATCAGATACATTATTTGCAGTGTTTTTGCAAGTTCTGTAGGTTGCCTTTTCATTTGTTTGGTAGTGTATTTTGATGCACTCTTTCATCATTGAATGTGATAGTATCTGTTTTTCATAAATGGCCTTTATAATGTGATATTTTCCTTCTATTCCTAGGTTTGTTGATTGTTTTTTTTTTTTTAATCATAGATGAGTGTTGGATTTTGTTAAATTCTTTTTCCTGCATTTAGTTTAAATGATCATATTTTTTTTCCCCTTCATTTCAATAATCTGTTGTATCACATTGATTTTTTAAATCAATTATGTGAATAATCGTTACATTCAGGGAATAATCCTACTTTGTCATGTTGTACAGTTTTTTAAATATGCTGTTGAATTTGTGTTTGCTAGTATTTTGTTGAGTATTTTTACGTCAGTGTTCATAATGGATATTCGTCTGTAGTTTCCTCCCCCCCCCCCCCCCACCTTTATAGTCTCTTTATCTGGTTTTGGTATCAGTAATTCTGGTATTGCAGAATGAGTTAAGAAAGTATTCTCTCATCTTCAATATTTTAGAAGGATTTGGAGAGGCTGGTATTAATTCTTTAAGTGTTTGGTAGAACTCACCAGTGTAGCCATCTAATTTGGGGCTTTTATTAGTGGAAGTTTTTTTGGATTGCTGATTCAGTTGCATTACTGGTTAAATGTCTATTTAGAGTCTTCATTTCTTCCATGATTCAGTCTTGGTAGGTTATGTGTTTCTAGAAGTTTGTGCATTTCTTCTTTGTATCTAATATGTGGCATTTAATTGTTCGTAGGTGGTGCTAGTGGTAAAAAACCCGCCTGCCAATGCAGGAGACATAGGAGACACTGGTTCAATCCTGGGTTGGGAAGATCCCCTGGAGGAGGGCATGGCAACCCACTCCAGTATTCTTGCCTGAAGAATCTCATGGACAGAGGAGCCTGGAGGGCTATAGTCCATAGGGTCGCAAAGAGTTGAACATACTGAAGGGACTTAGCACGCACACACACACTCTCTTATGATCCTTATTTCTACTTTACTTATCCTTTATTTATCCTTTATCCTACTTATCTTTACTTATCCTTTATTTTACTAAAATTGGTAGTAATGTCTCCACTTTCATTTTTTCGTTTATTATTTTGAATCTTTTTTTTCTTGAGTAGTCTAGCTAAAGGTTCGACAATCTTCTTGATCTTTTTAAAGAACCCAATTTCATTGACTTTTTCCCCCTGTTTTTCTATTCTCTATTTCATTTATCTCTACTTTAATGTTTGTTTGTAGATTTCTCTTTTAGCACTGCTTTGCTGCATTTCACAAGTTTTGATATATTGCTTTTTTATTGTCATTTGTCTCAAGTTGTTTTCTAATTCCCCTATGATTTCTTCTTTGACCCATTGGTTGTCTAATAGCATGCTATTTAGATTCCTTAGGTTTGTGAATTTTCCACTTATGCTATTGATTTCTAGTGTTTTCCCATTGTGATCAGAAAAATAACTTGCATGATTTCAATCTTTTAAAATTCATTGCCTTGTTTTGTGGCCCAACAAATATTCTGTCCTGAAGAATATTCCACGTGCATTTGGAAAGATGTGTATTTTGCTGTTATTGGGTGGCGTGTTTGTTCTGAATGTGTTTGCTAGGGTACAGTTGGTATGTAGGGTTGTTTAAATCCTCTATTTCCTTATTGACTTCCTTGTAGCCATTATTGAAAGTAGGGTATTGAAGTCTTCTATTATTGATAGAGCTAATACTTTAATTCTGTCACTATAGATACATATTTTTAACCTTTGACTGGTCCATATATGTTTATAATTGTTTTATCTTCTTAGCGTATCAACCCTTTTATCATATGTAATGTTCTTTGTCCCTTGTAATTGTTTTTGACTTAATGTCTATTTTGTCTGATACAGCCACTTCTGTTCTCTTTTCATTTGTGTTTGTGTGGAATATCTTTTTCTGTAGTTTCATTTGCAACCTGTGTGTGTCCTTATATTTGAAGTAAGTCTCCTTTAGAAAGAATATAGTTGGATTTTATTATTATTATTTTTTTTACATTCCGAACTCTGCTAATCTGTGTCTTTTTACTGGGGATTTTAATCCATTTGCAGTAAGGAAGGACTATTTTTGTTTTTTAAATTTGTTTTCTGTATGTCTTATAGCATTTTTGTCCATTATTTCCCTTTGTATAAATATTCTATGAATTTTTTTGTCAGTGTGGAGATTATAGAAGATACCTTGCAGTTATAGTGATTCATTTTAAATTGATACTAATTTAACATCAATTTCATATAAATACTTTTGTTCCGCACTTAGTTGTGTTTATTTTTTTATATTTATTTATTTAGTTAACTAGTTGGCTGCACTGGGTCTTAGTTGTGGCATGTGGAATCGAGTTCCCCCACCAGAGATTGAACCTGGGCCCCCTGCATTAAGAGCATGGAGTCTTAGCTCCTGGACCACACCTTTTATGTTGTATCCATTCACATAGAATTAGAAGTATTTTTTATATATTTATTTTTTAAGAACCTGGGTCTCCTGTGTTGCAGACAGATTCTTTACTGTCTGAGCCACCAGGGGCCCTTTTAAATCCTGTAGAAATATTAAAAGTGGAATAAAAACCAAAATTAAGGTGTTACTGATTTTTATATTTGTTCATGTATTTGCCTATTTGCCTTTCCTGGAAGACTTCCTGTTTTTCAGCAGCTTTTTGTTGTCTAGTGTCCTTTCTTTCATTTCTACTTGAAGTATTCCCTTTAGCATTTCTTGTATGGTGGGTCTAGTGATAATAAACTCCCTTAGCTCTGTTTATCAAGGAATGTCTTAATTTTCCCTCCCTTAAAAACAAGGCTGTTTTGCCTGATACAGTTTCTTAGTTCACACGTTTTCTCCCCTTTCAGCATTTTCAATTTATCTTTGTACTCTTTTGGCCTTCTAGGTTTCTGTTGACAGATTCACTGACACACTGATTGAGTATCTTGCATGTGATAGGATGCTTTTCCCCTGCTACTTTCACAGTTCTCTTTGTCTTTCAGCAGTTTGATCATAGTGTGTCTTAGTGTGGGTCTCTGTGTTTATCCTGCGTGTAATTTGTTGAACTACTTGGAGTTGTAGATCTATGTCTTTCCTCAGATTTGGGGATTTTTTGGCTTTTATTTCTTCAAGTAGTATCTGTCCTTTATCTCTTCATCTTCTGGGACTCCTATGTGTATACATTGGTCCATTTGATGGTACACCATAAGTTCTTCTCAGATTCCATAATTTCAGATAACCTATCATCAGGTTCTCTGATTTATTTGTCTACGTGTTAGAGTCTACTGTTAAGCCACTCTAGTGAGCTTTTCATTTCAGTTAATGTGTTTTTCTGCTCTAGAATTTATTTTTAAGATGTCTTCTTATAGTTGCCATTTTACAGTATCTATCTCTCTGTTTGATATTCTCATTTTGTTGTTGTATAATTTTTCTGACTACCTTTGTGAGTGAAAGTTGCTCAGTCCTGTCCGACTCTTTGCAGCCTCAAGCACTGTATAGTACCTGGAATTCTCCAGGCCAGAATACTGGAGTGGGTAGCCTTTCCCTTCTCCAGGGGATCTTCCCAACTCAGGGATTAAACCCAGGTCTCCCGTATTGCAGGCAAATTCTTTACCAGCTGAGCCACAAGGGAAGCCCAAGAATATTGGAGTGGGTAGCCTATCCCTTCTCCAGCTGATCTTCCCGACCCAGGAATTGAACTGGGGTCTCCTGCATCGCAGGCAGATTCTTTACCAACTGAGCTATGAGGATTACCTTTAGGTCTTTTTTAGTGTTTTTCTTTAGCTGTTTGAGCATATTTAAGACAATTTATGTTAAATTCTTTGTATAGTATGTCTTACACCTTTCTTTCTTTGGCAAGTCTGCCATTTTTTTTTCTTTCCTTGAATGAGCCATGTTTTCCTGTTTGCTTGTAGTTTTATTATGTTATTATTGACATACATCACTATAGGCCCTGTTTTTCTGTATGCCTTATTTTTTTTGTTGTTGAAAACGATGCATTTGGAAAAAACATAGTCAATCTCCCTTTCTTTTCAGAGTTGCTGCTTCCTGGGGAAGACCCTCATGTGTTGTGGGATCAACCATTAGTGAGGGCTTAACGAAATGGCAACCCATTCCAGTATTCTTGCCTGGAGAATTCCACGGACAAAGGAGCCTGGTGGGCTACAGTCCATGGGGTCGCAAGGAGTCGAACACGACTGGGCGACTAACACACAGTGTCTTCTTAGGCCTTTTCTGGATGTGTGTCTTGCTGGCCGTGTGTATGTGCTCTTTTGATGTCCCTTATACATGGCTGCTTCTCCGTGTCTTAATCCCCTACGAGTCTCGCATTGATTCTTTCTCTGGGCCTCACACAGTCTGTTGTATTCCTCTCTTTTCTAATCTCTTGCCACAGGCATCTGGGTCTCGTAGTTTCCCTGCAGCTTTTACTGTTCTTCCTGTTTCCTTGGGCTTGTGCTCATGTTCGCGTTGAGCTGTGTTGCCCTTTTGCTGTGTGAGCGCTCAGTTAGGTGACACTGAGACCAGTTCCTCAGGCAGCCCTGCAGGTTGCTCTACTCCCTCTGGTTCAAGGGAAGGAACTGGGAATTGGGCTCCCATTTCTTCCAGGTCAGGGCTGGGAATGGCTTGGCAAGGGAGAATTTAAAAAACCAGGAAATTCCTGCTGTTCTGAATGTGGTTTCTTGATTGGATATTTGCTTGGTTTTTGTAGACCCTTGTTTCCATAGTGCCTGTGAAGTTCATGTAGCCAGGATGAACTTGCTTTTTAAATGTTTCTGTGGCCAAACGAGGGCCTGGAGCCTCTTGGTCTGCTGTACTGCTCACACTGCTTCTCCAGATAATATTCGTTTTTGCTCAGTTAATATATCAGTGATTTAACTCAAAGGACTAAAAGCATTTAAAGTTAGATTTACTCAACTATCAATACTTTGGGAAATGCAGTATGAAGTTGTCAGTTTTTTACACTGAAATTTCTCATACTGAAATCTTCATTCTGTTGATTTAGCTGCAACATTTCTTTTTATTCAAGAAAAGGGAATTGTTCTTAGAAGTGGTATGAATTTCTGTCTGATTTGGGGGACAAACATCATGGAATGGACATAAGTCAGGTCTATTCTTTCACTGCTGTTGGATGCTATGATTTAGGACTTACATTTTTGTGTGTGATGGAAGATGAAGAGAATTTAGGGCAGTCCAAACTAATTTGTGGCTCCAGTAAATCAAGGTGCAGGCAGAACTGGGTGCTGACTTCATACTGTCTTGGAGGAAGGGGAATGTGGAAATAACCATAGAAGTCTCTGGTTGTGTGATTCAGATTCAGCTGGTGTTCTGAACTCAGAATCTGTTAATGGATTTAATGGATCTAAAGCAGACTTTCTTGTAAAATAGATTCCGTAGTTCTTTTGTGGAGGGTTTGCTAAAGTCTTCCTCAGTATGCATCTTGTCAGTGTTGAGAGATAGGGAAACATCATGTGGTTAGAGAATGATCATTTAAAATTAAAAATAAGTTCTCTTCTAATGAGAACTGTTTATTTATTGTAAAATAAACAGGTAGACATGTAAAACAAGCAAATAATTAAGTAAAATGTTGTCCGGTGAATATGCCTGTGACCATCTCTGAAGTCAGTTGTAGAGCTTCGCCCTCTCCGAGCTTCGCCCTCTCCCCAAGAGTTCCCATCACATCCCATTCCTCCCTTTTTCCTTCAAAAAGCAGCCGCTAGTGACTTTAGTAAGTTTAATCTTTCCTGATTAAAAAAAGCATCCGATGTCTTTTAAATTTCATTTAGTATATAGGTCCTCTATCCTTTTGTTTTCCTTCAAGATTATTTGTTAAAACTCTGGGGCTTGTTCACCCACAGTCTCCTTCACTCAGAGCTGTGCCCTGCACATGTTTGTCCTTCCTGTAATTCCTGTAAGTTGTAGCTGTGTCCAGAAGTTTGATCAGAATTTGCTGTCTTTGGCAAGGTTAGAAGCTATGCTGTGATAGGATCTCATTGCAGCCATGTTGAATGAAGCATATATTTTTATTTATGAGGGAAGATTTGTTATAGGATTCCTTAAGACAGCAGGAATTTCTATACAGGCATACCTTGGAGATATTGCAAGTTTGGTTCTAGGCCACCACAATAAAGCAAATATCATAATAAAGCAAGTTGCATGAATATTTTGGTTTCACATATAAAAGTTATATTTATACTAGACTGTAGTCTATTAATTAGTATGCAATAGCATTATGGCTAAAGGAAAAAGTTATATAACTTAATTTAAAAACACTTTATTCCTAAAAAGTGCTAACCATTATCTGAGCCTTCAAGTGAGTCCCAATTTTTTTGCTGGTGGAGGGTCTTATCTCAGTGTTGCTGGATGCCGACTGATCAGGGCAGTGGTGGTTGGAGAGTTGGGTGACTCTGGTAGATTCTTAAAACAAGACAGTGAGGTTTGTTGCATTGATTGACTCTTCTTTCAGGAATTACTTTTCTGTAGCATGCAATGCTGTTTGACAGTATTTTCAGTTCAGTTCAGTTCAGTCGCTCAGCCGTGTCCGACTCTTTGTGACCGCGTGCAGAGGAACCAGAGATCAAATTGCCGACATCCGCTGGATCATCGAAAAAGCAGGAGAGTTCCAGAAAAACATCTATTTCTGCTTTATTGACTATGCCAAAGCCTTTGACTGTGTGGATCACAATAAACTGTGGAAATTTCTGAAAGAGATGGGAATACCAGGTCACCTGACCTGCCTCTTGAGAAATCTGTATGCAGGTCAGGAAGCAACAGTTAGAACTGGACATGGAATAACAGACAGGTTCCAAATAGGAAGAGGAGTACGTCAAGGCTATATATTGTCACCCTGCTTATTTAACTTATATGCAGAGTACATCATGGGAAACATTGGGCTGGAGGAAGCAGAAGCTGGAATCAAGATTGCCAGGAGAAATATCAATAACCTCAGATATGCAGATGACAGTGTTTTACCCACAGTCAAATTTCTTTCAAAATTAGAGTCAGTTTTCTCAAACCCTGCTGCTCCTGTATCAACTGAGCTTATGGAATATTCTAAATGCTTTGTTGTCATGTCAACAGTCTTCACAGCATCTTCACCAGGAGTAGAGTCTATTTTAAGAAACCACTTTCTTTGCTTATCCATAAGAAGAAACTCTTCATCTGTTCAAGTTTCATCATGAGATTGAAGCAATTCAGTCACATTTGTCAGGCTACCCTTCTACTATTTTGCTCCTTCTACCACATCTGTAGTTCCTTCCTCCACCAAAGTTTTGAACCCCTCAAAGTAGTCTGCCAGGGCTGGAATCCACTTCTTCAAAACTCCTGTTACTGTTGGTATTTGGACCTCTTCCCATGAGTAATGTGTGTTCTTAATGGCTTCTAGAAGGATGGATCCTTTCCAGAAGACTTTCAGTTGACTGTGATCAGATCCATCAGAGGAGTTACTGTCAATGGCAGTATTGGCTTATGAAATGTGTTTCTTAAATAATGAGACTTGAAAGTGGATATGATTGCTTGACGCATAGGCTGCAGAGTGCATGTTGTGTGCAGGCTTGGAGACATGAATCCCATTGTCCATCACCCCCAGAGCTCTCAGGTGACCAGGTTCATTTTTGATGAGCAGTCGTATTTTGAAAGGAACCTTTTTTTCAACAGAGGGCTTAAAACATTAGGTAAATCATGTTGTAAACAGATTGGCTGTCATCCTGGCTGGCAGATTTAGCATCCTTCTTAGGGCCTAGGATTTTCAGATGGCGTATAAATACTAGCTTCACCTTAGTCACCAGCTGCATTGCCTGCTAATGAGAGAGTCAACCTGCCATTTGAAGCTAGTGACTTTTCCTCTCTGTAGCTGTGAAAGACCTATCTTCTTCCAGTAGAGGCCTGATTCATCTGCACTGAAAATCTATTGTTTAATGTAGCATCTTCATTAATGATCTGAGCTGGATCTTCTGAATAACCTATGATGGCTTCTCCAACAGCACTTACTGCTTCTCCTTGCACTTGTATGTCATGGAGACAGTTTCTTTCCTTCCACCTCATGGAGCAGCCTCCACTAACTTCACATTTATCTTCTGCAGCGTGCTCACCTATCAGCCTTCACAGAATTGAAGCGAGTGAGGATCTTACTCTGGATTATGTTTGGCTGAAGGATTTGGTTTGGTCTTTTATCCAGACCTCTAACACTTGCTCTGTATCAGCAGTAAGGCTGTTTTGCTTCCTTATCATTCCTGTGTTCTCTGGAGCAGCACTTTCAATTTCCTTCAAGAGCTTTACTTCCGCATTCACAACATGGCTGGCTGTTTGGTGCAGGAGGCCAGCTTTTGGGCTGTCTTGGCTTTCTCACTGAGCTTAATCATGTCGAGCTTTTGATTTAAAGTGAGAGAAGTGTGACTCTTCCTTTTACTTGAATGTTTCATGGCCATTGCAGGCTTTCTCATCAACCTAATTCTAATCCTGTTGTGTCTCAGGAATTAGACCGGACTGAGGAGGGGGATGGGGAAGCAGTCAGAACACATCCAGCATTTACCAGTTAAACTTGGCGTCTTACATGGCTATGGTTCATGGCACCCCAAAATAATTGTAATAATAATATCAAAGGTCACAGAAACAAACATAATAGCAATGAGAAAATTGAAATGTTTCAAGAATTATCAAAATGTAGCACAGAGACATGAAGTAAGCAGATGCTGTTGGAAAAATGGTGCTGATAGACTTACCTGCCACAAACCTTCGATTTATTTAAAAAATAAATATAGTATCTGCAAAAGCTCAGTACAGCATCATACCATAAAATGAGATATGCCTGTGTTATGCCTAAAAGGGTGTTGGATTTAGCCCATTTTATACTCCGTTCTTTGTCCAGCTCGGTATGACTTGTGATAACTGAGCCGTAATTTCTACTTACTGGGGAGGATGAGTTGAAATGGATGATAGCTTGGAACATTTCCTGTTCCCAAACCCCATATTAGTTCATCAGGCAGTTCTCATCCATGGGCGTATTGTTGAGCTCAAGGTGTTTCCATGAGCAGGAGCCTTGCCATTGTCCTCTCTGCTGCAGATGTGTGGGGTCACTGTCAAAGGCGGTGGTTTTTCTGTTTAGCCACATTTTTACCTGCCTTTTGAGAAGCATGGAGAATTTTGCTTTTGCTGTGTCTTGCTGAACACTATTAAATTCAGAGGGAAAAGGCAAATAAAATGGTATTGTCCTTGGAACCGTTAGAATTTGTAAAGGAGACGTGATGAATGATGGAGCACGGGACACAGCAGACCGTCGAAAGGTTGTCAGTAGTGCCGCTCAGGGCTGGGGTCCGGGTGCCGGGAAGCAGTAGGTCACTGGGTTCCTGAGGCTGTGGAACCAGATCTGGATAGATCCAGCAGCCTGCCCACCCTCCCCATCCCTGAAGCTGTGGGAAGAGGCTGAGTGAGACACTCTTCTAGGCCTGTGGTGCTAAGTCAGGGCTCAGAGGCCGCTGTCATCTGTGTGAAGTGAAGTCCTTGTGACATGTCATGCTTGGCCCTGTGGTTTGTACTGTGAGGACAGCGTGGGGCGTGGGGACAGAAATTCAGGCCCCGCGGAGCCACCTGCCATCCAGCCTTTCACAGGAAGAATTGCTTCTTCATGTCGACCCGGAGTGGACTCCCGGACACAGTGGACAACCCCCTGTGGACTCTCTAGCCACGACTGCAGACTCTGGGCTCTTGTTGCTACTTGTGTGCTGACTAATCACAGAGCGAGTTTCTTTCCCTTTTTTGTGTTTAGAATTAGAAGATTATCTTTCAAATAAGCTACAGCATAATTCAGTGATTTATAGTTGGATTCTTTGTTCATATTTTAATTTTCAAAGATTGATATATGTTAGGCTTTTTGAAGAGAGATGTAAAGTATATATAATGAAAGACTGAAATAGCTCCGTTTTTATACATAAGCAAAATGGAGGTTTCTTAAAATAGAAAATCAGTAACTTGCTTTTGAGTAACACACTGGCATTTTACGTGTTTTAAACTATTTTGTGGGTTCAGTAATGAAATAAATAGCTTTTAGCTGAAATGTGAAGGCTGTCTTATTTACTCCGTGAGTTTTTTTAAATTTTTTAATTTTTAAGAACAGGGATTTTAAGGCTAGCTGAGCTACTTCCATATAATAATTATAGAGTTTTTCAAAATTTTTACATCTTTTACAATGATACATGAACAGTTCCATTCTTCTTTGCTAATACATCTGTATTAATAAATATTCTAACTTTTTAAACATTTCCACCACTAGATCAATGCTCAACTGTGCAGAATTTACTTTTATTTTTCTTAGAGTAATCAGAATTGGAAGAGTCTGTCACGTTTTCCCTGATGATTATATGTAGAATCTGATTATCCGTTAACCGTATCCAGACAGGATTGTCTCCACAGGCTGAGAAAACAGGCCGAGGGAGGGTACTGTGAACCATGAGCCCACCCTCTGCAGGCGTGGCCCTGGAGCCTCTGTGACCCAACCTGCAGTGGACTGCTGGCTAAAGACCGAGCAGGCTGCCCCGCGGGAATGGTTAGAGTGTCTGGGTCTCTGGGAAGGTTCTAGGGCCAAACTCATTGGAGTCTAGATCTTACTATTCATATGTGGTCCAGGGACCATCAGCAACAGTACCGTCTGGGAGCTGGTTAGAAATGCAGGGTCTCAGGCCTCCCAGACCTGCTGGTCTAAAACCTGTGTCCCACTAGGCTCCTCAGGGTGCACAAGCACCTTCAGCTTCAGGGAGCTCAGGTCCAGGTCATTGGTTTCCCAGATGGCTGAGCATCACAGTCATCTGTGGAGCTCGTTAAAACTGTAGGATCCTGACCCAGTTTCCTGACAGACTGACGACTAGATTTGGGGTTACCTGGCCAGATGTGTAACTGCTGGTCTGAAGTGGGTCACCCCTGGCTTGTGGGGGCCTTTTAGAGAGAGGGGATGTCACCTGCCGAATATGTTGAGAGGGCCTATGTGTAGCCTTCTGTGAGTATCCTTGTCTCTGGGCCTCCATCCCTTAGTGGACGTGGCACTCCTGAAGAGGCCTGCAGACCACTGGCCCAGGGTGCCAGCCTGTCTGCGGCTCCAGCTGATGGAGACGCACGTCTCAGGCGGTCCCGCTGCCCAGCCTCCATCCCTTCTCTTCCAGTTCCCATGGAAACAGATTGCAGGGAAACTGGGCACGGTACTGTCTTTACTCTGTTCTGGGATCTGAGGTCTCTGTGTTACCATGGGAACCGGGAGGGAACCGGATGGTAGTGGAGCAGCTAGACTGCTTTCCAGTCTCAGTGGCACCCCCATCCTCACACCCAACCCTCTTCTGTCCAGTGTACCTCTGAGCTCAGGATGCAAGCTGCTGAGTGTGGCTGGGACTTGCCCTGGAGACAGTGTGTGTTGCAGGGAAAAAGTGGGGCTCCTAGAGCACCCTTGAAGGTACCAGTCACTGCCTTTTCCCCCAGGCTGCCATTTCTGGGTGTTGGTTTAAGTTATTGAGATGTCACCCTTTTTTATTGTTTCTTTTATGATTTTGTTGAATGTAATAACATTTTTATTCAAAGGAGGTGAAGATATGAATCATTTTAATAGGAGTGATTCTCTGATGTAGGGATTACCTACAGCTGGTGGGTGAGCCTGGCTCATGTGTTGGGAAGGACAAGGGCCTTGTGGGGTGAACAGCAGGGCCGGGGGTGGGGGGCGTGCCAAGTCAGGTGGACATTTGGCCTGTGGTAAGGAAAAAGAAGTGTACCTGATGGTGACCCATTTAAGTAATTGTTTGAAGATGAGAATATTAAATTCCAGTCTAGGAGGCCCTGGATTGGAACTGAGTGACGTTCAGTGAACCCCACCCACTCACAGCCCAATCGACTTAGCACACCACCCTCATTGCACCCAACCATCTAACAACCAGGCAGTGTTGTCTGTGCCCTTCTTCCCTACTCCCCATTCCTGCCTTGGCTGTGTTTTGAGGGCCTCCTGGGTGTTCTGAGGGTACGTGCATGCCATCATATATTTTCTCAGCATTGCTGCCTTATGGTTACATTAACGTCCCCCTTAATAGATGAGGAAACTGAGGCTCAGAGAGGTTGTGTGGCCTGTCCGGGTGGAGTGGTGGATGTTTAGCAGAATGCTTATTCTGAGCCCCGTCTGTTTGACCCCAGAGCCATGCTTGCTCCTCTGAACACAGCACCTCCATGCGTGAGTGGCTGTGTCAAAGCCAAAGCTGGGTTTGAGCCCCACCTTCATTCTCTGTCGTGGCCTCTGACCCCGACCCAAATGAATAGGCAGCTCCTTGCTCTTTGACATTAGTCTTGCATATTTACTTACAGTTATTTTTGTATTTCCAGTGTGTTTATCAGTATATTCAATTTTTCAGTCAAAACAGACAAAATTTAGTTTTAATGATTTCATGCTTCCTCTTGGGATATTTGGGGGAACACCAGCCTAGAAGCTGTTTGGGTAAAAAGCAGTAGAGTTGCCCTCCTGTGAGGAACGTGATCATGCCGCCTCCTTCTCGCTGCCAGAGCACGCGGAGTGGGTGGGGGGATGATGATGCTGCTGTGACCCTCCTGTCCCTTCAGGAGGGCTCCCATCTGGAGGAAGAGGCTCTGGAGAAGAAGGGAATAGAAAAGGGCTGGTTTTAGAGGGGAAGAAGACACTTTTCTCAGTGTGGAGAAGGTTGCCCGTCAGGCTGTTGGTGCAGGGGGAGGCCCTCAGTCCTGGGGCCGCCAGACCCTGGCCTGCTGTGGCGGGTGGTGGGAGCAGGGGCAGTGACACCAGGCTCCAGACTCGGTGCTTACAGTTTCCTCCTGCTGCCAGAGCCCTGTAATTTTCTTGGTTGGATTCCTAGAGTTCTCTCGTCCAGATCTGACTGTGGCCGCATAAGACAGGCAGCCTCACTCAGTGCCCTGAGCACCGAAGCGGGCTGAGTACACTGCTGAGGACGCAGTGGTTTCTGTAGTGTGGTGCGTGCTCTGAAGCCGTGGAAACTCAGCAACGGTAGGCACACTGGCCCAGCCGCTGCAGGGCAGCACCTCCCACCCCTGGGTGGTGGGAAGGTTGGTCCTGTGTTATAGGAGGTCTGTCTCCTTTGCTGGGGACGCTTGATGGGATTCACTGTACCTGCAGTGGTGCTTCCCTCATGGATAACACTCGTTTGCTTCTGGTGTGATGAGTACACACGCTGGCCTTTGTTACCAAGACAGGGGAAACTGGGTCTGATGAGCCCTGTTTGCTTGGCCAGAGGCCTCTAGGCGCACGGCAATGGGTTGTGTAGTCCCATTAGTCGACCACGCAGCCTTTCCCCTGAATTCTCTGCCCCTTCAGCAGCTGCTCTTCAGGACAGGTGCGCTGTTCCATCCAGCCTTCCAGGGAGCCAGGAAACTCTCTCACTGTTTCCATAATGGCTGACTCTGCCTTTTAAAGGCAAGTTTCCTCTTTGTCATTAAAAAAAAAATTTCTTTGGCTGTCCGGGTCTTAGTTGTGGCATGTGGGATCTTCGTTCTTTGTTGTGGCATGCGAGATCTTTTAGTTGTAGCCTGTGGGATCTGGTTCCATGACCAGGGATCGAACCTGGGCCCCCTGCGTTGGGAGCATGGAGTCTAAGGCACTGGGAAGTCCTGTACTGTTTCTTTAGCATTGACTGGTGGTGTGTTTTATACATGGCTTCTTATTAAATGAGCAGCATTTCTCTGAGGGTGGTGCCATCTACTTGACAGATGAGGAAGCTGAGGCTCAGGGTTAAGTAACGGCAGAGCTGCAGGAGCCCTAGACCGGGGTAAATCCCGGGCTGTCTGCCTCAGAGCCTGGCTTTTTGCCCTCTGGCCTGTCTGTATGGACAGTTCTCCTTCTAGTGTGTTTTGAGTGGAGGAGGGTTGGCCCTGCCTGTGCTCCAGATGTCCAGACTGACCCTCCACAGGGAGCACCCTCTTGGTGTGCATATCTCATGGCCAGAGCCTCCTTGGGTCCTAGGCTCTTGGCGCTTTGTGCAGCTGAGGCAAGGCAGAGGGATTAGAGTGACAAGTGGGTGACTGGCCGAAGCCCCAATGTGATCAGTGCAGTAGAACCAGCATTTATTGGGTACCTGCTGTATGCTAGTCCACATAGTCAGTGTTGTGACTGCAAAGATTAGCAAGAAAAGTTTCCATCAGAAACACCTCCACAGAGATAGGTGCAAGTGCCATGGGGACAGAAACTGGCTTTCTTTTGCTCACTGCTGTCTCCCCTGCACCTAAAACAGTGCTGTGCAAGTCAGGACCCTACAAGTTACTGAACGAGAAGATGCAGCCTGTGAGGTGTTCTGTAGGCCAGAGTGTGAGGAGGTCATGTGGGAGGCATGGGCGTGCAGGTGTTGGCCCAGTGGCTGTGACGGGTGACAGGGCTGTGGGAGTGCATGTGGGGAGTGGGCTCCGTGGCCCATTGTTCTCTTCTGCTCCCAGCCGCCTTCCCTTGCTTCTCATACTCGTTACTCCTGCGGGGCCCCCTTTTCATGGCCTACCATGCCCATTGTAAGCTGATTTTATCTGTGGAAAAGTGGGGTGAGGGAGAGTGCTAGCTGAGGAGCTGCCCCCTCACTCCAGGCTGGGAGAGGTGACTTTGGCTGGCATCTACTCTTGAGGTGACCTGACACACTCAGCCTAGATCAGGGGCCCTTCGGTCAGAGTATGTGCGCCCAAGAACTCTGGCTCTGCACCAAGGCCTTGGCCCTTCTGCACCTTCCCCTTTGGGCATGTTGGTGTCATGGGCATGACCTGAGCTGGGCCTGGGACAGTGGGGATTGTCTCAGGATCCCTTGAGCCCACAGGCGGGAAGTTCATGTGTGCACTGTGCCCCTCCTCAACCTCTTCCTTTGGCTGGTTTGCGTCTGTGGGAGAACCTGGAGCTCAAGTCGAGACTGACACCCAGTTCTGGTCTGGCTTTGTCCTCATCCCGCATCCCCTGAGTGTGTGCTCTCCTCCTGGGCTTCCTTGTCCTCCTCCCTGAAATGAAGGGAAGACGGAAACACTATGGGCACCTCCCCCATCCCCCCCACCCCTGCTCTAAGATGATATGAGCAGGTGGTGATATCTGTGCTGACTTATTAGGGACAGTTTTCCTGTTTAAGTATGTGGGAAGTGTTCTCCAGCTTGGTTTGTGTAGAGCTCAGATTGTAGGTCCTTTCAGTTCAGTCGCTCAGCCATGTCTGACTCTTTGTGACCTCATGAACTGCAGCACGCCAGGCCGCCCTGTCCATCACCAACTGCTGGAGTCTACCCAAACCCATGTCCATTGAGTCGGTGATGCCATCCAACCATCTCATCCTCTGTTGTCCCCTTCTCCTGCCCTCAATCTTTCCCACCATCAGGGTCTTTTCCAATGAGTCAGGTCTTCGCATCAGGTGACCAAAGTATCGGAGTTTCAGTTTCAACATCAGTCCTTCCAATGAACACCCACTGATCTCCTTTAGGATGGACTGGTTGGATCGCCATGCAGTCGAAGGGACTCTCAAGAGTCTTCTCCAACACCATAGTTCAAAAGCATCGATTCTTTGGTGCTCAGCTTTCCTTGTAGTCCAACTCTCACATCCATGCATGACCACTGGAAACACCATAGCCTTGACTACATGGACCTTTGTTGGCAAAGTAATATCTCTGGTTTTTAATATGCTGTCTAGGTTGGTCATAACTTTCCTTCCAAGGAGTAAGCCTCTTTTAATTTCATGGCTGCAGTCACCATCTGCAGTGATTTTGGAGTCCAAAAAAATAAAGTCAGCCACAGTTTCCACTGTTTCCCCATCTATTTGCCATGAAGTGATGGGACCAGATGCTATGATCATTTTCTGAATGTTGAGGTGTAAGCCAACTTTTTCACTCTCCTCTTTCACTTTCATCAAGAGGCTCTTTAGTTCTTCTTCACTTTCTGCCATAAGGGTAGTATCATCTGCATATCTAATGTTATTGACATTTCTCCCGGCAACCTTGATTTCAGCTTGTGCTTCCATCAGCGTTTCTGATGATGTACTCTGCATATAAGTTAATAAGCAAGGTAACAATATACAGCCTTGACATACTCCTTTTCCTATTTGGAACCAGTCTGTTGTTCCATGTCCAGTTCTAACTGTTGCTTCCTGACCTGCATACAGATTTCTCAAGAGGCAGGTCAGGTGATCTGGTATTCCCATCTCTTTCACAATTTTCCACAGTTTATTGTGATCCACACAGTCAAAGGCTTTGGCATAGTCAGTAAAGCAGAAATAGATGTTTTTCTGGAACTCTCTTGCTTTTTCGATGATCCAGCGGATGTTGGCAATTAGATCTCTGGTTCCTCTGCCTTTTCTAAAACCAGCTTGAACACCTGAAAGTTCATGGTTCACGTATTGCTGAAGCCTGGCTTGGAGAATTTTGAGCATTACTAGCGTATGAGATGAGTGCAGTTGTGCAGTAGTTTGAGCATTCTTTGGCATTGTCTTTCTATGGGATTGGAATGAAAACTGACCTTTTCCAGTCCTGTGGCCACTGCTGAGTTTTCCAAATTTGCTGACATATTGAGTGCAGCACTTTCACAGCATCATCTTTCAGGATTTGAAATAGCTCCACTGGAATTCCATCACCTCCACTAGCTTTGTTCATAGTGATGCTTCGTAAGGCCCACCTGACTTTACATTCCAGGATGTCTGGCTCTAGGTGAATGTGAGTGATCACACCGTCGTGATTATCTGGGTCGTGAAGATCTTTTTTGTACAGTTCTTCTGTGTGTTCTTGCCACCTCTTCTTAGTATCTTCTGCTTCTGTTAGGTCCATACCATTTCTGTCCTTTATCAAGCCCATCTTTGCATGAAATGTTCCCCTGGTATCTCTAATTTTCTTGAAGAGATCTTTAGTCTTTCCCATTCTATTGTTTTCCTCTATTTCTTTGCATTGCACTGAGGAAGGCTTTCTTATCTCTTCTTGCTATTCTTTGGAACTCTGCATTCAAATGGGTTTCTCTTTCCTTTTCTCCTTTGCTTTTCACTTCTCTTCTTTTCACAGCTATTTGTAAGACCTCCTCAGACAGCCATTTTGCTTTTTTGCATTTCTTTTTCTTGGGGATGGTCTTGATTCCTGTCTCCTATATAATATAACGAACCTCTGTCCATAGTTCAGCCGGCACTCTGTGTCTATCAGATCTAGTCCCTTTAATCTATTTCTCACTTACACTGTATAGTCATAAGGGATTTGATTGAGGTCATACCTGAATGGTCTAGTGGTTTTCCCCACTTTCTTCAATTTAAGTCTGAATTTGGCAATAAGGAGGTCCTTTAGGTTTTATCAAGTGTTTGGATTTGCTGAGGTAACATTTTAAAGGATGGTCTAATGGAATTGTCTCCTTCCCTGTTTGCATCTTGTGTGCATATTTGAAGCATATTTTACCTCTGACTACCTGGAGCCCATCGAGCTGTCCAGAGGTCGATGGCTTTGAGGTTGTATTATAACAGCTGCAGATTGTTGTACACTCAAATTCCAGAAATGAAGAACGGTGAGAAAGACCTGTGCTGTCATGCAGACAGCCCTTTGTCTCAGACTTGGTTTCTATGCAGATTTTCTGGGCCCATTTGCTGTGTCCTTTTTGTGCATGTCTGTCCTATCTCCCTTGACCAGAGACATGGCCGCAACTCTTTGCAACTGTACAGGCCATGGAATTCTCCAGGCCAGAATACTGGAGTGGGTAGCCTTTCACTTCTCCAGGGCATCTTCCCAACCCAGGGATCGAACCCAGGTCTCCCGCATTGCAGGCGGATTCTTTATCAGCCGAGCCATGAGGGAAGCCCAACCAGTTGGTAGTTGAGGTTTTTTCCCGCTGGTAAGCAGTGTGGCGCACTGCTACAGTGCTTTGATTTGTCAAGGGTGGGACCATCCCTTCACCCCTTGGTGCTCCTTACTCTGAGGGTCAAGCAGTGTGGGGCCTCAGGCTGGGCCTCTTCGACCCAGAGCCTGGGGCTGGTCTGTCTGGCCGTCACCAAGGTAACCGGCACGCCAAAGAGGCCAGCTGTCCATGGTGTGTGGAAAGCAGAAACGAAACTGAGGTGCTGATCCCTGATGCACTGCACTTGCACTCATGTTGCTAGGTTTTTAGAAAAGGAGGTTTGGCTTCTTTGTTGACTTTGGCCTCTGTGCCCAGTGTGTGACCTTGTGTTGCCTAAACCTTGTGTCTCTGCAATTGAGCTTTCATGGTAGGGTTTGTCTGTGGAATGCAGTTCTTTTCTCTCCCCAGTGATTCTAGGGACACTGTGTTTCGTATGAATTTTTGTAAACAAGTGGTAAACATATTCTGCAGCTTACTTAGTTAGGTTTTGTGGGTGTTCACGTTTTAAAAAATGTCTCTTCCTGTGGGAGTGTTTTTCCATCTCGCGTGCTCTATTTCCTTAGTAACTGTTGCTCTGTTATGGGAGCGACTTAACCATATATTTCAAGTGCAGTGTTGAATTGATTTATTTCCTGGTTAGTCCTGCCCATGTTCTTGGTATAAACAGCACATGTGTGTGTGAGTGTGTCTATGACAGGGTGATGGTAGTGTGCTTGTATAGAGGGGGCTCTTGAATGAGTCCATGTTACTCTGTGACCTTGCATCCTGGGTAAGTTGCCTCTTTCTCTCTTTATTCTTCCCTCCAGGTTTTCCTGATTTGAGTGTTACCAGGGTGTTGGAGATGACCTGAGACTCAGAAGTAGTGTGGGAAAAACAGTGGTTGGAAGGGTCAGAGACCAGGTGCTGATCCCAACTCCTGAGCACTCATTTCAGGGCAGAGTCTGTGACCTCTGTGGGCTTAGAGTCATCCCCGTGGTTTGAGTAGGTTCAGAGCAGTGAGCTCCATGGGCCTGTATGGGGGCTTTGCTGTGTGGTGACCGTGGGATGGTCACACAGGCCCTGCCCCTTCAGAGATCAGAGCCAGAGGAGAACAGCCTCTTAGCCCGGATGCCGTCTGTCAGCTCCGCTCAGGGCAGCAGGCTGGTTTGTAGGGTCAGCCGAGGCTCTCTACTCCTCCTCCGGGCACCAGGAGCCTTGATCCACTCACCCGTCCAGTAGACGAGCGGCCTCAGCCCACTCCTCCGTCGTCCAATAGGCTCATCCTACTGATGCCTGCCAGGCAGCACCTTAGGTGCCCAAGGGAAACATCCCTGTGGGGCTTGCTGCCCCAGGAGAGATGGCTGAGCTCTCAGCACCCTGCAGGCAGCCATAGCTCTTCTATGGCCCCAAGCCAGATCACCTGGCTCTGTCTGCTTTTAGCCCCAGGAGTGGGCGAAGGGCCACCTCTGAGACCAGAAGGTAAGTAGGGCTTGTAATGGTGGGAGGCAGGCAGGACTGAGATGTGTTCGGCTTCTGCAGCTTTTTCCTGATATTTGACTGGTTCCTGAATTGTGAAAATGGACATGTGGCGCCTCTGCTGACTCCGGGTCCCAGTCACCCCCACCTTGTTTGTCAGCCCAGTGGAGACCCACCCTTCTTTCTGTGTGTTTTTAGAGAGGGCATCTTTTCTGTGTTGTTAGTGGTTAGGAAGAAAACTGTTATGGCACTTAACAGTTTCATTTTCACTTGAAAATGCTTATAAGGAGACTTCAAATGTATGTAGAAATATGCTTGTCATCAGTCAGTCAAGATAGTCGAAATAAATGCTGTCCCTTCAGCCTGTGTTGGGAATCACACATGTCATTCCCTAAACATCCAGGCCAAGACCATCTAGGCCCAAGACCTCAGGGAGTTGTTACACACCTGTCTCTATCTCTCCTTTTTGAAGAAGCAAAGGAAGAGAACAGAAAGGAAGAGTGTGTTGTTTCTTCTGTTTCAGTCCACACCAGCCTCAGTCTTTGCCATAGCCAAAAAAACTTCGTTGTTTTTTTTTTTTTTTTAATTGAGGTAGCATGCCTTTTGCAACAAAACAAGATAATTAAACAAAACTCCTCAATAAAACAGCAAAAGCTTTACTGCACTTGTGTTTCTCTTTGAGATCAAGGAAAGAACAAATACAGTCTGGTATTCCTGTGTTTTGAAAGCATCCTAGACTGGAGTAAAGGTTATCAGGGTTGTGGGGCAGGTGGACTTTTCTGTTTATCTGGCAGTTCTGTTCCCTGAGGTGGATGGCTCCAGGGCACATGGCACTTTAGACGCTGGTGTTGGCCTGCGGGATGCTGATAACTGTGGGTATTGATCATTCGATATGGAATGTTTAAATTCAGAGAAAGAACATTTTCTTACATTTTTCAAGCACTTCAGACCCACCAATTACATAAATGATTTTGAATTAAATTTTTTACCTATTCATTAAATTTGAGGACTCCTACTGGGCTGCACTTCATTAACTGAGATTATTACTGCAAGTACATGAGGGCAATGCAGTTGAATTTCTTGTGTAATATAATTAAGGTGCTTCATTAATACATAAGGGCTTCCTTCCGGTCCGTCTGTATGAGTGATGTTTTACTTTGTTACCTTATGTTTGTAGCAGGAGGGTTTTAACAGAGGGCTTCTTTCTGTTATGTGCTGTTTTCTTAAATTTTTTTCTTTTCTCTAGTTTGAAAAAGAGGAATAAAGTGATATTTTCTAAAAATTGACTATAAATCGATTAGCATGAAGTGATAATAATGGAAAAAAAGGTTCGTTTTCTCCAATACCAGAGATTCATATTTGGGATTCTGTTTTAAAAGTCTGGTCCTTTGGGCTTCTTGTTGTTGATGTTGCTTCTTATATAGTTTAACAGCATTAAAATAGCTGATAAGTACTTATAAAGTACTTTTATTATCATGTTCTATGTAATATATATGAAACAGTTTATAGGTTAAATTTGCTTTTCCTTCATATTCTTGCAATAAATTTACCACTGGCCTTCAAGGGTCCCCCCCACTTCAAGGGTCACTTTTTGAAGCAGCTCGGCCCCCGTCCCTCCTGGTGTGCCGGCAGCAGTGGGTGTGGACCTCAGATCCTCCAAGACCTTGGGAACCTGCTGAGGAAATGGGTTTCTCCTCCAGGTGTCTGTGTTGGATGCATGTGACCTTTGTCACCATTCTTGGAGCTGCTCGGAGCCTCTGGCAGCGTCTTGTTCCGGGGACAGGACACCCTCATCCGGCCCCTCAGAGCAGCAGGAGAGGTTGCCCCACTGTCCCCGCAGTGTGGTTTTGGGCATGGCTCTGGGGGTGGCTTCGTTTTCTTTCTTGGCCTCTGTGGTCTTCTGAATTCAGGCTCTACAGATCATCAGGAAAGTGATCTCTTTCTTTTTAATTTCAGCAAGGGGAGAGGCAAAGCACAGAGAGCTGCAGATCAGACCTTCCTGAGCCTCCCTGCCTGGAGCAGCTGAGACCTCTGGAGAATGCTGGCTGCCAGGCCCTCCCTCTGAGGTGGGAAGGCTGGTGTCCATGGGACAGCTCCCTGGCTCCTGGGTCCACCATGGCCTCCATCCTTTGACTGGACAGCTGACGTGACCAGTGCCCCCAGCGTGTGTACTGCTGGACTGGGTGCCGTGTCAGGTACCACCTGCTCTCGGGCTGGGAGCCAGGCTGGTCAGCATCAGATGCTTCCAGAAGCCAGACAGCAGCAGATGGCCTCAAGCAAACTGAGATGGAGGTGACCTGAGGCCTCCTGGATGCTCCTGGGGACAGGACAGCTGAGGAGCTGGAGCCAGGCCTGCTGGGGAGCAGTATGCAGGAAGCTGGCTCTCAGGCCACGAATGCTTTCACAGGTGAGACTCCTCCATTCTGAACTGAGCATGTTATTTCACTCTTAGTAGGTAACGAGACACTGAGCAGTTCTAGGAGCTGAATGTGTGTCTGCATTTAGGAGCTGAAGCCCTACAGTGTCTGGGGGCTCAGGCTGCCACGGGGAATGATTTTGGCAAATCTATGGTGTTTTATCCTTTTCTGTATCGAGGAGTTTGAAACAGCATCAGACATTTTATGATTCTGCTTTGTTGAGTCGTAGGGCACACAGTGTCCCATGAGCCACTGCCCCTGAAAAAAATCCATCCCTTGCAGTGCATATGTCAGGGGGTCTGTCTGCCCAGAGCTGGGGGACTCGGAGGGAGCAGTCATAGCCAATGAGTACGTTCTCCCTCTGAGCCTCACCCGCATGCAGGCGGTGTGGGTGGCAACACTGAGCGCTGACCTGCTCCTGTAAGGATTTGTGGACATGCCCCTCTCTGCCTTGTCTGGTCTGCATCCCTTGAAGGGAACCGCTGTGTCTGGATGGTGCACAGAGCCAGGGCATGATCAGGGGCTTTTGAGTTGGGTCTTGGTTCTTTGTCTGAATCACTTAACATCCCAAGAAGCCACTAATTCTTATGGGCCTTTGACTCCTCGTTTATAAAATGGGGAACTTGAAGCTGAAGAACGTCATGGAATCCAGGGAAAACAGTTTTACGTAAAAGAGGTCTTTTTCCTATTAAGGGAGGGATGGTGGGAAAATTACAAGAAGTGACTGTGTTTCTCACTCTGAGAGCCCCACGAGTTTGTCAGTTTCCTGGTTGTGTATAGCAGGCAGGTTGGGGTGTCAGGTGCCTGGAGAGAGCTTGAGGCTCGGCCCCCGCTGCCCGCCCTGCTCACGGACACTCACCAGGGCCAGCCCTGCTCCCTTTGCTGGTTTGACAGCCACCAAGGCCATGTGCAGCTCTCACAGGAGAACCACGACTGGGGCAGCCAAGCATGTGAAACACAGGAGCCCCCTTCTGGGGGCCCAGCTTGGGGAGGGCCCCTGGATGATCAGGGCCCAGGAAGAGGAGTGTGGTGGCTGCTTCAGAGAAGCATGTGGAGCTCAACTCTCCAGAACCCTCCTCAGCCGCCAAGCCTGGCCCAGAAACCCATCCTCCAGTTGATCACTGGGTAGTCAGAAGCACAGGTGATCACCTGGACTTGGGACTTGTGTCTGAAGGGGCAGTGTTGCGGGTCCAGGCCACTCCAGGCAGACAGGGTCAGAACCAACAAGCTACTGCTCTGGTTCCAAGACTTGCTGCTCTAGCATGAATTCATGCTTTCATATGAACATCTGTTTCCAGAAGCTCATGGCTTGGCAGTGGAAGTTGCCCAGTAGCTAAATCCTAAATCTTGAATTAAAAGATTTTTATCTCTAGTGACTTACACAATTTTAACCGTCTCGATGTGTTTCCCAGTTTCTGGCATTGCAGGGATTTTTTTTTTCCTAATTAAAAAGAAATTTATGAAATATTTTAAAGTCTTTTTGATTTTAAGTGAAAAACACAATTTTTGGAATGCCAAATTTAGGTACTTTTTTGTGAACAGGAGTCCTAAAAGTTCTCATTTATGTAAGTATTCCTAACTCTTTGCAGACATTTTTATAGCTCCTTTGTCAGTGCTGCTTATAATACATTTAATATATATACTGAATGAAGGAAACACTGAATATTTGTCATGACTGGAAGACTCGTGAATAACTTGAGTTTCTATTTAGTGATCCCAAAGCATGTCAATGAATGAATAGTATCAGCCAGGTAGGGACTCTAATGGCTGTGTCTCCAGGCTTTCTTCTCAAGCACTTGGGGAAAAGTGATTAAAAAAACATGCTTCTCAAATTTGCGGATGACAGGAGACTAAAGGGAATTGCTGACCCTGGTGGCAGAATTGAAATTTAGAAATATAGCAATATTAAAATATGATGAGGAAGTCTCTGGTAGTTCCAGGGGTTAGGACTCCATGCTGTCACTGCCAAGTGCCTGGGTTCAATCACTGGTTGGAGAAATAATCTCTCACAAGCCTTGTGGCATGGCAAAAATAAATAAATAAATAAACAGAGTGAACCAGTCCCAGAATAACACATGGTTAAGTAACTATGATATATCATTGTGATGAAATTCCCTGTAGCTACTACAAAGGATGTTTTAGTGTTTCACATTCTGGAGAAATGCTTATATTTTTAAGTGAAAAAAGTAGGTCAGAAAGCAATAGGAAGAAGGCGATCCTTTTATTTTTATACTCAAAGAACAAAGACAGTATAGGTGGATGTGCACCAAAATGTTACTAGTGGCTACCTCCGAGTGATAGCAATACATAATGAGGTTTCCTTTCTTGGATTTACTTATCCATATCTTACAATTTTTCTTTTTTTAAGTAAAAACGAAAATATCAAGATAATGAACCCAAAATAACTGTTCCTTTGTGATAAAAAGGAATAATTATTTGTATGTGTCCAGTATAGTTTAATTTTACTGCTTTATAATATTAAAAGAGTGCATCTGAGAACATATACTAAACCCCTGGCCATTTGTTTTGATACCAGAGGTCGATGAGGGGGTATGTTACTATTTCTTTCCTTACTTAGTTGTGTGATCTTGGGTGAGTTACCTAACTTCTCTGGGCCTCAGTTTCTATGTGAAGTCAGGAATTAATATAATGGTCACCTGTGTGATTTGACAACTCTGTATCACTGGGTCCCAATGTTCTGTAGTTGTCTTTTGTTGGAGGGTGTCTTTGTAGAAACCTCATGGTTGTGTCTTTGTAGGACCTGGAGTGTAAACAACAGACTTCAGACTGGTCCTCATAGGTTTCATCTCTACAAGAAAGGCATGGGAAGTCTGTGGCCATAAGATGGGTTTTTCATGTTGCGTATAGGTCCCAGGATGAAGGGAGAGTGGCAGGGCCTGGGAGGAGGACAGGGACCATCTTAGTGAAAGAGACTGGCCAGCTTCAGAGCTATGTGCAGGCTATGTGCCAGGGTTTTTGTTGGTAAAGCAAAAAACTCTTCTGTTTTCTGTGTCTATACGCAGCACTCACAGTGCTGGCCACCAGCCATGTGGGTGTTTCCTGCACCAGGCAACTGCGACACAGCTTGATGTCCTGCAGCTTTGTCGGTTTTGACCCTTTCTGCCTGAAGTGGCCCAGACCCCGAGGCACTGCCCTCTTCAGACACAAGTCCCAAGTCCAGGTGGTCACCTGTGCTTCTGACCAACCGGCTGATCAATTGGAGGTTCTTGTGATCTCTCCTGAGATTTGGTAGACTTGCTGGAGCGGCTCACAGAACTCAGGAAAGCAGCTGAGTAATAATGTTACTGGTCAAGAAAAGCCAAGGCACAGTGGTGTAAGGAAAGGGTGTGGAGCCTGACATCCTCTCAGGCACCACCTTCCCCAGACCTCCCATGATCACCAGCCTGGAAGCCCTCTGACTCTGTACTCTGGGGCGTTATGGAGGTCTCATCATCCCAGCAGGAGTGGTGAGCTCACTGGCCATTTGGATGGGCTCAGTCTCCAGCCCTTCTCCTCCAACAAAGGCCTGAGGGTGGGGCTGAAAGTGCCAGCCTTCTGATCCTGTGGGCAGTTCCCCTGGCAACCAGTCCTATCCTTAGGGGCTTTCCAAAGTCACCTCATTAACCAGGGCCTTGGCATGAACAACAAAAGACACCCTCATGGCTCTTACTGTTTAGGAAATTCTGAAGGTTTTAGGAGCCCTGAGTTGGAAACTGTGACTGAGACCAAATATATATTTCTTATGATAAATCTCAATGTCATGGTCCCAGCCCCTACCCCCATGGTTAGTGTGGCCTGGGAAATGACTTTTACTTCCTCTTTTAAGTATATTTTACTAAAAAGCCAGAGATTTCAAATTTTGTTATTTCTTGATCAGTATGCTGTAGGGCCAAGACACGCTTTGGAAACTGGAATCCTTTCTTGAACATTTCAGTGTGATTTTGCACTGTGAACTTGACCCTTCTTGTCAGAGGTGCATGCTGTGTCTCAAGCAGCTTTGCTGTCACTTTACATCTGTGCCATTTGCTGTGCTCCTAATGCTATGTCTAGAGGTCTGAGGGCATGGGGTGCAGTGACCTGTAACCTCAGATCTGGGCTCAGCCTTGGAACCCTCTCTGGCCTGGACTGCTCACCTCAAGCGTCCACTGTGCCAGGTGTGGAGATGTTCACAGTGTGAGTCAGCTGTCAGAGCATGGTCCACAGGAACTATTGCTCTATAAAACTTTCTTCCCCCAAACTATGTTTTGTTATTTTAAATTTGCATTTAGATTTTTAAAAAGTAATTATACAAATTCAGGCCTGGAGAAGGGCATGACAACCCACTCTAGTATTCTTGCCTGGGAATCCCATGGACAGAGGAGCCTGGCGGGCTACAGTCCCTTGGGTTGCAAAGAGTTGAACTTGACTGTAGCGACTGAGCCTGCATGCGTACAAATTCAGGAACTATTTTAATGTGCATTTTAATTGTAATATTTTAGAAATGCATGCAAAGAATGGAAATCATTAATATGTGGGTTATAAAAGTAATGAAAGAAAAATATAGTTTTGAGAGAAGCCTGGTGAAGACATACTTTTGTTTGATATAAAAGTAGCTGTGACATGGCAGCCTCATCCATGAGGGACAGACGTGCCAACCCTGATGCAGAGGGGCCCCTGCGGAGATCATGTGCACATTATAACTGTGGCTCCCAGTCTGTTTGTTTTTTTGTGATTGTTATCTGTTACCTGTTTAGCTTTGGAAAAGTTTTAAAGTTCCCATCTGCTCTGGTCAAATCCAGAAGTTACTTCCATGATCCCCAGTCTGTTTTTTTGAGGTGCTGATAATGATTATAATATCAGATATGTTGTTAGCTTCCACTTGGTTGTACATGTGCCACGAGTCAGACACTGTATTGAGCACTGCATGTACGGCATCTGTTGAGTCTTCACAGCAGGTATTTTATATGTGAAAAAACTGAGCCTGAAGAAGACCGTGCAGCGCAGCTGGTTGATGGCAGAGCTGGAGTTTGTGACCAGACCGGTAGCCTTGGTGAGAATGTGCGATCTGAGAATGGAGGCCGTGAGCTCACAAGAGGGTATCACCACTTCTCTGAAGACAGTGCTGGCATGATAACTCAGTCTCAGCCACAAGTCTTGTTCTCCATCTCATACGTCAGTACCACAGGCATGGAGGTTATGTCGAGTGAGAGGGTGTCGGTATGCAGGTGTGTGGGTGTCTCACTGGGGACCTGTTGGCCTTGGCCCACCTGGTAGGGTGAGTGTGAGGACCCTGTGCTCCTGGACCCTGTCCCGCTGACACCTCTGTCCTCTGCAGTGGACGGTTCGCTTAGTGTGAGAGACAGCTCCTCCCTTATTAATCCTTTCCCCTGGACGGAGTGAAGTTTTGTGATGATCCTTATATAGCTTTCAAGACACCAATTTTCTATTTCTTTATGGCAGCTGGTAAAGTTGTGTCTGGTTGTGCAGCACGTTTCATCCTGTGGTGTGATTGGGACTCAGACCGCCCACCTGACTGCTGACACCTGTTGAGTCCCCAGCCCTCAGGTGACCTCGAGACCCCAGCTGATGAGGATCAGGTGTCTTGACTGGGAAGTGGTGCTGAGGTCTTATGGCTTTCTGAGATGGCCCGTAAACCATCTTGATTAAGTGGTGACATGAGTCATGTGACCAATGCCAGTGAGGCATTTTGTCTCAGAGACGACGGAGGCCCTGGCATCTGTAGGACCCAGACAGGACAGGATGTTGAGGGACTAGTCTGTGGCCCGTCCCAGCCATGCCAGGGAGCCTGCTCTTGGTAGTGCTGGACCCGCCCCCTCTGGAGTCCCAGTGTATTCGGCCTTCCTGCCTGCCCTTGACTGGGAGCCTGGAATGGGCCGGGGCAGAGCGTAACCCTAACTCTCCCCAGCGCTCAGACCCGCCCCTGCTCGCTGTGGGACCTCAGTGTGTGGTCCCCTGGTGCATTGGTAGGGGACATGCAGGGTGGCTCACAGAGTGAAGCACGTGTACTCCTGACGGACAGTCCATGATGTGAGTTATGATCATGACAGTGCTCAGATCAGTGCGTGATGATTGAAGGTGGATTTGAGTCCTTGACCTTTGGAGCCCAGACACTGATTCAGCAATAAAAGAAAATGACTGTTAATGGCAGTTTTAGGCCAGGACTGTTGGCCTCTTCTCTTTCTTGTGGCCCATAAATTTAATGTGGTCTGATGCACTACGAAGGATAATAAAGCACATGGTGCTGCGGATTTTAAGACTTTTCTCTGGGAGTTTTCCTTCAGTTTTTCCTCTGAAGAGTGTTTGGGAGAGAGCTCTGTGGACAGCACCCGGACCTGTTTCAGATGCACGTGCTACTGTGCATCACTGCTGGACAGCACCTGCTGACCATGGAGGCGACCTGAGCGTGCTTCTATGGCCGCTCCACTTCCACGTTTATCAGAAACATGCATGCAGTCTTGTTCAGTCACTGTGTCGCATCTGACTGTGACCCTGTGGACGAGACACGGCCTAGGTGCTGCCCTGGAGTTGACATGGAGGGCATCCATGGCCTGGAGTGCAGTGATGGGGCCAAAGCCTGACCAGATTTGCTGGGGAGAAACAGGCCTGAGCCCTGGGAGTGGAAACATGCGAGTGCGTCCCAGAGCATTGTATTTTAGATGCAGAGGTTACAGCATGTTTGTGATGCTGCTGCGAAGGATCCCTTGGAGGTGGTATTGATGATCAGTGTGTCCAGAATGATCACTGTGTCCAGTTCAGATCAGTGTGTCCAGTCAGTGTGTTGATCACTGTGTCCAGTACTGATCAGTGTGTCCAGTCAGTGTGTTGATCACTGTGTCCAGTACTGATCAGTGTGTCCAGTCAGTGTATTGATCACTGTGTCCACTGGTGATCAGTGTGATCCCTGTCCAGAGTTCAGCACCTGTCGTTAGGATAATCATTAGAATAATGAAGAGTGAGCACCGGAAGTACCAAAGGGCTCAAGTAGAGTGTCATTCTTCAACATTTCTTTTTTAAAACTCTGTTGAATTGTGGTTTCTAAGAACTTGAAGGATTTTTAGAATGTAAGGCAATAGGTAGCTTTCAGATTTTTCAGCCGGAGGATGCTGTCTTGCAGAGGAATCTTGAGGGAATCTACCTGCACACAGACTTAGCAATCCTGTGGGGACACTCACTGACCCCAAACCCCATATCCTCTGGGCCCTAGGCTATCAGAGGAGGATGCAGAGCCACTGCTTTAATCCCAATACCACGTTGACCAGGAAGCAGTTGAGAGGCTAAGAGTCTTGTTCTTGCCTGAGGAAAACACAGTGTTTAGTTTAAGAGCTGAAGGAGAAACTCATAGATGGACTGTCTGTTCCATCCTTGGCACCTGTGGCCATGCTCCTTGCCAGAGTAGTGAGGACTCTTGAATGAATGAATGAAAGAGTGGCTTGAGGGAAAGAGTCCTGAGGCTCAGTGGTCACAATACCTGAGGGTCACTGCTGCACTTTCACCCCTCTTTCCCCTGTTGGGGCCCAGGTTTGTGCCGTGAATGCCTGTGCAGCCATCTAGTGGGTCCTGCAGGTTGGGTGTGGTCCTCAGGGACGTGCGCACATGTCAGTGGGCAGTTCAGAACTCTTGTTGCTCCTCCGTGGAGCTGTTGTGAGTGGGGTGTGCAGGGTTAGTCTTGATGGATGTGTGTTAAATGCTCAGGGCTGTGCAGTTAGATCCTTTTTAGAGGCCCTAGATCCCTGGGTCAGGAAGATCCCCTGGAGAAGGAAAAGGCAACCCACTCCAGTATCCTTGCCTGGAAAATCTCATGGACAGAGGAGCCTGGTGGGCTGCAGTCCATGGGGTCACAAAGAGTTGGGCACAACTGAGTGACTAACACTTACTTATTAACACCTGTAGATACAGTACCAGCCTGGTCATCAGCACACTGTCCGGCTCTCAACATTACTCCCACACTGCGGGCCGTGGCTCTGCGGGATCTGCGCCCTCCTCTACCCCAGTGCTCTACAGCGGGTCCTCTGGCAGGAACTGCCAGCTGGTGTCTGTGCTTTTACTGCTGCTCTTCCTGGGAGTGCCCCCATGAGCTCCAAGCCACACAGTGTGACTGGGATGGTGAGGCTGGAACTGTGTCTGGACTTCTGTTTGTATGATGTTATAGGCACTTCATTATGGTGGGTTTAGAATTCTATGAACATTTGGTTTCAGAGATTTTTCTCACTTTAAAATAGGCTTTATATTTTCCTGATTATAAAATGGTACGTAAAAGTCAGAAGGAACTACAGATTACCAGTGATCCCAGCACCCAGAAGTGTCACTGTTTGTGTTTCGGCGAGCATCCTTTCAGACTGTTTCCCATGTATTTGATACCTTGCATGTACTGATGTGCTTTTTGTTTGCAGAGAATGTTAAGGCATTCTTACCTGCTTCCATGGGTGCTTCTATTATTGTTCTAAGAAGCTAATGAGAACACTTCTGCACATTCTGTACACAGGAAAACAAAGAAAAGCATTCATACATTCTTTCATTCAGTGCTTTTGAATGTAGAAGAGAAATAGTGCTATTTGCCAGTTCCAGTTCTGAAGGACTTTTAAAATACCTGATGGTGTTCTGATGACAGTTGGGTAATTTTTTCAGGCTGCGCTGAAGGGTACTTGGACTGGAAGTCTGAGGCAGAGTACCTTGGACTGTTCAGAACACATTTTTCACTGCTGCTACACTGACTCCTTCCTTGGTGGCAGTGAAGACTGATAAGGATTTTTTTCAAGCAAAGAGCTCCATAACTGTGACTCTTGCTGGGCATGTTGTGTAAAGAAAGCACCTGTGCTATTATTTTGTGGGTCAGAGGTAGGGGGTGAGTGAGGTCCGGCAGGCCTGAGTGCTCCTGGGCCCTGTCTGAGCTCAGTTCCCTGGGTTCTCTAGGTAGATGGGTTCCCAGACCATCACAGCATACAGACGGGGGAGGAGAAGTGGCAGCTGAGGAGGCTCAGGCTGGCATTGACAATTCCATGCTTTGTGTTGTGCTTTTTCAGAGTGCAAATTCACCTGCACCAGCGGGCAGTGCTTGTATCTGGGTTCCCTGGTCTGTAACCAGCAGAATGACTGTGGGGACAACAGTGACGAAGAAAACTGCCTCCTGGTGACGGAGCACCCGCCTCCGGGCATCTTCAGCTGTAAGTCCTTCCTGCCCACCTCGCGCCATTCAGCTGCGGTGTGTTTGCAAACGGTAGGCGGCCCTGACCCTGGGATGTGGGAAAGATGTTGTTTTCGGTTAAGAGAAGAGGTTTGTGTTGTCACAAAGGCAATGTTTTCTTTTAGGATAGAAAGAGGGTATGTCTGAGAGTCAGAAGTTCCTTCCACTTTAAGTGGCCTGTGTTTTGTTTGGGAGAGGCTTTCTGCTGCGTATCTGAGAAGCACTGACTGATCCCAAGAAATAATTATTGACTTAGTATTCTTCATACTGGTTTTAGAGAATTTTTGGAAGTAATTTTAAGCCACTATTTTAAAATAATTTTAAATAAAGAAGGATATGTAGAGTCTGTGTTCAAGCATGTAATTAAAACAAGAAAATAGAAAAAAAAAGTTTGTTGGGGATTTCAAAAGGTTGTAATTGTGTATTTTTTCTATTTGGTACTGGAGTGGGTTGTTTCTCTGGTAAAGCCCCAGGTTGAGGCTGTGAGCATTTCTTGAGCTGGAAGAAGGTGAAATCCAAGTACGAAGTTCATTGACTGATCTTGTGGCTTTTGTGAAGAGGAAGGAGAGAGAAGGTACCTGGAAGCATGGCTGGGCGGCTCTGAGAGTGGCTTGTTGCGTCCTATGTTTCATTGTGTCCTGTTTCTTGGGCCTAAGGAAGTGTGTCAAGGTCAAGGATGCTTCACAGCACCTACCCTCACCAGGGGTCTTTCTCCCTGCCTCAGGTCCCTTCCTCCCTGCCTCTCCCCCTTTCTCATCAGTATTTCCTGGTGCTTAAAGCCAATTTCCAAATATCTTTTCGTTTTAAAAATGTGAACTCTTTAGTTTTGTTTAGAAGCCAAGTGAAGCTTCTCCATTTGTAAATGGCTCAGCATTGCCCAAAGACATCCGAGAATCTGTCCTAAGAGAAGAATCTCTTTTTAAAATTGAAGTATAGTTGATTTACAATGTTGTCTTAATTTCTGCTGTACAATAGTGATTCAGTTATATATATATATATATATATATTTTTTTTTTTTTCCTCCTCTTCCCCATGTTGGTTTATCACAGGATATTGAATACAGATCTCTGTGCTCTACAGGAGGCCCTTGTTGTCTGTCTTACATATGCTATAGTAGTTTGTATCCTAACAGAGGAATCTTAAGATCCTGTTGGCAACCTGTTGGTCCCTACTGTTCAGGTGTAACTAGGCTTGTTCCCCTGTAGCCAGAATGGGAGGTTGTTGACAACATGCTGTCTTATAAGAAGATGGGAGAGTCTGGAGACAGAACAACAAAGGGCAGGATGAGGGCTCTGGCTTCACGTGAACCTGGGTTCAAGCTCTTTCTTGCTTAAGGAAGGCAGCCGAACTCCTTAAGGCTTAGTGTCTCCATGAAATGGGAATGATTCCTGCCGTGTACAGCTGCTCTGGGGGTTCACGTGAAGAGTGCGGTCTGCATCATCATCCTGCTGCTTGCTGTGTGCCTGCTGCCGTCTGTCTGCACAGCTGGGCCTCCTTCACATGAAGCATGGGCTCAGGTGTCCAAAGGCGAGTTCATCCTCAGAGGTGCTGGGTGTTTCCCGCCTCCTCTGTCCCCTGGGGAAAGCCTGCTGGGGGCTGCCCGCTGAAGGGGGCTCACTGGGCCTGGCCTCTCTGCCAGCTCACAGGCAGCTGGCCTGCTTGTCACATTTGGGTTTGCCATGGCTGGTCTGTTCTTTGTGGTACTGAGGGTGATCTGGTATCAGATCAGTGCACTTTCCTCCCCTTGGTCTGTAGCCAAGAGTAGAGAGTGTCTGCTTCCACCCTCAGCTGCACAGCGAGGCTTGAGGGAGTCTGCAGGCCCCACCAGCCTGCGTCTGCAGCAGGTCGGCAGTGTCACTAAGGGGATTGCTTGTGGGGCTGCCACTTCCTCTCCGCCTTCAGAACTTGGAATGTCACAGGACTTCTTGTCTCTAAGTCAGTTTAGTCCAGGAGAACAAACCATGCTTTCTCCTTACTCCTGCATAAGAGTCAACTTACTCAGTCTGCTCTGTGTCTGTATGGAGGAAACTCCCCGTGTTCTACCCTTTGATTGCACTTAGGGTCAAGCACAGTGGAATCAGTTTTTTGCCTGCGTTGTTGGCTGTGGGCATGCGCCCTGACTCAGGTGTCTTGATTATCTCTCTCATTTTGTATTTGCTAAAATTTAGCATGAATTAAGGTTAGAAAGAAAATGTCACTGTCATTTGTGAGGCAGCAGTGCTAATGATAGTAGAAGCCCTTACAATGACAGCTCTAAGAAACTTTTCCTTCTGAAAACAGTTTTGGAACCTAGACTCTGTGTCTCACCTGCTCCTCTGCCTCATTGACCAGTGGACTGAGGCACGTCCTTGGGTCTGAGCCCCATGCTCTGCACATGTGGGTGTGGGGCTGTTGTGAGTATCTTGCAGGGAGAGTGGTTGGTGTATCTTTTCAAGGAAGAGGGCTATACTGTGAGCCTCAGTGTCAGCTTTTCTATGTCTTCCTCTATCAAAACATTGTATTCCTGAGCACTGAAAATACAAATCAAACAAATAAAATTATTATTTATAAAAATAAAATTTTACAATACAAATTATTATATTTACAGGTATATGTATTAAGTGCCTTCTTTGGTCATTGTACCCAGCGTTCTAGGGAATGAAGGACAACAGATTTCATTATCAAGGTGCCGACAGGCAGATTGGGGAACTGAAACACACCCGTGCAAAGATGACCCAGCATGGACACAGGGTACTGAGCTGTCTCAGGGACTGTGGTCCCGGAGTCTACAGAGAACCATTTTGCCAGGACGTGGTCATGGTGGCTTCGCGGAGGAGGCGAGTGGGGTGTCAGGGTCAAGGATGGTGGGGTGACTGGAGGGGGAAGGCAAGCTGGTCATGCCACTCCTTTTGTCCTTGTTGCTGAAGAGATGGCCCGTGGGTCCCCAGCTGCGCGGCCTGTCTGTTGCCCTCGATGCTGGCCCTGTGCGCTGGGCTCTGGCTCCATGAACCTGCCCTTTGAAGCCCCTGTACTCCACAGCTTGTGGAGCTTGGTGCTCTACAGCTCTGGCTTCTGAGAAACAGGATTTGAGGAGTGTGGAAAGAGCTGTGTGCTTTGATGGTGTTGGCAAGGGCAGGACTTTCTCGGTCCCCCACAGACCTCAGAGTGGGGGACTGAAGGTCCCTGCAACAGCTTTGCCTCCAGTGAGTGATAGGGTCCAGATCAAGGGCGGTGGCACTTTTGCCCATACTGGGGTCTCGATTGGTGGCCTCGGAAATCTCAAAGTGAAATGAGCCAAAGTTGGTCAGGTTCCTGGATTCAGCCAGGAAGTTAATTTCGGACTTTTCAGAAGGAAACTGTCTTTTTTTTTTGCCTAGGGTCATTTAGGGTAATAACAAACAAATTAGATAAATTCAGCACAATAAATTCTGAGCTAGATGTCTTTCTTTCCACCTTTCTCAGTTTTTTTCCAAAGGGACTAGCTCCCTCCCTGTCACCAGGCTGTGCCCCCCTGTGCCCCTGTCTGGGAGACAAGTCCTGTGGGGCTCAGGAAGGGCTGACTCCTGCGGGCCCCAGAGGAAACATGACTAAATGAGGCAGCCACGCTGCCTGTCACATCAGTGACCAGGTCAGTCTCCCAGCACAGGTTCCACCTTCTACCAGAGTGTCCCTGGCACCGCCTTCATACTGTTGCTGGCTTCTGGGGACAACCCTGCAGTTTGTTCCAACTGTAGAGTCCAGGGTGAGGCCCTGAGTTGGCAGGCTTCAGTCTCCCCTCACTGGTTGTGGCTTTTGGCAAGTTGCTCACCCTCCTTATGCCTTGATTTTCTCCTTGTGAAATGAAGACAGTGCTAGTTTTGGCATCTCGCTCAGAGGATTGCTCTGAGGATTTACTAAAATAGTTCAGGTAAAGCAGTTAGAATAATGCCTGGCAGTTGCACCCACCACACATATTCTTTACCTGACAGTACTTCAGTGTGTATTTCCTAAGAAAAAGACATTCTGATCCATAACCATAGTATAGTTACAAGGGACCAGAAAACGTAATGTAGATATAGTCCTACTCTCTGACAGGTGGCCCCCTTAAACTCTCGCTGGTGGCCCGTCTTGTCTTTCCAAGTAGTTGTTCGTGTTTTCAGCAGAGGGCCTAGGATAAGTAGTGGAACAGGGCTGCGGAGGGCATGGTGCTGGGAGAGCCCTCCTTCCACTCTCTCCTTTTCTTAAATGCTGATGGCCAGGGGTGGAGCCTTCCCTCACTGCCCCTCACTTACCAGAGGGGACACAGCCCTGTTTCTCTGGCAATTAGTCTTGCGAGTTTATCTGAAGACCTGTATCCAGGCTTCCTTAGGCTGGGGATGAGGTGGGCAGAGAACTGCCATTTGCTGAGTGCTGGCTGTTTATATGCATCTTGTCATTTATCTCAAAACCTGCAAGTCTAGAAAGGTTGCCTAGGAAACATTTCTCAGATAGGTTAAATAATTTTTTCAGGATTGGATCAAGGAACTGAACTCAGGCTCTGGGTTTTTTGGTTTTAGCTTCTAGGTATTTGGTTTTTTCATGATTTTTTTTAAGAAGATAAGAATTTACACTTCAGTTTTTAAAGGTTTGTAGGGTGAAGATCAAACAATGCATTATTATGAAAGACCATATAAGTGAGTGCCCCACAATCAATTGTTAGTGTGTGTGTGTATGTGTGTGTGTTAGTTGCTCAATTGTGTCCGACTCTTTGCAAACCGATGGACAGTAAGGCAAGAATACTGGAGTGGATTGCCATTCCCTTCTCCAGGGGATCTTCTCCACCCACGGAATAAACCCTATCTCCCACACTGCAGGTGGATTCTTAACTGTCTGAGTCACCAGGGAAGACAGTTGTTTATATGGCAGTTTTTGATTGATACATAAACAGTGGTATTCTTGGATTCATCCTGGATTTTCAAATAGATTCTGAAACGTGAACCCAGGAGCCCTCAGATATCAAGGGTCATTGGTTTTGTTGAGAGGGAGTGCTGAATCTGTCCTTCAGTTCTGCCCGGCTGTGTCCTGTTTACGTGTCCTGCAGGAAGTCCATTCCCCTTTCCGCTCTCCTTTCCTGCCAGGAGGTGAGAATGTGAACACCCACCTGGTGGGATCCAGTGAGCAGAGCGTGTGCATTTCTGCCACTGTTCACCCCTCTTGGCTGTGTGCACAGGGCCCCTTAGTCGGACGTGGGCTGTTAGCTTTCGTCTGGATGCCCCTTCAGACGCCCTGTGGTCAGACTGGTGCGGCCTCCATAGGGAGGGTGGGAGGTCTCCCAGAGTGCTGTGTTGCCCCAGGCAGGGAGGCTGGGGTGGTCCTGCCTCAGTCAAGGCCAGTAGGAGAAGCCTCTGGCCTTGAGCCATGCTGTCCTCGCAGCACTGTGTGTTCTTTTCACAGGGCTGCCCACCCCAGTGTCAAGTTAAAAAAAGGAAAAAGAATCCATGGCAAAACCCTTACCTGGATTGTGTAAAATGACCCAAGATGGCATTTAAAGAAGATTGGGTCGGGAAGGGCAAGCTTACCCCCCTCCCCAGCCAAGAGGGCCCCTTCACCTGCCCCTTTGGTTTGTGCCTCTGTTTCTCCAGATGGATTTCTGATCAATTAAATTCTTGTAAAGTCTTGAAAGGCAACTCAGCGTTTACAAATAAACAAAGGCAGAGAGCAAAGGAAGGGGTTTCAGTAAACCCAGGCACCCTTTCTTCCTGCTGTGACACTAAATTTACTGCATGAAAACAACCTCTTAAGATTCACGTTTTGATTCTGTTACTGCTTTCCTGTGTGCGGGCTGTCCCACTTCAGATGAGATTTATCCACTTCTTTAAATATTTAGTAGTCTAGCGTGGATGTTAATGACAGTCTGGCAGTGCTATTTTGAGAACTGCAACAATGATAGTAATTTTCAGTGTCAGATTCCTGCTTTGCAAGGGGAGAGCGGGCGGGGGAGGGGCGGAGGCGGAGACGCGGCTGCAGTCCTAATGGAGTTGCCGGCCGTCCGCGGGCCTGCCAGACAGATGGGTCATGAATACTGTCTAGACGCCCTGCCTGCGGAGCCCGGTCTCTGAGGACACGCACCGAGACGCCGGCTCGAGTAACGAGTAACGGGAAAGTCAGGGCAGGCTCTGTGTAATCAGACAGAAATCAATGCGCGCCGGCTTCCTGCGGGAGGGGGATGCGGGCGTGCGGTGGGGGAGAAAAGATGCGCTCTTTTTCAGGTCAGTTTTGTGCAAACTCGGCTAGTATGGGTGTTACGGGTGCGAGCTGGGAGAGGTGCAGAGGATGGCGCTGTGGGCTTGGGCCGTCCTCCACCGCCGGATGCGGGCTGACCGCCCCAGACAGCCCGGGCCCTGGACAGCAGGCCTCAGGTGCGGGACCGGTGGGTCGTGTATTGCTGAGTCCCATGCTGCTCCGGTTGACACTGTCTGCCCTGACTGTTGGTTTCTAGAGTTTAGTCTCTTAATTATGGAAGGTTTTAGAGACTCACCTGGCTGGCTTTCTTTTCTGCTGAATCTCTGAGCACTTTGCAGAGCTAGATCTTGTCATGGCAGCGCTAGCTAGTGGTGCTAGAGGCAGGGGGGTTGAGCCCTCAGGAGCCCACTTGGCCTCGCAGGGACACGGGCACCTTCCGAGGGTCACTTCACTCAGGGCCATGTGTGGGGCTTACAGGATGGAAGTAGTGCCGTTTCTAGCCAGAAAACACGTGATCTGAGTGTGGTTGAATGGGGCAGGGCATCCACAGCAGGAGCCCACTTTGCTCCACTGGGAGAGAGAGGCCTGGGTGCTGGACTTTAAGTCTATAGCCATGCATCAATATTTGCCTCAAAAAAATTACCCAGAAGGGTCTGCCATAAACCTTGGAAGGGGCCCTCTTTGAGGAATTGCAGAAATAGAGGTGAAATTCAGTCATCACAGTATGTGTCCTGTCCTGCAGAGGTGCAGTGACCCCATGGGCCTGACCCTAGAGTCAGCCACTTGGACTCTTTCATTAAGTTACGTCTCAGTGCAGACACCCGGCAAGGCTTTTAATTTGGAAAAAATCTTCCAGCAACCTAAATTTAGCAATAATTGTTTTTTTGCTCCTTCATCCATTCTTCTTGTGTCCTGAGAATGAACAACAGAGGGGAAACTAGATGGTTTTTGCATCTTCCTGCCTGGAAAGGAAAAGATCAGAGATGAAAACATCTTGTAGCACAGGATCTCTGGAGAAGGAAGAATCAGAGCTCCAGGCAGTGAGCGGGCCGACCTCCCAGAGTTGCTCTCAGAAGATCTTCCCAGGCATCCTCAAGGCACTGCTGTCTTTCAGAAAGTCTTGTCTTTCCCTGAACTTCTTGCCTGCGTCCTGTCAGCTCCATGGAGAGTGTGAATCTCCCCACTTTGGGCAAGCTGAAGGGAGTGATGCCAGCTGACCACAGCCTGGGCGTCTGGAGGGTGAACCCCAACACACTGGTTCTGTCCACATCAGCAGATGTGGTGTACCTGAGTCAGCTCCCCTGGGCTTTCCTGGGGGAATGGGCTGGGACGGGGGTGTGGCCCCTTCCCTGGGGAGAAGCCCTGCCTCAGGTAGACAGCACCTGTCCTGAAGGGGTGCCAGGGCATGTTGCTTCCTTTCTTCACCTCTCCATTTTCACTGTAGTTTCTGTACTTCTTTACTCATGTATTCTAAAAATGGGAGAAAAAGGAACTTGACCTCAACCTCTGACCCTTTTCTCCTTAGATCCTGAAGAGGAGGGGAGGGCACACGTTGTGGGAAGGCGATGCCAGCCTGGGTGCTGGACTTTAAGGTACTGTTCCTGGGAAGGCGCCCACACTGGCAGGGTCTCCTACCGTCTGGGCTGGAAGCAAGCAGCTCTCCATGTGGCCGGGAGGTGGGTGTGGCTGAGCGAGGCAGAGACATTAATGTCCCTTCTTGAATTTGACATAGTTTCCACAGGACAACCAAGAAAATGCAGCCCCTTCCTGTTACATGTGCTTGGGAGATAGAAATGCCAAGTCTGCTCCTTGGGGAGGCGACTGGCCTGGATCTAAGTTCTTAAAAGCCAGTCTGACCTTAGAAGACGTCCTGGGGGACCTTCAACCCCATGAGGCTGCAGAAGCCATGGTGGCTGCCTCCTTAGGCCCTTGTGATTTGGTGTTTGCTCTCATGTCAGGACCTTTAAGCTGGAGTGACAGGGACAGTGGACAGTGCAGGTATCTCGCAGAAAAACCAGGTGCCAGAAATGATTCATGTTCAGACTGTTGAAAAGAACAGGACAGGGAGCTGGAGCGTGCTCTAGAGAAAATGTGTTTGGGTGGTTACCTGTAGGAAATGGTGTCCTGAGTAATAGCAGCACATCCTTTGGGGCTATCTTGTGGAGAGTGTTTCTGTGAGTGTTGGGTTTGTGAGGAGTATAGGGGGCAGCGTATACAGGGAAGGTGGTGTGGGTGCGGGGGTGCAGTATGGTCTCCATCTAATGCTAACCCACTGGCCTTGAGAAGATCCTCAAGGTTTTGGCAGTTTCTCCAGTGCTGGGTGTGGGACAGCACTGGTGGGTGGTGCCCGGGCAGACCCTGTTGTTGGGGTTGGAGTGTCTTGGAGAACTGTCTTTCCCAAGCAGCCTGACAGGTAGGGGAATTAGGAATTGGTCACGAAAAGCCAGCTTACCTGGAGATAAAGGCTGATTTTAAGGAGTAGTACTGGAGAGGTAAATTGGGGTCAGATTCTAGAAAATCAGGATATAAGGTGTTTTCAAACAGTTTTTATTCTCTTTTCTAAAGGAACTCATTGAAGATTTTTGAAAAAGATTTATTTATTAATTTGATTTTTGGCTGCACCAGGTCTTCTTTGCGGCAGGGTCTTTCTCTAGTTGTGATGCGCGGGCTTCTCACTGCAGTGGCTTCTCTTGTTATGGAGCACAGGCTCAGTAGCTGTGGCTCCCAGGCTCTTGAGTGCAGGTTCAGTAATTGAGGCACATGGTTTTAGTTGCCCAAAGACGTGTGGAATCTTCCCAGACCAGGGATCAAACTGGTGTCCCCTGCACTGGCAGGCAGACTCTTAACCACTGGACCACTAGGAAGCCCTATTGAAGATTTTTAAAGAGGCAAGTGAGGCTGTGAGACGAGGCAGTTAATGTGGGCAAGTGCTAAGGAGCACCAGCTCTGAGCCCATTTTACAGGCAGGGGAACATTATGGAGGGGGAGCCCCTGGAAGGACTAGCCTTGCCCATGGAGCAGGTGGGCTTTAGGTGAACTCGAGCTGCCTAAGGAGACATAGCAGTTGGGGGGAGGGATTGGCTTTTCAACAGATTTTGAAAAGAGTCTTATTGCTATGATGATTATCACAATAAAATTTTGAAAGGAGTGTGTGAAAGCACATCAGAAAATGGGTGGATGGATAGTGAGAGCTGCCCCAGCTCGGGGAGCCCCCTGCCTGCCTGCCCCTGGCAGTCTACGAGGCTTCCACATGCTGCAGCTACCAAGGCAGCTTGAAGTGGGCTTCACGGCCCCTTCCTGTTCTTGCTGAGAGGATGGCATGGAGGAAACCCCAGCAGTTTACAGATTTACAGACACCACGGCAGGCTGATGCGGGGGTCTGTGTGTGACCCGGGGTGTGTGAAGGGATGCAGGAGGCCAGTGCTGCTGCCCTCATGGTTCAGGGAGACTGGGGGGTGGGGAGCAGGATGAGAGACTCTTTTTCTCCCAAACCTGGTAACATGGTTTCAGTGAAACCCTGACTTTCCCATCTCCAGCCTTACCCAGGTATGATGGACTAAGTGTAAATATTAATGAGCACAACAACAATAAAACTGGCAGCAGCGCGAATGAATGTGGTCTCCTGCAGTAGAAATATTTACCCGATATGTCCTGCCAATGAGAGAGATTTTGGCATTAAACCTAGACATTACCTCACTCTCCTGGGCAGACAGCCGACTTCAGTGCTAAGCAAGTCTGCAGAGTGAAGAGCTGCGTGTACCTGCCTGATTGGCTGCACAGCCCAGACCCTGGTGGGAAGTGATTTCTTTGAGTGTATCTGTCTGTCTGTCTGTCTGGGTCTTGCCCTTAGTTCCTTTCTTTGTTTCTCTAGCCCTCCGTAGGCTTGTCATTGTCTATTTTCAAATTGCTGGGTTTTGTGTTTGTTTTTGTTAATCTTGAAGGGCACATTGTGAAAAGGTCTGCCAGCCAGGTGGGCAGGTATTAATACACACGGAAACCTGAAAGGTCAGAATTATCAGGAGGAAAAGTGAGGAACCTGTGTGTGTGTGTGTGCGTGTGTGTGTGCAAATGTCCCCACACACAGGCTCACATGCCCTTCTTACTTATTAAGAGCCAGGAACTGGTGAATGAAACAGGTTTCTTGTTTTGTTGTGGTTTGTTTTAATTCATGATTAGTACAAGGGGATGTTCCATAGTAAAGGATGTTTTAGTTCAAGATTAATGGCAACTAAAATAATATTTTGAAACATTTGAAATTATACTGAAAATGTGGTTTTTGACGCTTCTAACCTAAGAAAACATACTTGAAACCATCTATTCCACTGGCCTCAGATCTCTTTGAAATTAGTATTACATATAGTATAGAAGTTCTGGGTCAGCACAGGAGACAGATCTGGGCTGGAAAGTAAAGTCTTTGAGTTGAGAGTACTGGGAAGGCTTTGAGTTGTCACTAAAGTACCAAATATTCTTCCATAAGTTTCCATATAGGTTGTGGAGAACCACGCTGTCTGTCTACTGTTGAGACCAAGTCACCCTTTATTTTCCTTAGATCTTGACTCTCAGTTTCACGTCGTTTAGGTTTTGTGCTGTTACTACTGAGTGACTTTGTTTTATCAGTTGGTTTAAAGTAAGAAGTGCTTCCGTTTTCCTGTCTAATCTGTTCTTGAGCACTGGCTGTACCAGGCTAGTCTTTGCTCCCAGGATCAGCTTATTTGGTAGCCTTGTTGTGATGCAGAACAAATGGGCCTCTGGTGCCACCACCAGGCAGCCCCTCTCGGTGGAACATTATCCACAAAAGGTAGAAAGTCTCAACACCAGAGCAGTTTCATACTGTGTAGATGATACTGTGCTTAACAGCGTGTCTGCACTTGATGGCCCTGAGGACTGAATTCCACCTAAGAAATCACTATGGGTGTGTCCTGTGGTGCTGGGGGCCAGGCACCAGCTGGAAGTCCCTGCTGGTCCTTGTCTACATCATTCAGGGGAGGCTTACCCACAGTGGAAAGGGGTGGTGATGTGACGTTAGCCCAAAGCCATAGCCAGCTTCTTTATCGGGGGCAAAGATAGCTTTACTTCTTTGAATGAGCCCAAGTTAATAAAAACCCAGCATTGAATCCTAGGGTGCTTTTGGTTTTAGTTTTGGAGTTTCAGTAATTTCAGGGTCCCCAGGAAAACATATTCCCATAAACTTCACTGGTCATAGAGAAACATTACCAATGCCACTGAATGTTAACGTTCAGGGCTGAAGAAGTGTGACAGAGGCAGGTGGATGGGAGTGGAATAAGGACATTTGTTCAAGGAGTGCAGTGGTCAAGCAGCCAGATGACCTTGTTAAACTGGGCCTATCTCACCCCAGATTTTGATGCCTATCACTTGGAGAGTGGTTTTATGTTCATGGAGAAGACTTGGCTGCTGGCAGGCTTGGCAGAAGCAGGGCAGAGGCGTGTTCATTGGTGTAATAACTTTAATAGCAGTAGTGCTTGTGAACATCCTGGCTTCCTAGTCACTCAGCGAAGCCCTCTTTGCTCCTGAGTTCTTACCAGGTGGGGCATGCTTGGCCCCAGGCCAGGGCCAGTGGATCCCATCCAGTGTGGGGACACCAGAAGGAGCCCTTGATCAGGAGCTCTGAGACCCCCTCATCAAGTCTGCTGGCTGGAAAGCAAAACGAAACAGTGAAATAGAAGTGAGCTTCACTTTGCCAAATTAGTGTACGTCATGTTTTTCTTGGTTTTGTTTAATAACAGCTATTAATTCATCCATCATATTTTCTGAGCACCTGCTATGTGTTGGGGCTTCAGGGATAAGCTGGTGAACAGGTCCTCTCTGACACTCTGTGTTTTAGTTACGGGCTCAAGTTTGGTGTCGGCCTGAAGAGCCTCTGACTGAATTGTGTACATTAATCTGCAGAGAGGGATATTTTTCTTATCAGAGTTGATATTTCAGACTGATAATCCATCAGTCCACTTGGATATATTTTTGGTCTCCAACTATTGTCAAACATTTGATTGCTTAACTTTCCATGATTTCTTTGAAAGAGTAAGAAGGGAGGATAAAACGACATTGAAACTAGTAGATTTAGGGATTGTAGAACATCTCAAGGAGAAAGGCTTAATGGGAAAGAAAGTAGAAAGAATTAAGGATTTACATTTAGCTTATGATCTTAATTTTTCACGTTTTTTGGGGGGTGGGCGGCGCAGGGCACACACTGACTGAAACCGCCCACCCTGGCCAGGCACCATAGTAATTATTTGCATGAGTTACTTTCTGACAGGAGGTCCTGGTAAGGAATTTGGAACTAATAAGCCACCACCAACCAGAAGAGTTTGGAAAATGTCAAAAGGAGAGACCATGTGTCTGACCACCTCTCAGAATCCTTCTCGCGCATCCATCTTGGCTGAGCAGTGTGTGCGCCACCAGGAAGGACCCTGAGTCAGAACAATTGACCAAAGACAACCTGGAAACTAATCCCATCACCACAAAATCCAAGAGTGCAAGCCACGTGGCAGAGCAGTCCTCCTGGATTTCCTTACCCTACTGCTCTCCGCCTGGTTGCCCCTTCCCAATAAAATCTCTTGCTTTGTCAGCACATGTCTCCTTGGACAGTTCATTTCCAATGTTAGACAAGAGCCCACTTTCAGGCCCTGGAAGGGGTTCCCCTTCCTGCAACAAAACCAGAGCATTTCCCCTTTATGCCTAGCAAGGTTTTACGAATCTGGGTTTAGTTCGAATATTGATTTTATTTATGAGTGGTACCCCTGTTGCCCTGGACTGTTGATGATTTGTTATTGTGCTATAATCCTTACCATGGAGTAGCATTCAATATGTCTGAATTTATGTGATAAAGGCTTGAAGGTGTCTGTGTCTATAGCTGGAAGGAGGGAGAAAGAAGTGAGCTTTTTTTTGAATTGAGTTTAATGACTCACCTCAGTAGGTGAGTGATGTTCCACATTGGGAATTAAAAGGATTTCTCCATTTTTCTCTTTAACATCGTGTATCTTTCCCTGAACTGAGGGAGGCCCGAGGAAATGTGCTCATCTCTCTTGACTCTTAAGAGGCAAAGTACAATGATGCTGTGAAAACTATGAAACAGTTATTTAAAATGCAAGATTATTTAAAATTCATTTGATTTGAATGGTGCATGGGGTTGCTGCATTCTTGTTTGTGTTTAGTTCCTTGGAAGAGCTTCAGGTGCACCTCCTGACTCTCTGCCGGCCTTCCTTGCTTCCTGTGGGTTGTCAGAACTAGTCATTTCCTTCTGGTTTCTGCCACTGAAACGCTTTGTGGTTTTACACTTTGCTGCCTTCTTCACATTTTACGGATGTTTATTTCAAGGCAGTTCTTACCTGCACTTTTCTATAACTCTCTTTCTTCCTAATGTAGCGTCCGCATGAATATATCAGTGCTTTTTAAAATCAAAGGATGATTGCCTCACTGCAGGTCTGGGGATGTTTGGTAATTGGGCTTCTTGATGATGCTCCACATGTGTCAAACTTATTTTCAGAAAGTTGGTTAAATTTGTAATGCAGCCCATAGTTAAATCATGCTGTAAACAGAAATTTTATCTTTTTTTTATGAAGAAGAATGTTATTTACTTTTTTAATCTAAATAAATGAGAAGTTGGTTATTTCCCCTTGTAGTTTGGAGGAAGATACCTTGAAATAGGGAGGACTTGAAGAAAGAGGCCTAGAAGTTTTTATAATCTTTCTTGAAGAAGAACAGAAATGCTCTAGCTGCACCTCCAATGGTGGAGGCTGGAGTCAGATCCCTTCCCACAGGTCTGTCGAGCCACACTGCTTACACTTTCCATGGAGAGGTCGGGCATCTGGGTCCTCATCCTTTTTAGTTACATGTCAGTTGGCTCCTTTAAAGGGAGGAAAGGTAGGCAGAGAGACAAACATAGAAGTCTCTCTGATGAGGGTTGAGAAGCCACCCTGTCCACTGAACACTCTGGAGACTTCCCCAGAAGATTACTGCCTTTGCCCTTGACCACGGAGACTGTCACTGAGCAAATGAGTTTTAACCCTAACCCTGGCCCAGGAACAAGGAAATAAAATGAAATGACCAGCTGCCAGTGGAGGTTATGTTAAACAGGGTTAGTTTTTGGTTTGTTTAGATTTTTTTAGTTTTTGCACCAGGTCTTTTTGATTTATCTGTATTTACATTTTTTTTTTTGGTAAAAGATGTAAGTTCAAGAAAAACTGGTAAGAGACCTGGGCCAAGAAGCTGAGGATTCTGTAATTCTTTGTTTAGTTTGTGACCCCCCACAGACTGCCAGGCTCCTCTGTTCATGAAATTTTTCAGGCAAGAAATACTGGAGTGGGTTGCCATTTCCTTCTCCGGGGTTCGTCCCAATCTAGGGATCAAACCCTTGTCTCTTGTATCTCCTGCATTGGCAGGCGGATTCTTTGCCACTTGCAGCACCTAGGAAGCAAAGTGAATCCGTATATAAAATTGAGTCGATGTTAAGTAAACTCAGGCTTCCTTGGTAGCTCAGTTGGTAAAGATTCTGCCTACTAATGCAGGAGACATAGGTTCAGTCCTTGGGTTGGTAAAATCCCCTGTAAAATCCCCTGGAGAATGAAATGGCAGTCCACTCCACAATTCTTGCCTGGAGATTTCCATGGACAGAGGAGCCTGTCATGCTACAGACCAAGGAGTCCTCCAGGCCAGAATACTAGAGTGGGTAGTCTTTACCTTCTCGAGGGGATCTTCCCAACCCAGGGATCGAACCCAGGTCTCCCGCATTGCAGGCGGATTCCTTACCAGCTAATCTACACGGGAAGCCTGAAGCAACTAAACAACAAATTGGCATCTGGCCAACGCTCTATGCCACCGGTAGGGGGCGTGTGTGCGCTGTGGGTGCAGGACTGGCCCGGTCTGGTGCTGTCGAGGGCTGGCCCACCCCACTGCTCACCTGACCTGCAGAGGTGCAGAGGGGGTGCAGGGTTGCGTGCTGGTGGGTCCCAGGATTAGAAACCCCAGGAAAGGAGCACTGAAGGAGCTGGGACTCCATTTCTCTTGATGCGGGCATCCTCTTCTCTTGAATTTATGCCACTTCAAACGGTTTCATTTGAAATTCTGGTTGGTGAGTGTAGCTGTGCACTCTTGTGACTGTTTTTGTTATCTTGAAATGTGCTGGTGCTGGTAAGATTGCAAGATGATGACAGCACACACAGACGTCTCTCAGCTACTGTGTCTCCCTTGATTAATCTCCTTTCTGTACTGACTTAGCTTCAGTTAATCATCCTCTGAGGTAAAAAGGAAGGAAGCGTGTAGGATTTTGTTATTTACTTGACTGGCATCCATTTAAAACAGTGTGCTTTATATCTTAAAGTTGGAATTGCAGATTCTGGTCTTCTTTGAAAACTAGAACTATTTGAAAAATTAACTTCCTGCACAAGCTGCTTGAGTGCAAGAGCAGGGTCTTAGGCTTGTTGGAAAATCCATCACTGTCCAGCAGTGGGTCCGTGAGCGCCGCCTTTGCTGCAGCGAACCCCCGCGCGCCGGGCACCCCCCCCCCCCCCTACTGCCAACAAGCTAGAGCAACTTCCTGCGTTTCCCCAGAGCAGGCAGCCACCTAGTCAAATTTGACTGTCATTGTAATGGGCTCCTGAGGCCGTCACCTTTGGGAGATGCCTGGTTGGGACAGCACAGCGGTGCCTCAGAAAAGCTGAGTTGAGAGGGGAAACGTTTGCCTTGAGGTGTAGAGGGAGGCACCATGCATGCATTTAAAGACTAAATTCCCTGCTGGCAGTTTTTAATGATCTGCTCATTTTATTAAACATTTATAATAAGAAGTTGGAGTTTTGGGCACTGAAGGGCAAGAGGTTTTGTGAGTAAGATTCAGAAAGATCAATATTTCTGTTAAATTTATTTTACTCACAGAGGCATTTGGGTTGAATAGCAAATATTGATACCTAATTTTGTTTTTATGTGTCTGAGCAGAGGAAACTGAATCGTTGATGGGTCCATGGTGTGTGGGATCTTAGTTCCCCATCCAGGCATCGCACTAATGTCCCCTGCATTGCAAGGCAGATTCTTAATCAGTGGACCATCGTGAAAGTCTCTTTTTTGTTAACTTTATCATCAAGTTAGGACTTACCCCATTTTTAAAATATTCTTAGGAAAGGATTGAAAAATGATAAAAGGTTAGTATTTTGTTATTACGTATTTTTAGTAAATGTGCTGTTCTGCTGCTGCTAAGTCACTTCAGTCGTGTCCGACTCTGTGCGACCCCATAGACGGCAGCCCACCAGGCTCCGCCGTCCCTGGGATTCTCCAGGCAAGAACACTGGAGTGGGTTGCCATTTCCTTCTCCAATGCATGAAAGTGAAGTCGCTTAGTCGTGTCTGACTCTTGGTGACCCCATAGACTGCAGCCCACCAGGCTCCTCCATCCATGGGATTTTCCAGTTGAGTCTAAATATTTGTAGACCTGAAACAGTGGTAAAATTGTTAATGAATGGGAAATAGATGTAAAGATTCATAGTTGGTGATTTGTTCAGTATCACTTAGCAGCATCAGTATTTTTGTCCACAAATTAAGGTTTCCTGTGTTGTGCACATTGAAAATATTTGTCCACTGAAGTGTGTATGACCTTGTGTACTCGCAAAGGCACTAGGAAGTTTTGGTCGTTGCTGGGTTTGCAGTACCTAATTTGGGTGTCTAGTGACAGAAGTGTCTGAAGATGTGAGAAACAGTGAAGGTCCGCTCAGTTGCGTCCAGCTCTGCAACGCTATGGGCTACATCCAGGCCAGAATACTGGGGTGGGTAGCCTGTCCCTTCTCTAGGAGATCTTTCCGACCTAGGACTCAAACTGGGGTCTCCTGCATTGCAGGTGGCTTCTTCACCAACTGAGCTATCAGGGAAGCCTTGAAGATGTGAGACGAGAATCTAAAGTCCAAAACATGCAAATAATTACTTTCCAAGAAAGAACTCTTTTTAAGATCTAAATCAGTAGTTTATTTCTGTGTTGCAGACATACTTGAAGAGTATCATTCTTTAAAGTCTTTGAAGATGTGAGACAAGACATGCTTCTCTGGCAGCAGGGAGCCCTGCAGAGAGCACTCCTGATATGTGACAGACATGATGGTGGGCCTTTGTGGTCTTCCTCCCCCAGACCCAGACCTGCAGTCTCATCACATGGGGAAAAAATCAGACAAATCCCAGTAAAGGGGAATTCAACAAAATGCTTGAACATCCCTCCTCAAGACTGCCAAGGTCATGAAAAACAAGGAAGTCTGAGAAACTCTCACAGCAGGGAACCTAAGGAGATGCGTGACTGCATGTAATGTGGTGTCCTGGGTGGGGTACTAGAACAGAAAGAGGACATTATGTAAGAAAGCAAATACAAATACACTGTGGACTGCAGGGGATTTTTCTTTGAGTTACAGTCCATAAGAGGAAGGTTGACATCAGTCGAGTCTTGCTGCCTTTCTGAGCTCATCATAGCATCCAGAGCAGCTGTTATGGGATCCGCTGTGACCTGCCGCCGCCGCCTCATCTCCTCCTCCTCCTCACCTCCTCTTCTCCTTCTCCTCCATATCATCTTCATCTCCTCCTTATCATCCCCTCTTCCTCATCTCCTCTACTCCTCTTCTGTGTTTTTAAATTGTTCTGCTAGATTACTTGTGATGAAATGTCTTGGTCTTTTCTTACCTGTGAGATGAAATATTAGATAAATAGCTGATTTTGGGGTTGCTCTTTTCGTTTGAAGTGGGCTGGAAGATAGCAGTCTTTAAGTATCTAAATTTTATTGTATGTCTCAGGTGAACAGCAGTTGTTACCTTAGGACATAAAGAAATGTAAATAAGTCATATTTGAGTTGAAAAATTACTTGGTCTGTCCTAATAAGCAAGCCAGGCATGCCTCAGAGAAACTAACTGTATTCATACAAAGACACAGAATTACAAGTTGAGAGAGAAGCTTATAGGGTATATATATAGTTGAATTATCTTACTTTATAGATGGAGTGAATCAAGATTTAGATGATGACTTGGAGCTCGTTTGACAGTTGTGTTGTTTACTAAGAAGGTGGGTAAGTAGTTTTTTGTGTGTGGACTAGTCTCTTCCATTTTAGTAGCTTCAACAGTGTCTTCCTCGTGACTTCGTAATTTTAGAGAGAATGTAAGTCTGTGTTGAGCACTAGATTTATTACTCATCTGGCGTGAGGCTGATGATGGTCATTTTGGAAAGCATTCTGCCCTACCTGGCCAGTCGCTGAGAGTGACAACTTGCATAAATTACCACAAATTGGGTAAAAACACCTGTTTTCTTTAGCATTAATGGATGTTGTTTTTTATCATTCATCATGTCCAGAAGCTTGATTTAAGTATGAGTTATTTATTATCACTTTGAATTTCTGAGACTACTGGCTATCATTTCTGGGCAGTCAGGGAACATTTTTAGTGAGCAGCATTTTCCTTCTTATGGTGAGTCCTCATTCTTTTCACATGTTCCAAGAGGCCACAGGGCCTCGCTGGAGTGAGTGTGTCTGAACTGGCAGAAATGAAATAGGTATAAACTCTGCTTTCAAGAACTCTGCTGTCCAGATAAGCATGTGGTTACTTGTACTGTATATCTCTTGAATCGTGTGAAATACAGAGGACGGGGTAACGAGGATGCTCTGGGAGAGGTGGACATGGTGCTTGGCTTTGCCTGAACAGATGAGCTTTTCATAAGAGGAATTATAGGCCCAGATCAGATGGCCATGTAGGGATGTGTAGCTGAGAGCAAGGATAGCTCCATGGAGCCGGTGGCCTGGAGGCTGGGTCTTCAGTGTCAGGAGGTTTCCAGAGGTGTGAGATGCCTTTGGGGAGAAAGGAATTTCAGCTGTTAAAGACATGCCAGTGGGAAAAGTTGAAATATATTTGGAAAATTCCATGTTGGGGGATTGACTGTTGCTGAATCCTAGTCTTTGTAATAGATGAAGGGTGATACTGTTGATGTGATTTATGACTGTTTATGGGGCCCTCACCCTGGCTGAGGTCGTGTGTGTCAGTCAACTCTCTTCACTATAAAGTTATTCTCTTCCCATTATTCAGAGAGAGCCACCCTTTAAGGGGTGACTGATGCTGTATAAAATATAGGTATTATTAACATACTGTGATAAAAACCAATCCATGAAAATCATGGATATTCCAGACCAGTTATCAGGCCTAAGAAAATGGCAAACAAATGTTAGACTTTACCTGCGTTTTGAAAAAGATCGTCATCTAAAGTTGACCTTCTCCAAAACTGGTACCTAAAGGTGGTTTCTTTAGATGAGGTTTTAATAGGGAGACAAGAAGTAGTTAAGAAGTGAGTTAAGAGGTAACACTTGTCTGGTGTGAAGTCCTCACTCTGTAAATGTCAGGCAACACTTCCATCATCATCTTCCTTGTCCTTGAATCACTGAAGATCCTGCACACCAGACACCAGTGCATCCAGATTCTTAACAACCAGGCTCATTATTTCCACATTGAATTTGAATTTCTAAAAAAGTTTTAAGACAAAAAATTTAATCATTCTTCAAGGTATAACAAATTTCATTATTGAAATACAATGAATGGTTTTTGCAAACTTTGATTGTCTCTTTAAGAGGTGTTGGCGTGGGCTGCTCTGGGAGATCGCCTCTTGATTGCACTGTTGTCAGTTCCTAAGCAACCACTGCCAAATTTGTCTGCACGTCACACAACTTGTTTGTTATCCAAGCTGTTTGGAATTCTTACCCTTGTACCAAAATAGACCAGGGAGGATGGAGTAGGGCTGTACCATGGCAGTGGGCTACATTCAAGCATCCCTTCCAGAGGCGTCTCTCTGGCAGGAGAAAACAAGAAGCAGTGCGTCCTCACGAGGGGGAAGACTCCTGGAAGACCAGCCCAGGATGGGGCCTATCTGGCCCTGCTTCTCCGTCCTCCCTGGCTCCTCTGGCCAGCAGGGCAGGCTGCTGAAGCAGGTCAGAGGTGCTGCTGCTGGTGAATGTGATCGCCTCCATGGTCGCCAAGGCTACTGAGGGTTATTACTGTGGATGAAAGGAACACTTGAGTCTTGACGGTGATCCCTAGTCATTAGTGACTCTAAAGGTCTCTTGAAAGAAAGAGAATCCCTACTTTGATTTTTCCTCAATAGATAATTGTTGACTAGTAACAAACTGTTTCTCCAGCCCAATTAGAACAACATCTACTTCGTAACAGGACTCTGAAGCATTGCCACTTGCTTCTGGGACTCACCCCCTGACCTGTGAAGGAATGAAGGAACAGCAGGGACCTGGGAATGGCACTTGCCTTGAAACAGCATTCATGGAGAATGTCTGGATGCTCCAGCTGAGTAATTTTTATGAACTGTTAATTACATGTGCAGCCCAGTCCATTAAAACTGCAGCGAGCATGTTAGCCTGTTTAGAATTTCTAAATATACGTCTGTGCATATCATGTTTGTGTGTAAATATACACATATGTATAAACACATCTATGTATATATGTGCATACATGTATATATGTACAAAGTCTGGATTTCTTCAGAGTCTGGATTATTTCTTCAAAGTCTGGATACCAAGGTCACACTACTTGAGAGTGGGGAAACTTGAGTTCTCATAGAAGCTACACAAATCACTTCTTCAGTGACCCTGGCCAAATCATGCCTTTTCCTGGCTTCAAATTCCTTGTCTCAGGAGCTGGTTAGTTAGGCCTCTTTGAGCTCCAAGATACCACGTGGTTTTTGGGATTACTGCTGCATCTGGACAGAGCTCTAGGGCCCTCTAACCAGGGCAGGGCATCGGCTTCTGTCTATGAAACGCCCAGTCTGCCATTCAGAATAGACTGGGTTGGGTGTTAGAACCAAGGATCCCCTTGATTGATCTCTCCATCTGCTTGGCACTTTCTAGATTTTAGATTAAGTGTTAGCAGAAAGAGTGAAAGTGTTGTGTTAGTTGCTCAGTCATGTCCGACTCTTTGTGACCCCAGGGACTGTAGGCCTCCAGGCTCCTTCGTCCATGGGATTCTTCAGACAAGAGTACTGGAGTGGGTTGCCATTTCCTTTTCCAGGTGATCTTCCCGACCCAGGGGTTGAACCCTGGTCTCCCACATTGCAGACAGACCCTTCACCATCTGAGCTACCAGGGAAGCAGAAAGAGTAGAACTCAGTTCCTGCTTTGCTTTTATTTTTCTTTCCAAAATTATGTTGTTCAAATAGAGGAGTCAGGGAATGATTTTCAAGGATTTGAAGCCCTCAGTGGGTGAGGTGATGGCAAGAGTGCCCCTTTGCTTCGTAGGCAAGGCAACTGCAGGAAGAACTCAGATCACTGGCTTTCCCTCTGTGGCTTCTGCGCAGGTGTTTTGAGTGATAGGTAACTCGGCACCATCTCAGACCCAAAGGAACTGGGCTATTGCTTCCTGGGCCAGGACTCTGCTTCACTAGCCCCAACAGGCTGGCAGGAAGAAGTGGGGCTCACTCCTCTTCCAGGGACCCCTGAGAAGGCGCATTTCATATGACCCAGCAGTCTGAGTAGGTCACTGAAGTGACAGGATTTTCAAAACAGAAAAATTTTCTCCTCATCCATGAGTTTTGAATTTAATCTTTTTTCCACAAGACGAGAAATCAGACAGTTTATCTTAGTTTGTCTGAAAGGGTCTTCATGCGATCAAGCCTCCTTTTTATTCTTGACCTTTTATCTTGAGAATAATCTTTAAAGACTCCAATCTCAGCGTCAGCGTTCAGGGTGCAGCAGCTCCTGTTGATGTGGCTGATGAGACGCAGGACCTGGAATGCAGAGCTGGAGTCGAAATTACCAGCCAGAGTCCGCAGGTGAGCCGTGAACTGGCTCTTTTGTCAGATCCTTCAAGTATGCGTGGAATGAAGGAAAACCATGATTCTAGTCCTGTGTTTCCACATGACCACTATGACTTCAGGAGAGTGTCTGTGATTCTGTTTTTGCACTTGTAAACTGGCCTTGATTGTGTCCTGTGTCAGAGATGTGTAAAACCTCCCAGTTTGCAGATCTGACATCTCAGGGAACAACCCAAGTTGGTATGAGAGGCCCTATCCTGTAGCTGTTCTGTAGGTTCTGTGTTTGAAAGATTTGGGGGCTTTTAACTGGACATGAACTGGTACAGTCATTTGGGTGACAGCATGCAGATAAATGAGTCTTGTTGGTCCTTTTGAAATGGGCCTCACTTAGTGTAGCTGTTGCAGTTTATCCTTTCCTTCGGGCACCACCCACTTATGTTTCCTCAGGTCATAGAATTTGGAATTTTGAAAATTTCTCAGTGAGAAATAGATGCACACTTTACAGCTCCTCATGTTAGCAGGCATGGAAACCTTATTGCAGAGCTCAGTGGTCAGCTGTGGGTGAAGCCAGTGAGACTCAACAGCACTTGGTATTGTCTGCCACTTATTATGCATGCATGGCTTTGTTGGACCTTTGACACTCTTAGGGCATCAAGGGGTGATGAGGAAGAAGGTGGTGTGACTGATGCAAGTCAGACCTTCATCAGTGCGTTTCTATTATGTTCCTATGACGATGGAGCTTTGGGGGAAGAAGATGACTTATGTTGTTTAATTGGGAGAAATGAAATACTTGAATAGTCAGTTACTTTTTCAGTGGGTGTCTTTCTGACTTTTTAAACCCTGACCCTAGAGTGAGAAATAGATCTCTTATCCCAACCCAGTACAAACACAGACCCTTACGTGCAGAGCCCAAGCACACCTTCACTATTGCACTGACTACCTTGTGGATTGTGAGTCGGCTTAAAATCACTGTTTAGTTTCCTTTCTCTCTGAAGGCCAGAAGGGTAACCCCATGGTTAGGGAAGGGAATGAGCTGTCTTCCACAGCTACGTGGAGATGTGCCGTGGGCTGAAGCATGAGTAATGTTTGGTAGAGTGCATAAGACATATTGTCACTTGTATGTTTGATGGGCTTGGCACTGGGTAGTCAGCCTGGCTTTTAACCTTTTTAAGGAAAATTCTTACACAATAAAGAGTGTAGGTATGATTTTTCCATGGTGGGGTGATTAGTGGTGTGATCCCTTCAGTTTTTAATGTTGTATTTCACTCTTGAAATTCCGAGAGGAGAAACAACGCCATGAAAAAGAAAATTTGTCATCTACAAGTAGTTTAACAGGAAGTCATGGTTCCCAGTTGGAGTATAGAAGGAAACCAGAACTTGGTGAGGTGATCCAAGTTTGAGGTGTTTCTTAGGAGTTTATTATCTGAGTTGCACAGGTAGAACTTGGCTTTATGAATCAGCATTTACATGTAGAGGTGTTTTTAAACTTATGAAGTGCTGTTTGCAGAATGCTTTCATTTCATAGTTCTTTTTATTGTATCGCCATTATTGAGATATTTCACATATGCAATACAATTCCCCTATTTAAAGTATACAATTCAGTAGCTTTTAGTATATTCACAGAATTGCAAAACCATCAACATGATCTAAATTTAGAACATTCTGTCAGTTTGAACAGAAACTTGAAGCCCATTACTAGCCATCTACCTTTTCTCCGAAGCTCCCAGCTTTAGCCCACCACTTATCTCCTATTAGTCTCTGAATCTGCCTGCTTGGGATATTTCACATCACTGTCTTTTGTGACAGCCGTCTTTCACATAGCATGATATCTTCAAGGTTCTCTCATTTGGTAGCATGTATTAGTGCTTCATTTTGATCTAGTTTCAAAGCCAGCTGTTCACCACAAGTATGATAATTAGCTGTGAGCTTTGGTAGATGCCTTTCTGTTCCCGGTTTGTTGAGTGTTTTTATGATAAAAAGGTGTTGGGTTTTTGCCAAATACTTTCTCTGTTTTTTTCCCTAAGTTTTAAGGCAGCTTTTTTTCATTTGTTTACTTATAGTAGTATATCACTTTAAATGATTTTTGGATGTTAAGCCAACCTTGCAGTCCTGGAATAAATCCTAATTGGTCATGATACATTATTGTTGTTCAGTTGCTAAGTCATGTCTGACTCTTTGTGACCCCATGGACTGCAGCTTGCCAGTCTTTCCTGTCCTTCATCATCTCCTGGAGTTTGCTTGGACTCATGTCCATTGAGATATCAGTAGCCTCAGATATGCAGATGATACCACCCATCTGGCAGAAAGCAAAGAAGAACTAAAGAGCCTCTTGATGAAGGTAAAAGAGGAGAGTGAAATAGCTGGCTTAAAACTCAACATTCAAAAAACTGAAATCATGGCATCCGGTCCCATTCATGGCAAATAGATGGGGAAACAATGGGAACAGTGACAGACTTTATTTTCTTGGGCTCCAAAATCACTGCAGATGGTGACTGCAGCCATGAAATTAAAAGATGCTTGCTCCTTGGAAGAAAAGCTCTGACCAACTTAGACAGCATATTAAAAAGCAGAGACATTACTGACAAAGGTCCATCTAGTCAAAGCTATGGTTTTTCCAGTAGTCATGTATGGATGTGAGAGTTGGACTATAAAGAAAGCTGAGTGCTGAAGAATTGATGCTTTTGTGGTGTTGGAGAAGACTCTTGAGAGTCCCTGGGACAGCAAGGAGATCCAACCAGTCAGTCCTAAGGGAAATCAATCCTGAATATTCATTGGAAGGACTGATGCTGAAACGGAAGCTTCAGTACTTTGGCCACCTAATACAAAGAGCCAGTTCATTAGAAAAGACCTTAATGCTGGGAAAGATTGAAGTCAGGAGGAGAAGAGGATGACAGAGGATAAGATGGTTTGATGGTATCACCAACTCAATGGACATGAGTTTGAACAAGCTCTAGGAGATGGTGAAGGACAGGGAGGTCTGGTGTGCTGCAGTCCATGGGGTCTCAAAGAGTCAGACATGACTGAAGGACTGAAAAAACAACATGTCCATTGAGTTAGTGATGCCATCCAGCCATCTCATTCACTGTCTCCCCCTTCTCCTCCTGCCCCCAATCTTTCCCAGCCTCAGAGTCTTTTGTGATGAGTCAGCTGTTCGCATCAGTTGGCCAAAGTTATTGGAGCTTCAGCAACAGTCCTCCCAGTGAATATTCAGGGTTGATTTCCTTACAGTTGACTGGTTTGATTTCCGTGCTTTCTATGTGAATCTCAAGAGTCTTTCCCAGCACCACAATTTGTCCATGCTGTCCATGGGATTCTCAAGAGTCTTTTCCAGCACCACAATTTGAAAGCATCAGTTCTTTGGTGCTCAGCCTTCTTTATGGTCCAACTCTTAGTTCATACATGAGTACTGGAAAAACCATAGCTTTGACTATATGGGCCTTTGTCAGCAAAGTCATGTTTCTCCTTTTTAATATGCTGTCTAGGTTTGTCATAGCTTTTCTTCCAAGGAGTAAGTATATTTTAATTTCATGGCTGCAGTCACCATCTACAGTGATTTTGGAGCCCACGAAAATAAAATTTGTCACTGCTTCCACTTTCCCCCTTCTATTTGCCATGAAGTGATGGGACCAGCTGCCTTGATCTTAGTTTTTTAAATGCTGGGTTTTAGCCAGCTTTTTCATTCTCCTCTTTCACCCTCATCAAGAGACTCTTTAGTTCCTTGTCAGTTTCTGTCATTAGAGTGGTGTCATCCGCATACCTGAGGTTGTTGATTTTTCTCCCGACAGTCTTGATTCCAGCTTATGATTGATCTAACCTGGTATTTTGCATGATGTACTCTGCATATAAGTTAAATAAGGGTGACAATACACAGCTTTGATGTACTCCTTTCCCAATTTTGGGGCTTCCCTCGTAGCTCAGTTGGTAAAAAAATCCGCCTGTGATGCAGGAGATCCCAGTTCGATTCCTGGGTTGGGAAGATCTTCTGGAGAAGGGATAGGCTACCCACTCCAGTATCTTGGGCTTCCATGTGGCTCAGCTGATAAAGGATCCGCCTGCAGTGCGGAAGACCTGGGTTCAATCTCTGGGTTGGGAGGATCCCCTGGAGAAGGGAAAGTCTACTCACTCCAGTATTCTGGCCTGGAGAACTCCAGGCCATGGGATTACAGTCCATGGGGTCGCAAAGAGTTGGACATGACTGAGCGACTTTCAGTTTCCCAATTTCTAACCAGTCAGTGGTTCCATGTCCGACTCTAAATGCTGCTTCTTGACCCACATGCAGGTTTCTTAGGAGAAGGTAAGGTAGTCTGGTACTCTCATCTCTTTAAGAATTTTCCACAGTGTATTGTGATCCACACAGTCATAAGCTTTAGTGTAGTAAATGAAGGTGAAGTAGATATTTTTCTGGAATTCCCTTGCTTTCTCTGTGATCCAGTGGATGCTGGCAATTTGATCTCTGGTTCTTCTGCTTTTTCTAAATCCAGCTTGTACATTTGGAAATTCTTGGTTCACATACTGCCAAAGCCTACCTTGAAGGATTTTGAGCATAACTTGCTAGCAAGTGAGATGAGTACAGTTTTACGTAAGTTTGAACATTCTTTGGCATTGCTCTTCTTTGGGATTGAAAACTGACCTTTTCCAGTCCTGAACCCACTGCTGAGTTTTCCAAATTTGCTGATATATTGAGTGCAGCATCATGTTTTAGGATTTGAAATAGCTCAGCTGGAATTCCATCACTTCCACTAGCTTTGTTCATAGTAATGCTTCCTAAGGCCCACTTGATTTCATACTCCAGGATATCAAGCTCTAGGTACGTGGTCACACTATCATGGTTATCCAAGTCATTAAGACCTTTTTTTTGTATGGTTCTCCTGTGTATTCTTGTCACCTCTTTTTAATCTCTTATGCTTCTGTTAGGTCCTTATCGGTTCTGTCCTTTATTGTGCCCATTCTTTCATGAAATGTTCCCTTGATACTTCCAATTTTAAGAGAGCTCCACTCTTGAAAGTCGTGGTTCCACCTTGGAACCTTGGCCCTGGTTCCACCTTGTTTCTTCTGTATGGCGCGCAGGTCACAGGTTTTCTGAACTCCAGTTTGCTTGTTTAATCCAGATGAGGACTCTGGATTAGTCCAAAGTTTCAGAAGCCACCTAGGGGTTTTGTTAAAATGCAGGCTCTGGTTGAGCCAGTGTGGGATGGCACCCAATTTCCTGTGTTTCTAACCATCACTCTGGACCACACTTTGTAAGTTTCCAGGGGTTATTTTATTTCATGCTCCCACTGACTATACAGTGGAGGACTCAGCTTTATTTTACACATGAGAAAACAGCTTTTGCAGTTGATGAAGTCAGATGGCAGAACTAGAACCAGACTGGGGTCTAACTGGCCCTGAATTTATCCACGTGAAGTATAAACTTCATACTGCTTTCCATTTTCTCCTGGGTTTGCAAGAGTAATTGTGGTTCTCAAAGCTGTAAAAGCCACTTAGTAGGGAGAAGCTTAACTGTTGTGAAAATAAATATTGAGACAAACACAGAATAATAATAATTCTTTTTTTCAATAGAGGGAAAAAGTACTGTCTTGGTATCAATAGTGTGCAGGTAAACTCCATAGTGCATTAACACAGGACCTTCATTCCTGTTGTGCAGCTGTTTTAGGGTTTTTTAACTTAGACTGATTTATTTAAGAAATGTTTAATCTGCTGTCAGCTTGGTAGCTGAGTCAAACCATGTAACATTTTTACAAAATGATGGGGCATGAGGCACTGTGGTTGGAACACATGTAGGGCATTGAACATTTCTAGATAAATAGCTTTCTGTGTTAGAGTTTTTTAAACACTAAAAATACATTAGTGAATTATTCTTTGCTATAGGCTGATGTTTACAAATATCAAATAAACTACTACTATGTTTTGAGTCTGTGGGAATGTAAAGTTTGTGTTCTTTTAAAATCCTCATTCATGACTTTAAGTGTAGCAAACTTACTAAAATGTACTATTTTGTTTTTTAAAGGCCAAATTCCAGGGTGTAAGTTTTATGTGGAAAATTTCATCTCAGGGCAGAATTTTATAGCATAGTCATAAACCTCAAAGAATGGGAATCTGTAATGGACAGAGCCATCACCTCTGACCAGAGTCGCCCTAACAGGCACACAAGACACATAAATGTCTCCAAGGGCCTCTGGCTCATGTAGAGACACAGAGTCTTTACAGATTTTGAGAGTTAGTGCCTCAGTGAAATGCACATAGGTCCCCTGGGACTCACTGACCTGCTTTGATTAGTTTCAGGGCTGTTTGTCTGCAGACAGAACCCAGGACGAGTCCCACCCAACTGAGAATGCTTGTAGGTCAGTCATGCTCAAGGTCTGTGCATTTTCTCCAGGACTGTGTGTGTCACACAGGTCAGTGAACGGAGGGCCTTCACAGAGGGAACCTTGGGGCCGGAGGTGGGGGCTCAGCCCTGGTGGCTGCCACAGCCCCCGTGAAAGGACGAGCAGACAAGAACTACTCATCTGTCATGGTTAGCCACACATCCTGTGGGTGCAGGTGAAGCCGTTGGGGGGCATGTAGGGGGTGGGCACAGGGAGTAGAGATGCGCATGCTGTTAAGTGAGATGGCACTGGGAAGTTATTTTGTTACTTGTGTTAACATGTGGTGACTTTATTATTTTTTTTTCTTTTTTTTTTCTTTCATTTTTACTTTATTTTATTTTACAATACTGTATTGGTTTTGTCATACATTGACATGAATCCACCACGGGTGTACATGCATTCCCAAACATGAACCCCCCTCCCACCTCCCTCCCCATAACATCTCTCTGGGTCATCACCGTGCACCAGCCCCAAGCATGCTGTATCCTGCGTCGGACATAGACTGGCAATTCGATTCTTACATGATAGTATACATGTTACAATGCCATTCTCCCAAATCATCCCACCCTCTCCCTCTCCCTCTGAGTTCAAAAGTCCGTTATACACATCTGTGTCTTTTTTGCTGTCTTGCATACAGGGTCGTCATTGCCATCTTTCTAAATTCCATATATATGTGTTAGTATACTGTATTGGTGTTTTTCTTTCTGACATACTTCACTCTGTATAATCGGCTCTAGTTTCATCCATCTCATCAGAACTGATTCAAATGTATTCTTTTTAACGGCTGAGTAATACTCCATTGTGTGTATGTTCCACAGCTTTCTTATCCATTCATCTGCTGATGGACGTCTAGGTTGTTTCCATGTCCTGGCTATTATAAACAGTGCTGCGATGAACATTGGGGTACATGTGTCTCTTTCAATTCTGGTTTCCTCGGTGTGTATGCCCAGCAGTGGGATTGCTGGGTCATAAGGTAGTTCTATTTGCAATTTTTAAAGGAATCTCCACACTGCTCTCCTAAGTGGCTGTACTAGTTTGCATTCCCACCAACAGTGTAGGAGGGTTCCCTTTTCTCCACACCCTCTCCAGCATTTATTGCTTGCAGGTTTTTGGATCGCAGACATTCTGACTGGTGTGAAGTGGTACCTCATTGTGGTTTTGATTTGCATTTCTCTAATAATGAGTGATGTTGAGCATCTTCTCATGTGTTTGTTAGCCATCTGTATGTCTTCTTTGGAGAAATGTCTATTTAGTTCTTTGCCCCATTTTTTGATTGGGTCATTTATTTTTCTGGAATTGAGCTGCAGGAGTTGCTTGTATATTTTTGAGATTAGTTGTTTGTCAGTTGCTTCATTTGCTATTATTTTCTCCCATTCAGAAGGCTGTCTTTTCACCTTGCTTATAGTTTCCTTTGTTGTGCAGAAGCTTTTAATTTTAATTAGATCCCATTTGTTTATTTTTGCTTTTATTTCCAGTATTCTGGGAGGTGGATCATAGAGAATCCTGCTGTGATTTATGTCGGAGAGTGTTTTGCCTATATTCTCCTCTAGGAGTTTTATAGTTTCTGGTCTTACATTTAGATCTTTAATCCATTTTGAGTTTATTTTTGTGTATGGTGTTAGAAAGTGTTCTAGTTTCATTCTTTTACAAGTGGTTGACCAGTTTTCCCAGCACCACTTGTTAAAGAGATTGTCTTTACTCCATTGTATATTCTTGCCTCCTTTGTCAAAGATAAGGTGTCCATATGTGTGTGGATTTATCTCTGGGCTTTCTATTTTGTTCCATTGATCTATATTTCTGTCTTTGTGCCAGTACCATACAGTCTTGATGACTGTGGCTTTGTAGTAGAGCCTGAAGTCAGGCAAGTTGATTCCTCCAGTTCCATTCTTCTTTCTGAAGATTGCTTTGGCTATTCGAGGTTTTTTGTATTTCCATACAAATCTTGAAATGATTTGTTCTAGTTCTGTGAAAAATATGGCTGGTAGCTTGATAGTGATTGCGTTGAATTTGTAAATTGCTTTGGGTAGTATACTCATTTTCACTATATTGATTCTTCCGATCCGTGAACATGGTATATTTCTCCATCTATTAGTGTCTTCTTTGATTTCTTTCATCAGTGTTTTATAGTTTTCTATATATAGGTCTTTAGTTTCTTTAGGTAGATATATTTCTAAGTATTTTATTCTTTTTGTTGCAATGGTGAATGGAATTGTTTCCTTAATTTCTTTTTCTACTTCCTCATTATTAGTGTATAGGAATGCAAGGGATTTCTGCGTGTTGATTTTATATCCTGCAACTTTACTATATTCATTGATTAGCTCTAGTAATTTTCTGGTGGAGTCTTTAGGGTTTTCTTTGTAGAGGATCATGTCATCTGCAAACAGTGAAAGTTTTACTTCTTCTTTTCCAATTTGGATTCCTTTTATTTCTTTTTCTGCTCTGATTGCTGTGGCCAAAACTTCCAGAACTATGTTGAATAGTAGCGGTGAAAGTGGGCACCCTTGTCTTGTTCCTGACTTTAGGGGAAATGCTTTCAGTTTTTCACCATTGAGGATAATGTTTGCTGTGGGTTTGTCATATATAGCTTTTATTATGTTGAGGTATGTTCCTTCTATTCCTGCTTTCTGGAGAGTTTTTATCATAAATGGATGTTGAATTTTGTCAAAGGCCTTCTCTGCGTCTATTGAGATAATCACATGGTTTTTATTTTTCAATTTGTTAATGTGGTGAATTACATTGATTGATTTGCGGATATTGAAGAATCCTTGCATCCCTGGGATAAAGCCCACTTGGTCATGGTGTATGATCTTTTTAATGTGTTTTTGGATTCTGATTGCTAGAATTTTGTTGAGGATTTTTGCATCTATATTCATCAGTGATATTGGCCCGTAGTTTTCTTTTTTTGTAGTATCTTTGTCAGGTTTTGGTATTAGGGTGATGGTGGCCTCATAGAATGAGTTTGGAAGTTTACCTTCCTCTGCACTTTTCTGGAAGAGTTTGAGGAGGATAGGTGTTAGCTCTTCTCAAAATTTTTGGTAGAATTCAGCTGTGAAGCCGTCTGGACCTGGACTTTTGTTTGCTGGAAGATTTCTAATTACAGTTTCAATTTCTGTGCTTGTGATGGGTCTGTTAAGATTTTCTATTTCTTCCTGGTTCAGTTTTGGAAAGTTGTACTTTTCTAAGAATTTGTCCATTTCTTCCACGTTGTCCATTTTATTGGCATATAACTGCTGATAGTAGTCTCTTATGATCCTTTGTATTTCTGTGTTGTCTGTTGTGATCTCTCCATTTTCATTTCTAATTTTATTGATTTGATTTTTCTCTCTTTGCTTCTTGATGAGTCTGGCTAATGGTTTGTCAATTTTATTTATCCTTTCAAAGAACCAGCTTTTGGCTTTGTTGATTTTTGCTATGGTCTCTTTTGTTTCTTTTGCATTTATTTCTGCCCTAATTTTTAAGATTTCTTTCCTTCTACTAACTCTGGGGTTCTCCAATTCTTCCTTTTCTAGTTGCTTTAGGTGTAGAGTTAGGTTATTTATTTGACTTTTTTCTTGTTTCTTGAGGTATGCCTGTATTGCTATGAACTTTCCTCTTAGCACTGCTTTTATAGTGTCCCACAGGTTTTGGGTTGTTGTGTTTTCATTTTCATTAGTTTCTATGCATATTTTGATTTCTTTTTTGATTTCTTCTGTGATTTGTTGGTTATTCAGAAGTGTGTTGTTCAACCTCCATATGTTGGAATTTTTAATAGTTTTTCTCCTGTAATTGAGATCTAATCTTAATGCATTATGGTCAGAAAAGATGCTTGGAATGATTTCGATTTTTTTGAATTTATCAAGTTTAGATTTATGGCCCAGAATGTGATCTATCCTGGAGAATGTTCCATGAGCACTTGAAAAAAAGGTGAAACTCATTGTTTTGGGGTGAAATGTCCTATAGATATCAATTAGGTCTAACTGGTCTAATGTATCATTTAAAGTTTGTGTTTCTTTGTTGATTTTCTGTTTAGTTGATCTGTCCATAGGTGTGAGTGGGGTATTAAAGTCTCCCACTATTATTGTGTTATTGTTGATTTCCCCTTTCATACTTGTTAGCGTTTGTCTTACATATTGCGATGCTCCTATATTGGGTGCATATATATTTATAATTGTTATATCTTCTTCTTAGATTGATCCTTTGATCATTATGTAGTGGCCTTCTTTGTCTCTTTTCACAGCCTTTGTTTTAAAGTCTATTTTATCGGATATGAGTATTGCCACTCCTGCTTTCTTTTGGTCTCTATTTGCGTGGTATATCTTTTTCCAGCCCTTCACTTTCAGTCTGTATGTGTCCCTTGTTTTGAGGTGGGTCTCTTGTAAGCAGCATATAGAGGGGTCTTGTTTTTGTATCCATTCGGCCAGTCTTTGTCTTTTGGTTGGGGCATTCAACCCATTTACGTTTAAGGTAATTATTGATAAGTATGATCCTGTTACCATTTACTTTATTGTTTTGGGTTCGGGTTTATACACCCTTTTTGTGTTTCCTGTCTAGAGAATATCCTTTAGAATTTGTTGGAGAGCTGGTTTGGTGGTGCTGAATTCTCTCAGCTTTTGCTTGTCTGTAAAGCTTTTGATTTCACCTTCGTATTTGAATGAGATCCTTTCTGGGTACAGTAATCTGGGCTGTAGGTTATTTTCTTTCATCACTTTGAGTATGTCTTGCCATTCCCTCCTGGCCTGAAGAGTTTCTATTGAAAGATCAGCTGTTATCCTTATGGGAATCCCCTTGTGTGTTATTTGTTGTTTTTCCCTTGCTGCTTTTAATATTTGTTCTTTGTGTTTGATCTTTGTTAATTTGATTAATATGTGTCTTGGGGTGTTTCGCCTTGGGTTTATCCTATTTGGAACTCTCTGTGTTTCTTGGACTTGGGTGATTATTTCCTTCCCCATTTTAGGGAAGTTTTCAACTATTATCTCCTCAAGGATTTTCTCATGGTCTTTCTTTTTGTCTTCTTCTTCTGGCACTCCTATAATTCGAATGTTGGCATGTTTCATGTTGTCCTGGAGGTCTCTGAGATTGTCCTCATTTCTTTTAATTCGTTTTTCTTGTTTCCTCTCTGATTCACTTATTTCTACCATTCTATCTTCTATTTCACTAATCCTATCTTCTGCCTCCGTTATTCAGCTATTTGTTGCCTCCAGAGTGTTTCTGATCTCATTTATTGCGTTATTCATTATATATTGACTCTTTTTTATTTCTTCTAGGTCCTTGTTAAACCTTTCTTGCATCTTCTCAATCCTTGTCTCTAGGCTATTTATCTGTGATTCCATTTTGATTTCAAGATTTTGGATCATTTTCACTATCAATATTAGGAATTCCTTCTCAGGTAGATTCCCTACTTCTTCCTCTTTGGTTTGGTGGGCAACTCTCCTGTTCCTTTACCTGCTGGGTATTCCTCTGTCTCTTCATCTTGATTATATTGCTGCGTTTGGGGTGGCCTTTTTATATTCTGGTAATTTATGGAGTTCTCTTTATTATGGAGCTTCCTCACTGTGGGTGGGGTTGTATCAGTGGCTTGTCAAGGTTTCCTGGTTAGGGAGGCTTGTGTTGGAGTTCTGGTGGGTGGAGCTGGGTTTCTTCTCTCTGGAGTGCAGTGGAGTGACCAGTAATGGATTATGAGACATCAAAGGTTTTGGAGTAACTTTGAGCTGCCTGTATATTGAAGCTCAGGGGTGTGTTCCTGTGTTTCTGGAGAATTTGCATGGTATGTCTTGTTCTGGAACTTGTTTGTCCTTGGGTGGAGCTTGGTTTCAGTGTAGGTATGGAGGCATTTGATGAGCTCCTATTGCTTAATGTTCCCTGAATTCAGGAGTTCTCTGGTGTTTTCAGGCTTTGGACTTAAGCCTCCTGCTTCTGGTTTTCAGTTTTATTTTTACAGTAGTCTCTAGACTTCTCCATCTATACAGCACCGATGGTAAAACATCTAGGTTAAAGATGAGAAGTTTCTCCACATTGAGAGACACTCAGAGAGGTTCCCTGAGTTACAAGGAGAAGAGAAGAGGGAGGGGGTAGTTAGAGGTGACTGGAATGAGGTGCGGTGAGATCAAAAGAGGAGAGAGCAAGCTAGCCAGTAGTCACTTCCTTATGTGCACTCCATGGTCTGGACCGCTCAGAGGTATTTACGGAGTTATACAGGGAAGAGGAGAGGGAGGAAGTAGACAGAGGTGGCCAGGAGGATAAGAGAGAGGAATGAGAAGGAGAGAGACAAATCCTGCCAGTAACCAGTTCCTTAGGTGTTCTCCACTGTCTGAAACACACAGAGATTCACAGAGTTGGATAGAGAAGAGATGGGGGAGGAAAGAGACAGAGGCCACCTGGTGGAGAAAAAGGAGAGTCCAAAGGAGGAGAGAGTGGTCAAGCCAGTAATCTCGCTCTCAGGTAAAATTGGGTAGTGAAGTTTGGGTTTTTAAATGTACAAAATTGACAACAAATACCAAAGAGCAATGATTAAAAATCTAGAGTAGAGGTTGGATTTTCAAAAATACAATATTAAAGAAAAGAAGCAGAAGGAAAAAGGAAAAAAGAAAAAAAAAGCCACAAGAATTATTAAAAACAAAACAAAACAATAACCACCCAAAGACTATATATGGTGTTTGCCAAAAAAAAAAAAAAGTCTTTTTTCTTTGAATAGTAATAATAGGTTATAGAAATAAAAATTAGAGGAGAAATAGAAGACTTAACTATTAAAAAAAAGTTAGAAAAAAAAAAGGAATGATTTTAAAAATAGTAAAAATATATCTGGCCCTTCTCTGATGTTGTGGGCAGTGTGGGGTCACTTCCAAGGCGGTTCCCTCTGTTTAACTTCTTCTTTATGCTGGCTTTTTAGGTTCACTAGTTCAGTCATGCTGTGGGGAGGGGGGATGCTGAAAACAAATAGCGCTGTTGTGTGCACACAGTGTTTCAGCCCCTCTGGACCTGTCCCTTCTCGTGGCGTACAAACCGCTCAGGCTCTATGATGCTCAGCTGGGAACCGTCTGAGGCCGGCCCTAGGCTGTGTGCACTTCCCCGGTCTAAGCCGCTCAGGTTCGGCGCTCAGGTAGCCCTCAGAGGCACAGATTCGGTTGGGACTGCGTTTTGTGCCCTTCCCGGGTCCGAGTAGCTCAGGAGTTTGGCGAGCGCGATCGCTGCGACTTGTCGCCTTTTCTGCCTCTGCTGCTCAGTTTTCTGGGTGGACCGCTGGCGCCCCTTGTGAGGCAGATGGTGACTGTCCAGCACCCCCAGAAGTCTTAGCAAAGAAGCCTGCTTGAGTTTGGTAAATAAAGTCTCTCCGGGTCTGCAATTGCCCCTTTCCAGCCCTTACGGCTCTGGCTGCCTGTCCCCGGCGGGGGATGGTCTGCAGCCAGCTTTTTCCATTTCGTCCTTTGTTCTGTGCTCGGTCCTGGCGGTGTCTTATGTTCGAGCTTTTTGCGTGGTAGCTGTCCCACAGTCTGGTTTGCTAGCCCAAGTTAGATCGTTCTGGTTGCGCGTGGGGCGTTCCTGCCCGATTCTTACAAAGCACTGCAGCCCGCGCCTCCCGCGCGTCCCTGCCCTGCCCCCACTTCCCAGTGGCGGATGCAGGCGTCTGTGCTGCTTTTCCGCTGGGGGAGTTACTGTTGGGCTTGTAATCTCTTGGTTTTAATTATTTATTTATTTTTCCCTTCCTGTTATGTTGCCCTCTGTGTTTCCAAGGCTCGCCACAGACTCGGCAGGGAGAGTGTTTCCTGGTGTTTGGAAACCTCTCTTCTTAAAATTCCCTTCCCGGGACGGGCTTCCCTTCCCGGGACGGAGCTCCCTCCCCACCTCCTTTGTCTCCTTTTTTGTCTTTTATATTTTTTCCTACCTGTTTTTGAAGACAACGGTCTGCTTTTCTGGTTGCCTGATGTCCTCTGCCAGCCTACAGAAGTTGTTTTGTGGAGTTTGCTCAGCGTTGAAATGTTCTTTTGAGGAATTTGTGAGGGAGAAAGTGGTCTTCCCGTCCTATTCCTCCGCCATCTTAGGACCGCCCGCCCCTGACTTTATTTTTAATGAATAAATATTTAACATCTCTAGGCTTCTCTGGTGGCTCAGAGATTAAAGCGTCTGCCTCCAATGCGGGAGACCTGGGTTTGATCCCTGGGTCGGGAAGATCCCCTGGAGAAGGAAATGGTAACCCACTCCAGTATTCTTGCCTGGAGAATCCCATGGACGGAGAAGCCTGGTAGGCTACAGTCCACGGGGTCGCAAGAGTCAGACACGACTGAGCGACTACACCTTCACCTTAGTTTTAATTTCAAATATGGTAAATGCTGGTAGATGTCATCCACATAGAGCTCTTTGGGGGTAATGAGTCATGTTTAAGGGTACAGCAGGACCACGGCCCTGGAGGGCCACCGGCCTCAGCAGTGCAGGAGGGAGGGCCTGGGAAGGGTCTCAGAAGGATCCCGAGAGGGAGCACACTGACCAGAGAGCTGGCTCAGCACAGCCTGAGAGCAAATGTTTTTTAAAGATAGTTCTTTCCCTCTGAAAGAAAGGTGTGGGCTTCTGTGCAGTCCCCATAGCTGAAGACTATCTCCCCTTGCTTATACTGAACTTTTTAGTGTGATATTAGGTCAGAACAGTCATATTTGTCAGATAATACATAAGGTTCTAGGTGCTGTTGTCCTGTTCAGACCAAAAGAAATAAAGATGCAGAGTAAATAAAAAACAAGCTATAAAAATCTTAGAAGAAAAATATTTTTAAGAGTACTGGAGAGACCTTCCTAATCAATGAGAAGCTTTGAAGCTATAAAGGAAAAAGATTGTAGCAATGTTTGATGGCGTAAAAATTTATATTATCTATAAACCCAGGGAAAAGTTTCAAGAAGTGACAGACCAGGAGAAAATATTTGTAATACAGCCATAGTATGTAAAGACTGCTTACAAATGAGAAAGTTACAAATAAAGTGATATGAACTAGTGTGAAGAAAAATACAAATTACCACTAATCATAGGGAAAGATCATAATCACTAGTAACCAGGGAAATACAAATGACAACAAGATACATGTTTTTGCCCTCCCCCCCCACTCCCCCACCCCCCATCACAAATTAGTACAAATGGAAAGGACCCAGCATCTGGAGCCATGAGGCAGAAGATTCCCTTCCCTCTCCCTGACAAGAGCAAGTGTACAAGGTTGTGTAAGTGTGTGGAATCTCTGCTTAGGGGTGCTCACAAGTGTGGGTCACACACAATCTTTTTGATTATGGTAAAAAAAAGAAATCCAACCACATAAAGAGCAGTCGCTTAGAGAATGCAAGGTCCAGTGTTTCGTATTTAGGAACTGGGGAATGAGATCTTGTTTAAAGATGTTTGTGATGTATTGAGTGGAAAAAAAGAACAATATATTTGTACAGCAATTCCATTCATTGAAAAGGAGAAAGCCCTTATTCAAGAGGTGAAAGACAGATACACACAGTGGCTGAATTGTGCCCTGGATGACATGGGCATCATGGTGAGAGCTGCCGGCTTGTGCAGGGGAACTTGTATATTATACACTATATCCATATATGTTCTTTACACTTTAAAGGAGTCTTCATTATTTTTTTTATAATAAAAATACTTTTTAAGTGAAACAGATATATATCCGCAAATGTCCATAGAAGTATGACAATATAATTTGATTGAATTGCTGCAAATGGTCATCTGCATAGCCTTCCATATTCAGAACAAGATGACATGGGCTGACAGCTTCCAAGTGAAGCCTTAACACATGTAGAGGCATGTAAGGCCCCTCACTGAAGTCATCATCCAAAAAGCAGTACAGTTTTCTTGAGAAGAGAAAACATTTGTCAATTCCAGGGCACAAGGCAACCTGAAAGGCAAGTTTTGAATACTCTGCTGTTCATTCACAAAGTAGAAACAAAAGTCGGTAAAACAAGGCATTTTCTTAGGTTCAGTCTCGGTGCTGCATTGACTGCCCTTGATTCCGTGCTTCCTGTCTGCTTGTCCCCAGAACTGTGGTCCCCTCCTAAGATGCCCACCTTGTGCTTGGCGGCCAGGGTGGGCCTCAATCTGCCTGCAGGAGCGATCCTCCAGGTTTGCACCTATGCAGTGGGCACCCCAGAACCCAGCTGGGGCTCCAGAGTCTGTCCTCAGTCCACCACTTTGCCTGCCATCAGGAACACAAGATGATGGAGGTGGGCTCCTCATTGCTCACGCAGCCTCATCTGTGTCCTCGGGGATGGGGTTTGGGGTCCAGTCACATGGGTACCATGTCCCAGACACGGACAGTTGTGTGCAGGCAGAGCGTTGTGAAGAAGAGTTTCTGCCTCACAAGTGTGTCATGCCCACAGCGTGTGAGGATAGACGAGGTCATGCTGGTGTCTGCAGCCCAGCTGCAGAGTCCCAGCCCTGGCCCTCAGACAGGCAGTGATTTCAGTTTCCCGGAGGTGCTGCCATGACGATTCTGATAGAGCTTTGTAGCTTCTGGGGGCTTCCTCCCCGAGGACGTACAAGTGCAGACAAGCCCCTGCCCACCAGCCATGAGGCCTTGGGTGTCCAGAGCACAGCAGAACAGAGCGGACAGCTACCATAGGGAGCCCAGTCATGGGCCAGGGGTGCATCCAGCCCACCCGCCTGGGCCCTGCCACTGCCCCATGCCCTGCCTGGCCTGGCAGGCCCATTTGTCCGTCTCTGTCCCTCAGGTGTGAAGTGGGGGCCAAGGGTGGGGTGGAGGATGGTGCCACAGGATGGGACTTGTGGGTTCAGGAAGACCCTCCTTCTAAGCCCACAGGATGACGCAGGGCTGGCCCTGGGCTCCGCTTCCCACAAAAGCCCTGGCACCCACGCCCACACACACTGCCGGTGAATGCACGGGTGGGGAGTGTGTGGTTTAGACTTCTGTAACGGCGCAGTGGGAACCCAGTGGAGACATGTCCCGTCCTTTCTCTGGGTGGTGCCTCTTCCCTCCAGGATGCTGTGTGGCCATGGGGAGATGCTTTGGGAATCATAGTTTCAACCTCTAGGGGCAGGGGGTCTGGCAGGGACCGGGCCCTGAGCCTCTTGTGTCCTGGGAGATGGAACCCAGGAGTTGCCTGCCCTGGGGAAGGTCCCTGAGTGGTGGCTGTCTGTCCATGTGACATGGGTCCATCTCAGGACAGAACCTGTCTAAGCAGCTGGGGCCTTCCTCCCTCACCTGTCAGCCACACGGCGATACCCTCAGGCAGCAGGCCCGGGGAAGTTTCTGTCCTTTGAGGGTCTGGGAGGGGGTGGCCCCATGCCCAGCTGACGGCTCTCCTCTTCGTCGCAGCGGAACTGGAGTTCGCCCAGGTGGTGGTGGTGGTGGTGGTGGTCACAGTGATGGTCGTGGTCATCTTCTGCCTGCTGAACCACTACAGAGCATCCACCCGGTCCTTCATCCACCGCCCGGGGCAGGGCCAGAGGCAGGAGGACAGGCCGCAGCTGGTAAGTGTGGGCTGGGGCTGGGTCTCCCCGGGGCTGAGGCTGGGGCTGGGAGCACGGGCACAGGATGGCACTGGGCTCAGCTCATATATCCACCGCACAGAATGCCCAGTCAGGGTGCGATGGTCAGCGATGCATCCTGTGTCCCCGCCTGCACTGTGAGACGGCGGCTCAGCAGGGCAGGGCTGTGAGGGTGCCAGCCACCGGGGCATGAGGGCTGGCGGGTTGTGTGGGCTTCAGGTCTGTTGTCCCCGTGAGTGGAGCTGAGGTTTCTCCAGTGTCCTGTGTCCCTGGCAGCCAGAGTCTGGGAAAGAGTGGGACTGCTGCTTGCTGCCCCCAGACCGACAGGGACAGTGTAGGTGCCTCCAGACCCACAGGGACAGGGGCCTACAGGTCAGCCCTGAGGGAGGCCTCTCCCGGCCTTCCCTCACCCTCCACATCCCCTTCCTGCCGCGTTTCCTCCCCGTGTCCCCGTGCCGGGCAGGTGCGTCCCAGGGCTTGGATTTTTCTTCTGATAAAACCAGGGAGGTGTGAATACCGCTCCCAGAGGTTTCACAAACTCATGATGCACGTTTACACAGTGACCAGAAACTGTTCAGCCCAGGCCAGAGCTCTGTTTCATGTCTAGTCGGGACACGGACACAGATGGGATCCTGGAGTGCTCGGGGTCACTGCCCAGGAACTTGTCCCCCACCTGGCGGTACTTCTTCCCCCTAATTACCGCCTCTTCTGTTAGGGCTCCTGAGAGGTGCCGCCTCCCTTCACATGGCTCTAGGAGAACAGTGTGACCCGCTCACCGTCAGGGTCCCACCGAGGACCATCTGTGGCTGTCGCGGTGCAGGGATGCTGCTGTAGTGATGCTCTGAGCCTGAGCGCACCCCCTCCACCCCGCCCCGTCCTCCCTAGGGGCCCTTTGGTAGTCGCACTGATGCTGCTACACACGTGGGTCTTGTGGCTGCCTCGGGGACGACAGCAGTGATGAGAGCCTTTGCCTGCAGTTCCCCAAGCTAGGAGTGTCCACAGGCAACCTGCCTTATCAGAGGGTCTTGGTGTGGGCTCTGCCTGCCTTCGTTCCCTGGGTCATTGAGTGGACGTGGGCCTGGTACCCACCAGTCGAAGAGACGTTGCAACGAGCCCCAGCCTCCCCCCATCAGCAGTGCTGTGGCTATTTTTGGTGGTATTTTCTGTCTTGGGGGAGGCTGGGGGTCTCCAGAGGCCATTTGTGTGTGGGGAGGGGTGCACAGCAGGAGGCTGAAATCTGTAGGAGGGTGTGGGGTGAGGCAGCTTCAGGGTGCCCTTTTGGGTGCCCCAACATGCAGCCAGCCTTGTGGGGCCTAGAGGGGCCGGGCTGCCCATGGCCTCGTGGGGTTTGTGCTTCTTTGGAGGTGGCCAGGGTTTCGAGGCGCGGTGTCTGCTGTTTGCATCCCAGAAGCCACCGTGCTTGCTGTTGGCAGCTGGTAGGTGTGGTGCGCCCCCTGCCGGCCTTCCCGTACGTGAGCATCCAGGGCTCTGAGCCAGTGCGTTGCTGGGACTCTCGCACTTCTGTGGGCCTTTTGGCCTATTTGTTCTGGAACCGTGTGAGGTCTCCACAACCATGTTAGTAAAGAGCGTGTTTATTTTAAAGTGATGTGAGAAAGGCTGGGCATCTAATTTATCAGCTTCTGAAAAGTTTGGTTTAACACTATTGGTTAATGTTATTTTTATATATTTCTTGGGGGAAGAGTTGATAGTCAAGGTGGAACAATGAAGCCCAATAGTCGGCTTTTGTTTTTGAGGAGAGGCTGAAATTGTAGATGTTCTGATGTGGTTGAGGAGACGACTCCCTTTCTGCACTAATGGGCTTTCCCTTTATCTAGAAGGGAAAGGCAAGCTGGGGCCTCAGTAGCTGTGACAGCCCGGGTTCTCACAGAGAGCCCTCTGGGAAAAGGTGGGTTGGATCAGTGGCACCTTTGGGCCCAGCTTGCTCAGTTTTGGAGGGTTTGCTTTGTGCAGTCATAGCCCTTTCCTCATGTGGCCCCTTGCTGCCCCCAAGGCCTGTGGAATGACACACTTAGTTGCCAAGAGAAGGACAGATGGAGGCTGTTTTGGGAAGGCTAGTGAGCCTGCATGACCACAGTGTCCCTGAGATGCCGTTGCAGGGGGCCAGGGCAGTAGGAGGGACCAGTGCTAAATCTGGTGGAAGCAGCCATTTCTGGATGAAAATGAAAAAGAGCTATCAGTCAATTGGCTGCAGTTAAGTTACAAGAAAAGGAAATGCTTCAATAGTGGTAGCAGCAGTTAAGTGGGTTTGTGATAAAAAGCTATGTGTTCTTTCTGAGGGAGTCTGCTCTTAGTATTTAGAACCTTTTCTTTTTTTTTAAATTATTTTTGGCTGCGACACTGGATCTTCGTTGCCGTGCAGTGGGCTTTCTCTAGTTGTGGTGTGTGGGTTTCTCATTGCAGTGGCTTCTCCTGTTGTGAAGCACTGGCTTTAGTTGCTCCAGCTTCAGTAGTTGCAGCTTGTGGGCTCTAGAGGGGCTGAGTAGTTGTGGCACATGGGCTTAGTTGTTTCATGGCATGTGGAATTTTCCTGGACCGGGGATCGAACCCATGTACCCTGCTTTGGCAGGCAGATTATTATCCACTGCTCCATCAGGGAATCCCTATAGAGCCTGGTTTATGTGAGTTTGGAATTTTCTCATTTGTTCTCTGAGGATGGATTTGATTTTTGGTTTCAGCCAAAATCCATATAGAGTTAAATCTCAAGATGCAGTTGATCAAGTTACTGATACGATTTTGGTACAAAGTCAAGTGTGACCATTAGTAAGTCTGATGTTCAGGCTACAAGCTAATGCTGCAGAGAAAGGCCAGGAAGAACCCAGGAGGGGGTGGTGGACAGAAGCCTGATCCCTGTTGGTAAGGCTCTTGTGATAAGGCTATGTTCATGTGTTACTTCTGCTCATCTGCTGGTAAAGTGTGCTTTTACTTAGTCCTTAAAAATTGATGTGGTTTGTTCTGGGGAAGAAAAGTGTTCTCTGAATTATCTTGATTCTGAGTGGTCCCTGTTGGGGAGGCTGACCTGGGCATCTAAGGGAGGTGGCTAGGATAGCTCTGTTCCTCCCCTACCAGCTCTGCCGTGGGAAGGCATGTGGCCTGAAAGGAGGCTCACAGTGTTTGGCCCTGAGCTCTCTGGTTCCCAGGCTGCTTCCTCTGGAAGCCTGACTGCTCACTGGCCCTGCCTCCAGCCCAGGAGGCATCACAGTCCTCCTCTTGGGTTTGGTTCTGGGCCTGTAGGCTTTCTCTAGCTGTTGATTGTTCTGGACAATAAAGGAGTCCCTTTGTTTTCCTCCCAGGAGAACTTCCTTCATGGTTTATCTTTCCCTTAGGGGATCTGGTCTACATTGAATCAAGTTGGGAGGGAAGTAGTCTTGAGAAGTCTGATGATGGATGCCCAAGGTGGGTAAGGGGAAGTGCTGGAGAGGACAGTCACCAGCGCTTAAGTTGTTAGTGTCGCCTGGGTGGGAAAGTCAGTACGACTGAGGAATCTGTCTGGGAATAGGGAAGAAACAAGAGAAAATGGACTTTTGTTGTTGTTTGGTCACTAAGTTGTATCTGACTCTTTGAGACCCCATGAATGGCACACCATGCTTCTCTGTTCAACAATATCTCCCTGAGTTTGCTCAAACTCATGTCCATTGAGTCAGTGATGCCATCCAACCATCTCATCCTCTGTCATCCTTCTCCTGCCCTCAGTCTTTCCCAGCATCAGGGTCTTTTTCAGTGAGTCAGCCCTTTGCATCAGGTGGCCAAAGTATTGGAGCTTCAGCTTCAGCATCAGTCCTTCCAATATAATATTCAGGGTTGATTTCCTTTACATTTGACTGGTTTGATCTCCTTGCTGTCCAAGGGACTCTCAAGAGTCTTCTCCAGCACCACAGTTCAAAAGCATCAGTTCTTTGGCACTCAGCCTTCTTTATCAGATGGCAAAGGTGTTGCTAAATACCCAAACATCAGTTTTAGCTGTGCTTTTCATCCTGGAACAGGGAGTAAAATAAAATTTCAAATATTTGAGGCCATATGATAATATTCATTCACTGTGAGGAACGCTTGGGTAGAAACTGAAATATCCAGCAGTGATCTTGCTTTATACAGACTGGCTGTGTCACCTCCAGCGAGTCATGTGCCCTCCTCAAGCCTCAGTTTCCTCCCATCCAAAATGAATGAGAATTGGCTCAGATCAGAGACCTTCAGATTGTCTGACCACTTTAACCAAATGTGTAGGAAAGACATACCACTTAAATTGATACCACTTAAACATACCACTTAGCTCTTCAAGAGGTTGCAACTCACAGTATGGAAAACACTGTACTGGGTGTTTCCAGTGCCCAAATCTGATGATCCCTGTGGTCCTCTGTGTATTGAAAGGAGAGTTTAGCTGAGAGCTACACCAAGAACGTTGGGGGCATGGGGTGGTCTCATGTGGTCACAGTGCCCATGGCCCTATGGCAGCAAGTGGGCTTCAGCTGCAGCTCACAGCACCAGCCAGTGAGTCATGGTCACAGGTGACTCTCTTTCAGTGCTATAAGGATGGCATCCTTTGGGTGGGAAAAAATCTAAGAGATACAGACAAAAAAAAGAGTATTAGTACTCTGAGCACTTGTATATCAACATATTGAATAAAAATAATAACCCAGATGAAATGGACAGATTCCTAGAAACCCCCTCCTAAGACTGAGTCCTGAAGAAAGAGAAAATACGAATTGATCTATAACTAGTAAGGAGATTGAATCAATAATCAAAGACCTTCCAACAAAGAAATTTCCTAGGCTAAATGGCTTAACTGGTGAATTCTACAAAACATTCAAAGAACTGACACCAGTCCTCAGACTCCTCCCCCAAAATGGAAAAGGATGGAACCCTTTCGAACTCATTTTATAGGCTAGCATTGCCGCAGTACCAAAACCAGACAAAGACACAACAGGAAAAGAAGCCAGTGACCAACATCCCAAATAAACATTGATGTAAGAATCCTCAGCGGCACTAACAAATGAGAATTCAACATCATAATAAAAGGATTATATCACCATGACCAAGTGGGGTTTATTTCTGGAATGCATGGAGGGTTCCACATTATGAAATCAATCTATGTAATTCACCTCATTAACAGAGTGAAACGAAAAAAAAGGCATGATCGTCTCATTGATACAAAAAAAGTATCTAACATAATTCAGCACCCTTTCATAATAAAAACATTCAACAAACTAAGATACGAGGAAACTACCTCAGCATAATGAAGTAATCTATGAAAAGCCCGCAGTGAACATGATACACAACAGTGAGTGACTGGTGGCTCCCCTGTCAGATCTGGAACAGGGAAAGGACACATGTGTTCTTTCACCACTTCTATCCAACATAGTATTTAAGTTTTAGCTGGAGCAACAAGGCAAGAAAAGACATGTATCTCAGTAAGAAAGGAAAAAGTAAACTTACCTCTCTTTGTAGATGACATGATATGTAAGAAAACCCTAAGCATTCCAATTAACTAATAAACAAAAAATCCACTAGAACTAATAAGTTCAGCAAAGTTGCAGGACACAAAATCAGCCCCCCCCCCCCCAAATCAGTTGTGTTTGTTTATACTAACAACAAACAATCCAAAAAGAAATTAAGAAAACAGTTCAGTTTACGATAACATCAAACAGAATGAAATACTTAGGAATAAACTTGACCATGAATATGAAGGGTTTGTAGTGTTGGTGAAAGAAATTATTCTCAAGTAAATGGAAAGGTATCTTGGGTTCATGGACCGAAAGACTTGATACTGTTAAGATGTTGGAACTACCGAGAGCAATCCACAGAGCCAGTATGCTCCCTGATGTTTTTCTGCAGAAATAGAAAAGCCCATCCTGAAATTCATGGGACTCCAACCCGCCCATAGCCAAAATAATGTTGAAAAAGAATAACGAAGTTGGAAATTACATACTTCTTAATTTCAAAAATTACCAGAATGCAATAAAGACAAACATTTAGACCAACAGGATAGAATAGAGAGCCTGGAAATAAACTCCCCCATGTATGGTCAGAGGGACTTCCCTTGTAACTCAGTCAGTAAAAGAATCTGCCGGTAATGCAGGAATCCGCCTGCAATGCAGGAGACCTGGGTTTGATTCCTCGGTCCGGAAGATCCCCTGGAGAAGGAAATTGCAACCCACTCCAGTATTCTTGCCTGGAAAATTCCATGGACAGAGGATCCTGGTGGGGCTGCAGTCCGTGGGGTCGCAGATTTGTCATACATGACTTATCGAATCAACTACCATGTATGGTCAGGTGATTTCCAACAAGGGTTCCAAAGGCCATTCAAGGAGAAAGGAGACTCTTAAAAAAAATGGTGTTGGATAGACTGGGTGTTCATTGCAAAATAATGACATTGAACCCTTATCTGCTAGCATATACAAAAAGTTAATTCAAAATGTATCAAAACCTAAATGTACAAGTTAAAACTATTAAACTCTTAAAACAATAGGGAAAAAGCTTCGTGACATTGGATTTGGCAATGGTATCTTGACTCTGACACCAAAAGCACAGGCAACCAAAGAAAAAAAATTGGTAAATTGGAGTTCAAAAATTAAAATCTTAACCTTATCACAGGACACTATCGAGACTGAAAGGCAACTCACAGAATGGGAGAAAATATTTGCAAATCACATGTCGATATTCAAAAAGTATAAAGAACTTTTATAACAAACAACAAAGTAAGTCAATGTAATTTCAATTTAGGCAGATTTAAAATAGGCAAAGAACCTGAGTAGATACTTCTCCCAGGAAGATAATACAGATAGCCAACAAGCCCATGAGAAGAGCTCATGATCACTAATTGTGATGGTTAATTTTGTGTGTCAGCCTGACTGAGCTAAGCAATGCCTGGATAAAGCATTACTTTTGGGTGTGTCTGTCAGAGTTATTCCAGAAGAGATAACCATTCGACTCAGTGGACGGAGTGAAGAAAATCTGCCCTCACCAGTGTGGGTGAGCATCATCCAATCCCTGAGGGCCTGGGTAAAACAAGAAGGTGGAGGATGGGCAAGTTCTTTCTTCCTCTCTTTTCTTGAGCTGGGATGTTGATTTTCTCCTGCCCTTGGGCATCAGAGCTCCTGGTTTTGGGGCCTTGGAAATCCACAACATATACCAGCAGCCCCCCCAGTTCTCAGTTCTTCATTATTTGGACTGAATTATACCACTGGCTTTCCTGGTTGTCCATCTTACACATTGCAAATGTGGGACCTCTCTGCCTCCGTGAGCACGTGGTTGATGCCTATAATCAGTCTGTCTCCTGTTTCTCTGGAGAACCCCGACTTAACATACTAACCATACACAGACTAAAACCAGGGTGAGATGCCACATCACACCCACTTGGACTGATTATCAAGAAACTGGAAGATCAGGATTGGCAAGAAATTGGAACCCTGTGCTCGTTGGTGAGAATGTGAAATGGTACCACCACTCTGGGAAACAGTAGTGGTTCCCCCTGACCCTCCACATTAAACATGGAGTTACCACATGACCCAAAAGTTCTCCTCATGAAAAGCAGAGATTCAGAGAGAGATTTGTACACCCCCGTTTACAGTAGCATTATTCACGATGGCCAAAAGGTGGACACAACCCACCTATGAATAACAAAATACAGTATGTCCCTGCAATGGATTATTACTCATCCTTAAAAAGGAAGGAAATGCTGACACTGGCTGCACCATGGATAAGCCATAAAGTCATTATGCTCAGTGAAATAAGGACAGTATTGTATGATTCCGCTTGGATGAGGTCCTTAGAACAGTCAGATTCATAGAGACAGAGGGTAGAGTGCTGGTCACCCGGGCCTTGGGTGGAAGGAATACAGAGTTGGTGTTTAGTAGGTGTGGTGTCTCAGACAAATTCTGGAGATGGATGCAGCGATCAGTGCATGGCAAGTGGATGGACTTATTGCCACAGAACCGTATGCTTTCAAATGATTAAAATAGTAAATGTTACATATAACTTACCACAACTTTAAAAAAGACAATTTTGATTTTCTACTCACCATCCAGCCCCAAAAAAGTGCCAGATTTAAAAGGAAAAAACGCAGTCATTGTGTTCTAGGTCTGCAGCCGGCATATCTGGATCATTTGGATGGTAAAGACAATCACTTGGAAGAGCACGTGATTTTTTAATCTTTAATACAGATGTTTTAGTGTCAGGTTCAACTCAGGGGAAAGTTTCCTGCCGATGTGGCTGGAGGAGTAAAATACAAAGCAGATTCCTCGAGGGTAAAGGAATCTGAAAACACACATCTTCCCCCTGTGAGATCCAGAGCTGTCCTGTTCCTTCTCCACAGCATGCAGATTCCCTGGAGCCCCTCGTGGTGGCCCAAGGCCATTGTGGGCCTGGGTCCTGGTGGCCCTGCTCCCCGCGGCACCCATGGGGGCATCTTTAGGTCACCAAGAGGTGCTCTGTGGACAGAGCTTGAGTGAACAGTTCTCACAAGCACACAGCTAGGAGAGATGCAGTGCATATGGGCCTGGGTAGTGATGCTGGTTTGATTTCATTCCTGTTGCTATGAATTCTATAAACTGCTAACTTATTTCTCAGCTTACTCCGCCGTGGTCAGAGGACCTGGCTCCCCGGGGCATCTGCTGTGGTTGCTGTGGCGGTGGTGATGCAGATGTGTCCCAGGGGGAACAGGCTGAGCGGCCAGAGAGGCAGGGGGAGGGGAGGTCTGGAGGGGTGGGGTTGGCAGGAGGGACTGTGAAAAGCGGGGCCAGGAAGCACATGGATTTAGAAACAGAGAGGTTGATGCGGATTTGGTGAAATACAGGACTGAGTGTGTGCAGGGCTTGGTGTCAATCTTTTTCAGGGATTTTTTCAGTGTTGCTAATTTCTAGGGAAATAAAACCATTGAGAATGGTTACTGCCATTTTCAGAAAATGCGCCACCCTTCTCCTGGGTCCTTCCTCACCTGCTTCATCTGGCGCTGTGAGTTCTGGCCTCAGGCTGTTCCCTATGCTTTAATCTACAGCTGTTGTCACCAAGAGTAGAATTCTGAGTCCTGGAAACAGTGGAGGGTGTTCTGTGCTGTTCTCAACACCGGGGCTTGGACAACTGGTTAGTCACTCTGTGGCCTGTCGCCATTACATGGTTGTATAGTCAGACCTAAGGATGCCACCTGCTTGCAGTGAGGGGGGCTGTGCTGGACACTGGCCTGCAGGGAGCAGGGAAGGTCACCTTTGCCTCTGAAGGTCACGTTTACCTACTAGGTCTGTCTGTGGTCACTTTCAGGTCACAGGAGGCTATGATGGCAGATCATGTGTGCGTATTCTTTTGGAATCCAAAATGTGGGCACTGCCCTCGCTCTGATGCAGTTCTTACCAATCACAACAGCCCAGCAGACCCTGCTGTAGCCAACAATGAGTTCAGAAGGGATACCACATGGAAATACTCTGTTGATAGGTTCATGGTCTTACAAGTGATCCTTAGTCATGCCTATTGTTTGCTTGTCAGTCTGGCCAAACATTTGTGAAAAAAGACACTACAACTCAATCTCAGGTTCCATGTACCTCGTGAATGTTTGTACTGAAGAATCAGTTCATTGGAAGATGCCCAGGCGGCTCTTAGGTTTGGGAAACTCAGTTTTCAGTTTGAAAGCCCACTGCTGTGGACGGGCAGTGCTTTCCTTCTGCTGCTGTTAACGCAGGGCAGCCCCAGCTCGGAAGGCTTGATACCAGAGTTGCACACACACACGTGTAGATTGAGAGACTCCAGACCTTTCTCAATGCTACTGTGGGGAGATCTGTTGTACTTGTGGCCACAGCTTTCCTCGAGGTGCAGATTAAGGGCTGGGGCTTTGTGGTCCTGGGTGTTAAACAGCCTGTGTTCAGTGGAGTGTGTGTGATGCCTTGGCTTTGGGTGCTGCTGCATGAAACTAATTATCTTCCTGTGATGTCCACTCCCTGCTCCCCACTCAGGAAGGGTGCCTGTGGCCTTCAGACGGCTCTGAACCTCGGCCTACCTCAGAGGTAAGGGATTGAACACTGGTGAGATGTGGGTGGCAGGAGATGAACAAGATTGGTGGAAGGGTTGTGTCGGCACAAAGACTAAGATGTGTGCCAATAACCTGGTTTAGGAGGTTGGGGAGGAACTTCCCCGGTGGTCCAGTGGTATTAAGACTTCACCTTCCAATGCAAGGGGTTCAATCCCCGGCCAGGGAGCTAGGATCCCACATGCCTGAAGGCCAATATAACCAAAACATGAAAGTGTTGTAACAGATTCAATAAAGACTTAGTATGATAGGGAAGGGGCTTTCTAGGTGGTGCAGTGGTAAAGATCTGCCTGCCAATACAGGTTCGCACCCTGGGTGGGGGAGATCCCCTCGAGTAGGAAGTGCCAACCCACTCCAGTATTCCTCCCTGAAAAATTCCGTGGACAGAGGATCCTGGTGGACCACAGTCCATGGGGTTGCAAAGAGTTGGACACGACTGGGCATGCACACACATACAATTGGGAAAATAAGCTTTTTGCCTTTTAAGTTAAAAATATGGTATGAGAGAAGTTAATGAATATATATCTTTATATACATATGTCTTTCCTCTAGAAGAAAGTTGAATGGTGAATAAGTTATGTTAAATAAAATGTCTAGATTCTTCTGGGGGAAAAAAAATCTATAATCATCTTTGGAATATAAAACATTTTTCATGTTGGTTGCTAAAAATTACAGGAAATTTTATCCAAAATAACTGGATAAGTTTAGAAGCCAGAAAGAAAAAGTCACTTGTTTCATATTTTAAAGTAACTGATAGGGCAGCAGGTTCCTATAAATAAGTCATAAGTTTTCCCAGGCTTGTATCTGCTCCAAGTACAGGCCTGTGAATTTGCAACTTTCAATTACAAAGGAAATTCTATCTCCTTCCCCACTCCTCTGAATCACAGGTCTAGGAGCTGGAAGGGGCTTGAGAAAGCAGGGGGGCTGTCCTTACTTTCTATAAAAAAGAGTGGGACCTGGAGCAGGTCATGTTGGGGGGCTGGCCTGGGGGTGGGGGCTCCTGCATTCTTCTTAACCCAGTGGGAAATGTACACATAGCACATACAATAACTCCATTAAACCTACATTTTCAGGTAACTGCAATTATCCGTTGCTGAACCATCCTGGGTTTGGCAAGGTGAGTGATGTAAGTCATTAGGAATGAGAAAACCTTTTTTTCTGGAATAGTCTTTACTTGTTTTTTTGGTGGGGGAAGTTTTCAGACGGGTGAGAACAGACCAGGCGTTAATTTCCCTGCGGCCGTCACGTCCGTGGTCATCACTGTGCTGAGAACATCTCGCAGCCGTTCCTCTCTTCCCTGCAGACCATGTATGCCCCGCGGTCCAGGGATGGGGTGACTGCCCCACCTTTTCTCCAGAGGGATCGGTTCAGCCGCTTCCAGCCCACCTACCCCTACGTGCAGCACGAGATTGACCTTCCCCCCACCATCTCCCTGTCAGATGGGGAGGAGCCACCTCCTTACCAGGGGCCCTGCACCCTGCAGCTCCGGGACCCTGAACAGCAGATGGAACTCAACCGAGAGTCAGTGCGGCCACCGCCCAACCGAACTGTTTTTGACAGCGACTTGATAGGCGTATCCGTGTACAGTGGGGGCCCGTGCCCACCCAGCAGCAATTCAGGCATCAGTGCCAGCACCTGCAGTAGTACTGGGAGGATGGCGGGGCCGCCCCCGGCCTACAGTGAGGCGATGGGCCACTACCCAGGTGCCACTCCCTCTCACCCCCAGCACAGCGGCGCACACAGGGGGAGCAGACTGCTGCTCCAGCGGGAAGGCCCCGGAGCACGGAGCTGCCCGTCCAGGGCACGGACAGGAAGCCCAGGGAGTGCACCTGACCTGCGAGCACACCTGATGTGAGAAAAGAAATGGAGTCGCAGCACAGCAGAATTCAGTAAAACAGAACAATTCTTTTCAGGGGAGCCACACGCAGAAGGGAATAGTGTAAACCTCCAGTCTGGCCACAACAGTATTCATCTGCGGCAGAGACAGGACAGGGCTGGTTTTGGCGAAGTGTGGGCATGAGAACACAAAAGGGTGCTTTGAAGACACCATAAAATAAAACCCATGAGGCGTTTGACTTTAATGTGAAAGCAGAGGCCAGAATGCCTGTTTTACAATTAACCGAATACAGAGGAAAATGTTATACGTTATGGGGAAGACTCGCTAGTTTGCTTTCCCCCCGAACTGTGGAACTTTTGTTTTAAAAATATGATTTTAAGTTTCTGCTTTGTGTGCCAAGGTATAAAGTGAAGTCAGATGAATGCAAGGAGTTAAATCTGTGTTGTGATGCTGTGTTTTTAAAAATTGCACTATCTTCACTGTTTAACATGAGGAAGCTTTATGTGAAGTCCTGTATGTTGTTTTCTCACCTGTGCATCATTATTAGGCCCCATAATAATGTTCCCCCCATCATTGTGCAGGAAAGGGTGTTTGGGGAGGTAGCCTAACATACTGCTAACTTACACTGGTGAAGAGAGTCATCACAGGGCATGCATCACCAGGGCACCTGCAGACTGGATGGAGCAGAGGAAACGCCCGCATCCCTGGTGTGTCGAGTCCCTCCAGCCTCAGGCTGTGTGTTTCATGCCTGCATTCACACATCACACAGTGCTGCCCTAGTCCTCCAGCAGGGCAGTTTCTGCAGTAATTTTTTTTTTTTCACTGTAGCATGAAATATACTCAGATAATACACTATTTTATGCAATAAATTGTTTAAAATGCAAGGTGGTTATTTTTATACTGTTGAAACATGTGATTTCAGTGTTTCCTGTGGTCTGTCTTTCCATGGATAGTTGAGTTCAGGCCTGGATGGCTGATCATTGAGACTCGGCAGTGGCTCCGATGTGCTCGCTGCCCTGGTGTTGCCTGACGCTAGCTGCGGGTTCTGTGTGTGCAGAAACTCCTGAGTTGAGGAAGGGAACCAGCCCCATATGGGAACCAGTGCCTGGGAGAGATGCAGGGCTCAGAACCAGCCATGCTTCTGGGTCACTCAGGCTCTCCTGGAGACCAGAGCTGGGCGGGGAGTGACTCAGAGCCTTGGGTGAAAATGAAAAGCACAACCTGCAGCTAAACTCAGCCAGAAGACTTAAATCTTGTAACATTCATCCTCTAACACAGTAAGTTCCTTCTGCAGAGCATCTGCCTTTCCTGCACCCAGGTGGGGGCTTCTGTGCAGCCCCTACCTGGTCTCGCAGGGTATCTGACCTGCAGGTCCAAGTGTCCACTCAGTTCTGAGTGTTGTCGTCTTGGGTATGGTTGTCTGGCAAGGTGCCCTTGTGCCGCTGGCAGAGCACTGTCAACCTCAGGTCCTGTCTGCTGCCCTTTCTGAGGCCCTTCTTGGCCGGTAAGTCCCAGGTTTTGTCTGGAGGATTGGAATCCTCATCCACTTCACAGTGACATCCACACAAGTAGTTGGTCTATCTTAGGAGAAAATAGTCAGCGGTTGTCACTCATGCTTCAGATCCTGTTGGGCAGTGTGCCTGCTGAGGACCACAGTGGGAGCTCTAGGACAGGCAGAGCTCTGGGGGACCTGACCAGGGGACCCCTTCATCCCCCTACGAGGTCAGACAGCCTCGACCACGAGCCTATGCTTGCTTGATGGAGGCTTCACCTCGAGTTGGTGGTGACTATGGGGAAGTGCTTGTCCTCCTCATCTGCAGCAGTCAGGCATCCTCCCAGGTGCAGAACAAGGTTGGCTGATGATGTTGTCATTCCAAACTTTGCCAGCACTTTTGGGAGAGTGGGTGAGCCCATTCTATGGTTCTAGCTCAAAATGGTGATTTATGCGCAGAAATTGGTAAATTTCTGCAAGTACCTGAACATCTGGCATCTGTCCTTAGTACTGGCAAAACAATTATTCAAATAACTTTAATTGTCCTTTAAAACAGAGGTTGCTCCCTTTCGCCACCCTATTAGATAACTGCCTCTAATGTTAACAGTTAGAGATGTCCGCATCTGTAACTATACAAAGCATGACTTGGATGGTCTCTGAGGCTGGTCTCTTAAAAGCTGAGGTCCTAAATTGAATTAGGTCAGTCTCCTTTCCATACAGGGCTAAGGTGATTTAGGTCTATACTCTCGAAGGTTGTGTGGCCTGGGATGGAAAGGAGACATGGCTCTGAAGCTGCAGCCTGGTCAGTGGAGCCTGAGGGTCCAGCTTAGACGCCAGAGGGTCCAGCTTAGACGCCAGAGTCAGGTGACCAGGGAGCAGTGGGTGGAAGCTGGGCTCCACAGTCTCAGCAACACTCTGGGTGTGAGCCTTGAGCAGGCCCACCTACAGGAAGATTCACGCATCTGTTGACTTTTTCAGGAAGCCTGGTGTTCCTCAGACACTGAGGTTGTCCTTTCCTACAAAAGAGATTTTGCTAAACAAGCCACGCATTTACAGAGTTCTTCTGTGACCAAAATTCAGTGTTTAAAAAGCTTGACAGGCCTACTCTCTGTCCTCCACACCAAAAATGCAGTTGGATACACAGCCCAGTCAGCAGAGGAAAACATGCAAAACACAGGTAGGTTTGTCCTCAGAAGGACACTTAAATCTACTAACTGCAGCTGGGAGAGGACAGGGGCTAGTAGAAAGGGGCCAGCAGGAAACTGCAGGCCTTTCACCCCAGCACAGGGATCTATGCGCAGATAAGCACATCTCCAACTTCGAGTTACTGCTCCTTCTCTGTATTTTATTGTCTTAAGGAGGAGAAGGGCTCAAAGGCCAGCACTTTGCAGAAGCGCTCAGAACTGGCAGAATCCATTCCAGTCTCTGCCTTCCTCAGAGCAAGGAGCTGCATCCTGACAGGCAGGCCCGGGCCTTAACTCCGCCTGCTCTCTGGCGGGGGTGTCCCTGCAGACACTGGCTGGGGCCGTACATCCCTCCAAAGCAGCCTCCGTCCGCTGCTGGCCACATGGCTTATGTGTGGGTCAGCCTGGCTGAGGCGTGGCAGCTGGGGGCTGCTCCCCAAGCCTTGTTTGTGGTGCTGAGGCTGCTACTTGAGGTCTGCTGTTGCCAATGACATGTAGGTGTACCCTGCATTTTTCTTAAAATTTCCAAAGCTCAGCAGTGTCTATGAGGAAAAAACTGGGAAGGATACTGGTGCTGGGTGTGTGGCCCTGCAGTGACAGACACCTGCTCCCCACTTCCTGGTGGAAGAGCAGGGACCAGGCTCCCCTTCTGCATGGTCGCCTTGGTTACCATGGCTTTGGTGAAGTGGAGATGCATTGGCAAGTCCCCCCAGTGACAGGACACTGTGTCTAAAGGGGCCCAACAAAGGCAGATGAAACACCTACTCTCACCCCAACCACGAAAGGGTCCCAGCAGCTCACCTGCCTTGCATGGATTCCTTAGAAATCAGGATCTCAGCTTAGGTTATTTTACTCCCCAAGTGCTGCATTTTGGGTCTGTATTCACGGCCAGGGTTTGACAGTCATTTGCTGCTACTGCCTTCAGGGTGGCTCAGGGAGGGAGGCCTTGTGAGCAGTGCTGTCCTGTGTGCACGGTGCTGGGTGGGAACTGTCCAGAGATGCAGGTGATGAGGACTCACATCCTTCCACAGAGCTGAGTGCAGCAGTTTTACTGACTGAAGTGCCACATGTTCTAACTTCAGCTGATGCGTCATCATGCCTCACTCATAACGGTGCTTTCAGTGTCTGTCATGCGTTCATTTTGTTAGGTGCTGTATATATAACTTGACCAGATTATGCACATATCCTACCCAATGGGTGGAACAAAAACGGTACTGCAATATAATGTATAGGTACCAGATTTAACAGAAATGGCATAGAATTTGTGAATACCTATGTGCTTTGTCCTCTTTTTTAAGGTAATCTGCTAGTGGATGCATACAGATAAAGTCTATGTCATTTATTTTCTTATTAAATATCAATATTATAACACAAGGGAAGTAAGTGTGAACAAGCAAGCACAGCCTATGTACAGCAATCAGAGTTGCATCTTTGTTGTGAAAACACTTTTTAAGAAATAAGTTTTTAAAATTCTGTAGCCTTCTGGGGCCACCAGATGTTTCTTTTTAATCCCTTCAAGTTCAGTTGGACCAGTATTATAGTCAGAAAAAATGCTAATTTTTCAATTTGCTTTATGAAAACATATTCTATCTTACGTTGTAGAATGAAGAGGGCAGACCCAGTGAAGAACGCACTTCTCATTAAAATTGCAAAACTTTGCAAAACTTAAGTTAGAGTGAGCACAGTGGCCTGCAGCAAGGATTGTGCAGTCTAGATGCATTTGTGACCATCTGTCTCTCTGTGCCTTTTTGACAGATGGAAGCTGTGAACCATTGAATGAGCAGTAGTGTTTGCAGAAAAATAACTGAACAAACCAGTCCACTTGAGAAGACCCCATTCTCAGAAAAATGTCTGTTACGGGTTATAATGAGCAGACTGGCAGTCAGCCAGCTGAGTGAAGTCTTAAATCCCCTCCCTTTGATATCTCCTGGTTAATCCTACCAAACTAGGAACCAAACTAGGCTTTGCCATTGACCAGGGACCACGTCATTCCCCCTGACAAAGCATCTACTTCCAGCTCTCGTGATTCTGACAGTGACCATTCTGTTTATGTTCAAACATTCTAATAGTCAAAAAAGAAAGAAGTGACAACATTCACTAAAACCACTGATGAAACTCTGGGTGTGGGCCTCCTTCCAAGTTCTGTCCATGGAGGTCATTGGTGAAATACTGCCCATCTGATCCCTACTTCCAGTTTATTCTGTCATCAGAGGATGTTAATTCTAGTTAATCGTTTTTTGTTCTGCAGTATGTGTTCTGATTTGAAAATCACGACAGAATCATACTCTCATCCACAAAATAAGTACTGAAAGTGCCTCTGCAGCTCTTGATGCTAACAGACCAGAGGTCAGTCCTTCAGCTGTGATTTTCAGGGGCCACAAGATGATGAGGGTCTGTGTTTCTTGCACTCACAGCCCCTGCTGTCTGCTCACTGCTAGCAGCAGGGTCCTGGTGGCTCAAGTCAAGGGTGGAGGCTCCTCCCTGTCAGAACCTCTTCCCCCCACAGGATGCTGAGCAGGTTGTTGTCTGAAGCACTAAACCTGGTACACAGCATGGCTTCCTTTCTACAAGACTAATCGAGGCTTAAACTTTACTGTTAATGATGCTGGTTCATTTTAATGTGCTTGCCTCCTGTATTACTATTCTTCATTTCATGGTTTTCAAAAATCACACTTTCTGATATTAAAGCTATTTTTAAATATGTGTAATACTATTAATAGCATTTAGTTCACTTTCACTAGGCAGCTTTATAATGAGAAGTACAGTTGTAGCTGAACTTTTCAATAGTCATTAGGTTCAATATCATAGGTTCACATGACCTATGATAATCCAAAGTCATGGTCTTTTTTTTTAAACAGCCATTTGTGCTTACTGTTCAACAGAATTCCCAGTTATACAGAGAGAAAGATTTCCAGCTGTTTTGTACCTGCCTGTCTGAGTGATGATACAGTTCCTAGACCCAAGGTCTGTAATCGCAATCCCTAAAGGACAATGATGCTCTAGTGCTGTGTGTTATGAAATCAGCCCTTTCTGACTGTTTTTAATGCTGTGGTTGAACTGCAGCTTAAAATCATTAAAAATAATCAGTGATACATGTGTCTCCTGTTTTTTTTACACAAAAAATCTTTTCACAATATATATTGGCCAGGGGTGGTGGGCACTGTAAAGTACTTAAAAAATCGTCTCAGAAATGTTTCTGATGCTTATTTGGTTCTAATTCTGACTTTTCAGAAATTATATTCTGCTATAAACAACACTGGCAGATCACATTATACAGTTCTGGTTTCTACACAGGAAATTCAGGGATTGTCACCTGACAGGTGTCACTTCAGGCTTCTGGACGCTGGTACCAACTGGAGTCAGCTCAGCAGAAAATGTGAATGAAACTAGTAGGAACTGTTCAGCAGATGCCCTCAGAGGCTGAGGTCTTTTGTATCAGTTTTCAGTTCATGATGATGGAGCAAAAGGAATTCAAGATTCCTTCACTGAGAGATGAGAATGATAACTCTAAGCTCCAAATAAGTACATAGATTCACAGATCACATGATTGAGAATGTACAAAGCCTCATACAATCCACCAAAAGTGAAGTGTAAATGTTAGTTGTTCAGTCGTGTCCAACTTTTTGCGATACATGAACTGTGACCCACCAGACTCCTCTGTCCATAGACTTCTCCAAGCAAGAATATTGAAATGCATATAACTGAGTTTAGCTTCATTGCAGGAAAAAAATTTAATATAAAAAATTAATATATTTTTGCATTTCTATACATTAGTAAATGAACTTTGGAAACTGAAATCTTAAAGTACCATTTAAATAACTGCCTGGGCCCAAAACTCTAGTTATAAACCCATTTTTGTTTTGGTCACGCCATGTGGGTTGCAGGATCTTCGTTTCCTGAGCAGGGCTTAAAACTGGGCCACGGCAGTGAAAGCATGGAGTCTTAATCACTAGACTGCCAAGGAGCTCCTATAACACTCATTTCAGATTCTGAATTATTTTTTAGATTATTTTGGAAAGGGGATTAGAAAACTATGAGGAGGAAAATAGCTGTAAGAAAAGGATTTCTTTCTCTTAAAATAGCAGTCACTGACAAACCACATTATGCTATTGAATACATTTTATGATTTCTTACTTAGCAGTTATTTAAGAAAATTTAAAGACTTTTCCCCCAAACTTCTATCCCTCAGTGAAGTAAGACCAGTATATAAACTTTGCTCACAATTGGGCTTGACTCCTACTGGATTGGGTTCAGTAAACCCATTTCTATGTGTGGTTGCCTGGTTGGCTGGGTCTAAGGTCCGGGTGCAGGGAGGTTACCTCGAGCTGTTCCAGGGGTGGCAGCAGACAGTCAGAGTGGACCCACTGGTGTCCATCTAGGCAGCAGGGCTCTGCGTAGCCCTGAGGAACGAGAGGCTGTGCTGGAGGGCAGCAGGTGGGACGCTGAAATCTCCATCATCGGGGCCTGGGGGACCCTTCCTGCAGCCCTGGCTGGCTATACATTGGAAGACCCTGAAGATTACAGAAGCCCCAGGCCGAAAGCAGACAAGAGGCTGGGAAGCTGCTGGGGGTTCAGGAGCTGTCCATCAGGCTGGAGCTGAAACACGAGGCCAAGGAACCCCACATGGGTTCTCCAAAGCCCAGGTACTGCTTGCTGCCCGGGCAGGGACAGAAATGCCAAGGACTGGACCTGCCATTTTCCACTTAGGCTACACTCAGCACGAGATGTGACAGAGCCCAACACCTCCCTCCTTGGTGGGAAATGGGCTCCTTCCCCCCCATACATAGGGAGCTCCCACTGCACCTTGGGGGCTGCACTGGACCCCAGACCCACCCCCCAGTCTCCAGCTTTCTTGGACTGACTTCTGTTCATTGGATCGTTTGTGAAACAGCAGAGCTGCCAACTGCTAAGCAAATGGACTAGCAACTCAGTCAGCCCTCTCACTGAAACTTTGGGAGACATCTTTGAAAAAGAACCTTCAGCGATCCACTCACAGTGGCCTTGGAACAGACACTTTCTCTGACTTTCCATGATGATACTTGCACGTAACAGTTAATAACTAATCTGTTACTTAAAACATCATAAAGATCTTTCATTATAGTGTTTGACATTTTACTTTGAAAGAGCTAGATGTATCTAATATACGACTTGTCTGTTTTCTTTAAATACCTCTTCTACCCAAACTGTTAAGATCTTTGTAAAATTCCTGGAATTACCTCCTAATATCACTGAAATGAGACAGCCAGCTCCATATCTTACTGGAGCATAAAGGACTACAGTAACATCTTCCGTCTGTAAATAAATAGAAGGTAGATTCTAAAACAAACTAAAGACTGTATTTGAAGGCATAGTCTTATTATTTGCACTAGTGGCAGGAAGGTGACCTTAATACATGTACTCTTTTCCCTTTGTTGGGAGCTGCAAACAGCACTCTGCTACATGCAAAATGTTGAGTCAGTAAAAAAAAAAAAATTGTTTTGGTACTTTAAAAGGTTGGTTTCACTATTTTTCTTAAATGGTCTCTCTTTTTTTTAACCTAATCTGTTTTTCATTTCAATTGTTAATTTTTTGAGCACTTTTTTCCATTTTGTAGACATTAAGTCTCAGCTATGACTCCTTCTTTACCTTGTCAGTAATCCTATTTAAAAACAGATGCACACAGCAGACACAGCAAGTTTAAGGCTTACTGTAAATGAAATGGGTTGTGATACTTACCACACATACACACTCTGGATAATTTAACTCAGTGCCCACTAAGTGCTACTGGCCTGCTACAAACACTCCACGTAGACACTCCAGGGGTCCCCCTTTCAGCTCTCTGTAGCTTCCCTTAAGGACTAGGTTGGCAAGATGAGAGCAGCAGTGTTTGACAAGATCAAGTATTCCTGATACCAAATATGATACAAGAACTTCTTACACCTTCAGAGAACATTTTACTAGAGAATTTCAAAGCATTCCCCAGTGTCTCATGTTCTGTAATTGAACAAACACAACAGAGTTATGAAACTGGATGGCAGCAGATCTCCACTGGACTGAACCAAAGGTAGAAACGCAGCTTCTTAGACCCACGATTTATCCTCATTGGAAAACATGCCCTATGCAATGTGAAAAGTAAAAAGAAAGTTTCATTTAACACATGATTTTAAACCAGGCAGTCTTAGTGACTAAAAATAAACAAGAAATTTGTTAATATCTATCTCAGCATTTAACATTCAGAAGATGTGAATTATTTAATAAGTTAAAACAGGTTCACTGTTTCCGGATTTGAAAAAGGACTGTCAATTTGGAATCACACGTTTGATCTGCATTAGCAGATAAACCATCCTGCCTGATGAACCCTGCATATGGCAGAGTGAGTTCTGCCCCTTCATACTCTGCCCTCCCCCACCAAGAAGAGTCACCACAGCATATCCAACACAAGAGACATATCAAATGTAAACATTTTTTCCCTTCAAAATATTCTCTAAATTTGGCCACTTTGGCACACAAAGCAACAGTGACACCTGTGGGACTATTTCTGGCAATCCCTCTGGCATCCTCTTACCGAATCAGATCACTTAACAGACAAACTAGAAAGAGGCCGTTCCCACTTTCAATTTTAAGGTTAGAACTGGTGTAAAGGCAGTCAGAGCAAAAGGAATCACACTCACTCAGATGTGACAACTTTCACATCTGACCATGACTGAATTTCATTTCAAGCTGGTTTTAATGATAGCTTTGCTGTTTAAAAAAAGTAAAATATTCAAGTAAGAATGTTTCAATGCAAGGAGCAAACAGCGTTTACAATCTTAAATGGTACTCCATAATGGAATCAAGCCCGACACTGGCAGGTGGAGACCAGACGGCAGGGGCAAGAAGGTCCCACCCTCCCAGAACTGCACTGCTGAGAATACAAGCTCCAGGCACTGCTGTGGGCATTTGCTCCCCACTATAAACTCCAGGTATAATGATTTCTCTTTTCCTCTGAGAGATCAGCTGGAGAGGACATGATGTAGGAATAACAAGAGTTTTATGTGCTGGGTAACAAAGTGCTATGGCCACACAGATTTGCTTAAAAATTTGATTATGACAAGCTTCAGGTAAAAGTCGTTTTTAAAGGGTCAATTTTTCATTTACATGTAACCATACATCTTATTTACATATATATGACTCAACTTTCATTCAGCTTTCTTCATTTGAAGTCTACATTTTAACTGGTATGTAACCATTATATAGTTTTCACAGAAGGACTACATATCCTCTTATTCACAGCCAGTTCTGATGATAATCCTTTGTCTCCATATTGAGAACTGATCACAGTTAAAGCCTCAGTGAATAATGAAGATCCAGTGTTAAATCTGCTTACAGCCACACCAGCTATTCAAGGAGTCAGCAGCTGCAACTAAGTCCAAAGCAAGGATGACTGAAGACATGGACCACTGCTTAATGCTGCTACTGCCATGAAATTCTTATACTGGGTTCATTTTTTCTTTTTAAAAAACTGATTTTTCTAGTAATGTTTAAAGTTATCTCAGTTCTTTAACTCAAGAGAACTGCTATATTTAGGCTGCTAACAAAAAAAAAAATCAAGAGCATGTACCTTTGTCCATAGTCTCCAAAGGTTCAAGTGCAAGAACTGTCTAAAACCTGGTATATAAGGCACCCTATTCCACTTTTTTCTTAAGAGAAACCTTTCCTTTGGTTTCTTGCAGTTTTTCAGTAAGTCTGTCCTTTGTCTCTTCCATCTTCTCTGTGAGGAGCTCCTTTGTTTCCTCCATCTTGTCTTGCAGGTACTCCTTCACGGGGGGTGGTGTCGACATGTAGCCCCGGCTACGCAGATACTTCACAGTGAAGGAGGTCCCCCCGAGAGTTACAGTGTACCGCGCAGGCGTTGCAATCTGCAGAAAAATGAGACAGCTTAGTACTGATTATAACTACCATCTTAAGCAAAAACAGGCTGGCTCAGTGGTAAAGACTCCGCCTGCAATGCAGGTGACGCAGGTTCCACATCTCTGTGTCAGGAAGATCCCCTGGAGGAGGAAATGGCAACCCACTCCAGTATTCTTGCTGAGACAATCCCATGGACAGAGAGGTGCCTGGCGGGCCACACAGTCCATGGGGTCACAAAGAGTTGGACACTATTGAGCACACATGAGCAGAAACAGTGTAAAATTAAAACTCTTGGTAATAACTATCAATTACTTTATTGCTTCACAAGGCTAAAACAGTTACATGCTATATGGTTTTCCCTCCTAACATTCCGTAAGTATTTGTCACCTAGACACTGACCTAGGATCAGAGAACATACACAGTAGCAGCACCAAAGTTTGTACTCCACATGCTAATGAACCTGGGGGGCAGGAGCCCCGAAATCAGTGAGAGCTCAGGACCCTCCGACAACAAAGGCACATGCATTTCCATTCTCAGAAACCCTGTCAACCTGCACACACTATACCAAACTGAGGGGCAAACACAAGCCAAATGTTTGTTCTTCATGGAGTCTAGTTTCACTTGTAAATCTCTTTTCTTTAACTTCTCCAGGCTTTATGATACTTTATCATTAAAGTCCACACTGAGTCTGGAATCCCAACCAGGAACTTCGTGAGGTGAACGAATGGTAAAATGGCACACATGTAGGAGACAAGTACAGGTCAACTGACCAGAGGTTACTTAGTCCCGAACTAACTAGTAAACTAATTGGTTCAAAGGGAGAATTGTAACACCACAGGCTGCATCACATTCTGAGGCAAGGAACCTCCTATCTGCTGTTCTACCTGAGAAGTCAGGTTACAGGAAACACCCAAGTGGACAATTTACACCTCCCTCCTCCCAGAGGAACATGAGTAGAGCCACTGCTGACATCAGCCCACCTGCATGCCAGCCTCGTGTTTCAATTCTAAGCAGACCGGCAGGCACTGAGCACTGATGCTCCTTCAGCGCACAGCACCAGCACAGGAAACGCAGCGCAAGAAGACGGAACTCTGAACCCCTAGGCACTCATGAGCAAAGACAACAGACATTCAGAAAAGAAGAGACACACAGACTGTGATATGAGAGTATGGGATAAGAAACAGTTATAATTAGGGACATGGTTTAAACCATCAGGACAGCTGGATTTATTAAACTATACAAACTGCAAATTCATCAATTGATAATTTATGAATTTAGTAAGTTTTAATGTTGAAAAATTCAGCAATTAAGGTTTAGGCCTCTAGTCAAAATTATCATATAAGAAGAAATAAAGATTAAAGTACTACTATAAACCCATAATTCTAAGTATTTTTATAACAAAGATAAATTAACATCTAGTTTCCCAATATTTTCTACCTGGTTTCCTAGAATAAAGCTACGAAGAACCTCATAACTTTTGTCAATTGAGAAAAATTAGATTAATATAGCTAAACTCCACAATTTACAATGAGTCTTCCAAAACCACAAGTATAAAAACTATTAACAACAAAGATGTCATTGTCTGAATCTAGACAACAGTTGTAAAGACAATGAACAAGTGAAATATATGTAACATCAACAACTAAGTCTAAGGTTTATCACAGAAATCAATTTGATTTAAATTTACTATTTTACTTTTTAGGAAGATGAACTATTATAAACAGTAAAATAAATGCTAAATTTCACTAATATGTCAGGTGGCATATGGATCTCTGAATAAGGAAAATTAATGTACTGTCAATAGGAGAAATGTTAGAGATGACCTGCTTGCTAGAAACTCAGTCTCATATGTGTCTCAGCACAGCAGGCTGTGAACAACCTACCTATTCTTAGGGCACTTCTTCCTTAGCCATCATTTTATTTACCCATAAAAAATGTATACTTTTAGTCATTAGACATATAAGAGGTGAAATACACTAAGTTATAAAGGTAAGCCTGGGAACAGGCAGGGAGTGTTATGAAGGTTCAGTGTGAGGCGCCATCCACCCACAGCAGTACCTACCTTAAACAGGGCATATGCTGTTAGTGCATTTCCACTCTGGGAATTTTTCAGAATGTTCACTATACTGTCAGGTAACCCAATAAGTTCTAGAAAAGGAACGACATTCACTCCTCTAAGAAAGAAACAGAAAGTAATTCATATGTATATAAACTTTTGGGGTAATTATTTTCAAAAGATTACCTGAAAACATCAAAACCAAATTTTTGTTTAAAAGTCAATTCTGCATCACCAAGCACACTCTAACTTCACTCTAAAGGAACAACGTGCATGAACACCAGCATCCCACTTTTCACAGCTTCTGCTCATGGGCATTCCTCATTAGCACACTGAGAAAAACAGAATCATTTATCAGAGCAAAATTAATAGCACTAGGTAACCTGAGAAAAAAGGATCAGAATCATTCACCTGATCTTGGAATCTTTAGTTCCTTAGAATGATCCAACTCAAACTTTTAAGACCTAATTTTTGTCTCTAAAATTACATGTCAAACTATAGTATTACCATAAAAGCAAGGGATATTATAACATCACTGTGTTATTATGCAAAGAATAAATGACTCTATGGGTTTGATAAAACTTCAATGATTCTAAAAAGATGCTTCTACTATCAGGCTTAGAAGGTACCTGAAGAAGCAATTACCATAAACTGCAAGAAATTTTTGAAGGGAGGGAGAGAAGGCAGATATAGTCTCTAATCTAGCTGCTGCTGCTGCTAAGTCTCTTCAGTCGTGTCCGACTCTGTGCGACCCCATAGATGGCAGCCCACCAGGCTCCCCCGTCCCTGGGGATTCTCCAGGCAAGAACACTGGAGTGGGTTGCCATGTCCTTCTCCAGTGCATGAAAGTGAAAAGTGAAAGTGAAGTCGCTCAGTCGTGTCCGACTCTTAGTGACCCCATGGACTGCAGCCCACCAGGTTCCTCTGTCCATGGGACTTTCCAGGCAAGAGTCCTGGAGTGGGGTCCCACTGCCTTCTCCACTAATCTAGCTGGTAAACCCTAATTGCTTTTTAGTTTCCCTGAGTGTTGAGTTTGCCACATTGACATATTTGTGCTCTCCTGCTCTCTCCCTCACTATCCATACTGGGTTAGCCAAATGTTTCCAAAACATTGCAGAAAAACCCAAACTTTCTGGCCAACCCAGTAGTTGTTTTGCAGATGTTCGGCTTTCACCCTTAAATGACAAGGTTCTCATTCTGTGCTTCTCCTTCATAGGCACAATCATCACAGGAAACTTAACATATAGGATAGTATATAGTTAATACAACAGTAGATTATTTAATGTTAAAACTCCCTGTATTGTCCCATGTCGCTTGTCACTATCTTCTCCGTGTTTTCGTTTTTCTCCAGAAGTGTTATCCAGCATATTCTGTTGAGGAGGAAGGCAGGATGTCTTTTTTTTGATGCTGAGACTTTTGACGCTCCTGGGCTAGTCATGTGGTAGAACAGCCCCCCAACTTGAATCTGTCTGATTGTTCATGATTAGATTTGGGGTAAATGTTTCCTGACAAGAAAGCTACAGAGCTGATTCTGTGCCATCACAGCATCACAGCAGGAGCCCCAGGATCAGTCAGTCCCATCCCTGATGTGAGTCTGACTTGTGGTTAAGGTCTGGTCCACAGATTACTCCTCTGTACAAGTATTCTTGCTGTTTATAATAAAGAAAGGGAACAGCCTGGATTCATTATTATTATGGTGGTTGTTATCTCCTAGTTTATCTTTAACATTAAAAATTAATTTAACTGGGAAAAGTTGTCCCTCTCTGATCTCACAATATAATACTAGGAGAGCAGAGAACTTTTTCCAGCTAAAATTAAATCAGATAAACCCAGCATCTAGTTGGCTGAATTGAAAACCTGTATTTAACACAATTCCAACAATAAAATCATCTCAGTCAGAGATTACACAGTAAGATTTACTGCCATTCAAACATACACTACTATTTTCTAAGTATGACTTCCCTTAGAACAAACTGACTTAATTTCTCAAGTGTTAAGGGTCTAACAAAACATTAGGGGCTGTTCTGGAAAGCAACACATCCTACCTAATGTAACTGAGCTATGTGATGCTGTAACAGAACTGGACCAGCAGTCATGGCTGGGCAATAGAGCTGAGTCTGGCAAACAAATTTCCATGCTAACAGAAAGCCAAAGGTAGGTGGTGGTGGATGAGGGATAGGACTTTAAAGCCTAATTAATTAACATCACTAGATTATTTCAGGGTCTAATTTTTTGGTTACAGAACTTCTTTACTGAAGGCAAGGAAAAATAAATGGGAAAAAAGTACTCTTAATAGTCCAAATAAGAAGCTCATATTCAATGAATTAAATTTCTCCCCCTCAGGTCAGGAGGCTGAACGCTTATTAAAAGCAATGTAGGGAAGGCAAAAGAAACAAGGAAGAAGCTCATCATTAGTCACAAAACGAAATCAGAAAAATCCTCAATGGCTCCCAAAAGAAAATTTGATATGTAGAAAGCCATTCCATTAAATAGAAGAAATGAATGCCTATGAAATTTTTATGTAAAATGATACATAATTTTAGGCTCCATTAAAAAACTAAATGCAGTTCTGAAGATTTCTATATTACACATGTCCAGAAAATGTCAGTAATAAACAAAAAGGTAACTCCATAAAATGCACATACAAAATCTCTGCAAAGAAAGGAACTGTTAAAGAAAATGATACATAATGAAGAAGGAAGTAACTGAGTAACAAGAACAGAATGTAGACACAGATACGAAAAGAAACAAAATAGCATCAATCACACAGGTTAAAAATAATCTTTTTTAGAACACTGGCAAAGAAACATTTCTAGACCTGTGTTTTGTAAGAAGAGTCTCCATTCTATCATCTTTTAATTTAGTAAAGGATGAGCTCTTTTCAACAAGTGAGCTTTATATTATAATACTCAATACCTATCAAACATTAAATATAACCCCAAACTGAAAATCAGCAGTCTTTTGGAAAGTATAGACTAATTCTAAACCCACTAGGGGAGTTCCCGAAAACATCAAAATGGTCTTCACTGCATCTCGTCGCCTGCAGGATGAGCACGCTGCCCACTTGGTCACACCCAGGCCACAGCAAGAAAAGCCACACAGCACTCAGGGGACAGGCACACGCTGGCACACCCAGTTTGCTGGTGGCAGAAACAAACTGGAAATCATAGGGAATCTGGTTGTACGTGAAACTCCTGCTCCTAAAACAATGTGAATAACACAACTCACTTTAAAAGAAAGGAATGGTATTTATCAAGAAAGGTATATTTAGAAATTCTATGTTTTAAGTGCACAACAAATCAACTTCTGATTAGAACAAAGGCCCTTACTGACATTCATCAGATGTAACATTAAGGTATAAGTCTATAACTTGTTCATTTTTGTGTCTACAACAGATACAAGTCAGGCTTTGTAAAAATCTTACTAATTTCCAATCAAAATCATACATGTGGCAAAATAAGTTCTTTTCACAGTGATTAGCACTTTTAGCAATATCTTATTTAAATACAAAGCTAACTTATGGTGCTGTCAAATTTCTAGAATCGGTTATTTCTGTGCTATCCTAGATGCTGATGGGACACGAGCACAGTGATTAAGATTTGAAATCAGACTGAGTTATTCTGGGGAAAAACTAAGTTATTCTGACGTATTCTTGTTTAATCTGCTCTCTCTTTAATAAGATGGGAATAATTATTTCATATGGTTGCTCTGAAAATTAAATGATAGTTACAAAAATTTTAGTATAATATCTGCTGTACATAGTAAGAAATGTTAGCTATTGTTATTAAAATGTGGAAAACAGCTATGAAAAACAGTCATCCTCTATCAGTTGAAGACATTAAAGCGTTTCAAAAACTATTTAAAGGCTTTCATTAGTATAACTAACATTCTGATAAAAGGCTCAATCAAGCAAAAACTTACTTTATGGCTGCATAATAAAATGTTCCAAACCAAACAGCAGAAGTTATTAGATGCACTGGAATCAAAACTTTTCCATATTGTCTAAATGTTTTCTTAAATCGCTGATAAAGACTAATAGATCTGTCTTGTAACGGATCAGGTTCTTCCTTTTTTTCGGAGGGAGGTCCTGAGGATGTGGCACTGGATGACAGAACTCTCTTGGATAAGATATCCTGCTCCCACTGTTTATGGTGAAAGACCCATGGTTGGGATGGAACAGCAATGAATGGCTTCCTTTCCTTTGCAATACACTGGGCAGTGGGTAAGTGCAGCGACCGTTTCTGAGGGCCTTGTACCACAACCACTCTGGATTCCAAGGTATACAAAAGTAATGGTCCCTTTATGTTTTGACAGTGTCCCAAATGACCGGCTTTATGTGGTTCCATGCACGTCCTATGTGCCAGTCGGAATACAGTCTTTGGTACGTTCCATTGCATTTTGAAGAATGGAGATTGATGGACCTCAGCTTCTATAGACACTAGATTAAAAAAAAAAAATTAGGTTATACATAGATTTCCATTGTAAACCAATCAATTTAAACATAAATTGTTAACTATTAGGAAGTTAAAAGACACTGTTACCAAATCCATAGAAAGTAATGTTAAGGTATATAGTTCTAATACACCACAATTTTAAAATTTCATTAAAATACATCATTTAAATATGATACAGTAAACCACAGCAGCAGACATCATGAAGGGTAAGGTTTCGGGGCTGTTTTATTGCTACAAAAGGGATATCTGTAGGGCTTCTCTCATTCTACAAAGAAGTAGTGTAATACATTGGGAAAATCAGATCTGGAAGTAAAAGAGCTGGGCCATAATGTTTTGGGGTCATAATTCTGTGCAATTATCTCTTAGACTGGACTTGAGATGGGAATTTCAAGACCTGAATTCATCACTCTCCACATCCCCCTTCTCTGAAAACAGAACAACCAATCAGTCTCATTATACTTGTTTATTTGGGAAAAATGCTTTAAATCTTCAAATACATGGTCATCCAGAACCTGGTCTTTTGTTAAATATCTGAGTAGTGGTATCCAGTGGTGATATCTTGCATATTTCTATTGTCACATCACATCATGGGCTACAGTGCCTTCTTCACCACTGAAAATAGTGAAGAGTGCTTTTAAGTCTAATCAGATTAGAGCACCAATTCCAGGAACACCGTAACCAATTCAGAAAGTTCATCATTACAATTCTGTTCCTTTAGAACCACTCTTAGTACCAAAATATGAATCAGAAAGGATCTCCAGAGATATTGAAGCAACAAGGAAAAACACAGATGTTTATCTACCTATCTCTATAGGGCTTCCCAGGTGGCGCTAGTGGTAAAGAACCTGCCTGCCAATGCAGGAGACACAGAGATGCAGGTTCGATCCCTGGGTTGGGAAGGCCCCCTAAAGGAGGAAATGGCTACCCAGTCCAATATTCTTGCCTGGAGAATCCCATGGACAGAGAAACCTGGTAGGCTACAGTCCATAGGGTCACACAGAGTCGGACAAGACTGAAGCGACTTAACAGGCATACACCTATCTTTTGGCTTATCTCTATCTAGATAGATATTTCTATCTATTGGGTATCTATTATAAGGTTGTTTAAATAGATACATGTTTATGTTAAGGAACTAGCTCACACAATTGTGGGGGCTACACATTTGGTATGTGTAGGGTAGATGTGCAGGCTGGAAACTCAGACAAGAACTGATGCCACAGTCTTAAGATTTTTTTTTTCTTGAGATGCCTCAGTTTGAAATTTAGACTGAGTGAGGCCCACTCACATTATGGAGGGTAATCTCCTTTACTTAAAGACAGTTGATTACAGATGTTAACAGATTTTCAAAATACCATCAAAATAACACCTAGTGTTTGATTAAATAACTATGCTTTTGAACTGTGGTCTTGGAGAAGACTCTTAGAGTCCCTTGGACTGCAAGGAGATCCAACCAGTCCATCCTAAAGGAAATCAGTCCTGAATATTCATTGGAAGGCTGATGCTGAAGGCTGATGCTGATGCTGAAGCTGAAACTCCAATACTCTGGACACCTGATGCAAAGAACTGACTCATTGGAGAAGACCCTGATGCTGGGAAAGATTGAAGGCAGAAGGGGACGACAGAAGATGAGATGGTTGGATGGCATTACTGACTCTATGGACATGAGTTTGAGTAAGCTCCAGGAGTAGGTGATAGACAGGGAGGCCTGGTGTGCTGCAGCCCATGGGGTTCCAAAGAGTTGGACACGAATGAGTGAACTGAACTGATAGCCAGATCTCTTGTTGTTAAGTTGCTCAGTCTTGTCCAACTCTCTGCGATCCCATGGACTGCAGACCACCAGGCTTCTCTGTTCATGGGATTTTTCCAGGCAAGAATACTGGCTTGCCATTTTCTTCTCCAGGGGATCTTCTGAACCAGGGATCAAAGCCACGTCTACCTGCGGTGGCAGGCAGGTTCTTTACTAATGAACCACCAGGGAAGCCATCCATAGCCAGGTTTAGTTGACAAAGCTACTCATCACACATACAAGCTTATAGATTTCTCAACCAAATCTTTACTTTCTACTATAGTAAAAACCTTTTAAACAATGACATCTTATGTGCTCAAAAAAAGGCAATAAAATTTCAGTAGGAACACTTTGGTTGAGTGAACTGGAGGAATGAACAGTTCTTCCAAAACTGTTTAGAGGAACAGTTCTACAACCACCTCTTTTTCCTACCTCCAAGAATAGTATCATTCCTGGGAAACTGTAACATTGTATCTATACTTTAAAAACAAATTATATGTTTCAAAAAATGTGATATTCAACCCTACAATAGAAATGACAGCTTAAAATTACACATCTGAGTGACTCACTTTAAGGGATGGTATCTAGGGAATTTGTTGCTTGCCTTTGACCAGAAAACTTATAAGTTACCACTTCATTTTTCTCTCAACAGACAAAAGTCTAATACAAAACAGGAGAATTCCAAACCAGCCTGGGTGAATGGACCAAATAATCAAAACAGCACATAAAGAAATCTTATAAATGGGTTGAAATAAATAAATCCTGTATGTCCTTTCAAAAAAAAATGAGATTTTGAAAAATCATTCCAGGTGATTGATTCATCCATAACCATCCCACTATGTGCCAGGCACTGTTCAAGGCACCTGGGTTAAATCACTGAACAAAATGATGATCCCTGTCTTGCTAGAGTTCACATGCTAGCAAGACAACATCTATCCAGCTGTTTTCTCACTGAACATAATAACCCAAGCAGTAAGAAGTATCAAAACATTTTCTGAAAATCTACTATGTGCCAGGTAACTTCCAGTTCTCAGTCTGGCACTGTTTCATTATTAGCACAGTACAGTCTCTGGGCTTTCCACATGGCTCAGTGATAAAAGAATCTGCCTGCCAAGGCAGGAGTTGCAAGAGACCCTGGTTCCATCCCTGCATCTGGAAGATCCCCTGGAGAAGGAAAGGGCAATCCACTCCAGTATTCTTGCCTGGAAAATCCCACGAACAGAGAAACCTGGCGGGTTTCAGTCCATAGGGTCGCAAAGAGTGGAATATGACTGAGCATGCACAGACCATGGTCTTTGGAGTCAGGCTGCTTGGATCCAAAACCTAGCCCACTACTACTTCCCAGCTGCATGACCTTGGGCAAGTTACTTACCACTCATCTATGAAACGAATCATAACAACTATCCCACTGGATCACGTACAAGTTAAAAATGAATTCAAATATATAAAGGTACTACTAGACTATCAGCTATTACTCTTTTAACTCAATTTCCAGAAAAGCACTTATTACTCAGGTAACAGTGGGGAAAAATAATATCAATGGTAACTTTTAATTTTTATGTAGCTCATTTACTCCCTCCCTGGAGTAGGAAATGGCAGCCCATTCCAGTATTCTTGCCTGAGAAATCCCATGGATAGAGAAGCCTGGTGGGCTGCAATCCATGGGTTCACAGAGTCAGACATGACTTTGTGACTAAACAATAATTTACTCCCTCTACTATCCTCAAGAGTTCTTCCTGTTCTTGAAACCAATGGGTAATCATTAAATTCATTTCACCTATATCCTGCCTTACACCACTTTCCAGTCACCTTTCTCTACACTCCCCCTGCCATCTTAGAGTGCCCTACTTCTTTATTCTTTATCCCATAAACACCCAGAGCCCTTCACCTTAGGGTGAAAAGTGAAAGTCGCTCAGTTGTGTCCAACTTTGCAACCCCATGAACTGTACCCTGCCAGGCTCCTCTGTCCATGGAATTCTCCAGGCAGGAATACTGGAGTGGGTAGCCATTGCCTTCTCCACGGGGATCTTTCCAACCCAGGAATTGAACCCAGGTCTCCTGCATTGCAGGCAGATTCTTTATTGTCTGAGCCACCAGGTAGGCCCCTATATATCTTATGCACAACAATTCATGGTGGAGTCTGGATAATATAGTTAGGAGGCTTTTAATCTTATGAGAATATTTAAGTCAAAATTAGACTCATTTTCTGTAAAATTACAGTAGCAACTCTCTTAAGAAAATTCAGCATCACAACCAGCAAATATGGATTGGTAATTACCCAGTTCTAAATGCATGAATATGTAGATAGCACAATCTCCAGCACTATACCTTTGCTTAGGTGGAGAGCAAATGAACTTTAGGTGGAGAGCAAAAAATCTACTATAAAAAAAGGATCAAAATAAGAATATGCCATGTGGAAAAACCTATTTCCCCAATGTGCTGTGCAAAGTAACAAGTACTTTTAAATCACAGTTTAAATGAAAAAGTGAAAGTGTTAGTTGCTCAGTCATGTCAGATTCTTTTTGACTCCTTTGAGTGTAAGCCAGGCTCCTCTGTCATGGAGTTCTCCAGGCAAGAAAAGACACATTTTGTTTGTCATAGTGATTTTTCACAGATGTCAGCGGTGGCAGGCCACTAATTTATGTTTAGAAAAATAAACAAGATGTTTAGTTGAATTTTTAGGTTTGATGCTTAAACTTTCTTGGAAGGATCACTATTTTTTATGCATGGAGTATTTACAAAGATACTCAAAAGTAACCTTGTGATATGAAGATAGTAATGATCTAAAAGGTGCATGCATCAGTACAGTAATAAAAACAATCAACTTCGAAAAAAAAATGAACTGAAGTTAATTCTCAACTTAGCTCACCGCATATAATAAAAAAAAATACAGTCATCTGAAACTGATGGCTTATCCTCATTTGTTAAAAACAGGCTTCGTTCTTGGGCCAAAGTTTATAAAGAGCAAACAACCTCAGAAAGGTTAAAGCCCACAATTTGGAAGTGACTGGATTCTAAAGTACATGCTGCAGGCACTGCTTGCTTTCCCCCAAGCGAAGTCTACCGGCTGCTGCTTTAACTGCGCCTACTGACAGGTATGCAAGCCAGCACACCTATTTCCACAGCTGCTTTTAAGGGGTTCAAGTTTGGTAACGAAGAACAGAAGACATATTTCTGATCACGTCTTTACACCATCTCGGTGGGAGGTGCTGAGGCGCAACGCGTCAACCATCTTAGTCCACAGGCAGTTTTGACCCTAGCGTAGGGGGTGGAAAGCAGGAACGAGCGACACTCCGGTGGAAATCTGGGAGGGAAGGATGAACCAAACGAGTTGACTCCCCAGCCACCCCATATCAAAGTCCAGCCAACAGATACTATCAGTGAAGCGTTTCTGAAAAACATGTATGGCCTGTCGCGCTCCTCCAGAGGCTGACCGAGCACGGCCCTCTCGAGGGAGGTCTGGCCGGAACTTCCAAGTGCGGCGGCATGGAGCGACCCGCGATGCAGCGAGAAGCAGGACGCCGCGCGCTTCCGAGGCAAGTCCGAGCTCGGGGGCTTCCGGCCCCTCCCGACCGGCGTCTGAGGAAGGGCAAACCAAAGGCTGGAAATCCGCCCCACGGACAGGGTTAGCAAGACACCGGCCCACTGCGAAGGGCGGGGTGACCTCTGTCCGCCCAGGGGCGCTCGCGCCGCGCACCACGCTGAGGAGGCCCCGCCGACCGCCCCTCCCCCAGAGGCCTCGACCCCCGTTACCTCAGGACCTCAGCCCGGAGGAGCCGCTAGGAGACCCCTCCGCGTCACTCCTCAGAGCGACCAGCAGAACGTGAGTCTGGCCGCCGGAAGCCGTGGGCTCAGGCGACCAGCCTCCCACCCGCCCGCCACGCCGTCCCTCCAACCAGGTTCTTGCGTCCCTTCGAGCTGTCGCTCTCCGCACGCCGCGCGCGGCACGCCGGGACTCGGGATTCCGGGCCAAGCGACCCGCGATCTCCGGAAGTGGCGTCATAGCGCGCGCGTGGCGTGGCGCCGCTTCCGCAAACAGAGTCGCGGATGGCTGGAAGGTAAGTGTGGGGTCGCAGGGCTGGGCTGCGTCTTCTTTGTGTGTAGCGGTGGCCGCCGAGGTGGAAGGGGCATTCCAACCACTGGCTATGCCACTTCAGCGGCTGCTGACGCCCCTCTGCTTGGAGCCATCCCGGGTTCGAGAGGTCCGAGAGCCGCTTCAGGTCCGGTCGTCTGCCGGAGCGGCCGGCCGCCTGCCCTGCGTGGTGGGCCGGAACCTGAGCCGGGCCGTGCCGGGACTTCTCGGTGCGTCCTCGAGTCCGGGGACACCACCGGTGGGTCCGGCGTGGAGCTCACCTGCTTGAGCTCCAGCCCTCGGCCCGGTGAGTTCTGAAAAACCTCGGGTGTGACTGCTGCGCAGATCACCGAGACGCACGTTTGGTCGTTTATGCGCCTTCTTGTACCTGTCGACTCAGTCCTTCTCTGAGGGTTCCCGAGAGCCAACCCTCTTGTGTCGGGACCTAACTCATTACTCAGCTTGGACTCTCAGTCTTATCCATCTGTTGGGTCGTTTGGAAATCTGTGTCGCTTATTCTGACCGAATTGTCTATGGAACGTTTCATTGGTGGAAATGTCACAGATAAATATAAATTAACTTTTATTCTCAATAGTTTAGATATTGCATTTCCAGAAAGAATTAATTATAGCTAGGGAAAAGTTAAATCGTTTTATGTGAAATTAAAGCCAGTTTTATTTCCTTTTTAGGAAAATGATTACTAGGTTATCATTTTAAACAGCTACTTAGAAAATTACGTTTCTGGGTAATTTTTTTCCTCTTTGATTCAACTCTTGTTTTGTCACTTATTGATATCTTGTTACCTCAAACCTTGGATAGTGAAAGTTAATAGCCCTTGAAACCTTCCTGATTTAGAGTGTCTTGTTTTTACCCATTCCATTAAACAAATTTATTTCTTATTCTGTTTCTTTATATGGAACAGTTAATAATTTTCAGGTTCTGAATTTGCGGAATCTCACTAATTTTCCGACTTTCGCTTTTTTTTCTCTGGTTTGGATAATACAGCCCAACATTTTAAGTCGTGTATCAGTTGTAAACTTCTTGAAGACTGACCTTCCCTGGTGGCTCAGGGGTAAAGAATTCGCTTGCCAACGCAGGAGACATGAGTTCCATCCCTGATCTGGGAATACCCATCATGCCATGAAGTGGCTAAGCCCCTGTGCCACAACTATTGAGCCTGTACTCTGGAGCCAGGGAACCAAAACTACTGAGCCCATGTGCCTCAACTACTGAAGCCTGGGCACCCTGAAGCCTATGCTCCACAACAAGAGAAGCCACTGCAATGAGAAGTGGGTACACTGCAACTAGAGAGTAGCCCCCACTCTTTCACTTTTTTTTGTGAAAAAAAAAAAAAGCCTGGGGTTGGGGAGGGGGAAGCAACTTCTTGAGGACTAATTACACAGTCCCTTATTGAGCTTCTCTGTAGTACTTCACTGAACTTGTTGAGTGGCTTGTCCAGTTAATAGCTCATTTATTTTTTACCCTCCCATTTCATCTGCAAGCCTGAGAACATTTGAAAGAGGCTAAACAGAGGCCTTACAAATAGCTGAAAAAAGAAGAGAAGCGAAAAGCAAAAGGAGAAAGGGAAAGATGTACCTAACTGAATACAGTGTTCCAAACAGTAGTAAGGAGAGATAAGAAAACCTTCGTAAGTGAACAGAGAAATAGAGGAAGACAATAGAATAGGAAAGACTAGAGATCTCTTCAAGGAAATTAGAGATTCCAAGAGAACACTTCATGGGAAGATGGGCACAATAAAGGACAGAGCAGTAAGGACCTAGGAGAGGCACCTAATTAAAAAGAAGTGGCAAGAGTACACAGAACTGTACAAAAAAGATGTTAATGACTCAGATAACCACAATGATGTGGTTACTGACCCAGAGCCAGACATCTTGGAGCGTGAAGTCAAGTGGGCCTTAGGGAAGCATTATTGGGGGCAAAACTAGTGGAGGTGATGGAGTTCCAGCTGAGCTCTTTAAAATCCTAAAAGCTGATGTTGTTAAAGTGTTCCACTCAATATGCCAGCAAATTTGGAACACTTAGCAGTGGCCACAGGACTGAAAAAGGTCAGTTTTCATTCCAGTCCCAAAGAATGGCAGTGTGAAAGAATATTCAAAGTACTGCTCAGTTGCTACTCACATGCTAGCAAAGTAATACTCAAAATCCTTCAAGCTAGGCTTCAACAGTATGTGAACTGAGAACTTCTAGATGTAAAAGCTGAATTGAGAAGGCAAAGGACCCAGAGATCAAATTGCCAACATCCATTGGATCATAGAAAAAAGCAAGAGAATTTTGGAAAAATACCTACTTCTGCTTTATTGAGTAGGCTAAAGCCTTTGACTGTGTGGATCAAAACAAACTGTGGAAAATTCTTAAAGAGATGGGAATACCAGGCCACCTTACCTGGCTTCCGAGAAACCTGTATGCAGGTCAAGAAGCAACAATTAGAACCAGACATGAACAACGGACTGGTTCAAAATTGGAAAATTAGTATGTCAAGGCTGTATATTGTCACCCTAATTTAACTTCTATGTAGTGTACATCAGGCAAAATGCCAGACTATATGACTCACAAGCTGGAATCAAGATTGCCAGGAGAAATAGCAACAACCTCAGATATGCAGATGATACCCTGCTAATGGCAGAAAGCAAAGAGGAGCTAAAGAGCCTCTTGATGAAGGTGAAAGAGGAGAATGAAAAGCTGGCTTAAAACACAACATTAAGAAAACCAAGATCCTGGCATCTGGTCCCATCACTTCATGGCAAATGAGGAAAAAATGGAAACAGTGACAGACTTTATATTCTTGGGCTCCAAAATCATTGCAGACGGTGGCTGCAGCTATGAAATTATAAGACACTTGCTCCTTGGAAGAAAAGCTATAACAAACCTAGACAGCATATTAAAAAGCAGAGACATCACTCTGCTGACAAAGGTCTGTCTAGTCAAAGCTGTGGTTTTTCCAGTAGTCGTGTATAGATGTGAGAGTTGGACCATAAAGAAGGCTGAGTGGCAAAGAATTGATGCTTTCGAACTGTGGTGCTGCAGAAGACCCTGGAGAATTCCTTGGACAGCAAGGAGATCAAACCAGTCAATCCTAAAGAAAATCAACCCTGAATATTCATTAAAAGGACTGATGCTGAAGCTCTGATACTTTGACCACCTAATATGAAGAGCCCACTCACTGGAAAGACCCTGATGCTGGGAAAGATGCAGGAGAAGGGGATGACAGAGAATGAGATGGTTGGATGGCATCATCTACTCAATGAACATGAGTTTGAACTCTGGAAGATGGTGAAGGACAGGGAAGCCTGTCCATGGGGTCGCATAGTTGGACACGTCTTAGTGACTGAACAACAATGGTCATGGGTCTTGAAACTTCTGTCTACTCTCTTCACTCTCTACCTGATTCTGACATCCATTGCAAACTAAGGATTTTACTAGTCCCAGGCTTTTCCTGCTCTTGGTTTTCAGTGTCGCTAAGCCAAAAGAAATACCTAACAGTTTCCCTAAGTGGTTTAGTTCAAACAATTTGTGTGTCCTAACAACTTTATTTTAAAAAATAATACACAGATCGAAAGGAATACTGTTTATTTCTTCAGTTCAGTTTAGTTGTTCAGTCATGTCCGACTCTTTGCGACCCCATGAATAGCAGCACACCAGGCCTCCCTGTCCATCACCAACTCCCGGAGGTTACTCAAACTCATGTCCATCGAGTCGGTGATGCCATCCAGCCATCTCATCCTCTGTCGTCCCCTTCTCCTCCTGCCCCTAATCCCTCGTAGCATCAGTCTTTTCCAATGAGTCAACTCTTCGTGTGAGGTAGCCAAAGTACTGAAGTTTCAGCTTTAGCATCAGTCCTTCCAGAGAACACCCAGGGCTAATCTCCTGTAGAATGGACTGGTTGGATCTCCTTACAGTCCAAGGGACTCTCAAGAGTCTTCAACACCACAGTTCAAAAGCATCACTTCCTCGGCGCTCAGCTTTCTTTATAGTCCAACTCTCACATCCGTACATGACCACTGGAGAAACCATAGCCTTGACTAGACGGACCTCTGTTGGCAAAGTAATGTCTCTACTTTTGAATATGCTATCTAGGTTGGTCATAACTTTTCTTCCAAGGAGCAAGCATCTTTTAATTTCATGGCTGCAGTCACCATCAGCAGTGATCTTGGAGCCCCCCAAAATAAAGTTTGCCACTGTTTCCCCATCTATTTCCCATGAAGTGATGGGACCAGATGCCATGATCTTCGTTTTCTGAATGTTGAGCTTTAAGCCACCTTTTCCACTCTCCTCTTTCACTTTCATCAAGAGGCTTTTTAGTTCCTCTTCACTTTCTGCCATAAGGGTGGTGTCATCTGCATATCTGAGGTGATTGATATTTCTCCCGGCAATCTTGATTCCAGCCTGTGCTGCTTCCAGCTCCGCGTTTCTCATGATGTACTCTGCATAGAAGTTAAATAAGCAGGGTGACAATATACAGCCTTGACGTACTCCTTTTCCTATTTGGAACCAGTCTGGTGTTCCATGTCCAGTTGTAACTGTTGCTTCCTGACCTGCATATAGGTTTCTCAAGAGGCAGGTCAGGTGGTCTGGTATTCCCATCTCTTTCAGAATTTTCCACAGTTTATTGTGATCCACACAGTCAAAGGCTTTGGCATAGTCAGTAAAGCAAAAGTAGATGTTTTTCTGGAACTTTTGTTTTTTCCATGATCCGGCGGATGTTGGCAATTTGATCTCAGGTTCCTCTGCCTTTTAGTTCTTAGTTACCACTGCGTAGTAATGGAATGTGTACATCTGTTGAGTACTGGACTTCTCAAGCCTTGAGATTAGATTTGACCCCAACTGCACTTCTTGTTTTACATTGATTTTCTGTGGTACCACCAAAGTCTTAGCTTCACAAGGTTCTGTTGTCATTTAAAGAAAAATATAGTTCAAGCTACTCAGTTAAAACTGTGCTCTACTTGATGGTGTGTCTGATACCTTCCAGGTGTCAGATATCACTAAGCTTTCATTAAACTTTAAAATACCTTGCTGTGCACATATGAATTTGTTGTAGTGTCCAGCACACATTTTGGGAGCCAAGGCTGTAGAGTAAGGGTCAGGATAGAAATGGAACTGACTTCATTTACTGTGATGACTTTTGTCAGTTTTAATGTCAGTGGTGACTTTTATGGATTAGATTGTGGAAGTATTTGGGGATTATAATTAGTACTTCATTAGCATTTTTAGAAATTCATGTGCAATATGTATCAGTATTGTTTTCAGTATTCTGTAATGAGTTTTTAAAAATTCTTACTTGATCACTGAAATTAAATGGCCAACTTCTGATTTAAATTGCTTTTAAAGTCTCAGCATTATGTTTACAAGTAATATCAAATTTTTACCATTGTAGTGTCAGTTCATGAAGTTTGACCATCATTTAAGTAATCAAAAATGGAAAATTCTGCAAAAGCAGAAGAACATGAAAAAATCTTTCATAAAGAAGCAAAAATATCATTAGATTCAGAAGCAGAGTCATCATTCATTATTAATGAAAATACAGCCTCTCCTGAGACTGGTCTTTCTGCAGAGGCTCCTACTTGTGGGCAAGTAAACACACCAAAAAAGAGAAAAATGGAGTTTGAGGATGATCTTGTAAAGGAAAGTTCTAGTTGTGGGGAAAACACTCCATCCAAGAAAAGAAAACTTGATGCTGAAATTGCCCCAGAGGAAAAAGGTTCTGGTGATGATGAAGGCATTTCAAGGAGAAGAAGAATAGAAACTGATGGTTTTCCAAAAGATGAACCTACTGGAGATGGCACTCAGAAAAGGAGAAAAATAGAACTTGAAGATGTTCCTGAAAAGCAAAAGGTATTTTGAATGCATTTTTAAAAATTCATAATAGAATATGTCAGATTGAAATGTGGAGCAGTTATGAAATACCTTTTTTAAAAAACATAATTTTAATAACTTAAGGGTTCTGTGTTTTTAAAAATTTTATTTATTTTTTACTTTACAAAATTGTATTGCTTTTGCCATACATCAACATAAATCCGCCATGGATGTACACATGTTCCCAATCCTGAACCCCCCTCCCACCTCCCTCCCCATACCATCCTTCTGGGTCATCCCAGCGCACCAGCCCCAAGCATCCTGTATCCTGCATCGAACCTAGACTGGCGTTTCGTTTCTTATATGATATTATACATGTTTCAATGCCATTCTCCCAAGTCATCCCACCCTCTCCCTCTCCCACAGAGTCCAAAAGACTGTTCTATACATCTGTGTCTCTTTTGCTGTCTCGTATACAGGGTTATCGTTACCATCTTTCTAAATTCCATATATATGTGTTAGTATACTGTATTGGTGTTTTTCTTTCTGGCTTACTTCACTCTGTATGAATCAGCTCCAGTTTCATCCACCTCATTAGAACTGATTCAGATGTATTCTTTTTAATGGCTAAGTAATACTCCATTGTGTGTATATACCTCAGCTTTCTTATCCATTCATCTGCTGATGGACATCTAGGTTGCTTCCATGTCCTGGCTATTATAAACAGTGCTGTGATGAACATTGGTGTTCACATGTCTCTTTCAATTCTGGTTTCCTCGGTGTGTATGCCCAGCAGTGGGATTGCTGGGTCATAAGGCAGTTCTATTTGCAGTTTTTTAAGGAATCTCCACACTGTTCTCCATAGTGGCTGTACTAGTTTGCATTCCCACCAACAGTTTATGAGGGTTTCCTTTTCTCCACACCTTCTCCAGCATTTATTGCTTGTAGACTTTTGGATAGCAGCCATTCTGACTGGCGTGAAATGGTACCTCATTGTGGTTTTGATTTGCATTTCTCTGATGAGTGATGTTGAGCATCTTTTGTTTGTTAGCCATCTGTATGTCTTCTTTGGAGAAATGTCTATTTAGTTCTTTGCCCCATTTTTTGATTGGGTCATTTATTTTTCTGGAATTGAGCTGCAGGAGTTGCTTGTATATTTTTGAGATTAGTTGTTTGTCAGTTGCTTCATTTGCTATTATTTTCTCCCATTCTGAAGGCTGTCTTTTCACCTTGCTTATAGTTTCCTTTGTTGTGCAGAAGCTTTTCATTTTAATTAGGTCCTATTTGTTTATTTTTGCTTTTATTTCCAGTATTCTGGGAGGTGGGTCATAGAGGATCCTGCTATGATTTATGTCAGAGAGTGTTTTGCCTGTGTTCTCCTCTAGGAGTTTTATAGTTTCTGGTCTTACATTTAGATCTGTAATCCATTTTGAGTTTATTTTTGTGTGTGGTGTTAGAAAGTGTTCTAGTTTCATTCTTTTACAAGTGGTTGACCAGTTTTCCCAGCACCACTTATTAAAGAGATTGTCTTTAATCCATTGTATATTCTTGCTTCCTTTGTCAAAGATAAGGTGTTCATAGGTGCGTGGGCTTTCTATTGTGTTCCAGTGATCTATATTTCTGTCTTTGAGCCAGTACCATACTGTCTTGATGACTGTGACTTTGTAGTAGAGCCTGAAGTCAGGCAGGTTGATTCCTCCAGTTCCATTCTTCTTTCTCAAGATTGCTTTGGCTATTTTATTTATTTATTTATTGTTTTTTTTATTTCCATACAAATTGTGAAATTATTTGTTCTAGCTCTGTGAAAAATACCGCTGGTAGCTTGATAGGGATTGCATTGAATCTATAGATTGCTTTGGATGTGGATGAACATGGTATATTTCTCCATCTATTAGTGTCCTCTTTGATTTCTTTCATCAGTGTTTTATAGTTTTCTATATATAGGTCTTCAGTTTCTTTAGGTAGATATATTCCTAAGTATTTTATTCTTTTCATTGCAATGGTGAATGGAATTGTTTCCTTAATTTCTTTTTCTATTTTCTCATTAGTGTATGGGAATGCAAGGGATTTCTGTGTGTTGATTTTATATCCTTCAACTTTACTATATTCATTGATTAGCTCTAGTAATTTTCTGGTGGAGTCTTTAGGGTTTTCTATATAGAGGATCATGTCATCTGCAAACAGAGTTTTACTTCTTCTTTTCCTATTTGGATTGCTTTTATTTCTTTTTCTGCTCTGATTGCTGTGGCCAAAACTTCCAGAACTATGTTGAATAGTAGTGGTGAAAGTGGGCACCCTTGTGTTGTTCCTGACTTTAGGGGAAATGCTTTCATATCCACCATTGAGGATAATGTTTGCTGTGGGTTTGTCATATATAGCTTTTATTATGTTGAGGTATGTTCCTTCTATTCCTGCTTTCTGGAGAGTTTTTATCATAAATGGATGTTGAATTTTGTCAAAGGCTTTAGCTGCATCTATTGAGATAATCACATGGCTTTTATTTTTCAATTTGTTAATGTGGTGTATTACATTGATTGATTTGCGGATATTGAAGAATCCTTGCATCCCTGGGATAAAGCCCACTTGGTCATGGTGTATGATCTTTTTAATGTGTTTTTGGATTCTGATTGCTAGAATTTTGTTAAGGATTTTTGCATCTATGTTCATCAGTGATATTGGCCTGTAGTTTTCTTTTTGGTTCTGTTTTTTTTAACTTAATTTTTATTTTATAGTGAAGAATTGTTGATTTGCAATATTGTGTTAGTTTCAGGTATACAACAGCGTGATTCAGTTATACATATATCCATTTTTTTGCAGATTCTTTTCCCATATAGGTTATTGCAGAATATTGAGTAGAGTTCGCTGTATAGCAGGGAACTTGCAAGGTCCTTGTTGATTGACTATTTTATATATAGTAGTGTGTATATGTTAATCCCGAAGTCCTAATTTATCACTTTCCCCTTTGGTAACCATGTTTGTTTTCAAAATCTATGAGTTTGTGTCTGTGTTGTAAATGAGTTCAGTTGTATCATTTTTTTTAGATTCCACCTTTAAGTGATGTTGTATTTGTCTTTCTCTGGCTGATTTCCCTTAGTCTCTAGCTCCATCCACATTACTGCAGATGGCATTATTTCAGTCTTTTTTGTGGCTGCATAATATTCCATTGTGTACATCTTCTTTATCCATTCTTTTGTCAGTAGATGTTTAGGTTGCTTTCCCATCTTTACTATTATAAAGAGTGCTGCAGTGAACAATGGAGATCATATATCTTTCAAATTCTGTTTTTCTTCTGATACATGCCCAGGAGTGGGATTGCTGGATCATATAGGAGTTCTATTTTTATATTTTTAAGGAACCTCCATACTGTTCTCCATAGTGGTTGTGCCAGTTTACATTCCCACCAGCAGTGTACAGGGTTCCCTTTTCTCCACACCCTCTCAGGCATTTATATTTGTAGACTTTTTGATAATGGCCATTTTGACCTGTGTGAGGTGATACCTCATTGTAGTTTTGATTTTCATTTCTCTTTTATGTAGATAAAACTTCTGCTAATGAGATAATTTTAATCTTATTTGGAAATCTTGACTAAACACTTGAAAGGGAGTTTTTATAGTTTGCTTTTTTCTTAGTGTTTTAAAAAAGACACCAGTGTAAGTTTCAAATGATTTATCTTTTTTCCTTTTTAATTAGGTGTTTATCTCTTTTTTGTGTTTGAAGTATTTGAGATTATCACTTAAAATGATTTCTACATGATACCCACTTTTACATTTCTTTCTTAATGTAATTCCTTAAACTATGTAATTTCTGCTTCTTATTAGGGTAGTTACTTGAAGCCTGGTATTTAACGAGAGTATTGTAAAGCAAGGGATAGCAAATCATTTTCATCTGGGAATACTGTTTTGTGATGGGACCTGAAGTGGAGTCTGCATTGTGCAATGAATGAGTAAAATTCTGTTATCACTCCTCAGGAAGAAAGTGGCAGATAAGCCAGGCATTTGTCATTGGTGAATCGCAAACCTTTTTAATAGAGAGAAGCTTGTATTGTAAACATAGTTTTCAAAGTTTTACTAGCAGTGGAACCCTTTATTCACAGGAAAATCTTCAACCTTTTACCTATTTTACATACCAGGTGAAACAGTTTGGTTGAGCAGAAAGTGGGGGGAATCTGAGGCCCTTATCTGGCATTTTTGCAGAATGCTTAAGGTTTTAGAGAGTACCAATTGAAATTTGAGTTAGGTTAATAGCAAATAATAGAAATCACTGACAGCAAACATAGACTGTTGTGTTCCCATCTCTTTGTGAATATTAGCTCATGTAATGCCCACAATAATTTTATAATTTTATTTGTTTCATGTTTAGCTTCTTAATTTTGTGCCATTCTTCTATTTTCAGAACTTGGAAGAAGGACACAGCTCAGCAGTGGCTGCTCACTACAATGAACTCCAGGAAGTTGGTTTGGAGAAGCGTAGCCAAAGTAGAATTTTTTACCTAAGAAATTTTAATAATTGGATGAAAAGTGTCCTCATTGGTATGTTTCCAGTTTTGAATTTTTAATTTCAGCTTATGTTTCCTTTTTTTCTCCCTAAGTGGTTAATCATATACAAAGTGAGTAGGTTTTTAGTTAGTGTTCATTTAATCATCAAACCTTGGCTTTATAAAACTGGAGCCAAAACTGAAATTAGGCCTTTGAGATAAATTCTTTTCATATTTACTAATAGCTGACTACATAAGATATTAATATTGAGTTATTTAGGTTTTCAGAAGGCAGTTTGCTTTTATATTTAGAATTAAGGTTACCTAGTGCTATTAAATAATCTGTTTTACTCTAATAGTTTTGGAGCAATCCTATATTATTGAATGAAACATTTGGGTTCCATTAAGTTAAGATGGGCAGTGGCATGATTTTTTTATCTCTGGGCCTTTAATGAGTTGGTAAAGGTCATCATTTGTATTGATTGTCCATTGAACTTGTTCTTTTCTTCTGGGGAGAAATAAAGTTTACTTTGAGGATTGATGGAGAAATTCAGCTTTTTGGACATCATTTTTGTCTATGAAAACTCATTTTTGAATTTAAAATGGAAGTCAGTGGAGGAAATTTAATTCTGAAAATATTTATTGCTTTCTGTATCAAATATATTAGTCAGCCACTTACCTGAGATTAGAGAATTTATAAAAGCCAGTAAATGTTGAAGTTTTTCACAAAAAGTTTTTTTAGTTTTGGTTTCTGTTGTTTTTTCAAAAGCCAGCCTCAGAAAAAGTGAGAATGCTTTCATAGTTAAACTAAAAAGAGTAATGTGCCATTTATGACTACTTTCTATCGTTTTGAGAATATTTTAGTAATTAAAAAAAAAAATTATCCATCCTGAAAAGTGTTAGGAAGGGGAACAAGACTCATTTCAGATGCATTTTAATATTTTTCTTTCTCACTTTTGTTTTTAATATTTATGTTTTATTACAAAAATAAGGCTTATTTGACTCTGCTACTTGTCATCTAGGATAAATGAATAAACTCTTTAAAAAAAGCTTTTTTTTAGGGTTACTATACGGCGTTTTAAAATCTATACTCATAAAGTAATCTTTGGACCCTATTGCTAATTTCTCAATTTTTTTTCTTCCTTTGTTCATCATCCTTAGTAATGTAGATGACTTATCATTGAGTATTTTTCCTTAGTCACTTATTCATGTATTTATTCATTGAATAAATATTTTTAAGTTCAGTTGTATTTTTCACATTGTTAGTTGTATTATTTTTATAAACAGGGAAATAGGTAGCTTTTATTATAAAAACACTATGTCAGGCAAAAATGTATCTCTCAGCATATTCCTGATGGTGGTTTCTCCTTCAGCTGTTCCAGCAGCTCTCTTTAACGGGTGCTTTGCTGTCTGCACCTGTCTTTCTGGTCTTGCTGTAATTGATGTGCTCTGTGCCAGATCTTTGCAGTCTTTTTTTTTGTCTTCTCAACACCCATTCTTTGCCATTCATTTTCTCTTCCTTGCTGTTTATAGCTAGTGATAGTTGAGTGTGATGCTTGAATGTGATAAAGGTAACTTGAATAATGTTTCATGAAGATTTCCCCTCTCATTAATCTTATTTTGTGGAAATAAAGAGGTTTTATCGTTCTTGCTGGTTTTTACTCTTGACATATTGCATATTATGCTGTTTTTTTTAAGATTCATAGCAGAAAGTTAAATATTGAACACTTGTACATCTGTTGAAATCAGTTAAAAATCCTATGGACGGTGAAAGCAGAAGTATTTATACAGAATATTCTAGCAGTCAAAATATTACATAGGAAATAAAAAGCATTAAGCTCAGAATGATAAAGATAGAATAGATCTAGGATTCAGTATTTTATCCAGTGTTAGAATTGCTGAATAGTTCATTGTCTAAGAATATTCATATGCCTTTAACTGATATTTGAACCATTTGGCTATTGATATGGGGACCTACTAATATCATCCATTGATTATTAATGTGATTTGGTAGATTGAGATAAAAGATTCCATTTTTACTTCAGAGTTTTAAGATTTCTGATGACAGTAAAGAGGTTTATGTAGTTTTTTGACTAGTTCTTGTGTTTCTTTTAGAGGTAAGCCTGGCTCTTTTATCAAAGTCAAGCTGTTATGATCCCATAGTTATTTTCATCTTATTAAGTGTATAAGAAGCCAAACACTTATCTTTGGAAAGAGAACTACAGCAATTTATGAATTAATTTTTCTCTTATCAAGAATAAGTGTTGGATATTCTTGTATTAATTAGAATTTAAAATGTTTGCTCTTGACCTGCCAAGATCATGCAGCTTTTCTATACTGTTTAACTTCTGTTTAATCAAATGAGAGAGACAAATGTTTGCTATATAATGTTGAATCAAATTCTGAAAATAACCTTCAAAAACCTGTCTTAGTTTCTAAAATACCAGAGATATATTCTTTCTTCTTTAATGCTGAAGAAGAGTCAAGTTAATTAACTTAGTCAAATTTGAAATATTTCCCAAAAGTTATGAATTAATTACATAAATGAATGTGTTTATATTACACGTCATGTAGAAGTTAGAAGATTATTAAGGGTAACAGTTTATACTTTAGTAAAAATGGAGAAGAACATTTATTATAACTTATTTCTCTCTTTTAGGGGAATTTTTAGAAAAAGTGAGACAGAAAAAGAAACGTAATATCACTGTTTTGGACCTAGGATGTGGTAAAGGTGGAGATTTGCTCAAGTGGAAAAAAGGAAGAATTGACAAGCTAGTTTGTACTGGTAAGAGAGATAATGACATGGGAAGGAATGCATTGTGGTCAGCCAGGTAAATGGAAATAAGAAAGATATTTTATGGGCATAACACTGAAATACCATACCACAAGATGTGGTATGCTTATGTGGAGCTGCTCATGAGAGGTATTTTTTAAATGAGGAATGAGAATTCACTCATGGTGTTAAGACCACAGATGATTGAAGTCATGGTGGACTCCATGTTTGAAGCACAAACTTGGAAAGTCTTTTGCTGGTCACAGATAGGACAGTTTCATAAATTAAAAAAAAAACAGTAATTATAGTGGATTGAAACACATGGAATAAGGGGAAAATCTCATTGTTCAGACTTGGAGGGAGCAAGGAAACTTATTCATTATTCTGAAATGTATAAACAAAGGTAGAGGGTATTTATCTTTTCTAACCCTATATGAACCATATTTCAGCATAAACAAATGGTTTAAAAGACAAATTCCTGTTTATTGAAAAATGATGAATAAATTTTTCCACCCTTGATGAAATAATGGCTCTAGCTGCAGTCATTAAAAGATGCTGAAGCTATTAGAAGAAAAGTTGAAAGGAACTTAACTGGATTAATCAAGCACCTGAACCTTCCAGTCAGTCTTAACCCAGAAGAGGTGCAGGCAGACAACATGTTCCTTCCTGTCTGAGAAGTCATGGAAGCGCACAGCACTGCCTGTGGAGTCATGTTGCCTAACTCTGCACTTCTCGCAGTTTCTGGTTTATGACCTCAGTTCAGTTCAGTTCAGTTCAGTCGCTCAGTCGTGTCCGACTCTATGCAGATGACAGCATCCTTATGGCAGAAAGTGAAGAGGAATTAAAAAGCCTCTTGATGAAAGTGAAAGAGGAGAGTGAAAAAGTTGGCTTAAAGCTCAACATTCAGAAAACGAAGATCATGGCACCTGGTCCCATCACTTCATGGCAAATAGATGGGGAAACAGTGGAAACAGTGGCAAACTTTATTTTTGGGGGCTGCAAAATCACTGAAGATGGTGATTGCAGCCATGAAATTAAAAGACACTTACTCCTTGGAAGAAAAGTTATGACCAACCTAGATAGCATGCTGAAAAGCAGAGACATTTCTTTGCCAACAAAGGTCCATCTAGTCAAGGCTATGGTTTTTCCAGTGGTCATGTATGGATGTGAGAGTTGGACTGTGAAGAAAGCTGAGTGCCGAAGAATTGATGCTTTTGAACTGTGGTGTTGGAGAAGACTCTTGAGACTCCCTTGGACTGCAAGGAGATCCACCCAGTCCATTCTAAAGGAGATCAGTCCTGGTGTTCTTTGGAAGGAATGATGCTAAAGCTGAAACTCCAATACTTTGGCCACCTGATGTGAAGAGTTGACTCATTGGAAAATACTCTGATGCTGGGAGGGATTGGGGGCAGGAGAAGGGGACGACAGAGGATGAGATGGCTGGATGGCATCACCGACTTGATGGACATGAGTCTGTGTGAACTCCGGGAGTTGGTGATGGACAGGGAGGCCTGGCGTGCTGCAATTCATGGGCTCAGTACACTCTTAAAAATGATTAAGGACCCCGGAAAGCTTTTGTGTATGTAGTTATATCTATTGATTGTGGAAATTAAAACCAACAATTTAAAAAATAGCTTTAATTTCTTACAAGTAAAATTTAGTGAGAAGACTAGTATTTTTAAAGTATTTTTGCAAATTATTTTAAAGTCTGTAATAATAAAAGACAGCTGAGTTTGCACCTCTGTGTCTGCATCAGTATGTTGTGATGTGTTACTTGATGAGCAGTGAAATGGAATTATTTGATGTGAAACTCCATTAAATCTGCCTTGCACTTTGCCCTGTAAGATTTTATTCACTAAAATTATGCAAATCTTCTAAACGTGGGCATCAAGAAATCACATTGGTTTAATATCACCATAATCAGAAAACTCTTTAGTATTAGGACAATGCCCAGCCCATCATGATAGAAACAGTTTTTTCAGAGTTGTAGTTTTCACTTGAAAGCTCAGGTTTATCATTGGTAACAAATAGCATCTGTAGTTTTCACTTTTTTCATTTTGAAGAAAAGGTCTGCCAGATTACCAGGTCTGAATAACCAGTTTGTCTGTCTGTTGTTCTTCAAGTGAAAACAATTTCCCTATTAAAAAATTGGCCAGTACAGCTCACAAACAGTCACACCAGTCCTGTTCAGATAGACTTTGTTATGTAGCAGAAATGTTTTAAAGATTTTATAAAATTAATGTTTACTGCTTTATCAAGGACATTCCTAAATGAAATTGGCTTCCCCCCTTCCCCTTTTCTTCTTTCTGAGCTGGTTTATAGCAGTGAAAAATAGATCAAGAATTACCAGTATCACTGGTGCTCCTACCTGATATTCATGACACAGTATCAACTGTTATTTCTTTGTGTTAGTCATTCAGTCATGTCTGACTCTGCAACTCCATGGATTGTAGCCCATCAGGCCCCTCTGTTCATGGAATTCTCCAGACAAGAATATGGGAGTGAGTAGCTATTCTCTTCTCCAGGGGATCTTCCTGACCCAGGGGTTGAACCTGGGTCTCCTGCATTGCCGCCAGATTCTTTACCACTGAGCCACCAGGCAAGTCCTTAGACGGCAAGTAGATCAAACTAGTGAATCCTAAAGAAATCAACCCTGAATATTCATTGGAAGGACTGATGCTGAAGCTGAAGCTCCAACACTTTGGCCACCTGATGCAAAGAGCTGACTCATTGGAAAAGACCCTGATGCTGGGAAAGATTGAGGGCAAGAGGAGAAGGGGGCAACAGAGGATGAGATGGTTGGGTGGCATCATCGACTTGATGGACATGAGTTTGAGTAAACTCCGGGAGTTGGTGATGGACAGGGAAGCCTGGTGTGCTGCAGTCCATGGGGTTGCAAAAAGTCAGACACGACTGAGCGACTGAACAACAACATCCACTGCTGCTTCTGTACCTGTAGTGCAAGTCTCAACACTGGGAAAAAACAAATAACATTTTAAGAAAATATAAAGAGCTGAGTGTACAGAGTTAGGTTTTATAATTCAGATTGGAATCTAAACTTTCTGCTTTAAACTTTGAATAAGCATTTAAAAATCATGATAGAACTTCTCTGTTGTCAGCACTTATTGAGAAAGTGTTTAATTCATTCCGAAAAATATTGGTCATTTGCATTGGTACAGAAGACTTTATTCTCCCTTGTTTTGAAGGAAATAGAACCTTTTTGCTTTTCTAAGGCTAGATTCCTTGCCAGAGTTCAACAGTTGAGATGAAATCTAGATTGTGCCATTTTTGTGTTTCTGATGTAACTCTGTGGGCCTCTGCTGACATCACTGATGCCTCTTCCCCTTCCAGATATCGCTGATGTTTCTGTCAGACAGTGTCAGCAGCGGTATGAGGACATGAAAAACCGTTGTCGTGATAATGAGTATATTTTCAGTGCAGAATTTATAACTGCTGATTGTTCAAAGGTATGTGGTGTTTTTGGAAGTATGTCTTTATATTTTTAGTTTGAATAAGTGATTTGTTTTAAAAATCAGCTCATTTTTTAAAAATGTGCTTTGAAACATTAAAAATCTTAGGACATGGCATTTTTAATTTCAGCTAGAAATTCCATTAATGATACATTTCCTTAAATGACCTGCCGAATACTAGTGGGTTTTAGCTTTTAATACTTTTACTTTGGAAATAGTTTGTTGCTTTTCTGTTTGGACACTTTTTTCTAGTATTTTGAAATAGATCTGCACTTAGGTTTTGTTTACCTTGTAATTTGTTTGACCGGCTTCCCAACATGTCACAGTCTGCTGACACCTGTTTCCAAATCTCTTTGACAGCTGAAGTTCAAGACTACAGAGGCACTTGAAATGCTGAAAATCTCCCCCTGGAACTTTACCTCTCTTTTCTGACTTGTTAGCTCGTTAAATTATTGTAGATACCTTGAACTACACATTTTGTTGGCAGTTGTGAAGGTGGAAAGAAGTGGTAGTATACTGCTAGAAAGTTAGAAACCTTTAAAAAACATTTTGCATTTTTCAAAATTTCCCAGGGAGTTCTCTGGCAGTCTGGTGATTAGAATTTGGCACTTTCACCGCTGTACCCCAGGTTCAATCTCTGATTGGGGAATTAAGAGCCTATTAGCTGCATAGCACAGCCTAAAAAATAAAAAAAAGTCTCAAAGGCCGGTTTTGTGTTTTTCATAAACCCAAGTATATAGGTCAACATCATTTTACTTTAATTTTCCAGTAAAGCCAATTAAAGAATCAATTCCTTTAAATGTCATATGTTTGATGTATTTTTAATATGATTCCAGAATCTCTAGTTTTAAAAATTACTATGAAAGTGGGAATGAAATTATATTGAACCAGAAAAGAGAGAACATTTTTATTATGATCCTTAAGATACAAAATGATAGAGGATAGGTTGGTTGGAGGGCATGTCAACTTTTATTTTAAGGATCCTAATATTAGAAATTCACTAATTATGTTGCAGCCAATTTCAAAATCTTGACCCATTATAATTTGTTTCAGGAACTCCTAACTGATAAGTTTCGTGACCGAGAAATGTGCTTTGACATCTGCAGTTGTCAGTTTGTCTGCCATTACTCATTCGAGTCCTATGAGCAAGCTGACGTCATGCTCAGAAATGCGTGTGAGAGACTGAGCCCTGGAGGCTATTTTATTGGTACCACTCCCAACAGCTTTGAATTGATGTAAGTACTTTCATATATTGTGGTGTATAAAATATTCAAAATTAAGCTTATTTTAGAACAGCAGATATTTATCAGAAATAGAGTTTATAGAAGGGTTGAGCGCTTTGATAACGTATTTGTGTAGATAATCTAGTTTTAAGTTAAAAAGTCAGACTTACAGATGAACCTTTAAAACATCTTTGTGTTTTAGTTGGGGACTGATGTTGCATTCAGCCAAAAAGCCAGAGGTGGTATTGCTAGATAAACTCCAGATCAGATGAGACTTAACCAGCTGTCATGATAATGAAGCCTATTTCTAGCATAATTTTGTTAGTGAGATTGTTAATGATATTTTAGCATATTGCTTCTTAAAAGTAGCTCAGACCCACTTCACAGCTGTCAGTTGCATCATGTGTGTTCCCCCCCATATTTAATCTGATCAAAATAAATTAGACTTAATAATAGATTTGGTTTTGGGGGGGGTGTATAACCTACAGAAGACGCCTTGAAGCTTCAGAAACAGAATCATTTGGAAATGAAATCTATACTGTGAAATTTCAGAAGAAAGGAGATTATCCTTTATTTGGCTGCAAATATGACTTCAACTTGGAAGGTGTTGTGGATGTCCCTGAATTCTTGGTCTACTTTCCATTATTAAATGAGTAAGAATGTCATTAATCTGTTACTGTACTCTTTTGGGGGCTTCCCAGGTGGGTCTAGTGGTAAAGAACTCACCTGCCAGTGCAGGAGACATTAAAGATGAGGGTTTGATTGCTGGGTCAGGAAGATCCCCTGGAGGAGGGCATGGTAACCCACTCCAGTGTTCTTGCTTAGAGAATCCCATGGACAGAGGACCCTGGCAGACTACGGTCCATAGGGTCACAAAGAGTCAGACAGGACTGAAGAGACTTAGCACATAGCACATTCTCTTTTTGCATAAGAATGAAGGTAAAGGGGGGAAAATCAGTATTTCTATTTGTCTCTTATTTTAAGTGGGATCTTAAGAAGTATAGCCTGAATAATGACAAAACTAAGACTCAACGGTTGGTGCCATAGGTCACTTACAGCCTTACTCATTTAGTTTCTTTTATCCCTGAAATTATTTTATCCTGTAAGCAAGAAAAGGGAGCCTGTTGCCTACAACTTGTGGCATGAAATAACTGACACCTAGAAATAGCAAAGATTTGTTTTTAAGTAACTACTGGTACTTGGGTAACTAAAATTAGTTCTCCCAAAGTAGGGATCCTCCTTTTGACTGGAATAGGTATGTTAAAAGTTTTATATTTCACTATAGCTTATGAAATTGTGACTCATGACAGTGGTGATAGTAAAATCCTGATTCAGGAATGTATTCATGAACCTGAATTATTAGGAGTCCTGGCAAACCATAACCCCAGGGAAAGCTGAGGTTTCAGGCTTTATCAGGTAGGGCTCCAAGGCCTAATGAGACACGTTGGTCTTCGGGGTTTCCCTGAAAGAAGTGTGGAAGAGTCAAGTTAAATGTGGGTCATGTCACAGCTGACCAAAGTGTATTTCCTTCTTTTTATTTTTTATTCTTTTTAAAACAAAGCCTTCATTAACTGAGGAAAAGGTCGAACTTTATATTTTTACTTATTTTTCGATGGTGGGTGATTATTTATTTGAATTGTGTCTCAGCCAGCTTGTAAATTTATGGATGTAGGATTTTCAGGAGTTCTACAGTGTATAAAACTTTTCTAGAAAATAAAAATGAAGAAAATGAAAGAAAAGAAAATGAAGTAGCATGTGATTAAACATGGAAAATACTATGCAAAATTTATAAATCTGAAAGTTAAAAAAATATATATCACATTTTCCTTATAATTAGCAAACTTTGGGGAAATGTTATGCTTGAAGAAGTTTAAACGTTTTTAGTATGTTATTTTATATGTTTGTTATGTTAGCTTGGTGCTTTTGGTTGACGGTGATTTGAGTATACCCCAAGAGATAAAGAATGAAACGAAAGTTTGTTTGTTTTTTTTAAGGGCTAAGCAAACATTAGCAGTCTTTTCTGCTTGTATTGCTAATGATGATAAACATATCAAGTAATAAATTGTCACTTTAATTTTCAACTTTTTATAAATTATTTATCAAGAGAAGTATTCATTCAGAGAGACAATCTGAAAATGCATAGGGATCCAAGCCGCCTTTGCCGTCTTGTTAATTAGCTTTCATCTGCAGACCTATTCAAATCGGTCAGATTGAGTCTCTGTTCTTTGTAATTATGATATTTGTAGATGTAAAGCTTGGTTTCCCTCGTAAAGGCTTATTTTGGATATTTTTTGATTGAAAATGAACTGCCTGGAATAGAAGAGGCTTTATATTGACCTGTGTTGTCTTTCCAAGGGGCCTGATGCAAGTGGCAGGGACTCTTGCTGTCCACACAGCTCTTACCTGCTAAGCTTAGTGGCCCTCCGATGTTCCCATTCGCTCTGTCCCCTCTTCTGTCACATCAAGGGTCCCTTTTCAGGGTTTTTCCTGTTCCTTCTCTCATCTTTTATCTGTTGCCTGAAATCATCCTCAGGTTCCCTTTTGTTATCTACAGATGTGCAGTGATCTGCTTCGGCAATTGTACTGGGAGAGATACATACACAGAGCAAAGGGAGACCTAATGTAATTAGGGCTTGAGGAAGCCACCTGGGAGAAAGTGACATCTAAGTCAATATCTAAAGGGTGTCTAGGTGGCCAGTTTTGCCCTAAGTGTGCTGGGGAGCCAACAAATGTTTTAAAAGGCCATAACCTGTGCACTTTTGAAACTTCATTGACTGCAGTTGGCAAATTGGTTGAGGGAGGGTAAGAATAAAAGCAGGGAAACAAACAAACGAAGTGGTACCACATTGAATGGTGATGGTGATAGAGAAGGCTGGTGGCCAGTGTCGGGATTGGGAATGGGCCTGTCCAAGTACGTTTTGAGGTTAATGGAGAGGATGCAGTGGCCTGCTGAGCACTGGGCACAGGGAGGGGTGGCAGGAGCATGAGATGGTTTACTGAAATAGCAAAGGCTGGCAGGAGAACAGGCCGGTGGGATTCAGCCCTGCAGGCCTGGGATCGTCCTGGTGGAGATTTCTAGGGAACATGGAGTGAATGTGACAAAAGCCAGGACTGAGCTGCCACTGCTGCTGGCAAGCTGTGTACATCGAGCAAGGATCTGGGCCGCTTTCTTCAGAACCATGACATCTGGAAGTTGAGAAAAGAGACCTGTAAAAACCTGTGAAGAAGCAGTTCAAGATGTAGGATAAAAATTAATAGTTTGTCTTGCCAGGGAATCCAGTAGATGAAAGGGAATATTTTCGTTTCACTTCCTGGCCTATTTGTTAGGTTACTGGAGTTCCCTGTGACCCAGGGAGATCTAGCTGCATGGTTTTTTCAGGTCACTAGCGTGTTGCCCTTCACTTATTTCGCATGGTTCTCTTGTGAATTCGTAAGGTTTTTAGTTAAGCCCAGAAGATGTTACTGTTGCGTAAAGAATTACAAATATTTTGGAAGCCTTTTCATGAAAGAATCTTTTTTGGACAGAATGGCGAAGAAGTACAATATGAAATTAGTCTACAAAAAAACATTTCTGGAATTCTATGAGGAAAAGATTAAGAACAATGAAAATAAAATGCTGTTAAAACGAATGCAGGCTCTGGAGGTGAGTATTTAGAAATTGTGTAAAAATCCCAGGTTATTGCAGACTTGTTTGGTTGTTTCTGAGATTCCTTTCAAGGCCATGGACACACTCAGTATTTATATAAATTGCACAGATAACCGGTGCCAATAGTAGACTGTTCAGCACCTAGGACAGAGCTTTAACACAGGCTGTCAGGACTGTCGTCAGCATGTGGGGCTGCTCTGTATCTGAAGCATGAATTTTTACACTACAGGAATAAGCAAATTTATTTCTCATTGGCAAAAATGTGTTGATTGTAATGGTTCCAAAATGGTTTTTTGATTAATAAAGATGTGTTTCAGCGTAGTTATAATGATTTAAAATTCATGGTCTGAAACTGCAATTACGTTTGCACCAACCTAATACTTAAAATGGATTAAAAATAATGCTTGAAGTAATTTGAATATCAGACATTTGGTCACCATATCTTTAAAAACACAGCATTTTTTTGAGGCCCTTCTTCATATTCTGTGTAATTGTGGAGACGATCTGTATTGGAGGCTGGATGTTTTCCTTCTCTTCCGAAACTCCTGAGGTTCTTTTGACTGAACATTTTATTTGTGTTATTTCCAGTTGCTGTTCGTACTTCCATGGCGGTTAAGTCACTGTAACATTCAGATGAATGTTTAACTCTTGTGTCGATAACTTCCTTCAGGTTTGAGTTGTGGCAGAAAAAACCTTTGCCCAGGACTCACAGAGATACAGGTGTTTGCTGCCAAGTGGTCTTGGTGGCGATTCAGGACACTGTTCAGTCCCTCTGTGACACTCTGTAATTGTAGATACTCCAGCCATGCTCATTGTTAACCACAGCAGCTTCTTTGTACAGAGAAGATTCCCTTAACTCCTTTTTTAAAAAATATTTCAAAAGTATGTGTAGTTTTTATTTCTGAAGTAATACTTAAAGATTATTGTCTCATTTCAGTGATTTAGGGTGTTTCATTCTGAATTGTAAATTTCAGCGTAATGACTCAACTAGGAATTTCCCTTGATTCCTTAGCCATATCCTGCAAACGAGAATTCCAGACTTGCCTCTGACAAGGTGGGTGACTATGAACATGCAGCAAAGTACATGAAGAACGGTCAAGTGAAGCTACCTTTGGTAAGGTTTCATTCTTTAACAAGTCTTACAGGAGAATGGAAACTTAAATTATTTCATTGGTTTACAATACTTGGGTTCACTGACTTATAAATCAGATACACTTTAGCCTATTTCTCCTAAGTTATTACTTTTTATAATTGTAGAATACAGAATAAAATGCACTTTAATGCTGAGAAATGTAGTGCTGTATTTGAGAAAGTAGGATGGGAGGAATGTTCTTGGCTTGGCTTGAGAGTTTTCTTGCTGTATCATTGTATCTTAGCCTGGACACTACTGACTAGCAGTGTTCCATAGATATAATTCAGGGGCTTATGAACTTAGATGGGGAAAAATTATATCTTCGCAGACTTCTATGTGGAAGTTCACATTTTCCTTAATTATGAATGCTCCACAACCATAGTGGTATTACTAGTTGTAGCTGTGACTTTGTTATCAATAGAAATTATAGATATTTGTGTAACACATTTTTGCCAACATCTTATAGTATTGATATTTATTTATCACTTCAACATTTATCACTTCTTTATTTCCTTAGTTATTAGGCTTGTTACTGTATCTTATTACTCAGTGTCTTTGCAAAACAGCAAGTATGTTACTAAATGCAGTTTAGTTCCTTTGTATGATAGATATTTTGTGATTTCCTTTGTTAAAAAAAAAAGTCTTATTCCCTCCTGCAGTATTATTTGATGTTTCAAGATAGGCCTTTTTTCTCCCAGGTTAAAAATGCAAGCTCAGTACTTTTTCCAGTTACAAATGATACCCTGTTTATGCAGATTCACCCTTTGATTGAGAATCAGTGGTTTAGAGAATTGGCAGGAGCACAAAAGTGATGAGAAGATGGCATTAAAAGTTAATCTCATTGATTTATTTTATATTCAGATCGCAGTAATATTAATGGTGAATTGTATGTATATTTATAGTGAAGTTAGGGTTTTGGAGCACCTCTGTTATTGAAAAATAAGTATATGTGTGCTTCTATATTCAATCTGAAATTTTCTTCCTTATTTTTTTAATTTTAGGGGACCTTAAGTAAATCAGAATGGGAAGCTACAAGTGAGTATATATATCATCAGTGTAGATTTACTGACATTTGCAAAGATTGCTTCAAAGTGATTGTTAAAATTGGAAGACTTTAGAAATTTTTCTGACACAGATTGTGAGGGGATGATTGTGTTCACACAAAATTCCTATAAATGTCTAGTTCCCCTTGTCTTGCAAGGCTGTTCAGTGCCAAAAGAAAGCATATGCAGGGTGTTCCTTAACGTAAACTTTGAGCGTTCTTAAATATTTCCATTGTCTGCTCGTTACTGCAAAGCCATCTGTATTTTACATCTTTACCTCACATTTCTGTTGGGAATTTTGGCTTATGGACCACTTCCTTGTGTTTCACTTGGTTGTGGCCTCTGATGTTAACAGTGAAGGCTTAGTAAATGCTAAAACGTTCAGTTAAGCACCACTGAGCAGGATGTCTTGGAGGATGTGTGGTTGGGAACGGCCATGATGTGGAGGCATTCTGAAGTGAAGCGTGCGTGTCTGGCTGAGCAGTCAGAGGCCTGGCCAGTTCTCAAGGTCCCAGAGCCTCCCTGCCAGGGTGATGGTGGTGCCCCATATGGTCACCCTGAGGACTTACAAGGTAGTTCCCATTCTTCGCTTAAATATTTGTTGATTATATTGAAGAGAAAATCAGAGGTAATCAAAGATGAACACTCTGAATATTGAGTTACATAAAGATCTATGAAAGGGCTTTGGGGGATACAAAAAATAAATACTACCTCTCTGCCTCGCAGTGGAAGAAACATAAATAAGTGACTTCTAGGCAAATTGTTCTACATGCTGAAGTTCTTGTAATGGGGAAAACAGATGAAGGAGCACTCAGTGAAAACTAGAGAAATTGGAAAATAATAACAGATGGTGTTATGGAATGTTTAGCCTGGGCCTGGTTGCTGTTGGAAGCTTTCATGTGTTATGCTTCATTCTGTCCTCACAGCTTCATGAGTAGACTACTGTTAATCATGTCTCCTTTTCACAGATAAGAAATCAGGCATATAGCTGGGCTAAGGTCAGAGAGCTAACCCAGGTGCTTCACACTCACAGCCTTCGCCTCACAGAAGCCCACGTGAAAGGAGGAGTCTTAGGACTTTCTGAATGGAAAGATAGGAAAAGGGAAGACAAGGGCTAACACTTTGAGCTTGTCTCAGAATATTGTTTCCTTTAGTAGAAATGGGATTGGAAGATATTAGAGACATCATCTGTGATGAATGTGGGAATGTGTGCAGAAACCGACAGATTTCTTTGGCTTCCCTGGAATGCAGATAGGCAGCTGCCTTAGCTGTCCTGTCAGTGCCAAGGGGCGGTACAGCAGGATAACCTTGGGCAGAGGTCGTGGTGGTGGTGCTGGCTGCAGATCAGGACTGTATTTTGATACTAAATGTGGACTTTAGTGATACTATGCAGGTGAATTAGATGCTTCCAGACAGTTGAAGAAGAGGGGCGTTAGAGATGAGAAGAGCAATAGGAAAGGATCAGTGGGCACAGGGCAGCCAGGATCATTGTGTCAGGGCCGTCTGCTCTGTGATGAGTTATACTCCTACAATCTAGAGGGCTTTGTGGGTTGTGCCACAGTCTGAGAAGCTGTATTTTAAACTCCTACTGGTCTAATCATGAGCTCATATTTCCAGAGCTTGCTGCTTGTCTAGATGCTTTAAATGTGTTGCTGACAAATCAGAAGTGGTTCAAGTTTTGTTTGTTTAAATCCTAATTGAAATGCTGGCACAGAAAGCATTTTTTATATAATTAGTGAGACTTCTAGAATTTTTGAATTAGAAAAGAAGGAAAGTTAGTCATTGCTGATCTCAAATCGAGCATTAGTTTTCAGTGACCCTACATCAGAGCAGCTCAGGACAGCCAGGTTACCTGCAGTAGGTGCAGAAGTATTTGGGGTGGGTTTGGCAGGGTTGGTTGTAGACAGAGTACTTGGAATGCAGGGCAAGCTCTGGTGCCGAACTGTCCTGAGCCTCAGGACTTGCTCATGAGAGCTTTAGGTTGCTCCGCTATCTAACCCTCAAAAGGAATTTATAGTGTTGATGATCACTCTGCCTGTTTTCTGCCCGTCTGTCTGCTCTGCTGCCAGCCATCTTTCATTACTCCTGAAAGACTCAGGAGGTAGTAGATGAGGAGTAAAGAACAGCATGATCAGAGAGGTGTTAGGGGAGACTGCCTTGGTGCTTCTGTGCAGTCTGGATTGAGGGGCAGAGAGCTCAAGGATTGGGAGGCCCTTACATGGTCTACCATCCTTCATCCGTCCCCTGTTCCACAGTTGACCCAGGGGGCAAGGCTTCCTTGTCACATGGCTTCTTGTCTTGACTTGCTGCTTGAATGTCCTAGTGAACATCCTGAACATGCTTGTGATATCAAGACTTTGTCATCTCTGTCGTTTTTATAACTAAAACATCTGTCAGTATCTTAGAAGAAGATACGTTTGAACCTCAGTGATTCGGGATGAGGAGCTGCAGGTGCAGTTGGATGTCTGAGTGAACACACATGGAGCAGGAGGCCTGGTTTCAGGGAGCATGCTCTTGAGGCTGGGTGTGTCTCTGCTGGGGTTGTGAGTCCTCAGGTAGCCTTGGCCCACTTCTCTTATTATGCCCTTAGCACTACAGCTGGATGATTGGATGAACTTCAACATGCACATTATATTCCTTTACAGTTTTTTTTAGGGTTCACCCACCCCCAAGTAGCAAACTAAAGTACCCTGCACTCACAGTAGTGTAGTTATTCCAGGTAAAAATAATTAAATCATAAAGTTTTCCAGTTTTCATTTTCCTTGCCTGTATACTTTTTTTCCCTCAACCTGTCGGTAGAGTTTTTAGAGCTGTTGAGTTGGATTGCTCCATGGCTGTGATGTCAGAGTATTACAGTAGGTGGATATTTGTTTTCAAGTAAATAGATACGATCCCATATCTACCTAAGTATGACTCACAATTATGGAAGAACTCTTAGAAATAAATAATGGAACTTTTCTTTCAAAAGCTGCTTGAGAATTTTCACCAAATTATGAATAAGACCAAGACTGTTGCCCTGAGGATATGAGAAACCAACCTCTAATTTTATTTGTTTCTTTTTAGGTATTTACTTGGTTTTTGCATTTGAGAAGCAGCAGTGAGCACGTCACATGTGCAGTGGCACCAGAGCAACTGTGTTCTGTCTTATATGGATTTGAACGGTCCACCTTCCATAGATCTGACGCCCTTGTTAAATGTAACTATTCTCAGTGGGCAGGATGCTGCTGGAAACGTCAGTGTATAAATGGAACTTTTGCTGTCTGTGACAGATGAACTTTGTGTGTGTATATAAGAATGAGATGGGACCTTTGTCTTTGAAAATCTATTTTTAAGTAATGTTCTAAGAATTCCATTTGCCCCCACTCTCGTAGCTCATAAAAATTATAAAATGATGTGTTAAAGCCTGAGTTCTTTCACCAGTGCTCTGCTTCGTCCAGTGTTTATTTACAGTATTAAACGTATAGCAGTTGTAGAATTGGTGGGATTGTACTAATTCACAGGGATGTGTGCTCATTTCCGAAGTTTTGTTAGTGTTTTTCAGGGTTAAAATAATTGCTGTCTATACAACTGAATGTCAGTGTTCAATATAAGTTTAAAACTAAGATTTTCATGGTGGTAAAAGTTAATTAACTTAGGATTCTAACCAGTTATTAAGTTTCATTTTAAATAGCAACTAGTTCATTTGCTGACATGATTGAGTTCTAGAACTGGACAGAACATTTCAGATTCCAGCATAAAATTGTTTTGCATTTGGGGGCCTTTCTCATAGGAGTTCCCGATGATAGCAGTTAATGTTTCTAGTTATCAAGGATGTAATTCATTTCTTTACTGAACCAAAATGCTGTGGGTATTTTTCTCAAGATTTAGTGGACATCTCCCACGTGAACCTGTTTGCACATTTTCCTCAGATTTACGTAAGGAACTCAGGTACGGGGGATGGGGGCCCAGGGGCAAGGTTCCACAGGGATGGAGGTGTGGGGGTAGGCCAGTGAGCAGTGTGTGGCTGTGAAGGGAGCTGACAGAGAGGCTTGAGGGATCCTCCTGATGGAGGTCTGGGCCACGGCGCTGTGTGCTGTTGATCCATTCCCCTCTTTGGCCCAGAAAGAACCAGTATGTGTTCCTCCATCATAGCATTATGCTTGGCGCAATAGGATCTGGTGTCTCATCCTCACTTGGAGTTTGCATTTGCCATTTCAGAACCCTTAAGAGTTGTCAGCCCTGGCTTCTTGCATGACTCTTGCGAAACTGACACCAAAGTGAACTGTTGTCCTTGATTTATCACCACTTAGAAAACTTACCAGTTTTGATATATAGCAAAAAATTTAAAGAGCAAAGCAGAGAATTGATACATACTCTCTTAAAAATCATTTCTTTCATGCATGGTTTTAAAAGACATTTCTTTCTGTGATTATCCAGAGTACTTGTTAAAAAACTGTTGTCTCTTAGTTTGTTTACATGTGTTGATTGTTCATCGTGTTAGAATAGCAGACATTTCAGCTATTAGGTAATACAGGTTACCTAATTTCTGTTCTTTCCACAGTCTGTCCATCTCCACCTGTTAACCAGTTTACAAAAATGTGGTGGTCCACCCTAAGTTGTTGGAGGAAATAAATAATAGCAGTTCTGACTGGTGGCTGCCATTGGCCAGCTGAGGTTTGGTGATGGTGCTGGGAGGTGGGCTTGTGAGCTCTTTAGTATTACATCAGTTCTGGAGGAAAGTGCCAGAAAGTACTGTGATAGTTTGGTATAGAATGAAAAGCTTCTCTGTTATCACTGTCTTCATGTAGTGATCTTAGTGTATTCCAAGCAAGTAATAAGACATATTTTTAGCCTCCTCCTGCTCTCTCCATTCCATGGAAAATTTGGGTGGAATAATTTGTGGTGGCAAAGCCAAGTGGAAAAGAAGGATAAAAAGGAGCAGAGAGAGCTGGGTGGGCTCTGGAGTCTGAGCGAGCTGGTGTGTGCTTGGAGGTGCTTGGAGCCTCCCCGGAAGGTGTGGTGTCCTGGCCATTGCACTTTGCGCGTTTATGATGTTGTTGCCTTCCCTGCTCTTCCTCCCTGACATCTCCTGCTGCAGCTAGCGGTGGGCAGTGACTCAAGAAGAACTCCCATCACCAGGGTAAAAGCTGGTGGAACTTCCCACACACATCTGCAGTCTAAATATTTGGTGATTTTCCATCCAAGACATGGGAAAACTGTTAGGAGAGGGGGCTTTTGATTATCAGGCCAGTGATGTCAGGCGCTCATGGGAGTGACTGAAGGGCACTTTCAAACCTGCCATTAGGTTTATCCTCTGAGAATGGAAGTAGAAATGAGGCTCAGATACAGCCTCTGTGGAAAGAAGTAGAAATTAGGATCCGATACAGCCTCTGTGGAAAGGAGTTAGGAGGAATGGGCTGGGAACCTGGCTTGTTGGGTGTAACTAAGAGCAATCAAATGGAATTCTCTGGGCCTGGAATCTAGTAAAGCAAGGGCACCACATGGCCGGTGTTCAGGGGGAGAAACTGGCCATTTCCCACTGCACCAAAAGGAGAGTGTCCTGCAGCTGCAGCAGCCTACCAGGTGGCAACTGTGCCCTGAGGCCACCAGGCCTCCACTGCAGTGTGACTCCCCAGAGAAATCTGCATCCAGGGAGAGAAGAATTGGTTAAAGGCTGTGATGACTCTTGAAAGGTAGATTATCAGTGCAGGGTTTCCTACTCACTCCTCCCCAAACTTGGAATTCTGAGAAATACGATTGCTGTCTACATTCATGTTAATGGTGTTTCTAGAGCGTCAGAGCAAAGAGGTACAAATGAGACGGGCTTGGAGGCAGGGTGTGATACGGGTCAGCACAGGAGAGTCCGCAGGAGCGTTGTTGGCTGTCCAGTTCTGCAGTCCCTTTAGCTCTTCTGGGAACTGATTTCAGCCTGTCTTAGCTCATTGTCATTGTGTTGTTTGGTAAGTCTTCAAGTATCCTTCTAATGAGAATTTGGCTTCCTGTGCAAATCTTTGTACAGGGAAGAACTGCCAGTGTAAATATTCAAGCTACTGAGCATGACTTTTATGGACTGACTTTCCGTTGTCTACCTCTGCCTGAGACCAGACCCGGGGAACGTGGCCCTATAATCACAGTTATACCATAATGCCTGTGACACCTGCTGTCACTTTTGTCAAACAGGAAGCATGGGTGTATAATACCACTACCTCCCTGGTCGACATCAAATGCTGCACATCTGATAGGAAGCTTCTTTGTTTGCCACCCTCTGACAACATTATTCCTGATTCTTTGAAGGTAGTTGATACAGTGGCTGCTACACTCATTTATTTAGTGACAGACTTATTTCAGCAGATATACACGGGACTGGAGTTGGGTAACAGCCAGCTCTTCACCTCACATCCTTCTCTGTTCCCGTTTCAGTTTAGTTCAGTCGCTCAGTCGTGTCCGACTCTTTGTGACTCCATGAACCGTAGCACCCCAGGCCTCCCTGTCCATCACCAACTCCCGGAGTTCACTCAGACTCACGTCCATTGAGTCAGTGATGCCATCCAGCCATCTCATCCTCTGTTGTCCCCTTTTCCTCCTGACCCCAAGCGCTCCCAGCATCAGAGTCGTTTTCAATGAGTCAACTCTTCGCATGAGGTGGCCAAAGTACCGGAGTTTCAGCTTTAGCATCATTCCTTCCAAAGTAATCCCAGGGCTGATCTTCAGAATGGACTGGTTGGATCTCCTTGCTGTCCAAGGGACTCTCAAGAGTATTCTCCAACACCACAGTTCAAAAGCATCAATTCTTCAGCGCTCAGCTTTCTTCACAGTCCAACTCTCACATCCATACATGACCACTGGAAAAACCTTGACTAGACGGACCTTTGTTGGCAAAGTAATGTCTCTGCTTTTCAACATGCAGAGGTTGGTCATAACTTTTCTTCCAAGGAGTAAGCGTCTTTAAATTTCATGGCTACAATCACCATCTGCAGTGATTTTGGAGCCCCCCAAAATAAAGTCTGACACTGTTTCCCCATCTATTTGCCATGAAGTGATGGGACCAGATGCCATGATCTTCGTTTTCTGAATGTTGAGTTTTAAGTCACCTTTTCCACTCTCCTTTCACTTTCATCAAGAGGCTTCTTAGTTCCTCTTCACTTTCTGCCGTAAGGGTGGTGTCTTCTGCATATCTGAGGTGATTGATATTTCTCCCGGCAATCTTGATTCCGGCCTGTGCTGCTTCCAGCCCAGTGTTTCTCATGATGTACTCTGCATATAAGTTAAATAAGCAGGATGACAATATACAGCCTTGACGTACTCCTTTTCCTATTTGGAACCAGTCTGTTGTTACATGTCCAGTTCTAACTGTTGCCTCCTGACTTGCATACAGGTTTCTCAAGAGGCAGGTCAGGTGGTCTGGTATTCCCATCTCTTTCAGAATTTTCCACAGTTTATTGTGATCCACACAGTCAAAGGTTTGACATAGTCAATAAAGCAGAAATAGATGTTTTTCTGGGACTCTCTTGCTTTTTCCATGATCCAGTGGATGTTGGCAATTTGACCTCTGGTTCCTCTGCCTTTTCTAAAACCAGCTTGAACATCTGGAAGTTCACGGTTCACGTATTGCTGAAGCCTGGCTTGGAGAATTTTGAGCATTACTTTACTAGCGTGTGTTCCTGTTTAGCCTGAGGCATGTGTGCCTGCTTCTCACTGCACTACTAAACAGGTTTGGGGCACCCAGCAATACTCTCCCAGGCTGGCCTGGCAAGCCACAGATGGAAAACGTGCATACAGTCAGCACCCATATCAAACAATGTTCCCAGCACCCCAGAAGTCCCTCTTTCTCCCTTTTAGTTGCTGCCTCCCATGGGTAACCACTGTCTGGACTTCCAAGAGCATGGGATAGTTTTGTCTGTTTGGGGACATTTTATGAATAGAATCAAACTATGTTTTCCTTTGTATTGGCTTATTTGCTCAGCAGTATGTAGATTTCTGTTGCATATATTTGTACATGGTTGATTTTCATGACTGCATAAACCACATGTTATTTATCTAATGGATATTTGGTTCATTCTCAGTTTGGAAATACTGTTAACTCATTATTGACTGGGGAATGTTTGCAGAAACTAATGCCTGTGGCTGCCCCCAAATTAATTCTGTTATTTGACTAACACTTTATGGGTTATTGCATTCAATAGCCTGATATACCTGTAAAGCCTTCTCCAGTATGGTTTGTGGTTTTTTTTCCCCCATTTTGCTTATCAGAGTCAATCACTAAGGTTTTTTTGTCTTTTTGTTGGTATAATAATCACATCATGTAAGTCAGAACTATATTCTGAAGAACTGTTATATTCTGAGACAACAGTATATATGTCTCTTGAATAATCAAGCAAAGTATCTGCATAAAATTCACCAAGAAATTCTTCACTGAAAATTTAACCACATGTCATTTTTGAAAATTTTCCTGGTAATAAACTTGCATTTTTAGTACAAGGTTGAAACAAAAAACTGATGGAGCAAAATGTGAATGATAATGACAATCATAAGTTGTATGATGAACCCCTGATCAATTTTGAGCCCTGAAACTTTGCATGGTGATGTTAATTGTATCACTGTCTTAAAAACTTACTGATAAGTTCTGGGTCAATAACGTTTGGGTAACAGAAGACATACTAATAAGTCTCTGGTCATTAATGTGTTAATAGTATTGCTTCAGGTATTCTAGTCTGTGAACTTTGGTGCATGGGTACTGTTCTTTGCCTCGGAGTGGAATTGCGGGGTCACTGTGCAGACGTTGTGCTCAGCTTTATTGGACTTGCCCCAGCGGGTTTTCTAAGTTCCAGTTGTCCCACTTTTTCACCAACACTCAGTAGTGTCAGTCTTTTTCATTTTATTCTGGCAGGCACATAGTGGTATGTCACTGGCTTTAGGTTTCATTTGAATGCTTCTTAATGAGATTGTGTATGGATTCATTACATATTCTAATGTATTGTCTATAGATCATAAGATAAAGTCAAGCATGTATCTGCTGATACTTTCTTAAGTTGACCTGTCTTTATACTTAAAAATGTCTGTTTTGATAAGCTTCCCTGGTGGCTCAGATGGTAAAGAATCTGCCTGCAATACAGGAGACCCATGTTTGATTCCTGGGTCGGGAAGATCCTCTGGTGAAGGAAATGGCAACCCACTTCAATATTCTTGCCTGGAAAACTTCATGGACACAGGAGCTTGGCAAGCTACAGTCCATGGAGTCACAAAGAGTTGGACACGACTGAGCGATTGTCACTCACACCACACACTCAATGAGACTGAGCACTTTTCATATGCTTATTGACCTTTGTCCTCTTGTGAAATGTCTGTTCAAGTTTTGCCCATTTTTCTATTGGGTGGACTGTCTTTTTTGTATATTCTGGATACAAGTCATTTGTTGAATGCATTGTAAGAATATACTTGGCAAAAAGCTCTTCTTTTCTGTTTTTGAATTGTGATATATGCCTTTATATTGAACACCAGTTTCAGAGCTCATGTATTATTTCATTTTATTCATCCATTTCATAATTGTTCATTTGTCTGTTTGATGTATATTCTTTCACTCTCCAGGTTACAGGCAAGGGGCTGGAGATGCAGCACAGATTAAGGTAGACCATCACTGCTTGCATGGAGTGGACACTCAGGCCAGCTTCACAGTCCCCATGACATTCCTTGATCTCACCCGTGGATGCTGCTTATACTTCTGCTGGTGCCTCCCCCTGACCAAACTAACCAGCAGTCCAAGTGCATGAGAGCCCATCAGTGTGATTCGCACGCATCCACCTCCTGATAGAGCAGCTGGAGCAGGAGCTGAGTGGATCTGCTCGTGTTGGAGGGTCTCATTGTAGGGGTGTGGATCGGCAATGGCTCAACACAGGGACAGTGCCATTGGCAGAAGCAATCCTGGGAGACACCCCTTGGCAAGTGAGCCCTGGAGGTCGCCACTAACCCCACCACAGAGCCTGTATGTTCCAAGTGAAAAGCTCTGAGTTTTAATTTACTGATTACAATTTACTGATGTTCTTTACAGTTGGCATTTTTTGTTTAAGAAATCTTTGTCTACTCCAAGATCATGAAGGTGTTCTGTGTTTTCACCTAGTCTTTTTTGTTTTACCTTTCACTTTTAAATCAGAAATCTTCCTGAGTTGATTTTTGCTAATAGTGTGAATTAGGATTTAGGGTATAAATTTTCTCTCAGGTTTCTGGCTGACCTAGCATCATTGATTGAGAAAAATCATCCTTATGACAGCAGTTTTCCACCTTTGTTATGTAATAGGTGATCATATATGTGTGTGTTTTTGGACTCTCTTCTGTTTCACTGATCAGTTTATATCTTTTTAATGGTCTTAATAACAGGATAGGAGTTTCCTGGTGGCACTGTGGATAAGAATCTGCCTGCCGATGCAGGGGACACAGGCCAGGAAGATTCCACATGTCACGGAGCAACTTAGCCCATGAGCCGCAGCTTCTGAGCTCATGAGCTGCAACTAAGCATGGGTGCCACATTTCCAGGAGGCTGACCCTGGTGCTCAGAGGAGTTGGCTAGCCTCTGAGTTGCCTCAAGGGCACCTTCCCTAGCATGCTTGTACTAAGTCACTTTAGTTGTAACCAACTCTTTGTGACCCCATGAACTGTACCCAACCCGCTCCTCTGTCCATGGGATTCTCCAGGGATGAATACTGGAGTGGGTTGCCATTTTCTTCTCCAGGGAATCTTCCTGACCCAGGGACCAAACCCAGATCTGCATTGTAGGCAGATTCTTTACTATCTGAGCTACCAGGAAAGCCCTAACCCTAACCCCTAGTCTCCTCAGCCTCCAGCCCAGACTCCAGCAGCGTCCACCATGCAATGGTGCCTCCTGTGGGGCCCGGGGTTTGCAGTGTGCAACACAGAAGAATCCCACTGGGCCTGACTCACACTCCTGGGGGACGTGGTGGGGCTTCCTCAGCCCTGTGCCCCTCCTACAACCCAGCACCAGGCTGTGGGCAGGACTCCCATTTGCTGAGAAAGGGCAGATCTTGAAATAGAGATCACCCATGAGGTGGATACTCTACTCCGGGGATGCAGAGGTTTTAACGTGAGGGAACGTTTGCTACATATTACGCTTTTCTTTTCTTCCACTTCATCTCTATTTTCTGAAAATAGAAATTCATGTCAAGATGCTTCCTTGTTAATTGTTTCTCTCAAGGTCATTTTACTCCACTAAAGGCTCAGTCACTTCATTTCAGTGGAAAAGGGCTGTCATTTAAAAGTCCATTCACATGAATTAGAAGCTATTTATACACAGAGGTCGCTGGTGCTGTTTCTTAGAAACACAGAATTCCATTGAAAACAAATTGTTAAGAATAGCATAAACAAAACATTTGAAGGAGAAAAGGAAGATCTCAATTCATCCCATTTACCTTTTCTTTATTAGAACCGAGTTTCTTCCATAAGCAATTTTGGAGTTAGACTTCGAGAATTCTAGTGCCACCACTTCCTAGTTGTGTGACCTTGGCCTATGAGTGGATAATACTGAACCTCAGCTTCCTCACCTGTAAAATGGGGTAACAGCCGTCTTACAGATATTACACATAAGGACACACACATTATGTGCCTGACAGATAACATGCATTCAATGCAGTTATCCCCAAATTTGACTGAGCCTAAGGAGGTGATGGAATTCCAGTTGAGCTATTTCAAATCCTGAAAGATGATGCTGTGAAAGTGCTGCACTCAATATGTCAGCAAATGTGGAAAACTCAGCAGTGGCCACAGGACTGGAAAAGATCCGTTTTCATTCCGATCCCAAAGAAAGACAATGCCAAAGAATGCTCAAACTACTGCACAATTGCACTCATCTCACATGCTAGTAAAGTAATGCTCAAAATTCTCTAAGCCAGGCTTCAGCAATATGTGAACTGTGAACTTCCAGATGTTCAAGCTGGTTTTAGAAAAGGCAGAGGAACCAGAGATCAAATTGCCAACATCTGCTGGATCATGGGAAAAAGCAAGAGAGTTCCAGAAAAACATCTATTTCTGCTTTATTGACTATGCCAAAGCCTTTGACTGGATCACAATAAACTGTGGAAAATTCTGAAAGAGATGGAAATACCAGACCACCTGACCTGCCTCTTGAGAAACCTGTATGCAAGTCAGGAGGCAACAGTTAGAACTGGACATGGAACACCAGACTGGTTCCAAACAGGCAAAGGAGTACATCAAGCTGATATTGTCATCCTGCTTATTTAACTTATATGCAGAGTACATCATGAGAAACACTGGGCTGGAAGCAGCACAGGCCGGAATCAAGATTGCCGGGAGAAATATCAATCACCTCAGATATGCAGATGACACCACCCTTATGGCAGAAAGTGAAGAGGAACTAAAAAGCCTCTTGATGAAAGTGAAAGGAGAGTGGAAAAGTTGGCTTAAAACTCAACATTCAGAAAATGAAGATCATGGCATCTGGTCCCATCACTTCATGGGAAATAGATGGGGAAACAGTGGAAACAGTGTCAGACTTTATTTTGGGGGGCTCCAAAATCACTGAAGATGGTGATTGCAGCCATGAAATTTAAAGACGCTTACTCCTTGGAAGAAAAGTTATGACCAACCTAGATAGCATATTCAAAAGTAGAGACATTACTTTGCCATCAAAGGTCCATCTCGTCAAGGCTATGGTTTTTCCAGTGGTCATGTATGGATGTGAGAGTTGGACTGTGAAGAAAGCTGAGCGCCGAAGAACTGATGCTTTTGAACTGTGGTGTTGGAGAAGACTCTTGAGACTCCCTTGGACTGCAAGGAGATCCAACCAGTCCATTCTAAAGGAGATCAACCCTGGGTGTTCTTTGGAAGGAATGATGCTAAAGCTGAAACTCTGGTACTTTGGCCACCTCATGTGAAGAGTTGACTCACTGGAAAAGACTCTGATGTTGGGAGCGCTTGGGGTCAGGAGGAAAAGGGGACGACAGAGGATGAGATGGCTGGATGGCATCACCGACTTGATGGATGTGAGTTTGAGTGAACTCTGGGAGTTGGTGATGGACAGGGAGGCCTGGCGTGCTGCGATTCATGAGGTCGCAAAGAGTCGGCCACAACCCAATGACTGAACTGAAGGCTACTGCTGCTGCTGCTGCTGCTAAGTTGCTTTAGTCGTGTCCAACTGTGACCCCATAGATGGCAGCCCACCAGGCTCCCCCGTCCCTGGGATTCTCCAGGCAAGAACACTGAAGTGGGTTGCCATTTCCTTCAATGCTTGTAAGTGAAAAGTGAAAGTGAAGTCGCTCAGTGGTGTCCGCTCTTCGCGACCGCATGGACTGCAGCCCACCAGGTTCCTCTGTCCATGGGATTTTCCAGGCAAGAGCACTGGAATGGGGTGCCATTGCCTTCTCCTGAGCCTAAGGCTAGAAGCTAATTAAAACCACAAAATCCTCCCAGAAGTTCCGATTCAGGTGCCTGCAACCTGTCCATAAGAAGCTCCACGGTAAATCTGATGCTGATGGTTTGTAGATTGCTCTTTAGAAATGCTGTCGTAGATCCCAAGTTCCTTGAATAATAAGTCTTCAGTTCCTCTTCTCCACCTGACTAGACTCCCTACCTTGTGACCTCATCATACCCTATTTCTAAGGACTGTTTCTTTATATATAAAATTTTTTCATTTCCCTCCCTACATCCTAAACGAAATTTCTTTGGGTTTAGAAAGGGGATAAGGAAGAAATGTCAGCATTTTGTCTTCAGCATCCAGATTATAAACAGGAGGATTTTACTTCTGTTATTTGGCAGCTGATGTCAGACCTCATTTTCTGAAATGACTTTTCTGAGAAGGAACTTACATAATGCCAGAGATTACTATGAAACATTTAAAGAATTCATTTCTTATTAGTGGTTGAGCAGGATTCTGAAGTACTCACGACCTAGAGGGGAGACCTGTGCCAGGCAGTTCACAGTGAACCAGGAAGGTGTCAGACAGATGTCACACAGGTCAGAGGGCACAGCACCTGGTCCCAAAGGTTCCCAGTAAGAGGTGCTGGCCTGGATCTGAAAGGGTGGATAGGAGTTCAGTGGCTACAGGAGGAGATAAGGGAGGAGTTTGGGGTAGAGGGAACCCCAAATTTCATGCTATGAAACAGCAGTCCTATTGTGAAGCCTGAAGTAGCAGGCAGTGAAGAAGCCCTTCCTGAACAAAGCTGGTGAGGCAATTACATGAACAGGAAGGCAAGATTTAAAACCTGCTGAAACGCCCTCCTAGAGCTTGTGGCTAATGTCCCAACAATCATCCAAGTGCCAGGCCGAGAATCTCGGAGAGATGTAACTAATGCCCTCTGACAGGAACACAGTGAGTTCAACCTGCTTATTAGGCTTTATACACTTCTAGAAGGAAAGGACTGTCTAATTCAGATTTCTGCCAAGATTCTTAGCTTTATACTGAATCAAAGGATGATTACTGAGTCCTTTTCAAAGGAAAAGTGCACAGGATTTGAAAAATAAGCTTCCCAAGAACTAATAGAACCTTGACTCACACACTGAATGTGAAAACCCACAGACCCTGTCCTGGCAGCCCAGACAAACCTGACATGACAAATAAAATCCCACCCCCTCCCACCCAGCCCCACGTTGAACCCGTGAACCCCAAGCTGTCCCTTTCTTGCCTGTGGACACATGGGTGGGTGTGGCATTTTAAGTGTCCGTGCTCTGTAAGCTGCTGGCTCAGGGCTGCCTTAGTTTTCAGGTTAGATATTCAGGGGAGTGTGGTCTGAGCATGAATCAACCAGATCGCAGGATCCTGGGTGATAAATTCCGCCCAGGGATCTAAACGTCTCACCATGAGGCGCTGCTGTCGACTCACAGCTCTCTCCCCTCCTGATCCTGTTTCTCTCTTCACTGCGGCTGCTTGAAACCCTGCAGACCTTCCCTCTGCTCTTAGAATGAGGCCCAAACCTTCCAGCCAACCACAGGGCATGTTGTGACCGGCCCTCCCTCCCGTATGCTGGCCCTGGGGCTGCAGATCACCCCTCAAGTAGCAGCTCGCCCCGCCCCCTCCCTCAGTGCCCTACTCCACCCCTTGGCTTCGCGTTCTCCCTGCTCCTCTCCCATGGCCTCTGCAGTCCTGTTGCACCCGAGTTTCTGCCTATGGCATGTGACTGAGTCAGAAGAAGACACCAGACTCTGTATGATGCATAGATGTGGTGAAAAGCCTGGATTTGGGTCCTGCTTTCATCAATAGCTATGTCACAGTCTCCTTTGAGCCTAGGTTTTCTTGTATGGAAGGCAGTGCTAAAGATTTTGATTTCATATGTTGCTGGAGGATTTGCTGAGATTCTAGACCTGTGAACCAGTCACAGGCATTGTAGGCTCTCAACAAATGTTCACAGGTGATTTGGTGCTTGCTTCCTTAGGAGAAGGAAATGGCAACCCACTCCAGTATCCTTGCTTGGAGAATCCCATGGACGGAGGAGCCTGGTAGGCTACAGTCCACGGGGTTGCAAAGAGTCGGACATGACTGAGTGACTTTTTACTTTACTTTTTCACTTACTTTACTAGGACTCCACTGTCTAGTGCTCATACCTAGTGTAGAGGGCTTTGTGTGTATTTATAAACCTGGACTTTGGAGCAAGAAGATCTGGGCTCAACAGCTGGTGGCATCACTTCTCAGCCCAGCAGTCCCAGAAAATCCACTCAGCTTCTCAGAGCCTCTGAGTCCACATCTGCAGAGAGGGTGACACAGAGACTGTTTCCCAGGGCTTCTGGGAGAATCAGGTGAGTTGATATATGAAAATGTTTTACACACCTTGGACTTAAAAAGAAATCTGTAACCCAGCTTCTGTGAATACATGATGCTCTCTCCTGTGTCTCACCCAGGTAAGCTTTGCCTCTGTGGTTGGACCCACAATGGTGTCTAGGGAGCCTCAGCACAGAGATGGCATGTAGAAGAGTTTGCTGAAAATCAAACCCACAATGAGCTATCCCTTCACACCTGTTAGGATGACTGTCATCAAAAAGACAGGAGATAAATGCTGGCAAGAGTGTGGAGTTAAGGAACCCTTTGTTCACGCTTGGTGGGAATATAAATTGATGTAGCCACTGGGGAAAACAATGGAGATTCCTCAAAATATTGAAAAATAGAACTACCATATGATCCAGCTTTCGAACTATGGTGCTGGAGAAGCCTCCTGAGAGTCCCTTGGACTGCAAGGATATCAAATCAGTCAATCCTAAAGGAAATCAACCCTGAATATTCACTGGAAGGACTGTTGCTGAAGCTGAAGCTCCAATACTTTGGCCACCTGATGCCAAGAGCCAATTCATTGGAAAAGACCGTCATGCTGGGAAAGATTGAAGGCATGAGGAGAAGGGGGAAACAGAGGATGAGATGGTTGGATGGCATCATGGATGGATGGACAGGAATCTGAGCAAACTCTGGGAGACAGTGAAGAACAGGAAGCCTGACATGCTGCAGTCCATGCAATCATAAAGAATCAGACACGACTTAGCAATTGAACAACAGCTCCTGGATATTTATCCAAAAGAGATGAAATCAGTGTCACGTAGAGACATCTGCACCCCCATGTTCAGTGCAGCATCACCCACAATAGCAAAAACATGGAAACAACCTGTGTTCATCGACAGATAAATGGAGAAAGAAAAATATTCCTCACACAGTGGAATAATATTCAGCCTTAATAATGAGATTTTGCCTTTTGTGACAACATGGATGGACTTGGAGGGTATTATACTAAGTAAAATAAGTCAGAGAAAGAAAAACGCTATATGATCTCACTGATAAGGGGAAGCTAACAAAGCCAAAGTCATAGTAGCATCAGTTGGTGGGTTCCAGGGGAAGGGGGTGGGGGAAACAGGAATGCTGGTCAGAGTACAAACCTCTAGATGTAAGAAGAATAAATTCTGGTGACTGTCGTTAACAACACTGTACTGTATACTTGAAAGTTGTCAAGAGAGTAAGATCTTCAGTGTTATCAAAAGGTAATTAAATGACTTGCTGCTAAGTCACTTCAGTCATGTCCCACTCTGTGCGACCCCATAGACGGCAGCCCACCAGGCTCCCCCGTCCCTAAGATTCTCCAGGCAAGAACACTAGAGTGGGTTGCCATTACCTTCTCCAGTGAAAAATGAAAGTGAAGTTGCTCAGTCCGACTTAGCAACCCCATGGACTGCAGCCCACCAGGCTGCTCCGTCCATGGGATTTTCCAGGCAAGAGTACTGGAGAGGGGTGCCATTGAAATGACTTGATAGATGTGTTAATACTTTACTATGGTCATCATTTTGCAATATCTACATGTATCAAATCATTACCTTGTATGTTTTAAGTTTACATAAGTCATGTGACAGTAATAGTTCAGTAAAGCTGGGGAAGCAAAGACTGATGCTGTGAGCCATGAACATGGACGCGTGCTGCCCAGATTCCTTCAAGGGAGGCCGTGCTGCCCAGCTGCAGGGGTGGTCAACAGCCTGTGCTGTGTCATTCCCTCCATTGTGCCTGCCAGACCTCACACCTCCCCAGGGCGGGGGAAGGCTTCTGGTGACCCCTCCAGGCAGAGCAGAGAGGCTGTCTCACTCACGTCTCAGAGCTCTGAGTAGGGTTGACTGAGCTGTGGGCCTGCTCTATTGCCCAGCTGCCCTACCGCTCCCCTCCCATTCCCCCAGGTTCTGAGCGCAGGTGCTTCCTGATGGACCCTGTGGAGTAAACCCCCTGAGTCGGCATCTGGGAACCAGCTGTGCTGCAGGGCATCCAGCAGGTCCCACCCTTGGGACTCATGGACCACTGAAGCGTCTCCCCTGTGCCTTTGTATTGACAGTTGTTGCATCGTCCCTGCTTGGGCAACAAAACAGAAGAACACAGGATCCTTCACAGAGGAGGGGCCCCCCAGGTGTAGTTGGTGCTCTCGGGGTGCCCTGTGTGTGGTGTATATGCTGTTATGAGGGAGGAGCCAGGAGGCAGGAGCTTAGTCTACATTCTCTCAGCCCTGTTGGCATTGATGGGATCTCTCTCCTGCAATAAAATGATAAATCCCACCTCATTCAAACTGGCTCAGATAGGAAATAATTGAAATCTGTCCCCAGTTTACTTAACCAAGCCAGGGTAACCTGAATACTGAAACCTGATAAAGACAGAACAAAACAAGAGCACTGCACACCAAATTTAGCAGCACTAAAACAGTAGGAAACCAGTGACCACCGGGGCTGGTGCAGAGTGAGCCCCCATGACTACAAGGGCCCCTCTGGTGGCATTTTCATGCCCAGTCAATCTGAGCCCAACTGTGCTCCTTTCCAGTGCTGGGACCTTGGGTTTGCTGCTTTGTGAAATGGGGTGATGGGCGGACCCACTTTCTAAGGCTCCTGTTATGATGAAGGTAATTCATGTATATGTATTATTTGCTCAGTCGTGTCTGACCCATTGTCACCCATGGACAGAGGAGCCTGGCAGGCTACAGTCCATGGGATTTTCCAGGCAAGAATACTGAAGTGGTTGCCATTTCCTTCTCCAGGGCATCTTCCCATCCCAGGGATCAAACCCACATCTCCTGTGTCTCTGGCATTGCAGGCAGATTCTTTACCCACTGAGACATGGGGGAAGCCAATTCATGTACAGCACACACAAAGTCACCAGCATGCAAGCTGGGAGGGCTGCACCTATGGCAGCTGTGCTGTGTCATCTGGATGGTTAATGATCTTTAACAGAAGTCTCCACTTTTACCACTTTACTGGGAAGCCAGAATCTTCTGTAGAGCCCAAGCTGATGGAACATGAGAAAAAAGTAAGGGAGGCTTGAATCATCCATTTTCTGTTAACTGTCCCTTTGTGTGTACACAGCACCATTCTTACCATTCCATCCTGCAACCCTTGGCACAGCCCCAGGACACCAGTGTGTTGGCTCCAACGACTCGGTTGGAAAGGCCATCTGGTCACATCTTTGACAGCAAAGCAGCCCTGGGTATTTCTACCAGGCCTGGTCCAGCAGGACTGCAGGTCAGCGTTCTAAGTCCCAGAGAAACAGGAGATCCAGAAGTTCTTGCCCAAGTCCAGGATGTTTGGCCAAAGGAAAGTCTCTTTTCCCTTTTTACTTGAGTAACAAAGAGGATGAGATGGTTGGATGGTGTCACCAATGCAACGGACATGAACTTGGGCAAACTTCAGGATATGGTGAGGAACAGGGAAGCCTGGTGTGCTGCAGTCCATGGGGTCGTGAAGAGTCAGACACAACTTGGTGACTGAACAACAACAAAATTACATTTGTTGTCTTGGACCTGACCTGGCAGAGTCCTTGCAGAAGGGCTAATCTTGGTCCCACAAGGGGTGGATCAGGCTCACAGCTGAGGGTCACCATGGTCAGTTCCAGAGAACAGCCATCAGGGGACCAGTGACTGGTGTCCTGGGCTGTCACAGGATCCCATAGTATTTCCATAGTTCAAAGAGGAAGAAACAAGAAGCAGAGTCAAAAAGAACAACCTGCTGGAGAACACATTTGAACACACTTTGGGGGAAGGATTTTCCACAAACAGAAGGTGCAGGTGTTGGCCAGGAGAGGACGGGCCCTGCTCTGACCACTAGGTGGTACCTCAGGCCGTGACTGGAGAGCAGGGACAGAAGGGGCGGCGGCGGGCAGGAGGCGGTCCTGCGAAGCTGCATAAAGGATGAGCCGCAGGGAGGCTGCAGCGCCTCTGCCACCCAGTCCTCATCCTGCGGGGATGGCACTTCCCCTCGGTGCCCAGGCTGAGCCCCGGTCCCGGTCCCGAGCGCAGCCTCACGGCTGCTGTGCAAGAGGAGCCGCGCCAAGGAGACAGGGGAGACGGGTAAATAGCCACGCTTTCTATTTGCTTCAAGTTGGCTTGAATGGATGCAAACCATGCCTGACCTGCATGTGAAGAGCTGGCTGGGGACTCAAATGTCAATGTGGTGGCCGTTATTCCTGAAACCGAACTAGGCAAATAATACACAGTGACTCTTGACGATGGAGGTGATGACAGAAATTGTGACTCTCTCCTAGATATGCTCTGAGTTTGAGGGCAAAGAGAGTTTTGAATATAAATTGCAGGAGAGGAATCGGGCAACAGAGGAGGAAAGTATCTTGCTCTGCTGCTGCTGCTGCTGCATTGCTTCAGTGGTGTCCGACTCTGTGCGACCCCATAGACAGCAGCCCACCAGGCTCCTCCGTCCCTGGGATTCTCCAGGCAAGAACACTGGAGTGGGTTGCCATTTCCTTCTCCAATGCATGAAAGTGAAAAGTGATGGTGAAGTCACTCAGGTGTTCGACTCTTAGTGACCCCAGGGACTGCAGCCTATCAGGCTCCTCCACCCATGGGATTTTCCAGGCAAGAATACTGGAGTAGGTCGCCATTGCCTTCTCCAATCTTGCTCTAGTTCTTGGTAAATCTAAATGCCTCATTTCTCTGTACTTCGTTTCTGCAGAACTTATACAACTGTCTGTTAATCTGACTCCATGGAATTTCAAACACAGAAATTAGGGAAATTTTAATTCGGGGCTTCAGTTTTAGTGTGTATATGAAACCTAAACTTATGAATTGAAGACAGTAACTTCTATTTGTGATTATGCTCAAGTTAGTTGATCACCTTGGTTACGATCTTAGTGACAACTGTAGGGATGAATCCTTGGGGCTTCAGGATGAACAGGAGGTACCTGTCTGCCTCTCTTGAGACCTGCAGGTCCTTCTGGATTCAGAGGCCACTCAGGAAACGTGGGGCAGTCACCATGTGTGTGGCACCAGGAGACTGGAGAGGTTCTGCAGGTTGTGAGCTGTGGCACTTCTGAGAGTAAGCACGGGCACCAAGATGACAAGAACAAGACTGAAAGTGTCTTGTGCATGCTGAGGTGTTTGATGACTCTGCTAGGAGGTCTGTGGAAGGAGGGGAGAAGGGCAGAGGGGGCTTCACATTAGAGGGACTCTATTCCAGGATCCAGGATCAAGGACCCAGGCACACAGGGCACGTTGCTTATGGTGTGGTTGCTCTCCACATGCATGTACTTCTGTAGACTGTTAAGCCCTCTGGATCACGAATTAAAACCTGTTTTACAGTGATCTGCTGCTCAGAAGAGGAGCGATGAACTCCTCATTCCACCTGCACTTCTTGGATCTTGGGCTGAACGCCACAGAAGGCAACCTCTCAGGACTGAGTGTGAGGAACGCGTCCTCACCATGTGAGGACATGGGCATCGCGGTGGAGGTGTTCCTGGCCCTGGGCCTCATCAGCCTGCTGGAGAACATCCTGGTCATCGGGGCCATTGTGAGGAATCGGAACCTGCACATCCCCATGTACTTCTTTGTGGGCAGTTTGGCGGTGGCCGACATGTTGGTGAGCTTGTCCAACTTCTGGGAGACCATCACCATCTACCTGCTCACCAACAAGCACCTGGTGATGGCCGATGCCTCCGTGCGGCACCTGGACAACGTGTTCGACTCCATGATCTGCATCTCCGTGGTGGCCTCCATGTGCAGCCTGCTGGCCATCGCTGTGGACCGCTATGTCACCATCTTCTGCGCCCTGCGCTACCAGCGTATCATGACGGGGCGGCGCTCGGGGGCCATCATCGCCGGCATCTGGGCCTTCTGCACCAGCTCTGGCACGGTCTTCATCGTGTACTACGAGTCCACATACGTGGTCGTCTGCCTCATCGCCATGTTCCTCACCATGCTGCTCCTCATGGCGTCTCTGTACACCCACATGTTCCTTCTGGCTCGAACCCATGTCCGGCGCATTGCCGCCCTGCCTGGGCACAGCTCTGTGCGGCAGAGGACTGGCATGAAGGGCGCCATCACCCTGGCCATGCTGCTGGGCGTCTTCATCATCTGCTGGGCCCCCTTCTTCCTCCACCTCATCCTGATGATTTCGTGTCCTCAGAACCTCTACTGCTCTTGCTTCATGTCTCACTTCAACATGTACCTCATCCTCATCATGTGTAACTCTGTGATTGACCCTCTGATATACGCCTTCCGCAGCCAAGAGATGCGGAAGACCTTTAAGGAGATTATTTGTTTTCAGGGCTTCAGAACACCCTGTAGGTTCCCGAGCAGGTACTAAACTAAAAGTCCTTCTCTCTGCAGCTCTTCTCTCTTTCATCGCCCTTATGCCAAGGTGGGTTAGGAGGAGTCAGAACTGGAAATTACACCATACATTCCCTTCATCTTTTCTCCACCTTGAATCTGTGTCTAAGAGGCAGCTTTTCCCTGATCGGCAGTCATTGGGTCAAAGGTGCACGTGCCACTTCTCTGCCTTGAGAACGCCCGTGACAGTTTCTTACAGCCTGCTTTCCTCCTGCACTTTCTGCTGTTCCCACCCACTTCTGGGGTCCCCGGCACCCTGCATCTTCTGAGTGTGTGCTCAGGGGAGGTGACACTCCATGAGCAAGTCTAAGCATGATGAGCGTGGCTGGACCTGGGAGAAAAGCTGTGAACACACTACAGTGCATGATCACTTTCTGTCCCAGAAGCAGTTCCCTAACTTTCTGTGTTGCCCCTGGGAGTTCGGCGTGCTTTTCGGGGCAGAGTAGAGCAATTAGATTGTTTCCATTTGAAAATTTCTGTCTATTTACTGTGGGAATTTTCCACAGCTCTCCTTTCCTGAACTCCTGGTTTCATGGCTTGTGTCCATGATTGTACAGGGATGACATTTCTTTAATTATATTTCTGTCAGTCATGTTTTTGCACTAATCTAGACAGAAAACCTCTTGCCACAAACTTTCCCTTACATGGCATGAACATCTTTGTGACTCTTTCTTACTGTCTTATTCTGTCTCGGTCCGGAATTTCCAAGTGAGTGTTTTGGGGGCATGGGAGGCCCCGAGGTACCTGCCATGAACACACCCCGCAGGCAAGCTCTTTGATCTTCTCTGACGGGATCTGTCTTGGAGTCTGAAGCCCCGTCCCTGTACCATCTGCAGTTTGCAGTCTGACTCCAGAAGTCCAGGTGCCCAGCGCTAGCCCCGCTAAGTCAAATCTTTTCCAGTGCAGAATGGACTAGGAAAGTGGAGTTCAGTCCTAACTCTGCCCCTAATCATATCAATTCAGGTTGCATCTGTGCTGACCCCACAGGGCAAGCATGAGAAAGCGTGAGAACACTTGAAACTTGGAAAGCACCCTAGAGATTGTCTGTTTATTTTAAAGGAAGGTTGCAGATGGGTGGTGCAAGGAGAGGATGCAGAGGGCTGTCAAAGCAGTGGTCTGGAAGCCAGGAGGCCTGCCTGGCCACAGAGCAGGTGTGGGCCTTGGGCATGGCTCCAACCTCTGTGTCCCAGGGCTCTCATCTGAAGGGCTTGGTTCTTATGGCTCTGAATTCCATTCTCTTGTCTTTGATGTTAATAGCTTCTCTTTTGTTGTGGATATTCATGTCTAGACTGTCCCCAGCGAAGGAATATATGTAAACAAGCAGTGGCCCACTAGGGTCACAGAGTGGTGAGCGTGAGGGTCTATTGACCAGAAGACCTCCCTGGGCGCCATGCACAAGCACAACCTATAGACACGACCCCCACTCAGCAGCTCAGAGTCCTGAGAAAAATGGTGCCAGCTCAAGTAGGAAAGTGCATAAAACATATGAATCTTCTAGAAAGGGCAAATTAGCAGGTTGTTGACAGTTGAGGTTTAAGGAGGCAACTAACCCTTCAAATGCATCCTGTCCTTTTAGCTGACATTCCCATGTATACCCACGGGCATGAGTGAGCTCCATATGACTGTTCTGGGAACCACCAGTGCAAGTTATGTGGGTCGTGTCAGGATCCCCGGCTCCAGGAACACGGGCTTCTCGCTGCCCGACTCGCCTCGGGGGCCCTGTTGCCACAGCAGTTTCTGGTGCTCGGCTGTTGTTTGTCGTTTTTGCTAACCACGTGTGTACTTAGTCTGCTGCCCGCCAGCACTCTCAGAGTGCTAACTGAGGTCACCAGGGCCACGATCCTATAGGCAGATCACACTTCAGCCCTCGTGGTTTGCCCTGTGGCTCTGCTGGGGACTCACTCTCATCAGGCTGACTCACTGTTCTAGGTGGATACTGGCTGCAGACAAGGTCTGACCTTCTCTACAAACATCCTTGAGGAAATGCTCAAAGGTCTTGTAATCTCTGTATAAGTAGTGCAGAAATAGCCAAGTGTTCTGACGAATCTTCACTTGGAAGAAGTAACCGGAATGCAGAGACTCAGTAAATATCTGTAAATGAGCCTGGAATCCCAGCCCACAGCCCCCAGACCAGAAAATATCCACAGAACTGTTGTACGCTATTGTATATTAACTATTTCTGCTTTTGTAGCAACTTTATTTGACGTAAAAACATGTGTTCAAAAAAAGGTTAATAAAACGGAAGGACCAGACCACCTGTTTTAACTGGCCATTCTGACCTCTGATAATCAGAGGGTCTTGGGTCATCTATCTGTCAGCAGCTGCTGCAAAATGAGGAGGGATGTTCACTGGTGAGGTGTGATGGTGTTTTCCTGATGGTATTTATCGCCTATAGGATGGTCATTTATCAGTTCAAAATGATTTAACTCCTGGTAATAAAATTGTACACGTGACATTATATCCTGTCCAGAATTCTGTCTTTCAGGAAGTATTTTGGTGTTATTATCTGTTCTCAGTAGGAGGGTAGAGAAAGTGCCATCCAGGGATCTCTGCCATTACAGTTTGGGGGGCATGAATTATCTCAAGACTTGTAGAAGCAGTGTCCAAAGCCCAAGGTGCTGCCTACAACTGAATGTGAATTCGGGAGGCACGGATTGTGTGTGCTGTGGAACGAGGGCTGTGGCTGAGTTCTCATAGGTGGGTGGCTGGTGTGTGTTGAGATTTCCAGGGAGGGAATAACTCTAAAACGCTAGGTAGTCTCTACATCGGGCCCAGATGTCGCTCCTCTTGATCTGGAGACCAATAAACTGAAAGGCCACCTTATCCGATATTTTTCCCAGTGTAATGATGGTGGAAGAGGGGCTACACAGACATGAGCCCCTCCCAGGTGCAGTGAGTGGGAGACTCGGCCTCACCTGCCCAGGGCTCAGTGGTAGCCTGTGGCCAGTGCAGCCCCTCTGTTCAGGACCCACCTTGGCTTGTTTATTTCCCAGGCTTGCTGTACATCTCTCCTTTTTGCCCCCAAGACTTGTTCTTGCTCTCATTTTAAATATGTATGCTTGAGTCTATCCAACTCAGAGGGAGTCATGCCTTTAGTTTCTTTCTCCTGAGCCATTTTGCCCTGCTGAAAGACTTGCTGGATCTTTCTGATAAACTCTGAGGACTTTACACTGACAGCTTCCTTGGAACCACTCAGAGGATTTGTGATGGTGGTGAAAGCCACCCCCTTGATTTAATCCTGTGCCACATCTGAGATTTAACTGATTTACTTATTCAACTTGCTTACTTTTACTTATTGAGTCTAAAAAGCTGTATCTCCCCACTCTCAAGCCCTGACTTCGGATTCTCCTGAAAAAAATTTTTTTAAAGATGGTTTTAGATGCATCATTGATGAATCATATTTGTTTATTTATACACGTGTGGTAAAATACACATGAGATAAAACCTATCATCCTAACTATTTTCAGGCCGGCAGTTATAGGGTGTTAGGTGCATTTTCATTGCTGTGCTCTCATCTGGAGTCCCTTTCACTCCTGCTGGTATTCAGGTCACTGTCTCTGTAGCTCATCTCCTTGGAGGATCTCATCAAATACAGCCAGCTGTAGCCAGTGCACATGACCCCTATTCCCAGCTGTCCTTGTCTGACTGTGTAGATCATCCATCAGCCAAGTTCTCTGCCCCCACATAATAGGCCCTGTCCTCCATGCTCTCTGAGCACCCTTTTTGGTTTTGATACAGCCACTTTGAAGTAACAATTTCCATACTTATCTGGTGGGCCTGGAGCAGGAACTGAGATTTCACCTTTTGAATAACCTCTTAGATGCTGTTGGTCAAAGACTCACACTTAGAGAACCAAGGTTATTCTGCAGAGGAAACAACTCCCAAGTCTCAGCATCTTAACAAAGGTTTAGTGTTCATCATGTTACGTATTGAGCACAAATTAGCAAGGAGTCTCCTAGTTACTTGGGACACAGGACGATAGAAGCCCCATCCTGACACACAGATGTGAGTTCCTATTTCTGCTCACACGTTCACCATCTGTGACCCAACATCAAAGTGAGCTGGAGAAATCAACCCTACTATGGCCCTGGAAGCGGTGAGCTGAATGGGGGTAAGCAGTACCTCTCACAAAGCCAGGAGTGTGGCTGGTCAGTGCCTTGTCCTCGAGAAGCTGACAGGCCAAGAACCACTCTAACAGGCACTTGCAAGGGCAAGTGCACTCTGTGTAACTACAAATGAACTTGTGTAGCACAAAGTTACTGTGATGTATAACAGGAAATATGTATCTGTTTCTTTGTCACCATTCGTGGCACAGGGCTCTCGGAACTCTGGGAATTTACTAAGCCTTGAGATCAATTAATGTGTCTTTTGTTATGTTGATGAGGGGTGTGCTGCAATTCATGGGGTCGCAAAGAGTGGGAAACGACTGAGCGACTGAACTGAACTGAACTAAAGGAGCTGGAATCATCTAAGAGGAATCAGTCACAGGTTAGAGGTTAGGACTTTCAGTCTCATCCCTATCCCCTCTCCCACCACCAGGGAGGGGAAGGCAGATGGAGATGGAGTTCAGCTGCCGAGGGCCACGGTTTAAATCAATCACTCCTGTGTCGAGAAGCCTCCATAACCCCCTATTGGACAGGGTTCTGAGAGCTTCTGGGATGCAGAACACCTGGAGACCTGGAGGCACCTGGAGGGCATGGGAGCTCCAGCCCCCTCCCACACACCTTGCCCTCCTAGTCTCTTTCAGCTGCTGCCTCTGAGTCATAAGCGCACACTCTAGTAAGTAAAATGTGTCCGAGTTCTGTGTGACTTTCTAGAAGGGACAGCTGGAGTTCCGGCGGGTGTGTGACATGGGAGGGGCGCTGTCTCGGCTCAGAGGCTGCCCCCAGGCCTGTTGTGTCAGAATTGGGCTGGTGCTGGGGACCTGCAAGGTGCTATGTGGAAACACATCGGTCTGTGGGGCCGGGCTGTGTGCCCCCCTCGGCAGGACTGACTCCCAGAGGTGGGTGTGGGGCTCTCGGGCGCGCGAGGGCCAAGGCTGGAAGAGCCCCCGAGGGTTAGCCTCCTTCCACCTTCTGTTGTGTAAGAATTGAGGGAGGGAACACGAGAGCTAGTAAAGTCAGGGGAGGTGATCTGTGCGCAGGCATGTTCCGTAAGGCCTTGCAGGATGCGGCAGGTCTGCACCGCTGTGGAGAAAAGGGGGCAAGGGATGGGGAGCTACTTGGGTTTGTGGTGAAACAGCATGACTAGATCTAGCCGAAGAGCTTCCCTGGTGGCCCAGGTGGTAAAGAGTCTGCCTGCAGTGAGGGAGACCTGGGTTTGATCCCTGGGTTGGGAAGATGCCATGGAGAAGGAAATGCCAACCCATTCCAGTATTCTTGCCTGGAAAATCCCATGGGCAGAGGAGCCTGGTGGCTTACAATCCATGGGGTCGAAAAGAGTCGGACACGACTGAGCAACTAAGATGAAGAAAAAAGAGCTGAGGGAATAAGGTAGAAGATGAAAGCCACTCAAGTGTGCTGGAAATTATAGAGGGGGGGATTATGTGGGCCTTGAGGGCCGAGAAGTATCTATTTTACACTGTTTTAGTCTCCCTAGGGAGACACTGAAAGTTTTTCTTTCTCGTCTCTAGACACTGAAAGTTTTTCTTTCTCGTCTCTCTTTAAAAATACATGGCTTGTCAATGAGTTTGAGGGCAAATTCAAGTGACTGCCAGGGGCAGTGGGGTGGAGGGGAGGAGTCACAGTTAGGTGGGTGTGGCCCGAGGGCCTAGACTAGGTGTGAGCAGGAAGTCAGGCTGAAGGAGGGGTCTCTCTGTCTGATACCCAACTAACTACCAAAATTTATATTAATTCAGTTCAGTTCAGTTGCTCAGTCGTGTCCAACTCTTTGCGACCCCATGAATCGCAGCACGCCAGGCCTCCCTGTCCATCACCAACTCCCGGAGTTCACTCAGACTCACATCCATCGAGTCGGTGATGCCATCCAGCCATCTCATCCTCTGTTGTCCCCTTCTCCTCCTGCCCCCAAGCGGTCCCAGCATCAGAGTCTTTTCCGATGAGTCAACTCTTCGCATGAGGTGGCCAAAGTACTGGAGTTTCAGCTTTAGCATCATTCCTTCCAAAGAAATCCCAGGACTGATCTCCTTTAGGATGGACTGGTTGGATCTCCTTGCAGTCCAAGGGAGTCTCAAGAGTCTTCTCCAACACCGCAGTTCAAAAACGGCGCTCAGCCTTCTTCACAGTCCAACTCTCACATCCATACATGACCATTGGAAAAACCATAGTTTTGTCTAGACAGACCTTTGTTGGCAAAGTAATGTCTCTGCTTTTAAATATGCTGTCTAGGTTGGTCATAACTTTTCTTCCAAGGAGTAAGCCTCTTTTAATTTCATGGCTGCAGTCACCATCAGCAGTGATCTTGGAGCCCCCCAAAATAAAGTCTGACAGTGTTTCCACTGTTTCCCCATCTATTTGCCATGAAGTGATGGGACCAGATGCCATGATCTTCATTTTCTGAATGTTGAGCTTTAAGCCAACTTTTCCACTCTCCTCTTTTGCTTTCATCAAGAGGCTTTTTAGTTCCTCTTCACTTTCTGCCATAAGGGTGGTGTCATCTGCATATCTGAGGTGACTGATATTTCTCCAGGCTATCTTGATTCCAGCCTGTGCTTCTTCCAGCCCAGCGTTTCTCATGATGTACTGTGCATGTAAGTTAAATAAGCAGGGTGACAATATACAGCCTTGACATACTCCTTTTCCTGTTTGGAACCAGTCTGGTGTTTCATGTCCAGTTCTAACTGGTGCTTCCTGACCTGCATACAGGTTTCTCAAGAGGCAGGTCAGGTGGTCTGGTATTCCCAACTCTTTCAGAATTTTCCACAGTTTATTGTGATCCACACAGTCAAAGGCTTTGGCATAGTCAATAAAGCAGAAATAGATGTTTTTCTGGAACTCTCTTGCTTTTTCGATGATCCAGCAGATGTTGGCAATTTGATCTCTGGTTCCTCTGCCTTTTCTAAATCCAGCTTGAACATCTGGAAGTTCATGGTTCATGTATTGCTGAAGCCTGGCTTGGAGAATTTTGAGCATTACTAGCGTGAGATGAGGGACTCGAATTCCAGTTTGCCATTATTGCTCCTATTGCCTACCATAGGTTCCTTGAGATTTTGGCAAGGTTTATGGCCTCTGGGCTTCCCTGGTGGCTCAGACAGTAAAGAATCTGTGTGCAGTGCAGGAGACCTGGGTTTGATCCCTAGGTTGGGAAGATCCCCTGGAGAAGGGAACGGCTACCCACTCCAGTGTTCTGGCCTGGAGAATTCCATGGACTGTATAGCCCATGGAGTTACAAAGAGTTGGAGATGACTGACTGACTTTCACTTTCTGGCCTCTGATTGAGAGCGACTCTTAACTGTCCTTTTCCAGAGACCTTTTAGATCCCAACATCCTGCATCTGTCCCTTCCCTTCTTACTTACCCTCCCTTCCTTTTTTCCTTGCATCACTGGGCTCACTGGGAGAACAAATGAACTTTCTAGTTCTAAGGAAAAGACAACTGTGTTTCCCACATGTGGGCTTTGTTCTTGGTGGTCATGTGTGCATTGGAGTGGAGGGTGTGAGTCATGGAGGGAGCCTCATCCACAAGGGGCTTCTTTGCTTCACTTTACAGCAGCCCTGACCACGTGGGCCGAGCTGGACACAATCACTGGGAATGACAGGGTAGAAAGCAGGCCTTACAGAAACATCCTCTCCCAACCTGTTTTCAGTACCTTTGTGAATTCCTTCCCCTTTATACTTTTTGTCGGTCATTTCCATGGATTTTCAGGAAGAAATGGAGATAGATACTTGAATGAGAAATCGATTTGAGCTGCATTTGGGGCCAGCAGGACTAGCTTCCTGTGCAAAGCAGAAAGGCAGGACACCGCCTAACCGTGGTTCTAGCACAAGCGCATGGCTATTCCCTGGATGAGAGTTTTGCCACGATGAAGTGGGGGCAGGAAACTTGCCTCACCCTGGCCCCTTGATCATGCTTCTGTTGGCCTTTTTCTTGTCCTGACTCCTGACTAGAGAAAAGCCATGGTCAGTTCAAAGACCATAACCCAGGGCAGAGGAGAGCGCAGGGTCCCTGAAGTGTCCCCTCCCCCAATGGTTCAGAGGTGGGTGGCCCTTCTAATTTCAGACATTTCTTTCTGCCCGCAGTTGGCAGTGAACATGTCTCAGAATTGAAAGAAAGTGAAAAGAAGTCGTTCAGTTGCGTTCAATTTTTTGCGACCCTTGTTCTGTAGCCTACCAGGCTCCTCCGTGCATGGGATTCTCCAGGCAAGAATACTGGAGTGGGTTGCCATTTCCTTCTCCAGGGGATCTTCCCGATCCAGGGATTGAACCCAGGTTTCCCGCTTTCATTGCAGGCAGACGCTTTAACCTCTGAGCCACCAGGGAAGCCCACAGTTCCACTTTTCATCCCACCCTCTGACCAGCCGGTCAAGGAGCTAAAGTAAACCCCAGGGGAGTTCTTCGGAAGCCTCAGTGCTCCAAAGTTGCTCAATAATACTTTGAGTGCAAATGGCAGTGCTCTTTGTCTTTTAAAGAGTTGTCTTTTTTTTTTTTTTTAATCCCCAGTCTCCTTAAATAAGAGTTAAACATTACCATTCTTACCCAAGAGGAGGCAGAAGCCCAGAGAGATATATAAAAGCTGAAGCAGGAGTGGGATGGGTGGCGGCCAAGGGCAAAGCCAGGCGGTAGGTATGCTGGGAAGAGGGAATGCGGCCCTGGTACCCTGGGTTTGAAGCTGATGAAGGAGCTCCTGGTCTCCTCTGACAAACATTTGCCCTGTTCTCTTGTACTTCTGTCTCTTCTCTTTCTTGCTTAGTGCTTGAGGCTGTCGGTGGTGAGGGTGCTGGTGGCTCCCTTGGGGAAATTTGGGGTAAGGGGTGCTTCAGAAGATTTGCAGCCACCCACCAACTGGACCCAGGGGACTGGCTGGCTGCAGCGGGGAATCAGGCTGCAGCCTCGTGTCTGCAGAGATAGTGGTCCAGGGTATGCTTCCACTCCTTGTTCACACCCACTGGTAACAAACTGGCTCTGGCATTTCTCTCTTTCCCACCTACAAAGGGCTCACCCCACAGCAGCACACCAGCAGGTCCCAGAAACCTCCCTACACATCTCAGAAATCCTCACCGGATTCCGTGACAGGTCATGGTGCCGCCTCTCCACCCTTGGTCGTGTCCTTCTGTCCCTGAACTTTGGGCTCTTGCTCCTGGGCTAGAATTGTGTTTTCTGTCCCTGGCCTCCAGGCTTTTGCTTCCTTGGGACATCCACGTTCCACCCTCCCCACCTGGTGGAGACCTGTACATCCTCAGTGTGTCTCATAGGATTATTTTCTGTTAAAGTAATCTTGTGCTTGAATGCTCAGTTGTGTCCGACTCTTCACGACCCCATGGGCTGTAGCCCATGGGATTTTCCAGGCAAAAATCCTGGAGTGATTTGCCATTTCCTTCTCCAGGGGATTTTCCAGACCCAGGGATCGAACTCACCTCTCCAGCATCTCCTGCATTGGCAGGCAGATTCTTTACCACTGAAGATTGGGAAGGCCCAATCTTCTTGCTGACCTCATAAATTCTGAGTCAGGTCGATTAAGTCTGTGACCCAGGAGGACCTCACCAACATTAGTGCCACCATCGTGATACCTGGGTTGGGCAGGCCAGGTAGGAGGAAGCTTAGGCCTTAAACAAGTAGGGTCTTCTCCCGTTTCCTGGTGGTTCAAGCAGTAAAGAATCTGCCTGCAATGCTGGAGACCCAGGTTCCATCGCTGGGTTGGGAAGATCCCCTGAAGAAGGGAATAGCTACCCATTCCACTTGCCTGGAGAATCCCATGGACAGAGAGCCTGGGTGGGCTATAGTCCATGGGGTCGCAAAGAGCCACAGGGGACTAACAGACTAATATTTTCACTTTCCTATTTAAGAGAGAGACTCTGTACATGTTTTCACTACATGTTATTACAGTATTTGCTTTCTGAAGCATTTAATGACTTAGAAAAACACTCAAGATATTTTAGATTAAAAGGAATGAAGGCTATGAATCATTTTTTATGGAAAGAATCTACCTTATGCACCCCCAAAAGCATATTCATGCCTGCACTTACATTGCTCCCACACTACACAGGCAGGTCCCAGCCATCTGGCCTGTGCCACACCCACATCCACATCCCTTCCTGCACCCCCATCTACACTCACATCAGCACCCACACTGATGTCCATTTCTCTTTGTAGAACTCGTAGATGCTGCCCAAGCTGCCCCCATTCCCTGCTGGATACACTTTTCTAGCTTCCTCTGCAGTGGAAGCAGCCCAGTGTCCTGGATAGCCAGTGACATGAGGGCAGGTTACCTACAAGCTTACTTCTCAGAATCTCTTTCTTCGCTCCTCAGATGCCAAACTCTGGGGAACCAGGGAAGGACTCCAAGTCCCAGGGTGTGATGGAGCCACTGGATAGGAAGGCTGGGTTCTAGAATGACCTGCCTGGGTGCCGCAGGTGAGTTGAGGGGGTTGTGCACGTGTCTGCTGCCCACGTGGCTCTGACGTGAAGTTCTGAGGCTCCTCTGTGTAGAAAACCGCCTCCAAGTTGCTCCACAGATGTCAAGGTATCGAGGGCCAGAGATGCTGCTAATGCAGCTGGTGTCTCTTTCCGCGGCCTCCCACTCCACCTCCCTCGCTGGTGCCGGTGCCACAGGGGAAGGAGGCAGCAGAGCGGCCCACCAAAGCCACGCGCCCTGTTCCTGGTACCTGGGCCCAGCGCAGATGCCCTGATTGGGGCGGCGGACCGGCGCGCCTGGACCGCGCGAAGCACACAGGTGAGCGGGCGCCAGCGCCTGGCCTGGCCCCCCCACCTCGAGGCGCCTCCCGCTCGTGGGACAAGCAGCCGGTTGTTCCGGGCAGAGCCCGTAGATACTCAGAGAACTACTATTTTCTGTTCTTTTTTTTTTATGTTGACTTAAAGACTTCTGGGTTGGTTTCATCTGGAAACATGCTTGATATGTTTGGACACCTGAAGGTAAGATGAGGCGGCTGGGAACTTTCTACCAGTTCTGATGAACTAAGTTGTTTTCACTGCTGTGACTCAAGCTATGTACTGAGCGCTTGCTTACTCTGCTCCCCTTCTTTCTTGCTTTCTGTGTTCTCTGCTAGGGCTGAGAATGGAGAACGAGAGAGGGGTGCCAAAGCACTGATTTTTAGGCAACTCTTTGTTGTTATTACTGGTTCACTCTCAGACTTTTAGCTTATAGTGGGTAAAGAATCTGCCTGCAACGCAGGAGAACCCGGTTCGATTCCGGGGTCGGGAAGATGCCCTGGAGGAGGAAATGACAAGCCACTCCCTTATTCTTGCCTGGAGAATCCCATGGACAGAGGAGCCTGGCGGGCTACAGCCTGTGGGGTCGCAAGAGTCGGAAACGGCTTAGACTAAACTACTTCTCCTCCTCCTCCTCAGACTTTGAAGTTAGAGATGTAGGAAACATTGATTAAGAAGATCCTGAATCACCCGTTTTCTTTCATGCCTACTATCCCTGCCTTTCCCCGCCCCCCCTTAAAGTGGTAGAAACCTTTCTTTCTCAGGAAATAGGTGCGAAGTCAGCACACCAGACAGAACAGTAGTATTCCTGCCTGTCCCCCTCCCCCATGCCAAGTTCCTGGGTGAGGAGAACACAGTTTTTTAAAATGTGACAAAGAAGGTCAAAGATTGAATATACTCCCTTGAGTTTGTAGGAAAAAAAGACAACAATAGCAAAAAAGCAATCCAGAGAAAGCTGGTCTCCCTGGGGTCCGAATGCCGCTGAGAGGAGACCCAGGCTGGACGACTGGACTCCACACCTTTTGCCCACCAATCCGAAGCCCTCCTGTGCTCAGCAAAGGTTCCCTGAGCTTCCGTATTCTCATCTGTAAGGTAAATGCAGTTTCTTACGCTGTGAAATAGTTCCCCTCTGTCAGAGTAGGTGTGTAAATACAGTAAAACCTGAAAGAATTTGATACATAGAAAACTGTGAAGTGATGGATATTATAGCAAGGATTCCAGACAGAGCTGTTCATCAGCAAATGATCTAGTGAGGTCCAGTTAGCCCAGGTTTGGCCTTCAGGGAGGAGGAAGGCAGGGACAGACAGACAATGTGTGTCCCAGGGAAAGCCAGTGGTTTTCTTCCCAGTTCCGAGCAGTCCACTGGTTTTACGCGGACGTTTCTCCTCGTGGGTCCGGTGTAGCGAGTGGGTGGGATGAACTGGTGATTGTGATGGGCTGCTTTCCCTGCAGAGAGCAGAGCAAGCAGCCTGGGGAGGGAAGAGTGACTGCAGTGGGCCTCACACAGGGGCCAAGGATAAGGGATAATTGCAGCTGGTGTTTAGGTGAGTCATCCAAGGGGCAAAGCTGAGGAGACGAGGTACGGAAGACAGCCTGCTCACTGGATGACCTTTGCTGTAAATGTCAGCTGGAAAATTCTGTCAGATCAATAGTGGTGGTAATAATGGCTTTTGAAAGGAATGCGAAGGGATTTCATTGCCAGAAGTGGCTTGCCTGTCTTGTTTGAATGGGAGGCCTTGAGACCCAGAGGCTGACGAAGGGGTGTTGTAGCTTCGATGTGGGCCTGGGGGCCTGTCCTCTGGCCTCGCAGATGGCGAGGGAGGGGGGCACCATCACAGCTTCCCTGCAGAGGCAGGATCCCAAGCCACTTTGGGTCACTCTGCTGGGGCTTCTGGGAAATGATGACTGATTCTCAGTGAGAGTGAAGCGGGCTGCCAGGGGCTGAGCAGGGGACTGACAACTGAAGTAGTGGGCAAGCCACAGGGACACAGACCAGAGGGCCCAGGATGTCAGTCGGCTCTAGCTAAGTGCGGTGGGCAGACGCCCTCCTCCAGGATTCCCTGAAACCTACTGGTTGGAGGCAGGGCCCAGGCGTGAACCCAGAGAGTCTGATGGTGCAATGATGGATAAAGCAGTGAATTGAAATAAATCTGTCTGCAAAGAACCAGATTAAATGGTTACACTGGGTATATTAGACAGTAAGCACGGTAATCATGCAATTAGAAATTAAAGTTAGTTAAAAAGAAATAAAATTATAATTTCAACATCAGAGTATTGTGAAATATAACTGAAATACTGGATCCATGAGGCAGAAAACTCTAGAGGAGAAGGAAAATCTATTGTATATACCCCTATTTTTACTCCTTCCATTTTTCTTACTTCTAGTTTTCCACGATGCCCTGTTTTATCATTTCCTTCTGTTTAGAGAACTTCAGCCATTATTCCAGATTTACTGGTGACAAATTATCTTAGTGTTCCTTAAATGGAGACTGTGTTGATTTTGCCTTCATTCCTAAAGGATATTTTTGCTGGATGTAGGATTCTGGGCTGAGAGTTTCTCCCTGCCTGCCCACCAAAAGTTAAAAAATATTGTGCTGTTCCTTTTGACGTCTAACTTTTTCTGATTAGTAATTCTTATCACTCAAATAGTTTTTTTTCCTAATAGGTGAAATATTTCTCCCTTGCTGCTTTCAAGACCTTCCTCCTTTTCTTTTCTTCTTCCTTCCTTCCATCTTCTTCCCTCCTCCATCCCTCCCTCCCTTCCTTCCGCCTTTAGTTTTATAGAAGATTGACTGTGATTTGTCTTGGTGTGGGTTTCTTTAGGTTTATCTTGTTTGGGATTTGCTCTTCTTCTTGAATCTGTTGGCTTATGTGTTTTGTTACATAGGGAGTTTTCATCCATTATTTTTCAAGCACTTCTCAGCCCCCTTTTTTTCTCCTTTTCCAGTTCTTTGACATGAATTTTAGATCTTTAACTATGGCCCCACAAATCTCTGAGGCTCTGTTCACTTATTTTCAGTCTATTTTTCTCTCTTGTTCAGATTGGGTAGTTTCTATTTTTCTATATTAAAGTTATCAGGTTGTTTCTCCTATCTCTTACAGTCTACTGTTGGGTTCATCGTGTTGAGCTTTTAAAAAATTTGGTTATTTTACTTTTCAGTTCTAAAAATTTCATATGGTTCTTTACATCTTTTTTTGTGGAATTTTTTTTCATTCATTTCAAATGTATTTGCAATTCATTATTGAAGTATTTTTATGATGACTGCTTTAATATATTTTAAAAATAATTCTAACATCTCTTAACATCTGTTGATTATCTTTTTTTTTCACTCAAATTGAGGTTTCATGGTTCTTGGGATGATGAATGATTGGAATTGAAACCTGGATATTTTGGGTATTATTTTATGTGATTTTTAAAATTTTATGTAAACCTTCTGGCATAAATAAGTATTGAGCTTGACTACTGGTTTTTTCTAATGCTGCCAGCAAGGAAAGAAGGGAGGCCCTGCCTCCAGGTGATGGTAGAATTACAGGTTCTTCACTTAGCTTCCCCTGACCTAGGGAGAGCCTTCTATTTATTCTGGCTGTGGGTAAGAGTTTTGATTCTGAAGATGCCACCCTGGCATGTATGCGTAGAGTGTCTCATTAGTGCCTCTGACGTGGTATCTGTGAATACCAGGTTATGGGGGAGGTTGCTTCATTACAGATGGGCAGTGGTGAATGTCTACAGTAGGCCTACTCTGATGCCACTTTCTTGATGCTTGGTGAAGAGTAGTCCAGGATGCCTGTGTGATCTCCACAGGGGAGAGGATGGAGGCTCTTTATTGCCTGATAGGGATAAAGTCTCTGGCTCATAAGTTTTTTTTCTGTTTTTTTGCTTGAGTAGACCAGATATTACCTAAACTTTTCCTTCTTGCTAGCCTGTCCTCTTCCTTATCCTTTGACTAGAGAGATCAGGCCTTTGTGGATGTGTATGTGTGTGTTGGTCCTATGAACACGGGAACTTTCAAGCTGCTAGCTTCAGCTCACATCTGGGAATTTCAGGGCAGAGAGAAATATAAATAACAACAACAACCATCATTGTTTACAACAACCATCATTGTTCATTGGGTCCCAACAATATCTAGCTGATTTCTTTTCTCACCATCTTTCAGAACTGTATGTTTGTCTTATGCCTCACTTCTAGTGGTTATAGTGGTAGTTAGCAGAAGGAACGAGGAAAGTACGTCTACTCTATCTTCCCAGAATGAGAACTCTACAGCATGCTCCTTTCTATGGCATCTCACTTTTTATCTTGTAATATTTTTTCTTATGGTTTGTTCTTCTAGTTTGATTGTTCCTTTCTATGCTTATTCTTTACATGGTATGTTTCTATCCATCTTCTTTTAACATACATGTATTTGTAAATTAAAGAGATTCTCTTCTTATTAGACTATAATTGTGTTTTACTTTTTTATATGTTCTGATCACCTCTGCCTTTTAATTGATATGGCTAGTTCATTAATATTTAATATAATTACTGATATGTTTTTAATCAGTATTACCATTTAAAGATTTTATGTTCATTCTTTTTGTTTTCTTCCACTGCTCTTCCTTTTACATCTTCTTTTGGACTATTGAGTACTTTTAAATGAATTTTGTTTTAATTTCTTTATTCACTTCTTAGCTCTCTTTGGATTATTTTTTCAGTAGTTGACTTAGGGATTAAATAGACATCTTTAGCTTCTAATAATATATTTAGAGCCAATGTAGTATCATTTTAGAGAAATGTAGCAGCCTTGCAACTGTAGAAGTCCATCTTACCAACCCAATCCTTTATGTCATAGCTAAACTATGTATTCTATTCATATATAAGTCTGGCAAGAAAATGTTATATAAGTTTTCCTCTAAACAGTCATGTATATATTAAGTAAACTAAGAGAAAGTTGTTATTTATATTTATTCACACATTTATGGAGAAGGCGATGGCACCCCACTCCAGTACTCATGCCTGGAAAATCCCATGGACGGAGGAGCCTAGTAGGCTGCAGTCCATGGGGTCCCGAAGAGTCAGACACGACTGAGTGACTTCACTTTCTCTTTTCACCTTCATGCACTGGAGAAGGAAATGGCGACCCACTCCAGTGTTCTTGCCTGGAGAATCCGAGGGACAGGGGAGCCTGGTGGGCTGCCGTCTATGGGGTCACACAGAGTCGGACACGACTGAAGTGACTTAGCAGCAGCAGCAGCAGCACACATTTACAATTGCAAACGTTCTTTGTTCCTTCTTGAAGCAATGCACTCCCTCTGATATAATTTCCCTGTACTCTGAAGAATTTCTTTTGGCAATTCTTATAGTGCATTTCTGTTGAAAAATTCTCTAAAGTTTGCTTTACTTGAAAATGTCTGTGTATTTCCTTCATTTTTAAAAGAAATTATTTATTTTTGTTTTATTTTTGGCTGTGCTGGATCTTCGGTGCTGCGTGCAGAATTTCTCTGGTTGCGGTGATGGGGAGCCACTCTTGGATGTGGTGCGCGGGCTTCTCATTGCGGTGGCTTCTCTTGTTGTGAAGCGTGGGTTTAGTTACTCCTTAGCATCTTCCTGGACCAATCCCTGGACCCATGTCCCCTGCATTGACAGATAGATTCTTTTTTTTTAATTTTTGAGCTTTAATTGGAGGATAATTGCTTTACAATGTTGTGTTGGTTTCTGCCATTCATCAGCACAAATCCGCCATAGGTATATATATGCTCCCTTCCTCTTGAACCTCCCTCCCATCTCCCATCCCAGCTCTAGGTTGTCACAGGACACTGGGTTGAGCTCCCCGCATCACACAGTAAATTTCTGCTGGCCATCTAACTTTGCATATGGTGATGTATATGTCTCTACGCTGCTCCCTCAATTGGTCCCACCCTCTCCTTCCCCCACTGTGTGCACAAGTCTGGCAGGCCAATTCTTATCCGCTGTACCACGAGGGAAGTCCGCTTCATTCTTAAAGAATGGTTTTACTGGATGTGCACTTCTGCACTGGCAGGTTTTTCTTTCGGCACTTATAGGACGTTGTGCAGCTGTCTTCCTGCTTTCATTGTTTCTGATGGTGAGTGTGTTGTTATTTGACTCATTGCTCCTGTCTGTGTAATGTGTTCTTTACTCTGTCTCCTTTGAAGAGTTGTCTCTTCATCTTTACTTTTCAACATTGTGACTAGCATGCAGCTCGATATGGTTTTCTTAATATTTCTTGTTTGGGTGTGCTGAGCCTCTTGGACATTTGAATTGATGCCTTTCTCCAACTTTGAAAAGTTTTTGGTTGTTATTCAATTTTTGTTTTTGTTTTTTTTGGTCTGCCCAGTTCTCTTTCCTCTTCTTGTGATATTTGAATTACCTATTCTAGACCTTTGGATGTTGTATAACAGGTTCCTAAAGCATTATTCATGGTTTTACAAACATATTTTTTTTCTTTCCCTTTCTAAATTGGATGGTTTCTACTGACACAGTTGTTTTTTCCTGAAGTAATTTATTTATGACTGTGCTGGGTCTTTGTTGCTGTGCATGTGCTTTCACTATTTGCTGTACGAGCTGGGGTATGTGATCATACTTGTGGTGCGTGGGCTGCTTACTGTGGTGGCTTCTCTTGTTTCGGAGCAAGGCTCTAGAGTGAGCATGCGGGCTTCAGCAGTTGCAGCGTGTGGACTCAGAGGTTGTGACTCACGGACTCTAGAACGTAGGCTCAGTAGTTGCGGCACATGGGTTTAGTTGCCCCAAGGCATGTGGAATCTTCCCGGATCAGGGATCAAACCCATGTCACCCGCAAGTGGATTCTTAACTGCTGGACCACCAGGGGAGTCCTGACATAGTTTCACGTTTATAAACTCTTCTGCTGTCATCTCCACTCTACTACTGAGCCCATCCAGTGAATATTTCATTTTAGATTTTGTATGTTTAATTTCTGAAACTTCATTTTTATTTTTAAAATTGCTATTTCTCTAATGATATTTTCTACCTTTTCGTTCATTCATTGTGCATGTATTTTCCCTTACCCCATTGAACATTGTTTCAGTAGCAGTTATGTTTTTGTTGATATTGACAACATCTGAGTCATCAGGGTTTGCTTCTGTTGGTTGAATTTTTCCTTGAGTGAGGATAAACTTTCCTAGTTTATATATTGATTAATTTTCAATTCGATTCTAGAAATTGTAAGTATGATGTTGTAGAAACTCTGATTTTTTCATGTGCCTCTAGGAATTTTGATGGTTTTATGTAGTATGCAATTGACTTGCAAACCCTTTATCACCTATAATGCTGAGAGTTCAAATGCCAATTTAGTTCTTTAAACCTTAATGCAAGCTGTGTTGAGTCTGCCGTCTACATGCTTGGTTCAGGAGTCAGCCAGAAACTTGGGCAATGTTTGTCCACAAGATTATGACCTCCTTTTTTCTGGCTTATCCTCTCCAAGACACCTCCTTCATTTTCTGGCAGCTTTGGTGGCCTTGTACCTCAGGCAAGAAAGATGGTGGACTTTATAAGAGAATTTTAATCACCTTGCACTGCACCGAGGCTGTCACCTTTCAGCTCAAAACTAAACAAATAGAAACTCACCTATGTCTGTCCCTTCCTTCAAGATGTAACTCTTCTCTAAAACTTCCCTGCTTTTGTTCACTTTTTAGAGCCCTGAGTATTTAAAATTGTGTCCAGAATTTGTACTGCTAAAGGGTTGGTTTCTAGGAGCCTGCTCCAGCATACCTGTGGAAGTCAAGGCTTTATTTTAAATATGTCTTAGGATGTTTGAAATATTTTTTATTTTTATAAATAAATAAACTTAATAAAAATAACAATAAATATTTTAAATTTATTTATTGCAGAGATAGAAATATTTATCTCTGCAATAAATTTGGTCATGACCTAAGATTAAAAATTGGTAGCTTAAACTCTCAGATTCCTGTTTAATTATCTGAATGTTAGAAATAATAACAAAAAATAGCATGCTGTCATTTAACTGTCTACTCATCAACTAATGTGTTATCGTGTATGGTAAGTGCTTTAAATGCATTATCTCATCAAGTCCTCACTAGATCACTCTATAGGCTTGGTGTACCCTTACAGAGGTGGAGTCATAGCCCAGTTTATAGATGAGAGAAAGGGCTTCGAAGACCTTCAGTATTTTCCCTAGGCATGAATCCAACTCTTTCTGACTCCAGAAACTGAACTTTTAAGCACTAATCAATGTTCCTGCTAGGACAATTTTTAGGAGTAGCAGCTAGTGAAAGCTGTACAAAGTAATCTGTAAATATAGAGCTGTAGTGACAATGTGTCATGGAAATACTTAGAAGGATGCAAATAGTTATCAGGAAAGCACTCAGGATTCCTAGAACTAGACATTTTCCTTTGCCATGGTTATGTGGATGCTGAAAGCATGATTTTTAGACCTAAATTCTTGCTAATTGTTATGAGTTTAGAGATGGTCTTCTTGATTAAGAGTATATTTAAGTATTTGGAATTAGAGATTAAGAGAACAGGGGATGTGGGCAGGCCCTTTATAGTGAGAGAATCAGAAGAGGAAGCATTAAGTTGCGCTGTGCTTACTCACTCAGTTGTGTCTGGCTCTTTGTGACCCGATGGACTGTAGCCCACCAGGCTCCTCTGTCCATGGGATTTTCCGGGAAAGAATACTGGAGTGGGTTGCCATGTCCTCCTCCAGGGGATCTTCCCAACCTAGGGATCGAGCCCAGGTCTCTGCATTGTGGGTGGATGCTTTACCGTCTGAGCCACCAGGGAAGCCCAAGAATACTGGAGTGGGTAGCCTATCCCTTTGCCAGGAGAACTTCCCAACCCAGGAATCGAACCAGGATCTTCATCGCAGGTGGATTCTTTACCAGCTGAGCTACCTGGGAAGCCCAAGCACTAAGTTAAGCAGCAGCATATCTACACTGTGGTCAGAAGGCTCTGCCCATTTGTCTGACACTGGAGTAATAACAACTATGTGTGTATGTTCAGTCACTTAGTCGTGTCTGACTCTTCAGGTTCCTCTGTCCATGGGGTTTTCCATGGCAAGAATACTGGAGTGGATTGCCATTTCCTCCTCCAGGGGATCTCTCTGACCCAGGGATCAAATTTGTGTCTCTTGCATTTCAGGCAGATTCTTTACCAAGGCCCATGATAATAATAATAATAGCAATGACAATGACAGTAGACACTAACTTTTATCAAGCATTTAGCATGCTCCAAGCATAGTACTAAACTTGTATTTTTTATTTCTCACAGAATTCTCTGTGACAGGTAGTACTGTGGTCCCTATATAACTGGTGGAATGATGAAACCTTACTGAATTTAAGTATCTTGTTCAAGGTTATATAAATAGTACATATGGAGCTGGGATTAGGACTCAGTGATGTGGATTTTCAATCACTCTCACCTCTCCTAACAGTGGTTTTCTATCTGTAAAAGGAAATTCTTGCCACTTCTAGGCATATTCTATGAATTTATTTGATCAGTGTTTTAGCTTTGTTAGTATTGGGACAATTTTCAGTGATCCCAGCACTCCTGTGTTGGATATCATCAAAAAGGCAGGAGGAAGGGAGCCCAAGAGGAGTTTTAGCACTCTTCAGCAAGTGCTGCAGGACATCCTGCCTAAAGTCTATAAGACATCATAGTCTTATCCAACGAACTCCAGACTGCTAAAACCTGCAGCAAACAGTAAAGGATTAAATAGGGACAGATAAAATGAAGACTTTTAACAGATTTAAAGCTCATGGGATTTGTTACCTCAGATATCATATAGCTTCTACTAACATAAAACTTTCTTAAGGAATTAAATTAGGTACATTTATTAATATCCCAATGGAAGCAAGAGACACTGTTCTGGAGTCTACTTAATTTCTGTAGGTCCTCCTGCTCTCTGCCCTCCTTATTTTCAGAGTTCTGGGGAACTTGGTCAAAGTCTGACCTGAGACATTAGGGGATGTGAAGAAAGATGTACTTTTAGTGCATGACAAGAAAGATATACTTTTTTTTTTTTAAGATGTACTTTTACTGAACGAGAATATACATGTATTTAGAGTCTCTTAACATACTATCAGAACTTTTAATTATAGTACAAACTGTACTTATGTGGATAAAGAAGCATACATGTAGATTTGCAAAGAGGAATAACTGGATTAGTTTCTCAGCAATACTTTGCAAATAATAGATCTTAAATATACATGTCAGTAAAATAAATAACAGTTGTTTGCTGTTTCTTTAATGATCATGTTGTAATGTCAGTGGGATATTGTCACCCTGATTGTGAGAATTGCTAGCTACAAACTGTTGCATGTAGCAATATGGATCTGCACAAAATAGGTTTTAAAAATCGCTAAATATACATAGAGGAGTAGCCAACTAAATAGCCCATGTAGAATTTCTTTTCCTTTATTTTAAAAAGAATATTTACGGGATGCACATACCTGTTGTTGTTGTTGCACCATGCAGCTTGCATGATCTTAATTCCCAGACCAGGGGTTGAACCTGGGCCCCAGCAGTAAGAGCACCCAGTCCTAACCCCTGGACTGACAGGGAATTCCCTGGAAAGCATGTGCCTTGAGTTTTTATTTTTTGGTACTGTTCTCATTTCTCATAAAATTCACTAAAGGTCATTCACGAAGTATAAATTAAATTATACCTTTAAGGTAATTTCATATAAAAATATAAATCAAAATAAATCTTTTCTAAAACAACATATTTTAGCTTTGTAAATATGTCCATGGTTGCTATAATACAAAGATAGCCCAATTATTAAAAATTTATTAATCTGATGTACCACATTAATAAAGGAGGAAAAAATGATCATCTGAAAAAGCAGTAAATAAAATTCAACATTGATTAACAATAAAAATACTGTTAGGAAAGTAGGCAGGAAAAGAACATTTTTAATTTGATAAAAGTTAATTTTCAAAAAGTAAGCATATTGGTGAAATTTTTAAAGCTTATCTGGTAAAGTGAAGAAAAGTATAAGGAATTCCTCAGTCTTTGCTTCTTTTGTCCTGGATGTTCTCTCAAGAGAAATAAGAGGAGAAAGGGGTATTGTCGTTTATTTGGTGAGGGGGAAGGACCAAAGAAGCATTTCTGGAGGATGGAGGTGCGGAAGACACTGGGTTTCACCTTCAAGTGAATTATTGACCTTTTGGATACCTACCCCAGCAGCCTCCCCTTTAACTCTGTTTCCCTTCTGCTTCTTAAGCATCTGCCCTCCCCACACCAAATACTCTACCCATCACCCGACCAGCAGTCCTGTTTGTGGCTGACTTCTCCTCTCAGCAGCTCGGGGAAACTCTGGGGGCCAAGAAGTGCCTCTTCCCAAGACACTGTCCCTCTTGCTGGCTCCTGAGCCGCTCAGCTCTGTGTACCTGCAGATCTGGCCTCTTTGTCTCTTCCATTGCTCATCCCTGGAAATTAATCTGTGACTCAGCAAAGACTTAGGGTCAGAATTTGCTTCTTCTTTAAGCTTTGTCTTTAAAAACAGACGAACCTACAATTTGTGTTTCTTTTATCCTGCTGGGGATGCCATTTGTCAGTATCTGGCATCTTTCCTGTAGGCTCTAGTAGGAGGAAATTCTTCAGTGATGCTGAAGAATTCATTTGGGGAATTGTCTGCCTCAGATTCATCTTGGGAATGAGGTTAAATGTTTTTCACCAGTCTCTGGCTTGAGTCTCAGTAACAGCTCTGTCTTGAAATGTTGTTTTGGTCTTGGTTTCCCTCATAGTCCAAAAACCTGGTGAACACACACATTCTCTACTTAAAATGCATTTTGGGACATGTCGACTTTTTTCGTTTACTTCTATGTTTGGACAGGTATGGCTTCCTATGTGGTGCAGTGCTAAAGAATCTGCCTGCCAATACAGGAGACACAAGAAATGCAGGTTCTATCCCTGGGTTGGGAAGATCCCCTGGAGGAGGAAATGGCAACCCCCTCCAGTATTCTTGCCTGGGAAATCCCACAGACAGAGGAGCCTGGAGGGCTGCAGTCCATGGGGTCTCAAAAAGTTGGAAACAACTGAGTGACTGAGCACACACACGCTGGACAGATTCACAAGGGTTGGGTATACCTTCTTCATTTTCCCACAGTTTTCCTCTGGCCTTTATTTATTCCTACATAGGGACCAAATGGGTTAAATATTTATTTTCTCCTTTGAAATGTATGCTTCTAAAGCATAAGGAGTTTTAACCAGGGAAATACTTTAAGGCCACTGGGATGCTGAGTTAGCCAAGAAGACTAATGGAGAAGCTTCCTTTATTATTGGAAACTCAAAGCTGGTTATTTGACTAGAAGATGCATCCTGCCTGCTTGTAGAAAGACTGGAGATGGTGCACAGCAAAGCAGGTGGGCAGAAAGGAGAGCAGGTGGCAAGCAGGGGCTCTGTGTGGCAGTGCAGCCGCAGGAACTTATTGGCACCTTTGGCTTACAAAAACCCTGTAGTCCATACCCTGAGTGCTTGTCCTAGCACTTAGGAGAGGCCACCCCCGTGATAGGCTAGCTAGTTATCTATGGAAGAACAAACTTTTCCTTAGCTCAGAGTTCTCACATGTGTGTTGCTGTATGTGCTTTGTACTCTGGCCTTTTCGGTAATTATTTTGCCTCTCTAAGCTATAGAAGTTGTACCCTATAGCAAGGCTGTTCACGTGGAACTGAGCCATTACAACAAGAGTTAGTGGAATTATCCTCATGTGCTCTAGGGAAGGGGAGGACAGTTGGAGTCCTAGTGTTGTTGGTCTGTCACGCTACTCTGTCCCCAACAGTATATCCCTGTAGCTCCTAAAATCAGGGACCAATCATTCTACTGGTACCAGTTGCAGATAACCATCTTTTTGAATGCGACCCTGAGCTCTGGGCTCCGAAAGGCATATATGAAGGGGTCGATGACGGCATTACACATGATCAACACACCATTCACCTGGAAGAGGGACATGTAGCAGGCACAGTAGGGGTCAGCCGGGCAGAATGTCATCAAGAGGACATGAAGGACAAAGGGTGCCCAGCAGAAAATGAAGACCCCGAGCAGGACAGTCAGTGTGATGGCCCCTCTCATGTTGGCTTTGGGAAGGGAGGAGGTCCTCCTGGCGTGGGAGCGGGCAAGTAGGAACATGTGCACGTAGAGGCACAGGATGAAGGCCAGCATCAGGGGGAACAGCGCTGTGAAGGCAATCACCGTGGGGACGTGATGGGAGAAGGTCACAATGGTGATGCCACTGCCTGTGCAGCCTGCCCAGAGGACCGTCAGGACGATGAGGGCGCGGTGTGGGGTCACAATGCGGTGGTACTGCAGAGTGTGGAAGATTGTGATGTAGCGGTCAGCGGCGATCACAGACAGGCTGCAGATGGAGCCAAGGAGGGAGAGGATGAACAGGGAGTCCACCACGTCATCTGCTGTGCTTTCAAAACTGCCTCGAGGCTCGAGGTAACCCATGTTTCTGAATATGATCAGAACGTTTTCCAAAATCTTGTACAGGCTGCCCAGCATATCGGAAATAGCCAAGCTGCAGATGAAAAAGTACATGGGCGACTGAAGACTCTTATTCTTGGCCACAGCCAGAAGGACCATCAGGTTCTCCAAAACTCCAACAATGGATACTGTGAAAAATATCTCTTCTGGCAAAATCACAGCAGGACAGTCCGAGTTATTTCTTGCTGTACTGTTGATGTTTTCATACAGATTGAGAATGTGTTTCATCTTTCCTGTGTGCAGTTAAGACAGAAATGTTACTGGAACTTGACAGGAAACTTGATTAATTCTCCAGAATCTTTTCTTCTTTGTAGTTCTTGCTGAAGATCTGAGGTAAAAAAAGTATATGTAGGAATATTAGTTACAAAATAGATCACAAAATAAAAACAAGCCATGATACCTTTGAGGAAGCTCTGTGGCCTCTGCAAAATACAATGGTGGAATATTTAAATAAAATAATTTACCGTACCCTCATCTTTTAAAAAATCCTTCCTAAATATATATTTTTAAAATTGAAGTATAGTCGATTTAAAATGTTGTGCCAGTTTCAGATGTACAGCAAAATGATTCAGTTATGCATATGTGTGTATACATGTATTTTTTTTCAGATTCTTGAATATGGTTCCCTGTGCTATACAGTAGATCTTTATTGTTTATTTTATGCATAGTAACATCTAGCTGTTAATCCCAAACTCCTTTTATCCTTTCCTTTCTTTCCTCTTTGGTCACCATAAGTTTGTTTTCTATGTCTCTGAGCCTGTTTCCATTTTGTAAATAAGTTCACTTGTTTCATTTTTTTTTTTTAGATTCCACATAGAAGTGATATATTTCTTTCTCTTTCTAAGTTAGTTCACTTAGTATGACAGTCTCTATGTCCATCCATGTTGCTGCAAATGACATTATTTCATTCTTTTTAATGGCTGCATAATATTCTTTCTGTGTGTGTGTGTGTGTGTGTGTGTGTGTGTGTAACACATCTTTTGTACCCATTCATCTGTCGATGGACACTTAGGTTGCTTCCATGTCTTAGCTGTTGTAAATAGTTCTGCTATGAGGATTAGGGTGCATATTTCTTTTTAAATGAGAGTTTTCATCTTTTCCAGATATATGCCCAGGAGTGGGACTGCTGGATCATATAGGAACTCTATTTTTAGTTTTTTAAGGAACCCCCAATTCCCACCAACAGTGTAGCAAACGATTGTGGCTGTAACAATAGTTACATGGGGTAACTGGCAGATGCTCTTTGCAAAAGAAAAGGGAACATGGGCAACTGTAAAATGAGGTTTTTTAATACTGATTATTGTCTTTGGCCAGAAAACGTAAAGGTCTAATTTTCATATTTTTGCAGTTCTCTGAGAGAAAGGAGAAGGCTTTTTCATTTGTGAAATTCCTGTTACGTGCCAACCAGTACTATGCCATGTGCAATGCGTGGCATCTCATTTTAATCCTCTTGTCAACAATACAAGGTAGTCCTGTTGCCCCTAATTTGCATCTAAGGAATTGGGGTGGAAAGGCCAAGATACTGAGAGTTAGGATTTAAATCAAGGTCTCTTTGGCTCCAAAGATGAATATCTGCTAAATTCAATCACTTATCTTAGTGCTTCTGTAAGTATTCATCTGATAAAGAAATTTTATCAGCTTTAGTAGAAATGAAAATAAAATAAGTTAAAAACCTGTGTATCTGACCAAGTCAGATATAACTGACCAAGTTGTTTTCCCAACTCTCTCTAGAAGACTATATTAAAAAAGTTCAGAGGAGAGTGTGGCCCCACAATCCCCTCCTTTAGTTGAAGAGGGAGGCAGATGGCACGAGGCCTTGAGTAAAAGGGCTGCAGGCGTCCTGGAGAGTCTGCAGCCCGCATCGTACTCTCTGTGCTTTGGGGTTGTTGTATGGCTTCTGGGGAGAACGGCTAGGGAGGAGGGTAAAGGCTTATTTTTCTGTTGAGTGAATGAACAGTTTGTACCATATGGCTTTTCCAGTTGATGGAGTTTTAGAATCTAGGCTTCAGAAAGAACCAGTGAGGAACTGAGGTCTGGGTTCCCAAATGGCCCCCTCCTCTTGAGATTTTAGCAGTGGCTTTCCAAATGTTACCTCATTAACATAACAAGAGACAACTTGGTTGTTCTCCCCACTTAGAGAGTTCCAGTGATCTTGTGAACTCTGTGCCAGACAAGAGGAGGCAGACCGCATATGTGTCTTCTTATAAATCACAGTGCCACAGTGCCACAGGGCTCCTGCCTGCATCCCAGCTCAGTGAAGCCCTCTCTCCCTGTTTTCGCTAGATGCATGTAACATTTTGATTTCATTTTTGAATAGGTATTACTGTCATATATTTTTATATATGTGTGTTTGTGTGTATGTGTAGATACATGGAAATAGTAGAGAGTCTCCCTCCCATCCCTTCATCTTGTGTGCCCCATTACTACTCCTCAAAGAAGTGGCCAGTCTTCTGGAGTTTCTTTATGCCCATAAAACACTAGGAGTGTGTATGTCCTCTCCCAGTTGTTAGAGTGAAAGGGAGAGGCAGCAAGAGCAGCAAGGGAGTCTTCAGGCTGTGAGGCAGGTCCGACTCCTGGGGCAAAGAAGAGGAAGCAAGGGGCACTGGGTAGGCAAAGTCTCTCACCACAGCACAGCTCTGGAAAGTTTTGAGCTGGTCAGTGGAGAGTCCTTGAGTCAGCGGCCAATTAGAGGGGTCCTAGCTCCTGCAGAAGTAGACTGAGCCCAGTCGTGGACTGGGGGCAGCTGGGAGGAAAGATGCTGGGGACCCAGACTCGGAGCACTGGGTTGCAGGGAGAAAGCCAATTCTAGCTCCATGTTGGAAACTCTTTCTTTGACTTGCTTTTCATTGCTTTTATTATAATCATACTCAATGGCTTGCCTGGAGGACCCTCTGCTGGACTGTAAACTAAAGTGCCTTTGTTCAGTTTGTGGAGAGATAGTTTGTCCCTGCCCATCTGTGAAAAGAAGAGATTAACACATCCCTTCCAAAGACTGGCTATTCCCTTGGAGATGTTTTGCCAAACTGAAGACCCTTTCACTTTACTTCCCCATTGCATCTCCTTCTGTATTCTGCCTTTTGACTTTAGTTCCTCACTGCTGCTGATGTATAAAAGAACCTGACATCCAGACCCCAGTAAGATGCTTATTTTGAGGTACTAGCCTGCCACCTTCTCAGTCTGCCAGCTCCCCGATTAAATCTCTCTCTTGCCTCAACCCCTCGTCTCTCAAATGCATTGGTCTATGGTGTGGCAAGCAGAGTGAGCTTGATCTCAGTAACACTGGGCACCAGTCAGCCCATTTCTGGCTGGTAGGATACCCCCTGCCCTGTGTTCAGTGGTCGGTGTATTATACCTAGTGTTTTGTACCTTATTTCATCTTGGACACTTTGCGCAAAGTAGATGGATCACTTTCTCATTCTTTCTGCTCCTCATTTTTCCATTTTTAAAAAAGCTACCACAAGGTATTCCATTGGGTGGATATGTCCTGAGTTATTTCATCTGTGTATTGATAGTCATGTGGGTTGTTTCAAACATTTTGCTGTATAAAGAATGCTGTAATGAATAATCATGTAAGATTTCATGTGCCTAGTGAGGTGGATAAGTTCACAGAAAAGAAAATGTTGAGTGAAAGTGTATATGCATGTGAAAGTGTATATGCATCAGTATATGCAAAGATAATGTCAAACTGCCTTCCTGGAGGGTTGTACCAATTTACATCCTCACCAGCAGTGCGCTGCCCCATGTAGCCTCCTTAATGAAGGAGGCTTATCGCCAATGGAACAGCTGGTAGGTTTTGGCCTACATATTTACACATGTGCTGTTCCTCCCTCTGTGTGACTCTGGTCCCAGCTTGGCCAGGCTCCCTACCATTCCTGTGCTGTCAGGATGCTTGGGCCTTCTGGTTTTAGCTTTCTACTTCTGTCCTGGTGCCCACAAACACACCAGACCTCCCTTCCCCTGATAATGTGGCTGAGAGAGACACCCACCATTTCCTCCTTGGGTACAGTTCAGTTCAGTCGCTCAGTCCTGTATGACTCATTGTGACCCTATGGACTGCAACACGCCAGGCCTCCCTGTCCATCACCAGCTCCCAGAGCTTGCTCAAACCCATGTCCATTGAGTCGGTGATGCCACCCAACCATCCCATCCTCTGTCATCCCCTTCGCCTCCTGCCTTTGATCTTTCCCAGCATCAGGGTCTTTTCCAGTGAGTCAGTTCTTTGCATCAGGTGGCCAAAGTATTGGAGTTTCAGCTTCAACATCAGTCCTTCTAATGAACACCCAGGACTGATCTCTTTTAGGATGGACTGGTTGGATCTCCTTGCAGTCCAAGGGACTCTCAAGAGTCTTCTCCAACACCACAGTTCAAAACAGTCAGTTCTTCTTGGGTACAAACTGTCCTTATTTGTATTTCTATTTCTTGGTCTTAAATTCAATAAGAAGAAAAAGAGTAGAAAAACTGAGTAGTAAGACAAGCTAAAGATGACCCAGTAAAAAAAGAAGAGATGAAAAATTGGAAACAACAGTCAAATCTTAAAAACCAACATGTGAGCTAGGATTTACAAAAGTTACAAGTAGCCAAAATGAGGGTGTGGTGTGGGAATAGGGCAGGGTGGAGGATGCGGGTTGGTCTGGGAGCTTCTGTCTCCCCAGGGGAAGGCTTAGCAACCTTCCCTTTGGCCTGCACCCAGCTCCGCTGAGCACTGGCAGCTCCTGGCAGAAGTCTGTGTGGCAGTCAGGAGGAGTATGTGTAACCAATCAGCTATCTTGCCATGGCAGTTTCCCAGTCCCCTTGAGGAGCTGAATGCCTGCCAGTTCATACCTTCAGTCCCAGAAGTTTGACTTGAATAGGGCAGAGAACTTTGAAGGACTTCTTATAAAATTGAACAAGTGAACAAATTGAAAAGATCTGCTTGTTGTGAGGGACTTTGTAAGTGATGGAACTGTGCAGTCTGTGTGGCTGGGATTCCTCTCCCCAGTGTCTCCCTCTGTATACCCATGTCTACCACAGGCCCTGAGCTGGTGCTTTTAAGACACAAGGACTGTTAATTGCTGTGGACTGGTTTGTGAAGGCTTTGCCTGCTTTCTTATTTGCAACCTTCTGGAATTAATGTATTTGTATGATTGACAGATGGCTTGAAGGATGCATGTTGGGCTGTGGTGTGTGGGGTGGTGAGGAATCTGAAGAGTGCTGAGATTGATACTAAAATCAGAGAAGGTTTCTCTCCCACTGTGCCATTGCTTCTTGTAGAATCACCTGAAGCACAGAGAACTTTCGATTTGAAATTGCTAGCTCTAGAGCAACAGACTGGTTCCACATTGGGAAAGGAGTACATCAAGGCTGTATAGTGTCACCTTGCTTATTTAACTTATATGCAGAGTACATCATGCGAAATGCTGGGCTGGATGTAGCACAAGCTGGGATCAAGATTGCAGGGAGATATATCAATAGCCTGAGATAAGCAGATGACACTACTCTTATGGCAGAAAGCGGAGATTAACCAAAGACCCTGTTGATGAAAGTGAAAGAGGAGAGTGAAAAAGCTGGCTTAAAATTCAACACTCAAAAAATGAAGATCATGGCATCTGGTCTCACCACTTCATGGCAAATATATGAGGAAACAATGGAAACTGTGAGACTTTATTTGCTTGGCTCAAGAATCACTGCAGATGGTGACTGCAGCTATGAAATTAAAAGACAAGTGGCCTGCTCCTTGGAAGAAAAGCTATGACCAACCTAGTGAAGTGAAAGTGAAGTCGCTCAGTCGTGCCCGACTCTTTGCAACCCCATGGATAGTAGCCTGCACCAAGCTCTTCCATCCATGGGATTTTCAAGGCAAGAAGTACTGGAGTGGGTTGCCATTTCCTTCTCCAGGGAATCTTCCCAACCAAGGGATCGAATCCAGGTCTCTCACATTGTAGACAGACGCTTTACCATCTGAGCGACATTATTTTGCCAACAAATGTCTGTCTAGTCAAAGCTATGGTTTTTCCAGTAGTCATGTATGGATGTGAGAATTGGACCATAAAGAAAGCTGAGTGCCAAAGAATTGATACTTTTGAACTGTGGTGTTGAAGAAGACTCTTGAGAATCGCTTGGACTGCAAGGAGATCCAACCAGTCAATCCTAAAAGGAAATCAGTCCTGAATAATCAATGGAAGGACTGATGCTGAAGCTGAAGCTCTAATACTTTGGCCACCTGTTGTGAAGAGCTGACTCATTAGAAAAGACCCTGATGCTGGGAAAGATGGAAGGCAGGAGGAAAAGTGGATGACAGAGGATGAGATGGTTGGATGGCATCACTGACACAATGGACATGAGATTGAGCAAGCTCTGGGAGTTGATGATGGAAAGGGAAGCCTGGTGTGCTGCAGTCCATGGGGTTGTAAAGAGTCGGACATGAACTGAACTGAACTGAACTCTGGAGCCTGATCAATATTTACAGGGAGCAGCAGAACTGAGTTGCTGAGGCAGAAGGGCCTTGGAGACACCTAAGCTTGTTAGGTGTGCTGCCGAGAATGTTTTCACTGAGGTTTTTTTTTGTTTTGTTTTCCCCATCAATTGGTAAAAAAGGTCTTTGTATTATTTATCATAGCTTTTGCTTCCTCTTTCCCCTTTGAGGTAGCAATAATATCACCTAGTCTCAACTGTCAGTTGGCTGTCCTTACCATTTTTATTTACTTTGGAGTTTGATATAAACATGCTGTCTCACTGGCCAGGGAAAACTCAATTAAATTACTAACAAAATAGGAGATTTTGAGTTTTATATGCACAACTAAATGAGTATTGATTTTTTTCTCAAATTATATAATACAATGCAAATAAAGATTAAAAGACACAGTCACTGAAGTGGAAAGGCTGAGCCTGTAGGATATTTAAGTCTGCTGCCTTGTTTAACTATATACCACAGAAGTGGTACACTTTTCTGGTGAGAGAGCTGGATGTGTTCGTAAGAGTACAGTTGAGGATGCTCACTTAGAGGGATTGCCTAGAAAGTGTTAAATCTGATTGTGACCAGGTGCTTGACCTCTGGAGGAGTTCAGGGTTTCAGTGATGATATATCTTTGTGTTTTTGCTCATCTATCTTTCTTTTTAAAACAATTTCTAATGTTCTTTGAAAATTTCTAATATTCTTGGAAGGGAAATCTGAGAAATAGTGGTGTGTGTGTGTGGGTGGGTGGCAGGGGGGAGAAATGACATCTTAAGATCAGACTAAGGATTGATTTTAATTAGAGACAAGTGACCTCCTTGGTTCTACTATAGAGTCCTATATCTGGTTTATCCTAAAAATATAAACATTTTGTGAAAGTTAATTTTGTTTTAGTCTAAGAGAAATAATCATCAAAGTCAAGAAAAAGCATCAAAGATATAGATGTCCTTAAACCTTATCCTGTTCAGTTCCTACACATGCACAGGGGAACAAGACGACTTAGTTCAGAGTTCTTGCATTAGGTTTGGGTCATACATGACATTATGTGCAAATAATCCAACCCAGAGCCATCACGCAGTGTGGGCTCCATCAAGGAGTTCTCATTGTCTATAGGATAAAATCCCATTATTAAGTCACTTGACATTTCAGGCTATCTATACTCTGTTCCAGGCTAATGTTTTCTTGCCATATTCCCCAGTGTTCTATGTAGAGTCTGCATTCCAGCCAGCCCAGGTTTCTTATTGTCTCCAGGAAGTTTAGCACATTTTGCCTTCTACATTTTTACTACTGTTTTCCTGCTGGAATTCCCCAATCTCTACTCTGTCTAAATCCTGCTTTTGTTTTAGTCCCAAGTCAAGACCAAACGTCTTGAGTGTCTCCATGCCCTTGACCCATATGACCGCTGTGCTTTCATGTCCTGAAGCGTGTTTTGTTCATGCATTTGGCGTGTGGTACCCTCTGCCCGGGTGAAAGGTCCGCTTCCGGTGTTTGTGTTATGTCTCTTGAGCAGCAGGTAACCCCTTGGGGGGCTGGCAGATTCTCCCTCCTCCTCTCTGATCCGCTCTAGTGACTCACTGAGATGTCCAGGAACTATTTTTGATGTGTTAGAATGTGAATGTCATCAATCGAATAATAAATAGTTTTTATTTCTAGAAAGATATGTTTGGGAGCGATATATAAAATGTGCAAGGAACAAGAGTTAGTGGTTTTATTTTTTCATTGGCAGATAAAATTTCAGTTAGAATTTGTGGGAAAATGAGCACTTCTGCTAAAGATTAATTTCTTGGTGTCTTTTTATTTGAAGTAGTGCCTGTAAAATGAGCAGCCTTGCTCTCCCCTTAGAAAGGGGAAGGGATCCGCTTCCCTGGAGTCCAGGAACATGACTTTATCTGCAGGAGCATGTGAAGGGCCAGAGTTCTCCTGGGCAGTAAAAGCAGGGAATAATGAGACCTTTAGTGCAGGACAGAAAGGAAGAGGCTTTTTCTTAGAAGGGGAAAGTGAGTAGCCTTTGTCAGTAGAAAGGAGTTGAAATCAGACCTCTTATTTGAATGTCGGGAAGGAAGAATTGCCTAACCTTTGAGAATGTCTGCCCTCGGTAAGGGAAAGAGACTGTGGACAGTCCTCTTGGAAGAGAGAAGTGAACATCAAATCCAGTTTTGTCCCAGAACTCCAAGGTGGCTAGTACCCTGGGGTGGCTGTGATGGGGTTAAAAGTGCTGAGGACCACAGGTCATGGTCTGGCAGTCCCTTGAGGCAGACTCTGCCCTGGTTGTGTCAGGAGCTATGCCCATCTGGGCCAGCTTCCCTGTGAACAGTGGAGCAGTTCCCAATGTCGGCACCAGGTGGCAGTGAGGAGTCCAGACAGCACTAGATGGATGTATGCCAGACTCCTGGCTCAGTTCTGGAGTCCGTAAGCCCTGGGATTACAGAACATCCAGGGTAGGAGACAGCCCAGAGGAAGACACTGGCCTTTTCCCCCTACATAGCAGGTTTATGCTTGAACATATAATTCGAATACTGAGACATGTGACTGTTTCTACCATTACTTGTTGCGCAACCCATACTGGTTATATGAAGTTCATTTTAAGACATGACTTCTATGAGATATTCAGGATAAAAAGCATTGATCATTCTCATAAGTAAAACTTAGGAAATACACCCTGATCAAAAAGTGTAAGCCCCTCCCCCCAAAACAAACACACAAAAATAGAAAGAAAAAGACAAAAAAAAGTGTAAGCCCATTGTTATCATTGTAATTTCAGATCCTGTCGTTTCCATTTGGTGCAAATCAAAAGCTGAGTTGAGAAAGGCTTTTCCTGGAAGCAGGTCAGTCCGTTTTCACTTGAGTACTTGGTACTCCTTTTCATACAGTAGAAGATACTGATATTGGGTTGGGGTGAAAGTTGGAGGGGGAAAAGAAATACATGGTTAAAGCAAACAGTTTTCTATTAACATTGGAGCCTAACTGACTAATGACACTTGAGACAACTGAAAAGATAAAAAATTAGTTAGAAATGAAGGTGTTTGGGGAGGGAGGTGGGAGGGGGCTTCAGGATGGGGGACATATGTAAACCCATGGCTGATTCATGTCAATGTATGGCAAAAACCACTACAGTATTTTAAAGTAATTAGCCTCCAATTAAAATAAATAAATTAATAAAAAAAAGAAATGAAGGTGTTGTGAAAGATCATAATCACAGCTGATTTATTTGTTTCAATAAATATAAATTGTTCAAAATCTAGGTACTGACCCTTAATTAGAAAGTGTGTTATCACTAAAAAAATCTAAGGATCCTAGTCACACACCCTAACCCAATAGAAGGTGACTGATAGAGTTCCACTATGCTACTCTGCCTTTAGGATCTGCCAACCTGACCAATCTGACTCAGTGGCTCTGAACATATTGTCAATGATAGGAACAAAGATGTACATATAATGATGCTCACAGTATATACAAATTTTTCAGTGGAAAACTGAAAAACCATGTAAATACCTGGTGACCTTAGAAGTAATTATAAACCAATTATAACCATATAAATAATGGGTTAAATAAATTCTGCAGGCCCATGAGGTAGACCCCTCTTCTATGGTTAAAATCATGGTTCAGTGGTGCAGAGTATATATACATATACACACACACACACACACACACACACACACACACACACAGATGCAAAAGCATCGAAAAATCCCTGGAAAACATTTCAGATTTTATTTGGGTGATGGAGCTTGGACATTCTTAAAAAAAATAAGCCTTTTATTTTAGAACAATTTTATATTCATGGAAAAGTTACAAAGATAGTATAGAGAGTTCCCATACACAGCACACTTATTTTCCCATGTGAGGCCCCACATCAGACTTCCCAACCTGGGGATCCAGCAAAGGGACTGGGAATCCCCAGGGAATCTGACTCTGAAGGCCAGTGGGATTTGATTATGGAATGTCCACAGGATTGGGGGAAACAGAGACTCTTGGAGGACAGACACAAAACTTTGTGTGCACCACCACCCAGGGGAAGGAGCTGTGAGCTCAGCGGACCCTGAGCCAGGCTGCCTGTGAGTGTATGAGGATCTTCTGTGGAATGTGTACCCACGGTGGCCTGCTGTGAGGACAGGGGCACTGGCAACAGCAGTCCTGGGAGGCGTGTGTTGGCAGAAGTCCTCCTGGAGGTCACCAGTAGCCCTACGGTAGAGCTCTTAGACTCCAGGACTGGGTTGCCACAGGCCAAACAACTAACAGGGCAGCAGCCCAGCCCCACCCATCAGCAGACAATTGGATTAAAAATTTACCCACCAGAGCAAGACCCAGTTTTCTCCACAGCCAGTCCCTCCCATTAGGGAGCTTGCACAAGTCTCTTATCCTCATCCTTCAGAGGGCAGACCGAAGAAGCAAGAACTACCATCCTACAGCCTCCAGAGCGAAAAATCACAATCACAGAAAAACTAACCAAAATGATCACTTGGATCACAGCCTTGTATAACTCAGTGAAGCTATGAGCCATGCCACGCAGGGCCACCCAAGATGGGCTGGTCATCCATGGATACATGGATATTTATTTTATATTTTAGGTTATAATCTAGTATTATTTTACTTATATTGTTGCTTCTATCATCCCAATTTCTTGCAGTTGGCACATGTCCTTTGAACATGCCCTCACCACTGTGATCTTTTGAACAATTATTTATCTTTTGCACTGCACAGTGTTCCTAGCTCACTTTTGTTATTTTGTGCCATCGTCATGAAATCAGCCATCGTTCTGAGAGGATCACTGACTCCTTTTATTGGAGAATGGTGTTAAAAACCAAGATCTGAGGGGTAAAGTGTGTGTTGTTTCTTGCATGCTGCTGCTCCTAAGACCTTTGCACTAACAGAGCAAGGAGACATGTGTGTGTACACTACCTATATGTGCACACAGCTCTGCAAATACCTCTCTCTCCATCCATATCTATATGAAGATAAGCATGAGCTCACCCTGAAGTTTCCAGCTCCAGTCTGTGGTCATGTGGCTCCTTCTGGCCTCCTCTCCTTACTTATATGTAACCTCCTGTTCCAACAGGGAAGAACCAGCTCCTGCCATGTGCAGGGCATCTTTTAATTGTTGGGTCCAGGTACACACTTGCAGGCGCACCGCAGAAACCCTTGCAGTGGTTTTCAGGATCAATAGCCCACATCCCTGTGGTGAACTGTGTCGTCTAGAGAGCAGATAGTCTGTATCTTACCATTTTCGCTCATTTTCCAGGTCACTTACATCAGCACCTTCCCCCCACCCCATGCATTGAGATTTTTTCATGTATTTATGATGGTACAATCAGATTCTTTGCTTACACTGCATCCTGAGATGGTCTAACCTCCAAAATGATTTAAAATTTTTTTTGAAAACATAAGATTCACAATTTATGCCATAAATTTCTATAGGTTTTGACAAATGCATGGTGTCATATATTCAGTATCATAGTATCTTACAGAATAGTTTCACTATTCTGTGGTGCAAAAATCCTCTTGTACTACATCTATTCACAGCCCTCAGTCCCTCTCTAAACTACTGGTAACATCTTATCTATTTCCTGTCTTGTTTTCCTTTTCCTAGAACATCATATAATCAGAATCATACAGCAGCTGGCCTTTTCAGACTGGCTATGTCACTTAGTAATGTGCATTTAAGTTTCACCCCTTTCTTTTTTAGGCTTGATAGCTGAAAGATAGTTCAAGGACTTCTTGGTTGTTTCCAGATTTTGGCAATTATAAATGAAGCTGCTATAAATATCCATGTGCAGGTATTTGGGATGAACGTGAGTTTTCAACTCATTTGGGTAAATACCAAGGAGCCCAATCGTTGGATCATATGGAAAGAGTCTGTTTAGTTTTGTATCAAACCACCACAGTGTCTTCCAAAGTGGTTGTACCATTTTGCATTCCCACCAGTGAGGAATGAGATGCTCCACAGCTTCACCACCTTTGGTGGTGTCAGCATTTTGGATTTCAGCCATTTTAATAATAAGTGTGTGACCTCATTGTCATTTTAGTTTTCATTTCTCTAATGATAAATGGTGATGAGTATTCTTTTCTATGTTTATTTACCATATGTAGATCTCCTTTGGTGAGACATCTGTTCTTACCTTTTGTTCATTTTAAAATTCTTTGATTTCTCACTGCTGAGATTACTATTTCTTTGAAGATTTTGGGAAAAATAGTCATTTCCAATATGTATTTTGCAAGTATTTCTCCCAGCACCGCCTGTTGAAAGATCTATCCTTTTCCCTTGAATTGCCCCAACACTTTTGTTGGAATCAGTTGGTTACATTTGTGTGGGTCTGTTTATGGGGTCTCTATTTGCTTCAACTGATCTTTGTCTGTTCTTTTGCCTTGATTTCTGTCACCTTACAGCTTTACCTAAAGCTGCAAGGGATTTGTTATCTATTGTGTGGAGCTCAAAACATGTGATTAGCATTTTGAATTAATATTCTAACATATAAAAGAGCAAACTCCCCAGTACATCAGCACTTCCTTAAAATTTGTACTTTAAAAGCAGTTTGATTTTGCCCAACTTCTCTTACAATTGTCTCTATGGTAAAGGTCAGAGAGAATGCAGGGTGAGAGAGGTTCTCCTTCAGTGCTTCAGTTAAGTATGAGGGCAAGTTCTACTCCTGTTCCCTGCTCCAGGACCTGTTTCATAGATAGGAAAACTGAAGTTCAGAGACGACCTTGCTCAAGGTCTTCGAGCCACTAGATCTTGCTCCAAGGCTCCAGCATTGCTGGCACATTGGCAAGTGCATGTGGAGTGTAAACTGTCTTCTGAATTTTAGTATCATTTTAACATCAGCCACACTTCTTGAGGTGACACTCACGCCCTTTACACACCTTATCTCTCAGCTCCCAGGGCCCCAGGGCCACCTGGCTCCACCCGCCAGAGCCTCCTGGAAACCCTGTTCCTGAGCTGCCTTACCTGTGCTCCCACCACCTGTCCTCACTTCCTGGCCTCAGACGCCACCCCCAGCACAGACCTGCCCATGTTTGTACAATGTCGCCTTTAAGTGTTTAGGTGGGAAACATGCCTGGAAAACTAGCAAGATGAAGGTAGATTGGCCTTTTTCTTTACACTGAGCTGCCTGGGGTTGCCCAGAGTGGTGAGAGGGCGATGGTGCTGAAAGGGGACACCCCTCACCCTCACACCAATCCCCAAAACCCAGGACACTGAAAAAATCAGGGTGCTCCAAGAGTATCCTGCCCCCTCTGCTGGGGCCCCCTTCTCTATGTTCCCACAGAGAACAGCCCCAAGGGGGCTCTTCTTGAGGACCAAGTGTGACCTGCTGTCCCAGCCACAGTGGGCTAGTGGCCGCAGGCTGGCTCCTCGGTGTGAGCGGCCCTTTCCGGTCAGTGCATGAACTGGTGAGGCTCCTGACCAGCCCTCTGCCCGTCCTGATCCTGCTCACGGCCCAGCTCTCAGCGTTACCTCACATCACTCTTTCGGTTTCCCCCCCCTTGGCTTTGCATGTGTGCGTATGTGTGTACAGGAATATGCGTGTGTATACGTGTGTGTGTGCATGTACATGTGTGCATAAGTGTGTGTGTTTAGGAGGAGGATGAATAGTGGATTATCTCAAGGCAGTTTATGGAAATAAAAATAGGGCAACTCGCTGTTTTTATAAAAGGACTGGGCCGCCCTTTCAGGAGAATGCTTTTCCCCCGTGACAGAACCAGCTGTGCAAAGAGTCTCAAGTCTGCAGTGGAGGCATGGCTCTCCAAGTGATTAGGGCTTTGGAGGAGAATGGGATCAGGAATGTGCTTTTAACTCTCGTTTATCCTGCTGCTGCTGCTGCTGAGTCGGTTCAGTCGTGTCCGACTCTGTGCTACCCCACAGACAGCAGCCCACTAGGCTCCCCCATCTCTGGGATTCTCCAGGCAAGAATACCGGAGTGGGTTGCCATTTCCTTCTCCAATGCATGAAAGTGAAAAGGGAAAGTGAAGTCACTCAGTCGTGCCCGACTCTTAGCGACACCATGGACTGCAGCCTACCAGGCTCCTCCGTCCATGGGATTTTCCAGGCAAGAGAACTGGGTGGGGAGCCATTGCCTTCTCCCTCGTTTCTCCTACACCCTATATTTTTGCCAAGGAAGGCAGAGGACCATTGAACTAACAGATAAGAAAGTCAGAGTGTTAATTGCCCCAGATCACAAAAATTCCACATGTGAATGTGGATGGCAGAGATGCTTAGGCACTAGTGCCAGAGTGAAAACAGAAAGTTAATCAGGTAAAAGGGTGACTCTCCAGGGGTAAAAGAAGCATGACTTTTCCCACTCATAACCCCATTAGGAAAACCTGCCTATTGTCCTTGACCAGAGCTAGATGATGATTTAAAACTATGACTTTAGAATAAATTCATCAGGAGGGAAATTGGGTTTAGTTTGATACACACATAGAAGATTTTGTTGTTACAGTTTAATTAGAAAATAATGTACTCCACGTGAGGATGAAAGACCATAATTTGAAAGATGAGCTGCTAGGAATTCTGAATATAATCTTTTCTCAAGGTTTTTCCCTAACTGCTCTATTTATGAGTCCAAAGCACTCAAAAACCTGAGAAATTAGTAAAAAATGTACTTACCTTCTGCTCTGAAGCAGGAACTTTCTGGCCGAGATGACTGAGACTAAATGAGATTTGAAAGAAAAGCAAGAGCAGGGCCTTGGGCTGGGAGGTGCGGAACAAATCTATCACTGGAGGGACAGTTGTTTGTTATCATAACCTTGGATAAATGTCATTCGAAAGGCACTGCATACTTCTGGTAATGTGAAGTTGGGAGAAATGGAAAGAAACGATTAGATTAAGACACAATTTCCATGGGCTCAGCTGGATAAGGGTGCTTCCAATGTTCACGACAAGGTTTATGGCAGATGGCAGAACTGTGACCTTGCTCATTTTTAACATCGTTTGGGGTTAGTTTTCTACCAAGGAATTCAGTAAAGTTGGATTTTGTGGAAATGGTTTTGGAAGAATTTGTTTTAAAATTTTCGTTGAACTACTCAAGACGTCTTGCACTTACCTCGTTAATCTCATTAAGAAGAGGGGAAGTAACCCATCATCCGAGTTTCACAAGATCGAACAGTGAGCCGGGCTGTGTGCCCAAGGCCCGCGGAGCATGGGCCGCCACAAGAAGAAAACCTCATGTGCTGCCAATTCTGTCATTAAGCTTCACAGAAGCCACAGTCCGGAGCCCCATTATTCTCAGCAAAACTGTTTAGTTTTAGATACAATGCTGTTGGCTTTCTGTTTGCCAGTGCCTCCAAGGGAGGACTACCGTTGCTCCCAGGCGCTGTGGACCTGAGTGTTTAAAGGCAGTGTGGGTGGGGCCAAGTCGGGGTGGACCTGGGGCTTTGGGGCTGAGTCCAAATTAGTGGCCGTTTCTGAAGATATCAGCTCTGGCTTCGAGCTGAACAGTGTTCCCACATGGGTGGTCTGGGGAAGACTGAGGACAGAGGACCAAGTTTGATTTCCCAGCTGGGGAAACATTTTTATAAACTGCCTTTCCTCTTCTGTCCCTGAGGCGAAGCATGTTCTCCTGAGTGCTGCCAGAGCCAGGGTCACTCCAGTCCAGTCTAGGCATGTTTGTGGACAGTCGTGGGCCCCATGACAGACCCTGGGGCCCACAGGAGCCTGTTCTGAGGGCCTCTTTCCCGCCAAAGCCACACAGTTGAACAGTATGTAAAAGCATGGCAGCATGTCCAAAATCACCTAAGAAAGAAGAGACACCTGTCCTCTACCCTCAGACCTGCAGTTTCACAGAAAGATCTGATGAGCTAGTTGGGAAAGCTGGGGGCCTGCTGGCTGTCTCCCCAACCTTCTCTTCTGCAAGGAGCCCTCCACTCTCCCGCCCCTCATGCTCCTCTCCTGAACTCTTCCGGCATTCCCACATCCGTCCCATATTCTGGAGCTTCCGTTAGACAGGGAAACACTCAGGGTCTTGAAACGGAATCTCTGTCAAATGGACTGAGTGAGAAGAGCTGAGTGAAAGGATTGTTTACAGCGTGTGTAGTAAACCATGGGGAAGCACAGGATGTGGTGACAGGCACGCCTGCTGCAGCCCCAGGTCTGAGGGCTGAGCAGAGGGCGGGGTGACCCCACCCCCACAGGGTGACCCCACGAGAGGAGCTGGGAGTGCACTGGTCCTCCACCTTCCTCCCTGATCTGCTCCATGGGGACCGAGCAGGGTGGTTTGCAGAGGGGTCAGATGTGTGCCCTCGGCCAGATGGGCTGGCCTCCCAGCACGGCCCCTGCATCTCAGCCCGGTCCAGGGGCTCACTTGTCTTTTTCGGTGCCACTTGCACTCAGCGTGTCTACCTCTCTCACTTTCATCACACGGCGGGAGGCGGTTCTGTAGCAAGAATGCACTGCAGTCCTGTAGCTTAACATCACAGAGGTTGCCTGAGAGGTCTACAGCTGGGGCCAGGGCGCTTTCTGCTCCTAAAGGACGTTTGGGGAGTGTTCGTGCTTGAGTCACACAGCTTCCCAGGGTGCTCCCTTTGCACGTGTCTGAAATGCTTCTCTTAGCGCTACCTGTATTTGCCTGGGAGAAACAATTCCTACCAGAAAGCACAGCCTACCTGTACTATTCTTTACACTGAAGAACAATACGGTTCCCCAAACTTAAGGACACAGGAAACTGCTGGGGAAAGCCTGGCTCTGGCGTGGGCATCTATTAGTTGCTTTCAGTTTTGGCTTTTACCCTGAAAAGAAAAATGTAGGTATTTGGCTTTGCTTAACCCCATGGACGGAGGAGGCTGGTGGGCTGCAGTCCATGGGGTCGCGAAGAGTCAAATACAACTGAGCAACTTCACTTTCACTTTTCACTTTCATGCATTGGAGAAGAAAATGGCAACCCACTCCAGTGTTCTTGCCTGGAGAATCCCGGGGATGGGGGAGCCTGGTGGGCTGCCCTCTATGGGATTGCACAGAGTCGGGCATGACTGAAGTGATTTAGCAGCAGCAGCAGAGCAAGTCCATATGCTCAGGACCAGTCACTATGGCTTTTAATAAAAAACCTCTCGCAGATCCCAGACCTCAGAGCTGGAAGGGGACCCAGAGGCCCTTTAGTTTAGAAACGTTGATTTGCAGATAAGGAAACCAAGGCCAGGGGGAGGTGAAATGCTCTTCCAGAGTCCTTCGGTTAGGCCGGCTGTCTTTCATACCTAACACGTGTTTGAGCAGAGGCCCAAATGTAAAATATTAATTAATATCAACTACTAGAAGTAAATGATACAGCTACCATTCAGCAATACTGTTTGGAAGTCTGGCTCCTTCCAGACCTAGTTCCCGCTGGGGTTTCGTAACCCATGTTCCCAGGGCTGCTGCCAGCCTCCGAGGGCTCTGAGCTGCTGCCCCTGGCTCTCACCTTTGCCTCAGCCTGTCTGTCATGCTTGAGCCAAACTCTCCTGCTCTGCCAGGAGCAGAGGGCGCACAGAGAGGCCTCACCCCACCAGCGCAAGACTCCTGTGGCAGGAAACAAAGCTTGGGAAGAGCAGAATGGAAGCAGGAAAGCTCAGTTCATCAGCCAAACTGCACTGTTTCCTCACTCATTTGTTGAGAGCCTCCTATACGTACCTGGCAATGTTGCCCGTGCTGGCAGTTCGCCATGAACACGCACTGTGGCCCCCGTCGTGGAGTTTCTGCTCCAGGGCTGGTCGTCTTTACCCGGAAGACTCTGCTGACTCTCCCTCCTACCTGACACCACTTGGGGTGGGAGTGGCCCTCAGGGTATACTCCTATATGTTACACTCTCTGCAGCTGGACCCGTGGTCTCCTACATTTCTTTTATTTTTGGTGAGTCAGAGAAAAATAGACAATCTCCTTGAATAACTAATAAAAATCTGCCTAAGAAAACCCCTCTTTGCTTGGTTCTGTCAAGCATGACCTGGAAATGTGTCCAGGATGCGGGGATCTGGCCACCTGAGTCTCCCAGTCCCTTTAGCTGGTCCTGAAGCTTTAAGAACCTCAGCTGCAGAGCTGCTTAATCCCACCTGTCTCCTCCATGTGCCCCTCCCAGGCCTGGGCTTCTCATTAAGTAACCAAGGGAACCACTGAAGTGCTTCCCAGAGAAGAAAAATTACTCTCAGTAAGTGCAAGGGAGAAAAAAGAAAGAAATCGTAAAATTTCTTACTTTTAGGAACATGCTGTTCGTGTATTTTTTAAAATGGCTATCAAGGTAGATATCAAATTGCATAGTATTTAGACATTCCTGAATATATGTGACGGGGCTTCCCAGGTGGCACTAGCGATAAAGAATCCACCTGCTAATGCAGGATATGCAAGAGACACGGGTTCAGTCCCTGGGTTGGGAAGATCCCGTGGCAGAGGGCATGGTAACCCACTCTAGTATTCTTGCCTAGAGAATCCCGTAAGTAATATAATCATTTTTAAATGACAAAGGAGCCTGGCGGGCTATAGTCCATAGGATTACGAAGAATTGGACACAACTGAAGTGACTTAGCATGCACGTATACATGTTCCTTACATGTGTGTGCAGTTACTAGACAACCTAGGATCTCTGAGGTAGTGAGGTGGTGTCTTAGATCAGTGGCATATTTCTTCCAAGGCGTGATGAGTGTGGTGGCACACTCCATGGGAGTGTTTGCAGTTTGCTGTCATTACTTGTGTCCTGAGAGAAGTGAACATCAGGGGACACAGTATGGTTTTCACAGGAGGTGACTGGGAAGGGGGCTGAACGGGTGTGGAGAGAAGGATCTGAAAGAAGGGCCACCAGCAAGGAGCATCCAGCAGCAGTACATACCGTTTGCTTATGTTTGCACTCAAGACACACATCTGCGTGTGCATAGTACACACATGGGGTGTGGTGAAAGAGACATCAGGCAGAAAGAGGGGTGCCCTGAATAAATGGGGGGTGTTGCAGAGGCTGGAAAGGGCCACCAGGGAGAGGAAGTGTTAGGGGAAGCACGCTGATTGAAGCTGCCCACCCTGGCCAGGCACCATGGTAGCCATTTTTATGAGCTGTTTTACAACAGGAGGTCCTGGTAAGGAACAGGGAACTAATAAGCCTCCACCAACCAGAAGAGTTCGGGAAAGGTCAAAAGGAGACACCACCTGTCCGACCACCTCCCAGAATCCTTCTCTCTGGCATCCATCTTGGCTGAGCGATACGTGAGCCACCAGGAAAGACTCTGAATTAGAATGATTGGCCAAAGACCACCTGGAAACTAATCCCATCACCATAAAACCTGAGACTGTGAGCCACACGGCAGAACTGTTCTCCTGGATTCCCTTACCCTACTGCTGTCCACTCGGGTGCCCTTTCCCAATAAAATCTCTTGCTTTGTCAGCACATGTGTCTCTTCGGACAATTCATTTCCGATTGTTAGATAAGAGCCCAGTTTTGGGCCCTGGAAGGGGTCCCCCTTCCTGCAACAGAAGGAGCAGGGACAGAACATAGGCCTGGATCACATGGAGAGCCCAGTGGTTCTGAGCTGCACACCTTGGGCCAAGGGTTGAGGCTGGACAGAGCTTGGATGGCAAAAGTGGTCACTAAAACACTTGATGAGAGAGTGTTGTGATTCTACTTGCATTTTAAAACAGAAACATAGCTAGCACCATTCCTGTCTTGTCACCGTACTTCACTGTAGTTTTCCTTGGTAACAGTGCTGTATAATACAAAAACTGGACCACAAAAACAAAAGTTGGCCTAACAGATCATCATATGAAAATGTTAAGTCTTCCTTAGTTTATGGCAGTGACAAAATTTCAAGAAGTGCAGCTTTCTACACACATTTTAGCACATCTGACATTTTGCTGCTAGTCAAGATGGCTCTTTTCTCAAAGATCACCACACTTCGAAAGTGAAAAGCAGAAACAAACGGGTTACTACTGTGAACACTTTTGATATGCAGTTGTTCAGAAAACATTTTGAAGCCTTGCTACTGCCAGGTCACTTCAGTCGTGTCCGACTCTGTGTGACCCCATAGACGGCAGCCCACCAGGCTCCCCTGTCCCTGGGATTCTCCAGGCAAGAACACTGGAGTGGGTTGCCATTTCCTTCTCCAATGCATGAAAGTGAAAAGTGAAAGGGAAGATGCTCAGTTGTATCTGACTCTTTGCGACCCCATGGACTGCAGCCCACCAGGCCCCTCCATCCATGGGATTTTCCAGGCAAGAGTACTGGAGTTGGGTGCCATTGCCTTCTCCGTTGAAGCCTTGACGTAGGCCCAGATCTTCTTGGTTTTAAAAGTGAGGTGTAGCGCTTTGGTACTACAGCACCTGGCTGAGTTGAACTGTGTTCTCCTTTACTGTGTGTTTCCAGTTCAGAGTTTTTTCTAGCAGAGAAAGCTGCATGGAACTGAGTGGGCAGGAGCAGGCAGTGCTGTAATGTTCTGAAGGTCATCTTGGCTCGTCTCTTCCACGTGGGGTCAGGTCCTCTTCCTGGTTGCTGGTCTGGCTTTCCTCCAGTGACCCAGGCACACAGTCAGACTAGCTGTAGAAGCCAAGCTTGCCTCCCTGCCTAGACTCCCTGGCTGCTCCCTTTGGTGACCTGCCCTGGTAGCCTTCCGGAAGGCTGCTTGTGACTTCACTCCGATCTTTGACTCCCCTTCAGATGCCTATTTCTGCAGTTTTTTCCTTTAATTCTGTACTCTCTTTTTACAATGCATCTCTTATTTCATAATACTCTGTAATACTCATAATGGCTTTCCATCTCTGATTTAAGAATTTGGTAGCTGAAAATGAGTGCTCACGTAACAGAAAAGTAGCTTTGGGTCTGAGTGGTGGACAGAGAAAGTTTTCAGAGACTGTTAAGGACAGGGAGGAAATTTTTATAAGAAAAATGGGAAAAGACCCATGCTATATGATGGTGGATCATTGGCTGAAACTGTGCCTGTGTGCTAAGTCACTTCAGTTGTGCCCCATTCTTTGTGACCCTATGGACTATAACCTTCCAGGCTCCTCTGCCCATGGGATTCTCCAGGCAAGAATACTGGAATGGGTTGCCACGCCCTTCTCTAGGAGATCTTCTCGACCCAGGAGAAGACTCACAGCCTGAGTCTCCTGCTGTGCTGGCGGACTTTTTACCACTAGCACCGCCTGAAACTGTGGGCCTCAGCAACAAGGAAGTTAGAGTAGATGGTGAATGAACTCATGGATATGACTAAGGAGGAGTTTCAAAATGCTGATGGCTCCTTTCAGGTGTTTGTAATAAAGTACGGGGACAGCTGGATGTGCAGAGGCAACTGTTTAATTTTCAAGCAGAGTTTAGAGGAGCCAGGGTTTACTGTATTGGAAATAAAACACTTTCTCATGATCAGATAGACAGGGAAGCCTGGTGTGCTGCAGTCCATGGGGTTGCAAAGAGTCGGACATCACTGTGCAACTGAACTGATACAAATTTAAAAAGAGGTTTCTTTTAAAATTCTGTGTTGCCATGATGATTCCTGGTTTCATCTGAAGTTAACTTTTTTCAAACCTTGAGCTAACCAATGCATTTTTCTTATAGAAATGTTTGTCTTAAACTATGTTAATGAACTATGTACTTACCCTAGACTTTGTCTTCAAGTAGGTTCCCCCTAAGACTCAGAATCCACTTGACAAACTAGTATGTTTTACTCATGCAAATGTTCTCTTAAGCCATGTTAATGAGTCTGTATTTGCTTGGAAACCTGCCTTTCTTTAATTAAGATTCGTGTCTATCACTTTATGGCCTTCCACAACTCACCTGGTGCCAATGTTACCTCAAAATGCACGTTGTGGGTGAGGGGCCTGGCGCCAGTCTCTGAGTTTTGAAACATTTTCTTTCTTTAATTAGCAGACTGCTAGTAGCTACATATGGAGAAGGCAATGGCACCCCACTCCAGTACTCTTGCCTGGAAAATCCCATGGATGGAGGAGCCTGGTGGGTTGCAGTCCATGGGGTCGCAAAGAGTCAGATACAACTGAGCATCTTCCCTTTCACTTTTCACTTTCATGCATTGGAGAAGGAAATGGCAACCCACTCCAGTGTTCTTGCCTGGAGAATCCCAGGGACAGGGGAGCCTGGTGGGCTGCCGTCTATGGGGTCACACAGAGTCGGACATGACTGAAGCGACTTAGCAGCAGCAGCAGTAGCTAAAGATTAGCGGGGGGGTACTCTTTCTGCCCTTTTCTGATGTGTATGTCAGAAGCTTTTTCTGTCTCTTTTATACTTTAATAAAACTTGATTACACAAAAACTCTGAGCGATCAAGCCTCGTCACTGGCCCCGGATTGAATTCCTCTCCTCCAGAGGCCAAGAATCCCGGCATCTTTTGTGGTTTAGCAACAACCTCTCATCATGTACCTTAAAGGCTTATAACTATGAAAATTTCAATTATTATTTAGTAAAAGAAGGAATGAGGAGTGAATATGGGAACTAGCATAAACCTTAATTGTCAATTGCAACCAAATGCAGGGACCATTCACCAAAAGTGTGGGGGAACTCTGGCCTTGGCAGCAGGCTGGCGACAGTGACAATGATGAGCATTTGGTAAATTCTTTCATAGATGGAAAAGTTGCCAGGCTAGCTTCAGGTCTAGAGACCCCGGAGACTGGGGATAAGAAGGGTGCTGCAGGAGGCGTAGTTATGCACAGTCTCCCTGTTTTCAGGTGCAGATGTGGTTAAAGAATCATTCACCAAACCAGCGCTCACTGGGATCTGTGTACCAGGGATTGTGCTCGGTGCCAGGGCACAATTGTTCTCTGCCCTCAAGGGTTCACTGTCCGATGAGTTATAAATATATCAGTTTTTTCCATGTGCAGTAAGAATGATGTTTAAATGTATATAAATATTTGATAAAACAAACGCCATGAACAGAAAGTACTGATTGCTACCTGAATATTGTTTTTAGAGCTTGAGGATTGATTACCCTATTGTCATTGATCATCTTTTCTTACTCTATCTCCCTCCATCCATGTAAGGGACTTTCTACTGAAATTTTCCATTTTTCTTGTTTCTTCTTCTTGTGTATTAGACAGACAAATAATGCCCCAGGGTACTCCTTGTGTGTTTATGGGATGGCTTGAAGGAGGCAGTATGGAGTGTGGGGGCACACACGATGGTGAATTTTGGGGCTTGGAGTGATGCTAATTGGTTTAAAAATATATTTGTGCAACTAAATATTCATGAGAACTCAGATTACTTCCTTCTCTAAGCCTCAGTTTTCTCACCTATAACATGGAAATGATAATAATAGTCTTATTATTAAAATAATAGATCTCCTAGGGATGTTGTGAGGAGTGAAGAAAATAGGTCATGTGATGGGTTTGCAACAGTGTCTATTGTAAGCAACCCATGGGTGTTCATCCTTTTAAGTATATGTGCTGCCAAAGGGAGCACAGATGTTCACCCTTTTATATGTGCAAGAAAAATATAGGAGGCAACAAAGAGAACTTTGGTAAAATAAGGAGGTTTGGTGGAAAATTAAAGTATTTTAAAAAGATAATTTAGAATAAAAGATATAGATTTAGAAACTATAGCACATTAAATCATGAAGTCTCTAGAAAAGTTCAACCATTTCATTTATAAGCTTCAAAGAACTTAAGAGTGAGAAGCCCTCAGTCTCAGAGCTGGTGAGGGCAGAGCCAGAACTTAAGTTCTGCCCAGGTTCTAGATGACCGTCATCATCTCCCACCTGGTCTGTACTGTCCACTTCTAAAGGGATGCAATACAGGACCATGAGATGAGAGGTTCCACTGCTGTATACTGGCCTCCATTGTCCAGCACTGGGTGCTGTGGCTTGTTAGTCTCTGCTTTACCATGGCTACTTTCTGATGGTTGGTCTGGAGAAGGAGAAAGCTCTGGAATGTGAGCTCTAGAACTGTAACATGTTACTTAGAAGGCAACTAAAATGTTGACAGATTTTCAGGAAGCATGGTCAGAGTAAGTTGTATCCATAGGTGATTATGTTTTTTGGAGACCCTCCATTCTAATAATAGATAAATACTGTGCTAATGTGACCCACCCTAAAAATCATGTCTCAGAGGCCTAGAGGTTTAGAGGAATGTGATATATTAAGATTATAATTATGTAGATACAATGAGTAACAGAAAGGTACCATATAATATAATCTTGTGGCAATTTTAGGGAATTAGAATTCAACAAAAGTTAGGCTTCCCTGGTAGGTCAATTGATAAAGAATCTGCCTTCAATGCAGGAGACCTGGGTTCGATCCTTGGGTTGGGAAAATCCCCTGGAGAAGGATAGGCTACCCACTCCAGTATTCTTGCCTGGAGAATCCCCATGGACAGAGGAGCTTGGTGGGCTATAGTCCACGGGGGCACGAAGAGTCAGACAGGACTGAGCGACTTAGCACAGGCTGTGTATCAGTTATCTACTGATGCATAACAAACCACCCCCAAACTCAGTGTCTTAAAGCAATAAGTATGCGTTGTGGAGGGGGCTTCCCAGGTGACACTAGCGGTAAAGAACCCACCTGCCATTGTAGGAGACATAAGAGATGCAGGTTCGATTCCTGGGTTGGGAAGATTCCCTGGAGGAAGGCTCGGCAACCCACTCCAGTGTTCTTGCCTGGAGAATCCCATGGACAGAGGAGCCTGGCTGGCTGCAGTTCACAGGGTCACAAAGAGTTGGACACGACTGAAGCGACTTAGCATGCACGCATATGTATATTCAATATCACATGTAATACACATTTATTTAATAATAAACTCAGTGTAATGCACACGAAGCTACTTAAAACACTTGTTGATTGAAAAATGAGTAATTCTGGTATCCTGAGATGGGGTGGGGCGGGGGGGAAGGCAGTTTTCCTGTTTTTAGGACTGTCTAGATTGTGCCTCCTAGAGGGATAGCCCTGAGGCCACTATCCATGTCTAAGAGCCTTCCAGGACTGCTCTGTGGGGCTGTTCTGCTCCTGTGGTCTCCACTGTTTCTCCCCTGTGATGCTTCCTCTGCTTTCTCAGGGACACTTTGGATGTGTGTAGCTGGAACACCTTACCTGTCTCCCAGCCTGACCCAAGTTCCCTCTTCATTATGTCTCCTTTGGAGGAACCACGTGAAATCTGGGACTTGAACTTGCAGCTCCTCTCCATCTGAGGAGGATGGGGTGGCCCTCTTGGCAGGTGGTCACACTCCAGGACACCGCCAGCCTCCCTGGGCTTCTCAGGACTGTGTCCTGGGGTTCAGGGCCTCCTCTGACAAGCTCTATTGACAGCAGTCACCTTTAAAACCAACCATGGCGTGTGGTAGCAGGCTTCACCCTTCTTGGAAATGTAGCTGGTTTAGGGTTTCAGTGTGTCATGCCTGAGCCTTGGAGGCAGTGCAGATGAGCAAGTGTGAACAGGGGCAGAGTACATGGCCTGAGGTGCCGAGCCAGGGGTGGGGATTCCCCCCTCCCACCCCCACATCAGCAGGGCTTATATGCATCCTGACTGGAAGGGGTTGCTGATAAGGGCAGGTTTGGGGCTGGTTCTGAGACCGCTGGTGAGCAGGACTGGTTGCCATAGCCACTGGCAGGGTTGTGGGCAGGGTCGACTGAGTCTGGGTTGATGAACAGAAGTCAGGATCTGCAGAGGGCCTGGCAGGGTCTGGGCTGGGGTTTGAGACCAGCCTGAAATATGCCTCCATGCTCAATAGAATCTTGCAGCCAACTGTGTTTTCATTTGCTGTGTCTTAAGTGCCTTCCTGCGGGAGGGTCCTTGGCCTCACAGGGCGGGCCTCCAGGGAGGTTTCGGCAGCTCACACACCAGGCCAGCTTCTACGTGTCAGGCAGGTTCCTGGTGCTGATGGCTCTGGCTGGCCTGCCCTGCAGGACGGTAGAAGCTGAGAGCCCTTGTCACAGGCATTGCCATCTTCTGCCTGTCCCGTCCCTTATCTGGGGCCACAGGCATCACAGCTCCGGGTTGTGGGAGGGCACATTCCAGACCACATAGCTGGAACGACAGGCCATGGTTGGCAGCTTAGTCTTGAGGAGAAGAAGGAACATGGTGATGGAGAATTGGTTGTTCTGGAGGCGAACGTGGTGGGGGTGTCCTCGGTGTCTCCTCCCCTCTTCCCACGTCACACCATGACAACTGTCTGTGCCATGAGCGGGAGACCTGGGCGGTGGGCTCAGCTGAGTTTGCTGCTCTTCAGAAGCCTGCCTTTTCCACATTTTCCCTCTGACTTACCGGCAGACCAGGCAAGACTCACTTTCCACCTCTAGTTAATTAGTACAATCCGACGACATGCTGGAAGTTGTGGCTAAAACTCAGCACTTCAAAATTCTCACACCTTTGTTCTCTAATCCCTTCCATCTAAAAACTAGAATTCTGATTAGCTACTCTGTTTCTTAGATGCCGACCAAGGTCAGCTTGGAGGCTGTCTTCGGGCTGTCTGTCCCAAAACACCTGGTTGCATCAGGAGCCTCAGCTCTCACAACCCCAGCTCAGGGCGGAGCTGAGGTTTACCAGGTTGGACTCCTTCCCTGGGTGGCCCTGCCCCCTTTGACTTTCATATCCATTGTTTGCACCATTCTGTGATGCGTGTCCTTTCCCTTGGGGTTTGAAGCTCCTGTTCAGCAGTCTGCACTGCCTGCTTGTCTGAGACCATTCCTGGACCCACCAGTTCTTCATTATACCTCCCTGAACTCTGAGCAGTGGGTGAGGTGTGGTCCCTGTGCCAGGGTCTAGCCCCCTGTGCCACTGCCTGCGACTGTTATGAGAGAAGGTGGCCTGTGCACAGAAAGGCCTTGCTGCATTCTTGACATGGAGCTCAGTGCTTTGCCTTATTTCATGTGCTGCTCCTCACAAACCTGTGAGGTGGTTACTGTTCAGATCTTTATTTACAGATAAGGAATGGAGGCTTTAGCAAGTCAAGGAACAATGCCAAAATCACCCACTGTCAAGTCATAGAAAAATGAGACTTAAATCCAGACCTGCTTCATCCTGGAAGTCCTAATCTCAATCTGTGTTTTCATGGGACCCCTGGCAGAGAGGTCAGCATTGTGCTAAAGCTTGGTCAACTTCCTGGAAGAGGCAGCTCTTACTTTCACCTTGAGTTTACCTCTAGCCTCAGGCACTGAGACTGGGGCTCTATCCCCAAACAGAGTGAAGCAGAGTGATCGCACACTTCTCCAAAGTTCTTTCCTTGTTGCCAGGGAAACCTACCTGCCTGCTCCTTGCTTGCTTCCCAGCAATAGTAAAGCTTCCTTCCTGCTGGTTCCAGGTGTCCTAGGTAAGCACTTTCTCTCTGTCAGGTGTGTAGATCTTAGGACCCCCTCGGCCTTTATTCTGTTTACACATCAAGGAAGGGTTTCCCTAGACGCCGCTACGTGCTTCTTGGCATTCGGCATTTTGTGTTGCTTTTACTTAGTAGCATTTTAGAATCTGGAAACTGAAAGGGTCACCTACAGCTGCCCACTTTCAATCCAGTTTGGGCTTTAAAACTATGTTATGGGACTAGGAGCACATATCTGTGTGCCTGTTTGTATGCTGGTGTGAAGAAAAGAAAAATACAAGAAAAGCAAGCTGTGTTTTGGGTAAAGGCAATGCTTGCCTCTAATATGTTAAAGGAGATGTGATTCCCTACCCAGCTGTCTTAGTTTTCCTCCCAAAGGCCTTTTTTTGTGCCGAGCCCTAAAATCATTTCCCAGAGTAATCAAAGCTCAGGACCACATTGTATGGAGCATGTGCAATGTCATTAAAAGAAGGTGACCTTGGAGTAGCCAAGCTAGTTAAGAGAGTTTAACTGAATGGAAACGTATATTGAAAGACAAATTGCCAACATCCGTTGGATCACTGAAAAAGTAAGAGAGTTCAAGAAAAACATCTACTTCTGCTTGATTGCCTATGCCAAAGCCTTTGACTGTGTGGATCACAACAAACTGGAAAATTATTCAAGAGATGGGAATACCAGACCACCTTACTTGTCTCCTGAGAAATCTGTATGCAGGTCAAGAAGCATTTACAGTTAGAACTGGACATGGAACAACAGACTGGCTCCAAATTGGAAAAGGAGTACGTCAAGGCTGTATATTGTTATCCTGCTTATTTAACTTATATGCAGAGTACATCATGCAAAATGCCAGGCTGGATGAAGCACAAGCTGGAATCAAGATTGCTAGGAGAAATATCAATTACCCCAGATATGCAGATGACAACACCCTTATGGCAGAAAGTTAAGAAGAACTAAAAAGTCTCTTGATGAAAGTGAAAGAGGAGAGTGAAAAAGTTGGCTTAAAACTCAACATTCAGAAAACTAAAGATCATGGCATCCAGCCCCATTGCTTCATGGGAAATAGATGGGGAAACAGTGACAGACTTTATTTTTGGGGGCTCCAAAATCACTGCAGATGGTGACTGCAGCCATGAATTTAAAAGACACTTGCTCCTTGGAAGAAAAGTTATGACCAACCTAGACAGCATATTAAAAAGCAGAGACATTGCTTTGCCAAGAAAAGTCCATCTAGTCAAAGCTATAGTTTTTCCAGTGGTCATGTATAGATGTGAGAATTTGGACTATAAAGAAAGCTGAGCACCAAATAATTGATGCTTTTGAACTGGTGTTGGAGAAGAGTCTTGAGAGTCCCTTGGACTGCAAAGCCCCTGATGCTGATAAAGATTGAAGGAGAGAGGAGAAGGGGATGACAGAGGATGAGATGGTTGGATGGCATCACTGACTGAATGGACATGAGTTTGAGCAAGCTCTGGGAGTTGGTGATGGACAGGGAAGCCTGGCGTGCTGCATTCTATGGGGTTGAAAAGAGTTGGATACGACTGAGCGACTGAACTGAGCTGAGCCTCTGTGAAGTGTAACTGAGGGATTAAGCCAAACAATATTGACAGATGACAAAACTGAGAACCTATTGTGTGCAAAGTTTGTGGGCTGGAGACAAAATTAAGTCCTGGGCAAGAAGAGCAAGGGTCTTACAATCATCTTATACACACTGGCTTGTGCAGATAAAGGATTCTGGAGGGGGTGCAGGTCAGCTTAAGGTGGGGTTGTTAGAAAGGTTTCAGGAAGGCAAGAGCAGGCATGGGCTTTGAAGGGTGGAAAGGAGGCCAGAGAGCCTTATGGTTATACCAGAAGCAGGGCAGTGGGAGGAGGGGAGGGGGCTGAGAGGGCTTCATGCTGGGGGATGGGCTGCAAGGGCTTCATCACCCCAGAGATGTTTTGTGAAGTGCCGCACAGATGTGTGTGTGTGTTCTCCTGGGAGCCGCCCAGAGCGCCATCAGATTATTCTGGGGATCAGTCTGTGGCTCAGACACATTAAGAAACATGAGTTATCTAGGATCTGGTTCAGGATGTCAGAGTAGGAAATTCTAAACCCACTTCTTCCCACAGACTCATCGATGCTAAGCCGATAAGTTTTCAGAGGAAAGCTTTCCTCTGGGAAAAAACCCCCAAACAAAAGCAGAGTGACACTTCTACACTGGGCAAATGAGAGGGAAAGCACACAGAAGTGGGCAGGAGGGGCAGACACCACCTCTCCCCTGACCTCTCCCCTGACCCCACCCGTGGCCCAGCGACTCACAACCAGGAGGGAACTCAGAACCCAGAGTTTTTCCCTGGGCAGCCAGCTGTTAAGACCTGCTCCTGAGAAACAAGCCCCCAGTGTCTGGGTTTGAAGACTGACCGGAGGGGCCAGGTGAACAGAGGAATGGCTTTCACAGGCTGTGCTGAGTGCTTCCCCAAGGCCCAGCACAGAGGCAGCCGCCTGAACAGGGCCCAGACGTGTTGTTCACAGGGTAGGTCTGAGGTGCAGGGGCCTGGTGGGATTCTCTCCAGGAAGGGGAGCTGGCAGGCACCATGTTTTGTCTTTGTTTACCTTTCTTATTTTCCTCACCTGTGATACCATCCCTTTTATTCCTAGTTTGCCTGGGAATGGATGTTAAATTTTGTCACAGGCTTTTTCCTGTGTCAGTTGAGTTGATCATATAGTTTTTCTTTTTTAAGTTTATTAATATGGTGAATTATATCGATTGATTTTCAGACATAGGAGCAGCCTTGCCTTCCTGGGATAAACCTGAGTTGGTTATCTATCAAACCCGAATTAGGTAACTTGTGTTATCCTTTATGTACATTGTTAGGCTCAATTTTCTAATACTTTGATGAGGATTTTTGTGTCTGTGTTTACTTTGTTTTGCTTGTAATATTGCTCCCTGGTTTTGATGTTAAAGTCATGTGAAAGTCGCTCAGTCGTGTCCCACTCTTTGCGACCCCATGGACTATACAGTCCTTGAAATTCTCCAAGCCAGAATACTGGAGTGGGTAGCCTTTGCCTTCTCCAGGGATCTTCCCAACCCAGGAATCAAATCAAGGTCTCCCACATTGCAGACAGTCTTTACCACCTGAGCCACAAAGGAAACCCAAGAATACTGGAGGGGGTAGCTATATCATAAAACGAGTTAGGAAGTATTTCTTCCTTTTTTATGCTCTGGAAAAGATTTGTAGAATTAATACTATTTCTACTTTCAATGCTTTGCAGAACTCACAATTGGCATTTCTTTTGTTGGAAGATTCTCAACTATGAATTTAATTCTTTAATAGACATAGGACTATTCAATTTACTCTTTCCTTGATTTTTTATTTATGTCTTTCAAAGAATTGATCCACATCATGCAAGTTTCTCAGTATATAGTCATTTGTATATTCCTTTATAACCCTTTTAATATCTGAGAGGATTGTAGCAATGAACCTCTACCTTCCTGATACTGGTGATTTGAGTTTTGTATTTTTTCAGTCCAGCTAGAAGTTTATCGACTTTATTGATTGTTTTCTTTAAAATAAACTGCTGTACTTTTTAGTGAAATTCGCTATTATTATTGTTTTCAATTTCACTGGTTTCTAATTTCATCTTTATTGTATTCTTCCTTATTTTGTATCCAGTCTTTCTTCTCTGGTTTCTTAAGGTGAAACCTTAGATTTCTGATTTTGAGAACTTTAATATTTAAATAAGCATTTAAAGTAATAGATTTTGCTTTTCAGTTCAGTTCAGTTCAGTCGCTCAATCGTGTCCGACTCTTTGCGACTGCATGAATCGCAGCATGCTAGGCCTCCCTGTCCATCACCATGTCCCGGAGTTCACTCAAACTCACATCCATCGAGTTGGTGATACCATCCAGACATCTCATCCTCTGTCGTCCCCTTCTCCTCCTGCCCCTGATCCCTCCCAGCATCAGAGTCTTTTCCGATGAGTCAACTCTTCGCATCAGGTGTTTCAGCTTCAGCATCATTTCTTCCAAACAACACCCAGGGCTGATCTCCTTCAGAATGGACTGGTTGGATCTCCTTGTAGTCCAAGGGACTCTCAAGAGTCTTCTCCAATACGACAGTTCAAAAGCATCAATTCTTCGGTGCTCAGCTTTCTTTATAGTCCAACTCTCGCATCCATACATGATCACTGGAAAAACCATAGCCTTGACTAGATGGACCTTTGTTGGCAAAGTAATGCTTCTGCTTTTAAATATGCTATCTAGGTTGATCATAACTTTTCTTTCAAGGAGTAAGTGTCTTTTAATTTCATGGCCGCAGTCACCATCTGCAGTGATTTTGGAGCCCCCCAAAATAAAGTCTGACACTGTTTCCATTGTTTCGCCACCTATTTGCCATGAAGTGATGGGACCAGATGCTATGATCTTTGTTTTCTGAATGTTGAGCTTTAAGCCAACTTTTTCACTCTCCTCTTTCACTTTTATCAAGAGGCTCTTTAGTTCCTCTTCACTTTCTGCCACAAGGGTGGTGTCATCTGCATATCTGAGGCTATTGACATTTCTCCCGGCAATCTTGATTCCAGCTTGTGCTTCCTCCAGCCCAGCGTTTCTCATGATGTACTCTGCATGTAAGTTAAATAAGCAGGGTGACAATATACAGCCTTGACGCACTCCTTTTCCTATTTGGAACCAGTCTGTTGTTCCATGTCCAGTTCTAACTGGTGCCTCCTGACCTGCATAGCTTTAGGTACTGCTTTAACTGCATCCCATTCTTCACTTCAAGACATTTTCTATTTCCTGTTCAAATTTCCACCTATACTCTAAATATATTTAGTAAATACATGTATTTAATACATTTACTACAATGTATTATTGTTACATAATTATATAATACAATGTATGCATTATTTACAAGTGTGCTATAAATAATTTCCAAGTATTTGAGGGAATATGTCAGCTTTCTGTTACTGATTTCTAGTTTAATATCATTATGCTAAGAAAACTTACTTTATATGAATTCTAGTTTTTAAAATTTCTTAAGATGTTTATTTTAGCCTCAAATATGGTCTACTTTGATAAATGTTCCTTGTCCTTACTTGCTTCTAATTGTTATTTCCATTGTGGAGAAAGGAGTGTTAAAATCTAAAATCATCATTTTGTTTATTTCTCCTTTCTACTTCTTCGGATTGTTTCATGCACTTTGAATTGTTAGGTGTGTGTGTGCATACATATATACATATATATATATATATATATATATATATTTTTTTTTTTTTTTTTGGCTGTGCTGGGTCTTTGTTGCTGTGTGGGTTTTTCTCCAGTTGCGGCGAGCAGGGGCTGCTCTCTAGTTGCAGTGTGCAGGCTGCTCACTGCGGTGGCTTCTCTTGCTGCGGAGCGCAGGCTCTGGGGCCCACAGGCTTCAGTAGCTGTGGTACGTGTGTCCAGTTGTGGTGGCTCCTGGGCTGTAGGGCGCAGGCCCAATAGTCGTGGCACATGGGCTTAGCTGCCCCTTGGCAGGTGGGATCTTCCTGAATCAGGGATTGAACTGGTGTCTCTTGCATTGGCCAATGGATTCTTTACCACTGAACCACCAGGGAAGTCTAAGTATTTAGGATTGTTTATATATTTATAAATTTAGGATTTATATTGAATATATTTAGGATTATTATATATTAATTTATATATTTAAATATGTAGGATTGTTATATCTTCCTGAAGAAGTAATCTCTTTATGTAATATCCCTCTATATCCCTCCCAATAATCCTTTTTCTGTACGTACTTTGACATTAATAAAACTACTTGAACTGACTTTTGGTTAATGTTTGCATAGTAGACCTTTCCCAACCTTTACTTTTAACTTATCAATGTTCTTATTTTAAAGGTGGATTTCTTGTAGAAAGTAAATAGTTTTTTGTTGTTGTTGTTCAGTCAAATTGTCTTTTAATGTCTGTGTTTAGACCATTTAATTTTAAAATGATCATTTATATGGTTGTTTTAATATCTGCTGTATGTTATCTATGCAACATATCAAATTACCACAAATTTAGCAGCTTAAAATAATACTCATTTATTAGCCAGAGTTATGTAGGTTCACTTTCATGCGTTGGAGGAGGAAATGGCAACCCACTCCAGTGTTCTTGCCTGGAGAATCCCAGGGATGGTGAAGCCTGGTGGGGCTGCCGTCTGTGGGGTCGCACAGAGTCGGACACGACTGAAGCGACTTGGCAGCGGCATGTAGGTCAGAAGTCTTGGCTGAAATCCAGGGGTTGATTGGGCTACATTCTCATCCAAATTCTTTAGTGAAGAATCTCTTTCCAAGATCATTTGGGTTGTTGGCAGAATTTCATTCCTTGCAACTGTGGGACTAAAGTCACTGTTTCCTTACTGGCTCTTGGCTGAGGGCTGCTCTCTGCATTGAGAGGATGCCTCAGTCCCTTCTGACACAGTTCCTTTCATCATTACAGCCGCCAGTGGAGACTCCTTCAAGTAAATATCTTCAACTAGGAAGAGCCCCCATCCCTTTAGAGAGTTCATCACATTAGGTCTGGCTCATGGGCAATAGGCTCCCTAGCTTAGACATAACTGATTAAAGATACTGAGACATCAACAAAATCCCTTCAAGTGGCACCTAGATTACTGTTTGATTGAATAACTGGGAGTAGGTATATATATTACAGGAAACAGCAATCTTGAAGGGGGTTATCAGAATCCCATCTGCCACTACCATCTTATAGCTCTTTTCTCTTTGTTACATATGTCCTTCTCTTTCTGATCTTTTTCTACCTTCTCTTGGGTTGTTTTTTAAATTCCACTTTATTTTCATTATTGGATTATTGTTTGTATCTCTTTAAACGTTTTCAGTGCTAAACCCTGGAGTTTACAGTATACATATTTTATTCAGTAAACCTACCTTCCAATAGTATTATACCATTTTTGATACACTATAAGAATCGTACAGGGGTACTTTTCTGTTTTCTGTCTCTAGAGCTTTGTTATTATTGTCACAACTTTTACTTCTGTGCATCATATAGACACACAATGCATTACTACTATTTTTTGTTTTAGACAATTGTGTTTTAAAACAAAAATAAGATAAAAATAATTTTATTTTACCTCTATTTATCTCATTTCTAGTGCACTTCATCCTTTTGTAGAGATCTAAATTTTCCTCTGAAGTAATTTGTCTTCAACCTGAAGAACTGTTAACATTTCCTGTTAAGTAGAGCAACTGGCAATAAATTCCCACAATTACTGTTTGTTTGAGGAGGTGGTCACTATTTCTCTTTCATTTTTGAAAGTTTTTTTTTTGGGGGGGAGGATATAGAAATCTGGGTTAACAGCTTTTTTTCTTTTCAGTACTTAAAAGATGTAATTCCATTGTCTTTAAAGTTGCATGGTTTCTAAAAAGAAGCCTTAAATTCTTGTCTTTGTTCCTCTCTGCGTAGTGTGTCATTTTCTTTGCTTATTTCCAAAGTTTTCTGTCTTTTAATTTTTAGAAATTTGAATAAAATATACCTGCTATTTATCTCTGGGATTTATTATTCTGTTTATGCCACTGGCTATTTTCTGAGATTCTTGTGTCTTTGGTTTGACATCTATTATTAACTTTGAAAAATTTGTTGCCAGTATTTGTTCCAGTATTTTTCCTGATCTATTTTGTCTTTCTCTTCTTCAGAATTCCAAACTTATATGTTTTACTGCATTGCAGCTGAGGAACCCTGAGCCTAGGGAGTTAATGACTTTGTGCTGAGAAGTATGCAAGATTGTTCTTTGTCTTAAAGGGAGACATTACCTTATCTCTTAAGGTTTTTTGGCTATAGTCCCAGGTCTTTGGAGAAGGAAATGGTAACCCACTCTAGTGTTCTTTCCTGGAGAATCCCATGGACAGAGGAACCTGTCAGGCTATAGTCCTTGGGGTCACAAGAGTTGGATATGACTTAGTGACTAAACCATCACCTGCCACAACAAATAGCCTGGGTAAAGAGCGAGCAAGACCTTGCACTCTTGGCACTGTAAAACGAGTAAAAGCACAAGAGACCAATAGAAGACTGGGGCTGTCTGTCATCCTCCCTTTGATCCTACAGCACCTTGGCTTCTGTCCATCAGAATTGATTGTTAAATTTGATTTGGATAATCATGACACTGATTTGGTTAAATCACATGGGCATTGCAGCTTTTACCATTGCACCTGACACGACTCTAAGGCCACTTGAGAATTAGGATAAACATATGAACTTGTATCAGTTATGTTGAAACAAGGTTAGGCTGTTCCATATATTTGTACACATATGAGAGGGATCTTTATTTGAAAGCTGCCACTGATAGCAGATGCAATACTGCCTTCTCCTAGCCTCTTAGGGGCTTCTGAAGCAACATTCCTTAGGATAATAAAAGATTCTCTGTGAAGTCCTAGAGCTCCAGCTTAGTGTGCTTGTAAGCATGCTGCAGACTTCAGGCTGAGTCTGTAGGTGCACGTCTGCTCAGTCGTGTCTGTAGCCCGCCAGGCTTCCCTGTCCATGGAACTTTCCAGGCAGGAATATTAGAGTGGGTTGCCATTTCCTTCTCTAGAGGATCTTCCTGACCCAAGAATCAAACCTGCGTCTCTTGCATCTCATTGGCAGGCAGATTCTTTACCACTGTGCCACCTGGGTAGCCCAGGTTGAAGTCTAGAGTTGGCATTTTTAGAAAAATGTAAGAGCATTAAAACTACAATGTGGTTTTCTTTCTTTCTTTTTCTTTTTACACTTCTTTGGCACTAATTGAATACAAGTTATATCTTCTCATGCCTATTGGTTTAAATATCTGCTGGTTGTTCAGAATTAATATTCTCTCCAGGGAGCTGTAAAAAATTACTGGTATTGAGGCAATTGTGGTGGGGTCTTCTGGCAAATTTATCTCTGTACTCCATTTATTATCAGTGAATATCTCTATCTCTGTCTATCATCTATTATGTTTGTCTATCAATCATCTCTTTTAATGACTTGTTTTCTTAGTGTTCCTTCTTTCTTTTCTGGCAAGAATGCTAAAGTGTACAAAATTTTTTCCTTCGGCAACTTGGAATAGAAACCGTACTATGCTTGACCAATCCTGAGGGGGAGAGTGTGCAGGGTGGGGGAGGGTGTGTGTGCTTGAGTCCTGGTCCTGGAGTCCTTGCCTCTGAGCCTTAGCGCCCTCATCCAGAGAATGTGAAGAGTCCATATATTCAACTTTTAGCCTTGTGACGTGGGTTGAATTTAATCCATGTAAGTATAATTTTTGGAAGATAGTTAATACTTAGTAACTATAAGCTTTTATAATTATTATCTTACTGTCACTATATTTAAGTCATGGGTAAAAGAATAGTGAAAAACTATTTGTTGTAGGATGAGAGAAAAATGATATGACCACTGGTCAAATGGACTATCAGTTCAGTTCAGATGCTCAGTCGTGTCCCACTCTTTGTAACCCCATGGTCTGCAGCACGCCAGGCTTCCCTATCCATCACCAACTCCTTGAGCTTACTCAAACTCAGGTCCATCAAGTCGGTGATGCCATCCAACCATCTCATCCTCTGTCATCACCTTCTCCTCCTGCCTTCAATGTTTTCCAGCATCAGGGTCTTTTCAAATGAGTCAGTTCTTCACATCAGGTGGCCAGAGTATTGAAGTTTCAGCTTCAGCATCAGTCCTTCCAATGAATATTCAGGACTGATTTCCTGTAGGATGGACTGGTTGGATCTCCTTGCTGTCCAAGGGACTCTTAAGAGTCTTCTCCAACACCACAGTTCAAAAGCATCAATTCTTTGATGCTCGGCTTTCCTTGTAGTCCAACTCTCACATCCATACATGACTACTGGAAAAACCATAGCTTTGACTAGAGGGACTTTTCTTGGCAAAGTAATGTCTCTGCTTTTTAATATGCTGTCTAGGTTGGTCATAGGTTTTCTTCCAAGGAGCAAGCGTCTTTTCATTTCATGGCTGCCATGACCATCCGCAGTGATTTTGGAGCCCAAGAAAATAAAGTCTCTCAATGTTTCCATTATTTCCCCATCTATTTGCCATGAAGTGGTGGGATCGGATGCCATGATCTTTGTTTTATGAATGTTGAGCTTTAAGCCAACTTTGTCACTCTCCTCTTTCACTTTCATCAAGAGACTTTTTAGTTCTTCATAACTTTCTGCCATAAGGGTGTTGTCATCTGCATATCTGAGGTGATTGATATTTCTCCTGGCAATCTTGATTCCAGCTTGTGCTTCATCCAGCCTGGCATTTCACATGATGTACTCTGCACATAAGTGAAATAAGCAGGGTGACAATATACAGCCTTGACGTACTCCTTTCCCAATTTGGAACCAGTCTATTGTTCCATGTCCAGTTCTAACTGTTGCTTCTTGACCTGCATACAGATTTCTCAGGAGGCAGGTTAGGTGGTCTGGTATTCCCATCTCTTGAAGAATTTTCCACAGTTTGTTGTGATCTACACAGTCAGACTTTGATATAGTCAATAAAGCAGAAATAGATGTTTTTCTGGAACTCTCGTAGTTTTCTGATGATCCAGTGGTTTTTGGCAATTTGATCTCTGGTTCCTCTGCCTTTTCTAAATCCAGCTTGAACATCTGGAAGTTCATGGTTCATGTACTGTTGAAGCCTGGCTTGGAGAATTTTGAGCATTACTTTGCTAGCGTGAGAGATGAGTGCAATTGTGCAGTAGTTTGAACCTTCTTTGGCATTGCCTTTCTTTGGGATTGGAATGAAAACTGACCTTTTCCACTCCTGTGGTCACTGATGAGTTTTCCAAATATGCTGGCATATTGAGTGCAGCACTTTCACAGCATCATCTTTTAGGGTTTGAAATAGCTCAACTGGAATTCCATCACCTCCACTAGCTTTGTTTGTAGTGATGCTTCCTAAGGCCCACTTGACTTTGCATTCCAGGATGCCTGGCTCTATGTGAGTGATCACACCATCTTGGTTATCTTGGTCTTGAAGATCTTTTTTGTATAATTCTTCTGTGTATTCTTGCCACCTCTTCTTAATATCTTCTGCTTTTGTTAGGTCCATACCATTTCTGTCCTTAATTATGCCCATCTATGCATGAAATGGTCCCTTGGTATCTCTAATTTTCTTGGAGAGATCTCTAGTCTTTCCCATCCTATTGTTTTCCTCTATTTCTTTGCATTGATTGCTGAGGAAGGCTTTCTTATCTCTCCTTGCTATTCTTTGGAACTCTGATTTCAAATGGGCATGTTTCCTTTTCTCCTTTGCCTTTCAGTTCATTTCAGTTGCTCAGTCATGTCCAACTGTTGCGACCCCATGAACCACAGCATGCCAGGCCTCCCTGTCCATCACCAACTCCTGGAATTTACTCAAACTCATCTCCATTGAGTCGGTGATGCCATCCAACCATCTCATCCTCTGTCGTCCCCTTCTCCTCCTGCCTTCAATCTTTCCCAGCATCAGGGTCTTTTCCAATGAGTCAGCTCTTTGCATCAGGTGGCCAAAGTACTGGAGTTTCAGCTTCAACATCAGTCCTTCCAATGAACACTCAGGACTGATCTTCTTTAGCATGGACTAGTTGGACCTCCTTGGTGTCCAAGGGACACTCAAGCGTCTTCTCCAACACCACAGTTCAAAAGCATCAGTTCTTCGGCACTCGGCTTTCTTTATAGTCCAACTCTCACATCCATACGTGACTACTGGAAAAACCATAGCCTTGATGAGACAGACCTTTGTTGGCAAAGTAATGTCTCTGCTTTTTAATATACTGTCTAGGTTAGCTTCTCTTCTTTTCTGAGCTATCTGTAAGGTCTCCTCAGACAACCATTTTGCCTTTCTTTTTGTTGGGGATAGTCTTGATCACTGCCTCCTGTACAATGTCATGAACCTCTGTCCATAGTTCATCAGGCACTCTGTCTATCAGATCTAATCCCTTGAATCTATTTGTCACTTCCATTGTATAATCGTAAGGTCATACCTGAATGGTCTAGTGGTTTTCCCTACTTTCTTCAATTTCAACCTGAATTTGGCAATAAAGAGTTCATGTTTTGAGCCACAGTCAGCTCCTTGTCTTGTTTTTGCTGACTGTATAGAGCTTCTCCATCTCTGGCTGCAAAGAATATAATCAATCTGATTTCGGTATTGACCATCTGGTGATGTCCATGTAGAGAGTGTTCTCTTGTGTGTTGAAAGAGGGTGTTTGCTATGACCAGTATGTTCTCTTGGCAAAGCTCTGTTAGCCTTTGACCTACTTCATTGTTTACTCCAAGGCCAAATTTGCCTGTTACTCCAGGAATCTCTTAACTTGTTACTTTTACATTCCAATCCCCTCTAATGAAAAGGATATCTTTTTTGGGTGTTAGTTCTAGAAGGTCTTGTAGGTCTTCATAGAACTGTTCAACTTCAGATTCTTCAGCATTACTGGTCAGGGCATAGACTTGGATTACTGTCATATTGAATGGTTTACCTTGGAAACAAACAGAGATTATTCTGTCATTTTTGACATTGCATTCCAGTACTGCATTTTGAACTCTTTTGTTGACTATGAGGGCTACTCCATTTCTTCTAAGGGATTTTTGCCCACAGTAGTAGATATAATGGTCATCTGAGTTAAATTCATCCATTCCAGTCCATTTTAGTTCACTGATTCCTAAAATGTTGATGTTCACTCTTTCCATCTCTTGTTTGACCACTTCCAATTTGCCTTGATTCATGGACCTAACATTCCAGGTTCCTATGCAGTATTGTTCTTTACAGCATTGGACTTTACTTCCGTCACTAGTCACATCCACAACTGGGTGTTTTTTGTTTTTTGCTTTGGCTCTGTCTCTTCATTCTTTCTGGAGTTATTTCTCCACTGATCTCCAGTAGCATATTGGGCTGGGGAGTTCATACTGATCTGGCGAGTTCATCATTCACTGTCCTATCTTTTTGCCTTTTCATACTGTTCATGGGGTTCTCAAGGCAAGAATACTGAAGTGGTTTGCCTTTCCCTTCTCCAGTGGACCACATTTTGTCAGAACTCTCTACCATGACCCATGTGTCTTGGGTGGCCCTACATGGCATGGCTCATAGTTTCATTGAGTTAGACAAGGCTGTGGTCCATGTGATCAGTTTGATCAGTTTTCTGTGATTATGTTGGCCCTCTGATAGATAAGGATAAGAAGCTTATGGAATCTTTGTGATGGGAGAGACTGAGTGAGGGGGAAACTGGGTCTCTGTTCTTATGGGCAGGGCCATGCTCAGTAAATCTTTAATCCAATTTTCTGTTGATGGGCGGGGCTGTGTTCCCTCCCTGTTATTTGACCCGAGGCCAAACTATGGTGGAGGTAATGAAGATAATGGAGATAATGGTGACTTCCTTCAAAAGGTCCCATGCATGCACTGCTGCTGACCCACGCCTCTGCCGGAGACTCCTGGACACTTACTGGCAAGTCTGGGTTGGTCTGTTTTGGGGTCACTGGGTCCTGGTGTGCACAAGGTTTTGTTTGTGCCCTCCAAGAGTCTGTTTCCTCAGTCCTGTGTAAGTTCTGTTGGCTCTGTGGTGGGATTAATGGCGACCTCCTCTGAGAGGGCTTATGCCATATCCAGGGCTGCTGCCCCAAAGCCCCTGCCCCTGCAGCACCCACTGCTGACCCATACCTCCACAGGAGACACCCAAACACAGTTCTGTCTCAGTCTCTGTGGGGTCTCTGGGTCCTGGTGCACACAAAGTTTGTTTGAGCCCTCGGAGTGTCTCTGGCAGGTATGGGGCTTGATTCTAAACACAATTTCACCTCTCCTCCCATCTTGCTGGGGTGTTTCCTTTGCTCTTGGACATGGGGTATCTTTTTTTGGTGGGATCCAACATTCTCCTGTTGATGGTTGTTCAGCAGCGAGTTGTAATTTTGGAGTTCTCGCACGAGTAGATGAGCGCACGTTCTTCTACTCCACCATCTTCCTCTGCCACTCTATGGACTATAAGAAGTTTTATAAATTGGGATATGCAAGGTGGATGGGCAATCTTGTGCTGACAGATTTGCAAGGAGCTTGTACCTCCAGAAATAGTCCTTGGGCGCTAATAGTAATACCAAAGGGCTATGGCTCCTCCTGGTGGTTATTTCAAGGATGACATGCGTCGCTAAGTCATGTCCGACTCTCCGCCGCCCCATGGACGGCAGTACTCCAGGCTTCCCTGTGCTTCACTATCTCCTGCAGTTTGCTCAAACGCATGTCCTTTGTAGGATGAATCCCCTGATTATTTATTTATTAAATAAGTTATATAATTATTTATTCAGTGAAAAATAAGAATATTTTCAAGAGAAAAGAGAGAAGTATAATATGTATTATATAAAATATTATGAGACTTCCCTGGTGGTTCAGTGGTTAAGAATCTACCTGCCAATGCAGGGGATCCAGGTTTGATCCCTGGGTGGGTGGGGAAGATTCCACATGCTGAGGGGCAGCTAAGCCCTTGTGGCACAACTACTGAGCCTGCGCCCTAGAGCCCGTGTGCTTCAACCACTGAAACCACAGCTATTGAAGTTCACATAGCCTGGAGTCTGTGCCCTACAACGAGAGAGTTGCCCCTGCTTGCTGCAACTAGAGGAAGCCCTTGTGGAGCAATAAAGACCCAGCACAGCCATAAATAAGTAAGTAATAATTTTTAAGTGATTTTTCAATTGGAAAAGTTGAAATGATTTTTACTACAACTTAAAAAAAAAAACCATTTCTTATTAACTTCCATGAGGCATTTGGACAATTCCTTATTTATATTTTAAAGGGAAATTTCAAGTATTGTGGAATTTTCTGTGACTCAATTTACTGATCCAGTGTTCCACAGCAGAATCATCAATGAGGCAATCAGTGAAGATTCCCTAAGACCAGATTTTCCTGCTGTCTTTGGAATCCAACACTGCATGTGTAATGGAACCAGTGGAATTCCCAGTCCTGTACAACAAAGCAGTTTCCTCATAGAATGTCACCTGGCTATCAAGACAGAGTGGCAAAATCTTCTAGGGTGGGTCAATGGTTTTCTGAATTTTTTGTGTCTGTTGGTATACATGATCAGGAGCCAAGGAGGAACTTTGCCTCTTTTCTTTGTAGCAAAGAGCAGCTTTGATTGGTTATTAAGCTGGAATGACCAACCAAGGGTTGCCATTAGAGAAAAGATCCCCCTGCTGAATTATAGCATCATAGCCTGGCATGAAAAGCAATGTGTTGTTTTCTTGGGGACAGAAATGTTTGAAATGCTGAGTTTCTTTTGAAAAGAAGAGTAAAGTTCAGTTGAAAAGATTGACAGCCCTATTTCTGAGAAGAAACCCTAAGGGTGTTCAAGGAAAAATATTACAGTGATGCAGTCTCTCTCTAGATGCAATCTAGAAAACTGGCCTGACATATGGAAAGGAAGTCTCTAGAAAAGAACAACATGCATTGATGACATTAACTACAGGATGGATCCACATTTTTAGACCCCAAATATTTCAACAACCTCAGATATGCAGATGATACCACTCTAATGGCAGAAAGTGAAGAGGAACTAAAAGAGCCTCTTGATGAAGGTGAAACAGGAGAGTGAAAAAGCTGGCTTGAAACTCAACATTCAGAAAACTAAGATCATGGCATCTGGTCCTGCCAGGGTCCAGCCCCGGTGGATCCAGGGTGATTCGAAGGTGGGGGGGACGGCGTCGGCATCTTTGGAAAAATACATATTTAATTACAGATATAGAGAGAGATTAGAAATGGATAGTGTAGTAGGAGATAGTGTAGAAAAAGAGGCTGAATAACTTGGATTACGTGGAATAGCATCCATGCTCCAGATGGGAATTCAGCCAGGAAAACGAGGAGCAAGAAAGAACGACATGGGGGAATCAGTCTTTCCGGAAACTGATCCGGTTTCTTTATTTTTGGGTTTGCTTATATACCTTTTGTTACATATAGGGATGAATACAGAGTCACGTGGGGCTCAGCAGTCCTGACCTTTATCAAAATCAGGTGCTTTATGTAAAAAGGTCTTAGGGATTTTATGATCCTTTCTTTCTGATAACCAAACATTTATTTTTTCCAAGGGTGTGTTTTCTTAAACCAGGCACCACCCTCCAAATAAAGTTACATTCCTATAGGGTGAGGGTGTAGTGAGTTACAATCAAGAAAGGAATTTATTTGACCCAAGGTTAACATGATTAATCTTAAAGGTTAATACTTATTTCCCCTATATGTTTAAAGGTTAATACTTATTTCTCCTATATGTTAGTTATATTCATTATAAGGGCAGGGAATATGGAGATTTAGCAGCAAACATCAGCCCAACAAATGAAAATCCTTTCACCAATGCTCCCCTTAAGATCTATTTAGTCTTAAGATAGTGATAAAGTTACATTTTTACATAACAATGACACAGTGATTTATAACAAAGCACAGTGATCTATTACAAAAGAGAAAATCCATTAACTCAAAAGTCTAGTATTGCTAACCTTAAAAACTACTATATTTCCTTTTCTATATTCCAAATACATTGATTAATATATTCCCAGGTGCCTAAGGATATGGAGGCCTGGTGGCAATCATTGACTCAACAAGAAGAAAAAGCCCTATGCTAATTAAGACTTTCAAAATACTCCAAAACTCTCTGTGCTGTTTATGGTTGAGAGGTAGTAAACAATCATGTGTGTAGTGGCAGGAGTATGGATAATCCTGTCACACAAGCTAGTCTGTCAGCAGAGAGGTTTGACCTGAGACATCCTTGTCACACCCAGGGCAGAGAATTAGCAGCAATTATTGACACAACAAACGAAAAACCCTTCACCAATATAATTCCTAACCAACCCACTATACTAATAATTTCTAACTCCCCCAAAGAATTTGCCTTTAGTAAGTCTAAAACATCTCGTGCCTCTCAGGTTGGGAGGCTGTAAACAGTCACATGTGGCCAGACGAACCTATACAGGTGGGCTAGATAACCTACAGAGGAGTCCGTAAGCTGAAACACTCTTGTCACGCCCAGGAATTTTTATTGACTTGGAGCTGCAAGTTAACTCCTTCTCCGAGAGAAATGGTCATGGGGGAGAGCCCCCCGTAAAGTCAGAGGTGTAGGTGAGAGCATAAAACAGACTCTGGTTTTGGGGTTAGATGCTCGGGAACAGGGGGTTTCCTGAGGCTTGATCACGCCTTTGCGTATGCCAAGTCTCCTTCCTCATGACCTTTGCCATGGGCGGAGTTCCTCACGCTGGCCCCCGGCATGGTCCCATCATTTCATGGCAAATAGATAGGGAAAAGTGGAAGCAGTGACAGATTTTACTTTCTTGGGCTCCCAAATCCCTGCAGATGGTGACTGCAGTCATGAAATTAGAAGACACTTGCTCCTTGGAAAGAAATCTATGACAAAGCTGGACAGCATATTAAAAAGCAGAGACATTACTTAACTGACAGAAGATCACATAGTCAAAGTTATGGTTTTTCCAGTAGTTATATACTATGAATATAAGAGTTGGACCATAAAAAGGTTGAGCGCAGAAGAATTGATGCTTTTGAATTGTGGTGCTGGAAAAGACTCTTGAGAGTCCCTTGGACTGCAAGGACATCCAATCCGTCAATTCTAAAGGAAATCAACCCTGAATATTCATTGGAAGGACTGATGCTGAAGCTGAAGCTCCAATATTTTGGCCACCTGATGCAAAGAGCTGACTCACTGGAAAAGACCCTAATGATGGGAAAGATTGAGGGGAGGAGGAGAAGGGGATGAAAGAGGATGAGATGGTTGGATAGCATCACTAACTCAATGGACATGAATTTGAGCAAACTCTGGGAAACAATGGAGGAAGAGGAGTCCATGGGGTCACAAAGACTTGGACACAACTTAGTGACTGAACGATAACAACTTTGCGTGTGTGTATTAGTTGCTCAGTCGTGTCCAACTTTTTGGGACCCCATGGACTGTAGCCCGCCAGGTTCCTCTGTCCATGGACTTCTCCAGGCAAGAATACTGGAGTGGGTTGCCATTTCCTTCTCCAGGAGGTCTTCCCAACCCAGGCATTGACCTCAGATCTCCCACACTGCAGGCAGATTCTTTACCGTCTGAGCTACCAGGGAAGCCCATAACAACTTTGCTGCTTCTGCTGCTGCTGCTGCTAGGTCGCTTCAGTCGTGTCCGACTCTGTGCGACCCCACAGACGGCAGCCCACTAGGCTCCCCCGTCCCTGGGATTCTCCAGGCAAGAATACTGGAGTGGGTTGCCATTGCCTTCTCCAATGCATGAAAGTGAAAAGTGAAAGTGAAGTCGCTCAGTCGTGTCTGACTCCTAGCGACCCCATGGACTGCAGCCTACCAGGCTCCTCCGTCCATGGGATTTTCCAGGCAAGAGTACTGGAGTGGGTTGCCATTGCCTTCTCCGATAACAACTTTAAACGTACCCCAATCTACCCAATTGAATATTAAGGGATATTTGAGTTGTTTCCAGCTTTGCTATTATGAAAATGGATGGAACGCAAATTGTTTAAAAAATAACCATTTTTTTCAAAAAGTCGGCTCCCTCCTGATGCATCTCTCCCTGAGACATGGCATGTTTCTTGTGAAGTGAGTCTGGCCTGGCCTCTTTGTTCTGCTCCATGATCTCTCCTTCTTGTTCCCTGTACAATCCCACATCACCCTTAACATTATAGCTTGGGAATAAACTTTCTTTATCTTTTTTTCTTCTTTTTTAATCATTGAAAGAAAATTCCTAATTTTCTATTTTTTTGTGGTGCGAGCCTCATGGTATAAATTAGGGAGTCTCTTCTGGAATTTACCCCTAAAGCAGCATGTAAAGTTTTAGATTTCCATATCCTCAGATGTAAGACAGCATATGAAGGGGTGGACAGACGTCTCAGGGGGGCAGTATTTTTAAATGTCTGCTTGCAGATGCATTTTCTAGTCCCTTGGAAGTAGGAATATGTCAGAGATAAGGTGCAGAGACAAGGGGCAGGATGGGTGCCATCTCTTACTGAGATAATCCCTGTGTTCTGTAAGCTTGGAAAAGGAAATGGCAGCCCACTCCAGTATCCTTGCCTGGGAAATCCCATGTTTGATCCCTGGGTTGGGAAGATACCCTGGAGAAGGAAGTGGCGACCCACTCCAGTGTTCTTGCCTGGAGAGTTCCACAGACAGAAGAGCCTAGCGGGCTACAGTCCATAGGGCTGCAGAGTCGGACACGACTGAGCGACTTTCACTTCACTTCACTTCCATAAGCTTTGGGCAGGCTCTCCATCTCTGTGACTGAGTTGTTTCACTCTGATCCTCAGCGTGCACACTTGGCCCAGGTCAGTGTGGACCTGTCCAGGGCTGTTCTAGGTGCTCCTCTGAGGGGCGAGGCCATGACCCGGCCCCTCGAGATGATGTGCACAAGCTGTGTGTATTAGGCTTCACAAAAAATGTGGGAAACCTTTCATGTTTTTCTCCCGTTGCTGAGTTTCATGAGTTATCATCAGACTTTCCAGAAAGAGAGCCTATGTACTGATGTTTAATCTCAGATATTTTGCACTTGGAAAATAAAAATTTCCAGATGTTTTTCATTAAATCTAAAGCTACTGCCAATTACTGTGTTTAAAAAAGATAAATATCCTTTGTTCTTGTTTTAATTAATTTATTGTGAAACATTTTATTACAAAATCACCTTTGGATTTGATTTTTAAAAATAAAGCACAAGGAGAAAATTAGTAAGTCAAGTTGGTTAGAAAAGCTTTTGAGCTTTCTAAGTGATATTTCTCAGTAGGTTTATAACCTGATGAGGGAGAGAAAAAAAACATCCACAGAGATGTGTAGCAAAGGTGCTGTTACAAGAGGATGCAGACCATGGAGGCCGGGTCATGTGACATGATAAGGGTGGGAGCCTAGGATGAATGGAATCCAAGTTGGGAAGGAAAGTGTCCATGTAAAACCCACAGAGACAGGGACTGTGCTGCAGGCAAGAACACGGCGTGCCCACCATTCCCCCTGGTCCATGTCCCAGGCAAAGAAAGCAACCGGTTTTCTTACAAAATGACTAGATACTTTTCCTATTTGACAACAACATCACCACACAGAACCTCTTCACAAGGTTTAAAAGAACAAATAATAGATATGCACTAAAGTGGAAAAGGTTTAAATGAGGCAGCAGCAGGAAATGCCACACTGACGCTGCTTCCAGCTGCGGCAGGTCTGGCTGTTCCGCTAAAACAGTTGCAGCCCAACTGCTGAGTTTGGCAGATCTTAAGAAGATACCACTCGTGGCAAGGTAGGATGAATAGCTTTGCAAAACCCAGCGAGGCAGCACTTGAATCAGATGGTGTTCTTTGTTTCATTTTCGAGCGGGTATTGTGAAGAAGTGTCCCGCCAGGCAAGGTGTCCCTCCTCCTCGATGCGTGGGGAACACTGCAGGGCAGGTGCTGTTCTTTTCCAGCACTGGGTTGCCGGCATGGTTCCTAATTTCATTCTTGGTCTCCAGCAAGTTTATCGTCTACTTTTTACTAGGTCTCGTTAGTAGTATAATCACTCATTTACTGAGCCTCCATCCTTGTTTCTGCCTAATGAGCTTTTCTACCTCTTTTAATTTCTGCCTTTTTTTCTCTTTCAGTTTTGTTTGTTTTGTCTGCTTTGTGTATTTTGACCCCCCTCTGAAGCTGTTGTATTATTCCTGGAATTGAAATGCAGATAAAGATAAGTATACTCATAATGGAAGAAGTCACAGTTGAGCTAAAAGTTCACATTTTAATATTCTTGGCACAGAAACAAAGGTTGGTCACAGAGAAAATAGTTTCATATTATTTATGGTAAAGCTGCAGGAATGTGGGCATCAGTGAGATTTGCTATCAGAAATCACCTCTTTCCTCTCTCTCATCACCCCTCTCTCTCATCTTCCTCTCTTGGTTCCTTCTTTCTTTCCTTCTTTCAATAGAGTGGGATGTGGTTTGATTGCTAGATTTCCACTTTGGTCTTGTCATAATGATCAAGTCATGAGAAGATTGAACAAATCTGCCTAGTTTATTAAAGATTAATTCTGTTGAAGAATTTTTCACAAAATTAAAGCCACATAACCAATCAAACAAAATGCAAAATAAAACCATAGCTCTGGCATCACTGCTCTGTTTATATCTATACTTAAAAAAAAAAAATCTTGTGACTAGAGCTCCTTTCACAGCACACACCATCATCTATCTGTATATGTGTTGCCATGGTAATAGGCTGTTGTGACGTTTATATAATGAGGGGCACAATTGGTGGATGGTTTTCTTAAACACAGGGAGAAATCTCCTACAAGTATTTTCCATCTGTTCCTGGAAATGTCTCATCTCCCTTGATGACTGCTTTTATGTATCAGTTGTATGGATTTATTAATGTCAGCCTTCTACCAATAAAAGATCCTTTTTCATTTGTGGGCTGTCAAATTAGGTTGTTTTAAGTGTGGAGGACCAGTAAACCCCATGACCAATTCCCAAAGGAAATGGATGCCATACTATAAGTTACTTGTTGGTTGAGAGTATTCTTCTGTAACATGGAAAATAACAAACAACTGGAATGGTGCTCTTTAGAAAGCAACACTGTAATTGGAGAAAATTACAGAACACCCTCAGACACTGTGATAATAGGAAGGTTGATTGTGGTTAGCTCCATAACACTTAGAGCATAGAAATTGGGTCAAGCATCATGTGAGCTAAAAAGTGCTCCTAGCTGACAGAAGTGAGCAAACTTTATTCATTGCTCATTCCTGAATTACTCTCAACATAGTTCCAAAGCATTAATTCTTTAGTGCTCAGCGTTCTTTATGGTCCAACTTTCACATCTATACATGACTACTAGAAAAGTAAGCTTTGACTATATGGACCTTTGTCAGCAAAGTGATGTCTCTACTTTTTAATACACTATGTTTGTCATAGCTTTTCTTCCAAGGAGCAAGTGTCTTTTAATTTATGGCTTCAGTCACCATCTACAGTGATTTTTGAGCCCAGAAAAATAAAGTCTCTCACTGTTTCCATTGTTCCCCCATCTTTTTGCCATGAAGTGATGGGACCGGATGCCATGATCTTAGTTTTTTGAATGCTGAGTTTTAAGTCAGCTTTTTCACTCTCCTGTTTCACCTTCATCAAGAGGCTGCTCAGTTTCTCTTCACTTTCTGCCGTTAGGGTGGTTTCATCTGCATATCTGAGGTTATTGATATTTCTCCCAGCAATCTTTTTTTTTTCTCCCAGCAATCTTGATTCTAGCTTATGATTCATCCAGCCTAGCATTTCACATGATGTACTCTGCATAGAAGTTAAATAAGCAGGGTGACAATATACAGCCTTGATGTACTCTTTTCCCAATTTTGAACCAGTCTGATGTTCCATGTCTGGTTCTAACTGTTGCTTCTTGACCTGCATACAGGTGTTTCAGGAGACATGTAAGGTGGTCTGGTATTCGCATCTCTGTAAGAATTTTCCACAGTTTGTTGTGATCCACACAGTCAAAGGCTTTAGCATAGTCAATGAAGCAGAAGTAGATGTTTTTCTGAAATCTTGCTTTTTCTGTGATCCAACAGATACTGGCAATTTGATCTCTGGTTTCTCTGCCTTTTTGAAATCGAGCTTGTTCATCTGGAAGTTCTCAGTCCATGTACTGTTGAAGCCTAGCTTGAAGGATTTTGAGATATTTTAAATCCTAAAAGATGGTGCTATTAAAATGCTGCATTCAATATGCCAGCAAATTTGGAAAACTCAGCAGTGGCCACAGGACTGGAAAAGGTCAGTTTTCATTCCAGTCCCAAGAATGGCAATGCCAAAGAATACTCAAACTACTGCATAATTGCACCATTTCACATGCTAGCAAGATAATGCTCAAAATTCAAGGCTAGGCTTTTAAAAATGATACAATCTAATAAAGAGGTGGATCATTCCCTTGTGGGTTTATTTTGCTTTCTTACTGATTCATCTCATGTTGGAGATGTTTTTTCATTTATTTTGCTTTTATAAAGGACCTAACACCAACACCAAACCTTTCTTCTTTGTTACTCTTCTCTGAGTAACCCAGCTCTCTAGCTCCTCCTATAAATTGTCTAAGTAACCTTATAGTGGATTTGGGGGGCGGTATAAACCCCTGTTTCCTGTGTAGTCCAGATTTCCTAAACTTGTAAGAGCTATCTTTCCCCCTTCTGCCTTCCTCAAACCCGAATTCTTGCTAGGTGCCCAGAACCTGCTCTTTGCTGGGGATAAAGTGGCCTATGGACACATGTGTTTATAAGTAACTGTAGGATTATGATATTGTGATTTTATAGTAATAAATGTATATTGGTCTTTCTCCACCTCCTGATTCAGGGCTCCTGAAATCCTTTTAATTTCCCAAGAGGAGCTTCTTTTGTTCTAATGAGATGACTCTGGGTAAGCTCCTGGATAACTCCGGGGTGAGGGCTGCTCACCAGAAAGCCTGACCTAGGATTAGAAGCTTGGGGTTTTCAGCCCCACCTCCACCCTCCAGGAAGGGGGAGGGGCTGGAGACTGGGTGAATGTCTGTCACGCCCACGTGAGGAAGCCTCCCCAACAGTCCCAACAGCAGGGCGGTGGGAGAGCTTCCTTGCTGTGGACACATCCACGTGCTGGGGGCGGGGGGCGGGGGGGGGGGGGACACCAGCTTCATGGGGACAGAGCTGCTGACCTCGCCCTGGGGACAGTTCTTCACCCGGACACTCATATACATCCTTTATTGCATCCCGTAACAGACCAGTAAACATTAAGTTGGCATTTCCCTGAATTCTGTGAGCTGTTCTAGCAAATAACTGAGTCCAAGGGGCAGGGGGGCATGGGAACTTCTGGTCTGCAGTCAAGTGGGACAGAGTGGTGGGTCACCTGGGGACCTCAGAGTGATTGCCACCTGAAGCGGGCTGTCTTGTGGACCTGAGCCCTTACCCTGGAGGACACAGGGCTCTCTAGAAGAGTGTCAAAACCGAGTTAAATGGTGGGATGCCGAGCTGGCATCACATGTCTGGTGTCGGGGGGTGAGGGGATGAGTGTGTTCACAGAGCAAAGGAGACTCAGGAGGGGGAAAAAAACTGAGGATTTTTCTTTTTACAAGGATAGTGTGAAAAAAAGCTTTTAAAAAGCTGTGAGAGCCACAAGAGCACATGACAACAGTTTCTCCAATGGATTTGTTAATGTCAGTGTTAAAAATATGGACATTTGGAAATTAGCTCTGAGGTACTTAACTTTACTCAATAGAGAAACTGGCTGAGTCTAGCTTTAGTTAGTCCTTTCAGACGTTTTCGCAATCACTTTAGCCCTCGTTTGATGGTTGGAAAATCCTACACTTTATAGGAAACTCAAAACAGAAAGGAGAATTTTCTTGCAGTAACATCCCTGCTGCATTTTGCAGAGGTTCACACCGGTGTGAACGTGCCTAAAGCCCAGTGAGTCCGAGATGGGAATGGCTGGCCCAGGTCCTCATCCCGCTCGTCCCTTCAGCCCATGCAGGCCCATGTTGGACCACTCATCTCACCTCCCAAGGGCTGACTCAATGTCACCGAAAAGGAAGTTTTGTGGGTATTCAGAACAGCAACAGAAAACCCATCTCCTCAGCCAGTGTGTTTTTTAATAATAACATGTTCCTGTAACAAATCGCATTTTTAATGTTTTCTGCCTAAATCGTATATTATGGTAGGATTTTGATAATATTTTGCACTTTTCAGGAAGTGATAAAAGTTCACAATAATAAAAATAGTAGAGATACATCAAGTATTTTTCTTACATGTCATACAAATTTAGAAAAATGAAAGAAACGAAAACAAGAAAACCCATGCATTTATCACTTGCAGATAAGCCCAAGGCTATCTTTCCATTTATCCTTTTTATGTAAGACTGTATCTACATTTTTGTTAAAATAAAAATGGACAACATGTACTGTCTTAAAATACACGTTTAATACTTAGGAAACTGGGACCATCTTCCCATACCATTACCAATCCTTCTGTAGAACCATTCTAGGCTGCCTCCCATGCCCTTTGTCACCATTTATTAACTGAGCCTCTTACTGTCAACATGCTTTGTTTCTCATTACTCTTTATTAGAAGCAGTGATTCAGTTGCAAAATAAACTTTTGTACTCTTGTGGCTTTTGAATTTGTAAAATAAAATTAAGAAACTGACCAAAAAACAGTTTCATAGCATCAAAGTAGTAGACTCATTTTTAGTTGGATTGAATAAAAAATTTAAAAACAAAAAATAAAAAATAAAAAAGTAAAACAAAAATTTCAGCAGTTCGTCAGAGCTCTGGTGAGAGTAAATAACATGAGGTATTAATTTTGTTCCAAAAGCCTGGGATATTATTACAATTTATTTGTAGTTAAGAAAAATAATTTAGAATAATAGTAGCATTATATCACAATAGCACATATAGTGTGAATCACATATCTAATGTACATAATACTCGTGTAACTTGTATTTATGAATATCCCGGAAATTTGCTATAATGCCTTTTCGTATTGTCAATCTTTGGGTTCAACCGCATCTAAATTTTCTCAGATTCAGTCTTGAAAAGAGACACTCAAAAATGAGCAGTATGGAGCCTCTTTTCATGTGCCTGTTGTCTTTCTGTATATCTTCTTTGGAGAAACATTGGGTTGCTGTCTTTTGTTGTGGTGGTTATTGAGTTGTAGGAGCCGTTTGTATATTTTGAAAGTTAAATCCTCTTTGGTCACATCATTTGCAAATATCTTCTCTCAAACAGAAGATATTTTTGTACTGGGACCACTGAATAGCCACATGCAAAAGAATGAAGTTGGACTCTTACCTTGCCCCATATTCAAAGTTAACTCAAAATGGGCCCAAGGACTGTATATAAAAGTCAGCATTATAAAACTCGAGAGGAAAACCAGAGAGTAAATCTTCATAACCTTGGATTTGGCCATGATTTCTTAGACCTGATACCCAAAACACCAGCAACAATAGACAAAATAGGTAAATCGGATTTCCTCAAAACAAAAAATTGATGCTTTGGAACTGTGGTGTTGGAGAAGACTCTTGAGAATCCTTTGGACTACAAGGAGATCCAACCAGTCAATCCTGAAGGAAATCAGTCCTGAATATTAATTGGAAGGACTGATGCTGAAGCTGAAATTCCAATACTTTGGCCACCTGATGTAAAGAACTGACTCACTGGAAAAGACCCTGAAAGACTGAAGGCAGGAGGAGAAGGGGAACAACAAGGGATGAGATGGCTGGATGGTATCACCGACTTGATGGACATGAGTTTGAGCAGGCTCTGGGAGTTGGTGATGGACAGGGAAGCCTGGCATACTGCAGTCCATGGGGTCCTAAAGGGTCGGACATGACTGCAACTGAACTGAACTGAACTGATAAAAGGAGAAAGGAAAAAGATAATCCACCATCCAAAATGGCACATGCTGTTGCAAATCATATCTCTGACACAGGTCTATAGCCACCCAGCCCATGCCCCTGCTGGTGCAGTGGGGTGCCTGTGTGGCCCCTCCTGTCCCAGGTGATGAAGGGACTGCAGGTCCCACAGCACTCGAGGAATGGTCATCCTCCTCTGCACCCTTGAGGAGTGAGTGCTGGATTGCTTTGAGCCCAGATTCCTTCTCATCACTGCCTTCAAAGACTGAGTGCTTCAGTTTGCCTCCAGAAGAACACAGAGTATTTATAGTTCTTTGAAAATAGTCTTCACTTTTCTTCATGATCTTATCATATGATCCAGTCCTTGAATTCCTTGGTATCCATGGATCCAAATGAGTCAAATGCTTATATCTGCACACATAAAGCTGCTTCTGGACATGCAGGGCAGATTTGTCCATCACTGGCAGAACTTGGAAGCAACCAAGATGTTTTTCAGAAGGTGAATGGGCATAGAGATTGGACTCCATCCATTCAACAGAATGGTGCTGAAAGGCATGGACTCTTGGCAAGACAAGTAGGGCACCTTAACATATTTACTCATTGAAATAAGCCAGTCTGGGAAAGGGGCAAAGCTTGGGGTACCAATTACATATGACATTTGGGAAAAGGCAAACCATGGATAGGGTGAAAAATCAGTGCATAGCCAGGAGTTTCTGGCAGGGTTGAGGGGTGGGGGGTAATAAATGGGTCAAGCATGGAGGAATTTTATGGCAGGGAGCTGTAGGGTGTGATACATTCATGGTGAGATACATCTGTCAAAACCCATAGAATGTATGACGCTAGGAGTGATGCCTAATGTAAATGCTGGACTCTAGTGATCATGATGTATCCATGTGGATTCATCCATAGTAACTGACACCAGGATGTTGGAGGATAGTTGGGATAGCTGAGCGCCTGTGTGGAGGGGGTGGGGGTGGCAGGGTGGAGAAGCAACAGCAGCGCTGGGGGCACACAGCCCCTTTCTGTTCTCTGTCCTATTTCGCTGTGAACTCAAAACTCCTTTAAAAAAGAAAAAAAAAAAGCCTATTTAAACAAACCAAAAAAAAAAAAAAAAAAATCCCAGTAGTATTCCATGGCTGCTCCTCTTCAAGTTCTCAATTTGGCTGGGCCACTTGAGAGTTAAATTTCAGCAGATATTGTCATTTCAACCTGCACCCTTTTCAAGTTTCATCTGACATCTACTTTTTAATCTCACTGCACAGTTTTCTGGTTTTTAAGATAGTACTTTTTCTTCATCTTAAAATTTATTTTAAAAATTAATTATTTTTTGGCTATACTACACATCTTGCAGGATCTTAATTCCTCAACCAAGGACTGAGCTTGGGCCCTTGCAGTGAAAGCGCCGAGTCCTAACTGCTTAATCGCCAGGAGATTCCCTTTCTCTCCCCCCACTGTTTACAAAAAAATTGCTTTATAATTGATGGGCAATATTATATTAATTTTCTGGTACACAACATAGTGCTTCTATATTTTTATGCATTATAAAATGATCACCAAGATAAGTCTAGTTACCATTTGTCACCAAACAATGTTATTACAGGGTCTGTACATTACATCCCTGTGACATTTGTTTCATAACTGGAATTCCGTACTCCTTAATCTTTCTCACCCTTTGCACTCATGCCCCTATCCTTCTCCCTTCTGCCGACCACCAGCATGTTCTTGGGATGAGTCCCCTTCTGTTGTGTTTGTTCACTTGTTATATTTCGTAGTTTCTATGTACAAGTGACATCATAAGGTCCCTCTTTCTCTGTCTGCTGTATCTCACTTAGCACGATGCCCTCTGGGTCCATTCGTGTTGTTGTGGTATCATTATTTTTTCTGTGATTGCGTCATAAACCATTGTGGATGTATGTATATGTATGAAAACTTCTTTGCCCATGTGTCAGTTGATGGACATTTTTGTGGCTTCCATGCCTTGGCTATTGTCAGTAAAGCTGCCATGAACATAATGGTGTGTCTGTCTTTTTGAATCTGTGTTTTTGTTTCCCTCAGAAAGATACCCCAAGTGTGATTCCTGCATCATATGGTAGTTTTAGTCTTAATTTCTTGAGGAACCTCTGTACTGTTTTCCACTGTGGCTGTACCAGTGAACATTGCCAACAAAATGCATGCGGGTCCTCCAAATCCTTGCTACTACTTGTAATTTGTTGTCTTTTGGATGGTAGCCATTTTTTAAGGTGTGAGGTGATAATCTCATTGTTCTTTTGCTGTGCATTTCCCTAATGATAAGTGATATTTATGATCAGATAGTTTCATATGTCTCTTGGCCAGCTGTACATACTCTGGAAAAACGTTCAGTTCCAACTTTTAAATGGATTTTTGGTTTTTGGAGGCTCCGTTGCATGAGTTCTTCATCTATTTTGGATAGGAACCCCTTTTCAGATATATTGTTTGCAAATATTTTGTCATGTTCAGTATGCTGCCTTTTCATTTTGTGGATGCTTTCCTTTGCCATTGAAAAGCTTTTCAGTTGAATGGAGTCCCATTGGCTTATTCTTCTTTTGTTCCCCTTGCTTTGGGGGACAGAGCCAGAAAATATTGCTAAGACTGATGTCAAAGAGTGTACTGCCTATGTTTTCTTCTAGGAGTTTCATGGCTTCAGGCCTTACATTGAAGCATTTGATTCATTTTGAGGTTGCTTTTGTAGATGGTACAAGAAAGGATTCCAGGTTGATTATTGTGCGTGCAGCTGTCAGTTTTCCCAATACTGTTCACTGAAGAGGCTATCTTCCCTCCCATTGTATAGTCTCACCTCCTTTGTCATAGATGAATATATGCATGTGTTTATTTATGGGGTTTCAATCACGTTCCATGAATCTAGACAATACTTTTGTCCCAATACCATACTGTCAGTATTATTCTAGATTTGTAGTACAGTTTGAAATCAGGGAGCATGATATGTCCAAGTCTGTGCTTCTTTTTGTATTGACCATTCAGGTTCTTCTGTGTTTTCTGTCACATTTTAGAATTCTTTGTTCTAGTTCTCCATAAAATTCCATTGATATTTTGATAGGAATGGCACTAAATCTCTAGATTGCTATGGGGTGTGGAATCATTTTAACAATACAAATTTTTTCCAATCCAGGAACACGTTATATCTGTCCATTTGTTTGTGTTATTTCCAATTTCTTTCTTCAGTGTCTTCCAGTTTTCCAAGTATAGGTCTTTTACCTACTGGTTTAGATGTGTTCCTAGGTATTTAATTTTGTTAATGTCATTGTCAATAGGGTTGTTTGTCTTAATTTCTCATTCTGATTGTTTGTTGCCAACGTATAGCCACGTAATCGATAAAAGCAGAGACATCACTTTGCCAACAAAGGTATGTATAGTTAAAGCTATGATTTTTTCAGTAGTCATGTATGGATGTGAGATTTGGACTATAAAGAAGGCTGAGTGCCAAAAAACTGATATTTTCAAATTGTGGTGCTGGAGAAGACTCTTGAGAGTCCCTTGGACATCAAGGAGATAAAACCAGTCAATCCTAAAGGAAGGACTGATGTTGAAGCTGAAGCTCCAATACTTTGGCCACCTGATGTGAAGAGCCAACTTATTGAAAAAGACCCTGATGCTGGGAAAGACTGAAGCAGGAGGAGAAGGGGGCAACAGAGGATAAGATGATTGGATGGCATCATTTCAATGGACATGAATTTGAGCAAACTCCAGGAGATAGTAAAGGACAGGGAATCCTGACGTGCTATAGTCCATGGGGTTGCAAAGAGTAAGATACGACTTGGTGACTAAACAATAACTATTTTGTATCTTTCAACTTAACTGAATTTTCCAATGAGTTGTATTTGCTTTGGGGAGTCTTCCTAAGGATTTTCTATATAAAACATCTACAAACAGTGACAGTTTTACTTTTTCCTCTGCCCCTGGATTCTTTTTCTTATCTAGTTACTATGTCTAGGACTGCCTAGATCATGTTGAATGAAAGTGGTGAGAATTGAATGAGAGTGGTCAGTCAGTGTTAGAGTTGGGTTTAAGCATAACTGGCCCTCTTTTTCTTCCTCCTTCTCCATCTCTCTGAGGCTTCCAGGAAGGACAGAACTAGTCCAGGGTCACACATAACTCAGCAAGGTGAACTGTACCATTATTTCTCTGCCCCCCTACCCCAGGCTTGGGTATAGTTTTGTGTATCATGTATCTTCTTTGACCAGGTATCCACTTAAGAGTTTTCCTATTTTTTCTCTTTCTTTTTTATTAAAAAAATTTTAAAGTGTGATAATACATTTACAGGAGACTTGGAAAATACAAAACAAAGTTACATATAGTTCAACTATATATTACAATTATTTAAGTAGATAAATTCAGATTTTTAGTTGGAGTTTCAATATCAAACTCTCAAAAATTAATAGTATGCATATACAGAAAAGTAGAAGGATATAGTAGACCTGAAAAGCACTATGAACCAATTCAACATAATTAAGATTTATAAAATTTTCACACAACAGCAGGGTACAAATTCTATTCAAGTTCCCATAGACTATAAACCAGGAGACATTGGAACATGTCCAGGGCCACAAAACAAGGTACAAAAATTTTCATGATTTTGTCTTGAAATCATACAGAGTCTATCTCTCATCATTGTGGAATTATGTTAAAATCATTATCAAAAGATATTTGAAAATAACCACATATTTTCAAGTACAATGTTATAGTTACCAAGAGAGATCTTTGACTTAGCCATTGAATGCTGCTGCTAAGTCACTTTAGTTGTGTCTGACTCTGTGTGACCCCATAGACAGCAGCCCACCAGGCTCCTCTGTCCCTGGAATTCTCCAGGCAAGAATACTGGAGTGGGTTGCCATTGCCTTCTCCACTGCATGCATGCATGCTAAGTCATTTCAGTCATGTCCAACTCTGTGAGACACCATGGACAGCAGCCCACCAGGCTCCTCTGTCCAAGGGATTCCCTAGGCAAGAATCCTGGAGCCATTGAATAGAGATTCCCTATTTTTAATGGGGTTGCTTGTGTTAGAGTTCTTTGTATATTTTGAGATATTTGTTTGCAAATATTATTTGATATTTTGTTTGCAAATATTTTTTCCCGGTTATATCGTGCTTTTGATTTTCTGAACCAGGTCTTTCACACAGTAGAAATCTTTTATTTTAGTAAGGCCACGGAATCCCTTGTTTTGCTTTCTAATTGATTTTTTTGTGTTGTGTTTTAAAACTACAAAGCTTGTGATCTGCACGACCAAACCCAAGCTCATGTCAATTTTCTTTTATATTTCTTCTATAATTTTGAATAGTTTTGCATTTAAAATTTGTCTATGAATAATTTGGGGTTTCCCTGGTGGCTTGGTGGTAGAGAATCTACCTGTCAGTGCAGGACATGTGGGTTTGATTCCTGGGTTGGGAACATCCCCTGGAGGAGGAAATGGCAACTCACTCCAGAATTCTTGCCTGGAGAATCCCATGGACAGAGGGGCCTGGGGGCTGTAGTCTGTGGGGTCACAAAAGAGTCGGCCATGAGTTAGCGACTAAACAACAAAAACGTGAATAATTTTGAGTGCATTTGGTGTAAGTTGTAAAGTTTGTACCTACATTTATTTCATCCATATGGTTTCCAATTCATTGCTTTTAAGTTTTAGAGAAGTTTGGGGTTATTGTCTCCATTTCAGTTCGAATTTCCAGTTAGGGGATTCAGCAGTTCTGCCTGCAGGAGTGCTGTCTCCCATGAAGTGTGAGGGAGGCATGGCCTGCACCTCCCACAGTGACCACGGGGCGGCGCTGAACTCACCACTCTGACCCACAGCACTTCTGCTTTCCGGTGGATTTGGCTCCCGTTGCAGCTGAGAGGCGAAGGCAATGGCAACCCACTCCAGTGTTCTTGCCGGGAGAATCCCAGGGACGGGGGAGCCTGGTGGGCTGCTGTCTATGGGGTCGCATGGAGTCGGACAAGACTGAAGCGACTTAGCAGCAGCAGCAGCAGCAGCTGCTGAGAGGAGCTGTGTCTTCTGAGACACCGCAGGGCTTCCATCTGGAACTCCCGGGTCAGCTTCTCTGCCGACAGGAGCTCAGTTCCCTTACGCCTCCCTGGGGTTTTGGCCTCAGGGAGGCCAACACGGGGCTGCGTCCACGCTGGGTGCTGGGTCGTTTGTTGACGACCCAGGCAACCCGGGGAGGCAAAGGTGAGGAAAACGGAGAAGTTTGGAGAGACGTCTTTGTGTGAATGACTGCTGTTTTCAGTCAATCTAGAGGGACTTTGTGGAAAGCTGGGTTTTTCGTCAGTTTTGTATGCAGCGCAGATGAGGTCTAAGTTCTTTCTTTGGTATGTGGTGTCCGGTTTTCCCAGCACTGTTTACCCTTCCCCTTGGTGAGTCATTGACCCGTTGTCATAGGTTAACAGAGCCATCGTGTGGGCTGAATTCTGGGCTGTCTGTCCTGTTCCTCTGGGCGGTGTGCCTCTTGCGCTCACAGTTTTGGTGACTGTAGCTTCACCAAATGCAGTGCAAAGTCTGGGAGGGAGATACCTCCTGCCTAGTCTCCTTTCTCAGGGTCCTCTTAGCTCTTTGGGATCCTTTGTGATTCCACTCAAATTTTAGAAGGATTTGCTCTTTTTCTGTGAAAAATTTCATTGGAATTTTAGGAGGGCTTGCCTTCACTGTATACTTTGGGTAGAATGGACATTTTAACAATAATAATTCTTGCATTTCATGAGCAGGGGTATCTTTCCAGTGATTCGTATCTTCTTCAATTTATTCATCATTGTAAAATTTTCAGTATGCAGGTATCTAACATCCTTTGTTAAATTTATTCCTTGGTATTTTGTTCTTTTTGATGCAGTTGTAAATAATTTTGTTTTTTCTCTTTTTGATGGCTCATTATTAGTGTTTAGAAATGCAGTTGATTTGTATATATTGATTTTGCGTCTTTACTGAATTCATTTCTAATTTTTTTGGTGGAATGATGTAGAAAATTGGAATTCCAAAATTCCACTGTTTCTACCACATCCAGGTCATCCACAACACAGAAAACAGTGGCTCCTAATATGATTTTCCCACAGTGCCTGTAAATCTCATGTGGACTTTGGGTGAACTGGATCTGGGTATGTCTTGGCCTCTATCTGGAAGTTTGATGCTTTCTGTTTTTCTGGAATGGTTTTGACATGGTGTTTTGAAAAGTAATTTACATACCAGTAATTTCAAATGTATAGACAACTTTACAAACATAAAAGCAAATTTTGTATTTGATTAAATATATTCCTAAATATATATGTTGACATTATTTAAAGTGGAATTGCTTTCATAAATTCTTTTTCAGATTATTTATTGCTATGTACATGTATAAGATAAATGTTTATAAATTAATATTTTTTCCTGTAACTTTACTGAATTAGTTGACTAGTCAAATAATTTTTTGTTGTTTTAGGAAGTTTTATCTGTAAGATGGTGTGATCTGTATCCTGTTAATTGATATAGTTTTAATTTTTCCATTCACACATGAAAATTTTGTTTCTTTCCTTAAAACTCTAGGTTGAACTTCCAGTACCCTATTGAGTAACAGTGGTGAAGGTCAGCTTCCTGGCCTTGTTCCTGATTTCAGGAGTAAATCTTTCAGTTTTTAACACTGAGCATGAAGTTTGCTTGGAGAAGGCAATGGCAACCCACTCCAGTACTCTTGCCTGGAAAATCCCGTGGATGGAGGAGCCTGGTAGGCTGCAGTCCATGGGGTCGCTAGGAGTCAGACACGACTGAGCGACTTCACTTTCACTTTTCACTTTCATGCATTGGAGAAGGCAATGGCAACCCACTCCAGTATTCTTGCCTGGAGAATCCCAGGGACGGGGGAGCCTAGTGGGCTGCCGTCTGTGGGGTCGCACAGAGTCGGACACGACTGAAGCGACTTAGCAGCAGCAGCATGAAGTTTGCTATAGCTTTGTATATTATTCTTTTTAATATTGCATAAATATTCCTTTATTCCTACTTTCTTGAATGTTTGTATCATGAGATAGCATGAGGGTTTGATTATAGTTTCTTCTGCAGTAATTGATATGATAGTCTGTTTTTACATTGTGCCCTTACATGGTTCACTGTGTTGCTTAGTTTTAATATGTGAAACAACCTGACACTTTTGGTGTCGAGATACTTGCTTATGGCATCATCCATGCAATGTTCTGTTGGTTTCATGCTGCTCTAGTTTTGTGGAGGATTTTTGTGTTCATAAAGTATGCTGGTGTAGTTTTACTTTTCTAATGTATTTGTGTGATTTGATTAGATTTTTCTTGGTGTTGGTTTGGAGGGTTGGCATCAGGGCTGAGAGTGGCATGAGAGCTGGGTTATGGGTTTTGGTTGCTGTTTTGAGTCCCTGCACATAGGGTTCAGGCTGCCCTCCTGTGACATGCCTGTCCTGCCAGCTCTTGCCCCACCCTCTAGAGACTCCTCACTCCCCAGAGGGCAAGGGTGACCACCCCCATTGGCATCCCTCCTGCCTCTGCCTGTCCATCCCTTCTCCCTGAGTCAGGACACCACTTCCTCCACGAGGCTCCTAGATTCCGGCCTTGGAGCATCCCCTCTGCCACATGTCCCCACAAGCTGTGTTGACCCCCAGGATTTGTTGCCTCAAGAGGCCCCAGGATCATGGACTCCCCTGGGCTGAGATGAGGTCACTGACCTGTGTGTGAGGAGGGAGCAGAACTCATGGGGGAGAAGGCAAGATGAGAGCAGGAGATAGAGACAGGCAGGGAGAGACCGGGGCCGACTGACCACAGAGCCTTCAGGAGGAGCCGGTGCCCGACACCCGGACCTCAGGCTCCAGGCCTGAGACAAGCACCCCGTTCCAATGCCCACTCCCCCAGGGTCTGGTATGTGTGATGGGGCTCGAGAAACAGATATCTGGCCTGTGGGGGAGGGACGCTGTGCTTGTTGAAACCCAGGACGGTCACTGGCTACTTCCCTTCTAGACATAATCCCCACTCTTCCTGGGGGGGCGGGGGGTGGGAACCCAGGGTCCAAGAACCTTCTACTCTTCCCTGTTATGGCTACCTCTCCCCCTACCCCCTGCCACCGGGCATCTCAGGCCTCGGAAAGAAGCCACAGTGTTGTGACTATGGCAGCTGGCTGCAGGCCACCCCCATCCCACCTCCTGACCCGAGTGTGGCCATCTGAGTTGCTCCCCCCCAATCCAGGTGCCTTGTTTCACAGGACAGGTCCTTTCCTGGAGGCGGGCATCCAGTGGGCAGTGGTGACTGAGGCCTGTGAATCTGGCCAGAGAGGCCCTCCCCAAGAGCCCAGGAACAGCTGGGCCCGAACAGCTCCATCCCTCCCCTTCCGTACCCCTCGGAGTGAGGATAAGGCCCTAGTGACCCCCAAGAAGAGACATGACACCCAGAGGACTCGACCATCCACAGACCAGGGACTGAGTGTCCACCTCGCTCCCTCAGAGAGAGCGTGAAGGCCCGCGTCCCCATAAACATCCAGCCTCAGGGAACCAGGCAGACAGAAAACCGCCTTGGGTCGGGGTGGGGGTGGGGGTGGGGGTGGGGGGTGGGCTGTGTTCACAGATCCCGCCTTCGGGAAAGGGGGCCGGCCTCAGGGAGGACGCACGCGCTGCCTTGCCGAGCACTCACTGACCGGCCCACTGGCGTCACCCTGCCCCTCTCCCGCTCCCTGTGACCTCACCGCCTCATTCGGAAACCCTCCTCCCTAGGCTCCAAGTGCCCACACTTCCCACCTCAGCCCCATCTCTCTATCTACCCTTTTCCCGCGCCGGGTGAAGAGGAGTGTGAACGCCTCCCGTGTTGTGTTCAGCAGTGTGGACCGGGCTTCCGTTCTCTTCCTGGCTCGCGTCTAGCTGGACTCCCCGTGGTTCCCAGGGGTGCGGGGCTGGGTGCCGCCCAGCAGGAAGCAGCCCTGGCCCCTGTGTCTCCGTCCTCCCGTTGGGCACAGTCTTCCCCTTCCCTCTCTGCCGGGGATTATCCGTCTCCTTGCCGTCAGTCGTCAGTCGAGGGATCAGTTTCTTGCCCACATCCCCTTCAACCCCAGCTCCACACCCCTCGTGCAGAATCAGGGATGACCCAGGACCCTCCCTGGGCTCCCCTTCCTGCCCACCCTTGGTCGTGTCCTCAGTGACCTGTGCTGAAGGGTTCTCTCCAGATGCTCCTAAACGCTTCACCCCAACATCCTCCCGGAAATCGGCCCTGGGTCCTGTAGGGTCGATCCACCCTCACCAGGCTCCGACTGCATGAGGAAGGAAGGCGTCAGGCCCGCTTCATGCACTGCTGTGCCTCCTGCTGTATACGCAGTCATGACCCTGCCCCAGGACATGGGAAAGGCAGCCCTCCCCTATGTGGGGAGATGTGACTGACCACAGGGTGGACGTCAGCTCTTGGCTCGGGTCAAGGGCGGCCTGGTGCTCGCTCGTGGGACCCTTTCCAACCCAGCCTGACCCTGAGCTGGCTTTGTTCCCTTCCTGTTGTCCCTCTGTTGGCCTTGCTCTGTGAGCAGAGCAGGGCAATGTGGTCAGTGGTCACAGGCTGAGGCACACGGACACTGGCTGACCCATGTGCCCCCCTGCTGGCCACACCGATTGGGCGCTGCACCGGGGCCTGTTTGGTGTGGGGTCACCTGCCCGCAGAGAGGCCATGCCTCTGCTCTTGGCTCCAGAGTTCAACTTGAGTCTGACAGGCGTGTCCTTGCTCCAGGCTGCTCTGTGCTGATGGCATGGTGCATGGTGGGGCTTCCTGAGTCTCCCAGGGGGGTTGGAGGCCAAGGTTGGTCATGTTGTGGCACCATGTTGCTGTGACAGACCCCAGTAAATCCTGCACCTCAGTACTCAGGGGATCTTCCTGAGCTGCTGCAGCGGAGGAGGATGGACCCTGCTCCTCACCTCTGTCCTTACTGAGTTCAATCTGTATCCTTCACCATAACTAACCCCAAGTATAACAGCTTTGGGGACTTTTGGGAGCCTCCAAGAAAAGCAGCTGGGAGTGGGTCTCTGGGACCTTGACTCTGCAGTTGGGGTCAGAAGTGGGGGGTCTTGGGCCCCTGGAATCTGAAGAGCCCCTCTACCAGGGGAGGGCCAGGAGACCCCAGGTGGTAGTTAGCTGAGTCCAAGGCCCTCCTGGGTATGAGGCATCCTAGCCCCTTGCATCACCAAGAGGCTGGCTCCCTCCTCCCATCAGCCTGCAGGCCTGGTCCTTGCCTCTGAGAAATTTCCTAGGGTGGGGTCCTGGTGCTGCACGTGCCCCCATGCTGTGGCCTCCTGAGTCTCCAGGGAGGATAAGGAGTGAGAAGGCTTGTCCACAGAAAGGGAGCTTCTGTCAGAACAGAGCCTGGGGCTGCCGCACCCCCACCTCCACCACCCGCCCTGATGCACGGGGCAGGACCATGAGAGTGAGGCTCCTTCCCTTCCCAAGACATGCAGGACACATGGGACACTGTTCATTGGACCTTCATTCAGGGTTAAAACCTCCCATGTAGGCCTGTTGGGTAAAAGACACCATTTAAAGACTATTAATGGGGTGGAGTGGGCTGGGGGGTGAAGCTGGTGTGGGGGAAGTTGGAAAGTCACCTGAGGACATGCTCTCCCTGCAGCGACCCCCAGGTGAGCCCAGGTGGAGGTGAACCCCTCTAGTTAGAGCCCTCACAGGTCAGACATCACATTCTGGGCCCTTGGGGGACAAGTATCTAAGTATCCCCAGTTCTTGTCTACACCTGCTGCAATCAGGGCCGGCTTTGTCTTTGTCTTCTTTTTTATTAATATTTTATTTCCATTTTTGGAGAAGATTTAGTTTCACAAGAAACACTGATTTTTTTTTTTTCCCCACACAAAGTTTTAAAAATAGAGAATCTATTATCTTGGAAGAATAGAAGAAGTCTCTTTGGCAAGCAAGGGGCAATTCAGATTGGAGAAACTAGTGAGGCAAGTTGTATGCAGGAAGTTCCGTTTAATCCAGTTGTAGGAATAAGATGAATGTCTTCTTGTCTAGTTGTGTAAAGCTCCTAATGGGCTGTTTCAGCTCAACACTGGTAACACAACCAAGCCTTTAGGGTCCCATGTGCTGTGGACACAGGGCTGACTCACTCTCCAGGAGGTTGCGTCTGTTCACAGAAGCCACAAGCAGCTCCCAGGTGCCCCAGTCCTGTCGTGACTCTTGAGGGCACAGACCTCTGCTCTCTGTCTGCTTCTGCTCCTGCTGGGCTGACTTCTGCTTGGTCTTTTCCACTCTGCTGACAGGCTCTTTAACTCTGGGTTTTTGTTTATGTGCAGGTGGATCCATGGCTTAGCTTCTGTAGACTTCTTAGCACTGACCTGGAGGACAGAAGAAGGTTGATCTCTGGGCCTGGAGTCTGAGCCCGACACTGCCCTGTTTTCTTCATGGCCAAGTTCTCACCCCTCCCTCTTGGGGGCCGATGGGACGGGGTGTCCACGGCAGGAGCAGGAGTCCATGACTGGACGTGGGTGCCCACACCAGGACTGGTGGGTCTGTCGGGAGCTAGAGGCCCCAGGTCAGGCAGGAGGGCTTCCACCGATCTTGTGGGTCCACACATCCCAGTCGGAGGCCCGCACACGGAGCAGCAGGCTGTCGATGGGACCAGTACAGCCTGTGCAGGTGCCTGACCACCAAGTGGTCAGCACAGAATATGCACGCCCTGGCAAAGCTCCGACACTCCTGGGAGGACACTCAGCATGGTCCCTGGAATCACTGGGAGGTCAGCCTACAGGGTCCCCCACCCAGCCTCACTAAGTTACAGTGAGAAACAAAAGATGCCTCCGTGCAGGAAGACAGAGTGTCAACAGACTGAACACTGTCCTGAGGAAGGCAGGCTGGTGTCTGGGAACTGGGTGCTATAGTGGGGGTGAATGAGGAGGCTCCCAAATGCTATGTCCACGACATGACCCCAGAATCTGTGAATGGAACCTTATTTGGAGGAACCTTATTGTGCAGGTATAATTGATTATGGATCTGGAAATGAGGTCATCCTGGATTGGGTGGCCCTCAATCAAAGAGGGCATAACAGATGGAGACACAGAGGAGACACCAAGGTGAAGATGGAGCCAGAGATGGGAGGAGGGTGGTCACAAGCCTAGGAATGCCTGGAGCCCAAAAAACTGGAAGAGGCGGGAAGGACCCTCCACTGGAGCCTCTGGAGGGGGCACAGCACTGGGATACCCTGACCTCAGACGTCTGGTCTCCAGGACTGAGAGAGGCCAGGCTTCTTTTGTTCTGAGCCTGTGTGTGTGTTCGTTTGTCACAGCTGCCCCAGGAAGCTCATGCAGCTGGTGAGAAGTGCCCTGCCCTGATCTAAAGCCTCCTTCCCATTATGGGCAGCCCCCTGCACCTATGCTGTTTGCACTAAACACTAGGTTCACACTGAGCCTCAGCTCTGCTTCTGGGCACTGGCATTTGGAGGGTGAGGGCAGACACCACCATGTGACCAGCCCCCAGCTAGGTGCCAAGTCTCTAGTGAGCTTCCCTGGGGGACGGGGGTTGGGGGTGACTGTCAGGGTTCTGCCCTTCATCACCGGGGGAAGAGATACCCTAGACACCCTCGAGGGAAGAGGGGCATGAAGGGTCGTGAGTGACTGGCTCAGGGCCCCTCCCACCCATGCATCCCCACTGCACCCTGAGGCCTGTCTCAGCTGTGAGCACACCAGCCTGGAGCCTCCCAGCAAGTCCCTGAGGTGAGGTGGCCCAGCAGACCCACTCCCTTCCTCCATGTCTAGCAGGAGGGACATCCCTTCTCTCTGCCACTCCAGGAGTAGTTCTGGAGCCGATCTGCGAGTGGTTCTGGGGTTTGCAGGCTGAGCCCCTGTTGCTGTGCTCCCCACGTGAGCACAAAGAACAAACTGTCTGCCCTGCTGTCTGAATGCCTTCCTCTCTCCACTCAATATTGTCAGGAATGGATCAGGTGGTTCTGTAGCAGCGTCTGAACCCTCCTATATTAGGGGTGTTCTTGTTCACAACCTGTCTCATTGTAAGTTGATTTTACTATATTATTGATGTAGGAGATAGATGGGCTCCAGATTAGACATTTATAACTGGCCTCCTGTTTGCCTGTCACGGGACACAAAGAAGTGGGCTTCAGGGTGGATACTTAACAACTGTTAGCTTTTCTGAGAGAAGAGAGAGGTGGGCTTCAGTCTAGGTATTTACAGTGAGCCTCCTGGTTGCCCTCCAAAATGGAAGTAACAACAGAGAGTAAATAGCCATTGTCTGTCTCTTGTAAACACCTTATGGTAATAGTCAAGATAAGGACAAAGAGGGGACAAAACCCTGTATGTGTAAAGGATTCAGGGATCTCTGCCCCTCCCTCTTTTGGGACAAGGGAGACTCTACACATGCACAGAAAGGCTTCTTGTGGCTCAAACTCAAGAGATAATGCCAGGCCGTAATGAGTCTTGCTCCTCCCAGAAATCTTCACTTCAAGATCCATCTCGGCTGAGGGGTGAGTGTGCACCCCGGGGTAGGTCCCAGGGTGGGTCAGGTGTGGGAAAAGAAACCAAGTAACTGGCCTGAAGGAAGACAAAGATCCAGAAGAAGTTCCTGCTCACTAGGGGGTTCGCCCATACCCTTTCCCTGCTGTGCTTCTCTCTTAACAAACCATTTCTCTGTGTGCTGTACCACTTGTTTTCCTAAGTCTCTAATAATTTTATACGTGCATTTTCAGTTTCTGCCTCTGTGATAAATATATTTTTCACTGGGGGCAAAGATCCCTTGTTGGTCTGGTGGCTAGGGTTCCTGGTTCTCATCCAGGCTTTCCAGGTTCAATTCCTGGGCAGGGAATTTAAGATCTCACTTCATATCACCACTCGCTGCTAACTCAATCATTATATTAAGTGACACACCTCCTGGTGGCCATGACCCAACATGAAAAAAAGTGAAAGTGAAGTCACGCAGTCACGTCCGACTCTTTGCAACCCCACGGACTGTAGCCTGTACCAGGCTTCTCCGTCCACGGGATTTTCCAGGCAAGAGTACCAGAGTGGGTTGCCATTTCCTTTTCCAGGGGATCTTCCCGAACCAGGGATCCCGCCTTGCAGGCAGACGCTTTACCCTCTGAGCCACCAGGGAAGCTTCATAAGCCAACATGAAGAACCAAAAAAAGGTAAAAAGGTTTTTCCCCACTAACTCGGAAAAACCCTGCCCTTCCCTCAGACGTACCTGCCTCCTCAGCATTAGGCTCACTCCTCCTCTCTCTGCCTTTACTGTTTAAAATCAAACCACTTTCTCCAGGTGGGCAAGAAGTTAAGCAGTGACCTTAGTTCCTGCTTCTCTGTTCTTTGGCCACTGAATAAAGCCTGTGCTGTGTTGGTCTCAGCTTTGGTTTCATAATCACCTACTTGAACCTGAATGGAAAAAGGAAACTCTCTCTATTGAGACAGAGACCCCCTAGCTAGGGTAGGGCCTGAACAGGGTCCATAGGACTTAACTTGGTGACAGCCTGTGAGGGGATGGTGGTACCTGCCTGGGGTGAGTGGAGGGCACCCACAGCTGCAGCACCGGCTCCATTTCCAGTCTGACTTGGTGACACTGGCTGCTGGCGTCGTCAGGAGGGACCCAGAAGCAGCACTTGGAGCCAGATCAGACATGCCTTTTCACAGGCTGTGGACGTACTGGGTTTAAGACTCTGTATCTAAAAAATAAACTGAGCTGCTAGAAGCTGATGTGTGTTCTGGACTTGAAATCCATGTGCAGGGCAAAAGTTCCCACCGGATCTTGACTTGAAAGCTTCTGCACAGGTGATGTCTGCATCAGTGCTTCCTTGCCAAGTCCTCCAGGCCTCCTTGGTGGGCACAGTGAGGCCCACACTCCATGGGATCCCCGACCCAGAGCCTGAGGGCCAGTGCTGGCAGGGCCTGGGGACGAGAGTTGTCACTCCACCAACACTGCTCAATTCCTCCTCCCTGGGGACCCAGGAGAGGCAAGGCCAATGGCACAGGCCAAGCTCGATGCACTTCTCCATGGCGGCCCCCAGGCCCTGCTCTGCTTACTCAGGCCCACTGTCTGCCCCTCCTGGTGCCCAAGTCCCACAGATTCACATTCCTCATGTGGACATCCAAGTATACAGGTTGCCCCATGTCCCCTTCCCACATGGAACAACGCCCCTGCTCCCCCTGGCCCCGCTTCTCCCTAATGACGGCCTTCTCCTCACTTGTTCTGGGTGGGCAAAGGGCCGAGGGGGAGGCTGGTTTGTCCCAACTGCTTCCTGGGAGCCCAGAAACTGGACTTGGGGGAAATGGGGGGGGTGCTGCTGGGCCTTGAGGTCTGGATGCTTCTGGGTGTGAGATGAACCATCACTGCCCCCAGGAGCCTGCTCCCTCTCAGATTCAGGAAACAGGAGGACCCACCAAACTGACCCTATCCCGGGCTCTGCTGCAAGTCTGCTCACATTTGCTCCCCGGATCCTGAAGACAGACCTGTGGGAAATGGCCTATGAGTCCCATACTGATGGTGTTCTGTGGAATTTCCACGAGACCTCTTTCTGGCCTGTTCTGTGCAAATTACTCATCAATCCATGCTACCATCACCTCACAAGCAGACTGGGAGGCTGAGGCTCTGAGAAGCGAAGTAACCCACCCAGGACAGACTGGGGCCACAGAGTGGGGTCTGTACCCATTGCCCACCCAGGTAACTGCCCATTCACAGCACGTTCACATTTCTCACTTCTGGGGACAGCTCACTGAGCCTCCTTTTAGGGAGATTCACTGACCTCCTTTTACCAGGGCTTGTCTCAAAACCTGTCTCTGGGATTATCCACAAGGCTTGTCACTCTGAAGCAGGGTTCGGTCTTGTTGAGTCCTGCCCCAAGGTCACAGGTGGGAGACCTTGCACCAAGGCCACAGAAGAGGAGCCCAGAGCCAAGGTTACCTCTGAAGCTGGCTGAGCCCCTTTGTAACTGTTGCCAAAAGCCCCTGATCATCACTAACAAGCTTTCTGACTCCCAACTAGGCAAAGATGTCCACTCCAGTAAATATCCTATAGTGCCCCAGCCAATCACCTAATGCCAACCTTCCAGCAGGAATTTTCTTTGTCGTGAGGCTATAAAAATTGGATACTAACCCACAAAAATTGTCAGCTTTCCCTGGTCTGTCAGGAGGTCAGCCCACTCTTAGTGGCCACTTTATCTCTGCTCTCTGTTAATAAAAACTCACTCCCTTCTGAAATGCTCTATGTCTGGAAATTCTTTCCCAACTCGCCCTCAGACTGCTTCAACAGTCTCACGTCACCAGGGCCACTTTCCTGGATCACACTCGCCACCTGCTTGTCCACTCCCAGCTCAGGCCAGAAAGGTCCCCTTGGGCCCTGAGCCCCCGGCTCTGCCTGGGTGCCCTCTCCCTCTGGTCTGGCCCTTCCCAATCACGTCCCCTGAAGGGTCACCAGGAGCTCCCACCACCCCTGGGCAGGCTGTCTGCTGTGTCCTGGGGAGGCCTCTGTGGTGTCAGGTGAAAGGAACAAGAGGTACCCATGAGGCCGCCCACACCAGCACAGCAGCCAGCACGCACCTACTGACCTCCTCACTCTGGATGGGCCCAGGTGGAGTTCAGGGCACCCCGGCATGTCCTTGCTCTCATCCCAGTGCTGCCCACTGGGGAGTCGCTAAGTTACTCTGTGCCAGGTGCACAGAGGGGATGCTCATTCACACACTCCTCCCAGGAGCATGGGGTTCTCATGGGCAGACTCCTCCAAGGAAATGGGGCTTACCTGGGCAGGTACCCCCACAGGGCTCAGCACCCAGGAACCATGCACAGAGCCCTCATTGCAGAGCATCCCCAGCCTACCTGTTGGACAGATCTGACCTTGAGCCCCTCAGAGCAGGACCTGAGGTAACAAACAGCAGCTTCTGGACAGGTCTGTGACCCTGGGCTTCACTGTATGCGGCCTCCTTCCAGAGGGTCTTCCAGAGGCTTCCATAGCACCTGGGCACTGGGCCTCTGCCTCCACCCACCACCCCTCCACTCCCTGACCCCTGGGTTCCTCTCATTAGGAGATGGTCTTCTTGAAATTCTCTCCCACTTGTGGGCCAGATAAAATGATCAGAAAACAAGCCAGAGCTGTGGCCCTGTGCCCATCCTGACCCACAGGACCCACACCTGTTCCTGGAAACTTGGCCGGCACACAGACGCCCATTTTCTGAAACCACGAGCCTGGATTGGCAACGATTGGCTTACCTGGCCAGCCCGCCCTTTGCACATGTGCCTGACTTGAGGTTTATATATACCCCCTCGAGGCAGCAAGAGTGCTTGCAGCTGTGCTTGACGCCATCTTCTATGCCCTCAGAAGCTGCGGGGCCGGCCTGGCGAGAGAGAGAGTGAGGGGCCATGACGTTTCGGGGGGTCCGGTCTGTGTAGGGCTCTGCTGGACCTTCCACAGGAGTTGCTAGGCTGCCACTTGCTAAGGAGGAGGATGTGTCGCCTGTACCTGCTGTTGAAAGTCTTCCCAGACAGAGGTGAGGAAGCAAGAAAACAGGAGGGGTAACTCAGGTAGAAAAATGGAAAGCTTCCAGAAGAGCATCCAGGCCAGGACCATCCTGCCTGGCCTGCAGGAGCCAACTCGGCAAGGGTGATGTCACTGGGGCAGCTCCAAGCCCTTTCCTCCAGCCTTTGAGGTCTTTACACATATTCGAGTGTTTTACCTGGGAAGGGTGGAGGAGGTTCAGAAGCAGCTAGCCTGGGGGTCAGCCAGTGTTTACTTAGAGATGCCTTCGTGGGGTCTCCCAGCTTCCCGTTGAGGACATTCCTTGGGAGTGGGGAGGGTGAAGTAGGGGGTGGGGAGGGGCTGGCTGCACATGAGTAAGTCCCCATCCCTGACCATCTTCAAAATTGTTGAAGATGTAGCAAGCATCCTAACTGGGTTTTCACCTGTGTTAACTGGTGGGTTCTTATAGAGCAACGTGAACAGTGACATTAAATGTCCTCAGTCAGGACTGAGATATCACACCACATGCACGGGTGTAAGAACCTGGGGAGGAGTGTGCAGCCAATGTCCCTAGGGACAGCCTCAACATTCTGGTGTCCAGCCACTGCTTTAGGGTTTTGGTGGGAGCCCGGTGCTGACTCCAGGTGTGCTGTATTTGGCCTCCTTCTCCTTTAGTGAGACCCACACTTCTAGGATCCTACAGAGCAGGGTCTGTGTGACTGCTCTGTGGTGTCTCTAACAAATGACCACAGGCTGGGTGATTTAAAGCTGTAGGAGTTCATCCTCCCTGAGTCCTGGACACCAGACATCTGAGATCATGGTGGTGCAGGGTTGAGGTCCCTCCACAGGCTCCAGCATAGAGATCTTTCTGCCTTTTCCAGCTTCTGGGGCTCCAGGGGTCTCTGGGCTTGTGGCCCCCTCCGTCCCATCTCTGCCTCCATCTTCACGAGGCCTCTCCTCTGTGTCCTCTTCTGTTGCTTATAAGGACTCTGTTAATTGGATTAAAGGTTACCCTAACCCTGGATGACCTTAACTTGAGATCTTTAACTACATCTCCAAAGAGCCTTTTCCCAGATAAGGCCCTGTTCACATATTCTGGGGGGGCACACCTTTTGGGGCCACCATTCACCCCATTCTCTGTGTATAAAATAACACTCATTTTAGGAGACCACCACAGTCCCATACAGACTGGCGCAGACAGTTGGGAAGATCCCCTGGAGAAGGGAAGGGCTACCCACTCCAGTATTCTGGCCTGGAGAATTTCACCGACTCTATAGTCCATGGGGTCGCAAAGAGTCAGACATGACTGAGTGACTTTCACTTTCACTGGAGAGAATGAGGACCTTGGAATCACCTGGAACAGATCAAGGCCTCCTTCATCAGGTGAGGGGAATCACAGGGAGGAGAGGGTCATGGTCTTGTTTAGGCTTCAAAAAGACCATGTTGGGGTGGGATGTGAGATGTACCAGGGCAGGGACCTTTTGTCAGGGCCTGATGGAGGGATTAGGCTTGGGCCAGGGCTGTGCGTGTAGAGGGGAATTGGTGTGGAGGTTGGCCATATGCTCTGGAGAAGGAGCTGACAGTCACTGGGGCACAAGGAACTGGGAGCCTGGGAGGCCTCCGTGTTACTGAACCAGACTTGAGTCCACACACCTGAGTGCAGTAAAGCCAGTCTCCTGACACAAGTTGGGGTGAAGGAAAGTGCAGCATTAATTGTAAAGGCACCAATACTTGGAGGACAGGTAGCTTGTGCTCTAAACCCTCAACTCTCCCAAAGGTTTCAGAAAAGCAGCTGTACAGGCCACATGAGGGAGGTGATCACAGAGGATGTGATCCACTGGTGCACAGTTCTCTGGCTGGTCAGGTAACAGGTGGCTAAAGTCACACATTCTCAGGCACTGGAAGCTCTGGGGACTACATGTTCGTGCTCATCAAGTAGTTAACTTCTTCCATTTGGTGGGGGTTTTAGCATCTATAAAAGAACTTGGGGGTGTGCATCAGATACTGTTACCTCTGTGCTTCAGAGAGGAGCTGCAGCAGAGGATACAGGATGGGGTCTGCCCTGGGAAGGCTCCACAGGCTCCTGCTCGGTTATACCAGGTGTCTGGGCTCAGCAGCAGGGGAAGGTGGGGCTGCCTCCTGAGTGTGGGGTGCAGCAGGATCACAGTCCTCTGAGGGGCCTGTTAGCCCCCAGGGTGAGATGGGGAGGCAGTGGATGGACAGGCCCATCTGGCCTGGGGGAAGGATCCAGGCTGGAAATGTCACTGGAATCATCGCAGCGAGGAAGAGGAAAGGCCAGGAGGGGGCAGGTGGGTTATAGCACTGATGTGTAGGTGATGGACAGCCTGTTGTAAGCAACTCAGAGCAAGTAAGAGTGGCAGTCAGGGGCTTAGCTTCATTCCCTTGTGTTTTGCTTATCTGTAACTTCCCAATCCTACAGTGAGGAGCCTGACCCCCACCATCTGCTATTTGTCAGTTCATTTCTCCTCTTCAGATTGCATGTACAGTGGTCTCAGAAATGCTAGCTACCACACTCAGGAAAGAACTCCATAAAATGAAGCCCACTGTTCATGTGCAGGCCATTTTGCTTTTTGTGTATAGATTGCATTCATTTCCAAAGTTAACACATTCTGCCCCATCTCCTACAGTGAGATGTTTTTCTGAGCACTTCTAGTTCAGTTAGGTTCTGTTGTATTGTGTATTCCATCCTGTGACACGCCTACACTCTAAATAACTAAACTTGAATAGATTATGACTTATTCCTTGGGCTATACAAATCGATGAGCATAGACAAATGCATGGTGACAGGTGTCCATCCTAAAGCATCACAGGAAGTACTTCAACCCCGTTCAGCAGATGATCTTATCTATGTAGCTTAGCTTTTCCTAGAATGTCATAAATGGGGTCATACTGTGTGCTGTCTCTTCAGACTGGATTCTTTCACTAAGCAATATGCATGTGAGATTTAACCATGTCTTTCAAGGGTTGGTGATTCATTCCTTTCTACTGCTGAGTAATACTCCACTGCATGTGTATGGGAGGAAAAACAATTTTCATTCTGCTCTTCCATAAGAAAAGGGCTTCCCTGATAGTTCAGTTGGTAAAGAATCTGCCTGCAATGCAGGAGACCCTGTTTGATTCCTGGCTTGAGAAGATCCGTCGGAGAAGGGATAGGCTACCCACTCCAGTATTCTTGGGCTTCCCTTGTGGCTTAGCTGGTAAAGAATCCGCCTGCAATGTGGGAGCCCTGGGTTCAATCCCTGGACTTGGAAGATCCCCTGGAGAAGGGAAAGGTTACTCACTCCAGTATTCTGGCTTGGAGAGTTCAATGGACTGTATATTCCATGGGTCACAAAGAATCGGACACGACTGAGCAACTTTCATTTTCCATAATAAAAGACAAATTACCAGGAGGAAAAACAGAAGCATACCTGCTCTATGCTTCCCTGGTGTCTTCAGTTCAGTTGCTCAGTTGTGTCCGACTCTTTGCAACCCCATGAATTGCAGCACGCCAGGCCTCCCTGTCCACCACCAACTCTCGGAGTTCACTCAAACTCACTTCCATCGAGTCTGTGATGCCATCCAGCCATCTCATCCTCTGTCGTCCCCTTTTCCTCCTGCCCCCAATCCCTCCCAGCATCAGAGTCTTTTCCAATGAGTCAACTCTTCACATGAGGTGGCCAAAGTACTGAGTTCCAGCTTTAGCATCATTCCCTCCAAAGAACACCCAGGACTGATCTCCTTTAGAATGGACTGGTGGGATCTCCTTGCAGTCCAAGGGACTCTCAAGAGTCGTCTCCAACACCACAGTTCAAAAGCATCAATTCTTCGATGCTCAGCTTTCTTTATAGTCCAACTCTCACATCCACACATGACCACTGGAAAAACCATAGCCTTGACTAGACAGACCTTTGTTGGCAAAGTAATGTCTCTGCTTTTGAATATGCTATCTATGTTGGTCATAACTTTCCTTCCAAGGAGAAAGCAACTTTTAATTTCATGGCTGCAATCACCATCTGCAGTGATTTTGGAGCCCAGAAAAGTAAAGTTGGCCACTGTTTCCACTGTTTCCCCATCTATTTCCCATGAAGTGATGGGACCGGATGCCATGATCTTCGTTTTCTGAATGTTGAGCTTTAAGCCAACTTTTCACTCTCCTCTTTCACTTTCATCAAGAGGCTCTTTAGTTCCTCTTCACTTTCTGCCATAAGGGTGGTGTCATCTGCATATCTGAGGTCATTGATATTTCTCCCGGCAATCTTGATTCCAGCTTGTGCTTCATTCAGCCCAGCGTTTCTCATGATGTACTCTGCATATAAGTTAAATAAGCAAGGTGACAATATACAGCCTTGACGCACTCCTTTTCCTATTTGGAACCAGTCTGTTGTTCCATGTCCAGTTCTAACTGTTGCTTCCTGACCTGCATACAGGTTTCTCAAGAGGCAGGTCAGGGGGTCTGGTATTCCCATTTCTCTCAGAATTTTCCACAGTTTATTGTGATCCACACAGTCAAAGGCTTTGGCATAGTCAATAAAGCAGAAATAGATGTTTTTCTGGAACTCTCTTGCTTTTTCGATGATCCAACAGATGTTGGCAATTTGATCTCTGGTTCCTCTGCCTTTTCTAAAACCAGCTTGAACATCTGGAAGTTCACAGTTCACGTATTGCTGAAGCCTGGCTTGGAGAATTTTGAGCATTACTTTACTAGTGTGTGAGATGAGTGCAATTGTGTGGTAGTTTGAGCATTCTTTGGCATTGCCTTTCTTTGGGATTGGAATGAAAACTGACCTTTTCCAGTCCTGTGGCCACTGCTGTTTTCCAAATTTGTTGGCATACTGAGTGCAACACTTTCATAGCATCATCTTTCAGGATTTGAAATAGCTCAACTGGAATTCCATCACCTCCACTAGCTTTGTTCGTAGTGATGCTTTCTAAGGCCCACTTAACTTCACATTCCAGGATGATCTGGCTCTAGGTGAGTGATCACACCATAGTGATTATCTTGGTCATGAAGATCTTTTTTGTACAGTTCTTCTGTATATTCTTGCCACCTCTTCTTAATATCTTTTGTTTCTGTTAGGTCCAGACCATTTCTGTCCTTTATTGAGCCCATCTTTGCATGAAATGTTCCCTTGGTATCTCTAATTTTCTTGAAGAGATCTCTAGTCTTTCCCATTCTGGTGTTTTCCTCTATTTCTTTGCATTGATCGCTGAAGAAGGCTTTCTTATCTCTTCTTGCTATTCCCTGGAACTCTGCATTCAGATGCTTATATCTTTCCTTTTCTCCTTTGCTTTTCACTTCTTTTATTTTCACAGCTATTTGTAAGGCCTCCTCAGACAGCTATTTTGCTTTTTTTGCATTTCATTTCCATGGAGATGGCCTTGATTCCTGTCTCCTGTACAATGTCACAAACCTCCGTCCATAGTTCATGAGGGACTCTGTCTATCAGATCTAGTCCCTTAAATCTATTTCTCACTTCCACTGTATAATCATAAGGGATTTGATTTAGGTCATACCTGAATGGTTAGTGGTTTTCTCCACTTTATTCAATTTAACTCTGAATTTGGCAATAAGAAGTTCATGATCTGAGCCACAGTATACTCCCGGTCTTGTTTTTGCTGACTGTATAGAGCTTCTCCATCTTTGGCTGCAAAGAATATAATCAATCTGATTTTGGTGTTGACCATCTGGTGATGTCCATGTGTAGAGTCTTCTCTTGTGTTGTTGGAAGAGAGTGTTTGTTATGACCAATGCGTTCTCTTGGCAGAACTCTATTAGCCCTTGCCCTGCTTCATTCTGTGCTCCAAGGCTAAATTTGCCTGTTACTCCAGGTGTTTCTTGACTTCCTACTTTTGCATTCCAGTCCCCTATAATGAAAAGGGATTTGATTTAATGAAAAAGGACATCTTTTTTGGGTACCCTCCAGCAATTGGTATTGTCATATATTTAGAGTTTAGTCCTAATTTGTGTGGTGTGATGTCTCACGATTTTAATTTGTAATTCCTAATGGTGTATGATGTTGAGCACTTTTTTTTTTTTTTTACTGTCTGTATATCTTTTTCTTTTTTGGCTGGGTGTCCAGATCTTTACTCATTTTCTATGGGATTTTTCAAGAGGTCTTTGTCTATTTTGAGTCCAAGTCCTTTATCGGATATAAATTTTGCAAATACTTCTCTCCCAGTTTGTGGCTTGTCTTTTAATTTTCTGAATAAGGTCTTTTAGAATTGATATCTTTAATTTTATAAAGTCTACAATATTTTTCTTCTGTGGACCAAAGCTTGTGTGTTAAAACTCAAAGCTTATGATGTACAGGTCAAACCCATGGTCATGTAGATTTTCTGTTTATGTCTACAATTCTGATAGTTTTGAATTTTAAATGTCTATTAATAAATATGAGTGAATTTGGTGTCTCATTTCATTCTCTGTTTCAAGTTAGTTGTTCCTTATCATTAATTCTCTATTGTTTCAAGTTAATCGTCTCCACTAAGCTGTGCATGCCTGAGTGAGGGAGCTTGATCTCCAGTTCTCATTGGCTGGCAGGGAACAAGGAGCCTGCCTCCCTGACCCTCCCCAACTCCAATGGGAATTCCCTCTCTGACAGAGCACCTGGCTGGGTGTGGCCACTGACAGGACTCTGGTCTCCTCAGGACCCACTGAGGTTTCATCTTTGGGACATTGTGGGGTTCTGTTCAGGCTGACAGGAGTCTGGTCTCCTCAGGACCTGCTGGCGTTTCTGTTTTGGGACATTGTTGGGTTCAGTTCAGGCTGACCGGAGCCTAGTTTCCTCAAGACCTGCTGGGGATTCAGCTTTGGGTTATTGTGAGGTTCAGTTCAGGCTGATGGAAGTCTGGTCTCCTCAGGACCCACTGGGGCTTCAGCATTGGGACATTGTGGGGTTCAGTTGAGGTTGACATGAGTCTGGTCTCCTCAGAACCCACTGGGATTTCACCTTGGGACATTGTAGGACTCAGTTCAGATTGATGGGAGTCTGATCTCCTCAGGACCCTTTGGGGCTTTGGCTTTGGGACATTGTGGGGTTCAGTTCAGGCTGACAGGAGCCTGGTTTCCTCAGGACCTGCTGGGGATTCAGCTTTGGGATATTGTGGGGTTCATTTCAGGCTGATGGGAGTCTGTTCTCCTCAGGACCTGCAGGGAGATGGTGCCCTTGAAGGAAAAGGTGAGTAAAATTGGGGAGGAGGTTTCTGTGTGTGGCTGTTGTGAAGTGTGTCTGTCTTCAGAGGACCCAGGACTGTCAGGGCTTGATGTGGAAAGTCATGGGCTTAGTCAGTTTTTGCGATATAGGACAGTGTCCAGTGTTGTTCTTTGATGTGTGGTGTCCATTTTTCCCAGCATGGCTTATTGAGGGGACTGTCCTTTTCCTTCAATAAAAGGGGGTGTATGTTCTCGGCTCCTTTCTTGTGAATTAACTGACCTTATGCCTGTAGGTTTATTTCTGGGTTCTCTTATCTCTGTGCCTATTTCGGTGGCAATTCTACACATCTTGTGGTGCCTTTAAGTGCGTAATGTAGATTGAAGTCAAGGAGGGAGATGACACCAGCCTGTTCTCCTTTCTCAGGGTCTCTCTGGCTCTTCTGGGTCCTCTGGGGCTCCACACAGATGTTAAGATTGTTTCTGTTTCTGTGAAAATTGTCATTGAAATGTTGGTAGTGATTGAATGAATGTGTGCTTTGGTTAGAATGGATATTTTTATGGCATTTTCACCTACAAGCATGGGATATCTTTTTGTGTCTGTTCAGTTTAATTCATAAATGTCTTGTAGTTTTTAGCTTCAGGTCTTTCAACTCCTTGGTTTAATTCTAGTTTTGCGGGGAGATGTAGTTGTAAGTGGGATTATTTTCTTGATTTTTCTGACTAAGATCTTTCAGAATAGATGTCTTTACTTTTATAAAGTCCACAATATTTTTCTCTTGTGGACTGACGGCTTGTGTGTTACAACTCAAAATTCATGATATACAGACGAAACCCAAGGTCATGTAGATTCTCCGTGTTTATGTCTACAATTTGACAGTTTTGAATTTTAAATGTTTGTTAATAAATCTGAGTGATTTTGGTGTCTACGTTTCATTCCCTAATGTTTCAAGTTGATTGTTAAGTATTTTGGAGAAGTTTTCAATACTTGGCTCTATTTCAGTTTGAGTTTCCATAGTTTAATGGAGCTAGCAGAACTGCCCTCAGGGGCGGGGTCTCCACTAGGCTGGGAGGGAGACTTGCTCTCCATGTTCTCATTGGCTGGCAGAATAAGAGGAGCCCGCCTCCCTGACCCTACCCTGACCCGCAGGGAAAGTTCCCGCTCTGACTAAGCTCCTGGCTCTGGGTGGCTGCTGTCAGGAGTCTGGTCTCTTCAGGACCCATTAGGGCATCAGCTTTGGGACATTGTGGGGTTCATGCTAATGAGAGTCTGGTCTCCTCAGGACTTGCAGGGAAGTGATGCAGCTGAAGGTAAAGGTGAGTAAAAATTGGAAAAGATTCCTGTGGGTGGCTGATGATGAGGGTGTCTGTCTTCAGAGGACCCAGGACTGTTAGGGCTTGATGTTGAAACTTGTGGCTTTTAGTCAGTTTTAATCTGTGGTATAGCATGGTGTCCAAGTTGTTCCTTGGTGTGTGGTGTCCATTTTCCCTAGCACGGTTTATTGAGGGGATGTCCTTTCCCGGGTGTATGTTCTTGGCTCCTTTCTTATGAATTAACTGACCATGCTCCTATAGGTTTACTTCTGGTCTCTCTGTCTCTACGCCTGTTTCTGGGCCATTTCCACACTTTGTGGTGCTTTTAGCTGTGTCATGTAGATTGAAGTTAGGGAGGAAGATGTGTCCAGGCTTTCTCCTTTCTTTTGGTCACTTGTGGCTCCACACAGATGTTGATTATTTTTGTTTCTGTGAAAAATGTCATTGAAACGTTGGTAGTGATTGCATGAATGTGTCTGTTGTTTTGGGTGGAATGGACATTTTAGTGGTATTTTCACCCATGAGCATAGGATATCTTTTTGTGTCTGTTCACTTTAATTGATGAGTGTCTTGCAGTTTTTAGCTTGCAGGGCTTTCAAGTCCTGGGTTAAATTCCTTGTTTTGCAGGTGATGCAATTGTAAGTGGGATTATTTTCTCAATTTCTCTTTCTGATAGTTCATTATTAATGTAGAGGATCACAAATGATCTTGCAATTTTACTGATTTTTTTTTTTTTTTTTTTTTTTTTGGCCATGTGACTTGGCTGTGGGATCTTGGTGCCCTGACCAAGGATCATACCCATAACCCCTGCAGTGGAAATGCAGAGTCTTAACCATTGGACTTCCAGGGACTCCCTGAATTCATGTTTTAGTCCTGACAGTTGTTTTGGTAGTTTTATGTGGAAAACTAGAATTCAGAAATCTCATGATTTCAGCTCTATCAGGGTCACCCATAGCACCCAAGACTTGGTGGCTACTAATATACCCTTCCTATGGTGACTTATAATACCATGTGGACTCCTACAAGGCAATTAGCATCACCACTTCAGTTGAATTTGGTCTGGTTAAGTCTTGGCCTCTAGTGCGATGTTTGATGTCATCTCTGATTTTCTGACATGTGACTTACATGGTTTATTGAAAGGTAATGTACTTTCTAGCAAATTTCAAATGTTTCAGCTTTAAATAGCAGTACACATTTTCTGCACTCACACTAAAACTGCAGTGTTTTACCCAAAACAGGGTCACTTTCCCAGGTAACCAACATGTAACCCCCAAATGGGGGATAATTATGGTTTCCACATTACAATCCTAACCACAGGACCATTTCAACTTTCACCAGCTGCCTAAGCTTTGTGCAAATATCTTTCTCTCTTCTAATGCAGTTTTCTTTTTCTGGAACCATCACTGGGGCTTTCCCACATGTTAAAAACCTTCATGGATTTAAAGTGTACAAGAGGAGTGTGATCTAGGTGGCTTTTTCTGTATGGTTTCTTTCACTGAGGATGTTTTCAGTGCTTTTCCTTGCTGTAACATGTATCATTATTTTTTGTTGTGATTAAAAACATAGACCATTTATCATTTGAATCATTTTAAGTATGCACCTCTATAGCATTAACTGCTTTCACATTGTTGTAAAAATGTCCTCACCATTCATCTCCAGAATCTTTTCATTTTCCCCAAGTGACTCTGTAACCATTAAACACTAACTAATAACACAATGGGTATTATGCTAGCTAAGGTGAAATGTGGGTTGAGGATTATCAGGGTTGCCATAATAAATAAGGATAGTTTTCCTTCTAAGCATAATAGGGATGATATTAAATGGAATTGGTATATTAGTAATCCTAATACCTTTATTAGGATTGTAAATGCTGTAAATGCTATGATAATATTTATATAGACTAAAGACACTTGGTCATTATGAATTTAATCATATTGTAATGAGTCAAAATCATTTTGTTTTAAACTAAATATCATTCAGTTCATTCTAACTCTTTTTGGGTTCATTCATAGGCTAGGCTTACTGCTAACAATAGAATTAGGAAGAGGGCTATGATAAGTATGGTGTTTATATTATTTGTGATGCCCAAGGAAGAGGTAATATAAGCGCAATTTCTAGATCGAAGAGGAGGAATGTGATGGCTAGGAAACTTTTATGGAGAAGGGAAGATGGACTGATCCTATGGGGTCAAATCCACATTCATAGCAGCTTGCTTTTTCTGAGTAAACAGTTGGAGTCAAAATGCAATAATAACAATTAATGCAGCTATAGTTAGGTATGTCAATAGTGTTAATATTAGATTAATTATTTTGTTGCTGGTTGTACCAAAACTAACTGACTGGAAGTCAAAGATATTGTTTAATACTAAAAGAATATGAGCCTCAGCAACAGATAGATACATAAAGGAATCATCATACCATGTTTATGAAATAACAGTATCAGCAGCTTCAAAGTCAAAATGGTTGGATGTAAAGTGAAATTTTAATTGACATGAGCAAACGACAAAGGTTGATCTAGTAAGTACATGTAATCTATGAAATCATGTGGCTATGAAGAAAGTTGGGCCATATACTCCATCTGAAATGGTAAATGATGTTTTGTAGTACTCTGAGGCTTGCAGAGTGTGAGATAAATGTCAGGGTGATTGTGATAAAAAAAAAAAGCTTGAAGTATATGCTTTTCATTTCCTTCTGTGAGGCTGTCATGGACTCAGATGATTGATACCCCAGAGGCTAATAGTACAGAGGTATTCAAAAGTGGGACTTCTAAGAGATTGAGAGGGCAAATTCCTGTAGGTGGTCAACACCTGCCTAGTTCAGGTGTTGAAGTGAGGCTTGAGTGATAAAAAGCCCAAAAGAAGCCTGTAAAAATTCGACTTCTGAAATAATGAAAAGAACTATTCCATATCAAAGTCCTTTTTGAATAATTGGTATGTGATGACCTTGAAAAGTACTTTCTTAAATGATATCATCATCATTAATATATTGTAAGAATATTAGTTAATAGGTCAAGTAGGAGTAATGTTGTTGCGTTAAAATGAAATCCTATTAGGCCAGATGTTGTTAGAAGGGCTGAGAAGGCCTTGTAAGTGGTTAAGGGCTAGGGTTTACTATATGATAGGCATAGGTTTGGTGGATCATGATGTGTTGGCAAGTAAATAAAGGCTTACTAACAGCATAAATACATAGGCTTGAATTATAGCAACAGCAAATTCAAGAATGGTGAATAAAGCAAGGATAATAAATGAAATGAGAGTGGTGCTGATGTTTATTAGTGTCAGAGTAGCTCCTCCAATTAGGTGAATTAGCAAGTGTCTTGGTCTAATGTTGGCTGTTAGTTAAACAGCTAAGGCTACTTGTTGGATAGATAGGCTAATTGTTTTGATACTAACTAGGCAATGGCAACCCACTCCAGTACACTCTTACCTGGAAAATCCCATGGACGGTGGAGCCTGGTAGGCTGCAGTGCATGGGGTCGCTAAGAGTTTGGCAACTTCACTTTCACTTTTCACTTTCATGCATTGGAGAAGGAAATGGCAACCCACTCCAGTATTCTTGCCTGGAGAATCCCAGGGACGAGGGAGCCTAGTGGGCTGCTGTCTATGGGGTCGCACAGAGTCGGACACAACAGAAGCGACCTAGTAGCAGCAGCAGTATAGGGATTAAGGAGATTGGAGTCCCTTGAGGTAAAAAGTGGGCTAATGATGCTTTAGTTTTATTGCAAAAGCTCATGACTGCAGTTCCTGTTCATATGCTTAGATTTATTGATAATTGTGTAGTTGGTGTAAATGAGCGTGGTAACAATCCTAGTAAATTTATTGACCCAGTAAATGATACTAATATTAGTGCTCAAGTTTGTCTTTTATGATTATGAATGTTTATTATTTGCTTTGATGTAAGTTGGACTAACCATTGTTGAAAAGATATCAGACGATTATTAATTTGTTGGTTATGTTTGGAAAACATGCTCAGGAATATAAGGATTAGGATGACAATAGGGAGTCCTATAATTGTTGGGGTAATAAAAGAGGCAAATAAATTTTCATTCATTTTACTTCTCAAGGGGTGTTTGTTTTTGTGTTTTTGTAGATGTAACTTCTGGGTTTGAGTAATTGCATTTTGAAAATTTTAATTGAAGTATAATAAATAGGATGAAGAACATTGATAAAATAGTAATAAATCATGTTGATGTATCTAACTATGGCATGCCATTAAGGGGACTATTATTTCCCAATCTCCAACCTAAAAGGTTAGTGCTAGCTTAGTTTCTTAATGAATCTATAGTATTGATGCAGATCATTTTCCAAAGTGTTTCAGCAGTACCAATTCGAGGAAAATTGGTATAAAACTATGATTTGATCCACAATTTTCTGAACATTGTCCATAGTACAGGCCTGATCGAGTTAAGAGTTGCTTGATTTAGATGCCCTGGGATTGCATCTGTTTTTAGTCCTAGAGAAGGCACATCTCATGAGTGTAGCACATCTTCTGAGAAAATTAACATTTGGATAGCTATCTCTTTAGATAAAATGACTACTTTTGATAGTTGCAATTCTCCTGGCTTTAACTCTGATATTGAAATTATATTGGAGTCGAAATTCAAGTCTTCATAATCTGTATATGTGCAGCTTCAGTATCATTGGTGACCTATAGTTTTTACTGTAAGGGATGGATTGTTAATTTTGTCTATTACATATAAAATTTGTAAGGATGGTAGGGCAATTAAGATTAAGATAATAGCTTGTAAGATTGTTCAGATAGTATCTACTTCTTGTATGTCTATTGTGCTAGTGTGTGTGAATTTTGTTGTCAGCAAAAGTGAGATAATATAAAGTACTAATGAACTGGTTAAAAAACAATTACTAATATGTTTTCATGAAAGTGTAACAATTCTTCTGTGGTGGCTGGTGTTGCATCAGTTCAGTTCGGTTCAGTCGCTTAGTCGTGTCCGACTCTTTGCGACCCATGAATCACAGCACGCCAGGCCTCCCTGTCCATCACCAACTCCCAGAGTTCACTCAGATTCATGTCCATCGAGTCCGTGATGCCATCCAGCCATCTCATCCTCTGTCATCCCCTTCTCCTCCTGACCCCAATCCCTCTCAGCATCAGAGTCTTTTCCAATGAGTCAACTCTTTGCATGAGGTGGCCAAAGTACTGGAGTTTCAGCTTTAGCATCATTTGCTCCAAAGAAATCCCAGGGTTGATCTCCTTCAGAATGGACTGGTTGGATCTCCTTGCAGTCCAAGGGACTCTCAAGAGTCTTCTCCAACACCACAGTTCAAAAGCATCAATTCTTCGGCGTTCAGCCTTCTTCACAGTCCAACTCTCACATCCATACAGGACTACTGGAAAAACCATAGCCTTGACTAGACAGACCTTAGTCTCCAAAGTAATGTCTCTGCTTTTGAATATGCTATCTATGTTGGTCATAACTTTTCTTCCAAGGAGTAAGCGTCTTTTAATTTCATGGCTGCAATCACCATCTGCAGTGATTTTGGAGCCCCCAAAAATAAAGTCTGACACTGTTTCCACTGTTTCCCCATCTATTTCCCATGAAGTGATGGGACCGGATGCCATGATCTTCGTTTTCTGAATGTTGAGCTTTAGGCTAACTTTTTCACTCCCCTCTTTTACTTTCATCAAGAGGCTCTTTAGTTCCTCTTCACTTTCTGCCATAAGGGTGGTGTCATCTGCATATTTGAGGTTATTGATATTTCTCCCAGCAATCTTGATTCCAGCTTGTGTTTCTTCCAGTCCAGCGTTTCTCATGATGTACTCTGCATATAAATTAAATAAGCAGGGTGACAATATACAGCCTTGACGCACTCCTTTTCCTATTTGGAACCAGTCTGTTGTTCCATGTCCAGTTCTAACTGTTGCTTCCTGACCTGCATACAGATTTCTCAAGAGGCAGGTCAGGTGGTCTGATATTCCCATTTCTCTCAGAATTTTCCACAGTTTCTTGTGATCCACACAGTCAAAGGCTTTGGCATAGTCAATAAAGCAGAAATAGATGTTTTTCTGGAACCCTCTTGCTTTTTCGATGATCCAGTGGATGTTGGCAATTTGATCTCTGGTTCCTCTGCCTTTTCTAAAACCAGCTTGAACATCAGGAAGTTCACGGTTCACGTATTGCTGAAGTCTAGCTTGGAGAATTTTGAGCATTACTTCACTAGCGTGTGAGATGAGTGCAATTGTGTGGTAGTTTGAGCATTCCTTGGCACTGCCTTTCTTTGGGATTGGAATGAAAACTGACCTTTTCCAGTCCTGTGGCCACTGCTGAGTTTTCCAAATTTGTTGGCATATTGAGTGCAGCACTTTTACAACATCATCTTTCAGGATTTGAAATAGCTCAACTGGAATTCCATCACCTCCACTAGCTTTGTTCGTAGTGATGCTTTCTAAGGCCCACTTGACTTCACATTCCAAGATGTCTGGTTCTAGATGAGTGATCACACCATCGTGATTATCCGAGTTGTGAAGATCCTTTTCGTACAGTTCTTCTGTGTATTCTTGCCACCTCTTCTTAATATCTTCTGCCTCTGTTAGGTCCATACCATTTCTGTCCTTTATCAAACCCATCTTTGCATGAAATATTCCCTTGGTATCTCTAATTTTCTTGAAGAGATCTCTAGTCTTTCGCATTCTGTTGTTTTCCTCTATTTCTTTGCATTGATCACTGAAGAAGGCTTTCTTATCTCTTCTTGCTATTCTTTGGAACTCTGCATTCAGATGGTTTTATCTTTCCTTTTCTCTTTGGCTTTTCACCTCTCTTCTTTTCACAGCTATTTGTAAGGCTTCCCCAGACAGCCATTTTGCTTTTTTGCATTTCTTTTCCATGGGGATGGTCTTGATTCCTGTCTCCTGTATAATGTCATGAACCTCCATCCATAGTTCATCAGGCACTCTATCTATCAGATTTAGGCCCTTAAATCTATTTCTCACTTCCACTGTATAATCATAAGGGATTTGATTTAGGTCATACCTGAATGGTCTAGCGGTTTTCCCTGCTTTCTTCAATTTAAGTCTGAATTACATCCTTTATAAAAATTAACTTAAAATGCACCTGGGCCTAAATGTAAAATACAAAGTCAGAACACTCTTAGAAGTTAACATAGGAAAAAATCTAGAGGACCTGGGGTTTGGCAATGACTCTTTAGGAAGAGCACCAAAAGCACAATCCAAAAAATATATACTATATAGGTTGAGCTTCATTAAAATTAAAACACTTTGTTCTGTAGAAGACACTTTTGAGAGATGAGATGACGAGTCACAGACTGGGAGAAAGTATTTGCAAAAGACACATCTGACAAGAACTATGTCCTAAATATCTTTGCCAGTTTGCTGTTGTCAGTATTCTAGAGTTTGACTTTCTAATACGTGTGGCGTGGTATCTCATTATGTAAATTTACACATTTCTGATGATATATAACTTTGAGTTTCCTTTCATATGCATCTTTTTCATCTGTATGTAGCCTTTGGTGAGGTGTTTCTTCAGATCTTTTGTCCATTCTAAAAAACAACTAGGTTGTTTCATTATTTTGGGGATCTAAGAGTTCTTAGTTTTTAGAATGGGCAAAAAATCTGAAGAAACACCTCACCAAAGGCTACATACAGATGAAAAAGATGCATATGAAAGGAAACTCAAAGTTATATATCATCCGAAATGTGTAAATTTACATAATGAGTAACCACGCCACACGTATTAGAAAGTCAAACTCTAGAATACTGACAACAGCAAACTGGCAAAGATGTGGAGCAACAGGAACTCTCACTTTTTGCTGTCCTATTTTTCCTTAGAGCAAGAAACATGCTTCTCTTTCTTTCATCTTATTGTGAAGAAGGCTGCCGTCTATAGGGTCGCACAGAGTCGGACACGACTGAAGCGGCTTGGTAGTAGTAGTAGTAGTCCCTGATGGCTCAGATGGTAAGGAATCTGCCTACAATGCAGGAGACCCAGGCTTGATCCGTGGGTAGAGAAGATCCCCTGGGGATGGGAATGGCTACCCACTCTAGTATTCTTGCCTGGAGAATTCCATGGACAGGTTCGCACATACTTGAACCCCATGGTTGTTTGACTATTTAAGTGACTAACGTTTTCACACTAAAATATAGTAAAGTGCTTAAACAAAAGAACTTGGGGGCCAAATTACATAGATTTGAACGCCAACTTGAGCACTCCTAAACTGCATTATGTTTGGCCAGTCTTTTAACTTTTCTCTCCTGTGTCCTCATCTGTCAGATGGGGATAATAAAATCTAAAGCAGAAAGTTGTTGAGAAGAGTAAGAGTTATAATAAATACCTTAGCTTTATTGTATCCCTTGCAGCTGGCCAGTGTTACCCTCCTCAGGAAGACTTAGAAAGTAATTTTTCTTTCTTGGAAAAGGAAAGGTCTTGTCTTCTGATAAAAAAAAGATTATACACATGTGATAAGAAGCATTTGTAGGGTAAAGTGTTGTGTTGTAGCCTTGAAATCATATTAGAGTGAAGAATTTTGCTATCTTCTTTTCTAACTCTGAAATTTTGTTCTCTCCTGAAGATTTGAAAACATTAAAGTCCTCATAATCTAGCGCGTTCTTCCCAACCCCAAAATTGTTCAAATTTTTTCTTAATGATCTGCTTTTGCAGAGAAAAAATCACATGTTTAGATGTCATCGAGTGGATAGATATGGTTGTTCTCAGTCATGACTGATAGAAGTAAGAAAGTAGTGGATGATGAAAGGAAATTTTGAAATCATAAACAAATGGAGGCATTTTATAAAAAACCATGTACTTCCTGTTTTCAAACTCCAGGACAGTAATTTAGGTCTCAGGTGGTTGTGGGCAGATGTGATAAGGAGAAATATGATCCTAGAGATAAAACTTAGCAGAAAGGATCAGGACAAGGAATGAGGAGGCTCAGACACCAGTGTAGCTTATGCTTTGCATTAATCAAGTGGTCTCAAGCAACTCATGTCAATTCTCTGAATCAGAGATACATTAAGGCTGGATTTCTGGGAGGGTTAAATCATAATGTAATGCACATAGACATGACTTGAAAACTGTACAGAAAAAATTTAAGGCAATATTATTTTTTCTTTAAGAACCTATTTCTTCCTATCTAAAAAATGGGCAGAAGTAATTTTTTTAAATCAGAATATGCCTTCTCTGTGTGATAATAAACTACTACTACTACTATTATAACAGTTATGATTCTTGTTCTCTAACTTTCAGATTCCTTTTCTATATGTTCACTCATTCTGCACATGTCGTACATGCTTTCTGGCCCCATAGCCATCACACATATAGCAGGAATTTAGTTATCTGGCTTCCCTGGTGCCTCAGAGGTGAAGGCATCTGCCTGCAATGCAGGAGACCTGGGTTCGATCCCTGGGTTGGGAAGATCCCCTGGAGAAGGAAATGGCAACCTACTCCAGTATTCTTGCCTGGGAAATCCCATGGATGGAGGAGCCTGGTGGGCTACAGTCCATGGGGTTGCAAAGAGTCGGACACGACTGAGCGACTTCAATTAGTTATATCATCTAATTATGTTTATAACATCTTCAAAGGGGAGATTTACATAGAACCACTAGCTTTTAATCTACTCCAACCTTTTTGCATCATTACCCTCTTTGGTATTCCCCTAGTCTCAGTCTTAAGCTTCCCTTGTGGCTCAGCTGGTAAAAAATTTGCTTGCAATATGGAAGACCTGGGTTCGATCCCTGGGTTGGGAAGATACCCTGGAGAAGGGAAAGGCTACCCACTCCAGTATTCTTGCCTGGAGAATTCCAAGGACAGAGGAGCCTGGCGGGCTATAGTCCCTGGGGTCGCAAAGAGTCGGACACAACTGAGCGACTAACACAAACAGTCTCAGTCTGCTGCCTGGAGACTACGTGGAGACGTCTAACCACTGATATTGACTATCAAAAAAATATTTGTGTAGCTGGATTGGTTGCTAACTCTGGATGCTTCTAATGTTCTAATATTCTGGGTGCCAGAATTGTGTCAGGCCTGAAAAGTCGCACCAGAAGAAGCCTGCTCCCCCAATCCTGTGCAAGATTTCTTCGCTTAAGTCCCAAAACAGCTCTTCTTCTGCCTGAATCTCACAGATTGTATCTTGACCAGATCCCACTATCCTTCTCTCCACTGTCTCTTCATGGAAAACAAAGCTTAAAAATCTGATAGAGAATAGACATTTTATTTCCTCTTAGTTTTGCTTTTTCTTTACCCTTCTACTATACTCTGCCAGTTTTTTAAACATAACATACCCCATGCATATTAAGGGAAACAAATACTTGAGAACAGAACTGCTTTGGGAGAAAAGTATATTGTTACACTAATAGTAGAAAAGCCCCAAATATTTTGTTATAAACATGTATATCATAGATACAAATATACATATACAATTATACTCAAGAAAGGTGATTTAATTATTTTTTTCTTTAACTGGTGTAATCTCCCTCACAAGCCCCTTCCTTCAATCCTCACTCCACTTAACCAGTCATCAGGAAAGCTTGAATTTGTTCATTAATGATATTCAAATTATCCCTGAATTAAATGGTTTATTTGTTAAAATATTCAATGAATTCAAAATTCCTTTCTTTCTCATAGCTTACTTATTGTTTAATATTTTCCTTTTTGTTTGATCAGTGTTCAACCTTTTGGATTCTTCTGCTTTCTCTATTTTTCAAGATGGCAACTGGATATATGAGAAAGTCAGGCACCATTTTTTCCTGCTGTGGGCAAGATGAAACCACAGGTCTGGGTGTTTCCTGAAACATTTATGATATTTGTGTTGCACCTGGTCTAGTCCTGTTCCTATGGAGATGACAGGGTACAATTAATTGATTTGGTCTTTAGAGATGTAATACTTGGTTCAGCAAACACAACCATTCAATGGTAATCACTTATCAATTTATTTGTTAAGGATGTTTTCTCTGAATATAGAATTCTGATTGACAGGTTTTGGCATTTAAAGTTATCTCAGATATCATTTCATTGTCTTTTCATTGTCTTTCATTCATTTATTTTATTCTTCCTTTTTTCTCTCCTTTCTTTTCTTTCCTCTCCTTCTCTTTCTTTCTGCCTACACCACCTTGCCCAAGATATCTTTATACTTTTATAAAGATCCCCATGCTGCTGCTGCTGCTAAGTCACTTCAGTTGTGTCCAACTCTGTACGACCCCATGACGGCAGCCCACCAGGCTCCCTCATCCCTGGGATTCTCCAGGCAAGAACACTGGAGTGGGTTGCCATTTCCTTCTCCAGTGCATGAAAGTGAAAAGTAAAAGTGAAGTTGCTCAGTCATGTCTAACTCCTAGCAACACCATGGACTGCAGCCTACCAGGCTCCTCCATCCGTGGGATTTTCCAGGCAAGAGTACTGGAGTGGGGTGCCATTGCCTTCTCTGAAAGATTCCCATATTATCTTTAAAATGCAAAGTCAGGACTGGGAAGTACATTTGGAAAAAAAAAAAAAACAGAAGAAAAATTGAAAAGATCAATTTTTCACTGGAGAAAATAGTTCAAATGGTAATAGTTGGTTTGGCATAGGTAGTGAGAGTAAACTTGAGGTGGCATTTTCATTTTGCATGATTCCATTAGAGTTTATGAATTCCAATTCAACCTTAGCTCCAAAATGTGAACTCATTTGCCTCCAATAGACTTCTGAATATCATGATTATTGGATGAAGAATGAGGAGGCCAAGAATATTCTGACTACAGTCTTAATATTACTCCCCACACTTCAGAATTTTGATTCTTTAATCTCTTTGCAATAATCAGTTTCCAATATAGACTTTCTTATGAAAAGTCAATGGGCTTAAATTACATAATGCATCATTTTTTTTCTGGCTGTTTTCAAGATTTTATTTTCTTCTTTTTGGATCCCAATAACTTGATTATGTTATATCAAGGTATGATGTTCTATATGCTTATCCTGGTTAAATTTGCTGAGCTTCTCCAATCTATATATTTATGTCAATGCCAAAAATCTGGGAAATTTTTGGTCCTTATTTCATCAGGTATTTTTCTCTCTCCTCCTCTCTATTTTATTCTGAAAAAGTAAAAGTGTTAGTTGCTCAGTTTTGCCTGACTCTTGGCGACGCCATGTACTGTAGCCCGCCAGGCTCCTCTGTCCATGGAATTCTCTAGGCAAGAATACTAGAGTGGGTACCCATTCCCTTCTCCAGGAAATCTTCCCAACCCAGGAATAGAACTTGAGTGTTCTGCACTGCAGCAGGATTCTTTACCATCTGAGCCACTAGGGAAGTCCATCAATGCAGAAGACCTGGGTTCCATCCCTGGGTCGGGAAGATGGCCTGGATCCGACATAACTGAATGATTAATTCATGTTATTCCAAAGTGCCTCTGAATACATGCATTTAAAATCTTATTATATTGTTTCATGAGCTCTTGAAAATATTTTTCTTTTCTTGAACAGTTTTTTCTTTGTTCCTTATACTAAGATATTTGAGTTCATTCATCATCAGATTAAAAAACTCAGGAAGGAAATCTTTTTCCTTCTTCCCTTCTGAGTTCTTTGACTGATCTAGTAATTAAACTGACATAAAATAGATTAGTAGGAGAAAAACAAATTTAATTTTGTGTTTATGAAATTCTGATGGATATAAAATCAAAGAAGTGGCCAAGGCAAGTAGACTTCATACGTTTCAGACAGAGAAACATTTATTTATGAAGATTTAACAGAACAAAGGGGTTTGGGGCCACAAACTAATAAAGAAGTAACAAAATTTCTTTATATGGCCTTGGTCTTGAAATCCCTCTCTGGTGGTAAGAATGCTTTCTACTTTCTAGGTATAGGGAGGATGCTATCATATGTGAAATTTATTTCCTCCTTTCAAGGGACAAATAAGGGTCAGAGTATCCTTGCCAGTTGTTTAAGTAATTCTGATTCAAAATAATCAATGTGCCAAATTGGTAGCCTTCCAGGTGGGCTGTGCTGCTCTCCTTTAGTGTCCATGTCATTCATGTAAGTGTCAGACATCAGCAAGAGGTCTGGAAGGAATGTACACACAAAATCTGGAGATTGCTCTCTCTGGTTATCCCCTTTCCTGGATTTCCAATAGCAATTTCTGTTGACTGTTGCTGCCTTTTATTTTATTCTTTGGTGTTACACACCAGAACAACTGTATTTTCTGAGTTTTATTTACTTCATACAGTGCAAACTGAGCCTACACTCACTGTAAAAACGATGAAACTATAAAGTTTATCCAGTGTGTAGACCCTCGTGCATTATTTGGCTGTTTTTGTAACTCTTCCATGTTTCAAGTAGGTTTTGTTTTATGTGTGTGTATTTCTTCCAAATTTTATAGTTGTCAACAAGACAGTTGGACCTATAAAATCCATTTATTTATATTGGAAAAATATACTGACTTAATGTTAGTATTTCAACTATTCCTTATCATCTTATAATGTCCTCCAATGCTGTTGTTTTTTTAATTACTTTTCCTGTGGTTATTCTTTCAGTTTAATTAAAATACATATTCTGTATTTAATTTTACACATTACATATTGTGTATTTAAAATATGTAACTGTATTTAATTAAAATGCATTTTAAATAAAATGCATACATAAAATACATATTTATCCCATCTAGCGGTCTTTGAAGAAGAAGGCAATGGCACCCCACTCCAGTACTCTTGCCTGGAAAATCCCATGGATGGAGGAGCCTGGAAGGCTGCAGTCCATGGGGTCGCTGAGGGTCAGACACGACTGAGCGACTTCACTTTCACTTTCACTTTCATGCATTGGAGAAGGAAATGGCAACCCACTCCAGTGTTCTTGCCTGGAGAATCCCAGGGATGGGGGAGCCTGGTGGGCTGCCGTCTATTGGTTTGCACCGAGTCAGAAAGGACTGAAGTGACTTAGCAGCAGCAGCAGCAGTCTTTGAAAATTTGGATTCAGATTCTTTGACTTGAGCTTTTTGCACTGACCTTTATTTTTGTTTTATTAACATGATATGTGCTTTTATTTCATTCTCATTTTCAATTTTTTCCCCTAAAATATTTGGATAGTTGCCATGCTCTTGCTTTACTTTTTCATAATTTGTTTGGGTAATCCAATCTAATATTATTTATTCTAATAGAAGATAATTTCCTTAACTTTAGGAAATCTTTGTATTATGTCCCAAGCTTTAAATTGAGGACTGGAATAATTTTGTTCACTCTAAACTTTTAAACCTGAGAATAAAAAAAAAAAAAAGAAATGAGAGGTACATTCCACTAGGGCAATGTGCAGCCTTTGTCATAGAGCCTGGCTCACTCGCTTGCTCTTTTTTTTTTGGGTCTCTTCTCAAGTTCGTCAATGTTTTTACTGGGATTCATCCAATGAGGTGTAGAGTAAGAAGAATAACATCTAATGGGATGGGACAATCAGATTTTGTAGATTATTCCACAACTTTACTGTAAAACACTGAAAAATGGAGAGTCCTAAAAGATTTTACTGCTTCTGAGGAGATCACAGGAAGTATAAGTGAAACAATTCTACTCAAAAGGAGTTTCCATTATCATTCCACTGACTGTGTAAACACATCCATTCTACTTAATTTCAATTTGGGAATTATTCATGAGCAGTCTCAGGATTTTCTTGATTTCTTCAGTACTTTTTCATGGGGATAGAGGGAGTAGGTATAAGATGCATAGGTGTCTAAGCTGCACCTGAATTTTCACTTTATTTCCTAGGCTGACACTTTATTTTTTTAAAATTTTATTTTTACTTTACAATACTGTATTGGTTTTGCCATACATTGACATGAATCCACCACAGGTGTACATGCATTCCCAAACATGAACCCCCTCCCACCTCCCTCCCCATAACATCTCTCTGGGTCATCCCCGTGCACCAGCCCCAAGCATGCTGGATCCTCCATCAGACATAGACTGGCGATTCGATTCTTACATGATAGTATACATGTTTCAATTAGGCTGACACTTTAAAAAGTGAGTTGTATGAGGTATGATGTTATTTGGTTATGTAGGGAAATATAACTTGCCACCATAGAGGGAGTCTTTTTGGCTTGAGAGATATTTTGGATTGATTGTTTCTAAGAAACAGCACACTCAGGAGGTCTTTCTATTACCTCCTCCTTAACTGCCTAAAATAATTTAGATACAGGATCTGTTCCAGGAAGAGCACTATGGGATAGTGGTAGTAGGGGGAACTCAGCAGGGCTTGGAGACCAAAGTGCATTCTGTATTCCACTGTCTCTGCATGGCATAGCAAACATTTGTTTACCAAACATTTGTTTTTCATCTCCATGTAAATTTCCTTTCTCTTCTTTGAAGTCTCAAACCCCTACCTCCTCTTCTCCTCCTCAGGTAGCACATAGCCTCAATTGCCAAACTTGTCCTTGGGATTCATATTCTTATGGAGCTCATACATATGTAACTAAATTTTTTTTTCCCCCATTTAATCTGACTCATGTCAGTCTAACCTAGAAAGGATAGAGGGAAAGTTTTTTCCACTCCCACAGTTGCTTTTGACAATTTTTTTCCTGATTAAAATTTTTGTTATTTTGGTTGTCAATCTGATAAGATATTGAAGGTAAGGGAAGAGGAAATTGTGGGTTTTATATCTGCTTTCTACCCATAAGCATTTTACCGTGATATATTAACTTTGCTTTCTATCTTGAGATTTTATTCTCTTCTTGAGTAAAATCCTCCAATGTTTTATCTAAGGGATTCTAATATGCATGTTTAATTCTATCACTGTGTGTGCTCAGTTGCTTAGTCGTGTCCAGCTCTTTGCCAGCCCATGGACTGTAGCCATCCAGGCTCCTCTGTCCTTGGAATTTTCCAGGCAAGCGTACTGGAATGAGTTGCCATTTCCTCCTCCAGGAGATCTTCCTGACCCGGGGATCAAACATGTTATTTGCATGAGTATTGTTGATTCACAACTACTATTAAGTGACACCTAATGAAAGATGGTGACTGCAGCCATGAAATTAAAAGACGCTTACTCCTTGGAAGAAAAGTTATGACCAACTTAGATAGCATATTCAAACGCAGAGACATTACTTTGCCGACTAAGATCCATCCAGTCAAGGCTATGGTTTTTCCAGTAGTCATGTATGGATGTGAGAGTTGGACTGTGAAGAAGGCTGAGTGCTGAAGAATGGATGCTTTTGAACTGTGGTGTTGGAGAAGACTCTTGAGAGTCCCTTGGATTGCAAGGAGATCCAACCAGTGCATTCTGAAGGAGATCAGCCCTGGGATTTCTTTGGAAGGAATGATGCTAAAGCTGAAACTGCAATACTTTGGCCACCTCATGCGAAGAGTTGACTCATTGGAAAAGACTGATGCTGGGAGGGATTGGGGGCAGAAGGAGAAGGGGACGACAGAGGATGAGGTGGCTGGATGGCATCTCTGACTCGATGGACGTGAGTCTGAGTGAACTCCAGGAGTTGGTGATGGACAGGGAGGCTTGGCGTGCTGCGATTCATGGGGTCGCAAAGAGTCGGACACGACTGAGCAACTGAACTGAACTGAATGAAAGATGGCCAATTAAATACCATAAATAAAACTTTTAAAGAAAGCGTCATTCTCTTTCCATGTATTAATACAAACCTAGACTGTGTGCACTAAACCAACTAATGGCCATATTTATCTGGATGGTAGAGGAAGACAATTAGGAAAAAGCAGATTTGACATATATTAAAAAAAAGAACAGGGGATATACTGAAGATACAGATAAAAAGAAAGAATTCTGAAGATTTGGGTCTCTGCATGGCCCTGTTAGGTTTTCAGTTGGTTCCATGAGTTAATAAATGAGCTCTGCACATAAGCTATTTATAGTTAACTTTCCTTTATTTGCAACCAAGAGTGACTACCTTTGACTACTCTGATGATATACCTACAAACTTCCAATGTTTTCGCACTATATTATCATTCTGTTTGTCATAGTTTGATAATGAGTCTATTAAGAATATGTCCTTCTTTTCCAATTCTGATTTCTTTTATTTTTAATTTTTCTCTGATTGCTGTGACTAGGACTTCCAGAACTACACTGAGTAAAAGTAACAAGAGTGTGCATTCCTATGTTGTTCCTGATCTTAGAAGAAATGCATTTGAATTTTCACCGTTGAGCATGATGTTAGCTGTGGGTTTGTCATACACGGCCTTTTTATTATGTTGCTATATATTCCTTCTATGCCCACTTTCTAAAAAGTTTATTTGTTTATCATAAATATATGTTGAATTTTATTGAAAGCTTTTTCTATATCTATTGAGATGATCACGTGGTTTTTACCGTTCAGTTTGTTAATGCGTATCACATTGATTGATTTGTGGGTATTGCAAATGATGCTACTGGCAAGGAACTAATTTCCAAAATAACAAACAGTTCATACAACTTAATATTGAAAAACAAACAACCCAACCAAAAAATAGGCAGAACACCCAAGTAGACATTTTTCCAAAAGAAGATATACAGATGGCCATCAGGCACATGAAAAGATGCACAATATTGTGAATTATTAGAAAAATGCACATCAAAACTACAATAGAGTATCACCTCACACCATTTTTAATGGTCACCATTAAAAACTCTATAAATAATAAATACTAGAGAACTTGTGTAGAAATGGGAACCCTCCTGCACTGTTGGTGGGAATGTGAATTGATCCAGCCATTATGGAAAAAGAATATGGAGAGTCCTTCCTTTAAAAAATTAAAAAATAGAGCCTCCATATGATCCAGCAGTTTGACTCCTGGGCATTTATCTGGAGAAAAACATGGTTCAAAAGGATATAAGATGGAATATTTTTCAGTCATAAAAGAATGAAATAATGGATTTGCAGCAACATAGATGGACCTAGAGATTATTAAGTGAAGCAACTCAGACAAAGGCAAATATCATCTGATATCACATGTATATGGAAACTGAAAAAGTGACACCAATCGACTTATTTACAAAACAGAAATAGACTCATGCACATAGAAAACAAACATACAGCTGCCAAAGCAAAAAGGGGATGGGGGAGAGATAAATTAGGATTTGGCAATTAACATATACATGGTACTATATAAAAAGAGATAAATAAACAGGACCTGTTGTGTAGACAGGAATATATATTCAGTATCTTGTAATAACTTACAATGAAAAAATCTGAAAAAGAATCTGAATCACCTTGCTGCACACCTGGAACTAATACATTGTTAATTAACTTCAATAAGAGTGGTTTAAAAATAAAAATCTAAGATAAAAGCAAAATGAAATAACAATAAATAATAGGTCTTTGCTTCATTCATCTGAATTTATCCAGAACTTAACACATTAAGTTGAATTTCTGAAATAGTCTCTTGCCTTTACAATTGTTACTGTTTTTCTCAGTATTCATGAGAAACTGTATTCATGCAGTTTAGTTCAGTTCAAAATATATTTTGATTATATATGTGCTTAGTCTGCCATATGGGTGGTGTCATCTACATATCTGAGGTTATTGATATTTCTCTCAGCAATCTTGATTCCAGTTTGTGCTTCATCCAGCCTGGCATTTTGAATGATGTACTCTGCATGTAAGTTAAATAAACTGGTTGACAATATACAACCTTGACATACTCCTTTCACAGTTTGGAACCAGTCTGTTGTTCCATGTCTGGTTCTAACTGTTGCTTCTTGACCTGCGTACAGTTCTCTCAGGAGGAAGGAAAGGTGGTCTGGTATTTCCATCACTTTAAGAATTTTCCAGAGTTTGTTGTGACCCACACATTCAAAGGCTTTAGCATAGTCAATGAAGCAGAAGTAGATGTTTTCCTGGAATTCTTTTGCTTTTTCTATGATCCAACAGATGTTGGCAATTTGATCTCTGGTTCCTCTGCCTTTTCTAAATCCAGCTTGTACATTTGGTGATCTATAATAAGACAGTGAAGTTATCTTGTTAGTTCATCATATGGATTTTTTCAACTAAGGGAGAATGAAGCAGGAAAAAGAAACTAGCTCTCTGAGATGAAAAGCGGCATGAGAATGAGACATAATTGTATTAAAGGTAAATTTCCTTACGTTCAGAGTTTCCCCCTAGGAAGTATTATGTCAACAGTGATATTTTCTGTCAAAAAGCCTTAGAAGAGCACATTCCAGCACATTGGAAGCTCACCATCCAGTAATAATAGCCACTATTTGGTGAGTGCACAGGGTGTGCCTGTCTTTGTTATTGATCCAAGGACAGACTTACAGTTAATGAGAGAGAACTCTCACTAACTCTATAAGGAAGGCACTATGATTACCCTCATCTCTTTGATGATGAAGCTGAGTCACAAAAGTGTTAGATAGCTTAACTCAGGTTTCTATATTCAGAAGAATACGGAGCTGGAATTTGAGTTTAGAAAGTCAAAGACTGTTAAGAAATTCTCTGATTTAGTTAATCTTAGTAATTCTGGCAAATACATTCATACAATCACCATCCAAAGGGGGAAAAACTTAGTAAGTTAAACACTTATGAATGAAGAGAAAGGGGTTTCATACAGTAAGATATTTAAAACTGGAAAATATTGAAGACATACTCAGATATGAATGGACTTTAGAAAAGATGAATTTTTGAATGAGGCCTGAAAATGAAAGGAAGTCATTAGATATGAAGGGATCAAGAACACAAAGTACAATTCCATTCATTTGAACCACTAATCTTCCACTTGAAATGTTTTCTCCCCATCTCTCTACTTTTCAAAATTTGATTCATTTGTCAAGGTCCAATTTGAGAATGTGGATACAAACCCCACAATCAATTTGTTGGTGATGGTAACCAAGTCAAAGAGCATAGGTGTTTCCAGTTACAGAAAGATTTGTGGTTAGGTGTAGAGGAGCAGACACTCTCAACTGATGAACCAACATCACTGCTTCCTGGCAAATAGAGTCCCACTTTTGTCCAGGGATATAAGATACACAGTACTAGTTGAGACAGCTTACTTTCCCAGATGCCTTAGTGTTAAGGATGATCATGTGGCAAAGTTACAGCCATAAGATATAAGAAAGCATCTACTTCTTGTTCTGGACATATTTTTTGCTTTTTTATTTGGGCAGAGAGAAAAAGACACTTGGACCAGACATTACTATTTTCCCCTTTTCTTGTCCTTAAGACAGTTGCTATACCCAGAGATGCAGCAGCCATATTTTGACAGTTAGGCAAGAAAAAGTTCCCAATATATTAACAGTTGCAAAAATAAAACAAAAATCTTGCACTGTTGATGGAACTGTTGAACGTCTGAATTAATTCCAGCAATTTTCCAGGCTTATTTGTAAGGGAGACATACTACTGCCCTTGTACAGCTATTTGGGCCTTATTTAGTATTAGTATTAACTGAGGCATTTCCAGCTTTATCTTCAGAGGTCTTAAAATGAGACTGGGGAAAAGTCTGGGGCTGCAGAAAGTTGTACAAAGAATGCTATGAGGAATAGGTGAAGTGTATAATTGTGGGGCCCTGAGAATCATAACTAAAGAGCCTCTTGATGAAAGTAAAAGAGGAGGGTGAAAAAGCTGGTTTAAAGCTCAATATTCAGAAAACAAAGATCATGACATCCGGTCCCATCACTTCATGGCAAATAGATGGGGAAACAGTGGCTGACTTTATTTTTCTGGGCTCCAAAATTACTGCAGATGGTGATTGCAGCAATGAAATTAAAAGACACTTACTCCTTAGAAGCAAGTTATGACCAACCTAGACAGCACATTGAAAAGCAGAGACATTACTTTATCAACAAAGGTCTGTCTAGTCAAGGTTATGGTTTTTCCAGTGGTCATGTATGGGTGTGAGAGTTGGACTATAAAGAAAGCTGAGCACCGAAGAATTGATGCTTTTGAACTGTGGTGTTGGAGAAGATTCTTGAGAGTCCCTTGGACTGCAAGGATATACAACCAGTCCATCCTAGAGGAGATCAGTCCTGAGTGTTCATTGGAAGGACAGATGTTGAAGCTGAAACTCCAATACTTTGGCCACCTGATGCGAAGAGCTGACTCATTGGAAAAGACCCTGATGCTGGGAAAGATTGAGGGCAAGAGGAGAAGGGGACGACAGAGGATGAGATGATTGGATGGCATCACCAACTCAATGAAGATGAGTCTGAGTAAACTCTGGGAGTTGGTGATGGATAGGGAGGCCTGGTGTGCTGTGGTTAATGGGGTCGCAAAGAGTTGGACACGACTGAATGACTGAATTGAGAATCATACTGTTTACCCTAACTTCATCCACTTTGTAACAGTTAATGTTAAGTTTCTACTTATGAGTTTATTTAAAGACAAATTTAACACAGTAGAAAAAATTTAAAAGCTTTTATCTGGTTTATTTCTAACTTCCCTTTCAGTTTTAAAATACCAATTTCTGAATTCTTTCCTGAAAATTTCCCTAATAACTCAAAGTGATACTTATTTTTGACAAGTCAGCGTACTTATTTTCTATATTATCTTTTGACAGCTTACTCTGGCAACTTACAATTTACATTACACTTTACGTATAATGCCTAGGAAACTTTTATTTGTATTAGTTTTGTATGTAGATGTTATCAGCTACAGAGTTTGAAATACCTCTAAGAATGTGGTAGAAGTCCTGTACATATACATGCATAGCAGGGGTCCAATACATGTGCATTCAGTTGGATTATATGCCATCAGACAATCTCTGATTCTTGTTACCTCTACCTCAGAGATTTCAGGTTACACTATTCATCACATTCAAAGTACAGTGAAAGAAAATTTCAAACATTTGAGGGGTACATTTTCCATCATAAAGACCTTATCATAAAGTTAGAAGGGGCTTCTTTCTGAAGAAAAGCATCTCTTTACATGCATCTTCATCTCAGCTTCCCTCTGGACCATTAGTCCAACCTTGCGTTTATTTCTGAAATAAAGGAAGTTGCAGGGTGTAGTTGCTAGGATTATTCCAGCCTACTTTTTTTTTTTTTCCAGATTGCAGAATTAGTGTGTCATTTTTCTTCATAGCTTCTGATTTTAATTTCTGTTAATGTTGCTGATCATTGGTTTCACAATGAAGTTCGTTCCAGTGAGTTAGTGGGTTTCCACCTTTACACTGATAGCACAGAATATCTGCAAGAAGCAAATAAGCAAAGAAATTGATACACTATGTAAATAGCTTTCACACAGCATTTTATTTTTTTATTACTGAGTTGATAAAAGCACAACTTTGTGTGGGTCAACCTGTTCATGCTCAGTTGCTCAGTCACTCAGTCACGTCCAACTCTGCAACCCCCTGGACTGTAGCCTGCCAGGCTCCTCTGTCCATGGGATTTCCTAGGCAAGAATATTGGAGTGGGTTGCCATTTCCTTCTCCTGGGGATCTTTCCAACCAGGGATCAAACCCATGTCTCCTGCAGCTCCTTCATTGGCAGGAGGATTCACAGTAGAGATAATCAATGATACTATTTTGCAAAAGATGCCCAACCAGTAGCAGGAGAGGCTTCTGATTTTAGAATTCAAGCTTTCATTCATTTGTGTATTTGAAGATTGTTTATGCAAAAAAGAAAAACTTTGCATGGCGCAGAGAAGATAGAGGTTTACAAGATAGTTCCTGCCCTCCAGAAACATACAAAGAAAAAGAAAAATAATAAAAGTACTCTGTATTTAGCACAGTTATGACCCAAGGGGGAGGTTCAATAAAGATTAGCTAAAATGGTTATTAGGGGCAAGAATAGGTACCCTTCCACCCAGCCACTGAAATCCATTCAAGCCTTCTTTCAAAGTACCTGTATGTGTGTGTTAAGTTGCTTCAGTTGTGTCCGACTCTTTGCAACCCTATGGACTGTAGCCCACCAGGCTCCTCTGGGATTCTCCAGGCAAGAAGCCTGGAGTGGGTTGCCATGCTCTCTTCCAGGGGATCTCCTGACCCAGGGACTGAACCTGTGTCTCTTATGTCTCCTGCACTGGCAGATGGGTTCTTTACCACTAACACCACCTGGGAAGCCCCTTTCAAAATATAAGCGCTCATTATTTCAAAAGCAGCTCTGACAAGTATGTAACTTATTTCTTATATTTTCAGAAAATTAGAAAAGGCTAATTAAACAGAAAGGGGAGGGTGAACAAGCACACAGAAAATTAAGAAATGGGAAAAAAAATGAAAGACTGACAGCAACTGTCAAAAATTATAAAAGTCCACATACAATAATGACAGACATATACAAACCCCGTATTATTCAGAAGTTTGTCAGTGTGGAGCATACGGAAGGTATAGCTGAGGAGCCTGCACAGTAGAATGTAACAGACATACAGAATAGACAAGAGTCAAGTAGCATTTGAGCACTAGGTTTTCTTCACATGTTTATGTCACTCACTCTTTACAAAGACCCTGCTGAAGTAGCTTGTTCTAGTTAACAAATGAAGAGATAAAGGATTCAAGTAATTAAGAAGCATATTCAACATAAATCATGTCTGAAGTTCAAGATGTTAATTTAAATATGTAATTTTGATTACATCTTTTGAGTTTTAGAGCTGGTTGGGAACAAATTCATTGAGAGGATATATGATTGTAAATCTGTAAATGGAATTTAAAAGTTTCCTAATGCTTTAATCTTCAGTTCAGTTCAGTTACTCGGTCGTGCCTGACTCTGCAACTCCATGAACCGCAGCATGACAGGCTTCCCTGTCCATCACCAACTCCCGGAGTCCACCCAAACCAATATCCATTGACTTGGTGATGCCATCCAATCATCTCATCCTCTGTTGTCCCCTTCTCCTCCTGCCCTCAATCTTTCCCAGCATCAGGGTCTTTTCCAATGAGTCAGCTCTTCACGTAAGGTGGCCAAAGTATTGGAGTTTCAGCTTCAACATCAGTCCTTCCAATGAACACCCAGGACTGATCTCCTTTAGGAGGGACTGGTTGGATCTCCTTGCAGTCCAAGGGACTCTCAAGAGTCTTCTCCAACACCACAGTTCAAAAGCATCAATTCTTCGGTGCTCAGCTTTCTTTATAGTCCAACTCTCACATCCATACATCAGCACTGGAAAAACCATAGCCTTGACTAGATGGATCTTTGTTGACAGAGTAATGTCTCTGGTTTTTAATGTGCTGTCTAGGTTGGTCATAACTTTCCTTCTAAGGAGTAGTGTCTTTTAATTTCATTGCTGCAATCACCATCTGCTGTGATTTTGGAGCCCAGAAAAATAAAGTCAGCCACTGTTTCCCCATCTATTTGCCATGAAGTGATGGGACCGGATGTCATGATCTTTGTTTTCTGAATGTTGAGCTTTAAGCCAGCTTTTTCATTCTCCTCTTTCACTTTCATCAAGAGGCTTTTTAGTTCCTCTTCACTTTCTGCCAGACGGGTGCTGTCACCTGCATATCTGAGGTTATTGATATTTCTCCAAGCAATCGATTCCAGCTTCTGCTTCCTCCAGCTCAGCATTTCTCATGATATACTCTGTAGATAGGTTAAATAAGCAGGGTGACAATATACAGCCTTGACCTACTCCTTTTCTTATTTGGAACCAGTCTGTTGTTCCATGTCCAATTCTAACTGTTGCTTCCTGACCTGCATATAGGTTTCTCAAGAGGCAGGTCAGGTGGTCTGGTATTCCCATCTCTTTCAGAGTTTTCACAGTTTATTGTGATCCACACAGTCAAAGGCTTTGGCATAGTCAATAAAGCAGAAAAAGATGTTTTTCTAGAACTCTCTTGCTTTTTTTATGATCCGGTGGATGTTGGCCATTTGATCTCTAGTTCCTCTGCATTTTCTAAAACCAGCTTGAACATCTGGAAGTTCACAGTTCATGTATTGCTGAAGCCTGGCTTGGAGAATTTTGAGCATTCCTTTACTAGCATGTGAGATGAGTGCAATTGTGCGTTAGTTTGAGCATTCTTTGGCATTGCCTTTCTTTGGAATTGGAATGAAAACTGACCTTTTCCAGTCCTGTGGCCACTGCAGAGTTTCCCATATTTGCTGGCATATTGAGTGCAGCACTTTTACAACATCATCTTTCAGGATTTGAAACAGCTCCACTGGAATTCCATCACCTCCACTAGCTTTGTTCGTAGTGATGCTTTCTAAGGCCCACTTGAGTTCACATTCCAAGATGTCTGGCTCTAGGTGAGTGATCACACCATCGTGATTATCTGGGTCCTGAAGATCTTTTTTTGTACAGTTCTTCTGTGTATTCTTGCCACCTCGTCTTAATATCTTCTGCTTCTATTAGGTCCATACCATTTCTGTCCTTTATCGAGCCCATCTTTGCGTGAAATGGTCCCTTGGTATCTCTAGTTTTCTTGAAGAGATCTCTAGTCTTTCCCATTCTGTTGTCTTCCTGTATTTCTTTGCATTGATCGCTGAGGAAGGCTTTTTTATGTCTTCTTGCTATTCTTTGGAACTCTGCATTCAGATGCTTATATCTTTCCTTTTCTCTTTGGCTTTTCACTTCTTTTCTTTTCACAGCTATTTGTAAGGCCTCCCCAGACAGCCATTTTGCTTTTTCGTACTTCTTTTCCATGGGGATGGTCTTGATCCCTGTCTCCTGTACAATGTCACAAACCTCCATCCATAGTTCATCAGGCACTCTATCTATCAGATCTAGGCCCTTAAATCTATTTCTCACTTCCACTGTATAATCATAAGGAATTTGATCATACCTGAATGGTCTAGCGGTTTTTCCTACTTTCTTCAATTTAAGTCTGAATTTGGCAATAAGGAGTTCATGATCTGAGCCACAGTCAGCTCCTGGTCTTGATTTTGCTGACTGTATAGAGCTTCTCCATCTTTGGCTGCAAAGAATATAATCAATCTGAGTTTGGTGTTGACCATCTGAATTTACATTTTAAGATAACAGAATTAGCCAGAAGGTTTAGTCCAGAGACTGCCTTCAGGCAGGATACACTATTGTTATATAATCCTTTAAAGACCAGGTGAAGGTGAAGTTGCTCAGTCGTGTCTGACTCTTTGCGACCCCATGGACTGTAGCCTACCAGACTCCTCCGTCCAGGGGATTCTCCAGGCAAGAATACTGGAGTGGGTTGCCATTTCTTTCTCCAGAGGATCTTCCCGACCCAGGGATCAAACCCAGGTCTCCCGCATTGGAGGCAGATGCTTTAACCTCTGAGCCACCAGGGAAGTCTTAAAGACCAGACCTACTCCTATAATTTACATTTTAAGATAACATGATTAGCCAGGTATAATCCAGAGACTGTCCTCAGGCAGGATACATAATCCTAAGGAATGTAGAGGAAAAAAAAAGTTTGTCCTTTCTTCCTCCTTGAGAATTCCAGACCCCTCTCTCCTTGGGGACCCCTAGACTTATCAACCTCCCTAGGAAATGACTCTCTCAGTCTTGCCTGGAGAATTCCATGGACAGAGGAGCCTGGCAGGCCACAGTGCATGGGGTCGCAAAGAGTCAGATACGACTGAGCAACTAACACACTGGAACACAACACCTGGGCCTCTCTCATGGTTTAGGAGGTAAAGAATCTATCTGTAATGCAGGAGACCCAGGTTCGATCCCTGGGTTGGGAAGATCCCCTGGAGAAGGGAGTGACTACCCACTCCAATATTCTTGCCTGGAGAATTCCACAGGCTCCAGTCCATGGGGTCACAGAGTTGCACATGACTGAGTGACTAACACACACACACCCACCCACACACACCCACCCCCCCGCCCCCAACAATACCAAAATAAAATTCTTGGCCTCAAGATAGATTAAAAATTCCAATCTTTGTTCCTTTCTGTATTAATTAGTAATACAGTTTCAATTCCCCAGAAAACTCCACATTTGTTTTTGAATTTTGTGTGATCCAGTTGGCTCACCAAAAACAGTGGTGACATAATTCAGTTCATTTTCCCTCATTTCACACTCTAGTCTCCTGCCTCTTCTAACTCCTCAACCCCAGTTTTTCAATAACACCCTGAAATTAAGGTGACTTCCAAGAAACCCCATGGAAGTACTCCTCATACATCAAGCATAAAAAAGATGGTAGGTTTATCATTAAAAAACATGCACTTGGTTTTCAGCTCTACCATAAGTCAGCTCTGTAACTTTAGATAAGATTGGTAGTCTCTCATTTTGGAATGGCAAAATGGGGTAAAAATTCCCAATTTTCTCACAAGAAATTTGTAAAGATTGCAGTAAACATTTTTTTTGTTTATGAATATACTTCACATCTATGATGATGTCTAAATGTTAGATATTCTATTATATTTCATGCTCCAGATTATGCCTTTGTGAATATTTATCTTTTGAAATGACTCACTTCTATGTGCATTTCTTCAGTCTTTGGTTTAATTATTTTTAATCTATCACATAGCTACCTAATGGTGTTATTAGTGTTGATTGGTACTTAATGATTGATAATGTAACCTAGGTGGAATATTTGGATTTTAATAGAAGGCTTCAAGGTACAACATGTGCCTATCAGGATGGGATCTAGTGAAAGTAAGAGTTGTCTCAGCTCATATCGTCATAACATAGCTTATTGTCAGCTTTCTTTAGGCAGGGATGACTCCTGACTGAGCGTAAAAATTAAACCATTCTTCCTTACAGTAAACTGGCATCTCATTCTCTATAAACTGGGAAAAGAGGCAGTTTTGATTTCATGGTTTTATATATATGTTAGATGGATTAAAAGCCACACTGCATCATGAAACAGTGAGGAGAGGTTGAATTAAAATCAGATTTAGTTGCGAAATTAAAATGAAAAAAAAGTTAGCAGTTTGGTACATGGCACCTTACGCACACACATACACACCTTATGAATGTAATAGAAGTGTGTTTATTAGCCTGTTTCACCACTAGGGGTCAGAATGACACAGGACACTCACGGAACATGGTGCACCTGAACGGAGCGCGACCAGAAACCACCATTTGGAAGTGGTTTTGAGCATTGTGGACAGAGAACACCGATAGAGCATTTGCCATATGCCTGCCAGGTCTAATTATATGTTAAAGGGTAAGAACATGCAACTGGCACATTGACTTGCTCAGTCTATTTTTCCAGTCTTGATTTTCTCTATTCCCTCATAAGATACTGCTTGGAACTTGAAAGAGACTTTCCCCAGCTTCAGAGGTCAGGTTTCTGACAGCCACCATGGCAGGACAATTAGACATTGATGAACTTAAAATCTTCTGTGAGAAATCCAGTTAAGAGAAGAAATGTGTATGGTTAACCTGTGGAAAACCATTATAAATATCAGGTACCTTCCCCAAAGCAAAATAATATAACAGTATAGGGGGAAAAAAAAAAAAAAAAGGAAAATGTCAATGCTTTTTAACACAAATAATAGTAGACAGAACTATACATTTCTATTGTTTCTTGGCTCATTAGAAGTTTTTCATGATTGCTCTATAGTGTTAGAGAGGTCAATATAAATGTTTTTTAAGTGTTGCAAATAGATAAGACATGAAGACATGAGGCCTATTTGTCTGCCTGATCCTTAATATCTTTTAGTATTGGAGAGCAGGCCCTTCTGTTCCTCGAATTCCACTATGTGCCCTAGTACCAACCCTTCCAGGTTTCCTCTGTCACTTTTCTGCATTGTTTCAGCTCTTAAATAACCAGTCACAGAGAGTTCTTGTAGGATCTGAATTTGTTCCCCTCACATTCCTTTTCCTTTTTAAAGCTTTTTGGTAAAAATCAAAAATTTTGACATTTGCTTTATCTCCTTTTTCTATTAGCAACCAACAATTTCCTTTTTAATCTAACTGTGCTCAAATGAATCAGATTTTGTGTATGCAGTATACAGATTTTGTGTATACAGAACGATATTCACAGTTGCCAGAAAGTTGTTCAAATATAAATTCACATAAGCAATTTGGTGGAATTTGTGTTTGGTAATGAATGTATAATCCTTGGAGGAGGAAATGGCATCCTACTCCAGTATTCTTGCCTGGAGAATCCCATGGACAGAGAAGCTTGGCTAGCTATAATCTATAGGGTTGTGACACAACTGAAGTGACTTAGGACACACACAATGAATATATAATAAATATACTTTATTTTACAAGTGCATATTTATAAAGTTCATTATATAAATGGCTGAGGAATTGGTTAAAGGTATTTACATCTCTTTGGATAAACATAGGACATTACAGAAGTAATTAACACGAAAGGGACTTCATTTGTACAGATATAGAGGCAGTGAGGTAGTATGAAATATGCACAGATGGTAGCAGAGCAAATACATAGTTTGTGTTTAAAAATCCACGATAAAAAAAGAATCTCTGAAAATCACTGACAAAGAAAATGATTAAAAAAGAAAGGTAGCCCAATAGGAAAAAGGACAATGAATGTAAAGGCAATTTATAAGACAAAAAATGCTAAGGCTAATGTTGGGGAAATTCACTGGTAGTTGAGAAATGAAAATTAGAAAAGCAGTTAAATATAATGTTGCTGTATGACTTCAATTAAAAACAAATGCTCATCAAAAACAGCGTATCTTGTAGTTCTTCCCCCAAGGTAACTACTTTTTCAAGTATGGAATTTATTCCTCTGGATATTTATCTATGAACAAATAGGTAATACTGAGATCCTTGGATTTATGGTGATAGTAGCTAGCTTTATTTTTCTAAGGGGAAAGTCTCTATTAGTTTTTTTCTTGAACAGGTCATAGGAGTCTTTTCCTAGGGGTCTTTTTATGTAAGTCAATTATATTTTCTAAAGTTATAAACACAAATGTATTTATAATTTAATTAACCATTCCTTTATCGATGGGTTTCCATGGTAGCTCAGACAGTAAAGAATCTGCCTGCAATGCAGGAGACCAGTGTTTGATCCCTGGGTCTGGAAGATCTCCTGGAGAAGGGAATGGCTGCCCACTCCAGTATTATTGCCTGGAGAATTCCAAGGGTATTAAGCATCTCTCTAACTTAAAAAAAAAATTAATTTAATTGGAGGATACTTTCTTTACAACGTTGTGGTGGTTTTTGCCATACATTGACATGAATCACTCATGGGTGCACATGCGTCTCCTCATTCTTAACCCTCCTCCCACCTCCCTCTCCACCCCATCCCTCTGGGTTGTCCCAGAGCACTGGCTTTGAGTTCCGCTTCATGCATTGAACTTGCACTGGTCATCTATTTTACATTTCCTGAATGCTGAGCTTTAAGCCAACTTTTTCACTCTCCTCTTTCACTTTCATCAAGAGGCTTTTTATTTATTTTTATTTTTTCAAGAGGCTTTTTAGTTCCTCTTCACTTTTTGCCATAAGGGTGGTGTCATCTGCATACCTGAGGTTATTGATATTTCTCCCGGCAATCTTGATTCCAGCTTGTGCTTCTTTCAGCCCATCATTTCTCATGATGTACTCTGCATATAAGTTAAATAAGCAGGGTGACAATATACAGCCTTGATGTACTCCTCTTCCTATTTGGAACCAGTCTGTTGTTCCATGTCCAGTTCCAACCTTTGCTTCCTGACCTGCATACAGACCTCTCAAGAGGCAGGTCAGGTGGTCTGGTATTCCCATCTCTCTCAGAATTCTCCACATATGGTAGTATACATATTTCAGTGCTATTCTCTCAAATCATCCCACCCTTGCCTGAAAGTCTGTAAGACTGTTCTTTACATCTGTGTCTCTTTTGCTGCTTTGCATATAGGATCGTCATTACCATCTTTCTAAATTACATATATATACATTAATATACAGTATTGGTGTTTCTGTTTCTGGCTTACTCCACTCTGTATAACAGGCTCCAGTTTCATCCACCTCAATAGAACCTACTCAAATGTGTTCTTTTTTAATAGCTGAGTAATATTCCATTGTGTATATGTACCACAACCTCCATTATCCATTCGTCTGCTGATGGACATCTAAGTTGCTTCCATGTCCTAGCTATTGTAAACAGTGCTGCAATGAACATTGGGGTACATGTGTCCCTTTCAATTTTGGTTTCCTCGCTGAGTATGCCCAGCAGTTCTATTTCTAGTTTTTTAAGGAATCTCTACACTGTTCTCCATAGTGGCTGTACCAGTTTGCATTCCCACCAGCAGTGTAAGAGGATTCCCTTTTCTCCACACTCTCTCCAGCATTTATTGTTTGTAGACTTTTTGATGGTGGCCATTCTGACCAGCATGAGATGATACCTCATTGTGGTTTTGATTTGCATATAATGTTTTATTATAACACAACGTTGAAACAATTTTTAATGCATTATCATCTTAGATAAATTTTTTACCCTCTTAATATTGCCAATAAATGTAAATAATTGATGATGTCTGGCATGATATGAACATAGGCAAACAAATATCTTCTTACACAATTGTGTGCACGTGTGCTAAGTTGCTTCAGGTGTGTCTGACTCTTCGTGACCCTATGGACTGTAACCTACCAGGCTCCTCTGTCCATGGGATTTTCCATGCAGGAATACTGGAATGGGTTGCCATGCCCTTCTCTAGGGGATGTTTTTGACCCTGGAGAAGGGATCAAACCCATGTCTTCTGAGGCTCCTGCATTGCAGGGGGGTTCTTTTATTGCTGAACCACTCGGGAAGCCCCCCACACAGTTATGGGAGAATAATTAGTAAGAATTTCTTTCGATGATAATTTGGCAATATCTAGAAAATAGCCAAATCTTGAGAGGAAGCACACAAAACTTTTAACTAAGGTTTTTTAAGGGAAGAGGAGTTAGATTACAGAAGATGAAATAATTTAGAAATAATTTAATATTTTACTTCATATAATGCCATATTATTTGAATGTTTACAACAATTATGTATCCCTCTACAAATAAAATAAGAACTAGGAGAATTCCATGATCAAATACCCTTTCATCTCTTATACTATTTTTCCCTCTTAGACATTTAAAATGCTCATTAGCACGTTGCAAGGACATCCAACCAGTCTGTTCTAAAGAGATCAGCCTTGGGTGTTCTTTGGAAGGTCTGATGCTAAAGCTGAAACTCCAGTACTTTGGCCACCTCATGCGAAGAGTTGACTCATTGGAAAAGACTCTGATGCTGGGAGGGATTAGGGGCAGGAGGAAAAGGGGATGACAGAGGATGAGATGGCTGGATGGCATCACTGACTCGATGGATGTGAGTCTGAGTGAACTCCGGGAGATGGTGATGGACAGGGAGGGTTGGCATGCTGCAGTTCATGGGGTCACAAAGAGTTGGACACGACTGAGCAACTGAACTGAACTGAAGTCTAAAGTTAGTGAAATACTATGTCATTTATTCAAATCATTCAGTCACCAGGTCCTGTCTGATTCTGTGCAACCCAACAGACTGCAGCACACCAGGCCTCCCTGAGTTTGCCAAAGTTCATGTCCATTGCATTGATGATGTTAGCCAAACTTCTCCTTGTCTTCTGCCATCTTCTCCTTTTGCCTCCAATCTTTCGCAGCATAAGAGTCTCTTCCAATGAGTTGGCTGTTCCCATCAGGTGGCCAAAGTATTGGAACTTCAGCGTCAGTCCTTCCAATGAGTATTTAGGGTTGATTTCCCTTAGGATTGACTGATTTGATCTCCTTGCTGTCCAAGGGTCTCTCAAGAGTCTTTTCCAGCATCACAATTTGAAAATATCAATTCTTCAGTGTTCAGCCTTCCTTATGATCCAGCTCTCATATCCATGCATGACTACTGGAAAGACCATGGCTTTGACTATGCGGGCCTTTGTTGGCAAAATGGTGTCTGCTTTTTAATGCACTGTCTAGGTTTGTCATAATCTTCATTTCAAGAATTGAATATCTTCTAATTTCATAACTTCAGTCATTGTCTGCAGTGATTTTGAAGCCCAGGAAGAGAAAATTTGTCACTGTTTCCACTTTTTTCCCTTCTCTTTGCCATGAAGTGAGGGGACCCAAAGCCATGATCTTAGATTTTTTAATGTTGAATTTTAAACCAACTTTTTCACTCTCTTCCTTCACCCTTATCAAGAGACTCTTTAGTTCCTCTTTGCTTTCTGCCACTAGAGTGGTATCATTTGCCTATCTGGAGGTTATTGATATTTCTCCAGGCAATCTTGATTATAGCTTATAACTCATCCAGCCCAGAATTTCAGATGATGTACTCTGCATATGATAAGTTAAATAAACAGTGTTGACAATACAGAGCCCTGTTGTACTCCTTTCTCAATTTTGAACCAGTCAGTTGTTTCATGTAAGGTTCTAACTGTTTCTTATTGACCTGCATACTGGCTTCTGAGGAGATAGGTAAGATGGTCTGGGATTCCCATCTCTTTAAGAGCTTTCCACAGTTTGTTGTAATTTACACAATCAAAGGCTTTTGCACAGTCAGTGAAACAGAAGTAGATGTTTTTGTCTGGAATTCCTTTGCTTTCTCTATGATCCAACGGACGTTGGCAATTTGATCTCTGGTTCCTCTGCCTTTTCTAAACCAAGGTTGTACATCTGGAAGTTCTTTTTTTTTTTTAAATTCAATAGTGTTTTTATTTTTATTTGATTTTTTTAAGTCTCCTTATTTTTATTAAAAAATTTTTTTTTAAAATTTTTGTTTTTACTTTATTTTACTTTACAATACTGTATTGGTTTTGCCATACATTGACATGAATCCACCACGGGTGTACATGTGATCCCAAACATGAACCCCCCTCCCACCTCCCTCCCCACAACATCCCTCTGGGTTATCAAGTACCGCTGAAGCCAAGTTGAAGGATTTTGAGCATAACTTTACTAGCATGGGAAGTGAGCACAATTGTCCTGTAGTTTGAGCGTTCTTTAGCACTGAACTTCTTTGGAATTGGGATAAAAACTGACCTTTTCCAGTCCTGTGGCTACTGCTGGGTTTTCCAAATTTGCTGATATATTGAGTGCAACACTTTAACAGCATTATCATTCAGTATTTGAAATAGCTCAGCTGGAATTCCATCACCTCCATTAGCTTTATTGGTTGTATTGACTCCTAAGGCCCGCTTGACTTCACACTCCAGGATGTCTAGCTCTAAGGAAGTGATCACAACATTGCTATCCAGGTCATCAAGATCTTTTTTGTAAATTTTTTCTGTTTATTCTTGCCACTTCTTCTTAATCTCTTCTGCCTCTGTTAGGTCTTTAAATTTTCTGTCCTTGATCACTCCCATCCTTGCATTAAATATTTCTTTGATATCTCCAGTTTTCTTGAAGAGATCTCTAGTCTTTCCCATTCTATTGTTTTCCTCTATTTCTTTTCATTGTTCATTGAAGGCCTTCCTATCTTTCTTTGCTATTCTCTGGAACTCTGCATTCAGTTGGGCATATCTTTCCCTTTCTCCCTTGCTTTTCACTTCTCTTCTTCCCTCAGCTATTTGTAAAAGGCTCCTCAGACAACCACTTTGGTTTCTTGCATTTCTTTTTCTGTGGGATGGTTTTGTTTACTGCCTCCTGTACAATGTTATGAACCTCTGTCCATAGTTCTTCAGGCTCTCTGTCTACCAGATCTAATCCCTTGATCTATTTTTAACCTTCACTGTATAATTGTAAGGGATTTGATTTAGGTCATACATGAATAGCCTAGTGATTTTCCTCACTTTTTTAGTTTAAGCCTGAATTTTGCTTTAAGGAGCTGATGATTGAGTCACAGTCAGCCCCAGGTCTTGTTTTTTGTTGACTGTATAGATCTTCTTTTTGCCTTTTCATATTATAAAAAGGTGTTGCAAAAGGCAGAGGAACCAGAGATCAATTTTCCAACATCTGTTGAATCATAGAAAAAGCAAACGTATTCCAGAAAAACATCTACTTCTGCTTCATTGACTCTGCTAAAGACTTTGACTGTGTAGAAACTGTGGAAAATTCTTAAAGTGATGGGAATACCAGACTACCTTATCTGCCTCCTGAGAAAGCTGTATGCAGGTCAAGAAGCGACAGATAGAACTAGACATGGAACCATGGACTGGTTGAAAATCTAGAAAGGAGTATAAGGCTGTATTTGTCACCCTGCTTATTTAACTTGCATGCAGGGTACATCATTTGAAATGCCAGGCTGGATGAAGCACAAGCTGACTGGAATCAAGATTGCCAGGGGAAATACCAATAACTTCAGATATGCATATGATACCACCCTTATGGCAGAAAGTAAAGTGGAATTAAAGAGACTGTTGGTGAAGGTGAAAGAGAAGAGTGAAAAAGCTGGCTTGAAGCTCAACATTCATAAAATGAAGATCATGGCTTCTGGTCCCATCACTTCATGGCAGAGAGATGGGGAAACAATGGACACAGTGACAGACTATTTTCTTGAACTCCAAAATCACTGTGGATGGTGACTGCAGCCATGAAATTAAAAGATTCTTGCTCCTTGGAAGAAAAGCTATGACAAACTTAGACAGCATATTAAAAAGGAGAGACATTACTTTGCCTACAACGGTCCATGTAGTCAAAGCTATGGTTTTTCCAGTAGTCATGTATGGATGTGAGAGTCGGACAATAAAAAAAGGCTGAGCACCAAAAATTGATGCCTTCAAACTGTGGGGCTGGAGAAAACTCTTGAGAGTCCCTTGGGCAGCAAGAAGCTCAAACGAGTCAATTCTAAAGGAAATCAGTCCTGAATACACACTGGAAGGAATGATGCTGAAGCTGAAGCTCCAATAATTTGGCCACCTGATGCAAAAAGCTGGCTCATTGGAAAAGACCCTGATGCTGAGAAAGATTGAAGGCAGGAGGAGAAGGGATGATAGAGGATGAGATGGTTGGATGGCATCACCAACTCAATGGACATGAATTTGAGTAAACTCTGGGAATTGGTGAAGGGACGGGAAGCCTGTGTGCTGCAGTCCCTGGAGTCGCAAAGAGTCAGATGTGAAGGAGCGACAGAGCAAGAACAACAATAGATCTCCGTCTTCAACTTCAGAGAATATAATCAATCTGATTTCAGTATTGATCATTTGGTGATGTCCATTTGTAGTCTTGTCTCTTGTGTTTTGGAAAAGTGTATTTGTTATGACCAGTGTATCCTCTTGGAAAAACTCTGTTAGCCTTCACCCTACTTCATTTTGTACTCCAAGGCCAAAACTGCCTGTTATTTCAGGTATATCTTGACTTCCTACTTTTGCATTCCAATCCCCTGTGATGAAAAGGACATCATTTTTTGTGCGTTAGTTCTCAAAGGTCTTGTAGGTTGTTCTATATCTGGTCAGCTTCAGCTTCTTTGGCATAAGTTGTTGGGGCATAGACTTAGATTACTGTGATGCTGAGTGGTTTGCCTTGAAAACCACTCATTTTTGAGATTGCACCCAAGTACTGCATTTTGGACTTTTTTGTTGATTCTAAGGGCTATTCCATTTCTTTTATGGGAATTTTGCCCACAGTAGTAGATATAATGGCCATCTAAATTAAATTAAACCATTCCCCTTCATTTTAGTTCACTGATTCCTAAGATATTGATGCTTACTCTTGCCATCTTCTGCTTGACCACGTCCAATTTACCTTGATTCATGGACCTAACCTGGAGAAGGGAAAGGCTACCCACTCCAGTATTCTGCCCTGGAGAATTCCAAGGACTGTGTTCCCCACTTTTTGATTGGGTTGTTTGTTTTTCTGGCATTGAGTTGTATGAGCTGCTTGTATATTTTGGAAATTATTCCTTTGTCAGTTGTTTCATTTGCTATTATTTTCTCCCATTCTGAGGGTTGTCTTTTCACTTTGCTTATAGTTTCCTTTGCTATGCAAAAGCTTTTAAATTGAACCAAGTCCCACTTGTTTACTTTTGTTTTTATTTCCGTTACTCTAGGAGGTGGGTCATAGAGGATCTTGCTTTATGTCATTGAATATTCTGCCTATGTTTTCCTCTAAGAGTTTTATAGTTTCTGGTCTTATATTTAGGTCTTTAATCCATTTTGAGTTTATCTTTGTGCAAAGTGTTAGGAAGTATTCTAATTTCATTCTTCTACATGTAGTTGTCCAGTTTTCCCAGCACCATTTATTGACGGGCTTGTCTTGGCCCTATTGTATATTCTTGCCTCCTTTGTCAAAAATAAGGTACCCATAGATGCATGGGTTTATTTCTGAGCTTTCTTTCTATCTTGTTCCATTGGTTTCGATTTCTGTTTTTGTTCCAGTGCCATAGTGTCTTGATAACTGTAACTTTGTAGTATAATCTGAAGTCAGGAAAGTTGATTCCTCCAGCTCCATTCTTTCGTTAGTGTCTTTAATTTTCTGTGTACAGTTCTTTTGTCTCCTTAGGTAGGTTTAATCCTAGATATTTAATTCTTTTTGTTGCAGTGGTGAATGGGATTGATTCCTTAATTGCTGTTTCTGAGTTTTCATTGTTAGTATATAGAAATGCAAGTGATTTCTGTGTATTGATTTTATATCCTGCAACTTTGCTAAATTCACAGATTAGCTCTAGTAATTTTCTGATACTATCTTTAGAGTTTTCTATGTACAGTGTCATGTCATCTACAAACAGTGGGAACTTTACTTCTTTTCCAATCTGGATTCCTTTTATTTCATTTTCTTCCCCTATGGCTGTAGCTAGGACTTCCAGAACTATGCTGAATAATAGTAGTGAAAATGGACACCCTTGTCTTGTTTCTGATCTTAGGGGGAATGCTTTCAGTTTTTCACCATTGAGAATAATGTTTGCTGTAGGTTTATGATATATGACCTTTACTATGTTGAGGCAGGTTCCTTATATGCCCATGTTTTGAAGAGTTTTAATCATAAACAGGTGCTGAATTTTGCTAAAGGCTTTTTCTGCATCTATTGAGATGATCATATGGTTTTTATCTTTCACTTTGTTAATATGGTGTATCACATTGATTGATTTGCATTTATTGAAGAATCCTCGCATTCCTGGAATAAACCCAAATTGATCATGATGTATGAGCTTTTTGATGTGTTGTTGAATACTCTTTGCTAAAATTTTGTTGATTATTTTTGCATCTATATTCATCAGTGATATTGGCTTGTAGTTTTCTTTTTTTGTATTGTCTTTGTCTGGTTTTAGTATCAGGGTGATGGTGGCCTCGTTGAATGAGCTTGGAAGTTTCTTTCCCCTGCAAATTTTTGAAAGAGTTTTAGAAGGATAGGCATTAGCTCTTCTTTAAATGTTTGATAGAATTCTCCTGTGAAGCCATCGGGTCCTGGGCTTTTGTTTTTTGGGAGATTTTTGATCACAGCTTTCATTTCAGTGCTTATAATTAGGTTCATAATTTCTATTTCTTCCTGGTTCAGTTTTGGAAGATTGAACTTTTCTAAGAATCTGTCTATTTCTTCCAGGTTATCCATTTTATTGCCATATAGTTGTTCATAGCAGTCTCTTATAATCCTTTGTATTTCTGCATCATCTGTTGTAATCTCTCCTTTTTCATTTCTAATTTTGTTGATTTGATTCTTCTCTCTTTTTTTCTTAATGAGTCTGGCCAAATGTTTGTCGATTTTGCTTATCTTCTCAAAGAAACAGCTTTTAGCTTTATTAATCATTACTACCACCTCTTTCATTTCTTTTTCATTTCTTTCTGCTCAAATCTTTATGATTTATTTCCTTCTACTAATTTTGGGATGTTTTTTCTTCTTTTTCCAGTTGTTTTAGATGTATAGTTAGGTTGTCTGTTCCATGTTTTCCTATCTCTTGAAGTAGGATTTTCTTGCTCTAAACTTCCCTCTTAGAACTGCTTTTGGTGTATCCTGTAGGTTTTGAGTTGTGTTTTCATTGTTATTTGTTTCTAGAAATTTTTTGATTTTCCTTTTTATTTCTTCAGTAACCTGTTGGTTATTTAGAAATGTGTTGTTTAATCTCCATGTATTTGTGTTTCTTACAGTTTTTTTCTTGTAATTGAAATCTAGTCTCATGGAGTTGTGGTCAGAGAAGATGCTTGATATGATTTCAGTTTTCTTAAATTTACTGAGGTTTGATTTGTGACCCCAGATATTGTCTATCCTGGAGAATGTTGCATGTACACTTCAGAAGAAGCTATATGCTTTTGCATTTGGATGGAATGTCTGTATGCTTTCTTTTGAAAAGTGTCTATTTAAGTCTTTAGCCCATTTTTAATTGGATTGCTTACTTTCTTAAAGTTGTGTTGCATAAGCTCTTTGTATATTTTGGATATTAACCTCATCATTCATATCATTTGCAAAGATTTTCTCCCTTTTCATAGGTTGTCTTTTTATTTTGTTGATGGTTTCCTTTTCTGTGCAAAAGCTTTTAAATTTGATTAGGTCCCATTTGTTTATTTTTGCTTTTATGTCTGTTGCCTTAGGAGACTGGTCCAGGGAAATATTTCTACTATTCATATCAGAAACTGTTCTGCATATGTTTTCTTCTAGGCATTTATGGTTTCTGGTCTTATATTTATGCCTTTATATCATTTTGAATTTATTGTTGTTCACGGTGTGAAAGAATGTTCTAATCTTACTGTTTTATATGTGATTGTCCAATTTTTCCAGCAAAACTCATCGAAGAGGCTGTCTTTTCTCCACTGTATATTCTTGCCTTCTTTGTCATGGATTAATTGACTGTAGATTTACGGGTTTATTTCTGAGCTCTATTGTATTCCACAACCAATCTCTTCACTTTCAATGGAATGGGCTCTTTCTATGTAGATATTCCAGACTCTGCTCACTTCCCACTGATTCTGAATAGTATTATACACTTACCTCTGTAAAAAAGAAGCAATAGCAACAACAAAAAAGAAGCAACAAACTACCAAACAACTAAGGCTTTAGGTCAATCTGATACTTTATAGGTTATGCTAATCAGGCACCCTGAGTCTTTGTTCACAAAATATCCCTCATTGTATCTTAAGTTACTCAAGCTAAATCCAGTTGTTGCCTTTCTAAGATTCATCCGTGACTTCTATTTTTGTATGTATTAAATTCTCAGATACTAAATGAGAATGACAAATATTTTTTTCATAATATAAAAAAACTATGTAATCATTCTTTTAAAAAATAATTTAATTGGAGGATAATTACAATATTGTGGTGGCTTTTGCCGTATACCAACATGAATCAGCCACAGATGCACATGTGTCTCCCCAATCCTGAACCTCCCTCCCCACTCCATCCCTCTGGGTTGTCCCAGAGCACCAGCTTTGAGTGCCCTGCTTCATGCATCGAACTTGTACTGGTCATCTATTTTACATATGGTAATATATATGTTTCAACGCTATTTTTTCAAATCATCCCACCCTTGTCTTCTCCCACATAGTTCAAAAGTCTGTTCTTTACATCTGTGTCTCTTTTGCTGCCTTGCATATAGGATCATTGTTACCGTCTTTCGTCCTTCTAAATTCCATATATATGCGTTAATATACTGCATTGGTGTTTCTCTTTCTGACTTGACTGAGAGGCCAGTTAAAACCTGTTGGAAATGTTTGCACAGAGCTGTATTTTAAAAGTTTTTTAAAAATAAGAATTATATGAGGCAATATTCAAAACACTATGAAAGAGTTTTATGACTGATTACTAACGTATGCCCTAAGCTCTAGAGGGCTAGATTTTGGCACTCATGTCATATATATGCTATATGTGTGTGTGTCAGTCAGTCAGTTGTGTCCAGCTCTTTGCAATTTCATGGACTGTAGCCCTCCAGTCTCCTCTGTCCATGGGATTTTCCAGGCAAGAATACTGGAGTGGGTAGCCATTCCCTTCTCCAGGGGATCTTCCCATCCCATGGATTGAACACGGATCTCTTGCATTGCATTATGATCTTTTACCATCTGAGCCACCCTTTTCCTGAATTTTATGAGAAATCCTGTATGACGCAGCCACAGTATTAAACTACTGCCTTCCCTGATTAAGTACAACAGATTTCCTGAACTTTCACAATGGCTGCTGACTCTACATTAGTTTTCTTGTAGGCTCTGTCTGTCTCACTCTCTGTTGTACTCCATTCTCCCTCCTTCTTAACTTTCAGTCCACCTACTGATTTTTTTTCCTTTCATTTTTGGTAGCTTTAGCTACTTGATCTATTTCTGACTAAATGTCTAGTCTCTAGGGCATGGTATTTAACTCTTTTCTGCATTTGAATAATATGTAAACATTTTCCACAATACACATTACCAAAGAATCTGACACATTAGGTTTATGATGTGGCCAAAGATTTTATACTTTTATAAAGGTGCCTAGGTAAAGTTAATAACATAAAATAAAACTACCATAAACTATATTTCTATTAACAATTTGAATTTCCTCAAATTCAAGTATTTTTTAATTTTTTGGCTCCCACTGAAATTTTGAACAATTTTGAAACTAAGAGAATGCCATTGTATAGATGTCAGCTCAACATTCTTTATAAAAAAAGATAAAAGTATAATCAAAATTTGCCTATGATAATCAACTGGAAAAAAGTGGTGGAGCTCTATATCATCTGAAATTTGCTCACATGAAAAATAATATTTGTTCTAAATAAATTTCAAATGAAGCTTGTTCTAGATTTAATTACCTTGGAAAACTTTGAAGGTACACACATATATATTACTTTCATGATAAACACAGAATAATTTGAAAGGACTATTAAGATCCATTAGGGTATTAAATCTTCAATAAATATAGTTTTAAATAAAAATATTAGATTTTTACCTAGCGGTGGTCAGACTGAGCCTAGTTTGATAAGTAAGCAAGAATAATTACAGTTGAAATAGTTCTAGGAAAATAAAGTTCTTAGAAAATACAATAGTTTTTCCAAATTCCATATAAAACCAGAAAGAGTAATGAAATAGCAAAACAATAACAGCACCAAACAGGTAAGATTCATGACAGAATAGGGTAATAGGATATCCTTGTGGATCTAAAATACAAGCAGATAGAAGCAAATTGTGAAATGTGAAAAACTCTACATTCTCTATGCATCTGCACAGAAGAAAGAGAAAGGAATGAGATGTCTAATGTATATGAGGTCATAATAAGCCCCAAACACTGTCAACACATATTCACTGAAAAGCATGGAAAGACAAGAGAATAGCAGTTGAAAATGGAAGGATTATTGTACACACCAATAATAGGCCATGACAGAGCCTGCAGTCTGGTCCCATGTAATCTTTAAACTGTGTGCCCTCCTTTGGGGGCACTTGACATGACATTAAAGAGTAATTGAGCATAACAGAAATGGTAGATAAGAAGAAAAATGAAGATCTAAATAAAAGTCAGATGGGAAATAGGATCTTAAAAAACTCAAAAAATTAAAACATGTTTTAAATGATGTTCAAGAAATAGAGGGAGCTCATTTTTATTCAGTTCAGTTCAGTTCAGTTGCTCAGTTGTGTCTGACTCTTTGAGACCGCATGAATTGCAGCATGCCAGGCCTCCCTGTCCATCACCAATTCCCGGAGTTCACCCAGACTCACGTCCATCGAGTCAGAGATGCCATCCAGCCATCTCATCCTCTGTTGTCCCCTTCTCCTCCTGCCCCCAATCCCTCCCAGCATCAGAGTCTTTTCCAATGAGTCAACTCTTCGCATGAGGTGGCCAAAGCACTGGAGTTTCAGCTTTAGCATCATTCCTTCCAAAGAAATCCCAGGGCTGATCTCCTTCAGAATGGACTGGTTGGATCTCCTTGCAGTCCAAGGGACTCTCAAGAGTCTTCTCCAACACCACAGTTCAAAAGCATCAATTCTTTGGTGCTCAGCCTTCTTCACAGTCCAACTCTCACATCCATACATGACCACTGGGAAAACCTTAGCCTTGACTAGACAGAACTTAGTCGGCAAAGTAATGTCTCTGCTTATGAATATGCTATCTAGGTTGGTCATAACTTTTCTTCCAAGGAGTAAGCGTCTTTTAATTTCATGGCTGCAGTCACCATCTGCAGTGATTTTGGAGCCCCCCAAAAATAAGGCCTGGTACAGTTTCCACCGTTTCCCCATCTATTTCCCATGAAGTGACGGGACCAGATGCCATGATCTTCATTTTCTGAATGTTGAGCTTTAAGCCAACTTTTCCACTCTCCACTTTCACTTTCATCCAGAGGCTTTTTAGTTCCTCTTCACTTTCTGCCATAAGGGTCGTGTCATCTGCATATCTGAGGTTATTGATATTTCTCCCAGCAATCTTGATTCCAGCTTGTGTTTCTTCCAGTCCAGCATTTCTCATGATGTACTGTGCATATATGTTAAATAAGCAGGGTGACAATATACAGCCTTGACGTACTCCTTTTCCTATTTGGAACCAGTCTGTTGTTCCATGTCCAGTTCTAACTGTTGCTTCCTGACCTGCATAGAGATTTCTCAAGAGGCAGGTCAGGTGGTCTGGTATTCCCATCTCTTTCAGAATTTTCCACAGTTTATTGTGATCCGCACAGTCAAAGGCTTTGGCATAGTCAATAAAGCAGAAATATATGTTTTTCTGGAACTCTCTTGCTTTTTCGATGATCCAGCAGATGTTGGCAATTTGATCTCTGGTTCCTCTGCCTTTTCTAAAACCAGCTTGAACATCAGGAAGTTCACAGTTCACATATCGCTGAAGTCTGGCTTGGAGAATTTTGAGCATTACTTGACAAGCATGTGAGATGAGTGCAACTGTGCGTTAGTTTGAGCATTCTTTGGCATTGCCTTTCTTTGGGACTGGAATGAAAACTGACCTTTTCCAGTCCTGTGGCCACTGCAGAGTTTCCCAAATTTGCTGGCATATTGAGTGCAACACTTTCATAGCATCATCTTTCAGGATTTGAAATAGCTCCACTGGAATTCCATCACCTCCACTAGCTTTGTTCATAGTGATGCTTTCTAAGGCCCACTTGAGTTCACATTCCAGGATGTCTGGATCTAGATGAGTGATCACACCATCGTGATTATCTGGGTCGTGAAGATCTTTTTTGTACAGTTCTTCTGTATATTCTTGCTACCTCTTCTTAATATCTTCTGCTTCTGTTAGGTCCATACCATTTCTGTCCTTTATCGAGCCCATCTTTGTATGAAATGTTCCCTTGGTGTCTCTAATTTTCTTGAAGAGATCTCTAGTCTTTCCCATTCTGTTGTTTTCCTCTATTTCTTTGTATTGATCACTGAAGGAGGCTTTCTTATCTCTTCTTGCTATTCTTTGGAACTCTGCATTCAGATGGTTTTATCTTTCCTTTTCTCTTTGGCTTTTCACCTCTCCTCTTTTCACAGCTATTTGTAAGGCCTCCCCAGACAGCCATTTTGCTTTTTCGCATTTCTTTTCCATGGGGCTGGTCTTGATCCATGTCTCCTGTACAATGTCACGAACCTCCATCCATAGTTCATCAGGCACTCTATCTATCAGATCTAGTCCCTTAAATCTATTTCTCACTTCCATTGTATAATCATAAGGGATTTGATTTAGATCATACCTGAATGGACTAGTGGTTTTCCCTACTTTCTTCAATTTAAGTCTGAATTTGGTAATAAGGAGTTCATGATTAGAAAGCCAATTTTGAAGTGTGCTTCTTTTCTAAAGTTTTAAGAAAACTGATGTCCATCTAGTCAAGGCTATGGTTTTTCCAGTAGTCATGTGTGGATGTGAGAGTTGGACTGTGAAAAAAGCTGAGTGCTGAAAAACTGATGCTTTTGAACTGTGGTGTTGGAGAAGACTCTTGAGAGTCTCTTGGACTGCAAGGAGATCCAACCAGTCCATTCTGAGGGAGATCAGCCCTGGTATTTCTTTGGAAGGAATGATGCTAAAGCTGAAGCTCCAGTACTTTGGCCACCTCATGCGAAGAGTTGACTCATTGGAAAAGACTCTGATGCTGGGAGGGATTGGGGGCAGGAGGAGAAGGGGACGACAGAGGATGAGATGGCTGGATGGCATCTCTGACTCGATGGACGTGAGTCTGGGTGAACTCCGGGAATTGGTGATGGACAGGGAGGCCTGTCGAGCTGTGGTTCATGTGGTCGCAAAGAGTCGGACACGACTGAACGACTGGACTGAACTGAACTGATTTGATATAACAAACAGACACCAGAAAGATACCAAGGTAAATTTCATGCTGCTGGTGCTGCTAAGTTGCTTCAGTCAAGTCCGACTCTGTGCGACCCCAGAGATGGCAGCACACCAGGCTCCCCCGTCCCTGGGATTCTCCTGGCAAGAACACTGGTGTGGGTTGCCATTTCCTTCTCCAATGCATGAAAGTGAAAAGTGAAAGCTAAGTTGCTCAGTCATGTAAATTTCATAAAAGTTACTAAAAGAAAACAAGAGAATTATGAATAGAAAAAATATTACAAAAAGTAAAATCAGGTCAAAAGGACATACTGCAATGTAGTGTTATATTTTAATTTTTATTGAGATGTAGTTGATATATATATTGTATCTTTAAGGTGCTGCAATGAACCATTAAAATGTAGGATTATAATTGCAATGTGCAATTTCAAAATTAGTTTTATAATTATATAAAATTAGAATAAATCATAATTTTAATAACTCAGACGAGTTAATAGAATTCAGAAAACCAACAAAAATTAAGACTCACTTTTGAAGACTACACTGAAAGACAAAGCACAAAAGAATGAATAAATCCATCAAATAATACATTGAAATATATGGAAGGTGAAAAGAAAATTTTTAAAAATAAACAATAGATAAAAGGCATTTGAGAAAAAGTGACAAATATTGAAGAGAGACAATGAAGATCCACCATACAAACAATAGGAGCTCTTGAAGTAGAAAAGAAACCAAAATGAACAAACTCCCAAAATATGGAAACAATAAATCAAGAAAATCCACAATAAAAACAAAACCACTTGTAGAATTATCATACAGTGTACTTGAAAATATTAAACCAGAATGACCATAGAAATGGTGCAAGAATGGGGAAGATCTGAGTAGAAAATCAACAACAACAAAAAGTGTTGAAACATTTCAAGAATTATTATTAATAGTGGTAATATTAGAATTATTCAGTCTATTGTGTGTGAAAAGTTAAATGCCTTTGAGTGAAATAAATTGCCCTTGAGATTCTTTGTGTAGTAGAAAGAAAATGTAAACTAGAAGAAGTTAAGTTCAAATTCCATGTATGGATGTGAGAGTTGGACTGTGAAGAAAGCTGAGCACCGAATAATTGATGCTTTTGAACTGTGGTGTTGGAGAAGACTCTTGCGGGTCCCTTGGACTGCAAGGATATCTAACCAGTCCATTCTGAAGCAGATCAGCCCTGGGATTTCTTTGGAGGGAATGATGCTAAAGCTGAAACTCCACCTCATGCGAAGAATTGACTCATTGGGAAGGGATTGGGGACAGGAGGAGAAGGGGACGACAGAGGATGAGATGGCTGGATGGCATCACCGACTCGATGGACGTGAGTCTGGGTGAACTCCGGGAATTGGTGATGGACGGGGAGGCCTGGTGTGCTGCGATTCATGGGGTCGCAAAGAGTTGGACACAACTGAGCAACTGAACTGAACTGAACTTAAGAATATCAATCTGTACTAGTTTGCATTCCCACCAACAGTGTAAGAGGGTTCCCTTTTCTCCACACCCTCTCCAGCATTTATTGCTTGTAGACTTTTGGATTGCAGCCATTCTGGCTGGCGTGAAATCGTACCTCATTGTGGTTTTGATTTGCAATTCTCTGATAATGAGTGACGTTGAGCATCTTTTCGTGTGTTTGTTAGCTATCTGTATGTCTTCTTTGGAGAAATGTCTATTTAGTTCTTTGGCCCATTTTTTGATTGGGTAGTTTGTTTTTCTGAAATTGAGCTGCGGGAGTTGCTTGTATATTTTTGAGATTAGTTGTTTGTCAGTTGCTTCATTTGCTATTATTTTCTCCCATTCTGAAGGCTGTCTTCACCTTGCTTATAGTTTCCTTTGTTGTGCAGAAGCTTTTAAGTTTAATTAGGTCCCATTTGTTTATTTTTGCTTTTATTTCCAATATTCTGGGAGGTGGGTCACAGAGGATCCTGCTGTGATGTATGTCGGAGAGTGTTTTGCCTATGTTCTCCTCTAGGAGTTTTGTAGTTTTTGGTCTTACATTTAGATCTTTAATCCGTTTTGAGTTTATTTTTGTGTATGGTGTTAGAAAGTGTCATTGTGGAGATTCCTTAAAAAACTGGAAATAGAACTGCCTTATGACCCAGCAATCCCACTGCTGGGCATACACACCAAGGAAACCAGAATTGAAAGAGACATGTGTACCCCAGTGTTCATCGCAGCACTGTTTATAATAGCCAGGACATGGAAGCAACCTAGATGTCCATCAGCAGACGAATGGATAAGAAAGCTGTGGTACATATACACAATGGAGTATTACTCAGCCATTAAAAAGAATACATTTGAATCAGTTCTAATGAGGTGGATGAAACTGAAGCCGATTATACAGAGTGAAGTAAGCCAGAAAGAAAAACACTAATACAGTATACTAATGCATATATATGGAATTTAGAAAGATGGTAACGATGACCCTGTATGCGAGACAGCAAAAGAGACACAGATGTATAGAACAGTCTTTTGGACTCTGTGGGAGAGGGAGAGGGTGGGATGATTTGGGAGAATGACATTGAAACATGTATAATATCACATATGAAACGAATCACCAGTCCAGGTTCGATGCAGGATACCGGATGCTTGGGGCTGGTGCACTGAAATGACCCAGAGGGATGGTACGGGGAAGGAGGGGGGAGGGGGGTTCAGGATGGGAACACATGTATACCTGTGGTGGATTCATGCTGATGCATGGCAAAACCAATATAATATTGTAAAGTAATTAACCTCCAATTAAATAAATTTATATTAAATATCTGATTTCCTTTGTGGCTCAGCTGGTAAAGAATCCACCTGCAATGTGGGGACCTGGGTTCGATCCCTGGTTTGGGAAGATCCCCTGGAGAAGGGAAAGGCTACCCACTCCAGTATTCTGGCCTGGAGAATTCCAAGGACTGTATAGGCTATGGTGTCACAAAGAGTTGGACACAACTGAGTGACTTACACATTCACTTTCAAACTGAATTCAAAATATGAATATAAATAGCTTGACTCTATCCATTCAAAAGGCCTAGTAACAATAACCAACCCAGTAGTGATGAGTATCCCTATGGTCTTGAAAATAAATAGAAGGTGGAAAAGAGGGAAGGAATGAAGAAAGAAAGAAAAATAGGCAGGAAGAAGAGGAAGGAAGGGAACAGAGACAGGGAGGGGGATAGAGGGAGGAAAAGAGAGAGAGGGGAAGGAGAGGGTAAGAGGGTGTGGAAGGGAGGGTGGATGAAGGAAGGGAAAGAAGGAGGGAAGCAGAGCTTCGTAGAGAAATTTTATTTTTGGTTTCTAGAATGTTTTTACTGCAATAATAATAAGCGCTACAATGTATTAAAACTCTTCAAATATATTTATATCCATTAATTCCTAATGATAAATTTTAAAATCTCACGTTTTAAGAAAAGAAAACTGAGTAAATTTAAAAAGATAAAACATTTATTCTAACTTTTCTACTTTTCTATGTGCATTGTAGTAGCAGGTGATCAAATAGTAGAGACAGGAGGTGAGGGAAGCATTTTCTTATAAAGTTAATATAACTTGTAAGGGTAAATAAAATGATATAATTAAAATGTCATCATCTTGCAATCCTGGCAATGGATGTAGACATTGCTCGTCAACTTTTTTTAACATTACTGAAAGAGACAAAATCAGGTATTATATTTTGCCTATAGTCTTGCAACACAGTATTTATGGTTTTACCAATGAAATTACACATAAGAACAATTCAGTTTCTGTCCTCTTGGGTTTGCTCAAAATTATGCTAACAAATCTTTTTAACACATAGATATCAAAGAAAGAAATTAGGAGCTACAAAACAAATTTCTAGTTTTAGTTCCATCAGTTTTGGCAGTTATGAAATGAAGCATTTGGACTAAGTGTTCTCTCTCTGTGTGTATTTTCATATATGTGTGTTTCTCATTTCTAAACATTCTAGAATTTTACTATCTTGTCAGTTTTATTAAATCCCAGGTGAAAAATAAAATTTCCATGTATAACCATTTTAAAAAATCACATTTTATATTTTCAAAATGATTTTACATGTATTATCACATTTAATCCTTAAATAAATGCTTAGAAACAGGTCAGAGCCAGAATGTGCAATAGACACATGGGACTTAAGCAGTATGGGGAGTAAACTGGTGCAGTAAGTCTTGAAAATATAGTTCTTGTTACTCATTTAGCAAAATATACAAACAAAAAATAAAGCACTTTCTTTTCTGTTGTATTTAGAGGAAATAAAACATATGACCCCTTTTTAAAAAGGAATTGCTGATCTTTAAGTTTCTAGTAGCCATAATTATCATTGAAAGAAAAGTGAAAGTGAAAGTCATACAGTTGTGTCTGACTCTTTGCAACCCCATGGACTAATCCATGGAATTCTCCAGGCCAGAATACTAGAGGGGGGTAGCCTTTCCCTTCTCCAGGGGATCTTCCCAACCCAGGGATCGGACTCAGGTCTCCCATGTTGCAGGTGGATTTTTACCAGCTGAACCACAAGGGAAGCCCATAATTATCATTGAGGAAGGGCAAATGATTTTTATTTAGTATTTATATTTTTAAAGAACATTGGGCTTAGGTGATATTTAGTTGAATTGAAGCTCAAAATGACAGAGAAACAGGAGAAATAAGATTTGACAGGAAAGCCATTCTGAGGAAAAGAATTAAGGTTACAAGATACTGATTGGTCCAGGGCATTGGATGTCTGGGTCCCATCCCTGAAAGTGGCCTTATAGTTCATCTTTGGCCTTAGAAGTGTCAGAGCTAGGACAATCGAGCAAGGATCCTTGGGAAAAGTGCTATCTCAATGCCCAGAAACCACATTGGATCAGAGAAAAATCTCACATTTCTTAGCCCAAATTCTTCCAACTCAAGCAGTCTGCAATTCAGTGAGTTGGGAATTCACTCTACCTATGCTTAAAGATCTAAATTACTGAAGGTATAGTTTTTGAGTGGAAACGCTAAAGTCCTTGAATTAAACCATATGGCTGTTCAATGAGAAATCTGCTCTGCTACATACTACTCACTCAGAAAGTTAAAAACTTTCGTTACTACTTAAAAACTTTCAGGTACTACTCAAAAAGGTGAGTGTGGGAAAGGAGTACCTTTTTTTTTTTTTTTGGTGGCAAGAATGGGCAGCCAAACTGAAAATAAGCTGAAAAAAGGGCTAAGCTGAAAATAAGCTGAAAAAATGGCTTCCCTGGTGGCTCAGATGGTAAAGTGTCTGCCTGCGATGTGAGAGACCTGGGTTTAATCCCTGGGTCAGGAAGATCCCCTGGAGAAGGAAATGGCAACCCACACCAATACTCTTGCCTGGAAAATCCCATGGACAGAGGATCCTGGTAGGCTACAGTCCACGGGGTCAAAAAGAGTCAGACACAACTGAGCAATGTCACTTCCACTTTCACAAGCTGACAGTGGAGGATGGTATATACCCCTACAGCTGAGGGGATGGGCAGTGCTGGGACAGGAATTGGTCAGGGTGAGCTAACTGGATGATGTCATGTTCTTAAGAAGAATGCCATCATTCCAGCTACTCTGAGGGGCTTGGGCAAGATCCAGGAGGTTTTACTAACAAAAGATCTAGTTATTTGGTTACCTGCGAGGAAACTAAGATCTTTAAGTATGATTAGTGGGTGATGTTATCTCTTTTCAGAGTTACAAGACAGACAAAAAACCTTTTTTTTATTTTTTTGAAGGGCTCAAGATAGTGTCTGGGTTGTGAAATTTGGGCAGCCTTGGGTTTATTTAAGACAATTGCATGGAGTTCTGTGCTGGGAAGGATCAGCAGTTGATTTAATGCTCTTCTGTGACCATTTTTTGTTTGCTTGTTTGTTTTTAGTTGCTCAGTCATGCCCAACTCTTTGCAATCCTATGGACTGTAGCCCACCAGGCTTCTGTATCCATGGGACTCTCCAGGCCAGAATATTGGAGTTGCTATTCTCTTCTCCAGGGGATTTTCCTGACCCAGGGATTGAACCTGAGTCTCCTGCAGTGACCGTCTTTAGTTTGTTAATAATTTCACAACAACATCCATGTTTTTATTTTTCAGTGAGCCTCACTAGTTATGTAGTTCCAATTCTTAGAGAAAGTAACATAGTAAATGCTAATTTTCAAGACTTTATGTCATGGGCTAGAGTTTTGGGCAGTAATTTTGTCCTAGTAGGTAACTATAGTGCAACACAGGCTAGAAGAGAAAACTAATATTGTAAACTTGGCTAACAAAGTTGAGACTAAAAAGTAGAATATGTTTAGTGGGCTGAGGACATAAAGGGACTCGCTTAAGACTCACTAGGTAGAGGATTAAAGGCTATAAAGATAAGTAGCAGATACAGGGTTTCAGATATACTGCCTGTCATTGTTAGGCTGTTTCAGAGATGAGATGAGGCTCATATTGCAGATGATAATTGTAAACTTTTCCAAAATTTTGGCTGCAGTATGCCAGGCTTCCCTGTCCTTCACTATCTTCCAGAATTTGCTCAAATTCATATCCATTATGTCGGTGATGCCATCCAACCATCTCATTCTCTGTTACCCCCTTCTCCTGCCCTCAATCTTTCCCAGCATAAGGATCTTTTCCAATGAGTCAGCTCTTCGCATCAGGTGGCCAAAGTATTGGAGCTTCAGCATCAGTCCTTCCAATGAATATTCAGAGTTGATTTCTTTTAGAATTGGCTTTTTTGATCTCCTTGCTGTCTGAGGGACTCTCAAAAGTCTTTAGGACCACAGTGTGAAACCATCAATTCTTCAGTGCTCAGCCTTCTTTGTGGTCCATCCCACATCTGTATATGACTACTGGAAAAACCATAGCTTTGACTATATGGACAGTTGTTGGCAAAGTGATACACTGTCTAGGTTTGTCATAGCTATTCTTCCAAGGAATAAGCATCTTTTACTTTCACGGCTGCAGTCACTGTCTGCAGTGATTTTGGAGCCCAAGAAAATAAAGTTTCTCACTGTTTCCATTTTTCCCCATCTATTTGCCATGAAGTGATCAGACCAGATGCCATGATCTTAGTTTCTTGGAGGTTACATTTTAAGCCAGCTTTTTCTCTCTCCTCTTTTTCCTTTATAAAGAGGTCTTTAGTGCCTCTTCACTTTCTGCCATAAGCGGGGGTGGGGGGGGGGGTGGGGGGGGGTGGGGGTGTGGGGGAGGGGGGTGTCATTTGCATATTTGCAATCATGATTCCAGTTTGTGATTCATCCAGGTCAACATTTTACACGATGTTTTCAATTGATGGTTTCAAACTTCACAGAAGTTAAATAAGCAGGGTGACAATATACAGCCTTGACATACTCCTTTCCTGATTTTGAACCAGCCTGTTGTTCCATGTGAGGTTCTAACTTTTGCTTCTTGACCTGCCTACAGATTTCTCAGGAGGCAAACCTATTCCTGACCTTTGCCACATAATCAACATTGAAATGAGTCCCTTGGGGAAGTTGTACCTGTTCAGTCCAAAATCAAGGCACTCTTTAGAGTGCCTAATGAAAGAGGCTTTCCTAAGATGTCTCTTAGTAAAGAAAATTTAGAATTTCCTCTGACTTCCTTGAATGAAGAAAACAGCTAAATCGACAATAGCCGCTTATAATAAATTTATCCTTGAGGTTTCTTTCTTAGAAAGGCCAAGAAAGATGGCCACATTAAGAAACTCCTACAGCAATATGCTCATTCCACCATAAGTTAAAAAAAACAACAACAAAAAAAACCAGACCAAGGCTGTTAGTTACAAGACATCCCAGGGAGTAATTATCATAGGCCAGTGTAAAATAGGAGGTAGTATATACTAGAGACAGAAGAGATTTATCCCTATGCTGGCTCTCTAAACAGTAGTAGCCAATAATTCATTATAGAGATTCCAAGTTAAGATACCCCTCTAAGGTATTTGTGAAGCTCTTGTCAAACTTAATGATGCCTAATGTGTTTGGTTAGTTTAAGTTGCTGAAAATAATACTCAGAGCTTAACGGTCATAAATAGTCTTCCAGATGAACCTATACTGTGTAGTGCCTTAAGATGTGCCTGGGAATATGGGTCACTGGAATCAAGACCTTTCCTCAGATAAAATAGAAAGATAATGCAAAGTAGAAGATCCTTGGCCAAGTGGAATTTAATTTATAATATGGCTCTCTGGCTCCCACTAGAACAGGAATATAAACCAGCAAGGGAGGCCAAAAGTCCAGTATAATTAATTACAGATCAAATCAGGTAACTCAATCTTATAATATCCTCAGCTGCTCAGTCATGTCGGACTCTTTGTGACCCCAGGGACTCTAGCTTGCCAGGCTCCTCTGTCCATGAGATTCTCCTAGCAAGAATACCGGAGTGGGGTGCCATTTCCTCTTCAGGGGATCTTCCTGACCCAGGGATCAAACCCACAGCTCTTACATCTCCTGCATTGGCAGGTGGATTCTTTACCACTAGCGCCACCTGTGAAACCCGATGTCCTCAGTGCCTTAACATTATCTCAGTTTGCATAGGGTACAACACACAACATGTGTCTCAGTGACACCTGTTGAGAGCTTGAAGTCATGGTTGTTTATCATAAAGTTTTGGCTTGTCTCTTTCTTGCCACAGTTATAAAAAATTGGCTGCCCTATGTAAATATAAGCAGATTTATTTGGACAGGCATAGAAGTGAAAGTGCTAATATTTAGTTATGTACACAATGTGTTAGACACTTCTAGGTATTTTACTGATATTTTATCACTTAAGGAGAGAACCCCTGTGCAGTTATTATTTCCATATTACACATGAAAATACTGAGGAAGAGAAATCAAGCAATTTTCCAAACTCAAATGAGTTTTAACTGCAAGGGTCAGCATTTAATTACAGAAATTAAATGACACAGGAAAATCTCTTGTAATGAGTAAAAAACATAAAATCTAAAGGCATTGGTCACTGAATGGCTTTTCATGTTTAGCAAATTGTGACATTCATTTGATATTGTAATGCTTGGATTAGGTCTTTCTCCCAAGAGCAGCAACACATATCAGATAAATACTTTAGCTAGAAAGATCCAACCTAAGGGAAAAGTACACACACACACACACACACACACACACACACACACTGTTTAACACTAAGAAACACTGCTTAAAACAGGATGGAAATGCAGGCTGCTGCTAAGTTGCTTCAGTCATGTCCGACTCTGTGCGACCCCACAGATGGCAGCCCACCAGGCTCCCCCGTCCCTGGGATTTTCCAGGCAAGAACACTGGAGTGGGTTGCCATTTCCTTCTCCATGCAGGCTAGAGAGGTGCAAAACAACTAATGAGTAACTGTCATCTACAATTTCCAGTAAATAGAGAAGGCCAGAATATTACCCCAGTACTGATTCTAGTCTCTACTGCATTGGTGATGAATTCAATTTAATTATATATTAAGCATTGACTTTTGTAAGGCAGTACACTAGGCATTGATGATATTCCATAGAAATTCAAGTAAATCTTGGTCCTGTTCTCATTATACTTTCAATCTAATATAGAAGGAAAGATAAAAAAAAAAAGAGATGTGGCAAAAAGTATTATAAATATGCTTAGATATTTGCCAACATCTTTGAAGATCTGAAGAAGAGATCATATTAGTTCAGAAGGCTGAGAAAATTAAAATTTCATCAATGATTAATTAAGTAACAAATAGTAGACATCTGAACAAATAATTAAGGGAAATTCACTTTGGTAAGTGAAATGGAGAGCGGAGAGAATGTCATATAATATAGATTTATAAAGTCACAAAGATAGAAAATCATAATATATGTTAAACTAATTTATCTGATTAGGCTAAAACTCTGTATGTACAGGAATTCTATGTATTTTAATTCATTTTGGGTGCTATAAAAAAAGTAATAGAAACAACATACATTTGTTGCTTACAGTTCTGGATACTAGGAGTTCCAGATCAGGACACCAGCATGGTCAGGTGAGGGCTCCAAGTTGCAGACTTTTTGTTAGAGTCTCACATGGTGGAAGGCGCAAACAAATTCCTTGAGGTCTCTTTTATGAGCCCTAATCCCATTCATGAGGGCCCTACCCTCATGACCTAATCATTTCCTAATGGCTCAACCTCTTAATATCATTGCCTTGAAGATTAGGCTTTCAAAATATGAATTTTGGTGAGTTAGGGGGCACAGGGCAAACATTAGACTGTTGCCATTGGGGTTAAGACTGAAAAATTAGGTTTAAGTGTTAGTCGCTCAGTCTTGTCCGACTCTTTGTGACCCCATGGAATTCTCCAGGCAAGAATATTGGAGTGGGTTGCCATTTCCTTCTTCAGGGGATCTTTCTGACCCAGAGATTGAACCCATGTCTCCCACTTTGCAGGCAGATTCATTACCGTCTGAGCCACCAGGGAAGCCTCTGTTCATCAAGCCCACAAAGCTCCTTTCCTCTTGCTGTTCTTTCTGTTTGGAACTCTTTAACAGTTAAACTTTTCTTGGTTCATTTCAGATGAATTCAGCCATTCAGGTGGATTTCTTATGTATCATTACCTCCTCAGAGATTCCTTCCTTGACTACTGTTCCTAAAGTAAGTATCTGTTATTATTCACAACCTGTTCTGCTTTATTCTTTTATAATAATCTGAATTGTTTTCAAGTTATCATTGTTTGTTTGTATCTCCCCTCTCACTAGAATGGAAGATTCTTAAAAATAGATATCATGTCTGTTGCTCACTCTATACATTTCCAAGATCAATCCTAGATATATATCAGTAGCTATATAGCAGTAGCTTAACAAATATTTATTGAATGTGTGAGAATATATTTATGATTTGAGGTAGGAAAGAATTATTTAGGATAGAAGAAGCACACACTATGAGATCATAACATTGATACATTTCATTACATTAAAATTTAAGATGTTTGTGCCAAAAAGCATCTTAAAAATAAAAATTAAAGCTATGATATTGAAGAAGACTTATCCATATAGCTAATCTATATCTATGTCTATCTATAGCATGAGGTCCCAGAAAATAAAAATTAATTTGTGAACAGGTCATTCATAAGAGGAAATAAGAACATCTGTAAATATATTACTTGTTCATTAGTATTCAGGGAATGTAAATTTAAAATTATATCCGCATTAAATTGGTAAAGTATATATCCATACATGCGATAAAGTACTCTTGATAAGAATATGGGAAGACAAATTCTAATAGACGCATACAAAAAAGTGTAATTGGTATGACTACCTGTGTATCCTTGAGAAACTCCTGCACAGTGGCACAAAATAGTGAACATAAGGGTATATACTGTAGCATCTGCCACTATTATACAATGTTAGAACAGTTTAAATGTCCTCCTAAAAGCAAATGAGCATATAAATTTTCACATGTTCATGTGATGGAATACAAACAAATGTCAAACAAGCTAAAAAAAAAACAGTAGCTAAGTGATAAATTTAAATAGGATAGTATTTCTGTAATATTTAAAAATCTAGTAAATCTTCTATTTATACAGTAAGTCTGTTATATACACATGAATTCTGTTCTGAGAGTGTGTTCATAAGTTAATTTGTAAGTGCAACAAAGTTAGTCTAGGTACCCAACTAATACAATTGGCTATATACTACTGTATAGCCACTTACTTCCAGACATCCTGGGCTTGAAATAAAGATACTGTACTACTATACTCTATACAGTACTGAAAGGTTGTTGTTGAATCACGACGTCAGGATTCTTGGCCCCTGGAGGAGAAGAATTCAATCCAGGGCCAGAGAGGAGGCTTGATCGCTCAGAGCTTTTGCGTAACAAAGTTTTATTAAAGTATAAAGGAGATAGAGAAAGCTTCTGACATAGGCATCAGAAGGGGGCAGAAAGAGTACCCCCCTGTTAGTCTTTAGCTGGATGTTATATAGTCACCAGCAGTCTGTTAATGAAAGAAAGGAATGTCTCAAAACTTAGAATGGCACTAGGCCCCTCACCCATAGGATGTATTTTGGGATAATCTTGGCTCCAGATGGTTTATCTTGGGCCTTAAAAGGATTAACTTGAATCTTGAAGTAGGGCAGAAAGTTTAGTCGCTCAGTCGTGTCCGACTCTTTGCAACCCAATGGACTGTAGTCTACCAGGCTCCTCTGTCCATGGAATTTTCCAGGCAGGAATACTGGAGTGGGTCGCCATTTCCTTCTCCAGAGGATCTTCCTGACACAGGGATTGAACCCAGGTCTCCTGCGTTGTAGGTAGACGCTTTACCGTCTGAGCCACCAGGGAAGTCTAAGAAGAAGGGCAGAGCGCCATACAAATAGTGTCATTTACATAGATTAGAGGAACAATATCAGAGTATAACATACTGGTTTATCAAGTAGGTTCTGAGCCCAAAAGGCGGAACCGACTTGAAGACAGAGTTTGGGGTAAATGCATAGTACATTAGCATAGCTTAGGATAAACATTTCCATAAGAAAAAGGCATTGGTTAACTTCAGGTGAAACCAGGTGTCATGGCAACACAGAATTTTAAGAGAAACCTCTTTTTAAATTTGTATAGAGAAGGAAAAAAATATTGCTAGTTTGTTTCCTCCTGCCGCTTAAAGGAGATAAAAATGTCTGACACTTGCAGGCTATTTTCTCCATTTGGAGACCCCTGGCCTTCCTGCCTGTTACCCTCTCAGTACTTTACAGTAAAGTACACAAGAACACAGCCACTTGTAGAGGATACACACACGTGACAAGGTACACCAGACACATGAACTGATATGTGAATGCATGTTTGCATCTTTGAAAGTTTTCCACTTGAAGTTTCATATGTAGGGGACTTACTGTACATAAATATAAGAATATTCTAGCAAAAAATAAAAACTTACAGTGGTTATCTCTGCATGCATGCATGCTCAGCTGCTTCAGTCGTGTCTGACTCTTTGCGACCCCATGGACGATAGCCCACCAAGCTACTCTATCCATGGGATTTTCCAGGCAAGAATACTGGAGTGGGTTGCTATTTCTTTCTCCAGGGGATCTCCCCAGCTCAGGGATCGAAGGAACATCTCTTATGTCTCCTTCATTGGCAGGCTGGTTCTTTACCACCGTCACCACCTGGGAAGCCCTGGTTACCTCTGGGAATGGGGAATTAAATGAGATCATGAAGACATGCATTTTTGGATGAATTCTTTAGAAAAAAATTGAGGCAAATAATTTGTGAACTTGCTATAACTTTTAAATGATTTTTTAAAAAATTGTATGCGTGTGTATTATGAATGCTGCCTATCTATACAAACCTTAAATATTATTAATATATAATTGACATAACGGACTACTTCTAATCTAAACCCACTTACTTTCTTGCAGTTATCTGATAGCCTGAAATCATGCGTGTGGCTGGTACTTTCAAAGACTGCTTCTATTCACATTTATGTGTAGGGCTCCGACCATATCTCTAAATATGTGTATTGAAGTTTCTAAAGCCTTCAGCTCTGGGTGATGATTAATGCCATCTATTTTAGTGGACTTTACGAAGAGTTAAGTAGTCAGTTATGTAAAATTGTGGTTTGTAAAGAGATGATAATACCTCTTTGTCCCCACAAAATCTTCTTCTTCAGCTTGAAATATAAGTACTACTCAATTCCTTTAAGGTAAATATCATCCTCTTCATTATTCTTCACTGAATTGCAAATTTTGGTGGGGTACAATTTTCGTTTCAATTAAGCCCCTAGTGCTTCCAAGTTAATGAGTTTATGTGACACTTTCTTCTTGACAGAAAGGTATAAGGCTAAATAAAAGATCTTTTGATTATTTGGGGAAGTGTGGAACATACATGTATTACTAAAAAAAAAAAGATGAGATAAAGCACAGATTAGGGACTGCTGAAAGCTATGCAAAAGATTTTCTCCACAGACTTCACAATCCCACACAATGCTGACAGGAGTCATCACTTTCTTTTGCTTTCCTGCCTTTTAGTCTCTTTTCAATCATGCCTAGAACAACCTAAATACGTTTCTGGTCAAATAAACTTACCAACAAAATATAGTCATGTGCTTTTTATGACCTTAATAATGCCTCCCTTTTCATACTGTTCATGAGGTTCTCATGGCAAGACTACTGGAGTGATTTGCCATTCCCATTCCCTTAATGACTAGAATAACCATGAAGGTGTGGTCACTCACCTAGAGCCAGACATCCTGGAGTGTGAAGTCAAGTGGGCCTTAGGAAGCATTACTATGAACAAAACTACTGAAGGTGATGGAATTCCAGTTGAGCTATTTCAAATCCTATAAGATGATGCTGTCAAAGTGCTGCACTCAGTGTGTCAGCAAATTTGGATAACTCTGCAGTGGCCACAAGACGGGAAAAGGTCTGTTTTCATTCCAATCCCAAAGAAGGGCAATGTCAAAGAATGTTCAAATGACAATACAGTTGCCTTCATTTCACATAGTAGTAAGGTTATGCTCAAAATACTTCAAGCAAAGCTTCAACAGAATGTGAATGGATAATTTCCAGATGTACCAACTGGATTTAGAAAAGGCAGAGGAACCAGAGATCAAATTGCCAACAAATCTCTTGGTTCATAGAGAAAGCAAGGGAATTTCAGAAAAACATCTACTTCTGTTTCATTGACTATGCGAAAGCTTTTGACTGTGTGGATCACAATAACTGCAAAAAAATTCTTAAAGAGATGGGAATCTCAGATCGTTTTACCTGTCTCCTGAGAAACCTGTATGCAGGTCAAGAAGCAAAAGTTAGAACCTCACATAGAGCAATGGACTGGTTCAAATGGGAAAATATGACAGGGAAAATATTGTCACCGTGCTTATTTAAGTTCTATGAAGAGTATATCATGCCAAATGCCAGGCTGGATGAATCATAAGCTGGAATCAAGATTGCCAGGAGAAATATCAACAACCTCAGATATACAGATGATACTACTCTAAAGGCAGAAAGTGAAGAGGAACTAAAGAGCCTCTTGATGAAGGTGAAAGAGGAGAGTGAAAAAACTGGCTTCAAGCTCCACATTCAGAAAACTAAGATCATAGCATCTGGCCCCATCACTTCCTTGCAAATAGATGGGGAAAAAGTGGAAACAATGACAGACTTTATTTTCTTGTGCTCCAAAATCACTGTGGATGGTGACTGTAGCCATGAAATTAAAAGACAGTTGTTTCTTGGAAGAAAAACCATGATGAACCTCTTAGACAACATATTAAACAGCAGAGACATCACTTGGCTGACAAAAGTCCTTATAGTCAAAGCTATGGTGTTTCCTGTAGTCATGCACGTATATGAGAGTTGGACCATAAGTAAGACTGAGAGCTGAATAATTGTTTTTGAATTGTGGTGCTGGAGAAAACTTTCGAGAGTCCCTTGGACTGTAGCCAATCAATCCTAAAAGAAATCAACTCTAAATTTTCACTGGAGTGACTGATGCTGAAGCTGAACTTTTGGTCACCTGATGCAAAGAACTGTCTCACTGGAAAAGACCCTGATGCTGGGAAAGACTGAAGGCAAATGGAGAAGAGGGTGGCAAAGGATGAGATGGTTGGATAGGATCACTGACTCAATGAATTTGAGCAAACTCTGGGGCAAATGGACATGAACTTGTGCAAACTCTGGGAGATAGTGAAAGACAGGGAAGCCTGACATGCTACTTCCATAGGGTCGCAGAGTTAGACATCACTTAGCAACTGAGCAACAACAACAAATGCCACCCCCCTACTCAATTTAGCAAACTTCTATAGAAAGAACAATATTGTTTATATAGAACAATATTTCTATAGAAATATCAGTAACCTCAGATATGCAGACGACACCATCCTTATTGCAGAAAGCAAAGAGGAATTAAAGAGCCTCTTGCTGAAGGTGAAAGAGGAAAGTGAAAAAGCTGGCTTAAAAGTCAACATTCGAAAGACGAAGATGATGGCATCTGGTCCCATCACTTCATGGCAAATAGATGGGGAAACAATGGAAACAGAGACAGACTTTATTTTCTTGGGCTCCAAAATCACTATGGACAGTGACTGCAGCTATGATATTAAAAGATGCTTGCTCCTTGGAAGAAAAGCATGACAAACCTAGAAAAGACCCCGATGCTGGGAAAGATTGAAGGCAGGAGGAGAAGGGGACAACAGAGGATGAACTGGTTGGATGGCATTACTGACTCAATGGACATGAGTTTGAGCAAACTCTGGGAGATGGTGAAGGACAGGGAAGCCTGACATACTGTAGTCCATGGGGTCACAAAGAGTGGACATGACCGAGTGACTGAACAGCAACAATATATAAAGAACATTGTGATGAATTTCCAAAATCCTGAGCTAAAAGCTTAAGCAAGCTTCTTATTTTAATAAAATCTTCTAACCTCCTTGAACTTCCAAATTCTTTTCTGTAAAATAAGGATAAATAGTATTTGTGCATTTAGCTCACAGATTGCAATATAGGAGCAAAATAAATAAAACCTATAAATACAACATAAAATATAAAATGATACACTTATGTATGGTAATTAAATGTCATCACAGGTAATAATAAACTCACATCAAACTTGTTTAAACAAAAGAGGTAGATATTTGCTCATATTTGATAGAAAGTTTAGAATTTTAAGTTCAGGGTTATATGTTTCAGGGCTTTGACTTCATTTCTCTGTTGTTCGCTCACTGCCTCTGGCATCTTTGGAATGTCAGCTTCATCCTCAATTTGGTAGCCTCAGGTCACAAAGCAGTCACCAGTAGCAAATTGATTCATTTCTCTTCTCAATAATTTCATGATATGTGTCTCTGGGTGTCATGCTGATTGTCTTCTGTTGAAGCTCACTGCCCATCTCTGTGGCCAGAGAAGGCTCATACATTGATGAGCATAGTCCTCACTGTCACCACCATAGAAGTGATGAGATTGTCTAAACTAGTTTAGGTCAACCAAATTGGCCTTTGATGATAGATCTGTTTTTTAAAATATAAATTTAGTTTATTTTAATTGGAGGCTAGTTACTTTACAATATTGTAGTGGTTTTTGCCATACATTGACATGAATCCACCATGGGTGTACATGTGTTCCCTATCCTGAACCCCCCTCCCACCTTCCTCCCCATACCATTCCTCTGGGTCATCCCAGTGCACCAGCCCCGAGCACCCTGTCTTCATGCATCGAACATGGACTAGCGATCTGTTTCACATATACTAATATACATGTTTCAGTGCCATTCTCCCAAATCATCCCACTTTTGCCCTCTCCCATAGAGTCCAAAAGACTGTTCTATACATCTGTGTCTCTTTTCAGTTCAGTTCAGTTGCTCAGTCATTTTGCTGTCTCTCATATAGGGTTATTGTTACCATCTTTCTATATTCCACATATATGCATTAGTATACTGTATTGGTGTTTTTCTTTCTGGCTTACTTCACTCTGTATAATAGGCTCCAGTTTCATCCACCTCATTAGAACTGATTCAAATGTATTCTTTTTAATGGCTGAGTAATATTCCGTTGTGTATATGTACCACAGCTTTCTTATCCATTCGTCTGCTGATGGACATCTAGGTTGCTTCCACGTCCTGGCTATTATAAACAGTGCTGCGATGAACATTGGGGTACATGTGTCTCTTTCAATTCTGGTTTCCTCAGTGTGTATGCCCAGCAGTGGGATTGTTGGGTCATAAGGCAGTTCTATTTGCAGTTTTTTAAGGAATCTCCACACTGTTCTCCATAGTGGCTGTACTAGTTTACATTCCCACCAACAGTGTAAGAGGATTCCCTTTTCTCCACACCCTCTCCAGCATTTATTGCTTGTAGACTTTTGGATAGCAGCCATTCTGACTGGCATGAAATGGTACCTCATTGTGGTTTTGATTTGCATTTCTCTGATAATGAGTGATTTGAGCATCTTTTCATGTGTTTGTTAGCCATCTGTATGTCTTCTTTGGAGAAATGTCTGTTTAGTTCTTTGGCCCATATTTTGATTGGGTCATTTATTTTTCTGGAATTGAGCTGCAGGAGTTGCTTGTATATTTTTGAAATCAATTCTTTGTCAGTTGCTTCATTTGCTATTGGGGCTTCTCTGGTGGCTCAGAGGTTAAAGCGTCTGCCTGCAGTGAAGGAGACCTGGGTTCAATCCCTGGGTCGGGAAGATCCCCTGGAGAAGGGAAATGTCAACCGACTCCAGTATTCTTGCCTGGAGAATCCCATGGATGGAGGAGCCTGGTGGGCTACAGTCCACGAGGTTGTAAAGAGTCGGACACAACTGAGTGACTTCACTTTCTTTCATTTGCTATTATTTTCTCCCATTCTGAAGGCTGCCTTTTCACCTTGCTTATAGTTTCCTTTGCTGTGCAAAAGCTTTTAAGTTTAATTAGGTCCCATTTGCTTACTTTTGCTTTTATTTCCAATACTCTGGGAGGTGGGTCATAGAGGATCCTGCTGTGATTTATGTCTGAGAGTGTTTTCCTCTAGGAGTTTTATAGTTTCTGGTCTTACGTTTAGATCTTTAATCCATTTTGAGTTTATTTTTGTGTATGGAGTTAGAAAGTGTTTTAGTTTCATTCTTTTACAAGTGGTTGCCCAGTTTTCCCAGCACCAGTTGTTAAAGAGATTGATAGATCTGTTTTTATTGATCACTTTTCTTAATAAAATAAAAAAAATCAATAGAGTAAAATTTCTGGAGGGTGATTCAAAAAGACTTCTGACTGTAAATTTGTAAATAGGACGTATAGGACAACTGTATGAAAGGTATTCCAAATTACTATGTTTCTACTTCTTTTTATTTTCAGAGAGGGCATATTAAACTATTTTGAAACTGTCTAGTGTCTTGTGCTTTTAACCTGATGAACTGTATTCAATTCTATAATTATACCAATTAATTAGATACTTGTATTTTATTAAACATCCAAAGATATAGAAATTATAGTCTCTTCTATGCTGGAGTCTGAAATATATTTAGTATTTTTTTTTTTTTTTTTGCCACATTCTCTAGTAGAGTTGAGATAAATTTAATTTTTATTTTATTTTTAAAATTTATTATTATTATTAATTTTTAACTTTACAATATTGTATTGGTTTTGCCACACATCAACATGAATCCACCACGGGGGTACACGTATTCCCAATCCCGAACCCCCCTCCCACCTCCCTCCCCACACCATCCCTCTGGGTCATCCCAGTGCACCAGCCCCAAGCATCCTGCACCCTGCATCAAACCTGGACTGGCGATTCATTTCTTATATGATATTATACATGTTTCAATGCCATTCTCCCAAATCATCCCACCCTCTCCCTCTCCCACAGAGTCCAAAAGACTGTTCTATACATCTGTGTCTCTTTTGCTGTCTCGCATACAGGGTTATCATTACCACCTTTCTAAATTCCATATATATGTGTTAGTATACTGTATTGGTGTTTTTCTTTCTGGCTTACTTCACTCTGTATAATCGGCTTCAGTTTCATCCACCTCATTAGAACTGATTCAAATGTATTCTTTTTGAAGGCTGAGTAATACTCCATGGTATATATGTACCACAGCTTTCTTATCCATTCGTCTGCTGATGGACATCTAGGATGCTTCCATGTCCTGACTATTATAAACAGTGCTGCAATGAACATTGGGGTACACGTGTCTCTTTCAATTCTGGTTAGTATTAACAGGATATGTGTTTTGAAATCATTAATAAAGTAAAATTATTAGATTCTTATTTAAATATAAAAGACTGTAGATATCAAAACTTCTTGAAGAAAGGAGATATTACTGAGGGCTGAAACTGTCACAGGCTTTGTGAAAGTCACAGAGCTTCAGGTAGCCCTCACCAAATAGGTAATACTACAATAAGAAAATAAGAGAACAGAGGATATTTTAGGTACCGTAGTATTATATGCAAAAGCACAGAGTTAACAATGTCCAAGTTGTGTTTAGAAGACTTTGCATAGGTTAGTTTTATCAAGAAGAAAGTTTGTATAAATAAATAGCAGGAAAAAAAGGCTGGTGAGCAGTTTGAAAAATTAGGTTTAAACTTTGAATATTGATATTAATATGTACCTTCAGAAAACACAAATAAGGTGCTAAAAACCATAGCCAACAAATTTGGAGGATTTAATCTTGATAGCAGCCCTAGGACATAAGGAAAATAAACTTAGAGTTTATTCTAAATCAAGGAGCTAAGTCTTCAAGTAAGAATTATTCCATTTACCATTCTGGAGTCTGTAAATAGTAGTGACTTATTCTTGAATTAGAGAAGATGGAATATGTCACCTGCTTAAAAAACAAAAAACTAATCTAAAACTAATATGTGTATATTCTTTTGAATTGGAAAGAGTCCAAATATGAAAGGCATTACACAACCCAAGTAATTTATAAACAAGTGATGAAGGAACAAGTAGAATTACAGAATTATGTAATATGGAGAAGAAAAAAGAATCAAGTTTTAAAAGTGTCATGATGGAAATATTAGTAGAGTTTGGAGACTGAAAATACGTGAGAGACTAAAAGTAAAGGAGAAGAGTCAGTAATGACTTGAAGGCAATGAGGGGAATGTGATACTGTCACATTCAGACAAAAAGAAATTAAATGAGAATGCCAATTTTAATACAAAACTGAAGATAACAGGTTTTTTTTTTTTTTTTAAAGATAACAGTTTTTAACTAGGGTGATTTTAAGATGACAAAGGATTTCAAGTTATTCAAAGAATTTAAATTATTCTAGCAAGTAGAAATTCTAAAAGAGATTTTACAATAATATATATTCAGTTCAGTTCAGTTGCTCAGTTGTGTCCAACTGTTTGCGACCCCATGATATGCAGCACGCCAGGCCTCCCTGTCCATCACAAACTCCCGGAGTTCACCCAAACTCATGTGCATTGAGTCAGTGATGCCATCCAACCATCTCGTCCTCTGTTGTCCCCTTTTCCTCCTGCCCCCAATCACTCCCAGCATCATGGTTTTTTCCAATGAGTCAGCTCTTCGCATGAGGTGGCTAAAGTATTTGAGTTTCAGCTTCAGCATCAGTCCTTCCAATGAACACCCAAGACTGGTCTTTAGGATGGATGGGTTGGATCTCCTTGCAGTCCAAGGGACTCTCAAGAGTCTTCTCCAACACCACAGTTCAAAAGCATCAATTCTTTGGCGCTCAGCTTTCTTCACAGTCCAACTCTCACATCCATACATAACCACTGGAAAAACCGTAGCCTTGACTAGACGGATCTTTGTTGGCAAAGTAATATCTCTGCTTTTTAATATGCTATCTAGGTTGGTCATAACTTTCCTTCCAAGGAGTAAGCGTTTTTTAATTTCATTTCATGGCTGCAGTCACCATCTGCAGTGATTTTGGAGCCCAGAAAAATAAAGCCAGCCACTGTTTCCCCATCTATTTCCCATGAAGTGATGGGACCAGATGCCATGATCTTCGTTTTCTGAATGTTGAGCTTTAAGCCAGCTTTTTCACTCTCCTCTTTCACTTTCATCAGGAGGCTCTTTAGTTCTTCACTTTCTGCCATAAGGGTGGTGTCATCTGCATATCTGAGGTGATTGATATTTCTCCCAGCAATCTTGATTGCAGCTTGCACTTCTTCAAGCCCAGCGTTTCTCATGATATACTCTGCATTTAAGTTAAATAAGCAGGATGAAAATATACATCCTTGATATACTCCTTTTCCTATTTGGAACCAGTCTGTTGTTTCATGTCCAGTTCTAACTGTTGCTTCCTGACCTGCCATAGGTTTCTCAAGAGGCAGGCCAAGTGGTCTGGTATTCCCATCTCTTTCAGAATTTTCCACAGTTTATTGTGATCCACACAGTCAAAGGCTTTGGCATAGTCAATAAAGCAGAAATAGATGTTTTTCTGGAAACTTCTTGCTTTCTCGATGATCCAACGGATGTTGGCAATTTGATCTCTTGTTCCTCTGCCTTTTCTAAAACCAGCTTGAACATCTGGAAGTTCACGGTTCACGTATTGCTGAAGCCTGCTGCTGCTGCTGCTGCTGCTGCTAAGTCGCTTCAGTCGTGTCCGACTCTGTGCGACCCCAGAGACGGCAGCCCACCAGGCTCTCCCGTCCCTGGGATTCTCCAGGCAAGAACACTGGAGTGGGTTGTCATTTCCTTCTCCAATGCATGAAAGTGAAAAGTGAGAGTGAAGTCGCTCAGTCGTGTCCAACTCTTAGTGACCCCATGGACTGCAGCTTACCAGGCTCCTCCGTCCATGGGATTTTCCAGGCAAGAGTACTGGAGTGGGTTGCCATTGCCTTCTCTGCTGAAGCCTGGCTTGGAGAATTTTGAGCATTATATTCCTAGCGTGTGAGATGAGTGCAATTGTGCAGTAGTTTGAGCGTTCTTTGGCATTGCCTTTCTTTGGGATTGGAATGAAAACTGACCTTTTCCAGTCCTGTGGCCACTGCTGAGTTTTTCAAATTTTGGGGCTCACTAATTGAAAAAGTTGTAATTGACACCAATTTTTTTGTGTGTGACCATTTTTTCTCCTACAGTCACCGCTTTTATGAGGACTGCCTATTAACACAAAAGGCTTTACAGGAGTCGTCATATTTGTAAAATATGAGATTAACCTCACAGTGTTCCAAGAGTGGGAAACTGTCAAAAGGTTGTTCAATCAATATTTTTGTCCAGAAATTTGGAGTTGCATTTAGCAGTTCCAGTATAAATCTCCAAAAAAATGAGACTGAAATAGTGATGTCTACTTTCCATGACCGGCATTGGTAAATAAAGACAATTTGCCTGGAGCAAAAGCCAAGAATAAAGCAGACACATAAAGAGAAACAGAGATGGGAGACAGAGAAAGAGCATTCTGTGCCCTCAATCACTATTTTTGTCTATTTCTGAGGTCAAGCTGCAACTCTGCCCTTTGATTTCCTGGAGAGTTCCAGAAAAATATCTATTTCTGCTTTATTGACTATGCCAAAGCCTCTGTGTGGATCACAATAAACTGTGGAAAATTCTGAAAGAGATGGGAATACCAGACCACCTGACCTGCCTCTTGAGAAACCTGTATGCAGGTCAGGAAGCAACAGTTAGAATTGGACATGAAACAACAGACTGGTTCCAAATGGGAAAAGGAGTGCGTCAAGGCTGTATATTTTCATTCTGCTTATTTAACTTATATGCAGAGTACATCATGAGAAACGCTGGGCTGGATGAAGCACAAGCTGGAATCAAGACTGCCGGCAGAAATATCAATAACCTCAGATACGCAGATGACACCACCCTTATGGCAGAAAGCGAAGAAAAAAAAGCCTCTTGATGAAAGTGAAAGAGGAGAGTGAAAAAGCTGGCTTAAAGCTCAACATTCAGAAAACTAAGATCATGGCATCCGGTCCCACCACTTCATTGCAAATAGATGGGGAAACAGTGGAAACAGTGGCTTACTTTATTTTTCTGGGCTCCAAAATCACTGCAGATGGTGATTGCAGCCATGAAATTAAAAGATGCTTGCTCTTTGGAAGGAAAGTTATGACCAACTTAGATAGCATATTAAAAAGCAGAGGCATTACTTTGCTAACAGAAGTCCATCTAGTCCAGGCTGTGGTTTTTCCAGTGGTTATGTATGAATGTGAGAGTTGGACTGTGAAGAAAGCTGAGCGCCAAAGAATTGATGCTTTTGAACTGTGGTGTTGGAGAAGACTCTTGAGAGTCCCTTGGACTGCAAGGAGATCCAACCAGTCCCTCCTAAAGGAGATCAGTCCTGGGTATTCATTGGAAGGACTATGCTGAAGCTGAGACTCCAATACTTTAGCCACCTGATGCAAAGAGCTGACTCATTGGAAAAGACCCTGATGCTGGGAAAGATTAGGGGCAGGAGGAGAAGGGGATGACAGAGGATGAGATGGTTGGATGGCATCACTGACTCAATGGACATGGGTTTGGGTGGACTCTGGGAGCTGGTGATGGACAGGGAGGCCTGGCGTGCTGTGGTTCATGTGGTCGCAAAGAGTCGGACACGACTGAGTGACTGAACTGAACTGAGACACATATATCCTAATAATAATTGGCTGTCTTTACATAAATAGATTTGTTGTATTTGACAATATGTAGAATTCCTAGTTACATGTGAAGTTCATATAAACAATAAATACATTTATTTCAGTATGTCTTATGTAATTGGAGAAGGAAATGGCACCTCACTCCAATACTCTTGCCTTGAAAATCCCAGGGATGGAGGAGCCTGGTAGGCTGCAGTCCATGGGGTCACTAAGAGTCAGACATGACTGAGCAACTTCACTTTCACTTTTCACTTTCATGCATTGGAGAAGGAAATGGCAACCTACTCCAGTGTCCTTGCCTGGAGAATCTCAGGGATGCAGGAGCCTGGTGGGCTGCCGTCTATGTGGTTGCACAGAAGCGGACACGACTGAAGTGACTTAGCAGCAGTCTCATGTAATATTTGTGGCATACTCAGAAAATACCTCTACTGGCACTCCACTCCAGTACTCTTGCCTGGAAAATCCCTTGTGCCAGGAAGCCTGGTAGGCTGCAGTCCATGGGATCGTGAAGGGTTGGACACGACTGGGCGACTTCACTTTCACTTTTCACTTTCATGCATTGGAGAAGGAAATGGCAACCCACTCCAGTGTTCTTGCCTGGAGAATCCCAGGGATGGGGGAGCCTGGTGGGCTGCTGTCTACAGGGTCTCACAGAGTCGAACAAGACTGAAGCGACTTAGCAGCAGCAGCATACTTAGAAAATACCTCTAGTAGTTTATTTTTGTGAAATGAAAATATCTCCTGCCATATTAATAAACAAGAAATGTCACAGGCATTAGTGATTTCTGGCCTCCAAATGTGAATGAGGGTTCCCCAAATTGTGATCCAGCGGATGCTGCCATCCCACACTGTCTGTGACTGCTGAGGAGCTGGGGCAAAGTAGGAAGCAAGGTGAACTAGAAAAGGGGATTGGCCCCAGGTAGCTAACGTGCATATGAAAGGAATGATTTCAGTGAGCCCAAGGCTTGCATCTTCCCATCAAAGAATGCTAAATTCCTTGACTTGATACCTGATCTTTGATGTTCAGACTGCTTGCTCTCTTTGTTGCAAACCTGTATATAGCCTGACTTCCCTTCCTGTCTCCTTGGAGCAGTTTTCTCAGAATTACTGAGATGCTGTCTCCTGGGCTCAGAGTCCTAAATATTCCCACCAAATAAAATAACTCTACTTTCAGGTTCTGACTATATTTTTTAGTCAACATCATATTAAAAGAAACACTGAGATATTAAAAATTTGAGGAGTTTATTTGAGCAAAAATTCCTTTTAATCAGGCAGCATACCATCTAGCAGATAGATTAGAGTTCTGAGGACTTTTATAGGCAGAAGGAAGCAGGGTTATAACAAGGGCTATGAAAAAAGAAATGCAAAAAGGCAAAATGACTGTCTGAGGAGGCCTTACAAATAACTGAGAAAGGAAGAGAAGCTAAAGGCAAAGAAGAAAAGGAAAGATATACCCATTTGAATGCAGAGTTCCAAAGAATAGCAAGAAGAGATAAAGCCTTCCTTAATGATAAATGCAAAGAAATAGAGGAAAACAATAGAATGGGAAAGACTAGAGATCTCTTCACGAAAATTAGAGATACCAAGGGAATATTTCATGCAAAGATGGGCACAATGAAAGACCGAAATGGTATGGGTCTAACAGAAGCAGAAGATATTAAGATGAGGTGGCAAGAATACACAGAAGAACTATACAAAAAATCTTCATGACCCAGATAACCACGATGGTGTGATCACTCTCCTAGAGCCAGACATCCTGGAATGCGAAGTCAAGTGGGCCTTAGGAAACGTCTCTACGAACAAAGCAGGTGGAGATGATGGAATTCCAGTTGAGCTGTTTCAGATCCTAAAAGCTGATGCTGTGAAAGTGCTGCACTCAATATGCCAGCAAATTTGGAAAACTCAGCAGTGGCCACAGGCCTGGAAAAGGTCAGTTTTCATTCCAATCCCAAAGAAGGTCAGTGCCAAAGAATGTTCAAACTACCGCACAGTTACACTCATCTCATACATTAGCAAAGTAATTCTCAAAATTCTCCAAGCCAGGCTTCAACAGTACTTGAACCATGAACTTCCAGATGTTCAAGCTGGATTTAGAAAAGGCAGAGGAACAAGAGATCAAATTGCCAACATCTGTTGGATCATCGAAAAAGCAAGAGAGTTCCAGAAAAACATCTATTTCTGCTTCATTGACTACATTAAAGCCTTTGACTGTGTAGGTCATGACAAACTGTGGAAAATTCTTAAAGAGATGCAAATACCAGACCACTTTACTTGCCTCCTGAGAAATCTGTATGCAGGTCAAGAAGCAACAGTTAGAAATGGACATGAAACAACAGACTGGTTCTAAATTGGGAAAGGAGTACATCAAGGCTGTATATTGTCACCCTGCTTATTTAACTTCTATGCAGAGTACATCATGAGAAATGCCAGGCTGGAAGAAGCACAAGCTGGAATCAAGAATGCCAGGAAAAATATCAATAACCTCAGATATGCAGATGACACCACCCTTATGGCAGTGAAGAACTAAAGAGCCTCTGGATGAAAGTGAAAGAGGAGAGTGAAAAAGTTGGCCTAAAGCTCAACATTCAGAAAACTAAGATCATGGCATCTGGTTCCATCACTTCATGGCAAATAGATGGGGAAACAATGGAAACAGTGACAGACTTTATTTTTGGTGGCTCCAAAATCACTGCAGATGGTGACTGCAGCTACGAAATTAAAAGATGTTTGCTCCTTGGAAGAAAACCTATTACCAACCTAGATAGCATGTTAAAAAGCAGAGACATTACTTTGTCGACAAAGGTCTGTCTGTCAAAGCTATGGTTTTTCCAGTAGTCATGTATGGATGTGAGAGTTGGTATATAAAGAAATATGAGTGCAGAAAAATGATGCTTTTGAACTGTGGTTTTGGAGAAGACACTTGACAGTCCCTTGGACTGCAAGGAGATCAAGCCAGTCTATCCTAAAGGAAATCAGTCCTGAATATTCATTGGAAGGACTGATGCTGAAGCTGAAACTCCAATCCTTTGGCCACCTGATGGGACGAGCTGACTCACTGAAAAAGACCCTGATGCTGGGAAAGATTGAAGGCAGGAGGAGAAGGGGACAACAGAGGATGAGATGGTTGGATGGCATCACTGACTCGACGGACATAATTTTAAGCAGGCTCTGAGGGTTGGTAATGGACAGGGATGTCTGGTGTGCTGCAGTCCATGGGGTCTCAAAAAGCTGGACTCTATTGAATGACTGAACTGAACTGATGAAAAAAGTGAAAGTGTTAAATTGCGTAGTCATGTCTGATTCTCTGCAACACTGGACTGTAGCCTGGCCAGGCTCCTCTGTTCATGGAATTCTCCAGGGAAGAATACTGGTGTGGGTAGCCATTCCTTTCTGCAGGGAACCTTCCCAAACTAGGGATCAAACCCAGGTCTCCTGCATTGCAGGCAGATTCTTTACTATCTGAGCCACAAGTGAAGGCCATAATAAGAGCTATCAAGACCAAAAAAAAAAAAAAAAAAAAAAAAAGTGGGTTGATTATTGCACGCGTACTGTCTTTAGGGGATGGCAGGAATCTATCAGACAAATATATAACTAGTGCTGATCAGGTGATTCTTCCTGATGGTTTAAGAGTCCATTTCTGGGAGATCCGAAATAGTAAATAATTTTGTATTTTTTGATGAGATTTAGCGTATACAACCCCATTTGGGGCCTGCTATCTTGTTTATGAACAGTCTCAATTTCATATTTAACTGGGTAGCCCATATTTTAGATAACTCTTGCAGCAGAGAGAAACGTCACATTCCAGGACATGCTCTAGTCCCTGAGACAAGTTGTCAAGTGAGGGACCTTGGCTTCACACAGGAAAAAATTTCAAGAGCAACCAAGGTAAAGTGAAAGCAAATATAGTTAGGGAGATATAAGCAGAATGTGGTTGCTTCAGAAAGGGAGAGTGGCCACAGGGTGTGGGAGTGGTTAGTTTTTATGGTTGGGTAATTTGAGCGGCAGGAATAGAGTATTTCAATCAAGGGGTGGGGATTTCTAGGAATTGGGCTCCTGCCCGCTTTTTGGTCTTTTCTGGTAATCTTTGGAACTGTCATAGCATGAGTGGTGGTGACTTTTAGTGTTATAGTGATCTTTTGCAAAAGTTTCACATTTGTCTGAAGTTCAAAGGATTTGTTAACAAAGTAAGCCACTTATTCTATACAAATAAATAATACCAATATTTCTTAGAGAATTTTCTAACTTACTTTCAATATACTAAGATTAAAAGTAAAGAGAAATAGAAACAGCAAAGGATACATCACCAAATTGGGTTCTGAGCAACATCCAGACTCAAACAGCCCTGGGAAGTCCCTTGACATAGCACATCTGGAGTTGTAATTGGCAAAAGGTCCCAGGCAGTGCATCTGCTTCGTGGTAAGACTTCAGAAACTGCAGTTCCCACCTAGGAAGCAAATGATATCATTGTCAATCTATGAGCGCACTGTAGCTCTGGTTTCATGTTAATGAAGTTTATTTTATCTTGTAAAGCTTGGAATGTTGTTAAGCCTGGAGTTTGGTAGGCCAGACCCTCTCCAGGGCCTCAACAATTTCAAGATTTGTCCGTATCTTATCTATGGTATTGCAAGACTTGCACTCACAGCAGATGGCCAGGGCAGTGTCCAGGCAGGTTAGAAGCAAGGTCAGAGGCCTACTCTGCTTTGTCTCTGAAGCCTAAATAGGACTATTTAATTTCCCTAACAAATGAAGATATAATGAGCTAATGGCCAAGCCATTCTTGATGCCATCTTGATTTTAGCTGATTCCAGTTGGTTTTTGGTACATCCTGATTATTTTACAACAGCTGTATCCCCTACTCATTATTTTAATAGTTGTACCCTGCCTCCTTCCTTCCTGTCTCATAGCAACCTTATATGTAGCCATTCAGAGTTAGTTGGTTACTGTTTTTTTGCAATCAAAATACTCCTAAAATGGAATCATTGCAGTTATGAGAAGTGATGGCATTCCTGAGGAAGGAAATAAGACAAGTATGAGAATTAAGTCTCAGAGGAGATTCATAATCAATTCTGTAATCTCCTAATTTACTGACCTCCCAAAGTATTAGAATGTCTATTCTTGGTCAATAATTACCTCTTCAATTAAAAAAAAAACTGCTTATTTTCATATAACTTATATGATTTTGATATCATTCATCAAAACCAAAGACTTTGATAGCAAAGACCATGTCATTTGTGTGTGTATTTCCCATGACCCTGGAGACTCAGATAGTAAAGAATCTGCCTGCAATGCAGAAGACCTGGATTCGATCCCTGGGTTGGGAAGATCCCCTGGAGAAGGCAATCCATTCCAGTATTCTTGCCTGGAGAACTCTATGGACAAAGGAGCCTGATGGGCTGAAGTCCATGGGGTCACAGAGAGTTGGACATGACTAAGCAACTCACACTTTCACTTTCTTTCACTTTCCCACAGCACCTCAGACCTTGCCACACAATCAACACTAAATAAATATTAGTGAGATTGAAAATTTCAGTATATGATTATAGGCATAATTAGCTCTCTCTCTTTTTTTTTCCACATTGGTTTTTGCTCCTTATGCCCTAAATTACAGTTAGGATTCTTTGAAAGTTGAGAAGGCTTAGAGAACCTCACAATTTTATATTAGCTTTAACATGAAGAGGAAGAATAAGGCTGAGGAATGGTGGGAAATAAAAACCCAAAGAAAAACCTGAAAGAAAGCTCAACATTTCCACTAAACATTTCAAGCTCTCCCACTTCAGCCTCTGCAGGCATCAATTACATTCCAAAGGAAAATGTTTTACAATTGTAATTACCCATAATAGAAGGAATGTATTTTTCCTTCATTCTACTCCCATGGCAAGTCAATTTAATTTTTAAATACAAGAGACATAATTGATTTTAGCCCTGGATTAGCACTGCAAATGATCTATATGTGTTCTCACTAATGGAACAAGAGAGTTGGTCCTCCTTGGAGACATTTACCCAAACCTGTTCAAGCAACAATTACTAGAGTCTGACAGGTTGGTGTGCAAGGAGAAGGGTGCATGAGGGAAACAATCTACTGATTAACAACTGAGCAAAATAATGAATATTATACTCTTCCCAGTTAATTATGGATTCAGCACAAATATATTATCCTTTTATAGAGGCCAAAAAGCGATAAGCCTGCCTGGAGGAACCTTGTCCTGTTCACTAGAAAATGAGTTTCTCTGAGGGTTTTAGGGTAAACCTATTTCTAAATAGGGCTCTCTTGAAAGGGAATGGAGAGGAGGTGTACTCATTTTCTCCAGACTTATCTGTTATCTGGCAATTGGTTTTCCTTTGGCTCCTCTACTAGACTACCACACAGTATTATGGAATAGGAATAACTCAAGGCAAAGTTATGAAATAAGTAGTTTATACTCTGCCATTTTGAAACAGGAGGCAGGGGGGCAGGGTGCAACCTTTAAAAAAATGACATAGCCATAGTATGATATAACAAAAACTGATTAGAACCAACTGGGTCCAAGATGTCAGTGGACCTTGAGCCTCATTATATGCTTATTGTGATACATTAGCATGTATTTAACAAGAGGAATTAAAGAGCCTCTTGATGAAAGTGAAAGAGGAGAGTGAAAAACCTGGCTCAAAACTCAACATTCAAAAAACTAAGATGATGGCATCCAGTCCCAACACTTCATGGCAAAAAATGGGGAAACAATGGAAACAGTGACAGACTTTATTTTCTTGGGCTCTAAAATCATGACAGGTATTGACTGCAGCCATGAAATTAAAGGATGCTTGCTCCTTGGAGGAAAAGCTGTGACTAACCTAGACAGTATATTAAAAAGCAGAGACATTACTTTGCCAACAAAGGTCCGTCTAGTCAAAGCTATGGTTTTTCCAGTGGTTATGTATGGATGTGAGAGTTGGACCATAAAGAAAGCTGAAAGTGAAAGTCGCTCAGTCATGTCTGACTCTTTGTGACCTCATGGACTATGTAGTCCATGGAATTCTCCAGGCCAGAATACTGGAGGTCTCCCACATTGTGCGCAGATTCTTTACCAGCTGAGACACAGGGGAAGCCCAAGAGTACTGGAATGGGTAGCCTATCTCTCCTCTAGTAGATCTTCCCAACTCGGGAGTTGAACTGGGGTCTCCTGCACTGCAAGTGGATTCTTTACCAACTGAGCTATCAGGGAAGCCCAAATTTATAAACCTCCCTTGTCCATGGAATTCTCCAGCCCAGAATACTGGAGTGGGTAGCCATTCCCTTCTCCAGGGGATCTTCTCAATCCAGGGATCAAACCCAGGTCTCCCGCTTTGCAGACTGATTCTTTACCACTGAGTCACTAGGGAAGCCCAAAGAAAGTTGAATGCCAAAGAACTGAAGTTTTTGAAATGTGGTTTGGAAAAGACTCTTGAGAGTCCCTTGGACTGCAAGGAGATCCAACCAGTCAATCCTAAAGGAAATCAGTCCTGACTATTCATTGGAAGGACTGATGCTGAAGTTGAAGCTCCAATGCTTGGCCACCTGATGTGAAGAACCTGACCCTGATGCTGGGAAACATTGAAGGCAGGAGGACAAGGGGCCAACAGAGGATGAGATTGTTAGATGGTATCACTGACTCGATGGACATAAGTTTGAGTAAGCTCCAGGAGTTGGTGAGGGACTGGGAAGCATGGTGTGCTGCAGTCCATGGGGTTGCAAAGAGTAGGACACGACTGAACGACTGAACTGAACTGACCAGCACAGTGACTGTTCTGAGGCTAACCATAAAAGGCCAAATCGTGGGCTGTGGCCCAATTCCTTGAAATCCCTGTCCCTTCCCTGAAATTATTGAAATAATCCTCCACTCATTGGCCTTTGAAATCATCCAGTCCTTAAAAACTAACCATTTTGAGGCCTGTCACTTTCTGAAATGGCCCACGTCTGTCTGTGGATTGTGTTCCTCTCTAAATAAATCTACGTCTTACCTATCACTTCTTATCTCACTGAATTCTTTCTGCAATGAGACATAAAGAACTTGAGCTTCATTAGGTCCTGAGACCAGGTGTGTGATCTCAGTTAAAAGACCATGGGTTCAAGTCCCCAATCTAGGTTCCTGCCAGGTTTGAGTCCTGAGTTGCACAGTTTCAATTTCACCATCAAAATCTGCCTTTAAGCACAACATCACAGTCCAATTATCAACTAATCCTCCTGAAATAGGTTTAGTAACTGGGATATTAGCTTCTAAGACCATAGTTCTCAGGTGTATTTTCATTTTAATCAAGGATTCTAGAGAGGCAGACTTGGCACAGATCTATTACTGGAAGGTCAACGTAGAGACGTAAGTTCTTGTCCATATCCTTCCATTTGCCAGCTAGGCAATTTCCAATCTGTAAAATAGGATTATATCTACCTTAGGAAATTATTGTAATAAGTAAATTATATGATATATTATGAAATTCACTAGCATGGTGCTCAACACATTTGATTGTGTCTCAAAGCTGTCCAGGTGTGGGAGGTCCATCAAATCACCAAGTCATGCATCTACTATGATGCTGTGTGACCCTGGAAAAGTTACTTCACTTCTTAGGGCTTTCAGTTCAGTTCAGTCTCTGACTCTGCGACTCCATGAATCACAGCACGCCAGGCCTCCCTGTCTATCACCAACTCCCGGACTTTACCCAGACTCATGTCCATTGAGTCGGTGATGCCATCCAGCCATCTCATCCTCTGTCATCCCCTTCTCCTCCTGCCCCCAATCCCTCCCAGCATCAGAGTCTTTTCCAGTGAGTCAACTCTTCGCATGAGGTGGCCAAAGTACTGGAGTTTCAGCTTTAGCATCATTCCTTCCAAAGAAAACCCAGGGCTGATCTCCTTTAGAATGGACTGGTTGGATCTCCTTGCAGTCCAAGGGACTCTCAAGAGTCTTTAGTTGCATTGTTTTTAAAAGAAGAATGCTTATCTCTATGATATCTAATATCATTCTCCTTTATAAAGTTTTAAGATCTCATTTTTGCAAAGTAGTAGAATGCTCCTTCAGTTCAGTTCAGTTGCTCAGTTGTATCCGACGCTGCAACCCCATGAATTGCAGCACGCCAGGCCTCCCTGTCCATCACCAACTCTTGGAGTTTACCCAGACTCATGTCCATTGAGTTGGTGATGCCATCCAGCCATCTCATCCTTTGTCATCCCCTTCTCCTCCTGCCCTCAATCCCTCCCAGCATCAGGGTCTTTTCCAGTGAGTCAACTCTTCACACATGGTGGCCAAAGTATTGGAGTTTTAGCCTCAGCATCAGTACTTCCAATGAACACCCAGGAGTGATCTCCTTTAGGATGGATTGGCTGGATCTCCTTGCAGTCCAAGGGACACTCAAGAGTCTTCAACACCACAACACAAACAAATGAGGACATGCAAGTGTAAAGAGCCAGCCCTTCAGTCATGAATGTAGTCAGCCTTTCAAAGCATTTATCCAAATATGACTAAGCTCTGGAATACAGGCTGTGTCAGGGATCAGGGGATCGGAGTTGACAGTTAGAAATAGTGTAAGTTGGTATGTTTTCCTGTGGGAAAATGGAGCAAGAACTGAAGCAGCAATAAACTCTCAAATCCAGTTGGCTAGAAAACTATTTTTTAAGTCTGCCTCTATTGTAATGTTCAATAGCCCAAGCCCCTGATGGCTTGGAATATATAGTAAAAGCTCACAACCAGTTGAATTTTCACCTGTGATGTCTCACATACCCTGATGATTTTACGTCACTCAATGTATCATTCTGAGAAACAGAAAGAATGTTAGTTTGTGTGTGTACATGTGTACATTTGTCTTATGTTTGTGTGCATGGCCATGTGTCTGTGTCTGCATGTGTGTGTGTCTACCTATTGTGTCTATTTGTATTTCATGATAGACTAGTCTCTGGTAAATGTAGAAATCATGTAGTTTGTCTTTAATAATATTGGAAGTGCAATATATAGAAAATTGTTTTCCTAAGAAACTGCTGGAGCATATATTTCATTGACTCACTAAATGGCTTATGAGTGTTCCGACATACCTTTAATGCTCAAACTCAAGCATCCAGGAACAAGAGTTACAGATGGCAGTGAGGCAGGCCAATGGAACTTACTCCAACCACTAGGGCAATTGAGATGCCATGTAAAAAACAATTGTCATTCCAATAAACCAGATATTGAAGGACCAGATCCTTCAATATCAACTGACTAGTACAAAAATCCATTACTATGTGTCTTTTTTATGAGGGTGTGTATGCCTATGGGCATACATATTTTATTCATACATACATATTTTACTCTTTATAATATATACAAATGTTTCTATATGTAATCAGTTCATATATCCATTTCTACCTTTTCTTTTTCATTGACATATTGATGAGGTACAATATTGTGTTAGTTTCAGATGTACTACCACATAGTGTTTTGACATTTGCTTATGAAATGACCACTACCACATGTCGAGTAACTATCTGACCCCATATGAAGTTATTACACTATTAACTATATTCTTTAAACTATACATTATATCCCTGAAAATTATTTATTATTTAACTAGAGGTTTGAACCTCTTAACCCCTTCCCCTATGTTGCCCACCATCTCCATCTCCATCTCTCCTCTGGCAACCACCAATTTGTTCTCTGTATCTATGAGTTTGTATTTTGTTTTGTTGGGATTTCTTTGTTTTTTTAGATCCTACCTGTAAGTGAGGTCATGGGTATGTGTCTTTCTCTGACTGAAATATTTCACTTGGCCTGATATACTCTAGATATACCCATGTGATCAAATGGCAAGATTTCATATTCTTATGTAGCATTCTATTATATATATATATAATATGTATATATATGTATATCATCTTTATCTATTCATCTATTAATTAAAGCAACATAAGATGCTTCTATATGTGGCCTATTGTAAATAATGCAATAATGAATATTTTCGTGCATCTGTCTTCTCGAATTAGTGTTTTTGTTTTCTTTGGATAAATAACAAGAAGTGAAATTGTTAGTTCATTTGTCAGTTACTCAGTCATGTCCAACTCTTTGCGACTCCATGGACTGTAGCCTGCCAGGCTCCTCTGTCCATGGAATTCTCCAGGCAAGAATACTGGAGTGGGTAGCTATTCCCTTCTCCAAGGTATCTTTCTGACCCAGAGATTGAACCCAGGTCTAGTATGCTGCAGGCAGATTCTTTACTTCCTGAGCCACTAGGCAAGCCCTATCAGTTCATATGGCAGTTTTATTTTTAATTTTTTGATGAAACTTCTTGATGTTTTTTTATAGTGGCTGACCGATCTACAATCCTAACAGTGTACAGAGGTTGCCTTTTTCCCTCCACATTCTCTCTGACACTTGTGGTCTCTTGTCTTTTTGATGATAGCCATTCTGACAGGTGTGAGGTGGTATCTCATGCTTTTGATTTGCATGATCTTAAGGAATAGTGAGTCTGAGTGAACTCCGGGAGTTGGTGATGGACAGGGAGGCCTGGCGTGCTGCGATTCATGGGGTCGCAAAGAGTCGGACATGACTGAGCAACTGAACTGAACTGAAGGAATAGTGATGTTAAACATATTTACATGTGCTTGTGGGCCATAATTGTGCCTTCTTTGGAAAAAAATGTCTATTCAATTCTCATTTTTTAATCAGGTTTTTTGATGTGATATATGAGTTCTTTTTATATTTTGAGTATTAACTACTTATCAGATAGCTCATTTGCAAATATCATCTTCCTTTTTGTTTTGTTGATAGTTTCCTTTGTTGTGCAAAAGGTTTTTAGTTTGATGCAGTCGCATTTGTTTACATCTGCTTCTGTTTCCCTTGTTTGAGGAGAGTTTTATAGTTTCAGGTCCTATTTTTGGGTTTTAAGTTTTAGGTCCTACTTTTACTTTAATCCATGTTGAGTTTATTTTGTGTATGTTTTGAAAAAGTAGTGCAGTCTGATTATTTTGCATGTAGCTATCCAGTTTTTCCAAAAGCATCTATTGCAGAGGCTGTCTTTTCCTCATTGTGTATTTTTGCAAACTTTGTCATAGATGACCATATATGTGTGGGTTTATTTCTGGGCTCTTTATATATGTGTTAGTCACTCAGTCATGTCTGACTCTTTGCAACCCCATAGACTGGGGCCCATTAGGCTCCTCTGTCCATGGAATTCTCCGGGCAAGAATACTGGAATGAATAGCCATTCCCTTCTCCACGGATCTTTTTTGACCCAGAGATTGAACCCAGGTCTCTCTCATTGCAGATAGACTCCTGCTTCCCGGGTAGCACTAGTGCAAAAGAACCTGCCTGCCAGTGCAGGAGATGTAAAAGATGCTGGTTTAATCCCTGCGTCAGGAATATCCCCTGGAGGAGGACATGGCAACCCACTCCAGTATTCTTGCTTGGGGAATACCATAGACAGAGGAGCCTGGTGGGCTACTGTCCATAGGGTCGCAAAGAGTCAGACACAGCTGAAACAACTTAGCACACACACACTTCTGGGCTCTATTCTGATCCATTAATTTATGAGTCTACTTTGTGCCAGGATCATACTCTTCTGATGATGATAGCTATTATTATAGTTTGAAAACAGTGAGTGTGATACCTGTACATTTTTTCTTCTTTATCAAAAATGTTTTGATTATTAGAGTCTTCTGTGTTTCCACGCAAATTTTATTTACTTTTAAATTAATTAATTTATTTTAATTGGAGGCTAATTACAATATTGTAGTGGTTTTTGCCATACATTGATATGAATCAGCCATAAGTGTACATGTCGCACAAATTGTAGAATAATTTCTTCTGTTTCTGTGTGTCATTGGTACTTGAGTAAAGATAGCATTTTTAAATCTGTAGGTTATGCTGGGTAGTATGATCATTTTAAAAGTGTTAATATCTTTCATTCATTGAGCACATTATAGCTTTCATTTCACTGTGTCATCTTCAGTTTCTTTCATCAGTTATATCATTTTCTGAGAATAAGAATTTTACCTCAAAGCTTAGATTTATTTCTAGATGTTATATTCTTGATACAATTGTAAGTGGGATTATTTTCTTAATTTCTGTTTATGATAGTTCATTGTTTTTACACAACATATTTCTATATATTAATTTTGAATTCTGCAACTTTACTGAATTCATTTATTAGTTCTAATAGTTTTTTTGATTTATTAGGATTTTCTATATATGATGTCATATCATCTGCAATGACAGTTTTACTATTTCCCTTCCAATAGGATTCCTTTTATTTCCTTTTCTTCTCTGATTACCTTGCCTAGAACATCCAGTTCTGTGTTGAAATAAAGTTTAAGAGTGGTCATTGTAGTCTTGTTGTTGATTTCAGAGGAAATGCTTTTAGTTTCTTACCATTGTGTATAATTTTGGGTATAAGTTTGTCACATAATGGCTTCTATTATATGTACATGTTTTGTTGAGAGTGTTGGTTTTCTTTTCATAAAGGGATGTTGAATATCATTGAAATCTTTGTGCCAATTTGTTTGTGTGGTGTATCACCCTGATTTATAGATTCAAGCATACTTGAATCCCTGGGATAAATCCTACCTAATCAAGGTGTATGACCCTTTTAAATGACTGTTGAATTCAATTAGCTAATTTTTAAAACATATTAGTTTTATTTATTTATTTTTGACTCCACTGAGTCTTCATTGCTGTGCATAGGTTTTCTCTGCTTGCTGAGACTACAGGCTGTTTTCTAGTTGTGATGTGTGGACTTTGCATTGTGGTGGCTTCTCTTGTGAAGCACAGGTCTAGGCCTTGTGGGCTTCAGTAGTTTCTGCACATGGGATCGGTAGTTGAGGCTTGCAGGCTCCAGAGCCAGGTTCAGTAGTTCTGGTGTATGGGCTTAGTTGCCCTGCAGTATGTGGGAAAGGTGATATTAGGGTGCAGTCTCAAAAATGAAAGAATGATCTCGCTTCATTTCCAATGCAAACAGTTCAAAATCAGAGTAATTAAGTTCTGTGCCTCAATCACTAATGCTGAATAAGCCGAAGTTGAATGGTTCTATGAAGAACTACAAGACCTTCTAGAACTAACAAAAAACTAACAAAAAACCCCCGTCATTTTCATCATAGGGGACTTGAATGCAAAATTAGGGAGTCAAGAGATAACATGGTGTAACAGGCAAGTTTGGCCTTGGAGTGTAAAATGAAGCAGGGAGAAAGCTAACAGAGTTTTGCCAAGAGAATGCACTGGTCACAGCAAATACCCTCTTCCAACAACACAAGAGACAGCTCTACACAAGGACATCACCAGATGGTCATTACTGAAATCAGATTGATTATATTCTTTGCAGCCGAAGATGGAGATGCTCTTTACAGTCAGCAAAAACAAGACCTGGAATTGACTGGAGCTCAGATCATGAATTCCTTATTACCAAATTCAGACTTGGATTGAAGAAAGTAGGGAAAACCACTAAGCCATTCAGGTATGACCTAAATAAAATCCCTTATGATTATACAGTGGAAGTGGCAAATAGATTCAAGGGACTAGATTTGCTAGAGTGCTTGAAGAGCTATGGATGGAGGTTTGTAACACTGTACCGGAGGCAGTGACTAAAACCGTCCCCACGAAAAAGAAATGCAAGAAGGGAAAATGGTTGTCTGAGGAGGCCTTATAAATATTTTGGAAAAGAGAAGTGAAAGGCAAAGGAGAAAGGAAAAGATATACCCATCTGAATGCAGAGTTCCAAAGAATAGCAAGGAGAGATAAGAAAGCCTTCCAAAGTGCACAATGCAAAGAAATAGAGGGAAACAGTAAAATGGGAAAGGCTAGAGATCTCTTCAAGAAAATTAGAGATACCAAGGAATATTTCATGCAAAGATGGGCACAATAAAGGACAGAAAAGGGAAGGACATAGAAGCAGAAGAGATTAAGAAGACATGGCAAGAATACACAGAAAAACTGTACAAAAAAATACTGACCTGGATAACCACAGTGGTGTGGTTCTCACTCACTTAGAGCCAGACATCTGGGAGTGTGAAATCAAACGGGCCTTAGGAAGCATTACTACGAATAAAGCTAGTGGAGGTATTGGAATTCCAGCTGAGCTATTTAAAATTCTAAAAGCTGATGCTGTTAAAGTGCTGCACTCAATATGTCAGCAAATTTGAAAAACACAGCAGTGACCATAGAGTGGAAAAGTTGTTTTCTTTCCAATCCCAAAGAAAGTCAATGCCAAAGAATGTTTAAACTACTGTGCCACTGTGCTCATTGCACATGCCAGCAAAGTAATGCTCAAAATCCTTCAAGCTAGGCATCAACAGTATGTGAACCCAGTACTTCCAGTTGCAGAAGTTGGATTTAGAAAAGGCAGAGGAACTAGCAATCAAATTGTCAGCATTCATTGGATCTAAAAAAAGAGAATTCCAGAAAAACATCTATTTCTGCTTCATTGATTACACTAAAGCCTTTGACTGTGTGGATGTCAACAAAGTGTGGAAAATTTTAAACAGATGGGAATACCAGACCACCTTACCTACCTCCTGAGAAACCTGTATGCAAGTCAAGAAGCAACCATTAGAACTGGACATGAAACAACAGACTGGTTCAATATTGTCAAGACTGTATATTGTCACCCTACTTATTTAACTTCTGTGCAGAGAACATCATGCGAAATGCTGGGCTGGATGAATCACAAGCTGGAATCATGATTGCTGGGAGAAACATCAACAGCCTCAGATATGCAGATGACACCACCCTAATGGCAGAATATGAGAAGGAATTAAAGATCCTCTTTAAGGTGAAAGTGGAGAGTGAAAAAGCTGGCTTATAACTCAACATTCAAAAAACTAAGATCATGGCATCAGGTCCCATCACTTCATGACAAATAGATTGGGGAAAATGGAAACTTTATTTTTTTGGACTCTAAAATCACTGTGGATGGTGACTGCACCCGTGAGATTAAAAGACATTTGCTCCTTGGAAGAGAAGTTATGACAAACCTAGACAGCATATTAAAACATAGATTCATCACTTTGCTGATTAAAGTCTGTATAGTCAAAGTCATGGTTTTTCCAGTAGTCTTGTATGAATGTGAGAGTTGGACCATAAAGAAGGGTGAGCAGCAAAGAATTGATGCATTTGAACTGTGGTTCTGGAGGACTCTTGAGATTCCCTTGGACTGCAAGGAGATCAAGCCAGTCAAACCTAAGGAAATCAACCCTGAATATTCTTTGGAAAGACTAATGCTGAAGCTGAAGCTGCAATACTTTGGCCATCTAATATGATGAGCCAATTCACTGGAAAAAACCCTGATTCTGGGAAAGACTGAGGGCAGGAGGAGAAGTAGGGGACAGAGGATGAGATGGTTGAATGGCTAAATGGTCATGAGTTTGAGCAAAATCTTGGAGATGTGAAGGACAGAGAAGCTTGGTGTGCTGCAGTCCATGGGATTGCAAAGAGTTGGATATGACTGAACAACTGAATAACAACATGGGGAAATTTCCCAGAGCAGGGATCTACCCTATGTCCTTTGCATTGCATCATCTATTCTTAGCCTCTGGGCCAGCACAGAAGCCCTAATTTGCTAATATTCTTTGAGAATTTTTGCATATATATTCATTAGTGATATTTATTTGTAATTTTCTTTTACTGTGGTGTTTTTGTCTGGTTTTTGCACCAGAGTTGAAAAGTACAGAAGCATTTCTTCCTCTGCTATTTTTAAAAATAGTTTGTGAAGGATAGTTGTTTAATCTTCTTTAAACATTTAGTAGAATTAACCTATGAAATCATCAGGTCCTCAACCTTTGTTTTGGCTTGTTATTATTTTTTTTTTAAATTACTGACTGAATTTCATTACATGCAGTTGATCTATTCATATTTTGTATTTCTTCCTTATTCAGTCTTTGAGAGTGTACATTTCTAGGAATTTGTCTCATCTATGTTAACTTTTCCATTTGAGGCATATAATTGCTTATCATAATCTCTTATGATTCATTGTATTCCTATAGTGTCAGCTGTAACTTCTCTAATTTTATTTATTTGAGTCCTCTTTTTTTCTTGATGAGATCGGCAAAACTTATCAGTTGTATTTATATTTTCAAAGTACAAGCTATTAGTTCCAATCGATCTTTTCCACTTTTTTTTTGTCTTGACTTATTTGTGTTCTGATCTTTATTATTATTATTATTTTTTGTTTTACTGATATGCAGCTTTGGTTATTTCCCTGTTTAGGTGTAAGTTTAAATTGTTTATCTGAGATTTTTCTGTTTTCCCACAATATGTTTTGTCACTATAAATTTCCCTTTTCTAACTGTTTCTGCTATGTCTCATTGATTTTGAATTGATATGCTTACATTTCCATTTGTCTTAGGTATTTTTTGGTTTTCTGTTTGATTTCTTCAGTGACCTATTGGCACTAGCACCATATTGTTTATCATCCATGTTTTTGCAGTTTTTTTTTTTTTCTGAAGTAGCTTTCAAATCTCTTAGTATTGTTATTATAAAATTTGCCTTATATGATTTCAATATTCTTAAATTTATTGAAACTTTTTTGGTGGCACAGCATCTGATATAAACTGGTGAATGTCAATGGGTACTTGAATAAAACTTGTATTCTTCTGTTTTTGGATGACATATTTCTTTATATACACACATATATGCCATATATACATATGCAACACACACATATGTCATATATATGCATATATATATGTGTGTATGTGTCTCTATATATATACACACACATATTCTGGTATGTTTTAATGTGTGTTTAAAGGTCAGTGTTTTCTTGTTGATATTCTTTCTGGATAATTTGCTCATGGATATAATTGGTGTGTTAAAATTCCTTATTATTACTGTGTTACTGTCAACTTCTCCATTTATATCTTTTAGTACTTTCTCTTTGTATTTAGGTGTTTGTAGGTTTGGCCCAAATATATTTGCAACAGTTATAGCTTCTTCTTGGGTTGATTCCTTTTTATTATGTAATGTGTTTCTTTGTCACTTCTTGCAGTTCTCTTTTAAAGTCTATGCTGTTTCATACAAGTATTGCTACCCCAGGTTTCTTTTCATTTCAATTTGCATGAGTACTTTACTTTATTCCCTCACTTTCAGTATTTGTGTATCTTTAGATTTGAAGTGAATATTTAGTAGGCAGCAAATATATAGGTTTCTTTAAAAAAAAATCTTCAGCCACTTTATTTTTCATAATTAGAGCACTTAGTTCAATGACATTTAAAGTAATTATTGATAAGTATATACTATTGCCTTTTGTTTATTGTTTTGGGGTTTCTTTTGCAGTTCTCTTTTGGCCCTTTCTTCTTATGCTGTCTTCCCCTTTCCTTTGGTAACGGTCTCTAGTGTTATAGTTTTTTCCCCCCCTTTTTTTGTGTATATCTGTTATAGTTTTATTTTTGCTTGTGGTTTCCATGAGGTTCACATACAAGCATGTATATGTGATTATTTTTTAACTGATAATTTCTTAAGATCAAAATCATTCTAACAGTCCTGAATTTTAACTCTCACCACCCATTTTTAAAGTTTTTGACATTTTATCTTACATCATTTTTTTGTGAATCCCTTAACTACTTATTATGGGTGTAGATGATTTTAATTCTTTGTCTTTAAGCATTTGTAAAAGCTTTTTGCCTACCAATGGTACTTTCCCTTTTGTAATTTTTATATTTCTACCTGTGGCCTTTTCTGCATAGAGATATACTTTAACACTTCTTGTAAGGCCAATAGAGTGGTGCTGAACTCTTAGCTTTTTGTTATCTATAATACTGCTTCAGTTCAGTTCAGTTCAGTCGCTCAGTAGTGTCTGACTCTTTGTGACCCCATGAATCACAGCACGCCAGGCCTCCCTGTCCATCACCAACTCCCAGAGTTCACTCAGACTCACGTCCATTGAGTCAGGGATGCCATCCAGCCATCTCGTCCTCTGTTGTCCCCTTCTCCTTCTGCCTCCAATCTCTCCGAGCATCAGAGTCTTTTCCAATGAGTCAACTCTTCTCATAAGGTGGCCAAAGTACTGGAGCTTCAGCTTTAGCATCATTCCTTCCAAAGAAATCCCAGGGCTGATCTCCTTCAGAATGGACTGGTTGGATCTCCTTGCAGTCCAAGGGACTCTCAAGAGTCTTCTCCAACACCACGATTCAAAAGCATCAACTCTTTGGCTCTCAGCCTTCTTCACAGTCCAACTCTCGCATCCATACATGACCACAGGCAAAACCATAGCCTTGACTAGACGGACCTTAGTCGGCAAAGTAATACCGCTTATTTCTACTTAAAATCTGAATGGTAGATTATTCTTGATTGATGAGTAGAATATTCTTCATTGATAAGTAGAATATTCTTGGTTGTAGGTGTTTTCCTTTCATCACTTGGAATATATCATGGCACTTCCTTCTGATTTGTAAAGTTTCTTTTTTTTATTTAAATTTTTATTTTTACTTTATAATATTGTATTGGTTTTGCCATACATTGACATGACTCCACCATGGGTGTACATGAGTTCCCAAACATGAGCCCCCCTCCCATCTCCCACTCCATATCATCTCTCTGGATCATCCCCGTGCACCAGCCCCAAGCATCCTGTATCCTGCATTGAACATAGACTGGCGATTCGTTTCTTGCATGATAGTATACATGTTTCAGTGGCATTCTCCCAAATCATCCCACCCTCTCCCTCTCCCGCAGAGTCCAAAAGTCCACTCTACACATCTGTGTCTCTTTTGCTGTCTTGCATACAGGATCATCATTGCCATCTTTCTAAATTCCATATATATGTGTTAGTATACTGTATTGGTGTTTTTCTTTCTGGCTTACTTCACTCTGTATAATCAGCTCCAGTTTCATCCATCTCATCAGAACTGATTCAAATGTATTCTTTTTAATGGCTGAGTAATACTCCATTGTGTATATGTACCACAGCTTTCTTATCCATTCATCTGCTGATGGACATCTAGGTTGTTTCCATGTCCTGGCTATTATAAACAGTGCTGCGATGAACATTGGGGTACATGTGTCTCTTTCAATTCTGGTTTCCTCTGTGTGTATGCCCAGCAGTGGGATTGCTGGGTCATAAGGCAGTTCTATTTGCAGTTTTTTAAGGAGTCTCCACACTGTTCTCCATAGTGGCTGTACTAGTTTGTATTCCCACCAACAGTGTAAGAGGGTTCCCTTTTTTCCACACTCTCTCCAGCATTTATTGCTTGCAGATTTTTGGATCGCAGCCATTCTGACTGGTGTAAAGTGGTACCTAATTGCGGTCTTGATTTGCATTTCTCTGATAATGAGTGATGTTGAGCATCTTTTCATGTGTGTGTTAGCCATCCGTATGTCAAAGTTTCTTATTTGAAAACATTTATTTATTTATTGACTGCTCTGGGTCTTCATTGCTACTCATGGACTTTCTCTAGTTGCAGTGCATAGGGTTCTCATTGCAGTGACTTCTCTAGTTCAGAGCATGGGCTCTAGGGAGCATGGACTTCAGTAGCTGCAACATGTGGGCTCAGGAGTTGTGGCTTATGAGCTCTAGAGCATGGGCTCAGTAGTCGTGATGCATGTGTTTGCCCTGTGGAAGTTGGAATCTTCCTGGGTCAGGGATTGAACCTGTGTCCCCTGCATTGGCAGGCAGATTTTTTACCACTGGATCATTAGGGAAATCCTGGGTTTGCAGAGTTGCTGGTGAAAAATTAGTTCATTGTTTTATGGGAGTCCCTTGTATGTAATTGCTTGCTTTTATCTAGCTTCTTTTAAAATTTCTCTTTATCTTTAGCCTTTACAATTAAACTTTGTCTATCATATACCATGTTGCCTAATTTACAGAACTAGAACAGAAAATTTGAATTTGTTTGGAAACACAAAAGACCCTGAATGGCCAAAGTAATCTTGAGAGAGAAAAATGGAGCTAGTGGAATCAGAGTCCCTGACTTCAGACTACACTACAAAGCTACAGTCATCAAGTCATCATGATACTGGCACAAAAACAGAAATTTAAACCATAGACTAGGATCAAAAGCCCAGAGATATATCCACATACATATGGTCACCTATGCTATGGCAAAGGAAGCAAGACTATACAATGGAGGGCAGATAGCCACTTCAATAAGTGGTTCTGGAAAAGTTGGATAGCTACATGTAAAAGAATGAAATCAAAACACTCCCTAACGCCATACACAAAGATAAAATGGATTAAAGATCTAAATGTTAGGCCAGACACTATAAAACTCTTAAAGGAAAATGTTGGCAGAGAAATATTTGACATAAATCGCAGCAGGATCTTTTTTTGACCCACCTCTTGAAGTAATGAAAATAAAAATAAAATAAACAAATGGGACATAATTAAAAGTGTTTGCAGAGCAAAGAAACCATAAACAAGATGAAAAGACTACGCTCAGAATGGGAGAAAATTTTTGCCAAGGAAGCAATCAACAGGAGATCAATCTCCAAAATATAGAAACAACTCATGCAGTTCAATATCAAAAATATAAATAATCCAATCAAAAATGGGAAGAAGACCTAAACAGACATTTCTCCAAAGAATTTCTCTTATTTTTTCATTGAAAGATAATTGCTTTACAGGATTTCGTTGTTTTCTGTCAAACCTCAACATGAATCAGTCATAGATATACATATTTCCCCTCCCTTTTGAACCTCCCTCCCATCTCCTTCCCCATCCCACCCCTATAGGTTGATACAGAGCCCCTGTTTGAGTTTCCTGAGCCTTACAGAGGAATTTCTGATTTCTCCGAAGAAGACATAGAGATGGCCAACAAACACATCAAAAGATGCTCAACTTCATCCATTATTAGAGAAATGTAAATCAAAATTACATTGAGGTATTACCTCACCCCCAACGGAATGGCCATAATTAAAAAAAATTAACAATCAATGCTGGAGACGGTGTTGAGAAAAAGGAATTCTCTTGTACTGCTGGTGTGAATGTAAGTTGATACAGACACTACGGAGTACAGTATGGAGATTCCTTAAAAAATGAAAATTAGAACTACCATATAACCCAACAATCTAACTCCTGTGCACGTGCCCAGAGAAAAGCATAATTCAAAAAGACATATGTACTCCTATATTCATTGCAGTACTCTTTACAGTAGCCAGGACATGAAAGCAATCTAAATGTCCAACAACAGAGGAATGGATAAAGAAGATACAGTACATATATATTAATACAATGGAATATTACTCAGCCATAAAAACAGATCTGTGTCATTTGTAGACATGTGGATGAGCCTAGAGACTGTCATACTGAGTGAACTAAATCAGAAAGAGAAAACAAATATTGTATATAAACATATATATGGGCTAAAATGGGTGAATTTAACTCAGATGACCATTATATCTACTACTGTGGGCAGGAATCACATAGAAGAAATGGAGTAGCCATCATAGTCAACAAAAGAGTCCAAAATGAAGTACTTGGATGCAGTCTCAGAAATGACAGAATGATTTCTGTTGTTTCCAAGGCAACCATTCAATATCACAGTAATCCAAGTCTATGCCCCGACTGGTAACACTGAAGAAGCTGAAGTTGAACGGTTCTATGAAGACCTACAAGATCTTCTAGAACTAACACCCCAAAAAGATGTCCTTTTTATTATAGGCGACTGGAATGCAGAAGTAGGAAGTCAAGAAACACCTGGAGTAACAGGCAAATTTGGTCTTTGAGTACAGAATGAAGCAGGGCAAAGGCTAACAGAGTTCTGCCAAGAAAATGCACTGGTCATAGCAAACACCTTCTTCCAACAACACAAGAGAAGACTCTACACATGGACATCACCAGATGGTCAACACCAAAATCAGATTGATTATATCCTTTGCAGCCAAAGATGGAGAAGTTCTATACAGTCAGCAAAAACAAGACCAGGAGCTGACTGTGGCTCAGATCATGAACTCCTTATTGCCAAATTCAGCCTTAAATTGAAGAAAGTAGGGAAAACCACTTGACTATTCAGGTATGACCTAAATCAAATCCCTTATGATTATACAGTGGAAGTGAGAAATAGACTTAAGGGACTTGATCTGATAGACAGAGTCCCTGATGAACTATGGACGGAGGTTTGTGACATTGTACAGGAGACAGGGATCAAGACCATTCCCAGGAAAAAGAAATGCAAAAAAGCAAAATGGCTGTCCGAGGAGGCTTTACAAATAGCTGTGAAGAGAGAGAGGTGAAAAGTAAAGGAGAAAAGGAAAGATATAAGCATCTGAATGCAGAGTTCCAAAGAATAGCAAGGAGAGATAAGAAAGCCTTCCTCAGTGATCAATGCAAAGAAATAGAGGAAAACAGCAGAATGGGAAAGACTAGAGATCTCTTCAAGAAAATTAGAGATACCAAGGGAACATTTCATGCAAAGATGGGCTCGATAAAGGACAGAAATGGTATGGACCTAACAGAAGCAGAGGATATTAAGACGAGGGGTCAAGAATACACAGAACTATAGAAAAAAGTTCTTCAAGACCCAGATAATCATGATGGTGTAATCACTAACCTAGAGCCAGACATCCTGGAATGTGAAGTCAGGTGGGCCTTACGAAGCATCATTATGAACAAAGCTAGTGGAGGTGATGGAATTCCAGTTGAGCTATTTCAAACCCTAAAAGCTGATGCTGTGAAAGTGCTGCACTCAATATGCCAGCAAATTTGGAAAACTCAGCAGTGGCCACAGGACTGGAAAAGGTCAGTTTTCATTCCAATTCCAAAGAAAGGCAATGCCAAAGAATGCTCAAACTAACGCACAATTGCACTCAATCTCACATGCTAGTAAAGTAATGCTCAGAGTTCTCCAAGCCAGGCTTCAGCAATATGTGAACCATGAACTTCCAGATGTTCAAGCTGGTTTTAGAAAAGGCAGAGGAACCAGAGATCAAATTGCCAACATCTGCTGGATCATCGAAAAAGCAAGAGAGTTCCAGAAAAACGTCTATTCCTGCTTTATTGACTGTGGCAAAGCCTTTGAATGTGTGGATCACAATAAACTGTGGAAAATTCTGAAAGAGATGGGAGTACCAGACCACTTGGCCTGCCTCTTGAGAAACCTATAGCAGGTCAGGAAGCAACAGTTAGAACTGGACATGGAACAACAGACTGGTTCCAAATAGGAAAAGGAGTACATCAAGGCTGTATATTGTCACCCTGCTTATTTAACTTATATGCACAGTACATCATGAGAAACGCTGGGCTGGAGGAAGCACAAGCTGGAATCAAGATTGCTGGGAGAAATATCAATAACCTCAGATATGCAGATGATACCACCCTTATGGCAGAAAGTGAAAAGGAACTAAAAAGCCTCTTGATGAAAGTGAAAGAGGAGAGTGAAAAAGTTGGCTTAAAGCTCAACATTCAGAAAACTAAGATCATGGCATCTGGTCCCATCACTTCATGGCAAATAGATGGGGAAACAGTGGAAACAGTGGCCAACTTTACTTTTCTGGTCTCCAAGATCACTGCAGATGGTGACTGCAGCCATGAAATTAAAAGACACTTGCTGCTTGGAAGGAAAGTTATGACCAACCTAGACAGCATATGAAAAAGCAGATATATTACTTTGCCAACAAAGGTCTGTCTAGTCAAGGCTATGGTTTTTCCAGTAGCCATATATGGCTGTGAGAGTTGGACTATAAAGAAAGCTGAGCATGGAAGAATTGATGCTTTTGAATTTGGTATTGGAGAAGACTCTTGAGAGTCCCTTAGACTGCAAGAAGATCCAACCAGTCCATCCTAAAGGAGATCAGTCCTGGGTGTTCGTTGGAGGGACTCATGTTGAAGCTGAAACTCCAATACTTTGGCCACCTGATGCAGAAAGCTGCCTTATTGGAAAAGTCCCTGATGCTGGGAAAGATTGAGGGCTGGAGGAGAAGGGGATGACAGAGGATTAGATGGTTGGATGGCATCACCAACACAATGGACATGGGTTTGGGTGGATTCCGGGAGTTGGTGATGGACAGGGAGTCCTGGCATGCTGCAGTTCATGGGGTCGCAAAGAGTCGGACACGACTGAGTGACTGAACTGAAGTGACACACTGGTTAGGTAATTCACAAGTGACAGGATGAAGACAATTGTAAAGAAAGAAGCAGAGAGCATATTTGATGCAATAATAGCTGAAAACTTCCCTAATCAGGACAAGGAGGCAGTCAAGTTAAAGAAGCATTGAGATATCTCAACGAAAATGAAATTAAAAAGTTCCATAAGAAGACAAGTATATTATTTTGTTTTCAGTGTTTTTTTTATTAAAAAAATTTTTAATTTTGATTAATTTTTATTAGAGTGTAGTTACCTTACATTTTGTTTCTACTGTAGAGTAAACTGAATCAACTATTTGTATGCATGTATCCCCTCTTTTTAGATTTCCTTCACTTTTATGTCACCACAGAACACTGAGTTCCCTGAGCTATACAGTAAGTTCTCATTAGTTATCTATTTTATACATACTATCAGTAGTGTATATATGCCAATCCCGACCTCCCAATTTATCCCAGCTTCCCTTACCCTCTTGCTGTCCATACATTTGTTCTCTACATTTGTGTCTCTATTTCTGTTTTGCAAATAAAACCATCTATACCACTTTTCTAGATCCCACATATATATTAGTTCAGTCTCTCAGTTGTGTCCGACTCTTTGCGACCCCATGAACTACAGCATGCCAGGACTCCCAGTCCATCATCAACTCCCGGAGTCCACCCAAACCCATGTCCATTGTGTTGGTGATGCCATCCAACCATCTCATCCTCTGTCATCCCCTTCTCCTCCCGCCTTCAATCATGCCCAGCATCAGGTGCTTTTCCACTGAGTTGGCTCTTCGTATCAGATGGCCATAGTATTGGAGCTTCCGCCTCAGCATCAGTACTTCCAATGAATATTCAGGGTCGATTTCCTTTAGGATTGACTGGTTTGATCTCCTTGCAGTCCAAGAAACTGTCAAGAGTCTTCTCCAGCACGGCGATTCGAAAGCATCAATTGTGATCCCTACTCAATCCTAAATTTTCTGCACTTAAAACAGACTGCATAGTCTCAATAAATATAGTAACTTTGCATTTTTTCCTTTTTGAGGTTGAGGTCATCCCTACCTTGGTAAGCAATAAACTCAGCTTTCTCTTAACAATGAATTGCTTTGGTGATTTTTAAAAAGTGAGTGCTTGATGGATTACATGAGATCCTATTCTGGATAACTATATTATTAAAGAATTCTGGAACCCATTACTTTGTCTTTTTTAGAGTACCTAGATTCTTGGAAACTTACCCTTTCATTTGCATTAAATAGTCTGAGATTTTCTGCTCAATCCATTTTGGTAAATGAGTGTCTGACTCTCTTGCTTATGTTTCAAGTCTAATAATTATATAACCATGTGTTAGATTTTTATCCCCTCAAGCTATTGAGATTGATTACAGATGGACACAAATACCAGCTTCTCACATGTCATAATGGTTTTGTTTGTGAAAATAGAAACAAATGAATCCTGAGCCAGCTTCCTAGTCAAGTGTGTGTAAAGAGATCAGAGACTACAAGAAGCTCTCTATTTCCTGTTTAAATGTTTAAACATCATCCACCCCTCCCCTTGGCTGTAGGAGTAAACTATGCCTGTCACAAATAGATTTTAATTCCCTAATGTTAAGGATTGTTTTCCTATAAAAGGCACATAGCAATATCAACTTCTGTCATATACAAATTGATGTGAATCAGTTTGTTAGTGATTTGCCATGTGGCAGGAACAGTAGACTAGACATTGAAAGAGAGAGCTAGAATAAATAGAAGGAAGAAGAATCTGAAGCCTCAGAGCTGAGGATAGTGGGAGTATCCTCATTACTGGAGATGGGAAAGACTCATGTAGTTTTGTGTATACTAGCACCATCACAATTTTGTCAAGATTACTGTGTAAACTTTTTGACATCCTCCATGTTTTGTCCATTTATGGCAAATTTGATTTTGGGAAATAATAAAACATTACTATGTCAGAGTTAAATGAAAGACTCCAATAGGTGATATAATTTTGCATCCAAAAGTGAGGATGGAGAGTATTAATCAGATTATTTTTAATTGTTGTTGTTCTTACTATTTATTGCCTCTTAACTGCTTTGAAGGAAACTACCACAGTCATAAGTGTGAGCCTCCAAAGATGACTAGTATAAAAGATACACTTTAGGCTATAAAGTGCTTTTCATTTGTTTCAAATTAGTTTGAATTCTGCAATTCAATTCCATACAAATAGGAAATTTATTCAGGTGGAGCTTTTCTTTAAATAAAATTTATTCTTATCTAATAGAAGGATCTCATGATAGATGGATTCATATTTTTATTTAGGAAATCATATCTTCTCAATGATATTGTTATTAATGCTTATATCAGATTTCTAGGGATTTCCCTTGTGGTCCAGTGGCTAAGACTTTGGCTTCCAATGAAGGGCATGTGGGTTTGATCCCTGGTCAGGGGTATAAGACACCATATAGCTCAAGGCCAAAAAATGTAAACAGAAGCAGTATTTTAACTAATTCAATGAAGACTTTCAAAACGGTCTATATAAAAAAATTATTTATTTATTTTTATATATGGTTTGGGGACATTATCTGGGATTAGTTGTCTTCTTGTTAGACTATGTGTGTGCTGAGTTGCTTCAGTTGTGTTTGACTCTTTGCTACCCTGTGGATTATAGGCCACAAGACTTCTCTGTTCATGGAATTCTCCAGGCGAGAATACTGGAGTGGGTTGCCATGGCCATCTCCAGGGGATCTTCCTGACCCAGAGTTTGAACCCGTGTCTCTTATGTCTCCTGCGTTGGCAAGCGGGTTCTTTACCACTGCTGCTGCTGCTGCTAAGTCACTTAAGTCGTTTCTGACTCTGTGTGACCTCATAGACGGCAGCCCACCAGGCTCCCCCGTTCCTGGGATTCTCCAGGCAAGAACACTGGAGTGGGTTGCCATTTCCTTCTCCAATGCATGAAAGTGAAAAGTGAAAGTGAAGTCGCTCAGTCGTGTCCGACTCTTCGCGATCCCATGGACTGTAGCCCACCAGGCTCCTCCATCCATGGGATTTTCCAGGCAAGAACACTGGAGTGGGGTGCCATTGCCTTCTCCACTAGTGCCACCAATACTTCTCCATAAGAGTTTTCACAGAAAAGTCAATTTATTTGAAGCCTATAAAGCCTGAGATTTTTCACAAATGAGGTCTTGTATAAGGCTTTGAAGAACTTAAAATACTTTTACTAAACCTTCAAATTTAAATAAAAGTTTAGCCAGATAGATATAATCTTCTACATATAAGTTACTGTTTTTCTCTTAACATTTTGAAAGTGTTACTCTTATTTTTTTTTTTGTGTTGTTAAAAGATTATCATCAAAATGACACTTGTTCCTTATAGATTATTTACTCATTTATTCCAGAAACTTAAAATTCTCTGTTTATATTTGATACTATTAAATTTCAGTCAAATATTTCTAAGTTGATGTTTTTTCTTATAGCTCCTGTTTGATGATGTTGAACACTTTTAGTCTAGACTTAATCTTTAATTCTTAAAAATTATTGATAATATTTTCTCAAATAATTTTCCCTGGATCAAATGAATTTTTCTCTTTTTGTGAAATATATTTTGCAATCACTGATATTCCCATTTTTGTCACCTATATCTTTTTTTCTTTATTTAAAATTTTTATGCCTTCTTTATATCTTAAAGTTTGTTTTGATCTGGTGTTTGTTTATTATTTTATTCTCTAGCTTTATACATTCTTCTACTCAAATTGAATTATTTTCACACACACTTTTTATGCCAAATGGTGCCTTGAATTCGTTAAGAACATTTGTCATGCTAGCTCAAAATGGTTACTTATTCTTCATTTGGAAGAATGGTCAGTTTTCATTTCAATCCCAAAGAAGGGCAATGCCAAAGAATGTTCAGACTATCACACAATTTCACATGCTAGCAAAGTAATGGCCAAAATTCTCCAAGCCAGGCTTCAACAGTACAAGAATTGTGAACTTATAGATGTACAAGCTGGATTTAGAAAGTGCAGAGGAACCAGAGATCAAATTGCCAACATCCGTTGGATCATCGAAAAGTGAGAGAGTTCCAGAAAAACATTTACTTCTGCTTTATTGACTATGCCAAAGCCTTTGACTGTGTGGATCACAATGAACTGTGGAAAATTCTTAAAGAGATGGGAATACCAGACCACCTTACCTGCCTCCTGAGAAATCTGTATGCAGGTCAAGAAGCAACAGTTAGAACTGGACATGGAACAACAGACTGGTTCCAAGTCGGGAAAGAAGTATGTCAAGGCTGTATATTGTCACCCTGCTTATTTAACTTCTATGCAGAGTACATCATGTGAAATGCCAGGCTGGATGAAGAACAAGCTGGAATCAAGATTGCCAGGAGAAATATCAATAACCTCAGATACACAAATGACACCACCCTTATGGCAGAGAGTGAAGAAGAACTAAAGAACCTCTTAATGAAAGTGAAAGAGGAGAATGAAAAAGCTGGCTTAAAATTCAACATTCAGAAAATGAAGATTGTGGCATCCGGTCCCATCACTTCATGGCAAATAGATGGGGAAACAGTGGAAACAGTGTCAGACTTTATCTTTTTGGGCTCCAACATCATGTCAGATATTGACTGCAGTCATGAAATTACAAGACACTTGCTTCTTGAAGACAAGCTATGACCAACCTAGATAGCATATTCAAAAGCAGAGACATTACTTTGCCAACAAAGGTCTTTCTAGTCAAGGCTATGGTTTTTCCAGTAGTCATGTATGGATGTGAGAGTTGGACCATAAAGAAAGCTCAGTGCTGAAGAACTGATGCTTTTTAACTGAAAGCTGAATGCTGAAGAATTGATACTTTTGAACTGTGGTGTTGGAGAAGACTCTTGAGAATCCTTGGACTGCAAGGAGATCAAGCCAGTCAATCCTAAAGGAAATCAGTCCTGAATATTCATTGGAAGGACTGATACTGAAGCTGAAGCTCCAATACTTTGGCCACCTGATGTGAAGAACTGACTTACTGGAAAAGACCCTGTTGCTGGGAAAGATTGCAGGTGGGAGAAGGGGACGGCAGAGAATGAGATAGTTGGATGGCATCACTGACTCTGTGGACATGAGTTTGAGCAAGCTCCAGGAGTTAGTGATGGACAGGGAAGCCTGGTGTGCTGTAGTCCATGGGGTTGCAGAGTGGGGTCGCAAAGAGTTGGACAGGACTGAGCGACTGAACTGAACTGATTCATTTGGTATAAGTTGTTTCACTTCATGACATTTTATATTTTATAACAGTGGTGCTACTTATGTTTCTCTTTGGTTTGTTATTTGCTTTTCTGTTAACTTATATTCCTCTGCAATATCTGGGGCTTTGTTAATATGCATGAGGAAAGATACATCCAGGGTACATCTTAAAACTTCTTAGTTGGCTTCTATGTATGTATGTATACATACTTGGTTGTGTCTGACTCTTTGCAACCCCATGGACTGTAGCCTGCCATGCTTCTCCATCTGTGGAATTTTTCAGGCAAGAATACTGGAGTGGGTTGCCATTTCCTCCTGCAGGGAATCTTCCTGACCCAGGGATCAAACCCATATCTCCTGTGTCTCCTGCATTGGTGGGCAGATTCTTTACTACTGTATCATCTGGAAAGCCCTTTAATTGGCCCAGGGAAGATAAGAATGAAGCATATTGTGCCTCACAGTGAAGACTGGGTATCAGAGTTTAACTAAATCTCATTTATGTATGTTTTCCCACAGATGATTGCCTTTCAGAGAACTTGTTATCTTCTGCTGCAGCAGCTAAGATTTTTCACATGTGACTTCTTTAGTTCTATTGCTACGGAGTAAGTGGGTAGGGGTAGATGTATGCAGAGATTTGTGGATTTTCTTGTACCTATTGTATGCTTGTAGTCCCAGATGGAGGCTATTTCTCTACCAACATCGCACCCATCATCCCTGTCTGGCACTGAGAAGTGCTGTCTCTCTCTGCTTCAGAGAGACTCAAGAGCAGGTATTAGAACTCCCAGGCAACGTAGAAGAAAGAAAAACACAAGATTAAGTTTTTCTCGAGCATGCCCCCACTGTGACATGTCTTCATTCATTTGAAGCTACTGTGCCCCTGAAACCAGAATGCAGCAATCTTCATTTTTCAGGGGATCCTATGATTTCATTTTCATAAAATAAGGTATGACTACAACAATAAGGAATGCAAAAGTGGAAAGTCAAGAAACACCTGGAGTAACAGGCAAATTTGGCCTTGGAATGAGGAATGAAGCAGGGCAAAGACTAATAGAGTTTTGCCAAGAAAATGCACTGGTCATAGCAAACACCCTCTTCCAACAACACAAGAGAAGACTCTACACATGGACATCACCAGATGGTCAACACCAAAATCAGATTGATTATATTTTTTGCAGCCAAAGATGGAGAAGCTCTATACAGTCAACAAAAACAAGACCAGGAGCTGACTGTGGCTCAGATCATGAACTCCTTATTACCATCAAATTCAGACTCAAATTGAAGAAAGTAGGGAAAACTGCTAGACCATTCAGGTATGACCTAAATCAAATCCCTTATGATTATACAGTGGAAGTGAGAAATAGATTTAAGGGCCTAGATCTGATAGATAGAGTGCCTGATGAACTATGGATTGAGGTTTGTGACATTGTACAGAGACAGGGATCAAGACCAACCCCATGGAAAAGAAATGCAAAAAAGCAAAATGGCTGTCTGGGGAGGCCTTACAAATAGCTGTGAGAAGAAGAGAAGCAAAAAGCAAAGGAGAAAAGGAAAGACATAAGCATCTGAATGCAGAGTTCCAAAGAATAGCAAGAAGAGATAAGAAAGCCTTCTTCAGTGATCAATGCAAAGAAATAGAGGAAAACAACAGAATGGGAAAGACTAGAGATCTCTTCAAGAAAATTAGAGATACCAAGGGAACATTTCATGCAAAGATGGGCTCGATAAAGGACAGAAATGGTATGGACCTAACAGATGCAGAAGATATTAAGAAGAGCTGGCAAGAACACACAGAAGAACTGTACAAAAAAGATCTTCATGACCCGGATAATCATGATGGTGTGATCACTCATCTAGAGCCAGACATCTTGGAATGTGAAGTCAAGTGGACCTTAGAAAGCATCACTACGAACAAAGCTAATGGAGGTGGTGGAATTCCAATTGAGCTGTTTCAAATCCTGAAAGTTGATGCTGTGAAAGTGCTGCACTCAATATGCCAAAAATTTGGAAAACTCAGCAGTGGCCACAGGACTGGAAAAGGTCAGTTTTCATTCCAATCCCAAAGAAGGGCAACGCCAAAGAATGCTCAAACTACCACACAATTGCACTCATCTCACACGCTAGGAAAGTAATGCTCAAAATTCTCCAAGCCAGGCTTCAGCAATACATGAACCGTGAACTTCTTGATGTTCAAGCTGGTTTTAGAAAAGGCAGAGGAACCAGAGGTCAAATTGCCAACATCCGCTGGATCATGGAAAAAGCAAGAGAGTTCCAGAAAAACATCTACTTCTGCTTTATTGACTATGCCAAAGCCTTTGACTGTGTGGATCACAATGAACTGTGGGAAATTCTGAAAGAGATGGGAATACCAGACCACCTGACCTGCCTCTTGAGAAATCTGTATGCAGGTCAGGAAGCAACAGTTAAAACTGGACATGGAACAACAGACTGGTTCCAAATAGGAAAAGGAGTATGTCAAGGCTGTATATTGTCACCCTGCTTATTTAACTTCTATGCAGAGTACATCATGAGAAACGCTGGACTGGAAGAAACACAAGCTGGAATCAAGATTGCCAGGAGAAATATCAATAACCTCAGATACGCAGATGACACCACCCTTCTGGCAGAAAATGAAGAGGAACTAAAAAGCCTCTTGATGAAAGTGAAAGAGGAGAGTGAAAAAGCTGGCTTAAAGCTCAACATTCAGAAAACGGAGACCATGGCATCTGGTCCCATCACTTCATGGGAAATAGATGGGGAAACAGTGGAAACAGTGTCAGACTTTATTTTTTTGGGCTCCAAAATCACTGCAGATGGTGACTGCAGCCATGAAATTAAGAGACGCTTACTCCTTGGAAGAAAAGTTATGATCCACCTAGATAGCATATTCAAAAGCAGAGACATTACTTTGCCGACTAAGGTCTGTCTAGTCAAGGCTATGGTTTTTCCAGTAGTCATGTATGGATGTGAGAGTTGGACTGTGAAGAAGGCTGAGCGCCGAAGAATTGATGCTTTTGAACTGTGGTGTTGGAGAAGACTCTTGAGAGTCCCTTGGACTGCAAGGAGATCAGCCCTGGGATTTGTTTGGAAGGAATGATGCTAAAGCTGAAACTCCAGTACTTTGGCCACCTCACGCGAAGAGTTGACTCATTGGAAAAGACTCTGATGCTGGGAGGGATTGGGGGCAGGAGGAGAAGGGGATGACAGAGGATGAGATGGCTGGATGGCATCACGGACTCGATGGACGTGAGTCTGAGTGAATTCAGGGAGGCCTGGTGTGCTGCGATTCATGGGGTTGCAAAGAGTCGGACACGACTGAGCGACTGAACTGAACTGACAATAACAAGGTAGACTATTGACCCAATAACTTGGTAAGCTGGGGGGGGGGGGGGAAGGGAAATGTGGTATAAATTCCAGTATTATTTTCTATTATTTTTTTAAGAAATTATTTATTTACTTATTTTCAGCTGTGTTTGCTGTTTGTTGCTGCATGGGCTTTTCTCTAGTTGTGGTAAGCGAGGGCTACTTTTCATTGCAGTCCATGAGTTTCTCATTCTTATCGTGGTGGCTTCTCTTCTTGCAGAGCAATGGCTCTAGACGTACGGGCTTCAGTAGTTGCAACACGTGGGCTCAGTTGTTGCGGCTCCCAGGCTCTAGAGCACAGGCTTAGTAGTTGTGGCACATGAGCTTAGTTGCTCCGTGGCAACTCCTGCATTGGCAGGCAGATTCTTTACCACTGATCCACCAGGGAAGCCTTGTTTTTCGAGTCTTCTGATATCATTCTAGCTTACACTGACCTTTCTGACAAACCAGAGATCAATCATGAGTGCTTATCAGGTTAGAGCCATGTTGTCTTTGTCTAATATTAATGACTTTCAATGTACTTGGGTATCCAAGAAACACATTGCTAATGGATAGATGGCATATAAATAAGCACAAGACTGAGCTCAGCAGAATCTTACAGAAAGAGAGAGTGGTAATTTCTGTAAACTGGATAATAAAGAAAAGCATAATAATTTAAGAATAATATTTACAACAAATATACATAGCAAGATATTATAATCTTTATGAGAGTCCATTGACATGGGTACTAATATTCCTTAGTTATAGATGATAAACTGAGTTCTAGAAAGCATAACAATTTGTTGAGATCACATAGGTAGCAAGTGCCAGAAACGGGGTTCAGACAACTTTCTGTGTGTGTGCCTATGCTCAGTCACTAAGTAGTATACAGATCAGTAAAACTGACACCTGCAAACATACACACAGTCACTTCGTGGTATGTCAAATCAAATAGACACATATATTCAAAGGAGAGGACCCCTACTACCACAGTGATAACCATTAACTGTTTTATGTGCTGGTTGATAGCTCCTCCGCATTATAGACTATCCCATGTAGCAATATTAACAATAGAACAAAGCAGTAGTGGTCCTTCCAAAGAACTGACCTTACTCTAATTGCAAATATATAGAGCATTTCAAAACTTAATTTACAAAGATCAAAGAGTTTTAGATAAAATAATAGACTCAGGAAAGAAATGTAGCTCTGAGTTTTATTTTCGGTACTATCAGGGAATTCTAGTATTACAAAGTTTCATGAGCAATGTTAACAGGAATGTAGGAAGTCTAGTCTGCTTGTCTGATTGTAGCAAGCACCCTGCTGTGGATGCGGAATGAGGAAGTCTGAATTTCTAGCAGAGGAGCTCATAATGATGCATACAGTTAAGGCTTCACATGGAAAGTAATGTATGGTGCAAAAGATAACAAAGAAGAGAACAATACAATCTGCACTCATTCCAGGGTTTATAGCCAATCAAGTGGAGTGTTAAAATCTGAGCACACTTAATTAAATGTCTCATTTTGAGTAGTGTGATGAATAAGGGTCATGAAACTGTTAGTGCTGAGAACTGAAAGTCAAATACCCTCAATTCTATTTCAAACACCATCTTTAATTAACAGTTGGTATTGAAAAAGCAGGAATTCAAGCTTTGACTTAGTCAGAATCCTGCCTTGTGTTCTGCAACATAAACTCTAGGTTACTACTGTATCTTGTCAAATTCTACAGGCAACTGGGAACTGCTATTCAATTATGAAGAGAAACCAAATCACTCAATTCATCAAGAAATGTGGAAAACTCTGTTTTTAAATTTTCATCTACTTTTAATAGGAGTTTCTAAATACATACGTTATTGTTCAGTCACTAAGTCATGTCCAACTATTTACGACCCCATAGGCTGCAGCACGCCAGGCTTCTCTGTCCTTCACTTTCCCTAGGAGTTTGCTCAAATTCATGTCCATTGAGTCAATGATGCCATCTAACCATCTCATCCTCTGCCTCCCTCTTCTCCTTTTGCTTCAGTCTTTCTCAGCATCAAGGTCTTTCCCAAAGAGTTGGCTCTTTCCATCAAGTGGCCAAAGTATTGGAGGTTCAGCTTCAGCATCAGTTCTTCCAAAGAATATTCAGGGTTGATTTTCTTTAGGATTGACTGGTTTAATCTTCTTGCAGTCCAGTGGATTCTCAAGAGTCTCCTCCAGCACCACAGTTCAAAAGTACCGGTTCTTTGGTGCACAGCCTTCTTTTTGGTTCAGGTTCAACTCTTACAACCATACATAACTATTGGAAAAACCATAGCTTTAACTATATGGACCTTTGTCAGCAAAGTGATATCTCTGCTTTTTAATACATGGTCTAGGTTTGTCATAGCTTTCTTTCCAAGGAGTAAGCATCTTTTAATTTCATGGCTACAGTCACCATTGATAGTGATTTTGGAGCCCAAGAAAATAAAATCTGTCACTGTTTTATTTTTTTCCCTTCTATTTGCTATGAAGTGATGGAATTGGATGCCATGATCTTAGTTTTTTGAATGTTGAGTTTTAAGCCAGCTTTTTCACTTTCCTTTTTCATCAAGAGGCTCTTTAGTTCACCTTCAATTTCTGCCATTAGAGTGGTATCATCTTCACTTCTGAGATTGTTGATATTTTTCCTGGCAGTCATGATTCCAGCTTGTGATTCAATCAGCCTAGCATTTCACCTGATGTATTCTGCATGTAAGTTAAACAGGGTGACAATATTCAACCTTGTCATACTCCTTTCCTAATTTTGAACCAGTCAGTTGTTCCATGTAAGGTTCTAACTGTTGCTTCTTGACCCACATGCAGGTTTCTCAGGAGACAGGTAAGGTGGTCTGTTATTCCCATCTCTTTAAGAATTCTCACAGTCTTTTTTGTGATCCACACAGTCAAAGTCTTTAGTGTAGTAAGTGAAGCAGAAGATATTTTTCTGGAAATCCCTTGCTTTCTCTATGATCTAAGAGATGCTGACAATTTTATCTTTGATTTCTCTGACTTTTTGAAATCCTCCTTGTATATCTGGAAGTTTTCAGGTCTTGTACTGTTGAAGCCTGGATTGAAGGATTTTGGGCATAGCCTACTAGCATGAAAAATGAGCACAACTGTATGGTAGTTTGTACATTCTTTGGCACTGCCCTTCTTTGGGGTTGGAATCAAAACTGACCTTTTCCAGTCCTGTGGCCATTGCCTAGTTTTTACATATGCTGACATATTGAGCACAGCACTGTAACAACATCATCTTTTAGGATTTGAAATAACTCAGCTGGGATTCCATTACATCCTGTTTTGTTTGTAGTAATTCTTCCTAAGGTCCACATGACTTCATACTCCAGGATGTCTGGTTTGAGGTGAGTGACAATACCATTGTGGTCATTTGGGTCATTAAGACCTTTTTTCTATAGTTCTTTTCTGTATTCTTGCCACCTCTTTTTAATCTCTTCTACTTCTTTTAGACCTTAACATTTGTGTCCTTTATCATGTCCATCCTTGCATGAAATGTTTCCTTGGTATCTCTAATTTTCTTGAAGAGATCTCTAGTCTTTTCCATTCTATTGTTTTCCTCTGTTTCTTTTCACTGTTCATTTAAGAAGGCCTTCTTACCTCTCCTTGTTATTCTATGGAGCTCTACATTCACTTGGATATATCCTTCCCTTTCCCCCTGTTTTTGCTTCTGTTCTTTCCTCAGCTATATATAAAAGTTCCTCAAACAAACACTTTTCTTTCTTGCATTTCTTTTTCTTGGGGATGGTTTTGGTCACTACCTCTTGTACAGTGTTATAAACCACCGTCCATAGTTCTTCAGGCACTCTGTCTACCAGGTCTAATCCTTTGAATCTATTCATCAGCTCCACTGTATAATCTTAAGGAATTTCATTTAGGTCAGACCTGAATAGCCTAGTGGTTTTCCCTGTTTTCTTCAGTTTAAACCTGAATTTTGCAATAAGGTGATCTGAGCCACAGTCAGCTCCAGGTCTTGTTTTTAATGGCTATATAGAGCTTCTCTGTCTTTGGCTGCAAAAAATATATTCAATCTGATTTCAATATTGACCATCTAGTGATGTTCATGTGTAGAGTCATCTCTTGGGTTGTTGGAAGATGGTGTTTGCTATGACCAATGTGTTCTCTTGAGAAAACTCTGTTAGACTTTTCCCTGCTTCACTTTTTACCCCAAGGCCAAACTTACCTGTTACTCCAGGTATCTTCTGACTTCCTACTTTTGGTTTCTAGTCCCCTAGGATGAAAAGGACATCTTTTTTTTTTTTTTTTTTTTTTTGAGGTTAGTTCTAAATATATGCCACCCTCAAGAGGCAAATTATACTTTGAAAGATTGTTTGTTATGGGAATACAAAATCACTCTTGGTAACTTTATTTTTTGGAGAAGGCGATGGCACCCCACTCCAGTACTCTTGCCTGGAAAATCCCATGGATGGAGGAGCCTGGTAGGCTGCAGTCCATGGGGTTGCTAGGAGAAGGACACAACTGAGCAACTTCACTTTCACTTTTCACTTTCATGCATTGGAGAAGGCAATGGCAACCCACTCCAGTATTCTTGCCTGGAGAATCCCAGGGACAGGGGAGCCTGGTGGGCTGCCATGTATGGGGTCACACAGAGTCGGACACAACTGAAGCGACTTAGCAGCAACTTCAGTTTTGTCTCTAAAGAATTGTGGGGAATGTAGGAATTCACCTTTCAGAGGGTCATTGATAAGGTTCTTTTTAAGGATTCTGCAAATGCAGCTAGTGTATTTTTGAGTATTTATTTTAATTCAATTGTAAGGTTTTTCAGAAAGTTCAGCAAACACACAGTCCTCCTTCAGTCTCATCTAGGTGTTAGAAAACTCATGTATTAAACCTGCAAGTTTCATATAAAGTCTGCTATTTAATAAATTTGTGCTGGAGTCTGGGTCAGGAAGATCCTCTGGAGAAGGAAATGGCGACCCACTCCAGTATTCTTGCCAGGAAATTTCCATGGACAGAGGAACCTGGGGCTATATAGTCCATGGGGTCGCAAATAGACATGACTAAAGATACACACTTACTCAGTATTTTTGCTTTATATATAACTGGATTCCTATATTCTTCAAGAGTTCCTGAGGCAGGAGGCAGATTTGGTCATTCTCTATTGACCACAACTCCAAAATAAGAAGAGCTACTAAGGCAGGATGCTGGACTCCGCACAGACCACTTATTTCTCATTCCGGAAGTCAGGATACCTTCCTCAAACATGCACAGGAAAGGATCCTTGGAGTCCAAAGAGGAATCATGTCAAGGGATATTCTACCCAGATGTCTTTTGGTAGGATCCATCTTGGCTAAAGGATGCATCTGGACACATGGAAGGATCCTGAGAAAACCAAATATGGAATTGAACCAGGCCAATCATAATGATTAGGCAAAGGAAAACTGCAAGAAATGCCCCATATAAGTGGTTTAAACTGCCACATGGGCACAACGCAGGGATTTTCTCTCTGAGGCTGCCCATGTGTCTCTCCATATGTACTGTACTCTTTTTCCTCCTAATAAACACTTTACTTGCTTCACTACCTTCCCTCTTTGTGGAAATTCTTTTCTGCAAAGCTGAAGGCCAGGGCCCTTGTCACTGACCACTGGGTCTAGTGGCTAGGATCTGGTGCTTTCATTGCCATGACCTAGCCTCAGTCTCCAGCTGGGAACCCAAGCCCCACTCCAAGCCACTGAAGGTCGAGGCCACTGGAGATCAGTTCCACAAAATTTAGAAGTTAACATATTCACATAAAGAGATTCTTAAAACTATAAGAATCTAGGAAAAAGTATCTCATAAGTAAGGCATTCAGCAATCAAACATGGAGTCAAAATTATGTAATGAAAAATTACTCAGTACTCACTTCAGGCAGGACAATGAAGGAGCTGTGGATGATGTAAATGAACTTGGAAGTGGAAATCTAGGTTTTCCCTGTTTTTCACTGACATAAGTGTACTGTCTTAGCTATTATGTAAGCATTCAAGTTGTTCTAAGTGCTATTAAAAATAAAACATTTGTTTCTATAAAGGCAAAGAACAAACCCTTCCTCTTGTAAAACACTTGGCAATTTTCAAAGCACTTTATATTCATGATCTCACTTCATATTCACAGTAGACCTACAAAATAAGTGGGGCAGGGCTATATACATATACATCATATATTTTACACCTTAGAAGCTGAGGTTGCTGCTTTCCCATAGACACAGTTAATAAGTAATGGAAAAAAGATTAAAACAAAAATATTCAAAATTTTAACATGGTGTTCTTTTTTTATAACTATATAAAAGAGGCAATGTTATTTGACAAGAAGTGGGAGGAAAAACTATGAGAGAAGAAAAGAGAAAGTTTGGAGGCACTTATCAGACAAGACAGGGTTCAGCTAGACTTCAATAGTATATGAACCAAGAAATTCCACATGTACAAGCTGTATTTAGAAAAGACAGATGAACTGGAGATCAAATTGCCAACATCCACTGGATCATAGAAAAAGCAAGAGAAGTCCAGAAATATATCTACTTCTGCTTCATTGACTGTGCAAAAGCATTTGGCTGTGTGGATCACAACAACCTTGGAAAATTCTTAAAGAGTTAGGAATACCAGATCACCTTACCTGCCACCAGAGAAACCTGTATGCAGGTCATGAAGCAACAGAACTGGATATGGAACAACGGAGGGCTTCCCTGGCGGCTCAGTCAGTAAAAAATCTGTCTGTGATGTGGGAGACCCAGGTTTGAACCCTGGGTTGGGAAGATCCCCTGGAGAAGGGAACCCACTTCAGTATTCTTGCCTGGAGACTTCCATGGACAGAGAAACCTGGCAGGCCACAGTCCATGGTATTCCAACATGTGTTGCCGACATGACTGAGCAACCAACACACACACACACACACACACAACAACAGACTGGTTCAAAATTGGTCAAGGCTGTATATTGTCACCCTGCTTATTTAATTTATATCTAGTGTACATTATGTGAAATGCCAGGCTGGATGAAGCACAAGCTGAAATCAAGATTGCTGGGAGAAATATCAGTAACCTCAGATATGCAGATGACACCATCCTTATGGCAGAAAGCAAAGAGGAACTAAAGAGGCTCTTGATGAAGGTGAAAGAGGAGAGTGAAAAAGCTGGTTTAAAACTCAACATTCAAAAGCTAACATGATGGCATCTGGTCCCATCACTTCATGGCAAATAGATGGGGAAACGATGACAGACTAGTTTCTTTGGTTCCAAAATCACTGGGGGTAGTGGCTGTAGCCATGCAATTAAAAGATGCTTGCTCCTCGGAAGAAAAGCTATGACAAACGTAGAAGCATATTAAAAACAGAGACATCACTGTGCCAACCAATATCTGTCTAGTCAAAGCTATGGTTTTTCCAGTAGTCATGTACAGACGGGAGAGTTGGACCATAAAGAAGGCTGAGAGATGAAGAATTGATGCTTTTGAACTGTGGTGTTGGAGAAGACTCTCGAGAGTCCTTTGGACTGTATAGAGATCAAACCAATCAATCCTAAAGGAAATCAGTCCTAAATATTCATTGGAAGGACTGATGCTGAAGGTGAAGCTCCAGTACTTTGGCTACCTGATATGAAGAGCTGACTCACTGGAAAAAACCCTGATGCTGGGAAATATTGAAGGCAAGAAGAGAAGGGGACAACAGAGGATGAGATGGTTGAATGGAATCACCAACTCAATGGGCATAAGTTTGAGCAAACTCTGGGAGATGGTGAAGGACAGGGAAACCTGGCATGTTGCAGTCCATGGGGTTGCAGAATTGGACACGCTGAGCTACACTGTCAAATATATTAGCCGCTAACAGTCTGTGGATATTTAAACAAAATTTTAAAACATTTATTGAGGCATAATTGATACAGCTTGTGCATAATTAAGATGTACAATTTAATAACTTTTGCCATATGTGTATGGGCTTCCTAGGTGTTGCTAGTGGTAGAGAAAATGCCTGCTAATGCAGGAGACATAAGAGATGCAGGTTTGATCTCTGGGTTGGGAAGATCCCCTGGAGGAGGGAATGACAACCCACTCCAGTACTCTTGCCTGGAGACTTCCATGGACAGAGGAGCCTGGAGGGCTACAGTACAAAGGGTTGCAGAGAGTCGAACACGATTGAAGTGACTTAGCACACACATGCACACCACATGTATATACCTGTAAACTCTTCACCCTTTCGCCCTATGTAACCCATCTCCCTCCCCTTCAAGCTTTCAAGTATCTGGTGCAGTGTATCCACTCTGTCAACATCCCTAAGAAGGAAGGTGGCTGATTCTGGCCTATGGGGTCCTCAAACGTCCATTCTGTCAGCTGCTCTTCAGGAGTACCCTGACAGCTCTAAGACCAGGGTACGGCCTATGTGTGTGAGAATCAAGTTTGCTCAAATGGCTATCAGTGAGCCTTGTAACTTAAAAACAAAGCAAATTTGCTACACCAGTGACTTCCTCATTGCCTTTGGGCTGGGTCAGAAGATGGACATTTTCAACTTGCCAGAGAATCAGGCCCTGCTGTGCCTGAACTTATGGCCATCCCTAGGCATGCTATCACCAGGTAACCTCTAACATTCTCATTGCCACTCCATGGGCACACTTTCTCCCTAGAATAACCTAATAGTGTTGATGGTAAAGAATGAAAGAAAGAATAATTTCTCTATCTAATCACCTCTAGGTAGATTATTGGGGTGTGTACTGTTTTTGAGTTCATTATAAATGAAGCTGCTGTGAACATTCTTGCACAAGTCTTTGTATGGCTCTTTGCTTTTTTCTTTCCTTTTTAAAAATTTTATTGGAGTATAATTGATATACTTTTATTGGAATATTCTTTGCAGCCAATGAAACTCTATACAGTCAGCAAAAACAAGACTGGGAGCTGACTGTAGCTCATATCATGAAGTCCTTATTGCCAAATTCAGACTTAAATTGAAGAAAGTGGGGAAAACCACTAGACTGCCGGGGTCCAGCCCTGGTGGATCCAGGGTAATTCGAAGGGGAGACAGAGTAGGCGAGGAAAAACTTATTTATTTAGAAATATAAAGAGAGATTAGGAAAAAATAGTGTAGTAGGAAAATTTAGTGGAGAAAAGAGGCTGAATAACTTGGTTTACATGGAGAGCTAATAAAACCTCAAGACAAGAGGTTTGCACCATCTACGTAGGCCACCGGCGCCCGCTTGAATAACAGAGGGTGCCCCGCCTTGGGCTCCCTCTCGCGTGGGTCTTAGAAGCCAGGGCAAGTAAGTATACATGGTGAGCCTCCACGCCCCAGATGGGAAGAGAGAAAAGACCACACGGGGGAAACCAATCTTTCCAGTGACTGAAAGGTCCATCCTTTATTGTTCGGGAAAGGCTTTTATACTTTTGGTTGTACATAGAGATCAATTGGATAATACAAAATTATGCAGCGTTAGCAGCCCTGACTCTTATCGAGACCAGGCTTTCTCTCTGCATACCTAGCTGTATACACAAGTCTTAGGTGATTTACATCATCTTCTGGCCAGAAGGCCTATTAACATTTTATGGCCCTTTTCTGATAAGGGTCTGTCAACCAGGAAACTTATTTGCCTTAATAGTGTTGTTCTTTTCCAGAATCTGGTGCCACTCTCAGAAAGCACTAAATAAAGTTACATTCTTACATAGCAAGGACACAACAATTTATAACAAAGAAAGAGGAGTACAGTGATTTATAACAAAAAATTAACTCAAAAGTCTAGTGTTGCTAACATCAAAACTACTATATTCCTTTATCTATATCCCAATTACATTGATTAATATCCTCCAGGTGCCTAAAAGATGAAGAATATGGAGGTCTGGCAGCAGTCACTGACTCAACAATGAAACCCATCACCAATATAATTTTTAGCTCTTTAGAAAAGACTCCATATCTTTAAGATGTTTTAAGCTTCGTGCCTCTTGCGGTTGGGGGGCTGTAAACAATCACAAGTTGTAAAAGTCCGGTGGAACCTGACAGGCAAGTTAGCCATCAGAGGGATTTGAGCTGAGACACTCCTTTCATATGCAGGAGACCAGTTGGAGCTCTAAGTTAACTCTTTCCAGAAAAAGGTGGTCGGGGATAGCCCCCTGTAATGTCAGGAGAGTATAGTGTAGCAGACAGTAAACAGACAGATTTTGGTTTTGGGGTAGATGCTCAGGCAGAGGACCCCCTGAAACCTGACTCGCCTTGCCCATCAGGTCTCTCCGCATGACCTTGTCATGGGTGGGATCTCTCGTGCTGGCTCCCAGCATTAGACCATTCAGGTATGACCTAAATCAAATCCCTTTTGATTATACAGTGGAAGTGAGAAATTGATTCAAGGGATTAGATCTGATAGAGAGAGTGCCTGAAGAACTATGGATAGAGGTTTGTGACATTGTACAGGAGACAGGGATCAAGGCCATCCCCAAGCAAAAGTAATGCAAAAAGGCAAAATGGTTGTCTGAGGAGGCCTTAAAATAGCTGTGAAAAGAAGAGAAGTGAAAGGCAAAGGAGAAAAGGAAAGATATACTCATTTGAATGCAGAGTTCCAAAGAATAGCAAGGAGAGATCAGAAAGCCTTCCTTGGTGATCAGTGCAAAGAAATAGAGGAAAAGAACAGAATGGGAAAGACTAGAGATCTCGTCAAGAAAATTAGAGATACCAAGGGAACATTTCATGCAAAGAGGGGCTCAATAAAGGACAGAAATGGTATGGACCTAACAGAAGCAGAAGATATTAAGAAGAGGTGGCAAGAATACATAGAACTATACAAAAAAGGTCTTCACGACCCAGATAATCATGATGGTGTGATCACTCACCTAGAGCCAGACATCCTGGAATGTGAAGTCAAGTGGGCTTTAGGAAGCATCACTACAAACAAAGCTAGTGGAATTCCAGTTGAGCTATTTCAAATTCTGAAAGATGATGCTGTGAAAGTGCTGCACTCAATATGCCAGCAAATTTGGAAAACTCAGCAGTGGCCACAGGACTGGAAAAAGTCAGTTTTCATTCCAATCCCAAAGAAGGGCAATGCCAAAGAATGCTCAAACTACCACACAATTGCACTCATCTCACACACTAGCACAGAGAAGGCAGTGGCAACCCACTCCAGTGCTCTTGCCTGGAAACTCCCATGGATGGAGGAACCTGGTAGGCTGCAGTCCATGGGGTGGCAAAGAGTCAGACACAACTGAGCGACTTCACTTTCACTTTTCACTTTCATGCATTGGAGAAGGAAATGGCAACCCACTCCAGCGTTCTTGCCTGGAGAATCCCAAGGATGGAGAAGCCTTGGTAGGCTGCTTTCTATGGGGTCTCACAGAGTTGGAGCGACTGAGCAGCAGCAGCATACGCTAGCAAAGTAATGCTCAAAATTCTCCAAGCCAGGCATCAACAGTATGTGAACCGTGAACTTCCAGATGTTCAAGCTGGATTTAGAAAAGGCAGAGGAACCAGAGAGCAAATTGCCCACATCCACTGTATCATTGAAAAAGCAAGAGAGTTCCAGAAAAAACATCTATTTCTGCTTTATTGACTATGCCAAAGCCTTTAACTTTGTGGATCACAACAAACTGGAAAATTCTTCAAGAGATGGGAATACCAGACCACCTTACTTGCCTCCTGAGAAATCTGTATGCAGGTCAAGAAGCAACAGTTAGAACTGGACATGGAACAACAGACTGATTCTAAATCAGGAAAGGAGTATGTCAAGTATTGTCATCCTGCTTACTTAACTTACATGCAGAGTGCATCATGAGAAATGGTGGGCTGGATGAAGCACTAGTTGAAATCAAGATTTACGGGAGAAAAATCAATAACCTCAGTTATGCAGATGACATCACACTTATGGCAGAAAGTAAAGAAGAACTAAAGAGTCTATTTATGAACATGAAAGAGGAGAGTGAAAAAGTTGACTTAAAACTCAACATTCAGAAAACTAAGATCATGGCATCTGGTTCCATCACTTCCTAGCAAATAGACGGGGAAACAATGGAAACAGTGACAGACTTTATTTTGGGGGGCTCCAAAATTACTGCAGATTTTGACTGCACATGAAATTAAAAGATGCTTACTCCTTGGAAGAAAAGCTGTGACAGCCTAGATAGCTTATTAAAAAGCAGAGACATTACTTTGCCATCAATGGTCCATCTACTCAAAGCTATAGTTTTTCCAGTAGTCACGTATGGATGTGAGAGTTGGAGTATAAAGAAAGCTGAGCACCAAAGAATTGATGCTTTTGAATTGTGGTGTTGAAGAAGACTCTTGAGATTCCCTTGGACAGCAAGGAGATCCAACCAGTCCATCCTAAAGGAAATCAGTCCTGAATATTCATCGGAAGGATTGATGCTGAAGCTGAAACTCCAATACTTTGGGCACCTGATGCGAAGAACTGACTGTTTTGAAAAAACCCTGATGCTGGGAAAGATTGAAGGCAAGAGAAGAAGGGGACGACAGGGGATGAGATGGTTGGATGGCATCACCAACACAATGGACATGGGTTTGGGTGGGTTCCGGGAGTTGGTGATGGACAGGGAGTCCTGGCATGCTGCAGTCCATGGAGTTGCAAAGAGTCGGACATGACTGAGTAACTGAACTAAACTGATAATTGATAATGTGTTGGTTTCAAGTGTACAAGTATAGTGATTCAGTTATACATATACGTATATTCATTCTTTTTTTGAATATTTCCCATATGGTTATTACAGAATATTGAGTCAAGTTCCCTGTGCTATATAGTAGGCATATATTGGCTAACTATTTTATATACAGTAGTGTATATGTTAATCCCATGTTCCTAATTTACTGCTTTTTCCCCTTTGATAGTCCTAAGTTTGTTTTGGAAATCTGTGATTCCATCTCTATTTTGTAAATAAGATCATTTATATAATTTTCAAAAATTTACTGTCACATTTCCCCTTTGATAGTCCTAAGTTTGTTTTGGAAATCTGTGATTCCATCTCTATTTTGTAAATAAGATCATTTATATAATTTTCAAAAATTAGATTCCACATATGAATGATGTTACATGATCTTTCTCATTCTCCTTCTGACTTCATACTGTCTAGACCTATCCATGTTGCTGAAAACGGCATTATTTCATTCTTTTTTAAGGCTGAGTAATATTCTATTGTATATATGAATCATATCTTCTTTATACACCTTTCTCTTGATGGACTTTTAGGTCACTTCCATGTCTTGTCTATTTCAAATTATACTGCAGTGAAAATTGAGGTGTATGTGTCTTTTTGAATTATGCTTGCTCCACATACATGTCCAGGAGTGGGATTGCAAGATCATATGGTAGTTCTATTTTTAGTATTTTAAGAAACTTCCATACTATTCTTCATAATAGTTGTACCAATTTACAATCTCACCAACAGTGTAGGAGGGCTCCCTTTTTTCTACCTCCTCTCCAGCATTTATTGTTTGTAGACATTTTGATGATGCCTGTTCTGACCAGCGTAAGGTGACACCTCATTGTAGATTTCATTTGCATTTCTCTGATCATAGTTATGTTAGGCAACTTTTCATGTGTCTATCAGTCATCTATATGCTTTGTTTGGAAAAATGTGGATTTGGGCCATCTTTCCATTTTTTGATTAGCTTGTGGTTTTTGATCTTGACATAGAGCTGCATTAGCTGTTTGAACATTTGAAAGATTATTTCCTTTTCAACTGCTTCATTGGCAATCATTTTATTCCATTCTGTGGGCAGTCTTTTTATTTTGTTGATGGCTTCCATTGCCATGCAAAAGCTTTTAAGTTTAATTATATCCCATTTGTTTATTTTTGGTTTTGTTTTCATTACTTTAGGAGGTGGAGCCAGTAAGATCTTGCTGTGATTTATGTCAAAGAGTTCTATGTTTTTCTCTAAGAGTTTTATAGTATCTGGTCTTACATTTAGGTCTTTCATTTTTTATATGTAGTTATCTAGTTTTCTTAACACTGCTTAGGTGGGTGGGTTTATTTCTGGGCTTTCTGTCCCATTCCATTGATACATATTTCTGTTTTTGTGCCAGTACCATACTGTTTTGATTACTGTAGCTTTGTAATATAGTTGGAAGCCAGGGAACTGGATTTATTCAGTCGTTTTTCTTTCTGAGAAATGCTTTGGCTATTTAGGGTCCTGTGTATTTTCATGCAAATTTTATATTATTTTTTGTTCTAGCTCTGTGAAAAATGTTACTGGTAATTTGATAACAGTTGCACTGAATCCTTAGATTCCTTGCATAGTGATAGTCATTTGGACAAGGGCTTCCTTGCTGGCTCAGGTGATAAAGAATCCCCCTGCAGTGTAAGAAACCTAGGTTCAATCCCTCGGTCGGGAAGGTCTCCTGAAGAAAGAAATAGCAGCCCACTCCAGTATTCTTGCCTGGGAAATCCCATGTTCAGCTACGATTCTTCCAATCAAGGAACATGGTATATCTTTCATTCTGTTTGTATCATCTTTTATTTCTTTCACAAATATCTTAGTTTTCAGAGTATTGGTCTTTTGCCACCTTGCTGCTGCTGCTGCTAAGTCACTTCAGTCGTGTCCTACTCTGTGCGACCCCAGAGACGGCAGCCCACCAGGCTCTCCCGTTCCTGGGATTCTCCAGGCAAGAACACTGGAGTGGGTTGCCATTTCCTTCTCCAATGCATGAAAGTGAAAATGAAAGTGAAGTTGCTCAGTTGTGTCCTTCTCCTAGCAACCCCATGGACTGCAGCCTACCAGGCTCCTCCATCCATGGGATTTTCCAGGCAAGAGTACTGGAGTGGGTTGACATTGCCTTCTCCTTTGCCACCTTAGGTAGGTTTATTTCTAGGTTTTTAAAAATTATTTTTGATGCAATCAAAACAGGATTATTTCCTTAATTTATCTTTCTGATATTTTGTTGTTAAGGTAAGAAATGCAGATGATTTTTCTGTATTAATTTTTAATCATGCAAATTTACAAAATTCACTGATGAGCTCTAGTAGTTTTCTGGTACATCTTTAGTATTTTCTATATGTATTATCATGTTGTCTGCAAACAGTGACAGTTTTACTTCTTATTTTCCAATTTGGATTTCCCTTACTTCTTTTCTTACTTCTTTTTCTTCTCTGATTGCTGTAGCAGCTGGCACCACTCCTGGGGTGGGCCTGTATCCTTGCAGAGCAACCTTGGGGAGCCACATCCACCAGACTGTGGGCCCAGACCCCTGTAGCTGTGGCCCCAAGCACCTGCTGAGGAGCCCAAGGGTCTCCAGAGCTTTCTCCAGAGCTGGCACAGGCTTCTTGCCTCTTGGAGCCTCTGTTTTCTCTGTAAAATGGGCTAGAATAGTCCTGAGACTTGGGAGGCAGTGTGACACTGCCAGCCCTTCCAGTAGCCTGCCAGTCTGGCCCTAGGTTTGCAGCAGACCAGGAGGGTGTTCTGGCAGGGGGTCTGACCCCAGCCCTGGGGGATGAAGGGCAACAGGCAAGTTCCCTCTGGCCCACCCCAGCCTGGGTCCCACTGTGGACCCTTTGGAATGGCATTCAGGGCCAAGGGAAGTAGCTGTCAACTGTCAACACTTTACAGTTGCCCCTGACTACATTACAGGTCAAAAACCAGAGCCCTAGATTTCTGTCCATTCTTTTGAAATGAGAGGGGAAAAGCCCCCTTTAAAAGCAACATGTTATTTTTTAAACACAAACAGCAGTAAAGAACCCACCTGCAATGCAGGAAACTTGGCAAGAATGTGGGTTTGATTCCTGGGTCAGGAAACTATCCTGGAGAAGGAAATGGCAACCCACTCCAGTATTCTTGTCTGGAAAATCCCATGGACAGCCCATGGGGTTGAAAAAGAGTCAGGCATGACTTAAACAACAAACAAGGACTTCCAAAACTATGTTGGATAAAAGTGACCAGAGTTGACATCTTTGTCTTATTCCCGACCTTAAAGGAAATGCTTTCAGTTTTGCACACTTGGGAATCATATGGCCTTTATTATGTTGAGGCAAGTTCTCTCTATGCCCACTCTCTGGAGAGTTTATTTATTTATCATAAATGGTGTTGAATTTTGTTGAATTTCTGCATCTATGGAGATGATCATATAGCTTTTACTCTTCAGTTTTTCAGTGGGGTGTATTATACTGATTGATTTGCAGATATTGAAGAATCCTTGCATTCCTGGATAAATACCATTTGATCATGGTCTATGAGGTTTTCATGAATCATTGCATTTGGTTTGCTAGTATTCTATTGTGTATTGTTGCATCTGTGTTCATCAGTGGTATTGGCATGTAATTTACTTTTTGTGGTATCTTTTCCTGGTTTTGGTACCAGGATGAAGATAGTCTTATAGAATGAGCTTGGAAGTATTCCTTCCTCTACAACTTTTTGGCAGAGTTTTAGAAGGATTGGTGTTAACTCTTCTCTAAATATTTGATAGAATTCACTTGTGAAGTCATCTGGTCCTGGACTTTTGTTGGAATTTTTTCAATCTCTGTTTCAGTTTTAGTACTTGTGATTGGTCTACTCATATTTTCTATTTCTTCTGGTTCTGTCTTTGAAATTTTCTAGGAATTTGTCTAGTTCTTCCAAATTTTATTTTTTCTTATATTTCATATAAAATTTTATTTCATTTTCTTTTCATACAGTTTTTTGTAGCACTCTCTTATGATCTTTTGTCTTTCTTTGGTGTCTATTGTAAATTCTCCATTTTTAAATTTCTAATTTTCTTGATTTGAGCCTCCACCTTTTTTGGTGAGTCTAAAAGTTTATCAATTTTATTTATCTTTTCAAAGAATCAGGTTTCAGTTTCATTTATCTTTGTAACTGTTTTGTCTCTATTTCATCTATTTCTGCTCTGATCTTTATGATTTTGTTTGTTCTGTTAACTTCCACTTTTGTTTTTTTCTTTCTCTAGTTGCTTTAGGTGTGAGGGTAGATTGTTTATGTGAGATTTTTCTTGTTTCCTGAGGTAAGATTGTATTGCTCCAAGCTTCCCTTTTAAAATTGCTTTTTCTGTGTTCCATAGGTTTTGAATTATCATGTTTTCATGGTCATTTGTCTCTAAGTATGTATTTTTTATTTCTTCAGTGAGCTATTGATTGTTTAGAAACATATTGCTTATTAAAATTAAAAAATTTTTTTTGATATGTTTGTTCCTGTTGCCATCTTGTTAACTTTTTCTGATCTGTTTTGGTAGTCCATCCTATTTAGTTCACTTAATGCTGTGTTGGATTGCTTTTTGTGTCTGTGTGTGTGTTGTATCTACTGTAGCTTTTAATTTTGTGGTTTGCATGGAGGTTTTGATGTAACAGACTGTATACATATACAAGATTATTTTAAGTTGCTAATTACTTAATTTCCAATGCATTTCCAATACTTGCGTTTGTATTCTCCTCTTTTCATGATTGGTGATTTTGATATATTTGTGTTTGGATGATTTTCAACTTTTATTTTATGTTTATCTTTACCAGTGAGTTTTCCATTTATAATTTTCTTCCTTCCAATTGTGGCCTTTTGTTTTCCACCTAGAGAATTTCCATTAGTACTTTTTGTAAAGTTGGTTTGTGGTATTGATTTCTCTTAGCTTTTGCTTGTCTGTAAAGATTTTGACTTCTCTTTCAAATCTGAATAAGAGCCTTATTGGGTAGAATGTACTGATTGTAAGTTTTTCTCTTTCATCACTTTAAATATAATGTCTTTCTGGCTTGCAGACTTTCTCTGAAAGATCAGCTGATGACCTTATTCCTTGAGGCCTCTACCTCCAGCTTCTTTGACTGCCCCACAGTGAGCCATTGCCTACCCCTGCCTCCCCAGGAGACCTTCCAGTGTGTGTAGGTGAGTCCTGTCCAGGCTTCTATGGAGTTTCTGCTTTGTCTTGGGTCCCAGTGTATGTGAAACTTTGTGTGTGCCCTTCGAGAGTAGAGTCGCTGTTTCCTCCAGTCCTGTGGAGTTCCTGTACTCAAGTCCTGCTGGTTTTCAAAGCCAACTGCTTTTGGAGGGTGGTGGTTTCTCCTTCCAATGCTACACCCTCAGGCTGGGGCTCAGAACTGTCACTCTTGAGGGAGAACTTCGGCAATATGATTATTTTCCAGTTTGTGGATCACACACCCACTGGATATGGGGTTTCATTATATCATAAAAGTGCCCCTCCTACCATTTTATTGTGATTTCACCTTGTCTTTAAATGTAAACTATATGTTTTTTTGGTAGATCCTAATCTTTTATGTCAATGGTTGTTCAGCAGTTAGTAGTGATTTTGTTGTTTTGTGTGAGAAGGTGAGTTCAAATCCTTCTACTCCAGTGTCTTGTCCAGAATTGAGGGATTTTTATAAATATGGATGCCTATTGCCTATTTCTTCAGTGTGTGCTGGCTGTTATCCTTTTGGTATAGGGTGTGTATTTGTGATGGTCCTTCCACATTCCCAGGACAGTGGGTGCCACACTTTGGCCGTTTGCTTTCACTTTTCTTGGGAGAATATAAAAAGTATAATGGCTGGCCTATATGGCAGTTATATGTTTCAGATTTTAATAAACTCCAATATTTTCTCATTAGCATGATGTTGACTTTGAGGATGAGATAGATGTATTAAGATAGTATTCATCTTTTGCAATGTTATTAAAATTTTTTTAGAATAAATTTTGGTATCAAATGCTTTTCAGCATCTGTGCATATGCTCATATAACTTTTCTCCTTAGACTATTAGTAAGATATATTAATTGGCATATTGATATTGAATCATTATATTCTTAGAATAAATACTCCATCATTTTTAATATTTTGCTGGATTCTGTTTTTCTATATTGTACTTAATATTTTTGCACAAATACATGAGTAAGGTTGGTGTGTGGAACTTCTATGATTTTAGGGTTCTAATATTAATACTATGCTTTTTTCATGAAAAGAAATTGAGTGCTTTTTCCTCTATTTTCTGGAGCATTTTACATAACATTAGTTTACCTATTTCTTAAATGTGAAACCAATAGAAGATATTGCTTTTTTCTCATGGGTTCTCTTTCAGAGTTGGAAGGGAGTCTAGTAAGAATTCCTCTCTCTTCTGGAATAGTTTTGGTTAAGAATTGAATCCACTTGTTTCCACACAGTTAATTTCCATCACTGAGAACCAAGACAACCTATGTCAGTCTGACTTTACTGTAGATATAAAAAGTTTCTTTTTCCAGGAATATAAAAAGAAGTCAATAGAAAACTTGACTATCAGCATACAGAAATGCCTGGAAATGATTTTATCCAATTTACTCACTTTGTAAAATAGCTATTTTGATAAACAATAAATTGTTTCTCTAGGTGAGCTTTTTGCTTAATAAACAAGATCTTGATTTTACTGATCAAAACATTTCTATAGTCTCATTGTATTAGTCTCAACAATCCTAATATATTATCATCAATTTTCCTTATCTCAACCAGTCACCTGCCTTGATTGTTGTTCTATTGCTCAGTCATGTCTGACTCTTTGTGACCCTACGGACTGCAGCACGCCAGGCTTCCTTGTCTTTCACCTACTCCTGGAGTTTGCTCAAACTGATGTCCATTGAGTCGGTGAAGTCATCCAACCATCTCATCCTCTGTCATCCCTTTCTCCTCCAGTCTTCAATCTTTCCCAGCATCAGGGTCTTTTCTAATGAATCGGGTCTTTGCATGAGGTGGCCAAAGTATTGGAACTTCAGCTTCAGCATCAGTCTTTCCAATGAATATTTGGGACTGATTTCCTTTAGGACTGACTGGTTTGATTTCCTTGCTGTCCAAGGGACTCTCGAGTCTTGTTCAACACCGCAATTCAGAAGAATCGATTCTTTGACACTCAGCCTTCTGTATGGTCCAACTTTCACATCCATACATGACTACTGAAAAAACCATAGCTTTGACTAGACGGACCTTTGTTGGCAAAGTAATGTCTCTGCTTTGTAATATGCTGTCTAGGTTGGTCATAGCTTTCCTTCCAAGGAGCGGGTGTCTTTTAGTTTCATGGCTGCAGTCACCTTTTGCAATCATTCTGGAGCCCAAGAAAAATCTGTCACTGTTTTAATTGTTTCCCCATCTGTTTCCCATGATGTGATAGGGCCAGATGCCCTAATCTTAGTTTTTTGAGTGTTGAGTTTTAAATCAGTTTTTTCACTCTCACTTTCTTCAAGAGTCTCTTTAGTTCCTCTTTACTATCTGCCATTAGGCTAGTGTCAACTGCATATCTGAGGTTATTGATATTTCTCCCTCCAATCATGATTCCAGGTTGTGACTCGTCTACCCCAGCATTTCACCTGATGTACTCTGCAGAGAAGTTAAATAAGCAGGGTGACAATATATAGTCTTGATGTACTCCTTTCCTGATTTTGAACCAGTCCATTGTTCCGTATCCTGTTCTAACTGTTGCTTCTTGACATGCAAGCAGATTTCTCAGGAGGCAAGTATGGTGGTCTGGTATTCCTATCTCTTTAAGAATTTTCCACAGTTTGTTGTGATCCGTACAGTCAAAGGCTTTAGTGTAGTCAAGCAGTAGAAGATGTTTTTCTGGAATTCTCTTGCTTTTTCTACGATCCACTGGCTGTTGGGAGTTTGCTCTCTGGTTCCTCTGCCTTTTCAAAATCCAACATGTACATCAGGAAGTTCTTGGTTCACGTGCTGTTAATTAAAACTTAGCTTGAAATATTTTGAGCATTACCTTGCTAGCATGTGAAATGAGTGCAATTGTAAGTAGTTTGAACATTCTTTGCCATTGCCCTTCTTTGGGACTGGAATGAAAACTCGTCTTTTCCAGAAAAGGTATCTACCTATCTTGATAGACCCATCTTAAAACCGTGAGATTAACATGAAAACATTAATATTTAATACATATAACAATTTTCTAGAAATTTCACAAAGTTAATTTCTTTTTCCACTTTAATCCAAGATTTGAATAGCTATTTTTGTCTATATAATTTATTGATTTCTATTTGAGGGTCTTATTGACTTTTTCATTTGTTAATTTCAATTTTTACTTTCTCTTGAATACAAAAGATGCTATTTAATATTTCTAATTTTTAAAATTTACAATAATTTTCTTTGTAGAATAATATATATTTATATTCAATTATTATGATGTTCATGAATTTGAAAGAACAAAGCCATAGTCTCTACTTTGATGGTACAGAATTTGTTATATATAATAATATAAATGTATATTTATACATTTAATTTTATTTATATAATATAAATGTATATATCATATTATTATACTAAATATAATTTAAAATTCATAATATATATTATTCTATTATATAAATCTAGCTTATTAATTACATTATTAGTACTTACCTTTCATTTCTTTTTACTGTATATATTCTGTCACGGAGTGAAAGCTGTGAAATAATGTTTAGGACCAGTAGTGCAATTCTCCCTTTACTTTTATTTCTCCCTATATTTCATGTAGTTTAACTTTGTGTGTGTCACTGTTGTTATTTGATGCAGTGGTAGTCATAATTTTAGTTTTTATAAGATATCTGTTTTTTCCTTGGTTAGTCCTTTTGTGTTTGAATTCTGGGGCTTCCCAGGTGGTGCTAGTGGTAAAGAATATGCCTGCCGATGCAGGAGACTTAAGAGGTATGGATTCAGTTCCTGAATCAGGAAAATCCCCTGGAGGAGGGCATGGCAACTCACTCCAATATTCTTGCCTGGAGAACCCTGATGGACAGAGGAGCCTGGTGGGCTACAGTCTACAGGGTCACAAAGAGACAAAACTGAAGCAACTTAGCACACACTATTGCATGTGAATTCTAATTGTTAGCTCTATTTTTAAAAAAATTCTATTTGCTTGTGATAGTATGCATTTTCCCATCATTTTAATTTTTATATTTCTATACTCTATTTTAGATAGGTCTTTTGATTTATCAGAGAATTGTTTTCTTTTATAATTATTGGATAAATTTTGTTAGCAACTATTAGTATAATCATACCTTTTATTTTTATTCATTAATTATATTGGTAACCTTCTGGACACAAGCTGACTGCTATAATCCTGGAATACATCCTTTTTGTGAAATGTATTATTCTGGGATATCAGTCTGATTCTACTTGTTCATTTTTAGTTGGAATTTTCCATATATATCCCTAAATAAGATTGATCTATACAATTCTTTTTTATATATTATGTTTATTAAGGTTCAGGATCCCACTCATAGTGTGGGATAATTTATAGAGTATTAGAATTTCCTGTTCTTCAATTGTTAGATAGAATTCAGCTGTGAAACTCTGGTTCTAGAATAAGTTTCAGGTAGTTTTAACCTTTTTTTTTTTAAGTTTATGTCTCATTAGGTTTCATCTTTTTAATTTTACTTTTATCTTTATGCTGTCTTTTGATTTATATATTGTACTCTTTCAAAAATTTTAGCATGAATTTATTGAACTCTAAAATTATAAATTTACATTTTTTCATGTTTTCTACCAGTTATGACAAATTTTACAGGTATTTTGAGGTGTCTGAAATATACATTCTCCCATTAGGCTCACTTAACCCAATCAAGTCATCCCAATTAATGTCACTTAATTGTGAATCCAATTCCCTTTTACCTGTGATTAGTTTATACTTGGGCATATGATCAAATTCTTGGTAATGATATGTGAATATATATCCACTAGGGGATTTTAGGCAGGGTTTATTTGTTCTTATAAAGAGACATTCTACAAGAAATAGTCTCTTCATTCAGATGGATATTAGCACATTTTAATATCATACCTGGAAATGAAGCAGCCCTCTTGCAAATGTGAGGAAAAAAGAGTGAGAATAAATCCACCAAACCAAGAATGGCATGGCAGATCAATTGGAAGAAATACAGTGTCCTGGAGATGTACTTGAGCCGTTGAAGAACCCCTTGAAACATCCCACTTCAGGGTTCCTTGTTAAAACTGTTGCAGTTTCCAACTCATTCCTTGTCATAGGAGATTATTATAAAAGCAATTTGACTCTGTGGTCTCTGGTACTTTTATCAAAATAATCCTAACCACTCTAGAAGTGCTGATTTGCCTTTTCTCCATTTCTTAGACTGTAATTTTACTTTTGACTTTTCTTTAGTCCTAAGAATTATGCAGGCAGACAAAGCTTAGCTAAGAAATTAATATATGAAAGATTTTTATATTAAAATTACATTAGATTATGATTAGATATTTTAGGCTATATTTTTAAAAAATATTTTAAGATTATGCACAAGAGATGAATGATTACTATAAATATGCCCTGAAAAGTATCTTTTCTCTTCTTAAAGCATGCCATGATATACATATTATATATCTGTATACCTACACACCATCCTTATGGCAGAAAGTGAAGAAGAACTAAAGAGCCTCTTGATGAAAGTGAAAGAGGAGAGTGATAAAGTTGGCGTAAAGCTCAACATTCAGGAAACTAAGATCATGGCATCCAGTCCCATCACTTCATGGCAGATAGATGGGGAAACAGTGGAAACAGTGGCTGACTTAATTTTTCTGGGCTCCAAAATCACTACAGATGGCGAAGGCAGCAATGAAATTAAAAGAGGCTTACTCCTTGGAAGAAAAGTTATGACCAACCTAGACAGCATATGAAAAAGCAGAGACATTACTTTGCCAACAGAGGTCCATCTAGTCAAGGCTATGGTTTTTCCAGTGGTCATGTATGGATCTGAGAGTTGGACTATAAAGAAAGCCGAGCACCGAAGAATTGATCCTTTTGAACTGTGGTGATGGAGAAGACTCTTGAGACTGCAAGGAAAATCCAACCAGTCCATCCTAAAGGAGATCAGTCCTGGGTGTTCATTGGAAGGACTGATGTTGAGGCTGAAACTCTAATACTTTGGCCACCTCATGTGAAGAGCTGACTCATTTGAAAAGACCCTGATGCTGGGAAAGATTGAAGGCAGGCGGAGAAGAGGACAGCGGAGGATGAGATGGTTGGATGGCATCATTGACTCAATGGACTTAGGTTTGGATGGACTCCAGGAGTTGGTGATGGACAGGGAGGCCTGGCGTATTGTGGTTCATGGTGTCGTAAAGATCTGGACACGACTGAGCGACCGAACTGAACTGATACCCACATATTTGTTTATGTATTTATTGATTGCATTATTCTATGCCACTATGCCCTCACTTATTTCTTGTCTATTATATCTGTGCAATTCTTGAGTGTGGTGTAACAAAATCTCCCATAATTGTATTTTTATCCAAGTCAATGTGCATTTATAATATTTTGCATTATATATTTAGCTGCTATCTTACTGGTGCATGTGACTTTATGTCTTTTATATCTTCTTCATAAATTATTCCTTTTATAGTTCTGTAATGTCCTTCAGTATCTTCTTCAGTGCTTTTAACCTTCAATCTCACTTTCTCTGGTATAAGTCAAATACTCCTGCTTTGTTTTGTTTGGACTTGTCTAATATCTTTTTTCCCATCCTTTGTTTTAAACTTTTTTATTGCTCCACTTAAAGTGTCATTGCAAGCAATATATAATCAAATGTTTACATTCTATTCAATCTAGAAGTTCTGTCTACTTGCAGGTAATATGAAAACTGATACCACACTATTTAATGTCTACCATTTAATTTACTTTGCTATGTCCTCATTTATTTTTCTTCATTTTAGCTTATTTATTTACTATTCAGCCTACTCTTCCTTGTTAAGTAAGAAATCTGACTAATTTTTTTTTTTTTTGACACTCCTTTCCTGTGGTTGCTTTCCTCGCTTTCCTTACACTACTAATCATTTACATTTATCTATTATCATATACAACAAAAGACTTTTATTTTTATCTATCATAACTCTCGTCTCCTACACAGAAGTTTCAGTTCAGTTCAGTCAGTCAGTTGTCCAACTCTTCGTGACCCCATGGACCACAGCACACCAGGCCTCTCTTTCCATCACCAACTCCTGGAGTTTACTCAAACTCATCTCCATTGAGTGGGTGATGCCATCCAACCATCTCATCCTCTGTCATCCTCTTCTCCTCCTGCCCTCAGTCTTTCCCAGCATCAGGGTCTTTTCCAATGAGTCAGCTCTTCACATAAGGTGGCCAAAGTATTGGAGTTTCAGCTTCAACATCAGTCCTCCAATGAACACTTAGGACTGAGCTCCTTTAGGATGGACTGGTTGGATCTCCTTGCAGTCCAAGGGACTCTCATGAATCGTCTCCAACACCACAGTTGAAAAGCATCAATTCTTTGACACTCAGCTTTCTTTATAGTCCAACTGTCACATCCATACATGACTACTGAAAAAACAATAGCCTTGACAAGACAGACCTTTGTTGGCAAAGTAATGTCTCTGCTTTTTAAGATGCTGTCTAGGTAAGTCAAGGACTTTCCTGGTGGCTCAGATGGTAAAGGAGGTGGCTCAGATGGAGAAGGAAATGGCAACCCACTCCAGTGTTCTTGCCTGGAGAATCCCAGGGATGAGGGAATCTGCTGGGCTTCCGTCTATGGGGTCACACAGAGTCGGACACGACTGAAGTGAGTTAGCAGTAGCAGCAGATGGTAAAGCGTCTGCCTACAATGTGGGAGACCCAGGTTCAATCCCTGGGTCAGGAAGATCTCTTGCAGAAGGAAATGGCAACACACTACAGTATTCTTGCCTGGAAAATCCCATGGGTGGAGGAGCCTGGTAGGCTGCAGTCCATGGGTTCACAAGAGTCGGACACGACTGAGTGACTTCACTTTCACTAGGTCGGTCATAACTTTCCTTCCAAGGAATAAAGTCTTTTAATTTCACGACTGCAGTCACCATCTGCAGTGATTTTGGAGCCCCTCCAAAATAAAGTCTGACACTGTTTCCATTGTTTCCCCTTCTATGTGCCATGAAGTGATGAGACCAGATGCCATGATCTTAGTTTTCTGAATGTTGAGCTTTAAGCCAGATTTTTCACTCTCCTCTTTCACTTTCATCAAGAGGCTCTTTAGTTCTTCTTCACTTTCTGCCATAAGGGTGGTGTCATCTGCATATCTGAGGTCATTGATATTTCTCCTGGCAATCTTGATTCCAGCTTGTGCTTCATCCAGCCTAGCGTTTCTCATGATCTACTCTGCGTATAAGTTAAAGAAGCACAGTTACAATATATAGCCTTGATGTACTCCTTTTCCTATTTGGAACCAGTCTGTTGTTCCATGTCCAGTTCTAACTGTTGCTTCCTGACCTGCATAGAGATTTCTCAAGAGGAAGGTCAGGTGGTCTGGTATTCCCATCTCTTTCAGAATTTCCCACAGTTTATTGTGATCTACACAGTCAAAGGCTTTGGCATAGTCAATAAAATAAAAATAGTTGTTCTTCTGGAACTCTCTTGCTTTTTCGATGATCCAGTGGATGTTGGCAATTTGATCTCTGGTTCCTCTGCCTTTTCTAAAACCAGCTTGAACATCTGGAAGTTCACAGTTCATGTATTGCTGAAACCTGGCTTGGAGAATTTTGAGCATTACTTTACTAGTGTGTGAGATGAGTGCAATTGTGAGGTAGTTTGAACATTCTTTGGCATTGCTCAAAACTCATAAGTTTAGAATTCTTTTATCCCCCACCCTTTTCTTGGTATTTTACAACTCCTGGGTTTTGTTGAATATTTCAGTATATTTATATAGTTATTTTATTATTACTTTTCTCTTTGCAGTGTGTCACTTCTATTTCACAAATCCATATTTACTAATTGTATATAGTTAATATCTCACCACCACTATAATCTACCTACTGTACTTGTTCTGTAGGTATTGGTATCTTGAAAAATATCCCATGACTAGACAGGATAAGACTTCAAATGTTAACTTATTTTGTTCAAGATTAACTGATGTGAAAACAAAGTCCTAAATTCATTATCTAATTTAAAATAAATACTGAGATTCTGCTTGTGGTAGTCATAATAATCTCTTTTCTCCTAGTATCCACATCCTAACTGCCAGAGCCTGTGACCATGATATTTAACAGAGGGAACTTGAACTTGTAGATGAAATTAAGTTTACTAATCAGCTGACTTTAAAACTGGGAGATTATTTTGGATTATCCATATTCACAAAATGTCATCACAAGAATCTTTAAGAGCAGAACAGTGAAGTAGAAGAGAAAGCCAGGGTGATGTTGTATGAGAAAATCCCACCATGTTGATTTCGAAGGTGGAGGAAAGGGGCAAAGATTCTCTAGAAGCTAGAAAAGGCAAAGAAATATATTCTCCTCAGCCCTGCTTATATCTTGATTTGAGTCTAATGAGATCTATGTTGTATATCTGACCTCCAGAAATGTAAGATAATAAATTTATGCTGTTTAAAGCCACTATGGTTTCAATTATTTGTTACAGCAGTAGCAAAAATCTAATGCACTGCTCATTTAGAAGTTATCATGCAACTTTATTTTCTATGTAAATCCAAGTCTAGCTCTATGCCTGTTCATTGTAGATAATCAATGACTATATTCCATCTTGAGCTACATAGGAGAAGAGAGAGATCAATATTTTCATCTTTAAAATCTAGGCTGCCAACATTGCTTATGGATATTCTTTATTAAATTGTATCCAAATCTATACTTTCTTTTCTTTCTATTCTCTTCCCCTTGCAACTCTTTTGGAATAAGTCTGATTTCCTCTGTCTTTTCTGTTGGGAATATGCTTAGACGATTACAATATAGTGAAGTTAAGGAAATAATAACCAACTAATAATATCATCTAGCATTTTTAAACATTTGCTATGTCTGAGGATTTTTTAGTTAATTAATTCATGTAGCCGCTCTCCAAATGGTTTAGTGTTTAATCTCCTCAGATTTTCTGACTCGCTTGGCTCCTCCATTAGTTCACCCATTTGTTTCATGTACCTTAAATACTGATTTTGTGGTAGCACTGTCCCTAATTTGGAAAGCACAGCACCTAACAGTGTTTAGTACCCAGTTCCTGCCCCGTCCTATATTACCAAACTCATTTCTTATACTATGTTCCATGAAACTTCTTATCCAGGTACTCATTTTGTTTTTTTGAACACAGTTGAAGGCTGATTAGATTATTCTTTGCTCAGTAGGAGTCAGAATAATAATATAAAGTAAAAAATATATATAAAAAAATATCTCCCGTCAAAAAAAAAAAAAAGGAATAATGGCTATATTCTGAAGAATATTCCTTAATTAGGTAACAAGCATGTTACTCTACCATGAAAAGAAGGAACTGTACATGTATACAATGATGATTTTTAATTTTTTTAAATTTTTTTGATTTTTTATTATAATCAGAATAGCCTGTTAATCACTAATGTATAGACTTCCTTGGTGGCTCAGACGATAAAGCGTCTGTCTACAATGCGGGAGACCTGGGTTTGATCCCTGGGTTGGGAAGATTCCCTGGAGAAGGAAATGGCAATCCACTCCAGGACTATTGCCTGGAAAATCCCATGGACAGAGGAGCCTGGTAGGCTATAGTCCATGGGGTTGCAAAGAGTCGGACATGACTGAGCAACTTCACTAATGTATACAGTCCTTAGAAATATAAAAAGCTAAGGGGATAAGCAGGGAATCTTTAAGAAACTGAGTGAGAAAAATAATCATTCAGTTCAGTCACTCAGTCATGTCCAACTCTTTGCGACCCCATGAATTGCAGCACGCCAGGCTTCTCTGTCCATCACCAACTGCTGGAGTTCACTCAGACTCATGTCCATCGAGTCCGTGATGCCATCCAGCCATCTCATCCTCTGTCGTCCCTTTTCCTCCTGCCCCCAGTCCCTCTCAGCATCAGAGTCTTTTCCAATGCCAAAGTACTGGAGTTTCAGCTTTAGCATCATTCCTTCCAAAGAAATCCCAGGGCTGATCTCCTTCAGAATGGACTGGTTGGATCTCCTTGCAGTCCAAGGGACTCTCAAGAGTCTTCTCCAACACCACAGTTCAAAAGAATCAATTCTTCGGCACTCAGCTTTCTTCACAGTCCAACTCTCACTTCCATAGATGACTACTGGAAAAACCATAGCCTTGATTAGACAGAACTTTGTTGGCAAAGTAGTGTTTCTGCTTTTTAATATGCTATCTATGTTGGTCATAACTTTCCTTCCAAGGAGTAAGAGTCTTTCAATTTCATGGCTGCAATCTGGATGTTACTAAATAAATGACCATAGGAAGCTCACTTTTTATAAAAGGCAACATTACAAACATATACTTATTCACCTTTATATTAACTACATTAGATACAGGGTAGGGACAAGCCCAGAAACAGAGAAACAACAAATCTCAGGTATATGTTCATGCCTCAAAAGACACTTAACTTGCCAAATGTTCACATCTGAATGGGCAAACTGTTCTTCAACTGTCTGAAGAGGGAGCTATACTCTAATATACCCTGCCTTGTTTGATATACCCTGTCTTGTTTAATTGTTCATTGCAAAATAAGATTTTAATGTTTCTGTTGCTTACCTTAAGCTCTTCAGATTAACATTAGCTGTATTACAGATCCTTTTCCTTTGGATGCTTGGTCTCATTAGACAAGCTCACTGCAAAAGTCATTCTTCCTACATTATTTCTTAAAGCATGATAAAGTGAAGTAATTACATTATCAGATATTTCTGCCACACATGATCAAAAAAGTACCATAATAATAGTATAAGACATCTTGGAAGGAGGGTATAATTACCACAAGGAGATCACACTCCTGGGGATTATAGGAACTTGGATGCATCTCTTCCCTTATAGTGCCCCCAAGGATGTGATTATCTCAAGAAGAGAGAGAGAAAAAGAAACTCAATGAATAATGCTGTATTCTGCTGCACAAAATTTATAGGAAAGGGCAAAAGTGTATTTCAGATGAGGATGTTATGTGGCAGTTTAGAAAATTTGAACTGCCATTTCAAATGAGCTGAGCTATCCATGGCAGTTAACTAGTATATTCAGAAAGCACGTAAGCCACTCTAAGTAATTTTGTAAAACCAATGGGCTCAGAAATGCATTAGGATTTTAGCATGGTTTAAGTATTGAAAAAGGGATCTGATGGAACTACTCATTTCTAGCTGACTCAGTGCATCAAGCTTTCCATTCTCTGGCTAGCTGGTAAGCGAGAGTCATCAATCAGATTGCTATTGACATTTTACCTGGCGGCACCAAGAATGGAAAACAAAAAATGATTTTAAATTATCCATCCAAATCTGAGGAAAATATGTTTAGTTGTGGTTAAATTTCCAGGCTGAAATAAAAATAAATTAGTAAATCAAATGTCAACCAGCCTGGGGTTGTAGTTACAATACTGAATGTTCCAGTAGAACTCAGCTGAGTCTTTTATAGCTAAACTAATTCAAGATTCCTGATCTGTGGAGAAATACAGATAAACATTTTTACAAACTCATGTTAAGATGAATACTCTTCAGAGATTCAAAACAGAATAACAGGCCTAAGAATAATAATTGGAATTAAGTTTTAAGTCTTATTATAAAATTATTTCAGTCAGCAAAAGACAGAACCTTTCATAACAAAAATATTTGGATTACAAATGGAGATTTCTATTAACAAAGTAAGTGTTCCATCAAGGAATTCCATCAAGGAATTCAAAACATCTGTTCCAGAGATATGTTTTGTGACACCAAAACATCTAATAAGAAAGTAAATACTTAAACAAATTATTTTTGTTTGGGCTAATTTACAAAATGTTTATGTCTAAAATCACATAAAGCTAACTTTACTAAACTGAATTATTTTAGTGTCATCCAGATTCAGATATGGTGCAGATGTGGCCTTATGTAGTATCACTTTGTATCATGTTTATCTATTATATATAAAGTACTGGCTCGGTGAGCAGTGAGAAAAGTAAGAAAGAAGCTAGAGTTTGGGGAGTCATGAACAAGAAAGTGTCGTTAAACCTCTACCACTGAGGAGTTTCAGGTATGATGAGTTCTCGTTTCTGGGGAATTATGGTCTTAGATTAGATGGATGCTTAGAATACAGTAGGAAATCAGATACTGCCCTTGCCTTCAAGAGGATCAACATCCCTTTTATTTCTCTTATATTTTTGAGTTCTTACTCCATGCTAAGTTCTTTTTTTTTTTTTTCAGTTTTCTTTTTAAAAATTTTTTAAATTTATTTTTTTAAAATATAAATTTATTTATTTTAATTGGAGGCTAATTACTTTACAATATTGTATTGGTTTTGCCATACATCAACATGAATCCGCCACAGGTATATACATGTTTGAATAAATTTATTTAATTTTTCACAACAACTCTATGTCATAGGTATCATTACTTTCATTTCAAAGATAAAGAAATTGAGGTAGAGAAAGTTGAAGTAACGTGCCCAACATTGCACAGCTTATAAGTTAGGAATAGGACTTTGAGCTAGCCTTTATAATCTGAAATTCATATTTTAATCACATATCCCTACACTGCTTATAGCTAAAGAGATATGTGAAAATTAAGAAAGTAACTAAATTGTTTTAGGTGTGTGATAAACATACGTAAAAGATGCACTGGGACACATAACTCAATTTTAGAGGAAGAGAATAGAGACTCAGAGTTTATAAAAGTGATAATTTCCTTCTAGGACAACTTACAAAATTGATAAATAAAGAGGAAAATATATAGTTCGACACCAGCATATTTCACTTCATAAAATTTGATCATATCATCACACAGGTAAATAAATTTGTATTTCATAGCCCTAAGTCTATTTCCTGATGAGTGGGTGATTTAAAGGTAGAAAGTTCAGTGTGCATTACCAGAATCTTATCATATTGAAGCATGTGGAAAGGGAATCACAAACTAGATAACAATTTTGAGAATTTACAATGATAACTCTGATGAATGTGTTATAGGTTGCATTACTTGCACTACGTTTTGTAGCTAGAGGATTTCTACATAATGGAGTCAGATGGAAAGGTCAGTGAAAAGGTGCAAAACTAACTATAGACCCTCATATTAGGGATAATGTTTAATTGAAAAGTTGTGTCTGACTTTTGAGACCCATGGACTATAGCCCATCAGGCTCCTTGGTCCATGGGATTTCTCAGGCAAGAATACTGAAGTGAGTTGCCATTTCCTTCTCCAAGATCTTCCCAACCTAGGGATCAAAATGCCATTTCCTGTATTGGCAGGCAGATTTTTTTTACCACTGAGTTACCAGCGAAGTCTGATTACAGGTAATAGAAGGTACTTTTTCATTTATGCATTGAATGAAAAATATAGGCTACAATGATATCATGCTAAATACTATAAATAAAACTGGGATTAAGATCTACAAATGCTGTAAAATTTCAGTCCCTGCATTGTAGAGGCAAAAGAAGAAATAAGGAAAGAGTGAGGTGGAGAATATTTTGAAAGAGGTATTAGAATCAGGATTGCTCTGCTGCAATATGAAGCTTTCAAAAAATAATGGAATATCAACATTATCACTTACTGAAGAAAGAAAAATGAAACCCCCAAATATGCTGAGGTGACTGAGGAGGAACTGACAAAGAAGACCAAAACTTCCAAAATTTTTTAGCACAAAATTCAGATCATAATACTTGATAGATTCAGTGGGACTGATTCTCAGAAAACATTTGGCTGCCCTAGGACAATGGTTCTATGAAAAATGTTGAGAAACAAAATTCTCTTGGCTTTGGCTTTCTTGGATTGTTGAATGAATAAATGAGTACCATAAATATCTATCATAATTTTTGCAAGATTGATTTCTAAAAAGAAAATTCTGGGGGACAAATTGGTTTTTCTTTACCTTCAGATTCCAACAAGAAATCTTTATCATAATTACATGCTTGAACATATTTTCAGGCACAATAGGATACTCAATGGCTATATTCAAAACAGAAAAAATCCTTCTGTAAAAATCTAATAAGAATGATTATTTGAAAAAAATGCTAAACATTCATAATGGGTAAGACAAAGTGCTAAGTTTTATGAGAAATATGAAGATGCTTATCTCTAAGATTTACTTCCTAGTCACTCTTACAATGAGGGTGTGGCCATTGGTAGTCTCAACTTAATACAAGGGACCTTCTATTACATCCCTACCTTGGGTTGTTGCTTAGTCCCTGCAGTGCTCCATGGAGCAAAGACCAAAGCTCAGTTTCACTAGGGTTCAGGTTAGGCAAGTATCTCACTGTTTTAGGTTTGAAATACTCATTTTTTCATGGGTTCTTAAAATTTTTCTTACTTTCTAGCTAGCTTATTGATAAAACTTTATCCAAAGTATTTAATTGTTGTTAGAGTGAAGATGACCCAAATTAACTAGTTAGTAACATGTTAAATGAAAATGTATGCTAATAGTCTTAAATTTCATTGAAATGTTGGTTATTTGGAGTTCTCAGGGATAAATGCATATTCTTATTTCTTTGAAAACATCAATCTCTTTAACTATCTATGCATCTCATCTATCTATTGGGTTGGCCAAAAAGCCTGTTCTGGTTTTTGGTACTGTCTTACAAAGAACCTGAATGAACATATTTATCCAGCCATCCAACTTTTGTTAACAAGGATAATGAGAAAGAAGGGCAGAAGGTAGGCCTAGATTGTTTCAAGATAAGAGTAAAGCAAAACTAAATTTTAGAACAAATCTTACTTTTGTAAATGGAATTGATTAAAAGAGCATGCAACATTTTGGTATATAATAAAGTCTTTAGTGAAAGAAGGAGAGAGAAAGACTAATTGAGAAAACAGTATTGACATATATACACTATCATATATAAAATAGATAGCTAGTGGGAAGCTGCTATATAACACAGGCAGCCCAATCTGATGCTCTGTGATGACCTAGAGGAATGGAGGGGAGAGAGGAGGGAGGCTTAGGAGGGAAGGGGTATCCCACCAGGCTCCTCTGTCCATGGAATTCCAATATTGGAATGGACTACTCTTTCCTTCTCCAGGGGATCTTCCCAACCCAGGGATCGAACCCAGGTCTCCTACATTGCTGACAAATTCTTTACCATCTAAGCCAAAAAGGTCTGGGGAATTCCCTGCCAAGCCAGTGGTTAGGACTTGGTGTGTGTGTGTGTGTGTATATATTTTTATGACTAATTCACATTGTTGTATGGCAGAAACCAGCACAATTGTAAAGCAATTATCCTCTAGGTAAAAAATAAAGTCTCTAAAGACACAAATTAATTATATAATTATATAAGTAGCATGAGGATAATAACCACAGAAAACAAATATCATAAATTGCTTGATTAAAAAAAAATAGCCCAAAGCTTAACATATATATTAAAATAAGCTAATATTCACCCCTTTTAACCTGGTCAATAATGAAAGTTAACACAGAAGTAAACCAGATATGTCTATATCAGGGATTTTTCCCCTGGTGCAATCTTCAGCTTCTTCCCCAGAGGAAAGAGCACTAAAAGTTAGGAAATTTCACACTTATAGAATCCACTGTCCTCTGAAAATACAGACCAAAAACTCGTTGCCCCTATGATACTGCTTCTTAAGAATTAAGAACTAGAAAATAATTTTCAGCATTTCTGGGAAGAATAAACCATTCTTCACTACTCCCTGAGAAATGGTAACAGAGAGGAGGATCTCACTGTGACATAAAGAGCAAGAATGATCAGTTGTGCCCACCCATGGTGATGGTGGTTTAGTCACAAGTCATGTCCGATTCGTGTGATCCCGTGGACTGTAGCCTGCCAGGGTCCTCTTTCCATGGGATTCCCCAGGCAAGAATACTGGAGTGGGTTGCCATTTCCTTCTCCAGTGCCCACCCATAAGATTTCTAAATATTTGAATATTTTATCACATTTGTTAGCATCTGGCCTAGTTTATTGATGAATTTACTTTTAGTCTGAGGTTCTATTCTTTTGCTTTGTTAAATATATATGCAAATTTGGATGTTGGCAATGAAATGTTAAAATTTTCATTGTGATTGTGCAACCAACAATTAGACAATATCTTGTAAGCTCTATGTTTCAAGTTTAAACAGGCACCTAGATAAAAATACTGTTATGACATTTATAATCCAATGAATTGTTTATTTTAAATTGTGTACATTTGTACTAGAAGGTTAAAGATTTTGAATAATTATAATTTTGAGAAAAGAGAGATAAATCAAGCACATATTTTGTTAAACTATGTGTTCCTCGACCGTAAGAGAAAGCCTTATGAAATTATAAATGCTTTAGTGAGGGGCCAGTATTATTTCCTCAGCATGGGTTGTAATGAAGTGTGGACGAGAAGGAATCCTATAGTCAGTGAGATCATAGTGTGTCTGATGAAGGATTTGTCAAAAATTTTCAGGGCCCTGAGCTTTCATCTTATCCTACTTTTTCATGCCTAAAATTCTCATCAAAGTTTGATCTGTGTTGAGTTTTCTTTGAGAGTAAATGTAGTCTAGAATTTTATGAGTTTATTATACTTTGAAATTAATCAAATCTCTAAAAGCAGTTTTTAAAATAAAGAAGGATGAAGATTTGGCCCAGGGTCTCTAGGATTGAGGAAAAGTAAACATGTGCAGATGCAGAAGGCTAAAACAAACCTGCATTTAGCCAGTGATTCTCCCTGGTTTTGCCTCATAATCACCTGGAGATTTGAAAACTGATGCTTAAACCCTTCCTCTGACCAAAGCATTTTCAATATGTCACATAGATGCTTCTGATATATGGCTAGTATGAGAATCACTGATTTATATACTGAATCCTGGGCTTCTCCTGAGGTAAGCTGAAAGATTTGGCATTTGTTCCTACTCCACATGATGAGCTTAATTTACAGTCCTCTAACCATTTAGTAAATATTTCATGTAAAATAAATTTGATGCAGTTCTTTTGAGAGAAAATTACTATTTGGCCAAATAATGCCATTCAGTAAACATCAAGGTTAGTGAAAACATGAAGGATGTAAACATCACCACATGTATGCATGAACTGTCACTGTCACTAAAGTGGAGGGGTCCAGCTGATACAATTCCACAATAGAAAATCCAGCATGGGATTTTTTTTTTCCCCACTGAATGCCCAAAGTTGAGGAAGAAGAAGCTGAAAATGCAAGTCTTTGTATCTTCCAATACAAGTTATGAAAACTCTTGGAGTTTTTCTATCTTTTGTAATAGAGGGAAAAAGGGAGAAAAACAAAGAAATCTGACAACACAGCTATAAAGATGAATATAACATGCACTGCAAGAGTATGAGAGCAAAGCTAATGCTTTAACAGGTAAAATGTTCTCATTAAACTCTAATAACATTTTCCTTCTGAAAAGAAGTAAAGCCATTTTTATCTTTCTATGTCTTCAGAGAAAGCTCTGTTATCAGAATCAAATCCTTCTAATTCAGCTACTCCAGAGAAATCTAAAATTCTAAAGCAGGATTTTATTCTTATGAATGCATCTTTTCTTAGAATTTATTTTTACATATTAAAGACAATATTATGGTGCAAATGCAATTGGAGGCCTTGAAGAATGGTCTGCTATTATTCAGCATTGTCTCTAATTAATATCACTTAGAATCTATTAAATTTAATAGACTTTGAATTATTGAGTTTAATTCAATTTCAATAAGTTTAAATTAAGTACAATGTGTTTCCATTATTGTATTAATTCCTGTCACTATCAATTACCTACAATTAATTTAATTTAATGGCAATATATGTTCAGGTAATTCCCTATTACTTTCAATTAGCTTCCATTCATTTCAATGGGCTTCATTTGCTGCTAACTGATTTCATAAAAGTAAATGTGCAGGTATGATATAATTTCTATATTACATAGTCATACAAACTAATTAGTTCTGCATTCAAACTTACCATAGCCCAATTAGACCAATTCAATCTACATACAATCAGTATTCACTTCTACTTATCTTTTCCATAGGCTGATATGTTTGAGAAGCCTAGCCTGCTTTGGAGAGTCTGGCATTTACAGAGATGTCAGAACTTTCAACTGCTTGATTCATTGATCAATTGTATCTGTTTTGTATCTAGAATCTGTGAAGTGCTATAGGTAATAGAGTGTACATTTAGGAAATTACAATGGAATTTCCCCCAAACAGTCTCACTGATGTTTGATGGCATGGTCTGAATATGTCTTAATCATTATGATACTCACAGAATGAACACAATACTTCACAGATTAAGTATTCAAAAAATCTTATGAATCTTTTCTGAAGCTGTTAGTAAAATCAGTGTTTAGGTGGAGAATTTGTAAACAGGACAAATTCTTAGTCTCACAGTTAGTTAAGCTATGTTAGTTATGGACATGTTTTCTCTATGGAAGGAAAAACTCATAAAATTTTCAATTAGTGTTAGAGGAAAAAATCAGACATTTTGTGATCTAATATTCTGCCATTGCAGTTTTTGAGGTCAAATAAATGATGTAACTAATGTATATATAGCATTACTAATTCTACAGGTAACAACCTTACCTGTTCAACCTAGGGGGCATCTGTATTAAAAACTATTAACACATAGCTTGCAGAGCACTTTAGCCTTTATTAATATATTTCATGCTTCTGAGAACCTTATGAAGGAGACAGTACAAATTTTGCTATCAAAATTGAGAAATTAAATTCTATGGTGAAATGGTTCATTCAATAACGGATAATGTAAGCAATGGTAGCATTTAAGGAAAAATAGTCATAATATCAGAAAAATCCAGACCTAAGGCAGCTTCGAGGGCTTCACTGGTGGCTCAGAGGGTAAAGAATCTGCATGCAGTACAGGAGAACTGGGTTTCATCCCTGGATCAGGAAGATCTCCTGGACAAAGAAGCCTGACAGGCTACAGTCTGTGGGGTTGTAGAGAGTCAGACATGACTGAACGGCTAACGCTTTCACTTTTCAAGGCAGCTTCAAGTGCTGCTATTTAGAAACAGAAGCATTTCATATCTGTAGATAACACAAAATCCTGCTCACTCTCCCTAAGATGATAAATAAGTTCTATGGTCCAAGCTACGTAAAAGCAGGCAGCTTATGTGCTTTGGAGAGACATGTAGGACAAATGACTCACTTATCAGGCCTCCTATTTTCCTGTACTCAAGGCTTCCTTAGAAAAATGTACCTGTCCAAATGAAAGTGATTTGTTGTGTGACAGTTAGATACAGCAGATTGCATGAATGGAGCATAACACCCTTCCAAAGAAGGGCCAGTTGCCTGCAAGAAGAGATGACTTTGAGCAGAATTCTTTGGCAGCAGGGCAATGCTCAAGTACAAAAGGACTTGGCAGATTCCCAAAACATCTCTAGCGGAAAACTCACTGTGAGAATAGAAAGAAGGCTGAATCCAAATCAACCTGCCAGAGCCCTTCAGCTAAGATGTGGGAGGTCCAGAGAAGGAAACTGGGGACTACTAAGGTCAAAAGGAAAATTGGCTAGAGGGAATGACAGAAGCATTTGAAATGAGCCTGAAGGAATCTCATCTTGGGAGATTCCCATTGGCCAGGATAACCCTTCCCACAGTGCTTGCTGAAAGCAGAAATGGAGACAAGAGAAGGTGTAGTCTGTCAGAAAGCAAAACATTTAACAAATTGAGTCATAAACTGTAGACGACGAATCTTGTAATCACTTTTCCATTTGATATTCTATTTTTCTAGACTGATCCTAAATTAGCATAATAAATATTTCAATAAATGTTTAATTAGTGTCCCTATGGCTCCTAAGAAATATTCTCTTCCTGATGTAACTGCTCCACGTAATTCAAACACCATGCTTTGTTATTTCCCAGATTGCTTCCCCCCAACTCTTCACCTGTCTGAATGCTACTCATTCTCTAAGGCCAGCAGGTATCCGATGTTGTCTTTCAAGAAGTCTTGTTCACTGATATCACTGAATTTCAATGCATCTAAATGTGTCTGCATGTATTGAGTTCCAAGTATATGCCAGGCAAATGAGGATTAAACTGTTTCTTTTCTACTGATAATGGAATGGTGGGATCTCAGGGAATCTTCTCACCCACTGACCTAAAATAATGAGTTTCTCATAGTTTCCACCACTCTATTTGACATTGATAATTCTAACATTTGTACAATATTTTACATTTATAAAGTGCTTTAATAAGCCATGTGCTACTTAATTATATACTAACTTGTGTGTTTTTCTGAATATATCCTGTGAATAGACTCCTCTAGATATTGAGAATAGAAGCTATAGCCCTTCTTTATTTTTCTTCTTCAGTGTGCTCAGCACCTAGAATATGCTTGATATGAATTTACTATCTGTACCAACTACTTGTTGAGTGGGGTGGTATGGAAGAATGGATTGCAAATATTTTTTCAGTTTGCTTAGTGTTAAACATTAATTGTCTATAATGTAAAAAGCACTGTGCTAAGTGGTTCAATCATGAGAAAAATCTTATGGTTCTTAAACTGATATGACATAACTCCAGGGATAGATCCTTCTTCCATGAAGTGTCTTTCAAGAATGTTTTCTGCCCTCTCTGTCTCTGTCTCTCTGCAATTACTCTTTCCTCAGACTCCTACAAGTTCATCCATTAAGCCATATTCTGTTCTGTGTTTGTTTGAAGACAAGATTTTCTTTGCTTTGCATCTTCCCCTTCCCACCTATCAGGCTTCCCTGGTGGCTCAGACAGTAATCTGCCTGCAGTGCAGGCAGGGTTCAATCCCTGGGTCAGGAAGATGCCCTGCAGAAGGGACTAACAACCCACTCCAGTATTCTAGCCTGGATAAGTCCATGGAGAGAGGAACCTGGCAGGCTACAGTCCATAGCATTGCAAAGAGTTGGACATGACTGGGCGATTAACCCACATTTCCCATGATACTGGGCCTAAGACATGCTAATTTATTTATATATAAATTACTTATTTATAATTACTATATATATAAATTACTATATATATAAATTACTATATATATAAATTACTATATATATAAATTGTCCCACTTCTAGAAGGGACATTCAAACTGTAATCACAATGCTTAATTTAGCATGCTTAAGTTGTCCACATCTATAACCATATTAAGAAACTCATGTAAAGCAACTATACTCCAATAAAAATTAATTAAAAAAAGAAAGCTCACAATATTATGCATCTAGGACAAGTTAATCAGCAGAGTCCTCAGTTCTGTTATGCTCTGGGTTTCTCAATATAATAGAGGCTATAGTATAAAAAGCTTTATGTTACTTTCTAATTATTCACTTTATTTCTATGATGTTATCTGTTTGTTAGTTTTTTCATTCATTTGAGTCTAAATATAGATTAATTTGGTCTGCCATGCTCATAGTTTCTCCCTTGTATGGGGTGAGGGGAGACTCCCATGAATTGTCAGAGTCAAAAAATATGAGAACATTTTTTTATGTCAAATAAACACAGTTCTGGGAAATGATGATGAAAGAGTATAATATTGACCTTCAGATAACATATCAAAACTAACTGAAGTATATCAGGAGCCTGTAAGTTTTGAGCCTAGAGATGTTTTTTGTTTGTTAGAAAAGTATAAGATGGCACCCACAATATGAAGCCAGATATCAGAAGAAAGTAACCAGAGATGCGAAAGTATTCAATTCTCTAGGCCAAGTGTTCAGTTACCTCAGGATTAGAAACTTGAACTTTGCAAGCTTTACTGCATTTGAGTAATTGTCTCTATTCTTTCAGCCTTTGGTATTGAGTCAAGTTTATATTTATGTTTTCTCCTTGTTTCTAATTTTGGAGCTCATCTTAACTATAAATATAGGAAGACAGGGAAAGGTGCATGTTTCTGCTTGGCCTAGTTTTAAATCAGGAGTAGAAACAGTGCCTTCCTGAAAAAATGTTCTAGAAAGTAGCAGCAGAAATTACAATAAGAGAACCACAAAGAGAAGATGGAACCCAAAGAGGAGATTGAGAACTGTTTATTAAGACCCTCTTGCCTACATGGATTGTTCCTTGATTAAGTATTGGAGAAAAAAGTGAGTGTATAAGTTTAATATGAGGGACTTTCATTATGAAATCTTCCGTTGCCTCTTAAACAAAATGAGATTATTATGCTATAAAGATGATAGAAACATGCAGGCTTTTAAGGATTTACAATTCATTTTTATGTGTATTTAAGCCACAAACAGTGGTTTATTTTAACAGGCTCTCAGTTGGCCTCCCTCCATTCTGGCACTCTCCTCTAGTCTTTTCAGTAAAAAGTTGGTGGACTCAACTCCTTTAATAGAGCCTTTATCACGTCACTGCCAAAACCATAAACTTCCATCTGGCCCTATTTCCTATAACTTCACTTTCAAAATCTCCTACTAGACTTACTGAATCTTTTCATTCTTCTTATCTAACCATCACTTTTCATCTCTGAATTCACAGACCTACCTCTTCACTCTTACATCTTTCTGTTCTCTCTCAATGTTTTATTGGCTCCATTCTTGCTTCTTAAGCTCCAAGCATCTTCAGCCTTCCATTCTTGGTATCATCCCTACAAGCACAGATGCTAAAGCATGGGTATCAGGTCATTATGTCATGTTGACTTCTTTAACTACAAGGAAATTGATGACTGCCACAAAGAGGATCCTTGATTTATGTACCTTCTTTGGATCATACCAACAATGAGAGATGGCACAGGGCCTTTCAGTATCTTCTGAAACACCTGGTTTCTTCCATCTAAAGAAGGGTAAGACAATGGGTTATAAAAGTGATCAGACTAAAATCTGGCATGGATCAAAAAGCATTTGTATTTGATAGGAAGGAAGCAGTTAGCTTGAATGTTCACATCCACTGGATGCACTTTTTTTTTTTTTTCCTGCTGAGACATCTGAAATATATTCCAGACTAGTGAAGCCAATGATATTCTCAGGTTTCATAAATCTTAATGCTTTGTGCATTTGTGTAAAACAAAACTTTCCATGCTGATTCATGTTGATGTATGACAGAAATGAACACGATATTGTAAAGCAATTATCCTTCAGTTAAAAACAAATTAAAAACTTTTCAGATCTTTCAAATCATTGAGGGTTAGGTTAATCAGAGTTTATGGCATTTTACACTTTGTAACCCTGTGTATTTATGTAATTCTCTGTGGGCAAAGTGGTTTTGTCTCCAATGAACATATCTACAAAAGCCTGCATAGATTGCTTTTTACTTTTCACACTCTTAGTGAAGACATTATGCCCCAGAACTTGAGATCTCCTCACATAATTCAAGAAGACACCATTTCATTGATTCCAAATACCTCAGAAACCTCAGAGTCTCTGATAGTCTCAGAGGAAGAGCTGAACAAGAGACAAATGAAGGTAGGTTTTAATTTCTTGAGGTAGGAAATCAGATCAAGCCTAAGAAGGGCTTAACTCAGTTGGTAAAGAATCTGCCTGCAATGCAGGAGACCCTGGTTCAACTCCTGGGTCAGGAAGATCCACTGGAGAAGGAATAGGCAACCCACTCCAGTATTCTCGGGTTTCCCTTGTGGCTCAGTTGGAAAGAATCTGCTTGTAATGTGGGAGACCTGGGTTCAATCCCTGGGTTGAGAAGATCCCCTGGAGAAGGGAAAGGCTATGCACTCCAGTATTCTGGCCTGGAGAATTCCAAGGACTGTAAAATCCATGGGGTCGCAAAGACTTGGACATGATTTAGTGCCTTTTGCTCACAAGAAGACAATCTACATATAGACATAATTTAGCATGTCTGATATCTACATTGCCTCTGCACAGGACCTAAGGCAAGACCTCTCTGACCTCTGGGTGTTAATTTATAAAACAAAGAAATTGGACCCAATTTTACTTTTTTTTTTTTGAATTCTACCAGTCTCTATTTCTATAGTATGCCAGTTATGCTGTTTTCTTCTGCTCACTAAGCCAGATGAATTTTTAGAACATTCTTCACTCTTTGAGACACAGAAAGAAAAACTTTACAAACTCCATTACCATGCCTTACCCTTCGGCTTTTAGCTGAAAAAGTAAAATTGTTAGTCGCTCTGTCGTCTGACTCTTTGAGACACCAGGGACTGCTTCCCACCAGGTTCCTCTGTCTGTAGAATTCTCCAGGCAAGAATACTGGCATGGGTGGCCATTCTTTTCTCCAGAGGATTTTCCCAACTCAGGGATCAAACCTTGGTCTCCCACATTGCGGGCAAATTCTTTACCTTCTGAGTCACCAACTTTTAGTTGGTTTTGACTGATAGAAGGCCTTAGCAGGAACTCAAAGGGAGGGGAGAGAGCTATGTTATTATATGTCTTCTCTATACTCTGCCTCTTCAGAGCCATGTTTTCTAGTAGAAGCCATGTTTCTGGGCAATTACAGTGCATGTCAGTCAGCAGATATTCCCCAACTGTACCTCTCATAATGGGCTGGGTATTGTTAGCTTCCCCCTTGTTTCTTCAGGCCCAAGCCTGACAGTAGCTTCAATTTTTTCCTAATCTCTGCTGCTGCTGCAGCTGCATCTCTAGATGCCACTATATTTCTTGTCAATTCTCTTAACTCTATTCACATTTTGGTACTTAATTCCATGTTATACTCACCCAAGTCACCAGAGTTGAAACTGTGTTTCCTGCCAGTACCCTTACTGATATGTATAATTGATGATATTTTTAAAAGGTAAAGCAAAGAAAATACTATGACATAAATTATTTGAATGGAGTGAATAATAGAAAGTTTTATATTCTTTCATAATAGAGACAAAATCACTGAACTGTGAACAAATCAGCAGAAACAATCACTTTTTTCCTTTTCCTGGTATCCAGATTTATCTGTGATAGAAAGGAATTGGTAGGCAAGAGACAGGGATGGAGTAGTAAATACAATGCAATATATTTACACAGAATAAATGACATACAGAATATCATTTGTTGGTACTTCTATATAATATGGTACACTAATTTTCTATTGTTACTGTAACAAATTATAACAAATTGGCAGCTTAAAGCAACATTCATTTATTCTCTTGTAGTTCTGGAAGCAAAAAATCCAAATAAGTTTCACTGGGCTGAAATCAATGTATTGGCCAGCCTGTAGTCTGTCCAGTGGCTTCAAAAGGAAAAATCCCATTTCCATGCTTTTCCAGCTTCTAGAGCTACATTCCCTGTGTTTCTTGGCACATACCTCTTCCTCTATCTGAAAAACTAGCAGCATAGACTCTTGCTTCAGTGTTCATATGGGCTTCTACTCTGGTACTCTACTAAGACCCGTTTTATAAGAACACCTGTTAATGTAAGTGGCCCCATCCAGTCAACTTAAGGCCTGAAAAGAACAAAGATTGACTTTTCCATGAGTAAGGGGGAATTTTCTGTCCAAACATGTTGAGTGGGAACTTTTCCGAGTTTTGGACGCAAATTGAAACATCAGCTTTTCATGTCTCCAGCCTTCCAGCTGGACTGGAATTACACCATCATCTCTCTTGAGTCCCAGACGTGAACTTAGATTGGAACGTACACCATTAGCTGTACCCAGTTTCCTGACCACAAATCTTGGAACTTGTCAGTTTCCATAATCACACTTTCATGCATTCCTTATCATAAATCTTTATCCCTATCTTTTTTCTTTCTTTCTTTGTTTCTCTCCTTCAATATGCATCTCCTATTTATTCTGTTTCTCTGGAGAAACTTAATCAATACACACACATGGCCTTTTAATCTAAGTTCTCTTCATCTCTTGATTAGTGTGGAATTGGTTCAAAGATCTAAAAAAAAGGGATTGAAGTTTGAGAAAATCATAGAGATATAAAAATAAGTGGAACAACAATGAGAGTATATGTAAACAGCAGAAATATAAACTTCAAAGAAAACAAGATAAGCTGCTGTAAAACTTCAGGATAAGGATTGTGTCTAGTGATTTTGCAGCAAATATAAACACTAGAATTATAGTACTGTGATCAACTGGATAAAATTAATGACCAGATAGACAGGATAATCTCCCATTGCATAAAAAGAATGAAATATCTAGCTGTAAACCTATCTAAGGTGGTAAAATACCTGTACTCTAAAAATCATAAGATGCTGATGAAATAAATTAGATGACACAAACTGACAAAAAGATATATCATGTTCATGGATCAGAAGAATCAATATTGTTAAAATGACCATACAGATTAAGGCAATCTACAGATTCAGTGCAATCCCTATGAAATTATCAATAGATTTTTTTTTACATAACACAAGAAAAACATTTTTTCACAAAAGACACCAAATAGATGATATGGGGTGGGAGGTGGGAGGGGGGTTCAGGATTGGGAACTCATGTACACCCGTGGCGGATTCATGTCAATGTATGGCAAAACCAATACAGTATTGTAAAGTAAAATAAAGTTAAAAAATAAAATAAAAAGACACCAAATAGCCAAAACAATCTTGAGAAAGGAGAAAGGAGTTAGAGGAATTCCACTCCCTGACTTCAGAGTTTAATGTGAAGCTACAGTAATCAATCAGTGTGGTACTGGCACAAAAATACGTTTATAGATCAATGAAGCAGGATAAACTACCGCATGATTGCACTCATCTCACACTCTAGTAGAGTAATGCTTAAAATTCGCCAAGCCAGGCTTCAGCAATACATGTACCGTGAACTGCCAGATGTTCAAGCTGGTTTTAGAAAAGGCAGAGGAACCAGAGATCAAATTGCCAACATCTGCTGGATCATCGAAAAAGCAAGAGAGTTCCAGAAAAACATCTATTTCTGCTTTATTGACTATGCCAAAGCCTTTGACTATGTAGATCACAATAAACTGTGGAAAATTCTGAAAGAGATGGGAATACCAGACCACCTGACCTGCCTCTTGAGAAACCTATATGCAGGTCAGGAAGCAACAGTTAGAACTGGACATGGAACAACAGACTGGTTCCAAATAGGAAAAGGAGTACGTTGAGGCTGTATATTGTCATCCTGCTTATTTAACTTATATGCAGAGTACATCATGAGAAACGCTGGGCTGGAAGAAGCAGAAGCTGGAATCAAGATTGCTGGGAGAAATATCAATCACCTCAGATATGCAGATGACACCACCCTTATGGTAGAAAGTGAAGAGGAACTAAAGAGTCTCTTGATGAAAGTGAAAGAGGAGAGTGAAAAAGTTGGCTTAAAGCTCAACACTCAGAAAACGAAGATCATGGCATCTGGTCCCATCACTTCATGGGAAATAGATGGGGAAACAGTGGAAACAATGGCTGACTTTGATGCTTTTGAACTATGGTATTGGAGAAGACTCTTGAGAGTCCCTTGAATTGCAAGGAGATCCAACCAGTCCATCCTAAAGGAGATCAGTCCTGGGTGTTCATGGGAAGGACTGACGTTGAAGCTGAAACTCCAATACTTTGGCCACTTGATGCGAAGAGCTGACTCATTTGAAAAGACCCTGATGCTGGGAAAGATTGAGGGCAGGAGGAGAAGGGGAAAACAGAGGATGAGATGGTTGGATGGCATCACCGACTCGATGGACATGGGTTTGGGTGAACTCCAAGAGTTGGTGATGGACAGGAGGCCTGGCGTGCTGCGGTTCATGGGGTCACAAAGTGTCGGACATGACTGAGCAACTGAACTGAACTGAAGCAGGATAAAAAGTCTTGAAATAAATCCATGTACTTAATGGTCAATTAATCCATAACAAAGGAAACAAGAATATATATATATATATATATTGCTTTTATTGTTTAGTCACCTAGTAGTGTCTGACTCTTTGTGACCACATGACTGCAGCATGCCAAGCCTCTCTGTCCCTCCCTATCTCCTGAAGTTTGCCCAAGTTCATGTCCATTGCACCAGTGATATCTTCCAGCCGTCTTATCCTCTGACACCCTCTTCTCCTTCTGCCTTCAATCTTTTCCAGTATCAGGGACTTTTCCATTGAGTCTGCTGTTCTCATCAGATGACCAAAATACTGGAGCTTCAGCATCAGTCCTTCCAGTGAATATTCAAGGTTGATTTCCCTGAAGATTGACTGGTTTGATCTCCTTGCTGTCCAAGGGATTTTCAGGAGTCTTCTCCAGCACCACAGTTCAAAGGCATCAATTCTTTGGTGCTCTGCCTTCCTTATGGTCCAGATCTTACAACTGTGTGTGACCATTGGGAAGACCATAGCTTTGACTATATGGATCTTTGTCAGCAGAGTAGTCTCTGCTTTTCAATGCACTGTCTAGGTTTGTCATTTGCTTTCCTGCCAAAAAGCAATTGTCTTCTGATTTCATGGCTGCACTCACCATCCACAGTGATTTTAGAGCCCAAGAAGAGGAAATATCTTACTACTACCACCTTTCTCCCTTCTATTTGCCATGATGCCATGATCTTAGCTTTTTTTTAACATTTAGTTTTAAGCTAGCTCTTTCATTCTCCTCCTTTACCCTCATCAAGAGGGATTCATGTCAATGTATGGCAAAACCAATACAGTATTGTAAAGTAAAATAAAGTAAAAAAAAAAAAAACACCAAAACAAACAAAAAGAGGCTCTTTAGTTCCTCTTTGCTTTCTTCCATTAGAGTGGTATCATCCAGTTGTTGTCATCCTGAGTTTGTTGATGTTTCTCCCGCTTATCTTGATTCCAGCTTGTAACTCATCCAGCCCAGCATTTCTCATGATGTACTCAGCATATACATTAAACAAACAGGGTGACAGCAGAGAGCACTGTTGTACTCCTTTCTCAATCTTGAAGCAGCCAATTGTTCCATACAGCGTTCTAACTGTTGCTTCTTGATCCACATACAGGTTTCTCAGAAGACAGGTAGATGGTCTGGTATTCCCATCTCTTTAACAGCTTTCCACAGTTTGTTGTGATCCACACAGTCAAAGGCTTTAGTGTAGTCAATGAAATAGAGGTAGATGCTTTTCTGGAATTCCCTTGCTTTCTCTATAATCCAGCAAATGTTGGCAATTTGATGTCTGATTCCTTTGCCTTTTCTAAACACAGCTTGAACATCTAGGAGTTCCTGGTTTGCATAATGCTAAAGCCTAACATGCAAGATTTTAAGCCTTACCTTACTAGCATAGAAGATGAGTGCAATTGTCCAGTGTTTAGAACATTCATTAGTACTATCCTTCTTGGAAACTGGGACGAGGATTGACCTTTTCCAGTCCTGTGGCCACTGCTGGGTCTTCCAAATTTGCTGACATTGAATGGAACACCTTGTTGGCATCATCCTTTAAGGTTTTGAATAGCTCTACTGGAATTTCATCACATCCACTAGCTTTATTAACAGCAGTGCTTCCTAAGACCCACTTGACTTCATATTCCAGAATGTCTGGCTCTGGGTGGCTGACCACACCATCATAATAATTCAGTTCATTGAGATCTTTTTTTGTGCAGTTCGTCCATGTATTCTTTCCATCTCTTCTTGATCTCTTCAGTGTCCATTCAGTTCAGTTCAGTTCAGTTCAGTTCATTTCAGTCACTCAGTTGTGTCCGACTGTTTGTGACCCCATGAATTGCAGCACCCCAGGCCTCCCTGTCCATCACCAACACCCAGAGTTCACTCAGACTCACGTCCATCGAGTCAGTGGTGCCATCCAGCCATCTCATCCTCTGTCGTCCCCTTCTCCTCCTGCTTCCAATCCCTCCCAGCATCAGAGTCTTTTCCAATGAGTCAACTCTTCACATGAGGTGGCAAAAGTACTGGAGTTTCAGCTTCAGCATCATTCCCTCCAAAGAAATCCCAGGGCTGATCTTCGGAATGGACTGGTTGGGTCTCCACGCAGTCCAAGGGACTGTAGGTCTCTAGAATTTCTGTCCTTTATCATGCTTATCTTTGGGTGAAATGTTCCCTTGATATTTCCAATTTTCCTGAAGAGATCTCTAGTCTTTCCCCTTCTGTTGTTTTCTTCTAGTTTTATGTACTATTCGTTGAAGAATGCCTTCTTGTCTCTCCTTGCTATCCTTTGAAACTCCGCATTTAGTTGGGTGTACCTTTCCCTTCCTTCCTTTTCACTTCTCTTCTTTCTTTAGCTATTTGTAAAGCCTGCTCAGATAACCACTCTGCCTCCTTGCTTTTCTTTTTCTTTGGGATGGCTCTGTTCACTGCCTCCTGTATGATATTATGGACCTCCATCTACAGTTTTTAAGACACCCTGTTTACTAGAGCTAACCCCATGTAAACTATTCATCACCTCTACTGCATATTCATAGGGGATTTGATATAAGTTGAACCTGGCTAGCCTAGTGGGTTTCCCTGCTTTCTTAATTTAAGCCTGAATTTTGTATGAGAAGCTGATGATCTGAGCTACAGTCAGCTCCAATTCTTGTTTTTGCTGACTGTAGATAGCTTCTCCATCCTTGGTTACAAAGAATATTGATTTCAATATTGACCATTTGGAGATGTCCATGTGTAAAGTCACCTCTTGTGTTGTTGAAAAGGATGTTTGCTATGACCAGTGTATTCTCTTGGCAGAGTTCAGTTAGCCTTTGCCCTGCTTCATTCTGTTCTCCAAGGCCAAACTTGCCCGTTACCCCAGGTATCTTTTGACTTCCTACTTTTGCATTCCAATACTGATAAATAGAATATCTTTGTGTGTGTGTGTGTGTGTGTGTGTGTGTGTGTGTGTGTGAGTTCTAGGAGGTCTTCTAGGTCTTCACAGAACTGATCAATTTCAGCTTCTTTGGCATCAGTGGTAGGAGCATAGACTTGAATTACTGTGATGTTGAATGGCTTGCCTTAGAAACAAGATGAGATCATTCATCATATTTTAGGTTGCACCCAATTTTCAGACTCTTTTGCAGTTTATGAGGGCTACTCGATTTCTTGTATGTGATTCTTGCCCACAGTAGTAGATGCAATGGTCATCTGAATTAAATTCACCCATTTCTGTCCATTTTAGTTCACTGATCCTTAAGATGTTGATGTTTATTCTTACCATCTCCTGCTTGACCATGTCCAATTTACCCTAATACATGGACCTAACATTCCAGGTACCTACAGAATACTGTTCTTTGCAACATCAGATTTTACTTTCATCACCAGAAACATCCATAGCGCTGTTTCCACTTTGGCCCAGCTGCTTCTTTCTTTCTGAGGCTATTAGTAGTTCTCTGCTCTTCCTCAGTAGCATATTGGATGCCTTCCAAACTGGGGAACTCTCTTTTGGTGTCATATATTTTTGTCCTTTTATACAGTTCATGAGGTTCTCAGGGCAAGTATACTGGGGTAGTTTGGCATTCCCTCCTTCAGTTGATCACATTTTATCAGAACTCTCTGCTGTGACCTGTCCATCTTGGGTAGCCCTACACAGAATGTCTCATAGCTTCATTGAGTTATGGAACCCCATTTGCACAACAAGGCAGTGATCTGTGAAGTGATCCCCTTCACATATGTGTGTGTGTGTGTGTGTGTGTGTGTGTGTATGTGTATAAATATACATATAAATGTGTTATTGTTCAGTCGCTCAATCGTGTCCAACTCTTTGTGAACCCATGGACTGGCTTCCTTCACTATCTCCTGGAAATTGCTCAGACTCATGTCCATTGAGTCAGTGATGCCATCCAACCATCTCATCCTCTGTTGTCCCCTTCTCCTCCTGCCTTCAATCTTTCCCAGCATCAGGGTCTTTTATAAAGAGTCAGCTCTTTGCATCAGGTGGCCAAAGTATTGGAGCTTCGGCTTCAGCATCAGTACTTCTAATGAATATTCAGGACTGATTTCCTTTAGGGTTGACTGGTTTGATCTTCTTGGAGTCATGGGACTCTCAAGAGTCTTCTCCAACACCACAGTTCAAAAGCATCAATTCTTTGGCATTCAGCTTTTTTTATGGTCCCCATACATGACTACTGGAAAAACCATAGCTTTGACAATAAGGACCTTTGTTGCAAAGTAATGTCTCTGCTTTTTAATATGTTGTCTATGTTTTCCATAGCTTTTCTTCCAAGGAGGAAGTGTCTTAATTTCATGGCTGCAGTCACCATTCACTTATTTTGGAGCCCAAGAAAATGAAGTCTGCCACTATTTCCATTGTTGCTCCATCTCTTTGCCATGAAGTGATGGGACCAGACGCTATGACCTTAGTTTTTTAAATATTGAGTTTTAAGCAAGCCCTCTGTGGGCACTGTAGGGATGGTTCAGACTCTGATCTGGCCCTATGTTCATGTGTACTTGCCCCCCAAGACTGGTCTCATTTTTGGGAACACTCGTCTATTCAGATATTCTATAGACATAGTGTTTACCAGGTCAAGTGTGGGGATTTAATCTGTGGCTTGTGCAGCTACAAGAAATGATTTTCATTCCTCTTTCTTAGTCATTCCACCCATGAGGCTTAGCTTTGGTTTTAGCCCCACCTCTGATTGTGGACCACCTATAAGGGTGTGCTACTGAGACTGCCATGGAGCACTTGAGTCTGCCTTAGTGAGGACAGGGCATGGAGGTGGCATGGCTGCTGAGAGGTTCATGGGAGCCTTATTGGTGATAGGTTCATTGAATGGTCAGTAGTCTTGGATGATCTGGTCCTGTCAGTGAATAGGTCCATGGGGATTCTGGCAGCCATGGACATGAGAGATCTGGCCCTAGCAGTAGCCTTTCCTATTGCTCAGTGGCCATCGTGAAAGGATCAGCACTAGTAGCAGCCTTTCCTACATGGTGGCCAGTAGGCAAGGGTGAGCCTTGGCAGGGAACTTTCCCAGTGCTCAGCTGCAGGCATGAGAAGATCAGCCCTGGTACGGAGCCCTCCCATTGCCTGGGGGAAAGGAACTGACACATGGGGTGAGAGCGTCTGCAATGGCAGCTCCACCCCCTGTGTGTCACTCAACAACAGCACTTTGCTTCTGTGGCCGTCTGGGTTTTTTCTAGAAGCTTTCCCAGTTGCAGTTTACCTCCTTCCATCCCCTCAGGCTGTCTCCTCATAGTCGATGGCAGTCTTCTTCCTGGCTTTGCTCACCAGTTTCCATACTCCAGCTCCCAGCCCTCACGCACACCAGTGGACACATGTCCTGGTCTGGGGCATGCTGGGCTGTGGCATTGGCTATATGTTTAGGTTTACTCTGTTCTGTCTGCCACAGACTAGCTGTTCCATCCTATTCTAACAGCCTCAGATGCTGCCCTTCTGTCCTAAATGATTTCCCTATTGGTGAGTAGGTTTCCCAAATGTGGGAAACTCTCCTTTTCCTCATCATCCCCAGGGGCTTGTCTCATCACTCTTTCTCTCCTCTTCTTTTCACCCATCTTCTTTGTTTCATCCTACCTGGTTACACAGGAATCTTTCCTATCCTTTCTGGTGTCCAAGCCCTTCTGATTGTGATCAGCTGGTACTCTGAGAGAACTATTTCATCTCTATATGCATTATTGATGCATTTGTGAAGAGAGACAAACTCTATATCCTCCTACTCTTCTGTCATCTTGAAATGAGAAACTTAAGCTAGGTTAACTCCTAAAGGAGAGGTGGGATCCACATAGATAATGGAAAGGAAAATGGAGGACATCTTGTTTTAGGGGGAAAAACATGCATGCTATAAAACAGAGCCGACGGCAGCTTTCAGGGCACTATCCCATCTTCAATGAAAGTAAAAGTCTCTTTTGATTTATATCCTTGAAGAAATTTCTCCATGATTATTTTCTCCAAATAAATCTTTGGCACATTGAGGTCTGAGGTCTAAACTGGAAACATATTATTTCTAGTCATTTCAACTTGTGGCTGTTCAGGAAAGTCATGTGTATGTGTGTTCATATAAGATTATATGTTAAAAAAAAAATTAGGGTGTTTTACTGGGGAAGTGGATTGAAATGGTAAGACGGAAACCCTATGGTAATGGACATGTTGCTTCAAGCTGACGATTATTGATAATAAAACCTGGTGTGGAAAGCCTTTTCTTGTTCTTTAAACTAGATCAAAAAGAAACTAAATTGGCACACAAAGAGGAATTAATTTTTTAAAGCTAAGTCTTATATAAACATACGATTTTAAATCCTGGAATGATGGTAGGGATGTTAAACACTTTTCATCTAATCTCATTTTACTATGAACAGGAGTTGTTTTAAAGCTTAAGAGTTGTGTTTTTAAGGCTCTCAGGGACAGAATATATCATTTTGAAAAGACATCTATCCTTTTGAATATTGAATTGCTTTGTGCCATCTTTGCTCTTTTAAAAATCTCATGTGGGTCATATAACACTGAGAGATTAATCATGTCAATGGAGATTATTAGATCTTGTTTTTAGACACATGGGAATGAGAAAGGAGACAAACCAATACAGATGATCACGATTTTATACAACAGAGTGTGGTTAGAAAGATGATAGAGAAATATTTAAAACTGTACATGGGTAGAGAAAGGACTTGAAAATTTTCTTAGGACTCTAATACTTCAAAATGTTGTTTCAGTTGCATATATAAAGTACATTTTTAGTTCATCCAATTCCCTCTAACTTTAGGGTCAGCCCTCAAATCTAAGCCACTATCATCACTTCATTATTTGCTCAATCTGACACAATATTGTTCCCTGAATCCACTCTTGTCCTCCTCTAAACCATTTTCTTAATATCAGCCAGGAATGATATTTTAAAAACCTATTCCTACCTCTTTTAAAAGTCTGTCTATTGCTTCATTTTGTTCCTAGGGTAAAATTGGAGTCCTGTGCTAACATTTTCTCCTTACTTTCTACTTGCTACTGCCCTAGCCTTCTTATCTCAGTTGTACTACAACAACTGTTCCTTTGCATATTCCCTTCTCTCTCTCTTACTGCTGCCTGTTTATCATATTCTTTCTCATTCTTTAGATTATGTTCTCAGATTCGGTTCTCAAAGAAGTCTTCCTTGACTTCACTTCTCAGCTGTATTTTCCCCCTTAGTGTATTCTTTCATAGTCCCTTGTGCCTCTCCTTCCTCAGCCTTATCAAAGGTTTTATTCCTATATTAATATTTATTTGGATATTTAACATTTATCAAAAATTCCCATATGCTAAACCCTGTAATGCAGTTACTATGTCTGTCAGCTACTAACTTCCTTCACCAACTCCAATATCTGGCATATTAAAGGCATTTAATATGCATGTGCTAAGCTGCTTCAGTCTCATCTGAGTCTTTGCGACCCTATGGACTATACCCTGCTAGGTTCTTCTGTCCATGGGATTCTCTAGGCAAGAATACTGGAGTGGGTTCCCATACCCTCCTCCAGGGGATCTTTCCAGCCTAGAGATTGAACCTGTGTTTCTTATGTCTCCTGCATTGGCAGGTAGTTTTTTTTTTTTTTTTTTTTTTTAACCACTAGCACCAACTGGGAAGCCCAGCATTTAATATGTGCTGTGCTGTTCTTAGTTGCTCAGTTGTGTCTGACTCTTGGAACAAAGAAAGGAAAAGAGTTTGGAAAGAAAGTAATTTGCTTACTTTCATTTCCATTTCAATTAATGAAAGCATAATCAAATCCAATGCTATTGGAGTGGACACTGCCCCATTATAGTGTTCTAATGAGAATTAAGAATGAAGAAAAATTATTAGAAAATTTGGATGGTAAAACATCAGATGAGAAACTTAAAGCAAAACTAGGCTGTTATTGTTGATCAGTTCACTATCAAGCTTGCCTCTTATCTGCCAGTCATCAAATTCACTTTTGGAGAAGTATGTAAGCCAATGCAAGAAATACAATTGAACTGTATTCCTATTCCTCAAAAAAAAAAAAAAAAAAATTCTACATGGGGCAAAAGCAGGCATAATAAATTTCTGTCCCCTAATCTCTAATCTAGAGGAAACATAGGTATCTTGTCTACCTAATGGTGGTTGTAAAGTGTGATTGTGAGCTTTGACTTTTGTAAAGAGGAGAAACCTAAGAGCAATTCTGATTCAAAGACACAGATGGGACCCATTTCCAGCCCAATCAATTATTTTCAAGCTTCCTTTCATGGGACTGAAATTAAAACTCTCCACCAGGAGAAATATCCTAGAGCCCTGGTCTGGAAAGTATGATTTAATTTACATAGATAAATCTTTATTAACAAGTTATAAGTAAAAAACTTCAGGTTGGGACATTATGTTAAAAAATGAATTTGAAAATAATGAAGCATCTACATTTAGGAAGTGGAGAAACTGATATAGTCATTAAGTGAAATGTGCCAAAATAACAATTTTGAGAGCTGCCACTCTATACCCATAAATCTATCGTGATCTCAAAGTAGAAAAACATTGCTGCTCTTCAATACCCTTGGAATAACTTAAGGTAAAGTTGACACTTTACATTTTATAACTCTTTATAGGTTACATAATCACTTTTTACACATAATCTCATTTAATCCTCCAACAACCTGATACAGTAAGAGGTTGTTTTCATTTATTTTAATTATTTCTTCCAGTTTTATGGAGATATAATTGACATAACTGCATATGTTTAAGGTATACAGAATAATTATCTGACTTTACATACATCATTAAATGATTGCCGCAGTAAGTTTAGTGATATCTGTCATCTGATATAGATACAAAGTTAAAGAAATAGAAGAACATATCCTTGTGATGAGAACTCAGGATTAAATCTGTTAGCAACTTTCAAATGTAACATACAGGAATTTTAATTATATTTGTCATGTGTACATTAAATTCCTGGGACTTTCCTGGTGGCTCAGAGGTAAAGAATCGTCCTTCAATGCATGAAACCTGAGTTCAATCTCTGGGTTGAGAAGATCCCCTGGAGAATGGCATGGCAACTCACTCCAGTATTCTTTGCTGGAGAATTCCATGGACAGAAGAGCCTGGCAGATTGCAGTCCACAGGGTCGCAAAGAGTTGGACGTGACTGAAGCGACTGAGCATGCACACATGCACATTAAATTCCTAGTAATTATTTTGTAACTAGAAGTTTGTATTTTTTGACTATCTTCATACAAACTCTGCTCCACAAAACCCAATTCTGGTAACCACAATACTAATCTTTTTTTCTATGAATTTGTTTATTTGTTTTTAGCAAAATTGACCTGCAACACTGTTTGTTTCTGTTACACAACACAGTGGTTCAAGTTTTATGTATTTCAAAATAATCAACATGATAACTCGTTACAATCTGCACCATACAAAGGAACAAAATATCAATAACCTCAGATATGCCCATGACACCACCCTTATGGCAGAAAGTGAAGAGGAACTAAAGAGCCTCTTGATGGAAGTGAAAGTGGAGAGTGAAAAAGTTGGCTTAAAGCTCAACATTCAGAAAACGAAGATCATGGCATCCGGTCCCATCACTTCATGTGAAATAGATGGGGAAACAGTGGCTGACTTTATTTTTTGGGGCTCCAAAATCACTGCAGATGGTGATTGCAGCCATGAAATTAAAAGATGCTTACTCCTTGGAAGAAAAGCTGTGACAGCCTAGATAGCTTATTAAAAAGCAGAGACATTACTTTGTCAACAAAGGTCCATCTAGTCAAGGCTATGGTTTTTCCAGTAGTCATGTATGGATGTGAGAGTTGGACTGTGAAGAAGGCTCAGCGCCAAAGAATTGATGCTTTTGAACTGTGGTGTTGGAGAAGACTCTTGAGAGTCCCTTGGACTGCAAGGAGATCCAACCAGTCCATTCTGAAGGAGATCAGCCCTGGGTGTTCATTGGAAGGAATGATGCTAAAGCTGAAACTCCGGTACTTTGGCCACCTCATGCGAACAGTTGACTCACTGGAAAATACTTTGATGCTGCGAGGGATTGGGGGCAGGAGGAGAAGGGGACGACAAAGGATGAGATGGCTGGATGGCATTACTGACTCGATAGACGTGAGTCCGAGTGAACTCCGGGAGTTGGTGATGGACAGGGAGGCCTGGCGTGCTGCGATTCATGGGGTCGCAAAGAGTCGGACATGACTGACCGACTGAACTGAACTGAACTGATTGACTATTTTCCCTGCATTCTATATTTTGTACCACTAATACGTTTATTTTGAAACTGTAAGTTTGTTCTTCATAGTCTCTGTCACCTATTTCTCCCATTCTCACCACCTGTTTCTCCCATTCTCACCACCTCCCTTGTGGCAAGCACCTGTTTTTTCCTCTATATCCATGATTCCTTTTTTTTTTTTTTGATCTCTAGGAAGATAGAACTTTTTAATGTGTCTTCTTTTTTTAAAAAATTTTTATTTTCACTTTATTTTACTTTACAATACTGTATTGGTTTTGCCATACATTGACATGAATTCACCACGGGTGTTGTGTTTGTTCATTTATTTTGCTTTTTAGATTCTACTAATGAGTGTAATCATGCAATATTTATCATTCTCTGTTTGAATTATTTCATTTTACCCTCTAGGTCCATCCATGTTGCTAATGGCAAGAATTCACCCTTTTTGTAGTTGAGTAATATTCCATTGTATATAGTTATATGCCAAATCTTCTTAATCCATTTATGTAATTGATGGGCACTTACTTTGCTTCCATTTCTTGGCTATTATAAATAATGCTGCAAGAACATTGGGATGTATATATACTTTTCAAATTAGTGTTTTCATTTTCCTTGAATAAATACCCAGGAGTGGAATTATTTTCAGTTTGTTGAGGAAACTTCACAGTATTTTCCATAGTGGCTGCACCAGTTTACATTCCCACCAACAGTGCATGAAAGTTCTCTTTTGTCCACATCCTCACCAGTTGATATTTCTTGTCTTTTTGATGATAGCCATTCTGACAGGTGTGAAGTGATATCTCTTTGTGATTTAGGTTTGCATTTCTCTGATGAATAGTGAGGTTGAGCTTCTTTTTATGTGCTAGCTGACAATCTGTATGCCTTTTTTGGAAAAATGTCTTTTCAGGTCCTTTGCCAATTTTTAAAATTAGGTTGCTTTTTAAAATTGCTGTTAAGTAGTATGAGTTCATTGTATATCTGGAATATTAACCTCTTATCAGATAGACTGTTTGCAAAGATATTCCTCCATTTAATAGGATGCTTTTTTGTTTTGGTTGATAGTTTTCAATGCTGGGAAAGAGGTTTTTAGTGTGATTTGCTCCCATTTTCTTATTGTTTATCTTTCTTTCCTTTGACTAAGGATACATAGCTAAAAAATAGATTGCTAAAGTTTTGAATCCTTTTTAAAATTTACTTTTGTACATGGTGGAAGAGAGTACTCCAGCTTGACCCCTTTTGGTATGACTACTCATTTTTCCTGGGCTTCTCTGGTGGCTCAGGAATCTGCCTGTCAGTGTAAAAGATGTGGGTTTGATCCCTGGGTTGGGAAGATTCCCTGGAGAAAGAAATGGCAACCTGCTCCAGTATCCTTGCCTTGGAAATCTCATGGATAGAGGAATCTGGTGGGCTACAGTCCGTGGGGCCACAAAAATGGCAGGCACGATTCATGATAAGGCGGCAACAAATCAGTTTTTCCAGTATTATCTTTTGAAGAGGCTGTCTCCATTGTATATTCTTTCCTTGTTGTCATCAATTCAGTTCAGTTCAGTTCAGTCTCTCAGTCGTGTCCAACTGTTTGCGACCCCATGGACTGCAGAATGCCAGGCCTCCCTGTCCATCACCAACTCCTGGAGTTCACCCAAACTCATGTCCATTGAGGCGGTGATGCCATCCTACCATCTCATCCTCTGTTATCCCCTTCTCCTCCTGCCCTCAATCTCCCAGCATCAGGATCTTTTCCAATGAGTCAGCTCTTCGCATCAGGTAGCCAAAGTATTGGAGTTTCAGCTTCAACATCAGTTCTTCCAATGAATACCCAGGACTGATCTCCTTTAGGATGGACTGCTTGGATCTCCTTGCAGTCCAAGGGACTCTCAAGAGTCTTCTCCAAAACCACAGTTCAAAAGTATCAATTATTTGGCACTCAGCTTTCTTTGTAATCCAACTCTTACATCCATACATGACTACTGGAAAAACCATAGCCTTCACTAGATGGACCTTTGTTGGCAAAGTAATGTCTCTGCTTTTTAATATGCTGTCTTGATTGGTCATAGCTTTCCTTCCAAGGAGTAAGCATCTTTTAATTTCATGGCTGCAGCCACCATCTGCAGTGATTCTGGAGCCCCAAAAATAAAGTCAGCCACTGTTTCCACTGTTTCCTCATCAATTTGCCATGAAGTGATGGGACCAGATGCCATGATCTTAGTTTTCTGAATGTTGATTTTTAAGCCAACTTTTTCACTCTCCTTTTTCACTTTCATCTAGAGGCTCTTTAGTTATTCTTCACTTTCTGCCATAAGGGTGGTGTCATCTGCATATCTGAGGTTATTGATATTTCTCCCAGCAATCTTGTCATCAGTTAGTTGTCTATATAAATGTAGGTTTATTTTAGGACTCTGTGCTGTTCCATTGATTTATGTGTATGTTTTTAGTCCAATATCATATTGGTTTGATTATTCTAGCTTTGTTTAATGGTTTGAAATCAGGTAGTGTGACACTTCCACCTTTGTTCTTTCTCAAGATTGTTTTTGGTATTTGAAGTCTACTTTGTATTGAAATACAATTTTAGAAACTTTTATTCCAGTTTTATGAAAAATGCCACTGGAATTTAGATAGGGATGACATTAAAGCTCTGGGTTGCAATAGGTTGGTAGGTCATTTAATCCATGAGTACAGTTTATTATTCCACTTGTTTGTATTGTTTTGAATATTTTCGTTAGTAACTTATAGGTTTCTGAGTATAGGCATTTTATATTTTTAGTTTGATTTATTCCTAAATATTTTGTTTTATTTTTGATATGATTGTATGTGGGATTGTTTTCTTAATTTCTCTTTCAAATAGTTCATATCTTGAAACTTTACAGAATTCATTGAGTTCTGGTAGTGTTTTGCTAGTGTCTTTAGGAACTTCTCTTTACAATATCATGTCATCTGCAAACAACAACAGTTTTACTTCTTCATTTCCAATTTGGGTTCCTTTTATTTATTTTCTGATTGCTATGGACAGGAAGTTTAAATAAAAGTGGAGAGAGGAGTTTCCTTTTCTTATTCCTGATTTTAGAGAAAATATTTTCATTTTTCAACATTATGATATTTGCTGTCGTCTTGTCATAAATGGCCTATATTTTGTTAAGGTATGTTTCCTATATGCCCACTTTGTTGAGAGTTTTTGTCATGAATGGGTGTTGAGTTGTGTATCTACTGAGGTGAACACAGAATTTTTATTCTTAAATTTGCTAATATGGTGCATCACATTGATTGATTTGTAGATTTTTAACCATTCTTGCATCCCTGGAATAAACCCCGCTTAATTCATGGTTCATGATCCTTTTAATGTATTGTTAACTTGGGCTTGTTAATAGTTCATTGAGGATTTTTGTGTCTATTTTGTTAAGTGGCCTTTGACTGTAGTTATCTTTTTGTGATATGTTTGTTTGGTTTTGGTATCAGGGTGATGATGGCATCACGGAATGAGTTTAGGAACATTACTTTCCTCTGCAAATTTTTCCAATAGTTTGAGAAGGACAGTTAACTCTTTTTAAGTGTTAGGTAGAATTCACCTGTGAAACCATTGCTCCTGGATGTATATTTGTTTATAGAGTTTAAAAATTACTTATTCAGTTTCGTTACTGATAATTAGTCTGTCCATATTTTCTATTTTTCATGGTTCAATCTTATTAAATTTATTGAAATTTGTTGCCCAGAATGTCATCTATCCTAGAGAATGTTTCATGTGCATTCAAAAAGAATGTATATTCTACTGCTTTTAGATGGAATGTTCTATATAGTGTATCTACTAAATCAATATGCTCCAATGTGTTATTTAAGGCCAGTGTTTCCTTATTGATTTCCTGTCTGGATGATCTATTCACTGATGCAGGTGGGATCTTAAAGTTTCCTACTATTGTTGTGTTACTAGCAATTACCCCCTTTATGTCTGTTAATATTTGCTTAATGTATTTAGGTACTCTAAATTTGGGTTTTGTATGTATTTGCAATTGTTATATCTTCTTCATGTATTGACCCCTTGATGTTAATCTAACTCCTTCATGGTCTCTTGTTACAGTCTTTGTTTTAAAGTCTATTTTGTCTGACAGAAGTATTGTTACCCCATTTTTCTTTGGTTACATTTGCAAGGACTACCTTTTTCCAGTCTTTTGCTTTCAGTCTCTGTGTATCTTTAGATCGGAATTGAGTCTTGTAGAGAGCATAAATATTGATCTTTATATCCATTCAGCCATTCCATGTTTTTGATTTGTGTATTTAATCTATTTGCATTTAAGGTAATTATGATAGATATGCATTTATTGCCATTTTGTTCACTCTTTTATAGAGTATTTTTTGTCCTGTCTTCTTTTACCATTTTTCTTTTGTGATATGATGGTTATTTTAGTGCTATTTTTAGATTTCTTACATATTTTGTGTGTGTGTCTATTATAGATTTTTAATTTGTGGTTACCATGAGTTTATATATATATATCAATTATTGCTATCAATCTATATATGTATCTGTGCATGATTATTTTAAGCTGCCTATTTCTTAACTTTGAATTTATTTTAACCCTTCATTTTTACTTCCCACTCACTTCACGTTAACTGTTTTTGGCATTACATTTTACATTTAAAAAATTTTGTGCATCCTTGAACTCCTTATTGTAGATATATTAATAAATTATTTTCCTACTTTTGTATTTTAAATTTACTAGCTTTATGAGTGGGCTTCCCAGGTGGCACTAGTGGTAAAGAACCTGTCTGCCAATGCAGGAGACATAAAAGACATGAGTTTGATCCCTGGGAGGGGAATATCCCCTGGAGTAGGAAATGGCAACCCACTCCAGTATTCTTGCCTGGAGGATGCTATGGACAGAGCAGCCTGGTGAGCTACTCTGAGTAAGACATGACTGAGCTTTATAAGTGGTGTATATGTTACATTTATTGTATATTTGCCTTTACCAAAAAGATTTTTCATTTTGTAATGTTCTCATTTCTAGTTGTAGTCTTCTCTGCTTAGAAAATCTCTTTTAACACTCTTTGTAAAGCTGGTTTCATGGCGATGAACTCTTAGCTTTTGCTTGTCTGTAAAACTACTGACCTGGTCATCAAATCTAGATAATATCCTTGCCAGGTACAGTATTCTTGGATGTGAGTTTTTCCTTTCATTCCTTTAAATCTCCCATGTCACTCCTTTCTGGCCTGCAGAGTTTCTAATGAAAAGTTAGCACATTGTCTTATGGGAATTCCATTGTGTGAAGATAGTTCCATTTCCCTTCTGTTTATAATATTATCTCTTTATCTTCAATTATTGCCATTTTAATTATAATGTATCTTCGTTCTTTTTTTGTCCTGATTTTTGGGAATTTCTGTGCTTCCTTGTCCTAGATGTCTTTCCTTTCCCATGTTAGGAAAGTTTTTAGCTATCATGTCTTCAAATACATTCCCTGCCTCTTTCTCTCTGTCTTCTTCTGGGACTCCTATAATGCAAATGTTCATATGCTTAATGTTGTGTCACAGCTCTATAAACAGTCCTCATTTTTTAAAATTCTTTTTTGTGTGTGTTCAATTTGAGTTATTTGTACCATTGTGTATTCCAATTCTCTGTATTCCTCAGTATAATCCAATCTACTATTGATTACTTCTACTCTATTTTAAAAAATGTTCCTGCATTTTTCAGCTCTGTTTGGTTGTTTATATTTTCTTACACTTCGTTAGAAAATTTTGCCTTCTCACTGTGTTTACCCATTCTTCTCACAAGTTCTCTGACCGTCTTTATGATCATTACCTTGAATCCTTTATGGCTAAATTACCTCCGAGCTTTCCAGGTGGCCCTAGTGATAAAGAACCCACCTGCCTAAGCAAGTAGACATGAAAAGACATGAGTTTGAAGCCTTGGATGAGAAGATCCTATGGGGGAAGGCATGGCAACCCACTCCAGTATTCTTGCCGGGAGAATCCCATGGACAGAGGAGCCCAGTAGGTTATAGTCCATAGTGTCTCACAGAGTCAGACATGACTGAAGTGACTTAGCACATGAGATTACTTATCTCCACATCATTTAGTTCTTCTTCTTGTATTTTATCTTCTCCCTTCATTTGGAACATATTCCTCTCTTCTTTCATGTCACGTCTCTATTTTTTATTTCTGTGTATTTGGTAGGTTGATTATGTTTCTTGACCTTGAAGAAGTGACCTTAGGTAGGATACATCATTTGGGGCTTAACAGCACATTCCCCACTGGTCATCAGAGTTATATACCATAAGGATACCCTTTATATAAGCTGTGTGGGGACTTCTTTTGTGGTTGGCTGACTAATGTGGATACACTGGTAGACATGGTTTGTCCCCAGTTTTGGTGTCTGTCTGTCTTTGCATAGTGTGGAGGCTACCAGCCACTGTTGGGCAGGGGAATGTCTTAGCACAGCTGGCTACACAACCTATGGAGTCCTAGTCCTGGTCGGCTGGTGGATGGGTCCAGGCGCCAAGGTGTTTGGTTGTGGGATCAGAAGTCCCAGCATTAGAGTTGGCCTGCTGGTAGATGTGGCAATGTTCTTGGGATGCAGGTGGCCTGCTGGTGGGTAAAGCTGGTTTCTTATATGGCTGGCTGTGAGTTTCAGGGTGTCTCAGGACTGGTGTCACCACACTAGTGCATGGAGCTAGCCCTAAATTTGGCTTGTTGAAGGACTCAAGGTGTCATGGAGTTGATGTTAGCTCACTGGTGAGCTCAGCGGACCCTGGGGTGATGCTAGCTCTCTTATTGGTGGGGTCAAGTCCTGATAGGGCTGAATGGAGGCTTCTGGTATTCTGGAGCTAGTTTCTGGATTCTCTGGTAGATGAGGCATGATCCCAGGGCAGCTGAGGGCTCAGGAGTCTTATGACAGCTTTCTTTGGATGGAGCTGTATCCCTGTTCAGCAAGAACTGGTGTTGACAAGCTGTTGGTTGGGGCTGAGTCCTGGTCCTAATTCGCTAGAGACAGAATTCCAAAATGGTGCTCACCATTACCCTCATAGTAGAAAGAGCTCCCCAAAATGCTACCTACTGCTTCTCTGGAAGGCTTTCCAAGATCAGCAAGTGAGTTTGAACCAAGCTCCTTTGAAATGACTACCTATTCCTTGTATCTCATAACATGTGATGTATTCTGTGTACACTTTATTTATCTATTTATTTTACTTGTAAGAGTACATTATTTTTTTTTAATCTAAATTTATTTATTTTAATTGAAGGCTAATTACTTTACAATATTGTATTGGTTCTGCCACACATCAACATGAATCTGCCATGGGCGTACATGTGTTCCCCATCCCGAACCCCCCTCCCACCTCCCTCCCTGTACCATCAGAAAGGCTGCTATCCAAAAGTCTACAAGCAATAAATGCTGGAGAGGGTGTGGAGAAAAGGGAGCCCTCTTACACTGTTGGTGGGAATGCAAACTAGTACAGCCACTATGGAGAACAGTGTGGAAATTCCTTAAATCTGTGTGCACTTTAAGGTTGGAGTCTCTATTTTCAACAGTCGTCTGGTTATCCCCAAAGTAAACCTTGCTGGCCTTCAAAACCAAATGTTCTGGAGGCTTATCTTCCTAATGTAGAAGCCTGATGTGAGGCTTGAACCCTTTACTCTGTGAGTAGAACCTTTGTAAATGTAATTATGCCTTATTTGTGATTTCCCACTTATGGTAGTACTCTAGATTGTACCATGTCTCTGCTCCTCCCACCCACTTTGTTGGTTTCTTCTTCAAAACTTTAGTTTATAAGGTCTTTTCTGCTAGTTTACATGTCATTCTCATTAATAGTTTCTCTGTAAATAGTTGAATTTTTTTGTGCCCGTGGGAAGAGGTGAGCTCAGGGTGTTGTCTCTCAGTTATCTTGGTCACTCCAAATTTAATTTTAAAGATATAAAATCTTTAAACTAACATCCATGAAGTTACTTATGTAAATTATGTATTGTAAGTAGTCTATCAGTTAAACCAAAGTGTTTGTATTTTAGAGACTCCTTTAAATATCTCTAATTATTCAAAAAATTAAAATAGTTCTAAAAGATGATGAATCTACCAGTTCTCAGTATATAATAATCCTATCAGGAATTTCATGACCCTAATATTCATAATATCCACATTTATTTTTATACTGTTTGGTGCACAATACTCTAATGTTGGTCCATCTTGTGACTCCTTCATGCATCATAGCCTTGTGGTGAAGAGGCTTGCATGACTCAGTGAAGCTATAAGCCATGCTATATAGGGCCATCCAAGATGGACAAGTCAAAGTGAAGAGTTCTGACAAAATGTGGTCCACTGGAAAAAGAAATGGAAACCAATTCCAGTATTCTTGCCTGGAAAACTCAATGAATGGTATGAAAAAGCAAAAAGATATGATACCGGAAGGTGAGCCCCCAGGGCAAAAGGTGTCCCATATGCTACTGGGGAAGAGCAGAAGGCAATTTACTAATAGATCCAGAAAGAATGAAGTAGTTGGGCCAATCCTGGAATGATGCTGAACTGTGGATGTGTCTGGTGGTGATAGTCAAGTCCAATGCTAAAAAGAACAATATTGTATAAGAATCTGGAAATTTAGGTCAATGAATCAAGGCAAATTGGACATGGTGAAGCAGGAAATGGTAAGATTGAACATTGACGTCTTAGGAATCAGTGAACTAAAATGGATGAGAATGGGCAAATTTAACTCACATGAATTTGTATGTACTACCGTGGGCAAGAATTCCTTAGAAGAAATGGAGCAGCCCTTATAGTCAACAGAAGAGTCCAAAATGCAGTTCATTTCATTTTAATTTTATTTCAGTCGCTCAGTCGTGTCCAACTCTTTGTGACCCCATGAATCGCAGCACGCCAGGCCTTCCTGTCCCTCACCAACTCCCGGAGTTTACCCAAACCCATGTCCATCGAGTCGGTGATGCCATCCAGCCATCTCATCCTCTGTCGTCCCCTTCTCCTCCTGCCCCTAATCCCTCGTAGCATCAGAGTCTTTTCCAATGAGTAAATTCTTCGCATGAGGTGGCCAAAGTATTGGAGTTTCAGCTTCAGCATCAGTCCTTCCAATGAACACCCAGGGCTGATCTCCTTCAGAATGGACTGATTGGATCTCCTTGCAGTCCAAGGGACTCTCAAGAGTCTTCTCCAACACCACAGTTCAAAAGCATCAATTCTTCAGCGCTCAGCTTTCTTCACAGTCCAACTCTCACATCACAAATTGCACGACTAGGGTGCAATTTCAAAAGTGACAAAATGATCTCAGTGTGTTCAAGGTAAACCATTCAACATCACGTAATCTGAGTCTATGCCCCAACCAATGCTGCTGAAGAACCTGAGGTTGACTGGTTCTATGAAGACTTAACACGTTCTAGAACTAACCTTTTCATCATAGGAGCTTGGAATGCAGACAGAGAAGGTTAAGACTTACCTAGAGTAACATGCAAGTGGAGTAAAAATGAAGCATAGCAAAGGCTAACAGAGTTTTGTTAAGAAAACAAGCTGTTCATAGCAAACACTCTTTTCCAGCAACCCAAGACACAATGATACATATGAACATAACCAGATGGTCAATGCCAAAATCAAATTGATCATATTCTTTGCAGCCAAAAATCGCCAGCAAAGGTGGAGAAGCTCTGTAGAATCAGCAAAAACAAGAATGGAGCTAACTATTGCTCAGATCATGAGCTCTTTATTACAAATTTCAGTCTTAAATTGAAAAAAATAGGGAAAACCACTAGACCATTTAAGTATGACCTAAATCATATCTTTTATGATTATACAGTGGAGATGATGAATAGATTCAAGGGATTAGATTTGGTAGGCAAAGTGCCTGAAGAACTACGGATGGAAGTTTGTAACATTGTACAGGAGGCAGTGGCCACAATCATTCAAAGAAAACGAAATGAAAGAAGGCAAAGAGGTTGTCTGAGGAGACTTTACAAATATCTGAGGAAAGAAGAGAAGTGAAAGGCAAGGGAGAAAAGGAAAGACATACCCAGTTGAGTGCAGAGTTTCAAAGAATAGCAAGGAGAGATAAGAAGGCCTTCTTCAATGAACAATGCAAAGAAATAGTGGAAAACAATAGAATGGGAAAGGTTAAAGATCTCTTCAAGAAAATTTGAGCTATTAAATGAGTATTTCATGGAAGGATGGGCTTGAAAAATAACAGAAATGGTAAAGACCTGATGGAGGCATCAGAGATTCAGAAGAGGTGGCAAGAATACACATAAGAACTTTACAAAAAAAAGGTCTTGATGAACTGGATAACAATAATGTTGTAGTCACTCAACTAGAGCCAGGCATCCTGGATTGTGAAGTAAAGTGAGCCTTAGGAAGCATTACTGTGAACAAAGCTAGTGGAGGTGACAGAATTCCAGGTGAGCTATTTAAAATCCTAAAAGATGATATTGTGAAAGTGCTGCACTCAATATGTCAGCAAATTTGGAAAAACTCAGTTGTGAGTTAGGCTTCAGCAGTATATGAACTGAGAACTTCTTGCTGTACAAGCTGGATGTTGAAGAGGCAGAAGAACTAGAGATCAGATTGCCAACATTTGTTGGATCATGATGAAAGCAAGGAGTACCAGAAAAAAATCTACTTCTGCTTCATCAACTACACTAAAGCCTTTGACTGTGTGGATCACAAAAATCTGTGGAAAATACTTAAAGAGACGGGAATGTTAGGACACCTACTTGTCTCCTGAGAAACATGTATGTGGGTCAAAAGCAACAGAACTGACATGAAACAACTGACTGGGTCAAACTTGGGAAAAAAATGAGTCAAAGCTGTATATTTTCATCTTGCTTAACTTCTATGCAGAATACACTATATGAAATGCTGGGCTGTATATTTTTGAGATTAGTTGTTTGTCAGTTGCTTCATTTGCTATTATTTTCTCCCATTTTGAAGGCTGTTTTTTTCACCTTGCTTATAGTTTCCTTTGTTGTGCAGAAGTTTTAAATTTTAATTAGGTCCCATTTGTTTATTTTTGCTTTCATTTCCAGTATTCTGGGAGGTGGGTCATAGGGGATCCTGCTGGGCCAAAGAACTAAACAGATATTTCTCCAAAGAGGACATACAGATGGCTAACAAACACATGAAAAGATGCTCAACATCACTCATTATCAGAGAAATGCAAATCAAAACCACAATGAGGTACCATTTCACGCCAGTCAGAATGGCTGCTATCCAAAAGTCTACAAGCAATAAATGCTGAAGAAGGTGTGGAGAAAAGGGAACCCTCTTACACTGTCGGTGGGAATGCCAACTTGTACAGCCACTATGGAGAACAGTGTGGAGATTCCTTAAAAAACTGGAAATAGAACTGCCTTATGACCCAGCAATCCCACTGCTGGGCATACACACAGAGGAAACCAGAATTGAAAGAGACACGTGTACCCCAATGTTCATCACAGCACTGTTTATAATAGCCAGGACATGGAATCAACCTAGATGTCCATCAGCAGACGAATGGATAAGAAAGCTGTGGTACATATACACAATGGAGTATTCCTCAGACATTAAAAAGAATACATTTGAATCAGTTCTAATGAGGTGGATGAAACTGGAGCTGATTATACAGAGTGAAGTAAGCCAGAAAGAAAAACACCAATACAGTATACTAACACATATATATGGAATTTAGAAAGATGGTAACGATAACCCTGTATGCAAGACAGCAAAAGAGACACAGATGTATAGAACAGTCTTTTGGACTCTGTGGGAGAGGGAGAGGGTGGGATGATTTGGAAGAATGGCATTGAAACATGTATAATATCATATAAGAAATGAATCACCAGTCTAGGTTCGATATAGGATACAGGATGCTTCGGGCTGGTGCCCTGGGATGACCCAGAGGGATGGTATAGGGAGGGAGGTGGGAGGGGGTGTTCAGGATTGGCAACACGTGTACACCCGCAGCGGATTCATGTTGATGTATGGCAAAACCAATACAATATTGTAAAGTAAAAAAAATAATAATAATAAAATAAAAAAAAATAAAAATGCTGGGCTGGATGAATCACAAGCTGGAATCAAGACTGCTGGGAGAAATATGAATAATTTCAGATATTAAGATGATAACACTGTAGTGGCAGAAAGTGAAGGGGAAGTAAAGAGCCTCTTGGTGAGGGTGAAAGAGGAGAGTGGAAAAAGCTGACTAGAAACTCAACGTTGAAAAAAAGTAGATCATAGCATCTGCTCCCTTGACTTCATGCCAAATATTAATAGAAGTGGTGAAGGTGGAAGCTGTGACAGATTATTTTTTTCTTGGCCTCAGAATCACTCTGGACAGTGACAGCAACCATGAAATTAAAAGATGCTTGTTCCTATGACAAACATAGACTGTATTAAAAGCAGAGACATCATTTTTTGACATCTTTGTGTCAAAGCCACACAGTCAGATAGACATCATATAGTCAGAGCTATGGTTTTCTCATTAGTCATGTACAGATATGAGGATTGGCCCATAAAGAAGGCTGAGTGCTGAAGAATTGATGCTTTCATATTGTGGTGTTGGAGAGGACTCTTGAGAGTCCTTGGGACTGCAAAGAGGTCAAACCAGTCAACTCTAAAGGAAACCAACCCTGAATATTCATTGGAAAGACTGATGCTAAAGCTGAAGCTCCAATACTTTGGCCACCTGATGTGAAAATCTTACTTATTGTAAAAGACACTGATGTTGGGAAAGATTGAAGGCTAAAGGACAAGAAGGTAGCAGAGAATGAGATGGTTTGGTAGCATAATCAACTTAATGGACATGAATTTAAGCAAACTCTGGGAGATAGTGGAGGACAGAGGAGGCTGGTGTACTGTAGTCCCTAGTCTTGCAAAGATTCAGACATGACTTAGTGACTGAACAACAGTAATAATGACCATCATGTGGGTATAGGAGAAACATAATAAGCATTTTCATAACTGGGAAGATCTAACGTCTGTCCAGATTTTTTATTGAACTTTATTGATTTCCATTATTTAAATGTCTTCAAATATTGTGTGACTTAAACTTTTTAATATGCATTTTCCAATATAAAAAAAAACAGGAAAAAAGAGGAAAATATAAATGAAAATATGTAGAACATAGTAAATCCTTAAATATTTTTAACTATGTATATATACTATGCCCTATGCTAATTTATTCAATATTTAAAAGAAATGTTGCATGTTGCAATGCTGCTGCTGCTAAGTTGCTTCAGTCATGTCCGACTCTGTGTGACCCCATGGACAGCAGCCCACCGGGTTCCTCTGTCCACAGGATTCTCCAGGCAAGAATACTGGAGTGGGTTGCCATTTCCTTCTCCAGCATGTTGCACAGATAACCCTAATTTTTTCCCTCTATACTTTTTTTGCATATAACTTGTTATTTCCACCAAGAGGTGGAGTCAATTTCTTCATCTCTTGTCTATTTCTCCACTTCTTGTCACAAATCTTCCATGTGACTTTATGACCAAAAGTATGTTTTTCCAATTTTGAGCATAGGCCTTAAAGAGCATCGTATATTCTGCTCTCTTGCGGGGAACTATGTCAAACTTTCATGTAAACACTCTTTGACAAGTGTGCTAAATGAGAAGGGACACATGGCTTCCTTGCTCCCCTTAGGTTGACAGTCAAACAATACTCAAAAGCAGAATTATGAGCAACTGATAAAAAATGAGTGAACCAACCTATGACTGGGGAAAACACAAAAACAAAAACCAATGAATACAACTTAAGTTACTGACCTCGCCCCAATCATAAGTGGAATCAATGCTGTTGAAAGCCATTGAGCATTAGATGCCTAATACACCAGTCTTGCTTTTCTTGCAAACATTTTCTTTAAAAAATAATTTCTACTTGTCTGTGCTGTATAAAGCACAATGCAGTCAAAAGAGCCCTGAATTAGTATCAAGTGATCTAATTCCTAACTCCCACGTTGACAAATGTATTACTGCAAACACACAAAATTTATTGTGAGTTTCAGTTTCTATATCTATAGACAGAGATTATGTTTAATATACTTTTTGCCTTGATGGTTTGTAATGAACAAATGAGAAATTAAATATGAAATTGTTTTGTATGACTTTATGCTCATTTTCCCTTCTTTGAGCTTTGGTTTTCCAAATTAGAAAAATTCAAGGGTCAATCTAACTCAAATATCTAAAATATTATAATTGGTTAATGGTGGTTTTAGAGAATCTAATTCAAGATACAGTTCCTGTTTCATATTTCTGAGAGGCGCTCACAATCATTACTGAATAACATGTTGAACCATAGCATAGATACCTACCAGGGGATCTCTTAAAATATACACAATATTAAATCATCCACATTAAAATGGTGGTAGTTGGTAAGTAGAGTGGGGTTCAGGTATAAATTCTATGAGTAATCCCTTTTCCAGTAATTTTTTAAGAAAAGAAATTCTTATACCGTATCTTATTTCCCTATCCATTCTTTCACTTGTAAAGCACCCCCTTTGAATTTGACAGAAATGATCAAAGTATTGATCAAAGGCAAAATTAAAATGATTTAAGAGTCTACAAAGTATGTAAAATGGTAAATCCTCAACTCTCTGTTCAGTTTACTAAATAAAAATTTTCAGAAGTAAATTTCAGAATGAAACAAACTCTGTAGGTGAGTTAGTAGCAGATCAAACTTTAAGAATTATTAAGCTTTTCTTAAATTTGCCTTTTCATACTGTTCATGGGATTCACAGGGAAAGAATACTGGACTGGTTTGCCATTCCCTCCTCCAGGGGACCACGTTTTTTCAGAGCTCCCCACTATGAGCTTTCCACCTTGGGTGACCCTGTATGGCATGGCTCATAGCTTCATTGAGTTACACAAGCCCCTTCATCATGACAAGGCTGTGATCCATGAAGATCCAGATCCATCTGCTATACAACTCATAACATTGTATAGCAGACAGTGACCAAAACTATCCCAAAGAAAAAGAAATGCAAGAAGGCAAACTGGTTGCCTGAGGAGGCTTTACAAATAGCTGAGGAATGAAGAGAATTGAAAAGCATCAAAGAAAGGGAAAGCTATACCTAACTGAAAGCAGAGTTCCAGAGAAAAGTAAGGGGAGATAATAAGGCCTTCATCAATGAACAATGCAAAGAGGCAGAGGAAAACAATAGGAATGGGAAAGACTAGAGATCTCTTCAAGAAAATTGGAGGTATCAAGGAAACATTTCACGCAAGGATGGGCATGATAAAGGTCAGAAACAGTAAGGACCTGACAGAAGCAGAAGAGATTAAGAAGAGGTGGCAAGAATACATAGAAGAACTATATAAAAAAGGCCTTAATGACTGGGATAACCACGATAGTGTGGTCACTCACTGAGAGCCAGAGATCCTGGAGTGTGAAGTCAAGGGGGCCTTGGGAAGCATCAGTATCAGTTCAGTTGCTCAGTCACGTCTGACTCTTTGCGACCGCATGGACTGCAGGAAGCATCACTACAAACAGAGCTAGTGGAGATAATGGAATTCCAGCTGAGCTATTACAAATCCTAGAAGATGATGCTGTGAAAGTGCTGCACATATGTCAATAAATTGGAAAACTCAGCAGTGGCCACAGGACTGGAAAAGGTTAGTTTTCATTCCAGTCCTGAGAAGGGCAGTGCCAAAGAATGTTCAAACTACAGCACAATTGCGCTCATTTCATATGCTAGCGAAGTAATGCTCAAAATCCTTGAAGCTAGACTTTGTTCAACAGTATGTGAACTGAGAACTTCCAGGTGTACAAGCTGGATTTAGAAAAGGCAGAGGAACCAAAGATCAAATTGCCAACATTTGTTAGATTTTAGGGAAAGCCAGAGAATTCCAGCAAAGCATCTACTTCTGCTTCATTGACTACAAGAAAGCCTTTGACTGTGTGGATCAGAAAAATCTGTGAAAAATTCTTCAAGTGATGGGAATACCAGACCACTTTACCTTCCTCCTGAGAAATCTATATGTAGGTCAAGAAGCAACAGTTAGAACCAGACAGGGAACAATGGACTGGTTCCAAATTAGGAAAGGAGTACATTAAGGCTGTATATTGTCACCTTGCTTATGTAACTTATATGCAGGATACATCATGTGAAATGCCAAACTGAATGAGGCACAAGCTGGAATCAAGATTGCTGGGAGAAATATCAATAACCTCAGATATGCAGATGACAGCACTCTATGGCAGAAAGCAAAGAGGAACTAGAGAGCCTCTTGATGAAAGTGACAGAATAGAGTGAAAAAGCTGGCTTAAAACTCATCATTCAAAAAACTAAGATCATGGCATCTGGTCCCATCACTTCATGGGAACTAGATGGGGAAACAATGGAAACAGTGACAGACTTTATTTTCTTGGGCTCCAAAATCACTGCGGATGATGACTGCAGCCATGAAATTGAAAGATGCTTGCTCATTGGAAGAAAAGCTATGACCAGCCTAGACAGCATATTAAAAAGCAGGGACATTACCAACAAAGGTCCATCTAGTCAAAGCTATGGTTTTCCCAGTAGTCATGTATGGATGTGAGAATTGGACCACAAAGAAAGCTGAGCATTGAAGAACTGATGCTTTTGAACTGTGGTGTTGAAGAAGACTCGAGAGTCCCTTGGCCTACAAGGAGATCAAAACAGTCAATCCTAAAGGAAATCAGTTCTGAATATGCATTAGAAGGACTGATACTGAAGCTGAAATTCCAATACTTTGGCCACCTGATGCGAAGAATTGACTCACTGGAGAAAACCCTGATGCTAGGAAAGATTGAAGGCAGGAGAAGGGGACAACTGAGGATGAGATGGTTGGATGGCATCACTGACTCAGTGGACATGAGTTTGAGCAAGCTCTGGGAGTTGGTGATGGACAGGGAAACTTGGTGTGCTGCAGTCCATGGGTTCTCACAGAGTCAGATCTGACTGAGCAACTGAAGTGAGCAGTATAATACAGTAGAAAACTTACTTGAGTAGAGCATCAGAAAGTCAGGACTCTAATTCTGATTGGTTTATACTTGATTTTTACATTTATCTCAGAACTTGCTGAGATGCTGTATGTTCTTTATTTTCTTACTTATTTAGGAAAAAAAACAATCCTGCTACATTGTCTTCCCCATTTGGATCACAAAAAGATAAGTTGGGTTGGCAAAAAAGTTCATTTGCATTTTTCTGTAAGATGTTATGAAAAACCCAAATGAACTTTTTGGCCAACCCAATGGATAACAAGTAGTAGTTATACTTCTTTCTTGGCTGTTACTCTTGCCAGTCAAGGAGAAGTGTAATGTGGCTTAATATATGGAATAGAACCAGTGCAGAATATCATTCCAACCTGAGATTGTCATAGAAAACGGAGAAACATTCAATGGAATTGGTATGACTGCTTCTATCTGGCCACTGACAACCATTTGTTGAGACTGAGGACATGGTAATTACCAACAACAATATAGCCTATTGTTTGTGCAATGATTAAAAGACTATTTCAAAGTGCGTTTACATATCTATCTCCTTTTAATTCTTATAACAGCTCTGTATGATTAGGGAAGTATTATCTTCATTTTTACAGATGAGAAAAATGAGGCCAGGATGAGTTAAATGATTTGTCCTAGAAGATAGAAGTTAGTTGCAAAATTGGAGATGGGAATACCAGACCATTTTACCTGTCTCCTGAGAAACCTGTATGCGGGTTAAGAAGCAATAGTTAGAATCCTGTATGGATTGACTGACTGGTTCAAGATTCAGAAAGGAGTACAACAGGGCTCTCTGCTGTCACCCTGTTTGTTTAACCTATACACTGATACATCATGAGAAATGCTGGGCTGGATGAGTTATAAGCTGGAATCGAGATAAGCAGGAGAAACATCAACAACCTCAGATATCTGGATGATATCACTCTAATGGCAGAAAGCAAAGAGGAACAGAAGAGCCTCTTGATGAGGGTGAAGGAGGAGAGTGAAAGAGCTAGCTTAAAACTAAATGTTAACAAAACTAAGATCATGGCATCCAGCCCTGTTACTTCATGGCAAATGGAAGGGGAAAAGGTGGAAGTAGTGTCAGATTTCTTCTTTTGATCTCTAAAATCACTGTGGATGGTGACTGCAGCCATGAAATCAGAAGATGATTGCTTTTTGGCAGGAAAGCGATGACAAACCTAGACAGTGTGTTGAAAAGCAGAGATATTATTCTGCCAACAGAAGTCTATATAGTCAAGACTATGGTCTTCCCAGTGATCACGTACCATTGTGACAGCTGGATGGTAAAGAAGGCAGAAGGCCAAAGAATTCATGCCTTCCAACTATGGTGCTAGAGAAGACTCCTGAAAGTCCCTTGGACAGCAAGGAGATCAAACTAGTTGATCTTCAGGGAGATTAACCCTGAATATTCACTGGAAGGACTGATGCTGAAGCTGGAGCTCCAGTATTTTGGTTATCTGGTGTGAACAGACAACTCATTGGAATGTCCCTGATGTTGGAAAGGTTGAGGGCAGAAGGAGAAGAGGGTGTCAGAGGACGAGATGGCTGGATGGCGTCACCAATGCAATGAACATGAACTTGGGCAAACTTCAGGAGATGGTGAGGGACAGGGGAGCCTGACTTGCTACAGCCCCTGGGGTCACAAAGAGTTAGACATGACCGGGTGACTGAACAGCAACTGCTAACCCCTAGTCTAGCATTCCTCCCAACAGATAGCCATGCCCTCGTTAATTTTGCCTTGTAATATACTCTCTTCTGTTTCCCTAGATGACCTCTTTTACAAAAGTATGTTTTATAGTTTATGTTTAAAAAATAAAAGTAAATGGAAAGTGGGGTGATTGTCACATATGCTCAATGAACTTAATTCACTGGTTTCATGAATATGAAATGATCTAGAGGAATATGTATTTATGTAACAATCAAGTATGTTGGGGAAATGTATGTGGTTGATACAGATACATTGATTTTCATTCTAATATTAGTTTAAGTAAATTATATGTTAGGGCCCAGCCAACAAATATATCCATTATAGTTAATTTCTCTAATTTGGTTAAAGGACTCTAGATTTATTCAGCAGTATAAATATATCAGATTATGTAAAATTAATAGCTTAAGTCCATTCATATGGCTTTAATTAGGATGCAGGGATTGAGATGAAAAAAATCAAGTGAGAGCTCTGCCTTTGATTATAATTGTATCTGCTCTAGTATCAATTTCTGCAAAGGCAAGCACGTGTTGGCTTCATTTAATACATACTTGTTCAAAGAAGCTGAGCAATGGCTTAATTACACTTTGAAGGCTTTCATTAAAATATATTGTTTGTCTAAATACCAGTTTAGTTCACTTTATTTAATTATCCAACAGTATTTACCAGGCCAGGAATATAATTGTATACATTGAAAAAAATAGTTGATTGTGTTATGTTTCAAGGAAAATAAATTCATTTTTGTGAAGCCTTGCTGGAATTTTGAAAACTGTCCTGTTTCCAATATATGTACTTGTCTCCAAATTTGGCTTTGGGAATCTGACTAACTCATTTTCTTCCAAGGAAAGAACTTTTTAGGAGGAAACAATTCCTTGATGGACAATAATATTCTTCTCATGTGGTTGCTGGACCTTCCTACAAAAATCAGGGAGCTAAATGAGTTTTATACTCAATGGTTTCTTTTACATTTGCCAGCTTGCTTAGCTGTGGATATTTAGAGTTTCCAAGAAGGAAAGTCAGACCATTCTATCTAAATTTCTTCAAACCTCAGTTTTCCTTTCCATTCATTCATTCATTCTTCTTCCTCTGTCTTCAAATCTCTTCCTTTGCTTAAGGTCTTGGCTCCAAACCTTATGGCCAAGAGCATAATAAGAAAAAGAGTTGTGTTTTCTGGCCATTAGTTCAGAAATTATCTTGGTGCCAGAAACTTACCATAAAATATTCATGGGTTTTGATCCTGATGTAGTTTTAGTCTGCAAAACGTCTTCTACTTAAATGAAAATGTCTCCTAGGGGACAGAGAAACTTTTAAACTCATAGCTCATAGTGGGTAGTTGGTTTATGAAAACTGAGATTAAATATCTTCAAGAACTTAAGGACACAGAATGTTTCAGGCAAAAAGGAGAGAGTGGCGTAGAAAAGATAATTGGAGGATGTCTTATCCTTCAGTCTCTTTTTTTCCTGACGTTTTGTTCTGTCCTTGAGTCACATGTCCTATTTCTCTTTCTTCCTCTCTCTTCTACTTTCACTGCTCCTTCATGCAACTCATCCTTTCTCTAGAACTCAAACAGAACATGTAGTTATTGGACAAGATTGAGTGTACAATACAGGAGAAGTTAAGTATTGGAGATGTGAAAAACATTACTCTTTTGGGGTTTAAATATTCTCAATTTCTGATCTTATAGTTATGTTGGTTAAAAGCATGGTTATTGAGGCCATGGTTCAAATCCAAGAGTTGTCACTTATTATCTGTGTGACCTTGGGCATATTTCCCTCATATCTTCTCTGAACTTCCAATTTCTTTTTTCCCCCCACTTCTTGCCACTTTATTTTTTAATTGAAGAATAATTGCTTTACAGAATTTCGTTATTTTCTGTCAAACAGCAACAAGAATCAGCCATGGGTACACCCATGGACCCTCCCTCCTGAACCTCTCTCCTAACTCGCTATGGATCCCAGCCTTCTAGATGGTCACAAAGCCCCTGTTTGAGTTCCCTGAGTCATATAGCAAATTCCCATTGGCTATCTATTTTACATATGGTATTGTAAAAGTTTCCACGTTACTCTGTCTTACATCTCACCCTTTCCCTTCTCCCCTCACCTAGGCCCATATGTCTGTTCCTCCATTGCTGCTCTGCAAATAAATTCATCAGTACCATCTTTCTAGATTCCATATATATGTATCAGTATATGATATTTATCTTTCTCTTTCTGACTTCACTCTGTATAATAGGCTCTAGGTTTATCTACCTCATTCAGTCAGTTCAGTCGCTCAGTTGTGTCCGACTCTTAGTGACCCCATGAATCACAGCACGCCAGGCCTCCCTGTCCATCACCATCTCCCGGAGTTCACTCACACTCACGTCCATCGAGTCAGTGATGCCATCCAGCCATCTCATCCTCTGTCGTCCCTTTCTCCTCCTGCCTCCAATCCCTCCCAGCATCAGAGTCTTTTCCAATGAGTCAACTCTTCGCATGAGGTGTCCAAAGTACTGGAGTTTCAGCTTCAGCATCATTCCCTCCAAAGAAATCCCAGGGCTGATCTCCTTCAGAATGGACTGGTTGGATCTCTTTGCAGTCCAAGGGACTCTCAAGAGTCTTCTCCAACATCACATTTCAAAAGGATCAATTCTTCAGCGCTCAGCCTTCTTCACAGTCCGACTCTCAGATCCATACATGACCACCGGAAAAACCATAGCCTTGACTGGACGGACCATAGTCGGCAATGTAATGTCTCTGCGTTTGAATATGCTATCTAGGTTGGTCATAACTTTTCTTCCAAGGAGTAAGCGTCTTTTAATTTCATGGCTGCATTCACCATCTGCAGTGATTTTGGAGCCCAAAAAAATAAAGTCTGACACTGTTTCCACTGTTTCCCCATCTATTTGCCATGAAGTGATGGGACCAGATGCCATGATCTTCATTTTCTGAATGTTGAGCTTTAAGCCAACTTTTTCGCTCTGACTCTTTCACTTTCATCAAGAGGCTTTGTAGTTCCTCTTCACTTTCTTCCATAAGGGTGGTGTCATCTGCATATCTGAGGTTATTGACATTTCTCCTGGCAATCTTGATTCCAGCTTGTGCTTTTTCCAGCCCAGAATTTCTCATGATGTACTCGGCATATAAGTTAAATAGAGTGACAATATACAGCCTTGACATACTCTTTTTCTTCCACGGACGGAGGTTCATGACATTGTACAGGAGACAGGGATCAAGATCATCCCCATGGAAAAGAAATGTGAAAAAGCAAAATGGCTGTCTGGGGAGGCCTTACAAATAGCTGTGAAAAGAAGAGAAGTGAAAAGCAAAGGAGACAAGGAAAGATATAAGCATCTGAATGCAGAGTTCCAAAGAATAGCAAGAAGAGATGAGAAAGCCTTCTTCAGCGATCAATGCAAAGAAATAGAGGAAAACAACAGAATGGGAAAGACTAGAGATCTCTTCAAGAAAATTAGAGATACCAAGGGAACATTTCATTCAAAGATGGACTTGATAAAGGGCAGAAATGGTATGGACCCAACAGAAGCAGAAGATATTAAGAAGAGGTGGTGGGAATACACAGAACTGTACAAAAAAGATTTTCATGACCAAGATAATCACGATGGTGTGATCACTCACCTAGAGCCAGATCATCCTGGAATGTGAAGTCAAGTGGGCCTTAGAAAGCATCACTACGAACAAAGCTAGTGGAGGTGATGGAATTCAAGTTGAGCTATTTTAAATCCTGAAAGATGATGCTGTGAAAGTGCTGCACTCAATATGCCAACAAATTTGGGAAACTCAGCAGTGGCCACAGGACTGGAAAAGGTCAGTTTTCATTCCAATTCCAAAGAAAGGCAATGCCAAAGAATGCTCAAACTACCACACAATTGCACTCATCTCACATACTAGTAAAGTAATGCTCAAAATTCTACAAGCCAGGCTTCAGCAATACGTGAACTGTGAACTTCCAAATGTTCAAGAAGATTTTAGAAAAGGCAGAGGAACCAGAGATCGAATTGCCAACATCTGCTGGATCATGGAAGAAGCAAAAGAGTTTCAGAAAAACATCTATTTCTGCTTTATTGACTATGCCAAAGCCTTTGACTGTGTGGATCACAATAAAGTATGGAAAATTCTGACAGAGATGGGAATAGCAGACCACTTGGCCTGCCTCTTGAGAAACCTATATGCAGGTCAGGAAGCAACAGTTAGAACTGGACATGGAACAACCTATTTTCCAAATAGGAAAACAAGTATGTCAAGGCTGTATATTATCCACCTCATTAGAACTGACTAAAACGTGTTCCTTTTTATGGTTGAGTAATATTCCATCGTATATATGTACCACAATTTCTTTATCCATTCATCTGTCGATGGATATCTAGGTTGCTCACATGTTCCAGCTATTGTAAATAGTGCTGCAATGAGCATTGCGGCTACTTGTCTTTTCAAATTTTGGTTTCCTCAGCGTATATGCCTAGGAGTGGAATTGCTGGGTCATAAGGTGGTTTTATACCTATTTAAAGAAATCTCCATACTGTCTTCCAAAGTGGCTGGATCAATGTGCTTTCCCACCAGCAATGCAAGAGGGTTCCCTTTTCTTCACACCCTCTCCAGCATTTATTGTTTGTAGACTTTTTGATGATGGCTATTCTGATTGGTGTCAGGTGGTATTTCATTGTAGTTTTGATTTGCTTTTCTCTAATAGTGAGTGATGTTGAGCATTTTTTCATGTGTTTGTTAGCCATCTGTATGTCTTCTTTGTAGAAATGTCTGTTTAGGTCTTATTCCCAGTTTTTAACTGGATTGTTTGTTTTTCTGATATTAAGTTGTATGAGCTGCTTGTATATTTTGGAAATTAATCCTTTGTCATTTCCTTTGGTATAATTTTTTTCTATTCTGAGGGTTGTCTTTTCACCTTGCTTATAGTTTCCTTTGCTGTGCAAAACTTTTAAGTTTAATTAGGTCTTGCTTGTTTATTTTTATTTCCACTAATCTAAGAGGTGGGTCATAGAAGATCTTGCTTTGTTTTATGTCATTGTGTGTTCTGCCTATGTTTTCCTCTAAGAGTTTTATAATCGCTGGTCATACATTTAGGTCCTTAGTCCATTTTGAATTTATCTTTATGTATGTTATTAGGAAATATTCTAATTTCATTGTTTTGCATGTAACCATCCAGTTTTCCCAGCACCACTTATCGAAGAGGCTATCTTTGCCCCATTGTATATTCTTGCCTCCTTTGTCAAAAATAAGGTACCCATAGGTGCGTGAGTTTATCTCCAGGCTCTCTGTTTTGTTCCATTGGACTGTGGTTCTGTTTTTGTGCCAGTACCATACTGTCTTGATGATTATAGCTTTATAGTATATTTTGAAGTCTGGAATATTGCTTCCTCCAGCTCCATTCTTCTTTCTCAAGCCTGCATTGGCTACTTGGGGTCTTTTGTGTTTCCATATGAATTGAGAAACTTCTGTTCTAGTTCTGTGAAAAATACCATTGATAATTTGACAGGGATCACGTTGAATTTGTAGATTGCATTTGGTAGTGTAGTCATTTTCAAATATTGATTCTGCCTATCCAGGAATGGGGAATATCTTTCCATCTGTTATGTCATCTTTGATTTCTTTCATCGGTGTCTTATAATTTTCTATATACAGTTCTTTTGTCTCCTTAGGTAAGTTTATTCCTAGATGTTTAATTCTTTTTGTTGCAATGGTGAATGGGATTGATTCCTTAATTTCTCTTTCTGATTTTTCATTGTAGTATATAGGAATGGAGGTGATTTCTGTGTATTGACCTTGACTCTCACGACTTTGCTGAATTCACTGATTAGCTCTAGTAATGTTCTGATAGTTTCTTTTGGGATTTCTATGTATAGTATCATGTTGTCTGCAAACAGTGAGAGTTTTACTTCTTTTCTGATCTAGATTCACTTTGCTTCTTTTTCTTCTCTAATAGCCATAGCTAGGACTTCCAGAACTATGTTGAATAATAGTGGTGAGAGTGGCCACCCTTACCTTCTTCCTGATCTTAGAGGGAATGTTTTTAGTTTATCACCATTGAGAATAATGTTTGTTGTAGGCTAATCATATATGGCCTTTACTGTGTTGAGGTAGGTTCCTTCTATGCCCAATTTTTGAAGCATTTTTTATCATAAATGGGTGCTGAATTTTGTTAAAGGCTTTTTATGCATCTATTGAGATGATCGTATGGTTTTTAATCTTTAAATTTGTTAATATGGCATATCACATTGATTGATTTATGTTTATTAAAGAATCCTTGCATCCTTGGTATAAACCTGACTTGATCATGGTGTATGAGCTTTTTAAGGTGTTGTTGAATACTGTTTGCTAGAATTTGGTTGAAGATTTTTGCATCTATTTTCATCAATGATGTAGGCCTGTAAGTTTCTTTTGTGTGTGTGTTGTCCTTGCCTGATTTTGGTATCGGTGATTTTGGCTTTGTAGAATGACTTTGGGAGCATTCCTTCCTCTGCAATGTTTTGGAAGAATTTCAGAAAAATAGTCATTAGCTTTTGTCTAAATGTATGATACTATTCCCCTGTGAAGCCATCTGGCCCTGGGTTTTTGTTTTGGGGGAGATTTTTGATCACAGTTTAGATTTCAGTGTTTGAATTTGCTTGTTCATAATTTCTATTGCTTCTTGGTTCAGCCTTGAGAGGTTGGAACTTTTCAAAGAATCTGTCCATTTCCTCTAGCTTTTCCATTTTATTGACATGTAGTTTCTCATAATATTCTCTTATGATCCTTTGTATTTCTGTGTTGTCTGTTGTAACCTTTGCTTTTTCATCTCTAATTTTATTGATTTGATTTTTCTCCCTTTTTTTCTTGATGAGTTTGGCTGCTGCAGCTAAGTCGCTTCAGTCGTGTCCGACTCTGTGCGACCCCATAGAAGGCAGCCCACCAGAGTCCCCTGTCCCTGGGATTCTCCAGGCAAGAACACTGGAGTGGGTTGCCATTTCGTTCTCCAATGCATGAAAGTGAAAAATGAAAGTGAAGTCGTTCAGTCGTTTCTGACTCTTAGCGACCCTATGGACTGCAGCCTACCAGGCTCCTCCGTCCATGGGAGTTTCCAGGCAAGAGTGCTGGAGTGGGTTGCCATTTCCTTCTCCAGATGAGTTTGGCTAGTGGTTTGCAAATTTTGTTAATCTTCTCAAAGAATCAGCTTTTAGTTTTATTAATCTTTGGTATTGTTTCCTTCATTTCTTTTTCATTTATTTCTGCTCTGATCTTTATAATTTCTTTCCTTCTGCTAACATTGTTTTTTTTTTTTGTTCTTTTTGCAGCTGCTTTAGATGTAGAGATAGGTTGTCTATTTAATGCTTTTCTTGTTCCTTGAGGTAGGTTTGTATTGCTAAAAACTTCCTTCTTAGAACTGCTATTGCTGAATCCTATAGGTTTTGAGTTGTCATGTTTTCATTGTCATTTGTTTCTAGGAATCTTTTGATTTCCTTTCTTATTTCTCCAGTAACCTCTTCATTATTTAGTACTGTATTATTTAATCTCAATGAGTTTGTGTTTATTGCAGTTTTTATTTTCCAGTAGTTGATATCGAGTCTCATAGTCTTGTGGTCAGAAAAGATACTAGATATGATTTTAATTTTCTTAATTTACTGAGGCTTGATTTGTGGCCCAAGATTTGGCCTATCCTGGAGAATGTTCCATGTGCGCTTGAGAAGAAACTGTATTCTTCTGCATTTGGATGGAAAGTCCTGAAGATGACAAGTAGGTCCATTTGGTCTGTTTCATTTAAGGTTTGTGTTTCCTTATTGATTCTCTGTTTTGATGACCTGTCCATTGGTGTAGTAAGTGGGGTGTTAAAGTTCCCTACTATTATTGTGTTACCGTCGATTTCCCCTCTTATGCCTGTTAGTGATTGCCTTATGTATTGAGTTGCTCCTAATGTTGGGTCCATACATATTTATAATTGTTATGTCTTCTTGCATTGATCCCTTGATCATTTTGTAGTGTCCTTCTTTGTTTCTTATAATATTCTTTATTTTAAAGTCTATTTTGTCTGAAATAAGAATTGCAATTCTGCTTTCTTTTGTTTTCCATTCATGTGGAATGTCTTTTTCCCTCCTTTTACTTTCTGTATGTGTCTCTAGGTGTGAAATGGGTCTCTTGTGGGCAGCATATATATATATATATATATATATATATATATATGTCTTGCTTTTGTATCCATTTAGTCCATCTGTATCTTTTCATTGGTGCGTTTAATGTTTACATTTAAGGTAATTATTGATATATATGTTCATTTTGGCATTTTCTTAATTTTGGGGGGGTTGTTTTTGTAGGTCTCTCCTTTATTTTGTGTTCACTGGCTATGTAAATCCCTTTAGCATTTGATGTAAGGCTGGCCTGTTGGTGCTTAATTCACTTAAGTTTTGCTTGTCTATAAAGCTTTTGATTACTCCATTAATTTTGAAGGAAATCTTTGCCAGGTATAGTAATCTTGGTTGTAGACCTTTTTCTTTCAGTACTTTAAATATATCCTGCCATTCCCTTCTGGCCTGCAGACTTTCTGCTGAAAGACCCGCTGTTAATTGTGTGGGTTTTCCCTTGTATGTTACTTACTGTTTTCCCTTGCTGCTTTTAATATTTCTTTGTGGTTAATCTCTGTTAGCTTTATTAATATGTGTCTCGATGTGTTTCTCCTTGGGTTTATCCTGTAAAGGACTCTCTGTGCTTCTTAGACTTGATTGACTATTTTCTTTCTCATGTTGGGGAAGTTTTCAACTATAATTTCTTCAAAAATTTTCTCAGTGCCTTCTTTTTTTCTTCTTCCTCTGGGACCCCTATAACTTGAAAGTTGGTGCTTTTAATATCATCTCAAAGGTATCTGATGCTCTCCTCAATTCTTTTCATTCTTTTTCCTTTATTTGGCTCTTCAGCAGTTATTTGCACCATTCTATCTTACAGCTCACTTCTCTGTTCTTCTGCCTCAGTTATTCTACTATTGGTTCCTTCTAGAGTATTTTTAATTTTAGTACTTGTGTTATTCATCTCTGTTCGCATATTCTTTATTTCTTCTATGTCCTTGGTGATTGTATTAACTGTCTGAATTGTTTCTTGCATTTTTCTCCATTCTATTTTCAAGTCTTCAGTGTATCTTTACTGTCATTATTCTGAATTCTCTTTCAGGTAGATTGCTTATTTCCTCTTTGTTTATTTGGGCTGAGTTTCTACCTTGTTCTTTAATTTGTGCTGTATTTCTCTGCCTTCTCATTTTTCCCCCCTAACTTGTTCCACCTGAGGTCTCCTTTTCCCATGCTTTAGGGTTGTATTCCTTCTTCCTTTTAGTTTTTACCCTTGAGGGTAAAGGTTGATTGATGGGTTTGTGTTGACTTCTTGTTGGGATGACTTGTGCTGGTGTTCTAGTGAGAGGAGATCACACAGGTAATTACAGAAATAGTGGTACATATACACACACTTCCACACACACAGTTATAACCAAAGTATTCTAAAGACTCCAGGAGATTGACTTGATGAACAAGGGAAACCAAAATTGATATCAACCAATTAAAAGCAGAGTTAGTTAATGCTCAATGCAGAAAACTGAACCTAAGCAGAGTGTCAACTGGGGAATGTAGCAGATAAGTTAGTGAAAAAAAGAGTGAAGGAAAAAAGGTAGAAGAAAACACAGAAAAAAAAGGACAAGGGAGAGAGAAGGAAGGGGTGGAAAAAAAGGGTAAAAATGAGAGAGAAAATAAAAAATAGAAAAGCAAAGATAAATAGACATATGTGAAAACAAAAACAAAATCAGAAAAATCACCAAAAAAAGGGGGTGAAAAAGAAAGAAAATCTTAAAATGAATTTCTTTTTCTAACCAAAAGAAGCAAAGAAGAAAACTCCACAGCACTGCAAATGTTAATGTGAAGGTAGAAATATGTAGGGGGAATAAACAGTGATTTATAAGAAAAAAAAAGTTCTCAAGGTCATACTTATTCTTGGTTGTGGAGTCTGTCCCCATGCATGTGGTTGGGTTAGTGTCCTGTGATGTTTTTCTGGTTGGAGGAGCATGTGCCTGTGTTCTGATTGTTGGAGCTGGATCTCTTCTCTCTGAAGGGTAGTGCAGCGTCTAGTAGTATGTTTTGGGGTGTCTATGGTTCAGTATGTCTTTGGGCAGTCCTTCTGACTTTGACAATGTTAGACACATCTACTTCCGCAGCTGTGTCGAAGTGGCTGTCTCAGCATATCTTCACTGGCACCAGCCCCTTCCCTACTTGTCCCTGGAAACTTTGCCAGTGCTTTTGTTCCCCAGCCTCACCCTGCACTGCAGGCTGAAGCTTTCCAGGTAGGGGCTTTGTGGGTCTTTTCTCAGCTCCCTGACTGAGAAAAGTGTCGCAGAGACTTGTGTGGGCTTTCCTCAGCCCCACTGAGCTCACCCTCTGCTTCTCAGGGCTTGTGTACACTTGTCTTGGCTCACCAGGCCTGCCCTCTGGGTCGCGGGGCTTGTGTTCACTTGTCTTGGCTCCCTGGACCTGCCCTCTGAATCATGGGGCTTGTGTGCACTTGTTTCAGCTCACCAGCCCACCCTCTATATTGTGAGGCTTGTGTGTTCTTTCTGCTCCCTCGGCCTGTCCACTGTTCCGCTGAGGGTTGTGTGTGCTGGAGAGGTCTGTATGCTGCCCTTCTCTTTGTCTGTCTCAGCACCCCTGGCCTGCCCTTTGCACTGCAAGGCTTCTGTGGGCTTCTCTCAGTTCCCCGAGGCTGCCCTCTGGTTGGGGCCACAGTTATGAGCTGCTTATGGGCTGAGAAGTGCAGATTTCTCTGTTTTCTGTCCTCTAAGGCCTGGCTTTGCCCAGTTTTCCAAGATTCCTCAGCTCTCCCTTGGGTCCGCCTATGAGGGAGCTTCCCAGTGCATGGTACTCTTCCTGCTTCGGGACTCCCTACCTCCCTTGGGGCATAAGCTCCCATCCAGAAGTTCCCTATCTTTTCCCTTTTTCTGTCTCTATCCTCTTTCTTACTTCATTCCAGGGAGCTTAGCCTGCCCCCTAGAGGCCTGGGGTCTTCTGCTGTGATCTAGAGGTTGCTTTGTAAGAGTTGTTCCATATTTTGATGAGTTTTTTATGTATTTGTGGGGAGGCTGGTGATCTCCCCATCTTAATTCTCTGCCATCTTCTTCTACTCCCAAATTTATTAGAACAAAATCTAACTTAAGGTAGTTGTGAGGATTATTGAACTAATTAGCACAGTGACTAGTGCATAGTAAGTGTTCAATATATGGAAGCTGATAATAATAAAAAAAATGTTAGTATAACAACAAAAACTAAGGTACATATAACCAGATTTCATTTCTGGTTTATAAATAACATATTTATAAACTAATAAATAATGTTAGTTTATTAATAATAAACTAATGTATTAGTGGTGTTATAACCTTTGTTAATTGGAAAGCTCATTTTAAACTATTGTGGTCATGCCTAAACACTAAGAAATAACTTTAAAAATAAAATTCAAAAGCAGATACAAGAAGTTCAATAAATATTTGGATCCCATGCAGTGAAACCCATGTCCTCAACTCACAATGCCGCAGGCTATTAAACAACTTAAATCATCTTGCTATAATAAATTAAAAAGAATTGGTCTATGTTCTGTGTCTGCTAAAGGCAAATGACTTTTAGCAGTAAAGACTGGTCTCTAAGCATCCAACTATGGGAAGGAGAAGGGAGAACTTAAAAACTGCAAAATATGCTATGAAAATCAGAGACTATTTCTTTAGGAAGAGATATCCAAGAGTTATCTGTCTATTCTGTCTAGTCATAGCTATGGTTTTTCTAGTAGTCGTGTATGGATGTGAGAGTTGGACTATAAAGAAAGCTGAGCACCGAAGAATTGATGCTTTTGAACTGTGGTGTTGGAGAAGACTCTTGAGAGCCCCTTGGACTGCAAGGAGATCCAACCAGTCCATCCTAAAGGAAATCAGTTCTGAGTGTTCATTGGAAGGACTGATGTTGAAGCTGAAACTCCAATACTTTGGCCACCTGATGTGAAGAGCTGACTCGTTTGAAAAGACGCTGATGCTGGGAAAGATTGAAGGCAGGAGGAGAAGGGTATGACAGAGGATGAGATGGTTGGATGGCATCACCAACTCGATGGATATGAGTTTGAGTGAGCTCCAAGAGTTGGTTGATGGACAGGGAGGCCTGGTATGGTGCAGTCCATGGGGTCGCAAGAGTTGTACGTGTCTGAGCAACTGAACTGAACAGATATGAAGATAACACCATCCTTATGGCAGAATGTGAGGAGGAACTAAAGAGCCTCTTTACTATATTCATTGATTAGCTCTAGTAATTTTCTGATGGAGTCTTTAGGGTTTTCTATGTAGAGGATCATGTCATCTGCTCTTGATGAAGGTCAAAGAGGAGAGTGAAAAACCTGGGTTTAAACTTAACATTCAAAAAACCAAGATAATGGCATTTGGTCCCATCACTTCATGGCAAATAGATGGGGAAACAATGACAGACTTTATTTTCTTGGGCTCTAAAATCACTGCAGATGGTGACTACAGCCATGAAATTAAAAGATGCTTGCTCCTTGGAAGAAAAGCTATGACCAACCTAGACAGCATATTAAAAAGCAGAGACATTTCTTTGCCAGCAAAGGTCTGTATAGTGAGAACTATGGTTTTCCAGTAATCATGTATGGATGTGAGAGTTGGACCATAAAGAAGGCTGAATCAAAGAATTGATGCTTTTGAACTGTGTCCCTTGGACTGCAAGGAGATCAAACCAGTCAATCCTAAAGGAAATCAACCCTGAATATCCATTGAAAGGATTGATGCTGATATTGAAACTCCACTACTTTGGCTACCTGATGCAAAGAGACAACTCATTGAAAAAGATCCTGATCTGGGAAAGACTGAAGGCAGGAGGAGAAAGGGACAACAGAGGACAAGATGGTTGGATGGCATCAGCAAATCAGTGGACATGAGTTTGAGCAGGTTTTGGGAGATGGTGAAGGACAGGGAAGCCTGGTGTGCTGCAGTCCATGGGGTCACAAAGAGTTGGACATGACTGAGCAGCTGAACAACAACTACTATCCTTTAAAAAATTGCAAATAGAACTGCCTTATGACCCAGAAATCCCACTGCTGGGCATACACACTGAGGAAACAAGAATTGAAAGAAACACGTGTACCCCAATGTTCATCGCAGCACTGTTTATAATAGCCAGGACATGGAAACAACCTAGATGTCCATCAGCTGATGAATAGATAAGAAAGCTGTGGTACATATACACAATGGAGTATTCCTCAGCCATTAAAAAGAATACATTTGAATCAGTTCTAATGAGATGGATGAAACTGGAGCCTATTATACAGAGTGAAGCAAGCCAGAAAGAAAAACACCAATACAGTATACTAACACATATATATGGAATTTAGAAAGATGGTAATGATAACCCTGTATGTGAGACAACAAAAGAGACACAGATGTTTAGAACGGACTTTTGGACTCTGTGGGAGAGGGAGAAGGTGGGATGATTTGGGAGAATGGCGTTGAAACATGTATACTATCAGGTAAGAAATGAATTGCCAGTCTATGTTCGATGCAGGATACAGGATGCTTGGGGCTGATGCATGGGGATGATCCAGAGAGATGATATGGGGTGGGACGTGGGAAGGGGGTTCAGGACTGTGAACTCATGTACACCCGTGGCTGATTCATGTCAATGTATGGCAAAACCAATACAGTATTGTAAAGCAAAATAAAGTAAAAATAAAAATAAAAAAAATAAAATTTTGATGTATTGTTAACACTCACTACCATCTAACATGGAAACTATTATTGTCCTCAGATTAGAAAATGAGACTTGAAGTGAAGCATTTTTCACAATGTGACACAGGTAGAATGTGTCAAAACTGAACTCAAATCTGGGAGATCAGACTTTAAGGGAACACCTCTTTAAATTGTATCATGCTTGTGAAAACCACATGACAGAAATCTGCAAAAAGTTGTTCAGAAAATATTAAGCTGGCGTTGCCAGAACATCCAGCAGCAGAGAAAACCAAGTCATCATCCACGGAGCAAGTCAGCCACAATACCATTAAAATTTGACTCCAACATTACACTCTTCAGTCAACTCTTCTACAAGTGGACATTCTTCTTACCTTAGAGACCTGGGTCTGCCTTTCTAGCCATGTTTGACTGTGTTCTGCTGAGATGGTAAAGAATCCGCAGTGCAGGAGACTGGGTTCAGTCCCTGGGTTGAGAAGATCCCCTGGAGGAGGGCATGGCAACCCACTCCAATATTCTTGCTTGGAGAATTCCCATGGACAGAGGAGCCTGGTGGGCTACAGTCCACGGGCTCCCAAAGAGTCGGATACAACTGAGCAACTAGGCACAGCACAACAGCAACCAGTATTTGGCACAGCCTCTGAAATTAGCAGTCTATGATATGAATGTAAAGGCAAATGCCTTTCCCACTTTGCTAGATTAAGTTGGAAGGACCAAATTTTATCTACTTTAAAATTATGCTTGGAACTTGACCTTATGCATTAATTCTACTTGTGGATAAAGCTCAGTCATTGGTAGACAGGATTTTATTTTGTTTTATTTTAGAATCTTGCTCTATGAACTTGGAAATATAACCTGCACTCTATTTCCAGGTAATACTTTGGACACTTGACACTGTGTTTTCAAATCATTAGTCTTAGTTATATAAGGGATTTTGAAAATACTTTTTATTCCAGTTACCATAACCACAAAACACACTGAGAGAGAGGTGTCCCAGGAAATAGTAGGAGGATTTACATATCTCTAACATGGATGTCATGGAAATGGGGACTGAGATTATGCTACAAGGAGGCTATGATCAGAAACTATGTTTCATAAATCTATTCCTGTTATAGGCCAGATATATGCACTCTTATGTGGGTATATTTAGTTGCAGGCAGGAAGGCAGAAAGAATTTAAAAGTGTGTACATATTGGTGGTTTAGATTTGAAGGTAGAGTAGAGATGGTGGGTGTCTTGGAAAATAAGTAGTCCTATTCTCAAAGTCTTTGTTTATCTGGAAAATAACAGTAATCTGAAAGGAATGAAAATGATACCAGGTAGTCATGAGATAAGTAGAAAGACTCAATCAATTGTCTGTAGTACAGAATAAATCTACCAAAATTCCAAGCTAAAATAATTTTTTAATTACCCAAGGGGAAAAAAATTAAAATACAAATAGTGGCATTTTCAGTTTTTGCTTTACAGAGCACACTGGAATCTCTATCCTTTGGCATAATGAAGAAAAGAAACCAGAGGTGGCTCTATCTAAAGACCAGTGATCAATGGAATAGAGGCTGTTGGTAGAGCTTCTTGAGAAGAACTCGAGAGTTTGGGAACTAGAGAGAAACTCTAGGAGAGAATTCCCAACTGCTGGGTTGGGATGGGAGCAGAGCAAGAGCTCTTCCTTTTCCAGTCCTATGTGGTCATATCACATTTTGGCCGCTCTCCATCCTCATACTGTCTTTCTTCTCTGGGACCTGTCCTTCCACTTGTTCTTGTACCTTACTCTTCCTGCTCATCTGGGGTTTATCTCCCTCCTGCTGGCTTTCTGTCCTTTTCAATACTGCTTTTCAGGTAGAAAGTTTCCCTAAGAACACATAGGCTGTACCTCTATGCTTACTGAAAAATGGCTTTTCAACTGAACAGATTAATCACTTCATGCTCACAATGTGCTATTGTGCTATTATGGAGCTGACACCCAGCTCTGTTATCATCCTCCTCTGTGGCCTCATGTGAACATTCTCACCTGTGCTTTCTTCTTCACCCATATGTAAAGAAAGCAACACTTACTTTGCCTACATAAATTTATCTCCTAATTATCTTAGAGAATTCAAATTTATATATAAATTCATGTATTTTTTTATTCATCTATTAAACAAATATTTGTGAAGTGCTTACCACATGAATATGATTGAAAGGTAGAAAAAATACTCTGTGAATATTGATTCTTCAATTTAGTGTGGGGCCATGGTGTCTCACATCAGTTTTTTAAAAGTTGTTCTTGTCCCAATATGAAATGAACTCTTGATAAATAGAAATTTTTACTTTTCACATATTTTGGGTACCACATTCATATGTGAATGAGCAAGAATTGTTCTTTATATTTCCCAAACCTATGGAAAAGGATAGGAAATGAATGTGAAATAGGTGCAAAGCAATTTGGTTTTCAGTGGAAGAAATGATCACTTGGCTCCAGATGGAAAATAAAGCCCTGTAATCAAGGATTCCATACTACTGCTATCCAAAGTCTATCAACCCAGACTGTTAACAATGCCAGTGCTGGACATGACTCCAATAAATTAATGCTTCTGTGAGTTCCATACAGATATCCTATCTTGAAATTAACAGTTTGTTATAGTATGTTCAACTGAATACTAAGAATGATGAATATCCTCAAGTCCTTGTGGTGAAGAAGACACTTCTCCCTGCCTCTGACATCAATACTGCATAAGGTTGCATGCAAAAAGGGAATCCCAGAGCTCTCCTACTCTATATGCATTAGCCACACTAGTACAGTTCTGTCATTAGTAAGTATCGTAGAGAGGCCAAATTCTCCCATAAGCTATGTGCTTGTGCTGTCAATCAATTGCCATAACCCTCTTTTCAAAATCAATGGGTAAGAGGAGCATAAATATTTAAGCAGAGGAAATGAGTAAGCAAAGCAGTAATCAAAGATGCCAGTGGTTCCAAGATAGCAACAGAAATTCCTCACAGATAAACATTTTAACAAACTTTTAACAGAGAGCAAGGAACCCACAGTGTTGTCTGAGAGACACTAAAGCCAAATACTGGATTTGAATTATTTACACTCAAAAAGGTGCCAACTAAAGGCTTTGTTAGAACTGAATTAAGTATATGCCACCAAATGCATAGAATATCTTCCTTGCATTCATTAAAATCAAGGCAATTGGGAGTGACAAAGTGTGCAGGGTAACTTAATACAGATGCTTGCTGAACTAATTTATACTCTAAAGCCTATATTTTCAAAAGGGAGTTGTCTGGCAGGGAGGTTTGAAACATCCTGTAGTTCAGTCAGAAATTCCAAATGCCAAATCTTGACTTTGGAGATATGCTTCCTGGGATGCTCTCATTTTCTGAACTTCACAACTTATGAATTATGAAGTGTATATACAAACGTGAGAGTGAAACCTTGGAGTATATTTTAAATTAAGATGCTGACAGTGTTGTTTCACTGAGACTTTCAACAAAACTATGCTTACTTCTTTTCCCATCCTCGATTATTAGAGTATCAGCATCTCATTGTGGTTAGGTGATCTGTCAGACTTGCATTTAAATTCCCATTCATTCATTTAAGAGTTTCTGATGCAAGACACATCACCAAATTTCTTGGCCAAATTAGATAATAAGATAAAAAGTTTTCTAGAGTAAGAAGAACAGATGTATTAATATTTCCAAACAGGAAAATGGAAACTCTATGTCACCGTGGATGGTGACTACAGCCATGAAATTAAAAGATGTTTGCTACTTGGAAGAAAAGCAATGACAAATCTAGACAGTATTAAAAAGAAGAGACAAAAAGCTTTCAAAGGTCCGTATGGTCAAAGCTATGGTTTTTCCAGTAGTCATGTATGGATGTGAGAACTGGACAGTAAAAAAGGATGAGCACTGAATAATTGATGCCTTCAAATTGTGGTGCTGGAGAAGTCTCTTGAGAGTCCCTTGGACAGCAAGGATATCAAACCAGTCAATCCTAAAGGAAATAAACCCTGAATATTCATTGGAAGAACTGATGCTGAAGTTGAAGCTCCAATACTTTGACTGCCTGATGCTAAGAGCCGACCCATTGGAAAAGACCCTGATGCTGGGAAAGATTGAAGGCAAGAGGAGAGAGGGATGACAGAGGATGAAATGGTTGGATGGCATCACGGACTCAATGGGCATGAGTTTGCGCAAACTCTGGGAGATAGTGAAGGACAGGGAAGCCTGGTATGCTACATACAGTTTTGGGAGATGGTGAAGTACAGGGAAGCCTGGCATGCTACATACAGTCCATGGGGTCACAAAGAGTTGGACGTGACTGAGTGACTGAACAACAACAAGTATGCAAACTAATTCTAATGCTTATGATGCATATAGAGAATACCTCTTGACCTTAGTTTTTTTTTTATCTCAAATCACTCTAAAACTGTAAGTTTTACTTATATAGAAGCAGTAATGTCTTCTCTCCTAAAAGCATCCCTGCTGAAAGATTTTTCTCTGGAATTCAATATATGTAAAAGTGGCCAGACTAATCCAACTTCCTTAGAACTGAAACAAGTGTAATCTTTAGTTTTCCAGAGCAGGGCAAGATTACAAAATGTGTAAAAAATATCATGCCTGGCCTCTGGTGCCACAGGAAAAGGGGTTGAAGATGAGGCATGTAATTCCCTAATGATGCTCTCTACATCCAAGTTCAGGAAGTTCTCAGCACCATCCATATGCCCATCAGTGAGCTACCATTCATTCATCTCAACCTACAATATATTTGCAAGCAAAACAAACAAATGAAAAATAAGCAAAAAGCCCCACAAAACTCCTGAGATTTGTTTAGTAATTCTACATTCAGTTAGAGTACATATAGCTGGAGTATCCTGGAAAGAAAAAGGATGCTGGTTAATTCAATTTCTCCTTTAGCTGAGAAAACATTTTTGTTTTTAATCTTTTATTTAAATGTATGAACATGATTTCCTCCCTTAGGAATTATAATACTACCCAACAACTCACTTTTTTTGGTAAAGTGATAGAATAGGACAAATTAGCTCTAAATTCCCTTCCATTTTTATGTCCATTAATCTAACATCAATAGATAAACTAACAGAGGTGGGAGGAATTCCATTATGTGCTCTACTGTGTTTACTAGAAACAATGCTTCCACTAATAGTTTATTTAAAATATTACCTTGACAAATATCCTCAGTTAGGGTAATAGAATAACAGCTGACAAATGTTCAGATATGGATCACCTGAGGCACACAGAAGGTCAGAAGACTCTAAGAATTCTTAGTTTGCCCAGAAAATTCCATCTCAGGAGAACCATCTACATCAGAGGAGATTTCCTCTCAGGCTCCTCTCTTGTGTCAACTGAAAAAATAGTCACAGCCTGAAAGTTGAGGGATATATTTATTCAGTGAGAATTCTTAGCACTTCAAGCCCAGAGCCCGCATCTCAAGTAGCACTGAGAAACTGCTCCAAGGAGGCTGAGGAAGGAGTCAGGATATAGAAGTTTGCAGGAAAATGCAGGTAATCTGAATATCTTTTAATATCTTGCTATTAATTAAGGAAAACCAGATATCTCAAATTAAGGAATTTAGCACTCTTCCATGCATGGGAAGATGCAAGCTTCTGGCCTCACTGAAATAATTTCTTTCATATGTATCTCATATCTGGAGCCAGCATCCTGCTTCTTGATTATTCACATCCTTAATTCCTCCTTCATCATTGAGAGTGGTGGCAGCTGATAGCTGCTGGATCACAGGCATTGTTCTCCCTCTTGGGAGCTCTCCAGGCTCAGAAAATCACATTTAGAGGCCTCAAATCACTGATGGCTGTTATATCCTTGTTTATTGATATGGCAGGAGACATTCCATTTCACACTGAGGATCAACAGAAACTTTAATAACTTTGCTTTGACTTCAAAAGGAAAGAATGAGTCCTTTAATCAGCAGTTATCTGATTAGCAGGATCCTGAAACCAAAAAAGATTATCAATCACTTAGATTTTATTTCCAGCCTAACTACCCTGTTATTCAGTTGTTAGTTCCATCACAACAAAGTCAATCAACAGGTGCCTAAGATGTGGATACATTTCATGGGTATTTTAAGTCTGAGGGGGATGGAGAAAATAATGAAAAAAAAATTGGAACTGAGCCTTGCTGACCCTGTCCTAAAATGCTGGATGTTTACTTTGAAATTCACAATTCTTTGGATACTTGTCATGGTTCATAAAAGAGATTGACAGCTCCATTATCTCTGAGATGCTTGTCTGTAATCCTTCTTAGTGTGAGCAGGACTTGCAGCAGCACAGCAGTTTGAGATTACAGTCTTTTGTTTTGTTCTAAAGAGTGATGTTGAAAATCAGCTTTCAGATAAACAGTAAGAAGGTCAACCTACCCACAAATAATTGGTAACTGGTTTTCTACAATAGATTTGGAATAGTCACACTAGGAAGATAATGGGAAGAAATTAAGGACAATTGTCTTAATTTACAGATGAGAGGATGGAGTTGTAGAGAGAGTATCACATTTTCTCAAAGCCATGGAATTAAGTATATATATTGGAAGTTGTGCTTTAAATTCAAGGACTCCTCACTTCTCCTCCAGTCTTTTGTACCTTCAGTATTATATTTGACCATTCTAGAAATTTAAGAATCTAATCATATAACTTCAAAAAAAAGGCACAATAGGTCTCCTACTTCTAGAAATGTTGAAGTAACAAGGATTGGACTTGACCTCCCATCAAAAACAAATTAAAAACTAGACAAAATATTTAAAACAGTTGTCTTGATAGATTGGGATGAGAGAAACTGAGGTAAATATAATTTATACCCATACTTTTATATGATTCAAATTTCTCCAAAGGTCTTTTTGGACTCGGGATTAGGGGCTGGATTAAATGACTGTCTTTCTCACTTCTATCTTTTCCTTGGCAACAATGGGATTTTGTCTGTGCCTAGGAGCAATAGCTTAAGTTTTTGACGGAAGCAGCAGGTGGTGGAAGTTCATCTGTTTCCCACAGTGGTTACTGATTTTTTCATTCACTCCTCCCTCATATTCATTGAATCTCTTTCCAGCCTTTTGCCTTTTCTCATGAGTTACTTTGAAAACAGCCTGCAAGTGGATATAAATATCTTATCACAACAGCTCACACTCAGTCTTTAGCAGTTCATTAATATTTTAACTGATTTATCTTACTCACTTGTATGGCATTTATTTTGACTACCTGTACTCTAGCATAAGTAACAGAGATGGACATCCTCTCTTTCTCTGTGGAGAGAGGTGAAGGCTCTATCCTTCATTCTCAGACTGTCTCACAACTTCAGATGTCTGATAATTTTGAGGGAAAAACCGTGTTTGTAGTTTACCCAGCGCTCATTCATTGTTAGTGTAGCAACGATGAAAATTCCTAGACAGTGTGATAGGGCAAGAAAAAGAAACATAAAACATTTGGAAAATAAATAAAACTAGCTCTATTAAAGTAACATCGATACGTAGATAATATTAAATATTCTACAGGTAATTATTGGTTTATAGATGCAAATTAGGCAAGACCATTAAATACAAAGTTAATATATCAAAATCACTCATCCTTAATACCATTCACAAATTATGATAAAATGAATACAGTTCATAATTACTGTAAAAACTGAATAGAAGGACTGAATTTAATAAAAGATGCTCATGGTCTCTTCAGACAAAATTCAGTTCACTTCAGTTCAGTTGCTCAGTCGTGTCCGACTCTTTTTGACCCCATGGACTGCAGCATGCCAGGCCTCCTTGTCCATCACCAACTCCCGAAGTTTACTCAAACTCATGACCATTGAGTTGGGATGCCATCCAACCATCTCATCCTCTGTTGTCCCTTTCTCCTCCCACCTTCAATCTTTCCCAACATCAGAGTCTTTTCAGATGAGTAAGTACTTCACATCAGGTGGCCAAGTATTGGAGTTTCAGCTTCAGCATCAGTCCTTCTAATGAATATTCAGGATTGATTTCCTTTAGGATGGCCTGGTTGGATCCCCTTGCAGTCCAAGGGACTCTCAAGAGCCTACTCCAACACCACAGCTCAAAAGCATCAATTCTTCGGTGCTCAGATTTCTTTATGGTCCCGCTCTCACATCCATACATGACTACTGGAAAAACCATAGCTTTGACTAAGATGGAACTTTGTTGGCAGAATAATGTCTCTGCTTTTTAATATGCTATATAGGTTGGTCATAACTTTCCTTTCAAGGAGTAAGCGTCTTTTAATTTCATGGCTGCAGTCACCATCTGCAGTGATTTTGGAGCCCAGAAAAACAAAGTGTGACACTGTTTCCCCATCTATTTGCCATGAAGTGATGGGACCAGATGCCATGATCTTCGTTTTCTGAATGTTGAGCTTTAAGCCAACTTTTTCACTCTCCTCTTTCGCTTTCATCATGAGGCTCTTTAGTTCTTCTTCACTTTCTGCCATAAAGGTGGTGTCATCTGCATATCTGAGGTCATTGATATTTCTCCCGGCAATCTTGATTCCAGCTTGTGCTTCTTCCAGCCCAGTGTTTCTCATATGTACTCTGCATATATGTTAAACAAGCAAGGTGACTGTATACAGCCTTGATGTACTCCTTTTCCTATTTGGAACCAGTCTGTTGTTCCATGTCCAGTTCTAACTGTTGCTTTCTCACCTGTGTACAGATTTCTCAAGAGGCAGGTCAGGTGGTCTGGCATTCCCATCTCTTTCAGAATTTTCCACAGTTTATTGTGATCCACACAGTCAAAGGTTTGGCATAGTCAATAAAGCAGAAGTTGATGTTTTTCTGGAACTCTCTTGCTTTTTCGGTGATTCAACAGATGTTGGCAATTTTATCTCTGGTTTTCTGCCTTTTCTAAAACCAGCTTAAATATTTGGAAATGCTCAGTAAATCTTTAATCCAATTTTCTGTTGATGGGTGGGGCTCTATTCCCTCCCTGTTATTTACCTGGAGCCAAACTTGGCTGGAAGAAGCACAAGCTGGAATCAAGATTGCTGGGAGAAATATCAATGACCTCAGATATGCATATGACACCACCCTTATGGCAGAAAGTGAAGAAGAACTAAAGAGCCTCGTGATGAAAGTGAAAGAGGAGAGTGAAAAAGTTGGCTTAAAGCTCAACATTCAGAAAACGAAGATCATGGCATCCGGTCCCATCACTTCATAGGAAATAGATGGGGAAACAGTTGAAACAGTGACAGACTATTTTTTGGGGCTCCAAAATCACTGCAGATGGTGATTGCAGCCATGAAATTAAAAGACGCTTACTCCTTGGAAGGAAAGTATGACCAACCTAGATAGCATATTGAAAAGCAAAGACATTGCCAACAAAGGTCCGTCTAGTCAAGGCTATGGTTTTCCCACTGGTCATGTATGGATGTGAGAGTTGGACTGTGAAGAAATCTGAGTGCTGAAGAATTGATGCTTTTGAGCTGTGGTATTGGAGAAGGCTCTTGAGAGTCCCTTGGACTGCAAGGAGATCCAACCAATCCATTGTAAAGGAGATCAGTCCTGGGTGTTCTTTGGAAGGACTGATGCTAAAGCTGAAACTCTAGTACTTTGGCCACCTCATGCAAAGAGTTGACTCATTGGAAAAGACCCTGATGCTGGGAGGGATTGTGGGCAGGAGGAGAAGGGGACGACAGAGGATGAGATGGCTGGATGGCATCACTGACTCGATGGATGTGAGTCTGAGTGAACTCCGGGAGATGGTGATGGACAGGGAGGCCTGGTGTGCTGTGATTCATGGGGTCGCAAAGAGTCGGACACGACTGAGTGACTGAACTGAACTGACTGAACTGAAACTATGGTGGAGGTAATGAAGATAATGGTGACCTCCTTCAAAAGGTCCCATGCACACACTGCTACACTCAGTGCCCCCAGCTGTGCAACAGGCCACCGCCAACCCACGCCTCCGCTGGAGACTCCTGGACACTCACGGGCAAGTCTGGGTCAGTCTCTTGTAGGGTCACTGCTCCTTTCTCTTGGGTCCTGGTGAGCACAAGATTCTGTTTGAGCCCTCCAAGAGTCTATTTCCAGTCCTGTGTAAGTTCTGGCAGCTCTATGGCGGGGTTAATGGTGACTTCCTCCAAGAGGGCTTATGCCATACCCAAGTCTGCTGCACCCAGAGCCCCTGCCCCTGCAGCAGTCCACTGCTGACCAATACCTCCACAGGAGATACTCAAACACAGTTCTGTCTCAGTCTCTGTGGGGCCTCTGGTCCTGGTGCACACAAGGTTTGTTTGAGCCCTCTGAGCATCTCTGATGGGTATGGGGTTTGAGTCTAAACTCGATTTTGCCCCTCCTACTGTCCTGCTAGGGCTTCTTCTCTGCCCTTGGATGTGTGGTATCTCCTCAAAGTACTTTAGTAGTGATGGATAAATGTGGACTTCAGACATGTTTTAGAATTTGCAAACATACTAGTTGTGGGAGCCGGAGAAGGTGATGGCACCCCACTCCAGTGTTCTTGCCTGGAGAATCCCAGGGACAGGGGAGCCTGGTGGGCTGCCATCTCTGGGGTCGCACAGAGTCAGACACGACTGAAGTGATTTAGCAGCAGTAGCAGCAGCTGTGGGAGCTGAGGGAACGATCAGTGTTTGTTAGTTCCTTGGACACCTGGGAGAGATGCTGCCTTTGGTGTGTAGAGTTGGTACTACTCTTACTGAATAGTAAAGACTGAGAGAAAGTCAGTTTGATGGGAAGTAATGGTAAAAAAATTTTTAATCTTATATTGCGTATGTTAAGACTTAGGTGTCCATTATATATCCAAAAGGAGGTTTCCACTTTAGAATAATTAATCTAGTTGTTCTCTTTGCTTAGAAGACACTCTGTACTTTGCACATTTCCCACCGGCCCCCCCACCCCCGCCCCCAGTTATTTAGGACTTGGCTTGGATATTGCATTCCCAGAGTCTTTCCCTAACTTACTACTCTGACATAGCTACTCATTTATTGTCTGTTGTGTGTTGTGTCAATTGTAAATTATATACTCTATCTTTATAGGCAGCATTATAGGTAATAGATATTATCTTTTTTATTATTTGTGATAACATAAACTGAGCAAGAGCAGGACCTCAGTGTTTGGCAACTAGCAGAGGCTCAATGTATGTATTTACACAGTGAATGAGTGCCACTGGAAACAAATATCAGGGGATGTTTAGACCAGTAGATTAATAGGGATAAATAATATCACACATTTATGAGGATTAGCGATAACACATGTAAATTTCTTGGCAGTGCTTAGCACATGATAGACACTCCATGAATGATGGCCAAAATGGTTATTTCCACTAACATGTGCTACCTGAACAGTTTTGCGTTCTCAGCAGTATGTTTAATTGGGATCACACAGCATCACATCAGCCACTTAAAGCAAGGGAATATTTGGTTAGGAGGAGAGTGTTGTCATTTAGTAATAATAAAATTATAATTTTACCTTTATTTAACTAAATTCAACTATACTCCTCTTTTCTCTCCTGAATCCATGGGCTCATCATACTGTATATCAAAACATGGGCTTGTCAAACATGGGCTCATCATAATGTATATAAAAAATATTAAGTAAACAACAGAATTCATATTAAGACTAATAAACTGGCATTGAGATATAAAACAAAGGCACATACAGAACAGCAAAGCAGCCTCCTTCACATAGAGTGCTCAGAGCCCCAGCCATTAAGCCCTGGTGCTCCATACCTGGGCTATATTCCTTTCTAATCCATTGACTTTCTGGGTATTATCCATTCTTTTCAGTTGCTTCACATCTATTACAAAGCATCCCTATGCTGAAGGGATTTGTTATTTATAGGATGCTCAAAAGAAACAAGATGGGCAATTTTGAGTGTTGAAGAGCATCAAAGAGGGGACTGGTAAGGCTGAAGCTTTGCTAGGTCTTTGGTTTTCTGCTTCATAATTATGATTTATTTCCAAGTGTTCTGAATGATTCCATGCAGAATGTGGGGACAGGCACTTCATATTTTATCATCCAGACAGAAGTTGTATTTCTGAGGGAATATTTTTTGGCCTTTGCCCTCCCTTTATTGTTACCCTATATCTGACCCCCTTAGCTTGTTAAAGGTTTACTTTTGAAATGGAGGTCAGGGGCATGGTTAAAGCATTTGGAGAAAATCACGTTCTCTTTGCCCTATAAAAATATAACTCTCTACAAAGATGGAGAATCTCTCTAGAGACCACACTTTTGAATTCTGGAGGGTTGCATGTTTGAAATGTTAATACAATTTTATGGATGAAAATTTTACCTGAAAAACATTTCTAAAATATATGCCTGTCAAATATCCTCCCCCCAGGGACAGTTCTTTCCTACACATCAAAGACAGCTCCTCTTCCAGAGACAGCCCTCTGCAGTGGGAGAATTGGGACCTTCTGTTACATGGAGGCAAGGCCCACAGTATTCAATTATTGGAGACTGTCATTATCCACACTATTTGGAAAGAGAGGACAAATGAGATCAACCCCAAAAGCAACCCTTTCTAGAAAGAATGTTCATAAAATATTTGTATTATACATTTAGGATCTTAAGAATGTCAGTCTCTCTGATTCAGATAAGCCAAAATATATTCCTTTTTTCCTATGTGCTTTATATAGCCCCAGTCATCATAAAAATGCAACCTTTATCAAAAAAAAAAAAGATAAACACATCTAAAGAAAATAGCCAAGTCATCCTAAATATGATGGTAAACTAGAGCAGTGATTTTCAAACCTTAGTTGTCAGGGCATTAGTATGTGCTGGAGGCATGTTTCCAGGTGATACTAATGCTGCTAATCAGGCACCACACCCTAAAACCATTGCACCAGAGTGAAGACCACAATCTGTTTCTGTTATTTGCCTTACTCTTTGTATAACTCCACTTTGCTGGATTCTTGTTCTTTAGTATTTAATAGGTATAGATGTTCAGCTTTTCCTGTGATACTTTCACGTGTCTCATGGCACTAAACTTTACAGTCTCTTTCACTTGCCACCAAAACTGACTAAAAGTCAAAATATCTTCTACTTTTTTAATCACTGGTGAAATATCTACTCTCTCTGTGTGTGAATGATGGAGGTTATGAAATATTTGAAGATTGTCTCCACCTTGCTAAGGTATAAAAATCTTCTTGGAGGAAATCTTTCTGGCTCTTCGAGTATCCCTTTCTCTATGGGGTCTAATTCAAGTTGGAAGTAATCCAGTAGTAACAAACCCATGAATATCAAGACAATAAGAAGGCAGAAGGGTCAAAGAAATTTGCCTGGGGGGCTTGAGAAAATTGCTCTTAATCTCTGTCTGCATCAGGCCTAAGACAATAAAATAGAAAAATTTACCTTTACTTCCTACTTTTAAAGGTACGTGCTAGAGGAAAATACTGCTGTTACCCCTTCCTTTCCATGAGAAGAATCAAATTTTGATCTGGTGAAATGTAGGAAGCCTGAGACGGATGCTCAACATTCTGTGCTTCTCTATTGGGCTGTATCAAATGTCAAGTGCTAGCAAGGTAATGCTCAAAATCCTTCAAGCTAGGCTTCAACAGTATGTGAACTGAGAACTTCCAGATGTATAAGCTGGATTTAGAAAAACCCGAGGAACCATAGATCAAATTGCCAACATCCATTGGATTATAGAAAAAGCAAAGGAATTCCAAAAAAAATTGACTTTTGCTTCACTGACTGTGCTAAAACCTTTGACTGTGTGGATCATAACAAACTGTGGAAATTCTTCAAGAGGTAGGAATATCAGACCACCTTACCTGTCTCCTTGTATGCAGAGAAACTTGTACGTAGATCAAGAAGCAACAGTTAGAACTGGATATAGAAAAAGGGACTAGTTCAAAACTGGGAAAGGAATACATCAAGGCTGTATGTTGTCACCCTGTTTGTTTAACTTATATGCAGAATGCATCACGTGAAATGCTGTCTTGGGCAAATCACAAGCTGGAATCAAGATTGCAGGGAGAAATATCAACATCCTCAGATATGCAGATAACATTACTCTAATGGCAGGAAGTGAAGAGGAACTATAGAACCTCTTGATGAGGGTGAAAGAGGAGAGTGAAAAATCTTGCTTAAAACTCAGCATTAAAAAACCCTAAGATCATGGCAGAATGTGGTCCACTGGAGAAGGGAATGGCAAACGACTTCAGTATTCTTGCCTTCAGAACCCCATGAACAGTATGAAAAGGCAAAATGATAGGATATTGAAAGAGGAACACCCCAGGTTAATAGGTGCCCAATATGCTACTGGAGATCAGTGGAGAAATAACTCCAGAAAGAATGAAGGGATGAAGCCAAAGCAAAAACAATACCCAGCTGTGGATGTGACTGGTGATAGAAGCAAGGTCCAATGCTGTAAAGAGCAATATTGCATAGGAACCTGGACTGTTAGGTCCGTGAATCAAGGCAAATTGGAAGTGGTCAAACAGGAGATGGGAAGAGTGAACGTCGACATTCTAGGAATCAGAGAACTAAATGGACTGGAATGGGTGAATTTAACTCAGATGACCATTATATCTACTACTGAGGGCAGGAATCCCTTAGAAGAAATGGAGTACCCATCATGGTCAACAAAAGAGTCCGAAATGCAGTACTTGGATGCAATCTCAAAAACGACAGAATGATCTCTGTTCGTTTCCAAGGCAAACCATTCAATATCACCGTAATATAAGTCTATGCCCCAACCAGTAATGCTGAAGAAGCTGAAGTTGAACGGTTCTATGAAGACCTACAAGATGTTTTAGAACTAACACCCAAAAATAGATGTCCTTTTCATTATAGGGGACTGGAATGCAAAAGTAGGAAGTCAAAAAACACCTGGAGTAACAGGCAAATTTGGCCTTGGAATACGGAATGAAGCAGGCCAAAGGTTAATAGAGTTTTGCCAAGAGAATGCACTGGTCATAGCAAACGCCCTCTTCCGACAACACAAGAGAAGACTCTACACATGGATATCACCAGATGGTCAACACTGAAATCAGATTGATTATATTCTTTGCAGCAAAAGATGGAGAAGCTCTAAACAGTCAACAAAAACAAGACAGGGGGGCTTACTGTGGCTCAGATCATGAACTCCTTATTGCCAAATTCAGACTCAAATTGAAGAAACTAGGGAAAACCAGGAGACCATTCAGGTATGACCTAAATCAAATCCCCTATGATTATATAGTGGAAGTGAGAAATAGATTTAAGGGTCTAGATCTGATAGATAGAGTGCCTGATGAACTATGGAATGAGGTTTGTGACATTGTACAGGAGACAGGGATCAAGACCATCCTCATGGAAAAGAAATGCAAAAAAGCAAAATGGCTGTTGGGGAGGCCTTACAAATAGCTGTGAAAAGAAGAGAGGTGAAAAGCCAAGGAGAAAAGGAAAGATATAAGCATCTGAATGCAGAGTTCCAAAGAATAGCAAGAAGAGATAAGAAAGCCTTCCTCAGCGATCAGTGCAAAGAAATACAGGCAAACAACAGAATGGGAAAGACTAGAGATCTCATCAAGAAAATTAGAGATACCAAGGGAACATTTCATGCAAAGATGGGCTCGATAAAGGACAGAAATGGTATGGACCTAACAGAAGCAGAAGATATTAAGAAGAGGTGGCAAGAATACAGAGAAGAACTGTACAAAAAAGATCTTCATGACCCAGATAATCACGATGGTGTGATCACTCGTCTAGAGCCAGACATCCTGGAATGTGAAGTCAAGTGGGCCTTAGGAAGCATCACTATGAACAAAGCTAGTGGAGGTGATGGAATTCCAGTTGAGCTATTTCAAATCCTGAAAGTTGATGCTGTGAAAGTGCTGCACTCAATATGCCAGCAAATTTGGAAAACTCAGCGGTGGCCACAGGACTGGAAAAGGTCAGTTTTCATTCCAATTCCAAAGGAAGGCAATGCCAAAGAATGCTCAAACTACCGCACAATTGCACTCATTTCACATGCTAGTAAAGTAATGCTCAAGATTATCCAAGCCAGGCTTCAGCAATACATGAACAGTGAACTTCTTGATGTTCAAGCTGGTTTTAGAAAAGGCAGAGGAACCAGAGATCAAATTGCCAACATCCGCTGGATCATGGAAAAAGCAACAGAGTTCCAGAAAAACATCTATTTTCTGCTTTATTGACTATGCCAAAGCCTTTGACTGTGTGGATCACAATAAACTGTGCAAAACTCTGAAAGAGATGGGAATACCAGGCCACCTGACCTGCCTCTTGAGAAATCTGTATGCAGGTCAGGAAGCAACAGTTAGAACTGGACATGGAACAACAGACTGGTTCCAAATAGGAAAAGGAGTACGTCAAGGCTGTATATTGTCACCCTGCTTATTTGACTTATATGAAGAGTACATCATGAGAAACGCTGAGCTGGAAGAAGAAGAAGCTGCAATCAAGATTGCCGGGAGATATATCAATGACCTCAGATATGCAGATGACACCACCCTTACGGCAGAAAGTGAAGAGGAACTAAAAAGCCTGTTGATGAAAGTGAGAGTGCAGAGTGAAAATTTGGCTTAAAGCTCAACATTCAGAAAACGAAGATCATGGCATCCGGTCCCTTCACTTCATGGGAAATAGATGGGGAAAGAGTACAAACAGTGTCAGACTTTATTTTTTGGGCTCCAAAATCACTGCAGATGGTGACTGCAGCCATGAAATTAAAGGACGCTTACTCCTTGGAAGAAAAGTTATGACCAACCTATATAGCATATTCAAAAGCAAAGACATTACTTTGCCGACTAAGGTCCATCTAGTCAAGGCTATGGTTTTTCCAGTAGTCATGTATGGATGCGAGAGTTGGACTGTGAAGAAGGCTGAGTGCCGAAGAATGGATGATTTTGAACTGCGGTGTGGGAGAAGACTCTGGAGAGTCCCTTGGACTGCAAGGAGATCCAACCAGTCCATTCTGAAGGAGATCAGCCCTGGGATTTCTTTGGAAGGAATGATGCTAAAGCTGAAACTCCAGTACTGTGGACATCTCATGTGAGGAGTGGACTCATTGGAAAAGACTCAGATGGTGGGAGGGATTGGGGGCAGGGGGAGAAGGGGCAACAGAGGATGAATGGCTGGATGGCATCACTCACTCCATGGACATGAGTCTGAGTGAACTGCGGGATTTGGTGATGTACAGGGAGGCCTGGCATGCTGCAATTCATGGTGTGGCAAAGAGTTGAACATGACTGAGAGACTGAACTGAACTGATCATCATGACATCCAGTCCCAACTCTTCATGGCAAATAAATGGGGAAAATGTGGAGATAATGACCATTTTTATTTTCTTGAGCTCCAAAGTCACTGCCAACTATGAATGCAGCCATGAAATTAAAAAAGACTTTCTCCTTGGGAAAAAGAAGCTATTACAAACCTAGATGCATATTAAAAAGCAGAGACATCACTTTGCTGACAAAGATCTGTATATTCAGAGCTATGGTTTTTCCAGTAGTCATGTACAGATGTGACAATTGGGCCATAAAGATGGCTGTGGTGGAGGTTTAGTTGCTAAGTTGTGTCTGACTCTTGTGATCCCATGAACTGTAGCCCACCAGGGTCCTCTGTCTATGGGATTCTCCAGGCAAGAATACTGGAGTGGATTGCCATTTTCTTGTCTAGGGGATCTTTCTGACCCAGGAATAGAACCTGGGTCTTCTGCTTTGCCGGCAGATGATTTACTGACTGAGCAAAGATGGATGAGCACTGAAGAACTGATGGTTTAGGATTGTGGTGCTGGAGAAGGCTTTTGAGAATCCCTTGGACAGCAAGGAGATCAAACCCGTCAATCCTAAAGGAAATCAACTCTGAATATTCATTGGAAGGACTGATGATGAAGCTGAAACTTCAATACTTTGGCCACCTGATATGAAGAGCTGACTCACTGGAAAAGATCCTGATTCTGGAAAAGATTGAAGGCAGGAGAAGAAAGGGATGACAGAGGATGAGATGGTTGGATGGCATCACTGACTCAATGGACAAGAGTTTGCACAAACTCTTCGAGATGATGAAGGACAGGGAAGCCTGGTGTACTGCAGCTCATGGGATCGCAAAAAGTTAGACATGACAGTGACTGAATAACAACAAATGTCAAAGGTCATGGACTTCATGTTGTCTCCCTGCCTGACTTGTGTTTTCTGCTCATGTTTGTTTTATGTGTTTGGGTGAGGGTTGGGGGAGGATCATGAAGCTACCTTACCCTGCTAAGTCTACTCTCCCTTCTGTGATTCTAAGTGCCTAGATTATGTGTGTGGGGTGAAAGAAATTCGGACACCCACACATTGTAGACTAAGGTTCAAACTGCTCCTCAATCTGGGTTTATAAGCAAAGACTCTATAACTCTATAACTTTTTCCCCTTGTGCAGATGTTTCAATTTCTTCTAGTTGCATATGAAAAGAATAATCTTACTAAAAACCCCATCAGATATGTGGACAGGCATTGGACTAGTAGAATTAGTTCTGGCAAATACTGAGATTAAAGCTAACGCATGCTGAAAGGTAGCTTGAATTCAAGCACATGGATAAGGAAAAATGGACAAGTATAAGATGTTATTGTTACTGAATCAAACCTGAGTCCACTTCCCTGTGCACAATAAAGCCAATTTACTGACCCTAGGTTGAAGTGAAGAAAAATGCAGTTTACTTCAGGGCATCAAGCCAGAGGTCTCAACAGCTAGTGCTAAAAGACAGGCTTAGGGGAAGGGGGTTTTGAGGTGTATGATCAGCTCATGGGCATTCTTCTGATTGGTTGCATGCCTGCATGTGCAGTAGCTCAGTTGTGTCTGACTTTGTGACCACCATAGACTGTAGCCCACCAAGCTTCTCTGTCCATGGAATTTTTCAGGCAAGAATATTGGAGTAGGTATTTCCTACTCCAGGGGATCTCACCTATCCAGGGATCAAACTCACATCTCTTGCATCTCCTAAACTGGCGGGCAATATCATCAACCTTCTGAGTCCAACCAGAGTGGGGTCTACATGCATAAGAGCAGCATATAGTTAACTTCTTCCACATGCTGGGAGTTTCAGTATTTGCAAAACAGCTCCAACAGCATGGCTTAGAAAATTATCTATACCCCTTGATGAGGAACTAAAGGTCTTTGAGTCTGGTTAATGACTAAACTATATTTTGTCTTGCTTTATTGTTTCCTTCCTTTCTGCATTTTCTCACTTCTCTGATTAAATTTATTCTTTGGAACTCAGAGAAGCATAGGAGGCTAGTTTTTCTACAGATGAGAGGAAAGCAGAGGACATGGGGATGAGAGTCTCTTCCAGTAAGACCCCACAGAGTCCTGCTTGGTTACAATTTGGGCAAAGCGAGACTGGAGATTCAAAATTGAGTCTGGATATTCAGGTATTGGGAACTGTCTGAGTTACATGAACATAAATAAAAATGAAATAATTATGGTTAAGGCTAAAGCTTAGACAGTAAAAATACTGTCACAGCCTAGAGGTGTTGAGAAAAGTGGGGAGGGAGGAAAAAGGGAATTACAATTTGAGCATTTTTTCGCACTGGTTCATAGTGTAATCTTGAGGCTTGAATTTGGTTTCACATTTTCAATGATTTCTCTTCCTAAGCATCAGTCTTTATTTGTTCTCTTTGTATTTCATTTTATTTGGTGGTGGTTTTTAAGATAGAATAAGAGTTGACTGCAGAGTTCTAACATATTGATAAAAGTAATTTGCTTTTTGAACTCTCATAGAGCCAGATCAAAAGTTTGTGTGTGTTTTTTTTTTTAATTTTTGTGTCCCCTTGTTTTGTGCTTATGAACATGAGTAAAAGTGGGAAAGCAGTATTTCCCTAAAGCAACCTAAGGGAAGAAATCACTGGATACAAATTATTGATTGCATGTCCCTCCCCTTAGTAGGCTTGTTATCAGAGTGACAGTTTGGCAAGATCACAAATTAATACTGTGTCTTCTAAGAGAAATATGATATTCATTCATTGTTGAGTAAATCCATATATTAAAGCCAAACACTGATAAATAATGTAGACCAGTATCTCCCCAAAAGGCATATTTTCATATTCCCTGTAAGGGTGACAGCATGCTACTATATTTAATAGCTCTCACTATTGCCATCTCATATGTGTGAATGATGTTTCAGTCGTTAAGTCTCTGATTTATTAATTAGAATGCAGTTTTCAGCATGCTAATGTTACCCTAAGTTGGGTGATAAGCATATATTTTAAATATGAGGTTTGGCAATTGCACAATATTTTAAGCTGAACTGGAATATGTAAACAATGAAAGTCTCTCAAAGGTATAGAGGATTTGGATCACTTCCCTGTGTGCTGGCAGTTTAAAAACAAAATTAGCATTTGTTTTATCAAGGATGAAACAGAACAGGGTATTACTTTAAAAGCAACTTTTCCCCCCCCTTGTTTAGGGAGCTTCTCCCTCTTAAGTCCTCCTCTACCCAACCGAAACCCAGATATTTTGAAAGATGTTACTTTTCTGTATTCTGTCTCTGCAATACGCAGGTTATGCATATGCAATATGCAAGGGTATTCTCTTCAGTTCAGTTCAGTACAGTCGCTCAGCCCTGTCTGACTCTTTGCGACCCCATGAATCGCAGCACGCCAGGCTTCCCTGTCCATCACCAACTCCCGGAGTTCACTCAGAGTCACGTCCATTGAGTCAGTGATGCCATCCAGCCATCTCATCCTCGGTCGTCCCCTTCTCCTCCTGCCCACAATCCCTCCCAGCATCAAAGTATTTTCCAGTGAGTCAACTCTTCGCATGAGGTGGCCAAAGTATTGGAGTTTCAGCTTTAGCATCATTCCTTCCAAAGAAATCCCAGGGCTGATCTCCTTCAGAATGCACTGGTTGGATGTCCTTGCAGTCCAAGGGACTCTCCAGAGTCTTCTCCAACACCACAGTTCAAAAGCATCAATTCTTCGGCGCTCAGCCTTCTTCACAGTCCAACTCTCACATCCATACATGACCACTGGAAAAACCATAGCCTTGACTAATTCTTTTTTTAATGAGGTAAAACTGCTTGCTAATTCTTTTTTTTAAATATAAATTTATTTATTTTAATTGGAGGTTAATTACTTTGCAATATTGTATTGGTTTGATCTTTTAAAAAAATTTTTGGAAAAGTCTTCTATATAGGTTGAAAGGGTAACTACTTAATTGTGTACATGTGTTTTTAAGCTCATAGTTACTTCAAGTCCAAAGTTCATAGCCACCTTCCATTTGCTTCTAGTGGTTCCCCAATCCTAATATAGTCACTCAAGTTGGTGACATAATACTGAAATTAAAAGATAGGAAAAGCCTATAACATGAGAGATTGGACTTGTTCCCAGGTACCGACATAATTTGGTATGTGATTTTAGTATGTGAATAAGTTAACTGTTCATTGTTATCCTTGACCTTTTTTTTTTTAACAGTGTAAAACATGATACCATCTCGTGTGAATAAGGCATAAAAGTGAGGATAGATTACTTTGCAATGTTCAGGTTCTGTTTGTGTCTTGTCTCTTTAGTTCAGACCAAAAGATAGTAAGAAAAATAAAGTTGGTCAAAAGCAGAAACTTCCTAACTTTGCAGATTTGTAATAAAATGAATTGTGAAAGGAAAAGATGAAAATTCTGATCATTTTCTGTGACATTTTAAAGTCAACCTGACATTATCCCTCCAGTTAGTTTCCTGTTCTATGTAGATATTACTCCTATAATCCTTTGGTTTGGTGTATGAAGACACAGTGCTCTACATCCACCCCTTCCATCATACTTATAGTTGCAACCTAACAGAAACTTCACTGGAAATGAATGTTAGAAATCATAATGGCATTTTGTTTCATGCTTTTAGGGAGATGCTATTTGGGATATAAAACAAGGGGCTGCCCTGGAAAGAAATAAACAACTGAAGTCCATAATGTTATGATTTGGTGTCAAGAATATTGTTTCCTGGGAAGGATCTCATGATATTTTTATTTTATATTTTATCCTATTATCCTTAATTTTGTTTATTTATTTATTTATTTTTATTTTTTTATTTTTTTAATTTTAAAATCTTTAATTCTTACATGCGTTCCCAAACATGAACCCCCCCTCCCACCTCCCTCCCCATAAAGTTTAATGTATGTCCCTCAGAAGGGAGTTCAGCAACAGGTGCATGGAAGGCAAAGTGGAGAAAATTTACCACAGAGATCAGTGCTGACCAGCACTTCCCAGCCTGAGACACTTGTTAGTACACTCACTTCAGCAAATGGAGTCTGGGTGCTGAGACTCAGGACCCCAGAGAGAGGACTGGGGTGAAGATACTCCAAGGGGGCTAATACAGCACAGCTGAGGGAGTCCAGGAACAAGACTAGGCCAGCCAGAGGGGCAAGAGGTTATTATGTTGGGGACCCTCTAACACCATGTACTTGCAGACATCAGGACATCTCTGGGACAGCATAAGTGCACCAGTATTCAAATTATAAGGTTCCCAGAAAAGGAAAAGAAAAAGAAGGGGTGTGAGAAAATATTTGAAGGGTTATAGCTGAAAACTTCTTTAACATGGGAAACAAAATAGCCACCCAAGTCCAGGAAGCCCAGAGAGTCTGATACAGTATAAACCCAAAGAGAACTATGGTAAGACACATATTAATAAAACTTAACAAAAATTAAACACAAAGAAAAATATTAAAAGAAGCAAGGGAAAAGTAACAAATAACACACAAGGGGATTCTCTTAAGGCTAAAAGCTGAAATTTCAGCAGAATTTCTGCAGCCCAGAAGGGAGTGGCAGGGTCCATTTAAAATGATGAAAGGAAAAAAAGTACAACCAAAACTACTCTACCCAGAAAGGGTCTCATTCAGATTTGATGAAGAAATTAAAAGCTTTATAGATAAGCAAAAGTTAAGGGAATTCAGCACCACCAAGTCAGCTTTACAGCAAATACTAAAAGAACTTCTCTAGACACAAAACACAAGAAAAAGAAAACACCTACAAAAGAAACCCTAAACAATAAAGTACATGGTAATAGGATCACACATATCAGTAAATGTAAATGAATTAAATACTCCAACTAAATGCACAGATTGGCTGAATGGGTACAAAAAGACCCTTTGCTGTCTGCAAGAGATCCACTTTAGGTCTAGGGACACATACAAACTGAAAGTGAGGGGCTGGAAAAAGATACTGCATGGGGATGACCCAGAGAGATGTTATGGGGAGCGAGGTGAGAGGGGGGGTTCATGTTTGGGAACGCATGTACACCCATGGTGGATTCATGTCAATGTATGGCAAAACCAATACAGTATTGTAAAGTAAAATAAAGTAAAAATAAAAATTAAAAAAAAAGAAGGCAGGAGTTGCAATACTCATATCAGATAAAATAGACTTTAAAGAATATTACAAGGGACAAGGAGGACACTATATAATGATCAAGGGATCAATTCAAGAGAATGATATAACAATTACAAATATATATGCAACAACATATGAGCACTTTAATACATAAGGCAAACATTAACAAATATAAAATGGGAAATCAACAGTAACATGATAATAGTGGGGGACTTTAATATCCCTCTCACACCAGTGGACAGATCATCCATACAGAAAATTAATAAGGAAACACAAGCGTTAAATGACACATTGGGTTAGATGGGCCTAAAGAGGACATTCAGTTCAAGTGCAGTAGAATTAACTTTTTCTCATGTGCACAGAAAGTATTCTCCAGGATAAATCATTTCTTGGGTCACAAATCAAGCCTTGGTAAATTTAAGAAAATTGAAATTGTATCAAACATTTTTTTCTGACCATAACTCTGTAAGATTAGATATAAACTGTAGGCAAAAGTGGTGAAAAACACAAACACATAAAGGCTAAACAATATATTTCTGAATAAATAAGAGGTCACTGAAGAAATAAAAAAGGAAATAAAACTATAAACAAATGACAATGAAAATATAACAATTTAAAATCTCTGGGGTGCAGTAAAAGCAGAGCTAAAAGAGAAGTTTATAGCAATATAAACCTACTTCAAGAAACAAGAAAATATCAAATAAACAGCCTAACCTTACAAATAAAGCAAGTAGAAAAAGAATAATAAATCCTCAAAGTTAGTAGCAGGAAAGAAATCATAAAGATCAGAGCAGAAATGAAAAAGAAATAAAGGAAGCAATAGCAAATATCAATAAAATTAAAAGTTGGTTCTTTGAGAAGGTTAAAAAAAAAAAAGAGAGAGAAACCATTAGCCAGACTCATCAAGAGAAAAAGAAGTCTCAAATCAAAAAAATTGGGAATGAAAAAGAATTTATAACAGGCAACACAGAAATACAAAGATCCTAAGAGACTACTATGAGCAACTATATGCCAATAAAATCGACAACCTCAAAGAAATGGCCAAATCCTTGGATTAGTATAATCTTCCAAATCTGAATGAGGAGGAAATAGAAAATACAAGCACAGAAATTAAAACTGTAATCAAAAATCTTCCAACAAACAAAAGCCCAGGACCAAATGACTTCACAAGCAAATTCTACCAAACATTTAGAGACGAGGTAACATCTACAATGCTCAAAACCCTTTCAGAAAGTTGCAGAGCAAAGAAAGCTCCCAAACTTATTCTACAAGGCCACTATCACTCTGATACCAAAAACAAAGATACCCGCTCCCCCTCCCCCCCAAAAAGAAAAAAATTACAGGCATGTATCACTGATGAACATAGAAGCAAAAATCCACAACAAAATTCTAACAAATAGAATACAACAACACATTTAAAGGATCATACACCATGATCAAGTGAGGTTTACCTCAGGTATGCAAGGATTCTTCAACAGATGCAAATCAATCAATGTGATACACTATATTAACAAATTGAATGATAGAAACCATATGATTATCTCAGTAGAAGCAGAGAAATCTTTTGACAAAATTCAATATTTATTTTTGATAAAAACTCTCTAAGAAATTGGCATAGAAGGAACCTACTTCTATGGTCACCTAATAAAGGTCACAAAAGACAAACCCACAGCAAACATTATTCTCAATGGTGAAACACTGAAAGCGTTTCCTCCAAGATTAGGAACAAGAAAAGAGTGCCCACTCTCAGCACCATTATTCAATATGGTTTTGAAAGTCCTAGCCATGGCAATCAGAGTAGAAAAAGAAATAAAAGAACCCAGATTGGTAAAGAAGAAGTAAAATTCCCATTATTTGCAGATTATATAATAGTGATGCCACCAGAAAAATGCCACCAAAAAATTACTAGAACTAATCAATGAATTTAGGAATATCACAAGATAAAATGAATACACAGAAATTTGCATTCCTATACACTCATAATGTAAAATTAGAGAAATTAAGGAAATGATCTCATTCACCATTGCAACAAAAAGAATAAAATGCCTAGTAATAAACCTACCTAAAGAGACAAAAGTCTTATTTGCAGAAAACTGTAAGACACTAATGAAAGAAATCAAAGTCGACACAAACAGATGGAGAGATATACCATGTTCTTGGACTGGAAGTATCAATATCGTGAAAATGACTACTACCCAAAGCAGTCTACAGATTCAATGCAATCCCTATCAAACTACCAAATGCATTTTTCACAGAACAACAACAACAACAACAACAACAACAAAAATCTATGATTTGTATGAAAACGCAGAAGATCCCGGAGAGCCAAAGCAATCTTGAGAAAGAAAAAGAGAGCTGGAGGAATCAGGCTCCCTGACTTCAGACTATACTACAATGCTACAGTCATCAAGACAGTATGGTCCTGGCATAAGGACAGAAATATAGACCAATGGGACAATGTAGAAAGCCAAGAGATAAACCCATGAAGCTATGGGTACTTTATCTTGACATAGAAGGCAAGATCATACAACAGAGAAAAGACAGCCTCTTCAATAATTGGTGGGCTTCCCTTGTGGCTCAGCTGGTAAAGAATGCCTGCAATGCAGGAGACCTGGGTTTGATCCCTGGGTTGTGAAGATCCCCTGGAGAAGGGAAAGGCTACCCACTAAGTATTCTGTCCTGGAGAATTCTGTGGACTGGGGTTGCAAAGAGTCGGACATGACTGAGCGACTTTCACTTCAATAATTGGTGCTAAGAAAACTGGATGGCTAATGTAAAACAATGAAATTAGAACACTTCCTAACACCATACACAAAAATAAAATTGAAATGAATTAAAGACTTAAATGTAAGACCAGAAACTATAAAACTCTTAGAGAAAAACACAGGCAGTATACTCTTTGACATAAAGCATAGCATGATCATCTTTGACCCACTTCCTAGAGTAATGGAAATAAAAATAAACAAATGGAACCTAATTAACTTAAAAGCTTTTGCACAGCAAAGGAAACAATAAATGAGATGAAAAATTAACACTCAGAATGGGAGAAAGTGATTGCAAATGAAGCAAATGACAAAGGATTAATACCCATAAGCATCTCATACAACTCAATATCAGCAAAACAAACAGCCCTGCCCTATCAAAATAATATGCAGAACACCTAAACAGACGTTTCTCTAAAGACATACAGATTTCTAACAAATACATGAACATTACTCATTGTTAAAGAATGCAAATCAAAAGTACAGTGAATTATCACCTCAAACCAATCAGAAGGGCAAACAATAAGTGCTGGAGAGGATGTGGAGAAAAGAGAATGCTGCTGCACTCTTGGTTGGAACGTTAATTGATGCAGCCACTATGGAGAACAGTATCAAGATTCCTTAACAAACAAGGAATAAAACTACCTTTTGATCCCACATTCCCACTACTTGGGCATATACCCTGAGTAAACCACAATTCAAAAAGACACATGTGTCTCTTTCAATTCTGGTTTCCTCGGTGTGTATGCCCAGCAGTGGGATTGCTGGGTCATATGGCAGTTCTATTTGCAATTTTTTAAGGAATCTCCACACTGTTCTCCATAGTGGCTGTACTAGTTTGCATTCCCACCAACAGTGTAGGAGGGTTCCCTTTTCTCCACACCGTCTCCAGCATTTATTGCTTGCAGATTCTTGGATCGCAGACATTCTGACTGGTGTGAAGTGGTACCTCATTGTGGTTTTGATTTGCATTTCTCTAATAATGAGTGATGTTGAGCATCTTTTCATGTGTTTGTTAGCCATCTGTATGTCTTCTTTGGAGAAATGTCTATTTAGTTCTTTGGCCCATTTTTTGATTGGGTCATTTATTTTTCTGGAATTGAGCTGCATAAGTTGCTTGTATGTTTTTGAGATTAGTTGTTTGTCAGTTGTTTCATTTGCTATTATTTTCTCCCATTCAGAAGGCTGTCTTTTCACCTTGCTGATATTTTCCTTTGTTGTGCAGAAGCTTTTAATTTTAATTAGATCCCATTTGTTTATTTTTGCTTTTATTTCCAGTATTCTGGGAGGTGGATCATAGAGGATCCTGCTGTGATTTATGTCAGAGAGTGTTTTGCCTATGTTCTCCTCTAGGAGTTTTATAGTTTCTGGTCTTACATTGATATCTTTAATCCATTTTGAGTTTATTTTTGTGTGCGGTGTTAGAAAGTGATCTAGTTTCATTCTTTTACAAGTGGTTGACCAGTTTTCCCAGATCCACTTGTTAAAGAGATTGTCTTTACTCCATTGTATATTCTTGCCTCCTTTGTCAAAGATAAGGTGTCCATAGGTGTGTGGATTTATCTCTGGGCTTTCTATTTTGTTTCATTGATCTATATTTCTGTCTTTGTGCCAGTACCATACTCTCTTGATGACTGTGGCTTTGTAGTAGAGCCTGAAGTCAGGCAAGTTGATTCCTCCAGTTCCATTCTTCTTTCTCAAGATTGCTTTGGCTATTGGAGGTTTTTTGTATTTCCATACAAATCTTGAAATGATTTGTTCTAGTTCTGTGAAAAATATGGCTGGTAGCTTGATAGGGATTGCATTGAATTTTTAAATTGCTTTGGGTAGTGTACTCATTTTCACTATATTGATTCTTCCAATCCATGAACATGGTATGTTTCTCCATCTATTAGTGTCGTCTTTGATTTCTTTCATCAGTGTTTTATAGTTTTCTGTATATAGGTCTTTAGTAGCCAGGACATGGAAACAACCTAGATGTCCATCAGCAGACGAATGGATAAGAAAGCTGTGGTACATATACACAATGGAGTATTACTCAGCCATTAAAAAGAATACATTTGAATCAGTTCTGATGAGATGGATGAAACTGGAGCTGATTATACAGAGTGAAGTAAGCCAGAAAGAAAAACACCAATACAGTATACTAACATATATATATGGAATTTAGAAAGATGGCAATGATGACCCTGTATGCAAGACAGCAAAAAAGACAGATGTGCCTAGCGGACTTTTGGACTCAGAGGGAGATGGAGAGGGTGGGATGATTTGGGAGAATAGCATTGAAACATGTATACTATCATGTAAGAATCAAATCGCCAGTCTATGTCTGATGCAGGATACAGCATGCTTGGGGCTGGTGCATGGGGATGACTCAGAGGGATGTTATGGGGAGGGAGGTGGGAGGGGGGTTCATGTTTGGGAATGCATGTACACCTGTGGTGGATTCATGTCAATGTATGGCAAAACCAATACAGTATTGTAAAGTAAAATAAAGTAAAAAAAAAAAAAAAGACACATGTACCTTGATGTTTATTGCAACATTATTTACTATAGTCAGGAGATAGGATAACCTAGATGTTCTTCAACAAATGAAATGAAAAATAAGCTGTGGTACATATATATAATGGAATGTTACTCATGCATGTAAAGGAATGAATTTGAGTCAGTTGTAGTGAGGTGGATAAGTCTAAGTTATACAGAGTGAAGTAAGTCAGAAAGAGAAAAATAGATATCATGTATTTTATATTATATATACATATGTATATATGGAATCTAGAAAAATGATACTGATGAACCTATTTCAGGGCAGGAATAGAAATGGAGATGTAGAGAATGGATTGTGGACACAGTGGGGGAAGGAGAGGGTAGGATGAATTGATAAAGTAGCATTAACATATATACATTATCACGTATAAAATAGATAGGTAGTGGGAAGTTGCTGTATAACATGGGGATCCCAGCCTGGTACTCTGTGATGACCTATAGGGTTGGGATGGGAAGTGGGAGGGAGGCTTAAAAGGGAGGGGATCCTTATATAATTATGACTGATCCATGTTGTTGTATAGCAGAAACCAACACAAGATTGTAAAGAAATTATCCTCCAATTTTTTAAAAAAGAATAAACACGGAGTATAAAAGATATCAGAAAAGTTTCTTGCTAAAAATAGCTACAAAAACTATAATATATATGATATTAAAATCATTTTTCTGGCATTTATCATTGACATGTTGGTCTTTAAAAATGAGACTTCAGGCTATACTAGAAAGCAACAGTCCTCAAGAGAGTATGGTACTGGCACAAAGACAGAAACAGATCAATGGAACAAAATAGAAAGCCCAGAGATAAATCAATGCACCTATGGACACCTCATCTTTGACAAAGGAGGCAAGAATATACAATGGAGAAAAGACAATCTCTTTAACAGTGGTGCTGGGGAAACTAGTTACCACTTGAAAAGAATGAAACTAGAACACTTTCTAACACCGCACACAAAAATAAACTCAAAATGGACTAAAGATCTAAATGTAAGACCAGAAACTATAAAACTCCTAGAGGAGAACATAGGCAAAACACTCTCTGACATAAATCACAGCAGGGTCCTCTATGACCCACCTCCCAGAGTAATGGAAATAAAAGCAAAAATAAACAAATGGGACCTAATTAAACTTAAAAGCTTTTGCACAATGAAGGAAACTGTAAGCAAGGTGAAAAGGCAACCTTCAGAATGGGAGAAAATAATAGCAAATGAAGCAACTGACAAAGAATTAATCTCAAAGATATACAAGCAACTCCTGCAGCTCAATTCCAGAAAAATAAATGACCCAATCAAAAAATGGGCCAAAGAACTAAACAGACATTTCTCCAAAGAAGACATACAGATGGCTAACAAACACATGAAAAGATGCTCAACATCACTCATTATCAGAGAAATGCAAGTCAAAACCACAATGAGGTACCATCTCATGCCAGTCAGAATGGCTGCTATCAAAAAGTCTACAAAAAATAAATGCTGGAGAGGGTGTGGAGAAAAAGGAACCCTCTTACACTGTTGGTGGGAATGCAAACTAGTATAGCCAGTATGGAGAACAGTGTGGAGATTCCTTAAAAAACTGGAAATAGAACTCCCTTATGACCCAGCAATCCCACTGCTGGGCAAGCACACTGAGGAAACCAGAATTGAAAGAGACACGTGTACCCCAATGTTCATCGCAGCACTGTTTACAAAAGCCAGGACATGGAAGCAACCCAGATGTCCATTGGCAGACAAATAGATAAGAAAGCTGTGGTACATATACAAAATGGAATATTACTTAGCTATTAAAAAGAATACATTTGAGTCAGTTCTAATGAGGTGGATGAAACTGGAGCCTATTATACAGAGTGAAGTAAGTCAGAAAGAAAAACACCAATAAAATATATTAACACATATATATGGAATTTAGAAAGATGGTAACAATGACCCTGTGTGCGAGACAGCAAAAGAGACACAGATGTAAAGAACAGACTGTTGGACTCTGTGGGAGATGGCAAGGGTGGGATGATTTGAGAGAATAGCATTGAAACATGTATATTACCATATGTGAAAAAGATTACCAGTCCAGGTTTGATGCATGAAGCAGGGTGCTCCGGGCTGGTGCGCTGGGATGACCCTGAGGGAGGGATGGGGAACACATGTACACCCATGGTTGATTCATGTGAATGTATGGAAAAGCTAGCATAATATTGTAAAATAATTAGCCTTCATTAAAAAAAAAATGAGTTGCTTTAGTGTAGATGAATTTGATATTGCTGCTGTTATAATAAAAAATATACTACATAATAAAAGCTTCACTAAATCCAAATAGATGTAATATTCTAGATTCTTCTGGAACTTATGCCATCTTCTGGTGCTTATTTGCATGAGTTTAATGATTGACGATCTGTTTCCTACTGGTGGGAGATTCAGGGGAATGAGCGCACGGACACTTCTGGAAGAGAGGTTGGACAACAGTAAAAATTGCAGACACTGTGTGGCTTCTATTCATCTTCTCAGTCTGAGTAGCTGACTTTGAGCTCTTATGGCAAGAAAGATTACAGCAGTAAGTATGTAAATAAAGGTCATAAGGCTCTGTCAGAAAGAGTGTCACTATAGGAATTGAAGGCTTGAACACAGGCCTCAAGAGATGAGCATTCTAACATATATCGCTGCCTTTCAAACATAAGCACTGTGTCACAGACCTGAGTCTAGAACCTGCACCCTGAAGAGCTGAAGGACTCACCAAAAGAGAAGCAAGCCCTATTGCCCAAAACTCACCAAGAAAATAAAGATATTGGACCATGTGATTTTCTCCCTTAGATTATTTACAATTATTTTCTCACTTTTGAAACATTTTTGTTGAATTAATTTTGATTGATATACATTTATACTTGTATTTCTGACTCCATTCCATTACCACGGAATTTATTCTGTCTTTTCAGTTCAGTTCAGTTGCTCAGTTGTGTCCAACTCTTTGCGACCCCATGAATCGCAGCACACCAGGCTTTCTTGTCCATCAACAACTCCTGGAGTCACCCAAACTCATATCCATCGAGTCAGTGATCCATCCAGCCATCACATCCTCTGTTGTCCCCTTCTCCTCCTGCCCACAATCCCTCCCAGCATCAAGGTGTTTTACAACGAGTCAACACTTTGCATGAGGTGGCCAAAGTATTGGAGTTTCAGTTTCAGCATCAGTCCTTCCGTTGAACATCCAGGACTGATCTCCTTTAGGATGGACTGGTTGGATCTCCTTGCAGTCCAAGGGACTCTCAACAGTCTTCTCCAACACCACAGTTCAAAAGCATCAATTCTTGGGCGCTCAGCCTTCTTCACAGTCCAACTCTCACATCCACACATGACCACTGGAAAAACCATAGCCTTGACTAGACGGACCTTAGTTGGCAAAGTAATGTCTCTGCTTTTGAATATGCTATCTAGTTTGGTCATAACTTTTCTTCCAAGAAGTAAGCGTCTTTTAATTTAATGACTGCAGTCACCATCTGGATGAGTACAATTGTGCAGTAGTTTGAGCATTCTTTGGCATTGCTTTTCTTTGGGATTGAAATGAAAACTGACCTTTTCCAGTTCTGTGGCCACTGCTGAGTTTTCCAAATTTGTTGGCATATTGAGTGGAGCGCTTTCACAGCATCATCTTCCAGGATTTGGAATAGCTCAACTGGAATTCCATAGTCATGCACAGTCATATTTAAATCATAGTAAGTTTAAAATATTTCTTTCACTATAAAACTTCCCTACGTGGCCTTTTTGTACTTGACTTTCCCCAACCTTTGGCAACTACTGATTTAATTTTCATCTCAATAATTTTCACTTTTTCGAATTATCATAAGCAACATCATGTAATGTGTGTGCTTTTGAGGTTTCATTACTTAGCAAATGTGTTTAAATTCTATACTTTAAATATTTTTGCTAAATAGTTTTCTATACTTATAGAGGTACCACAGGTTTATTTATTTTAAAATCCATTCACCTTTGAAAGGTATCTTACAATTTCTAGTTTGGGAAGTTTATGAGTTAAGTGCTTAAAACATTCACATACAAGTTTTTATGTGAACACAGTATTTAATTTGCTTGGGTAAAAAAAATAGTAGAAATTTCTGGGTCCTATGCTTTTGAACTGTGGTGTTGGAGAAGACTCTTGAGAGTCCCTTGGACTGCAAGGAGATCCAACCAGTCCTTTCTGAAGGAGATCAGCCCTGGGATTTCTTTGGAAGGAATGATGCTAAAGCTGAAACTCCAGTACTTTGGCCACCTCATGCGAACAGTTGACTCATTGGAAAAGACTTTGATGCTGGGAGGGATTGTGGGCAGGAGGAGAAGGGGACGACAGAGGATGAGATGGTTGGATGGCATCACTGACTTGATGGACATGAGTCTGAGTGAACTCCGGGATTTGGTGATGGACAGGGAAGCCTGGCGTGCTGCGATTCATGGGGTCGCAAAGAGTCAGACACAGCTGAGCGACTGAACTGAACTGAATTGTCTTATATATACATTTAAAACTTTGTAAGAAACTATACAAAAAGCTTCAACCTATAATTTTTTATATTATTGTGTTTTTGATGTTATATTTATTTTTATTTATTTTTAATTAATTAATTAATTGATTAATTAATTTTACTTTACAATATTGTATTGGTTTTGCCCTACATTGACTTGAATCTCGGAGGAGGCAATGGCACCCCACTCCAGTACTCTTGCCTGGAAAACCCATGGATGGAGGAGCCTGGTAGGCTGCAGTCCATGGGGTCGCTAGGAGTCGGACACGACTGAGTGACTTCACTTTCACTTTTCACTTTCACGCATTGGAGAAGGAAATGGCAACCCACTCCAGTGTTCTTGCCTGGAGAATCCCAGGGACGGGGGAGCCTGGTGGGCTGCCGTCTCTAGGGTTGCACAGAGTCGGACACGACTGAAGCGACTTAGCAGCAGCAGCAGCAGCACTTAATATTTGCCAGCACTCTTTTTGTCACTGAGAATAGTGGAAACAAATTAAATTTTCTTCTATCACTATAGTATGGAAAAGAGACAGTAAGTTAGAAAATACAGTAAATTAGTAATAAATCATAAGGAGGAAAAATTTAGCAAGAGCAGAATTTATAGCATTTAATCATTAGTTGGGCAGCTAGGTAGACAGAGAAAAACTCACCTAGTAATGAACTACTGAGTAAACACCTAGAGTCAGTGGTGGAGTTAGCCTTGCAGATTTATGGGAAAGAAAATTCTGGCAAGATGACTTATTTATTACAGGCCTTGAGGCAAGAGTGAGCCCAATTTAGTCAATGAACAGAAAAGAAGGCCAGTGTGATTGGAGAAGAAAAGACAGAGGAGAGAACACCTGCAAACAAAGTTGGAGAGGTAATAGGATCTCATCTTTCTTGAATTAAAAATGACAAGCCACTTGAGGTTATTGGACAGTGTGACATAATTTGACACATTTTAACAGAATCATTTTGGCTGTTGTGTTTAGATCAGATAATGTGTAGGCAAGAGCAGAAGCATGGAAATAAGGAGACTTATACAAATGCTAGGGAGGAATGATAATGGCCTGGACCAAACTGTAGCAGTGATTGAAATCTATTAATAGATATAACAATATTTTAAAGGTAGGGCTTATATGCTATTTTTGTTTTGTTATGGTGAGTCATTGTTACTGTTGCTGTTGTGTGCTCTTCCCTCAAAAACTGGAGGCCATTAACTGATATGAACAAGACTACAAGAGAAGCTGGTTTCCCTGGGACAGGAGTAGAAAATATCTGGAACACCATTTTTAAATATGTTAATTGGTGGCTGGACATATTAGCCTACATTATATCATCTATCTTCATTAACAATTCAACAACCTGGGTGCTAACACTATGCCCATTTTGAATTTGAAGAAATAAACACCTAAAGAGGTCAAGAAATTGATATTAGGTCACCCAATTAATTAAACAAGTGCTGATCGGGGACTTGAACTCAGGGACACTTTACTTCTCAGGCCCAGGTTAAGAACTGACAAAATTACATTCCCATAGTAATAATTACTGTTTATTACTGCTGAACTAGAAGTTGTATCAGGTGTCTTACAATCAAAGCAGTCTAAATATATAGGCCATGAATAGTGCACATCTCTTCCTTGTTGGTCAGTAAAAATGGCTCTGGCATTCTCTGGCATCTTTAAATACTATCATTCTTTACAGCATGGAAGTGAAAGTGAAAATGAAAGTGTTAGTCACTCAGTTGTGTCCAACTCTTTGCAACCCCATGGACCAGGCTCCTCTGTTCATGGGATTTCCCAGGCAAGAATACTGGAGTGGGTAGACATTCTGTTCTCCAGGGGATATTCCCGGCCCAGGGATTGAACCCAAGTCTCCTGCACTGCAGGTGGATTCTTTATCGTCTGAGCCACCAGAATATTGCACTCCAAGGGAATTTGGTCCCATGGTGGCTCAGAGAGTAAAGAATTTGCCTACAACATGGGAGACCCAGGTTTGTTACCTGGGTTGAGAAGTACTCCTGGAGAAGGGAATGGCTACCCACTCCAGTATTCTTGTCTGGAGAATTCCATGGACAGAGGAGCTTAGAGAGTTACAGTCCATGGGACTGCAAAGAATTGGACAGGACTGAGTGGGCTCAATAAAGGACAGAAATGGTATGGACCTAACAGAAGCAGAAGATATTAAGAATGGCAAGAATACATGGAAGAACTGTACAAAAAAGATCTTCATGACCCAGATAATCATGATGATGTGATCACTAATCTAGAGCCAGATATCTTGGAAAGTGAAGTTAAGTGGGCCTTTGAAAGCATCACTACGAACAAAGCTAGTGGAGGTGATGGAATTCCAGTGGAGCTGTTTCAAATCCTGAAAGATGATGCTGTGAAAGTGCTGCACTCAATATGCCAGCAAATTTGGAAAACTCAGCAGTGGCCACAGGACTGGAAAAGGTCAGTTTTCATTCCAATCCCAAAGAAAGGCAATGCCAAAGAATTCTCAAACTACCACACAATTGCACTCATCTCACATGCTAGTAAAGTAATGCTCAAAATTCTCCAAGCCAGACTTTAGCAATACATGAACCGTGAACTCCCTGATGTTCAAGCTGGTTTTAGAAAAGGTAGAGGAACCAGAGATCAAATTGCCAACATCTACTGGATCATGGAAAAAGCAAGAGAGTTCCAGAAAAACATCTTTCTGCTTTATTGATTATGCCAAAGCCTTTGATGGTGTGGATCATAATAAACTGTGGAAAATTCTGAGAGAGACGGGAATACCAGACCACCTGACCTGCCTCTTGAGAAATCTGTATGCAGGTCAGGAAGCAACAGTTAGAACTGGACATGGAACAACAGACTGGTTCCAAATAGGAAAAGAAGTATGTCAAGGCTGTATATTGTCACCTTGCTTATTTAACTTACATGCAGAGTACATCATGAGAAACGCTGGACTGGAAGAAGCACAAGCTGGAATCAAGATTGCCGGGAGAAATATCAATAACCTCAGATATGCAGATGACACCACCCTTATGGCGGAAAGTGAAGAGGAGCTAAAAAGCCTCTTGATGAAAGTGAAAGAGGAGTGTGAAAAAGTTGGCTTAAAGCTCAACAGTCAGAAAACGAAGATCATGGCATCCGGTCCCATCGCTTCATGGGAAATAGATGGGGAAACAGTGTTTATTTTATATAAAAATAAAGTGTCAGACTTTATTTTTTTGGGCTCCAAAATCACTGCAGATGGTGATTGCAGCCATGAAATGAAAAGACGCTTACTCCTTGGATGAAAAGTTATGACCAACCTAGATAGTATATTCAAAAGCAGAGACATTACTTTGCTGACTATGGTCCGTCTAGTCAAGGCTATGGTTTTTCCTGTGGTCATGTATGGATGTGAGAGTTGGACTGTGAAAAAGGCTGAGCACTGAAGAATTGATGCTTTTGAACTGTGGTGTTGGAGAAGACTCTTGAGAGTCCCTTGGACTGCGAGGAGATCCAACCAGTGCATTCTGAAGGAGATCAGCCCTGGGATTTGTTTGGAAGGAATGATGCTAAAGCTGAAACTCCAGTACTTTGGCCACCTCATGAGAAGAGTTGACTCATTGGAAAAGACTCTGATGCTGGGAGGGATTGAGGGCAGAAGGAGAAGGGGACAACCGAGAATGAGATGGCTGGATGGCATCACTGACTCGATGGACGTGAGTCTGAGTGAACTCTGGGAGATGGTGATGAACAGGGAGGCCTGGCATGCTGCGATTCATGGGGTCGCAAAGAGTCGGACATGACTGAGAGACTGAACTGAACTGAACTGAGTGACTAATACTTTCATTTCACTTGTATTATAGTTCCTGTCACTATGAATTTGTACTACTCATTTTTCCAAAGGTGAGTTTTTATCCTTCTTGATCTTGGCTTTGATCCCCCTCTACTTCCTCTTCTTCCTCTCTTCAGCATTCTTATTTGGCATCTTCTTTCATGTTTTGGAATCCTTCTTGCTTTATAACAAGCCAGCCTTTTTTTTTTTTCAAGTTGCTTTTCTCATATTCCTTCCCTAGAATGGAGATATCGGTTGCCAGTTACCAAACATTTTAATCCTAAACCTGTCATGTTTCAAGTGTAACCACAAATTTTTTCTTTTCCAAAACTTTCTTGTGCCTAGGAAATATCCTGGAGCAGAGATGGAACATTGTCAAGAAATGGAAGTTAAGTGTAGGCAGGGTCATCGTGTCATCACTAAAGAGTTAGATTCTCTGCTGAGTTTGGTCTTGATTTAATGAACCAGATTTGGAAGCACAATAAACCTATGAATCACTAGGAATTGGTGGCTATTCTTCTCTCTTCACCCCCATGTCATTCTTGTCTTAAAGTGCAGACAAAGTATAGGAGAGAGGTACTTCCAAGGCTGCAGAGCAGTCCATTTAGCTTCAGGTTCTGAGAGTGCCTTTTTAATTAATAGACTTTATTATTTTTTAGAGACGTTTTAGGTTTATATAAAAAGTGAATCCTAATGTAAAATCTGAGAGTGTCGTGAGTCAGCTTGTTCCAGATTCTATCAGTGAGTTTTGACTTCTTAGCAAGGGGGGGGGGGGGGGGGGGGGAGAGAGAGAGAGAGAGTGTCTCAGAAATCCATCCATTTAACTCACCTCTGAATGCACTTTGAGCAACTGGCTGCTGGTGTCTTTTCAAAAGTAGAGATAGTGCCCTGGAAAATGTGATATTGATTTTTCCCCTCCTTCTTTCCACTGTTTCAATCACTGCTCGTTTGAATGACTTTCATTTTTAGCAACAAGAGAATCTTTGAAGAAAAGTGGTTTATACGATCAGCCTGAAATAAAATCACCGCTCAATTTAAGCTCTGAAAAATACTATTGATATTTTAATAGAACTTCGGGGAACCTATTGTGATTCCAATAATAGCTACAGGGAGTTTATACACAGAAATCATAGTTAGGGATAGTTTTATTTCTTAGGCAGTATGTGTTAACTGCAAATAATGGTTTAAACGTCCACTCCCATACTGTATAAATCAGAAGTCTCAAGTGTGTGGAAATATTCAGAGTACTTCAAGAGGGGTGAATGCCTTTCCATGGCTCTAATGTTTTGCCTTTAATTAGCCCTTTAGAAGAAAGCATGGAATAATTTTCTCTTAAGCTATTAACCAGTGTTGGCATCAGCAAATCCCCAAATCTTAGAGCTGAAAGACCTGGAGACAGAAAGTTAATGGCTTTGTTGCACAGGGGTGACTAGCAAAGCTCAGATGAAAGTCTGATTTGATGGAGGAGACACAGCCTCAAATTAATGTCTAGGATTCCCTTGCTGTGGATACTTGGAATACTTCTTCCTACCTGCAACTTTCTATAGTACTGACTTCTCTCCTTTTCCATTTTCTTCCTATGTTTTCCAAAATACTTATGAATATGCTCTGTTCTGAGTCTTCCTATGGTGTACAAACATATTTATTGATGAAGTAGAACTGTGGTATTACCATATTAATTGGCTTATTACTTAGTAAGAAGAGAGTGGTACCTTCAAGGATTGCATCAAAAACCACCTCTTCCAGGAAACTTGTTTTGTGACATTGGTCCATATTGATATTGTTCCTTTCTGTCAACATTTGTAAATCACTCAAAGTATGTCTTGATTTTGTCCTGTGTGTGTGCAAAGATTTCTAGTGAGGTCTTTGAAATTCATGTTGATTAAATTAATAGATATTTACTATGTAGCTAATAAGTGTATAAGGCACCATGCTATATGTTAATAAGAATACAAATGAGAATTAAAAAAAAATTTTGAATTATGCTGAATACAAATGCATGTTATAATTGTATGAAAAGAATTTTCATAGGAAGAGCTCAGTGTAGAGGAAGATCAAAGAAAGGAACTTCACAAAGAAGGGGGAAAAAGCAGAAAAATTTAGGGCTTGTCAATGTAGTGTAATTAGAATCTTTGGGAAAATGTAGTGAGATTTAGTGTTAAAAATGTGATAAAGGAGTGATGACCCTATATGTGAGACAGCAAAAGACACACAGATGTAAAGAACAGACATTTGGACTCTGTGGGAGAAGGCGAGGGTGGGATGATGTGAGAGAATAGCATTGAAACATGTATATTTCCATATGTGAAATAGATATTCAGTCCAGGTTTGATGCATAAGACAGGGTGCTCAGGGCCAGTGCACTGGGACAACCCTGAAGGATGGGATGGGGAGGGAAGAAGGAGGGGTTGTTCAGGATGGGGGACACATGTACACCCATGGCTGATTCATGTAAATGTATGGCAAAAACCACTACAATATTATAAAGTAATTAGCCTCCAACTAAAATAAATAATTTACCAAAAAATGTGATTAAAGGACTGGAACTAGAATAAGATGTTCCTGAATTTGGAGAATCAAGTCTCTATTTTCAGTATATTATGCAGATTGGAAAAGAACCTTGATTAGGATGGGAAGAGGAATATCCATTTATATGGCAATGTAATAGCTATTAATTGGGAACATACTGTATGTAAGGCACTTTTCTAGGTTTGAGGGATAACTGAAATTGTTGGGTTAGGAAGCCATTGTACAGAATTTCAGACTGTCATGATTGCTGAGGAAATAGCAAGCAACTGTTAGATTCAGAAATGTTGGAGAACTTGCACCTGATTGAATATGAAAGGCAAAAGGGCCTTTATAATATAAAACACTGATTAGCATGCCATTAAAAGAGGGGGGAAAGTAGGAGGAGCTGACTGGAAATCTGTGTGAATAGAAGAGTACTGATGGATCACATTTTGGATACAGTGGTAGGGATGAGATGTTTGGTGAAAGATATCCCTTTTTGGCTCTTTTAGGGTTTCCCTTTTTGCTCTTATTCCATAGAGTTGTTTGACTACATAGATCTGCAGCCGTAGAGACTACTTGACCAACTTTGACATTAATGTCATTTAACCTCTTGGAAGTGTTAAAGAGCCATGACCACCAGAAACCAGGCCAACCCCCATGGGGAAAAAAACCTTCATCTCATTAAAAGGATTCTTGCAAGTTTTACATTGCCAGGTACCACTTATTAGGAGTCTATGTCAGTTGGAGGGAAAGCCTTATAGTAACAGATGGCATAGGATTTGCCTGGTCTTTTCTTCTCTGTACACATCTTTCTTGGGAACCATGAAGGAAAATAGTTCTGACAGCTAGCCTTTCTCATTTTTTTCCCCCCAGCAGAGGGGAACCTAATATAATCCAGCTCTTAGATGCAGAGTTTCCGCTACCTGTGACTATGTGTTTAACCTGACTCGATGCAGGAAATAATCAGTCCCTAATCAGCAAGACATCATAAATTGCTTTCAACACTCCACATTGTTCAGTACCTAAAAATGGACTGATAATGAGAGAATAAATTTCTCCTTTTATTTATTTATTTTTTTAATTAAATTTTTATTTTTACTTTATTTTACTTTACAATACTGTATTGGTTTTGCCATACATTGACATGAATCCACCACGGGTGTACATGCGATCCCAAACATGAAACCCCCCCACCTCCCTCCCCACACATCCCTCTGGGTCATCCCCGTGCACCAGCCCCAAGCATGCTGTATCCTGCATCGGACATAGACTGGTGATTTGATTCTCACATGATAGTATACATGTTTCAGTGCCATTCTCCCAAATCATCCCACCCTCTCGCTCTCCCGCAGAGTCCAAAAGTCCGCTATACACATCTGTGTCTTTTTTGCTGTCTTGCATACAGGGTCATCATTGCCATCTTTCTAAATTCCATATATATGTGTTAGTATACTGTATTGGTGTTTTTCTTTCTGGCTTTCTTCACTCTGTATAATCGGCTCCAGTTTCATCCATCTCATCAGAACTGATTCAAATGTATTCTTTTAAACGGCTTAGTAATACTCCATTGTGTATATGTACCACAGCTTTCTTATCCATTCATCTGCTGATGGACATCTAGGTTGTTTCCATGTCCTGGCTATTATAAACAGTGCTGCAATGAACATTGGGGTACATGTGTCTCTTTCAATTCTGGTTTCCTCAGTGTGTATGCCCAGCAGTGGGATTGCTGGGTCATATGGCAGTTCTATTTGCAATTTTTTAAGGAATCTCCACACTGTTTTCCATAGTGGTTGTACTAGTTTGCATTCCTACCAACAGTGTAGGAGGGTTCCCTTTTCTCCACACCGTCTCCAGCATTTATTGCTTGCAGATTTTTGGATCGCAGACATTCTGACTGGTGTGAAATGGTACCTCATTGTGGTTTTGATTTGCATTTCTCTGATAATGAGTGATGTTGAGCATCTTTTCATGTGTTTGTTAGCCATCCGAATGTCTTCTTTGGAGAAATGTCTATTTAGTTCTTTGGCCCATTTTTTGATTGGGTCATTTATTTTTCTGGAATTGAGTTGCATAAGTTGCTTGTATGTTTTTGAGATTAGTTGTTTGTCAGTTGCTTCATTTGCTATTATTTTCTCCCATTCAGAAGGCTGTCTTTTCACCTTGCTGATATTTTCCTTTGTTGTGCAGAAGCTTTTAATTTTAATTAGATCCCATTTGTTTATTTTTGCTTTTATTTCCAGAATTCTGGGAGGTGGATCATAGAGGATCCTGCTGTGATTTATGTCAGAGAGTGTTTTGCCTATGTTCTCCTCTAGGAGTTTTATAGTTTCTGGTCTTACATTGATATCTTTAATCCATTTTGAGTTTATTTTTGTGTGCGGTGTTAGAAAGTGATCTAGTTTCATTCTTTTACAAGTGATTGACCAGTTTTCCCAGCACCACTTGTTAAAGAGATTGTCTTTACTCCATTGTATATTCTTGCCTCCTTTGTCAAAGATAAGGTGTCCATAGGTGTGTGGATTTATCTCTGGGCTTTCTATTTTGTTTCATTGATCTATATTTCTGTCTTTGTGCCAGTACCATACTCTCTTGATGACTGTGGCTTTGTAGTAGAGCCTGAAGTCAGGCAAGTTGATTCTTCCAGTTCCATTCTTCTTTCTCAAGATTGCTTTGGCTATTGGAGGTTTTTTGTATTTCCATACAAATCTTGAAATGATTTGTTCTAGTTCTGTGAAAAATATGGCTGGTAGCTTGATAGGGATTGTGTTGAATTTTTAAATTGCTTTGGGTAGTGTACTCATTTTCACTATATTGATTCTTCCAATCCATGAACATGGTATATTTCTCCATCTATTAGTGTCTTCTTTGATTTCTTTCATCAGTGTTTTATAGTTTTCTATATATAGGTCTTTAGTTTCTTTAGGTAGATATATTCCTAAGTATTTTATTCTTTTCGTTGCAATGGTGAATGGAATTGTTTCCTTAATTTTTTTCTACTTTCTCATTATTAGTGTATAGGAATGCAAGAGATTTCTGTGTGTTGATTTTATATCCTGCAACTTTACTATATTCATTGATTAGCTCTAGTAATTTTCTGGTGGAGTCTTTAGGGTTTCCTATGTAGAGGATCATGTCATCTGCAAACAGTGAGAGTTTTACTTCTTCTTTTCCAATTTGTATTCCTTTTATTTCTTTTTCTGCTCTGATTGCTGTGGCCAAAACTTCCAGAACTATGTTGAATAGTAGCGGTGAAAGTGGGCACCCTTGTCTTGTTCCTGACTTTAGGGGAAATGCTTTCAATTTTTCACCATTGAGATAATGTTTGCTGTGGGTTTGTCATATATAGCTTTTATTATGTTGAGGTATGTTCCTTCTATTCCTGCTTTCTGGAGAGTTTTTATCATAAATGGATGTTGAATTTTGTCAAAGGCCTTCTCTGCATCTATTGAGATAATCATATGGCTTTTATTTTTCAATTTGTTCATGTGGTGAATTACATTGATTGATTTGCGGATATTGAAGAATCCTTGCATCCCTGGGATAAAGCCCACTTGGTCATGGTGTATGATCTTTTTAATGTGTTGTTGGATTCTGATTGCTAGAATTTTGTTGAGGATTTTTGCATCTATGTTCATCAGTGATACATGCCTGAGGTTTCTTTTTTTGTAGTATCTTTGTCAGGTTTTGGTATTAGGGTGATGTGGCCTCATAGAATGAGTTTGGAAGTTTACCTTCCTCTGCAATTTTCTGGAAGAGTTTGAGGAGGATAGGTGTTAGCTCTTCTCGAAATTTTTGGTAGAATTCAGCTGTGAAGCCGTCTGGACCTGGGTTTTGTTTGCTGGAAGATTTCTGATTACAGTTTCAATTTCCGTGCTTGTGATGGGTCTGTTAAGATTTTTTATTTCTTCCTGGTTCAGTTTTGGGATATTGTACTTTTCTAAGAATTTGTCCATTTCTTCCAAGTTGTCCATTTTATTGGCATATAACTGCTGATAGTGGTCTCTTATGATCCTTTGTATTTCTGTGTTGTCTGTTGTGATCTCTCCATTTTCATTTCTAATTTTATTGATTTGATTTTTCTCTCTTTGCTTCTTGATGAGTCTGGCTAATGGTTTGTCAATTTTATTTATCCTTTCAAAGAACCAGCTTTTGGCTTTGTTGATTTTTTCTATGGTCTCTTTTGTTTCTTTTGCATTTATTTCTGCCCTAATTTTTAAGATTTCTTTCCTTCTACTAACTCTGGGGTTCTCCAATTCTTCCTTTTCTAGTTGCTTTAGGTGTAGAGTTAGGTTATTTATTTGACTTTTTTCTTGTTTCTTGAGGTATGCCTGTAGTGCTATGAACTTTCCTCTTAGCACTGCTTTTATGGTGTCCCACAGGTTTCGGGTTGTTGTGTTTTCATTTTCATTAGTTTCTATGCATATTTTGATTTCTTTTTTGATTTCTTCTGGGATTTGTTGGTTATTCAGAAGTGTGTTGTTCAACGTCCATATGTTGGAATTTTTAATAGTTTTTCTTCTGTAATTGAGATCTAATCTTAATGCATTATGGTCAGAAAAAATGCTTGGAATGATTTCGATTTTTTTAAAATTTATCAAGTTTAGATTTATGGCCCAGGATGTGATCTATCCTGGAGAAGGTTCCATGAGCACTTGAGAAAAAGGTGAAATTCATTGTTTTGGGGTGAAACGTCCTATAGATATCAATTAGGTCTAACTGGTCTAATGTATCATTTAAAGTTTGCGTTTCTTTGTTAATTTTCTGTTTAATTGGTCTGTCCATAGGTGTGAGTGGGGTATTAAAGTCTTCCGCTATTACTGTTTATTGTTAATTTCCCCTTTCATACTTGTTAGCATTTGTCTTACATATTGCGGTGCTCCTATGTTGGGTGCATATATATTTATAATTGTTATATCTTCTTCTTGGATTGATCCTTTGATCATTATGTAGTGTCCTTCTTTATCTCTTTTCACAGCTTTTGTTTTAGTCTATTTTATTGGATATGAGTATTGCCACTCCTGCTTTCTTTTGGTCTCTATTTGCGTGGAATATCTTTTTCCAGCCCTTCACTTTCAGTCTGTATGTGTCCCTTGTTTTGAGGTGGGTCTCTTGTAAGCAGCATATAGAAGGGTCTTGTTTTTGTATCTATTCAGCCAATCTTTGTCTTTTGGTTGGGGCATTCAACCCATTTACGTTTAAGGTGATTATTGATAAGTATGATCCTGTTACCATTTACTTTATTGTTTTGGGTTCGGGTTTATACACCCTTTTTGTGTTTCCTGTCTAGAGAATATCTTTTAGAGTTTGTTGGAGAGCTGGTTTGGTTGTGCTGTATTCTTTCAGCTTTTGCTTGTCTGTAAAGCTTTTGATTTCTCCTTCGTATTTGAATGAGATCCTTGCTGGGTACAGTAATCTGGGCTGTAGGTTATTTTCTTTCATCACTTTAAGTATGTTTTGCCATTCCCTCCTGGCCTGAAGAGTTTCTATTGAAAGATCAGCTGTTATCCTTATGGGAATCCCCTTGTGTGTTATTTGTTGTTTTTCCCTTGCTGCTTTTAATATTTGTTCTTTGTGTTTGATCTTTGTTAATTTGGTTAATATGTGTCTTGGGGTGTTTCGCCTTGGGTTTATCCTATTTGGAACTCTCTGTGTTTCTTGGACTTGGGTGATTATTTCCTTCCCCATTTTAGGGAAGTTTTCAACTATTATCTCCTCAAGGATTTTCTCAAGGTCTTTCTTTTTGTCTTCTTCATCTGGGACTCCTATAATTCGAATGTTGGAGCGTTTCATGTTGTCCTGGAGGTCTCTGAGATTGTCCTCATTTCTTTTAATTCGTTTTTCTTGTTTCCTCTCTGATTCATTTATTTCTACCATTCTATCTTCTATTTCACTAATCCTATCTTCTGCCTCCATTATTCTACTATCTGTTGCCTTCAGAGTGTTTCTGATCTCATTTATTGCATTATTCATTATATATTGACTCTTTTTTATTTCTTCTAGGTCCTTGTTAAACCTTTCTTGCATCTTCTCAATCCTTGTCTCTAGGCTATTTATCTGTGATTCCATTTTGATTTCAAGATTTTGGATCATTTTCACTATCAATATTCGGAATTCTTTCTCAGGTAGATTCCCTATCTCTTCCTCTTTTGTTTGGTTTGGTGGGCATTTCTCCTGTTCCTTAACCTGCTGAGTATTCCTCTGTCTCTTCATCTTGGTTATATTGCTGTGTTTGGGGTGGCCTTTTAATATTCTGGTAATTTGTGGAGTTCTTTTTATTATGGAGCTTTCTCACTGTGGGTGGGGTTGTATCAGTGGCTTGTCAAGGTTTCCTGGTTAGGGAGGCCTGCGTTGGAGTTCTGGTGGGTGGAGCTGGGTTTCTTCTCTCTGGAGTGCAGTGGAGTGACTAGTAATGGGTTATGAGACGTCAAATGTTTTGGAGTAACTTTGAGCTGCCTGTATATTGAAGCTCAGGGGAGTGTTCCTGTGTTGCTGGAGAATTTGTGTGGTATGTCTTGCTCTGGAACTTGTTGGCCCTTGGGTGGAGCTTGGTTTCAGTGTAGGTATGGAGTCATTTGATGAGATCCTATTGCTTAATGTTCCCTGAATTCAGGAGTTCTCTGATGTTCTCAGGCTTTGGACTTAAGCCTCCTGCTTCTGGTTTTCAGTTTTATTTTTACAGTAGCCTCTAGATTTCTCCATCTATGCAGCACCGATGATAAAACATCTAGGTTAAAGATGAAAAGTTTCTCCACATTGAGGGACACCCAGAGAGGTTCACTGAGTTACATGGAGAAGAGAAGAGGGAGGGGGTAGTTAGAGGTGACTGGAATGAGATGCAGTGAGATCAAAAGCGGAGAGAGCAAGCTGGCCAGTAGTCAATTCCTTACGTGTGCTCCATAGTCTGGACCACTTAGAGGTATTTACGGAGTTATACAGGGAAGAGGAGAGGGAGGAAGTAGACAGAGGTGGCCAGGAGGATAAGAGAGAGGAATGAAAAGGAGGGCGACAAATCCTGCCAGTAACCAGTTCCTTAGGTGTTCTCCACCGTCTGAAACACACAGAGATTCAGAGTTGGATAGAGAAGAGATGGGGGAGGAAAGAGACAGAGGCCACCTGGTGGAGAAAAAGGAGAGTCCAAAGGAGGAGAGAGTGGTCAAGCCAGTAATCTCGCTCTCAGGTAAAATTGGGTAGTGAAGTTTGGGTTTTTAAATGTACAAAGTTGACAACAAAAACCGAAGAGCAATGATTAAAAATCTAGAGTAGAGGTTGGATTTTCAAAAATACAATATTAAAGAAAAGAAGCAGAAGAAATAAAAAAGAAAAAAAAGCCACAAGAATTATTAAAAAACTCCAAAAACAACCACATAAAGACTATATATGGTGTTTGCCTTAAAAAAATGGAGTCTTTTTTTTGAAAAGTGATCGTAGGTTATAGAAATAAAAATTAGAGGAGAAATAGAAGACTTAACAATTTAAAAAAAGGAAAAAAAAAGCAAGAAAAAGAGAAAAAAGAGAGAGAAAAAAAGGAATGATTGTAAAAATAGTAAAGATATATTTGGCCCTTCTCTGATGTTGTGGGCAGTGTGGGGTTACTTCCAAGGCGGTTCCCTCTGTTTGGCTTCTTCTGTTTGCTGGTTTTTTAGGCTCACTAGTTCAGTCGCGCTGTGGCGAGGGGGGGATGCTGCAAACGAATAGCACTGTTGTGTGCACACAGTGTCTCAGCCCCGTTGGACCTGTCCCTTCTCATGGCGCACAAACCACTCCGGTTCTATGATACTCAGCCGGGAACTGTCTGAGGCTGGCCCTAGGCTGCGTGCACCTCCCCGGTCTAAGCTGCTCAGGTTCCAGCGCTCAGGTAGCCCTCAGAGGCTCAGATTTGATTGGGACTGCGTTTTGTGCCCTTCCCGGGTCCGAGTAGCTCAGGAGTTTGGTGAGCGCGGTCGCTGCGACTTGTCACCTTTTCTGCCGCTGCTGCTCAGTTTTCTGGGTGTACCGCTGGGGCACCTTGTGAGGCAGATGGGGACTGTCCAGCACCCCCAGAAGTCTTAGCAAAGAAGCCTGCTTGCAGTTTGGTAGGTAGAGTCTCTCTGGGGCTGCAATTGCCCCTTTCCAGCCCTTACAGCTCTGGCTGCCTGTCCCTGGCGGGAGATGGTCTGCAGCTGGCTATTTCCATTCTGTCCTTTGTTCTATGCGCGGTCCTGGCAGTGTCTTATGTTTGAGCTTTTCACGTGGTAGCTATCCCACAGTCTGGTTTGCTAGCCCAAGTTAGATCATTCTGGTTGCGCATGGGGAATTTCCTGCCCGATTCTTACAAAGCACTGCAGCCTGCACCTCCCGCGCTTCCCTGCCCTGCCCCCACTTGCTAGTGGTGGACGCAGGCGTCTGTACTGCTTTTCCGCTGGCCCTTTTCGGCAGTCCACCAGGCTCCCCCGTCCCTGGGATTCTCCAGGCAAGACCGCTGGAGTGGGTTGCCATTTCCTTCTCCAATGCATGAAAGTAAAAAGTGAAAGTGAAGTCGCTCAGTTATGTCTGACTCTTTGTAACCCCATGAATTGCAGCACACCAGGCCTCCCTGTCCATCACCAACTCCCGGAAAACACTCAAACTCATGTCCATCGAGTCGGTGATGCTTTCCAGCCATCTCAACCTCTGTCATCCCCTTCTCCTCCAGCCACCAATCCCTCCCAGCATCAGAGTCTTTTCCAATGAGTCAATTCTTTGCATGAGGTGGCCAAAGTATTGGAGTTTCAGCTTCAGCATCGGTCCTTCCAATGAACACCCAGGACTGATCTCCTTTATAATGGACTGGTTGGATCTCCTTGCAGCCCAAAGGACTCTCAAGAGTCTTCTCCAACACCACAGTTCAAAAGCATCAATTCTTTGGCGCTCAGCTATCTTCACAGTCCAACTCTCACATCCATACATGACCACTGGAAAAACCATAGCCTTACTAGACAGACCTTTGTTGATAAAGTAATGTCTCTGCTTTTGAATATGCTATCTAGGTTGGTCATAACTTTCCTTCCACGGAGTAAGCATCTTTTAATTTTTTGGCTGAATCACCATCTGGGGTGATATTGGAGCCCCCCAAAATAAAGTCAGCCACTGTTTCCACTGTTTCCCCATCTATTTCCCATGAAGTGATGGGACCAGATGGCATAATCTTAGTTTTCGGAATGTTGAGCTTTAAGTCAACATTTTCAACCTCCTCTTTCACTTTCATCAAGAAGCTCTTTAGTTCCTCTTCACTTTCTGCCATAAGGGCGGTGTCATCTGTATATCTGAGGTTATTGATATATCTCCTGGCAATCTTGATTCCAGCTTGTGCTTCTTCCAGTCCAGCGTTTCTCATGATATATTCTGCATAGAAGTTAAACAAGCAGGGTGACAATATACAGCCTTGATGTACTCCTTTTCCTGTTTGGAACCAGTCTGTTGTTCCATGTCCAGTTCTAACTGTTGCTTCCTGACCTGCATATAGGTTTCTCAAGAGGCAGGTCAGGTAGTCTGGTATTCCCATCTCTTTCAGAATTTTCCATACAGGCAAAGGCTTTAGCATAGTCAATAAAGCAGAAATAGATGTTTTTTCTGGAACTCTTGCTTTTTCCATGATCCAGCAGATGTTGGCAACTTGATCTCTGGTTCCTCTGCCTTTTCTAAAATGAGCTTGAACATCTGGAAGTTCACGGTTCACGTATTTGCTGAAGCCTGGCTTGAAGAATTTTGAGCATTACTTTACTAGCATGTGAGATGAGTGCAATTGTGGGGTAATTTGACCATTCTTTGGCATTGCCTTTCTTTGGGATTGGAATGTAAACGGACATTTTCCAGTACTGTGGTCACTGCTGAGTTTTCCAAATTTGCTGACATATTGAGTGGAGCTTTTTCACAGCATCATCTTTCAGGATTTGAAATAGCTCAACTGGAATTCCATCACCTCCACTAGCTTTGTTCATAGTGGTGCTTTCTGAAGCCCACTTGACTTCACATTCCAGGATGTCTGGCTCTAGGTGAGGATCACACCATCGTGATTATCTGGGTTGTGAAGCTCTTTTTTGTACAGTTCTTCTGTGTACTCTTGCCACCTCTTCTTAATATCTTCTGCTTTGTTAGGTCCATACCATTTCTGTCCTTTATCAAGCCTATGTTTGCATGAAATGTTCCCTTGGTATCTCTAATTTTCTTGAGATCACTGCTGCTGCTGCTTCTAAGTCGCTTCAGTCATGTCTGACTGTGTGCAACCCCAGAGACAGCAGCCCACCAGGCTCCCCCATCCCTGGGATTCTCCTCTTTCCCATTCTACTGTTTCCCTCTATTTCTTTGCATTGATTGCTGAGGAAGGCTTTCTTATCTCTCCTTGCTATTCTTTGGAACTCTGCATTCAAGTGGGTATATCTTTCCTTTTCTCCTTTGCTTTTCACTTCTCTTCTTTCCACAGCTATTTGTAAGGCCTCCTCATATAGCCATTTTGCTTTTTTGCATTCCCCCCCCACCTTGGGGATGGTCTTGATTCCCATCTCCTGTACAATGTCATGAACCTCCATCCATAGTTCATTAGGCACTCTGTCTATAAGATCTAGTCCCTTTAATCTATTTCTCACTTCCACTGTATAGTCATAAGGGGTTTGATTTAGGTCATACCTGAATGGTCTAGTGGTTTTCCCCAGTTTCTTCAATTTCAGTCTTCAATTTCTTTCAAATAGAAAGAAAAGGACCTTAGGTAGAAAAATGGATATAGATAATAGAAAACACAAAGTTAAATACATAGGTGAATATAAATAAATAGTAACTGCATAACCAAAATATGAGTGCTTTATAGACCATAAAATATATGTGGAACTAAAATTAATGACATTATAAAGTTAAAGGATGTATATATGGGATTAAAAACCTTGAATTTTAGCATTGTGGTAGCAGTAAAAGTACTCAGTTGTGCATAAGATATAAAAGACATATTTTAATTTCTAGCTAATCTACAAAAGAAGCATAAAATATATGATTGAAAGGCTAAGAGGAATAAAGGGATCAAATGCACATGAGTATGAGTAAGCTCTGGGAGATGGTGAAGGTCAGGGAAGCCTAATGTGCTGCAGTCCATGATGTCACAAAGAGTCTGACATGACTGAACGACTGAATAACAAATAACAAAGAGGCTCTTGATGAATGTGAAAGAACAAAGTGAAAAATCTGGCTTAAAACTAGGATCATGGCATCTTGTCCCATCACTTCATGGCAAATAGATGGGGAAAAATTGTGAAGAGTGGAAGATTTTATATTGTTGGGTTCCAAAATCACTGTGGATGGTTACTGCAGCCACAAAATTAAAATATGCTTGCTCCTGGGAAGAAAAGCTATAACCAACCAAGACAGTGTATGAAAAAGAAGAGATGTCACTTTGCCAGCAAAGGTACATATAGTCAAAGCTATGGTTTTTCTAGTAGGCATGAATGGGGGTGAGAGTTGGATCATAAAGAAGGCTGAGTGCAGAAGAATTGATCCTTTTGAACTGTGGTGCTGGAGAAGACTCTTGAGAGTCCTTTGACTCTAAGGATATCAAACTAGTCACTCCTAAAGGAAATCAGTCCTGAGTGTTCATTGGAAGGACTGACTCCGAAGCTGAAGCTCCAATACTTTGGCCACCTCATGGGAAGAGCTGACCGTTGGAAAAGACCCAATGCTGGGAAAGATTGAGGGCAAGAAGAGAAGTGGGTGACAGAGAATGAGATGGTTGGGTGGCATCACCAAATCAATGGGCATGAGTCTGGGGAAACTCAAGGATATAATGAAGGACAGGGAAGCCTGGTGTGCTGCAGTTCATTGGACTGCAAAGAGTTGGACACGACTTAGTGACTAAAAAACAACAACAACAAAAGACAAGCAAATTTAAAACAAATTAAGCAACAGGAAGAAACAAAGACAAGCATGGAAATTTGTGTAGATACTGACAGGAAATAAGATAAGAAGCTAAAAGTTGGTAACTTGAAGGATTTTTGTAATTGTCTTACCTAATAAGACATCTAATAGGACAAGGATAGGATAGCTCCAGAAAGAATGAAGAGGCTGGGCCAAAGTGGAAATGACACTCAATTGTGGATCTGGTGATGAAAGTAAAGTCCGATGCTGTAAAAAGCGTTGCATAGAAACGTAAATTGTTAGGTTCATGAATCAAGGTAAATTGGACATGGTCAAGCAGGAGATGGCAAGAGTAAACACTGACATCTAAGGAATTAGTGAACTAAGGTTTACAGGAATGGGTGATTTAATTCATTGATCATTATATCTACTACTGTGGGCAAGAATCCCAAAGAAGAAATGACCTATCCCTCATAATCAACAAAAGTACAAAATGCAGTACTGAGTACAACCTCAAAAATGACAGAATTACCTCAGTTTGTTTCCAAGGCAAACCATTCAACATCACAGTAATTCAAGTCTATGCCCTAACCACTGATGCTAAAGAAGCTGAAGTTGATCAGTTCTATGAAGACCTAGGGGCCCTCCTAGAACTAGCACCAAAAGATGTCCTATTCATCATAGGGGATTGGAATGTAAAAGTGAGAAGTCAAGAGGTACCTAGAGTAACAGGTAAGTTTGGCCTTAGAGTACAAAATGAAGCAGAGCAAAGGCTAACAGAACCTGCCAAAAGATCACACTGGTCATTACAAGCACCATTTTTTTTAAAAATTTTAACACAAAAAGATGACTTTACACACGGACATCACCAAATGGTCAATACTGAAATCAGATTGATTACATTCTTTGTAGTGGAAGATGGAGAAGCTGTATACAGTCAGCAAAAACAAGACCTGGAGCTGACTGTGGCCCAGATTACCAGTTTCTCATAGCAAAATTCAGGCTTAAACTGAAAAAAGTGTGGAAAACTACTAGGCCAGCCAGGTATGATTTAAATCAATCCTGTATGAATATAGAGTGGAGGTAACTAATAGATTCAAGGACTTAGATCTAGTAAACAGAGTGCCTGAAGAACTATTGGCGGAGTTCCATAATACTGTACAGGAAGCAGTGAACAAAACCATCCCAAAGAAAAGGAAAAGCAAGAAGGCAAAGTAGTTGTCTGAGGAGGCTTTCCAAATGGCTGGAAAAGGAAGAGAAGCGAAAAGCAAGAGAGAAAGGGAAAGGTATACCGAACTAAATGTAGAGTTTCAGAGAATAGAAACTAGAGATAAGAAGGCTTTCTTCAATGAAAAATGTAAAGATATAGAGGAAAACCACAGAAGGGGAAAGACTACAGAGCTCGTCAAGACAACTGGAACTATCAAAAGAACATTTCATCCAAGAATGGGGACAATAAAGGAAACGGTAAAGACCTAATAGAAGCAGAAGAGATAAAGAAGAAATGGAAAGAATACACAGAAGAACTGTAAAAAAAAAAAAAAAAAAAACCATCTTAATGACCCAGATAACCACAATGGTGTGGTCACTCACCCAGAGCCAGACATCCTGGAGTGTGAAGTAAGTGGGTCTTAGGAAGCACTACAGTCAGTGAAGCTCAGTTCAGTTCAGTTCAGTCGCTCAGTCATGTCCGACTCTTTGCGACCCCATGAATCCCAGCATGCCAGGCCTCCCTGTCCATCACCATCTCCCGGAGTTCACTCAGACTCACGTCATCGAGTCAGGGATGCCATCCAGCCATCTCATCCTCGGTCGTCCCCTTCTCCTCCTGCCCCCAATCTCTCCCAGCATCAGAGTCTTTTCCAATGAGTCAACTGTTCTCATGAGGTGGCCAAAGTACTAGAGTTTCAGCTTTAGCATCATTCCTTCCAAAGAAATCCCAGGGTTGATCTCCTTCAGAATGGACTGGTTGGATCTCCTCACAGTCCAAGGGACTCTCAAGAGTCTTCTCCAACACCGCAGTTCAAACGCATCAATTCTTCGGCGCTCAGCCTTCTTCACAGTCCAACTCTCACATCCATACATGACCACAGGCAAAATCATAGCCTTGACTAGACGGACCTTAGTCGGCAAAGTAATGTCTCTGCTTTTGAATATACTATCTAGGTTGGTCATAACTTTTCTTCCAAGGAGTAAGCGTCTTTTAATTTCATGGCTACAGTCACCATCTGCAGTGATTTTGGAGCCCCCCAAAATAAAGTCTGACACTGTTTTTACTGATTCCCCATCTATTTCCCATGAAGTGATGGGACCGGATGCCATGATCTTCGTTTTCTGAATGTTGAGCTTTAAGCCAACTTTTTCGCTCTCCTCTTTCACTTTCATCAAGAGGCTTTTTAGCTCCTCTTCACTTTCCGCCATAAGGGTGGTGTCATCTGCATATCTGAGGTTATTGATATTTCTCCCGGCAATCTTGATTCCAGCTTGTGCTTCTTTCAGTCCAGCGTTTCTCATGATGTACTCTGCATATAAGTTAAATAAGTAGGGTGACAATATACAGCCTTGACGTACTCCTTTTCCTATTTGGAACCAGTCTGTTGTTCCATGTCCAGTTCTAACTGTTTCTTCCTGACCTGCATACAGATTTCTCAAGAGGCAGGTTAGGTGGTCTGGTATTCCCATCTCTTTCAGAATTTTCCACAGTTTATTGTGATCCACACAGTCAAAGGCTTTGGCATAGTCAATAAAGCAGAAAGATGTTTTCTGGAACTCTCTTGCTTTTTCGATGATCCAGCAGATGTTGGCAATTTGATCTCTGGTTCCTCTGCCTTTTCTAAAACCAGCTTGAACATCAGGGAGTTCACAGTTCACATATTGCTGAAGTCTGGCTTGGAGAATTTTGAGCATTACTTTACTAGCATGTGAGATGAGTGCAATTGTGCGGTAGTTTGAGCATTCTTTGGCATTGCCTTTCTTTGGAATTGGAATGAAAACTGACCTTTTCCAGTCCTGTGCGCACTGCTGAGTTTTCCAAATTTGCTGGCATACTGAGTGCAGCACACTTTCACAGCATCATCTTTCAGGATTTGAAATAGCTCAACTGGAATTCCATCACCTCCACTAGCTTTGTTCGTAGTGATGGTTTCTAAGGCCTACTTGACTTCACGTTCCAGGATGTCTGGCTCTAGATGAGTGATCACATCATCATGATTATCTGGGTCATGAAGGTCTTTTTTGTACAGTTCTTCTGTGTATTCTTGCCACCTCTTCTTAAAATCTTCTGCTTCTGTTAGGTCCATACCATTCCTGTCCTTTATCGAGCCCATCTTTGCATGAAGTGTTCCCTTGGTATCTCTAATTTTCTTGAAGAGATCTCTAGTCTTTCCCATTCTGTTGTTTTCCTCTATTTCTTTGCATTGATCGCTGAAGAAGGCTTTCTTATCTCTTCTTGCTATTCTTTGGAACTCTGCATTCAGATGCTTATATCTTTCCTTGTCTCCTTTGCTTTTCGCCTCTCTTCTTTTCACAGCTATTTGCAAGGCCTCCCCAGACAGCCATTTTGCTTTTTTGCATTTCTTTTCCATGGGGATGGTCTTGATGCCTGGCTCATGTACAATGTCACGAACCTCATTCCATAGATCATCAGGCACTCTATCTATCAGATCTAGGCCCTTAAATCTATTTCTCACTTCCACTGTATAATCATAAGGGATTTGATTTAGGTCATACCTGAATGGTCTAGCAGTTTTCCCTACTTTCTTCAATTTGAGTCTGAATTTGGTAATAAGGTGTTCATGATCTGAGCTACAGTCAGCTCCTGGTCTTGTTTTTGTTGACTGTATACAGCTTCTACAGAGATCAAATTGCCAACATTCACTGGATCAAAGAGAAAGCAAGGGAATTCCAGGAAAACATCTACCTCTATTTCATTTACTAAAGCCTTTGATTCTGTGTATCATAACAACCTGTGGAAAAATCTTAAAGAGATGGAATATCAGGCCAACTTACCCGTCTCCTGAGAAACCTGTATGCCAGTTAAGAAATGACAGAACCTTATATGAAACAACTGACTGGTTCAGGATTTAGAAAGGAGTACAACAAGGATGTTTATTGTCACCCTGTTCAACTTATATGCAGAGCACATCATGAGAAATGCCAGGCTGGATGATTTGCAAGCTGGAATCAAGACTGCAGGGAGAAATATTAACAACCTTAGATATGCATATGATACCACCCTAATGGCAGAGAGTGAAGAAGATCTAAAGAACTCTTGATGAGGGTGAAGGAGGAGAGTGAAAGAGTCGGCTTGAATCTAAATATTAAAACAACTAAGATCATGGCATCCAGCCCCATTCAGTCAGTTCAGTCACTCAGTCAAGTCTGACTCTTTGTGACCCCATGAATCGCAGCACCCCAGGCCTCCCTGTCCATCACCATCTCCCAGAGTTCACTCAGACTCACGTTCATTGAGTCAGTGATGCCATCCAGCCATCTCATCCTCAGTCGTCCCCTTCTCCTCCTGCCCCCAATCTCTCCCAGCATCAGAGTCTTTTCCAATGAGTCAACTCTTCGCATGAGGTGGCCAAAGTACTGGAGTTTCAGCTTTAGCATCATTCCTTCCAAAGAAATCCCAGGGTTGATCTCCTTCAGAATGGACTGGTTGGATCGCCTTGCAGTCCAAGGGACTCTCAAGAGTCTTCTCCAACACCGCAGTTCAAATGCATCAATTCTTTGGTGCTCAGCTTTCTTCACAGTCCAACTCTCACATCCATACATGACCACAGGCAAAATCATAGCCTTGACTAGACGGACCTTAGTCGGCAAAGTAATGTCTCTGCTTTTGAATATACTATCTAGGTTGGTCATAATTTTCTTCCAAGGAGCAAGCGTCTTTTAATTTCATGGCTACAGTCACCATCTGGAGTGATTTTGGAGCCCCCCAAAATAAAGTCTGACACTGTTTTTACTGATTCCCCATCTATTTCCCATGAAGTGATGGGACCGGATGCCATGATCTTCGTTTTCTGAATGTTGAGCTTTAAGCCAGCTTTTTCACTCTCCTCTTTCACTTTCATGTCAAATAGAAGGGGAAAAGGTGAAAGCAATGATAGATTTCCTCTTTTCGAGCTCTAAGTTCACTGTAGATGGTGACTGCTGCCATGAAATTAGAAAACAATTGCTTCTTGGCATGAAAACTATGACAAACCTAGACAGTGTGTTAAAAAGCAAAGACATCACTTTGCCAACAAAAGTCCACATAGTCAAGGCTACAATTATTCCAGTAGTCATGTCGGGTTGTGAGAGCTGGACCATAAGGGAGGCAGAGCACCAAAGAGTTGATGCTTCCAAACTGTGGTGCTCAAGAGACTCTTGAGAATCCCTTGGACAACAAGGAGATAAAACCAGTCAGTCTTAAAGGAAATCAACCCTGAATACTCACTGGAAGTACTGATGCTGAAGCTGAAGCTCTAGTACTTTGGCCACATGATGCGAAGAGCCAACTCATTGGAAAAGACCCTGATGCTGGGAAAGATTGAATGCAGAGGTGAAGAGAGTGACAAAGGATGAGACTGTTGGATGGCATCACTGATGCAATGGACATAAACTTGGGCATACTCCAGTAGATGGTAAGGGACAGGGAGGCATGGCATGCTGCTCTGCATGGGGTAGTGAAAAGTCAGACATGAGTTAGTGACTGAACAAAAACAAGACATAAATATTGGAATATAAGATGATATACTCAAAAAGATCCTAGAGAATTATTATGAGTCATTTTATAATAATAATTTGTCAACTTACACTAAATTAACAAGTTCCCTTCGACTAATCTAAACTGCTGGAAAACATAGAGAAATTTGAATAGCCCTATATTTATTAAAGAAACTGTACCCATTCCTAAATATTAAAACAGAAAATTGTAGATCCCATTTATTTCATTGGCACTGTTGAAAAAACAGAATAAGAAGAGAGATAAAAGAGAACAGGGACATTGGCAGCAGGCAAGTCCCCAGCACCTGAACTGATGCTCAGCTACATCCTTTCCCATTGATGAAGTCTCTTTAAAAAATTTTATCAAGTGGAGTTCCTCTCACTTGAAATAATAGAAAAATCCATATTGTTAAATGTTTGGATCTGGTCTTTCTCAATTAGTGGAAGCTAGAAGTTACTTAAATTAGTAAAATGAGGATCGTCACACCTATTTTAAAAGATACCTTAAACCTACTTAAAAGATGCCTATGAGGATTAGAAACAATGTGTTAAACTATTATATTTAACTATTACTATATAATAATATATTATAATATGTATTACATAATAAACTTATATTTAGCTATAATAATAGTTAAATATGATAATAGTTAACTGCAATAATTCCACACATTGTTATTTTAAGAGAGAGGGATTCCCACTTGAGCTTTTTAAAGAAGACTCTTGACAGTTTATTGGAATACAAGGAGATCAAACCAGTCAGTCTTAAAGGAAATCAACCCTGAATATTCATTGGAGGGACTTTTGTTGAAGCTACAATATTTTGGCCACCTGATGCGAATAGCCATCTCACTGAAAAGACCCTGATGCTGGGAAAATGGAAGGCAAAAGGAGAAGGGTATGACAGAGGATGAGATGGTTAGATAGTATCACCAACTCAATGGACATGAATTTGAGCAAACTCCTGGAGATAGTGGAGGACAGGGGAGACTGGCATGGTCCCAACGAGTCAGACATAACTTAGTGACTGAACAAGAACATTATTATATAACATGTTATACTAAACACAAAATCAGACATAAATGTTACTCTTCTTTTCATCAAATAGGTGGAAAATAGGTGGAGAATGAGTCCCTGGATATGATCTAAAATTGTTTTGTTGACTTGAGTCACTATTTTATGACTTTCCTTCTTGAGGTACAGGATAAAATTTAACAACAGTTTAGATGACTCTACAAGTTACTTAAATACCATCATGAGGTCACCAGTGAAAAACATTAAAGTTTGACTCTTATGTATGAATGCAGTTTTTTTTTTTAGGATACAAAATTCTCCTTAGGAGGAAAAAAGTATGCTCTTAGAAATGTACAAGATGAATAAGGGAATTTTTGTGCTTCATAGTGGTACAAAGAAAAAGAAGTGAGAAATGGATGTGTAGGCAGACTAAGATTTTCTTTAGCAATGTAGAATTCCATGCTAAAATTCTTATATTTGATTATGCTTCAGATTTTTTTTTACAAATAAATAATACAAATATTTTTTAGAGAATTGTCTAGCTTACTTTCAATATAATAACATCAAAAGAAAAGTGAAATGGAAACAGCAGAGGAGAGCAATAGTACATACATCACCAAACTGAATTTGCCAACATACAGACTTAAACAGCACTGGGACGTCTCTTGTGACAGCAGTCCAGAGTTCCACATGGGAAAAGGTCCCAGACAGCACATCAACTCTGTGGGTGACTTCAAAGATTGCAGTTCAGGGTTCCTGTTTATAATCCCAGAATGCAAACTGATATCATCATCAATCTGTGAGCAAACTGCAGCTCTGATTTCATGTTACTGCTGTTTGTTTTGTCCTGTAAAATTTGGAATGTTGTTAGCCTGGGGCTCCATTGGCCAGGGCCCCTCTGAGGGCTCAACAATTTCAAGATTTGTCCCCTGTCTTATATATGGTGCCACAATTCTTCCACTCACATCAGACAGTCAGATCACTCACAGTCAGGGCAAGGATCCAGGCAGGTTAGAAGCAAAGTCAGAGTGCTGCTCTGCTTTGTCTCTGAACCCTAAAGAAGATTATTTATTTATTTAATTTCCCTAAAAAGTATACACTCAGTAGTGGAATTCCTGGATCATATGTTAGTTTTTCTTTTTTAAAATTAACTTTTTAAATATAAATTTATTTATTTTAATTGGAGGTTAATTACTTTACAATATTGTATTGGTTTTGCCATACATCAGCATGAATCTGCCACAGGTATACACGTGTTCCCCATCCTGAACCATTTTTTAATTGAAGGATAATTGCTTTACAGAATTTTGCTGTTTTCTGTCAAACCTCAACATTAATCAGCCACAGGTATACTTATAATATATCCCCTCCCTTTTCAACCTCTCTCCCATCTCCCTCCCCACCCCACCCCTCTAGGTTGATAGAGAGCCCCAGTTTGAGTTTCCTGAGATATACAGCAAATTCCTGTTTGCTATCTATTTTACAAATGTTAATGTAAGTTTCCATGTTGCTCTCTCCATACATCTCACCCTCTCTTCCCCTCTCCCCAAGTCCATAAGTCTATTCTCTATGTATGTTTCTTCACTGTTGCCCTGCAAATAAATTCTTCAGTACCATTTTTCTAGATTCTGTATATATGTGTTCAGTTCAGTTCAGTCGCTCAGTCGTGTCTGACTCTTTGCGACACCATGAACTGCAGCACACCAGGCCTCACTGTCCACCACCAACTCCTGCAGTTTACCCAAACTTATGTCCATTGAGTCGGTGATGGCATCCAACTATCTCATCCTCTGTCGTCCTCTTCTCTTCCTGCCTTCAATCTTTCCCAGCATCAGGGTCTTTTCATTTTTTTTTTTAATTAAATTTTTATTTTTACTTTAGGGTCTTTTCAAATGAGTCAGCTCTTTGCATCAGGTGGCCAAAGTACTGGAGTTTCAACTTCAACATCAGTCCTTCCAATGAACACCCAGGACTGATCTCCTTTAGGATGGACTGGTTGGATCTCCTTGCAGTCCAAGGGACTCTCAAGAGTCTTCTTCAACACCACAGTTCAAAAGCATCAATTCTTCGGTACTCAGCTTTCTTTATAGCCCAACTCTCACATCCATGACTACTGGAAAAACCAGAGCCTTGACTAGACGGACCTTTGTTGTCATTAGTATATGATATTTATCTTTCTTTTTCTGACTCACTTCACTCTGTGTAATAGGTTCTAGGTTCATCCATCTCATCATAACTAACCCCAATGCATTCCTTTTTATGCATATGTGATATTCCATTGTGTATATGTACCACGACTTTAATCCATTCATCTGTTGATGGACATTTAGGTTGCTTCCATTTTCTAGCTGTTGTAAATAGTGCTGCAATGAACAATGGAATACATATGTCTTTTTCAATTTTGATTTTCTCAGGGTATATGCCTAGGAGTGGGACTGCTGGGTCATATGGTGGCTCCATTCCTAGTCTTCCAAGGAATCTCCATACCATCTTCCATAGCGGCCGGTATCAACCCACATTCCCACTAACAGTGAAAGAGCGTTCCCCTCTCTCCACGCCTTCTCCAGCATTCACTGCTTTTAGACTTTTTGATGATGGCCATTCTGATAGGTGTGAGGTGATACCTTGTAAGTTTGATTTGCATCTCTCCAACAATGAGTGATGTTGAGCAATTTTTCCTGTTTTTGTTAGCTATTTGTATGTCTTTGGAGAAAGGTCCATCTATGTCTTTTTCCCCACTTTTTGATTGGGTTGTTTGTTGGGTTGTTTGTTTTTCTGTTATTGAGTTATATAAGCTGCTTGTATATTTTGGATGTTAATCCTTTGTCTGTTGTTTCATTTGCTATTATTTTCTCCCATTCTGAGGGTTGTGTTTTCACTTTGCTTAGAGTTTCCTTTGCTGTGCAAAAGCTCTTAAGTTTAATCAGGTCCCACTTGTTTACTTTTGTTTTTATTTCCAATACTCTAGGAGATGGGTCATAGAGGATCTTGCTTTGACCTGTGTCATCAAGTGTTCTGCCTATGTTTTCCTCTAATAGTTTTATAGTTTCTGGTCTTACACACAGGTCTTTATTCCATTATGAGTTTATCTTTGTGTATGGTGTTAGGAAGTGTTCTAATTTCATTCTTTTACAGGTAGCTATCTAGTTTTCCCAGCACCATTTATTGATTAGGCTATCTTTGCCCCATTGTATATTCTTGCCTCCTTTGTCAAAAATAAAGTACCCATAGGTACATGGATTTATTTCTGAGCTTTCTATCTTGTCCCATTGGTCTATATTTCTGTTTTTGTGCCAGTACCATACTGTCTTGATGACTGTAGCTTTGTAGTATAATCTGAAGTCAGGAAGGTTGATTCCTCCAGCTCCATTTTTCTTTCTCAAGACTGCATTGGCTATTCAGGGTCTTTTTTGTTTCCTTGTGAATTGTGAAATCTTTTGTTCTAGTTCTATGAAAAATGCCATTGGTAATTTGATAAGGATTGCATTGAATCTTTAGATTGTATTTGGTAGTATAGTCATTTTCACAGTATTGATTCTTCCTACCCAGGAACATGGAGTATCTCTCCATCTGCTTATGCCATCTTTGATTTCTTTCATTAGTGTCTTATTATTTTCTGTGTACAGTTCTTTCATCTTGTGAGTTTAATCCTACATATTTAATTCTTTTTGTTGCAGTGGTGAATGGGATTGGTTCCTTAATTGCCTTTTTTTGATTTTTCATTGTTAGTATATAGAAATGCAAGTGATTTCTGTGTATTGATTTTGTATCCTGGACCTTTGCTAAATTCACTGATTAGCTCTAGCAATCCTCTGATACTATCATGAGGGTTTTCTATGTACAGTATCATGTCCTCTGCAAACAGTGAGAGCTTTATTTCTTCCTTTCCAATCTGGATTCCTTTTATTTCTTTTTCTTCTCTGATGGCTGTAGCTAGGACTTCCAGAACTATGTTGAATATCAGTAGTGAAAGTGGACACCCTTGTCTTGTTCCTGATCTTAGGGGGAATGCTTTCAGTTTTTCACCATTGAAAATGTTTGTTGTAGGGTTATTTTATATGGCCTTTAATATGTTGAGGTAGGTTCCTTCTATGCCCATTTTTTGAAGAGTTTTAATCATAAACAGGTGCTGAATATTGCCAAAGGCTTTTCTGCATCTATTGAGATGATAATATGGTTTTTATCTTTCAATTTGTTAATATGGTATATCACATTGATTGATTTGCATATATTGACGAATCCTTGCATCCCTGGAATAAACGCAACTTGATCATGGCGTATGAGCTTTCTGATGTGTTGTTGAATTCTGTTTGCTAAAATTTTGTTGAGGATTTTTGCATCTATGTTCATCAGTGATATTGGCCTGTAGTTTTCTTTTTTGTGTTGTCTTTGTCTGGTTTTAGTATCAGGGTGATGATGGCCTCGTAGAATGAGCTTGGAAGGATTCTTTCCTCTGAAATCTTTTGAAAGAGTTTAGAAGGATAGGCATTAGCTCTTCTCTAAATGTTTGATAGAATTCTCCTGTGAAGCCATCTGGTCCTGGGCTTTTGCTTTTTGGGAGATTTTCATCTCAGCTTCCATTTCAGTTCTTGTAATTGGGTTGTTCATAATTTCTATTTCTTCCTGGTTCTGTCTTGGTAGATTGAACTTTTCTAAAAATCTGTCCATTTCTTCCAGATTATCCATTTTATTGTCATATAGTTGTTCAAAACGGTCTCTTATAATCCTTTGTATTTCTGCATTGTCTGTTGTAACCTCTCCTTTTTAATTTCTAATTTTGTTGATTTGATTCCTCTCTTTTTTTCTTGAGTCTGGCTAAAGGCTTGTCAATTTTATCTTCTCAAAGAACCAGCTTTTAGTTTTATTAATCTTTACTATTGCTTCTTTTGTTTCTTTTTCATTTATTTCTGCTCAGATCTTCATGAGTTCTTTCCTTCTACCTATTTTGGGTTTTTGTTGTTGTTCTTCTTTTTCCAGTTGTTTTATGTATAAAGTTAGGTTGTCTATTTTACGTTTTTCTTGTTTCTTGAAGTAGTATTGTATTGCTATAAACTTCCTTCTTAGAACTGCTTTTGCTGCATCCCATAGGTTTTGAGTTGTCCTGTTTTCATTGTCATTTGTTTCTAGAATTTTTTTGATTTCCCTTTTGATTTCTTCAGTAACCTGTTTTTTATTTAGGAACATGTTGTTTAATCTCCATGTGTTTATGTTTCTTACAGGTTTTTTCTTGTATTTGCTGTCTAGTCTCATAGCATTGAGGTCAGAGAAGATTCCTGATACAATTTCAATTTTCTTAAATTTACTGAGGTTTGGAGAATGTTCCTTGCGCACTTGAGAAGAAGGTGTATTCTTCTGCATTTGGATGGATTGTCCTAGAGATACCTATGAGGCCCATGTCATCTAATGTGTCATTTAAAACTTGTGTTTCCTTATTAATTTTCTGTTTGATGATCTGTCTGTTGGTGTGAGTGGGGTGTTAAAGTCTCCTACTATTATTGAATTACTATCAATTTCTCCTTTTATGTCTTTTAGTGTTTGTCTTATGTATTGAGGTGCTTCTATGTTGGGTGCATAGATATTTACAGTTGTTATGTCTTCCTCTTGGATTGATCCCTTGATCATTATGTAGTGTCCTTCCTTATCTCTTGTAATCTTCTTTATTTTAAGGTCTATTTTGTCTGACATGAGTATTGCTACTCTAGCTTTCTTTTGCTTCCCATTTGCATGGAATATATTTTTCCATCCTCTCACTTTCAGTCTATATGTGTCTTCAGGTCTGAAGTGGGTTTCCTGTAGACAGCATATATATGGGTCTTGTTTTTTTATCCATTCAGCCAGTCTGTGTCTTTTGATTGGAGCATTTATTCTATTTGCATTTAAAGTAATCATTGATATATATGTTCCTATGGCCATTTTCTTGTTTGAGGTTGATTTTGTAGATCTTTTTTCTTCTCTTTATTTCTTGACTTTATAAATCCCTTTAACATTTGTTATAAAGCTGTCTTGGTGGTACTGAATTCTCTTAACTTTTACTTGTCTGAATAGCTTTTTATTTCTCCATCAATTTTGAATGAGATCCTTGTTAGGTACTATCATCTTTGTTGTAGAGTTTTCCTTTTCAGTACTTTAAATATATCCTGCCATTCCCTTCTGGCCTGCAGAGTTTCTACTGAAAGGTCAGCTGTTAGACGTATGTGGTTTCCTTTGTATATTACTTGTTGCTTCTCCCTTGCTGCTTTTATTATTCCTTCTTTGTGTTTAGTCTTTGTTAGTTTGACTAGTATATGTCTTGGCATGTTTCTCCTTGGTTTATCCTATATGGGACTCTTTGCACTTCTTGGACTTGGTTGACTATTTCCTTTTTCATGTTGGGGAAATTTTAACTATAATGTCTAAAAACAATTTCTCATAACTTTTCTTTTTCTCCTCTTCTTCTGGGACCTCTTTAATTTGAATGTTGGTGTGTTTGATATTGTCCCAGAGGTCTCGGAGACTATCCTCCGTTCTCTTCATTCTTTTTACTTTATTCTGCTCTTCTGAAGTTATTTCCACCATTTTATCTTTCAGTTTACTGATTTGTTCTTCTGTTTCAGAAATTCTGCTATTGATTCCTTCTACAGTATTTTCAATTTCAGTAATTGTGTTGTTTGTCTCTGTATGTTTATTCTTTAATTCTTCTAGGTCTTTGTTAATTGATTCTTGTATTTACTCCATTTTGTTTTCAAGGTTTTGGGTCATCTTTATCATTATTCTGAATTCTTTTTCAGGTAGTTTGCCTATTTCTTATTCATTTATTTGGAATTCTTCATTTCTAGTTTGTTCCTTCATTTGTGTAGTATTTCTCTGCCTTTGCATTATTTTTTTAACTTATTGTGTTTGAGGTCTCCTTTTCCCAGGCTTCAAGGTTGAATTCTTTTTTTTTGTTTGTTTGGTTTCTGCCCTCCTAAGGTTGGTCCAGTGGTTTGTGCAAGTTTAGTATAGGGTGATATTTGTGCTGAGGTTTTGTTTGTTTGTTTTTCCTCTGATGGGCAAAGCTGAGTGAGGTGGTAATCCTGTCTGCTGATGATTGGGTTTGTATTTTTTGTTGTTGTGCAGTAGCACCTGCCCCAGATAAGGCAATGCCACCCCACTCCAGTATTCTTGCCTGGAAAATCCCATGGATGGAGAAGCCTGGAAGGCTGCAGTCCACAGGGTCTCTGAGGGTCAGACACGACTGAGCAACTTCACTTTCACTTTTCACTTTCATGCATTGGAGAAGGAAATGGCAACCCACTCCAGTGTTCTTGCCTGGAGAATCCCAGGGACGGGGGGGCCTGCCTCTATGGGGTGGCACAGAGTCAGACAAGACTGAAGCGACTTAGCAGCAGCAGCAGCACCTGCCCAGGGTGCTACTGGTGGTTCAGTGATTTGGGGTATTGAATTCAAATGGTTTCCTTTGTGTGAGTTCTCACTATTTGATACTCCCTGGGGTTAGTTCTCTGGTAGTCTATGGTCTTGGAGTCAGTGCTCCCACTCCAAAGGCTTAGGGTTTGATCTCTGCTCAGGAACGAAGATTCCACAAGTGGTTTGTTATGGCATTAAATGAGATTAAAACAAATATGCAAAAATGAGAAATGAAAGATGAACCCCAGACAAATGGCAGTTACAAAATCAAGCAAATAATAATTAAAATAATGGAACATACACATATACATATATGAGCAAATTGAAAATAGTGCAACATAAAGTACAGTTGATTGACCTGGCAAACAAAGTAAATAAAAAATTGTATTTACCAGTTAAGAACAAAACTAACTAAAACACAAACTGGAAAACAGAACTAAAGCAAGGTGCCAATTGGAGAATAAAGCAATGAAAACAAACCTATGTTGAGAGGAAAGGAGAGAAAAAAAATAAAGAAACAATAGGTATGCAAAGTAAAACAGAGGTAGATGAAGAATATTTATATACATTAAAGGATAATAGCAAGGGGAAAAGAACAGTAGGAAAGGCAAACAAAGGAATAAATGTAGAAAAAATAATAGGTTTTAAAAAATTAAAATTATAAAAACAGAAAATTTTAAAAGTGGAGGAAGAAAGAAAAAGGGAGGAAAAAGACAAAGGAAAACTTCACAGAACTGCAAAATCCCAATGGAAAGGTTGATAACAATAATAAAAAATGTGATTGAAAAAAATTAGTTCAAAAGCTTAACTAGATTTTATAGTGCCAAAAATATCAACAACTACAACAGAGGGGGAAAAAATGGAAAAAAGAAAATCCAAGAGAATCTACAGAGCAAGTCAAAACATAAGATTAATAAATGTTTTCTTGAGTCACTGCTGTCAAGAGTCCTTTCCCTCGCTGGGAGTCACAGTCCATCTTACCTTCCTAGGATGCCCTCCAACATTATGCTGATTTCTGGACCTGCTGTGGGATTTCTGACCCACAGCTCAGATTCTAATATTCTCGCTCTTATGTGTTCTTGCATTCAATGTCCACAGCTATCAGAACTAGTATGTTTTCTTTTGTGGGAGCTCTCAATGTCCTTTTATATATTTCATAGACACAGAGTCGCCTAGTTGATCATGTGAATTTAATCTGCAGCTTGTACAACTGGTGGAAAGGTTTTGGGTCTTCTTCTTTAGCCATACTGCCCCTGGGTATCAATTGTGGTTTTATTTTCACCTCTGCATGTGGATTGTCCACTGGGGTTTGCTCCTAAGGCTGCCCTGGAGGACTTGGGTTTGCTCCTGTGAAGGCCAGATGTGGAGGTTAGGGCAGCTGTTTGGGTCACAGGAGTTCTGGCAGCAGCAGGTACTCAGGGGAGTGGGCGGCTAGGGCAGCAGGAAATATAGTGCTCTAGAAGGGTATGGCAACCAGTATTGGCCAATACATTACAGTATTCTTGCCTGGAGAACCCCCTTCCCTGACAGAGAAGCCTGGCTAGCCACAGTCTGCAGGGTCACAAAGAGTTGGACACTACCAAAGTGACCCTGTGGGCATACACACAAGACATTTTTTACCTGTGGCAGCTCTACCCCAGTGAGAGTTGAGCTTGAAGGTGGCACAGTTGCTTGGCATGGAGGGACCCTGGTGGCACCAAGTATGCAGGGACATGGACTGCCTCCACCACAAGAATTATGACCCTATAAGAGTCTTCTTTAAAGCCTCTTGTAGCTGGTGATCAGAAGGCCTCTTTGGCCAGTGTTTCTCTGTAGCTCCTCTCCTTAAGGCACTTAGAAGGCTCCCTTGCCTGGGTTCTGTCTCTGTTGTTTGGGGTGTCAGGCACATAGAGACGCTCCCCTGGCTGGGGTCCTATTCTGTATATCTTCACATCAGGCACTTAAAGGGTCAGCTAAAGAGCCCCTTGATGAAAGTGAAAGAGGAGAGTGAAAAAGCTGGCTTAAAACTCAACATTCAGAAAGCTAAAATCATGGAATCCAATCCCATCACTTCATGGAAAATGGATGGGGGCAACAATGGAAACAGTGACAGACTTTATTTTTCTGGGGCTCCAAAATCACCTCTGATGATGACCGCAGCCATGAAATTAAAAGATGCTTGCTCATTGGAAGAAAATCTGTGACAAACATAGACAGCATATTAAAAAGCAGAGTCATTACTTTACTAACAAAGGTCCATCTAGTCAAAGTTATGGTTTTTTCAGTAGTTATGGATAGTTTTAACAGTTGGACCATAAAGAAAGCTGAGCACTGAGGAACTGATGCTTTTGAACTGTCATGTTGGAGAAGACTCTGGATAGTCCCTTGGACTGCAAGGAGAATCAAACAAGTCAATCTGAAAGAAATCAGTCCTAAATATTTATTGGAAGGACTGATGCTAAAGCTGAAGCTCCAGTACTTGGTCACCTGATATGAAGAACTGACTCATTGGTAAAGACTCTGATGCTGGAAAAGACTGAAGGCCAGAGAAGGGAATGACAGAGGATGAGATGGTTGGATGGCATCACAAACTCAATGGACATGAGTTTGAGCAAGCTCTGGGAGTTGGTGTTGGACAGGGAAGCCTGGTGTGCTGCAGTTCATGGGGTCTCAAATAGTTGGACATGACTAGGTGACTGACCTGATTGTCTACTTTAATGGCAACAAGGAAAGAGGATCTAAAGAGATTCTTGATGAAGGTGAAATAGGAGAGTGAAAAAACTGGCTTAAAACTCAACATTCAAGAATGAAGATCATAGCATCCAGTCCTATCCCATCATGGCAAATAGATGGGAAAAAATTGGAAACAGTGACAGATTTTATTTTCCTGAGCTCCAATATCACTGCGGACAATGACTGCAGCCATTAAATTAAATGATGCTTGCTACTTGGAAGTAAAGCTATGACAAACCTAGACAGTGTATTAAAAAGCAGAGACACTGCTTTGCCTACAAAGGTTTATATAGTCAAAGGCATGGTTTTTTCAGTAGTCGTGTATGGATGTGAGAGTTGAACCATAAAGAAAGTTGAGCACTGAAGAACTGATGCTTCAAATTGTGGTGCTCTAGAAGACTCTTCAATGTTCCGAGAAGGGCAAGGAGATCAAAGAAATAAATCCTAAACAGATCAACTTGAATATTTATTGTAAGGACCAGTGCTGAAGCTGAAGCTCCAGTATTTTGGCCACCTATGTGAAGTGCCAACTCATTGGAAAAGACCTTGATGCTGGGAAAGACTAAGGGCAGGAGGGCAAGGGGACAACAGAGAAGGAGATGTTTGGATGGCATCACTGACTCGGTGGACATGAGTTTGAGCAAGCTGTGGGAGATAATGAAGGCCATGGAATCCTGGCGGGCTGCAGTTCATGGGTCACAAAGAGCTGGACATGAGTTAGCAATTGAACAATACAATGCAATAAACAAACTACTCTATTGAATGCTGTAATAAGTAACATAACTAGTCTTCAAATCCACGACGTTGAATAGGGAGTGGACACGTGTATCTATGGCTTATTCATGTTGATATTTGGCAGAAGCTAACATAATATTGTAAAGCAATTATCCTCCAATTAAAAATAATTAAATATATAAAACAATGCAAAACAAAAAGTCCCTCTCACCCCACCCACTTTCAAAAAAATCTAAACAAAATTACATAAAGCAAGAATATGTTTTAAGATCAAATATAAAATGTATGTTTTCTGCTCCAGAAGTTGATTTTGAAAAATGTTTAAAATTTTTTACATAATATCAAATCAAAATGAAGATGAGAATGAAAATATCCAAAGTGAAGCAATATTGCATCATGAGGGAATAAACTATGAAGTAAGCACGGGTTAAGCTTATAACCACAGTAACAAAATTCTTGTCCTATGTTATTGTGTGATACTCATATCAACATAACAGCAAAATGATCAAGAAGTGGAATGAGTCACTGAGATTTCTTTAAGTCTTGAGTCAGATTTGACTGCCTTTGTGAAAATAGGCCACCAATGCCTTTGAAGAAAGGAACCCAGCAGTCTTACAAAATACCAAGGCAATTATTGTGAAAATAAGCCGAACTCCCATCCTCTTCTCCCACATCCCTCCACTTCAAAATAAACTGAAAATATCATATAAGAAAAAGACCCATAAACTAAATAATTTCCCACAAAGTTCTTATCTGCTAGATAAGATACATTATCAGAGGTAGTTGTATACAAAATGAGAAATGAAAATCATAAGTTAAAATAAAGAAACCAAATGATGCCAGAGGAATTTTGTTCCAAGAAAAATCATGACATTTTAGTCACTACAAAAATTCTGACACACAATAGATAATAATAAGGAAGTTCCAAGTTTCTTTTCTATCTAAAATTCTGAGGCAAGTACTTAAGTGTTTAGACGATCAATAAACAGATGGTTTCACTAGCATTCAATTTCCATTTTTTTCTCCATTTGCTCTAAAACAGGGCAATCAGACTAAGAAAATAGTCATTACAGTTTCACACAATTGTAGTAGGCATGATGGTCAGATGTATATCGTTCTTTTGAAGATATGGTGGGAAAGAGAGGAAAGGGTGGCATGTTTCTGATTCCATACAAAACCATCACATTTACAATTGTATTGTCCAAATTCCACACAAAATGCTATCATCAGATACAGGCCCCAGACCCTGGGTCAGCAAATTGAACTAAAGGCAGCTGAAATACTTTGACCACCACCATGGAAACAATGGCTACAGGAGAGGCCAAAATGTCTAATTCCAAAGTATGATCTCATAGTTCAGACTGATAGGCAGACAACATAAAGTTTTCAGTCATAGTTAAGAACTGGAAAATATAATTTCTTTCTTCTTCAGTGGCAGTGATTTATTACATTTTGGCTTTGGATGTTCCCAGCTTCAGACATGTTCAGACATTTTCTTTATTGACTCCAGTCTGTGGCCAAGATCCAGACTGGCAAGAGCTATAGAGCCTGGAGATGATGGAAGGCAGCCCAAAGATCAGAGATCAAGAAAAAAGACTGAGGTCCAAACCAAAAGAGAAATAAACTTTTGTATTCCATTCTAGTTCAACTCTTTCATTTGGGGTAATCCAGCTTGCAGAGTTCCTGGGAACTGGTCAAACCTCAAGTTCTTTCCCTTGCCTGAAGCTAACCGAAGTTAAACAGCCCTGCTAGTTTTGAGCCAAAAATTAGAGTTGTTTGGGCTTTGCTTTTTATATTTCGGGTTAGCATTTTCACCTTGGAAATCAACCTTGTGCTAATCACTGTACCCCAAATCATTGTCCACAAAATCATCACATCAAAGTTACTCTCAGCAAGAAGTTTTCCCTTCCAGTTATTCTAAAATGTTGCCCTTGCAATTAAAGTGACTTGAGAGCACTGTATAAGTATGTATGTAAGCGCATGTGGATATATACTGCATGTATATATTGAATGTGTATTTTCCATCAGAGTAATTTAGCATGTCAATTTAATACAATAGTCACATAGAGAATATGCCAATAGATATATCTTTTCTTATGCACACTATCCTTTCTCACACTTCATTTATATTCACACAGTGATAAAAATCAATTTCCATTTGTTGATAACCATTAAGCCATTAGAGGATAATCACAGTTTCTTGACATACTGGTGGAGCACAAAGGAATATACTTTCAGAGATCATTTATATAGTTTGCTACCAATGGAGCACACATTTTAAAATGCTAACATGGGTTAAAATAACTGTTAGAAGAGTTATTTTTAGTTGAAATAATGTGCATATCATATTAGAATTTTAAGGATAAAGTATCTTAGCATTTCCCCAAAATGTTGTCATTGCACCACTGCCTGAGTCTAAGATGCTGTAAGTGATTTCTCAAGATCCCTTTGCCTCCTTGTAGTTAATTCTATGATAAGACCATAACGTCAGTTCAATTCAGTGGACTCTTAGAAGGCCTTCCTTGTGTGTAGCCTTAGTAGGTGCTGTGAAAGTGCTTTCCAGGGGAAAAGATGAGGCAAGATATTTGCCACTGGTGAATGTACAATTCTAATAAGAGAAGGAAGATTTATTATCTTACACACAAGATTTAGAGACACAGTGCAAAGAAAAGCACAGGGAAAGTATGGTAAATAAATGAGGTGCTAAAATGAAAATAAAGACAATACATAGAATAATAAAAATTTCAAAACTGAATGACACATGTGGGATGGAGATATCACAGATCTTAAAGATCAGGGAACACAAGAGAGAAACATAATAACTAATTTCCTTATCTTCCACCCTCTCCTCAATCAAATGTGGGCCTTTAAGAATCCTGATCTCTCATAATACTATTATAGCACAACCTTTTCAGAGCTAGAGAAGTATAGAAGGGATACTTATGGAAACAAAAGGGTTAAGTAGACTTTGAATTGAATTTAATCCATGAGATAGAACTGATGCATCTCTTTGTTCAATAGCCAATAGAACCCTCTGATCTATTCCATTCCATTTATTTCTGCCACACTGTGCTAAAGGATAAAGACTTTTCTTACTCTAATAAGTGAATAGCCCTGCCTCTCTCATTGCTGCTGCATCTGTGCTATTCTATATTTCTCCAATATGGATGGATCATCACTAGCAGATTTGACAGATTCTATAATATCATTATGCAAATGCAGGTTCACTGCCACTCGGGAATCCTACAGACTGATCGCTTCATTATCAACCTTATCAGAAAATAGAAGAGAATTGTGTCCCATATTCCTTGAGATGAGAACATAATTTAAATTAAGTGCCTTACTGTCTGGCTACTCTATTGGCCAGGATGGGAGATAAGGAGAGCTGATTTTGAAAACTGGGATATCAACAATCATTGCTCCACTGAGGTGCTGCCTGAGCCAGCTTCCTGGGTACCCACTTCTCCCTTGAGCTGTGCCCTTGTCTTTCTCCAAATCAGAGCCAATGCTGAGGCATTTTGCAGCACTTAATTTGTTCTCCTGCTATCATATGTCCTTGAAGAATGTTTTCTTTAGAATAGAAGCAGTTTAGCCCTCTGCCTAAAGAAGCAGATTGTTTAGTGGAAATCTCTCGACATTAGAATCATATGACCTGAATCCTGCACACTAGGTTAATGGTGTGACCTTGAGCATTTTACATGATTCCTGTTTCTTAAAAGTTTCTTGGCTTATATAGGGCTCTTACCAATAAAACCAAGGAGTTAGTGAAGATGGTCTTCAAGAAGCCCCTTTTAGCAGTAACATTTTATTACTTGGAATTTGAATCTGAAATATTTTTCCATGTCTTATATATAAAAATCAAATATGGCTATTGTTATCTATCCCAGTTATCAACAGATCCTATTAAAATGAGGCAGGTAGAACTATAGCTAAACTCACTAGGAAAATTAATATGTAATCATTATTACTTGAAGATGGCAATGGCACCCCACTCCAGTACTCTTGCCTGGAAAATCCCATGGATGGAGGAGCCTGGTGGGCTGCAATCCATGAGGCCGCTAAGAGTCGGACACAACTGAGCAACTTCACTTTCACTTTTCATTTTCATGCATTGGAGAAGGAAATGGCAACCCACTCCAGTGTTCTTGCCTGGAGAATCCCAGGGACAGGGGAACCTGGTGGGCTGCCGTCTATGGGGTCACACAGAGTCGGACACGACTGAAGTGACTTAACAGCAGCAGAAGCATCATTATTACTAATAAGACTAATGGGCTGGGTTCTGTAGCCTTGGGTTCAGGTCCTAACATTGACCACCTTGGGCTAGGGTCACCTGGTATAAGCGCTCAGCTCCCACATTTACACCAGTTTCATAATGGGCCTTAAAAATCTTCCTGGAAAGCTCCTACTTATGTAAAACAAATGGCAACCCACTCCAGTGTTCTTGCCTGGAGAATCCCAGGGATGGGGGAGCCTGATGGGCTGCCGTCTATGGGGTCGCACAGAGTCGGACACAACTGAGGTGACTTAGCAGCAGCAGCACTAAGTTAGGACTTTTTCAGTTGAGCTTGCCCTCTACCTCATTATAACCCTCTGATCAGATCTCTACTACATCATTTCATCTACTATAATATAGTTGTTTGTTTATATTTTTCTCTATTTCTGACTCTGGGCTTCTTGAAGAAGTAAAATTAGGACTTAAAAAAATCTTCTACCATTGTCACTATAGTATACCATACCTGATACATAATAAGGCTCAAAAAATATTTGATCAAGGCAGGTCACAATGAACCTGACTCAGAAAGAGCTGATAACAAAAGCCCTGTGAGAAAGGTGGTATATGAAGGAGAGTGTCTTTACTTCTCCATGACAAGTTCCAGAAAGATAGATCTTATAGATCCTCAGTGACTGCCGCAGGAGAAACTTACTAATCTAGGGGACCTGTATTAAGAAAACCTTGAGCTAAAGTCTATATTGCTGAGAGCCCCTCTCTAACTTGCTAATTATACTACTTCTGGGATGACTCTAAACACAAGGGTCTGCAAGAAGAAAGTGGAGCAACTTTGAATTGTGGCATAGAATCTAGAGTCTATACCTAGTCTTTCATCTTATAAAAGGTCTACTTCTGAAACAATCCCACTTGTCACTAAGTCTCTGGAACAAGTGAGGAGTAGAACACGTTGCCTCATTAGAAATCCCAGTTGGACACACCTACAAAGACTTTTTTCCCTTTTGGTTAGGATTATAAAGCAGAAGTTCTACTGGGCACACAAAATATTGTTGTGGAATAAATGAATTGAAGGATGGATATGTAAACACATGCTTCAGCTCGTTTATTATTTTATTGAGTACCTGAGGTTGTGAGTCACTAGTAACTCATTAAAGACAAAAGAACTTATAAACAAGGCACCATATACTCATAAATAGTTAAAATTGAAAAGATACTTAGAATTACCCTATGTCATCATTCATTAAAAAAAAGAAGCTGAGAACAAGAAATGCTAAATGCTGGAAATCTTTTTCCTAGATTCCCTAATTAATCAGTAGCCACAGTACTTCCAACTTCTAATCTGGCATTATTGTTCCAAAACTATCAAGTTTGAGATCTGTTCTTTTACGAATCTCTGACTTCAATCACTGATGCAAATTTTCTAACACTAAGTGAGATCCCTTAAAGTCTGGACATATATACTCTTAGGAAATCACTTACAGGGGTTCAGAACATTCCTTTATTCCACAAAAAATTATTATATTCCAAATGTTTGCCAGACATTCCCAGTGGTGCCGGGAAAACTGCTTGTATATCTTTGAGATTAATTCTTTGTCAGTTGCTTCATTTGCTATTATTTTCTTCCATTCCGAAGGCTGTCTTTTCACCTTGCTTATAGTTTCCTTCGTTGTGCAAAAGCTTTTAAGTTTAATTAGGTCCCATTTGTTTATTTTTGCTTTTAATTCCATTACTCTGGGAGGTGGGTCATAAGGGTCCTGCTGTTATTTATGTCAGAGAATGTTTTGCCTATATTTTTCTCTAGGAGGTTTATAGTTTCTGGTCTTACGTTTAGATCTTTAATCCATTTTGAGTTTATTTTTGTGTATGGTGTTAGAAAGTGTTCTAGTTTCATTCTTTTACAAGTGGTTGACCAGTTTTCCCAGCATTACTTGTTAAAGAGATTATCTTTAATCCATTGTATATTCTTGCCTCTTTTATCAAAGATAAGGTGTCCATAGGTGTTTGGATTTATCTCTGGGCTTTCTATTTTGTTCCATTGATCTGTGTTTCTGTCTTTGTGCCAGTACCATACTGTCTTGATGACTGGTGGCTTTGTAGTAGAGCCTGAAGTCAGGCAAGTCGATTCCTCCAGTTCCATTCTTCTTTCTCAAGATTGTTTTGGCTATTCGAGGTTTTTCGTATTTCCATACAAATTGTGAAATTATTTGTTCTAGTTCTGTGAAAAATACCATTGGTAGCTTGATAGAGATTGCATTGAATCTATAGATTGCTTTGTGTAATATTCTCATTTTCACTATATTGATTCTTCTGATCCATGAACACTGTATATTTCTCCATCTATTAGTGTCCTGTTTGATTTCTTTCACCAGTGTTTTATAGTTTTCTATATATAGGTCTTTTGTTTCTTTAGGTAGATCTATTCCTAAGTATTTTATTCTTTTCATTGCAATTGTGAATGGAATTGTTTCCTTAATTTCTCTATTTTCTCATTATTAGTGTATAGGAATGCAAGGGATTTCTGAGTGTTGATTTTATATCCTGCAACTTTACTATATTCATTAATTAGCTCTAGTAATTTTCTGGTGGAGTCTTTAGGGTTTTCTATGTAGAGGATCATGTCATCTGCAAACAGTGAGAGTTTTACTTCTTTTCCAATTTGGATTCTTTTTATTTCTTTTTCTGCTCTGATTGCTGTGGCCAAACTATGTTGAATAGTAGCGGTGAAAGTGGGCACCCTTGTCTTGTTCCTGACTTTAGGGGAAATGCTTTCAATGTTTCACCACTGAGGATAATGTTTGCTGAGGGTTTGTCATATATAGCTTTTATTATGTTGAGGTATGTTCTTTCTATTCCTTCTTTCTGGAGGTTTTTTTTTAAAATCATAAATGAATGTTGAGTTTTGTCAAAGGCTTTCTCTGCATCTATTGAGATAATCATGTGGCTTTTATTTTTCAGTTTGTTAATGTGGTGTGTCACATTGATTGATTTGCAGATATTGAAGAATCCTTGCATCCCTGGGATAAAGCCCACTTCGTCATGATGTATGATCTTTTTAATGTGTTGTTGGATTCTGTTTGCTAGAACTTTGTTAAGGATTTTTGCATCTATGTTCATCAGTGATATTGGCCTGTAGTTTTCTTTTCTTGTGGCATCTTTGTCAGGTTTTGGTATTAGGATGATGGTGGCCTCACAGAATGAGTTTGGAAGTTTACCTTCCTCTGCAATTTTCTGGAAGAGTTTGAGTAGGGTAGGTGTTAGCTCTTCTCGAAATTTTTGGTAGAATTCAGCTGTGAAGCCATCTGGTCCTGGGTTTTGTTTGCTGGAAGATTTCTGATTACAGTTTCAATTTCCGTGCTTGTGATGGGTCTGTTAAGATTTTCTATTTCTTCCTGGTTCAGTTTTGGAAAGATGTACTTTTCTAAGAATTTGTCCATTTCTTCCAAGTTGTCCATTTTATTGGCATATAGTTGCTGATAGTGGTCTCTTATGATCCTTTGTATTTCTGTGTTGTCTGTTGTGATCTCTCCATTTTCATTTCTAATTTTATTGATTTGATTTTTCTCCCTTTGTTTCTGATGAGTCTGGCTAATGGTTTGTCAATTTTATTTATCTTCTCAAAGAACCAGCTTTTGGCTTTGTTGATTTTTGCTATGGTCTCTCTCTCTCTCTTTTTTTTTTTTTTTTGCATTTATTTCTGCCCTAGTTTTTAAGATTTCTTTCCTTCTACTAACCCTGGGGTTCTTCATTTCTTCCTTTTCTAGTTGCTTTAGGTGTAGAGTTAGGTTATTTATTTGACTGTTCTCCTGTTTCTTGAGGTATGCCTGTATTGCTATGAACCTTCCCCTTAGCACTGCTTTTATAGTGTCCCACAGGTTTTGGGTTGTTGTGTTTTTTCATTTTCATTCATTTTTATGCATATTATTATTATTATTTCTTCTGTGATTTTTTGGTTATTCAGCAGCGTGTTGTTCAGCCTCCATACCATGTCTGGTTTAACTCAAGGTCCTCCCCTGTATGCATGCTCATCTCTTAGCCAAGATGGCTTCTAGCAAAGAGGCTTATGGGTAGATTGACATCACTTACTATGGGGTGATGCTCCCTTTCTTTTGACTTCCATGGAGCACATGTAGTCATGAAGGTCTTCTTGACCTCAAGAATGAAAAATATGTGGCCTCTTTATCTTTTATCTGGTTAAGTCCCACCTCCTCCTTGCTACTGCTATTATCTTTACCTTGGAGTATCTGTCCAGAGAGGATGGACTCCAAATACTCTGTCTGGGGGCCATCTATCTCCTGACTCAATATAGATGGGAATGGAGGAGACATGGAGGGTTGTATGTCCCAATACTGATTTCCCACAGATCTCAGGGAATTTTAAAGAATACCAGCCTAGATCTTATACCAAAGGAAGGGGCACAGAGGCTAACCAAAGCAGAGAAGGTAAAAGAATCATTGAGCTGGTATGGAGAAAGGTAAATCTAGCCACTACTGTGTCTTCCTTGCTGGGGAGCCAGAATAAAGTTGAATATTGCCCAAATAAACCACAACCACTATAATTGATTGACAAGATGATGTGACACATGGAATTGAATATGACTCAGCAAGAAAAAGAATGAAATTCTGCTGTTTGCAACAATATGGATGGACCTAGGAAGTATTTGTTTAGTGAAACTAATCAGAAAAAGACAATATATGTTATCACTTATATGTGGAATCTAAAAAGTAAAGCAAATGAATGAGCATAACAAAATAGAAACAGATTCACAGATACAAGGGACAAACTAGTGGCAACCAGCTCTAGGATATATGAGCTGGTTGGATATATGTAGGATATGTCCATGTAGGATATATGCTACATTTTTGGTAATAATTTAAATGGAATAGAATCTATAAAAATACTGAATTACCATGTTGTATGTTAAAACTAATATATTATAAATCAACTATATCTCAGTACATACATACATACATAAACACATACATAAAGAATACATAAAGAATCATAGCTATTACATACTCACCTTCAGTTCAGTTTAGTCGCTCAGTCACATCCTACTCTTTGCAACCCCATGAATCACAGCACGCCTGGCCTCCCTGTCCATCACCAACTCCCAGAGTTCATCCAAATTCATGCTCATTGAGTTGGTGATGCCATCTGGCCATCACATCCTCTGTCATCCCCTTCTCCTCCTGCCCATAATCTCTCCCAGCATCAGGGTCTTTTCCAATGAGTTAACTCTTCGCATGAGGTGGCCAAAGTATTGGAGTTTCAGCTTTAGCATCAGTCCTTCCAATGAACACCCAGGACTGATTTCCTTTAGGATGGATGGGTTGGACCTCCTTGCAGTCCAAGGGACTCTCAAGAGTCTTCTCCAACACCACAGTTCAAAAGCATCAATTCTTTGGCGCTCGGCTTTCTTCACAGTCCAACTCTCACGCCAATACATGACCACTGTAAAAACCATAGCCTTGACTAGACGGACCTTTGTTGGCAAAGTAATGTCTCTGCTTTTGAATATGCTATCTAGGTTGGTCATAACCTTTCTTCCAAGAAGTAAGCATCTGTTAATTTCATGGCTGCAATCACAATCTGCAGTGATTTTGGAGCCCCCCCCAAATAAAGTCAGCCACTGTTTCCACTGTTTCCCCATCTATTTACCATGAAGTGATGGGACCAGATGCCATGACCTTAGTTTTCTGAATGTTGAACTTTAAGCCAACTTTTTCACTCTCCTCTTTCACTTTCATCAAGAGGCTCTTTAGATCCTCTTCACTTTCTGCCATAAGGGTGGTGTCATCTGCATATCTGAGGTGATTGATATTTCTCCTGACAATCTTGATACCAGCTTGTGCTTCTTCCAGCCCAGCGTTTCTCATGATGTACTCTGCATATAAGTTAAATAAGTAGGGTGACAATATACAGCCTTGACGTACTTCTTTTCCTATTTGGAACCAGTCTGTTGTTCCATGTCCAGTTCTAACTGTTGCTTCCTAACCTGCATACAGGTTTCTCAAGAGGCAGGTCAGGTGGTCTGATATTCCCATCTCTTTCAGAATTTTCCACAGTTTAGTAGAGTTTATAATTAAAAAAAAAACTGTATACATATATGCATATTATTTTTTAATTAAAAATAATATATGAAAGTTTAAGTTAAAAAATAAATGAGCTCATGTCCATTGAGTTGGTGATGTCATCCAACCATCTCATCCTCTGTTGTCCCTTTCTTCTGCCTTCAATCTTTCCCAGCACCAGGGTCTTTTCTAATGAATTGGCTCTTCGCATCAGTGGCCAAAGTATTGGAGTTTCAGCTTCAGTATCAGTCCTTCCAGTGAATATTCAGGGTTGATTTCCTTTAAGATGGATTAGTTTGATCTCCTTGTAGTCCAACACACAATTCTTCAACACTCAGCCTTCTTTATGGTCCAGTTATCACATCCATACATGACTACTGGGAAAACCATAGCTTTGATTATATGGACCTTTGTTGGCAAAATAATATCTCTGCTTTTCAATATGCTGCCTCCACGCTAAAATGCTTCAGTCATGTCTAACTCTGTATGGGGTCATAACCCCATAGACTGTAGCTTGCCAGACTCCTCTGTCCATGGGATTTCCCAGGCAAGAATACTGTTGCAGGTTGTCATTTTCTTCTCCAGGGAATCTTCTCTACCCAGGGATGGAACCCACATCTCTTAGGTCTCCTGAATTGGCAGACAGGCTCTTTACCACTAGCACCACCTGGGAAGCCCAATATGCTGTCTGGTTTGTCATCACTTTTCTTTCAAGGAGCTAGTGTCTTTTCATTTCATGGCTGCAGTCACCATCTGCAGTGATTTTGGAGCCCAAGAAAATAAAATCTGTCACTGTTTTCATTGTTTACCCATTTATTTGATGTCAAGTGATGGGACTGGATGCCATGATCTTAGTTTTAATATATTCAATATAATGAGAAGAAATGAGCATTTTTCTCATTCAATTAAGTATATTAACAATTAAATTGAACATTTCATTATACCTTTCCTTTTAAGACCCTTATTATCTGGTGTGATACTGCTCTTTTGGCAGCACAACTCAGGAGGGTTTCCTCTCCCTTTTCCCATGGTCATGGAAGTGGTAGCATTCAGATTGTCATCACGCCTATCCTGAGCACTCTGGTGTCTTCATACCCTCTAGCCAGTCCCTCTTCAATATATTTCATCTCTGCTTCCAGAAAGTTATATTTTTCTCTTTTTGTCTTCATGATGCCCTACATAGTAACTTATAGAGAAAAGGTACTTAATAAATTACTTTGTTATTAACAATTTCAATGATACTTATTAAACAATACAAGTGACTATCTATATATACTAACAAAGCCTACATATTATAGGGGAATCAATGAAGGTAATTACCACAAATGAAGTTGCAATGTTCTTAGACATTTAAAGATCTTAGAGGTACCACTGAGAAAACAATTATATGTTTAAGTTGTATAGTTGTATCTGTGTGCATATGCTTATGTAGGAATACCAATACACACACACACAAATATGAATGCTTCATCCTATAATAATAAAACTAGTCTGGATAAGGATTTTCCTGGTGGCTCAGATAGTAAATAATCCACTTGCAATGGATTCTTGGATTGGGAAGATCCCCTGGAGGAGGGAATGGTAACTCACTCCAGTATTCTTGCCTGGAGAATCCCATGGACAGAGGAGCCTGGCAGACAACAGTCCATGGGGTTGCACAGAGTCATACTCAGTTGAACAACTAAGCACAGTCTGGACAAAACCCTTTTCTTCAAACGAGGCAATATTTTTTAGGGAGATTTATTTCATAAGCCTACCTAAACCTCTGTCTTAGAAGGTAAATATAAAAGACGTGTATGTGTATGTTCAGTCATGTCCAGCTCTTTGTGACCTCATACACTGTGGCCTAACAGGCTTCTTTTTCCTTGGGATTTCCAGGCAAGAATACTGTAGTAGGTTGCCATTTCCTCCTCCAGGTTATTTTCCTAACCCAGAAATTGAATGCACGTCTCCTGCTTGCATCTTCAGCATTGTCAGGTGGAGTCTTTACTACTTGAGCTACTTGGGAAGCCCAAATATAATATATGTATATATAATAAAATCTGCTCTGATTAGAAAGTACAAATGGAGAAGATCTATTTATGTGCCTATATGTATGTTTTATCAATAATTTTCTCCTCAATCAATGAACATAAGTTTAGAATTGCATGCAGCATTTTAAGGCATACAAAGAAGTAAATCACACAGATCTTGTCTTTAGAAACTAATATTTGTGGTTCTGGAGCAGCAGTTGTGCAGCACTGGAGTGACTATGTGGAGATACCCCATGTCTGCTTTTTGGCACTGGAGCCGTGGCTGTGAAGCGCTGGAGTGACTTTGATACGCCATGTCCAAGGGCAAAGGAGAAAACCCAGCAAGACGGTAGGAGGCGTGAGGTTGTGTTTAGAATCAAACCCCATACCCACCAGAGATGCTCAGAGGGCTCAAACATACCTTGTATGCACCAGGACCCAGAGATGCCACAGAGACTGAGAAAGAGCTGTGTTTGGGTGTCTCCTGAGAAGGTACAGGTCAGCAGTGGCCTGCTGCAGGGGCAGAGGCTCTATGTGCAGTAGACCTGGGTATGGCATAAGCCCTCTTGGAGGACGTCACCATTAACCCCACCATAGAGACACCAGAACTTACACAGAACTGGGGAAACAGACCCTTGGAGGGCTCAAACAGAACCTTGTGTGCACCAGGACCTAGAAGAAAGGAGCAGTGACCCCACAAGAGACTGACCCAGACTTGTTCGTGAGTGTCCAGGAGTCTCTGGCAGAGGCATGGGTAGGCAGTGGCCTGCAGCAGGGTTGGGGGCATTGAGTGTAGCTGTGTGCATGGGACGTTTTGAAGGAGCTCACCATTATCTTCATTATCTCTACCATAGTTTGGCCTCAGGTCTAATAACAGGTAGGGAACACAGCCCCACCCTTCAACAGAAAATTGAATTAAAGACTTACTGAGCATGGCCCCGCCCATCAGAACAAGACCCAGTTTCCCCCTCAGTCAGTCTCTCCCATCAGAAAGCTTGCATAAGCCTCTTCTCATTCTCCATTGGAGGGCAGACAGACTGAAAACCACAATCACAGAAAACTAACCGATCTGATCACATGGACCACAGCCTTGTCTAACTCAATGAAACTATGATCCATGCGATGTAGGGCTACCAAAAATGGACGGGTCATGGTGGAGAGTTGACAAAACATGGTCCACTGGAGAAGGAAAAGGCAAACCACTTTAGTATTCTTGCCTTGAGAACCCTATGACAGTAAGAAAAGGCAAAAAGATAGGACACTGAAAGATGAACTCCCCAGGTCGGTAGGTGCCCAATATGCTACTGGAGATCAGTGGAGAACTGACTCCAGAAAGAATGAAGACAAGGAGCCAAAGCAAATACAACACCCAGTTGTGGATATGATTGGTGATGGAAGTGAAGTCTGATGCTGTAAAGAGCAATATTGCATAGAAACCTGGAATGTTAAGTCCATGAATCATGGCAAATTGGAAGTGGTTAAACAGAAGATGGCGAGAGTGAACATTGACATTTTAGGAATCAGCAAACTAAAATGGACTGGAATGGGTGAATGCGACTCAGATGACCACTTTATCTACTATTGTGGGCAAGAATCCCTTAGAAGAAATGGAGTAGCCATCATAGTCAACAGAAGAGTCCAAATGCAGTACTTGGATGCAATCTCAAAAATGACAGAATGATCATTGTTTGTTTCTAAGGCAAACCATTCAGGATGACAGTAATCCAAGTCCATGTCCTGACCAGTAATGCTGAAGAAGCTGAATTTGAACAGTTCTATGAAGACCTGTGAAGAAGAACTAAAGAGCCTCTTGATGAAAGTGAAGTAAGACGGTGAAAAAGTTGGCTTAAAGCTCAACATTCAGAAAACTAAGATCGTGATATCCAGTCCCATCACTTCATGGCAAATAGATGGGGAAGGAGTGGAAAGAGTGGCTGACTTTATTTTTTCTGGGCTCCAAAATCACTGCAGATGGTGACTGAAGCCAAAATTAAAAGACAATTACTCCTTGGAAGGAAAGTTATGACCAACCTGACAGCATATTAAAAATCAGAGGCAATACTTTGCCTACAAAGGTCCGTCTAGTCAAAGCTATGGTCTTTCCAGTAGTCATGTATGGATGTGAGAGTTGGACTGTGAAGAAAGCTGAGCACCAAAGAATTGATACTGTTGAACTATGGTGTTGGAGAAGACTCTTGAGAGTCCCTTGGACTGCAAGGAGGTCCAACCAGTCCATCCTAAAGGAGATCAGTCCTGGGTGTTCATTGGAGGGACTGGTGTTGAAGCTGAAACTCCAATACTTTGGCCACCTAATGTGGAGAGCTGACTCAAAAGACCCTGATGCTGGGAAAGATTGAGGGCAGGAGGAGAAGGGGACGACAGAAGTTGAGATGGTTAGATTGTATCACCGACACAATGGACATGGGTTTGGGTGGACTTCAGGAGTGGGTGATGGACAGGGAGGCCTGATGTGCTGCGATTCATGGGGTCTCAAAGAGTTGGTTATGACTGAGTGACTGAACTGAACTGATGACCTACAAGACCTTTTAGAACTAACACTCAAAAAAGATATCCTTTTCGTTATACGGGACTGAAATGCAAAAGTAGGAATTCAAGAAACACCAGGAGTAACAGGCAAATTTGGCCCTGGGGTACAGAATTAAACCAGGCAAAGGCTAATAGAGTTTTGCCAAGAGAATGCACTGGTCAAAGCAACACCCTCTTCCAACAACACAAGAGAAGACTCTATACATGGACATCAGTAGATGGTCAATACCAAAATCAAACTGATTATATTCTTTGCAGCAAGAGATGAAGAAGCTCTACACAGTCAGCAAAAACAAGATTGGAAGCTGTCTGTGGCTCAGATCATGAACTCCTTATTGCCAAATTCAGATTTAAATTGAATAAAATAGGGGAAAACCACTAGGCCATTCAGGTATGAACTAAATCAAATCCCTTATGATTATACAGTGGAAGTGAGAAATAGATTCAAGGGGTTAGATCTGAAAGAGTGCCTGAAGAACTATGGACGGAGGTTTGTGACACTGTACAGGAGGCAGGGATCAAGACCATCCCCAAGAAAAAGAAATACAAAAAGGCAAAATGGTTGTCTGAGGAGGCCTTACAAATAGCTGTGAGAAGAAGAGAAATGAAAGGCAAAGGAGAAAAGGAAAGATATACCCATTTGAATGTAGAGTTCCAAAGAATAGCAAGGAGAGATAAGAAAGCCTTCCTCAGTGATCAATGCAAAGAAATAGAGGAACAGTAGAATGGGAAAGGCTAGAGATCTCTTCAAGAAAATTAGAGATATCAATGGAATATTTCATGCAAAATGGGCTCAATAAAGGACAGAAATGGGACAAAGAAGCAGAAGATATTAAGAAGAGATGGCAAGAATACCCAGAAGAGCTATACAAAAAAGATTTTCATGACACAGATAATCACATTGGTATGACCACTCACCTAGAGCCAGACATCCTGGCATGTGAAGTCAAGTGGGCCTTAGGAAGCATCACTATGAACAAAGCTAGTGGAGGTGATGGAATTCCAGTTGAGCTGTTTCAGATCTTAAAAGATGATGCTGTGAAATGCTATACTCAATATGCCAGCAAATTTGGAAAACTCAGCAGTAGCCACAGGACTGGAACAGGTCAGCTTTCATTCCAATCCCAAAGAACAGCAATGCCAAAGAATGCTCAAACTACCACACAATTGCACTCATCTCACACGCTAGCAAATTAATGGTCAAAATTCTCCAGGCCAGGCTTCAGCAGTATGTAAACCATGAATTTCCAGATGTTTTAGCTGAATTTAGAGAAGGCAGAGGAACCAGAGATCAAATTACCAACATCTGTTGGATCATCAAAAAAGCAAGAGATCTCCAGGAAAACATCTACTCTGCTTTATTGACTATGCCAAAGCCTTTGACTGTGTGGATCACAATAAACTGTGGAAAATTCTGAGAGAGATGGGATTACCAGACCACCTGACCTGCCTCCTGAGAAATCTGTATGCAGGTCAGGAAGCAACAGTTAGAACTGGACATGGAACAACAGACTGGTTCCAAATAGGAAAAGGAGTACGTCAAGGCTGTATATTGTCATACTGCTTATTTAACTTATATGCAGTGTATATCATGCAAAATGCTGGGCTAGATGAAGCACAAGCTGGAATCAAGATTGCCGGGAGAAATATCAATAACCTCAGATATGCAGATGATACCACCCTTATGGCAGAAAGCAAAGAAGAACTAAGGAGCCTCTTGATGAAAATGAAAAGGGAGAGTGAAAAATTTGACTTAAAACTCAACATTCAGAAAACTAAGGTCATGGCATTTGGTCACATCCCTTCATGGCAAATAGATGGGGAAACAGTGGAAACAGTGTCAGACTTTATTGTCTGGGCTCCGAAATCACAGCAGATGGTGATTGCAGCCATGAAATTAAAAGACGTTTGTTCCTTGGAAGGAAAGTTATGACCAACCTAGACAGCATATTAAAAATCAGAGACATTACTTTGTCAATAAATGTCCATCTAGTCTAAACTGTGGTTTTTCCAGTAGTTATGTATGGATATGAGAGTTGAACTATAAAGAAAGCTGAGTGCCAAAGAATTGATGCTTTTGAACTGTGGTGTTGGAGAAGACTCTTGAGAGTCCCTTAGACTGCAAGGAGATCCAACCAGTCCATCCTAAAGGAAATCAGTCCTGAAAATTCACTGGAAGGACTGATGCTGAAGCTGAAATTCCAATGCTTTGGCCACCTGATGTGAAGAACTTACTGATTTGTAAAGACCCTGATGCTGGGAAAGATTGAAGATGGGAGAAGGGGATGACAGAGGATGAGATGGTTGGATGGCATCACTGATTTGATCAACACAAGTTTAACTCTGAGAGTTGGTGATGGACGGGAGGCCTGGTGTGCTGCAGTCCAAGGGGTCACAAAGAGTTGGACATGACTGAGCAACTGAACTGAACAGAATTTAGGTGAGAAGAACTCTCCAAACATGGTGCGATACCAGAAATTATGAAAGAAAATACTAACATTTGTTAAAACAAATAGAAATGCAATATTTATCTAGGAAAAAAAATATATTTAAAAGGCAAATAAAATAAAAATAATGCAAGAACAAAAATAAAAATGAGTAATATTATTAATATATGGTTGTCATAAATCAATATGAATGCCCTAGAAGAAATGAGTAAAGGGTATAAATAGACAATTTGTAGAGGAGTAATTATAAGTGACTTGTAAGTACATGAAAAAATGCTCATTTTTAAAAGTAATGATTAGAAAATAAAATAAGATATAATTTTTCACCTGTTAAATTGGCAGAGTTCAGAAATAAGGATAATATTTATTTTTTGCAAGGTTTTTGATAAGTGCATTCTCATATACAGCCATGGAATGTTAGAATTTGTGTCACTTCTTTGGAGGGCAATAACTTTTCATATCTTATATATTAAGAATGCACATAAAGTTTTTCTAATAGCTTTACTTATTAAAGGTATGTCAATGTATGGCAAAACCAATACAGTATTGTAAAGTAAAATAAAGTAAAAATTAAAAAAAAGGTATTATAGAGAAATAATTGGACAAATTTTAAAACACATGTGTATAAGAACTTTCATTGTGCCATTATTTACATAGTGAAAAGCAGGATTTAACCTTAATGTTTAATTAAAAGAAATTGATTAATATACAATAAAACTATGAAAGTTTCATATCTAATCTTTTGAAATAGGAAAATGCTTATGATATACTGATGAGATGCAAGAGCAGACTGGAGAATAGTATATGCAATATGAATCCATTCTTTGAAAATGAATGAAAATAATTTCATTTATTTAGAAATTAAATTCTGGAATGATTTACACAGAGTATAAGTAGGTTTAAGTCTTAATAATTCATACAAATGATAATTTTATTTTCTTCATTTTTATTAGTATTTTAATTTTAGTAAAATATGGATTACTATTATAAATTTAAAAATATGTATTTATACTATATGTTTAACATTATGAGCCTTACATTTAGAAGGAATCATTAAAATAGTCTAATCTTGTCCATGCTACAGACCAGTTTAAGAATCCCCTGAACAAAATGTCCCTAATAGGGGATAACATAGTTTGCCCTGAGTACCCCAAAGGAGAAAGCCACTACCCTGTTCTATTTTGGGATCTTCTAGTCAGTAATTTTTTTCCTTCTTCTGTCAAACTGAAATCTTTTCCCAGTATTTTTGCTTTATGAGTCCTAGTTTCTAGTTCTCTGTGAAAACTTCTAAATGAAAACCTATCAATGCTTTGAATAAATGATTATATTTCCTCTTGGTCTTGTCTTCACAAAAATCTCAAACCCCAATTGCTTCATTAATGGCTCATGACTTTGAACTTTTCTCTCATCTTAGGTGGGCTCCTCTGGTGGCTCAGTAGTAAAAATTTCCTGCAATGCAGGAGATTCAGGAAATGGGGTTCAATCCCTGGGTGGGAAAGATCTCCTGGAGGAGAGCATGGCAACCCACTCCACTATTCTTGCTTGGAGATCCCATGGACAGAAGAGCCTGCTGGGCTACAGTTCATGGGGTCCAAAGAGTCAGACACAACTGAAGTGACTGAGCCCGTGTGCGCACACACACACACACACACACACTCAATCTTAGACATCCTTCCATGTTCTTTGAACTATGGTGTTGGAGAAGACTCTTGAGAGTCCCTTGAACAGCAAAGAGATCAAACCAATCAATTCTAAAGAAAATCAACCCTGAATATTCATTGGAAGGACTGATGCTGAAGCTGAAGCTCCAGTACTTTGGCCACCAATACAAAGAGCTGACTTATTGGAAAAGACCTTGATGCTGGGAAAGATTGGGGGCAGGAGGAGAAGAGGATGACAGATGAGATGGTTGGATGGTATCTTTGCCTCAGTGGACATGAGTTTGGGCAAACTCGTGGAGACAGTGAAGGACAGGGAATCCTGGCCTGCTGCAGTCCATGAGGTCACAAAGAGCTGGACATGACTGAGTGACTGAATGACAACAACAATGTGCTTCTCCACTCAGAAGCTTAATGCATACCATTCAAACTGGAGTTCAAGTCAGAATGGGAAAAATGACAAGTGAGAAAGAACTTTAGAAAAGAAAAATATCTCTGGGAGTTAGAATGGCAAACTCAGGCTTCATGGAAAAGATAGAACTTATCAAGTCAGTTAACAAATGAAAAGATTTTTGATGACAGAAGAAGTCTGGGAGACATGAAATTTGAGAAAGTTTCCCCTTAAGGGTCAAAATTTCAGCTCAAGAGAGGAATAAAGAAAAATTAAAATTTGCTTTCTTTTCATTCATTATTGTATTATTTTTGCTCCTTTCCTACTTCCTAGTTTCATTGCTATTGTGGGAAATGCCAAAAATACTAAACAAAGCAATGTTTGCTTTCTCATAGCTTTTGTTGCTCTTTTTGAAATGTTAAAGTCTTTTTCAATACTTTTTTTGTTATAATTCTATAAACTATTTCCTTTAAATAGTTTTAAAATCCCCAGATAGGCAATGTGTACATGCTAAGTCACTTCAGTTGAGTCCAACTCTTTGTGACCCTATGGACTGTAGACCTCCAGGCTCTTCTGTCCAGTGCCAATCAGGCTCTTCTGATTCTCCAGGCAAGAATACTGGAGTGTGCTGCTGTGCCCTCCTCCAGGGGATCTTCCTGATCCAGGGATAGAACCTGCATCTCTTATGTCTCCCACATTGGTAGGCAGGTTCTTTACCACTAGTGCCACCTGGGAAGCCCTAGATGGGAAATCAGCAACTTAAAGTCAGAGAGGAATCTAATTTTTTCATTAGCTCCTCCCATGCATAGTACCATGTAAGAATACATATGATAAAGATTTCTTTGGGTTATTTAATAAATATTACTGCTTTTATGTCTGGTGATGAGTCCTTCTGAGCTATCATCTAATTTCTACTCCATCCCATAGGTGAAAGCTTACATCCTGTACTGTTGTCATGTTAGAAGAGGGATTAAGTCACAGTAAGTATTGTCTTTGCTGAACCTTATATTCCTTCCAATTGTAGATAAACTTCTTCACACCAACTACTGTGGGTTTTGTGAAATTCTTAGTGGGAGATGGTAAAGATCATTCTCCCCAATGCATTTTGTTGGCTCTGAAGGCAAGAAGCAAGAAAATTCTAGGGTCTGAATAGAGGATTCAGTCTCAGAGTTGCTATCAGGCTGACACATGTTACCTTACCTCTTACTCTTTTCTGTAGACCTTTCCACTTCTCTTGACACCATTTGACACCATTTCAGAGTGATGTCTTTTCAAACCTGTGGTTACCTTGTTCTCAAAGTTTAGAATCTACTCTGACTTATCCAAGGACCCAGACTATTTTCCTCCTAGCTGAAGAGACAGTCAGAAAAGCAAGAGGAGATGATCCTACTTGGTTAATGTGACTTCTTTATACAAAATGTGGTAAAATGAGAGGTAGATGGTATTTGGGTATTAGTTTTTAACTGTTCACTGTAGTTAAGAACTGACATAAGTTCATGTTCAGTAGTTGACTCATGAGCCTTCAATTGGGATGACTAGCGTATTGCATTTATTTGCTGAGCTATGTCAGGAAGACAGACCCTTGGGAAATATGTGTAGTAAGCAAAATCTATATACTCAATACCTCCCATCTTTACAGTCAATACCCTTCTCCTAGTCATTACCTAATATGTAGGAAGTTCTATTCTCACCTGTGTCCCCAAATAGATGCAAATTTATAATAAAATATTTGCATTTGGTAAGAAATGTTTTACTTAAGAAGTTTTCAGAGTAAATTAAATAATGACTCTTATGGCAAATTAGATAAGCTGTTGTTTGTTATAAACTGAGTTAGTAGACCTTCTAAGATCCCACATATAAGCAAAACTTTCTTATGCAGGGTGGCTCCGACTGGTATCATATATCACATAGCAGAAGTATCTGTGGCCTGAATTCATTACCTATCCATATCCTACTCCCAGTTCATTTAGAGTTAATAAATTAAAGCAACGTAGAAATTCTCTGGGATAGGATTTTTGAGGAAATTCATCATCATTTATATCACACTGAAGAAAAATTTATGTTCATAGTTGCTACTTGCACAACTACTTCTCAGTGCCACTAGCCATAGGACAGATGGCCAGCATCAATCTCCTCTCCTGCAAGTGTTAACAGGTCTCTAGAGGAAAGGGGAGTTCTAAATTTGCTAGTAAAAGGGTAAAACAAAATTGAGATATGAAGCTGGCTGAATCCTAAGCCTTTAACAAAGAATATGAGAGTAGTGATATAGATAGAAATTTTTGGTGTAGGATGCGGTTTCTGGAAGGATGAATGGTCAAAGAACACTTGCCCTAAACAGTCTAGACCTTAAAAACACTATTGTCCCTATTTTCTTCCAAAATCAATTAAAGATCTTGATTAGTCCTCACCAACCACACAATTCATCAGTGAGTTACCACAAAAGTATACTATATTACACCTCATGAAGCTGTGATATACTGCTAAATTTCTGTTACTTTCCTTTTATTAACAACTGGCTTCTCAATTCATACCTTGGATATATAACACCTTCAATATTATTAACTGTCACTGGCACCTGATTCCAGTACAGAACTAGAATATATACTCTCTAAGGATAATGCACACAAATTATCTTAGATATCCTTCTCACGAAGGCCACATCCTTCCTAGAACCAAGTCCATAACTGATTGACAAGCTCAATGGAGAAAGAGCAGAAAACAGGAAAGCATGTATTATACATTGCCCTAAATTCATCAGACCACCCTTCAGAAAAGGGAAATAACAAAGAGTGAATGGTGGGAAGTCATTTTATCTGCTAGAAAAATATGCTCTGTTCCCTACTCAAAAACAAGTGGTTGTGAAGCAACCACATTATTTAAAGATACAAGGCAAACAGGAAGAGCAAGCCAAACACCCAGGCCCTGAGAACTTACCACAAGTGCTCCCCTCAGCTGAGCTGGTTTGCAGTCACCATGGGCATGCTGATAGGCTCTAGTGGTTTCTGTGATCAGAAAGGAAAGAGGAAAGGAAAATACCAGTTCCTCTTTACCAAGCTGTTTGGGAAGCAGTTGCTCATTCAAAGGAATAATAATGATTTCTAGAACCAACCACCATCACTGCCATCTAAAAAAAGAAGTTCAGTGTTAAAATGCAATCTTGGAAGATATGGTAACTGCCCAAAAATAAGAGCCAAAAGAAGACTGCCTGCAAAATCTTGGGGGATGTCAGTACCTTAGAATCAATTGGTGACACACATGACCTTAGTGGCAACAGAACTTGAAAGACTTATAGGTTAGGCTGAAAGAGTCTCTAATTTTGAAATACCCAGTACAAATGGACAGACATTTCACAAACTATCTTGAGATGACACTCCAGGCCTCAGATCTCATTTCAATCACACTTTGAAATACCTAGCACTTCATTGCATGATCATCTCTGAGATAAGTTGTTACTTTCTTGGTTCACAAATCAGCAGAAGATCTGAAAAGAGGACAAGGTAAATATTGTGACTGCAAAGCAATTTCACTATTTTTCTTATTCCTATCAATAGTCTTAATACTTTGAATTAAGTATCAATGTCATTTTTCTATGAGTGAAGGTACTGAGTTTGGAATAGCCATCATATAGCCAGTCAAAGTCAGGTTTATCTGATAAGAATGTTCTCCTCTCCCCTCTGTGCTGTGGGGTAATTCATATTTAGGGGATGGTGGCAAGGTGATATTCCATGGCAGACTGAGTTCTATTGCTGAGAAACAATTTCTTTGGGGCCAGAGTAAGAAGTCATGTGTGAAAAGTTCTCCCTTTGAATATAGTGGAAAGAATGAATCCATAGTTTTCTCAGAACCCCAAAACCCTTGAGAAGAAAGCTAAAGATCCTCACCTTCCAGATATGAATTACACAGAAAAATGTACCACTTGGCTGACAGTAATGTTAATGTATGTTTTCTCATTTCCCTCACTCTGATAAGATATAGTGTCATGGAGAACCAAATTAACACACTGGGAGGCTTTGTCATTAAAGAAATGCAAGCTCACTTTGATTATTGCTGGCAAGAGGGCAGAGTGTATGGTGCAAACAGCAATCCTATTCTCAGAGTTAATATTCTTGCAGGCAGCATAGCTCTGTTTCAGAGTATCTTGAACTATGAAATAGGGATGTAATTTTTCATATCTAGAGGGACATAATGATTTCCAAGCTAGGTACTTAAAGGTATAGCCAGCCATATATTGCAATGAACACAGCTGTCAATGTTGCCATAATCATAAAAAAAAAGGAAACATGAGACAGGAGGGAGGAAATCACAACTGTTTCTAGCTATATTTGTATGAACAGAATATGTTATTTGTGAGACTAAGTGAGAAAGGCACTCAAGTAAAAGACTAAAAATAAGATGTATTTATCTGAAAGGAGTTACCAAATGTAATCAGGCAATGTACTAAAAAAGCTTTAAGATTCTTAAATTTATTATTGCAATTGTTGTTTTTTGCCTTTGCATTCCAATTAAAGTGTTACTGTTTCAGTTAATTTTTAAAATTTACTTATGTTTGTTGTTTTGCTATTTGATTAGAACCTACTGATTATGGAAAAGCAGGTGCTAGACCTGGGATAAAGATCCAGGCTCTAGTGAACAGATTTTCCTCACTTACTTCTTACTATTTGATAAATTATGTCATCCTTTGAAGCCTCCATTTCCTTATCTGAAAATAGACTAACGATATCTATATCAACAACCTCACACAGGATTGCAAATATCAAAAGGGACAATTAATGAGAAAATGTATCAGATGCACAAGACCTGGGCTTCCCAAAACTGTAAATGTCTCATTAAGCATCAGGCTATTGAAATTACCTTCATATCTGACAGAGGAGAGGAGATATTGAGGACGGCCAGATGTAAAAAAGCTGGATGTTCTCTCAGAAATGGAACATGGATTTTATTTTGCCACCACAAATAGCAAAATCATTGAGTTCATCTGAAACGTGACTCACTGTTATACATTCAAAGACTTGAGGAGACATGAGCTGTGCCTACATCACATAAAATATAAAATGAAGATAAAAAATTCAAAGAATTGAAAATTAATTGTTCCACAAGCCAGTGTGATGTTTAGTCTTTAAGAGGGTAGGTAATTGCACCCATAACAAAACAGTTTGGATTTGAAAAATGTATTCTGAAAATATATAACCAAAAGAAGAGATTCAAAAGAAATGTTTATGTACTTAATACATTTCCAATTCCTGAGAGGGAAAAACGATCTCTTACAAAGATGACCCAACAATAGAGAACAATGATTATGAGACAAGTACTATCCAGTTCTGGACAGAATAATGGCAATTAAAATTAAGAATTAGTCAGTCTTCATCAAACAGTAGAAAGAAGTATATGAAGACAGAACTCAGATCTAAAGAATCAGGTTCTAGGGACAGCATCTGGTAGAATACGTGGGAAACCATGAACCCAAGGAATAATAATGCTGTTTTATGAATGACTAAAGTAAGTTTTAAAAGTTTAATTTGTCTAAGGTCACAAAAAGAAAATTTGAAAAATGATTCTTAAGACCAGAGTCTTCAGCTGAGCTCCACAAGAAAGGCTTAAATTTAGAATATTATATTGCTATAAAAACATAAATACTTTAAAAAGAATTTATGAAAATGATGCAATCAACTGACTAGCTATGTTCAGTGAAACACCTAAGTCTTTTCACATGGAAATGCTAGTCCTCAAAGTAAATTTCCAGGACCATTTTAACACATAACCACTGCCAGGTAAACAGTAACACTGAAACTCTTTTCATATTAATAAAGAAACAAGAATTTAGGTAAACTGTAGATAATCAGAATATTTGCTGTTGTTCAGTCACCAAGTCATCTCCGATGCTTTGTCATCCCACGGACTGCAGCACACAAGGTTTCCCTCTTCTTCCAGAATATTGGGCAAGAAAAAAGTGACAGGGGAATAGATTTTTCTCTTAAAATGGGCTACATATTCTGATACCTCAAACAGTATCCCTTGAGCAATATTTAGCTCTATATGTTGATTTCTCAGATTCGGCTAGTTCAAATAATGAATTTGAAATTTAAGTAATTCAAAAGTCATATGTAATAATATATCTTTATTTCTTTATAACTGAAATTAAGCTAAATCTCAATTCCCATTTCTAATAGTGTTAGAAAGCTGAGCATCTGGAGTCAAATCAGTCTCTTTCCATTTATGTACTTATGATCTCAGGGGAATCACCTATTCCCCTTTGCATTCTCTCAGAAATGAAGTTAAATTAACAGAGAGCCGAAGTTTTACATTTTGATAATGCTCAGTGTATCAAATTTTGTTTTTCTGTTTACTGCTTTTGATATCATTTATAAAAAATCTTTGCTTATTCCAAAGTCATGACTATAATATCCTTTTTACTTTAGAAAACAGTTTTTATGTTTATATCTACAATTCATCTTGAATTAATCTGTATGTGTGGTGTGATATGAACTGATGCTCACTTTTTTCTTTGCATTTATCTAGTTGTTTTGACACCATTTATTATACTCTAAATTCCTTACCAAGTCATCTAAGTATCTCTGACAAAAATAAATTGATTGTATACATGTGGCTATGTATCTAGAGTCTCTCTTCTGGCTTTTTTTTTTTTTTTACTATATATATATAGTGGGTATATATATATATATATCTGTTTTTACACAAATACCACTTTCTTAATTACAACAGCTTTATGGTACGATGTGAAATCAGGTAGTTTAAATTCTCTAACTTTGTTTCTCTTTTCCAAGATATTTTATGTATTCGTATGCCTACATACATTTTATAATCAGTAAATTATAATTGAATTTAATTATAATTCAATTTTATTTATAATTCAAAATTGAATTATAATTCAATTTCTAAACTACTTAATTAAAAACAAAATCTATTGGGAACTGTTGAATTTATAAATCAACCATAGGAAATATCTACAATATTGATTCTTCCAATCTATGATCATTGCATATTTCAATGTTAATTTAGGCCTCTTTAATTCCTCTAGGACATATCTGAAAGGTTTCAGTGTAGACGTCTTGCATTTCTCTAATAAGTGTGATCCTAATCATGTAGTGTTTATTTATAAATGATTAATGATTCTTGTCTAAATCAATTATTACCATGATTTTTAAAATACTTTTCCTAAAGTTCTTAATTATCCTCTGCTTGAGGATTAGCTCAATACAAGCGATTCCCTCATTTTCAAAACCAGACTCATGGTTTATTATTTTAAACATGAATTCTCTTGGTCTAGAATAATTCCTGGAGAAAAAGATCAAATAGAATGAGTCAAATGTGAGCATACATTAAAATATCTAAATGGGATATATAACAGAAGTTAAATCTAAGCTGGTGGTCCTATTAAAATGAGAAAAATAAGTTTATTTTGCTATAATATGTTTTTACCATCATCAGTATAGTCATTCTGCATTGAATACTACCTCTGCACTTGGCAGTTGATATTTGTGTTTTACACTTGACTGTCTTATTTGATGCTGATTATAATCCAATAAGGTAAGTGCTATTATGTGCTTAGATGCTCAGTCATGTCCAACTCCTTGCAACTGCATGGACTGTAGCCTGTGAGACTCTATCCATGGGATTTTTCAGGCAAGAATACTGGAGCGGCTTGCTGTTTCCTTCTCCAGGGGATCAACCGGACCCAGGGATTGAACCTGCGTCTCCTGTGTCTTCTGAAATGCAGGCGGATTTTTTACCCACTGAGCCCCTGGGGAAGCCTCAAGTGCTATTATAATCATTTGAAAAATGAGTAACCTGAGGCTTAGAGAATTGGTAATGTCTTGGATTATACATCTAAGAAGTAGAATCAGTAGTGCCTCTCTGACTGTGAATGTAAGCACATGAGTGTAACTCAGTTTTATTGAGACTTTCCCACTTTGTTCTAAAACTAAAGGCTGGAAGAACCAGTGTTCCATTATTAAGGTATCCAGTTAATTGTTTTCAGGTCACCAAGCAAGTATCTATTTTGTCGTTCAATCTGTGTGGCAGCACTTTCAAAAATAGAACTTGAGTGCTATTCTTATGATAAAAGAAGTTATAGGAAGAGCTATTTCTGAAGGAAAGAACTAGAAAAGAGAAATCTTTAAGTTTTACATATAAATTCAATTCTTTTAAGTAAATTTTTTTTTTTGGAGGGTGAAGTTTGCAAAGCATAGAGTACAGTCTCTTTTTCCAACAGAGTAAAACTCAAAAGAGTAATACAATATGCTTTTAGACAAAGAGCTCAGCTATGGTGTTATTTATGAACAGTACAATGGTGACAGTCAGAGGTACAAGGGATATAGTTAGTGAGAAGAATCACAACGTTTTTAATCCCAGAAAGGTTATTGTCTGCCCAAACTCCTACTACAGAGTTCTGAAAACATGAATATTGTTAAATTCTTAATGACAAAGGCAACCGTTATATTACCTTATCATATGTAAAATAGATAGTGTGAATTCGACGCATGAAGCAGGGCAGCTGGTGCTCTATGACAACCTAGAGGAATAGGGTAGGCAGGGAGGTAGGAACAGTGTTCAGGATGAAGGGGAAACATGTATGCCAATTTATGTTGATGTACAGCAAAAAGTCATCACAATATTGTAAAGTAATTATCCTCCAATTAAAGTAAATAAATAAATTTATATAAGAAACAAGAATTTATCAAGTACAGTCAAAGTCCACTTACCAATGGTGTTTTTCACAGACTGAGAACAAAACAATTAAAAATTTTTGGAAACACAAAAAACCCCAAATTGCCAAAATGACCCTGAAGAGGAAGAAGGGAACTAGAAGAATTATGCTTCCAAGTTCAGACTATATTACTACACAGTTGCAGTCATAAAACCAATATAGTATGGACACAAAAACAGACACATAGATCAATGAAGCAGGACAGAAAGCCCACAAATAAACCCATCCATTTGTGATCAAGTAAGATAAAGGAGGAGGGAGTATACAATGATGAAAAGATAGTCTCTTCAACAAGCAATGTTAGGAAAACTGGACAGCTACATGTAAAAAAATGAAACAAGTACATTCTCTAACACCATATACAGAAATAAACCCCAAAAGTCTGTTCTTTACATTTGTGTCTCTTTTGCTATCTCGCATACAGGGTTATCATTACCATCTTTCTAAATTCCATATATATGCGTTAGTATACTGCATTGGTGTTTTTCTTTGTGGCTTACTTCACTCTGTATAATCGGCTCCAGTTTCATCCACCTCATTAGAAATGATTCAAATGTATTCTTTTTAATGGCTGAGTAATACTTCATTGAGTATATGTACCACAGCTTTTTTATCCATTCATCGGCTGATGGACATCTAGGTTGTTTCCATGTCCTGGCTATTATAAACAGTGCTGCGATGAACATTGGGGTACACGTGTCTCTTTCAATTCTGGTTTCCTCAGTGTGTATGCCCAGCAGTGGGATTGCTGGGTCATAAGGCAGTTCTATTTCCAGTTTTTTAAGGAATCTCCACACTGTTTTCCATAGTGGCTGTACTAGTTTGCATTCCCACCAACAGTGTAAGAGGGTTCCCTTTTCTCCACACCCTCTCCAGCATTTATTGCTTGTACACTTTTGGATTGTGGCCATTCTGACTGGTATGAAATGGTACCTCATTGTGGTCTTGATTTGCATTTCTCTGATAATGAGTGATGTTGAGCATCTTTTCATGTGTTTGTTAGCCATCTGTATGCCTTCTTTGGAGAAATGTCTATTTAGTTCTTTGACCTATTTTTTGATTGGGTCATTTATTTTTCTGGAATTGAGCTGCATAAGTTGCTTGGACTCTGTGGGAGAGGGGGAGGGTGGGATGATTTGGGAGAATGGCATTGAAACATGTATACTATCATGTAAGAAACGAATCGCTAGTCTAGGTTTGATACAGGATACAGGATGCTTGGGGCCTGGTACACTGGGATGACCCAGAGAGATGATATGGGGAGGGTGGTGGGAGGGGGGTTCAGGGTTGGGAACTCATGTACACCTGTGGTGGATTCATGTCAATGTAGGGCAAAACCAATTCAGTATTGTAAAGTAAAAAAATAAAATAAAATAAATAAAAATAAAAATACCATAAAAAAAGAGACATGCAGTCCCTTACCTTGAAAAAAAAAAAAAAAGAAAGAAATAAACCCCAAATGGAAAAAGAATTAAATGTAAGACCAGATAATATAAAACTCCCAGAGAAAAACATAGAACATTATATATATATAGCTATGATTTATCTATCCTTATATATTTATCTATATAAACATATATATATATATTTAATTTGTCTCCTAAAGTAAAGGAAACAAAAGCAAAAATAAACATATGGGACCTAATTAAATTTAAAAGTTTTTGCACAACAGAAAAAATCATTACCCAAATGAAAAAAACAACCTACTGAATGGGGAAAGATATTTACAGACAATATTTTGTAAATCCCTTGTGACTGAGTGACTGACAAGGGATTATTTGCAAAATAAACAAACAGATCATACAGCTTAATATAAAAAAAACATAAAAAATGGGCAATGTGAAGGGAAGGATGGGGGAAGGGAAAGTTAGGGAGTTTGGGGTGGACATGTACACAGGTTGTACCTACTGTATAGCACATGGAACTCTGCTCAGTGTCATGTGGCAGCCTGGATGGGAGGGGGTTTGGGGAGAATCACAAGCTAGATTCATGATTGCCGGTAGAAATTATCAGCAACCTCAGATATGCAGATGATATACTCTAATGGCAGAAAGTGAAGTGAAGTGAAGTGAAAGTTGCTCAGTCGTGAGGGCAGGAGAAGATGGTGACAGAGGATGAGATGGTTGGATGATATCAGTGACTCAACGGACATGAGTTTAAGCAAATTCCAGGAGATAGTGAAGAACAGATAAGCATGGTGTGCTCCAGTCCATGGGGTCTCAAAGAGTTGAACACGACTTAGTAACCGAACAACAATAGGGATCATCATATTAAATGAAGTCAGAAAGTCAACTATCATATGATATAACTTATATATAGTATCTTGGGCTTCCCTTGTGGTTCAGATTATAAAGAAATCTCCTGCCATGTGGGAGACCTGGGTTCATTCCCTGGGTTGGGAAACTCCCCTAGAGAAGGGAATAGCAACTCATTCCAGTATTCTTGCCTGGAGAATTCCATGGACAGAGAAGCCTGGTGGATCCATGGGGTCACAAAGAGTTGGACATGATTGAGTGACAAACACACACACACAAATATGTAGAATCTTAGAAAAATAATATAAATGAATTCATTTATAAAGCAGAAACAGACCCACAGACATAAAAAAAAAAAAACAAAAAACTTATGGTTACCAAAGGAAAGAGGATATGGTGCAATAAATTGGAAACAGTATTAACATATGTATACTATATAAACAGATACACAGTAAGGGCCTACTGCATAGCACAGAGAACTATATTCAATATCTTGTAATGAAATATTTTTTTACAATATTTTATAAATTTGTGATTTACAGAATTACTTTTCTGTGCTCCTGTAACTAATACACCATTGTAAATCTATATTTCAAATTAAAAAATCAACTTAACTTTTGTTTACCATGCTCACCCCAAGAAGGAGTTTTACTTGTCAGTCTTATGTTATGCAAGTTGTTCACTAGTCCCTTCTAGCAATACAAGTCTCAATCTAGTAATTAAAATAGCCAACCCCGTAAAACTACCAACTGGCTTTAAAATAAAAACTCTTCCCTTGTTTCAGACAAAAAGATTGCAGATGGGGAAGTAGGTATGATCAGTGCCTTAGACTTTCCAAGAATTCTACTTAAATTCCTTTCTACTTGGCTCAAAATAAGGGACAAGCACACCAATAGATCTCTCAAAAAATTTACCCTCAAATGATCAACTTTTTTATAATCTTGTGGGAGAGAGGATTAAGAATTGTGTAATTAACTGGTTTTTATTTGACAATTTATTAGACAGTCCTGCATCCCTTTCTGTCTCCAAACTAATGTCTATTAAATGCTTGTGTTAGGCATGCACTGTGTTAGCACAAAGTATCTAAGATAAATGAAGTAGAGTTCTTATTCCCTTTGGAATGAGTGTCATAAAATTGGCACAAAATAAAATTACAAGAGGAGATAATTGGTAGCTGAAATAGTGTTGATTTCATAGACATTATGTGCTATGACTCAAGGATAAGATTGGTTTCTAACAGGTAGAAGTGAGAGAAAATGGCTTCTTAACTACTGAATGGAATATAACTGTGACCAAATGGTCAAAATGTAAAAAAGCCAGATGTTGTATAAAACATGTATTTATTTCGGTGCAATTTACTATATGCCTATCCTATTTCCCAGTCTGTAGGCTGTAGGAGGATAACAACTGTAGTGGACGTTTGCCCTTTGTGGCTACCCAGTATTCGAACTCACTTTCTTGAAGGAGAACACGTGTCTTCCTTTGCTCTTGGTAGCTAGACTATAGGGACTTCATTGAATCACAATTGACTGTCTATTTCCCTTGGGAGTTTAACTGAAAACTAAAGTTAAATAAAGCAAAGATGCATCCAGAAATCTGGAAAACTTGCCAACAGCCACAGCATGCATCTCCTGGCAGAAATGTCAGTAAAAATTTCTAATGCTCAGGTCTAGTTCTATGCTGTGCTATGCTGTGCTAAGTCACTTCAGTTGTGTCCAACTCTTTGCAACCCTGTGGACCATAGGCTACTAGGCTCCTCTGTTCTTGGAATTCTCCCGGCAAGAATACTGGAGTAGGTTGCTGTGGCCTCCTCCAGGGGATCTTCCTGACTCAGGGATCAAAACTGCATCTCTAGTCTCTTCCATTGGCAGGCAAGCTCTTTACTACCAGCACCACCTGGGAAGCTCAGGTCTAGTTCAGTTCAGTCGAGTTGCTCAGTCATATCCAACTCTTTCTGACCCCATGGACTGCAGCATGCCAGGCTTCCCTGTCCATCACCAACTCCCAGGAGCTTACTCAAACTCATATCCATTGAGTTGGTGATGCCATCCAACCATCTCATCCTCTGTCATCCCCTTCTCCTCCCTCCTTCAATCTGTCCCAGCATCAGGATCTTTTCCAATGAGTCAGTTCTTTGCATCATGTGGTCAAAGTATTGGAGTTTCAGCTTCAGCATCAATCCTTCCAATGAATTTTTAGGACTGATTTCCTTTAGGATTGACTGTTTGGATCTCCTTGTTGTCCAAGGGACTCTCAAGAGTCTTCTCCAACACCACAGTTCAAAAGCATCAATTCTTCAGTGCTCAGCTTTCTTTATGGTCCAACTCTCACATCCATACATGACTACTGGAAAAGCCATAGCTTTGACTAGATGGACCTTTGTTGGCAAAGTTATGTCTCTGCTTTTTAATATGCTGTCTAGGTTGATCATAACTTTTTTTTCCAAAGAGTAAGTGTCTTTTAATTTCATGGCTTCAGTCACCATCTGCAGTGATTTTGGAGCCCCCCAAAATGCAGTACTTGGATGCAATTTCAAAAACAACAGAATGATCTCTGTTCATTTCCAAGGCAAACCATTCAATATCACAGTAATCCAAGTCTATGCCCTGACTAATAAGGCTGAAGAAGCTGAATTTGAACAGTTCTATGAAGACCTACAAGACCTTCTAGAACTAACACCCAAAAAAGATATCCTTTTAATTGTAGGGGACTGGAATGCAAAAGTAGGAAGTCAAGAAACACCTGGAGAAACAGGCAAATTTGGCCTTGGAGTACAAAATGAAGTAGGGCAAAGGCTAATAGAGTTTTGCCAAGAGAACACACTGGTCACAGCAAACACCCTCTTCCAACAACACAAGAGAAGACTTCATACATGGATATCACTAGATGATCAATATCAAAATCAGATTGATTATATTCTTTGCAGCCAGAGATGGAGAAGCTCTATACAGTCAGTGAAAACAAGGCCAGGAGCTGACTGTGGCTCAGATCATGAGCTCCTTATTGCCAAATTCAAACTAATTTTTTAAAATATAAATTTATTTTAATTGGAGGTGAATTACTTTACAATATTGTATTGGTTTGGCATACATCAACATGAATCTGCCACAGGTATACACATGTTCCCCATCCTGAACCCCCCTCCCTCCTCCCTCCCCATACCATCCCTCTAGGTCGTCTCAGTGCACCAGCCCCATGCATCCTGTATCATTCATCGAACCTGGATTGGCGATTCATTTCATATATGATATTATACATGTTTCAGTGCCATTCTCCCAAATCATCCCACCCTTGCCCTCTCCCACAGAGTCCAAAAGAGTGTTCTATACATCTGTGTCTCTTTTGCTGTCTTGCATACAGGGTTAAATTGAAGAAAGTAGGGAAAACCACTAGACCATTCAGGTATGACCTAAATCAAATCCCTTTTGATTATACAGTGGAAGTGAGAAATAAATTCAAGGGATTAGTTCTGATAGACAGAATGCCTGAAGAACTAAGGACAGAGGTTTGTCACATTGTACAGGAGGCAGTGATCAGGACCATCCTCAAGAAAAAGAAATGCAAAAAGGCAAAATGGTTGTCTGAGGAGGCCTTACAAATAGCTATGAAAAGAAGAGAGGTTAAAGGCAAAGGAGAAAAGGAAAGATATACCGATTTGAATGCAGAGTTCCAAAGAATAGCACAGAGAGATAAAAAGCCTTCCTCAGTGATCAAATCAAAGAAATGGAAGAAAACAATAGAATGGGAAAGACTAGAGATCTCTTCAAGAAAATTAGAGATATCAAGGGAACATTTCATGCAAAGATGGTCACAACAAAGGACAGAATTTGTATGGACCTAACAGAAGCAGAAGATATTAAGAAGAGATGGCAAGAATACACAGAAGAATGCCAGGAGCCAGCACGGGAGATCCCACCTATGACAAGGTCATGTGGAGAGGCCTGATGGGCAAGGTGAGTCAGGTCTCAAGGGATCCTCTGTCTGAGCATCTACCCTGAAACCAAAATCTGTCTGTTTACTGTCTGCTATACTATACTTTTCTGACATTACCACCTTTTCTCTGGAAAGAGTTAATTCAGAGCTCCAGTTAACAGTCTCCTGCATATAAAAAGAATGTCTCAGTTTAAACCCCTTTGATGGCTTTCTAACTTATCTGACCGGTCTGCCTGGACTTTACAACTTGTGGATTGTTTACAGCCCCCAACTGTGAGAGGCACGAAGGCCAAAACATCTTAAAGATATAGAGCCTTTTAGAGCTAAGAATTAGTTTGGTGAAGGGTTCCATTGTTGAGTTAATGTTTGCCACCAGGCCTCCATATCCGTTATCTTTTAGGCACCTGGGAGGATATTAATCAATGTAAACGGGATGCAGAAATAGGAATATAGTAGTTTTGATGTTAGCAATACTAGACTTTTGAGTTAATTAATTTTCTCTTTGTTATAAATCACTGTACTCCACTCTCTAGTTATAAATTGGTGTATCCTTGCTATGTAAGAATGTAACTTTATTTAGTGCTTTCTGAGAGTGGCACCAGACTTTGGAAAGAACAACACTATTACCCTTATCAGAAAAGGGCTGTAAAATGTTAATTGGCCTTCTGGCCGGAAGACGATGTAAATCACCTAAGACTTATGTATACAACTAGTTATGCAGAGAGAAAGCCTGGTTTCGATAAGAGTCAGGTCTGTTGACACTGCATAATTTTGTATTATCCATTGATCTCTATGTACAACCAAAAAGTATAAAAAGCTTTTCGAACAATAAAGGATGGACCAGTTTCTCTGACCAGCTCCTCAAACTGGTTTCTTGGAAATCTGGCTCCCTCCATGTCGAGTCTCTCTCTCTCTCTCTTTCTCCCTCTCCCTCCCTCTCCTTTTCAGGCTGAATTCCCATCTGGGGTGTGGAGGCTCTCTGAGTCTACTTACTTGCCCTGGCTTTTAAGATCCACTCGAGAGGGAGCCTAAGGTGGGGCACCCTCCACTATTCAAGTGGGCGCCAGTGGCCTAATGCAGACTGTGCAAATTCCTTGTCTTGGAACTTTATTAGTTTTCTGCGAAAACCAAGTTATTCAGCATCTTTTCTGCACTAAATTTCCCACTATACTATTCTTTCCTAATCTCTCTTTTATATTTCTAAATAAGTAAGTTTTTCCTCACCTACTCTGTCTCCCCTTCAAATTACCCTGGATCCACCGGGGCAGGACCCTGGCAGAAGAACTATACAAAAAAGATCTTCAGGACCCAGATAATCATCATGGTGTGATCACTCACCTAGAGCCAGACATCCTGGAATGCGAAGTCAAGTGAGCCTTAGGAAGCATCACTATGAACAAAGCTAGTGGAGGTGATGGAATTCCAGTTGAGCTATTTTAAATCCTAAAAAATGGTGCTATGAAAGTGCTGCCCTCCGTATGCCAGCAAATTTGGAAAACTCAGCAGTGGCCACAGGACTGGAAAAGGTCAGTTTTCCTTCCAGTCCCAAAGCAAGGCAATGCCAAAGAGTGCTCAAACTACCACACGATTGCACTCATCTCAGGTCTAGTGTTAGAGGTCAAATTTATTTTGTGATGTCTTCATGGATGTTATTCTGGCAGACAAGCTTATGTTAGCTTCTGTGCATTTCCTGAAGTTGACTTTTAAGGCTTCCCAATTATGCTTGGAATTGTCCAATACCCTTCCAATAAAATTGGTTTCCACTTAATTTACCCAGGCTTTGTCTTTGTTATTTTCAACTAAGGAACTTGACCAATAAATGTATCTCTATGTCTTGTTTTCTATTGTTGACAAAAGAAGCTCAGTTGTTGAGATGAATTGAACAGAAAAGTCCCCTGCCAGATTCTGAAAGGCATTAAAATTTTTTTGTTTGTTTTTGGAGTAGAGTTAATTCACAATATTGTGTTAGAGTATATAACAAAGTGAATCAGTTATACACATATCCACAGTTTTAAAGATTATTTTCCATATAAGCCATTACAGAGTATTGAGTTGAGTTCCCTGTGCTATACAGTATGTTCTTATTAGTTATCTATTTTATACATAGTACTGTGTATATATCTATCCCAGTCTCTCAATTTATACTCTGGTAACCATAAATTTGTTTCCTATCTCTATAACTCCATTTCTGTCATTTGTACCATTTTTTTTTTAGATTCCACATATAAATGATATCATATGACATTTGTCTTTCCCTATGTCCTTTCACTCAGTATACAATCTCTAGGTCAATCTATGTTGCTGAAAATGACATTAATTTATACTTTCATGGGTGAGTAACATTGCACAGTATATATGTACCACATCTTCTTTGTCCTTTACTCTGTTGATGGACATTTCAGTGCTTCCATATTCTGGCTATTGTAAATAGTGTTGCAATGAACATTGGGGTGCATGTATCTTTTTGAATTATGGTTTTCTTTGGATATATGAACAGGAGTGGGATTCCTGGGTGATACGGGAATTCTATTTTTAGTTTTTTAAGGAAACCCCCATACCATTTTCCATAGTGGCTGTACTAACTTACATTTCCACAACCCTGTAGGATGGTTCCCTTTTCTCCATACACTTTCCAGGAGCTATTGTTTGTAGATTTTTTGATGAAGGTCATTCTGAGCAATGTGAGGTGATACCTCATTGAAGATTTTTAAATTTTTATTTTGTATTGGAGTATAGTAGCAATTCATGGGGTCGCAAAGAGTCACGACTGAGCGACTGAACTGAACTGAACTGATAGTAGATTAACAATATTGTAACAGTTTCAGGTGTACACCAAGGACCTCATTGTAGTTTTGATTTGCATATCTCTGATAATTAGTGATGTTTAACATCTTTTCATGTGCTTTCTAGCCATCTATATCTCTGTTTGGAGAAATGTCTATTTAGGTCTTCTGTCCACTTTTTGATTGGGTTCTTTATTTTTTTTGATATTGAGCTGAAGAAACTGTTTGTATATTTGAAGATTAATCCCTTGTTGGTTTCTTCCTTTGCAAATATTTTATCCCATTCTGAAAGTTTTCTTTTAATTTTGTTGATTGTTTTCTTTGCTGGGCAAAAGGCTTTAAGTTTAAGTATGTCCCATTTTTTTTTCTTTTGGTTTGTTTTATTTGTTTTTATTTTCAATCTTTATATCCAAGAGTGATGGGCCTGTGTTTTCTGCTAAGAGTTTTATAGCACCCACCTTATAGTTAGGTCTTTAGTCAATGTTCAGTATATTTTTATGTATGGTGTTAGGGAGTGCTCTAATTTCAATCTTTACATGTAGCTGTCCTGTTTTCCCATCACCACTATTCAAGATACTGTCTTTTCTCCAGTGTGTATTCTTGCTTCCTTTGTCATGGATTAGTTGATCATAGGTACAATGTTTTAGTGGTGGACTTTCTGTCTTTTTCCATTAATGGATATTTCTGTTTTTGTGCCAGTACCATAGTGTTTTGATTACTGTAGCTTTGTAGTATAGTCTGAAGTCAGGGAGTCTGAAACTTCCAACTGCAGTTTTCTTTCTCAAAATTACTTTGGCTTTGCTGTTGTTCAGTTGCTCAGTCATGTCTGACCCTTTGATAATCCGTGGACTGCAGCACATCAGGCTTCCCTATCCTTTATTATCTCCCAGAGTCTGCTCAAACTCATGTCCATTGAGTTGATGATGTCATCCATCCATCTCATCCTCTGTTGCCCCTGTCTCTTCCTCCCTCAATATTTCCCAGCATCAGGGTCTTTTCCTCTGAGTCTGCTCTTTGCATCAGGTGGCCAAAGTATTGGGACTTCAACTTCAGCATTAGTCCTTCCAATGAATATTCAGAGTTTATTTCCTTTAGGATTGACTAGTTCAATCTCCTTGCTGTCTAAGGGACTCTCAAACATGTTTACCAGCACCACAGTTCAAAAGCATACATTCTTCATTGCTCAGCATTCTTTATGGTCACATCTCTACATGACTACTGTAAAATAATATTTGGGTCTTTTGTGTTTCTGTGAAAACTGTAAAGCTTTTTGTTATAATTATGTGAAAAATGTCAAATGTAATTTGACAGGGATTACACTGAATCTGTAGATTGCTTAGGGTAGTATAGTCATTTTCACAATGTTGATGCTTTCACTCCAAGAACATGGTGTATCTCTCTATCTGCTTGTATTATCTTTTATTTCGTTTATTAGTATCCTATAGTTTTCTGAGTATAGGTCTTTTTGCTTCATTAGGTAGCTTTATTCCTAGGTAATTTATTGGTTTTTATGTAAAGGTAAATTGGATTGTTTTCTTAATTTCTCTACCTTTTCATTGGTAGTGTATATGTGCATTGGCAGGTGAATTCTTCACCAATGGGGCACTAGGAAAGTCCAGATTATTTTGTTTTTATTGTCATGTGTCTCTACATGTTTTTTATTTTCTCTTTGATTTCTTTGATGATCCATTGTTTTTTTAGTAACGTATTGCTTAAATTCCATGTGTTTTTTTTTTTAAACAGTTTTTTCCCTCCCTGTAATTGATTTCAGGAAAAGATTCTTGATATAAGGTTGGAAAAGATGCTTGATATGATTTTAATTTCCTTAAATTTACCAAGGCTTGATTTGTGACCCAAGATATTATCTCTCCTGGAATATGTTACATGTGTCCTTGAGAAAAAGTGCATTCTGCTACTTTCAGATGGAATGTCCTATAAATATCAATTTAGTCCCTCTGTCCTAATGTATCACTTAAGACTTGTGTTTTCTTATTAATTTTCTGTCTGGATGATCTGTTCATTGGTGTAAGGGCAGTGTTAAAGCCCCTACAGTTATTGTGTTACTGTTGATTTCTCCTTTTATGACTGTTAGCATTTGCCTTATATATTGAGGCACTCCTATGTTGGGTGCATATATATTTACAACTGTTATACATTCTTCTTGGCTTGATCCTTTGATCATTACGTAGTGTCCTTCCTTGTCTCTCTCTTTTTAAAAATTTATTTATTTTTAATTTGAGGATAATTTCTTCACACTATAGTGTTGATTTCTGACATATATCAACATGAGTTAGCTATAAGTATATGTATGCCCCTCCCTCTTAAACTTCCCTCCCAACTCCCAACTGCTCCCTCTCCTCTAGGTTGTCACAGAGTAACAGATTTGAGCTCCCTGAATCATACAGCAAATTTCCACTGGCTATCTAATTTTACATATGGTAATGAATATTTTCAGTGATGCTCTTAATTCATTCCACCCTCTCCTTCCTCCCAGACTTGTGACCACAAGTCTGTTCTCTATGTCTGCATCTCCATTGCTGGCCTGTAGACTGGTTCATCAGTACCTTCTTTCTAGATTCCATATATATACATATTTGTTTTTCACTTTCTGACTTACTTCACTCTGTATAATATGCTGTAGGTTCATCCACCTTATTAGAACTGATTCAAATGTTCTTCAAATGTTTGAAGAAAAAATTCAGATGTTTTTACAGCTAATATTCCATTGTGGCTATGTGCCATAACCTCTTTATCTATTAATCTGTAGTTGGACATGTAGGCTGCTTCCATGACCTAGCTATTGTAAATAGTGCTGTGATGAACATTGGGATACATGTATATTTTTCAGTTATGGTTTCCTGAGGGTATATGGCCAGTATTGAGATTGTTGGGTCATATGGCAGTTTTCTTCCTAGTTTTTTAGGAATCTCCATACTGTCTTCCATAGTGGCTGTATCAATTTATGTTTCCACCAACATGCAAGAGGGTTCCCTTTTCTGCACAGCTTCTCCAGCATTATTGTTTGAAGATTTTTTGATGATAACCATTCTGACCAGTATGAGGTGATATCTTGTAGGTTTTTTTTTTTTCAGTTGAAGGATAATTGCTTTACAGAATTCTGTTGGTTTCTGCCAAACATCAGCATGAGTCAGCCATAGGTATACACATGTCCCCTCCCTCTTGAACCTCCTTCTCATCTCCCTCCCCTTCCACCCCTCTATGTCCTTACAGAGCCCCTGTTTGAGTTCCCTGAGCCATACAGCAAATTCCCTTTGGCTATCTATTTTACATATGGTAATGTAAGTTTCCATGTTGCTCTCTCCATACATCTCACTCTTTTCTTCCTCCCCACCCTCATATGTGTAAGTCTGTTCTGTATGTCTATTTCTCCATTGCTGTCCTGCAGAAAATTTCATTAGTACAATCTTTCTATATTTCATATATATGCATTAATATACAATATTTATCTTTATCTTTATGACTTACTTCACTCTGTATAATAGGCTTTAGTTTCATGCACCTCATTATAACTGACTCAAATGTGTTCTTTTCTATGTCTGAGTAATACTCTATTGTATATTGTACCACAGCTTCTTTATCCTTTTATCTGTTGGTGGAAATCTAGGTTGCTTCCATGTTCTAGCTATTGTAAATAGTGCTGCAATGAACGTTGGGGTACATGTATCTTTATCAATTTTGGTTTCCTCAGGATATATGCCTACTAGTGGGATTGCTGGGTCATATGGTGATTTTATTGCTAGTTTTTTAAGGAATCATCACACTGTCTTCCATTGTGGCTGTAACAATTTACATTCTAACCAACAGTGCTAGAGTATCCCCTTCTCTCCACACCCTCTCCAGCATTTATTGCTTGTATACTTCTTAATGATGGCCATTCTGACTGGGTGTGAGGTGATATTTCAATGTAGCATACAGTACACTTTTCTACAACATAATGTAATCATTGTAGAAATGATTAGAATTTCTCTAATAATGAGAGAGATGTTGACCATCTTTTCAAGTGTTTGTTAGCCATCTGTATGTTTCTTTGAAGAAATGTCTATTTAGATCTTTTTCCCACTTCTTGTTTTGGTTGTTTGTTTTTCTGGTATTGACTTGTATGAACTGCTTATGTATTTTGGAAATCAATCCTTTGTCAGTTGTTTCATTTGCTATTATTTTTTCCCATTCTGAGGGCTGTCTTTTCACCTTTTCTTCTGCATTTGGATGGAATATCCTGAAGGTATCAGTGAGATCCATCTGGTCTAATGTGTCATTTATAGCTTGCGTTTCCCTACGAATATTCTGTTTTGATTATCTATCCATTGGTGTCAATGGGGTGTTTAAGTGCCCTACTTAATTGTATTACTGTCAATTTCTCCTTTTATGTCTATTAGTGTTTGTCCTATGCAATGAGATGCTCCTGTATCGGGTGCATAAATATTTACAATTGTTATATCTTCCTCTTGGATTTATCCTTTGATCCTTATGTAATGTCCTTATCTCTTGTAATTTATTTTTCTATTTTAAGGTCTATTTTATCTATTATGAGGATTGCTACTTCAACATTCTTTTGATTTCCATTTGCAGGGAATGTATTTTCCCATCCTCTCACTGTCAGTCTATATGTGTCTTTAGGTCTGAAGTGGGTTTCTTGTAGACAACATATATATGGGTCTTGTTTTTGTATCCATTTAGCCAGTTTGTGTCTTGGTTGGAGCATTTAGTCCATTTACGTTTAAAGTTCCTATTGCTATTTTCTTAATTGTCTGGGGTTTGTTTATGTAGGTAATTTTCTTCTGTTGTATTTCCTGACTATATAAGTCCCTTTAACATTTGTTTTAAAGCTGGTTTGGTGGCACTAAATTCTCTTAACTTTCACTTGTCTGTAAAGCTAATGATTTCTCCCTCAAGTCTGAATGAGATCTTTGCCAGGTAGAGTAGTCTTGATTGTAGATTTTTTTCTTTCAGTATTTTAAATGTATCCTGCCATCCCATTTTGGCATGCAGAATTTCTGCTGAAAGATCAGCTGTTAAACATATGGGGTTTCCCTTGTATGTTACTTGTTGTTTTCACTTGCTGCTTTTAACATTCTTTCTTTGTGTTTAAGCTTTGTTGGTTTGATTAGTGTGTGTCTTGGCTTGTTTCTCCTTGGGTTTATCCTGTATGGGACTCTTTGTGCTTCTTGAACTTAATTGACTATTTCCTTTCTCATGTTGGGGAAATTTTCTACTATAATATCTTCAAAATTTTTCTTATACCCTATACCCATTCTTTTTCTTCTTATTCTGGGATGCCTATATTTCAAATGTTGGTGTGTTTAATATTGTTCCAGAGATCTCTGAGACTATCCTCAGTTCTTTTCATTCTTTTTTCTTTATTTTGCTCTTCAGCAGGTATGTCCACCATTCTATCTTCCAGCTCACTTATCCATTCTTCTGCCTCTGATAGTCTGATATTGATTCCTTCAAGAGTATTTTTAATTTCAGTAATTGTATTGTTTGTCTCTGTTTATTCATTAGTTTTCTAGGTCTTTGTTAATTGATTCTTGCATTTTCTCCATTCTCCATTTGAGGTTTTGGATCATCTTTACTGTCATTATTCTGTATTCATTTTCATATAGTTTGTATTCATTTATTTGAACTAATCTGTTCCTAGGTTGTTCCTTCATTTATGCAGTATTTCTCTGCCTTTTCATCATTTTTTAAGGTTATTGTGTTTGAGGTCTCCTTTTTCCAGGCTTCAAGGTTGAATTCTATCTTCCTATGGGTTTCTGCCCTTCTAAGGTTGGTCTGGAGAAGGGAATGGCAAACCACTTCAGTATTCTAGCCTTGAGAACACCATGAACAGTATGAAACAGCAAAATGAGGGGATACTGAAAGAGGAACTCCCCAGGTCGGTAAGTGCCCAATATGCTACTGGAGATCAGTGGAGAAATAACTCCAGAAAGAATGAAGGGATGGAGCCAAAGCAAAAACAATACCCAGCTGTGGATGTGACTGGTGATAGAAGCAAGGTCCAATGCTGTAAAGAGCAATATTGCATAGGAACCTGGAATGGCAGGTCCACGAATGAAGGCAAATTGGAAGTGGTCAAACAGGAGATGGCAAGAGTGAACGTCAACATTCTAGGAATCAGCGAACTAAAATGGACTGGAATGGGTGAATTTAACTCAGATGACCATTATATCTACTACTGTGGGCAAGAATTGCATAAAAGAAATGGAGTAGTCATCATGGTCTCCAAAGATTCCAAAATGCAGTACTTGGATGCAGTCTCAAAAACGACAGAATGATCTGTTTGTTTCCAAGGCAAACCATTCAATATCACAGTAATCCAAGCCTATGCCCCAACCAGTAACATTGAAGAAGCTGAAGTTGAATGGTTCTATGAAGGTCTTGTAGACCTTTTAGAACTAACACCCAAAAAAGATGTCCTTTTCATTAGAGGGGACTGGAATGCAAAAGTATGAAGTCAAGAGATACCTGGAGAAACAGGCAAATTTGGCCTTGGAGTATGGAATGAACCAGGGCAAAGGCTAATAGAGTTTTGCCAAAACACCCTCTTCCAACAACACAAGAGAATACTTTACACATGGACATCACCAGATGGTCAACACTGAAATCAGATTGATTATATTCTTTGCAGCCAAAGATGGAGAAGCTCTATACAGTCAACAAAAACAAGACAGGGGGGCTTACTGTGGCTCAGATCATGAACACCTTATTGCCAAATTCAGACTCAAATTGAAGAAAGTAGGGAAAACCACTAGACCATTCAGGTAGGACCTAAATCAAATCCCTATGACTATACAGTGAAAGTGAGAAATAGATTTAAGGGGCTAGATCTCATAGACAGAGTGCCTGATGAACTATGGACAGAGGTTTATGACATTGCACAGGAGACAGGGATCAAGACCATCCTCATGGAAAAGAAATGCAAAAAAGCAAAATGGCTGTCTGAGGAGGCCACACAAATAGCTGTGAAAAGAAGAGAAGCGAAAAGCAAAGGAGAAAAGGAAAGATACAAGCATCTGAATGCAGAGTTCCAAAGAATAGCAAGGAGGGATATGAAAGCCTTCCTCGGCAATCAATGCAAAGAAATAGAGGAAAACAATAGAATGGGAAAGACTAGAGATCTCTTTAAGAAAATTAGAGATACTAAGGGAAAATTTCATGCAAAGTTGGGTTCAATAAAGGACAGAAATGGTATGGACCTAACAGAAGCAGGAGATATTCAAAAGAGGTGGCAAGAAGACACAGAAGAACTATACAAAAAAGATCTTCATGACCTGGATAATCACGATAGTGTGATCACTCACCTAGAGCCAGACATCCTGGAATGTGAAGTCAAGTGGGCCTTAGGAAGCATCATTAGAAACAAAGCTAGTGGAGGTGATGGAATTCTAGTTGAGCTATTTTAAATCCTAAAAGCTGATGCTGTGAAAGTGCTGTACTTCATATGCCAGCAAATTTGGAAAACTCAGCAGTGGCCAAAAGGACTAGAAATGTCAGTTTTCATTACAATCCCAAAGAAATGCAATGACAAAGAGTGCTCAAACAACCACACAAATGCACTCATCTCACACTCTAGTAGAGTAATGCTCAAAATTCTCCAAGCCAGGCTTCAGCAATACGTGAACCGTGAACTTCCAGATGTTCAAGCTGGTTTTTAGAAAAGGCAGAGGAACCGAGGTCAAATTGACAACATTTGCTGGATCATAGAAAAAGCAAGAGAGTTCCAGAAAAACATCTTTTTCTGCTTTATTGACTATGCCAAAGCCTTTGACTGTGTGGATCACAATAAACTGTGGAAAATTCTGAAAGAGATGGGAATACCAGACCACCTGGCTTGCCCCTTGAGAAACCTGTATGCAGATCAGGAAGTAAGAGTTAGAACTGGACATGGAACAACAGACTAGTTCCAAATAGGAAAAGGAATATATCAAGGCTGTATATTGTCACCCTGCTCATTTATCTTATATGCAGAGTACATCATGAGAAATGCTGGGATAGAAGAAGCAGAAGCTGGAATCAAGATTGCTGGGAGAAATATCAATAACCTCAGATATGCAGATAACACCACCCTTATGGCAGAAAGTGAAGAGGAACTAAAAAGCCTCATGATGAAAGTGAAAGAGGAGAGTGAAAAAGTTGGCTTAAAGCTCAACATTCAGAAAACGAAGATCATGGCATCTGGTCGCATCCCTTCATGGGAAACAGATGGGGTAACAGTGGAAACAGTGTCAGACTTTATTTTTGGAGGCTCCAAAATCACTGCAGATGGTGACTGCAGCCATGAAATTAAAAGATGCTACTCCTTGGAAGGAAAGTTATGACCAATCTAGGCAGCATATTAAAAAGCAGAGGCATTACTTTACCAACAAAGGTCCGTCTAGTCAAGGCTATGGGTTTTCCAGTGGTCATGTATGGATGTGAGAGTTGGACTGTGAAGAAATCTGAGCGCCGAAGAATTGATACTTTTGAACTGTGGTGTTGGAGAAGACTCTTGAGAGTCTTGGACTGCAAGGAGATCCAACCAGTCCATTATAAAGGAGATCAGTGCTGAGTGTTCATTGGAAGGACTGATGCTGAAGGTGAAATCCAATACTTTGGCCACTTCATGTGAAGAGTGGACTCATTGGAAAAGTCCCTGATGGTGGGAGGGATTTGGGGCAGGAGGAGAAGGGGATGACAGAGGATGAGATGGCTGGATGGCATCACCGACTCAATGGACATGAGTTTGGGTAAACTCTGGGAGTTGGTGATGGACAGGGAGGCCTGGTGTGCTGTAGTTCGTGGGGTTGCAAAGAATCGATCATGACTGAGCGACTGAAATGAACTGAGCTGAAGGTTGGTCCAGTGGGCTTTGCAAGCTTCATGTAGGGTATGTCTTTTGATGGGAGGAGGTGTTTTTTTTTTTTGTTTTTTTTGTTTTTCTTTGATAGGCAGGGCTGTTTGAGGTGGTAATACTGTCTGCTAATGACTGGGTTTGCATTTTTATCTTGTTTGTTGTTTGGATGAGGGCTTCCTGCAGAGGGTGCTCCTGGCAGTTGGATGATTCTGAGTCTTGTATACAAGTAGTTGCCTTTGTGGGCATTCTCACTAATTAATACTCCCTAGGGTTAGGAGTTCTATAGTAGCCCAGGGTCTTGGAGTCAGTGCTCAGGGCTTGATCTCTGGCCAGAGAATGAAGATTCCACAGGTGGTTTGTTATGGCATTAAATGGGATTAAAACAAACACCCCAAAGCAAGAAACAAGATATACCCCAGACACATGGCAATTACAAAATCAGGCAAATAATAACTAAAATATTGGCATATACACACATAGATATACACCCATAAGCAAAAACAGTCCCCCCATCAAAATAAAACACAATATATTGACCCAATATATTGAACAAAGGAAGTAAAAAATGATATCCACTAGGTAAAAACAAAATGAAGTAAAACACAAACTGGCAAAAAAAAGGTGCCAACTGGGGAATAAAGCATAACAACAAAACAAACAAACATGGTGAGGAAAAGAAAGAAAGAATAGAAATGTAGAGTTAAATAGAGGTAGATAAAGAAGATTTATATATATATGAAAGATTAACTATGATAGGGAAAGACCAGTAGGAAAAGCAAACAAAAGAATAACTGTAGAAAAAAATAATAAATTTAAAAATTTAAATTAAAAAGGAGAGAAAAAGAAGAAGAAAAAAAGAAAACCCCACAGAACTGCAGAAGGCCAATGTAGAGGAAGAAGTATATCAAAGAAATAAAAAGTGTGATTAAAAAAAATTCTCAAAGCTTAAATGGATTTAATAGTGCTAGTAAAATCAACAACTAAAACAATGAGGGGAGGGAGGCAAAAACAGAAAAAATCCATAAACAACTGCATAACAAGTCAAAATATAAGAATAATAAATGTTTTCTTGAGTCTCTGCTGTCAGTGTCCTTTCCCTCGCTGGGAGTCACAGTCCCCTTCACCTCCCTAGGATGCCCTCCAACACTGGGCTGGTCTCTTGACCTGTGCGGTTAGCTCAGACTAATCTGTTCCTATTTCTGTGTGTTCTTTCCTCCAGTGTACACAGCTGTCAGAACGAGTGCATTTTCTTTTGTGGGAACTCTCATTGTTCTTTTATATATTCCATAGACACAGAGTCTGCCTAGTTGATCTTGTGGATTTAATCTGCAGCTTGTATAGCTGGTGGGAAGGTTTTGGGTCCTCTTCCTTAGCCACTCTGCATGTGAGTTGTTCACAGGGGTTTGCTTCTGAGTCTGCCCTGGAGGACTTGGGTCTGCCCCAGTGAGGGCCAGGTGTGGATGTGGCACAGCTGTTTGAGTCACAGCACTCTGGCAATATTAGGTGCTCAGGGGAGCTGGTGGCTAGGGCAGTAGGAAATACAGTGCCCTAAAGGGTATAGCAACCCACTCCAGCATTCCTACCTGGGAAATCCCATGGACAGAGAAGCCTGGCAGGCCACAGTCCACAGGGGTGCAGAGTCAGACACAACTAAAGTGACCCCACATGCACAGACACAGGATTTTTTCCTACCCTGTGGCAGCTCAGTTCCAATGGGGATCATCAGTTCCAATGGTGGCCTGGTTGCTTGGATCACAGGCACCCTGGCAATGCCGGCTACACAGGAATGCCAGCAGTTATTGTCACAGGAAATATGGTGCTATTAGTGCTTTTAGTAGCCTGTGGCAGCTCTGCCCCAGTGAGGATTGAGCGTGAAGGTGGTGCAGCTGCTTGGGTCGCAGGGACCTTGACAATGCCAAGTCTGCAGGGACACTGACTGCCTCAGCCAAAGGAGCTATGGCCCTATCAGAGTCTTTTTCTAGACTCTGGCAGCTGGCAATCAGAAGGCCTCTTTGGCTGGTCCTTCTCTGTTGCTTTGCCAATTCAAGCACTTTAAGGGCCCCTTGGCTAGAGTCCTTCTCTGTCGCTTGGTGCATCAGGCACTTAAAGGTGCATCCTGGCTGAGGTTCTACTCTGTTAGGCACTTAAAGGGCTCCTTGGCTGGGGTCTTTCTCTGCTGTTTAGTGTGTCAGGTGCTTAAAGAACCAGCCCCTCTATTGGCCAGCTGCTGGTGCTAATGTGTGGGGAGAGACAGGCAACATTGATGCCTCCACCCCCTATGCATGATTCAGCAGTATTGCCTTGCCTCCTTTGCTGCCTGGTTTTCCTTCACAGGCATTTCCCACCACAGTCTCCTCTCTCCCATCTCATTGGGCTGTCTCCCCACGGTCAATGGCAGACCTCACCCTGGGATTACTCCACAACCCTACACTCCAGCTCCCTTCTAGTGGACCCATGTCCCTGTCTGGGATACGTTTTGCTGCAGCAAGGATTGTTTATGTGATTCTCATTCTTTTAGACTGTCACAGATCAGCTGCTTCACTCTCAGGCTCAAATGTGTCTCTGACCCAAACAATTGCCCCGATGTGAGGGTTGGACCCCTGTTTCAGTTCACCCACCCACCAAGGGAAGGTCCAATCCTACTAACTCTCCTCTTCCCCCACCCCCGCCCCCCACTTCCTTCATCCTACAGAGTTTTATGTGGTTCTATATATTCTTTTCCAGTGGTCAGGTACTCCTGCCCACTCTCAGCTTGTGTTCTACAAGCTCTTCTGTATCTGAAAATGTATTCTTGATGTACCCATGGAGAGAGATGTACTCCACATCCACCTACTCCTCTGCCATCTTGTTCCATCTCACTGTAGTTTTGATATTCATTTCTTTAATAATGAGTGATGTTGAGCATCTTTTCATGTGTTTATTAGCCATCTGTATGTCTTTGGAGAAATGTCTGTTCACGACTATGCTCACTTTTTGAATGCTTCATTGGTTTTTCTAGTATTGAACTGAATGAGATTCTAGAATATTTTGGAGATTATTCCTTTGTCATTTGTTTCTTTTCTACCATTTTCTCCCATTCTGAGGATTGTCTTTTCACCTTATTTATAGTTTCCTTCACTGTTCAAAAGCTGTTAAGTTTAATTAGGTCCCATTTGTATATTTTAATTTTTATTTCTATTACTGTAAGAGGTGGATCAAAGAAGATCTTGCTGTGATTTATGTCAAAGAGTGTTGTCTATATTTTCCTTTAAGAGTTTTAGAGTTTCTGGTCTTACACTTGGACTTTAATCCATTTTGAGTTTACTATTTCTGTATGGTGTTAGGCAATGTTCTAATTTCATTATTTTACACAATGCTGTCCAGTATACCCAGTACACTTACTGAAGGGACTATGTATTCTCCGTTGTATGTTCTTGCCTCTTTGGTCAAAGATAAGGTGCCCACAAGTGCATGGATTTATCTCTGGGTTTTCTATCTTGTTCCATTGGTCTATATTTCTGTTTTTGTGCCAGTACCATACTGTCTTGATAACTGTAGCTTTGTAGTATTGTCTGAAGTCATGAATGTTGATTCCTCTGCTTCCATTGTTGTTTCTCAAGATTGCTTTGGCAATTTTGGAGTCTTTTGTGTTGCCCTACAAATAGTGAAATTTTGTTCCAGTTTGTGAAAACAAAAAACAAAAAACAAAAAAAACCATTGTCAGTTTCATAGGGATTCCACTGAATCTGTAGATTGCTTTGGGTAGTATATTCACTTTTCACAATATTGATTCTTCAATTCCAAGAAAATGGTATATTGTTGCAAATGTTTGTGTCAATTTTTATTTCTTTCATCAGTACACATGGACATCACCAGATGGTCAATATCGAAATCAGATTGATTATATTCTTTGCAGCCAGAGATGCAGAAGCTCTGTAAAAAGTCAGCAAAAACAAGACCAGAAGCTGACTGTGGCTCATATCATGATCTTCTTATTGCCAAATTCAGACTTAAATTGAAGAAAGTATGGAAAACCACTAGACCATTCAGGTATGATCTAAATCAAATCCTGTAAGATTATATAGTGAAAGTGACAAACAGATTCAAGGGATTATATCTGATAGAGTGCCTGAAAAACTATGGACAGAGGAGGCAGGGATTAAGACCATCCCCCAAAAAAAGAAGTGCAAAAAGGCAAAATGGTTGTCTGAAGAGGACTGGAAAAACACAAGCTGGAATCAAGATTGCCGGGAGAAATATCAATGACCTCAGATATGCAGATGACACCACCCTTATGGCAGAAAGTGAAGAGGAACTGAAAAGCCTCTTGATGAAAGTGAAAGAGGAGAGTGAAAAAGTTGGCTTAAAGCTCAACATTCAGAAAATGAAGATCATGGCATCCGGTCCCATCACTTCATGGGAAATAGATGGGGAAATAGTGTCAGACTTTCTTTTTGGGGGGCTCCAAAATCACTGCAGATGGTGACTGCAGCCATGAAATTAAAAGACGCTTACTCCTTGGAAGAAAAGTTCTGACCAACCTAGACAGCACATTCAAAAGCAGACATTACTTTGCCGACTAAGGCCCGTCTAGTCAAGGCTATGGTTTTCCCAGTGGTCATGTATGGATGTGAGAGCTGGACTGTGAAGAAGGCTGAGCACTGAAGAATTGATGCTTTTGAACTGTGGTGTTGGAGAAGACTCTTGAGAGTCCCTTGGACTGTAAGGAGATCCAACCAGTCCATTCTGAAGGAGATCAGCCCTGGGATTTCTTTGGAAGGAATGATGCTAAAGCCGAAACTCCAGTACTTTGGCCATCTCATGCGAAGAGTTGACTCATTGGAAAAGACTCTGATGCTGGGAGGGATTGGGGGCAGGAGGAGAAGGGGACGACAGAGGATGAGATGGCTGGATGGCATCACGGACTCGATGGATGCGAGTCTGAGTGAACTCCGGGAGTTGGTGATGGACAGGGAGGCCTGGGGTTGCTGCAATTCATGGGGTCGCAAAGAGTCAGACACGACTAAGCGACTGAACTGAACTGAACTGAAGAGACCTTACAAATCGCTGTGAAAAGAAGAGAGGCAAAAGGCAAAGGAGAAAAGGAAAGATATACCCATTTGAGTGCAGAGTTCCGAAGAATAGCAAGGAGAGATAAAGCCTTTCTGTGATCAGTTCAAAGAAATAGAGGAAAACAGTAGAGGAGGAATGACTAGAGATCACTTCAAGAAAATTAGAAATACGAAAGGAATATTTCATGCAAAGATGGGCACAATAAAGGACAGAAATGGTATGGACCTAACAGAAGTAGGAGATATTAAGAAGAGGTGGCAAGAAGACACAGAACTATACAAAAAAGATCTTCATGACCCAGATAATCATGATGGTGTGATCACTCACCTAGAGTCAGACATCCTGAATGAGAAGTCAAGTGGGCCCTAGGAAGCATCACTACAAACAAAGCTAGTGGAGGTGATGGAATTCCAGTTAGGTATTTCAAATTCTGAAAGCTGATGCTGTGAAAGTGCTGCACTCAATATGCCAGCAAATTTGGAAAACTCAGCAGTGGCCACAGGACTGGAAAAGATCCGTTTTCATTCCAGTCCCAAAGAAAAGCAATGCCAAAGAGTGCTCAAACTACCACACAATTGCACTCATCTCACACTCTAGTAGAGTAATGCTCAAAATTCTCCAAGCCAGGCTTCAGCAATACATGAACCATGAACTTCCAGATGTTCAAGCTGGTTTTAGAAAAGGCAGAGGAACCATAGGTCACATTGACAACATTGAAATAGATGGGGAAACATTGGAAACAGTTCAGACTTTATTATTTTGGGCTCTAAAATCATTGCAGGTGGTGACTGCAGCCATGAAATTAAAAGACGCTACTCCTTGGAAGGAAAGTTATGACCAAACTTGACAGCATATTGAAAAGCAGAGAGATTACTTTGCCAACAAAGGCCCATCTAATCAAGGCTATCGTTTTTCCAGTGGTCATATATGGATGTGAGAGTTGGATTATAAAGAAAGCTGAACACTGAAGAATTGATGCTTTTGAACTGTAGTGTTGGAGAAGACTCTTGAAAGTCCCTTGGACTGCAAGGAGATCCAACCAGTCTATCCTAAAGGAGATCAGACCTGGTTGTTCATTTGAAGGACTGATGTTGAACTGAAACTCCAATATTTGGCCACCTGATGTGAAGAACTGACTCATTTAAAAAGACCCTGATGCTGGGAAAGATTGAAGGCAGGAGAAGGGGACAACAGAGAATGAGATGGTTGGATGGTTTCACCGACTCAATGGTCTTAAGTTTGAGTAAACTCTAGGAGTTGGTGATGTATAGGGAGGCCTGGTGCTGCAGTTTATGGGGTTGCAAAGAGTTGAACAGGACTGAGTGACTGAACTGACCTGAACTGAACCTTACTTTTTTCTGTATAGAGGTCTTTTGTCTCTTTAGGTAGGTTTATTTCCAGGCATTGCCTTCTTCTTGCTGTGGAGAATAATTATGTCCTTAATTTCTCTTTCCCATATCTCATTGTTATTATATAAGAATGTAAGGGATTTCTGTGTATTTTTTTATATCCTTCATCTTTGCTACATTCATTGATTAGTTCCGGTAATTTTCTGGTGGCCTCTTTAGGGTTTTCTATGTATAGGATCAAATAATCCTCAAACAGTGAGTTTTACTTCCTGTTTTCCAATCTGAATTCATTTTATTTCTTTTCCATCTCTGATTGTTGTAACTAGGATTCAAAAACTATTTTTAGTAATAATGATGAGAATGGGCACCCTTGTTTTATTCCCCATCTTACAGGAAATGCTTTCAGTTTTCCACTGTTGAGAATAATGTTTGTTGTAGGGTTATTGTATATGGACTTTATTATGTTGCGGTATGTTCCTTCGGTGCCTACTTTCTGGTGAATTTTTATCATAAATGTGTGAAAAATTTTGTTTAAAGCTTTCTCTGCATCTATTGAGATGATTATATCATTTTTATCTTTTAGTTTGTTAGTATTGTGTATCACATTGATTGATTTACACATATTGAATAATCCTTGATCCCTTGGATATAGCCCAGTTGATCATGATGTACAATCCTTTTAATGTGTTGTTGAATTCTGTTCATTTGAATTTTGTTAAGGATTTTTGCCCCTATATTTATCAGTGATATTAGACTGTTGTTTTCTTTTTTATGCAGCATCTTCGTCTGGAGTTGGTAACAGGGTGATGTTGACCTTGTAGAAAGAGTTTGGGTATCTTCCTTCATCTGCAATTTTCTGGAAGTGTTTGAGTAGGACAGGTGTTAATTTCTCTAAACTTTTGGATGATTTCACCATCTAGCCCTGGGCTTCTGTTTGAAATTTTTTTATTACAATTTCGATATCCATGCTTGTGATTTGTCAGTTCATGTTTTCTATTTCTTTCTGGTTCAGTTTTGGAAGGCTGTACTTTTCTAAGAATTTGTCTGTTTCTTCTAGGTTGTCCATTGTATTGTTGTATGATTGCTTGTAGTAGTCTCTTGTGATCCTTTTTATTTCAGTGTTTTCTGTTGTGACTTCTCTTTTTTTCATTTCTAATTGTATTGATTTGGGTCTTCCTTTTTAAAATCGATGAATCTATTTAATGGTTTGTCTATTTTATTTATCTTCTCAAACAACCAGCTTTTAGTTTTATTGATCTTTGCTATTGTTTCCTTCACTACTTTTTCATTTATTTCTGCTCTGATCTTCATGATTTCTTTCCTTTTATTAACTTTCATGTATTTCTCTTGTTTTTCTTATTGCTTTAGGTGTAAGGTTAGGTTGCTTATTATTGTTTCTCTCGTTTCTTGAGATAGGCTTGTATTGCTATAATCTTCCCTCTTAGCATTGCGTTTACTACATTACATAGGGTTTGATTGGTCCTGTTTTCATTGTCATTTGCATCTAGGTATATTTTTATTTCCTTTTTTGATTTCTTCAGTGATCTGTTGGCTATTCAGAAGCATACTGTTTAACTTCCATGTGTGTGTGTTTTTCCTAGGTCCCCCCCCCCCCCCCCCGCCACCCCACTCCTTGGTTAATATCTAATCTTATAGCACTGTGGACAGAAAAGATGTTTGAAATGATTTCAAGGTTTTTTTTTTTTTTAATTTATCAACACTTGATTTGTGACCCAAGAGGTGATCTATCCTGGAGAATGTTAAATCTGCTGTTTTGGGATGTAATGCCCTGTAGATATCAATTAGGTCCAACTGATCCAATCTATCACTTAAAGCTTGTGTTTCCTTATTAATTTTCTGTGTAGATGATCTGACCATTGGTGTGAGTGGGGTATTAAAATCCCCCACTACTATTGTGTTACTATTGATTTCCCCTTTAATAGTTGTTAACATTTGCTTTAGGTATTAATGTGCTCCTGGCTGCAGTCCATGGGGTCACTAGGAGTTGGACACAACTAAGCAACTTCACTTTCACTTTTCACTTTCATGCATTGGAGAAGGAAATGGCAACCCACTCCAGCGTTCTTGCTTGGAGAATCCCAGGGATGGGGGAGCCTAGTGGGCTGCTGTCTCTGGGGTTGCACAGAGTCAGACACGACTGAAGCGATTTAGCAGCAGCAGCAGCAGCATGCTGGGTGCATGTATATTTATAATATTTGTATCTTCTTCTTGGATTGTCCCCTTAATCACTATGTAGTGAGTGTCCTTCCTTGTCTCTTGTAATGTTCTTTATATCAAAATCTTTTTACTTAATATGAGTATCACCATATACTCTTGCTTTCTTTTGATTTCCATTCGCATGGACTATCTTTTTACAGCCCCCCATTTTAAGTCTGTATGTGTCCCTAGGCCTTAGGTGGGACTCTTGCAGACAGCTTATATAGGGGTTGTTTTTGTATCCATTCAGCCAATCTGTGTCTTTTGGTTGGAACATTTAGCCCATTTACATTCAAGATAATTATTGACATGTATGATACTATTATCATTTACTTTCTTTTGGGGATTTGTTTTTTAGGGGCTTTTCTTTCTCCTGTACTTCCTGTTTAGAGAAGTTCCTTTATCATTTCTGGTAAGACTGGTGTGAAAGTGGAAGTCGCTCAGTTGTGTTCGACTCTTTGTGACCCCATGGACTATACAGTGGATCAAACCCAGGTCTCCCACATTGCAGGCAGAATTTTCACCAGCTGAGCCACAAGGGAAGCCCAAGAATACTGGAGTGGGTAGCCTATCCCTTCGCCAGCAGATCTTCCTGACTCAGGAATTGAACCAGGGTTTGGTGGTGCTGAATTCTCTTTACTTCTGCTTGTCTGTAAAGCTTTTGATTTCTCATTCATATCTGAATGAGATCCTTCCTAGATAGAGTAATCTTGGTTATAGGGTTTTTCCTTTTATCACTTTAAGTATACCCTGCCACTCTCTTCTGGCCTGCAGAGATTCTGTTGAAAGATCAGAAAGACTTTCCTCAGTTGACAACAGTCTCTGAGACCATCCCCATTTCAGTTAGCTTTTTAGAAAGACCCTTAAATATTATTTGTTGCTTTTACTAATTTTTTTTGTGTATTTTCATTAGTTTGACTAGTATGTCTCTTGGTATGTTTCTCTTTGAGTTTATCCTGCAATGGACTCTTTGGGCTTCTTGGACTTGGGTGGCTTTCCCATGTTAGGGAAGTTTTCTACTATAATCTCCTCAAATATTTTCTCATACCCTTTCTTTTTTCTTGTACTTCTGGGATGCCTATAATTCTAATGTTGGTATGCTTAATGTTATCCCAGAGGTCTCTGAGACTCCTGATTTCTTTTTATATATTTTCTCTACCCTGCTCTGCTTCAGTTATCTCCACCATTCTATCTTCCAGGTCCCTTATCCATTCTTCTATCTCAAATAGCCTGCTAGTGGTTGCCTCTAGTGTACTTTTTACCCTCAGCTATTGTGTTGTACATTGCTGATTATCTATTCTTTAATTCTTCCAGACCCTCATCAAACATTTCTTGCAGCTTCTCGACCCATGCTTCCATTTTATTTCCCAGATTTTGGATCAACTTTCCTATCATTACTCTGAATTCTTTTCCAGGCAGACTGCTTATTTTCTCTTCATTTGTTTTGTCTGTTCAGTTTTTACCATTTTCCTTCATTTACTACGCATTTCTCTGTCTTCTTATTTCATTTAATTTACTGTGTTTGGGGTCTCCTTTTGGCAGGCTCAAGGTTGTGGTTCCTCTTAATTGTGGAGTCTGTGCACTGTGGGTAGTGTTGGATTAGTGCTTTGTGAAGGTTTCATGATTGGGAGGACTTGTGCCTGTGCCTGGTAGATGGACTTGCTTCTTGTTTCTCTGAAGGGCAGTGTTGTGTCCAATAGTACATTTTGGGGCATCTATGGCATTGGTGTGGCCTTGGGGAACCTTTCTGCTAATGGACAGGTTTGTGTTTCTGTTTTGCTAATGGTTTGGTGTGAGGTGTCTGAAATTGGAGCTTTCAGTCTTTGTGTGGAGTTTGGTCTCACTATGATAATGGAGGCCTTTGGGAGAGCACTCATCAATTAATGTTCCATGGGTTTGGGAGTTTCATGGTGATCAAAAGTCCTGGACTTGAATCTCCTACCTTGGGAGTTCAGGCTCAACCCCTTACTGTAGCACCAAGACTTCACAGCTCTCACTGCACAATAGAAGAAGCCCTAAGATGAATGGTGAAACCAAAACTCAATACCTGAGACCACTCAAAGAAATTTGCACACTTACAAAGAGAAAACAAGAGAGAGAAAAGAGGAATAAAAGGATAAAAACAGAAGATAAAAAAGCAGAGAGCAATCAAGCCAATAAACAAACCCCTAAACAAATAGATGGGGAAACAGTGGAAACAGTGTCAGACTTTTTTGGGGGGGGGGGGTGCTCCAAAATCACTGCAGATGGTGATTGCGGCAATGAAATTAAAAGACTCTTCCTCCTTGGAAGGAAAGTTATGACCAACCTAGGTAGCATATTAAAAAGTGGAGACATTACTTTGCCAACAAAGGTCCGTCTAGTCAAGGCTATGGTTTTTCCAATGGTCGTGTATGGATGTGAGAGTTGGACTGTGAAGAAAGCTGAGCGCCAAAGAATTGACGCTTTTGCACTGTGGTGTTGGAGAAGACTCTTGAGAGTTCCTTGGACTGCAAGGAGATCCGACCAGTCCATCATAAAAGAGATCAGTTGTGGGTGTTCATTGGAAGGACTGATGCTGAAGCTGAAACTCCAATACTTTGGCCACCTCATGCGAAGAGTTGACTCAAAAGCATCAATTCTTCAGCACTCAGTTTTCTTTATAGTCCATCTCTTACATCCATAGATGACCACTGGAAAAACCATAGCCTTGACTAGACGGATCTTTGTTGACAAAGTAATGTCTCTGCTTTTGAATACGCTTAGCATCTGTCTATTTCATTTCCCTCTAACAATAACCCAGCTAGTTGAAAGAGATAGGTATAATAAGCCCCATTTTATAAGTAAGATAACTAAGGTCCAAGGACACTTAAAGTCTTCCCATGGTATCCATAATGCTCCATGACAACTTCCATGAAATGAGTTCGGTTTCTACTTCTGCAAAGCTTAACTAAACAGGAAAATTCAATACCTACTAAAATATCTTGATAATTATGATGATAAGCAATTGTAAGTTAATTATCTTTTTAAAAAATTTATTTATTTTAATTGGAGGCTAATTACAATATTGTAGTGGGTTTTGCCATACATGGATGTGAATCAGCCATGGGTTTACATGTGTTCCCCATCGTGAACCCCCCTCCCACCTCCCTCCCCATCTCACCCCTCTGGGTCATCCCAGTGCATCAGCCTTGAGCACCCTGTCTCATTCATCAAACCTGGACTGGCAATCTGTTTCACATATGATAATACACATGTTTCAATGCTATTCCCTCAGCTCATCCCACCCTCACCTTCTCCCACAGAGTCCAAAAGACTGTTCTATACATTTGTGTCTCTTTTGCTCTCTTGCATACAGGGTTATCATTACCATCTTTCTAAATTCCATATATATGCATTTGTATACTGTATTGGTGTTTTTCTTTCTGGCTTGCTTCACTCTGTATAATAGGCTCCAGTTTCTTCCACCTCATTAGAACTGATTCAAATGTATTCTTTTTAATGGCTGAGTAATATTCCATTGTGTATATGTACCACAGCTTTCGTATCCATTTGCCTGCTGATGGACATCTAGGTTGCTTCCATGTCCTGGCTATTATAAACAGTGCTGCGATGAACATTGGGGTTCACGTGTATCTTTCAATTCTGATTTCCTCGGTGTGTATGCCCAGCAGTGGGATTGCTGGGTCATATGGCAGTTCTATTTCCAGTTTTTTAAGGAATCTCCGCACTGTTCTCCATAGTGGCTGTACTAGTTTGCATTCCCACCAACAGTGGAAGAAGTTTCCCTTTTCTCCAAAGTTAATTGTCTTTGAGTTTTCAGCATCTACCCCAATAGTTGGCATTGAATACTCACTAAGGTAGATTTCAAATATTTGAATATATCAAGACCAAATACAATAGAGTAGTTTATTTTATTCCTCTTTGGGAAATGCTTGTTATTCTTATCTCAGCTAAAATGAACATGCTTGATTTCACTGTATTAAATAAACCCAAGGGCTACCAAGAGCCAATTGTAATAACAGGTAACTTTATTTTAAAAATTTATTTGTTCTTAATTAATTAATAAAATACATTTATTCTTTTTTCATTGTCATCATTGTCTTTTATTTATTTATTTTTTTCAGATTTTATTTTATTTTAATCTAAGTCTGCAGCTATTTCTCTAAGGATAGGTAAAATGCACAGAATATACTCCCTTTTAGAAATTCTCCAAGTACAGGAATTATGCCATCTACTTTTCATAGTACTCCTACACATTACAGAAACTTCTGCAAATATTTGGGACAAAATACATGAAAGTGAAAAGTGAAAGTGAAGTCGCTCAGTCATGTCTGACTCTTCGCAACCTCATGGACTGCAGCCTACCAGGCTCCTCCATCCATGGGATTTTCCAGGCAAGAGTACTGGAGTGGGTTGCCATTGCCTTCTCCAAAATAGTTCTAGCTGACTGAATTTGTAACAGTGCTCTTTTCATGACTTAGAACCCAACCAAATCATAAAACTATAAATAATTTCTAAGCAAAGGCAATATACAAGATTTTGTGTGAGGAGCTGAAGGAGATATAAGATTTTCAAGTATTTTCTCTCTCTATGATTATTTGATATAGAAATAATGTTTATATACATATAAGACAAGAAAAAAAAGTACAGGTATGGCTTAGAAAGGTCCTTCAGAAAAAGAAGTTCACATGTACAGTGGTCAGGGATTCACTGAAAAAGTGGTGCTTGGTGCTCATCAAGAAGGATGCAACATCAAGGTGGTTGTTCTCAGTCCACATTCCTTATTAGCCATCTTCATCCTGAAGATATATATGCCCTGAAAGAGTTGATGATCCTTTCATGAGTCACAGCCTTGTTGTGGTAAAAGGGTTTGCATAACACAATGAAACTATGAGCCGTGTCATGCAGGGCTATCCAAGATGGGCAGGTTGTAGTGAAGAGTTCTGACAAAGTGTGGTGCATAGGAGAAAGGAACAGCAAACCCCTCTAATCTTCTTGCTGAAAGAACACTAGGAACAGTAAGAAAACGCAGAAAGATATGACACTGGAAGACACGCCTTCCAGGTCAGAAGATGTCCAATATGCTACTGGGGAAGAGCAGAGGGCAATTATTAACAGCTTCAAAAAAAAAAAAAAAAAAGTGGCTGGGCTGAAGGGGAAACAACACTCAGTTGTGGATGTGAAAAGTAAAAAGCAAGGGAGAGAGGCAAAGATATACCCAACCAAATGCAGAGCTCTAGGGACAAGGAGATAAGAAAGTCTTAAGTGAATAATGTAAAGATGTAGAAGAATACAATAGAATGGGAAAGTCTAGAGATCTCCTCAATAAATTTGGATATATCAAGGGAAAATTTCATGCAAGGATGGGCACAATAAAGGACAGAAATAATAAAGACCTAACAGAAGCAGAAAAGATTAAGAAGACACTGCAAGAATACACAGAAGAACTATATAAACTTAATAAACTATACAAACTTATCCCAGTCTTAATGACCAGGATAATGACAGAGTTGCCACTTACATAGAGCCAGACATCCTGTAGTGTGAAGTCAAGTGGGCTTTAGAAACATTGTTATTGTTGTTGTCCAGTCACTCAGTCATGTTCAACTCTGAAACCCCGTGGACTGCAGCATGCCAGGCTTCCCTGTCCTTCACTATCTCTCAGAATTTGCTCAAACTCATGTCCATTGAGTCAGTGATACCATCCAACCATCTCATACTCTGTCCTCTCCTAGCATCAGTGCATCAAATGAATACTCGGGGTTGATTTCCTCCAAGATTGGTTTGATCTCTTTGCTTTCTGAGGGACTCGCAAGAGACTTCTCTGATACCACATTTCAAAAGCATTAATTCTTTGGTGCTCAACCAAAGAATTTCTTCATGGTCCAAATCTCAAATCCACACACGACTACTGGAAAAATCATAGCTTTGACTATATGGACTTCTGTCGGCAAAGTGATTTCTCCACTTTTTAACATGCTATCTAGGTTTGTCATAACTTCTCTTCCAAGGAGCAAGCATCTTTTAATTTCATGGCTGTTGTCACTGTCTACAGTGATTTTGGAGTTCCCCAAAATAAAAACTGTCACTGTTTCCATTGTTTCCCCATCTGTTTGCCATTAAGTGATGGGACTGGATGCCATGATCGTTGTTTTTGGAATGTTGAGTTTTAAGCCAGCTTATTCACTCTCCTCTTTCACCTTCATCAAAGGCTTTTTAGTTCCTCTTTGGTTTCTGTCATAAGGGTTTCTGTGGTCTGCATATCTGAGTTTATTGATATTTCTCCCAGCAATCTTGATTCCAGCTTGTGTTTTATCCAGCCTGGCATTTCACATGATGGGACTTCCCTGGTGGCTCAGTGTAAAGAACCCGCCTGCCAATGCAGGAGACACAAGAGCTGCAGATTTGATCCCTGTGTTGGGAAGATTCCCTGGAGAAGGAAATGGCAAACCATTCCACTATTCTTGCCTGGAAAATCCCATGGGCTAGAGGACCCTGGAGGGCTGCAGTCTATGGGATCACAGAGTCACATGACTTAGCAACTAAACAACGAAACAACCACTTTGTAAAAATAGGCAGGGTGACAATATACAGTCTTGATGTACTTCTTTCCCAATTTGGAACCAGTCCATTGTTCCATGTCTGGCTCTAACTGTTGCTCCTTGACCTGCATACAGTTTCTTAGGAGGCAGGTAAGGTGCTATGATAGTCCCATCTCTAACAATTTTCCACCATTTGTTTTGATACACACAATCAAAGGCCATAGCATAGTCAATGAAGTAGAAGTAGATGTTTCTCTGGAATTCTCTTGCCTTTTCTATGACCCAACAGATGTTGGTAATTTGATCTCTGGTTCCTTTGCCTTTTCCAATCCATCTTGTACATCTACAGCAAAAGAATCTGCCTGCCTTGCAGGAGATGCACATAAGATGCAGATTCGGTCCTTGGGTTGGGAAGATCCCCTGGAGAAGCAAATGGCAACCCACTCCAGTATTCTTTCCTGGGAAATCTCATGGACAATAGAACCTAGTGGGCTACAGCCCATGGGGTCACAAAGAGTCATATACGACTTGGCAACTAAACAACAACAAGAATTCTTAACAGCATCCAAGGTTGTTACGGTGAGAGTGACCACTTTCATTAGGGAGGCCACAGTGACAGATTTTCTTAGCAAACCCATTACACACTCACAGGGAAATCCCACAAACTTGCAGGAGGCTGAAGTTCTCCATTCTTGTTGGAAGTAGAAAAAAAATCCATTAAAAATCTAACTTTCCTTATTAGAAAATCTCTTCTCTCACCTGGGTGGGGATAAGTTGTTAATTTCTTATTTTTTTCTCCCAGGTCATTGAAGGTCCCAGTTCACAAACATTTCCCATATTGGTGCACCATCAATTAAAAAAAAATATTCCTCTACCTTCTTATTGGCAGTCAATTAACTCTAGGTTAGAAAGGAATATTTAGGTGCCCAGATTGAAATTATTTATAATGAATTCAACCACACTATAGATATTGACAATTTATCTGTAATGATCATATTAAAAATAATTATTTGCAAAATCAGCAGCTACAAAGTAATAATTAGGATGGTTTGATTTTTCAGTGATTTAGGGTATTTAAAGTAAATAGAAACACATGCATATGAGGCTGTTGATACTCAATCCTCTCTTGGTTCTCTCTGACTTGAAAGCTTAAAATTCACACTAAGTCCTCCACTTGACCCCAGAGCTGTAAGAAAACCCCACTGCTTTTTCCACAAAAGAAAATCCAGTGCTAGGAGTACACTTCACTCCCCTCCACCCAAGTTCAGTATCCAAAAATCCACTTTCTTCTTCCACAGAAGAAAATCCAGTACTAACAGTACCTTTCACTCCCCTCCACTGAAGCTCAGTTTCCAAAGGCCAACACAAAAGGCATATTATATGTTCAGCTCCATGGCCTGAAGGTACCTGACTGGAATTGGGAGCCTGTCCAGTCCAGACAGGAGGAAAAGATTACCTTTCTATTTAACAAGGCAGTGCTGAAGGATTAATCATTAAGTAAATAGCAGTAAGCCTGGAGATTCGCAGGAGGGGCAGAGGCCCACCCTATGTTCTCAGTTTTTCTGGGATTTAGGATGGAAAATATTACAGGAATAGTTTGGAAGTGACTGTAGTAACAACCACCTTCCAGGGAAAGAAAGAACAATATGTGAAATCTCAGGCCTGACCCAGCTGAACGGGGTGTTTATACCCAGAAGCCTCCATGGAGTATAAGTCCATTTTGTCTAATAGTTGGCATTCATGCATAGAGTTGATAAAACCTGAAGAGTATCCATGACCTGGCCAAGTATTGCTATGTAACTTTAAATTAGTCATTTAAACTTTCTCAGCCTTGGCTTTACCAATTTAAAAATGGATATTTTTCTCCTATTGTAGAGAATTTTGTAATTAGACAAAGATAGTAATTCCTAGAACAGTCACCTGCAATGCTTAAGTGTCTTTGAGTCTCCCCACTGTGAAGCTTGGGCTTCACAGTGGCTCACCTGTTAAAGAATCGGCCTGTGAAGCATATCAAAAAGCAGAGACATCATTTTGCTGACAAAGGTCCATATAGTCAAAGCTATGGTTTATTCATCAGAAGAACTGTTGCTAAAGCTGAAACTCTAATACTCTGGCCACCTGATGTGAAGAGCTGACCCATCGGGAAAGATTCTGATGCTAGGAAAGAGTGAAAGCAAAAGGAGAAGGGGGAGACAGAGGATAAGATGGTTAGATAGTAACATTGACTCATTGGACATGAATTTGAGCAAACTCAAGAGATGGTGGAGGACCAAGGAACCTGTGAGCTACAGTCAGTGTGGTCATAAAGAGTTGGACATGATGTAGTGACTGAACAACCATAAAGATAGACCCAAATAAGAGCTGCTTCTCTCCAGAAAGGAAAAAATTTTGCAGTCTGAGCCACAGCACCTGAGGTATTTGTCTGAGCAAAACAGGGCATATGCCTTATTTTAAAAACTAAATCAGGCATTGCCTCATAAATGGCCTTACCTTGGTGTTGCTTTATATATGGAACAACCACAAATGACTACATGATGTTAATAATATACAGATATTTCATGAAATGTATTATCAAAGATGATTCCTTACTTTCAAAAAAGGAGCTTGGATAAAAGTCTTTATTTGTGATTGGATTTAATCTGTCTCTTGTTATAATCTGTACCTTTTAATTTATTATAACAAAACAAATTTTCCTAGACATTTAAAGTGTGCTGAGCTCAGTGCTCAACAGAATATTAAAAACCATGAGACATTGGGAGAATGGCATTGAAACATGTATGCTATCATGCAAGAATCGAATCACCAGTCTATGTCCGATGCAGGATACAGCATGCTTGGGGCTGGTGCACAGGGATGACCCAGAGGGATGTTGTGGGGAGGGAAGTGGGAGGGGGGTACATGTTTGGGATCGCATGTACACCCGTGGTGGATTCATGTCAATGTATGGCAAAACCGATACAGTATTGTAAAGTAAAATAAAGTAAAAAAATAAAATAAAAAATAAAAACCATGAGACACAATCTGTGAATTTACAACACAGCCAAGATATAGCTAAGGGGAGAAAAAGCACAAACACTATGTAAATCAATATATAAGACCAAATTTGGATGGAGGGATTAGAGCTACAATGTTTGCAGCATCCGACACCTATGACCTTGTTTTTCTGAATCTGTCTAGGGTGCCATGAGTAGTGAAGTATGACCCCCTCCCCATTATGGTTGTGCTAATTTCATGTTGGAAACCAGAATGCCACATAGAATTGCTTAGGGAATCAAGGTATGTGGTGAAGCACATGTGAACATACATGAGATCCATTTCCTCAAGAATTCATTGGAAAATGGAATCTCAGACTATGACTTGATCCAGCTAAACGGGGATCCTATAATCCTAGGCTCAATACTGTACTCCTGATACTGAGCCAGATGGAGAGGTACAACAAAGAATCTTTGCTAGAAAGTACCCGTCAGGAATGAAAGGGACTACTCATTGGTGTTGAGATCTGCTAATTTCCTTTGTACAATCTCAAATGTTTGATGTGTAATTGAATTGCTATGTCTTGGTGAAGGACTCACAAATCTTTGTCAGTGTTAGGTACTGCACAACTCATGATGAAATGATCCCTATGAGAAATAGAAAAATGTAGCTGAGGGCAGGGGCAGGAGTTGACATTCACTGGGAAACACTACACCTGGTTTGCCAAAGGGGTACCATAACAATTCCAAAGTCCATTCACTCTACATCATGACAGGGATGGTGAATGACATACCAAAGCTACTGCCTTATCAAGCAATGAGGCAAAAAAAAAAAAAAAAAAAAAGAAAAGAAAGAAAGAAAGAAGAGAATGTGAAAAGTCTAATCCAGAAGTCTAAGAATGTGAAAAAGCGAAAGTGAAAGCTCTAATCTCAAAAGACACACCAAAAAGAATCAGGTTCATCTGCTGTCTTCTCTCCCCAGTGTCTATGTCTCAGACAGAAACAAACTCATTTTCTCATTTTTCCAGTCCTAGTGGCCTTAGGGATCTACATTCTAGCTCTTTTTTGACTACTGGTTGTGAAATCAAAGTGCCATCCAGAATAGAGTAAATGAGTATGGAAAAGAAAACAATAGAGCTGATTTTTATTTCTATATTTTTCACAATCATTAAGCAAAAAGAAAAAAAAATTAAGGAAGGTTAATGCACACACACACAAACATATATATGTATATATATTTAAGTTTAAGCAAGGCTATAAAATGAAATGAATGAGTCTCATATTGTGAAATGCGAATAATAACCAAGCAGAACATAGTGTCCAGTTCCTGGACCACAGCCTCTGACTCCTTCCCCTCATTCCCCTTTTGCCTTCTCCCTCTTGCTTCCATATTCATATCAGTTTGGCAGGATGGTTTCCCAGGACACTTAAGTCAGGAAGGCCTTTTGTCCTAGCAAAAGAGGCATCATATAATCCTTCAGTACTTGCTTATCATTTTCTATCTTTGCTAAATCTTAAGTGTTATCAGGTGAAGGACGTGCTATGTCCACAGGTATACAACCTGAACACAATAGTGCTTAGCACACAACAGGTTTTTAATTTATTGAATAAATAAGCAGATGATTATCAGATTCTCAAGAATGAGATCCAGTCTCAAAGAGTGACATTACAAATACGAAGATGAAAAATATGCTTTAAGTTCTCAAAAACTGAGAGTCTTAGTGTGGTGGGATGGAAACATGCATAAGATAAATTGTAAGATGTTATAAAGAGTGACACTTGGACTTCCCTGGTGGCTCAGACAGTAAAGCGTCTGCCCGCAATCGCAATGCAGGAGGCCTGGGTTTGATCCCTAGGCCAGGAAGATCCCCTGGAGAAGGAAATGGCAACCCACTCCAGTACTCTTGCCTGGAAAATCCCATGGATGGAGGAGCCTGGTAGGCTACAGTCCATGGGGTCACAAAGAGTCAGACACGACTGAACGACTTCACCTTCACTTTCATGAAGAGATTAATAGACACATATGTGCTGTTTAAAGTATGAAAAAAGTCATCAGTCCTGCTAGAATAGTCAGGGTATGTTTCATAGAGGAGGTAAGCACTTTGCTGAGTCCTAAAGGATGGGAGGAATACTCGTGATTAAGCTAGCAGAAAATAAAGCTGAGATTTTGAAATATGAGTAGTGGAGTAAGTAGTAGACTAAATTAGAGCTCAGAGCTGCTTTGAATTTCACCCTTTTTTAATCCACAGAAAGTCACAGCCAGAGCATATTGTCATGAGTTAAAGTCTAAATTGCTTTAGATAGCAAATTCCCAAAGGGAAAAGACCATGTCCTTGGTGTGTTCTCTCAGAATTTCATGCCTTCTGCACTGTGGGTGTTCAATAAATATTTAATAATAAAAATGAGTTGATTAATTGAGAGCATTCATGTTCCATATGCATGGGTAGAGCCTTCTTTTCACTTTAATTATATTGCTTTAATCATCACTAAATAGAATTTTTTAGATAGTAATTTGATTCATTGTTAAACACACAGGCTGCCTAAGTTCCTGGCCTTAAGGTAAATAGCAATATCAGAGAATAATCCCCTTTACACTGGTAAGTGATTTTGTGATACTGCCTACATAAAATGAAAGCAGTGGAATTCTGAAAGGGTACTTATTGAGAGATAGCACCTGAATGAGTGTTAGAAGGGACTCCTGAAACTGGAGAGTGAAGGGAATACCCCAGCAGGAATCAGAAACTGAGTGAGCAGTTTATTACATTGTGGAGGCTAAAGTAAAACCAGAAAGAGAACTTCCAATAAATGTGGCAATAAATGGGCTCTTGGCTTGATAGTGGCACCCAGGGAGTGAATCATCCAGACAGTGTAGCAACTGGTGAGTGAGTGTGCTCTAGACTGAAGGAACACAACAGGCTGAAGTGGAGAATAGAAATACACTTGTATGTCTGAACATTGCTGCTAGCCGGATCATCAATGACCAGACTGTCTCAAGTTGCAAAAAGGTAATCTTATTTCAGCTGAGCCAAACGTAAAAGGCATCTGTGACTCAGCCTAGCAGGAGCCTAAGTTAAATGAAGTGAAAGTTGCTCAGTCATGTCCAGCTCATTATGACACCATGGACTATACAGTCCATGGAATTCTCCAGGCCAGAACACTAGAGTGAGTAGCCATTCCCATCTCCAGGGGATCTTCCCAATCCAGGGACTGAACCTGGGTCTCCTGCATTGCAGGCAGATTCTTTACCATCTAAGACACCAGCAAAGGCATAAGTCCCCTTGGGACAACAATAAACACACCACACTGACCTTTGTATTAATAGGAGTCCCAGAAGAAGAGAGAAAAAGGTACTGAAAAAATATTTGAAGAGATAACATCCAAAAACATCTCTAACATAGGAAGAGAAACATTCACAAAAGCCCAGGAAGCAGAGAGTCCCACATAAGATATACTCAAGGAGGAACATGCCAAGACACATAATCAAATTGATAAAAATGAGAAAATATTAAAAGCAACAAGAGAAAAGTAACAAATAATATACAAGAGAATCTCCATAAAGTTATCAGCTAATACTAATATTTCAGCAGAAACTCTGTAGGTCAGAAGGGAGTGGCATAATACATTTAAAGTAATGAAGAGTAAAGACCTACAAATAAGAATACTCTGTACATCAAGGCTCTTATTCAGATTCAACAGAGAAATAAAAATTTTTACAGACAAGAGCTAAAATCTTGGAGATCTCATCACCACCAAACCAGCTTTACAAGTGCTAAAGAATCTTCCCTAGGCAGAAAAGAAAAGGCCACAACTAGGGAAAAAAAAATTATGAATGGAAAAGCTGACTGATAAAGCAAGCATACAGTAAAGTTAGAAAACTATCCACACGTAAGTAGGATATCAAAATCAGCAACTTGGAGAAGAGGAGACTATAAATGCAGTATATTGGAAATGCATTTGAAATTAAAAGGCCAAAAACTTAAAATAATATCATGAATATATATATATTTATATGTAATATATAACATATTATATATATATATAATATATATAGACTACTATATCAAAACTTCACAGGAAGCACCTAGCAAAATTCTACAATAGATACAAACACAAAAAAGTAATAGCAATCAAAACATCAAATCATAAGAGAAAAGAACAAAAAAGAAGTGGAAGAAAAAATACCTACAGAAACAGTTCAGTTCAGTTCAGTCGCTTAGTCGTGTCTGACTCTTTGCGACCCCATGGACTGCAACACACCAGGCTTCCCCCACCAAACACCAAATGAAACAAATCTAAACTAATTAACACAATTGGAATAATAAAATATGTATTGATAATCACCTGAAATGAAAAATAATTAAACGATGCAACCAAAAGACATAGACTGGTTGAATGGATACAAAAATAAGACAAGCATATATGCCATCTATAAGAGACCAATGGCAGATCTAAGGACACATGCTGACTGAAAGTTAGGGGATGGAAAAAGGTATTCCATATAAACAGAAATTGAAAGAAAGCTTGAGTAGTAATACTCATGTCAGACCAAATAGACTTTAAAAAGAAAGATACTACATAATAATCAAGAGATCAAGAAGACACAATAATTGTAAATATGTATGAACCCAACATAGAAGCACCTCATTATACAAAGCAAATACTAACAGCTATAAAGTGAGAAATCAACAGTCACACAATAATAGTGGGGGATTTAACACCCAACTTACATCAATGGAAAGATCAGGCAGAAAATCAATAAGGAACCACAGGCCTTAAATAACACAACATTAGACCAGATGTACTTAACTGATATTTATAGAGAATTCCATTTGAAAGCAGCAAAATATATGTACTTCTCAAGAACACATGGACTATTCTCCAAACAGATTTTATGCTGGGCCACAAAACAAACTCTGGTAAATTTATGAAAATTGAATCATATCAGATATCTTTTCTGACCACAATGGTATGAAATTAGAAATCAACTACAAGAAAAAAAATCTGTAAAAAATACAAACACATGGAGGCTAAAGAAAATGTTACTAAATAATCAATAGATCACTGAAGAAATCAAAGAGGAAATAAAAATATGCCTACAGACACATGAAAATGAAAACATGATTCAAAATCTATGAGATGCAGTGAAAACAGTATCGAAGGGAAGTTTATAGCAATACAATCTTAGCTCAAGAAACAGCAAAAAAATTTTCAAATATGGGAGGGGGGTTCAGGATTGGGAACACGTGTATACCAGTGGCAGATTCATGCTGATGTATGGCAAAACCAATACAATATTGTAAAGTAATTAGCCTCTAATTAAAATGAATAAATTAAAAAAAAAAGAAGTCTAACCTGACATTAAATAATGCCATTTGCCACCCACTCCAGTGTTCTTGCCTGGAGAATCCCAGGTACGGGGGAGCCTGGTGGGCTGCTGTCTCTGGGGTCGCGCAGAGTTGGACACGACTGAAGTGACTTAGCAGCAGCAGCAGCAGCAGCAGCAGCATCAGATGAACTTGAAGATTATCATACTAAATGAAGTAAATAAAAGACAAATATATATCATTTATATGTGGAATCTTTTAGAAATGATACAATTGAATTTATTTACAAAACAGAAACAGACTTAGAAAATAAACTTATGGTTACCAGAAGGAGAAAGCAGGAGGGGTAGACTGGGAATTTGGGATAGACATGCACACACTGCTATATTTAAAAAAGATAACTAGACGGTTCAGTTCAGTTCAGTCGTTCAGTCGTGTCCGACTCTTTGCAACTTCATGAATCACAGCACGCCAGGCCTCCCTGTCCATCACCATCTCCAAGAGTTCACTCAGACTCACGTCCATCGAGTCCATGATGCCATCCAGCCATCTCATCCTCGGTCGTCCCCTTTTCCTCCTGCCCCCAATCCCTCCCAGCATCAGGGTCTTTTCCAATGAGTCAACTCTTCTCATGAGGTGGCCAAAGTACTGGAGTTTCAGCTTTAGCATCATTCCTTCCAAACAAATCCCAGGGCTGATCTTCAGAATGCACTGGTTGGATCTCCTCGCAGTCCAAGGGACTCTCAAGAGTCTTCTCCAACCCCGCAGTTCAAAAGCATTAATTCTTCAGCGCTCAGCCTTCTTCACAGTCCAACTCTCACATCCATACATGACCACAGGAAAAACCATAGCCTTAACTAGAGGGACCATAGTCGGCAAAGTAATGTCTCTGCTTTTGAATATACTATCTAGGTTGGTCATAACTTTTCTTCCAAAGAGTAAGCATCTTTTAATTTCATGGCTGCAGTCACCATCTGCAGTGATTTTGGAGCCCCAAAAAATGAAGTCTGACACTGTTTCCACTGTTTCCCCATCTATTTCCCATGAAGTGATGGGACCGGATGCCATGATCTTCGTTTTCTGAATGTTGAGCTTGAAGACAACTTTTTCACTCTCCTCTTTCATTTTCATCAAGAGGCCTTTTAGTTCCTCTTCACTTTCTTCCATAAGGGTGGTGTCATCTGCATATCTGAGGTTATTGATATTTCTCCCAGCAATCTTGATTCCAGCTTGTGTTTCTTCTATCCCAGCGTTTCTCATGATGTACTCTGCATATAAGTTAAATAAGCAGGGTGACAATATACAGCCATGATGTACTCCTTTTCCTATTTGGAACCAGTCTGTTGTTCCATGTCCAGTTCTAACTGTTGCTTCCTGACCTGCATATAGATTTCTCAAGAGACAGGTCAGGTGGTCTGGTATTCCCATCTCTTTCAGAGTTTTCCACAGTTTATTGTGATCCACACAGTCAAAGGCTTTGGCATAGTCAATAAAGCAGAAATAGATATTTTTCTGGAACTCTCTTGCTTTTTCGATGATCCAGCAGATGTTAGCAATTTGATCTCTGGTTCCTCTGCCTTTTCTAAAACCAGCTTGAGTTTTAGAGTTCACGGTTCACGTATTGCTGAAGCCTGGCTTGGAGAATTTTGAGCATTACTTTACTAGCATGTGAGATGAGTGCAATTGTGCAGTAGTTTGAGCATGCTTTGGCATTGCCTTTCTTTGGAATTGGAATGAAAACTGACCTTTTCCAGTCCTGTGGCCACCGCTGAGTTTTCCAAATTTTTGGCATATTGAGTGCAGCACTTTCACAGCATCAGCTCTCAGGATTTGAAATAGCTCCACTGGAATTCCATCACCTCCACTAGCTTTGTTCGTAGTGATGCTTTCTAAGGCCCACTTGACTTCAGATTCCAAGATGTCTGGCTCTAGATTAGTGATCACACTATCATGGCTATCTGGGTCGTGAAGATCTTTTTTGTACAATTCTTCTGTGTATTCTTGCCACCTGTTCTTAATATCTTCTGCTTCTGTTAGGTCCATACCATTTCTGTCCTTTATCGAGCCCATCTTTGAATGAAATGTTCCCTTGGTATCTCTAATTTTCTTGAAGAAATCTCTAGTCTTTCCCATTCTATTGTTTTCCTCTATTTCTTTGCATTGATTGCTGAAGAAGGCTTTTTTATCTCTTCTTGCTATTCTTTGGAACTCTGCATTCAGATGCTTATATCTTTCCTTTTCTCCGTGGCTTTTCACCTGTCTTCTTTTCATAGGTATTTGTAAGGACTCCCCAGACAGCCATTTTGCTTTTTTGCATTTCTTTTCCATGGGGATGGTCTTGATTGCTGTCTCCTGTACAATGTCATGAACCTCATTCCATAGTTCATCAGGCACTCTATCTATCAGATCTAGGCCCTCAAATCTATTTCTCACTTCCACTGTATAATCATAAGGGATGTGATTTAGGTCATACCTGAATGGTCTCCTGGTTTTCCCTACTTTCTTCAATTTGAGTCTGAATTTGGCGATAAGGAGCTCATGATCTGAGCCACAGTCAGCTCCTCGTCTTGTTTTTGTTGACCTTTGTTTTTGTTTATGGAGCTTCTCCATCTTTGGCTGCAAAGAATATAATCAATATGATTTCGGTGTGACCATCTGGTGATGTCCACGTGTAGAGTCTTCTCTTGTGTTGTTGGAAGAGGGTGTTTGCTATGACCAGTGCATTTTCTTGGCAAAACTTTATTAGTCTTTGCCCTACTTTGTTCCACATTCCAAGGCGAAATTTGCCTGTTACTCCAGGTGTTTCTTGACTTCCTACTTTTGCATTCCAGTCCCCTATAATGAAAAGGATATCTTTTTTGGGTGTTAGTTCTAAAAGGTCTTGTAGGTCTTCATAAAACCATTCAACTTCAGCTTCTTCAGCGTTACTGGTTGGGGCATAGACTTGTATAACTTTGATATTGAATGGTTTGCCTTGGAGAAGAACAGAGATCATTCTGTCGTTTTTGAGACTGCATCCAAGTGCTGAATTTCAGACTCTTTTGTTGACCATGATGGGTACTCCATTTCTTCTGAGGGATTCCTGCCCACAGTAGTAGATATAATGGTCATCTGAGTTAAATTCACCCATTCCAGTCCATTTTAGTTCGCTGATTCCTAGAATGTCGATGTTCACTCTTGCCATCCCTTGTTTGACCACTTTCAATTTGCCTTGATTCATGGACCTGACATTCCAGGTTCCTATTCAATATTGCCCTTTATAGCATCAGATCTTGCTTCTATCACCAGTCACATCCATAGCTGGGTATTGTTTTTGCTTTGGCTCCCTCCCTTCATTCTTTCTGGAGTTATTTCTCCACTGATCTCCAGTAGCATATTGGGCACCTAATGACCTGGGAGTTCCTCTTTTGGTATCCTATCATTTTGCCTTTTCATACTGTTCATGGGGTTCTCAAGGCAAGAATACTGAAGTGGCTTGCCATTCCCTTCTCCAGCGGCCCACATTCTGTCAGACCTCTCCACCACAACCCACCCGTCTTGGGTTGCCCTGCAGGCGTGGCTTGGTTTCATTGAGTTAGACAAGGCTGTGGTCCTACTGTGATTAGATTGACTAGTTTTCTGTGAGTATGGTTTCAGTGTGTCTACCCTCTTGCAACACCTACCATCTTACTTGGGTTTCTCTTACCTTAGGCATGGGGTATCTCTTCATGGCTGCTTCAGCAAAGCACAGCTGCTGCTCCTTACCTTAGACGAGGGGTATCTCCTTACTGCCGCTGTTCCTGACCTTCAACGTGGGATAGCTCCTCTAGGCCCTCCTGCACCTGTATACCCACTGCTCCAGTTGCTCCTCCTGGCCGCTGGCCCTGGCCTCGGGCGTGGGTGGCTCCTTCCAACTGCCGCCCCTGGCCTCAGCCCGGGGTGGCTCCTCAGGGTCAATGCCCCTGGCCTCGGGCGTAAGGTGGCTTCTCCCCGCCACCCCTGACCTCGAACGCGGGGTGTCTCCTCCCGGCCGCCACTGACCTCGGACGTGGGGTAGCTCCTCTCGGCTGCTGCCCCTGACCTCGGACGCGGGGTGTCGCCTCCAGGCCGCTGCCCCTGACCTCGGACGTGGGGTAGCTCCTTCCGGCTGCCAGTGAATTCGGACGCGGGGTAGCTCCTCGGACGCGGGGTAGCTCCTCTTGGCCATTCCTGTCCTGTCGCAGCCTGGCACTCTAGGCCGCTGCCCCTGACCTCAGACGTGGGGTAGCTCCTCTCAGCTGCGCTCAGCGCGCTGGCTCGCCACTGCCTGCCCTACTATAAAAAAATTAAATTTAAAAATTTAAAAACAAATGAAAATAAAAAATAAACTAGAGAAACAGAAACAAATCTTATAGCAGAAGGAAAGAAATCATAAAGATAGAGAAGAAATAAACGAAAGGGAGTTGAAGAAATCAAAAAAAAATCAATGAAACTAAAAGCTAGTTCTTTGAAAAGAGAAACAAAATTGATAAATCTGGTGCTTACTTAAGCACAAGGAGGGAGGGGTTAGATTACTTGACTGGCTTTGTGAAACCTCAGGAGATCAAAAACAGACCTCAGAAATCTAAGAGCAAAGTCTCTTCCTGGGATTTAAGAAGCAGGAATCATCAGAATAACCAGCTTCAATCATTTCTGGTCCACGTATCATTCTACATAAAGACAGATTCCAGAAAGTCTTGTTTGCTTAACCTCAGTTCTATGCCCACCCCTTTTCCAGGGAGAGCAGACCACCATATAGGCCTATTGTTCAGACTGCAAAAAATCAGTGAAAACACTAAATTGATAAGTGAAAACAAGAAGTTGTTGCCAGACAGAATAACAAGTGTCTATAAGAAAAGCTAAAACAGACTGGGAGAAGACTCCTGTGATGAAATGGACAAGAGCAAAAATATTAAAGAAAGTACAAGGTTAGTATAGTGGATATATGAGAAAAAGGAAGGAAAAGGAAGGTACTCTGGGCTTCAGGGAGTAGCAACAAAAGGGAGAAGGTGTAGTCAGAAGCCAGATTATTGAAGGAACCCCTTGCCTTCTATGTAATGAGGGTATAGAAAAGAAGATGAAAGAAAACCACTCAAAAAATTGAATTTAAGACTCAGTGTGACAGCAGTGTAAAGGGGTCAAGATTTAAGGTAGGAGAAATAGTAAGTATAAAATGATCCACAGTGCCAAGCACATGATTAATGCTTAGTATTAGTCTCATTATCATTACAATGAGAGAATTGGAGTTTTTAGTGCCTTCTTCATAGACTTATCTGAGAACTCAGGGAGACAAGGGATGTGAAGTGAATGATGTAAGGTAATTATGTTTCCAGTTCCCACTTCCATCCCATTCTTAAGTTTCTTCTGCTGAAAAATTGAATAACTGAACAAGAACAGAGGGGCTCTAAGGGGAACAGTTAGCTATAAGGCCCAAGGAAAGGAAGCAGTCCTGCCAGGTTCCTGATGAGGGAGATGCAGTGCATGTTGGCATTATTCAGTAAGATGGGAAATATGGATTTTGAAGAAGAGGAGATACACTTAGTTGAGGCATTTTGAGGGTGAACTTTATCACCTATGGCTTTATGTTGGATTTGGATGACAGAAGTGTTCCATGAGTGGTGGCCCTGAATGGTATGGTCTCTCCAAGCCTGCCAACATGTATGGGAGTGAATGACCAGAGTGAGGATTGTGGTGCTGAAGCACGGATCTGCAAACTGACCACAAGGGGACCACAACGTATGGCCTGCTCTGATATGGGTCACACTTACGCTTATCACCAATGCTTTCTCTACACTGCATTTCCTAAGACACCCCATCTCTTTATTTAAATCCCTGTGGAAACCTCCCATTTGATGATGTCTCTCCTAAATAAACTCTTCTCAAAAGAAATGGAGAAAGGGAAAACTAAAAAAAAAAAAAAAAAAAATTGAGAGAACTTTTAATGTCTGAAAAGCATTTCCCTCTGGTCACCTGAGGTTTCTGGGATATGAACAGTTTCCAGGCCCCTTAAAACTAGTCAGGAGGCCCTGAATCCTGTGGCCAACTGAGCCATGTCTAATCTCAGCACTTGACACGGTGATAAATCACCAAGAATGGAGGGGGAGTCAAATTGAGACTGTCACCAAGTCCAAGGAGTAATTGTTTCTCTTCCTTATAACATATTTCAGATCTCACAACATTGGCTTGTTTAAACTTCAGCTGGGGATTTAACTCTTAAGTTTTTAAAATTTTAACTGTATTTAACTGTACAGTTCAGTGGCACTAAGTACATTCACATTGCTGTACAATTCTCACCATCGTCTGTCTCCCAAATTTTTCACCTTCCTATGAACGTTTTTTGTTTCTTTTGGTAGAAAGATTTCCTGATTTCTTATCCTTAATTCATGTTTTCCTGTGCATCCTAACTTTTTTCCTGACTAATTTTACATATCTTTAATCTCCTAATTGCCTGGAGAATCCCAGGGACGGGGGAGCCTGGTGGGCTGCCGTCTGTGAGGTTGCACAGAGTCGGACACGACTGGAGTGACTTAGCAGCAATCTCCTAATAATCTTCTGGCACATGCATCATCTTCTTCATTTGCAACTGTATGTCACAAAGACTAGGTGATTTGCTCAGCAACACAGGATGGTTGCACAAGTTAGGAGGAACTAGATGCTGGTGCTCTTGACTCGCAGTGCAATGCTCCTTCAGCAGCTCTCACCCATGTCTTTTCTTGGAGCCTTTCCTTCTCCAAAGACAGACTCTCATCAAGCACACACTCTGCTAACAGGTAGTGCAGTGAGGAGGCTATTCACATCCACCTGCTTTCTTGTCCAGAGAATATACTGAGCAGCTCAGGGCAGCAGTGATTACCAAGGTCCAGTAGCCAGCGTATGCCTGGAGAGCTTTGCAGAGTATGCAGGTAAAGAAGCAACTGTTAGAACCAGACATGGAATGATGGACTGGTTCACAACTGGGAAAGGAGTACATCAAGGCTATATATTGTCACCCCGATTATTTACCTTCTATGCAGAGTATATCATGTGAAATTCTGGACTGGATGAAGCACAAGCTGGAATCAAGATTGCCAGGAGAAATATCAATAACCTCAGGTATGCAGATGACACCACATTTATGGCAGAAAGTGAAAAGGAACTAAAGGGCCTCTTGATGAAGGTGAAAGAAGAGAGTGAGAAAGCTGGCTTAAAATTTAACATTCAAAAAACTAAGATCATGGCATCCGGTCCCATCACTTCATGGCAAATAGATGAGTAAACAATGGAAACAGTGACAGATTTTATTTTCTTGGGCTCCAAAATCACTGTGGACAGTGACGACAGCCATAAAATTAAGACACTTGCTTCTTGGAAGAAAAGCTATGACAAACCTAGACAGCATAAATAGAGACATCACTTTGCTGATGAAGGTCCATATAGTCAAAGCTATAGTTTTTCCAGTAGTCATGTATGGATGTGAGAGTTGGACCATAAAGAAGGCTGAGCACTGACGAACTGATGTTTTTGAAATGTGGTGCTGGAGAAGACTCTTGAGAGTCCTTTGGACATCAAGGAGATCAAACCAGTCAATCCTGAAGGAAATCAACCCTGAATATTCACTGGAAGGACTGATGCTGAAGCTGAAACTCCAATACTTTGGCTACCCGATGCGAAGAGACAGCTCATAGGAAAAGACCTTCATGCTGGGAAAGATTGAGGGCAAGAAGAGAAGGAGACACCAGAGAAGGAGGTGGTTGGATGAACATGAGTCTGAACAAACTCTGGAAGACAGTGAAGGACAGGAAATCCTGGTGTGCTACAGTCCATGGAGGCACAAATAGTAAAACATGACTGACTGACTGAACAGCAACAGAATCATGTTCAGGCTCTTTCCTTCCTCTTAGAACTTTTCGGTTTGATCAAGGTAACATGTTCAATATAAGTTGACTTCCCAGATGACTGTAGCTCTGTGTTCACAGTACTAGAGGTCTTCAAGAAAATTAGAGATACCAAGGGAATATTTCATGCAAAGATGGCCACAATAAAGGACAGAAATGGCATGCACCTAACAAAAGCAGAAGATATTAAGAACAGGTGGCAAGAATACCCAGAAGAACTATGCAAAAAAGATCTTCAGGACCTAGATAATCATGATGGTGTGATCACTCACCTAGAGCCAGATATCCTGGAATGTGAAGTCAAGTGGGCCTTAGGAAGCATCACTACGAACAAAGCTAGTGGAGGTGATGATATTCTAGTTGAGCTATTTCAAATCCTAAAAGATGGTGCTGTGAAAGTGCTGCACTCAATATGCCAGCACATTTGGAAAACTCAGCAGTGGCCAGAGGACTGGAAAAGGTCAGTTTTCATTCCAACCCCAAAGAAAGGCAATGCCAAAGAATGCTCAAACTACCTCAAAATTGCACTCATCTCATATGCTAGCAAAGTAATGCTCAAAATTCTCCAAACCAGGCTTCAGCAATACATGAACCATAAACTTCCAGCTGTTCAAACTGGATTTAGAAAAGGCAGAGGAACCAGGGATCAAATTGCCAACATCCGCTGGATCATCGAAAAACCAAGAGAGTTCCAGAAAAACATCTACTTCTGCTTTATTGACTATGCCAAAGCCTTTGACTGTGGATTACAACAAAATGTGGAAAATTCTTCAAGAGATGGGAATACAAGAACACCTGACCTGCCTCCTGAGAAATCTGTATGCAGGTCAGGAAGCAACAGTTAGAACTGGACATGGAACAACAGACTGGTTCTAAATCAGGAAAGGAGTACATCAAGGCTGTATATTGTCACCCTGCTTATTTAACTTCTATGCAGAGTACATCATGCAAAACGTTGGGCTGGATGAAGCACAAGCTGGAATCAAGATTTCTGGGGGAAATATCAATAACCTCAGATATGCAGATGACACCACCCTTATGACAGAAAGCAAAGAACTAAAGAGCCTCTTGATGAAAGTGAAAGAGGAGAGTGAAAAAGTTGGTTTAAAACTCAACATTGAGAAAACTAGGATCATGGCATCTGGTCCCATTACTTCCTGGCAAATAGATGGGGAAACAGTGGAAACAGTGTCAGACTTTATTTTGGGGGTCTCCAAAATCACTGCAGATGGTTACTGCAGCCATGAAATTAAAAGATGCCTGCTCCTTGGAAGAAAAGTTATGACCAACCTAGACAACATATTACAAAGCAGAGACATTACTTTGCCAACAAAGGTCTATCTAGTCAAAGCTATTTTCCAGTTGTCATGTATGGATGTGGAGAAGGAAATGGCAACCCACTCCAGTGTTCTTGCCTGGAGAATCCCAGAGACAGAGGAGCCTGGTGGGCTGCTGTCCATGGGGTTGCACAGAGTTGGACACAACTGAGGTGACTTAGCAGCAGCAGCAGCAGCATGTATGAATGTGAGAGTTGTAATATAGAGAAAGCTGAGTGCTGAAGAAATGATGTTTTTGAACTTTGGTGTTGGAGAAGATGCTTGAGAGTCTCTTGGACCGCAAGGAGATCCAACCAGTCCGTCCTAAAGGAAATCAGTCCTGAATATTCACTGGAAGGACTGATGCTGAAGCTGAAACTCCTATACTTTGACCACATGATGCAAAGAACTGACTCATTGGAAAAGACCCTGATGCTGGGAAAGATTGAAGGTGGGAGGAGAAGGGGACGACAGAGGTTGAGATGGTTGGATGGCATCACCGACTCAATGGACATGAGTTTGAGTAAACTCCAGGAGTTGGTGATGGACAGGGAGGCCTGCTGTGCTGCAGTCCATAGGGTTGCAGAGTCGGACCTGACTGAGCAACTGAACTGAACTGAACTGACTATATTCCTTCTATTCACCTGTAGGGCTTCCTAGGTGGCACTGGTGGTAAAGAACATGCCTGCGGATGCAAGAGACCTAAGAGACATAGGTTTGATTCCTGGGTTGGGAAGATCTCCTGGAGAAGGGCAAGGCAACCCACTCCAGTATTCTTGCCTGGAAAATCCCATAGATAGAAGAGCTTCACAGGCTATAGTCCATAGGGTTGCACAGAATTGGACACCACTGAAACAACTGAAGCGACTTAGCATGCACACATTCAACTGTACCTAACTTAAAAGAAGTACAAATAGGAAATTCTCTATCATGGTGTAGCCTAAGGAATATATGCTCTTGCTCCCAAATATCCCCACCAGTATAAAATCAAAGTGTCTAAAATTTCAAATAAGAAATTTGATTCTTTTAATTCTTAAAAGGTCTTTGTCTTTTAAGAACCTCCTGATGAACCATAAATTCTCTAAAAAGGGAAATGAGATGAACCCAAGAAAGCAGAGGCCACTGGAAAAAAAGGTAAATAGCAGTGGAAAAGGACAGAACCATCAGAACCCCCGTTCATATGCTTTATCTGTTATTAACTTTTACTTAACACTTAATATATATGAGGCACTAAGATAGATTCAGGGGAAACAAAATTAATAAGGCATGGTCTCTGCTGTCATGTCCAAGGGTCACTAGCCAAGCGGGGGAAAGAGATGTGAAAAATCAAAACACTTTTCAACTAAGTTTTTAAGTATTTCAATTAAGTACATAGTGTTATTCTGAGAAAATAGATAACAGCTACCTAAATACGCTGTGATATATGTTGTAGTTCAAAACTCCATCCTTCTATATGTCTGTGGAAGTTATTAAAAAGCAAAGTTAGGTGAAATCACTTACCTAACAACAGACTGTTCCACAAACAAAAATTCTGTCAGTGCAAACCTACGTAGGTTCCCCTGAAGCTTTCGACAGAAGCAAAAAGATCCCATTCAGTTCAGTTGCTCAGTCGTGTCTGACTCTTTGTGACTCCAAGGACTGCAGCATGCCAGGCCTCCTTGTCCCTCAACAACTCCCGGAGTTTACTCAAATTCATGTCCATTGAGTCAGTGATGCCATCCAACCATCTCATCCTCTGTCATCCCCTTCTCCTCCCACCTTCAATCTTTCCCAGCATCAGGGTCTTTTCAAATGAGGCAGTTCCTCGAATCAGATAGCCAAAGTATTGGAGTTTCAGCTTCAACATCAGTCCTTCCAATGAATATTCAGGACTGATTTCCTTTAGGATGGACTGGTTGGATCTCCTAGCTGTCCAAGGGACTCTCAAGCGTCTTCTCCAACACTACAATTCAAAAGCATCAATTCTTCGGTGCTCAGCTTTCTTTATAGTCCAACTCTCACATCCATACATGACTACTGGAAAAACCATAGCTTTTACTAGACAGACTTTTGTTGGTAAAGTAATGTCTCTACTTATTAAGAAAGATCCCATAGGAGGTAGAAAACTGTGAGATCAACTTCTTCTATATGGAAACCTATGGTAGCATTGACTGTCCCTGAAGTAGGGCCTCATTTGAAATTAGCCTTTTTCCAGGTACAAGTTTGTGACTAGGCCTGAAAATGACTTAAAAAGCCATCAGTCCCTCTTTCAGTTGCTGCATGACTTGTCACTACCTTCTTTCTTTATTTATGTGTTCATTCATCCATTGAACCAATGGATTTTAATAAGACTTTTGCTAATTAGTGAAAAGGAAAAAGAATGTGGTACCTGAGCTATCACTTCATGTAAGTAATTAGGTGACTTAGATAATTACCTCATATAATTACTAGACTAGACAAAAAGCTACAATTGCTTCTGTAGTTTTTCTAGACCAGTGCTAGAATTATTGAACAAACTTCAGACTTCCAGTTCAGTTGTGACACAACCTTCTTCATGCATATTAATCCCCAAATTCCAAAAAGGACTCATATAGAAACTGTACCTTGGCTATCTACAAAACGTAGTGATTGAACTCAGTTAGAGTAAAATAAAAACTGTCATTATTGGGGTGGGTAAGAAGAAGATACATGGACTAGAACCATATGTGCTCAAAAATCAATGGACTGGCTGACCAAATTTAGTGCTTCGGGTTCTTAACCAGACAATCTTCTTCTATGTGAATATTATGAATCCAAAATATAATGTGAACTTCTAAACTGTATTTTTATATTCTGGATTTTTAAATATTTCATATACTTCCACAGTTTTGGAGATCAGCCCTGTAATCCTTGAACAAGTTCTAAAAAATAATAAGTACCGTTTCCAACCCGAGTGATTGTTCTCAGTTTCACAGCTTGTGGTCTCTGCCAGGAAACAAAGCAAATGTTCCCTCTTTCAAAGCAGGTGCAGCAATCTGACAATAATCCAATAAAAAACCTATTAGCTGGGTCTCTATGACACTCCTGGTATCCATGGGACCCACAATATCTTTAATGTAGATAATAAATCCAAACCATTTCCTTCTGCAATTGGTCCCAATATGATTCTACTTCTAGGACTGTTACACTAACCTTTTGTTGCTACATTTTATCATGAATGCTGAATCACTCTTTAATCTTCACCATGAAACAGAAGTGGTTCCACTCAGTAAAACAGATCAATCTGCTTGTGTTGTGAATTGCATCTGCCTACTAGGCCATATCTGCAGATTGCAAAAAGCAGGCCTAATACTGACCAAGTTGTAGATTATCAGTCATAACTTTGGTCGTTATGTGATGATGGGTAAAGAGAACACATTGGAACCACTGCATATGTCTCTGAGTAATCCTATACATGTAAACTCTAGAATAGGTCAATATGTTAACTTAAAATTTGAGGAAAAGATATTCCAGTTCATCCTACATATTTCTTTCCCTCAGTATTCCCATTATTATACCTTATCTCAATTCAGAAATCTATAGCAGCCCACAAAAACTGAGACTTTATTCCACCTGGGATTTGAGATTTTCACCATTAGGCACCCTCCATATATCTAACCCCATCTCTTATTATCTTCATTTTAACACTGTTTAAGGAGGCAAAATGCCTCACTGTTAAATATGCATGATTGTTACTGTCCTTCACTTGCTGGATATAATCTCTGTAAGGGCAGAAGCCAAATTTGTCTTTCTAACGCTCATATCCCTAGCATTAAGCACAGTACCTGACATCTAGTGCACACTTAATATTTACTGAAACAATAAATAAAATTGCTTGTGACCTTTTGTTCTCTAAAATAAATATTTGTTTCCTCCTATTTATTTATTTTCCTAGTCCCCAAGACTCTGATTAAACTTTTGCCTCTCCTGAAAGATTTTCATAGGCCATTCTTGACTATATTGAACTTAAAAAAAAAGTCTAATTTTGCTGTAGAACTCATGTGTTTCTAACTCTTGACTTGGAAAATGTTAGGAATTTAAGAAACTTTAGATGGACCAATGCTTTCTTTCTTTCTTTTTTCATAATTGAGAAATCTAAAGCCGAAGAAAATGTATCATTTATACAAATGTACATAGTACATCACAACCAAGACTAGAAATGGACATAGTTTTTGCACAATGCCACCTCTGTCATAACTTGATCTTACCTATATCAGGAGGCTGTCATTCCTGAAAGACTTGTGGAGTGCCAACCCCTCCATGTGCACAGGGCAGATTCTAGCTGATATTTGATGAGTTTTGTTAAATGGCATATTTCTTTTCTAATTTAAAAATTTCAGCTTTAAACAATAGAAAAATGTGAGATCAATCATGGATAATAAGAAAGTTGTTGCATTTGTTTGTTTCATGTTTAATAGAAAATTAGAGTCACTACAGGTTGGTAATGATCTTAAACCAACAAAAACACCTGAGTAGCTTTGTCTTGCAAAGTGTATCAAATCAACAGCCACTCAGAATCAATAGTTCTTCTGGGAAACCATTTCTTCTCACCAATTACTCTGCAAAATGTCACTAAAGTATTATAGTAAAAACCTTGAAAAGAAGTCCTGTAGCCACTTCTGAGGTTTCCAAATTTGCTGACATATTGAGTGCAGCATTTTCATAGCATCATCTTTCAGGATTTGAAATAGCTCAACTGGAATTCCATCACCTCCACTAGGTTTGTTTGTAATGATGTTTCCTAAAGCCCACCTGACTTCGCATTCCAGGATGTCTGGCTCTAGGTGAGTGATCACACTATCGTGATTATCTGGGTGGTGAAGATCTTTTTTGTATAGTTCTTCTGTGTATTCTTGCCACCTTTCTTAATATCTTCTGCTTCTGTTAGGTCCATACCATTTCTGTCCTTTAGTGTACCCATCTTTGCAAGAAATGTTCCCTTGGTATCTCTAATTTTCTTGAAGAGATCTCTAGTCTTTCCCATTCTATTGTTTTCCTCTATTTCTTTGCATTGATCACTAAGGAAAGTTTTCATATCTCTCTGTGCTATTCTTTGGAAATCTGCATTCAAATGTGTATATCTTTCCTTTTCTCCCATGCTTTTTGCTTCTCTTCTTTCCATAGCTATTTATAAGGCCTCCTCAGACAACCATTTTCCCTTTTTGCACTTCTTTTTCTTGGGGATGGTCTTGATCCCTGCCTCCTGTACAATGTCACAAACCTCCGTCCATTGTTCTTCAGGTACTCTGTCTAACAGATCTAATCCTTTGAATCTATTTCTCATTTCCACTGTATAATCATAAGGGATTTGATTTAGGTCATACCTGAATGGTCTAGTAGTTTTCCTTACTTTCTTCAATTTACATCTGAATTCGGCAATAAGGAATTCATGATCGAGCCACAGTCAGCTCCCAGTCGTGTTTTTGCTGACTGTATAGAGCTTCTCCATCTTTGGCTGCAAAGAATATAATCAATATTACTTTGGTATTGACCATCTGGTGATGTCCACGTGTAGAGTCTTCTCTTGTGTTGTTGGAAGGGGGTGTTTGTTATGAGCAGTGTGTTCTCTTGGCACGACTCTATTAGGGTTTGCCCTGCTTCATTTTGTACTCCAGGGCCAAATTTGCCTGTTTCTCCAGGTATCTCTTGACTTCCTACTTTTGCATTCCAGTCCCCTATAATGAAGAGGACATCTTTTTTTTGTTGTTAGTTCTAGACGTTCTTGTAGGTCTTCATAGAACGATTCAACTTCAACTAGCAAGTAAGCCCTGATAAACAGCAACATTTGCCCCCTGGTGTCTGGGCAGAGAACCAACAGTGGAGAGAGACTTAAAACAGAACTGGTATCCAAACCTAAGCAAAACACCAGGGGTTGCATGAGCAAAGTAAAGAAGGGGAAAACGCCCTGAAAGTGACAGATTTAAATTCCGACAATTAGCCTGAATCTGTGTGCTTTAGGGGCAACTGTAGACTTTGAGAACCAGTATAAGCTGGAGTGGGGCTTCCCCTGTGGCTCAGTAGTAAAGAATCTGTCTGCAATACAGGAGCCCTAGGAGATGTGGGTTCCATCCATGAGTTGGGAAGACCCCCTGGAGAAGGGCATGAAAACCCACTCCAGTATTCTTGCCTGGAGAATCCCATGGAGGAAGGAGCCTGGTGGGCTATCGGCTGGAGGGTCACAAAGAGTTGGACACAACTGAAGTGACTTTGCATGCATGAATGCACAAGCTGGAGCAAGGGAAGTCCTGAGTCTTAGCTGAACCCACACTGCCCACAATAGGTCCAGAAACCTTCCTAAATATATTGGAGTACTTTCTGAGTAGGGAAATATAGAAAACAGGAATCACTTGGACATTTCTCTCACTACAAATCTATACATATTCCCTCCACCTTTTTTTCCTTTTTTACTCATATTGTCCTAATATGGTTCTTTGTTACTCCTTTAATTTTTATTTTGTATAACCTACTTCTTCCTACTTTAAGAAAACATCTTATTTTTAAAACAAATTTCATGATTAGATATTTTGTTTTTTGATTTTGCATCTTTGAGAGTCTAATTTTTTTCCATGTCTTTGGTTTTTGATCTTTTGTTTATAATTTTCTATGATTGAGAGTCTAATATTTAGTATCCATTTTCACTTAGGAGTTGATTATTGGTCTGATTTGATTATTATTCTTCTCTTTGACCCCTCTTTTATCATCTTTCCCCGCCCCCTTTTCTCCTTCTCTCTTTTCTTTATAAGTGTGTGAACCTCTTTGGGTGTTCTTGGATATTGAGATTCATTTCACTGTTTGTCTGGGGTTTTGTCTTCTGTGCTGTGTGGCCTGTGAAGTCTTGATGCTACGGTAGGGGTAGGGCCTGAACAGTAGAGGAAAGAGACTCGACTTCAGGACTTTGGAACACCTGACCCCATATAACATGAATAGGCAAGAGCCCTCCCCAAAACATCCATCTCAAACTAAGACCAAGCCCCACCCAAAAGGCAGCAAGCTCCAGTGCCAGCTGCCCCATGCCAATCCTTCAGAAAAACAGGAACACAACCCTGCACATTAGTGGACAGGCTGCCCAAAGCTGTACTGAACCCATAGACAACCCCAAACACATGACTGGGCATGGCACTGCTCTTCAGAAAGATTGGACCCAGCTCCATCCACCAGAACACAGGCACAAGTCTCCCCAACCAGGAAACCTTCATAAGGCATTGGCCTAACCACACCCATAGGGAGCAGACTCCACAACTAACAGGAACTATGACCTTCCAGCAAACAGAAAGGAGACACCCAAACACAGTAAATTAAAATGAAAAGACAGAGAAATATGCAGCAGATGAAGGAATGTCACAAAAACCCAGAAGACCAAGCAAAGAGGAAATAGGCAGTCTAACTGAAAAAGAGTTCAGAGGAATGATAGTAAAGATGATCCAAATCTTGAAAATAAAATAGAAGCATGGATAAATAGACTGGAGGCATGGATTGAGAAGATGCAAGAAATGTTTAGGAATAACCTAGAAAAATTAAAGAATAAACAATGAACAATGAAAAATGCAAGAACTGAGGTTAAAAATACACTGGAGAGAATATTGTGTTTGGGGTCTCGTTTTTGATGCTTTTGAACTGTGGTGTTGGTGAAGGCTCTTGAGAGTCCCTTGGAGTGCACGGAGATCAAGCAAGTCCATCCTAAAGGAAATCAGTCCTGAATATTCATTGGAAGGACTGTTGCTGAAGCTGAAACTCCAATACTTTGGCCACCTGATGTGAAGAACTGACTCATTGGAAAAGACCCTGATGCTGGAAAAGATTGAAGGCAGGAGGAGAAGGGGACAACAGAGGATGAGATAGTTGGATGGCATCACTGACTTGATGGACATGAGTTTGAGCAAGCTCTGGGAATTGGTGATAGACAGAGAAACCTGGCATGCTGTAGTCCATTGGGTCACAAAGAGTTGGACATGACTCTGGCTGAACTGAACTGGAGAGAACCAACAGTAGAGTAAATGAGGCAGAAGAATGGATAGGTGAGCTGTAATATAGAATGGTCGAAATAACTGAAGCAGAGCACAATAAAGAATACAAAGTAATGAGTAGAGTCTCAGAGACCTCTGGGACAATATTAAGCATCCCCAACATTTGAATCATAGGAGTCTCAGAGAAGAAGACAAAAGGGCATGAGAAAATATCTGAAGGGATTATAGTCAAAATCTTCCTAAATATGGGATAGGAAATAGCCACCAAGTCCAAGAAGCCCAGAGAGTTACATATAAGATAAACCCAAGAAGAAGCGCACCAAGACACATACTAATAAAACTAACAAAAATTAAACACACACACAAAAAATACTAAAAGTAGCAGGGGAAAAGCAAAAAATAACATACAAAAGGATCTCCATAAGACTAACAGCTGATCTTTCAATAGAAACTCTGCAGGCCAGAAGGGAATGGCAGGATATACTTAAGTGATGAAAGGGGAAAACCTACAACCAAGATTACTCTATCCAGCAAGGGTCACATTTAGGTTTGAAGGAGAAATCAAATGCTTAGGGTTTAGGAATAATTAAGAATAGCTAGAAGCCTTTTAAGGAGATAGTGATCTTAAGATGCTAGGGGCAAACAGGATTTAGAAAGATAAGAAATAAACTGAGGAATGTAGCATGAGTTACAATGTAATCACAAATTAAGTGTAGGACACATAAGAGAAAGTAGATAATAGATAGTAAAGCCGATTCTGAGAGAATCCCTGAAGCAGGAACTCTGTTTGTAGGGCAACAATGATTTCTGGAGACAGTAAATCTGGGTGGGGAAAACTAAAAATGCCAAACCTCTGACCTAATGCTTTTGTCAAAATATAAAAGAAAACCTGAAGCTTGAAATAAACATGTAGTTCCGTACTATGAGTCAGAGGCTACATCATCATCCGCCGACACCACTCACCCCTTCAGGCTGATTCCCTGGCTGCTGGAGCTGGACTCCGGCAAACTCACATCCATACATGACCACTGGAAAAACCATAGCCTTGACTAGACAGACCTTTGTTGGCAAAGTAATATCTCTGTTTTTCAATGTTATCTAGTTTGGCCATAAGTTTCCTTCCAAGGAGTAAGCGTCTTTTAATTTCATGGGTGCAGTCACCATCTGCAGTGATTTTTGAGCCACCCAAAATAAAGTCTGACACTGTTTCCACCATTTCCCCATCCATTTCCCATTAAGTGATGGGGCCAGACGCCATGATCTTCATTTTCTGAATGTTGAGCTTTAAGTCAACATTTTACCTGTCCTCTTTTCACTTTCATCAAGAGGCTCTTTAGATCCTCTTCACTTTCTCCATAAGGGTGGTATCATCTGCATATCTGAGGTTATTGATATTTCTCCCAGCAATCTGGATTCCAGCTTCTGCTTCTTCCAGTCCAGCATTTCTCATGATGTACTCTTCATATAAGTTAAATAAGCAGGGTGACAATATACAGCCTTGATGCACTCCTTTTCCTATTTGGAACCAGTCTGTTGTTCCATGTCCAGTTCTAACTGTTGCTTCCTGACCTGTATATAGGTTTCTCAAGAGGCAGTTCAGGTGGTCTGGTATTCCCATCTCTTTCAGAATTTTCCACAGTTTATTGTGATCCACACAGTCAAAGGCTTTGGCATAGTCAATACAGCAGAAATAGATGTTTTTCTGGAACTCTCTTGCTTTTTCCATGATCCAGCAGATGTTAGCAATTTGATCTCTGGTTCCTCTGCCTTTTCTAAAACCAGCTTGAATATCTGGAAGTTCACAGTTCACGTACTGCTGAAGCCTGGCTTGGAGAATTTTGAGCATTCCTTTACTAGCATGTGAGATGAGTGCAATTGTGCAGTAGTTTGAGCATTCTTTGGCATTGCTTTCTTTGGGATTGGAATGAAAACTGACCTTTTCCAGTCCTGTGGCCACTGCTGAGTTTTCCAAATTTGCTGGCATATTGAGAGCAGCACTTACACAGCATCATCTTTCAGAATTTGAAACAGCTCCACTTGAATTCCATCACCTCCACTAGCTTTGTTCGTAGTGATGCTTCCTAAGGCCCACTTGACTTCACATTCTAGTATGTCTGGCTCTAGGTGAGTGATTACACCATCGTGATTATCTGGGTCATGAAGCTCTTTTTTGTACAGTTCTTCTGTGTATTCTTGCCACCTCTTCTTAGTATCTTCTGCTTCTGTTAGGTCCAGACCATTTCTGTCCTTTATCGAGCCCAACTTTGCATGAAAAGGATAATTTTCTTGAAAAGATCTCTAGTCTTTCCCATTCTGTCATTTTTCTCTATTTCTTTATATTGATTGCTGAGGAAGGCTTTCTTATCACTCCTTGCTATTCTTTGGAACTCTGCATTCAAATGTGTATATCTTTTCTTTTCTCCTTTGCTTTCGCTTCTCTTCTTTTCACAGCTATTTGCAAGGCCTCCGCAGACAGCCATTTTGCTTTTTAGCATTTCTCTTCTGTGGGGATGGTCTTGATCCCTTTCTTCTGTACAATGTCACAAACCTCCATCCATAGTTCATCAGGCACTCTGTCTATCAGATCTAGTCCCTTAAATATTTTTCTTGCTTCCACTGTATATTCATAATGGATTTGATTTAGGTCATACCTGATTGGTCTCGTGGTTTTCCCCATTTTCTTCAATTTAAGTCTGAATTTGGCAATAAGGAGTTCATGATCTGAGCCACAGTCAGCTCCTTGTCTTGTTTTTGCTAACTGTATAGAGATTCTCCATCTTTGGCTGCAAATAACATAATCAATCTGATTTCGGTGTTGACCATCTGGTGATTTCCATGTGTAGAGTCTTCTCTTGTGTTGTTGGAAAAGGGTATTTGCTATGACCAGTGCGTTCTCTTGGTAAAACTCTATTAGCCTTTGCCCTGCTTCATTCCATACTCCAAGGCCAAATTTTCCTGTTACTCCAGGTGTTTCTTGACTTCCTACTTTTGCATTCCAGTCCCCTATAATGAAAAGGACATATTTTTTGGGTGTTAGTTCTAAAAGGTCTTGTAGGTCTTCATAGAACCGTTCAACTTCAGCTTCTTCAGCATTACTGGTTGGGGCATAGGCTTGGATAACTGTGATATTGAATGGTTTGCCTTGGAGACGAACAGAGATCATTTTGTCATTTTTGGGATTGCATCCAAGTACTGAATTTCAGACTCTTTTGTTGACCATGATGGCTACTCCATTTCTTCTGAGGGATTCCTGCCCGCAGTAGTAGATATAATGGTCATCTGAGTTAAATTCACCCATTCCAGTCCATTTTAGTTCACTGTTTCCTAGAATGTTGATGTTAACCCTTGCCATCTCTTGTTTGACCACTTCCAATTTGCCTTCATTCGTCGACCTGACATTCCAGGTTCCTATGCAATACTGCTCTTTACAGCATCAGACCTTGCTTCTATCACCAGTCACATCCACAACTGGGTATTGTTTTTGCTTTGGCTCCATCCCTTCGTTCTTTCTGTTGTTATTTCTCCACTGATCTCCAGTAGCATATTGGGCACCTACTGACCTGGGGAGTTCCCTTTTCAATATCCTATCATTTTGCCTTTTCATACTCTTCATGGGGTTCTCAAGGCAAGAATACTGAAGTGGTTTGCCATTCCCTTCTCCAGTGGATCACATTCTGTCAGACCTCTCATTCACGACCCTCCCATCTTGGGTGGCCCCGCACGACATGACTTAGTCTCATTGAATTAGCCAAGGTTGTGGTCTGTGTGATCAGATTGGCTAGTTTTCTGTGATTATGGTTTCAGTGTGTCTTTCCTCTGATGCCCTCTCATAACACCTACAATCGTATTTGGGTTTCTCTTACCTTGGACGAGGGGTATCTCCTCACAGCCGCCCCTCCTGACCTTGAACGTAGAGCAGCTCCTCTTGGCCCTCCTGTGCCCACACAGCCACTGCTCCTTTGACTTGGGGTAGCGCCTCTCAGCTGCCTCCCCTGACCTCAGGTGTGTGGTATCTCCTCTCGGCCACCGCCCCTGACCTGGGGCAGTGGTAATTTGCTGTATGATGCAGGGAACCCAAAGCCAGTGTTCTGTGACAACGTAGAGGAGTGGGAAGGGGAGGGAGGCAGAAAGGAGTTTTTAAGAGGAAGGGGACATGTTTATGCCTGTGACAGATTCATAGTGACATATGGCCGAAACCATCCAATATTGTAAAGTAATTATCCTCCAGTTAAAAATAAAATTTAAAGAACAACAAAAGAATGGGATTAGTGCTCCTCTAAAAGAAAACCCAAAGGGCTCCCTCATCCATTCCATCTAGTGAGAATATAGTGAGAAGAGGCGACTGCCACCTATGAACCTGGAAGAAGGCCCTCACTAGACACTGATTGTACAGGCACCTTGATCTTGAACTCCCCCACCCCCAGCACAATGAGAAATAAATTTCTGTTATATAAAAGCCACCCAGTGTTTGATACTATGTGACAGCAGCCCAAACCAAGACATGCCCTATGTGAAGTCTGCCTAGCTAGGATTTTAAAGACATTGAACTATCTCAGGAATTTCAAAAGGAACTTCATCTGTGTTTTTGACTTTTGTTTCTTAGTTTGGGTGATGAGCACATGGGTAGCCATCATTTTATCCTATATGTCTGAAATTCATTAAAAATAGTCTTTCCAGAATAAAAAAATTCAAGTTACTAAACTAAAAAAAATAAAGAAAAAAAATCATAAATGCACTTTTAGATTATCATATAGGCTTCAAAATAATACTTTTAAAAATAATTGCAGAATAATCCATTGGATGAATTAACACTTTATACATAGCTCAATATCTTTCCCACAGAGAATATCTGATATTTTGTTTCTTTAAATAGTTTTAGTGAGATATAATTCACATTACAATTCTCTAATTTGAAGCATACAATTCAGTAGTTTTTAGTATACTCACATGTGACCAACATATGAACTAGTATGTGCAACCAACACCTCGATCAATTTTAGAGCATTTTTATCACCTCAGAAAGAAAAACCTTTAGCTATCACCCTTCTACTTACCACCCCTCATTTCCTGCTTACTTCCCTAAACAGCCACTAATCTACTTCCATTCTCTATAAATTTCCCTGTACTGGACCTTTTATGTAAATGAAATTATAATATGTAGACTTTTGTGGCTGCTCTAATCTAGCATAATGTCTTCAAGACCCATTCAAGTTGTGGTGTGTGTCTTACATCATTTTTTATGACTGTCATAGTAATTTTATAAAAAATTTATCTCGAATACTGGTGCTTGAGGAGAGGTAATTTGATTAGAGGTAAATGAAAAGAAATACTTCTCTGGAGATTCTAAAAGAACTTCAGCTATATCCAAGATCTCTGGAGGTTGCTGACACAGTCCTCATTCCAGAATCTGGCTTAACTTTCTAATACTGGGAATGTTAACCTATAGATTAGATTTTTGCTCCCAGTTCAAAGAGGCAAAGAGTGGAAGAAGAGTTATTTTACTGACAAAAACAAATGAAAGAGAGAGACACGTGACTCATTTCTTTCATAACAGAAGTTTGTACCTCTTAATCTCCCTCACTTATTTCACTCCTACCACCTGGCCTCCTCTCCTCTGACAAACACCTATTTATTCTCTGTATTTATGTCCTCTGTTTCTGTTTAGTTATGTTTATTCATTTGTTTTGGTTTTTTAGATTTCACATATGAGATCATATAATATTGGTCTTTGACTGGCTTCACTTACCTGAAGGGGGGCCTGCAAACCTACTTCAGTATTCTTGCCTTGAGAATCCCATGGACAGAGAAGCCTGGCAGGCCACAGTATACGGGGTCACAAAAGAATCAGACACGACTTAGCATATAAACAACAATATTCCATTATATATATATAATTTACATGTTATATATAATTATTTATCAACATAAATATTTGCTCTTATTATAAACATATTTATTTATCAACATAAATATTTGCTCTTATTATAAATTTATTGCTCTTCATTTAGTATATGTAAATAATGCTGCAATGAACAGAAGGTTGCATGTATCATTTCAAATTAGTGTTTTTATTTTCTTTGGATAAATGCCCAGGACTGGAATTCCTGGATCATATGATAGTTCTATTTTTACATTTTTGAGAATCCTCCATACTAGTTTCCACAGTGGCTGCATCAAATTACATTTCCACCAACAGTGCACAAGGGCTGCTATTTCTGCACATCCTTGTCAATACTCAATAGTTGTCCTCTTGATAATAGCCATTGTGGCAGGTGTGAGGTGATACCTCACAGTGGTTTTAATTTACATTTTCCTGATGATTAGTGATGTTGAGCATCTTTTCATGTGCCTGTTGACAGATGTGTATGTCTTTTTGGAAAAATGATATCAGAATAGTTCTAGAAACCATGGGTTGAAGGTGACAGAGTTTCCATTAACCTGAGTTCCTGAATGATTGGGTATAAAAGAATCATCCTGCCAACCTAAATATTAGCCCTAGAAGTTGTTAACATGTAATCCACTGAAATTTGAGAAGCTATTTGTTACTGTAGGTTAATATGTCCTAACCAATCAAAACTCATTTCCATGTTGCAAGATTGACATAAAGTAGAAACTTACTTTGAAAATTATAGGAATATGATAAAGATCAGAGGGGGATAATTTGTCAGAATTACACATTAATAAATTGTCCTTTTACCCTGACTTTGCATGTTTTTTAAAAAAGACACATTGCTATAAAATAACCCTTTATGCTAATAAATAGGAATAGAATTTTAAATATAAAATTTCTCAGGTAATGGATATAATTCAGTGTTTTTATGATTTCAGAAATAAATCAGATTTAAAACAAATTATATAAACAAAATTTCCAGTCTTTATACTGACTGGCTAGTGTAAATCTTGACCAAACGAAAGAAGCAGACCTGAAAGATCTAGTCAAAGAATTTGTGCAGAAGTTTCCAAGAACTGTCACCATTTTCTATAGCACTGGATTTTGACAAGGCAGAGAGAATTGCTTCTCAGTTCTTCAAATAACAGTACATGGAATAAGACTCTAAAAGTTTTTTTTTTTTTTTTTTTTTTGGTTAATACCTTTATTTGTAAATTGGTGATGCATTTCAAAGTCAGCTCTTCCAGAACATCTTAATCTAGTAGGCAACACAATGATGACAAACACTTTCATGATAATTCATAATCTAAACATTCTCAGATTTTCCATTTCAGCTAATGGCATCACTACTAGGCTTTCAAAATTTAGCTTGAATCTTGACCAGTTGTTTTTAGTTTCACACTATTTCTGAATCCCATCATTTGTTTTCCATTTTCAATATCCAACATCCAGACAAACACTTTAAGCCCCATGTCCAGATTTCTAAAAGAAAAATATTTTTAATTGCTCTTAGCTCAAATATTTTCTTTCTGTTCCACCTACCAAAGTAGATGCCCTAAAATATTGTTTTCATATAGGAATAGTTATCTTCCTCTGAATATTTACTAAGTGCTAGAATCTCTGCTAAATACTTTTTTTTTAAGTCACTCAGTTGTGTCCAACTCTTTGCAACTCATGGACTGCACAGTCCATGGAATTCTCCAGGCCAGAATACTGGCATGGGTAACTGTTTTCTTCTCCGGGGAATCTTCCCAACCCAGAGATTGAACCCAGGTCTCCCACATTGTAGGCAGACTCTTTACCAGCTAAGTCACCAGGGAAGCCCAGGAATTTTGGAATTGGTAGTCTCTCCCTTCTCTAGCGGATCTTCCCAACCCAGCAATCAAACTGGTGTTGCCTGCATTGCAGGCTGATTCTTTACCAACTGAGCTATCAGGGAAGCTCAGCTGTCAGGGAATACTTTTTACACATATTATTTTACTCCGGCAACTACTCTATGTAGTAGATGTTATTTTTTTCCTACACATAAAAAATAAGGAGACTAAGGCTTAGAGAGGTAAAGTAACTTGTCTTTATTTGCAGCGTTCAGTGGAAGGGACAAAATTCAAATCCTGGCATATGTAACTTCAGAGTCTGACATTTTGGTTAATATTATAGTGCCATTGGAATGATAATAAAAAGTCCCCGAATCCATTTGCTAGTCTTTAGTAGAAACTCCTCTTGTGACTCCACCCTTTCCTATATTCAAGAACTCAAAATGGCTCTCTACTGTATGTTGAAACATATTCTCATTCTCCAGCAAAATTCACATGTGTCCTTAGTATATTCCATAGACATCTCTTTGGCTATATTAAACAGCCATTTCAACCCTACTTTGCTCTGGGTGTGTATAATATATATGTGGGTAGATAGATGAAAAATATATGAGATATATAAATTAATATAAAGACATAAAAAGAATATATATATATCTCTTCAGAGAGAGAATATATAGATTTTATTTCCTGATATTCCTGCATCAAGTTTGATCACCTTGTGACATTCTTGTCCAACAACTCTTCTTTCTTCTCTGTCCCTGAAACTTTCTTTCTCCATTCTTTTCAGAGCCCAGATTCACACACACACATACTTGCCCACAAGAGTGCAAAAATATTTTGTTGAACACAAACCAACTGTTAGGCAGGGTGTTTTCTAGGCTCTAAGACAACATGTGTGGACAAAATAAAAAGAGTTCTTGTCCTTGAATAGCTTTCATTTTAGCTGCATATATGTGTGCATGCATAGTTGTGTCCAACTCTCTGAGACCCTGTAAACTGTAGCTTCCAGGCTTCACTGACCATGGAATTTTCCAGGCAAGAATAATGGAGTGGGTTGCCATTTCCTTCTCCAGGGTATCTTCCAAACCCAGGAATTGAACCCACATCTCTTGTGTCTCCTGCATTGGCAAGTGGATTCATTAGCAATTCACCACTTGGGGAGATTTGTTTTAGTAGCAGACACTAGTAATTAAAGCATGTTATCCATATCCAATGTTTCCACATTTGTGGATTCAAACAATTGGAAATCAAAATTATTTTTTTTTAATTCCAGAAACTTCCAAAAGAAAAATTTGCCACCTTTTAGAAATTGTTTACATAACATTTATATTGTACACACAACTATTTATATAGTATTTGCATTATTTTATTATATAGTTGTTTACATTGTAGTAGGTATTAAAAATAATCTAGAAATGATATGAAGAATTCAGGAAGATTGCATAGGTTATATGCAAATACTGAAACAGGTTATATAAGGCACTTGAGTATCTGCAGATTTTGGTATCCAGGAGAACTGGAACTAATTCCCCATGATTACAGAATGACAACTGTGCTTTATGAACAAGTAAATAAGAAAAATGTTGGGGGGGGGGATGTAAAGGTGTTACAAAGAAGATAAAATAGAATGGGCTGATAGAGAATGACATTAGGGGGGATTATTGTTCTAGCCTTCAGTTCAGTTCAGTCGCTCAGTTGTGTCCGACTCTTTGCGATCCCATAGACTGCAGCACGCAGGCTTCCCTGTCCATCACCAACTCTCGGAGCTGCTCAAACTCATGTCCATTGAGTTGATGATGCCATCCAACCATCTCATCCTGTTATCCCCTTCTCCTCCTGCCTTTAATCTTTCCCAGAATCAGGGTCTTTTCAAATGAGTCAGTTCTTCACATCAGGTGGCCAAAATATTGGAGCTTCAGCATCAGTCCATCTAATGAATATTCAGGACTGATTTCCTTTAGGATTAACTGGTTTGATCTCCTTGCAGACCAAGTGACTCTCAAGAGTGTTCTCCAACACCACAGTTCAAAAGCATCAGTTTTTCAGTGCTCAGCTTTCCTTATGGTCCAACTCTCACATCCATACATGGCTGCTTTGACTAGATTGACCTTTGTTGGCAAAGTAATGTCTCTGCTTTTTAATATGCTGTCTAGGTTGGTCATAACTTTTCTTCCAAAGAGCAGGTGTCTTTTAATATCATGGCTGCCCTCACCATCTACGGTGATTTTGGAGCCCCCCAAAATAAAGTCTCTCACTCTTTCTATTGTATCCCCATCTATTTGCCATGAAATGATGAGACCGGATGCCATAATCATAGCTTTTTGAATGTTGAGTTTTAAGCCAGCTTCTTCGCTCTCCGCTTTCACTTTCATCAAAAGGCTTTTTAGTTCTTCTTCACTTTATGACATAAGGGTGGTGTCATCTGCACATATGAGGTTAATTGATATTTCTCCCAGCAATCTTGATTCCAGTTTTTACTTCATCCAGCCCAGCATTTTGTCTGATGTACTCTGCATATAAGTTAAATAAGCAGGATAACAATATAGAGCCTTGATATACTCCTTTCCTAATTTGGAACCAGTCAGTTTTTCCATATCTGGTTCTAACTGTTTCTTCTTGACCTGCATACAGAATGTCTCAGGCAGCAAGTAAGGTGGTCTGGTATTCCCAACCCTTGAAGAATTTTCCAAAGTTTTTTGTGATCCACATAGTCAAAGGCTTTGGTGTAGTCAATAAAGAAGAAGTATATATTTTTCTGGAACTCTCTTGCTTTTTCAATTTTTCAATGGATGTTGGCAATTTGATCTCTGGTTCCCCTGCCTTTTCTAAATCCAGCTTGAATATCTGGAGGTTCATGGTTCATGTACTGTTGACCTGGCTTGGAGAATTTTGACCATTACTTTGCTAGCATGTGACATGAGTGCAATTCTGCAGTAGTTTGAGCATTCTTTGGCATTGCCTTTGTTTGGGATTGAAATGAAAACTGACCTTTTCCAGTCCTGTGGGCACTGCTGAGTTTTCCAAATTTGCTGGCATATTGAGTGCAGCACTTTCACAGCACCATCTTTTAAGATTTGAAATAGTTCAACTGGAATTCCATCACCTCCTCTAGCTTTGTTTGTAGTGATGCTTCCTAAGGCCCACTTGACTTCACATTCCAGGATGTCTGCCTCTAGGTGAGTGATCACACTATCGTGATTATCTGGGTCGTGAAGATCTTTTTTTGTATAGTTCTTCTGTGTCTTCTTGCCACCTCTTCTTAATATTTTCTGCTTCTGTTAGGTCCATACCATTTCTGTCCTTTATTGTGCCCATCTTTGCATGAAAGTTTCCCTTGGTATCTCTCATTTTCTTGAAGAGATCTCTAGTCTTTCCCATTCTATTGTTTTCCTCTATTTCTTTTCACTGATCACTGAGGAAGGCTTTCTTATCTCTCTGTGATATTCTTTGAAACTCTGCATTCAAATGTGTATATCTTTCCTTTTCTACTTTGCCTTTCACTTCTCTTCTTTTCTCAGCTATTTGTAAGGCTTCCTCAGACAAGCCTTTTCCCTTTTTGCATTGCTTTTTCTTGGGGATGGTCTTGATCCATGCCTCCTGTACAATGTCATGAACCTCTGTCCATAGTTCTTCAGGCACTCTGTCTATCAGATCTAATCTCTTGAATCTATTTGTCACTTCCACTGTATAATCGTAAGGGATTTGATTTAGGTCATACCTTAATGGTCTAGTGGTTTTCCCACTTTCTTCAATTTAAGTCTGAATTTGGCAATAAGGAGTTCAAGATCTGAGCCACAGTCAGCTCCCAGTGTTATTTTTGGTGACTATATAGAGCTTCTTCATCTTTGGCTGCAAAGAATATAATCAATCTGATTTCGATACTGACCATCTGGTGATGTGCATGTGTAGAGTCTTCTCTTGCATTGTTGGAAGACAGTGTTTGCTATGACCAGTGCATTCTCTTAGCAAAACTCTATTAGCCTTTGTCCTGCTTCATTTTGTCCTCCAAGGCCAAATTTTCCTGTTACTCCAGGTATCTCTTGACTTCCTACTTTTGCATTCCAGTCCCCTATAATGAAAAGGACTTCTTTTTGGGGTGTTAGTTCTAGAAGGTCTTGTAGGTCTTTATAGAACTGTTCAAATTCAGATTCTTCAGTATAACTTATCACGGCATAGACTTGGATTACTATGGTGTTGAATGGTTTGCCTTGGAAACAGAGATCACTCTGTCGTTTTTGAGACTGCATCCAAGTACTGCATTTTGGACTCTTTTGTCGACTATGATGGCTCTTTCATTTCTTCTAAGGGGTTCTTGCCCACAGTAGTAGATATAATGTTCATCTGAATTAAATTTGTCCATTCTAGTCCATCTTAGTTCACTGATTCCTAAAATGTCAACATTCACTCTTGCCATCTCCTGTTTGACCACTTCCAATTTACCTTGATTCGTGGACCTAACATTGCAGGTTCCTATGGAATATTGTTCTTTACATCACTGGACTTTACTTCCTTTACCAGTCACGTCCACAACTGGGTGTTGTTTTCACCTTGGCTCTGTCTCTTCATCCTTTCTGGAGTTATTTCTCCACTGTTCTCCAGTAGCATTTTGGGCACCTTCCAACCTGGAGAGTTCATCTTTCACAGTGTCTTATCTTTTTGCCTTTTCCTACTCTTCATGGAATTCTCAAGGCAAGAATACTGAAGTGGTTTGCCATTGCCTTCTCCAGGGGGCCACATTTTGTCAGAACTCTCTGTCCATCTTGAGTAGTCTTATACAGCTTGGCTCATAGTTTCATTGAGTTAGACAAGCCTGTGGTCCATGTGATCAGTTTGATTAGTTTTCTGATTGATTAGTTTCTAGCCTTAGTAAGCAGGAAAGGACTGTCAGAAGATGTGGCATCTCTGGATAAGACCAAAATAATGCAAGAGTCAGCCATAATGATATTTGGAGAATACATTTCAAATCAAGAGAACAATTGTGCACTAGTGTTGCTAAATCAAACTTGTCTCTGCTCATCTAGCTCATAGCAAAGCCAATCTATTGATAATAGGTGGTTGTGGTAAAGGGAAGTATGTTTGTGTGCTAAGTCACTTCAGTCGTGTCTGATGCTTTGTAACACTATAGACTGTAGCCCACCAGGCTCCTCTGTCCATGGGATTCTCCAGGCAAAAATATTGGAGTGCATTGCCATGCCCTCCTCCAGGGGATCTTCCTTACCCAGGGATCCAACCTGTGTCTCTTATGTCTCTTGCATTGGCAGATTGGTTCTTTACAACTAGCACCATCTGGAAAGCCCAGATTTCGATTACCTGGAGTTTATAAATCAAAAGAAGAAGCATGAGCTGTATTCAGTGCTGGTAGGGAGAGTAGTAGATGTTAAGCTAGGTTTTCCATTTTTATAGAAGCCTTTCTGTGTGTTATGTGGAGAATGGACTGCAGAGGTGGCAGTAGTGGAAGGGGACATGTTGGATCTATGCAGTGTCCTGAAGGAGAGATGTTTATTATGCAGACTAAAGTTTTGTCTGTAACAATGAAAAGAACTGAGTGCACAGCAAAGAAACCATCAACAAAATGAAACAGTAATTTATAAATAAGAGAAAATGTTTGCAAATCACACATCCAAAATATTTATATAGAACACATACAACTCAAAAGCATGATGGAAATGTAGACTGGTGCAGCCACTATGGGAAATAAAAACAGTATGGAGAGTTCTCAAAAAACTAAATATAGAACTACCGTATGATCCAGGAATTTCACTTCTGGGTATTTATCCAAAGAAAATGAAACACTAACTCAAAAAGACATATACACTTCTATGTTTATTGCAGCCTTATTTACAGTAGTCAAGATACAGAAAGAATCTAAGTGTTCATTGATGGATTAATGGATAAAGAAAATGTAATCTCTCTCTCTATATATATAATTATATATATATAATTAATATACATAATATATTATATAATTTTAATTATATATTATATATATTTAAATTTAAATTAATTTTTATTATATATATTTTTTAATATATATAATATATATAATTTATATATAATATATATAATTCTTTTAAAAAATGAGGAAGTCCTACATTTGCAACAACATGATAGGAACCTAAGTTATATAAGTCAGACAGAGAAAGACAAATACTGTACAATCTTACTTATATGGAGAATTTTAAAAGCAACCAAACCCCCAAACTTATAGATCCAGAGAACATATTGGTAGTTGTCAGAGATGGAGGGTGAGGGATGGGGAAAAAGAGCCAAGGACGTCAAAAGGTAAAAACTTCCAGTTATAAAAATAAATAAGTGATAGGGATACAATGTATAGTTTGGTGACTGTGGTTAATAATACTATATTTTATATTTGAAAGTTGGTAAGGGAGCAGATCTTAAAAGCCATTTACGAGAAAAAAATTTTAACTAAATATTGTAACAGATGTTGATTAACCTTGTGATGATCAATTAACAATACAAATTGCTTCCCTGGTGGCCCAGATGGTAAAGAATCTTCCTGTAATGCAGGAGACCCAGGTTTGATCCCTGGTTCAGGAAGATCCCCTGGAGAAGGGAATGGTAACCCACTCCAGTATTCTTGCCTGGAGAATTCCATTCTTCCTCCATGGAGGAGCCTGGTGGGCTACAGTTCATGGGGTCACAGAGTCAGACCCGACTGAGTGACTAACACAATAATATTGTGTTATTATGTCATACAACTAAAATGAATATAATGTTGTCTGTCAATTATACTTCAATTTATTTATTTATTTATTTTGGTTTTTATTTAAATTTATTTGTTTTAATTGGAGGCTAATTACTTTACAAGATTGCAGTGGGTTTTGCCATACATTGACATGAATCAGCCATGGGTGTACATGTGTTCCCCATCCTGAACCCCCCTCCCACCTCCCTCCCCATCCCATCCCTCAGGGTCATCCCACTGCACTGGCCCTGAGCACCCTGTCTCATTCATCAAACCTGGACGGGCGATTTGTTTCACATACGATAATATACATGTTTCACTGCTATTCTCTCAAATCATCCCACCCTCGTCTTCTCCCACAGAGTCCAAAAGACTGTTCCTTACATCTGTGTCTCTTTTGCTGTCTCGCACACAGGGTCATTGTTACCATCTTTCTAAATTCCATATATATGCATTAATATACTGTATTGGTGTTTTTCTTTCTGACTTACTTCACTCCGTATAATAGGCTCCAGTATCATCCACCTCATTAGAACTGATTCAAATGTATTCTTTTTAATGGCTGAGTAATACTCCATTGTGTATATGTACCACAGCTTTCTTATCTATTCGCTTGCTGATGGACATCTAGGTTGCTTCCATGTCCTGGCTATTATAAACAGTGCTACGATGAACACTGGGATTCCTGTGTCTCTTTCAGTTCTGGTTTCCTTGGTGTGTACGCCCAGCAGCGGGATTGCTGGGTCATATGGCAGTTCTATTTCCAGTTTTTAAGGAATCTCCACACTGTTCTCCATAGTGGCTGTACGAGTTTGCATTCCCACCAACAGTGTAAGAGGGTTCCCTCTTCTCCACACCCTCTCCAGCATTTATTATTTGTAGACTTTTGGATCGCAGCCATTCTGACTGGCATGAGATGGTACCTCATTGTGGCTTTGATTTGCATTTCTCTGATAATGAGTGATGTTGAGCAGCTTTTCATGTGTTTGCTAGCCATCTGTATGTCTTCTTTGGAGAAATGTCTATTTAGTTCTTTGGCCCATTTTTTGATTGGGTCATTTATTTTTCTGGAATTAAGCTGCAGGAGTTGCTTGTATATTTTTGAGATTAATTCTTTTTCAGTTGCTTCATTGGCTATTATTTTCTCCCATTCCGAAGGCTGTCTTTTCACCTTGATTATAGTTTCCTTTGTTGTGGAAAAACTTTTAAGGTTTTTTTAGCTTTTAAGCAAAAAAAAAACAAAAAACAAAAACTTAAGCAAAAGCTTTTAAGTTTAATTAGGTCCCATTTGTTTATTTTTGCTTTATTTCCATTACTCTTGACGGTGGGTCATAGAGGATCCTGCTATGATTTATGTCAGGCAGTGTTTTGCCTATGTTCTCCTGTAGGAGTTTTATAGTTTCTGGTCTTATGTTTAGATCTTTAATCCATTTTGAGTTTATTTTTGTGTGTGGTGTTAGAAAGTGTTCTAGTTTCATTCTTTTACAAGTGACTGACCAGTTTTCCCAGCACCACTTGTTAAAGAGATTGTCTTTTCAATACCTCAATTTAAAAAAAAATTGGATGTATTGTATTTGGTATATATGTTCTCTCCTCTACCTTTTTGACTTTTAACTCTCTCCTCTCAATGTACAATCTATATATTTTACAAGCTTTATTTAAATCTTAACTTTCTTCCACCCTCTTTTCCTTTCTCATCCTGAGAATCACTTCAATATATGAATGCCCAATGTAGTGAGCATCTGATCTGCATAAGTTAACATAGTAATCATTCAACAGTTTTTGAATTGTCAATATATGCATGAATCTGGCTAACTTGCATTGTTTTCTATCTCACATGTGCTTAGGCTTAGGCTTATTTTAGTCTTGACCTTCAGTAAAATTATAATAATCCTCTCAAGGGATAAAACTATGTCCTTCTTTTTTGGAGGGGAGGAGATGGGGAGGAGGAAGGCTAAATGTGATGTGATGAATTTTGTTATTTTTGTTAATGTGACAGAAACAGCGGAAGCAGGAGTTCAGATATGCTATTGTAAAAAGGAGTTTTTAAAAGTCAGATTAGCTAAATATGCTAAGGATACATGATTAACGACTTCAAAAAATGGTAACACTCATCCTGAAAGCAAAACAGAGAAGTTTTCTAAACAGGCAAATCATATGAGCAAAGCATTAACTTAGAAATGTTCATCTGGTGGGAGGGTTCAGGATGTACTGATGATGGAAAACTTTGAAATAAGACAAAGCAGTAAGAGGCTATCACAATAATGTGTGTTTAAGGTAGAATAAAAGATAACTGATATATTTCCATGACCATCGTGTTCTTATAACATGTCAAGAATGGCTATAAACTTTATATATTAATATATACTTTCATATTATTCTTTAAAATAGTAAGCTAATCATTCCCTCAGTATTATTCAGAGAGAATTTGAAGCTAAGGAATTTATGTAGTATCTAAAGTAACAGAAGTACTATTACTGTTGTTTCAAAGATATGGGTATAGATATTGAATGTGAAGGTACAAGGTAAGCTAAAAATCTCTACAAACATTAAATCCAATAATGCTAGAAAATGAGAAGTTGCCATTTATGGGTAAGAATTAAAGTTAGTGACATGGAACCAATTTTCCATTTATTTACTACATGTCTTAGATTAATTTTGTAGAGAACCGACATCTTAGTAATAGTCCCTCTATTCTCAACAAAAATAGTTTTACCATATTTGCTTACAAATGGTCATTGTTTATAAATATCCAATGCTTCCTCCAAACATAATAATTTACTACCACCAAGAGTGAAATAATCCCTGTATATTTCTTTTCTAGTTGAATGTTCATGAAGAGTTTGGATTGCAAACTTAAGTTGCAAAATTTTAGTACATATAGAATTTAGTATAGGGAATAAAAAATTATAGGCATTGCATAGATTTTATAAGATTATTATTGTTACTTTTTCTATTGTTATTTTGCAAAATTGATTGAAAATTTAGAAATTATAGTTTATTCTTGTTCTTTATCCTTTTTAAAATCTTTTGTGCACATTTAAATTTGTAGCATAAATCTGGACACCTAGTATGTGCTTAATAAATAAGAATCACTGTTGCTTTTAAAGAAATCTTTAATTTGTAAATATAGTATTTCTTCTCCCTCAATAAGGATCAGTTACCATTCTCACTTTGCAAGTGGAAAAATATTATCCATCTTCTTTCTCCTAAACCAGGCAGCCTCTAAGCCTGGACTAACATTTTTCTCAATTAAAATTATATACATTAATTACAACTGTTTTCCAGTATGTGGATAGGGTAGAGAACAGTTGTTCTTAATGTGAAGGAGGACAACCACAGAGAATGACAACAAGAAGCATCTTTCAGGCAATTTACAACTTGAGGCCAAGGCCACATCTGCTCTGACAAATAGGAAAGGGGATTGGGTAATTACCTATGAGGCTGATCCCTGTAGATAGCTACTCTCCCCACACCCCGCAAATCACTTTGCCCTTGAAAGCATTTCCTTCCTTCTCTTACCCTCACATTTTCTGACTGATTATATAGTAAATACTGTGAGGGCAGAGACAGGGTCTTCTATGTCCCACATAACTGAACTGATTGGCTCATTTGGTACTAATGAGCATAAAGATGTCATTAGGGTCACAAAAGAGGAAAAACAATATGTTATATTGGAAACTGCCTTGCCTTGCTTGGGTTGGATTCTGATTTATAGCAGCTACTGGGTGAGTATGGATTTCCCTAACTTCCTGACAGGCCAAATTCAACCTGTTCTTCAGTGTCAAATCAGTTCAACTTTCTCCATGAAGCTTGCCCTGAATATGCCAGTTTGATTTCTGAGTTTAATAGAATCCCTCATATGATTCTTTAGCCCCAAATCGTATCCTAATTTTCACTGTTATTTAATTACATCCTTTGCATATGTTGTTGTTTAGTTAACTAAGTTGTGTCCAACTCTTTACAACCGCATGAACTGCAGCACACCAGTCTTCCCTGTCCTTCACTATCTCCTGGAGTTTGCTCAAACTCATGTCCATTGAGTCAGTGATGTTATCTAACCATCTCATCCTCTGCTGCCCCTTCTCCTTTTGCCCTCAGTCTTTCCCAACATCAGTTTCTTTTCCAATGAGTCAGCTGTTTGCTTCAGGTGGCCAAAGAATTGAAGCTTCAGCTTCAGCATCAGTCCTTCCAATGAATATTCAGGACTGATTTCCTTTAGGATTGACTGGTTTGATCACCCAGCTGTCCCAAGGGACTCTCAAGACTCTTCTCCACACCACAATTTGAAAGCATCGTTTCTTTGGCAGTCAGCTGTCTTTATGGTCTAACTCTCACATCCATACATGACTACTGGAAAAATCATAGCTTTGAGTATACGGCCCTTTGTTGGCAAAGTGATGTCTCTGCTTCTTAACACACTGCCTAGGCTTGTCATGGTTTTCCTTCCAAGGAGCAAGCATCTCTTAATTTCATGGCTGCAGTCACCATCCACAGTTATTTTGGAGCCCAAGAAATTGAAATATGCTACCATTTCCACTTTTCCCCCATTTATTTGCCATGAAGTGTTGGGACTGGATGCCATGATCTTAGTTTTTATATTGTTGAGTTCAGGCCAGCTTTTCCACTCTTCTCTTTCACCCTCATCAAGAGACTTTTTAGTTCCTCTTCATTTTCCTCCATTAGAGTGGTATCTTCTGCACATTTGAGGTTGTTGATATTTCTCTGTGAAGAAATATATCTCCTTGCACATACCTGTCTCCAAATTAAAATGAAAGGACAAGGACTTTCCATTAAAAAATTTTTTTTATGTCCACCCCCACTCCACTTCTTACTCTATCCTCATCCTCAACCAATGTGAGGATCTGGCACAGGATGGTAGTCAAATGAAAAATGACAATGTGAATGATTCATATAAATATGGTGGGACTTAACAATGCAAACAAACACTCTTTGCTTCCAAGGAATTCTTATGAAAAGCTTAGCAAATTGCTGCCCTTGAAAACTATTCTTCTCCCACGTAGGTTTATCCTTTATGGGGGAGATAGCTGATGGTTACTTTATTCTGTGTTAAATAATTTTTCCTTTTCTATGTTTGTCCTAACCAATAGACTCAGGATACTTTCCTGGTTGGGAATCCTTCCAGCCTGAAGCATTCTAGTTGGGATTATAATAGTGAGCCAAGTGAAATATTAAATGGTAGCCTGAAAGGTACATAACAAAATTGTTGAATGTCTTTATATTCTTCACTCCATATACAGAGCAGGTCTTTTCCCTTTAGAGCCCCATTGTGTTGAGAACTCCAACAAAGCATGGCCCTAGATCCTGTAGCAGTGAGTTGCCTCATCCCTGCCTGGCTGGACAGGTAACAGGCATTACTCTTTCTTCTTTACATCAAGACCCAGTATAACATCTTTTTTTTTTTTTTTTTTGGTTTTTTATTTTTTTAATTTTAAAATCTTTAATTCTTACATGCATTCCCAAACATGAACCCCCCTCCCACCTTCCTCCCCATAACATCTCTGTGGGTCATCCCCATGCACCAGCCCCAAGCATGCTGTATCCTGCGTCAGACATAGACTGGCGATTCAATTCTTACATGATAGTATGCATGTTAGAATGCCATTCTCCCAAATCATCCCACCCTCTCCCTCTCCCTCTGAGTCCAAAAGTCTGTTATACACATCTGTGTCTTTTTTTCTGTCTTGCATACAGGGTCATCATTGCCATCTTTCTAAATTCCATATATATGTGTTAGTATACTGTATTGGTGTTTTTCTTTCTGGCTTACTTCACTCTGTATAATCGGCTCCAGTTTCATCCATCTCATCAGAACTGATTCAAATGTATTCTTTTTAACAGCTGAGTAATACTCCATTGTGTATATGTACCACAGCTTTCTTATCCATTCATCTGCTGATGGACATCTAGGTTGTTTCAGTATAACATCTTAATTAGTAAATCCAAAATAAAAAAAAATTAGCTCTTCAAAAATTGTTTCTGTTGCAATGCTAAAAGAATTCAGAGAAGATGTTGAATAAACTAGATTTGAGAAGCCAGACAAGGCTTCATGGCTCACAAAGGACTTGAAATAGACTTCAGTGGTTGTGTTATTGACCAGGGTTCTTGGCCTTTGTTAATCAACAGAAATTGATAAAAGGCCAGACAAAAAAATTAAGAAAAGTTTTACTGGGATCCCTGTTGCAGTAGCAGGGAGCAGAAACAAGTAACAGTTTCCCTTGCTTATTTCCCAAGACAGGGGAAAGCTGGTTTCCTTATATATGATGAGGATAGGGGATGAGTCCAGGGGCAGGCCAGAGGGACAGCTTAGGTGGTTTGCCCACCCCTTTGGTGATGTTATGTGCAGAGGGCATGTGCAGTACCCTGGTTTTGTTCCTGGCTTTTGAGACGTGGTAGTTCAGTTTTTGGTCTTTTTATATCTTCTTGTCCATAATTTGCCCCAACTGCTCAAGCACACAGTTATTTTCAGTCCCTTATAGTGTCTTTGTATTTTGTTGCTTGAGAAGACATTTGTTCAGGTGCAAGCACTGCAGTAAGTGATCCCAGATCCCAGATCCCAGTGTGTCTCCATTGAATAAAAGATAGGAAGAGGAAGAAGGGCATTACAGAAGATTGCACAGACAAAAATACTGATAAAATGTCTATTCAGTGTCTTCAAAGAGGTTGTAGCCTATTTCACCAACACTACCCTAAATAAATCAAGATAATCTCTATAAATATTGTTCAACCAATAAATCATCTCCATTTGGTAAAAATGTTTCAATGTGAGGATGACCACACCTTTAAAAGGAATGCTATTAAAGATACTAGTTATATCTCTTTGGAAAATCAATTAAACTTCCTAGCCCTTATTTCCTTATCTTTACAACTGAAATAATGATGCTTGTCCTGTCTCTCTTAGGGTGAAGATGAAGGTCAGATGAGATAATATATGTGAAACACTGGGAAAGAACTGGGGTAAGTGTAAGAAATTATTATCTTATTTGTCTGCTATATTAGAAGGAATTGCAGCTGTTACCTAAAAATGTGTGTGGCACTCATGTGAGTTACTTGTTTTTCAACTCTCTTTCACGCAAGGCCAAAGCTTCCGTATATAAAATCACCAAGTAGGTGTAAAAAAGATGATTCTCTTTCCCTTTATTTCCTTTCACTTTCCAAGATTTTGATCTAAGAAATGCTCAAAACAACTTGAAAATATCTACTTAGAGCTACTCTCTCTTTTATGTTGGAAGAAGCACAATTTACTTATGATTGTTTCTTAAAGTCTAATACAGAAAAAGAAGTTAAAATTTTTGATAAATGAATGAATAAGTTACAAACAACAAAGACTTGGAATTTATTCATTATTTAACTTAGTAATTTGTACCCAGAATGTATTCAGGACATTTAAGAAATGGTTCCTTTCCCTTGTGATTTAGATCCACTAGTTAATTGGTTTCTCTGCCTGGCTGATTGTCACTTGAGATGTCTACATTGCTTATAATGTCCATAAACAGATCAAATTTATTAAGTTAATCTGCTTCAGTTGGTGGGAAATGTGTGGGAACTAGCCTGTGTGCACAGGATTCCCTCGGGTTTGTTTGTTTGTTAGATTACCACCTCAGAGAAAGCCAGGCTGTATCTGTCTACACAAAACCCACATGACTGGACTACTTATGCTGTGTAGCCCACCAATTCATTGATTCATTGGCAAGTGTAAATTGCTTGACTGTATTTCTGGTTGCCTAATACTTAATTAATTTGAATTGGTTGATTCAATAATGCTGTGAAGACAGAATCTTTTATTTATTTTTCATGGAAAATATGTATTTCTTTACTTGGAAAGACTAACGATTAGTTTTAACCATCTTCACAAAAAATAATCAGCCTAGACTGATATGAAATATCCTAGTTTAACAGGCAAAAGATCTATAGTCTCATCTAGTACTTCTCTCTTTACCTAATGAAGATACTAGATGACAGTGTCTAAGAACTCTTGTCCTGGAGAAGGGAATGGCAACCCACTTCAATATTCTTCCCTGGAGAATTCCATGGACAGAGAATCCTGGCTATAGTCCATGGGGTTGCAAAGAGTTGGACACTATGGAGTGACTAACAACACACACACAGAAACTCTTGATCTTAGGAAATGGATTTCAAACTCACACCCCACCTCTTCTCTCTACCATGTATTCGACCTCAACTCCTACTTCCAGCTCAATATTACATAAATGTAAATGAAAATTTTAAATTGGTAGATCTCAAATATGGGCTTCATAATACTGCCTTCCTCAAATAGAATCCTTGCTTATATAGCCTTCACACATCTAACTACTTGAGACTCATCTCTATTATAGAGTTATAATAGATTATGAGAGAGGACCTTCCTGGTGGTCTAGTGGTTAAGAATCACCTGCCAACGCAGAGGACATGGGTTCAATCCCTGATCTGAGATGATCCCACATGCCTCAGGGCAACTAAGCCTGTTGTCACAACTACTGAGCCAGCACACTAGAGCCCATGAGCCACAACTACTGAGCCCATGTGCCACAAATACTGAAGCCCATGCACCGAGAGCCTGTCTTCCCCAACAAGAGAAGCCACTGCTATAAGAAGCCCATGCACCAAAATGCAGAATAGCCCTTAGTTGCCACAACTAGAGAAAGCCCATGGGCAGCAATGAAGACCCAGCCTATAGCCAATAATAAAAATAAATAAATAATTTCTTATAGAAAGTATATTATGAGATATTCTATTCAGAGAAATGAAGAGCACAAACAAGGCTTCCCAATGGATTTGAAGTGTAAGCTTCATGTTAGGCTATGGGTAGAAGCTAGATTAGTAAGTAACTGGAAAATAAAAGGAAAGGCTTCAGACAAAGGCAGAACTATGAGCAAAGGAAGGGAGAATATAAGAAACTGCAATGCTTCTATAGAAGTGGATGTTGTTCAGATTACCTTGAGTATAAACAGGGAGATGAGGCAAATCGGATAATTCAGTTCAGTTCAGTTCAGTCGCTCAGTCGTGTCCGACTCTTTGCGACCCCATGAATTGCAGCAACCCCAGGCCTCCCTGTTCATCACCATCTCCCGGAGTTCACTCAGACTCACGTCCATCGAGTCCATGATGCCATCCAGCCATCTCATCCTCGGTCGTCCATTTCTCCTCCTGCCCTCAATCCCTCCCAGCATCAGAATCCTTTCCGATAAGTCAACTCTTAGCATGAGGTGTCCAAAGTACTGGACTTTCAGCTTTAGCATCATTCCTTCCAAACAAATCCCAGGGCTGATCTCCTTCAGAATAGACTGGTTGGATCTCCTTGCAGTCCAAGGGACTCTCAAGAGTCTTCTCCAACACCACAGTTCAAAAGCATCAATTCTTCAGTGCTCAGCCTTCTATAGTCCAACTCTCACATCCATACATGACTACTGGAAAAACCATAGCCTTGACTAGACAGACCATAGTCGGCAAAGTAATGTCTCTGCTTTTGAATATACTATCTAGGTTGGTCATAACTTTTCTTCCAAGGAGTAAGAGTCTTTTAATTTCATGGCTGCAATCACCATCTGCAGCAATTTTGGAGCCCCCCAAAATAAAGTCTGACACTGTTTCCACTGTTTCCCCATCTATTTCCCATGAAGTGATGGGACTGGATGCCGTGATCTTCATTTTAACTTTTTCGCTCTCCTCTTTCACTTTCATCAAGAGGCTTTATAGTTCCTCTTCACTTTCTGCCAGAAGGGTGGTGTCATCTGCATATCTGAGGTTATTGATATTTCTCCCAGCAATGTTGATTTCAGCTTGTGTTTCTTCCAGTCCACCGTTTCTCATCATGTACTCTGCATAGAAGTTAAATAAACAGGGTGACAATATACAGCCTTGACGCACTCCTTTTCCTATTTGGAACCAGTCTGTTGTTCCATGTCCAGTTCTAACTGTTGCTTCCTGACCTGCATACAGATTTCTCAAGAGGCAGGTCAGGTGGTCTGGTATTCCCATCTCTTTCAGAATTTTCCACAGTTTATTGTGATCCACACAGTCAAAGGCTTTGGCATAGTCAATACAGCAGAAATAGATGTTTTTCTGGAACTCTCTTGCTTTTTCCATGATCCAGCGGATGTTGGCAATTTGATCTCTGGTTCCTCTGCCTTTTTGAAAACCAGCTTGAACATCAGGGAGTTCACGGTTCATGTATTGCTGAAGCCTGGCTTGGAGAATTTTGAGCATTCCTTTACTAGCATATGAGATGAGTGCAATTGTGTGGTAGTTTGAGCATTCTTTGGCATTGCCTTTCTTTGGAATTGAAATGAAAACTGACCTTTTCCATTCCTGTGGGCACTGCTGAGTTTTCCAAATTTGCTGGCATATTGAGTGCAGCACTTTCACAGCATCATCTTTCAGGATTTGAAACAGCTCAACTGGAATTCCATCACCTCCACTAGCTTTGTTCGTAGTGATACTTTCTAAGGCCCACTTGACTTCACATTCCAAGATGTCTGGCTCTAGATGAGTGATCACATCATCATGATTATCTGGGTCATGAAGATCTTTTTTGTATAGTTCTTCCGTGTATTCTTGCCACCTGTTCTTAATATCTTCTGCTTCTGTTAGGTCCATACCATTTCTGTCCTTTATCGAGCCCATCTTTGCATGAAATATTCCCTTGGTATCTCTAATTTTCTTGAAGAGATCTCTAGTCTTCCCAGTCTGTTGTTTTCCTCTATTTCTTTGCATTGATCGCTGAAGAAGGCTTTCTTATCTCTTCTTGCTATTCTTTGGAACTCTGCATTCAGATGCTTATATCTTTCCTTGTCTCCTTTGCTTTTCGCCTCTCTTCTTTTCACAGCTATTTGCAAGGCCTCCCCAGACAGCCATTTTGCTTTTTTGCATTTCTTTTCCATGGGGATGGTCTTGATGCCTGGCTCCTGTACAATGTCATGAACCTCATTCCATAGATCATCAGGCACTCTATCTATCAGATCTAGGCCCTTAAATCTATTTCTCACTTCCACTGTATAATCATAAGGGATTTGATTTAGGTCATACCTGAATGGTCTAGCGGTTTTCCCTGTTTTCTTCAATTTAAGTCTGAATTTGGTGATAAGGAGCTCATGATCTGAGCCACAGTCAGCTCCTGGTCTTGTTTTTGTTGCCTGTATAGAGCTTCTCCATCTTTGGATGCAAATAACATAATCAATCTGATTTCGGTGTTGACCATCTGGTGATGTGCATGTGTAGAGTCTTCTCTTGTATTGTTGGAAGAGGGTGTTTGCTATGACCAGTGCATTTTCTTGGCAAAACTCTATTAGCCTTTGCCCTGCTTCATTCTGCATTCCAAGGCCAAGTTTGCCTGTTACTCCAGGTATCTCTTGATTTCCTACTTTTGCATTCCAGACCCCTATAATGAAAAGGACATCTTTTTTTGGATGTTAATTCTAAAAGGTCTTGTAGGTCTTCATAAAACCGTTCAACTTCAGCTTCTTCAGCGTTACTAGTTGGGGCATAGACTTAGAGTGTGGTCCACTGGAGAAGGGAATGGCAAACCACTTCAGTATTCTTGCCTTGAGAACCCCATGAACAGTACGAAAAGGCGAAATGATAGGATACCAAAAGAGAAACTCCCCAGGTCATTAGGTGCCCAATATACTCCTGGAGATCAGTGGAGAAATAACTCCAGAAAGAATGAAGGGATGGAGCCAAAGCAAAAACAATACCCAGTTGTGGATGTGACTGGTGATAGAAGCAAGATCTGATGCTGTAAAGAGCAATATTGCATAGGAACCTGGAATGTCAGGTCCATGAATCAAGGCAAATTGGAAGTGGTCAAACAAGGGATGGCAAGGGTTAACATCAACATTCTAGGAATCAGCGAACTAAAATGGACTGGAATGGGTAAATTTAACTCAGATGACCATTATATCTACTACTGCAGGCAGGAATCCCTCAGAAGAAATGGAGTAGCCATCATGGTCAACAAAAGAGTCCGAAATGCACTACTTGGATGCAATCTCAAAAATGACAGAATCGGATAATTGGCTTGAACTAAAAAGCCTCTTGATGAAAGTGAAAGAGGAGAGTGAAAAAGTTGGCTTAAAGTTCAACATTTTGAAAATGAAGATCATGGCATCTGGTCCCATCACTTCATGGGAAATAGATGGGGAAACAGTGGAAACAGTGTCAGACTTTATTTTTTTGGGCTCCAAAATCACTGCGGATGGTGACTGCAGCCATGAAATTAAAAGACGCTTACTCCTTGGAAGAAAAGTTATGACCAACCTAGATAGTATATTCAAAAGCAGAGACATTACTTTGCCGACTATGGTCCATCTAGTCAAGGCTATGGTTTTTCCAGTAGTCATGTGTGGATGTGAGAGTTGGACTATGAAGAAGGCTGAGCGCCGAAGAATTGATGCTTTTGAACTGTGGTGTTGGAGAAGACTCTTGAGAGTCCCTTGGACTGCAAGGAGATCCAACCAGTCCATTCTGAAGGAGATCAACCCTGGGATTTCTTTGGAAGGAATGGTGCCAAAGCTGAAACTCTAGTACTTTGGACACCTCATGCGAAGAGTTGTCTCATTGGAAAAGATTCTGATGCTGGGAGGGATTGGGGGCAGGAGGAGAAATGGACGACTGAGGATGAGATGGCTGGATGGCATCACGGACTCGATGGACATGAGTTGAGTGAACTCTGGGAGTTGGTGATGGACAGGGAGGCCTGGGGTTGCTGCAGTTCATGGGGTCACAAAGAGTCGGACACGACTGAGCGACTGAACTGAACTATGGTGTGGTGGCTCTTGCATTAATTCGATAAATGATAGGTTCTAAAATTTTTCAACATTTGTTTAAGTAATTACAAATACTCCTACAATGGGGCTTTAAATTATAAGCCTGGTTTATTGATGGCTCCAGGACACAGAATTGGTGCCAATGTGGTTGAAAGGAGGAAGAGTTTTTGTTAAAACATGAATACCAGTTGGAAAGCTGTCATAGCCAACTAGGTGAGAAATGAGGACTTAAACTGAAAGGCAGTGAGATGGGTTTAGAAAAAGAATTATTTCACTTGGCAAGGATACTGTCCAAGAAATAATGGACAAGAGGTCCGTCCCACCACTGCCTACTATCTCCACAGTCCAGTGCAGTTCTCTTGTGCTAATTTAGGATTGTGGTTAGAATATATTTTACTTTATTTATTTTTAAGCTTCTCATGAAAACCTGTCATAGCTGCACACCAATTAATGAACTGAAGGCAGGGCTCAGATTTTATTAGAGGCTATAGGAGATTTCTTGGCATGACAGCCAAACTATTTTCTGCACTCAGAGATGATTCCTCATCTGTGTAATGGCCAGCATCCCTGGCAAAGTTGCTTTCCTTGCTCAATAGCCATCCATATCACAGTAGTATGTTCTGGGAACTATCAGAGCTAAGATCATTCCCCTGCCTTTTACCAGTCATCCATGTGTGTTCTCAAGAGAGAAAATATGATATATACAACCAGTGTAAGACAAAGCGCAAGTCTGAAGGGAGGTTACTTCTCTTTGAGCTGTTTCTGCTCACTTATCAGCCCCGTGATTGTGCATGAATCCTGGACTCTTTCTATATCTCAGCTTCATTGATAATATGGGTAAATACTACATATATTCCATATAATGTTTAAAATTAGAGCAGGAAGCCCACACAGCTACTTTAGAGAGTTGGAAAACAAGGTTGTTTTGTGGATCCAGGGATATAAGATGTTATACAAAAAACCTGTGCCAACTATAAAGCATTACACATTCACTTATAGTATTGCTATATAAGTACTGTACGATGTTTTTGTTTTCTCAGTTCAGTTCAGTCGCTCAGTCGTGTTCGACTCTTTGCAACCCCATGAACTGCAGCACACCAGGCCTCCTTGTCCATCACCAACTCCCGGAGTTTACCCAAACTCATGTCCATTGAGTCAGTGATGCCATACAATCATCTCATCCTCTGTCGTCCCCTTCTCCTGCCCTCAATGATTCCCAGCATCAGGGTCTTTTCAAATGAGTCAGCTCTTCACATCAGGTGGCCAAAGTTTCAGCTTCAGCATCAGTCCTTCCAATGAACACCCAGGGCTGATCTCCTTTAGGATGGACTGGTTGGATCTCCTTGCAGTTCAAGGGACTCTCAAGAGTCTTCTCCAATACCACAGTTCAAAAGCATCAGTTCTTCAGCACTCAGCTTTCTTTATAGTCCAACTCTCACATCCATAACATGACCACTGGAAAAACTATAGCCTTGACTAAATCGAAGTAATGTCTCACCTTTTGAAGATGCTATCTAGGTCGGTCATAACTTTCCTTCCAAGGAGTAAGTGTCTTTTCATTTCATGGCTGCAATCACCATTTGCAGTGATTTTGGATTCCAGAAAAATAAAGTCAGCCACTGTTTCCACTGTTTCCCCATCTATTTGCCACGAAGTGATGGGACAGGATGCCATGATCTTAGTTTTCTGAATGTTGAGTTTTAAGCCAACTTTTTCACTTTCCTCTTTCATTTTCATCAAGAGGCTCTTTTGTTGTTCATTTTCTGCCATAAGGGTGGTGTCATCTGCATATCTGAGTTTATTGATATTTCTCCCAGCAATCTTGATTCCAGCTTGTGCTTCTTCCAGCCCAGCGTTTCTTATGATGTACTCTGCCTGTAAGTTAAATAAGCTGCTGTTGCTGCTGCTGCTGCTGCTGCTGCTAAGTCACTTCAGTCGTGTTCGACTCTGTGCAACCCCAGGATGGCAGCTCACCAGTCTCCCCCGTCCCTGGGATTCTCCAGGCAAGAACACTGGAGTGGTTGCCATTTCCTTCTCCTATGCATGAAAGTGAAAAGTGAGAGTGAAGTTGCTCAGTCATGTCCAACTCTTAGCGACCCCATGAATTTCCCAGGCAAGAGTACTGGAGTGGGTTGCCATTGCCTTCTCCGAGTTAAATAAGCAGAGTGACAATATATAGCCTTGATGTACTCCTTTTCCTATTTGGAACCAGTCTGTTGTTCCATGTCCAGTTCTAACTGTTGCTTCCTAACCTGCATACAGGTTTCTCAAGAGGCAGGTCAGGTGGTCTTGTATTCCCATCTCTTTCAGAATTTTCCACAGTTTATTGTGATCCATACAGTCAAAGGCTTTGGCATAGTCAAGAAAGCAGAAATAGATGTTTTTCTGGAACTCTCTTGCTTTTTCCATGATCCAGTGGATGTTGGCAACTTGATATCTGGTTCCTCTGCCTTTTCTAAAACCAGCTTGAACATCAGGGAGTTCACGGTTCACATATTGTTGAAGCCTGGCTTGGAGAATTTTGAGCATTCCTTTACTGGCATGTGAGATGAGTGCAACTGTGTGGAAGTTTGAGCATTTTGTTCTTTATTGTTGTGCAAAAAACCCGCAAAAGGTAGATATACAAACCAATATTTATTACCACTCTCAATTCTGTGATTATCAATCTGGATGGTTTCATTTTTGCTTGCCACAATCAGCCATATGGCTATAGTATCTGATACCTTGTCTGAATATCTGATAGCTTGCTGGCTAACATCTGTCATGCTTCCTCTGGAAGAATGCTCATTCTTCAATAGGATAAACTAGACCTCTTCAGAACTTGGAGCTCTTAAAGTTTTAAGAGTGAAAGCAAAAATTCTGATGCCTTTTAAGGTTTAACTTTAGAGGTTACAAAGCATTATTGGGCATATTCTATTTATTAGTCAAAGCAAATCACAAGATAAGGTTCAAGGGAGAGGGAAAAATATGCTCCATCTTCTTATTTGAGGAGTGACAATGTCATGCTTCAAGGCACATAGGAGGAATTTCTACAGTCATCTTTGAAAATAATATACCACATATAAATATAATATACATAAAAACATGGTCCAGGCTGGATCAGACACATGGCTCAGGAGCATCAAGATCGAAGCCTAGAATTTCATTTTTATACTTGCTCCTATGTTTCATGTCTATGAGCACCTAAGCCCTCTCTTCAAGAAATTCCATATATAGGTCTTTAGTTTCTTTAGGTAGATATATATAGAAAATTATAAAACAGTGATGAAAGAAATAAAGGAGGACACTAATAGATGGAGAAATATACCATGTTCATGGATCAGAAGAATCAATATAGTAAAAATGAGTATACTATCCAAAGCAATCTATAGATTCAATGCAATCCCTATCAAGCAACCAGCGGTATTTTTCACAGAGCTAGAACAAATAATTTCACAATTTGTATGGAAATACAAAAAACCTTGAATAGCCAAAGCAATCTTGAGAAAGAAGAATGGAACTGGAGGAATCAACCTGCCTGACTTCAGGCTCTACTACAAAGCCACAGTCATCAAGACAGTATGGTACTGGCACAAAGACAGAAATATAGATCAATGGAACAAAATAGAAAGCCCAGAGATAAATCCACACACCTATGGACACCTTATCTTCAACAAAGGAAGCAAGAATATACAATGGAGAAAAGACAATCTCTTTAACAAGTGGTGCTGGGAAAACTGGTCAACCACTTGTAAAAGAATGAAACTAGATCACTTTCTAACACCACACACAAAAATAAACTCAAAATGGATTAAAGATCTAAACGTAAGGCCAGAAACTATAAAACTCCTAGAGGAGAACATAGGCAAAACACTCTCTGACATAAATCACAGCAGGATCCTCTATGATCCACCTCCCAGAATATTGGAAATAAAAGCAAAAATAAACAAATGGGACCTAATTAAATTTAAAAGCTTCTGCACAACAAAGGAAACTATAAGCAAGGTGAAAAGACAGCCTTCGGAATGGGAGAAACTAGTAGCAAATGAAGCAACTGACAAACAACTAACCTCAAAAATATACAAGCAACTCATGCAGCTCAATTCCAGAAAAATAAACGACCCAATCAAAAAATGGGCCACAGAACTCAATAGACATTTCTCCAAAGAAGACATATGGATGGCTAACAAACACATGAAAAGATGCTCAACATCACTCATTATCAGAGAAATGCAAATCAAAACCACAATGAGGTACCATTTCACACCAGTCAGAATGGCAGCGATCCAAAAGTCTACAAGCAATAAATACTGGAGAGGGTGTGGAGAAAGGGAACCCTCTTAACACTGTTGGTGAGAATGCAAACTAGTACAGCCATTATGGAGAACAGTGTGGAGATTCCTTAAAAAATTGCAAATAGAACTGCCTTATGACCCAGCAATCCCACTGCTGGGCATACACACTGAGGAAACCAGAATTGAAAGAGACACATGTATCCCAATGTTCATCGCAGCACTGTTTATAATAGCCAGGACATGGAAACAACCTAGATGTCCATCAGCAGATGAATGGATAAGAAAGCTGTGGTACACATACACAATGGAATATTACTCAGCCATTAAAAAGAATACATTTGAATCAGTTCTAATGAGGTGGATGAAACTGGAGCCTATTATACAGAGTGAAGTGAGCCAGAAAGAAAAACACCAATACAATATATTAACACATATATATGGAATTTAGAAAGATGGTAATGATAACCCTGTATGTGAGACAGCAAAAGAGACACAGATGTTTAGAACGGACTTTTGGACTCTGTGGGAGAGGGAGAGGGTGGGATGATTTGGGAGAATGACATTGAAACATGTATACTATCAGGTAAGAAACTAATCACCAGTCTATGCTTGATGCAGGATACAGGATGCTTGGGGCTGGTGTACGGGGATGATCCAGAGAGATGATATGGGGAGGGAGGTGGAAGGGGGGTTCAGGATTGGGAACTCATGTACACCCATGGTGGATTCATGTCAATGTATGGCAAAACCAATACAGTATTGTAAAGCAAAATAAAGTAAAAATAAATATTAAAAAAAAAAAAACAAAGAAATTCCAGGAATCACAGGATCCTCAATTGGCCTTATTTTGTCCCCTCTTTCCTAGAAAATTTTAACAAAAATTTAAACCAAAAAAAGTCTGTTGAAATTAATCAATGAATTTAGTAAAGTTGCAGTATACAATTTAACATATAAATATCAGTAGTGTCTTCATACACTGAAAGGAAATTTTCTGAAAAAGAAATAGAGAAATAAATCTCATTTACAACAGCATAAAAAAAACCCAAGAAATAAATTTAAACAAAAAAGTTAAACTACAAAACATTGATGAAAACTACAAGATATTGATGGAAAAAAATTGAAAGAGAAAATAAATGAAAAGTTATCCTGTACTCATGGATTGGAAGAATTCTGTTAAAGCATCAATAGTACAAAAAACCACCTACAGATTCAATACAATTCCTATCAAGATTCCAGTGGCATTTTTTTTAATTAGAAAAACACTCCTACAATTTTTATGGAACCACAAAATTACCCCAAATACCCAGAGAAATACTGAGAAAGAAGATCAATGCAGGAGGTATTTTTAAAAGTCATATTATAAAGCTATGATCTCCTGCATTGACAGGAGGATTCTTTACAGTCTGAGCCACCAAGGAAGCCCCATAACTATAAAGTTATGGTAATTAAAATAGTATGATACTGGCATAAAAACAAATAAAGAAATGGAACAGAATCAAGAGCCCCCATATAAACTCAAGCATATATAATCAACTAATATTTGACAGGGGAGTCAAGAATACTTAATGGGGGAAAGACAGTAAATAGTGCTGGGAATATCGGATATTCACATGCACAATAATAAAAGTTGGTTCATATCTTATACCACTCACAAAAATTAACTCTAAATAAAAACATAAATGTAAGATCTGAAGACATGAACTCTGAGGGAAAATATAGGAAAAAAATTTCCTTGACATGGACCTTGGTATTGATTTTTATACACATCTCAAACATCTCATCTCAAACAAAAGAGTCAAAAATAAATGAAATAGAAATTAAGAAAACAATAGCAAAGATCAATGAAACTAAAAGCAGGTTCTTTGAGAAGATGAACAATGTTGATAAACCTTTAGCCAGACTCATCAAGAAAAAAGGAAGGAGCCTGAAATCAATAAAATTAGAAATGAAAAAGAAAATACAGCTGACACTGCAAGAAATGCAAGGAATCATAAGAGACTGCTATAAATAATCATATGCTAATAAAATGAACAACCTGGAAGAAATGGACAAATTCTTAGAAAAGAACAATCTTCCAAGACTGAAGCAGGAAGAAATAGAAAATGTGAACAGACCAATCACAAGCACTGAAATTGAAACTGTGTTTAAAAATCTTTCAAGAAACAGAAGACCAGGACTAGATGGCTTCACAGGGAAATTCTATCAAACATTTAGAAAAGAGCTAACACCTATCTTTCTCAACTCTTCCAAAAAATTGCAGAGGGAGAAACACTCCCAAACCCATTTTATGAGGCCACTATCACCCTAATACCAAAAGACAAAGATACCTCAAAAAAAATTATGGGCCAATATTATTGGTAAATATAGATGCAAAAATCCTCAACAAAATACTAGCAAACCAAATCCAACAACACATTTAAAGGATCACAGACCACAATCAAGTGGGATATATCCAAGGGGTGCAAGAATTTTTAATACATAAATCTATCAATGTGATACACCATATTACAACTTGAAGGATAAAAACAATATGGTCACCTCAGTAGATGTAGAAAAATCTTTTAAGGCATTTCAGAGGGATTTCAGGCAAGATGGTGAGGAGTAAGACACAGAGATCACCTTTCTCCCTACATCAAAAATACATATGCATGTGAACCATTCCTACAGAACACCTACTGAATGCTGGCAGAAGATGTCTGTCTTCCAAAAAGGCACACTAATACCCACATAAAGGGATAGGGTAAAATAGATAAGGGAAAAAAATAAAAAGAGAGAGAGACAAAGGAATCCAGACAGAACCTGAATATCTGGGAAGGAGCTGTGAAGGAGGAAAAGTTTCTGCACACATGGAAACCCTCTCTTGTGCAGGGACAAGGGTGCAGCTCAGAAACCCAGAGGAGAGCACAATAACTGGTGTGCAGAAGGCAAAATGGAGAGAATTCTGAACAGAGATCAAAGCCGACCTCCAATACCCATCCTGAGATATGTATCTGCATGCCTACCAGGGAGGGTTGGGGGGGGGCTGAGTGCTAAGGCCAAGGCTTTGGAGGTCACAACCCAGGGAGGGCACTGGGGTTAAGTGTCATGAAGACAGTCTGAGAGGACTAATATGACACAACTGAGGGGGTCCAGGAAAAAGGCTAAGCCTGCCAGAGAGGCAAGAGATCATTGTCACAGGGATGCTCTAACTCCATGTACTCACAGATGGCAAAACACCACCTTGATGAGTGCCATAGGCAGGGTGAGACATGGCTACAGTCAGTCTCCAACCCCAAAGATGAAAGCACTAGTCATAAGCACAAGTGCAAGAGGCAAGGAGGGATATGGCTGCAGTCAGTCTTCAACCATAGAGGTGGGCACACAGGTTGCACCGTTCAAGTGCCAGAGGCAGGGCAGGACACAGCTGTGGTCAGTCTCCAATCCAAGAGGTGGACATGCTGGTATTGTAATGGCCACCACAGCTGCTACCAAGTAATGAACATATGTACATCACTGACCACACCTTCTTGGGAGCCTGTGCAGCCTAGCACTATGGAGGGACTGGTGTCATTGTTGCTCAGTCCCTAAGTTGTGTCTGACTGTTTGTGACTCCATGAACTACAGTACACCAGGCTTCCCTGTCTTTCACTATCTCCCAGAGTTTGCTCAAACTCATGTCCATGGAGTCAGTGATGCTATCTAACCATCTCTTCTCTGCCACCCTCTTCTCCTCTTACCCTTAATCTTTCCCAGCATCAGGGTCTTTTCCAATGAGTAAGCTCTTCACATGTGGTGGCCAAAGTATTGGAGCTTTGGCTTCAACGTCAGTCCCGCTGATGAATATTCAGGGTTGATTTCTGCATTGCTGACCCTGTTCACACTGTCTGCACTGTTCGCTGAACTCAGAGTGGGCAAGGCGTGAGCTAAAAGGCTGGAATAAGACTCGAGGAGCTATAGGAACTGCAGAGACATTTATTCTCTCCTGGCTGGCACAGCAGCTATAACACAGCTTCTCTCCTAGCTGACACAGCAGCTGTAGCAGCAGCTGTAACATAACCATAACACAGCCGTAACGGAGCCATAGCATAACCTCACATACCATAACCATGATGTTGCTCTAATGTACCCCAATGCAGCAGCAGCCAGGGCTTTCATGGTGAAGCTCACACAGGTATACCACACAAAGTAGCCTATGACCAAGCAAGTACCTTGTGATGCATATGCACAGTACTAAAAGAGATATCAGCTGTAACATTAACCTTGTGACATGCATGAGCAATGCAATAAGTGATCTCAGCTGTTACAAAATCAATATTTACACAAAGTGGGACAAGAGCGAGAGGCCATGGGGCAAAAGAGCCTGACAATGCCATCTTGGCTAGTTTGCTCTTTCCCTGCAATTTCCTTTAAAATTGACTGGTTTGATCTCCTTGAAGTCCAAAGTACTCTCAAGAGTTTTCTTCAGCACCAAATTCAAAAGTATCAACTCGTTGGTGCTCAGTCTTCTTTATGGTCCAACTCTCACATCCGTATATGACTACTGGAAAAACCATAGCAATGACTATATGCACCTTTGTCAGCAAAGTGATGTCTCCTTTTTTTTAACTTATTTTTTTATTGAAGGATAATGGCTTACAAAATTTCTTCTGCTGTCAAACTAAACCTGATTCAGCCATTGGTATACATATATCCCCTCCCTTTTGAACTTCCCTCCCATCTTCCTCCCCATCCCACCCCTCTAGGTTGATATAGACCCCCTGTTTGAGTTTCATGAGCCATACAGCAAATTCCCGTTGGCTATCTATTTTACATATGGTAGTGTAAGTTTCCATGCTATTCTTTCCATACAGCTCATGCTCTCCTCCCCTCTCCCCATGTCCATATTCTCTGTCTTTTTCTCCATTGCTGGCCTGTAAGTAAATTCCTCAGTACCATTTTTCTACATTCCGTATATATGCGTTAGAATACAATAGTTATATTTCTCTTTCTGACTCACTTCACCAAGTATAGTAGGTAGGATTGTATTGCTATAAACTTCCTTCTTAGAACTGCTTTTGCTGCATCTGATAGGTTTTGAGTTGTCGTATTTTCTTTGTCATTCATTTCTAGAAATTTTTTAATTTTCCTTTTGATTTCTTCAGTAATGTGTTGGTTATTTAGAAATGTATTGCTTAATAACCATGTGTTTATGTTTCTCACAGTTTTTTTCTTGTAATTGATATCTAGTCTCATAGTGTTGTGGTTGGAGAAGATGCTTGAACTATTTCAACTTTCTTAAATTTGCTGAGGCTTGATTTGTGACCCAAGATGTGATCTATCCTGGAGAATGTTCCAGGTGCACTTGAGAAGAAGATGTATTCTTCTGCAGTTGGGTGGAATGTCCTGAAGATATCAATGAGATCCATCTCATCTAATGTATCATTTAAGACTTGTGTTTCCTTATTAATTTCTGTTTTGATGATCTGTCCATTGATGTGAGTGGGGTGTTAAAAAGTCTCCTACTATTATGGTGTTACTGTCAATTTCTCCTTTTCTGTTAGTGTTTGTCTTATGTATTGAGGTTCTCCTATGTTGGGTGCATAGATATTTACAATTGTTATGCCTTCCTCTTGGATTGATCCCTTGATCATTATGTAGTTTCCTTCCTTATCACTTGTAATCTTCTTTATTTTAAGGTCTATTTTGTCTGATATGAGGATTGCCAGGTTTTTTTTTTTTTTTTTTGCTTCGCATTTGCATGGGATATATTTTTCCATCCTCTCACTTTCAGTCTATATGTGTCTTTAGGTCTGAAATGGGTTTCCTGTAAGCAGCATATATATGGGTCTTGTTTTTGCATCCATTCAGCCAGTCTGTGTCTTTTGGAGCACTTAATCCATTTACATTTAAAGTAATTATTGATATATATGTTCATATTGCCATTTTCTTAATTGTTTGGGATTGATTCTGTTGATCTTTTTCCTTCTCTTGTATTTCATGACTATATAAGTCCCTTTAACATTTGTTGTAAAGCTGGTTTGGTGATTCTGTATTCTCATAACTTTTACTTGTCTGAAAAGCTTTTGATTTCTCCATCAATTTTGCATGAGATCCTTGCCAGGTACAGTAATCTTGGTTGTAGATTTTTCCCTTTCAGTACTTTAAATATATCCTGCCATTCCCTTCTGGCATGCAGAATTTCTACTGAAAGATCAGCTGTTAAACATACAGGGTTTCCCTTGTATGTTACTTGTTGCTTTTCCCTCGCTACTTTTAATATTATTTCTCTGTGTTTAGTCTTTGTTAGTTTGATTAGTGGAGAAGGCAATGGCACCCCACTCCAGTACTCTTGCCTGGAAAATCCCATGGACGGAAGAGCCTGGTAGGCTGCAATCCATGGGGTCACTGAGAGTTGGACACAACTCAGTGACTTCACTTTCACTTTTCACTTTCATGCATTGGAGAGGGAAAGGCAACCCACTCCAGTGTTCTTGCCTGGAGAATCCCAAGAACAGTGGAACCTGAAGGGCTGCCGTCTATGGGGTCGCACAGAGTCAGACACGACTGAAGCGACTTAGCAGCAGCAGCAGCAGCAGTTTGATTAGTATGTGTCTTGGCATGTTTCTCCTTGGTTTATCTTATATGGGACTCTCTGTGCCTCTTGGACTTGATTGACTATTTTTTTTTCCATGTTGGGGAAATTTTCAACTATAATTTCTACAAAAATTTTCTCCTACCCTTTCTTTTTCTCTTCTTCTTCTGGGACCCCTATAATTTGAATGTTGGTGTGTTTGGTATTGTTCCAGAGGTCTCTAAGAATATCCTCAGTTCTTCTCATTCTTTTTACTTTATTCTGAGCTTCAGAAGTTATTTTCACCATTTTATCTTCAAACTCACTGATTCATTCTCCTTCAGATATTCTGCTATTGAGTCCTTCCAGAGTATTTTTGATTTCAGTAATTGTGTTGTTTGTCTGTATGTTTGTTCTTTAATTCTTCTAGGTCTTTGTTAATTGATTCTTGCATTTTCTCCATTTTGTTTTCAAGGTTTTGATAATCTTTACTGTCATTATTCTGAATTCTTTTTCAGGTAGTTTGCCTATTTCCTCTTCACTTATTTGGACTTCTGTGTTTCCAATTTCTTCATCCATTTGTGTATGTGTGTGTATATATATATATATATATATGTATATATATATATGTATATATATATATGTATATATATATATATATAATTTATTGTGTTTGAGGTCTCCTTTTCCCAGACTTCAAGGTTGAATTCTTTCTTTCTTTTCATTTCTGCCCTCCTAAGCTTGGTCCAGTGGTTTGTGTAAGCTTCCTATATGGTGAGATTTGTGCTGAGTTTTGTTTGTTTGTTTTTCCCTCTGATGGGCAAAGCTGAGTGTGGTAGTAATCCTGATGATTGGGCTTTTTGCTTGTTTGTTTTGTTTGTTGTTTAGATGAGGCATCCTTCACAGGGTGCTACTGGTGGTTGGGTGATTCCAGGTCTTGTATTCAAGTGATTTCCTTTATGTGAATTCTCACTATTTGATACTCCCTAGGGTTAGTTCTCTGGTAATCTCAGGTCTTGGAGTCAGTACTCCCACTCCAAAGGTTCAGGGCTTGATCTCTGGTCAGGAACGAAGATTCCAGAAGTGGTTTGTTATAACATTAAGTAAGATTAAAACAAATACCCAAAAATGAGAAACCAAAGATGAACTCCAGACAAATGGCAGGTATAAAATCATGCAAATAGTAATTAAAATAATGGAATATACACATATACATATACACCCATAAGCAAAGTCAAAACAATTCAACTTAAATAAAATACAGTAGACTGACCCAGCAAACAAAGGAAATCAAAAATTATATTTTCCTGTTAAGAACAAAACTAACTAAAGTATGAACTGAAAAACAAAACTAAAGCAAGGTGCTAAGTGGGGAATAAAGCATCAAAACCAAAACTAACAAATATGTTGATAGGAAAGGAAAGAAGGAAAGAAAAGAAATAAAAAATAAATTTGTAAAGCTAAATAGAGGTAGATTAAGATAATGTATATACATTAAAGATTAACTGCAAGAGGAAAAAAACAGGAGGAAAGGCAAACAAAGGAATAAATCTAGAAAAAATATAATAAGTTTTTAAAAATTAAAATTATAAAAAGGAGAAAAGAAAACATAAAGAAAAAAAAAAAAGGATAACTTCACAGAACTGCAAAAGCCCAATGTAGAGGCTGAGGTTTATAAGAGTAAAAAGTGTGCCTGAAAATATACATATACACTCATAAGCAAAATCAAAACAGTCCAACAAAAATAAAGTACAATAGATTGACCCAGTGAGCAAAGGAACCAAAAATTAAATCTATCAGTTAAGAACAAAAAACTAAAGCACAAACTGGAAAACAAAACTAAAGCAAGGTGCCAATCGGGGAATAAAGCAATGAAAATAAAACTAACAAATATGTTGAAAGAAAAGAAATAAAGAATAGATATGAAAGTTAAATGTGAAGTTGCTCAGTTGTGCCTGACTCTTTGCGACCCCATGGACTGTAGCCTACCAGCGTCCTCAGTCCATGGAATTTTCCAGGCAAGAGTACTAGAGTGGGTTGCCATTTCCTTTTCCAGGGGATCTTCCCAACACAGGGGTTGAACCTGGCTCTCCCGCATTGCAGGCAGATACTTTACTGTCTGAGCCACCAGAAAGTTAAATAGAGATAGATAAAGATTTATCTACATTATTGAACAGAATTTTGGACTCTGTGGGAGAGGGAGAGGGTGGGATGATTTGGGAAAATGGCATTGAAACATGTATAATATCATGTAAGAAACGAATCGCCAGTCTATGTTCGATGCAGGATACAGGATGCTTGGGGCTGGTGCCCTGGGATGACCCAGAGAGATGGTACGGGGAGGGGGGTGGGAGGGGAGTTCAGGATTGGGAACTCATGTACACCCGTGGCGGATTCATGCTGATGTATGGCAAAACCAATACAGTATTGTAAAGTAAATTAAAGTAAAATTTAAAAAAATAAAATAAAGTAAGGAATGGTAAAAAAAAATATATATATGCATTATTTTTTAAAATTTATTATTAATATTATTTTTTACTTTACAATATTGTATTGGTTTTGCCATTAAATGTTAACTACAAGGAGAAAAGCACAGTAGGAACAACAAACAAAGAAATAAATGTAGAAAAAAATAATAATAGGTTTAAAAAATTAAAAATTAAATTCAAAAAAGAGAGAGAGAGAGAGAGAAAAGGAAACTCCACAGAACTGCAAAGCCCAGTGTAGAGGCAGAGGTTTATAACAACAATAAACAGTGTAACTGAATATACATGTAAACATATAAACCCATAAGCAAAATCAAAACAGTCCAACAAAAATAAAGTACAATAGATTGGCCCAGTGAACAAAGGAAACCAAAAATTGTTCTACCAGTTAAGAACAAAACTAACTAAAGCACATACTGGAAAACAAACTAAAACAAGGTGCCAACTGGGGAATAAAGCAATGAAAATAAAATTAACAAATGTGTTGAGGGGAAAGGAAAGAAAAAAAAGAAGGAAAAAATAGATATGCAAAGTTAAATAGAGGTAGATAAAGAAGATTTATATATATTAAAGATTAAACACAAGGGGAAAAGAACAGTAGGAAAAGCAGACAAGGGAATAAATGTAGAAATAATAATAACAGGTTTAAAAATTAAAAATTAAAAAAAGAGAAAAGAAAGAAGAAAAAGGGGGGAGGGGAACTCCACGGGGGTAGGGAGGGGAACTCCACAGAACTGCGAAAGCCCAATGTAGAGGCAGAGGTTTATAACAACAATAAAAAATGTGACTGAGAAAAATAATTTTTAAAAGCTCAAAAGCTTAATTAGATTTCATAGTGCCAATAAAATCAACAACTACAACAGAGAGGGGAAAATAAAGGGGGGAAAATGGGGGGGGGGGGGAATCCAAAAGAATCTATAGAATAAATCAAAACATAAGAATAATAAATGTTTTTCTTGAGTCACTGCTATCAGTGTCCTTTTCCTCCCTTGGCGACACAGTCCACCTCACCTCCCTAGGATTCCCTCCAGCACTGTGCTGATCTCTGGACCTGCTGTGAGAGCAGCTCAGATTCTAATCTGGTCCTACTCCTGTGTGTTTTTGCCTCCAGTGTCCACAGGTATCAGAACTAGTGTGTTTTCTTTTGTGGGAGCTCTCAATGTTCTTTTATATATACTATAGACACAGAGTCTGTCTAGTTGATTGTGTGGATTTAATCTGCAGCTTGTACAGCTGGTGGGAAGGTTTTGAGTCTTCTTCCTTAGCCACACTGCCCTTGGGTTTCAATTGTAGTTTTATTTCCACCTCTACATGTGGGTTGTCCACTGGGGTTTGCTCCTATAGCTGCCCTGGAGGACTTGGGTTTGCCCCTGTGAATGCCAGGTGTGGAGGTGGTGCAGCTGCTTGGGTCTTAGGGGTTCTGGCAGCACCAGGTACTCAGGGGAGTTGGTGGCTAGGGAAGCAGGAAATAAGTGCTCTAGAAGGGTATGGCAACCAGTATTGGCCAATACACTCCAGTATTCTTGCCTGGAGAATCCATCTGATAGAGAAGCCTCACAGGCCACAGTCTATAGGATTGCAAAGAGTTGAGCATGACTGAGACGACCCTGCACACATAGATGCAAGATTTTTTTTTTCTTTCCTGCCTGTGGCAGCTCTGATCCCATAAGAGTTGAGTGTGAAGGTGGCACTGCTGCTTGCCTTGCAGGGACCTTGGCAGTGCAAAGTGTGCAGGGAGATGGACAGCCTCTGCTGCAAGAATTATGGCCATATCAGAGTCCCATCACATCATGGCAAAGAGATGGGGAAACAATGGAAACAGTGAGAGAATTTATTTTCTTGGGCTCCAAAATCAGTGCAGAAGGTGACTACAGCCATGAAATTAAAAGATGCTTGCTCCTTGGAAGGAAAGCTATGACCAACCTAGACAGCTTATTAAAAAGCAAAGGCATTACTTTGCCAACAAAGGTCTGTCTAGTCAAAGCCATGGTTTTCCAGTAGTCGTGTGTGGATGTGAGAGTTGGACTATAAAGAAAACTGAGTGCTGAAGAATTGGTGCTTTTGAACTGTGGTGTTGGAGAAGACTCTTGAATCCCTTGGACTGCAAAGAGTTCCAAGCAGTCAATCTTAAAGGACATCAGTCCTGAATATTCATTTGAAGGACTGACACTGAAGCTGAAACTCCAATACTTTGACCACCTGATGTGAAGAACTGACTCACTGGAAAAGACCCTGATGCTGGGAAAGATTGAAGGCAGGAGGAGAGGGGGATGAGAGGATGAGATGGTTGGATGGCATCACCGACTCAGTGGACATGAGATTGAGCAAGCTCTGCAAGTTGGTGATGGACAGGGAAGCCTGGTGTGTGGCAGGCCATGGGGTCACAAAGAGTCAGATAGGACTGAGCGACTGAACTGACTAACTGAACTGAGGGACTGATGACCCAGAGCCAAATTCCCTGAGAAAGCACACTATCCATCTCAGGCTGCAGCAACTTCCCACAGGCCTATGAAATATCAGGCATTCCCAACACATCCTAATTTTATCTGCCACATCCGTCCCTCTACCAGCCCAACTGACCAAGTGAGTTATAAGCAGCCATGGCTTTCACCCCTTCTTGTCTGAATGGGAAGCAGACCCCAGAGGGCAGCCTACAAACAGAAGTGGGGCCAAAATCAAAGTTGAACACCAGGAGCTGTGAGTCAAAAGAAGAGCAAGAAATTCACTCCTGTAGCCACAGAAGCAACAGATTAACTCATAGCTGTTGACTTGATATGGAGGACTTTGGGGGCAATGGATGACTTTGGAAGCAAGTGCAGCCTGGAGTGTACACAGTCAAAACTCAATCTGATTTGACCCCACAGTGCCTACAGCAGGTCCAAAGCCTCTCCTAGAAATATTGGTTGTATTCCTGTGTAGGCAGATTACCTCTAGATCAATGCGAGGGAAAGGATACAACTGAGGACACAGGAAAATATTCTTCATATATCTTTTGATTTTTTTCTTTCTTTTTGTTTTTCCTATTATTGTTCTTTTTTATTATTCTATTTTCATAATTTTTTGTTTTTTATGCTTTTATTTTTCTTATATTCATAGAAGTTTTTTGTTACATTGCATTTTTTTCCATATTTCTGATTTTGTATTTTTGCTGGTCTACTTTTTGGTGTTTGCTTTCATTTATGGGTTTGTATATTGCTTTGATTGCTTCCTTCTTTTTGATTCCTCTTTTTGTTATTTCTTTTATTCCCTCTCTTTTTGTGAGTGTGATTATGTAAGTTTCTTAGTGTGCTTTTTTCTGTTTAGTTTTATTTTACCATGTGTTTTGGAGTTTTATCTGTCTGTTCTGTTTTTGCTTGTATGTTGGTTTGATTTCTTTCTTCTATGTATTTCTTCCCCTTTTTCTTCTATACTGTGTGGCTTGTGGAGTCTTCAGTTTCCACCAGGGGGCAGACCTGAACCTCTGAACTACTGCTGCTGCTGCTAAGTCGCTTCAGTCATGTCCGACTCTGTGCGACCCCATAGACGGCAGCCCACCAGGCTCCCCCGTCCCTGGGATTCTCCAGGCAAGAACACTGGAGTGGGATGCCATTTCCTTCTCCAATGCATGAAAGTGAAAAGTGAAAGTGAAGTCATTCAGTCGTGTCTGACTCTTAGCGACCCCATGGACTGCAGCCTACCAGGCTCCTCCACCCATGGGATTTTCCAGGCAAGAGTACTGAATTGGGAGACTCAAATTCAGGATGTTGGCAACCGGAGATCTCCTGACCCGGTGGAATATTAATCAGTGAGAACTTTCCCAAAGGGCTCCCTCTCAACACTAAGATCTGGCCCCATACCAAGGCCAACAGGCTCCAGTGCCAAATGCTTCATGTGAAAAAGTAGCAAAACAGAAAAACAACCCTGCTCGTTAGCAGACAGGCTGCCCAAAGACACACAAAACCGAGAGACACCTCAAAACACACCACTTGATGTGGCACTCCTCTTAAGAAAGACAAGATCCAGCTCTACCCACCAGAATACAGGCATAGTCCTCACTACCAGGAAACCTTCTCAAGGTGCTAGTCCAGCCCCACCCATGTGGTAGACCCCACAAATAAGAGGAACTACAGCCTTCTAGCCAGCAGAAAGGAGACCCCAAACACAGTAAATTAAATAATATGAAAAGACAGAGAAACAAGCAGCAGATGAAGGAACATGGTAAAGTTCCACAAGACCAAACAAATGACGTGGAAATATGCAATCTACGTGAAAAAGAATTCAGAAAAATGATAGTAAAGATGATCCAAAATCTCAGAAATAAAATGGAGGTGCAGCTAAATAGAATGAGGCATGAATCAAGAAGTTACAATAAATGTTTAACAAGGACTGGAATAAATAAATAATATACAGTCACCAATGAACAACATGATAACAGAGATTAAAAAATATGCAAGAAAGAACTAATAGCAGAATAACTGAGGTAGAAGAACAGATTAGTGAGCTGGAAGATAGAATACTGGAAATAACTGAAGCAAAACAGGATAAAGATAAAAGAATAAAAAGAAATGAGGACAGCCTCAGAGACCACTGGAAAAGCCAGAAGTGCACCAACATTTGAATTATAGGGTCTAAGAAGAAGAAGAGAAAAAGAAAGGATATGAGTAAATATTTAAGGAAATTAGAGTTGAGAACTTCTCTAACATGGGAATGGAAATAGCCACCCAAGCCTAGGAAGCCCAGAGATTCCCATATAAAAAGTCTCTTTTAAGGGGAGTGCATTTTTAAGAGGGGTGTGACACTCTTAAGGGAAGTGCCACACCCAGTGGTGTGTTTAGAGGTGTCTCTCAGTTTTGTTTGCCTTTGGGCAGCCTGTCTGCTAACGGGTAGGGTTGTTTTCCTATTTTGCTAGTTTTTTACTCCCATATAAGGTAAACCCAATGAGAAACATATAAAGATGTTTCTGCAACTTGATTCATTATAGCAAGTACATGAGAAGAGCCAAAGAGAGAGAACAAACAAGACAGAAGTCACAGTAGTTATAACCTAATCTCAGAAAGAGCATCCTATCACCTTTGGTGTAGGCTGTTTGCTAGAAGTGAGTTGCTAGGTCCAGCTCACACACAAGGGGAGCAGATTACAGAATAATGTGAATATCAGGAGGCCAAGATCATGGAATACTGTTCAGTTCAGTTGCTCAGTAGTGTCTGACTCTTTGTGACCCCATGAACCACAGCACGCCAGGCCTCCCTGTCTATCACCAACTCCTGGAGTCCACCCAAACCCATGTCCATTGAGTCGGTGATGCCATCCAACCATCTCATCCTGTGTCGTCCCCTTCTCCTCCTGTCCTCAATCTTTCCCAGCATCAGGGTCTTTTCCAATGAGTCAGCTCTTCGCATCAAGTAGCCAAAGTATTGGAGTTTCAGCTTCAACATCAGTCCTTCCAATGAACACCCAGGACTGATCTCCTTTAGGATGGACTGGTTGGATCTCCTTGCAGTCCAAGGAACTCTCAAGAGTCTTCTCCAACACCACAGTTCAAAAGCATCAATTATTCGGTGCTCAGCTTTCTTTATACTCCAACTCTCGCATCCATACATGACCACTGGAAAAACCATAGTCTTGACTAGACGGACCTTTGTTGGCAAAGTAATGTCTCTGCTTTTTAATATGCTGTTTAGGTTGGTCATAACTTTCCTTCCAAGGAGTAAGCATCTTTTAATTTCATGGCTGCAGTCACCATCTGCAGTGATTTTGGAGCCCCCCAAAATAAAGTCAGCCACTGTTTCCACTGTTTCCCCATCTATTTCCCATGAAGTGATGGGACCAGATGCCATGATCTTAGTTTTCTGAATGTTGAGCTTTAAGCCTGTAAGAAGCAGCTAATTTCAGCTATTAATAAAGATATTAGAATCCTAGAAGTATTCTAAGATGTTACTTCATTTCCATATTTGAAAATAACAGAACTAAGGTCTTGTAGGCTTAAATGTGTTTCCCCAGAGCACATAGCACCTGGTGGTAAAAATTATTTAATAGAGACTCAGCAGCCTACCTAAGTATCTACATCTCTTAAACGGGATTAGTAATTCAGGGGTTGTCTTTCTCCCTCTGTTACAAAACACAGGTCCAATTGCTTGCCACTCAAAAATCAATACCCAAGAGAGAGGCAAATGTTGGCAGAAAGGAAAGTTGATTTTAATCAGAATACTGGCAATCTGGAGAGATGGTAGACTCACTGTCCCCCAAACTCAGCTCTAAGGTTTCTGCTCAGCCATGAAAGATTTTAATGGGAAAAGGGAAGTAATCTCATTTAATCTTTGAGTTAGGGGATCAGACTAGTCTCTGTCTCACACTGCATATAGGTTTGTTGACTCCTTATAACCTTTCTTTAGTTCCTATCTTGTTCATACAGTTTTGTTTGTTTTTTTTTTTAAATCTCACAGTTTGCCAGATTACTACAGGGGAAGCTAGGAGAGAGATCTTGTCATCTGTTAATTACTTGTTCTTCATTTATACTTCTATAATCTATGGAAAGTATCAACGGATTTGGCAAGCTATTCTTTGATTAAAAGATTGGAAAGATATGCTAGGGTCAAGAATGAGTAGAGCATGAAAGGACCTGATTTAAAAGTGAGTTACAATGTAGCTTTGCTAAATTAATATGAAAAGGGATTTCTTGCTGAAAATGGCTTCCTGCAATGAAATGCTTACACCCCTACTCTCACACCCCAGGCTTCTCTAGTGGTTCAGATGGTAAGCAATCCACTTGCAATGCAGAAGACCTGGGTTCAATCGCTGTGTCAGGAAGATCCCCTGGGGACGGGAATGGCTATTCACTCCAGTACTCTTGCCTGGAGAATCCCATGGGCAGAGAAGCCTGGCGGGCTATGGCCCAGGGGATGGCAAAGAGTCAGATGTGACTGAGCGACTAAGCACACTGGCGTGCCCGCACCCCACCCCCTCATCAAACATCATTTCATTTCTATGGAATTAGCGTTTGAGCAATCTCTGGGGGTTGGTGATAGACAGGGAAGCCTGGCGTGCTGCAGTCCATCAGGTCGCAAATAGTTGGACATGACTGCATGACTGAACTGAACTGAATGGAACTTACTTGCCATTACATATAAGGGCAATGTGTGCTTGCTCGCTAAGTTGCTTCAAAATTGCCCTACTCTTTGCGACCTTACGGACTGTAGCCCACCAAGTTCCTCTGTCCATGGGATTCTCCAGGCAAAAATACCAGAGTGGGTTGCCATGCCCTTCTCTAGGGGATCTTCCTGACCCAGGGATTGAACCTGCATCTCTTACCTCTCCTGCTTTAGCAGGCAGGTTCTTTACCACTAGTGCCACCTGGGAAGCCCTTGTAAAGGTAGAACAAGCTACAATTATTTTGATGCCCACAAATATGTTAATTATTATTATGAGCAGTAGTGCTGATACTATTCTCTTAAGGTCATTTCTTAGAATCATGAAAGTAATATAGTCAGTACTGCTCAAGATAGCACAGCTTCTATCATGGTTGAAATCTGGTTATCTTGCAGTTAGCTTTTTCCCTCTGGTGGCAGTTATAGCATTTATAAAATGACTCAGAAATGTGCATCAAATACTGAATCTGTGACTTTCCTGTCTTAATCATTAACTCTTTAAACCTACTATTCTATTATAGTTGGGAGGTTTGGAGACTTCAGCTTTTCTACCAACAAGAGGCAGGGTACTGGGAGGAAACTTTCTATTTGAGGGTGATGGGTGGAGGGTTCTGCTCAGTTCTACTTCAACAAAGATCTGATAAACTACAGCAATCTGAAAAATGAAAATGCTTTACAAGAGAGAAAATGATAGCTATTCAAAGTTCAGTTCATCTCAGTTGCTCAGCCGTGTCCGTCCAACTCTTTGTGACCCCGTGGACTGCAGCACACTAGGCCTCCCTGTCCATCACCAACTCCCAGAGCTTGCTCAAGCTCATGCCCATCAAGTTGGTGATACCATCCAACCATGTCATCATCTGTCGTCCCCTACTGCTTCTGCCTTCAATCTTTCCCAACATCAGGGTCTTTTCCAAGGAGTCAGTTCTTCACATCAGGTGGCCAAAGTATTGGAGTTTTAGCTTCAGCATCAGTCCTTCCAATGAATATTCAAGACTGATTTCCTTTAGGATTGACTGGTTTGTTCTCCTTGTAGTACAAGGGACTCTCAAGAGTCTTCTCCAATACCACAGTTCGAAAGCATCAATTCTTCAGCACTCAGCTTTCTTTATAGTCCAACTCTCACATCCACACATGACTACTGGAAAAACCATAGCTTTGACTAGATGAGCCTTTGTTGGCAAAGTCATGTCTCTGATTTTTAATAAGCTGTGTAATTTGGTCATAGCTTTTCTTCCAAGGAGTAAGTGTCTTCTAATTTCTTGGCTGCAGTCCCCATCTGGGGTGATTTTGGAGCCCAAGAAAATAAAGTCTGTCATTGTTTCCATTGTTTCCCCATCTATTTGCCATGGAGTGATGGGACTGGATGCCATGATATTAGTTTTTTGAATGTTGAGTTTTAAGCCAGATTTTTCACTCTCTTTTACTTTCATCAAGATGTTCTTCAGTTCCTCTTCATTTTCTGCCATAAGGGCGGTGTCATCTGCATGTCTGAGGTTATTCATACTTCTCCCAGCAATCTTGATTCCAGCTTGTGCTTCATCCAGCTTGGCATTTTGCACAATGTACTCTGCATATAAGTTAAATAGGCAGGGTGACAGCCTTGATGTACTCCTTTCCCAATTTGGAGCCAGTCTGTTGTTCCATGTCTGGTTCTAACTGTTGCTTCTTTGTAAAGTTAAATGGTTATAATTATTATTTCTATTAATAATGTTTGTGGGACTTAGGCTTAGGACTAATAAATTTATGAGATAAAATTTATTTTTACTCCTCCTTTTCTTTTCTTTGGTGATACTCCTATAAGCTTTGGGGAGATTAATGCATGTACAACCTGTTGTGGAAGTGGACAGAGCTAAACATTATATATCCCTTCCCATTGGCATGTTTTCAGTGTCACTTACTAGGCTTTTCTGGTCCCATTGCACTTCATCAGTGCCCACCAACCTTGGGTTCCATTCAGAGAAGTTCTCTCTCATTATTGGCAAAGTCTATTCAACCTAAAAGAGAATGCTTCCTTCCTGAATAGTCCATCTGTGAAAAGGATGGGTCTGAGATACTGCAGAGAGCCAAATATGCTGCCATCTTACCTATCTATATCTTAGCAGTCACAAGAGATGAAAGAAGAGGTCCATCACTTCTGTGGAATCCTAGCCATTGGAGTGTTTTCACATGTATATGAAACATTGCCTCGCTTATCCTAAGAGCTGCTATTTTCTGAGGATCTACTTTGTATTTTACACTTTTAAAACATTTCAAGGATCATCTTTGATTTTTAAACACACACACACTCAAGTGAACAGAGGAGATAAATGAGGCTAAAGAAGGATAAGTCTTTTGGCCATCTTCAAAACCAATAGAAGAATAATGAATCAGCTGAAAATGAGTCTGATTCAAATGCACAAATTTATGGGTTTTTTCCCACATGGCCATGAATTTTCAAGTTCTTCATTGTATTCTCCAGTAGATTCTAGGCAGCAAGAAGAAATGAGTTTACTTGATTGTAACTTCAGTGCCTGGCACAGGGTTGGAATTAATGTTGGTTAATAATTAACATGAGCTGTAGGAAAAGGCAAGAGGATATGACACTGAAAGATGAACTCTCCAGGTCAGTAGATGCCTAATGTGGTACTGGAGAAGAGTAGAGAAGTAGATCCAGAAAGAATGAGGAGGTTGAGCCAAAGCAGAAACCACACCCAGTTGTGGATGTATGTAGTGGTCAAAGTAAAGTTCAGTGCCATAAAGAACAGTATTACATAGGAACCTGGAATATTAGGTCTGTGAATCAAAGTAATTGAGGATGTGGTCAAACAGGAGATGGCAACAGTGAACATCAACATTTTAGGAATCAGTGAACTAAAGTGAATGGAAATGGTGAATTTAATTCAGATGACTATTATATCTACTACTGTGGGCAAGAATCCCTTAGAAGACATGAAGTAGCCCTCGTAGTCAACAAAAAGTCCAAAATGCAGTACTTGGATGAAATCTCAATAACAACAGAATGATCTTGGTTCATTTCCAAGGCAAACCATTCAGTATTACAGTAATCCAAGTCTGTGCCCCTACCACTAATGCCAAAGAAGCTGAAGTTGATCAGTTCTATGAAGACCTTCTAGAATGACCACCACGGGGGCAGGTGGCGGGGGAAGATGTCATTTTCATCATAGGGCATTGGAATGCAAAAGTAGGAAGTCAAGAGATACCTGGAGTAACAGGCAAGTTGGCTTTGGAGGACAAATGAGTCAGGGCAAAGGTTAACAGAGTTTGTCAACAGAACACACTGGTCATAGCAAACACCCCCTTCCAACAACACAGGAGATGACTGTACACATGGACATCACCAGATAGTCAATACCAAAATCAGATTGATTATATTCTTTGCAGTCGAAGATGGAGAAGCTCTATATAGTCAGCAAAAACAAGGCATGTGACTCAGACTGTGACTCAGATCACGTGTTCCTTATTCCAAAATTCAGACTTAAAGTGAAGAAAGAAGGAATATCACTAGGCCATTCAGGTATTATCTAAGTCAAATCCCTGACAATTATACAGTGCAAGTGACAAATAGATTCAAGGAATTAGATCTGATAGACAGAGTGCCTTAAGAACTATGGATGGAGGTTCATAACATTGTTCAGGAGGTGGTAAGCAAAATCATCCCCAAGAAAAGAAATGCAAAAAGGCAAAATGGTTGTCTGGGGAGGCTTTACAAATAGTGGAGAAAAGAAGAGATGCAAAAGGTAAAGGAGAAAAGGAAAGGTATACCCAACTGAATGCAGAGTTCCAGAGAATAGCAAGGATAGATAAGAAACTCTTCTTTAGTTAACAATGCAAAGAAATAGAGTAAAACAATAAAACTGGAAAGACTAGAGATTGCATCAAGAAACTGGGAGACACCAAAGGAACATTTCATGCAAAGATGAGCACAATAAAGGACAGACAAAGCAAGGACCTAACAGAAGCAGAAGTGATTAAGAAGAGGTAAGAATACACAGAACTAATTAAAAAAGTTTTAATGAACTGGATAATCATAATGGTGTGGTCACTCATGTACAGCCAAACATCCTGGAGTGTGAAGTGGGCCTTAGGCAGCATTACTACAAACAAAGCTAATGGAGGTGATGGAATTCCAGCTGAGATATTTCAAATCCTAAAATATGATGCTATTAAAGTCAATATGATATACTCAATATGCAGTAAATTTGGAAAACTAAGCAGAGGCCACAGGACTGAAAAAGGCAGTTTTCATTTCAATCCCAAAGAAAGGCAGTGCCAAAGAATGTCCAAACTACGGTACAATTGCACTCATTTCACATGCCAGCAATATTATGCTCAAAGTCCATCAAGCTAGGCTTCAACAGTTTGTGAACTGAAAACTTCCAAAAATGCATGCTGGATTTAGAAAAGGCAGAGGAACCAGAGATCAAATTGCCAACATCCATAGTATCATAGAAAAAGTAAGAGAATTCCAGAAAACATCTACTTTTCTTCATTGTCTATGCTAAAACCTTTGACTATGTGGATCACAACAAACTGTGGAAAATTCTTCAAGAGATGGAAATACCAAACCGCCTGACCTGCCTCCTGAGAAATCCGTATGCAAGTCAAGAAGCAACAGTTTGAATTGTACATGAAACAACAATCTGGTTCCAAATTGGAAAAGGAGTATATTAAGGCTGTATATTGTCACCCTGCTTATTTAACTTAAATGCAGAGTACATCATGTGAAATGCTGGGCTGGATGAAGCACAAGCTGGAACCAAGATTGCTGGAAGAGAGTGCAACAACCTCAGCTATGCAGATGATACCATCTTAATGGCAAAAAGTGAAGAGAAACTAAAGAACCTCTTAATGAGGTTGAAAAAGGAGGGTGAAAAAACTGGCTTAAAATTCAACATTCAAAAAATTGAAATCATGGCATTGGTCCCATCACTTCATGGCAAATAGATGTGGGAGAAAATGGAAGAAGTGGCAGATTTTATTTTCTTTGGCTCCAAAATCACAGTGAATGGTAACTGTAGCCATGAATGTAAAAGACATTTGCCCCTTGGAAGAAAAGTTATGACCAATCTCGACAGCATATTAAAAAACAGAGACATCACTTTGCTGACAATGTTCTGTATAGTCAAAGCTAGGGTTTTTCCAGTAGTCATGTAAGAATGTGAGAGTTGGACCATAAAAAAGGCTGAGTGCTGAGAAATTGATACTTTCAAACTGTGGTACTGGAGAAGAGTCTTGAGAGTCCCTTGGAGAGCAAGAAGATCAAACCAGTCAATCCAAAAGAAAATCAACCCTGTGTATTCAGTGGAAGGACTGATGCTGGAGCTGAAGCTCCAGTACTTTGGCCACCTGATGCCAAAAGCTAACTCACTGGAAAAGATCCTGATATTGGAAAAGATTGAGGGCAGAAGGAGAAGAGAGTGACAGAGGATGAGATGTTTGGACGGTATCATCACTTCAATGAACATGAGTTTGAGTGAACTCTGGGAGATAGTGAAGGACAGGGAATCCTGGCACTCTGCATTCCACAGAGTTGTGAAGCATCAGACACGACTTAGCAACTTGACAATAACAATAATTAGCATGTTTTGCCATTTCAGATATATTTATCATTTTATCATCCTTTCTAAGTTCCTTGAGGGCAGTATTTTGCATTATATTCCCCTCGGCAGCCAGACAATACTCCAATGTATTAAAGATGTTGTTTATTTCTCCTCACATTAACTGTCACCTCACAAGTAACAGGCAAAATCATGAGTCCCATGACTGCATGTAGAAATGGTTCTTTTTCCAGAGATTAAATGTCCAGCCCCAGTTAGCCAATAAATGTCTTCCATTAGATGGTTTCATATCACACTAATCTGAAAAAAGAATAAAGTGAGTGTCCCAACGAATGTTGTTCCTTGCATACAAAGAATGCTACCTCATACTGAGGGCTTCCCTTTAATTTGTTTTAAATAATTTCCTTCACACATCAAAGAAGGCATCCTATTCGTTTATGTTTCTTGTTGAAACCCAGTTTAACCACACATGTGAAGAAAGAAGAGGAAGTCTGGAGTTTCTGGATGGTTTTTACATTTTTTTCCTGATGTATTCTATTCCAAAATAGTTGTTCTTCCAAGAATCTGTCATAGTATCTTGGTAGTCCCCTCTGGCTGCCCACATTTTAACATCACCCCAGCCGGAAACATTAGCGTAGCTCAACTGTGTATGCAATTAAAGTGTTTGCTTAGAGAGCATTTCATCAAAAGTACAAAATAACAACCAAGTATCATTTTGTCCGTCTGTGTTGCCAGTAAAACTCTTCTTGATGTTTTCCCAAGTTTGTCTCATATTCCCTCACCTTGTTTCCACTTTTTGGCTCCTTGTTCCCTACCTTCTTGAAGTATTGAGAACAGTAACGTCCCTGTCAAGTTAGTTCCTCACTCTTTTTCCAAACATTATTTCACTTATTTATTGTTCCAGGGCTTACAATAATCCAGAGATTCACTGAATTCCAATTTAGTATTTTCTTTGTCACTAAACTCATCTCTTTATCACTGTTCAAGCCTTAAGAGTATGTATTGGTGCCAGAAAATATAACACTTATCTCACAGCTGAGGTACAAATAGGATAGTCCCCTAAATATCTTGCCTTTTATCCAGGAGCTATAAAAGAGAGAGAGAAAAAATTCTCCTTAACTTAATGTCAGCCTTCTAGCTCCAGCTCTGCTGTCTACAACTACAATAACCATCATTGGTACAATTTAAGCCTCACTGAAGATTTACTAAATGTACACAACGTTGTGATAATACTTCAATTCTCTTTGTGTAAATTTTTGAGTATTAAGTCATTTGGAGTAAAATACGCAGTTTTACATTTGTCAACACTGACATTAAGGAACCCTCCCTCACTGGACATTTCGCAAATATATGGAAAATGGAAGTTAGATCGCACAAACTCCAAGATGAATCTGTCAAAAACAAAAGTCAGACCCCAGTACAGCAGAGGTGGTAGCCTATGGGTCTCTCCTGGGTGCCTTGGACTTTGTGCTCTGAGGCAGCTCAGTCCACCCAGTGTTGGAAACACAGGAAGAACCTCTCTGCCACCAGCGCCCAATAGGAAGGCACCTTCCTATTTGTGTCTGACAGTGACAGACGCTGGGGTGATGTCAGGTTTGGTCCAGAGCTAGACTGCTGCATTCTCATAACAAAAATGTGTTTCTCCCCTGGGTCAGATTCTCCCACCTAGGCTTTTGATCAAGAAGTATCTTCAAACAGTTGCTAAGCATCTTACATATAAAACATGAATAAGATGTTGAATATTATAAGGATGTGGAGGAAATAATTTAAAAACTTGAAAGCTGTGAAGAAAATTAAAAAAAGCAATTGTTTTTATTTTTATATATCTTCTGGATATAAAGCCGTTGATTAGTTTAGAAATGTAGGATTGATTTAAAATGCTTATAAAATTCTCAATTTTGGTAGAGTGAATTACTCAAAGGCTCCCCAGATAGCTTTAGGAAACTGAAGTTATTTTTAAAAGGTAATGGAGAATATTGAGTCTTAGATATAAAAAAGACTAAATATTCTTTGGGTGACATTTATAATTTTATATTTTATTTCTAAGCTTTTATGTCTCCATAAACAACATTCTGTTGGGTCCTACATAAGGCAATTTAACTACACATAAAACAATTTCAGCAAAAAGTCTTCCTTTATACTCATTATCTAGTTTACTTTGATATTTCAGAAGTGGTTTGGGGAATCTGGTGCTGATTCATACAGCAAATAAGTGAAGAATAAAGAAAGAATTCTTGACCTATAGTCAAGAATTCTTGACCTATAGACCTGCTCCCAACTGCATAACCGTTTAACAGTGTGCTTTAAGAAAACCACTTCAAGCTCTCTGAATGGTAGTTTTTCATCTGACAGTGAGAATATCAGTATATTTCTTATCCACCTTACAAGATTGCTATGAGACTCAAGATAATTTGGAAGAACTTCCTAGTAAATAATATAATATATCATTTCATTATTCGTATTCAAGTGCCTCCACTAAAATGTTTCTCCTTTGTTCATGCAGTCCACATTAATCAGTGAAAATAGATTCTGTTGAATTCAACAAGTTTTGAGCACCTTGGTCTGTCAATATTTACTCACATATATCATTCTAGGTCTAAGTTTTGGAGACAGCTTTTAATGACAGCTCCCAAAAGCCCAAGGGCTATAACAATAACAGAGTTCCAGCAGAGCAGATGATAATTTGATCATTGTATTAAACATGTGCAACATCATGGTATTTGCAAATAAGGTCAGTTTCATATATTTTTTCCAATATTCACACCTTCTATTGATTTTTCTTTCCTTATCACACTGACTAGAACTGTCAGAAAAATGTTGAAAAAAATATTAATAGAAAAAGTTCATATCTCCTAATATCTTCAGTTCAGTTCAGTCGCTCAGTCGTGTCCAACTCTTTGCGACCCCATGAATCGCAGCACGCCAGGCCTCCCTGTTCATCACCATCTCCCAGAGTTCACTCAGACTCATGTCCATCGAGTCAGTGATGCCATCCAGCCATTTCATCCTCTGTCGTCCCCTTCTCCTCCTGCCCCAATCCCTCCCAGCGTCAGAGTCTTTTCCAATGAGTCAATTCTTCACATGACGTGGCCAAAATACTGGAGTTTCAGCTTTAGCATCATTCCTTCCAAAGAAATCCCAGGGTTGATCTCCTTCAGAATGGACTGGTTGGATCTCCTTGCAGTCCAAGGGACTCTCAAGAGTCTTCTCCAAAACCACTGTTCAAAAGCATCAGTTCCTTGGTGCTCAGCTTTCTTCACAGTCCAACTCTCACATCCATACATGACTACTAGAAAAACCATAGCCTTGACTAGATGGACCTTAGTTGGCAAAGTAATGTCTCTGCTTTTGAATATGCTATCTAGGTTGGTCATAACTTTTCTTCCAAGGAGTAAGCGTCTTTTAATTTCATGGCTGCAGTCACCATCCGCAGTGATTTTGGAGCCCCAAAAAAATAAAGTCTGACACTGTTTCCATTGTTTCCCCATCTATTTCCCATGAAGTGATGGGACCGGATGCCATGATCTTCGTTTTCTGAATGTTGAGCTTTAAGCCAACTTTTTCACTCTCCTCTATCACTTTCATCAAGAGGCTTTTTAGTTCCTCTTCACTTTCTGCCAGAAGGGTGGTGTCATCTGCATATCTGAGGTGATTGATAGTTCTCCCGCCAATCTTGATTCCAGCTTGTGTTTCTTCCAGTCCAGTGTTTCTCATGATGTACTCTGCATAGAAGTTAAATAAGCAGGGTGACAATATACAGCCTTAACGTACTCCTTTTCCTATTTGGAACCAGTCTGTTGTTCCATGTCCAGTTCTAACTGTTGCTTCCTGACCTGCATACAGACTTCTCAAGAGGCAGGTTAGGTGGTCTGGTATTCCCATCTCTTTCAGAATTTTCCACAGTTTATTGTGATCCACACAGTCAAAGGCTTCGGCATAGTCAATCAAGCAGAAATAGATGTTTTTTCTGGAACTCTCTTGCTTTTTCCATGATCCAGCAGATGTTAAATTTGACCTCTGGTTCCTCTGCCTTTTCTAAAACCACCTTGAACATCAGGAAGTTCACGGTTCACGTATTGCTGAAGCCTGGCTTGGAGAATTTTGAGCATTACTTTACTAGCATGTGAGATGAGTGCAACTGTGCGGTAGTTTGAGTATTCTTTGGCATAGCCTTTCTTTGGGATTGGAATGAAAACTGACCTTTTCCAGTCCTGTGGCCACTGCTGAGTTTTCCAAATTTGCTGGCATATTGAGAGCAGCACTTTCACAGCATCATCTTTCAGGATTTGAAACAGCTCCACTGGAATTCCATCACTTCCACTAGCTTTGTTCGTAGTGATGCTTTCTAAGGCCCACTTGACTTCACATTCCAGGATGTCTGGCTCTAGATGAGTGATCACACCATCGTGATTATCCGGGTCATGAAGATCTTTTTTGTACGGTTCTTCTGTGTATTCTTGCCACCTGTTCTTAATATCTTCTGCTTCTGTTAGGTCCATACCATTTCTGTCCTTTATTGAGCCCATCTTTGCATGAAATATTCCTTTGGTATCCCTAATTTTCTTGAAGAGATCTCTAGTCTTTCCCATTCTGTTGTTTGCCTGTATTTCTTTGCATTGATTGCTGAGGAAGGCTTTCTTATCGCTTCGTGCTATTCTTTGGAACTCTGCATTCAGATGCTTATATCTTTCCTTTTCTCCTTTGCTTTTCGCTTCTCTTCTTTTCACAACTATTTGTAAGGTCTCCCCAGACAGCCATTTTGCTTTTTTGCATTTCTTTTCCATGGGGATGGTCTTGATGCCTGGCTCCTGTACAATGTCATGAACCTCATTCCATAGATCATCAGGCACTCTATCTATCAGATCTAGGCCCTTAAATCTATTTCTCACTTCCACTGTATAATCATAAGGGATCTGATTAGGTCATACCTGAATGGTCTAGCGGTTTTCCCTGTTTTCTTCAATTTATGTCTGAATTTGGCAATAAGGAGTTCATGATCTGAGCCACAGTCAGCTTCTGGTCTTGTTTTTGTTGCCTGTATAGAGCTTCTCCATCTTTGGCTACAAAGAACATAATCAATCTGATTTCAGTGTTGACCATCTGGTGATGTCCATGTGTAGAGTCTTCTCTTGTGTTGTTGGAAGAGGGTGTTTGCTATGACCAGTGTATTTTCTTGGCAAAACTCTATTAGTCCTTGCCCTGCTTCATTCCGCATTCCAAGGCCAAATTTTCCTGTTACTCCAGGTGTTTCTTGACTTCCTACTTTTGCATTCCAGTCCCCTATAATGAAAAGGACATATTTTGGGGTGTTAGTTCTAGGTCTTGTAGGTCTTCATAGAACCGTTCAGCTTCAGCTTTTTCAGTGTTACTGGTTGGGCCATAGACTTGGATTACCGTGATATTGAATGGTTTGCCTTGGAAACGAGCAGAGATCATTCTGTTTTTGAGACTGCATCCAAGTACTGAATTTCAGACTCTTCTGTTGACCATGATGGCTACTCCATTTCTTCTGAGGGATTCCTGCCTGCAGTAGTAGATATAATGGTCATCTGAGTTAAATTTACCCATTCCAGTCCATTTTAGTTCGCTGATTCCTAGAATGTCGACGTTCACTCTTGCCATCTCTTGTTTGACCACTTCCAATTTGCCTTGATTCATGGACCTGACATTCCAGGTTCCTATGCAATATTGCTCTTTACAGCATCGGATCTTGCTTCTATCACCAGTCACATGCACAACTGGGTATTGTTTTTGCTTTGGCTCCCTCCCTTCATTCTTTCTGGAGTTATTTCTCCACTGATCTCCAGTAGCATATTGGGCATCTACTGACCTGGGGAGTTTCTCTTTTGGTATCCTATCATTTCGCCTTTTCATACTGTTCATGGGGTTCTCAAAGCAAGAATACTGAAGTGGTTTGCCATTCCCTTCTCCAGTGGACCACATTCTGTCAGACCTCTCCACCATGACCCGTCCATCTTGGATTGCCCCGCGGGCATGGCTTAGTTTCATTGAGTTCAACAAGGCTGTGGTCCTAGTGTGATTAGATTGACGAGTTTTCTGTGAGTATGGTTTCAGTGTGTCTGCCCTCTGATGCCCTCTTGCAACACCTACCACCTTACTTGGGTTTCTCTCACCTTGGGCTTGGGGTATCTCTTCACAGCTGCTCTAGCAAAGCGCAGCTACTGCTCCTTACCTTGGATGAGGGGTATCTCCTCACCACCGCCCTTCCTGACCTTCAACGTGGGATAGCTCCTCTAGGCCCTCCTGTGCCCTCATAGCCATGGCTCCTTGGACGTGGTGTGGCTCCTCGGACATGGTGTGGCTCCTCCCAGCCGCCACCCCTGGCCTTGGGCACAGGGTGGCTCCTCTTGGCCATCCCCCCCGACCTCAGACGCGGGGTAGCTCCTCCTGGCCGCTGCCCCTGACCTCGGATGCGGGGTAGCTCCTCTCGGCCATTCCTGCGCCATCGCAGCCTGGCACTCTCGGCTGCTGCCCCTGACCTCGGACGTGGGGAAACTCCTCTTGGCTGCCGCCCTTCAGACATGGGGTCCTCCCGGCTTCTGCCCCTGCCTCCGACGCGGGGTAGCTCCTCTCCACTGCACTTAGTGTGCCAGTCAGTCGCAGCTGTTACTACTCCTTATTTTTCACCATGTTTTTGAAGAATGCAGAACAAAACACCTGTGACTTGGGTTTTCTGGAGTCTCTTCTTGATTAAATATTTGTTGTGCTTTATGGCAGGCATCACAGAAAACTAATCAAACTAATCACATGGATCACAGCCTTGTCCAACTCAATGAAACTATGAGCCATTCTTTGTAGGGGCACCCAAGACGGACAGGTCATGGTGGAGAGTTCTGACAAAATGTGGTCCACTGGAGAAGGGAATGGCAAACCACTTCAGTATTCTTGCCTTGAGAACCCCATGAACAGTATGAAAAGGCAAAAAGATAGGACACTGAAAGATGAATTCCCCAGAAATTCACCAGGTCAGTAGATGCTCAATATGCTACTGGGGAACAGTGGAGAAATAACTCCAGAAAGGATGAAGAGACAGAACCAAAGTGAAAACAACATCCAGTTATGGATGTGACTGATGATGGAAGTAAAGTCCAATGCTGTAAAAAACAGTATTGCATAGGAACCTGGAATGTTAGGTCCATGAATCAAAGTAAGTTGGAAGTGGTCAACAGGAGATGGCAAGAGTGAAGAGCAACATTTTAGCAATCAATGAACCAAAATGGACTGGAATGGGCAAATTTAATTCAGATGATCATTATAGCTACCACTGTGGGCAAGAATACCTTAAAAGAAATGGAGTAGCCCTTGTAGTCAGTAAAAGAGCCTGAAATGCAGTACTTGGGTGCAGTCTCAAAAATGACAGAATGATCTTGGTTTGTTTCCAAGGTAAACTATTCAATATCACAGTAATCCAAGTCTATGCCCCAACCACTAATGCCGAAGAAGTTGAAGCTGAACAGTTCTATGATGACACAGAAGACCTCTTAGAACTAACACACACACACACACACACACACACACACACACACACACACACACACACACATACATAAATGTCCTTTCATCATAGGGGACTGGAATGCAAAAGGAGGAAGTCAAGAAACACCTCGAGTAACAGGCAAGTTTGGCCTTGGAGTACAAAATGAGCAGGACAAAGGTTAACAGACTTTTGCCAAGAGAACGCACTGGTCATAGAAAACACCTTCTTCCAACAACACAAGAGAAGATTCTACAAAAGGACATCACCAGATGGTCAATATTGAAATCAGATTGATTATATTCTTTGCAGCCAAAGATGGAAAAGCTCTATATAATCAGCAAAAACGAGACCGGGAGCGGACTGTGGCTCAGATCATGAACTCATTGCCAAATTCAGACTTAAATTGAAGAAAGCAGGGAAAACCATTGGAGAAGGCAATGGTACCTCACTCCAGTACGCTTGCCTGGAAAATCCCATGGATGGAGGAGCCTGGTGGGCTGCAGTCCATGGGGTCGCTGAGGGTCAGACACGACTGAGCGACTTCACTTTCACTTTTCACTTTCATGCGTTGGAGAAGGAAATGGCAACCCACTCCAGTGTTCTTGCTTGGAGAATCCCAGGGACGGGGGAGCCTGGTGGGCTGCTATCTATGGGGTCACACAGGGTCAGACACGACTGAAGTGACTTAGCAGGGAAAACCAATCCCTTACAGTTATACAGTGGAAGTGAGAAATAGCTTCAAGGGATTAGATCTGATAGACAGGGTGCCTGAAGAACTATGGATGGAGGTTCATGACATTGTACAGGATGCTGGGATCAAAACCATCCCCAAGAAAAAGAAATGCAGAAAGGTAATATGGTTGTCTGTAGAGGCCTTGCAAATAGCTGAGAAAAGAAGAGTAGTTTTCACAGGACTAGTGAACAAAACATTTCAAAATTCGTATGGAAACACAAAAGACCCCAAACAGCCATAGACATCTGAGAAAGAAGAATGAAGCTGGAGGAATCATATTTTCTGGCTTCAGATTACACTACAAAACTATAATCATCAAGGCAGTATTGTACTGTCACAAAAACAGACATATAGACCAATGAAACAAGGGAGAAACCAAGAAATAAACCCCCACATCTATGGGCACCTTATCTTTGACAAAGGAGGCAAGAATATACAATGGAGATAAGACAGTTTCTTCAATAAGTTGTGCTGTGGAAACCAGACAACTACACATAAAAGAATGAAACTAGAACACTTCTTAACACCATACACAAAAATAAACTAAAAATGAACTAAAGACTTAAATGTCAGGCCAGAAACTATAAATCTCTTAGAGGAAAACATAGATAGTATACTCTGACATAAATTGCAGCAATATCCTCTTTGTCACATTTCTTCAATTCAATTCACGTCAGTTGCTCAGTCATGTCCGACTTTTTGTGACCCCATGAATCGCAGCACCCCAGGGCTCCCTGTCTGTCACCAACTTCTGGTGTTCACTCAGACTCACGTCCATTGAGTCAGTGATGCCATCCAGCCATCTCATCCTCTATCGTCCCCTTCTCCTCCTGCCCCCAATCCCTCCCAGCATCAGAGTCTTTTCCAATGAGTCAACTCTTCGCATGAGGAGGCCAAAGTACTGGAGTTTCAGCTTTAGCATTATTCCTTCCAAGAAATCCCAGGGCTGATCTCCTCTAGAATGGACTGGTCGGATCTTCTTGCAATCCAAGGGACTCTCAAGAGTCTTCTCCAACACCTCAGTTCAAAAGCACCAATTCTTCGGCACTCAGCTTTCTTCACAGACCAGCTCTCACATCCATAGATGACCGCCGGAAAAACCATAGCCTTGACTAGAAGGACCTTTATTGGCAAGGTAATGTCTCTGCTTTTGAATATACTATCTAGGTTGGTCATAACTTTTCTTCCAAGGAGTAAGCGTCTTTTAGTTTCATGGCTGCAATCACCATTTGCAGCAATTTTGGAGCCCCCCAAAATAAAGTCTGACACTGTTTCCACTGTTTCCCCATTTATTTCCCATGAAGTGATGGGACCGGATGCCATGATCTTCATTTTCTGAATGTTGAACTTTAAGCCAACTTTTTCATTCTCCTCTTTCACTTTCATCAAGAGGCTTTTTAGTTCCTCTTCACTTTCTGCCAGAAGGGTGGTGTCATCTGCATATCTGAGGTTATTGATATTTCTCCCGGCAATATTGATTCCAGCTTGTGCTTCTTCCAGCCCAGTGTTTCTCATGATGTACTCTGCATATAAGTTGAATAAGCAGGGTGATAATATACAGCCTTGATGTACTCCTTTTCCTATTTGGATCCAGTCTGTTGTTTCATGTCCAGTTCTGTTGCTTCCTGATGTGCATACAGACTTCTTAAGAGGCAGGTTAGGTGGTGTGGTATTCCCATCTCTTGAAGAATTTTCCACAGTTTATTGTGATCCACATAGTCAAAAGCTTTGGCATAGTCAATACAACAGAAATAGATGTTTTTCTGGAACTCTCTTGCTTTTTCCATGATCTAGCAGATGTTGCCAATTTGACCTCTGGTTCCTCTGCCATTTCTAAAACCAGCTTGAACATCTGGAAGTTCACAGTTCACATATTGCTGAAGCCTGGCTTGGAGAATTTTGAGCATTACTTTACTAGTGTGTGAGATGAGTGCAATTGTGCAGTAGTTTGAGCATTCTTTGGCATTGGCTTCCTTTGGGATTGGGATGAAAACGGATCTTTTCCAGTCCTGTGGCCACTGCTGAGTTTTCCAAATTTGCTGGCATATTGAGAGCAGCACTTTCACAGCATCATTCAGGATTTGAAATAGCTCACATCTCTTAAAGTAATGGAAATAAAACCAAAAATAAACAAATAGGACCTAATTAATCTTAAAAGTTTTTGTACAGCAAAGGTAACAATGAGTAAGATGAAAAGATAACACTCTGAACGGGAGAAAATAATTGCAAATGACACAACTGACAAAAGCTTTATCTCCAAAGTACATAAGCAGCTCATACAGCTCAGTATCAGAAAAGCAAACAGCCTAATCATAGCATGAACAGAAGACCTAAACAGATACTTCTCTGAAGAAGACATGCAGATGACTAGTAAACAGATGAAAAAATGCTCAATGTTATTGATTACTAGAGAAATTCAAATCAAAACTACAATGAAGTATTATTGACTCACACCAGTCAGAATGGGCATCATCAAAATACCGACAAACAACAAATTCTGGAGAGGATGTGGTGAAAAGGGAACTTTCTTATACTATTGGTAGGAATGTAAATTGATACAGCCACTATGTAGAACAGTATGGAGAGTCCTTTAAAAACTAGGAATAAAACTACCATGAAAGTGAAGTGAAAGTGTTAGTCATGTTTGATTCATTTTGACCCCAAGGCCTGCAGTCTACCAGGCTGCTCTGTGCATGGAATTCTCAAGGCAAGAATACTGGAGTGAGTAGCCATTCCCTTTTCTAGGGGATCTTCCCCACTCTGGGATTGATCCCAGGTCTCACACATTGCCAGCAGATTCTTTACTGTCTGAACCACCTAAAACTACCATATACCCAGAAATCCCTCTCCTGGGCATATACTCTGAGAAAACCATAACTGAATAAGACACAAGTACCCCAATACTCATTGAAGCACAATATGCAATAGCCAGGACATAGAAACAACCTAGATGTCCATCTACAGATGAACATATAAAGAAGCTTTGGTACGTATATTCAATGGAATATTACTCAACCATAAAAAAAGAATGAATTTGAGTCAGTTCTAGTGAGGTGGATGAACCTAGAATCTGTTATACAGAGTGAAGTAAGTCAGAAAGGGAAACAAATGTCATATGTTTACACACACACACACACACACACACACACAAACACACACACATGAAATCTAGAAAAATGGTATTAATGAGCTTATTTGTAGGGAATAAATGGTGATGCAAATATATAGACTGAACTTGTGGACACAGTGGGGGAAGAAAAGAGTGGGAAAAATGAAGAAAGTAGCCTCAACACATATATACTACCATGTATAAAATAGACAGCTAGTGAGAAGTTGCTGCATAACACAGGGAGCTCAGCTTGGCACTCTGTGACGACCCAGAGGGGAGGGATGGGAAGATGGGATGAAGGCTCAAGAGGGAGGTGCTATATGTATAATTATGGCTGATTTGTGCGTCTAGTCAAGGCTATGGTTTTTGCAGTGGTCATGTATAGATGTAAGAATTGGACTGTGAAGAAAGCTGAGTGCCGAAGAATTGATGCTTTTGAACTGTGGTGTTGGAGAAGACTCTTGAGAGTTCCTTGGACTGCAAGGAGATCCAACCAATCCATTCTGAAGGAGATTAGCCCTGGGATTTCTTTGGAAGGAATGATGCTAAAGCTGAAACTTCAGTACTTTGGCCACCTCATGCAAAGAGTTGACTCATTGGAAAAGACTCTGATGCTGGGAGGGATTGAGGGCAGGAGGAGAAGGGGACAACAGAGGATGAGATGGCTGGATGGCATCACTGACTCGATGGATGTGAGTCTGAGTGAACTCCAGGAGTTGCTGATGGACAGGGAGGCCTGGTGTGCTGCGATTCATGGGGTTGCAAAGAGTCGGACATGACTAAGTGACTGAACTGAACTGAACTGTGTTGTTGTACAGCAGAAACCAACACAACATTGTAAATCAATTTTTCCTCAAATTAAAAAAAAAAGAAAAGGCTAGAGCTTGAACTTTTAGCACCCTGCCATATTGCTTTCCTATGTTCTGCCAAACTGTTTCATTATCTTAAGCTACAATTTCAAGCCACCTGTTCCAGGGAATGAATCACTCAAGTTACTTTTCAAGTGTACAATACTACTTTTACAAATATTTAATAAACCCTTGTGTTGATGAGAAATCAAATTTACTCTGTATGGCTTTACCAGGAAAAATGAGGCTCAATGGCTGAAAAATATCAACAGCCAGATTTTAGCTTAATGTGGGAATGAATTTTGTATTCATTAGAATGCTGCAATGAATGGAACCAGCTATTTTATGAATATAACAAGCAGAAGTTATTGTTCAAACAGAGGTTGTGATGCCAAAAACTCTGCCTCTATATTCCAGTACCAGATTGAAACTTGGAGACAGAGTTTTGGGTGAAGTAGAAAAGAACAGCTTTATTTCTTTGCCAGGCAAAGGGGTACACAGTGGGCTCATGCCATGAAAAAACTCAGGGCTTTGGTGGGGAGACTTACTGCAATGGTTCAAGGGCAGTATTACTGTTAAGGATCAGACTGTGTGCAAGGCCTGCATTTCTTTAATCTGGCGTAGGTGGTCTTCTGGTGAGCTTTTGTGGTTTTTGACGTTATCAAACTATGACCTTCTCTCAGAAATAAAGAATGCTTCATCAAGTAGTTAACATCTTCCGTGTGTCGTAGGTTTTAGTTCTGCTGCTGCTGCTGCTGCTAAGTCGCTTCAGTCGTGTCTGACTCTGTGCGACTCCATAGACGGCAGCCCACCAGACTCTCCCGTCCCTGGGATTCTCCAGGTAAGAGCGCTCGAGTGGGTTGCCATTTCCTTCTCCGACGCATGAAAGTGAAAAGAGAAAGTGAAGTTGCTCAGTCGTGTCCGACTCATCGCAGAAGAGCTCAAAAATATTGTTACATGTATCCCTTGAGTCAGAATCAGGGCCCTACCCCAAGACTGCACTGTTGTTTCTTGACTGTTCCTCCCTTGTCTCTGCACCCCTTCCCTTCTCTGACTAGCAACAGTTTGAACCTGCCCTTTGGAACTCAGGGAAAGTCATGGAGACTGAAGCCTATTTACTACAAACAAGGAACACAGAAAGGCTTCTGTGCCCAGGAACTCCACAGGGTTTTGCTTAGTTTCAAGGGGGCTTTCTGTCCTGAGTCCCTAAAATTATGGCTATTCTGAAATTTTACAATTTGATAACCAACAGATCTGAGTAAATGGCAAGTGAGTACAGCCTTTGACAAGCATTGCCCTCCATGGTGACTCCACACTGACTGGAAGCTAATCAATTTCTTAAAACAATAGTTTAGAAACAAAAGCAACTATCATAACTTAAAAGAATGCCTGTCTTGGGCTTGCTCTCTTGCTTACTCTTATTCTATCCCCTTTCTTAAATCTTTTCTCCATCTCAGTTATGAAGTTCAATTGTTCTTCCCTTATGGGTCATCTCAAGTCACATCTCCTCCACAAAGCTTTTCCAGGCAGTCTTGGGCCTTGACACTTTCCACTCTTTAAACTCTTGTAATACTCTCACTCTGAAAACTGATACATTTCTAATTGCAAGGTACACACTATATAAGAGTTACCCATTTGCAGAACAGTCATTGACTACTCAGAACAAAAATAATCAAGAAAAGACTTCAGAAAGGAAAATGTGACCTAAGTTAAAGCCTAAAATACCTACTTTCAGCCCGGGAGAGTAGCAAATCTGGACATCTGTTCTGATGGGTCCCTGGCAAGAAGGAAGGAGGAAAGAAAGACAAGCAGTGGAAAGGAAAAAGGGAAGAACGGAAGAAAGCAAAAGGGGGCCAGGCATTGTTGTGGAATGGTGAAGAAACTTGACTGATGAGAACAATGTGCATCTGTGTTGAGGATATTGGAACAAGTGAGCAGTACTGTCTCAAATTATGAAGAGCCCAGAAAGCCAGGATGAGAACTTGAGGCTGGTTGTGGAGACATTTATAACATTCTAAATAATATTAACATTTTTTGTGGCTTCTTTATTAGATAGCAAGTCATGTGAGAGTATAGTTCTCAGTCTATTTTTCTTGATATTCTCAGTTGTGTTAGCTCAGTGTGTGCTTTAATTGTGTGAAGAATAAATAAGCAAATGAATTAACTACTGTCTGCTCCATTCATTCCAGAGATGAACTGATCTTTTGCACCTTGCTGACATCCTGGTGCTAGCCACAAGTTGGCCTCTCTCTCATGTACAGGATCCAAGATAATGTGAATATTTCTCCAATGTAACACTACAAAGATAAATTTAATGAAGTTTCTCCTCTGGAGGGTATTTATTATGATATCAACTTCACCTCTCCAGTGCTATTCCAAAACCCCTACTCCCAGGCTACACTGGTAGCCAATTAATGAGTCATGTTCTTGGATATGAATTAAAATGGAATGGAAAGCTTAATAATCACAGAACTTTAGAATGTACCCTGTCCCTGAAAAATCCTTTTATTAACAATCTTTCAGTCCCTTTTTTCTAACTAAAATATCTGTGTATCAATTATAATGCATCCTTCAGAAGATTCACATGCTGAATTTGAGCTCTGTGAAAGAGGAGGAGGAGGCAAGGAAGTCTGACTTCAAACAGTATCTCTGTCACCTAGTGATCCTGCAATTTTGGACAAATTATGTCCTCTAAGTCTCAGTTTCTTCATCTGTAAAATTTCAATAACAAAGCTTACTCTACATTTTTGTACATTGTAGTGGAAACCTTTTTATATATCAGTTTCAGCTATATATGTATGTATTTTTAACCTAAGTACTAATAGGATTTCATCTAAAATAACATCTCAGTTCTTTCCCTAGGGAAACAGATCTGTCATCTCCAAGAAAGCCTATTGCTCTAAACCTTTTTAATTCCATTCTTCTATTATAAGGTAACTTTCTCCTTTGTCATCCTCTTAGAGTCCAGTATTTATCTAATAACATAATTTTTCATTCTGGTATTTTAACAGAACACTCCTCTGTAATAAAATATTTCCATGTTAAACTAGCATATCTTACTAGGATATCTTGCCCTTAGGAGTATATTTAATCTTAATATTCTTAAAAATTATAAAACTGGTAAATCTAATCTGGTAGAAAGCCAGCAGGAGAGAAAGTTTAGGTTTAAAAACATCTGTGCGTGCATGCTAAGTCCCTTCAGTTAAGTCTGACTCTTTGCGACCCTATGGACTGTTGCTCACCAGTTTCCTCTATTCATGGGATTTTCCAGGCAGGAATACTGGAGTGGGTTTCCATGCCCTTCTCCAGGGGATCTTCCCAACCCAGGGACTGAACCCACATCTCCTGTGGCTACTTCATTGCAGGCAGATTCTTTACTGCTCAGCCACCAGGGAATCCCAAGGTAGCTTTAAATTTCTTAAATTTCCTCTGCATAGGCAAGTAATAGTGAGTTAACAGTGACCTTGTCATTGGGGTCAAAGCCAACAAGATGTATTTCAGCACAATAAAGTCATACACTTAGGATCAAAATACCAGTTTTATAAATAGAATGTGATGCTTGTTTTGATAATATTCACCTGCAAAATATGTGACAGTATTAACTGAGCCAAGCTAGGGGTATTTCAAAAGCTAACACAAAATTAGGTCAGTCACATTTATGTATCTATGAATCCAACATCCTGAGACAATATAAATTGACTCTACTGTGATAATGAGATATATCTGTTTTTTTAAATTGTGTTGGTTTTGCCATACATGAACGTGAATCTGCCATGGGTGTACACATGTTCCCCATCCAGGACCCCCCTCCCACCTCCCTCCCCATACCATCCCTCTGGGTCATCCCAGTGCACCAGCCCCAAGCATCCTGTATTCTGCATTGAACCTGGACTGGCGATTCATTTCTTATATGATATTATACATGTTTCAATGCCATTTGCACAAATCATCCCACCCTGTCCCTCTCCCACAGAGTCCAAAAGACTGTTCAATATATCTGTCTATTTTGCTCTCTCGCATACAGGGTTATCCTTACCATCTTTCTAAATTCCATATATATGTGTTAGTATACTGTATTGGTGTTTTTCTTTCTGGTTTACTTCACTCTGTATAATCGGCTCCAGTTTCATCCACCTCATTAGAACTGATTCAAATGTATTCTTTTTAATGCCAATCAAGAGTACGAAAAGTCTAAAAATCTTGTCAAGTGAGACCTGTAAACAGGGATTTCTAGACTGGAGGATAGAAATAATAAAATTGTTCTTGTAGGGGAGAGAAAAAAAAAGAGATATTTGTCTGTGACTCCAAAAGACCTAATCAAGTTCACTTGTTAGAAACTGTTGGACATAACCATTTTGCTGCATATAAGTGAGAAATTTCTGATACATGGAGCTATAGAAATTGAAATTGTTGATTTTATGAAGAAATGACTTATTTCTGAAAATTCAGTGTCTAGTATTGTTCTTGACGCATGGTAATAGAAGGAAGGAAGGAAGGGAGTTGTCTTAACTGGCAGCTGGAGCCAGTCCTTTCTCATCTGAATTGATCAGGATTTTTCATCAAAACCATATTATCTGGACTTTTATACAGAAAGTCTTCTCAATCATCATCTGGCCTACTTCTCTATCTTAAACAGACTCATTTACAATAAAATTCCACTTAGAATTTACCTATGTCAGAAAAATTAGGCCATCATAGAATTGTTCATTGTTTTTTGCCTTTTCGTGCTGTTCATGGGGCTCTCAAGGCAAGAATACTGAAGTGGTTTGCCATTCCCTTTTTCAGTGGACCATGTTTTGTCAGAACTCTCCACAATGACCCATCCATCTTGGGTGGCCTTACATGGCATGGCTCATAGTTTCATTGAGTTAGACACGCTGTGGACCATGTGATCAGTTTGGTTAGTTTTCTGTGATTGTGGTTTTCATTCTGTCTTCTCTCTGATGGATAAGAGGCTTATGGAAGCTTCCTGATGGCAGAGACTAATTGAGGGGGAAACTGGGTCGTGTTTTGATGGGCAGGGCCATGCTCAGTTCAGTTCAGTTGCTCAGTCGTGTCCGACTCTTTGCGATCCCATGAATTGCAGCACACCAGGCCTCCCTGTCCATCACCATCTCCCAGAGTTCACTCAAACTCACGTCTATCGCGTAGGTGATGCCATCCAGCCATCTCATCCTCTGTTGTCCCCTTCTCCTCCTGCCTCCAATCCCTCCCAGCATCAGAGTCTTTTCCAATGAGTCAACTCTTCTCATGAGGTGGCCAAAGTACTGGAGTTTCAGCTTTAGCATCATTCCTTTCAAAGAACACCCAGGGCTGATCTCTTTTAGAATGTACTTGTTGGATCTCCTTGCTGTCTAAGGGACTCTCAAGAGTCTTCTCCAACACCACAGTTCAAAAGCATCAATTCTTCGGCACTCAGGTTTCTTCACAGTAAATCTTTTTTTATTTTTTTTACTTTACAGTACTGTATTGGTTTTGCCATACATCAACATGAATCCGCCACGGGTGTACATGAGTTCCCAATCCTGAACTCCCCTCCCACCCCCCTCCCCAGATCATCTCTCTGGGTCATCCCAGGGCACCAGCCCCAAGCATCCTGTATCCTGTATCGAACTTAGACTGGCGATTCATTTCTTACATGATAGTATACATGTTTCAATGCCATTCTCCCAAGTCATCCCACCCTCTCCCTCTCCTACAGAATCCAAAAGTCTGTTCTATACATCTGTGTCTCTTTTGCTGTCTCGCATACAGGGTTATCCTTACCATCTTTCTAAATTCCATATATATGTGTTAGTATACTGTATTGGTGTTTTCTTTCTGGTTTACTTCACTCTGTATAATCGGCTCCAGTTTCATCCACCTCATTAGAACTGATTCAAATGTATTCTTTTTAATGGCTGAGTATATACTCCATTGTATATATGTACCACAGCTTTCTTATCCATTCATCTGCTGATGGACATCTAGGTTGTTTCCATGTCCTGGCTATTATAAACAGTGCTGCGATGAACATTGGGGTACACATGTCTCTTTCAATTCTGGTTTCTTAAGTGTGTATGCCCAGCAGTGGGATCTTTAATCCAATTTTCCATTGATGGGCAGGGCTGTGTTCCCTCCCTGTTGTTTGACCTAAGACCAAACTATGGTGGAGGTAATGAAGATAATGGAGGCCTCCTTCAAAACCTCCCATGCATGCACTGCCACACTCAGTGCTCCCAAACCTGCAGCAGGCCACTGTTGACCCATGCTTCCACCAGAGACTCCTGGACACTCATGGGCAAATCTGGGTCAGTCTCTTGTGGGGTCACTTCTGCTTAATTGACTATGCCAAAGGCTTTGACTGTGTGGATCACAACAAATTGGAAAATTCTTCAAGAGATAGGAATACCAGACCACCTGACCTGCCTTCTGAGAAATCTGTATGCAGGTCAAGAAGCAACAGTTAAAACTGGACATGGAACAACAGACTGGTTCCAAATTGAGAAAGGAGTATGTCTAGCTGTATGTTGTCACCCTGCTTATTTAACTTATATGTAGAGTAAATAATGCAAAATGCTGGGCTGGATGAAACACAAGCTGAAATCAAGATTGCTGGGAAAAATACCAATAACCTCAGATATGCAGATGATACCACCCTAAAGGCACAAAGCGAAGAGGAACTAAACAGTCTCTTGATGAAAGTGAAAGAGGAGAATGAAAAAGTTGGCTTAAAGCTCAACATTCAGAAAACGAATATCATGGCATCTGGTCCCGTCACTTCATGGGAAATAGATGGGGAAACAGTGGAAACAGTGGCCAACTTTATTTTTGGGGGGGCTCCAAAATCACTGCAGATGGTGACTGCAGCCATGAAATTAAACGATGCTCCTTGGAAGAAAAGCTAAAACCAACCTAGACAGCATATGAAAAAGCAGAGACATTACTTTGCCAACAAAAGTCCGTCTAGTCAAAGCCATGGTTTTTCCAGTAGTTATGTATGGATGTGAGTTGGACTATAAAGAAAACTGAGTGCCGAAGAACTGATGCTTTTGAACTGTGGTGTTGGAGAAGATTCTTGAGAGTCCCTTGGACTGCAAGGAGATCAAACCAATAAATCTTAAGGGAAATCAGTCCTGAATATTCATTTGAAGGACTGATACTGAAGCTGAAACTCCAATACTTTGACAACCTGATGTGAAGAACTGACTCATTTGGAAAGACCCTGATGCTGGGAAAGATTGAAGGTGGGAGGAGAAGCGGATGACAGAGAATGAGATGGTTGGATGGCATCACCGACTCAATGGACATGAGTTTGAGCAAACTCCAGGAGTTGGTGATGGACAGGGAAGCCTGGCATGCTGCAGTCTATAGGGTCACAAAGAGTCAGACAGGACTGAGTGACTGAAATGACTGACTGAAAATTGTTCATTTTCCTTTGAAGCAAAAAGCCTGAAATGTTTCTTCCATGTTATATTTCACATTTCTAACAATAAATTAGACATTGCACAGTGTCAGTTTCTGCAAGCGAAGAAGTATACATACTATTTTTCTGTAAAGTGTGGCTAAAATAAAAGATTGAGGTATGAAACATAAGGATTTTTAATAGAAATATACTTTCTTAAGCCATAAATTAAATTCCACTTAGTTTCTAATATTCAACAGAAGGTAAGTGAGAGGCTGAATTTATTTGAGTTTTGAGTTTTCATGAGTCTAGTCAGAAATTCCTGATACATTTAAAAGTTAAAATTTCAACAGTCAAAACACAAAGTTGTCATTCTATAACGGTCTCTTTAACTTAGAAAATAATGTCTTATTATTCACTATCCCTTTTGATGGACCTGATTAATTGGTTTGTTGGTTGATTTTTGTTTTCCTTATCTAGATCGATCTCAGAACAACCTGAAAGCTAGAATAAGAAAATTTGGATTTAAGTCCTAGATCCACTGACTTATAAATTACCTTGGCTAATTCACATGGCTTCTCTGAGCCTCAGTTTCTCCATATCTAAAATAGGATAAAGTTGTTACTCTTGCTTATCTCTCTAGCTTATTGCCTGAGATATCCTACATTAACATGCTTAGTGACCTATAAATATTTCTAAATAAACATAAAGCATTACTATCCTTACACAAATTTATGGGCAAACAAAAATATCCTTATTCTGTTTTTAAGGAGCAAATTGGGATTGAATTCCTTCCCAGATTCACAAGGTATTCACTGTTGTGACCACTGAGTAGTCAGGGGCATCACAGAGCTATGGTAATGGGACCAAGTTCCATCTTTCTGTTGAATGACTAAAGCAGTAGTAATTTATGAGTTGAAGCAGTTTCCTATTTGTAATAATATATTTCATAAACTATTTTCTATATTGTAATTACTATGCATAGTTTGAAAAATAATTTGATATTGTTTTAAAGTATGGAAGTCTGAGCAAATACAAAACTACATAATCACTCTTATGATACCATGCTTTATGTAATTATTGATGAAGAAATGGGATAGGGGTATGCCAGTCTAAATTCTAATCACACTGGACAGCTGTGGTAAGATGAATAATGGCTTCCTAAGGATACTCACATCCTAAACCCCAGAACATGTAAGTGTATTATCTTAAACATAAATTAAATTTTGTAGATGTGTAACATTAAAAATTTTCAGATAGGAAAATTTCCCTGAATTGTCCAGGTGGGCCCAAGATAAATGTCAAGTTCTTTATAAAAGGAAGGCAGGAGAGTCAGAGGTATAAAATAGATGATGACAAAAATGGAAGTCAGAGTAATACAGGGCCAAGAGGCAAGGAATGCAGACAGCCTGTAAAAACTGGAAAAGGCAAAGGAACAGAGTTTTCCCAAGAGCCCCAGAAAGGACATAGCAAATCCTCTGACACCTTGATTTTAGCCTGTGCTGTGCTTAGTTGCTCAATTGTATCTGACTCTTTGCAACCCCATGGACTATAGCCTGCCAGGCTCCTCTGTCCATGGGGCTTCTCCAGGCAAGAGTACTGGAGGGGGTTGCCATGACCACCCCCCTCAGGGGATCTTCCCAACCCAGGGATCAAACCCAGGTCGCCCACATTGTGGGTGGATTCTTTGATGTCTGAGCCACCAGGGAAGCCTACTGAAGCTAATTTTGGACTTTTGACCACCAGAACTATAAGAAAATTAATTTGTGTTGCTTTTAAACCACTAAGATTTTGGTAAAATAAATCACAGTCTTCTCCCTTATTACAACAGAAATAGTAAACTAATATACTAGCTTAAGAAAAATGTTTATATCTGTAAACTAAAATAATTGTTTTAGATGTCCTCAAAGGTCCCTTTCAGTTCTGACATCTTATAGATAGACCCTTTTTCTTATAGCAGTGTAAATAGCAGTTACATAGATAATTAGTGCTATACTCCTTCTCGGAGAAGGCAATGGCAACCCACTCCAGTACTCTTGCCTGGCAAATCCCATGGACGGAGGAGCCTGGTAGGCTGCAGTCCATGGGGTCGCCAGGAGTCGGACACAACAGAGCAACTTTAGTTTCACTTTTCACTTCCATGCATTGGAGAAGGAAATGGCAACCCACTCTAGTGTTCTTGCCTGGAGAATCCCAGGGACGGGGGAGCCTGGTGGACTGCCATCTGTGGGGTCGCACAGAGTCGGACACGACTGAAGCGACTTAGCAGCAGCATACTCCTTCTAGAAATGAGTTTGTTTAGTTTTTTATATTGTCTGTATTTTGCCTTTAGTTTTTGGAAAACTAAGCAGTGGAAAATTCAGCAGTGGCCACAGGACTGGAAAAGGTAACTTTTCATTTCATTCCCAAGGATGGGCAATGACAAAGAATGTTCAAATTACTGCACAATTGCACTCATTTCACATGCTGGCAAAATAATGTTCAAAATTCTCCATGCCAGGCTTCAACACTACATAAACCAAGAACTTTCAGATGTAAAAGTTGTGCTTAGAAAAGGCAGAAGAACCAGAGATCAAATTGCCAACATTCATTGGATCACAGAAAAGCAAGAGAATTCTAGAAAAACGTCTACTTCTGGTTCATTAAATACGCTAAAGCCTTTCATGGTGTATATCACAGCAAACTGTGGAAATACTTGAAGAGATGGGAATACCAGACCACCTTACCTGACTCCTGAGAAACCTGTATTCAGGTCAAGAAGCAACAGTTAGAACCAGACATGGTTCCAAATTGGGAAAGGAGTACGTCAAGGCTGCATATTGTCACCCTGTTTATTTAACCTATATGCAGAGTACATTATGTGGAATACTGGACTGGTTGAAGCACAAGCTGGAATCAAGATTGCAGGGAGAAATATCAATAACCTTAGATATGCAGATGACACCACCCTCATGGCAGAAAGTGAAGAGGAACTAAAGAGCCTCTTGATGAAAGTGAAAGAAGAGAGTGAAAAAACTGACTCAAAACTCATCATTCAAAAACTAAGATCATGGCATCCAGTCCCATCACTATTCATGGCAAATAGATGGGGAAACAATGGAAACAATGACAGACTTTATTTCTTTGGGCTTCCCTGGTGGCTCAGAGGTTAAAGCGTCCGCCTCCAATGCGGGAGACCCGGGTTCGATCCCTGGGTTGGGAAGCTCCCCTGGAGAAGGAAATGGCAATCCACTCCAGTATTCTTGCCTGGAGAATCCCATGGACGGAGAAGCCTAGTAGGTTACAGTCCATGGGGTCGCAAAGAGTCAGACACGACTGAGCGACTTCACCTTACCTCACCCTAAAATTACTGTAGATTGTGACTGCGGGCATGAAATTACAAGATGCTTCCTCCTTGGAATAAAAGCTCTGACCAACCTAGACAGCATATTAAAAAGCAGAGGGAGGGGGGTTCAGGATGGGGAACACATGTATACCTGTGGCGGATTCATGTCGATGTATGGCAAAACCAATACAATATTGTAAAGTAATTAACCTCCAATTAAAATAAATAAATTTAAATTTAAAAATAAATTTATATTTAAGAAAAAAAAAAAGAGACATTACTTAGCTGACAGAAGTTAATCTAGTCAAAGCTATGGTTTTTCCAGCAGTCATGTATGGATGTGAGAGTTGGACTATAAAGAAAGCTGAGCACCAAAGAACTGATGCTTTTGAACTGCAGTGTTGGAGAAGACTCTTGAGAGTCCCTTGGACTGCAAGGAGATCAAACCAGTCAGTCCTAAAGGAAATCAATCCTGAATATTGAACCTCCATCCATAGTTCTTCAGGGACTTTGTCTATCAGATCTAATTCCTTGAATCTATTTGTCACTTCCACTATATAATCAAAAGGGATTTGACTTACATCAAAGCTGAATAGCCTAGTGGTTTCCCTATGTTCTTCAATATAAGTCTGTATTTTGCAATAAGTAGTTCATGATCTGAGCCACAGTCAGCTCCCGGTCTTGTTTTTGCTGATTGTCTAGAGTTTCTTCATCTTCAGCTGCAAAGAATATAATCAATCTGATTTTGGTATTGGCCATTTGGTGATGTCTATGCGTAGAGTCATCTATTGTATTGTTGGAAGAGGGTGTTTGCTGTGAGTGCATTCTGTTGGCAAAACTGTTAGATTTTGCCCTGTTTCATTTTGTACTCCGAGACCAAACATGCCTGTTACTCCATGTATCTCTTGACTTCCAACTTTTGCATTCCAGTCCTTTATGATGAGTAGGACATCTTTTTTTGGTGTCAGTTCTAGGAGGTATTGTAGGTCTTCATAGAATCATTCAACTTCATCTTCTTCAGCATTGTAGTTGGGGCGTAGACTACTGTGATGTTGAGTGGTTTGCCTTGGAAACGAACAGAGATCATTCTGTCATTTTTGAGGTAGCATCCAAATACTTAATTTTGGACTCTTTTGTTGACTATGAGGGGCTACTGCATTCCTTCTAAGGAATTCTTGTCCACAGTAGTAGATATAATGGTCATCTGAATAAAAATCACCCATTTCCGTCCATTTTAGTTCACTGATTCCTAAAATGTCAATATTCACGCTTACCATCTCCTGTTTGACGACATCCACTTTACCTTGATCCATGAACCTAGCATTCCAGGTTTCTATGCAATATTTTTCTTTCTAGTATTGGACTTTACTTTTAGCACAAAATACAACCACTAGTGGCATCATTTCTGCTTTGGTTCAGCCTCTTTATTCTTTCTGTAGCTATTTCTCCACTCTTCCCCAGTAGTGTATTGGACACCTACCAACCTGCGGGGCCATCTTGCAGTGTCATATCTGTTTGCCTTTTCTTACTGTTCATGGGGTTCTCATGACAAGAATACTGAAGTGGCTTGCCATTCCCTAATCCAGTGGACCACATTTTGTCAGGCCCTTACTAGCAGGGACAGGCCCTTCAGCTGCTCAACATTGCTGGATGATATCCCTGGTGCCCTGGCTGTCCCACTGTTTGTCCTTGTTGAGCATGTAAACCTTCACTGGCGATCTGGTGTCAGTCAACGTGCAGCCAGTGGTCAAGGCAAAGGCCCTGCTGGAGTGGCTGGGAAGGGGGTCCAGGGAAGCTAGAGCTGATGTTGGAGAATGCCCAGGAGCAGAGGGCATTCCAGCTTCACCACTGACACTAGCCACCCTGGACCCGATAGGCTGTCCAGGAGCAAAAGTTGTGGTACATATATATAATGGAACATTCAGTTCAGTTCAGTTGCTCAGTCGTGTCCAACTCTTTGCAACCCCATGAATCACAGCACACCAGGCCTCCCTGTCCATCACCAACTCCCGGAGTTCACTCAGACTCACGTCCATCAAGTCAGTGATGCCATCCAGCCATCTCATCCTCTGTCGTCCCCTTCTCCTCCTGCCCCAAATCGCTCCCAGCATCAGAGTCTTTTCCAATGAGTCAACTCTTCACATGAGGTGGCCAAAGTATTGGAGTTTCAGCATTAGCATCATTCCTTCCAAAGAACATTCAGGGCTGATCTTCTATAGAATGGATTGGACTCCTTGCAGTCCAAGGAACTCTCAAGAGTCTTCTCCAACACCACAGTTCAAAAGCATCAATTCTTCGGTGCTCAGCTTTCTTCACAGTCCAACTCTCACGTCCATACATGACTACTGGAAAAACCATAGCCTACTCAGCCATGAAAAGGAATGAAGTTGAGTCAATTCTAGTGAGGTGGCTGAACCTTGAACCTATTATACAGAATGAAGTTAAGTCAGAAAAAGAAAAGCAAGTATCATATATTAATGCTTATATAAGGAATCTAAAAAAAGGATACTGAAAAACCTATTTGTTGGGCAGCAATAGAGGCACAGATAGAGAGTAGACTTGTGGAAACAGTGGGGGAAGAAGAGAGTGGAACAGATTGAGATAGTAGCATTGAAACATGTACATTACCCTATGTAAGTTAGATAGCCAGTGGGAATTTGCTATATGAGTCTGAGAGCTCACCCAGTGCTCTGTGACAACCTAAAGGGGTAGGATGGGGTGGGAGGTGGAAGGGAGTTTCCAGAGGGAGGAGAAACATGTATACTTATGACTAATTCATACTAATGTATGGCAGAAACCAATACAACGTTGTAAAGCAATTATCTTCCAATGACAAATTTAAAAAAAGAAAAATACACCCTTATAGAAACATGCAGACTGACGTTTGATCAAATATCTGGGCACTCCATGGCCCACTCAATTAGACACCTGAAATCAACTGTCACAATCTCATCTTAACCAATTACATCTGCAAAGACCATATTTCCAAATAAGAACACATTCTGAGGTTTCAGGTAGACACGAGTTTTGGTAGGATGCTATTCTGCCCGTTATACCCTCTTCGTGTCCCATTCTGTGAAATGAGGGCCTGGATGCTGAGGAATGCTTCTCATGCTACAGTTCTGTTGGAGAATTTTTCTGGTTGGAGGCAGGTCGTCTACGACTGCTGGTGCTGATAAGATTGGGAAATGCTGCTTTGAATACAATTGGACAGGTTTCTTTACCACTAATTCTTGCTGAGTCTTTATGTCATAAAAGAGCACTGTGAGTCTTCAGGAGATGAGGCAGCAACTATGATTTTCCAGGGCTTATTGATCACAGAAACTTCCATCTTCTATTTTTCTTGGCTTCCCTATGGTGACCTCCCAACCCAGAGTTCCCTGGAACTCAGTCTTAGAAACACTAGACAATGATATCTAAGGAGTATTCAATTTCCAATAATCTATGGTTTTATCAATCATTAGTTTTCCAACCTCCTCTTAAAGAATAAACTCCTCATAGACTTCTAGTTTTACTTCAAATTAGATTTATCATATTGTTATTTAAATATGAAAAACCAGAAAACTACATATAAATCCCTTATACTTCTCTTAGAAAACTATGAAATGCAAACAAATATGCAAGGTAATTTCAAAGAAAATCAATTAAATTTAAAATTAACACTAATTTAAATGTAATCATTTTGCTGGAATTATATCACTGTTCCAATGCATATTTGGTATGTTCTGTCCTGGGGTAATTCAAAAATTTGGCAAAACATGCCACAGTTGATTTGATTCTCCCACCGGTTTTTTCTATTCAAATTTCAGGAATACTTTATTTGCACATCTCCTAGTGTTGCTCCCTCATGATAGGAACTCATCATTTATGTATTTCTTGTATCACTGCTATTCTCCTATTACTGGTAAGCACTTGATAGTTCTCCTTTGTATCAACGGAATAATAAACACAGACAAAGCTATGACAGTTGTGGGTAGGTTATTAAATAGCCATCCAAAAGATTCAGAGAGTTTGTCTTTTCTTTAGATTATATTAGACTAAAATTGAAATATATATGTATACACATATGTGAAGTAAAAAAAATATAATAAAGAACCCACAAACACCACAGGTTGTCTGCAGATCTCTTTAATTCCTTGTAGTCATTTAAAAAGTGCCAACTATCAGTGCTTCTGGTTCTCTCACAATTAGCTAAAATTTCTTCAGCAGAGACCTACCCTGCTCTTTCCTTTCATTCTCTTCCTAGGGATCAAGGAGTCAAAAATACATATGAAAGTGATTCTCATTTATAGATCTTAACTACTTGTCTCTATTCAGAAGATCATGACCATAAACTTTTCCTTTATGTAGCTATATAAAAATCTGTGTACAACTAGAAGTATTATGTGACTGCTGCTGCTGCTGCTAACTCGCTTCAGTCGTGTCGGACTCTGTTCAACCCCAGAGAGGGCAGCCCACCAGGCTCCCCCGTCCCTGGAATTCTCCAGGCAAGAACACTGGAGTGGGTTGCCATTTTCTTCTCCAACGCATGGAAATGAAAAGTGAAACTAAAGTCGCTCTGTTGTGTCCGACTCCTAGCGACTCCGTGGACTGCAGCCTACCAGGCTCCTCCATCCATGAGATTTGCCAGGCAAGAGTACTGGAGTGGGATGCCATTGCCTTCTCCATGTGACTGCTGCTGACTCACAATTCAGTCTTCAAAAGAAAGCAATGAATTCCAGTGACTCTATATCTCCTTAAAATGACTTTCTAAGGTTGCCCTCACCATAAACAAATTTCATTAGTTCAGACTAACTAGTCTATGAAATGAATTAAAGAAGTCTGAATTAAATTTTCTGTTTACTATCTAGCAAAGCAAACTTTTAAGAGGCAGAGGTCTTTAATGAGCTGCTTTAATGAACAGGTAAACACAGTTTAAAATTAGCACAATAATTGTTTTCTGGCAAACTCAGTCTCTACTTTTCTATTAAACATTTTAATTCTCTGCAATCTTGTTTACTTGTTATTTGCATAGAAAACCATTTCTTTCATAGCTAGAGTAGAAACAACACTCAAGTTCAGTTCAGTTCAGTTGCTCAGTCGTGTCCAACTCTTTGCAACCCCACGAATCGCAGCACGCCAGGCCTCCGTGCTGTCCATCACCTGGACATCACCAACTCCCGGAGTATACCCAAACTCCTGTCCATCTAGTTGGTGATGCCATCCAACCATCTCATCCTCTGTCGTCCCCTTCTCCTCCCACCTCCAAGCCCTCCCAGCATCAGGGTCTTTTCCAATGAGTCAACTCTTCTCATGAGGTGGCCAAAGTATTGGAGTTTCAGCTTCAGCATCAGTCCTTCCAGTGAACACCCAGGACTGATCTCCTTAAGGATGGACTGGTTGGACCTACTTGCAGTCCAAGGGACTCTCAAGAGTCTTCTCCAACACCACAGTTCAAAAGCATCAATTCTTCAGCACTCAGCTTTCTTCACAGTCCAACTCTCACATCCATACATGACCACTGGAAAAACCATAGCCTTGACTAGACAGACCTTTGTTGGCAAAGTAATGTCTCTGCTTTTGAATATGCTATCTAGGTTGGTCATAACTTTCCTTCCAAGGAGTAAACGTCTTTTAATTTCATTGTTGCAATCACCATCTGCAGTGATTTTGGAGCCCCCAAAAATAAAGTCTGACACTGTTTCCCCATCTATTTCCCATGAAGTGATGGGAACAGATGTCATGTTCTTCATTTTCTGAATGTTGAGCTTTAAGCCAACTTTTTCACTCTCCTCTTTTACTTTCATCAAGAGGCTTTTTAGTTCCTCTTCACTTTCTGCCGTAAGGGTGGTGTCATCTGCATATCTGAGGTGGTTGATATTTCTCCCGGCAATCTTGATTCCAGCTTGTGCTTCTTCCAGTGCAGCGTTTCTCATGATGTGCTCTGCATAGAAGTTAAATAAGCAGGGTGACACTATACAGCCTTGACATACTCCTTTTCCTATTTGGAACCAGTCTGTTGTTCCATGTCCAATTCTAACTGTTGCTTCCTGAGCTGCATACAGGTTTCTCAAGAGGCAGGTCAGGTGGTCTGGTATTCCCATCTCTTTCTGATCCAAATAAGGCAAGAGTTTCAAATTAGTAGCATCTGATTAATTAGGTTTTAAGTCAAGAAAATGCGTTAACTTTTTTTCCCCACTAGGGGTTCCCTTTGTGTGCGGACATTAACTGCTGTCATTGACTTCATCGCCTGTTGCTTCACTTCTGCCTTCTTACTGACAATACTGTAGATGGAGAGCTTTTTGGCAAACATCATTTAAACATCTCCAGTATTCTCAGCTCAGCAGATTTTGTATGATTTGTGATTTAGCTATCAGTCTGTTTGATGAGATTAGAGGGTATATTGTCACCCTGCTTATTTAACCTCTATGCAGAGTACATCATGAGAAATGCTGGGCTGGAAGAAGCACAAGCTGGAAACAAATATTGCTAGGAGAAGTATCAATCACCTCAGATATGCAGATGACACCACCCTTACGGCAGAAAGTGAAGAGGAACTCAAAAGCCTCTTAATGAAAGTGAAAGAGGAGAGTGAAAAAGTTGGCTTAAAACTCAACATTCAGAAAATGAAGATCATGACATCTGGTCCCATCCTTCGTGGGAAATAGATGGGGAAACAGTGGAAACAGTGTCAGACCTTATTTTTCAGGGCTCCAAAATCACTGCAGATGGTGATTGCAGCCATGAAATTAAAAGACGTTTACTCCTTGGAAGAAAAGTTATGACCAACCTAGATAGCATATTCAAAAGCAGAGACATTACTTTGCCAACAAAGGTCTGTCTAGTCAAGGCTATGGTTTTTCCAGTGGTCATGTATGGATGTGAGAGTTGGACTGTGAAGAAAGCTGAGTGCTGAAGAATTGATGCTTTTGAACTGTGGTGTTGGAGAAGACTCTTGAGAATCCCTTAGACTGCAAGAAGATCCAACCAGTCCATTCTAAAGGAGATCAGTCCTGAGTTTTCAATGGAGGGACTGATGCTGAAGCTGAAACTTCAATACTTTGGCCACCTCATGTGAAGAGCTGACTCTTGGAAAAGATCCTGATGCTGGGAGGGCTTGGAGGTGGGAGGAGAAGGGGACGACAGAGGATGAGATGGCTAGATGCCATCACTGACTGGATGGACATAAGATTGGGTGAACTCCGGCAGTTGATGATGGACAGGGAGGCCTGGCGTGCTGCAATTCATGGGGTCACAAAGAGTTGCACACGACTGAGCGACTGAACTGAACTGAACTGAAAAGCCACTCTGACCAAAATCATTGTGACCTTTTTGTACATACCTGCAGGAAATTCTGAAGGAACCATCAAATATACATATCCAACATTAAAATTACTTCTTGAGAATTTTTAGAGATTTGCACACTTTTGATAAAATCAGTGTATCACTTTTTCTCTCATCTGGCTATTAATCATGAATTGATTATTAATTGATGTACATTATACCATGGGATTTCTTTGGAGGGAATGATGCTGAAGCTGAAACTCCAGTACTTTGGCCACCTCATGTGAAGAGTTGACTCATTGGAAAAGACTCTGATTCTGGGAGGGATTGGGGGCAGGAGGAGAAGGGGATGACAGAGGATGAGATGGCTGGATGACATCACTGACTCGATGGACATGAGTCTGAGTGAACTCCGGGAGTTGCTAATGAACACGGAGGCCTGGCGTGCTGCGATTCATGGGGTCACAAAGAGTCAGACACGACTGAGCGACTGGACTGAAATGAACTGAACTGAACTGAAATGATAGCATGACATCTAATATAATTCTATTAACTTAAAAATCATAAAGGTATACTCTTTCTTTGCAACTAGAGAAAGTTTGAAGACAAAGATTACTTTTCTCATGTTTTTGTTCAAACTCCCCACCCCCCCTATTTTCACCTTCATCCCAAGCCCCAGCACAGTGGTATGCAAATAATGATAAATACTAAAACTCCATTGGGGAAAAGACAAGAACACTTTTAACAATTACAATTCAAGTAAGTAAAATTGAATTGTTCATTCTTAGTTTTTGTGACCTAAAAGACACCGAGGTTCTAAGGCAATTGAACATAGAACAGGGAAGCTTTTTTTTTTCTTTTAGTATCATAGATATTTTGATAGGGATTGTATTAGATGCCTGATCACTGCAACTAGAGAGTAACCCTTGCTCAGTGCAGCTATAGAAAGCTCACATGCAGCAATGAAAAGCCAGTGCAGTCAAAAATAATTTAGCTAAGTAATCAATTTTGAAAAAGGAAAGCAACTTATTTCTGTGCATTAATCTTGTATCCTACAACTTTACTGAATTCTTTTACTACTTTAAATGATTTTTTTGGTGGAGACCTTAGGGTTTTCTATATGTTGTATCATTTCATCTACAAGTAGTGACACTTATACTTCTTCCCTTCCTATTCAGAGGCATTTTATATTTCTTTTTTTTTTAATTTAAATTTATTTATTTTAATTGGAGGCTAATTACTTTACAATATTGTATTGGTTTTGCCATACATCTACATGAATCTGCCACCTTATATTTCTTATCTGATTGCTCTGTCTAGGACTTCCAATATTATGTTAAATTGAAGTGGCAAGAGTGGGCATTCTTGTGTTGTTCCTGAATTTAGAGGAAAGGCTTTCATCTTTCCACCATTGAGTATGATGGTAGTTGTGGGTTTTTCGTAAATGTACTTATGTTGTAAACATCCATATGGTAAAAGCTCTCTTCAAAGTTGGTATATGAATGGTGAAATTTTTTGTTTTAGTTCTGTGAAAAATGCCATTGGTAATTTGGTAGGGATCTCAGTGAATCTGTAGATTGCATTTGGTAGTATAGTCATTTTTCACAATATTGCTTCTTCCACCCAGGAACGTGGATTATCTCTCCATCTGTTTATGTCGTCCTTGATTTCTTTCATTAGTGTCTTATAATTTTCTGTGTACAGTTCTTTTGTCTCCTTAGGTAAGTTTATTCCTAGATAGCTAGTTCCTTTTGTTGCAATGGTGAATGGGATTGATTCCTTAAGTTCTCTTTCTGATTTTTTATTGTTAGCATATAGAACTGCAAGTGATTTCTGCTTATTGACTTTGTATCTGTAACTTTGCTAAATTCACTGATTCAGTTCAGTTCAGTCACTCAGTCGTGTCTGACTTTTTGCAACCTCATGAATCGCAGCACGCCAGGCCTCCCTGTCCATCACCAACTCCCGGAGTTCACTCAGACTCACGTCCATCGAGTCAGTGATGCCATCTAGCCATCTCATCCTCTGTTGTCCCCTTCTCCTCCTGCCCCCAATTGCTCCCAGCATCAGAGTTTTTCCAATGAGTCAACTCTTCCCATGAAGTGGCCAAAGTACTGGAGTTTCAGCTTTAGCATCACTCCTTCCAAAGAAATCCCAGGGCTGATCTCCTTCAGGATGGACTGGTTGGATCTCCTTGCAGCCCAAGGAACTCTCAAGAATCTTCTCCAACACCACAGTTCAAAAGCACCAATTCTTCAGTGCTCAGCTTTCGTCACAGTCCAACTCTCACATCCATACATGACTACTGGAAAAACCATAGCCTTGACTAGATGCACCTTAGTTGGCAAAGTAATGTCTCTGCTTTTCAATATGCTATCTAGGTTGGTCATAACTTTTCTTCCAAGGAGTAAGCATCTTTTAATTTCATGGCTGCAATTCACTGATTAGCTCTAGTAATTTTCTGATACTATCTCTAGAGTGTTCTATGTACAGTATCATGTCATATGCAGACAGTGAGAGCTTTACTTCTTCCTTTATGATCTGGATTCCTTTTATTTCTTCTCTCTGATGGCTGTAGCTAGGACTTCCAGAACTATGTTGAATAATAGCAGTACAAGTGGACACCCTTGTCTTGTTCCTGATCTTAGGAGAAATGCTTTCAGATTTTCACCATTGAGAATAATGTTTGCTTCAGGCTTATCATATATGGCCTTTACTATGTTGAAGTAGGTTCCTTCTATGCCCATTTTTTGAATAGTTTTAATGATAAATGAATGCTGAATTTTGTCAGAGGCATTTTCTGCATCTATTGAGATGATCATATGGTTTTTTAGGACTTCCCTGGTGGCTCAGATGGTAAAGTGACTGTTTACAATGAGGGAGACCAGGGTTCGAGCCCTGGGTTGGGAAGATCCCCTGGAGGAGGAAATGGCAATCCACTCCAGTACTATTGCCTGGAAAATCCCATGGACAGAGGAGCCTGGTAGGCTACAGTCTATGGGGTTGCAAAGAGTCAGACATGACTGAGCTACTTCACTTTATGGTTTTTATCTTTCGATTTGTTAATATGGCATATCACATTGACTGATTTGCATGTATTGAAGAATCCTTGCATCCCTGGATTAAACCCAATTGATTGTGGTGTATGAGCTTTTTAATCTGTTGCTGAATTCTGTTTGCTAAAATTTTTTTGAGGAGTTTTGCATCTATGTTCATCAGTGATATTGGCCTGTAGTTTTCTTTTTGTGTGTTGTCTTTGTGTGGTTTTGGTATGAGGGTGATGGTGGCCTTGAAAAATAAGCTTTAAAGTGTCCCTTCCTCAATTTTTTGAAAGGGTTTTAGAAGGATAGGCTGAAACTCCATTACTTTGGGCACCTCATGTGAAGAGCTGACTCATTGGAAAAGACTCTGATGCTGGGAGGGATTGGGGGCAGGAGCAGAAGGGGACGACCGAGGATGAGATGGCTGGATGGCATCACTGACTCGATGGACGTGAGTCTGAGTGAACTCTGGGAGTTGGTGATGGACAGGGAGGCCTGGCGTGCTGCGAGTCATGAGGTCGCAAAGAGTCAGACACAGCTGAGCGACTGGTCTGAACTGAACTGAAGATAGGCATTAGCTTCTTCCTAAATGTTGATAGAATTCTCCTGTGAAGCCATCTGGGCCTGAGCTTTTGTTTTTGGGGAGATTTTTTATCACATCTTCGATTTCAGTGCTTGTAACTGAGTTCTTCATAATTTCTATTTCTTCCTGGTTCAGTCTTGGTAGATTGAACTTTTCTAAAAATCTGTCCATTTCTTCCAGGTTATCCATTTTATTGTCATATAATTGTTCATAATAGTCTCTTATAATCCTTAGTACTTCTGCATTATCTGTTGTAACTTCTCTTTTTTTCATTTCTAATTTTGTTGATTTGATTCTCATCTCTTTTTTTCTTGATGAGTCTGGCCAAAGGTTGGTTAATTTTGTTTATCTTCTCAAAGAACCAGCTTTTAGTTTTATTAATCTTTACTATTGTTTGTTTCATTTCCTTTTCATTTATTTCTGCTCTGATCTGTATAATTTCTTTCCTTCTACTAATTTTGGGGGGTTTTTGTTCTTCTTTTCCCAGTTGTTTTAGGTGTGAATTTAGGTTGTCTATTTGATGATTTTCTTGTTTCTTGAGGTAGGATTGTATTGCTATAAACTTCCCTCTTAGAACTGCTTTTGCTGCATCCTATAGGTTTTGAGTTGTGTTTTCATTGTTACTTGTTTCCAGAAATTTTTTTATTTCCCTTTTGATTTCTTTAGTAACCTGTTGGTTATTTAAAAATGTATTGTTTAATCACCATGTGTTTGTGTTTCTTACAGTTTTTTTTTTTATTGTAATTGATATCTAGTCTCATAGTGTTGTGGTTGGAGAAGATGCTTGATACTATTTCAACTTTGTTAAATTTGCTGAGGTTTGATTTGTGACCCAAGATGTGGTCTATCCTGGAGAATGTTCCATGTGCACTTGAGAAGAAGATATATTCTTCTGCAGTTGGATGGAATGTCCTGAAGATATCAATGAGATCCATCTCATCTAATGTATCATTTAAGACTTGTGTTTCCTTATTAATTTCTGTTTTGATGATCTGTCCATTGATGTGAGTGGGGTGTTAAAAAGTCTCCTACTATTATGGTGTTACTGTCAATTTCTCCTTTTCTGTCTGTTAGTGTTTGTCTTATGTATTGAGGTGCTCCTATGTTGAAGTGAAGTGAAGTGAAGTGAAGTCGCTCAGTCGTGTCTGACTCTTTGCGACCCCATGGACTGTAGCCTACTAGGCTCCTCCGTCCATGGGATTCTCCAGGCAAGAGTACTGGAGTGGGTTGCCATTTCCTTCTCCAGGAGACCTTCCCTACTCAGGGATCAAACCCAGGTCTCCTGCATTGTAGGCAGATGCTTTAACCTCTGAGCCACCAGGGAAGCCCTATATTGGGTGCATAGATATTTATAATTGCTATGTCTTCCTCTTGGATTGATCCCTTGATCATTATGTACTGTCCTTCCTTATCTCTTATAATCGTCTTTATTTTAAGGTCTATTTTGTCTGATATGAGGATTGCTACTCCAGCTTTCTTTTGCTTCCCATTTGCATGGAATATATTTTTCCATCTTCTCACTTTCAGTCTATATGTGTCTTTAGGTCTGAAATGGGTTTCCTGTAGACAGAATATATATGGGTCTTATTTTTGCAGCCATTCAGCCAGTTTGTGTCTTTTTGATTGGAGCATTTAAACAATTTACATTTAGAGTAATTATTGATATATATGTCCTTTTGCCATTTTCTTTTTTAAAATTTTTATTTATTTATTTATTTTTAAAATTTTAATTTATTTATTTTAATTGGAGGAATTGTTTGGGATTGATCCTGTAGATCTTTTTCCTTTTCTTATATTTCATGACTATACAAGTCCCTTTACTGAATTCTCTTAACTTTTGCCTGTCTGAACAGCCTTTTATTTCACCATCGATTTTGTGTGAGATCCTTGCCAGGTACAGTAATCTTGGTTATAGATTTTTCCCTTTCAGTACTTAAATATATCCTGCCATTGTCTTCCAGCCTGAAGAGTTTCTGCTGAAAGATCAGCTGTTAAGTGTATGGGGTTTCCCTGGTATGTTACTTGTTTCTTCTCCCTTGCTGCTTTTAATATTCTTTCTTTGTGTTTAGTCTTTGTTACTTTGGTTATTATGTGTCTTGACATGTTTCTCCTTGGGTTTATCCTTTATGGAACTCTTTGCTCCTCTTGGACTTGATTGACTATTTCCTGTTTTATGTTGGGGAAATTTTCAACTATGAAAATCTCTTCAAAAATTTTCTCATACCCTTTCTTTTTCTCTTCTTCTTCTGGGACCCCTATAATTTGAAAGTTTGTGTGTTTGATATTGTCCCAGAGGTCTCTAAGAATATCCTCAGTTCTCATTCTTTTTACTTTATTCTGCTCTTCAGAAGTTATTTCCACCATTTTATTTTCCAACTCACTGATTCATTCTTCTGCTTCAGATATTCTGCTATTGAGTCCTTCCAGGGTATTTTTAATTTTAGTAATGGTGTTGTTTGTCTCTATATGTTTATTCTTTAATTCTTCTAGGTCTTTGTTAATTGATTCCTGAATTTTCTCCATTTTGTTTTCAAGGTTTTTGATCATCTTTACTGTCATTATTCTGAATTTTTTTCAGGTAGTTTGCTTATTTCCTCTTCACTTATTTGGACTTCTGTGTTTCCAATTTGTTCATTCATTTTTGTAGTATTTCTCTGCCTTTTTATTTTATATATATATATATATAATATTTATTTAAATATATATATATATATATAATGTTGAGATCTCCTTTTCCCAGGCTTCAAGGTTGAATTCTTTCTTCTTTTTTGTTTCTGCCCTCCTAAGCTTGGTCCAGTGGTTCCTGTAAGCCTCCTATAGGGTGGAGGAGTTTGTTGTTTGTGCTGAGTTTTGTTTCTTTGTTTGTTTTTCTTCTCATGGGCAAAGCTGAGTGAGGTGGTAATCCTGTCTGTTGATGATTGGGTTTGCATTTTTGTTGTTGTTGTTGTTTAGATGAGGCATCCTGCACAGGATGCTACTGGTGTTTGGGTGGTGCTGGGTCTTGTATTCTAGTGGTTTCCTTTAGGGTTACTTCTCTGGTAATCTAGGATCTTGGAGTCAGTGCTCCCACTCCAAAGGCTCAGGGATTGATCTCTGCTCAGGAGTGAAGAATTCATAAGTGGTGTGTTGTGGCATTAAGTGAGATTAAAACAAATACCCCAAAATGAGAAACCAAAGATGAACCCTAGACAAGTGGCAGTTACAAAATCAGGCAAACGATAATTAAAATAATGGAACATACAGATATACATATACACCCATAAGCAAAGTAAAAACAGTCCAACAAAAATACAGTAGACTGACCCAGCAAGTAAAGGAAATAATTATATTTACCAGTTAAGAACCAAATTAACTAAAGCACAAGCTGGAAAACAAAACCAAAGCAAGGTGCCATTTGGGGGATAAAGCGATGAAAATAAAAATGACAAATATGTTGAGAGGAAAGGGAAGAAAGAAAGAATAGATAGCAAAGTTAAACAGAGGTAGATAAAGAAGATTTATATGCATTAAAGATTAACTGCAGGGGAAAAGAACAGTAGGAAAAGCAAAGAAGGGAATAAATGCAGAATAAATAACCATAGGTTTAAAAAATTAAAATTAAAAAAAGAGAAAAGAAAAAAAGAAAGGAAAACTCCACAGAACTTCAAAGCCAATCATAGAGGCAGAGGTTTACAAAAACAATAAAAAATGTGACTGAGAAAAAAAAAAAAAGCTCAAAAGCTTAATTAGACTTCATAATGCCAATAAAATCAACAACTAAAACAGAGGAGGAGAAAAAAGGGGAAAAAAGAAAAAAAATCAAAAAGAATCTACAGAACAATTCAAGACATGAGAATAATACATGTTTTGCTTGAGTCACTGCTGTCAGAGTCCTTTCCCTCCCTGGGAGGCACAGTCCACCTCACCTCCCTAGGTTGCCTTCCAACACTGTGCTGATCTCTAGACCAGCTGTGGGGTCAGCTCAGATTTTAATAGAGCCCTACTCCTGTGTGTTTTCGGAGAAGGCAATGGCAACCCACTCCAGTACTCTTGCCTGGAAAATTCCACGGATGGAGGAGCCTGGTAGGCTACAGTCCATGGGGTTGCCGAGTCGGACATGACTGAACGACTTCCCTTTCACTTTTCACTTTCATGCATTGGAGAAGGAAATGGCAACCCACTCCAGTGTTCTTGCCTGGAGAATCCCAGGGACGGGGGAGCCTGGTGGGCTGCTATCTATGGGGTTGCACAGAGTCGGACACGACTGAAGCAACTTGGCAGCAGCAGCAGCAGCATATGTGTTCTTTTCTCCAATGTCCACAGCTATCAGAACTAGCTATCAGAGCACAGTATTTACTTTTGTGGGAGCTCTCAATGTCTTTTTATATATTCCATAGACACAGGTCTGCCTAGTTGATTGTGTGGATTCAATTTGCAGCTTGTACAGCTGGTGGGAAGGTTTTGGGTCTTCTTCCTTAGCCACACTGCCCCTGGGTTTCAATTGTGGTTTTATTTCCACCTCTGCATGTGTGTTGTTCACTAGGGTTTGCTCCTGTAGCTGCCCTGGAGGACTTGGGTTTGCCTCTCTGAGGGCCAGGTATGGTGGTGGTGCAGCTGCTTGGGTCTTAGGGGTTCTGGCAGCACCAGGTACTCAGGGGAGTTTGAGGCTAGGGCAGCAGGAAATACAGTGCTCTATAAGGTTATGGCAACCAGTATCGGCCAATACGCTCCAGTATTCTTGCCTGGAGAACCCCCATGACAGAGAAGCCTAGCAGGCCACAGTCTACAGGGTTGCAAAGAGTCGGACAGAACCAAAGCAACTCTGCATGCATATATGCAAGACTTATTTTGCCTTTGGCAGCTCTGCCCCAGTGATGGTTGAGCATGAAGCTGGCACCACATTTTGCCTTGTGAGGCCCCTGGCAGTGCAGTGTGCAGGGACACAGACTGCCTCTGCTGCAGGAGTTATGGCCTTAACAGAGTCTCTTTTTGAGCCTCTTGTAGCTGGCGATCAGATGGCCTCTTTGGCCAGTCTTTCTCCAGATCTCCGCCAGTTCAGGCACTTACAGGGTTCCCTTGCCTGGGGTCCTTCTCTGTTGTTTGGTGCATCAGGTACATAGAGGGGGGCCCCCTGTCTGGAGTCCTACTCTGTAGATAAACACATCAGGCACTTAAAGGGGCACCTTGTGAGGGGTCCTACTCTGTAGTTTGACACATCAGTCACTTAAAGGACCACTCTGGTGGGGAGGGGCAGGGGTCCTACCCTGTAGTTCAGCATGTCAGGCGTTTGATGAGCCAGCCTCTCTATTGTTCAGCTGCGGATGCTGGAGTATGGGGAGGGAGAGGCTATGGTGATGGCCCCACCACTACATGTGACTCAGCAGTACCGCCTTGCTTCCATAGCTGCCCAGCTTTCCTCCACAGGCATTTCCCACCACAATCTCCTCCCTCACATCCCCTTGATCCGTCTCTCTACAGTCAATAGCAGCCCTTGCCCTGGGATCGCTCCACAATCCCGAAACTCCAGCTCCCATGTGATACACCTTCCTGTCTGGGGTATGTTTGGCTGTGGCAAGGACTGTCTGAGTCTCGTTCCATTTAGGCTGCCACAGATCAGCTGTTTCAGTCTCAGCCATAAATGTTTCTCCTCTGACTCAGACAATTGCCCTGATGTGGGGATTAGACCCCTGCTTCAGGTCTCCCACTTGCCAAGGGCAGGTCCAGTCCTACTAACACTTCTGTTTTTTCCCCCTAGTCCCTTCATGCTACTGAGTTTCTTGTGGTTCTGTATATTCTTTTCCGCTGGTCAGGTAATCTTGTCTGCTCCCAGCTGGTGTTCTGCATGCACTTCTGTGTCTGAAGGTGTATTCCTGATGTATCCATGGAGAGAGATGAACTCCACATCCACCTACTCCTCTGCCATCTTGTCCTCCCTCATTTTGCTTTTGACTAGGAATACTCCAGCGTTCTTGCCTGGAGAATCCCAGAGACGGCAGAGCCTGGTGGGCTGCTGTCTATGGGATCACACAGAGTCGAACACAACTGACGCGACTTAGCAGCAGCAGCAGCAGCAGGACTACTTAGATACCAAGCCTTATCAGAGCAAGGTTAAAAAAAAAAAAAAGTCAACTCTTGCTATGATTTTTCACCACAATTAATCTCAAGATTTTTATTTATTTTTTGGAGGCTAATTACTTTACAATATTGTGGTGGTTTTTCCATACATTCACATGAATCAGCCATACCTGTGTCCCCCCATCCCAAAATGCCCTCCCACCTCCCTCCCCATCCCATCCCTCTGGGTCATCCCAGTGCACCAGCTTTGAGTGCCCTGTTTAATGCATTGAACTTGGACTGGTCATCTATTTCACGTATGGTAGTGTACATGTTTTGATGCTATTCTCTAAAATCATCCCACCCTCACCTTCTCCCACAGAGTCCAAAAGTCTGTTCTTTATATCTGTGTCTCTTTTGATGTCCCTCACAGAGGATCATTGTTGCCATCTTTCTAAATTCCATATATACAATATGCATTAATATACTGTATTGGTGTTTTTCTTTCTGACTTACTTCACTCTGTATAATAGGCTCCAGTTTCATCCACCTCATTAGAACTGATTCAAATGCATTCATTTTAATACGTGAGTAATATTCCATTGTGTATATGTACCACAGCTTTCTTATTTATTTGTCTGCCGATGGACATCTAGGTGGCCTCCATGTCCTAGCTATGTGTCTGTTTCAATTCTGGTTTCCTTCAAGTGTATGCCCAGCACTGGGATTTCTGGGTTGTATGGAAGTTCTATTTCCAGTTTTTTAAGGAATCCCCACACTGTTCTCCATAGTGGCTGTACTAGTTTGCATTCCCACCAACAGTGTAAGAGGGTTCTCTTTTCTCCACACCCTCTCCAGCATTTATTGTTTGTAGACTTTTTGATGGCAGCCAATCTAACTGGCATGAGATGGTACCTCATTGTGGTTTTGATTTGCATTTCTCTGATAATGAGTGATGTTGAGTATCTTTTCATGTGTTTGTTAGCCATTTGTATGTCTTCTTTGGAGAAATGTCTGTTTAGTTTTTTGGCCCATTTTTTGCTTGGGTCGTTTATTTTTCTGTTATTGAGCTGCATGAGCTGCTTGTATATTTGGGAGATTAACTCTTTGTCAGTTGTTTAATTTGCTATTATTTTCTCCCATTCTGAAGGCTGTCTTTTTGCCTTGCTTATAGTTTCCTTCATTGGGCAAAAGCTTTTAAGTTTAAGTTTAAGTTTAGGTCCCATTTGTTTATTTATTTTTAAATTTTTAAATTATTTATTTTTTAATATAAATTTATTTATTTTAATTGGAGGTTATTTTTGCTTTTATTTCCATTATTCTGGGAGGTGGATCATAGCGGATCTTGCTGTGATTTATGTCAGAGAGTGTTATGCCTAAGTTTTTCTCTAGGAATTTTATAGTTTCTGGTCTTACATTTAGGTCTTTAATCCATTTTGAGTTTATTTTTGTGTATGGTGTTAGAAAGTGTTCTAGTTTCTTTCTTTTACAGGTGGTTGACCAATTTTCCCAGCACCACTTTTTAAAGAGATTTTCTTTTCTCCATTGTATATTTTTGCCTCCTTTGTCAAAGATAAGGTACATGGATTCATACTTTCTATTTTGTTCCATTGATTGTATTTCTGTCTTTGTGCCAGTACCATACTATCTTAATAACTGTAGTTTTGCAGTATAGTCTGAAGTCAGGCAGGTTGATTCCTCCTGTTCCATTCTTCTTTCTCAAGATTTCTTTGACTATTCAAGGTTTTTTGTGTTTCTATACAAATTGTGAATGCACTTCTTCTAGTTCTGTGAAAAATACCATTGGTAGTTTGATAGGAATGCATTGAATCTATAGATTGCTTTTGGTAGTATACTCAGTTTCACTATATTGATTCTTCTGATCCATGAACGTGGTATATTTCTCCATCTATTTGCATCATCTTTGATTTCTTTCATATTTCCTGGAAACAAAAGCTTAAGGACTTAGGCATCACCCTAAGTTATTGTTTGTTTGTTTTGGTAACCAATAACCCAGAGCATACAGAAATAACTGAAAACATGGGAAGAGGGGGATGAAGTAGGAGAGCCTCTAGAAACATGGAACAGGCTTCCCCAAGCTGTTCCCTTTAATTATATGTTCAATAGCCAGAGAAGAAGGTATCACAGGGGAACACCCCTTCCCTTCAGGAGGTTTTGATTTGTGTTGTTGGGAACCTGGGTGTGGGGAGTTGAAGCCCTGAATCCTCAGCCTTTACTTGTCTAAACACTACAGGAGTGATTTGGGCAAAGCTATTTAACCTGTTATGTGATGAATGTTTATATCACCCATAATACATATGTTGAGGCTCTGACCACCAACATAATAGTATTTGGAAGTAATACCTTTGGTAGATATTTAGGTTTGTGAAGCATGAGGATGGAGTATTCACGATGGAATTAGTGCCCTTATAAGAAGACAAAAGTACTGATGAAAGAAATAAAAGATGACACAAACACATGGAGAGATATACCATATTATTGGATTGGAAGAAATAATATTATGAAAATGGCTGTACTACCCAAAGCAACATACAGATTTAGTGCAATCCCTATTAAATTACCAATGGTGTCTTTTACAGAACTTGAACAAAATGTTTTATAACTTGTTTGGAAACACAAAAGACTCCAAATAGCCAAAGCAATCTTGAGAAACAAAAAAGGAGCTGGAGGAATCAACCTTTCTGGCTTCAGACTGTACTACAAAGCTACAGTCATAAAGACAGCATGGTAAAGGCACAAAAACAGAAATATAGATCAATGGAACAAGATAGAAAGCCAAGATAACCCCACACACCTTATCTTTGAAAAAGGAGGCAAGAATATATAATGGAGTAAATATAGTCTCTTCAATAAATAGTGCTGGGGAAACTGCTCAGCTATGCGTAAAAGAATGAAATTAAAACACTTTTTAACATAAAAACAAACTCAAAATGGATTAAAGACCAGATATGAAGTAGACCAAAATGAAGTAAGACCAGATACTATAAAACTCCTAGAGGAAAACATAGGCAGAACACTCTTTACCATAAAACACAGGAAGATTTTTTTTTGACCCACCTTCTAGAGTAATGAAAATAAAAACAAAAATAAACAAATGGTACCTAATTAAACTTAAAAGCTTTTGCAAAGCAAAGAAAACAAAAAACATGAATTTGAGCAAGCTCTGGGAATTGGTGAAGGACAGAGAAGCCTAGTGTGCTGCTATCCATGGAGTTGCAAAGAGTCAGACAATTGAGTGACTGAACAACAACAAGGCATAAATGTAGAATCAAGAAAAAAATGGTATAGATGATCTTTTTGCAAAGCAGAAATAGAGACACAGATGTAGAGAAAGACACCAAAAAGGAAGTGGGGGAGGGGGAGATGGGATGGAATATTCACATATGTACACTATTATGTACAAAATAGATAACTGATGAGAATTGATTGTATAACACAAGGAATTCTTCTCTGTTCATGAAATTTTCCAGGCACAAATACTGGAGTAGTTTGCCAATTCCTACTCCCAGGGGATCTTCCCAACCCAGGTATTGAACCCACATCTCTTGTATCTCCTGCATCGGCAGGTGGATTCTTTACCACTAGCGCCACCTGGGAAGCTATATATGTATAACTGATTCACTTTGCCATACAGCAGGAGCTAACACAACATTGGAAAGCAACTATACCCCGATAAAAGAAAATGACAAAAAGATGCCAGGTCTTTGCCTCTCCATGCACACACACCAAGGAAAGGCCATATGAGCACATAGCAAAGGCAACTGTCATTAACTTCTATTATCAGTACATAAATTTTCTGATTGTCCACTCATTCTACCAGCATGCTTTATGCTCCTACTGAGTTCCAGGCACTGTACTACATGGAAGGTGATGTAAATATGAAGAAAAGTATTCCTACTCTCTCAAGCAGTTTTCAGTTAGCTAAGCTAGGTCATGTAGCTATTATAAAGTGAATTCATTGAATTCATGCTTCTAATTCCTGAGAAATCTGTGTTTAAAAAGGAGGGAGAAGATTTACATATATTTCAAAGAAGAACAGAAAGAATTTACAATTGTAAGTTTTCTAAAATAAATCCCTTTAGAAAAGGGAGGTCAGGGACTTAGAGTCAGAAAGAATCCTGTCCAAAGTTTAGTTAAGCTCAGGGAAATGATTAGTCCTTCTTTGTCAGTCTTACTTACTTTTCTGTCCTCAATCTTAAAACTTTAGCTTCCTCCCTGTTCTTTAAACATGATAAGCTCATTTTTATTTTATAATATTTGTACCTGTTGCAAGCTTTGTCTGGAATATCTTCTCCCAGTCTCTTGCCAGTTCTACAATCCAGGAAATGTCTTTCTCAAGGACAGGGGAACCATCTCTCTGAAACATAAACACTGAAATAAACAGCACCCCCATCTCTTGGTCTCCATGGGAGGGTATTAAAAAAAAGGGGAGATTGTGAATAAAATGATGCATAGTGTTACCTCAGAGAAATTAGCATTATTAGAAAATTTTATATCTAGAAAAAGTTATCTAAACCAATCAGCAGGAAAGTTTTTTTTTTTTCTCCAGAACATAATATTAATAATTTTTACTAGACTTAAAATAATGTTTGTTTTATACTTCTCTGGTTCTAAAACTACAGTGTTCTGAAAGCCAAAATCTAATTTGTAATTTTCACTGCTAAATCACATCCATTTCCTTCCAAATTGTGTACTAAGTGGGCACTGTAACCAATACCCAAACAGATGCCCAACTCAAAGCCCACAGTTTCCCTAGGGAGGGCCGGGTGGGCTAGGTTCCATTTATAGAACCATAAAAGAGAACACCTCTGAGGCAGAAGATAATCAATGGAAAGTTGGAGTAGAAGATCTTTAAGGCTTTTTCCAAGTTAACATTCAATCATTCTGAGAGACTTTGGCTTATGAAATGTGACAGACACTCTAGCTAGGCTATGAATGGAAACCAGGTGTTCTTATTCCAACTTGTGACTTTTGTAAAGCAAGATATGAGGTGTCTGGTTTGTAAAACAGTATCATCTTTTAATTAAGGTGAATGGTTCATAGGGCAAACAAATTTCAGATTAGCAAATTGTTTACCCAAACTATTCTAAGCCTCAGTTTATGGGATACAGATAGATATATACAAAATATAGAGATAGTGGCAGCTTACAAACTCATAACAAACTCTTAAGAGAAGATTAGGCTCTTTAGGAACCATCATCCCCTTCCAATTAAGGGGTTATAAGAAAAGAGTGACAACAGGCTCCCTTGACCTTCCTTTTGGGTACGATAGAAACGAATAATGACTGGGAGCAGTTTAAAGTTGACCAGATGATGGCCTTTCTATGGCTAGGATGTTCACTAGAGGAAACTTCTTTGGGGAAAAAAAGGGGGTGGCATAGTGGTATGGCAATCTAACAGTGAAACTGAAAGTCAGTCACTTGTGTCCTATTTGTTATGACCCCATGGCCTACACAGTCTATGTAATTCTCCAGGCCAGAATACTGGAGTGGGTAGCTGTTCTCTTCTCCAGTGGATTTTCCCAACCTAGGGACTGAAATGCAATCTCCTGCATGGCAGGCAGATTGTTTACCAGCTGAGCTACCAGGAAAGTCACTCAGTCTGTCTGATTCTTTGTGACCCTATGAACTGCAGCCCCCCAGGCTCCCCTGTCCATGGAATTCTCCAAGCAAGAATACTGGAGTGGGTTGCCATTCCCTTCTCCAGGGGATCTTCCCAACCCAAGGATGGAACCTATGTCTCCTATACTGCAGGCAGATTCCTTACTGTCTGAGCTACTGGGGAAGTCAAGAGGTATTCTACATTGTGATGATGTAAAGGATAGGCATAAGTTCAAAGAACAAACTTTCCACCCTTAAGAAATTCTGGTTTAAAGAACAAAATATCTCTAGCTAATCTCTGAATGCAACAAGAACCAAGATATATGCTGCTTGTGGCTGTAATTTTGAAAGATTCATATATTCCCACAGGAGAATCCTTATTACATGAAGGCCAAGAGCATGGGACTTGGAGTCAAAAGTGAATTTGAATCCCAACTTAATCTCATACAAGCTGTGTGACCTTGTATCTGTCACTTATTCTCTTTGAGGCTTAATTTTCTTATTTTTATGAGATAATTAATATAATCTTCAGAATATTACTGTAGGAGTAAGTGAGATAATTTATGTAAAATTTTTAGCATAAATTTAGGTACTTAATAGTTTAAATTCAGATCTGAAAATTAGATTGATTTGGAATCAATAAAAGAAATAATAATTCAGAAAATAATTATATTTAATTTAAACCTCTTATTTGTATTGTTATTGTTGTTATTCAATCACTAATTTGCATTTGACTCTTTGCAGCCCCTTGAACTACAGCAGACCAGGCTTCCCTGTCCTTCACTGTCTCCTGGAGTTTGCTCAAATTCATGTCCATTGAGTCAGTCATGCTATATAACTATCTCATCCTCTGCTGCCCCCTTCTCCTTTCACTGTCAGTCTTTCCCAGAATCAGGGTCTTTTTCAATGGGTCGGCTCTTCATATCGGGTGCCCCAAGTTTACATATGATTTATATGTGAATAAACCATAATTCAAAGATGGGGCACCTTGCTCAAGAATATACAGCTAAGAAGTCTCAGAGCCAAGACTATAAATCTTCGGATTTCAGGCTAGTATTCTTTCTTTGTCATCATGCTCACATATGTCAGGATATGTACATATACTAAGCATCTCTGATTTCCCTATAGATCTATTCCACATAGCTTATTCCTTTCACAAGGGAAAAAATATCCCAATTTCTACTACCCACTCTGTAAAATAAGATTTCCATGAAGACTAAGTTCTCATTTCCCAATACCGTATGATCTTACTCAATCTATTTAATCATTTGACTCAGGATCAAATGGATGTGTTCTAGCTTAAGCTTTTCTTTATTTCCCACAGGCAATCACTGATCATTCAACAGTGCTTTGCATAAGTTATCTGATATTTATTTATTGGTGTACTATCTTTTAAAGTATTAACACTGAGGTTTTAAAATCTCTAATCCCATCAGGCTCACCACTGTGAGATGATGAAACCGTGTGCAGATAGCCCTGTGTATCCCCTATCACATAACCAGGACATATATCAATGGGTTAATCAATCCATGACCCTGGATGAGTCAATAGAAGTTCTTGAGTTAGAATCCAAAGACTTAGAAATCTTAAATGGAAGAGGCACCCAAGGAAATTATGCCCCTGTCCCTCCATGGTTCATCTTCATGCGATCAGATACTGAGGTGCCAATAAGTATATGCCCTGAGCCAAGCTGAGGAACTGACAGGCAGAGGAAAGAGAGGACTGTTTGCTCACTCTCAGAGGAAAAGAAGTCTCCTTAGGAAACTCAGATAATTCTTTAGGATCTTTGATAATGTAATCACTAGGAACATATAAATGGGTTCTTCGGTCCCAGTTGCTTGCCAATTGTCCCACCGAAGTCCTAAAACTATATTGAATACATATAATGAGGACTGTCTCTTTTGCTTTTAGCTTCAAGACAGGACCCTTTGCTCCAATGTGGGGAACTATCTTAGAATAAGATTAAAGCTATTTGAATTCTGAATTTTTATCCAGTGCCATAATGATAAACTTGCTGTCCAAACCATGGCAAGGAAAAAAGTACAGTTTTTTAGTATACCTTAGTTTTTAAATTTGAGAAGTCCTTCTCACTCTCCTCATTAATACCAAACTTTATAGAGATTAACATCTAGTTCAGTGACTCGAAAGATAAGATTCACACTATTCATTTCCTCTCTAGCTGACCCAGACATATATGAGCCTAAGTTTATAATGATCTTTGTTAATGAACTACATCTAGTCTCTACGTGAACGTCTCCCAAACCATACCTTCAGCCCCGGGTTCTCTTCAGCACCAATGCCACATTTTGAACTATGCATTGAGTATAAGCTTCTGGCACCTGAAATAATATATTAAAGATTAAATTTACATTTGTTCAAAGTACCCCATATCTTACAATAGGTATTATACAAATACTTTTTGGCTAAATCCTTATCTATCATTCCCCCAGTTCACAAGCCTCATTAAACTTATTTCCTTGCTCCACCTTCATAATAAACCATCAAGTCTAATCAAATATCAGTTTGTTAAATATTTCCTTGAGACACATCTACCCTTGTCAACACCCAGATTCAGAGATCTTGTTATATTATTCATCTTCATTGAACTTCCTACTCAGCTTCTTTCTCATTCCAATCTACCTTTGTTTTTGTTGCTCAGTCACTAAATCATGTCCAACTCTTTGTGACCCTGTGGACTGCAGCATGCCATGCTTCCCTGTCTTTCATTATCTCCAGGATTTGCTCAAATTCATGTGCACTGACTCACTGATGCCATCCAACCATCTCATCCTCTGTCTTCCGCTTCTCCTCCTGCCTCCTATCTTTCTCAGAGTCAGGGTCTTTTCCAACGAGTCAGCTCTTCACATCAGGTGGCCAAAGTATTGGAACTTCAGCATCAGTCCGTCCAATGAATTTTCAGGGTTGACTTCCTCTAGGATTGACTGGTTTGAGCTCCTTCATGTCCAAGGGTCTCTCAAGAGTCTTCTCAAACACTGCAATTTGAAAGCATCAATTCTTCAGCATTCAGCCTTCTTTATGGTCCAAACTTCACATCCATAAATGACTAATGGGAAAACCATAACTTTGACCTTACGGACCTTTGTCAGCAAAGTGATGTCTCTGCTTTTTAAGATGTTGTCTAGGTTTTTCATACCTTTTCTTCCAAGGAGCAAGCATCTTTTACTTTCATTGCTGCAGTCACTGTGATTTTGGACATCCAAGAAAATAAAATCTGTCACTGCTTCTACTTTTACCCCTTTCATTTTCCATGAAGTGATGGGACCAAGTGCCATGATCTTAGTTTTTTGAGTGATGAGTTTTAAGCCAGCTTTTTCACTCTGTTATTTCACCCTCATCAAGACACAAGCTGGAATCAAGATTGCCCAGAGAAATATCAATCACCTCAGATATGCAGATGACACCACCCTTACGGCAGAAAGTGAAGAGGAACTAAAAAGCCTCTTGATGAAAGTAAAAAAGGAGAGTGAAAAACTTGGCTTAAAGCTCAACATTCAGAAAATGAAGATCATGGCATCTGGTCCCATCACTTCATGAGATAGATGGGGAAACAGTGGAAACAGTGTCAGACTTTATTTTTTGGGCTCCAAAATCACTGCAGATGGTGATTGCAGCCATGAAATTAAAAGACGCTCACTCCTTGGAAGAAAAGTTATGATCAACCTAGATAGCATATTGAAAAGCAGAGACATTACTTTGCCGACTAAGGTCCGTCTAGTCAAGGCTATGGTTTTTCCTGTGGTCATGTATGGATGTGAGAGTTGGACTGTGAAGAAGGTTGAGCGCTGAAGAATGGATGCTTTTGAACTGTGGTGTTGGAGAAGACTCTTGAGAGTCCCTTGGACTGCAAGGAGACCCAACCAGTCCATTCTGAAGGAGATCAACCCTGGGATTTCTTTGGAAGGAATGATGCTAAAGCTGAAACTCCAGTACTTTGGCCACCTCATGTGAAGAGTTGACTCATTGGAAAAGACTCTGGTGGTGGGAGGGATTGGGGGCAGGAAGAAAAGGGGACGACCGAGGATGAGATGGCTGGATGGCATCACTGACTCGATGGACGTGAGTCTGAGTGAACTCTGGGAGTTGGTGATGGACAGGGAGGCCTGGCGTGCTGCGATTCATGGGGTCGCAAAGAGTCGGACACAATTGAGCGACTGAACTGAACTGAACTGAAGAAGCTCTTTAGTTCCTCTTCACTTTCTGCCATTAGAGTAGAATTATCTGCATATCTGAGGATGGTGTCATCTGCCTATCTGAGGTTGTTGATATTTCTCCCAGCAATCTTGATTTCAGCTTGTGCTTCATCCAGCTCAGCATTTTGCATGAAGTACTCTGCATATAAGTTAAACAAGCAGTGTGCTTTAAAATAAAATCCAAAGATCTTAATGGGGTTTTCATGGCTTTTCTCCATCTGCAGGTTTCTGTATCCCCTTCTAACATCTAGTCACTCTTTCCTCTTTTTCCAGAAATAAGAAGTTCCTTTCAGTTCCTTGAATTGGTCAAATGCAAACTCTTCACACAATGTCTAGACTCCTGGAATTCACACAGGCTAGCTGTTTCTTCTTCTGAAATGTCTCCCTGCCCCTGCTCACTCCCCACTACCCATGTTCCTACCCAAACATATTTCAGCTAGTTAACTTCTATTAACTGTTAGCTGTCAGCTTTAGGAAGGCTTTACTTGGCCCTGTGTCTGGGTTAAATTTCCCTGCTATATATTCCAAAAGCACCTTCTACTTACCTTGGTATAATTCTCATCACATTTTATTTGTATATTTATTTTCTCATAGCCTGCTAAAGACTATAAATTCTATAAATGCCAAAACTTTGTTCCTTATATTTATCTCTATGTTCCTAACATTGTCTATTGCACATAGCAGTTTTAAAATAAATATTTGTTGAAATATTTTGAAGTGAATCTAATTGCAGGGAGTTAGGTTGATGATGTCAGCTCAAAGGAATCATACAGAACCAGCACAGATTCTGAACAAGTTCATGAAACTAAACAGTGGCATGTCAGTATAAAAATAATCTGCTCAGTTTGAACAGTTCAGTTATCTTCAGTTCAGTTCAGTCGCTCAGTCGTGTCCGACTCTTTGAGACCCCATGAATTGCAGTGCGCCAGGCCTCCATGTCCATCACCAACCCCGGAGTTCACTCAGACTCACATCCATCGAGTCAGTGATGCCATCCAGCCATCTCATCCTCTGTCGTCCCCTTTTCTTCCTGCCCGCAATCCCTCCCAGCACCAGAGTCTTTTCCAATGAGTCAACTCTTCCCATGAGGTGGCCAAAGTACTGGAGTTTCAGCTTTAGCATCATTCCTTCCAAAGAACACTCAGGACTGATCTCCTTCAGAATGGACTGGTTGGGTCTCCTTGCAGTCCAAGGGACTCTCAAGAGTCTTCTCCAACACCACAGTTCAAAAGCATCATTTCTTCAGCACTCAGCATTCTTCACAGTCCAACTCTCACATCCATACATGACTACTGGAAAAAACATAGCCTTAACTAGACAGACCTTTGTTGGCAAAGTAATGTCTCTGCTTTTCAATATGCTATCTAGGTTGATCATAACTTTTCTTCCAAGGAGTGAGCGTCTTTTAATTTCATGGCTGCAGTCACCATCTGCAGTGATTTTGGAGCTCCCCAAAATAAAGTCTGACACTGTTTCCACTGTTTTCCCATCTATTTGCCCTGAAGTGATGGGACCCTGGGTGAACTCCGGGAGTTGGTGATGGACAGGGAGGCCTGGCGTGCTGCGATTCATGTGGTCCCAAAGAGTCAGACACAACTGAGCAACTGAACTGAACTGACTGATGGGACCAGATTCCATGATCTTAGTCTTCTGAATGTTGAACTTTAAGCCAACCTTTTCACTCTCCTCTTTCACTTTCATCAAGACGCTTTTCAGTTCCTCTTCACTTTCTGCCATAAGGGTGGTGTCAACTGCATATTTGAGGTCATTGATATTTCTCCCAGCAATCTTGATTCCAGCTTGTGCTTCTTCCAGTCCAGCGTTTCTCATGATGTACTCTGTGTAGAAGTTAAATAAGCAGGGTGACCATATACAGCCTTGACGTACTCCTTTTCCTATTTGGAACCAGTCTGTTGTTCCATGTCCAGTTCTAACTGTTGCTTCCTGACCTGCATATAGGCTTCTCAAGAGGCAGGTTAGGTGGCCTGGTATTCCCATCTCTTTCAGAATTTTCCACAGTTTATTGTGATCCACACAGTCAAAAGCTTTAGCATAGTCAATAAAGCAGAAATAGATGTTTTTCTGAAACTCTCTTGCTTTTTTGATGATTAGGTGGATGTTGGCAATTTGATCTCTGGTTCCTCTGCCTTTTGTAAAACCAGCTTGAACATCTGGAAGTTCACAGTTCATGTATTGCTGAAGCCTGGCTTGAAGAATTTTGAGGGGGTGGTCCTAAGATGGCGGAGGAATAGGACGTGAAGACCACTTTCTCCCTCACAAATTCCTCAAAAGAACATTTCAACACTGAGCAAACTCCACAAAACAACTTCTGTAGGCTGGCAGAGGACATCAGGCAACCAGAAAAGCAGACCATTGTCTTCAAAAGCAGGTAGGAAAAAATATAAAAGACGAAAAAGGAGACAAAGGAGGTGGGGAGGGAGCTCCGTCCTGGGAAGGGAAGCCCATCCCGGGAAGGGAATTTTAATAAGAGAGGTTTCCAAACACCAGGAAACACTTTCCCTGCTGAGTCTGTGGCAAGCCTTGGAAACACAGAGGGCAACATAACAGGAAGGGAAAAATAAAGAAATAATTAAAACCAAGAGATTACAAGCTCAACAGTAACTCCCCCAGTGGAAAAGCAGCACAGACGCCTGCATCTGCCACTGGGAAGTGGGGGCAGAGCAGGGAAGCGTGGGAGACGTGGGCTGCAGTGCTTTGTAAGAATCGGGCAGGAACGCCCCATGCGCAACCAGAACCATCTAACTTGGGCTAGCAAACCAGACTGTGGGATAGCTACCACGCGAAAAGCTCGAACATAAGACACCTCCAGGACCTAGCACAGAACAAAGGACGGAACGGAAAAAGCCGGCTGCAGACCACCTCCCGCCAGGGACAGGCAGCCAGAGCCGTAAGGGCTGGAAAGGGGCAATTGCAGACCCGGAGAGACTTCACTTACCAAACTGCAAGCAGGCTTCTTTGCTAAGACTTCTGGGGGTGCTGGACAGTCATCATCTGCCTCACAAGGGGCGCCAGCGGTCCACCCAGAAAACTGAGCAGCAGAGGCAGAAAAGGCGACAAGTCGCAGCGATCGCGCTCGCCAAACTCCTGAGCTACTCGGACCCGGGAAGGGCACAAAACGCAGTCCCAACCGAATCTGTGCCTCTGAGGGCTACCTGAGCGCTGAACCTGAGCGGCTTAGACCGGGGAAGTGCACGCAGCCTAGGGCCGGCCTCAGACGGTTCCCGGCTGAGCATCGTAGAGCCAGAGCGGTTTGTATGCCGCGAGAAGGAACAGGTCCAGCAGGGCTGAGACACTGTGTGCACACGACAGCGCTATTTGTTTGCAGCATCCCCCCTCCCCACAGCACGACTGAACTAGTGAACCTAAAAAACCAGCATAAAGAAGAAGTTAAACAGAGGGAACCGCCTTGGAAGTGACCCCACAATGCCCACAACATCAGAGAAGAGCCAGATATATTTTTACTATTTTTAAAATCATTCCTTTTTTTTCTTTTTTCTGACTTTTTAAAAAATAGTTAAGTCTTCTATTTCTCCTCTAATTTTTATTTCTATAACCTATTATTAATATTCAAAAAAAAAGACTCTTTCTTTTTTTTTTTTTAAGGCAAACACCATATATAGTCTTTGGGTGGTTATTGGTGTTTTTTTCTTTTTTTTAAAATAATTCTTGTGGCTTGTTTTTTTTCTTTTTTCCTTTTTCCTTCTGCTTCTTTTCTTTAATATTGTATTTTTGAAAATCCAACCTCTTCTCTAGATTTTTAATCTTTGCTCTTCGGTTTTTGTTGTCAATTTTGTACATTTAAAAACCCAAACTTCACTACCCAATTTCACCTGAGAGCGAGATTACTGGCTTGACCACTCTCTCCTCCTTTGGACTCTCCTTTTTCTCCACCAGGTGGCCTCTGTCTCTTTTCTCCCCCATCTCTTCTCTATCCAACTCTGTGAATCTCTGTGTGTTCCAGACGGTGGAGAACACCTAAGGAACTGGTTACTGGCAGGATTTGTCTCTCTCCTTCTCATTCCTCTCTCTTCTCCTCCTGGCCACCTCTGTCTACTTCCTCCCTCTCCTCTTCCCTGTATAACTCCGTAAATACCTCTGAGCGGTCCAGACTATGGAGCACACATAAGGAAGTGACTACTGGCTAGCTTGCTCTCTCCTCTTTTGATCTCACTGCATCTCATTCCAGTCACCTCTAACTACCCCCTCCCTCTTCTCTTCTCCTTGTAACTCAGTGAACCTCTCTGGGTGTCCCTCAATGTGGAGAAACTTTTCATCTTTAACCTAGATGTTTTATCATCAGTGCTGTATAGATGGAGAAGTCTAGAGGCTACTGTAAAAATAAAACTGAAAACCAAAAGCAGGAGGCTTAAGTCCAAACCTGAAAATATCAGAGAACTCCTGAATTCAGGGAACATTAAGCAATAGGAGCTCATCAAATGCCTCCATACCTACACTGAAACCAAGCTCCACCCAAGGACCAACAAGTTCCAGAGCAAGACATACCACGCAAATTCTCCAGCAACACAGGAACACACTCCTGAGCTTCAATATACAGGCAGCTCAAAGTTACTCCAAAACCTTTGATGTCTCATAACCCATTACTGATCACTCCACTGCACTCCAGAGAGAAGAAACCCAGCTCCACCCACCAGAACTCCAACACAAGCCTCCCTAACCAGGAAACCTAGACAAGCCACTGATACAACCCCACCCAAAGTGAGGAAGCTCCATAATAAAGAGAACTCCACACATTACCAGAATATAAAAAGGCCACCCCAAACGCAGCAATATAATCAAGATGAAGAGACAGAGGAATACTCAGCAGGTAAAGGAACAGGAGGGTTGCCCACCAAACCAAACAAAAGAGGAAGAGATAGGGAATCTACCTGAGAAAGAATTCCAAATATTGATAGTGAAAATGATCCAAAATCTTGAAATCAAAATGGAATCACAGATAAATAGCCTAGAGACAAGGATTGAGAAGATGCAAGAAAGGTTTAACAAGGACCTAGAAGAAATAAAAAAGAGTCAATATATAATGAATAACACAATAAATGAGATCAGAAACACTCTGGAAGCAACAAATAGCAGAATAACAGAGGCAGAAGATAGGATTAGTGAAATAGAAGATAGAATGGTAGAAATAAATGAATCAGAGAGGAAACAAGAAAAACGAATTAAAAGAAATGAGGACAATCTCAGAAACCTCCAGGACGACATGAAACGCTCCAACATTCGAATTATAGGAGTCCCAGAAGAAGAAGACAAAAAGAAAGATCATGAGAAAATCCTTGAGGAGATAATAGTTGAAAACTTCCCTAAAATGGGGAAGGAAATAATCACCCAAGTCCAAGAAACACAGAGAGTTCCAAATGGGATAAACCCAAGGCGGAACACCCCAAGACACATATTAATCAAATTAACAAAGATCAAACACAAAGAACAAATATTAAAAGCAGCAAGGGAAAAACAACAAATAACACACAAGGGGATTCCCATAAGGATAACAGCTGATCTTTCAATAGAAACTCTTCAGGCCAGGAGGGAATGGCAAGACATACTTAAAGTGATGAAAGACAATAACCTACAGCCCAGATTACTGTACCCAGCAAGGATCTCATTCAAATACGAAGGAGAAATCAAAAGCTTTACAGACAAGCAAAAGCTGAGAGAATTCGGCACCACCAAACCAGCTCTCCAACAAATTCTAAAGGATATTCTCTAGACAGGAAACACAAAAAGGGTGTATAAACCCGAACCCAAAACAATAAAGTAAATGGTAACAGGATCATACTTATCAATAATTACCTTAAACGTAAATGGGTTGAATGCCCCAACCAAAAGACAAAGACTGGCCGAATGGATACAAAAACAAGACCTCTCTATATGCTGCTTACAAGAGACCCACCTCAAAACAAGGGACACATTCAGACTGAAAGTGAAGGGCTGGAAAAAGATATACCATGCAAATAGAGACCAAAAGAAAGCAGGAGTGGCAATACTCATTTCCGATAAAATAGACTTTAAAACAAAGGCTGTGAAAAGAGACAAAGAAGGCCACTACATAATGATCAAAGGATCAATCCAAGAAGAAGATATAACAATTATAAATATATATGCACCCAATATAGGAGCACCGCAATATGTAAGACAAATGCTAACAAGTATGAAAGGGGAAATCAACAATAACACAATAATAGTGGGAGACTTTAATACCCCAATCACACCTATGGACAGATCAACTAAACAGAAAATCAACAAAGAAACGCAAACTTTAAATGATACATTAGACCAGTTAGACCTAATTGATATCTATAGGACATTTCACCCCAAAACAATGAATTTCACCTTTTTCTCAAGTGCTCATGGAACCTTCTCCAGGATAGATCACATCCTGGGCCATAAATCTAAACTTGATAAATTCAAAAAAATCGAAATCATTCCAAGCATCTTTTCTGACCATAATGCATTAAGATTAGATCTCAATTACAGGAGAAAAACTATTAAAAATTCCAACATATGGAGGTTGAACAACACACTTCTGAATAACCAACAAATCACAGAAGAAATCAAAAAAGAAATCAAAATATGCATAGAAACTAATGAAAATGAAAACACAACAACCCCAAACCTGTGGGACACTATAAAAGCAGTGCTAAGAGGAAAGTTCATAGCAATACAGGCATACCTCAAGAAACAAGAAAAAAGTCAAATAAATAACCTAACTCTACACCTAAAGCAACTAGAAAAGGAAGAATTGGAGAACCCCAGAGTTAGTAGAAGGAAAGAAATCTTAAAAATTAGGGCAGAAATAAATGCAAAAGAAACAAAAGAGACCATAGCAAAAATCAACAAAGCCAAAAGCTGGTTCTTTGAAAGGATAAATAAAATTGACAAACCATTAGCCAGACTCATCAAGAAGCAAAGAGAGAAAAATCAAATCAATAAAATTAGAAATGAAAATGGAGAGATCACAACAGACAACACAGAAATACAAAGGATCATAAGAGACCACTATCAGCAGTTATATGCCAATAAAATGGACAACATGGAAGAAATGGACAAATTCCTAGAAAAGCACAATTTTCCAAAACTGAACCAGGAAGAAATAAAAAATCTTAACAGACCCATCACAAGCACGGAAATTGAAACTGTAATCAGAAATCTTCCAGCAAACAAAAGCCTAGGTCCAGACGGCTTCACAGCTGAATTCTACCAAAAATTTTGAGAAGAGCTAACACCTATCCTCCTCAAACTCTTCCAGAAAAGTGCAGAGGAAGGTAAACTTCCAAACTCATTCTATGAGGCCACCATCACCCTAATACCAAAACCTGACAAAGATACTACAAAAAAAGAAAACTACAGGCCAATATCACTGATGAACATAGATGCAAAAATCCTCAACAAAATTCTAGCAATCAGAATCCAACAACACATTAAAAAGATCATACACCATGACCAAGTGGGCTTTATCCCAGGGATGCAAGGATTCTTCAATATCCGCAAATCAATCAATGTAATTCACCACATGAACAAATTGAAAAATAAAAACTATATGATTATCTCAATAGATGCAGAGAAGGCCTTTGACAAAATTCAACATCCATTTATGATAAAAACTCTCCAGAAAGCAGGAATAGAAGGAACATACCTCAACATAATAAAAGCTATATATGACAAACCCACAGCAAACATTATCCTCAATGGTGAAAAATTGAAAGCATTTTCCCTAAAGTCAGGAACAAGACAAGGGTGTCCACTTTCACCGCTACTATTCAACATAGTTTTGGAAGTTTTGGCCACAGCAATCAGAGCAGAAAAAGAAATAAAAGGAATCCAAATTGGAAAAGAAGAAGTAAAACTTTCACTGTTTGCAGATGACATGATCCTCTACATAGGAAACCCTAAAGACTCCACCAGAAAATTACTAGAGCTAATCAATGAATACAGTAAAGTTGCAGGATATAAAATCAACACACAGAAATCCCTTGCATTCCTATACACTAATAATGAGAAAGTAGGAAAAGAAATTAAGGAAACAATTCCATTCACCATTGCAACGAAAAGAATAAAATACTTAGGAATATATCTACCTAAGGAAACTAAAGACCTATACTAGAAAACTATAAAACACTGATGAAAGAAATCAAAGAGGACACTAATAGATGGAGAAATATACCATGTTCATGGATTGGAAGAATCAATATAGTGAAAATGAGTATACTACCCAAAGCAATTTACAAATTCAACGCAATCCCTATTAAGCTACCAGCCATATTTTTCACAGAACTAGAAGAAATCATTTCAAGATTTGTATGGAAATACAAAAAACCTCCAATAGCCAAAGCAATCTTGAGAAAGAAGAATGGAACTGGAGGAATCAACTTGCCTGACTTCAGGCTCTACTACAAAGCCACAGTCATCAAGACAGTATGGTACTGGCACAAAGACAGAAATATAGATCAATGGAACAAAATAGAAAGCCCAGAGATAAATCCACACCTATGGACACCTTATCTTTGACAAAGGAGGCAAGAATATACAATGAAGTAAAGACAATCTCTTTAACAAGTGGTGCTGGGAAAACTGGTCAACCACTTGTAAAAGAATGAAACTAGATCACTTTCTAACACCATACACCAAAATAAACTCCAAATGGATTAAAGATCTAAATGTAAGACCAGAAACTATAAAACTCCTAGAGAATATAGGCAAAACACTCTCCGACATAAATCACAGCAGGATCCTCTATGATCCACCTCCCAGAATACTGGAAATAAAAGCAAAAATAAACAAATGGGATCTAATTAAAATTAAAAGCTTCTGCACAACAAAGGAAAATATAAGCAAAGTGAAAAGACAGCCTTCTGAATGGGAGAAAATAATAGCAAATGAAGCAACTGACAAACAACTAATCTCAAAAATATACAAGCAACTTATGCAGCTCAATTCCAGAAAAATAAACGACCCAATCAAAGAATGGGCCAAATAACTAAATAGACATTTCTCCAAAGAAGACATACAGATGGCTAATAAACACATGGAAAGATGCTCAACATCACTCATTATTAGAGAAATGCAAATCAAAACCACAATGAGGTGCCACTTCACACCAGTCAGAATGTCTGCGATCCAAAAATCTGTAAGCAATAAATGCTGGAGAGGGTGTGGAGAAAAGGGAACCCTCTTACACTGTTGGTGGGAATGCAAACTAGTACAGCCACTTTGGAGAACAGTGTGGAGATTCCTTAAAAAATTGCAAACAGAACTACCTTATGACCCAGCAATCCCACTGCTGGGCATACACACCAAGGAAACCAGAATTGAAAGAGACACATGTACCCCAATGTTCATCGCAGCACTGTTTATAATAGCCAGGACATGGAAACAACCTAGATGTCCATCAGCAGATGAATGGATAAGAAAGCTGTGGTACATATACACAATGGAGTATTACTCAGCTGTTAAAAAGAATACATTTGAATCAGTTCTGATGAGATGGATGAAACTGGAGCCGATTATACAGAGTGAAGAAAGCCAGAAAGAAAAACGCCAATACAGTATACTAACACATATATATGGAATTTAGAAAGATGGCAATGACGACCCTATATGCAAGACAGGAAAAAAGACACAGCTGTGTATAACGGACTTTTGGACTCAGAGGGAGAGGGAGAGGGTGGGATGATTTGGGAGAATGGCATTGTAACATGTATACTATCATGTAAGAATCGAATCGCCAGTCTATGTCCGATGCAGGATACAGCATGCTTGGGGCTGGTGCACGGTGATGACCCAGAGACATGTTATGGGGAGGGAAGTGGGAGGGGGGTTCATGTTTGGGAACGCATGTACACCCATGGTGGATTCATGTCAATGTATGGCAAAACCAATACAGTATTGTAAAGTAAAATAAAGTAAAAAAAAATAAATAAATAAAGAATTTTGAGCATTACTTTACTAGCATGTGAGATGAGTGCAACTGTGCAGTAGTTTGAGCATTCTTTGGCATTGCCTTCTTTGGGATTGGAATGAAAACTGACCTTTTCCATTTATCTTAAAATAAGTTAATTCCTACTGTATTATCATGGATTAGGATTCAGGAAACAAGATTTGAATTAGCAGGCTACAAAATAAGACAAATTTATTCTAGCTTGTCTCCACTACTTCCTAGCTGTGTGAGCCTGGGCAAATTACTTAGCCTCCCTGAGCCTCTTTTGCAAATGGAAATGCCAATGCCTCTCTTCCAAGGCCATGAGACCAAATCTGTTGAACACTGTATACAGCTCGCATTAAACTTCCCCATTCACTCAAAATTCATCCCTTCTCCTTCTAAGCTATTCCTCTTACCCCTGAAGAAACTTGGACAAATCACTTTTTACTATGCTTTCAAGTCTCTGTTATAAAATGAGAGGATTGGGAAAAAGCAGTGGTTGCTAAACTAGTCAAATCCAAATAGCATCAAGAGAGCTTTGGCTGAAAATCTCCAAGGATGGACTTGAAAGCCAATTTCTTCATAAAGTTCCCCAGGTAACTCTGCAACAGCCAGCTCAGCTCAGATCTGCAGTCCAGTGTCTTGGAAGCACTAGTCTTTTCCAACTTGAACAGGCAGTAGTTTCATTTTTGTTCTCTGCTTCCCACATGGAAAATGTTTATTCAATAAATCAGAATATGACTCACCTGGCTGGCATTTTTTGTTCTACAAAACCCAAATTATGCCATAATTAGCAACGAAGGCCAACTCTACATATGTGCATGTGTTTGTGTTGGGAGAGAGAGAAGCCACATACAAAATGTCTTGCATACTTTTAACACTTCCTTTGCTGATTGGCACGAGCTAAAACTCCCAACAATGGAGCCAGAGTAGGAACAAGTGGTGAAGAGTCTACAGAAGGCTGTTCTTAAGTGAAGGAATCTTGAGTTTTCTGCTATTATCACATCAATATCATCACAGTGATAGGTTGGTCAATGGTCATTGTTCTATTAAGCCAATACCAGGATCTGTGGTCATTATGAAGCTCAGTCAGAAAGGAGAAAATTTAGTAAAGACAAAATCAAGACAAGTGAAGAGGTTTGATGTTTAACAAACAGCATGAATAGATACAAATCCTGTGGGGGGGGGGGGGGGGAAAGAGGAGGAGTTAGACATCTATCTCATAAAATAGCAGAAAACACAAAAACTGAATGGAGCCTGCAAGAGACAGAAAAATCTGAACTCAAAGCCTGCAGGATTTTATGACAAATTCCGTAAACATTTCTTGAGCTACTTCCATAGACCAGATGTTGTATTATAAATTGAGGATAAAAACTTATTAAGACATAGTTCATCCCTTTGAAGGAATTTCAGTCTATGAATAAAGAAACCAGAAAAGAATGGTAATTAAGAACACACTCTATGCCAGCTGAACTACATGATATCTTATTTAATCTTCTTAATCCTGCATTGTCGATATCAGCAGATAGAATCAGCAGCTTACCCAATATTCAGGGCTAATATTAGGAAAGTTGGACCATCTATTTATTAATAATACATGTACTATTCAGAAACATCACATATCATATAGAAAATATCTCCAAACATTTATTGCTAGTGAATAATCATAGTTCAAACATTCAAGAATCATTAAGATGAGTTTCTCTGTGACAGCCCAGCCCAAACACAATAGTAACTATAGTTTTACGGTCGAAGGTTTTGCTTTTTGAAATGTCATTGTTGTCATTTAATTATTAACCCTAAAATTAGGCCTTACCAGTGGAATGCTAGCTGGACATTGGTGGGCAAAGGACCATGCCAAAAGGGCAGGAGCAAAAGAGACAAAATTTACACAGCAGTAAATAAAAACCCACATATTCTATTTCTTCCTTTACAAAAAACCAAAAAAGTCCCCAAACTAACAGTTTCTAACTAGGCTAATAATTGAAAACCAAGCATTCACTACTCCTCCAAACTCTTTTAAAAAGTTTTATTTCTAGAGCTGAAAGAAGTAGAAATAATCTTTGTGTCTGATTGAAAACAGGTTTCCTGATTCTCTTGGGTTTCCACATTTAACAGTTCATTTCACAAAAACAATCTCTCTTCTCTCTGCTTGACCTAGAAAGTTTCTAACTTTATTGGCTCATTTTAACACAGAGACTGTCCCCCTTGAATGTGACCTGTCATCACTGAACTTTAAATATACAAATCCCAACTACCCCCCTCCCCTAAATTAGCTGATCATTTCTCTCTGTTTTGACTCACATTAACTGGTTGCTACTGAACTTGAAAAGGTTGTATCTCACTTACTGGCTTCATTGGACAGGGTGCAGATTGGAACCACACTAATTAGCACATGAATTTCTGGATTTCAAGGATGTCAGGCAAGGAGAGATGTAAGGTAGGGGAGAGAACGAAGAGGAAAGGGTCAGTCAGAAGTAAATGAAAGGAAGGGAACCTGGGCAAAAGGATTTTAAATGACCTTATTTTATCCTCTGAAGCAGATACTCCTGGAGGATTGACTTCAGGAAAAATCCTTCAGTTTTAGCTTTACTTATTTGCTACATGGGAGTAAACCTTCCTATTCTTACTAGAGCCTCTTTTCCTCTTTTAAATCATGGAAACACAACAGGTTTAGGGAGGTACTGAATTAAATTATTTCTGGCCTTGCTGTCAACTGCAGTCAAGTCAACTGTAATTCTATCCATTATATTAATATGAATGAACTAGAGAAAATAGGTCTTTGTTTGGAACATTTCTGAGCTAAATTTTGCTCTCATAGGAAAAAAGGAAAAGTCATCTTTATTCAAAAGTATATGTGTGCATCCAATTGTGTGTAAGTATGTGGGTGTGTGCAAAGAGAGATCTATGCACACAAATTCACACAAATATATATATATATATAAATATACATATGCAGATATAGAGAGATATATATAGATAGATTGGTAGATAGATAGGTGTGGATAGAAAGGCAGCTAGGAAGGAAAATAGAGATATGAAATGCTTTTCATCTACCAACAAATAAAGGGGGCTGTTGGAAAAATAATTTCCTCTCAGAGCTCCTCATCCCATAGAAGTTCTAAAACATGAGGTCTTACTTCCTTGCGACATCTTCCTGCTTCCCTAAAGCAGGCTCAGGCTAATGCTCAGCCATTCTCTAATTAGGAATGTATTTGAGATGCATTAGAAGAAGTAGATTGTATATCTTGCTTTTTCAAACTTGGTCTTTTTGCTTTCTCTGTCCTCTTCCCCTTTTCCTCTTCTCCAGACCTTCAAATAGCCCTGTCCTAAATGAAGCTAAATTAGGCCAGTCTAATGTTAAAAAAAAAAAAAAATGTTTATCTTGGAGTGTAGAGATAATTGACAATTAGAAAAGAGGACATTTTTAGCTCTTGGTCAGGGCACTATGCTCCTGGACAAAGTGCTCTTTTCTTTGAAGCAGGGTGGAGTGCTTAGTGACTCAGGCAGGGATCTGTGCATGTTTATCCTTAGTGCCTACCAGAGTCAAGGGCTGGAGTTTTCTGGGATAGATTTTCCTACCAACTGGTTCCACACAAAACTGATAATTCATGAAAGGGAAGATGGAATGATTCCAGCTTCTTCTGATGAGAATTTCTAGCTTTTCCTCTCTAATGTGTTTGTTTACAAGACTTGACTAATAGAGTTGAACTTAGGTGTACTCGCAGGTTTTTTTTTTTTTTTTTCCATTATCCACCAAAAGGTATGCTATGGGAAAAAAACTGGCTTTTTTACTGACTCTGGTTTGAGAAGTCAGGTAATTTATAGTATTTTATTTTAAAAAATGATAATTACACTATTATTTCAAATGTGGCTTAGTCTATTATAAACTCTTTTTTATTCTACACATTGTGGGTTTTTACAATTTTCTTTTCAAAATCCACAACTATTATTATCTCAACAAAAGTAACTCATCTAATGTGTTTAATGAATTTCTTTTGTTTTTATGCATTCTTAAAGTTTGCTATATTTTATATAAGTACATGTATCTAAATTTTTTTACACACATTATCAAATTATATATCTCACTATTCTTGTTTTTTTCCTCACTCTATTTTTAAGATTCCTTCATGGCAGTGTGAGTGGCTAATCTACTGTTTGTATTGTGTCCATTCACCACTTCTTACCTCTCCAATGTTCTCTGTTGCTTCCTAAGTCCAGAAATAATTGAATCAAACTTTTAAAAGAAAAATAAATAATGGGGATTTACCCTATCAAATATTAAGACATATTGCTGCTGCTGCTACTAAGTCACTTCAGTCGTGTCCGACTCTGTGTGACCCCATAGACGGCAGCCCACCAGGCTCCCCCATCCCTGGGATTCTCCAGGCAAGAATACTGGAGTGGGTTGCCATTTCCTTCTCCAATGCATGAAAGTGAAAAGTGAAAGTGAAGTCGCTCAGTCGTGTCTGACTCTTAGCGACCCCATGGACTGCAGCCTACCAGGCTCCTTCATCCATGGGATTTTCCAGGCAAGAGTACTGGAGTGGGGTGCCATTGCCTTCTCCTAAGACGTACTACAAAGCCACAAAATAAAACAGTACATTTAAGACCAAGAAGAGACAAATAGGTCAATAGAGATCCAATAGACAGATCCCTGATATAAACAAACATAATATACCATAAAGAAAGTGTCATAAAGGTTAAAGAAAGGGGAGATTGCATAACAGGTAGTGGTGAGAAACCTAGCTTAGTATATATAGAGAAGTAAATAGGCATCTGGAGAAGGAAATGGCAACCCACTTCAGTATTCTTGCCTGGGAGGAACCTGGAGGCCTATAGTCCATAAGATCTCAAAGAGTCCAATATGACTTAGTGACTACAGTGCAGCAGCAGCAACTTTGTAGCCCAGGAACAGTGAACAGTTTTCAAAGAAAACCTCAAAACCCCAATTGAACTGGGGTCTCCTGCATTGCAGGCGGATTCTTCACCAACTGAGCTATCAGGGAAGACAAGAAAGAGTAAACAGTTTTCAAAGAAAACCTCAAAGTGCCAAAAAAAGGTGATGATTTGTAAACAACTAAGAATTTCTGTTCAGTGAAAACTACCAGTGACAAAGTAATATTTTCTATTTACCACTTGGATAGTGAGTAAGAAATTGTTATCGCTTCTTTTCACTTGATCTGCTCCAAATTCCAAAGAACACTCATTCATTCTTCCATTCAAAACTGATGAACAAGTCAGCCTTCATTCTTTCCAAGCTCTTCATAGTTTTCTAGATTTTTGACTGGAAGCATCTTATCTTTTTAATCTGACTCAAACTAGTAGACTCAAAAGGGAAAAGGGAATCTTGGAGAGTTTCCTGATGCATTAAGCAAGAATGTGTGCATGGAGTTAGTCCACTTGTTTCAGAGTGGCAGAACATAAAAGCTATTTTTTTCTCCTACTGTCTCAGGCCTGATACTAAGCATGCATGGAATTCCTTAGATAGTTCCTTTGAAAAAAAGTTGAACTTGAAGAGCTAACAAAGGTTGGGAGAGTGTTGGCAAGGGACAGGTGATTGAATTTAAGACAAGGTTTGTCCTCACTTTTAAACAAAGATCCAGAAAAGTGATTTGCTACTCAAGGTATTTGTTGTTTTTCTTGTTTGTTTGTTTTTGCTATTTTCCATTCAAGGTAATAAATGATTTAAAAGTTTCCTCAACAGTATGATGGAATAAGAATGCATTTAATCACAAATGTTGAAAGCAAGAAGAAACCACAAGGGATGAACAAATCCCAACATCCTCCATTACAGCAAGGAAGCTATGGTGGAGAGTTCTTACATGACCAGTCCAGTATCAGAGGTAGTTAACTGAGCTAGAGTCATAACTCAAATAGTTGAGTGCCCTATTCTTATGGTTCCTTAACTGTATTAGCTAAGGTACCTCAAAGTGCCACAGTGATCTCACAGTCTTGCTGTAAGATATTTTTAATTTTTAAGGGAAACAATGGTTAACATGAATCAGAAACCATACAAATTACCAACTCAAGGTAGTTCACAATTTCAAAATTATATTGTATTGAATTCTTTTGATTATATCACACTGAAATGAAGCTGGGTTTCATCTATTCATGTGATTAAAAGCAAATGCCATACAAAAGTCAGTGTGAAACAGGAAATTCAGATGATATCTAATCTGATTCCAAGGTCTGAATATTTGCACAGGGCCTGACAAGCACACCTATTCCATCAGCAAGTAGTTATAGTTGGTTGAGAAAGAAATTAAAATAAATATTATTTTCTTCCTCTCTCTCTCTATATATATATATATATACACATATATACTAGCTATTCAAATGGTTACTAAATTATTGGGACATAAATGCAAGCTGTGTGGACCTAAGTACTTAATAAATGGAATGTTGAAGTGTTCCTTTTGACCAAGGAGCTTCATGAAAAAAATTACTAATATACAAAGGTCACCAAGAACCAAAAACTTGAACAACTTTTGCCCTATTTTCTAGTCAGTCAGAAGGGTAGCTTTCTACATGGTTGTAAAACTGTCTCTTTAGGGCTTCTGAGATTTGGAGCGAGAATCCCCATCTCAACTTCAACAAAGCAGCTTCATTTACCTGCTTTACAATTTGTCCATTTCTATAGCTTTTGATTTGTGGAAAGGGTTGAGAAGCTGGGGATGAATTAATTGAATCTTCTGGTATGGTAGACAGACTAGATTGGGATTGGAAGGTGATAAAATTTCTCTGAATAAAAATGTCAGAGTTAGGCACAATAAATTTGCTCCTGGTCAAGGAGATGATGCTAAAAATACAGATCAAAAGAGTACCAGAGAGAGAGTTGAAAATAGTCCATAGAAGCTCAAGTGGAAATCTTCCCAGGCTTAGCCTCAATTTCCAATTTAAGTTTCAAAGTATCTTTTAGTTTTATCTTAAATCCTGAAATGATTTAGGTTCAGACTCATGCTAGCTGACCAATAGGTTGATGTGTTATACATTTCTGTTGCTAATATTACTATATTCCAAGCCATTTGGATTTGAAACTTAATAATTATTTTTGCCTATTTGCTATCTTACTCTCCAGTCATTTCAGCCACCAAATCCTAGATATATCACCTGAATAAATTTTGACATCCACCCTTTCCTTTCCATGGTGATATAACTAGTTGAAACAAGGATGTGGTGCTGGTTTTCTTGTTTTTCAGTTGCTCAGTCATGTCTAACTCTTTGTGACCCCATGGACTGCAGAATGCCAGGCTTCCCTGTCCTTCACCATCTCCCAGAATTTGTTCAAACTCATGTCCATTGAGTTGTTGATGCCATCCACACGTCTCATCCTCTGTCATCCCCTTCTCCTCCTGCCTTCTATCTTTCCCAGAGTCACGGTCTTTTCCAATGAGTCAGCTCTTCCCATCAGATGGCCAAAGTATTGGAACTTCAGCTTCAGCATCAGTCCTTCCAATGAATATTCAGGGTTGATTTTCTTTAGGATTGATTGATTTGATTTCCCTACTGTCCAAGGGAATCTCAAGAGATTTCTCCAACACCACATTTCAAAAACATCAGTTCTTTGGCACTTATGCTTTTTTATTGTCCAGCTCTCACATCTGTACATGACCACTGGAAAAATCATAGCTTTGACTACACAGAACTTTATTGGCAAAGTAATGTCTCTGTTTTTCAATATGCTATCTAGGTTTGCCATTGCTTTTTTCCAAGGAACAAGCATCATTTAATTTTGTGGCTGCAGTCACCATCCAGTGTGATTTTGGAGCCTGAGGAAATAGAGTCTGTCACTGTTTCCATTGTTTCTCCATCTATTTGCCATTAAGTGATGGGACCAGATGCCATGATCTTTATTTTTGAATACTGAGTTTTAAGCCAGCTTTTTCACTCTCGTCTTTCACCTTCATCAAGAGGCTCTTTAATTCCTCTTTGCTTTCTGTTGTAAGGGTGGTGTCATCTGCACATCTAAGATTATTGATATTTCTCCCCAAAATCTTGACTCCAGCTTGTGCTTCATCCAGTCCAGCATTTCGCATGATGTACTCTGCATATTAGTTAAATAAACAGGGTTACCATATACAGCCATGACCTACTCCTTTCCCAATTTTGAACCAGTTTGCTGTTTTGTGTCCGGTTCTAACTATTGCTTCTTGACTTGCATACAGGTTTCTCAGGAGGCATACAGGTTTCTAAGGTGGTCTGGTACTCCTATCTCTTAAAGAATTTTCCAAAGTTTGTTGTGATGCACACAGTCAAAGGCTTTAGCAGAGTCAGTGAAGCAGAAGTAGATGCTTTTCTGGAATTCTCTTGCTTTTTCTATGATCCTACAGATGTTGGCAATTTGATCTCTGGTTTGCCTTTTCTAAATCCAGCTTGAACATCTGGAAGTTCTTGGTTCACATACTATTGAAGCCCAGCTTGAAGGATTTTGAGCATTACTTTGCTAGCATGTGAACTAGGTGCAATTGTGTAGTCGTTTGAGCATTTTTTAGCATTGCCCTTCTAAATGATTAGAACGAAAACTGATCTTTTCCAGTTCTGTAGCCACTGCTGAGTTTTCCAAATATGCTGTCATATTGAGTGCAGCACTTTCTTTTAGGGTTTGAAATAGTTCAGCTGGAATTGCCTCACCTCCACTAGTTTTGTTCATAGTGATGATTGCCAAGACCCACTTGACTTCACACTCCAGGATGGCTGGCTCTAGGTGGGTAAATCACATCATCTGTGGTTATCCCAATCATTAAGATCTTTTTCTATAATTTTTCTATGTATTCTTGCCATCTTTTCTTAATTTCTTCTGCTGTCCTTTTCTGTCCTTTATTGTGTCCATCTTTGCATGAAATGTTCCCTTGGTATCTCTAATTTTCTTGATGAGATCTCTAGTCTTTCCCAATCTCCTGTTTTCCTCTATTTCTTCGCATTGTTCACTTTAAAAAGGCTTTCTTATATCCCCTTGCTATTCTCTGGAACTCTGCATTCAGATAGGTATATCTTTCCTTTTCTCCTTTGCCTTTTGCTTCTGTTCTTTTCTCAGCTATGTGTAAGGCCTCCTCAGACAACCATTTTGCCTTTTTGCATTTTTTTTTTTTCCTTTAGGGATGGTTTTGATCACCACCTCCTGTACAATGCTATGAACCTCTGTCCATGGTTGTTCAGGCCTGTCTGTCCATTGGAAGTAATCTCTTGAATCTCTTTGTCACTTCCACTGTATAATCATAAGGGATTTGATTTAGGTCATACCTGAATAGCCTAGTGGTTTTCCCTATGTTCTTCAATTTAAGTTGGAATTTTGAAATAAAGAGTTCATGATCTGAGCCACAGTCAGCTCCCAGTCTTTTTTTGCTGACTGTATAGAGCTTCTCCATCTTCAACCGCAAAGAATAAAATCAACCTGATTTTGATATTGACCATCTGGTGATGTCCACTTGTAGAGTCATCTACTGTGTTGTTGAAAGAGGGTGTTTGCTATGACCAGCAAACTCTTGGCAAAACTCTGTTAGCCTTTTTCCTGCTTCATTTTGTACTCCAAGGCCAAACTTGCTTGTTTCTCCAGGTGTCTCTTGACTTCCTGCTTTTGCATTCTGCTCCCCTGTTATGAAAAGGATATCTTTTTTTGGTGTTAGTTCTAGAAGGACTTGAAGGTCATCATAGAGCCTTTCAGCTTCAGCTTCTTCAGCATTAGTGGTTGGGGCTTAGACTTGGATTACTGTGCTATTCAATGGTTTGCCTTTGAAACGAACCAAGATCTTTCTGTCATTTTTGAGATTGCACCCAAGTAGTGCATTTCAGATTCTTTTGTTGATTGTGAGGGTTACATCATTTCTTCTGGTGGATTCTTGCCCACAGTAGTAGATATAATGGTCATCTGAATTAAATTTGCCCCTTCCTTTCCATTTTAGTTCACTGATTCCTAAAATGTCAATGTTCGCTCTTGCTGTCTCCTGTTTGACCACTTCTAATTTACCTTATTTCATGGACATAATATTTCAGGAAAGCTGAGCACCGAAGAATTGATGCTTTTGATTTGTGGTGTTGGAGAAGACTCTTGAGAGTTCCTTGGACTGCAAGGAGATCCAACCAGTCCATCCTAAAGGAGATTGGTCCTGGGTGTTCATTGAAAGGACTGATGTTGAAGCTGAAACTCCAATACTTTGCCACCTGATGCAAAGAGCTGACTCATTTGAAAAGACCCTGATGCTGGGAAAGATTGAGGGCAGTAGGAGAAGGGGAAGACAGAGGATGAGATGGTTGGATGGCATCACTGACTCAATGGACATGGGTTTGGGTGGACTCTGGGAGTTGGTGATGGACAAGGAGGCCTGGCATCCTGTGGTTCATGGGGTTGCAAAGAGTCAGACACAACTGAGTAATTGAACTGAACTGAATTTTTCAGGTTCCTATGTAATATTGTTCTTACAGCATCAAACTTTGCCTTCACCACCAGACACATCCACAGTTAGGTGTTGTTTCCGCTTTGGCTCAGCCTCTTCCTTCCTTCTGGAGCTATTTCTCTGGTGTTCTCCAGTAGCATATTGGACACCTACTGACCTGGGGGCTTCATCTTTCATTGTCATGTCTTTTTGCCTCTTCTTACTATTCTGGTGGCTCAGAGGGTAAAGCGTCTGCTTGCAATGTGGAAGACCTGGATTTGATCCCTGGGTTGGGAAGATCCCCTGGAGAAGGAAATGGCAATCCACCCCAGTATTCTTGCCTGGAAAATCCCATGGACAGAGAAGCCTGGTAGGCTACAGTCCATGGCGTCACAAAGAGTAGGACATGGCTGAGCGACTTCACTTTACCTTTACCTTTACTATTCTGGTTATACATATTGGTTTTGGTTTAGCCAAGAGAAATGATGGCCTTTCTGAAGGCACATAGCTAGTAATAAGAGTAGAATAAAGAAGGACAGTATTGGTATCATCTACATGGAAGTGATATTTGAAGCACAAAAGAGAAGGTGAAAAAGAAAATTCAGGAGAACATGTATAATAGCAGCATGAGAAAGAGTGACTCCATCAGAAAGGATAGAAAACCAGTCACCAAGAGAGAATTATCATATATTCTGGGATCACAGACACTAAATGATGAAAGAGGGCAGGAAACAAAGGGTTGACTATCAAGTATCAAACTGTGTTCTTGTATTATGATAGCCAAGGGGAAAAGAAATGATTTAAAATAAAATTGCTGGTGTCTAAAAAAAGCTATCATACAATTGAGACAGAACACATTCATAGAACAGTTTAAGAGTAATGCAGGAGCAGTGTCATCTTAAAGGCAAAATAACTATTCTTTGCAGCCAATAGAAGAGAATAAAATGCAATAATTTAAGGTTTATATTTTTTCTACATTCTTATTAGGTTTATTACTTGAGCTACTTAGAAGCTACTTACAAACTGTGCTTAAGGTATGTATTTTGATGATGATAATATCTATGGAAATTTACCATATAATTACACAATTGAGTTTCAAAAAGGACATGAAATGATAATAGTTACCAGTTCTCTATAGATCCTGCAATTCAGACACTACAATTGATGGCTTATAAGCTACTTCTAAACTGTAGGCATCACTCTTTGGCTCAAACATCACTGTTTTTTTTTAAAATTTTTATTTTGAACCTCTTACCAACAATTCAAAATTAATTAAAATCTCTATTTATAACTTCCCTTAAACAATCAGAAGTTGTTTCTGTCATGGACCAACGTTCTGGTGTAGCAACAATTAGCTGCAACTGCATCATAGTTGTTCCCTTGCAGAAGGCTCAGTGTGGCCTGATTACTCATTGGTATCTCAAACCTAGCTCCTATAGGTATAATGATTTGCAAGCCTGCTACAGTACAAGGTGCATGTTTTACATGTGAAGAGCATCCTGGGCCACAGAGTGACAAAAGAGACTTGCTCAAAACCCATGGGTTACAGGGATTTCCCAGATGGTGCTAGAGCTAAAGAGCCCACCTGCCAATGCAGGTGACATAAGAGACACAGGTTCAATCCCTGGGTCAGGAAGAACCCGTGGAGAAGGACAAAGCAACACACTCTAATATTCTTGCCTGGAGAATCTTATGGACAGAGGCTTCCGGCAGGCTGTGGTCCATAGCGTCCAAAGAGACAGATACCACTGAAGTGACTTAGCATGGATTACTAGAAACAGAAATAGCCTTGATTTATAATCTTTCAACCAGATCTCTTACATTGAAATTTATAGAAGTAGAATATTGTCCAGTATGGCACACTAGGAAAGGTCCTAAAAGAGAAATCTATTTCCGGGTCTTTTGCTTATCATTGGATTGCCTTTGGCAAGTCTATCCAATTCCTCTCTTCTATGCAAGTATGGTAATGCCCTACTTACTTTGTAGGACTGCAGCTTTAAAAGCTAAAGTGTATTTTTAATATTCTCTAAAAATAAGGAAAACAATAATTTTTAAAAACTGAAATTAGCCAAAAGTCATGAGTTCTAGGCCCAGTTCCTCCACAAGCCAATTGCATGAATTTTCACAAGTTTCTTAAACTCAAGTTTCAACCACAAATATTATTTTATTTCCCATGATTTTTGCAAAATTAATCTCATTCATCATTTTTTTTAATGTTTTTCTTGAATTAAAACCTTTATTACTTGGGCCAAACCCAACAATGAATTAAACTAATAGAGAATGAAAATGGACAATTGAGCTGGGCCTACTTTACGTAAATGTCAGAGGCACATGGAGATGTTGATGAGGTACTTTCATTTGAAATCTCAGCACCCCCTACTTTGGCACCAAACATATCTCATCAAGATTAGAGATCCAGAGCAGAGCTCAGAGAGGAAAAGCAGAGATATAAATGACTGGAGAAGTGCTTCCAGGGCGCTGAGTCAGCCAAAACAGAGCCTCCTGCTGAGCTCAATGGATCTTTTCTCATTTGCCTGGAGCATTGACTGGAGGTTGCTTTGGCAGTGCCTGCTGGGCAGACAATTTTTAGTCCATTGATTCATTTGAGCTAGGCAGTTTGCCCTAACACTTAGGCACTCAGACAAAAATGCCCTTAATCACTGGCAAACCCTGGGATGTAGAGAGGGCCAGTGGCTCAATCAGCGCCTTGGGGCTGCCCGTGGGAAAGGAGGGTCTAGAAAGCACGGGGTGCCAGTCACTGAGACTTCGAAGAAGTCAAGGATTTTTTTGCAAGTCAGAACTCTAGAGAATTCCTGATTTGGGAGTCTCAGGAACATTCTAATTTAAGAGCACTGTACTCTTTCCTTCGTCTTCAGTTAAACACTGGTCCCCTCTGCAAGTCCTCATGATCTACACTGGGCTGACTGCTAATTCTCCCAGCTGTGCCTGCCCCAAGAAGCTTTCCCTGACCTCCCTCTTTCTCCTTATTGGGATCAGGCCCTGATACTTCTCAAAACCTTGCTGACTTACCACTATTATATTACCATCACAGCGAATTGTAACTGCCTTTTTTCTTATATCTCCTCAGTAAGACTCTTATATGAGACCAATAACATCTATTTAATTACCGATCTCTAGCACCTAGCTACCCACTCCAATATTCTTGGGCTTCCTGGTGGCTCAGCTGGTAAAGAATCCGCCTGCAATGTGGGAGACCTGGGTTCGATCCCTGGGTTGGGAGGATTCCCCTGGAGAAGGGAAAGGCTACCCACTCCAGTGTTCTGGCCTGGAGAATTCCATGGACTACAGCCCATGGGGTTGCAAAGAGTTGGACCTGACTGAGTGACTTTCACTTTTCAGCACCTAGTATAGTGCCTGTCATATGGAGCACCCTTAAATCCTTATAGGATTATGGAGGCAAAGGGGGGTGGGGAAGGAAGGCAGGAAGGAAGAGAGGGGGAAATGGGAGGGGGAAAGGGAAGGGACAGAGGCAAAGGTAACTATGCTGATGAAGTGAGCCAAAGGTTGACTGAGGAAGTAAAACGGTGCACCCAAGTTGGTGACCAACACGCCAAAGGCAGTGTTAACAGGAGAATATAGTGCCTCAATAGTCAATACTGTAAGTTGGAGGAAAAACCAATTCTTGAACTGAGAATCAAAAATCTCAATTTTACTTTTGACTTTACCAGAGATTGTTTGTCTCTACTACCACAGTGAAAAAACTAGAACTACTTCCTCTTATCAATTAATGTTTTCTTTGTCTATCCACACCTGAGGCCAGATGACTCAAATAGGAAAAATGAAAATAAAATGTTATCTGCTTCATGTATGAATATGACTTCATGCTGTAAGTAAAATTTCTTCATGAATGAAGAACTCCCTTAACACAGAGCTTACATCACATTTTAATAATAACGATAAGGGTGCCTTAAGCAGATAGAATATCATAGAAAGTCCTCAAAACATACACATGTTGGATTTTTATGAGATTTTCTTAAGAAAAGCCCATAAGATAGGATAGCCCCAACTTACAGATGGTCAAAGTGAGACTCATTGGAGTTGGGTGACTTGTTCAAGTTTATATACCTGGTAAGCATCTAGAAGAATGGTAAGCACAAAGTAAGTACAAAAATACTTATAAAAACATAGTACTGGAAAAATCTAACTCGTAAGCAAATTCAACTTCTTACATACTTCAGGAAGCTCTTCTGACAGAAGGATATACCTAACAACTGACAATTACTTAAATCTTTTTTGATTAATCTTTCATCTCAGGAGCCAGTTTGCTCATTGTATAACAGAGATAATAACACATATTTCCTAGCTTTTGTAAAGATGAAATAGGTAGTGTATGTTTGTAAATCACTTAGCAAGGACAATTTCTGGCACATAGCAAGTATTCAGTAAATGTTAATTCTTATTACTCGTATGCTACAGTTTTAATTAGTTTACTTTTGTTTTGGTTTTTGATTTTTTTGCCTTTCTTGGGTCCTCTTTAGCTCCTTGCATCTTTTTGCTTCAGACGCTTTCACTTCTTCAGGTGCATAGAGGAAAATTTATTTTCATGATTATCTAAATTATCCTCAGTAAAGTGGAAATTGTTGGTCTTAATCTCTCTGCATCATAGAAATTTAAATATGTAGTTAATTGACTATACCCGAGTCAAAGACAAAGTTTTCTGAGAAAGCTAGATTATTTTCTCCCAGAATTTGAACAAAACTTATTTGTTAGCTTCCCATTTCAACAGCATGGGCTGTGTGATATCTAATCCTAAAAATGTAGATGAAATTCTTGTAAAATAAAGTTTTATAGTGATTACTCACCATTGCTTAGAAAATTCTGATTTGAAGTATATTACATAAAATGCCTTATTATTTTAGCAAATTCTTTAAGTGAGCATGACCCATAAGGTGGCAAGAACATCCATTGGAATGCAGAAAAAAATTGGAATTTTAACTTTTATATCAATGTAATATCTTCTATTTGAACAGCTATCTTTGGAAGGTTTTTAATGTCCATAATAATGTTACTGCAATTTCAAATGTATAAAATGTATTAATGTTTACATATATTTGATGTCTATGATCATAATCTTATAATTAACACATATAATCAAGAAGGTTTTAGAATCTTATACAAAGCCTAAGATTAGTGGGTGTTTTGAAAGTGCTGTGTTGCATTGTTTATAATAGCTAGGACATGGAAGCAACCTAGATGTCCATCAGCAGATGAATGGATAAGAAAGCTGTGGTACATATACACAATGGAGTATTACTCCAGCCGTTAAAAAGAATACATTTGAGTCATTTCTAATGAGGTGGATGATACTGGAGCCGATTATACAGAGTGAAGTAAGCCAGAAAGAAAAACACCAATACAGTATACTAATACATATATATGGAATTTGGAAAGATGGTAATGATAACCCTCCCTGTATGTGAGACAGCAAAAGAGACACAGATGTATAGAACAGTCTTTTGGACTCTGTGGGAGAGGGAGAGGGTGGGATGTTTTGAGAGAATGGCATTGAAACATGTATAATATCATATAAGATATGAATCACCAGTCTAGGTTCGATACAGGATACAGGATGCTTGGGGCTGGTGCACTGGGATGACCCAGAGAGATGGTATGGGGAGGGTGGTGGGAGGGGGTTCAGGATTGGGAACACGTGTACAACCGTGGTGGATTCATGTCAATGTATGGCAAAACCAATACAGTATTGTAAAGTAAAATAAAAAATAAATAAATTAAACTGCTGTGTTTATTCTTCAGTCACTAAGTCGTGTCTGACTGAACCCATGCACTGCAGCACACCAGGCTTCCCTGTCCTTCATTATCTCCCAGAGTTTGCTCAAACTCATGTTGATTGAGTTGGTGATGCCATCCAACTATCTCATCCTCTGTTTCCCCCTTCTCCTTCAGTCCTCGATCTTTCCCAGAATCAGGGTCTTTTCCAATGAGTCAGCTCTTCGCATCAGGTGGCCAAAGTGTTGGAGCTTCAGCTTCAGCAGTCCTTCTAATGAATATTTAGCATTGATTTCCTTTAGGATTGATTTGTTTGATCTTCTTGCAGTTCAAGAGACACTCAAGAGTCCTCTCCAGCACCATAATTCAAAAGCATCAGTTCTTTGACACTCAACCTTTATGGACCTTTATGGTCCAATCTTATATCCATACATGACTACTGGAAAAACTATAACTTTGACTGTATGGACCTTTGTTGGTAAAGTGATGTCTCTGCTTTTTAATATGCTGTCTAGGGGTAGCACAGGGTCGGACACGACTGAAGCAACTTAGCAGCAGCAGCAGCAGCAGCAGGTTTGTCATAGCTTTCCTTCCAAAGAGCAAACGTCTTTTAATTTCATTACTTTCTGAAATGATTTTGGCGCCCAAGAAAATAAACTGTTGCTGTTTCCACTTTTTCCCCATCTACTTTCCATGAGTGATGGGACTGGATGTTATGATCTTAGCTTTTTGAATGTTGAGTTTTAAGCCAGTTTTTCAACTGTCCACTTTTACCCTCATCAAGAGGCTCTTTAGTTCCTCTTCACTTTCTGCCATTAAAGTGATATCATCTGCATATCTGAGCTTGTTGATATTTCTTCCAGCAATCTTGATTCCAACCTGTGAGTCATCCAGCCCAGCATTTCACATGATGTACTCTGCATAGAGGACGCCAGTCATAAAGAAGCTGCCTGTCAATGCAAGAGACATGAGATGTAGGTTTGATCCCTGGGTCAGGAAGATTCCCTGGAGGAGGGCATGGAAACCCACTCCAGTATTCTTGCCTGCAGAATCCCCATGGACAGAGGAGATTGGTAGGCTAGTCCATGGGGTCACAAAGAGTAGGACACGAGAAGGGACTGAGTATGTGCATACTTTGCATATAAGTTAAATAAGCAGGGTGACAATATACAGCCTTCACATCTTCCTTTACCAATTGTGAACCAGTCCGTTGCTCCATGTTTGGTCTAACTGTTGCTTCTTGACCTGCATATAGGTACATCAGTAGACAGGTAAGGTGGTCTGATGTTCCCATCACTTTAAGAATTTTCCACAGTTTGTTATGATCCCCGTGGTAGCTTTTGTGTAGTCAATGAAGCAGAAGTATTTCTGAAATTCCCCTTGCTTTTTCTATGATCCAGTAGATGTTGACAATCTGATCTCTGGTTCCTCTGCCTCTCCTCTTCTAAAGCTTGAACATCTGAAAGTTCTCAGTTCATGTACTATTGAATGCTAGCTTGAAGGATTTTGAGTATTACTTTGCTAGTATGTGAAATTAATGTACAGTAATGTACAGTAGTTTGAGTATCCTTTACTTTGCTTTTCTTGGGGGTTGGAATGAGAACTGAACTTTTCCAGTCCTGTGGCCACTGCTGAGTTTTCTGAATTTGCTGACATATTGAGAGCAGCACTTTAACAGCATCATCTTTTAGGATTTGAAATAGCTCAGTTGGAATTCCATACCTCCACTAGCTTTGTTCATAGTAATGCTTCCTAAGGCTCTCTTAACTTCACACTCTAGGATGTCTTGCTCTAGGTGAGTGACCACACTATCATGGTTATCTGGGTCATTGAGATCTTTCTTGTATAGTTCTTTGTGTATTCTTGGCACCTCTTCTTAATATTTTCTGCTTCTGTTAGGTCCTTGCAATTTCTGTCCTTTGTTTTGCCTATCCTTGCATGAAATGTTCCTTTGGTATTTCCAATTTTCTTGAAGAGATCTCTAGTCTCTCCCATTCTGTTGTTTTTCTCTATTTCTTTACATTGTTTGCTTAAGAAGTCTTTTTTATCTCCTCTTGCTCATCTCTGCAACTCTGCATTCAGTTGGGTATATCTCTCCCTTTCTCCTTTGCCTTTTCCCTTCTTTTCTAAGCTCTTTGTAAGGCCTCCTAGACAACCACTTTGCCTTCTTGAATTCCTTTTTCTTTGGGATACTTATGGTCACCACCTCCTCTACAATGTTATGAATCTCTGTCCATAGTTCTTCAGGCACCCAGTCTACCAGATCTAAGACCTTGAATCTATTTTTCACCCCCACTGTACAATCATAAGGGATTTGATTTAGGTCATACCTGAATGGTCTAGTGGTTTCCCTTACTTTCTTCAATTTAAGCCTGAATTTTGCAATAAGGAGTTCACAATAGGCACCACAGTCATTTCCAGGTCTATTTTCCATAGATAATCTTCAGCATTATCTATGAAAGAAAAAAGAAAAGTTATGCTCATTTATAAACTAATGCTGTCATTTTATTTTTTCAATATGAATTTGAAATTTGATAAAAATCGGTTCAGTCCCCCATATCTCTTTGTAAAACCTAATTCATATTTACTGTGATCTCTGCACAGAGAATGGGTGAAATATGCTACCAGCATTCAAAGGAAATATTCCTAAGGGCTGATGGAAAAACCAAACCACAAATCCCACTGAAAATCTTGACATGCTTCATAGCAAATGGACCAAATATTAGCTGTATTAGCCAACATTTTCACAAATTTTCATGGAACAAGCAGAGACAAATACCAAAGCCAAGTAACTAGTTTGCCCTCTAACTTCCTTTTAGGTAGTGCCATCATAAGCATGGTTCAGTTCTCACTTTTGAGTCTCAGATGATTCTAGACCCATTGCCTTCCCTCTAAAAATGTAGAAACAAACTGTGAAGCATCTTCTCCATGGTCCTCAGGGAAGTTAATCTATTTCAGATTGGTAGATATTCAAGAGTCTTTCAGAGAATTTTCTTTCTCATTTTTATTTTCCCTCTCCGGTCGGTTCAGTGATGAAAGGATACAGACTAAGTGTTTGTGTCCCACCCCCTAATTCATTTGTTGAATGCTGATACCTAATGTGATGATATTAGGAAGTGGGGACCTTTGAGAAGTGATTAGATCATGAGAGTGAACCCTCATGAATAGGATTAGTGCCCATACAAAATAGCCCTCCAAAATATATATATATATATATATATATATATATATATATATATATAATTTTAAAAAGAGACCCCAGAGAGCTCCCTTGCCCCTCCCGCCATGTGAAGACACAGCTAGAAGCCAGCCATCTATAACCAGGAGACTGGCCCTCATCCAACACTGACTTTGGCACCTTGATCTTGGACTTCCCAGCTTCCAGAACTGTCAGAAATAAATCTTTGTTGTGTAATCTAACAAAGGTATTTTTGTTATAATACCTCAAATGAACTGACAGGGAACATAGTGAGTTAAGCCCCATAAATCTCTGCAGAGACACTTAGAAACATCAGAATCTTTCATGATTACTTTGAAGAAACATGTTTTCACTGTGATTCCATTCTAACAATTTTCCTGTGGCCCAGCAGATTTGGCAACCTAAGTTATAGTAACTTGCAAAACATATCCTTTCATAAACTAATGTCCAAGGTGGCGTTTTGTTGTTGTTCAGTCAACCAGTCATGTCTGACTCTTTGTGACGCCACGGACTACAGCATGCCAGGCTTCTCTACCCCCTCACCATCTCTCAAAGTTTGCCCAAGTTCATGTACATTGCACTGGTGATGCAATCCAGCCATCTTATCCTCTGATGCCCTCTTCCCCTTCTGCCCTCAATCTTTCCTACCATCAGGGACTTTTCCAATGTGTCAGTTTTTCACATCAGATGACCAAAATATGAAGTTTCAGCTCAGCATCAGTCCTTCCAACGAGTATTCAGGGTTGATTTCCCTTAAGATTAATGTGTTTGATCTCGTTGCCATCCAAGGGACTCTCAGGAGTCTTCTTCAGCACCACAGTTCTAAGGCATCAATTCTTCAGTGCTCCACCTTCTTTATGGTCCAGCTCTCAGATGGTGTTTACCCAACAATATATTAATCATAAGGGCCTCCTAGGTGGCACAGTGGGAGAGAACCCACCTATCAGTGCAGGAGATGTAAGAGATGCAATTTGATCCCTGGGTCAGGAAGATACATTGGAGCAAGAAAGTTCACCCACTCCAGTATTCTTGCCAGGAGACTCCCATGGACAGAGGAACCTGGCAGGCTAGGACCTAAAGCATCCTACAGAATCATCTAAATAGTGTATCTTTTATCACTAGGTGGTGGCTACATTCAAAGTGTCCAGTGGAGGACTCCAAAGAGGCCATGGGGAAAGACAGAACACTAAAAAAATAAAGAAACTGAGTCACAATTCAAGTAATAACAAACTGATAAACTGGACTTCATTAAAATTAAAAACTTCTGCTCTGCAAAAGACACTACTAAGAGAATGAAAAGACAACACAGACTTGCAATATAAATATCTGATAAAGGACTTATATCTAAAATATACAAAGAACTTTAAAAAGCAACAATAGGAAAGCAAACAGGTCAACTTAAAAATGGACTAAAGATCTGAACAGATACCTCACCAAAGATGGCAAATAAATGTATGAAAAAATGCTCAATATCATCTGACATTAAGGAAATTTAAATTGAAACAAAATACTTGCACATGCATATCAGAATGGTTGAAATTCAGAAAAGATTCACTGAACTACATGGGTAGCTCAAAAAATGGTGGCATCAGGCTCCAGAGGCTGCTATCCCAGTCACTCTTCCCAAAGTAGCCCCATCTTGAGGAATCTTGGGGCTCTGTAGGGGTGGCATGAGAACCCTGGGATGAGAAGCACCTGTGTTCTTTTCTATCTCCATCTGAACCCCTGGCAACCCACTGCTATTTTTGCCATCTCTGTGGCTTGTCTTCCCTGATGTGTCCCAAGTTGTGGGGATCATATGAGGTGTGACCTTTTCAGATAGCTCCTTTCAATTGGTAGTATGCATTTGGAGTTTTCTGCATGTCTTCCTGTGGTGAGGTAGTTCATTTCCTTTGCCTCTAAATTGCCTGGATGCACCGCATTTCATGTATCTTCTCTCCTGTTAAGTGACATCTTGGTTGTTTCCATGTTTGGATAATTACAAATAAAGCTGCTACAAGCATAAGAAATATAACTGACAATATCAATTGCTGACAAGGATTTAAAGTGAGAGGAATTATCGCTTATTGCTGTTTACAGCTACTTTGGAAGATATTTTGGCAGCTTCTTGCAAAGCTAGACCTAATTCTGCCATACAATCCAATAATTATACTCTTAAATACTCACGGAACTGAAAAAGTATGTCCACACAAAAATCTGCACATAAATGTATATAGCACTATATTCACAACTGCCAAAAACTAGACATGTTCTATTGTTCAGTCTGTAAACGGATAATTAAATGTTGATATATCCATGTAATGGAATGTTATTTGGTGATTAAGAGAGAATATGGTCTATGAAACTTTAAGGAGATATGTTCATCTTTGATGCCTGTTGCCAGGTTAAAGAAACCAGTGAGGGTGCTGTTGTATCACATTCCAGAAAATGAAGAATTGATAGGATGGTAAAAAGATTAATGGTTATGGAGGGAAAATGGGTTAAATAAGAAAAGCACCAGGGATACTTGAAGCCATTGAAACCATCCTATATGTTACTGTAATGGTGGACACATGACACTATGAAATTGTCAAAACCCATAGCCTTTTACAGCACAAGGAGTGAATGTATACACATTTTTAAACACAATTTAGGAAATAAAAGAATTTCAGGATGAAATGCCAAATGTGGCAAAACAGTTTAGCTATATTATAAGTTCTGATATAAAATTACAAACTGGAAATGAGTAGAATCTGTAAGACTAATTTAAAAAAATTGACGTAACTGAACTCTTGCTGATAAAGTTGTCTTCCCTGGGTTAACAATTCTAGTACCACTGTACATAATGGTACAATTAAAATGAGTAACGGACTATATATGGTGTTCACCTTAAAAAAATAGAGCCTAAAAAAAAAAAAAGAGCCTTTTTTTTTTAAAGTAATAGTAGGTTATAGAAATAAAAATTAGAAGAGAAATAGAAGACTTAACAATTTTTAAAAAAATAAATAAATAAATAAATAAATAAAATGAGTAACAGTTGAAGAGAGCCAGGTTTCTCAATGTTGAAGCAGGATATTACAAACAAACAAGAAGAGAAGCCTAGAAAGATCCATATGGTAATGGATGAGAGTTGAAGAATCCATATGCATTTAGACTAATACAGGTGGTGACATATAGAAAAACATTTATGTATGTATATACATACATACACTTGCTCTGTCAGCTGATCCTGTAACAACAGCACACCTAGCACCCAGATGTTATTTTCTAATATCATTGTCCAGTAAAAAGAACTAGGGTCCCTTGGACAAGTGGCGGATTCTAGGACTGGGGCAAGAAATACATAACATGAGCCTGGAGCATCTTGTACAGCCAGTATGGAAGTGTTCAGAAAAAAGTACAGTGGTAGGAATAAATAAATAAATAGAGGGAAAGACATAAGTCTCCCTTGTAGAAGAGTTATAAATAATTTATGTAGATACTGCACCCTCGATAGAGTTAAAGCATATCTCTCCATACTTTAAGCATTTGGGCTACACATAGAAACTTCCAAAGAGTACAGTAAATACAGAAAGAGGGAAAGGTGGCCAAGGAAGAGTAATTTTACAGTAGAGAAAGATAATACCACCTGAGTCAAGTGTTTAAGGGTCACCAACAATGATAAACCATGTTGATGAAATATTTCCCTGATATGCCTCAGTGAAAATGGCACTTTATGTCTGTGATCTTCCCCCCCAAATACTGAAACATTGATGCTGAGAGCTGTGTGCTACGCCAGGATTCGTGACCTCCAGAGAAGAGGATTTCGATCCTGGGTAAGAGACCAGGCTTGACCAATGGAGGTTTTTGTGTAACAAAATTTTATTAAAGTATAAGAGAGACAGAGAAAACTTCTGACATAGACATCAGAAGGGGGCAGAAAGAATGCCCCCTTGCTAGTTTTCAGCAAGGTGTTTTATGTCTGTTAGCAAGCTATTAATTAGATAAGAGAGACATGTCCAGGCTGAGGGAGTTTCACTAGGCCTGTCTCCCATAATATGTATTTTTGAGATAGAATGTCATGGAGTGTGTCATCCCCGGCCATAAAACAATTGACATGGATACTGGTTTGTTGAGTCATTATCAGCCCAAGGTTTGAGAAAAGAAAAAAAAAGTTAGTTTAGGCAGAACCATTTTGAAGAAAGGCAGACTTTAAAGCAAATACATAGTTTCATTAACATAACTTAAAAAAAATCTCCATAAGAAAAATGTATTGGTTAGCTCAAGGCAGAGGTGTCAGTCAACACAGAGTTAAAAGAAGCCTCTTTTAATTTTGTTTGGAGAAGGAAAAAAAAAGTCTTCCATTTGCAGTTTATTTCCTCCCGCCGCTTGCGGACTTCTGGCCTTCATACCTGTTACGCTCTCAGTACTCACAACCCACACCCTCTCCCAACCTCCCCAACTGAACAGGGATAGTAACAAGTGAGAGATGAATCTTTACGCCACGGTGATTTTAGAGTTGTTTGTTTCAGAGGTTTGAAAGGCAGATTGACACAGATTTCTTTGAAAATATAGAAGATACATTCCACACTAACAGAATAATGCAAATATATCCATACATACAGAAACTGGTATGCAGATTTCAGGAGCCCATGTATTGATTTTCACTGGAAGAAATGCTATAGCCAGTATCAACTCAGAACTCTACCTACCAGAGTGTGGCTTTGAAATCCTTCCACAATTACACCCTTTATTTTGACTAACTTTTATTTCGGATTTGATTGATGTAATAGTTTTCCTCTCATCATGGCCCAAATAATTTGAAATCCATGTTATCGCTTGGTTTTTAATTCCTGGGAGGCCAGATGAGTGAAGAATGACAAGCAGTGGTCTTAGGTATCTATGGAGTCCAGTAATGCAGAAAATATCTCTTTTGCATTGGGAGAAACTGACTGAGCTTTTGGTGTTGTATTGGCTCCCCAGGACCGAGGACAGCTAACAGGAGTTTAATGAACAGACTTTCTAGTTTCAAGCATGCCAGTAAAATGTCATTTTCTGTATGGTTTCTTGATCTGACCCTTTCCTATGTTTCTAGACCTGGGCACATTTATGAAGTTTTATCTGATATTGACTAAAAGCAACCATACTTGAACATTAATGTCACCATATATAGCCTTCATTCTGGCCTGATTCAGCTCCCGTAACACTCCTCTTCACTCACTTTGCATTATAATAAGTATCTGAGTTGCCACTTCCCTTGTTCCCCTAGTTTCCCCAGGTTAATCCGTGGTATCTGGTGGTAAAAGCAGTATTGGTATCAATTGTGTAATTTAGCTTCATTTAAAAAGAAATTTGTAGGAAGTAGTTTTGCAGTTTTATTTAAATTATTTGTGGGAATAAAAGTGTTTACTTATGTATCTGCTTATTTGTGAATGATGTAATTATTTACTGGCAATCTAGCAGCTTTTTTAAGTCAGCAAGCACAGTGTGGTACTGCTGAGTTTTACAAGTAAATCTCAATGGCTAGAAGCCCAAGTTTTCCCAGATTTCTTCTCCCTCAAGCAATGCTTGGGATCACTGAAGAGACTTATATCTATTAAGAGTCAGCCAGCCAAATTAAGATCACCCGTGGCTTCCAGGTTCCATTAGCTCCCCAGAGTGTCCTTAGCTCTATTAAGCTCCTATGGTTGATAGAGATTAGAATATGTTCAACCCAAGGCTTCTGGATCTAGAACAAACCTGCTGAAACTTTCCAGTCGGAAATCCATGTTGCAACTACTGTGACAGAAGGTGACCTTTTCTAACTTATAGCCTTTGTGGAGATGGGAGCTGGTAAGGAGGTACAAAATTAAGAGTCACGAACCCACAAGTGTAATAACTTCTAGTGATACAAACCTCAACTCATACACACCGACTTTTTCACAGGAGAAGAGTACAAGGCCGAATCTCAATTTCAGCTGCCCCAGTGTATTCAGAATCTTCATTTCCCAAGACTTTTTGACAAGATGTTCCTCTATCCCTGTAAATGAACATATTTGTTTTAGTTCACTTTGTTCTTATCACCATGATTGCACCTAAACCCTAGCATCAGTGCAGGCAAGGTAACTTGGTAAGTACTCCATTGCACACGTTCATAGTAACAAATAATAGACACAAACTAGTTTACAATAATGAGACTTTCTTTAAGCTTACCAGGAAAGTTACATTTTTCAGTTACCCTTTATATTTTTGTTCTCAAAAAAAATAATATATACTTATTTATGTTTATACCTATATTTAAAAACATCAATGAGCTCTTGTATACTAAATCAGAATCCAAGTGGTAACAGAAGTCAAAAGGAAAGTTTTTCTTCCTAGTTTGTTCATGGTTAAGAGTGTATAATTTCTTCTGTCCTGACAAACAGAAAGTTAGCTTTATCTACAACATTATTGAATTTTGAAATTATTAAATAATTTTTGAATTATAGAATTTGAAATTATTGAATTTCAACATTATTGAAAATAAAAGATGTGAACATGGTATGAAAGTGACAATGTCTACTAATTCATTATAAGAATATACATAAATGTATATTCAGATAAATGTTAGAATTTCCTTCAATGCACACAAAACACTTAGCACAGGATATAGACAGGTCAGATTGCTTTTGAATACTAAGAAATAGAACTTCTGAATTTAGTTTTATTTGCTAAGTTGTGTTCAACTCTTTTGTATCCCCATGGACTATAGCCCATGAGGCTCCTCTGTCCATGGGATTTCCCAGGCAAGAATATTGGAGTGTGTTGCCATTTCCTTCTCCAGGAAATCTTCCTATCTCAGGTATTGAACCCACATCTCCTGCATTGGCAGGCAGAATCTTTACCACTGAGCCACCAGGGAAGTCCTCTGAATTTAGTTATACCATTTTAATTCATAGTTGAAAACAATTAATGAGGTTAATCTGACAGTGGAATAGAATATTCTAAGAGACACTCTGGATTTTGGATTTGGATATCTTCCAAAATAATTTGAAAAACAATGTAGACTTCTTCTTAGGCTTTCTACATCTATTAAATATTTAGTTTGTAATAAAAGGATAATAATGACTTGTATTTGTGTACTTCCTCATTTCCCAAAGCACTGTCAAATCCATTGTTTTACCTGATTTTCCAATATCTCTATAAGATAGTAAAAGAGAATTAACACCTGGTTTTAAAATGAGAAAAAGAAATACAGACAGGACTCAGGAGGCTTATTGAAGTCAACACAAATAGAATATTAGAGTCTAGAAATTAGTTCTACAAGATTTCAGTCAAGGTCTTTCTATACCTCATATTGTCCAAATGATTAAGTCAAAATTTGAATCTGGCATGACTGAGCAACTTCACTTCTTCACTTCACTTAGCCTGCTGAGCAATATTTGGCAAATTAGTTATCATTCCTAAGCCTCATCTATAAAATGGGAACATTTCTCACAACTCCATTAATGCTTTTGTGAAGATTTATGTAAAAAATGTATGTAAAATTACCAGACCTTGTTTAAGTACTCAATAAATATTCACTCTTTTCCTCTTACTTTCATTATTTACAGAAAGACCTAGTCACACTGTCACAGTTCCTTTGAATACGAATCTGCAAAACCACCATCAGTTTCTACCCAGAACTAGGAAGAAATTAAGTTAAGAAATCATATCAAGTAGGAAATTCAGTGGAGAGAGGCTGTCTGCTGGGCATTCTGACATCTCTGAATGGTCCTGCCCAACTTTGTTAGATAGCTTGCTTCACCTACAGGTCTTTACGAGAGCAGCCTGCCTTGAAAGATTCACCTCCTCCCATCTACATGGTCATGGATGTCCTTGGCATACATCATCCTAGTTGGCTTGACTAAAAAGACCCTGTGGCTTAGCAGTATAGAAAGAGAATCATCCAGCTTTGGGTTATACCCCCACACAGCTACAGGGCATTATTTTGACACTCTTCCAATTGGAGTTCTATGAAATTTCAAGGTACCTTGGGGTCACGAAGAGTCGGACACGACTGAGTGACTTCACTTTCACTTTTCACTTTCATGCATTGGAGAAGGAAATGGCAACCCACTCCAATGTTCTTGCCTGGAGAATCCCAGGGACGGGGGAGCTTGGTGGGCTGCCATCTATGGGGTCGCACAGAGTCGGACACGACTGAAGCAACTTAGCAGCTTAGCAGTAGGATCAAAGAAGTCAGAGGACAACAGACAAGCACTGAAAAGGTTGAGGGAGATGTGGGTCAGAGCCTCAATCAACAGCTAAGTATTATCTCAATAAAGGCTTTTCACCTCTCTGAGCTTCCTATTCTTTGTGTACAAAACAAAGTGGGTAGAGATGTATTTAGACCCATCTTTACAATCTTGTGAGTCTATGATGCAAAGTGACCTTGCAGTTTTTGGTCCAAGAATGTCAAAAAACAAAACCACAGAGTCCAGTAAAGGAACAAAAATAGCATGGGAAATCTAAGGCAGTAAAAGGGGAATGATATCTCATTCATCAAGGTGTAAACCAGGAGCTGAAAGACTTGTCTAACAGCCAACAAGAGCATTGAAAGAAACCATAGATGAGATGGGTAAATTTGAGAGAGGAAGCAGGATGGGAAGTGTATGAAAGAGTAGTGAAGGCAAGCAAATCCCAGAGAAATTTTGAGAGTTGCCTGAGGAGACAGAATTAGGCTAGGAAGCCTTTTCTGTGAGAAAATGTGTTTTGGCCACAAAGAGAGAGAGGTGTCACCTGGTCTGTTCATTCTAGGTCCCTCCTTCCTCCCAATCATCTTCTATTTGTTGTCAAGTTATTCATCCTAATTCTATGAGGTACTCATTGGGGTATCTTATTATGGGCTGTGAAATAAGGTGTAATTTGACAGAGTCTTGAAAGATGAGTAGGAACTCACAGCAGGTGGGGCCATTGAACTCCAAATAGGAAGAAGGACAGAGGAGCATCTATTTTACGGAGCATCTCTTTCATTGCAGGTGCTGTGCTAGGTGCATTGCATACATCTCATACAAAGCACACAACGCCACCAGTAAAAAATAATTATTATCCCTATCTTACAAGTGAGGAAGAGGAGGCTCAGCGCATAAACAATTTGCCTGGTCACTCAACTCTCAACTCTAAAAACCTACGCTATGTCCATTAATGCATTTTTTCCTTTTCCACTGTTCCTCTCAACACATGCAAAGTCATAAAGCTGCAAAATATCAAGGTTTATTGGAGAGCACTGTCTGCTTTCTCTGTGATCAGAGTAAGTATAGTTAAGTGGGGTGTGACAGCTGGAGATAATGGTTCAAAAGATAGGTTGAGGCCAACTAGAACTGGTCTTGAGACTTTTTTAAATGTAATCTTGTGGACAATGGGAGACTATTGAAGTTTTGAAAGGATGATGACAGAAAACAGACAAATTGACATCTGATAAGTCTGGCCTCTAGGTATAGTGCCTGGCACTGCCTCATTCACCATTGGTTACATAATAAATCAGAATCATTTTTATTCTTTAGAAATATCATCATCTAGAACAGGTATAGGTATTTCCAAGTTGCTGCTACTATCTGTGATTAAAGTTCTCTAGGCTCTGTCATCTGGAAATTAGGTCCAAAGACCTACAGGTGTCAAGCCCATTCTCCTAATCTGAGGAGGTAAGAAATACAGTTGCAAGCACCCAGTTCATTTTACCTATCAGACTCCAGACAAGAGAACATTCTCTTTAAATAAGTGTTCCTTGGTGGGGATCCCATCAACAAGCCTCCATTCCCATCAACAAGCCTCCATACACCAGTGACACACGAAAAGTTCTCATGTTCCCATTGGAATCTTGAATTCATGTTTCCTTCATGTTTTATGAACCATGTGCCTGCATGCGTACTCTGTCACTTCAGTTGTATCTGACTCTTTGCGACCCTATGGACTGTAGCCCTCCAAGTTCCTCTGTCCATGGGACTCTCCAGGCAAAACTACTGGAGTGAGTTGCCATGCCCTCCCCCAGGGGATCTTGCCAACCCAGGATCCAACTCATGTTTCTTGTGGCTCCTACATTGCAGGCAGATTCTTTACCACTAAACCACCAGGGAAGCCCTTTATGGACCATAGTACCCACTTTTTAAAATTTATTTATTTATTTTAATTGGAGGCTAATTACTTTACAATATTGTAATGGTTTTTGCCATACATTGACATGAATCAGCCATGGGTGTACATGTGTTCCCCATCCTGAACCCCCCTCCCACCTCCCTCCCCATACCATCCCTCAGGGTCATCCCAGTGCACCAGCCCTGAGTACCCTGTCTCATGCATCAAACCTGGACTGGTGGTCTATTTCACATATGATAATATACATGTTTCAATGCTATTCTCTCAAATCATCCCACCCTCACCTTCTCCTGCAGAGTCCAAAAGACTGTTCTTTACATCTATGTCTCTTCTGCTGTATCGCATATAGGGTCATTGTTACCATCTCTCTAAATTCCATATATATGCGTTGCTGCTGCTGCTGCTAAGTCACTTCAGTTCTGTCTGACTCTGTGCGACCCCATAGATAGCAGCCCACCAGGCTCCCCCATCCCTGGGGTTCCCCAGGCAAGAACACTGGAGTGGGTTGCCATTGCCCTCTCCAGTGCATGAAAGTGAAAAGTGAAAGTGAAGTCGCTCAGTTGTGTCTGACTCTAGCAGTCCCATGGACTGCAGCCCACCAGGCTCTTCTGTCCATGGGATTTTCCACGCAAGAGTACTTGAGTGGGGTGCCATTGCCTTCTTGATTAGTATACTGTATTGGTGTTTTCCTTTCTGACTTACTTCACTCTGTATAATAGGCTCCAGTTTCATCCACCTCATTAAAACTGATTCAAATGCATTATTTTTAATGGCTGAGTAATATTCCATTGTGTATATGTACCACAGCTTTTTTATCCATTCATCTGCCGATGGACATCTAGGTTGCTTTCATGTCCCGACTATTGTAAACAGTGCTGCGATGAACATTGGGGTACATGTGTCTCTTTCAATTCTGGTTTCCTCGGTGTGTATGCCCATACCTTTGCTGACTAAGGTCCGTCTAGTCAAGGCTATGGTTTTTGCAGTAGTCATGTATGGATGTGAGTGTTGGAATGTGAAGAAGGCTGAGCGCTGAAGAATTGATGCTTTTGAACTGTAGTGTTGGAGAAGACTCTTGAGAGTCCCTTGGACTGCAAGGAGATCCAACCAGTCCATTCTGAGGGAGAAAGCCGTGGGATTTCTTTGTAAGGAATGATGCTAAAGCTGAAACTCCAGTACTTTGGCCACCTCATGTGGAGTGTTGACTCATTGGAAAAGACTTTGATGCTGGGAGGGATTGGAGGCAGGAGAAGGGGACAACCGAGGATGAGATGGCTAAATGGCATCACTATTCAATGAATGTGAGTCTGAGTGAACTCCAGGTGTTGGTGATGGACAGGGAGGCCTGGCCTGCTGCGATTCATGGGGTTGCAGAGTCGGACATGACTGACTGACTGAACTGAACTGAACTGAACTGAACTGAAGGCAGTTCTATTTCCAGTTTTTAAAGAAATCTCCACACTGTTCTCCATAGTGGCTATACTAGTTTGCATTCCCATCAACAGTGTAAGAGGGTTCCCTTTTCTCCACACCCTCTCCAGCATTTATTGTTTGTAGACTTTTAGATAGCAGCCATTCTGACTGGCATGAGATGGTACCTCACTGTGGTTTTGATTTGCATTTCTCTGATAATGAATGATGTTGAGCATCTTTTCATGTGTTTGTTAGCCATCTGTATGTCTTTAGGGAATTGTCTGTTTAGTTCCTTGGCCCATTTTTCAATTGGGTCATTTATTTTTCTGGAATTGAGCTGCATGAGTTGCTCGTATATTTTTGAGGTTAATTCTTTGTCAGTTGCTTCGTTTGCTATTACTGTCCTCCCATTCTGAAGGCTGTCTTTTCACCTTACCTATAGTTTACTTTGTTGTGCGAAAGCTTTTAAGTTTAATTAGGTCCCATTTGTTTATTTTGCTTGTATTTCCAGTATTCTGGGAGGTGGGTCATAGAGGATCTTGCTGTGATTTGTGTCAGAGAGTGCTTTGCCTCTGTTCTCCTCTAGGAGTTTTATAGTTTCTGGTCTTACATTTAGATTTTTGATCCATTTTGACTTTATTTTTGTGTGTGGTGTTAGAAAGTATTCTAATTTCATTCTTTTACAAGTGGTTGACCAGTTTTCCCAGCACCACTTGTTAAAGAGATTGTCTTTTTCCCATTGTATATTCTTGCCTCCTTTGTCAAAGATAAGGTGTCCATAGGTGCGTGGATTTATCTCTGGGCTTTCTATTTTGTTCCATTGATCTATATTTCTGTCTTTGTGCCAGTACCATACTGTCTTGATGACTGTAGTTTTGTAGTATAGTCTGAAGTCAGGCAGGTTGATTCCTCCAGTTCCATTCTTCTTTCTCAAGATTGCTTTGGCTATTTGAGGGTTTTTTATATTTCCATATAAATTGTGAGATTATTTGTTCTAGTTCTTTGAAAAATACCATTGGTGGCTTGATAGGGATTGGATTGAATCTATAGATTGCTTTGCATAGTATACTGATTTTCACTATATTGATTCTTCTGATCCATGAACGTGGTATATTTCTCCACCTATTTGTGTTATCTTTGATTTCTTTCATCAATGTTTTATAGTTTTCTATATATAGGTCTTTAGTTTCTTTAGGTAGATTTATTCCTAAGTATTTTCTTCTTTTCGTTGCAATGGTGAATGGAATTGTTTCCTTCATTTCTCTTTCTATTTTCTCATTGTTAGTGTATAGGACTGCAAGGGATTTCTCTGTGTTAATTTTATATCCTGCAACTTTACTATATTTATTGATTAGCTCTATTAATTTTCTGGTGGAATCTTTAGGGTTTTCTATGTAGAGGATCATGTCATCTGCAAACAGTGAGAATCTTACTTCTTCTTTTCCAATCTGGGTTCCTTTTATTTCTTTTTCTTCTTTGATTGCTGTGGCTAAAATTTCCAGAACTATGTTGAATAATAGTGGTGAGAATGGGCACCCTTGTCTTGTTCCTGACTTTAGGGGAAATGCTTTCAATTTTTCACCATTGAAGATAATGTTTGCTGTGGTTCATCATATTTTGCTTTTATTATGATGAGGTACGTTGAAGGCAATGGCATCCCACTCCAGTACTCTTGCCTGGAAAACCCCATGGATGGAGGAGCCTGGTAGGCTGCAGTCCATGAGGTCGCTAAGTCAGACATGACTGAGTGACTTCACTTTCACCTTTCACTTTCATGCATTGGAGAAGGAAATGGCAACCCATTCCAGTGTTCTTGCCTGGAGAATCCCAGGGATGGGGGAGCCTGGTGGGCTGCCATCTATGGGGTTGCACAGAGTTGGACACGACTGAAGTGACTTAGCAATAGCAATGTTCCTTCTATTCCTGCTTTCTGGAGGGTTTTTATCATAAATGGATGTTGAATTGTGTCAAAGGCTTTCTCTGCATCAGTTGAGAAAATAATTTGGTTTTTATCTTTCAAGTTGTTAATGTGAGGTATCACATTGATTGATTTGTGAATATTGAAGAATCCTTGCATCTTTGGAATAAAGCCCACTTGGTCATGATGTATGATCTTTTTATTATGTTGTTGGATTCTGTTTGCTAGAATTTTTTTAAAAGGATTTTTGCATCTATGTTCATCAGTGATATTGGCCTGTAGTTTTCTTTCTTGCGGCACCTTTTTCTGGTTTTGGTATTAGGGTGATGGCGGCCTCATAGAATGAATTTGGAAGGTTACCTTCCTCTGAAATTTTCTGAAAGAGTTTGAGTAGGATAGGTGTTAACTCTTCTCTAAATTTTTGGTAGAATTCAACTGTGAAGCCGTCTGGTCCTTGGCTTTTGTTTGCTGGAAAATCTCTGATTACAATTCTGATTTCTGTGCTTGTGATGGGTCTGTTAAGATATTCTATTTCTTCCTGGTTCAGTTTTGGAAAGTTATACTTTTCTAAGAATTTGTCCATTTATTCCAAGTTGTCCATTTTATTGGCATATAGTTGCTGATAGTAGTCTCTTATGATCCTTTGTGTTTCTGTGTTGTCTGTTGTGATTTCTCCATTTTCATTTCTAATTTTGCTGATTTTATTCTTCTCCCTTTTTTCCTTGATGAGTCTGGCTAATGCTTTGTCTATTTTACTTATCTTCTCAAAGAACCAGCTTTTAGCTTTGTTAATTTTTGCTATGGTCTCCTTTGTTTCTTTTTCATTTATTTCTGCCCTAATTTTTATGATTTCTTTCCTTCTACTAACCCTGGGGCTTTTCATTTCTTCTAGTTGCTTTAGATGTAGAGTTAGGTTATTTATTTGATTTTTCTCTTGTTTCTTGAGGTAGGCTTGTATTGCTATGAACCTTCCCCTTAGCACTGCTTTTACTGAATCCCATAGGTTTTTTGTTGTTGTGTTTTCATTTTCATTTGTTTTTGTGCATATTTTGATTTCTTTTTTAATTTCTTCTGTGATTTGTTGGTTATTCAGAAGCATGTTGTTTAGCCTCCATATATTTGTATTTTTAATAGTTTTTTTTTTTTTTTTTTCTGTAGTTGACATCTAATCTTACTGCATTGTGATCAGAAAAGATGCTTGGAATTATTTCAATTTTTTTGAATTTACCAAGGCTAGATTTATGGCCCAGGGGGTCGCAAAGAGTTGGACATGACTGAGTGACTGAACTGAACTGACTGATGTGATCTATTCTAGAGAAAGTTCCATGTACGCTTGAGAAAAAGGTGAAATTCATTGTTTTGAGGCATAGCACCCATTTTTTAAAAAGTGGTTTAACCAAGAGCAGCCTGTTATAAGTTCCATTTTTTCCATTGCATTGTATAGAAAATCAGAAGCTTGTGTGTAAAAAATTAAAATAGCAATAATAGTAATTGTGGGACTACTGCCACATGATAGTAGCAATATCAGCTTTCAAAATCCTTTGAGTGTAAAAGTCTTACTTGTTTTATGAGCTGACACATGGAGCTAGTCTTAAAAATAAAAAATAAAAATGGTGTCTTGCAGTCCAGATTTCATAAGAAAAAAATTGCATCTTTAATTAAGATTTATGGGCCTCAGTAGGGCCCAGCCAGAGGTAAAAAGTGGTTCAAGAGAATAAAAACTAATGGTTAAAAATGAGACAATATGATTACAGGCCTTTAATTCCTCCTGCTGCTTTTGCAGAGCTTCCAGTGGCCCCAGGCAAAAGCAGGAAATTATTGTCTTTAAAATAGCATTATTTTGGCATAAAATGTTTATGAATTAAGGTGAAATTTGTAAGACTATCAACCTCACTTGAAAAGCTTCTCTTACTAGAAACAATGTTTAGCTTGGTGAAAAAAATTCCTTAAGAACTAAAACATGCATCTAAGTTTACATATAAGGGAAGATGCATATAAACTGACATCTTGCCTGGTGCTGGTTTAGCACCTTTCCGTTTTCATAGTAAGTAGCACGTGCTAGATCTCACTCCATCCTCTTGAAAACCTTGATGATGAAGCAGTCACGACAGATATTAGGATCTCTACTTTGAAGATGAAGGTTATTTTTCAAGAGGTTAGGTTATTTGTTAAAAGACTGGAAATTGACATTAATAAAAGTTTAATCCCAAATCCAGTGTTCACTCCACTATACCATAAAGCTGTTCCTCTAAGACAACCAGACTAAGAGTTTATCTGTGTGTTATTTTTTAATTGTCACAAAGTTAATTAACTATTTGATTCTATATGTTCTTTTATTGAGAAATGATTCTCTACTTTCTCTACAATGTGAAGTACTTTTGAGAAAGGACTGTGTCATTAGCTGCTTTTACTCTAGCTAAAGTTGTTGATTAAATAAGAGTTTTGCTTTAATTGTTTAAATTATTTCCTTAATTCCTCAAAGCATCTCCTCTTGATCTCATGCTTTGATATTAATATAAAGCCATTCCTTTCATGATCACACAGCTTAATTATTCATCACGTGCTCATCTTCTCAAATTTAAGTTCCAGTCTGGTTCTAGTTCTGCTACCCACATGACCAGCCTATTCTTTCCACTGAGAAGAGGTAACATCTGTGGATATCCACATCTACCAATAACTTTGACAAACTTCATTCTACTCCAAAGACTCTCAGATCTGCTATTCATTCTTCCAACAACTTCAAGTTTCTGGAAAGAGAAGAAAACCCCAAAATAAATGAGAGAGTCTTCCTAAAGGGCATTCAATATATTCATTATGCATAAAAGCAGTCCTTATGGTCTCCCCACTCTTGATGAACCTTTAGAAAATTACTTCCATGACTTTAGAAAATATTGTTATGAAGATAATTCCTAAGTCAATGTCTCTAGTGTCAAAACTGCTCCAAAATACCAGCCCTGAAGAAACATCTGATTGAGAGACATTACCACCTGTATATCTAAGCAGCAAATCAAGCTCATTATATCTAAAATTAAATTCATGACTGTGGTCGTAAGCTCTGCTTCCTTATGCCCTCTAACAGTACTTGCTTTACTTATTCCAGTTCCTTCACCTGGTATACTTACATTTCTGTCAACATCCCTTCCATTCTTGAATAACTTGAATCCCATCTCCTCAATGCAGGCTCATAATCCCTCCAGCTAAAACAATCAAACTCTTTTTAAAACTTTTAGAACCTGTATTGTAATTCTAATAGTAATCCAAGCATAAGAAACAAGTGATCTGTATGATGTCAACAGAAATGCCTTTCTTGAAATAAGTTTGCTTCAGTTTCCGAAATGAAAAAGGAGTTTAAAGGGAGCTGTCTCTAAAGTGAGTTTTACAAGGTGCTCTAGTGAGAGACAGAAAGAAAACTTTCGAATTTTTACTGAAATTCATCTTAAAATTAGGAAACCAATTTTATCAATATTTAATATACAAATTGTCTATGTTGAACAGAGCTGAAGTACCTGTGTAGAATTGATATATAGAGAGATAGTATAGCTCTCATAGGAATGTTGTGAGACAAAACAGGTTATATATAAAAATAAACCCATTTGTAATACAGATTGTCAATTTATTCAAGTTAATATAGCTATTAATTGTTATGATATCATCATATTTGGTGATACATTTAATAATATTTATATTTTATTTTGCATTAATTGAAAAATACAGTTTGGTTATGTTTTTAATTTTCATAATGAGCAGACATTACTTTGCCAACAAAAGTCCATTTAGTCAAAGCTATGGTTTTTCCAGTAGTCATATATGAATGTGAGAGTTGGACCACAAAGAAGGCTGAGCACCAAAGAACTGATACTTTTGAACTGTGGTGTTGGAGAAGATTTTTGAATCAGAAAGCAGGAGGAGAAGGGGACGACAGAGGACAAGATGGTTGGATATCATCACCTAGTCAATGGACATGAGTCTGAGCAAGCTCCAGGAGATGAACAGCAAAAGACGTCTGATTGTTGATGTTGTCTGACTCTTTGCCACTCCATGGATTACAGCATGCCAGGCTTCTCTGCCTGCACCATCTCCCAGAGCTTGCTCAAACTCATGTCCATTGAGTTGGTGATAATGTCCAACCATCTTGTCCTCTGTTGTCCCCTTCTCCTCCCTCCTTCTATCTTTACCAGCATCATGGTCTTTTCTAAGAAGTCAGTTTTTCACATCAGGTGACCAAAGTATTGGAGCTTCAGCTTCAGCATCAGTCCTTCCAATGAATATTCAGGGATGATTTCCTTTAGTATTGACTGGTTTGATCTCCTTGCAGTCCAGGAGACTCTCAAAAGTCTTCTCCAGCACCACAGTTCAAAAGCATCAATTCTTTGGTGCTCAACCTTCTTTGAGCTATCACATCCATACACAACCATTTGGAAAAACCATAGCTTTGACTAGATGGACCTCTGTCGGCAAAGTAATGTCCCTGCTTTTTAATGTACTGTCTAGGTTTGTCATAGCTTTTCATCCAAGGAGCAAGCATCTTTTAATTTCATGGCTGCAGTCACTGTTCACAGTGATTTTGGAGCCCAAGAAAAAAGCCTTTCATTGTTTCCATTGCTTCCCATCTATATGTCATGAAGTAAGGAGACTCAGAGCTGTGATCTTAGTTTCTTGAATGTTGAATTTTAAGACAGCTTTTTTCACTCTCCTCTTTCACCATCACCATGAGGCTTTTTTAGTTCCTCTTTGCTATCTGCCACAAGGGTGGTGTTATCTGCATATCCAAGGTTGTTGTTATTTCTCCTGGTAATCTTGATTCCAGCTTGTGCTTCATCCAGCCTGGCATTTTGCATATCAGTTCATGTCAATTTAGTCACTCAGTTCTGTCCAACTATTTGCAACCCTATGGACTGCAGCACACAAGGCCTCCCTGTCCATCACCAACTCCCGGAGTTCACACAGACTTGCATCCATCGAGTCCGTGATGCCATCCAGCCGTCTCATCCTCTGTCGTCCCCTTCTCCTCCTGCCCCCAATCCCTCCCAGCATCAGAGTCTTTTCCAATGAGTCAGCTCTTCACATGAGGTGGCCAAAGTACTGGAGTTTCAGCTTCAACATCATTCCCTCCAAAGAAATCCCAGGGCTAATCTCCTTCAGAATGGACTGGTTGGATCTTCTTGCAGCCCAAGGGACTCTCAAGAATCTTCTCCAACACCACAGTTCAAAGCCATCAATCATTCGGCACTCAGCTTTCTTTATAGTCCAACTCTCACATCACATACATGACTATTGGAAAAAAACATGGCCGGGACTGGATGGACCTTTGTTGACAAAGCAATGTCTCTGCTTTTTAATAGGCTGTCTAGACTGGTCATAACTATTCTTCCAAGGAGTAAGCATATTTTAATTTCATGGCTGCAATCACCATCTACAGTGATTTTGGAGCCCAAAAAAGTAAAGTCTGCCACTGTTTCTCCATCTGTTTGCCATGAAGTGAGGGGAACAGATGCCATGATCTTAGTTTTCTGAATGTTGAACTTTAAGCCAACTTTTTGCCTCTTCTCTTTCACTTTCGTCAAGAGGCTCTTTAGTTCCTCTTCACTTTCTGCCATAAGGGTGGTGTCATCTGCATATCTGAGGTCGTTGATATTTCTCCCAGTAGTCTTGATTCCAGCTTGTGTTTCATCCAGCCCAGCGTTTCTCATTATTTACTTTGCATATAAGTTAAATAAGCAGGGTGACAATATACAGCCTTGATGTACTCCTTTTCCTATTTGGAACCAGTCTGTTGTTCCATGTCCAGTTCTAACTGTTGCTTCCTGACCTGCATATAGGTTTCTCAAGAGACAGGTCAGGTGGTCTGGTGTTCCCATCTCTTTCAGAATTTTCCACAGTTTATTGTGATCCACACAGTCAAAGGCTTTGGCATAGTCAATAAAGCAGAAGTAGAGGTTTTTTTTTTTTTTTTAACTCTCTTGCTTTTTTGATGATTAGGTGGATGTTGGCAATTTGATCTCTGGTTTCTCTGCCTTTTCTAAAACCAGCTTGAACATTTGGAAGTTCACGGTTCACATAATATTGAAGCCTGGCTTGGAGAATTTTGAGCATTACTTTACTAGCGTGTGAGATGAGTGCAATTGTGAAATAGTTTGAGCATTCTTTGGCATTGCCTTTCTTTGGGATTGGAATGAAAACTGACTTTTTCCAATCCTGTGGCCACTGCTGAGTTTTCCAAATTTGCTGGCATATTGAGTACAATATTTTCACAGCATCAGCTTTTAGGATTTGAAATAGCTCAACTGGAATTCCATCACCTCCACTAGCTTTGTTCATAGTGATGCTTCCTAAGGCCCACTTGACTTCACATTCCAGGATGTCTGGCTCTAGGTGAGTGATCACACCATCGTGATTTTCTGGGTTGTGAAGATCTTTTTTTGTACAGTTCTTCTGTGTATTCTTGCCACCTCTTCTGCTTCTGTTAGGTCCATACCATTTCTGTCCTTTATTGTGCCCATCTTTGCATGAAATATTCCTTTGGTATCTCTAATTTTCTTGAAGAGATCTCTAGTCTTTCCCGTTCTATTGTTTTCCTCTATTTCTTCGTACTGATCACTGAGGAAGGCTTTTTTTTTAAAAAAAATCTCTCCTTGCTGTTCTTTGGAACTCTGCATTCAAATGGGTATATCTTTCCTTTTCTCCTTTGCTTTTTGCCTCTCTTCTTTTCACAGCTATTTGTAAGGCCTCCTCCAACACCCATTTTGATTTTTTGCATTTCTTTTTCTTGGTGATGGTCTTGCTCCCTGTCTCCTGTACAGTGTCATGAACCTCCATCCATAGTTCATCAGGCACTCTGTCTATCAGATATATTCCCTTAAATCTATTTCCCACTTCCACTGTACAATTGTAAGAGATTTGATTTAGGTTATACCTGAATGACCTAGTGGCTTTCTCTACTTTCTTCAATTTAAGTCTGAATTTGGCAACAAGGAGTTCATGATCTTAGCCACAGTCCACTCCTGGTCTTATTTTTGCTGACTGTATAGAGCATCTCCATTTTTGGCTGCAAAGATTATAATCAATGTGATTTCGATGTGACCATCTGGTGATGCCCATGTGTAAAGTCTTCTCTTGTGTTGTTGGAAGAGGGTGTTTGCTATGACCAGTGCATTCTCTTGGCAAAACTCTATTAGCCTTTGCCCTGCTTTATTCTATACTTCAAGGCCAAATATGCCTGTTATTCCAGGTGTTTCTTGACTTCCTACTTTTGCATTGCAATCTGTTATGATGAAAAGGACATCTTTTTGGGGTGTTAGTTCTAGGTCTTGTAGGTCTTCATAGAACTGTTCAACTTCAGCTTCTTCAGCATTACTGGTCGGGGCATATTTTTGGATTATCGTGATGTTGAATGGTTTGCCTTGGAAACGAACAGAGGTCATTCTGTCATGTTTGAGACTGCATCCAAGTACTGAATTTTGGACTCTTTTGTTGACTATGATGGCTACTTCATTTCTTCTAAGGGATTCTTGTCCACAGTAGTAGATATAATGGTCATCTGAGTTAAATTCACCAATTCCATTCCATTTTAGTTCACTGATTCCCAAAATGTTCACTCTTGCCATCGCCTGTTTGATCACTTCCAATTTGCCTTGATTCGTGGACCTAACATTCCAGGTTCCTATGCAATATTTTTCTTCACAGCATGATATACTCAGCATATAAGCTAAATAAACAAGGTAACAATATACAGCCTTGATGCACTCCTTTCCCAATTTTGAACCACTCTGTTGTTACATATTCAATTCTGACTATTCCATCTTGACCTGTGAATAGGTTTCTCATGAGGCAGGTAAGGTGGTCTGGTATTCCCATCTCTTTAATAATTTATGAATAAATTATAAAAGAAAAATGTCTATTAATTTATAAAGAAATATACATTTATATTTACTGGTGCTTTTCATTTTCTTTTTACCAATATAGATGTACAAGGACATAATTCAGAGACCACTGCCTTGGAGACATAATTTTTTCACCAAGCGCCTCTAGATAGCTCATTGGTGGAGAGCACCTGGCAGTGATGGTACTGCCAAATCCCTGGTATCCCGCAGAGATATAGGCTGATTGGGCAACCTAACACTCCTGGTTCCAATCTAGTCTGGTTCCATTAACATCACTGCTGCCACTTGTACAGATCTCAGCTGTAAACATCCTGGAGAAGAATCTGCCAAGCCAACAACATATTCAGCTGTTATCCATATTTTCTCCAAGTAGGAAGGGCAGAAGCATCAGGAAAGCCTAGAAGCAGAACTTATGTCCAATAATTAACTTGCTCTTCATTTTGTCATAAATCCAGTATCTTGCCACTATCGATACTTCCTTAGCTTTGATAAATTTTCTCTCTTGAGACTTTGTATATATTCACTTTCCTCTAATATAATCAAGGCCACCTTAGACTGCCAGACGTGCTTTATTTACTATAAATTCAAAAGGAAATGGTAATATTCCTAAGTCCTTTCTACCAAGGGTCCTGTTGTTGTTCAGTCTCTCTGTCATGTCCAACTCTTTGTGGCTCCATGGACTATAGCGTGAGAAGCTTCTCTGTCCTTCACTATCTCCCAGAATTTTCTCAAACTCAGGTCCATTGAGTAAATGATGCCATTCAACCATGTCATCCTCTGTTGCCCCCTTCTCCACTTGCCCGCAATCTTCAACATCAGGGTCTTTTCCAGTGAGTCAGCTGTTTGCATCAGGTGACCAAAGTATTAGAGTTTAAACTTCAGCATCAGTCCTTGTAATGAATATTCAGTGTTGATTTCCTTTAGGATTGACTGGTTTGATCTTCTTGCTGTCCAAGGGACTCTCAAGAGTCTTCTCCAGCACCACAGTTCAAAAGCATCAATTCTTTGGTACTCAGCCTTCTTTATGGTCCAACTTTCATATCTGTATTTTATTCCATTAAAATTTTTTTATTTTATTTTTAATTGGAGGATAATTACTTTATAATATAGTGATGATTTCTGCCATACATCAACACAAATCAACCAGAGGCTTACACATGTCCCTTCCCTCCTAAACCTCTCTCCCATCCTACAGCTCTAGATTGTCCCAGAGCATCAGCCTTGGATTCTCTCATCATACAGCAAATTCCCACTGGCTATCTATTTTACATATGGTAATGTATGTGTTTCAGGACTACTCTCTCAAATCTTACCACCCTCTCCCTCCCCAACTGGGACCACAAATGTTGTTTGTGTCTACATCTCCTTTGCTGCCTTGCAAATAGGACCATCAGTACCATCTTTCTAGATTCCATATATATGTGCTAATATACCTCAGATATGCAGATGACACCACCCTTATGGCTGAAAGTGAAGAGGAACTAAAAAACCTCTTGACGAAAGTGAAAGTGGAGAGTGAAAAAGTTGGCTTAAAGCTCAACATTCAGAAAATGAAGATCATGGCATCCGGTCCCATCACTTCATGGGAAATAGATAGGGAAACAGTGGAAACAGTGTCAGACTTTATTTTTGGGGGCTCCAAAATCACTGCAGATGGTGATTGCAGCCGTGAAATTAAAAGACACTTACTCCTTGGAAGGAAAGTTATGACCAACCTAGATAGCATATTCAAAAGCAGAGACATTACTTTGCTGACCAAGGTCTGTCTAGTCAAGGCTATAATTTTTCCAATAGTCATGTATGGATGTGAGAGTTGGACTGTGAAGAAGGCTGAGCACTGAATAATTGATGCTTTTGAACTGTAGTGTTGGAGAAGACTCTTGAGAGTCCCTTGGACTGCAAGGAGATCCAACCAGTCCATTCTGAAGGAGATCAGCCCTGGGATTTCTTTGGAAGGAATGATGCTAAAGCTGAAACTCCAGTACTTTGGCCACCTCATGAGAAGAGTTGACTCATTGGAAAAGACTCTGATGCTGGGAGGGATTGGGGGCAGGAGGAGAAGGGGACAACAGAGGATGAGATGGCTGGATGGCATCACGGACTCGATGGACGTGAGTCTGAGTGAACTCCGGGAGTTGGTGATGGACAGGGAGGCCTGGTGTGCTGTGTTTCATGGGGTCTCAAAGAGTCGGACACGACTGAGTGACTGAACTGAACTGAATATGATATTCATCTTTCTCTTTCTGACTTACTTCACACTGTATAATAGGCTCTAGATTCATCCACCACATCAGAACTGACTCAAATTCATTCCTTTTAAGAGCTGAGTCATATTCCATTGTGTATATATATCACAATTTGTTTATCCATTCATTTGTCGATGGACATAATTTTCTTCCATATTCCACCATCTGTAAATAGTGCTTTGATGAACATTGGGGTACATGTGCCTATTTCAGTTATGATATCCTAAGAGTGTATACCCAGTAGTGGGATTGTTCACTCAGATGGAAGTTTTATTTCTAGTTTTCTTAAGGAATTTCCGTACTGTTCTCTATAGTGTCTGTATCAATTTGCAACACCACCAACAGTGTAAGAGAGTTCTCTTTCCTCCGCACCCTCTATGGCATTTATTATTTGTAGACTTTTGATGATGGCCATTCTGACTGGTGTGAGATGATCAAAACTTATTGTAGTTTTGATCTGCATTTCTCTAACTGAGCATTATTGAGCATCTTTTCATGTGTTTATCGGCCATCTGTATGTCTTCTTTGGAGAAATGTCTGTTTAGGTCATCTGCTCACTTTTTGATTGGGTTGATTGTTTTTCTGGTATTGAGCTGCATGAGCTGCTTGTATATTTTAGAAATTATTCCTTTGTCAGTTGTTTCATTTCCTATTATCTTCTCCCATTCTGGGGGCTGTCTTTTCACCTTGCTTACAATTTCCTTCATTGTGCAAAATATTTTACTTTAATTAGCCCCAATTCGTTTATTTCTGTTTTTATTTCTATTACTCTAGGAGGTGGGTCATAGAGGATCTTGCTGTGATTTATGTCAAAGAGTGTTCTGCTGTTAGAGTGTTAGAGGAAAGAATGTTAGAGGAAAACACAAAGAGTGTTTCTTCTAAGAGTTTTATAGTGTCTGGTCTAATATTTAGGTCTTTAATCCACTTTAATTTTCTTTCTGTGTATGATATTAGAAAGTGTTCTGATTTCTTTCTTTTACACATATGTGCGTCTTAGTCACTCAGTTTTGTCTGACTCTTTGCTACCCCATGGACTATAGCCCACCTGGCTCCTGTGTCCATGGAATTCTCCAGGCAAGAATACTGGTGTGGGTTGCCATTCCCTCTCCAAGGGATCCTCCCAACCCAGGAATCAAACCCAGGTCCCCCACACTGCAGTCAGATTCTTTACTGTCTGAGCCAACTGGTGTCCATTAGCAAATGTGTTTAAAGAACTGCCCAGTATTCCCAGCACCACTTATGGAAGAAACTGTCTTTTTCCCATTGTATATTTTTGCCTCTGTCAAAGATAAGGTACAACAGGTGCATGGATTTATCTCTGGGCTTTATATCTTGTTCCATTGATCTATATTTCTGTTTTTGTACTAGCACCATATTCTCTTGATGACTGTAGGTTTGTAGTATAGTCTCCAGTTAGGAAGATTGATTCCTCCAGCTTCATTCTTCATTCTCAAAGATTGCTTTGGCTCTTCAGTGTCCTTTGTGTTCCCATAAACATTGTGAGATTATTTGTTCTAGTTCTGTGAAAAATACCACTGGTAGTTTGATAGGGATGCATTGAATTTATAGATTGCTTTGGATAGTATAATCATTTTCACAATATTGATACTTCCAATCCAAGAACATGGTATATCTCTCCATCTGTTTGTGTCGTCTTCAATTTCTTTCATCAGTGTCATATAGCTTCTGCATACAGATCTTTTGTCTCTTTAGATAAATATATTCCTAAGTATGGGCTTCCCAGGTGGCACCAGTGGTTAAGAACCCACCTGCCAGTGCAGGAGACATAAGAGACACAGGTTCAATCACTGGGGTGGGAAGATTCCCTGCAACCCACTCCAGTGTTCTTGCCTGGATAATCCCATGAATAGCTGGCTGGCTACAGACCATAGGTCACCAAGTATCAGACATGACTGAAGTTACTTAGCATGCACGCATGCATTCCTAAGTATTATATAATTTTTGTTGCAATGACGAATGGGATTTTTCCCTTAATTGCCCTTTCTGATTTTTCATTGTTAGTGTATAGGAATGCAAGGAATTTCTGTGTATTAATGTTTATCCTGAGACTTTACTATATTTTTTGATTGGCACTATTAATTTTCTGGTGGCATCTTGAGGGTTTTTTTTTTTATATAAACAATCGTGTCATCTGCAAAGAGAGAGTTTTATTTTCCTTGACAATCTGGATTCTTTTATTTTTTTTTCTTTTGTTCTCTGATTTCTGTGGCTAAGACTTCCAAACTTAAGTTGAATAATAATGGCAAAAGTGGGCATCTTTGTCTTGTTCCCACATTTAGAGGAAATGCTTTCAATTTTTCACCACTGAGAATAATAATTGCTGTGAGTTTGTGGGTTTGTCATATATGGGACTTCCCTGGTGGCTCAGACGGTAAAGCATCTGTCTACAATGCGGGAGACCCAGGTTCGATCCCTGGGTTGGGAAGATCCGCTGGAGAAGGAAATGGCAATCCACTCCAGTACTATTGCCTGGAAAATACCGTGGACAGAGGAGCCTGGTAGGCTACAGTCCATGGGGTCGCAAAGAGTTGGACACGACTGAGCGATGTTCCTGTTCCTGTCATATATGACCTTTATTATGTTTGTGTATATTCTTTCTGTGCCTAGTTTCTGGAGAGTTTTAATCATAAACAGGTGTTGAATTTTTAAAAAGCTTTCTCAGCATCTATTGAGATGGTTATATGGTTCTTGTCTCTGAATTTGTTAATATGGTGTATCACATTGATTGATTTGTATATATTGAAGAATTCTTGCATACCTGGGATAAAGCTCCCCTGATCATGATATATGATCTTTTAATGAGTTGAATTCTGTTTGCTAGAATTTTGTTGAGTATTTTTGCATCTATGTTCATCAGTGATATTCACCTGTAAGTTTTTTCTCTGTGGCATCTTTGTTCACTTTTGGTAATAGGGTGATGGTGGCCTTGTTGAATGAGTGGCCTTGTTGGGAGTTTTCCTTCCTCTGCAATTTTCTGAAAGAGTTTGAGCAGGATAGGTATTAGCTCTTGTCTCAATCATTGGTAGAATTTAACTGTGAAGCCATCAGCCCCTGCGCTGTTGATCATTGGAAGATTCTTGATTACAGTTTCAATTTCTGTGCTTGTGATTGGTCTGCTCATATTTTCCTTTTTTAAAAGCTATAATTAGCTTTTTGAAGAATGTTTAAAATAGAAATTATTTTTTTAAAGATAGAATTTATTCAGTTTTTCTTAATATATATATCACTGAATTATAATTGACATACAATGTTTCAGGTGCACAGCAAGGTGGTTCAGTTATACATATACACATATATTATTTTTGAAATTATTTTCCACCATAGGTTATTATAAGATATTGACTATAGGTCCCTGTGCTATACAGTAAATCTTTGGCTCTTGTTACATGTCTAGTTTTTAAATTATAAATGTAGCATTCTTTTCATAGTAAGCCAAATAAATGGATTTGAAATGTCAGAAAATTTTAGTTAGAAAAAAATTCATATTAAAAAAATTTATGTTATGTTTACTATATATATATATACACACACACAAAAGTTTTTCTACTATGCTTGATACAGGTTTGAGAAAGAGTATCAAAAAAAGAAAAAATGGATAAATTGAACAACATAAACTAATGAAATGGGAGTGCTGAAAATGAAATAGAAAAAGTGAAACAAACTAGATAAAAGTAAAAGATCATCACATAGTGCAGTTGTTTTTAACCATGGCTGCACATTAAAAACATATCTGTGGCTTTGGAGAAAAAAGCAACACCTGGGCATTTTTCAAAAAATTCTAAGATAATTCTGAGATGCATTTGGATTTCAAAAAGTGATTACAGATTTTTCTAATAAATGGTGTTTTTGTTGACATAGAATTATAATATTTTTTTGCTGGCCACTCATGATAGAATGGTTATGGTTGTAGTTCAGTCACCCAGTCATGTTCAACTCTTTGCAACTCCATGGACTGTAGCATGCCAGGCCTCCCTGTCCCTCACCATCTCCTTAAGTTTACCCAAGTTCATGTCCATTGCATCAGTGATGCCATCCAGCCATCTCATCCTCTGGCACCCTCTTTTCCTTCTGCCCTCAATCTTTCCCAGCATGAGGGACTTTTCCAGTGAGTCAGTTGTTCATATCAGATGACCAAAATACAGAGTTTTAGCTTCAGCATCAGTTTTTCCAATGACTATTAAGGGTTGATTTCCCTCAAGATTGACTGGTTTGATCTCCTTGCTGTGCAAGCATCTCTGAGGAGTCTTCTCCAGCACCACAGTTCAAAGTCATCAATTCTTTGGTGCTCTGCCTTCTTTACAATCCAGCTCTCACAACCATATGTGACCACTGGGAAGACCATAGTCGGCTATACGGACCTTTGTTGGCAGAGTAATGTCTCTGCTTCTCAACACACTATCTAGGTTCATCATAGCTTTCCTGCCAAGAAGCAATTGTCTTCTGATTTCGTGGCTGCAGTCACCATCTGTAGTGATTTTAGAGCCCCTTCATGGATCACTGCCTTGTCATGGTGAAGGGGTATGTGTGACTCAATGAAGCCATGAGCCATGCCTTGTAGGGCCACCTAAGATGGACGGGTCATAGCTGAGAATTCTGATGAAATGTGATCCACTGGAGGAAGAAATGGCAAACCACTCAGTACACTTGCTGTGAGAACCTCATGAACTGTAAAAAAGAGATACAATGGTGTTGAGTGAGTAATAGTTGCATAATCACAATAGTAAAAGATGTTTGTCAGTTTGCACATTTAATAGCCAGACAAAAAAATAAAAGATAATTATAATTGCAAGCAATAATGAAAATACGATTAACCTAACAATAAAAACTAATTACATACAGTTTGGGGTGTCGAGCAGAGTGACTGCTCAGCCAGTATATGTTTTTTGGTTGGTGTATTTAATCCATTTACATTTAAGGTAATTATCGATGTGTGGGATTCTATTACCATTTCTCAATTGTTTTGGGTTTATTTTCTGTCTTTTCCTTCTCTTGTGTTTCCTGCCTAAAGAAGTTCCTGTAGTATTTGTTGGAGATCTGGTGTGGTGGTGCTGAATTCTCTTAACTTTTCCTTGTCTGGAAAACTTTATTCTCCATTAAATCTGAATCGGAGCCTTGCTGGGGTAGTGTTCTTGGCTGTAGGTTCTTCCGTTTCATCACTTTCAATATATTGTGCCGTTCCCTTCTGGCTTGTAGAGTTTCCGTTGAGAAATCAGGTGATATACTGTTGAGCGTTTCCTTGTATGTTATTTGACATTTTTATCTTGGTGCCTTTAATACTTTATCTTTGTCTTCAGTTTTTGTCAGTTTGATTACTATGTCTCAGTATGACTCCTTAGAACACAGTCTTGATGTGTTCCTCCTTGAGATGATCCCGCCTGGGACTCTGTGCTTCCTGGATTTGGTTGATTATTTCCTTTCCCATGTTAGGAAAGGAAAGATCTATTATCTCTTCAAATATTTTCTCAGGTCCTTTCTCTCTTTCTTCTTCTTCTGGGACCCCTATGTTGTGAATATTGTTGTGTTTAAAATTGTCCCAAAGGTCTCTTTGTCTTCATTTTTTAAAAAATATTCTGTTCTGCAGCAATGATTTCCACCATTCTGTTCTCCAGGTCATTTATCTGTTCTTCTGCCTCAGTTATTCTGCTATTGATTCCTTCTGGTGTATTATTTATCTCTGTTTGCTTGTTCTTTAGTTTAACTAGGTTATTGGTAAACATTTCTTGCTTCTTCTCCACTGTTTTCCTGAGATCCTGAATCATCTTCACTATCATAATTCTAAATTCTCTTTCTGGAAAGTTGCCTATCTCCACTTCATTTGGTTGTTTTTCTGGGGTTTTATCTTGTTCCTTCATCTGGGACATAACTTTCTGCTTGTCATCCTGATTAACTCTCTATAATGTGATTTTTGTTCTAGCCTCTTTGGGATTGTGGTTCTTGCTTCTTCTGTCTGCCTCTGATTGAGAAGGCTGACATTTGTATATGCTTCCTGATGAAAGGGACTGGCCATGGGAAAAACTGGGTCTTGCTCTGGTGGCAGGACCTTGCTCAGTTCAGTTCAGTCAGTCAGTCATGTCCAGCTCTTTGCAACTCCATGGACTGTACCACACCAGGCTTCCCTGTCCACCACCAACTTCTGGTGCTTGGTCAAACTCATGTCCATCGAGTTGGTGATGCCATCCAACCATCTCATCCTCAGTCGTTCCCTTCTCCTTCTGCCTTTAATCTTCCCCAGTGTCAGGGTCTTTTCCAATGAGTCAGTTCTTCGCATCAGGTGGCCAAAGTATTCAGTAAAACTTTAATCCGATTATATGCCGGTTGGTGGGGTTGTGCTCCCTCCTTGTTAGTTGTTTGGCTTGAGGTAACCCAGCCCTGAGGACTACAAGTTCTTTGGTAGGGTTAATGGCGAACTGCAGAGGGCTTACATAAGGGTGTACCTTCCAGGACTGCTGCTTCCAATTCCCCCATCCCTATAGTTAGCCCCTGCTGCCCCATGCCTCCACAGGAGACCCTCCAACAATAGCAGGTAGTTCTGGTTCAGTTTCCCATTGGGTCACTTCTCCTTTCCTCTGAGTCTTGGTGTGTGCAAGATTTTGTTTGAGCCCTCTAAGACTGGAGTCTTTGTTTCCCCCAGTCCTGTGGAAGTCCTATAATCAAATCCTGCTGGCTTTCATGATCAGATTCCTTGGGGATTCCCAGTTCCTTTGTCAAATCCCCAGGCTGAGAAGACTGATGTGGGGTTCAGAACCTTCACAACAGTGGGGGAACTTCTTGAGTATTATTATTCTCCAGTTTGTGGGTCACCCACCCAGTGGGTATGGGATTTGATTTCATCATGATTGTGCCCCGCCTATTGTCTTGCTACAGCTTCCACTTTGTCTTTGGACATGGGGTATATCCTTTTTTGGTGAGTTCCAGTATTCTCCCATCAATGGTTGTTCCAAAGTTAATTGCAATTTTCTTGTTCTTACAGGAGTTGATGAACATATATCCTTCTACTCTACCATCTTGAACCAGAACTGGTCTGTCTATATTTTCTATTGCTAGATGGTTAAATTTTGAAAGATAATCCTTTCCTAAGATTTTGTCTGTTTCTTTGACATCCATTTTATTGGCATATAGTTCCATATTGTAGTCTCTTATGATCCTTTGTATTTCTGTAATGTCTGTTGTAATTTCTCCTTTTTCATTTCCAATTTTACTGATTTGAGTCTTCTCCCTTTTTTTTTTTCTTGATGAGTCTGGCTAATGGCTTGTAGATTTTGTTTTCCTTCTCAGAGAACCAGCTTTTAGTTTTATTAATCTTTGATATAATCTCCTTCCTTTCTTTTTCATTATTTTCTGCTCTGATCTTTATGATTTCTTTCCTTCTACTAACTTTAGGATATGGGAGTTCTTCTTTTTCTAGTTGCTTTAGGTGTAAGTTTAGGTTGTTTATTTGATACCTCTCTTCTTTGTCAAGCTAGGCTTGTATAACCATAAACTTTCGTCTTAGCATTGCTTTGCTGTACCTCATAGGATTTGAGCTGTCATGTTTTCATTGTCATTTGTTTCTAGGCATATTTTTATTTCCTTTTTTATTTCTTCAGCGATCTGTTGGTTATTCAAAAGCATATTGTTCAGCCGCTTTGTGTTTTTGTTTTTCTTTCCCTATGGGCAGGAGGAGAAGGGGACAACAGATGATGAGATAGATGGCTGGATGGCATCACCGACTCGATGGACATGAGTTTGAGTGAACTCCGGGAGATGGTGATGGACAGGAAGGCCTGGCATGCTGCAATTCATGGGGTCACAAAGAGTCGGACACGACTGAGCAACTGAACTGAACTGAACTGAACTGATGCTGTGCTAAGTCATTTTAGTCATGTCCAACTCTTTGCAACCCTAGGGACTGTAACCCACCAGGCTCCTCTGTCCATGGGATTCTCAAGGCAAGAGTACTGTCATGAGTTGAGGTGCCCTCCTCCAGGGAATCTTCCTGACCCAGGGACTGAAACTGCGTCTCTTACATCTCCTCCATTGGCAGGGGTTTCTTTACCTCTAGTGACATCAGGGAAGCCCTTTTTTCCTGTAGGTGATATCTAATAGAGCTGTCAGAAAAGATGCTTGAAATGATTCCAATATTTTTAAACTTATCAAGCCTTGATTTGTGACCCAAGATGTGATCTATCCTGCAGAATGTTCCCTGTGCACCTGAGAAAAAAGTTAAATATATTGGTCTGGATTAAATGCCCTGTAGACATCAATTAGGTCCAATGTATCATTTAAAGTTCATGTTTCCCTATTAATTTTCTGTCTGGATGATCTGTCCATTGGTTTGAGTAGGGTATTAAAGTCTCCCACCATTATTTTTATTTACTGTCAGAATCCCCTTTAATATTGTTAATATTTGCCTTATGTGTTGAGGTGCTCCTATGTTGGGTGCATATGTATTTATAATAAGTATATTTTCTTCTTGGATTGATCCCTTGATCGTTCAGTTCAGTTCAGTCACCCAGTCATGTCCGACTCTTTGCGACCCCATGAATCGCAGCACGCCAGGCCTCCCTGTCCATCACCATCTCCCGGAGTTCACTCAGACTCACGTCCATCGAGTCTGTGATGCCATCCAGCCATCTCAACCTCAGTTGTCCCCTTCTCCTCCTGCCCTCAATCCCTCCCAGCATCAGAGTCTTTTCCAGTGAGTCAACACTTCGCATGAGGTGGCCAAAGTACTGAAGTTTCAGCTTTAGCATCATTCCTTCCAAAGAAATCCCAGGGTTGATCTCCTTCAGAATGGACTGCTTGGATCTCCTTGCAGTCCAAGGGACTCTCAAGAGTCTTCTCCAACACCACAGTTCAAAAGCATCAGTTCTTCAGTGCTCAGCCTTCTTCACAGTCCAACTCTCACATCCATACATGACCACAGGAAAAACCATAGCCTTGACTAGATGGACCTTAGTCGGCAAAGTAATGTCTCTGCTTTTGAATATGCTATCTAGGTTGGTCATAACTTTTCTTCCAAGGAGTAAACGTCTTTTAATTTCATGGCTGCAGTCAACATCTGCAGTGATTTTGGAGCCCCAAAAAATAAAGTCTGACAGTTTCCACTGTTTCCCCATCTATTTCCCATAGTAGTAAGTATAATTCATTGGCTCCTGTAACATTATTTTAAAGTCTATTTCATCGGATATAAGTATTGATACTCCCATATTCTTTCGATTTCTGTTTGCATAGAGCATCTTTTCCCAGGCCCTCATTTTCAGTCTCTATGTGTCTCAAGGTCTGTGGTAGGGCTGTTGTAGACAGCATATATAGGGGTCTTGATTTGTACCCATTCAGCTAATTTGTATTTTTGTCTGGAGTATTTAACCCATTTGAATGTTGGTGTCTCAGTATTATCCTAGAGGTCTCTGAGACTGTCCTCATGACTTTTTATTCTTTTTTTCTTTATTGTGTTCTGCTTCAGTTATTTCTACCATTCTATATGTCACCTCACTTATCCATTCTTCTGCCTCAGTTACTGTACTCTTGGTTCCCTCCAGTAGATTTTTATTCTCAGTTAGTGCATTGTTCATTGTTGATTGTTTATTCCTTTAGGTTCTTGGTAAACATTTCTTGCATCTTTTCAATCTGTGCCTCCAGTCTATCCATGCCTACATTTTATTTTCAAGATTTTGGATCATCTTTACTATCATTACTCTGAATTCTTTTTCAGTTAGAGTGCCCATTTCCTCTTCATTTTTTGGTCTTATGGGCTTTTACCATGTTCCTTCAACTGGTGCATGTTTCTCTGTCTTTTCATTTTGTTTAATTTACTGTGTTTGGGGTCTCCTTTCTGCTGGCTGTAAGGTCATAGTGCCTTAATTGTGGAGTCTGCCCTCTATGGGTGAGGTAGGGCCAGTGCCTTGTGAAGTGTTCATGGCTGGGGGGACTTGTGCCTGTGTTCTGGTGGATTGAGTTGGGTCTTGTCTTTCTGGATGGCTGTGCCATGTCCACTGGTGTGTTTTGGGGTGTCCGTGGGTTCAGTATGGCTTTGGGCAGCTTGCCTGATAATGTGAGGGGTTGTGCCCTGTTTTGCTGAAGGAATAGTATGGGGCATCCAGCACTGGAGCTTTCTGGCTTTGGGTTGGGGCCTGATCTTAATGTTGAGATGGAGGCCTTTGGGAGCACTCTCATCTATTAATGTTATATGGGGTCGGGAGTTCTCTGGTAATCCAAAGTCCTGGAGTGAAGCCTCCTGCCTTACAGGTTCAGGCCCAACCCCTTACAGTAGTATCAAGACTTCACAGGCCACACAGCACAGAAAACAAAACCTGTAGACTAAATAGTGAAATAACTCTCAATAGCCAAGAACACCCAAAGAGATTCACACACTTATATATGGAAAAGAAGAGGGAAGAAAGAATAAAAGGGGAAAGAATGATAAGATGAGTCAAAAGAGAAGACAGCAATCAAGCCAATAATCAAACCCCGAAGTGAAAATCAACACTGTTAATTAGACTCTCAAAGATACAATATTAAAAACAAAAGATTAAAATATAAAAATACTAGACTCTCAAAAATACAAAATCAAAAACCTCAAAAGCAAAAATAAAAAACACAGAATTTATTAAAAATAGGGTTTTTTAAGGTAAAGGTAAGCTATAAAAATAAAAATTAAAAGAGTAACAAAAAATCATATCAAGACAATATGAGAAAAACATTTTTACAAGGAAAAAAAAGCAGGGTATATATAGTGAGTGGTACTGAGAGGAATGTCTAAGTGATTCTTCCATTTTCCTGCTCCAGTCAATTTGCCTACTCAGAAAGTCTTCCGATATATCTAGGAAGGTCTCTGGATCTGTTGTGAGTAGTGTTGGGTCAGCTCAGACTCAGATCTTTCCTTGTTCTAGCTTGTACCTCTTTTCAAAGTTTGCAGTTTCCTCTAAAGGGCACAGTCTCAGGCTAATTGCAGAAATTTAAATCCTTGCACCTGCCACCTTGGGGTGGTTTTCCCTTCTTTCCTTTGCTTAGGCAGCCCCTGGCTTTCCACCTTGTTTGGGGGCCTGCCTCTGCTATGTCTCTCTCCAGTGTCTGTTCTCTGCCCAGACACAAGGGGGTGAAAGTAGCTGCTTATTAAGGCCCATTTGTGCTGGGAAGGAGGAGGGGTACAGCAGATACCACTGAGGTGCTTGGGGAGTGCTCCCTGAGGCTGGTTCCTGAAAGAGGTTGCTCTAGCCTGAGGCTGGTCATGCGCTTCTCCAGGGGAGTTAGTCTCAGTGTTGTGAAATCCTTGGCAGAGTTCATTCATTCAGATTCCCAGGGAGACATGGGTAGCAGCACACGGCCACTGACAGCTTGACAGTAGTTGAAAATCTCTGGGGTCTGGACTTTAGCAGCCCCCTGTCTTCCATCTCTGGTGTTTACACCTTCTTCCCTGCCTCTAGGGCTGTAGACTGCAGCCAGCTCACCCTCTTTCAGCATTCACTAGGGCAGGATCCTTGGTTCTGTGAGTGAGTGGAGTTAGAGAGCAGCGTTAGAGTCTTGCCATGGAAATTATTCTTTGCTTCTCAGGCAGTCCCAGGGTGTTCCCTGGTCTGCCTCTGCAGTGTCACATAGCCCTCTCAGAATGACTTCATAGCAGTCAACTCTGTTCCTACCCCAAGGACAGACCCCTGAGGCCTGAACCTCCACCCCTAGCTCCAACTTGCTGCAGGTTGATGTGAGCATGTGAGCTACTTCTCAGCTGTGAAGTGACATTCAGCAAGATCTCTGTGATGAATTTTCTCCATTTTGCCTTCAGAGCACCTGTCTCACTGCATTCCCCTCTGAGGCTCTGAAGATCCCCCCAGAGCCCCGTGTGAAGGAGTTTCCTGATCTGTGGCAATTTTTCCTCCTTCATGACTCCCTTCCTGGGGTGCAGGTCTCCATCCCAAACTCCTTTGTCTCCCATTTTGTCTTTATCTTTTGCTCTACCTCATTCCAAGGAGACTGGTTTGCCTTTCTGAAAGTCTGGGGTCCTCTGTCAGTGTTCAGTAGATGTTCTGTGGGAATTGTTCCACAAGCAGATGGTTTTTTGATATATTTGTGGAGGAGAAGGTGGTCTCACCACTCTATTCCTCTGTCATCTTGAAACTTCCTCCTCTTAGTTGCTTCTTTATAGCTTCATGGATTCAAAAATGTGGGGAAGATCCCACAGGATCAGGGGGAAGGTGGTCTGGATTCACCTCACAGTTCTACCACTGACCTGTGTGTTGACCTTGGACAATACACAAAGTCCTGGCCTCAAATTCTTCCTTGCTAAAATGAAGAGGAAACTGTGGCACTGAAAATTCAATGAGCTAATTCTTAAAAATTCTTTGAATAGAATTTTCCTTCACATTACAGTACCTGATAAATGTTGGCATTAGGAATTACCATTTTTATTAGTTTCTGTATTCACCATGTTTTTCTCCATATTTATTTGCTTAAGGGATAAATCAAGAAATAGTTGGATAAATGAATAATGTGTCTTGTCTACTATATCTTAATTGTTTTAGAAGTGTGAATTTCTTTCTTTAAATATAATATGATTTCCTCAATATTAAGATGGCTCTTAACTCCTATGTGTTCTCCACAGCACATCATCACCATGCTACAGAGTTTTTTTTTCTTCTCAATAAATATGAAATAAACATAGCAACAACAACAAAAAAGAGTATCTTGCAAGCAGCCAATGCATAATTTTTCTTGGTTGCTCTTGGATTTTCATGACTGTAACCAAGAAAAATGACAACTGATGACAGGAATCTGAAAGTGATATGTTCCCTTCTCTCCCATGCAATTTTTAGATGTTTGTTTTATCTGTCTTCCCCCTGGAATTGCCTGTGTTCCTCCAATATGTTTTTTAATCTCAGGGAACTCCAGGAATGACTTCAGAAGACATCTTGTAAACCTGTACAGACCTACCATTAGCATTTCCATCAGGAGAACCTCCTGCTGAATGGCCTTAATCTAAAAAGATGTAATAATCAGGAAATCTTTGAGCTTGAATAGAGCCCTAGAAATACTCTGGCACCAAGCTGAGAGTAACTGAGAGGATGAAGATATTGCAAAGTATAAGAATGTTAAATACAACAGAAAAAATGGCAAGAGAAGATGTGATCAAGATACTCAACATCATGATATGCTGCCTGAAAATTGTTTGTTTCTTAAAAATGTACTCATTCCATGAGATGTGAAAGCACAGACTGAAGTTAGGGCATGTATATTTAGAATGCACAGAGGAGAAATATGAAGTTCATAAATAGCCTCTGGAAACCACACCTGATGCCTGATGAATGCATTAAAATATATGCCTGTATAGAATGCTTAAGCAGGTATCATATTGTTGATAATATATGCCATTAAGTAAAGACAAACAGGCTTTCCTCGTGGCTCAGACAGTAAAGAATCTGCCCACAAAGTGGGAAACCTGTGTTTAATTCCTGGGTCAGGAAGATCCCCTGGAGAAGGAAATGGCTACCCACTCCATTATTCTTGCCTGGAGAATTCCATGGACAAAGCAGCCTGATGGACTACAGTCCATGGGGTTACATAGAGTCAGACATGACTGAGTGACTAACACTTTCAGTTTGAAGTAAAGATAATCAGGTATCTTAAGGCATACAATCTTGGAGACATCAATGAGGGATTCTTGTTTGCCATCTGAACAAATCCTCACATCTGTCTAGGTACACGTGCTGCTAACAGAATCACATTCTGTCTATGAATGTGGACAGGAGAGAAATGTACCAGATGTCTCTACTGCCTGGTTAGCCAAAGCCAGGAGAATGAATCAGTCATATGGTTGCTCCACATATTTTTTTTTCCCTTGGAGCATTTTGGCAATTGAAACCTCAGAAGTAATCAATCATTTACTGTGTCGGTCAGAATGGATTAGTAGAGTTACAGTAATAGACACCCCAAAAATCTCACTATCTGAGAACAAGGTTCCCTTTCTTGTTCATTCTACATGTTCATCTTGTGCAGACTGAGATCTCTGCTCCACTACATGCTCAACTTCAGGCCCCAGGCTGACAGAATAGCCACTGCCTGGAACCGATAGTCACTGTGGCATTAGGAAAGTGTGCTCTGAGGAGTCTCATCAATACTTAAATGCTCTGACTGGAAGTGACATACAACAATTCCTCTCATAACTCATTGGCCAGAATTAGAATTGCTCCAACTGTGAGAGGCTCAGTAAGTTTAATTTTCTCAGGTGCCTCAAAAACAGAGAGGCAGGAATAGTGTAAACAGCATTAAGAACTTCCTCAGCCAGCAAGATAAACAAATATCCTATTGTGAACTTGAACAAAGCACCAAGGGTGGGGGATGGGAGAGTATACAACCTCATCTTTTCCCTACAACATTTTTGGAGAAATAAACATCCAGAAAGACAGCAAAAGTCAACTAAGTATTGAAGATCATTTGTAATCAATTCATGCATGCTGATTTGTACAACTATGTCCAACTCTATGCAACCCTGTGGTCTATAGCTGGCCAGGCTCCTCTGTCCATGGGATTCTCCCAACATGAATATTGGAGAGGGTTGCCATTTCCTCCTCCAGGGGATATTCCCAATCCATGGATCAAACTCACATCTCCTGCATCTCCTGCATTAGCAGGCAGATTATTTACCACTGAGCCACCCAGGAAACCATTTATATCGGAGGAACTATGAAATCCCAAGTTCCAGAACACCAGAACAGCACATAATTTTCTATTTAATATGTTGCAAACTGAATATTTCAAATTATACCCTTCAGATCATTAATGATCCCACATTCCACTCTTAAATTTATTCAAATTACTCTTTTGAAAAATCATTATGTTATTGGATTTTTTCTATTCACTTCTAATAAGTAAAATTGCTTTCCATGCAGAGACCATTTTATACACACACACACAATCTTCAGATTCTCTTGTATTCAAACTATTTCCCATTCAAAATTCACTTTTATAAAGTCTACAGAGAGATGAGGTGGTGATCTGCAGACACTCTTTTCCTATGAAGTGAAAGTGAAGTCACTCAGTCATGTCTGACTCTTTGCGATCCCATGAACTGTAGCCTACCAGGCTTCTCCATCCATGGAATTTTCCAGGCAAGAGTACTGAAGTGGGTTGCCATTTCCTTCTCCAGGGTATCTTCCTGACCCAGGGATCAAATCTGGGTCTCCCACATTGCAGGCAGCCACCTTACTGTCTGAGCTACCAGGGAAGCCCTTTTCATAGGAGCATTGGTTGATTCTTACAACATGAAAAGAGGAGAAATATTCAGACTAGGATTTGCCTACTCAGAAGACCACTATTGGGGACTAGGTAACCTGTATATTTGGTGACCTCATAGGACTAGAGACTATTTTAGAGACTTGAGAAAATTCGTAAGTGTCTGATTTCTCCCTTAAGAGATATGTTTAATTCTTAGAGTACATGGGATGGAAGGTTAAAAGATAACAGAAGCCTCTGAAAAGCAGGGCAGAACTGTTGGTAGTATGGCAGTCCTAGGGAAAGAAAGATTAGAATTGGAGAACTACCTCTCAGCTGAAAGTTCTCTAGTGATACACTAGACTGAGCCTTCCAAAACTGCAGCCCAGGGTCAATTGCATTCAGTCCCTGATTGGAATAAAGACAACCAGCTATCAGTGAATGAGTCTAGAAAAGGAAAGGGTGAATCCTCTTAGAAGATCACACCTTCTTTCACTAACATTCTTTATATACAATATCAAGTATTTGATAAAAAATTACTAGGTATGCTAAAAAAGGAATGAGAAAATTGAGAACAATGAGCAAAACATAATAATAAACTGAGTGTCATCTAGATTTAGGTTTTGGAAAGAATGAAACTTTGATGTTAAAATGATAAATATTTTTTAATATAGTCAAAGATATAAATAAAATGGACTACAAGTAGAAAATTTCACCAGAACTTAAAAAAAATCAATAGAAATTTCAAAACTTGAAAATAAGATGCTTAAAAATAGGAGCCCAAGGGATAAGTTAAAATACCAATAGTATACAGAGTACTAGATTAGATAGATTATAGGTAGATGATATAGACATACAAATATTGTTACCTTCCAATCTGAAGCACAGAAAAAAATGGAATATACAGAAAAGTTTAAAGATACACATGAACACAAAAAACATAATTAGAGACAGAAAAGGAGTCGTACGAGAATGGGCAAAACAGTATTCGAAGGAATCACCAACTGAACTTCTACAGACTGGCGGCAAAAAATAAATTTCAAATATGCATTTAAAATTTATAACAGCATCAAAACATCAAACACCTAGTAATAAATCCAGTAAAGCATATGTAAAAGATGGATACTGAAAAGTATATTATTGACAGAAATACAAGAAAAACATAGTAAATTGAAGAATATGCTATGACCATGGACTGGGAAGCTCAATATTGCAGAGAATAATTCTCCCCAATTAATAGAGATTCCAAGTCTAGAGATTCAAGTCAATTCAAACATAAATCAGAACATGGGTGTGTGAGTCTAAACTGACAAGCTTGTTCTAACTTTATATCCCCATGCAAAAGGCTAAAAATATCTTGAAGAAGTGTAAATCCTATTCCTGGACTTCAGCTGAAAGATGGCAAAAATTATTACAATGTTTAATACTTAAGAAATTGTACTTTTGGCAAAACAGTAGCAAAACAAACATAAAGAAGTAGAATAGAATGGTGAATTCAGAAACTGATTCATACCTATAAAGCCATCTAATTTAGGATAAACTATAGCACTATACTTCGTTCCCAGGTAGCTATACTGGTAAAGAACCTGCCTGCCAGTGCAGGTAGATGTAAGAGAAAAGGGTTCAATCCCTGGGTTGGGAAGATCCACTGGAGGAGGGCACAGAAATCCACTCCAGTATTCCTGCCTGGAGAATCTCATGAACAGAGGAGCCTGGTGGGATATAGTTCATATGGTCGCACTGAGTTGGAAATGACCCAAGTGACTTAGCACTTAGCATGCACATAGCACCCTGGGAAAGAGACAGACTTTTCAATAAATGGTTATTGTGGAGAAAATATCATAAATTAAAAATCAGTTCCAGATGGACAATATATCTAAATGTGAGCAGAAAGTCAATAATTGGTTTATAGGAAATTGTAAGGGACTATCTTTATGATGAAGTAGGCAAAGAAAAAGCAAGAGAGTTCCAGAAAAACATTTACTTCTGCTTTATTGACTATGCCAAAGCCTTTGACTGTGTGGATCACAATAAACTGTGGAAAATTCTGAAAGATATTAGAATATCAGACCACCTGACCTGCCTCTTGAGAAATCTGTATGCAGGTCAGGAAGCAACAGTTAGAACTGGACATGGAACAACAGATTGGTTCCAAATCGGGAAAGGACTATGTCAAGGCTGTATATTGTCACCTTGTTTATTTAACTCATATGCAGAGCACATCATGAGAAATGCTGGGCTGGATGAATCACAAGCTGGAATCAAGATTGCCGGGAGAAATATCAGTAACCTCAGATACACAGATGACACCACCCTTATGGGAGAAAGTGAAGAGGAACTCAAAAGCCTCCTGATAAAAGTGAAAGAGGAGAGTGGAAAAAGGTGGCTTAAAGCTCAACATTCAGAAAACAAAGATCATGGCATCCAGTCCCATCACTTCATGGGAAATAGATGGGGAAACAGTGGAAACAGTGACAGACTTTACTTTTTGGGGCTCTAAAATCACTGAAGATGGTGATTGCAGCCATGAAATTAAAAGACACTTACTCCTTGGAAGAAAGGTTATGACCAACCTAGACAGCATATTAAAAAGCCAGAGACGTTACTTTGCCAACAAAGGTCTGTCCAGTCCAGGCAATGGTTTTTCCAATAGTCATATATGGATGTGAGAGTTGGACTATAAAGAAAGCTGAGCACTGAAGAATTGATGCTTTTGAACTGTGGTATTGGAGAAGACTCTTGAGAGTCCTTTGGACAGTGAGGAGATCCAACCAGTCCATCCTAAAGGAAATCAGTCCTGAATATTCATTGGAAGGAGTGATGCTGAAGCTGAAACTCCAATACTTTGGCCACCTGATGTGAAGAGCTGAGTCGTTTGAAAAGACCCTGATGCTGGGAAAGATTGAAGGCAGGAGGAGAAGGGAATGACAGAGGATGAGATGGTTGGATGGCATCACTGACTCAATGGACATGAGTTTGAGTAAACTCTGGGACTTGGTGATGGACAGGGAGGCCTGGCGCACTACAGTCCATGGGGTCACAAAGAGTCAGACACGACTGAGGGACTGAACTGAACTGAACAGAGGCAAACACAGCTTAAGCAGTGTAGTTGCTCAGTTGTGTCCGACTCCTTGTAATTCCATGGACTGTTGTCTGCCAGGCTCCTCTGTCTATGGGGATTTTCCAGGCAAGAATACTGGAATGGGTTCCCATTCCCTTCTCCAGGGGATTGTCCCAACCCAGGGATTGAACCCAGGTCTCCTGCATTGCAGGTGGAATCTTTACCATCTGAGCCACCAGGGAAGCCCACACATTGCTGTATTTAAGATGAAATGGCAGGGCAGGCTTCAAGATGGCGGAAGAATAGAACAGAGAGACCACCTTCTCCACCACAAATACATCAAAAGATCCTCTCCATGTGGAACTATTCCCATAGAACAACTTCTGAATGCTAGCAGAGGACCCCAGATGTCCAGAGAAGCAAACCAATCACCTCGAAATGAGGTAGGGCAAGGATAAAGACAAAAAGGGAGACAAAGAATTTCAGGACAGGGGGATCCTTCCTGGGGAAAGAGTTGCGAAGGAGGAGAATTTTCCACACAATAGGAAACCCCATCACAGATGGGGTCAGGGGGAACTTAGGAACCTCAGAGTGAAGCACAATGAGGCAAAAGGAAGAAAATTCACCACAGAGACCATGCGGAATGACAATATACAGCCAAGTGGCTCACCCGCTTACATCTGCCTGCAGCCTGTGGGGGCTGGGTGTGGAGGCATGGGCTACGTGGGCCACAGCTTCATGGTTGAAAGCCGTGAAGACACTCTGAGGGGACTAATGTGACACAGCACAGGCGGGACAGGGAAAACTCTGGGAATGCCAGAGAAACAAAAGATCATTCCCACGGGAAGTCTCTAACTGCGTGCTCATGGAACAAAGGACCCCGCCTTAGCAAATACCAAAGGGGTGCCAGCTGGCTGCAGTCTAGAGCCCCAGAGGCAGAGAAGCAGATCACCAGAGGTGGAAGGCTAGGAGTCACTACAATCTCGGCCCCAGATGTCCCATCTACCGCCAAGTTGTGAGCAGCCACCAGTCGCTATCCCAGTCTTCCTTGGATCCTGAGTAGCACAGAACTGCCAAGAGTGTCACCACCTGAAACCAGCTTCTCTGGGGAAATGCACAGCCCGCCTAAGACTGTGCCCTCAAGGCCCAGCCACGAGCCCGAACAGCTTGCTTCTGCCAAGAGTCCCACAGACTGGGAGGTGCATGCCCACCTGAGGCTGCGGCAATCCCCCATGTGGTCCAGCCACAGTGCAGCAGATTAAAAGTCTGCAGTTAACCTGTGACTGTGCACTTTAGGAGCAACTGTGGACTTTGAGAGCAAATACAAACTGGAGAAAGGGAAGTTCTGAGTTTAAACTGACTCCACACTTGCCCGCAACAGGTCTGATATATCCTAGATATATCTGATATATCCTAGATATATGGAAGGAGCTTCTCAGTAGGCAAATTGATCGGAGCAGTAAAACAAAAAAATCAATCACATGAATATTCCTCTCACTACCACCATATACGTACTCACCACCTCCTATAAAATTTTTTAAATTTATTATTTTTCTAAATTATTTTTTAGTATTTTTATCATTATTTATTTTATTTTCTCCACCCTCCCTTTATTCCTTCATACTGTCCAAACATGGTTCTTTATTACTTCTTTAATTTTTATTTTTTGTACATTACTTTTACTTTTCTAAAAAAGCCTTATTTTTTTAATTCCATATTTTTTTATTTTTGTGTGAGTCTAATTTTTATTCTAGGTTTTTAGTTTTTGCTTTTTTATTTTTATAATTTTGTATCTTTGAGGATCTAAATTTTATGGTACATATTCACTTAGGGATTTGATTATTGTCTTGATTGCTCTCTTCTCTTTTGATTCACTTTTCTCATTCTTTTCATCTCTTTCTCCTTCTTCTGTTCTCTATGTAACTCTGTGAATCTTTTGGTTGTTCCTGGCAGTGGACAGTGGTTTCACCATTAATCTAGGGGTTTTGTGTTCTGTTCTATGTGGCCTGATAAATCTTGATGCTACTGTGAGATGTCAGAACTGAACTAAAGAGGCAAGAGACTCAACACCAGGACAGTGAACCATCAGAGAACTCCCAACCCCATGCAACAGTAGTAGACAAGAGTCTACAAAAAAGCCTCCATACCTACACTGAGACCGAGCTCCACTTAAGTGCCAGGAAGCTTCAGTGCAAGACACCCCATGCCAATCAGGAACACAATTCTGCACATTAACACATAGGCTTCCCAAAGCCATACCTAACCCAAGGACACACCAAAACCCATTATGGACACTGCACTGCCCTCCAGAGAGAAAAGATCCAGCTCCATCCACCAGAACACAGACACCAGTCACCATAACCAGGAAACCTTCATAAGGCATTGGTCTAACCCCACCAATAGGGAACAGACTCCACAATTAAGAGGAAATATGACCCTCCAGCTGGCAGAAAGGAGATCCCAAACATAGTGAACTAAACAAAAAGAAAAGACAGAGAAATATCCAGCAGGTGAAGAAACATGGCAAAGACTCACCAGACCGAACAAAAGAGGAGGAGATAGGGAGTAAACCTGAAAAAGAATTCAGAATGATGAGAGTAACGATGATCCAAAATCTTAAAAACAAAATGGAGGCAAAGATAAATAGATGGGAGGAATGGATTAAGAAGATGCAAGAAATGTTTAGCAAGGACCTAGAAGAATTAAAGAATAAATCATCAACAATGAACCATGCAATACCTGAGATTAAAAATAATCTGGAGTGAACCAAAAGTAGAGTAATAAAGTCAGAAGAATGGATAAGTGAGCTGGAATATAGAATGGTAGAAATAACTGAAGCAGAGCAGAATAAACAAAAAATACTAAAAAGAAATTAGGACAGGCTCAGAAACCTCTGGGACAATGTTAAGCACCCCAACATTCAGATCATACGTGTCCCAGAAGAGAGGAAGAAAGGGCATGAGGAAATATTTGAGGAGATCATAGATGAAAAGTTTCTTAAAGTGGGAAAGGAACTAGCCACTCAAGTCCAGGAAGCCCAGAGAGTCCCATACAAAATAAACCCAAGGAAAAACATGCCAAGACACATATTAATCAAACTAACAAAAATTAAATGCAAAGAACAAATATTAAAAACAACATGGGAAAAGCAGCAAATAACATACAAGGGGATCCTTGTAAGGCTAAAAGCTAAACTCTGCACAACAGAAGGGAATGGATGGATATAGTTAAAGTGATGAAAGAGAAAAACATACAACCAAGATTACTTTACCCAGGAAGAATCTCATTTTGGTTTTAATTTGCATTATCCTCATACCCAATGAACATGATCACTTTTTCATATGTAAATTTATTATTTGGATTTCAAGAAGTTCCTCTTCAAATCTTTTGCTCATTTTCCTATTGGCTTTCTTATTAATACAAAGGAGTTCTTTATGTTGGGCATGAGTCTTTTTTGGATTTATGTATTAGAAATACTGCCTCACTCATTGTAGGTTTCCTTTGAACTTTTATTGGCTTCTTTTGTAAACAGAGTTTCTTAAAATTAATAAAACACAGCACATTGTTTTCATGGAATGGCATTTTATTTTTATTTATTTAAAAATTATTTAATTATTTTTATTGAAGGATAATTACTTTACAATATTGTGATGGTTTTTGCCATACATCAACATGAAATGGCCATAGGCATACATGTGTTCCCTCACTCCTAAACCCCCTTCCCACTCCCTCCCCCCCCCCCCCCCCCCCATCCCTTCAGATTGTCACAGAGCACCAGCTTTCGGTTCCCTGCATCATACATCAAACTCCCACTGGCTATCTATTTTATATATGGTAATATATATGTTTCAAAGTTTTTATCTTAAATCATCCCATCCTCTCCTTCTCCCACTGTGTCCAAAAGTCTGTTCTTTATGTCTGTGTCTCCTTTTCTGCCCTGCACATAGGATTGTTAGTACCATCTTTTCAGATTCCATATATATTCATTATTATACAGTATTTGTCTTTCTCTTTCTCACTTACTTCAATCTGTATAATAGGCTCTAGGGTCATCTACCTTATTAGAACTGACTCAAATGCATTCCTTTTTATAGCTGAGTAATATTCCATTGTATATATGTTCCACAATTTCCTTATCCATTCATCTGCTGATGGGCATCTAGGTTGCTTCCATGTCCCAGCTATTGCAAAAAATGCTGCAATGAACATTGGAGTACAGTGTCTTTTTCAATTCTCCTTTCCTCAGTGTATATAGCCAGTAGTGGAATAGCTAGATCATGTTTTATTCCTAATTTTTTTAAAATATAAATTTATTTATTTTAATTGGAGGTTAATTGCTTTACAATATTGTATTGGTTTTGCCATACATCAGCATGAATCCACCACAGGTATACACGTGTTCCCATCCTGAACCCCCCTCCCCCCTCCTTCCCCATACCATCCCTCTGGGTCATCTCAGTGCACCAGCCCCAAGCATCCGGTATCATGCATCGAACCTGGACTGGCGATTCATTTCATATATGATATCCCATTTTTTTAAGGAATCTCTATACTGTTCTCTATAGTGGTTGTATCAGTTTGCATTTCCATCAACAGTGTAAAAGGGTTCCCTTTTCTCCACAATTTCTCCATCATTTATTGTTTGTAGATATTCTGATGATGGCCATTCTGACTGGTGTGACATGATATCTCATTGTGGTTTTGATTTGCATTTCTCTAATAATGAGTGATGTTGAACATCTTTTCATGTGTTTATTAGCCATCTGTGTGTCTTCTTTGGAGAAATGTCTATTTAGGTCTGCCCACTTGTGATTGGGTTGTTTGTTTTTCTGGTATTGAGCTGCATCAGCTGCTTGTATATTCTGGAAATTAATTCTTTGTCAATTATTTCACTTGCTATTATTTTCTCCCATTTTTAGGGTTGTCTTTTCACCTTGCTTAAAGTTTTCTACATTGTGTAAAACCTTTTAAGTTTAATTAGATCCCATTTGTTTATTTTTGTTTTATTTCCATTACTCTAGGAGATGGATCGTAGAGGGTCTTGCTGTGATTTATGTCAGAGAGTGTTCTGCCTATGTTTTCCTCTAAGAGATTTATACTTTGTGGTCTTACATTTAGGTCTTTAATTCATTTTGATTTAGAAATAGATGGGGAAACAGTGGAAACAGTGTCAGACTTTATTTTTTGAGGCTCCAAAATCACTGCAGATGGTGACTGCAGCCATGAAATTATAAGACGCTTACTCCTTGGAAGAAAACTTATGACCAACCTAGATAGCATATTGAAAAGCAGAGGCATTACTTTGCCAACTAAGGTCCATCTAGTCAAGGCTATGGTTTTTCCTGTGGTCATGTATGGATGTGAGAGTTGGACTGTGAAAAAAGCTGAGTGCCAAAGGATTGATGCTTTTGAACTGTGGTGTTGGAAAAGACTCTTGAGAGTCCCTTGGACTGCAAGGAGATCCAACCAGTCCATTCTGAAGGAAATCAGCCCTGGGATTTCTTTGGAAGGAATGATGCTAAAGCTGAAACTCTGGTACTTTGGCCACCTCATGTGAAGAGTTGACTCATTGGAAAAGACTCTGATGCTGGGAGGGATTGGGGGCAGGAGGAGAATGGGGTGACAAAGGATGAGATGGCTGGATGGCGTCACTGACTCGATGGATGTGAGTCTGAGTGAACTCCGGGAGTTGGTGATGGACAGGGAGGCCTGGCGTGCTGGGATTCATGGGGTCGCAAAGAGTTAGATATGACTGAGCGACTGAACTGAACTGAGCTGAACTGATGGTGTTATCAAATGTTCAAATTTCATTTTTTTACATGCAGTTGACCAGTTTCCCCAGCACCACTTATTGAAGAAACTGTCATTTTTCCATTGTATATTTTTGCCTAATTATCAAAGATAAGTTTTCCATAGGTGTGTTGGTTTATCTCTGGGGTATCTATTTTCTTCCATTCGTTTGTACTTTTGTTTTTGTGCCAGTACAATACTGTCTTGATGACTGTAGATTTGTAGTAGAGTCTGAAATCTATAGTCTATAGTATAGTCTGAAGTCTAAGCCAAGAAGACCCTGTCTTCAGACTAGGAACTTGGAACTTGGTTTCTCCAGTTCCATTCTTCTTTCTCAAGATTTCTTTGACTAGTCAGGGTCTTTTGTGAGCAAAAGATATGAAGAGAAACTTCTTGAAATCCAAATGACAAATTAACATATAGAAAAGTGATCATGTTCATTAGGTATTAGGATAATGCAAATTAAAACCAAAATAATATGCAACAGCACAGAATGGCTAAAATAAATGATGATGCCTGGAATTTTCATACCCTAGTGATGGGAATATGAATTATTAACAGCCACTCTATCTGCTAGAGTTAAATATGTACATCCAGTTCAGGAAAAGAAAACTCATTAAATAAATAAATTCTCATTTTTAAATGATTCACTTTAATACAAGACATTATTACAACTTTGCTGCTTTAGCACATGATCACATAAAAAGACCCATATTTGCAGATGTTAAAATCAAGTTCTCCAATGTAAACTGAGCAAAAAAGCAGCCTTATTAGGTTTTGTTCCTTTATTTTCCATACTACATTCATCCCTGGGGTTCTGTCTTCCCGCTCAAGACATCAGCCACCATTATGATGTATTATTGATAGAAAAGGCTTTTCTTAACAGACTTCTCTATGCCAGGAATATATGTTTGCAGTGGAAATATTGTTGCTTTTTAACACTGAACATTGTATACATTTCATCTGGAGTCTATGCATCCCATCAGTGTTTATGTCACAAACAGCTAAAACTGTTCTACTTAATGAAAGTGAAAGTGAAGTCGCTCAGTCGTGTCCGACTCTTTGCAACCCCATGGACTGTAGCCTACCAGGCTCCTCCATCCATGGAATTTTCCAAGCAAGAGTACTGGAGTGGGTTGCCATTTCCTTCTCCAGAGGATCTTCCTGACCCAGGGATTGAACCCAGGTCTCCTGTGTTGCAAGCAGACGCTTTACCATTTGAGCCACCAGGGAAGCTCCTCTACTTAATGATACTCCCACAAATATTCATACTAATATTAATCTTTCAAAAAATTATTATACTTTATAAAGTATTATGGTAGTTATTTTTTCAGTTTATTTTTAAAATTGCATAGATGCCTAAAAAGGATTAAAGACTTCAAGATGTTAGTGATCTGACCTGATCTTATCTTGATACCAATCAACATTAGTGACCAGTGACCATATAAACAATGCATGCTCGTCTTTGGGGGCTCCCATTATTCTGCTTTATTGCTCTACACCCTCTCCCCACCTCCATGTTCCACCTAAATTCTAAAATATTCTGGATTATACAAATAAATAAATAATATAATCCACAGAAACCATTGCTTTATCAGTAATAGCAGCGATATGAATTGAAGCTGCAATTAACCAATGCTTCTACCAAGAGAGAACTGAACTTTTCCAGAGGTCTAGGTGTGCTTGGGTTATGAAAAGTGATACTTATATTTTGAGTCAAAAATGTTTTTGCATGTAAGGCAAATATGGTTTGAGTATTGTCCTCTTTCTGCAACCTTTTAAAAAATGTAAGTAGCCTTTAAAGGAATAACATACTCAGGTCTGAATACCTAATATAGGCTTATTATCAGATTGCTTTCCTCTCAAAAGAAGAACAGCCTAAAACCACAAAACCATGAAAATGATATATGAGGATATGTAAGGAGATACAAAAATTGAAAAGTGGAGGGGTAATTTGGAAACAAAAACATTGCCTCCTTCAAAATTATCTCAGAGACAAAAAAAATAGAAAAACACAGATTGCTGTTCTCTGCTTGTGGCTGCCCCTTGAAAATAAGAAGGCTTCACATGTGGCATTGGAGTTGACATCAAAACTATAATAAAAAGATACCAAATCCCTTTCTAAGCCAAACACTGACTGTTAGGCCCCAGGAGCTCAGAAAAGATGAGAGAAAGAGATGCTTTCTCTGCCTCCATTGAAACTGGAGTGTACAGCAGCCAAAGTCATTTTAACCCATATTTGGCAAGGCAATCCGAAGATTGTATCCAATCCTGCAGCTATACTAATCTCAACTTTCAGCACTGTCTGCAAACAGATTTGGGAGTTGCCAACTGCTTGATTCCATTGGCCTGGGAAACATTCTTTAAACTGAGAGCTGCTCTGTTCTTTACTTCAGTATTGTTCTTGGGCTAGTAGGTGGAATAGATAATACCCATAGGACAGGATTTGAGAGGTGACAAAATGGGCAGGTTCTCCCCTCTTTCGTTAGAGGGAGTTTTGGAGAAAGTAAATTCTCTACTAAAAGGCAAATGCCAAGATGAATAACAGCTCCTTACCTGCCCTTAACATCTTTCATTGAATTAGTCAGCTCTAAATTTTGTAGCCACCAAGTGTACCCAGTGCTAAGTGACATGCCCAAGGTTGATATTACTATAGAAAGGGGAGAGAAAGTGTAAAAGTTGTCTTGGAGGAAAAACAGAAACTCAGTGAAGCAAAGCAATTAGCTTAGCACTCCAGTCTTGGTACTCCACCCCTTGAGAGAGACAACAATCAGATTAGGGGACAACAACAACAACAGAATCTCTGTGAGAGGAAAATTGTGAAGAATTCTGAATACTGGCCCTTCAATACTGAGATAAAAGAGAGGTGCATCCTTGAGATAAGAGAGAACTCATCCCCTCAGAGAAGTCCGGCCCTAGGGGAAAGTTGTCAAGAGAACTGCATCACCAGCACTAATTCTCAGGACTTTTTCCTTGTAAGTTCCAGGCTACTTCTGGCCCCAGCAACTCCAGAAATGCCAATTCCCAATGGAATTGGGGACTTCTATTATGCTAATTGGGGATCTGACCTTAACGTTTTTCCCCCATTCTTGTATCTTGCCCAGGTTCTACTTTCCAGTGTTTGCCACTTCCTGGTTTGGGTTTTGCCAGTTTCATTCCATGTGAAGCTCTTGCCTCTGTGAGCTCTGATGGAAATGCACCAGAGACCAACTTTGTTTGCCTCACAGTTTTCATGCCTCTACCAATTCTATGGGGTTGTCTGGGGAGGCTAGTGGGCTAGAGAAGTGTGCTGGTGGTGGCACCACATGTCAGATAAAGAGAACGTGTTCCACAGTCTGCAGGGTATCTTGCAAGGGCTAAAGAGGACATAAAGGGACAGACCTCGATTACATCCAAAGCAGCCCTGGACACCAGCAAACCGACCTCAGAAGCCCTTGCCATCACACATCTCAAAGCTTATTAGCATTTTAAGGAGGCCTGGAAGCTTCCATCTCCCAGTTAAAACGTGATTTCATACAGCTTAAGGAAATTAATATATGATTACCCTTTACTTACAGGTAAAACAGAAATAAGTGTACCAGTTACAAACCCCAGTGCCCCCTGAGGGAGGGAGGTCTGATTATCACAGGACGATCCTATTCCTTCAGGAGTAGTTGTGAAAATCACCCAGCTGCTGCCATCAGCTAGCCCCCTACTCAGGGGACCATTTTATTTGCAATGAAGGTGGAGGAAATTTTCAGCTTTGGGGGTAGCTTAGTAAGGCAGCAGGGTGGAAGACAATTTCAGTTTTAAATTCAGGCTCATTCTTTAGATGCTTTGAATTGACAGCAAATTTTCCTTTTATTTTATTTTTATTTTTTTAATAAAAAATTTTTTTTATTTTACTTTACAATACTGTATTGGTTTTGCCATACATCAACATAAATCTGCCACGGGTGGACATGTGTTCCCAATCCTGAACCCCCCTCCCACCTCCCTCCCCAAACCATCCCTCTGGGTCATCCCAGTGCACCAGCCTGAAGCATCCTGTATCCTGCATCGAACCTAGACTGGCGATTCATTTTTTATATGATATTATACATGTTTCAATGCCATTCTCACAAATCATCCACCCTCTCCCTCTCCCACAGAGTCCAAAAGACTGTTCTATACATCTGTGTCTCTTTTGCTGTCTCACATACAGGGTTATCATTACCATCTTTCTAAATTCCATATATATATGTGTTAGTATACTGTATTGGTGTTTTTCTTTCTGGCTCACTTCACTCTGTATAATTGGCTCCAGTTTCATCCACCTCATTAGAACTGATTCAAATGTATTCTTTTTAATGGCTGAGTAATACTTCATTGTGTATATGTACCACAGCTTTCTTATCCATTCATTTGCTGATGGACATCTAGGTTGTTTCCATGTCCTGGCTATTATAAACAGTGCTGCAATGAACATTGAGGTACACATGTCTCTTTCAGTTCTGGTTTCTTCGGTGTGTATGCCCAGCAGTGGGATTGCTGGGTCATAAGGCCGTTCTATTTGCAATTTTTTAAGGCATCTCCACACTGTTCTCCATAGTGGCTGTACTAGTTTGCATTCCCATCGACAGTGTAAGAGGGTTCCCTTTTCTCCACACCCTCTCCAGCAAATTGAGAGTAAAGGGAGAGAGTTTTCCCATCAGTTTAGTCACTCAGTCATGTCCAGCTCTTTGCAACCCCATGGACTGCCGCATGTCAGGCTTCCCTGTCCAGCACCAACTCCCGGAGCCTACTCAAACTCATGTCCATTGCGTCGGTGATGCCATCCAACCATGTCATCCTCTGTCGTCCCCTTCCCGCCCCCCCCTTCCCCGCCCTGTCTTCAATCTTTCCCAGCATCAGGGTTCTTTTCAAATGAGTCAGTTTTTCACATCAGGTGGCCAAAGTATTGGAGTTTCAGCTTCAGCATCAGTCCTTCCAATGAATATTCAGGACTGATTTCCTTTAGGATGGACTAGTTGGATCTCCTTGCAGTCCAAGGGACTCTCAAGAGTCTTCTCCAACACCACAGTTCAAAAGCACTAATTCTTCGGTGCTCAGCCTTCTTCACAGTCCAACTCTCACATCCATGCATGACTACTGGAAAAACCATAGCCTTGACTAGATGGACGTTTGTTGGCAAAGCAATGTCTCTGCTTTTTAATATGCTGTCTAGGTTGGTCATAACTTTTCTTCCAAGGAGCAAATGTCTTTTAACTTCATGGCTGCAGTCACCATCTGCAGTGATTTTGGAGCCCAAGAAAATAAAGTCTGTCACTGGTTTCCACTGTTTCCCCATCTATTTGCCATGAAGTGATGGCACTGGATGCCATGATCTTAGTTTTCTGAATGTTGAGCTTTAAGCCAACTTTTTCACTCTCCTTTTTCACTTTCATCAAGAGGCTCTAAAGAACTAAAGTTCTTCTTCACTTTCTGCCATAAGGGTGGTGTCATCTGTTTTCCCATGGAGAGTGCCAGACAGTGGAGAAAGAAAATATTTGAGGTTCATGCCAGGTAAGAGGGAGCAGGAACTGTCCATTGCTGAGTCTGAATATCTGTCCCTCTGTGTGCATGTCCCTGCAGTCATGCCACCGAACAGCACTCAGAAGGAACAGCTGATGCTATTTCCACAAGACTTCAGGAAGAAACCAGATCCTCATCTACTTATTGGTCTGAAGTTGGAAAAATAAATTTCCTAATTATTTCAGCCTTAGTAAGGTTAGAAATCTTCACATAAAATACTTCCTGTAAAACAGAGAGAGAAAAGTGTTGAAACAGCTGTGTTAACAAAACAAAGATATATTTTACTAACTAACCTTAAGTCCAGTCATAAATGTAACTGTCTCCACTCTCTTTGCTTATCTACCTTCTATCTAGGAAGGGTGCTGAGTCACCCCAAGTTCTGCAGTCCACCAATACAAAGCAAAGTTTGAGGACACTGCCACTGAATATGCAGAGAAGGCAACGGCAACTCACTCCAGTACTCTCACCTGGAAACTCCCATGGACGGAGAAGCCTGGTAGGCTGCAGTCCATGGGGTCACTAAAAGTCGGACACGACTGAGCGACTTCACTTTCACTTTTCACTTTCATGCATTGGAGACAGAAATGGCAACCCACTCCAGTGTTCTTGCCTGGAGAATTCCAGGGACAGGGGAGCCTGGTAGCCTGCTGCCTATGGGATCGCACAGAGTCAGACACGACTGAAGCGACTTAGCAGCAGCAGCAGCAGCAACTGAGCATGGGCAGACCCAAACCCTGCAGAACTTCAACCACCAGTATTGCTGACCCAGAATGCAAACTTCCTGTGGTCTCCTCTGGCTGTGAGCAGGCTGCACTTGAAATCTCTAGTTCCCTAGAAAAGGAAAGTAACACATTATTTGCCCTGTAGAGAGTTTCTCTTTGGTTTTAAAGCATCTTAAATCGCTCTATACTTTGCCACTTTCATAACCCTTGGCATCCCTTTGATTTCTGCATTTCCAGTCACTCTGCTAAAGCAGATTTCTCCAAGTGGCTTGTCTGAAGAACATCCACTTGCCTATCACTTGACTTCCTCATCTAGTGTTCTAAACTTATATCCAGATTGAAGGCTGCATTCAATATGTCAGCAAATTTGGAAAACTCATCCATGGCCATAGGACTGGGAAAGGTCAGTTTTCATTCCAATCTCAAAGAAAGGTGATGTCAAAGAATGTTCAAGCTATTGTACAATTGCACTTACTTCACATGCTAGTAAGGTAATGCTCAAAACCCTTCAAGTTAGGCTTCAACAGTACGTGAACCAAGAACTTCCAGATGTACAAACTGGATTTAGAAAAGTCAAAGGAACCAGAGATCAAATTGTCAACATCTGTTGAATCATAGAAAAAGCAAGGAAATTCCCAAAAAACATCTGCTTCACTGACTCTGTGAAAGGCTTTGACTTTGTGGATCACAACAAACTGGAGAATTCTTAAAGAGATGTGAATATCAGACCATCTTACCTGTCTCCTGAGAACCCTATATGCAGGTCAAGAAGCAATGGTTAGAATCAGACATGAAAAAATGAACTGATTCAAAATTGGGAAAGGAGTACACCAAGACTGTATGTTGTCACCCTGCTTATTTAACTTATATGCAGACTATATAAGGCTGAATGAATCACAAACTGGAACCAAGATTGCCAGGAGAAATATCAACAACCTCAGATATGAAAATGAGACCACTCTAATGGCAGAAAGTAAAGAGGAACTAAAGAGCCTCTTGATGAGGGTGAAATAGGAGAGTTAAAAAGCTGATTTAAAACTCAATATTAAGAAAATGAAGATCATGGCATCTGGCCCCATGACTTCAATGCAAATAGATGAGGGAAAAAGTGGAAACAGTGACAGATTTTATTTTCTTGATCTCTGAAATCCATGACTACAGCCATGAAACTAAAAGGCACTTGCTCTTTGGAAGGAAAGCTATGACAAATCTAGACAGTATATTAAAAATCAGGGACATCACTTTGCTAATAAAGGTTCAATAGTCAAAGCTATGGTTTTTCCAGTAGTCATGTATGGATGTGAGAGCTGGACCATAAAGAAGGCTGAGTACCAAGAAAAAAAAAAAAAGACGTTTTTGAATTGTGGTGTTGGTGAAGATTCTTGGGAGTTCCTTGGACAGCGAGGAGATAAAATCAGTCAATCCTAAAGGAAATAAATTCTGAGTATTCGTTAGAAGGACTGATGCTGAAGCTGAAGTTCCAATACTTTGGCCACCTAATGCGAAGAGCCAACTCATTAGAAAAGGCCCTGATGCTGGGAAATATAGAAGGTAGGAGAAGGGGGTGACAGAGGATGAAGTGGTTGGATGGCATCACTGACTCAATGGACATGAGTTTGAGCAAACTCTAGGAGACAGTGAAGTTCAGCAAAGTCTGGTGTGCTACAGTCCATGGGGTCACATAGCGTAGGACATGACTTAGGGACTGAACAACAAAATAAGGGTCACTGACAGCCATCTGGACTCCAAAAATGTTACAATTGTCCTTAAAGTCCATGTGTCTCAATCTAAACTCTATAAATTGAAGGATGCCTTCAGTTTCTTATTGTTGCAAAACATTAGCTCTACGCATCAAACCTTTCTCTAGTACTCACTAAGAGAAAGCTCTCATATCTAGATACTAATTATTATGGGAAGAGTTAGCATAAGTATATGTGGAGAATTGTTTCTTCTCAATGTTCTTTGTACTTTGAAGGTCTATGAGGCTGGTATGCATTGGAAAGTTTGGAGGGAAGTGATACAGGGTCGTTACTGATCAGGATTTAGTCTGGGAAGCAGTATTATCACAAGTGTCATGGAGTAAGAAATTTATTATAGGAATTAGACCTTATATGATTGAGGGAGTCACTTGGGAAGTAAAAGTCTAGAGTAGAAGGATCAGAGAAAAGCCATTAGCTATTCATGGTGTGACTGAATGAATTAAAGCTTGCAGGAACATCTGGAAGCTAGGAGCACATAGCTGCTATAGTTCAACTGTGTGGAAGGTTATAGAAGTCTGTAGAAGTTTTTTGGTTCTATGCATTTACCAGAATGCGAGCCGTGTGTTCTGTTGGTCATCAGGCTGCCAGATCAATAACAAATTGGAACCCACCTACACCTTTATGTCTCTCTCTCACCACATCTCATTGACAAGGATCTTCAAAGCATATGACTTCTATTTCACAACTGCCTTCCAAATTTCATGCAACTTCACTTTTGTATAACCCGACTCAGAAAAGTATCAGGCATTTCCACAAGATTCTGGGAAATATAATTTCCAATATCACATAATTGGCAATAGGCATCCAGAATACTTATGTACACTCTGTAGCTGTCCCACCATGATCTCCCCTATATCTCCTTGGCCCACCCATATCAAAACACTCCATTTTCATCTTGTGACTGATGTCATTTAAACTTGATTTCGCCTAAGTAAAATAAACATTAAGAGTCACAGAATGTGCAGGTATACAAAATGGTTTTCACCTATGAGGTTCTTCTCTTGATAGTCTGGTTTCAGATATCTATGGAATATGCCCATAAAATATCCTATAAGAAATACCTATGGAATATGTCACCCAGCATATCTTTAGCCTGTCTAATTCCCAGAGGTCTAAGTCCTCTACTGGCACTTAAATATCATGAATTTTTTCCTCCTGAATCTCCTTAGTGAACCAAAAGAGAGGTTCTTTAGAGGACTCTAGACTGATTTCAAGTTTTGAAATCAAAGTGAGAGACAGGCTGAATTAGTTATTGTCCCTAACAATGACTATAAATGCCAAGACTGGAATTCAGAAGCCAGTTATGACAAATGGAAATAAACTGAATTTTCTTACTATAAACTTCTAGCAGGCTCCATCCCTTTTCACTGTAACTTGCTCTAAAATGCAATTCTTCCCCAAGGTTGCCCTCACTTCTTCATATCTGGATTATATTTCAGTTTTCATTGTTTTTATACCTCATTGCATTTCCTTTTCTCCAAATCCCTTCATTTATTTCTTCCCCATTTTCTTAAATTTATTGTGAATGAAATTGCCCTTGAAAAGTTCATTGTGAAGTATGGACACAGTGTTTCTCAGTGTGATTAGTAAATTGCCTGTACAGAAATGCCAAGGGTTTTGTAAATAGATTCTAAGCCCTACTTCAAACCCACTAAGTCAGAATTTATGGTGATGGGCCCATGGATCTGAATCTTTAGCAAGTATTCTAAATAATTCCTATGCAAACCCAATATTTAAAAGTATTGCACCAAAGTCTTCAAGGAAACATTTTGTTGTTGTTGTTAATAGGTGGCCCCGATATATAATCCTTATTGCACAAAAATATCATTTATCTTCCTTTTATTAAAATATCTTCTAATTATGTTATTCAATATGTTTTGTTTCTTTTGAAAAGTCGTCAGCAACCAAAAGGAGGCCTAGCTTCCAAAAACCAGAGTCAGTTAGAACTGCCTGTTATTGGAATGAAGTTGTTAGGCGATAATGCTGATGTGGGGATGGCAGGGGAATGCTCACTGATAGTCTTCACTGGAGGAAAATCTGAGTTTTACTCTCTTACCATTTCCCTTGTAAGATATTCTTGGAGCTCTTTATTACTCTCTGTTCTTTTTCAGTTGTTCAAGCTTCTTGAGTGTATTAGTCTGTTTAGAATGCCATGAAAATGCCACAGGCTGGGTGCTTAAACAACAGAAATTTCTTTCTCATAGTCTGGAGGCTGCAAATCATAGATCAAGGTCTAGCAGGGTTCAGTGTTTTTTGATGAAGCCACTTTTCCTGGCTTTTGGACAGCGACCTTCTCACAGAATCCTTACATGGCCTTTCCTCTTAGTGCACAGAGAGATGGAGCTCTGGTGTTTCTTCTTGCTGCTGCTGCTAAGTCACTTCAGTTGCGTCCGACTCTGTGTGACCCCACAGACAGCAGCCCACCAGGCTCCCCCGTCCCTGGGATTCTCCAGGCAAGAACACTGGAGTGGGTTGCCATTTCCTTCTCCAATGCATGAAAGTGAAAAGTGAAAGTGAAGTCGCTCAGTAGTGTCCAACTCTTCGCGACCCCATGGACTGCAGCCTACCAGGCTCCTCCATCCATGGGATTTTCCAGGCAAGAGTACTGGAGTGGGATGCCATTACCTTCTCCAGTGTTTCTTCTTAGAAGGACACAAATTCTATCAGATCATAGCCCCACATTACGACCTCATTTAATACTTCTATCAAGGCGCACATCTCCAAATACAGTCAAACTAGGGGATTAAGGCTTCAACAAATAAATTTAGGGGCCACACAGTCTATAAAAGTGGTAGTGCTGGCACTTCGGACCAGGTGTGTGGCTCTCAGACTCAAAGGGTCAACGGTTATCTTCAGAGGATCTTTTGGCACAAGCAAAACAATGGGTTAATCGAATAATAAATTTAGAATCTCCTTGTGAGAATACTGGTTAATAATCTGTCCGTCAAGACTTCATCTCATCATTCAATGCTCTTGAAATGATTAACCTGCTATCAGACATCTCACCACCTTATTACCCTGAGAGGAGAAACTATTTGGCCATTACGTTTGAAGATACAGTTTGTAAATGGCAGTTCTCTATCCTTTGTTCTTGGACTGCCCCTTGCCCTCTCTCTTGAGCTGACAAGAATACCCACTGCAGAGTTTCACAACCTATTGACATTTGGGAGTGTATAATTTTTGGTAATGAGGGGCTATCCTTTGCTTTGTAGGATATCTAGCATGATCTCTGACCTCTACTCACTAGATGCAGGTAGCACTCTCCCAGGTGTTGCTACAAAAAATACCTGCAGACATTGCCAAATGCCCCGTTGAGGACAAAATTTTCCATGGTTGAGAACTACTTAACCTACACATCAGCTCCTTCATTTTATTCCCCTTTCTAGAGATTGAGTACCTATTCAACTTAAATTAAAACTAACGTAGCCTAATACCCACTCTGTTTTTAGCATTGTTAGTTGTCTAGGAAAAATATAAATTTGTGCTAGTCTTCTCCTTCTAATACCACAAAGTGCAACCTAGGAATCTCTGGAGCATCAGAGGGAGGGCACTCAGAGAACTCTACAACCAAGCATGCAGCAATGCTGTGCACTCAGAGGAGTGATTTGCCTTTGAATATTTTTGTTTACAAAATGAAAGCCATCTGATTAGGATTTGTTAAGGTCCCTTGCAGCACTAATATCCTATGAAATATTCCAATTGCTGTGCAAAACATCAGCAGACATTAAAAACAATTATACTTCTGATTCATAGTCTGAATAATTTAGCCAAATCTGAGAGTCAAGCTTCTAGGATGTAAGAGCAATAAAAGGTATAGTTTCTGCTCTTTTTAAAATTTTTATTGGAGTATCATTAATTTACAATATTGTGTTAGTTTCTACTGTACAGGAAAGTGAATCCGTTATACGTATATCAAAAATTTTTAGATTATTTCCCCATATAGGTCATTTCAGAGCACTGAATAGAATTGCCTGCTCTATACAGTAGGTTTTTATTGGTTATCTATTTTATATATCAGTTCAGTTCAGTGGCTAAGTTGTGTCTGACTCTTTGTGACCCCATGGACTGCAGCATGCCAGGCTTCCCTGACCAGCACCAACTCCCAGTGTGTGCTCAAACTCATGTCCAACGAGTTGGTGATGCCATCCAACCGTCTTATCCTCTGTCATCTCCTTCAGCTCCTGCCTTCAATCTTTCCCAGCATCAGGATATTTGCCAATGAGTCGTCTCTTTGCATCAGGAGGCCAATGTATTGGAATTTCAGCTTCAGCATCACTCCTTCCAATGAATATTCAGGACTGATTTCCTTTAGGATGGACTGGTTTGATTTCCTTGCTGTCCAAGGGATTCTCAAGAGTCTTCTCCAACATCACAGTTCAAAAGCATCCATTCTTTGGCACTCAGCCTTTTTTATTTTCTGGCTCTCATATCCATACATGACTATTGGAAAAACCATAGCTTTGAATATACGGACCTTTGCTGGCAAAGTGATGTCTCTACTTTTTAATATGCTGTCTAGTTTTGTCATAGCTTTTCTTCCAAGGATCAAGCTTCTTTTAGTTTCATGGTTGTGGTCACTGTCCACAGTGATTTTGAGGCCCAAGAAAATAAAATTTGTCACCAATTCCATTATTTCCCTATCTATCTGTCATGAAGTGATGGGACCAGATTCCATGATCTTAGCTTTTTGATTATTGAGTTTTAAGCCTCCTCTTTCACCTTCATCAAGAGGCTCTTAAGTTCCTCTTCGCTTTCTGCCATAAGGGTCATGTCATCTGCATATCTGAGATTATTGATATTTCTCCCACCAAACTTGATTCCAGCTTGTGATTCATCCAGCCCAGCATTTCACATGATGTGCTCTACATATGTGCTAAGTAAGTATGGTGACAGTATACAACCTTGATGTACTCCTTTCCCGATATTGAACCAGTCTGTTGTTTCATATCCAGTTCCAACTGTTGCTTCTTGACCTGCATACAGATTTCTCATACAGATTTCTGCATACAGACAATAAGGTCGTCTGGTATTCACTCCAAGAGATTTCCACAGTTTGTTGTGATCTACACAGTCAAAGGCTTTAGCATAATCAATGAAGCAGAAATAGATGTTTATCTGGAATTCTCTTGCTTTTTTGATGATCCAACAGATGTTGGCAATTTGACCTCTGGTTCCTCTGCCTTTTTTAAATCCAGCTTGTACATCTGGAAGTTCTTGGTTCACATCCCGTTGAAGCCTAGCTTGAAGGATTTTGAGCATCACCTTGCTAACAAGTGAAATAAGTGCAATTGTGAAGTAGTTTGACCATTCTTTGGCATTGCCCTTCTTTGGGATTGGAATAAAAACTGACCATTTCCAGTCCTGTGGCCACTGCTGAATTTTCCAAATTTGCTGGCATATTTAGTGAACCACTTTAATAGCATTATCTTTTAAGATTTGAAATAGCTCAGCTGGAATTCCATCACCTCCACCAGCTTTGTTGGTAGTGATGCTAGTGGAGGTGATAGAATCCCAGCTGAGCTATTCAAATCCTAAAAGATAATGCTTGACTTTGCACTTCAGGATGTCTGGCTCTAGGTGAGTGATAACACCATCGTGGTTATCTGGGTCATTAAGATCTTTTTTGTATAGGTCTTCTGTGTATTCTTGCTTCCTCTTCTTAATATCTTCTGCTTCTGTTAGGTCCATACTGTTTCTGTCCTTTATTGTGCCCAATTTTGCATGAAATATTCTCTTGGTATCTCTAATTTTCTTGAAGATATCTCTAGTCTTCCCCTTCTACTGTCTTCCTCTATTTCTTTATATTGCTTATTTAGGAAGTCTTTCTTATTCCTTGCTTTTCATTAGAAGTCTGAATTTCAATGGGTGTATCTTTCCTTTTCTTCTTTGCCTTTCACTTCTTTTCTCAGATGTTTTTAAGTCCTCCTCAGACAGCTATCTTGCCTTTTTGCATTTCTTTTTCTTGGGGATGGTTTTGATCATTGCCTCCTTGTACAGTGTTATGAACCTCAGTCCATAGTTCTTCAGGCACTCTGTCTATCACATCTAATGCCTTGAATCTATTTGTCACTTCTACTGTATAATCGTAAGGGATTTGATTTTGGTCATACCTGAATGGTCTAGTGGTTTTCCCTGCTTTCTTCAATTTAAGTCTGAATTTGGCAATAAGAAGTTCATGATGTGAGCCACAGTCAGCTCCTGGTCTTGTTTTTGCTAACTGTATAGAGCTTCTCCATCTTCGGCTGCAAAGAATAAAATCAATCTGACTTCGGTATTGACCATCTGGTGATGTCCATGTGCAGAGTCTTGTGTTGTTGAAAGAGGGTGTTTGCTATGACCAGTGTGTCCTCTTGGCAAAACTCTATTAGCCTTTGCCCTGCTTCATTTTGTACTTCAAGGCCAAACTTGCTTGTTTCTCCAGGTGTCTCTTGACTTACTTTTGCATTACTGTCACCTATGATGAAAAGGACAGTCACTATACCCGTTTAACTTTCTCATCTTTTTTCACAGTCATAACTTCACACCTAACTCAACAATGAAAGAATCTTGGGTTCAGTTATTTGCATTCAGCAAAATGTCATTAAACTCTAACAATCTCCCTCTTTCTTTATGATCCATTTTCTTTTGTGGCTTTCTTATGATCATAAAGAAAGAGGGAGATTGTTAGAGTTTAATGACTAGTGTGCAGTAGTCATGCCATATCCCAAAGGTTGCTCAATAAATGCTATTAATATACCGACACCTCATAATTGTCTAGTCCTTTTTTTCTGCAAAGCACTCTCCAACCTGTTCTATCATAGAAACTGTTTGAAAGACAGGGCAGGGCTGATCACTGTGGACAGCTGAGTCAACCAACACATTAAGAGTTTAAGTGACATCATCAAGTTCCTATTCATATGGGGGTGGGGGATGGTTAAAATACTCAACTCTACAGTTATAGCAAATTAGTAATCATAAGCCCTTAGCAATATTTGCTGAATTAATGCATAAGTTGACAAAATAACAAAGAAATACAAATGTGTGTTGAACTATCAGCCCAGTGCTCTTTGCACTTGTTGCACTGATACCATATTCTGCATAAAGACAGAATTCTGATAGTTGGGGATTTTTTTTGAGCATGAGTCACCTGGTCTCCTTTCTTGGCCCAATAGTAAACATTTCTTTGCTCCAAATTCCCCACCCCCTCTAAAAAAGAACAAAGTTCTAATGTGGTAAAATACTGCCTTAAAGAAAGAGTATCAGGGTGAGGTGAGTCCTGCTTCTACTTCTCCAATAATCTTCTGAGTTGGCTAGGAAAAGGTGCCAACAGCAAGCTCTATTCCTGTGAGACTGATGCCCTATATCTACAATCCTTGTGAGAAGGACAAATGGATTAGAAACTGATCATTTTTATCAAAGGTATTTTTTGAGAGCCAATTATGATACTGAATGCATTTGAAACTGCTTTCCGATCTATTAGTTCATTTAATCCTTCAAATAATACTATGGAGAATGTACCACTATTATCCCAAATTTTTTAGATAAGAAAAATTAACCAAAAGGAGGTTTGGTAAATTTCTCAGAGTTATATAGCTCACAAACAGTTATAGCTTGTAAACAAAACCTACCAATCAATAAAAAAAATCAAAATTTGTATTCTTTCTACTATATTGTATTGTCTTCTAAAAATAGGAGACTCATTTCCAGAGAAATATAAAATTCTCCATCACTTCTGCTACCTCCTTGACCCCATGTGCTACCACAGAGTCTTCCTCAGCTTCCTGACCAGGACCTCAACCAAGTAAGCAACTGGTAATACACAGACTATAAACTATTCATTTCCAAAGCAAGTGTATGAGACTTAGAGCTCATCTGGTAAGATCCTTTCTCCTTATAAGGCATTTTAAATGACAGTGTTTTCAAGTGTTTCTGCCCCAAGTGGAAAATAAATAACTGATGGAGGAGTTTAGGGAATACAGCAAGGGGAACAATTCACATCCATAGAGGCAAGACTGAGGAGTGACAGGCTCCTATTTGAAATTACCAACCCAAAGGAATGAATTTTCCAGAAGCTTTCAACAAGAATTTGTTCATTTACTATTTCCTGCAAGTATGAATGGTTAACTCTTTATTCTTGGACTTGCTAGATGTTACAATATGATGATGAGTGAGAAGGGATGATTTCTAAGATATTTGCTGAATGTCTTCCTGCTTTCATAAATTCATCTATTTCATATGGATTTTTATTTACATAAGACAAGGTGAACCTCACTCTTTCAACTGCAAGTCAGAAGCAATGGAACAACATAGATATATCCTTGATCTAGAGTAGTTACTAAATTGTCATTTTTGCCAATATTTTTTTGTTAATTTGTTTGAGTTTTGTTCTATTCTGGTGTTTTGTTTTCTAAAGGAGAGCTTGCTGATCAGGCAGGTCTAATAAGTCTTTTCATTTGTAATTCAAAGAAACTCCAACTGTTAAAGATCAGATTAAGGATGTTAGGCCCTTCCTTCCACCCCTCCCTCAAGTTTACTGTCCCTTTAAGTTACAGAGAAAAATATTTGGAAGGGGAAGAAAACAATTCAGTTTTGAGAACGGTCGTTAGAAAAGAGATTGAAGATTGGCTATTGGTATTCCTTCCACTAGGGCTTCCCCAGTGGCTCAGAGGTTAAAGCGTCTGCCTACAGTGCGGGAGGCCTTGGTTCGATCCCTGGGTCAGGAAGATCCCCTGGAGAAGGAAATGGCAACCCACTCCAGTAATCTTGCCTGGAGAATTCCATGGACAGAGGAGCTTGGTGGGCTACAGTCCACAAGGTTGCAAAGAGTCAGACACAACTGAGCGACTTCACTTTCACTTTCACTATTCCTTCCACTAACCCATGGAAATGACTGGAAGTAAATAGATTTACCACAGAAAACTGTGACTATGCAGAAGTTAAAACATTTGAGCCCTTAAAACAGTACCGACAGAAAATAGATAACAAATGGTGGACAACCTTCAAGGAGGACAAACTTGCCAACACCAACTTCCAATGTACATGGTCATAGGGAAAATGTTCAAAGATGGGCCACTGGAAACAGTGCACAAAGGAATTTCCCCCAGAGATATAATATAATCAAAGTCTCATCCAGAACGTTGTCATCCCCTCTCATAAAGAACTTTTACAAGGGCCACCCAGCAGGACTTTATAATTAGTAAGGAACTTCACAGATGAGCTTTTATAACTGTTATCCTGACCCTAGTTTACAGTGAGTACTGAGGGTGGGAAAGTGGGTGGGGCATTATGGGGTAGGGATAGGAAGGTAGAAACTTGTCTTTAGAGTTCATAGGTCACCAAACCATAGGGAGTCACATAGGGACCTCATAGATGAGACATGCATCACTCTGAGTGCCTGTACATTTAGCTGGATGTATTGAATCCCAAAGAAAGGCAAAGCCAAAGAATGCTCAAACTACCACACAATTACACTCATCTCACACGCTAGTAAAGAAAGGACTGCTCAAAATTCTCTAAGCCAGGCTTCTGCCATACATGAACCGTGAACTTCCAGATGTTCAAGCTGGTTTTAGAAAAGGCAGAGGAACCAGAGATCAAATTGCCAACATCCACTGGATCATCGAAAAAGCAAGAGAGTTCTAGAAAACATCTATTTCTGCTTTATTGACTATGCCAAAGCCTTTGTGTGGATCACAATAAACTGTGGAAAATTCTTCAAGAGATGGGAATACCAGACCACCTGACCTGCCTCTTGAGAAACCTATTTGCAGGTCAGGAAGCAACAGTTAGAACTGGACATGGAACAACAGACTGGTTCCAAATAGGAAAAGGAGTACATCAAGGCTGTATATTGTTACCTTGCTTATTTAACTTATATGCAAAGTAAATAATGAGAAACGCTGGGCTGAATGAAACACAAGCTGGAATCAAGATTGCTGGGAGAAATATCAAGCACCTCAGATATGCAGATGACACCACCCTTATGGCAGAAAGTGAAGAGGAACTCAAAAGCCTCTTGATGAAAGTGAAAGAGAAGAATGAAAAAGTTGGCTTAAAGCTCAACATTCAGAGAACTAAGATCATGGCATCTGGTCCCATCACTTCATGGCAAATAGATGGGGAAACAGTGGAAACAGTGTCAAACTTTATTTGGGGGGGGCTCCAAAATCACTGCAGATGGTGATTGCAGCCATGAAATTAAAAGACACTTACTCCTTGGAAGGAAAGTTATGACCAACCTAGATAGCATATTCAAAAACAGAGACATTATTTTGCCAAAAAAGGTCCATCTTGTCAAGTCTATGGTTTTTCCAGTAGTCATGTATGGATGTGAGAGTTGGACTGTGAAGAAAGCTGAGTGCTGAAGAATTGATGCTTTTGAACTGTGGTGTTGGAGAAGACTCTTGAGAGTCCCTTGGACTGCAAGGAGATCCAACCAGTCCATTCTAACGGAGATCAGTCCTGGGTGTTCTTTGGAAGGAATGATACTGAAGCTGAAACTCTAGTACTTTGGCCACCTCATGTGAAGAGTTGACTCATTGGAAAAGACTCTGATGCTGGGAGGGATTGGGGGCAGGAGGAGAAGGGAACAAAAGAGGATGAGATGGCTGGATGGCATCACTGACTTGATGGACATAGGTTTAAGTGAACTCCGGGAGTTGGTGATGGACAGGGAGGCATGGCATGCTGCAGTTCATGGGGTCGCAAAGAGTTGGACACAACTTAGTGACTGAACTGAACTGAACTGAACTGAACTGATTGAATAGATTATATTCTTTGCAGCGAAAGATGGAGAAGCCCTATACAGTCAGCAAAATCAAGATTGGGAGCTGTCATATCATCAACACCTTATTGCCAAATTCAGACTTAAACTGAAGAAAGTAGGGAACACCACTAGATCATTCAGGTATAACCTAAATCAAATCCCTTACGATTATACAGTGGAAGTGGGAAGTAGATTTAAGGGACTAGATCTGATAGAGTGCCTGATGAATTGTAGATGAATTGTACAGGAGACAGGGAGCAATACCATCCCCAAGAAAAAGAAATGCAAGAAGGCAAAATGGCTGTCTGAGGAGGCCTTGAAAATATCTGTGAAAAGAAGAGAAGTGAAAAAAAAGGAGAAAAGGAAAGATATACCCATTTGAATGCAGAGTTCCAAAGAATAGCAAGGAGAGATAAGAAAGCCTTCCTCAGTGATCAGTGCAAAGAAATAGGAGAAAACAATAGAATGGGAAATACTAGAGATCTCGTCAAGAAAAGTAGAGATACCAACGGAATATTTCATGCAAAGATGGGCTCAGAAATGGTATAGACCTAACAGAAGCAGAAGATGTTAACAAGAGGTGGCAAGAATACACAGAAGAACTGTACAAAAAAGATCCTCATGACCCAGATGATCACGATGGTGTGATCATTCACCTAGAGCTAGAAATCCTGGCATGTGAAGTCAAGCGGGCCTTAGAAAGCATCACTACGAACAAAGCTAGTGGAGGTGATGGAATTCCAGTTGAGCTATCTCAAATCCTAAAAGCTGATGCTGTGAAAGTGCTGCACTAAAGTGCCAGCAAATTTGGAAACCTCAACAGTGGCCACAGGACTGGAAAAGGTCAGTTTTCATTCCGATCCCAAAGAAGGGCAATGCTAAAGAATGTTCAACCTACTGCACAATTGCACCCATCTTTCATGCTAGCAAAGTAATGGTCCAAATTCTCCAAGCCAGGCTTCAACAATACATAAACTGTGAACATCCAGATGTTCAAGCTGGATTTAGAAAAGGCAGAGGAACAAGAGATCAAATTGCCAGCATCCACTGGATCATCAAAAAAGCAAGAGAGTTCCGAAAAAACATCTATTTCTGCTTTATTGACTATGCCAAAGACTTTGTGTAGATCACAACAATCTGTGGAAAATTCTGAAAGAGATGGGAATACAAAACCACCTGACTTGCCTCTTGAGAACTCTGTATTCAGGTCAGGAAGCAACTGTTAGAACTGGACATGGAACAACAGACTGGTTCCAAATCGGGAAAGGAGTACGTCAAGGCTGTATATTGTCATCCTGCTCTTTTAACTTTTATGCAGTGTGCATCATGAGAAACGCTGGACTGGAAGAAGCACAAGCTGGAATCAAGATTGCTGGGAGAAATATCAATAACCTCAGATATGCAGATGACACCACCCCTATGGCCGAAAGTGAGGAACTAATGAGCCTCTTGATGAAAGTGAAAGAGGAGAGTGAAAAAGTTGGCTTAAAGCTCAACATTCTGAAAACTAAGATCATGGCATCTGGTCCCATCACTTCCTGGCAAATAGATGGAGAAATAGTGGCAGACTTTAATTTTGGGGGCTTCAAAATCACTGCAGATGGTGACTGCAGCCATGAAATTAAAAGATTATTCCTTGGAAGGAAAGTTATGACCAAACTAGACAGCTTATTAAAAAGCAGAGACATTACTTTGCCAACAAAGGTCCGTCTAGTCAAGGGTATGGTTTTCCCAGTAGTCATGTATGGATGTGAGAGTTGGACTATAAAGAAAGCTGAGTGGTGAAGAATTGATGCTTTTGAACTGTGGTGTTGGAGAAGACTTTTGAAGCCATTTGAGACCTCTGCAAGAAGATCCAACCAATCCATCCTAAAGGAGATCAGTCCTGAGTGTCCATTGGAAGGACTGATGTTGAAGGTGAAACCCCAAGATTGTGGCCACCTGATGTGAAGAACTGACTCATTTGAAAAGGCCCTGATGTTGGGAAAGATTGAAGGTGGGAGGAGAAGGGGATGACAGAGGATGAGATAGTTGGATGGCATCGCCGACTCAATGGACATGAGTTTGGGTAAACTCTGGGAGTTGGTGATGGACAGGGAGGCCTGGCGTGCTGTAGTCCATGGGGTCACAAAGAGTCAGACATGACTGAACAATTGAACTGAACTGAACTGAACAGAACTGAATAGATGAGTCTTTTTCTCTTCCATGGAGCAAGTGGTCTATGGAGGTGTGAAGGGATATTTGATGCCCAGAGGAGTGGGCTGGTTGAAAGACTGCTAACTATTGTATATGTTCTTTTCTTTCTGTGCATTCAGTAAGACCACATATTCTAGCCACTCTTGAAATCACACAGGCCCATGTTCTGAGCTCTGGTTAATAGAACAGAGCACCATGGCCTGACTAGGCCTATCTTGGTCTCTTTTCCCCATCCAACAGCTAGAAGTGATTGACTCTAAATCAAAAGGGTGACAAAAACACCAGGTGATAGTAGTCCGGGTTCTGAAAGCATCACATGGAAGACAGCCTACCAAACATTATGGTGAGAAATCCTTAACTTCCATTGTGTTACACCACTAAGATTTTAGGATGTTATTGCTTTAATGGTGTGTCACCTAATGACATACAACTATATTTTTAATCTGGGGAAAGGGTTTGAATTACACTTCTCTCTGTAGTTCCCGTAGCTCATAACACAGCTCCTAAGAAACTTCTACCTAGAGTAGGCAATGAAAAACATTTTTCAATTAATATACAAGCAAGAGTATGAAGACAAGTATACTGGTATATAGAAATATGGAATTAAATCAAATAAAATAGTGAAGATTCCTTAGTTATTTCATCTGGTAAAGAAAGATAATACCTACTATACAAGGATGGGAATGGAATTATATTAATATAATCAGTGGAAAGTAGCACAATGCTTACAACAAAATGAGCACTTAACAAATAATAGGCTAAATTTTATTAGCTGTGAACTCTATATAGAGTGGTTTCTTGGTTACAACAAACCACATGTCTGAGAACAGAGAGGAAGTAATTTTCTTGAAATTAAAATCTCTATCCAATCATGTTGTGTATCTCAAAGTCCCAAACACAATCTTACACACAGAGTTGTAGGTAAGACTGAATTACATTCTGTGGAAAAGGAAGGGAAGATGAAAAGTTATTTGAACTGTATCAAGGAGAAGCACTAAATTAAGAATGTAGATAATGTTAATAAATCTATTATGGATTTATTATTTCTGTGAAATACAGTGTTTGTGATTTTGAATCAACATTGAGAAAATGTTTATTCTTGTATATGTATAAATTCATATTTTATGGTTAGTTGTCAAAAACAGCATAGGATTGCAATGGTCAGTATATCACTAAAATGAAATCTCTTTAAAAGCTAGGATATAACAAAAATTTATGGAATAACTTTCATACAAACCTCAAATTATTTGAGGATAAGCATATATAGCAATCCATTGATCATTTCCTACTTGGGAGTATTAGGAAAACATCTGAATGCCATAAGTTCCTGAGAGACTTCCTTACAGGCATTTAGGTATAGTTGAATATAGAAACAATCATTTTTTCTAATGTTTTCAGGTGATTCATGTTAAAAACAGAATTTAGTTATAAGAGGTAGAGAAAGAAACAAATTTTACTAGAATTCTGTCAAAAATTCTGTTCCATTACCTCAAACTTAAACTACAGTATAATAATATATCAGAAAATAAATGTTGACATCAATGTTCTATGTGCTTAACGAAACATTTGTTACCCATGGAATGGGATGTGATGCAATGGAATAGATCTAGAGAAAATTGCAATTCACCAAGTGGGATTAAGTGCTACTGATTTAAACAGAAATGTCAGCTCTACACCTCCCTTCTTTGAGGCACACCACGGATTTCCAATCCAAATCTCATTTTCTTCTCTTGTGTAAATGAATGAACTGGGTGTCTCTGGGTGCTAGGAATAGGTGACCCAGGTATATTTCCAAACACTCCATATTCTTTGGAGAGACGATATTATCACTTCTCTGTGTTGAGCCTTGTCATTAACTCAAGTGAGTTATGGGTGAAGAGAGCTGTGGGTGGAACTCATGTTTCATAAGCAGTCTTACCAGTGATGCAGGGTGGAGGTTGGGGCAGGGATCCAGGACCAATAAAGCTAGGAGAGGTGGTGATGGAAGGATGATTTTGTCTTCGCTTATGTGAGGGTGTGTTGTCACGAAAATCTGGGCCACTAGACTCAGTGCCAGCACACAAAGTTCTCTCCCTTGGCTTTACAAGGAAACAAGAACAGAGTTTATCAGAACTTACACCAAGAACCTTGTGAAAACACTGGTCCTGCCTTCTGGGGATCTGATTTCCTAGGACAGGTCATTATGACAGGAGCCCCAGTCCACCTGTAATTCCAGGATGTTGACAGCCTGGGAATCCGAATAAACAGATTGATCTGATTAAATAGTACTGGCAATGTGATTAAACAGATGACTCTAGCAGATATTATATATATTGTTGTTGTTCAGTCGCTGAGTCATGTCTGATTCTTTGGACCCCATGTACTGTAGCACACCAGCCTCACTGTCCCTCACCGTCTCCTGGAGTTCACCCAACTTCATGTCCACTGAATTGATGATGACGTCTCTGCTGCCGTCTTCTTTTGCCTTCAGTCTTTCCCAGCATCAGGGTCTTTTCCAATGAGTTGGCTCTTTGCATCAGGTGGCCAAAGTATTGGAGCTTCAGCTTCAGCATCAGTCCTTCCAGTGAATATTCAGGGTTGATTTCCCTTAGGATTGACTGGTTTGATCTCCTTGCAGTTCAAGGAACTCTCAAGAGCCTTCTCTAACACCGTAGTTTGAAAACATCAGTTCTCTGGTGCTCAGCCTTCTTTATGGTCCAATTCTCACATCCATACATGACTACTAAAAAAACCATAGCGTTGACTATAGGGACCTTTGTCAGCAAAATGATGTCTGCTTTTTAATCTGCTCTCTAGGTTTATCATAGCCTTCATTCCAAGAAGCAAGAGTCTTCTAATTTCATGACTGTAGTCATCATCTACAGTGATTTGGGAGCCGAAGAAGAGAAAATCTGTCACTGCTGCTACTTTTTCCCCTTCTATTTGCCAGGAAATGATAGGACTGGATGCCATGTCCTCAGTTTTTTTAATGTTGAGTTTTAAGCCAGCTTTTTCACTCTCCTCTTTAACCTTCATCAAGAGGCTCTTTAGTTCTTCACTTTCTGCCATTGGAGTAGTATCATCCACATACCTGAGGCTGTTGATATTTTTCCCAGCAATCTTGATTCTAGCTTGTAACTCATCCAGCCCAGCATTTCCCATGATGTACTCTGCATGTAAGTTAAATAAACAGGGTGACAATATATAGTCTTGATGTACTCCTTTCCCAATTTGGAACTAGTCCATTGTTCCATGTAAGATTCTAACTGGTGCTTCTTGACTCATATACAGGTTTCTCAGGAGACAGGTAAGATGGTCTGGTATTCCTATCTCTTTAAGAATTTTGCAGAGTTTCTTGTGATCCATCAAAAGCTTTTGCCTAGTCAGTGGAAACAGAAGTAAATGTTTTTCTGGAATCCCCTTCCTTTCTCTATGATCCAATGGATGTTGGCAATTTAATCTCTGGTTCCTCTGCCTTTCTAAACCCAGATTGTACATCTGGAAGTTCTCTATTCAAGTACTGCTAAAGCCTAGCTTGAAAGATTTTGAGCATAATTTTACTAGCATAGGAAGTAAGCACAATTGTCTAGTAATTTGAACATTCTTTAACACTACCATTCTTTGGAACTGGGATGAAAACTGAACTTTACCAATCCTGTGACCACTGCTGGATTTTCCAAATTTGCTGATATATTGAATTTAGCACTTTAGCGCCATCTTTTATTTTTTTAATTTATTTTTAATTGAAGGATAATTGCTTTACAGAATTTTGTTGTTTTCTGCCAAATATCAGCATGAATCACCCATAGGTGTACATATGTCCCCTCCCTCTTGAACCTCCCTCCTATCTTCCTCCCCATCCCACCCCTCTAGGTTGTTGCAGAGCCCTGGTTTGAGTTCCCTGAGTCATACAGCAAATTCCCATTGGCTCTCTATTTTACATATGGTAATGTAAGTTTCCATGTTACTTTCTCCATACATCTCACCCTCTCCTTCCTCCCCACCCTCCTTGTCCACAATTCTATTCTCTATGTATGTTTCTCCATTGCTGCTTTGGAAATGGTAATGGCACCATATACCATTAGTATATGATATTTATCTTTCTCTTTCTGACTTATTTCACTCTGTGTAATAAGCTCTAGTTTCATCCACCTCATTAGAACTGACTCACATGTGTTCCTTTGTATGGATGAGTAATATTCCATTGTGTATATGTACCACAGCTTCTTTATCCATTAATCTGTTGATGGACATCTAGGTTTCTTCCATGTTCTAGCTATTGTAAATAGTGCTGCATTGAACATTGGGGTACATGTGTCTTTATCAATTTTGTTTTCCCCAGGGCATGATAGTAGTGAGATTGCTGGGTCATATGATAGCTTTGGTCTTAGTTTTTTAAGTAATCTCCATACCATCTTCCATAGTAGCTCTATCAATGTCCATTGCCTCCAAAGTGCGAGAGTGTTCCCTTTTCTCCACACCCTCTCCAGCATTTATTGTTTGTAGACTTTTTGATGATGGCCATTATGACTGGTCTGAGGTGATATCTCATAGTTTTGATTTGCATTTCTCTAATAATGAGCAATGTTGTACATCTTTTCATGTGTTTGTTAGCCATCTGTATGTCTTCTTTGGAGAAATGTCTGTTTAGGTCTTTTTCCCACTTTTTTATTGGATTGTTTGTTTTTCTGATATTGACTTGTATGAGCTGCTTGTATATTTTGGAAATTAATCCTTTGTCAGTTGTTTCATTTGCTATTATTTATTTTCTCCCATTCTGATGGTTGTCTTTTCACCTTGTTTATAGTTTCCTTTGCTGTGCAAAAGCTTTTACATTTAATTAGGTTCCACTTGTTTATTTTTGTTTTTATTTCTATTACTTTATGAGGTAGGTAATGGAGGAGCTTGCTTTGATTTATGTTATCGAGTGTTCTGCCTATGTTTTCCTCTAAGAATTTTGTAGTTTCTGGTCTCATATTTAGGTCTTTAGCCCATTTTTAGTTTATCTATGTACAGAAACACCATTATCTTTTAGTATTTTAAATAGCTCAGCTGGAATTCCATCATTTCCATTAGCTTTATTGGTGGTAATGCTTCCTAAGACCCACTTGACTTTGCACTCCAGGGTGTCTGTCTCTAGGTGAGTGCCACACCGTTATAATTATCTGGCTCATAAAGACCTTTTATGTACAGTTCTTCTGTGTAGGACTAACCAATAGGACTAAGCAGAATTGTCAAAGTCATGGAGGGTTAGTAAAAGTGACTCTACTGAGCTGAAAATACCAAAGAAGGAATGATTCTGGAGAACTATTCTCTATCTCATCCTATACTTCTCCTGGAAGCTGATTCTCTCTTGGCTTATTCATTCATTTATCATGTGGAAAAGCAAATAGGAATAGAGGGAGATAGAGTTAGAGAGCTGCAGGAAGGGCTCCTCCAAGAAGGAATCATGTGCGCAGATCCTGAGGAAAGTATACATTCGGGGAGAGAAGACTTTCAGGCTAAGGGAACTAGTGCAAAAGACCCTGGATGAGTGTGTACTTGGAAGAATACTTGTGTGAAGGTCAGTGTAGCTACAGTGAAGCCAGTGAGAAAAGAAGTGAGACATGGGATAATGGGGGCTGGATTGGGCACTGCTTTGTGGACTATTTAAACAGACCCTTGGTGGGGGTTGTTTGCTTTGATGAGTGACTTGAGAAGCCATCAGAGGTCTGAGCAAAGGTCTGGCATGGTATGACTTGAGTTTTAAAATAATTTCTCTGGTGGCTACGCTAAGAACAGACTCTGAGTGGGTGAGGGTAGAATGAGCAGACCTTTTGAGACACTGTGACAGAAATCCAAGGGTACCAGATAGACTATCCTTAGTGACGTCCTGAGACTCACACAGGAGTACAGCTACAAGGGCAATATATAGCTCCCGCCCATATCCCTCCAGTTTCCCTGAGCAAGTGCACCCAGCTCTGTCTCTCTGACTGAGAATTTTCCTTTGGTGTTAGAGAACTTTGCTCAAATTTCTGGTATCAGCTACCAGCTACCAGAAATTTGACACTCTGGGGCAATTCTCTACCAAGGAGAGAGAAATTCCTTGGTTTTCCGGTCTCTCAATAGGACAACTCAGAAGAGCATTCACAAAGACTACAGTGGGATTGACCCCAGTTGACACAGCAGTCACGAGTCACCAGTCTATTAACACACATTTTGCTGGCTCTTCTCCTCTACTGGCCATTCTGCTTCCTGAATCACCTCCCAATCCAATTAATTGCCCTCTAGTTATTATTTCCATGTCTACTTTCAGGGGGATTCAAGAGAAGATGTCCGGTTAAAGTGACAGTGGCTTGAGCAAAGGTGGTAGCTTGGATGAGAAATTGTCAGATTATATCGAAGCTGAATAAATAATATGCATGTTTTGTAGAAAACAAAAAACAAAAGGAAAAAAGTTATCCATAATCCCACATTTTGAGGTACATATTGTTAGCCTTTTGATATATGTATTACGCTTGGAAGTTGATTCTGCTTAGATATCAATGCACAGGTGTGTGTGTGAATTTTATGTGAAGAGAATAATACTAAACATACAACATTGTAGTTGCTTTTTCACTTTATATGTAATGAACATTTTATATTTCATTAAACTTAGTAAATATACTTATAAATTCAAATCCTTAATGGTTCACTGTATATAGCAAATTCTACTTCACATAGCATAAATTTGAAACCAATTGCCCACTGTTGAATATCCAGTTTATTTCAAAATTCTCAGTATTGTTAACAACACTTCAATGAACACCCTTGTATAAACATCTTTAAACATTTGTCTTATTATTTCTTTAAGATAAATTCCTAAAAATGAGACTTCTCTGTCAAAGCATGTTTACAATTTTAAGTGCTTTACATATTGTCAAACTGAGCCACAAGGTTTTACTAATTTACATTCCTATGAGAGTGTGTTTCCCTTTAATCATGAGCAATATTCTAATGCTCATTTGGAGAGAGAAAGAGAAAAAAATGATTCTGGAGCACATCACAATCTGTCAATGTTTCTATTAGAGTTAACTGTCTGATCTTAATCTGAGGCTTAATTTTTAGAATTAGATGATTTATTAGCATTTAATTCATTGAAACATTCCATGTGTTGATGTATGAACACTCTAATATATAAACTATTTTAAAGAATATTTTTCTTATAAAATAAAAAATATTACCCACCAGAAATTCTGCACTGTGTTCATATTGGAATCCATATCCCTAGTTCCTTGTATCTTTTTATAAGTGAAATAGGGCATTTTTCATAGGCATTTGATAGACAAAGTGGCTTCCATAATTTTGAACAGCAACAACAAAAATTTTCCAGAAGAGTATTAAATTAATTCCACAAAAACAATGCAGAAACCCTAATCTCAAAAATATCAAGCATTATCTTCATTTTAATCTTTGCCAGTTCATTTGAGAAAAAAGTCTTGTATTTCATGTTGTTTTAATTCACATTTCTACAACTTGTAAATATAAAATATAAATATGATATGTACCTATAGAATGTATTTGTACATGCACATACACACACACTTTCTTTTACTGTTTTATCCTTTGCTCCACTTTTGTTTGTGTACTGAGAGATAATTGGCATGTAATATTGTGTAGGTTTAGTGTGTACAACATGATAATTTGATGCACATACATATTGTGAAATTGTTTCTACAACAAGATTAGTTAACACAAACATCTACTCAAATAAGTACCATTTTTGTATGTGTGGTGAGAACATTTAAAATCTGCACTCAACATTTTGCAAGTATATATGCCAGAATTGTTAACTATGGTCATCCTGCTGAATCTTAGATCCCCGGATCTTATTCATCCTATAACTGGAAGCTTGTATCCTTTAACCAGCATCTCTCCATTTGCTCTAGCCCCTGGCAACCACCATTCTACTCTCTATTAGTTTGTCTTAGTTGCATATTTTACATTTAAGTCTTTAACCCATTTCAAGATGATTTTCATGGGTGATATAAATAAGGATCCAATTTTACTCATTTGCATCTGAATATCTGGCTTTCCCAATACCATTTATTGAGAAGACTATCCTTTTGTCACTGAGTATTTTTGGTTTCTTTATGAAACATTAGTTAAACATATATATATATATGCATGGGTTTATTTTAGGTCTCTCTGTTCCAACAGTGCTCTATGTATCTGTTTTATGCCAAGACCACATTGCTTTGATTACAATAGCTTGTAATCAGGAGGTGTGATGCCTCCTGATTTGTTCTGCTTTGTTCTCTTTCTCAAGATCACTTTGACTATTCAAGGTCTACTGTGGTTCCATACAAATTTTCGAATTGTTTTTCCTGTTTCTGTGAAAAATGCTGTTCAAATTTTGATAGAGATTACATTGAACCCATAGATAGTTTTGGATAGTATGGATATTTTAAGATATTAATTCTTCTGATCCACAAATACCTGATATTTTTCTATTTATTTGTGTCTTCAAATTTTTTCATCAATGTCTTAAAATTTTCAGTGTACAGATCTTTCATCTCCTTGGTTAAGTTATTTCTGAACATCTTATTGTTTTCAGTGCTGTTGTAAATTAAATTGTTTTCTTTATTTCTCTTTCAGATATTTTGTTATTAGTGTATAGAAGTGAAATTTATGTTTTATGTTGACTTTGTATTCTGCAACTTCACTGAATTCATTCGTCAGTTCAAAAAATTTTTATTGGAGTATTTAGGGTTTTCTATCTATAAGATAATGTGATTTGCAAGCAGAGATTTTACTTTTTCCTTTCCAAACTGGATGCCTTTTTTTCTTGCCTAATTTCTCTGCCTAGGGCTTAGATATTATTTTGAAGAGGAGGGGTAAGAATAGGCACCATTGTCTTGTTCCTGATTTTAGAAGAAAAACTTTTAGCTCTTCACTGTTGAATGTGATATTAGTTGTAGGCTCGTCATATATGCCCTTTGTTATTTGAGGTATGTTTCTTATATGTATTTAATTTGTTAAGACCTTTTGTTAGGAAAAGATGTTGAATATTGCCAAGTGCTTTCTTGCACCTATTAATAAGCTCATATGATTTTTTTATCCTTCAACCTATTAATGTGGCATATTACATTTATTGATTTATTTATATTGAGCCATCTTTGCATCCTAGGGATAAATCCCACTTAATTATAGTGTATCATCCTTTTAATGTGCTATTGAATTAATTTTGCTAGGATTTTGTTGAGAATTTTTCCATCTATATTCATCAAGGTTGCTAATCAATAGTTTTCTTGCAGTGTCCTTATTTGACATTGGTATCAGGGTAATTGGAGAAGGAAATGGCAACCCACTCCAGTGTTCTTGCCTGGAGAATCCCAGGGATGGGGAAGCCTGGTGGGCTGCTGTCTATGGGGTCGCACAGAGTTGGACACGACTGAAGTGACTTAGCAGTAGCATCAGGGTAATGCTGGCCTTCTAAAATGAATTTGAGAGTGTTGCATTGTCTCAATTTTTTTGGAAAAGTTTAAGAACGATTGGTATTAATTTTTTTAATGTTTGGTAAAACTCACCAGAGAAGCCATCTAGTTCTGGGCTTTTTATTGTTGAAAGGTTTTTGATTACTAATTCAATCTCCTTAGTTGTGTTAAGGAATTGTTAATTTGATCTGTTAAAATTTTCTATTGTTTATTATTCACATGTAGGCTGTATGTTTCTAGAAAATTATTCATTTCTTCTCATTTAGGCAATTTTGGAATATAATTGTTCATAGTAGCCTCTTATGATCTTTTGTATTTCTTTGGTATCAGTTGTAAAGTCTCCTCTCATTTATAATTGTGTTTATTTTATTGCTCTCTTTTTCTAAGTCTAGTTAAAACTTTGTCTATTTTGTTTATCTTTTCAAAAAACTAACTCAATTTCACTGATTTTTTTTCTGTTGTCTTTTTAGTCTCTATTTCACATATTTCTACTTTAAATTTAATTATTTCTATTCTTTTAGTAGTTTGGGCTTAGTCTGTCCTTCTTCTAATCCCTTGCGTCGTAAAGTTAGGCTATTTAAACTTTCTTCATCTTAATGCAGGCATTTCTCTCTAAACTTCCCTCTGGTTGTTCAGTCACTCAGTTGTGGTCAACTCTGCAACCCCACGGATTGCAGCAAGCCAGGCTATGGTCCATGGTGTTGCAAGTAATCAGACATGACTAAGCAATTGAACACTTTCACTTTTTTCATCAGTTCAGTCCAGTCATTCAATAGAGTCCAGCTCTTTGCGACCCCATGGACTGCAGCACGCCAGGCCTCCCTGTCCATCACCAACTCCTGGAGCTTACTCAAACCCATGTCCATCGAGTTGGTGATGCCATCCAACCATCTCATCCTCTGTGTCCCCTTCTCCTCCTGCCTTCAGTCTTTCCCAGCACTAGGGTCTTCCCTCTAAGAATTGCTTTTGCTGCATCCCATGAATTTTGATGTTGTGATTTTGTTTTTGTTTGTCTCAAGATACTTTCTGATTTCCATTTGGATTTCTTTTTTGACTCATTGGTGGTTCAGGAGTGAGTTATTTAATCTCTACATATTTTTTCCACTGTGAATTTTTCAGTTTCCTTCCTGTTATTGATTTCTAGTTTTATATCATTGGTCAGAAAATATACTAGATATTATTTCAATCTTCATGAAATTGTTAAGGCGTGTTCTGTCGCCCAACATGTAAATCTATCTTAGAGACTGTTTCAGGTGTGTGTGCTTAGGAAGAATGTATGTTCTGCTACTGTTGGATTGAATGTTCTATATATAATTGTAAGATTCAGTTGGTCTATAGTGTATTCAAGTCTATTGTTTCCTTATAAATTTTCTGTTTGGATGATCTATCCAGTGTTCAAAGTGGAGTATTGGAATTCCCGAGTGTTATTATTATATTGTTGTCTATTTCTTCTTTCAACTCTATTAATATTTGCTTTAAATATTTAGACACTCCAATGTTAAGTGTGTGTATATTTGCAATTATTTATTTTCTTGATTAATTCACCCCTTTTATCTCTATATAGTGATCTTCCTTGTGTCTTGTAACCTACTTAATTGACAGTCTATTTCATATTATAGAAGTGAAAACATCCTGCTCTCTTCAGGTTACCATTTGCTTGGAGTATCTTTTGCACCCCTTCACTTTCAATATATGTGTGTTCTTAAGCTAAAGTGAGTCCCTGGTAGGCAGCATATTGTCAGCTTTTGTTTGTTTATCTACTCACCCACTTTATGTCTTTTGATTGGAGAATTTGGTCCATTTCTATTGAAAGAGATTGTTGATAAATGAGGACTTATATTGCTGCTTCATTCACTGTTTTCTGACTGTTGTTCTGTTGTTTTGGTTGTTATTTCCTCATTTAAAAAAAATTCTTTTTTCCTACTGACATGCTTTAATTCCTTTCTCCGTCTTTTTTGTGTGTCACTATTGGTTCTGTTCAGTCGCTCAGTCGTGTCTGACTCTTTGCGACTCCATGGACTGCAGCACGCCAGGCTTCCCTGTCCATCACCAACTCCTGAAGCTTGCTCAAACTCATGTCCATTGAGTTGGTGATGCCATCTAACCATCTTATCCTCTGTTGTCCCCTTCTTCTCCTGCCTTCAATCTTTCCCAATGTCAGGGTCTTTTCCAATGAGTCAGTTCTTCCCATCAGGTGACCGAAGTATTGGAGTTACAACTTCAGCATCAGTCCTTCCAATGAATATTCAGGACTGATTTCCTTTAGGATTGACTGGTTTGATCTCCTTGCAGTCCAATGGACTCTCAAGAGTCTTCTCTAACACCACAGTTCAAAAGCATCAATTCTTTGGTGCTCAGCTTTCTTTATAGTCCAACACTCATATCCATACATGACTACTGAAAAAAACCATAGCTTTGACTAGAGGGACCTTTCTTCCAAGGAGCAGGCATCTTTCGGGAGAAAAGTTATGTGTCCACTATAGATAAAACCAAATGGACTGTTGCCAAGTCTTCAGGGGTACAGAGCTATTTCTGGGTAGCTGAGGCCATAGTCAGCAAGTCAGTTACCTTTTGGGGAGCCTGCCTTTTAAAAGTAGCTCTTTTCAGTTGTGGGCTGCATCAAAGTTTCATGTCTCCTACCTGGATCATAAAGCTCTCATGAGACACATTTATCCATAAATGGATGCCAAATTATTATTGTTGAGGAAAGGATATACACCAGGGATGTCTTATTTGGCCATGTTGCTGATATCTCTGGCCCCTTTACTCCATTTATATTAAATGAGTAATTGCATATTTTCTTATAGATTTGTAATAGCTTTTTCATAATGAGATTATTAATTCTTATGTAAATGAGAAAAAATAAGCATGATATCTTAAAAAATAATGAAGCCAAATAAAATATCTGTTTTGTAAATATTTACCCCAGATTGTCATTTCTCTGACTTCCATTCCTACAGAAAATTTTAGCTGCTTATGCTTAAAAGGACTGTCTTTTCAATCCCCAGGGAACTCTACTTTTGGTATTATACTGAGAAAAGATTTCTCTATGATGAATTTTTGTCTAGTTTCTTTATGGATTCATTGTTAGTATTTGAATTTCTAATCTATCTGAAATTTATTTTAATATAAGATCAAATGTTTGAAGTTTTATCATTGTTTTCTTAAACTGACAGCCACCAATGGAAATGCATGTACTGAATTGTGATGATTATAATAATAGCTTATTTTATTTTTAGCACTTATAATGTGTCAAATAGTGTTCTAAATACATTTATAAACATGAACTGATCCCTCTGATTCCATCTGATTTGAAAATCTACTTTTACCATGGAGTAAATTATTTTATGTCTTGTATCTATTTCTACTTTTGAAGGTAATCTCTAAAGCAGATGTTCCACAGGGGCCTAGAAAGGGCTTCCCTACTCTGATCTCAGCAGGATGAGAGATCCATGCAGGGAAGGACACTCTAAAGATCTTTGAGAATATTTTTTCCACTGTCTTCTGTGTATCTGGGTTCTTAATTGAAAGGTGTCATGTTTGATTTATTTCAGTTTGGTTATTTTTTCTTCTTGTAAAAGTGATATATTTGTTGTTGTTTGGTTGCTCAGTTGTGTCCAACTTTTTGCGACCCTATGCAACTTTTTGCACACCAGGTTTCCCTGTCCATCACCATCTCTTGAAGTTTGCTCAATGGACTCATGTCCATTGAGTTGATGATGCCATCCAACCATCTCATCCTCTGTTGCCCTCTTCTCCTTCTGCCTTCAATCTTTCCCAGCATCAGGGTCTCTTCTAATCAGTCAGTTGTTTGTATCAGGTGGCCCAAGTATTAGAGCTTCAGCTTTAGTATCAGTCCTTCCAAAGAGTATTCAGGGTTGATTTCCTTTAAGATTGACTGATCTGATCTCCTTGCTTTCCAAGGAATTCTCAAGAGTCTTCTCCAGCACCACAGTTCAAAAGCATCAATTCTTCGGCTCTCTGCCTTCTTTATTTTCCAGCTCTCACATCTGTTCATGACTACTGGAAAGACAATACCTTTGACTATTTGGACCATTGTTGGCAAAGTGATGGCTCTGCTTTTTAATATACTGTCTGGGTTTGTCATAGCTTTCAAGGAGCAAATGCCTTCTAAATTTCATGGGGGCAGTCACCATTCGCAGTGATTTTAAAGCCCAAGAGGAAGAAATCTGTCATTGCTTTCAACTTTCCCCTTCTTTTTACCATGAAATGATGGGACCAGAGGCCATGATCTTTGTTTTTTAATATTAAGTTTTAAGCCAGCTCTTTCACTCTCCTCCTTCACCCTCATCAAGACGCTCTGTAGTTTCTTCTTTGCTTTCTGACATTAGGATGGTATCATTCACATAACTGAAGTTGTTGATATTTCTTCCTGCAATCTTGATTCCAGCTTGTAACTCATCCAGCCTGGCATTTCGCGTGCTTTGTATAAAAGTTAAACAAGGAGAGTGATAATAAATATCCTTTTAGTACTCCTTTCTCAATCCTGAACCAGTCAGTTGTTCCATACAGGATTCCAAGTGTTGCTTCTTGACCCACATACAGGTTTCTTAGGAGACAGGTAAGATGATCTGGTATTCTCATCTCTTTCCACAGTTCATTATGATTCACACAGTCAAATGCTTTAACATAGTCAATGAAACAGAGGTAGATATTTTTCTGAAATTTCCTTACTTTCTCTATGATCCAGCAAATGTTGGCAATTGATCTCTGGTTTCTCTGAAACTAATCAGTATAAAATTGAGTAGAAAAAAAAAGTTCCAGGGGTCACATGTGAATGATATACTCTTTTGAAATAAAATTCAATAACAAATACAATGAAAGAATATATTCTAGACAATATACAGTTTTAGATACATACATCTATACAACAAAACTGTATTTAAAAGGAAGGAAATTATAACACAAAATTCAAGATAAGTATCATTTAAATGGGAAGACAGAGTGTGTGAGGTAGCAAGGGCCCTACATAGGCAGATGACAGTTTCTGATAACATTCTAGTTCTCAAGTTGAATAGTAGGTGTATGATGATAACTATAAATTAATCAATAAGTAAATAAACAAATAAGCCAACAAATGCCATCCTGCTATTTTTCTTTAATGGATATCTACTATGTGCCAGAGATACAGAAGAAAACAAAACAGAACTCATTCTTTTGTGGAACTGACATTCCTGTTTGGGAAATATGTATGTTAAATGAGTGACAGGTGGATACATTATATAATGACAGGATGTCCTAGATCCTAAGAGCAAAATAAAGCAAGACAGTGGGTTAGGGAGGGACAAGAAGGCAGTCTCAGGTGGAGTGACCAGGAAAGGCCTCTTTGAGGAAGTGACCTTTAAGCAGAAATCTCAGTAAGGTGAAGGAGTGAGAGTGAAGATCTGAAGGAAGTGTATGTCAGAAAGAGGGAGCATCAAGGGGAAAGTCTCTGGGCCAGAAATGTGCTAGGCATCTTTCAAGGGCAGCAAAAGCACAACTAGGCAGAGTAAACAAAACAATAGGAAATAAATAAGAGGAAATGAAGACCAGACCAGGAAATGCCTCTAGGCGTTGTTGAGGACTTCACTGTTATTTTAACTCTAATGGGAAACCATAGCAAGACTTTGAGCAATAAACTGACAAAAACTGCTTTACTTTCACAAGGATCTTTCTAGCTACAGTATGTTGAACAGACTGCTGTGGGTCAAAATTGAGCAGATCAGATCTCTTCAACACACTGTTGTATGTAGGTGCCTTCCAATCCTTGACATGCTAATAGCCAGATGACAAAATAAAATTGCTTTCATATGAATGTTAACAAACTCACTTCTCCCACCATATACATATATATACTTGCAAAAGAATATTTATATGAATTTTCTGTGTATATATAGCTTTGAGGTAGACAGTACACTGAAGATCTGGGAGCTGGTGAAGTGATAAAACATTTAGCCTACAAGTATATATGTCATGTACTTCTAGGGTCTAAAGGATTTTAATAATACTTTATTCTAGAAACAGAGCTATTGCCACATGAAAATATTTTACCAGTAGAAGGAAGAATCTTGTGAAATTAATACCTGTTTATGAAATAAAATTTCCTTTTATCAATAAGAAACCTCTTCAAGAGCTGTGTCCTCTTTGTTAATCAAATACAACAACTTTGTGAACAGGCATGCAGATAAAAACACAATTCATAAATAGGCTAATATTTTTTCTCTGTGGTAGACATATCTGTCTTGAGCCATGAAAGGAAACCAAGTCCTAAGTCTCTAGGGTTTTTCCCATGAGTTGAACCTCTCTTGAGTAAGAATTTATTTAAGGATGTGGGACACGAGCTCTAGTGAACAAAGAAAGCTTCTGAATTTGTAGATAATCCTTGGAAATCACTACACAAATTTACAAAAGTTATTTCTAAGGCCTGCCTGATTTTCCAGGGTTATTTTTCTCAATGTGAAAGTTTCATGAGAAATTCAAGTGTTCCATTCTCTTCCAGAAAATTGTCCCTTGTAAGTCACGAATATTCTTCCCTTTGAATCTTTCTACTTACTCCTTTCCTGATAGCTCAGTTGGTAGAGAATCCGCCTGCAATGCAAGAGACCCCGGTTCAATTCCTGGGTCAGGAAGATCTCCTGGAGAAGGGATAGGCTACCCATTCCAGTATTCTGGCCTAGAGAATTCCATGGGCTAGACAGACAGGACTGAGTGACTTTCATTTTCACTCACTCCTTGGAATGACGTGCTGAATTTTTTTTTTTTTACAGAGATCCTCTGTTTAGAATCTAGGTAAAGGTCTCCTGCAGACGTCTCATTCTCAGAGCCAAACTAAAGTCCTATTAATCCCAGGGGACACCTCAGAAGTAGTCACTTGTGCTATGTAATCTTGCATTTAATTACACACTATTCTCTCACACTTGCATGAGGTTTTAACCCTATTTTGATGAGCTTGATGATAAATTACTATGTATTTTCTAATTTTTTTTGTATTTCACCAGGTTCCTAGGGAAGTGCTAAGCACTGTCAACTAAAAAATACAGTCACAACCTGAAAGTAGAGAGTTATTTTATTTGGTGAGAATGTTTAGGACTCTGAGCCTGAGAGTTGGCATCTCAGTAGCTCTGAAAAAACTGCTCCAAGGAGGCAGGAGGGGGAGTTAGGCTATATACAAGTTTGAAACAAAGGGAACAGGCAGTCTGAACATCAAAAATCAGATATCAAGCTAAGGAATTTAGCATTCTATGCATGGCAAGCCTCTGGGCTCCCTGAGTTCACCCCTTTCACATGCACCTCAGTTACCTGGGCCCAATCCTGTTTCCTTGCTCACCTTGCTTCTTGCATCCCCCAGCTCCTCAGCGATCACCACGGGGGATGGCAGCACCCACTGGATCACAGTTTGGGGAGCCCTCATTCACATTTGGAGGCCAGAAGTTGCTGATGGCTGTGACATTTCTTGTTTATCAGTATGGCAGAAGACATTTTCATTTCACAGCACACATAAAATGCTTAATAAATCTTCTGGATTAGTAAAACATATTTATATACGTACATAATATATTTAATTAAACGAGTACACTATTTGCCTGTGTTTTGGAAATTGTGGAATCTACACATGTGTAATGCATTATTACCAATATTAATACTAACTAGAATTAAATACTAGATAAGGTATAGCTAATAATTCATTCTAATTAACAAATGGCAGCAAAGTAGAATGGACCAGCAAATGAGCAGACAGCTACACCCTTGGAATTTAGTAGGCAAGGGTTCTGTATTACTCAGAGACTGGAGAAGCTACATTGACCTGAGCCTCTGAGACCCTTCAAGATCTGAACTCTGGGTTCTGCTGAGCCTGCTCCACGGCAGTATCACTTCTTTCTTAGAGGGAAAGCTCTGCCCTTTGGCAAGATCTGACTGTGCAGGTCTTTTTAGCTGTGAATGTTCATTATTTGTATTTGTACCTGAGCCTGTATTTATGGATAATCTATTGAGGGAGGAAATATGGCTCAGGTGAGTGGGAGTGACAGGGCTGTATTTAATGGCTACAGCAAATAACCTTCTAACGGCTGAAAGAGTGTCATATCTCACAGTTATGATGTCTTCAAAAGGTGATATTTCTGGCTGTGTCATCATAGCCGTGAAAAGCATTTTCTCACCATCTAAAAAAATGAGAAGGCCACGGGGTGATGGAATTGCACTCCAGACAGGTTTGTATTAATCACACCACCCCAGCCTCAACTTTTGTGTATTTTAAGGAGAGGTATTTGGAATGGAAGAGGGTGGGTGGGAAAGATACAGACTTCTCAGCCTTCAAGGTGGGTGGTTCAAGGCTATGCAATTGTGATAGGGCCAGACCTTGGGAAAACAGATTAGGAGAACCAGTTATCTCTAGTGGTCCCCATTTTTGTTTTGCATGGCTTTTTTCCTCCAATTCCTTTGACTTGGAGCTCTGCCTTTGTCCAGGACCAGCAAAGTCCAGAGTTCCAAGCCTATCACTTCATCTCACCTTATGTTTCTAATCCACAAGTAAATGTAGAGTGAGTTCTTCCTTATATACTTGGAATGATGCTGGGTGTTATAAGGCTACAGGAATTATAACACAGGTGATACTTCCTCTGGAGGCAAAAATCATATAGAAGCACATGTTTTACTTATACTGCAAACTTCTGCAAAAGTACTCACTGCATGATATAACTGCATTTATTTTATTTTAATATAAAGTGTTGACTCTGACAAAGAGGCTTTTATCCACACTGAGGTTCAGGATAATATTTTCTATTCAAAGCCACATATAGAAAACAAGAGTTGTTCTTTCAAAACATCATGTTTTCTTATGAAAACATTTTAAAATTTATTACAAGGGGATAGGGAAAAGTCTGTGGATAACATTATGCAGTTTATTTCTGAACTGTAATATCAACTTATTGTATTAATCACAGAGAAAAGGTCTTAAACAGGAAAAGGTAGAGTTTAGGAACATGTCCAGCCTATAGAGCACATTCAATAAATGTTTGCTATTATATAATATGTATTATTATTATTATTGTATTTAATGTATCAGAATCATCTGGGAAATATTTTTTTTCTAAATCCACAAAACTCCCTCACAAGTATGTATTCAAATGAATTGGGGATGAGAGAAAACTATAGAAATGTGCAAGAACACTTGGAATAAGTCCCCAGGTTATTCTGGTACCTCTCTCCTGCCCTCCCCCCACCATTTCCCACATACTCGCAGTCAGTTCAGGGAACCTGGAGGTTACAGATCTGTACTCTGTGGTTGAAGTGGGATTCAATTAACAAACATGAGTTGATTCCTCATTATTATTTTGTTGGTATGATAACAACAATAAAAGCAACTTGTCACTTTCCATAATAAACACACTTTTGAATCTGGTCCTACAATTTCTGTGGTTAGCAGCCACAGAAGTGGCATAACTATTTGCAGAGTGACTGGGGACTGCACATAATAAAGGAAGAATGTTGACCCAAAAGAACACAGCCACATATGTCATCTAAAAAATATGTGATGCAGAGGGTGCACTGGCAGTTTGATTGCTACTTGTTTGGAAAATATGGCAGAATTTCTTGCAGTTCTGTTACTGAGAGTCCCTTGGACTGCAAGGAGATCCAACCAGTCCGTTCTGAAGGAGATCAGCCCTGGGATTTCTTTGGAAGGAATGATGCTAAAGCTGAAGCTCCAGTAGTTTGGCCACCTCATGCGAAGAGTTGACTCATTGGAAAAGACTCTGATGCTGGGAGGGATTGGGGGCAGGAGGAGAAGGGGACGACCGAGGATGAGATGGCTGGATGGCGTCACTGACTCAATGGATGTGAATCTGAGTGAACTCTGGGAGTTGGTGATGGCCAGGGAGGCCTGGCGTGCTGTGATTCATGGGGTCGCAAAGAGTCGGACACAACTGAGCAACTGAACTAACTGACTCTGTTACTGAGAAGAGTTGTAGTAATCCCAGGTGGATGGCATCAAAGTTTTCAGGGCAAGCACCTTCTTCATGCCTGTCTCTATAAACAAAAGCTCAACAGGAATTAAGATCTCTATTCCATGGCCCAAAAGAGGATATCATTAATCTGCTTGCAACGCAGGAGACCCAGGTTTGATCCCTGGATTGGGAAGATCCCCTGGAGAAGGAAATGGCAACCCACTTCAGTATTCTCACCTAGAGAATTCCATGGACAGAGGAGACTGGTGAGCTGCAGTTCATGGGGTCACAAAGAGTCGACACAACTGAGCAACTATGACCCTTTCTCTTTTACTTTCACTTTTACTAAGTTACATACGCAACTGAAGTGTTTCCCCTTAAAGCAATTTGCAGCTTGCAAAGTGACTTATTCAGCTCTTGGATTTCCAAAAATTTAAACAAATAGGAATAACTCGAGTAGAGAACCTGGTGGAAAATATTACACACCATGCTGTAAGCCTTTAATCAGAGGCAGTACAGGTAATTTTGTCCTGTTCGTTTATAGGAGTTTCCATGAGCACATAAGAACAACATCCTATTTATTGTGCAGCTTTCTTGTTTTGAGTTTATTTAGAGGTTTTATTTCTCTCAGACCAGATTTTTCTGTTAGAATTTCTATTTCTAAAAGGACTGCCCTGGTGGCCCAGATGGTAAAGAATCTGCCTGCAGTTCAGGAGACCCAGGCTTGGTCCCTGGATCAAGAAAATCCCTTGCAGAAGGGCATGGATACCCACTCCAGTGTTCTGGCCTGGAAAATTCCATGGACAGAGGATCCTGGTGGGCTACAGTCCATGGGGTCACAAAGAATTGGACACGACTGAGTGACTAACACTTTCTAACAAAACTTTAGGTACTGAATACAGTGAAATTTTAGCTATTCGTGATAAAACACAGGGAATGAATAATTAAAGGTAACTGAGCTTTTGACATAAGCAGGTATTTAAGTATCAACATTAATTTTTATTTTAACCATTTTTAATGAAAATCTTTATTCTTCCACCTTGTCAAGGTGTTGGATAAATATTTGCAATGGACCTGGCCTGAAACAGCAAGGTCTTCACAACTTACTGGGATATGTATCTGTAGATATGTACTCCTAGATAAAAAGCTCTCAAATGTTATGCTATTAAGTTTCTATGTTTGCTTTATATGGCTGTCCTCTCAGGCCATTGTCTGTCACTTTCATTGGACAGTAAATATGACTCTGTCAGTTACTTCTCTAATTTTGTTCTTAGTGCTACCCTGAAATCAAAGCCAAATCAGCTCTAAAGGGGGCTTTTAGAGAACTCTTCTAAGAGTCAAATGCTCAACCATTCATACAGATATTTGCAGAATCTGTTTTGCTACTGAGAGCCATTGTTTGCTTCTTTCTTTTTCTGTACTTTGGTGGTAAGTGAGATTGAAGATGGTAAAATTTCAAATAGGTGAAATGTTATTGACTCTGTAGACTGCCTTTATTTTGCAAATAACTGCAGGCTTTATGGAACTTTCACAATGACAACATAGAAATCATCTAAAAATAGCTACCCTCTGTGACAAACCTACCAATTCCAGCTCTTTAACCTGAATGATCTTAATGGATATTCAGTACATCTACTACAGATATTACTACAATGACCATCAGAGAGCAGCAACTGAAGTTTTAGTAGTAAAAATATTCATCCAAGAACACAAAGTTTGCTAGTGGCAGAAATGAGATTTGGACTCAAATTGACTAGTCTCTAAGTTCTCTGTTATTTCCATTATAGACAGATAGTGAGTAATTGAGAACATTTTAAACTGTGGCAAGATTATTCTAGTATTATTACTTTTTATTGGCCAAATTTCTTTTAAATATTGCATTTTTAGAACATGCAGTAACTAACTCTTCTATATGTATTTTTTAAACTGCCAAAGTTGTTATTAATCTGAAACTACTGAAAAGAGCCATAATGAAGACTTTCTTCACATCAAAAAAATAGAACAAAGAGGTATGGATTACTGAGAATATTGGACTCGTCTCATGGAATCCCCTCATGGATTTCTCCCTCTGTCTTTGTATTGTTATATTTTTTTATTAGTTATGAATAGATAATGAATTTACATGGCTTAAAAAACAAAAATTATTTTAGGAAAATGTGTAGAGTCAAAAGTCTCACTCTTTTTCTTATCCTCCTTTGGCTTCATACTCACTAATCTCCATCCTCATAAGACACTGACAAGCTTGTATATCTTGCAGTACTTATTTAGGTCATTATACGTATTTGATGTTTTAAAGTTAGCGTAACATTTTTCCTTTGCTTTTCTCACCTAACAATATGCCTTGGAGATCTTTCCATATCGGTACATAAAGAAGGTGTTCATCTCTCTCTTCTTAGTGTAGTGTATTCTATCATATGTTTAATGCCATAGTTTATTTGAGCAGTCTCTCATTGATGGACTTTTCGGTCTTTTCTGTTTGTTTACTTTTGCAAATGATTCTGAATGAATAATTTTGGACAAAAGCAATTTTATACTTTTGCAAGATATATTACACATAATATCAATTCTCATAAATGACAATCTGGGTCAAAAGGATATACTTAAAATTTTAGATATTTTTTACCTAATCTCCAGAAGGCATGTACTTATTTTCCCTTCTGTCATGAATGAGAGTAACTGTTGCCCCATAGACTTGAAAAGAATGTAGTATCAAATGTTTGGATTTTCCCCATCTAATAGATGAAGAATAATATCTCAGTGAAATTTAAATTTGTATTTCTTTTATTATGAGGGGTGTAGAGAGAATCTTTTCATAAATGTGAAAGGTGTTTATGTTTCTTTTACTGTGAACTGTCTCTTTATTTGTTTTTCTTATAAGGTTATTGGTCTATGATCTAAATTGTGAAACACTTTGCTCTAGTCTCTCATTTAAATTTTGACTTGCTTATGGTAAAGTTTTATTTTGCTTTGGTTTTTGCTGATCACAACTCTTTTTTTCAACACAGTCATTTTTATTAATCTTCTTTTGAATCATGTTTAGATGGATTATTTTGACACTTGAGACAAGGCTCTGGATTTGATGGTATCTAATTTATGCACTGGTTTAAGCACTCTAAAATAGGCTCTGGTGCTAGATTTGAGATGCTTATCACTGGAAAAATGTTTTCAAGTTATGCAGCCCCTTTGGATACCACCTTCTTGTTTTTTGAATAGTGAAGGCAGTACACATTTGAGAAGTACAAATGGCTTCATTATTGAACAAACATAAATGAATAGATCATTCTTAATTGATAGAGGACTAAAAAGCCCAATCAACTTAACTGTGTATTTGTCAGCTTTGGCCACCATAACAAAATACCATAGCTTGGATGGCTTAAGCAACAGAAATTCATTTTCTCACAGCATCAGAAGCTAAAAAGTCCAAGATGAAGGTGCCAGCCAATCTGATTCCAAGTGAGATCAATCTTGGCTTGCAGATGGCTACATTCTGGGTCTCTCTGTCCTCCTCTTTTTATAAGGCCACCAATCATTTCAGGTTAGGGACATACTCTTCTGATTTCATTTATCCTTAGTTACCTCCTAAAAGCCCTATCTCTAAATATAGTCATATTAGGGATTAGGGTTTCAACATAGGAATATTTGAGGCATGCAGTTTAGTCCATAGCAAACTGAATAAACAAATTAACAAATTTGCAATGCAGGAGTGAAATTCCTTCAGATATAGATCAAATACTGAAGCATTAATCATTAAAAAGCATTGACAATATCAGGGTAATAAAGAATAAGCATCAAAGTTGGTGAATCAAGGTAAATTGGGTGTGGTCAAAAAGGAGATTTGTTGTTATTCAGTTGCTCATTTGTGTCCAAATCAAAAAGGAGATAGCAAGAGTAAACATTGCTATTTTAGGCATGTCACTCAGACATTTTAGGAATCAGTGAACTGAAATGGACAGGAATGGGTGAAGTTAAATCAGATGACCGTTATATCTACTACTATGGGCAAGAATCCCTTAGAAGAAATGGAGTAGCCCTCATAGTCAACAAAAGAGTCCAAAATGCAGTACTTAGGTGCAATCTCACAAACAACAAAATTATCTCAGTTTATTTCTAAGGCAAACCGTTCAACATCACAGTAATCCAAGTCTATGACCCAACCACTAATGCCAAAGAAGCTGAAGTTGGACAGTTCTCTGAAGATCTACAAGACCTTCTAGAACTAACACCAAAAAAGGATGTCCTTTTCACCATAGGTGATTGGAATGCAAAAGTAGGAAGTCAAGAGATACCTGGAGTATCTGTTGCCCCATAAACTCAAGGCAAGTTTGGCCTTGAAACACAAAATGAAGCAGGGAAAAGGCTAAAAGAGTTTTGTCAAGAGAACACACTGGACATAGCAAACACTCTCTTCCAACAATGCAAGAGATGACTCTACACATGGACATCACCAGATGGTCAGTACCGAAACCAGATTGATTACATTCTTTGCAGCCAGCAATGGAGAAGCTCTATATAGTCAGAAAAACAAGACCTGGAGATGACTGTGGCTCAGATCATGAGCTCTTATTGCAAAATTAAACTTAAATGGAAGCAACTAGAGAAAACCACTAGGCCATTCAAAGTGAAAGTGAAGTCGCTCAGTCGTGTCCAACTCTCTGCGACTCCATGGACTGTAGCCTACCACACTCCTCCATCCATGGGATTTTCCAGGCAAGAATACTGGAGTGGGTTGCCATTTCCTTCTCCAGAGGATCTTCCCAACCAGGGATCGAACCCAGTCTCCCACATTGTAGGCAGATGCTTTCCCATTATGCCCTAAATCAAATCCCTTATGATTATACAGTGGAAGTGACAAATAGATTCAAGACAGTAGATCTGATAGACAGAATGCCTGAAGTAGTATGGCTGAAGAACTATTAGTAACATTGTACAGGAGGCTTGGCCAAAACCATCTAAAAGGAAAAGAAGTGCAAGAAGACAAAATGGTTTTCGGAAGAGGACTTACAAATAGCTGAGAAAAGAAGAGATTGGGAAGGACATACACAACTAAATGCAGAGTTCAAAGAATAGCAAAGAAAGATAAGAATGACTTCTTAAGTGAACAATACAAAAAAATAGAGGAAAAGGGTCTATGGGAAAGATTAGAGATCTCTTCAAGAAAATTAGAGATACCAAGGGAAGATTTCATACAAAAATGGGCACAATAAAGACAGAAACTGCAAGGACCTAAGAGAAGCAAAAAAGATTAAGAAGAGGTGGCAAGAATACACAGAAGAACTATACAAAAAAGGTCTTAATGACCCAGGTAACCACCATGGTGTGATCACTCACCTAGAGCCAGACATCCTGGAATGTGAAATTAAGTGGGCCTTAGGAATCGTTACTATGAACAATGCTAGTGGAGATAATGGAATTCCAACTAAGCTATTCACAACACTAAAAGATGATGTTATTAAAGTACTGTACTCAATATGCCAACAAATTTGGAAAACTCAGCAGTGGCCACAGGACTAGAAAAGGTTGGTTTTCATTCCAATCCCAAAGAAAGACAATGCCAAAGAATGTTCAAACTACTATATCATTGCACTCATTTCATATGCTAGCAAGATTATGCTCAAATTCCTTCAAACTATGCTTCAACAGTACACGAACTAAGAACTTCCATATGTACAAGATGGATTTAGAAAAGGCAGAGAAACCAGAGATCAAATTGCCAACATCTGTTGGATCATAGAAAAAGCAAGAGAATTCCAGAAAAACATCTACTTCTGCTTCACTGAGTATGCTAAAGCTTTTGACTGTGTGAATTACATCAAATTGTGGAGAACTCTTAAAGTGATGGGATACCAGACTACCTTACTTCCTCCTGAGAAACTTGTATGCCAGTTAAGAAGCAACAGTTAGAACCAGACATGGAACAACAGACTGGCAAAATGCCGGGCTGGATGAAGCACAAGCTGGAATCAAGATTGCTGGGAGAAATATCAGCAACCCCAGATATAGAGATGATACCATCCTAAGGGCTGAAAGCAAAGAGAAACTAGAGAGCCTCTGGATGAAAGTGAAAGAGCAGAGTGAAAAAACTGGCTTAAAACTCAACATTCAAAAAACTAAGATCATGGCATCCAGTCTCATCACTTTATGGCAAACAGATGAGGAAAAAATGAAAACAGTGACAGATTTCATTTTCTTGGGCTCCAAAATCACTGCAGACAGTGACTGCAGCCGTGAAATTAAAAGACCTTTGCTCCTTGGAAGAAAAGCTATGAAAAACTTGGACAACATATTAAAAAGCAGAGACATCACTTTGCTGACAAAGGTCCATATAGTCGAAGCTATGGTTTTTCCCATAGTCATGGATGGATGTGAGAGTTGGACCATAAGGATGGCTGAGTGGCAAAGAATTGATGCTTTCAAACTGTGCTGTTGGAGAAAACTGTTGAGAGCCCCTTTAATTGCAAAGAGATCAAATCAGTCAATCCTAAAGAAAATCAACTCTGAATATTCATTGGAAGGACTGGTGCTGAAGCTGAAGTTCCAATACTTTGGCCTCCTGATGTGAAGAGCTGACTCATTGGAAAAGACCCTGATGCTCAGAAAGATTGAAGGCAGGAGGAGAAGGGGGTGACAGAGGATGAGATGGTTGGATGACATCATGACTCAATGGACATGAGTTTCAGTAAGCTCCAGGACATAGTGAAGGATAGGGAAGCCTGGCGTGGCACAGTCCATGGGGTCGCAAGGAGTCAGACATGACTTAGTGACTGAACAATGAGCAACAGCGAACAAAGTTGGAAGCCTAAGGCCCTTTTGTAATTAACACTTGTTTTGTTTTGGGTTGCTTTCCTTTTTATGATGGAGTACAAAATGAGGAGAATGGAGAGTAGAAAAGAAGAGCATCTTTAAGAATGTCTCATGGAAGCTTTGGCATGAGCAGCATAGTCAGACATGATGCCATGCACCTGCTCAGCTCTGTGCCCAGAGAAGATGCTGCAAAAGCCTGGCCCATCATAACATCAGGCTGTCTCCCATCCCTCGAGTCATTTCATTTCCCAGCAGTCCCCAATTCCAGAGAATCAGCTTTCAATCCATGTTATAGGCAGAAGAGCCAAGTCTACAAGTATAGTAAAAATATTACGAGGCCCTTCCATTGGCAAAATGCAAATATAAAAATGTAACAACATACCCTTCATCTACTAATTTTATAATTCTTTTGAGACAAGCTGTAAAATTTTTTCGCCTGGTTTTATTTCACTTTCTTTATATACACACATAATGTTTCTCATTGTATTCTTTATGTTTACAGATAGTCTCTTTGCTCCATTACTTCCCTAAATCAGATGGAAATCACTTGCAGTGTTTCCAGGACTAAACAGGAGTAAAAACAGGGGAAAGTGGCAAATTGGACACAAGGGACGGCCCTAAAGCAGACTGTTTTTACATGGCAACTGGCTCCATCCTTCAGTCCTGGTTGACTTGATTGATCTTAATTGATCTGATTAGACTCTACAATGACCAGTCTGTTGATTAATGTGCTGTCCACTTATACAGCACTTTAACTTTCAGAGGATTGCAATATTCATAACCTAATTTGATTCAGAAAGTAAGTTGAATCATTAAGTGGGCAAGAATTTTAGCCTCATTTTGTAGGTAACTGTGGACCTGAGGTTCTAGATATTTGGTGTCTAAACCTCCCAGCTTAATTGATCATTTTGGCTTGGGTTGCCTGGATTCAGCCTGATGGTGGCTGAAATAATATGATTGATCAAATCCCCACCACTTCATGGCAAATAGATGGAGAAACAATGGAAACAGTGACAGACTTTATTTTCTTGGGCTCCAAAAACACAGCAGATGGTGACTGCAGCCACGAAATTAAAAGACACTTGCTCCTTGGAAGAAAAACTGAGAAACCTAGTTCAGTTCATTTCAGTCACTCAGTCATGTCCAACTCTTTGTGACCCCATGGACTGCAGCATGCCAGGCTTCCCTGTCCATCACTAACTCCTGAAGCTTGCTCAAACTCATATCCATCAAGTCGTTGATGCCATCCAACCATCTCATTCTCTTTCTAGTACACCAAGTTTTCTCTGAGAGGCAGATAAATCTGGGGAAATTCAGAGATGTTTTTTCTCTAGGTCAGTCTCCTTAAAGATCATATTGTATCTATGATACTCACCCAAAAACTAAAGACATCACACAGATGGAATGGCAATTCATCATTACCTTCAATTCTTTAATTCACTCTCAAATTTTCTCCCTTTATGTTACTCTATTCATTCTTTAAACCCAAGTTTAAAGCATAAAATGTAAATTTTACAGAGAAATTCAGCATAAACTCCAAGTTCCTCATCACTTTTAATAACTACTTAAGTTTCACTCAAGACCTTCTGAGTGTTTTTCTCAAATGACAAACCCAAGTCAGCCAGGAGTCTCCAGAGGTCTTTTGCCCTGTTCAGGACTATGATTGGATCAGTTCCAATTATTGTTTCTATTCCTACAGGATAATGTAAGTCAGAATTTCCTGAATGGTGAGGCCAGATGCCTGTTTTAGCTAACCTCAGTTTTACCCCTTCTCTTTCTATCCCAATGTTGGTTTTCCTAAGGAGTCAGGCTATCAAAGCAGAAGAGAGATGCTTCTTAGGTGGAACTCCAGAGAATGTTCCAAGAAATACTTCTACACAATTACTTTCCCAACTAAGCAGAGTACAGCAAGGTTGACGCTCCACTACAGCCACTGCAGGGGACATCTAATCAGAGGGAAGCATTAACACTCCTATATGTACACACGGCAGTCATTAACAGTCTAAGGTGGATTAATTAATAGAAGTATTAGTTTTGCCTTGAAAAACAGAGTACTTTGAGCTCAGGGGATATAACAGAAAGTAGGAAAATATGAACTGAATAAAAGAAGCTGGGAAAGGATGTGGAGTGATGATAGCTGTGATGGGAACATCTCCGTTCTAGCAGTTCTGGGAGCTCTCAGGAGTGAGTATCATTTTGCTTAAGAATCTTCATTTTAATTTTACCTAGAACCTCCAAGATTAACTCATTGGTTGCACTACAGAAACTTTGTCATAAGAGATAAGTCTTTAGATAACTATAAGTTCTCTTTACTCTAGAAATAAAACTTTTTTCTGGAAATCATACTAAAATTGACATTCCCCACTTGCCAATTTTAGATCCTTTGAGACATTAACCTAGACTGTAATTGATGTATATTCATTCAGGCATAAACTAATATTTTAACAGGAAACCCCTGGAGACAATATCTTAACACAATTAAATAAGTTTATGGATAGTCATTTCATTTGATGAGGGACATGTTTGAGCTAGGAAGTGCTCTTTATTGATATATATTCTTCATTGTTAAAGAACCAATCAAATGTAAGAAATGTGTACTAACTTTGGAATTCAATGACAACTAAATTTTACTTCTGTCGGCAAGGAGGTCCAACCAGTTCATCCTAAAGGAGATCAGTCCTGGGTGTTCATTAGAAGGACTGATGCTAAAGCTGAAACTCCAGGACTTTGGCCACCTCATGCGAAGAGTTGATTCATTGGAAAAGACCCTGATGCTGGAAGGGACTGGGGGCAGGAGGAGAAGGGGATGACAGAGGATGAGACGGCTGGATGGCATCACCGACTCGATGGACATGAGTTTGAGTGAACTCTGGGAGTTGGTGATGGACAGGGAGGCCTGGCGTGCTGCGATTCATGGGGTTGCAAAGAGTCGGACATGACTGAGTGACTGAACTGAACTGAAAATAGTCTTACAATATTGAAGGGTCATTATTATTATACTATGAGAGTATTGAAGCACAGGAATATTAGCATGATGTTCTGATAAAAAGCCCTGGTCAGTTAGCATAGATTAGGAGTGAGTAAAGGAAACCCTAAAATAACAGAAATTGCAAGAGAGTAGTTTCTCCATGTAAAATCAAAATCTGGCCAGGCAATCCAGATGGCAGCACCTGCATTGTAGGTATTAGAATAGGGATAAGGAATGATATATTACATGCCTCTATTATTTTCATTATATTGAACAAAATCACCCAGCCATACCTGGATGTGAAGGTGAGTTAAATCACTCAGCCGTGTCCAGCTCCTTGCGACCACATGGACTGTAGCCTACCAGGCTCCTCCATACATGGGATTCTCTAGACAAGAGTACTGAAGTGGGTGCCATTTCCTTCTCCAGGGGATCTTCCCAACCCAGGGATCGAACCCAGGTCTCCTGCATTGCAGGGAGATGCTTTACTGTCTGAGCCACCAGGGATATGAAGATAGCTGGAAGTAAAATCTTTGTTTTTAGTGTTCACCAAAACTGTGCAGATTCTATTATATGGGAGACTACTTAGTGAATTGATATTAGGCAGGAGAAGAAGCAGGCAAGAAATGATGAGATGGTTGGATAGCCTCATTGACTCAGTGGACATGAGTGTGAGCAAACTACAGGAGATAGTGAAGGACAGGGAAGCTTGATGTGCTGCAGTCAATGGGGTTGCAAAGAGTTGGGCAAGACTTAGTGACTGAACAACAAATTCTATTAAGAATTAGGCAACAATGAATCAGAAGCCATCAGAGATCTACGTATATCCATGGGTACATATTGTTTGTACTTTCCATAGCATCTTGTATTAAATGTCTACTGATTGAAGGGGTTTTAAGTTAGAGATAAGATATGTATGTGAAAGAAAATGCCTAGAGAAATAGGTAGGAAATGAGTCAATAAGTGATAAAAATGGAAAGTGCAATGGTTCTTCAGAGGTAAAGACTTCAGTGGAAGATTTCTGGGAACACAAAGCCCAAAAGAAAGCTGATGCTCACAGGTAGGCAGAGAAGAGGAGGAAAAGATTAGGGAAGAGACAAGCAATAAACTACAGTGTTGAAAGGAAGGCTGGGCTTCAATATCCGTTTTGTCTTGCATAAGACAACCATTTTCCATTTTTAGTTCCTGTCTTTTCAAATACAGCTTTATTTACTGAATATTCTTTAAGTTTATAAAATAATATTTTAATTTCTAAGACCTCAAACTTTCTCTAATATATGTAACATAAAAGATGATGCAAAGTTATCAAATATTTAATACAAATATTTATTCAGTACCCAACCATACCTAATACCATGCCAAGCTTCATGGCTCATTCAGAATCCTTCTTCTAAAAATCATGCAAATTATCCAAATGAAGATCTCAGGGGAATGTATAAAATTACAAGATATTCAGTTTTGAAAATATGATAAGATAAAAATAGGAATGTGCTGAGACGTGTGGTCCAAACAAAATTAAAAATTGAAAGTTAATCTGAATTAACCAAATAATAGAAAAGGAAGGTTATGAGGTTAAAATAAATAATAAAAGCTAGATTAATTTAGATAATTATCTCTTCTTGACTTTGTCTCTGAAGTATGAGAAAAGATGTCCTTTTTTTCCTTCTTCCTCCCTTCTTTTATTTCTTCCTTTTTACTTTCTCTATGTAAACATTACCATTAAACTATAAATTTGAGAAAAGCCAGGATTATATCTGCTTTGTTGCTACACTTTGTGTGTTCAATTGAAACTAAATATATATATAGAAGAGTATTATATATATATATATATATGAATATTATTTATAAATAAAATACCTAGGAATAAACTTAACCAAAGAAGCAAAAGACCTGTACTCTGAGAACTATAAAATGTTGATTGAGAACTATAAAATATTGAAGGAAATTGAAGATGATGCAAAGAAATGGAAATATATCCCAAGCTCTTGGATTTGATGGATTGATATTATTAAAATGGCCATACTAGCCAAAGCAATCTACAGACTTAACACAATCCCTGTCAAAACACAGGATGTTTTTCACAGAAATAGAACAAAGAATCCTAAAATTTACATGAAACCACAAAAGATTCTGAATTGCCAAAACAATCCTGAGGAAAAAAGAACAAATTTGGAGGCAAACCATTCCACACTTCAGACTATACTACAAAGCTACAGTAATCAAAACAGTGTCATATTTTCACAAATAGAGACACATAAATCAGTAGAACAGAATAAAGAGCCCCCAAATAAACCCACCCACCTACATTTAATTAATCTATGACAAAGGAAGCAAGAATATACAATGGAGAAAAAATAATCTCTTCAATAAGTGGTGCTGGGAAAGGTGGACAGCTGCATGTAAAACAATGAAAAAATAAACCCGAAATGGTTTAAAGACCTAAATGTAAAACATGATACCATAAAACTCCTAGAAGAGAACATAAATGAAACACCCTCCAAATAAATTGTAGCAATGTTTTGAGAGAGATCAGTCTCTCAAGGTAAAAGAAATGAAAACAAAAATAAACAAATAGGGCTTAATCAACCTTAAAAGCTTTTGCACATCAAAGGAAACCATCAACAAAATGAAAAGACAACTTATGGAATAGGAGAAAATATTTGCAAATGATACAAGCACAAGGGATTAATATCCAAAATATACAACCAGCACATGTAGCTCAATATCAAAAAAACAAACAATCAAAAATGGGCAGAAGACCTAAACAGACATTTCTCCAAATACATTCAGATGACCAACAGGTACAGGAAACGATGCTCAACATCACTAATAGAGAAACTCAAATCAATACCATACTGAAGTATCACCTCATATCTATCAGAATGGCTGTAACAAAAACTACAAATAATACATGTTGGCAAGGATGTGAAGGAAAGGAAATTCTTGTATACTGCTGGTGAAAATGTAAATTGGTGCAGTCACTGTGGGAAGCAGTATGGACATATTTCAAAAAACAAAAAATAGAATTACAAATTCATCCAGCAATCACACTTATGGCTATATGTCCATAAAAAAAAAAAACAAGAACAGTAGCTCAAAAGATACATGCACCCCAATGTTCATAGCAGCACTATTCACAATAATCAAGACACAGAAGCAACCCAAGTGCCCATCACAGATGATCAGTTTAAGAAGATGTGAGATATGTGTGTGTGTTTATGTGTATAATGGAATATTATTCAGCCACAAAAAAGGTATGAAATATTATCATGGCATCCACATGGATGGACCTAGGGAAAATTATGCTTAGTGAAATAAGTCAGAGAGAGAAAGGCAAATGCTATATAATATTACTTATATGTAAAGTCTAAAAAATAATACCAATGAATGTGTATACAAAGCAGAAACAGGCTTACAGACATAAAAAAAACCTATGCTTACCAAAGGGGAAAAGGAGAAAGGAAGTACAAATTAGAAGTATGGTATTAATATATACAAACTACTATACATAAAATAGATAGGCATCAATGATTTATGGTATAGCACAGGAAATTATATATAATATCTTCTGATAGCCTATAAAGGAATATAACCCACAAAAAACTGAATAGCTATGCTATATACACGAAACTCACACAGTATTATAAATCAACTATGCTTCAATTTTAAAAAAGAATATCATTTATATAACACACATAAACACAAACTCAAACATACATAACTGACAAGCTCATCAACAATTTTTTTGCAGAAGTTTTTATTTTTCTATTTAAAAAATGACTCTGAGCATCTCAGAAATGTTGACCTACCTTCCAGTTTACCAGTCCTCTCTTAAATTGTACCCAGTTGGTCATTAAACCCATTTATAGAGAATTTACTTTCTGTTTCTGAATTTTTTCTTCTAGAATTCCTATTTCATTTTTAAAGAAAAGTATGAATCTTGTGAAAGTTTGCAACTTTTCTTTTATTTTCTTAATATGTTAATCACCATTATTTTATACTCTATGTCTGATAATTCCAAATCAGGATCAACTTTTAGTGTTTTAATTATCTATTTTTTTCTTTTCTCCATCTCCTTGAATGCCTATTAAATTTTGATTGATGCCACATCTGGCACATGTATAAAAATTATAGAAGTTCTAATTCGTGCTATTTTCCTCCAGAAAAAAATATTCTTTTGAGTCTTACAGACTGCTCACCTTAATTTAATCAGATATTGAATTAATTTGGAGCTGGACTTCTAGTACTGAAAGACCTAGTCTCTTTTGAGTTTATTCTTATTCCTAAGAAGAGAGACTTTCAGGATTCCAAATGAAAGCCTGGGAATACTTACCAGAATCCATCCTTCTTGGTTAGGCCTGAATTATAATATTTTTTGTCCCATGCTGCATGTTCCTTAGGAATCATCCCATTCCACGAGAGGAAACTCAGCACAAGAGCTTACTTCTCTGGGTTGTATTTCTCTCTGTGACTGACTGCTCAAGTCCTGGCTGCCTTGGAAGTCCTAAACTACATTTTTTTGTCTCCCAGGCTCATGATATAATCAGAGCCTGCTTAGTTTTTCTACTTTTTAGTTACTCCTTTCTGCTTGGTTCCTCATATTCCATGTAAGTCTTCTGAATCAGCAAATGTTTGAAGGAAAAACAGTGTAGAGTATCTGACTTTCCTCAATTCTCTCCCCTTCTTTTGGGGATCCTGACATTTCATGTTTTGGCTTCCTTCAGTTCAGTTCAGTTCAGTCGCTCAGTCGTATCCGACTCTTTGCGACCCCCATGAATCGCAGCACGCCAGGCCTCCCTGTCCATCACCAACTCCCAGAGTTGACTCAGACTCACGTCCATCGAGTCTGTGATGCTATCCAGCCATCTCATCCTCTGTCGTCCCCTTCTCCTCCTGCCCCCAATTCCTCCCAGCGTCAGAGTCTTTTCCAATGAGTCAATTCTTCACATGAGGTGGCCAAAGTACTGGAGTTTCAGCTTTAGAATCATTCCTTCCAAAGAAATCCCAGGGTTGATCTCCTTCAGAATGGACTGGTTGGATCTCCTTGCAGTCCAAGGGACTCTCAAGAATCTTCTCCAACACCACAGTTCAAAAGCATCAGTTCTTTGGCGGTCAGCCTTCTTCACAGTCCAACTCTCACATCCATACATGACCACAGGAAAAACCATAGCCTTACTAGATGGACCTTAGTTGGCAAAGTAATGTCTCTGCTTTTGAATATACTATCTAGGTTGGTCATAACTTTCCTTCCAAGGAGTAAGTGTCTTTTAATTTCATGGCTGCAGTCACCATCTTCAGTGATTTTGGAGCCCCAAAAAATAAGGTCTGACACTGTTTCCACTGTTTCCCCATCTATTTCCCATGAAGTGATGGGACTTTAGATACTCTCAGATGCCTTCAAACAGATGTGCTATTTTTTTAGAGGGTGGGTAGGTATGATACAAGCCACTTCATTAGAGCCAGAATCAGTTCAGTTCAGTTCAGTTGCTCAGTCCTGTCCGACTCTTTAGAACCCCATAAACTGCAGCACTCCAGGCCTCTCTGTTCATCACCAACTCTCGGAGCTTACTCAAACTCATGTCCATTGAGTCAGTGATGCCATCCAACCATCTCATCCTTTGTCATCTTCTTCTCTTCCCACCTTCAATCTTTCCCTGCATCAGGGTCTTTTCAAATGAGTCAGCTCTTTGCGTCAGGTGGCCAAAGTATTGAAGTTTCAACTTCAACATCAGTCCTTCCAGTGAACACTCAGGACTGATCTCCTTTAGGATGGACTGGTTGGATCTCCTTGCAGTCCAAGGGACTCTCAAGAGTCTTCTCTAGAAAAGAAGTCTACTTACCCTTCCATATAACCAAACATCTATTGTAAGTCAACGTAAATCTTAACCTTAAGTTCTGTTTAGCCAGTGAAGATATGTACAAGGGTAGAGAGAGTTTCAGAGAAGGCAATGGCAACCCACTCCAGTACTCTTGCCTGGAAAATCCCATGGGTGGAGGGGCCTGGTAGACTGCAGTCCATGGGGTCACTAACAACTGGACATGACTGAGCAACTTCACTTTGTCTTTTCACTTTCATGTATTGGAGAAGGAAATGGCAACCCACTCCAGTGTTCTTGCCTGGAGAATCCCAGGGATGGGGGAGCCTGGTGGGCTGCCATCTATGGAGGCACAGAGTAGGACACGACTGAAGCAACTTAGCAGCAGCAACAGCAGAGAGAGTTTGGGATATCAGTAAGAGAGTAGAGGAGATTCAAATGGGAGAGGCCCGGCTGGAGGCTGCAAATCATCTAATGTCTACTACTGTAGAAAATGATTAAGCTAGCCATTTTCTCCTCTGACCAAAACTCTTGAATGTTCTGAGCTGGTTGTTCTTCATGTCTGGTTTCTTCTTCCCACCTCAGCAAGAGCAGAATCTCCTGACTCAATATAATTGGAAAGGTAGAACCCCATGTTTCTGGCAGCTCTTCTTTAGGGTGACAAGGACTAGGCAGACAAATATTTTATTTTATTTTACTTTTTTTAATTAAAATTTTATTTTTACTTTATTTTACTTTACAATACTGTATTGGTTTTGCCATACATTGACATGAATCCACCACAGGTGTACATGCGTTCCCAAATATGAACCCCCCTCCCACCTCCCTCCCCATAACGTCTCTCTGAGTCATCCCCATGCACCAGCCCCAAGCATCCTGTATCCTGCATCAGACATAGACTGGCGATTCATTTCTTACATGATAGTATACATGTTTCAATGCCATTCTCCCAAATCATCCCACCCTCTCCCACTCCCTCAGAGTCCAAAAGTCTGCTCTACACATCTGTGTCTCTTTTGCTGTCTTGCATACAGGGTCATCATTACCATCTTTCTAAATTCCATATATATGTGTTAGTATACTGTATTGGTGTTTTTCTTTCTGGCTTACTTCACTCTGTATAATCGGCTCCAGTTTCATCCATCTCATCAGAACTGATTCAAATGTATTCTTTTTAATGGCTGAGTAATATTCCATTGTGTATATGTACCACAGCTTTCTTATCCATTCATCTGCTGATGGACATCTAGGTTGTTTCCATGTCCTGGCTATTATAAACAGTGCTGTGATGAACATTGGGGTACATGTGTCTCTTTCAATTCTGGTTTCCTCGGTGTGTATGCCCAGCAGTGGGATTGCTGGATCATAAGGCAGTTCTATTTGCAGTTTTTTAAGGAATCTCCACACTGTTCTCCATAGTGGCTGTACTAGTTTGCATTCCCACCGACAGTGTAGGAGGGTTCCCTTTTCTCCACACCCTCTCCAGCATTTATTGCTTGCTGACTTTTGGATCGCTGCCATTCTGACTGGTGTGAAGTGGTACCTCATTGTGGTTTTGATTTGCATTTCTCTAATAATGAGTGATGTTGAGCATCTTTTCATGTGTTTGTTAGCCATCCATATGTCTTCTTTGGAGAAATGTCTATTTAGTTCTTATCTAGGAGCTGTAGAAAGAGATTGGTGTAAATACAAAAAGTAGCTCATGCAGAAGACTGTGGGGGCAGTGGTGGCGGTGGTAGGGATTAATTGTTGGGGAGGAGTTGCAGCAAGAGAGAAATCTATGATAAAGAAAGTCTCTAGCAGTAGTTGTTATTCAATAAATATTTTGAAAATGCTGAAGCAAATGCTTGTTTCTTTTCCTGACTGACTGAAAACAGAACACTTATATTCATACTAATCCACTTTCAATTAGATAATAATTCTAATTTTTTCTAAGTTCACAAGTTTTTAAAATTTACTCTTTAAACTAACAAACAAAAAGCTAGAACCTGAGTAGAAGCTGTTTCCCAATATAAATGAAATTGTCTTTACAACCTTTAAGGACCTTTTTAACAACATCTCTCACTCTGCCACCTCAGTTCTTCTGCTGATATCTTCCTCACCTTTCCATAGCAGTTAAATTGATTTCTGCATAAAAGTTCAACCCATTCCAGGCATCAAAGCAATCTGATTTATGAACTTAAGTAGTCTCTCCAGTCTCTTCTTGAACCAGTAGGGTGATGCTTAGAACCCAAACATTGTGCTAGCTTCCCTGGTATCTCAGAAGGTAAAGCATCTGTCTGCAATGTGGGAGACCCAGGTTTGATCCTTGGGTTGGGAAGATCCCCTGGAGAAGGAAATGGCAACCCACTCCAGTACTCTTGCCTGGAAAATCCCATGGATGGAGGAGCCTGGTAGGCTTACAGTCCATGGGATCACAAAGAGTCGGACACGACTGAGCGACTTCACTTAGTGTTAGTGTTGAGGCAGCATGACATGACTTGATGCTGAATGTTTGATTTCCTTCCAGGACAGTCTATTTCTGCAATAACATTTGACAGGACTCACTGCCCCACTGGTGCTACAATATGACTGTCAGAGTCCCTCTTGGAGCTTCAGAGATACCTTCTTGGGCATCATTGCACCCCAGTGGATTCAGAAGACTTCACTTTTGCTTTAATTTCTATTATGATCACCATTTCTAATGACCTGACTTGATCTGGGTCCAGATCTGGGTTCCCTTCTTACTCTGACAACCTCCTTTTTCTCCCAGGCCATGGACGGAACTTGCAGATGTTACCTGCAGTGTTTGCTGCTGTATATTCATTTTTATCATTGTCTGCCTACCTGCTGGCACGCATACAACTTTACCTTTGTCCCTTTATAGAAGCTATGACTAAACATTGATATCTCTGCTGGAAGCTTTCCCTGCCTATATGGCTGGTCCACTGCTTTTAGGGGGCTTCCCCCACAGAGTCTGCCACACCTTCTGAACAGATATAGCACTGAGCTCTGACTCTTTCACACCTACCCTGACACAACTAATAAATATGTGAATCTTTAGATAAGAAGTAGAATTGCCTTTTATCAGTCTTGTGTCTGACACTAGAGAAAATACTTTGTAACCAGTTTCACAGGGAGGCACCCTTACTTAAAGAAGGTGCTTAAATACTATATTCACTATATAATCAAGTGAATGCTTTATCTTACACACTAAGGTTAAACAAAATTAAATTTTATTAATTTGCTCGTTTCCTTTCTCATTTGTTCTTTCAAACTTGAGTGTGTTACTTTGAGATAATTGTATTATGTGTCACAACTCTGCAACTACACACAGGTTGCTGCCTTGGATAAAACATTAGATAAAAATAATAATCTGTCACTGTGGAAGCAGTGACAGGTTTTATTTTCTTGGACTCCCAAGTCACTCTGGATGGTGACTGCAGCCATGAAATTAAAAGATGCTTGCTCCTTGGAAGGAAAGTTATGACAAACCTAGATAGTATATTAAAAAGCAAAGACTTCACTTTGCCCAGAAAGGTTCATATTGTCAAAGCTATGGTTTTTCTAGTAGTTATGTATGGATGTGAGCATTGGACCATAAAGAAGGCTGAGTGCCAAAGAATTGATGCTTTTGAATTGTGGTGTTGGACAGGACTCTTGAGAGTCCCTTGAGCAGCAAGAACATCAAATCAGTCAATCCTAAAGGAAACAAACTCTGAATATTCATTGGAAGGACTGATGCTGAAGCTCCAATACTTTGGCCACCTGATGCAAAAAGCTGACTCCTTGGAAAAGACCCTGATGCTGGGAAAGATTGAAGGCAAAAGGAGAAGAGAGCAGCAGAGGATGAGATGATTAGATGGTATCACCAACTCAATGGAAATGAATTTGAGGAGACTCCGAGAGATAGTGAAGGACAGGGAAGCCTTGTGTGCTGTGGTCCATGAGTTCACAGAGACTTGGACGTGACTTAGTGACTGAACAGCAATAGCAAATAGTCATAGCCTCCAAAGGATGGTATATCACCGTAAGCAGAACTGTGGGCAACCTGAAGAAACAAGAGTTGACACAGAAGACAAAGATAATCTAACACTGCTATATATAAAATTTATAAACAACAAGGACCTACTGTATAGCACAGGGAGCTATATTCAATATCCTATAATAACCTATAATGAGAAAGAATCTGAAAAAGAACATATATATATATATATATATATATATATAACTTTGCTGTATATCTGAATCTAACACCTAACATAACATTGTAAAACAACTATACTTCAATTAAGAAAAAAAGATAATCTAGGTAAATACGATAAATGGAAACTATTTCCATCTTCCTCCTTACCATCCCAATAATCTCTGTACTTAGTATTTTGTACTATTATCTTATTATCTAATGAATAGGAATTCACCATTGAGAAACTGAGGGCTAGGATGGAAATACATACACAGACACATATAATTTAATTGACTGAAGAAAGTCTCAGGGCTTGATGATCATTCATCCTAGATACCAGTTTTTTTCTAATTTTAATAGTAGATGATACAGGTTGATTATAGACTATATAATCAACTACAGGTACCTAAATGTTTTCTACAAGGGAGATTGTTTATTTATAACACTATGTGAGATGTTCAGAAAGTGATTACTTTGGTAAAACTAACTGAGGGTCTGGATAAGCAAAATTGTAAGTTATTATACTTGGTCATCATTTCTGATCGAACTTAGAATTATCTTGAATCAACTTCTCTGCAGATCGGAAACTAAAGCTTGTGAGTTCCTGCCTAGATTGAGAATGTCTACCATGTTGAGATGGTATAATACCCTGCTTTATACATCTCATAGTCCTTTTCATTATGCCCTGTACCCAGTAACTTGTAGGATGAATGGATGAATCCTGTATCTTTCAATATGAACAGATGACATCAAATAATTGATTTTGCTTTGTGTGTGCATGTTAGCCGCTTAGCTGTATCCAACTCTTTGTGACCCCATGGACTATAGTCGACCAGGCTCCTCTGTCCATGGGATTTTCCAGGCAAGAATACTGGACTGAGTTGCCATTTCCTTTGGCAGGGGCTCTTCTGACCCAGAGACTGAAATTGCATCTCCTGTGTCTCCATCATTGCAGGCAGATTCTTTACTATCTGAGCCAGGATTCCTGATTTTGCGTTACCAACTGTTTTCAGAAATACCTCACATGTAAATTCTTATTCTTAACTTCTCAAAATATATTTTTCTTCTAGCTTTCCCTCTAATACACCTTCTTACTCTCAATTATTACAAGACAAAAGTTAAAATAATTTCTGAGAGAATATCAGTCTAACCGTGAAGGATTCAACCCTATTTTCTTTCCTCTGGTCTATAATTTGGAGTAAAAAATAGACAATCACAAAGGTATATGCTAAATTATTTTCTAAAAGAGAGCATGCCCAAATCTCCCTATTTTGAAGGTTCATGGGTATGCCATTTGGTGAACTTTCTAGTTCTTTTCTTTAAATTTTATTTATTTATTATTTTTTGCTGTGCTGGGTCTTCATTGCTGCCTGAAGACTTTCTCTAGTTGCGGCAAGAAGCGGTTACTCACTAGTTGTGGTGCGTGAGCCTCTCATTGCAGTGGCTTCTCTTAGAGTGGAACACAGGCTCCAGGACGTGCAGCTTCAGTAGCTGCAGTAGGTGGGCGCCATAGTTGTGGCTCTTGGGTTTTAGAGCACAGACTCAATTGTTGTGGCGCATGGGCTTAGTTGCTCTATGGCATGTGGGATCTTCCTGGATCAGGGATTCAACCTGTGTCTCCTGCACTGGCAGGAGAATTCTTTACCACTGAGCTACCAGGGAAGCTCCTAATTCTTAGTTCTCTTTTTCATAGTCTGAGTTGGTTTGCAGAGGATACAATTAAGCCCTGGTAGCTGAGTATAGTGTTCTGGTTTCAAAACCTGGCTTTGTCACCTGCCTGGAGATTTGGGAAATTTATTAGTTTATCTTTCTGCTTCTCAGTTTTCTCTCCTCTCTTAAGTGAATTTCTTGGTCCAAATGATCTTTAATGGACCCTCCAGCTCTATAATTCAAAGTTTAAATGTTACTGTGATTGTTTTTAGTTAGAAGGTTGAAATCAACAAGCTCATTCAATTCATTATAAAGAAGTGATTTAAGGAATATCCAGGTGTCTCTGTGCTGTTTCTTGACTAGGCAATACTGCAACAGAGCAGCTGTATGGGTCTGTGAATAAGAGAGTAGGCTCTGGAATCAGACTACTGAGTTTCAAAGCCTAGTTCTACATACTAGGGTGATAACTTTGAGGAATTTTTTTCCAATTCCTCAAGCAGGTTCGCTTTCACGGCCCTTGGCCTTTGTCTCTGAAAGGGTGAAACCAATAGATAAAAAAGGCACAGACAAGAGACAGTGTAACCCTGGAGAGGAAGAGAGAGAAGAGCTGCCTGACAATTTCCCAGATCCCACAAGTCCTGGTATACTTCCTGTATTTGCCTTCCATGAGGTTCCTCTGTATCCTTTCAATAAATTCCCCTCAATATAAACAAGCAGTCCTTACAACACCTTTCTGTGCATACCTCTGTCTGTTTTGAACCAAGTAGGTGGGGTTTTAGGGGCAATGAAGACCTTGCATCACCTGTAGTATTCCTCCTGATCTCCTTTCAGCTCCTGCACCATACACAGTGATAATACACATAAATTTCTTATAGCTGGGCTCCTAAGGCTCAGTTAGGAATTGGGAACATTCCAAATGTTGCTGCAGATGTGGGGCTCTCTGAAATCACAGTGACAAAAAGTGTGCCAGGGAGCCAGAAAGTGACAGCCCAGAAGAATGCTCCTCCCCCCACCTTTCAAGTAGTGAAAGTTGCCCTCTTGGAGCATCTGCAGAAGGAACCCTGTGATAAGAAATCTTTCTGTAGTGAATTTCTTGCATCCAAGAAGGCAAAATTTCCAAAACTACAATCCAGTCATTGTCAGACCTGGAATTCCCTTCCTGGGACAATTACATTTTGCTCCTGCTTAGCTCTTTGTTGCTTAGCAACAACAGTAGCATCAGGGGAAGCCACTGGAGAGACAAGCCCTTTCCAAAGTGGGGCTGGAGTGAGAGTAACCAGGAGTAAAAATTGCCTTCTCACTTCCTAAAAGAGAAAAATGTCTTGTGAACCTCAAAGGGGGTAAAATTATAGTCTTCGTCTGAATGGTGTCATTTAAATGCCCTCATCATATTTAATTATCAAAACCAGTCTTTGAACAGAATTATTTAGCTTTGCAATGTAACTTTGTACTGATATTTCCTGTAAGCCTCACGATGACTGATACCGTGAAGTGAAGTGAAAGTCGCTCAGTCATGTCCGACTCTTTGCAACCCCATGGACTGTAGAGTCCATGGAATTCTCCAGGCCAGAATACTGGAGTGGATAGCGTTTCCCTTCTCCAGGGGATCTTCCCAACCCAGGGATTGAACCCAGGTCTCCTGCACTGCAGGTGGATTCTTTACCAGCTGAGCCACAAGGGAAGCCCAAGAATATGGGAGTGGGTAGCCTATCCCATTTCCAGTGGAACTTCTCGACCCAGGAACTGAACTGGGGTCTCCTGCATTGCAGGCGGATTCTTTACCAACTGAGCTATCAGGTAAACCCTGATTGATTAACTATAATCTTAGGGTAAGATTATAGTTCTCAGTTTATATATGAAGAAACTAAGGCAGAGCGTGGCTGAAATGATGTATTCAGCTTTACCCAGTCAGTTACTGGCAAAACAGGACTAGAGTCCAAGTTTACCATTTTCTATTTCTCTACTGTAATCTTACTGATTGATTCACTCATCAATTCATTTTTCATGATATAAAACCAATGTTCATCTAATATGTATGGGTAGGATAATGGTGCTAAAATATTAGAATTTTAAAATAACTGTTGTTCCAAACTCACCTCCTACCTTTCAGTTTATTATTCTGTCCTTCCTGAAATTCCAAAAGATCCAACAACTAAAGCAATATCAACTAGCTGAGCAAGGCCATGTGTCAGTGTCCATTCTGACCAATTGGCTCTGTGACATATTGTTAAATATTTTTGACATTCCACTAACCCTTACTGGACATACACTGGGCTCCAGGTACAATTTTATTTAGTGAAGATACGGAGATCTAATGCAAAGCCCTTGACCTCAAGAAGTTCATAGGTTATGGATGGGGGATGTGAAAAATAAGGGTACACAATCTTTTCTGGAGCGCTTCTCAGGCCAGCAAGCACCTTACTATTTAAGATCTGTTTTCATCTTAGGTCCAATCATGAAATCATCTTATTTTTAAAAATGTTTTTATTAAGGCATGCATGCATCCTTAGTTGCTCAGTGGTGTCCAACTCCTTGAAACCCTTTGGACTGTAGCCCTCCAAGCACTTCTGTCCATGGAATTTTCCAGGTAAGAATACTGGAGTAGGTTGCCATTTCCTCCATCTTAGGTTCCATTTTATTGAGCTGACATCTGCCTTCCCATTACCTGAGCTGTTTGGGGCTTGCTATACCCTACAGAGCAGATCAAGCAAACTAATCCCTATTTTCTCTAACGTCTTTACATTTGGGCTTCCCAGGTAGCTCAGTGGTAAAGAATCCACCTGCCAATGCAGGAGACACAGGAGACGTGGGTTCGATCTCTGGGTTGGGAAGATCCCCTGGAGGAAGGCATGGCAACCCACTCCAGTATTCTTGCCTGGAAAACTCCATGGACAGAAGAGCCTGGCAGGCTACAACCCACAAGGTAACAAAGAGCTGGACACGACTGAACACACATGCACGCCTGCCTTACATTTAAGGATAGCTTTCACATCCTACTCTGACAGGTAGCACTATGTTCTCACTGACCTATTGGGACTCCCTTGTGTCCTGGAACCAAAAATTGGGAGAATCCTACAGCTGGCTTGGTCCTTAGAGAGAGCTTTCCTTTTTTGCAAGTGGTATCTGCAGGTCAGAAAAATTAGATGACATTCCAAATAAGCTTAGAAATTAATCTTCTTAACAATCTAGTTGGTGGTCTTTTCATAATGTCATTGGAACAAACTCCCAGTTTTTACATTTCCAGAATTGCCCCCAAACTCCAAAAATTACTACAATCTACTGAGGCTATCACCTCTGTTGGTTAGGTACAACTTCTTTAATGCTACCTAACGTAAGAGGTCTGTATAGTCAAACCTATGGTTTTTCCAGTAGTCTTGTATGGATATGAGAGTTGGAGTATAAAAGCGGCTGAACACAGAACTTATGCTTTCAAACTGTGGTGCTAGAGAAGACTCTTGAGAGTCCTTTGGGCTGCAAGAAGATCCAACCAGTCATTCCTAGAGGAAATCAATCCTGAATATTCACTGGAGGGGTTGTTGCTGAAACTGAAGTTCCAATACTTTGGCCACCTAATGGAAAGAGCTGACTGATTGGAAAAGACCCTGACATTGGGAAAGATTGAAGACAAAAGAAGAGGGAGGCAGCAGAGGATGAGATGGTTATATGGCATCAATGACTCAATGGACATGAATTTCAGCAAACCCCGGGAGATAATGAAGGTCATGGAAGCCTGGCATGCTGCAGTCTACGGAGTCACAAAGAGTCAGATATGACTTAGCAGCTGAACAACAACAAAACAAAACCTAAGAGGATAGGAGCTTTCTAAGTATCATGATCACTTTATGGGGCATGCCCTTTCTATTGGATCAGTGATTATCAATGCTGGTTGCATATTAGAAGCACACAGGGCATTTATTATTAAGACCAATTAAATCAGTATGGGTCTCAAGCATCAGTAATTCCCTCAGGTAATTCTGATTCACAGTAAGTGTTGAGAAGCGCTATATCAGATAAAAACAACACTTCATTTTCTAAAAAAATGAGAATCAATACAGTATTTGAACCAAAAAGGGAAGATGACTGGCTCTGAGGGTTTGATTATACTATTTGATCTCAACTTCTTATGAAGGAAGAATGGATGCCTTTGACTCATTTCTTTCTACCTTTAGTTTCAAAGATGAGAAAATGACATGACCTACCTTTGTATTTTGAATTACACCTTGCTTGTATATATGTATTTTATCTGGCTCTTAAGCTACATAGAGACATGATTAACTTGCAGCTGCATACAGTATCTCTGGTGTGTAGCCTCAGGTGGGAGCAGTATTATTATAGTCATTTTACCAGTTAGGCATCAGTCAGTTCAGTTCAGTTCAGTCGCTCAGTCATGTCTGACTCTTTGCGACCCCATGAATTGCAGCACGCCAGGCCTCCCTGTCCATCACCAACTCCCGGAGTTCACCCCAAACTCATGTGCATCGAGTTGGTGATGCCATCCAGCCATCTCATCCTCTGTCATCCCCTTCTCCTCCTGCCCCCAATCCCTCCCAGCATCAGTCTTTTCCAATGAGTCAACTCTCCGCATGAGGTGGCCAAAGTATTGGAGTTTCAGCCTCAGCATAAGTTCTTCCAATGAACACCCAGGACTGGTCTCCTTTAGGATGGACTGGTTGGATCTCCTTGCAGACCAAGGGACTCTCAAGAGTCTTCTCCAGCCCCACAGTTCAAAAGCACCAATTGTTCGGTGCTCAGCTTTCTTCACAGTCCAACTCTCACATCCATACATGACCATAGGAAAAACCATAGCCTTGACTAGACAGACCTTTGTTGGCAAAGTAATGTCTCTGCTTTTGAATATGCTATCTAGGTTGGTCATAACTTTTCTTCCCAGGAGTAAGCGTCTCTTAATTTCATGGCTGCAATCACCATCTGCAGTGATTTTGGAGCCCAAAAAAATAAAGTCTGACACTGTTTCCACTGTTTCCCCATCTATTTCCCATGAAGTGATGGGACCAGATGCCATGATCTTCGTTTTCTGAATGTTGAGCTTGAAGCCAACTTTTTCACTCTCCTCTTTCACTTTCATCAAGAGGCTTTTTAGTTCCTCTTCACTTTCTGCCATAAGGGTGGTGTCATCTGCATATCTGAGGTTATTGATATTTCTCCCGGCAATCTTGATTCCAGCTTGTGTTTCTTCCAGCCCAGCGTTTCTCATGATGTACTCTGCATAGAAGTTAAATAAGCAGCGTGACAATATATAGCCTTGACGTATTCCTTTTCCTATTTGGAACCAGTCTGTTGTTCCATGTCCAGTTCTAACTGTTGCTTCCTGACCTGCATATAGGTTTCTCAAGAGGCAGGTTAGGTAATCTGGTGTTCCCATCTCTTTCAGAATTTTCCACAGCTTATTGTGATCTACACAGTCAAAGGCTTTGGCATAGTCAATAAAGCAGAAATAGATGTTTTTTCTGGAACTGTCTTGCCTTTTCAATGATCCAGCGGATGTTGGCAATTTGATCTCTGGTTCCTCTGCCTTTTGTAAAACCAGCTTGAACATCTGGAATTTCACGGTTCATGTACGGCTGAAGCCTGGCTTGGAGAATTTTGAGCATTACTTTACTAGCATGTGAGATGAGTGCAATTGTGCGGTAGTTTGAGCATTCTTTGGCATTGCCTATAAGGATGCCTAAAGCATAGATCAACAGTCTAGGAGCAGCAAGTCAATTATTTGGTGATATCAGGGGAACATTTATTCTTGCCTAGATTTATTGACATTGTCTGTGCAAGGAACAGCACTGTCCTCAAAACTTTTTCTTTGGTTGGAAAAACAGGACATAGGGGACAAAGGTATATGTGTAAAAGGAATAGATATTGGATTAAATAGATATTGGATTGGCCCAAAAGTTTATTAGTGTTTTCCCATAAGGTGAGTCTAGTGACACTTATTTGTCTTAACTTTATTCAAAACAATTTTGTTAGATTGTATTGTGACAACTCTCTTAGCTGTTCAGTCGCTAAGTCATGTCAGACTCTTTGAGACCCAATGGACTACAGCACAGCTCCACTGTTTCCCAGAGTTTGCTCAAATTCAAATCCATTGAGTTGGTGATGCTATCTAACCATCTCATGCTCTGCTGCCCCCTTCTCTTTTTGTCTTCAATCTTTCCCAGCATCAAAGTCTTTTCCAAGGAATTTGCTCTTCGCATCAGGTAGACAAAGTACTGGAGTTTCAGCTTCAGCAACAGCCCCTCCAGAGAACATTCGGGGTTGATTTCCTTTAGGATTGATTGATTTGATCTCTTTGTAATCCAAAGGAATCTCCAGAGTCTTCTCCAGCATGACAACCTGAAAGCATCAATTCTTTAGAGCTTGGCTTTCTTCATGGTCCAACTCTCACATCCATACATGACTACTGGAAAAACCATAGCTTTGATATCTCTGCTTTTTAACACATTGACTAGGTTTATCATAGCTTTCCTTCTAATAAGCAAGTGTCTTTTAATTTGATGGCTGCAGTCACCATCCGCAGTGATTTTCGAGCCCCAAGATAAAATCTGTTACTGCTTCCACTTTTTTCTCTTCTATTTGCCATGAAGCAATGGGACAGGATACCATGATCTTAGTTTTTTTACTGTTGAATTTTAAGCTAGCTTTTTCACTCTCCTCTTTCACCCTCATCAAAAGGCTCTTTAGTTCCTCTGCCATTAGAGTGGTATCACCTGCATATCTGAGTTTGTTGATATTTCTCCTGGAAATCTTGATTCCAGCCTGGAATTTCGTGTGATGTACCCTTTATAGAAGTTAAATAACTGGGGTGACAATATACAGTCTTGTTGTACTCCTTTCCCAATTTTGAAACAGTCTGTTGTTTCGTGTAAGGTTCTAATTGTTGCTTCTTCACCTGCATACATGCTTCTCAGGAGACAGGTAAGGTGGTCTGGTATTCCCATCTCTTTAAGAATTTTCCACAGTTTGTTGTGATCCACACAGTCAAAGGCTTAGAGTAGTCAATGGAGAATGAGATGTTTTTTATTTATTTATTTATTTATTTATTTATTTTTTTGAGATGTTTTTTAGAACTCCTTCCTTTCTCCATGATCCAAAGAATGTTGACGATTTGATCTCTGGTTCCTCTGCCTTTTTGAAACCCAGCTTGTACATCTGGAATTTCTTGGTTCATGTTCTGCTGAAGCTTAGCTTGAAGGATTTTGAGCATTACCTTGCTAGCATGTGAAATGAGTGCAACTGTACGGTAGTTTGAACATTCATTGTCATTGTCCTTCTTTGGGATTGGAATGAAAATTGACCTTTTCCAATCCTGTGGCCACTGATGTGTTTTCAAAATTTGTTGGAATATTGATTATAGCAGTTTAACAGTGCCATCTTTTAGGATTAGAAATACCTCAGCTGTAATTCCATCACCTCCACTAGCTTTGTTCATAGTAATGCTTCCTAAGGCCCATTCGACTTCACACTTCAGGATGTCCAGGTCTGGGTGCAGGACTACACCATCATGGTTATCTCCATCTTTAAGCCTTTCTGTACAGTTCTTCCGGGTATTCTTGCCACCTCTTCCCAATCTCTTCTGCTTCTGTTAAGTCCTTACCATTTCTGTCCTATTCTGTCATAGTAGTCTGCATTAAAAACAACAACAAACTTATCGAAATTGGTCAACTTCTGGGCAGCTCTGTTTTAATATTGAAAATAGAAGTAAAGAGTAACATTTTTGGCATGCTATGCTGTATTACTTCAAGAAAGGTAAAAACACAACTGAAATGCAAAAAAAAAAAAAGATTTGTGCAGTGTATGGGGAAGTTAATGTGACTGAGCAAACACGTCAAAAGTGATTTGTAAAGTTTGGGACTGGAGGTTTCTCACTTGGCAATGCTCCATGGTTGGGTAAACCAGTTGATGCTGATAGGGATCAAATAGAGACATTGAGAACAAATAATGTTATACCTCATGGGAGATAGCTGACATACTCAAACTATCCAAATCAAGTGTTAAAAATCATTCACATTAACTTGTTTATGTTAAATGGTTTGATGTTTGGGTTCCACACAAGTTAAGCAGAAAAAAAAAAAAGACACTTACTTGATCATATTTCCACATGCCACTCTCCATTTAAATATAAGGAAAATGTTCCAGTTTTGAAACAAATTGTGACAGGCAACACAAAGTGGATACAGTACAATAAGGTGGAATGGAAGAGCCTGTGGGGCTGGCAAATGAACCACCACCAACCACAACAAAAACCAGTCTTCATCCAAAAAAGGTGATGTTGTGTATATAATGGGATTGGAAGGGAGTCTTCTATCATAAGCTCCTTCTGGAAAACCAAATGATGAATTCTAACAAGTAGTGCTCCAAATTCCACCAACTGAAAGCAGCACTCAATGAAGAGCATCTGGAATTAGTCAACAGAAAATGCATAATCTTGCATCATGATAATACAAAATCACGTTTCTTTGATGATCACACAAAAAATGTTACTGCTTGGCTGGGAAGTTTTGATTCATCTGTGTTATTCATCAGACATTGCACCTTTGGATTTCCACTTATTTCAGTCTTTATAGAATTCTTTTAATGGAAAAGATTTCAATTCCCTGGAAAACTATAAAGGGTACTTAGAACAGTTCTTTGCTTAAAAAGTTAAAAAGTTTTGGGAAGATAGAATTATGAGGTTGTCTGAAAAATGGCAGAAGATAGTGGGACAAAATGGTAAATACATTGTTCAATAAAATTCTTTGCAAAAAAATGTCTTTAAGTGAAAGTAAAATGGAAGTTTCTCAGTCATGTCTGACTCTTTGTGACCCCATGGACTGCAACACACCAGGCTCTTCTGTCTATGGGATTATCCAGGCAAGAACAGTGGTGTGCATTGCCATTCCCTTCTCCAAGGGATTTTCCCAACCCAGAGACTGAGCCTGGGTCTCTTGCATTGCAGGCAGATTCTTTGCTATATGAGCCACCAGGGAAGCCACATACTCCCTAACCCCTTAAAAATGTCTTTCTTGTTATTTAAAACCAAAGGAACTTTTCGGCCAACCCAACTCACACTAAACATGCAGGAACTGTCAAGAAGATATGATCTCTGAATTCACCCTCTACCATTTCTGCATCTGTGCTGTGTACTTTTTGAACATCCCTTTCTGATATTTACATACATTAGATGTAGTTAGAAGCTTGCATGTTAATCTCTCTTGGTTGTGAATGTTGAATTTGAATCTCTTGTTGCTACTATTTTGTCTAATATAGTTCATGCTACATAATTATTTGCTAAGTGACTGCAAGATGCCAACTTTGGAGGCTATGTAGGACTAAGACATGTATGTTGCATGCATTCCCATCAGCTGCTCAGATTGTCTTTTTATTTTCTCAAGGATCCTGGGGCCCTCAGAATAGGTAACTTAAAATTGCATGGAACTAATTTTCAGATGAAATTCTTTGCCAGCTTCAGACTTTCAGTGTTTTAGGATCCGGTTCTTAGATAACCAGAAAGTGTCCTATTAGGGAAAGTAGATAAGAATTCCTATTTAGCTAGAATTTGAATACAGTTCCCACTCCATCAACAAGCATATTGTTCAGGGGTGGGGCTTTACTTTTTTTCAGGAATATCTTATTATTGTATACAAAGTTATATTTTATATTATTAGTATACATGATTATGTACTAAAAATGTCAAATATGTAAAAATAGATAATATGTAATGCATATTAGTATATGTAGATACATTTGTGCACATGTATGTGCACTTTATATATATAGCTATATAAAATAAAGAGTGAGAAGACCCCCCTTTCCTTCTCCTCTTCTTACTTCTCACTTCTTGATAAAAAAATGGGAAGGGACATTTAAGGAAGGGACATTGAATAAAAAGTCAAAGGACACAGTCTATTTATGGCTCTGTCTTAATTTAATGACTGGGGGCAGTCCATTGCATCTCTGTCTCCTCAATGTTAAGATGATGAGGTTTGAATAGGTGATCTCTTGGGTAAACTTTTATTACACTATAATTCTGTAGACTTATTTATCATCTATTATATGAATTTTTAATATGTAATGTGCTTCTCTGAGCTGTTATTCAAAGAAACACGACACAGGATGGAAGACTCTACTAACATGCTAAGGTTATAGAAGGGAAGGACTTGAGCAACAAACTTTAGTGCTGGCTCAGATGACACCAGCCAGCTGTATACTCATAGGCAAACCCTTCTGATTTCTGGAGCTCAGTTTCTCCATTTGGAGAGTGTGTGTGGGGGGGGGACCCATATGCTATCTTAGTCCTTTAGGGTCTCTGGGACAGGATTTCAGAAATCTAGGTACAGAAGGAATCAGACAAAAGTCATCTGATCACACAGAACCATTGTTTTGACATCATATTTTATGCCTTTATCTTTATTTCTATCAACAGGTCATATGCCCTGCTGATTTTCTTTTTTCCTAATTAAGTATTACCTTCCCACTAATAACAATACTCAGGTATATGGGTAACAGAAGACCTACTGAAACATTGCTCTAACAGAGTTTTCGCTGTGATGAGTAACAGGAAACGTTTCTGGCCAGTCAGAACGTTTCTCTGAAAAAAAGCACTTTGGTAAGAACACTTGGGTCAGAGGGCAGTGATCTACTTAGGATCGAACTTAAACGGATCCAGCGAAATGGGCCAGGATGGGAGTTGCTGGGTCCTCCCAGAATAGTCTCCGTTGCTCTACTTCACTGCATCCGTTCTGTAAAAAAGAGTGATGAGAGTGAGGAGGCTCTGTGACAGAATTCACACCAGCAGCCGACCCAGGTCGGCAGTGGCTGATGTAATTGGTCCCATCACACTGACATGTGATTGACATGTGATTGACATCACACTGGGGGGGGGGGTCATTCCCAACCACTACCAAAGCATTCCTCAATCCACAGTCCCAAAACTCTCAGTATAAAACGTGGTAGGCAGGAGTCCTCTCAGAATGCCAGCTTTGAGTAAACTCTGCCCGGCGTCTTTGAGTTCAAACCACTGGCAAAATCTTTCTGAATCCCTATCTGTTCTATATTGTCCCATAACGCAGACATGCCCCTGAGGGAGTTACATTCCTCAGTTGCCTGGTGTTGCCACTGAGTGGCCTGAATAGGTCCACTTTTGCAGCCCCGCATACAAATAGTCAAGGAGATTAAAATACCACATTTTGTATGAACTGAAGACATTCCTTCTTCTTTTCACCACCCTGAATAGAGAACCGCACGCCAGCGTCGTCCCTCTCGTTGTCTTTCCCTCATCAGCGGTCCAGTGTCTGTGAATACGAGAAAATGCACATATGCATCTGAATGCATACATGTCGCTTGACAAAAAAAATAATAATAATAACCCCCTGAAATGTAATTACCAGGTTAAAAAAAATGCACCCAGTTTGCAGAGCCTATCACATCTCGCGCCTCGGCCGCGCAGCTCCCCCGACACTGCTGCTGTTGTGTCAGACAGTGGCAGTGTTGAGCCCCGGAGCCGAGCCCGCGGCAGTCCCCGCGGCCGCCCAGTCTCCGCGCCGCGGACTCGGGCGCGCAGAGCCACTGGGCCGCGAGGGCGCCGGGGAGCGGGAGGGGCGCGAGGGCGGCGAGGGGTCTCCGATCCGCCTCCACGAACTGTTTTCCTTCACCCCCGGCCCGAGCCCCACTCCCTCCCATGGATCGAAATCCACAGAAATTCACTGAGGGAGGGTGAAGGGAGAGAGGTCGCTCGCAGGTTCTTGGCTGTGCCTCCCCCGGTCTCAAGTCGGGGAAGCGGCCCCCCGGTCGGCTGGGCGAGCGGTGGTGTAGGGTGCCCGCACCCCTGCCGAGGCAGATCGCGGGGTGGCGGTCCCCGCTGGGCTCTGCCGCGAGGCCGCTGCGATCCTCCCCCTCCCCCGCCCGCGCCCTCCCCCTTCCTTTCACTAGGACTCCGGGACTCGAGAGAGGGCGCGGGAGGCAGCCACTCGGGCCCGACCCCACTCCAGCGCTCGCCGGGGACGCGGGCGGGTGGCGAGGGGACGCGGCGGGGCGCGGGGCGGGCGCGGCCATGGAGCGGCGGCGGCGGCGGCGGCGGCAGCACTAGCGACCGCGGGCAGACGAGCGGGCGGGCTGGGCCGCCCGGCGCCGCGGACCGAACTGCACAGCTCAGCAAAAGCGCCCTCGCCCTTCGCGCGCTGCCTCCTGCGAGCCCGAACCCGGCAACATTTTTTTTTCTTAAGGCTCCAATCCATCCTTTGAAGAAAAGGAAAAAAAAATAGCATTGATTGGATAGACTGGGATATATATATATATATATATAATTTGGGAGGGGGGTTCCTGCTAAAATTAGCCGGGCCCGCGGCGCGCGGTGTGCGAGTGTGTGCGTGCGGGCGTGTGTGTGTGTGTGTGTGTGTGTGTGTGTGTGAATGTGATTACTCCAGGACTCCTCGGGCTCCGGAGACGCCATTTTCCCCCTTGATATCTCTCTCTGTAAATCGGTGGCGCGGCGGAGGCGGCCGCGCCGGGCGGGAAGCGCGGGGCCGGCCGGGGCGCCCGCCGCTCGCCTCCGCCTCCGCGCGCCCGGGGGCCCCGGCGCCCCCCGAGCGAGGGCGGCCCGCCCGCGGCTCGCCGTGTGACAGATGCTCATCGCCATGGAGTTGCCGCAGCAGCACCTTCGGGGGCTCGGGCGAGCGACGGGAGCCGGGATCTGAGCGAGCGCCGGGGCCAGCGGAGCCGGAGCCGTGGGTGAGCACGCGCAGCGACCTTGGCCCGGGAGCTCGGCGCCCAGCCTCTCGCCGCGCCGCGGGCCCCCGCACGCCCGGGGCCAGGGGCGGTGTGTGTTCTCTGCGTGCAAAAGTTAACGCTGCCTCGCCGGGGCTTTGACTTTGCACCGGCGGGAACTGGGAGACCGGGCCGAAGGGGCGGGATGCCGGTCCCGGCGAGGCTGCGGAGGATGGGCGCGATTCCGGCCAGCCGGCCGTGGGCAAAGATGCTGGCTCATTTGAAGTGACTCGGTGGCGGCGGCGAGGGTGGCAGCGTCGGGCTGAAGGTCTGGGACCTTATTGAGTTTGGCCTAATCTGATCCCCCCCCCCCACTCCGCCCCGGCCTTCCCCCTCCCCCCGCCTTTTGCACCCTCCCTCCCTCCCTCCGTCCGGCCGCCGACTGCTGGGGCTCGAGGGTTTGGCGTTGGTGGAGTGGACTCAAGAGGGGGAGGGGGTAGGGAACGGAGTGGGAAGGCGGCAGGATATTTTTTTTCCTCTCTCTTTGTAACTTGCAGGTTAAGTGGAGCTAGAGAGCTACATTGTATCTAGTTGGATTTTGGGGGTGGGTGGGTAGGTTGTGGGGGGCAGATGTATCAGAATCTAACGTGTGGTTAATAGAAAGAAGAACAGGGAAGAAGTGGCCCAGCCGGCGAAGGTTGGTGTGTGCTTGTGTCGTGGCTCTGTGTTAGTCTTTTTCTTAAAATCTTAATCAATGGATCTGAGTCTCTCTCGTGCTCTCCGGTTTTGGGACTCTGAAAAGATAGGAATTCCCTTAAAAGCAGACGAATGCCCTTTTTGAAAGCACGCATTGTGTGTGTTTCTAGAGGAGCCGTGGGCTTGGGAATTAACGACAGGCTTTCCCGTTCGGTGGTTTCCAGTGGGAAATAACTCCTGAAAGGGAGCCCTTCAGTATCGATTTATTGTTTTTGTCTTTCAAACCATATCCCTTTGACTACAATACTGTCCAAGAAGTTCCACAGAGACAAAGTCAGGTAAACTGGACCGGGCAGACCTTTAGCAAGATGGTGATAACGCTGATGCTGTTTTTGGTGTCTGTTTGTGATAGAAGCTTTGTTGGGTAATAGCAATTTCTGATCGGTAGAGCATGCTGGCTCTACAAAAATAAGTAACTACCGAAATGCTGTCTTCCAGTCCCCATCCCCGACAGGCTGCACACACCCCTCCTCCCACAACCCACACCAGTTACAATTCTGAAATAGGATCCAACTGGAAATATTTTCTTTGGAGATCGGAAAGTTGTGCAATTGGAAGTATGAGATGAGGCTAGAGGTACTGCTGGTGTGGGGAGGGGGTTCTTATTGCCCCTTGATGCTGTATTTATTCTTTATGTGTGCCTATGTGGGTTCTGAAGGTGTATATGTTGGTCTAAGAGGACTGTTGAGGGAAGGATTTCCGATTCATTTCCGCTTCAAATAAACTGTCCTGATAATCTCATGGTTGACATCTAATGCTAAAAGGCCAATTTGTGTGTCTCTTTATCCCCGCAGAAGCTCTCCTCTGAAAGGGCAGTTTATTTTGGAATTCTACCACAGCTACTTTTTCTTTCAAGCCTCTGCATCCCCTCCACCACTATTCACACCTTTTTTAAAAGTTAGTTGGAGTCCATGCATGCATGGTCTTTATGGAAATACTAATATTACTTGTTTTCCTCTTATATTATTTTTTAAAATTCTGTTCCTTTTCATTCTTTTACTCTTCATCCTATTTTTCCTTTCCTGTAGTTTTGTGCAAAATCTAACTTTATAAAGTTATTATTGCCAAAATTGTCCAGCAGTCTTGCCCCATCTCGTACTATCCTGTAGTTTACACAGGTAGGTCAGGTTGCCCTTCCCAGCCCGTCTTTATCCTCAAAACATGTGTGTAGGTGTGCACATGCATGCTCATGTGTTTTGGAAGGGCAGGAGTGGGCTCAGAAAGAACATGGAGAGGAGAGGAGAGGAGAGGAGAGGAGAGGAAGGGTGTTGTTCTATGCGGCCACATCTGCAACACTGGGGCCAGACTAGCAGGCTGGGAGAGAGTTACCCTCACACACCCCAGTTGGATGTTGTCTGGCTGGGATGGGGAGGTGGAGCCAACTGTCCAGGGGCGTGTGAGGGAGGAGAAAGTTTGTAGCACTTTAAAATGTAGCCAGTTTACAATCCTTGGTCACTCCTTCCCCTTTCTCCTGCTTTTTGTGACTTCTGCCATTCCAAGACTCCTGAAGGGAGACATGATCTCTTTTGCTCTCACTTGGAAGTCCCAGTGAAGTTGAAGATGCAGTATTGTCCTCTGTACTTAATTACTTTGCCTGCTACCAAAGAAGGGCTTTAGGGCAGATCAGAAGAGTATGGCTAAACACAGAGATTTGCCAACTTCAGGGAATGTAGCCTGAGAAGACAGGAGACCAGGTATGCAGAAAGTGCTGCTTTGCACACCACCTCCCCTCCCCCATTAAGAAAATAAAAGTCTTAGTCTTGGGAAGTTGAAACGGTGTTAGAGCTGGGCTCTGGGAACTGCTAGCCACTATAGTAATCTGAGCGGGGGCAGAGGGGAGGAGGTGGTGAGTGAATGCTATTGGAAGCCAGAGGAGGAAAGCGGACTTATTTCTGTTAGCAGGGAAAATAGATGTGTCAGTGAAATAAACAAACTGGAGGTGGGGAATGGCTTGTAGTGAATACAAGGATGATTGACTGAGAGGCAGTGATATGGTTTGGAAGGGGCCAGTTATAGCTTGGGAGATAGTATCAACTGCCTTATATGTTCACAAATGGGCTGGGCAAGTGAAGGGGTGTAATCTGACCTTTTGTATGTTAACATCGGAACATCACACAGGAAGGCATCCCTGGCAGGCCCTGTTCTGCGCTTCACACAGGGAAAGCCTAGGGGTATCCCCGAGTGAACCAAGGAGCCCCTTCGGTGCCACAAGGACTTCTGGTCCTGTGTGGGCATTATTCATGGTAGGCTACTTTCTAAGTCACTTGACCTAAAAATGAGGGCTGAGGGCAAAGAGAAAACAGTACTTGGAATCTTTGTAGAACATTTAGTTGAAAATGGTCAGTGGGAGGAGGCAGGAGTTTGTTGAAGAAGAAATAAATAGGTAGGTACTTTCCCCTGGATTCCTGATTCCATTTCTGCTGTTATCTCAACTTTCAGTTCCATTAGGAGCAGAATCAATACTTCACTGGCACAAAAAATGTACCTCTAGGAGCGCAGAGTTCTTTTAACCCTGGTCATTATTTTTAGTTGTACTTTAGTCTCTGCTCTGAAGTGTCTATATGATATGCAAAAGGAGGAAGATGAGAGGTTGGCTGTTTGGATGGGACATCCTTTCTGGAGTTTGTAGAGACACTGAAACTTGGCTGGGCTTCAGCAACTCAGAATGCCAGTTTTTCCCTTGGAGACTTGAAGTTTTAATTGAAACCAGATAGCTATTGAGAGTGGACCTGGCCAATGAGATCTTGTTTTCTTCACTGCTCGGGAATGGAAAATAAATAATTTTTGCTGATGGCATTTCAAGTTGCTTCAGTTTTGTTCCTGCCAGGAGAATGGGATAAATTATTATTAACACATTAACGTTGTCAGAAGTTGCAGTGCCTTAAAAAATGAGATAATGTTACTGAGTTTGCTCAGGGCCCCACTGTGTGGGATCTGTCTCTTCGGAATGGGGGAGTAGGGAGCAGAGACAGGAGGCTGCTCTTGTCCTGAAGAGGTACACTGCCCTGAGAAAAGGAAGCTCATAGAGGCCTGGCCACATATCGTTGCGCTTGGTCCTTGGGTTCTGTGAAGAAGGGTACAAAACCGTCCAGTTCCATTGCTATCCTATGATCTTATGGTATACTGTGAAACCTGGTGAGCTTCCCAGGATGTTTTGGGTCAGGATTAAATAAGGAGCTGGCTCAGTGGGTAAAAAATCTCCCTGAAGTGCAGGAGACACAGGAGATTTAGGTTTGATCCCTGGGTCACCCTGGAGGAGGAAATGGCAACCCACTCCAGTATTCTTGTCTGGTGAGTTCCATGGACAGAAGAGCCTGGTGGGCTGCAGTCCATGGGGTCGCAAAGAGTCAGACACAACTGCTCATGCGTGCATGTGCATAAATAAGGAGCCCAGCCATCAGATCTAGCTATAGGTTTGAACTTCATTTAAAATTGTTTCTAAAGGAAACCCTGGTGTTTCACAAACTCTTCATGAACCTGCAGACACTTTTGGGCAGGCAAACGCTTGATAAGTGCAGAAAAGTAAACACCAAGATGCCCACAGAATGTACTGCTTCATGAATTCAGGGGAAAGATGCCAACTTACATTCTTGTTTGACTCTAAGTATTTATGTCCATTTTCGCTTAGCTTTACTACTAGATTCTTATGCCCCCTTAGACACACTGAGTTGAGACAATACCAAGTTTTGGGGGAAGCTGGTGATCTTAGATGACTGAGTCCAACTTAGTGGCCCTTACATTTCACATCTGGAATTTTCAGAATTGGGTCAGAGCAACTTCCCTTTCAGAGTTGGTTTTCTTACCCCCTTAAGCTAGTACCAGATTGAGGACAGTTTTTTTGTTTGTTTGTTTTAAATGGCCTTTGGTGTAGAAACCTGCAGTTGACTTTCTGTCCAGTTCAGAGCAAATAATGCCAGGGTCAGATGGAGAATGTGAGCATCCCTGAAGTCCACAGGATCTCTTGGGAGGAAGCAGCTACCCCTCCCCAGGAGCTGATGATGGGTTGCCATCAGCAGATCCATGAGAAATAAATTACAGGCAAGGCCAGCTGAGCTGACCCCCAGAGGGAAAGGTAGAGGCTTCTACCTTTCCAAATGCTGGGAGGGGAGAAGGGGTGAATGGTGAGCCGATAAGAGTTTCAGAACTTTGCCACTTTGGAAAAATGTTTCTCTGACCCAATATACCTTTTTGCATCAAAACAAACTTTTTTATATCCATGGCACTTTTCTTTTCAAAAGTATCTTTATATCACATTTGCCCCCTTGATTTTCTAAGATGGGAAGCTAGGTAAGCCTTTTATCCCCTTGCAGAAGATGAGGCCATTGATGTGCTGACTTGCTGAAATGACACAAGTTGGTGGCCCACATGGGACCAGATGGCTCTGATAAAGTGTGAAGAGCATCACACCTGAAGTGACAAGATCTGCCTTGGATCTTGTCCCTATTATTTCCCAGCTAAATGTCCCTGCAAAGTTATTTAACCTCTTCGAGCCTCAGTAAACTAATCAGTAAAATAAGGATAAAAGATGCTTACCCTGCCTACTTCACAGGGGTTCTGAGGATTAAATAATACCAGCTAATTTCTATAATTGAACTCTGAGAGGATTTCCACGCTGCCTCCTGGAAACTGGTGTCTGGGATTGTTGTCACCATCGCTTGGAGATTAATAGCTTCTTGGTATGCCTAGAAATGCCTGTAGGGGCCCCTTGTGTTCTAAGACAGTCAGGGAATAGTTGTTTTGTGCTCTTGAGTTGACCAAAGGAAAAAGAAAATGTGTATAGTATATGTATTTCAGATCGGCTGAATTCTTGGATACCTACTTTGCATATATATCTGAGATCAAGAGTCTCAGATAGTATTGAATCTGGACTCAAAGGATGTACTCATGGATCCTTGAGTCCAAATTCAATACTACCTGAGACTCTTGATCTCAGATATATATGCAAAGATATATATGCACTAAGAATTCCTTCTCATTCTTAACTCTTCAAGTTAAGATGGGAAGGAAAAAAGAAAAAAGACATGGAGACCCACAGAGAGGACAGGTAATGGATGGGGTGTGTGTGTGTGTGTGTGTGTGTGTGTGTGTGTGTGTGTGTGTAGGGGCCGTGGTTTCCATCAGGGAGTCACAGTGGCTGAGAAATGACAGTCAAGACAGAATTTGTTTCCTCTCTTAAGAACAGAACTGATAGCAAGATTGCATCTGTCCCAGCAAACCCAGAAAGTTCTCTCGAATCAGGGACGATCTTCATCGACTCTTCTGCATTGCTCCTCTTTCTCTTTCCCATGATTCCTGGCTCGCCCTGTCCAGCAGCCTGTACCAGGCATGTTGCAGCACTCACCGGTGAACCTCGTTTTATGCAGCACGCATAGGCCCCTGTTCCCTTTAGACTGATTCCTTGTTGGCCCTGAGCACTTGTACACTTGTCCACCTCAATACTTCTGCTCTTTCTGTGTCACCGCCTTCTCTCTGAAAGTGTCCCAATTGGTCCCTTTTAGCCAGAGTGTCTACCTCTTAGGACACCTGACCAGCTCTCAGCTCTTTACCGCCGTTTCCAGAGCATTTTAGGACTAAAGCACTTGCTGGGCATCTGGCTTATACTGCTTTGCTCTTCGTTGTCACTCACCTCTTCAGGCTGTGAGTCCTTGAAGGATGGGGCCAAGGTTGCCCCCGCAAAGTCCTACTTATGAATGATTTCTGAGAATGAATGAATCACAGAATTTATGCAGTGATAGAATATTAAAAGTGAATGTTGTTTAAGATACATGAAAGCTCTGCACAGTGAAGCAACACAATGAGGCTCTCTTAGACAAAGTGAATAATAAGCACTTATGTCAATGACTTTTTATATTTTTGGCTATCTTTCAGGGGCAGTCACCCACTCTCAGTTATTCCCTCAAAGCCTGAGAGTTAATGATGCTTTACTGCCTGTACATCCTATCAGTCAGTGATTCACTTATTCATTCAATCATCAAAATATTTATTAAGTACCTACTAGTGCCTGCTCGCCACTCTAGCCCACATAGCTCTTGACTTTCTCTGAAAATTCCAATTGCATTTTTTGTCCACCACACTCATTTTGGCACTTAACCATGCAATCTTCTTTGTTACTTAAGTCCAAGTGCTTCTCACTCCTTGGTGACTGAGTGCGCCTAGCTGCTGTGGAAAAGAAGGCTGAGCAGAGAAATGCACTCAGAAGGGAAAGTTCTGGGCACCGTCTCCTGCAAGACTGGTAGCAGGCTGGATTGGCCCCCGGTCAGCACGTGGTATAGGACAATCTTTTCTGCTCCTTAGCTTGAGCCACGGTAAAGAGAAAGAGTTTGGATTATTGTGGAGGAGGGGCCCCTTCTGAAATTCTGTGACTGTATAGGCAGAAGTGTCCCAGGAATTTTAAAGGTTTCTTAAAGCTCAGAACTCCTCAACCCCATTTAATGGCACCCCAACAACTGTCTACATTACTTCCACTAAGAAATCATGACCTTTGCTAAGTGCTTGCTGCGAGTGAAAGTTACAGAAGGAGACATGCGACCAGGAGAAACTCAAAGAGCCAGACTTGGGGCCACGGAAAGAAGAGGAGGGGATGATTAGTTAAGTGTAAAGAAATACGATAGTGAATATTATGGAAGGAAGAAAAGGATTGATCTGGTATATCTTTTGAAAACTGGCCCCTGTTGATGAAGTGACCAAATTGAGAGAAGGGAAATGGCTTGTCTCAGACAAAGCAGACAAAGATGGCTTCTGAAAAATCTGTACTGTATTCCCTTTCTGGGCTTTTTGCTTACTAATTCCTGTGCCCAGTAGGCATTTGGAATCTCTGCTGTGGTTGCTTTTGGACCTCATGGGTCTAGGGGGCTAGGCATTGTTTTCTTGTGTAGATTCGGTTGGGCATAAAGGTTAAGGCTATGGCTGTGCTCCTGGGATGTCAGTTCAATCTTCACATCAGAGTCTGCCCTTTCATGGCCTGTGTTCAATAACAATGAGTGAATTGGTTTGCATGCATTTTGAGATAAGAGGGACAAACTGACCTGCAGTTTGTCCAAAGCCAGAGGCCTCTGAGGTTAGGGTTGGGGTGGAAATAGGAAAATTGGGTTTTGACCTGAGTTCAGCAGTCATTCTGAGTCACCTAGGAGCACACTGTTTGAGTATTTAGGACCAGCAAGGCTCTACAAGCTACTGAGATGCTTCAGTTACTTTTACTCTAGGACTTGGGATATGAAAAAAAAAAAAAAAGGCAAGCAACTCGATTAGTCTAATTAGGTAAAAAGAAATGTCTTCATTATTCCTTTTACTTGTTAAAGATTGCGAGATCTGTTAGTGGAAAGACTGGGCTTGAGGGGTTTCAGCTTGGGCCTGGAAAGATATAGATGCTGGAGATTCTAAATTTGATGAATCCGATGTTGTAGCCTGAGAACTCCCATTAGAGGCAATTGGGGCACAGTTGTGCTTGTAGCAAAATAATAAACTCTGGGTGGCAAGTCCCTTGCAGTTGTTGGGTGGTATGTCTGTGACCTATTGTTATTCGAGCAATGAGAGCTTTGACTTTTTTTTTTTTAAAGTATTGATTCATAATGGTGACTAAAAAGGATGATTTGATGTGAAAGCCCTGTGGGCCTTCTCTCTGCTCATTATTTTGTACTCTGGAGCTCAATTACAGTTGGGTTTTGGATCCACAAATGTTTGTTAAGGCCTCAGCATTGTAGTTTGTGCCATTGTTCTTGGCAATGTTGGGTGAGAAAGGTCTGGTATGAGATGGGGCTTTTGCCCTTGACAAATGGACAGTATATCTCAAGAGACAGGCTTAGCTCAAATGGAAAGCATCAGTCTGCAGCCAAAGTGGGAGCATGATCTAAGTGGAATTAGCTATTTGGGTGATCAGGGATAAAGTACAGTCAGGGAAGGCTTCAAGAATGTTGTGGTTTTAGGTTTGATGGTAGAACTGGAACCAGGGACCATTCTTGGTGTCCCAGTTAGCTTTGGCACAAGAGCAGAGATGGGACAGAGTTTGAATGTGAATTTGGAATTGCCACCAGAAAACAGATGCTAATTATGATCATGTACTGCATCTGACAGGAACAAGGAGGCCCTGATGCTGAAGGTCCAGCTGGCTGATATTGAGCCACAGGTCACCACAGCAGGCATCTTGCTGGTCTGAAGTCTCCTTATAGCAGCGGGAAGAATGACACACAGGGCCCACTAAACTGGACCCATTTAAACAGGAGTATCATAGACTCTGATGGGTGCTGTGGGGACCCCAAGAGATGGAGAGGAGGTTGTCTCTGTTTTCAGTCTGGTGGAAGACTCCGTAAGAACTCATTAAAAACCAGTGGAGGAGTAGAAGCAGATGGTCCTCTAGGGTTCTGTGGAGTGTCCGTCAGCAGAACAGATGGGGTCGGGTTCTGTGGGGAAGGGGTCAAGGCTGTGTCTCCCATGCTGAGATGGGAGCCATGACTGGAGTTTTCAGAATGTGAGGCGTGCAGGTGTGAGGAGTAGAGGTATGTGCCAGTTGGAGGAATTCCACACATGCCACACGCAGGAAGATCCTGGCATCTGACTGTCCTGCCCACTACTAGTCCTGTTAGCCACCAGCTCTTCAGTGTGGAGTTCAAAAGAGGCATCTTTCGGACAAAAAAAATAAAACTATGTATAAGCATTCAGAATGGAATCAGCCACTTAGAGGAACAAAAAAGCTCTGTGACATGGGTCCTCATTTCCAGGAGTTTAAAACGTAATTGGAGATAGACATGTTCAAATTTCAGTAACAATGCAATATTTAAATGTCAGTTCAGGATAGCTGAAGGAGAAATATCATAAAGGACAGGAAATGAAGCCAGTATTTGTTTACTCTCTGGTATGCCTAGCATCTCCTTTGTGGCAGAAGTGCAAACGTCTAAGTGTCAGGTTACACTTTACATTCAAATGACAATGAGCAAAGCAGTTTCGAATCAGATGGTTGAGAAGTCAAGGAATTTGAATTAAGACTGAATAGGTAGTGCGGTCAAAATTAAGGGGCCTTGAAAGAAAGACCAGGGAAGTTATTATCTGTTCAATTATTCAGTTTAGCTGCGTTGCCCTCAGGTAACTCTGCGGTTTTCATCCCCAGTTTACAGGTGGTATGGTGGACGATCAGAGTTCAAGTGACTACTAATGCTGGATATTTAAAGACTTGGGGGCATTATGCTAAGTCACTTCAGTCGTGTCCGACTCTGTGCGACCCCATAGACGACAGCCCACCAGGCTCCCCCATCCCTGGGATTCTCCAGGCAAGAACACTGGAGTGGTTTGCCATTTCCTTCTCCAATGCATGACAGTGAAGAGTGAAAGTGAAGTCTCTCAGTCGTGTCCGACTCTAAGCGACCCCATGGACTGCAGCTTACCAGGCTCCTCCATCCGTGGGATTTTCCAGGCAAAAGTACTGGAGTGGGGTGCCATTGCCTTCTCCGTGGGGGCATTATGGTTCAGTGGAAAGCAAATGACAGTTGGGGTCAGAGAGAACTACCTATGTGATTTCAACAAATATCTGTACTTCCATTTTCTTATCTGTAAAATGGGTAAATCTCAGGTTTAAATCAAAGAATAAACTTAACAGTTATTATATACTATTTCCTTGTTCAAAGTTAGGATCATTTTATTTACTATGTGGGTGTCTTCTTTAATACATTTAAACAAAAGATACTACAATCACAGTTAATTCTTACAGGTGAACCCTGTATATTTAACCTATTTAGGTGCTATTCTGTGTATGTTATTTTTTTCTTTTCCTTGTAGAAGTTGGTGAAGAGATTAGAAGGCCGATGAGAAAACTGATGCCCAGAGAATTTAAGTGCTGTGGCAAGTCAGATGGCAAACTGGTTTTAGAGCTCCTGTGTATAAAAATGGGCTTACCTTGTGGCTCAGCTGGTAAAGAATCCGCCTGCAGTGCAGGAGACCGTGGTTCAATCCCTGGGTTGGGAAGATCCCCTGGAGAAGGGAAAGGCTACCCACTCCAGTATTCTAGCCTGGAGAATTCCATGGACTGTGTGGTCCATGGGGTTACAAAGAGTCAGACATGACTGGACAACTTTCACTCATGTATAAAAGTAGCTAGGAGTGTTTGGCCAAAAGCTAGCATCACTTTGTTTTAGAGACATCATGATCTGAAAGTAAAAGCACAGACTTTGGAATCATATAAGCCTGAATTTGATTGTAGATCTGGCACAGGTAGTGTGTGCAGAACAAATTATTTGCCTCTCTAGACATTTGTATTTACATTTCCACATCTTTAGTATGAGGGTGTGTCTTTTGCATCACAGGGCTGTTGTCTAGATTAAATAGATAATGCCTGTAGAGACCATTTATTATGCTCAACCCCTTCTCTCACTACAAGTGTGTGCTTTTCTTGACTGCATGGAGAAATGCAGAGAACAGGTAGTACACCAAAACCAGAACTCCACCTTTAAACTGGAGGATTGGCCCAGGCAAGGCTGTCGAGACCTTCCCCTGGGGTCCAATACCCAAGGATTCTACCACTGCATTGTGTTATTGGTTCACAGAGGAGACACTATTTTTGCAGCTAGAACTGGAACTGTTGATTAACAGTACGTGTTTGGCCTCAAGCCTCGGAAGTTTGATTCTGTCTCTCCCTATCATGGAGATCCCTGAGCACAGAGACCAATTCTTAGTTTTGTGTTATGCTTACCAACAAAGGTCCATCTAGTCAAGGCTATGGTTTTTCTAGTAGTCGTGTATGGATGTGAGAGTTGGACTATAAAGAAAGCTGAGCACCAAAGAATTGATGCTTTTGAACTGTGGTGTTGGAGAAGACTCTTGAGAGTCCTTTGGGCTGCAAGGAGATCCAATCAGTCCATCCTAAAGGAGATCAGTCCTGGGTGTTCATTGGAAGGACTGATGCTAAAGCTGAAACTCTAGTACTTTGGCTACCTCATGCGAAGAGTTGACTCATTGGAAAAGACTCTGATGCTGCAAGGGATTGGGGGCAGGAGGAGAAGGAGACGACTGAGGATGAGATGGTTGGATGGCATCACTAACTCAAAGGACATGAGTTTGGGTAAACTCCAGGTGTTGGTGATGGACAGGGAGGCCTAGCGTGCTGTAGTCCGTGGGGTCACAAAGAGTCGGACATGACTGAGCGACTGAACTGAACAACCAAGCAGAGCTGCAGCACCAGTAAAAGCTATGAAGAGGTGTGGGGTACCAGCTCTGTCTTTGAAAGGCTTTTGGTTGTCAAGTTGAGGAGAGAAGGCTCAGCACCTGAGAAGGTTAGAGGTGAAGGGACAACAGAGTTCACCTCATCCCCTCCCCATTCTACAGATGTGGATGACGAGACCCCGGGAGAAAAAAAATAATCTTGCCTAAGTCTACCTGGCTTTCCTGGTGGCTCAGAGGTTAAAGCGTCTGCCTGGAATGCGGAGACCCAGGTTTGATCCCTGGGTCAGGAAGATCCCCTGGAGAAGGAAAATGGCACCCCACTCCAGTACTCTTGCCTGGAGAATCCCATGGAGGGAGGAGCCTGGTAGGCTACAGTCCATGGGGTCGCAAAGAGTTGGACACGACTGAGCAACTTCACTTCACTTCACTTCAAGTCTACCTAAGGAGGCCTGGCGTGCTGCGATTCATGGGGTCTCAAAGAGTCGGACATGACTGAGCGACTGAACTGAACTAAACTGAACCTAGTTCCAAATGGCAGAGTGGGGAATTGAATCTGGAATTCCTGGTTGAATGAAGTCTTATTTCCTCCACAGGACAAACTAGGTACAAGAAGAAAGCAACAGTCAAACACCTTCAAAACACTCAAATTAGTGGATACAAATTAAACTACTTGTATGTGCTTCCCATTGTAAAGGGAGGTGGAGGAGGTTGGTCTCCAACTCCCAAACCTCAGGCTTTTCTTGGAATCTGGGAGGAGAAGGCAACATTTGGCCTAATGCCAGTGTGGGTGACACAGACTGTGGGAGTAAATCAAATTCACTTAAAGTTTTGAATATCCACTAAGGTGATCCCAACATGATCTTTCATAAATATCTTATTTTGATCTTCAGTTACTTCTTAAAACAACCCTTGAGGTAGGATTATTACCAAGTTTCCAAATGAAGCAATCAGTTTAAGTATAATTCCTGAGAACACAATTACTCACTGGAAAAGAGAGGTTAACTAATCTAAACCCATGACCTCAAATCAGTGCTACTTCCATCCCTCTTTTCAAGAGGAAGCATCGTTTAGACACTTGCTGTGGGACACTTACTGAGTGTGTTCGCTGTTCTCTGGTATATGGTAGAGACTCACTTAAAACCCAGCCCCTTCTTTATGGAGTCCTTGGTCTGGTGGGAGAGATCAATAAGGGAACATTGCAATACAGTTTGCCGAATGCTTTGATAGCAGAATGCCCAGGAAAGTGAGAGTAAGACCATCTGTGAGTGTGACTGTGTATATGTGTGTGTACATTTGTACACAGAGAAAATAGGAGAAAAGGAAGGCCCAAGTAGTCTTTATGAAGGAGGTGAAATGACCCAATTATTGAAGAATGGCTTAGAGATAAGCAGGTGGTGAAAGAAGACAGGACAGGCCAGCCAGAAGAATTAGGGAATTATATGAAGTTATGCAAATCAGTGGGATTTGGGGGAAGTTGCACCTCAGGACATGCTGCTCTGCAATGTGCTGGATGGAGTACTCAGACAGTGCTGCTTGGAGGTGATCTGTGATCAGGAATGTACCATATAGGTGTGTGTGCTTCCATGCTAAGTCGCTTCAGTTGTGTCCAACTCTTTGTGACCCTATGGACTGTAGCCCACCAGGCGTCTCTGTCTGTGGGATTCTCCGGGCAAGAATACTGGAGTAGGTTGCCATGCTCCCCTCCAGGGGATCTTCCTGACCCAGGGGTCGAATCTGTGTCTCCTCTGGCTCCTGTATTGCAGGTAGATTCTTTACCCCTGAGCCACCAGGGAAGTCCATGTAACATAATAAAGTCACTGAGTCTGATCTTCATTCTCTGCTGGAGACCACTGCTGTGTTTGCAGGGTCAGAGAGCTGTGTGCAGAGCTGCTTTGCCCTCACTGTTTGAGAGCTGGCAAGGGTTGGATGGTTTCCCTAGTGGCTCAGGGAAGGCCAAGGCAGGAGATGTGGGTTTGATCCCTGGGTTGGGACGATCCCCTGGAGAAGAATATGGTGGCCCGCTCCAGTATTTTTGCCTGGGAAATCCCATGGGCAGAGGAGCCTGGTGGACTGTAGTCCAGGGGATCAGAAAAGAGTCAGACATGACTTAGTGAGTAAACAACAACAACATGGGTTGGATTGCTTGATCACTTTATCAGTGTTTATGGAGCTTTCACTCTGTGTGCTTCTGTAGCAGGTAGACTTTCAGACCAGGGCCTGAATAATGAAAAGGCATTAACTCAAGGGGGCAAAAGAGGATCCCAGACACATGTAAAGCCCCTCAAGAGGAAAAGGCCACTTCTGACTCTCCACCTAAATACCTTAGAAGACACGTAGAAAGATGAACGCTCCACCACTCCAATGCAGAAGTCAGACAGATGATCCATCTCTTGCTGGAATTTGAGAAGGGATTCTTATATATAGCTGATGAGCCTCAGTTGAAAATACAGTTGCTTCCCTATCTGAAGCCTCAGAGGCTCACACTCCATCCTTTTACACAGTTTGTCCCTGTGAGATCAGAAACTTACAATTTCTGTCAACAGGAAAACTAGGCTGCCATCAGGTTCTTCTGCATGGCCAACTTTAATAAAACGACCAAAGACTGTCTCTCCCCTGACATCATTATATATATTCTCAAAGGCTACAGCTTTCAGAGAACATAGGCAAGACTGAAGGAGGGAGGTTTGGGAGGAGATTTTGACTTCTGGGCAGAGACATTTCCGCAAGGAAAGTTCTGAGGAAGTCATAAAGAGTCTCTGCGACAGTGCACGTTGTACATTTCAGCTATTCGGAGTTGTAAAGAAGCTGACGGAAGAGTCTGCAAAACAGTGGTTGTAGATGTTTGCTGTCAGTGGTGTAAGTGCTTAACACTTCGTTCTCCAGATTTTTTTTTTAATCCCTGATTTGTTAAGTTTGCTGTTCTTGTGGTATAAATACTCCCACCACAGCTGATTTTCAAGCTATCAACTTGATACTATTGAAAGTGGAGTTGGGAAGAACTCACATGGATGGGCTCTAATGAGCCCCAGCACACCACTGTTAATGTTTGCGAGGAACTGAGGTGACCAGATCACTGATAACAGCCATAGCTCTGAGAGGAGGACTTGATTGACTTCCAGCTGAATAGAAGGTGGAGTCAAAAAGCTATCTGGTACTTTCTTTGTAGCCCAAGGCTGCCTTGCTTGGCTTTTTCCTCAATAGAGCATGAGTAAAGAGGAAGAATGAAACACAAGACCTTAGGGATGAAACACTCAGAACAAGGGCTTCCCAGGTAGGTCAGTGGTAAAGAATCCGCCTGTCAGTGAAGGAGATGCAGGTTCAATTCCTGGGTTGGGAAGATCCTCTGAAGGAGGAAATGGCAACCCACGTCGGTATTCTTGTCTGAATAACTCCATGGACAGAGGTGCCTGGAGGGCTACAGTGCATGTGGTCAGAGAGAGCTGGATATGACTGAGTTACTGAGCACCAGCCCTAGCACTCAGAACAGGGAAGAAAGAGTAGTATTATGATATTATTTACAACAGTAGCAAAATAAGAATTTTAGATTGCTACCAGACATGTGCAACAGGAAGAATCATGACCACCCACCCCCTCCCGGGTGGAAGAGTAACAGAGACCGTTATGAGATGAAAAAGCATCAGAGTTAGCAGAAAGAGGGATGAATAAAGTAAGAAAGATTGCAGGGATGCAAAATGTGCGATTGCAAAATTAAACATCCACAGTGAGGTCAATAAATGCAAAGGGAGGATGAAAGACAAAATTAAATTGGTGTTATGGACCTTAGATTAGGGAAGGCTCTCACATGATGCAAAATAAAGAAATAAAAACAGTGAGAGAGAAAATAAGAGAAATGGAGAACAGAGATTAGAGTTCTAAACTGAGGTAAAAGAAAAAGAACCACTGAATAAAAGAAATAGCTAAAGCAATAATTGAAGGGAATGATGCTGAATTAGAAATAACCTGCACTTCAGATCCAAAAGTCTCACTCTGTTCCAGGAAAAATAAGTAAAATCCACATTCCTCATTTTGTTGTTAACAAAATTGTATTATAATTAAAAAAATTTCAATTAGAAAAGCATAAAACTCATTGTCTACAAAGGAAACAAAACCAGACTGGCTTCCATTTTCTCTTCTTTTACTTTAAGTTCTAGAAGATATTCTACAGAGTTTTGAGGGGAAAAAGTTCTGACTTGAGGATTATATGGGCAGCCTACCGTCTTCTACAATGTAAAGATGAAAGGCGTGTCCAGCTTTATGGAATTTGCAGAATAAGGAGCTGAGGTAGGGGTGAGGATGTGGAGTTCTGGGGGAGTTTGGGAAAGGTCAGGAGTGAGGCAGCAGACTCTTCTGATATTTGTCATTGTTTGCCTTTAAGACCTTATGAGTTGTATGTGTTATTTAAAAAACTTATAAGAAGCATGTAGTTTCATTAGAAAAAAAGATAAAAAACGATAATGAGGAAGATCAGGAAGTCATCTTTCCCCCCATTTTATTGATGAGACAGTGAGGCTGAAAGAGTCTTATGAGGGCTCCTAGGTGTCAGAACTAGGTCCAGAGTCCACATCTTTTGACTTATATAAGCGAAGGGCTATATCAGTTCTTCCAGGCTGACACTTTGGAAAGCACTGGTCAGGGTGATGGTGGTCTGAATGTGCCCTGGAAGCAAAGCAGATGGGAGAGGTAGATAATCCTGGGAAGCCCAGCACAAGGAGATTTGTGTATTTATTAATTCAATCAACCAACATTTCTCAAGTGCCCATTATTCACTGGGCACTGTTCTAGGTGTTGGGATTGCATAGATGAATAAAATGCCACTGATGAACGAATGGTAAGGGAGAATTCCTTTTAAATATAAAGTAGTAGTGCTTTTTGGTAAAGTCAGTTGGTAGGGGTAAGCACATAGACCAGGCAAAGCCTAAGCCCATTAGAACTTCCTAGAGGGCTTGGTACCAGCCAGAGTGCTGGGCTTATCCCTGCAGCCATAGATGGGGCTTGAGAATTCGCATTTCCACCAAGTTCCGGGATTAGTAAGAGTTCCCTCAAGGCTGCAGGTGGAGAATGTGTTCTGGACTAGAAAAAATTCTTCCGTTTTACAAATCATGGAGAAGAGAGGATGGACTTACTCCCTGGGACTCATCTGGTTCGTGAAGCACATAGAGCCAAGCAAGATTCCCCCTGGCCCTCGGACAAATAATTCTGTAGGCTCACAGTACCTACTTTGGAGTGTCTCATAGGTCTGTGACCGTGCTGGGTGTAATTACACAGTCTAGAGTACGGAAGAGACCTTGGTCTTGTTGCATTCATTGCTGAGATAAGTACGGAGTAAGGGACTCAGATTGACTTGTCTAGCACTCACTGTTCGGGAAAGGCAGGCCCAGTCTCTGGATTGCTTTCTCAGTGTTTTTCCGCAGCACACCCCTCTCTGCGCCCCTCTATTTCCCTGGGACCTGCTGAGTGGTCCTTCCCTAAGCACATGTTATTGGACCGCTAGTGCTCCTCTCACCTCAGGTCCAGCGATCAGCCACAGACGGGTTAACTGTTGTTGGCCTGGAGGCCTGAGGCAGCACAAAGTGTCCTTTGTGCGCTGCCCACTCTGGAGGAGCCACTGGCTGCTGGAATGTGACAAGGCGAATGGTTTTCACCTTGCTTTTGTTTTCACTTTCATCTGAGTGTGTGCGTGAGCCTGTGCGTGTGCTCACGGGTTACGTTGGCTGGTGGTGCCAGAAGAGGACTCCCAGTGTTCTCCCAGATGCACCGAAAAAGCTGGGCCTGTGAATCTGGGGTGACAGCTACGTGCTGGGAGAAGGCCAAAGGAGAACAGCGGCTTTGTGTGCTGGTGCAGTAAACAGACGGTTTATGTCTTTGCTCTTTACTTTTGAAAGAGTCTCTCTTGCATGTGGCCATGAGGGGCATAGACAGTGAACTGTGCAGGGGCCGCCTGCCTGGGTGGATCTGCAGTTGGAGTCGTTTGAACCACAGGACTTTGATGAGCTGTCAGGGGCTAACTCATTTTCATTCAGAAAGAACTTCAGGAAGTCCTCCCTGTGCCCCATCCTGCACTGGGTGCTGAAGCGAATATAAGTGTTGTATAGCCATCATCAACCTCAGCCTGAGCCTGAATTGCCATCAAGAAAGGAAATAAGATTTGTATCCTGGAAACAATGAGGAGACCATGTATGACTAGTATTTAGTGGCAAGCTCTGCAGCTGCAAGCAGTGTTCAGTCAGGCCAGGGAGTGAGTGCTGTGGTTCAGAGTTTGCAATATGTTGTCATGGAGAGGTAAAGACTTGGGCATGACCTTGAAAGGTGGGAAGGCCTGGGGTCTGCTTGTTCCTTTGTCCATTCATTCCTTCATACAACAAACATTTGGAAAACACCAGTTGTATGCCAGGCATTGCCTGGATGGTTGAGAGAGAATATAAGAAGAGATTCTATAAAAATATCAAGGCAGAAAGAACTCTGAGTGTGTAATGCTGCTGTGGAGACTGGTTTGACTTGAACAGGGAATGCAGCTTGAACGCTAGTGAGCTCTGAGACTGAATTCTTAGGGTAGATAAGTATGGAAAGTCTGGAATTGGTGTGTTCCTGGATGGGATTATTTGCAACTGCATTATGGTTTCATCTCTACTGTTCATCAGGTAATACTCATGCTGACTTGGTTTGGTCCTTGTGCAACAAGAATCAGATTTCAGCCAAGCCTCTTGATGGTCCCCCTGTCTCTAATATCGGGTTCCCTTAATTTACCTTTCTAAAGCATAGTTTTTACTAATACCCCTTGCCTACTGACATCCCCTACTTAAATGGCTTCCCATTGTCTGTAAGATAAAATCCAGCTCATTAGCGGCGTACCATCCAAGGATGTCCGTGATATGGCTGTAACCTTTTTTCTTTCACCAGTTCCCAATTGTGCCGCACTTACTAGTCGAACCTCAGCTTTCTCTTTCCTGAACGTAAGTCTGTGCACTCCTGCCCAGGTCCTGCCTCATGCTGTTCTTTCTGTCTTCCATGTCTCCCGTCTTCTCACTTCACTTATTGAAACCCCTCAAGGTCAGATGCTCTCTTGAGGCCTTCCTGTGTACACCTTGCCCAGGAGGAAGCCCCTTTCTCGTCCCTTTGTTTCTATCCATTATTAAAGAAGGTGAAAATCTTCTCTGTTTTGTTTTCCAAGTCTCTTCAAGAGTATAACCTCCTTGAGAAACAAAACTTGTATATTAATCGTTTCTTAGGATCTTGACTTGAGGAGAACTGAAAGAAAAAATGTTGAATTTTCAGTTTTTGTGCATCTCTTACTATTTGAATTTGTTTTGGAACTTTGTATCCTATATTCATTAGCTACTGATTTATACTACTAAATATAAGAAACTCTGAAGTGAATCATTATTTAAATGGAAGATGCTTTCTCAATACTGATAATTCATCTACCTCGTACTCCTATCTATTCCTCTAAAGTTTAGATTTTACCTTCTTTTCTCTCATCACAGAACTGGCAATAGCTGTTGGCCTACTCTGGTTCAAAGGTCCGAATAGATTTAGCTTAGGAACTTTTTATGGAGAATATGTCTCAACTTTTGCTCTGACCAAAGTATGCTTTGTAGGCAGGTACCAGGATATTAAAATGCTACCCTGGAGATCCCTGTCAGACAGAGCAAACCACTGAACACTGCTGCCAAAGAAGCATGGCTGCTGATTTGTGTGAATCTGATGCCCAAAATGAGAAACACCTACCAGGCTTGTGCTCAGTGGCGGTAAGCAGGGACAGGTTCTCAGGCATCTTGATGCCTCCAACAGCAGTGTGTTATCTGACACCAATAGAGGCCTCAATGAATATTGACTTGAATATGACTTTTTAAAAATTATCTAAGGTTTTGGGCACGTAGGCACATCAGTCTAGATGAGACAGGAACCTCGCCAATAAAGAAAAGATGAAGCGTCAACTGGTCTAACTGCCCTCCTCTGCTCCTCAGTGGGCTTTGGCCCTTTTGTAGCATGGGGCACGGGTTGCTGTTCAGTGTTGACAGCTTTGGGGAGGATGCTCTCACCAAACAGCCGCTTCTTTGCAGAGGTGCTACATTCATTGGGTTTTCCCCCAAGTGGAAGCAATTGTAAACATGTCTTCCTGCGGGGCTGAGTAGTTTCCAGGAGCTGATTATGTTCCTGGGCCTCTCTGGGGAGCAGAGTCCATGGTGAAGCCCTGCTGCCTTGCTGGCTGGCTTCCTCACAGGGCGTCAGCTGAAAATCTACTGATCCCCGAGGGTGGAAGTACCTGCGCGATTTCCAGTTCTTGGCTGTTCTAAATGTGTCTTTGTGGGCATTTCTGGAAATTTCTGGTGGGCACATTTGCTGGTCAAGTCTTTAAATGATGGGCTCAAAGCTAACAGTCTGGGGTATGCCGCAGTGTCTTCTGCTGAGTGGCCATTTGTGAAGGCTTGGCTGTAACCTTATCTACAGCTGGGGTAGAAGGAGATGATGTCTTGAAGTTCAGGGCAGCCCCAGAGCTTAAAGTTTTCTCTTGAAAATGAGCATTTGGGCTTTCTTTTGAGCTTTAAAATGATGAGTATGAAGTTGGGAATAATGGGACGTGGAGTGAATAAGGGTGAAGGATAGCTTGGTGAGGAGAAAGGGAGAAGAAAAAATCCTGCAGGGATTCCTGACACTTCCAAAGGCCTGTGAAACGCTCCCTCTCTCCCTCTCTCTTTTTTTTGTTGTCATGTAGACATAATGCCACTTTATTTAAGGGCTAGGAAGAGAATTAAAACTGTCTTGGGTGGTTATTTTTATCTAAAAGATAGATAGTGATTAAAAAACTTTTGTGTCAGAAACGCATTTAGCATTTGTTTTGCATTAATCACAGCATTAGAAGTAATTTCTTACTGAACTGTTTTCCTTTTACAAACCTTCACCTCAGCTTTGCATTTGTTTTAAGAAATAAAGGCAAGACACGTGCATGATTAAAATAATTCACAATGAAAGATGATAAAGAAAGAACAGTCCAGAAGCTCTTCTTCTGAGGGGAGACAGAGCTTGGCCTAGGCAGCCCAGGACTGTGTTCAGCTTTGCAGACTGTTCTTCACATGTGAGAGGGAAGTTGTGCAAGAAACCAGCCAGGTGCGGTTTCCACAGACCTGAGTATCAGCACTTAGACTTCCTTTCGTCATAGTTGGCTTTGATGGTGACTCAGCCGGCTGTGGCTTTGGTATAAGAAGCATCTAGCTTGTTACTGGACTGGAGGACTCATCTCTATTCTTGGACCCACAACCATAAAAATTAGTAACAATTCAATGAAAGACTGTGCGTGTGTCTGCCCCTCTGCTCCCATATAATACAATTTGGGGATGTGTACTTTCTGGTTTGATTTCTTTCAAATCATTTTTTTTTTTTTTTCTTTTTCTAATGCCATAGATAAGTAGGATGGGACTTCTGGAACTTAGTTTGAGTTCCCTTTGGGGGTCATTTTTTCCTGCCTGCCATGGCTAATTATCTCTCTGCTTCTCAGTTGCAGATCTGATCTCTTCTGAACAACCTCACGGTGTCTTCTTCCCTGGGGCTCTGAGCCCAGCCGGACCACTTTCTCCTTGGAATTTTGGGTGCCGTCTCTTCTCGCCTTGCCCTTTTCCCTGTCTCCCTCTTGAGAACTCTTGGCAACTGGAGGATTGTCATGGAGTCCAGGGAAGTCTTAAGTGGCTCCCGGCAAAGGGGGAGTGAGTCGGAATTCCTGCCAGTCCCCTCAGCCAAGCCCTCGACTACTCCTAGCTGTACAGGAGAACCTTTGCTGTCTGCTCCGGAGACTGGGAAGGGAATCCCAGCAGGTGGAGAACGCATGGAGCCAGAGGAGGAGGATGAACTGGGCTCAGGACGGGATGTGGATTCCAACTCCAATGCAGACAGTGAGAAATGGGTGGCAGGAGATGGCCTGGAAGAACAGGAGTTTTCTATCAAGGAGGCCAATTTCACAGAGGGGAGTCTGAAACTGAAGATTCAGACCACAAAACGGGCTAAGAAACCCCCAAAGAATCTGGAGAACTATATATGCCCACCTGAGATCAAGATCACCATCAAGCAGTCGGACCAGAAGGTGTCCCGTGCTGGGAAAAATAGCAAAGCCGCAAAGGAGGAGGAAAGAAGCCACTCCAAAAAGAAGGTAGGGATCCCTGTTGGCCAGGTGTTTTGGTTTGCTTTTGCCGTTTTATCCTCAACTGTTAGGGGGCTACTTGCTTATTTATAAATTACTCATTTCTCTGATGGAACACTTGTGGCCTACAGAAAATGTCTTCTGTGTCTTGGTATAGTATCCAGTTTAATAATGGCTTCTACTGACTGAAAACAAAATGAAAAAAAAAAACTACAATTATATTCCTGGAAGTTCTTATTTATTATGTGGCAGCCAATTGGCTGGGTCAGATCTGGCTAGTGTGAGAGAATTTTGAGGGTGCTTTTTGTTTTTTTTGGTTTGATATTTATATCTGTTCTCATAGTGAAGAGTAGGAAGTTGAAAATTTTGGTCATTCAGAACAGTCAAGCACCGTTATAACACTCTTTTGGTTTTAGTCATTTCTGTACGTCTTTCTAAAATAGACAAGTCGCTTACTTGAGTGAGGAAGCCCAGTCTAAATAGTAAATTGAGGCTCTTCTCGGCTGAGAGATCATCTTCCCGGGAGCCAGTGGTGAGCTTTTGAGCTGGCGCTGGAAAAATGGAAGGGACAGGGCACTGCTGAGGCTTCGTCTAACACGTTGTAAACTTCTCAGGTGAAGTGTTGGATGAACTCAGTGTTTTGTCATTTTCCTCATAAAAGGCAATGTGGGTGTGGAAAGCAGATCTCTAGGTGATTAATGATATAGTTTGGTTGAATGTATGGATCTAAGGTTTTGTTTTGTGTCGCACAGGGTTACAGAGACCTCCTTTCCTGGGAGGGGTGTGGCACTCAGCTGTGATGGCAGCGGGCTGCCCTAGTCTAGAAAGTTTTTATCCAAGAGTCTCTGGGTCTTGTGAACAGCTCTGCAAGGAGTCCTCTTGTTGACAAGAGTTTTGGAGTTTTAAGTTGTGGATGTTAACCAGAGTCTTTGTAATTCTGTCACATCTTATTTATTAATATTTGGACTCTGGGCATGATCGGAGGTAAAATGGCCCATATGAGTGAACCTTTCTCCTTTATAGCCCAGAAATAATCTAGTTTTTCTGTTGCCAGTGATTTTTGAGCTTTGGTATAGTCATTTTCAATAAACTGCTAAGAATCATGTGGTTTCTTTAGTGTTGGGCTGTGCCTTTCCTCATGCTAGGTGTATTGGCTGATGTGTTGCAGTTAAAAAAAAAAAAAGGACTAGAAAAGACTTTTCTGGGTGGCCAACACTTTTAGTTTGCTCAGACTAACCTGGTTTTCAAACAGAAAGTCCTGTATCCAGGACCCCCTTCAACCCTGAGCAAGCCAGGGCAGTTGACGTCTTCTTTAACATTTGGAACACAAAAAAAACCTTTAGAAATTGGTGTGTTTTTACCTAGCATAGAGGTAAGTGCTTTCACTTCTCCTGTCCCCGTTTACAACTTTGCGATGCTTTCTGGGTTCTCTGATATAAAATCAAAGATTATCTATATGTACATGGAAACTTTAGATATTTTTGCAAGCAAATGCAAAGAAATGCTAGCAGGCTCCACTTAGAAAGTTAAATTTTGCTCTGGAGTTGAAGTCTCTTCAGCTTTGAAAATGAATATCTTTGTCGTTGGTCACTGAGATGGCGCAAAGAGTATTGTTGGATTTTTGTGGGGGAGAGCAGTCTTGAAAACTGTGGGAACTGTTTTCCCTTCATCACCATCACCGCCAGAATTTGAGAAGCAGCTCACAGTTTAGGGTGCGCAAACCAAAATTCACAATCCTAGAAAGAGTAAGTTGTCCTGATCAGCACTACTTCCTTAAGGCCATAAGACTGTTCCCAAATTTAGGCATCTGTCTATTGGAATGCCCCAGAATAAAACTCTGGAATTTGTTCACAGAGATGATTTCAAAGCTGAAATGTGCAGTGGACCTCCACTCTCATATCTGAAATTCTCAGGCTGGTGATTCTCACCCAAAAAGTTGGATGCCCTTTGTGTACTTCATTGGAAAGAGAGATGAAATTGCTTCTTTGAATATGTGACCTACTAAGTATGCATTTCTAAGCCTGAGCAATTGGAGGTGGAGAGAAAAAGGGGGAGGGCTGAAATCAAATGCATAACGCTGTGTTATGCTGGCTCTGTAATGGGAATATCTATGAAAATTGCTTTGTATTTTATTTCTTTATCCTTTCTACATTATGTCTAGAGCTGATACTTTTCAGAGATGAAGGAATAGTTATCAGTACTGGGTCTTGATCATTTTAGGTGATAGGAAGGTCTCTGATCTGTATTGGAGTAGTCTGGTAAGTTTATTACTCTTTTAGTTCCTGTTGTTTTGCCAGCCAGGAGTAAGCAAAAGCTGGAGCTAAGGCAGAGAAGTGGAAACCTTGTCTACCATTTGTACAGAAAAGTTCAGTGGAATGAGCTTGCAGAATTTATTTGTATGAATGGGAACTACATGATCATTAATTTTGGAACAGGGAAAAGGATGAGGATGGCATTTTGTAAGCAGTAGGTCAGTGTGTTACTCTAAAATCTAGTCTTCTGGATCTTTTATTGTGCGGCAAGTTGCTCATTGAAGAAGTGTACATGGAGTGATCACTGGGAGTCAGGTCTTTTGCTAAGCACTTAGGAAACAGCTCTGTTGAGCTGGTCCTTGATTGAGTAGAGATGCCTCCTTGGGTGTCATCTGATCATATATGCTGACTTAGAACAGGGTTGGTAAACTAGTCTGTGGGCAAAATTCAGCCCCCTGCCTATTTTTGTACAGCTTGCAAGCAAAGAATGGTTGGGAAAAAATAAAAAAGAGAATAATATTTTGTAACATGGGAAAATTATATGAAATTCAAATTTCAATGTCCTTAAATACAGTTTCATTGGAATGGAGCCACATCTATTTATTTATATTTTGGCTACGGCTACTTTTGCACTTCGACAGCAGAGTTGAGTAGTTGTGACAGAGAATGTATGGCCCTCAGAGCTTAAACTATCTGCTATCTGGTTCTTACCAGAAACACTTGTTGACCCTTGACTCAGGGGAAGGGCAGGGAGTTTTAGGATTACAAGGATTTTGTTTTATCTCATTTTGTTTTGAAAGATTTATCCTCCAAACTTGGAGGCTGGGAAAATGAGTGTTAATCATTATATGCTTTGTTGCTGGTTGTTTTTGTTTGTTTTACTTTTGCAGACCAATCAGTTTTGTTCAAGTCATTGTTTGGCAGCCTTAGGCAAAGACAGCTTATATTGGATCCCAAATGATTTGCTTTTTCTTTTCTTTTTTTTTTTTTGGTAAAAGGAAAGTTCTATAGGATAATTATGGCATTCCTTACATATCACAGCTAGTTCTCTTCTATTTCTGTTTGTACATGTTCTGCTGCTGTGTGTGTGGTATCCTTCAGAGCTTTATTCTGAATTTCACACCTAGACCCAATCTTCCAAACTGGAGAATTGTTACAGATTTTCAGATACCATGGCCACGTCAGTCATAGGATGTTAGGAGGGACCCATGAGAACATACCACTGCATTGGCTCAAGGGTGCATGGACTTGTCTAACCAGTGGACAGGTCACCTCCCTTCCAAGTAAACTTAGGGTGACACTTGAGATGCTGTCTGGTAGAGGATTTATGATGAACTGATTTATGTGATGTGTAAGAGCAGCATTTGGTAAGAAGTGGTGACTGAGAAGAGAACTCAGAATTTCAGGGCCTCAGAGTTGTCCTTTGAGCAGGTCCTGGGTTGCACATGGATCCTATAAATGCACCTTGCTCTTTATCACAGCACCCATGTTGTTACATCTTAGACTGACTCAGGTAAGTGGAATTATAATGTAAGCTTCCTCTATTTCCCCTCTAGGTCACTCAATAAAAACAATAGAGAATATGAGAATGAATCTCTAGAAGCAAGTTCAGGTATAACATGTGGACTTAAAATGTTCTAGCAGTGACAGGTTTTTAAGAGGCTCATAGCTGGACAAAGCTTAGCAGCTCTCCTCTTTCTGAGGGCTTTCTGTGGGAGTCAGGACACTCACCAGATTCAGTGGCATGAGGAGAGGGGGTTCTGAGACAAGGACTATACAGTGACCCAAGGTTGGAAGTGTGGCATGGCTTTCAGCATCAACTGTCTTTGTGATTCTGGATTTGGAGTATAACCTTGCTGAAGCCCCAGTTTCCTCATCTGCCAAATAGAGATGATAGTTTCCACATGATATAACCCAATGGAAGATTTTTTTAAAAGATGGGAAATGTACATTGTACATGTCATAGGAACAGTTCCAATTTATTGAGCCACATGTCAGACCTTCAGCTAACTCTTTTATCTCTATTTGCTTTCTCTATGGAGAAGGCAATGGCACCCCACTCCAGTACTCTTGCCTGGAAAATCCCATGGACGGTGGAGCCTGGTAGGCTGCAGGAGCCTGGTAGGTTGCTAAGAGTGGATGCAACTGAGCTACTTCACTTTCACTTTCATGCATTGGAGAAGGAAATGGCAACCCACTCCAGTGTTCTTGCCTGGAGAATCCCAGGGTCGGGGGAGCCTGGTGGGCTGCCGTCTATGGGATTGCACAGAGTCGGACATGACTGAAGTGACTTAGCAGCAGCAGCATTAGTCCTTATAACAGTCCTGTCAGATGAGAGATATTTACAGATGAGGAAATTGAGGCTCAGTGGCTTCACATAAGCAGAAGCAGGGTTGGCCTTGAAAGTCAGTTCTTCTAGACTGTTTCGCCAATGCTGGAGTCCAAGCCCCAAGTGCCCACACTGGAAAGGGCTGCTGGAAGGTGAGGATCCAGCTCGAGGGCATTTCTCTCCTACTTTCCCACACGGTAAGGGTGGCAAGATCATGAGCTGGTACACTGTCTTTAATTCCAAGTGTTTCAAAGTGTCATGAGTTAAAGTCTTATTTTCTCCCTTATTCTGCTTGTGGATTATTATTTGCTTTTGACCAAAATGCAACTTCTATTTTGTGTTTTTTTGATTTAATGTTCACCTTTACCCGGCTTCATCAGGAGAACTGATTTTCCGTAGTAATCTCATATTCCTCAGAGTCTGCCATGGTCCTAGGAAGATGTTCAGGATTCCTTCTCAGTAACCCCACATAGAACATCATCATACATGTGTGGAAAGAACCTGTATTTTCTTCTAAGTACTCATAGCCCTCTCTTAGGAAGTCTAATAGGTTACAAATTCATTTACTCATCCTTCAAATAGCACCCTCCTTGTGTCAAACCCACAAAGTATGAAGAGGAAAAAGTTTTTTAGGTGATGTAGATGGAAAGCGAGTCTGGCATCAGATTGCAGAGAGTGATGAATGTCAAATAAGTAAATGAGTTTGCATTTAATTCTGTAAATAATGGGAGTGCTCTGCAGATTTTGAACTGCAGAAAGGAAGGGTTGTGGGTCCAGGGAACGTAATGAGAGTGATGTAGGTTAGAGAGGCACGAAAGTGGTCCACTTGAGAGTTAGGAGGGCTGCACCAGGGCTCTCCATTTTCCCTGTAGGCTTCTGAGAAGCAGATTTCTCATTCGACTCTCTATGGTTGTAGCAGTTTAGAGGGTGTGTTGGGCAGGGATAGAAGGTGGCTCAGACTGCTGGACCTCTGGTACTGCACCACTTCCTCCTCACTGATGGGTGGTCCTGAGCACCCGCGAGAGCCTTCCGGACCCCTTAGTGTTCAGGTGGCCCTCTCTCACTACCATTTGCCCAGCACCTTCTCTGGTCACTTCGAGGTGCATTGCTTGACTGAAGGCTTGCCCCTCCCTGTTTCAGTGCTTGTGAATGTGAGGCTTTGAACTCCAGGGTGTATGGGCTTCTTCCCCTACAACACTCTCAACCTGACTGGGAGAGTAGGTCTGGCCAGCATTTCTTCATAAGAAGCTGAATTTGCCTTGTTTAATTTTATATTTTCTCTCTACTGATTTTTTATTTTAAGCAGCATGTTCCTCTTTATTCATCAGAGTACCTGAAAATTTTGTTTCCTGATACGTTTCTCTGTGGTTATTTTATAGCTAAAAACCTTTTCCACAAAGTAATTGTATCAAGCAGCAGGTAATATTTAACATCTGGAGTTGGTGTTTGGGAAAGGACAGTGGACTTGGGGACAGGAGCCCTGGGCACCATCTCTGCCTCTGTTAATAACAGCTTCAATAAGAATGCTTTCAGTTCAGTTCAGTTCAGTTGCTCAGTCGTGTCCGACTCTTTGTGACCCCATGAATCGCAGCACGCCAGGCCTCCCTGTCTATCACCAACTCCCGGAGTTCACCCAAACTCATGTCCATCGAGTCAGTGATGCCATCCAGCCATCTCATCCTCGGTCGTCCCCTTCTTCTCCTGCCCCCAATCCCTCCCAGCATCAAAGTCTTTTCCAATGAGTCAACTCTTTACTTTCCTGAATTTCAGTTTTTTGCATGTTAAAAAAAAAACCAAAAACAGCTATTGACCTCTGAAACCTTATTTCTCTTCTAAAATCTGGAAACTTTAAGAGTCATTCTGTTAGATGAGGCAAGTCTTCCTTTCTAAGAAAACTAGTTACTATAAACAAAGTTGTTGACCTCTCTTTGGGACCCACTGTTCTGTCATTGGACTGTTTCCTTTTCGCTCCAGTGTCAAAAGGCCTAAAATCATGGGAGCGGACGTCAGAGTTGAGCTTACAAAGCGGGGAGGTTTATCGAGCTTGCATTCCATGAGGATATTCTGGGAACGTTTGGTTCCCCTCTTTCTTCCTTGTGTGCTTCTTCTTTTTCTCCTGTATTAGGGATTCCCTGGGAGTTCACAGCACCCTGCTGGCTCTTTCCCGCTGTTGTTAGTTTCACTTGGGAGTTCAACAAGGATCCTTCTTCGGTGAACTCCATACCTTTGAAGATAAACCTGTTAGAGTAAAAGTAGGAAAACTGTGTTCTGTTCTGGATGGAGAGTCATTCGTTCCTTGAACTGTTCAGGTAAGAAATAAGGGATCTGTTAGAAACATTGCTGGCCCTGATTCCAGACCAGGTTCTCTGCAGAGTACCTGCACTAGAAGCTGGTCCCCTGTAACATTAAGCAAGTCTCTTAACCCCTCGAAGCTGTTACCTAACTGTGTGAAAACCAGCGGTCATTGGAGCACTTCCTTGCTGGTGTCTTGTGGGGATGAAAGTGCCTGGTATGCTTAGCACAGCCCCTCACTCAGTACGCACCACTTTAATTCCTGTCGTGCGTGTCTCTCTTCCAGCTCACCCGCAGGACCCTCTCGGCACCAGCATGGCTAGCCACATAGTGCCCTGCAGTTGTGCTGGGTGCTCAGAGGCGTGGGCTGTCTCAGAAGCCATATATTTCTTTAGGCTGATCCTGTTTTTGTACTGCTCATGGCTATGTTGAATTGTGATAGGTGGGTTGCAGTACCAGTGTCTTATTTCTGATGCTTTCACAAGCACCTACTAATCAAACATGCCTCTAAAGCTATAGATATATATATTTTTTGGTGGTAAGAATTGGTATGGGGATTTATTTAAAGTCAATTCAAAGGTCTTTTATCTTCGATAAAAATCTTTTTTCTTTGTGGTCACTTGTCTGCCAAACCAGGATTGCTGCTGAGCTCAAAGCATGACTCAAAATGAAACTTTCAAAGTAGTGTCATAAGGACGACCAGATGGGGTTCAGCTGGTGCTTCCTTGCATCCCTGCCACACTCCCAGCATTTGTACACCCCCTCTTCTCAATCATCAATTCTACACATGCAAAAAGTCCTCTCGTATCTGCATTTCCAGTTGACCTTCAGTTACATTACCTCTTTTCTTTTTAATAAAAGGCAAAAGAAATAATTCCTTTTTGCCTTCTCTGCCCCATCCTTTGATTCTTCTGATTCCTGCAACTTTAAGTGAAAAACATCCCACCTTCAAAATGCTAGAATGCAGGACATCCCAGGATGTCCCCTCCTGCCTTCCTTGTTCCTGAGACATGAGTCACTTTGGTTGGAAAGTCGCTGCTTAAGGACTGCCTAGGCAGACAGCATGGCGATATGGCAGGGAAGTTCTCAAAGCCTGGGCCACAGGCATTGGTTCAGGCTCTTGACTGCCTTACATACAGAAATCAAAGCCAGGAGGCAATGAAGAGGTATTTTTTATCCACAGTAAGCTAAAAATTCATATTATAATTTGCACATACCAGACTACTTTGTGGAAATGGTTTCAACTTGTTTGGTTCTCAGGATGACTTGACTTGGAAGGTAGCATTAAGGCTCTGCCCCCTGCCACCCCCATAAGAGGAACCAGTGGCCAAAGGGAGAGGCGGCCAGTGAGGAGGGCAGAAGCTCAGTGGAGCCAAAGGTTCCCAAGAGGTGGGCCGATTTACACAGCATGCAAACACCTGCATGGACTCGCAGTTGTACCCAGTGCATGGAGGATTCTGAATTATGTGCTGTCTGGTGAAGCCGAGAGCCCTTGGTGCGAGCTGAGGCTGCTGTCGGAGCATGTTGGAACATGGACAGCCAGTCAGAGTCCTGCACTAAGGGCAGGTTTCAATGACATAACTTCTAGGGCTCCTTCCTAGCTTCCATAATGTTCCATTGAATCTTGCCCTAAGAAGGCCAGGGCCTCCATCTGTACCTGCAGTGTGTCTTTGTCGCTAATGTCCTAGGTTTTTTTTTTTTATTCCCTGCTTGCCCCTTCATCCCCTGGCTCACTTCTCTTGCCTTCCCACCATCCTGTGACCTCACCAGAGGACACAACGGAGGCCTTTATTGACTCTGAAAAGTCCAAGTAGTTCCCATCTTGGTACCTGGCCCATGAAACCATTTGATAATCATCATTAGTATCAAGTGCAGGTTGCTTCAGTGGTTTTTCCTAGACCATATGTATTGTGTTTTTGCCACATTGTCTTCTTCAGCTTTCACAAGTTTCAGCCAGTTTCACAGTGGGGAGGATCAGCGGAAGTGGAGAAGAATGGGTACAGAATTCTTGAAGGGATATGAACAGATCGCCGTTCTGTCCCTCATGGTGGGACACCATGCCTTCCAATAAGAAGTAATCATTTGCAGGTATGAATGTGCCCAGGAACGTGGGCAGCCTTTCATGCCAAGACAGTTATTTGTTCAGTGCTGTGAATGAAAACATGTTCACAGCACTGAACAATCAGGGGATTTCAGCATTGTTCTCTACAGACTGTATCCCTGGAGAACTGTCTTAAAGGAGCTGCTTCTCATGGTGGATCATGAGTAGAGCTAAAGGGGATCTAGTTGTAGCATACAATGGGAATCTGTCATTTCTCCATCTTTGCCCTTTCAGGCGAGCCAGAGATGGACACAGGTTTATCTGGGTGTGTGGCTCTTTCTTGCACCATCAGGTTCCTGAACTTACCAGTCTTCCACTGGATTCCTCCCATTGACTAAGTGGCAGGTCAGCATCATGCTGGGATGTGGGTGCTGTTGGGTCGTGAAAGCAGCCATGATTAGGAGATCCAGAAAGGGTCTGAAAACCAGGAGTTAAATCTGACATAGGCTAGAACCTGGCACCAGATCAGGAGACAGGTGAAGGCCAATCACAGAAGGTATGGGTCAAAAGGAAAGAAAGGGTCCACAGCTGGGTCACACTTCCAGCATCCTGGACTTCACTAAGAGTCAGAAGAGCCTCTGAATATTTCCATTTCAACTTCCTTTGTAAAAAAACAGAAGACACCTTCCAATATCCCTCATGGACAGTTATTTGGCTGCTTCTCAATGGCCCTCAGGGAGGAGACTCGCTGTAACCTCTTGAGGCAGCTCTGGTTTTAGTAAAACTCTTTCTTACATTGCACCAAAATTATTCTTTTAAAACAGGACTATTTCCAGTTCCTGAAACTATTTCTGGGATTCCATGGTTTTTGGATGCTAAGGCACCTTGGTTCCTGTGCCAGGGATGCTAGTTTGTCTATGTCCTTCCTAAAAGGCTTCAGTGGGGAGGGGCTCACAGAGCAGAGGACAATACCAGCAGGTGGTCTGGCTGCAGGGGATTGTGCCCTCCTTTACTGTCAAGTGTAGTATCTCTATTAACAGGTCCCTGGGCTCTTTCAGCTTTCTGGCAGCTTCATCATTGCTGGTGTATACTGAACTCAAGGTCAAGGAGACTCCAACTTAGAATTGCCTTCTGCTATTTTTGAGGGTCTAAACCATTACATCCTATGTGTGCTGTGCTTAGTCGCTCAGTCATGTCTCCCTCTTTGTGACCGCATAGACTGTAGCCAGGCTGCTCTGTCCATGGGGATTCTCCAGGCAAGAATACTGGAGTGGGTTGTCATGCCCTCCTCCAGGGGGATCTTCCCAACCCAGGGGTCAAACCCAGGTCTCCAGCATTGCAGGCAGATTCTTTACTGTCTGAATCACCAGGGAAGCCCGTGAATATTGGAATGGGTAGCCTATTCCTTCTCCAGGGCATCTCCCTGACCCAGGAATCAAACCTGGGCCTCCTGCATTACAGGAGGATTCTTTACCAGCTGAGCTGCCAGGGGAGCCCATACATCCTACATACAGTGGTCCAAAGTATAGGTGTTTGCATTATCCTTATTATCATTTCTTTGGGCATAGTTCTAGACAGGCATCTAGGTCAAATATTAGTCAGATGGTCTGGTTAGGGTCTGTGGACTACACAGAAATAGGGCCACTTTGAAATGTAGATGCTCTCTCACAAAAGACTTCATCTTTTGTGGTTGCCCTACTGGGGCATCTCTCCATGGCTCTCCACCATCTGTGAACCTGGTTTCTCAATTACATAGTGGCCTTTTTGGATCTAATGAAAAAGGTTTTAAAAGTGCATTATCAAAGGTATTTTCTTCTTAGTTATAGTGTAAGCTCTCTGAGGACAAAAGTTGCATCTTTTATTTCCTGGCCTGGGTATTAAAGTTCTTGTTAGCTCTGTGTCAGTGAAGGTAGTTCTATGGGCGGGGGGGTGGGGAGGGGTGGGGAACCCTCTCACTCTCTTTTTTCCTTTTTTTAATCAAAATAGGTTCTGCCTAGTCAGCCCTGTGTATTTTGCATTGGTTTTTAAGAAACATCTAAAACCTTTCATCATGCTGTCTTTTCTTGTGCTCTCATCCAGATACACTGTAGCAGAGTTGAAGCTTCTAAATTCTGCATGAATCTACAGAGTTGTATGGTGTGTTCAGCATAAATGCTGCATAGGGTTTAGACAGTTCTTATTTGGAGGAATTGATCTCAGAGCATTTAGGGAAAAACCCAGGACAGTACAAGACTGTCACAGTGAGCGTTTCAGATAGTGCAGAGTGTGGAAGATTGGCGGCAACGCTCTCATCTGCCCAGCACCTTTACGAAAGATCTGCCTCACCCAACTGTGACCTCTTTCTGGATTGTTCTTGGGATAGTTCCATGAAGTAGCTGTTAGTCCTCCCTGTTTTAAAGACTGAGGGAGGGACTTTGAGGGTTTTCAATCAGGGTTTCCCAGGATTACAACCAGGGGAGAGGGAGTGGGGAGACTCAAAGCTACATCAGATCCTCGGATTCCTGGTTTCTGGCAGTAGGAAGCCATCATTGAACAGTGCACTTTAGCTGGTCCTGCTGTTATCTCCTCAAGGAGAGAATAATTGAATTCTATTTGCTCCTCCTGCCTGTCCTTGATCTAGGCTGTGGATGAACCTGGGTGTTGTAGCTTCATCTGGGAGACACACAGCTCCTTTCTTGGGCCCATAGCCATCTCCCTGATGGAGAATATTCAGCAGGACATGGCCACAGTGAGACCTGGTAAGAAGTGATGGCTGGCAGTGCATGCAGCATGGGGCAGTGGATAATAGGCTCACTGAGACTTAATCTAGAGCTGTTTACAAAAATATTCTCAAATATCCTGGTTTGGGCTGAAAATGTGGGATTCAGCAAAGGCCCCTTCCAAAACAAGATTCCATTGAGTCCTGTCTGGCCTGAGACTTGAGGGAAGGGTGGCCACCCTGTGCTGGGGGTTCTGGTTTTGATTTCTTCTTCTGCCTTTAGCAAATGAATCTCTGTTTTCTCATATTTAACAGGGCATTAATGCTGTGTCTCTTTCTTACACATTACTTTGAAGATAATTTGAGTGAATGGTTGTAAAAGGGTTCTGAAATGTTAAAAATGCAATGGAAATATAAGACTTTTCTGTAGAACGGCCCTATAGTAGATTATTAACAAACTGTGGTCTCTAATTAAACTTTTCCAGGCTTCCTCTAATATCCCCCCATCCCTAGCCTCTCTCTACCCCAGCATTGGATAAAGGCTCCAGACGCGCCTGTGATAAACAGCAGCTGGAGGTTGGACACGATCAGTGGCCTAGTCCAGGTCACCACCACATGGAGTAACTGCCCTTTGTGAAATTCTGGGGCAAGAGGTCAGCTCTCTTTCCCCATCTTTGTCACTTCTCAGTCATCTGTATCCCAGTGGCAGTTGTGTTATCCCAGCACCCTTCCCCTCCCCCCCTACCTCCCCACCCCATCCCCCTCTCATGGAGCCCAGTAAAAAACCATCTGCTGAGTTGGCTTTCAGAAGATTTTTTTTTAAATACCAATTTCCCTTTGTTCCGAGGCAACCTCCAATCAGAGCTGGGGTCTGCTGGGTTTGGTGAGAGGCTGGTATTGTGTTTCATGCTCCCGGAGGAAAGGTTGTCCACTTGCTTTTCTTTTTGATTCGATTCCCTGCCATTCTGCAGGAGAGGCAGAGGTTGCAGCTGCTGCTGTCAGCTGTAAATGGGGGACCCCCTTGTTTAAGAACATGCATGTTAATCCTTTAGGCGGGGGTGGAAAAAACAAAAAACAAAACAGAAAAAAAAATTAAAACCATCACTAGCAAAAGTATTTCTTCCTGTTCCCACCTCATTTTGTAGGTCACACAAAATCTTACTGGTTGCTTAAGCTTAGGGCCTGTTGTCCTTGGATGTTCGCTTGAAGGTCTTTTGATGTCCAGCTTCTTATGTTTCCTGATTTCCTGCTGAAGAATATGAACTGTGCATCAGAGGCAGAAGAGAGTCATTCTGTGATGGAAAACTTGAATCACAGGGAAAGCCATCGGCCGTGAAAGCTACCATTTTGTTGTTGAGCTGGGACCCTTGCCAAGCACTTGACACACAGTCTACTGACTCCTTCCCACCATGGCAGTGGAGGTGTTTTTATCCCCATTTTGCAGTTGTGTGCATGAGGTACAGAAACCCCCAGTGCCTTGCCTCGGTCTTAGGATTGGGAAGCTGGGATTCCAGCGTGTCCACCCTCTAAACCCTGAGGCAGCTCCTCACTTGGGGCTCAGCAGGACTGAACCTAAGGTGGGGGCCTGAGATCCTAGCTTTCTAACCCTGCCCCCCGAAGACCCACAGGCAAGGGGCCTTCTCAATGCTTCCGTTTCTCTGTAAACTGGAACCAGATTAGCTAGATTTCAGAGAACTCAGAGGGACTGTTTGTTCACATCTCCTGAAAGTTTTATAAGCTCTTCTATTCCTGAACCTTGGGCATTGGTTGTTTTTCTGGCACCCTCTACAAGATGAGTGAAAATCCTCTTAGCAGGTTTCGGAGATGTTCTGAGATAACTTCTCAAGTGGTCCTGTGACTTTGTGCACAGAGCACCCTGCCAGCCTCTGGCCTTGCACCCCCAGCCCTCACATACGCTCCTAGCCTTCACTCCTGGGTATTGCTGGGTGAGAACTCTTTACCAACTAAAGGATGTGTTTTGCTCCTTTATGGTAATGAGACGATAGATCGGGGAACGAACACATGATAATTCTGTAAATTGGTGAAACCCCATAAAGTTGCTTTTAAACATACCATCTCCTTCCTCCTTTCACTGTTAGGTTGGAATTATGACCCAGAGCACAGAGGGGCTGGAGGATCTGCCTAGAATGGAATATAAAATAAAACAGACACAACAGAAAGAGAGAGAGAGGCCAGGGCTTTTCTTTTGCTTCCTTCTGAGCAGATAGAATTTTCCAAGGTAACTTATAATGCGTGTGTGTCTGTTTTTATTTTAGTATCTTAAAATACATTGTAGGCTCCTGTCAATGTGAATTATAAGAAATATAGTGACTTGACTTAGCAATCAAGTCAGCTTTGCACTTGAAAATATCAATGAAGTCCTTGTTCAAAACCTTACTATATGAACTGAAGTAATTTTTACTAAATGGTCTCTCCTTCACTTTCTAATACAATCCACGAGTAAAAATAAATCTTGCCTGAATCAATTCAGAGAAAGAGCCAGAGAAGACATGTAGACACACTGGATTAGGTGAGAGAGGTTCTAATTGATGGTGTCCATAAGCTGGGTGACAGTGGGTGCAGGGGCAATGGGCCTGGGGCCAAGAAGAATGGTCCCTATACTCAGCTCTGCCAGCTGACTCAGGCTGTACTTTGAGTTAGCCTGGGTCGCTTTCTAGCTCTGTTTCACCTGAGGCTTCGGTTCTCAGAGGTCTGAAAGCAGGAGGAATAGGAGGAAATAGTGAAAGGAGAATGTTGACTTCAGAACAGTGGGCTCTGCTAGGCTTGAGAAAGGGGCCCCAACAAAGAGTCCCAGAGCTGAGCTGAGCAGCCCTCAGGGCCCCTGCTGATACTAACTGTCCACTCACGGGGCTTCCTTTCTTCTGCATCACTGAGTCATTCATTCACTCATTTAATAAAAGGCATTTTCTTCATTTCCTATGTGTTGCATTTGTCCTTGAGATTTTGAGTATAGAAAGAAGAAGAGAGAAAAGCAAGGTTGGCCAGAGGCGTGAAAAAAATCACATCATGCCTTTAGCAGAAAGAGCGGAACCCAGAAAAAGTAATGGAGAAGATGGAAGTAGAAATCTGCGGTGTACTGGGACAAATCAGGTACAAGAGCAGAGGCCATGTGAGCACTAGTGCCTGGAAAGGGAAGGAGAGAAGGACAGCGGCTGAAAGAAATGGTGGGGCGCGGGGCAGGGGAATGGTTTATGCTTATGGGCTGGGGGAGGGCTGCCTCTGCAAGGCTCCCTCTGTCCAGGCAGCCAGTGCAGGGGAAGGATGGAGCGGTGAGAAAGTGGGTGCTCCTGGATGAGCTTGGCTTTTGGTCCTGGACCTCTCAGAAGTACTTACTGCTCCACCCTAGCGACTGATGGCTTTCTACCAGTGTGGAAATCGCTGCTCACATCCCCTTGGGGGGAGCCATGCAGGTGGGCCTGAGAAGGGCTGCCGCAGGCTGGACCAGCTGTGCCCCCTCCAGCTCCCGGGAGGAGCAGGTGCTGAACTTCTGGATGCCTGGCTTTCCTTCTGGCTTCATTCCTAAATGACAGCTGACCTTTGCTTCTGATATTAGGCCTGCAGCAGAACCCACTCCTTCAGGGCGGACTGCCCTGCATCAGTGGCTGCTTCGGCTCATTGTGTTAAGCCCAGGGAGACGGTTGCTGGTCCTTGAAGCTCCTCTTTCTCCAAAGAGGACAAGCCAGTTGTGGGGGTTCACCCTGTGGACAGTGGAGGCAAAGAGCTTGAGAGGAAGACATATGTTTCGGAAATGATCCGAGCGAGGCCTGGAGGACATCAGACAGGATGCAGAGCCACGTCCTTCTGTCGTCATGGTCTGAGGAGCTCTGTCTGGGGAGCCCTAAGAAGGCGGTGTGGTTTGGTGTGTGTGTGTTAGTGAGTATTCAGTGTTATGTGTACCTGCATGTGTGTGTGTGTGTGTCTGGCCTCTGGGCAGATAGATATTGAATACGATGCAATAGAGCCCTAACTGAGAAGCAGATTAGTCTCTGCCCCTAACCACCTGGGTTTCCTCCCTGCCTCTGTTCTTAGGAGTTCCATCTTGAAATGAAGGCAATGAAGCAGAAGATACCGAAGTCTTTTCCAACTCTCATATTCCAGTAAATTGCCATACAAATACTGATTCATGTAACTAGGAGACGTATTAATATATGGGCTTGGCTTGACCTAATTATTACTTTCATAACATGCCTAGTTTTGTAGTAGTCACCTATGTGTATTAACTACATATTAATTTGAGAAAAGGGTAGACATATTCTGTGATAGTTGATGTGAATGATGACAGACAGTGAAAAAGCAGGGAACTCATGTGTGTACCTGGGCAGGCAAAAGAATGCAGAGTCCTTCCTCCCAGTTTATATGGACTTGTTTGGCCTTCAGAGAAGGCTCTGAGCTTCACCTCTTGTTGGGGAGGTTGGGTCCAAGCAGGATGGTTATTTCGTGCCAGACGCTGGGGTGTGCGAACAGTTCAGAGAAGGATGCAGAAACAGAGGAGGCTTGAATGGATCTTGATGGAAGCAGAGTATAGTTCAGTTCAGTTCAGTCATGTCTGACTCTTTGTGACCCTATGGACTGCAGCACGCCAGGCCTCCCTGTACATCACTAACTCTTGGAGTTTTTTAAACTCATGTCCATTGGGTTGGTGATGCCATCCAACCATCTCATCCTCTGTCATCCCTTTCTCCTCCCAGCTTCAATCTTTCCCAGCATCAGGGGCTTTTCAAATGTCAGCTCTTTGCATCAGGTGGCCAAAGTATTGGAGTTTCAGCTTTAACATCAGCCCTTCCAATTAATATTCAGGATTGATCTCCTTTAGAATGGACTGGTTGGACCTCCTTGCAGTCCAAGGGACTCTCAAGAGTCTTCTCCAACACCACAGTTCAAAACGAGGGAAAAGCAGCTCAGGTATTTCTGAGTCATGGTCCTGGGGTGAGGGTGCTCACTGTATGCCTTGAACCCATTGGGCTGGCCTGCAGGGTTTACCTGGAAATCCAGAGTGCAGGAAAACCGTGGGAGAGCAGATGAGGAATCTGACTTCTTCTTTAATGGGACAAAAAAGGTATGATACCATCCACCTCCACACTGGGGAGCAGAGAGCTGGGGAGTCTGTGGAGAGCTGCTTTAGGAAATCAAAATATAACAGCATTGGAGGGAAGCGGGCCCAGAGTAGACAGGCCCAGAGGCCTACTGCAGCACACAGTGAAGAGAGAAAGTGCCCTTGGTTTTTGCTGTCCCACCGAGGAGGCCTAAGCAGCTTTCAGCAGGTGAAAAGGAACGGCTTCTTGAATTTTGATTCCTGTGACTTAGAGAAGCTCAGTCGCTTTCTTAAGAATCCATTGACTGTGTGTTAGGGACACTTGTATCCCTGGTGGCTCAGATGGTAAAGAATCTGCCTGTAATGTGGAAGACCTGGTTTGATCCCTGGGTTGGGAAGATCCTTGGAGGAAGGCATGGCAACCCACTGTGCTGGGAGGATCCTCCTGGAGGAGGGCATGGCAACCCACTCCAGTATTCTTGCCTGGAGAATCCCCATGGACAGAGGAGCCTGGTGACCTACAGTCCATGGAGTCGCATAGGGACACTTATGAAAAGATGATTAGAAAGTTCCAGAAGGGGTTGAGGAGTTTACAAAAGTCCCAAATCTAGCATTTTGCTGTGGAGTTTTATTTCCAATTATCTGTTTTACTGTTTTGTTTTCTGCGATGCTTTGCGCCCATTCCTCTGCTACTACTGAGTTCTCCAGCTCAGTATGTGCATGCGTGCTAAGTCACTTCAATCATGTCCGACTCTGTGCAGTGCTATGGACTGTAACCCGCCAGGCTCCGCTGTCTATGGGGATTCTCCGGCAAGAATACTGGAGTGGATTGCCATGCCCTCCTCCAGGAGATCTTCCCAACCCAGAGATAAAACCCGTATCTCTTGACATCTCCTGCATTGGTAGGCAGGTTCTTTACCACTAGCGCCACCTGGGACGCCTCCAGCTCAGTAAATCTCTGCTTTTCTACCCCTTCTACAAAGAGGTGAAATGGGAAAGAAAATCCAGCATATGTTTGCTTCCCCCATCACCTCCTCTCAAACCTTTTTCAAACTCCTTTAAATGTGAACTTCCCCTACACAATGAGGAGGGACAAGTTGCACTTTTCATGTGTTAGAAAGGAACAAAATGCATATGGCCATGATGGGGAATTTCCCCCACCTTTTGAGGGCAGGTGTGAAAGAATGAATTAGGGCAATGGTGTGAAAGAATGAATTAGTTATGGCAAATCTCGTTAGTGTCCATTGTAAGGAGAGAAGCTAAGCCATCTGTGGCCACTTGCAAAATTGTTCCTTGTTTGTTTGGGCTCCCCACTGAAGCAAATCTTTGTGGCTTCTGATGATTTGCATATTGTCACTTGTTTGCCAACTGGATGGTGTCTGGACATGTGTAGGTGAGAGAGTGTCTCAGTGGACATATATGTATATGTTGGTGTGCTGTTGAAATAGATATCTGAGGGGCTGCCTTGACTGGGCTCTGGGCTTAGAGGGGGAATCCTGGGAGCTCTTATGTTATTTTTGGAACTTTCTAGTCAATGTCTCCAAGCTTTTTTGTGCTCCTGTCCCTTATTCTCCTCCGAGTCTCCCATCATCACTTCAACTTCCAAGTTCTTAACTGGTGGTGTGTGTTCTGAAAGAGGCAGAGCATATTTAGGGCAGTTTACGTCCTAGTTAAAAGCTAAGAGAGGTATGTGCCTCCAGTGTGACCACATAGTTCTGTGTCAAGATATTGTTGTTCCACCTCCATTCATTCTACAAGTATTTCCAGTGAGCCTGCTGGAGACAAGTGGTGTACTGGATGCTGTAGGGATCTAAAGGCTGCGTGACCTCCATTACCCCTGTCTTCAGGGAGCTTCCTTGGAGTACAAGGGATGCATAATGAACAACACATGCTCCGTGGATGGGATGAACAAAGTTCTGGATGTCATGCATGGAAGGATTGGTTATTATCACCCAGTGACCGCTGAAGTGTGCCCCTGAGGAAGTGTGGAAGACAGAAGATTGTGTAGGGTGTGTGGTCAGAAGGGCTCTCGTGCTAGACTTCTGGGATTTCCAGATTGGCATCCTAGGGAATGTGGCAAACACAAATCTACAAAAATTAAAAAGCAGAAATGCTCCTTTTGCTTATCATCAGGCCATCCTATGGGAAAGTTTATATAATAGGATAAGAATCTGGGACAAAATTTCGAGTTCTTCTGTGTTTATATCTAGTCACACCAGTAATTTATTCTCTCTGTGATGTTGCCACACTGCGCCTAAATTTCCCTTTTGAAAAAAAGAACATCCTGGACATCCCGCTTTTCCCTTCTTTTCCTCTTACTTTCCTTTATACTGGGCAGACTCGGGCTATAAAAAGGTTGGTGCTTTCATCTTTTCAGAAGATCCTTTTTTATACTGTAGGGGGCATTCTCCATATCTATATGAGTGGGTCAAACTGCTTCCCAGTGCTTGATGGATACACATAAAAAATATTAAAGCTGAAAGAGACCTTGAAGATCATCAGAGCGATCTTTCCTTTACAGGTGAGGACAGAGTCCAGATCAGAATGTCTCATGATTTGGCAAAGATCACATGACCAACCAGTGACAGTCTGGAAAAAACAATGCTAGGTGCTAAAAAAGACAGGACCCTTGATTACTGTGGCCTCCCCTTGCCACTGGATGGGAGTCTGCCTGCCTGTTTGCTTGGCCCATCATAGCTCAGTTTGGTCCTTCTCTCTTGAATCCTCCTGAACCTCCATGGCTCTGGTCTAGGAGGATCAGATAAAGGAGCCTTTATTTCCTAGCTGCCCTGTGCAGGCAGCATCAGAAAAGAGAGACTGGAAATGGAGGTGGAAAGAGAGAAAACATTTGTCTTTTAATACTTGCCTGACATGAAAGCCCCACTGATAGGCACTTTGAGTACTCAGCTAAATAATGGTTGCAGCCAAGACAAAACATAAAGCTGACCCACTAGTTATGTGGTTACTTAAACATGATTTACCCTGCATTAGGCTGGCTGGGACCTGAGGTTCTCATTTCTAATGAACCAAGAGACAGCACAATTAATTACATTCAAAGGAGTGCTATTAGACAGCAGACTGGTCATTGCAAGAAAAAAAAAAAAAGGTCCTTCAATATTCCTCACCTTCCCCCTAGTTTTGCAGAAATACTTAAGAATAGCACAGCTCACATGTTGGTGGACACAGACAAATTTGGGGAAATGGTGAGTGCTAGTGGTCCCAACATGGGATGTGGGGTGGGGAGGGGGGCGGTTAGCTGGAGTTGCAATGATTGGGAGATGGAGGGGCAGGGGTTTGGAAAGGAATTGTTATATGATTTGGCCAGATGTGAAGAAAAGTTCGCCAGGAGCTCTGCATCCTCAGTGCCCTGGTGGACCTGGTCTGCTTCTTCTGTGTCCATCTGACAGCCACCCCTGAGCCTCTAACCTCAGTGACCTGCCCTCTTGAGGTGGTTAGCATTTAGAAGTGGCTAGAGTAGAAATAAGGCTCTGAAGGTTTGGAGGCCACATTTAGGCCAGTGAGAATGGGAGCCCAGTTACAGGAAGAGTCCCATTCACCACGATGAGGTGCCGATGCGTCTAATCATCTTTTGATCATGCGAGCAGATCACAGGAGCTTTCTTTTGACTCTGATCATTTTAAGGGTGTTGCTGTATCTCCTTTTGGTTGAACATAGTAGAGAAGTCAGCTCTGGGGTAGAGTGTCTAAGCTGGAAAGATGAGAAGGTAAAGCCTGAAAGATTTGAAGAGGGCAGGGCCAAAGGTTAAAGGAGAAAGGTTAGCAGCAGGCAGAGGCCCAGGATTGAAATATTTGCTGAAGGCTGACAGGCAACAGAATAGAGGCAGACAAGTGGCAAATTCCTGTTTTCTTCTCTAAATGAGAAAATATTTTGAGTGCTGTTCAGTCAGACTGTCTAATGCTTTGGGGTGGGAGCCAGAGATGGAGAGAGAGGACATGAATGTGAGAGAATGTTATTAAATTACCCAGGAAGCCAGTGTGACTGCAGAGTTCAAGGAGCAGTGCAGTGCGTCATGCTCCCTTGCCTCCTTGTTTGGGCAGCTCAGCATTCATTTCTTCACTCACTCATCCAGCGCATGGTCATCAGGACCTGCCTTAGATGGAGGGTTTAGAAGCTGCCCATAGGAGTTAGCATCAGACAAATGAAAAGAAAGCCAGTCCTGCCTCTCAAAGGTATGCAGGTGCATGAACAGGTGATTCCGATGCAGAGTGCAACTTTTGGTTTATTACCCTTAAGGTTGTTTTCTTTTAAAACCTAAATCTTAAAATTGTCTGTGTCTGCTTGCAGTTTAGTGAATACTTTTATATATAATCTTACATGTAAGATAGAATATAAAGTGATTGCAGCTACCCTAGCAGTCAGGCTGTCCTAGAGTGTTGCTTGCTAGTGGGGTTACCCTGCACTGCCCAGGGAATTATATTAGCAAGGCTGAGGTGCCGTGTGTATGGATGGAAGAGTCTGGGTGTGGGAAAGTGGTTAGGAAGTAAAACAGCTGGTTCTTGACCTAGAGCCAGCTGCTCCTCCTCCTTGCTGGGTCCTGCCTGCTCTTGCTTCTGAGGGAGGCTTCTGTGCTCAGGAATGCAAGTTCCCTTAGGTTTCTAGGCTGGCTGTGAGCAGCACTGGTAGTTTATTCACTGGGATATTTATGAACGACAAGAATGTAGAGCTGGGAAGGCCGTGACCGTCATTTCACAGAGGGCAACTCACAGGAGTTGAGTGACGTCCCCATGGTGCCTGGTGAGGTTGTGGCAGAGCCGGGACCCACCTCAACCCCCTGACTCCCCAGCCAACTTTGGGTTCCCTGCCACCTCTTCCAGGAAGTGATGACTCAGAGTATTTTCATCAGCCTATCTTACCCTACCTACCCCTCCTCTATTTTCTTCCCACATCCCCCAAAGCCAATAATAGACCAAAGCAGTTTCAATTTTAGGCAGTTTCCTTTTTTACTTAGAAATCTATGGTTAGAAAGGTTGCTGGGGGTGGGGATGGTGGCTGGGGGTGGGGAGGGAGGTGTGAGAAGCTTCAAAGGGGGTGGGTCTCTCCTGGTTCTCAGCCTGGAGGAAATCAGAACTGGGTACCTTCATGGAACCTTGGGTAGGTCTCTGAAAGATTCCTTCCCCTCTGAAGTTTTTTTGGCTTTTTAGTTCAGGAGGGACTTTCTCTTCTATCAGTTTAGGAGCCCTGTGAAAACTTCATGAAATTCTTATCTAAATTTTGAACTTTAACAACTAACTAATGTGAATTGTTACAAAGTAATTTGTAAGTGACATTTCAAGCTTTTAGGTTTTAGTTCATTCCAATAGTCCTAGATACCTATTATTTTCTTTTTGAGGGAGGTAGAAACTTTGCTTTGTTGTATGGCCTGAAGTTGGAACTTACTAAAAGAGAATATGAATAAGCTAATATTAATTGCTACCTCTTAAGTTTTGTATATTAGGCACCGAGTTAAGGCCTTTACATACAAATTTATACGTATTCCTCCCAACAGCTCCAAGAGGTTAAGTCTTATTATTCCTAGTTTGCTGATGAGTACACTGTTTCTTGGGGAGGTTAGATAGCTTAAGAAAGTGTAGGAGAATATAAGTTATAAGTACAAGTGTATAAGAGTGTGACTACTTGAAGTTAGGTTATCTGATTTGAAAGTTCATTTATGAAGGTATATGAGCTCCCATTTGCAGTTTAGAGGTCTTAATATTATAGTAGTATAGCCCAGTTGGTAAAGAATCTGCCTGCCATGCAGGAGACCTGGGTTCGATCTCTGGGTGGGAAAGATCCCCTGGAGAAGGAAATGGCAACCCACTCTAGTATTCTTGCCTGGAGAATCCCATGGACAGAGGAGTCTGGCAGGCTAAGGTCCATGGGGTCACAAGAGTCGGACACGATTTAGTGACTAAACCACCACCACCATGTAACAGTAATGCTTTTAAATTTCATGATATGCTCGCTTTCAAATGAACTGTACTCGAAATTTATTTTTAAGGTAAACAAAGATTTTCTGGAGGCCTTGTTTTAACAAATGCCTCAAACCACTATCGTCTGCTCTGTTCCGTAACTTGTTTCTGGTGTAATATAAGAAGAAGGGTCCAAGGTGAAAGGCCCTAGCTAAATTGTTGTATGACAGCCATGTTCCCACTCTGGTTTCTGCTTTCACATTCTGGGGTCAACTGGGGAGATAAATCCCTTTACCATTGATTTTAGTGAGGAGGAGGGGGTGTGGAGGTGATGGCTATCAAAGGATCTTGGAAAGTTGAAAGCATTATTCAAGTGCAAGAATAGAACATGTTAACAGCTTTTTTTTTTTTTTTTTTAACAGTCTAAGCATGCTTCAGTCTCACTTTTCAGATCCTAAATGAAGCATGTTTAGTTTGAGTTACTCAGTGTTTTACCTCTCAGGAAGTGTTAAATGTTGGGTTGGCTGTAAAGCTGAGTAATGGAAAAACTAGAATGAACTTTTTGGCCAACCCAATATATTTAACTCGTATATTTGGTCAGGATATATATAGAAATGTATGTGTTTGTATATATTTTGATTTCCCAAAGAAAAACAAGCCTTTACTTTTTTTTTTTTCCACTGTCAATGTCCTGTGTCATCCACTTCAGGGTAGAAATTATGATAAATGCTATCTGTTGAGGTCCCTGTCTTCAAGGACCTTACCATCATTTCGTTTTCATTTGAAAGCATTTAAGGATTTGCTGCTGAATGTCTTCTGTGTCTCACAAAGATGCATTTAGATGAGAAACTTGCTGTTCTAGAGGCAGCTTTTGTGCTGAATGGCAAGAATCACCTTTGAGTTCAGGAGAGTGGATAGCTGGCAGAGACTTCCTTTGTATGAGCTCTGTTAGTAGTTGACAACTATATGATTTGAGGTGTCTAGAATGTTCCCTCCAACCTTAATGAGAACAAGACTCATTAAGGCAACCCCTGTTATGTTGTCACCAAGGTCTCAAAACACCCTAAATGTGAAATCTTGACCACCTTCCTAGAATTGAATTCTTATAGGTGAAATGGACCATGCTGGTATTCCCAATGGACGCTTAGTTGCCATTATCTGTGCTTTGTGAGTACCCTTTCCAGTGGTGTATAGTTCTGGGCTTAGGTGCTTTTCCCCTTTTTGGGTTAAAGTATTCCTCTTTGTAACCCTGCCTTTTAACACAGAAACTATGCTAAAGACTTGGTGACACTTCTCTAAGACCCTAAACTGAAACCCAGATCACTTATACCTGGTAAAAAACGAGACTTGATTTGACAGGAGATCCTTAGAAGTGCTATTCATACAGTCCCTCATTTGTTATGTTGCCACTTATGAAGTCCATCTACAGAATGAATGAAGGCTATCTCAGGAAGAAACCAGAATCGTCTCTTCTCTCCTTCAAGACTCATTGCTTAGGAATATGCTGAGTCTGAGGGACTGAGTCATGCCCCTCTTCTCCTTGTGATCACGTTAGCACAGCTTGGCTACTTCTTCCAAACTCCAGGGTGGCGCTGTCTGATTTATTCCAGGTAGCAGGCCAGTCAGGGATTCGGGCGAAGTGAAGCCTTTGGGATGTCTAGTGGCTGTTCACTGTTAGAAACTTGTGGTTCTCAGAGCGGGTTGTCTCTCTGGATATCACCACATTTCTCTGTGCTAAATTTGTTTGCAGTCTATTAAAAATCACAGAAGGTATACATGATTGAAAAGTGCACTGTTTTAAGTGCAAGTAGTCAAATTTAAGGTGCGTCTGGGTACCTGCTATTAATGTCCCATAGTGGTCATTTATTTATTCCACTAACAATGAATGAGTTTAGATTCTGAGGCAGTCATTGCCCTCAATATTAAGAATATAAAATCTGAGACGTGTCATCTTTCTTCAAAAATCACACAAACTTTTATAAATCACAGCAATATTTTTTTGGTTGTGTCTCATGTTGATGTATCGCAAAATCAATACAATATTGTAAAGTAATTAACCTCCAATTAAAATAAATAAATTTATATTAAAAAAAATTGGACACACTTACAAGTTTTTGCAGAGCAAAGGAACCCATAGACAGAATGAAAAGACAACCTACTGAATAAAGGAAAATATTTGCAAATGATGTGACTGCTAAGGGGTTAATACCCAAAACATATAAGCAGTTCATACAACTTGACTTCAAACTGCAAACAAACCAATTTAAAAAATGGGCAGAAGATCTGAATAGACATTTTTCCAAAGAAGACATACAGATGGTCAACAGGCACATGAAAAGATGCTCAACATCATCAATCATCAGAGAAATGCAAATTAAAACCACAATGAGATATCACCTCACATTGGTTAGAATGGATATCATCAAAAAGAACACAAATAACAAATGTTGGCAAGGATGTGGAGAAAAGGGAACCCTTATATATTGTTGATGGGAATGTAAACTGGTACAGCCGGTGTAGGGAACAGTGTGGAGATTTCTCAAAAAGCTAAAAATAGCCACCATATGACCCAGCAATTCTATTGCTGGATATATATCTGGGTAAAATTAAAACACTAATTTGAAAATATATATGCACCCCAGCATTCATAGCAGTATTATTTACAGTTGCCAAGATATGGAAACAATCTAAGAATTTATTAACAGATGAATGGTTAAAGAAGATGTGGTACACACACACACACACACACACACACACACACACACACACACATACACACACACACTGGACTATTACTCAGCTGTAAAAAAGAATGAAATTTTGCCATTCATTTTTGCAACAATATGGAAGAACTTGGAGGGTATTATGCTAAGTGAAGTAAGTCAGACAGAGAAAGATAAGTATTTTATGATATCACTTACATGTGGAATCTAAAAATACAAAAAATGAGTGACTATAAAAAAAGAAACAGACTTACAGAAGGAAGGAACAAGCTAATGGTTACCTGTAGGGAGAGGGAAGGAGAGAGGGGCAAGGATAGGGGTATGAGATTAAGAAATGCAAAACTATGCATAAAGTAAATAAACTACAGGGGTATATTGTACAACACAGAGACTATAGCCAATATTTTATAATAACTATAACCGGACCCTAACCTTTAAAAATTGTGAATCACTCTGTTGTACATCTGAAACTTGTATAATATTGCATATTAACTATACCTCAATAAAAATGAAAAGAATCACACAAAATTGAGAGAGACAGGCAAATACAGTGGAAATTATAAAAGAATATACTAAATGCAGTGAACAGAAAGCTTCAGGGATGGAAAGAAAGGTAACCCTTGGAGCAAAGTTTTGAGGGACAAGAGGAATCAGTTGGACTCAGGAGGAGAATGGACATCCCACAAAGAAGGAATGGCCTGGATACAGGCCTGTGTGGTAAAACACAGGTTTGCTTAGAGGAAATACAAGTAGTTCTGCTTGGGTTCATGACACAAAGAGTGTGTTGGGAGCAGTGATGAGGGCTGAGCAATGGGAAGAATGCAGATAGGAACTAAGTAATACTTGTCGCATCCTTACTATATGCTGGATAGAGTTCTAAGCCCTTCACCTGTTTACTTCATGAAATCCCCATGAAAACCTGCTACTGCTAAGTCACTTCAGTTGTGTCCGACTCTGTGCGACCCTATAGACGGCAGCCCACCAGGCTCCCTTGTCCCTGGGATTCTCCAGGCAACAACACTGGAGTGGGGTTGCCATTTCCTTCTCCAATGGATGAAAGTGAAAAGTGAAAGGGAAGTCGCTCAGTCGTGTCTGACCCTTAGCATGGACTGCAGCCTACCAGGCTCCTCCATCCATGGGATTTTCTAAGCAAGAGTACTGGAGTGAGGTGCCACTGCCTTCTCCCCATGAAAACCTAGGAGATAGCTTAATTCTACTTTGTAAGTGAGAAAACTGAGGCATAGAAACATTGAGCACTTTGTCACAGAACTAAGAAGAGGAAGAGGTTAGAATTGAGCCCTTGTAGTCTGGCTCTAGAGCTCACTTTGAATCACTGTTCTTGGTTCTTGTGTACAAGGAAGTTGAATTTTATCCTGAAAATTCTGATTTATTTTAGACACAGGAATGACCTGGACAGGATTACGTTCTGGAAAGGTCACATGGAGAGCTGTGTGGAGAGTAGATCATAGGGGAGAGAGGTTGGAGGCCTCTGACATAAATTTAGGTGAGAAGTGATAAAAACCTGAAACCCACTGGTGACAGGGGCCGTCATCAGAGGTAAATAGATTCAAAAGGCATTAAGCGAGTAGAATCTGTGGGACTCCAGCTAATAGGATTTAGTTGTTGAATGAGGAGATGGAATTTATCTCCTAAGTAAATGGATATTACCATTCATAAAGAAGAGCTGGTTAGGAGAAAGAATGGTAAGGTATTTGATTCCTGTTGAGTTTCCAGTTTCAAGGGAAATCATGGGTGTGGTTTAATTTGCCTAGAGTAACTTGTAGAGTCTGAGGGTTGTAGAAGGACCTTGGGGATTATAGGCACTTAAGAGATAAGGAGAAGAAAAAAATTTACAAAGAGTGATGGGACCAGGATAGAAGAAATCCCAAGAGCCGCAGGAGTGCTTGCTTTATGTAGCACAGGCTTTGGCAACATTGATCACTGCGACTTTTGGGAGAGTGTTTCCATTGAAGTTGTGGTATCAGAAGCCTATGAAGAAGGGATGCAGAACCTGTAATGTGCGCTGTCTTTCCAGAAACCTACCTATGAAGTGAACTTTAGCCGTGCATCCATATGAGTTAAGTTCTTGAAAACACATCAGGAAACATTTGCAGAAACCTGGAGTAGTGAGGGGGCTTCCCAGGTGGCACAGTGGTAAAGAATCTGCCTGCCAATGAAGGAGACTCAGGTTCGGTTCCTGGGTTGGGCAGATCCCCTGGAGGATGGCATGGCAACCCACTCCAGTATTCTTACCTGGAGAGTCCCCGTGGACAGAGGAGCATGGTGGGCTACAGTTCATGGGGTCGCAAAGAGTTGGACACCATTGAGTGACTGAGCACGCACACATGGAGTAGTGAGGCTGGAACATGACTTGCCCTTGGTATATGGGTAGTACTAAATTTTAGTCCCTGGAGACATATTGAATAGGACTAGTTCAGATATGGACCCGGTACTGTGGAATGTGAAGGGAAGCAATATATTAATATTAGGTGTGCAATCTGTGGGCAGTGTCGAGAAGAAGAATTGGGCCCTTTCTGTTGACCTATGCCAGCTGCAGGTGTTGCCATTTTTGGTGCCTCTCACTGATTTGCTGAGCACACTTCTCAGATGCAATGGTTTCGCCAGGATTCAAAATGCTGTAGTGAATCAGAATGGCAGCAGGCCACCAAACAGTGACCATGTCCCTTTTTTTGATGCAAGCTTGGCTGTGGGAAGTGCTTTGGAGCTTTTTATTGGTCCAACCACTGAGTTGATTGCTACTGGTTGTTGTATAAAATCCACTTTTTCATCACACGTCACAATCATAAAGAGAAATGGTCCACAGAGTAAGGAGACAGCGCTTCAAAATGACGATATTTTTGATAAGTGATCAGCTCTTGGAGTACCGACTTATTGAGATGTTTCACCTTTTCAATTTGCTTCAAATGCTGAGCGACACCAGAATGGTTGACATTGAGTTCTTTGGCAGCTTCTCATGTAGTTGTGAGAGGATCAGCTTCCATGATTACTCTCAGTTGGTCATTGTCACCTTCCAATGGCCTGGCCACTGTACTCCTCATCTTTAAGGCTCTCATCTCCTCTGCAAAACTTCTTGAAATACTGCTGCACTGTATGTTCGTTAGCAGTTCCTAGGCCAAATGCATTGTTGATGTTGTAAGTTGTCTCTACTGCTTTACAACCCATTTTGAACTCAAATAAGAAAATCCCTTGAATTTGCTTTTTTGTCTAACATCATTTCCATAGTCAAAAAGTACATATAAAATAAACAGCAAGTGATAATTCATTAGCAAAAACTTAAAGCAAGGACTGCACATTAAATGATGTATAACAGAACCACAGTAATTAAGAATGTATTCTAATATCAAATGGCAAATTTCAACAACGCAAAAACCGCAGTTACATTTGGACCAACCTAATAACGTAGGTTCTGCCCTCAATTTTTATTCCAGTTATAGGGAGAAGACAAACATGGGAAACTGAGAGGAAAGATAAGAGAGATGTCAATCAGTAGGTTGTTAGAGAAGGAGAGATTTTGCTGGAGTCCTTGAGGATGCAGAGAGTAAATTCAATTCCATCCTGAATGATGGAGCCAGGGAGAGTCTGGGGAGCATGGTGTGAGCTTTGACGTGGAAATGTGCAAAGGGCCTGGGGGAGGAAAGCAATGAGGAGCCCACCTCGTGCCTCTCATACTCAGGGTTTTCTTTTCTCCAGTTGTCTCCTTTATCACATGCCTTTTCCGAATCTCCTTTTTCAGAATCTTTCTACATGCTCACAACCTGTGTTGCCTGGTCTCTGCATCCAAGAGACTCTTCTGTATCACTTCTGCCTACCAAGAGGAGGGCATTTGACATCTGCTACCTGTTCTGCCTCTATTCTTTTTTAGACTTTCAACTGATTCTTTTCTTTTCAGCATTGCCCAGTGGCCCAAGAGGGTCACCAAGGAGGTGGATGAGAAAGCTGTGGCTGTGGCTGGGGAAAAAAAGGCTCAGATGGTCCCACGTGTTCTGGATGCTTGGATCACGCCGGGAGCCCTTTTTGCTGGAGATAGAAGTTGTTCTCATAGTTTAACTGCTGTGTAACAAACCGCCCTGAAACTTAGTGGCATTAAAACGATAGCCTTTTTATTTTATTGTGCTCTCCATGTTGTAGATGAGCATAGTAGGGATGGCTCATTTCTGCTCTTCAGTGGTCTGGAACTCATCTGGAGTGGCTGGGGCAGCATGCAGATGTGGGATTCTGTGACTGTCTCTAGCTGTTGGCTGGGTCTCTCTCTTCCCTGCATTGTGTCTGCTGGGCACTTCTGGTGCCTGGCCTGGGATGCCTGGTGTAGCTGGGACCGTCTTCGGGCTGCTTTCTCCACACACAGCCCCTCAATATGGCTGACTTGAGTTTCCCCACAGCATGTCAGTCTCAGCATACCTGGATTTTTTCCCCCAATATCCTTCTAGAAGAATTGGGTGGGAGCTTTGAGACTTCTTATATACTAGTCTCAGAATGAATAAATGTCACTTCTGCTACATTCTGTTGGCCAAGCAAGTCAGTAAGGCCATCCTAGATTGTTAGGCTCTGTAAAAGTCCTGCTTTTTCTGCATGGCCACAGGAGAGAAAGGAACCACTTGTTTAACTGATATGTTCCTGACAGAAAATAAGTCCTCCAAAAAGTTTTTGAGATTGTTACAGTTCTTGTGGGGAAGACCCTTATTCAGTAGCTTAGAGAACCCTGAATCAGGAGCCAAGAGACCTGGGTTCTGGCTCTGGCTTTATCGTCATCTGACCAACCTTAGAGGAACTTTGACCTATTAATTAATATCTTGACCATATTGGTTGTGCATTTTACTCTACTCGACCAAGACCCTGGGTTGAATGGAGTTACACTGATTCTAGGAAATAGAGAATCTCTCTCAAGCCTGTACACAAATACACAAATTCTTATATTCTCTATAAACTGCAGAAAGAGTTGAAACTGACTATAATCAGGCGGACCTTGATCAGATCCTGTTTCTGCCACTTATAAACACATGGTCTCCCAATCTCATTTTCCTCATCTGTCAAATGTGAGGATAAGACTGCGTACCTGGTCAGTGTGTCACCCATATAAAGTAAAATGTTCCATGTCTGTTTGGACTCATAGATTCTTATAGAATTATCATTGTCATTCCGATTTCTTGCCTTAGTAAGAGTCAGAATTTCAATAATGTCTGGTTAGACTTCTTTTCCTCTTCCTTATGCCATGTCTGATCCTATTTTGACATGTTTTCTTTATCACCAAATTCCATTGGCTGGAGTGTGTGTAGATATATGTATTTGTGAGTTATGCATTCTTAGGTTTTGAGCTGGGACTGTCTAGACCTACTTGATGAATAATGTGGTGTGGGACTGTGCATACGTGCTGGACTCTGCATGGGTGATTTAGATTCAGAACTGACCTAAGAAACCTGATTACTACTCAAATAGATGATCACATAGCCTTTTTAAGAGAATAAACTTGGTTGAAATTCATATCTAAATATGGTCTTCTTGGAATTTACCTTACTGCTCCTTGGAGATGAGCAGGGCTCTGAGATTTTATTTTCTTTAGCATGCTGCACCTTGACTGCAGAGGTTGCCTGCTCTTAGGCCCTGCTGTCTTCTGCTTATATATAATCATGGACTCCTCCCCACTCGAGCTTGGTGTGCTGAGCAGGCATCCAGTGAAGGAGGAAAACCCAAAGCCTGTGTCAGGACATATAAATAAGTAAAGATGTTTCCAACATGCATAGAGTGCTATTTCTCACCCCTGCACCTTCAACAGAAGCAACCATGTTGGATGTTGCATTTATTTAAACCCTTACTGCTAATGATAAGGGCTCTGTAAACATGTCCTGTTTAGCCCTTACTTCGTGTACTGTTGCCTTTCTGAGGTCTTTAATTCAATGAAATAAATCACTTAAAAAAAAAAAAGAGCTGTGCAGCCTCTTAGAACAGTAAACAAGAACAGTTCAGGTCTTTTCAGGAACCTGAAGCCAAAGGATGGCTTGTTGTTTTGGTCTCCAGGAAGAGCTGGTACAGAAGGAGGTATTGACCTCGCTGCTTTGGCTGGCACCCACCAGGTCCCTTCCTGGCGCTCACATTCCCTAAACATGTAACTTAACACCTGTCCTTCTGCCAGCAAACAGAGCTCACAGTGATGGCTGAGCCCCTCCTGTGCCGGGCCTCCCAGCCGCTCAGGACCCTTTCTCCTATGATTTCAAACCCTGACAAACCAGAACCAGAGAATACACATTCCCCCCACCCCAGGATTCTGATTTTGGGACAAGAAAGAATTCAATCAAAAAACAACTCTCAGGGGGCGGTCCTGGGATCAGTGCATCCCTCTGTTTCTATTTTCAGAACTAGATGAGGAAAAAAGGTATAAGGATCATTGAGCCCTTTAAGAGTACCGAGCAGCTTCCGTCTCTGTCAGAGGTGGTCATGATCTGAATGGCATCTTCTTTTACTGTTTCAATGCCCTCCCATGTGACCTACAGCTACACCCCTGCTATTTCCATCTGACATAGCCAAGCTGAATCTCTGGTAAGTAAATAATTAATTTGGAAGTTGGGGATGGCGGTGGAAAAGTCAGCTGTGATGGGCTCAAATGACAAGGCCCAAAAGTGATAGCTGCTCTGGCCTCTGAGAGGACCTGTCGGCTCTATTAGACCCGTACAACCCTGTCTTCAGGCCTGTCTTTCCACATTATAGTCAAGGGACTGAACTCTTCATCCTTGAATCACATCATTGTCCCCAATGCTTGTACACACTGGGCCAACTGGTGTTTTCATTCCTAAGTCCACCAAGCCTGTGCACGTCTGCGTGACTCATGACAGAGAGGAGTCTCAGTTCCAATATCTCTGTGGGTTTGGGGAGGGGTCAAGCTGTGAATAAACCATTACGTGGCTGATTCTACATCCTTCTCTTTTACCACAAAAACCTCAATTTCCCTTTTTGTGGAAAACAAAACCCTCTTTCAGTGCCCTGTCAAGGGGACTGTGGCCTTTGAATTACAAGCTGTCCTCAGAAAATTCTGAAGATGAATTGGCTTTTGGATGGAGTGGTTGGGACAGCCTCTGCCCACTGTCCACTGGAGAGTAAGGAGTCTTCACTTCCATCCTCTCTGACCTCCCTGCCAACTTCACGTGTAGATGAGGAAATTGATCAGTTTGTGAATGATTTGTGAATCCGCAGACTTGCGGCTGAGAAGCCCTGAGGGCATGTACTGTAAATCAGCTGGATTGGAGTTGCCTCCCTCCCACCGCAGTTCAGGGCTTCCATGGAGCTAGGGGAAGGAGTGAGTGAGGATGGGACTGCAAATCCCAGATCTCAGCAAATGGGTTCAAGAACAAGGGCTGAAAATCAGAAGACCTCTTGAGGCCTTCTCCAGAGGACTTTACAGAACACAAGGTGAGATAATTTTTAGAAGGAGATAAAAGAGCAAGATCAGACACAGACAGTATAAAATTTTGTATACCATAAATGTGATATAAGGGTAAGATGTGATGCTTATTGCTAGAGGGAGTTTCTACACCCTTTCATATATCTGGATTTGTCATTTGTGAACTATTAATTAACTCCCTACTCTGTGCCAGTTTTAGCTTCTTCCCTGGGCATTCCCAAAGACTGAGTGTACATCCTGCTAGCTGTCTGCTCTTTGAGCTCTCTTGTGTACACTGGTAGTGTATGGACTGACTTTGTTGTTTATTTGCTAAGTCGTGTCTGACTCTTTTGAGACCCCATGGGCTGTAGCCTGCCAGGCTCCTCTGTCCTTGAGATTTCCCAGGCAAGAATACTGGAGTGGGTTGTCATTTCCTTCTCCAGGGGATCTTTCCGACCTAGGGATTGAACCCATGTCTCTTGCATTGGTAGGCGGATTCTTTACCACTGAGCCACCTGGTAAAACCATGGATTGACTTAGGCCCTTGTAAATGCCATTGCTTTTACAAGACATAAAGGGACAGTGATATAACTTAGTATGATGTTCAAAAAGGCTTCCACATTCACCCAAACTGTTATTTAAAGACTTGTCTCTCACTATTTTCTGAGTGGTTTGCTCATTCCCTGGCTATTTCCCATTTCCATTCTTCTGTTCACATTACTGTGACCTTAAATGCCTTCCTCTCCCTTCCTCATTGGGCCAATAGTCACCTTTGCATGAAAAGTCCCCTCCTTCCTGATTCCTCAGCACAGCTTCCTTTCCTGAACTCCTAGCACACGTTCGCCAGTGTCAGTTGTTCAGTGGCAAAATGTGTTCCCATTGTCACATTTCTTCTTTTGAGCTATTTAAATTGTTTACTTTTTATGTTGCTCTCTCCCTTTTAGATTAAGAAATCTCTTTTGGGGTTAAAGGATTTAATTTATTGGTATTCCCTGCAGCACTTTGCATAGCACCTTATACATAGTAACTTCCCTGGTGGCTCAGATGGTAAAGTGTATGCCTACAGTGCAGGAGACCCGGGTTCGATCCCTGGGTTGGGAAGATCCCCTGGAGAAGGAAATGGCAATCCACTCCAGGACTATTGCCTGGAAAATCCCATGGATGGAGGAGCCTGGTGGGCTGCAGTTCATAGGGTCGCAAAGAGTCGGACGTGACTGAGCGACTTCAATTCAGTATACATAGTAAGTTATTCAGTGAGTACTAATTTACTGTATGAATAACTTCTGGACAGTATAAAATTACGTTATATTCCATTCCTCCATGTAAGGAATTTTGCTGTACAACAAGCAGGTGGAGATGAGGTTATCTGTACATCCATGTAGAAATCTATGTAGAGATATTTATTAATTAAACATTGTGGAGTTAAAAAATCAAAGCTAAATTTTTCAATATTTGTTGGATAATAGCATCCAGAGAAAGGGGATTTGGTATGGGGCAAAGAATTTAGTTGAAATGTGCTTAACCGGTGGAAGCCTGAGATTGTGAGTTCAAGTCAAGAGGGATTGTAGGTTGAGTATGAACAGTGGTCTGTGATAGTGGGGAGCTGAATTCAACAGTGCCCCTTCCCAAGCATTCTGTAGCTTCCTTTGAAGGAGAATGCTCTCCCTTTGTGGAAAATGAAGAGTATAATTAATTGGAAGAAAAAATGTTGAAATTCAGTAACTTGACTCAATATTGAAAACACTTGGGCACATAGATGTTTAACAAGAACAAAGAATGATTTCAATAACTGCTCAGAAGGTGACGGGTCAGGCTGCAAGAAACCAAGAAGGACAGAATAGACTTCAGATGAAATCATCAATGCCAACCAAAGCACAGGTGTGGGACCAGACCTGCATGTTGGAAACTGATTTCAAGCAGTCATTTCTGTCTATTGGGTAAGGCGGCATGACCGTCTTTTATATGAGTTCAGGTGGATGGTTTCCTAGCATCAGGAGGATAGATTTGTGCTTTGAAGTGTTTCCCCCCACCCCACCGCATATTTAATAGCACCAAACTCTACTAAGCCTTGAGCCAGTGGGCTGGAATAATAATAATACTTGTTTTAGGCACACAATTTGGGATTTGATAAATATAAATTTTCTTTGTGTACATTTATGGTTCAGCCTATTTCTGAACTATGATCTCTGAAATATGAAATTATGGACCACTCTGTAAAAGGGATCCGTTGAATTTGAATGGGGCACTGGTGCATAGCAAGCATTTAGTGAAAAGGTTTGGTTAGGAAATGTGAGCCTTGTATTCTAGTTCCTCTTCTTCCATTTATTAGCAGTTCAGCCTCAGGCAAGTCATGTAATTTCCTAGGCTCAGTTGTTTTTTTCTTACAACTAAGGTTGTATCAACTGCCTGAGGTTAGAGGTCTGAACCTCTATTAAATCTGTTAAATTTCCTTTGTATATCTAAATTCTTTGATTCCATTATTTAATGAGACTAATCTTGCTTGCCAAATAAAAGTTAACTGAATACATACATCTTAACAAATAAAAGCTCAACTGAACTGACATCGCAGAAACCAATGCCAAATGTTCAAAAGACTAAAGATTAAGAAGGGAGACGCCTCTGAGATAGAGGTGCCCACAACCGGTTCTCCTGGGCACAAAGTAGGTCAAATACCAGAGTGGCCGTGTTTTCCTGGGTTGAGAATGAGAAAGGTCAGGGATGTCTTTAGATAAAATTTTGGATAAAACCCTTAAGTTAGCATGGTCTTTTCTTTCTCATTTAAGTCTCACCAATACATCATGACTTCCCACAAGTTTCACAAAGGACAGAATAGTATGAGGTATTCCATACCTGCTGCTCCTGGGTTCAAGAAGACTCCAGAAAGAAGTTCTCTTTGGCTTCTCATGGGGCTGTTTCCCATCAAGTATCTGGGCTGGGAGCAGCCTGAAGAATGTATACTGCCATCTTCAGATACTGTGGTTTGAAGGAAAGACCAAATTCCTTCAGTGCTGTTTTAGTAGCTGCCAGCTGGTGCTGCCTTGAAAGAAGAAACAATTTTACCTTCAAATGCAGATCACTCTACTGGTCTTTTGGGATGGCCAAGGAAAGAAATGCTGTGTTCATTAAGAATATTAGTATCAACTCTTTCCTGAACATAAATTGTCTTTCTGTTAGCCTAGGCCCTATCAAGTATGCAGAAGAACCCCCCAGACATGGTCCTCAACAGCACAAAATGATATTGCTATTGAGAGACAAGTTTTATAGCTCTTAGTGAAAGTGAAAGTCACTCAGTCGTGTCCGACTCTTTGCGACTCCATGGACTATACAATCCATGGGATTCTCCAGGCCAGAATACTGGAATGAGTAGCCGTTTGCTTCTCCAGGGGATCTTACCAACCCAGGAATTGAACCCAGGTTTCCCACATTGCAGGCAGATTCTTTACCTGCTGAGCCACCAGGGAAGCGCTTATAGCTCCTAGGGTGACATTATTCTAAGTTGGGAGGATACTGTCATCTTGTCTAAGAAACCTTCCCTGATGACATCAACGCACTGTGCTCTTTTCACTTTTCACACAGTCAGTATCGTATTGTTGTTATTGTTCAGTCACTAAGTTGTGTCTGACTCTTTGCAACCCCTTTAACTGCAGCATGCCAGGCTTCTCTGTCCACTATCTCCCGGAGTTTGCTCAAACTCATGCCCATTGATTCAGTGATGTGATCCAACCATCTCATCTTCTGTTGCCCCCTTCTCCTCCTGCTCTCAATATTTCTCAGCATCAGGATCTTTTCCAATGAATCTGCTCCTCATACCAGGTGGTCAAAGTATTGAAGCTTCAGCTTTAGCAGCAGTCCTTCCAATGAATATTCAGGGTTGATTTCCTTTAGGATTGACTGCTTTGAACTCTTTGCTGTTCAATGGAGTTTCAAGTCTTCTCCAGCACCACAGTCCACCACCAAGTCCAATTCTTCGGCAGTCAGCCTGCCTTATGGTCCAACTTTCACATCCACACATGACTACTGGGAAAACCATAGCTTTGACTATATGGACCTTTGCTGGCAAAGTGATGTCTCTGCTTTTTAATATGCTGTCTAAGTTTGTGATAGCTTTTCTTCCAAGAAGCAAGCATCTTTTTTTAATTTCGTGGCCACAGTCACCATCCACAGTGATTTTGGAGCCCATGAAAATGAAATCTGTCACTATTTCCACTTTTTCCCCATCTATTAGCCATGAAGTGATGGAATCAGTTGCCATGATCTTAGTTTTTTGAATGTTGAGTTTTAAGCCAACTTTTTCATTCTCCTTTTTCACCTTCATCAAGAGGCTCTTTATTCTGCCATTAGTGTGGTATCATCTGCATGTCTAAAGTTATTGAAATTTCTCCCCACAATCTTGATTCCAACTTGTGTTTCATACAGGCTAGCATTTCTTATGATGTACTCTGCAGATAAGTTAAATAAGCAGGGTGACAATATACAGCCTTGATGTTCGTTCCCAATTTTGAACCAGTCCATTGTTCCATATCTGATTCTAATTGTTGCTTTTTGACCTGCATACGGGTTTCTCAGGACACAGGTAAGGTGGTCGGGTATTCCCATCACTTTAAGAATTTTCCAGAAATCATTGTGATCCACACAATCAAAGGCTTTAACATAGTCAATGAAGCAGAAGTTTCTTTGGAATTCCCTTGCTTTTTCTATGATCCAACAGATGTTGGCAATTCGATCTCTGGTTCCTCTGTCTTTTCTAAATCCATCTTATACATCTGGAAGTTCTTAGTTTATGTGTTGTTGAAGTCTAGCTTGAAGGATTTGGAGCATTACCTTGTTAGCATGTGAAATGAGTGCAATAGTGTGGTACTTTGAACATTCTTTGTCATTGCCTCTCTTTGGAATTGGAATAAAAACTGACCTTTTCCAGTGCTGTAGCTGCTGCTGAGTTTTCCAAATTTGCTGGCATATTGAATGCAGCACTTTAATAGCATCATCTTTTAGGATTAGAAATAGCTCAGTTGGAATTCCATCACCTCCACTAGCTTTGTTCTTAGTAATGCTTCCTAAGGCCCACTTGACTTCACATTCCAGGATGTCTGGCTCTAGGTGAGTGACCACACCATTGTGGTTATCTGGGTCATTAAGACCTTTGATGTACAGTTCTTCTGTGTATTCTTGCCACCTCTTCTTTATCTCTTCTGATTCTGGTAGGTCCTTGCCGTTTCTGTCCTTTATGTGCCCGTCTTTGCATGACAGGTCCCCATGGTGCCTCTAATTTTCTTCAAGAGATCTCCAGGCTTCTGCATTCTGTTGTTTTCCTCTATTTCTTTGCATTGTTCACTTAAGGCTTTCTTACTTTCCTTGCTATTCTCTGGAACTCTGCATTCAGTTGGGTATATCTTTCCTTGTCTCTTTTGCTTTTCTTTTCTCTTCTTTTCTCAGCTATTTGTAAGGCCTCCTCAGACGTTGAGTTTACCTTCTTGTACTTCTTTTTCTTGGGGATGGTTTTAGTCACCACCTCTTGTACAGTGGTACAGACCTCCATCCATAGTTCTTTAGGCACTCTGTGTACCAGATCTAATCTCTTGAAATGATTTGTCACCTACATTTTATAATCATAAGGGATTTGATTTAGGTCATACCTGAATGTCTGAGTGGTTTTACCTGCTTTCTTAAATTTGAGCCTGAATTTTGCAATAAGGAGCTGATGATCTGAGCCACAATTAGCTCCAGGTCTTGTTTTTGCTCACCATGTAGAGCTTCTCCATCTTCTGCTGCAAATAATATAATCAATCTGATTTTGGTATTGACCATCTGGTGATGTCCATGTGTAGAGTCGTCTCTTGTGTTGTTGGAAGAGGGTGTTTGCTGTGACCATTGCGTTCTCTTGACAAAATTCTGTTAGCCTTTGCCCTGCCTCATTTTGTACTCCAAAGCCAAATTTGCTTGTTACTCCAGGTATCTCTTGACTTCCTACTTTTGCATTCCAATCCCCTGTAATGAAAAGAATATCTTTTTTTTTTTTTGGTGTTAGTTCTCGGAGGCCTTGTAGTTCTTCATAGAATTGTTCAACTATCTTCTTTGGCATTAGTGGTTGGAACATAGACTTAGATTACTGTGATGTTGAATGGTTTGCCTTGGAAATGAATGGAGATTATTGTTTAGTTTTTGAGAATGCACTCAAGTACTGCATTTCAGACTCTTTTTTTGACTATGAGGGCTACTCCATTCCTTCTAAGAGATTCTTGCACGCAATAGTTGGTATGATGGTCATCTGAATTAAATTCGCTCATTCCTGTCCATTTTAATTTACTGATTCCTAAAATGTCAGTGTTCACTCTTGCCATCTCCTGTTTGGCCACATTCAATTTACCTTGATTCATGGACCTAACATTCCAGGTTCCTATGCAATATTGTTTTTTACAGCATTGGACTTTGCTTTCACTACCAGACACATCCACACATGGTCATCATTTCTGCTCTGGCTCAGCCTCTTCATTCTTTCTGGAGGTATTTCTCTGTTCTTTCCCAGTAGCATATTGGACACCTACCAACCTGGGCTGCTTATCTTTCAGTGTCATATCTGTTTGCCTTTTCATGCTGTTCATGGGGTTCTCGTGACAAGAATACTGAAGCGGTTTGCCATCCCCTTCTCTGCTGCTGCTGCTGCTGCTGCTAAGTCGCATCAGTCGTGTCCGACTCTGTGCGACCCCATAAACAGAAGTCCACCAGGTTCCTCTGCCCCTGGGATTCTCCAGGCAAGAACACTGGAGTGGGTTGCCATTGCCTTTTCCAATGCATGAAAAGTGAAGTCGCTCAGTCGTGTCCGACTCTTAGTGACCCCATGGACTATAGCCTACCAGGCTCCTTCATCCATGGGATTTCCCAGGCAAGAGCACTGGAGTGGGGTGCCATTGCTAGTGGACCACAATTTGTCAAGCCTCAACTGGCAGAGATATGTCCTTCAGCCACTCCATGCAGATGGTTGACATGCCCAGCACCCTGGTTGTCCCACTGCTGATTCTCGTTGAGTGTGTAAACCTTCACCAGCTGTTGGATGTTGGTCAGTATGCCACCTGTGGACCAAGGCAGAGGCCCTGCATCATACTGTTGGTAATACAGATTTTGTCATATCTCACTCCTTCCATTTTTCATTCTGTTCAAATCAGCATATATTTCAATTACCTGTAATGTCACATATACATTTTATCACTATAGTAACTCTAGAAATTTATCAAAGCAAAGGCTTTGAGTCGTATTGCTCTCATAACCTGCTGTGCTTTTGGAACAAGGTGCTGACCCACAATTGCTGACCAGGAATTTGTTGATTGATTTACTGCCACCATGATTCTCTTTCTCATAGAGTTTGCATGATTTGCAGTTATTTGAAGGGATGACATTGCTGGAAAAGATAGGACTAGCATGACTGAGAGATTTATTAGTATCTGGAACTGTCTTGTAAAGCCTTCTGTGACCTCCATTGTGCCCTAGGCAAACTTGGCCACTCTGTTCTCTGTATTCTCTCTCTTCCCCCTACACACTTGGTTGCCCTCCTTCTCCAGTTATTTGTCTACTTAATTATATCACCAGTGTTGATAACGGGGCCTGGCACATAGTTGACACTTAATGCCTGCGTGCATGCTCCATTGTGTCTGACTCTGTGACCCCATATACTGCAGCTGCCAGACTCCTCTGTCCATAGAATTTTCTAGGCAAGAATAGTGAAGTGGACTGCCATTTAGTAAACCTTTGTAAATGAATGCATGTTAAAGAATTAATTAGTGAATATTGAGCTTTTGGAGCTCAGATGGTAGTTCAGGTTGAGAAGGAGGGGCAAATTTGGTTGCAAGTCTGGCAGGTTCCTTGGTGAGTAATGGTTAGCAGACCTGACTTGCTGGAATTCTTTGTTGAGTTTATCTGGGTCAGACCTTCTTGGATGGTCCTCTTTTGTGATCCAGCAGAAACTACAGGACCCGGCCTTCTTGGCTTATTGCCTAGCAAACAATATGTTAGTCTCTACAACATGTTAGTGGATTGATTGCTGAGGTGAATATGCCCACTTGGACACAAATGGTTACTTGGTTACCTGCTGTAGGAGTGGAAACACTGGCAGTCTGGTTTCTCCATGATATGTAGACTCATATAGGCTGTCTACGCACGCGCGCACACACACACACACACACACACACACACACACACACACACCACATACCACTAATAATTTGCTTGAGAGTACATTGTGCTTACTTGTTAAAGGCCACAAGATGTAGTATAAAATCCATTGCATTCAAAATTAGAAGACACAGATTCTACTTCCAAGTCTGGTCTTTCCTGAGTGTGTCACCTTAGCAAAGTCACTTCTCTGTTTCCAGCTTCTGTCTGTAGAATAAATGCATACACGGCATGATCTCAGAGTTAAAGCTGGGAATTTCCAAGGATAGAATGGGTTGCTACTGAAATCAGTGAGGTTCCAGTTGCTGGTGGTGTTTTGTAGTAGGAATTCTGTGCCTTAGAAGTGTGGTATTGTTAGATGACCATCAGAGCCTTTCCAATCTGAGACTCTGCTGTTATAACTTTCAGCTGGTTTGAATTGCATTGGCATGGGCCAAACTGATGTCAGGAGAGGGAGAGGGGTTACATTTTTTGCAGCGTACTGCTCACAAGTGAATTAATTATCTGCCATGGCTGTTTTGATAGTGACAATGTCGTCTCCATTGTGTGTCGCTTTTCGAATTCTTTTTTCAGGCTTGTTAATTGTTGGGCATCTGTATATCCAGAAGCACACACAGCTCCACAAGCTCTTATGCCCATGCCCTTTCTCTTTTCTCCTTTGACAGCCTGGCTCACGGAGCCCCTTAGGACTTGCCATTTAAACTGGGGCCACGGAGCCCTGCACTGTGTCCTTCTGCAGGAGGCTCAGTTACCACTCCAGCGCCACTCAATAATTCAGTTGCCCTTGTGTGGAGAGTGATGTTCACTTTGTAGTCATATGTGTCTTGTGTTGATCTCTTTTCATTAACTCAGCAATCCTGTCCTCGCATCTGTGCTGCCAGAGACCTTTATTAACATTAAAATACTTCTGAAGCGTCATAATCCTAAGAGCAAAATTATGACATTGATTATATTTATTTGATTTTGTTTTCCTGAACGCATAGGAGAACGAAGTTACATAGTAAGAATAAATATTTGTGTTTGCAAGAACATGCATAGGTTCATGTGCACACATACAAGCACATACCTACACATGGACACAGAGTTGCAACTTCTGTTTAATTTCCTATTGCTGCTGTAACGAATTACCACGAATTTAGTGGCACAAGACAAAACAAATTTATTACCTTAGAGTTCTGGAGATCAGAAGTCCGAAACAGGACTCCCTGGGCTAAAATCAAGTGTTGACAAAGTTACAGTCCTTCCGAATGCTTTAGAGGAGAACGTTTTCTTCCCCAGATTCTAAAAGCAGTCTGCATTCCTTGGCTAACTGCTTCATTCTTCTGTCTTCAAAACCAGTAATATCCGTTGGGGTTCTCCTCATACCCCTCTTCCTCTGAGAGTACTTTCCTCTTTTACTTTTAAAGAGCTTTCTGAGAGTTTATTGGGCCTACCTGGTTAATCCAGGGTGCTTTCCCTATTTTAACGTCAGCTGATTGATTAGTAGCTTTAATTATATCTACAATGTTGATTGCCCATTGCCATGTAACATAAATACAGGTTCTGGAAATTAGGATGTGGGGCATCTTTGGGGAGGGGCATTCTTTATTCTGCCTGTGCTCAGTTGCTCAGCCATGTCTGACTCTTTACAACCCCATGGACTGTTGCCCATCAGGCTCCTCTGTCCATGGAATTCTCCAGGCAACAATACTGGAGTGGGTTGCCAGTCCCTTCTCCAGGGGTTCTTCCTGACCCAGGGATGAAACCCAGGTCTCTGGCATTGCAGGCAGATTCTTTACCATCTGAGCCACAAGGAAAGCCCATTATTCTGCCTACCATACCTTATTGTAGTAGTGGTAATAACTTGGGTTAACAGAACATCAACAGTCTTACCTTGCCTTTACCTCCTGTCTGTGACTACACCCCCAAGCACAGTCCTTTACACTTGAAAATGAAAATAGTTGTGTTTTGTTTAATCAGATTTGGTATAATTTGTGGAACTGTTGGAGTCATAACATTTTAAAGATCTGTTTTAATAATAAGATATTTGTATATATGTAAAAAAGTCTAAATATTTTCATTCATCAGAGGTTCTGCAAAATCTCTTTTTCATTGTCAGTGATATCTGAGTTTGGATTCAGGTCCTTCACATTTAAAGTATTCTGAAAAGGGTAATTTGCCTTTGTTATTTAATCAAATGGATAAAGATACAGAAGAGGTTGGCAGTGTGTTCATTAAACTTACAAAATCATGTATTAGGTTATAGTCCAATAAGTGTGCACTGTATCTTGGCTGGTGTCTGAAGCCCGGGTTGGAGTAATTCTAGTTACTGAGCAATGACTTGACACTCGTGGAGCTGCAGGCACACATGTGGGGAGTGGGGAGTTGCCCTGCGACCTTCTATGATGATCAGAAGAATAGAGTCTAAGGAATAGACTTTGGTCAGAAAAATAGTTTGGTACTATCACAAAAACTGAAATATAGATCAATGGAAAAAGATAGAAAGCCCAGGGATAAACCCACACACCTATGGACTCCTTATTGTTGACAGAAGTTGAGAATATTCAGTGGAGAAAAAGACAGCCTCTTCAATAAGTGGTGCTGGGGAAACTGGACTGCTCCATGTAAACTAACTGGAATACTTCCTAACACCATGCACAAAAATAGACTGGAAATGGCTTAAAGACTTGAATGTAAGGCCAGAAACTATAAAACTCTTAGAGGAAAACATAGACAGAACACTGACATAAAGATCCTCTTTGACCCACTTCCTAGAGTAACGGAAATAAAATAAAAAATAAACAAGTGGGGCCTTATTAAACTTAAAAGCTTTTGCACTGTAACTAAGGTGAAAAGACAGCCAGGTCAGAATGGGAGAAAGTAGTTTCAAATGAAGCAATTGACAAAAGAAGAATTTCCAAAATATACAATCAGCTCATACAGCTCAATATCAGAAAAAACAAAAAAACTCATTCAAAAAATGGGCAGAAGACCAAACACACTTTTCTCCAAAGAAGACTTACAGATAGCCAGGAAATACATGAAAAAGTGCTCAACATCACTCATTGTTAGAGAAATGCAAATCAAAACTACAATGAGCTATCAGCTCACACCAGTCAGAATGGTCATCTTCAAAAAATCTACAAACAGTAAATGCTGGAGTGAATGTGGAGAAGCGAGAACCCTCTTGCACTGTTCTTGGGAATGTAAATTGATTCAGCCACTATGGATAACAATATGAAGATTCCTTAAAACCTAGGAATAAAACTACCATATGTCCCAACAATCCCCCCATGAGAAAGCTGTAATTCAAAAAGATGCATTATACCCCTCTGTTCATTGCAGTACTGTATACAATAGCCAAGACATGGAAGCAACCTATATGTCCATCAACAGATGAATGGATAAAGCCGTTGTGGTACATATATACAATGGAATATTACTCAGCCATGAAGAGGAACCAGTTTGAGTCAGTTGAACTGAGGTGATGAACCTAGAGGCTGTTATACAGAGTGAAGTAAATCAGAAAGAGAAAAACAAACATCATATATTAACACACATATATGGAATCTAGAAAAATGGTACTGATGAACCTATTTGCAGGGCAGGAATTGACACACAGATGTGGGGAAAGGATTTGTGAACACAGCAATGGAAGGAGAGAATGGGATGAATTTTGAGAGTATCATTGAAATATACACATTTCCATGTGTAAAATAGCTGGTAGAAAGTTACTGTATAACACGGGGGATTCAGCACAGTGCTCTGTGAAGACCTACAGGGGTTGGATTGGGGAGAGAAGGGAGGTTTAAGATGGAGGGCATATGTGTATACTTATGACCGATTCATGTTGTTGTACAGCTGAAACCAACATAACATTGTAAAGCAGTTATCCTCCAATTAAAAATAAATTAATAAAATGATACAATGATGATACTTATTCGCAAAACAGGAGACTCATACATAGAAAACAAACTTACGGTTACCAAAGGTGATAGTGGGGAGGGGTTGGGGAGAGATAAATTAGGAGTTTGGCATTAACATTACTATATATAAAATAGATAAACGTCAAGGACCTACTGTATAGAACAGGGAACTATATTCAGTATCTTGTAATAATCTATAATAGAATAGAATCTGAAAAAGAATATATATACACACATATATATATATGACTGAATCACTTTCTTATACACTTGAAACTAACACAAGATTGTAAATAAACTATACCTCAATAAAAGTGGTTAAAAGTAAAAGTTAAAAAAATGAAAATAAATCTTTGACTCACCCCCTCCACACACAGAAAAAGAAAGGTGGTACATTTCACCTTTACACTAAGGGTCACATTATACATTTTATATACTGTGGTCATCACAACAGGAAAGGAAACAGCAAGAAAGCTGATATCAGTATAGTTGAGGACTGCCACTGTTTTAACTATACTGCCACAGTATAGTTGAGGCTGGTCATCAATTACTTCATCTCCTCATGTTTGGAATAGAAGTGATTCCTGCTCAGTTTATCTCAAGAATTAATATAGAGACCACATATAGTGTGAATGCACTTTGAAAGTGTCAAGTATTGAATTTCCAATACTTCAAAAGAAAGTGGAACAGAAGGGGAGAGGGCGAATTGACATGAATTAATTCACTCTCTGACCCTGTGGTTTTCACTACGTTTGCCCATGGATGCTGGAAAAAGAGAGACTCTCTTTGTTTAGAGTTACAAATCCCGCACATGAGTTGATGTTTCATTAATTGGTGGGACATCATTCCTGGGATGGAGTTTGAGTGTAGGATAGAAGGCATGTATGGTTCGTTAGGGTGAGCTCAAGTTGTAGGATCTGTTATCAATTTAAGCGTTTTCAATTGTTTTGAGTTTAGTGTTTTATCTCAACATTCTACATTCACAAAACTTTATTGGATGGTTCTACAGGCAAGTTAAACCTGTACTTAGATAAATTGGAACTTACGTTTTGATTTTTCTTTATTCTTGTAAATGTGGAGCCCTACTATATTCTGGGGCTTCCCTGGTAAAATTGGTAAAGAATCTGCCTGCAAAGACGGATCCTGCTTGTAATGCAGGAGACACCACCATTGTACCTTAAAGTGCAGGCTGGTAGATTCTCAGATCATAGAATGTTAGAGATTGGAGTGACTTAAACATTGTCTGGCCCAGAGGATTTTTTAAAAATTAAAAAAAAAAAAGGCAAAAATTGGGCATTCATTCAATGTGATAGAATATTTTCATTCAATCAGGGGATATTTTAGAGTACCTGTTCTGTGCCAAGCTTTGATCTAAGTGCTAAATATACCAAGATGAGAGACTCAGTGCCTGCCTGTGAGGAATTCTTGGTCCTTAGAGGAGATAGGTATTAAACAATTAGTGTTCAGTGCTCCTGCTGGGTCTGGCTGATAGGAGGATATAAAGGATAAACCGAGAACAAATAGAAAATGTCCCTAAGATTGCCTGAGGGTAAAAAAACAAAGCTAAGTGTTTTGTATCTCTTTTCTCTAGATAAATAAAATAAGACTAGGTCCATAAGAGACTAGCTCTTATTGCTTGCCCAATCAGAACCTCTTTTCCTTTTTCATTCTCTGTCAACCTATGATCTTGGAAGTCTAAGATCTATTTTTTACCATCGTCCTTCTTATTGTTATTATTTATGACGGTCATTGTTTTAACTGCTCCAAGGAGATAATTGCCTTAGTTGCTAAGGCAACCCAACATATTGGGTATAAGAGCAGCCAGCAGAAAGGGTTTGCCAAATTGCAGGGCTGGGTGGGAGGTGTGGGGTGGGAGAGCAAGGAGCTCAGCTGTGGAGCTTGAAAATAGCCATGTTCAAATTATCTCTGCATTTCTTCCACTGAGGAGCGTGAAGCCACTTGGAATTCGGTGCCTGCCAGCTCCTCAGCTACCCCGACGCTTCCTGTTTTCAACCCAGCTAGTGCACTCTCTCTCTCACCAACTGTCAGTGCTCGGCCCAGGCTTCTTGGGCCTGGTTTCCAGACTCACAGCTCCTATCTGCTGCTATTCAACCCTAGAGATGTTCTTGTTCTTTATTTCTGGGGCCTGCAAGGGTGGAGAGGTAGGGGGTTTAGAACCCCTCTCTAGACACTGCACATTGTCTATTTCAAACAGACCACAGTCTTTAGTGGTCTTGCTCAAGGCTATAGTCTCCTCCCTGACTTGGAGAGGGGGGCACGTATGGACTGATGACAGTGAACTTTTCTATTTTCACTTTTGAAAATTGGAACATCTTGGGAGATCAGCTTTGCTGCCCCCATCAAGTGGATAAGTTGACACTGAGGGAGAAGCAGGCATGGTGACATGGTGATGCAGCAAAAGTGGCTGATTTAGGCATTGAACCTCAGACTTCTTTCATCTTATGCTTATTCAGTGCCATTGGTTATTGTCCTTCGTTACTATCTTAGTCTGAGGTCTTCAGGTGGTTTTGCTTTCATCTCTTGTGTTCTCTCGTTAGCTCATTTTTGTCTCCTGGCTCCTGATCCTTATGCCAAGATAGGGAGTGGGTCCAGAGAGGATACTGGGGAAGGAAGATGCAGCAGACAGCTATATTTCATTGACTAGTTTTGCTTGGCAACATTTGGCCATCCAGAAGCAGCTTTTGCCATGAAATAGGGTAATGGGCATGGGATAGGGCAAGATGACAAAAAGAAGGTTTGAATGGATGTTAGTGACTTCTTTCAGCAACAACTTTCTCCTCTTCTTTCCTGCTCCCCAAGCACACAGGCTTAGCCCCAGGATATCTGTGGGGAGGGCCAACTTGCCTCTGTGTCCTTAGCAGCCTCCCCGGTGTCTCCCTAAGTGTGTCCCAGCACCTTCCTCTAGAGCGCAGCCTCAGAGTTGATCTATCTGAGCAGGTTAAATAAACAGGTCTGTGTTTGGGTTAATTATCACTGGTTCTGTTGCTCTCCATTACTGCTCCATCCGGGCCTCTGGCCAAGGAGCAGATGGGAGAGGCTACATCATCACCCCTGCCTCTTCATTGTGTCTGGCTCTCCCGCCTTCTCTCTCGCTCTCTCTCCCTCTTTCCCTCACCCTCTCCCTCTCTCTCTCTCTCCCTCCCTTACCCTTCCTCATTTTCCTCCTTCTTTCTCCCTCCTCTCTGCCCTCCCCTTGCTTCCCTGCTTTCCTTTCCCCTCTTCCCCTCCCCCTCCCTCTTTTTGCTCTTTCTGTCTCTCTCTCTCTCTCTTTCTCTTTTTGGCTGAGCAAATAGGCCAGATGGCGGTGAGGGGAACAGACAACAAGTGAGGCATGGCATATGGGGAGCTTGTTTAATTTCGGCTCCTGTAGGGAAGTAGATTGGAGGAGGTGAGCTACAAAAGCAGAAAATGGAAAGGGGAAGGGTAACACACACACACACACACACACACACACACAACAACTGACCCTTCCAAAAGGGAAAGTGGATTCAGTTTACTCTTGTGGGCCAGTGGAATCAGTTGAGAATGAAGTGACTCTAAAGCAGAAAGTACCCTTTTTGCGTCTTGAAGTTTTATCCCTCTCCTCCAGCTATCCCACCTCATGCCATACTGCCCAGGGCTCTAGCTCTAGAGGATGGTCGGAGAGGGGCAGTGGGAGGTGGGCAGGATTTCTTATATAATGTGGTAAATGGCTGGCTGTTCATGTATCAATTCCAGGAAGAAGTTTAGCCGGTAATTTAGCAAGAGCAAAATAGAGGTATCTGTGGCTAAAATAAGGGGCTGAAGGAAGACTGGCCTGAGTTAACCCAGGCCCAGCTTCTACTCAGAGCTTCTTGCTTGGTTTCCTGTGCCTTCTCAGTTTGATTCAGCTCTCTCTGGGGCAGCTGCCCACGTAACCATGCCTTGTTCTGCAGACCCTGTCCACTGCCTGTGCCGACATGGGAGCGCCAAGGCAGGATGGTGGAGGGAGGTGTAAGGGACTCGATGGAAAGTCCTTTGTTTTCTATCAGAGTTTATTTAACCTTTTTTGGTGGCTACCTAGAATGTCAAACTTAAGGCAGCTTTACCTGGAGTTTCTGGAGAGATTCTGGCCTTAGCACATAAAATGGCCCACAGATCAGTCAAATGTCATCTGCTACCCACAGCAAGGTTCCACTCAGCCATTGCTGGGGGCCTTGGATGCAGGTCGAATTCAGCCATCCAGGGGAGACTGGCCTGGTGCAGCGCTGAGTTTCTGGCACTGTGGTCTCTGACTTGGTCTCTGAGACTGGGAGAGACCTTGGAGGCTTCAACAATGACCCTCAGCACAATCCAGGCTCCTCTGCTGTAGCAGCAGCTTGCCCCCCTTCCCTGCAGGAGCTTCCCCAGCTCCACCAGGCAACCCGTTCGGCAGCTGATAACCGGATTAGGCAGCAGAATGGGGCAGATGAGTACCTCCAGGGGCCCTGCCTGGGAAAAGGGGCTGCCTGGCCTGTCGTGGGGGCTGCCACTGTCAACACCCTAAGCTGCTGCCTCGGGCGGGATATTTGCATGTGTGTGCGGCTACTGTACGAGCTGTGCCTGGAGCCACTGGGAAAAGCGGGCGGCAGAGGTTCACACGGGCCAGGGCTTCACAAAGCCCGAGGCCAAGTGGCGCAGTGGCCCTGGCCAGCGAGTGTCGCGCACTGAGTCCTGACGGTGGCCAAGCGCCTGTGTCCTGGAGGGCGGGAGCCGGCTCAGCTACCCAACGTGCTGCTTCCTCCCCAGCCTCCTCTGCAGAACTCTTCTTGCTTGTTTTCAGGGGCAGGCTGCTGGTTTGATCTCCCCTGAATGCTGTCCCCTCATTTGAGCCTTCGATTCTGAGAAGATTCGAGGCATTGTCCAGGGTGGCGGGATGTCGGATTGATTTCGGGGGCCTTTGTGTGGACGTGGGGCTCCTGAATGAAGCTGTTATGCGCGTCTGGGGCTGGCGGGCAGGCTGTCCGGCTGCAAGCTGGGCCTCCCTTTGTTGTGGGGGCCTCATTGAGTCCACGGAAGAGGCTCATTTCAGGGTGATTTACTACCACCCAAACACCAGCTGTCTCCTGTGCTGCTGCGCGCCCTGCCCGGCCCCCTCTTGGGGGGAATCTCCTCCCCTTCTGAAGCTCTCAGAGTCCCCACTCTTTCTGTTAAACATTGTATGGAATACACTCATATTCCTGTATGTATATATGTGTTCGTAATATATATTTGTATAAGTATAAAAGAATGTATGTGCATGTATATGTATATATACATATATATTCTTTTTTTTCTTTCTTTTTTAATAGAGAGCCCTGGGCAGAGGCAGGGGAAGGGGCAGGTAATAAAGCTGCTGTGTGGGGAACTGTGTCACCAGGGTTTGGATCTCAGCTCTGTCTCTCATTAGTTGTCTTACTTTGGGCAAGTCACTCCATCTCTCAAAGCCAGCCTTTTCATTGGAAACAAAAAAAAGAGAGTTCTCTTTTGATAGGAAATACTCAATTATTTCTTGAAACATTAAGGTCTTTTTAAAGCTATGAGAGAAAAGAATGCACCATTTTACTCTAATGATTTTATAAAGCATTGTTGAGTGAGAAATAAAGCCACAAGGCAATGGGAAGAGGAAGCTGTGCTAAAGGAGAAAACCTTTCCACCTTTCTAGGTGATGTGCCAGGGGCAGAGGGCACCACATCCAGACTTGGCTCACCCTAGGGTCTCAGAGTCAAGGGCTATTAAATAGGAGCCACAATCTGTTGAAAGTGCTAAATGGACATCAAAGAGAGGCACAGGAGGAAGCCTTGGGGTCAGGGAAAGCTCCTGGAGGAGGTAATGCAGGATTATTTTTAAGTTCAGGGTGGTCTGTAAGCGAAGAGGCTGGGAGAGTTTTTCCAGGGAGCTTGAGTGCACAGCGTAGTGGTGGCCATCCCTCTGTGGACAGCCATCCCTGATCTCAAAAGCTGATACGCACCAAAGAGCAAAGGAAGGGTTTGGATGGAGGTGGAGGACATGGTCAGACACATAGTGTAGAGAAGCAAGTCTGCCTCTTTCATTTTAGCTGGTTTGAGGGTAGATTGTCAGTCAGCCAGAAGACAGTTTAGAAGGTGACTCTAATAGTTCAAGCATGACTAGAAACTAAGTGTTGGGGCTTCACAGGAGCACTGACCAGGGTGGAAGGGAAAGACATCTAGGTCGTGTAACTTATCTCAAGACTGGTTTGATGCAGGGAGTTGGAAAGACAGGTGTATCAGGTGTACAATGATATACATCTTTATGTAAAATAGGGCAAAAGTTGTACAAAATTCAAAGCATTGCTAGCCTGGCACAGAATAAACACTAATTTAATGCCATCTGTAATGATGAAGATGTTTGCTTTTTTAGGTGGCCAAGTGAATGGTTGCCTCCCGGTCATGTCTACAAATGGGGAGAGCAGGAAAAGAAGCAGAATGGGAGACTGAGGTGGGAGAGGTAGGAAGAGCAAGATGATCAGTTTTGGCACCGTTAAGTCCTCACAGATGTTGTCTCATGTAATTTCTTTGGGAGTAGGGTCTGGTGGGAATTCTCTCTTAGTTCCCCCATCATGTCTAGCTCAGTTCCGCCAGTAGTTCAGGCACTTAATAGATATTTGATGAACTTATACATTAATGTGTTTTCTGAGTCTTAACTCTCAGGAACTACTAGCTTAGAAATAATAATTTATTTTGCAGATGTTAATGAGTACCAATTAATGCCATGCCCTGGGGACACAGTGAGGAACAAGCCAGCAAGTTATGTGCCAACCTGGAGATTGTTGTCTGCTCATATGACTGGAAAGGACTATACATGTTGTTCCTGGGTATCTAAGGATCACCTTAGAGGAGGGGAGAGGAGCAGATGGAGCATGCCATGGATCCATAAGGCATCTAAGTTGTGCGGAACTATTTTCATGCTTTTATATAGTGCCTCGTGGCCAGAGACAGACCTTGGCAGGGTGGTTAGTCACAACTGAGCCGCAGCATTAGCTGCACTCTGAGCTGTGCTCCTTGGGCTTAGGTGAGCAGCATGTGGGGCGGGCTTCCTGGTTCCTGGTGACTCCAGAGTCAGCCATACAGTGCCTGCCTCTGCATACAGGTCATATAACTTGGACTTTGTCTCCCCCCTGTTCCTCTCGTGGGTATCTTCATGACCGTGGGGGGGTTTTGCTGTTGGTTTTTCCTTTGTGTGGGTTGACAATTTCATGAGCTTTTTAAACTTTAAATTTAGAGCAACTGTAGGCTCACACTTCTGGGACTTGCTCCAGGAGGTGTTACAGCAAGTGTTAGAGTCTCTCAGTATCCCAGAAAAGGGAATTGAAAAGAGCCTTAGAAATCCTCGGAAGAAAAAAAATCCTCCGTTTACTGAGAATGAAAATAACTCTAGAAAGGAGAGGTGGTGGCCCAAGCCACACAGCTCGAAAATGACTGGGAGGCAATTTCACTCAGACATCCTGGCCTCCACATCCAGAGCTTGTTGAACTTCTTATGCAGCCCTTTGTATCGCCATTCACATGCAAGATTAAGTGAGTCAAAGCCCTTCTCTATTTCTTACTTTGCCTGTGAGAAGAAGGTGGATATTGGACAAGGTCAGCATTTTACAATATGTGGTCTGTGGAACACACTTATTCAGAACATTAGGAGGTGTTGGAGGCCAAAAAAGATTCCATGAGCGAAACGATTGAGAAACACCTGGTTAAACGAAGCTACCTTGGGAGATAGTGAAGGACAGGGAAGCCTGGTGTGCTGCAGTCTGTGGGGTTGCAAAGAGTTGGACACAACTGAGTGACTGAACAACAAACAAAGCTAAATAGAATCTTTGCAGTAGGATGTCTCAAAGTCTCTGCTATGTTAGTAAGTACCATGGTTTTGCAATGTGGTTGAGCTTATGGTGTTTCACAAATTCATTAGATCACTAAATGATGCCTGCTAGACCAGCTCTCCCTGGACCACTCCCACCTCCAATTCTTGTGTCGAGGTACCTTTCTGAGCCTTTGTAAAGATGTCTGACTGCATCTTGTGCCTTGGGAGGCTGGATGGGGTTGGGAGACACAAGAAAAACTCTGGAAAAGAAAGCTTTGTGAAATACCAATTCCAGTAAATGACACTATCCCCACCCTCATTGTGTTAGTAGCTCAGTTGTGTCAGACTCTTTGCGACCCCATAGACTGTAGCTACTAGGCTCCTCTGTCCATGGGATTTTCCAGGCAAGAATACTGGAGTAGGTGGCCATTTTCTCCAGGGGATCTTCCCGACTCAGGAATCGAACCCTCACCTCCTGCATCCTCTGCAATGGCAGGTGGCTTCTTTACTGTCTGAGCCTGTCCTCAAGAGAGAAGGAAGGGAGGCCATTCCACTAACATGAAAAGGGATGTGAATGTCTTTCTCTGAGTTAGGATAAAAGATTATCTCTTTGTTTCTTCACTTAGCAGGAAGAACAAAGTTTGCAAATATGGGACCTGAAAAGTGAAGGGGAAGAGGAGAATACACAAGAACACTTGTCTTCTTTTCCAGAGGAAGAAAGGGAGGAGGGCAGACAAAGGATATCATACCTTTATAGTTTTATCAGCTTTTGACTCATTGGTTTTATAGGATGGTTCCTGATCTTGGTCAAACCTCTAGTAGCTCAGGAATCCATGGTTTTGAAAAAGGTTGATTGAGAACATGCACTCAGTCTAAATCTGTTCAAAACACCCCTCAGAAGGAAGATGGTCTGTGCGGGCATTGCATACATGTTCATGCATGCACCGAAAGAGCGATGTAAGGAAAAGGAACCGTGTCCAGTGCTCATTTCGCTTCTATGTAATTGGGTTGGTATTCTTGGACTTTGGATCCAGACATAAAGATCAGCCTTTGATAAGCTGCTCTTGGCAGCTTAGATTGTGTCTATTATTTATTGGGCAACACAGGATGGATCATGTAATGAGACATATTTGTACGCTCTGCCTGGGCATGTGGCAGGACACACAGGTAGGTACAGACTGATGAAGAAAGGTGTCTCCAGAGGCTGCAGTCGAACCCTCCTCTAGCTCTCCTCACTGGCCAGATTCCCTGATTCTCTGCATGACTACCAAGGCTTTCCTGTTTGTCAGCAGAAAAGTTATAGAGAGAAAGGGGGTGAACTTAAGAAGAACCGTCATGGTGATGTACTGTGTGTGTACAGAACAGCAAACATAGAATCTCCAAGCCTTCTTCCTTTTCCATCGTGGGAAACAACATTCCCCTGGGGCAGTCACTTAATAATACTCATGACCTTCTCTGCAGCATTTGTAAGATATCATCATTTCGTTCTGTTCTAGTTATTACCCCTCTCTGAGGAGGTAAGTGTAATTGGACCCGTTTTATAGAAGGGAAAGTGAAGCATGAGAAACAAATGTTACTCTGGGATTCAGAGATAGAAATTGCAGTGGAGCCAGTGTATGCTTTCAGTTCTAAAATTTTATGGTGTTGGAGGAAAGAAATGACCAAGGATTAAGCCTCCTCACTACCCAACATACCCAAATCTCTGGCTGCTCTCTGCTTATCTCATCCTTTTTCAGGAGGGAAGGAACAATTAAGGAAGCAGTTTCTTCTTTTAGCAAGGATGTACGGAGGATCTATGCTGTCCATAGAATCTTTGCCAGACAAGTGAAGGAAAACGGATATACAATCTATGAGTCCTTTTATAAAAGAGCTTGCAGTTTGTTGAGGAATAAAGACATACATATGAAAAGTGAAGTGCCATACATCATCAAATCTAAGATGCCACAGACTCTGAGGCAATTTCAGAGATGTTAGAAATGAAAAATTGTACATTTTAGAATCAATGGGAGAAGGTAGTAATGCAAAGGTAAATAAAAATGAAAATTGGTTGTCCAGAGTTGTCATAAACCGTTTGTATTCATTCACCAGTTGTTTCCCTTAATATGCCCATGTGTGCTGAAGTAGCCAAGGCATGGTACAGACATGCATTGCTTTGAGCTCACAGTGAGGCAGGAGGCCTGGGTACCAGTAGGGTGGGCTAGTAAGGGGAGGATTTATGGATGATGAAGTACTTGAGCATCTCTTCCTTTTCTTATAAGGGCACTTATCCCTTCATGGGAGTTTCATGGCCTCATCTAAACCTAATTACCTCTCAAAGGGTCATCTGCAAATATCATCACACTGGGAGTTAAGGCTTCAGCACATGAATTTGGGGACATAAAATATTCAGTCCATAACAATTGGGAAACTATTTAAATTAGGTTTGGGTCCTGGAACTTAGAACAGTAGGCAGGCTTGGAGAACTTTTGAGGATCTGAATAAGGTAGAATTATTAATAAGGCTGTTTTGAGGGGCAATCTGAGTCTGCCTGTAATCAAGCTTAATGTCACTGGGATTCTTCTGAGTTTACATCTCAGTTCTATACACCTGTCACAGAGTTCTGCTCTCTGGAGTATATAAGGGGAAGGGAACACATGTCCTCTGTTCTCAGGAGGCATAGCTAGAGCACACAAAATTTAAAGTTATGAAAGATTATAAGGGTAAGACCAGTAAGATGGAAGGTATGTGAAATACTGACAGTCTATTAAAGGTGTTGAGATAGGAAATCCATGTGGGCTAGTTGAGTAGGACAAGGCTTCTTGGGGCAGGTGGGATTTGTGCTGAACCTTGAAGATGGCAGGGCTTATGGAATAGGGCAGATGGAGTTGGCAAGGGCATGAGCAAATATATTCAGACATGGAGGAGCTGGATATTTGGGAGCCCTTGAGAGGTTTGTCCAGGTGAGTGTCATTCCAGAGTTTATCTACCTCAGGGAGGACATAACAAGGCAAAGGTTTTTGTCATTGTTTTTTGTTTGTTTGTCCATGACATAGTCAGTGAAAGGGCTGGGGAGAGAAGGGGAGGAAGCAGGAAGATAAGGGAACATACCTTTCATATCAGCATCAGCACTTCTCTCCCTGTCCATGGGGAGGAAGATGGAGGGAAGTTTACAGACTTACACGTATAAATTATAAAAATTCTTAGAGGCCAGAATTTGAGGGAGTTTGAAATGGAAAAAAAAGCGAAGGAGGGAACCTACTGGAACAGAAAGGGCAAGGCATTCGTATTTAGACTAATGTCCTTTCTTGCTTCCTATGCCCCTTCCTTTTTTTCTACCACTGTTTGTAATTAAGCTTATAGGGTTTCAGCCTGTATTTTTTTTTTACTGTTTACAGTTATTGCTATTTGATTTATTTCTAACTTGTTTTATTTATTGTTATTTGATTAATTTCTTCTCTTTCCAATTATAATGTCAGGTCCTTGAAAGCAGGTCCTGTTTTTTGTATCTCTCAAAGCATTGGGAGATGTTTTCTTTTTCTTGGTAAATACTTAATAAATTGACTTCAGTGCTTTTGGGAAAGAGACAGGATGCAATTTTTAAATAAAATAAAAATGATTGTATACAAAGAGTAGAGGAAGAACAATCCATGTTTGTTTATTTGATTTTTATTTATTTGGTGGATTATCCTCCCAATCCAACTGATTTACCAATTATATTATGAGAGACTCTAGGAACGCAGTGGTGCTCAAATGCCTGTATCATTGGAATATTGACTGGTAGTCTGTGCTGGGTTGGTCCAGGACTCTCTTCTTCATGGACAGAGAGCCTGGACAACTGTCTCTGGTATCATGAGATGCATAGTGCCTGTGTTATGCTGAGAGACATAGGCAAGCAACAGGGATGCTTCTGAAGAATATGGCAGCTCTTGGGGAATGATCTAAAGGAATGATGGTGGGTGCTTGAATCTTTACTTGAGTAGAGATTGCACTCCAGCAGTGGTGACTGTAGAGCTGTATTAATGTGATTATCTATTGCTGTCTCTATGTCACCTCACCTGTTAAAATGACTACAACTGACACATTTTATTTATTACTTTAAATGCCATGTGGGTGTCATGAGAGCTCGGTGTAACTAACTGGGAGCTAAAAAGCAAAATAATACTTAATAAATATTAACATTCACAGAGAAGGTTGCTAGAAAGCGAGATAGAGAAGCATCATAGAGTTATAATACTGGTCCACAGAGTTTTTAACCTGGGGTCCAAGGTTGCTATAGAATCTCTATAGGTGATCTTCAGGTTTTCCTCTAACCTTCTGAAACTGGATATGCAGTTGACAGCTTTCATCAGATTCTCAAGATTATCTGTGACCCAGAAAAGTTAGAAACTACTGCAGACTGAAACTTCTCAGGTCTGCTGATGAGGAAACCGAGGTTTAGAAAGGGCTAATGACTTCCCCAGGTCACTCAGAGTTGGGAGAGTTTATGCATGGTTTTGGTCTTATAGTGCAGCATTCTCTCTAGCATTCCTCTCTGACAGATCAAGAAGTCACCTTTTCCTGTGGATTATTTCCGAAATCCTATTGAGAAGGATGAGCCACTAAAAAGAGATTAGTGATTGATTTCCTGCCAGGCCTCTTAATTCACAAGGCTACTCTTGTGTTGGAACCAAGGTGAACCACCCACAGGCTTGCCACAGAATAAGGATTTTGTGCAGTGACTCATCGAACGCTAGACGGGTAATCTGAACCTGAATTGAAAGGCAGTTGTGAAAATGCTCTTTCCTTGTACCTTCCATCAGTATAAGGATCCTTACTTCCAGGGATGGCATCCTAAGAATAAGGGATAGAAACATGGTCTGACTTGCCTAATGTCATAGAAATGTCTTTGTATAGCCTTTGAAAGTACTATAAATTAGAGCTAGTGCTACCTCAAAAATTCTAGAAACACACCATAATGAGCCCTCCCAGGTCATTGCTTCAATCTCCCATACCTAAGGAAGTCCCTTCCTCAAATCCCCGACAGATGGGTCTTGGTCTCTCTACCCCATGACTGATGTGACCACGAAATGGTCTCTACCCCAGACAGAAATGCTTTAGATCAGCACGAGCTTTGCGTTGGAGACGAGGCTTGCAGTGTGGCAAGGTGCGTGTCCTGGTTGGAAGTTAGGGTCAAGTGTCTGGGGAGATAATAGTGAAACATAAGGATGGAGTATGGTGGACCCAGGAGAGGGAGCTGAGGGCGGGAGGAAGGAAAAAGAGTTAAATCATAGCCATGGATGGGAAGCTGGGGATCTGAGGGAGACAGAGTGAAGAAGCATGGCAGAACTCTTAGAGAAAGTCTGAGGCTATCCCCCTCTAACCTCTGGTTAGAGGTTCATTCAGAGGATGGTGGACATCTGGCTCCCCTTCATTCGTGGGCAGCTCAGATGTTTAGAAAGCTATTTATTTCCTGTATATTGCCTCTGTGCTGCTTCTTAAAATCCTGTAAACTAGGTCCTCCCTTTCTTCCCAGGAGAGCTTCTCCTGTATTTGGAAACAGCTGTGGTGCTTCCTTATCTTTAACAACTGTAGGGTCTCCAGTTTCCAGTCACTCTCTCTGCAGGTTGTTCCTTGCAACTCTTCCTGAACGAGAGGTGCTCCCTCTGTGAACGTCTTATTTAAATGTAACTCAAATGCATATGAATAAAGTGGATTCCATTCCTTCAGATGTAGTCTGATTAGTACAGAGAAAAAGTGGAATCTATGGTGTGTATTTTAGTACCTTCATCCCTTGCCTGAGTGCTCAGTTACTTCAGTTGTGTCTGACTCTTTGTGACCCCGTGGACTGTAACCCACCAGGCTCCTCTCTCCGTCCATGGGATTCTCCAGGCAAGAATACTGGAGTGGGTTTCCACGCTCTCCTCCTGGGGATCTTCCCGACCTGGGGATCTTCCCGACCTGGGGATCTTCCCGACCTGGGGATCAAACTCACATCTGCCTTTATCTCCTGCATTGCTGGCAGATTCTTTACCCACTGAGCCACCTAGGAAGCCTACCTTGATTCTTTATGCTGTGCTGACTAACTTAAACCTAACTAGCTTTATCAATGATAAGTCAATTTTGGATCAGCATCCCAGTCTATGGTGATATTTTAAGATGTTTTTTGTCCATTATTTTGGTTGGTCCTTTCTATTTTATGTCATCAGTGGAGCTGACTTTAAGAAAAAGTGATTCGTGACTTCATTTGATAGAGATATTGAATAGATCAGGATTAAGTGATGAAGTTCTGGGCCTTATGATAGAGAAGTTCCTTTAAGCCTGTGATCTTGACTTCTTAAACTCAATAGTACACACTTGTAGGAATCCACACTGGAACATGTAGATGCCCAGCCCAGCGCAGGGGACACCGTCTGCAGAGTTTCTCTAGACCCAGTCAGAATAGAAACAGCAGACTATGCTTTATCGAGACAGTGCTGTCTAGACCCCATCAGCCCCATCCTTGTGCACTTTGTCACTGCACTTCTCCTTGGCTTTCCATCCCCTGCTGGACTCTGCATTTCAGCTTCATGTAGCTGTGGCTGGCCCTCATGACCGATTTTGGATAAGTTTTTACTGTTCAATCTTGAAATCCTTCCTTGGGTATAATTCTGGAATTTACTGTGATCAAAACCCCAGCATAGTGAGTAAAAGGGATTCCTTCTTCAGCCTGCTGTTGATTGAGAGTATGATCAAAAGGCTGATAATGATCTGCTGATCAATATTCTGTCCTAGCATCTTGACTTGAACCTTGATTTTCTTGAACTTACCCCCATAATGTCATATATCTTTAACTCATGAAAAAGACATGCTAACTTGTTTGTGACCCTTAGATCACTAATTCATACTTTGTAAAATGAAGAAGCTTAGACTAGAATAGCACTTCTGAAAATGTCTTTCAAAATGAGATTATGCTGCTAAGTCTTATATTTAAAAAATGAGAAGAGAAAAATGATTAACCAAGTTTTTAAATACTTGATTAAAAAAAGTAGGCAGGTTTTCTTTATAAAGCATTTCTCAGAGCCTTCCACATGCTAATGTGCCTTATGAATCTCCATGACTGAGATATAATTTGCAGTTTTCCTCCAAATTTATTTGATCTTGGAGCACTTTCAGTTGGGGCAAATATTCTGTGGCACTCCTTTTGAGAAACACTGAACCAGCTGGTTTTGGCTGAATCTTTAGGGATCTCTGTCAAGTACATTCCTCACTCAGAGAACCAGGGGCTGGATGTGAGGGCAAGTTGCTGCCCAGCCATCAGCCAGGCTCCAGTGCCCACCAGAAAAACTTGTCCTTCTCCTGCAGATACTACCATGAGCAGGGCGCCTCCTGACCACATCTGACACTGAAAAATGGAAGCAGTTCCCCGTGTGTGTCTCTCCCACCACCTGTCCCCTCTGCTGTCCCCTTCCTGCCATTCAGGGCACCTGCCTTGTGAAGCTTATTAACCTCTGTAATGATGCAGTATCATTGTTTTTTTAATATATATAATATAAACATCTGTTCTGCAAATTTGCCACTCTCTGTACTTCCTAGGAAGAGAGGTTTCACACATGGGCTGTACTATGAATTGGAACTCGCTCCTCTAGAGTGCTGGGCACTCTAACTCTGGTGTGGGACATGCTTAGAGGAGAACCAGGGAACAGTTTTATGGATTTCTTGAATTTTCAGAATGACTTTACTGATTCACAAATGTGACATTTTGGTGCTGTACATATTAATGCAATGCTAAATCTGACAAAAGGCAGAGTTGGCATTTTTTGTTCTTTTTGGGGAGAGAATGAGGCACATAATTTAGTTCACACATCTGGCTCCTTAGCTATCCAAGATAAGAAGCATTTATTAGGATGAGACCCTTTGATTTTGTTCAGCAGTGCCAGGTGATACAGAGCAGTGGTGAAGAGATTTGAGTTCATTTCTGAAATCCCTCCAGTGGCCAGAACTCCACAGCCTCCTCCCCTCTGCCCTGAGTTTGCCTGTAGGGCTTGACAAATTGGATTGACATCTCAGTTCTGCCACTTATTAACAAAATGGGTGATCCTGGACAAGTCACTCGAGCTCTCTGATCTTTTTTTTTTTTTGTCAGTGAAATATGATCTGAATTAAATACTCATGGTTTTTGGTTAGTGAATTCCCAACCATCTGTGGTCCACAGTATAGCTACACACCTGCTGGGACATAGCAAGCACAGCATTATATGGAGCCAGCCTCACAGCTAATGGCAGTTCTTCCACACATCCACACTGCCCACCAACTGGCATTGTACACACATAAACACGGGTGTGCATGAGCCCGTGTGCCCTGTACCTCCTGCCAGTCTCCACTGTGGTTAATGGAATTGTTACTATGAGGTTTAAATCACATTATTGGGGCCTCCCTGGTGGTTCAAATGGTAATGAATTCGCCTGCAATGCGGGAGACCTGGGTTTGATCCTTGGGTTGGGGAGATCCCCTGGAGAAGGGAACGGCTACCCAACTCCAGTATTATTCTGGCCGGGGAAATTCTATGGACTGTATAGTTTCATGGGGTCACAAAGAGTCAGACGTGACTGAGCGACTTTCACTTTCACGGCATGCTAATAATAATAGCTAACTAACATCTATCAGCACTTAGATATGTTTTGCTTCTCTGAGATGTGCTTCACCTTCACTGTCTCTCTTAATCTTCCCAACAGTTCTGCGGGAAGAATTTAACGGATGATGAAATGGAGACTTAGAGAGGTTAAGCAGCTTGTCTGAGGTCATGCCACTGGGATTGGAACCCTGACTCCAGAGTCCAGGCTCTCAGTCGCTCAGTTATAAAGTATAGGGAAGCAATCTATGAGTCATGAAGTACTCTGCAGATCAGGGACCATTGCTGTGGCTGCTAACCCTCAATTCAAAGCATACCAAAGGATAATGAGGGGAATTGAAGTCCCCTGGTACCCCAGCCACACTCCATTTCTGGTTGGAGATAGATATGTTATGCACCTGTCTGAGGGGTCTGAGGTTGAGGAGATGAGAGTAGACAGACCTCAGTGTAACTCTCCATCAAGAGTCCCCCTTCGAGTCCTGTTCTAATTTGTCTCTGAGCCAGGAGGCTAAAACTACTGAGGTAGAGGATGACATCGGACACCAGAGCACAGGAACCAACAGGATACACTTCTGAGCTGTAACCAGATTAAGGAGATAAGCAATAAATCAGTCCTCAGCTAATTCCCTTGAATTACCAGCACTTTCCTTTGGGCATAAAAGCAAGCAGTGTCTGATAATAGATCTCAGGAACTAAATCTTGAGACTCCAAAAGTTGCATGGCTAAATAGATTTTTTTTTTAAGATCTTGCTATTTAATAACTTGCATCTGTGAACTACTGCATATTCTGGATAATCCAGCCTTTCGAGTGCCTCTGTCCTCTTTCTTGTTTGATGATTATTAGTCTTATAGGAAACTATGGACATGCTTTCCCATCTCTGTTTCTGTATAAAAAATATAGACCTGGTTTAGGGGCGTTTCTTCCATTGTCCACTGATGAAAAGGTACCTTCTGGGTTCCTGGGATGCCTGCAGGGACCACCCTAGATGTGGTGTTCATGTGATGTTGGTTCGTGCTCTAAACTCAACCTCTCTTCATAACCAGTTTCTTAAAGTAACTTTCTCCATCAGAAAACATAGGTTGGGGCCTTTCCAAAGTGGAGAAAGTTATCTTTCTTCTATTTAGTTTGTAATTGGTGAGTTAAGTCCTTTGTGATGTGGAAGAGGGACAATGTTTATTTCAATGATCAAAATGAATACGTTAGGAGTTGACGTGGTGCTGCTGCTCATAGGACTTGGAAAGGTGGCCTCTTGATTTTATCTGAGAGATAAAGAGTGATCACTGCCCTCCTTTTTCTTTTTTTTAATTTCAGAAGATGTGCTTGCAGTCAGCAGACTGTTACAGCTCTGCAGTGGCCCTCAAGAAAATGCCGGGCCGGCTGATCTTGACTGCGTGGGTGATACTTTCAACATGTAAAACATAATCCCTCGCTGAAACCTTAAATTATCCAAACTGAAAGAACTTTCTGGGTCTAACTGGTTTTTCTCAGTGAGTTGGTTTGTGTTCGTTTACTTCATTTCTCCAGTTTTGGCCTTTGAGCTGATTCTTCTCAGTTTCGTTCCTATTTCAGGTCAGTTTCGCCTTTCAGTTCCCTTCTTCCACCTTAGCCCAATAGAGTTTCATTTCCCCATACACAGTGTGCCTGGGGCAAGGTGGGAGGGCTTCATAACTAAGTCTGAAATTAGGAGATTTCCCTGAAATATGACCAAAATATTGGACAATAAGGGGAAGAAAGCAATTTGAAAGAACAAATCACTCAGTAGGGATCTTTGCCCCTCATCTTCTCCTCTATATGTAATGATATTGAAATAGATCATAGTTCTCAGTTCAGGCTACATGTTGGAATTACTAGTAACTTAAAAAAAAAAAAGGGCAAGAAAACTGATACCTCTGTCTTACTCAGACTAGTTAACTAGAAATCTAGAATTGGGTGCTTGGCTTCGTACTTTCTTTTCTTTGCGTCTCAGGTGATTTTTTTATGTGTGGCCAGGGTGCTTGCTGAGGACTCTCTTTGACCATCAGATTGTTGTGCTGGTGGTACCTTTGTCACAGAAGCAGGAAGAACTAGGTCACTGTGTCTGCTGGGGTGATGGTTACATCTGTCAAATTGTCTCCCTTTGGTGGGTAAAGGGGTTCTCTGGTGGCTCAGAGGTTAAAGCGTCTGCCTCCAACGAGGGAAACCCAGGTTCGATCCCTGGGTCAGGAAGATCCCCTGGAGAAGGAAATGGCAACCCACTCCAGTATTCTTGCCTGGAGAATCCCATGGACAGAGGAGCTCGGTAGGCTACAGTCCACGGGGTCACAACGAGTCGGACACGACTGAGTGACTTCACTTTGGTGGGTAAATAATGTTTCTGAAATCGTCTTTGTTTTAAAGCTGATCATTGGGATTATTTTCACCTTAAACTTCTCACCACTTCCTTGCAGAGCTCTCTCTTCTTGAAGGGAGGAGTGGGAAGCTGGCCCATGGGGGGCGATGCAGAGAGCTGGGCATGTGTCTGTGCTCAAGGATGTTAGCTCAGCCTAGCCTCTGAATGATCACCTGGAGCCTGTCGGTAAGCCCAAGCTCTTGTTGCAGCACTGGCCCATGAAACCAAATTCTGCATCTCAGCCAACTGACCTCATTTCTAAGAAAGGAGTAGAACCCAGTGGATTTCATTAATTTTAAATGTTCCGATGGTTCATCTGAGCCAATCTGAGGTTTATACATCTCCTCTTTCCCTGCTCTTGTCTGCAACCCCTGTCAACCCAAACATGATAGAAGGACAGAATGTAACCCAAACTGCAAGTGTGGTGTGGGATAACAATATACTTTTTAGTTATTCCACAAGTAGCAGACCTGGAATTTTTTTTTTTTTTTTTTTGAAGGTGTGTGGAGAGATAGCTAGGGGTCTTCAGAATATTTTCTAATGTGCAATGTAACATTGTATGCTGACTTCTCCTGTGCCATTTTTCAGAAGTTTCCACTGCACCAGTTTCAGAAATGAAGGACATGGAAAAAGAAGCTAGGGAGTCTCAAATCGGATTTAAATTATGTTTGTGGATGTCAAAACATTTCAATTCTTTGCAAATGGCTGATAAATTTGATTTGATATCTGTTGTACATGAGGTCTTTCATATTGAGGCTAATTGTAAAAATGTCCACAACATTTGTGAGTATCTACTGTGTGCCAGGAACCAACTTAGAAACTTTACATGAAATTGTCTTTAATCTTCACCACAGAGTACGTAGTGTTGTTTTAATTTTACTGATAAATGAAGCAAAACTAAAACTGAAGCTAAGCAAGTTTATAAAACTTGTCCAAGGTCACACAAGATAGCAAATAACAGAGCTAGGAGGCAGTCCAAGTCGGTCTGATCTCAGTGTTCTCGCCAGCACCCACATTCTGAAGGGTTGACTAGTCCCCCATCCAGAGAATGTGCTCTCTGAGGGAAAGGCAGGGAGGGGTTACAGTGCTCTCATTAGGTCTTCTGGATATTAGGTCTCATTAGGTCTTAGGGACAACCTACTCTATTTTTGTTGGAGATTTACTTCATATACAGATTGCTTTTGAACTGAGCTTTGACAATCATAACTGCATGTGAGTTTCAGAAGTGTACAAGAGGGTGGAGCCATTGTCCTCCCCTGCCCACTCCCTCCTTTTTCCCTAAAGGGAGAAAACCAGAGCAAAGGAAAAAGTGGTTGCCTTGTTTATATTTGTAAGTGTTTTCTGTGGCAGAGGGCTGGAACCCAGCCAGGCCTTCTGACTCCTGCTCCAGTGCTCTTTCCATCACTTGTGACTAATGGTCAATCTTTATGCACAGCCTGGCCTCACAGTTGTACCTTGGCTGACCCAAATCATCAAAGACACAGAAGTAAAGAACTGGACTAGCTGGTCAGACTGGTTTTCTGGGCTTTATCTCTCACCTTGGCCAATCCACAGTCCTACCAAGCTGCTGAACATTTTTTTTTTTTCTATTTTGCTTCCTGGCATGTTCTCCTGGCCTGTTACCACTCTAGCAAATCCTGCCCATTTCAGAACCCACCTCCTCAGGAACTCCACCTTGATTAGAGCCCCCTACTTGGTTACCTCCCTTAGTTCCTCACATGTTTTTATCTGGACAGTAGAACTCGTTTAGCACTTCCCACATAGAGGTTTGAGGTTTGTTGAGCTCTTAACTATCTGTGCAGCTGGAGAGTGCCAAGTATAGGGCAGGAGGTGGAGGTAGGAGTGATTAGTGTGGTTATGAGTATGTGGTTGGCCCTACCAGGTATGCACAGGCCATTTGCGTTTCTCTGGTTACTACATAGTATAGTATCTCAGTGGTTACCAGGGTATGCTGTGAAAGAAAAAGAAATTACTATTTTAAAACCAGGGATGGGTCAAGAGTTTCCCATTGAGGCCGGACTGTGGGAGTGGAGCCCAGAGAAGTAAAGACTATGCAAGCTTGTTCTTGGGGGAGCTGAGTCAAGGCTTTAAGAGTGTATTTAACAGTTCTATCACCATCAACAGTTGGCTTTGGCAGAAAAATAGAGCAGACATTTCTGAAGAGTGAATCTGGGTGTCAGAACTTAAAGGTCCTGAACTGAACTCAACTATTGACTTGCTGTTAGCTCTTAAGACCATCATTCTTTGTTAAGAACCATTCATTCATCTTCTAAATAATCACTGAGTACTTATTTGGGGCAAGGCACATTGTTGTGACATATAGAATAGAGATGGTGAAAAGATAAGTTAACAGGATACAAACAATAAAATACATACAGGAAGTGCTTAATAGGCAGGATAATGAGGAGGGAGAAATTATTCTATACTGGGTGGAGCCTCATTTACAGAAAATTTTCATTGATGAATTTAACTGGGTCTAAAAGATGTATTAAATAAGTGGTGTTAGAGAGGGAAGCATCCCAGTCCAAAAGTAAGGAAGTGTTCCAGGCACTAGGGGAACAGTGAGTGACCACACAGGTTGAAATAAATCTTGAGATTCTGAAATAGTTATAGTGGACATTGAATGCATGGAAGTCAAATTTTGATGGACAGAAGGGATATATTAATAAGACAGATCAATGGGGCGTAGCATCCAAATTAGTGTTCCAGGATCTTCATGTCTAAAATGAAAAGAGTTAAGTGACTGCTCCTTCTTAGCCCCTTGGTATGTGGTGAGGAACAGGGAGGTGACTGACATTGAGGAGTCTGTATCCCTGAGGTGGAAGCAAGCATCCCAGCTACACACAGCATGAAAGTGAAAGTGGGTCAGTCGTGTCCGACTCTTTGTGACCCCCATGGACTATACCGTCTGTGGAATTCTCCAGGCCAGAATACTGAAGTGGGTAGCCATTCCCTTCTCCAGGGGATCTTCCCAACCCAGGGATTGAACCCAGGTCTCCTGCATTGCAGGCAGATTCTTTACCAGCTGAGCCATGAGGGAATTCTAAGAATACTGGAGTGGGTAGCCTATTTCCTCTTTAGCAGATCTTCCCAACCCAGGAATCGAACTGGGGTCCCCTGCATTGCAGGCGGATTCTTAACCAACTGAACTATCAGGGAAGCCAACATACAGCATGAATCTGGGTTATTCAAGGTTGACGGTTATTATATATGAACAATTTGGAAATTCTGGAGGGATGATAAAATGACAATGATCATTACAGCTGTGAAGCCCTTTCTCCAGTACTCTGCCAATGTGTGCTGAAAGCCAGAATTTAAATAATCTTGAGAAATATTCTTGAGCTTCTGATAACATTAATTACTATCTGACCTCTTAGTCACATTTGATCTATGTGGTCTTTCCCTTCTTGAAACATTCTTCCCTTGGCTTCCGGAATGGCACTCTCTTCATTCTCCTAGCTCACTGCCTGCTCTTTTTCTGAGTCTCCTGCTGGTCTCTCTTCATCTCCCTGACCTCTAAACCTTGGAGTGCCCTAGGACTTAGTTCTCCAACCTCTCTTACTTCTGTTATGCTCTCTCATGCATTGAGTGTCATCTACACACAAAAACACTCAAATGTTTATCTCTACCCTGGATCTACCCACTGAACTCTAAATTCATATGTCTGTTCTATTTTTCAGGGTAACTAGAATGATCCTTTAAAACATCAGTCAAATTAGGATACTCTTCTGCTCCAAACTCACCAATGGCTCCACATATCTTTCATGCAAAAATCAGCTCTTGGCAGTGACCTACAGAGTCCTAAGTGAGTTGGCCTTGTTACCTGTCTGGCTTCATCTCATTCTGCCCCACCTTACAGAATACTCTGAGCACCATCGCTTCTGACTTTCTCTGTTCCTCTTAACTTGCCTTAGTTTTATATCTAGTACTTATCTCTGTCTGATGTACCATGCATTTTACTTTCTTCTTTACTTATTACCGCCTTTCTCTTTTAGAATGAAAGCTCTGAGAACAGGGGCGTGGCTCTGCTCACTCTGTCTTTGTATTAGAACAGTGCCTGGCGCATAGTGGTCACTGATCAATGGCTCAATAAGTATTTATAAAATGATTCATGAAATGAGCTTCTCTGAAAACAGAACTCAGGCAGTCTGGGCGAGGATCTAGCCAAGGATGAATTTTGTCAATGGTCACAGCAAAAGATAGTCCACAACATAGCAGCCTTGAATTGAGACCAGGTTTTACTGCAAACGTGCTCTGTGGTTTGGAGAAATTTGGGAGTAAATGCATTTGTGTTGCCTGAATGCTAATGTCTTACCTACGAGACAGAAGTAAAGATCAGTTGAGGAGATAGATACACTTCTGCCAATTAGATGGCTGATCCTTTCCCCTCTCTGTGAAAGGAACTAGGCTTGGCTCTTTCCTGCTAGGAGAAGGGTATGTGTCCAGTACATTTTGTTTGTCTTTCTCTGGCACAAGATAGTAACATGGGGTTTTTGTTGTTGTTGTTGTTTCTAGCTTTAAGCAGGTATTTTGTGGGTGGATGTTAAGGCATTTGGCTTTTGGAGGGATGGTTTCTTATTTTACCCTTTCTTGTTTATGTAGGTATTTTTTGGGTTCTGTTTTAATGTGATAAATGGCTAGCGACTTCCCTGAACCCTGTGGAATGGTATCCAGGCTACAGAATAATTATTTAGTGAATCTCAGATCCAGTTTATGTTGGTGCTGGTCAAATTAATCATTATTAGTCATGCCTTCACTGACAGTAACCTCATCCCCTGCAGAAGTGCTCCTCTTTTATTAAGAGATAATAGCTGTGAGGCATGGCTGAGCCCCACTCCAGTTACATTGTACAGTGGCTTTACCCATATCTTGTCAAGAGAGATAAAAGCACATAACCAGATTAAAATCCAAAACAAAGCCACCCGTGAGGTGCTCTCTCTTTCTACTACTGCTGCCTACCACAGGAATTCAAGTTCCAGTATTAAAAAGTAAAGAAAAGGAAGGAAAAGCTAAAAAGAAATGTGCTTCCTTCTCAAAAGGAAGAACATAAATAATTGTAATAGTAATTAGAACAATCCCTATGGTGTGGTGTTTACTATAGTAGGACTAAATCCACATGCTTGCTACCCTGGTTCCCCTGCCAATACTTGGATTTTGGGGACAGCAGTCTCCATATCTCCAAACCCCTTACTATCTTAAGATATTTCCCAATCTGAAATGTGTGTGAAATGGCTTCCAAGAGCAAGGTAAGCCTGGAAAAAGTTGATAAAGGAGCCTCCTCTTCAACTTCAGTCCAATTTGAAATGTAGAACATTTGGAAAATAGAGAAGGACGTGATAGGTAGGCAGAAAACAGGGAATCAGGGCACCTAGCTTCCATTACGGTTGTGAGATTTTAGGAAAACTCTTAACTTCTTGGAGCCTTGTTTTTCACATCAGTAAAGTGGAATGGTCACATGGAATATGATTTAGCCTTAAAAAGGAAGGAAATTCTGAGACATGCTACAATGTGGATGAACCTTGAGGACATTAAGCTAAACGAAACATGTCGGTCACAGAACAGAAACTGTATGATTTTGCTTATGAAGTACCTGGAGTAGGCTGATTCACAGAGATAGAGAGTAGAGTGGTAGTTGATGGGAAGTGGAGACAGGGGTAGGGAATGGGGAATTTGTGTTCAGTGGATACAGTTTCAGTTTTAAAAGATGAAAAGAGGATGGATGTTGGTGACGGGAGGACATCGATGTGAAGGTACTTAACGCCACTGAAATGTACACTTAAAATGGTAAATTTTATATTATGTGTATTTTACCATAGCTAAAAGTTTTCAATTAGAAAAGAAATAGTAATGAATAAACTCTAAAAATTATATCTTAGAATCTAAAATTTATTGTAGTCCCTCAGCTGGTGGGGAGTCATTAAGTGCAGAAAGCAGTGGAGGCCAATCTATAGCGTCCTAATATATTTGGAAGTAAGCGTCATACTTCAACTAGGATATGTCTTTGAAGGTCTGCTTCATGAAAGGGAGGATTTTTGTTCTGGGTGCTCTCACAGAGCAGATTTAGAACCAATAGGTAGGAGTGACAAGAAGGCAGAACTTTGTATTAAGAATAGCTGTCTTTTTAAAATAAGTAAAAAGGCTGTCCAAGATGAATGAGCTTCCCCAGGAAGACGTCCCCTCCCTCTAGCAGAGGTGCCGAGCACATGTGGTCATGAGCGGGCTCCTTTCTACTCCCGTGGGATGCTGGATGACGTAGCACTAAGTCGTTTGCCTAAGGTTCTGTGGTCCTCTGTTCCTTTCCAGTCATGGCTTGAATGCTTTTCTTCATTCCCCCGAATAACAGCATCTATTACTACAAAGAAAAACACTGCTCTGAAGTTATACGGTAGTGAACTGAATTGTCTAGGGACAGATTAAATCCATTTTATTCTCAGGCAAGTCACAAACTGTAACTTGGACCTCAGGGGTTTCTAGGTCAGCATAGGGAAGAAAATTAGCAACTCAGCTCAACCAAATTGGTATCAAGCTTAGGAAATCTTTACGTCCTTAAGTTGGTTATATTAAATGCTTGTGATTAAAAGACTTACAAAAGACTTCATGGGTAATTAAATTGCGTTAAGTGTTATATATGCTTTTAACTTAGTCTGAGTGATTAGTGCCAATATAGGCCGTAAGAATCATAATTCTGGGCTAGATGTATACTGTTTGATACAGTGTGAAAGTCCTGTCATTCCTCAAAAATTTGGCATTATCACATTTCCAAGGTGAATATCAAGTGCTTTTTGGGTAATTCTTGGGAATAAAATGAAATGTTTATTTTATAGGGTCTGTCTCAGAGAGCCTTTAATATATTCTTTTCTTGGGCTCATCAGTCTTCTGCCCCAAAGTTAATGAAGTGATAAATTAAAGGTACAGTCCACTCTGGAACAGACTCGGTGTCCCTAAACTTTTGGTGAGATGACAACTGGAATCTCAAAGCATCTGCTAACTACCTTTATCACATTACTCACTACAGTTTTGGAATATTTCAGTGCATTGCCTTTCCCATAACAGAGTGTGGGCTTCTTGTGATGAGGATTCCAGTTCCATTGGCCTCAATGTCTCTGTATACCAGCAGAGTGGATGTTCAGCAAATTAGAGAATGAATAGTGAAGGTGAATGTCTGTCTCCATTCCCTTGAAGAGAACCCACAGCTGATGTCAGGGTGGCTGGTGGTCTTTAAAATGTGATTTGGGGAGTCCTGAATGCCTCCGAGCCCAATGTTGGGTACCAAGAGATTGCTAAATGGATAGGACCCCTTTCTAGCCACAGAGCTCTGCTTTTATCTCTTTTGCATGTTAGGATCCCATGTAAAGTTTTCTGTAAAAATATTCTGGAAAACACATACACACAAATACTCAGAACATCAGGAAATGCTTTCAGGAGGTGTTTGTGTGCCTGTGTGTATCTGGTGTGTTGGCTGTTACAGAGCTTGGGGTAAGATACAATGTTTGCAAGTTTCTTCACTTGGTTTAACTCTCTATTAAGTGGTTTTTTTTTTTTTTTTTTTTCCTTAGTCTGGAAGTGGGCTGGCTACAACACAAACTGCTTCATTAGAGATCTGTCAAGACTAGCTAAGAATTTTATTCATGTTTATCAAGTTTTGGGTGATTACCAGGTGTTTTGTTCTTTTCCTTCTAAGGAGATTTGAATTTCCCATTAGTGGATTTATAGTCATCAGTGCTTAACCATATCAGACAATGAATTACCATTCAGTAATAAACCTACAGTTTCTAAGTTGTTTGCAAACCCCATACAATCTATAGAGAGATGTATTTCACCAAGGACTTGGTTACTTTGACAGTTGCCCCTGGTGGCTCAAGAAAGTCCTGTGGAAATCCTTAGGAATAAGACAAAGACTTCTGGTTCTGTAGTCATCCACCGTACCTACAGGGAGGTGATAGAGTGATAAACTGATGGACTCTTATCTCTGCAGAGGGCTGTGTGGAGAGAGATAGGTAGTGTGACGTGTGGCTATACTACACCAGTTTGTGGCTTGTGGCTATGCTATACCAGTTTGTGGCTTTCTTTAAGTGACAGAGGAAGAAGTTTCACTAGGAGTGGCGGAAAGAGAAGAAATAAGCTGGAGGGTTAGCTCAATGGTCAGAGCTGAACCTGCGCTCCCAAGTGTCTAACTCTGGGCTTTGGTAAGGTAGCTGATCCAGAAGAGGAATTCTCACCTGTGAAGAGTTCAAAGGGCCTGACAATTGGATGCTCCCCATGGGAACCTGGATAGATCCCTTCTACTTAACACATTCCACCACCTCCCTTTTTTAAAAAACTTTTTCTGTCTTTCTTTCCATGGTAGCTCAAACTCAGAAACTTCACCTAGCCTGAAACTGATATTTACTATTTAGTACTGGTTCTAAAATCCTCAAATCCCTTGGGAGCAAAAAAAAAGGGTGGAGGGAAGAAGTCCTGATACTTTATTCACACTGCAATATGGTCTTTTCAAAATATGCTCTTTAGTTCTACTGGATAAATAATTTCTTAGAGATGTGTCAGAAGAGACCCACCTAGATGATCTTGACTCAGATCAAGTTCTCCTGAAGATTCTGATCTTCTAAATGCTTTCTCCTTTGCTTCTACTTTACGTGGGATTCAGTGTCTGAAAGTATGTATTGAGAATGGAGAGTAAAAAATTAAAAAATTTATTCTTTCCTATGATTATTCTTATAAAGAAATCTGGTAAAAGCAAAGAGAAAAAGAAATTGCATATAGAACTCCCTTTCCTTTTCACCATATGTCATACAGAAATACAGAAATTCACTTAGGGCCACCTTTGTGCTGTCATGGAATGGAAAGGAGTGGCAGTCTTGTATGCACGCATTTGTATGCGATTGCCATGAGGATCCTCTTTCCTCGTTGGCACCTGACACCGCCTGTGTACCTGTATGCCATCTCAGTTCAGTTCAGTTCAGTCGCTCAGTCATGTCTGACTCTTTGCGACCCCATGAATCGCAGCACGCCAGGCCTCCCTGTCCATCACCAACTCCCGGAGTTCACTCAGACTTGCATCCATCGAGTCAGTGATGCCATCCAGCCATCTCATCCTCGGTCGTCCCCTTCTCCTCCTGCCCCCAATCCCTCCCAGCATCAGAGTCTTTTCCAATGAGTCGACTCTTCACATGAGGTGGCCAAAGTACTGGAGTTTCAGCTTTAGCATCATTCCTTCCAAAGAAATCCCAGGGTTGATCTCCTTCAGAATGGACTGGTTGGATCTCCTTGCAGTCCAAGGGACTCTCAAGAGTCTTCTCCAACACCACAGTTCAAAAGCATCGATTCTTCGGCTCTCAGCCTTGCCATCTAGACCATGCAAACAAAGACACCCCAGTTTCTTTGTGGGCTCACTACAGACATTTAATCACAGAAATTACAGATTTTTTGCTCTCTATACTTCCATCAGAGAAAACCCAAGACTGTTCCTCACTGCTAGCAGATCCTGAAAGTTCTTCAAAAGTAAAAGGAAAATATTCTCTCCAACTCTTCTTTCCTCTCCTCTCATCCCCGTTGAGAAATAAAACATAAAAGATACATATTCCTTGGGAGAGACACCTCTGGTTTCTGTTTTTGTGTTGTTTTTTCAAACTAAAGCGTCAACGACTGGTAACAGATTTGTCCCTAAGAAGAGTTTCTGTAGAAGTAACTGAGAAAGAAAACAGGATAGCCTTGTATCCAGCATATTCAGGAGAGGGCAGGCACAGATTGAGTGGAAGCTGGGAGCCTGGAAAATACAGCATCTCCTGGAATTGCCCAAGCCTGGCCCTGAGATGGTAGAGTAACAGCCTTACCCCACTTGACTCTAGATCAGTTTGCCATCATGCATGCTCTACTTTGTTTAATTGATTTTTTATTTTTCATCTGTTGCTTGCTTTAGGTTGTCCTTTCATTCTAGAATTTTGGTATTTTTTGTAGTGTCTTTGGGATTACCAATGGATTATTCTTTTAATCTTTTGTACCTCAGTGGTACAAATGAAATGCCTAACTTTTTTTTTTTTTTTTAGTACTTGCTGGAACAAAATATTCCCCAGTCTCAACTGTTCAGAAACAGTTTACAAAAATTTTTTTGAGTCATTTCTTCAAACGTTTTCAATAACTTAATACAGATGTCAGGTAAACCAAATTCTATTAATATCAGGAAGTAGGAGAGACATTATAGAACAGAAAGTAGTCAGCCACATATTTTATAAAAGTGCCCCTTGGAAGAAAAGCTATGACTGACCTAGACAGCATATTAAAAAGCAGAGACATTACTTTGCTGACAAAGGTCCGTCTAGTCAAGGCTATGGTTTTTCCAGTAATCATTTATGGATGTGAGAGTTGAACCATAAAGAATGCTGAGCGCCGAAGAATTTATGCTTTTGAACTGTGGTGTTGGGAGAAGACTCTCGAGAGTCCCTTGGACTACAAGGAGATCCAACCAGTCCATCCTAAAGGAAATCAGTCCTGAATATTCTTTGGAAGGACTGATGCTGAAGCTGAAACTCCAATAGTTTGGTCACCTGATGGGAAGAACTGACTCATTGGAAACGACCCTGATGCTGGGAAAAATTGAGGGCAGGTGGAGAAGGGGAAGACAGAGGATGAAATGGTTGGATGGCATCACCGACGCGATGGACGTGAGTTTGAGCAAGCTCCAGGAGTTGGTGATGGACAGGGAGGCCTCGTGTGCTGCAGTCCATGGAGTCGCAAAGAGTCAGACACAACTGAGCGACTGAGCTGAGGGTGGTAATAGGAAAAGATGGTTTGGAGAAGGTGCAGGGATGGAGGCGTGCCTCCAAGACCCAAGATTGTCATTTGAATACAGTGCAGAGCATTGCACGGCACTCTGAATGGGGCTTCTGAGACAGCTGTGGCTCACGGTTGGTAACTATCACAGCGGCCTCCTGCAAACTGGGCTGCCTGTCCTGTAGTATATGCAAGGAGGCCAATACTGTGATCTCTAATTTCCTCTAACACCTACTTGTAGAGACTGCTTTTCAGATTGCAGACTGCATCAGAATTACCTGGGAGCTTTTGAAAAAAAAGTACAGATTCTCAGGATATACTCCAGACCAACTGAATCAGAATTTCTGAGGGTGTGACTGGGGGAAACACACACTCACACACAAACATGCACACGTGCACACATTTATACATTCCCCGGGTAGGCAGGTGAGCAGCAGCATGGGAAACAGAGGGAATGGACAGAGAGCTTACCCTTGTCAGTGGGCCAAGAGCAGCTGTCCAATCTAGTAGGTTCCCCTTAAATGCCTGGGCCTCTGCAAATGGGCATTATTCATCTGGGGCCTCAGGCAGAGATGGGATCCCCATGCATCTGGACATGAGGGTGGTGGGGACAGAGCCCCCCACCCCCACCCCACCCCCGCCCAAGTGAGAAGGACTCACACACAGAGGAGCCCATTACTCTCCAGCCTCCCTTGGGCTCCTTGGGACCAAGCCTTGCCTGGGAAAGTCATCTGAGGGCGGAGGCAGCGTTGTGCCCTGCATTCTCATCAGCATGTGACCCTTCCGGTTCTTATCAGAATCTGTGGGTACTTCCTGCTGACAGGCCTCCCGAGGGGCAACAGAAACAGAAGCCTGCTGGGAAGGGAATGGAGGAGAAGCTCTGTATTGTGGATTCAGTATCAGTTCTGTGGTTTCCCCCCAAGGGATAAATATTGTGCTTTGCAGCTTATATGATGGAATAGACTTCCTATGTGTATGATTCCAGGAAGAGAGTTAATAAAACCTCCTGATACCTTGCCTCCATGGCAGCATTTATTTGTCTAGCAGTGAGGCTGTGTGCTGTTCATACAGTACTGGTGTTAGGTTGACATTTGCTTTGACCTTTAAACTTTCTGCTTCCTCCTTCTCCGTCCTCTCCCCGACCCACCTCCCCGCCTCCTGTTGTTCCTCAGCAAGTGAGTTTGATCTTCTGTGACCTGGGCTTTTCCACAGGTTGACTCTCCCAGGCTTGGATGGGGTGGGGTGCAGGCTTTTCCTCTTTTCTCTGCACAAAGGTCATCGTATGACTGTGAAATTATTGTCTGGTGGCAGCACAAGCAGCATTTCTCATGTGGGGAGTGTGGAGAGCTTGTTTATTCTTTAAATAAGAAAAGGAAAAGAAAACACCTCCAGAATCCACATCTGCTGTGGGCTGTGCAGGGCTGGGCTTCCCCGCTTGGCTGCAAGAAGGCCCACTGCTCCTTGGACCCTGGCCCCAGCCCAGCAGGGATGGGGAGCTGCATCTCTAGGGAGGCTGGTGCTTGTCAGGGAAGGAACATTCTTGGCTCCGAGGCATCTTCAGGACCTGGGGGTATGTCCATAAGGGTGTAACCCCAGGGCTAAAGGAAAATTCCACTCTTGGGAAGTCTGATAGTTCTGTTCTTGGTCGTCTTCTCAAGTTGCTGTGTGTTGTGCTTTTAACTCTCAGGCTTTGCACTGGGACTGACAGGGTTTGGATTCAGCTCTACTGACTAACCTTAGATGGGTTATGTAGTGTTTCTCCACCTCGATTTTCTCATCCATTCAGTGGGATTCATGGGGTTATCTTGAGAATTAAATATCATGATACATATATAAATGCATGGAATAATAGCTGGCATAGAATAGGCACCGAAAGCATGTTAGACCCCAGTTTTATGATTTGTCCTTAAGTATCTCTTACGTAAAAGAATCTTTGATTCTATTTGTATTTTTAGAATGCAGTTGAGCTTTTGAAAATGTGGATTTCCGTGTAGAAATATCTAGGGGAGGTTCATGTGTTCTTTAAATTCCTTTTGCTTTCATCATGTCTGTTGAAGACAAGAGGTGCTTTCTTCCTGCAGATCCAGGTCTGTTAGGGTCTCTCCTCTTCCTCCCTCTTCTACTCATCTACTCTTACTATTGAATAGTGAAAGTTGCTCAGTCGTGTCCGACACTTTGCGACTCCATGGACTATGCGGTCCATGGAATTCTCCAGGCCAGAATACTGGAGTGGGTAGCTGTTCCCTTCTCCAGGGGATCTTCCCAACCCAGGGACTGAACCCAGGTCTCCCACATTGTAGGCCAGTTCTTTACCAGCTGAGCCACAAGGGAAACCCGAGAATCCTGGAGTGGGTAGCTGTTCCCTTCTCCAGTGGATCTTCCCAACCCAGGAATAGAACCGAGGTCTCCTGCATTGCAGGCGGATTGGTTACCAACTGAGCTATCAGGGAAGCCCGCCTATTGAATAAGGGTTCATAATTATCTATCTGTGGCCTACAGTGACTTTTTTAAAAGTTGTAGACTGTAGAGGAAGCCTTCTCACCAAGGTGCTCCTAGGTTTCCTGCCTACAGAATAGACTCATCCAGCTCTCCCTGCTGGTATTTCTTATGCTTTGAGCAGTCTTCCTTTAGAGAGAACACATCCATGGAGGGAGACCTTGATGGCTTCACCCCTAACCTGTGGGTCTTAATAGCAGATATGCCTTCAAAGATATGCCTCATGGGAAGGCTGGCTCAGGCTAGGCACGAAGGAAAGGGTAAGAAGGAGATCCGAGCAGAGCTGCCAACTGGGGAGGATTGTGCAGGTTGCCAGGCGGTCGCCACTGTGGACAGCAGGCTGAGATTTCGTTTTAATACATCTGTGCTACATCAGCAGAAAATTGTTTTCTTCTTGCTCTCAGAATGTAGAGTAGTGATAGTTGGGATGTCTTGGAACCTCACTCTTTCAGTGCTTATCCCTGACTGATGGGAACCAAAACCAACAAATAAGTAAACAAATGTCAGTCTAGCTGCTTAGGGGCCTGCAGAATATCTCAGGCTAGCTGAAGAGAATGTGTGGTCTTAAGCTAGGTTCATACTTCAGATTCTAAGTAAATAATACTATTTCTCTCTCTCCATTTCCCCCTACTCTTTCTGGATGTGTATGTATTTGTTTCTTTCTTGGCATGGCCTGTTGAGGAAAAAAGGCAGAGCTCTTGGATGACATGATAACATACTTTCCTATCCCTCCATGACCACTTCTCATAAGATAACATGGTCATTGAATCAGGTTGAAAACAAAAGTCTGAGCCAGTGGTAGATCATAGTTATTGAGGGGTAAGGTGAGAAGGAAGAGGGAGGGCCTGAGATTTATGTGCTAACTTGGGTTGAAAATGTGCTTGGTTTGCTATAGATGGTGGCTGTGACTTTGCAGATGTTCTTATCAAAAGGAGGATAGTCTTTACTGCCTCCTTAGATGTAGGCATGAGTTTCAGTAGTTAGGGGAATTTCAGTTGGAATGAGGGGTGAGGGTATGGAAAACTCCTTCTATCCAGGGAGCTTCAGTGAAACATATGGTATGACTTCTGTCATTGGAAGTACCCTCTAGAAGAGTGTGTTGGGGTGTGTGTGTGTGTGTGTGTGTGTGTGAGACCTGGATGTGTGCACCATGTAAAAGACCTGCAGAGACATTCTGATGACCTGCCTCTGATCTTCACCCCTTGCCAACATGAGCATTCAGGGAACCACTGGTGTTTATGATGTTCACTAGGTATGACATATGCAGGAGATTAGCAAGAGTTGTCATGCAGAATGTGGCTTGTGAGTAGATGATTTGTGGATATGGAGGGACTGCCTGGGACTATGGAAACTTGAAGCCGGAGGTAACTTGAGGGTCATCTAATCACATTCCTCTACAGGCATTCTGGAAGATACTCTTCAACCTCGGCTTGAAAAATGTTCAGCAATCCAAGAGAGTCCAAGCCAGGAATTGACCCTGGGTCGTCTGATCCCAGAATTCACACTCCTGACATTTAGGCATCCAGACAAATGATAGTAACCTCTCAATCTGGGTGAATCACATATCCCTAGGTACTTAAAATGAATTCATGGGATTCTACATTTTTACTTGGGTTTTATTTTAAGTCAAATCACTTTAAAGTTGGCACAGTGCTTTGCAGAGAGGATAATGACAAGGTCTCTGGAGGTAAATTTAGAATTTTTTTTTAACTTTCCTGAAAATGCTAATGAGAAACTCTGAGAATGCCAATACTTCCAATCAGTGCACCTTGCCTTTCTACCGAGATTCTTGCCAGAAATTAAAACCCTTGGCCTGTGACCTGGATCATTTTTCTTTTAATTGCTATTGGAAAGTGATTACAGTACTTATTCATTCAAAATATTTTTGACCAGTTACTTTATACAGGCTCTGTAAAAGGTCCTCCAGATATAGATTTGAATAAAATGCTCTTCCTCTCCTCAAAGGAGTCACCATCTTCTGGGAGAGACAACATGGATATTTCTGTGTGACAAATGCAGTTAGCAGGATACATGAGGTGCTGTGGGAACAGAGCCTGGGAAGCCAGGAAGGTTTCCAGAGGAGGTAATATAAGGTTATGAAGTCTAGACTCCTCTCTCTTTCTCACTTGTGTGCCTATAAGAATTCAGTGCTCAAATTTTTGGTTACTTTTGTCTGACATCAGTTCCTCTTCAGCTGTGTTTTAAACACATGAACTAAGCACAACTTTTGTCTACCTTAGTGTCTCCCCTCTTTTCTATAGTAGTTTTATTTTACCTCTTAATTCCCTTACTCAATCCAAGTAATTAGGATGGAGCTTAATTTTCAAATTTAAATCAGTTGAGGAATTCCCAAGCTTGGAAAGCTTTTTTATGGGAACACATTAACTTTTGACCATTTCTTCATTATCTTACCCTGAAAAATAATGAGTTGTAGATATTGAACTTAAAATGATGGAATTGGAGACTACCAGGTTTGGAAGGGTCATGAAAGGCCATCTTATCGAGTGCTTGTGTATTATATGTGATGCATCTCTCACCTAGGTGAGGCTAGCTCAGTCACTCAGCTAGTTAGGCTTGGGTGGATCTCTGCTCAGACCACTTTCTTTCTGATCCCCATCAGTTTGATCTCTACCTAAACTGTTTGGATTGTGGTCACCTCTAGAATGATCTTGATTCTATCTCTTAAGTGCCTTTCAATATTCAATGAATAAATCCATTTTAAGTGAATGGCTATTTACTTATACCACTCTTTTATCTCTTATGAAGTTGTGAGGTATGATCATCTATGCAATGCTTCCCTGTCAATTAGGAGGGATAGCATGAATAGTCACCCACTCCTACTGGCAGTGTGTGGATAGGCAGTGAGGCCTGGACTTATGTCAAGAAGCTCTGTTTTAGAGCCGTGTCACCACTGGTCTTTTCTCCCTCCTCCCCTGTCCATGGTAAGTAGGCACCCAGCCCCGAGTGTTCACATTCGGTTGCTCCTGGTTGACGTCAAGAAATCAGGGCCCTAGCTCTTTGCTCCATAGCACAGCCCATGCTTTCAGTGGATGGCCATTCAGACCTAGCCTTGATTGATTTTTTTCCTAAAAGGCCAAAGAGAATATGATTTCCAAACTAGACAGAATCTACTCTTATTTTATTTAGCAGCGCGCTGTGAGGTAGGGACTGTCAGGATAAGACTCTATCTAGAAAGTAAGAAACTCCCAAAGCCAGAGGGACAGGACATTTCATGGTAAATATTTAAGCTCCTGGGCTCCAGGGCAATTGGAAAGTACGTGTTAAGAAGCTTTCCTCTCTCCCTCTAATTCCCTGTATTTATCACTTGAGCTGTGCCATTTGGGCTTATTCTTTAGGCTTAAAGAAGTCCTGCCTTTTAATCTGTTAGCTAAGGGGGAAAAAATGTAAAGAAATATAAAACATCCTAAATAATGGCAGTGAGAGATAAAATTCTGGGGGGGCATTCAATGCTCAGGTGTCCCTAACCTGAACAAGTGTATTCAAAGAGGCCCAGCTCTGATGCTGATCAGTTTAGTAGAGGGGATACTTGGTACAGGATCCGGAGAACTTGGGACTGGTCCTGGGTATTCTCCTTACACTTTTTCTGTTTGTATCTCCATTTCCACTCTGTTTGTACCGCCATTTCCACCCTGGAAATTTTTTCTTAGACTGCATCCCAGGAGGCCAGGGGGAGACAAGGAGTATAGAAATGCTTTAGAAGTCAAAATGTGGGCAGTGGAAACCTGGCCTAACTGTGGGCTCCTCAGGCCAGCATCATCCTGATGTTGGTGCTTTTTCAGTGTGGAGTTCTGCCTTTTTTCTCCTCCCAAATACAGGAGAAACTGAAGATTAAATGTGAGATGGCTTGCCCAGTATGTCCCCACTTAAAAGTGCAGAACTGGGTTACACACTCAGCTCAGACTCTCTGAAAGGCGGACTCAGTGTCTGGCAGTTGATAATCATCCCCTCAGCATGGACTGTATGTTGTGCTCGTTACGGTCACCCTTACGGTTACGCCTTGCTTCTGCGTGGCCCTCACGTTTTTTCTGGCCCAGCGCCGTCCAGCCTGTGTGTCCTTGTCAGGTGGAGAGAGCCATACCAGTTTGCCTCCTGCTGTTCTGCCCTGTCCCTCAGACTAGGCATCCTTTCCCTCAGGCTTCTTGAGCTGGTAAACTGAGTACACAGGAGGCTCCTGGACACTAGTTAGGAGAAAAGCAGGGACTTGTGATAAGCTGAAATAGGCCCATTTTGGGGCCAGTGATAAAAGTCTGATTTCTCAAACACTTTGTCAGTTGGTGCAGAACGGCACTGATTAGTACTTTCCATGGAGAAGCAAAAGCTGGGGAAAAGCCCTCCCAATTCTGAGCTTGATTATTGTATTTACAATCTGAGCAAACTTTTGGAATGTCACCAGCAGATTCCCTGGGGCATAGTAATCAAGTTCCTTGTGTGTGGATGGGCTGGGGGCGGGCTAGTGTGTGCTCCAAAGTGCGCTTATCTTCCAGGCCCCCTCCTTTCCGTCTCCCTGAAGGACACAGTGCCAAGACTTGAGTTGTTTAGTTTGGCTTGAGTTTGGGGGCATGGATACTGAGCTGGCCTGGAGGAAGCCCACTTGCTGATTGCTTGACTCAAATCAAAGTCTAATAGCCTCTGGGAAACAGAGCCAGCTCTCCTCCTGTCCCTCTTTTCATTTTCAGGTGACAAGCGGCTAGTGCCCCAAGACCTAGAGGTCCACTCAGCAGACGGTTAGAGCTGGGAGGAACTCCTAATCATTCATCAGTTTCCCTCGAATTTTGTTCTGAGCACTTTGTAAACTTGGACTCAGTGTTGAAAGGTTCCTCAGAAGTTTGCTAGTGAGAAGTTGGGATCACTTGTTTGGCATATCCATAAAGAATGCTCAAGCACGGAATCCTAAGTATTCTTTACTTGTATCTCTTGATTTTCTTTACTGGATCTTGTGAATTTTACTAAGAACACGATTTTTTAAGACGCCAGTAGTTTATCTTTTCTGGGATCAGATGTGGAATTTTCTTATGCTGGCACATCCAGGGGTGAGAGAGTATACTTTTCCAATAAGTGAGTCATTTTCTTTTATTCTCCAAAGTTCTTACTCTCATTTTTGGCCCTTCCTTCACCCTCTTTTCAAGCTATCAGGGTGTCACAAAAGGAAGGCTGAGGAGCCTGTGGAGGTTGGAATTGTGGAATTTGTAATTCCTGCCCAAAGCCTGAAGCAGACCTGGGATCTCAACCCTGGAGCCCCTGCAGAGTCTGGGCTGCCTGCTGAGGTCTATTTACTTAGCCCCAGAACATTTAATCCTGTTCAGCATGGGGTGATGTCAGTGGGTCAGGCCTTGGAGCTGGGCAGCTGAGTGGAAGCTGAAGGATGAATGGCTGGTTGAGGCCGAGGTGTTGGGTGGCCGCTGAGCATTGGCTGGAGCAGCCTCCGAGCCACCGCTGCGTGTTGATTTTGTAGTGAGATCATTACCTTGCCTGGGTTGTTAAATGCGGTTTAATCTTCCTTAAGGCAGAGCTGGACAATGTTGCTTTTGTGACTTCAGAGAGTCACTAGAACGTTAAAGGAGGCCAGGTTTCCAGAATTCTACCAGGAGAAAATCACAACCCCTGTCAGAGTCAGGGGGTGGGTGATGCTTCAGTTCCCTTGTCATATGCACCACGTCACTGCCAGCAGAGCATCACACTTGATGGGGATGCTGGGAGGCAGGAGGGCACGCACCAGGCCCCCACAAAGTGCTTAGTGCTGGGGGAGACTTTGCTCACACAGAGCCCGGCACTCCCCCGAAACCAGGAGTGGATGTTCCAGGAGTGCAAGGAACACGCCATTCGCTGAGGACGTCCAGATATGTAAACTGCCTGGGCTTGTGTTAGTTTCCTTTTGTGGCCGGATGGAGTCTTAAATTTTCTTTCTTTTTTTTAAACAACAATAATGGCCCGTCAGTGGTTACTTTGGGGACAACCAGTTGGCAGGAGAGTTCGAGGACTAGGAGAGGGAGAAAGGGAAGGAGAGAGAGAAGGGTCTTTTACCCAAGCTGGCCACTGCACACTGAGGAAAACTCTGTGAGGAAGTGGCTTTGAGGAAAAGTCTGAAGGCATTCTTGGAGCCTCTCCAAAGGTCGTCACCTCGTTACCTTCCTTTACTGTCCTCTTCTTGCCTCTGCACGTCTGCGTCAGACTCCTAAGTCACTGCATTTCCGTCCTACAGACTTTTATTTTTCTCTGTGGTTGTTTTTTTCTCTCACCTTGTCTTTATAGTCTAATGGAATAAAATTTAAATTACAGCCTCAAAGATTCTACAAACCACCAGAATCTCACACTGCCCCCCACGTATACACACTCACATGCGCACATACTGTACTTTCCTAACACTTTGGGGCTACAGAATAGAGCTCCCTTCTTGCTTGAGTGTGGGATACTCACAGCTTCTCTGCTCGCAGCACGACCTGTGCCATCAAGTTATTCAGAAACAAGAAACTCTCATGCAAACCAGTCTCCTCCAGCTCTCCCAGGGAGGCACATGTTGCAGGAGACCGTTGTGCTCCATGATAATAATCCTCAAAAAGCTCCTTGTCTTTCCTCAGTTACCTTCTTGGTATCTTACAGAGGAAGAAGACGTGTAGCTGGGCGGCGAGGAGCCCAGACCCCTGACTCCTTGTCTCACAAGTCGTGCCTTTCCTATTTCGGAGCTGTCATTTCTGTATTCTTTTCATCCTTTGGTACATGAAGTTTTAAATTACCTTCATCATCTTTTAGGATAATGAACCTTAAATATTTGTTTTTTCCAATGGTCTTTTCTTCATACTTTAGAATATATCCACTTACTCTTGAGTTCCACTGAACAAGTTCATGCTGGAACTTTTCATCCCAGTCTTGGTTTTGTGATATGCTTCGTTTGAAGTGTCCATATGCACACCTTCATGTTTATTCATTCATCCAGTCAAACAATGAATGTTTACAGAAAATTGGCTCTGCAACACACATTGCTCTAGACCTTGGCCTTACCTTGAATGAAACACGCATAATACTTGCCCTCATTGGGTTCTAGTCTTCTGGGGAAGAGAGACTTTGTTAAGGAGATACAATTAAACTGTTGCAAGGCTAAGGAAGTAGGGTGTTATGCAGCCCACAGCAGGCACTCACCTTAGTACTGCAAGTCACAAAAGTCTCCCTAAAGAAGTGGCGTCCACACTGTGAGCTGAAGAACAGGGAGTCCACCAGGTGAATGGCAGATTGGATGAGGTGGTGACAAGTCTGGCTAGGTCGAGAGAAAGAGTTCCAAAGAACAGGGACAGCTTGTTCAAATGGTGCCAAGGTAAGATTAAGTCTAGAGCTTTGGAGGAACTGACAGGGGCCAGTATGGCAAGCCTGAGGCAAACAAGGGGAGAGAGCTGCCTGAAGGGCCAGTGAGAAGAAATTCAGGGGTTGCCTGGAAGGTATTTTCCCAGCCCTCTGTGGAATTCTGGACTTCATCCTATGGACAATGCAAACTCATCAAAGAATTGAAGCAGGGGAAAGACATGACCTTAGTTACTTCTTTCAAGGATTTTTCTGGCTGCTCTGTGGAGAAAGGATGGTAGAGCTGTAGGATAATTAGGATGGATATGCAGGATGTGCTCACCTAACTGAAAATTCTTAAGAGATGGGGAGGAATTGGCCCAAGGTGGGCTGCTTAGCTCTGCTCCCATTGTGAGGTTTTCTTGTGTTTTTTTTTTTTTTTTTTGACATATCCTCTTTTTATCACTAAAGCTACAGTGTTAAGTGTGCTTCACACACATACGCACAGACACAGACACACACACACACACACACTGAGAGGGACCTACATCATGTTCATTTATGTACACCCCTCCCCCCGTTGCTTAGCATAGTTCCTGGCATAAAAGGTGCCCAGTGTACGTTTGCCACATTGATGAATGAAGAAATGCATAATTCCTCATTAGACTCTCTTTTGAAATAATTTCCCTGTTAAGGTTTACCTTGATGTTCAAGTGATATGCAAGGGAGGAGGGAGCGATACAAAGAATGAACCAGGAGCCTGGGTTCCACCTCTGCCTCTGAGAAGCTGAGCAAATGGGACCAACCTGTAGCTTCTTGACATCCTGTTTCTTCTTTTGTAAATGAAGGGATTTGGCTAGAGAAAGCCTATTAATCACCTAGTTTTTGTGATCCTATGACTTAAGGCACTGTAATATGTTTAAATCCAGCACAGCCCTTACTGTTGACAACCCTCTCAGTATTTTCAGTTTGTCATAAAATATCCTTTGCTGGAAGGATGTTGGACAACCAGGACTATTTTACCATAGGGTGCTGGATCATACCTTCCAGTCTAGGGATTAGAGAAAATGAAACAGCCATTAGGAGTGCAGGGCTACCTCAGTCAGAATGTTAGCAGACACTTAGAGGCAAGCTACTTCCAGCAGGGCATAGAGAAAAGGAAGGGATTCCGTTATGAAGAGAGAGATTTGTTTTCTTCTTACCCTCCCTTGAAGAGAAAGAAAGGGGATAAGAGAAAAACAAGACTTGAACTTTCATATCTTGATAAGAATTTCCTGCTATTTACAACATGTAAAATAAACTTTAATTTATTTTTTTAAGAAACACATTTTTGCTACTTGGCCAACACTACTGCTTTGGGGGAAAGATATAGCCATTTGGTTCCAATATGTGGGTCAAACAGAACAAAAGAGTACACAACTTTCTTTCTTTTTAAAATATTTATTTACCTCACAGGGGAAGGAAAGAAAAGTCAGAAGGAGGCAGAGAGGAAGCCCGGTCAAGGGTGCTAACCCGAATGGCCCTTCATAGCTGTCTAGAAATTGCCTAGACTGGGTGTGTTCATTTTCTTCCTGCAGGAGGTCCACGTTGGGCTGGGTGAAGGGGGTGGTTGTCGTTCAGTCACTAAGTTGTGTCCGACTCTTTGCGCCTCCATGGACTGCAGCAGGTCAGGCCTCCCTGTTCTTCACTCTTTCCTGGGGGCGAGGGGGAGGTTTTCTTAAAGGGCTGTGGACAGAGCTGGATATTCCTTCACATTCAACTCAGATACTCAATTAAAAAGGATTGATAAAGGTCTATCATGTGCTTTTCCAAATGGTCTAGGGGAGGCAGAATACCCTGAACCAGTCCTCCCCTTCTGCCAGCTTCTGTTCTAGATGAGCAGCCACCACTGACTGGTCAGAGAATGAGGACAAAGGAAGGGAGCACGTCTCACGTCTGTAGCCCCTAACAGTTTTCGTATCCATGACCCCATTTGATCTTCGCTCGATTCTTACGTGTAAGAGGTTCAATGAACTCAGAAGAGCACTGGGCTTGGAGTCAGAATACCTAGACTTCGAGATGTGGTGAAACCACCAAAAGCCTGTTTTCTCCTCTATTAATTTGCTTTCTTTATTCCTATTCTCACCTTTCCCAGGATTATTAAAAGGATCAAATAAAATAATGGATTTGAAATTGCTCCATAAACTCTGGGAGACTCAAAAAATGTATCTTGTACATTGTGGGGAGGGGGCAGACTATAAGTGTTTTGCACATCCTGGGAATGAAAACACACAACATAAATGATAGCCTAAAGTTCAGAGATTGCTCAAGGTCCCATGGCTTGTCTTTAGCAGAATCTTGGGTCTTCATCCAGGAAGGGGTATTTCCAGTGTAATCTGTGGTTTCTTAGCCCATTGTGGGAATTCAGATGAAAAGGAAATCAACGGGAACTATTTTCATGAGAGAAAGTTCGTAGGTCATCAAGTGTTCATGGAACTCCTTTGATGCATATATTTTTTTAAACTGCCAGCATAGAAAGATACTCCCAAGGTCTATCCAAGGTAATAGTGATGGTGCAGCATAAAGTAGTGGTTAGATATTAGCAGCAGTACATGTTCAATGATCTAAGAAGAGACCACATACCAAAAAAAATGACAAAGATAATGATATTTTCCTGTGTTTTATAGTTTATTCAGACTTTTATGCATATTATAATATTTGATCCTTTCAGAATTCTGTAATACAGGGAGAAAAGGCATTTTTATTATCCTCCAATTTTAAAGGCCTCATCTAAGGCCTTGGAGAGTTTAAATAACTTGTTCAAGGTCATGAAACTTGCAAGTGATGCATCAGGCCTGGGTGATGAGACTTTAAATTTTTATCTCCTTTGTGCTAATGCCACCAGCTGTTTACTTTAAGCCTTAGGTCCTTGATTTGTTTCACCTATAGTGCAGGTTTCTTGTGGTATAATGAGTTAGCTTAGAAAGTGAGTGGGAAACCCCATTTCCAAGCAGGCATGGGGGGCAGGGGATGGTGGGGAGGGGGGCAGGAAGCAGTTTGAGAGGCTTGGTCCTGAAAGGCCACTGACATGACCTTGGGTAATTTAGTACCTTTGATTCTGATCTGGAAGATGAAAGGGTTGGACTGTTCTCTCTAGCTCTAAAGGTTGTGTTTTGAGATACATGGATCAAACATACTATTATTCTAAACTTTTCTTAAAGATACAATATGGAGAATTTTCCTTCCTAGTATAGTATGCTGGTTCTTATAACTCATTTTATTTTGTAGAGTGTTTTGCATTTTTGAGAATTTGCCCATCTTGTTTCATTTATTCTTACCACATTCTTTAGAGAGGTTGACCATGAATGATTTTTATGTCTTCTTCTTTTAAGACCATTCTAACCTTCAATACCTTAAACAGTCCTAGCCCAGACCCTTCTCAGGGACCTTGCACTTGCTATTGCCTTGTCTGGAGCATGGTTCTCTGCCATCATGTAGTAACCTGCTTCTTGTCATTTGGTTTGGTCCTTTGTTGGTTTACTAAGAGGGCCCCCTCGGTTGAGGTCCCCATTGCCATCACTCTTATCACATTGACCTGTTTTAATTTTTTCAGAGTATTTATTGTCACCTGAATTATGAATATCTGTTTATATTACCACTGTCTCTCCTTTCTGGAATTTAAGCTCCAGTAGGACTGTCTCCCCTGCTCCCATTGTATAGCAAACAACCTAGAGCAGTGCTTAATATTATAGCACATAGTAGGAGCTTAAAATCTGTTGGCTGAAATCTGTATCTTATGAGGAATTTAGTGACTTGCTCAAGATGACATGGTCAATGAGTAGCTGAGATAGCACCAGAATTCCACTTCTGTTTCTCCTAGCTAACTGCTCTTTTCATTTGATATTATGCTGCCAAAATGTATGCATATTTATACCTGGGAATTCCTGATGACTACTGATAAAATTTAAATGATCTTGAGACATTTGTGTGAAACGGAAATGCATTTGTTAAGGGAAATGAGGAAATCCCTGAGGCTTACACCATGCAGCTTATGATAGAACTTTACAATCTATGTACTTTGTATATTCAACATCAATCATCTCATATTTGTTTAACTCGTTTTTAAAGGAAGCTTATTTTAGGAGCACTTTCAATATTTTTTATTGACGATGTTTGGATTTTCACATATATAAACACACTGTCATGCACACACACTTACAAAAGAACATAAACAATGACATATGGGTTAGATTCCTGGTCAAGCTGCAGAGATTTTCTTTCCGGCAGAAGCTCAAAGGGCTTCATGTGTGAGACTATTACACAAAAGGCATTGCTAGGGCATGGCTATTTCCTCAAAAATCTGCCTCAGAGGTTACATTTGCAGTATTTCCTTAACGGCCCAGTTTCCCTCAGTTACCCATTATGACTCTATCAGCTTACTGGAATTTGTTTTGGGCATTAGGATGACATCTTGAATGTCACCTAGATTACCTCTTAATTATTTATTTTATTTAGTGCTGTGTGAAGCTAATTGCCTTCATTTGCCTTGCATTTTCTCTTTTCAGCATTAAGGAGATTTCCTCTGGGTAGAAATTTTTGAGCAAGGCAATGTTTATTAATTTCACAATCTCTGGACTCTCCTGTATCTTCACTCAGCCTTCCTCTTTCCGTTAGATCCCAGATATTACTAATCAATTATTTCAAGACCATTGTCCATATACTTGTTGATGTTAGTTGTGTTCCTCCCCTGTGTTATCTTTTTCTTGAGATGTAAGATTCTCAATAGCATGTGACATTTCCGGTTAGGCATAAATATAATTTAATCAAAGGACAGGTTGGCGTTGACTTCCTTCATATCGTTAGGGATACATCAGAGGTTAGCTTTCGAATTGTTGTGCATGAGAAGACTCTTGAGAGTCCCTTGAACTGCAAGGAGATTAAATCAGTCAATCCTAAGGGAAATCAACCCTGAATATTCATTGGAAGGACTGATGCTGAAGCTGAAGTTCCAGTACTCTGGCTACCTGATGCGAAGGGTCGACTCATTGGAAAAGACCCTGATGCTGGGAAAAGATTGAGGGCAAGAGGAGAAGGGGGCAACAGAGGATGAGATGGTTGGATGGTATCACCGACTCAGTGGACATGAGTTTGAGCGACTCGGGGAGATACTGAAGGACAGGGAAGCCTGGTGTGCTGCAGCTCATAGGGTTGCAAAGAGTCAGACACAACTTTGTGACCAGACAACAAGAGTTTAGCCACTTAGGATTTTGTCAGTGTGACCTATTCAAACTGAAAGGATGGTGTCATTGTTCTACAAATATACTTCCGTAGTGCTCCACCCTAAATCAAAGAATTACCTATGTTTGTTCAAATCGAACACGTTTCTAGTTCTTTCTCCTCACCTATTCTCCCAAGAGTTTCTTGTTACTTCCCCCGTTTTTATATATAAACTTTTGTAGTTCTGTGTTTCATGGGCTCCTTCTTCCTCAATGTCATTTCTATCTATCCATGTTACGATTGAATTTTCAGCGAGGCCATTGAGACTTGAAGAGATATATCCATTTGTCCCACTCTTTTTATTTCTGGTCTTTAAGCCAACTTCCTGTCTGTGACAGAGCATCTCCTTTATTCTCTGGAAATGCAATATATGTTTTTAAACTTTTTGTTTTGTATTGGGTTATAGTCATTATCACTGTTGTGATAGTTTCAGGTGAGCAATGAAGGGACTCATCCATACATATACATGCATCCATTCTCCCCCAAACTCCCCTCCAATCCAGGCTGCTATATAACATTGAGCCAAGTTCCGTGTCCTTTACAGTAGGTCCTTGTTGGTTATCCATCTTGAATACAGCAGTGTGTACCTGTCCATCCCAAACTCCCTAACTATCCCTCCCCCCCCATCCCTGGCCCTCTGCCTGTACCCCAGCAACCATAAGTCCATTCTCTAAGTCTGCGAGTCTCTTTCTCTTTTGTAAGTTCATTTAGATCATTTCTTTTTAGATTCCACATATAAGGGATGCCATATGATATTTCTCCTTCTCTGTCTGACTTACTTGACTCAGTATGACAGTCTCTAGGTCCATCCATGTTGCTGCAAATGAGATTATTTTATTCTTTTTAAGGGCTGAGTGATATTCTGCTATACATACGTACCACGTCTTTTTCCATCCCTCTGTCGATGGACATCTAGGTTGCTTCCATGTCTTGATTATTGTAAACAGTGCTGCAGTGAATATTGGGGTACATGTATCCTTTCGGATTATATTTTTTTCCAGATATATGCCCAGGAATGGGATTGCAAGGTCATATGGTAATTCTATTTTCAGTTTTTTAGGGAACCTCCATACTGTTCTCCATAGTGGCTGTACCAGTTTATGTTCCCACCGCAGTGTAGGAGGGTTCTCTTTTCTCCATGCCCTCTCCAGCATTTTTTGTTTGTGGATTTTTAAATGATAGCCATTTTGACTGGTGTGAGGTGATATCTCATTGCTGTTTTGATTTGCACTGGAAATGCAATATTTAATAATTATTTGAAAGGTACAGAGCTGACATCCTGAGTTTCCCCTGTATATACAAACTTACTGACTCACATAAAGAACAAGGCACCCCAGACTTTCTTTGGTTAATATTTTTATCAGCCCAAGTTTAGACCTAAGTTCTAACACACATAAAAATACAAACACAGAATTTTGGGGCGCTTTGATTTTTTTTTTTCCTGGAATTATATAATTTTCCATACCACCTGTTTATGATATCACTGTGCACTGTTACACAATCACAAGCAGAAGTTATTAGCCAAAACAGAGGGGTAGAGATACTGTATGGAACTAGAAAATTTTACTTTTGGAAAAATAACCTTCATAGTAAAGACCAATGAAAGCAGGCAAGGTCAAGACCACATGTAGGATCTATGGGGAGGATATAATGTGTTTTGAGCTCCAAGACAGCATTAACTCCACTTGGCAAAGCAAAGCTATCCATGGTGGTAATAAAACTTTTTTTTGACACCAGTCACATATTCTCTGAAGATTCGGGGCTTTCTTCTTTCCTCCTGCCACCAAGAAGTTGTTCAGTGGCGCAAGGCTGGAGAAGCATATGGGGCCAGAGGAGGTGGGGGTTTGTACTGAGCTCCACTTGATTTACTCAGGCAGCTGAGTTTGTCAAGGAAATGTGTTCATATCTGTCAGCTGTCATGTTGAAATGCTCCTGTCATGCTGTCTGTAGCTTTCAGGTTCTGACCCTTCTCTCGAGTTTGCTGTCTACGAGGGAAGCTTACAAAAGATGGTTTGGGTTCCAGGAAGGGAGGGCATTTTGAGTTGTTCCCTGGGAATCAAGACTTTTACAGACTTCGAAGCCCTGTCAGTCAAGTCCTGATGGTATGTAGTAATGTACAAGATAATTTAGACTTCTCTCTTTAGGAATGATTTTATTTATGAGGAGATGAGCAAGTAGAGCACCAGGATGAGAGAAGGCGTCACTGTGTAACAGACTCGTCTCCTTAGTTATGGTGATAGGGCTTAATTCAATAGAGTGCATGGCAGTAATTGGAAGGCTATTTCATTTATATAGCATCTGTCAGCCTAAGGAACTGAGTACCCACAAACAGGTACTGCTTTCCTTCTTGGAAGAATGCTGCTGACTCAAAGATGGAGCTGAGGCAAGGCCTGGAAGCCGCCCGATCCACAGCTGAGTGAACTATGGGGTAGTCAGATGGGGGCAGGCACCCCTTACTTTGTGAGACAGGTGATTACTGAAAAGATATGTAGAAAGTTGAGCAGTTTTTTGGAAGTCAGTTCTTTAAAAAACAAAAAACAATGTCTTAGAGGTTGGCCATTTAAAGATAATGTGGGAAAATTCTTCTTTAAAAAAAGAAGGGAAAGAAGAAATAAAGAGCTTGTAATGTGAATAAAGACCTCTGGTTTCTCTCTCTTCCTTTTTTGAACTTGTATACATTCATTTTTTTTTTCAAGACAGGAACAGAACTATGTCTTAAAGATCAAAGATAAACTGCAGCCCTAGAGGGTAATTTCCCAGATAATGTTAGGTGGGAAAAAACCCTCAAGCTGTTGAAGAAAGTTCACCTTCAGGAGTATAGGATCTTAGTTTCCATCTGGCTCCCAGAAAAGCTGGTTGTGATGGTGGAGAGAAGGTGACCCGTTCTCTTGAGCAGATGTGAGAAGAGGCTGCCTCCATCCAGAACCTCTGTCCAGAATAGCTAGAGGTAGAGATGGGGGAGGAGTTGATCCAATGATTTTAGGAAACAGTTTATAATTTCTGATTCAAATTATGATGTTACTGCAGGGCAGCTGCCTTGTTCCCTTGTAGAACTCTCCGTGTGTACAAACCTCCTCCATCTATGCTTCTGTTTTCTCTTGATGAGGACACTGTGGAAGGCCTCATGGGATTTTAGGTGGCAGGAGATGTTAACAGAGTGAATGGCAAAGAGCCTGGAAGCGAGCCTCTCCCCCCATCCACTGGTCCCCTTGCTCTTACAGTATTTTGTGGAGCTCCATGACCTCATCTTTGCAATAGTTTAATCTGCTTATGTTGTTATTTGTCCTGTGAGAAACACTGGTAAGAAGGAAGCAGAATTATTTATGGAAAAGGCAAACACTCAGCCCTAATTTAACTAGTGAAATTTTCAGCCATAAAAATGATCGTATAAAGACACAAACAACTCCCCAGTCAAAGGAGATGGTCTCCCCCCATATTTCAAAACAAATAGTTAAGAAAGTGTTCTGTCCCTTGGATAGCATGTGAGCAGTGGTAGGTTTTGTTCAGGGACAGTGGATAAGAGGAGAAAAAGGATTGTGTGAAAGGAAACATGGAGTTTGTTGCTGCTTTACTAAAAATAGCTCTGTGACCTTAGAGAAATCACTTAACTTTCCCATTCCTCCACTTTTCTCTCTGAAATGAAGGCTACAATGGTTGTTGGTGACTTTCTAGCTCAGTGTTTCTAAGGTTCTAAAATTTAAAGCTGCACAAAATCCATTTATCTGAATAATCTTTCCTTTCTGTGTGCTTCCACAAGTACAAATATGTGCTCTTGAATCTGACTTGATTCAATTTGTGGAGAATGTAGGAAAAAGAAGGCAAGATCTAAGTTTTCTTCCAGATAGTAGTTGGTGGGGTGGGGTTGAGGGAGAGGAGGGTCCTTCAGTAGAGTTTATCCTTGGGCTGCTTCCATTTCATTTAACACCTTCAGTACTGATAATCCTGTGTGGGTGGCATTTACCGCCTCTCTCTTGCTCCAGTTTTATTCTTCTTGTCTTAAAAAGCAAACAGGAGATTTTATTTTCTAGTGAATCTCAATAGACAGGAGGAGAAGTAGGATGGACACTGCTTTCAGCAAACCAAGTCTGTCCCAACCTGTAAGCATAGTAGACTAACTCCGCCCACATTCCTGAAATTGAGCAAAGCTAACTCTGACACGCCTGGTTTATGTTAGTTTTATTTCTGAAAGTACTTTTCCACACTGATTCCTCCTGATAAGGCTTGCCTGGGGCTGCTTTGCTGGCCCTGGGAGAGTCAGAAGTCATTGTGTGACAAACTGTGTGATCCAATTCACTGGACAAACCCAGGAATGATGTAATTTACCCAGATCTATTCTTTAAACCAAGTCTCCACCCATTATGAGATTTTTCTTCTTTCTCTTTTGAATCCTGGTGGCTGCTGCCCAGATGACTGTTCTGTGATCTCTACAGGAAGAACAGTCTAGTTTTATGTGGAAGAAATAGCTACATACCCCACTGTCAGTTTCTCTGGTAATCATTTTTGCTCTGGAAAGGGGGAATTGGAGTACTTTTGTACTTTTGGCTCAGCTTAAAGAACAAAGAGAAGGCAATGGCACCCCACTCCAGTACTCTTGCCTGGAAAATCCCATGGACAGAGGAGCCTGGTAGGCTGCAATCCATGGGGTCGCTAAGAGCCGGACATGACTGAACGATTTCATTTTCACTTTTCACTTTCATGAATTGGAGAAGGAAATGGCAACCCACTTCAGTGTTCTTGCCTGGAGAATCCCAGGGACGGGGGAGCCTGGTGGGCTGCCGTCTATGGGGTCGCACAGAGTTGAACATGACTGAAGCGACTTAGCAGCAGTAGCAAAGAACAACACAACAGCAATATTAATTAAAAAAAAAAATCCTCAGCCAAATCCATGTTTGGCAACAAGTATGACTCAGTTCTCTGCCCTATGGGGCACTCTGAAAGACAAAAGGCAAGTCTGAGGTACTGTATGCAATGTATTAGTCCCACATGGACTCAGGTTTACAAAGATCTTGTTTGCCGAGCTCAAGGTATTTATTAGCCACTCATTAATGTTCTTTTTTTGATTATTCAAAGCCACTAGAACTTCTGATCCATGATAGCCCATGTAGTCCCACTAAGATGCCATAAACCCATGCATAGCCTGAGAACTGCTCTTCCAGCTAACATGGCAGCCACATTCCAGTACACGTCAGACTTCCCTGCGCTTTTTTAACTCTTTTGAACTTGATTCCCACAGTCCATTCACAGAACTGCAGAACATAGCTCTTAGCATTGTCTGTATAGGAGATCACTTGGGGACCCTTTAAGAACTAGGATTCCTGAATCTGACTGCTCCCCGCCCCCGCAAGAGTCTGTTTATTGGTATGTGCCTGTTATCTGGACACTGAGGTTTTTAAAGGATGTGTGACCTATGTTGAGAACTGCTGTCCCAGAGGCTCCAGAATCACTTAGTCAGAACTTCTTGCCTCAGAGAATTTTATGTTTATTTGGTGAGGTAAAATGTACATCCCTTAAAAGAGACCACTCTGAAGAAATATGTAAACTAGATAAACTGTCAGAACATTTGTTTCTTCAAACATATTTATTTATTCAATAATGTATTTATCCAGAAATATTGATTGAACACCTAACACGTGCCAAACACAGTTACAGGCTCTAGGGTACAGAGGGAAAAAGCTAGTAAGGAATCTTCTTTCATAGAGTTCTTAGATGTTCAAGGACAGTTGAGTTGCCTGTGGGCTAGGGAGACTTTAGCGGACAAGCTACTCTGGAGGCAGGCCTGGAAGGTTTGATGGAGGAGAATGGAATAGCGGGTTCTTTCCTGAAGCTAGAAAGAAGACAGGAAATTTAGCCACAAGACATTAGACCAATTGGGAGCTTGTGATTAAGGTGCCTGGTACATGGCTTTGCTCTTCTGTAAGTTTTACAGTGGAAAACACATGAGTTTTGATGAAAATATGCAGATTACAGATCTTTAGCACCTTTAAAGAGGATGTCAGAGACACACCTTTGAACTTCCTTCCTATTAATATATTGTGGCAGGGTAAGACATTCCAGAACAGTGGTTCTCAATCAGGGTTCAATTTTGCCTCTTCTACCAGGAGATATTTGGCAATGTCTGGAGACATTTTAAAATACTTATTTATTTGACTGTGCTTGGTCTCGACTGTGGGATCTTCAATCTTTGTTGTGGCATGCCGGACCTTTAATTGTGGCATGCCAGCTCTCAGTGGCAGCTTAAGATATACCTCACTAGCTAGGTGAGTGAGTTCTAGCTAGGGATTGAACCCAAGCCCCCTGCACTGGGAGCATGGAGTCCCAGAAAATGGACCACCAGGGAAATCCCATGGAGACATTTTTGCTTGTCACAACTGGGGTGGAAACGCTATGGCATCCAGAGAGGTAGAGGCCAGGGATACTGCTCAACATTCTAGAAGGCCCAGATCAGCATTCCCAACAAAGAAGGATCCAGTCCCAAGTGTCAGAAGTGCAGCAGTTGGGGAATCATATTCTAGAGACAGAAGAAATTGGAGAAAGCCTTCCTGCGGGATATTCCTCTTACTGCAGTGCCTGTTACTGTAATTCCCCCCACCCCATCACACACACCCCTGTGCATACCCTCATAAATAAAACATGCAAATCAGTGTTGTTTTGAGTTCTCCCCCACCAGTCCCAGGGGAGACTTGCATCTTCCAGAGATGGGGGACATGTTCAGGATCTCCACACCTCCCTCAACTCACAGTCTTTCCTTGAGCTTTCAGTACTTTGGAGAAATTCCCATAGAGAGGGAGAGTTGCCCCTGCTTTGCCCTTGCAATTTCTTGCTCTGTTTTAGTAGTATTTGGGCTTTTCCCAGTGTAAGGCTGAAATTGAAATGTTGATTTTTTTTTTCTCCCCCCCGCTCTGGGGACCAGAAAGAGCTAACAAACTCCTCCGTGGACATTTAGAAGTTCTAAATAAAGTTTGGGGCCAGGTCTTGAAAAGTACAAAGTGATGTCCGCTGGGGCAGGCCTGAGGTGGTGGGTGGGGGGAGGCAGCAGACTGCTCACCAGCACTTTGTCTTCTCAGGATGCAGACTGAGCCGTGGTTTGGAGGACAAAAACCTGCATTTGAGTCCTCTCACCGGCTTGTAACCATTCCATTTTGGGCAGATCATTTATTCCCTATTTGCCTGTGCATCATCATCTGTAATCTGGAAATGTACTGCTCACTGGGGGCTGCAGAAACATTCGATTTAATGGGTTTACCGACATATAGTCGGGCTTAACAAATGGTAGCTTTTATGGTGTTCTCTATGAATGGAGAGGATAGATCTGGGCGACCCCAACACGACAAATATATTTTCGTGTTGGGAAATGAAGAGGCTTGGCTCATTCTAAAATAAGGAGGAAGGATATAGTATTTGTGCAAAAGAGAAGATACGAATGTCTGCACGTGTTCCAGTCCGATTTTAGGTTGCATCAAATTCCCCCATCATGGAAGGAGCAGAAGGAGCCCAAGGGCAAGTGCGGCCTGGCTGGGAGACGAAGTCGGAGCTCTACCTGCGCGTACCTCCCAGGGAGCCAGCAGCCCAGGCGGCAGAGCCAGCACGGGACGGCTTCCAGGGCTGCTGGCTTGTGGCCTTCCCCTTGCCCACTGCCCTGAGCCAGTTGCCCATGCTCCTTCCCGCTGCCCACTAGGCACTGGGCTGCATTAATTGTCATTTGCCTGACCACTTCCCCCTCGCACTCTGCCCGCCCTGCCGCCCCCCCTCCACTCACCACACATACAGAGTATGAATATCCTTTTTGATGTTGGCTGATGTTAGAAGTTTGCCTCCTACTTTTTTCTCCTCCCAAAGGAGAACAACCTGAATACCACACACAGTGTTATCTCGCTTTGACTTTGAAGAGGAATTTCTCCCCTTAGGGCTCTATTCCTGGTGTAGCATAATCTAAGGAGAAAAAAGTTTATCCCAGGGAAGCCAAATCAGCCAAGAGTTATTCAGTGTCTGACTGCCTGTTATATTTAGAAATGACAGAGGCGAGCTTTAAGAATGCTCAGAGCCTGCCAACACCGCGTGGTCCTCTTTGATTCCTTCTGGTTACTTGGGGTGGCCAGATGAACAAAGAGGCTCCCTTAGCCTTGGGGTGTTTACCTGACTTATTATTTGGGTTTGATAGATGGGAGATAAAGGAAAAATGAAGCTATAGAATATTATACCCATGGAATTAAAGGCTGGGACTTTCAAATCATCGAGTGTCCAAACCTCTTCCCTTTGCCATTGAATGTGCTGAACTGGGCATGGTTTGACCCTCTGAACTTCAGTTTTGTCATCTCTAAAATGAGGAGACTGAACTTGCTCAATGCTCCTGAACCTTGACTATGCACTGAGATCGTGTGGGGAGTTTGTTAAGAAAATAGAGCTAGCGACTGCCTGACTAGAGTTTCTGATTTACGAAGTCTGGGGCACATTGGGTATCTGCATTTTCTCAGTGCTCCTCAGGTGATTCTGATTTCCAGCCACGGTTGCCAATCACAGGGCCAGATCAGTGGTTCTCAAAGCATGGCCCCAGGACCAGCAGCAGCAGCAGTACCACCAGGGAACTTGTTAGCAATGCAGATTCTCAGAAGGCCCCACAAACCTACTAAATTAAAGACTGATCTTTGGGACCAGCAGTAGGTTCTGTCAAGCTCTCCAGGTAGTTCTTGTTCTTATGCGTGAAAACATTTGAAAAAGCAGTAGATTGGATACTTTTTTTCAAAACTTATCCTATAAATAGCCTAGATAGGGTTCCAGATCATGTCAAGGCCACACAGCTGGCTAAGTGGTGGAACCCTTGCTAGAATCAAGGTCCTTGAACTGCCCTTCAGAGCTTATCTAATTAATCCAACTAAGAGGATGTTTAGGATTCATGGCATCTCTCTCTCTCTTGGTCTCTCTGTCTCTTCTGTCTCTGTCTCTCTCTGGGTTTAGCTTCTAGTGGGCCACAGGACTGTGGAGAAAATATTATTTTTAGCTCATAGTATACCTTCTGTGCAGGTTTCCCCATGTGGCTCAGTGGTAAAGAATCTGCCTGCCAATGCAGGAGACTTGAATTCAATCCTTGGGTTGGGAATATCCCCAAGAGAAGGAAATGGCAACCCATTCTGGGAAATTCCATGGACAGAGGAGCCTGGCTGGCTACACTCCTTGGGGTTGCAAAGAGTCAGATACAACTTGGCAACTAAACCACCACCACCACCACACTTGCAGTGCAGGATATGTTCATTATAAAGAGAAATCACAGCAAAGAGTGAGTTATTTGTGAATTATTGGTCCCTATTAGTTCTGAAACTAAATGTGGCTGAGCAGTTTTGTTGAAATTGATTGGCAGGTAAATATGCTGATAAAAGCACAGTCTGCTGATCGAGAAGAGGGCAGAAGTAAACAAGACAGAGAGTGGCAAGGCACAACGCCTTTCTCTTAGGGTACAATTGTAATTCTTTTAGCTCTTCTTCAAAAATATCTAGAATTGCAGTCACTGTACTGCGTTTTATAAAATTCACTGTCTGTAGTGGTTGCAGCAGTTTTAAAAAGAAATGAATCGCCAGTCTAGGTTCGATGCAGGATACAGGATGCTTGGGGCTGGTGCACTGGCATGACCCAGAGAGATGATATGGGGAGGGAGATGGGAGCGGGGTTCAGGATTGGGAACTCATGCACACCTGTGGCGGATTCATGTTGATGTATGGTAAAACCAATACAGTATTGTAAAGTAAAATCAAAAAAGAGATGTTCTTAAGCAGAAAGTGAAAGTGAAGTTGCTCAGTCGTGTCTGACTCTTTGTGACCCCATGGCCTGTAGCCTACCAGGCTCCTCTGTCCATGGGATTTTCCAGGCAATAGTCCTGGAGTGGATTGCCATTTCCTGCTCCAGGGGATCTTCCCAACCCAGGGGTTGAACCCGGGTCTCATGCATTGTAGACAGATGCTTTACTGTCTGAGCCACCAGGGAAGCCTTTTTAGGCAGAGTCTGGAGTAAGTTTTAGGGTGGAATTTGAGTTGTCTTAAGAAATAATTTTATCTGCTTGTCCTGGAGATTAATGAAGGCCTTGCTTGCAGTCCTCAGCACCCAGTAGGCAGGACTGGGACTAGAGGACCTTGGCCTCTGAACCCCAGGCTGAGGCACCTGGAGTGAGGATGAACAGCGGGGACCTCCAAGGAGAGCTGAACCCACACACAATCGGGAGGTTCCTGGAAGCAACGAGATTGGGAGCCATAGGCTAACAGGGCAGGTGTAGGGAATCTTAGACCTTTTCTGGTGCATCTCTCATTTCATAGAGAGGAATATTGAAGTTCAGATAGGAAAGTGACGTGCTGGAGGCCGCAGGTGCTGAAAGAGTTCTTAGACCTTTGGCTGTCATTCTTCTCTAGCGCTCTCTCTGGCTCTCCACAGCACTTTCTAAAGGCACCAAAGTTAAGACCTGGGAAGATTTGCTGGTCCTCTTAACCTTACGTGCCAGCCTCAGACACTGCTCTTAAGTAGATGATACTGAGGAGAGGTTTGACTTGGAATTCCACCTCAGATTTTTAGGGATTTCTCTCATCTCCCCCTCTTTCTCGTCCCCTGTCCCTTTCTTCTAGACTTCCTCCCACCTGAAAGGGGGGTAAATGAGACCTTCAGAGACTGATGGTTTCTTAAGATCCAAGATTTATGTGCCATAATTCTTCTTTGAGTTATAAAACGAGGTGACAGTTGATGGACAGGAGACTTTCTAGTCACTTCACAGCGAAGAGCCCAGATCCCAGATCCTGTAGAGGGTCGTGGCCTTCTCAGAGTTGGTGGAGGCCTTGCCCTCTGGTTTCAGGAAACATCTGATTCCCGTGTGGCAGAAAAAGCAGGCTGCAGAGGGCTGCTCTTATTCAAGGGCAGTGGGTCTAGGGTACAAAATCGTGGTGTCTTCTCAGGAAGTGTTACTGCGAATAGCTCCACCGCTTCCCACAGCATTTTGCTGATATGCTAATGAATGTTCTAACGGTTCCGTTGCTGCTTTCCCACTCATTTCTTTCTCTCTTGGAATAAATCATGATTTACTAAAGTGTCTCAAATAATTGTGATCACTGCTAAAAAAAAAAAGATGTGTGGTCTGTCGCTCGGTCAGTCCCGGGTTCTTTGAGGGTCCCCACTATGTCGGCGGCCCCTAGAACTCTACTTTTCACGCTTGGACGCTTGCTGCACTTGAAACCACGTCTTCTTCCTCACAGCCTGACCTGAGTTCTTTTTATTCACTACAGATTTTATTAGAAGTAGGGTAGGGGGTGGTGAAATAATTTTAGAGGAGGTTACTGACTCAGCGAGGCAGGGGAAATTGCTGTCTCTCTGTGTGTCTCAGGCTGCCCACCTGCAGATTCTGGATTTCTCTCATTGTTTATTGGCTCCATCCAGGGGTGACATTGATGAAAACCTAAAGAGTGATTTTGAGGTGGAAAAGGCTACAGATAGCAGGTCTGTTTTTAAAATCCTGAGAAGAATACAGCGGCAAATATGCTGACCCCCAATGCTTTGAATAATTGAAATCATTGCTTAGAAAAGTCACCACATCCATATACCAACATACACACATATACTCTTGTCCTTGCTTTGGTAACAGAATTCCATGAACAGAGAGCATAAACTCTTCTCCCGGAAGTATTAGTAGCAAGAGAGATCATATGGGTCTTTGAAGATGAGTGGGGCGGTTTGCTCCTACAACAAATGCACCCAGACTGTGTTTTCCATTGGCTCCCGTGCTCTGTTTTTACAGAGCACAGTTTTAGCTTTCTCTGTCACTGTCAGGATGCTGGTTCTTCATTTTAAACATAAGCCGTTCTTTCACCAAACCACCCTTCCAATTCATGCTTCTCATCTGCTGGGGGTGAGAAAGGACATAGTCAAGCTGGTGAAAATCGAGTGAAAGTCAGGGTAAACAGGTCCTGAGCCAAGACCGGAGTGGCTCTTCTGTGATGGAGCTCTTCTTCCATGGATCTTCCTGTCCAGCTGTCTTGAGAGAACTCTCTTACGGCGTATCAACATTTTATGTATTGAGTTTCCCTCAGGATGGTGGTTCCTCTCAGGGCCACAGAGGAAATGGGGAAAGCATTATATATGACTGATTCCTTTGAGCCAGAAGTGCTCAGGAATGTCACCCTGGAGGGGACCTGGGTGTGATCTAGACCAGTGTGACTGAATGTGCATTAGGGTGCCCTGGAAAGCTATTAAAACGCCAGTGCCTGTTTCCTAGCTGAAAAAGTGAAGTGCGGTAGGGTCCCAGTGTCTGTATTTGTCAACAGTTCTTCATGTGGTTCTCATTGCATCAGCAGTTGAGAAACAGGAATCTCCCACACTTTGCTCATATTACAGATGAAGAATTCCAGGCACAGGGAGTATGACTGATGGGCAGGACAGTGGCGTCTCTGCCACACTTAGCCTCCAGTCCTACAAATGCTGTGATGATAGCCTTCCTTGCATGTGGTCTTCACTTGTCTGAACAGCTCTTAATCCTTCAGCCTTTTCTCAAGCGACATGATTTTAAAGTTTGACAAACACACACATACCACTTTTATAAATTGTGGGATGCTTGGGCTTCCCTGGTGGCTCAGAAGATAAAGAATCTGCTTGCAATGTGGAATGCCCAGGTTCGATCCCTCTGTCGGGAAGATCCTCTGGAGAAGGAAATGGCAACCCATTCCAGTATTCTTGCCCAGAGAATCCCATGGACCAATGAGCCTGGTAGATTGTAGTCCATGGGGTCACAAAGAGTCGTACATGACTAAGTGACTAACACACACACTTTACAGTGGCAAAATGATAATTTCTCCCATCTCCTCCTCTTTCTTCTCCTCCCCTGCCCCTTTCTTCTGGGCTTCCTCCCACCTGAAAAGGAGTAAAGGACGCCTTAGGAATGCACTTACTCAATACTGTTTGCTGCACTTCATCTGCTGGTGATGTATTAATTAGCCAGGGCACTGCACCTTAACGAACAGATTACAGGCAGGTCCTGGTGTGTGTTAATGCTTAACCAGAGATGCTCAGTGGTGGTCTCATCTGTGGCCTAAATGTAAAGAGAGAAATGTGGTTGACTTTACTTTTATAGATGATTTCTTACTTATATGTGTTGACATATTGGTTTCAAAGCCATATGTCAGCATATTTGCTATGAGTTGTCTCACATATGTTTAAACTTTTGGATAATAGCATTTACTCTATAAGTTATAATTCCTGTGCCTCAGTTTTTGCATGGTTATGTTTATGTTTTCTCACATGCATGTATAACTGTATATGGTGTTAACTTTCACCCTGTCACTGTATGTTTCAAATTTACCTTAAGGTCTGGTGTGGTACTTCCCCCTTCAAGCTGAGTAATAGATATAGACTTAGTATCTCCCAGCCTTCTCCAGGCACAAATGCCACTCTGTCTGGGGCAGATTCCCAGTCACAAAACCAAGCCCTCTTCTTCCGTTGAACCCAGAACTCTGATGCTGGTGCTCATAGAAGACAGGCAGGACAAGGAGTGTGTGACCCTCAGGTGCACTGGGATGGGGGTTAAATTAGCTTGGCAGCCAGGTGTTTTTGTTTGTTTGTTTTATTTGAGAACATAGCGCATTTTACCCAGAAGTATACTTTTGCTTGGTGCTTCCAAGCTCTCCTTCTCTTTGGCATTCTCTCTCCCTTGATTCCATCTAAAATCAGGAGCCATCCTGCTTCTGAAATCTTCCTAACAATGAGGCCCCAGGGTTTTGTCTTCCTTTGAACCCACAGCACATAGTGACTGGATGGGTGTATCTGTTCTGGGGCTGGTCTCCTGTGAGCATTCACATCTCATCTGAGAATTGTTGTCTGCACATTCACACCTATGCTTTTCTGCTAAAAGCACATAGGGCTTATATATAGACCTAAAAGCTGTAGACCTTTTTCCCAGGAAAAGTACATGTGGGCATAAAATGTTGTGTTCATTATCAAGAGATTCAAGGACCCTCCCAGGAGGCCCATAAAGTATCAGATAAGGACCCTTGGGGGGTCATGGCTGATATATTTTCCCTAAGATAACAATGGTGAGAATATATTGACTTTTAAGACATATTCGCTGAAATAAGGAAAAAAAAAAAAAGAATGATGCTCAAAATGATAGCATCCAAGGATCTCATAGATCATTTAATACAAGCCATTCATATTACAGATGAGAAAATTGAGCCCCAGAGGAGACCAGTGTTTTTGGAGGCCATATTGAGGTTAATTACAAGTAATGGATCTGAATTGGGGTCTCTGTCCTGCACTTTTTCTATCTGGTACAATAAAATGCCTTTCAGTAAAATGAAGGTTGACTTTTCTGGCTCTTTCTTGGATTCTTTTTTTTTTTTTTTTTTTTTTTTATCATTTTGAGGTCTAGGGATATTCACTGGAAGGACTGATGGTGAAACTGAAGCTCCAATACTTTGGCCACCTGATGCGAAGAGCTGACTCATTGAAAAAGACCCTAATGGTGGGAAAGATTGAAGGTGGGAGGAGAAGGGAAAGGATGAGATGGTTGGATGGCATCACCAACTCAATGGACACGAGTTTAAGCAAACTCCTGGAGATAGTGAAGGACAGAGAAGGCTGGCATGCTGAGTTCCTGGGGTTGCAAAGAGTCAGACACGATTTAGTGACCAAACAACAACAATAAGAGTAAAATGCCTTTTGATAAAATGAAGATTGACTTTTCTGGCTCCTTCTTGGACTTTTTTTTTAAAATTTAATCACCTTGAGGTTTAGGAAGATAGCCATGCATCGTACTTACACTGTGAGATGAAAAGGAATAATAATAATAAATAGCAGAATATAAAATATTACTTTTCCTTTAGGAGAAAAGGCATCATTTTTCAGGCATTGGGGCTTTCGATAATGGTACTTGCGGGTTACAGGGAAACCTCCAGTTCTTCTCTGAAGAGCTACATATTTGTGGGGACTGGGCAGCCACACCTGAGGCTGAATTTCACATCCCCCTCAAGGTGGAGGTCACCGGTTGTGTCCCAGCTCTTCTCTGAGGCATATCAGAGACCAAAAATAACTCTTGCTTATCTCCCATCCTAGGGCCTGAGACCTGAACAAATAGTATCTGAAGATAAGTGTAATTTGCCCAAGGTCAACCTGCTGCTTAGCTGGAAGTCAGCTCACCTACATTTTGTGCACCCATCTTCACTGACAGGTGGTGCTAGGTCTTCGCTGGGTTTTCCCCTTCAGTCAGTCAACCAAGTCAGTTGCAAATGTGTCTTAGTTTGGGCTGTACTAGGAAAACACTGTAGGCTGGGTGGCTTATAAACAGAAATTTATTTCTGATAGCTCTGAAGGCTGGAAGTCTGATGTCGGGATGCTAGCAAGATCGAGTTCTGGGAGGGCCCTCTCCCAGCTTGCAGACTGTGTCTTCTTCCTATATTCTCTCACAATGGAAGGAAGCAAGAGAGCTCTCTGGGGTCCCTTTTATAACAGCAGTAATCCCATTCATGAAGATCCACCCTCATGACCTAATCACCTCCCAAAGGCCCTGCCCCCTAATGTCATCACATTGGAGGTTAGAGATGTCAATGTATGGATTTTGAGAGGGCACACACATTCAGTCCATTGGAATGCGTTTGTTGTTCTTCAGCTGTATATATGTTTGCCATTATGCTAGGTGCTGTGGACAAAGTCTGGGCTGCCTTGAAGTGTTTCTGGGTACTTGAGGATTTTTATTAACATGATTATTATCATCATCTCATATTTGTGCAGTCATTTAAAATGGCAAAGTGTATTCCCCACAAAAGCTTAAATAACCAAATGTGAAATAAGGGCTAAGATCCTCTGTGTGGGTGGTGCTAGTGGTAAAGAACCCACTTGTCAATGCAGGAGATAGAAGAGACGCAGGTTTGATCCATGGGTTGGGAAGATCCTTTGGAGAAAGGCATGGCAACTCACTCCAGTTTTCTTGCCTGGAGAATCCGATGGACAGAGGAGCCCTGTGGGTGGGCTACAGTCCATAGGGTCGCAAAGAGTCCTACATAACCAAAGCGACGTAACACCCACACGCAGCAAGTGTGAGGGAAAGAAGATGTGACAAGACCTTGGAACAGGTTGTTCCCTCTGCCCTGGATTGTCCCGCTCCCTCCACTAACCTCTACCCGTGTCCCACCCAGACTTGTCCAGTGCTGATGTCAGCCCAAGCATCTGCTTCTTAGGGAGACCTTTCCTGACTTCTGGCCCACGGCCACCCCAGATCACAGAAGTGCAGGTACCCATGGGACACATTCCTTATTTCCTCGTACTCATCTCATTTGTTCCTATGTATGCTTCTTGTAGTGAAGTCTCTCTACCTCCAGAACTGAGCCGGGTGTAGGGAAACCACAAAGGGAGCTGGAGGATCCCAGGAATGGTAATAGCCCCGGGAGAACTATGGTCATCCTTGACTTGAAATGGGAAGGATCGGTTCCCTGAATGTATGGGTGTGTTGGGGATGGGGAGCAAGCTGGAGAGCCCAGGAAAGTTGTATTGGTGGAGTGGGAGCCGTGGCCTTTAGTTGACACAGTCTGGGGGACCCAGCAGGGAGGAGGCTGGGAGAGCAGTACTCCTGAACTCACTCACCTCCCTTCCTGTGATTTCCTGTTGGTGCCCTAGTATGGCTGAAGGCAGACTAAAAAGACTTGATTTGCAGCTCATAGAGGTCAGGGTTGCTGGTAGATCGTGGGGTTAGAGGAGATGGGGAGTGAACCTGGAGAGGTGCTTGAGGGGTGGCCAGTCCAGTGGACATTACCCCAATCTTCATTCCCTTCAGCTTATTTTCAGGTCAGTACTTCACAAACTGTGGATGGAAAGTCATTTACAACTGACTAATTATTCCCTACCAGAGTTAATATTTATTCTTTTTCGGCCACTGGCACCTTTGGAACCAGGTGTGCTGGGCCCAGGGGATGCGTTCCCGCACCAGGGAGATTGTCAAGACTCAGGCTGATGTTCATGCCTTCACTGGCCCAAGGGACGTGGATTTTTGTCTGATGCCAGGAGATCCCTAGGCTAATCATTCACCAGGTTGTGCCTGCTGCTATCTCAGCCTAACATAAAAAGGAGCTTGCTTCTGGAAGTCATTTACTTTTGATGTTTGGGGAAAATGATACCACTGCTGTTTCATTTACATTTTGTTTTGTTTGAGGGAGTTCTTTGAAAGTAGCAATGGGAAAGCTGTGATTTCCACTGGGATCCTGTTTACAGCTCTTTAAAGATTATCATGCTCATTCTATGATTTGACCTTCACCACAACCCTAGTGATGATAGGCATCCATCAGACAATCAAAACGTACATAAGTAATTTCAAACATGATAAGGACTCTGAAGAGCACGAGTGCTGTGAAAATCTGGAAGGCAAAGCGAAGGTTCTGTGTTAAGGCGCTGAGAGGGAGTAGGTTGGCGTGGGCAGTGCTGAGACTCTGGAAGGAGGTCGGTGCAGTGGGATGTGCACAGCAGGTGGAATGGCCAGGGATGGTGTGAGGAGACAGGGCTGGAAGGGAGAGGGAAGCTGCACCTGCCTCTGTTGACAGGAGGAAGATTCTCAGGGTCTCTAGCTTAGGGACAATGGGGGCCATGAAAGGGCTGAGTAGGGATATGACAAAATTAGATTTGCTCGTAAAGGGATTTTTCTGGAATTTCTATGAAGGAGGGATGGAAGGGAGCAAGAAATGAATTTTGAAGTCATGGTGGTGGTTTGGGTGAAGGGGATGGGGGACTAGGTAGAAAGGATCAGGTCTGAGAACTGTTTTGGAGGCAGAAGAACAGGATTTCTTGACAGGTATGTGACTACATTTGTCACAGGTGAACTGTTTGTCCAGGTGATATATGACCCAGTTCTGTCACTGCACAGCCATACTCTGTACAGAAGTCTTGACTTTGTCACCAATGGGGAGTGTGTGTGTGTGTGTGTGTGTGTGTGTGTGTAGGCACATGTGCCTGCATTTCTAGCACTGGGACCATTTATGTTCAAATACTCCTGAAGGTTTGGATATTTTTTCTTTTAAACCAAATATTAGGCTTGTTTATTGATCTTCCCATCTAAAAAGAATGAGGTGTGGGAAAAAGAGTAATTTAACATATACTTTTTAATAGTTCTTTGGTCTTTTACTCAATTTTACACAGAATCCAAAAGAACTATTTACCACTGTGTGGTTGTTAAAACGGTTGCCTTTCCAGGCAGACCTGCCTATAAAGTCATTAATGTATTTATGAGGAACCATGTGGACAGGAAATAACCCATTTTATACCCTAAAGAGAATGTTTTTCTCTTAGCCCTTCCTTCAGTTCAGTCTGGGTTAAAGTGATTAGACAGCTTGTAGGTGATCTCTGGCTAAAGTAAGCTGCTTATTCCACCTGGCCCTTGCCTCCTCAGTTCTCTACTTCACCAGGAAGGAATGATTGGCATACACCATCCTCTGGGGATTCTCCTTTCCAAGTTCAGACCAGGGCAGGCACAGCCATCAATCTTCCCCATCAGTGTCACTAGTCCTGTATTTTTGTTGTTGTTTTCTGCAGCACAGACAATCCTTCTTATAAGAACCCAGGCTTTTTCCTGTGTTAGTTTCCATGCTAGTTACCTTTCCTAGTCTTGTTTCATGGAAGAGGGACTTTTGGCTTCTAGCTTGTAGGTAAGGAGGTTGCTTCTTGGCAAAAACCTTTGTGCAGATGGCTTTTGTTCCAAGAATTAATTATGGAGAATCTACTGATATTTGTCAAGGCACAAGATTGGGAACTTTAATTTTACAGAAGTGTCCGTCTATACTCAACCAAAGAATGCGGGACATATTTGCCTACATTATCTCTCCCAACTGAAATGCTCTCCTCCTCCCCCTCTGCTTATTAATAGTTCATTTTTTTGAGAAAGGAGTCTCTTCTGAAAAACCTTCTCAGCCTTCCAAAGTTACGCTGCTTTTTCTCCTCTTAGAATTTCATCTAGAGCCCATTCATCTACTCCCTGGGCCACTTGTGTGATTGTTGTTAGACATGAATCGTAACTGAATCTTCTTGAGAGTGGAGGGAATGTTTATGTGCGATTTTGTCCCATAGAATTTAACTATGACACCTTACCTAGAACAGTGACTCAGAATTACTTAATATTCAGGTCAAGCACTGTTGATTTTCTAAACTGTTCCCAGTCCTAGCACTTCTCCTGTATGGTGCCAGGGTTTGTGTTTCTTGCATAGGGTGTTGAGGTTGGTAACCTGCCAACCCTTTAACAGCCAAACCATTTTTTCAGCAGAAGTCCGTCATGTTCACCTGACATCAGCGGAAACCTGTAGGTATTTCTATGGGTCAGCTGGGTCTGGGGACGCTTGAGTAGCTACCAGAGAGTATTCTTCCAAAACACAAATCTTTCTGTGGAGTGAGGCCCAGAAGATCAGGGAGGCTCTCAGGAGAGAACACACTGTAAAAGGTAAGGGCTGGTGTTTGCCTGCAGGGGTTGGGGTAAAAGACATCCTATGCAACCAGGAGTCATGACTTTGGGCTTCTGAAAACGCTGTCCTGTTGAGTCTTGTCAGTTATGTTCAAAATGTTGCCCTCTTGTATATAAATGCAGTGGATTCTGTAGCTATCAAGGCCCGGGACCTTAGCATAGCTGTTTAAGAGTAGGTATATCTCCTCAGAACTGTACGGCAGCTGCCCAAGTGGAATGAATGCTAGTGGCTGATGTTACATTGGAGCTAAATATAGCTGGTGCTCCTGTTCATAGGACTGCATCTGAGCCGGGGTGGGGGTGCTCCTCAGGGCACTAACTTCTTAGACTGTGTCTCGACAGATGCCGCTTCCAGACTCTGGCTTTCCCTCCTTCCCCTCCATCCTCTTCTTTCCAATTACTCTGTCTTTTCCTCTTTCCTCTCTGACACTCCAATCCCACCCTCACCATCCCCACGTACTTTTCTTGATAGTGAAGACAAGGAGTTAACTTTTTAGTTAACATTTAAAAAATTTCCTTATGTTTCCTTTTTTCGGTTTTTCCTCCTCGCCTCTTTGCCTGGTCTTTTTTCTCGTTCTTTATCTTTTTTATTTTTCTCTCTTTGTTGCTGTTCATTCGCTAAGTCCTGGTCCAGTCCAACTCTGTGACCCCATGGACTGCAGTATGGCAGGGCCCCCTGTCCTTCAGGATAGCCTGGAGTTTACTCAAATTCATGTCCATTGAGTCAGTGATGCTATCTAACCATCTCATTCTCTGTCACCCTCTTCTCTTTTTGCCTTCAATCTTCAGTTTTTCCCAGCATCAGGGTCTTTTCCCATGAGTCAGCTCTTCATATCAGGTCGCCAAAGTATTGGAACTTCAGCTTCAGCATCAATCCTTCCAATGGATATTCAGGGTTGATTTCCTTTAGGGTTGACTTGTTTGGTCTCCTTGCAGTCCAAGGGACTCTCAAGAGTCTTCTCCAGCACCACAATTTGAAAGCATCAATTCTTTGGCACCCAGCCTTCTTTATGACAGAGAAGGCGATGGCACCCCACTCCAGTACTCTTGCCTGGCAAATCCCATGGATGGAGGAGCCTGGTAGGCTGTGGTCCATGGGGTCGCTAGGAGTCAGACACGTCTGAGCGACTTCATTTTCACTTTTCACTTTCATGCACTGAAGAAGGAAATAGCAACCCACTCCAGTGTTCTTGCCTGGAGAATCCCAGGGGTAGGGGATCCTGGTGGGCTTCTGTCTCTGGGGTCGCACAGAGTCGGACGTGACTGAAGTGACTTAGCAGCAGCTTTATGATCCAGCTCTCACATTTGTACGACTTGAAAACCACAGCTTTGACTATATGGACCTTTGTCGGCAAAGTGATGTCTCTGCTTTTTAATATGTTGTCTTGGTTTGTTATAGCTTTTCTTCCAAGAGCAAGTGTCTTTTAATTTCGTGGCTGCACTCACTGTCTGCTGTTATTTTGGAGCCCAAGAAAATAAAATCTGTCACTGCTTCCACTTTATCCCTTTCTACTTGCCACGAAGTGATCTTAGTTTTTTAAATGTTGCTGCTTAAAACTTTCACCCTCATTAAGTGGCTCTTTAGTTCCTCTTCACTTTCTGCCATTAGAGTGGTTTCATCTACATATGTGAGGTTGTTGATCTTTCTCCCAGCAGTCTTGATTCCACCTTGTGATCCACCCAGCCCCGCATTTTGCATGAGATACTCTGAATAGAAGTTAAATAAGCAGGGTGACAATGTACACCTTTCCCAATTTTGAACCTGTTCGTTGTTCCATGTCTAGTTCTAACTGTTGGTTCTTGTCCTACATACTGGTTTCTCAGGAGAAGGGTAAGGTGGTCTGGTATTCCCATCTCTTTAAGAATTTCCTGCGGGTGGTTGTGATCATTACAGTCAAAGGCTTTAGTATAGTAAATGAAGCAGAAGTAGATTGTTTTTTTTTAATTCTCTTGCTTTTTCTTTGATCCAGTGGATGTTGGCAATTTGATTTCTAGTTTCTGGTTTCTCTACCTTTTCTAAATCCAGCTTGTACATCTGGAAGTTCTCAGTTCATCTACTGTTGAAGCCTAGTTTAAAGGGTTTTGAGCATAACCTTATTAGCAGGTGAAATGAGTACAGGTTTATGGTAGACCTCAGCTGATTGCTGTCTCCACATTCTCCCCAGAGAACTGAGGTTTGAGGACAACTAACACAAGAAATTACCCCTCTCCAGGGATTTTAAAGTATAGGAAGACTTTGAAACTAAAAATCCCCCAAGACCTCAAGGAATGAAATAACGCACTAATTAGGAGTATTTTCAGCATACTACAAGTTGACGTTGGAAACTTGGGACGAGGAACCTGTTTGTGCTTGAGGGATTGGCTTGTTTTGTCTAACGGCTGCTAGGCACTATGGTGATGACTGTGGATCTATGTGTGTGCGTGTGCACAGAGGTAGTGTGTGGGTGTGTGTATGTGGGGTGCAAGCTTGCATAGGTTCTTCCTCCTCCTCTTCCCCCTCTCACAACCTACCAGTTCCTCAGTTCCTTAGTCAAGTCCACCCTCCTCCCCTTCAGAAAGTCATTATGGACTTCTTGAGAGGTGCCCCAACCCTGGACATACCCTTTTTTAAACTTTTGTTATATCCTGCTGTTCTTACCACTTGGTATGTATTTACAAGGTCTGTTGAACTCTTCTTAATTTCAGGCATTTCCTTTCTCATCTGAGCCAGACTAAAGGTATGAACTGTCTTCTGGGTTTCCCTATTGCCTCAGCAAGGCCCCGAGTTTAGCTCTGATACTTTAGGATTAGAACATCTAGGGTTTGGAAGTCCAAAAGAGACTGACTGTCTCAGCTAGTTCATTCAACAAGTGAGATAATGGAACACTTATTCCACTTGTTCAGGTCAATCAGCTAAGGCAGCCTGTCATGGAGGGGAAGCAATTTCTCCAGCCTCATTCCTCTACACTAAATTTTAAGTGTCTGAGCTGGATGTCAGAACAAAAGGCTGGAAGATCCTCCATGCTCTGCCTGAGATTGCTGAGGAGTCTCGAAGTCATGCTTCAGACCTTCCATTCCTCTTTGCCCCATTACACACTTCTTGACATTTCCATTATTCTAAAGTATCATATGTGTGCACATATCCACAAAGGCAGAAGGTGAAGTGAGGGAAATGCCACATTAGGGAACAAGAAGAAAAATTAAAATGTGAAAAGAAAACTGATCACCTGTGAGAAAAGCGAGATCCTCATTCATTGTTTTAAATTATTTTCCCTTATGGATACCTTTCAAATACTGCTTTTGTTTTTTTGTTAAAGCCTGTGAATCTGTCTTCTGCCATTGGCATTCTCTAGCAAGAATGATCACAAAAGCTTGCCCCTTGCTAATGCATCATGTCTGAGTCTTCCATGTAACACTGTCTCCTGCTTTCTTTTGGGGAAAGGTGAATTCTAAGTTCTGTCTCTCCCTATCTCTCTGATATCACTGATAACACAGTGATCTGTGTATCTGTCTACATGCACTCATGCTGAGTCATTTTGGTCCTGTCCAACTCTTTGTGATACTATGGACTGTAGCCAGCCAGCCTCCTCTGTTCATGGGATTCTCAAGGCAAGAATACTAGAGTAAGAACCCTTGTCTCTTACATCTCCTGCTTTGGCAGGCAGTTTTTGTTTTTTTTTGCCTGCTACTAGTACCATCATCTATCTAAAGGTATTTATATCTCAGTGTGTTGGAAATTTCTCACCTATGTGACTACTAGTAACTCTAAACATGCTTAAGACAAGTTGATGTCACCCGACTGAGTTTTAGTTTTCCACCACACATTTGTGCTCATGACAGGAAGCTTCTCTTCTGGTTGTGGTGCCGTAATGCAGTACCTTATGGTAGGAAGACCCAGTTTCCTTCCTCTTTGCCACCTCAGCCATGTCTTCCCATCTTTTGATGTCTAACTCCTATTTGCACTTTACTCAGCTCAAACTGACAGCTTCCATCTGGGAATTCCATTACCACTCACAGTAAGCCCTGGGCAACCGGTGTGCAACCGGGCACACAACTGCTTCAAGTGTGTCAGTTTTCACTTTCTAACTATACTGTGAGCTCTGTAAGGCAAGGGCAGGAATCTTGTGTTTTTTCTGTGACAACAGTTTTGCATAATCATCTTGGCAATATAATGCAAGCTGAGGCTGTTGAAGACTCAGGGCACCGGGGACTGTATATATTAAAAGCACATGTTATAGATTTTACATGTAGTTCTTTCTTGATTGTACACTTACACTGTAGAATTAAATTTTATGTCCACCAGTTCTATTTTTCCATCTTAAGAGTGTATTTTTTGTTGTTTTCTGTTACGATGTTAGTAGCTACTCCACCAAGGAGCATTTAAATTTGTTTTACCCAATTTAGAGCCATGGAATCTTTTCTATCTTATCTTAAATTATCCATGCACCATCATAGAGACATTTCCATTCATATTTGGTGACTTTATTTTGTTTCATTTTGTTTTTGTTTTCAAATGTTTCAAGCCAAGAGTACTTGGCAGTTTTGCTTTAACTTTGAAAGCCAAAGAAACCCCTAAATGATAGTAACATAGGATCCCCTGGGCCAGTCAACATTTTATCATTGTGAATTTATTTGCTGAAGGCCCTTTATGCCTCTTTGCTTAATTTTTCAATTATTCCTGATACTGGGGAACTAGTAGAATCATTCATTTGTAAAGGATTTATACTGCTAATTTAGACTGTCTTGCATAGTACTTCTGCTGGAACCCAATACTCTCTGGGACCTCAAGGGTCCTTGTACCAGAAGGCATGAGGTCAGGCCAGCCCCTCAGAAGGTGACACTAAATAACTATTATTGTTATTATTATTTCTTCTCATTGAGTTATCTTCACAATATTACGTTGTTTTCCTTATTTTTTGTGTGTATGGATGTAACCAATTTTGGCAGCAACAAATGTTATTTTTGACTCTTCCCTGAATTATCTTGACCTTCTGATTACAGAAAGAAGAAATGAGTCCTTTGGGATATATGTGGAAGAAATCCAAGAGTAAGACATAGAATACATATCTTTTTGGCCTCTGTCTCTCTGTCTCTGCTTAAACTCAGACCCTCTTCAGCGGTCACCTTTTTATTTGGCACTCATCAGAGATACAGGAGATATACACTTGGAGGCTGAAGGAAATAAGTTTACTCAGGAGTTTGAGGCAAAGCCCAAGGTGATTAGACATTTGGGTTGAATCTTGAAGGACAAATAGGATTTGGCTACTTTACAAGGGTATTCCAGTTAGGGTATGATGCTATAGAGAATGGCCGCTCTGGAGGGAAGTGACAAGCTAAACAATGGTGGTTGGGTCTTGATGCTGAAGAGTGAAAAGAGCAAGCCAAGAAATTTGGTCTTCATCCTCAGAACAAATAGAAGCCACGAGAGCTTAGGAATAAGGCAGTGGGATCTTCATATGTGCCCCTTACCAAGCTGTTTCCAGTGTCAGAATGGCGACTGCTGCTGCTGCTGCTGAGTCGCTTCAGTCGTGTCCGACTCTGTGCGACCCCATAGACGCAGCCCACCAGGCTCCCCCGTCCCTGAGATTCTCCAGGCAAGAACACTGGAGTGGGTTGCCATTTCCTTCTCCAATGCATGAAGGTGAAAAGGGAAAGTGAAGTCGCTCCATCATGTCTGACTCTTAGTGACCCCATGGACTGCAGCCTACCAGGCTCCTCCATCCATGGGATTTTCCAGGCAAAAGTACTGGAGTGGGATACCATTGCCTTCTCTGAGACTAGAAGGTATTAAAAACCTACCAATCCTCTGGAGGCTCTTTTGGTTCCACCCACTGCTCCCTCTCTATACTTGGGATCTAGAGATACTAAATGTCTTCTCTATGAACCACTCCTCATGCTTCCCATACATCCATTCATACCATTGTAAATTAACTCTCCTTAACTATCTTGATTTTAGTGTGGTCAGCTGTTTCAAGACCTTGGCTGATACACCCTCCTTCTCACTTCCTTATAATTATTTGTTTCTATGCTTGTCTCCCCACTAGCCTGTGAGCATTCAAAATGCAGAGTGTGTCCATTTTCCATTCTTTTTAATTGAAATACAGTTGTCATACAATACTATGTTAGTTTCAGGGATGCAGCCTAGTGATTCAACATTTAAATAAATTACAAATGATCTCCACATTGTCTAGTAACCATCTATCTCCATATGGAGTTATTACAGTATTATTGACCATATCCTGTATGCTGTACATTACATCATCCTGTGACTTATTTTAGAGCTGGAAGTTTGTACCTCTTAGTTTCATTCATGTATCTCACCCATCCTCCACTCTGCTTCCCTCTGTATCTGAGTCTGTTTTGTTCTATTTTGTTTGGTTCTTTGTGTTTGAGGTTTCACATATGAATGAGATCATATGGGATTGGTGGTATTTGTCTTTCTCTGTCTGACTTATTTTACTTGGGTTGATGCACTCTAGATCCATCCATGCTATTGCAAATGGCAAGAGTTCATTCCTTTTTTAATGGCTGAGTAGTATTTCATTGTTTGTATATATATCACATCTTCTCTATCCATTCATCTATTGATGGGCACTGGGGCTGCTTCCATATCTTGGCTATTGTGGATAATGCTGCAGTGAACAAGGAGGCATATTTGTTGTTGTTGTTCAGTCGCTAAGTCATGTCCAACTCTTTGTGACCCTATGAGCTGTAGTACTCCAGGCTTACTTGTCCTTCACTATCTCCCAGAGTTTGTTCAAACTCGTGTCCATTGAGTCAGTGGTACTGTCTAACCGTCTCATCCTCTGTCACCCTCTTCTCCTTTTGCCTTCAGTCTTTCTTAGTGTCAGCGTCTTTTCCAGTGAGTTGGCTCTTCACTCATCAGGTAGCCAAAGTAATGGAGCTTCAGCTTCACAGGAGTCCTTCCAGTGAATATTCATGGTTGATTTCCTTTAAGATTGACTGGTTTGAACTCCTTGCTCCCAGGGACTCTCAAGAGTCTTCTCCAGTACCACAATTCAAAAGAATCGATTCCTTGGTGCTCAGCCTTCTTTATGGTCCAACTCTCACATTTGTACATGACTACTGGTAAAATCAGTAAAAGGTCCATATAGTTTGGACTATATGGTCCTTTGTTGGCAAAGTGATGTCTCTGGTTTTTGATATGATGCCTAGGTTTGTCATAGCTTTAATTCTATTTGTCATAAAGTGATGGAACTGGAGGCCATGATCTTTGTTTTTTGAATATTGAGTTTTAAGCCAGTTTTTTCACTCTCCTCCTTCACCCTCATCAAGAGGCTGTTTAGTTCCTCTTCATTTTCTGCCCTTAGAGTGGTATCATCTGCATATCTGGGGTAAATACCCAGAAGTGGAATTGCTAGTTTGTGTGATATTCTAGTCTTTGATTTTTGAGGATTCTCCATTCTTTTTTTCTATAATGGCTGCACCTATATACATTCCCACCAACAGCATGAAGGTTCCCTTTTCTCCACATCCTCGCCAACACTTGTTATTTATTGTTCTTATGTCACCCATTTTCAAGTCTTTACTACTTCAGCTGAAATTTGCCATTTGCCAATTAAGTTTTATTTGAGGCGGTGATTTCAAGTCAAGAAAGGTCAGAGTTAACCAGGGTAGCTCAGGAGGACTTCAGAGGGGAGACTGACAAGCATCTGCTGGTTGGGGTCTATGAAGAGAAACTGAGTGTCATTCTAGGAAGAGTGGAAGAGTGTGGCTTAATAGGAAAGCAGGAGACACTTGCAGGGGCCACAGGGTTCATCTCTCGTGGGACACAGGTGGGTCATGTGGAGAATCAGTGGGAAGTACATTTCAGAAAACCTACTTCCGGTCTAGAATTGTTTCACTGTCTAATTACATTTGACTCTAGCTAATCTTAGCATGATTTTGCTGACCCTTGAGCATTCATTGTAGTAAGGTAAGGAAAGAAGTTTCAGAAACTAACCTAAGAAGAAACATTTTCAAAACAAACAAACAAAAATTGCCATCAACCAACTTTTTTGAGTAATCATGGGTTATTACAAATCTTTAGTTTCCCCTTTGTAATCACCAGCAGGATGTGCAGTCTCTGCTAAGTAGGATTAGGTGACCTGCAGTGGGATGTAACAGCTAATGGTGCTGATTGCTTCTCTGTTTTAACTTTTGGAAGCAGAATCCTAAAAGACAATTTTTTGGCATGAATATTTTCACTTTCCCTGGTGAAAATATTGTGCTTTTCTATTGAGATACTAGAAGGTTCAGATGGGAGCAATAGGGAAGATGTAGCAGGTGTGTGAGGAACTAGATTTTTTGAAGGAGTATGTAAGAAACAGTTGGATAAATCTGGGTAATATGACTTTCCAAACTGCAATTAGATAATCCTAAAAACAAATTTCTCTTCATTCTCATATAAGGGCAACTCTGTGAAAACTTGAAAATTCAAAAAATTAATTCTGTAAGTGTGTATAATCTCTGATCTCTTAGTCTGGACTTACATGTCCTAGGGAAGTATGGTGGTGTGTGTATGTGTGTGTGTGAGATTCCTGATCTCAGACTTTAAAAAGAAAACTAATATGCCATCCAGAAAGGCTCTTTGAAACTGTCTTAGGAAATGGATGTAAGGTGATCTGTCCCATACAGACTAGGTCTAGGGGTTACTCATGGCCTTTAGCATCTTGCTGGATCTATGGACGACTCTCTGTCAAACAACTTTTCTTGATGAAGTCTCATATACAGATAATATTGTTGCTTTAAACAAAAGCTTTGTCTCTCATTACCCACATGTCCAAAGTGGGGGGTGTGTTGAGTGGAGAAAATTCCAGCCCAAGTGTTAGGAGGTGTGATTCATGAACGATCTGTCTACAGTGGACAGGAGAGTGAGTCTCTGGAGCCTGGGGGTGGTCAGTGAATTATAAGCAGATTATAAAATAGAAACACTCAGAATAATCCTTTTCAGGAAAGAATCTTAATGCAGAAAGTGGGAGCCTCTATACCTTCTTAGAAGAGCCATTGCTGGGACTGACCCACTCCTCTGGGCTCCCATCTGCCCTGCAAAGGGGAAATTGTCTTTAGAGCCTCCCTGCATGGGTTATTTTCTTCCCCATTGGACAGGTCCCATGGCTTTAATGGATGTTATCTCACTACATTTGTTGAAAAGAAAAGCAGCAGGAGAGTTCTTATCCATGGTGCCCTTTCTTCATTTTACAAAATATCCCCACCTTTCCTCTCCTCCCAACACATATTCAATCTGCTTTATTTTCCTGTGTGAGGCCTCTGAAATAGGCAGCAAAGGATAAGGGGAAAAAATCAATATTTGAGAGTCAATAGAACTGAGTCTGAGTCCCGTTCTACCTGGTGAGCATTCACCTCTGTGAGCCTTCATGTAAAGTGAAGATCATGACCTAGACAATGTCTGGGGCACCTTCTAAGTTCGAAAATTACGCAGTTTTTAGGGAAGGAAATGGAAAGTGTATTCCAACCTCTTTATAAAGATGGAAAGAGGATAACTTTATAATATTGGGTTGAAAGAAATGTGCCCGTCTTCATGGTTTCCTGGCGTCCATTCACAATTAGATTTAAGCACATTTCAAGTAGAAAAATCCCTAAAGAAACTGAGTCACATGTGAGACATTAATTCCCAAAGCTTTCCTGACGATCGCTTTCACAGCTGAGTGAATGACATTTGATTTCTGGGTTGGAAACCTTAATTGTAACATCTTTTGCTTCCTAACATATCATGCCCACTTGGGTTTGTGAAACAGTTTTATAGAACTTTCAAGCTTTAGTACTTGATGTAATTTTGCAGGTAGATCACTGTGTTGAGGGAATGAGGAAAAGAGAAGTTGAAATGGAAGCCCACAGTTCTTGATTTTCTTGCTCAGAAATATGAAGAATTTTTAAAGCCTGAAGGGATGCTGAATAGCAGCCTAAATCTAGGGAGAGGCTTCAGGTAGTCAGTGCCTTTGAGTGTCATGCAGAATTGTATTGAGCTGTGAATATGTGCATTTTCTAGGGAGAGCTATGTAAATTTCAAAAGATTCTGAGAGGGATCCAGGACCCAGCAAAGGCCCACCTTCCTCATTTTGTATTAGAGAGCTGCATTAGAAAGCTGAAACCCCAAGAGGGAAAGTGCCAGAGAGCTTAGAGCCAGGACTTGAACCCAGATTTTTTTGCTTGTTCCTTTTGAGTATTTTGTAGACAACTTTAGACCAGATTTTAAATCTGCAATTCTTTGAAAATACGGTTCTTTATGTTTCTTTATATTTCTTTTGTCTCTTTACATTTAGTTGTAAAGAGACAAAACCATTCTAGCAAGAGATTTTCCAGGCTGCAACCCTGCCTCATGCACCTGTCTAACTCCATCCCCCTTTGAACATTCCACCAGGCTGAGATGTTTCAATAAATACGCACATGCTTGCATACACCTGTGTTCACACATACATGTGCCCATATGCACACGCACTATATAATTCGCGGATGTCCTTGTGGCACTACCTCACACGCTCTGTAAAAGGAAGGCGATACCAATAAAAATGGTGAAATATTTGTTCTGGCTGAAAAAACATGGTCATGGGTTTCCTGTAGGGCTGACTGTTATCTTCCCTCTTCCTTAGTACAGTCGTGTGGACTGACTGAACTCTGCCCACCTGAGTATGGAGGACTTCTTACCCGGTAGAACTTGCAATTTTGAAATACAGTGTTTACCGTGACTGTTGAAGATACCCACAGATCTGAGGAAATATGAGGGCAGAAGGTCATTTTATTTAAAGGTGCCATTAAACCTTTGTATTGACAAATGAATGTCTGCCTTTGTTTTTCTTTCCTCTCCCATTGGGAAGATTAAAACTATACCTCAGCACATGCCGCCACGTGGAGGTACCAATGTATTGTGACTAGTGTCTACAAGAGGCCTCCACCCACTGTCTGTCAGTGGGGTTCCCAACAAGGATGGGGATTCTTAGGGCAGCTGGCCCAAGTGCTGGCATAGTCATTGAGCCTGTCGTCTTTTTCATGTTCCTACAGACAGCTGTTTTGAGCAGGAAAACCCACTGTTTCACTGGAGAATAACCATGTGATCTTGTTCCCTATAGAAATGAGCTCCAGCAGGCCCAGGTATATTGGACTGGTGGCCGAGCCGCTGCCCCATCACCAGTCTCAGGGCTCATGGAGTTTAGAACTATGCGAGGCACAGAGAGCGCAGTGCAGTGTTGCCCTGTAGCTCATGGGAGGAAACCTCGGCATAAACCTCTATAGACATCCCTCTTTGCCTCTGTCCTTCAGCTTCTCTTTTCCCGTGGCATACACAGTACACATTTGCAAGAGGTTATGCCATGTGCCACATTTGATAGTGGTCTCATTCCTAAAAATACTTGAATAAATTCATTTTTTTCAAATTCTTTAATTTTTATTGATATACAAAGGCTCTTTGAATATCTGTGATTTGATTAGAATCCTATTTGGTTTTTAATGCTCCCTAATTTCTATACAAAATAGCTGAGCAAGAGGAAATGGTCTCTCAAGCTATTGTGGGTGAATTATTTTCTTAAATGAACACTTCATTTTATTCTCCCCATCATTGTATTTGAGATATTTTTGTACATCAGCTTGGCATAGTGTGCCATCCACTTGAATGGTGTCCTGGCAGAGCACCTTTTCTTGGACTGTGGGCGGTTGCTTCTTTTGTGTCAACACTGATGGCTGTTCTCCAGCTGTACATTGAATCACCTCCTACTAACACCCTGAAAATCAAGTTTCTAGTTGTGAGCTGGGATGATTCCAACATGTGAGCTGGAAAATGACAAGTCATGGGCAACATTTCTAAGCATTTCTGATGGGATGAGAGCCTTAGAGTGCAGGGAATGCCATACTCCAGCAGGTCTAGGCTTTCTCTAGTTTCAGGATTATTTTGTTTAATGTGAAAGCTCCACAGGTCAGGGGTGGTGCCAAGATCATTGCTTCCATGGCATTAACAATAAGTGACTCTAAGGGGTTTCTCTGGGCTCATACCAATGACATGTTGATTTTGAATGCCAGTTATCCATAGAGCAGAGAGGAAACAGGCTATAAAAAGGGATGTGTATGCGTGTGTGTATGCTAAGTCACTTCAGTTGTGTCTGACTCTTTGCGACCCCATGGACTGTAGCCCCCCCCCCCCCCCCCCCCCCCCCCGCAGGCTCCTCTGTCCATGGGATTCTCTAGGCAAGGATACTGGAGAGGGTTGCTGTGCCCTCCTCCAGGGGATCATCCTGACCCAGGGACGGAACCTGGGTTTCCTGCATTGTAGGCAAATTCTTTACTGGGTCACTACTGGGTCACAGTCAAGCAAAACTCAAGTTCAGCAGTCCATTCTATGACTCTGTCCTTTCATGAAGAATGACTTTGAGGCATTACCACTGGAAGATGCTACATGAAGGTGGATCCTCTCCTAGAATGTCAGAGTACAGAATAACCTTCTGGCTTCTGCTTGGGAAGAAAAAAGGCTCTTTTCTCAACCTTTTTCCTAGAGAAAACTCTCTTCACTATCAAGAGACAAGTGCTGGACAGAGATGGGAAGAAGGGAGCCAAGAGTCTTGTGGCTCAGCCATAGGCCTCCCAGGCTCTTGGATTTCCTGCAAAATGTGACAGTGGCAGAGTTGAATGTGTGCTAGACTGAGAGTAGGAGGCCTTCTGTGAGATCTTGGACTTCAGTGTTCCCATCTGTAAATGAGAAATTGGAATCAGCTCTCCATCAGACTCTGAATTTCTATGACTTTGCCAATCATTAAAAAGGGAAACTTACACAACTTTGCCTTCTGAGGAAAGAGAGAGTATGTGGGAACTGATCCAGTATGAAGTCAGTAATTAATTTATTCCACATACACATAGTCATTCTGTAGAGTGTGCCAGACACTGTGCAAGGCTCTGCAGATGCAAGTCTTGAGTCATGAACTCAGAGTCCTCTGAGAGCTGATACCCTAATAGACCACATCTGTTTCTGGACTGAGACCACAAGTCTGCTGGGGTGTTAGAACAGGGCCGGTGGCCCTGTCTGCCAGGCCAGATTTATAAGTCCTTTGGTCCAATTCCTGTTTTGAGTTCACAAATACCATTGATCAAGTACTAAATTTAGTAAGTCCTATAGGCTGAAAATATAGTGATGAGTAAGGGTAAGGGCTCTTGCCCTCTAGGAACTCCCAGCCTAATGGGAGATGGAGGCAAAATGTGACCTGATGTGGTCTATAGTTGACGCAAGGGCCAAAGTAATGGAGAAGGGGCTCCGAATCCAGTGGAAGTATAGGGAAAGACTGGTATGTTAGCAAACAGAGCAGGTGATTCAGAGAATCTCACTTGAAAAGCAGAGTATAGAATCTTCCAGAAGCTACTTCTTGATTGTTTGATTTGGGCAAAGTTCTACAAAAATATACCAAAAACCTGCTTTGTGTAAAACCTGCACCTCATGCGAGGTAGTTGTGGTGGAAATGGAGGTCACAGGGTGAGGGGAGGAGCTCTGGCCCTGTGAAATCAGATGGCAAATTTCAGAGAGGGCCTGACTGAGTGCCTCAGATGGTATGCCAGGTGTGACCTGTTTACTGCCCTTAGCAGTTTTGCCCTTTGCTTGAGGAGACAAGTTCTTTATCCGAACTAGTAAACATTCAAATGATATTCAAAAATTAAAAAATGATGGCTTTGACAACAAATTCCCTGGATGGTCAGGAAAATAAAGCATTTGTCTATAGACTGGAGTAAAAAGGAAATTACTTCAGAGCCACTCAGACTTGAGTTTTCGGCTCCAGTTCACAGTCTTTGGCTGAGAACAGAAAGCCTTGACTTCGGTTCACTGTATGTAGAGTCAGGAAGGGCAGCCTTGTCTGTTAGAGCTGCTGTGAACTGGATTGGGGTTCTTGCAATGTGGAGACGGAGGGGCTTATAGGAACAGCTCTTGTATTCAGATTAGATGGGCAGATTGTGAGTCATTTCTTCGTTCCCAGAACACAGGGAAAATTTTCCTGAAAGTGGTGCCGAACTGAAGAGAGTATGCCCCTTCTCTGAAACTAGAGTCTTTCCCCAGTTGTGAAGTACCCCCGGTTTTGTGTGCCCTCGATTTCTTCTCCTTCATTCCTTAATCCCACTCTGCTCTCTCTCTGTAGTGTAGACCTTGGGTTCAACACTCCTTATGTGTCTGGGTTCTGGAAGAAGTTGCACTGAGACATGAGCTGTAAGGCTTCTGTTTCTGATTCAGCCATAAATCGTGCATTTGTTCTTCTGGGTTGAAATAGAGAGGAAGAGGCATAGTGATGGAGGAAGAGGGTAGATTTATTTTCTCTGCAGATTTAAGAAGTGGAGGTTGCTCTGTGAGGTTGGAAAGAGCTCTGGCCCAAAGGAATCAGAAGTAAACTGAATAAGCCAAGAGCCCAGTCAAATGCCTCTGGTTCCTTAAAATGGAATTTGTTACAATAAACAGAGTGAAGGTTATCTATGGCTTCTCGAACATCCAGATTGGCAAAGCAGAAATATTATCTGTTGGTTTAAATTATGCCGAATTTTATGTGACCTAGGAAGTAGATGCTTCTAACAGTAAGCAGAGGCTAAAGAAAATTCCCTTCCTAATGACTGCATGTTTGATTAGGGGGGCCACATGGTAAGTCCTTTAAAGTCAGAGCTCTAAGTGAGGAGAAGTACTGAAGGCTTCAGGGATGGATGCAAGCTTGAACTCTGAACTGTGGTCTCTTATGTTAGGTAGTACACAACTCATGCAGCTGTACATGGTATTCTAGGAGGTCAGAATCTGAATAGGTTTTTTTAAAAACTGAATTGTATTTGGTAATCAGATTTGGAGAGGAGGCTTTCCTGGTAGGTGACTAGCATGAGCACAGGTATGTGGAAGGGGCTGTGAACTTGAAGTATGTGGAATTCAGGGTCTTTGAATTCTCTTTAGCTGTACTGTGTCTGTTGAAATCTCATAAATTGGGCCATGTTACTGCCTCTAGTATCATAAATATACTGCTAGGCAGGGAGAACTTGGTGGGAAGTTGTGGAACTGTTGGGCCTGACACATATGGTGCCAGGAGCTCAGTATAGACTTGGATTCTTATTCTCTCTTCAGTTCAGAAATCAAGCTACTCACCGATATTTACTAAGCTCTTTCTATATGCCCGGTGCATGTTGGGCGACAAAGGATAATAAAAGAAAATATAGTTCCCACCCGTAGGAATTCATCTTGGGAATTCCCTGGCAGTCCAGTGGTTTGGACTCTGTACTTGCACTGCTATGGGGCCTGGGTTCAATCTCTTAAGTTCAAACTAAGATCCCTGGTTGGGCAACAAGCTGTGTGACCTCCCCGCTCTGCGCTCCTCCTCCCTTCCCCCAAAGAAAAAATTCTCTCTTGGTGAGGAAACAGAATTAGACTATATACAATCTAACATTAAACTGTATGGTAAAATTCATCAGGACCTCAGAACTTCGCGATGGGAGCTATTAGCAAGGCTTTTGAACTGAACTTTATGAGTTGGGTTTGAAGATGGAGTACCATAAGGAGGATTCTGCGTCTACTTCCTAGGGGGCAAGGAAGAAAAAAATGGGTGAAAGTTATTTAGGATGCCCAAGAAGATCCATTTTACCAGTCCCTTCTGTTGGTACTATTTAACTTGGTCATTTTCTTGGGACTGGGGTTCCAGATATCTGAAGCCTTTTGACACTACTTCTTTTTTCTTCCAGTTGTATCAAGATATAATTGACATATAACATTCCGTTTAAGGTGTACAATGTATATATTCATTGTTTATAATTCAATACATGTATATATTGTGAAGTGTTTAACACAATATGGTTAGTTAACACATCTTTCACCTCCCATAATTATCATATTTTGGTGGTGGTTGTTATGGTTGACGCTACTTTTGGGTACTTGGAGAAGGCAATGGCAACCCACTCCAGTACTCTTGCCTGGAAAATCCCATGGATGGAGGAGCCTGGTAGGCTGCAGTCCATGGGGTCACGAAGAGTTGGACACGACTGAGTGACTTCACTTTCACTTTTCACTTTCATACATTGGAGAAGGAAATGGCAACCCACTCCAGTGTTCTTGCCTGGAGAATCCCAGGGACAGAGGAGCCTTGTAGGCTGCCGTCTATGGGGTTGCACAGAGTCAGACACGACTGAAGCGACTTAGAAGCAGCAACTTTTGGCTACTACTAATACCAGTGTTTAATATCTTTGTGTGATTTGGGCCTGTGGTGCTTTCTAGTTTATACTTCTTTCTTGCTTCATTGTCCCTGAAGGTCCATGGAGTCAGCAAGATACACTCTTCTCCAAATCTGATTATGAAATACAATCCAGTTTTTTTTTTAATCTGTTCAGTTTCTGACCTCCTGGAATACCATGTACAGCCGCATGATTACCTGACACAGCAGGCCGCAGTTCAGAGTGCAACAAGCTTGCATCCATTCCCTGAAACCTTAAGTACTGCTGCTCACACAGGTCTCTGACTTTAAAGGACTTGCCATGTGGGTCCCCTAATCAGACATACTCCTCTGTTAAGCATGAAAATGGAGTCAGGATGACACATTTACTGCTCTGGTCAATCAGCACAATTTCCTTCTTTAAGATGGCCTTTAAAGTTGAAACATATTGTTTCTGTTGCCAGGCAGATGAGGAAACTGAAACTTAGATAGGCAAAATGACAGCCTAAGGACACACAGATGCCCAGTGACAAGGAAACTGCAGCCTCTCTGGGCCTTCTGTTTCTTCATCTGGGAAGTGACAAGCTTGAAAGAGATGATATTGGAGGACCCTCCCAGCCCTCCATCCTGAATCTGCATCTAAATACAGCTTTCCTGATTCCAAATAAATGCATCTTCCATTACACCAGGCTGTTTCTTTGTCTGAACAAAGGTGATTTGATTCCCCAAGTCAATAAACAAATTAGAGAAATAGTGGAGAGAGAGCCCGGGAAACAAGGGACAGCAGATGAGAGAAGAGGCCTGCGAGGAGGCTAGGGAGAGGAGGGACGCTCCCAGGGAGCTTTCTACAAAAGCCAGAGCAAGGCAGGCTGAGCAAGTAGGCAGGAGAATTGCAGCCTCCACTGGCCTTTTTCATTTTGTGGTGTCATTTTCATTCTGTGGCGTCATCTGCCTGGGAATCTGCTAATGGGTGGGAGGGGGCTTAGGACATAGACGCTTTTGCAGGGAGAGAAAGGCAGGGTCTCTGGAGCAGGTGCAAGCAAAGCTACTATGCAAATACTCAGGAAGGATTTAGGGACTCGTTGGAGGGGCAGTGGTGAAGCCTATCCTGGGAAAATACAGGGACAAGTCAGCAGCTGGCTGAAGGGCAAAGGTGATTGAGAGGAGAGGGAGGGAACCCACAGGGAGGGGTACGGTGGGTGGCGGGGGATGAAGACTCTGGATACAGGCACTGCTAAGTTTTGTATCTTAGCGGTACCTCTATGCCTACCTTTACTAGAAGGGACATTTCCCATTGATATCCTGATATCAAGACCAGACAGAAGCCCCTTCTCTGAACCTCTGAAAAAAGAAGAGGTTCAGATTCACCACGAATGAATCCTTAGCTGGCTGCTGTTATAACCTGCCACAGTCTGTGTTCAGTGGAATAGAACAGCTCAGTTCATCATCTCAGAGTGTCCTAGTCTTAACAAAGAAGCACATTCTCAAATTTTTTAAAAATGCCTCTCAGATTTGTCACTTTCTCCACCTCCTTTCCTCCTCCATGGGTCTTTTTGCCTCTTTCTGGTCCAGAATGAGCAACACTGTGTGTCTTGCTCTTGGTTGACAAGAATGCATTAAACATGGATCCAGCCAGTGATTTAAGAAAATGGATGGTCTTCTGGGGCTTGTTCTGTTTGGGGTCAGATGATAATATTGCCCCTGGGTTAAATCCAGACAACACACAGGGACCTCCAGGTTTATCTTGTGCATTCCCTCAGTTGACAGGAAACAGATCCGCACAACAGCACCAGCCCAACTGCATCATTGAGGGTAAAAGCAAGAGGCCCTGGATCCAAATGATTTCATGTAGGAATGAAGTTAGAACCAAAGCATTTACTGCTCACAGAGACACACTGCGTTTGAAAGCTGAAGCCTTAATTACGTTCCAGACCAGCCCCCTCATCAGACAACTGCAGCCCAGACTGGGCAAATGACTTCCCTAGGGTCATATGGTTAAATACTGGGGTCTCAGAAATATAATATCCAGTCTGTGTCCTTGTCCATTGGACCTTCCAAGTGCAGAACTCAGCGCTGCACTGAGTGTTGTGCCTTAGCGGTTAGGTTAGGGTTGGTTAGGGTTGGGCTGAAGACACCGTGAACATTCTTTAAAATCAGAGAGTCATCTTGGTCTGGGTTGAACATGGGTCTCAGTCAAACCAGGAGATGCACTATGAATGGCCACACTTTCCAAACAGATGTCAGAACACATGTGTCTTCCTGAGGACAATGGGCAATAAGATTACGTGATCTTTTGAAAACCAACAAGACACGTGTACCAAGCAAACCTGAGAAATCTGGCTTTTAATGAGTCTTGGAAATTACAGTCTATATATACAGAATATATTGACATCTTCCAAGAATAGAAAGATTATTGTATATGACATATATTTTGTTATTTATTTGCCATTTGGCTTCAATGTAGTTAAGTGTTTTTGGCCACTCACCATCCATGTGGAATTTCATAAATTATCACATTTAATTCTCTTTTACAGCAAGATTGATTGATTTCCTAAAATAGTATAAACATCTGGGAAGCGGCAAATTGGATTCAAACCTTCATCTAACTCTGCATTCACATTCTTGTTTCTCTGTGGTTGCCTTTCGAGAAGCAGAATTCTTATTACTGTAGGGATATTTTATTATAAAGGGCTTCACTTATAAAAATGAATTTATTCTGGTAGAGATTCAGAGGATCATAAAGTCATTGAATCCTTAAAAAAGAAGGACTTCAGAATTTGTTGATCTCAATCCCCTTGCTTTGCAGACTAGGAAGTGAGGCAGGATCTGGGAAGTGACTTTGGCCATGTCAGGCCACACTGAACCAAGGCTCCCAGAGGAGTGAGCTCTCAACTCTGATGCAGACTCCTTGGATTTAAAACTAGTGGCCCTTGGGGTAGTAACCAAAGGTTGCCAAGGCCACATGTGTCCTTAGTGGGTTTTGTTTAGTTTCTTAACCACTACTCCCATCCCCCAGTGATAATAGGCACTTTTAAGAGGATTGAAATCACCCCTGCCTGCCTTTTACACAGTTAAAGGTGGCCTGCAGAGAGCTCAGAGGCATGACCTATTACTTCTTTGATATTAGCTGTCTTCACAAAAACATTTGTAAAAATATTTTGAGATTTCTTTTCATGAAAAAAAAACCCACACACACTCATACACACAATCTCACCAGCCTAACAGGATTAGGTTCAGTTAGAATACTCCTCTCTACCATCTATCTCTGTGAAAAAAATCCCGTGGAGCTCTAATCATTGTTTTGCATTTGCTTTCGCTTAACAGTGTCATGATTACTTTGCCATATTTTCTTCTCAATTTTAATGAGCAGATAATATTTCACTGAGTGAATATAGATAAAAATATTTTAATAGTCTGCTGTTACTGGATTTTTGAAAGCAGCTAAGCAATTCTTCTGTAGCTTTTTATTTCTGGGGTTGTTTCATTAGGACAGATACTTGAGAGTATGTGTCTTGTTGGTTTTCAAAAGACAAATCAAAATGCCATCTTTAGCTGGGGGTGGCCGATCACCTGGTTTCCCTTGGGCAGCAATACCAAACACCGGATGTACCCACTGCTCTTCCCCCCTCTCATCAGAGCTTCTAAACACTTCCCTGTTACTCTGTCAGTTGAGAGTATGGATATGCTTCTTTCTGTCTCATCCTCCTCCACAGAGTTGTATCTTTTCTTTTTATAGTAAGGCTTACTGTATATGTTTCCTTCATTGCAGACCATCACACATCTTTGGAAGTAGATGGAAGGGCAAACAGAAAGGAAGCCCTGTCTCTCATTTCATCTGTACAACCTCCCAAATGGGGGCAGAGGGCACCCCTGTGTTATGGCAGGAAGTAGGCCCCCAGAGGTGAATCACCCACTCAAGGGCCCATAGTGGGGGCAGAAGTGAGACTTCCACCCAGAACCTTGTACTCGGAATCCAGTGTTTTCTCACAGCACCATACTGAAGCATGTTTTCATGTTCACACCGAGGCCACACATGGGGCAACCGTCTTGTTCAACTTTGGCTCAGGTGATAAGGCTGTTCTAGCGTTTAAGTAAAGCCAGCAGGCAGCAAGTGGATACTAAGAATTTCCATTGAGAATGTTTCTTCCAGAATAGACTAGGACTGCTTGCAACCTACCGGTTCCCTTGGGAACAAGATAAATTATAATGATCCCCAAACAGCAGGAAAAGGTAAGGGTCCAGAGTCAGGTTAGGGCACACAGGATCATTCTTGGACAAAAGCTGTTGTACTTGGTGTCCATATTGCTCACTGCTGGGAATGAATTGAGCAGGCACCTGGAAGCTGGACCAGGCCTACCAGTCCAGGGGCTTAAGGAGGCTGGCTGAGTCACCAGGGCGTGGCTGTGGTCACTGGTGGCCCTTTCTGGCCTGTCCAGCAGGAGGACATTCCCACTAGGCTGGTCCAGTCTGGGCTTGAAGCCACCCAGCTAAACGACACATGGCAGGCGGGCAGTAACATGGTTGGAATTTGGGTTCTGGAGTCCAAAGCTGAACCTACAGCCTTGTGGTTTCTATGTTTCAGGGCTTTAGTGTCTTCTTCAATCACACAAGAGAGTTGAGAATTATAAATGTTCAGAGGAGGACCCTAGAAGGCAGTGGAAGGCATGGCCCCCTTAGTTTCCTAACATCCGTGGCTTCTGATGAGATGCTTTCCTGGCCACCAACTCTGGGAGCTCTCGCACTTGCTCATTCTTTCTCTATTTGGCCTGAAACTGTGAAGTCCAGCCGGGTGTGTGCGCGTCTGCCCTAAGTCTGGCATTTCTGAATGGAAGGATGCGAAGGGGCCTTGTTTCCTTGACAACCTGTGCACACACCAGGCACAACTTCAGAAAAACTTCCGTGATGTGTGGGGGAAAGTAGTGCAGCACTAGCAGCTCTGCTCACTCTCATTCACACACCACGTCGGAGGCCAGCCCCGAGTGCAGGCATGGGGAGTGCACAGATGGGAAGACTCCAGAGTCCATAGTAGTCCGTTTCCAGGGCACCTGGGGTGGCGTACTCTGGGGCCAGCACAGTGCCTGGCACATGGACGTTATTCAGTTAACACTTATCTGAAGGACTGACTGAAGCTGTAGTCCCTGACTGCAAGGAACTCACAGTTTAGTGCAGAAAGGCTGGTGGGTTACTAGTCACAGTGACATTATGGTAAGTGACTCAATAGAAATATATACTAGATAACTTGGAAGCCATCAAAGTAACATTTGCTTTCACTAAAGTAAGGATTACAATTTCTTATTGACAGGTAAGGATTCTGCTTCCCACAGGATGTCCAAAAAGATATATTGCTTCCCACAATGATATATTGACTCTGGAATCAGCCTGCGCTGGTGGAAAGCAGTCTGGGTTGCAGGTAGGAAGACCTCTGTTCCAGACCTCACTGGCTGAATGGCCTCAGGCAAAACCTCTTTGCGCTACAATTGTTTTCATGTACAAAATCAGAACATTAGCTCCTTCCCTGCAAGGCCTTCTTAAAAGCCTCTACTGGCTCCCCGGCACTCACAGAATAAAATCCAAACTCTGCAAGGCAGAAACCAAGCTCTCCACAATCTGAGTCATCTCTCTTTCCATTGCACCTGGTATTTTGGTCACAGCAGTCTCCTGAATTTCCTTAAACTTTCTTTGTCCTGCTGTGCCCCTATGGGTCCCTATGCAGTGTTCCTTCTGCCGAGAGTAACCTTTCAAAATTGGCTTCTCCAGAGGCTTCCCAAGCTCAAATGTCTCCTTTTTTTTCCGAGTGGAAGAGTTGTCTCCTCGCCTGTGGCTGGCCCCATGCTCCTCTAGGCAGCCTTCTAATGGAGGATTTGCTTCATTTCACGTTTCTTGTTTATGCACTTGTCTCTCTTCTCCCTGGCTTCTGAGAAGCTTTGGATTGCTCCCTCCTCTTCCCCTGTTCCTGACATATGGCTTGGTGTTAAATAAGTGCTTGTAGCATTGTTGAATATACTGAAATAGACTGCCTCCTCAGTTTCTCTCTCCACCCATGGCAGAGGAGAACCATGGGTGGAGATGGTGAAGCAGATGTCAGTATTCAGTCTGTTTAGAATCAAAGCAGGTTAGCCAGGGCATGGATCTCCTTGGTGTACTTGGGGATGTGTGCGCTGTCCACAGCTGTGAACACCTCCCTTGGGGATCCATACCCACATCTGTAGCAGCACAGCTCCTTCTAGAGTAGCTCTGTGTAGAGCAGAAAGGCAGAAGAGACTGTCATTCCCTGGAGCCACTGTCCAAAGGATATCCTACTCTTCTGATTTAATTCCCACTTAGCTCTCCCTTTTTTCCCTTTGATTTTCTCTTGTGTTCAATCACTGTGTGTTGATTGAGTCACCACATTTATCAGTACAACAGCGACTTCTGCTTTGCAGAATGGAATTGTCCAGGTTGGAGTATAACTGATTTGGAGAAGTTCTGGCCCTTTCATTTAACTCAGCAGCCCCATCCTCTTAGGGAGTGTGAAAACAGAGTTACTTAAGCTCAGGCTGTCTAATCCCGACTCTGTCATCACCAAGCAGTTCCGGGTAGCATCAGGGAAATCAGAACTTCCTGAGCATAATAATCATGTTGCTTCCCTTTTCACTCTCTTCATAGCATCCAACACCCCTGCACCTAATATTCATCAATTTAAATTCATCTTCTAAAATCATTGTCAGTGGATATTTAACCACTGACTAGCAAACAAGTTCCAGTCAACATGTGAAAGAGTAAAGGTTGTAAAATTAGCTATTCATCCTGAAATTCCTTTCAGAATTCACCATGCCATGGACAAAGGGCTTGGTGTTACGGTTGGGACACTAGAGTGCAGTCCTGTCTTTGCAACCGATGTCTCCACCCCTGCTCTGCATCTGGCCACCTTCTCCTGCTGGTCCCTCTGAAGAGGTCATAGGTATCAGCCTGAAGAACTGAACCTCAACTTGCCTCTACAGTAGCTACTTCGAAAAACTGTGGCCTTCAGGCACAATGCATGGCAGAAGCTCCTCCTCCTTTTGAACGCCTAGGTCTCTGATTGAGCCATCCTCAGTGCTTCCACCCCTCAGGAGACATGTATGCATGTGGCTCAAAGTCACCAACGATTGTTTTCAGTTTGGCTATAGAAAGAAATGAGAATTTACCTTTGCCTTGCTCCTTATGTGTTATTCACTAGATAGATCGTTGCCTACTGAAAACATCAAGCAGACTATAAATCTTAGACCATTTAACAGGCTAAGAAGAAATAAATATCCCTAGGTTAGATTTCTTGCAGGTGATATTCATAAAAAAGATACATGCTTCCATCTATCAGAGGGAGAATACCTAACAAAATAAAACCAACGGTAGCTTTTCCCTTCTTTTTCTGGCAATAACGATTATATTTTAAGAAAATAATTAAATAGATGAAGAGCATACCTTTAACTGAGAAAGACACAGATGGCATTTCTTTGTTTATGCCTGGCTCCATCCTTTGGTACTGAAAACAATTGCTCTGTGGTGAGAACTCGCATCCATTGGTGACATTAGTACCATATATTGAAGGAAAGGCATTCTGTATCCTGGAGCAGCAGGACAGTACTACCTGAGGAACCATTCTTGGGTCAAGGAAATTCAAATTGTACTGCAAAACAGACTCTTTGCTTTTGAGCTTTTGTGCAAGGGAGAAACAAGAGTAATCTTTCTTAGCCAGAGTGCCAAAGAAGTAGAAGGGAAGATAACATGAATGTTAGAACCAAAACGATCTTGGAAACTAATCCTCTTGATTCACAAATAAATGATTTGACTTTTCTTTTCATCACACTGCTTGGTTATTATAAGTTCTTGAGGTAAGCAATGTGATGAAGACCATTTGGGTATGGATTAGTTGAATCTAGGAGAAAAAATAATACGTGGTGAATCCTAGTAAATAAGTACTTTGGTTTAATAGCCACCATAGCAATAATCCCAGATGGCTGAGAAGATGACTCCCCAGGGACCTGGTAAGAGGCATTACTCATTCTCTTTTCAAATTCCATCCAGGTTCCACCTTTCATTCCTGTCTGAATCTTAAGATCAGTTATTGGTGGCAAGAGGGTGAATTTTAAGGCTACAGCTCCCTTCTACTTCTTGGTTCCTCACCAGAGTTCATTCATCCTTCAGTGCCCATCCCAAGCCTTCCCTCCCTTGAGCCCCTGTCAGAGCGCATCCTGCCTTCGAGAACCTGGCGCACATCGTCCCTAGAACACTCTGCTCCAGTACCTGCTCATTTGCTTCATGTAACATCACGTGTAGAATTTTGTATGATTCACTTATGTGGCCATTTACTGTGGCCCATATGGTTTGCTAGACTCTATCCTCCTTAACTTAAGGGTCTCAATAACATTTGTTTCTAGTTTGAATACTATCGCACCACTAGCCCAGGACCTCCATAGAGCAGATGCTCAACAGGTATTTGTTGGTGCATTTCTTGATTGCTCTTTTTTATTTCTGAGAGCCTAACATACTGTTTCAACGGATTTGTCCTTAGTTTTGCTTCTGAAGGACTCATTAAGTGTTTAACACTAGCAGACTATTTTTCTAAGTGACAAATTGTAACTTTTGACTTGTCTCCTCCGCCTTCCTTTTTTCTTTCCCCAAGTATTGCTTTTCTGAGGCAGCTGGAAAAAAGGCGAGGAGGAGAGAAGAAGCAGAAGCAGGGGCAGGAAAGAAGAAGGAGAAACAAGGGAAGGGAGTGGCTAGGGAAGCAGATGAACAAAAGAGGTAGAAAACTACAAGGGTAGTTGAGAACCTGGGCTTCAGCACAGGAAGATGGAGGAGGCAAAAGCATCTTGGTCTTGGTGCAGCCATGGAAACCGCACTACCCTCCACCAAGAGACGGGTACAGACTCTGGCAAGCACATCACTAAGTCAGAGGTGTTTCTTTTTTTTTTTTTCCACTTCTATTCAGTAATTTGCTCTGTCTTACTCTGCTCTGTCCCAGGTGTGGACATTAAATAAGGTGTGTTAGCTTATGATGACAACCTGAGATAGACATATATACTGATTGTTTCCGTATCAGGAAGTTCTAGCATATCTATTTCTAAAGGAATTGCCGAGGTTTATATGCACAATACAAAATTCAACAGTTATGGGAAAAGCAGAAGTATCTAAAAGGAGTGGGAGCTACCTGGTCCCTTCAAGGCTCTAATTGTCTACACTGGGGACTAACTGGGTCTGTAAGTTTGCTGGAAACTACAAGGAAAAAGAAAACTTCTGTATAATCATTTTCATTAACAGACGGCACAGATTTACCTGCAGAATATTTCTGAAATTATCTTTAAACAAGAGTTGTCCCTTATAAAGTAGACAGTATTTTCAAGTGCAGTTTAGTAATGACAGAAATCCTAATCAAGCAGATCACTTTCAAACTGACCACTTAAAAATGTACAGGATATATGATTGAGTTGGAAATTCAAGAAAACATTTCTGAGGTAGAATGAGATAATGTAGTTCATCAGCTTTAGGGCAACCCTCATCTGACCCACTTATCCCAAGATAGTTATGAGGAGAAAGGGAAAAAAACTAATTTTCTGGGTGATTCAGGTTTCTCGATGCAAACTTACTGAATGGCGCAAATAATAACACTAGGAAATAGTACTAATGCCCCTTCCTTTTCTCTTCATTCAATTATTCTTTGATTTCTCCAAGTTTACTGAAGCAGCAGAGTAGAGCAGAGAAAGTGTGGATATGTGGGTCTTAGCCCACAGCACTGCTGCGTGTTAGCTGGGTGATCCAGGACAAGGAAATTCATCACTACGGGCCTCAGTTTCCCTGTCTGGGAACAAGGAGTATCTACTACCTTGTTGTTCCAAGGATTAAGTGTCATTATGAATGAGCAAACGAGTAGCATAGCATTTGAGATTTAGGAAGTGCTCAGCAAAATGTTAGTTGAATCTTCTTGTAACAGAATGCAACTGAAAATGCGATGTCCTCTCTCGAGGAATTTCAAGGGAAGCCATAGAATTCAAAAGGAGAGTTCAGGTAGCATGCTTTTCCCTGTTTCAAAATATACTTGGTCCTTTGGAGTCTCAGTGTAGTTGCCTTTCTTACTGAGGCAGAAAAAAATTTAAAAAATGGTGGGGAGTCGGTCCAGAGAGACTTCCTCACAGGGCTCCCCATCCTCTCTCTGCTGCCGGGCCCTGGCCCTGGCACAAAGGCTCACCCCATTCAGCTCTCTGGTTGCTTTGTACCTGTTGGGCCTGCCCCTATCCAGGGCCCCTTTTGGCCTTTCTTTTTTTCCTCTCTCAAAAGACCCCAAGGGGGTCCCAGGGCCCAGTGGCTGGGCTCCCAGGTTGCCTCACAGAGGCTATGTTGTCCAATAGAAAGGCATGTGGAGTCCCAGGGTGAGAGAGAGGAGGACATTATCAATCATGAGCTGTGAAAAGCCAGGAGGGAGAGGGCGAGCCAGCGAGAGCAAGGAGGACTGAATTGAAGTGGAGGTTTTTTTTTTTTTTCCTGTTCCTGTTGTTGTCGTCTTGAAGGGAGCGTTCTTGGACATCTGCCCAGACACATGCTGAGTTAAAGAAGCAGCAGGATAAATTCTTAAAGAATGAATTGGGAGAAGGGAAGGAGCTGGGGGTGGGGAGGAGTAGTGAAAAGGAATCAGGGAATGATTCCAACCCCCAGACAAAGGAGGCCCCTGCAGATCAGCCCAGCCCCAGGCCGGCCTTTCTGTGGTTCAAATATTGGTTTGTTTAGCACATAATCCAGGAGCACCAATGCTCCCTAATAGCTGCTTTGGACCCACAAAGGGGCCAAGGAAAGAAACTACAATTTCTTGAGCTTACTCTTTGTATCCAGTGCAGGCTGAGAATGCTCTGGGGGACATTTCTCCTCCACTCCATTGGCCTCAGAGGTGCTTGCTGGTGAGCACACAGCTCAGGATGCAGTAATAGTGGTGATGTGAGCATGGGCTCAGCACTCATGGTGTGTTCTGTTTGGTAACAAATGTCTTTTTCTTTTTAAAGAGAAGAAACTTATAAAAAAAGCTCTTTTGGAGCCTATAGTAGGAAATCAAGAACTTCCTAATTAAAGAATGCTCAGTATAGTTTCCAAAATGAGAGAAACAAGGTAAGATCTTGTGGTTGTGGTGGGACAACTAGATTCTAACTACATCCCCCCATCACTGTACTGAAACTACCTATAGCAAGGTCAATAGAGATGTACTTGTGTTTCCTATTTATTGTCTTTGTAATGAAATTCCCTAATAGGAATTATGTTGTTCGCTGCCTCCAGACTGAATAGACCAGACTTCAGAATAGGACAGTTGGTGAGCATCAAGCAGCCAAAGAGCCCATGATAGCTCATTTACTCATTTTTTGGTTGTTGTTGCAACATGTATCTCTCAGCTATCCAGTGGGTATTCATTAAAGGCCCTTTGTGGCCTGACCGTATGTGAAGGCCTAGAGAGATAACAGATATATTGAGCCCTTAGCCTGGTGAGTGAAAGCCTAGATGGTCAGCATTTTCAGCAGAACTTAACAAACTTTTCTCTTCCTGGGTGAGTAGTTTCCTGCCACAAAAAGTAAATGCACAGTTTATAGAGACCATGGGGGAACCAAATGTTATAGTTGCAGTGTAGTAAATCCAGCAGCTCCTTGAGCTGAGCAAGCTCAGCTTGTATTTGTGTTGTATTTGTTTACCCCCTAGGCCTCCAACTAGCTTCTCCATGAGTATGCTCCTTTCTCTCCAGTTTAGCAAATGAAAACTGGAGAGAGGGAAGGACAGTAGACATTTATAAAAGCATTGCAAATTCAACCCTTGGGACCTTTTATTAATGGCTTTAAATGAAGAAGGATAGGCATGTTTCCATGCAAAGCATGGAAGAGTAAAAGTAATTTTTCAAAACACAAACTGGGTTGTATTATACTTTCAAGTAGTCACATCTCAAAATGTTCTTCTAAAAAGGCTATGTACTAAATCTTGCTGTTGTTGAAACTATGTTTTGAAATACTCTTTTTGGTGTTTCTAAGTCACTGGTTTTTTAAAAAAAGAGATACCATTCTAGTGGTTTCTAACTTACATAGCTGACTTTTTCCAACAGGGCCCCAGGGAGCTACAGTTAGGAAGTGCTGTTATGCAGGTTCTCCGTGGCCTTGTCCCATGCAGTAGAAACAATGGGACTCAGTGTCTGTGAGCAGCTGCAGGTCCTAACTTGTCAAATCTGGCAATGCTTCCTTAAGCATAAGTTATCATCGATGTACTGGATGAAAGTTCAGATACCACTAAACCAAGTGTCTTTTTGAATATGGGGATGTTGAGGGCAGCTGAAGAAATGAGGTGTTTTTGATCCATTCGGATTTGGTTTTAGTTATTTTAAAAATTTTTCTTGAGTATTGGCTACTTTTCCTATTCTATATAATATGAAGGGTTGGACTGAAAGAGGGTAGATGAAAGAAGGAGAGGAGAGAGTAACAAAGAGAAGGAGTCTCCACTGACCTGGGCTTCACATCTTCAGATCTGCTATGAATTGAATTGTGTCACAGAATTTATATATTTAAGCTCTTTCTTCTGATGTAACTATATTTGGAGTAAGGAAGTAAAGTTAAATGAGATCTCAAGGGTGAAGCCCTGAGCCTATAGGATTAGTGCCCTTACAAGAAGAGACACCAAGACCTGGTTTGCTCTCTCTCTACTATGTGAGGTCCAGCGAGAAGGTGGTCATCTGTAAGCCAAGAAGGTAACTTTTACAAGAAACTGCACCCTGTGGGAGCCTTGATCATGGGCTTTTGAGCCTCCAAAACTGGGAGAAAATAAAGCCGCCCAGTATATGGTATCTTGTATGGCAGCTGGAGCAGATTAAGATAAACCTTTTTCCAGTTACTTCTATCAGATAAGTGGAAAAGAATGATCAGTAGTCTCTTTCCCAACTCCTTCCAGAAGATTGATTCTACATTTCATGACAGAGTAGAAACTTGGTGAATAGAGACAAATAGGTCCCACTACAAGACCTGTAGATCCAGTCTTAAGACTTTAGCATGTAACAAATGTGGTTGCCAGTGTGCTTTCTCAGTTCTCCTGTTTGCAAATGCAGCACATCTTATAAATGTTACTGATACACTCTATTGCATTGGTGACTTTAAAGGAATTTTCTTCCTTTTGATCAAGTATAATTCTATTGATCAGACTGAATTCTGCTGATAAGATAGGTCTAAAATGAATTTATTTAAACATATTAAGTCAGCTGAGCAACTGAAAATACTTGAACTTTAAAAAAAAAATCGCTTAGGAGGAATAAGAATTAGTAAAATCCTGAGGCTGGTCACATTCCAAATTTCATTCTGGCAGAAGAATAAAAACCATGATCAGATTTCTGTTTTGATAATTCATTATTTTTATAATCTTTGGACACCCACTGCATATTTACCACCATGGTTATACTTCAGTTCAGTTCAGTTCAGTCCCTCAGTCGTGTCTGACTCTTTGCAACCCCATGAATTGCAGCACGCCAGGCCTCCCTGTCCATCACCAACTCCCGGAGTTCACTCAAGCTCATGTCCGTTGAGTCGGTGATGTCATCCAGCCATCTCATCCTATGTCGTCCCCTTCTCCTCCTGCCCCCAATCCCTCCCAGCATCAAAGTCTTTTCCAATGAGTCAACTCTTCGCATGAGGTGGCCAAAGTACTGGATATACTTAAAGAATACCAAAAATGTGAGAAAGTAGCCTTGTAGTAGGAAGTAATACTGGAGCAAAAAGAGTTCTAAAGATGAAAACAAGAAAGATTTCTACAACAGAGGAGCAAAGTGGTCAGTTGCTTTGGTCCTTAAGTTTAATCGCTTTGGCCTGGCACAGATTCCCACCTGTGAAATTTGGCTATGACCAATGCCAAATTGTTATCAAAGTTTGTTGAGCTTGTCTCAGATCCTTATTCTTTGTGTTCAGATTCCTTAATGCTGCTTAACCCTTCTTGCCAAGGGGAAATTGAGACTTATGTCCTAAGTAACTGTGAATTAGTATAAAGTATTACCTTTGAATTATTTTCCTGGTGCAGAAGAGAACACACTATGATATCATGCATTATTTCCCAAATGGCTTACACAAGGACACTCATTCCTCTGCATGTTAGTAGGAATCATACTGTAAAAATTTTAAGTAGCTAAACTGTTTGGACGGAGAAGGCGATGGCACCCCACTCCAGTACTCTTGCCTGGAAAATCTCATGGATGGAGGAGCCTGGTGGGCTGCAGTCCATGGGGTCGCAAAGAGTCGGACACGACTGAGCGACTTCACTTTCACTTTTCACTTTCATGCATTGGAGAAGAAAATGGCAACCCACTCCAGTGTTCTTGCCTGGAGAATCCCAGGGACGGGGGAGCCTGTTGGGCTGCTGTCTCTGGGGTTGCACAGAGTCGGACGCAACTGAAGCGACTTAGCAGCAGCAGCAGCAAACTGTTTGGAAAAAGAATTGTTCTTGATGGTAGAACTTCTGGGAATCTTTTATCTATTAATCTGTGTTGTGAATCTACAAAAGAAAGCAGGGAGGTGATATTATATGTGCATCATTTCCCAAAGTGACTTGACCATGGGACACTTATTTTGACCCAAGGTCAGAAGAGGTCAACATCATATAGACCAAATTAACATTGAGAAAGGCTGCTTCAATTGAAAACCTGAGTCCTTTTGCAAGACGGTAAACTTTCATAGCTACAATTTACCCAAACATAAAATTTGAGGACTGGCCTGGGTGATCTCAAAGGCTCTTTCCAAATTATTTTTGCTATAAAATCCTTAGAGGCATCACTAAGGGCAGAATTTCAGACTAAGGGAAGAGATATAGACATGTTCACAGCTTCTCAAATCACATTTCCCATCTATTTTTAGCCTATTTAGCCTATACAAAGGACATTTCTGCTTATCTTATGTATTGGAAACTTTTGGGACTTGCTCGCATGAAAGCTGGGTGGGACAGCCTTCAGAACTCAGAGCAACTGGGGATGCTACTCTGCTTCCCTGGTCAGAAAACAAGTTTATTCTCATCCTCTGTAAATAGCGGCTATAGAAAAACCACACACATGTTTTAAAACATACCCTTGTAAGGAGACTGAAAGTACTGTGCACTGTTGCAGGGAGAGAGCGGCGGCGGTGGGGTGGGGTGGGTAAAGAAACTCTATACATTGAGCATTTGAATTGAATCCAAAAGTCTGGATTCACAAAATAGTACATAGTGTTTTCTCTAGTTTGAAGTGTTTCCTTGGTTTCATGACTTCCTTATAGAGGGAGTGGATCATTCCAACAAAGCATTGGGAGAATGGGGAATATGTATCGTTTGGAGAAACTTAAATTCAATTTTCTGCTCAGTGACTTTCCAGAGTGCTTATTCAGTAAGGCCTTGTGTAGAGTTGTCTTTTCTTTTTTGTTTTTATTCCCAATCCTCCTCTAAAAAATGAAGAACAAGCCTCGTTGTACATTTTGTGAATCCCGTAGAGGCCGGTTTGTGAACATTCCTGGTGATGAACTGTTCGTATCGTGGTCTCAATTGACGCAGAATAGTATGGAGTGAAGAGCAAGCTCAGTTTGACTTGTTTTCATGGATCATCTTAAAGTCAGTCTTTCCCTCAGGGATCCCCAGGGCTTTTCAGCCTCTGTTCTGTATGTAGAGAGACATGTGGTCAAGGGGGCCCTGGTAATTCAGGGAGTTTCAGAATCTCCCTTCCAGAGATTCATTTCTTCCATGAAGTTTACTCCTAATTCTTACACACTTCTCTGACCTTTTCTTCCTTTGAGCTGCCATTATGCCTTTTAATTATCTTGCCCATTTCTGAGATTTTACCGCATTACAACTAGATTATTCCTGATTGTCACACACAAGACTGACGCAGGTTATTGGGATCAGGCACAACTAAGGCTACTATCTGACTCCAATTCTTACTAGCTGTGTGAACTTGGGCATGTAGCTAATAAGCGTAAAGCTCAGGATCTTCATTTATAATTGAAAAATAATTGTACCCTTCTCATCAGGTTTTGGAGAGGATTAAATAAGGCAAATTCATTTGTACCACACCTGCCACTATGTAAATATTCCATAAACAGTGTATTGCTAGCATTGGTTTTAGATTATGAAAGGCATATTGATTTTCTGAATTAAACGAATAACATGTGATTGTGACCCTGATTGTAATAGAGTTTAAAATAACACTCCCTGTATTCCATTCATTCCCTCTCTGTGCCTTTTGCCTTAGTGTGTCCATTGTGTCTGGGTTGTGTTTATCTCACTTACTTCCTCTCCTGCTGTTAAGAACCATGCTTCATACTTCTGTGTAGTCACCTGGTGAAGTGATAAACACACTGTGCGACCCCATAGACGGCAGCCCACCAGGCTCCCCCGTCCCTGGGATTCTCCAGGCAAGAACACTGGAGTGGGTTACCATTTCCTTCTCCAATGCATGAAAGTGAAAAGTGAAAGTGAAGTCGCTCAGTTGTGTCCGATTCCTAGTGACCCCCATGGACTGTAGCCTACCAGGCTCCCCCGTCCCTGGGATTCTCCAGGCAAGAATACTGGAGTGGGGTGCCATTGCCTTCTCTGACAAAATTGGTATTCAACAAATAATTGTTGATTACTACATAGATTGACTTAAAAAGCAACAATAATGAGGAGCCAAGTGCTTCCTTGGGCTCTGGAGAACGCGTGGTCTTTGTGGTTTAGTGTACAGGAGGGAACCATCCTTAATGGTCCAGGGGGTTCTTGATTTTTGCCAGACCTGTCAGATGAGGCTAGACAACATTTATAGATTTGAAAAGAAGGCAGCATGTGAAACCCAAGCCACTCTAGCTTTGGTCAGACAGCAGTGAGCGTAACAATCAGTTGGAGATATATTATAGCATGCAGATTCCAGGTGGGGTCTGGGGTTACCCCCAGAGGTTCTGATTCTGTAGACTTGATGGGGCCTGGGAATCTGCACATTCCACAAGTGCCAAGGGGATTCTAATGACCCTGGTTTTCAGACCATTCTCATCAGTGAAACATCCCCATCAAAGGCTCCCCTTCCCATCCTTTCTCTGGTAAGGCTGAGTTTCCTCTGCATCCCAGGATGCAAATTAGTCATGATAAAACTTTACATCAGTAGTTACCCCTCCTTAAAGCATCGCTGGGTATATCCTCTGTTCCCTGTCTCACTGTCTTCTGAACCCCCACTCTGTAACCTCATTCTTCTTGCCCTGCCTCTCTGAGGAATGGCCGATGTGCCCTTGAGGTTCTGATTGCAGGGGCCTGGCAGGGCAGCAATGTGCTCGGCTTCCTACTCCCTGGGCCCTGCTGGCCCCTGAATGGGAAACAGCTGTCTGCACCCACCCTCTATGCACTCTGTTTACACTGGTTACACAAAATTCATGCTGTTCTGCAAGCCAGGCCCCAGCCCTCCCAGTTTTCTGGCCTGTGAAGTACGTCATAATTGGGTTTTAATCACATTGGACAAACAGCTGCTGTAGGCCAGGGCCACCCCTTAGGACACTCTTGCTTCCAGGCCATCACTTTTGGATTCAAAGCTTGATTGTGTGTCCTGGGGACAGTGGAGTGAATGGGGAGTGTCTGCTGCAGTCAAGGGCTCACAGTGCTGAGCAGTGTGTCTAAAAGCCCCTAAGGGGACACATGGAAGCCAGAGGTATAAGCCAGTATTCAGGCATCCCCATCACCAAGGATCTTGTTAGAAATATAAAATTCTGGACCTCACCTCAGAACTTGGGGCTTAGCCCTCCAGATGTTTCTGATATGTCCTCCCTGGTGGCTCAGCTGGTAAAGAATCTGCCTGCAATGCAGGAGACATGGGTTCAATTCCTGGGTCGGGAAGATCCTCTGGAGAAGGAAATGGCAACCCATTCCAGTATTCTTGCCTGGGAAATCCCATGGAGAGAGGAGCCTGGTGGGTTATACAGTCCATGGGGGTCACAGAGTTGGGCAAGATGGAGTAACTAACATTTTCACTTTCACTTTGAGAATCTTTGCTTCTAGAATATTTGTAGTTAATCCAGCAATTGAGTTTAGGCTAGAAACACTTTCTTGGAGAAAGAAAAGCCTCTGAGGGCCTAGGAAAGGTTGGTTTTCTCCAGTGTTCCAAGAAATGGGAGCTTGGCAGTTTGCTGTAGCTGGGGGCTGGGAGAGAAAGAGTTTCCCTAGGAGGGTGCTGAGGGTGTTAAGATCTGGAAGATGCGGAGGAATAGTTGTTGGCCCCAGAGCCCATGTTTGTAACACTTGGGCCTTGGAATTGGATGGAGAATGACAGGGAAATAGAGTAGATTCTTCAGAGTCACAGATGCTGGTCCTCAGGTCAGAGGGCAGCTTCCAAGATGGGAGCTAGAGAAGTGGGCCCCAAGTTCCTACTTGGGTGGCAGACATGCAAAGATAGGTTAGTCACACTCAATCTGGTGAACACAGCCTGCTGCTGCTGCTAAGGTGCTTCAGTCGTGTCCGACTCTGTGCAACCCCATAAACGGCAGCCCACCAGGCTCCCCTGTCCCTGGGATTCTCCAGGCAAGAACACTGGAGTGGGTTGCCATTTCCTTCTCCAATGCATGAAAGTGAAAAGTGAAAGTGAAGTCGCTCAGTCGTGTCCGACTCTCAGCGACCCCATGGACTGCAGCCCACCAGGCTCCTCCATCCATGGGATTTTCCAGGCAACAGTACTGGAGTGGGGTGCCCTTGCCTTCTCCAATGCATGAAAGTGAAAAGTGCAAGTGAAGTCGCTCAGTCGTGTCCAACTCTCAGCGACTCCATGGACTGCAGCCCACCAGGCTCCTCCGTCCATGGGATCTTCCAGGCAAGAGTACTGGAGTGGGGTGCCATTGCCTTCTCCGGTGAACACAGCCTACTGATGCTATATTTTCTGTGTCGAACATGGTCACTTTTTACTCCAGGCTCCCTCGGCATGTAGTTATCACTCCCTGTAATAGTTACCTCAGTTACAAACGGGAGAAGATAAAGGATCTTTCAAATTAAAAGATTTGCCTCTGATTCTTCCCTTACACAGTCTTCCCCTACAGGAGTGAGTGGGTTTTTGTTTAACAAATACCTGGTTGGGTATGAAAGGTGAGGCCTCCAAGGCTTGGCATGAAAAGAAACTAATTGTTCTGCATTAAGAAAAAGAATGAAAATTTTACTGTAGCTGAGAGCTGGTAGAAAACTGAAAGGCAGGGATGTGGAAGGAGGGGAGATCTTAATTTTTATGAGAATAGAAAGTAAACAAAACAAAACAAAAAAACAGGAATCCACCCTCATTTAACATGAGGTAATGTGTGGCTCCCTGGTGGCTCAGTGGTAAAGAATCCACCTGCCAGTGCAGGAGACATGGGTTTGATCCATGGGTTAGGAAGATCCTCTGGAGAAGGAAATGGCAATCCATTCCGTTATTCTTGCCTGTGAAATCCCATGGACAGAAGGAGCCTGGTGAGCTACAGTCCAGGGGGTCACAAAAGAGTCAGACATCATTTAGTGACTAAATAGCAACAAACAATGTGTGTAAATCCACTGTATACAAGTCTCCAAGGATGGTTCAGCTGAATGTGGGATACCTTCTGTTTTACCATTTTTTTGTTTTTTAAAGTATAAGCTCCCAGAGGGCTGAGGCCTCATTTCCTGGCTTCATTCCTCACCAAGAACATGATACTAGCCCTTGCCTTCAGAAAGCTCTAATGGGATACTGTTGATCGGAATGACAATACAGAACATAATTTAAGGGGGGCATTGATTGGATTTGCATTTATCCACAATTAGCCATGTACTTCCTTGTGCGTGTGTATGTGTCAAGTGACTTAGTACACTCACACACACGGAAGCGTATGGTTAATTGTGGATAAATGCAAACTCAACCAAGTTATAAAATGGCTCAAAGCTGTGAGTTCCAAGGAGGGCTTGCTCAGTGCTTTGGGGAGTACAGGAGGGGTACATGGGGATGAGTAGAAAACAGCTAATTCCATGGAGATGGGTAGAAAAAGAGATGATTTGTGATCCCCAGGAGTTATGGAAGAAGCACAAAGCTGGGGAGAAAGGCTAATCAATTCTTCAACAAACGTCCTCAGTCGACAGGGACCAGAAAATGTAATAATCAATCAATCAATCAATCAATCAAATAATTACTGTATTTATCAAAAGTCAACTGCTGTAGCAGAAACTAGAGATTCAGAGATGAAGCAAGACAGAAATGCATACTTGCCCTCAAGGAGTAGGAAGTGATTGACACTGAGAATGCATGAACTCAAATACAGGGTGGTGCCCTGTTCAGCAGAGGCCCACCTGGGAAGCACTGGAGACCTGAAGGGAGACGAGCTCAATCAGAACGGGAGATGGAGGAGCCAGGGCCATTCTCTGGAAAGGGTGCAGTCTTCGGCATTCAGAAAGAAAAACCTTCTCCTAGGCAGATGGGGGAGGAAAGCTGACTTAGAGGTATGAGGTGGGAAGGGCAAGAAACCTGTCTGGGGTTGGGGGTTGGGGAGCATAGCAGACCAAGTGGGCTTTCTCTGAGCTTCTAGGGAGCTTGGATTTCACAAAGCATCAGGAGGGAGCCTTTAAAGAGTCTTACCAGGGAGGGAGGTAAGGGAAACTGGGAAGAGTAGTGGAGGGTCAGATTACAGGCAGAGAAGTGGTCCTTTCTGCTTAGGAAGTAGCTCTCCCAGGGCGAGGCTCTGGCAGCCTGTGCATTTTTTCTGAAACCCTCAGGTGAGGTGCATTTTATGAATGTCATCGCACTAGATCAGCCCTCCAAGAATTGTGAAGGAGACAGAATTGTGCAGGAGGCAGAATTGTGCTTACAACTGCCTTCCTACTTCCTTTTCTCCTCACTCCCTGCATTTTCCATTTGCTGCCCATGCTCCCCCTAGAATCTTTCCTCTAGAGAGAAAAGCCCATCTGATTAGGGTTGCCAGATTTAGAAAATTAAAAATACAGGACTCCTCCACTTTTTTTTAAGTATACATGAAACATACACTAAGCATGTATTTATGATGAAATGCAAATTTAACTGGCTGCTCCTTTATCTGCAGCCCTACCTCTGATACATCAGGTAATCTCATTTCAGGGTTGAAAGGTCTGTCTTATCTGGCTGTGCAGTGTCTCTTTCCCATATGGATATGCTGAGGCCCTGAAAGGTCAAGTGGCTTACTTGCCAAGTTCACATAGTCAGGGTGGAACAGCGCTGTGACTTCCAGACCCTCTCGATGTCTACTTGACAACCTGTTCTCCACATCTTAGAATGAATTAGTTAAAAGTGTCAGCCTTCCCTGAGGTATTTGCATTTTTGAAAGAAAGCCTGAGGGCAGAAACTCCAAGAGTATGAATCTCTAGGAATGTAAATTCTGGTCCTACAGAAGGTGTAAGGGAGGCGGTCTGGTCCTGGAGCCTTTTTGGAATTCAGCAAATGCCTCTCACTGTCTGCTTTGGTGGCCAGCAGAGCCCTCGTGACCTCTGATCCATCAAGTAAACATATGAAGAATTTGGCCATGGACAGCAAACCCTTCCATGGGGACAGCACCCCGCACCTTTTGGAGCACATTCTCAGACATCATTTCACTTAATCTTACAATTTAAGTTCTTTAGATAGTAAATTATGTTTACATACTTTACATGTTTCCAATTTGGTTTCTGCCACCAAACAAACTAGAAAAGTTTCCACAAACACTGAGTTACACACCAGCTCTTTATAAACACTCTGTAGTCAAATTTTCATTCTTTTCTGCTTCCTCCTCGACCCCCTTCATTTTTTTTTTTAAGTGTCCTTGTCTAGCACGGACACAACTGAGCAACTACGCACACAGCACAGCTCACATCTGCTGCTGCAGGGCTTCTGCTGTGCAAGAGAGGAGGTGGGTTGCCAAGTCCAAAGGCTGAAGAGCTGAGAGCGTCCTCGGGTGCAGCCCGGTAGAGGCTGGCGCTCACAGCCGTGGGGTCTGTGGGCTTTCCCACCCCTCCCCTACTCCACTCTTTCTTTAGGGTCCTTTGTCCTGCCTCTTCGCTGACTTGGAACACCTCTCTGAAGACTCTTGAGAACCGTGGCTTGTCCACTCTTTCTTTGTCCAGGTGTTTATTGCTTCACAATATTAGTCTAGTAAATTCTAGGCTTGATCCAGGTTTGTAACAGTCTATTTGGCAGATGAGCAAAAGGAAGACCAGGTTTAGGAATGTCCCAACTTGGGCAGTATGTGACAGGCCAGGCTGTCCTCAGTTCTTCAGTTCCTGCTCATGTGGGTTTTGCTGTGATCTGTCCTTAGCAGCATCTCTCCTCATGCTTGGCTTGCGAGGATCATGGTGTTTGTATTGTTAACTTCTGTTATACAGCAAGCCACTACAGTTGTTAGGCCTGACACCTCTACACCTATTTCCTGCCATGATTTTGTCACCATTCATTTCCACTTCTTTTTTAGAATTTTTCCACGTTAATTTTTTGAGTTGTGTGTGCTCTCCAGCCCCCACAAAGGATTTCCAGAGGGCAGGACAGGCTTCGCTCCACAGGCTAGCACCTTTTTTGATGTCATGGAAACAACAGTGCTGGTGGGTCAGCATGCAAGTGCCCTGAATATGGGTCCCTGTCCTCCCTGAGTGGTCTTTGATATGTGCTCCCTCCTTCAGCTGACACTGACTGTGGGAGGAAATGAGAAAGTGTGATGTGAGTACAGAGCAAGAATGCTTCATTCTGGATGGAAGAGTGTCATCCAGGCTTCCCAGGGAGGCTTCCTTCCTCTGCATGGGAACTCGATTCTCTGCTGGCAAATTATCAGTATTGTGATCCATAGCAAGTCTCTTTCATTTGAAATAATTTATTCCTATGACTTATCTTTTATTTGATAATGAATATGGAGTTATTATATGTTCTACTCCTGTAGGAGCTAAGAGAATGTGCCTTGTGTATACAGTCATCACTTAACTGCCTTCCTTGCCACAGGAGGGTGGGGTGGGTGGGGTGGGTGGATGGGAGCCTGTCCTCAGCGTACTATGGAAGGTGAATGTTTTGACCCAGCCCAAGAGGTGCATTTGCTGCAGGCAGGACTGGGAGGGACAGGTGCACTCATCAGACCGGCATGGTGGCTGCCCAGCTCTTCCTGACTCAGATCTTTTGAGGCATTTCATTATTTCATGGAAAGTATTGCAAGCCCTACATCTCCTCACCCATGCATATCAATTCTAAGACATAGATACATGCTAAATGATGTTTTGATTGTCTGTCATTTCAGATTATGTGCCCCAGAGTCATTGGTGTATACAGAGACATATGCAGACACGCTTCTGTTTCTAGGCACGCCTAATATCCATTCAGCTGAATTGCTCACCATTCCCTGTTACAGGTTGTATGAACCATGTTTCTGTAATTCTCAAGTCTCTTTCCCACTTTGGTTTGTTTCCTCTTGTTGGCACATGCCTGATGGGCCCTTCCTCCACTTTTCTATAATAAAGATGCTCCTACGTCCCCCTCTGTCAGAAGCATCCCATGGCTGGCTGTGTCCTCTGGCTTTTTCATTCATCAATAAAACATACTTTGTGAGCTGGATGTTTAACATCCAGCTGCATTCAACTTAGCATTTTGTTACCTATTCCATATTGTTTGTCACATATTTCTATGTACAGGTTTCTCCCTGCATATCTACTTTTGTGTTGACATTTAGTACAATGCTTTCCTGGTGGCTCAGATGGTAAAGAATCTGCCTGCAGTGCAGGAGACCCAGGTTCGATCCCTGGGTCAAGAAGATCCCTTGAAGAAGGCAATGACTACCCACTGAAGTATTCTTGCCTGGAGAATTTCATGGACAGAGGAGTGTGGTGGGCTGCAGTTCGTGCGATTTCAAAGAGTTAGACATGACTGAATGACCAACACCTTTCACTTTCTTCACCTTAGTTCACTGAGCAACTAACACTTCATACTTCAGACATTGTGCAATGTCTTTCCATTGATATGAATGGGTATATAGAGCAAAACAGTGGAAGATTCTATCCTTTTCTTTATCTGAAACTTTAGCTTAGCTCTTGCCTTCATCCATAACAGAGTGAGGAGGAGTCTGGGCCCTACTAAATAGCTCTTTAAACAGGTATTGGCCACAGCTGGAGGCTCTGCTGCAGCTGTGCTGGATCACCTGGGCAAAGCTACATGGCCCATGGGGTGTGAGGGAGACGCATGCTTGTGATAGTCATATTCCTTTTAGAGCATCCCTTGGTAAGGTGATTTACTCCCAGGTCTTGCTGTCGCTGTTCAGGTACGTGTGCTCTGGCCATGGCTCCTCCCTCTTCCCTAGCCAAAGAGTGTGGGATGGACTGGATGGGAGCTGTCTTCCCAGTCCCTTCCTGAATGCAGGTGAGCAAATCAACCCCATTAATTACTCATGTGCTAAATCTCACTGTCCGCTCCTTTGGAAAACACACACACCCAGGCAGATCCACTCATACACCTGCTACACGTTAATAACCTAATGCCTGGAGCTGACAGTTGTTGTGGCATGCAGGAGCCGTGCACAGACAGATGTGACGAAGATGAACTGATCCCATTTTTAAGAGAATAAAATAAGCCCTTTAAAACTAATAATCGGGCTCTCTCTGAGGCTGATACACACTTAACTGTCGCTTTGAAGGATGAGACCCTGATGTGACTTCTCAGCAATAAATGATTTTCTTAATATCTTAAAAAAACACACCCAGGCTTCTTGTTACTTCTTTCCAAAGAATTAAGTATTACAGGATAGACATCTGAGGGACACGGGAAGGATTCCTTCTGGGGACAGCATCATAAACAGTTTAGGCATGTGAATGAACCACAGATATTGTGCTCCCTAAAGTGGAAATCAGAGTAAGGAGGCTACCAGGGAGGCAGCAGACATCCCACTCAAACAAAAAGTCAAATCTCTTCTCTCTACTTCCCTCACCCCTAGGGTTGGGCAGGCTGATGTGCAGATGTAGAAGGAAGGAGGTTGATTCAGGATGTCCAGGCAAAAGCTGGTGCTGCTGGTACAGGACCACTTATCAGCCCACACTAGCTGCTTGAGCATCTATTGGACTCCCAGCCACTATAACAGGTGATGCAGAGAATGGGAGACATGGCTCTACATCTATGGATCTTCACTTGTTTGGAAGCCTGGTCCTATACTGTGCAAAATGAGTTGCCAGTGTTGGGGATAACACCCAGGCTGCGGCAAATGTACAGTGTCATGGGATGTTCAGACTGCATGAGGTTGTAACAGGGGATTGAGGACCAGGATGTAGCATCCAGTTAAGTGGAGATCTGAGGGAGACCTGAATAAGCGTTCCTTCCTCCTTCACATGGTTTTGAAGGGTATTTGTGTAGTAAGCACTCTGTAAACACTTAGTGAATGAGCAGGTGGATGGATGAAGGAGGGACTCAGACTTGATGCTTGCTAGATGTTTAGGAATGACAGAGAGGACTGTGTTTAAACCTCCTTAGGAAGGGCAGGTGGAGAACACTCATAATATAACGTGTGACTATTGATCGTGGCAGGAGCAGAGACCAGGAGAAGGTCTCTCTGACCTTTTGGGGGCAAGTTGTCTTCTCGATGTATATTGCTCTATTTATGTATTTACTGCTTCCTTTTCCTCAGAGAAAGAGACCTCTGCTGGTAGTGGAATTGCCTCTATGGGTTTTCGTGGTTCAGGGCCCTAGCACTACCATGCATGTGTAGTACTGTTTGTGTGGCTTTTTGCCTCTGTTGTCTCATTACTCCATATAACAAGGTCAGTGTGGAGATAGGTAATTTCCATTTTTACCAGTGTAGATCCTGAGTCAGAGACATGAACTGACTTGTCCAGGGTGTCACAGCCCGTGAGCAGCAAGTCTTTTGGCTCAAATCCCAGTGCGTGACTGCGGCCAGCACCACACCTGCCCTTGCTAGACCAGCAGTGGCGTGATGCTCCCTCACCAAGGGTCCATGCTTGACATCCCTCCTCTTTTGCAAAAGGAGCCTGCTTAGCTGAAGATGGTTCATCATGTTTGGCTCTCTTTATACAGTGGGTTAAGACAACTGATCAGTGTCAGCTCTCCACAGATCTGGACTGTTTTTCTGTTCCCTAGCACTGACTCATCCTTATTGTAATGACATCTTACATCTTAAAATATGCTTCTTTGTCTTGGGCCAGGCTTCACTAGCTGGAGTAAAGGCATTGTCTTTGGCTCTGCTGGACCATGTCCAGGCATCTGGAGTAATGAGAGGGAGTTGGGAATGAAGAAATAGCCCAAGTCTCACGTTCCCAGTTTCCAAACCTGCCAAGGGTTTCGTAAAATTGTAAAATGTATTTTAGACCATAAAGTGCATCTAATTCAGTGGCACTCAATTCTGCTGTACATTTAGAATCACCTGGGGAGCTTTAGAAAATGCCAAGGCTGGGGCCTCACCGTGCCTAGGTACTCAATTTCAACTGGTATAGGTCCTGAGTATTAAATGCTTTTGAACAGCTCACAAGTGATTCTAATGTATAGTCAGGATTTGAAACCTTGGATTTAGTCCATCCTTTATATAAAAATAAGGAAACTAATACTGAGAGAGTTTAAGCTTATTGCCTTGTATTAGCTCTCTATTTCTGCATAAAAATTACATCAATTTAGTAGCTTAAAATAGTAAACACTTGTTACCTCTCAGACCTTCTGTGGGTCAGGGCTCTAGGTATAGCCTATCTGCATCTAAGGGCTTAATGGTGTTGCTGGATCCTTATCCAAGGTGGATCATTTGCACACTTGGCAAGTTAATGCTGCTTCTTGGCAGGACACCTCAGTTCTTAACTGCATGGACATCTCCATGGGGCTGCTTGAGTAGCCTCACAATATGGCAGCTGGCTTTTCTTAGAGTGAGTGATGCAAAGAGTGAGTGATCCACAATACCTTTATGAGCTAGCCTTGGAAAGCACATACCTCACTCACCTCTGCCCCAATCTTTTAATTTGAAATGAGTCACTAAAACCAATCCATATTTGTGGCAAGGGGATTCAGGCATCATCTTTTGCAAGGAAGAATATCAAGGAGTTTGTGTTTTAGAATCACCCCTGGCCAAGGTCATGTAACTACATTTAGTGTCAGAGCTTCAAGTTCAGTGCCCCATCAGCTAGTCTCATCCGTTGATTCTTAAATAAGAAAATGCCCATAAAATATTTAAGGTTCCATCAGTTGGCTCCTTCCAATGAACAGATTGGTTCTCTAAAATATCAGCATCCAGAGAAAGGTCCCTCACCTGTCAGGCGTGTATGTGACCATCCCATCCTTTGCGTGATTCACTTGGACTTACTGCCTCTTTTCACCCATTAGAGTCCTCTGAAGGATCGGATTACTTTGCCAGTGGAAAAATATGAGCTCCCTGTGTGATATACCATAACTGCAACAGCACATCATATAATTTTCCCCGAAGGCTTGTTGCAGCCTATGTCGAGTCATTTGTATTTATGACAGCTCGGGCGTGATTTAGCGCGACCTCACTTTGATAAAAGCCATTTAAAGCTCATAAATATGGGTGACGTGCTGCCTCCCTGGCCTAGATTTTTAAGGAGAGACTGAGATTTGCATTGCCATTCAAACTTCCATTGTTCAGAAAAAGAAAAGAGCCAGGGAGTGAGCAAATGGGAGGGAAAGAGTCAGGGAAGGAGAGAGACCGAGAGAGGTGAGAACGTGCTGACGCCCGGGACTGTGGAGTTGGGCTCCCCACTGTTTCTAGGCTCCACTCCAGCCTGTCCCTGGGCGGCCTGGGGGGTGTGAAGGGCACCGGCTCATAGGGAGCGCTGATGAAGCACGCAGGAGTGAATAGGTCACTAGACTTTATGAGCCATTTACTTCCTCTTTTAAAAGCATTGTTAAATCACAACCAAATTACAGTAAATTGTCGATTTTTATTGGAACAAGAAAGCCCTATAGCTTCACTCCTTGACACACTGCTCTCTGGGGACAGTTTGATTACCAGGTAGAGCAGGTGGCTACCTGGTTGTAGGATCTGAAGGGCACCAGCCGGGGCTCTCCCCAAACAGTGTCTCCCAGTGAAACCCAGGGTACCTGAAATTCCAACATTTAAGAGCCAACTTGTTTGTTTAGAGGCCTGCACAGGCTACAGATTCCTAAAAAGAAATGGTCTTCAGATTATCAGCTAACACGTGGATCATGGGGATTCAGTTCAGTTCAGTTCACTTCAGTTGCTCAGTCACGTCCAACTCTTTGCAACCCCACCGCCTGCAGCACGGCAGGCTTCCCTGTCCATCACCAACTCCCGGAGCCTACTCAAACTCATGTCCATTGCATCGGTGATGCCATCGAACCATCTCATCCTCTGTTGTCCCCTTCTCCTCCCGCCTTCAGTCTTTCCCAGCATCAGGGTCTTTTCCAATGAGTCAGTGCTTCACATCAGGTGGCCAAAGTATTGGAGCTTCAGCTTCAGCATCAGTGCTTCCAATGAATATTCAGGACTGATTTCCATTAGGCCCCCAATTGTGGGGATGCCCACCAGGTGACAGAGACAGGATGATGGGGAGAAGTTGAAAGGAGAGATAACAGAATAAGCATTCGCCCAATTTTGTGAGTGTGCTTTGGTCTGACTACCCTGCTTAGTTATTGCCTTCATTTCCCATCTGCATGCGGGAGCTGTGAGAAAGTAGACGCTCATCTCTCGGTTTCCCGTTAGCTGTTTGGCAAAACCATTTGAAGATGCTGAAGTCATCAGCCATGGCCTTGGAGCTGGGGGTGTGGGGACCCTGGAGACCTCCTAGTGCAGCCCCTTTGTTCTGCACATGAGGAAATGAAGGTCTACCCTCTGTGGACCAGGAGACTGATCAGCAAGTTCTCTCAGCCCAGAGCTGCTTTCACAGCTGCGGGAGGCCCTGGGGAGCTCTCCTTTCCTAAACTGGCTCACTTCTTTTGTTCAGAAGTGGTGTCTGCATATCAGGGATTTGGAAATGAGAGTGGTGATAGAGCAGCTCCTATTCGGCAGCCACATACGATGAGAAATGAACAGTCTTCCAACAACACGGATGGCCCAGGGCCAAATTCATTGCACAGACATCTCTTTTTTACCCACACAGTGTTTTTACCAAAATTTGCCAACAATTGAAAATAAAAAAGAGTCTTCATGTGCACATGCAATCGCGTCCACACCAGGTTTTAGAGTTTTGGCTTCTGGAAACAACTGGCTGGAGTGGAGCTGGACACTTTCGATCCTTCAGTCACCACAGCCCCCCAAGTGACCCTCCACACCCACATTTCTTGTTTGAGTTTGCAGCTCTTCCATTTGACAGGTGGGAAAACTGAGTCTCAGAGGGGCACATGGAGCATTCAAGGAAGTATACAGGAGGTTAGTGGCAGTGCAGGGCCTGAAATGCAGTTCTCCTGATACCTGTTGTTCAAGGTCCTGCTTGAAAATCCTGCCACTTGGTATCTGGCAGCCTCTGTATCTGCACACTTCTGGGCCTTGGGCTTCTCCCACTTGGTTCTGTGCAGATCACAGAGGCTCCGGCGGAAGGAGAGCTCTCCAAGGGTATACACGTGGAGGTGGTGGACAGAGGCCTTGTGGGCAGAGGGCGGATTCACCCTTCACCCATCCGGCACCCCCTTGCCCAGCTGCCGCTCCCTCCCCGCCAATCTCATGACCATTCACCTTGGTGCACAGGACTGGGAAACAAATCCCAGTTTGCTCATGGAGAGAACCCAGGCATCCTGACTGCTGTCCATACCTGCAATGACAGTTTCTTTTGGCAAGTACCATTATCGGAGTCCCCACAGCAGAGAGAGGATGATTTTCCATGATTTAAGTCTCTATTTTCGTCCTGCTGACCTCTCAAGTCCCTAAACTCTTTTTGTCTTTGATCCAGATTCTTCTTTATCCTCTTTCCAAAGGTTTAATTTGCACTCCTGTTGTGTTTTTTTCCGATGTGTGCATGGGAGATGGGGGGTTGGGGGTTCTATTCTTTGACTTATAATACACTTGTGTGTGATAAGCAAATTTATTTTCTCACGCAAATAAATTAGTTGTTAATTAAAGCTTTTTGATATAGTGCAAAAAGAGGGCGTATTTGATATCAGCAGCTGTGTGCTTTTCGATTTCTAGTTTGTCTAAATTCCGTTAGGATTATCAGCCTTCATCTGCAAATATAGCCCCTCCTCTTGGCTGGGTCTTTTCTTCCTCCGTTCTCCTCTCTCCTTCTCTTCTTCCATTCTCTCTCGTATTCTCCCCACCCCGCCCCCCACCCCCCAGTCTCTGTCTCTGTCTGTCTGCTTCTCTCTCTCACACACATACATGAAAGTATTAGGCCACTGCTGCCTTGTTTTGGCCTCAATTAGAGAGACACTTTCTGCTTCCTCCCTTCTTATCCAGAGGGTTGTGCTCTTGGAGGCCCTGCGTGGAGATGTGTGGAACCTGAGTCCATGTAAGAGAGGGTAAGCCAAGAGTTTTACAGTTTGCTCAGGTGTGGACAGTTGGTACAGCCAGAGCTGGGATTTGAAGCCAGGTAGAACTGCCCCCAGAGAAGGCAATGGCATCCCACTCCAGTGCTCTTGCCTGGGAAATCCCATGGACGGAGGAGACTGGTAGGCTGCAGTCCATGGGGTTGCTGAGGGTTGGACACGACTGAGCGAGTTCACTTTCACTTTCATGCGTTGGAGAAGGAAATGGCAACCCACTCCAGTGTTCTTGCCTGGAGAATCCCAGGGATGGGGGAGCCTGGTGGGCTGCCATCTCTGGGGTTGCACAGAGTCAGACACGACTGAAGTGACTTAGCAGCAGCAGCAGCAACAGCAGAACTGCCCCCCAAACCCTCTGCTCGTCATACTGTGAGGGAAGAGAAATCATGGGCTTTGCCCTGTAGGCTAATACCACTCACCTGCAAGGGCAGGTGAAAACCTGACTCAGTTGACCTGTACAAGGCAGTGTATGCTGGGGATCCTCTTAAAGATGCCCAATATTTCAAGTATAGACGTTAAGAAGAGGAGGTTGATGGAGGGTCTTGGTGGCTATGGAAGCAATGCAAGATACATGAACGTTTCCTGAATGAGGCAATCAGGAGTGGCTGTGTGGAGGACTGAGGTAGTCATGGGGGCTGGTGGAAAAGCAGCTGTAGGCCAAGTTTGCTTTCCAACATGATGTGGCATTCATCTTCATGCATGGAGCCAGGAAAGAGCTTAGTGTTGTGGAGAGAAGGGTATTGATATGAATCAGTGACTGATCAAGTTTGATCATGTGAGGGAGAGTTTTTTTCTGAATGGTAAAAAAGAGTTATACCTGGCTATTCTCTTTTACTGTTGGGCAGTTGCCAGATAATGGTTAGAGAAGAGACAAATATCCACAGATATTCCATTTTCTTTTAAACTCAGAGCAAGGTTGTTTGATAGAGTGTGGTTATGACACTGGATGGTGCTACTTCTGTGTTGGTTTTCCCACCTATTGTTAAATAGCTTCCTTGGACCATGGTTCTGCAGGGCCCTGGGATGTTTCCAGGAGTCTAGGGCAGTCATTCAGCCCGTTTATTGTTACCCTCCTCATTGCCCTTGGCTCCTTCAGAATTGCCCGACTGTGGCCATTTACACACATGGAACTTTCCCGGAAGCAGGAGGTTTCACACTTCATCTCATTAACCTACATGGGCACCTGTATGCAGAACTCCCACTCAAGGCACCGAGATGTTCTGCCTGATGTTCTTCATCGGTCGGTCTCTTGTCTCTGGGTGGTTAATTTCCCTATTGGTTTGCACCGTGCACTGAATTTGTGGGAAGACTGCAGCTGCGGTTCTGCAGAGCCATGGGCCACCGTAGGGACGGCCCGTTTCATACACTCAGTGCTGCCAGGGCATGACATGCTCTCCCCCCTGCTCTGGAGATGTTCCCCTTGGGCAGCTGCTTCACTGCTTCCTCGAAGGCTTGTTCCAGGCAAGGATGGCCCCTCAACCGCTGCTTTCTCATTTATCTGTATTCACAGGGGAGCCCGGTTCTAATTAATTACCATCTACACTCTATACTCAAGGGGGAAATCTGCTTGGGGGAATGTTGGAGGGGGCTACATTTAGAAATTCAGTCAAGATCTTCAGGTTGCATGGCCTGCTGTTGGCAGCAACACTTCCTCCTGGGGTAAACGAGAACAGAGCATCCGCTTTATGCAAAGCTGCATCTACCTTTGGCTTTCCTGGGTCCCTAGTGCCTAGCAGAGGGAATGCCTGGAAGTGCCTGAGAACATGAGCCTCCCTCAGCCTCAACCTGGAAACTCAGGGCTCCTCAGGTTCAGGATTTACGGAAACACATTCCTGCCTGTTGCACTGGGGGATCTTAGCCTTTCATCTGCGGCAGTCTCTTGAGATGATTCAGGCTGTGAGCAGTGGCTTTCAACCCTGGCTATGCGTCCCGATTACTTGTAGAACTTTTTAAAAATTTCAGAAGCCCAGTCCTGTTCCTTCAGTTTTTAAAAATTTAATGCTCCCAAAGTATCTTTTTTTAAAAAAACAGATATAATTCACATTCTGTTTTTTGTTTTTGTTTAGTCTCTAAGTTGTGTCTGATTCTTTGCAACTCCATGAACTGCAGCAAGCCAGGCTTCCCTGACCATCACTGTCTTCTGGAGTTTTCTCAAATTCTTGTCCATTGAGTCGGTGATGCCATCCAACCATCTCATTCTCTGTCACCTCCTTCTCTTCCTGCCCTCCATCATTTCCAGCAGCAAGGTCTTTTCCAGCATCAGGGTCTTTTCCAGTGAGTTGGCTCTTCACATCAGGTGGCCAAAGTGTTGGAGCTTCAGCTTCAACATCAATCCTTTCAGTGAATATTCATGGTTGATTTCCTTTAGGGTTGACTGGTTTGATCTCATTGCTGTCCAAGGGACTGTCAAGAGTCTTCTCCAGTGCCACAGTTTGAAAGCATCAGTTCTTCAATGTTCGGCTCTTCTTTATGGTCCAACTGTCACATCCATACATGACTACTGGAAAAACCATAGCTTTGGCTGTACGGGCCTTTGTTGGCAAATCGATGTCTCTGCTTTTTAATACATTGTCTAGGTTTGTCATAGCTTTTCTTTCAATGAGCAAGTGTCTTTTAGTTTTGTGGCTGCAGTCACCATCCACAGTGATTTTGGAGCCCAAGAAAATGAAATCTGTCACTATTTACACTTTTTCTCCATCTATTTGGCATGAAGTGATGTGATTGGATGCCATGATCTTAGTTTTTTGAATGTTGAATTTTAAGTCAGCTTTTTCACTCTCCCCTTTCACCCTCATCGAGAGGCTCTTTAGTTCCTCTTTGCTTTCTGCCATTAGAGTGATATCATTTGCATATCTGAGGTTTTTTATATTTCTCCCAGCAGTCTTGATTCCAGCTTGTGCTTCATCCAGCTCAGCATTTCACATGATGTACTCTGCATATAAGTTAAATAAGCAGGGTGACAATATACAGCCTTGACATACTCCTTTCCGAATTTTGAACCAGTCCATTGTTCCATGTCTGGTTCTAACTGTTGCTTCTTGTCCTGCATACAGGTTTCTCAGGAGACAAGTAAGGTGGTCTGATATTCCCATCTCTCTAAGAATTTTCCACAGTTTGTTGTGATTCACACAGTCAAAGGCTTTAGCACAGTCAGTGAAGCAGAAGTAGATTTTTTTTTTGGAATTCCCTTGCTTTTTCTTTGATCCAGTGGATGTTGGCAATTTGATTTGTGGTTTCTCTGCCTTTTCTAAATCCAGCTTGTACATCTGGAAGTTTTCAGTTCATGTACTGTTGAAGCCTAGTTTGATAGATTTTGAACATTACTTTGCTAGCATGTGAAAGGAGTGCAATTATAGGGTAGTTTGAACATTTTTGGTGTTATCTTTCTTTGGGACTGGAATGAAAACTTACCTTTTCCAGTGGTGTGGCCACTGCTGAGTTCTCCAAATTGGCTGGCATATTGAGTGCAGCACTTTAACAGCATCCATCATCTTTTAGGATTAGAAATAGCTCAGCAGAAATTCCATCACTGCCACTAGCTTTGTTCATAGTGATGCTTCTTTAAGGCCCACTTGACTTCACACTGCATTATGTCTGGTTCTAGGCAAGTGACCACACCATCATGGTTATCCAGGTCAGGAAGATCTTTTTTGTGTAGTTTTTTTGTATGTTCTTGCCACCTCTTCGTAATCTCCTTCTGTTAGGCCCTTGCGTCTTTGTCCTTTGTTGTGCCCGTCTTTCAAAGTGCACAGCTCATCGGGTTTTAGTGTATTGCACAGTTGTGCAGCCATCATCACCATCTATCAGAATATTTTCATCACCCCAAGAAAGAACCCCACTCATTCAGTTATCTCCCATTTCCCCTTCCCCTCCCCAGCTCTAAGCAATGTGTGTCTCCAGACTCGCCTATTGAGGACATTTCCTATAAACAGAATCACATAATATGTGCTTGGCCCCATTCTGAACCTTGTAAATTGAAACATCAGAGCCTTGTGTGTTAAACCTTTTTTTTTTTAAAACAGTCTCAGGTGATTAGGCATAGCCAGATTTTGGGTGCCCTAGGCATGGAGTGGTAAAGCACTCTGCCTGGGGGCCCCATTTGCCCCAGCACACAGTAAGTATGTAAGTATTCAGGAAATGTTTGTTGAATGAGTAAGTCCTCATTTTAGAGGAGTCTCTCATAGCAAGGGCACCCCACTCCAGTACTCTTGCCTGGAAAATCCCATGGATGGGGGAGCCTGGTAGGCTATAGTCCATGGGGTCGCAAACAGTCAGACACGACTGAGTGACTTCACTTTCACTTTTCACTTTCATGCATTGGAGAAGGAAATGGCAACCCACTCCAGTGTTCTTGCCTAGAGAACCCCAGGGACGGGGGAGCCTGGTGGGCTGCCATCTCTGGGGTCGCACAGAGTCGGACATGACTGAAGTGACTTAGCTTAGCTTAGTTTAGCTCATAGCCTAGTGTGATCAGGCTGTTTGCCTCCCAGATTATTGATTAGTCCTAATTTCTCCAATTAGCTCTTTCATCAACAGTATGTGAAAATAAGGGCTTCTCTGATGGCTCAGCAGATAAAGAATCTGCCTGCAATGCAGGAGACATAGGAGTCACTGGTTCAACTCCTGGGTCAGGAAGATCCCCTGGAGGAGGGCATGGCAACCTCCTATAGCATTCTTGCCTGGAGAATTGCATGGACAGAGGAGCCCAGTGGGCTACAGTCCAAAGGGTCACAGTGGGTCGGATGCAACTAACACTTTCACTTTTTTTCATACGGAAATAAGTCAGAATCCACTGTAGTCTCTACTTTCCTACATCAGTAAATAGATTGAGTCTCATTGACTGTTACCATCTCCTTAACTTACATAGAACTTTTTTACATGGAACTGTGGCTGGGTGCTCTTGAAATGTGCTCAGATAACTCTGTAATGACAGGGATAGTCCTGGTCAAAGGAACTAAACTGAAATGGCCACCCTGGGGTCTCATGCATGTATTAGAACCAAAGCTAGACTGATATTGGAAAGAGGGGATAAAAACATATCCTTAGCAGAAACTAGAGCTGGGAGAAAGGGGAGGTTAAGAACAGGCATATCACTGCAGTGGTTGGAAGGGCACCGGTTAGAGTCCCACTTTATGTGATGGCTGTAAGATCTGCTCAGTAGTCCAAGTCCTGCTTTTCCACTTCTAAGGCCTCCTGTTTCCCAAAGGATCCAGCCCTAGCCAGAGGCCACTCAGGCCACGCCTGTTTGCCTAGTGCCTTGCACAGTTCTGCCATGATGCCTGCCCAGTCATCTATAACACTAGCATCTCCATCCTTCACTCTGCGCCTTCCCAGATGAGAATCTAAGTCATCCACAGCCACCACAGTGAGTACACAGGCCCATTGGCTGAAAAATCCAAACCTGGCCTGCCGTTGTGTGACAAAGTGGAAATGGCTTGATGTAAACCCATCTCCAGTGCTCGGGACACAACACAGAGCCTTCCTGATTGCAGAGCAGAGAGACATTCATGCCTTATTTGTCAACAAGTCCTTATTGAACCCCTATAATGTGTCAGGCACTGTTGAGACGTAGCAGTGAATGAAACAAATCTCTGTACTTTGGGAGTTTACAATGAAGTCGGATGGGACAGGGGTTAGAAGAGAGACAGATAAGAAATGAATTAAGAAATACACAGTAAAATGTCAGAAAGCCTAAATGTACCAAGAGAGATAATGTAAGGCAGAGGATAGAAAACAGTGGAGAAGAGGAAGAGGTGCTGATGTGGAGAGACTAGCTGGCGAAGGCCTGTCTGATACGTATTACGACATGCATAGAGTTAGGGAAAGAGCCAATAGGCATCCCAGAAAAGAGAATTCCAGACAGAGAAAGCAGCCAGCACAAAAGCCTTGGTCCTCAATCCTGGCTAAATGTAGTAATTACCTTGGCAACTCTACAGAAACTTTCTAGGGTCGGATTTCACCCTGGAGCGTGGGTGTGTGTGTGTAAAACACTAGGCAATTCTGTAGTATGTCTGACAAAGACTGCAAACCAACTGTGTAAAAGGAATGTGGAGCCATGGTGGGTGGAGCTGAGTGGGCCAGAGTTCCAGAGAATGAGAGGATAAGTGTAGAGGGCCTTGAAGGCCACGGTAAGGATCTCAGCTGCTATTAGAAATGATGGAAAGCCCCCAGAGAGTATGGGAGCAGGGGTCGCAATGAGCATCATACTCCGTGGCAGGTCAGTATGTGTATGTCTGATCCATGGGCATATAGACAAAGGTTGGGAAGCAGCATTCAGAGAAGCTGTCTTTGCTCATGTCAGTGTTCAGATAGTTGATCCGTGTTTAGTTACGTGTCTAGAAAAGACATGCATACCTACTTTATGGGCTAGAAACTGCAATACTAGAGAGCCTGTGAACTTAACACATTCTAATTCCCCTCCCTGGCACGCCAGGGGAAGATGAAGATATGCCAGATGAAGATAAATGTATCTCTTAGATACAAGAACAGGGAGGACCCCAACTGTCTCATTTTTTTTTTTTCCTCGAGGAGTGGTTTTAAAAATGCAAACAAAATGAAACAGATGAGAAGAGTTGCAGATTACATTTCTGACAATGCGTAATCTCCGCTTGTTTGAGCATGGTCATCAGGAAGCCTTCTGATTATTCTGGCAGCTCTGGTTTCTAACTCCCTGTGGACAGAAAGAGGCATGAAGAGAATTACATTTCTCCAAGGGTGGGGTCAAAGGTCTTTCTGTGCATTGGACAGCTGGCTCGAGTCATATTGAAGTGCCGTGGCCTCAAGTGTTCCTAACAGAATAGCTGATGGCCCTGTTGTCAGTTTCTTTACGCTCACTATCTATTACAAATTAAGCTGAAATTGTGGATTCTCAAAAATCAGGGGAGAAAATCTCCACCAGCTCTCCCCAGTGTCCTGTGTTCATATGGAATCCCTGGTGGTAAAGGCGGGTAGATACCACACACTGTGTGCTGAATGGATGCCCATGCCAGAGCCACCCTGATCTACGCCTAGGAGGATGAGGTTGGCGTTGGCCCCGTGTGCCCCCAGTGGCAACATATTAGTAAATTACCGCAGACATTTTAAGTAGAGTGTTGTCCTTGAAATGCCAGTGTGCAAACGACAGATACCCACATGTGCCCTCTTCCCAGCCACTGGGATACAGCCATTCAATAAAAATATCACTGAACTGAGAGTGCAAGACTTGGGTTTTAAGCCTATCGCATACTAACCTCATGGTGTTGAGCAGGTGATTAACCTGTCAGAGCTTTAATTCACTTATCTGAATACATTCCAATGTTTATTTCCAGCAGTGTGAGTCTTGGATGCTTTGCCTGAAGTGTGTATGAGCAGAGCAGAGAGGTGAGGCGAGTCCTGAGGTACCTGGGCTCTGTCCAGGATGTGTGATGCATTCTATCAGTTACACCCTCCTCAAGGTGGGGCTGAGCCAGAGATGGGGAAGGCCACGGGGAACAGCACTCAGCAGAAGGATCAGAGACAGGAGTTCAGGTCTCAACTCAATCACTTTCTAATCACGTGGCCTTGGGCAAATGACTTAATGTCACTGGATCTTCAGAATGGAATTACTGATACCTATTCAGAAAACTTGTGAGAAACAAATGAGATTTGTCTGATACACTGACACATATGAGAGCTTATTATGTAAAGGCTAGTTATTACCATCAGTTGCCCACTCCGTAATGGGTGATTATTTATTATTTATACCTTTGGAGTACCTGGTATCTTCCAACATGACAGAGAACTCAGCAAGGGAAAGATTTGTTCTCTTAGTGTTGGGTTCTATTGTAAATGTTTCTAAATTGCCCCCAAGTCTTCCCATTTAGCTTTCAGCTCCCAAACTTGATCATTCTTGGTGTGAAGGATTGCACAGTGTCATGCACAACCTAGATCTAGGATGTTCCTTTACCCCCTAAATCCATCGTGAAAGCTATAGTCATGTAAACAGTTAATATCATGTATTAACTCATGGTATATCATGGTATTTGCATCCCAGTCACCCACTGGGATCTAAAAGAATACATGCAAGTCCCAAGGGACTCTTCCCCATGTGGGGAGATTAGAATCCCCCCAACTCAGGGAGCCGATCCCATGCAGTTTTTCCATGCACCCAGGTCTTGTATGCAAACCACACACTCTGTTCTTCTTTCTGTGGCCTCTTGAGAATGGTTCAGAAGTTTTGGTGGACATAGAGTACCTTTAGGCAGCGTGGAAAGAGAATTTCAGGCGGAGAAAACAGACAGCACAAAAACAAAAACCTTAGTGTTTTAGGACACTGACCATGTCAAAATCCTAACACAGACACGTTCATGCAAAACTCTTTGTGTCTTTCACTCACTCTTCTGTAGACTCTTGTTATGAGTCTGCCATATCTGAGGACTGTGCATGGCCCAGAAACAGATGCAAAGTCATCCAAGGTCCAGAGCTGCCCTCAAGAAGGTCACAATTTCCGGTCAGAGACTCAGGACCTGGTCAACTTCAGAGCATCTCTGGAGGGGTGTCCTGAAGGGCATTACACAACAGCTGCCTGTAGGGGCTTTGGTCTGGCTGATGGAGCAAAGTTTATACACCCTACATCATTATCAATGTCATCATTGCCGTCATCCATGAGTTAGAGTAATTATTTCCCCTGTCAACCCAGGAGCTATCAGAAGGACAAGGCATGCTAAGTATCAAATGAGTGTTACAGGTAGAACATGGTAGAACAGTTCAGAGAAGGGAGGTTCGAGAAACTTCTTAAAAGACTTGAGTCTTTCTTTGGACCTTAGTGATGCTCATAATCTGGATGGCCAGAGAGAAGTGGAATATCAAGCTTTACTCAGGCAGAATTTATAAATAGAGGGTGATATCTGGGCTGGGATTTCACTGCTTTTAGGGAGACGGCTCAGGGAGTTACCGGAGCTGGTGTGTTGGAAGGACTGTATAAACTATTAATGGCCCAGAACATCTTGACTCTTAGCTCCTCCTGCTTTACTTCTTTAGGCTTGTGTTTCCTTTCTCTGCTGTGCAGCACTTGGGGGAAACTTTTGTCTTGTCCTCTCTCCTCCTCTTTTCTCTCTTCCCCTCTTTCTTTCTTTCCTGCCGTATACCCACAAGTGCCTGCCAGCCAGGTACTGTGCTTTGTTTGGGTCTTAGCGTCCTCTCCTATAAGTGAGAGTTTACAAATCCTTCCTGAGTCTAGAGGGTTTCCCTGGTAACTCAGATGGTAAAGAATCTGCCTGCAATTCAGGAGACCTGGGATTGATCCCCGTGTCGGGAAGATCCCCTGGAGAAGAGAATGGTAACCCACTGCAGTATTCTTGCCTGGAGAATTCCATGGACAGACCATGGGGTTGCAGAGTTGGACACGACTGAGCGACTAACACTTTCTTTCTTCTTCCTGAGTCTAACACCATGTGTCCCCTGCTTGCCCTCAGTCTTCCCTTGCCTCCACCTGCTCCCTCAAGTCTCTGAGTTGGGAATGTCAGCCTCCAAAGGGGAAAAGGACCTGGGTCAGGGGCCTCCCCAAGGCTCCTGAACCTCAGGTGGGCAAGGCAGCATTTGCTGCTCCCAGTTTTACTCAAGGAGCCCACATTCCGTCGGACGGCCAGGGGCTGCCTGCCTCATGCCCCAGGCTCACAGGCCTCCATGCTCTCCCAGGTGCAGGCAGCTCTGGGGAGTGGGCAGGAGCCATGGCTTTGATCACACACACAATAACCTCAGCACCAAGGCATCCATGCTAATGACTTTTGATTACGAATGGATTAAATGGGACAGCAGCTGCACAGGGCAGCTTTGATTCAGGCCTGCTCAGTAATGAGATGCGCAGGCACAGGCTGGGAGGCTGCAGCCAGCAGCTCTGCCCAGCCCCCAGCCCACCTCAGGGCAGGGGGCACTTCTCAGAGATGCAGAAGAAACCAAGGCAACTCACACAGACCCTTCACTAAGCTAGCCTCTGGGGTGCCCTCAGCCTCTTCGAGGTGTCCCTTGGCTGCCCTGCCTGCTGTGCCCTTGGCCATTTGTTCACCCGTGCTCTCCACCATGGCTGCGGGAAAGCAGCCTGTTCCCTCTGTGTTCCCAGGAGGCAAGGTGTGAAGCTGCTGGTTAAATAGCAGCTGCTCTTCTGAGATGAATCCCAAGTCCAACTCAGGAGCAGCCAGCTGCACAGCGGATCCAGTGGCTCCTCTCCTCACCCAACCATGGTCATTTGGCTTATTGGAAACAGTAGAAGTCATAGTATCCTCAATAATGGTCTTTGTTTATATAATAGGTGTGAAGGATGTTCATGACCACCATCCCAAAAGTATTTTCCCCAAACCCCGTGAGCTCAGCAGAATTTTTGGATCTCTTTCAGATATAAGAAAGCTGAAGTTCAGACAGTAAAAAGGCTTTTCCCAGGTGCTTGTGTGTACCCTTTCTGGATTGCTGGGGACCAGCCCAAGCTCTGTCATTCTGCCATGTAATCATCTACCAGCTCCTCTTTCCCCTTATTGGAGAGTGTCCTGAGCAGATCTAGTTTCTGATGATGGACTCATGAAAGCAGTGACCGCCTGCATGTATCTATTTTTGTATACAGATTTGGGGGAGGAGGATGAGCAGCTGCCTTGGCTAAATTGCAAGGCTCCAGGCGGGGAGAGGAGATAAGAGGGATTCGGCACTGAAGCCAAGAGTTCTCGGGGCTGTTAGATACACTAATAAATTTGACCTTGGGACATTTACTGTGTGGCCGAAAGACTTTGAAAGAACACTGGGGAATCCCCTGTTTCTAATAAAAGCTTCCACAGAAGAGCCAGCTTTTCCCACCACCTCCTGCCCACGCTCACCCTCAGCCCAGGAAGGCAAGGTATCAGCCTTCTGCCGAGGTGGCCAGTTAAAACCCAGTCACAAAAGAGCCATGTCCAGAGCCTCTCCACATTGCCCACAGCCCTCCAGGGGCGTGGGGGCAGGCAAGGGAGAGGACGAGCGTGAGGCTTACCGCCAGCCATCGCTCTTGTCGGTGGGGGACAACATGCCTTCCCCACCATCCCATTTCAGTGGTGCAAGTCGAGCCTCACCGCACCCCTTAAGCGTCTGAGAAAGAGGGGGGCAACTGACCTTTATGAAGCACTGACTGCCTAGCCTCCTTACAGGCATGTATTTCATTATTTAAACATCTCTATGAGGTAGCTAGTGTTACCCACATTTTATGGATAAGAAAACAGAAGCTCAAGATTAAGCTGCTAGGAAGTATATGAACCTGACTGATGACAATCCAGTATGGGCCTGATCTGTGTTCCCACTTCCCAGGTGATACAAATGAGCTCCAGGGACAGTAAATGAATGAAATGAGGGCACAGTGCTGGGTCATCAAGGATTTGGTTAGGATTTTGGAGTCTCACCTCCGTCTAGCCTACTTTTCACATTAGAGATTGTAGTGAAAGTCACTCAGTTGTGTCTGAGTCTCTGCGACCCCACGGACTATATAGTCCATGGAATTCTCCAGGCCAAAATACTGCCGTGGGTAGCCTTTCCCTTCTCCCAGGGGGTCTTCCCAACCCAGGAATCGAACCTAGGTCTTCCGCATGGCAGGCAGATTCTTTTCCAGCCGAGCCATGAGGGAAGCCCAAGAATACTGGAGTGGGTAGCCTATCCCTTCTCCAGCGGATCTTCCCGACCCAGGGGTCAAACGGGTCTCCTGCATTACAGGCGGATTCTTCACCAACTGAACCATCAGGGAAGCCAAGAGGTTGTAAAGCCCTTCCAATTCACACGCCGTTTTTCTGCTCGAGGCCTTTGGAGGATGGTGCTCGATCTCCGGAGGTACCTTTCCCGTGGTTCTCTGCTTGGCCGCGTCTGCTCGTTCCTCAGGGCTCAGCTGCGTTTTTGCTTCCTCAAGAAAGCTTGCCTTGATCAGGTTGCTCTGAACTCTCTACCCTATCCATAATTTTTTTTTAACTTGTCACAACTCTAAATTACGCTTATTTCTGTTATTCAAAATAATCATCTCCCTGATTAGACTCTTGAGTTTCATGAGGTCAGTATTTCTATCGTATTTGTTCATTGGTGTATCCGGAGAGTGTAAGACACTGCATGGGCTTGGCACTCCCATGGACTCAATAAGACAAAGTTGAAATTTAGACCCGAGTGGAGCCAGAAAACAAGAAGGAGCATGGGGTCCAGGGGTCTGAAAAAATTCACATCCAGCGAATTCAACCACAGGTCTGGAAAAACTCACATCCAGCGAATTCAACCACAGGTCTGAAAAAACTCACACCCAGCGAGTTCAACCAAGAGGAAGATGAAATAGGGCCAGGTTCATCTCTTAGTCTTTTTAGCTGCGATAACAAACTATTGTAAGCTTGTTGTTTAGGCACTAAGTCGTGTCTGACTCTTTTGAGACCTCATGAACTGTAGCCCTCCAGGCTCCTCTGCCCATGGGATTTCCCAGGCAAGAATATTGGAGTGGGGTTGCCATTTCCTTCTCCAGGGAATCTTCCTGGCCCAGAGATCGAACTCCAGTCTCCTGCATTGGCAGGCAGGTTTTTTACCACTGAGCCACGAGGGAAGCCGTTATAAGTTAGATGGCTTATAAATAAAAATTTGTCTCTCACAGTCCTAGAGGCTAGGAAATTCAGGATCGAGGTGCTGACTGGCTTGTTATCTGGTGAGGACCTGCTTCCTGGATCTTCTCACTGTGTCCTGACGTGGAGGAAGGGGCTAGACAGCTCCTTGGGGGTAAGAGCACTAGTCCCATTCATGAGGGTCATGACATCATCGCCTCCCAAAGGCCTTGCCTCCAGATACCATTACGCTGGGGTCAAGATTTGACATGGATTTTGGGGACAAACCAACGTTCAGACTATAGCAGGTTCACCACATTTATCTGAGATTTCCTCGGATTTATCTTGAATCCCTAATAATGCAGATTTCTCGCTATGGCCTACACGCTGGAGAAATCCCACATACCTTTCAGCTTTCCTCGCCCAGTGCATGCTCAGCATACCTCTCGTTCTGAGCAGGATGGGCAGTGCGTTTGCACGCAGGCCCACTGTCCACATCTGTTCTGCACTGAGGCTCTCTGTTCTCAGTCACACCTAATACTCATGGGTTGTGAACATATGTACACCACCACCCACCCCAGACTTCCCAATTTTTAGAAGTAACTCCATCCTTTCAACTTCTAAGGCAAAACGCTGGGTGCCACCCTTCATGCCTGTCTCTCCCTCTCACTCCGCAGCCAGTCCATCAGCAGATACTGTGGGCTGTTGTCAACACAGCAGCTGGGAAGCCTTGAACAGTGTAACTCAAACTGTGTGCTGTGTCTGTACTCTGCTGTGCTTCGTTGTTCAGTCATATCCAACTCTTTGCAACCCCAAGGATTATAGCCCACCAGGCTCCTCTATCCATGGGATTTTCCAGGCAAGAATACTGGAGTGGGTTGCCATTTTCTTCTCCAGGGGATCTTCCCAGCCCAGGGGTCAAACCCAGCCAGCTCTCTTACGTCTCCTGCATTGGCAGGCGCATTCTTTACCCCTGCCCCACCTGGGAAGCCCACGTCCTGTGTCTGCTCTCCTCCGAAGACTCCCCATGTCCTTTGGAGTGCTATGCTATGACTGAGAGCTCGGATCTAACACCTGATGGCTCTGTGTGGCATGGCCTTGCTCTGCGCCTGTCTCCAGCCACCATCCCCTTGCTCACTCCGCCCCAGTGACACTGGTCTCCTTGCTGTTTTACCACTACACCGAGCTCATGTCCATGTCAGTAACTGTGCACGTTGTGTTCCCTCTGTTAGGATCGTTCTTCTCCAAAGATCACACAGCTCACTCCCCTACTTCTATCTGCTGAGATATTCTCTTGTTAGATAGACCTTTCCTGACTGGCTCAGTTTAAAGCAGTACATCCTAAACTCTGCCCCTTTCTTCTGCTTTATTTTTCTTATCTTTTATTACAATTGATAGCTTATAGCATTATTTTATTTTTATTGTTATCATTTTACTTTATTTTCTCTTGCTGAAAACAGACTTTTTTTTAACTTTTATATCCCAGTTCCTAGAAAAATATGTATTTATTGAATGAATATATTTCATGAACATCAGCATCCTTCACATTTACTCCATTCAAAAGCTTGGCTTACTTCATGCACAGATTTGCACAGAGAGCATGTTAGTTTCTGGACATTGCTTCATTCAAGTCACCTGGTCTGTGTTTCAGTCCAGTTGTCAGTGGTCTATAGCGGATGGTCCCGTGGGCCCTGGGGTATGCTGGAGCCAGCTTGTGGTGGCAAGAGGCAATAGGGCGCATCTATGGGACTTGAACTGGTGGGAATATTTACACTGTGGAAATGGGCAAATGTCTTACATCAGGCCATTTTTTCTCCCCCAGAAAGTCAGTTATTAAAGATTTTTCCAGGACAAGACTTGTTAGTAGCAGTTACTCCTTCCACTGACACAGAGCCACATCTTGCAGAGGCATTTGTAACCTAGATGATGACGACACCAGAAACCAAGGGAAGAAGAGTTAAAAGCCCTTAGCATATTCTACTTGAGGATGCATGGATAGAAATATACCTGGTCATCAAATGTATTAGGAATGGCCAGTGGCAGGAGGACCAAGTATACTACAGTGTGGGCACATGGGAAAGACTGGAGAATTTATGGGAGAGGCTGTGTCTGAAATCCTCTGGGTTTAGTGTCTGGCTCTTTACTTGAGATCTGTGGCGTGGAGTGGGCTGAGTAGTTTCCTCATCTGTAAAATGGGTTCATATTACCTGTTTAACGGGGAGATCTTGACAGTAAAAGAGGCAGTTAGCTCCTATTCCTCAGAACCAGGGGGATGAGTTTTACTGAGGCATATTTCAAGTGAATAAAGGTAGAATTTGCTGAAGACTAAAATAGGGAGCGGCACTTCCTCAGAATGGTTCAAGCTGGGTGTCCATCTGTCAGAGAAGTTAGAGAAGGGGATTCCTACATCGGAGGGAGGCTGTTCTGAATAATCAGCCCCTGGATCCCTTCTACGCTAAGACTTCTAAAGCCAAAAACATCCTTAGGCAAGTCACTGACCAATTTTTTTTTGCCTCATTTCCTCCATCTGTCAAACAGGCAGGATAGTTTCTGTCCCTCATGCGTTTCATTGTTGTTGAGATGATTAAGTGAGATCATCACCTGAAACATTTTTAGATCTAGGAATAAAGATATTTCATCAATATCATACTTCACCATTCTTTTATAAAACCACTTTACACCTTGGAATAAAGCAGCATTCCCTGTGATATGACTATGAAGAGCGCCTGTTGTCCTGCACTCAACAGATAACAGAGGGTAAATAATTAAAAGACAGCCCTATTGTCAAATTATTGTCAGTATTATGTGGAAATAAACTTGTCAGTTTTAGAATTAGGATGTGTGTTAATATCCCATGAGGTCAAGGAAAGCCCTAGGGTGAACGGGGGAGATTAGGCCCCTGCTAGTGACGCGCGCCTTGTGTTTAGCTACAAGGGTTTAGATACAGCTTCCCTACCCTCTTGTTCCTCTTGTCCCAGAGTTAATACTTGCTCCATATAACTCACCATGTAGCAAAAGATCCTCTGCCCTCCAAATTACAGGCTACTCTCACCTCTATTCTTAGCTGCAGTTCCTTAGATCTAGAATTTCCTTTAAGCGAAAGACCTGGGGATTCCAATTCTTCTTATCCGGTTAGAAATGAAGCACAGCAAACAGCTGTAGTGGGAACACTTACAGTGTGATGATGGAGTAACTGGTTGATTATGGACACTTTCCTAAAACCAGGTTTATGTGGAGAGAAGCAAGAGGCAGCTTACTTCTCCAAAGAATGGTGAAGTATGATATTGATGAGACATCTTTACTCCTAGATCTAAAAAATGTTTCAAATGATGATCTTACTTAATCATCTCAACAACAATGAAAGACAGAAACCAACAATGAATGGACAGAAACCATCCTGCTTGTTTGACAGATGGAGGAAATGAGGCCCAAAAAAAAAAAAAAAATTGGTCAGTGACTTGCCTAAGGTTGCTTTTGGCTTTAAAAGTCTTAGGTCAGTAAGAGATGGAGAGCCTGGATTCTCCTAAACATACACTTAGGCCTCACCAGCTTCTCAGTTCTGTCCAGGGTCCTGCCTCTGCTTCCACGCTGCCACTCCACCATTTTCCTATGATAACTCAGTCCCAAGTACCTTTAGTAATTGACAGTTTATGTGACGCCTGATAGTGCTTTGGGTGAGGAGCAGGGCCATCCATAGCCTTTTCTAGATTCACAGCTTGTCAGATCATGAGGTGGTCTTACAGAGTTTCCCATGTCAGGCATGAAATACTGAGGGCCAGGCACGGACATGACTTGCCCAAGGTCACCAGATGAATTGCCAAGTGTAGCCGTGAAAGTGAACCTTGTCAGTCCCTTGGTGGGCCCTTTGTGCTATAAATAAAGGACTTGGCCATATGATTACTAAGGGGGTTTCAGACTAAGTTAGCAGCTACTTCCAGTCCTGCTGATATAGCATCTGTGTGTTGTATTCATTCTGTGCAGCCTCAGTGAGCAGTGTCTAGAGATGTACCCTGCCCCACTGAGCCAGCCAGAAATTCTGAGCAGGCTTGTCCAAAACTATGTGGACTGGGAGTCAGGCACACATGTGATTTCAGGGAGAACCAGTTAAAGGATACCTTATTGGGGGAAGAGATGCAGGGAGATATAGTCCACATATGATGGCTTTTGATGAAAAGGAAATATCTGTTTTCCAGATAGATGATCTTATTCTTGAGAGTAAAATCATAAGAAACCATTTTTAGTAAACAGTTAGTTGAAGCAGGACTATGTGAAGCAAATACATACACACCCAGGCAGAAAAGAGTTTTTGGTGAACCAGCTGCTTCCAGAAGTCCTATATAAAATACACGAGGAACAGAGTTTTAACAAAGTCCCGGGATAGATATTTCAGAGGACCATGCCTTCTTCAAAGTTGTTATGCTAGGACTCTAGGCCTGTTTTCCAAGGGTGTTCTGTTGGCTTAATATGCTGGAGAACATCATTAGAAAGCTGTGGCAGACCCTGTAGAGTATGTTTAATGGTGAAGAATCATTCTGGAAACAGCCACATGTCTCTGTCCTCAAGGAGACCCTGTCCTAGGAAATGGCAGGACCAAGTAAGTACACAGCACATACAATGGTTGTAACATTGTACAGCCTTAGAGTGCAAGAGCAGGACCATTTGTGAAAGAGATTGCATGTTAATTGTGCAAACAGTTTTCAAATAGAGTCTCAAAGTCATTTTCATTTCAACCACTAGCAAGGAATATCAACAAACAAACAAGTTCCACTTGGTTAATTAAAATAAATAAGCAAATAACCTGATTTACATCCTTAAAAATACTTAGTAATCTTTCTAATGAAAAACTGTAAGCAGAGGTATTTGGTAAACAAAGGCTGTCCTTTATTTATTTCTATAGTTCAAGAATATTAAATTTTGATTTATCAGTTTTTATTGGGATATAGTTGCTTTATAATGTTGTGTTAGTTTCTTCTGTGAAGCAAAGTGAACCAGCTCTATGTGTACATATAGCTCCTCTTTTTTGGATTTCTTTCCCATTTAGGTCCCCAGACAGCACTGAGTAGAGTTCCTTGTGTTATACAGAAAGTTCTCATTAGTTATCTATTTTATGCATGGTAGTGTATATATGTCCATCCCAATCTCCCAACTCATTCCACTTCCCTTTCCCCCTGTCCCTTGGTATTGATACATATGTTCTCTATGTCAGTGTCTTTATTTCTACTTTGTGGATAAGTTCATCGGTATCATTTTTCTAGTTTCCATGTATAAGCAATATTCTACAATATTTGTTTTCCTATTTCTGCCTTACTTCCCTCTGTATGACAGTCTCCAGGTCCATCCACGTCTCTGCAAATGGCACAGTTCTGCTCCTTTAGATGGCTAAGTAATACTCCATTGTATATATGTACCACATTTTCTTCATCCGTTCCTCTGTTGACGCACATTTAGGTTCCTTCCATGAGCTGGCTTTTGTAAGTAGTGATGCACTGAGTATCAGGGTGCATGTATCTTTTTGAATTATGGTTTTCTCTGGGTATATGCCCAGGAGTGGGATTGCTGGATCGTAAGGTAGTTCTATTTTTAGTGAAGGACCTCTATACTATTTTCTATAGTAGCTGTATCAATTTACATTCCCACCAACATTGTAAGAGGGTTCCCTTTTCTGTACACCCTCTCCAGCATTTATTGTTTGTAGAATTTTTTGATAATGGTCATTCTGCTAGTGTGAGGTGATATCTTATAATTCTGATTTGCATTTCTCTAATTATTAGTGATATTGAGCATCTTTTCATGTGTTTATTGGCCAACTGTATGTCTTCTTTGGAGAAATGCCTACTGAAGTCTTTCACTCATTTTTAGATTGGGTTGTTTGCTTTCTTGATAATGAGTTGCATGAGTTATTTGTAAATTTTGGAGATTAATCCCTTGTCAGTTGCTTCATTTGCAAATATTTTCTCCCATTCTGAGGGTTGTCTTTTCATTTTGTTTATGGTTTTCTTTGTTGTGCAAAAGCTTTTAAGTTTAATTAAGTCTCATTTGTTTATTTTTGTTTTTATTTTCATTACTCTAGGAGGTAGGTCAAAAAAGATCTTGCTGCAATTTGTGTCAAAGAGTTTTCTGCCTATGTTTTTCTCTAAGAGTTTTATAATATCTGATCTTACATTAAAGTCTTTGATCCATTTTGAGTTTATTTTTGTGTATGGTGTTAGAGAGTGTTTTCATTTCATTCTTTTACATATAGCTGTTACATATAATTTTCCCAGCACCACTTACTGAAGAGACTGTCTTTTCTCTGTTGTATATTTTTGTCTCTTTTGTCATAGATTAGGTGACCATAGAGGTGTGGGTTTATCTCTGTGCTTTCTATCCTGTTACATTGAAATATATTATATGTTAATAGAAATATATTTCTATTTTTGTACCTGTACCATACGGCAAACACTGTATTGCAGATGTGCTCATTTGTGGCCAACTCTTTGTGACCCCATAGACTATAGCCCGCCAGGTTCCTCTGTCCGTGGAATTTCCAGGCAAGAATACTGGAGTGTGTTGCCAATTCCAGCTCCAAACACTGTACTAGCTAGAAGGAAAAAAGAAAAGGAGGAAGGGAGGAAAGGAAGCAGGGAGGGAGGCAGAGGGGGTGAACTTGGTTAGGGAGAGAATAGCCACATGAGGTATCAGTGCAGACCCTAGTGAGTCCTCGGTCAGCCAGGGCTCAGGAACGAAGCTCCTTTGGGAAAAGTCAACTTGAATTCAGAGAAATGTGAGGGGAAGATCAAGATGTTACCTTAGATACCTGCACTGTGAGGCTGCGTGAGGCTGATGGGAAGTGAGAAGTTTGGCTGTTCCATGCATGATGGGTCGTCTGGGGTCTGACTGGCTGTGGTTCCAATGTCCCTGGGCTGGGGATGAGACCCTGACACCTTAGGGAGGGAGAAAGCACCGTTCCATTTAGTGGTTCCAGAGGGAGTCATGGATGCCTTAGACAGAGGAATGGACTTGCCATGATTTCAGAGCTATGTTCAAATTCCAGTTCTGCTACTTTTTGCTCTCATAACTCTGGGTAAATCAGTTAACCAATTTGAGCTTCAGTTTATTCAACTGTGAACTGGTGAAAAGCAATACTATTCTACATTAATAATGTGAAGATTAAGAGGAATATTAAGTTAAAGCATCTACCTGGTACAATAAAGGGCCAAAGTAGATCCTAAAAAATAATAATTAAAAAAAAGTCACGATTGCCTAGAGTTCAGGGTAGGCTTTCAAAGGAGGAGATTCTTCCACTTTACCTGTGGCTTATAAAATCTGTGGCTACCTTCAGCTGCAAGGCTCAGCTCTCACTGGATCCAGCTGGACTTTATCCCTTTTAGATATTCACCTGTAATTGTGATTAATTGCTCTAGACTTGGCCTGAGAGACCCAGAGTCTCAGCCAAATCGGCTACACTGAGCTGAGGAGCCAAGCTTTTGACTCCAGCGCTCAGATGCTCTCTGAAGCAAGCACCTTCTGACTTTTCCATTCTCTGCTGCTGACTGAGCCTAGGGGTGTAAATCAGTTCCCTTGGATTTGCCAAGAAGTTGCATTAGAAAACTTTAATACTAGTCTTGGAGCCAAATGAGCAGATCATCTGGTCAGTTTGAAGCAGAAATGCGGTACCGGATGCGAAGGCAGAGATAGGGGTGGGTTCTCCCCTAGTATCCAGCTTTGCTTGGGATGTTCAGGGAGGGCAACCTCCTTTCCTGGCATGTACAGACTTTGGGAATAGCCCATGGATGCTTCTGATGCAATGTGAGTTTTGCATTTTGTTCAAAGAAAAGAACCGACAGCCCAGATCATGCTCTTGGAAAGCAACATGTCCTTAGCTCCTTTCTTTTCTGATGTTAGCTATGATTTCTTTTTAAAATTTATTTTATTTATTATTTATTTGACTGCACCAGGTCTTATTTGGGGCATGCAGGATCTTTAGCTGTGACATGTGTTGCTGTGCGCAAACTCAGTTGTGGCATTTGGAATCTACTTCCCTGACCGGGGATTGAACCTGGGTCCTGTGCCTTGGCAGCATGGAGTCTTTACCACTGGACCACCAGAGAAGTCCCTAGTCATGCTTTCTTAAGTATGTAGTCTGCTGAACTTGAGATGAAAAGAAAAATAGACATCGCTGCCTGCACAAAGTGGAAAGAAAAGGAGAAAGCATTTTCCTGATGAGTAACTCATGGCAAGTATTTAAAAGGCTGATTTCTTAAAATGAGGCCTGGTCATGCATCCATTCCACTCCTAGTAAGAGATTTCTCTCTGAGCATTTTTAAAGAGGTAAGCTGGTTAATTCTCTTACTCCAGGTATATTCTGTTAGCATTGAGTGGCTTGTTCACTACGTAGGGGCCTTGTCTTTTAAGATATGCAATTTCAAATTTTCTTTGTTATAGTTTCCAATCAACTAGATCTTAAATGGAAATTCCATATTAAATGCCAGTAAAAGGTGTGCCATTCTGGCTAAAGTGGGATGGGCACCTGGATCTCCCCAACTCATCTTCTCTCACCCACTTTGCAATCCCTTCTTTAGAATCCAAAGCTCCTTAGGGCACAATTTGGAAACCACTGTTCTATAAGTGTCCTTTGCATGGTTCACTTTGAAATATCAGGGGCATCATAGAGGACCTGATAGACCTTCTATTAATAGACACTACAAAAGTAGTGGGGGGCATCATGAAGTATTATGATGTGGTGGAAGGGAACATGCGTTCACCAAACCAGGTTTCCATGCCTCCCTACCACCTGCAAATGGTGGAACCCCAGAAATGACTTAATCCTCTTGAGCTACTTTTTACCAAAATGCATAATAAATGAGAATAAACATTCATGTCATTAGTTTATACCAGGTTTACCTCTGTAAACTTCCCACCCAACTCCACACAAGATGCCCTTCATCCATGAAATCCACTTTCCTTGGTCGGCAGAACAAGGCATTTAAAAAGAATTTTACTTGGAAGTTCAAAAAGGGCAAGATGAGCTTCTGTAGGTTCACCAGGTTCAAATTACACGAAATAAGACTTTTTGTTTCAGTGAGTTCCAGATTAGCGCATTCAGACGCCTCTTCTGTTGTTAGGCTTGGTACTTGTAACTCTAATCTGCAAGAAGGATTAAATACATGCTCACCCAGAAGTTGAAATATTATAACTGTGACTTGGACAGCAATGAGATATGCACACCATTCTAAGAGCATAGGTTCTATGTACAGGATCACACGTAGAATCTTTAAAAGCAATGTAAGAGCTCTTTCGGCTGCATGTCTAGGGGAATCTGTTACAGATCTCACCTATAAATATTAGAATCCCATTATTTAAAAAATAATAAAAGAAAACTATAAGCCATCAAGACCAGACTTGCTTGGGGTTATATTCAGTTATTATTAGTCATCCTTGTTGCTCTTTGGAACAGAGCCTGAAATTAAGACTGGAGGTATCAGTGGTTTCAGGTTTAACCTTTAAAATTCCTAGAGGCTGAAGGGATTTAGCTGAAGGGATTTAGCAAAAGGACACTCAGCCCAGCTAGGATGGCCACTTCAAGTGTGTAACTTAGGCTGTGAAGAAGCTGGCTGCCCGGCCCCTGCATCACCCACCCTACATGCTTTGGCAGTTAGGATGAACGCTTTCCGAATTGTAAGGTTGCTTACCTTTGGTTTGGATGTGGATGTGACCGCAGCCTCACTGGGATGGTGACCCCGTGTAGCAGCTTGAGTGACCATCTGTCTAAATTCCTATTTGCACACCAGTAATAGAGACACAGCACAGGACTATCTCTTTGCCCTCCTGTCTGTCCTTCCAGAGAGTGTAGACAGCCTCTTAGAAGTGTTTTGTGGGGGAGAATTCCTGGAAAAAAAGAGAGAGAGGAGACTAGATAAAGTCTCTTACACCTCTTTTATCCCTGAGATTAGAGAGACTGGGGTACTGAAACTGTGGGGCCAGAAGGAACGTGGAATTCATATTATACACAGTAAAATGAGACCTGAATAGGTGAAGTGACCCCAAAACAGATCCCATAGTGAGTGGAGGCAGGCCCAGGGCCAGGATGTGAGTTTTCACCCTCTGAGTCTAAACTTTTGTGCAACAGTGTCCCAGCTATCATCCTGTGAGGAATAGCAACCGGGTGGTTCCATTTTACCTCTCTTAATTCAGTGGCCACATTTCCTTCTGTGTTCCTGGAACTCTGTTGCAGGCTTACTCACGGTTGGTTCCAGAGCCTTTTGCTTGGTAGAAACCAAGCTCTCTTCCTTAGCGTTCTTTCCTTTACTCTGTCTTAACCCCTGACTTACTTTGCTGCTCTTCCCTCCCCCTTTTGAGTCTCCCAGCCCCGGCTGTTAGATCATCTAAAGCTTTCTTTGCGTTGCATACATATGGTTGGCTTTGTTGTTTCTGATTTGTCCACTGGGTAAGCCACTCTTTCTGGGCCTTAGTTTCTAGTTGATTCCTGACAACTCCAATCGCACACATAATTGGGTGTTTGTGTTGCTTCCTGGAACACTGCCTTCCACACAGGCTATCCCCGACTGTTCCGTGGTTTGAGAAATTGGGGTGAGATGCAGTTCATGGTCCATCCTGTAGCCAAAGTAAGAAGCAAGTGAAAACTTCACAACATAAAGAGGGAAAAAACATCCGTTTCCTACAAAAATATAGGAAAGGGAAAGGAGAATAGATTGAAAAGAGGACAGATGAGATAAAAAGCATACTTAATGAAAAGGGAAATTTGAAATAGGGTCATTTGTTCTCCCAAAGCAGTCTTTGCTTTGTTCCTTTATCTGTGTATCTGCCTACCTCCGGATCTACCACCCACCCATCCATCCTTCCACCCGTCCATCTCACGTGTTGTCATCTGCTTTTCTGGCCCACGTCAAGCGAATATTGGGAAAGAGGAAATATTGGACCCAGAGCATCCCTAGCACAGCCAGGCTTCATTGTGTCCAGCTGCGTGTCTACAAGGCTGAGATCCTTTCAGCCACATGTCCAGTGTGAGCCCCAACCTGTGTTATATCAGGAATCCCCTTTCCAGATGCCTGTGTCCTGGGTCAGCCAGAGGAGGGACTGGTGGAGACATACTAGGCTCCACCCTACCCAGATATGATGTGTCCTTTTGATGAGGGGAAGTGATGTTCCTGGGGCTGGAGTTCACAGAGGGAAGTGGAGCAGCCTCCTCCCCTCCTTTGAAGGAAGCTCTGGAAGCTGTAGACTTTAGCAGGTGAAAAGGAAGCTGTTTGAGAGGCAGTCTGAGGCCCATGGAGGTCCCAGGGTGATGCTGGCTGCAGCTGTGCTGGGGGTGACTTCTGGTGCCGGAAGCAAAGGGATCCCATCCAGTGAACTGGGTGCGAGAGGAATGCTTGTGAAACGAAAGCTGTTTCTCTCACCCGAGGGCCCCACAGCTGCCTTCATCTTCCTCTAAGCCCCCTGCTCCCCAGCCTGCCCTTTGGGTTTAGAGAAACCCAGAAAAAAAATTGAGCTTGCGCCAAGAGAGAAAGTGCAGCTCCTCCAAAATGGAAAGCAGGGTCATCGTCCCAATGTTCTGAATGTGGACTGTTGCAGAGAGCAGGGAGACGTGTCAGGAATGAGAACGGTCTGAGACAGGGCCCCAGGATCACTGCCCAGCTCCACCAGGGAGATGAAAGAATTTTCTCCTTCCTTTGCCTTTTAAATGTAATTCCGTCTACCCTTCTCCCCCACACCCGCCCAGCTCTCTTGCTGGGAGCAGTGCAGACATTCAGCCATCCTGGGAAAAGGCAGGATCCTTTTCATTACTGCCAGCCTGATTGAAGTCCCCAGAGCTAGGGAGGATTGAATTTTCCTCCCTCTCTGCCTCCCCTGTCCTGAATCCCTCCCCACACAGCTAGGATGCTCCGAGAGAAGTGAATTGGTGTCCTGTGGGACGGGATGAGGATGGGATCTGGTTGTGGGGGACAGTTTGGATGGTCTGTATCAGTGCTTTTGAGGACACTCCTTATGGAAGGACATTGTCATCTCTTCTTGGCCATGCCTCCACCCCTGAGCCCATCTTCCGTACCTTCAGGATAGAGGCCAGCAGCCAGTCATGCCTGGGTATGAGGGTTGGACCGGACCAAGACAGTCACTCGTGGATGTTTCTGCAGAGGGACCAGGGGTCGTGAACCCACACAGGCTTGTTGTTAGTTTAGCAATGGGACTTGAAGAAGCCACTTCTCAACTTTGTGCAAAACAAGGACTTAGTCTGGTGGTTTCAAATTTGTTTTAGTGGCAGAATATTTGTTCTCAAATGAAACTATGTACATGAAAAAGAGAAAAGCTGAGCTGTGCTGATTGAAAGGAGGGAGAGATGGACAGAGTGGGGATCTTCTGTCTGTACCACCTCCGCTCCTCTAGTTGCCCAGCAGAGGTGGCTCCTGAGCTTCCTGGAGACTCAGTGATTTCCTCGTCCATCCAGGGACCTTTGGCTGTCTCTTTCAAGTCCTGACAAGACTGGAAGTCTTTTTTGGGGGTCCAGATCTAGGTGGTCTTCAGTTCTGAAATATGGGAGGACTTCCCGTTGTGTATTTCTAATCTGTACCTGAGCTCCACACTTTAGTGCCTGAGGGTCAGTTCTTTCTCCTTTCCTGGGAGCAGAATGTGGAATCAGCTATGAAACAATCAGCTCTAGAAAGGGGTGTGTTCAAGGGGTGTGGTTTTTATTTTGCCCTCACTGTTCTTTCTTCAATTTAACCTTGAGACTCATGCACTGAAGCATAAGCTGTTATTCTCTACTAAAATCTATCATGGATATAGAAGGACGTGTTCCCATGTTGGAGCTGATTAATTCATCCAGATATTTGAATGCTTACTTCATGCAGGAAGTGCTCTAGGTGCTATGCATTCTAGGTGTCATTTCCTCTTGTCAGCTTGAAGGATGTCATAGGCCATCTCTCACACATCTCAGCAGTTTAGTCATTCTAGTCCTCACCTCTAATTTGACAGTATTCCCTACTTTTAAGTTATTTGACCAACAGGCATTCGATGACTAATTGTATGTCAAGACTTTTCTTGAGAAATGCAATAGTTGTGTGGGATATAAACCATTGTCTTGTTGTGCATGGACTTGTTTAGGCTAAAAGAGGAAAATTTAAATACACACACACACACACACACACACACCAGCACAAGATAAACCTTCAAATAATTAAGAACTAAGTTGTAGGAATTCCCTGGCGGTCCAGTGGTTAGGACTCTGTGCTTCCACCACAGAGGGCGCAGGTTTGATGCCTGGTCAAGGAACTAAGATTCTACATGCTGTGTGGCACAGCCAAGAAAGAAAAAAGAACTAAATTTCATGCATCTTTTGCTTTTCTAAGAGAAGGGAAAAGGATATAAGTTTTCCAGAGAGGATGGGATAGATCCTAACTTGTTGAGCTTGGGCCAGAAGGAATAATAACCCAAAATGCCGCATCTCTATTTCCATTCAATCTGGATATGGTCATTACTCAATCCCAAGCCTCTGCTTTGACAAAATAGTGCAAATGCTAAGATGCTATGAACACCCCTGTGGTTTATTTTCTGCTGCAGTGTCTCAGAGCTAGGAAGAACTAGACGCTTTGCTCTCACTTCTGTTGTCTCGTAAACCTCATAAAAAGGCAGTAGAAGAGTTCCTGCCATACCTGTGTGACCTAAAAAAGGCTGTTTAACCTCCCAGAGTCTCGATTTTCCCATCCATAAAGTGGAGATACTTTCTATCTCATGAAGGAGTTTCGAAGATTAAAAAAAAATCTGTAAAGCAGCAACAATGATGCTGATTCCCACCCTTCTTCCTTAAAGTACGCCATGGCTAGCAGCGGATAATGCAAAGTGAGCTGCCTGCTGGGGTTGGTGAACCCCTTTGCCATGTCTTCTTCCCACTGCCCACCCAAAGGAGCTCCATGCACTGCCGCCTTGCCATTTTCAAGGCTCAGTTCAAACTCTTATTTTAGTAACCCCACCCTGACATTTCTTGCCCTACGTTGTTCACAGTTTGACACTAACAGTCTACTCAAACTGACATATGTGTGTCTTACCCTTGGACCAAATTGTATGTTCCTTCCAGGCAGAGGCGCCTTATAATTATGTTCCGGCCCCAGTGTCTCATGAGGTGCCCTCGTGGCTTGTTGGCTGTGTTTGCAGTCACAGGGGCTGAGCTGCCTCTCTCTCAGGATGGTGCCACCTTTCCAGGCAAATTCCACGTCCCTGGGGTTGGGGGGTGTGGCGGGGTTGGGGCGGTGTTGTGGGGGTTGGCTCAGCGGGAAGCTACCTGCAGGCCTGGGTGTGGGGAGAGAGGTACAGCTTTTGCAATCTCCACCTCCTGCCTACTGTATCCCAGAGTTTACACCACTTGGTGCATCATTTTAGGCAAAGTCATTGCCTAAAGAGCAATGAGCTCAGTTGAACTTTTCTGAGCTAAAGAGCCCAGTTGAGCTTTTCTAAGGCTGGAGGCACTGCAGCCCAGCATGACTTCCTCTCTTTCTTGAACCAAACAAAATATTGTTACAGCAAACATGAAATCTTTCTTATTCTTCACAAACGCTCTCCAGGCCTAACAAAGCTAGCAAGCAGTCACACTCCTTGAATCAAAATAAGCATCTGCCTCTTTTCTCTTTATCCTGCTTTCCCAGCATTTTTGAGCAACAATTAAGAATGTGAGTATTTTATTAATTTATCTTAGGACTTCACTGAGTGTCTTCTGGATAGCATGCAAACATATTAAAACCTTAACTTTACCCTTTAATATGAATTGAACACAGAGATACAGAACAGACACAGCCTGACTTATCCATCAACATTGTGCATGATAGTCAGACCCATAAACTCTGAATATTTCAAAAGTATATAAAATGAAAGGCAACATACAGTAAAGGGAAACTGAGTCGCGTGCAGCTGGGGAGAGGATAGGGTCATTTTCACTGGTCTGATTTTTAAAAGAGAGGAGGAAGAAGCAACAGCCCTCCCGGAGGACATGGGCCTTTAACTGTCTCTTTTACTTGTGGTGTCACAGAATAATTTGATAGTAGGAAGGAAGTCAGGGACTCTCCCCCTAAAGAAGTGTGTGGACTCACATGTAATTTGTGCTTACAATCTCAGGGACTCTGTGGGTCTGTTGGAATCCATTCATAGTTCATGCTGCCTAACTTAAGACTGAAGCATTGATCGCACCTAGAAAGAAGATAGGAGAAGCAGCAGAGAGTCAGAGATAGAGTAGACACGAGGTGAAAAGGCCATTGCTTCCGGGCTGCGAGCCTGCATTTGCCTTTTGTGATTCTGCTGCTTAGCCCTGGCTCTGGGCTCTGTCTTATCCATTGCTGATCAGTTGTCCTGGGGACGCTGTATGCAAACTGTTGAGAGGTATCACTAAGGAAGACTTCTTTGTTCTTTTCCAGCTCCTCACAGCCAGTGACCTTGCAGCCAGCGACCTCAAAGGATTTCAGCCACAAGTAAGTTCCACTGATCCTTTTATGAATTTTGGTTGTGAGGCAACAAAGTTGGCACCAGGGCACAAGCCCCCACCTTGTATTTCCAGCGTCTCTGACTCAGGGAACCGGCCTTGACAGTGACTTGGTAGCTTGTCATCTCCCACTGGCTCCTCTCAGCTCATCACAAACAAAACCACCTTTTTCTGCTCTCTTAATATTTTATAGTGCGAAAGAGAGTAGACCAAGCTGCTTGGAATGTGTGGTGGTGGGTGACTCAGCATAGGAAAGGGTTAAACCAAGAATGTAGAAGGTGGGATTTGCTCCTGCATTTCTCCTCTGTGGTACAGGGTACTCCCATTTGTGGAATCTTTGTGAGCAAATACCTTGTAGCCACAGTCTGGGGGCCAGGTTAATCTCAGACTCTGCAGAGGCAGATGGTTGAGTTTTGCTGATCTTGGTTAGAAAATGGGCCATTATTATCTCTGGCCAGAATGCTTTTTGGAGGTCACTATGAGCAAGCGACAAGAGGCACAGGCAAAGTCTCTCTTGGGACCTCCCTGACAGCTTTGAAGGTGGAAAATCACCTTGCCTGTCTTTGGAAGGAAGCTTACTGTCTCCACACAAAGGCATAACCACACACACACACACACACACACACAAATGCATACCCGACAAACATAGTCCTTGTGTTCCGCATGGATCTCAGTGTAGATAGAATGTGTATGCAAAGACGGGTAAATCCAAGAGCAAGAAATGAGCTCTCTCACCCCTGCCTCTGTTCCCCCTTGAGTGGGAAACTTCCTGTCACTCCCCAACTCAGTGCTGCCCAAGACCCCACCTGCCGCACCTCTGCAGGGACGCCCAGAGGCAGAGCAGGTAATTGTTAATACAAGAATTCCATAAACTTGAGGATGTTTTCTTCTTTAAACATGTTTTATAGCCAAGAGCTCACTGTACCCTTACTACACTTCCCCCTTGTGGAGCGTATCCTGTGGGTCCCCTTTCACTGCCGGAGGAAACTGAGGCCCCAAGACCACTGAGAGCACTGGGGCCAGATCGGAAGGAGAGTAAGAGGCTTGGGGGAGACAGTGAACAAAATCCAAGGCCCCGCTGGTGAGAGTCAAAGATAAACCCATGTACAGTTTGGGGTGTTTTGATCACAGCTTGTTAATCCTTCTGTCAGGACGCAGTGAGGTTTTAAAAATAGTCAGGAAGCCTTTTGACAATATTGAAAAATGATAATTTATTCAAGTAGTTATTCACATAATGCACACAAGCTTTCAGGTGAGCTCAGAGAATGTGAAACAAAAATAAAAGAAAATCGATCCATGTCCCACCCACTTCCACACCTACACTCACACACAGTGGCATCCCGGCCAAAGATTTATTTTTATCTGGAATTTATAAAAATAAAGGGGGGTGGGAAGAGGCTTTGTACTATGTTGTTTTGTGGCTTGAAACGGATACAAAGTGGAGACTGACTTTATGGAAGGTGTGTGTGTGTATGGGTGTGTGTGTGGTTTTGGCATTATTTCTGAGTTGATCATATTCTCTCTCTGTTTGTTGAGTCCACAGTTCTAAAGATATTTGATTTAAAATGAACTATTGTTAGATATATTGGGGGTCTGCCCATCACACTTGAGGCCATGATCCTAGAAAAGCAGCTCCCCTGCTCCCTGCCGATTACACTGCGGTGGTTGGTGCAGACGGCTCACTCCCTTGGTTCCATCTGACCTTTCCACATTATTCCATTTGTGTGTCATTCCCCCGCGGCTGGAATATAAATGTGTATTTTTCATTCCTCAGGATGCATGTTCCTGAGGCCAGGAGGCCCTGGGAATCTTGTGGACAGAGTGTAGTGCCCAGATCAAAGTCAGTTCTTCAGTGTTGTTCCTAAATCAGAAAGGCCCAGATGTGTCTCGAATCAACATCACCCTCTTGGGTGCTTTTCCAGAGAGAAACAGAACATTGCCCACACGTTTGGGGCTGTGCACCAGTGCATTGGCTTTTGTTATTGTTTTCCCTTCTCTCTGGGTTTCAGGTGAAACTGAGCCCCAGGCATCCTGATGTCCAGTCATTCATGGGTGTGTTCCTTCCCAGGAACTGTCACTGACTTTCAGGAGGCAATTCACTGAGGACCCCTCCCTGGGCTCATTGTCAGTGGGCCTGTTGGCTTTCACGTGATCCACAGTCACCACTTGCATGGAAAAGTTTTTGTCTTTTTTTTCCTTCCTTGAAACATTTCCTGCTGCAGCCTCTTAGGGAAAACAGTCATGATTTTCTCCCTCGTCCTTGCTGCCCCTCTGGTTTGAAGGTGTGGAGAGCAGTGAGTGTATGAGTCTGACCTCTCCTGTCTCCTGTCTCTCTCCTTCTTTTCTGGATCCAGATAAAGAAGAGGTGGGTCAGGAAGTCACTGTCAGCCTTTCTCCCTGTGATTATTGGTTTGTAAAGGCACCATGTTCATTCCTGGAAATAAACACATTACTTTGAAGGTAGAGCCTGATGCTGAGATTTTACAGCCTGTGCACTAGGGTTGAGAGTTCTTCCTGGGTCGGTGAGCTTGGCTTCTGTTTTGGGTGAGCAGGAAGAACTGCCTCACCGGAGGTTACTGGTCTCAGTAGGTTGAAAAAACACAGATGGAAAGCCTCCTGAAATCACACCTATGTCACCCAGACTCTTCTCTTAATATTTGGTCCCCTGCAAACACATCTTTCATTTTCCAACACCTTGTTCTTCCTGCCTTTGAAGGAATGAACATATTTGAGCCCCCTCTCTTATCCTTGGATGACTAGAAATGAGGACCCTCATCTACCTTTCCCAGACCATCTCTCTCCATTCTTGAAAGGATTAAAAGCAGCAGAAGCTTAGTAGAAGCCCCACAGTCATGTGACTTCTTCATTTTATTTTTACTCTTTTTTTTCCTCTGAGTTAAGAGCTATAAGTTGTCCACTGTAAAAATTTTAGAATATGTGAAAGTGGTAAAAAAAAAGTACAGTCTTCTAGTTATAAAATAAATAAGTCCTGGGGAATGTAATATACTCCACGGTGACTTTAGTTATCTTTGAAAGGTATTAAAAGAGTGAGTCTTGAAAGTTCTCATCACAAGAAAAAATTTGTAATTCTGTGTGGTGATGGATGCTAACTGTAAAAGTTAACTAAAAAGAAGAAATTTGGAAAATAGCTGGAAAATTTTGAAAATCTCTTTCCACCCCAGAAACACTTATAATGACCTTTTGGGGTATAGTGTTACCATAATTATTGTGCAAAATGTACACATCTATGGGATTTTTTTAAAAATTGACATTCATATTTTATATGCCTTTTTAACCTTCTTTTTTGTTTGTTTGCATGCTTTTCATGTCACTGGAAAAATCTTCTAGCAGCTAGCTATTTTTGTCTTCTTGCTAGTACCATCATTCATTCACCACGCCCCTCTTGCCAGACATTCCGTTCCTTTAGCAGGCTGAGCTCTCCAGGAGCAATCCAAGGCAAATGCTAGATCCTCTGCTCTCATCTAGGATACAAATAGCAGCCACAGCTTCTTTGCAGTTAGTTCTTTGTCTCTCCTACAGGCGTCTGACGGTTGTTTAAATTTCGTAGTGAAGTGTCCGTGTATATGCCCATGGGCATTTAAGCACATGCTTACAAGGGCCCTGGTGGGGGATGTTAGGAAGAAACAACCATAGCATGGGGCCCAAGCTCAGATGCAAGTGTCATCTGTCCGTCTGCCGTCCTGGAAAGCAACCTAGAGAAGATCCATCCCCCCAAAAGAGAGCACCCACTAAAGGACTTGGTTCTCACCTGCTTCATAAACGCCTCACTGTCTCAGAGGAGAGAGGAGGTTTCTTATAGGAAAAATTGGATTTTACTTCAAGTATGCCTCAATGACAGGATTTTGGGAGGCAAGTGTAATAGCTGTTATATAAGGGTAGCTATTTTAAAGAAATTTCTAAAATGGCTATTGCTGTTATGGCCAAGGGGACATTTGCAGTGAAAGGTAAGAAGAGTCACTCCGAACACACGGAAAACATTTTTCAGTTCAGAGAAAACAGGACTTTCAGTTACTGAGCTGCCATTTCATTCAAAGATGCCCATGGAGATCTTTACGTAGAGCTACGTGCTGCACAGACTCTTCCCCAGAATTTGGCAGTTCTGGAATATTCTACCTCTATTAGCTTTGTGAAGTTGCCTAATGGCTTTAATCCTTATTTTCCTTATTGAGCAAAAAAGCTGTGCTGCTTATCCCACAGACTGTTGTGAGGATCAAATGAGACAATATTGTAAAAGTAACCTAGCATGGTGGCTGCCACATATAGCAAATTCAACTTTTCCTTTCGTTAGAGAAGTGTGTGCTTAATTGCTCAGTTGTGTCCAACTCTTTTCTTTTTTTTTTTAATTTTAAAATCTTTAATTCTTACATGTGTTCCCAAACATTTTCAACCACATGAACTGTAAGCCACCAGTTTCCTCTGTCCGTGGGGATTCTCCAGGCAAGAATACTGGAATGGGTTGCCATGCCCTCCCCCAGGCAAAGAAGTTTCAGTTCAGTTCAGTCGCTCAGTCATGTCTGACTCTTTGCGACCCCGTGGACTGCAGCACGCCAGGCTTCCCTGTCCATCACCAACTCCTGGAGCCTACTCAAACTCATGTCTATCACGTCGGTGAGGCCATCCAACCATCTCATCCTCTGTCGTCCCCTTCTCCTTAGGTTAAATTATTTAAGAATTCAGAGGAAGGAGAAATTGTATCTATGTGAGCAAGCAAAAAAGTCTTCTAGATACATGGGCCAAGATAGGTGAGAAGGAAGTGAGGCAGTGAACTTACTCCAGGGCAGGGGAAGCCTGGATGAAGACCAAACCAAGGGTGGAGATTCTTGGGTGTGTTCTGGAGACAGAGTGCTTGAACTGCTCTGGTTTAGATGGAATATGGTGAGGATATAGCTGCAAATTAGGTTGGGACCAAATTGCACAAGGTCTCCAAAGTCCAGAAAAATAGGCACACTAGTTTAATGATCCTCCATTAATTATCTAATGTTTATTATCTATTATTCAACTTTAATAATATGTTGTTACAAAAGCCTTGATTTGGAGCATGGGCTGATTTCTGTGGTGTAAATATCTCCCCAGTGAACAATTTTGAGCTGTCAATGGTTTAATAACCTGTTTGCAAAGTCTTTGACAGTCAGTTTTCCCGAGTTGATGTGATCAGTTCCCCACACACCCCTGGACCAGCTTCTGTAATCATTACCATTTGCCAGTCTTATTTAAGCTATACTCCCAGATACATATGTATTTTTAATTTTAAATCTGGGGAAAGTAGTTTTTAAAAGTCCCAGTCATCATGTTATTTTACTCATAAATAATTCACTAAGCTTTTCTAACAAATAAGGCCTTTAAAATATATTATCATAATGCTATTATGTTATTGGTTTATGTTATTATTACCTATAAAATATTATTTTAATATAATATAAAAGTATTATGTTATTGTTACCTATAAAAGTAATAATAATTCCATAGTATTTTCTAATCCCAGTTCATGTTCGGATTTCTCTGATTATCTTAACATGGATTTTACAGTTGATTTGTTTGAATCAGAATCCACATTTTAGATTTTGACATCTGTCTGAGAACAGCAGAGCCACTGAAGGCTTGAGTATGGGGAAGAACCACAACTGTGATGCAAGAAGGTTGTACCATAGTTAGTAGATGTAATGAAATGAAGAGGGCATTGAGCCAGTAATAAGCCTGGGCTGTTGGTCCATATGAGATGTAGTAGGGAATGAAGCTGGGCTGGGGTCAGTGGGACATGTTCCTGAGGGAAGAAATGCCAGCCAAAGTATAGGGGCAGAATCAATGGACCTGGTAGCTACTTGGCTGACTGGACAAATAAGGGGACTGTAAACCCAAAGGAGGTACAGTTTAAGAAGTTACAGTGTTCGTTCCTGGATTAAGTGTGATTATCCCCCAATGTTCAAAGGAGGAGGACTTTGTCATCCCTAAACAAACCCTTACTCCATTTTCCTCAGGCCCCACAATCAGTTCTACTTACAGACATCAGGAGACATAGCCGTCTGCAAAATATCCTGGGCTCCATGAGTCCTAAGCCAGAATTTTTCAATGCAAGGACTCCAAACATTTTGTGAGGAGAGGCTAGTTTTTAGGAAGGTGTGACCATGGAGTTTCTGAACAGAAGGAAATTCGAGCTGTGCACATGTCCCACCAGAAGAGGCATGGTGATGCAGGGAAGGGGCGATGACAGTAACCTGTGACTCAGTGATGGTCTGTGTTTTGGGGTATTTCAAGTGGCTGCCCCTACACTGAAAAGCAGCAGGCAGGTTAGAAAGTCAGAGGCTTCTGATGGCTCCTTTCTTTTGAATGTGAAATCCCTGAGTTCCCAGGTTGCTTGTTCTTCAAGCGTGCATAGTGTCCTTCAGAACAGAATCACCCTTGTCAGACTCTGTTCCCATGGACACCGGCTGCCTACAGGCTGAGAGTCAACAGTCGTAAAGATGGAAAAGGAAGCTCGGGATTTTCCAGAGTACCTAGCCGCTGTTGGACTCAGCAGGAGCTGGTGTTGCTACATGTCCACATGGCCTTTGGCTGAGTGTACATATGCCAAAGACTTACTAAAAGTGAACTGTATGCCAGAAAGTGTTCTTTGAACTTTACATTTATTCATCACTTAATCCTTATAAACCTTTGTGAAATCAGTAATACTATTATTTTCATTTCAAAAGTAATTGCAGAATTGCTAAGGTCACAAAGCCCATAAGTGGCAGAAATAGAATTTGAACCCAGGTGATCCGGCACCCACACCTGTATTCTTCATCTCTTACGCTATGAAACCTTGAGTTAGAGCGTATCACCATTGTTAAGATAATTCAAACCCAAACTGATCACTGATAAAATCAGGACAAGCAGCCACAGCTTCACTTTTGTATACCATATTGAGTTCTTTTTATCTCAGCCTATTCAAGGAAAAATAATTCATCTATCTCAGAGTAAGACAGGCAATTTTTGTGGAGCATTTTGAATCCTTTCGTCTTGGCAAAATCCTTTCGTCTCTGCTGTTCTCATCCCTTCCCTTCCCCAGTTCCCAGATGGAGAGTTATGGCAGTTGTTGTCCTTTCTTCAGAGGAAACCTCAGTGAAGCAGAGCACAGCAGAGTCTCCCACCTAAGACTCACAACAGTGAGGAAAAGTGTCGGCTTGTTTTGAATACACCACATCGCATCTACTTTGCCATTTTGGGAAGAACCAAACTGAAGCAAAACAAGGTATAAGGAAGTCCTTCTACCAGTGCTTACATACTCCTCCTTCCATTTCAGAATTGAAAAGTCAAGACGGAACACCTAGAGTAGTGGTTCTCAACTTTGACCACAGATGGGATTATTGAGGGAGCTTATAGAAACTACCAAAGCCCAGGTCCAACCCCATTGAGTTAATCTGGGTGTAATCTGGGTGGAGTCCAAAAGCACCAAGTCTTTTCAGGAGCTCCTCAGAATCTAAATTAGCCTCCTCATTTTCTAGATAAAGACTGAATCTTGGAGAAAGTCTTAAAGAGGAGAGAAAGTAAAGGGCCCCATATTCAAATGGCTTCTACCTTGTGTTAGGAATGTGTAATGTGCTTCACTTGCCCCTGGTGTCTAAGCCCACAACAGCCTGTTATCAGATGACTTACACTTCCACTTTCACTGAGGAGGAAACTGGGGTCCAGGCAGAGGATATATGGCTAAGCAGGTATTCTGAAAAGGCTACCCCTGTGCCCACCACCGGCTATTCAGGTGGTAAAATACACTTGACAGGCCAGCACCAGTCTGCAGTCCATGCCCTGAATCATACTGAATCCAAGAGTGAAGATTCATGGCAAGAGGCAGAGGGCAAGCTTGAAGAAAGGCCTTGAGAAAAAGATATGAGCTTACAGAGATCGAATTGCCAACATCCGTTGGATCACTGAAAAAGCAAGAGAGTTCCAGAGAAACATCTACTTCTGTTTATTTATTGACAATGCCAAAGCCTTTAGACCATGTGGATCACAACAAACCATGGAAAATTCTGAAAGAGATGGGAATACCAGACCACCTGACCTGCGTCCTGAGAAATCTGTATGCAGGTCAAGAAGCAATAGTTAGAACTGGACATGGAACAACAGACCGGTTCCAAATTGAGAAAGGAGTACATCAAGGCTGTATACTGTCACCCTGCTTATTTAACTTATATGCAGAGTACTTCATAAGAAATGCTGGGCTGGATGAAGCACACGCTAGAATCAAGATTGCCAGGAGAAATATCAATAACCTCAGATATGCAGATGACACACACCACCCTTATGACAGTAAGCAAAGAACTAAAGAGCCTCTTGATAAAAGTGAAAGAAGAGAATGAAAAAGGTGGCTTAAAACTCAACGTTCAGAAAACTAAGACCATGGCATCCAGTCCCATTACTTCATGGCAAATAGATGGGGAAACAGTGGAAACAGTGACAGACTTTATTTTTTTAAGTTCCAAAATCATTGCAGATGGTGACTGCAGCCATGAAATTAAAAGATGCTTGCTCCTTGTAGGAAAAGCAATGACCAACCTAGACAGCTTATTAAAAAGCATAGACATTACTTTGCCAACAAATGTCCATTTAGTCAAAGCTATGGTTTTTCCAGTAGTCATGTATGGGTGTGAGAGTTGGACTAAAAAGAAAGCTGAGCACCGAAGAATTGATGGTTTTGAACTGTGATGTTGGAGAAGACTCTTGAGAGTCCCTTGGACAGTAAGGAGATTCAACGAGTCCATCTTAAAGGAAATCAGTCCTGAATATTCATTGGAAGGACTGATGCTGAAATTCTAATACTTTGGCCACCTGATGTGAAGAACTGTCTCATTTGAAAAGACCCTGATACTGGGAAAGACTGAAGGTGGGTGAGAAGGAGACAACAGAGGATGAGATGGTTGGATGTCATCACTGACACCATGGACATGAGTTTGAGTAAGCTCCGGGAGTTGGTGATGGACAGGGAAGCCTGGTGTGCTGCAGTCCGTGGGGTCGCAAAGAGCTGGACACGACTGAGTAGCTGAACTGAACCGGTGGGCTCATGGTGACTGTATTTATATTGTGAATAATGTTCCCCCTCCAAAAAACGGCTCTACGTGTAAAGGTGTTTCTTCTGGCTGCTTGTTGGATACCTACATAGAACACGAATCTTTTCCCACAATTCCTAAGGCAACCCACTTTGTTTTTCCCACCTCACACCAGTATTGTCGCATCTGTGACAGTAGTAGAGCATTTTAAACAAAAACATTTGTTCACCTGCATACACACACTTTGTACTAAAACTGACATTATTATTTTCTTACATGAGATCAATCACTTTGTATAGGTATATCTTTTTTACACTGCCTACCTGGATAGTGTTTATAGTAGATTAAAAAAAAAAAGACAATATTGATATATAGTCCTGAAGCAAGAAGTCCCCCAGGTGTTTCCAGAGTGTCTGGCATTTCAGTGGAATATTCTGGTCTTAGTAAGTTCTAAATATCTTTAGAGTTTGTGAATATTTTATTTCTCCCAAGATATTTTGAACACCTGAAGGCCAAGTGCAGGTGGGTCCAGCTTAAAACAGACCTAATATGCAGAAGTTCACACTTGGGAAAATTGCTGATTGACAGGTGGGTATAGGGAGGAGAGGGGCTTCCTCCTATGCAGAAATTTTTTTTTCTACATTTGTCAAAGGAGTCAATGTAAGTTATCCCCACAAAATATTAAAATATGATTTAGCCTTAAAATCTGATTTTGATCAAATTTTTAGCCTCAAAAATCTGATTTTGATCAAATCTGATATGATGAAAAAGTCAAATTTTCAGAATAGAAGTATAAAACAAATGAAGTCAATCAGTGATGATTAACTTTGAATATCACTCTCTTTTCTTTCAACAATGATACTCCTCTGAAAGAAAAACAAAAACAAACCAAAATGCTTAGCAGCAAGGGTGTAGAGATAGATGATTTCTGTGATCCCTTGAGACTCAAAACATTTAATTACACTGGCTTCTTCCACTGACTTCATGTTTCTAGTTTTCCATTTTTGTTTTTCTCTTCAATTCTTTTGGTAAAGTGGCTTCAATTTGAGCTTCTTAAAAATCATCTGATCATTTGAGGTATGAGGTCATTAATTTTTTGATCTGTCTCAAATATCTGTGTTTATTAGTGGATTGAGTTACAGATTTCTCTGTCTAAATTTTAATGTGATATGTAACTTTTTTCTATACATTTTTAGGGCTAGGAATGACTCATGGAGAAAATGTACATTCAAAGACCACCTTTAGGACTTGAAAGATGTTTCCTTCAAAATCTGTTTAGCAGGATAGTTCTAAACCCGAGGCAGAAGCCCCACCTCTCAGATAAGCAAACTCATTTAAGTTCTTTCCAGTCCCCTACTGTTTGGCTCACATTTCAACCCTCTTGTCCTTCTACCTGTCAACTCAACCTCTTTCTGACCATCTTGTACCAGACAAAAGCGGTCAGTTGAGAGATATCAGGACACCCCCATAGGAGAGGGGCCTCTCGTAGTGGAACAGCTTGCAGACTTCAAGAGGCGTCTTCCGGCCACCTGTCTCCTTGCGTTTCAAGGCTGCATCAAGTCTGCAGACAGCCACTGCTTTCTCCTATGTCCCTGATAATGACTGCGCCCTCCCTCTTCTTCAGGTCTGCAAATGATCTTCCTTTTGCGTCACCCACTTTCCTAAAAGTGTGTTTATCAGAGCTTCTAGCAGACCCATGTTGCCAACAGGTTGTCCTAAGGGGTTGATTCTGTCCAATGATTCATGGGACAGAAAAACTTTTAAGTGATGTTGTTGTAGTCTTTATTACTATAAATAGTAAAACTGATGCATATTTAGAAATATGGCATGAATCTCTCACCCTTCCGTTTCTAGTAACTAGCAGGGAGAATATTTTCCATTACTTTATCATTTAGTAGTTAAACTCGCAGGTCTTCCCAGTATTAGCTGTGTGGCCCCTGTTTTTATGTGGCTCAGATTCTGTTTTAATGAAAGAAGGATACCTGTTCTGTGGGATTTTGAGGAGGATTGAATAGATAGGCCAAAAAACAGTGGTATCTGCTAAGCACGCCACACAGCACACACACCATGTGTGCTGTTGTTTTAGTATTCTTATAAGTTACATATTGAAATTGAACCTGGACCACTGAAACTGACTTTAGAGCACAAATTGCAGCCTCCCAAGACAATATTACTAGAATCTGGGATTGTTGTTCAGTTGCTAAGTCGAGTCTGACTCTTTGCAACTCCATGAACTGCAGCACCCCAGGCTTCCCTGCCCTTCCGTATCTTCCAGAGTTTGCTCAAACTCATGACCATTGAGTCAGTGATGCCATCCAACCATCTCATCTCCTGTCACCCCCTTCTCCTCTTGCCCTCAATGTTTCCCAGCGTCAGGGTCTTTTCCAGTGGTTCGGCTCTTTGTATCAGGTGGCCAAAGTATTGAGGCTTCAGCTTTAGCACCAGTCCTTCCAGTGAATATTCAGAGTTGATTTCCTGCAGGGTAGACTGGTTGGATCTCCTTGCTGTCCAAGGAACTCTCAGGAGTTTTCTCCAGCACCACACTTCTTTGGGATTATCAAAGAAGAAAACAACCTAAAAAACAAACAAAAAATCTAGATCTTGGCTGATATTTTTGCTAGTTTATGACACTTGCCAATCAAAGTGAGCAGTGGCAGACAGCCTTGCCCTGTGAGAATGACCCTACAAGAGAAAGGAGGACAGGATGGATGGGATAGATAAAAGATAGATAGGAACTGTTTGACAGGGACATGGGAATACCCAGAAAGAAGTGTGTCCATTGCTTGCTTCCGTCCATTACTACCTGTGGCACTTTCCCATGGGGGAAGACTATCTAGAAAGTGCTCAAAAAGATTTTAAAGAAATGTTTCAAGAGCTTTTTCAACCCCCAGAGCATTGCCTCATCTGAACCAACTCCCTTGGGTCCAGTGATCCTCGGCATAGTTCTGGACATCTACTTCAGCTCCAACCCTGTAAAAGAATCATAGGCACGATGACTTATTGCCCCCAAAAAATCAGTGAGAAATTGTACCAAAGGGCATTTGAGTGAGTGCTGTTCAGAGAGGCTGTTTTAGGAACTGGGGACTTCAGGGGGATTTTATATGATGACTTTCATATCCATAAATTCAGTTGTTTCTGTATTAAAAATGAGATTAGGGCTGATTCAAGGAACATATGGGTTCTGGATTCCGTGGGCCATCAGCTGGAAGTGGCATCTGCAGAAGGGAGCCCTCCTGGCTGCAGGACTCTTGTCTCCAGTAAGCAGTTCATCGTCAACATGCTGACAGGGCAAGTAGCTTGCTGATGGGAATGTGAGGTCTGTGCTCAGATGCTAGCCTTGTCTGTACTGTGAGAAAACACAGCTGGCTAAATTTGGCTTTCTTACCCTTCATCTGGTTAGGAACAGAAATGCCAAAGTGGAGAATGGGGTTTCACATGACCACTGTGTAAAGAAAAGAAGAATCTGTGCTTCTACAAAAAAGTAGATGCTCAATTTTTGTAGAACCCATTCTAGGGATACATGTCTATCAGCAGTAAAAATAGATCCCCAAACAAAAGTGCGTGTATCCAAATTCTGATATTTCTTTAGTGCTTCTGGCCTTGTGGTTATAATAAAGATGTCTTCTGTTACTTATTTTTGGAGCTAATGAGTTTTGTGAGCCTTTTTTAGAACAACCAAATCTTTGGAGGTTTGCGAGTCTTTCACTGTTATTTTATTGTGTAGCAAGAGCATTCGAATACCTCTGGAATTGGGACTGGAAATACACAGCTTTGAATTAAATCAGTTTTGATTTACCCGTTTCCAATCTATTGCATTATTGGCATCCTGTGAAAGGTGACTAAGGCATGGGGTCATGAGAGAAGTGGAGAGAGTGTTGAAAAAAAGAACTGTCTGTGAAATCTCAGCCTGCAGGCATCTGGAGAGACAGCGCGTTTCATTCTTGATAAACTCCAGCAGAAAAGAGCAATCAGCTCAACGAGAGCTGGACAAATTAAATGGCTGAGTATTATTTCAAAGGGGAGCTCGGGCAGCATCAGAAATTCCCCATCAGCTGTAATAACGCCAATTACTTTGCCAATTGCAGATTCCATCATGATGTGTTTCGTGCAATCAGGCGTAGGACTCTTACAGGGGACTGATGGGTTTTGTTTACTCTGAATGTGCGTTTGTAGAGAATCTTTTGCACCTAAAAGCTTAGCTCTGAGCATCTTCTTCTTGGTCCAGACTTATCCACAGCTGAGGGAGATTATCTATGTGATGGAGGCGGGAGCCGCCTGGGCAGGCTGGACCCAATGCCCCTATCACTGGCAAACGCCTGGGATTTAAATACAAAGAGCACAGCTGGGTGTGGCAGCTCTTGTGAATGTGGCAATCTCCAGAAAATCTCTTTGTAGATTACCCAACTAGTAAATAAATACATATTTCTGATTATGAGCAAAGCTTCTTGGCACATCGGCACATTGGACAGATCACCTTAAACAGTAATAACAAACAGAAGCTCTGGGAGGAGAGACTGCGCCAAGAGTTCATTAAGCCTTAAATACTGACAAATGAGGGTGCAGTGCTTTTATTGTCTCCCTTTGAGAATCATTTGGTTGGATGTCAAACAGATCAATTCAAATTTGGGAAGAGATGGTAAGAGAGGAAGATATCCCTCCTCCTCCCAACATTTTTAGCAGGGGAAATAAAACTTGGAGAGTCTACAGGAACATTCATTTTCTGTTTACATTTGGCTCCGTATAAATTAATGGGTGTGTGGCTCCAGCTACTTTGAGAAGTGAGCTGTGATTCTCCATTTACACTCCCAATTGAGGAAGGCGCTAATCATGGGCATTTACTGAGTGCTTCGGCCTGACTGACAGCTGGAGTGGAAGCTGTATCTGTGGCTGCTGGGGGTGCAGGCGAAGAGCTAAAGGCTGATTTGATCCCACTTGTGCTGAGCTGTCATCTGAGGCCAGAGCCTGGAGGAGAATGGAAAGCTGATTCTCTCCCCTCTGCTTTGTGACAAGCTACCAATATGTCATTGTATTGTTTTAACCTGCCTCTTCCTTCTTCATGCCTATGATACAGGCCCCTCTGCGTAGGGAAGAAAGGATTCTCCTGAATTCAAAGGCAGCTGCCACTGCTTCCAAGTAAGTGGCGCATCGACTCCCCAAGTCCTCCTTCTCCCAGCCTAGCTGCTGCCCAGGGCCCACCTGGCCCACAAGACCAGCATCGGGCAGATTCTGCTGTTGACGGGAAGCAGCAGGAGATCAAGTCGGGGACAGAGGACAGGTCCATAGGATATCACTTAGTCTGGCAGGGCTCATGCCTTACAGATCGTTCATTCCAGAGGTGTGTGTCTCTGCACACACACACGTAAGCATGGTCATGTGTTTGTTTCCCCTAAAAGAGGTACTTTAGCTAGTGTATTTGGTTTGACACCAGCTTTTCGGCAGGTGGCAGCTGTTCAGATAACGTTCCTGGCTCTCAGATAAGAGACAGAACTTGTCTCCTGCAAATCCCTGGGGACAGAAACAACCCTTAGAAATCATGAGATAGTGTATGAAGCAGTAAGTGGAGATGAGGCCATCAAATCATGCCATGTGTATTCAGCATCAGCAGCTCCGCAACCAATGGCAAAGGGAGCTGCCAATCCTGCCTCCTTAACATCATGACTTGGAAGGTATTCAGGGATCTCCTTGTTTGTGGGGTGAGTCATTCGTTCACTTGTGGACTCAGAGAGCAATCCTGGCTTAGCAATACAGCCTCTGCCACGAGCAGGGTGTATCAAGATGCATTCATCAAAGTCAGTCTCAGTGGGGTGTGATCCTGTGTCTGACTGCTTGAGACAGGGCCAGCCTCAGGTGCACTAACATAGCTCAGCTGTGAAAATTAACTATCCTCTTGCAGCGAATACTCTTTTCCCATCTTTCTCTATAATATCCTTTAAAAAAAAAATTCCATAAAAAATCCAGTGTTTTAAGAAACAAGACCCTTGCACCAATCTCAGTGATTCCACTTTCCTTAAATATATGTCAGTCTCGATTCACTAGTCAGGATGTCTGCCAACCTAGTAACACATCTCTGCTAGGTGGAGGAGCACCCACCCAAAGGCCAGAGAAACCCTTTTAAAAGACATTTCATTCCTTTCACTTGCGGGGTGAATAGGGTCATGCTCTAAGCCCGTATACAGGATCCAAAACAATAAAATCAGCTTGTATTTATGTAGCTGTTTTATATACCTTCTCATACCTAGAGAGCACCAGAAACACAGGAAAGTAGGTAAATCCATTTTACAGAAGAAAAAGTAGAGACAGAGGCAGATTAAATGGTTTGCTCAAAGTAATCAAAGGAATTCACCAACACTCTAAAACCCCATCCCCTCTTTATTCTTTGCTGTCTTATCCACAGATGTAAAACAATAAGGTAACTGGTGTTGTGTACTGATGGCATTTTTATATATTTCTGTTTTACCTATAGAAGATATTTAGAATTTCAGCTAAATGTTCCCCAAAGAAAACTGAACCTATGGAAGTTAGTTGACAGAGGCATGTTTCCAGTGTATTTAGAAAGACTTTCCCAGCACTGGAAGGCACGTAGCCCTGTGTGCCTACTTAGCACCCCATCTCTGTATACTTATGAGTAGAAGGAAAGGCTGTATACCAGAGGGTTTTGGCAGATGCAGATACAGATACAAGACCTGAGCCTGAATCTCAGCTTCCACATTTGCTAGCGTTGTGACCTTGTTCAGGTTAGATAACCTCTCTGTATCTTGTCTTGTTTCATGCATGCAATGTGAGTGTGTGAAAGTCACTCAGTCATGTCCAACTTTTTGTAACCCCATGGCTTATACAGTCCACAGAATTCTCCAGGCCAGAATACTGGAGTGGGTAGCCTTTCCCTTCTCCAGGGGATCTTCCCAACCCAGGGATCAAAGCCAGGTCTCCCACATTGCAGTCAGATTTCTTTACCAGCTGAACCACAAGGGAAGCCCAGGAAAACTGGAGTGGGCAGCCTATCCCTTCTCCAGCAGATCCTCCTGACCCAGGAATTGAACTGGGGTCTCCTGCATTGGAGGTGGATTCTTTACCAATTGAGCCATCAGAGAGCCCTCGTGCAGACAATGGAGGAAGCAATACTCCCCTCACCTGGTGTAGGACTGATTAGGTATATACATAAGGAACCAAGCACTTTTTCAAGAAATGTTTGGTGTTTCTTTAAGCCATTGCATCCCATGTGTCTCCTCTTTCCCTGCAGCCCTGTCCAAGCAAACACTCTCTGTACCAGGTGAGGAAAGTAGGCCCAGCAGGTCCTTCCAGTGGCAGCATTGGGGCCCAGGGGCTGTGGTCCTCACTCGCAGGTCTGGGCAGAGCATCTTATTAAACTCATTTTAGATTTAGAAACCAGAAGAAGGTCATTGGAAAAATGGAATTGGAATCTTCAGCAACTCTGAGTAATTCAACAGTATGTTGTTTGGGAAATTGTTTTTATGTTTGCCAAAAAATGATACATGGAAAATGTGTCACTGAAGACACTCTCATTCAAATAAAACTTCTTCCAGTCCATTATGCTAGAGCCTGCTGGCAACTTGAAGAGGCCTTTCCAAAAATAAATGCCCTGGGTAATCCGAGTCTTTCAGTATGTCATGAGCTCAGTGCCTAGGTGTGTGTCTCAGCTTCTTTATGGCCTCAGATGACAGCTGAGCTCAAGTGGAATCAAGTCAGCCTTAGCTCTTCATCTGTGCCCCCAGCTGTCCCAGATGCAGCTTCCACTTCAGTGTCAGCCAGGCCACGTGTCTCAGTTTCTTTATGCACCAAATGGAGGGCTGTGCTTGAATGATGCCTAAAAAGTCTTCCAGCTCCAGTATTTTATCCTTTTCCATCCCATCTCATTCCTGTAGACATCAAACTTCTAGAGGCTGTAAAGAATATAAATGAAGGTTTTTAAAGAATAGGCATAGCTCCTCCAGAGCTCACTGCTTAGGCTACAGACTACTTAAATCTTTATTTACTCCATCCAAGATGTTCCTCAGCCTACTTGGATTAAAGCCTTCCCATTTCATTTTTTGACACTTGCATATTTTTCCAAGTTGGATACTGTACTTTCATATTCATATGTAGAAGTAGTTTTAATTTAAAATAAAAAGAGTGCTTGGAGTCTGTAGCCCTCGGGTCTACCCAGATGCCTTCTACAGGAAGCACCCTGTCACCTTTGAAGTGTATCCAATTCCTTGTAAAAACTTCAGTACCCGTCAGAAATATGGAGAAAGCCTCATTTTGGGGTTTAACTAGCTTCTCCTTTTGAAAGATTACTGGACTATACATTTTATTACTATTTTTATTAATTAAAAGGAAGCCAACTATCCTATTTGATGCCACACATAAATTACAGCTTTCTAAAGTCCCCCAAAATCTTCCCATTGAGCTCCTTCAAAGTAACCTTTTAATTCCAGTTGAAGGATCTTCTCATGCTGAACATTGGCAGAGGCTCTGGCTTGCAGTGAACCATCAGGAATACTTGCTGGATGAATGAATGAATTGGTGATTGAATGAGTGGTATTTCCATCTGGTATTTGGGAAGAACTTGGAGTTTGGGGTTATATAGAATTGGATCTGAATTTTGATCATCCTTTCAGTAGGTTCATGATCTTGAGAAAATTACTAAACTTTGATTTTTCCTTCATCAAATGAGGACATGAACTCCCTTTGAGTGTTACTAGAAGGATTAAGAATAATGCATGTAGGTGCCTGATACATGGGAGGTGCCCATTAAAAGAAGGCTTTTTTTTTTTAAACTATCCTGCCTCATGCACTGCTGGCACCCAGTGGGCGTTTAGGAAATATTTGATGACTGAAGAGAGCCTAGCACCATTCATCTAAAGCCACAAGTCATCCACACACGGAAATTACACCTCCTTCATCTACTGAGCTGCTGTTCTCAGCTGGGGAAGTCCCCAGTCTCCTGGTTGCCATATTCACCTAGTCAACCAAGCGTGTGTGGCTCTTTCTAGCTATTCTGAGAATGAGCAAAGTTACCTGGAGATTCCGTTCTTGTCAGGACTAGAGACTCCTGCTCTTAGGGCAGAAAAAGCAGTTCTGATAATGAGATGACAGAGCAGAGGGCTTTCTCTGATCTCAAGTAGGGTTCAAGCAATAGAGAAGCAGGCCAGAATGTGCCAAGGCCAAGGTCTGTGGCAGGTCTTCAGGATGAGACAGGAATGAGAACTGGCCAGGATCAGTTATTCTAAGGTGAGCATTCAGACTGGGTCAGATTCTTGGACCACTGACAACAGAAGAAGCCACAGGCAGAAAATACAGTGAGCCACGGCCAAATATGTCCAGGATGCCCGGGGCCTATCTAAGCAGGGGCAGGACAGGAGGATATCCAAGCCTTAGCAGATGTGGTCAACGATTACATGAAAGAGTGGTGGCAGAACAGCTGATCCCAGATAATGGGCAGTCAGGCCCCCAAATGCCAGGGCTCAGTTGGAGGAATGTGGGATACTGAGGTGTAAGACAGATCCGAACGAGAACCCATTTGGACCAACGAACAAATCATTTTCTGGGCTCAACAAAGAACTTACACATCAGAAGAGCATCCAGTCTCCATCCCTGATGAAAGGCAACCCAAACCCTGTCCTTGGTGGAATCGTTTAGAGTGCTGGTCCTGCTCTGTGCAAGGGAAGATGCTCCATTTCTACACCAAGCTCGCAGGGAGGCAAGTGTGTAGGCTGACCCTGCAGCCATGCACTTCAGGTGGGGAGGAGAGCTAAGGAAACTCAAACCAAGGGTTTCATTCCCTTTGAGTTTCTGCCTGTGTGAAGGTGCAGTCTTAGCAGCTTATCAGAAGTCACCAACAGTCCATGTTTAGAGCACACTCAGGGTCTGTGTTCAGGTCAGTGCTTGGAGAAGCCTTTTTACAAGAACTCAAGAAATAACATTTTGAAGCTGATACTGTTCTCTCTATTCTTTGGCAAGATTTATCTTCCCTGAAACCTTATGAATTGAATTGGCTCCAAAAGGAATAGGTTTCCCACTGGTGCAAAATAAAAGTTATATAGCAGATAAAGGAGCTTTGTGCTTTTATTAAAATGGTGGCAATCAGCCTGTTCATTTCCTCAGACTTACCTTGTCTACTCAAGGCCTAATGCCCCTCTATTATGTTCATCCCTTGTGTGGACTTATATGAGCAGTGACCGTCATTGACATGGCCACTGAAGATTAATAACACTGACACCACTGACAGCTTATCCAGGGGTTTGGAGCATAGAAACTGATGCATAGTAAATTGGAGGTCAATGAAAAAGGTGCAAAGAAAGAGGGGCTCGAAAAATTGACAACCAGTCCTTCCTGGGAGTCAACTGCTTTAGTTTTAAGACCTGTTCATTGAGGATATAGAAATGTCCTCAGAATTCTCTCCCAAAGGGATAAATAACACCCCTGATCACTTACCAGCAAGTGGAAGTTTCTCTCTCCCATACTTTTTTTCTTCTCTTCCTGTTTTATTGAGATATAATTGACATACAACATGTGTAAGTTTAAGGTATACAGCCTAATGATTTGACTTACATACATCGTGAAGTAATTATTACAGTAAGTTTAGTGGACATCATCATCTCATATAAATACAAAGTTAAACAAATAGAAAAAAATAGTTTTTTCTTGTGATGATAACTCAAGAATTACTCTCTTAACAACTTTTATATATAACATAGAACAGTGTTAGTTATCTTCATCATGTTGTAATCACATCCCTAGTGCTTACTTATCTTATAACTGGAAGTTTGTACCTTTTGACCACGTTCATCCAAAACCCCCTTGCATCCCTTACCTTTGGTAACCACAGATCTGGTCTCTTTTTTTCTATGTGTTTTTTTGGTTTTGAAATATAACTGACCTACAATACTATGCTGGTTCCTGTTATACAACATAGTGATTTAATCTCTCACACTTTTTTATTCCAGAATAACAGCAAACTGATTTCATTTGTCTGCTCAAAAGTTGACTATGGTCCCTAATCAACTTTTTCTCCCTTTTATTGTAAAGTCATATTCCTCCCAACTTTTTTTTCCCTTCAGCATTTCAAAATAGAGATAAACAATTTTGCTGATGCTTTTAGGATTTCTCAGATTCTTTGATTAATTCCCAGGGACAACAATAGGCTTCTGTGGCTTTAAAAATGTTCTGTTTTCTTGCCAGATGAGGAGGAGAAGAATAAAAAGAGGAAGTTAACTTTGTTCAGAGATGTTTATTCTTCCTCTAAAAGTTTAAGAGCTATCATCAGAGCCTTATCTGTCGTCCCCACTCAAACCTGTCCTAAGAATAGGTAAAAACAACGTGATCAGTTATCTTAGATTGTTTTGATTCCCTTTGGAGCTCAGTTTGGACCCAGTCACGTGGTGAGCATACTACCATTTCTAGATGTTAAAATCACTATCTAAGGGGGTGGCAACAGTATCTCCAGATGGGAATATGTTGACTGTCCCCTTAAAAGAGCTGAAATGAGAGCCTCACTTGTTACATTCTGCTGTAAGGATCTTAGCAGATTGCTAAATTAAGCTATTGAGATAAAGCCTTGTGATAGGCAATAACCCAGGTTACATGTCATATCCTCATTCCTATATACACATAGAAAGGACAGACAAAGGTAAATTAGATGTTTGTAATTCATTGCCATCTATGTGGAGAAGTCCCATTCCACAGTCTTGAAAAAAAAATAACTGACCATTGGAAATTCTGATTTCTCTGAAAATGTTTTCTCTTTTTATTGGATAGATAAAATTCCCCAACATCTTAATGGAGGATTTGTTGTTTTATGTGTTCTTATTCCAGTAGTGATAAATCATTATGTATAAAAAGCAGGATGAGAACAGCTGTATAAAACTTAGTGGGGCTATTAATTCTAGATGTTACTAGGTCTTCTGCTTTCTGGATTTTTCTTCCTCTAAGAGGTCATTCTGTTTCTCTCTACCTGTTGAGGGAAATTTATCAAGATGGAGAAGTCACTTCCACAAAGATTTTCTTAGAGGCCAAAGGTGGAACATTCTAAAATATTTGTGTGAAGTGAAGTGAAAATCACTTAGTAGTGTCCAACTCTTTGTGACCCAGGACTATACATCCCATGGGTTTCTCCAGGGCAGAATACTGGAGTGGGTAGTCTTTCCCTTCTCCAGGGGCTCTTCCCAACCCAGGGATTGAACACAGGTCTCCCGCATTGCAGGCAGATTCTTTACCAGCTGAGCCACAAGGGAAGCCCAAGAATACTGGAGTGGGTAGTCTATCCCTTCTCCAGCAGATCTTCCCAACCCAGGAATTGAACCGGGGTCTCCTGCATTGCAGGCAGATTCTTTACCTACTGAGCTATCAGGGAAGCCCAATGTTTGTGTAGGTCCCATTAAAATTATATATTATCAAGTTATTATTAGAACAAATATGCCTGTTTTTCTTTAATTCTTCGATTTAGGGGATCCCCCAAAGTAGCCTGAGCCTGCAGCTGGCAGAAAAAAAATGTGAGGGGGTAACCTATAAACTCTAATTTATTTACCTTATCTTACATTTGATAGTGTTTGTTGCTGAAAACGTAATTTCAAAATGACTGTTGCAGTTAATTTTCACATCAAACCTGTGGCCTAGCCGGTGCCATTACTTTTATCCAAATTGTAATGCTAAGGAACTGAGAATCCAGAGACTGAATGGTTTGCCTGAGCTCCCTGTGTTAGTAAGCAACCACACTGGCTTGGAATTTACATGGATCTTCTAATTCCAAGTCTCCAGTTTGGGGCCAGCAAAAAAATGGTAAACATTTGACAAGATGAAGCACATCAACACAAATGAAATAAAACAAAAGCACTGTAAACCCATATATTTGATCATCTGTGTTTGATCTACATTTTATCACACATATTGTCAGCAAATATTCATTAAGTGCCTACTCTTTGTAAGGCACTCAAGGAAACTGGTTTGAAAAACAGACCTTGAGTTGAATGGAATCTTGATTCACTTACTTTCTTTCTTCAGTCTTAGTTCTCAAGTAGAAATGTTCGATTCCATTGTATTTTCTTTACATATGTGAGCACAATCTTACATTATAGGAAATACCCAAGGACCTGCCAGATCACAAGGTATGCAGAAGCAGAACAGAATGAGTTGAATCGTAAATGGAGCAATTCTGTTGGAAAACGGAGAATGAGCTGAGAAGGAGAGAATTTATAGCAAATATATATTATATACTCTGGGCAGACTTTTTATATTCCAATACAATCCTGGGCCTCCTGGAGCAGCGACAGACTTCAGTAGTGGGGCCAGAGACAGACACTAAACCAGTAAGCACATATATAATTTTAATTCACTAATTCTTGCCATGTGTATCATTCTCCTTTTTCCTCTTAATCCTCTCCTCCCTACCTGCCTTCCTCCTTCCCATCCAGACACCTGTGAGCATAAGCAAGAGTGGGGTAGTTTGGGGCTCATTATAACCTAGCCTGTGCTCTAGCCATGCTGTGTAAAATCATCATGAGTAGGTTTGCTCCACTGAAGGAGCCAGAGTTGGTGTAAACCCAGTTAATGCCGACTGCAGGTGCCCTCTTCCTGAGAAAAATGATGTGTTTGAGGCCTTTGTGATCCCAGTGAGCTGTCAATATTTTCAGGTTTCCTAGACCATCGCTTAGGCTTCCATTTTCCATTTCCCTCTTTGACTAATTCTGAATCCCACTTCAGAAATGCCAGATTTTCGTTCTGTATAATGGAGGTTATTCTTTTCTTCTTTAGGTTTCATGTCTTTTCACAGAGATTTTTGTCTTAGACGTCTTGAGATGGGAACTGTGAAAGACATTATTTTTGAACATTACTTTTCATTTTCTCAAAGGAGTTTGCACATGATCGACAGACATATTAATCAAACCCACCTACGAGATGAGAAACTCAGACTCAAAGCTGAGGGGAGGGAGAGACTTGGGTGCTCTAGTGTGAGAACAAAGCATAGAAATTAAGCTCAAGTGTCTCATTCAATGAATCCTGAATAATCCTTTTACATTCAAACATTTTGACAGTTTTTAGGCATGAAAGGGAGTGAGGCGTTTACAGGAAGCCCAAATTATCTCCAAATTGTTTGTTTCCTATTAAAGGATAAAAGAAAACATAAAACAAAACTCCTGGCTTTTCACTATTAGACAAGAAGAAATTCTGTTGCAAAAAAACTTGGCTGTTTTGTCAGTGGAGAGTTACATGGCTGCCCAAATGTTGCTTGAACTGTTGCAGGAAGAGGGACCCCTTCCAGGGCCCGAAACTGGGCTCTTGTCTAACAATCGGAAATGAATTGTCCAAGGAGACACATGTGCTGACAAAGCAAGAGATTTTATTGGGAAAGGGCACCCGGGTGGAGAGCAGTAGGGTAAGGGAACCCAGGAGAACTGCTCTGCCGTGTAGCTCGCAGTCTCAGGTTTTATGGTGATGGGATTAGTTTCCGGGTGGTCTTTGGCCAATCATTCTAATAAAAAGTCTTTCCTGGTGGCTCACGCATCGCTCAGCCAAGATGGATGCTAGCAAGAGGGATTCTGGGAAGTGGACGGACACGCGGTGTCTCCTTTAGACCTTTCCTGAACTCTTCCAGTTGGTGGTGGCTTATTAGTTCCGTATTCCTTATCAGGATCTCCTGTCATAAAACAACTCATGCAAATGGTTACTATGGTGCCTGGCCAGGGTGGGTGGTTTCAATCAGTGTGCTTCGCCTAACAGAACCAGGAACTTTAGATCTGGTCTTATGTAGAAATTTAGGATTGGAAGCAGAATGTCTTCTGGAGGGCTTGCAAAACTTCCTAGGTGGTGCAGTTAGTTGCAGCCAGCATTGAAACAATGACACTGCATATGTGCATGGCTTTAGGCCTTTTAAAGCCCATTCGTATGTGTCAACCTGTAGAATTTTAACTCTAAAGAGTCTCCATTCAATGTGATTTTGCTATTAATTCAGTAATTCAATTAGACATACCTACTAGGCTATCTCATCTCTGCTTGAATGTTTCTTGTGATGGAGAGCTTCGGTTGGGCCAGACTTATTTTTGTGGCTAGAGGGCTTTTGTTGTTTGGAAATTAATCTCTATGTAGAATTCAAATCTGTTTCATTGAAACTTCTATTTGCTGGCTTTATCCTAAAGCCCTACACAATGATTTTTCAGTCATTCAAAAGCAGTTATCAGGGCTCTCCTGAATCTTCCCATCTTCATGCTAAACATCTCATGTTCACAGCCAACCCTGACATGATTTGGTCCCTAGTCTCTCCTCACTTCTGCTCACCTTTCCCTAGAATTCACTCTTCTGCTGTCTCCAGACTCTAAGCATAGTCTGAGGACTGTGACACAGCCCTAAATGTGCCCTGAGCAGTGTGGTGTGAGTGTCAGCAGTGTCCCTTGAAATTTGCTGCTTCAACTTCTGCCATCTAGGATTATGACAGCTATTTTAGAAACCATTGCTGGCTCAAAAAGCGCTTGTGGTCAAATGACATCACCAGTCCTCTTCCCAGAACAACTTTGAGTCATTTCTCCCCATTTAATTCTTTCTCATCTCTTTAAAACAAACAAAAACCTAAGTGAAAGGTTTGGGTAGTTAGGACAGATGGCAATACCTCAGTTTTAAAAATATTAGATAACATTTACTGACTGCTTCCTAAAAGCCAGACATTGGCACTGTTCTAAACACTTTTTGTGTATTTAACTCATCAAATCCTCATCATAACCCTTGAGGGTAGGTTCTCTGAAAGCTCCATTTGAAACATAAGGAGACTAAAGCATGAAGAGGTTTAGTAATTTGCCCAAGTTCTGGTTTAGAGGGCAGAGAATCTACCTGCAATGTGGGACTTGGGGGTCAGGAAGATCCCCTGGAGAAGGAAGTGGTAACCCTCTCCAGTATTCTTGCCCAGAGAATCCCGTGGACAAAGGAGCCTGGCGGGCTATAGCTCATGGGGTCACAAAGAGTCGGATGCGAATGAGCAACTAACACACACTTTATAACCAGGAAAGGTGATATTCAATTCAAAAATACAGTTGGTGGCCAACAAGAATAAACCCTCAGTCTCCTGGCTGCTAGATCGGTGTTCTTTCTTCATCCCACTGTGGCTTCCTGTAGTGGCAAAAAGTCTTTCACTTTTGTTCTCTGTAGAAGGTGCGTTGTTTTGTTTTCTGGGTTGAGACTCATAATCCATTAGTAGATTGTGAAATCAATCTAGTGGATTATTACTAGCAAAAGGAGAGGAAGGGAGAGGAAGAAAAGGGAGGGATAAGAGGGGAAGAGAGAGGGGAGAAGGAAGGGAGGAGGGGGGAGGACTATAAAAATGCCTCTTAGTAAGTATAAATTTTGTTTCTTAAACTCTTATGTGTGAAACACACGCACACACAAATATACACTGTGTATACAGTTACAGTGAAAAATGTATTTATTGTTTCTTATGATCAAAGCAGTTTGAGCATTACTGCCTAGTAAATTTTGTATGTTAGACTTTGTTCATTTCTTTAAGGTTGAACAGGCATTGTAGGACACACCTAGATTTTAGATCTCCACTGTTGATCTGCACGCAGTGAGAACATAACTTACAACTTACAAAGTTTAAGCTAAGAACTTCAGAGAGGAAAAGAAGTGGTTGAAGATTGAAGTAAAAAGAAATAAATTAAAATCTGTTCTAATTACAGTTGAGTTTCTATTCAGCAGCCTGATAGATTCCTAACTCATCACCTCAAGCAAATCACTTCCCCTCTCCCCAAGCTGTTTGCCAGAACCAGCCAGAGAATTCAGGAAATGGTACTCTCTTTTTCTTTGTGAAGCTTGGCAAAATGACTTCAATTTAGCCAGCCAAGCAGGAAGCAATTGTAAATATAAATTTGTTTTACATATGCCTCCTGGAGGAGACATGCAGTTTGCTTCCCTAGTAAAGGGAATCCCTAGACTTCCATTCTTTGTGCTCTTGCTTGGATCATTTTTTTTTCTTTTCACCCCTCAGTGTATCAGTGTCCTTAATTGAGATCGTAATGTTGAGCTTCTTGGATTGTCATGAAGTTTCATTTGCATGAAAGAATGGTACTCAATTAGAAATCATAAGAGAAGGAGAAAAATGAAATTATGATGTGGATTAATTATAGACATATAGGATTTCTGTTATGTCCACACTGATATATAGACTGTAGACTGAAAGATAGTAACTCTCCATGAGTATTTCCAGAGTCATCTTAGCCATTTGGAAAAATGCATTCTCCCATTTCATTCATTTAAATTATATCTAAGAATGAGGCAAGTATCAGATAACAATCTCCAGGGATCAACAGAGGCCCACCAAGAGAATCTAAACAGTTTTCAGCCATTGAGAACAGAAGACTGTTTAGGCCCAAGTCACTGTTGAAAACATAACTGAAAAACTATTTTTTCACATCAAATGCTATGGATAAAAGTATTTAACCAAGTTATTGAGAATTTTGAAAAATTACGATCAGCAGGAAGTACCATGAATTTTGAAACTATTCTCTCTCTCTCTGCATGGTCCTCATAGATAAATCAGGTGGTGTTCAGTCTTCTGTGTTGGCTGATTATGGTTGGGCTACAAAATGGCAGTGACCTTTGACAGAGGAAGTGAAATAGCTGCCCAAGATGCTCCACAGCAAGTTGTTGGAGGAGGTCATTGGGCTCACACACAATTGCTCTTCCACAACTCCACGCTGCCTCCAAGTGGGAAGGTGGCAGTGGTGTTAGGATGTAATCTCTTCATAAATTACTATCTTTTCCTCTCAGTGGACAAGTGGCTAAGGATTTTAGGATGGCTTATAAACTGAACAACTTAGTGTTTAGTGTCTAATTTGAAGATTAAATGATTCCCTCGAGGGAAACTACAACATTTAGTTTTATTTATTTCAGCCAAAGAGAAAAAAATACGTTGAATGCATTAAAAGTTATTTGTCAGTATCAAGTGCCAGATCCAAAGGCCTTTTTAAAGGAAATTTAGTATAATACTTAATATAATGGTGGGGTAAAAATCAATTCCCCTTTCCTCCCTACCCACCATTATGCTCCTGATATAGGCATTAATCACTCCATCAGTGAAAGGAGAGGAACATAGACTTGCCCAGAGCTTTGTGGCTATTGCATACCTATAACACTTGATGCTCTTAACATCACTGATTGTTACTTGCATCACTGACTACTCCTGCCACGTGGGATGAGGAGGGTAGTGTGGGGAAGATGGGGACAGGGTCTCAGCTCATTTGTTGTTCAGTCGCTCAGTCGTGTCTGACTCTTTGGGACCCTGTAGACTGCAGCCCGCCGGGCTTCCCTGGCCTTCACCGTCTCCAGGAGCCTGCTCAAACTCATGTCCATTGAGTCAGCGATGCCATCCAGCCCTCACGTCCTCTCGGCACGTAGAACCTTTGAATTGGAGTTGAGAGGTATCTGGGAGAGCCACTGTTCTGATTCCCCATCTAATGAAGACTCTACCAATGGACATTCCACCTCTTCTAAAATTTCCAGTAGTTCCTCCCATTTGTGAACAATTCTGATTTTTAGAAAAGCACTTTATGCTTAGCTAAAATCTATGTCCTAGTAACTTTGACCTATTAGCCTATTTCTACCCAGTTGAACTATATGTGCGGTATTAATCTTCCATGTCATGATTTGAAGAGAACTGTCATCCTTGAGTCTCCCCACTCTGCATCCAGGATCTGATTCTCCAGTCTAAATGCCCGCGTTCTTCCTCCTGTTACGCCATATCACTTTCATCGCCATCCTTCTTTGTGTTTCTCTCGTCTGTTCTAGTTTGTCAGTGTCCTTACTCAGTACTCTTTGGTTGCAGACTATTTAAGCAGCTATCAATCCACTGAACTGTACTATCACACACACACAAGGTTCTATCAAAACTGTGAGTCTTTATCAGAAATGTTTACCCAGCTGTCGCCCAGAGCGTGTTGGCTCACTCCTGTTGGGACTTCGCTTTGCTTCTGGCTGGGCAGCTGTGCACTCCTAACTTTTTATTTTCTGCCTTTTTGCGGAAAAGCACTTTAGAGATTGGGATTGTTTGAGTTCCAGAGTTAGAGCATTTCTCTGCTTTTAAGTTTAACATGGTCTGTTTGGGGCTATTTAAAACCCCAAATGTTGAGTTATATCCCAGTTTGTGTCCATGAAACTCACTGTGGACAGCTTCCCTATCCCCAAACAGTAAGCTGAAGCTTCAGGGCATCACTGTGTTTGATAAAAACAATCTGGGATTTTCTGTATATTAGAAAGGGTGAGCAACTAAAGCTTTTGTGAAGGCAATATGGTGCTTCTATTGATCCATGTGAGCTGAACATATGGAGGCTCTGAGAAAAAGAGTCTGCCCTATTTAGCGACCCAGGGCTGATGAGAAGGTGTATTACAAATCTGTATTCCTCCCAGCATGTGGTCTGGGACACATCAGCTCATTTTACTGATGAGTTCCTCAAATCAAGCAGGGGCCATCATATCTTACCAGTTTATAGCATTAATTGAGTTGTGTGAGAAACACTGCAGGTGCCTCTGAGAGAGGAGAAAAGTAGGAAACACTGTTTTTGCTCTCAGAGAAGTGGTAAGTAGAAAAGAGCGTGCAAGGCAGACATGTCACTGGCAGCAGACGAACAAGAGCAGATGTGCAGGTGGTAAGACAAGGTCATCATTTTCGATGAAGGTAATGTGGGAAGACAGTCTAGTCCTGAGCTTTGGGCTCATTCTCTGAGTTATGGTGGCCATGTTCACTGAACAATAAATACAGACCCGTGGCCTGAGAAATTATTTTAATACACTTCTGGGTTTGTGGAATTTTTTTAGTGTAATTAGGATATTAAAATGTTGAGTTTTTTAAAGTGCACACACCAGGGTTAAATGGAGACAGAGAGTCAGAATATTGGAACTGCAGGCCGTTGCAGAAAAGTTTTATGGTGTGTGTCATAGTTATAGTGCCCAGACCTCTGAGGAGTGGGTACCCTGACTGTGAACCCAAATGAGCCCACTTCACCTTCTTCCACATTCTTTCTGAATCCCAGAGCAATGACCTGTAGTGACCAAAGGTCTTTTTGGCTACATCATTTAATTGATCCTGTATATTTATAAGTCAGAATTTTAAAACTGGGCTATAATATTAATAACTATGGAGTGAATAGAAAGCAAATTTATGGTTACCAAAAGGGAAAAGGGATAAAAGGGATAGGAGTTTGGGATTAACTTGTACATACTACAATATATAAAATAGGTAACCAACAAAGACCTACTGTATAGCACAGGGAACCATACTCAATATTTTGTAATAATCTATACAATATTTTGTAATATTTTGTAAGTGAAAAGAATCTGAGTTTATGTTTATATATTATACATATATGTGTGTGTGTGTGTGTATGTATATATGTAGATGTATAACTGAATCACTTTGCTGTATACCTGAAACTAATACAACATAGTAAATTAACTATACTTCAATTAAAAGAAAAAAGAAATACAGTGAATATACATTGAGGATGTGGATGGCTAGCCACTTGGTTCTCAATTTTTTATCCACATGATAATCACTTGGGGAAAAATTAAATATAGATAGAGAGGGCTTCTCAGGTGGTGCTTGTGGTAAAGAACCCTCCTGTCAATGCAGGGGACATAAGAGACACAGATTGAATCTCTGGGTTGGGAAGATCTCCTGGAGTAGGAAATGGCAACCCACTCTAGTATTCTTGTCTAGAGAATCCTATGGACAGAAGAGCCTGGCAGGCTATAGTTCATAGGGTTGCAAAGAGTTGTACATGACTGAAGCGACTTAGCATGCACTATCACTCGGGAAAAAATTAAATTTAGAAACATAGACAGATAGATAAGACAGATAGATTTCCTGTCTTCAAATTCCAATTTCGTATGGCTAGAATGAGACCCAGAAAGTTAGAATTTTAACAAGCCCTCTAGGTAAATTTGATGCAGGCCTCCCAGATCATATCTTCAGAATCTTAGCTAGAAGAAGATTGTCTCCAGGGGCCCCAATTTCCTGAGCTTCCTGGAAGGAAGCCAAAAGCCTGCCTTCAGGATTTTCTTTCCCTTCTCAGACTTTGTGAAAGGGCTCCAGGTTCCGCTGTACAGGGTCTCGCCAAGCAGAGTTTGGAGCAGAGTAAATTCTTTTTAGGATTATAGGATTAGGAAACTGAAAGGTGATTCAAATTCTTGATTAAACAGAAAGAAGGAAACAGGAGGGGATGCTCCCGAGCATGCACATCACTCCAATGTGTTTTCTCTGTAATTAGAGGAAGTGATTGCAAAATATTTGAGAGGATTAAATGCTCAGAGAATATAGTGATCAAATAACATGAGATGCTGCATTCTTTGAGATGATCACTGACTTGGCTTTGCATGTGTTGTTGAATTGCTGTCACTTACACCTCAGTACTGAGAAGATGTCCAACAGTACTCTCTGCTACAAGTTTGGGAAAATAGCCCTGAGTCATATGGGCAGACACTGAGGTTCTATTGTGGTGCCCACCATGAAATTTTGAGTGATGGCAAACTAAGGTATAATGTCTTTATTACTCCATATTCTCTTTTGGCAAGTTACAGTACTCTCTGCCGTGTCTTTCTTCATGTTACCCTTGTTGATATCTACTAATTCAGCAATAATTCATTGAAAAATTATTTTAAATCCTCTGTAGTATAAGGGGAGCACTTTTTAATATAAAAGTTATATTTGTTGACTGGTTTCTAGGTGCTAAGTATTTGGGGGAATGCAGAGATGTGTTTTTTTTTCCCCAGGAGACTGTTCCTGGGGCTTGAGAAGGGGAGTCATACATAATACAAGGATATTGAGAATATACTTGGAATGGTTTCTCAGGAGAGAAGATCCTACCTCCAAGGAAAAACTGCAGTAGTTCACCATGACAATGCTTGTTGGTCATGGTATATGAGACTCCTGAGTCTGCCATGCAGGAGAGAGTTTCAGACCTCAGAGGCAGCCAGGTCAGGACTGGACACTCTGCTTAGATCATGAGCATGTGACCTATTCAGTAACATTGGGCCCCATACTTGGTTAATGCTCTGTTCTCATCATCTTGAAATTCTTAATTTTTGAGACTTACAATTTCATTATGCATTGGGCACCACAGGCTGTACAGAGGTCCTGATTTAGGTATTTCTTTATGCAAATTGGGCTTCCCTTATGGTTCAGCTGGTAAAGAATCCACTTGCAATGCTGGAGACCTGGGTTCGAATCTTGGGTTGGGAAGATCCCCTGGAGAAGGGAAAGGCTACCCACTCCAGTATTCTGGCCTGGAGAATTCCATTAACTGTATAGAGTCCATGGGGTCACAAAGAGTCAGACATGACTGAGCGACTTTCACTTTCACTTTATGCAAATTATTAGACCTTGTGATATAGAAAAGTGAAAATGAAGTCACTCAGTCATGTCTGACTCTTTGCAACCCCATGGACTGTAGCCTACCAGGCTCCTCCATCCACGGGATTTTCCAGGCAAGAGTACTGGAATGGGTTGCCGTGTCCTTCTCCAGGGGATCTTCCCGACCCGGGGATCAAACACGGGTCTCCCGCATTGAAGGCAGACACTTTACTGTCTGAGTCACCAGGGAAGCCAATTCCATTTATATTATTGTGAAGGTAGAATACAAAGATATTTATTAAGTGCCCTGTTTATAGAAGTTGTTTAATAAATGTCATGTTTAAGGAGAAGAAAGAAAACTGGAAATGGACTTTTTCTATAAAGGGCCAAATAATAAATATTGTAGACTTGTAGGCTACTAAGTCTCTGTTGAAACCACTTAACTTCACTATTGTAACTGAAGGAGCCACAGACAATACATAAATGAATGGGTACAGATACATTTCATTAAAACAATTTGGGAAAACAGTTGATCACAGTTTGCTGGCCTTTGGAATGCAGGCTAGAGATGTAGAAGATAAGGAAAGCTGAGACAAATAGACTTGTCATTTCAAGGTGTGGTCCCAGGACAAGCAGTATCACTGTCACCTGTTAGAAATGCCAGTTCTCAGATCTTACCCCAGATGCTGTATCTGGGAGCGAGTAGGGGTCAGCTTTTCATCAATCTGTTTTAAAACCTCAAAGACAACTTTCTAAGCTCTCATGTTTGAGAACCACTTCTCCTGAAACAAAGAAATTTGAGAATCAAAATATAAAGCAAAGAGTAAGCTTAAAATTCTATTAACAAGTGTTGAACATTACAAAACTTCTATCTTCATGCTGCATTGTAGATGTGAGGACACCTCAAGTCTTCTCTCCCCACTGATGCTCAAATCTTGCCTAGGTTCCATGAGAGAATACAGTCTTACAGAAAAAGATATGAGTTAGAGCTTTTTCCCCATTCTCCCGAAAATGATACGTAGCTAGCACCCTTCTAGATGCACAGAAGAAAAATTAATGCACTCTTACAGCGAATGCCACGGACATTTGTTTTCAAAAAGTGGCCCCCAGGCCAGCAGCATCAGCATGGGAATTTGTTAGAAATGCAAACTCCTGGGCTGTGTCTACTGGGATAACTCTTGACTTCCTTGTCCTTTGTTCAGGAAGGAGCAATGATACTGAAAAGTTGAAAGAAAAAGTCAACAGGAGACAGACTTCTGAAAATCTAGCTTGTGAAACCAAACATATCCATCTAATGAGTTGAATATTTTCCTGATTGTGTTCTTAGCATCATCTTTCGTTGCAGCTCAATGACTTCTTCCCACTGGAGGAGATGCATTTCAGCCCTTGGTCATGAGGGAGGCATCCTTTATGTCTTGGCTCAAGTTTTGGGTAGAGAAGTAGATGACATGGATATTTGATCCACTCAATGGGTATCTGAAAAGACACTGGTAATTTTATGTATCCCACCTCTTAGAAACTCTTTCCTGTCATAATCAGTTCAGTTCAGTTGCTCAGTTGTATCTGACTCTTTGCAACCCCATGGACTGCAGCACACCAGGCTTCCCTGTCCATCACCAGCTCCTGGAGCTTGCTCAAAGTCATATCCATCAAGTTGGTGATGCCATCTAACCATCTCATCCGCTGTCATCCCCTTCTCCTCCTGCCTTCAATCTTTCCCAACATCAGGGTCTTTCCTAATGAGTCAGTTTGCATCAGGTGGCCAAAGTATTGAGTTTCAACTTTACCATTTGTCCTTCCAATGAATATTCAGGGTTGATTTCTTTTAGGATTGACTGGTTTCATCTCCTTGAAGTCCAAGGGACTCTCAAGAGTCTTCCCCAATACTTCAGTTCAAAAGCATCAATTCCTTGGTGCTCAGCTTTCTTTGTGGTCAGCTCTCACATCCATACATGACCACTGGAAAAACCATAACTTCTGTCATAATAACCCATCAGTATATACTGAATGTATAAATATGCTGCATGTATAAACTATATAGAGAGATTTGGTAGTAGGCACATCTACTCTGCAATACTTTTGATTTGACCAATTAGAAGTATTACCCAGGGACAAAAATTCCTAGTAGAATATATGACCACTTTTTCTCTTTCACTCTTTCCCCACAAATTATACATATTAGAATATCCTTTTAATTCCCTTAGGAAATTTTAATTCTACAGTTACCAACTCACTTCTAGAAACTACAGTTTTCTGCCTCTCCAGGCTCATATCTCTCTAGAGCTTCATAGTTCAATATGATAGCCACCAGCCACAAGTGGCAATTTAAATTTTAATTAGTAATTAACATGAAATAAAATTAGTTCAGTTCTTTAATTACACTAGATACATCTCAAGGACCCAACAGTTAGATGTGGCGGTGGCTGCCGTATTGGTAGCACAGATACAGAATATTTCATCATTGTAGAAAGTTCTGCTGGACAAACACTGCTGTGGTGCACTCTTCTCACCCACCAAATCTTTCTCTGCCTCTCTTTCTATGTATATCCCTTTTAGGAGTCCCATGTAAATTCACATGTTTTATTTTATTTTTTTTCCCATCACCTCTAACCAGCACCTGTATTATGTATTTATTTATGTATAATATAATCTGACTAATTGCTAATACATAATAATACATGTATATGTACCATGTAAATGCATATCTACATTTTAATATGAATAAAACATTTTAGCTAAATTGGTTGAGGCTCTTGATGGTAGAATTTCAGATCACAACTATTGAAAGAGAAAGTAAGACAGAGATGAAATGGGTTGGGTATGAGGGTGAGTGGGGAGCAGTCCTTTGAGTTGCTCGAAACTACACATGGTAGACAAGCATTTTTTAACCAACTTTTTATTATGAAAAGGTTGAAATGTACAGAAAATTTGAAAGAATAATAATACGTGAACATCCACATACACTATACCTAGAGTCACTGACATTTGTCAAGTTTATCCAATTTGATGACCCATTTGAAAACCAGATTTCAGGCAGCACGGCTATTTACTGCTCCCTACTTCAGTGTGTATCTCCCAGTACCAAGGGCATTCCACCTTATGGTTATCACACACACAACATGAATGCTAATTCCACATCAGTTAAGCATTTACTCATACTAAATATTTCAATGGTACGCATCCTTTCCCAAATGAAAAATAGATATTAGATGAACAATGAGGATTTTGTTTCCCTTCAACTCTGTGCAGTACCTGTCATATATGTATAAACCCATTGTCCCACTCAAGGAGTCCAGAGGATTTCATCTTCCCTTGGTTGCCCTGAGATGTCAAGAAGAGCAAAGTGGATCTCTTTCACTTACCAGCCATCCTGTGAGAGAGTTTGTAGCCTAAGCTACAGGGAACCTAAGAGGACTTAAGGGGAATGACTCAGATGATGAGAGGGTAAAACAAAGAAATGTAAGGAGCAGCCCTTGATCTCAAAGACTTTATTTAAGAGTCAGTGCTTTTGAATTGGATAAATACCATTACCATTTTCATTTTAGCACCCATCATATCTCCTATCTTTATAGTCAACTTCTTGCAGCATCTTTAGCCCAGTGCTTAGCATGGACTAGGCACAAAATAAATGTTTATTGAAATTAAAAGCTCAAAACAGTCATCAGAACAGGTTCATCTGTCACATGCTAGGTGACAAGAAATGTGGAAACAAATTATAAAGTCTGCTGGGCCAGGAGCTATATCTTCTACTTCTTATTATCCTACATAAACCTGCTTCAGTGCTGAGTCTACAGCAGGCTTATTTGTTAAAGGGATGGATGAGTGAATAAATGAATGGATTAAGCAGAATTGAATTTAATGAACAGAAAATATAATTTAGAAACTAGGTTTAGTGTGGATACATGCTATAAAGTCTGACAATACCTCTTCATAAAAGATAAGGGTGATGTGAATGGCTTCCTTGTGACTACTTTTTGTTTGTTTATGCATAAGATATCTGGACTTTGGACAACACATATACATAAGACACAGCACCAACATGAAGATACTTATCAGCCTATTCCTGGGGATTGGTCCTTGCTTCTTGTTTTCTAGGTAAATGGAGCCTCTGTTCATTTTGCCTTGAATACGTACTTTACTCTTGCAGAGTAAGAGTAGACATATCACTACTGGTTTAAATGCCTTCCTTGTAGAGTTTTTCTCATGTTTAAAGACACTGAATTGAAATAAAAATTTGAACTGATTTACACAGACTTAACAATGCAAAATCCTATGATTATTTGAAATTAGCTAAGTGTGCAATACAGGTAGTAATTTAGAACAGTTTATCTGGGGAGAAAAAAAGATGAGGTTAATTATTTTAATTAGGGTAGGCTAAACTGACTTCACAAATATGTGACAAAGTATGGTAGCAGTTCAGGGCCAAATGTTTCTGGTCAGTGAGCAGTACTTCTCCATGTGATTCAGGGACCCAGTCTCCTTCCATCTCAAGGCCCTGCTATCTGCCAGGGTCTTGTATTCTTGCATCAAGTTGGAAAAACAGGAAAACTCTGACATAGAGTTTTAGGTGACTTCAAAATGAAAAAGATAAAAAGAAATGTAAGTCCCATGAACAGAAATATGAGGATCCACAGTGAGAGAGAAAGTAGTTTTAGGATTATACACTGATTCAGCAGTGTCTGGATACCACGTTGTAAAGGGAACATTGAAAAACCAGAGCTAAATCAGAGGAGGACAGACCTAAAGAGTAGTAAAGACAGACCCAGGAAGCATGTCTAGGAAGAAAGAAGAAGTAAAAATAGAGAGATTTGTCCTGGGCAAGAGAATTATGGGACCATTCACTAATGGATAAAAGTCTGTTAGAGGAAGAAGTGGAATCCTTTGGTGGGGGAGGGTTCTGGAAGCCTAGACTTTTGACTCTTACAGAATTTAAGAGGATAAGAAAGATGTATTCCCTAACTCCTAGCACTCTGCCTAACACATCTCAGACAGTCAGTAAATATGTATGAATAGAATTTAGAACTAATTGTCATGACCCCATGTTTCTGTATTGCTGGATCCTAAGAGGGGGCTCTGATACCAAGAGTACAGAATTGGCTGGGTGTGCGAAGAATGTTGTAGCCACACCACATCGATGTTGCAACAAGTGGCAGCATTTGCACCATGCAGTATCCCCTTCTCAGTGGCTTTTTTCACCTCTGATTCAAGGGTTCATTAGCCCAGATCAAGCTTTCAAAAGTAGCCATGTCACAGCAAGTTTCAGCACACTAGCCACCATCACCAGGAATCACACAAAAATTAATTGACCTGGTGATCCATCAGAAAAGTTGTTTCCTCAGAATTGAAAGATTCCTTTGGAAATCTCTTCTTGGTCCCTGGCCTCCTGCCAGGGTTTTCCTGATGCTACTGTGCGTTTGTGTTTAAGATTTTATTTATACAACCTTTTAGCCACACACGCCTCTGCATAGAAGCACTCACAGTCAGTGGTCAGAACCACCCATTGGATACCTTTTCTTTTTTGAATGTCTTAACAGCAGTCCTGCTGACCAGAAAGTTGCAGGGAGACAAAACCTCTGAATCCTACTTAAAAGATATTCAGGCTTTGTGTAGATGGGGTCACTAGCACTGAGATGCCAGGAAATGCTGGAAATCTTCGTTGTCTATTTGAGTTTAGAAATTGGTTATGATTCTTAGAGCTGATGTGTTTAAGAGGAGCTTGAAACACAAGAATCATAGCATTACAGATTACTCCAGAAGCCTTCCAGAAGTGACTAAGGGTTACCTCCTCCCGCTTCGAAAAATGGCCTTAGACCACAAGTAAAATGACTAGCACTCAGTGTATCTTTTCTTAGTGCTCTGTGTATTCTCAGCAACTTTTTTATGTAGTCAGATCACCAAGTGAGACTTCAAGGGAGAAAATACTAGGGCAAAGATAAAATTTTAGACAAACTACTCTTTGTACCTCACTTTCATCAATAGAAGAACTGCCAGTGTACAGAAGGAAATATTCCTCTCTCTTACAGAAAGTCTGAATTTGGCAATAAGGAGTTCATGATCTGAAACACAGTCAGCTTCTGGTTTTGTTTTTGCTGACTGTATAGAGCTTCTCCATCTTTGGCTGAAAAGAATATAATCAATCTGATTTTGGTATTGACCATCTGGTGCTGTCCGTGTCTAGAGACTTCTCTTGTGTTGTTACAAGACGGTGTTTGCTATAACCAGTGTGTTCTCTTGGCAAAACTTTTAGCCTTTGCCCTGCTTCGTTTTGTACTCCAAGGCCAATTTGCCTGTCTCTCTAGGTAGCTCTTGACTTCCTACTTTTGCATTCCAGTCCTCTATAAAGAAGAGGACATCTTTTTTGGGTGTTAGTTCTAGAAGGTTTTGTAGGTCTTCATAGAACTGTTAAACTTCAGCTTCTTCAGCATTACTGGTTGGGGCATAGACTTGGATTATTGTGATATTGAATGGTTTGCCTTGGAAATGAACAGAGATCATTCTGTCGATTTTGAAATTGTATCCAGGTACTGTGTTTTGGACTCTTTTGTTGACTATGATGGCTACTCCATTTCTTCTAAGGGATTTTTGTCCACAGTAGTAGATATAATGGTCATCTGAGTTAAATTCACCCATTCCATCCATTTTAGTTCACTGATTCCTAAAATGTCAGTGTTCACTCTTTCCATCTCCTGTTTGACCACTTCCAATCTGCCTTGATTCATTGACCTAACATTTCAGGTTCCTGTTGCAATCTTGCTCTTTACAGCATTGGACATTACTTCCATCCCCATCACATCAACAACTGTGTGTTGTTTCTGCTTTGTCTCCATATCTTCATTCTTTCTGGAGTTATTTCTCTGCTTTTCTCTAGTAGCATATTGGGCATCTATCAGCCTGGGGAGTTCACCTTTCAGTGTCATACCTTTTTGCCTTTTCATACTCTTCAAACATGGACATCACCAGAAGGTCAATACCGAAATCAGATTGATTATATTCTTTGCAGCAAAAGATGGAGAAGCTCTATACATTCAGCAAAAACAAGACCAGGAGCTGACTGTGGCTCAGATCATGATCTTCTTAATGCCAAATTCAGACTTAAATTGAAGAAAGTAGGAAAAGAAACTAAACCATTCAGTTCAGTTCAGTTCAGTCGCTCAGTCGTGTCCAACTCTTTGCTACCCCATGAATTGCAGCACACCAGGCCTCCCTAAATCATTCAGACATGACCTGAATCAAATCGTTTATGTTTATACAGTGGAAGTGACAAATAGATTCAAGGGATTAGATCTGATAGACAGAGTGCTTAAAGAACTATGGATGGGGTTCATGACATGGTACAGGAGGCAGTGATCAAGACCGTCCCCAAGAAAAAGAAATGCAAAAAGGCAAAATGCTTGTCCAAGGAGGCCTTAAAAATAGCTGAGAAAAGAAAGAGAAGCTAAAGGCAAAGGAGAAAAGGAAAGATATACCCATTTGAATGCAGAGTTCCAAAGAATAGCAAGGAGAGATAAGAAAGCCTTCCTCAGTGCTCAATGCAAGGAAATGGAGGAAAATAATAGAATGGGAAAGACTAGAGATCTCCTCAAGATAATTAGAGATACCAAGGGAATGTTTCATGCAAAGATGAGCACAATAAACGACAGAAATGGTATGGACCTAACAGAAGCAGAAGATATTAAGAAGAGGTGGCAAGAATACACAGAAGAACTATATAAAAAAGACCTTAATGACCCAGATAACCATGATGGTGTGATCACTCACCTAGAGCCAGACATCCTGGAATGTGAAGTCAAATGGACCCTAGGAAGCATCACTATGGACAAAGCTAGTGGAAGTGATGGAATTCCAGTTGAGCTATTTCAAATCCTCAAAGATTATGCTGTGAAAGTGCTGCACTCAATATGCCAAGAAATTTGGAAAGCTCGGCAGTGGCCACAGGACTGGAAAAGGGCAGTTTTCATTCCAATACCAAAGAAAGACAATGCCAAAGAATGTTCAAACTACCTCACAATTGTACTCATCTCACATGCTAGCAAAGTAATGCTCAAAATTCTCCAAGCCAGGCTTCAACAGTACATGGACCATGAATTTGCAGATGTTCAAACTGGTATTAGAAAAGGCAGAGGAACCAGAGATCAAATTGCCAATGTCTGCTGGATCATCAAAAAAGTAAGAGAATTCCAGAAAAACATCTATTTCTTCTTTATTGACTATGCCAAAGCCTTTGACTGTGTGGATCACAACAAACTGGAAAATTCTGAAAGAGATGGGAATACCAGACCACCTGACCTGCCTCCTGAGAAATCTGTATGCAGGTCAGAAAGCAGCAGTTAGAACTGGACATGTAACAACAGACTGGTTCCAAATAGGAAAAGGAGTACATCAAAGCTGTATATTGTCACCCTGCTTATTTAACATATATGCAGAGTACATCGTGTGAAATGCCAGGCTGGATGAAGCACAAGATGGAATCAAGATTGCGAAGAGAAATATCAATAACCTCAGATATACAGATGATACCACCCTTATGGCAGAAAGCAAAGAGCTAAAGAGCTGCCTGATGAAAGCGAAAGAGGAGAGTGAAAAAGGTGGCTTAAAACTCTACATTCCAAAAACTAAGATCATGGCATCTGGTCCCATCGCTTCATGGCAAATAGATGGGGAAACAATGGAAACAGTGAGAGAGTTTATTTTGGGGGCTCCAAAATCACTGCACATGGTGACTGCAGTCATAAAATTAAAAGATGCTTGCTCCTTGGAATAAAAGTTATGACAAACCTAGATAGCATATTAAAAAGCAGAGACATTACTTTGCCAACAAAGGTCCATCCAGTCCAGGCTATGTTTCTTTCCAGTAGTCGTGTATGGATTTGAGAATTGGACTATAAACGAAGCTGAGCTCTGAAGAATTGATGGTTTTGAACTGTGGTGTTGGAGAAGACTCTTGAGAGTCACTTGGACTGCAAGGAGATCCAAGCAGTCAGTCCTAAAGGAAATCAGTCCTTAATATTCACTGGAAGGACTGATGCTGAAGCTGAAACTCCAATACTTTGGCCACCTGATGTGAAGAACCGACTTATTGGAAAAGCCCCTGATGCCGGGAAAGATTGAAGGTGGGAGGAGAAGGGGACAACAGAGGATGAGATGGTTGGATGGCATCACAGATGCAATGGACATGAGTTTGAACACACTCTGGGAGTGGGTGATAGACAGGGAGGCCTGGCGTGCTGCAGTCCTTGGGGTCACAAAGAGTTGGACATGACTGAGCGACTGAACTGAACTTATAGAAAGGAAGAAATGTAATATACTAGGAAGTGTCCTAAATTGAATCAGATAGTAAAATTTGGCTAGGTTGATTTATATAGTTATTTGTTTATAGCAAATAAATAAAGTTTATTTATATTTGCTCTAGAATTGATTTTAACTGGAGTAAAAGATAGACAAAACTTAACAAGAAAAGAAAAATGGAAACAGCAAAGAAGAAAACAAAAATAGGGATGTTAGGAAAGTGACAAATCTAACTAATCCTGTTTGGACTATCTGGTTGACCTTAGTAACCTTTTGACAACCCCCTTTTTTTTTTCATCTTTTAATATCTACTTTGATGAGATATGATTGAGTTCAGTTCAGTCGCTCAGTCATGTTCGACTCTTTGCGACCCCATGAATCGCAGCACGCCAGGCCTCCCTGTCCATCACCAAGTCCCGGAGTTCACTCAGACTCACGTCCATCGAGTCAGTGATGCCATCCAGCCATCTCATCCTCTGTCGTCCCCTTCTCCTGCCCCCAATCCCTCCCAGCATCAGAGTCTTTTCCAATGAGTCAGCTCTTTGCATGAGGTGGCCAAAGTATTGGAGTTTCAGCTTCAGCATCATTCCTTCCAAAGAAATCCCAGGGCTGACCTCCTTCAGAATGGACTGGTTGGATCTCCTTGCAGTCCAAGGGACTCTCAGGAGTCTTCTCCAACACCACAGTTCAAAAGCATCAATTCTTCGGTGTTCAGCCTTCTTCACAGTCCAACTCTCACATCCATACGTGACTATTGGAAAAACCATAGTCTTGACTAGATGGACCTTAGTCGGCAAAGTAATGTCTCTGCTTTTGAATATGCTGTCTAAGTTGGTCATAACTTTTCTTCCAAGGAGTAAGCGTCTTTTAATTTCATGGCTGCAGTCACCATCTGCAGTGATTTTGGAGCCCCCCAAAATAAAGTCTGACACTGTTTCCACTGTTTCCCCATCTATTTCCCATGAAGTGATGGAACCGGATGCCATAATCTTCATTTTCTGAATGTTGAGCTTTAAGCCAACTTTTTTACTCTCCTTTTCACTTTCATCAAGAGGCTTTTTAGTTCCTCTTCACTTTCTGCCATAAGGGTGGTGTCATCTGCATATCTGAGGTGATTGATATTTCTCCCGGCAATCTTGATTCCAGCTTGTGTTTCTTCCAGTCCAGCGTTTCCCATGATGTACTCTGCATATAAGTTAAATAAGCAGGGTGACAATAGACAGCCTTGATGTACTCCTTTTCCTATTTGGAACCAGTCTGTTGTTCCATGTCCAGTTCTAACTGTTGCTTCCTGACCTGCATACAGGTTTCTCTAGAGGCAGGTCAGGTGGTCTGGTATTCCCATCTCTTTCAGAATTTTCCACAGTTTATTGTGATCCACACAGTCAAAGGCTTTGGCATAGTCAATAAAGCAGAAATAGATGTTTTTCTGGAATTCTCTTGCTTTTTCCATGCTCCAGCGGATGTTGGTAATTTGATCTCTGGTTCCTCTGCCTTTTCTAAAACCAGCTTGAAAATCAAGCAGTTCATGGTTCTCATGTTGCTGAAGTCTGGCTTGGAGAATTTTGAGCATTACTTTACTAGCATGTGAGATGAGTGCATTTGTGCAGTAGTTGGAGCATTCTTTGGCATTGCCTTTCTTTGGAATTGGAATGAAAACTGACCTTTTCCAAATGGGTGAATTTAACTCAGATGACCATTATATCTATTACTGCGGGCAGGAATCCCTCAGGAGAAATGGAGTAGCCATCATGGTCAACAAAAGAGTCTGAAATGCTGTACTTGGATGCAGTCTCAAAGACAACAGAATGATCTCTGTTCATCTCCAAGGCAAACCATTCAGTATCACAGTTATCCAAGTCTATGCCCCAACCAGTAACACTGAAGAAGCTGAACGGTTTTATGAAGACCTACAAGACCTTGTAGAACTAACACCCAAAAAAGATGTCCTTTTCATTATAGGGGACTGGAATGCAAAAGTAGGAAGTCAAGAAACACTTGGAGTAAGAGGCAAATTTGGCCTTGGAATGCGGAATGAAGGAGGGCAAAGACTAATAGAGCTTTGCCAAGAAAATGCACTGGTCATAGCAAACACCCTCTTCCAACAACACAAGAGAAGACTCTACACATGGACATCACCAGATGGTCAACACCAAAATCATATTGATTCTATTCTTTGCAACCAAAGATGGAGAAGCTCTATACAGTCAACAAAGACAAGACCAGGAGCTGACTGTGTCTCAGATCATGAACTCCTTATTGCCAAATTCAGACTCAAATTGAAGAAAGTAGGGAAAACCGCTAGACCATTCAGGTATGACCTAAATCAAATCCCTTATGATTATACAGTGGAAGTGAGAAATAGATTTAAGGGCCTAGATCTGATAGATAGAGTGCCTGATGAACTATGGAATGAGGTTCGTGACATTGTACAGGAGACAGGGATCAAGACCATCCCCATGGAAAAGAAATGCAAAAAAGCAAAATGGCTGTCTGGGGAGGCCTTACAAATAGCTGTGAAAAGAAGAGAGGTGAAAAGCAAAAGAGAAAAGGAAAGGCATAAGCATCTGAATGCAGAGTTCCAGAGAATAGCAAGAAGAGATAAGAAAGCCTTCTTCAGCGAGATATGATTACTCATCATAAAATTCACCCGTTTGGTGTCTTTAATTCAGTAATTTTTAGTATACCTGCAGATTTATGCCATCAATACTACAATCTAATTACAGAACATTTTCACTATCCAAAAAATATATCATGTAGCCATAAGCAGTCACACTCGGTTATCTGCTCTCTGCAGTCTCTACAACTGCTAACCTACTTTCAGTCACTGTAGATTTTTGTGTTCTGAATAATTCATGTAAGTGGAATATTTTTTGTCTTCTTTTGTTTAATACACTGTTTTTCCAGTCTTATCTCTTCTATAGTATGTAACAGTACTTCTTTTTTATGGCTGAGTAATATTCCATTATATGGATATACCACTTTTTTAATTCATTTATCAGTTGACATATGGATTGTATTTTTACATTATGGCTATTATAAAAAGTGATGCTGCTGTGAACATTCATGTACAGGGTTTTATGTGAACATATGTTTTCAAATTTCTTCAGTGTATATCTAGAAGTGAAATTGGAGAAGGAAATGGCAATCTAGTCCAATATTCTAGCCTGGAGAGTCCCAGGGACAGAGGAGCCTAGTGGGCTTTTGTCTATGGGGTTGCACAGTCAGACACGATTGAAGCGACTTAGCAGCAGCAGCATATCTAGAAGCAGAATACCTAGGTTACATGATAAGTCTATTTCTAACATTTTTAAGAACTTTCGGACTGTTTTCTGAAGCAACCAAGCCATTGTACCATCTCCCTAGTAATATCTGTGTGTTAGTTGCTCAGTCATGTCTGACTCTTTGCAACCCCATGGACTATAGCCCACCAAGCACCTCTGCCCATGGGATTCGCCAGGCAAGAATACTGGAGTAGGTTGCCATTCCCTTTATAGCAACATATAAAGATTCCAATTTCTCCATATCCTCACCAGCATTGACTATTTTGCACCGTTTTTATTATAGACATCCTACTAGATATGAAGTGGCATCTCATTGTGAGTTTGATTTGCATTTCCTTAAATAGGAAAAGGAGTATGTCAAGGCTGTATATTGTCACCCTGCTTATTTAACTTATATGCAGAGTATATCATGAGAAATTCTGGGCTGGAAGATGCACAAGCTGGAATCAAGATTTTGCTGGGAGAAATATTAATTACCTCAGATATGCAGATGACACCAGCCTTATGGCAGAAAGTGAAGAGGAACTAAAAAGCCTCTTGATGAAAGTGAAAGAGGAGAGTGAAAAAGTTGGCTTAAAGCTCAACATTCAGAAAATGAAGATCATGGCATCTGGTCCCATCACTTCATGGGAAATAGATGGGGAAACAGTGAAAACAGTTTCAGACTTTATTTTGGGGGGCTCCAAAATCACTGCAGATGGTGATTGCAGCCATGAAATTAAAAGACGCTTGGAGAAGACTCTTGAGAGTCCCTTGGACTGCAAGGAGATCCAACCAGTCCATTCTGAAGGAGATGAGTCCTGGGATTTCTTTGGAAGGACTGATGCTAAAGCTGAAACTCCAATACTTTGGCCACCTCATGTGAAGAGTTGACTCATTGGAAAAGACTGGGAGGGATTGGGGGCAGGAGGAGAAGGGGACGACCGAGGATGAGATGGCTGGATGGCATCACCAACTCAATGGACATGAATTTGGGTTAACTCTGGGAGTTGGTAATGGACAGGGAGTCTTAGCGTGCTGTAATTCATGGGGTTGCAAAGAGTTGAACATGACTGAGCGACTGAACTGAACTGAACTGAATGACTAGTAATGCTGAGCACCTTATAATTTGCGTTGGCCACAGGTTTTTGTTTTGTTTTTTTTTTTTGATATGGGGGCAGAAATGTCATTCACGTCTTTGCCCATTTGAAAATTGAATTACTTGTCTTTTATTGTTTTGTTTTGTAAGAATTCTTTATACATTCAGTCCCTTATCAAATAAATGAGTTGCAAATATATTCTCCCATTCTGTGGGTTGGTGACCACACAGAAGATTTAAATTTTGATGAAGTCCAATTTAAAAAGTTTTCTCTTGTTTATGTTTTGGTGTTCTGCCTAAGAAGACTTTGCCTAACCAAAGGGTCAAGAAATTTGCTTCTGTGTTTTCATCTAAGAGGTTTATGGCTTTAGCTCTTATATTTCAATCTGTGATCCATTTTGAGTTAATTTTTGTACATGGTGTGAAATAGGCATCCAGCAACAATGTCTTCATTTTTTCCCCCTCTTCATTGTTCTCTTTCTCCTTCTTTTGTATATGTATATCCAGTTGTCCACGCAGTATTTATTGAAAACACTTTCTCCCCTCATTGTATTATCTTGGCGATGATGGTTTAGCCACTAAGTTGTGTCTGACTCTTGTGACCCCATGGACTGTAGCCTACCAGGCTCTTCTGTCCATGGGATTGCCCAGGGAAGAATACTGGAGTGGGTTGCCATTTCCCTCTCTAGTGTATCTTCACAACCCAGGAATTGAACCTGGGTCTCCTGCACTGCATGCAAATTCTTTACCAGCTGAGCTACAAGGGAAGCAATGATATTAGCACCTATAAAAATTCAATGGAGAATACATGTAAGGGTTTGTTTTTGAGCAGTCAGTTTTATTCTATTGCTATATGTCTATTCTTATGCCAATGCCACACTCTCTTGCTCTTTATAGTACATTTTGAAATTAGGAAATGTGTGTTCTCCCAATTTATTCTTTTTCAAGATTGTTTTGGCTGTCGTCCCTGACATTTCAAATTCTGCAAAAAAAGGTTCTGCAATAGGTCCTTTCAGTTCAGTTCAGTTCAGTTGCTCAGTTGTGTCCGACTCTTTGTGAGTCCATGAACCGCAACACGCCAGGCCTCCCTGTCCATCACCAACTCCCAGAGTCCATCCAAACCTATGTCCATCCAACCGTATCATCCTCTGTCATCCCCTTCTCCTCTTGCCCTCAGTCTTTCCCAGCATCAAGATCTTTACCAATGAGTCAGCTCTTTGCATCAGGTGGCCAAAGTATTGGAGTTTCAGCTTCAACATCAGTCCTTCCAATGAACACCCTGGACTGATCTTCTTTAGGATGGACTGGTTGGATCTCCTTGCAGTCCAAGGGACTCTCAAGAGTCTTCTCCAACACCATAGTTCATCAGTTTCAGCACTCAGCTTTCTTTATAGTCCAACTCTCACATCCATACATGACCACTGGAAAAATCATAGCCTTGACTAGATGGACCTTTGTTGGCAAAGTAATGTCTCTGCTTTTGAATATGCTGCCTAGGTAGGTCATAACTTTCCTTCCAAGGAGTAAGTGTCTTTTAATTTCATGGCTGCAGTCACCATCTGCAGTGATTTTGGACCCAGAAAAATTTAGTCCTCCATTTCCTCAACTATTTAAAAATACTGATAATCTGCCTTCTATGGTGTTTCTGTGAGACCCCAAAGAACCTGAACCTGCTCTAATGTTGAAAAATACTAAACCTTCATTTTGGGAAAAATCTGCTTTGCTCTTTTCGTTAACCTAGCATTGGTAAATCTTGACTAGCATTATCACTATACTGCTTCTCAACTCGATGAACCATGATTTCTCCCAGTTTCCACAAGAACTGTTTCCACAAGGACCATCATTATGCTGTGTCCTTTTGTTAGAAACACAAAATTCTGAGTCTATAAAGTAAAATGATCTCCCATCCATGGAGGTGTGATGAGGTTACTATCAGAAAAGAGAGAAGGGTGGATCAATTGAAAGGGAGGGAAAATAAGGGGAAATGGAGAACTTCTTTGGCTGCAGAAAGAGCATAGAGAGTTAAGCTAGAAAGAAGTTTGTCTCTTGAGAGTTTAGTATCTGGAGGGCAGCGCTGAGGTCAGAATATTTTCCAACTTCCTCCAGACTTCACTCTACCTCTGGAGTGGGTTACCATTTCCTTCTCCAGGGAATCTTCCCAACCCAGGGATTGAACCCACATCTTCTCCATTGGCAGGCAAATTCTTTACCACTGAGCCACCGCTGTTTTATTTGCCACTCTTTGAAGTTCTAGGGAAAGTGGACTCTGGGAATACTGTGGGCATCAGTACAGCACTTACAATTCCCTACGCCCTGCCTGTGCACCTGTGATACTTGCTTTGCAACACAAGACTGTCCATCCTAGAATAGTTCTTTTGGAAACACAGGAAAAGTAAGAGATTCCATAAAACTAAATGGCTGTTGGACCTGGCCCTGAATCTGAGATGATAGGGGATGGGCATGGATTCCTTATCCAGAAACCTGCACCTGCACCTGTGACATGAGGCATTTTTGTCTAATTTGATCACCCCCATTTTCTCCAGTGTATCTTTAACTCATTTAGGTTATGAAATACCACCAGCTTCTTAAGTCTTAGAATATAGAGCTGGCAGAGAATCGTTAGAGATCCATTACTCTGCCCTTTCCTCCTACAAATGATGTTCTGCAATGAGGAAAATTGAAGTAACCTTCAAAGACTCTCAGCAGAGTCCAGGTTAGTGCCTGAAAGCTGCTTCTACTGCCCACGAGCCAACTGTGTGCGGAGCACCTGTAAGTTTTGTTTTGACTCTTGGCAAACTAGGAAACCTTCATTTAGGCTGAAGGTGGCTCCTGCCCCAAAGGGAACTTCCTACCTGCCCCTCTTCTTACTATGATTAGGCTTATAAACAAAGAGTTTTATCTCCTCAGTGCTAAAACAAAACAATTGCATTGTTTTATGCGGAGAGTTGAACAGCATCTCATCAAAGATGAGGAAACAATACCACCCTCTGGGTCTCCCATCATTAGATAATAATACTCTTCCCACTCTGCTCTACCTGTTTAAATTCTACCAGCACAGCCAGACCTTACTGAGGAACCTCTCTGAGCTCTCCAGTGAGATTGTTCATCTTAAAGAGCATGTTCAGCATTCCTTAACTCTTTTCTAATAGATAGGCAGCCAAGATTCACTGATGCCTAACTGTGTGCCAGGGACTGGAACAGACATCATGAAGGAGGCACAAATGTATAAGACTCAATGCTTATCATTAAGGAACTCAATATATTACTCAATATGTCAGCAAATTTGGAAAACTCAGCAGTCACCTTAGGACTGGAAAAGGTCAGTTTCCATTCCAGTCCCAAAGAAGGGCAGTGCCAAAGAATGTTCAAACTATCGTGCAATTACACTCATTTCACACACTTGCAAGGTAATGCTCAAAATCCTTCAAGCTAGGCTTCAGTAGTACATGTACCGAGAACTTCCAGATGTACAAGCTGGACTTAGAAAACGCAGAGGAACCAGAGATCAAATTGCCAACATCCATTGGATCATAGAGAAAGCAAGAGAATTAAAAAAAAAAAAAATCTACTTCTGCTTCATTGACTGTGCTAAAGCCTTTAATTGTGTGGATCATAAACAAACTGTGGAAAATTCTTCAAGAGATGGAAATACCAGACCACTTTACCTGTTTCCTGAGAAACATGTATGCAGGTCAAGTTAGAACCAGATGTGGAACAATGGACTGGTTCAAAATTGGGAAAGGAGTATGTCAAGGTTGTATATTGTCACCCTGCTTGTTTAACTTATATGCAAAGCACATCATGTGAAGTTCCACACTGGATGAATCACAAGTTTAATTAAAGATTGCAGGGAAGAAACATCAACAAGCTCAGATTTGCAGAAGATACCACTTTATTGGCCAAAAGTGAAGACAAACAAAAGAGCCTCTTGATGAAAGTGAAAAAAGCTGGGTTAAACTCAACATTCAGAAGTAAGATCATGGCATCTGGTCCCATCACTTTATGGCAAATAGACAGGGGAAAAGTGAAAACAATGGCAGATTTTTTTTCCTTGGGCTCCAAAATCACTGTGGACAGATGACTCCAGCCATGATATTAAAAGACATTTGCTCCTTGGTAGGAAAGCTATAACAAACCTAGACAGTCTATTAAAAAGTAGAGACATCAGTTTGTAAACAAAGGTCCGTATAGTCAAAATCAAAGCTATAGTTTTTCCAGTAGTTATGTACGGATATGAGATTTGAACCATAAAGAAGGCTGAGCATTGAAGAATTGATGTTTTTACAACTGTGGTGCTAGAGAAGACTTATGAGAGTTCCTTGGACAGCAACGAGACCAAACTAGTCAATCCTAAAGGAAATCAATGCTGAATATTCACTGAAAGGACCGAAGCTGAGGCTTCAGTATTTTGGCGACCTGATGCAAAGAGCCAGCTTGTTGGAAAAGACCCTGATGCTGGGAAAGATTGAGGTCAGGTGGAGAAGGGGGCAAGATTGAGATGGTTGGATGTCATCACTGACTCAGTGGACATGAGTTTGAGCAGACTCAGGGAGAGAGTGAAGGACAAAGAAGCCTTGCGTGATTCTAAAAGAGTTTGGAATGGGATTTCAAAGAGCTGGACGTGACTTAGTGATGGAAAATAAGAAAAGGAACATAGGCAATGGTGGAGAGAACATAGGCACGCGCGCGCGCACACACACACACACAGACACACACACACACACACACACAGACTTCAAGGCAATATATGGCAGATTAAAAAAAAAAAAACAAAAACCCATGCTGAGGGTTTGGAGGGGTGTAAACACTTCCAGCAGGGGTAAAAAGAAGGCGTCTATTTCTGATGGAAGTGGCATTAAAACTTCTCCTGCTGTACAAGTCAGGTTTACTCATCAAAGCCTTTTTTCTAGATAATGTACTTATTGCTTGATAAATATTAGTCTTGACTTCTTAATAAATTTAAAACTTTTCAAGGACAGGAACTATGTTTATGACACATAGTGATAGCTTAGTAAATAGTTGTGAAAGTGCTGAGTTTTCTCCCTAGAACTTGTAGTAATATTACCCAAGTAATGATGAACTCTAATTGACTTGAGTCTGTAGGGAGGCATATATGTTATCAAATGGATGCTACTGAGTGCCTTCCTTCCAGAAGCAGTTTTATTCCATGATGCTCATGAGTACATCTGTATACAGATTTCTAAGATAACTTTTCCTACACTGTTCTCTGTAATTAGAAGATTCTCACCCTCTTCCTCTAGTCGTGCTCATTTACACAGATCTCACACAGTCATTCTCTTCTGCTTGCTTCCTCTCTTCCTCTTTCTTCTCCCCTGGTTCCTAAGCCTTTTCTCTTGGGTATAACCAATGAAGCAGTGAGTCCTGGTGGTATGTGCATTTCCAGTGCTCTTTGCTCCATTTCAGAGTCAGCAACCATAAAACAAGAAGCTCCCTTGAGCTTTAGCTTTTAACCCAGAGGAGTCAAGAATTCTGGAGCTGAGGATGAAAGTGTTTTAAAGAGGAGGAATATGCTTTCTGAAGAAACCTGCTCTAAGCCCACTTTCATTCAGGTTAAGGTATGGTTTGCCTGAATTCAGGTCACCGGGAGTATTGTTATTTAGTCACTAAGTCGTGTCCACCTCTTTGTGACTCCTCCGCAAATACAACTTGATGGGTTTCCATAACAAGAAAAGTTAAGTTCAGCTTCCTGTAACAGAAAACTCACAGAACAAATCTCAGACAAGATAGAAGCTGAGTTTTCTCATAACTAAGGAAGTCTAGAGGTAAGAATGCCAGGGCTGGTCAGGCTGCCTCACCCTGTCCCCAGGGCCTGACTCCACTTTGTCTGTCCACTGTCATTAGGGCTTATGGTTAGACTCAAGCATAAACTCTTACTGAAACTGCGGATGCTGTGGGCGTCCTGAGAAAAGAGGGAAGTGGATGGAGTATGCAGGGTCATCTTCACAGAAGGTCAAGGGTAGAAGTGGGTTAAGTCTGAAAGGTCGATGTGACTGGGACATGTAGAGAACAGGCCTGGGAAACTTTGTGGAAAGGGCAAGAGTGGGAAGGAGAGTAGTTCCCTGTCATTCCATCCAGGTGGAGAGCTGGATCACAGGCCCGCCCTGGCTGTCCCACCTGTCCAGGGAGCCTCTTTCTTCGTGCTGCTGGGGCAGTTTGAGTGCGTGCATCCCTGCTGTGGTCAGCTCAGCACTCTGTGTGTTGGCTTTCCAGCACTCTCTCTCAGACATCTTTGAGTGGCCCACAGTGACCATAGCTGATTGTGTAATGGTCAGGGTGACACCATACTATGGTTAGGCCCTTTCCATTTTTAGTTACTAAGGAGGCTTGGTTTCATCAGTTTATTTTCCGTGTGCACCCTCCTTCCACTCCTTTCTCAGCCTTTTACAATACAGGACCTGCGGGCCATTCTTGTGAGCTTAACAAAATAATACAGGGCCCAGGATACATGCCCAGACCTGGCTTTTCAGTGTCTCCAGCTTTTGTTCTTAGATGGGGGGACAGACCTAGACTCAGTATAGAGTGTTTGGAGTTTCGGAAGCCACCCTTGTGTTCTCTTCCCCAGCCCAAGACATGCTTTTATGTTCTTTCTATGTGATTTCCTTCTGCAACTTGTCCATGCTTTGCACAGACGTCAATGTCAAAGTGAACTGCAGTATAGTGAGTTACCTAGGATGAAGATATTTGTCATTAGCCTGGTAATTGCTATTAATTGTTGATTATGAGCACACTGGCCTAGGACAGGGTTTGACTAATGAGGCAAGGCCCTGCCGTCTAAGGAATACTCTGCTTTTAGGAAACACAGTACACTTCTGTGACTGGGAAAAACATGTGTTATATTTTGTTTTGCCTTTTCAACACCAAGGTCTGAAGTTTTGAGTTTTCATTTATTTTTTCTGGGCAGGATCAACATCACAGTTTCTCTATATGACAGGCAGAGACTGGCAATAATTGAATAGATTTGGCAGTGACTTTCCTCTTCCGGTGACTCTTGCCTTCTGATTTCAGATAGAAGAGACAGTTCTTTCATGGGTCTGTATAATCAAATGATACTAGGAAGTAATAGGGAAAGATAAAAATGGATGTCATCAAATGTTATTGTTTCGGACAGGTTTGGGACTGAGGTGAAGTGAGTTTTTGTTTTTTTTAATAACATCAAGATCTAGAAGAAGCCAAAAAGTTTATCTTGACCAATCCCTTCATGTTACAAGCAAAGTAATTTGGTAACAGAAACTGAACTTGAGCCCAGGATTCAAATTCCAGACCAGCAATCTTGACAATAAGCTTTCTCTGAGTACTGTTAGGCCAAGACTCTACCCAGGCACGTGTTCTGAGAAAAGGTGCCTAAGCACCTGATGCTGGGAGTGAGCTGATTATCTGATAAGCCCTGTTTTAATTCCTTCATGGATCATAGAAAACAAATGAATTCATTTAAAAAACAGTAAATTTTACTAAGTAAATGGCTCAGGTTTTAACTAATATCATTCAGTTCAGTTCAGTTCAGTTCAGTAACTCAGCCGTGCCCGACTCTTTGTGACCCCATGAATTGCAGCACGCCAGGCCTCCCTGTCCATCTCCGACTCATGGAATTCACTCAGACTCACGTCCATCGAGTCAGTGATGCCATCCAGCCATTTCATCCTCTGTCGTCCCCTTCTCCTCCTGCCCCCAATCCCTCCCAGCATCAGAGACTTTTCCAATGAGTCAACTCTTCGCATGAGGTGGTCGAAGTACTGGAGTTTCAGCTTTAGCATCATTCCTTCCAAGGAAATCCCAGGGCTGATCTCCTTCAGAATGGACTGGTTGGATCTCCTTGCAGTCCAAGGGACTTTCAAGAGTCTTCTGCAACACCACAGTTCAAAAGCATCAATTCTTCGGCGCTCAGCTTTCTTCACTGTCCAACTCTCACATCCATATATGACTACTGGAAAAACCATAGCCTTGACTAGACGGACCTTTGTTGGCAAATAATGTCTCTGCTTTTTAATATGCTATCTAGATTGGTCATAACTTTTCTTCCAAGGAGTAATCATCTTTTAATTTCATGGCTGCAGTCACCATCTGCAGTGATTTTGGAGCCCCCCAAAATAAAGTCTGACAGTGTTTCCACTGTTTCCCCATCTATTTCCCATGAAGTGATGGGACCAGATGCCATGATCTTCATTTTCTGAATGTTGAGCTTTAAGCCAACTTTTTCACTCTCCTCTTTCACTTTCATCAAGAGGCTTTTTAGTTCCTCTTCACTTTCTGCCAGAAGGGTGGCGTCATCTGCATATCTGAGGTGATTGATATTTCTCCCGACAATCTTGATTCCAGCTTGTGCTTCTTCCAGCCCAGCATTTCTCATGATGTATTCTGCATATAAGTCAAATAAGGAGGGTGACAATATACAGCTTTGACGTGCTCCTTTTCCTATTTGGAACCACTCTGTTGTTCCATGTCCAATTCTAACTGTTGCTTCCTGACCTGCATATAGGTTTCTCAAGAGGGAGGTCAGGTGGTCTGGTATTACCATCTCTTTCAGAATTTTCCACAGTTTATTGTGATCCACACAGTCAAAGGCTTTGGCATAGTTGATAAAGCAGAAACAGATGTTTTTCTGGGACTCTCTTGCTTTTTTAATGATCCAGCGGATATTGGCAATTTGATCTCTGGTTCTTCTGCCTTTTCTAAAACCAGCTTGAACATCTGGAAGTTCATGGTTCTCATATTGCTGAAGCCTGGCTTTGAGAATTTTGAGCATTACTTTACTAGTGTGTGAGATGAGTGCAATTGTGCAGTAGTTTGAACATTCTTTGGCATTGCCTTTTTTTGGGATTGGAATGAAAACTGACCTTTTCCAGTCCTGTGGCTACTGCTGAGTTTTCCAAATTTGCTGGCAGATTGAGTGCAACACTTTCACAGCATCATCTTTCAGGATTTGAAATAGCTCCACTGGAATTCTTTCTATCACCTCCACTAGCTTTGTTCGTAGTGATGCTTTCTAAGGCCCACTTGATTTCACATTCCAGAATGTCTGGCTCTAGGTGAGTGATCACACCATCATGATTATCTCATGATTATAACTAATATCATTACTGCATGGTAAATATGTGGATTATATTGACTTTATTTTTTTTTTATATTGACTTTAATATGTGAAAATTCATGATGAAGAAATATGGTCAACTGCATCTCCAACTTGACAAACAAAGATCCCTGATAGAATGGGATCTTCTTGGGAAAAGTATGGGAAACATTCACCCCCTTTATTTCCCCTCCTCACTCCATTATGCTCTAGAATGATTCCTCTCCAAGCAGTTCTCCTGATTTCGGAAATATAGTCAAGAACCAATCCTCAAAGGATGGATAGGGTTGCATTTGGTGACTCAGGAAAACATGACACTCTTTTTTGGTTTTTTTGCATAGTCAAAAGGACATTCGTAGCAAGTGGAAGGTACAAGTCACTCAGCTAACCACTGACTCAAAAAGTATACACAGGACACTGCTCAGTGTACCCAGCCCTAGGCTTAAGTCCATGGGAATTTAAGAGCAAACATGACTCCAAGCCTCAAAGGGCTCAGAGCATTATTTAAAAGAGAAAAGATATAAACACATAAAAATAATAGTAAATAATTAAGGGCTTGTGTTAGAGTTCTCTAGAGAAACAGAAGCAACTGAATATGTCCCCGTATACAGAAAGAATCTGTTTCAAGGAAATGTCTCATGGGACTTTGAATAGTGAAAAGTCCACAATCTGCCATCTGCAAGCTGGAGGCTCAGGAAAGACAGTGGTGGATATAGTTCCTGTCCAAACCCGAGGTCCTGAGAACCAGGAAAGAAAATGGTGTTACTTTTAGTCCAGGTCGGAGGGCTCAAGAGCAAGGAGGGCTAATGTCTGAGGGCAGGAGAGGGTGGGTGCTCCCACTTGAGTAAAGAGCAGACCCTCAGTCTTTGTGTTATATTCAGGTCCCCAGCAGATTGGATGATGCTCACCTACATGGATGAAGGTGATCTTTACTCAGTCTATAGATTCAAATACTAATCTCTTCCAGAAAGACCCTCATAGACATACCCAGCAATTATCATTTACCAGTTCTCCAGGCAGTGCTTCTTAGCTCAGTCAAGTTGGCATATAAAATGAACCATCACAGGGCTAAAATGTTCAGTATTGACTGATAGTAGCAGTCAGGTGTTAGATGAGATAAAAGATGGTTGAACAATAAAGAATCCAGAGCAGGCTTCAGGCAGACACTAGAGCTGGGCTTGACTTGAACAGAATGTGGTTAAAGCAGGAAAAAGGGGAACTTGGGGAAAATCACCTGTGGACACCTGCCCTCAATTACTGATCAGGTGCCCTGGGGAGGCACTTCACTCCTTGATCTCGTTCTATCTTCTTGATATCCCACAAGAGAGCCATGATAATCCTCATTTTACAGATGAGGAAACAGAGTCCATGGATAAACAGGTATTCCTTATCACCCAGTTAGCAAATATGAGTTAAGATCCCAACTATGACTGGGTGACTCGGGGAACTTTTCTCTCAACCACTCTGTTTCATTTTCCAGTTATTTAATTGATGTTTTTCTCAGTCCCCACAAACACTTGTTCTTTTCTGATCTTCGGTTTCCAGCCTGGTTGGAGTTTGTGTGGACCAGGGATTCCATGATGAAATATTCCTTGCAGGTTTCCCATAGAGAAAAAATCAACTCTGCCTTCCCCAAGTGCTTCTTTCTTTTTCCTCCTTCCTTCTCCCCCGCCCTTCTCCCCCTCCGTTTTTCCTCCCTTCCTTCCTTTCTTTCCACAAATATTTATTAATTTCTTTTCAAACACTCAAATTTCCTAAACATAATTTGTGTAAATATAATTCCAGTCCAGGTCACAGTTGAATCAGGCATAGAGACACCACCTCATACCTGCAGACAAAGCATGCATTGGCACTGCCCTATTTAGGGTGTAGAATCCACAAAACAACCCAGGCATGAAAGGGTATTTTCAGAGCAGTCAGTAAGAGGTTGAATGAGTTATAAACTATATCAACAAATCGGTATTTAAATCTCAATTTTGTTATTAAATTCTCTCAACCTCAGAGAAGTCGTGTGAACCATTTATGCTACACATTTTTCAAGCATAAAATGGGACCGGTAATTCCTCCCTAGTGAACTTTACAAGGGTGTGGGGAGGCATGAGAGGTAGTGTATGTGTGAAAACTGTTCCGGAAACTGAAGTCCACCCTGGGCCCCGTGATACTTTCTGAATGAGCTGCCTTACTGGCTGATAAAACACATGACTACAGGCCAACCTGGCAACTCATTGACTACACCAGCGGTCCCCATCCTTTTTGGCAACAGGGATCAGTTCTGTGGAAGATAATTTTTCCAGAGAACCTTGGGGTGGAGTGGGGTGGGGGCAAGTGGTTTGGGGGTGATTTGCATAAGGAGCGTACAACCTAGATCCCTTTCATGCACAGTTCACAGTAGGGTTCATGTTGCTATGAGAACCTAATGCCGCTACTGATCTGATGGGAGGCAGAGCTCAGGTGGTAATGCGAGCGATGAGGAGTGGCTGTAAATGTAGATGAAGCTTCACTCACTCGCTCACCCACCGCTCGTCTCCTGTTGAGCACCTGGCTCCTAGCTGGCCACAGACCAGTACTGTTCCATGGTTCTGGGGTTGGGGACCTCTGAACTACACCATGCTCTATTATTTGATTCTAGGAACCCCATCACAGGAAAAAAATTAATAGATGTAATGGCTTGGAGGTAGCCCAATTCCCCAGGGAACTTCCTGACTGTCCCTCTGGGTGGACATCAAAGGAAGGACATCCTCCTCAGGAAGCTGAGTTGGGTAGGAGCTTGGACTGGGACATCTATAAGCCTTGAGCCAGAAGGGTGACTTTGCACCAACCGTTTCTCTGTAGGCCTCAGTTTCCTTCTTTGTAAAATGAAGGGTAATTGATTTACTTGCTGGTTTTGGAATGGCACCCTCCAAGAGTTTTATGAGGCCCAAGTTGGGGTCACCACCTGGGGCGAGGTGGGTTGGCACAGGTCACTGGGAGAGCTCCAGCCCTCTGATCCCAGGGCAGCTCAGCTCCTAAAATCTTTATTTGTTTATGTTCCTGCTGAGATTTCATTTAAATCAAGGAATATGAAACTTATTATTTTTAAAGCACAGGGCCAGGTGATATTTAAATGTCTGACTCTCTGGTCCTGTAATCCAGTTAGGGAGTGAGTGAGCTTCCATCTCAACCCCCCATCCACATGCAGGTGCAAAGGCTTCAGTGTTCCAGTCCTCCCTGTCCTCTCCAGCAGGAGTCTTGCACCCTCTCTAGCCCCTCCTCAGCTGTCAGAGTCTGCCTCCTGCAGCTGAGGCTGTGAGGCAGGGTAGGGCTCCTTGCTTTCTACCTCTGCACCCAAAGCCAGTGCACAGGAGGGTTCTGAGGTGCTGTGCTCCCAGGGTATGATTGAAGCCTTCAGTCTGACTTCCAGGACTCCAGGAGTCAGGTTTGGAGAAGGAAGAGAAGAGGAAAGGCTGGCCAGAACATGTCTGTCCCCATGGCAGCAGGCTTGCTTCTCTCCTAGAAAGTCTCAGAATGCTCACATGCCCTTACATGGACTTGTTCACCATGGCCTGCCTGGAGCATTCTGCCCTCCGCTTGTGTTTTTTGGAGGACTCAGGAAAGTACATCAGGTTTTTGAAAGCCAGAATCATTTCCCTTGCTGCTGAGCCATTCATACTTTCCTCTCAATAAACAGTTGTCAGAGACACTATTAAATGACCCCCCCCCCACCACACACACACACACACACACACACACACACACACACTCTATTTCGATCACAGACAGCCTGTACTTGTGCATAAGATGTGTTTGCATTTGGATCTGCTCATTGTGCTCTGATTGGCCTTCCTGGGGACGTGCATCTGTGGTGCACCTTTATCAGGGTGAAGTGAGAGCCTCCACCTGAGGAAGAGGGGACCGGGCCTCCTTAATCAAGGGCTTCCTCAGCCATGGCTTGAGGTGAGTCCTTCTGAGAGAGGGCCCCAGTGCAAAGAGCACTTGACTGGGAGTCAACAGACAAGGGATTTATCCCACCTGACCACTAACGAACCACCGGGCTTCCAGAAATGGGAAAGATTGCTTTGCGAGGCATGGGTGCCTCCTCATTAGAAATGTTGAAGCAGGAATGGTTGACTGTTGCTCAGAAATGCTCAAGGAAGGAACCAGCAGTGGGTAAATCATTCGATCACATAGCCTCAAAAGTGCTTTCTGACAGAACGTTTCCAGTTCTGGCCATTTTGCTCAGGTCTACCTAATCACAAAGTGATGTATGTAAAAATATTTGACTACTACAATATGGCATGAAAATGTGAGAGTGTGTGTTCTGGCTAACAACATTAAACCTGAGATGATGTCTTAAGTACCTGCCACTGAGTTGACTAGACTTCCAAATGGCCTCAGCACATTCTTGGTGGAAATCTACTTTTCCTGGAGCAATTAGCTGAGATTATGGCAGTTATCAGCTAACTCTTTCCCTAGGGCCTAATACCTGCCAGCCCCACTTTGAATTCCCTCAAAGATAAAGAAGGAATGTAGGCAGCATAGCTGTCCGAGTGCCCTTTGTGTGTTCATGTATTTAATTACACCTGCCCTTGCAGCAGACCACTCCCTCCAAGAAGGCAGAGCTAGGCCCCCTTCATTCCCCACTAGGTACCCATCATCTAGTGCACAGGGTCTCACATGGATATTTATTTGTTGAATAAAAATATGATACACTAAGAGAATTAAGGGGTTAACTATAGAGTTCTGATTCTACATATACTCGACAAGTGTTCATTTCCATTATATCTTTGCTTGCTTGTCACTTTCTCAAAAGGAGTATGTCTCAGACAGATCTCTCCCTCTTTCATCTTTAAACTTTGTCTTTATGTTCTATTTTATTTTTTCTTAGCAGTTATTTATTTTTTTCTTAGTAGTTAATATCTTTTGATTGATTAATATACGTGTATGTGTATATATTGGGCTTGCCAGGTGGCACTCGTGATAAAGAACCCGCTTGCCAGTGCAGGAGATATGAGACATGGGTTTGATCTTTGGATCAGGAAGATCCCCTGGAGGAGAGCATGGCAACCCATTCCAGGATTTTTGCTTGGAGAATCCCATGGAAAGCCTGGTGGGCTACAGTCCATAGGGTTGCAAAGAGTTGGACATGACTGAAGTAGCTTAGCATAAACTTGTATATACTGTATGTATATAAATATGCATCTGTGTATTTCAGATATATGTATGTATATGCAAACATAGATATACATGTAAATTTTGGGGTTTTGTTTTTCTGTTTTACCCCACTAGAGTGTGAACTTTGTCTTGAGATCCTATTGATCTTCAGTTGCTATGTCATGTCCGACTCTTTACAACTCCATGAACTGCAGCGTGCCAGCTTCCCTGTCCTTCACTATCTCCCTGAGTTCGCTCAAACTCATGTCTGTTGAGTCACTGATGCCATCCAATCATCTCATCCTCTGTCACCTGCTTCTCCTCTTGCCCTCAATCATTCTCAGCATCAGGGCCTTTTTCAAAGAGTCGGCCCTTCACATCAGGTGGCCAAAGTATTGGAACTTCAGTTTCAGCACCGATCCTTCCAATGAATATTCAGGGTTGATTTCCTTTAGGACTGACTTGTTTGATCTCCTTGAGATCCTAGGATGGTGCCCCAAATCCAGAGTTCCCCAAAATATCTCTTGAATGAATGAACGAAAGAATGAGACAAGATGGACGTTAGTTGGGTCTTACAGACTGATTCAAATGTGGCCAAGTCCAACAGGAGAGGGAGAATTCTACAGATGAGGGGGCAGCAAGATGAAAAGCAGATTAGTGAAAAGGAGCTTAGCAAGAGCCCAACAGTTAAAGTAGCTTGTATGCTGATTTATCATCATCTGAGTGGCTGGCCGTCATCCGTGGTAGTCCACTGTGGTTTGCAGCTTCTGCCAGTACCAGCCATGAAGGTCCCTGACACGTGTTAGAGCCCTCAAGGACAACAGCCACTTATTGGGAGCCTGGCAAACTCCTCCACTCAGGCTTCCCTGGGATTTATGCTTTAAGAATATAATCATAGATTAGTTACCAACTAGTTTCCAGCATTGGTATAGCCACCTTAACTTTTTTTGCAGATGACTTGCTTTCCTGGCCATAGTTTTCCAATGTTCCCCTTTGTTCTCATATATCCTAAAGTATATCTACCAAAATAATGCTGATAGTAACCAGGATATGGTGTGGAGCTGAATGACAAGTCTGAGGTCTAGGTTTCAGTCCTCACTCTATCATTATCTAGCTGGGTGACCTTTCTAGTTTTCAGTTTCCTTATTCATAAAAGGATGTGATTGGGCTATGTCAATTTTAAGACATTTTAATTCTCAAATTAATCTTCAAATTCTACAGTCTTTTTTTCTCTCATAGTAAAGTCAACACTTGATTTATAAATGGAGGTAATTCCCAAAGTCTGCTGGCAGACCAGTGGTGAATAACCTACCCATAATGTAACAAGCAATGGGTAAGTTCTTGGTGAAAGTCGCTCAGTTGTGTCTGACTCTTTGTGACCCCATGGACTGTCTATGGAATTCTCCAGGTCAGAATACTGGAATGGGTAGCCTTTCCCTTCTCCTGGGGATCTCCCCAACCCAGGGATCGAACCCAGGTCTCCCACATTGCAAGTGAATTCTTTACCAGCTGAGCCATAAGGGAAGCCCAAGAATACTGAAGTGGGTAACCTATCCCTTCTCCAGAGGATCTTCTCGACCCAGGAATCAAACCAGGGTCTCCTGCATTGCAGGTGGATTCTTTACCAACTGAGCTATCAGGGAAAGTCACTCAGTCGTGTCCTACTGTTTGCGACCCCATGGACTATACAGTCCACGGAATTCCCCAGGACAGAATACTGGAGTGGGTAGCCTATGCCTTCTCCAGGATAGCTAGCAAAACTTGCACACACTATTTGAAGGGCAAGTAGTTGAACTCTTTCTGCTAGTGCAGTAAGTTTCCAGCATGCCTGACTGGTGGGTGTCAAGGACTAAAGTCCTCTGAGGCTAGCCTTGTGAGCCTGAGCAGGAGGGGGCCAGACTCTGTCTTGATGGGACTGGGCGGTTCCAGTGGCAGCCGGTCTTAGAGCCACCATGTTAAAAAGGCTAAAGGCAGAACAGAAGGGAAGCATGGAGCACTCCCTAACAATCAAAAGAGCAAAAATACGTTGCTTTCAGTAGTGCATTGAGACTTCTGAGATGCTGATACATTTTTTTAAAATCACCATAGTTTAGTGCTAAGTGTTATAAGGGATCCTCTCAAAAGATTTATAGTTCAAGAGGGAGAATAGCAAGTAACTCTAGTATAAGACTGACTGGGCTAAGCCCTTTAGGATATACAGAACAATATTATGGGAGCCCAGTGGGTGGAGGGATAAATGGCAGGGTGGGGATTTATGAAGGAGGTGGTGTTCGATGTTTACTTTTTCCAGGTGGAAAAAAGGTTTGCAAGGATGACAGAGAATGGCTCTCCGGGATAGAGGGAACACTGGGACCAGCGTTGCCTGTGGAGGCTCCTTTGTGATACTGAAGTCTACTCGGTGGCATGCATTTCAGGACTTGGGTTTGGAAGGACTGGTTAGCCAGGCAGAGGAGTTTGAACTCTCTGAGACAAAAAGTAACCAGGAAGGACTTATGGGCATAAGAAAAACTCATTGTATTTTAGTTACTGTTTCAGTTATTTTGCTATGTAAATAAGATAAAGAGGCTTAAAATGGTCTTGTTCTATAAGTGCTTATAGATTTGTAAAGAGAACATACACCTGGAGAGATGAGAAAAGAAAATATAAGCTGCCTCTCTCTAACTATCTCATTTCTTCCTCACTATAACCTGATTAAGGCATTCTTATGCCCACTTTATACCTATGGGCAAATACTTTTGTGACTTGCTCAAAATCCCCCTGTACTAATTACAGAGTCAGAACAAGGCTCTGCAGATTCACAAAACTGATGATCGTCTTTTTAATAAAGCATGTGCTAGCCATGTCTGTGAACCTCGCTGAGATCCTAGGAAGAGAGATATTTTCTGCCCAATCAAGTGTTACCATGTAAGCTATAGCAGTTATTGGAATGTAAAGTGTTGATATTGCAAATTACCTTTATAAAGAGCTAATGTAATTATATCCTCCTCCTCTCCCTAAAGTCACTGGGGTTAGAATCTTAGCTCTGTATAGCCTGGTTAAAAAATCTCTTTTCTCCAGTTCTTTGGAGCAGCTGTTGAAAGGACAAAGACCCTGTTTTTTAATGACAGTGTTTCTCTTGCCTAGCTGACGCGAACCCTAGTGAGCAGGCACACAGCATTGCTCAGCTCTCATCCTTAGGTGAAGTGTCCTCTTCTTTCAAGCTGAAGAAGCACAGTATCTGTAAGGCAAGGAAATCTAATTACACAACACACGTTCTAGCTTTAAGATGCTCTTGCTTATAAAATATCTGAGAGCAGAAACATTAGGATAGGTACTTCCCAGAGATGACAGTATCCTCCAAGTGATGAGAAGAAGAGTGTCAGGGACCCCTCTTGAAAGTAATTGGCCCAGACCTCAGAGATTCCAAAGGTTGATCCTCAAACCCAATCTTGAGAAGAGCCATATGCCTATTGCCATAGACCAGCTGCCATGTTGGTTAGTATGTAGCAAAAAACTATGGTCTCATGATGTTACAGATTTCTAGGATGGCAGTGCTGGGAAGAACTTTAGAGATTATTTCATCTGACCACATGGTTTTAAATTGGAGGAAACATACAGGGAAGTGAAGTGAATCACTAGGTCCAAGAGTATGACCCTCTGGGCATCTGAAAGACATGTAACATCCCCTGCAGAAAAACAAAACAAAACAAAACAAAAAACATTGATTTCAGCTCATTGCCATTTGTATGGCATTAGCTCCTTTTCTCCAACACAAGATGGCGAAGCACTGGATAGGCAGGGACAATATTCCTATTTAACTGGTGAGTAAACTGGGCTTAGAGAGCATACGCAAGATCATTAAGAATTTAGCATTGCATTGTGTACCAGCAGGCAGGGCTCCTAATGCCACTGAGTCTTTGCATTGACTCACAGTCATCTGGTCGTTTACTTGGGATACATTTGTCCTGAGCCAACCATGTCCTTTCAGTTAATTATTCTTATGTGTATTTTTGAGCCAGCTAACAAGTCAAGGTTACTACATTTGAAAGTAGAATTGAGTGGCAATAACTGATTGATAGACTGCTGGCCATGGAGCCCTCGGCACTGAACACTAGTTTTGTTGACATGCTTTGGCCACTTTTCCATCTATGGACATGATTGAATTCTTAGTCTCCTCAATTAGCCAGAGCTTTGAGAACTTTTTCACTTGAGAACTTATTATTGGAGGTGAGAGATCCAGTCAGTTAAAACCCAAAATACCTCTCCACCATGCTCTAATTCTGCTTGGAAGAACTAATACAATGAAATATCTTTGATATCCTTAAGGAGAGTAATGGTTTGAAGGTTAAGAAACTAGGGTGTTGGGATGCTTTTGTAGAAGCTCTGTATCTGCCAGGGAGACCCACTCTCCAAGCCTTTTTTCCTTCTCTTGCCAGATATTCTACTTTGCAGGAATCTCTGCAGGAATGCTTTTTATTTAGTTATAGATAGACACAAATAGAAAAACTTCTGATGACCCAGTTGTGTATGTGGGACCCTCGAGACTATGGTCTTCTTTCAGCTTGCACTAAGAGGGTGACTGCCATCTAGTTAATATATGATGCCAGGTTGGAGGTTAGGCACCTCTGAACTTCCAGTTCCCCAGGCTCCTGTCACTCTGTCCTTCCCACTGATAAATAGGCTTTGGGATCCGGGAATTTTTTGTAGAAGCAGCTCAGGCAAACCCTATGAGAAATAACTGAGGAGAGAAAACTACCTCATCTGTATTTAGGCTTTTAAGAATGAGGTTCCAGGGCTTCCATGGGGGCTCAGATTGTAAAGAATCCACCTGCCGTGCTACAGACACAGGTTCGATCCCTGGGTCAGGAAGGTCCCCTGGAGGAGGAAATGGCAACCCACTCCAGTATTCTTGTCTGGAGAATTCCATGGATGGAGGATCCTGGAGGGTTACAGCCTCTGGGCTCGCAAAGAGCCACTCAGACATGACTGAGTGACTGACACTTTTCCTTTCACCTGTTTAATACTAAATAAAGAATGGCTGCACTTCATAGTTTACAGTGGTTGAGCCAGAAGCGCCTTGGACATCCTCTGTCACACTAGCCATTTTGTTTTACAAATGGGAAAATTGAGGCCTAGAGGAGCAGTGCATGCTTTAGAAATCAAGTTGCCTGATGCTCACCCTGATGCTTTACCCTTTGAATGCCAGGAGCCAACTTTGCCCACTTGACAGGACATGAGTTCATTCAGAAGAAACCTTGAAATACAGTGTTAGTCCCAGACATCTCAGTGCTAACTCCTCTGCTTGTTTGGTGAAAACAGACTGAAGTACACTGCTGACTCCTTGTGAGGAAAAGTGATTCATTTAGGCACATAGTCAGTAAATTACCTCATGTATGGCATCAAGTATTTTGCCAGGTAATCAGAGGAGCACAGTTAGCTCCCTAAGCCTAGAAGAGCTTGGTAGGTGCAGAGATAAGTGGAACCTACTTTCTTGAGTCTGTGTTGAGCTTTTTATTTGCAGAATGACCTAAAATTTCCAAGGTCTGTTTAATGGCTAGAAAAGTTGCAACAGTCTCACCTGAATTTCTCTTTCTTTTTTTAAACCACAGTGCCCAAGATGTCTGGAACATACCCATGAGGCAGTAACCATAAAATAGAGGGACAATTAAATCTTAGTTCCATCTCCAAAAACATATATGTTTTTCCCCTGTAAATTCACACGTAATAAAATACTTTAAAATTGCCTTTTATTTCTCAATATATGCAGGACTGTGAGGGAGGGGGCATAGGATTGAGGAGGAAGGGCAGCCTGCTCCAGAAATAGGACCACTCAACCCACAGACTTACTGCAGAAAAACGAGACTGAGTAGTCAGGCTTCTTTTATGATGGGAGAAATGACTGTTTTTATGGCACACTAAATAAAACCTGCTTTGGAGCTAGAAGTTTATTGCCAGAGTGGGGAGGGCTGTTGTTAGCGTTTTCTGTTCCTCTTCCATACTCTCCCTTCCCTCGCCTTCAGCCGAGACACTGAAAGATGGATGGTAAGATTTTAGAAGTCCTTAGAAAGTGTATATAAATGATTTTTTAAATTTACTAAAATTTATCCTAAGTTTTCCCTGAATATCATGCTGATGTTACAGGGAGTATGGTCAGCATTCTTGGCTTTCTGAAATTATTAGATGAGTTTTCAACCAAGCAATAACAAACAACTGCAATAATCCACATTTATATAGTGCTTTACGGTTTTCAAAATGTTTTCACATCCCTTAGATCCTCAGGGTAACCTGGAGAGGCAAGCGGGTGATCATTTCTGTATTACAGAGAGAAGGATAGATGCCCAGCGGGTCAGGTTACTTCCCGAGGTTACACCAATAGTTAAGGGGTCAAGCAAAAGCTGAAACCCAGAGAAACTCAGATTAATTAAAAAGGAAATGAAATTAAGATCCTTACATAGGAAATGGGCAGTTTGGGGAGGGGGAGGGCATTAGAAAGAGGGAGAGGCAAGGCTAAGACACTGTTAGTCTGAATGTCAATGTCATCAAAGATAAATTTCTGTTGGCCTGCAGCTGCACATGGGGTGCGCTTCAGCCCCTAGTCTCCTAAATGGAGGAGGTTCTCGCAAGGGAATAGGAGGAGCAATGGGAGATTGGAATCAGGAGACTCTGAACCAACTCTTCTTGCATGTGGGGAATTGCTGAAAACCAGTCCAGAATTACCTCACCTGAAACATGGTTAAGCCAGTGGGCCAAAGAAGGAGATCCACAGGTGATCCACAGGAGATTTAGCCAGGAGCTCCACAAGGTGACTGCTACTAAAGCATTATTGGCAAGGTGGGTGTCTGAGAATAGGCATATTGAATGAGCAAGTGTAATTATTAAGGCCAAGCTGTCTGACCAAACTTGACAAGGAGCTGAAGGAAAGGTGGGAACAGATTATGAGATAGTCCAGCAACCAAACTGGAATAGAAGCTTCAGGTTGGCTTCACCTTGGAGGCAGGTTCAAGAATCAGACCTGTGGGACTAGGTCCAGTAGGTACAACAGGGCTCAGCAAAGTGCATCGGCTTGCAGGTCCCAGAGAATAACATCGGGACAGAGGGTGTCTTCCCAGTGCCTTGCACCTAGTCTCCTAAATGGAGGAGGTTCTCGCAAGGGAATAGGAGGAGCAGTAGGAGATTGGAATCAAGAGACTCTGAACCAACTCTGACCCTGCCTATCTGTGCGAGTTTAAGCAATCCGTCAGTCTTCGAATTCAATGTCTTCATCTGTAACAGGAGAAGAGGGTCTAGGATTGTGAGAGCACTGTACCTCATCTGCGTTGTGGTCAAATATACCTTTGCTTCATGAATGACTCCAGATGAATTGAGGCAGACACATCAGACTCTGACCTACTGGAGGCAGACATAGATTTTCAACCTACATCCAAACTTCCCTGTTAACCTTTCAGTGATGCCAGCTGCCCACAGACAGGTACCAGCATTCATCATAGTAAGTAGTACATTTTGTCTTCATGACTTTATAACACGGCAGCACCCAACCCCAAGGCACACCAACAGAAACTCCATATAATGCTCTGCTTTCTGTGTTTTGATGCCGAAAGATCCTAAAATCCCTATTAAGCTAAATCATGGCAAAAGACAATGGGGACAATGTGTGTCCAGTTTATAACTTCTGGACAACTGATTGACACTCTAAGATATTTGTGCTGCAGGAAGGCACCAGGTACATTTGGAGAGATCAAGGCCAAGCCATATGGCCCAGAATAACTGCAGAATCATGACCAGGGAGTGTGCTTGGGCTGGATTCTCCTTCATAGTAATTCTTATCCCTCTGATTATCGGAAACCTCCTCCCAGACCTGTCATCACACCCAGAAATTTGAATTGGAGCTCATACCAAGAGGATAACTAGAAGTAAAGGGGGCATGTATCTCGACCCCTCCTGTGAGAGAACTGGGTTTCTGATGGAGGGGAAGGGTGACACCAATAATTAATAATCATAAAATTATAATGTTAGTAATAACTGGAATTTGTTGAACACATACAGTGTGTTCTATGACAATATTTTTACCAATATTCTCTTGTTTAATTTTCAAAACAACACTATTAGACAGCTGTGTTACTTCTCCCGTTTTAGAAGTAGAGAAGATAAGAAACAAGTCTCAGGTCACACAGGCTGTAGGAGGTGAAGCTGGAATTTGAACTGAGTTCCTTCTGATGCCTGAGCCTGAGCATGCCCTTGGGATTCTCCACTGCAGAGTGAGCACTGGAGTAGCCTTGACTGTGCGCTTGACATTGGATGAGCTGCCTAACATAGGCTGACATATGTGATTCACCTATTCACCTTACTAGATAAATGTGTTATTATCGCTGTTCTGCAGCTAAGGAAATTGGGACACAGACAGGTGAAGCAACTTGCCCAATGTCATACAGAGAGTAAGACTGGAACCCAGTCATCTTAGCTTGAGAGTCTATGTTCCTCACTGCCACACAGTTCTGCTCCACTGTCTCTCAGAGAAAGAGAGAAGACAGTCCACAAGTCACAGATGCCAAAGTACCTTCAACAGGAAGCCTCCTAGAGAAAGCTGAGGAGCATGAATTGAATAGGAGGTTCCAAGTGTGGTCGATATTGGTTGACATGGGGACCCACGTGATTGCCACACCCGGGACATCACGGTGGGCAACCACCTAGGACACGGTCGCACTCCAGGGGCAAGAACTCTGGGCCTCAGCCCTCACCCACAAGGCTAGACCCTTGCCTTCACTCTGCCTCCCTTGCCATCTAAATGATACTTGTGCAGAATGAAAGACGTGCCAAATGCTTGCAGTTTGCAGTGTTTATGGGCAACTTTAAAAGGTGGATCTGCAGGCTAATTCAGCATGTTCATGACATTTTTTACTTGATTTATCATCAATGGTTATTTTTGCTCTAATGGTAAAAAGCACCAGTTTTGCTGTAAAATGGATTTATAAAAAGGAAAGCATGAGGTAAAGAGGGGAAAAATACTTCTTTTCCTCTGCCCTCTCCCATCTTAAGTTTTTTTGTCTTCTAACAAACAAAACTAGATATAATCTTTGAGCACTTTCCTGCCTGGTCTCTGCTGTTCCTCTACCCTGTAGTACAGTTCTTAACCCCTTCCCTGTAGAAACCCTTAGGTTACCAGTGTTTACCAAACTTGACTGAAGTAAAGCTCTCTGGGCTCTAGCGCAGAATGGTGACCCCCAATTTGCAAGAGAGAGGCTTGGTGAAATGTAGATTTAGCGGAGACTACTGGTAGTTCTTATTGGTGAAGAATCTACCTACCAATGCAGGAGATACAAGAGATGTAGGTACAATCCTTGGGTTGGGAAGATCCCCTGGAGTAGGAAATGGCAACCCACTCTAGTATTCTTACCTGGAAAATTACATGGACAGGGGAGCTTGGAGGGCTACAGTCCATGAGGTCCTAAAGAGCTGGATACGACTTAGCAACTGAACACACACCCACATACATTTAATAGATGTAACAATGTATTTTGTGCAGAAATAAGCTCACTGTGACCCTATATGTCAGGTAACCACCAGGGAGGCTGTGAAGGAAGACTTTGAACTCTGAACATCAGGTCAATTTGGAGGAGGGGTGGCAACAGACTTCCAGAATGAGTGACTGCAAGACTCCACCATCTGAGATTAAATGAGGCTAAGCATATTCAAAAGCAGAGACATTACTTTGCCAACAAAGGCCCATCTAGTCAAGGCTATGGTTTTTCCAATAGTCATGTATGGATGTGAGAGTTGAACCATGAAGAAAGCTGAGTGCCAAAGAATTGGTGCTCTTGAACTGCGATGTTGGAGAAGACTCTTGAGAGTCCCTTAGACTGCAAGGAGATCCAACCAGTCCATTCTGAAGGAGATCAGTCCTGGGTGTTCTTTGGAAGGACTGATGCTAAAGCTGAAAGTCCAATATTTTGGCCACCTCATGCTAAGAGTTGACTCATTGTAAAAGACTGTGATACTGGGAGGGACTGGGGGCAGGAGGAGAAGGGGACGACAGAGGATGAGATGGCTGATGGCATCACTGACTCGATGGATATGAGTTTGAGTAAACTCCGGGAGTTGGTGATGGACAGGGCGGCCTGGCGTGCTGCAATTCATAGGGTCGCAAAGAATCGGACGTGACTGAGCAACTGAACTGAACTGAACTCCCTGGTTAATGTCTCTACCCTATCCCTAATTTCTGCTGGATGTTACTTTTCAGAAAAGCAGTTTATTGAAAATATGTAAGTGTAATAGCTATATTAACATAGCACCTACTAAGGGCCAGGCACTGTTAAATACTTGATGCTCACCAACTGCTAATCTTCTCAACTCCTCTTTGACATGGATCCTGCTATTAATTTCTAGATAAGGAAGCTAAGATAGGAGAGGCCACAGGACTTGTGAGCCTGGGATTTAGACTCCTGTGTAGATCTCAAGCCTCCCCCAACACACTGTGGCCTCTCAGCTGTTCCTTGAATCTCAGGAACAGTGATCTCACACAGAGACTTGAGAAAAGAGAGTCTGGACCAGCACAACTCCAGGTGGGTACCACCTGGGACCTTGTGAGAAATACAGAATCTTTTATTTATATCAGACTCTGCATTTTAACCAGACCCCCAGGTGAATCATGTGCAGTTTAAACCCTGAATTTGAGATGTTCAGGGTTCCAGTGTCTCTCTTCTATATGGTTCAGGTCCTTCATGGGGGAGGGGAGAACAATGAGTTGACTTTATGAGATCATCTCTCATGCTCTTATTGTTTTAACAAATTACTCTCACCTTCAGCTATTGTGTTCAGTCCTCATCATTGTCCTGGGCTTCCCTGATAGCTCAGTTGGTAAAGAATCTGCCCGCAATTCAGGAGAACCTTGTTCGATTCCTGGGTTGAAAAGGCCTGCTGGACAAGGGTTAGACTACTGCTCCAGTATTCTTGGACTTCCCTTGTAGCTCAACTGGTAAAGAATCCGCCTGCAATGTGGAAGACCTAGGTTCCATCCCTGGGTTGGGAAGATCCCCTGGAGAAGGGAAAGGCTACCCACTCCAGTATTCTGGCCTGGAGAATCCCGTGGACTGTATAGCCCATGGGGTCGCAAAGAGTCGGACACAAATGGCGACTTTCACTTTCACTTTCTTTAACTTATCAGAGTCCTGATTGGTGCTGACAGGGAAAGGGACTCAGGCTAATTGAAGTAGGGTGGTACAGCAGGGAGGAAGACGGTGGAGACAGCGGCTGCGTCCACTGGGGACAGGCCTGTCCGTTCCCCTGCTGCCCTTGCTGCCACTCTCTGCTCTCCTGCCCCTTGCCCTGTTGGCTTCCTTCCTCTTTGGAGCATAACAAAAGGTGGCTCCCAGATCAGTAGAGTCCTGGTATGTCCCTGAACGTGACAGTCCCTCCAGCCACTGCTGATGTTATTAATTTTTAAAACAAACTTCCTGATTGAGGTTCTGGCTGCCTCTAAATTGTCTCTACAAGGAGACTGTGTACTAATTAACCCATAGAAACAATCAATGATGTACCTTTTTCAAGTTTCAGGGTGATTAGAATATGAAAATGAAGAGCACAATGGTGCAGATGTTTTAAAATCACAGCAGACAGCAATTAGTGACACGGAAACCAGCTGCTTATCTCTCCAGATAAAGCCTCTTAATAGGGAATTACACTGGAGGAGTCATTACCCAGATGGATCTCACATGATTTACAGAGGAGGCGGGGCAGCTTTAACTTTGATTTGTGAGCAGGTTCTTGTCAGGCATCCTTCTTACCTCACAAAAGGTGGATTTGTAGCTGGGATGGAGGCAGGCTTCGTCTTTCTACCTGTTGGCCCAGGTCAGGGAATCCAGTACGGATGAGGAAAGGAGAGAATGTGGCCTGCAAAAGCCACAGGCACCTGTCTGCTTAATTCAGGCTCCATTGTTTGGGTTCAGCTCCTTCAGCTGTTCCTGAGCAAAGAGAGCGTGATAGGGTACTCTGTGGTAGGGCAATACTACCTACTGGCGGCCTAGGTGTTCATTGAAAATAAAGTGTCCCTAAATTCCCCTGAATGGCTGTGTGTGTGTGTGTGTGTGTGTGTGTGTGTGTGTGTGTGAGTGACAGAGAGCTCTTTGTAATTCTTTGTTTGATGCATTTTCTTTTATATAATTGAGGTAAATTTTACATGTACTAAAATATATACATCTTAAGTATACAGTTCAAAAAGTTTTGACAAATGCACACAGCTGTGTAACTCACACTCTTATAATGATATAAAATATGTATATTATTCCTAGAAACTTTCCTCCTTGTCCTTGCCCAATCCCACCCAACTTCAAGCATCCACTGTTCTCATTTCTGTCATAATAGATTAATTTTACCTGTTCTAGAACTTTACACAAATGAAAATCATACAGTATGTACTTTTTTGGAGTCCAGCTTTTTTCACTCAGCATAATTCATGTGTGTGACGTATCCATATTGTGGAATATATCCAGACTTCATTCTTTGCATTGATGAGTTTGTGTGTTCTTCTGCTGATTGACACCCAGGCTGTTTCCAGACGTTTTCTACTCTGAATAAGCTGCTCTAAAGTTTTTGTAAAAGTCTGTTTATTTATACATGTTTTCATATCTTGGGTAAATGCACAGGAGTGGAGTTGCTCAGTCAGAGTATATTCTTGCCTTGAGAACCCCATGAACAGTATGAAAAGGCAAAAAGATACAACATGAAAGGTTGAAAACCCCAAGGTTGGTAGGTGTCCAATATGCTACTAGGGAAGAGTACAGATATAGCTACAGAAATAATGAAGAGTCTGAGCCAAAATGGAAACTCGACCCAGTCGTGGATATGTCTGGTGATGAAAGTAAAGTCCGATGCTGTGAAGAACAGTGTTGCATAGGAACCTGGAATGTTTGGTCCATGAATCAAGGTAAAAGGATGTGGTCAGACAGCAGTTGGCAGAGTGAACATTGACATTTTTAGGAAACAGTGAACTAAAATGGACAAGAATGGGCGAATTTAATTCAGATGACTGTTTTATCTACTACTGTGGGCAAGAATCCCTTGGAAGAAATGGAGTAGGCCTCATATTCAACAGAAGAGTCCAAAGTGCAGTACTTGGGATAAATCTCAAAAATGACAGAATGATCTCAATTTGCTTCCAAGGCAAACTATTCTTTATCAAGTAATCCAAGTCTATGCCCCAATCACTAATGCTGAAATTGAATGATTCTATGAAGACTGGCAAGACCTTCTAGAACGAACAAAAAAGATGTCCTTTTCATCATAGGGGACTGGAATGCAAGAGTAAGAAGTCAGGAGATACCTGGAGTAACGGACAAGTTAGACCTTGGAGTACAAAATGAATCAGGGCAAAGGCTAACAGAGTTTTGCCAAGAGAACGTCATAGCAAACACCCTCTTCCAACAACAAAAGAGACAACTCTACCCGTAGATAAAACCAGATGGCCAATACCAAAATCAGATTGATTTTATTCTGTGCAGTTGAAGATGGAGAAACTCGATACAGTCAGCAAAACAAGACTAGGAGCTGACTATAGCTCAAATCATGAGTTCCTTATTGCAAAATTCAGACTTATATTGAAGAAAGTAGGGAAAACCACTAGGCCATTCAGGTATGACCTAAGTCAATTCCCTTATGATTATACAGTGGAAGTGACAAATAGATTCAGGGGGTTAGATCTGATAGACAGAGAACCTGAAGAACTATGGACAGAGTTTCTTAACACTGTATAGGAGGCAGTGACCAAAACTATCCCTAAGAAAAAGAGGTGAAAGAAGGCAGAATGGTTGTCTGAGGGGGCCTTACAAATAGCTGAGAAAAGAAGATAAGGGAAAGGCAAAGGAGAAAGGGAAAGATATACACAACTGAAAACAGAGTTCCAAAGAATATCAAGGAGAGATAAGAAATTCTCCTTAAGTGAGCAACACAAAGAAGTAGAGGAAAACAATAGAATGGGAAAGACTAGAGATCCCTTCAAGAAAATCAGAGATACCAAGGGAACATTTCATGCAAAGATAGGCTCGATAAAGGACAGAAACATTAAGGACCTAACAGAAGCAGAAGAGATTAAGAAGAGGTGGCAAGATTACACAGAACTATACAAAAGGGGTCTTAATGGCTTGGATAACCATGATGGTGTGATCACTCACCTAGAGTCAGACATTCTAGAATGTGAAGTTAAGTGGCCTTAGGAAGCATTAGTAAGAACAAAGCTAGTGGAGGTGATAGAATCCCAGCTGAGCTGTTTAAAATGATAGAAGATGATGCTGTGAAAGTGCTGTACTCAATATGCCAGTAGATTTGGAAAACTCAGCAGTGGCCACAGGAGTAGAAAAGGTCAGTTTTCATTCCAATTCTAAAGAAAGTGAAAAGTGTTAGTCGCTCAGTCATGTGCAACCCTTTGCAACACTATGGACTGTAGCCCGCCAGGCCCCTCTGTCCATGGGATTGTCCAGGCAAGAATATTGGAGTGGACTGCCATATCCTTCTTCAGGGCATCTTTCTGACCCAAGGATTGAACTCAGGTCTCTCATATTGAATCCCAAAGAAGGGTAGTGCCAAAGAGTGTTCAAGCTACCACACAATGTGCTCATTTCACATGCTCTCAAGATAATGCTCAAAATCCTTCAAGCTAAGCTTTAATTGTGCATGAACTGAGAACTTGCAGATGTACAAGCTGGATTTAGAAAAGTCAGAGGAACCAAAGAACAAATTGCTAATTTCCACTGGACCATAGAAAAAGCAAAGGAATTCCAGAAAAAACATCTACTTCTGCTTCATCGACTATGCTGAAGCCTTTGACTGTGTGGATCATAGCAAACTGTGGAAAATTCTTAAAGAGATGGGAATACCAGACCACCTTACTTGTCTCCTGAGAAACCTGTATACAAGTCAAGAATCATCAGTTAGAACCAGACATGTAACAATGGACTGGTTTTAAATGGGGAAAGGAGTATGTCAAGGCTGTATATTGTTACCCTGTTTATTTAACTTATATGCAGAGTACATCATGTGAAATGCCAGGCTGGATGAATCACAAGCTGGAATCAAGATTGCAAGGAGAAATATCAATAACTTCAGATATGCAGATGACACCACCCTAATGGCAGAAAGCTTAGAGGAATTAAAGAGCCTCTTGATGAAGGCAAAAGAGGAGAGTGAAAAAGCGGGCTTAAAACTAAACATATAAAAAACTAAAATCATGGCATCTGGGCCCATTTTCATGGCAAATAGGGGGGAAACAGTGAAAACTGTGACAGACTTTATTTTCTTGAGCTCCAAAATCACTGCAGACTGTGATTGTGGCCATGAAATTAAACGACGCTCACTCCTTAGAAGAAGATCTGTGACAAACCTAGACAGTGTATTAAAACGAAGAGACATCACTTTGCCGACAAAGGTCAGTTTAGTCAAAGTTATGGTTTTTTCAGTAGTCACGTGCGGATGTGAGATTTGGACCACAAAGAAGGCTGAGCACTGAAGAATTGATGCTTTCACATTGTGGTACTGGAGAAGACTCTTGAGAGTCCTTTGGACAACAAGATCAAACCAGTCAATCCTAAAGGAAATCAACCCCAAATATCATTGGAAGGACTGATGCTGAAACTGGAGCTCCAATACTGTGGCCACCTGATGCAAAGAGCCAGCTTACTGAAAAAGACCCTGATGCTGGGAAAGAGTGAGAGTGTGAGAAGGTGGTGACAGAGGATGAGATGGTTGGATGGATCACCAACTCAATGGGCATGAGTGTGAGCAAAGTCCAGGAGATTGTGAAGGACAGGGAAGCCTGGTATGCTGCAGTCCATGGGATTGCAAAGAGTTGGACATGACTGAGCAACTATACAACAACAGCAAGGGTAGAGTATTTTTACTCTACCCTTTCTTTAAAGGCATGACCAAAACAGCTTCCAAAGTGGTACTGTTGTGCATTCCCTCCAGCAATGGATGAGCGTTTCAGTTGTCCATACCCTTATCGGTGCTGGTCATCTTCAGTATTTTTAATGTTAGCTGTCCTACTTGGAATTTATCATTTTGGGCTCCAAAATCACTGCAGATGGTGATTGCAGACATGGAATAAAAAGATGCTTGTTCCTTGGAAGAAAAGTTATGACCAACCTAGACAGCTTTTTAAAAAGCAGACATTATTTTGCCAACAAAGGTCCGTCTAGTCAAGGCTATGGTTTTTCCAGTAGTCATGTATGGATGTGAGAGTTGGGCTATAAAGAAAGCTGAGTGCTGAAGAATTGATGCTTTTGAACTGTGGTGTTGGAGAAGACTCTTGAGAGTCCCTTGGACTGCAAGGAGATTCAACCAGTCCATCCTAAAGGAAATCAGTCCAGAATATTCATTGGAAGGACTGATGCTGAAGCTGAAACTCCAGTACTCTGGCCACATGATGCAAAGAACTGACTCATTTGAAAAGACCCTGATGCTGGGAAAGACTGAGGCAGAAGGAGAAGGGGATGACAGAGGATGAGATGGTTGGATGCCATCCCTGACTCAATGGTATGAGTTTGAGTAAACTCCGGGAGTTGGTGATGGACAGGGAGGCCTCGCGTGCTGCTCTTCTTGGGGTCGCAAAGAGTCGGACATGACTGAGCGACTGCACTGAACTGGACTGATTCTGCTTGGGGTTTAGTCCTATCTCGTTGTGGTTTTAATTGACATTTTCTTACTTCAAATGATGTTTGAGGACATTCATATGTGCTCCCTGTCCATTCCTAATTGTTTTGTGATCCAGCGTATTTGGGTGAAGCTATTTCGCAGTTGTGTGAGGTTAAGTTTGTTGAGGGCATCGATCAAATATTCTATATATTTTTTTCATTTTTTTAAAGTTAATTTGCTCTAGCAATTACTGAAAGAAGAGTGTTAAATCCTTTTAATTATGTTAGTCTATTTCTTCCTTTAATTCTGTTAGTTTTCATTTCCAGTATTTGATTCACGTATATCTGTACGAGGTGCAAACATATTTAGGATTATTGTTTAATCTTGATGAATTGACTCTCTTATTTTGAAATGTCCCTAATTATCTCTGGTAATAGTCTCTGTTCTGAAGGCCGTTTTGCACTATATTAATTGAGTCACTCCAGCATTCTAAAATTTGATGTTTGTGTGGTGTGTCTCATTCCATCTTTTTAAGCTGTACTGTACCTTTGTATTTAATGTGTATTTCTTCAAATATAAGTACCTTACAAGTGTATACTTCTATATACCCTTCTCTTGCCCTTTGTTTTATTGTTTTACATTTTATTTCTATAAAAGTCATAAACTTCATGATACATTGTTAATACCTCCACTTTCAGCAGCCCTTTTGAAGATTTTAAGACCAAGAACAGGTATTAAATTATATGCCCTCATATATACTATTTCCATGTTCCTCATTCATTCATGTAGATCTGAGTTTCTACCTGGTATTATTTTGCTTTACCCTACAGAACTTCCTTTTACATTTCTTACAATTCAGATCTGGGCTTCCCTGGTGGCTCAGTGGTAAAGAATCCGCCTGCCAATGCAGGAGGCGTATATTCCATCCCTGGGTCAGGAGGATTCCCTGGAGAAGGAAATGGCAAACCACTCTAGTAATCTTGCCTGGAAAATCCCATGGTCCAGGGAACCTGGTGGATTATATAGTCTGTTGGCTTATAAAAGAGTCGGATGCAGTTTAGCAACTAAACGACCAAAACAACTCAAGTCTACCAGCAGTGAATTTCCTCACTTTTTATTTATCTGAAAGTATCTTCATTTTGGCTTCATATATGAAGAATGTTTTCTTGGGATAGAAAAATTTAAGTTGACTTTATTGTCGCTTTAATACTTTAAAGATATTCATTGTCTTCTGGCTTGATCTTTCTTGATAAAATATCAGACATTCTTATTGTCACTATTTCCCTGTATATAATGTGTCTTTTCTCTTGGTTGCTTTTCACATTTTCTCTTTGGTCTTCATCAATTTGTTTACAATGTACTTAGATGTAGTTTTTGTGTGTGTGCTTACCCTGCTTGGGATTTGTTGAACTTCTTACCTATATGAATCCACGTGCGTTATTCTCTATCTCCTGGGATTCTAACTTCATGTATGTTAGACCACTTGATACTTTTCTATAGGTCGGTGAAGTGTTGTTTGTTTGTTTGTTGTTTTATTTAAATCTCCCTCCCTCACTTCATGCACCTTTCAATTTAGATAATTTCTGCTGTCTTTTCTTCATGTTCTCTGAGGTTATCTTCTACTATGTCCTGTAAGTTGTTAAGCCCATAGAGAATTTTTCATTTCAGATATTGTATTTTTCCAATTTATAATTTCATTGCTGTTTTGGTATAGTTGCCATCTCTATGCTGAGACTTCCCATATGTTTATCAGTTGTTCCAGTCTTTTCCTTAATATTAGGCCATCTGCATAATGGCTGTTTTGAGGACCTTGGATCTGTATCTACCCTCCTGGTTGCAGGTCATATTTATCTGCCTCATTGCCTGTCTAATATTTTTTATTGTGTCCTGGATATTGTAGATAGTACATTGTAAAGATTCTAGGTTTTATAATTCTCCTGTAAAGAGTTTGACTTTTGTTTTGCTTGATAGTTAATTTATTGGCAGATTAGCTCTATCTTATTAAGAATTCTTTTTAGACTTTGCTCGCTTTTATTCTAGGGCTCAAGTAACCCGACTCTTAAGGAGAACTATTCCTGGGATATCAGCTGCCTGTCTGGGATATTTATTAAAGTCTCCCCATTCTGGCTAGTCAGAAATGCAAGATTGCCTAATATTATGTGACCTTAGAACTCTAGCTACATTCAGTCCCCGATAGCATATATCTACTGTGCTTCATGGAGTCTTGCCCTCAAGTGCAAGTTAAAGTTTGGCCAAAAGCATAGGGTATTTCTATTAAGGTTTCCAGGGTTACTCTTCTACATGGCTCCCTCTTCTCAGGTACCCTGACCCCAGATTCTAGTCCCCTCAAGAGTCTCAAACTGTGATCTCTATTTCCTCTCCCCATAGTTCTCTGGGTTCCACTTCCCTGTGCCTAGGTGTAGAAAGTTCTTCTTGGCAGAAAACTAGGGATATGGCAGAGCCTCTTAAGTTTCCCTTCTATCTAGAATCACAGCTTATATTGCCTGTTGCCCAATGTCTGAAAATAGTTGTTTCATGTATTTTATAGTTTCATGTTTATTTCCATAGCAAAGTCAAGTCTAATACCTATTAATGCCATTATGGTTGGAAACAAGTCAGCAATCATTTTTAATTACATAGAATTACTGTGTACTCAAGGAAACATATGATAGTGGCCTCTGTATTTGTGTAAGCTGTTATCACCCCCAATAAATGGAGTGCTTCAATATCATTCACAGCCCCCAAATAGCAAATCAAGAATGGTTCCTATGGGAACCACATTAAGGTAACTTCCGAGGGCAATTCATGTGGCAGGAAATGAGAACTGTATATATATAATTGGAAACGTCATGTGCATTTAGGGGCTTTTCCTTGTTCCATTGTCTTAGTCTGTTTGGACTGCTATAACAGAATACCATAGATGGAGTGGCTTGTAAAAACAGAAATTTATTTCACACAGTTCTGGAAGCTGGGAATTCCAAGAGCAAGGTGTTGGCAAATTCAGTGTGTGGAGAGAGCCCGTTTCCTGATTCATAGATGGCCCTCTTCCCTCTGTGTGCTCACATGGTGAAGGACAAGTGAACCCTCTGGAGTCTCTTTTATTATAACAGCGTTAATCCCTTTCATGAAGTCTCCACTCTCATGACCTAATCCAACACTGTGCTCCCAAAGGCCCCACTTCCTGATACCATGACATTGGGAGTTAGGATGTTAACATAGGAATTTTGAAGGGACACAGAGAATTCATGGAATTCTCTGAATTCAGAGGATCATAAAGCCATGGTTTAAATCAGGTACTTAGTTGACATTCTTCTCTACCTACCATTCGCAAATGCAGAACAAACTGGGCTTAGGAGAGATGCTTTGAGAGCAAGTTCAGTGGAAGCTGGCATGTGCATTCCTCCTATTCATGTGCCAAAATGGTAATTTTCAGTCTCTTCTTAAATGACAGAACCATCTCTCTCCACGTCCTTTCTCTTAAATGAAATCCTTTGCACGGCTGCTCTGTTCAATTGGGGGTTAAAAGAATGGTCTGGAGCCTCTCTGTTGCCCAATTCACTGGCTACAATTCAGAAATGTCTTTACAAAATCCTGGGACTCTGTGGAACACATTTGAAAACCAGTGAGCTGGAACATCTCCTGATAATATCAGAGCCTCTTTAGTCCCTAACCCAGACCCCTGTCTTTGATATAATCTGGTAGTTTTCAACTCTGTCTGCGCATTGGGATAGCTGAGAGCTTTGAAAAATGTACTACTGTTCAGGTCCCACCTCTAGAATGTTGACTTAATTGGCCTGGGTCAAATCCGAGCTGTGGTGTTCTTTACAAAGCTTCCTGGACGATTCTAACACGCAGCCAGGTTAAGAACCTTGAATCAGACAGCGTGGGGTTGCATTCCTTTTCTCCCACACTCACCTCTTGCTCAGGCTTGAGCACTCGCTTTAAGCCTCAGGGGTGGAATGCTGGGATTCCCAGAGCTCTGGGGTTGGCTTGGATGAGATGGGGAAATAGAAATCCCAGGGTGGGAGGTCATGAACCTCTGCATGCCCAGTTCTTTCTGGGAGGACAGGATTCTCACCCACCCATATAATTGACTCTTCTGCTCACTGTGCAGTAAGCTTGGAAAACCTGAACAGAGAATGGACTGTGTTAAGAGTTTCTAACTATGTGAATTACAAAGAGCTCAGAGAGCAATCAGGAATGCTCAGTGGTGCCAAACTACATATCCTAACAGGCCTGTGGTAGCTCTGCATATTTACCACCAAAAAGTGCTGTGAATGTCATAGCAACCACATAAGAGCCCCACCCCGGAGGAATTATGGTGTTAAAACATTAAATGAGTGGTTTTACAACTCAGTTATGTTTCAGAATTATCTGAGGAGCATGTTAAAATGCACATTCCTTAGTCCCACCCTGGGAGATGGCCAATGAGTGTATCTGCAGCAGGGCCCAGGAATTTGTATTAATAACCAGAACCTTAGCTAGCTGTGATGCAGGGATCCAGGACCACATCTTGAGAAGTACCAAGTGCCAAAATAAGAGATAAAGCTCCCCTCATTCCCTTCTACCCAGGCACATCTTCCTGTTCATGTAAAAGCAAAATATCTCACAAACAGCACATTAAAATTACTGGTGTCAGCAAAAGGTAGCACAAACACAGCTAACCCAAAAGTGTCATTTGTCATCCACAAAGTCATGCTTGATTTTTGATGAGTTATATGATTTTCCTCAGGCCAGAATCATCATGTTGTCCTCTTATTGGGACAAAAATTGGTACTTGCTTTAGATAACCCTGAGATAAGGCTCCTTTATTCCATTTTCATAGACTGTTAAGTTTTTATGCAGTGATTTAATGCTTGTTTTTAAAATTATGTAAAAAAATAAAATGCCCTTTAAAAAGAAATTTGACTTGTACAAAATTTATATTTATATAAGTTAATTTATACATTGGTTGTGGGGGAGGGTATAGTTATCTACTTTATAAAGTAATTTTTCGCATGACAGACATGCTTCCATAAACATATCCTGTAGGAGAGAAATCTGTCTAGTGTTTTCAAAATGGTATTTCCCTGATGAACATTTGGCCTAGGCTCAGTGTGCATGGAAAACATGTATAAAAAGGAAGCCAGACCTTCAGAATGACTGTGAGTTCCACAGTCAATTTGTGGGGATGGGGAAGCAACCAAGAGTCATGCTGAACTTGATTGTATTAAAAGTTTTCCATAAAAATAATCTAGCCCAATATAGAATATCATCAGCTCTTCCCTTATTTGCTAACCATTTCAGAGATAGGCTTGCTGGGGACTGAGGGTGGTATAAAGTCCATAAAAGATTCAGGTCTGATCCTCCAGAAAAAAATCTGTAGTCTAAAGGGGAAACGGAAACATGTGCTATGTGGGTTAATAAAGGCCCTAGTCAAAGCCCTCTATATGGGATAATATCCCCCAGACAGCTGGGGAAGGATGGGAGGGAGAGCTTGCACCCCTGCAACTGAGCTCAGAGCCCGTTTAGCCATGTCTATCTCTGTCTCAATGGAGTAAGTGCTCAATTCTCAGTGAAGGACATATTGGAACTGACAGCCTCACCATTGTGTATATAATCTGTCATGGCTGACAGATGAAGAAATGGGATTTTATGAAATGCAACTGGATATAGCCATCAGCCACTGCTGGAAGGAAAGCCTTGTTCTCCTGAACCCCTTAAAAAGCACTCCTCCTCAGCCCTCTTGCCCCTTCACTGCAGCCATCTGAGCACCAGGTTTAAAGCACCATTTCCCCCATTACTGCTGATCTTTTGTTGTGCTTCCCTTTTGTCCACCCTGCCCTTTGATTGCCAAGCTCTCCCAGCAGGGCAAATTGCAGCTGAAATGGTAGAAACAATGGGATCCGGCAGTGTCCAGATGGAGGCACTGGGAACCAGGCATGCTTAACTGCTTACTTTCAGCTGGTCTGCCCTGAGTGTAAGTGAGCAGGCCTCACCTTTCAACTGCCAGAGTGAAATCCACCCTCCTGACAGTCACATGGGTTTCCCCAAAGGCAGAGTTAATTGGAAAGTGAAACAATTAATGGGAGATGGAAGAGAGCTAACAGTAAAAATTGCTTTGAGGGGGAGTTACCATTCAAGTATCTTTAGTCCTTAAGTATTTGGGAAGGATCTTTTGTTCAACATTTAATGCATCTGAGCACTCCAGTTTCATTATGCGCCATTATGAAATGAGTGATTGGTGGCTTATTGTCTTTTGTGTGTGGCCATGTATTTTGTCATGGTAATAGGCATCTTAAATATCATTTTATTTGTTCATTCAACAAACATTTATTGAGAACTTTCTGGGTGGTTTGCTTTGTAGTAGATACTGGGGAATAAAAGGATAACTGAGAGCATCTCTGACCTCAAAATACTTCCAATCTAGGAGAAGATGGAGAAGTACACGCAAAATAGCACATTGCATTATAAGGATTGTGACAGATGTCTTCATGAGAGACAATGGTGCATGCAGAAGGGATGGCTTAAGAAATAGGGCTGGAGAGGGTAACTGTGTCTGCAGACAATATGTTGCAATATACAGGTCACTAATCTCACCAATGACAAAATGGATTACCCATAGTAAAATGGGTCTTCCCTCATTTATTCAATAAATGTTTATTGAGTGCCTGCTATTTTCCAGGTACTGTGCTTGGTATCTCTGTGATGGTATATATAGGCTAGAAAGGAAAACAGGCATTAATTAAATTAGCACAAAAATCAAATGTAAATTTAAAACTATGATAAGTACAACAAAGATGAGATACATTGTTTCATGAAAACATGAGAACATTTGACAGGCCCCTTTCCCCCATGCAGTCGCAGTGGTCAAACTTCCCCTCTTTTTTCTTTTTTTTGGAAGAAAATTAAGTCTTATTTATTTTTAAAACCAAACCACTAGGAAAATATATCACAGTTTTGAAACAACAAACAGACAATATTATCATTTCAAGTAATAAGTTGGTAAAAAGATAAGGTCCTTATCAAAATGATGAGGTGCCAGAACTGGGATGAGAACAACACATATAGCAAAGGCCCAAGCTAAAGTGGTATTTGGTAATGGAGGACAGTCCTTTTACTGCTCTAAAGGAGCCACAGTTCACCCCTGAGTTGCTTACTTTTCCTCCCTTGACTTTTGTGTTGCCAGAGGATTGTCTCAATAAAGCTCTGTCATTTCTGGGGGCAAAGTAAGCAATACTGGGTTTAGACTTTCATTCTGTTTCATGAAAACCAGATTTTTCCAAACCCCATACTTCACAACAAACTTCCTCTCTTAATTTCCTCAACTTGTGCTGTTTCTCCTTTGTTCCTAATGAGCTGCTGGTTTTGAGTACAGAGATGCCATACTCCAGGATAAACTTCAAACAGACACAAACTGCAATAGGGAACCATGTGTGTTTGAGGAGAAGCTGGGGCAGAAATAAGCTGCAGCTGGAGTTATGGAAATGAGCACAGGTGGTTGAGAAGTTAAGGTGCTCTCCTGAACTCTGCCACCTTGGGCAGAACTCTCTATGGTTGAAGTTTTGGCCTCTTCATTTGAAAAATGGAAGCATTGGACTGTGGGACCTTTAGAGGACCTCCCATCTCTAAATAGTTCTCATTCTTGAGATTGCATTAAACCAAGATAGATCCTGTTATTTAAGGTGAGAAAGGCAACGATTAAAGCGTCCTTATTAATGTTCAAAAATCAATGCAACATATTTTTACTAAAGAAACTGAAAAATATACCTCCACAAAGCATTCTGGTGTTAAAGGTGGCTATTTCCAACTTATAAATAATTAAGCCTTTTGATATGACATTTTAAATAGTTTCAACATGCTCATCTTTGTTTCTCTCTCTCTCCTTCTCCATTCCACCCACCCTTAGGCTTATGAGCGGCCACAGAAACACTCAGCTCTCCACTATGACCCAGGCCTCCCACAGGATTTCACCAGTGACACCTTAAAACCAAAGCACCAGCAAAAAAGCAGCAGCCAGAACCACATGGACTGGTCCACCAACTCTGACAATGGACCTGCCACTCAGAATTGCTTCATCAGTCCAGAGTCTGGCAGAGAAACTGCAAGCACCAGCAAGATCCCAGCTCTTGAGCCCATGGCTTCCTTTGCAAAGGCCCAGGGTAAGAAAGGCAGTGCAGGGAGCACATGGAATCAGTTGTCCAACAGTAACAAAGATCTGCTCTTGGGAGGTGTGGTTCCATCTCCAAGCAACCACAGCTCACCAGCCCCACCCAGCAGCTCTGCTGAGTGCAGCGGGATTCAGCCCTTGGTAGATCAAGATGGAGGAAGTACAAAGGAGCCCCTTGAACCGCCTACTCTAAGCAGCAAGAAAAAGTCCAGTAAAAAAGATGTGATAAGTCAAACCATACCAAACTCAGACCTAGACTGGGTCAAGAATGCTCAGAAAGCATTTGACAGTACAGAAGGGAAAAGGGAAGGATACTCTGCAGATAATGCCCAAGAGGCCTCACCAGCCAGGCAGAATGTGAGTTCCGTCAGTAATCCTGAAAACGACTCAAGCCATGTCCGGATTACTATCCCTATCAAGGCACCTTGCCTCGATCCAAGCAGCCATAAGAGGAAAAAGAGACAGTCCATCAAAGCAGTGGTGGAAAAGATCTTGCCAGAGAAAGCCTTGACTTCGGGAATCACTATGAGCAGTGAAGTAGTTAATAGGATATTTTCCAACCCTGAGGGTAATAAGAAAGATCCCCGTGTCCCTAAGTTGGGTAAAATGATGGAGAACGAGTCCCCCTCAGCTGGCCTTGAAACTGGTGTAAATGCTGAGAAAGTTGTCCCAGGAGGTGTACCTAAGCAGAGAAAGCCACCCATGGTCATGACGCCTCCAACATGCACAGATCACTCTCCAAGAAAGCTGCCAGAAATCCAGCACCCCAAATTTGCTGCCAAACGGAGGTGGACGTGCAGCAAACCAAAACCCACCAGTCTGCTTCGGGAGGCAGTCATGGCCACCTCCGATAAACTGATGGTGGAACCGCCGTCTGCTTATCCCATCACTCCATCCAGCCCTCTCTACACCAACACAGACAGTCTTACTGTGATCACGCCAGTCAAAAAGAAGCGGGGGCGACCAAAGAAGCAGCCTTTGCTCACGGTTGAGACAATTCACGAGGGGACGTCCACCAGTCCAGTCAGTCCCATCAGTCGGGAGTTTCCTGGCACCAAGAAGAGAAAGAGACGACGTAGTTTAGCTAAGTTGGCCCAACTAGTGCCAGGAGAGGACAAACCCATGAGCGAGATGAAATTTCACAAAAAAGTTGGAAAGCTTGGGGTATTGGATAAGAAGACCATCAAAACTATCAATAAGATGAAGACACTCAAGAGGAAAAATATATTGAACCAGATCTTGTCCTGCTCCAGCAGCATAGCACTGAAGGCCAAAGCTCCCCCGGAGACCAGCCCTGGGGCAGCAGCGATCGAGAGCAAACTGGGCAAGCAGATTAATGTCAGCAAGAGGGGCACCATCTACATCGGCAAGAAAAGGGGCAGGAAGCCGAGGGCAGAGCTGCCACCTCCATCCGAAGAACCCAAAACAGCCATCAAGCACCCGAGGCCTGTTTCTAGCCAGCCGGATGTTCCCGCCGTGCCTTCCAACTTTCAGTCACTTGTGGCGTCTTCACCAGCAGCTATGCACCCACTTTCGACACAGTTGGGTGGGTCCAATGGCAACCTGAGCCCCGCCAGCACTGAAACCAATTTTTCAGAGTTGAAAACTATGCCAAATCTCCAGCCCATCAGTGCTCTTCCAACCAAAACCCAAAAGGGAATCCATAGTGGGACCTGGAAGCTGTCTCCACCCAGGCTGATGGCCAACTCCCCTTCACACCTTTGTGAGATCGGGTCACTCAAGGAGATAACACTGTCCCCTGTGAGCGAGTCCCACAGTGAAGAGACGATCCCGAGTGATAGTGGCATTGGGACAGACAACAACAGCACGTCTGACCAAGCAGAGAAGAGCTCTGAGTCCCGACGGAGGTACTCTTTTGATTTCTGCTCCCTGGACAACCCGGAGGCCATCCCATCTGACACCAGCACAAAGAACCGGCATGGCCACCGGCAGAAGCATCTCATCGTGGACAACTTTCTGGCCCACGAAAGCCTCAAGAAGCCAAAGCACAAGAGGAAACGGAAAAGCCTGCAAAACCGTGATGATCTCCAGTTTCTGGCGGACCTAGAAGAGCTCATCACTAAGTTCCAGGTGTTCAGGATCTCCCACCGGAGTTATACCTTTTACCACGAGAATCCGTATCCCAGCATTTTTCGGATTAATTTTGATCATTATTACCCGGTGCCATATATCCAGTATGACCCGTTGCTCTATCTTCGTAGGACTTCAGACTTAAAGTCAAAGAAGAAGCGTGGTAGGCCTGCAAAAACCAATGACACCATGACAAAGGTGCCTTTTTTACAAGGGTTCAGCTACCCTATTCCCAGTGGAAGTTACTATGCACCCTATGGAATGCCTTACACATCAATGCCTATGATGAACCTTGGTTATTACAGTCAGTACCCAGCTCCTCTGTACCTGTCACACACGCTCGGAGCAGCGTCCCCGTTCATGAGGCCCACAGTGCCACCACCTCAGTTCCACACAAGCTCCCACGTGAAGATGTCTGGTACAGCTAAGCATAAAGCAAAGCACGGAGTGCACCTGCAGGGGCCCGTGGGCATGGGCCTTGGTGACAGGCAGCCATCCCTGAATCCTCCCAAGGTGGGCAGCGCCAGTCTGTCCAGCGGTCGGCTCCACAAGAGGAAACACAAACACAAGCATAAGCACAAGGAAGACCGGCTCCTGGGGACCCACGACAACTTGAGTGGTCTCTTCGCAGGCAAAGCCACTGGCTTCTCCAGCCACATCCTGAGCGAGCGGCTGAGCAGCGCGGACAAAGAGCTCTCCTTGGTGAGTGAGAAAAACAAGCACAAGGAGAAGCAGAAGCACCAGCACAGTGAAGCCGGCCACAGAGCGTCCAAGAACAACTTCGAGGTGGACACCTTGTCTACACTGTCACTTTCGGATGCCCAGCATTGGACGCAGGCCAAGGACAAAGGTGACTCGAGCAGCGAGCCTGCAGACTCCTGCGCGAAAAGGTACTCTAGCAATGGTGGGGACGCGGGCAGCGCAAGACCAGAGAGCCTGGACGTGTTCAGCGAGATGAACCCTCCAAACGACAAGTGGGACAGTGATGTGAGTGCGAGTAAAAGGAGGAGCTACGAAGGCTTTGGAACGTACAGGGAAAAGGACATCCAAGCCTTCAAGATGAACCGCAAGGAGAGAAGTTCCTATGACTCCTCCGTGTCTCCAGGTAAGGCCGAGTCTTCTTCATGCTTGGAGTCTCCTGCGACTCGGTTGCTGGGCCCTGCCATTCAGCAGTCCGCTATCTTTGGCACATTATTGCACTCACTAGTTTGCAGAGAGGTAGGAACCATATGACAGTGGGTCGTCTTGTACATTTGAGTGCTGTACCTTTCTTGCCTTGTTTACTGAGTATTTACTGTCTTGCCTCTTTTGGCACCGTTGCCTGAGGACTGTGGTCCCAGAGGTAGCCCCAGTAGCTGCCTAGACTACATCCATACCCACTACCTTTATGCTTTTAATGAAAAATATGGTGCCTAGGTCCTCATCTGATCTGATGGTGAATTTGCAAGTTGGGTAAATCCTGTAAAACTCACTAGGAATACCAACAAGATCCCAGGAATGTCAGAGCTGGATGCAAATGAATATCTGATTTATCTGACATGTTAGCTCTAGATGTCCCACAGCCTAGGTTGAAACACCTATAGCAGAGCCATTGGAAGCTAATGACCAGTGACTCTTGAAGGCTACATGGTAAGGAAGCCACAGACCAAGGCCATGCTTTCCTCGTTTTGTCCATGGGCATTTGATAAGCAGCCCTTTGTAGACCCCTCAAGTGAAGCCTTGACCTGTCATTTCCCTGCATAAAGGTGGGGCCGGGGCGGAACCTGGCTATTAGCACCATGAGTTTCCTGCCTCCGCGGGATTTTACCACCGTGTCTCTTGGCACATCCACTGGGGTTGGGATTTGCCCACTAATCTCTAAACTGAAGTGCTGGTTGCTCATTCCTTGTCAGTTGCTGGCAGAATTTCCTTGCTAATATGCCCACCCACGTAAACCTTCCTTGCCACAGAAGCCTCACACTTCTACACATATATCCCTTTGTCCCTATCCATATATCACACAGATGGTAAGACTCCTGTAGAACAGAGTAGTTATTTACTAGGAAAAGAGTCGAAACTCCTTAGGCCAGACAAACTCTCTGACCAAAGCCTGGTTTCAAGGACTGATCATTCCTCATAAGATTTGAGTGTAGTGTTTGACCTTTGTGTATGGTGCATAGCCTTTGCTCATCCTCCCCCTTCATAGGGAGTCAAATTAGTGAAAGTGAAGGCAATCTATTCATGAGGATTAGAGACATTTTCCAGGCCAGCAGATTTCAGGAGGAAATATGGCTATGAGTTAGAAGCCACTTAAAGATTGCCCCAAATTGCCACTAGCTTGTGAGTTGCTCTTGTGATAGATGTTGTCCTTGCTTAATGAAGAGACCAATTAGCAGTCATGTCTTCTGCACTTGCGAAGGTGATGAATGGCCCACACTTCATGTCTGCCCAGATCGACGTCCTCTTCTGGGTTTCCCCATTTCTGATCATCAGACTTTATTGAAGGTGCTTATTTTTGTGTGTGCAAAGCCTAAATTAAGCCCATCCAAACAAGAATTGGTCTTTCCTAGTAGCTCAGATGCTAACGCATCCGCCTGCAATGCAGGAGACCCAGGTTCGATCCCTGGGTCAGGAAGGTCCCCCTAAGAAGGAAATGGCAACCCACCCCAGCATTCTTGCCTGGAGAATTCCATGGATAGTGGAGCCTGGCAGGCTACAGTCCATGGGGTCACAAAGAGTTGGACACAACTGAGCAACTAACACACACAGAGTTGCTAAAAGATTAAATTTTCACATGAGACATATTGTTACTTTCTCTTACAATGTGGTGGAATTTAACTTGCCATGAGCAAAGGGCTTTCTTATTTCTATTTTCTTAGCATTGTTTAGTTAGAAAACAATAATGGTATGTTATTGCTGAGAGCCTGCAAGCAAGAATCCTAACTGAACAGACCTGAGAAACAAGGTCTCAGAAGCTAAAACCAGCCACTGTTACATCAGGGTTCTCAGCAGTCTCACGGGGACTTCTGCGTGTTTCGACTGTGTCACAGGTGGGCTCTGGCTTAAGTTTGCCAGCTAGAGGTTTATCTCAGGGCCCTGCGTCTGAGGGCAGCCACACTGTAGCCATACACAACTCCTTGTATTTGTATTCACAAGGTTGTTGTTACTTCATTTAAAATTCTCCCTCTCTTTCCGCAACTTCTTATTGTTTTGCAGCTAGCCACAGAAAGCTGGACTCAGCCTGGAAATTGAGTTCTGCACCCAACTCTGTTATGACCTTAGGCATGATATCCTACCTCTTTGGGGGTACTATCTGGCAACCTGTAACTCAAAGAATTGGGCCACATCTCTTTTGTATGGCATATTTCAATTCTTAAAGCCGTTTTACATGTATTTCTTAGAGTACCCTTCCTGCAATCTTAGAAGAGAAATACTTTCATTTCCATTTTATGAAACAGGACACTGAGGCTCAGAGATCAAGTGACCTGGTCAGCTTCAGAAAAACTGTCACTTTTAATTCCAAGCCTAGGGCTTTGCCCTCTGCATTGCAACTCAGCTGCATGCCACCCAGCTAGTTAAGGCCAAGTCTAGAACACAGGTCCTGGTCCCCAGTCAGTGTCCCTATATCTCACCACCACCCTTCCTCTCAGAATCTCATCTACCTCTGATTGCATGCTTTCCCCTAGGGCATCTGCACAGTGATTATGTGATGAGTGCATAAGAGAGTAATTAAAACAAGAAGACATCCCTTGATTTAGCTCCCAGCCACTGAAGGAGGATTTCTTATGGCCTAAACTTGACTAAATATCAGCCTGGAAACATGTATGCTGACAAGGTTTCCACTTCTGTCCTTGCTAAAATCCAGGTCCCTGAGTTATTTTTGCCACTGCTTGTACTTAGTTTTGTGTTGTATGAGCCTTTTTTCTGAACATTATCATGAATCTTAATTGTCAGTGGCTTCTGTGTCTGTATAGTTATACCTGTTGTCCCTACGCATCTTGATGAATACCTTATTGGAACAGACCAGATTCCCTATCATTCCCTTTCCTTCTAAACCATGGCCTCTCCTTGATATTTTAAATGCCCCTTCTATTCCTGAACCCCTGAAACATCAGGGAAAAAATGTCCTTAGCACTTGGAACCCAAAGCATTCACCTTAATGTAATACACTCCAAAGAGTGCCAAGTCCCATTAAAAGCTGGGAGACAGATGAGATGAGATTGAAGCATTAAGATTTTCAAAGACTTTATCCGAATCGAGGTGTCTGTTTGGCTAGATGGTACTGAAGGTCATGTTTAGACAATAAGCATCTGTCCTTCCACACCTTCTCTTCTTCCACCTCTTCCTTCTCCATGTGGCTCATTTCCATAGCATCTTAGTCCAATTTCATACGATCTAGTCTTCTCCATAATTGATATGGCATAAATATAAATGCCATTCTTTACCCTGTTGAGGACCAAATTTAGGAGCAAAGTGAAAAGATGACCCTGAGATCAGAACTGATATATGTGAAAGTAGCTCAGTCATGTTCGACTGTTTGGAACCCCATGGACTATACAGTCCTTGGCATTTTCCAGGCCAGAATACTGGAGTGGGTAGCCTTTCTTTTCTCCAGGTCATCGTCCAAACCCAAGGATCTAACCCAGGTCTCCCACATTGTGGCAAATTCTTTACCAGCTGAGCCACAAGGGAAGCCCAAGAAAACTGGAGTGGGTAGCCTATCCCATCTTCAGGGGGGTCTTCCCAAAACAGGAATCGAACTGGGGTCTCCTGCATTGCAGGTGGATTATTTACCAACTGAGCTATGAGAGAAGCCCAAATGGAAGTCATTACCATTATGGAGAGAGGAATTAGAGACCCTACTTAGCAATAGCAGCAGTTGCACACGTCGTTTCCTCTTTTCTGCTTGGAAAGTCATTTGTTCTCCATCCCCCTGCCCCAGTATATAGATGTGTTGTCTTTTTAGCCCCCTTACCACATACCTCGAGCTGGAAACTTACACAGACTCTTCACCTTTTTCCTCTGTTTTACTCCTGTCCTGCTGCTTCTTTGGTTTCAAAAGGCAGTGACTCTTTTGACCTATTTTCTAAATGCATACCATCTGGTAAATCTTCACCTATAAAAATGCTTGCCTGGAGCCAAATAATGGATAAATAGTGGGAAGGTGAACTGCACAGACTCTCAGAGTTGGGAAAAGCTTCATCTGGGCTGCTGTCTCACCAGGCATCACCGTCTCGTGCACGCTGACGTGTGGCACATTCCAGAGAGCAAACCTGTCCAAGGGTGACAATGCATATTCAGATGATGCTATATGCTCTCAGAGCCAAGTTCTCCTGAGGCAGTGGAAGAAGTCTCTAGTATGAATGATATTCTTCCTGTTCCAACCTCTTGGTGAAAACAATTTTTGCATACTTTGATGTCAAGTTAGGCCCGGGGCTTCAGATATCTTGACCGCTGCTGTCCAGGCTCCCGTCAGATACTGGAGATACAGTGAGGAGAGTTAAGTTTATACCTATTACCTCTTAGTCTAATGCCATTCTTAATCAAGGTGAGTCCCCAGGGTCAAGTACTTTCCCCATGATGAACGGATGCTGAGAATTCATTCTTAGCTCACGTCTCAGGTATCAGAGGCCTGCCATGTAGGTAGCTGAATTCCCTTGAGCCTGGGTGACTCCACCTCCTCTTGTGGCTCTGCCTTGCCCTCTGTCAGCTCCTCTTATAGGCACTGTGGGCATTTCGGGAGGCAGGCTCTGTTGTCAGTCACAGGCAGGAAATGCATGCCCAAGCCAAAAATAATACAGAAGCCTCTTCCAATCAGTCATACAGATGAGGGAATATTAACCACACAGACAAAATGTCATGAAAACCATACAAAAGAAACGTGTGTGGAAAGTTTTCTAAAACTGAAATAGAAGGAAGAAGAGGACTCATGGGAGGAGAAAGCTAAAATCAGGAAAGAAGGAAGAGTAAAAAATGGAAAACTGGTGAAGTGTGGTCTGTCTGACCTCAATCCAAGGTGAATTCTAAGTCATCCTGTGGGAGGAAGTGAAAGATTAATTAGCTAATTGTTGCTGTGTGGTTTAGTGAGATTATGAGTACCTGCCTCAGTCTTGTCTCCTCTGCTAACCAGCTGGAAGATCTTTTTTACTCACAGGTTTCCCAAGTAATACTAGGACAATAAAGGTTCTGACCAGACCTGATAGTCTAGGAGTCTCGAATTTGTACAATGGAATTGGAGCACACACACACACCAGATTGTGCAGTTAAAGAGAAAATGCCCACATTATGGAGAAGGCAATGGCACCCCACTCCAGTACTCTTGCCTGGAAAATTCCATGGATGGAGGAGCCTGGTGGGCTGCAGTCCATGGGGTCGCTAAGAGTTGGACACGACTGAGCAACTTCCCTTTCACTTTTCACTTTCATGTGTTGGAGGAAATGGCAACCCATTCCAGTGTTCTTGCTTGGAGAATCCCAGGGATGGGGGAGCCTGATGGTCTGCCGTCTATGGGGTCGCAAAGAGTCGAACACGACTGAAGTGACTTAGCAGTAGCAGCAGCCCACATTATAGCCAAGTTGACCAATTAATTAGCTGTTCAGTGAAGTTTCAAAACATATTCTTCTGGCCCATGTCTTAACCTATGTGACATCCCATTCATCTTTGGCTCAAGTGGCTTCACTTAACCATTTGATCTCACTTTTCCAAAAGATGAAACCTCATAATTATACCAACAAATTAATTTGTTCATTGTGTAGGCTGAAACCACAGTCTTCATCTTAGAACCAAATAAGTTAGAGCACTAATATGACCAATTGTATGAGAGCAGATTAAGCAAACTTGCACCTATAGTCACACTTAGAAGTAAAAGAGTACTAATATAGTATAAACACTTCATTTTGCTTATGAGAATACTGAGGTTTAGGAAGGACAAGCGACTCATCCAATGATACATATCTAATTGGTAGAAGGGCTCAGACTGGGAAGTTTAGCATCAGGCAGAAAGAAAGGGAAGCAAGAGAGAGAGACAATAAAAGAAAAAAGAGAGTGAGAGAAAGGTGAGTGTGGGAGAGATGTTAAGCTATATGTTTTATTTTGCTGTGAGCTGTTGTAAAAGGTAAGCATCTCTTTGACAATAATTTGTTTCCAGGCTATCTCTGGGGACCCATGTTTGGGACTGGAAACGATCTTTGTGGACTGTGATGGAAGTAATTTTTTTTTCCTTTTCTGTCTTCACAATTGCACATGCTTATTTTATTGAGCTTCCCACAGTTCCTCCTAAGGTTTCCTTTTGGAAACCAGGAATTAATCAAATTAAATGTTGTGACCTATAACTTTCTGACAATGAAAAAAAGAAAATAGCATCTCTTTTGCTACGTTGAACCAGAAATCCAGCAATCTGCCTTTGGAGCATGGAGTCTCCAGGCCATTTATCTTCCCACAGTTGGCAAACTTTCCCCCATCCTTTTGGAAGATTTTATGTATACCTCTGTGGCTTTGGAGAGTTGTGAAGATTCAGGTGTAGGTACGGAAAGTGAAAGTGTTAGTCGCTCAGTCATGTCTGACTCTTTGCCACCCCATGGACTGTCGCCTGCCAGGCTCATCTGTCCATGGGATTCTCCAGGCAAGAATACTGGCATGGGTTGCCATTTCCTTCTCTAGGGGGTCTTCCTGACCCAGGGATCGAACGCAGGTCTCCTGCATTGCAGGCAGATTTTTTACCATCTGAGCCATCTACAGAGAAGTCACAATTTTGACAGACTTGGCTTTGATACAACATGGAGCTTTTCTTGGCCAGAAAAATCAGTAAAGCATGCCTTCCAAAGGCTAGCCTGTCACTGGGCCATGATAAGGATAGTGCCTTTGGAAGGATCCTCCAGAAAACCATGTCTTCACTCTGTAAACAAACAAGCAATAAGGCTGAACACTTCATCGTGGCTTAGACTTGTGCCAGTATAGCACTTCACACAAAGTAGTTGAATTGAAGAGGAACTAATAATGACAAGGGACATTTTTAAAATTATTAATTTAGTGTCTAGTATATGCATGTGTTTGTACAGTCCTGGGAGAGGAGTTCAAGGATGCTTTACTATTAATGAATCATAGTAAAAAAGCATTAAGTAACTCAATACTTTTGCCCTCAAAGAGGGTACAATCAGGAGGCTCTCCTGAATAACCTAGGGGAGGAAAATAGATGCAACTTAGACTATAAGGACCATCAGGAAATCATAGAGAAGATGCTAGGCTGTCCAATGAGGATAAGCCACTGCCGTATTTTCAGTGCTGGTGGAGAGGTGGAACCAGGAAATTCTTCTGTTTGGCATTTTTTCAAGGATGGAAGAGTCTTTTGGAGCATGGAGATGGTGGGATGGTGATGGGAGGAAGTGGAGTCAAGCATAGAGTGGGAAGGAAGCTCTGTCAGTAAAGGTATTTAGGAGGAAATACCCAAAAGACACTTGGGAAATGGTGTTTAGTCTAAGTTCTTTTGAGGTTAGGATCCGCAGTTGGGGAATCATGGTAGATAAGGAGTATGTTGTGCTGCAGTTTAAAGGTTTTACCCCACACTCTGAGGCTTGTGCTTAATTAAGTAGACAGTGGGCAGCCATTTCATTATTCAGGCAAAAATTGTGAGATAATCAAATTATTGTCTTTTTCCCCTGACTGTTCCCTCCCTCTTGTCTGGGTTGGGCAAACTTACCCCATCTTGCATTTTTCATATGACATTGTAATAATTCATTTCGTATTTGAATTGTACCCACTACCTACCCTTCTTCCCCCAGCCCACCCCCTAGATTATAAGCCTCTTAAAAGCAGCATATCTACTCAGGTGCTCAAAGAAAAAAATAAATAATAATGAGTCATTCCTGACTCATCTGTTTCCCTCTTTAGCTAAAATCAAAGAGGGTTCCAGTATGTTGGCCTCAGGCAACTGGAAGGATGATGGCATGTGAACAGAACCGTAGACGTTGAAGCAGGAGGGCGAGGGGTTGAGTGGCCGAGGCAGCAGTTGGCAGCCCTGCACAGAGGAGAGCTAGAGATTCACCAAAGGGGAAGACTGGAAAATTAAGGAAAAAGAGTGGAAGGGGAGACCCCTGTGGTTCACCTTAAACAGACAGGCAGAGGAAGAGGGGATCAGGCAGACACAGAGAAGGAATGACAAAATTGTTGGAGAAGAAACAAGGGCACAGAGAAGACGGAATTTCAGAACAATGGGGTGGGGGGCCACGAGGGCCCGAGCTACGGGCTTCACAGAAGATGGGGACATGTGAGGATTTGTATGAACATATCGTTGGCTCTGGAGACAGCAGAAAAGTTAGCAATTATGTATGTAGTGCCCCGTATGGTTAAGCGGGGGTGGGGTGGGCTGTGTGCCAAGTTCAGGTGGTAGAGAGGTAATGAATAAGTAGATGATGAGAAAATAGGGGGCGAAGGTGCAGAAAGTGAAACGTGGTTGTGGTTGGAGCTTCTTAGAAGCTCCGACTTCTTAGAAGGCTTTGTTCTATAGTGAGCCCTTGATGGTAAGTGACACATTCATTCTTAGCAGGCCTTCAGTCTAAGGTTCCCCCCATTTGGGGGGCATGAAAACCATGCCATACTCTTTATCCTATGTCATTCTGCCTCCCTGTGAAGGCCACATATAGAAAAGGTTTTAGTATTTTAAAAGAGGTCAGAGATTCCAGGCAGGCTCCACCTTGCTTGTCCCACAGACACACAGGCACTTAATTTTTGGTCACGGTAATGGCTGTTTGAAAGTTTCTCTTTATGGTGCCATGGATATGTGCTGTGCCACCATGAGTGTGTGGAGGAACAGTTCAAGTTTTGGTAAATGAATCTTACTGAATGTTTACTGTGTACAAAGTTTTATAGACTAAAGCTTAATTGTTGATCTTTCAGAGGTCTTTACTACTCTGTGGAATAAATATATATATGCTGGCTCATAAAGTGCTTACCTTCTTGCAAACGCTTATGAGCTCTTTAGTTACTAAACATATAACATAGTGCCAAGATACAACACATAGAGAGACCAGAACAAAAGAAAAGCAAGAAAGGGCTCCTGACCTTAAGTTCCCTCTACTATACTGAAAAGAGATGAGGTTAACCTACATGAAACAACCTGAGGATTAATGCAGACCAGATTTAATCTCTGCCAACTCAGTGGCCAACCACGGGAACCATAGTGATATAGGATCAGAAAGGATGACAGTGTTTAGTGAAAAACAAAATCCTGGACTTGAACCCTAGAGAGTGGATACATAGTGACTCGCTGAGGCACCAGATGGATGTCAACTGAAAAATTAGTCACAACCTGAAAGGAGAGTTATTTTATTTGGTGGTAATGTTAAGGACTCCGAGCCCAGGAGGCAGGAGAGGCAGTCGAACTATACACAAGTTGGCAACGAAGGGAGCAGGCATTGTGAACATAAAAGATTATTGTTAAGTAGTAAGGGAAAGGGCTTCCCAGGTGGCGCTAGTGGTGAAGAACACACCTGCCAATGCAGGAGGTGTAAGAAATGAGGCTTTGAACCCTGGATCGGGAAGATCCCCTGGAGGAGGGCGTGGCAACCCGCTCCAGTATTCTTGCCTGAAGAATCCCCGTGGACAGAGGAGCCTGGTGGGCTACAGTCCATGGGGTCACACAGAGTTAGGCACCACTGAAGCAACTCGCCACATAGCACGCACAGGAGTGTGTTAATTGCTCAGGTGTGTCCGACTCTTTGCGACCCTATGGGCTGTAGCCCGCCAGGCTCCTCTGCCCATGGGGATTCCCCAGGCAAGAATACCGGAGTGGGTTGCCATGCACGTCTCCAGGGGCTCTTCCCAATCCAGGGATCGAACCCAGGTCTCCGGCATCGTGGGCATACTCTTTACCGTTTGAACTACCAGCTCACACAATAAGGAAAACCAAATGTCAAGCTAAGGAATTTAGCATTCTTCTGTGTTTGGGCAGGTGCAAGCCTCTGGGCTCACTGAATTCATTCCTTTCATATACACCTCAGCTATCTGGGGCCAAATTCTGTTTTGTTTTGTTTTTTATTTCTCACACCTGCTCCACCACCCCACCCCACCCCCAGCTCTTTGGCAGTCACCATGGGGGTGGTGGCATGCTGGATCTCAGGCATTGTGCTCCCTTTCCAAAGCCCTCATTCACTTTTGGAAGCTTGAAATCACTGATGACTGTTACATCCTAGTTTGTTGATATGGCTGGAGCTATTCCATTTCACGTGGGCAAAGACCTGGAGCTGGGCATATGTGGCGGGTACAGGAAGGTACTTAGCTAGGTTGAAGTTAGCAGTTGAGTGGGGATGGACTTTTAAAAGGGCTTCCCTGGTGGCTCAGATGGTAAAGAATCTGCCTGCAATGCGGGAGACTCGGGTTCGATCCCTGGATTGGGATGGTCCCTAGAAAAAGGGAATGGCAATCCACTCCAATATTCTTGTCTGGGAAATCCCACGGGCAGAGGAGCCTGGCAGGCTACAGTCCATGGGTTCAGTTGGACTTTTAAGAAGGCAGATTTGCACACAGAGAATATGAAACTGTATCCTGGAGGGATGAAGTACACATGAAGTACATGCTGGCCCAGCATGAAGGGTGGTGAGCTTGGTGCTTGGTGAAATGATGAAGTCCCAGGAAACATGCCTCCCTCAAAGACCTTGTAAAGCTCCCAGGAGACAAGAAATGGATATATACACATGTGGAAAGCAACTAGAGAGAATAATGACAGACTACCCATTAATGACTGGAAATGAACACCAGGTCTACAGGAAAATAACTTTTAGAATAGTAAGTTGCGTGTTGTAAAAGCAACTTGATGTGAGTGTTTACTTGATTACGTAAGGATTCAGAACAAATTAGATAGAAGAAAGTAAGAGGGGGAGATCCACAAAGTAGAACAAGCAGGTCCAAGAGCTGCCTCTGTTGGGGTTTTCCCATTCTTCTCTGGAGGGCCTGGAAGCTTAAGAAGGTGGGCAGGAATGCGTCGGGAGGTGGGGCTTCTGTATTGATGGAGGATCTGAGGACACAAAGAGACAAAAAAGCTTTCCCTGGGGGTGCATCCCAGTGCCCCCTTACATCTGAAGAGGGCGTTCTGCTTTTCAAAGCACATTTCCTAACTTTTATTTGATCTTCCTGCTCCACTGAGATTTGCAGATAAGTATTGCTCTCTCACTTGCCAGGCAAGGAAATCAAAACCCAGAGGGTTGAAGTCTTTGTCCAAAGTCACTAAACCAGTTTTGCACAGAGAAAGTGCTAGGTTCCAGGTTTCCTGACTTTTCCCATCACCTCCGTTTTTCCCACACTATTTCCAGAGTCTTTGCAACGTCAGTAGCATGACTCAGCTTTTGAGTTATCGAAAGAACCCTCAAGAGGCCTTGTCTGTGGGTTAAATATTGGAGTTCAGAGTAAGGAACTGGGTAGTAAGCAATTTAATCTTTGCTACAATTTAAAAAACTTTTAGTGGAGTATAGTTGCTTTATAATGTCTCAGTTTCTGCTGTACAGCAATGTGAATCAGCCACATATCCCATCTTTTTTGTATTTCTTTGCCATTTAGGTCACCACAGAGCATTCAGTAGAGTTTTCTGTGCTATATTGTAGGTTCTCATTGGTGGGGTGATTTAGTTGCTAAGTTGTGTCCAACTCTTGCAACACCGTGGACTGTAGCCCTCCAGGCTCCTCTGTCCATGAGATTCTCGAGGCAAGAATACTGGAGTGGGTTGCCATTTCCTTCTCCAGGGGATCTTCCCGACCCAGGAATCGAACCCAGGTCTCTGCACTGCAGGCAGATGCTTTTTATACATAGGATCAGCAGTGTGTATGTGTCAGTCCCAATCTCCCAGTTCATCCCCCTCCCACCTTGGTATCCACAGATTCTATTCTTTACATCTGTGTCTCTATTTCTGCTTTGGAAATAAGTTCATCTATACCACTTTTGTAGATTCCACATATATGTGTTTATATTCGATGTTTGTTTTTCTCTTTCTGACTTATTTCACTCAGTTTGATGGTCTCTAGATCCATCCACATCTCTACAAATGACCCAGTTTCATTCCTTTTTATGGCTGAGTAATATTCCGTTGTGTTTATGTACCCTACCTTCTTTATCCATCTCTGTTGACAGACATTTAGGGTGTTTCCATGTCCTGGCTATTGTGAATAATGCTGGAATGAACATTGGGGTGCATGTGTCTTTTGGAATTATTGTTTTCTGTGGGTTTATACCCAGTAGTGGGATTACTCAGTCACATGGTAGTTCTATTTTTAGTTTTTTAAGAATTTCCATGCTCTTCTTACAATTTTTTTTTAATTTGAAAGGATCTCTTTGGAGCCAGTTAGCCAGACCCGGGGTATGATACCAATTCTACGTATAAAGAGCTTTCGTCTCATCTGGTGAACAGAGACTCAGTGGAGGCTGGACATTCTGAAAAATCACAAAGGAGATGCAAAGGGAAAGCAAAAATGGTCTTACTCACTAAATCACAAAACACTAAGCCTAATACTTAAAACTGTTATTTTTTAAAGAAAAGTTTGAGGAATTTTACATACCTCAGTTCAGTTCAGTTCAGTCGCTCAGTTGTGTCTGACTCTTTGCAACCCCATGAACCGTAGCACGCCAGGCCTCCCTGTCCATCACCAACTCCCAGAGTTTACCCAAACTCATGTCCATTGTGTCAGTGATGCCATCCAACCATCTCATCCTCTGTTGTCCCCTTCTCCTCCTGCCCCCAATCTTTCCCAGCATCAGGGTCTTTTCAAATGAGTTAGCTCTCCGTATCAGGTGGCCAAGGTATTGGAGTTTCAGCTTCAACATGAGTCCCTCCAATGAACATCCAGGACTGATCTCCTTTAGGATGGACTGGTTGGATCTCCTTGCAGTCCAAGGGACTCTCAAGAGTCTTCTCCAACACCACAGTTCAAAAGCATCAATTCTTCGGTGCTCAGCTTTCTTTATAGTCCAACTCACATCCATACATGACCACTGGAATAACATACCTACATACCTAGTAGTAAACAAAACTTGTATCTTGAGAGTGACATAGGCTAAAAATAAAAACAGACCAGAGTAAGTCATTAAGGAAACCATGGGTTTGAGGTTATATCTAAAACATATGGTAAAGTGTTAGGAGACTTCATCCCCTTTTAACCATCTACCAGGAATTGAGATTCCATAGTGAAAAGCTATGGTTCTGAACCAGTTTGTCATGTCTTATATACCATGAAAGACCAGTAGGCCAAGGAACTTGCTCTTATAGGACATAATTCTTTGTGCTATGATAGTTTTTCTTTATTTTTTCTAATCATACAATTTAAAGGCATCAAGTGTCTAAAATGTGTAAGACATAGTCCTGGGTCGTATTACAACTACAAATATGTAAGGGGCATCTTGTCATCTTTCAATAGGAGTGACATAGTCCTAGAAGGAAATGGTACCCCACTCCAGTACTCTTGCCTGGGAAATCCCATGGACAGAGGAGCCTAGTAGGCTACAGTCCGTGGGGTCGTGAAGAGTCAGACACGACTGGGCGACTTCACTTTCACTTTTCACTTTCATGCATGGGAGAAGGAAATGGCAATGCACTCCACTATTCTTGCCTGGAGAATCCCAGGGATGGCGAAGCCTGGTGGGCTGCCTTCTATGGGGTCGCACAGAGTCGAACACAACTGAAGCGACTTAGCAGCAGCAGTGGCAGCAGCAGTCCTAAAAGTCTTTCAGAATTTCTCCTAATTCAGCAACCAACCCCTTTAGTACTAGATATTATTTTTCTCGTTGAAGACCCAAGAACAACAGTAAAAAACAGATTCTCTACCCATTGCGTAGATCAAAGGATTATTTGGAAAAACACATATTGTTTCTTTTACCATCTTAAAAAAAAAAGTTAGTGAATAAAATTTGGAAAATGTAGAAAAAGAAATTCGTATAAGAAAAAATAAAGTCAACTACAATCCCACTAAATAGCCATTATGATAAGGTAAATACACAGGTCCCTAGTTGATGGTGATGGTAGCTGCTCACCTTGCAACCTACCTCCCTTTCTTCCCCAGGAAAGCCAGCCCATGCTCCCGCACTCCACCATCCCCTTTCTCCTCTCTTCCCCATCACCACTTCGACTGCCTGGTCCTTTCAGTTTTCTCTCAAGTGCCTTCCCAGCATTGACCGCTCTACTTGCCATAGCCTTTCATTCTGCATTCTGTGTCATTGCCCAAACAGGGGAGTAAGTTCTTTAAAATGAATGCAGCGGCAGTTGGGCATAAGAGCCATCCCACTTTCCAGACTGTCCTATATACGATCTCCACAAGAGTTCAAGTTCCAGGACAGCAATTGGGAAGGGGGCCGGTTAATCACAACTGAAGACGGTTGCCAAGTTTTCCCCAAGAGTTTCCAGGTGTTGAGAGTATTCTCTCAAATCAGAATCTGACAAGAGGGGGATGCCATAAATTTTCCAAAGCTTGAGATCCACAATTCTACATGGAAGTGAAAAATGCAACCAGCCAGTGTCTGTTACAAATACCACCCCCACTTCTCACACACACACACACACACACACACACACACACACACACACACACACTATAGCTACACTCACTGGTCAGCGTTGCTGTCACTCATACCAAGATCACTTAAAGAGAGGGAGCTAGCTATTGATTATAGGTTTGTGACACAAAGGACTACATGTACTTGCTTATTTTTCTTCCTCGTATACCTATGGATATATCTAAGTCTACATCAACACATGTTCTTAGATGCGTATTTGCATAGGGCATTAGGCAAAGGAGAAGAGAAAATCTTCCAAATTTCTTACATTTTCATGGATAGTACGAATAAAATTTTATTTTATTAAATAAAATAGCTGAAATAACTTTTTGTATTTACTTTTCATCCATTATTTGTCTAGTACCAATTGATATTAATTATAATAAAAGAAATTCTGTTCCTGTGGTCTGTCTTAGAGGGACATAGCTTATTTCTGGGTGTTTTCTCCTGATACTGGTGAGGACACTGAGTAATGAATGGCTGCCTCAGGTGATTTCCCCAGCGTAGCATGTCAGCTCCACCTGCTTATGGAAGCCCCTGAAGCCCCAGAAAAACTTCATTCATGTAGCCCGAGCTTCCACCAAGCCATGGTTGTACCTTCTTTATCCACAGCAATGCTTCTCTACTCAGTTTTTCATTTGGGGGATCCTTTTGGAAATAATCAGCCCAGAGCAAAGCTCTTTTGTTTCCATGCCCTACCCCACACCCTTTATAGCTCTAACTAAATAAATATATTAATTACTGAAATGGAAAAAGAAGAATAAAATAAGTTTTCATGGAGCATCCACTAAGGCAACCATAACAAAATGAGTAATTGATGCCAGATGTAGAAATAACCATTTCTCTTGCATAAAGCCCCAAATTCTTTATCTGGCTTAACAGACCCTCCATTATCTCACCTTGTTTCCTGATCATTTTCATCTTAGTGACTTGCTGTGAGTTTTGCTAAATCTCTACCTTATCCTACAGAAAATAACATAATTAGCCTGGATCTGAATCTCCAGTCATCCCATTGCCTCCTTCACATAGAACATCTCTTCTTTTCAATCTGGCTTCCAAATCTTACTTAATTCCATAACCATTCTGGCATCTCCTGCTTCTCTGATATAAGTAATATCTTCACTTTCATTTCAGTGCTTATTTATTTATGGCCTTGTATCGTTTATTTTAGGTAAGAATGGCTTGACTCACTCAGATAAAATCTGAGTTGTACAGGACACAACTCACTAGCTTGAGAATAAATCCAGCAACGTCTAAGGCAGCATACTAGAGCATTAAAATGCTAGGGCGCTAAAGTCTCTTGGATGCAGATTTGGATACTAAATCCCCACTTACTAGTAGCATGACCTTGGGCAACTGAGCCTCATTGATCCTCGTTTTCCTCATCTGAAAAATGAGGCTATTAAAACCTACCTGGCAGAGTTTTATGAGAGCCAAAGGAAAGTAGAGTATACACGAGAGCATCCAGGGCACAGCTTACCACATGGTCATTAATAATGTTCATTTCCTTTCACTTCCACTTTGGATAATATATTCAAGTGCAGAAAATACAACACAGCAGATTTCTGCAGAAGTATTCTTTGAACAGCAGGCTTTCTCTCCCAATTATGCTCATACTGGGGTGAAGTTAAATCTCCCTGTGAACACACATATGCACACGGAAGGGCAGACATCTGCTGGACTACAATTGTATTTGATGACAAAGATAAGGTGTCAGGATTAGACGGTGATGGTGGATAAGTGACAAAATATACATTTCACCCAAAGTTAACTGCAGATTCACCGTTTTGGCATCATCTGCAGGGCTTGGAAGTTCTCTTGAAAAGGGAAGCAGTTTCAACCCCATGACATTTGGTCTGCTGCAGCCAGAGTCTGTGAGCACTAGTTAATGGCGCCTGTCTCAGAGACCAGTTTATCTACTAACCCCAGTCATTAAAATGCAGTGATAAGAGGAATAGTGAAATTTGTATTCATTTTCTATTGTTGCTATAAAGATTTATTACAGATTTAGAAGCCTGAGACAGTGAACGTTTATTGTCACATGGTTTCTGTAGGTCAGAGGTCCAGGAAGCTCAGCTGCTTAAGGTCTCATGAGGCTGAAATCAAGGTGCAGGCAGGGCTGGAGATTGTGGACAAGGATGGGACTCCAGTCTCATTCAGGTTGAGTTTCCATTTAGTTCCTTGTGCTTTTTGCATCAAGGAATTGGTATAGTTGCTAAGTCATGTCCAACTCTTTCAACCTTATGGACTGTGGCCCGCCAGCCTCCTCTGTCCATGGAATTCTCCAGGCAAGAATACTGGAGCAGGTTACCATTTCCTTCTCCTGGGGTCTTCTGACCCAGGGGTCGAACCTGTATCTCTTGCATTGTCAGGTGGATTCTTTACCACTGAGCCACCAAGGTACCTGGTGGCTATTAGCTAGGGGCTAGTCTTTGCTCCTAGAGGCTACCTGTATTAGTTCTTTTTTCTATGTGGCCTCTCCAGCAGAAGGTCCAGTCTCTCTGCTTTTCCTTTTCCTGCATCTCTCTGATGCCTGGACACCCGTCACCCCCATGCTTCAGCTCCTGGTATTCTCTGCTGTTCTGTGAACACAGGTATCTTGTGCTTCCAAACCTCCCAACTTTTACACATGCTCTGCTTTCCTTTCAAAACATTATTCTGAGGGGATGATACTAACATTTTCCTCATGACTAATTACCTGTGTTCTTTGTAGATTTCCCCTTGTGATCTGGTAGATGATCATGGATAATTTTAAAATAATTACCTCATGGATAATTTTTAAAATGCAGTTAAAAAGTCAATTATCAAGTCACAGATTGCTAAGCTGGATGGTAAAGAACTCAGAAAAGGGACAGTTCATTTGTAGACTGGAGTTGCACATGGGACACTTTATGGAGGAGAGGGTACCATACCTGGACCTTGAAGAATCGTGATTGTGAAGTCGCTCAGTCGTGTCTGACTCTTTGTGACCCCATGGACTGTAGCCCACCAGGCTCCTCCATCCATGGAATTTTCTAGGCAAGAGTACTGGAGTGGGTTGCCATTTCCTTCTCCAGGGGATCTTCCCAACCCAGGGATCAAACCCCGGTCTCCTGCATTGCAATCAGATGCTTTACCATCTGAGCCACCAGGGAATCCACCTTGACGAATAGGTTGGATTTACATAAATAATGAATAGAGATGAACAGCTTGGGGTTAATATGAATATATATACAATGTTCTTTGGAAAGCTATAGCATTTATTCATTCATTACATATATGTGTATATATATATATATATATATATATATATATATTTAAAACTCTTGGGAATATAAAAATGATCCAGAAAGATAGGGCTTCTGTATTCATGGAGTTTATTAGCTGATGTAGAAGAGAAAAGGAACAAATAAGATAATTAAATAACAAAATGTGATATATTTGGGGAGAAAAAAAGAATGTGACTAGTAGGGGCATGACCTGCTTGACTGGCTATCTGTGTGGAGGACTAGAGAAGTGGTCCCCTCTTGTCCGAGAGCATTGTGTTGAATGGTAGATTTCAGTCGAGTTCTACCAGCAAGAGGGGACCACTGAGATCAAAGAAATGGCGTGGTGATCACTGCGTCTTCCACAGAGTAGTTTGGCCATGATACTATTTACCTTGATTGTTTATGTAGTTCTGGGTCATCTTGTAATTCTGTGACATGTATGAATGGCTTAATGAACCCTTTCTTCATGAGTAAGCAACAGTGGCTTTTCCTTTAATCCCCGTCTGAGCGATTGAGTTATAATGACTTGCTCTGAGCTCACCTTGAAAGCTAACCAACCACCAAATCTCAGTCTACAATTCAGGTATAGCTCACATGCTAGGAGGAGGTAACTTGGAACATGTCTTAAGTCAAAATACTTCTCAGCCTTAATTTCTTTTCACAGTTCAGAATCTGTTTTATCCAATGTGGAAAGGAAAAGAACTCCCTTGCTTGGACTTCTTGCTGACATTTCTCTTTGGTAGGGGTCAGGAGTTGGGGGTCGCTCCAATCGCTCCCTGGTCCTCGTAGTACAGCTCTGCGGCATGTTCATAAAATACCAGCCACTGAAATTCTAGTAATCACAAAAACATGTGCTTTCTCCTTATATCGACTAACATTCTTTCTCTCATTAAAAAATAGAAAGTTCAGAAATTGAATTAGAAAGCTAAACTTGATATCTTTAAATTCTTTTGGTTTGTAGAAAAGAAAAGCTACAGCTTTTCTGATTTCCCTGCAGTTAAATATTACTCCTGAATGGGGAAAATTGTACAAAAAGTCTGAAGAGTTGAGACTGACATGAGGAGAGGGTTTGTATTTCCTCACTTTAAAGAAGAAGAAACCTTCAGTTTTGTCTAATCTTTAGGAATGCAGGGCCCCATCCAACCCACAAACTGTTGGCAGCATCATGGCACTACACAGAATGTTCTTTTACGCTTTCTCCCTCCTCCCAAACCTTTCCTGTGAAGTTATAAATGTCAGCATTTAGAGACGGTTTTATTCACATAAAGTACAGACGTTAGGTTGGGTCCTTGGGCGTTGTTTCTGCTGGCTGCACACTAGAGAGGTGGTCCCAAGAAAAGCAGGCACACTTTAGCTGGCTAGGGCCTGGGTTGGTCTTTATTTGTAAAATCTTCTTTGTCCCTCCTACACCAGCTACCTGCTTTGTGAAGCTTTGATTTAGTAGCCCTGTGCCCAGAAGAAATCTTACTGGCCTCCTGAAATTACCGTCCTGATTGGAAGATAAAGTTACCCTGAAGGTCACCTCAGCAGGCCTTGTACTTCCTCCTCTCCTGTTTCCCCCTGACCTCCTGACTCTGTCTGTATACAGCACTCCCCTTTGACTTTGCTATAGCAGCTGATCAACTGTGACCTCAGATGTAGCTGCACCAGGAGAAATCCCAGATAATGTCCACTCAGGGTCAAAGACACAAACAAATGCCCTGAGCTGCTGCTGCCTCAGAGTCAGGGAATCCTATCCCCAAATGTGGTTATTCTGCACACTTGGGGATAGTGACTTCTATTTTGCCAAGTACATTCATTATAGCCTCATAAGCTGAGAGCTCATATTACTTCCTCAGCAAGCAGTCCACATGGATTTGCTTACCAACGCAGGCCAAAAAGTGACAGACACCCTCTGATTTAGGGCAGGGAGCTATCACTGGAAGGAACTGGGGGAAGAGAGAAGCTGACCAGAGAGAGCAAACCAAGAGATCTTGGGCAAGTGACTTAAGCAATCTCTGCCTCTCATTTCTCAAGTTTAAAACAGAGATAATAATAGTTTCTACCAAACAGGGTATTTTGGTATTCAGTCGCTAAATCATGTCAGACTCTTTGTGACATAATGGACTGAAGCACACCTCCACTGTCTCCCAGAGTTTGCTCAGATTCAAATCCATGGGGTTGGTGATGCTATCTAACCATCCAATCCTCTGCTGTCCCTTCTCCTTTTGTCTTCAATCTTTCCCAGCATCAGGGTCTTTTGCAATGAGTTGGCTCTTTACATCAGGTGGCCAAAGAGTGGAGCTTCAGCTTCATCAACTATCCTTCCAATGAATATTCAGGATTGATTTCCTCTAATATTGACTGGTTTGATCTCCTTGTAGTCCAAGGGACTCTCAAGAATCTTCTCCAGTACCACAGTGTGAAAGTATCAATTCTTCAGTGCTCAGTCTTTATGGACCAACTCTCACATCTATACTTGACTACTGGAGAAACTGTAGCTTTGACTATACAGATCTTTGTTGGCAAAGTGATGTCTTCACTTTTTAATATGCTATCTAGGTTTGTCATAGCTTTCCTTCCAAGGAGCAAGTGTCTTTTAATTTCATGGCTACAGTCACTGCCTGCAGTGATTTTGGAGCCCAAGAAAATAAAATCTGTCAGAGCTTCCACTTTTTCCCCTGCTATTAATATTTGCCATGAAGTGATGGGACTCGAAGCCATGATTTTATTTTAATGTTGAGGTTCAAGCCAGTTTTTTATACTCTCTTCTTTCCCTTCATCAAGAAGCTCTTTAGTTCCTCTTTGGAACTAAAGGAACTGCCTTTAGAGTGGTATCATCTACATGTCTGAGGTTGTTGATATTTCTCTTGGCAATCTTGATTCCAGCTTGTGATTCATCCAGCCCTGCATTTTGCTTGATGTACTCTGCATGTAAGTTAAATAAGCAGGGTGACAAAATAAGGCCTTGTCATACTCCTTTCCCAATTTTTAACTAGTCTATTGTTCCATGTCCGGTTCTAACTGTTCCTTCTTGACCCACATACAGGTTTCTCAGGAGACAGGTAAGGTGGTCTGGTACCCCCATCTCTTTCAGAATTTTCCACATCTTGTTGTGATCCACACAGTCAAAGGCTTTAGAGATAATAATCATTTCCATCTTCTAGGATATGTTTGCTTACATAAGGTCTGACTCACAGGAAACACACAATAAATGTCAATGGTCATAATTATTGTTATTATTAAACCTATATTGTGTACCTTGTTCATGTGTTGTATACAGTGATTCCAGCTGGTGTTCAATAGTAGAATATATCATTGTTGGTATCATTTCAAATGCATGTGATTGTTTTATGTGCACCAAATGTGCACCAAAAATCTACCTACTAGGTGTCAGGGACTCTAATACAGAAAGAACTATATGGCCCAATCACTGTTGTCCACAGGCTGCCAGTCTGAGAGAAAGATGGGCTTAGAAGCAGAGAAGGACGTCGGACGCCTTCAGTGCTGCTGTGGTGTGTGCCCAGGGCCCATGGGAACAAACGAGAGTAGACGGTACTCCCTGGAGGGCCAGAAAGGGTGGCATTTGGGTGCAGTTATGAGGGCGTCATGGCTCAACAGAGAGAGAGAGCAGATCCAAGTATTGATGGCAATGCGAATAAAGACTGGAGCCATGTTGCCTTATTCTGTCTTGTTGGGGACAAAAGGATGCTGGGGGGTGGGAGTGGGGGTAGGTGGCCAAAGAATGTTGAAAAGTACCCAGGAGTGATCTGGAGAGGCCAGCAAAGAGGAGGGGTTGCTGCACCTGGTGGAGGAACTTGACTTTTGACCCTGTGCTTTGGGATTCCGAAGTTTTTAAACTGGGCGAGGGTGGAGGATGGGAGTTGTGCCTTAGAACAGGGCTTTTCAAACTATCTGTGGTTAAGAGCTATGGGACTCAGAACTGCAGAGAGAGGGAGAAAAAGGGAGGTGTTGTACCAGGGTCCTTTCACTGCATCAAAGTCCCGGAGGTTTTCAATTGAGATCCAGAGAGCTTTTCTGTTCATTCAGATCTAGGAGGTGTGACTGGTGTGGCCTTCTGAGCCCCATCCAGGTGAGATGATTAGATCTGCCAAAGGCTGGTAAAGCAAACACTAGTCCAAACAACAAATACATTGAAGAGGAGAAGGGTAGTACCTGATCTTTTTAAAAGAAAATAAGAGAACCCAAAACTGTCACAACTAAGAGCAAGATGGGTAAGAAGCAGAACAGTTTCATCTAAATTATACTTTTTTATAAACTTTTTTCCATTCAAATATAAAATATACTACATAGAACAAAAGAAAAGCAATAAAACAAATATACATAAGTAGAAATACTGAATCTGCAAGGAGCTTTCTTTAAAGATTGGATTATTATGTTTTTGGCCTTTGTCAACAGGCATACCACACGAAGATGCTTTTTGAAAGGTGATTTGACCAACATTTGTTTATTAAATTCTGTGTGTGTAACTATCAATGTCACATGGTATATGAAGATCAGTAAGGGGTACAAAGGTCTGTATAGTCAAAGCTATGGTTTTTCCAGTAGTCATGTATGGATGTGAGAGTTGGACCATAAAGAAGGCTGAGCACCAAAGAATCGATGCTTTCAAACTGTGGTGCTGGAGAAGACTCTTGAGAGTCCCTCTCAAGGCAGCAAGGAGATCAGACTAGTCAATCCTAAAGGAAATAAACCCTGAATATTCATTGGATGGACTGTTGTTGAAGCTCCAATACTTTCATCACTTAATGCAGAGAGCTGACTCATTGCAAAAACCCTCATGATACTGGGAAAGAATGAAAGCAAAAGGAGAGGCGGGCAGTAGAGGATAAGATGGCTAGACTGCATCACTGACTCAATGGACATGAATTTGAGTAAACTCCGAGAGATAGTGGAAGACAGAGGAGCCTGGCGTGCTACAGTCCAGAGGGTCGCAAATAGTCAGACAGGACTTAGTGACTGAACAGCAAGGGATAAAAAGATAGGATTGGAAATCTTCATATCCAAGGAGATAAGCTCTCCTCTATTCAAATGTCTGAGTTTCTCTGACCTTAAGAGCACTTCTGCACTAAAAAATAAATTCATCATTAAAAACCTGAGACTATGGTAAACACTTTCTGCATCTTCAGTTCTGCTGGATATAGGGCAATGTCATCACCTCACCTGTAGAGACCATTCATTTACTATTTACCACAGAGATGGGTTTTAAACTTCAGTTCTATCTTGTCAGTTGATTGCTTCACATGAAAATAAGTTCGCTTTTAAATACTTTTTACTGTTTTTCTCATGTTAGTGTTGCAATAATTTAGCAAATGCATTAGCCATTTATTAAGTTATTGAAGTTTGAATGTGGAGGATGGCAGGCTTAAGGCTGGTTGATATCTTAAATTCATCGTCAGCATTGTCCAGCACCCTATGAAGTGTTCATAGGTGTTGTATGAAAAGACAGTTTGATTATCAAGTAAGTTTATTAAATACTGGAATAAACAAAATATTTGATTATCTACTGCATCAAACACCTCATAGGTTTGGACACACCGGTAGAAGAAAAGTCACCTTCCTCAATATGTCTGACTGCACAAGTTGTTTTTCCAAACCCACCCATTAATTTATCAAGGAATACCAACATTCTGCAGAAGATGGTTTGAGAAATACTCATCTAGCTTAATCCTCTAAAATTAAAAATGGCAGAATCAAGGCTCAGAGGGTTACGTGTCCTGGCTGAGATCAAGTGGTTGTGGCCAAGCTAGGCCTAGGTCTCCTGATGCCTACCCTGGGCACTTTCCATTTTCTATTGATGAGTATTCCCTCAAATCCCCACTGGCACCTTCAGCAAACTGGATGTATGTGTATTGAGTCAGCAGTGAGACAAGCATTGGGGATGGCATGGGTGTGTATGTATAGACACACACACGTGCGCGCACACACACACACACACACACACACACACACCGCAGAGACCTTTAGGGCATCAAGGCCCCTTTCACACAAGACCCAGGAAATGCACTGAAGCAGGAAGCAGGTGCGGGAAGCAAACCCACAGCCGCAGTGAGTTTTGGAGGCCCCTTGTTTGCAGTTTGCATTAACCTTGGGCTGTTGCAAAGGCCAAAGCTTGGCTCGCATTTGAGAACTGAAGCTCTGACATTCAAGAAGCTCCAAATCAAATGAACCTGAGTGAGCAAATAATTAAACCACAAAGAAAAAGCCAGTATTGAACAAAATGTTAGCAATCTGGGGTAAACTTCGAAGAACCACACTGTTGGAAAGTAATCTGGCCCTTATCTGCACCAGAACACAAAGGAGCAATCCCAAGTCTGTGGCCTTCGAATGGTGAGATAGGTACAGAGCCAAGGTTCCATTCCAGACTGGGAGTTATGATTAGTAGTGGTTAGGGGCACAAACTTCCGAGTGCTTCCCAGGTCCATCACTCACTAGCTGGGTGATCTGGGTGAGTCTCTTCCTTGTCTGTGTTCTGTGCGTGCATGCTAAGTTGTGTCCAACTCTTTATGACGTTATGGACTGTACCCCACCAGCCTCTTCTGTCTATGAGATCTTTTGGGCAAGAATACTTGCATGGGTTGCCAGGCCTTCCTCTAGGGGATCTCCCTGACCCAGGGATCAAACCCGCGTCTCTTACGTCTCCTGCCTGGGCAGGTGGGTTCCTTACCGCTAGTGCCTTCTCGTTTAATCACATCTGTAATACACAAATGATGATATCCTACATCGTAGATGTACTGTGAGAATTAAAGAAGCGGCTTCATGTAAGATGTTTGGAACAGAGCCCGGCATATATGTATTTTTGTTGTTGTTGTTATTCTGAAACCTTTGGACCCTGAGAATAAAATAAAAAAACATGGCCTTTGCAATCAGACATACCTGAACCTCAGTTTACAGAGTTGAGTCCCAACTCTGTAACTTACTACCTCTGAGACCATGTAAATGTAGAACTTAAATTCTCTGAGCATGTTTTATTTTCTGTAAAATGAGGGGAAATGAGGTCTATTCTGGGACTTCCTATAAGGATTAAAAGAGTTAGTGGATATAAAGAACATATAGAGAGTCTCTAATCTGTTGGAAATTATCAATACCAGGCAGATGTTTTTGTCTTCAGGTTTTTCCTGTCTCAAACCTTGAAATGATTCCTTAACTTTCATTATGGGACCATCTCCCAGGGCATTGAAAGTCTTGGCTTAATCATCAGATGAAATGGTACTAAAATTGCCGCTCAAGGATGTACTAGAAAGGAAGGTGTGCTGCTGTGCGTGCTTTCTGATACCAAGTGGAAAGAGCCTAGGGCAATGTCTTTTGGACCTGTTTAGAACTATTTTGGATTCTTAAAGAAAAAGAGGAAGTATGTGTGTACAACTGATATTCTGGGGAAAGAGAAAGGGGGAAAAGAGCGGAGGCAGGAGGAACAGCAGATAAACTTAGCCTAAGTTTGGTTATAAACCCTGGCAAATGTTCAGTCCAGAATGAGCGCCAGCCAGAAAAAGCTGGCTATGGCTGGCAAATATCCCAAATCATTCTGTAGAATGAGAACCCACGAGTGGAGAAACGTTGCTTGATAGATGAATTGGATTGTGAATAAAATGCTGCCTTCCAGGCACTAGCCTTTGAATTACTCTGATATGTTGATTTAATTCAGATCCTTAATGTTTCCTGAGCATTGACTTTTTAACCTTAATTGTCTCCTGATTTATTAGTAAATCACTGTGCTTTTTATGTCTCCCTGGTAGAAGTTTAAACCTTGTTTTTCAGAATGATTCTGTAACCTGGGGCAGATCTTAGGGCAGCCAAGCTCAATGTACAGAGAGAGGCCTGTTCAGCCTATAAACACTGGTGTCCTTTAAGCTTTAACCCTGGGCCACCCAGCTGAGAGAAGACTGCCCCGGGAGCCCATCATGGTCACTGCAGATGAGTTCTGAGTTTGTAAATTCTTTCCCAGCTTCTGAGGAACAGTCTTCCAGTACCAAAAAGTTCAGTGGCATGACACAGCTTTCAGCTTGAGCGTCACATACTCTTCCTGTTCTTGAGTTTGAGATTAAATCCACAGCATCATAAAAGCTTCCATATTCTAAAAACAGATCCCTCCTCCCACCACAGCCAGGGCAGTACCCAGCCCATAGGCCAACACTAGTTTGGGAAGAGCGAGGGAATAAATAGCTCCATTATTCCTCTCCTTGCAGAGGAAACTGACAGTTACAATTGATGGCATAAAACACTGAGACAGGCTCATATTTTAAGAATGTCAATACAAACTTCTCCCTCAGAGGCCCAGATTTCAAGAGGCATTGTGTCGTGTTTTTTACAGGCTAGCTTCTCTCCTGTTCCTTCTGCAGAGAGGGCAGAAGAGAAGCCAGGAGCCAGGCTTCATAATGAGGTGTCTGCCTCTGCAGAGAAAGCAGTGTCATTTTATCTTACATCTTGTAGTGATAATAATCACAAAACCCTGAAAGTGAGTATTCAGAATCTAAAATAAATAGCATAATTCCACCCAGAATTTACACTCCTTGCAGCACCTTTCACCTTCTTTATCTGCTGATCCTCACTAGGTCCCCCTGAGGTGGGCGGGATTGAATATGATTAGCTCTGTTTAACAGATGAAAAGTTGGTCATTCAGTTGTGTCCGACTCTTTCCAGCCTCACGGACTGTAGCCTGCCAGGCTCCTCTGTCCATGGGATTCTCCAGGCAAGAATACTGGAATGGGTTGCCATTTCCTTCTCTAGGGGATCTTTCCAATCCAGGGATCAAACCTGGGTATCCTGTATTGTAGGCATATTCTTTACCATCTGAGCCACCAGGGAAGCCCGTTTATCAGAAGGGGAGGCAGAATTTCAAAAGGGGACTGTTATTGGATTTCAAAATAGAAAGCTGTGTCGCCTTCCTTCCTAACAAAGTGGACAACACCAGGCATCATGACATCTGTGGGTAGATATGAAGTTGTATGTTTACCAAGCCCCATTAGTCCCCTCCACCCCTGTCTCATGTGCCTACCTGTGGTGGCTCTCGGTAAATAAAAACATTTGGCCCACATTTGTACAAAGCTCTAGGATGTGATGCTGTTTGACATTTCCCATAAAATATCTTTAATTATCTCAGATGTCTTGAAATAGACACCATTATCACATTTTTTCCAGTTTTGCTGGGATAAAATTGACATATAACATATTAATTTAAGGTATATAAGAAAATGATTTGATATATATGTATATATTGTGAAATGATTACCACAATAAGTAGTTAACATTCACCATCTCACATAGTTACAGTTATTTTTTTTTTCCCTTTTGATGAGAACACTTAAGATCTACTCTCCTGTACATGCTGAGTTGTTCAGTTGTGTCCAGCTCTTCGAGACCCCCTGGCTACTCTGTCCATGGGATTTTCCAGACAAGAATACTGGAGTGGGTTGCCATTCCCTTCTGCAGGGGATTTTCCTGACCCAGGGATTGACCCCATGTCTTCTGGCTCTCCTGCATTGGCAGGAGGATTCTTTACCCCGAGCCATCTGGGAAGCCCTGTGCCCCTAGTAGTAGTATGGTGTTCATCGCTCAGTGGTATCCGACACTTTGTGACCCCCGTGGACTGTAGCCCACCAGCCTTCTTGTCCATGAAGAAGGCTCTCTGTCCATGAAGTGTTCTTGCCTGGAGAATACTTGAGTATTTCAGGCAAGAATACTTGAGTAGGTAGCCATTTCCTTCTCCAGGGGATCTTTCTGGCCTGGGGATCTCTCCTAGCTACTTTCAAATATACAGTATTGGTAACTAATCCCTGTGCTGACCATCACATCCCCTAGAACTTCTCCTGTTTAATAGGTGAAGGCATTGAAACTCAAGGAATGAATGATCACGTATATAATAAGTTCTGAACCCAAATCTATCTAATTTCAGAGTTGGTGCCTTTTCTCCTTTACCAAGGTGTGGATTTGAACTCATTTGCTCCACAGTTCTTGGTTAGTGTGCCTATGGGCCTCTCCCCTCAGGTGGGCTTTTCCTCTTATTTCTGACGTTCTGCACAGAGCAGGGCTAGGCTCACACCTGGTGAATGGTGCCTCAGCAGCTCTTTGAAATGACTCTCACGGACATTCTGGCCCATGCAGACCCAACCCAGATCTGTATTTGCTTCCATTGTAATCTGAGAAGTCAACTCCTGTCTCTTCAGAGTTCTTCTGCTTGGAACTGTATTCCTGGAAACTGCCTGTTTTCAACTTTATCCCTAAGCCTTTCATATTTCTTGGCCCTTTGTTCTAGGATGACTTCAAAGGAGTTGCCTGACTTTAATCAAGTTCAGTGTGCTACTGGCTGTGCCCACTGGAGGGGTGGCTCAGCTTGAGGCTCGGTACACAATCTTGAAGCAAATGATAGTCAGTGAACATTTCTAAATAGTATTATCTTTCATAATTTCAAAGGCAGTTTAGTAAACTTTGGTCCATGGAGATGATCACAGAGCTGTCAGATGCTACTCTATATAGTGGAGTAATTTTTTGTTTGCTGAACAAATCTGAAGTTTTGAGCCATATTGATAAGAGCTGGTGGTTTTACTATAAGAATTTGAGAAGAAAGTGTTCCAGACCTAAGTGTTAGCAAATGATCCGCACTGACATAAAACTCACAAACAGTTCTTCTGTGGAAAGCCTCTGAGACAAACAAAACTTGCTTTGGTTTCAAGAAAACTCACCTGATGGGATTTAATATTTATTTTCTTCTGAACACCATCTACAATTTATATATTGGCTGACAGAGATGAAATATATAATGATCTTGTCCTTTATCTATGTTCTTCATTTAATAGATTAATAAATAAAGGCATTCCTATCTAGTTACGAAGTTACTGATCTGGTGCCACTGTGTACTAGGCACTGTGGTTGGAGCAGTGGCCAAGAGGGTTGGCGTTTTGTTCCCACACAGCTTATATTCCAGTCTTGGTGGTTCCAGACACTAGACAAAACAGTAAGTCTGCAATAAAATTTCAGATATCAATTCTGAGAAGGCAATAAAGCATGTTAAGGAGATGTGGAGTGACTGGATATATTTTAATACAAGTGTTGGGACATGTATTTTGTAAATTGCTTGCTGAAATAAGTCTCAGGAAATAGTTTGCACAGTAAACTGTTCTCATGGCTCAGCATTATTATTCAATTACAATTTGCTTCTTATTACAAACTATGCTTTTTAACTGTGGTGTTGGAGAAGACTCTTGAGAGTCCCTTGGACTGCATGGAGATCTAACCAGTCCATCCTAAAGGAAATCAGTCCTGAATATTCATTGGAAGGACTGATGTTGAAGCTGAAACTCCAATACTTTGTCCACCTGATGCGAAGAGCTGACTCATTTGAAAGACCCTGATGCTGGGAAAGATTGAAGGTGGGAGGAAAAGGGAACGAGAGAGGATGAGATGGTTGAATGGCATCACTGACTCAATGGGCATGAGTTTGAGTAAATTCCAGGAGTTGGTGATAGACAGGCAGGCCTGGCGTGCTGCAGTCCATGGGGTCACAAAGAGTCAGACGTGACTGAGCGACTGAACTGAACTGAACAAACTATGGCTTTAGTAAGATAGGAATGAGGAAATTTTACTACAGAATATATTAAAACAGCCCATTTCATAGATCTTTCACAGAGTTAGAAGAGAACTTAGAGGCCACCCAACCTCAAATATTAATAGCTTCTCTGATTCACAAATACCTATTCCACATTCCTCTGCAAAGAAAAAAATTCTAGTTTTTAGAAACTCATTATTGTATATAACAACCCAAGTCCATGTGTGAACAGACTCAAGCTTCCCTGGTCCCTCCTCTTCTCCAACAAGCAAGAGTATAGAGAGAAATCTCCAAAGGCCTTTTCCTTGTTTGCAAGCATGGAGCTGCTTACCTTGAAGGAATACGTAGAATTTTCCAGCAAGAAGGCAAGCACTTCACACCTGCTGCCAACTTCAGAAACAGCTTCCTCATCTCTCAGTGCAGGTTATGTTTATGTACATCGGGTAGACAGGCTGCACAGTGTCATTCTAGGGAAATGGCAAAGCTTCTAGGTATGAAAGTGAGAAACACCAGTTTTCTGGGCCTGTGAGGGTGCAGCCTCTACAAACCAGTATTTCTCTCTGGGTCTGTCTGTGTTCATTCACCAGAATGAGAGGGTTGGGTTAGACAGAGTGTCTCAAAGTGCAGTCCCTAGACTGATAGCATCACCTTCACTTGAGAACTTGCTTGAAATGAAACTTCTCAGGCCTCATTCAGAACCTAACCAATAAGAAGCTCTGGGACTGGGCACCAGCAACCAGTGTTTTAACAAGCCCCTCTCCCCTGACTTCCACACACGCTCAAGTTAGAGAAAAGCTGGATGATCTTTATTCTAGCCATAACAGGCTGTGAATCCCCAAGGCAGAGCAGTGAAAACCAGCTAGCCTGTTTGCCCCATCTCAGCATAATCTCTCAGGTTCCAGTGGTTTCTTCTTTCTCTCTTTGTATCTGTGAGCCAACCTACAAGGCCGTCAGCTTCAAGAGGTGACTCTTAACTCCCTGAACATGCACCTCCGTTAAAAAATCTATATCCGGTCTTACATGGAATCAATGCTACAGTCACCTTGTATCTAAGCAAATTGAGTAAAGCTGGAAGCTCAAGCAAACCTGCTTATTTATCTCATGACAAGGGAAACAACTTTCAGTTCTGCAGGATTTGACACCTTTGTCAATAAAATCTGCAGATTGCACAATATAGAGTTGTTTTAGAATTCATCTTTCTGACAATAATAGGGCTTACCAGGAGAAGAGCATCTAGGTGCTATTGTGGCAGCTGTATCTTTGCCCTGAGATCACTGACTGTCCTGCCCACGTTTACATTTTACATGGAAACCATTCAGAGAATTTGCATCAGCATAGAAGAGAATAAGGAAAGAATTTTAAATATGTGCCACCCTTTTTTTTTCATACATCTAAAGAAGGCAACCAGATTTGATGTTTTTTTTTTTTTTTTTAAGAAGCACTTAGTTTTAATAGCTGATTAGCCTGCAATGAGGTCGAACTTGTGTTTTGCTTCTAATTAGCAATAAAAACAACAGGGTGTTACGTTTGCAGTTGCTTCACTGTAGCATCTTTCTAAGATTTTCTCTTCACGCTGTTTGAAAGTGCCATATACATTGGAAATGTGCATTTATATTCAGAGCGGGCTTATTGTAGGAAGCATAAAATAGCTCCCCATAAAACCGAAGTTTAGGGAAGATGGGGTGGAGTTGAAGGTAGTAAAAACCCCTCAGTTGCTTGATTGTGTGAATTGAAGTTCCTGGTAGAGTGAATCACCGTTTGTGGTTTCACAACTCTGAAATAAATGACATTTCCAATAACATTCTCCTGTACAGGTGTAAAATACACAAATTGGGTGAGGAAAATGGTAGCATCATTGAAATGCATAAAAGCAAAGAGGCTAGCATGCAAGCATATGGCAGAGAGCCGGCCTGGGAGGCTGGGGCACACTGGAGGGTCCTCACACTGCGGCTGTTCGGAGGAGCCAGGAGCTCAAGCTCCATCTTCCACTCCTAATTTGGATGATTCTGTGATTATTATATCATTTAAGTATTCCCTGCCTAAAGTCAATTTTTTTCTCTCTCTATATTCATGGCTCTGTTTTTTTTCCCCCTCTCAACTCTTAAGAGTTTGGCATGAGTAGTTGAAAAGTATATTAAACCAAGCAACAGTGTAACTTTTTGATTGTATCTAAAGTGGTAAAAGAACAAATTTGGTAAGCTGTAAGATAAATTGTTATTCATGTAGATAATTATAGAGACTGAAAGAGTTATGTTTTATGTATTTCCCCTATAGCTGAATATATTTGACTCTTCCTCTTATTTCATTCCTGTTCCCAGGAGGTCGTATAATTCCCTGCCGACTTATGAAGGCAATTTTTAAAAGCCTTTTTTGACTCTCATTTTAAAGGCTTTGAAAGGGAGTGTGGCATTGTTGGGGGCACTCCACGCTTTAGCAAGTACACAGTCCTGAGGTCACCTTGGATTTCTGCACCTGATTTTATGAATGGCAACACCAAGGCCTAGAACAATTAAAGGATTTGCCCAAGATCACAGGATGAGTTAATTTTAGCCACAACTGTAGTTGTGATTATAGCATGTGAGTCCTCTGAGGAATTGCTGAAAGCCCCTGTCAAGTATTTCCCTCAGGCCCTAGACCCTCAAGCCTTGCAGGGAACTTACTAGGTCGGAACCAGACCTAGTGAGTAAATCTCAATAAGGACACTGAAAAATGAGTGGAGATAGAACATGAAGACATCCATTTTCATTTAAGATCACAGAATTGAATGCTTTTGTGTGTATTAAAACACGACTAGGAGAGAAAAGGTATGAAATAATTTACTAAATAGTAAGTCATTGTTAAGGACTGACTACTTGTTAGGCACTATTCTAAATGCTCTATATGCATAATCTTATTTTTCTGTTGACCAATCCTAAGGAACAGGTACTATTATTGTCCCCATTATACAGATCAGGGAAATGAGGCCCAAAGAGGTGAGGTAGATTTCTGAGAATGTAGGGTTCAGAGGGAATAAACCAAGGTTTGCCCCGAGCCAGCCTCATTGCAAGTTCATGCTCTGCACCACAGACCCGCCATGCAGGGCAGGTCTGCCTGTCTAACCGAGACCCTTCATGCAGCAGCATTCTTCCTCTTGCCAAGAAACAGCAGAAATAGCCAGCACCCACACAAGTTTGAGTGGCTTCTTCCAGACTTGATGACAACTGTAGGCCATCGCTTGTTTCAGTAACCCCTGCTTTCCATTCTTTTCCAATAGATTATGCTGGTATGAAACTGGGGAAGAACCAGAATGGTAAATTCCCCATTTGCTGTTTGTCTTTGCACAAATGGCCCATCTTTTCTGAATTTGAGTTTCATTATTTGTCAGAAGACGATTATCTCTACCCTGCCAGTCTTATACAAGGTACAGAATCGTTAAGACTGCATATATATTTGATATAACTACAAAATACTGTGCACTGATAAGTTGTTGATGTTGTTGTGATTGTGATTGTATACCATAAGGGTGTGATGTGGATTAAATGAAGTCATACATCTAAGGAACTTGGCTCTAATAGTTTCTGACACATAGTGTGCACAGACAGGTTACTACATTACTAATTTTTATCATTATCATTACCAGTGTCTCCTGCAGTGATTTAAAGTTTCCATATAAGACTCAGTCCACCCTCAATTTGCAGAAAATGCTCAATGCCTCTGAGATAAGTAGCAAGAACTGTTGTTTCCATTTTCAAATAACTTGTAACTCTGTCCAGATTCTACTTCCATATATATTATTCCTCTCCCAGGCCACAGTTAACTTGTGTGTTGATTCTTTTCCTTCTCCCAAATGGTCTTAATTTAAATCAGAAGTACAACAGTTCTGTTTTTACAGTGTCTGGATGCCAGCCTCTCCACTTTTCAATAATCACTTTGTAACCCACCATTTAGTACCGGCAGGGCTACTTTTAATCCGCTTTTAGGACTATAGAGTCTCTGTTGTTCATTTGCAGCAGTCAACCTTTAACCAGCTACATTGTCATAAGTATCTTGATTTCCTCCCAGATTTACAATGATGGCCAGAGAAATCCTGCAGGGGAAGCTAACATAACTTTCTGTTTTGAAAATGATATTTGGGTCAGAGAACTAGCGTAGTCAGTATTCTAGTGGGATCTTGTTGCCAGAAGTAAAACAGGCAGTTTCTAGGTGTTTTGGTGTTAAAGTGAGGGAGAAAAATATATGCTCGCTACAGACTATCCAAGGAACAACTGTAAAGTGATGCTGCTTCTTCTGGTGTGCATAACCAAACAACTCCATCCCAGTGGGCATTGCCCCTCGAGATGCCACTGTGTCACCTGTCCCAGGGATGTTCATAGGTTGACATCGTCAAAGGTCCTTCTGAAGAATAGCCCTGAGTTACTTTGTTTACCACTCCTAGATACATTTGATATTTGAGATATACAGGAATAAGGTGACTTTAAAACATTGGAACTCAATGCCATGGCACCCAGCCCCAAAGCGAGGACTGCTGCCTGCCCAGCAGTGACCAGAAAACACAGATTCTGTTACAGCTGCCTCTGCTCAAGTGTTTTGAAGCCCTCTTGGAAATTCTTTTAAAGTCCTACCACATTCTTTTGAATATCTGAACTATCTTCATCTTTGGAAGGAAGATGTGATTTATGGAAATGGCTGAATCACTCGGAGCCAAGTCTGGCAAGGAGGTCAAGATGGGTAATGTAGTTTAGAATTACCCATTTTAGATAAGAGTGCCGTCAGGGTTTTCTCAGCAATGACTGGTTTGTTTCTCTCAGTGAAGATCAAGCAGTTTATTATCCTTAAGCTTACAGTAGAAAAATACACATAATTAAAACAAATTTATGATTGATAACCCCAGTGTTTATTCCCATTTATGATTACATTTTATCAGAGTAGCATATACATACATTTATAAAAGTGTGGGCACATGTGTGGGTTGATTATGTATAAATAGGCAGCTTAATCTGCAGTTAGACAAATAGACATGCATAGATAGATATAGCTATGTATACTGTTTCTCATGGGATATTTTTCACTCCCTTTTCCCAGACATAGTTTCCAGAATTCTCCTAGAAATGTGGACCTATTTGTTGATATTCCTCTAAGATAAGGAATTCTTAACCTTTTTTTTTTTTAAGGCTGCATGCTTATTTTAGAATCTGCTCAAAAATATAGACTCTTTTGTAGAAAAAATAGAAATATATACACATTCATGTGATTTGGAAAGGAGGGGACATGAACTCCCTGTCCAGAAGTTTTGTCTTAGGATTTAGAAGGAAAAGTGACTTCAAATTCCATATCATAGGATATATTTATAGAAAGGAGTTAAATATTACTTTTCAAATAAAAGCTCTAAATTATTTATTATATAGTATCTTTAGTTAATTAACTGACTTAGATTACCTAAACAAGGCTAAGAAAATGTGATGATAATAAAGAAGGAGAAAAGGGAGTGGGTCACTTTGTACTGAGAGTAAGACATAGCAAAAAAGATATACTTTAACACTCTTCTTCCACAAAACATTTAAAAGCTGAATAAAGCATAAAAAATATTTTTTAAAATGTGTATACAGGCTGCAGGGGGCGGTGGGGGGGTCTTAGAAGATACAGTTGATCAGAAAGCACTAATACCAACAGGTAGGTTGTATTAAAGTTGACAGTGTTTCTGGGGGCATCTGCCTATCCCTGAGTGTCCAGACTCTTTGGTTTATTGTGCTTCACATAGAGAAAAAAAATGCAGTGTGCATGCAATGTGGGATGTATAATTCAAAATCCCTTCATAAATGCTAGATTTTATAAGGCAAAATCCTCAGTGACTGTAACCCACCTCACAAGAAGAGAAAGGACTCTTACCAGTCTCCGCTCTGGTTGGAAGGACCTGTAACCTCTGAGAAATCTTAACCCCAAGACAGTTCTCACATGAATAAGGGCCAAAAGAGGTACCTTTTGTAGCTTGAGAATGACCAAGATAAAATTTTGGTTTAAAATTGTTCCTGGCTTGGTGGAACTCTTACACATCAAGCAGGTGTATTTATTATATCTGGAAAAGTACATTTAGAAATCCCTTGAGTCATAAAGGGATTCCCTGGTAAAGAGTCTGCCTGCAGTGTGGGAGACCTGGGTTCATTCCCTGGGTAGGAAAGATTCCCTAGAGAGGGAAATGGTAACCCACTGCAGTATTCTTGCCTGGAAATGCCATGGACAGAGGAGCCTGGCAAGCTACAGTCCATGCGGTCACCAGGAGTCGGACACAACTGAGCAACTTCACTGCTGACTCGTAAAATGCCAAAAACATGAATCAATATAAAATATAATGCAAAATGCATGAAAGAACGAGCTTTCAAAAAAGTCAGCAGAAACAAGGAATATAATTAGATGCACTGAGTCCACAAAAATGTGAATCACCCTGAAATATAAACTAAGTAATCTTGATATGTCTGAAAACACAAGTTCAGTTCAGTCACTCAGTCATGTCCGACTCTTTGTGACCCCATGAATTGCAGCACACCAGGCCTCCCTGTCCATCACCAACTCCCAGAGTTCACTCAAACTCACATCCATCGAGTCAGTGATGCCATCCAGCCATCTCATCCTCTGTCGACCCCTTCTCCTCCTGCCCCCAATCCCTGCCAGCATCAGAGTCTTTTCCAATGAGTCAACTCTTCGCATGAGGAGGCCAAAGTACTGGAGTTTCAGCTTTAGCATCATTCTTTCCAAAGAACACCCAGGACTGATTAGGATGGACTGGTTGGATCTTCTTGAAGTCCAAGGGACTCTCAAGAGTCTTCTCCAACACCACAGTTCAAAAGCATCAGTTCTTCAGTGCTCAGCTTTCTTTACCATCCAAGTCTCACATCCATACATGACTACTGGAAAAACTATAGCCTTGACTAGACGGACCTTAGTCAGCAAAGTAATGTCTCTGCTTTTGAATATGCTATCTAGGTTGGTCATAACTTTCCTTCCAAGGAGTAAGTGTCTTTTAATTTCATGGCTGCAGTCACCATCTGCAGTGATTTTGGAGCCCCCCAAAATAAAGTCTGACACTGTTTCCTCTGTTTCCCCATCTACTTCCCATGAAATGATGGGACCAGATGCCACGATCTTCGTTTTCTGAATGTTGAGCTTTAAGCCAACTTTTTCACTCTCCTCCTTCACTTTCATCAAGAGGCTTTTGAGTTCCTCTTCACTTTCTGCCTTAAGGGTGGTATCATCTGCATATCTGAGATTATTGCTATTTCTCCCAGCAATCTTGATTCCAGCTTATGCTTCTTCCAGCCCAGCATTTCTCATGATGTACTCTGCATATAAGTTAAATCAGCAGGGTGACAATATACAGCCTTAACATACTCCTTTTCCATATTTCAAATAGGAAAGTATATTTCAAATTTCAAATTTCCTTTTTCAAATTTCCTATTTCCTATCTACAAATCAGTAGAGAGGCATGAAAAAGGAATAAGAAAAAAAAGAAGAAACTGAAAATTGTACAGTATAACTACAAGTAAATCAGTAATCACAGCAAACATATAAACTTTAAAAAGATCAGATAACATCCTCAATTTCATAATCCATAAATATACTAGTCATGAGACATATACCTAAAATACATGGAAACATATGACTGAAAATAAAGGTGGGGGAAAAATAGTAATAGAAAATTGGTATACTGATATGTTGGGCTTCCCTGGTGGCTCAGGTAAAGCATCCACCTGCAATGAGGGAGACCCGGGTTTGATGCCTGGGTCAGATCCCCTGGAGAAGGAAATGGCAACCCACTCCAGTACCCTTGCCGAGTCGAACGTGACTGAGTGATTTCACTTTCACTTTTCATACTGATATATTGGGCTTCCCTGGTGGTTCATTGGTAAAGAATCCACCTGCCAATGCAGGAGATGTGGGTTTGACCCTAGGGTTGGGAAGATATACTGGAGAAGGAAATGGCAACCCACTCCAGTATTCTTGCCTGGGAAATCCCATGGACAGAGGATCCCGGCAGACTACAGTCCCTGGAGTTATAAAAGAATTGGAACAACTTAGAGACTAAACAACAACAACAACATACTGATATATTAATATAATGTAAAATAGTCTCAATGACTTTTGCCTTAAAAAATTATTGGTAGCCATAAAGGTCATGTGTGTGTGTGTGTGTGTTTCTCAGTCAGTCATATCTGACTCTTTGCGACCCCATGGACTGTAGCTTGCCGTGTAGACTGTTCATGGAATTCTCCAGCCTAGGATACTGGAATGAGTAGCCATTCCCTTCTCCAGGGGATCTTCTCAACCCAGGGATTGAACCCACGTCTCCTGCATTGCAGGCAAATTCTTTACTGTCTGAGCCACCAGGGAAGCCCCGTATAGGTCATAATACAGCATTAATGACAGAATGTTCAGTTAAAACCAAGATTTATAAATTCCAAGTTGAATGTATATAATAATATAGATTAAATCAAAGAAAAAATATAAAACAAAGATGATAAAAAGAGAGATTGATAAATTTGATCTCAGAATGAAATATTTCAACCAGTTTTTCTCAGTGATGGATTAAGGAAAGAAAAACAGATTGAGTAAGGATATAGTACATTGGGAAAAAAACAACTTGTAAAACTTATTTTAATAAGCATTCATGAATGCCAGATCCAACTAACAGAAAATACAACCAAGCAAATGGAAAACAATAATGAAAATTAATGACAAATTTCAAAGCATCATTGTCATAGATTTCATATTCTTTAACAAAAAGCAATTAGATTAAAATGCATAAAACAAAAAGATAACTGTAAAACGCTCAAATTATCAGAAATTAGAAAATATATTTTTAATTAACTTGTTAAAATTAAAAAATTTAGGATTTAAATTATAAATATAATTTATATTTATAATAAATATAATATAATTAGTAAAAATACTGTGTAACAAAGCTTGAGTGATGCACCTAGGTTCTTGGAAAGAAATGTATACATTTAAAGATTTATACTAGAAGATAAGAAAGTCTAGAAGAAAAAAGATTTACTGTACAACTTAAAAATTTTGAAATTATCTTTAAATGAATACATCCAAAGAAAATAAAAACATAAGAAAGAAAAGTCATCATAGATAGAGGCAGAAATCAGAAAAACACAGATGTAAGTGAGAGGGTTAACAAAGTTAGACATTTGTTTGAAAGACGGATAAACTACAGTCAGAATAATGGAAAGGGGAAAGGAAGGACAGAAGGGAAAATAAGATAACAGAGAAAGAAGGAAAGAACTATTATGTAAGGTATATAACTACAGATGCGCTTGAGATGAAAAGACTTATGAACAACTAGATGCCAATAGATTTGAAAACTTAGATGAAACAGGGACAGATTTAGAAGAGAATGTGACTCACTGAAAGCAGTTTAAGAAGAAGTAGAAAACGCAAACATTTCTTTAATCATTAAAGAAATTAAATCAGTAGTTTAAAATTTTCCCAATAAAACCTGTCCAGAAGATTTTCAGTTAGCTCTACCAACCATTCCATTCTTACCCAAACTTCTCCATAGGATAGAAATAGGAACTCTCCTCAAAATACAGTCTAGGTCACCACTGTCAAACATAAACTGAGAAAATAAACAAAACAGGCCAGCTTCACTCTAACCTCGATATAAAAATCCCAAACAAAATAATAGCATCCCTAATCTAACAGTGTGTTTGAAAAAAATATGTTCTGATCAAGTTGGTTTAACTCAGGAATACTGTTTTGACTTGACATTATAAAATATATTAATATAACCCCCTCTATTAACAGGACCAAAGAGAAAAGCCATATGATTATCTCAGTTGATGCAGAAGTCAATTCAATGAAAATCAACATTCATTCGTGATAAAAGCTGTTGACAGACTAAAAATAGAAGGAAACGTCCTTATCCTGAAAAAGGATATCAAGAAAAAATCTTCCAGTAGGCACTGCAGTACAGGAGTGAAAGATTAGTAGTAGTGATGATAGTGTTCGTTGCTCAGTCATGTCCAACTCTTTGCAGTCCCACAAACTCTAATGCACCAGACTCCTCTGTCCGTGGGATTCTCCAGGCAGGCATACCGGAGGGGACTGCCGTTCCCTTTAATATCAGGAACAGGCAAGGATGCCCACTGTCACGGCCACTATGTGAATTACATAATTAACTGGGACAGGTGAAACTTTAAACTTTCAGAAAACATTTTATGACCTCCGGATAGGAAAATATTTAAGACAAAAAGTACAAGCCATAAAGACTTGATATATTTTACTATCTTCATGGAATATGTTTATCAAAAGACATAAAGTTAGTGATAGCCTATCAGCTGGGGAAATGTTTGCATTTCATGTAACAAAGGAAGGAGATTCAGAATATTTAAAGAGCTCATAAGAAAGAATGAAAAGACAAGCAACCCGATTTAAAAAGAAAACAACCTGGATAAAAGACATAAAAAGGCATTCCACATAAGAGGACACAAGAAAAACTGTTAACCTTGTTTTTAATAAGGAACATGCAAATAAAGCCACATCTACCAGATTGTCAACAATTAAAGGCTGATACCAATGGTTGGAAAGCCGTCCAGCAGGGAGAATTCTTTACATGCTGTGAGCAGGAGTATCAGTGGGCACAATCATTTGGAAAACAATTTGGCTTTATAGCGTAAGATCAAAGATGTAATTTCTCCACATCTTACTACACAACACTTCCATCCTTAGGTATCTACTTCGGAAAAGCTCTTGCACACATGCACAGAAAATAAACATCAGAATACTACGGGGAATTTTTTTTTTTTTTGTAATAGCTAAACACTGGACATAGCTTGTGTGTCTACTGATAGAAAAATCACTTAAAAAATTGTGGGTTATTTATACAAAGGAACGCTGTTAGCAAAGAGAATGAATGAGCCAGCCACATCTACACATATCACCCAGGGTAAATCTCAGAAATTGGATGTTAACCAAGAGAAACATGTGACTCTTTTCGTAAAGTTCTCAAGTATGAAAAACCAAACAATATATTTATTATTCAGGAATCCATATGTATGACAAAACAAAAAGAAGGGGAGGTTAGATAGTGTTGCTTATGTATTTTTGTACATTGCACAAGGATTTTTACCCAAGATGATAATTAGTTCTTTATGGCAACCCACTCCAGGACTCTTGCCTGGAAAATCCCATGGACGGAGGAGCCTGGAAGGCTGCAGTCCATGGGGTCGCTGAGGGTCAGACACAACTGAGTGACTTCACTTTCACGTTTCACTTTCATGCATTGGAGAAGGAAATGGCAACCCACTCCAGTGTTCTTGCCTGGAGAATCCCAGGGATGGGGGAGCCTGGTGGGCTGCCATCTATGGGGTCGCACAGAGTCGGACATGACTGAAGCGACTTAGCAGCAGCTACCCCTAAGCCGTTTACCCTGGTGTGAGTGACGCAACTCCACCCGGAGGAAAGGGGACCTTTTCCACATTTATCTCCACCATGTCAGGGTGGCGATAACATACATGGGAGTGTCAAAGGGATTGTCACTATTTTGTATCTTAAGCTGGATGAAAGTGAAAGTGTTAGTCACTCTGTCATGACGGACTCTTTGTGACCCCATGGACTGTAGCCTGACAGGCTCCTCTGTCCATGAAATTCTCCAGGCAAGGATACTGGAATGGATAGTCATTCCCTTCTCCAGGGGATCTTCCCAACCCAGGAATCGAACCCAGGTCTCCCACATTGCAGGCAGATTCTTTCCTGTCTGATTCACTAGGGAAGCTGGGTGGTGGTACATAATTAGCCATGTTATTTTTGTTTTCTAAGTGACAATATGAAGAATACATTCTTTAAATATAATATGCATGCATATATATAAAATACACATGGATAATTACACATGTCATGTGTGCAGTTTAAATTTAATACATACATGGAATATACACATGCTATCTATATTTGTATAAACTTTATATGTATGGTGTATTATAGATCTTATAATCATCTGATATATATTTTAATAATTTGTATAAGGCACAGGGCATTAAGTTTTCTTAATATGGCTATTTTATTAACCAATTAAAAGGAAGCAAATAACGTATTTCTTATGGATAATCACTATTTCTTTGGGGGAAATAGTGTATATTTTATATTTGTAACACATATATGCTTCCCTTGTGGCTCAGTTAGTAAAGAATCCGCCTACAATGCAAATTCGATCCCTGGGTGGGGAAAGTGAAAGTCACTCAGACATGTCTGAATCTTTGTGACTCCGTGGACAATACAGTCCATGGAATTCTCCAGGCCAGAGGGTAGCCTTTCCCTTCTCCAGGAGATCTTCCCAACCCAGGGATCAAACCCAGGTCTTCCGCATTGCAGGTGGATTCTTTACCAGCTGAGCCACAAGGGAAGCCCTGGGTGGAGAAGATCCTTGCCAAATGATTTGAACTGATCTTTGTCCAGGAACTGTCTTTTCCCAACTTTGAGATATCAGCACTAAGCAAGCACATCATGAGATCTGAATGAGGTGGCCCCCAAAACCCAGTATAGAGCTTATGTCATGTTAGATGTCGAGTAGCTACTGTCCTTGTTGCTTTCTCTCTCTAAAAATAGAATGCTTATGAAGCTGCAGAGAACAGCATCTTTAAATAAAGCATGATGGTCTGGAACAATGTTTGCCTGGAAGATGAAAAGTCTCCAAACACTCAGAGAATGATAAACTAGAGGCTGCTTGCCCCGGGTCCAGGTTGTCAGTAGATCTGGGCTTCAGTGCACAATGTCCCCAGGGCTTGTGGAGAAGAGGAATTTCCCATGAGGAGTTAGGGACCTGGGTGATAGCCAGCTTCTCTCCTTGGTTCCGTTCAGCCCTGGCAGTTGCCGCCGGGAGTTAGTTCCACGCTGCACCCGTGTCAGCACCCCAAGGAGAAAGTCAGCACCACGAGTAGTGCTCCCTCTACCTGTGAAGGTGGAATGCTGAACCGGCTCCCAAAATCCTTCCCTTTCATGTGCAACCTCATAACTTCCTAAAGGCTTTCACACGTGGGATCCCATTTGTGCTCCCAAGCGCGGCTGGGAAGAAGGGAGGCAACAGCAGGTGTTAGCATCTCCCACTTGGTAAGATGGAGACCCTCAGGCCCCAGAAGCAGAAGTGACTTGGGAAGTCAGGTCTTCTCGCTCCGTCTCCATGGAGGACTGAGTTAGAGAAGAAGCAGAGGAGGAGACAAGGGGGAAAAGGTAAAGATAGGGGCTAGCTGGAGAAAGCAGGCGAAGGAAAAAGACGAAACGAGTGAGCGTTACAGAGGCAGGTCTCAGCCAGAGCACATATTCCAGAGTGTTTCCTTTCAGCCCTGTCATTAAGCCCTGCCAGAAGCAGGTAAAGGTGAGGGGCTTCCCGCGTCGCTCAGTTGGTAAAGCATCTGTCTGCAATGTGGGCAGACCTGGGTTCAATTCCTGGGTCGGGAAGTTCCCCTGGAGAAGAAAGAGGCACCCCACCCCGGTATTCTTGCCTGGAGAATCTCATGGACAGAGGAGCCTGGTGGGCTACAGTTCATGGGATCGCAAGAGTCGGACGTAACTTAGTGCTATCTTTCTTTCTTTTCTTAAGCAGATTAAGGTGAGGGGTAACATTTGCCACACGGAGAGAGGCATTATCAGGGATGAGCAGGCTCTCTTGAGGGTATCTGGGACTGAGAACTGAAACTTCAGTCTCTGTGTTCCAGGACATTCGCTTTGTTTTCTCCTTCACAGTAGCCCCCACGGGGCGAGAAGCATCAGCCCCTGAGACACCGGCTGATCACCTAGCCCTCCAAAATAGGCATTGCTAGTCCCCTTGAGTGTCACTTAGAGCCACCATAACCTCGAGATGGACTCGGACCTTTACAGAAGCCTCTCATCTCAGGACCCCACTCTAGCAAGTACACACACCTTCCACTGTTGGCTCAAACAGAGGCCTTATGCTTGGCCTCTGCTCGCTGGCTCTCAGCTCCAATCCTTAAGTCGTACAGCATGGCCAGTGTGATGCTGAGTATTGCTGTGTAACTTTTTTTCTGCCAAGTTCTAGCCAAGCCCTGGCAAGATGCAATTGAAGAAAAGAAGAAACAGTCTCCCCTTAGGTGGAGGTCAATATATAATGGTGCAATTCTTGGAATCTAAAGACTGAGTTTTTTAAAACTAACAATCTGATCTCCATTGCTTTAGTGTAAATTGGAAATGGATACCATATCTTTAATGCTAATTAGGCATTGCATTACTTAGTCTTCGAGGCCTCATGTAAATAACAATTAGCAATAATTTAGCAGTTGTACATGCTGGCATCTTCTAAGCCATACCATTGTATACCATTCCAAATTCCTTTGCATTAATTAGGATCATAAGCCAATCAGTACTAATTAGGAAGAAAATAAGTATAATAATAAATGCAACAAAATTAGTGATTTGTATCTGGTCCTTAGCTCCTTCCCTCTGCAGTTCATCAAATAGTCTTAATGCGTAGGAACTTCTTGTAATTGAAACTAATTATGAGGTTTCCCCTGCTACTTTGAGCCTCATGTTCAAATCCCACGAAGCTCATTAAATAAGTAACAAAACTGGAATCTTTAACACATATTGTAACTTGGATCATGTTAATTAGCACCACACGCAAAAGGCAGCGAGAGGCCGTTTAGCAGCCCCTGCTCTAGTTAACGGGAAGGGAGATTGGGATCTTTTCAGTTCTTCAGGGCTTTGAAGAAGCCAGGCTGGTGGTGGGGGAGCGCCGTGGTGAGAAAGTGTGTGCTATTTCCGGGGCAGAGAGGAGACTTAGAATCCTGAGCTAAGCTGCGCCCCGACTGGGCATCTCCAGCAGTTCCCGTCGTGTGTGGTAAGCACCCGAGGGGCCTGGTGGCCCAGTTACAGGGGAGTCTCGTTACTTCAGGAACTTGCCCCACATTTGACTGCTCTGTGGCTCTCGCTTTGGGCCAGTGATAGAGCCGTTTTCTTCCAGGTTGAGTGGCGAGCAGGAAGGACCCCAGAGAATTCCCTTGCCCTGCACAGACTGAAGCTGTATACACATAAACCCATGTGTCTGTTTCTAGTCAGACATATGTACCATTCAGTAGACATATTGACTCTATTCACAGCTTCCAGCACTGATCCTAACGACTGCCGTTCCCTTTCCACGCACAGCTAGATCCGTAGATAGCTTTCGAGGCCTCAGTTGAGAGATGCTTAGAAATCCACTCACCTTCCAGTGTGCCTCCAGCCCTTCTCCCATGCTGTGGAGCAGTCTAAAGTCAAGCATTCAGCATAGTGCTGGGGAAGGTGGGATGGGGAAGTAAGTCCACAGGGATGTTCGTTTATGGGCATCCACCTACAGTACCAGAACTCCACAATAATTTTGTTTACTGCTGTTTTATGAGAAGCAGTCCTAAAATAACTCTAACAGAAAACACTTGTTACTCTACCACTAGTTTGATGCCTTGATGAGAAATAAATTATGACAAGAGATTCCCAGGGACCCAGTTGAATCAGACCTACTGATGTCATAGTCTGTTAATGTTGCTGCTGATGATGCTAAGTCGCTTCAGTCGTGTCCAACTCTGTGCGACCCCATAGACGGCAGCCCACCAGGCTCCGCCCTCCCTGGGATTCTCCAGGCAAGAACACTGGAGTGGGTTGTCATTTCCTTCTCCAGTGCATTAAAGTGAAAAGTGAAAGTGAAGTCTCTCAGTTGTGTCCGACTCTTAGTGACCCCATAAACTGCATCCTACCAGGCTCCTCCATCCATGGGATTTTCCAGGCAAGAGTACTGTAGTGGGTTGCCATTGCCTTCTCTGCTGTTAATGTTAAACCTTATATACTTGGAGATAGTCTTCTGGTTTTCATAGAATGATTAATAATCCTGAACATTCTTCTGGCCTCAACTAAGACCTTAGTTCTAAATAAAGCAGTTCCTGCTACTTATTGTAGCTCATAAAAATTATCCATTAAAAAATGAGTTTTAAACAAGAGTTAAAAAAATAAATAAATAAATAAATAAATAAATAAACCTCCTATAGGGACTTCCCCGGCAGTCCAGTGGTTAAGACTTCACCTTCCAATGCAGGGAGTGCAGGTTTGATCCCTGGTCAAGGAGCTAAGATTTCACATGCCTTGTGGCCAACAATCAAAACAGAAAACAGAAGCAATATTGTAACAAATTAAATGAAGATTTTAAAAATGGTCCACATCAAAAAAAAAAATTTTTTTTACAGGAGAAAAAAAAAACCTCCTGTAGCTCTGACCATCAATATGAGAGCTACTTTTACATGGTTCGAGGTTGTTTGATGAGACTCTTAGAGGCCAGTCTGGTCTCCTTACCCAGACCTATCTGGTATTCCAAAGCAGGAGTCCACCTGTGCCATATTCTTTTTAAGCCCTACAGTGGCCACTGACTCGGAACCAAAGGTTCCAAGAAGTTCTGATTCATTGATTAGTGAAGCATTTGAAAAATCATCCAGAGCTCAGCATAACAATGACACTTAGAAAGTACAAATATATAATTTTTATATTCTTATATTATTCGCAGTATCTTAAATATTATGTGGAATATATGCATATATGCATAGGTAAATATTGTATGGTATGAGTGGGTGGGAAGGTGAGAAGTCTGAAATCTTGATTGTTGTTGTTCAATTGTTAAGTTGTGTCCGACTCTTGACAATACCATGGACTGCAGCATGCCGGGCTTCTCTGTCCTCCACTGTCTCCCAGAGTTTGCTCAAATTCATGTCTCCATTGAGTCGGTGATGCCATCTTGATATTATCTACCAAATGATACCTGAAAAGAACTCTGGACGTGTGCAGTGTGTGTTCTTACCATTTGCATTATTTTATTCAATATTAATGAATTTTGAATTCCAAGCTTTGTCTCCACATAGATACAATGGCATAGAAAGTTAGAACAACCTAATTCATGGCAAACCCTCCGTCGTAATAGAGGAAATGATAGTTATTAGTTTGCCTGCATTGCTAAAATTAGCTGACCTGGTTAATCCATTTTATACTGGTTGATTCAATTTGTCTGTGTATGCAGAGCCCCCAGTATCTCACAATGGTACTTTGAGGATGTAATTTTGCATCATGTAATGCTAACTGATAACCCTGCCACTAGTAGCTTACAGTCTAGAGGTTTTCTTATCAAGAGCTTATGACTTGACCATAAAGAAATTAAATATGGATGTTTAACCAAAAGAGAGGAAAAAACAGAACACAAAAAGCTTGTTAGTCTTTATTTGACTGAAGACCATACTTGCCAATATTCTTTTGTCCGTAGTCCAGCGTTATATGACAAAGTTCTGTTTGCATGCCTGCCTCCCCACTACCACCAGACTGTGATTTCCAAAGGTCAACAATAGGTTTCAGATGGTACTTAAACAAGAGGGATCTTATTTGGCATAGGGATACCAAGGCTGGGCTTCTGAGACACAACCCCTATTCCCAGTAGAGGATGAAACAGGGGGCTTATCTTGGTGATTAGGGAACCAGTGCAGACCTTGAACTTGGACAGACAGGAGCACACTAGAGTTAGTAAAATCAAGTCATTAGACAGAGGCACAGCCACAAGGGAAAAGCAGGAGCTGGGGATGAAAACCAAGGCCAGGGGCAGAGCAGGGCAGCAGTGAGCAGCCTGGATGCTAGCTAGCCCACGTGTTGACCTTAGGTTTTCTGTGCATATTCCTGACTGACAACATAATGGGGGGGTTACTAGGGTGGGGAGGGGGTGTGGGGTAGTTTTGAAGACTACAGTTGGAATCCTGGGATTATTATGAAGCCCCCTCTCTACCAGATCTGCTCAAAATGTATCCAAATCTTACTAAATAGAAATTTTAAATTAAAAATGTACATGTATGTTTAAGCCTTGGCAAGAAAACCTCTAAGAGCCCTATAGCTTTCCCACCTTATGATTTTCTCATTGAAAAAAAAAAAGCAGAGAAGTTGTATTGGAATATAATAAAGACCTTAAACGGTCGCTAACATGCTGCTAAAAATATATATGATTAGATCTGTGGTATACCACTGAGATGTGTGAGCTCACACACACTCTTAGGAAACTTTACACTGGGCAGAGTGCTTGCTTTACATTTTTATCCACTTAAATGTGGTGCAGAGTTATAAAGACAACACCAGCAACAAAGATGAGGCTGGGGGTACTGAAGAACTCAAGACAATTGAGGTTACAAAGGTCCAGGTACTGACTATTTTGCAAATAGGATGCTTCTTTGGTTTGTACTTGTATTCGTTCATTCGCTCATTCTCCATTTGCTGAGCATCCCCTCTGGGCCTTCAACACTACCCTAAATGCTTGGGCTGTGGAGGACAGTGGTGTAGTGTAGGGATGGCTGCATGGCTTCAAGTCAGACCAACTTGGCTTAAAGTCTCCGCTCTTCCACTTGCTATGTGGAATGCTTTTGGCAAGTTGCATAGCCACTCAAAGCCCCGGTTTCCTTATGTGTAAAGTAAGGACAGTATTAGCTGCTACCTTATTAGATATATGAAGATTGAATCTGATAATGTCGGAAGAGTTTTTAGGCCAGTACATGGTTGCAAAGTGGTTCCCTCGTAGCTCAGCTGGTAAAGAATCTGCTTGCAATGCTGGAGACCTGGATTTGATTCCTGGTTTGGGAAGATCCCCTGGAGAAGGGAATGGCTACCCACTCCGGTATTCTGGCCTGGAGAATCCCATGGACTGTATAGTCCACGGGGTTGCCATGAGTCGGACATGGCTGAGTGACTTTCACATGGTGCAAAGTAGACGCACACAGAAAAGTAAGCTGTTTCTTTTGTGGCTGTTTAGTGTCAGTGTTCCACCTGAGCAGAAAGTGGAGAGGAGCAAGTATGGGCTCGCAGTGAGAGCTTCCTCAGGGTGAGCGCTGTGCACACAGCATGGGGCTTGAGGAGGTGGTGTGCTGCCCAATCCACCCCTGTCTGTCTCAAGTAGAGCCTGGCTTTCCCAGAGTTAGGCATGTGGGCAAAAGGACTCCTGTTTGAGGAAGAGGCTGGGACAAATGCGCTGTCCAGGCTTTTCCAACTCTGTACCCCAGTCACCTGCTGTGGGATAAGAAGTCACATTTCTGATGGCAGCTTCTGTGCTGGCTCACTGAGTTTTACTCTACTGCTGCTGCTGCTAAGTCGCTTCAGTCGTGTCCGACTCTGTGCGACCCCACAGACAGCAGCCCACTCGGATTCTCCAGGCAAGAATACTGGGGTGGGTTGCCATTTCCTTCTCCAATGCATGAAAGTGAAAAGCAAAAGTGAAGTCACTCAGTTGTGCCCGACTCTTAGCGACCCCATGGACTGCAGCCTACCAGCCTCCTCCATCCACGGGATTTTCCAGGCAAGAGTGCTGGTGTGGGCTGCCATTGCGGATGTGTTCTAATTTGAGCCTTGCAGAACCTCAGCAGTGTAGATGCAGGTACTCCATTTTTTTTTTTTCCAGTTACAGAAACTGAGGCTTAGCAGGGCCAAGTGATGTACCCAAGATGGAACAAGCAGGAACAGGTTGCAAAGACCTCAGCTCCCAAACCCATGATCTTTCACTGCACAGCATTCACTTTCAGTGAATTCATTTCAAGAATCCTCAGGAAAGTGGTCCAAGGCAAAATGAAACCAAAATGAAATGTTCCTGCAAAGTTAGGGGAGATGCTCCTTTTTGCATCTGTAGATCTGTGCCCCTGCCTTAAAAAGAAAAAAAAAAAAAAAAAACCTGCCTAAAAATACCTCATATCTGACAAGTCTAAAAAGCTCCCTCAGAAAATCTTCACTTCCCCGCATTGATCTCTTTTTGCAAAAGCAAAGCCACTCTGTCAGCTGGCTACACTGATGAAAAACAGGCCCAAATGGAACGTTCCAGAAATTTACTGTGGAACCCAGTCTTTCTGATCTGGGATTAGAATGGGACACGGGGTGAAGGGGTGGTAGATGATGAGGGTTGAGGAGGAAAAAAATTTTTTTTGTCAAGAAGAACAGATTACATTCTTGAATCCTTCACCATGTTATAAACAAGACTAAGCACACAGCATTCCTTCCGAAGCACATGGCCCTGTTTTTAAAACACAGGTCCGGTCTCCCCTGGAATTTAGTGTTTGTCTCAGTCCTGTTCTTCCTACTCGCTTGGGATTTATTATAATCTGTGCTATTAATGGTGGCAGGAATGGAACAGTTCTTTCATTCATCTTCTCTTTTCCTTCATCTCTCCCTCCACACCCTCTATTTTTTATAATTACGCTTTTAAGCCTGTAAACGTTTCCAAGAGCAGTGCCAGACTTAAAGTGCTGCTGCTTATTACCTTGTGTGGGTGCTTCCCCCCAACCCTGTACCGACAGCCTGGTTTTTTTGTAGTTCCTTCCCCAAAGTATTCGGACCTCAGCAGCCACCTCACTTGAAGAGAAAGTACTGAAGCTCTTTCCTTCACTTGAAAAAAACATTAGTTCTTTTCACCTTTTCAGGTCAGTTTAAGGAATTAGTTGAAAATATGATCCTCAGGAGACTGTGAAAACTTGGCTGAAGACTAGAACAATGGGGGCCTTTACTCTCATTACTTCTTTGGGGATTATAGTGAAGAACATGTGTTGAGGGTGATGAGTACCTTGGTATATACGAGATGTTAATATTGAGTAATTCTATTAATCCATTTAAGAAATATGCTGATAAGTTCCAACCCAAATGCATAAATCCTCGTCTCAAAAGGGTATATCACATTCCACAAAGCTACCATTGCTCAAGGAATTTTGGCATATTTTTGGAATTGCCTCCAGAAGCTCTGGTGTATTTTCTCTCATGTATTCTCAATCAGGAAACATTTTCATCCTCTATACAGCATACTGTGGCTCAGCTGGTAAAGAATCTGCCTGCAATGCAGGAGACCTGGGTTCACTCCCTGGGTTTGGAAGATCCCCTGGAGAATGGAAAGGCTATCCACTCCAGTATTCTGGCCTGGAGAATTCCTTGGACTGTATAGTCCATGGGGTTCCAAAGAGTCAGACACAACTGAGTGGCTTTCACATTTTCACTTTCACACAGCATATACTAGTATACTGATACACTAGTGAATCAGTAAATATGTTATTCCCATTAATGATTATTACAGGCTTCTGAAACTGACTCTGTTGGTTGGCTCAGAATCCGGTTTTAATGGTTCCAAACTTGGAGCAACATTTGAACAATGGCAGTATCATCAGGATGAGTGATTTCCTTTCTTTGATAACTCCCTTCTATTACCACACATCTGTATATGTGAGTCCAGGCCAATTCAGTGGACCATTATCCTATTTAAGGAGCATGACTACATGGACAGTCAATGTAACCCAGCACCATCAGGAGCCCACTGTGTGGGCAGTGTTTGCTCTGGGTACAGCTTCAGAGTAAGTGCTTCCCACTGTAAACATGTGAAGAAAACCACCTACATCCTCATACTCAAATGAAGTCCTCATGTGGGTCCAACAAAAGACTTGCTTCCCTTCTACATAAAATGCCCAAAGAGTAGTGATGTCATGAAAAACCAAACGAGCAGGGAATCTGCAAGCCGCTTCTCTTAAATCTTTAGAAGCCATTTAGTTGCACAGGGACCCAAAAGTCCATTGATACTATAAGTAAACGTGGTGGCTTTCTTTCAAAATTCAGGAGAGGTGACCTTTCTTCAAGTTGTTCTCTGTCATGTGGGTGTGGTTGTCTTCTGGCAAGATTATATCCCACTAGAGCAATGGTTTTCACCTTGGTGTAATTTTTTTCCCCAAGGAGACATTTTTTATTAGAAACTTTTTTTGTTTGTTTGTTCTGCTGGGTTAGGGGAGGACTGTTCCTACTGGGATCTACTGAGTAGAGGTCAAGATTGCTGCTAAACATCCTACATGGCACAGGACAGCCTGCCTCCAACCCCTAATACCAAAGATTTATCTGATCCAAATGCCAAGAGCATTCAAATCGAGAAACTACACCTGAACAAGTCTCAGCTGGTGAAAAAAATGAAGGCGACGTAAGGGCGTAAGTTTAGCCCTGGCAAAATACCACGTACCCCACTTCCTTCTTTGAACAAGATTTAGAATAGGGGTCAATTATTGTGATTCTCTTCAACTCATACCATGAAAATAGGAATGTTACAAGTCAATGATGCCCTTGGTATCCCAAATTCATCTTTTCTGCCCCAGTGTTTGGTGTGAACATTGCACTTATTTCATTCTATTACATGTACTGTGCTAAACACACATGACTTAAAGTCTCTGCTCTCCATGCTTTAATAATCTTCACTTTTTATTGTGTAACCAGATGGCAGTTATAGAATCAGAGGCTGTCAGAACTGAAAAGGACCTTTTAGTTATCTTACCTGTAAGCAAAAGGAAATCTCAAGAATTCAGCTAACTCTTTGGGTAGGTTGAAACAGAGCTAGATTGAAGAACTGGCTCTCCTGGGATCCAACCCACTGCTTATCTCACCACCATATTTTTACCACACTTCCTCATGTAGGCATGAAGAGCAGCGGCCCCAGGTCGATTGTACCCAGCTTGTAACAGATTTCTTTACATGCCTAGGCAGTGAAATCACAGGCTCCATTCAAGGGTGAGAGCATAGCGTATTTCTCTCTGCTCTTGGATCCTGCTGGACCCTCTGAACTGTAAAGCTCAATTCCCTCACTTCTCTGCTGAGATTAGAGAATGTATTTTTTCTTCAGTTCACTCCCTGTGTCATTTTAAAACATTATTAATTGATGTTAGGAGCAATCCTGGTAAGCTTCTTTATCATCATAGTAAGGGAACATACTGGGAATAGAGTTGATGTGCAACAAAGGAATTTTATGGATTGTGGTTGCTATTTTAAAAGTAAATAGATTAGAGAAACCCAGTAATCTAAAAAGTACTAAGGGTTTTGCTACAGTATATCACTGGAGGAGTGAAACCAATATTATGATGAGACAGACACCACCTGTCATCATTGCAGAAAGAAGAACTTTATATTAGCCTCAATAATTAGTCACATTTTGTTTTCCTTGGAATTTACTAAAACAAAAGTATTGATGGGCAATAGTTTTTTTTAAAATTCCCTCAAATTGAAGTGATTTTCAAAACACTCTCAGGTTCACCATCAGGTAAGTGAGAAGAGGTGTTAAAAGTAGTAATTCTGATGGGGAAACAGACCAGACTATTCAGTACACTAGCCAGAAGGGCAACCTAGTTTAAGATAAGGCCTGGGTCATTGAAACAGGGATAATGGTGATGAGGAAGATGAGGACTTTTCTCTATCTAGTCAAAGACCAATATTATTTTCCTTTGTTGGTTATTATAAAATATTGAGTATAGTTCCCTGTGCTATACAAGAAGTCCTTGTTAGATATTTACCTTATATAAGTATATACAAGATATCAGAGTAGAAGGACGTGCACTCATCTTCTTTCGTGAAAACTCCAAAATTATAACTCACTGCTGAACAGCTGTCGACAGGAGAATGTTGGATCCAAGGAGAGGCCCCAGCAAGATAGTAGGAGGGGCGAGATCACATTTAGAATCAGGCCCCATACCTGCCAGAGACACTTGGAGGGCTCAAACGAATCTTGTGTGCACCAGGGCCCAGAGACTCCAAAGAGACTAAATCAGAGCTGTGTTTGAGTGTTTCCTGTGAAGGTATGGGCCAGCAGTGGCCTGCCACATGGGCAGGGGCTCTGGGTGCAGCAGACCTGAGTATTACAGAAGCCCTGTTGGAGGAGGTCACCATTAACCTCATCATAGAGCCACCAGAACTTACACAGGACTGGGGAAACAGACTCTTGGAGGGCACAAACAAAACTTTGTGCACACCAGGACCCAGGAGAAAGGAGCAGTGACCCCACAAGAGACTCACCCAGAGGAACCAGAGATTGCATTGCCAACATCTGTTGGATCATTGAAAAAGCAAGAGAGCTCGAGAAAAACATCTACTTCTGATTTATTGAGTATGCCAAAGCCTTTGACTGTGTGGATCACAACCAACTGTGAAAAATTCTTCAAGAGATGGGAATACCAGACCACCTGACCTGTCTCCTGAGAAATCTGTATGCAGGTAAAGAAGCAACTGTTAGAACTGGATGTGGAACAACAGACTGGTTCCAAATAGGAAAAGGAGTACATCAAGGCTGTATATTGTCACCATGCTTATTTAACTTATATGCAGGGTACATCATGAGAAACACTGGGCTGGATGAAGCACAAGCTGGAATCAAGATGGCCGGGAGAAATATCAATAACCTCAGACATGCAGATGACACCACTCTTATGGCAGAAAATGAACTAAAGAGCCTCTTGATGAAGGTGAAAGAGGAGAGTGAAAAAGGTGGCTTAAAAGTCAACACTCAAAAATTAAGATCATGGCATCTGGTCCCATCACTTCATGGCAAATGGATGGGGAAACAATGGAAACAGTGATAGACTTTATTTTGAGGGGCTCCAAAATGACTTCAGATGGTGACTGCAGCCATGAAATTAAAAGATGCTTGCTCCTTGGAAGAAAAGTTATGACTGATCTAGACAGCATATTAAAAAGCAGAGACATTACTTTGCCAACAAAAGTCCGTCTATTTAAAGGTGTGGTTTTTCCAGTAGTCATGTATGGATGTGAGAGTTGGACTATAAAGAAAGCTGAGCACCGAAGAATTGATGCTTTTGAACTGTGGTGTTGGAGAAGACTCTTGAGGGTCCCTTGGACTGCAAGGAGATCCAACCAGTCAATCCTAAAGAAAATCAGTCCTGAATATTCATTGGAAGGACTGATGCTGAAGCTGAAACTCCAATTCTTTGGCCACCTGATGAGAAGAACTGACTCATTTGAAAAGCCCCTGATGCTGGGAAAGATTGAAGGAGGGAGGAGAAGGGGACAACAGAGGATGAGATGGTTGGATGGCATCACCAACTCAATGGACATGAGTTTGAGCAACCTCCAGGGGTTGGTGATGGACAGGGAAGCCTGGCGTGCTGTAGTCCATGGGATTGCAAAGAGTCGGACATGACTGAGTGACTGAACTGAGGGTAGAATTCTGGTCATAGGGTCAACAGACTCTTAAAATTTAGAAAGAACCTCTAGGCCACCCAGACCAGCTTCCAGATAGTTCACACTGGATCTGGGCTCAGAACTTTGCATAAAAAAAGAAAATGTGAACTGAAACTCAAGAAATGCAAGTACCATAAACAGTGGTTGGAGGGGATAGAATGTAATACCAGCTTCAGAATCATCAAATCAGGGAAGAAGCTTTAAAGTTATTCAAGGCCTGACAAAAGACCCCTACCTCCAGGAAAGGTTAAAAGCTCTCTTTCTGGCATGTTTCTCCCTTTACTTAGCACTTTTAATTAATATATAACCTGCTAACTTGCTGTTTAATTGTTCTCTGTAAGTATGTTCAGAATCTCTGCAACTGATCAGTTTGTCAGAGCTGCCTATGGACACATCGCCCTGATCTCTGTCTGTATGTTCACCTGCTATTCTCCCTAGATGCTTTTCTGTGTCCACATTTTCCCTTTTTGTGAGGACACCAGTTATATTAGATAGATCCCACCATTGTGACCTTGTCTGTAACTTGATTTCCTCTGTAAAGACTCATCTCCAAATAAGGCCACATTCTGAGGTACTGGGGATTAGTTAGAACTCCAATATTTCTTTTTTGGGGGTGACACACTTCAACTTACAATATCAGCTAAGCCTCCAAGGTTTTGAGGACAAGAATTGTCTTATATTTATATGGCCTTTGTTACACCAGGCTAACTGTGCAAGTTTGTTAGGTAATCAGAGATGCAGTATGAGGCATGAACACATGGTCTGTCCAGCTCAGAGTATGGCCTCTGGTAAAGTTGCAAAAGGCTGGTTTGTGGGAGAGTACACTAAGAAATTCCACCAATGTACCCCTACTTCCTCCAGCTGTACCCCTCCTCATTTGTCAACTGCAAACCTGAGAAAACTCCGTGACTCAATTTGCCATTCGTGGAAGATTTAGCGTTGAGTACCCGCCACCTCATTCCTGCTCCACTACATTCCGACTCCTTCTGAAGCTGTTTCCGGTTACGGCTGATCCAGTCAATGGAGCACATTTATTTTGTGAAGCTGTTATTTTTCTCTCTTTATCTTATATAGCAGTATGCTACGTTAGGCAAGTATTCTTTTTCATGTCTCGCTCTGCATTCCTCTAAATATGTTTACTCTAAAACAATACACAATTTTGAGGGCTTATTGTTAACATGGAACAAAAGATCTCCAGAAATGCTTAAAATCCCACTTTGATGATTATTCTCCTGTTTAAGAACTTAACATTGACTCCAGAAGACCCACCAGATGAGGCTTGTATTCAGCCTGATGATTAAGGCCTCTAGGTAATGTTTCTGAATTCCTTTCCACCTATCTTCCCTTATGTCCCTTTATAAATCCTTAACGTCAGGACATGGTCTCCTGATCTCTTCTGTCTAGTCTTTTCCAGATCACAGCTGTGAATTTTTATACATGGCATTTTTCCTACCATTATTAGGATTTATTCACATATAAACCTGGAGGCATTCATAATTATGGACATTCAAAAATGGGGAATTTTCTCTTCTAAATTAAGTCAACTGATCATAGTAAGGCCAAACTCTTGCTTAAATCCAACATGATCCAGTAACCTTTAAACTATTCTGAAGATTCAAAAGTTATCTGGGTTGAACTGTGACTGGACTACCCAGTGGAATGGAAGTTGCTCAGTCATGTCCAACTCTTTGCAACCCCATGGCGTATGGCCCCCGCCAGGTTCCTCTGTCCATGGGATTCTCCAGGCAAGAATACTGGAGTGGGCTGCCATTTCCTTCCCCAAGGACTTGGACTACCCAAGGTCAGAGTAAATCTGTCAGTTCAGGGCCAGGAGGCCTGCAAGACAGGTATTTGCTTTATGCCTCCTCTAGAAATAAGCCAGTGATGCCTACAGAGCCTTCTGAAATATGGCAAGGTCTTCTTCAGAGCTCCTAAGTTACCAAAATTCCACATTGTCCCAACAGCTGGTACACAAAACTTTCTATGACTTCCCAGGAAATCCAGTGCTCTGTATTTGTGCAAAGCAGCAGGAAGGTTCAGAGAGAGCTCAGGATAACTCTGTGGCTATTATTATTTGATTCCCCACCCCTTTTTCTTGTGGTTTGAGCAACATAAACCAAATTCTATCCCAGGTCTAGTTTTCTTCATCAATCTCTTGGGTGTTGAATCTGTTAAAACTGAGACATTTTAAATTTGTAACAGTTTATGTGAGTAGAAATTGATTCAAATCAAGCAGTGTCAAACCGAAAGTGATTCAGAGCACTCGACCAACAGGAGCTCAAAGAGAGAATTTAATAGGGAAGAAATGGAAACAAACCAAGGCAATGATTTGATTGGCTATAGCTGGAGGACTTGCCTTATTTGGGAAAGCCTAGTTGACTGCTATGGTTGGTGGTCCTTACATCGTGACTTCTTAACTTTGAAGCATTTCAGGCATAGGATTTGGTTTGCTTATTATGTAGGCAACTAAGGCATTAAAGCCACCTCAGTTTATTGGCCTCCTTATCTAACTATTTTAACAATTATATGGGTATAAAGTCTCAGTGAGAATTCACAGACCTCCAAAAACCTGCTCCTGAAATGTTGTGTGGCCTTCATCAGGGAACATGTACGTTCATCAGGGGTCTAATGGAAATTTTGCCCTACATATTTGCTTCTCTCCTGCATTTTTGCCCATCAGGATTAAATCCAGGTGTACTTCCAGGAAAGTCATGCAGGATACCGCTTTCAGGGAAGTGATGATGCTAAAGATCACATGCTCTTCCCCTAAAAGAGCAGCTTGAGAAGGTCCAAAGAGTATCAACTTTGGAGTTCAATAGACCAGCCTCCTGCATCTGGATCCACTTGTTCACTGCTTCAACTTCAGGCAAAATGTCTGAGATGTCAGAGAAATGGGGGTAATGATGCACACCTCAAGATATGGAAAAGAAAGCAAAAATAAATCCCCAAACTCCTTAGCTGTCTTTTCTTCCAGCCAAGGGCTAGGTTCTGACTGCACTATAAGCCAGAAATAGCAGACCCCAAATCCTGGCCGGGTTTGATGGCTAGCATGGCAGCAGCCAGGTGGGAGGAGGAAGCCAGGCCCACCTGCCCTCCTTGGATTGGGTTTGCAACTTAGGTAGCTTCACAGCAGCTCTGACAGCAGAGCTGTAAAGAGAGGCCACAGAACAGCTAGTGTCTGCTTGTCTATGGGGTAGGATGTGGGGCCTCACTCCAGAGCCCATTTCTGTAGATGAGAAAACAGAGGAGGCTGGGAGGTGACGGCCACCTTGCACTTTGGGGGTAGCACTCCTTTTAATGAAGGCTGCTTAGAAGTCATGTTCTCAGAAGTGAGGATGCAGGAAGAACTGTGTTTCCTCCCGGTTGCCAACTGTACCTACTGGGCACCAGAAGGGGTTTCGCTTTCAGCACTGGGCCCTGCAGCCAACCTCACAAAATGCTTTCTTGCCTTTGCCAACAAGGAAACTTGGTCTGCAGCTGCAGCAGCAGGTGCTGGCTGCCAGGTTCCCCCAGCAACCCAGGTGTACTCCAGGTTCGTAGCTCTGCCTTGGAGCAGTGGCCTTCATCTCTGATGCATGTGGCTCAAAGCACAGAGTGGAGCTGTGTCCCCCCACGGAGGGAAGATAATGATTTTGCTGGTTTTTATGGGGCATAATATAACCTCAGTGGGTGGTTCAGTAGTAGTGATGGTTTTTAGAGGATATGAGAGATTGTAACATGCTTGTTGATGTTTCTTGTTTGAAGGATTTTGGGAGGGGGGGGGAATGGAGATTGTTGCCATCATTCAATCCAATTCATTATCAGTCATGGGTTTGCTCAGGCCCTTGGCTGATATGTTTATGACTCAAGAGGGCACTGCTTCCAGCCACATGATAATTCAAGTTTTCATTTGTGTGTTTTGCAGAAATGTTTACATCTGGAGTCTTATCTGGGGCTCCCTGTGAAAATCGTGAGTGAGGTAGAGCAGGAATTGCTGAACTGGTTTGTTTGATGTGTGGTCTGAGGCTCGGGAATGACTTGGCTGGTTGTATACTGCTGTGTTCTAGAGCTAGGACCCCAGTTCAGGTCTTCCGTGTCTCAGTACCCCATCCTTTCCAGTCTACCATGCTGCTCATGCCTTCTGCTAGCTTCTGTGTTTTTGTTTCCAGTTGCCAGTGAGCTGCTTAATCACATGTCTTTTTCTCCGATCGGTTGTGGTCTTTCCTTTGGTACACAGATCAATGCCTGTTAACCACAGTTGCCTGCCTCTGAGGCTTTGTTAGTGAGAATGGTGGAAGGAGGAGGAACGGATAAATCCTGAGATACAAAGTCAGACTCTCCTCTTCACCACGCCCGTCTTCTCCATGTGCTTCTCCATACTGCAGGCCCCCATCTCCGTGGCTTCTGGCCACCCCAAAAAGCATGTTGGGTTATGAACTGATGGCCCACCTGTAGATTTAGGCTAAACGGAGCATCAAGGGGGGCTTAACCTGGACCCAAAAGCACTTTGGTGAAAGATCATCTGGTGCTTTTGCCCCTGCACACTGGTAAATTCTCACCCTAGTAGACGGTTACCTTCTAACCCTTCTTGATGCAAGAGGAAGCCAGAGACTAGGAAAGCACCTCACTCTCAAATTAAATATGTAGACTCACACGCTCATATGACAAATACTTCCTGTAACTTTTTCTCTAACTTTTTAGGAACTTGACACTGATATCTGTCATGATGTTTTTAGACTTTAGGCAGATGTTAAAATATGTTTACATTCCTTAGACAAATAATTAAGTACCCATGAAGGCAGCCCAGAATTTTATCGAAACATGGTCCTTAGAGAGCATGGATCATGATCGTTCTGGACATTACCAAGGGAACAGTTTCTAGGACTCCTCCCCTCTCTCTTAACTCACAATTAACTGAAAATATTAACAGCACTTAATGAGCGTGAGCATTTACCATGTGCCAGACATTATGCTAAATATGGTACATGCGTTATTTATTTGTTCTCCACAACAATCCTATAGATTGGGTACTGCAGTTAAAGAATTCCTCAGGGTCACGGCTAACATAGCTGGTGTGGACTTAGGCTGGAGTCTGAAGTCAAGACTGTAATGTATTTTTTAGCTTTATAGCTAAAAATTGTTTTACCACTTTATTCAGGTACAGTTTACATGTATAAAGCTGTACACATTAAGTGTATATAACTTGTGTTTAGGACTAAGTATATACCTGTGAAACCACTACCATCATGAAGACCATAGACACGTTCCCTCCCTTCCCAAATTCTTCTCCAACCCCCCCAGCTTATTATTTTTTGTTGTTATAAGAATACTTACCATAAGATCTAACTTCTTAGAGCCTTGCCAACAATACTGGATTGTATACTTCAAATTTTCTAATATCAGAAAGCAAATGTTAATTTTATAACTGCTTGCTGATAGAATTACACATGATATTTAGCAAGAAAATATAATTCATGTAATCAAGTCAAATCAAACAATCTCCCAGCTTGGATGCTGTGGGGATGCCATAGAAATATGCAGCACAGTTCTAGGATTAAAGATTCTACAACCTGTTAGGCTGCAGATATAAGCACATGATATAAACATAACCCATGAGTGATGATTTTTATTTGATTGAGTCAAGCCTGTGTTAGACTTGTAGGGTGGCAGAGACTCACACTGCAGGTAAGCATGATTAATGAAATGTTATGACAGCAGTGTGCACCACAGTGCCAGGCATCTGATAAAGATCCAGTCAATGTTAAATGAATAAACCAGCATCTAGACCAGTCTTTCCAGTGAAGGACTCTACAAAGCAGCAGCTCCAGTGCCTTAAAGAGTGTGGGGCAGCGTATACGATTTTATAGCAGGTATTACATTCAAAGTGCCGATTCTGAGAGCAAGATAAGGAAATGGCGCCTTTGTGGGGATCACCTAACTGCTTCTGTCACCCACAAAGGCTTACTAGAGAAACAGATAAATAGCTGGACTATAAAGTATGGTCAGTGCCTTAGCTGGTTTACATATAGGTGCAGTCTCTCTCTCAGGAGACACAAATTGTCTAGTGACCAACAGTAGGCGTGCTGACCACATCACACCTATCTAGGGCTGAGCACACCAAGTCTCAGAGCTCTCCCAAAGCTCGGCTTCCCAGGTGTGGTTGCCCCTCCAAGCACACTGCCTACCTGCTGCTTTGAGTCAAGTTGCCGAGATCTAACTGCCACCTCTGTCCAGCTGTGTGATCTTGGGCAACCAGTTATTCTCTGAAAATCACAGATGGAGAGTGTGCTTGAATTAAAGAAATTAATTCATGGAAAATGCCTCATACATGGAAATACTTTATACCTGTTAGCTCTTGTTGTGGTGGTTGTTGACAATATTATTGTTAGAAACATTTGTAAAGTTTCTTTTAAAAAAATTAAGACCCAAGCAAAATAAATATGTTAGCATAAAATAAAAAATAAAGATCTTAGCTTATGTTAAAGGATCAAGAAGTGATAGGAGAGTGACCTCTTTTAATTCTCTAGCCTTAACCCAGGAGTTGTGAGGGTTTAGGGACAGACATGAATCTTGGTGTGTTAAAGGGTACCTGGGACTTGTTTTCATCATAAGGTAAGACATGCAGACATGAAAGTGATGGTCGTGAAGGAGGAAGTTTACAGTCATGGATCCCTGGGAACTGATAGCGTGCTGTTCCTGTGGTGTGTAGGAACTGCACTAGGGCAAAAGCCTTTATTGTGATTTTCATGGAAAGGAATGTGTGAAGCATGTGAGGAAGGTTTGGAATTAGCTGTTTTGAATAATTTCAGCAGATTTTGGGGTCTAGAGATCACCCCTAGTTGCTTGGTGCTTGGCCCTGGGATGATATTAAAGCAGGGGCATAGTGCCTCAACCAGTGGGGAAGCTCCATAAAGGAGGTAGTTGGAAGATATGGGTTCTGTATTTATTTGCATATGAAAGCCATGCTTTATAGGGGGCTTGTCTACTATCTCTAGGATAACCTAGCCCTGTAAGGGACGGTCTCTTGAGGGTTAGCAAGTCCTCCAATGTCAAAGTGTCATAAAATACAGAAAATAAAACACACAGTTAATACATGTGGCACTACAGTCCTGACTGACAGGAGCAGAGTTGGCACTTACAAAAGGCACGATGGTGGTTTCTGTCTAGCTCACCACAGACTCGGGCTTCCCAGGTGGTGCTAGTGGTAAAGAACACGCCTGGCAGCGTAGGAGATATAAGGGATGTGGGCTCAACTCCTGGGTCAGGAAGATTCCCTGGAGGGAGGAGGGCATAGCAACCCACTCCAGTATTCTTGCCTGGAGACTCCCACGGACAGAGTGAGCCTGGAGGGCTTCCATCCATAGGGTCACAAAGAGTCAGACATATCTGAGCAGCTAACTTTACCACTGAATCAGCTTCTGAGTTAAGGAATCCTGTGGGTTTCTCCATATTAGCAAGTAGGATGCTGGGTTGGTGCTGGTCATAGTGCCCTCACCCGACTGCCATTCCAGTGATGGTTTGGGGAGACCCAAGATCTCACCCTTTAGGCGTTTAATCCTACCTACCTGCTTAACCTTTGATAACTCATTTCATGAGCAGTGCTATGAAAATCTGGTTGCCTCCACCCAATAGGAGTTTTGAGAGATCTGTTTCAAGAGCTGGACCCACTTGGACACAGACTTGTTAGGATAGTATCTGATATTTTCTGAGCAGTGGCCTCCACTTACTGCCCTTGTCCTTGTGTCGGTCACTAGGCATCCCCAGTCTGCTGTGAAGCTGTTTGTGGTTGACAAACAAAACTCACCCACCAGGTTTCTTCATGCTCTGTTTTAAAATTTGCTTTCAGGAACAGGCATGCGGTGTCCAAGACACTTGGAAATACACAGATATGTGTTTAAGCAACTTGATTTCTTCTCACGTTCTGCCTTAATTCAATAATCCATTTATTCTTTCATTCAATAAGCAAATAATGTTTGGCAGAAGTTTTTTTTTTTTTTTCTGAATTCCCAGGCAATACAGCAAAATGAATCACTGAGAGCTCTGAGACTCAAATTCTACATAGTGGGAGGATGGGGAAAGGCAGTGTCTGCTCTGCAATCAGCAGCCAGAATGTAGGCTGAGAGAGTCAGTGAACACAGTCTGTGACCATCCTTGAAGCATCAACTGGACTTCATACAGTTCTGGCAAGGAGACAGGGATTTAGCAGTCTCTGAGGGGGATTGGTTTTATTTCCATGCTGCCCAGTGAGCCTGCTTCACTGATCGCAGGGTCTTCCCTCACTCTGACCTGTGACCTCACCCAAAGAGCAAAGGAAGAGGACAGGCTGGGAAGCAGGGCCCATCCACCCCATCCTGGGGAAAGAATTAGGTGTGTCTCCCACTTTGGGGTCAGGCAGCACCTTTCAAATGAAGCACATTCACTGACATCCACGCAATTGAGAGATATGGTTCATATAGATAGGAATAAATCAATAAATATGTTCTTGTTTAACCGGCAGACTCGGTTTAGCTTCCTGTTACCATCTGGTCTAGTGGCTACTTATTGAATGTCCTCCTGGCACACACTCAGAAAACCAATACTTAAAAGGGTGTCCATCGTCCAGTTCTTGAGAGGAACAGATATGCTAGAAGCCAGGACTGTATGGCATGATATTGGGATCAGCTTGGGAACTTTCAAATTCTGACTGCCGTCTACTCATTGTGATAACCAAGAGTCAATTGCTTGCCCTCTCTGTAAAATGGGAATAAACATAATCTCCCTCCCATATAGACTTGTTGATGAATCTAAAGTGAGTCAGTACATGTAAAGAAAGGGCTTGGAGAGAATCCCTGCAATTGAAGTACTAGCTATTACTATTATTAGCACAGTTGTGAAAAAGTTTTGGCAACCAGAATACAGGGGGGCCTTGCACCATTGCATCAGGGTTTCCTGATCAGTGCCAGATATTTTAGAGCGAGGGGAGGAAGGATCACATCCTGCACCGTTTCCAGGATTCAGAGTGCAGAGAGTAGAAAAGAATGACTTGGCCTGGCCAGACCAGGAGGAGCTGGATGAGCCCCAACACTGCGAAGGAGCAGGTACTAAGATTCTCTAACAAGGCCAGCTTCTCAAGAGTCATTTCTACCGTCTTGAACGACATGAGTCAGATGGGATCTCCAAGTGAGTGTATCCACATTTTGGCCCTAACTCAGAAACCTGCCAACTCTGTATATTCACACCTGCACCGGGGCTCTCATCCACTCTCACTGCCGTCCCATGAAACCTCTGCCTAAGATCTCTCCTGGTTAATACCTGTGCAGCGCCAAGAAACACTCTCACCTTTCCAGAGGCCTCAAAATACCCCAGATAAGTGCCTGAGTTTCACACCTCCAACCTCCCCACTCACGCCCTGGGCCTGTCAGGAATGTCAGGAGGCTCAGAGAGCTTCTGAAGATGCCTCAGCAGCCGTGTTTGTGTGAAGTACCAGTGAGGTTCTGAAGCCCCCGTCATACAAGTTCATTTACCTTTCTCCACTTTTCATACCAACACGCTTGTGTGTAATGAAAGGCAATGAGGGAGGGAATTGGTGGCAAAATTATGTTGTGGAAAAAATCCTGATTTGATCAGAGAAAAATAGATCAGTATAGATACATACTGATGCCCGTAAATCATCTCTTTAACGGAGAGAAAGAAAAGACTTGACATTTGGTCTTGCTGATCCTGTGTTCTTCAGTTAGATGGTATTGTAAGACTTCAGTCAGCCCTCATATTTGCCACACAAGAGTAATTATTATGGTTTACACTTAAGGAAACTGAGGCCCAAAGTCTAGCCTACAGTCTCCACCGCTAGGAGGCTGCCTCCTAAAACACACAGCCCCTCAGACCATCACCGAAAGACACCAGACAACAAAAGAAAATACAGCCCAGGCATGAGAAAGCTGGCCAACTGCTTATTTTCTTTATGGAGGCAAATAATTAGTTTGAGCTCTTGCCGAGTTTCGTAAGAACTGGGCTGGTGGGGGTGGGGGAGATTTGCTTTTATATATACTATTTTAGGAAAGCCCATAATTGAATCTAATTTCTGCAGCTGCCGTTAGAAAGCAGGATAACAGTGGCGCATCTGGAGACTACAGAGGCCCACAGAGCAGGGTGAAATGTGCCCCATGCAACTGAGAAAACCCGGGCAGAGGGCAGAGCCACCTGCCCGAGAGGGACACCAAAGCCAGCGTCGGGCCGGGGGGGCAAAGTGGCAGGAGAGTGTGGCCCCCAGTTCCCACCTAGGAAGGGTGGGTGAGCAGCTCCCAGAGTTCCTGGAGCGAGAAACCTTCTGGATCTTTGTTCTCTCTCCGCCACGGCTTGTAAGTATTAGCCTGATGTTGTTTACTTCTTCTCCCAATCTCTCCAAGGAATATGATTCACACGTTTTCAGATTTATTTGAACAAAATGCAATAAATATGCTGCTTCAATTTTAACTGCTGGCCTGTAGCCAGGCTTTTTAATGAATCTGGCCTGTGCTACTGAAGTGTTCCAGGATCTCCAGGGCTCTGGGCACTGTGAGATTATATACACTGGTGTGCATGCTCACTGCACACACACACACACACACAGACGCATGCATGCACTTCCCCACCTCCTATCCCTGGAGGGCCACTGACTCACAGTCAACTGCAGGTTTTTCAAAGCTGACTCTGGTTAAAATTAGCAGGAGCCTTTATTGTCCAAGGAGAGGAAGGATTCCTCCACCTCGTTTCACGGCTGCATGGAAATGCCATCTTTTCGTTTTCCCCCTCTGCCTGTTGGAATTACTATACCCCCCTCCAAAAGCTGCCATCATCAGCCTTTTTTTCTCTTCCTTTGTTTCCTCACAAGTGGCCACTAGACCTGGCCCAGCCAATGGAGACTTCCATATAAAAACAGCTAAATATGGGGGCTTAAAGTGGAGATAAAAGGACTCTCAACTGACCATGACTAGTCAGGACTCCCTGCTTCTGAGAGATGGGAGAAAAGGATGAGGAGGGACACCCACAAAAGCAACCTTGGGCCTGGCACCCTTTCTCAGAAAGAGGAGGAAAAGGAGAACTGCCAACCTCAGACCTGCAGCGCACCTCTCCCAGACACCACCCTCCAGGAAACATAGCCACAGAGGGTAAAACTGAGGGATCTGCAAAATGGGACCCCATTGGTGGTCCCAGCCTCCTCTTCTGGAGGACCCCTTGCAGCTTCAGAAACCTGAAACTCCAAAGTTTTGTGCCCACAGTGAACAACACTTAAGACCCTTGTGGGTTGGCATCTGGGAATTCCCTCAGAAGGAAGGGACCATTCCAGGAAGGGGTGATTTGGGGGCCTGAGGCATGGTTTCCTACTGGTGGCAGTATGGTGGCCAAATTCTGCCTTGTTGCTAGTAGACACATCTATTTCTCTCCTTTCAAGGAACAGACCATAGTCTAATCTCTTCTATCATCACTAGTGGTTTTGTTTTCTCTTCCTCTTTTGAAGTTACTGTCAAAAGCAAAAGGGATCTGACATCCCCATTCCATCCCCATCTATTTCATCACATCCCCTAATGGGATCTTCACAGTCATTTGACAAAAGAAGCAAAGAAACTTGGAAGTCAGGTACCTGGACACATAAACAACATGAAGGGCCTGCCTGCCCTTACTGACTAGGGAAGAGGTCCAGAGTGCAGAGCAGCGGGCTGGGATAGCTTCACCAACAATATGCAGTGGTTTCCTGGGAGCCATTGTTTCCTCATTAGTGGAATGATCTTTCCAGCCTGATTATTCTGTGATTCTGACAGACTTTGAGTGGTTTTCCTCGAACATCTTTTACTCTCATAGTATTTGACACCTCCTTCTGTCTGTTTTACTTTCTTGAAATGAAACAATAAATAACTTATTTCTGTCACAAAAAAATTATATCTTCTTATTTATAATATTCATATAATTGTAGAATGTTTCTTATGGGGCCTGGGGAAAATACAATCTTGGTTTCTACTTCAAATAGTGGTATCAGTGATATGATTTTGTGTGAAACTGGCTCAAACTCTTTACAAACAGATGCAGTTCTATTCAACATATATTGGTCAATCTCTTGATCTCTTATTAGCTCTTTGCCAAGTGGACACTGTTGGAAATATGAAAAATATAAGACACAAACTCTTTTCTCAACTTACTAATTATCTTATTGGAAAGTCAAGATCACTATGAATTATAATAATAGTAATGTTAATAACAGCATGCCTGTAAGGAGGCAGGCATTGTGGTAGATACTTGATAGATATTTACTTCATTTAAGCCTGAACAAATTCCTCATTTTAGTTCTACTTTAGTCACAAGGAATCTAAGGTTTAGATCAGTTTGTCTGCCCAAAGCTGGATGGTGATTGAAGATATATCTGATTGAATCTATGAGTTTGAAATATCATATAACCAAGTGTTACACTGAGCGTGAGCAAGGTCTGCAGAGCTGTGGTATAGGTGTGGTACTCTCTGCAAGGCCAGAGAAGTGGAAGTTCTGAGTAAGGGATGTTACCTGCCTAGTTCAGAAGTGAAAAGGTGAATATGGGCTCCTGATAGAAGATGTTAAAATGAACACTGGAAGACTGTTTTGCCACCTCCAATCCTCTTTAACAAGAGGCAAGCCTTTTACTAAGCCCACTAGGGAGAGAGAACTTCTACCTGCCCAAGCCTCAACCCCAGTCACCCTTGATGCTGCATGTCCTTCAAGCAAATTCCTGGCTTGACAAAGGGATGCCCTCAGATACCTTCAGTTATTTTTAAATTGGTGCTTATACAAATAAACACATTCCACTTATTATATAACCAAGGTTGAAAAAATAATGTTTTATTGTCAGTTTTATGAGCTGGGAAATGTAATAATTTCCAACTTTGAGAAATACAGTCAGGGAATTATTTTTAACCTTTTGTAAAGTCTTGTATTTGCTTTATTGGCACCTCGCAGCAATTCCATTTGCTCCCCGAATCCTGGTTTCCGGCTTCCTTTCCTTTCTTAGGAAAGCCTAAGTCAAACATGAAAGCTGTTTTTTCATCTCTGAGCTCATGGAGATTGTTCACAGTTGTAGCCTCATTGCACATTCCATCTGAACTTTTTTTGCAATAAGTTCCACAACTTCTTAATCTTATACTAGACTATTATCTGCTCATACCCAGGGCTAACTAGAAAAACTTAAGAAATACGCCATTTGCTCACAAAAGTTCTTTTCCTAAACCTTTACTTAAAGAAAACCTCTCAGTTCTTCTGTCAGCGTCTTGGAGTCCAGATGCTGAAGTAACCGTCTGTACTTCTCATAAGCATGGGACAGGAAGGCTGTTTAAGGGAAAGTACCTGATGCAGAGACTTGTGTTCAAATTCCTACTTTAATTTTGTGAGACCCTGAATATGTTTCTTAACGTCTCTGAGCCTTGTTTTCCTCATATATAAGATATAGTTAATATTATCTGTCAATATTTCATTGGGTTGTGGGGAGTTTTAGATTGTTTGATCTTCAACCAAGAATAATCCTTCCAGAAGTAACCAAAAGGACCTCATTAAAAAGTGGCATACCACTTTCACCATGAGGCACCAACCCTGTGGGCGGGACACGTGACAGAAACACCCAGAGGAGCTTAGGCCTAACTGGGTTTCCCAGCCCTTGCAGGTCCGGTAACTTGCATTTTATTTGGTTTATCTGATAGAACTGAGATCTCTGTTGTCTTCTCAAAAATAGAAGTGCTTTTGACTCGCAGATCTTCCTTATGATGGCTAAGTGACTTTCCTCCTGTTTAAGATCAGCAGAGACTCTTCTGTCTACTTGAGATGCGGAATCACAAGGAATCAGAGACCATAAAGACACTCAGGACAAAAAGAAGTGTCATGCCCAAGTCATAGAGCTGAAGATAAGTAAGACTGGAATTGCCATCTTGAGCTGATTTGGCCCTCCCTCTGCCCGGCAGCATTCGTTCGTGACCTTATAAACCTGTACTGAGCATATGAAGTGACTGTATGGAGACACTGCTGTCCAGCAGGATTCTAAATGAGTTACTGGGGCAGTGTGCAAAATATTCCAGAAAACCTGAGTGCCGTGTGGCCCATTCTTTACTGCATATGCATCCATAACTGTGAGGCGTTTCTGTGCTGAACTCATACCTGTGTTCACTAGTGCTGTTTCTTAGTGGTCAGAGATTCCATTTGTGTGACTTGTCTTTGGTTAGGGTGATAGGCATCACACCTTTTCTTACTTTTTATGCTGATTCTTGACCATCTTTCTGCTGTACGGCAATAGCATTTTTGCCAAGATCTGCTAAAACTCATTCTTCATTATAGATACTCAATAGATATTTGTTAAACAAATGGACAAATGAATATATGCATGCATATTCCCAGCACACATCAATCCAATGGTATTTATGAATTGCTAGACTGACTTCAGTCTACAAAGTAATCAGGCCATGAAATTTGAATTTAGTAAAAAGAATTTATTTCAGGCCTACAGGCTGTATTGGGCTTCCCTGGTGACTCAGTGGTAAAGAATCCGCCTGCCAATGCAGGAGATGCAGGTTCGATCCCTGGGTCAGAAAGATCCCTTGGAGCAGGAAATGACAATCCACTCCAGTATTCTTGCCTGGGGAGTCCCATGGACAGAGGAGCCTGGTGGGCTACAGTCCATGAGGTTCCAAAACAGTCACACATGACTTAGCAACTACACAATAATAACAACAGCGCCTATCAACTGATAACTATCTTGGGTATTTTTAGCAAGTTGTTAGAATGTCAGGATTTAAAGCTGCAGCATACTTGCTTCTTTAGGAAAGGGGGCACATGCCTTCTGGCATCTCCGCTCTCCTGGCTAAGCTGCCATCGTGGTTTCTGTCTGCATAGCTATCCTCTGATGCTGGTAGAATGTCCACTCACAGTCGTTGCTGTTCAGTTATTTCCTCTTCTCTCCCCAACCCTATTTTCTAGCCTGTGTTAAAGCATCTTTAATAATCTGAGACTGAGCATCAATAGGAGATTTTGTACTAAGAATGAAGTCTTCCAAAAGCTACAATCAAATACCAGCCGATGAAGACGGGAGGAAGAAAAAGTGAAAACCTCAGTTCAGAGGTATACAGATCCACGCTTGTAGAATACATACTTTAAATGGGGACTTGCTGTCTTGAAAACATATAACTTTCTAAAAGCCCATACCTCCAGCTGAGAAATCGATATGCAGGTCAAGAAGCAACAGTTAGAACTGGACGTGGAACAACAGACTGGTTCCAAATCAGGAAAGGAGTACGTCAAGGCTGTATATTGTCACCCTGCTTATTTAACTTATATGCAGAGTATATCATGCGAAATGCCGGTCTGGATGAAGCACAAGCTGGAATCAAGATTGCCAGGAGAAATATCAATAACCTCAGATATGCAGATGGCACCATCCTTATGGCAGAAAGTGAAGAGGAACTAAAAAGCCTCTTGATGAAAGTGAAAGTAGAGAGTGAAAAAGTTGGCTTAAAGCTCAGCATTCAGAAAACTAAGATCATGGCATCTGGTCCCATCACTTTGTGGCAAATAGATGGGGAAACAATGAAAACAGTGACAGACTTTATTTTTGGGGGCTCCAAAATCACTGCAGATGGTGACTGCAGCCATGAAATTAAAAGCCGCTTGCTCCTTGGAAAGAAAGTTATGACCAACCTAGACAGCTTATTAAAAAGCAGAGACATTACTTTGCCAACAAAGGTCCATCTAGTCAAAGTTACGGTTTTTCCAGTAGTCGTATATGAGAGTTGGACTATAAAGAAAGCTGAGCTCCGAAGAATTGATGCTTTTGAACTGTGGTGTTGGAGAAGACTCTTGAAAGTCCCTGGGACATCAAGGAGATCCAACCAGTCAATCCTAAAAGAAATCAGTCCTGAATATTCACTGGAAGGACTTATGTTGAGGCTGAAACTCCAATACTTTGGCCACTTGATGAGAAAAACTGACTCATTTGAAAAGCCCCTGATGCTGAGAAAGATTGAAGGTGGGAGGAGAAGGGGATGACAGAGGATGAGATGATTGGATGGCATCACTGATGCGATGGACATGCGTTTGAGTAGGCTCCTGGAGTTGGTGATGGACAGGGAAGCCTGGTGTCCTGCAGTCCATGGGGGTCTCAAAGAGTCGGACATGACTGAAGCTGAACTGAACCCGCTTCCTCTGGACAGTGAGCTATCCAAATGAACAAAACAAAATTTGATTTACAAAACATATTATTTGAACAAGGCTTCGAGTGTCTTCAGGGCAAGACCCATAGCTTATTCATCAGCATTTGCCCTATAGTGTTTCAAAGGGAACTTCTAATGTAAATTTGCCCAATAAAGGTTGAGGAAGGAAAAAGGAAACCGGGAGGGCAAGTACGAATTGTGAACACTAGGACACACTGGTTGAGCATCCAGGATCAAAGGGCGAGTTTCTAACCTTAGTGTAGAAACCTTATCTTGAGTTGGCTCTCTTCTCAGAAATCTACTGGGAGCAGCTTTTGTCCCTTTTAATCACAGTTGTACCTGTAGAAAGCATAGGATCTCTTTTCCAAGGCTGGGTGTCTATGTGCCTACATGGAAATATTTGTGTCGCCTCATTACCCCCTGGTAGCTCAGATGGTAAAGAATCTTCCTGCAATGCAGGAGACTTGGGTTTGATCCCTGGGTTGGGATGATCCCCTGGAGGAGGGCATGGCAACCCACTCTAATATTTTTGCCTAGACAATCCCCATGGACAGAGGAGCCTGGCGTGTTGCAGTCCATGGGGTCGCAAAGAGTCAGACACAACTGAGTGACTAAGCACACAACACATTATCCACAAGGAGACCCAAATTGCTAGCATTGTTCCCAGCCTGACCTAGGGCCCTGTCTTCACCCACCTGCCTTAGAGTCTATATTGTAGCCACTCAGAAATTCTTGCTTTTTGCTAAACATGCCATTCTATTTTATGCTTCATGCCTTTGCACCTGCTGCCCTTCCTTCCTCTCATCCCTTTTCAGCCAGTGCTTCTAAATTGTTCAGGACCCAAGTAAAGTATCACCTCCTCAGTGATGTTCCTCCCTCCCTAACAGGAAAGTTGCTCATGCCCTTGGCTCTTATGCCTGACCCCGTTGTCCTTATCACAGAATATTGAGAATTAGTATTTATGTTTTTACTTCTAGTACTTTGAGAATAGAGATTTATCTTTGTATTCTCACATGTAAGCCTAGAGGGTAGGTACTGTTATTAATTCCACTATTAACAGGAATACAGAAGCACTAAGAGGTGAAATAAGTTGCCCAATTCAAGACACACCAGTAACTTATAACCCTGTGCTATGAATTTAGGGAATGTGGGCTCAGAACACACCCTTTTATCTACTTTGAAATGCTACTTTTCTTTAATCATACTGGGTTTTTTGTTACCTTTATTATAGTATCTATATTAATATAAATTCTTATTCTTAATCAGCTAGATAAATTATTTATGTTTGTATATGAGTTATATAGTTAATAAGTTCCATTTTAAACTGTTATTCTGCAGTATATGCTAGTTGTTAAAATCTCCCCAATAAATCTCTGGCGTGCCCCGGGTGCAAAAGAAGGTAATATTGGTAGTCTTTTCAGCTCAGGGAAGATCGTTATTTTTATTCAAGTTTCTTATTACTGCATCTTGTTTCTTCAACTAAATATTTGAATACCCCAAAACTGGACCCATATTTTAAGGGTACCCAAAAGGACCCAGAATGGCTGTGTTCCTGATGGGCAGTGAAACTTTTGCCGAATAGATTAATGCAAGAAAGGCAAAATTGTTTCCTTACTGCCACCCACCAGTAACTTGTTGAAAATGTGATATCAAGTTGAGTATTGAAGAGTTGACAAACTTTCTTGTTGGGATCCCACGTTTCAGAGAACTGGCAGTTAGTTCAGATGGCAAAGATGGAGTGATTATTTGACCAGCAAGCTCTCCTCCAACTCTCCAGGCGTTCAGTCAAGCATCTGGTGGCCTCCATCCTTATCACCTTGTAAATAACCAGCATTTCCTCTTTTCATTCCTAGCTGTCTCGTTCTGAGCTCATTCTCTGCACTAGTCTTTATGCCAGGACATAGAGATAGAAACATTCTGCATGGGAGAATCAGAATCCAATTGTACTACCAGTAATTAAGAAATACATTGCTACTGGGAAAGGAGTTTTGAGGGGGTAGATAGGCTGTAACTTTGGAGCCAGAAGACCCTGGATTTAATTCCCAGCTCTGTCACTTAACTACGTATAGGACCTTGTTCAAGTTATATAACCTCTCAAAGCTTCAGTTTTCTTCTTTTTTAAAAAATGTTTAATAAACCAACTACCTGAGAGGGCTGACATGAAGGTTAAAGTTCTTTTCACTTAACCCACCCCCCACTTTTTTAAATAAAGAAAAATAAGTGTCTGGATATTTTTTATATTTATCAACTCATCTTCACCTCTATGATTCCATGACCCTGGAGAGTTTGAAGCTGCTTCTCCTGAAATGCTTATTCCTTAGTGTGTGTGTGTGTGTGTGTGTGTGAGAGAGAGAGAGAGAAAAGCATCAAGCCTCCAAACTGTAGAACTACTACTTTTTGGCCTCTGAAATGAAATCTAGGGTGCAAAAGTCCTTCTTGTATCTCCTTGTCTTAGGACTAGGCCCTGAATAACTGGACTGGTATCTTGTGACTCTTTGAATCAAATGCAGCAGTCTCTTTCCAGTGCCATACTCTGCCAGTGACTATTTCCTTCTCTGATCTCAAGTCCTACCAAGGATTTTCATCTCCATCTTCTACTTCTGGAAATTTCCTTTCACTCTTCTCTGTATGACCGAAAGTCTTCCTCAGATGCATTAACTTTTAAAATACTCCCCTTATATCTTAAATTATATAATGGCATATCATCCATTAGCTCTGTCTGTACACCATGCAGTGTTGGGAACAACACAGGCATTATACAAACAAAACTTATTTGGGGCTACTCTGGGGTCTGGCGATGGTGAAATTTCCTTAGAGGATGGCTGAAAAAAATGCACTGCATGCCATTTATTGAATAGAGGCTTGCATAATCAACCAAGTAGAAAGAAATGTTGAGATGCATTTAACCTCATTAGTTTCAGTAGGACTAACTCTCTCCAATCCATCAGAGTTGAGCTACATTAGTGAAACTCAACTATTTCCAAATCTCATTTACATAATGGATGAGAAGTGAAATGAGCCTAATGCAAGGGGAGCCGCCCGGCGGCACTAAAGTTTATCACAATATGTAAGATTTCTTCTAGATCATTGCATTAAATTTCCACTAACAAGATAACAAATTAATTGTATTACTGTACTAGCCCAAAGTCTATTGAGTGGCGAGTACCAGTGAAGGCAGCAGCTGGGGTTTCAAGGGCTGTGGTTGGGGAAGGATGCTCAGAGGAATATGGTGACTTTTACCTTAGCTTTCTCCTGCCCCTTTAAGAAATTCTAGGCACCTCTGTAATCTGATGGTAGACTTTGGCTTTATTAGTGAGGTAAGTAAGGATGAGTAAATCAACTGTATCAGACAAGCCTCAGGACATCTAGAAATTGATCATTCTGCCGAAATAAGCACTCTGTGTTTATTAGCTGGGAGTTCATCGCTATCACTTCTCCTCATCCAATTCCTAAGAGATTTCAAAGCCATCATCATGGTATTAGCTCGTCTGACTGAACTACTAGAGATAAAGATTAGGAGATCTATCTAATGATGGGTCTGAGTTTCTGTGATTTTTTTTCTCTTCTATTGCAAAGAAGAGAGCTTTTCTGGTACACATTCTGTGTCTATTTGTGTATGCCTACACACAGTCACAATGTGTTTCCATTTTATAGGATTATTTCAAATAGTGGAACAAAGTAGGCAGTTTGAAGAAAGCCACACTCAAACCGTTAAAACAATGTAACTTTCTCACACATAAAGCTATGACTACTTAACAAGGGGGCTGTATGCTGAATTGACTTCTCTAGCTGACACAGTGTGTCCATACAGTGGATGATATTACACTGAGAGTAATTAGATTCTGTAACCACATTTATAATCCTAACATCCATACATGGCCAGACTCCCACAGATAGGTTCTTGAGAGATGAGTACATATTCGACTGATCTTTCACAAACCAGCAAGTATGCATTTATCTATTTATACATATATTTATAGACACACATGCATTTAAGCTCCTGATATCAAGCTCTTTCTCAGTGTGGCTTCTAAATAAGCAGTAATCAAAATGCAAATCAGGTGACCCAGTTAGCATCAAGATCTGTATTGCCATGCAGATGTGCTCTGCAACTCTGTGTTCTAAAGGTAAAAAGGAAGACACTACAAAAGATGCTTATATTAACAACTGCACATTAAGGAGAGTAGGGAAGAATCCCCCAGAGCCAGTGGTCTTATAGCTTGTATCACAACTGCCATTTTTGGTTTGGTCTGTTTTAAAGGTGCCCTGTAGAGTGTAGAATAATAAGCGTGCACCAGGAGAGCAAGAAGATTGTTTCTGTGAAGCCTCAGAATGCAGCCCTTGTCACAGAAAGCCGACACACTGGCCTGAAACAGTCAAAAACTAAAGCTGGGGTCAGAGTAAGGGCCCTGCCATTCTCCCTGTGTGTCACTGGGCAAAGCAAGACACATCCCTTTCGGGGGCCTCAATTTCCCAGGAAGGACTGGACTAGTTCCTTTCCAACTCTAAGCTGCCTTGAATTTACTTTACTGAAGCTCGTGTTGTTCATCTATTGATGAAGGCTGCTTTATGTGCATCAGTTGCAAATTCCTAACCTATGTTATCCCCAAGCATGTAACAAAACCCCATGCTTGGTGCAGTGTGCCACTAAACTGTTTTAATTACCTGTGGGCATCCTTCCCTTGCTAGTATCTTTTGAAAATCCCTGTGTTATATTTTTCAGAGAAACAGGTACCACTTTACTATGCCTTTTTTTAAGCATCAGGCAGTTTCATCAGCATTCTGTTTGGTTACATCTATCTGTGAGTCTGTGAAGCCTCAGAATGCAACGCTTGTCACAGAAAGCCAACACACTGGCCTGAGAATAGCAGGGCCACAGGAATTGACTTAGGCAGGCCAGGATACTAACCTGAACCTAAAAGTATCTTTGAACCTTGAGCTATGTACAAAATGTGTCGTGTGTGTGTGTGTGTGTGTGTGTGTGTGTGTGTGTCCATGTCTATGTTTTTTTCCTAAGAAGAGGTTCTGATGTCTAAGATGCAGAAAGATTAAAAACTTCTAACTCAAGATGTCTCCTCTTTGCATTTGTGATGTTTGCTGTATTTCCATTCTGATATCATTGGGCACATCTAGAAAATACCTTTCATCTGATGTGACTTTTTCACTGTAGGATTAGGATAGACTGGCTTCTACAGCATTAGAATTTACTGCATAAAGGAGTCTTTAATAAAATATCTCTTTGAAGTTCTAATAGACAAAAAATTCTCTTCTCAGCCCATTTCTTCACTTCTAAATTAAGAGAAGCAAGAACAAATCAGATTGTTCAGCAGTTTCTCTGAATCTGGACAACTTAGAATAGTGGAGCTAGAATAGATTCAGACCAAGAGGAAACTGAGACACAGGTTCAATCCTTGAATTGAGAAGATCCCCTGGAGGAGGAAATGGCAACCCACTCCAGTATTCTTGCCTGGAGAATCCCATGGGCAGAGGAACCTGGCAGCTATAGTCCAAGGGGTCCCAAAGAGCTGGACATGACTGAGTGATTAAGCATGCAGAGGATACACATGACTTGAACATATGAAATAAGTTTAAAATGAAACAATTAGTACTAAGACTGTAGTGCTGAGTCATAATAGTTAACACAGTTGACTGCTTACTATATCTAGGCACCATAATAAGTGGTTTTGTATGTGTTAATATTTCTATTACTGGTATAACAATTTTCCACAAACTTGGTAGCTTAACCAACAAAAATGTATTATATTATAATATAAGAGGTCAGAAATCCCAAATGAATCTCACTGAGCTAAAATCAAAGTATCAACTTCCTTTTTGCAAACTATAGGAAAGAATCTATGTTCTTGCTTTTCCCAACCTTCTTGAGGCAACTTGCATTCCTTAACTGAGGAGTCCCCAACCCCTGGGCCATGGACCAGTAACCCATCCACAGCCTGTTAGGAACCCCAGCTGCACACCAGGAGGAGAGTGGGAGGCAAGCAAGCAAAGCTTTATCTGTCACTTTCCTTTCTCCCCATTGCTCATATTACTGCCTGAGCATCCCCACTGCCCCCACCCCCATCCATGGAAAAATTGTCTTCCACAAAACCGGTCCCTGGTGTCAGAAAGATTGGGGATCACTGCTTTAACTTGTATCCCTCCTCCTCCAACTTAGCTGCTCCCTTACCCTACTTCCATCACCACATCTCTTTCTCTGACTCTTCTACCTCCTTTTTAAACTTTTGACTACATTTTGATTGTCTCGTTATCAAGGATATTCTCCAGATATTAAGGTCAGCTGATTAATTAACAGAATTAATACAACCTTAATTCCCCCTTGCCATGATACATAGCACATTGACAGGTTCTAGGAATTATAAAGAGGGGCATTATCTTCTACTACAATATATAAACTTCTTTAATCCTCAGTAACCTCGTTTAAACAGATGAGGAAACTGAACACAGAGAGTTGACATGAATTGCCCCAAATCACACAGCTAGTAATGCAGGTATCTTACCCCCAGAGAATGTGTTCTTCACCTGTACTCCACACTGTGCTGAAAAAGAAGTTTTAGGTTAGAAGACCATGTGTGAACAGAAATAATTAGAGCAGCTTCCCCAGAAGGTTTGGGCCCAGAAGAAGAAATGTATATTCCATTTGTCCATTCGTCCATCCAACACTTTTGAGTATCTAATACCCATCAAGCTAAGTGCTGGGGAATCAAGATAAAGTTAGACATGGTTCCTGACTTTTAGATTTTGCAGTTACCTACAAGAATTGTCAGAGCAATGAACAAATAATTACATAAAAAATAGGAGATAAATCCTATTGTAGAAGTCTCTCCAAGATGATAAGACATATATGCGGAAGGGAGAAACTAACTCTACCTAACTACAAGATGTGGGTTTAATTTTTCCCAACTACCTTTCCAAACATATGTTTCAGTATTTGGCTTTTACAACTCAGCCCAAGCACTCTTGTCTCAGTTTCACAAAGAAGGCTTGTTATTTCTGCTTTCACTCTTGTCATTTCCCAGTCCTGGCAGGCCTTCTCTCTACTTTTAGTTGTTGAGTTCTACTTATCATTCAAGATTGGGCTTTTTGTGCCTGTATCTGTCTTCCTGCATGGATGGGTTTGCCCCATTCAGAGAAGGTTCATGTTCCCTGTACTTTAAGGTACCTGGCACTTACAGGCTCTTAATGAATGCTGAATTAATATATGAGTGAACACAAGAGCACCTCAGATCCCACTGAGGTCTCATTTTCCTCCTCATTCATGGAGGACTCCTTTGGCTTCCTATCTCACTTGGTTTATCAGTTTTGTAAGTGTTTCTGTTTTATCCCACTCTCTACTTCTCAACCTTCTTTGCGAAGACAGAGATCATGTCTTCTGAGTTGTGCTATGCAGCACTCAAATAACTGCTGATTTTCAAATGATTGACTCCAGGCTCACTGAATAGCATCCTACTTACAGGTGACCTTGGCTGAACTTCATCTCTCAAGATCCTGAAATGAAGTAAAATTCATTTGATACAAAACACATGTTGATAGGGCATCACCAGCTACTGAGCAGGTTGTTCGCAACATGTAGGTGCCTGGCTCGAGGAGAAAAGGGCGCCGAGATGCAGCCCATGCTCCTCTCTGCAAACCATGAGCAGTGGGGGTGCACTGTGCACAGGAAGCCATGCTTCATTCGAACTTTTACAATCATTCCCTCTCTTTGCTAAGATCTGGGCCCTCCACCTAGGTGTCGTGGCTTTTACAAATTTACCCAAAGATTCTGTATGGGTCGCAAAGGTTCTGATTTTTTTGATGGTTAAAGAGGCCCTTTAGGCTACTTCAGAATCCTTATAAAAAGTAACAGCTACCTTTATGCTATGCAGAGGTAATTAGAATGTAATTCTTAGAAAACTTAGGGGCTTCAACTATTTTGACCAGCGTCACATCCTTGGTATGGTAGATGTTCAATAAATACTTGTTGAGGTAATGAATAAGATGATGTAACAAAAATAACATTTTTATGGACTTTGGCACAGAAATACATTATTTTCCAAATCCATCTATTTCTTAATTCACTTTATTCTATAATATGCATCCCCTTATTTACCATGAATGAAGTTCATTCACAAACAAGAATAAAAGAGAAATAGGAGGATTCATACAGATAACCAGGATATGAGAAAAGGAATTAAAATCAAGTTTTCAGGATGAGTTTCCTCTTGTGAAAAATATATACTGGTTTACCCAAAAGCCAGTGTGTTAGGGAACAGAAAAGAACTTTGAACTGAGTCAAGAGGCATGGATTTCAGCTCCACTTTTCCTGCACATGTGATATGTGAGCTTGGGCACATCACCTGGTCATCTGTGCCTTGGTTTTCTTATTTGTGAATCTGGAGTTTCACCCTCTGACTCTTGTCATCCATACATAGGGATGCTGCAAGGGGCAAATGGCATAATGCATATCATTGCTCCTTGCAAGATTAAAAGCCACTGACTGTTCAACAAAACATGCCTCTCAGTCCATGCCAAGTCCTGCATTCTACTGTGAAAAGATCAAAAAGATGATGGAAGGAGCTCACCACCTCAGTGGTGTCAGCCTTTCTCACTATGCCATTCTGAGTTTTGTCTACAGGAAACATCTCATTTGCAAATCTTAGAATTAAAAATTAATTAAGTCTGTATTAATCACATGCTGTTTTACAGATATTTTGCTTTCTGTAGTAGATGTTACAAAATGAGTTACGTATGATCCCTGGATGATGATTCTATCAGCGCTTTTAAAGAAAGTATGAAATGAGGACTCAGCCAGGACTTAAGATCTAGGTCTTACTACTTCTTACCAGTGGTGTGATTTTAGATGAGTTATCTCACCACCTTGAGCCCCCATTTTCTCTTCTAGAAAAGAAGAGTAAACAGTAACTGTCCCACAAAGGTTTGTTTGTTTCCCCATAGAGAACATGAGATGAGTAGATAACTAACTTTATAAACCTGAGCAACATACAAATTACTCTGTGGTGAGGCTGGTTTTTATTATCCAGGGTCACAAAGCTCATTACAGGGATCCTGGGAAAATCAGCCACTGTTAGACCCTGCTTTTCCTGCATGACCCCTGTAACCTTGAGCAACCTGGGGAAGAGGTAATTGAACAGCAGCTACTACTTCGGAAGAAACAGAATCAAGATATCGAAGCTATTGACTCAATATTGACTCACCCTTAAGGCAGTAAACAATGCTTTGGTCTCTGACCTTTCCGCATCCTGGGGCAGTCAATAACCTGGCCTCTAGATGCAGCCTCTGCCACTGATTCTGATTTGGGAGTACTTTAACCTTGAACTGAGCTCCAAGTAACCAAGGCAACAGGAAGTCAGCTTCTGCATCAGAGGAGCCGGAATCCATAAATCAAGTCTCTAATGCAAACACAGTGTGCAGGTAGAGGTTTAAGAGGATAAGTGATCTATGAGAAATTACCTTTGAAAATGAGTGACTATTCCCTTGATAGGCTATGCACAGTTTCAAAGACTTTTTTAGAAAATTTATCAATCGAGGTCAACAGATTACAGTAGAATGTTTTCGTATAAGTTCAACTTTTTTTTATTTCTCTTTGGCTGATCTGTCTTAATTATGAACAGATGTTGGATCCATGAAGTTATTAGCATTGTTATTTCCTCCTTTAAAAAGGTACTGGCCTCTAGGTAGACAAGCCTCAGTACAGTTTGTCCTGTGTTGGGGTTTGGGGTTGCTCTGAACACATCTACCAAGTGTGCTCTTCGTACAGTCTGCTGTCTGAATTTGACAGAGTGATCCTTTCCCAGATCGAAGCCATCATTCATTTGCCTTTCCTCACGCCCCAGTATAAGCAGCAGGGCCACACCTCAGTGGTCTAGTCAGGACAGTGCTGAATCTGGGTTTCTTCATGACTGATCTCCGGCCTCTAAAATCTTCCTCCCTTGGAGAGAACAGCCAGGCTCATGCTGGGAAAGAACTTAGCAAATACCCCACCATTCTGCTGTCACCTAGCATTTGTGAGAACTGGTTCTGAAATGTTTCACATTTGTCTGGTCCTTTGGGTACCTCTCCATGGAGCATCAGCTACCACCTGGAATGAAGGGAAGCCAAGACTTCCAGTGGCCAGCCTGTCCAATGCTATCTCCAAAGGAGAAGTCACCCATTACAGTCTCCTGAGACCTCTGCTCCTAGACAGAGTTTGTGAATTGCTAGTACTGATATAGTAGCCTTTGTTTAAAGTTTATCTAATATTCTTGCCGACGTACACTACTTCTGGAATTGTTTCCCTAGTCCTTTCAAAACTGAAAAATGTCTGAGAAAACATCAGGATTTTGTTTTGTTTTGTTTTTAAATTCATTGGATGGCAATTAGCAAACAGCACTATAATCTAGAAAAACCTAAATTATCTAGGGCTTTCAAGATAGCTAAATAGTGACCATCTGAATTATAGAGTGTTCCAAGTATCATTTTTTTTTAGTATAAATTTATTGATTTTAATTGGAGGTTAATTACTTTATAATGTTGTATTGGTTTTTCCATACATCAACATGAATCCACCACAGGTATACATGTGTTCCCCATCCTGAACCCCTCCTCCCTCCCCGTACCATCCCTCTGGGTCGTCCCAGTGCACCAGCCCCAAGCATCCTGTATCATGCATCAAACCTGGACTGGCGATTTGTTTCATATATGATATTATACATGTTTCAAATTCTGTACTATAAACACTTGAGTAACAAAGTACACCCAAGAGAGGTGTGATCAGATCCATTTTCATGGAATGATGTGGGTTGTGAATCTGTGCTTGAAAGGGTACAACCGAAATGGCTTAAAATCACTGTGTTCCCAAGTGAAAGTTGAATATCTGCCTGCTAATCCTGTTTATGGCTCAGTCCTTATGCATGTCATAATTTGAGTAAAGACCTACCTGCCCCACCTGTGTCCACAGGTAGAAAGAGGACAGACAGATCAGGGAGAGGACCTATAATCCAACAGACCTCTGGCAGCTTACAGTTCCAGAGGTGTGCTGTGCCAAGGATGCTTGCACCCGTTTGACAGGAACAGGGCCAGGGTGCCGCAGGGTACCACTGAGGGGGATTCTCCTGACTTAGGCTTTCTGTCCCATTGCTAGATTTGTTAGCCATCCACAGTCAAAGTGCCTCAGTCTGTCCACTCTGATGACCATACTCTGATAGACTGCTAGATTCTTTCTAAACTATGTGTATTTTCTCAATGGAAAAACAGTTTAAGATATGTTTGTAGTTTAAAAAATATTAACCATAAAGAAGGCTAAAGAGCAGAAGTAAAAACTCCCACACTAGTCTTCCCTGTGCTCTCCTTCCTCGGAATACCCACAGTTAGCTATTTGGATGTATCTCCTGGCAGAAGATTCTGTTTGCATTTTACATATATTGCCTGTGTTTGCCTTGCCTATCCCTTGCACACCTGCATATTTTCAAACAGGCATCATCCAGGGGTCATTTCCATGATTGTTGCACTTCCTGATTTCTTGGTGGTTGTGCCTTGCAGTCTCTCTGTCATAGAATTTGATGTTTGTGCACCCCCAATGTCCAAACTCTATGAAATATGAAATCAAAAACCAAAAATGGTATTGTTATTTACAACTCCTCAAGTGGAAGCTTCAGAGGCTGGAGTGGAGAGTAGGAGGAAGGTAGTAGAAGGTAAATGAAAATGTCAGTATTTCTTCCTTAGGTGGTTACAGATGCCTTTTCCAGGTGTGATACAGGGCCTCTGTGTCCTCGGTGTGAAGCATGCTATTGGTATGTTGAGTCATGGGCAGATGTTGGAAGATGGCCAGTGCACCAAGATGACCCCTGAGTTTAGCATCTGGCTACTTGAAAACTTCCAGCTCTGACAATAAGAGTTGGATGAGTGTAGTCGGTTATCTCTTAATATCCCAGAAATGTGTTGACCTCTTCTATAAAATTAAGAAAATAGTAATCTCTACACTACATGCTCCACAGGGCTGCTGTTAAGGCCCAAGTGAGCAGATCTCACTGTGGAGGTAAGAGGACAGTCTGGGAGGGACAGTGTTACTCAAGTTGGTTGTATGGGTAAAAAGGTCAACAACTGCTATTTTTATTGTTGCTATTTGCCATTTCTTGTTGTTGCTATCAGTGGTCTGTAGCCGACAAATAAAGAAATTCTGAGTAGATGACCTTTTGACATGGATTCAGGTACCTCCAGTCTCTGAACTTATGCTTAGATGAGTTGGAGAGTGATTTTTTTTTTTTTTTTTTTTTTTTTTTTTGCAGTTAGGGATGTAGAAGTTCCCCAGAAATCCTTGGTCATGTCAGGTAGAACTGAGGCTTTGCTGGCTGGTTTTAGTTTGACCTGTGGAGCAAGTTATAATAGTGATAGGAGTTCAGTTCAGTTCAGTCGCTCAGTCGTGTCCAACTCTTTGTGACCCCATGAATTGCAGCACACCAGGCCTCCCTGTCCATCACCAACTCCCGGAGTTCACTCAAACTCACGTCCATCGCATCGGTGATGCCATCCAGCCATCTCATCCTCTGTCATCCCCTTCTCCTCCTGCCCTCAATCCCTCCCAGCATCAGAGTCTTTTCCAATGAGTCAATTCTTCACATGAGGTGGCCAAAGTAGTAATAATAGCAATAATCATAACAGGAAACACTTACATAGCATGGACTATGTGTCAGACATTGTTCTAAGCCCTTTGCTTTGATTGACTTATGGATGCTCCAAACCACCCCTGTGAGAGAATGTGGTTCTATCCCATCTGCACAGTTAAGGAAGCTTGAAGCTTGGAGAGGTTAAGCAACTTGCTCATGATCACGCAGCTGAAAAGTAAGAGGGCCTGGATTTGAGCCCAGGAAACAAGGGTCCAGAATAGTTCTTATAATGTGTCGTGTAGTAAATTTCCAGACCCATCCACAGGCACCTTATAAGAGCCTACCCAGGCTTTGCAGCATCATAAAGATGGGACTATTATGACCAGACACTCAAATGCCCCCAAGTATAACTCTCACTTGGTCTAATGACTATTTATACAAGAGTCCCCACAGGGCATCTTCTGCCTCCAGAAGACTGACTTCTTGCCTGAGTCATCTTCATTCCCCACCCATGACTTAGGAGACACTCTTCTAAGCACTGAGAATGCCTTTCCTTCAACCATGCTGCTCTGGGAAGCCTTTCCCCACTTCTTCCCACACTAACCCCTGCCTCCCAAGCACCTAGAATGAATAATATGCAGACCTGCCCACACTTGTTGCCCAGTTTTTCCTTTTCCTTTAGTCTTGTCTCCTCAGCTGACTGAGATGAGAAGCCTCGCTAGGATGGGGTGCATTTCTCCCCTCCATGCTGTGTATACCACAACCTCTGTAAAAAACAGGCTTCTTAACCCATGGAAGGTAAAGTGTACGTGATGGATAACTCCATTAGACCTGTGCCCTGACCCCTACTTCCAGGTAGCCCAACCGAATGTTGTCACCACTAACATCAGCCACAAAACCAAAACCAGTCATGCTTCTAATTCATTTTTTTTTCTTTAAACATTCTAAAATATTATTCTTGCAGCAAAAGATCAGATCATTTGATGATGTGACTTCGGGTCATCTTCAGATTTTATGTTGTCTGTCTTCCTGTTTCTTTAAAGTGACTGTAGGTTTTGGGGTCATTGTTTTTTTAGGGATACCAAGTCCCCACTTAAAAGTGGACCAAACAGCAACACATAGTAAGAACGAGGGCTCAGCGTCCACTGTGATGACCAGGAAGAAGCCAGCCGCGGTGGACAGTGTTGCGATCCCACCTGCCCCAGTGTTATCTCTCCTTGCTGCATCGGCAGCAACGTCGGATGCAGGTGAGCACTTCAGATGCTTTGGATTCACCCCAGGGAAAGTGGGCATGGTGAGGCCCTCTGGGAATGTGCTGCTGAATACAGGTAAGAGTTCTGTGCTCAGCCAACCTCCCACAGATGCTGAGCCCAGGCGCTGTTTCAGCACTGGATTTTTCTAGTGGGAGAAGGTCTAAGAAAGGAAAGAGATCATCTCAGAACCTGGAAGCAGAGGTCAATGACTAATAGTAACAGTATTAATCACTGAAGCCTTCGTAATTACTAGCCTCGGCATAAAGGACCTTATATGTATGTGTCATCTCATATAACTCATAAAAGAGCTTTCTGAAACAAATACGTGCATCTTCATTCCAGAAGAGGAAGCTAAGGGTAAGGAAACTTGCCCCAGGAACTTTTAGACTGTCAAGATTCCAACTCAGGTCCAAAACACAGGGTCGTGACCACTGCATTTCACTTCCTGTGCTCACCAGGGTTAGGAGACAATAATCAGCGCTTCCCTGAGGCTCGATTCATTCTACCTCATGAGGTCATGAATTCCTCAATAGCCACCTGGCTCCTCACTAGCAGTTTATAAAATACAAGCTCCTTACGCAAACATCCATTATGCTCTGCCTTTCATTACTTCACACATCATCTCCTGTATTAACCCCAGTGTGCCAGACTCACCCCTTCTGCCAGGAAGGAAGACCTTGCACTTGGCTTAACACCTTTCTTGAGGACAGCCTTACTCAATTCCTATTCACATCCTTCAGATCTTCAAGGCCCAGCAAGTAAGTCACACCTTCTCTGAATACCAATAGCATCCAGCATCTCTGTCGTGCATTTGGACTGCATAAGAAATGCTTCTGTTTAACTTTTCTCTCATGACAGAATTGTATGTTCCTTAAAGATAGAATCCATGATTTAGATTCTTCTGCCTTCATGGCACACAGAATGATGGCACATTCCATAAAATGTGTTAAATTGATATACTGATAAGTCTTAGGCATATTGCAGTATCTAGAAATGCCTATTATGATTAGAAGCCCAAGAAGACACTCATTATTGATATTCACTCTAAACCCATCTTCCTCCAGGCAAGAATACTGGAGTGGGTTACCATACCCTCCTCCAGAGGATCTTCCCAACCCAGGGATCAAACCCAGGTCTTCCGCATTGCAGGTGGATTATTTAACATCTGAGCCACCAGAAAAGCTCTCTAATTCAGCAGATTGCTTTAAATAGAGACCTCAATTTGTCTACATACCCACCTCTTTCACTGAGACCATTGGTAATTAGGAAAGGAGACCAACTTAAATAACAGAAAGAAGTATTTGGCATGATTTCCCATGTTGAGTCTCACAAAATATCAGTAGGTGTTTTGTGATAGATGTTTTCAAACTTAAATGAGTGTGAGGAATGCTACTCTGTACCTGCTTCCTTTCTGCAGGGTTTTCCTAAGCCTTTAGTTGACCAATGTGCACTGTGAAGTTCCAGGAGGATGAGTCACAGAATTTCACGATCTTACCTGACCACACAACCTCATTATTTCTGGGAATAGTTCTTAACATCTCTTGGAAATGGTAGTCTTCCCCACCACTTGGGAAATCTTGCTTTGAAGAAATGGGATCATCTCTCCAATATGATCAAGAATATTAGCATCTTTCACTTGTGAAATGAAAAGTTTTTGATGGAAATGCCAGGTAAAGGATGCCAGCTATGAGAACAGCTCTCCCTCTAGGAGGGAGAATCACAGAGGAAAGGGGAAGAAGCTGCCCCTGAGACTTGCAGCACCTTTGTGGAAGGGCATCTGTGGATAGAGAAGTGGGCACTGCTGCCATGCCTGAAACTCTAGGAATTCATTGCTTGGCTGCAGCAAAAGATTTGGGCCAGAGTCTGCGTGTGTGTGTGTGTATGCTAAGTTGCTTTAGTTGTGTCCCACTCTTTGCAACCCCATGGACTGTAGCCCCCTCCAGGCTCCTCTGCCCATGTGATTCTCCAGGCAAGAATACTGGAGTGGGTTGCCATGCTCCACTCCAGGGGATCTCTCCAACCCAGGGACTGAACCCATGTCTCTTACGTCTCCTGCATTGGCAGGGGTTTTCTTTAGCTCTAGTGCCACCTGGGAAGCCCAAAGTATGCATACCCATCCAGATAACTGCCTATTGAACTCTGTCAGTTAAGCTCTGGAGACCTCCCTTTATGGATTTAAAAATTAGCCTGTGTGCTTCCACCTTTGCTGGCCAAGAATAGATATTTCCCAGAGGCAAAAGACAGGTGATCCCGTTTTCCTTTCCTGAACTCTTTCCATGCTGAGTGAGAGAATGCATTCTTGGGATCCCAAGCTTCTACAGGCTCGCCTCCTCTATTTGCATTCAATAATTTACAAATATGCCAAACGGGCTTAGAAACAGGTGGATATTAAACTTTTAAACCCGTCTTTCTGGTAATAAGAGCTGAGCCAAAGCCGTCCTGTTTCAGGATACAGGAATAGGCTGTTTATTTTTGGCAGTGCTCAAAGGAGAGCTTCACGAGAATTTCACAGATTTGGTCCATTTCCGGGTCTTAGGCCCCTGAGCAGAACTTTAAGGGAAAAGAAGCTAAAGACCCACTGCAGGTGCTGGAGACCAGACCTTCCTGAGATTCCACTCCCCATAGACAAATGTCTTCCCATAAATCTAAGAGAGTTAGGGTTGCACAACCTGGGCTCATGCCCAATGCCCCATTTCACATGTGAAGACATTGATGATTCCAAGATTCAGAAATTTGCTTGAGGTCATGCAGTTGGGTTAGAATTCAAATTTCTTGATTTACTGCCTGATTTCTAGTGGAATCTCATTTCTGTCCTAGGTGCAACAGTAGCAGAGTCAGATTTCTTTCTCCCTAATTATGGACTTCTAATTTTTTTAGAGAACAGTGAGTGAAATTCATAATTGGATGTCCTAACCAAAGTCAAGCATACAGAAGGCAGTTAATAAATAGTTTCTGGGTTTGATTTCATCCCGTTGGGTGCTTGTACACTAATCATACATATTTCTGATGAGAAAACTCACTTTATTGTTTTCTTTAGAGTACCATCTTTCACTATAAATAAGGTAATTTAGAAATTACTTCTGGCTGTATACAGAAATCAACTTATTTTCCAATAGACCATCATTTCTATGGAATGATTTTGAAGACCCAGACAAGTACAGAGAAGGAAAAGGAAAGAAGAGTAAAATTAAGTTGCTTATAAAGTGTAATTAATTTAAGAAATCATTTATTGAGGTATTTTTTCGACCATGTTGCATGAGGTATCTTAGTTCCCCGACCAGAGATGGAACCCATCCCCCCTGCAGTGGAAGTACAGGGTCCTAACCACTGGACTGCCAGGGAATTCCCTATTGAGATTTTTAAAATGCTAAAATAATTCAATTAACTTGAAATTCCATTTACTTTAAGGTATCTAGTGCAGTCCCTGACACATAGTAGGTGCTGAATAAATAATCACTGAGTGAAATGAATGATTACAAGGCAATAGCTGTATACATATTTCAATACCAAACAACATGGGAGACATCTGAGAAAAACACGTTTGATATTGGAACTGCTTAACAAGCAAATGGGAAACATTTGACAGACATGTGGTAGGCTGTTGGTAAATACTTGCCAAATAATTTATCAGTCTATAGTCCTAATGGTATTTTTTTTAGACAGGTGGTCTTTGGTGAAAGAGAAAAAGGAACATTTTCCACTTCATCTTATAAACATGAAATGGAAGAAACGAATGTAGGTCAGAGGCTTAAAAATATGTCTTTTCTAGCTGGTACATGTGTGTATGTGTGTATTTTTATTTGTTTAAGGGAATTTTTTTTCTAGCTTCTCCAAGTCTGGTAGTTGTGCTGCTTATGAAGTTATTGATTTGGAGGAGGCAGAAGAGGAGCTGTAAGAGAAGGTGGCCAGGCTGAGAACAAGTCAGTCTGTGACCTTCTGGAAGGGAGGGAAGGCAGTGGGTGCCATTGGTGCTCAAACAGGTCAGCTTTCGTGATCAAACTGCTCAATAGCCATTGATCAGCTGCAGTCCCCTGGCGCAGCACCGAAGGTCTGGTTCAAGGCAGCACTGCTTCATTATTGTGAGTAATTAGGGCTAATGCAGTGAAAGCTTCAATAAAGTTTGTTCAAAATGATGTATAATTTGAAATAACTTCTATTGCCCTGTTCCAATAGTGATCAAATAACCGCACCAGATAATGTGCACCTGAATAAGTCAGCCTGATTTTTCTGACCTTCCGCACACTGAACTGATTTCTCAAGGAGATTATGGGATGTGTAGAGAGTACAGGATTTCACTACTGAAACCTGCCCCCACACTTTGTATTTAGGATGAGGCTATGTTATTAAGTAAATTACAAAGTTTGTAGGCACTTCATAAAACACCAAGAAAATAAATTTCTTTGGTTTCTACACCAAGAGTCTAGAGTAGTAGTGCTGGAGAAACAAGCAAATAGGCAGGCATTCCTTTCTTGTTCTCTCTCTCTCTCTCTCTCTCTCTCACACACACACACACACACACACATACACACACACACTGATAATCTCTCATCTTAAATTCAAATAGGAAAAAAGACATGTATCAAGGTTGCTGTCACCAAATCTCACCTGTTCAAATATAGTCTTGTTAGAGATGACAGAGGGGTAATGGAGGGAGCATAGCTCTTAGTTTATAGTTTGTATCTGTTTTGTATAAAGGCTAATAAACTATTCTCTCAAACTGCATGATATGTCTTATTTAGAACTATCAGAGTAAGTGAAAATATTTAAATTCCACAAGCCTATCAAATGTTTAGATATTTTGCTTCTAAAAGCAAAAGGATGAAATAATATCCAGGTGCAAATGCAAGAAGCAATGAACAGGAATTTCAGAATTGTAAAGTAATTGATTTGTTTTTTTGTCATATGGGGAATCATGATCTGAAGTTCCTGATCAAAATAACAGGTCAATTCAGCCAAAAGTCTTGTCCTTCAGAAGAAGCAAAATAGAGCAAATCTATGTGCAAGTTGATAGAATTTGGAACATCTAAGAGCCACAAACATATAAACCGAAGAAGTCACCATATTGTGAAATAAATTTCCCTAAGTCCAGATTAATCACTTGAAATATACAGGAGAAAAAGTTCAAAAGGATCTAAAGAAAATAAAGCTTTGTTTAAAAAACATACCACTCGAATTTTCTAAAGGGCTACCTACCCACTGATGTTGAAGTAGCTCAGAATGAGCTCAGTAGCTCAGTAGCAAACAGACTCTGTTTGCCTAGCAAGCTCTACTGAACACAAGTCCTAAAAGAGCCCCTTCCCTTTGGCTCTAAACCGGACATCCTAGAAAAGCTGAGTTCTTGCTATGGCCAAAGCTGTCCAACTCAATGGACACGAGTTTGAGCAAACTCCGGGAAATAGTGAAGGACAGGGAAGCCTGGCATGCTGCAGTCTGTGGGATCACAAAGAGTCGCACACAGCTTAGCAACTGAACAACATGGCTGTCAACATCCCCCCAAAGCATCAAATTCTCCAGAATCTGGCCCCTGCCTTCTGCTCCAGCCCCATTTGCCTGAAAATGTCAGCCAGCCCAAAACTCCTTTGGAATCCCCACTGTCAGAGTGTACTTTGCAAAAAACTAAAAACTCATGTCAAAGATTCATTCAGCTCTTTAATGAGGAAACCAACATGGTGATAAAACTGGTCCCAGAAAGAATTAGAAGTAGAAGAAAATGGCATTGCAGGAATGTAGGTGTTGGAGAAAGAATCCTCAGCAAGATTGCTCAGTGAATGTCCTAATGGGCAATAAAACCGTAACCTCTGGGCTTATATTTTCTACTGGAAAGAAATAATTTCCATATTTTCTGGGCAAAAGTCTACAAGTTAATATATTACCCTGCAGAATCTGAGCCTTTAATCAGCAGTGGATAGTGAATTCAATAAGGGTGCATTTCCCTGGATAATTAATAATCCTTGGGCAGGCCTGTGAAATGACACTAAGACTCCAAAAGGACATGCACCCTTCCATTTACCTTGTTTCTAAGTTTTGGCTCATTTTTCTTGACACAACTTGTGGGCTGTGCAACGCTCTAGCTGAACGCATGTGTTCTTGCTTCTGATTGCCTACGCTGGAAGCTCGGTACTGCACTAAAGCAGTGTTCACATCTGTGGACAGGGAAAAACATGGTACGCAGCATAAAGGATTATGGTGAGGAATAAATGAAGTAAGCCTTAAGCAAATCTTAGCAGAGTGCCTGACACATAGGAAGACTTCAGCAAATAAGTCTTATTGTCGCTGCTACCATTGTTGCTGTTAGAAACTGTTATGGCTGTTACCTGTTTTCCACCCTGGAATGTTCCTCTCTCCTTCACCCACTCCTCAAGCTGTTTGGATGTCGAATTCATGATTGTTCTTCAAGATTCATCAGAAGTGTCTTCAACTCTAAGAAGGCTTCCCTTATACCCACTTTGAGAATCACCCCATGTGAGACACCACATCTTCTGTGCCCCATGGGCCCCTACAAGCCTATTGATCATTGACCCCGACATTTAATGTGGTGTCTGTGTCCCATGCTGCACTGTCCACTGCCCTGTTGTCAGACCTTATTTGGCTTTTTTAAAACATTTTTAATTGGAGGATAATCTCTTTATGATATTGTGTTAATTTCTACCATACATCAACATGAATCAGCCATAGGTATACATGTGTCCCCTCCCTCTGAACCTTCCTCCTATCTCCCACCTCACCCCAACACATACATGTGAAATCTAGAAAGATGGGACTGATGAACCTATTTGTGGGGCAGCAGTGGAGACGCAGGCATAGTGAACAGACTTGTGACATAGTCGGGGAAGGCGAGGCGGGGACCAATGAACTGAGTGAGTGGCTTGGCAACATATACATTCCCAAATGTAAACCAATAGCCAGTGGGAATTTGCCATATGCTGCAGGGAGCCCAAACCCAGTACTCCTCATTCGACTTTGAAACCCCAGGATCTAGCTCTGATGTGGCCTGGGCAAATAACAGCTAATCATTAAATATTAGTCAAAATGAATTGGACAACTGTCTCCCGCACAAAACCATCTGGTGCACGAAAACACATACTCTAGCATATTTACTAGAGTTGAGAGGCATTGATTTGCTTTTATTTTCCATGTCAGCCCCAGAAACAGCAAATCATCCTGAGACTGTTCTGCAAAAGGAGCAACCTGAGACGGACCCCTGGGGCCTCTAGAATCTTCTGTTCAGTAGTAGCAGACCAGCTTCTGGCTAGTCCACCAGGATATCCTCCAGGGAAGATTGTTTTCAAGTTAACAAAAAATACCAGCCTAAATGGCATGGTATATTTGGTAAATGGGTATGTGCTTATTCAGAGGAGGAGGAACTTGTACACATAAATGTATTCCTTTACCCAGAAATTCTTTGGGGTTTTCAGGGTGAACTTCTCAGTGGAAAGCTGGAGATTACACTGGCCTATGCATACTTAATTATTTTATATATACCATTCTTGAATTCTGTCTGAAGTATTGATTTCCGGGGAGAAGGCAATGGCACCCCACTCCAGTACTCTTGCCTGGAAAATCCTGTGGATAGAGGAGCCTGGTAGACTGCAGTCCATGGGGTCGCTAAGAGTCGGATACGACTGAGCGACTTCCCTTTCACTTTTCACTTTCATGCATTGGAGAAGGAAATGGCAACCCACTCCAGTGTTCTTGCCTGGAGAATCCCAGGGACAGGGGAGCCTGGTGGGCTGCCGTCTATGGGGTCACACAGAGTCAGACACGACTGAAGTGACTTACCAGCAGCAGCATTGATTTCCAGAGCGCAGCAACCATTTCCTATTTAAGATTTGTTCCATTCAATGAGTATTGAGTAACCCATGAATTTCCAAAATCTTGGGCTAAATGGGATGAAAACAAGAGAAAAAAAAAATCCAGGAACACTGCTATTAAGCAACATTTAATCATATTTGGGTGTCAAGAACCTGGTGCAGTGCTGGGTTACATAGTAGATACTCAGTAAACATGCCTGGACTGCATTTAACTAATTTTGCTCTCTCCAGAGCTGAAATTTTAGGAAAGACAGAGGGTTTAATGTTAGATTGGAAAGTGCTATGCCTGTGAGAAATTTAACTCAGTTTATCTTTTCCGAATGCTCTGTACAGATTACACTCCCAACCACCTCTTGCCACAATCAGACCCCCTTAAAAACAGAATAATGATAATAATACATTTTATCATCTTCCTGGTGATAGTATCATTCACACCTTCATCGAAGCCCAGTGGGAGGTTTGGCTGTGAGGCATCACACACCGGGGGAGTCAGGTGCGATCATTGTAATAATGATCCCACGCTCAGAAATGCGGGAAAGAAAACCTCCCACACGTGAAGTGATTTCTATTAAGATACTCATTTTATATCAAATATTCAAACTCCTCTTTATAAATAGGAAAGAATGAAAGGACAGTCTTCCAGGGCAGATTTTATGTGGCCGAGAACAAAAGGGCACAAATATTTTACGATCAGTTTTGAGATGAAAGTGACACGCCTGCCTTATTCATTGGCTCTTTCCATTTCCAGAAGTCTAATTAGATTGTTAGTTTAATGATGGTGAGATAATTTAGTGGCAACTGAAAGCAATTGTGTTAATGAGAAGGGGGACAGTGCTTTTGGTTTCCTGTAATTAATGGAGAGTTTTTGAAAAACTTCTTGGTTCCAGTGAAGTTGGCATACTGAGCCCAGCTGTGAAGGGGGACAGGGTCTTTCCTGCTTATTGCTGCGGAAATGGCCTCAGGCAGTGTGGAAGAACTGTGTAATGACTGTCATTAAGAATGATCTTTAGTGGTCCAGGCAGACTGTAAGTCAGTCTAAGAGACTGAAGAAAGAGGTTTAGAGAGAATAAACAGGTGTGACAAAGAAAAAGAGACAGACAAACAGAGAGAGAGGTGTAGCTCACCCGCAGCCCACTTCACTCTACCTTTGAGAGTCATTGTGATAATCCCAGAGCACCTCCCAGGGGGATTCCTTCTCCTACTCATACTGGAATTGACAAGGCTGGTTTAGAATAGACTAGAAGGGATCTCTGCAAACCCCTTCATGTTGCAGCTGAGGAAATTGAGCCCAGAGAGGTGAACTAAATTACGAATATTACCTGCTAGAAATTAGGAACCCTGGACTCTTTCTGGCTACCACACAGATGTAAAGTTAAAGCTGGATTTGAAATTCAAGGCCCAGTGTTATTGCATAGCCTGCGGTACTGAATGTCCTTAGGTGAGTAACAGTCTAAGACCTCTGAGTCTCAGTTTCATCATCAGTGAGATGGGGAAAATAATTTCTGCTTTTTAGGCAGTGGTGAGAAAGAAATGAAATCGCAGATAAAAACACCAATCACATACTCAAAACAATATATTACTGCCTTATGACCCCTTTCATGTCAAAAATGAAGTCATGTCATGCTCTGATTTAATCGTGTAAGTCATAATTTAGTCCTGTTATGACTCAGATCATAACACCCATTAACTATCTTTAGAAGTTTTATCCTCACTGCCTGCATGTGTCCTCAGTTGCTTCAGTCATGTCTGACTCTGGACTGCAGCCCACCAGGCTCCTTTGTCCATGGGGATTCTCTAGGCAAGAATACTGGAGTGGGTTGTCATGCCCTCCTGCAGGGGATCTTCACAACATGGGGATTGAACCTGAGTCTCTTATGTCTCTTGAATTGGCCGGTGGGTTCTTTACCACTAGCACCACCTGGGAAGCCCCTTTATTCTCACTACCTCCTCCAAATACTCTTACTTCATGCCACCTGTTAAGGGCTTCATATTAAGCTCATCTTACTGAAACTTCTAGAAGGTTTTGTTACAAATTGTCAAATATTTTTTAAGTACCTGCCACAATGATACATACAAGTGAACCCTGGCCCTTACCCTAGGGAAACGTTCACACTATTTGGGAAGACCTGACTCTAAAACATGAAATGGCCAAATAATATTTTTAAATTAATAGATTGAATAACAGTCTTGGATACTAACAGAGCTATCATTTAGCAACGAATAAATCATTAGTTTCCAGCTGAATGGCACTAAGGGAGTTTGGAGGACACTGAGATAATCTGGGGAGAGAAGAGTTGAGATGGCCCTCAAAGGATGGATCAAATTAAATAAGTAGACAGAAGCAGAAAAGATAGGTTTACAGCATCTCTAAGACAGAAGTGTATGTGGAAATAATGACAGATAAGGCTGGAAGAAAGGTTTGGGGTCAGAACCTGTAGTCCCTGAAATTCTAGACTGAGTCATGGTGATTCTTCTGAAGGACAATGATAGCAAAATAAAGTCATGGGCCAATAGCTGTCTGCAGTTGTATTTCAATTGACCTACACAGGTTTATACATTTTTTTAAAAAGTTAATTTGTAGATTTTCAACATCAGGTTTACATAATAATAAGAGTTCTGGCTTTTTGGAAACCAGATTATCTGATAAATTTGGATTCAGATTCCTACCTGACAACAATGATTGATACCGAATAACATTTGTCCCATTGGATGGGCCATATTCTCATTATTTTCCCATGTCCTCCTCTATTTACCCCCACCTTCTTTCATAATCCTGGTCAACCTCACTCATTATATTGGCTGTCTGGCTCCCTATACAGAACCCTTAAAGGCATGTGACCTTGAGACAGCAACAGGATCAAAGCAATGTGAAGAAGACTAGTCTAGCAGAAGTAGAACAGGTGGTCTACTTGTTCTACTTGTGATCTAGAACGCAGTAATGCCTGTGTTATTTAACGATGAAATTTGGGGACTGGAAAAGGCCTTTGAAGTTGGGAACACCAGGGAAACCCAGGATTTCTCCTGGTCCAGTTCCTTGTCTTCCTTGCTTTCTTAGTAAGGAAATATGGTATGAAACTCACTTTCAAATAGGGCAGCCCTTGCTTGAATCCATGAATCTATGACTTATGTGTCCTTTGGAGCAATTATTTAATCTTTTAGGTCTCAGTTTTCATCTGTGTACAATAGAGATAGTGTGATGTCTTCACTTGGTTGTGATCACAATTAAATGAGGAAATATGTGGAATACTGCAGATTACACCGTCAGTTCAGTTCAGTTCAGTCACTCAGTTGTGTCTGACTCTTTGTGACCCCATGAATCGCAGCACGCCAGGCCTCCCTGTCCATCACCAACTCCCGGAGTTCACTCAAACTCATGTCTATCAAGTCGGTGATGCCATCCAGCCATCTCATCCTCTGTCGTCCCCTTCTCCTCCTGCCCCCAATCCCTCCCAGTCTTTTCCAATGAGTCAACTCTTCACATATAGAGATTTACCAGATAGAAAAATGTCAATCAGAATAATTGAACTCTAGAGTTGGTGATGCCATCCAGCCATCTCATCCTCTGTCGTCCGCTTCTCCTCCTGCCCCCACTGCCTTCCAGCATCAGAGTCTTTTCCAATGAGTCAACTCTTTGCATGAGGTGGCCAAAGCACTGGAGTTTCAGCTTTAGCATCATTCCTTCCAAAGAACACCCAGGGCTGATCTCCTTTAGAATGGACTGGTGGGATCTCCTTGCAGTCCAAGGGACTCTCAAGAGTCTTCTCCAACACCACAGTTCAAAAGCATCAATTCTTCGGCTCTCAGCTTTCTTCACAGTCCAATTCTCACATCCATACACGACTACTGGAAAAACCATAGCCTTGACTAGACAGACCTTTGTTGGCAAAGTAACGTCTCTGCTTTTCAATTTGCTGTCTAGGTTGGTCATAACTTTCCTTCCAAAGAGTAAGTGTCTTTTAATTTCATGGCTGCAGTCACCATCTGCAGTGATTTTGGAGCCCAAAAAAATAAAGTCTGACACTGTTCCCACTGTTTCCCCATCTATTTCCCATGAAGTGATGGGACCAGATGCCATGATCTTCGTTTTCTGAATGTTGAGCTTTAAGCCAACTTTTTCACTCTTCTCTTTCACTTTCATCAAGACGCTTTTTAGTTCCTTTTCACTTTCTGCCAGAAGGGTGGTGTCATCTGCATATCTGAGGTTATTGATATTTCTTCTGGCAGTCTTGATTCCAGCTTGTGCTTCTTCCAGCCCAGCATTCTCATGATGTATTCTGCATATAAGTTAAATAAGCAGGGTGACAATATACAGCCTTGATGCACTCCTTTTCCTATTTGGAACCAGTCTGTTGTTCCATGTCCAGTTCTAACTGTTGCTTCCTGACCTGCATATAGGTTTCTCAAGAGGCAGGTCAGGGGGTCTGGTATTCCCATCTCTTTCAGAATTTTCCAGTTTATTGTGATCCACACAGTCAAAGGATTTGGCATAGTCAATAACGCAAAAATAGATGTTTTTCTGGAACTCTCTTGCTTTTTCCATGATCCAGCCAATGTTGGCAATTTGATGTCTGGTTCCTCTGCCTTTTCTAAAAGCAGCCTGAACATCTGGAAGTTCACAGTTCACGTATTGCTTAAGCCTGGCTTGGAGAATTTTGAGCATTACTTTACTAGCATGTGAGATGAGTGCAATTGTGCGGTAGTTTGAGCATTCATTGGCATTGCCTTTCTTAGGGATTGGAATGAAAACTGACCTTTTCCAGTCCTGTGACCACTGCTGAGTTTTCCAAATTTGCTGGCATATTGAGTGCAGCACTTTCACAGCATCATCTTTCAGGATTTGAAATAGCTCAACTGGAATTCCATCACCTCCACTAGCTTTGTTCATAGTGATCCTTTCTAAGGCCCACTTGGCTTCACATTCCAGACTGCACTGTAGGTTCTCCAAAAATGTTAGTTTCTCCCCCTTTCCTATAGTTTCATATGAGAGCAGAGATGATACAGTCCACTTACCTTTTATGTTCTATGGTATGACACAAAGAGTAAATGCTACAAAAACAATCATTGAGTAAATTAATGATTAAAAAAACACACACATACACCCCACTACACCCCCAGCAAAGAATAAAATTTCTTTTTCTGCTCTCTTCCCCACCCAAGAGTCCTAAAACGTGACATCTGTTATTTTAATGTCCCTTTTAAGTAATGTTGTTAGTTTTCTTTATGAGGTCTACTTTTCAAAGAGACACAAGGAGAGAACTTAGCTGCTTACCATGTCTCTCAGAGTTCCTCACCTGTTCAAGAATCCTCTTCCCTAGGAATTGTTCTGTGTTTCCTTGAAACCTCTTTAAATTAAGAGAAACCAGATAGGCTTCATGCAACCATAAGGAAACGTGAATCTGTGCTACCAGTGGGCAATTTCAAAGGACAGTGAGAAGGTACTGATGGAGGGAATTTCAACTCTTCAGTGTTTCCAGCAATGTCTGTGAACACCCTGTGTGGCCTGGACCCAGGGCTTGCCCCATAAAGATGACAGAGCTCAGAACAAAAGAGAGTAAGCCTCATACTACCTTTAAATTCAGCAGGGGATCAGACCAGCCTCAAGCAGTGTTCCTGGGTTGTTGGGAATAGTTTCAGTGCTCAAAAACACTCCTCCAAGGGATTTTCTTGCCCTCCGATACCTGAAGATATTTTGAGAGGACTTTCATTATTTTGAAATTCAGTTTTTTGTCAGTGCCTTTTAGGTACAATCCTGGTCTTTGTCTTGTGCAAGTTGCTAGAGTTAAGTGATTTGGGCTTTACATATGGAAAGTTCATTTTGTTGTGTAATTAATGGGAAGCAGACTCTGGGAAGCTGATGATCCAGGCCCTTATTTATATGAGAGCATATGTCTGTGTTTTGTTTATGACTCACTCTCTTACTCCACGCATTGTAACTTGGGTTTGTTTACACTAACTTTTCCTAGAATCCAAGCCACATGGTATATGAGCCAATAATTTATGGTCTCTAAAAGGAAAAGATGATGAATGAGTGTTTTCCTGTTAAATTGTCAAATCTTAAATTGAGGAAGAAATATTTGCTGCCTTGTGTCTATCCAAGCTTTTATTTGGAAAAAAAAAAAATAGCGGTAATAACAACGACAAACCCAACCTATTGATTTAGTGCTCAGAACTTAAATGTATAGATAATTTGCCAAGAGAGCATATGACCACTCCCCCGAAATAAACCGTTATAATTCTGATCCAGATGTTCAGCCATGAGAAGACCTTTCATCTCCCCACCCATCCTCTGTCTCTGTCACTCTCATTTCTGGTGTTATATAATCAATATATAACATGTACTTGTCTCCTTTTTCCGGGGGACCATAGTTTTAATTAATCAGTGGATTTATATGTTCAAGCTTGTTTTCTTAATGGCACTTAATAAATTCTAAACTTGTTTCTTTCATCAAAGCTTCACTTCTCCTATGAGGTGGTTTGGAGTTCAGCCTGTATTTCATAGTACTTCAGTGCTTTTGATCGTACCTTGGATACTCCAACAGCTAATGGTGCTCTGAGGAGAGCAGTGAACAGCTGAAATATGTGAGGATCTAGTTTAATTTACAGTGATTTGGATCCCCTTCAATAAATCCTTTTCTGTTTTACACACAGATTTTACAAAATAGATGGTAAGTGTTGGTTTAGGTTGAAGCACGTGGATTTTCCATTTCAAGTAAGTGAGCTGAGCTCTGGGCTAGGACCTTGCCTAAGGGAGTTGGAACTGAGTGCCTAGCACAGCACCTGGCACAGAGTGGGCTCAGTCCCTGTTTGTTCTAAGAATAAATAAGAATGGCTAAGATATGGTCCTTGTGCCTTAAGAAAAAACAATTTAAAAGGAGATAAGTGCAGAGTAATCCCATCATCTTAAAACAGGACACACTGTGTGAAGTGCCATCAGAGAGACATAAGCAATGTACAGGGACCAGAAAGATTAGTAGTGAAATGAGTGTCCTTTTTGACTTTTAGGGAGAGGACTTCATTTGAATGAATTCCAGCAGAAACTGGAAAGCACTGGAACCACAACTAGCATTGTTTTGTTTTGTTTTTGCCTTTTCTTTTCCCACTAGGGCTGGAGAATTGCCTCTGGATAAAAGAAAAATGTAAGACTTCTCTTTTCCCTCTCCAACATGAGATGCAATATCCTTTCTGGCAGAAATAATAGAGTTGGGCATACACCTGTGGGCTATGCAAAGTTATTGTTTCTGTGGTACACCCTTCATTTACTAACCAGACACAAACATATGTGAAAGTCTAAAGCAATGGGTATAAATTGTTTGCTGGTTTTATGAAGAATTCAGGGATATTTCATTGTGTAAATTGACATCTTTTCTTGAGAAACTTCAATAAAGAGAAAAATAGTAGCATGCATTTGAGTCACAAGAATCATGCTCAGAAGGGGTTAAAGCAAAAGTTGACATGTGGATATTCAGATTCTCTGGAAACTTCACAAACCTGGGCCCTCTCTGAGAAAACAAAAATAAGATTCCAGACTTTCACAATAGATTGAAACCAGTAAAATTCAATTTTGCAGATTTAAATAGAAGGCTTGCATTTAAGCTCAAAAACCAATTCCATGTAGCAATGGCCAAGTTTGGTGGCCAAGCTTATGAAAGTGTTTAAGAGAGTTAATTGAGCTTCCATTTAATGTGAACCAACCATGTGATGTTGCTGGGAAAAAAAAAAAAAAAAAAAAGGAGGCTTTTTGGTTGTTTTTATGTAGCTCACATTAAGTGTAGTGCCATACGCATTCATCACTTCATACTTGGAAAATCAGTTCCATCCTGGGCAACAAAATTTAAGGTGAGATTTGTCAGATGATTAAATCTCCAGTGGAGGGTAATCAAAATGGAATACAGTCTAGAATTAATTTCATATGAACATAGATGAAGGAATTGAGGACATTTTACCTAGAACAGAGAAGACTTGGAGGTATATAGCTATTTTTACAGAATCATATTTATTCCGAAGGAAATGTCCTGCCAAGGAATTGAGAGATTTGACTGAAGGCACAGTACTGAGGGGTGAAAAATCAAGATGAGAACTTCATTCTCCTAATGTCCCGGTCACTATGTTTTCTATCAGATTGTAAACAAAAGTCTGAGTTTTAAGTAAACAAATGCAATTATTAAGACCAAATAGAAAACAAAACATGAATACCAACCATTTGATGTAATTCTTAAAGTTCTAGCATGGTCAATAAGGATTTATTTCATCCAAGCCTAAATATTAAAAATGTGAAAATTTTCATAAGATCATGTCTGTTACATCATTCTTTGTTCTTCCTTGTTTTTCTATTTTCTTTTTCAAAACTTACACGAGAGAAAGAAAATCTCTCGTGATCACTTATGAACACGTATCTATAATAGCTGGAGTATTATATAAGTGATGGTATTTACAGTTAAGAATACTGCTGCGCCACATTTGAGAGGAAAGAAAAGAGAAATAAAGAGCCCTTTGAGAGGTTGAAGCTACCCCCACCGCGTGACCACCTGGCATGCTGTGAGACTCAACAGATGTAGCGTCAAACTTTTTGGCATTAACTGCACTTCTATCCAGCCTCTCACGTTGTCTAGTCAGTCTGCTGGGGCTTGAGCCACATGCAACATACAAAAACCGAAGTTGATTGAACACAGAGTCGGGCTAAATGGCTCTAGTATTCCTCAGTTAATGAGTGCCGCCACTCTCAGTTCCCTCCTCACCAAGCCACTCTGACTCTGTTAAGTATCACTCTCAGAAAAACTCCCAGACTTAAAATTCTTCTATAGATTCATCCTGGGCAATTCCTACTACTAATAAGCACAGTTCGCTTTGAAGTTGATCTAGTTGCCCCTATTTCTTGTTTTCTGATCTCTGAGCTCATTCCCTTCACCAAGCTTTCTCAGGCCTGCTAAAGTCCTGGTTCCCTTTCTTAGAGATTCTCCAAGCAACCTGGCAGTGTTCTTGCTTGGCTTAGTCTCTCTCTGGAGGCTAGTCGGGGAAGGCAGTCGCACCCCACTCCAGTACTATTGACTGGAAAATCCCAAGGACAGAGGAGCCTGGTGGGCTGCAGTCCATAGGGTCACTAAGAGTTCGACACAACTGAGCAACTTCACTTTCACTTTTCACTTTCATGCATTGGAGAAGGAAATGGCAACCCACTCCAGTGTTCTTGCCTGGAGAATCCCAGGGATGGTGGGAGCCTGGTGGGCTGCCATCTATGGGGTCGCAGAGAGTCGGATACGACTGAAGCGACTTAGCAGCAGCAGGAGGCTATTCACCGCCGCCTTTATCTGTCCAAAACTGCAGGTGGTTTGTCCAAAACCCAGGCTCATGAAAGGACTGGCATTTTAACCCCATGGTCAGAAAAGTCAAGGATTCTGAAAACCTAGGAACCAGGACCTCAGAACTGCCTTTCCAAAACATGGAGGTCAGCATCAAATCCCACTCCAGAGGCTCTCCATGAATGAAACACTCTTTTGACTGTCTTGGAATTGCATGCAATTCAATTAATTCAAGGTGCTCTAGGGAATACGCAGATTAATGATGTTAGGCTTTGGCTTCTAGGGTTTAGAAGCTGAAACAATCCGACAGGAAATATTAATCAAGCATCTACTATGAGAAAGGAACTACAGTTCTCTTCATTATGAGGGGTACAAAGAAGAACACATGCTGTCTTCAAGAAGCTTTAATGACTTCTTAAGCCATGGATTCATAGAAAGTTAAATTCCTCTAGGATTAAATACTCAGTAAATAAAGTCTTCAGGAGGGTAGAAAAACAAAGGAAAACTTTTTAAGCAGTTCAAATTTTTGATCATGAGGTGATATCAGTAAAATAATTTTGAACATTATCCCCATGTAAATACATATGTGCAGTTTTAAAATGTAAACTTGGAAAGTTGAGACAAAGCTGAAATAAATAATATTCTCAAAATAAATTGAAATTTCATTTAACTATTATTAATGAAACAAAAATATTTTCTCTGTCATCAAAATTTTATACTAATTTTAATATTTTTAATAATGTTTCAGAGAGAACGAAGGATTGCATTTGAATACTTCTTTTCAAAAATCTTGGGTTTTAACACTTGTGACTAAGCAATTTGAAGGTCTCATTTCAAATTCAGTTTGTTTCAATACTTGATAGTAGATATTATAGATTAAAATGGTATTTCGTATAAACATAGATCCAAAAGGAGAAAGTGCATCATTTTGTTTTAATCATAGCACTGTTTTTTTCAATCCCATCCATCAACTAAGCAAAGGTTTTTGTTGTTGTTGAAATTAGACTAACCAACTTCTTTTATTAACAGTCAGATGGTCTTGCATATCAAAAGGCATTGCGTTTTTTAATGAGCTCAGATCTCTGAAAACATTTCCAATCAATTTCAAAAACTGCTGTCTCCATAAGATGAGTTGGCTTCTAAAAGCAGTTACTTTCTTGCCCATTTTGCCTTAAAGGGGCATTAAGGGCTTTTTTTTGTTTTTTAATAATTGCAAAGTAATATTATAGACAGCCTATTGACAGCACCAAGAAGGTGAAAATATTTAGAATCCTTCTCTCAAAGTAAAAGAAAATTGCCAGATTCATCTTTGAAAATAGCAACTTCTTTATACTACTGCAAGTTTGCTGCAAGGTAACCAATGAAACTGTGTGGTATAAGATATTTCATTGATGTTCTTGGTCTCATTACAAAGTATTTTTAGTATTTTTATTTTTTGTGAAAAACTTTTTTTTTTTTTTTAACTGATTGAAGACCTTAATTTTCTAAACTTAACCATGTACAAGGCCTGACAACACCCAAAGGGAATAAACTGACGGGATGCCATCAGTCCCTTGAATGCATGTGGTCTCCTCTTTTCCCAGGGACCTCATGCCCAACTGTGACAGGTGACACATTATCTGATACGCAGCCCAAATACGGGCATCATCCACCATTGTTCCTTATATTAAGTATTAGACTGCTTAACATGGTTTTTATTTTTCAGATAAAAATATAAATTAAAGTATTATTATGTTTTTCTTGCAGCCCAGTTTCCTCCTTGGGGAACATACACCCTGCCCGAGAGCCTGCCAATTTAGAACAGGACCCAGATCTGGAGAGGCAGAGAGGAGCCCCAACACATGAACACACAGGCACACACCTACTGCTCCACCTCTCCATAGTCACACTGCTCTCCTCACCTCCTACCTTCCTTTTCCCCACAGAGACATGTGAAATAGGAGCAAAACAAAGACCAGGGTCTCCTCAGCCATTGCAGCTGAGATAGAATGTACCCTCAGCATTGCAGCTGAGATAGAATGTTCTTTCAAAATAAAACCCTAAGAGGAAGCTATCATTTAGTGGTTCAAGCAGTTACTATGCTTTAACAAGCTAGTTACATTTTCAAAGAAACCCCCAACTATATTAATGTGACTTTCAGAACAGAATGGAAGCACACCATTCTATCGGTGACAAGTCCCCCACATCTGCTAACCCTTAATTCTAAATTATGACTTTCAAATTGGAAAGCAGTGTTATATCACACGTGTGCTGATGACCGGCAGTGACTCTGATGTGCCCTGCCCCACAGAGGCCTCACCGGCCAAGGGAACTTGCCATCTTTTTCAAATAAGCTTTTAAGACCAGGACGCAGAAGGTTAATTTAAATTTTAAGGAAGAAGGAAGAAAGATTACATGCCAAGGAAAATTGTTTCATATGTCCTATTAGAAAATAAAAAGTAGCATTAGGAAAATAAGAAATCATTACTGAGTTAAGTACAGAAGTATCAAAAAAAAATGCTCAATTTACATGCATGCTAGCATGCATGCGAGCTCAGTCATATTCGACTCTTTGCGACCTCATGGACTGTAGGCCACCAGGCTCCTCTGTCCATGAAATTTTCCGGGCAAGGATACTGGAGTGGGTTGCCATTTCCTCCTCCAGGGGATCTTCCCAACCCTGGGATAAAACCCAAGTCTTCTGCATTGGCAGGCAGATTCTTTACCAGCTGAGCCACCAGGGGAGCTTGATATATCTCACCAGAAAGTAAAAAGTAGCATTAGGAAAACAAGAGATCATCACTGAGTGAAGTACAGAAGTATCCCCAAAATGTACAGTTTACATGGGAGAACAATCAAATTCCCTTGAACTTGTATTTGTTGCCCATGTGTTACATACCAGATCTTGTCCTGCTGTGTGGATAACTCTGGGAGGACATAGGAAAGTCATGGGCTGTGCCTGCAAAGAAATCTAATGTGTATCGACATACAAAGCCCTTCACACTGCATCTCTGTTCCTTGACTGAGGCCAATGGTGTTCCAGTCCTATCTAACTGCAGACCAGCTTCACTCTGGGCATTTCAACAGCCCCTAAAATTTCTTCACCTTCCCAGTAGCAAGAAGAAATCTAATTAGTTTAGAGATAAATTTGTCTCCCTCTCTAACCCATCCAAAACTTTACAAAACCAGAATGTGTCTTGCTTACCGGCAGAGTCTCTAAAAGATTAGTACCTGTTTCTTAAGAAAATTCTGTATACAGCTAAGCCTCATTAGCCCTTATCTTGCTCGCAGTGCTTACACAACATCTATAAAGTCAATGTGCAAAAGGAGTGCTAAGTCCAATGTTTGATTATCATAAAAGAAGTAGCAGAATCAACAAACATTGGTAGGCCAAGCATCTGATAATGGGAGCAAATAAGAAATTCGAGATGTGGATCAAAACCAACTTAACCATTTGCATGGCAATTTTAAGTACAGAAAAAATCTACAAGATGATTTGCATTGCAGAGTTATGAAGAAATGAATTCATATTTTGCCTTGGCCACTCATAATTATTCTTTAAGACTAACAAAGAACAGGCAAGATATAGGACAATTATAGGAACGAGAGCAAATATGGAATCAATCTTGCTTCGAGAGACCAAAAATTACTGTCTAATAATGAAACAATTTGAAGAGAGAAAAATCTGTTAACATTTAGAGGGACAGTGAAATCATAAGCAATAAAGAGAAAGATTTGTGACTATCAAACCCTGCCAAATCCAAAGCCTTCCTCTCCACCACACTAGGATTTCAAAATTATTAGATGAAATAAATGTTGTAGAAAGCCACCTCACATTTGGTACAGCAATTGATAATGAGTATAGGAAAGAATTTGGGCTTCTTTTGTAGCTCAGCTGGTAAAGAATCCGTCTGCAATGTGGGAGACCTAGGTTTGATCCCTGTGTTAGGAAGATCCCCTGGAGAAGGGAAAGGCTACCCACTCCAGTATTCTGGCCTGGAGAATTCCATGGACTGTAGTGTCCAGGAGGTCACAAAGTGTCAGACATGACTGAGCAACTTTCACTTTCACTTTCTTTCATAGGAAAGAATTATAATACAGAAGGGAACATTAAGAGCATCTAGTCTAACTGTTCAACATAACAGATGAAAAAGGGGAGACCTAGAAAGGGCTAATAGTTTCATCCTAATTCAACTTGGTTTCCAGCTGTCCCTGCCCAGAGCCCTTCCTACTGACCTGCACTCTGGTGCTACTCACACACAACATAATGAGCTTGCACTAAAAGTTTGCATAATACTTATAGGATACAATACAATTCAGATGTTCAGTAGATGGGAAACTCCTCAAAAACTGTAATATAAAAAAGAAAGAGGGATATTTAGTCTTAACACGTGAGGCCATCACCAGAGATTGGACCACAACACATGTTTATGCAATTAGTTACAAAATAAAACCCAGAGCACTCATTCATTCTCCCACCCCATTCAGCCAGGAGGATAGCTACCAGCAGGAGTTTTCCAGGAGATGATATATGACCTTTACTGAGGACATTTCTTATTCTTCTAAAGTTATTTAGGTAAAATAGAGCCCAAGAGTATGAAAAGCAGAACACTCTGACCCTTGCCAATCGTAAGATCCTAAGAAAGATGTCTTACTGACACTAATTATTTCTATTTTTAAACCATGGATTATGGAACTAGCAAGTATATATCAGAGTAGTAGAATAGCATACTCAGCTTCAACATAATCAACTCATGGCAATCGCTTCAGGAATACTTCCACTTCCCTCTTCCTTCCTTTATTATTTTGAAGCCAGGGCCAGATGATATTGTATGATTTTGCCTATTAATAATTTAGTCGGTATTTCTAAAAGGAGGGTACTTTTAAAACAGATCACAGTGCAATTATCACACCTAAGAAACTTAGCAACAATTATATCAAGAAATGCCTAGATATTATTAAAATTTCCATGAATTTATGAAGTATCTCTTGACAGTTTGTTTAAATTGGCATCCACATGTGGTCATTTTATATCTTCTCTGTTTTAATTTATAGCTCCACCCTCCCCTTCTCCCTCTCCTCCTCCCTCCCCTCTAACCTCCTCTCCACCCTCCCCTTCTTCCTCCCCTCCTCCCAGCTTATTTGTTGAGACCCCAGGTTGTTTGCCAGGAGCTTCCCAGAGTCTGTGCTTTACTGGATGATCCCTATGTGTCCTCAGTGTTCTATAGTCCTTGGACTAGAGCTGAGTTGCCCAATATGTTAGCCACTAGCCCATGTACCTATTTAACTTTAAATTAAATTAAAAATTCAATTCCTCAGTCACACTTGCCACATGTCAAGTGCCCTGTAACCACATGTGACTAATGGCTACTGTATGAGACAGCATGAATACAGACCAGTTCCACCACTGCAGACATTTCTATTGGACAGTGCTGCTCTAGAGGCTTAATAAAGTCCCATGAGGTAGCTTTGGAGGGAAGAAATGTTGAAATCTCAGCCACTCAGTCTTTGACTCAATTAATCTACATAGGAGTCACTTTAAACTTTCACACCTGGTCATTGAAAATGAGATAAAAATTCAAGGGATCTGTGTGTTTTTAATTTACATAAATGGTATGCTTACAAACACTCGTTTTCTTTTTTTATTCAGTTGTTTTTAGATTCAGCCATGTTGATACGTAGTTTATTCCTTTTAACAGATGTGCAGTATTTCATTGGGTGAATGTTTCACAGTGATTCATTATCTTTTAAATTAATATTTAGATTGTTTTAAGTCTTCTGTAACATACACTGAGCTTCAAGGGACATCATCAGCCTCCTGTCACACATGAGCAAAGGAGGCAACCTGGCTGTGGGATCTCTGGGGCACTGGGCACACCCATCTGCAACACTAGTAGTTATTGCCCAATCACTTCCCAATATCATCGTGACAATTTGCTTTCCTGTCAACACTGTGCAAGTCTTCCTACTTCCTTACAGGATTACAAATATCAGGTAGTCTCAGACTTTTAATTTTTACCAATACAGGTTCACATATATGCAAAGTACAAATTCAAGCGGGGAAAGGGAAGGAAATGGAATTGATGACGGAGCACTGACTGAACTGATTCTGTAATGTCTTCTTGCTAAAAAAATAAATAAAGCACGTATGGCAAAAAGTATTGTTTATTAAATGTGAATGGTGGGTACAAAAGAGTTGGTTATAGTATTTTTAGTATTGTTTGGTAGGTTTAAAATACTCAGGATGAATTATTTCATAATTTTTAATGCAAGGGTTTAATAAAAAAAATGTATCATGTAAGAAATTATTGAATATGGGATTATCTACTATGTTCCTTTTTGTTTGTATGACATTTCATGCTCAAAAAAGTATTGAGATGGAATATCCATTGGTTGTATTTGCTCCAAATGACCTCCAGTTCAGCTCACAGTTTTCTAGTCAAACTTTAATCATTGAACATTGCCAGCTAATTGCCCCAAATGATTTATTTTGGAACTGTATCCTGTATCGTGTGTCACATAGCATTTTCTTCTCTTTGAATGATATAAACTAAAAAGAAGGTAAACTGCTCGTGGACCTTTTGTTTGGAACGATGCCAATTGTTTTGTGGAGTATTTCTGACTAGTTTTCCTTTCCTCGTGAGCAGTGTGGACAAGGTAAATGGCTTGGCTCTGACATGGAAACTTGCTGTCAGTGTCACGATATTTCCAATGGTCAATTTAAAAATCTAAACTAAAACTCCTTTAGAGAAGAATATAAGACAGTAATGATCAGTGTGATTCATCAGTCAAGAAACAATGTTTAAATCCCTGCCATGTACGAGGCCCCATGCCATGCCCTGTGAGGGACATGAAGACCGACAGAAGTCGGCCTCTGTGTCGGAAAACTTACAATCGAGCGAGCTTTTCTTTTTACAACACTAACTACAAAAAATCTATTTTGTAGTCAGCAGCTCACTCTGGCTTTGTTCTATTTTGATCTTTATAACTTATTTTAAAGATTGTTCAGTAGCTATTCATTGCACAGTAAGTCTCACAATGACCTTTGGCCAAAAGCAGTACCATTTTGGCCTGTCCTATGGAACTCAGAGCTTCCCACTCCATGAAGCCCATGGCATAAATAACTTCAAATAAAACCCTCCAGGAGATCTGTGTCAGGCACAGCATGAGAGAGAGATGGGGAAAAGCAGGGAAAGAACCATGCCAGAGTGCCCAAGAGTAAGTGACAGCAGTGTCTGTGTTCTTGCCAGTTTTTCCTCATCTCCCTTAAGATATTTATTCTGCTTCTCCACTAACAGTTGAAAAACTGCAGGATGACACAACAAACCACCATGCTAAAATGAAACACATTTGCTTTTAGGCCTGCAGCATTTTTGTAGTGTTGACAACAACTACATGGGCTTCTTTGGGGATGCGCATTTAGCGTAAATCACAGCAGCAAAGAACTAAGGACACACTTTTTAAGCTTGTAAGTGGCCAGAGGGAGGAGCCAATGTGAAGATAGGGCAGCTGGATGTGTGTGAGTGCCTGTGTGTGTATACACATGTATAGACAGGTGTGCCTCTAGTGAACAACACAAAGAGGAAGAACAATCTAGAGGAAAGGTCTGCTCCATCTTGAAGCTATTCACACTTTATGGTGTCTGAACTTCAAAATGAAGCAGTTCTGAAGGCTATTTAGTGGTGGCAGTACAGGACTTCCTGTGACTAGAAGTTTGGCTCATAAAATAGAGGCGCATCTGGCCACCAGGACATGAAAAGAGTTCCTTGCAAACAACAGCCCAGTAGCAGGGGTGTAAATGATTCAGAAACACCTGGCTGGTATTTTCCTTGGGGATTCCAGAAGATGCACTAGTTAAGAAAGATGTGGTCAATTGGACATCATCAGGTAAGTCCAGACCATTGTTGGGGGTGGGGGGAGGAATTAAGAGAGATAAGGTCATCCCAAATATAGTGTTCCTGACAGAATTCTCCCTCAGTCAGTGGAGGATGGTTAGGGATATAATAGGTTCAGTTCCGGATTCTAGTTCAGGTCAAGGCATCTCCTTTTTGAGGTTGATGGTACAAACGAATGAGTCAGATTTTCTGATCCAGAGGGCTGCTTGTCATTTTATCCTTTCAGCATCTTTTACCAAAAAAAGAAAGTATAGCCTAATGCTAAATTAAATTAGATCAGAGGTCAGAGAGCTGAATTTAAAAAAAAAAAACTGTAATAGAAAAACAACAATGGAAGACTTTATATTGTGATTCTGACATTGACTTCCCTGGCAGATCTTCCTACATGGTGTGAGCCTGTTTCCAAACTTAAAAATGGGAACAAGAGTATTTCATGGGATTTCTGTGGAGACTGAAATAATGATACACTTTGTACACATACTATTCAACCCATGTTTATATCTTTTAATTTTCATAGAAAAGAATTAATAGTGGGTACTGAGTCATAGCATCAACTTTCCATCATCTTCATAGCCAAATATAATGCCAGTTGTCACTGAAAAGACTGGGTTTAAGACAGCCGGCATCCTGTGATCAGTTTCTTCTCTCTTCCCTTCCTGCAGCCAGCTCCTCCCTGAAGAAGAGATTTAAGCGGCGGGAGATCGAAGCGATCCAGTGCGAGGTGCGGAAGATGTGCAACTACACCAAGATTCTGTCCACCAAGAAGAACCTGGACCACGTGAACAAGATCCTGAAGGCCAAGCGGCTGCAGAGACAATCAAAGACGGGCAACAACTTTGTCAAGAAGAGGAGAGGGCGTCCCCGGAAGCAGCCCACGCAGTTCGATGAGGACTCCAGAGACCAAATGCCAGTGCTGGAAAAATGCATCGACCTTCCCAGCAAACGGGGTCAGAAGCCGAGCCTGAGCCCGCTCGTTTTGGAGCCGGCCGCCAGCCAAGACACCATCATGGCCACCATCGAGGCGGTCATCCACATGGCCCGGGAGGCGCCGCCCTTGCCCCCGCCGCCGCCCCCCGCCCCTCCCGCCGCCTCCACCACCCCCGCCGCCCCCGCCGCCCCCTCTGCCCAAGACCCCCAGAGGAGGTGGGAAGAGGAAACACAAACCTCAGCCTCCGGCCCAGCCCCCGCAGCAGGCGCCCCCGCCACAGCCCCTTCCCCCGGAAGAGGAAGTGAAAGCCAAAAGGCAGAGGAAGTCGCGAGGGAGTGAGAGCGATGTCCTTCCCTAGGGTGGGTCTGGGCGTCCGAACCTGGGGCTGGGGGTGGACTTACGCGTTGGAAGTGCAGTGAGCCGGGCTGGGCGGAATCCCCGCCGCAGGGACACCATGCCCTGCGCTCCAGAAGCTGGGCAGGGGCAGAATCGGGCCAGAGGACGGGGTTGAGCCTTCAGGAGCTCTTGGCAAAGCAAAGCAAGGGGACGTTTTCAAAAGAATGGGTGTGTGCGTGCGTGTGTCTTTGCGCACGTGCGTGTGTGTTTCACAGCAGTTCCCACCAAGCAGCACTTCAGTATGGCTAGTTCCTTGACAGGCAGCAAGAGACCCATCCCGGAGGAAAAAGTTGGTGGTGCTCCCTGAAAGCCGCCAGACCTCCTGCAGCCAAGGTGCACCCTTGATTCCTTTGCAGTTACTGGACAGGAAGATTGAAAGGGAAACGCCCTCAATTAGGAAACATTCCAAGGGGAGAAAAGTGGCAAATTTCTCAACTGGCTATGTTGTAATCCACTTCCATTTTAATTGGTTTTTATTTCTTCTGGTTTTTCGAGCTAGGCTAGGCTTTGGGGCACCAAAATCATCTTCAGGTGACCCGAATCTTTCTGTTAACAATACGGTTTCTCAGATAGACTGATGTCATCGGAGGGTGAAATTCTAGTGATAGGCAACCTCAGACATGCATTCAGTCTTTTGTGTGTTTCCTCTACCACACATACACTGATTTTTAGCATCATCTGTTCCAGCTTTTTCTTTGCACATGTACTTCCATGTACCTTTTCATTACCTTTCATGCCTAAATAATGTATACCTTACCTGTGTCGTCATGTTCATCCTTGGCATGCTGTTCCAAGGAACTTGGCTTTGAATCCCAGTCATTGTGAAACACATAGATAGAGCCTTTTAAAAATAAGTAATTTAGAGCAACTGAAGATATGTTGACCCAGGTATCAATCAGGTTATTTTTATACGTAAAACATGTCAGTGAAGTATAGACAGATTAAAATGGTTCAAATGCCCCATAGAAAATGGAATAACTGACATATCACCAAAAATTGAAACCCCGGACCCACCAGAAAGACAAGTGTCTAGCAATGCCTTGGTGTGTGATTTTTTTTTTTCCAAACAGATAACTGTCAAAGGTCATTGAAAAAAAAAAGGGAGCAAAAAGACAATTGAAGTCCATTATCTCTTTTCATGAAAGCAGATGGGGTTAAGTGTTCTTATCTGGGAAAAAAAGAAAGGAAATGCTCAAAGGGTGTCACCACTCCAATCCTATCACATCACCTTGGACAAAGTATCCAAGTTGTGGTTGCCTTAATAAACTGAAACATTTTGTACATAATGTAATTATAAGTCTATCAGTCTGCATGGATGCAAACTGTGTGTGACAAATCGTCTTTTAAATGGTCAATTTCAACTGTACATTTCTCATCCAAGTTGTACTCTAGCCATTGGTTTAGCGTGGACAGATATTCCATCTCTTTTATCTGTTTCCACAGCCCAAGTGAAACATGTTAAGAAACTCAGAATGAATATAAAGTTATTCCGTTGCCATAGATGTTTTCTAAAAGTCAGATGTGGAAACTTCAAATAAGTATTTTCAATTTCCTTCCTCAGACCTCCCCCTTATCTTCCCTAAGACATCAAATACCTGGTATGGTAGATTATAAAAAGAGAGACACTAAGAGACAGAATTAAATTTTCCAATGAGAATGAGAATATCTGGTTTACCTACAAATTGCTTCTTTACAGGAAGTTGGGAACAGCAGAAAATTGTATTATTACTTCAGAACACAACATTATTTCCTTAGAAGAAGAGGATTTTTGTTGGGAACATAGAGTAAGGGATGGGTTATCTATCAGAGTAAATGTTTAAATTCCAAGGTAATATGCTTGCAAACATCACTGCTCTGTCATGGCACCAGCAGTTGGTTGAAATTACCCACAGAGTCATCCTATTGTGCGCTATCACCCCGGACTTCACATCGTGTGCTGCTACTAAGTCAGTAGCATTTAATCCCAGCATATGTGAGTTTAAAGGAATGCAGTCTCCTGTTCTTCAAAGCTTGTATCTTAGATACTCAGTTTATGACCTAGGTCGACCTTTGGCATTTCACACGGGTTGAACAGCAAAATCAAACCAACCACTTTAAATTTGTCATTCCTAAGCCATATCTGAGTGGTTCCAAAGTCATTCAAGAGGAAGGTTTAAATTATCCCTGCTCACCCCACCATTGCTATGAAAGAGCACCCATTTTCATTCCAATTAAGCCATAAAGAGGTTTCTCTCTTGTTGGATTTTGAAAATAATTGATTTCATTCTTCCTTTTGCCCTTCTTCCTTCCAGTGTTGGACTGTTTCCCCAACCAAATCTGTGAGCAGACTAAATCTTCCTGCAGAGAGGAATAAGCTGACACTCTCTAAGCTTCTTAAGGAAGGACCTAAAGCTCAATTGGCATTAACCTCTGGTAGGTGAGAAATTTCAAATAACTCTAGGATACATTAGAATTTCCAAACCAACGAAAGGTATTCCAGGAGAGGTACAGCAGACTTATACCTTATACATAAATTCAGTTCGCCAGTGATCATGTAAGTCAAATGCAGATCTTCTACGTTTATGATCCCAAGACTAGATTGGAAAACTACAGAAGAGCAAAAGTGAGATAAGCTAATCCATTGTTTGGAGGTGGATGCAAGTTTTGTCACAGGGCTTCTCTTTCCCATCAAGTTCTTCCCTCAGTATTGCATTACTTTGATTTTTTTTTCTTTTGCTTTCTATTAACCTAACTCATCTTTCTAATATGACCATTTCCTCATTTTCTAATTACCCCCTTTGCATTAGCCTCTCCTGTCCAGGCTCAATATGGGGCCAGTCTCATTTCACATCTTATTGGTAGCAGAACCAGTGTTAGAACCCAACTCTCCTGACATGCACTGGGGAGGTCTCTTAGCCACTCAACACTGCTTTCTGTGGCTGCATATTTAGAGAAAATGCACGAGACTCCATAAACTGCTCCAAAAGTACTTCATAATAAGAGAAATTCCTTGGTTTACTTTTCTGTTTCCTGCAAGACTTGCCTTCAGCAAGGAGGCACGTAATATGGACCCACTTATATGGAGTCTGATTAGGGGTAAGCAAAGGGTGAAATCGGTATAAAAATCACCTTGAGGGTGATGATGGGTCTCTGAGCCATCTTTCTTTCTAAGTGGCTGGGGAGCCACTTGCTTTTCTACCGCTCATCTCAAACGAGAGGAACAGAGATTAACTTCCTCTAATGTATGGCTCCCACTACAACCCAAGGAAGACAGGTTGAAGGAAAGGAGAGCATGTCAGGGCTGGCTCGTGATTTGACAGGCCTGGGACTCAACAGCCACTGACAGCCCCGAGTAGGTGACTAAGGGCCGACAGGATTAGCATGTTAACTTGGCTGCTGTCCGGAGTGGGAGGCCACATTTGATGGCAGTCAGAGTTTGTGTTCTGGGCATTGCTGGTTCTATAAATATGATAAGCAAGTGGTGACAGAATTATAGTATAAGGTGATGTACTACATGGAGATCATAAAGGATTTGGTTTTAGGACTTAAGTAGAAAATCCACTCCTACAGCTTATTACCCGACAATATTCAGATAATGAGCTTTTGGAGAATATTATTTCCCTACCACTAGGAAGATTTACCTGGGAACTGTCTAAAGTCTATACATATATTTCCAAAGCCTTTAAATGCCAACTGTAGCATGGGGGTCGGGGGGAGGTGGCAGAAGCTGAAATGCCTCAAAAGCCATTTAAGTGTTACATTGCAGGATTTTCAGTCCTTCACATTATGTAAAAGTAGATAAATATAGACATTATTCTCAATTCTACCCTATAATATCACAATGGTCCACATGCCAGAGCTTACAGACAATGTCATCACAGTGCCTAGAAACTCGAACTGTAATATACCGTAGCATTTTCTTGGTGTTTTTTAAAGTTTCCTTCCACAACACCAGGCTCCCTCTGCCTCTTGTTTCTTGGAGAGTTTGCCCTACTGATGAGTCTGCCTCCCTTGTTGGACTCAGTCACTTGGGGAACAGTCTTAGAAGCACATATCAACCAAGGAAGAAACTTCCTGGATATCTCTTGCCCACTTGCCCAGGTATAATAAACACTAAAGGGGGAAAAATTGAAAAGAGCTGCCACTGGTCAACACAGAAGGGCAGTTCCAGCTTAGGTTGGTGTCTTTCTTTTTCTTCCTTTTTTTTTTTTTTTTTTAAAAAAAATCTATTTCTTAAATAATAATAAATGCACATGATGTGTTAAATATGTATATATATATTTCAAAAGAAAAAATGGGGCACAAGATTGTCTTACAAGTCGTGCTGGCTAATTTTTAGTTTGTATTCATAAGTGGTTTTTAAAAGCCTTTTTTAAAGTGTAATTTGCATGTTCTACTTTGATTGTATGTAAACATATTTTAGAACAAAAAATGTATTTGTATTTTATTGAATATAGAGGCAAGAAAAATTGTACATTGTTTGAAATGTTCTTTTTGTAACAGTTTTTATTCATAAAGCATTTTTGTACATTTAAAATGAACATGGACTTGCTGTTATTTGAGGCGTAGATACATCTGGCATGCTTTACTGTCATGCTCCTCCATGGTCTTAGATGTTGGGTTTTAAACATTTTTTCTAAAAGAAAGCTCAGTCTTTTTCGCTACCAGATCAGGTTAGCACAGTATAGAGCACTTAACTATTAAAAAAAAAAAAAGTTAATCCTATTCATATGTTATTCATTGTGTGAAATTAAAGACATTCAATTCAGTCTAACATGAGTTGTGAATTCTTTTGTTTTATTTTCCATCTGGTTCACATCACTAAGGAGTTGAATAGCATTTGGGGGTCTTTGCTCACACCAACTGGATATAGAATCATTGAGAAAATTCTCACCAAATTTCTGCCTTTTGTATGATTCTGGGAAGTACATCTTGGGCAAGATTTGAGTCTGATTTACAGGGTTACTGTTCAGAATATATTACACCTGGACATAAAGCCAAGCCTGATTCAAAGAACTAGTCAGAACTCTGTTGAAAGCAATCCAAATGTAGTATAAGATGTTGGAGACCCATCCTATCCTAAAATTTTAGAAGAACATTATGGATTAAGCCTTCTTACTAAATATCCCATGATGTTAAATAGCTAAAGGATGGATCCCCGGCTGGCCTTAAAGTTTTACTGGAGTGATAGGAAAAGCTATTTAATCAACCATAGGCAGTTACTGACCACGTATCCAAAACTCCCAGTCTGAGCAAGACCTGAAAGGTGTCGAGGAATATACAATCCTTGCTCTGAAGGAACTTATAAGGTTGGCATGTGGAAAATAAACTATAGTTCTAGGCAGAATATGGCAAGCAGTAAAAGAGTGATGGAGTCTCATAAGGAGGGTGGAGCCCTTGAGGTGGCACTTTCTTCTGTTCCTACTCTTCATGTTCTAGTTTTTATATTCAGAAGTAGGTTTTAAGAGCTCTTTTAAAAGTGTAGTTTGCACATTCTACTTTGAGAACATGTAAACATATATATTTATATATTTTTCATTTCCTTTCTTTATCTTCTGATGCACCACTTCAAAAAGCCAACAAGGTAAGTAGGAAATGTTACAGCTCTGCACCCTTAACCATCAACCTGACCCAATGGAACATTTATTACGACTTTTGATATTTGAAGCACACACAGTGGAATAACAGGAATCTTGTGGAATGAACAGCAGTCTTGAAGAGTGGATTATTAAGGCAGTCCCCAGGGTGGTTGGAATCCTAATGCTTTAGACAGTCACCTGAGACTCAGAGAATTTAGTCAGCAATCTCTATCAAAGTAGAATTTGCCCTCCTTCCTCTGCCAACTATCTTGCACTGAACCTTCCCAACCCAGGGATTGAACCCAGGTCTCCTACATTGCAGGCGAGTTCTTTACCAGCTGAGCCACAAGGGAAGCCCAAGAATACTGGAGTGGGTACGCTATCCCTTCTCCAGCAGATCTTCCCAACCCAAGACTCGAACCAGGGTCTCCTGCATTGCAGGTGAGTTCTTTACCAACTGAGCTATCAGGGAAGCCTGCACTGAACCAGGGAATTTTAATACCTCATATAGTCCTCTTTCATTAGACTGTTGGTATTTCTGAAATCAGCAAGGACTCCCAGGGGTGTACCTAATCTCTTCCCACCAACTTCTCATGTAGGGACAAAGCTGTCGCCATGAAACTGATTGGCTCAACCTTTAGGGTTTTTCGTCAGTCCAGAGAATAGCAGCATGCTGACAGAGATTGTGAAGACAGCCAGATGTGCTCACACATGTTGCTGGTACGAAGCTTAGTGCACAAATTTTTACACCTTGTTCTACCAGCAAGGATGAACCTTAGTTCCAGACCTAAGAATTCTTTTCTAACCTGAAGGGGAAGGAAAGAAGGGCCTTTCAGAAAGCTTGGCTCTAATTCTTCCAAACAATTTCTCTGTGTTCCAGTCTTTTCTATTTTCCTAGTCCCTAGGCATTTGAAATTGAAAAACCAGACAAAAGTTTTTTGTTTTTTAATTTCCACCCTCTGCCTTTTGCTGTCAAGTACATACCCTGAGGGGGTGAGGACAAATCAGCCTAGCTACCTGAATTGAAGGGAGGAGATAGCAGAAAAGTAGCAATAGTGGTAATTGGTTACTACTTCAAAACGTTTAACCGGATATCCATGTGATAGGGAATAAGGACAATGGAAGTGAAAAGCTAAAGGATTTGCCCAAGTCTTAAAAGGCTCTTATTAGGTGAGGTGAGATAATGGGTGTGAAAAGGATTGGGAAGGTGGCAAGCATTTCCATTGGTTGTTATTACTGACACTTTCACTTTTATAGGAAAGCCCCAAATTCAGGTTTTTAATTGTTATAAAAGCTGCGGCAACACACTTTGTTGAGAGCTTTTGTTTCCAGGATTCATTAAAGGAAAAAAAAAAAAAAAACTGGTTCAGAAGTGTTATTCATATATGCCAAAATTGGGAAGTAAAAAATGAGAAATATTAAAACTTCAACAGAGAAACCTCACTTATTCTATCATTAGTAAACTTGATATTTTCCCTTAATTCTACTCTTTATAGAGAATAAAGCACTGGAATAAGAGTCAAAATATCTGGAAGGTATTTCTATTTGATCACTAAAAAATTCTACACCAAGGAGCAGAACTTCTTTGAGTCTCACTTGCTTACTCTAAAATGGGGAGTTAAGTTCTTAATGATATCTGCAATGGCTTACAAGTTTAACTCTCCAATTCTCTCATTGTTCTACCTTCCAAACAGTCCCTACCTTTCGTTCCCAAATTTATCTGTTGTGTAGATAGTTGCTCAGTCACTCAGTTATGTCCGACTTTTTGCAAGCCCATGGACTGCAGCACACCAGGCTTCCCTGTTCATCACCATCTCCTGGAGCTTGCTCAAACTCATATCCGTTGAGTTGGGGATTCCACACAACCATCTTGTCCTCTGTTATCCCCTTCTCCTCCTGCCTTCAATCTTTCCCAGCATCAGGGTCTTTTCAAATGAGTTCACTCTTCACATCAGGTAGCCAAAGTATTGGAGCTTCAGCTTCAATATCAATCCTTCCAATCAATATTCAGGGTTGATTCCCTTCAGGATGGACTGGTTTGATCTCCTTGCAGTCCAAGGGACTCTCAAGAGTCTTCTTCAACATCACAATTCAAAACCATCAATTCTTTGGCGCTCAGCCTTCTTTATGGTCCAACTCTCACATCCATACATGACTACTGGAAAAACCATAGCTTTGACTAGATGGACTTTTGTTGGCGAAGTAATGCCTCTGCTATTTAATATGCTGTCTAGGTTGGTCATAGTATTCCTTCCAAGGAGCAAGCATCTTTTAATTTCATGGCTGCAGTCACCATCTGCAGTGATTTTGGAACCCAAGAAAATAAAGTTGCTTGCTGTTTCCATTGTTTCCCCATCTATTTCCCATGAAGTGATGGGACCAGATGTCATGATCTTTGTTTTTTGCATGTTGACTTTTAAGCCAGCTTTTTCAGTCTCCTGACTCACCTTCATTAAGAGGCTCTTTAGTTCCTCTTCACTTTCTGCCGAAAGGGTGGTGTCACCTGCCTATCTGTGGTTATTGATATTTCTCCCGGCAAACTTTATTCCAGCTTGTGCTTCATCCAGTCTGGGGTTTCACATGATGTACTCTGCATAGAGGTTAAATTAGCAAGGTGACAATATACAGCCTTGGCATACTCCTTTCCCAATTTTGAAGCAGTCCATTGTTCCATGTCTGGTTCTAACTATTGCTTTTAGACCTGCATACAGATTTCTTCATAGGCAGGTACGGTGGTCTGGTATTCCCCTCTTTTTAAGAATTTTCCACAGTTTGTTGTGATCCATACAGTCAAAGGCTTTAGTGTACTTAATGAAGCAGAAGTAGGTGTTTTTCTGGAACTCTTGCTTTTTCTATGATCCAAAGGATGTTGGCAATTTGATCTCTGGTTCCTCTGCCTTTTCTAAATCCAACTTGAACATCTGGAAGTTTTCAGTTCACATACTGTTGAAGCCTAGCTCGGAGAATTTTGAGCAATACTTTGCTAGCATGTGAAATGTGTGCAATTCTGCAGTATTTTGAACATTCTTTGTCATTGCCCATCCTTGGGATTGGAATGAAAACTGACCTTTTCCAGTCCTGTGGCCACTGCTATGTTTTCCAAATTTCCTGGCATATGGAGTGAAGCACTTTCACAGCATCATCTTTTAGGATTTGACATAGCTCAGCTGGAATTCCAACACCTCCACTAGCTGTTTTAGTGATGCTTCCTATGGCCCACTTGACTTCACACTACAGGATATCTGCCTGTAGGTAAGTGATCATACCATCATGGTTATCTGGGTCATTAAGATTTTTTTTCTATCGTTCTGTGTATTTTTGCCACCTCTTCTTAATATCTTCTGCTTTTGTTAGGTCCATACCATTTCTGTCCTTTATTGTGCCCATCTTTGCATGAAATGTTCCCTTGGTATCTCTAATTTTCTTGAAGAGAACTCTAGTCTTTCCCATTCTATTGTTTTCCTCTATTTCTTTGCATTGTTCACTTACAAAGGCTTTCTTATCTCTCCCTAATAGAGCCAATGACCTTTTGGGGTTGTCTATCCTCAGTATAGTTTATCCTATCCTAATGTGACTAAGGAAGTGAAGGTGTGGAGGAAATTAATGAAAACAAATAGAATCCCAAGAACATATAATGAAGCTTTTTTCTTTCCTTCCTTCCTTTTTTTCTTTCCTATCAGAACATTAACAAGTACCAGAATTATAAAGATGAACAAGACAAGGTTTCATTGAGCTTTATCCAAGCAAGTCTAGATCATGAACTTCCTCCTCCCACTTTGCCTATCCAAATCCTACCCATCTTTTTAATGTTCAATTCAAACCCCACTTCCTCGGGGAAGTCTCAAGAAACACCCACAAATGCCTCTCAGATCACTAATTTGGTAACTGTTCTTAATAACCTTACATGCAGCAGAGTACAATCCTCAGCCAGGGCTGCCATGTAAAGTTGTACGGGTTGTTCCCTGTATAAAGTTATCTGTCTGAGAAAGAAAGTGGGAGCTGAAATCTAGCCTGCACTTCCTTGTCAAACTGTGTACTCTTGGGGTGGTATCTGCCCCAAATATACATGATGATTTTGTGACAATAATGCCTAAAAAAAATTTTTTTTTCAAGATCTACTGTGCAGCAATGAAAGGTGGGGATAATCTCTGCTTCCCTGTCCTTCTCACTCAGATCATAGTCCATTCTGCCCTTCCCCCTGAGGCCTCCAAGACCAGTCTCCCAAGACTTCTGTTTTAGTCAGCAAGACCATGTATTCCAGAAGATCTTGAATCCCCTCTCAAACTAAATAGTTGGAAGGAAACAGTGAGACTAGATGTGATAGTTCATGTGTCGTGTGTCATGTGACACATGACGATTCATGTGTCATCTTGACAGGCTGTGGGGTTCCTGGATTAAATATTATTTCTGGGAAAGTCTGAGAGGATGTGTCTAAATGAGGTTAGAATTTGAATGTGTGGACTCAGTAAAGAAAATTTCCCTACCCAATTTGGATGCGCACCATTTAATTCACTGAGGGACCGAATAGAACAAGAGGAGAAGGGAGAAAACTGTCCCTTGTTTTGCCCTCCTCACTACTGAGTTGGGACACATCTCATTTTCTCCTGCCCTTAAACTGGGATTTACACTATAAGCTATGCTGGTTCTCAGGTCGCAGACTGAGACTGAATTATACCACTGGCTTTCCTGAGTCTCCAGCTTTAAGAGGAAAGATTATGGGACTCCTCTACCTCCACCGTCAATTCCTTATAATAAATGATAGCTAGCTAGATGATGGAGAAGGCAATGGCACCCACTCCAGTACTCTTGCCTGGAAAATCCAATGGACAGAGGAGCCTTGTAGGCTGCAGTCCATGGGGTCGCTAAGAGTTGGACACAACTGAGCAACTTCCCTTTTACTTTTCACTTTCATGCATTGGAGAAGGAAATGGCAACCCAGTCCAGTGTTCTTGCCTGGAGAATCCCAGGGATGGGGGAGCCTGGTGGGGAGCCTGGTGGTCTGCCGTTGATGGGATCGCACAGAGTCAGACACGACTGATGTGACTTAGCAGCAGCTAGATGATAGATACAGATGAGAAATACATAGATAATAGCTAGATATCGATAGATGATAGAGACAGATATGAAGGGTGATAGATATTGCCTATTGATTCCACCTATTGATTCCGTTTCTCTGGAGAACCCTGACAACATACAAGACAACAGTTTTGTATGAATGTGTCGATTAGTTTCAGTGTCACACCCCCATGAATATAATTTGATAAGCAAGTAGACTTCTGATGAGTCTACAATTTTCCAAAGAGTTTAGAATTTTTATTCTGAAATAATTATAGATTCCATGGGAGGATGCTGAGGAATATATAAGAAAGTCCAGTACTGTCCTCCCCCAACTCCCTTTCTGCACCCCATATCAACATCCCGTACACTTGTAGTATAATATCGAAATCAAGAAATTGACCTTGACACGATTCATAGAGTTTATTCAGATTTTACCATGAACTTAATGGTGGTGAGTGCATGTGTGCACAGATCTATGCAATTTCATCACCTGTATAGCCCTACATGACCACCACTACGATCAAGATACTCAGTGTGTGTTCAGCCACCACAAACATTTCCCTGTCGCTAAACTCCCTTTTCCCTCACCATTGCTAATCCCTGGCAACCACTAATGTGTGCTCCATCTTTACAGTTTTTTAAAATTTCAAGAATGTTACATAAATGGAATTGTGCAATTTTATATATTATCATTATTACATTAACAATATTATATTTATATATTTTAGTTTGTTGAGCAAATTACTATAGCTATGGCTATTTGGAGTTCTTTCCATTGGATCCTGTATTCCTTTGAAATACCCCCAACATTGTATGTTGTTTTGTTTTGTTTTGTTGTTTTGTTTGTTTGTTGTTTTGTTTTTTCCTTTGGTAGCATGTTCTTACTTTATGGCACTATAGGGTGCTCTAGGCTCGTTTTATCTGTTTACTGCCCCAGTCCTAGCAGCAGTCATTTCTGGCTGATCCTAGCATCCTACCATCAGTCATTTCTTTAAGGATCCCTTAAAAGAACAACGTTAGAAACCAAGAGATGGGCCCTAGGCATGCACATTTATACCAGCGTATCCTTACTTCTTGGCCCTTTCGGCTGGCAAAGTATGTGTGCATACTAACCAGTGTATATACACTGTATATTGCTAGAACTATTTCCATATGTAATCATCTGGTAAGCACGAGTCTGAACTGCTATCTCTAATTCATTACCATGGATTATTCTAACCTCCTTCTCTTGCACATCTGTAATGTTCTACTCCAATAGTGAGAATCCTAGCTTTCATTATCTTCTTCCATTTCATTTACCCAATTGTTTAATTCCAGTATATCAGTATCAGAGCAGTTGACCTATGATTGTATATCTTTATCAAATTGGCTTTTTTCCTTACCATAATTCCTTTGAGGTTTATCCAAGTTGTTTGTATCAGTAGTGGACTTTTTCTTGCTGAGTAGGATTTTATGGCATGGAGGTACAAGGGTTTTTCACCTATTAACTTATTGAAGAATATTTGCATAATTTACAGTTTGAGGCCATTACAAATAGTTACTATGAATGTTCATATACAAAAACCTATGTGGAAATAAATTTTAATTTCTCTGGGGAAATTGCCCAAATCTCCAATTACTGGGTTATAATGATAAATTCATTTTTAGTTTTGAAGGGAACTGTCAAACTATATTTCAGGGTGGTCATACTATCTTACATTTCTACTAACAATGTGTGAATGATCCAGTTTCTTTGCATCCTCACTGTTATTTGATGTTATCGTGACCTTTTCTAGTAGGTTTGTAGTGATAACTCACTGATTGCATTTCTGTAATGGCTAATAATGTTAAACATCATTTCATGCATATATTTATCATCTGTACATCCTTTTATCGGAATATCTGTGCTTGTATTTTACCCATTTTTTTTAAATTTTTTAAAATTTATTTATTTCAATTGGAGGCTAATTACAGTATTTTAGTGGTTTTTGCCAAACACCAACATGAATCAGCCATGGGCACACATGTGTTCCCCATCCAGAATCCCCCTCCCAAGTCCCTCCCCATCCCATCCCCCACGGTCATCCCAGTGCACCAGCCCTGAGCACCCTGTCTCATGCATCGAACCTGGACCGACGATCCGTTTCACATATGATAATATACACATTTCAACGCTACCCTTTTATTTTTTTAACATTGAGTTTTGATACTTTTTCTTATATATTCTAGATATAAGAGTTTTATTGGAGATGTGATTGCAAATTACTTTCCTAGTCTGTAATTTGTCCTTTCATTTGCTAAAGTCTTAAAACGCTCTGAAACATGACTGTTTTTCATATCTCAGCATGAGGAAACAGGCTCAACAAGGTAAGGAGCTTTTAAAAATACACAGCTATTAAGAGCGAGCTGGAATTAGTACATGCTAGCTCAGTACTTTTTTTTTTTTTATGACATCTTGGTTATGTCATGCTTGGTAATTTTCTTGATGCCAAAGAGTCTTTCAATTAAAATAGTATGTTATTTTGGAAGGAACCTTAGATAGCTTATAGCTCAAGTCCTCCAGTTTACAACTGATAAGACTAAGAGCAGGGAGATTAAATGAATCATTGATACTCATGGCTTAATAATTAATGGTGGAATCCAGCCTAGAGCACAAGGCTTGGCTCTCAGTCTGGTTGTTTCCCTGTTCTGCCACACTCTTTCTCATTAGTCCTTAAACCTCCCCAAATCCAGCATGTTCCTGTCCCAGGAGCTTAGGGGACAGGAAGGACAATGACTTGGGAGCCCAGAAAAGAGCTCTTTACCTTGGAAGGATGAGGGAAAGTAAAGAAGGGCAGCAGAAAACAAATGAAAATCAAAGGAAGTGATGTGGTCACATGAATACCAAAGAGAGCCTTGGAAGTCTCACTGATGAGAATGTGTGGAGGCTGCTGACACCTTGTGAATGTTGTCACTGCACCTCAAAATAGATATATTATTTATTCCCTTGCAATATCTGTGACAATCTTAATCGAGACTATTTGTGCCTAAACGTTTGCTGTTATCCTGACTCAAAACACTCAAAGCAAAAAATATTTCTCTTAACTAAGTGAATCTTCCTCAGTGCAGCAAGATGTCTATTCCATTGCTCCCTCCATCACCCATCTCCACCCTCCCACACATACCCAAGCACAGACTTGTCTAGATTCCAGCTAAGGTAGGTGGTGATGGACACACAGAGCTAGGGAAAGGCTCTGCTTTTCTTTCTCCCAGAGCCAAAGATGTTGACTTAGGAGGGTGTAGGTTATATACTCTGTGCTCATGGTGATCAAGAAAATATGTATGTTTAGAAAAAAATGTGAGGCCCCTTAGGTGTCTCTGGGGATATTTCATTTCATTTTTAAAAACTTACATTGTAAAAATAAAACACTGATATAGAAAACACACAAAATATGGCTTTACATCTTACTGTAAGGTCAATCCTCAAAAGCACACCCCAGTTTTAAAAAAATAGAACCCATCAAACTACCCCTCTGGTGTTCTTCATAGCCAACATAGCCAAGTGTTAGTTGCTGAGTTGTGTCTGACTCTTTGCAACCCCATGGACTGTAGCCCACCAGGCTCCTCTCTCCATGGAATTCTCCAGGTAAGAATACTGGAGTGGGTAGCCATTCCCTTCTCCAGGGGATCTTTCCCAATCCAGGGATTGAACCCTGGTCTCCTGCATTGCAAGCAGATTCTGTACCATCTGAGCCACCAGGGAAACCCAGAACCAAGCCCTCCTCCGAACATTTCCTGAGTTTTATGGCAATTATCTCCATACAGCTCTCTATGGTTTTATCACCCAAGTATATATCCCTAGACATGCAGAGTTAGAAATCCTTGATAAGCTTTTAGGACCCTTTGAGTCTACATGCCTCCCCTTCATCCATTTCTTTTCTTTACACACACCTATTGAAGAACCTGGGCTATTTGACTTGCAGAGCTGCTCCCAGTGTGGCTGCTGCTGGATGGACCCTCGTGGTGCATCTGCTCCTCTGGCTTCAGGCTTCTCTGAAAATTGGCAGCTAAATACAGTGCTGGATACAAAGACAGCAGGGCTCAGATTGGATCCCTTTGGAAAGATTGTAGGTAGACTTGTAGCCATTCATCCAAGGGCATATAATATCTGACTGTCTGTCTGTTATGTTAGCAGCTCTTGATGCTTAGGTAGAAATCTATTCATGTATTAAGGACTGAAAAGTGGTGATGTTTTAATCTTGTCATTACCTTCACTGACTAGGTGACATGCTTTCATACATGCTTTTCCTTGTCTTCCCTTTGTTTTTTGTTTTTTATATATTTTTTTGGATTGTCTTCTCTTTGGACACCTCATGGTACAGTTGATATAAGAAAAACAGAATAAATATTTGATGCTTTCTTTTATTTTCAGGATCATGAATATTTCCTATCACTCTGAAAGGGTGACCAAGTGGCTTTTTAAAAATACAATTTTAAACTCAAGGACAAATATATTTGAAAGGTTTTAGCCCACTGCAATTATTATCATTATTGAAGCTCAAATTGACCCATCTGTGTCCAGCTGGATTCTCTTCAAGTTGGCTCCTAAAATGTTTTTATACAACCTCAACTGTTTTATATAACATAGTAGGTTTGGTAACTTCTTGGCTATCTGGGGTCACAAAATGTTCTAAGCTCATCTCATAATTTTTCTTTTTTGTTTCAGATGAAATGAAATGAGCCATTTCTCTAAGAATTCTTGATTTTTTTTTTTATTTTTTAAAGTGGGCGATGGTATTCTAAGACCACAATCTGAGCACTGGGATAGATAGATTAGATTGATAGAATCTGAAATAAATTTGAATTGCAAGTGTAAGTATGAACTTGGCATGTGTTTGTGTATGTGTGTTTCAGACTGATACTTCTAAGTCAAGTTTATTTCAACTTTCTGTATTTGGAGTGTAAGAGTTTTTTGTTTTGTTTTTTTAACTAAAACTTATATCTGTATCTCCTTAATTTCATCTCAAGACACATAAGGGTAAAAAACATAGAAAAAGTATAATCTTTTCTTTTAGCTCCACATATATATACCGTAGTATCAGTGAAACATCCCTAATAGATACCATCAATATGATTTCTGAAATGATGAGGAAAAAACCACCATGTGCTGTCCTCCTCTCATTTTTACACCATAACTATATGCTTACCTTGTCAGAACCTAAAGAGCAGGGTACTTGTTCCCTCTTAGCACACACCCAGTCTTAGTTCTACAAATGACTGTTTAGTGCTCACCACCAGACATGTCAGTGTCTCTCTAGTTATTTTGATGTCTAGCTCACCATCAAATAAATTCCTAAGAAAAGCCTCATAGGAATACAATTTCCTGAGCTCTCCATGTAAATAAGAGTTCACCTTTATATTTAAAAGTTCTTTTGCTGGATAAAAAATCATTGGCTCACACTTTCTTTCTCTGAGTAAGTAAGTTCCTCCATTCTCATCTGGCATGGAATGCTGCTTTTGAAAAACACAATTATGATCTACGGTTTTTTCTTATATGTCACTTTTTCTTTTTGTCTAGATACTTTTTTTTTTCCTTTAAAATTCAATCATTTTACTAGAATAGATTTTAGTGTTGGTCAATAGTATCTTTAAACATATGATTTAAATTTTTTTAAGGAAAGTTTTTTTTTGCAATGTATTTTTTAGATCTTATTCTGTTTCCTTGCTTTGGTTTTCTTCTTTAGGGACTTGGAAGGAAAGTTATGACAAACCTAGATAGCATATTCAAAAGCAGAGACATTACTTTGCCAACAAAGGTCCATCTAGTCAAAGCTATGGTTTTTCCAGTGGTCATGTATGGATGTGAGTTGGACTGTGAAGAAAGCTGAGCGCTGAAGAATTGATGCTTTTGAACTGTGGTGTTGGAGAAGACTCTTGAGAGTCCCTTGGAATGCAAGGAAATCCAACCAGTCCATCCTAAAGGAGATCAGTCCTGGGTGTTCATTGGAAGGACTGATGCTGAAGCTGAAACTCCAATACTTTGGCCACCTCATGTGAAGAACTGACTCATTGGAAAAGACTCTGATGCTGGGAAGGATTGGGGGCAGGAGGAGAAGGGGATGACAGAGGATGAGATGGTAGGATGGCATCACTGACTCGATGGACTTGAGTTTGGGTGAACTCCGGGAGTTGGTGATGGACAGGGAGGCCTGGTGTGCTGTGATTCATGGGATTGCAAAGAGTCGGACACAACTGAGTGACTGAACCGAACTGAACTGATAATGTTCAAGGATCTTCTTTTGTGGTTTCAATTTTAGTCACTATGTCATGAATTCTTTTTATCTGTTTACTTTATCTCTTAGATTTTAAAATTTTTGTTTCATTTAATCTTCTATTTCACTTCAAGTATTTTCTGTTGTGTTCATCCACTCTTGTATTCCTTCTGGTTTAATCTTCAGTTTTTATATTGTATTTTCGTTTCTTTTAATTTTTTTCTGACCTCTCTCACTTCATTATTGAGGTTTTCTCACTCTAATTTATGTTCTTTTTTCATATCTTTCAGCATTTTTTCATATCTTTTAGTTCATTTTTAAACAGTAAGTTAGCATTTTTATTTGTTTTGTGGATATGTTTTAGTCATATATTTTTATTCTGCCTCTTTCTCTTTTTCTTTTAATAACTTTTATGAGAGATGTTTGAAAGTTGATCATTTTCTGTCTCTAATCTTTATCTGAAATTAATTTTCCTGAAGTTTTAAAGAGACAAGACTGTGGATAGTCCTAATTCTGCAGCCTTCCATTTCCCTGAAGTGTTAAAATGTTGACTTGTTTTCTAAGATTTCCTGACACTGTTTCCCTTCCCACTTTTATCTGAATCTTCTCTTTTCAATCCTAATATCCCTGTTCTCTCTAGTGTCATTTTAAGTGACACAGGATTTGACCACCAAGTATGTTCTCACTGGGGATGACAGAGGATGAAATGGTTGGATGGCAACACCAACTCGATGCACATGGGTTTGGGTGGACTCCGGAAGTTGGTAATGGACAGGGAAGCCTGGAGTGCTGCGGTTCATGGGGTCGCAAAGAGTCGGACATGACTGTGCAACCGAACTGAAGTGAACTGATGTTCTCATTGGCCATGTACTATTTATTGGGTAGATTTTCCTGGCCTGGGAAATCCCATGGACTGAGAAGCCTGGCGGGCTACAGACTTTTATGAGTACAGGTTCACAAAAGAGTCGTACATGACTTAGCAACTAAGCCACAACAATAGAAGCCATCTCAGCACAAAGTTAAGGTTTTCCCCAACTTTAATTGTGGATATGACATGCAAAATGAAAGAAAATGAATGCGCCAGGGCACCACAAGTGTTTGAGGAGTTGAACAGAGAAAAATGTGCATGTGGGTGTAGAAAGGTGAGCATGCCCTTAAAGGATAGACACAAAAAAGAGAATAAAAAAGAGACATCTTTTGTGATGTTTCATAAAAGGGGAAAAGAAAATGCAAGCAAAACATGTTGTAAGAGTTATTCACATGGTCAGGTTATGAGATAGAGAGGAAATCAGCCCAGCCCGTGGGTAGATGTCACAGAAGGAGAAAAAATTAGTGGGGAGCAGAAGTGAATAAAATGGAGAGCATCATAATGCCAATCAACAACAACAAAAACGTGTCTGAATTGCTACACACTTATGATACGTTTTAAAAACAATAAACCAGGATTCAAAATTCCAGAAAGATAGGCTTACAATTTATGGTTCAAGTCTTATATTTTGATTATGTGCTCCCTTTAATTCTTAGTACTATGCAGATAGAATAGCTTCAAATTTGCTGATTCAACAAAATAATAAATTGCTCTGGGCCTACTCCAAAAAAAGTTTGCAGCAACCAATATAAATATGGTGGCTATAAACCAGGTGCTAGCCTTCAAGGAAAGTATATCCTATGATGGTGAACAGAGTTTATATAAAAAAATTTACAAATCAGTGTGGCTATGAATGATCAAGCATGGCTCAACCAAAAAAAAAGTATACTCTTTTTTCATATGTTTAAGTGATGCTGTTTTTAAGAACCACTTACATATGTGAAGCAAGCAAAGAGCAAATGAGTTTAAACTCAAATAGAAGGAAGTGTCAGTACTTAATAAATGTTCTTGTCCTCCATCTTCCTCTTCTTTCCTCCTTTTCCACCATGGGAGTGATAATACTTCTACAAGACTGGAGTTGACAAATCATGGCTCAGTGAGAAAATTCAGTCTGCTGCTTCTTTTCTCATAGCCCACAAGAAAAGAATGGCTGCTACATTTTCAAGTGGCTTGGGGGGAAAAAAATCAAAAGAAAAATAATATTTCATGTCTTGTGAACCTTACATGAAATTAAATTTTCAGTGTCCACCTATAAAGTTTTATTTGAATGCAGCCCCATTCATTCATTTACATATTGCCTGTTGCTGCATTTCTGTCACCACAGAGATGAGATGTCACAACAGAGGCACTATAGACCTCAAAGCCTGCAGTGCTTACTGTCTGGCCCTTCACAGAAAAAGTATGGAGGCCGTGGGAATAGACTGACTTAATCATTGGTCTCCAGGAGTTAAAAACACAAGCTGTGAGCAATTAATTCAGTTTGCTGAGATCTCTGCCTGGCAGCATTTTAGTCAGACCCTGTGAGGGAACAAATATTCCCACTTCAATTTTTATAATTTTCCATCCCAATCATTTCAGGAAAAGATGGATAGGATAAAGGACAGAAATGGCAAGGACCTAACAGAAACAGAAGAGATTAAGAAGAGGTGGCAAGAATACGCAGAAGAACTATACTAAAAAGGTCTTAATGACCCGGATAACCATGATGGTGTGGTCACTCACATAAAGCAAGACAAGGCCCTGTGTGCCTCCCAGGCGTGGAGACTGTTCTGTCTGCCATTACTTGTGGGTGAATTCCAGCCTTCATGACTTTCCTTGAGTATCAAGGGATGGATTCCCACAATTGGTAATCAAAGGAGAAGCAGCCAAGAAACCACAAGATTAAAGGAATCACAGAAGCTCATCAAGATTAGGAGACCACCTGAGATTAAGGGTCTACATGCCCTGTTCACACCCTATTCTTGTCAGAGACCCCACCTTAGAGCCACTGTTATAAAACCCTTCATCAAATCTTCTGGTAGAGACACATAGCTTTTCAAGGCAGAAGCCCAGTGTGTTTCCGTTGCCTGGCAAAACAATAAAGCTATCATTTTCTGCTTCACCCCAAACTCTGTCTCTGGGATTTGATTCAGCACCAGTGTACAGAGAGCCCTTGCTTTTGGTAACACTTAGATTATTTGTTACCAAGCCTTGATGTTTCATTCATGTCCAGACAGTTAAATCTCTCCTGGGCTCCAGAATTTCATCCTGTTTTCTAAAAGAGGAAAGCATTTAGGCACTGAGGGCAGATGATCTAGTCCTGATTAATAATGAATCATCTCTCATTTTATCAGCAGTAGTGAATGTCTGCTCAAGCCTGAAGTGAGCACCTCAGATATAAAGCCTCTGCTGAGCATTTTGTTCTATGCCTCCCATTCAGAGCCACCCACAGCCCCTCAGTAGATGACCAGGATGTTTGTTGATTAACTGACTGATTGAGCAGCTAAGCCAGTGAGGTGGCAGCCCGAATATAAGGGAGGAGTGATCAAAAAGTCCCTTATGTGAAACCTGGGGCAGTGTTCATTTGTTTTGTGCCCTTTCTCCTTCAAGTTCCTTCCGGGTTCACTGGATTTGAAAAGCATTAGAGAAGGAGAGAAGACTGTGCAAATGAACAAAGCAACTTGTCCCCATCTGCCTTCAATTCTCAGATGGGGAAAACATTTCCAGAAGGCCTGGTGCATGAGAACCTGACGTGGTGACAGAACGTTCTGTCTCCCTCTTGTTACAGGAGCAGCGAGCCGAGTTTCTGCAGCCTCATAAATCCTGAGGGCCTTTTCCAGCCACCGGCCCCGATTCCAGGAAGTGGACGCTTTGAAACCCCCATCAAAAGAGAACACTGTGTTTCTGCACTCCCAGCCCCACTGCAGGCCGACTGTTCCCAGCGCAGGTAGTCAGGGCCGCCAGTAAGGACAGATGCGTTTGACGCTTCCTGAGCCCTTCCTCTTGGGAAATTTGCAGGGAAATACAGTTGCCCAACACTGCTCAGTGAGATGTTTGAATGTGCTGAAGGGTATTGTAGGAATTTATTAAATTAAATTTTCTAGGAGGAAACTGAGGACAGCATTCTCCAGGGGAAAGTGGAGAAGACCAGCCAGGTGGAGACCAGGCTGGACCTGAGGGCTCTGTAGGCACCACTGCTCTGGGCATATCCCCAGCTGCCAAGCGGCAGAAAGTCTGGTGCCCAGGTTAGGAGGGTGGTGGAGAGAAATCTACAGATATAGAAGTACAGACTCATCAACACTCTCACCATCCCTACTCCAGGCAGTTCTGGTGCCTAGGTGTTGCCTTCTCTCCTGCTTTTCCCCCCAGCAATGTTTGTGGTGTTCCTGGCCATATCCAGAGTAGTTAGCATGTGGCAACACATTCACAAAAGCCATGTTGTGGCTGAAAAAATGTTGCCTGCTGGCTCAAAGGCAGAGCACTGGATAAGAGAATGTGGGCAGCAATACCTTCCGTTCCCTCTTCTGTAAAGTAAGAGGCTGTAACATCCACCACCCAGTGTTACCAGGTGGAGAAGGCAATGGCAACTCACTCCAGTACTCTTGCCTGGAAAATCCCATGGGTGGAGGAGCCTGGTAGGCTGCAGTCCATGGGGTCGTGAAGAGTTGGACATGACTGAAGCAACGCAGCAGCAGCAGCAGCAGCAGTGTTGTCAGGAGAGTGAAATGAGGCAATGACTGTGAAAGTACTTTATTAACTACTATGAAAGTGGGAAACGGTATTAGCATAACTGACAAAACTGTGTAAGCTGTCACTGTTGCCCTTGCTATTAATACTTCCATGACTACTAATCCCATAATACTAATATTACTGGCCATACTAATCTAAGGCAGTGGTCCCCAAGCTCTGGGCCATGAACTGATACCAATCTGCGGCCAGTTAGGAACCAGGCAACACAGCAGGAAGTGAGTGGCAGGTGAGCTAGGGAAGCTTCATCTGTATTTATAGTCTCTCCCCATCATTTACAGTAGCAGCTGAGCTCTGCCTCCTGTGAGATCAGTGGCAGCATTAGATTCTTATAGGAGCACTCACCATACTGTGAACTGTGCATGCGAGGGGTCTAGGCTGTGCGCTCCTTAGGAGAATCTGCTGCCCAATGATCTGATCCTGCATTGTGGTGAGTTGTGTAATTATTTCATTATATATCACAAAGTAATATGCAATAATATGTCATATTATGATATGTAATAGTATTGACTCAGATAGAAATCTCAGTGGGAAAATAACTGTCTTCAAGGATCTGAAGGTTTGCCATGGAAAAGGAGATAGCCTTGATCTGAGTACCTCCATTGAAAACTCAAGACCACAGAGTAGAATTACAAGAAGTATTGATAGGGCAATAAGTACAGGGCAATAAGTACTTGCTCTCAACGTAATAGTAAAACAATGCAAAATACTATTGTGGGGCACAGTGAAGACACGGTCTTAGGAAAATTGTGGTAGAGAGATGAACATCTCTACAGACAGACTTTAGTCATTCATTTAAGAATTTATTTCTGCAACAGTGCCTGCTAATAACTTATTGAATGCCAAGTATTATCAAACCACCTCATCCTCCTCTGCCCCTTCTCCTTTTGCCTTTAATCTTTCCCAGCATCAGGGTCTTTTGCAATGAGTGGCCCTCCACATCAGGTGACCAAAGTATCAGAGCTTCAGCTTTAGCATTAGTCCTTCCAATGAACATTCAGTGTTGATTTCGTTTAGGATGGACTGGTTTGATCTTCTTGCAGTCCAAGGGACTCTCAAGAGTCTTCTCCAACACCACAGTTTGAAAGCATCAGTTCTTCAGCACTCAGTCTTCTTTATGGTCCAGCTCTCACATCCATACATGACTTCTGGAAAAACCATAGCTTTGGCTAGACAGATCTTTGTTGGCAAAGTGATGTCTCTGCTTTTTAAAATGCTGTCATACAGGTGGCTAACAACCACATGAAAAGATGCTCAATGTCACTCATTATCAGAGAAATGCAAATCAAAACCACAATGAGGTACCATCTCACACCAGTCAGAATGGCTGCTATCAAAATGTCTACAAACAATAAATGCTGGAGAGGGTGTGGAGAAAAGGGAACCCTCTTACACTGTTGGTGGGAATGCAAACTAGTACAGCCACTATGGAGAACAGTGTGGAGATTCCTTAAAAACCTGGAAATAGAACTGCCATATGACCCAGAAATCCCTCTGCCGGGCATACAAACCAAGGAAACCAGAATTGAAAGAGACACATGTATCCTAATGTTCATTGCAGCACTGTTTACAATCGCTAGGACATGGAAGCAATCTAGATATCCATTGGCAGATGAATGGATAAGAAAGCTGTGGTACGTATACACAATGGAATATTACTCAGCTATTAAAAAGAACTCATTTGAATCAGTTCTAATGAGGTGGATGAAACTGGAGCCTACTATACAAAGTGAAGTAAGTCAGAAGGGAAAACACCAATACAGTATATTAATGTATATATAAATGGAATTTAGAATGATGGTAATGATGACCCTATATGCAAGACAGCAAAAGAGACACAGATATAAAGAACAGACTTCTGGACTGGGAGAAGGCGAGGGTGGAATGATTTGAGAGAATAGCATTGAAATATGTTTACTACCATATGTGAAACAGATCTCCAGTCCAAGTTCAATGCATGAAATAGGGCCCTCAAAGCTGGTGCACTGGGACGACCCAGAGGGATGGGATGGGGAGGGAGGTGGGGGGGGGGGGGGGTTGGTTCAGGATGGGGGACACGTGTACTTCCATGGTGGATTCATGTCAATGTGTGGCAAAAACCACCACAATATTGTAAAGTAATTAGCCTCCAATTAAAATAAATAAATTAATTTTAAACAATGCTGTCTAGGTTTATCAGTTTTCTTTCCAGGGAGCAAGCATCTTTAAATTTCATGGCTGCAGTCACCGTCCACAGTGATTTTGGAGCCCAGGAAAATAAAATGTGTCACTGTTTTTCCACTTTTTCCTCTTCTATTTGCCATGAAGTGATGGGACCAGAAGCCATGATCTTAGTTTTCTGAATGTTGTTTCAAGCCAACTTTTTCAACCTCCTCTTTCACCCTCATTGAGAGGCTCCTTAATTCCTCTTCACTTTCTGCCACTAGAGTGGTATCATCTGCATATCTGAGGTTGTTTATATTTTTCCTGACAATCTTGATTTATTTTATATATAGTAGTTTGTATCTCCTAATCCCGAACTCCTAATTTATCCCTCTCCCATCCCCCTTTCCCCTTTAGTAACCATACGTTTGTTTTCTATGTCTGAATCTGTTTCTGTTTTGTAAATAAGTTGATTTGTGTCATATTTTAGATTCCACATATAAGTGACACCATATGGTATTTGTCTTTCTCTTTCTGACTTATTTTATTTAGTATGATAATCTCCAGATCTATCCATGTTGCTGTAGGTGGCATATTTCATTCTTTTCTATGACTGAGTAGTATTCCATTGTGTATAGTGTATGTATGTGTATATATATATATATATATATATATATATATATATATATCACATCTTCTTTTTAAAATTTATTTATTTTTAATTGGAGGATAATTGCTTTACAATGTTGTATTGGTTTCTGCCACACATCAACATGGAGTAGCCACAGGTATATGTCACCTCCCTCATGAACCTCCCTCCCACTTCCCACCCCATTCCACCCTCTAAGTTGTCACAGAGCACCAGGTTGCGCTTCCTGTGTTATAGAAACTTCCCATTTGCTATCTATTTTACATATGGTAATGTGTATACTTCAATTCTACTCTCTCAGTTCATCCCACCCTCTCCTTGCCCTGCTGTGTCCATAAGCCTGTTCTCTATGTCTGAGTCTCTATTCCTGCCCTGCAAATAGGTTCATCAGTACCATTTTTCTGGATTCCATATATATGCACTAATATATGATATTTGTGTTTCTCTTTCTGACTTACTTCACTCTACATAATAGATTCTAAGTTCATGCACCTCACTACAACTGACTCAAATTCATCCCTTTTATATGGTTGAATAATATTCCATTGCATATATGTACCACATCTTCTTTATCCATTCATCTGTTAATGGACATCTAGGTTGCTTCTATGTCCTGGCTGTTGTAAATAGTGCTGCAATGAACATTGGGGTACACGTGTTTTTTTCAGCTATGGTTTTCTCAGAGTATAGGCCCAGTAGTGGGATTTCTGGGTCATAGTACACCATATCTTCTTTATCCCTTTATCTATCAATGGGTTTTTAGTTTGTTTACATGTCTTGGGTATTGTAAATAGTATTGCTATGAACATAGGGGTGTATGTATCTTTTTCAATTATAAATATATTTCTTTAGCAAAATTTAGAGCCATGTGACAAAGTCTTTGCAAAATTACATTTAAATTAATAATAATGTATAGAAAACTGTTTTGCATTTTCTTAAAATTTATAGCATAACATGTGTAAAATTTAGATATAATAGAGATAGATATGTTGGATATGTATATTAAAAACTGTTTTGTAGACAGTAATGTGCAAACAGAAACATTTGGTGATGATTGTCTGGAGGATTAAATCCAAACTCTAGAGGTAACTTTCCTATATCATCCCTGCCTCCAGTTCTCTTCCCCAGTGAAATATATGCACCAATCACATTTTAGTCAACTTTGACCCACAACCTACAGCAGCCTGCCCTGGAAACCAAGCCCTTATCTACAGACCAGGATGCTAGGCTGTGATGTCAGATTTGCAGGAAGCAAAATTGCTATCTCTAATGACAAAATAGGAAGCTAAAGAATACCTTCCATAATAACCAACCCCAATAGCCAGGACTTGATTAATAATTAACAGCTTCTCTGATTGTTGTCTCTAATTCCAACTTAGGATCAAGGAGAGGAAACCATAGATGCACCCATAACCCATCCCTTAAGACATCTGACTTCTAGTTAGCTCTCTTACAGCTTTGCCAGGCCAATAGCCAGTCAAGGCATGCCTGAAGACTTCACTTTTTTCTACCATAAAGCTTTTCCATTCTTCTGCCTGCCTTTGAGCCTTTGCCAAAACAAGCCTCCTTTGGTTGATTTTCATTTATTTCCACACCTGACAAGGGGTTGCCAGGTGTTTATATTTGACATTGCAAGCTGCTCCTGTGGCCTGTGTCCCTTCACTCCCCGTCCTCTCATCTCCTCATTGCACTGGGAGTACAAGCTGTTCTCTTTATCAAGCTGAGGCCCCACCCACCTCCATCCTCACTTCCTGTGATTCCCCTCCAGGACCACTCTCCTGCCACAGTGGCCTCCTCTCAGATCCTGGAATGTGTCCAGCTTGTCCCAGTTTCAAGGCCTTCACATAGTGCTGCTTTGCCTAGAGCACCTTGCCAACCTCATTCTTAGCCATCCCTCGGTGTCATTATTCTAAAAAGGACTTTCTTACACACACACTTCCTTTCCTACCCACACTACTTAAATTAGGTTCCCTTCTTATGTATTTTACCTATAGGATACATGTTGATGATTTATAACTGAATGTTTATTTTAGATACTTTTTGTGTTTACTGCCTGTTTTCCCTGTCATAACGCATGCTCCACGAGTGCAGGGGCTAGGTTTATTGTTTTCCACTGGTGCATGCTAGTGAACTCATGTAGTGCTTTGCATTAAACAGGTACACAACAACCATGTGTTGGATGAATGTGTGACTGTTGAAATCATAGTCATGTTACAAAACACATGCCCGATATCCTTCCCTCTGAAGTCTTCCTAAACTTCCCAGGCAGCCTTCTGCTCTGTGCCCAGAATGCCTTGCACATGCTTTTATTTCAACACAGAGTCATGTTGTCAGTACTGACACAGATCTGCCTAGGACCTATTTATTAAACCTGGACATATTTGTTTGTTCTATGGCCTAGCACAGTGTCTGCTGTAAATGGATGTGAGTGAGCTGTGTTAATTCATTGAATTAATGACTAATGATATATGTCAGTGCAAACATGTTTTATCAAAACTTTCTCTCCAAATAGGAGATCACACAACAGAGAGAAAGACTTGGGAATGGCAGCAGTGAGGGAGTGTGGGATTCAGTTCAGTTCAGTTGCTCAGTTGTGTCTGACTCTTTGTAACCCCATGAATCGCAGCACACCAGGCTTCCCTGTCCATCACCAACTCCCAGAGTTCACTCAGACTCACATCCATCGAGTCAGTGATGCCATCCAGCCATCTCATCCTCTGTCGTCCCGTTTTCCTCCTGCCCCCAATCCCTCCCAGCATCAGAGTCTTTTCCAATGAGTCAACTCTTCAAATGAGGTGGCCGAAGTATTAGAGTTTCAGCTTCAGCATCATTCCTTCCAAAGAAATCCCAGGGCTGATCTCCTTCAGAATGAACTGGTTGGATCTCCTTGTAGTCCAAGGGACTCTCAAGAGTCTTCTTCAACACCACAGTTCAAAAGCATCAATTCTTCGGCGCTCAGCCTTCTTCACAGTCCAACTCTCACATCCATACATGACTACTGGTACAAAATTGTCTAATCTATATTTTTGTCCAGGGTTGTCTTTTTTTTTTTCATAGAGGGGCATGCTGTGCAACTTGTGAGATTTTAGTTCGCTGACCAGGGATTGAACCCGAGCCCTTGGCAGTGAAAGCATGGAGTCCAAATCACTTGACCACTAGGGAATTCCCATGTCCTGTATTGTCTTGGAGCAAAATTTATAAAATGTTCATATTTAAATGACTGAGGGAATCAAAGATCATCCTGGACTATACAGTTAACATGGAAATTTGTATACGAGGCAGGATTTGTGGAGGGGAAAAATGTAACTAGTGAGGTGTATGTCATTATGTTTATAGAACCACATGGCAAACGTGCACAGTATCTATCCATTCACCTATCCTTTTTCTGCTCCTTCCTGCCTTTCCTGTTTTTTCACCCCCCCCCCCCCCCGCCCCCTTTGTTTCCTTCTTCCTTTCAGTTAGGACTAGAAGAAACAAGAGGAGTTCCAAGCTAGGAAGGGAAACAGAAGTCTAGCATTTGTGGATCATTTCCTCAAGTGCACAAAGCTCAGTTCCTAAATGAAATCTTGAACCATAAGGGCCACAGATGGGTGGAATGGTGATTTGAGATATCCAGAGGGTGTGGAGTTTGTTATTTTACAATAGAGTTAAATATAATAGTAATTGAGGGAAGCAGTTGGATCAAAAGAAATTATTTGCTAGGCAGATTCAAAACCAGAAAATGCTTAAAATGCAAACCACAAAATGAAGACAACCTCAAAGGTTAATGAAAACCTGCAACAATAGACAAAGGAAATGAAGAATTGCAACAGAGCCCTCCTCCCAAACCTATTAAACAGTCATGCCAACATCCTTCCAAAGAGAGGATGCTATCCAGCCCCATTCATTCTGCCTTGGAACTGCTGAAATAGGGACAAGATGTTAAGATAAAATGCATCAGTGGCTTCTCTCTTCACTAGACCAAGATTAAAGACAGTAGCCCCTCCAAACATTGCTGAGACAGCACTGGCTTATGCAGCTCTGCCTGGTAGGTGTCCCCTGAGGATTTTGTTGAATGAATTAGTGCTGGCCAGTTTAAAAGTCAGGCATTTACTAAGAACCACAGAGGATAAGAATAGAGAAACTGTGTGGCAGTTCTTGGATAGAGCCAAAACTACTGGACCAGGGAAGGTACTTGGACAAAGTCAAAGGATCAAAACTCAAAGGAGTTACAGTAAAATTTAAAGAGCAGCAACAGGGGGCCTAGAAAAGTCATTCAGCTCCTAGAACAGGTGGGCTTGGGCCTGTGAACAAAACTGAGAGAGTTGTCTTGCCATATTTAGGAGAAATTTACTTCATCCGCCTCAACCCTATTTCTATCAGAATGTATTCTTAAAACAACACCATGTTCCCTGCACTGTAATCAGGCAATGAATGCCTGAAAATCACAAATTGTGATTTGCTGCAAGGCCTTTTTCAGTACTCTTTGAGAAGTCACTGAGCTGTACAACAACCAGGGCACAGAAAGGACAGAAAGGCCGCCGAGCAGTTGTCATGAGGCCAAGGTCTAACTCCATGGCCAATTCCTGTGTGGCTTTGGATAAACCATCTAGACTTTCCCAAGCAAATGGGGATAATACATCTTATAACTTGCTCTTCAGGAAATCATGGGACCCAAATGAAATCCTGCAGGTACAAGTTCTTTGAAAGCTTTAACACATTGTTTAGACATTATGACTTCTTATTTTGATTTGCTGGCAGGACATCTTATGTTTTCAAACTATTACTGAAGTCATCAGTCAGCATCATCCTAAAATAGTACAATATCTTCTCAAGAGCTGAACTTTGTTGTTTTTGGTCTGTTTTATTTTTCTCCCTAAAGTCTAGTTTTCTCCTGGGAAATTGATGGGTGGCCTGATCCAAGCCTGGCATGCTCATCTTTTTCTTTACCTGGCACAAGACTTCAGTTGCGTTGATGTCAGATGCTCTGGTGAGTTTCTCCAGCACAGGCCACACTTCCCTGCTTGTCTTGCAAGCTGTCAGGACAACAGGAAACTTTACAGTTGGCATCAGAGTATAACCCAGACACTCTGGACTCTCTTTTTTCCAAGAGATAAGCTTAGTTGACTGTGAAGGCGAATGGAGGGTAATTCTGCGGAAAATCGCAGGGAATTGGCCCATTTGGGTGCCATGTTGTGGCGATCTTGTGCGCATTGTGCAAATTGATTTTCAATGAAAGCATCACCTCTCCCTGTTCTTTTTCTGCTGACAGCACACAGAAGGAATGCTGAGGCAGGGGAAGAGGTTGCAGAGTTTGGCCTATGATCGTCTCCACGCCCAGACACAAAGCATCTACTGGCAGAAGCTGCCTCTGGGGGTCAGCTCAGCAGCAGTATGATAATATATTTGCCCTTTCATGCTTTTCTCTCCTCTACTTTAACATTGTTCCCTCTTCTTAAGGCCCCTCAAAATTTTGCTTTTATGAAAGTCTGTTCTCATTAATTAAGCCTTAGACTCCTTCATAATGCAATGAGCCCAAAGAGTCCAGAGGTTTGGGTTCAGACTCGAGTCTTTTGCTGTGCATTTGAGCTACTTCAAAGCCTTCTTTGAGGCCCAACTATTTCAGTGTGATACTTGTGAGGGTCAAATAAAACAAAAAATAAAAGGCACTTGACAAATGAAAAGTTATGGTAATTTAGGGGGGTTTTCATTACTACTATAAGTGGTAGTATTTTTATTGGTAATAGCAGCAGTAGTAGCATTAGTGGTATAGTCTTTCTAGAATCCTAGAGTAAAAGTATTACAAAAAATCAATTTCTTGTCAAATATAAACTAGTACATTGCCTGTCAATTTCATTACTATACTAACTGTTTTATATACTCCTTCCATTGGGACTTCCCTGGTGGCTCAAATGGTAAAGTGTCTGCCTATAATGCAAGAGACCCAGGTTCGATCCCTGGGTTGGAAAGATCCTCTGGAGAAGGAAATGGCAACCCACTCCAGTACTCTTGCCTGGAAAACCAATGGTAGGCTATGGTCCATGGGGTCGCAAAGAGTCGGACATGACTGAGCAGCTTCACGTCACTTCCATTGCGTTTCCTCTAGGGCATTTACTTGAGTGTAATTCGTGTCTCTTTATCTTTTTCCTGGTCTCCCCCACCTAAAGCTGCTCTTAGGAAGTGATCTGATCTCAGTCAATAAACCTAAAGGTGACTGTAGTAGAATGAGAATCCTGAACCAAGAGGGAAGGAAAAGGAAAGAGAGAGGCCAAGAAAGAGAATTTTCTCTCAGACAGAAACTCAGGGGAAAAAAGAAGAAAGCAAGATGGGCTCAACATCTCACTATGCCTCCCTCCTTCATTTTGTTAGGCCAGAGCATTTTGGCCAGTGGTCATTTTCATGGTTGGCTTAGAATTCCTCAACTGTGGGGAAAGAAAGCTCTTATAAAAGTCCTGACAGGATTTGAACAAAGGTGATTCTGCAATTCAGGGTAAAATCTCTGTGTTGTTTAACACAATTAATTACTTCCTCCACATTTGCTTTGGGATGCTATTTCAGAGCCAAGAGAGACACAGGAAGCACTAAGGTTCTCCGGGCTGAATAGATGCACTGTGTCCTAGTGATCAAAATTCATTTCCGAGTTGTTTCCTGAAGTGGTATTTTGACACCTGGGTCATCTGTTTGCTTTATGGAGTTCCTCTGTGACATGCAACAGCAATGCAGATAGGCGATGGAACATTATTCCACAGGGAGGTAACTTGGAAGTTCACTGCTGCTTGTCAAACTGGATTAAATAAAGGAAAATATATAAGAAGCCAGATTTACTCAAATGCAAAATGAAAAGAAAGCTAGTTTAACTTTTAGTTGGGAAGATCTCGTGTGGCAGAGTTCCAGACTCTGTAGGCTACAGCAGAACCTTGTTAGACTCAATTGAGAAAAAGAGAATTCCATATCTTAGGGCCAGAAGGACTCTAAGAAATCATCTTTTTCAGGTGCATGCCACTGGAAAAACATTATTACTCCCAATTTCCTGATGAGGAAACTAAGGTGTAGAAGTTAAGTGAGTTAGTAACATTGCACAGCTGATAGGGAGTGTTCATCAGTCCCATAACTGGGCTTTGGTCCAACTGAAAAGGTGTCTCTAACCTTTATCTATAATCAACCAAGGCTACTGTTGCAGGTAACAAGGAGATACACTTTGTCCCGCACTTGAAATAGATTTCGAAGACAGTCACCTTTGGCTTTTCTAATTGTCAGTGTTTTCTCTTTACTCATTAAACCAGCCCCGTGAGTTGGCAAAATAGGAAGCTGTCAACAGGACGTTAATATCTTCTCAGCTTTCCAGGACCTCTAACCCTTGAAATTCTTTTATCCATCCAACATCTCTCTTTCTTCAGTAAATAATAAGACTGAAAATGTAAATCTTTGGGTGGCGGCATGCTACCCCATTTAAAAGAATAGGTTTCATGTTTAGGAACATCTAGGACCAACCCGGTGTGCCACCTACTAGCTGTGTGCTCTGGGACAATTATTTATATATTATGATCAAGTTTGGTTCTTTGTTAAGCAGTAGTATAATGTCTATCATCCCTGAACATCACCAACTCCTGAATTTCACCCAAACTCATGTCCATCGAGTCAGTGATGCCATCCAGCCATCTCACCCTCTATCGTCCCCTTCTCCTCCTGCCCCCAATCCCTCCCAGCATCAGGGTCTTTTCCAATGAGCCAACTCTTCCCATGAGGTGACCAGAGTACTGGAGTTTCAGCCTCAGCACCAGTCCTTCCAATGAACACCCAGGATTGGTCTCTTTTAGGATGGACTGGTTGGATCTCCTTGCAGTCCAAGGGACTCTCAAGAGTCTTCTCCAACACAACAGTTCAAAAGAATCAATTCTTCGGTGCTCAGCTTTCTTCACAGTCCAACTCTCACATCCATACATGACCACTGGAAAAACCATAGCTTTGACTAGATGGACCTTTGTTGGCAAAGTAATGTCTCTGCTTTTGAATATGCTATCTAGGTTGGTCATAACTTTCCTTCCAAGGAGTAAGCATCTTTTAATTTCATGGCTGCAACCACCATCTTCAGTGATCTTGGAGACCCCCAAAATAATGTCTGACACTGTTCCCACTGTTTCTCCATCTATTTCCCATGAAGTGATGGGACCAGATGCCATCTGTTTAAATGAAGTCATAATATGCTGGCATATAAAACAGACCCAAAGAGTCCATTCTACAAAGATTAAGAAATAGCACAGTGGATGGCTCCTTTCCCCAGATTAACTCAAAAATCTGAAGAAGCAAAAGACCAGTATTTCTAGACTAAAACCAGAACAAAATAAAAAACAACAAATAAGGAATCCCTAGAGAGTCAGGTGTGTTGGGAGGTGCATAGCCACAGGGGGCAGTGAGTGGTAAAATTGGAGGGAAAGGTTGCATTGTGCTTTTGCCTCCCCCAGAATTCGCATAAATTTGAATAATCCTTGAGTGCATTATTGTGTCATAAATCTTCAGTAAGAGCTCAGATCACCAAAACAGGCCAAAAGCCTTGCTGAGTGAGTAACATTAAACAGGTTGCAAGGGGCTGGTTGTCCTGGACTTTCATTGCTACCTCAGCCTTCTTCCCCATATGCTATCAGATGGTGTATTAGTATTCTATTGCTGCTATAACAAATTACCACAAACTTAGCATTTAGAGTCTGGACGTAGCATGGCTCATTTGGGTCCTCTGTTTAAGTTCACTAGGCTGCAGTTGAAGGGTCAGTAAGGTTCTGTTGCTTTTGAGACCCTGGCCACATTCAATTCCTTGCAATGTTGGGACTAAGGCCACTGTTTCATTGCTGGCTGCCATTCAGGGGCTAGTCTTATCATCTAGAGCCTGCCTGCTTTTTCTTCTTATGCTTTCCATGTGGCCCCTTCCAGTAAAAAGGTAAGAGATGACGATGAGGCAAAAGATGTCACTGATGATGACCTCTAAGATGATGGCATTCAACAAACAGAAAATGAAGACATCATAATGATTGTACAATATTATACCTTTTTGATGGACATATCCAGAGTCAGAGACAATAGAGAAAACAAAGAAAAATGTTGTAATTCCTTTGGCTTTTGGAAATGGTGGGTGAATTGGGGAAGAGTTTATCATGTCTTTTTATATAATTCATAAATATTCTAGGCACCAATAGAAACTAAAGGCAGCAGCCTGAGTGTTTATTTAGGTTTAATGGTCCATTTATTGTCTCATATTCCCCCAGTCAAAGATAATTATTTCTTAATTAATCATACATAAACAGTCTATATCCTTTGCAGAACTGCCTACTTAAAAGAACATTTATCATAGCAATTGGTTCCATATACCTAACTACAAATCATCGACTTTTAGCTAGTTTTGCTCTGACTGCTGATCATTTTTGTGCTTCTGAAGGTTTGGGGGCAGAGGGCATGGAGAGTAGAGATCCGAGAAGGCCAGAAAAGAATAATATTAGGAAATATCTATTTTTCTTGTTATCTCTTTTTAGGAAAAACTACTTGATGATAGAAAAGAAAGAAATCTTTATGAGTTGAAATATTGGCAATTTGTCTTGAAATTGGTCAGAAGTGATTTTATTTCATCAACAGGAAAGTCTCCTTCAAGGACTTGCCCAATGTAGCATAGAGGAATTTTAGGATAGTGAAAACATTCTATATGATACTATAATGATGGATACATATCATACATTTGTCTAACTCACAGAATATGCAAGACCAAGAGTGAACCCTTATGTCAACGATGGGCTTTGGGTGATTATGATATGTCAGCATAGGTTCATTGATTGCAACACATGTACCTCTCCAGTGGGGGATGTTACTAGTGGGGGAGGCTAGGCATGTGTGGAAAATCTCTGTATCTTTCTCTGTGAATCTAAACTGGCTCTAAAAAACAAAATCTTAAAACTTCTAAAGTGTTTGTCCAATAAGAATGGCCACTACCCTAATCAACTTATGGGTGGTATTTACAAATGACCCCAAGTTTCAAAAGTGGGTCAGGGCCCATCTTGGGTGGACTGTGTCAACTTGGAAAGAATGTACTGAGTTACTGAGTATTTTATCTTCCTGGATTCACAAGTAAAGAGGCAACAATAGCATTTTGGCATTGAATCAGTTCAGTTCAGTTCAGTCGCTCAGTCATGTCCGACTCTTTGCGACCCCATGAATCACAACACACCAGGCCTCCCTGTCCATCACCAACTCCCGGAGTTCACTCAGGCTCATGTCCATCGAGTCAGGGATGCCATCCAGCCATCTCATCCTCTGTCGTCCCCTTCTCCTCCTGCCCGCAATCCCTCCCAGCATCAGAGTCTTTTGTAGTGAGTCAACTCTTCGCAGGAGGTGGCCAAAGTACTGGAGTTTCAGCTTCAGCATCATTCCTTCAAAAGAAATCCCAGGGCTGATCGCCTTCAGAATGGACTGGTTGGATCTCTTTGCAGTTCAAGGGACTCTCAAGAGCCTTCTCCAACACCACAGTTCAAAAGCATCAGTTCTTTGGCGCTCAGCTTTCTTCACTGTCCAACTCTCACATCCATACATGACTACTGGAAAAACCATAGCCTTGACTAGACAGACCTTTGTTGGCAAAGTAATCTCTCTGCTTTTCAATATGCTATCTAGGTTGGTCATAACTTCTTCCAAGGAGTAAGCATCTTTTAATTTCATGGCTGCAGTCACCATCTGCAGTGATTTTGGAGCCAAAAAAATAAAGTCTGACACTGTTTCCACTGTTTCCCCATCTATTTCCCATGAAGTGATGGGACTGGATACCATGATCTTCGTTTTCTGAATGTTGAGCTCTAAGCCAACTTTTTCACTCTCTTTCACTTTCATCAAGAGGCTTTTTAGTTCCTCTTCACTTTCTGCCATAAGGGTGGTGTCATCTGCATATCTGAGGTTGTTGATATTTCTTTCGGCAATCTTGATTCCAGCTTGTGTTTCTTCCAGTCCAGCATTTCTCATGATGTACTCTGCATATAAGTTAAATAAGCAGGGTAACAATAGACAGCCTTGATGTACTCCTTTTCCTATTTGGAACCAGTCTGTTGTTCCCTGTCCAGTTCTAAATGTTGCTTCCTGACCTGCATACAGATTTCTCAAGAGGCAGGTCAGGTGGTCTGGTATTCCCATCTCTCTCAGAATTTTCCACAGTTTATTGTGATCCACAGAGTCAAAGGCTTTGGCATAGTCAATAAAGCAGAAGTAGATGTTTTTCCAGAATTCTCTTGCTTTTTCCATGATCCAGCGGATGTTGGCAATTTGATCTCTGGTTGCTCTGCCTTTTCTAAAACCAGCTTAAACATCTGGGAGTTCATGGTTCATGTATTGCTGAAGCCTGGCTTGGAGAATTTTGAGCATTACTTTACTAGCGTGTGAGAGGAGTGCAATTGTGCGGTAGTTTGAGCATTCTTTGGCATTGCCTTGCATTGAATCAAGGAACATCTAATCATTTTTGTCTAGTGGTTCCTCAGGCTATTGAGGAAGTGCTGATCAGCTTTCTCTAGCTCCTGTTTACAAAACCTGATTGACATACAATATAAAATATTTAAATTAGTCTAAAGTCAGGATATAGAGAGCCAAAATACCCAGGGGCACTTATTGCCTGGATTAATCAAGAGTACTGAATCTTAGAGAAAGTAAGTGAATGCCAGCAGTACATGAGGAGTAAGTCTAACTGGCAGTAGCTTCTGTTAGATTCAGAAAGTAAACACTTATAAAAGTTAAGGAACTCACTTAAGAAGTTATGAAGCTGAATCTCTCTGATACCAAATCCTGTATTCTTACCTTGCTTAGTATAAGAACAATATGACTTCCTGAAAGAGAAAACTTTTTTTATTGATATGGAAAAATTCATGAAGATATACTGATAAAATGATCACCAAAATAAACAGGTAAGAGAGAAGAAAATATAGAGAATGTTACTCTGTTGAAAAGAGAGGGTGAAAAAAATAGCATATATATAATTGGCCTGCACATGCCAATGTATTTGCAAGAATTAACAGTAAATTAATCACAATAGTTCCTTGTTGAGTATAATGGAAACTGGGCAAGAAGTATTGCCTGTATATTTAAGATACGTTTTTAATATTTGAAACATGTATGTGGATTATCTCTTCACATTTTAAGAAATTTAAAACAGGTTTTAAAAAACGTATGACTTTTTTTCTTGGCTGTTTTGATACGGGTCATTTTAACATGGCCTTAAATATACAGCTTCTGTAACTGTGTAATTGCATGTCAGAAACACTCCATTCCACTGCTGAGCCAAATCAAAACCAACACGGAGCCTGAGGATTATGCCCAGAGCTTCTACTTTGACCAAAAGAACTTGGGAAATTTGAGAGAGAATATTGCGATGCCGATTCCACAGCCTGTAGCTGTCCGGCCTCCACAGGACTCATGGCTTTGCCATGTTGAAAAAACCACAGTCCACGGTCAGTTCTTGGGTTTTTCGTGCTGATAGTCTAGAGTTTTCTTCTTGACCCAAAGTGAGTCTGTATCACCAGAGTAGATTCACATTATCTGTGTTTCCAAGAGGCTAGAATATAAATCACAGAATCAGCTTAATAATTTCTACAAGACATGCAACAGAAAAGCCGACACACTTTTTCCCTGTGGGAAAGGACACATGGTAAAGCAACCTGTATTAACAGATTGCTTGATTCACATGTTGTGAAAACAGAAAGGATGAGCCCAGTAGTGGAGAGCTGTAAGTCAAGGCTTATGCTACTGTTGCTCCAGTGGGGATGCCCCTGGTGTACTGTGTTGGCAGTCTGGATACCTCTTCCTGCGTTATGATTCAGATGAGCACTGCCAGCATTGGACCCCAGGACTCCACCTTGTTGTGCTTCTGCTGGATACATTCTCTCTTTAGACAGGTTAAAACATTCAGACTGATTTCCATTGACCTTGTGACTGACTCTTTAAAACACCTCTGCATGAATCAGTTCTAATCATTAGTTTGTTGAATATGTGAATCTACAATGGATAGTATCTTTCCCTTTAGTCCCCTATTTCAGAGTCTCCTCCCTGTCACCTGCCTTCCATGCCTGCCATTAAGAGTTTGCAGAACCAGTCTCTCTCATTCCTTGCGTGTGTGTTAGTCACTCAGTCGTGTCCAACTCTTTGTGATCCCATGGACTATAGCCCGCCAGTTTCCTCTGTCCATCCTGGAATTCTCCAGGCAAGAATACTGAAGTGGGTTTCCATTTCCTCCTCCAGGGGATCTTCCCGACCCAGAGATTGAACCCAGGTCTCCTGCACTGCAGGCAGTTTCTTTACCACCTGAGCCACCAGGGAAGCTCCATTCTTTGGGCTGTTTCTATTTCCTCATGCAGTCAACCTGGGGACCAGTGGTGGCCAGCTGAACATAATTTTGATATCTGTAACCCAATTCTGATGCCTTTTTTTTCCTTCAGTTTGGAAAACCACTTTTCAATTCCCCTGTTTCCATGGGAAAGGAAGTTCCTTACATTTGGATTAGTACTGTGCATTTGTGTAAGAGTGAGTTGACAGTCACAGTAAGTGGCAGGGAGTGTGGGGGGAGGCGTATCTAGGCAGCTCTCTGAGGCAATGGAGTGGTTACAAGCTCATTTGTTGGAGGGCAGTGAAAGAGCCCACTGCAGAGTGGGTACACTCACAATTATACAGAGAGCTGGTGCTGGAAAAGGAGTTCAAGGGAATTCAAAATTAGCAAGTCTATCTTTACTCCTTTCAGTGTTACTCTGCTAGGGTAGGTCCCTGGCACTTTTTTTTTTTTTTTAAAGGAAATTTCTTTGGATAGGTCATATGTCAGAGTCAAAAGGACAGAAAGGTGTATGTCAATGCGTGAACTGTTTGCTTCTGGTTCACAAGATAAACTCAGAGAATTTAAAATTCTGAATTTAAAAATAATTAAAAGGTTAGAAACTTTTATAGCAATGTGACATTGTCAAGTAAGCAGGACACTGGCAGACTCCAGTCTAAGAAAGGGGAATAGATCCTTTTGAATGTTGTCAAACTCATGAGATAAGTGGCCCACAGAGAAAACTGTGTGCAAACATACACAATAGGATCACATACTTGTCTATGATGGAGGAGAGGGAGCAATATTGGTGCTTCTCCCACAGGCAGTGTGAACAGTAGCTGTATAAAGTGAAGTCTTCCTCTTATTCCTATGCCTCAGCCCTCCAGTTGCCTCCTGGAGGCAACACATGTCTCTAGACTCTGCATATCCTTGAACAGTTTACAAACATGCATACACATGTGTGTGAGTGCTATACACACATGTGCACAAAATGTTGCCTGCTAAATGTTCTGCTCTTTGCTTTGTCATTTAAGTATATAACTTGGAGATTTTTCCCTCATTTTTTTTTGGAACAGCTGCAGAATAGTCAATGGTATGGAGGCACCATAATTTATTTAACCACTTCTCTATTTTGCTATTAAGATAATGCTGCAATGAATAATCTGATATATATTTTATTTCACATATGCAGATAAATCTTTGACATGGAGTCGCTGTGTGTGTCCAAAGGTAGGAAGCATGTATAATATGCACACAGGAGGCACATTTAATAAATGCTTGAATCAGTGAAGACTGTGGAAATTGGTGAAACCTCTGAAGGTAGATAGGCAGATAACCTGTGGAGCAGGGAGGAGTTGGCTTAGTGAGGTGGGGACTGCGTGAGAGGAGGGGCAGCTCCCAGAGCACTCAATGCCAACTCTGGAAGAGGACAAGCAAGCAGCAGAAGTAGGCCGGCCTGGAACCCAGGCCCACCGGCCTTCTTGCCTCTTTAGGCTTCTGCTGGGCTGCTCTACTCCCTTTTTAAAATTTTCCATTAAATTATATTGTGCTCACCCACTACTTGCTGGTTTGACTTCATTTTTCTTGTGCCTTTTCAGCACGAGGAGGCAGACTGAACAGTGGAGTGAGTTCAGGCTTTGGTGTCGATGGAAGGTCCTGGCTTCAAAGCCATTTCTGGCTGTGACTTGGGCAAGTGGCTTAACCTAGCCCTTTCTTATGTCTAAAGAACATAGACATGTCTAAAGAACCGAGTGCGGAGGTTGAAATGAGCTGGCTCATGTAATGCTCCCATCCTGATGCCTAGGATGTAGTAAGCCCTCAAAGAATTTTAATCCCTTACACTTCCTTGTAGTAAGCCCAAGCCTTCCATAGATGCTATGAAACTGAATCTAATTAGGCTAACACCAGAGCACATTTCCTCATGTAGGTGGCTGCACTGTGTCCTCTTCATGTCTCCAAGATGCACTTGCTCCCAATTCTTGGAGGCTCCGTGAAAATGAGAAAAGCGCAAGAAGCTGATTTTCCCCCGAGGAGACAGGCAAGACACTGAAGGAAACAGAGACTGCTGCTATTCTAAGAGTTCATGAGAAACAGTCATTAGAGCCACGGCCTGCTGTGCAGAAAACAGGCTGAAGTAAGAGAGCAGTTTGGATTCAATGACCCGAAGTGCTTGCTTCCCATCTATTTGCTGCCTTCTTACATTATCTTAGCAAATGCCAGCTTAGCTGCTGGAGGTACACAGGGTATACTGCACAGAATGAACTGAGCAAATGTTAAGCTCAGTGTGGCCCCAAAAGGGTGAGATGGGAGGGAATCAAAAGGTGTTCATTGCCACCTGGCCAGTTTGGAGGTGTTTCCTGGGAGACCCTTTCTGGGTGTGGGCTGACAGTGAGCTGGCAGACTGTGGAGCTCCCCTTACACCAAATACATAAACTCTTTAGCCCAAGTGCCCTCAGATACTCACAACCGTCACTTAAACAGCACTTGCTGGATGAATGGCAAATGTGTCTCCACAATCTCCCTTAGGATTAATTAGTCATTTCCTGGCCTTTGTTGTGATATACTTACTGCTCAACAACAGTCCAGCGCAGGTCAGAAACCTGCCTAATGGCCATTCGTGAACAGAAATTGAAACCACGAATCCTTGCCTTTTGTTATAAATAAACTCCCTCTACTGCTTGTGAAAGATATGTTATTGAAATTAAAGATGCACTTACACCCTTAGAAGAAGATTGTTTTCTTTACCTCAAAAACAGAACTATCCAGCCCGTCAGGCCATGTGGGCATGATCCTTTCATTAATCTTTTGCTGATAATATGTAAAATAAATGTCAAAGTCCTTAACACCAAATCACGCCATCTCCTCTTGAAAGAGACTGGTAAAAGAGGATGAGCACATGGGTGAAGAACAGTATCCAGCCCCTCCAAGGGCACACAGCAGCGTTCATAGGAATGCCAAACTTTTATCCATCCATCCACTCGCTCATTTAGCATATATGGAACAGCTACCAGATGCTAGAAACTGCGCCAAAGAAAACCTTGGTCCCAGTCTTTCTAGATATGAGTGTCCTCCCTAGGAAACTACCTTCAACGCTCCAGGGATGATGGGAAGCCACCTGAATTCAGTGCAAGGAGTTAGTAATGAGATAAGAAAAGACCTGATTGATGAGTAATACGAGAACAACTATTTCCCTCAAGATGTTTTTGAGGTTAAAGTTTGCTGGGCCTTTTTGCTTTATATGTAATAATAAGGGTCAGAGGCTGTTTAACTGATTTATTCATTGCCTCTCAAGCCAAGGATTCTGCTAAAGTGACACCTAGTATTTGGTACACATCCAGAGCATAACAATCTTGTCTTTTGGAATGCCAAGCTTATTGCTAAATAAATGTATAATTAATAGACACCTATTTGTCTTGTTATAGCTTTGCTATAATCTTTGTTAGGTTCTGTGAGTACAAAGTAGAAACAGGAGTCTGTAGCAGAAATACCAGCCATATCTCTACCTGTCATTGTCTCTCCAATCATCCCCACCTCCTAGAGAACCTCCTCGTTGAGACTCAATCCGAAGTATCAAGGGCTCTGCAGCTTGGTTATAACTGACTACACTAGGTCAAGCAGAGCCAATATCTGTAATTATTCAAAATTTTAAAAATGAATTGAGTCAATAAATTAATGTTCAGTGTTTTAACTAGAAGGCTGTGTAAACTTGGGGTTGTGACCACTTTGGGGGCTTCTCTGGTTTACATGATGGATACATAAATGGAGAAGCCCTTCTATGATAGAAAAATGAAGCAGTGGTGAGGATCTCTACCTCACAACTCTCTGGGTCCTATGACATCCTGCTATGATAGTAGCCATATGTTCCAATTATACATTCATCTTGATAACTCTCCTTCTAAAATTTAAGACTTTTAATACTAATAACCAAAGAATAAGTGACGGATACAGGGAGAATAAAGGCCTAGATCCTTCTCAGGAGCAGAGGAACATGAAATGTGGAGGTCAGTATGCATTAGTCTGTGAGAATCCAACAATCCGATAGAATCAGGGAAAGATACCAGCTCGACAGAAGTTTTTGTCTCAATTTTTAGACAGCTTGAGTCTAATGTATTTGGCCCATTTCTGCTTAACTTAGAACATATTTGGCACCAAAATCGTTTCACTGTCTTTATCTATAACTATTTCAGCTTGTTGTCTTTGTGACTTTAGAGCATGACTTTCCAATAGAGTTTTCTAAGATGATGGGAATGTTCTATAGCTCTGCTATCCAATAACAAAACCGCAAGCTGCATGTGATTATTTAGCACTTGGAATGTGGCTAATATGATTAAGTCACTGAATTTTTAATTTTATTTAGTGTTGATGAATTTCAACATAAGCCTAAATAGTCAAATGTCAGAATATAGTAGTTACTGTATTGAATAGAATATGTCTACAGTACATTCCAAAATGCCAACATTTTGCTCTCTTCATGTTACAACCCACTCTAACAGCCACCCAATGATTCCCCATGCTTCCTCTCTTGCCTCTCCATAAGGTCATTCCTCACAGAGATGCTGGAGAGATCTTTAAAAGATGCAAACCAGATTTGAACACTTGCTCAAAACCTTCCTATGTGTGTATCAATATATAATAAAATTGAAACTGCTGCAGTCCTCAGGGTCCTATCTGATCTGGCTTTCCCATCTTGTCTCCTCCTGACTACCCACCACTCAGCCCCATATTCATATTCCTCCAGCCTCACTGGCTAGCCTTCTGTTCCCCCAAACACTTCAAGGTCACCATCCACTCAGGATCTTGAATTATGTCTTTTCTGCTTGGAATATTTTCTCCCTGATGTTGCTGTGGCTGGCTTTATTTCATCATTCAGCTCCCAGTTCATGAGTCATCTTCTCAGAGAAGACTTTCCTGGCCACCATAGCTATGAAAAAGCGTATGCAATGCTGCAATAGATGGCTCCCTTTTCTTTTCTTTTTCACTGTTTTATTTTTGCTCATAAGACTGTCACCTTCTGAGTTTATTTCATGTGTATCTATCAATATGACTATATCTATGTATCCATCCATCTACCCATTCACCGATCATTAACCTCTGCACCTTTGCACAAAAATGCAAGTCTTTAAGCAGAGAGACTTTGTCATTGCTACAGCCCAGAGCCTCAAATCCTGCCTAGCACAAAGTAGGTCTTCAGAAATGCTGCTTAATGGATGGAATGACTGCCCATTCAGGGTTTGGATTCTTCAGTGTGGCCCTCCCAAGTCTTCCTTCTCAGCCCAGGCTGAGACCCTCTGCGAAGGTCCTGATGTGACAATAACTGAGCTCCTGACCTTTCTCAAACCTGTTTTTGCTCCCATCTCTGTTAATGATAACATCATCCTGATTATTGTTCAGGTGGAGCACATCAATGTCAGCTCAACTTCTTGATTTGTCTCACCCCATTTTCTATCTGTCAGCAAATCCTGTTGGCCCAGATGATCACTTCTCACTACCTGCTATCTCTTGGTCTGAACCACTATCATCTCTTCATCTCTTGCCCATATCACAATAGGGCTGTCCTAACTTCCCCTACTTGTGACCTCAGATCCTCATTCTAATCCCAACAGAATGATTCTATTGAAATATAAATCAAAGCATGTCATTCATTTTCTCAAAATCTTGTCGTACCTTCTCATTTTACTCAGAGTTAAAGCCAAAGTGACCTTACAGAGACACAGAAAGCCCTATACCATCCATCCCCATCGTCTCTCTGACTTCGCCTTCCACAGAGCTCTCCTCCCCACTCCTCTGATGCCACACTGGACTCCTGGTGCAACAACGATGCTGCATCCTTGGGAACTTTGCCCATGCTGGTTTTTTTTTTTTTTTTAAGTGAAGCTTCTACTCAAGTCATTCCTAGTCCCGTCTCACTTTGTTTTTCACGATAGCACTTTATAGCTTTTAATATACTACAATATTTTTTTATTTGTGCTGTTCATTTTTCATCTGTTTCCCTAGCATATAAACTTTATGAAAGCAGGGACTTTTGCTGCTTTTTTGTTTGTTTTGTTCACTCCTATATCCCCAGTATCTAGAGCAGAATTCAATTATTATTTGTTGAATGAATGAATGAATGATATAATGAATGACAGTTGACATCGAGAAACTCAACAGTTAAGATGATCTAAATAGAAACAAGATTTGACTTTCTAAAGAAAAATTCATTTTCAAGATAAATAGAGGTCACATAAATTAAATAAATGCTAGAGGATCAACTTACAGACTTATGTCCCAAAGTCTTGAGTTCACTGAGAAATAAAGTTGGTTGAGCTAGCTATCTAGTTTCAGAGCAGAATATTCTTCTTATTCACGGTCACTGAACACTGTTGGCTCATTAGATCCCCTTGGCTAACATATAACATGCCTTTCAGCTAGCCACAGACGCAGGGAGGAGAACTTGTAAATAAGTCAAGAAAGTGAGTTTAAAAATCTCTTCATTCATGATTTTCTTGTTAACATTGCTCACAAACTGCATGCTCCTTAGAGCTGCTTTCCACCTTAGGAGATAACACCAGGAGGCCTGAAAGACTCAAAAGGGATATTGAGAAAATGTGTACTTTGTTCCAGATAGGAATTTGTACTTAGACTACTCCATTTCAAGAAAACTGTCCCTGCAAATGGAGGTGGAGCCACACACATTTCAATAAACTACAAGTCACCATCAAGAAGTTAGAGGACACATGACTGGAACCAGAACTGCATTGCTTCTCTTTCACATCACCTCAATTGTATCAATGCTGCAGTACCCACCTTGGGCTTCTTAGATGAAGCTAAGAAGAATGGAAACAATAGTGCATGCTATCTTCCATCAAAAAAGTAAATTAAGGACTTGGAGAGGCCAACAAGCTTAACAGAGCAGACACAGAAAGATGCTCATTCACATATGACTCCAGTTCACGCCCATGAGCTCCAGTAAACTGAAGCAGCCACATTGCAACTTTAATTGAGTATCCAAGTAAGCCACTGGCTTTCCTGGACCCACCATGTATTCTAGCTCTCCACTGGAGGAGGGGAGGTGATGGAAATAAATATTTCCTAGGAGCTGATGATCTTGTAAAGCATTTTGTGGTCTGGCTTTACTCATTCATGTTTTTACGCATTTGTTCAATAAGCATGGATTGAGTATCCATTTTATGTAAGCTAGGGATTGGGTCTACAAGGACAAAGAGGGGACAGGAGCCTCATGGTGGAGTCCAGCACACAAACAAGCAGAGTGGCAGCTCCCTGTGATGGAACACTGAACAGTGGAGAGCTATTCTATCGGAGGAATGGTTTCTAAAGCCATAAAATGTGATTCAAAATCATCTTTAAATCCCTTAAGAAACACTACATTGAGTACCAACTTACAACTTCTCAGTAAGTCTATTTCAGCTAGTTTTTCCACCAGAGAGCTGTTCTTTGGCTGACACAGGGAAGTGGTTGGCTTCTGTTTAGGGGTCATGTAGAATACAAAATACAAATCTTCGAGCAGCAAAATTCCAGTCAACATGGGAAGATTCTCACAGAATTAAGGTCATATGAGAACTGAGGCCAGCCTGAGACAGACACTAATTAAGGGAAATAGGTGGCAGAATCCCAAATTACATAGCACAATGTTGTGCCCTCTCTCTCTCTCTCTCTCTCCTCACTTTCTCTTCTCTCTTTCTGTCTATTTGGGCTGAACACATACACTTGAATGTGAGTAAGTCCAATGCCTGAATAAAGTCACTGGATGGTACTATGTGTTGGATGCTTTATATACTTTTTTAATCCTCAAAATAGTTGTGCACAATGTATGTTATTTTATCCAGAAGATGAGATAAACTTGGCCAAGATGATATAGCAAGTAAGCTAAAGTCCTTGTATCAATCACAGATGGCATAATAACATTGGAAATTTGACTTTCTAATAAAAGAACTATTTTCAAAGCAATGGACAGGGTACAGTGGCCTATGATGGACAAGGCAATATCTTGGACCTAGTGACAGAAGTGGTGCTGCCACCTCTCAGCATAAAGGAGCAAGGAACATAAGGAAAGAGAATTGTTGAGTTGTGGTTATAAGCTGAGAGATGCCTAAGCATGGAGGGAGACAGAGGCATCAATATCCCCCAGCTTCTCTCCACTTTCAATCTACTGCCTTTTTGCAAGCTTCCCCATTAACTGAACATAAGAAGACAGAGGGCAAGAGGACCTGTTCAAACAGCCCATGATGTTTAGTCTTCTGGGATAATGAGGTGGGTAGTCGGTGAGTCAGGAGGGACAAATGGAACATAGCCAGAGCAACTCTCTGCCAGGGAGTAAGTCACCTCTTCAGTATCTGACTCATCTGCACATTCCACTAAACGATGTCTGTCACAGTATTAAGTGATTAATGAACACATGTATTAACGCTTTTTTTTCTTTCCCCTCCACTTTTCTGTCTCCAAAACCTCAGGCATTGCCAGCTAAATGTGGGCAGCTAGTAATAATCTATAGAATAGGAAAGGATTGCTCCCTTCTTCACCCCTCACCATCGTTTGGGAGGTGTGAGTGGAGAATACTCTAGAGCAGGATTCCCCCTTGTAAAGACTCTATGTTCCTTGCCCTTTTGCAGTTGGCCAGGAGTCTGGGAACAGGGAGGGTGGAGTGTTTCTTTTTCTGGGGATGCTTCCAAGTCATTTTGTAGAGCATCAGCAACTTTAATTTGGGTCATAACCAAAGTTTGAGAACCCAGCTACTCGGTGAACTTCTTTACAAGATGTTGGGGAAAAAATGCACTCTTTTTCAAGTGGTCAAAATTGTTGTCAGAAGCATTTTAGATTTGAATCATATTCATGAGAAAAATGTGGCAGAACAGAGCTGCATATCTGTTCCTTCCATTAGTGCTTATTAACTGTGCATCAAGTGACCCTGTACCACAAACAATCAGACTGAGAAGACAATAAGGGTGAAGAAATATAGTTTAAAGGCTAAAACCAATAATGATTTTTTTTCTCCTCAGGGCCCCCTCCCAAAATTTAGTGTTTCAAAAATGGATCAGTCCTGCTCTGAAGAGGTCATCTTGCTCTGATTAGACTATTTGTTTATTACAGACCTTTCATATGGTTGTTGATGGTCTTTAAACACAAGCAGCTGAGATCTCATTATCTGTCAACATTTCTCTGGATATACCTGCATAACAAGGGAAGGTGATATGGAATTGTCAGCTTGAAGGTCCTGGGGAGTTGTCTGGTACTTCGTTTGTCTTTTTGTTCTCAGTCTTCCCCACACTAGTTAACAGAACTCTTTCTGAGGGTGAGGGCCCTGAAGAAGAGAAACCTAACTTGCCTGTCATGCTAATAAGAAAGCAAACTTCTCTCTTTGAATCTTGCCTGTTCAGAATTAAAAATGAAAAGTATGATAGTTTAATACATTTTATGACCTTCATGTTTTATTAAATTTCAAAAAGGTGTTCCATTCAAAAGAGGGTCAGATTTTAAATTAAGGCTCTACAACAAATATTTAAACTCAGATTTAATAAAAAAGTTACTGTGTATTCATGTACTTGCAATTGATTATAGAAGACTTAGGTACTGAAATTTTAAAAGGGTAATAGATATTGTAAATGGATAATAATGTTTAACAGAATATTGAATTTGATATTTATTTGGACTGTTTTATGTACATTTTGAAAATGTATGAAACAATGAAAATTAATTTTTAGGTACAAGTGCTTCATACATACAAGGGGCATAATAAATATTGATTGAAAAATGTATGGATTATAGGAACAAAAAAACATCTACAGACTTTATACTCTTTTTAAAATGAGAACTTCTACACTTTAATTAATTCAATGAGCAAAATTTCATATAGAGTTTAATTTATTCTAACATCGCAACAAGCCTTGAAGGAGCTATGTGAAATATTCATGCATCCCTAAGAACTATGGAAATCCTAAGGAGCTATATGAAATGTTCATGCACCCTTAAGAACTGAGCATTGAGGAGGAGAGGCATAACCAATATAGACATAAAGCACTGAGAGAACAAGAGGAAAGAGACACCTGGCTCTCTTCCAGCTTTCAGGGGACCTGGAAAAGCTAGATAAGACTTTATGGAGGATGGAAAATTGAGGCAGCGCTTGAGTAAATTCCAAAGGGGCATATAATATGTTCTCCCATCTTATCATAATAAGCATTTAAAGATTGTCAAAGGACTTGCCAAAGATTCCTAGGAAGGCAGAATAAAAAGGCTATTTAAAAAAATTAAAATTCCTCCATACCAGTATTTTTCTTCAAGGAAATGTTCTCTTTAGCTTTGCTTCCAGAAGTTTTATTATATGGTGCCTAGATACAATATTTTTCTTTTTTTTAAATATGATTCACAGAGCTTCTTAAATCTGTGGGTAAGTGTCTTTCATTAGTATTGACAAATTCTTGGCTATTCCCTTTCACCCCTCCCCCCAAATATTCTTCCTTTCTTATCCTTTCTTCTTCTTCTCCTAGGGCCACAATTATATGTTAGATAGTTTAATTCATTTCCCACATTTCTTTCTGCTCTATTCTTTTTATTGTTTTTCTTTCCAGTATTTCATTTGGGGTATTTTAAAAAATACATTCAGTAATCCTATTTTCTGTTCTATCCAGTCTGCTGTTAAACCTATTCAATTGAAGATATTGTATTTAAAAAAATTTTATTTATTGAAAGATAACTGCTTTACAGAATTTTGTTGTTTTCTGTCAAACCTCAACATGAATCAGCCACAGGTATACATATATCCCCTCCCTCCTGAACCCCCTCCCGTCTCCCTTCCCATCCTACCCCTCCAGGTTGACCCAGAGCCCCTGTTTGAGTTTCCTGAGCCGTACAGCAAATTCCCATCAGCCATCTATTTTACATATGGTAATGTAAATTTCCATGTTACACTTTCCATATATCTCACCCTCTCCTCCCCTCTCCCCATGTCCATAAGTCTATCCTCTATGTCTGTTTCTCCATTGCTGTTGTGTAAATAAATTCTTCAGTACCATTTTTCTAGACTTCATATATATGCATTAGAATACAATATTTATCTTTCTCTTTCTGACTTACTTCACTCTGTATAATAGGTTCTAGGTTCATCCACCTCATTAGAACTGACTCAAAGGTACTCCTTTTTATGGCTGAGTAACAGTCCATTCTAAAGGAGATTAGTCCTGGGTGTTCTTTGGAAGGAATGATGCTAAAGCTGAAACTCCAGTACTTTGGCCACCTCATAGGAAGAGTTGACTTATTGGAAAAGACTCTCATGATGGGAGGGATTGGGGGCAGGAGGAGAAGGGGACGACAGAGGATGAGATGGCTGAGTGGCATCACCAACTCAATGGATGTGAGTTTGGGTGAACTCCAGTAGTTGGTGATGGACAGGGAGGCCTGGCGTGCTACAGTTCATGGGGTCGCAAAGAGTTGGATACGACTGAGCGACTGAACTGAACTGAACTGAATATTCCATTGTGTATATGTATCACAACTTCTTTATCCATTCATCTGTCAATGGACATCTAGGTTGCTTCCATGTTCTAGCTATTGTAAATAGTGCTGCAATGAACAATGGGATATATGCGTCTCTTTCAATTTTGGTTTCCTCAGGGTATATGCCTAGGAGTGGGATTGCTGGGTCATATGGTGGTTTCATTCTTAGTTTTTTAAGGAATCGCCATGCCGTCTTCCATAGTGGCTGTATCAATTTACATTCCCACCAACAGTTTAAGAGTGTTCCCTTTTCTCCACACTCTCTCCAACATTTATTGTTTGTAGACTTTTTAATGATGGCCATTCTGACTGGGGTGTGGTGATATCTCACTGTAGTTTTGATTTGCATTTCTCTAATAATGAGTGATGTTGAGCATCTTTTCATGTGTTTGTTAGCCATCTATATGTCTTCTTTGGAGAAATGTCTGTTTAGGTCTTTTTCTCACTTTTGTATTGGGTTGTTTGTTTTTCTGGCTTTGATTTGTATGAGCTGCTTGTGTATTTTGGAAATTAATCCTTTGTCTGTTGTTTCATTTGTTATTATTTTCTCCCATTCTGAGGGTTGTCTTTTCACTTTGCTTATAGTTTCCTTTGCTGTGCAAAAGCTTTTAAGTTTAATCAGGTCCCACTTGTTTACTTTTGTTTTTATTTCCATTACTCTAGGAAGTGGGTCATAGAGGATCTTGCTTTGATTTCTGTCATTGAGTGTTTTGCCTATGTTTTCCTCTGAGAATTTTATAATTTCTGGTCTTACATTTAGGTCTTTAATTCATTTAAAGTTTATCTTTGTGTATGGTGTTAGGAACTGTTATAATTTCATTCTTTTACATGTAGCTGTTCAGCTTTCCCAGTACCATTTATTGAAGAGGCTGTCTTTGCCCCATTGTATATTCCTGCCTCTTTTGTCAAAAATAAGGTGCCCATAGGTGCATGGGTTTATTTCTGGGCTTTCTATCTTGTTCCATTGGTCTATATTTTCTATTTTTCTGCCAGTACCACACTGTCTTGATGACTATAGATTTGTAGTATAATCTGAAGTCAGAAAGGTTGATTCCTCCAACTCCATTGTTCTTTCTTAAGAATGCTTTGGCTATTTGGGGTCTTTTGTGTTTTCATATGAATTGTGAAATTTTTTATTCTAGTTCTGTGAAAAATGCCATTGATAATTTGATAGGGATTGCATTGAATCTGTAGATTGCATTTGGTAATATAGTCATTTTCACAATATTGATTCTTCCTACCCAGGAACATGGAATATCTCTCCAGCTATTTATGTTGCCTTTGATTTCTTTCATTAATGTCTTATAATTTTCTGTGTACAATTATAAATTTATTTTTTAATTGTAGGAAAATTGCTTTACAATGCTGTGTTGGTTTCTGCCATACAACAAAGCAAAGCAGCCATAGTTATACATATATCACCTTCCTCTTGACAGATACTGTATTTTGTACATCTAGAATGTTAGTTTAATGACTTTCTAATGGATTCTAATTCTCTGTTGAAATATTTTACGTTTTTACATGGGTCATCTATTTCCCCCTTTTGTTTCCCTTAACATCACTTTCTGAAGCTCTTTGTCTGTTAATTTCAATATCTGGAGTATCTCTGGATTTGCTTCTGGTAGCTCTGTAGCTTCTGTTGTCTCTCTTTTCTCAGTCACTTTTCTCTGTCTAATTTTATGTTTAGTAAATTTTGATGATATGCTGAACATTTAAAATAATGTTTTACAGAGGTTTCAAATTATGTTCTATTCTTCTAAATGGAATTGAGTTTCATTCTGGTAGGTGGTTAAATCAAAGGTGAATCCCCTTGATTCTTTTCAGGCCTGGTAAAAGCTTTATCAAAGTGGATATATTTCAGCTTTTATTCCTCTTATCCTCAAGGCATTCTTGTTTCTACAGAATAGACATTTTAGGATGTCTAATTGTCCAAAGTGTTGCCCAAGGTACCTCCACTCCCCTCTGGGATCTCTGATCAGCTCTCAACCACTCAGCATGTTTTGTGTTGCACATGCAAAGTCCCAAAGTTGGCCTAGAACCTAAAGAATAATTCCACACAGGTTTTTGAAATGCTTTCTCTGTGGTTTATCCATTTTTTGTCACTCTGCTCCAAAGATCCCAGTTAGGACTCTAATTTTCCTTCCTTTGACCATTAAGATCACTTTTCATTGCTTGGGCTCCTCTTCCCTGTATTAGAGCCCAGGAAATATCCTTGTGGAGAAATTCTGAGAGAATATGACTAAAATCCCCTATGCCTTCATTCTCTTAAGGAACACAGCATTTTATATTTTCATTCTCCAATATATGCCAAAAAAATCTAATATAATTTATCCAAGTTTTACAGTTATTTGATGGACATGTGAGTCTTGTACTGGTTACTCTGTCACACTGGAGTGTCCCTACTAAACAGAAATTCAAAGCCATATATACACATGCATAATAAACTGGTTTACTTGTGTGCTTTCACACACCTGTGTGTTTATATGTATATACATGCATACAAGTTTACTCATGTGTGAAGATAAACACACATGTGAATGTGTATATATATACATATATATCACATGCATATGTATTCTTGTGAATATACACAAGACTAAAACTGTGTGCATGCTTGTACACACACACACACACACACACACACACACACAGTTGAAGTCTAATTCATGCTAGAATTTAATCGCCAGCTAGAATTGGCTGGTGGTTAGAAGGTAGAGATTTGCCTTCCCACTGCCAGATAGGCTGTGAAGATTTATTTGGTTAACTGAAGATTTTCATGAGGGTTAATTCACTAGTCATTGGCTCATTGACTCCTTTCTGTGAATTCCCTGAAATAGTCTCTCTTTCTAACGGAGTCCCACAAGGGTAAACACTAGAGCTGGCACTGAAGAGCAGGACTCTGGATGTCTCACCAAATGCTCTTTCTACTATATCATTTCACTCTTAAAAGGAAAACAGTTTTTTCCTGATATTTCTCACTCCATGAGATACATGTTTACTTGCTGCACTGAATATTGGCTATTAATTGAGATGTTCTAAGTGGCTCTGGAAATTCAACTTCATCCCACTGCTTCGATTTCAGACATAAACTTTAGCAAACTTTCATTTAATTCTCTCCAAAACCAAAAGACATTGTTGCTCGCACAACAAGGTGAATATGGTGAAGAAAAAAAAGAGCTAACACCCAGGCAGAAGAAAAGTTTGGATAAAGTAAAAGTGTGGCAGTGCCAAGCAATTTGTCAGTTCCAATGCTTTTATTTTTGGAGCCCCTGTGCTCTTCCTCTGGTCTTACCTCAGTTCTGGTAGAGTCCCTAGCTCCTTAGTGGTTTTTCCATTCTCCCTTCTAACCTTTAAATCCTAATTCTCAATTTGGAATGACCAGTGATGATAATCTAAAAGTTCCCTTGAAGACACTTGTGGTTTAACAAAGCATCTAAGTCTTGAACTAATGAAACAAAATTCCGAAGGTAATATTTATAGCATGAAAGAATAAGTATTGTTGTATGATATATTACTATAGTACATATTATACTATGTAGTGTATTATTTATACAATATAAATAAATGTGGCAGATTGGACCAGGGCTCAACATGAGGCAAAGAAGTCTTTGTGCCCTCCAGAAGCTAGATGCCTGAGGAATAGAAAACAAAAGATTGCTAAAGTCCTTCTGCCCTTGGTCTAGGCAGCTTGGAAATGAGAATATTACCAAGCCCAGAGTGAGGGTGATTAGACAAAGAGACTGTGAAAGAAAGAAAAGATGCAGCTCTGTCAGGTGTCAGCCTTTTGAAGTGCTTTTTATTCTTTTTTAAAATAGATAAAATTGGCTTCTTCAAAGTTTAGTTTAGCAAAGCTGCTTATAATCCTAGAAAGCTGTACATGGTAACAAAACCCATTCTTCATGTAGTATCCAAACTCATCTTTTAAAAATGCAAATAAATCATGCATGCCTCTTCACTGCTTAAAAAGTCCCTCCATGTTCTGCTATGGTATGGCAACTGGACTGCAAGTCCTCTGTGAGCTGCTCCCTGCCTTCTCCTTCCTCTCCAAGCTCCAGCCTCACTGACCTTCTGTTTCATAAAGAAGCTCAGCTTATTCCTTTCTTGGGACCTGTTCACTCCTCCTTTTCAGTGCACGCACAGCTCTTCTTTCTTGTCATTCAGGACCCAGTTCCAACGTCATTACCTCAGAGAGGCTTCCATGACCCATGGCACGCATCGCATTCTCAGTCTGCATTTTTCTTCAGCAATGACCTTGGTTATTTATGTGTTTCTGCTCTGAGCCCTTAAGTCCCCTTGAGAATGTCCTCTTTGAGGTCACTGCTTTTGTGCTCTTTACCACTGTATGACCTACTGCCAGAGCTATGTCTAGTCCAGAGAAGGCTTTCAATAAAGTGTTGAACCAAAGAATTAATAGTCGGAGAAAAACAAATACTGTATGGTAGCACTTAGATTTAGAATCTAAAAAACAAAACATATACATATACATCAGAACAGAAACAGACAGATACAGAGAATAAAATATTAGTTACCAGTGGGGAGAGGGAAGGGGGATGGGGCAATATAGGGGTAGGGAATTAAGAAGTACAAACTACTAAGCATTAAATAAATAAGTTGCAAGGGTGTGTTGTACAATATAGGGAACATAACAAATATTTTATAATGACTATAAATGGAACATAACTTTAAAAATTGTGAATCACTATGTTGTACACCTGAAAGTTCAATATTAGTAATATTGGAAATCAACTATACCTCAATTAAAAAAAAGAATTAGTGAATCAATGAGCATATTCTCCACTCTGGTATGTTTATAAGAATTTCATTCATGGATCCATAAAATGCCTAAATTGAGATACCTACAGAAAGTCTCTAGTCTGATTTTCATGGAACACTGTTCCCCTACTCCCATAGCATACTCAATAGCTTCTCTGCTTAAAATAGGAATTTTACGCCGCAGCCCATTTCATTCTGGGCAGCCTTCCTAGCCCTTCACTCAGTGTACATTGACTTTTATTTGCTGCACAATTTTCATATGTTCATCTGGATTCCAAGTTCTTAGGAGACCTGCGGTGTCTAATTAGATGGAGAGGGAGGGACGGTCACAGAGATAGGAGGAAGGGACATCTCACAGTCTGACAGTGAAAGAGGAAGCAAGACTCCCTAAGGTTCATTAGAAAACAAAACTTGGAAGCTGGAACCATCTAGCTAATGAAAAAAGTGTAGATATACTTTCTTAAGTGAGGGGCATCATAATATCACAGAAAAGAAAAGCACTGATAATAACTCAGATGCTGCCATTGAAATGATCTGAATTCAAGATCACATTAGTAGAGTGACATCAGATAATATACTTTGTAAGCTCCAAATTTCCCACTTGTACTTTAGGGAAATAAAATCTTTTTCAGAGAGATACTATAGACATTGATCTAATCTTTGTAAAATACTTAGCACTATATACTGATATGGAGTAAACCTTCAATAAAAGTGAGTTTAAAAATGTTCATTATGGTGGCCCTATGTTATGAGCAAAAGGATATATTCTGTGCACTAAAATTTATTAATACCCAATGCTATTATTCTCTCTAAGTTTCAGTATAAAATAAATAAAACTTTAAATATCCAAACAGCATGACAAAATTCATATTACTGCTAATAAAACTTTTATTTTCTAACATTTTATATTTTGCAAATCCCTTTCATGGATATTCTCTCATTTGATGATTCACAGCTGCTCATTCATTGAATAATGTAAAGCTGTAGCAATAATATTTTGTAATAAGAGTTACCTGTATTCCAGCTCAAGAGCCAGCTGCATCATTGCAGTCTTAATGTTTTGTTTGGCTGAATCAGATTTCCTATACCAGAAAGTACAGAGTCAATTTGTTCTCTCGAAAGTTCAAATATTAAAAGGTAGGGAAGAAAAGTCTTTATCTTAAAAAGGCAGCTTGCAGGTGTCAGTTAAATTTGCTGCCACCCACAGATGCTTAACCTGGAGAAATCAGAAATAATGGAGGATTAAAGATTATGCACCTACAGTAACTTTGGAAAATGAAGGAGTATCTCAGGTAGAAACATGATCCATTAGCCCAAAACTTTTCAAGTTACATACTATAAATATTTGAAATGTTTAACTTCTAAGGAGGCAAAGGAATTATTTAACCCAGTACAGGAAGAGGTGATGAGGAGTAATGGGACGACAAACATTAACAAAGAGAACATTTCCTCAATAAGGAGGATAGCTAATGCAAAGACTTTGCTTAAAATGGAGACTCCTTGACTTAGAAGAGTTAAAACAAGATGGTGCCTAAGGGCAGGAGTTGATGGCCAAGTACATTTTAGTTCTTGTGGTTTTCAACATACTGAGAGTCCACTGAGTGATTGTAATGGTTCATTCAGCAACTATTAAACCGGTTTGAGTGAACTGATATAAAGAATAGCCATAAATAGAAATGTTGATGCTTCCCTCCTATGTTGACATCCACTTTTGCTGCTTTTCTTATTCAACACCACCTAAAGAATTCACTTTATTTTGCCACTTTTAATTGTTTATGGGACAGTCAGATATTCTGATTGACATTATTGAGGGAAGGGAAAGTCAAGAGGTAGGGGCAGTGAGTGGGAGGAGGGAGAAAGGTGGATGTTAGGCTGACTTTCATATACTTGCTATCAATTGAAGGATGTAAACACTGCCCCCAACAACCAGCACTAAGCCTGTGCCCTCACTTGTACAGACTGGTTTCTTGCCAGTTCCTTTTGCTGAATCCTTGTCAGTAATACTAACTTAGTATCAACTACGAAGAAACAAGAAAACAAGAAAAAGAGGACTCAGTTCACTTCAGTCCCTCAGTCGTGTCCGATTCTTTGTGACCCCATGGACTGCAGCACACCAGGCTTCCCTGTCCATCACCAACTCCTGGAGCTTACTCAAATTCATGTCCATCAAGTCAGTGATGCCATCCAACCATCTCATCCTCTGTCATTCCCTTTTCTTCCTGCCTGCAATCTTTCCCAGCATCAGGGTCTTTTCAAATGAGACAGTTTTTCATATCACGTGGCCAAAGTATTGAAGTGTCAGCTTCAGCATCAGTCCTTCTGATGAATATTCAGGACTGATCTCCTGTAGGATGGACTGGTTGGATGTCCTTGCTGTCCAAGTGACTCTCAAGAGTCTTCTCCAACACCACAGTTCAAAAGCATCAATTCTTTGGAGCTCAGCTTTCTTAATAGTCCAACTCCCACATCCATACATGACTACTGGAAAAACCAGTAGTTTTTCTACAGCTTTGACTACATGGAACTTTGTTGACAAAGGAATGTCTCTGCTTTTTAATATGCTGTCTAGGTTGGTCATAGCTTTTCTTCTAAGGAGCAATTTCATGGCTGCAGCCACCATCTGCAGTGATTTTGAAGCCCCCCCCCCCCCCCCCAAATAAAGTCTGCCACTATTTCCATTGTTTATCCATCTATTTGCCATGAAGTGATGGGACTGGATGCCATAATCTTAGTTTTCTGAATGTTGAGCTTTAAGCCAACTTTTTCACTCTCCTCTTTCACTTTCATCAAGAGGCTCTTTAGTTCCTTACTTTCTACGATAAGGGTGGTGTCATCTGCATATCTGAGGTTATTAATATTTCTCCCAGCAATCTTGATTCCAGCTTGTGCTTCATCTAGTCCAGCATTTCACATGATGTACTCTGCATATAAGTTAAATAAGCAGGGTGACAATATACAGCCTTGATGTACTCCTTTCTCAGTTTGGAACCAGTCTGTTGTTCCATATCCAGTTCTAACTGTTGCTTCTTGACCTGCATATAGATTTCTCAGAAGGCAGGTAAGATGGTGTGGTATTCCCTTCTCTTTAAGATTTTTCCACTGTTTGTTGTGATCCACACAGTCAAAGGGTTTGGAATAGTCAGTAAGTTAGAAGTAGATGTTTTTCTCAAACTCTGTTGCTTTTTTGATGATCCAATGGATGCTGGCAATTTGATCTCTTTTCCTCTGCCTTTTGTAAATCCAGCTTGAATATCTGTAAGTTCACGGTTAATGTACTGTTGAAGCCTGGCTTGGAGAATTTTGAGCATTATATTGCTAGCATGTGAGATGACTGAAATTATGTGGTAGTTTGAACATTCTTCGGCATTGCCTTTCTTTGGAATTGGAATGAAAACTGACCTTTTCCAGTCCTGTGGCCACTGCTGAGTTTTCCATATTTGCTGGCATATTGATTGCAGCACTTTCACAGCATCTTTTAGGATTTGAAATAGCTCAACTGTAATTCCGTCACCTCCACTAGCTTTGTTCATAGTGATGCTACCTAAGGCCCACTTGACTTCACATTCCAGGATGTCTGGTTTTAGGTGAGTGATCACACCATCGTGGTTATCTGGGTCATGAAGATCTTTTTTGTATAGTTTTTCTATATTCTTGCCACTTCTTCTTAATATCTTCTGCTTCTGTTAGACCCATATAACGTCTGTCCTTTATTGTCCTCATCTTTGCATGAAATGTTCCCTTGGTGTCTCTAATTTTCTTGAAGCAATCTCTAGTCTTTCTCATTCTATTGTTTTCCTCTATTTCTTTGCATTGATCACCGAGGAAGCCTTTCTTATCTCTCCGTGCTATTCTGCGGAACTCCACATTCAAAGGGTTCTATCTTTCCTTTTCTTCTTTGCTTTTTGCATCTTTTCTTTTCTCAGCTATTTGTAGGCCTCCTTGGACAACCATTTTGCTTTTTTGCATTTCTTTGTCTTGACCATCATCTTGATCACTGGCCCCTGTACAATGTCACAAACCTCCATCCATAGTTCTTCAGAGTCATGGTATTTCTGTCCTCTAATTTGTCAGTCTTGAAGTTGATAATGAGGCTTTCCAATGTCTAGATATATTTTGAAATGATTTCATTTGCATGAGGTACCTAGAATATGCAAATTCCTAAAGACACAAAGTATAATAGAGGTTATAGGGACTGAGAGGAAGGAAATAGGAACTTTCTGTTTATAGGCACAAAGTCCCATAGTGATAGAGGAAAGTTCTGGAGATGGAAGGTGGTGATAGCTACACCGCATCTTGAATGTACATAATGCCACTGAATTGTACACTTAAACATGCTTAAATGATCAGTTTTATGTTATACATGTATTGCAATAAAAAGTTATTTTTTACTTTGAATGTTAACTCTGAAGTCAAGGGGTTAATCTGGACTGATTTCCTAGCTATAGGAAATTTTTTCAGAAGCAACTTGTTTTCCAAACTCTCTAGACATCCAAATCGTTCTCTAATGCCCCTTCTTTCTATTATCACCACCAATGACTGTCTAAAACTTAAAAACTATTCTGTGATATTTATTGCAGCCACTTTTGTTGTTGTTTAGTCACATCTGACTCTTTTGTGACCCCATGGACTGAAGCCTGCTAGGCTTCTCTGTCCATGGGATTTCCCAGGCAAGAATACTGGAGTGGGTTGCCATTTCCTTCTCCAGGAGATATTCCTGACCCAGGGATTGAACTGGCGTCTCCTACATTGGCAGGCAGATTCTTTACTGCTGAGCCACATATTAATTTTAAATTTATGGGTATATTAAAATTTATGAAAGAACAATTTATTCATTTGCTAATTCATATAATGAACATATTATAGCATCCATTGGTCAAGATTTTATTCTGGGTAGTATAATAAATGATGTTGATGGGTGCAAATTATGAGTAACATTAGTCTCTACTCTTAATGAGCTTACTATCTATTAGAAAGATAAGACATGTACAGCAACAATTGAAAAAATATATGCTGAAGACTGCAGCTTTATTTAAGACAATACCTTACACCTGAATATTTTTAAAATTTGGCACACACATTTGCATAAAAGGAGGCAGATTTGTTTTAACAGTGAGTCTTCATGGAGAACTAAAATTTTATCCAGGCCATAGAAAATGACTGTTTCGTTTATTCCCATTTTATACCTTATGTAGACTTTGCATGAAAGTGAAAGTGAAGTCACTCAGTCGTGTCCGACTCTTTGCGACCCCGTGAACTGAAGCCCACCAGGCTCCTCCGTCCTTGGGATTCTCCAGGCAAGAATACTGGAGTGGGTTGCCATTTCCTTCTCCAGAGAACTTCCCGACCCAGGAATTGAACCCAGGTCTCCCTCATTGCAGGTAGACGCTTTAACCTCTGAGCCACCAAGGAAAACTTTGCATAACCATGTACAATTCAGCATTTTTAAAGGATTACAAATGTTATAGTTCAAAAAGTAGCCATGAGATATGGAATCAGACCTAGATTTAATTTCTCATTCTACTGATGACAAACGTATGATTAAGGGTGAGTTATTTAATCTCTTGGAGTTTCAGTGTTGTTTCCCAGAAAATGGAGGCACTAGCTCCCTATTGTCATGTATTGATGACTGAGATAACATATGTAAAGCACACAGATGCAGCAACTGCTCAATAAATATTAGCTGTCTTCTCTAGCAGTGATTGTTGTAGCTCAGTTTGCTATGACACAATGCTGATTGAATCCATGATTTACCCAGCGCGATCCCTGGGGCTGGCACACCAGTCCCAATAATAAAATTGTTCCTGTATGAAAATATAATTTGGCTCTCAGTGATCTGTGTTTGATAATCCTTTCTGATGTGGTTTCCAGGAACATGGCTTGATGAAAAACAAGGACTGTCTTATATGAGAGTGTGTGAATACATATATTCATATGTAATATATATATATACACGTTTGTACTATTTTCAAGCACTTTAAGTAATGCAGTCTAATGTCTTGCAAAGTGTTAAGAGAACAGGGTTCCTACCAGATGTGTTTGAATGACTGGCTATCAATCATTTGTAATTAGCACACTGTATGTAAATTTATGCAACTTAAGTGCTTGAAAACAATTTATTCTTGTAAGTAGATTAAATTGTCCTGTTTACAATCCTGTTTACATTCGTAATTTACTTAACAGACCCTCATTTCATTGATGGTAAACTTTACCCCTGCCCAAGTTCAGATTCTCTCATTTTGGCTATGTGCCATCTGAATTCATTAGGTTATATTGTACTAAGAAAAAAAAGGTGGAGTACCAAATTCCATCAATCAAGTGCTAGCTGTCAGTGACAGGAAATTGGCACAAGCGCTGGGACCCCTGACCAGATGGTAGACATCTGTGCTTTTCTCATTGGCAGGGCCAGGTCAACAAATAGGCCTCAAAGAGTTGGGGCCCCATAGGTGGAAGGCACCTTAAGGCTGTTAAAGCATTTGGGTTATGAACACCAAGGAAGAAATTGACACCTTGGGATGCCTTGAACAATTTATTTTTTAATTATGTCATAGAAGTTAGGACAGGAGCCAAGTATGATCTCGAAGGGTCCTAAGACTGGGTTAGTACCTGTATCTTCAGAATGGGTGGGAAGATACAAAGGAGCAATCTTCCAGAAGGTTATTCTATTAGAAAGTGTCCTGAGAGGGAGCCAGAGGGACTTTGGCTCTGATCTGATGTGGGAACTTTGGCTACTTCAGAGGTTAGGATGTTAATTTTTCTGCACAAAAAGAACAGAATATATTTTCTGCTTTCCCTACTTTCCAGGGACATTTTGAGTGTTTCATGAGCTGAAGGATATAAACTTACTTCTTAAATCCAGAGAGACAAGGAGAAAACATCTCCTTCATCTACTTAAATCTCAGTAACGTATCATGACAAAATAAAGCATTTTGTCCTTCATGAAAGTCACCCCATTCTTGCCATGCAGGTTGTGCTTTCCAAGTCTGGGGTGTTAGAACCTCTAAGATCTAAAAAGGTCTTACACTGTTCTTGACTCCGTTCTACAATGGTACGGAATTTGAGTACAAGAGTCTTGTCTTTTCATCCTTTTTCACAGGAAGATGCTAAATAAAAACGTGTTAACTGATTCATAGCTCTGACATTTCCACTCATATTCACAGCCCACTCGGTTGCAGTACTTTTCCCTCAAATCTCTGGCTGAAATCCTGTTAAAAGGACAAGCAGGATATTTCCATTCTGGGGCCTTGTCAGTAAGCATCAAGCCCTGCCAATGCCCATGGATGAATCCTTGCCTCTTTTGTTCTGTGGAAGTAAAGAGGATGCATCAACAGTCTTTTGCACTCCAAGAAAGTCATCACTGAGCTTCAAATTCTCTTGCAAATCTGACTCTCTCTTCCTAGACTGTTGATACTGAATTTTGATAAACAATAATAATAACAAGGACGACAGCGAGAGGTAGAGAAAGATCCCTTATACTTGTTGTGATAGTAAAAATAGCAGTGGTCATCAAAATTTAGAGACTTGAAATCTAATTCTATTTTTAACTAGCTCTGTAACTTTGAAGTTACTTCAAGAATCTGAGCCTCAGTTTCTTTCCTTCTGAAAAGCTCGTCTGGACTAGGTCATCTCCAGGGACCCTCCCTGTTCTATTACTTAGTGATTCCCAGTGGAAAAGGTCACAGATAGAACATGTAATTAGAAAGTATGACATGGGCAGGGAGGCAGGCCAACTCTTATACTCTTTTCTGAAAATAAACAAACAAAAATACCTCTACAGTTATTTATATGTTAACTTTTTCTTTCCCTTTAGTTATATTGAGATATAATTGACACATAGCATGGTATAAGCCTGAGGTGTACAGAATAATGATTTGGTTTACATCATTAAATGATTTTTACAGTAAGTTTAGAGGAATATCCACCATCTCATACATATATAAAATTAAAGAAATAGCAATACTATTTTTCCATGTGATGAGAACTTCTTAGGATTTACTCTCTTAACTTTCATATGTATTAATTATATTTATCATGTTGTACATTATATCTCTAGTACTTATTTATCTTATATAAGGAAGTTTGTAGCTTCTGACTGCCTTCATCCAATGCCTGTTGCCCCACAACACTGGCCTCTGGTAACCAAATGTCTGATCTCTTTTTTCTATTAGTTTGTTTTTGAAGTGTAATTGACCTATAACACTGTGTTCCTGTTACACAACATGGGGATTAAATATGTCTATACATTTCAAAGGGCTTCCCAGATGGTGCTAGTGGTAAAGAACCTGACTGCAATGCAGGAGACATAATAAGATAAGGGTTTGATCCTTGGGTTGGGAAGATCCCCTGGAGGAGGCAACCCACTCTAATCTTCTTGCCTGTAGAATCACAAGGACAGCAGAGCCTGGTGAGCTACTGTTCATACAGTTGCAAAGAGCTGGACACAACTGAAATGACTTACATGCACACATACGTTTTAAAATGATCACTACAATAAGTCTAGTTGTGGTACGTCATCATACGAAGCTATTTTACAGAATTGACTATATTCCTCACACTGTACGCTTCATACTAATGACATTTATTTTGCAGCTGAAAGTTTGTACCTCTTAATCGTCCTCCTATTTGTTTTCTCCCCCTACTGCCTTTCCTCTGCCAACCATTGTTTGTTCTCTGTATCTTTAATTCTGTGTTTTGTTATATTTGCTAATTTTCTTAGATTTCACATATAAGTGAAATCACACAGTATTTGCCTTTCTCTGTCTAACATTTAATTTAGTGTGATAACCTCTAGGCCCATCCTTGTTGTCACAGATGACAAGATTACATTCTTTTTTATGGCTGAATAACATTCCATCACATGTATATACTGCTTCTTTTTCCATTTGTCTATTGACAGGCGCTTAGGTTTCTCCCATATTGCGGCTATTAGAAATAATTCTGCAATGAACATAGCGTTTCATATACCTTTACCAGGGCTTCCCAAGTGGCTCAGTTGGTGAAGAATCTACTTGCAATGCAGGAGACCTGGGTCCAACCCCTGGGTCAGGAAGATTCCCCTGGAGAAGGAAATGGCAACCCACTTCAGTATTCTTGTCTGGAAAATCACATGGACAGAGGAGCCTAGTGGGCTACAGTCCAGGTGTTCACAAAAGTTTGACACAGCTTAGTGACTAAACTACCACCACCATCATACCTTTTCAAGTTATTGTTTTCATTTTCTTTAGATAAACACCCCACAGTGGGATTTCTGGATTGTATGGTAGTTCTAGCATTAATTTTCCGAGGAGCTTCCATACTGCTTTCTGTAGAAGTTGAACCAATTTGAATTCCCACCAACAGTGCATGAGTGTTCACTTCACCAGCATCCTAGCCAACACTTCTTATCTGTTGTATTTTTGATAAAAACCATGCTGACAACTGTGATAGAATACCCAATTGTGGTTTTGATTTGCATTTCTCTGATGATTAGTAATGTTGAGTGCCTTTCCAGTGTGCCTGCTGACCATCTGAATGTTTACTTTGAAAAAAATGTGTATTCAGATCATCTCTCATTTTAATTGGGTTGGTTGGTTATTTATTTATTTATTGTTAATATATATATTTTATTTAACTATAGTTGACTTAAAATGTTTCAGATGTACAGTTAAATGATTTAGTTATGCATATTTATATATATATAAATTATTTTCCACTATAGGTTATTATGAGATATGGACTATATACCAGATAGTTCCCTATGCTATATGGTAAACTCTTGTTGCTTATTGCATATCTATTTTTTAAATTAAAAATCTAGCATTTTATTCATACTAAGTCAAATGAATGGAATCAAAATGTCATAAATTTTTAGTCAAAAATTCATAAATTTTCTAAAATATATATTATATACACTATTTATTATATGTATAAAATGCTTTGCTACTGTGCTTGATAAAGGCTTGAGAAAGAACATCAAAAAAAGAAGAGATGGAGAAATTGGAAAACATGAATGAAATGGGAGCACTGAATGTGAAATAGAAAAAGTGAAATCAACTAGATAAAAGTTAAAGATTATCATATAATCCAATTTTTTTAAAACATGGCTGCTCATTAGCAACATAGAAGAAGCTTAGGAGAAAAAAGTAATACCTAGACATTTTGTATTTTTCAAAAAATTCCAAGATAATTCTGATATCCATCTGGATTTTAAAAAGTGATTACAGGTTTTTCTATTAAATGGTAGTTTTGGTAATATAGAATTCTGTTATTCTGTTGATCAATCATGATACACTAGTATTCAGTAATAGTTATATAATCACAATAGTAAAAGATGTTTATCAGTTTTCACAATCAATAGCCAGACAAAAATTAAAGATAATGCAGTTGCAAGTCATCATGGGAACATGATTAACCTAACGATATAAAGTATTGCATACAATTTGGGGGATCAAGCAATGTGATATGGTAAGTGCACATGTTTTCATCTTCCCAGCCAGTCTATGTCTTTTGGTTGGTGCATTTAATTCATTTACATTTAAGGTGATTATAAATATGTATGATCCTATTACCATTTTCTTAGTTGCTTTGGGTTTATTTTCTGTAAGTCTTTTCCTTCTCTTGTTTTCTGACTAGAGAAGCTCCTTTAGCATTTGTTGTAAAGCTGGTTTGGTGGTGCTGAATTCTTTTAACTTTTGCTTATCTGGAAAGCTTTTGATTTCTCAAATCTGAATGAGAGTCTTGCTGGATAGAGTATTCTTGGTTGTAGGTTCTTCCCTTTCATCACTTTAAATATATCAAGCCATTGCCTTCTGGCTTGTAGATTTTCTGTTGAGAAATCAGCTGATAAACTGATGGGAATTCCCTTATATGTTATTTGCCATTTTACCCTGTTGCTTTTTGTTGCTTTCAATACTTTATTTTTGTCTTTAATTTTTGTCAGTTTCATTACTATGTGTGTTGGGGTATTCCTCCTCAGGTTTATCCTTCCTGGGACTCTCTGAGCTTCCTGGACTTGGTTGACTATTTCCTTTCCCATGTTAGGGAAGTTTTCAGCTATTATCTTATCAAATATTTTCTTAGGTCCTTTTTCTCTCTCTTCTCCATCCTGGAACCCTATAATGCAAATCTTGGTGTGTTTAATATTGTCCCAGAAGTCTCTTAGGCTGTCTTCATTTTTTTTTTCATTCTTTTTTCTATATTCTGTTCTGTGGCAGTGATTTCCACCATTCTGTCCTCAAGGTCACTTAACTCTTCCACCTGTTATTCTGTTATTGATTCCTTCTAATGTATTGTTCATCTCTGTTCTTCTAGGTCTCTGGTAAACATTTATTATATCTTCTGCATTCTGTTTCTGAGATCCTAGATCATCTTCATTATCGTTATTCTGAATTCTTTTTCTGAAAGTTTGCTTATATCCACTTCATTTCATTGTTTTTTCTGGGGCTTTATATTGACCCTTCTTCTGGGATGTAACTCTTTACTTTTTTCATCCTGATTAACTTTCTGTAATTTGGTTTTTGTTCTAGCAGCTGTAGTATTGTGATCTAGTGATTGGTCTATTCAAGTTATTTATTTCATCTTGCTTCTTCTCTCTGCCCTCTGGTGAATGAGGCTAATAGGCTTCTGTAAGCTTCTTGATGGGATGGACATGGTGGGTCTTGCTCTGATGGCTGGGGCCTTGCTCCAGTAAAGCTTTAATCCAGTTATCTGCTGATGAGTGAAGTTGTGCTCACTTCCTGTTAGTATTTCGGCCTAACAACTAGAGATGATCCAGCCTTGGGGTCTGTGGTGCCCACAGAGGTTAATGTGACCTCTTGGAGGTTAATGTGACCTCCAAGAGAGCTTACACTAAGGGGGACCTTCCAGGACTGCTGCTGCTGGTGCCCTCATCCCTGTGGTGAGCCTCTGCCAACCCACACCTCCACAGGAGACCCTCCAACACCAGAAGATAGCTTTGGTTCAGCCTTCTGTGGGGTCATTGCTCTTTTCCTCTGAGTCTTAGTGCATGCAAGATTTTGTTTGTGCTCTGCAAGAGTAGCGTCTTTGTTTTCCCCAGTCCTGTGGAAGTCCTACATTCAAATCATAATGTCCTTCCAGATCAGATTCCCTGGGGATTTCCTGTCCCTTTGTCAGACTGGGAAGCCTCATATGGGGCTCAGAACCTTTACAACAGAGGGAGAACTTCTTTGGTATTATTATTCTTCAGTTTGTGGGTCACCCACTTTGTGGGTATGAAATTTGATTTTACATATATATTTATCAAAGATATTGGCCTGTAATTTTCTTTTTATTCATAGTGTCTTTATCTGGTTTTGGTATAGGGTAATGGTGGCATCATATAATGTCCTTTGGAAGAGTTAGAAAGGATGAGTATAAGTTCTTCCTGGTATGTTTGATAGAATTTGCCTGTGAAGCCAGGCTCTGGACTTCTGTTTGTAGGGAGTTTTTCTTTTTTTCTTTTTAATTACAGATTCTATTTCACTTCTAGGGATTGGTCTATTCAAGTTTTTTATTTCATCTTGGTTTATTTTTGGTGAACTTAATGTTTCTAGAGTGTTGTCCATTTCTTCTAGATTGTCAAATTTGTTGGCATTTAATTGTCCATGAAATCAAAAGTGAAAGTTGTTTAGTCGTGTCCAACTCTTTGCGACCCCATGGACTATACAGTCCATGGAATTCTCCAGGCAAGAATACTAAAGTGGGTAGCCTTTCTGTTCTCCAAGGGATCAAACCTAGGTCTCCTGCATTGCAGGTGGATTCTTTACCAGCTGAGTCACAAGGGAAGCCCATAATTGTTCATAATATTCTCTTTTTTTATGTAATTCTGTGGTGTCAGTTGGGATCCTCCTTTTTCATTTCTTATTTTATTTATTTGAGTCCTGTCTTCTTCTTTGTACACTTGGCTAGAGGTTTGTTAATTTTGTTTACTCTTTCAAAGAATTAGCTCTTGGTTTTATCAATTTTTTTCTATTGTTGTTTAATCTCTATTTTATTTTCTCTTTGATTTATTATCTCCTTCCTTCTGTTGATTTTAGATTTTATTTGTTCTTCTTTTTAAAATTATTCTAGGTGGTGGATTAGGTTGTTTGAGATTTTTGGTTTCTTAAGAAGGCCTATATCACTAAGAACTTTCCTCTAAAAATTGTTTTAGTTGTATCCCACAGATTTTGTATGGCTGTGTCTTCATTTTCATTTGTCTCAAGGTAATTTTAAATTTCTTCTTTGATTTCATCACTGACCCATTGGTTTTTTTAATGACATGTTGTTTAGTCTTCATATAATAGATTTTTTCTCATTTATTTGTCTGTGGTTGTGGTTGATTTCTAGTTTCATGCCCTTGTAGTCTGAAAAGATGTTTGAAATAATTTGTATACTCTTAAATTTATTGAGGCTTATGTCTTGTCCTACTGTGTCCTCCTATGTCTTGTCCTATAGCCCCGCATTTTATACTCCCCTCAGATGTACTGTGTTTGATGTCATATTTTACATCCTTTTGTTTTGTGACTATAGATGACTTAACTACATCTTTTGACCTTACTACCTTCATATGTAGTTTATTCACTACATTTCTTTTATATTTGTAGTTTAGAGCAAACTTTTTCCTTTTGTAATTGTCATATTTCCAGGTGCTGCCTTTTCTTTTTCACCAAGAGAAATCCCTTTAATATTTCTCATAAAGCTGGTTTTACAGTGCCAAACTCTTTCAGCTTCTGCTTATTTGTAAAACTTGTAACTTCTCCATTGACTCTGAATGAAGCTTTTCCAAGTAAAATATTCTTGCTTGTAAGATTTTCTCTTCCATCACTTACAAATATAGCATGCCAGTCCCTTCTGGCCTGCAGAGTTTTTGACGAAAAGGCAGCTGATAGCCTTATGGGAGCTCCCTTGTACATCACTTGTTGCTTTTTTCTTGATGCTTTTAATACTCTTTCTTTAATCTTTCCCATTTTAATTACAATATGTCTTGGTGTGGTCTTCTTCAGGTTAATCCTGTTTGGGACTCTTTGTGCTTTCTGGACCTAGATGTTTCCTTTCCCAAGTCAATGAAGTTTTCAGCTATTAATTCTTTATATAAAGTTATCTGCCCCTTTCTCTCACTTTTCTGCTTTTGAAATGTTTATACTGAAAATATAAGTATGCTTTATGTTTTCTCAGAGGTCTCTTAAACCATTCTTATTTCCTTTTAATCTTTTTTTCTGTTCCACTTCAGCGACCTCCACTACTCTTTCAACTCACAATCTGTTCTTCTGTATCATGTAATCTACTTTTGAGTCCTTCTAGTGTATTTTTAATTTCAGTTATTTTATTGTTCATCTTTGTTTGGTTGTTCTTCATATTTCCTCTTTGTTAAAAACTTCTTTCTCTATCCAGTCCTCAGCTGGGTTCTTCAAACGTCTTTGTGATCATTACCTTGAACTCTCACAGGTTAGATTGCTGTCTCCATTCCCTTAATTCTTCTGTGGTTTTATCTCTTTCCTTCATTTGGAACATAGTCCTATGTTGCTTCATTTTGCCTAATTTTCTGTTTTTATTTCTATGTGTTGTTTATATCTCTCAACCTTGCAGAATCATCTTTTTAAAGAGACATCTTGTGAGTGCCACCAGTGCATTTATCTCTGATCAGCAGAGCTATACGCTCTGGGAGTACCACTATGTTGGCCACATGTCTTTCTGTTGTGGTGGACTGAGTCCTGTAGATGGTCATGTAGGTATAGCTGACCCTTAGTCTATCCTGCCTGGCTCTTTCTTGTGTAAAGGCTGCTGTACTCTGACAGGCAGTGTCATTCACAAGGTGGCTTTCTGTAGAGCTCTGCAGCATCCTGGTACTAGTGCTGGCCCATTGTGGGCATTGGGTTCTGTTGTGCACATTTTAGGACCTCTGGTCTTGGATCTGTTGGTGGGCTTAAGTCAATTTTTAGAGCTCTATTCTAACAAAGGTAGAGATGTGTAGATAAGCAATACAGAAGGCTGATTTATTTGCTTGTTTATGTTTTCATTCATTTATTGATTGATTTATGTATTAGCTTCTTTAATCAATAAATATTTATTGAGCATCTATTTTGTACCAGGTTATATTATAGTTATTGAGGATATAGGTATACATAGACATATACATACATAGATTAAAACCTTGGGCTCTATGGAGTTTATGTTCCAATATTCTGAAGCAATAAATGCTAAATAAACAAATGAATAGATAATATGTGAAATAGGGGTAAGAAATCATTAAAAAAAAAAGTAGAGTTAAGATATAGGGTCAGGAATGGGGCAGTGCTATTTTAAATGTACCTGGTATGTTGAGGAATAACAAAGAAACCAGTAGCTGGAGCTGAAAGAACAATAAGAAGAATGGTAGGAAATGGTGTAAAAACAGCAGCAGGGCCAGAAAATACAGATTTTTATGGGATGGTATGTGTCTGAGCTTTTACTCTAAGTGGAATGGGAACTATTATGGGATTTCGAGTAGAGGGGTGTCATGGTATGATATTTTAGAAGGATTATTCTGTTGCTTTTTAGAGTACACTGCATAAAAGCAAGGGTAGAAGCAGAAAGATAATTTGGAGCAATTTAAATAATTCAGAAGAAAAGGGGAGGAAACAGCAATGAAAGTGGAGAGAAGTGGTCTTGAATCTAAATATATTTCCAAGGCTGGGCTGACAGAAGTTATGAGCTGATAGAATATGTTAATAGATTGGATGTGTGTCCTCAGAGAAAGACAGATGTCAATGATGACTCATGTTAAGGAATGACTTAAGATTTTGTGGCCTAAGAGACTCACTAGTAGAATGAAAATGCCATTTGTTTGATGAGGAATAGAATGAGAGCACAAAAATTTGGTGGACGGTTTCAAATGTAGAGTCCTATTTCAAACATATAGAGCTTGAGTTCCCTATCAGACATCCACGTAAGGATGTCCAGCAGAAAGTTACAGACATGAATATGGAGATCAGAGAAAGGTCAGAGGTAGAGACATACATCTGGGTATCATCAGCATATAGATCGGAGAAGGCGATGGCACCCCACTCCAATACTCTTGCCTGGAAAATCCCATGGACGGAGGAGCCTGGTGGGCTGCAGTCCATGGGGTCGCGAAGAGTCGGACACGACTGAGCGACTTCCCTTTCACTTTTCATTTCACACACTGGAGAAGGAAATGGCAACCCACTCCAGTATTCTTGCCTGGAGAATCCTAGGGACAGGGAAGCCTGGTGGGCTGCATCTATGGGGTCGCACAGAGTCGGACACAACTGAAGCGAGTTAGCAGCAGCATATAGATAGTGTTTAAGATCATGAATTTGAATGAGTTCACCAGATAAGAGAAAATAGAGAAGATCATGAACCAAGTCCTAAAATTCTCTAACACTTAACGATCAGGATGCTGATAAGAGAGTGATCAGCTCTGTCAGAGATTGCTGGTAAATCCAGCCAAGATGAGGGATTTTACTTAGAATCCCCATTGTGATGCAGGTGACTTTTTCCTCCTTCCTATACAATTGTTTGTTGTTGTTGAGTCACTAAGTCATATCCGACTCTTTGTAATCCCATGAACTGAGCACATCAGGCTTCTCTGTCCTTCACTATCTCCTTGAATTGTGGTTCTCATCAATAGACTTTCTTACAGAACTGAATGTGAGAAATGACTACTAAAGTGAAACCAAACCTTCATCCATCACTTGTATGAAGGTTCAGAACTGGCTTCTGTTTGGTGTGTGTGTATGTGTATGTGTGTTTGTGTGTGTGTGTGTGTGTGTGTGTGTGTGTGGTAGAGGCAGAGAGAGACAGACAGACACAGAAACAGATACAAAGAAATAGAGATATTATACAGAGACGAACAATAAAATCAGACATTGTCCCTGGCTTTGAGGACTTTGTCTATAAAGGAAGACAAGAGAACCACTAACTTGTGTTCTTATAAATTCAAAACATGCTTAAGTAACTGCCTGCAGAATTTCAGAATAGGAATGTTAAGGGTGACATCTGATGACAGGTGTTATGGGGCCGGAAAGATCTATAATGCATGAAAATTATTGTGTCTTCAGGAAAACTAAGGAGTTTATCTTCAGGAAGCCATGTCTCAGAGTCATTTCTTGAGTTGTGTTATTATGCTCTAGTTTTTGCCTAAGAAATCTAAAGCTGTTCCATTGTCTAGAGAATCATTTCTCTCCATGGCACTGGCTGGCTTTCATGGTTTTTTAAAAATCCCAATCAGTCCTTATAACTATTCTAATTTATAGCAAGCATTCCCTTCAAATTCTTAGATCACTAGTTATCTACTTATCATTCATTAATAATTATCTTAAAAAATGTATTAAGACTTTATGTTTTTAGAGCAGGTTTATGTTCACAGCAAAATTGAAGGGAAGGTACATAGATTTCCTATATATGCGCTGCTCCCACATATGTATAATCTCACCCATTATGGATATCCCCCACCAGAGAGTATATTTGTTACAACTGATGAACCTGCAATAACAAATCATAATCAGCCCAAGTATGCTCTTTACATTGCATTTCACTCTTGATATATTCTATTGGTTTGGACAAGTGTATACTGTATCCATCATTAAAGGATTATACGCAATGTCTTCACTGCCCAAAAAACCCTCTGTGCTGCATGTACTCTTCTGTCCCCTTAGCCTGTGGAAGCCACTTACCTTTTTATAGTGTCTGTAGTTTAGAATATTGTATAGTTGAAATCACACAGTACCTATCCTTTCAGATTGGCTCTTTCACTTACTACATTTTCTCCATGCTCTTTCACAAACTGAATAGCTTACATCTTTTCAGCACTGAGCAATATGTCATTGTTTGGATGAAACAGTTTACCTATCTACTCACTTACTGATGAATACCTTGGTTGCTTCTAAATTTTGGTAGTTAAGAATTAAGATGCTGTAAAATCTATGTGCAGATTTTTACGTGGACCTAAGTTTTTAACTCCTTTGGGAAAATATTAAGAAACCCAGTTGCTAGATCATATGGTAAGAGTATGTTTAGTTTTGTAAGAAACTGCCAACTGTCTTCCAAAGTAGCTGTACCATTTTGTGTTCCCACCAGCAATAAATGAGAGCTTTTGGCTCAGACGGTAAAGCATCTGCCTACAATGCAAGAGACCGGAGTTTGATCCCTGGGTTGGGAAGATCCTCTGGAGAAGGCAACCCATTCCAGTACTCTTGCCTGGAAAATCCCATGGACGGAGGAGCGTGGTAGGCTATACAGTCCATGGGGTCGCAAAGAGTTGGACACGACTGAGCGACTTCATTTTCACTTTCACTTTCACTTTTGCTTTGTTGTTCTACACTCATGCCAGTGTATGGTGTTGTCACTGTTTGAATTTTGGCCATTTTAATAGATATTATAAGTATCTCTTTGTTATTTTAATTGTCTTAGCTTTTAAAAAGTGTGTTTATTTCCTCAGACAGGTTGCAAGCTATGGAACAAATGATATATTATTTTACTTTTTTTTCTGTCCACTATCACAAATTATTGTTAAGTGAATACTTAATAATGCTATTTGAATGAATGCACAAAAATTACCAAGTACATTGTTTACCTGTGATTCCTAGTGTTTACCCAGATGTAATACAACTAAGAAAAAGATGAACAGAAACATTTTGGGGATGGTAGATAAACACTGGTGAAGTATTCAGCTGTGTGTTGTCTCAATTTAAGCAGAATATAAATGAAGAAATTTAAATCAATATTTGGTGTGTACATTATTTGTGTTGAAGGAATTTCATAAAACTTATTTTAAAGCTGCGCTTCCTGTCAAATAAATCATGACTTGCACAAAAAAAGAAAAATAATGCCTTGACCCACGGGCTTTAACTAGCAAGATTAAATAACTTATCTTCTAGGCTAGGACAATTCTGAGAAAGGGGGTGCTAGTAACAATTATACCAGATAAGCAGACATAAACCAGGGCAGTCCCAGAGACCCTTTAAGGTCCAGGGACTCATCGGAAAATGGATAGAAGCTATAATCTCTTTCTCTAGAAAAATTTTACCATGAGTTTCAGTGTATACTCAACCTGCCCCAATTCACTGATTAAGAATCCCTGACTCATGTGACCTCATGTCCATTCCAATGTTTTACTCCTTCAATAAACTGACACCCCACATTAAAAGGTTAAAATGATCTTCAAAGATCTCTATACCAGAAGGAAAAACAAATGGATATTATTTTCAGTAGCTGGTATATGTTTTTAACCAAAATGTTTATAAAGTTTATTTCTGTGGAGAAAATCCTACTTTCTAAAAAGAAAATTGTACTTTTTTGCATTTAAAAGTAGGAGATAGGCTCCCATTTAGGGAAACATAATTAAGAATTTTTTCAGTCTGTAACAACACAGTAATTACTTTTGAAATAGATCTATACTTTTCCAAATGCAACCCTAAGTCCTTTGTCCTTGAACTCCTTTCAGTTCAGTACAGTTCAGTCACTCAGTTGTGTCTGACTCTTTGCCACCCCATGAATCCCAGCATGCCAGGCCTCCCTGTCCATCACCAACTCTCAGAGTCCACCCAAACCCATGTCCATCGAGTCAGTGATGCCATCCTGCCATCTCCTCCTCTGTCGTCCCCTCTCCTCCTGCCCCCAAGCCCTCCCAGCATCAGGGTCTTTTAGGCCTCCTTAAAAATTCAGTTACAGGACAGAGCCCACATGCACGCACACACACACAACCTGTTACAAGGTCTGAGGGAGCTTGGTTACTGTACCACGTCATGCCAGTAGGTGCCACTCTCACCTGCTGGGCTTCTCTGGGAAGAGTTCTTCAACTTTACATTTTTATGATTTCAAATTTCTACAAAGAGATTATAATAATCTTACTGCAAAGTTTCAAACAAAGCTTTATGTGTGTGCACTCTACTCAGTCTGTTCCTTCAGCTTTCTAGCTATAATGAGCAAAAATGTGCAAGAAGCTGTCATAGCACACTGCTAGTCAGCTGTCCTAAAAGATGTCAATGCTTCTGTACACACACACACACACACTCACCCCTCCCCCCCCCCCCCCCCCCACATTTCTGGGAAAGGCTTTTACATCTTAAGGATTTCTTAATAATAATTTCTTAATCATAGAAATTTTGAAATCTCACACAGAAAATAGAAAATATTTACATCACCCACAGTTCTATCAGAGATAATCACTACTAACATAGGGCTTCCCTGGTGGCTCAGAGGTTAAAGCGTCTGCCTGGAATGCAGGAGACCCAGGTTCGATCCCTGGGTTGGGAAGATCCCCTGGAGAGGGAAATGGCAACCCACTCCAGTACTCTTGCCTGGAGAATCCCATGGAAGGAGGAGCCTGGTAGGCTACAGTCCATGGGGTTGCAAAGAGTCGGACACGACTGAGCGACTTCACTTTCAACATATGCTTACAGGTTTATTGATTTATTTTCTCATGTATGGAATATACATAAAGGAAAAGCATATGTACATATAATCCCCTGCTTGTCTCTTTTCAACTCATATAAAAGTATAGACACTTTCCAAAGAAATAGAATTTAGAGTCAGAAAAGACCTTATGATCTCTTTCCTGTTTAATGCACTTTCTTTACAGATGAAGAAATTAAGACCTAAATTTTGCACCAACTTTTTTATTTTTAAGTGAACAATTAGTCAATGAACTTATACTTTCAGTAAGTAAGCTATTTATTAATATATATGCAATCTCTAAGTTAGACATTATGGTATAATTCAATAAACATATATAGATTATCTACTAGTACTTGAAGGATAGCAAAGAACTTTATTGTGAATTATTTCCTTTAATCTCCAGAATGTGGAAAATACCACTATTATTATAACTTCCATTTTAGACATTAGGGAATTGAAGTTTAAACAGGTTGAATAATATCCCATAAATCATATAAGGAGGAAATGGATGAATTGGAATTTGAAATTTAATGCTCTGTTCTCAAACCTCATGTTGCTTTTGGTATAGTATTGTAATCCAGGTAATAAGGAGTTGATTTTTAAGTGATCTTACAATTTTTCTGAAGAGACAAGATGTATTTTATCAGAAAGTATGAAGAGACAGATAAACAAGCAAGAAAAGTTAGAATTTATTGAATATTCACTAGAGGTTAAACATTGTGCTAATGAATTTTCTTGCATTGTCTGATTTGAACCTCACCTCTAAGGTAGGAACTATTTTCCCCATTTTACATGTGAAAAAACTAAGGCTTGGAGAAGTCAAATAATAAATCAATTAAAGAACTAAGATTCAGCCCCAGACAGTTGAACAACAGAATCATTGTGGTGAATAATTATGATCCAAATACAATGAATCTTCTTCACTGAACAACTTGAAGTTCTGTTTGAACCATTGAATCTAACGTATTTCCCAGTGCTGGGAGTGGCGGAAAGAAGCTTCAAAGGCTGTTGATAACCAAGAAGGGACTTAAACTGGACTTCGACATTGAGTAGCAAAAGTGGTTGCAGTGAGAGTAAGAACAGAACTCTTGCCATTGCAAATGTGGATAAGAGCAGGAGAAAGGTAGAAACAAGAAAGAATAGGACACTTGAGGGAATAGTAAGCAACTCCAACAGGTAGAAGCCTAAACCACAGCTTGAGTGTTTTGAGCCATATTAGGAAGGGCGAGGAGTGTCTGGATGAAGAGTTTGGGCTATGCCATTAAAAAACTGAGAGCCACAGGAAAAAGTGTGAAAGTCTGACAATGGTGTGCCATTGGGGAGGTATGTCTGGAAGGGAAGGATGTCTAGCTTAGTATAATTGGGATTGAACAGGAGCAGCTGTCAGGGGCTTCAGCTTAAAAGTTCATCTTCGGTTTTGCCTTCAGTGCTAAGGAAAGAATCAGTGCTGTCCATGGTTCTATTGTGGCTGCAGCCTGGGGCAAGACTGGAAAAAAATAAATGTCAGCCTGATTTCTTCAGTTGAGAAGCAAAAGAGAGCATAAACTCTGGTCTGCTTCAGCAGTGCGAGTTTTAGTATTCACATTTCAATAGTTCTCAAACCTGAATGCGTGTCAGAGTTACCTGGGGCACTTTTCAACAGCACAAATGCTCCAGATACACCCCCTGGAAACTCTGACTTAGTTTCTTAGTGGGGAGCCCAAACAATGGAAATTTTGAAAGCTCCCAGATTATTCTAATGTATAGCAATGGATAGAGAAGCATAGCTGCAACAGAAGAAGTTAAAACTGACACAGTGTGTGTCTTAAGGTCTTAAAACCAAAACTTCTTTCCAAATCTATTGTTTAAACCTGAGCATCCAGCCTCTTACAGTCAGAAAAAGATGATCAGTATTTTAGAGGACATCTTTGGATACGTTCTTTTACATTTCTGTGTAACTTTGCTGCAGAAGCCAAGAGAAGAAATGAAAAAACTTAATTATCTTGTCTGTGATTTTTCCTTTTGGTTCTACTTCTCCTATGTCTCTCAAATATATGAATGCAGAGGCTGATCTTACATGCAGACTTACCACTCAGACCTGCTTTTCTGGGTCATCTTCTTACTGTTCCTCCACAAACATTCTGTACTCATTCAACATCTGTTATGTTCTCAGCAATTGGTGCTCAGTGCAAGTGAGACACTTTCTTCAAGAAACCTTTGGCTGAATCACTGTTCAGGTCTCAGTCAAGGCAAGTCTTAACCTCTTTCATGGGCCTTTGCCTGGCGGACTCCACTCTTGAGAGTGTTGTAGCTCTCCTCCCTCAGATTGCAAGTCCTCATGTACCTTTGTTATTCTGCTCACAGCAGTTGCTCCAGGAACCTTCTCTAACAGTCTTCTATGAAAACTTCTTCCCACATTCATCACTCTTAAACTCCACTTGTGGGTCCTGGTGCCTAGGTCATAGCACACTTTCTCTCTCTCTCTCTTTTTTTTTTTCTCCATTTTTGCACCTACTCATACTAATTGCTGGAAAATCTTGATGCTGGGAAAGATTGAAGGTGGGAGCAGAAGGGGACGACCGAGGATGAGATGGTTGGATGGTATCACCGACCCAATGCACATGAGTTTGAGTAAGCTCCAGGAGTTGTTGATGGACAGGGAAGCCTGGCATCCTGCGGTCCATGGGTTCACAAAGAGTCAGACAGGACTGAATGACCGAATTGAACTCATACTAATTAGAATTAATGATTTCCGGATTTTTTTTTTTTTTTTTCCTGAGGAGGCATCCAGAGGATGCTAGACCCCACCTCCTAAGATGGGACCTGGAAATTTGGATATAACTCCTAAATGGCTTTGTTAGACAAGTTTAGGAAAAAACTTTTTAGAGTAATATTTTAAGCTAAGTTTAAATTTAAATTATCCTCTAATAAATAAATAAATTAATAAAAAGATCAGAGGTTAAAAAATTAATTTAAATGCACAGTAAGTAAAACATTCTTACCCTGTGACTCAATACCACACACATCCATAACTGAAACAAACATACACCTACTATATGTGAAATATTCTGATATTTTCTATCTTATTTTAGCTCATTTTAAAAATGGGAAACTTACAATTCCCTACTGCATTGTATCTCTTAGTTGAAAAAATACTCTTCTAGAATTTAGCACAGTTATTCACATAAGTATTTGAAAAATGTTAGTGGTATTGATTTATCTTTTTGTTTTACTTCTAGGGAATGCTTTTTACTTAAAAATCTCTCCCTATCCCATTTCTCTCTCTTTTATACCAAGTTTTGAGTATAAGCCACTTCCTTGAGGCTGCTTATGATTTCTTTAAATATTCAGATAGACTTGGGCTTCCAATAGGCATTTCCTTGGACAACTTCATCCATGCTCCAGCCCATAAGGACAAGAGAATAGCTCCTTCCAACACGTTAAGGGCCTTACCATATAGCTTGGTTTGTATTGTATATCTTCTTTGGTGGACTTTAGCCTTCTAGAGAACACAGACCTTGCCTGTCTCTATCTTTATTTCAAGAACTGGCAATACCACTGTATACCATTTATTTGTTCAATACATAGTTGTTGAGTGGTTGTCTTGTGCCTCCTAACTTGGACTATATGTAATAAAACCTGACATCAATTTATTCAGGCCGAGACCTCTTAATATACCAAGCTGTCACTTCTAGCTTTCTAGTTGAAAGACAAGATGGTTGACACTTACACCAAGACGGATTGTATCATCTGTTCTCCAAAGTGAGAAAGTAAGGACAGGAGCTAACCCAAAGGTAATCAACAATACAGGAGCTGATTCATTCTTTTTCTGTACTTACTGGATGAGGCTCTAAAAATAATTGACCAGCCAAATCATTTAACTGCAGAGATAATATGAAGAGCCCTCTCAATTTCCCCATTCAGTGTTAATTGGACAAAAGAAAGCGCTAAGAGGACCCCTCAGAGCTTGACAAAAGGTCTTTTAGTTACTTGGCAAAAAGCACCTCACCTAGTAATTTGTATTTCACAGTGGTACTGTGGATGCTGCGCAGAGAAATCATTTAGATTTTAAAAACTGATCTATTCGTAACACATTGTATTCTGGCTGAAATTAGTAGGGTTAAATGTGAGCTTAACTTTAAAAACATTTCATTTTATTATGTTGGTGCAAAAGTAATTGTGGTTTTGCATCGTTTGATATTGGGTTACATTCTTAAATAAATGTGGTTATGTTATTTATCATTTTAATGCACATTTATCACTTTATTTTTTGCTAATAACTTATTACCTCCATTTATTTTATATTTATTCCAGACTACAGAGATGACATTAGACAAAAAGCAAATTCGAGCAATTTTTTAATTCAAGTTTTAAATGGGTCATAAAGCAGTGGAGATAACTCACAATATCAACAATGCATTTGGCCCAGGAACTGATAACGAATGTACAGTGCAGTGATAGTTCAAGAAGTTTTGCAAAGGAGATGAGAGCCTTGAAGATGAGGAGTGCATTGGCCAGCCATTGGAAGTTGACAATGACCAACTGGGAGCAATCACTGAAGCTGATCCTCTTACACCTACATGAGAAGTTGCTGAAGAATTCAACGTTGACCATTCTCTGGTCATTCATCATTTGAAGCAAATTGGAAAGGTGAACAAGCTTGATAAGTGAGTGTCTCATGAGCTGATGAAAGTTAAAAAATTGTCATTTTGAAGTGTTGTCTTCTCTTATTCTATGCAACAACAAAGAACCATTTTGTCTTCGGATTGTGACGTGTGAGGAAAAGTGGATGTTATATGACAACTGGCAATGACCAACCCAGCGGCTGGACTGAGAAGATGCTCCAAAGCACTTCCGAAAGCCACACTTGCACCAAAGCAGTCATGGTCATTGATTGGTGGTCTGCTGCTAGGCGTGATCAGCTACAGCTTTCTGAATCCCAGTGAAACCATTACATCTGAGACGTAGGCTCAGTAAATTGATGAGATGCCCCCAAAGCTTCAATGCCTGCAGCAGGCATTGGTCAATAGAAAGGGCCCCTTTCTTCTCCATGGTAACACCTGACTGAATATCACACAACCAGTGCTTCAAAAGTTGAATGAATTGGGCTACAAAATTTTGCCTCATCTGCCATATTCACCTTACCTCTCGCCAGGAGGCAGAAAATGCTTTCCAACAATATGTCGAATCCCAAAGCACAGATTTTTATGCTACAAGAATCAACAAACTTATTTCTTATTGCAAAAAAAGTGTTGAGTATAATGGTTCTTACTTTGATTAATAAAATGTGTTTGAGTCTAGTTATAATGATTTAAAATTCACAGACTGTAGTCACAATTGCTTTTCATCAACCTAATAGATATCTAGATTATGTTAGGCTATATCATGACCATATTTGAGAAACTATGTAAAGAATAATAATAATTAAGAAACAACATTTCCATGCTGAAAGGTTAATTTTTCTCACAATGAAATCTAGTTAAACTTGTGGGACTATATTTTATACACAGACACACAGACATATACAGTCAGTTCAGTTCAGTCTGTCAGTCAAGTCTGACTCTTTGCAACCCCATGGACTGCAGCACACCGGGTTTCCCTGTCCATCACCAACTCCCAGAACTTGCTCAAATTCATGTCCATTGAGTTGGTGATGCCATCCAACCATCTCATCCTCTGTTGTCCCCTTCTCCTTTGGTCTTCAATCTTTCCCAGCATTCTTTTCAAATGAGTCAATTCTTCACCATCAGGTGGTCAAAGTGCTGAAGTTTCATCTTCAGCATCAGTCCTTCCAATTATTATCAGGACTGAATTCCCTTAGGATGGACTGGTTGGATCTCCTTGCAGTCCAAGGGACTCTCAAGGGTCTTCTCCAACACCACAGTTCAAAACCATCAATTCTTCAGTGCTCAGCTTTCTTTATAGTCCAACTTTCACATCCATACATGACTACTGGAAAAACCATAGCTTTGACTAGATGGACATTTGTTGGCAAAGTAATGTCTCTGCTTTTTAATATGCTGTCTAGGTTAGTCATAACTTTTCTTCCAAGGAGCAAGCGTCTTTTAATTTCATGGCTGCAGTCACTATCTGCAGTGATTTTGGACCCCTGCAAAATAAAGCCTGTCACTGTTTCCATTGTTTCCCCATCTATTTGCCATACATATACAGATGTATATTTATATCAAGACTAGCTAACACCCTTCAAGAGGCCTAAATTCTCTGTAGAGAGAGAATGAACTCCTCTGAATTGATTATTGATATCTGAGACCGATAACTTCTTGGAATAAATTGTATTAAATAATTGCATGAAGACCATAAGATACAATTTTCTTTTGATTTCTAAAAATTTGCTTTACAGATATCTTTTCACTCATCCAACAATAATTTATTGAATATTCCTGATGTATCAGGCAAAATGCCAGGTTCCTGACATTAAGGAGCTCTCGATCTAGTAGGAAAGCACATAAACAAAAAGATTTTTTGAATGATAAGCTTCAGTAGAAAACATAATAGAAGCCTTCTTGACTGATGTAATTCAAACCAGTATTTTGTGTGTTGAGAATGATAGTTAAAGAGAAAAATTATAATAAATACTAATGCTTTAAGTACTATATATTTTACTTTAAGTGATAATAAGTTAACTAATTTTAATGTAAGGCCAAGGACTTTTGTATACAGATTTGAATAATTGGAATTTCACATGCTCTTTCTTATGTAAACTGCATCCATCATATATTCTATATAATTTTCAAATTTATTTTGAAGAGTGAAAAGTTTAAGTTACTAGCATCAAAACAATCTGAGTTCTGAACTCCTCTGGAATGTTATGTTTTTCACCCCTACTCTTTTATAATTTTTCACCCATCCCTAATTTGATTTGCTTTCATCAAATCATTCTAAACCAATAATTTAGTATTCACTTCTAAACTGATAACTTAATATTCACAGCAATAACAACCCCTTTTCTTTCACACTCGTATTTCATCAATTTAAATACTATATGATTCACTTACATAATTGCAATTAAAAACTCAATTGTCATAAGCAAACATGGGAATGAACTTGGTTGATTCTTGGAAGTGTGGTATTCAAATGCTGGCGGGAACAGATGTGAGTGCGCTAGATAGCAGAGTGCCAAATTCACTATCCTGTGTGCCTTATAGCTGTTTTACGGAGGGAAGAGAATATATGTTAATATAAAAAATGATTATTTGAAAAGTCAAGAGAATTCCTAGTGCAGCAATCATGAGTTGAGCAAAATGGAGTAGGAGTATAGAAGAAATTAGAGAAGGGTTCTTAGAGGTGAAGGTATTTGAATTGGATCTTGAGGTTTAAGTAGGGGTTTTCTACATGAAGCAGCAGCAAAGGATATTCCAGCCTGAAAAAATAGCTTGTAAAGTACAGAGAGCCAAGAAAGACATGGAAGATTTGAGGCAGACTTGGAAGTCAAGGGTAACGGTAGCATAGAATTTAATGGGCAGAGTAGCAAAAGATGAAGTTGTTAAGTAGGGTGCAGTAGACACTAGAGGGGAGTAATAATTAAGTAGAGATTTAAAATGTAATTTAAAATACATGATATAGTAGGCTGGGTATAGGCTGGGTACTGATGAGATATTTATTAAATAAATGCAAAAGGAAATATTTTAGTGCCTATCACTGTGCATCCCCTCTGAAAGAACAACCAGGTCAATATTAAATCTTGCCTAAAATGCATTTAAAAAATTTTCTTCTAAATAGGCTTGAAGTAATTCTTATTATATGAGGAAGTACTGTGTAGCTCAAAACAACACTAAAAAAAATCCAACTAGAAAATGTTCAAAAACACACACAGACATTTCATTGAAGAGGATGGCATGGAAAGATGTTCAAAATTGTTAGAGATTAGAGAAATGCAAATTTAAGCCACAATGAGATATCATTATACTACTATCAGAATGGCTAAAATAAAAAATAATGGTGAGGGTTGCAATTTCCTTCTCTGGGGAATGTTCCAGACCCAGGAATCGTACGCAGGTCTCCTGCATTGCACGTAGATTCTTTACTGACTGAGCTACGAGGGACACATGTATACCCATGGCTGATTCATGTCATTGTATGGCAAAAACCACTACAACATTGTGAAGTAATTAGCCTTCAATTAAAATAATTAATTAAAAAAAGAAAAAATATAATGGTGAGGAAAAATGATGGCAAGGACACAGGACCTGGATCACTCACACATGGCTGATGGAAATGTAAAACGACAAGCTTGTATATTATCACCCTGCTTATTTAACTTATATGCAGAGTACATCTTGGAAAGTACATCATCTTTCCTTGAAAGGAAAGCTATGACAAACCTAAACAGAGACACATTAAAACACAGAGACACCATTTTGCTGACAAAGATCCATACAGTCAAAGCTATGGTTTTTCAAGTAGTCATCTACAGGTATGAGAGCTGGACCATAAAGAAGGTTGAGTGCCAAAGAATTAATGCTTTTGAATTGTGGTGCTGGAGTAGACTCTTGAGAGTCCCTTGGACTGTAAGGAGATCAAACCAGTCAATCCTAAAGGACATCAACCCTGAATATTTATTGGAATGACTGATGCTAAAGCTCCAATACTTTGGCTACCTGATGCAAATAGTCAACTTATTGGAAAAGACTCTGATGCTGGGAAAGACTGAAGGCAATAGGAGAAGGGGGCAGCAAGGGATGAGATGGTTAGATAGCATCACTGACTCCGTGGACATGCATTTGAGCAAACTGCAGGAGAGATTGGAGAACAGAGGAGCTTGGAGTGCTGCAGTGCATGGGGTCGCAAAGAGTTGGACATTACTTAGCTACAGAACAACAACTATTTTAGATAATGGTTCTTTCAAAACTGAAGAACTACTCAATTTCTAATTGTATACCCAGAAATTTCCATCTTGAGTATTTATTCCAAGAAAATGAAAGCTATTTTCATGCAAGAATGTTACACAAACATTCATAACAACTTTCAAGTTGGAGACTACCCATACATCCTTCAATGGTGGCACCTGAAATAAACTGTGGTAATCTATACCATAGAATACTATTTTACAAGAGCAAGGAACAAACTTGAATGGTACACACAACACTTGGATGAACCTCAAGAAATTTATGCTGAATGAAAAAATTTTTAGAAGGATATATAGTATGTGATTCTTATTTGTGTAACATTCTTGTAACACATGGTTATAGAGATGAACAGATTAGTAGTTCCCAGCAATTAAGGGTGTTAAGAAGAATGTGGAAAAGGACTATAGAGGAATAATACAAGAGAAATCTTTGTGGTAATGGCACAGCTGAGTATCTTGGTTGTAGTGGTTTCTATGCAAGGCTATACATGTGATAGTATTTCCTAGAACTATACACACATTCTCACAAAATGAATGCATACATAATTTATGAAATCTTAATAAATTTCATGTTTATGCTAATGTCAAATTCCTGGTTTTAATAAAGTACTAGAATTGAGCAAGCTATTAACATTTGGGGAGAACGGGAAAATGGTGCACTGGACTTCCCTATGAACTTTTTTGCAGCTTCCTGTGAATCTAGCTATTTCAAGATAAAAAGTTTCAAAAAACTTTATATGTGTATGTGTTATCCTTTTGATAAGTCCTATTCATTGTGCCAAGTATAAGCATTCAGCTATGTCTGTTACCTGGTAAGAGCCTCTGTGTTAGGAATCCTTTGCTAGGATGTTAAAAGTCTATTAAGGATCAAGTTTAATCTCAAAGCCGCAATACACGTGATGGACATGTCTTACCCTTGACTGAGTTATAGGCTTTGTGATGGCTGGCTTCAAAACTCCCAACCTAACTTGTGTAGAGTGGGTCTTTTTAAAAAAATTTATTTATTTTTAACTGAAGGATTATTGGTTTACAGTATTGTGTTGGTTTATATCAAACATCAGCATGTGTCAGCCGTAGGTTTACCCATGTTCCCTCCCACTTGACAATCCTTCCCACCTCCCTCCCCATCTCATCCCTCTCGGTTGTTACTGAGCCCTGGTTTGAGTTCCTTGAGTCATACAGCAAATTCCCATTGGCTTTCTATTTTACATATGGTTATGTTGTTTCCATATTACTCTCTCCATACATCCTACCCTCTCCTTTCTACTCCACAACCATGTCCCTATTTTCTATGTGTGTGTCTAAATTGCATGCTGCATGCTCAGTCATGTCCAACTTTTTGCAACCCCATGGACTGTACCCTGCCAAACTTTTCTGTCCATGGGATTCTGGAGTGGGTTGCCATTTCCTCCTGCATGGCATCTTCCTGACCCAGGGATCAAACCCATGTCTCCTGTGTCTCCTGCATTGGCAGATGGGTTCTTTACCACTAGTGCCACCTGGGAAGTGACTACATCGCTGCTCTGTAAATAGGTTCATCAGCACCATCTTCTAGATTCCATATATATGCATTAGTATACAGTATTTGCTTTTCTCTTGCTGACCTACTTCATAGAGTGGGTCTTGGCTAAAGAAAACTGTTTAAGAGAAACACACATTGATTATATTGAGTAATGTTTGCCACATATTCAACCTCAACATATTAATTCATCTTTTATTTAGAGAAGGAAATTTAATATAGCATATTTCAAAATAAACTAACTGAAACCATTTAGTTACAATTGAAGGTGTTTTTCTCACCAATATCATAATGAAAGCAAGAAAATCACTTCATATTAATATATATGGAATCAAGAAAATTCTAGTCATTCATAAAAAGTTTCACTACATATGCAAACTCTTAGAGCAATCTTCCTTTGCAGGTTGCAGGGAGGGGTTTCAAGATTGTCATGAAGATATTCTTTCACCTACCCATTCTTAAAAATGCCTCAACTTTTATATCTAGGGGATAATATTTTTCCTTTCAGATGCAGAAATCAGGCATAATGCAAGTCCCCCTGCAGGGGAGATAAATGATGACTTCAATTTCTCTTAAGAGTTAGGTTCCTGGTATAAAGAACTCTGATGACTACAGGTTTGATTAGGAAGGCCAAGAAAAGTTATCTGAAAAGAGAACAGGGACATAGTTTCTGAAGAGGGAGGCAGATGTTGAAAAAGGAGGTGAGGGAATGGCTCACAGCAGACTCTGGAGTTAGACCAGTCAGGTTTAAATTCAAATTCCATTGCTTGCTAGCTGTGCCTTATTTCCTCCTTTTAAAAGAGGGAACCGCGAATTTCCTGATGTTCAAGCTGTTTTAGAAAAGGCAGAGGAACCAGAGATCAAATTGCCAACATCTGCTGGATCATGGAAAAAGCAAGAGAATTCCAGAAAAACATCTGTTTCTGTTTTATTGACTAGGCCAAAGCCTTTGACTCTGTGGATCACAATAAACTGTGGAAAATTCTGAGAGAGATGGGAATACCAGACCACCTCACCTGTCTCTTGAGAAATCTGTATGCAGGCCAGGAAGCAACAGTTAGAACTGGACATGGAACAACAGACTGGTTCCAAATAGGAAAAGGAGTACGTCAAGGCTGTATATTGTCACCCTGCTTATTTAACTTATATGCAGATTACATCATGAGAAATGCTGGGCTGGAAGAAACACAAGCTGGAATCAAGATTGCCTAAAGAAATATCAACAACCTCAGATATGCAGATGACACCACCCTTCTGGCAGAAAGTGAAGAGGAACTAAAAAGCCTCTTGATGAAAGTGAAATAGGAGAGTGAAAAAGTTGGCTTAAAGCTCAACATTCAGAAAACGAAGGTCATGGCATCCGGTCCCATCACTTCATGGGAAATAGATGGGGAAACAGTGGAAATAGTGTCAGACTTTATTTTTTTGGGCTCCAAAATCACTGCAGATGGTGACTGCAGCCATGAAATTAAAAGACGCTTACTCCTTGGAAGAAAAGTTATGACCAACCTAGATAGCATATTCAAAAGCAGAGACATTACTTTGCCAACTAAGGTCAGTCTAGTCAAGGCTATGGTTTTTCCAGTAGTCATGTATGGATGTGAGAGTTGGACTGTGAAGAAAGCTGAACGCCGAAGAATTGATGCTTTTGAACTGTGGTGTTGGAGAAGACTCTTGAGAGTCCCTTGGACTGCAAGGAGATCCAACCAGTCCATTCTGAAGGAGATCAGCCCTGGGATTTCTTTGGAAGGAATGATGCTAAAGCTGAAGCTCCAGTACTTTGGCCACCTCATGCAAAGAGTTGACTCATTGGAAAAGACTTTGATGCTGGGAGGGATTGGGGGCAGGAGGAGAAGGGGACAACAGAGGATGAGATGGCTGGATGGCATCACTGACTCGATGAACGTGAGTCTGAGTGAACTCCGGGAGTTGGTGATGGACATGGAGGCCTGGCGTGCTGCGATTCATGGGGTCGCAAAGAGTCGGACACGACTGAGTGACTGAACTGAACTGAACTGAACTACCTCATCGTGTAGACACGAAGAAGCCCAGCATTAGGTTCACAGGGGCCCACAGTTAATGGGAGCTAGTGGTCCTGATGGCAATGACTATTGAAAGATTGTTGAATCTCAGCTCCACACAATACACCTCTCATGTCCTCTTTACACATCCTACCTTGTCTTACAGTCATAGAAAGGACTCTGTAATTTCAGAACCTGGCTTCTATAAATTCCACTTTCACCAAAGAAAAATGATTAGAAATACTTAGAAAAATTTCTCCAACTAGTTATCATTCTCTGAAAAGCAGTTATCTGTTCTTTTGGTTGAGTGTCTCTGGCAGGATTTAGTTCGCAACCCACAGCAAGTGATCAATAGCTGCTTGCTGACAATCATAAAGAAAGTATCATTGGGATTGTTTGGATGCATGAAACAGAAACCTACTAAAACCAGTTTAGCAAAAAGAAAGAGAAGTGCATAAATCCTAATTTTGAGATAGATAGTGGGTTTTATGCCCAGAACCTGAAAAGTTGTCAAGCAGCCATCCTTTCTCCATCTTTCTGAGAGAGCATCTCTCCACACTTCCACTTAAGCCTTTCATTCTCCTTTCTGCATTAGAACTTTTGTAAAATTTGTAAATTCTGCTTCCCTATAACACTGGCTTGAATGTGGATTTGGTGTCTTGGCACTAACTCCAACTTGAAAGAATTACAGTTTATTGTTTAACACTCCCTGACTTACTCAATGTCTATATTTTAACTCCATTCTCCTAAAAGACTGACTGTGCTTGACCTACCTCAAACAGGTACTCATCTTTAGTTCAGTGAACTGTGAAAAGGGACAGGGTCATGTGGTTTGAGTCCTGCCCCTGTTGGGCTGTAGGCATAGAAGCTTCTCAACAAGAAAGGGTGGACAGGGAGAATATAATGATTATTTCTTGAATATGGACATGAATATTTCAGAAACAAGTATCAAAGGAATTTTCAAATTGAACATGAGCACAGTTTTCAAAGTAACTTCCAGGATAGGTCAGGTTATGGGGACCATCCTCATGTGTGTACAGAGTAAGTGTGCCTTCATATTTTGTGAATGCAAGGCTGGCAGGAAAAGCTCCTGCTTCAAGAACCTGACCTTAAACAGGCACATTGTACTTGGATGATCCAGTTGCTATGCTTTTTCTACTTTTGTTCCAAATGGGCAGTGAATGGGCATTTCCCCTACCACAGGTTGAGATCCCCCTAGTATTCAGCTGTGTCATCTAAGGCACCAAGGCAAAGGGGCAGGAGGAGCTCCTGCAGCAGCCCTAACACGCCACAGTGCTGCGGATCTTGACTCCTCACCCAGTTCCCTTGGTCTTGTCTCCGTCTCTAGTGCCTCAGCTGCTCTCTGCAGCACATTAAAGATTCGCTGTCTCTATTAGCCACTAATAATGCACTAATACATTTGTTCTCCTATTACCTCGGACACTAATTTGGTGGAATTGGATAGTGACAGCACATTGATGTTGTTGAAGTTAATGACCCAGCAATTTACAAGATAAGTCACATTAGTAGTCAAATTGATTGTAATCATTGTTTCACCGAGCAGAATCTGCATGAAGCACAGTATATTGTACTCTGTCCTTCACCACTCCATTAATGGAGAGAAAGAGGCGATCAGAATCTTCAGCCTTTCTTCCTGTTTTGCAATGATTCTGTTGGAAATGCTAATTTCTCTTACATCTTTAACAGAAAGATATTAGGCGTACAGAGAAAGAATGGAATTTTAGGTTACACATCCTTTAATTCAAATAGCTATAAATCTAAATAGGTCACTCAAGTAGTTATTTGTTTCTTCCTTTATTGGATATCTACTGTTTTCTTGGTCTTATGATTTATACTAGATGCTTCAGGACAAATTGTAAGACACAGTTTCTGCCTCAAGGAGCTTGCATTTAAGTAGAATTATAAAACTGATGATGAGATAGTAGCCTCTATGTGAGAAGAGCCAGCAGCCTCCCAGTAAGAAGAATAATCAGGTCTGAGGATAGACACACTGAGTTAGACAGAGATGAGATTTCAGAAAGGGATTAGAATATCTAAGATTATGATTAATATTTAGTGATCAAGTCTTTATCTTTTAATTTATGGATAAAAACATTATTTACCCTTGTATAATTTTGACTAATTATTAAACCTTGTTTCATCCTCTGTTTAGTGGAGATGAAATTGTTGATCTCTTATGTTTTTGATAATATGAAAATAATCAAAAAGGACATAAGTGAAATTTTCTGGCAAAGTGTTGGCATATAATAAACATTTCATAAATGATATTTAATTTCATATCTGATTTAATTTTTTTAAGAAAATTAAAAGTCACTTGAAGCCAAGATAGAAATAAGGTGAATAGTCAGTCTTAAATGTATTATTTGGGTTATAAATAAACAAGATGCATCTGTGAAATGATTGCCTCATTTGTAGTGTGCATGCACACTTGTGCACTTGTGTATGTGTGTGTATATGTATGTGTGTATTTATAGCCACACATGCAAATCATTTCTGAAGGCATTGGAAAGAGGAAATTTCTAGAACTTTTTTGAGAGTCATGGTAGTATGTGAAAGGGAGGGGAGGAAGAGCTGAGACACTGTGTGATACAAATTTTAGTCTTATAAATGAAGAAACCACACCAAAAAACAGGAAGAAGTAAATTGCCCCATGGCACACAGGTAAGAACAAAATGAGGATTAGAACCCTGATGAACTAACTTCTATTTATTTTTAATAAAAAATAACAATATTTTACATATAAATATAATATATAAAATCATTAATATAATATACAATTATATTAATATAATGTATATAATAATATAATACAAACATTACCTCCACTACTTTAAGACCTTGAAGTGTCTCCTGTGAAGAACAATACTGATTATACATTCTGGCCTGTTTTCCAAGTGTTTGGTCTCATTTCGTCTTCTTCCTGTATCCTATAAGAAAACTTCCTCTGGTTTCTCGGGTCTTACTCTCCCTCTTCCACTTCCCTGAAGCACAGGACCATATCCTTGCCTCTGCTCATCTGAGCTTGAAGTGCTTCTTTCGCCTCCTAGTTAAACTGAAAGCTGCCTGATGAGCATTCTGTTCTAAGCTGAGAACTCCTTGTGCCACCAGTCCTGGTTGGTTCTCAAGTGACTTCCCAGTCTGTCATCTGGAGCTGCCCAATCACAAAGGATCCCCACTTCTTTATGAATTAAAACATTGACTTTTGATGTTCCCTCATCTGAACTCCTGCTTTTGTGCTGTCAGAGACACTGGGCCCTGCCCAAAGCCCTCCAGGTGACCAGGTTTTCTGCCCACTTTGCCAGTCCAGGGAACCCTTTAACGAACATCAGTGAAACTGTTGAAAGCAAAGGCAGAGAGAGAAACAGTATCAATAATAATAAATGGGCTCCTTTCAGTCCAGAGAAACCTGAGGGAAGGGCATGTCAACAACTTGCCATGTGATGTATTATGGCAACATAATATGTCATAATACCACATCGAATAGCAGCATATTCTGATTATTAATATAAAACAGGGTTCACTGCTTGCAGCTAGTATGGCCTGCAAAAAAGAATGGCAAATAGCAGTCTACCCCATGTTCTACTTTCTTATTATCACATTACAAATTAAAATTGTTAGGGTGTTGAGCTTCTAATTCTTTCTTTTTCTTCTCAGAGTATTCTTGTGGTTTAGGATTTGAATTGTTGAGACTGAATTACTGTGATGCATTATTGAATTAATGGTGATGTTAGTTCAGTTCAGTTCTGTTCAGTCACTCAGTCATGTCCAACTCTTTGCCACTCCATGGACTGTAGCACACCAGACTTCCCTGTCCATCACCAACTCCTGTAGCCTACTCAAACTAATGTCCATTGAGTCGGTGATGCCATTCAACCAGCTCATCCTCTGTCATCTCCTTCTTCTCCCACCTTCAATCTTTCCCAGCATCTGGGTCTTTTCAAATGAGTCAGTTCTTTGTATCAGGTGGCCAAAGGATTGGAGTTTCAGCTTCAACATCAGTCCTTCCAATGAACACCCAGGACTGATCTCCTTTAGGATGGACTGGTTGGATCTCCTTGCTGTCCAAGGGACTCTCATGAGTGTTCTCCAACAGCACAGTTCCAAAGCATCAGTACTTGAGGGCTCAGCTTTCTTTCTAGTCCAACTCTCACATCTATATATGACTACTGAAAAAACCACAGCCTTGACTAGATGGATCTTTGTCGGCAAAGTAATGTCTCTGCTTTTGAATATGCTGTCTAGGTTGGTCATAACTTTTCTTCCATGGAGCAAGCATCTTTTAATTTCATGGCTGTAGTCACCATCTGCAGTGATTTTGGAGCCCCCAAAATAAAGTCTCTCACTGTTTCCATTGTTTCCCCATCTATTTGCCATGAAGTGATGGGACCAGATGCCATGATCTTAGTTTTCTGAACGTTGAGTTTTAAGCCAACTTTTTCGCTCTCCTCTTTCACTTTCATCAAGAGGCTCTTTAGTTCTTCTTTGCTTTCTGCCATAAGGGTGGTGTCATCTGCACATCTGAGGTTATTGATATTTCTCCTGGCAATCTTAATTCCAGCTTGTGCTTCATTCAGCCCAGCATTTCACATGATGTACTCTGCATATAAGTTAGATAAGCAGGGTGACAATATGCAGCCTTGACGTACTCCTTTCCTGATTTGGAACTAGTCTGTTGTTCCATGTTCAGTTCTATCTGTTGCTCCTTGACCTGCATACAGATTTCTCAGGAGTCAGGTCATGTGGTTTGATATTCCCATCTCTTTAAGAATTTTCCAGTTTTTTGAAGGCTTTGGTATAGTCAACAAAGCAAAAGTAGATGCTTTTTTTGGAACTCTCTCTTTTTTGATGATCCAATGGATGTTAATAATTTGATCTCTGGTTCCTCTGCCTTTTGTAAATCCAGCTTGAACATCTGAAAGTTCATGGTTCATGTACTGTTGAAGAGAATTTTGAGCATTACTTTGCTAGCCTGTGATATGAGTGCAATTATGCAGTAGTTTGAGCATTCTTAGGCTTTGCCTTTCTTTGGGATTGGAATGAAAACTGACCTTCTCCAGTCCTGTGGCCACTGTTGAGTTTTCCAAATTTGTTGGCATACTGAGTGCAGCACTTTCTCAGCATCACCTTCTAGGATTTGAAATAGCTCAACTGGAATTCTATCACCTCCACTAGCTTTGTTTGTAGTGATGTTTCCTAAGGCCCATTTGACTTGGCATTCCAGGATGTCTGGCTCTAGGTGAGTGATCACACCATCGTGATTATCTGGGTCATGAGGATCTTTTTTGTACAGTTCTGTGTATTCTTGCCACCTCTTCTTACTTTCTTTTTCTCTTAGGTCCACATCATTTTTGTCCTTTATTGTGCCCATCTTTGTATGAAATGTTTCCTTGGTATCTCTAATGTTCTTGAACAGATCTCTAGTCATTCCCACCCTATTGTTTTCCTATGTTTCTTTGCAACAAAATCAAGTTCAAAAATGCTGGTGAGATATAGAGAAAAGTGCTCAGGCAGGACATCATAGTTGAGTATGTGTAGGAAAAGGCTTGGCTCCTGGGGAGGAATGTCAGGTAATGTAGAGGTAGCAGGAAAATAGATACTGTGTCCCGAAGAGTGACAGCAAAGAACAGGGAGCAGATGCTTCAGTAAACACGAGAATGCAGATACCTCTTCAAGGTGTGATTTCATTGTTAGATTTCTAAAAGTAAGGTGCTAGATGGGTAGATGACAGCTTACGTAGTGCCTGAGTATTGGCACTTTTAACCTGTCATACTTTAGCGTGGTTTCTGTCTTTGCTGGAGCTTTATGGTTTCAGGGCTTGCATTTGAGTTTTTAATCCATTTTGAGTATATAGTTTAAGAAACTAGTTCACTTTGATTCTTTTGCAAGTATAGCTCTTTTTGTAAGTGTAGCTGTTCAATTTTCTCAACACCGTTTATTGAAGAGATTGTCTTTTTCCCATTCTCTATTCTTACCTCTTTTGTTGTAGGTTAATTGCCTGTAAAAGTGTGGATTCATTTCTGGGCTGACTCTTGAGTTCCTTTGATCTGTGTGACTGTTTTTTTTTTTTTTGGAGGGGGGTGTGAAGTACTATATTGTTTCAATTACTATAGCTTTTAGTATAGTTTGAAATTAGGGAGTGTCCTATTCCAGCTTAATTCTTATTTCTCAAGATTGTTTTGGCTATATGGTGTCTTTGAGTTTTCATAAAATTTTAGAATTATTTCTTCTAGTTGGAAAATGTCATTGCTATTTGGAAGGGGAACTGCACTGAATTTGGAGGTGGTCTTTGGTAGTACGTTAATTTTCACAATTTCAGTTATTTCAGGCCATGAGCATAGTATATCTCTCCCTTTGTTCTTGTCATCTTCAATTTCTTTCATCAGTGCTTATAGTTTTCTTAATACAGGTCTTTTGCTTCCTTAGGTTTATTTTTAAGTATTTTATTCTTAATGATGCAATTGTAAACAGGATTGTTTTCTTAATTTCTTTTTCTAGTTTGCCATTAGTGTATAGAAATATAACAGATTTCCATATATTTGTTGTGTATTTGTAAATTCATTGATGAATTCTAATAGTTTTTTGGTGGCATTTTTAGGATTTTGTATATGAAGTATGTCATCTGAAAATAGTCATAGTTTTACTACTTTTCCAATTTAGATTTCATTTATTTCTTTCTCTTATGTAACTGCTGTGACTAGGACTTCCAGTACTATATTAAATAAAAATGGTGAGAAAGGGCATCTGGTCTTACTTCTGATCTTAGAGGAAGTGCTTTTAGCCATTGATGTTAACTGTGGCCTTGTCCTATATGGCTTTAATTATGTTGAGTTATGTTCCCTCTATGCCCAAAATTTCTTGAGAAATTTTGCATGTTGAATTTCATCAAAACATTTTCTACATCTATTGAGATGATTATGTGATTTTTATTTCTCAGTTTGTTAATGTGGTATATCATATTGATTTATAAATATTGAACCATCTATGCACCCCCAGGGTAAATTTCACTTGATCATGGTGTATAAAACTTTTAATGTATTATCCTTCAATGGCTAATTCTTTGTTGAGGATTTTTGCATCTATGTTCACTAGTGATATTATAGAGCAATTTTTTTGTAGTGTGTTTCTCTAGTTTGGTCTGGTAGAATAAGCTTGGAAGGGCTCCTTCCTCTGCAATTTGTTGGAATAGTTTTAAAAGGATAGGTGTTAACTCTTCTCTAAATGTTTGATACAATTCACCTGTGAAGCCATCTGGTCCTGGATTTGATGAAATTATTTTTTATTACTGATTCAATTTCATGACTACTAATTGGTCTGTTTAGATTTTCTATTTCACCCTGACTCAATTTTGGGAGATGGTATATTTCTAGGAATTTACCCATTTCTTCTAGGTTGCCCATTTTATTGACATATAGCTGTTTCTAGTAATCTCTTATGATTCTACCTTATTCCATGATATTCATTTCTTTTCCATCTCTAGTTTTATTGATTTGACCCCTCTCTTTTTTTCTTGATGTGTTTGACTAGACATTTATTAATTTTATTTATCTTTTCAAAAACCCAATTCTTAGTCTCACTCATCCTTTCTATTTTTTTAGTCTCTATTTCATTAATTTCATCTCTGATCTTTATTGGTTCTTTCCTTTTACTAACTTTGGGTTTTGTTTGTCCTTTTTCTTATTCCTTTAGGTGTAAGATTAGGTTGTTTATTTGATGTTTTTCTTATTTCCTGAGGTATGCTTATATCATTATCAGTTTTCTTCTTAGAACTGCTTTTGCTACATCCAATAGATTTTGGACCATTAAGTTCTCATTTGTCGCCAGGTACTTTTTAAACTCTCTTTAATTTCTTCAATGATCCACTGGTTGTTTAGTAGCATATTTTTTATTTCTATATGTTTGTGCTTTTTGCAACTTTTTTTTCTTGTAGTTGATTTCTAGTCTCATGATATTATGGTTGGAGAAGATACTTGATATGATTTCAATTACCATGAATTTACTGAGATACTTTTTGTGGCCTAATAAGTGGTTAACCCTGGAGAATGTTCCATGTACATTTGAAAGAAATGCATAATCTGTGCTTTTGCATAGAATGTTCTCTCTCTTTCTCTCTCTCTCTCTACATATATATATATTCTGTCTGGTCTAATGTTTTTAATATTAGTGTTTCCTTTTTGATTTTTTGTCTGGATGATTTATACATTAATATGGAGGGATGTTAAAGTCCCCTACTCTTATCATATTATTGTCAATTTCTCCCTTTATATCTATTAATATTTGCTTCATATATTTAGGTGCAATTATATTGGATATATATGTATATATATACACAAACACACACATAATTGTTATATCATCTTGGATTAATCCCTTTATTATTATGTAATGTCCATCTTTGTCTCTTGTTATAATCTTTATATTAAACCCTATTTGTCCCGTATAAGTATTGCTTCCCTGGCTTTCTTTTTATTACTGTTTCATAGAATATCTTTTTCTATTCCCTCACTTTCTCTTTGTGTCTTTAGATCTGAAGAGAGTCTATCGTGGGTAGCATATATCCATTTAGTCACTTTATGTATCTTGACTGGAGCATTTCACTCATTTACATTTAAAGTAATGATTGAATTGTATGTACTTTTTATCACTGTAATGTTTTACAGTTGTTTTTCCAGTTTTTTCTTGTTTCTTATTTCTTCCTTTGTTGTTCAATTCTTGCAATTTGATTAGTATCTTTAGTGTTAAGCTTGGATTAATTTCTTTTTTTCTCTGTGTGTTATCTGTTATAGATTTTGGTTTGTGGTTAACCTGAGGTTATATATATGAGCCTTTTGATGAAAGGGAAAGAGGAGAGTGAAAAAGATGGCTTAAAGCTCAACATTCAGAAAACTGAGATCATGGCATCTGGTCCCATCACTTCATGGCAAATATATAGGGAAACAATGGAAATAGTGAGAGACTTCATTTTCTTGGGCTCCAAAATCACTGCAGATGGTGACTGCAGCCATGAAATTAAAAGATGCTGCTCCTTGGAAAAAAAGTTATGACCAACCTAGACAGTATATTAAAAAGCAGAGATATTACTTTGCCAACAAATGTCCACCTAGTCAAAGCTATGGTTTTTCCAGTAGTCATGTATGGATGTGAGAATTGGACTATAAAGAAAGCTGAGTGCTGAAGAACTGATGCTTTTAAACTGTGGTGTTGGAGAAGAATCTTGAGAGTCCCTTGGATTGCAAGGAGATTCAACCAGTCAATCCTAAAGGAAATCAGTCCTGAATATTCATTGGAAAGACTGATGCTGAAGCTGAAACGTCAATACTTTGGCCACCTGATGCGAACTGATTTATTTGAAAAGACCCTGATGATGCAAAAGATTGAAGATGGGAGGAGAAGGGGACAACAGTGGATGAGATGGTTGGATGGCATCACCGACTCAATGGACATCAGTTTGAGTAGGCTCTGGGAGTTGCTGATGGACAGGGAAGCCCGGTGTGCTGCAGTCCATGGGGTCTCAAAGAGTCAAACACTACTGAGTGACTCAACTGATGTGTGTGTGTATATATATATATATATATATATATATATATATATACACATACGGTGGGCTTACCAGGTGACTGAATGGTAAAGAATCTACCTGTAATGCAGAAAATGTGTATTCGATCCCTGGTTCAGGAAGATCCCCTGGAGAAGAAAATGGTAATACACTCCATTATTCTTGCCTAGGGAATCCCATTGACAGAGGAACCTGGTGGGCTACAGTCCAAGGGGTTCCAAAAGAGTTTGACACAATATAGCGATTAAATAACAACAACAAATATATAGGTGTGTATAAATACAGACATATTTATACTTATAAAATTATTTTAAGCTGTTGAACTTTTTAAAAATTTATTTTTAATTGGGGGGAACTTGCTTTGCAATGTTGTGTTGGTTTATGCTGTAGAACAATGCAAATCAGCTATAATTCTATATACATACACACACACACACATATATATATATCACTTCCCTCTTTAGCCTCCCTTCCTTTCCCCATCTCACCCCCTAGGTCATCACAGAGCACAGCTGGGTTCCCTGTGTTATATATCAACTTCTCACCAGTTATCTATTTTACACACGGTAGTGTATATATTGATGCTATTTTCTCCATTTGTCGGACTCTCTCCTTCCCCGACTGTGTCCACAAGTCAATTCTCTGTATCTCAGTCTCCATTTCTTCCCTAAATAGGTTCATCAATAGCATTTTTCTAGACTCCATGTATGTGCTTTAATATATGATATTTGTTTGTCTCTTTCTGACTTACTTCACTCTGTATAATGGGCTCTAGGATCATTATCCACCTCACTAAAACTGACTCAAATTGTTTCCTCTTTATGGCTGAGTAAATGGATAAGAAGCTTCTTTATCCATTTATCTGTTGACGGACACCTAGGTTGCTTTCATGTCCTAGCTATTGTAATTAGTGCTGCAATAAACATTGGGGTACATGTGTCTTTCAATTACAACTTTCTCAGGGTATATGCCCAGTAATAATGGGATTGCTAGGTCATATAGTAGTTTTATTTCTAGTTTTTGAAGTAATTATGATACTGTTTTTCATAATGGCTGTATCAAGTTTCATCCCCACCAACAGTGCATTTATTGTTTGTAGATTTTGAGATGAATCTGGCTGGTGTGAGATGATATCTCATCGTAGTTTTGATTTCATTTGATTTGGACATCTTTTCATGTGTTTATTAGCCATCTGTATATCTTCTTTGGAGGAATGTCTGTTCAGGTCTTTTGCCCACTTTTCGATTGGGTTGTTTGTTTGTTGGTATTGAGTTGCATGAGCTGCTTGTATATTTTGGAGATTATTCCTTACCAGTTGTTTCATTTGCTATTGTTTTCTCCCATTCTGAGGGTTGTGTTTTCACCTTGTTTACAGTTTCTCTTGCTTTGCAAAAGCTTCTTTACCATTGGAGCCACTGGAGATGAAGATATTTTCCCCAAGAAATGTTTGTACCTCTTTTGATGAATCTTTTTTTTTTTTTTTAAAGTAAGTTGTTTGCTTTAAATCAGCATGGTTTGAGGTTTCTTTGGTCATTCTGAGGGCACAAATGTGGAATGTACATCTCTATATGGGTTTACTGTCCTGGGATTAGACTGGCTCTCTCTCTTCTTTCTGTCTCTTTTTCTTTCTTCCTATTATCCTTAATAGCAAGCCAATTATCCTTCAGTTTTAGGAAGGGAAGCTGTCAGGATGAGGAAGACTCATTCATACTGACTTATAGAGACATAGAAATATGGAAACACTTGAATCCAAAAAACCAGTATTTTATGATAAAATCTCATACCATCACAACAGATTATTAAAGGAGAAAGTCTACAGAAGAAAGGGGAACAAAAAGGTAACTCTTCCAAGGGACCCTCCAATCTCTGTTATTACTTTTCTCTCTTATGTGCTTAGTTGCTTCAGTCGTGTCCAACTCTTGGCAATACCATGGACTACAGCCTGCCAAGTTCCTCTGTCCATGGGATTTTCCTGGCAAAGATACTGGAGTGGGTTACCATTTCTTCCTGCTGGTGACGGAATGAAACACCAACACTGCAGTGGTTTGAAACTTTTTACTTTTAACTCCTTGCTTCTTACCACTGCTTTATTTTATATCCTTTGTACAACAATCTACAGAGTCTTGTTTGCAAGCACTTCCCAACCTTCCTTATACCTTGTTCCCTACACTTCCTCCAGGGCTTCTTCCCTTCTTCCTGACCCAGGGATCGAACCTGGGTCTCCTGTGTCTCTTGCATTGCAGGCAGATTCTTTATCATTAAGCCATCAGGGAAACCCCTCTTTCTCTCTTATACAGACAAGAAATAACTGGTACAGAAGACAAATGTGTTGCACTGTAGGCTACAGGCAAAAAATAGCTGGATACTGGGTCAGCAACTTGCTGGCTGGTCTAAAAATCAGAGGGTAGAAACTTGGGTAGGGTCAGCATTATCACTTTGTTTGTGGGCCAGGCTAAAAGTTTTAATTGGCTGGAATGTATTCTTCAGAGAGGGTCATTAAGACCTGGGCTGAAGCCAGCTTCCTGGAGCCAGTCAATGGTTTATTGGGGTTTTCTGCATGTTGATCATTGAAGGCTTATTTCAATTAGCCTACTCTACATATCTTCCACAGGTCCTCAGCAAGGAACAAATATTGATCTCACAAATTTTTTTTTGACATAAAAATCTATATCTCTATGGCCTTCCCTAAAACAAAACAGAGTTCAGAGTTTAGTAAAATAATAACATTTAAGGAAAGGAATATATCATAGCAAATCAGGAACAAAAATAAGATTAGCTTTTCCCAACTACAATGAGAAGTAGTAGATGAGAATTTCAAGACCTGAAATTATCTTGCTTAGATTTGGGGACTCAAGAATTGGTCTATAAAATTCACACCTTGGTTTTGTTTCAATTTCTTATGATTATGAAGAAGTAGAAGAGCTTTGCTCCTGTGTTCCTTGAGGTGACTGCTTACCTCTCCAACCATACATAGACCAAAAAACACTCAAATACTTACCAGAAAATTCATCTCTGAAAGTTATAATGTGACCCTAGCCCCACGTTGGCCCTGTGCTACACACTTGGATAATACAAAAGCAGTGCCAATATTATCTTTATTTATTTAGGGAGAATCACTCAATCTAGAAGGGTCTTAAGGTGGCTTACAAGGATATGCAAAATATAGCAAAATGCCAAAAAGAAAGAAAGAAAAAGAGAAAAAGAAGAAGGTAGATGGAGTCAAATATTCCAAAAGTACTACTTATGAATTTGCTAACAAATCTGACTCTAAAATATAATTTAGTCTCCTTTGTAGAGGAAAATCTGATGAATTATGAAAATTATATAGTGTCTTATCAGGTGAGAGATATATTGCTCAGGAGACCCAGAACCTTCCTGATGTTTACATCAGCTAAGAAAATGGCAACAGTGATGTTGGAAATCAATATCTTGTACATGTTTGAAGTCTTCTAAATGTCATGAGCAAATGCATGAGAGACACAGTAAATAAATTTTTTAAAATAATTCTAAGGAAAAGTAAGAGGTAAAAAAGATACATGGTTGGCACAGGGAACAGTGAGAAGGCTCTTGTTAGAGAAAAGTTCAAGCATTTCCTCTTCCAGGAGACTTTTCTTAACCGTACATCTTCAAACTGAGTTAATCACTTCTGAAAAACTATCTCTCTGCCTACTATTGGGTCCTACTAAATAATTTCTTCAGGCGTTGTAATTATTTGATAGTCTCCTTCATTACTGAATCAGGAGTTGCTTGGGTGCAAGGGCTCAAGATTTTACACTGTTGCATCCCAAGTCTAAATTCTCAATTAATGTTTAATGAATATGAATATTAGATGGTCCTAAAGGAGTTTGCCCTATCCTATAGCAAGACTTTATTCTATAGAATGAAATTAAGTCCACTGGGCAAGTGAGTTAAATACAAAGCTTTTCTAGGAATATTAGTTGCAAGAATGAATCCCTGGAATGATGAAGGCAAGAATCTTAGTGAGAAAACACAAAACTGACCAATTTCAGCAGGTAATTTTTCTCACATCCAAATGGCTCATGCAAGAAAAAAAGTTTGTAATGAAGTTTTGTTTAAATTGTACTTCTTTCTTTCACTATTACATAAAAATAATTTCTACAAAAAATGAAATCCAAAATTAAATTTCCTTCCATTGTGTATTCATGTATCTTAATATATATGAGGGAAAATTATAATGACATTTATAAGGCAGTACTGACAGCTGCCATGAAGTTTCTCTGTTCTGAAGGAATGTGGATAATAAGGAAGTCACATCTCTGAAAGACTGAGGAAATTGGGCTTTTTTTTCTGCTCTAGCACTCGTGTTGGAAAGTCACTTAACTTTTCTGAGTGTCCATTTCCTTATTTATTAAAGGGATGTCAATAATACTTTTCACATCTTAGTCATGGGGTTACTCTGGGCATGGGCCCTGATTTATGACCTGACACTTAAAGGAGTAGGAGAGGATCCAAAAATATTTATGGAAAGAAAGGATAAATTATATAATGAATATTAAAGTGTTGAGGCCAGATCACAGATTCCAAGAAACAACATTGTAAAAAATAAAATCATCTCATATTTGTGCCATTCTGTTTTGGAACCCTAGCCATAAAGAGGGAGGTAGTTTTTGTTCATGTCTTCATTCTCACTGAGACATAGCTGATTCTGGGGCAGGAACAGAGGATACTGGTGATTAGGAAGTGGCAAGATACTTTATTCCTTTAGCTCTGAGTGTCTTGAGAGATGTCTACAGAGCTTGGTCATTTATGTAGAGAATTCTGGATTCTACCCTGCTTGCCAGAGGCTTCTGTGTCAACAGCCAGAATTGATGTGTGTCTAATTTTAACTCAAGTGGAGCAGACATTTATTTTGGGAAGACAGGATCTTTGAAGAATGGTTGCAATTGCCTGTGGTCTGGTCAGAGCTGAATTTCTTGATCATCTTCTTTAGTCAGTGAGGAACATTTTATTACATTTTTACTGGCCATGGTAGGTTCTCTTTCTCTAACTTTCTAAAGGGCAGTTAGAATTTACTTTTAACTCCCCAAGACGTCTTATCTGTCTCACACTTTTGGGAGTCTATCTGGTTTAGCCTCCATATGCGACAAAAGGAATCTTCAAGCAGTAAACTTGGATGGCATTTTGGGGGACCACATTCCTCTCACCCTTCAGATTACAGCAGTTGTGATGAGGGGAAGGATCCCTGAACCAAGAATTATATAAACTGGGGATCCACTGCCAGATCCTCCACTTTATATCACCGTAACCTGAGGCAACTCTGGCATGAGACCTTTTAAGAGTCTCTGTTTTATAAAATGTATGTTTAAATAACTCCGGCAAGCATCACAGCCTTGTTGGGGCAAAGGCGCTTGCATAACTCAATGAAACTATGAGCCATGCTATGCAGGGCCACCTAAGAAGGATGGGTCATAGTGAAGAATTCTGATAAAACATAGTCCATTGGAGGCGAGAATAGTAAACCACTCCAGTATTCTTGCCACAAGAACCCCATGAACAGTATGACAAGGCAAAAAGATATGACACCAAAAGATGAGCCCCCACCCCCCCCCAGGTCAGAAGGTGTCCAATACACTACTAGGGAAGAGTGGAGGACAATTACTAATAGCTCCAGAAAGAATGAAGCAACTAGGCCAAAGTGGAAATGATCTTCGGTTGTGGATGTGTCTGGTGGTGAAAGTGAAGTGTGACACTGTAAAAACAATATTGCATAGGAATCTGGAATGTTAGATCCATGCTTCAAGGTAAATTAGAGGTGGTGAAGCAGGAGATGGCAAGAGTGAACATTGACATCTTAGGAATCAGTGAACTAAAATGTATGGGAATGGGTGAATTTAATTCAGATGACCTTTGTATCTACTCCCTGGAGAAGGAAATGGCAAACCACTCCAGTATTTTTGCCTGGAAAACTCCATGGACAGAGGAGGCTGGCAGGCTACAGTCTATGGGGTCTCAAAGAGCTGGACACAACTGAGTGACTTCACTTTTTACTTTTATATCTACTACTGTGGGCAAGAATCTCTTAGAAGAAATGGAGTAGACCTCATAGTCAACAAAAGAGTCTGAAATGCAGTACTTGGGTACAATCTCAAAAATGACAGAATGATCTTGGTTTGTATCCAAGGCAAACCATTCAACATCATAGTAATCAAAGTCTGTGCCCCAACCACTGATGCTGAAGAAGCTGAAGTTGACCAGTTCTATGAAAGATCTACAAAACCTTCTAAAACTAACACCAAAAAAGATGACCTTTTCAAAATATTCTTCTCTCTCCTTCCCCACTGTGTCCAAAAGTCTGTTCTTTGTGTCTCTTTTGCTGTCCTGCAAGTAGAATCATGAGTACTATCTTCCTAGATTCCATATACATGCATTAATATATGATATCTGTCTTTCTTTTTCTGAGAGAATAACTTGGAAACATATACATTATCATACATAAAATAGATAGCCAGTGGGAGTTTGCTGTGTAACTAAGGGAACTCAAAGCTGATGCTGTGTGACAACCTAGAGGGGTGGGATAGGGAAAGAGGTGAGGGGGGGTTCAAGAGAGAGGGGACATATGCATACCTATGGGCAATGTTGATGTATGGCACAAACCATCACAATATTGTAATTATCCTCTAATTAAAAAATATGTCCTTTTCATCACAAGGGATTAAAATGTAAAAATAGGAAGTCAAGAGATATCTGGAGTAACAGGCAAGTTTGGTCTTGGAGTACAAAATGAAGCACAGCAAAGGCTAACAGAGTTTTGTCAAGAGAACACACCGGTCGTAACAAACACCCTTTTCCAACTACACAAGAGAAGACTCTATACATGGACATCACCAGATGGTCAATACTGAAATCAGATTGATTATATTCTTTGCAGTCTAAGATGGAGAAGCTGTATACAGTCAGCAAAAACAAGACCTGGAGTTGACTGTGGCTCAGATCATGAGCTCCTTATTGCAAAATTCAGACTTAAATTGAAGAAGGTAGGGAAAACCACTAGGCCACTCAGTTATGACCTAAGTCAAACCTCTTGTGACTATACTGTGGAGGTGATAAATAGATTAAAGGGATTAGACCTGATAGACAAAGTGCGTAAAGAACTATGGATGTATGTTCATAACATTGTACAAGAGGCAGTAACAAAAACCATACCAAAGAAAAAGAAACACAAGAAGATAAAACCTAAGAAAGAAGAGAAGAGAGAGGCAAGGGAGGAAATGGAAAGATAGACCCAACTGAATGCAGATTTGCAAAGAAAAGCAATGAGAGATAAGAAGGCCTTCTTGGAGAGAAGAGAAAGGCAAAGGGGAAGGGGGAAGATATACCAAACTGAATGTAGAATTCCAGAGAATAGCAATGAAAGAAAAGAAGGCTTCTTAAATAAACAATGTGAATAAATACAGGAAAGCAATAGAATGGGAAAAACTAGAGATCTCTTCAAGAAAATTAAGATATCAAGGGAACAGTTCATACAATCATTCTGGGAATGATAAAGGACAGAAATGATAAGGACCAAACAGATGCAGAAGAGATTAAGAAGAGTTAGCAAGGATACAAGAACTGTACAAGAAAGGTCTTAATGACCCAGATAACTGTGATGGTGTGGTCACTTACCTAGAGACAGACATCTTGGAGTGTGAAGTCCAGTGGGCATTAGGAAGCATTACTATGAACAAAGCCAGTGGAGGTGATGGAATTCCAGCTGAGCTATTTCAAATCCTAAAAGATGATGCTGTGAAAGTGCTGCACTCAATATGCCAGCAAATTTGGAAAACTCAGCAGTGGCCACATGACTGGAAAAAGGTTAGTCTTCATTTCAATCCCAAAGAATTTTGAAACTACTGCACAACTGTGGTCATTTCACTTACTAGTAAGGTTATGCTCAAAATCCTTCAAGCTATGCTTCAGCAGTTGGTGAACTGAGAACTTCCAATGTAGAAGAAAGATTTTAAAAAAGGCAGAGGAACAAGAGATCAAATTGCCAACATTCATTGGATCATAGAGAAAGCAAGGGTATTCCAGAAAAACATCTATTTCTGCTTCATTGACTACACAAATGCCTCTGTGTGGAGCATAGTAAAATGTGGAAAATTCTTAAAGAGATGAGAATATGAGAGCACCTTACCTGTCTCCTGAGAAACCTGTATGTGGGTCAAGAAGAAACAGAACCAGATAAGGAACAACTGACTGGTTCAAAATTGGGAAAGTGTACATCAAGTCTATATATTGTCATGTCACTCTGCTTATTTAACTTATATGCAGAGTACATCATGTGAAATGCTGGGGTGGATGAATCACAAGTTGGAATCCAGATTTCCAGAAACATCAACCTCAGATATGCAGATGATACCACTCTAACGGCAGAAAGTGAAGAGGAACTAAGAACCTCTTCAGTTCAGTTCAGTTCAGTTGCTCAGTTGTGTCCCATTCTTTGTGACCCCATGAACTGCAGCATGCCAATCCTCCCTGTCCATCACCAACTCCCAGAGTTCACTCAAACTCACGTCCATCGAGTTGGTGATGCCATCCAGCCATTCATCCTCTGTTGTCCCCTTTCCCTCCTGCCCCGAATCCCTCCCAGCATCAGGGTCTTTTCCAGTGAGTCAACTTTTCACATGAGGTGGCTAAAGTACTGGAATTTCAGCATTAGCATCGTTCCTTCCAAAGAACACCCAGGACTGATCTCCTTAGAATGGACTGGTTGGATCTCCTTGCAGTCAAAGGGACTCTCAAGAGTCTTCTCCAACACCACAGTACAAAAGCATCAATTCTTTGGCACTCAGCTTTCTTCACAGTCCAACTCTTACATCCATACATGACTATTGGAAAAACCATAGCCTTGACTAGACAGACCTTTGTTGGCAAAGTAATGTCTCTGCTTTTGAATATGCTATGTAGGTTGGTCATAACTTTTCTTCCAAGGAGTAAGCATCTTTTATTTTTTTATTTTTATTTTTTTAATATTGAATATTTGGGAAATGAGTTTCTCCCTCCATTCATCCTTATTCTCTTTATTTTTATTATTTATTATTATTCTTTTTTACTTGACTATATTGTATTGGTTTTGCCATACATCAACATGAATGCTGCAGTCACCATCTGCAGTGATTTTGGAGCCCAAAAAAATAAAGTCTGACACTGTTTCCACTGTTTTCCCTCCTATTTCCCATGAAGTGATGGATATTTCTCCCAGCAATCTTGACTCCAGCTTGTGCTTCTTCCAGCCCAGCATTTCTCATGATGTATTCTGCATATAAGTTAAATGAAGGTGATATAGGAGAAAAATTCAACATTCAAAAACTGAAGATCATGGCATCCAGTCCCATCACTTCTTGGGAAATAGATGGGGAAAAAATGAAAGCAGTGATGTATCATGAGAAATGCTGGGCTGGATGAAGCACAAGCTGAAATCAAGATTGCCAGGAGAAATATCAATAACCTCAGATATGCAGAGAACACCACACTGTGGCAGAAAGTGAAGAACTAAAGAGCCTCTTGATGAAAGTGAAAGAGAAGAGTGAAAAATATGGCTTAAACTCAACATTCAGAAAACTAAGATCATGGCAACTGGTCCCGTCACTTCATGGGAAATAGATAGGGAAACAATGAAAACAGTGACAGATTTTATTTTGGGGGGGCTCCAAAATCACTGCAGATGGTGACTGCAGCCATGAAATTAAAAGATGCTTGCTCCATGGAAGAAAAGTTATGACCAACCTAGACAGTATGTTAAAAAGCAGAAACATTACTTGGCCAAAAATGGTCTGTCTAGTCAAAGCTACGATTTTTCCAGCAGTCATGTATGGATGTGAGAATTGGACTATAAAGAAAGCTGAGCGCCAGAGAATTGATGCTTTTGAACTGTGGCGTTGGAGAAGACTCTTGAGAGTCCCTTCGACTGCAAGGAGATCCAACCAGTCCATCCTAAAGGAAATCAGTCCTGAATATTTATTGGAAGGACTGATGCTGAAGCTGAAACTACAGTACTTTGGCCATCTGATGCAGAGAACTGACTCATTTGAAAAGACCCTGATGCTGGGAAAGATTGAGGGTGGGAGGGGAAGGGGACGACAGAAGATGAGATGGTTGGATGGCATCACCAACTCAACAGACATGAATTTGAGTAGGCTCCTGGATTTTGGTGATGGACAGGGAAGCCTTGCATGCTGCAGTCCATGGGGTTGCAAAAAGTCAGACACAACTGAGTGACTGAAATGAACTGAACTGAACTGAACTGAAGTGACAGATTTTTTTTTTTTTCTGGGACTTCAAAATCACTGCAGATGGTGACTCAGGAATGAAATTGAAAGACGCTTGCTCCTTGGAAAGAAAGCAATGACAAACCTAGACAGTGTATTAAAAAGCAGAAACATCACTTTGCCGACTAAGGTCTGTATAGTCAAAGCTATGATTTTTCCAGTAGTCATGTATGGATGTGAGTGTTGGACTATAAAGAAGGCTGAGTGTCAAAGAATTTTTGGTTTTAAATTGTAGTCCTGGAGAATAGTCTTGAGAGTCCCTTGGGCTACAAGGAGACCAAACCAGTCAATCCTATAGGAAATCAACCGTGAATATTCATTGGAAGGACTGATGCTGAAGCTGAAGCTCCAATACTTTGGCTCCCTGATGCAAAGAGCCGACTCACTGGAAAAGACCTTGATACTGAGAAAGACTGAATGCAAAAGGAGAAGAGAGTAGAAAAGGATTAGATGGTTAGATATCATCACCGATTCAATGAACATGACTTTGAGCCAACTCAGGGAATCCTGACCTGCTGCAGTCAGACATGAACAGCAACAACATATTTAAAGAAAATACTATTACTTTTCTGGACTCTAGAGATATGCCTGGAGCTTATGTCATTCATCATACAAAACTTTCAAGACATTTGTCAGTTGTTATTCTTCGAATCTCTAAGGCCTTGATTCCACAATCATCCTTTGTATCTTTTAATTTTACTTAAAGATGGAGTTGTGCATGGAAAAAAAGAAAGATATAAAGGAAATTTACCAAGAATGCCTTCAAGATAGGGTTTCTTCTACTTTGAAGCAAATGATATCATGAAAGACTCAAAGCAGGACATTGACAGGGAGCTCCTGCCAATGTCCTACTTTAACTCCTGGTGGGAAAAGGGCAAATTGGTGTTTTCTCAAGACCATGTGACCAAGTGATTTTTCTGAAAATTAAGTCATCACAAGGGTTTTCACAGGGTCATGGGGCAACTTCATTTTGAGAAGCATTTCATTCAAGTTAAGGTACTGGAGTCTTCTCTATACCTAAGTGCATATGCTGCTGGGATAATTATAAGAATGGTCTTCTCCTCAGGAATTTTTCCATTTACCATGGTTATAAATATAGGAACTCATCAGAAAACAGCGATACACAGTGCATTATAAAATGTAAGTGGAATGCAAGCCCCAGTAGGGTGCCAAAAAGAGCAATGGAAGGTTTGAAATGTCAGCTCATTCTCCAGAAGCTCTGAAAACTTAAAAAAATCATTTTGTTTTTCTGGACCTCATTATTTTATCTTTTAAGTGCAGAGGCGTACAGTGCATCAGTTAAATGTGGGCTCTGGATCCAGACAGTCTTTGAGTGTCTTTCCAAGACTACCCATAGGCCTTTGGTGAATTAGAAAAAAAAAAAAAGACATCTTTTCCTCTATGAAGGGTTCATTGTTGGCTTGTTGAGCTGAGAATGGGTTAACTATCAGACTCCAACTGGCCCCTTGCAATACACTTTTGTACAATGCCTAAGCTGCATAGCTGTACACGGCAGCATGGGTTTATCTTAGCTATATACTTACTTACTCTCTGATCTTTAGCAACTTATTTAGAATCCCTAAGCTTCAGCTTTCTTAGCTGTATGGTGAAGGACAGGGAAGCCTGGCGAGCTGCAGTCCATGGGGTCGCAAAGAGTCAGACACCACTGAGTGACTGAACAGCAACCTAAAAGCGTTGTTTTGGGGATTAAGTGCTGTAACAGATATAAAGTACTAGGTGTATACTAAGCATTCAGTGCTGGTTTTCAGTAAGATCATCAAAATAAGTTTGAAAATGCCAAGATGTATTAAAAAAAAAAAAAACTGTGTTTCTGAAAGTCAAGAAGGGAAAGTGGGTTACCATGAACTAGTGATGTGCTCAGAGGTGACCCTTAAGGATCAGCTAGAGTTTTAGGTGAGCACCTAGCCAGGAAAATACATTATGAGTAGAGAGAATTTCTTCAAGGCCAGGTCAAGTGTACAGAGAGAGAGAGAGACAGCAAATGAGCAAATTCACTGTTTGGTGACAGAAACTTTGTGTTGGGAAAGTCAGTTCAGTTCAGTTCAGTCACTCAGTCGTGTCTGACTCTTTGCGACCCCACGAATTGCAGCATGCTAGACCTCCCTGTTCATCACCAACTCCCAGAGTTCACTCAAACTCATGTCCATCAGGTCGGTGATGCCATCCAGCCATCTCATCCTCTGTCATCCCGTTCTCCTCCTGCCCCCAATCCCTCCCAGCATCAGGGTCTTTTCCAATGAGTCATCTCTTCACATGAGGTGGCCAAAGTATTGGAGTTTCAGCTTCAGCATCAGTCCTTCCAATGAACACCCAGGACTGATCTCCTTTAGGATGGACTGATTGGATCTCCTTGCATTCCAAGGGACTCTCAAGAGTCTTCTCCAACACCACAGTTCAAAAGCATCAATTCTTCGGTGCTCAGCTTTCTTCACAGTCCAAATCTCACATCCATACATGACCACTGGAAAAACCATAGCCTTGACTAGACAGAACTTTGTTGGCAAAGTAATGTCTCTGCTTTTGAATATGCTATCTATGTTGGTCATAACTTTCCTTCCAAGGAGTAAGCATCTTTTAATTTCATGGCTGCAGTCACCATCTGCAGTGATTTTGGAGCCCCCCAGAATAAAGTCTGACACTGTTTCCACTGTTTCCCCATCTATTTGCCGTGAAGTGATGGGACCAGATGCCATGATCTTAGTTTTCTGAATGTTGAGCTTTAAGCCAACTTTTTCACTCTCCTCTTTCACTTTCATCAGGAGGCTTTTTAGTTCCTCTTCACTTAGAGGGGCATAAGTATTCTGATGCTTCAGTGGACATTTAGGTATGAAAAAGCAGTGTAAGTAAGGTATTGATTATTACAGAGATTCTGTGGGTGGTAAGGGTTACCATTTTGTCTCTATATTGTAGAGAAGTGAAACATCCAAATCACTCCTTAAGTTCTCGGCTAACATCTGTGTTCTCCCAGGAAGGAAATGTCACCTCGAATACAAGTGTACTCTGACTGATGATGAAATGACTGATTTCACTCATTCTCATCCTTTTGTAGGAAGTCTGCCTTTACCTCTTGGGCAGCTTTTTGGAATTTCTTTTCCTTTGATGTTTTAAATTTACAGATTTGTGCCCAAGTATAGTGTAGCTTGTAATTCTCCTCAGGTTTTCAGATTCTTACAATCTAAAGATGCAAATCTTCCCGCCCCCCCCCCCCCCCCCCCCCTTTGATCGGGAACATTTGCAGGCATTATTTCAGGCATATTGCCTAGTCTCCATTTTTTTTCTGACTATTAATTCTGTAACTCAAATTAGATGCACTTTCAATTTCTGGATCAAGTTTCCATCTCATTTAATATTAATCTAATATTTTCTGTCTCCTTCTTGTGCATTAGGCTTAAGATATAGCTTATTTCTTTGCCCTTCAGCTGTGTGTTTTCTAAATCATTATTTTTTCATCTTAAAGACCTTCATTCTTTATCATAGTTGTTTACTCTTGTTTCATAATCTCCTGTCTTTGTTTCATAGTTATTTTTTAGAGAATGTTAATTTTTCCCCATTATCTCCCTGAGAATACTAAGTGCACTCTTTTAAGAGCTTTTGAGATTACTCTGTCATTACTATTCCTTTTTACAGCATTAGCTTTCCTCAGATTATGGGTGGTTGCCAGCCAAATGCTTGTCTTCAAGAAACATTTTCCACACAGCTTTCCCACACGGCCTTTTGCTACCTGCGAGAGCCTCCGTGTGGGCAGAGTAGCAGGAGTCTGTCCTTGTTGGCACCGTGGCGTTGGCTCTCCTATCAGCCTATCTTCCCCTTTTATTAATGCTTTATTTGCTTTTGAATATGGCTTTGTAGTCATTGATTTCTTTCGTATATATGTGATGGTGTGGGACAAGATGTGAAGATTTCAGAAAGCGTCCAGTCCCCTATCTTAAAGTAAGAAATTTTATATTTTAAATTCTTAGAAACTACCTGTTTTCTCAGATCTCGTGTGTGTGTGTGCGTGCGCGCGCGCACTCAGTCGCTCAGTCGTATCTGATTCTTTGTGATCCCACGGACTGTAGCAAGCCAGACTCCTCTACTCATGGAGTTTCTCAGGCAAGAACACTGGAGTTGGTTGCCATTTTCTCCTTCAGGGGGGTCTTCCCAACCAAGGGATCGAAATCGGGGCTCACGTGTCTCCTACATAGGCAGTTAGTTTATCACTGAGCCACCGGGGAAGCCCAAGATCTCCTTTAAGTCTAAAATTGTATAGTTCTTTAAGTTCTTTTAGGCATAAAGCTGCACATTGAAATAAAATTTCAAGGTTTAACTCTTTTTTTTGTTGTTTTGTTTTTTATTTCTTAGAAGGTCAAATTAGCGTTTGCCCAAGAAAATGAAATGTGTACTAAAATTACAAAACCCTGAGTTTTTATTTGTGTTTAGCTTTCCTTGCTGTTTATTTCCAAACAAAACTGAAGCAATGCTTAATTCTCCCATGTGCTCTTAAATCATACTGTCCAATATGATAGCCACTAATTACATGTAGCTATTTAAATTTAATGCAATTAAAATTAAATTAAAGATTCAGTTTTTCAGTAGCACTATCCACATTTCAAGTGCTCAGTAGCTCTTATGTGGATAGTCATTACCATATCCAGCACAAATATAGAACATTCTCTACATCACACAGATTTCTGGTAGCAGACTGATTTAGATTATTTAGATTCAAGGGATATAAACAGAATTTGTCCTTACAAAATATATGTATTTATGTTTGTGTGTGTGATTCTTATATAATTCTGGGTTTCTTTAGTGAACAATATTGAATATATATTACATACATTTATTTAGATCCTTTAGTTAAAATCTTAACTATATAAATAGGCTGTCTGAGTCCTTCACTGGTAGAATTCCAACTGAAGTGTCCCCTGTGCTTGTACCTTCCTGTCATGATAGGTCAGGAACTAAGATTGATCAGAGTACTGGAAACAAATTACATGTTCCCCGTTTTGGAAGTAGAAGCAACAATTACCTCTCTCATCCATTTTCATCTCCATGAGAAAACCACTTCCTTAAAGATAATGTATTAGTTTGCTAGGGCTGCCATAACACAATACCAGAGTGGTGTCCTGAACCACAGAAATGTATTTTCTCACTGTTCTAGAGGCTAGAAGTCCAACATCAATGGGATGGCAGCGTTGACTTTTCTCTTAGGCATCTCTCCTTGGTTTGCAGAAGGCTGCCCTGTAGATGCCTCTTCAAAGGGCCTTTCTTTTCATGTACATGTATTCTTGGTGTCTCTTCTGGGTATCTAAATTTCCACTTCTCATAAGGGCACCAGGTTTTAAGTTAGGGCCCACTCTAATGACAGTCTTCAAATATAGTCATATGCCAAGATGCTGGGGTTTAAGGTTTCACATATGAATTTTGGGGGAACATGATTCAGCCCATAACAGATAATATCTATACAACTAAGAAAAAAATTATCATCAACTCTTGTTGTACTAAAAGGCTAAGTGTTCTCCTGGTAAATTTAATTCTTTGTATGTTGGAGGGAAAGTAGAAAGCAAGACAATTCCAGAGAACATCTACTTCTGCTGCATTGACTGTGTTATAGCCTTTAACAGTGTGGATCACAACAAACTGTGGAAAATTCTTAAAGAGATGGGAATATCAGACCACCTTATCCACCTCCTGCAAAACCTGTATGGAGGTCAAGAAGCAACAGTTGTAACTGGACATGGAACAACAAACTGGCTCAAAATTGGGAAAGGAGTACATCAAAGCTATATGTTGTCACCCGACTTATTTAACTCATATTCAGAGTACATCATGTGAAATGTCAGACTGGATGAAGCACAAGCTGGAATCAAGATTGCTGAGAGATTTATCAATAACCCCAGATATGCAGATGACACTACCCTTATGGCAGAAAGTGAAGAGGAACTAAAGAGCCTCTTGATGGAGGTGAAAGAGGAGAGTGAGAAAGCTGGCTTAAAACTCAACATTCAAAAAATTAAGATCATGGCATCTGGTCCCATCACTTCATGGCAAATAGATGGGGAGACAGTGGAAACAGTGGCTGACTTTATTTTCTTAGGCTCCAAAATCACTGCAGATGGTGACTGCTGCCATGAAATTAAAAGACACTTGCTCCTTGGAAGAAAAACTATGACAAATCTAGACAGCATATTAAAAAGTAGAGACATTACTTTGCCGACAAACGTCCATATAGTCGCAGCTATATGGACCTATATGGTTTTTCCAGTAGTCATGTATGGATGTGAGAGTTGGGCCATAAAGAAAGCTGAGTGCTGAAGAATTGATGCCTTTGAGCTGTGGTGTTAGAGAATACTCTTGAGAGTCCCAAGGACTGCAAGGAGACCAAACCAGTCAATCTTAAAGGAAATCAATCCTGAATATTCATTGGGAGGACTGATGCTAAAGCTGAAGCTCCAATACTTTGGCCACCTGATGTGAAGAGCTGACTCATTAGAAAAGATGCTGATGCTGGGAAACATTGAAGGCAGGAGGAGAAGGGGATGACAGAGGATAAGATGGTTGGAAGGCATCACTGACTCAATGAACAAGAGTTTGAGCAAGCTCCAGCAGATGTTGAAGGACAGGGAAGCCTGATGTGCTGCAGTCCATAGGGTTGCAAAAAGTTGGACATGACTTAGCAACTGAACAACAGCAATAAGAAAGGCCCAGTGGTTTTGCCATGTTACATCCTTATATCTAAAGTTTGTTGTGTGTCAGTACTTGCTTTTCCCCAGTAATGAGGAAGCTTCAGTGTCCAGGAGTAAATATTCCTTCTAAAATCATAGGGAAGGTTAAAGAGTCGTCTTGGAGCTGTCATTCAACTTTTTTGAATCTGTGCTCTCTGTTATAAAATCGAAACAATCATAACTGTCTTATAACACTGTTTTCAAAGTGAATGCCTGTGAAACTAGTACCTAGCACAAATCATGTTTCACAGTTCATGCTCTACAAATATCTGTTGCAAAGAGAAGAGATTGAGTTTGTACTGATTCCAGACAGTCTGTATTAAAAACAAACAAACAAACTTATCAAGAATGTTTTTCTTCTCTTTCTTAATGTTTAGACTGAGTGACTTTCACTTTCACTTTTTCAGATTAGGGTGAAATATATAGAAGATATTGTCCTCTTCACCAGAAGACTGGTGGTGATCCCAGCACAATTTTGTGGACTAGCTGAGAAAGGTGGTGGCAAGTCACCTAATTTGAAAACCTGCTATACCTGATAGTCTTCCTTTGTGAGAGTTTCTGTGTCCTGGGTTCATTTGGGAGCTCCCTGGAGGAGTTTGCTTCTCGATTAATTATATCACTTCAAGAAATAACTGAGAAAAGAACACCAATACTTTTGAATTGGAAGGAAGTATAATCCAGCCTTCTACCCAGAAAGTGAAAGTGAAAGTTGCTCAGTTGTGTCTGACTCTTTGCGACCCCATGGACTATACAGTCCGTGGATTTCTCCAACCAGAGTACTGGAGTGGGTAACCTTTCCCTCCTCCAGGGGATCTTCCCAAACCAGGGATCGAACCCAGGTCTCCTGCCTTGCAGGTGGATTCTTTACCAGATGAGCTACAAGGGAAGGCCATCTACTTAGAGGAGGTATCCTTTATTCCACACCTTAAGCTTCCCTTGGGTGATCCTCAGAGTACCAAGTTTACTATCTGACAAGGCACATATTTCCTGCCTAGGGTCTGGTTTTTAAGAATCCCCACCATACACTGAGAAAAAGATCATCTTGCCTCTCACTGTTAACCTTGGAAGCAATTGCAGCACCTCACAACTCAGTCTTAAAAGCACTCTGAGGGAGTTCTGTGATGGCCTAGAGGTTAGGATTCTGTGTGTTCACCGCCATGGCCCAAATTCAATCCCTGGTCAGGGAACTGAGATCCCACAAGCTGTGTGGCATGCGTCCCCATGTTCCCCCATCTCTAAACTCCGAACACTCTAAAAGCCACATTTATGGACTAGAAAGAGCACAGACTCACAGATTTAATAGCAGCATTCACGTTCCATTGGTACCAGTATTAAAATGCTGCTTGGAGGGCTATGCCTGCAGTTCAAGTTTGCCCATTGTGCACTGAGTCATTGAAGGTGTGTGGGTGACACCAACCTCAAGGAAAGTTGGCTGAATGATTAATGGATTTGGCTTCTAATTTTAGAGGCTCCTATTAATTATAAGGGTTTGGGTCTTTTCCATGAAGACGCTGTTACAGCTTCTCCTCCCACCTCCTCACTTCCTTATAAAGTAAGTAAGATGAGTAATTTTAATTTTAAAGTGTGGAAACCATTTCTTGTCATTTCCTTTTGGAAATCTCTGGGCAAAATCATTCTAAAAACACATTTTAAGTGTATAATATATGAACAGCTCTAGAACAGAAGAAAATTGGTAAAAACGCCAGCAAATGTACTTTAGCAGTTTTATCTTGTAGAGTCATTACCTTTATTGTGAGGAATTTCAAGAACAGTGTTTATAGAGATCTTCACAAAATGGATTCATGTTGATGTATGGCAAAACCAACACAATATTGTAAAGTAATTAACCTCCAATTAAAATAAATAAATTTATATTAAAAAAACAAGGATGTTAGTAACACTGGAATCATTAAAATGTGGAAAAAGCTCATATTTGCCATCACTGCCTCCTTACCATGGATGGATAAGGAGTTATGTGAGATGAGAGTACGGTGGAGTGGAACTAGCCCCCAAATGTGTGTCAGGGAACCTGGGTTCAAATCTTGGCTGTAAAATAAACTGGTTATGTTGCATATAACTTTTACTGACTTCAGTGTTCTCATCAGAAATAACAAATGGTAAATATAGATGAGGTTATGTGAAGAATATAGAAAAATCTATAAATATTAGTCAAATTTTTATTTAGCCCCACTCATCTGTTGTCTTATAACCCATTATGACTCCCAGGTTTTAGATGCACCGTGCAAAATTGAGATTATCCTCTCTGATAACCTTTCAAGGTCAGCAGTAAACTAACCAACAGAATTAGAAAGTAGCATAGTAATGTGGAAAAGATTTGGAGTCATATGTTCCTGGGTTCAAATTCTAGCTTTATTTACCCAAATAATCTTAAATTACTTGATTTAATATCTAAAATGTTAGCAATGTAATTTACTTAATCAGATTACTGTAAGGACAAAAAGATAATATATACACAGGGCCTGGCACCTAGCATGTACTTATTAAATATTATCATAAACACCCCTGCTCCCACCTGCCCTTCTTCTCTTCTTTCTTTTCTTCATTCCATTAGTAATCACTCACTGTCTTGACCAACCAATAAGGAACATGTAATAAAGGATAGAGGTGGTGAAAGGAGGAGTGGATTGACTGGATCCAGAGAGTCAGCAGGGCAGGAAAACAATCTACCTTGATCTTGTGCTTCTGGTAAGGGCTAAGTATCCTGTGAGGAATTTATTCTCACTTTTTTATCCTAGACCCCTGGTGTGTCCTCCTTACACACAGAGTAGAGGGAAGATCAAGGGAAGGTTCTTGATCTTAAGTCTCTACCATTATTCTCTTAGATAGCTCCTTTCTCAGGTCAGGACAGCAGGCTGGAAATCAATGCATAAGCTTTTTGAGCTGCTTGGAGAAGCACCTGAAAGTTGTATTTTTGACATACTTCACACAACAAATAAGAGAACTTCAGATTTTGCTTGCATGTAATCATACTGAGGGCTCTTTTAGTCTCAAAATGAATCTACTCAGAGCATCTTCATAGTAATATTTCTCCAGTGTGAGGATGTTTTAAGTACTCAGGATCATGCCTACCAAATTGAAGTTGATCCTGGTTACATTTGATCTCAGGGCTCCCTGTAATGGGCAGACTGAGGTCCTGATTAGGCATGCACCTGGGAGGCTCAGGTCAGACCAGAAGGAGCCCAAGGTAACGTAAAGAGCTCAGTGCGATCAATTTAGAGACAAGAACACTAGTCCGGACTCCATCATGACTTGTCTGGGACCTCAGGCAGATCTTTTGAGCTTTAAAAGACTTGATGCCTCATCTTTAAAGTGCGGATAATTATCCTTATACTTCTTTGCCTTACAATAATATGATGAAGATTAATGCAGATTACAGGTGATTACAGGTATATAAGTCTTATATAAAAACAAAATGCTATTATTATCTTTAATAATAGTCTTCTGAAGTCTTGCCATAACTGTCCTGGGGCTTTAATCTATGGTACCGCTTTATAATGAGGTCTTTTGGGAATTCCACTAACCATATGTCCTTGGATGCCTTTCAAATTGGAACAGAATCATAGTGCTAGAGAGTATGAGAGCTGGAAGTGATTGTAATACTTCTAGTCCAACCCTTGCATTTTACAGATGAAGAAAAGGAAAGGATAAAAGGACTTGCTCCAGGTCATCTAGCTACACAGTGGAAGAGCCGATACAGGAATTGCCTGGCTCTATACACTGAATTTTACTTTTACATAGAGAGTGCCTAAACCACTTCTTCCCTCATGACTCTCACAGCTATAGCTTGATCCCTCCTCATCTCTCAAAGTCTCACAATAGTTCTACGTAGCTTTCAGTTTGACAGTGCAATCTCATTCTTCTTACTGCCACTGTGAGATTTTAAAAGTAGGTACCATAAACACACACATAAACTCATCATTCAAATATTTTAAGTGCTTCCCTATTACCTTCAATATAAAGTTAAAATTTCTTAAATTAGGGAATACAATATGTCAACCAGTATCCACCTCACCTGCAGGCTCTGCTTGACTGCAACTTTACCTTCCAGATTTCCAGACTCCCGTTTGCTGTTTGGCAAGTGATCCGTGGTTTCTCTTCCTCCTCTCACTTTCAGAGTGATCTTCCCTTTACCTGAGCCCTGTTTCTCCATGTCTTCATATGTAAAATTCCTCCTGCTGCTGCTAAGTCACTTCAGTCGTGTCCAACTCTGTGTGACCCCATAGACCGCAGCCCACCAGGCTCCCCCGTCCCTGGGATTTTCCAGGCAAGAGTACTGAAGTAGGGTGCCATTGCCTTCTCCGAAAATCCCTCCTAGTCACCCATTATATAATGTTCTCCTCCACCCGGATGAACTTTTATAGGCGCTTTATTCTCACTCCAGACACACCTTTACAATAACGCCTCCATGCGGTGGGAACCGGAAGAAAGGGATTGGGGCTGGAATAGCTGAGCTTTGATAGCTCAGTCCGTAAAGAATCTGCCTGCAATGCAGGAGACCTGGGTTCGATTGCTGGGTCGGGAAGATCCCCTGGAGAAGGAAATGGCAATCCACTCCAGTATTCTTGCCTGGAAAATCCCATGGACCGAGGAACCTGGCGGGCTACAGTCCATGGGGTCGCAAGAGTCGGACACAACTTAGTGACTAAACCACCACCACCACCAAGATCTGTGTCAGCGTTTCCATGAATCTATGCAATCACAGAAGAATGGGCTTTCAGGGAAGACTTTACGTAGGTGCAGGGATCTGAAGGGTACAGGAGTGTGGAAAAAGAAGAGCGAAAAATATGTATCAATTTTTACTTGTCCATGGGTTGTTTTATGAGACTCTTAAAGCTGTCTATCACCCAAGTCATATTACAATGTTTCTACAGGCAGGATCATATCTTTCTAATTCTTAATTCTTGCTCTTTCCATGTCCTCACACCTCATGCTTAGACAGGGGTCTACATGCAGACATGTGGTAGCACAAGGAAGTATATCTGACTCAGAATATGACAAAAATTGCTGCCTGTCACTTTTGCTGCCTTCAAATAATGGCACAGTCCTCACTCCCCTTCTCTTCCTCCACCTCCTTCTCTCTCTCTTCCTCCTCGTCCTCTTCTTATATGTAGCATCTCAGGAGAAGATGTAGGAGGCAGGAAGTGGAATGCTCCAGGTCTCTCTAAAGGGACTGTCCATGTGTTCTCTAGCAACCTGTCTCTAGTAACAATTCCTCCTACACTAGGTGAAGGAAACAATTCTAAAACAGGATTCAGTAATTACAGCATAACCCTACAGAATTACACAGTCTATAGTGCCCTAAATTATCATTATTAAGTACATTAAAAACTTATAAAGCTGGAGAAGGCATTAGTTCATCCTTTTTTAAGGCTGAGTATTATTTACCTGAGGTTATTGATATCAGTAACCTCAGACATGCAGATGACACCACCTTTATGGCAGAAAGTGAAGAAGAACTAAAGAGCCTCTTGATGAAAGTGAAAGAGGAGAGTGAAAGAGTTGGCTTGAAGCTCCACATTCAGAAAACTAAGACCATGGCATCTGGTCCCATCACTTCATGGGAAATAGATGGGGAAACAGTGGAAACAGTGGCAGGCTTTATTTTTTTGGATTCCAAACTCACTGCAGATGGTGACTGCAGCCATGAAATTAAAAGACGCTTACTCCTTGGAAGAAAAGTTATGACCAAACTAGACAGTTTATTAAAAGCAGAGACATTACTATGCCAACAAAGGTCCATCTAGTCAAAGCTATGGTTTTTCCAGTAGTCATATATGGATGTGAGAGTTGGACTATTAATAAAGCTGAGGACCGAAGAATTGATGCTTTTGAACTGTGGTGCTGGAAAAGACTCTTGAGAGTCCCTTGGACTGTAGTAGATCCAACCAGTCCATCCTAAAGGAAATCAGTCCTAACTATTCATTAGAAGGACTGATGCTGAAGCTGAAACTCCAATACTTTGGGCACCTGTTGAGAAGAACTGATTCATTTGAAAAGACCCTGAAGCTGGAAAGATTGAAGGTGGGAGGAGAAGGGGATGACAGAGGATGAGATGGTTGGGTGGCATCACCGACTCAATGGACATGAGTTTGAGTAGGCTCTGGGAGTTGGTGGTGGATAGAGAGGACTGGTGTGCTGCAGTCCATGGGGTTGCAAAGAGTCAGAGATGACTGAGCAACTGAACTGAACTGAAATATTCACCTGAGCTATTTCAAATCCTAAAAGATAATGCTGTGAAAGTGCTGCCCTCAATATATCAGAAAATTTGGAAAACTCAGCAGTGGCCACAGGACTGGAAAAGGTCAGTTTTCATTCCAATCCCAAAAAAGAGCAATGCCAAAGAATGTTCAAACTACCCCACAATTGTGCTCATTTCACATGCTAACTAAGCAATGATCAAAGTCCTTCAAGCTAGGCTTCAACAATACATGAACCAAGAACCTCCAGATATACCAGCTGGATTTAGAAAAGGCAGAGGAACTAGAGATCAAATTGCCAACATACATTGGATCATGGAAAAAGCAAGAGAATTTCAGAAAAACACCTACTTCTGCTTCATTGACTATGCTAAATCATAGTCATTGACTGTGTGGATCATAAAAAACTGTGGAATATTCTTAAAGAGATGGGAATACCAGACCACCTATCTGCCTCTTGAGAAACCTGTATGCAAGTCAAGAATCAACAGTCAGAACTGGACATGGAACAACAAACTGGTTCAAAACTGGGAAAGGTGTACATTAAGGCTGTATGTTGTCACCTTACTTATTTAAATTATATGCAGAGTTCATCTTGTGAAATGCACAAGCTGGAATCACGATTGCTGGGAGAGATATAAATAACCTCAGATATGCAGATGACATCACCTTTATGGTAGAAAGCAAAGTGGAACTGAAGAGCCTCTTGAAGAAGGTGAAAGAAAGGAGTGAAAAGCTTGCTTAAAACTTAACATTCAACAAACTAAGATCATGGCATCCCATCCCATCACTGTGGCAAATAGATGGCGAAACAATGAAAACGGTGACAGACTTTATCTTCTTGGGCTCTTAAATCACTGTGGGTAGTGACTGGAGCCATTAAATCTATTAAAACACCTTTAAATCCATTAAAGCATCTTTAAATCCATTAAAGCATCTTTAAATTCATTAAAGTTGCTTGTTTCTTGGAATAAAAGCTATGATCAACCTAGACAGCATATTAAAAAGCAGAGACATCACTTTACTGATAAAGGTCTGTATAGTCAAAGCTATATTTTTTTTTAGTAGTCATGTATGGATGTGCGATCTGGACCATAAGGGAGACTGAGTGCAGAAGAACTGATACTTTGGAACTGTGGAAGAAAACTCTTGGGAGTCCCTTGGACTGCAAGGAGATCAAATCAGTCAATCCTAAAGGAAATCAATCCTGAATATTCATTGGAAGGACTGATACTGAAGCTGAAGTTACAATACTTTGGCCACCTGATGGAAAGAGCCAACTCATTGGAAACGACAATGATGCTGGGAAAGACTGAGGGCAGGAGGAGAAGGGGGAGACAAGACGAGTTCATTGGATGGCATCATCTACTCAATGGACATTAGTTTGAGCAAACTCCAGGAGATAGTGAAGGACAGGGAAGCCTAGCAAACTGCAGTCTATGGGGTTGCAAAGAGGCAGACATAACTGAATGACTGAACGACAAAATATTACGTGGATGGACCTAGAGATTGTCATGCTGAGTGAAGTAAGTCATACAGAGAAAGACAAATATCATAGGATATAACTTATACTGGAATATTTAAGAAAAGGGGATTGTTATTTTTCAGTTGCTAAGCCATGTCCAACTCTTTGAGACTCCATGGACTGCAGAACGCTGGGCTTCCCTGTCTCATATACAAAACAGAAATAGAATCACAGATATCGTATCTACAAAACAGAAGTAGAGATGCAGAAAATATGATTATTTTCTAAACATAAGTAGAAAAAAACCCCTATGGTTACTAAGGGGAAAAGCCAGAGGGTGGGAAGGGATAAATCGGAAGCTGGGAATGACATATACACACTACTATATATAAAATAGATAACTAGTAAGCACTGACTGTATAGTGCAGGGAACTCTACTCTGTAATGGCCTAAAAGGAAAAAGAATCTTAAAAAAGTGGACGTATGCATATATATAACTGATTCACGTTGCTGTATAGCAGAAACTAACACAAAATTGTAAATCAAACATTCTCCAATAAAAATTTCCAAAGAAAGAAATTAAGATTGCAATGCCTTAAGCTAATTAGGATATTTCACAGAATAAATCAACTAACAGCAATACAACAGCAAAACTTATAAAGCAAGTGGAGATAATGTTATTACAGCTATTTGCTAGGCAAGGAAATTGAGGCTAAGAGGGTTTAAATTACATGCCTATTTGGAGATGCTGGGATTGGCAGCCAGAGCTCAAACTGTCCATTTTGTGATCAGCAAGGCTGGTGTTCTGCTACAAATGGAGAAGGCTGAACTCCCATCCCAGCTCTTCCTAACCCCCGCTCTGTGAGTAAATGAGAGATCCTTTGCCCAAAATAGTTCAAGTTGGTTGAACACCTGACACTTTGATACTGGACAGGGGAGATTGACAATAGTTTATTAGTAACATAATGTAGAGGGTGAGTGTAGGGACAAAGACACTGCACACTGTGTGGGGCTACATGGGGGTTGCCCTTGTGACAGACTGAAGAGCAGAGGCTGTGGAAGGCAGGATTTATAGTAACAAGAGGGTGAGGTGACCCCCTGTTCCTGCAGGAGGATGTAATGGGCTTGTGTGAACAATTCTGCAGGCTGTCAGGGAGGTGAAACCACAGGCTGAGGACTGAGAATGGTACACCTGGTCCAGATGGGGAGCCTTTCTGTTGGAGTGGGCACACATCTGGAGAGAACAGAGGAACTCACTGATAGGCCTTTGTGGCCTTGTGGGCTCAAATACATCAAGACAGCCCATGAAATTTTAGGTCTTACAGCTTCCCTTCCCGATTCGTCTTGCATCTGTTCTGTTGAAAATACTCTTATTTGGTGTCACATCCTTTAGGGCTTTCAGCAAGATTTTCTTTCTTATACAAATGGCTATTCATAAAAAAAAAAAAAATCCTGTCAAGGAGTTGGCCTGTCCCTTGATAGCCCAGTAGATTAGGAGGCCTGACATGAATTCATTTGCCTAATGAATAACATGGTAAAATCTTGGTTTGATAAGTGCACCACTTACACCAAGGTCTTTCATTCACATTCAACTTCGTAAAATGGACATCCCTGTAGAAACTAATTGAATCTTGTTGGTGTCTGGGATAATGAACAATGTCAGCACACTGCAGAGATTAAAGATTCACACCGAAGGGAAGTGGCAGCAGAAAAGCTTAGCTGTGCTTACTGGAGACATCAGCTGAAGCAGGTGGTCACCATGCCTTCTCATTGGATCATACTCCCAGCTGCATCCACCTTGATAGCCAATACCACCTTCTAGCTTTTCTCTTCTATAAGCCTATGTATTTGAATCTCAAGATTTCATTGAAAGCACTTGATTTCTAAGAATGTTCATGTTGAATGAGTTTCACAACAGTTTACAAAATTGAAATTAATAGCTGATTTTTTCAAACAGGTCTCCAGTTACTATTGGGGATTCCCAGGTGGCACAGTGGTAAAGAATCTGCCTGCCAATGCAGGAGACTTGAGTTCGATCCCTGGGTCGCGAAGATCCCCTGGAGGAAGAAACGGCAACCCACTCCAGTATTCTTGCCTGAAAGATTAATGGGCAGAGAAGCCTGAAGGGCCACAGTCCATGGGGTCGCAGAGAGTTAGACACCACTGAATGACTGAACATGCAAGCATGGAGCAGTGAAGCTCAAACATTGTCTGCCCTTGGTTTACAAAATTAAAAATTGTAGCTTATTTTTTAAATCCAGATATCCTAATGATTATCAGTAATGTGATATATAGGGCTAGATGGAAATATTAAGATGTCTGTATCTTCTCTCTCCACAGGTGTTGCCTCTGAATTAAAGCTTGCAAAGATTCAAGTCATTATATTGGTCCCATTAACTGGCACCTTGGGATATATGGTCTCATCTGTTTTTGTCTTTGCTACACTATGAAAGGTCAGGCACACACATATATGGACAGGAACACACGTGCTCCTCTTGTTTCTGCTCTGCCACTGACTTCCCCTGTGATTTATATGTAATTCTTGTGCATCACCAGGGCTGAGAACTCATACCTTTTGCATAGGAAGAGTTTGACAGAGACTACATACCTAGAGGGACTTCCCTGCCAGGACTTCCCCTGGCAGGCTACAGGCCATGGGGTCGCAAAGAGTTGGACATGACTGAAGTGACTTAGCACACACACAGGCACACCTCCAGAGAAGCCATAAGTTCAGATCAGGGTACCAATTAGTATGGAAGACAGCAAATGGGTCCAGAAGCAAAAATCACCGGGAAAGAAAGTAAAATCCAAAGTCAAGCAAAAATCGAGCAGCTAAAACAAGGAAGAGGATAAAGATGGCTGGAGACAAAAGCATGGGTATGAACTTTATTCTAGATAAGGCCTGTGTTCCCTTGGCCTTAGTATTCTATTCTACACTGTGTCAGAGCCAAGGCTCATAGAAGTCAATTTGGAGTGTTGCTGGAATGTAAGATATTGGATTTGAACAGATTCTGATTCCAAGGAAGCCCGCGGGTAGAAGAGGTTATGGGATAAGGTTTCTCACAATAAATTCTACAGGGTGACATACAGATTCCAAATAAAATAAATTTAAGAATTAATGAATTCATGTACATATAGGTCTAACACATCCATCCTAAAAAATTTTTTTTAACACAATTTAAATACTTATTAGCAAGTAACAAGACAAAATTTTACTAGGGGATATAAAGAAGTAAGCTCATGGTCCTCAGTGAATTTAAAATCTGGTTGTGGAGGCAAGAGTCACATAATGACTACATTAAAAGGGACGGTGAAATTAGTGTGGGTTGAATTCTTCTCTTAATTAACCTCCACACACTCCCAAACTCCGGAGATGCCAAAAAAGCTTCTATTTTTCTGATATGTCTGACAGTTTCATGTCTTCTTGCCTTTACTAGTACTGTACCTTCTGTCTAAACTAACCAGTCCTCCATAACCACCTGACAGTGCCTTTCCCTCATTCAGGATTCAGTATCAGAGTCAGTCTTTCTTTAAGTCATTTTCAAACCTCTACCTGTCTGCAGGTAACTGACACTTCCTCATTTGCAGATCTTTCTTCTGTTTTGGATGAATACCTTTGGTTATGACTGATTAGAAGATTCACCATTGAACCAGGTCATGGCCTTTACCAATTGAATAGGGGTGGCTTCGTCCATGGCTTTACAGAGTAAATATAGAGAATGATTAAAACTAGGCCTTCTTGTTTTGCTTCATGTAGCCCAAATCTGTGGTGAATGCAAGCTGTACAATAATAGTAAAAATGCTGAGAAATGTCAAGGCCATATCATAGTCAATAATGAAGAAAAACCAGGATTGGAATGAAGAAATAGAAAGCCAAATCTTGACCACATTCAGCTCTTGAAGCAAAGCCCCTTCACTATTGTCATGAAATCAAATATCTATGTGACTATTTTCTGATGTTAATTGTGTATGTGAACGTAGATTTAGTTAATATTTACTGAGAGCCCATCATGCTGGAAAATGTTCTACATGTATTAGTGTGTGTTATCTGCAATGACATTACTATTAGGCAGGTCTTTGTGCAGCTAAAGATGCTAAGGCTTGTGACAATGTAGCCAAGAATGAGCAGATATGCATATTAAATCCAGATTGTCTGTTTCTGAAGTCCACATATTTAACCATTTTGCAGACTTTTGGTGCTAACTCTGGGAAAATCCTGAGCAACTTGTTCTAGAGTTGGTCACTCTAGTTATGCTACAAAATCAGGGCAACTGCAATGAGGTCTAAAGTGCTGTTATTAATAGCCTGAGGCTGCCATAACAAAGTGCCAAAAACAGGATGGCCTAAACAACAGAAATTTACTGTCTCACAGTTGTGGAAGTTACCATCTGAAATCAAATTGTTGGCAGGGCCATGTTCCCTTCAAAGGCACTGGGGAAGGATCTCTAGTACCTCTCCAGGCCCCTCTCCTTGGCTGATAAATGGCCATCTTCATGTTCACATGGAGTTTTCCCTGTACATGTGTCTGTCTCCTAGTCCTCCTTTTCTTAAAGACTCCAGCCATGTTGGGTTATTGTCCACCCTAATGGCCTTATTTTAACTTGACTTTTTTCTGTGAAGATCTTATGTCCAAATATGGTCACATTCTGAGGTACTGGGGGTTAAAAGTTCAGCATGTGAACTTTTAAAATTTATTTATATATTTTTGACTGTCCTGCATCTTCATTGCTGCATGCAGGCTTTCTCTTGTTGCACTGAGCAGGGACTATCCTCTAGTTGTTGTAGACAGGCTTCTCATTGCAGTGGCTTCTCTTGTTGCAGAACATGGTCTCTAGGGTGTGTGGACTTCAGTAGTTGTGGTCCACAGGCTTAGTTGCCCAGTGGAGTGTGGAATCTTCCAAGACCAAGGATCAAACCAGTGTCCCCTGCATTGGCAGGCAGATTCTTTGCCACTGGACTACTAGAGAAATCTCAGCATGTAATTGTATGGGATACAATTCAGCCCATAACAAGGATCATCCAGTAAACAGAGGTCAAGGTCAAGGTCAGACCATGAAGTATATCAGGGGTTCTCCATTTTGTTGCATGTTAGAATCATCTAGGAAGAATGCAATGGCACCCAGCTCCAGCACTCTTGCCTGTAAAATCCCATGGATGGAGAAGCCTGGTAAGCTGCAGTCCATGGGGTCGCACAGAGTCGGACACAACTGAAGTGACTTAACAGCAGCAGCAGCAGCAGCAACAGAATCATCTAGATGGCTTAAAAATAAAGAATAGAAAAGAAAAGAAAATGAACAACAAAAAATAGCACCTGCAGGCCCCACACCAGGCCAAATAAATAAGAATTTTGATGGTGGGTCAAGCATTGGGAAAAAAAATTTTTTTCCCCTTTTATCTCTTTATTGTTTTTTATATGCATACAGGTAAAAGTCTCAACACATAATCTTAAAATGGACAAGAGGAAGCCATGAAATGTGAGGCATGACAAATAAGATTAATTCAGCATATCAGGAAAGATGACCCCTCAGTGTCTGGAAATAGACTTGAAATATAAACACAGTAGATATGGTCTCCAAATTTCAAAATGAGAAATGAAAGCTTTCATAAAATTAAACACTTTAAGGATGACCTACTTAAGAAAATCATTTCCCTTTCTAATCATTTTTATTTTAAAATTAATTTATGTGTTTTAATTGGAGGCTAATTACTTTACAGTATTGTGGTGGTTTTTGCCATACATTGACATGAACCAACCATGGGTGTACATGTGTCCCCCATCCTGAAACCCCCTCCCACCTCCCTCCCCATCCCATCCCTCTGGGTTGTACCAGTGCACTTGTTTCGAGTGCCCTGTTTCATGCATCATACTTGGACTGGTGATCTATTTCACATATGGTAATATACATGTTTCAATGTTATTCTCTCAAATCGTCCCACCCTCACCTTCTCCCAGAGTCTAAAAGTCTGTTCTTTATATCTGTGTCTCTTTTGCTGTCTCACATATAGGGTCATCACTACACCTTTCCAAATTCCGTATATATGTGTTAATATACTGTATTGGTGCTTTTCCTTCTGACTTACTTCACTCTGTATAATGGGTTCCAGTTTCATCCACCTCATTAGAACTGATTCAGATGAATTTTTTTAAATAACTGAGTAAAATTCCATTGTGTATATGTACCACAACTGTCTTATCCATTCGTCTGCTGATGGACATCTAGGTTGCTTCCATGTCCTAGCTATTGTAAACAGTGCTTCAGTGAACATTGGGGTACATGTGTTTTTTTCAGTTCTGGTTTCCTTGGTGTGTATGCCCAGCAGTGGGATTGCTGGGTCATATGGCAGATCTATTTTCAGTTTTTTAAGGAATCTCCACACTGTTCTCCATAGTGACTGTACTAGTTTGCATTCCCACCAGCAGTGTTAGATGGTTCCCTTTTCTCCACACCCTCTCCAGCATTTATTGTTTGTAGACTTTTTAAAATTTTTTTATTGAAGGATAATTGCTTTACAGAATTTTGTTGTTTTCTGTCAAACCTCAATATGAATCAGCCATAACAGCAGCCATTCTGACTGGCGTGAAATGGTACCTCATTATGGTTTTGATTTGCATTTCTCTGATAATGAGTGATGTTGAGCATTTTTTCATGTGTTTGTTAGCCATCTGTATGTCTTCTTTGGAGAAATGTCTGTTTAGTTCTTTGACCCATTTTTTTTGACTGGGTCATTTATTTTTCTGGTATTGGGGTATGTGAGCTGTTTGTATATTATGGAGATTAATTCTTTGTCAGTTGCTTCATTTGCTATTATTTTGTCCTACTCTGACGGCTGTCTTTTCACCTTGCTTATAGTTTCCTTCATTGTGCAAAACCTTTTAAGTTTAATTAAGTCCCATTTGTTTACTTTTACTTTTATTTCCATTACACTGGGAGGTGGGTCTTTGAGGATCTTGCTGTGATTTATGTCAGAGTGTTTTGCCTATGCTTTCCTCTAGGAGTTTTATAGTTTCTAGTTTTACATTTAGATCTTTAATCCATTTTGAGTTTATTTTTCTGTATGGTGTTAGAGACTGTTCAAGTTTCATTCTTTTGCAGGTGGTTGACCAGTTTTCCCAGCACCACTTGTTGTTAAGGAGATTTTAACACTGTATACTTTTTCCTCCTTTGTCAAAGATAAGGTGTCCATAAGTGTGTGGATTTATCTCTGGGCTTTCTATTTTGTTCATTTGATTATATTTCTGTCTTTGTGCCAGTACCATACTGTCTTGATGACTGTAGCTTTGTAGTATAGTCTGAAGCCAGGCAGGTTGATTCCTCCAGTTCCATTCTTCTTTCTCAATATTGCTTTGGCTATTTAAGGTTTTTTGTATTTCCATGAAATTAAAAGACACTTACTCCTTGGAAGGAAAGTTATGACCAACCTAGATAGCATATTCAAAAACAGAGACATTACTTTGCTGACTAAGGTCCGTCTAGTCAAGGCTATGGTTTTTCCAGTGGTCATGTATGGATGTGAGAGTTGGACTGTGAAGAAAGCTGAGCGCTGAAGAATTGATGCCTTTGAACTGTGGTGTTGGAGAAGACTCTTGAGAGTCCCTTAGACTGCAAGGAGATCCAACCAGTTCATTCTAAAGGAGATCTGTCGTGGGTGTTCATTCATAGGATGGAATGATGCTAAAGCTGAAGCTCCAGTACTTTGGCCACCTCATGCGAAGAGCTGACTCACTGGAAAAGACCCTGGTGCTGGGAGGGATTGGGGGCAGGAGGAGAAGGGACGACAGAGGATGAGATGGCTGGATGGCATCACCAACATGATGGACGTGAGTTTGAGTGAACTCCGGGAGCTGGTGATGGACAGGGAGGCCTGGCATGCTGTAATTTATGGGGCCGCAAAGAGTCGAATATGACTGAGTGACTGAACTGAACTGAACAAATTGTGAAATTATTTGTTCTAGTTCTATGAAAAATGCCATTGGTAGCTTGATAGGGAGTGCATTTAATCTATAGATTGTTTTGGGTGGTATACTCATTTTCAGTATATTGATTCTTCTGATCCATGAGCATGGTATATTTCTCCATCTATTTGTGTCATCTTTGATTTCTTTTATCAGTGTTTTATAGTTTTCTATACACAGGCCTTTTGTTTCTTTAGGTAGATTTATTCCTAAGTATTTTATTCTTTTCATTGCAATGGTGAATAGGATTGTTTCATTAATTTCTCTTTCTGTTTTCTCATTCTTAGTGTATAGGAATGCAAGGGATTTCTGTGTATTAATTTTGTATCCTGCAACTTTACTATATTCACTGATTAGCTATAGTAATTTTCTGATGGTGTCTTTAGGGTTTTCTATGTAGAGGATCATGTCATCTGCAAACAGAGAGAGTTTTACTTCTTTTCCAATCTGGATTTCTTTTATTTTTTTCCCTGATTGCTGTGGGTAAAACTTCCAAAACTATGCTGAACAGTAGTGGTGAGAGTGGGCACTCTTGTCTTGTTCCTGATTTTAGGGGAAATGTTTTCAATTTTCTGCTATTGAGAATAATGTTAAGCATTGGAAAATTTTTTAAAGCTTCCCAGGTTATTCTAATATAGAGCCAAGGCTGAGAATCACTGATGCTTCTGAGCTGAGGACCATGAAAGTAACAAGATCAGGAGGAACAAAATTGGGGATAAGACTTTGAGAGGGTAAGACCCAAGGAGAAGCAAAGGTACAGTCAAGGGGCCATGTCAATAGCAAAATATGCAGCTCAGATGGGACATGTAGCACAGAGGGTCAGGAGGCAAGGAAAGTGAGACAGAGTCAGGCAAAGCTGTAATGGACTAAGGCAGGGTGCAGACTTAGACACAAGTGGTCAATGATCCAATCCCAATAGGAGTAATCTTGGTGAGCAGAACACGGAAAGTAGTTGAGCAGTGGCCAGATTCAGGGGGTGGATTTGCTCCAGTGTCTTGTCAGAGGTGCTCTCTGCTTCCTCTGCTGCTGCATTTTACCCACATTGCAGACTCAGCCAGCCTACTTCTATCAGGAGAAACTTGGAATAAGATTCAGTAGCTGAAATGGCCAGGCTCCCGTGTATGCAGCTTTCAGCAATGTATAATATACAGTTAGAAAATCCAGATTTATAAAATGGATGCATTAGAGAATCTTTACTTCATAAAATGACTCACAATGGTTCCCTTTTAAATAGAAAGTTTCCTCTGGGCCAACTGATTTTATTTACCACAAGTCAGTTCACACAGCAGTTTTCTATAAGCAAGTTTGAAACATGAATCGAGTTTCAGGAGACAGTATTTCTTGTTTTTCTGACACTTACCAGTTTTGAACTTAAAACTATAATTTATCTCTCTGGGACTTTAGTTTCAGTTCCGTTCAGTTCAGTCACTCAGTCATGTCTAACTCTTTGCGACCCCATTGACTGCAGCACACCAGGCCTCCCTGTCTATTACCAAGTTCTGGAGTTTACTTAAATTCATTTCCATTGAGTTGGTGACGCCATCTAACCATCTAATCCTCTGCCGTCCCCTTCTCCTCCCATCTTCAATCTTTCTCAGCATTAAGGTCTTTTCAAATGAACCAGTCCTTCACATCAGAGGGCCAAATTATTGGAGTCTGAGCTTTAGCATCAGTCCTTCCAATAAATATTCAGGACTGAATTCCTTTAGGATGGACTGGTTGGATCTCCTTGCAGTCCAAGGGACTCTCAAGAGTCTTCTCCAACACCACAGTTCAAAAGCATCAATTCTTAGGTGCTCAGTTTTCTTAATAGTCCAACTCTCACATCCATATATGACCACTGGAAAAACCATAGCTTTGACTAGATGTAACTTTGTTGGCAAAGTAATAGTCTGTGCTTTTAATATGCTGTCTAGGTTGGCCATAGCTTATCTTCCAAGGAGCAAGCATCTTTTAATTTCATGGCTGCAGTCACCATCTGCAGTGACTTTGGAGCCCCCCCAAAATAAAGTCTGTCACTCTTTCCACTGTTTCCCCATCTATTTGCCATGAAGTGATGGGACCAGATGCCATGATCTTAGTTTTCTGAACGTTGAGTTTTAAGCCATCTTTTTCACTCTCCTCTTTCACTTTCATCAAGAGGCTCTTAATTCTTTTTGCTTCGGCCACAAGGGTGGTGTCATCTGCATATCTGAGGTTATTGATAAATCTCCCGGCAATCTTGATTCCAGCTTGTGCTTCATCCAGTCCAGCATTTCTCATGATGTACTCTGCATATAAATTAAATAATCAGGGTGACAATATACAGCTTTGACTTACTCCTTTCCCAATTTTGAACTAGTCTGTTGTCGCATGTTGCTTCACGACCTACATACAGATTTCTAAGGAGGCAGGTTAGGTGGTCTGTTATTCCAATCTCTTTAAGAATTTTCCACAGTTTGTGGTGATCCACACAGTCAAAGGCTGTGGCATAGTCAATAACTCAGAAATAGATGTTTTTCTGGAACTCTCTTTGCTTTTTTGATGATCCAATGAATGTTGACAATTTGATCTCTGGTTCTTCTGCATTTTCTAAGCTTGAACATCTTGAAGTTCATGGTTCACATACTGTTGAAGCCTGGCTTGGAGAATTTTGAGCATTACTTTGCTAGCATGTGAGATGAGTGCAATTGTGGGGTAGTTTGAGCATTCTTTGGCATTGCCTTTCTTTGGGATTGAAATGAAAACTGCCCTTTTCCAGTCCTGTGGCCACTGCTGAGTTTTCCAAATTTGCTGGCCTATTGAGTGCAGCACTTTCACATCATCATCTTTTAGGATTTGAAATAGCTCAACTGGAATCCATTATGCCCACTGGCTTTGTTCACAGTGATGGTCCTAAGGCCCACTTGACTTGGCATTCCAGGATGTCTGGCTCTAGATGAGTGATCATACCATCATGGTTATCTGGGTCATGAAGATCTTTTTTGTACACTTCTTCTGTATAGTTCTTCTGTGTATTCTTTGGATAAGGCAATGGCACCCAAGTCAAGTACTCTTGCCTGGAAAATCCCATGGATGGAGGAGCCTGGAACGCTGCAGTCCATGGGGTCGCTGAGGGTCAGACACGACTGAGCAACTTCACTTTCACTTTTCACTTTGATGCATTGGAGAAGGAGATGGCAACCCACTCCAGTGTTCTTGCCTGAGAATCCCAGGGATGGGGGAGCCTGGTGGGCTGCCATCTATGGGGTTGCACAGAGTCGGACATGACTGAAGTGACTTAGCAGTAGCAGTAGTCTGTGTATTCTTGCAACCTCTTCTTAATATCTTCTGCTTTCGTTAGCATTTCTGTCCTTTATTATGCCCATCTTTGCATAAAATGTTCCCTTAGTATCTCTAATTTTCTTGAAGAGATCTCTAGTCTTTCCTGTTCTATTGTTTTCCGCTATTTCTTTGCACTGATCATTGAGAAGTCTTTCTTATCTCTCCTTGCTATTCTTTAGAACTCTGCACTCAAATGGCTATATCTTTCCTTTTCTCTTTTGCCTTTCACATCTTTTTTTTTTTTTTTTTCTCAGCTATTTGTAAAGCCTCCTCCGATAACCATTTTGCCTCTTTGCATTTCTTTTTCCTTGGGGATGGTCTTGATCGCTGCCTCCTGTACAATGTCACGAACCTCTGTCCATAGTTCTTCAGGCACTCTGTCTATCAAATCCAATCCCTTGAATCTGTTTGTCACTTCCACTGTATAATCGTAAGGTGTTTGATTTAGGTCATACCTGAATGGTCTAGTGGTTTTCCATTTTTTCTTCAATTTAAGTCTGAATTTTGCAATAAGGACTTCATGATCCAAGCCACAGTCAGCTCCAGGTCTTGTTTTTGCTGACTGTATAGAGCTTCTCCATCTTAGACTGCAAAGAATATAATCAATCTGAATTTGGTGTTGACCACCTGGTGATGTCCATGCGTAGAGTCCTCTCTTGTGTAGTTGGAAGAGGGTGTTTACTATGACCAGTGTGTTCACTTGGAGAAACTCTATTAGCCTTTGCCCTGCTTTGTTTTGTACTCAAAGGCTAAATTTACCCATTACTCCAAGTATTTCTTAACTTCCTACTTTGGCATTCCAGTCTCTTATAATGAAAAGGATGTCTTTTTTTGGGTGTTAGTTCTAGAAGGTCTTGTAGGTATTCATAGAACCATTCAACTTCAGCTTCTTCAGCATTACTGGTCAGGGCATAGACTTGGATTACTGTGATATTGAATGGTTTGCCTTGGAAACGAACAGAGATCATTGTGTTATTTTTGAGATTGTATCCAAGTACTGCATTTCAGACTCTTTTGTTGACTATGATGGCTACTCCATTTCTCCCACAGTAGTAGATATAATGGTCATCTGAGTTACATTCACCCATTCCAGTCCATTTTAGTTCGCTGATTCCTAAACTGTTGATGTTCACTCTTGCCATCACCTGTTTGACCACTTCCGATTTGCCTTGATTCATGGACCTAACATTCCATGTTCCTATGCAATATTGCTCTTTACAGCATTGGACTTTAGTTCCATCACCAATCACATCAACAACTGGGTGTTGTTTTTGCTTTGGCTCTGTCTCTTCTTTCTTTCTGAAATCATTTCTCCACTGATCTCCAGTAGCATATTGGGCATCTACCGACCCAGGGAGTTCATCTTTCAGTGTCCTATCTTTTTGCCTTTCCATACTGTTCATGCAGTTCTCAAGGCAAGAATATTGAAGTGGTTTGCCATTCTATTCTCCAGTGGGCCACGTTTTGTCAGAACTCTCCACCATGACCCATCCATTTTTGGTGGCCCTACATGGCATGCTCATAGTTTCATTGAGTTAGACAAGGCTGTGGTCCATGTGATCAGATTGGTTAGTTTTCTGTGATTGTGGTTTCAGTCTGTCTGCCCTCTGGTGGAGGAGGATAAAAGGCTTATGAAGCTTCTTGATGGGAGAGACTAACTGAGGGGAAATCTGGGTCTTGTTCTGACGGGTGGGGCCATGCTCAGTAAATCTTTAATCCAATTTTCTGTTGATAGGCAGGGCTTTGTTCCCTCCCTGACTTCCCTGGTGGCTCAGACAGTAAAGCTCTGCCTATAATGTGGGAGACCCAGGTTCAATCCCCGGGTCAGGAAGATCTCCTGGAGAAGGAAATGGTAACCCACTCCAGTATTCTTGCCTGGAAAATCCCATGGACCTAGAAGCCTGGTAGGCTACAGGCCATAGTGTTGCAAAGAGCCGGACATGACTGAGTTACTTCACTTTCACTTTCAAACTATGGTGGAAGCAGTGAAGATAATGGTGACCTCCTTCAAAAGGTCCCATGCAGGCACTGCTACACTCAATGCCCCCAAACCCTGCAACAGGCCACCGCTGACCCATCCCTTCTGTGGAGACTCCTGAACACTCACAGGCAAGTCTGGGTCAGTCTCTTGTGGGGTCACTGGTTTTTAGTTTACTCATTTACAAAATGAGTTTTACTCATTTATGAAACTTGCAGTTCTGATGAAGTCATTATTTTAAATTAATGAGATGGTACATGTGAAAGCAATTAGAAAATGCCAAATGTTTTAACAAAATACAGTGTTTAAGGAAGTCATTGATAACACCAAAAAGTAATGAGAAAAGTTCATGATTCCATTGACATTTAGCTTATGATAAGGGAGGTAAGACTGAGACTGCTCAACCAATGGCTTCAGGAAGGTGCACTGTTCCAAATCAGGAAATGGATTCCCTGCTATTCCCACAGCAGGGAAAACAGGAAGAGCTCAGCAGAGAGAATCCAGGTGGGCAGGATGCAGAAGCTGAAAAAGGAACCACAGACGCATCAAGTCATTTCTAGAACTGACAAGCAAAGCAGGCAGCTAACATTTTGCAGAACATATAATGGCTAGTCAGGGCTACAGAAGTATATGTTTACCTTGAAGTTTGGGCATTTAACGATGAAAAGATTAAAACTTAATAATTATTAAAACTTAATAATATGGAAAACAAAAGAAAGCCCAGTGAAGAAAGCCTGTGATGAATTGGCTTCTATAAGAGATGGTGTGCTGCAGGTTGTTACTGAACAATATTATTGAGTGTTTTGGTGAAAGTTACCAACATGTCCCTTATGAGTATGAACTACGAGGTAATAGAAGAATCCTGCTGGACAATATTTACATCTGGTTATTTATAAGCTTAATATAGTTTGTAATGAAATATATTCTTCTCATTAGCAGTTAACTTTTGACACTTCTTTTTGCTTAAGTTAAAAAAAAATCTTATAATTTCTCTGAGCTTTTTTATTCACAGAATAATCCTGCCTAACACTCTAAGGCAAGTTGTCAATGTTCTAACGGACACAAGCAATGACCAGCATCCTGAGACACGTTGCCCGAATAGAGATTTATTCGGGTCTTGTCAGTATTCACATTGTACACACAGGTCCCTTCCTTCTTCCTGATTCACACCCTTACCTGGTCAACTCAGGACTAGACAAATTTTCACTTATCTCTCTTCCTATCTCTCCTCAGTGGGAGCGCAAATGCACAGAAGTTCCGAGAGCCAGAAGAATCAAGCACAAGTGGAAACAGAGCACGTGGAGGTGGATGAGATCATCCATGCCTAAATAGTTCATACTTTGTGCCAAGACAGTTGGGAATACAATTTTATAGAGAGCAGGAAAGGGTGTTAAAATGAGAAACATTAGTCTGAATAAAAGGATCTTAAAAGTCAAACTTGCTTCCATATCATCCAATCATTCTTTTTGGAGTGCAGCTATTTCTTATCCTGTATTTGCTGCGTTTTTAGGAAGATTCTAGACATAAAATAGAACTGAGCCAGGTCTCGAAATTTGAATGGGAAACTGGATTCCTCAGTGAATTGTATGGAAGGTAAAATAGGTAATCAATGCTCCTAAGAACAGAGTCCTTAAGATTTCTGAAACCATAAATCACATTGAACAATTACTGTCTAAGGTCATGATCTGGATCAGTTGAAAAAAGCTCTGGGATACAAAGCATTTGATGATATATATGTCCAAAAAATGTCTAAACATGATGATGAGGGTCAATGTAAGTGAACTGTCAAGCTAACTACACTTATTTCTTCAGGCAGGAGAGGATAAAGTTTCTTAGCAGGCTTGCCTGTGCTCAGTTGCTCAGTCATGTCTAACTCATGTGACCTCATAGACTGTAGCCTGCCAGACTCCTCTGTCCATGGAATTTTCCAGGCAAGAATATTGGAGTGCCGTTTCCTACTCCAGGGGTCTTTCCAACCCAAGGATAGAGCCCACGTCTCTTGTGTCTCCTGCATTGGTAGGAGGATTCTTTACTATTGCACCACCTGGGAAGCCCCAGTGGGTTGCCTAAAAAGTTCAAAATACTGTGCACAATTACCTAAAAGCATGACAGCTCTGACCTGGGTCACTTTTTACCAGTGTTGGAAAAGTGAAAAAAGAAGTCAAAGTGTTGTTTGCTCAGTTGTGTCCGACTCTTGCAACCCCATGGACTAGCCCACTAGGCTCCTCTGTCCATGAATTCTCCAGGCAAGAATACTGGAGTGGATTGTCATTCCCATCTCCAGGGATCTTTCTGATGCAGGGATCAAACCCAGGTCTCCTGCATTTCAGGCAGATTCTTTACCACCTGAGCTACTAGGAAGCTTACACCATTGCTGGAACACCCTCTAAAAAACATCAAGCCCCTGTTATAGTGCCCATATCGGCAGAAAAGGTTTTCTGAGTATCAAGGTGATGGAATTTACAGTCCAAATCACAGTATAGCTGATCAGATATTTTATAAATGTTCTCTTTCTTCTTGTAAACTAGACTTTAAAATGTGATATGCTATAATATAAACTTTGCTCCACAGAAGCATGGTCTTCAAGATCTTTCTGGCACTGACTCAGGTTCTATTCTTGAGTTTAACTGGCTGGATCTAGAGCTGGTTTGCTCCATAACCACAGAATGAGTTAAGATTCCAATCTCACGACTCACCAGGCTCACGCGTCGGGCAGGTCACATAAGCTTCCTCAGCTCTGTTTGCTCCACAGATGCTGTGAGGACAATGTCAATGTACTGTAACAATTGAGAAGAATAAATGAGCTAATGCATGTGGGCACCCAATATGGAGACACATTCTCAGTACATGGTTCATTCCCCCTGGATGGGTTGTGGTTACTTCCTCCTACTCTCTGGGGCTTCTGACCTTGGCCCTGTCCTTAAGCTGATTTTGCTAGAGGCCCAAAGAGGGCAGCACCAGCCTGTCTGACTCTGTGGGGTTCCATCACTGTCTGGTCTGGCCTATGACTCTCTTGATGTGGTGAATTAGGCGAGTGTCAGGAGCTCCGTGTTGCCCAGCAAGGTTCCCAGGGGATATTATGGTCTATGAGGGAAGATTCAGTTAGCCACAGCTGGCCTTGCATTGTGATAATTGCACAAAGAACATCCTTTTCTCCACTTCTTACTGCTCCACAAAGACAGCCTATTACTTCAATCAGCCACTCGATATATTGTGCTGACAGTGTGGGATGAAATGACTTTCAAACATATTGACAGTTTCTTTTTTACTACACACCTTCCACTGCTGAATGAGATCACTATCCTTGTTAATTCTTACGTGCATTTGGGTCAACCTCAATGTAGTTTCCTTTCTCAATAAACATGTGCTCAGCTGAAGATCAATTCTAGGGGTTCAGGAAGAATGGATATTGGGGTAAAACAGTTTGCTATATAGGCAAAAGCAGAAAGTTAGAATGTTCTAGGCAGTGGAATAAAGCATGTGCAGAAGCTTCAGCTTAATAAGGAAGACCATTGTGGCTGGAACTTGGAAAGAAGAGGGGGGTGTTGTGAGGAGACAGACCTGGACTTTAGACGTGGATCCTCCAGAAAGCCTTGGATGCTTGCTTTTCCCTCCTCTCGCTTCACCTTTAGCACCAAGGCAGGGGTATTACACAGAATCCTTAAACCAATGGCTAAATCAATTCTAGTCTGTATTCCTATTTTTCTGGGTGACTTTGGTAAGAATTCACTTTTAGGAATAAACAACATACATAAGGATTATTCTGTCAAGTAGTAAATCCTTCTCTGTGAATGGTTTGTTTTCAGCTTATGGTAATGCTGAGGATGTGCTCTTATGATCCCTTTTTTAGATGTGGATTGAGTCAGAGGCACAGTTAAATTTGATCATATTCACACAGCTGGCAGAGGATGTAAGCAGGTGGTGTTCAAACCCTCCAGTTAGACCTTAGTGCCTGCTCTCTTCTCCACTGTCTCACCCTCAGTTGTTTGTGTGTATTCTTCACGGTCTTGACATTTATATCTCAGTGCATCACCGTTAGGATTGCATTTGGCTGCAAGAAACAAAGTGTAACTCCAGTGGCCTAAACATTAAGGTATCTATTTTTCTATGTATCACAAGGTCCACTACCTCTGACAAGTTGCTGGCATTGGATTAGCAACCCAGTGGACTGACACCGTATTCTTTGTCTTTTCCTCAAGGCCACAGAATGGTTGCTGTAGCTCTAACCGTCACATCTAGGTTCAAGGTAGGAGGAAAGAAGGAACACACCAGCTTCATTTACCTACTTTTTATTCAGGAAAGTAAATCTCATGGCCACCTCTATCTGTAAAGGAGATAGGAAAAGAGCATTTGGTTTTATGCTTTGACATGGCACTTCACTCCAGTACTCTTTCCTGGAAGATCCCATGGACGGAGGAGCCTGGTGGGCTGCAGTCCATGGGGTGGTGAAGGGTCGGACATGACTGAGAGACCTCACTTTCACTTTTCACTTTCATGCATTGGAGAAGGAAATGGCAACCCACTCCAGTGTTCTTGCCTGGAGAATCCCAAGGACGGGGGAGCCTGGTGGGCTGCTGTCTATGGGGTCACACAGAGTTGGACACGACTGAAGTGACTTAGCAGCAGCAAGGGTCGGTGCACCCCTGGGTGTCAGTTGCCCCCTAAGCTGGTGAGCACAATGGCCCTTAACCACCAGTGAACTTACCACGAACACAAAGAAGGTGAACCAAGCCTCTGGGAGCTAAGGCTTTCCTTCAAACTGAAACAAACAGACAGACCAGCGCTGACAAATAATCACTGTACTCAGACTGTGCCAAACATCAGGGCAGCAGACTGGCCTCAGGTGCTCTCTCCCTCATCACTGCTTATAAAGACGTAGTGAGGCATGCTTATTAATAAGTAGGCAATCCCTATATTCTAGAACAGAACAGATCTATGAATGAACAATGGTTTGGAGTTTGGGAACTCCCCAGTGAAACTTAGGGACCTTAGCCATCAGTCCCCAAGTCTCACCTTCCACTCTGGGCTGCGGACTATCCAACTTTCTGCTTTTCTGCATGACTGCAACCCTGCTCTCCTTCTGGTGACTTTGACTGGAGCTCGTTCTCAGGTTTTGTACCAGAGAAGATATTATTTGAGCTCTGTGTATGGGAAGCAGATTGAGACAGTGCTCAAATACAAATTGAGACACGAGCATCTGTCGTTCCCCACTTAAGTTCTGCTGTTTGATGTCATAGCCTGGTTTGAGATCATTTTTTCTGTGGAGGCTGCCTCTGTATGCTGTTGTGCTGGTTTGTCATTTGTATAATCAAGAATGAGCCTGACTAGGGTGTTACTGCTGGCCCACACCTACTGAGCACAGCTAGCCCAATAGGCAGGCAGTTATTTGAATAGCTTGGTAGAGAGTTCATCCACCTTGATGTTGTCCGGGACTTGTGGCTTCATATAATTGCTGAACCGTTTCCTTTTATAATCATATGGTTCATGACAGTATCATCTTTGTCAAGATTTATATCCTTCACCTCTTGCAAATTTCTTTTAAAGTAACACATAATTGGCAAAAAAAGAAGTTACTTCACTTTGAAATTTTAAATTCCTTTCTTAAATTTCTCCAGGGAAAAATGAATAATAATGATTTTCGGCATGAAATTTATACTTATTTATATTTACCAGCTTGCACAGCCAATAGTATGTGGGCTCTGGAGCTGGACATTTGGTTTTGAATTTTTGCTGAACCACACACTAGCTTTGTGTCTATGAGCAAGTGGCTGATTTCTCAGTGCCTCAGTTTCCTCATCTGTATAGTGGAAATCATTAGTAGTATTTACCTCTTACAGTTCTGTGTAGATTAATTTCAACCACAAACAAAAAAAAGTTAGAACAGTAGCAAGCTGACAAGAAACGCTCAGTACATGGCAGCTTTTAATACTATATTTGAGATGTACTTATGTTTGTTTGATGCATAGAACTTATACACAGGAGTCCTTACATTTTGGTAAGTGACTTCCTTTTGAAAATTTATCATATTGTGAACTAAGTGTTTATAGAGTTTGGTTGACTATGAGAAATAGTCTTCTTTTAATGAAGTATTCCAACCAGGGTATTGTTTTAGTGGTGAAAAGGAGCTCTTTTTTTTTTTTTTTTAATGAGGCAGCCGGTGCCTTGAATAAGGTGTCACATGTAATGATAGAATAACCCTAAAAATGAAAAAAAATGGGCTTTTAGCATAAAACCACTGCTCTAAATTTATTAAAACTCATTAGATATTTTAATTCTTGTGTCAAATAGTGTATAAATGGTGTTTTTGTGGCCTCAGAGTCTGGGATAAAGTTGAATGAAGACAGAGATTATGCTTGTTTCATGGACTGCTTTGTATGGGCTGGACAGTAGTGGACCTGCAGGAGTCACCCTATGAATGTTTGTTGACTAGATAGACACCCACTGATGGCTTGAGGTTTTGACTTATGAAGAAATTAACTGTAGGTGGTTGTTGTCTTTTTAAACATTTCTCTTATCCCTATGTCCTGGGAAAAATTTTTTTTGAAAGAGATGGCATTAATACAAAATGCTGTGCATTATGTGATTTAAAGTCAATAATTCTCATAATGTATACAGAGTACATCATGAGAAACGCTGGGCTGGAAGAAACACAAGCTGGAATCAAGATTGCCTAAAGAAATATCAACAACCTCAGATATGCAGATGACACCACCCTTATGGCAGAAAGTGAAGAGGAACTAAAGAGGCTCTTGATGAGATTGAAAGAGGAAAGTGAAAAAGTTGGCTTAAAGCTCAGCATTCAGAAAATGAAGATCATGACATCTGGTCCCATCACTTCATGGGAAATAGATGGGCAAACAGTGGAAACAGTGTCAGACTTTATTTTTTGGGGCTCCAAAATCACTGCAGATGGTGACTGCAGCCATGAAATTAAAAGATGCTTACTCCTTGGAAGGAAAGTTATGACCAACCTAGATAGTATATTGAAAAGCAGAGACATTACTTTGCCAACAAAGGTCTGTCTAGTCAAGGCTATGGTTTTTCCAGTAGTCATATATGGATGTGAGAGTTGGACTGTGAAGAAGGCTGAGCACTGAAAAATTGATGCTTTTGAACTGTGGTGTTGGAGAAGACTCTTGAGAGTCCCTTGGACTGCAAGGAGATCCAACCAGTCCATTCTAAAGGAGATCAGTCCTGGGTGTTCACTGGAAGGACTGATGTTGAAGCTGAAACTCCAGTGCTTTGGCCACCTCATGTGAAGAGTTGACTCATTGGGAAAGACCCTGATGCTGGGAGGGACTGGGGGCAGGAGGAGAAGGGGACAACAGATGATGTGATGGTTGGATGGCATCACCGGCTCGATGGATGTGAGTTTGAGTGAACTCCATGAATTGGTGATGGACAGGGAGGCCTGGCGTGCTGTGATTCACGGGGTCGCAAAGAGTCAGACACGACTGAGCAACTGAACTGAACTGAGATTATTTGTTGATGGTAAATTTCCCATACAAAGTATTATATTAAAAAAAAATTTTGGGGCCAAGTTTAATCCATTATGATATGAAATTTTTGTGGAAATTATTTGGTGACCAAATTCATTCTGGCTTTGAAACCTGTGACTGCTATGCGCCACCTTACTCATCTGACTCCTTCATTGATGTGAAAGCCGACGTCAACATACCTGGTTCTCGCCCAGCTGTCTCCCTCCCTTTGCTGCTTTATTCCTCTAAGTTTGCTCCCACTGGTGTCCTCTCCAGAGCTCTTTGACAAAGCTTAATCACAGAGCCACAGTTACATTAGTTTTTACAGTGTCCTTAAAATGATAATATAGTTTGTATGTGTCTCTCTTAAGGGATTTATGACAAGTTTCACTGAGGTTGGTTGAATGCAGGGCATGGTGAAGTTGTATTAATACCCTAGACCATTCTTCCCCTATCCCGCATAGCCTGAGTCCCTGGGACAACCCAAGGCACCCCTACTCCCTTTCTCCTCAGTTGCTTCTCCATGCTGAGCTGCCCCAAGAGTGAAGGACAGCCTTGATTCCTTGCCAAGGAAAGCCTAAGTCATGAGGTCCAGGAATTGGGCAACACCATTTATCCATTTTTCTCCCAACAAAGCCCTTAGGCTGTTAGGAAAACCGTACTCCAGAAGTACAACCCAATCTCTTTGCTCTTAGCACAGGGAATGGTTTTATCTTGGAACCTTACCAACAACAAAAACATAACCTAAAAAGGACGAAGTACTTCAGGAGAGCTACAAATAAAACGCTGCCTCGGGTTAAATGAGAGAGAGAGTATTTCTGGCTGGGATGATGAAGAAAGACTAAAAAATGATGGGGTAGCTGAAGGTGCTTCTTGAAGAAGGAACTTGGAAAAGGCAAAAATGAAAGATTTAAAGGACATTTTTGAGCCATGACTCTGTCACTCTGCTACAGTATATTGTTGACTAGATCTCAGGCCTATCATTGGTTTATGTTTAAAGTGCTAGCGTAACACCAGATTCCTAGGGCATCTCCCACAGCTTCACGAATCAGTGGCTTTATGAATGGGTAGGATTTAGAAAGGCAGAAATGGTGAGCATTAGAGAGAGAGGCAAGCTTGGGTCCAAGGTATGTTTGGGAAATGGTGAGTAACCTATGGAGTGATGTAAGACTTGAAAGGGAGAGAATAGTCTCAAGCACGGGAATGAAATTAAACAACTTTATTTTGAGGACTGAAATGGGTTAGTGCCCTTGGTTTTCTGGGGGCAGGGATTAAATGTTTTTATATGGACACAGAGGGAACTCATTACCTTGTGAGACTTTTCAAAGTCCTGCTAAATGGATCTTGTAAGTCAAAAGCAACTAGGAAACCTTTGGTAAGCTAAGAATTCAGCTTTGCAAGTGACCTTGTAGTACTTTTTAATTCCCTGGAAACAATTATCTTAATTTATATTTTTCATTGTCATCGGTAACACTGACTGACTGTTGTAAACCCTAACATTAACTTTCATTGAGTTCCATCCTATTTTCTTGTGGGTTTGGGTTAATGTGGCATGATTATGTTATCTTAGCCTGAGGAAGAAGCGGACTGTGCTTTAAAGTACATGAGTTGTGAAGGAGTCTCAAAAGAATCAGCCAATTATGAAATAATAAAAAGCACCACTGTGGATAAGAGGAGATAATAATGTGTAGCATCCAGGTTGTCTCTCACAGGACTAACGATCTAGTTAGGGAAATCAGATGGACATAGACACTCAAAATGTTAAATGAAGTTCTATAGGACTTTATGAAGTTCTATAGCAGTGGGAGAGAGAACTTTACTCAAAGGCAGAGTTACTAAAGTTAACAAATAAAAATATAGGACATCAAATTGAATTTGAATTTCAGATGAACAATTTTTAGCACAAGTATATTCCAAATATTGAACAAAATATACTTATATTAAACACTATTGATTGTTTAACTAAAATTCAGTTTAAATGGGTGTACTGTATTTTGTGATAGCTTTATGAAAAAAGGACACCTTATCCTATAGCTTGATGAATAGAAAAACTTTTAGAAAGAATGGAATCTTTAGAAGAAAGAGGAGGTGTATAATTTAAAAAGTAGGCCACTTTTGCAAAGGGATGATGGCTAAAACAGGTGGTCTGGAACAAAGAGTTTATGTAGAAGACAAAGGTGGATTGGCAGGAATTCACCACTCTCATTACATGGAAATTTAAAACTGGTCCAATGAACTCTGGGTTGAAGATATAACAGTTAGATAGATATGATCTTTCTGTTTTATAACTGAAAGTTCATGGATAATTAACGCAGGAAGAAACCTTAACAGCCATCTCCCTCTTGATTTACAGACGAAGAAAGCACAGCCCAAACTCACAGATCTGGGATCAGAACCCTAATCTTCTAATTCTCAGGTTAATATGCTTTCCATTTCACCATGCACAGTATATTTTTCTTATTTCTCAAATAAAGTAGTAGTTTCAAACCAACAGTGGTTCCAAACCAACCTATTCGGATGTGAAAGTGAAAGCTAAGTAATGAGATTCTTTTCCAAGTTCCATCGTGACTCTCTCAAGTCACCTCAAGCAACTTTGGAAACCTTCCTCGGGTGTTCAGATTTCTCTGGGCTCCACTTCTTTCATTAGCCCTCAGTGGGGCAAATTGCTACTGACATCCTAAAAAGTTTAGAGAGGTAGTTTCCCTTTAGGGTTCTGGTGGTTGTTATTTTCCACAGACAATTAAATTCTCCACACACAGATCTGTGCCAGAAAATAATCTTCCATGTGTATCAATGTCGTAAGCAGTGATTGACTTGGCTTGAGCATGTAAATAAATCTTAATTTCACTCAAAAAATTAGTCCCTAAGTCACTTTCTTCCCTTCTTAAACTTTGTCCCTGAAGGACCTCCACTCTCAGCTGGCACTAGAAATTTGGCTCAGGTGATCTTCTGAGTGTGGCCTTCTCTTTTTCCTAAGCCAATCAACATGTTTAGCCATCATCAAAATAATTTATTGAAAACAGCACAGTAATTCATAAAGTTAGTTCAGCATTCTCCTTTTAGGTGGGATGAGCTTTTTATTAGGAACAAGTGATATTAATGCACCAAAATAATGAAGTATCTAAGTGGAAATGTCATCTGAGAAGATGCCAAAGATATGGAAGTCTCATTTTATCTGAATGTTCATAGGGATTTGGTGGTAACTGGGGCTTTCCTGGCAATTCTGATTTATGTCTTCTGGATTATTATCTACCTTGATTACATATTCAGTTGACCATAGAAATGAATGAATTCATGTATTTACCATTTTTGTTTTTTTCCATTGACAAAGCACTGTTGTGGCCTCATTAAAAGTTATTATTGGGTAGGAAGGTACTTAAAATTGTCTATTTTATTCCTTTTATTTTATGTATAAGGAAAACTGAGAATCAGAAAGAGAAGTGACTTTTCCCAGAGTCACCACTTTTAAGTAAAGTGGCAACAAAATTCTAGCTCTTCTGTCTTCCAATCCTGACTCATCCATAGATTGCCTCAACCCAGTGGAAATGATTTTGTAAAATATAATTGTTGGAATTGTACCACCAATACAAAACAGCCGCTAAAGATTACAGCTGGTATTTGAAACATTTACTATTAGATAACCATTTAGTTGGTACTATTAAACTGCCAACTGCTCTCTCCTAATTTACATGAATAAAGGCTAAAGATGAAAAGTTTCTCCACAGTGAGGGACACCCAGAGAGGTTAAAGGCAAGAGGAACAATGGATTAATGTCACAATGCTTCTGAAATGGAAAAGCAAAAGCCACCTATTGCTGTTATTAAGATACTAATGCAAGTCACAGCCTGTCAGGTAGTGAACTCTCTGCCAGCAGGGTGTTAAACAACTAGATTGCCCTTTGGCAGGGATGATGCATGAGAAATTATGAAATGGGTGGGAGCTGAAGCTTGATGATATTTTTAGTGTTTAATCCATCTCTAATCTTCTATAATCAAGCTTAGGAAATCCTAAGGGAAACTCCATGTCTGGTCATTTAAATCTAGAAGCAAGGACAATATCAACAATAATGAGGCACTCTCTAAGATGCTTAATAATGGTACCTGCTCAGATATGGAAGACCAATACCACTTTCAGTTTTTCCTTTTTCCTTTTGTTATCATTCAGTTGGGATTTAAGTGTTAAGAGTAGAGGTCACCTGAGAAAATATAAAGGAAAAAAAGAGACCAAGGCAAAACTTCACAGCTGGGAGTAGAAAGGATCAGCAAAATATCCGGATATTTAACAGTGATAAATATACTGATTGGTGGAAGCTTGGAGGATTAGAACTTGATTTACAACATGAAACATGAATGGAGGACCACAGATAATTGTCAGTTATGCTTAATTTTTCTTTCAAGGCTTGAAAACTAAATGTATAGCCCTGTTTGATATCACCCTGGCTCTGTGGTCCCTCAGGAAATTGCAGGGTGGTGAAGATGAAGAAGGGCACTAAGGTGCCCCCAAATGACCTTCCCCTACCCCCATTTTTCAGAAGAGGAAAACTGAACCCAGGAGTAGTTCAACAACTTGACTCAGGACATACAGCTGATACCCAACAGAGCTCAGTCTCCTGGTTTTACTTTGATTGGGATAGTGTTTGTCATATTTCAAATCAGTTTCTGAGCTTCACTTTAAAGGATATTATGGAGTAAACCATTACCTCATATGAGTGTGTGTTAGCAGGTCAGTTCTTGCATTTGAATATGCTTCCTCCCACCCCAAGCAGCCCCTGAACTGGGCTCACCATTTCTATTTTTAAAGCACAGGGTAGAGCAGATATGTTCACCTAGGGAATGAGTTTTCTCCCTGGTAGCCAGCACGTCACAGCAGATCTCTCCCACCATGTCAGCATCTCTATTAAGAGTGACACTCACTCTTCCTTCCCCCTAGCTATGACAGAGTTCTGGCCACTTTTCTTTTTTGCCAGTGGATTTCCAGGTGACTGGCAGGTGGTTGTAAGGATAATTCCTCCTGGACAATTTCCTGCAAATCTTATTCTTCGCTCCACCATTTTCCTAACTACTATCTTGAGAGTAATTGTTCTAGGAAGACCACTCTAGGGAGGTTACGCATATTCTCTAATTTGCACATTTCTTTCAGAACTGGGAAGAAATGGAATCCTGTTATAAGTGGAGAGAGTCTGCCAGAATCACCATTTTTTTTTAAGTCAGAATTTGAATGTCAGTCATAAATTGCCATTCCTCTTCTTTTTTTTCCACCTGTAATAATAGTTACACATACTTCCCTTCTTAGCATACACATGTTATTAACTGAAAATTAAAGCAAGAAGGGGCCTAACAATAAAACAAAAAAATTGAGTCCCAGGGTATCCTACTTGTGTTAAAGTAGTCCCAGGGTATACTATACTTCTGTTCAAAATTACAGAAGGTGTGGTATACATGTTTAAAACATCTGAGATAAAGAACAACCTAATAGATGGATGGACCATGAATATAAACAGTGAATGGAAATGGAAATACAAAAGGCTTTTATATAGAAAGATGCAAAACCTTACATAATAAGAGAAACAGAAATTAAAATTATACTGTGATCCCTTTTTTGCTTATCAGATTGGCAGAAATCCAAAAGGTCGAAAATATATGCTGTTGGCAAGGCTATAGGGAAACAAACCCTTTTCATACACTATTGGTGGGAATTTATGTCAGTATGACCCCTGTGGAGGGCAGTTCCATGGTATCTGTCAAAATTACAAATGCAAATATGCTTTGACCCAGCAATACTACTTCTGGGAATTCATTCCATAGATACACTCGCACAGGTGCAAAATGATACACCTACAAGGTTATTAATTGAAGCCTTGTTTGTCGTAGCAAAAGATTGGAAACAAACCACTAGACTATCAATAAGGATGCTTAAATAAATAATTGTATATCCATACAATGACTTAAGCAAGAAAGGAGCTCTTTATATACTGATACGAAAAGATTCCCAAGATATATTAAGTCAAAAAGAGGAAGGAGAAAATAGTGTCGTAATACACTGCATTAAATGACTCAATAAATGGGAGTGGAGAAACAATAATACCTGACACAACAACAAGAGCAACTCTAGAAGATTCCTGAGAGACTGATAGCTTTGCTTGCCTGTAGCAGTGCCTGTGTGATAACTGGGCAGGTGGAGAATGAGGGAGGAGCCTCTTCACTCCATACAGTTTGACTTTTGTGGCTTATGAATGGATCATGTTCCAAGGAAAATAGGGCTAAAGACCTAAGTTCTTGAATAAGTTGTTTTCCTAAGGTGACAGGCAGGAAGGAATAAAACTCCGGTTCAGGAAGTCACGCTGCAAGCTGTTCCTTGTGATGAGTGACAACATTGAAGAACATTCTGTTGTGTTCTCTTACAGCTGGGCCATGGGGTTAGCAACCTTGATGAGCCTCTGTAAATAATGCTGACAGCATACTTCTGAAAGAGGTCACACTATTTGAACGCAATTTGTTCAGGGGAGAAAAACATAAGTTTTCTCAGTTTTCTGAACCATTAATTCTCAGTCTATGCGACAAGTAATGAGGGGATAATTTCTTCTTCACATACCTGTTCAAATAAATAAAAATTTAAAACTATAGCATAAGAGTCTCTGACTAATAACTTCCTATTACTGACCTATAAAATTAGTAAGAAGAAACAAAACAGACAAGATATCTGAACAACCTGGTCAAGTGGTGGCAGTTAGCAGACTGCCAGAGAGGCTGGACCAGTGTCCACACTGGTTGTCCATCTCTGCTGCCCCTCCCTGAAAAAGAATGGATTTGTCCACTTGAAGTAAAAAATCACAGCTAACATTGAGTGTTCCTATGTGCTAGACACTGCCAGGATTATTTTGCAAATATTAATGCATTTGAAGGTCACAAACACATGTGATAAGTAATATTTTTATTTCCATTTTACAAATGGAGAAATTGGGCACAGAAAACTTGCTCAAGTTTCCTTAGCTAGTGAGGAAACAGAGCTGGGATTTGAATTCAGGCAGTCTAACTCTAGAGCCCATGTAATCCTTTTGCTCCATCATCACCATCTCGCACTCAACCTTCCCCTTACCAATGAAACACAGGATTTTCACCCTATAGAAAATTTCCACAGACTAGGTACTGATTGTTTCACTGCTGTTCTGTCACTACGTTATGTCTGACTCTTTGCGACCTCATAGACTACAGCATGCTAGACTTCTCTGTCCTTCACCATCTCCTGGAATTTGCTCAAACTCATGTCCAATGAATAGAAGATGCCATCCCACCATCTCACCTTCTGCTGCCCCTTTCTCTTCTTGCCCTCACTCTTTCTCACCATCAGGGTCTATTCCAAAGAGTTGGCTCTTCACATCAGGTGGCCAAAGTATTGAAACTTCAGTTTCAGCATCAGTCCTTCCAATGAATATTCAGGGTTGATTTCCTTTAGAATTAACTGATTTGATCTCCTTCCTGTTCAAGGAACTCTCAAGAGTCTTCTCCAGCACCACAGTTTGAAAGCATCAATTCTTCTGCCCTCAGACTTCTTTATGGTCTAACTCTCATATCTATACATGACTATTGGAAAAACCATGGCTTTGACTATATGGACCTTTGTTGGCAAAGTGATGTCCCTGCTTTTTAATATGCTGTCTAGGTTCGTCATAGTTTTTCTTCCAAGGAGCAAGTGTCTTAATTTCATGGCTGCAGTCACCGTCCACGGTGATTTTGAACTCCAAGAAAATAAAATTTGCACTGTTGCCATTTTTCCTCATCTATTTGCCGTGAAGAGATGGGACTGAATACCATGATCTTAGTTTTCTGAATGTTGAGTTTTAAGCCAGCTTTTTCACTGTTCTCTTTCAACTTCATTAAGAGGTTCTTTAATTCCTATTTGCTTTCTGCCATTACTGTGGTATCATCTGCATATCTGAAGTTGTTGATATTTCTCTTGGCAATCTTGATTCCAGCTTGTGATTCATCCAGCCTGGAGTTTTGCATGATGTACTCTGCATATAAGTTAAATAAGCAGGGTGACAATATATGGCCTTGATGTACTCTTTTCCCAATTTTGAACCTCCATGGCTGGTTCTAGCTGTTTCTTCTTGACCTACATACTGGTTTCTTAGGAGGCAGGTAATGTGGTCTGGTCTAGCCTGGATTTTTGCCTTCACACCCTCCCCTTCACAAGGAGTATTTCCATTTGTATATCTACTCACAGATGGAAATTCCAGGAACTACATTTTTACAATCTTTATTAGGAAAATAGGAACGGAGGGCTCAGGGTGACAAATTTCTTCTTTGACTTTGCTGGCAATTACTTTGGAAATCCTCCCTCCTCAATTGCTTTCACACCCAACTCTCCTGATTTTCTTTTTATATTGTGGATCTGGTCTCCCATCTGGTCTGATTTTCTGGTTCATTCTCTCAGCTAATAAATGTGGATTCCACAAGGCTCAGCCCTAACCCACTTCTTAAGCATGTCGATTCTTCCTTGAAGATCTCATGGACAACCATAACACTTGTTTATTCATGAAGACTCACAATTCTTACAAATTAAGGCTAAACTTAATTTAGAGCTCCATATCTGTGTTTTAACTGCATTCTTGACATTATTGCTTGGACTTCTCAACAACTTCTCAGATTTAAATATTATCAACATTAGTCTCTACCTTTTCTAACCAAACCTATTTTTAATTTTATCTTGATGAAAAATTCTATCATTCAGTCAGGTAACACAAATTTGGAGCATCCGTGATCCTTCTTTCTCCTTCTACCCTATTCTTTTACCAATTTCTGTCATTTTTGCTTCTCATTTGTCTCTCCAGTGTACCCACAAAATGCTTGGTAGAAACTATCATTCTCTCTTACTCAGGCCACTGAAACAGCCCGAGCTGGCTTTACTAAGTCCATGATTGGTCCTTTAAATATTTTTACTTTCCAATCAGGGAGATCCGCTAGAGACCAGTACTAGAATACTGTTATACTGCTTAAAACCTCGTTAGTAGCATTCCATTGCTTCAATATCCTTAATAGGAGTGGCCAGGCCTACCTGAGCTGGCCCCTGGCTACTTTTGCAGAGCATTGCCTTTCACAAGCCTCTTTGCGTTTTGGGCTTTAGCCACAAGCTTTTTTTTTTTTTTCTTTAAGAGGTAAGTAAAAACGAATACAACTTTAGTAAAAGTAAATAAATATAACATATAACATGTACAGATGGCACATGGTGCCAATTTTATTTGCAGATAGTATTCCAAAGTTCACAAGTTACACCTTTGCCACAGCCTTGGCTAAATCTTGAACTAGTGCAGGATTCAGCTGTGCTGATCTTAGCATGCTTAGATGCAGCATACTTGTTCTTGACAGTCATGTGCTTTGTAAGCCCATGATTCACTATGACTGTATTTTTGCCAGGTATTTCATAACAACAAGGAGGGACTCTTCAGTGTATGACAGGTAATGCTGTAGAGATGGTGTCCATTCACCACTATCAGGACTTTTCAGTGCTAAGCAAAAAGCTCCCACTGCAATCTGAGGAGGAAAGTATACCATATCGTAATCCAGCATAGTTAGTTCCATCAGATATTTGGCCAGAGTATGTAACTCAGCATTAACCTCTCCAATCTTAGATGCTCTCTGAAGGAAATGCAGGGGTAGAGGGTGATCCTGACTAAAATTTACAACTCTTAGAATCTTCATTTCTATCTGTCTGATTTGGAACTTGGTGTAAGTGTTGCCAGTCACAAAGGCAAAGTCACCGATTTCTGGAGGGTACGTTTCCTCATATTTGCTTGCAACAACAAACCTCCTTGGTATATTTACATAGAGGCTTTTCCTCATCTGGAATGCTCTTCCTCCTATTCCTTTGAAAGTTTCCAATTTACTCTTCAATGATTAGCTTAGAATATAAATTCCACAGAGAAGTCCTCCTTGCTTGCTACCCAGATTAAATTTGTTTCTGCTCTGAAATATATGTTCACCTCATTACTCTTTCTCTTCATAGCATTCAGAAATCCACAATTATATCCTGTTGGTATTATTTATGTGTGCTTCTTGCTGCTGCTGCTGCTGCTAAGTCGCTTCAGTCATGTCCGACTCTGTGCAACCCCATGGACTGCAGCCTACCAGGCTCCTCCATCCATGGGATTTTCCAGGCAAGAGTACTGGACTGGGTTACCATTGCCTTCTCTGTGTGCTTCTTGAGGGATGATATAAGGAATGTTTTATTTTATCCCTAGTGCTTAGTGTAGAAAGACATGCAAATTAAGCCCCACTGGCCTTCAAAGCCAAATGCTCTGCAGACTTATCCTGCTGGTGCCTGATCCCCTGGCTAGGCAGCTCAGAACTCTCATTTCTGTGGGAAAACCTCTACAATATAATTGTTGTCCAGTCTGCAATACTCAGGGGGCATTGCATTTAATTATATTGTGGGTCTGCCTCTTCTACCCATCTTGCTATGGTTCCTTCTTTACGTCTTTAGTTGTAGATTTTTTCTGATAGATTCCAGTCTTTCTCATCAACGGTTGTTCTGCAGATAGATGTGACTTTGGTGTGTGATGAGAGGAAGTGAACTCAGGTTCTCTCTACTCCACCATCGTGGCTGCTCCTACAGGTTCATGGTCATGGAAAGCTGAGAGGTTTAGAGGGGCTGTGTCTTCCATGCTGCAGTCAGGGCTGTGGCTGCCCTGTTGGCAACTCCTCAACACCACTGCCAGGAATTTTTAAAATTAACATTACGAGGGAATAATTGTAACAGTGTGGTATTGGTGTTAGACTTGACAGACTGGTAATTAGAACAGTCTAAAAGCCAAAACCAGAGACTAGTATAGATTGAAATTATGAGCAGTTAGATTTAGAAATATTGCTCATAGGTTCACTTGTTCATAAGTCCAAAGTGATTATGAGGGTAATGTTTAAGATGGTTGTCCCCAAAATGTTCTCACCAAATTAGGGTGGGGTGTAGTCTTTCAGTGCCTTAAATCCAGGCACACCACTCAGCTTCTTGCTGCTCCTCATGCATTGGCTCAGCCTTTTGGAAAGCTTATCAGTTTTGTGGAAGCTATAAAGCTTCCCAATGAAGGCAGCTCTCTTCTTGAAGATCTCCTAAGGAGTCCTAAAGACCCTCAGCAGTTAAAATAATCCTACCTGCTATCTTGCTGCTCACTTTGATGTGCTGATTTGAATACAAACAAAACAGTTTACATAAATGAAGCAGTTTATTTTTTCAATGTTATAAATTAAAGGAAAAAAGTAGATATTTATTTAATCCCACAAGTATTTTCCATTGTGGAATTAAAAGTAATAGGAGAAATCACAAATAATGATTGAAACATGAAAGAAGGCATAAGTAGTGTACTTTCAACTGAAATTAACAGCATATACAATTGCTTAATTAGCTTAGATAATAAGAAATTTTATTGTTTCATGAGTGGAATCCAGAGAGAGCACATTGCAGAACATTGACATAGTCCAGTAAGCCCAGATCCTTTTCTTTATGATTAGTATATCCTCACCACCTTTGTTGGCGTCATCCTTCAACAAACTCCTCTTGTGTTAGCAAGATGAATATTGTAGTTCAACATTTCACATCTGTAAGCCCTCTTAGCTTGAATCCCCCAGAGAGCAAAGACTACTTGCTACCATTATATTAGAAAGCACAACTCAGGAGAAGCAGAAGTGAGGGAAAATTAAAGTGAGGCAACAATGGAGGGAGAGTCAGTTGTCAAGTTAACTTCTGTCAGGTATCAAGCCTCATGGATGGCTTGACTTTATCATACATTTGACCCACTAAGAGGTTACAGAAATATTTATATGTCAGGACTGGCCCTCCAGACAGAAGGAGAGAGAAGAATTCATCTGCCACTTCTCTCAAGAGTCAAAGGATTACCCAGCATAGGGAAAATTCCTCTGAACTTCCAGGTTGTACATATGTGTTATCAAGCACATCCGATGTCATCTATGGTTCAACACTAAGAGCGAAGACTTGGAGAATAAGGAAAGTGAGATATACAGAGTGCAAAGCTGTCAGATTTGTAGCCATATGAGGTTGGTCAGAATCTGCATAGACATGGTTACCTCCAAAGATACTAATATAGGAATAACTGGCCTTTGCCCAAAGATTAGAATTAATAGAAGGACATGTCCTCAACTTGACAAAGGGAATCTACAAATATATACCTAGTAAATATATAAATATATGAACCAGAGATCAAATTGCCAACATCCGCTGGATCATGGAAAAAGCAAGAGAGTTCCAGAAAAACATCTATTTCTGCTTTGTTGACTATGCCAAAGCCTTTGACTCTGTGGATCACAATAAGCTGTGGAAAATTCTGAAAGAGATGGGAATACCAGACCACCTGACCTGCCTCTTGAGAAATCTGTATGCAGGTCAGGAAGCAACAGTTAGAACTGGACATGGAACAACAGACTGGTTCCAAATAGGAAAAGGAGTACATCAAGGCTGTATAATGTCACCCTGCTTATTTAACTTCTATGCAGAGTACATCATGAGAAACGCTGGACTGGAAGAAACACAAGCTGGAATCAAGATTGCTGGGAGAAATATCAATCACCTCAGATATGCAGATGACACCACCCTTATGGCAGAAAGTGAAGAGGAACTAAAGAGGCTCTTGATGAGATTGAAAGAGGAAAGTGAAAAAGTTGGCTTAAAGCTCAACATTCAGGAAACTAAGATCATGGCATCCGGTCCCATCACTTCATGGGAAATAGATGGAGAAACAGTGAAAACAGTGTCAGACTTTCTTTTTTTGGGCTCCAAAATCACTGCAGATGGTGACTGCAGCCATGAAATTAAAAGATGCTTACTCCTTGGAAGGAAAGTTATGACCAACCTAGGTAGCATATTTGAAAGCAGAGACATTACTTTGCCGACTAAGGTCTGTCTAGTCAAGGCTATGGTTTTTCCAGTAGTCATGTATGGATGTGAGAGTTGGACTGTGAAGAAGGCTGAGCACCAAAGGATTGATGCTTCTGAACTGTGGTGTTGGAGAAGACTCTTGAGAGTCCCTTGGACTGCAAGGAGATCCAACCAGTCCATTCTGAAGGAGATCAGCCCTGGGATTTCTTTGGAAGGAATGATGCTAAAACTGAAACTCCAGTACTTTGGCCACCTCATGTGAAGAGTTGACTCATTTGAAAAGACTCTGATGCTGGGAGGGATTGGGGGCAGGAGGAGAAGGGGACGACAGAGGATGAGATGGCTGGATGGCATCACTGACTCGATGGACGTGAGTCTGAGTGAGCTCCGGGAGTTGGTGATGGACAGGGAGGCTTGGCATGCTGTGATTCATGGGGTCGCAAAGAGTCGGACACGACTGAGTGACTAAACTGAACTGAACTGAAATATATAGCTGACATCATCCATTATCATCACTTTGACATTATGCTAGAGATTTTAGTCAGTGAAATATAGCAAGAAAAAAATACATCTGAATTAGAAAGGATGATATAAAACTATACTTATTTGCAAAAAATATAATCATTTGTGTAAAAATGTAATGATTTACACAAAATTATTAGAATCAATAAGTAAATTTAACAAAGTGGTAGAGTAAAAAGTCAATATACAAAAAGCAGTTGTATTTATGTACACAAGCAACAAAGTCAGAAACAGGTTTAAAAAATAATGTCATTTATAATTCCATCAAAATGGTTAAACACTTAGGAATAATCTGTTCCCAAAAAGTGTAAGACCAATACACAGAAAATTGCAAATCATTTCTGTGAGAAAAATAAAGGTCTAAATAAATGGAACAATATGCATTGTTAATATGCCAGAAGATTCAATATTGTTAAGATGTTAATTCTTTTCATATTGACTTCGAAATTCAATACAATTGTAATAAAAATGCCAGCAGTCTTTTTATTTTATTTTGGTAGGAACTGGCAAGAGGTGTCTAAAATATCTATGAAAATGCAAAGCACTTTGAAAAAGAAAATTATTGGCAGACTAATACCACCTGATTTCAATACTTATTTTAAATCTATATTAATCAAGACTATATGGTTTTGGTTTTAAGAGACACACAGGCCAACAGAACCAGATAGAGACCCACTTGTATACGGAAAACTTATTTTGGATAGAGATGCAAAGACAACTAAATGGAAAAAAAAAGATCATTTTTCAATTATAGTCCTGGGACAATTAGATTTACATATTTTTAAAAGGAAATAAAGAAAAACATATCTTCAATCAACACTTTGGAATTTTGAACTAATATCAACACTTTGGAATTTCAAACTAACTTCAATGGATCACAGACAAATATAAAATCTAAAATCACAAAACTTACAGAAGAAAATATAGGTGAAAACCACTAGAGACTTTCAGTTTCAGCTCCTACATGTAAAGAATCTGGAATGAATCACTGTTTTCCTTAATACAAGAAAAGCTAGACAAACTGAATATAAAGGGCTTTTCTTGAATCCATCACAGACCTGGAAAATTGCAGGGTATATTGCCACCTGAGAATCTGGAAAGACAGTCGTATCTCAAGTGTTATAGTTGAGAACTGCTTTCCTGGAATAGGAAGCCATGAGACCCATAAATTGGTAAGACTATTTACATGGTAATTTGGATGAACTGTTGAAGGCTGAGTGTGAACTAGTGTGGGAATAAAAAACTCCCGAGGGCTCCAGTTATGGGGAAAGCCCTCATACTTTTATGATCTTTCCATCCAGGAATTCTACCAGGTTTTCATGTTAAAGCTCTGAACATATTCTCTCATGGCTCCATCAGTTCTCTCTTGCTGAACCTCCACATAACCGTAGGACTCTGCCTTCTTAAACCTGGAGATTCCTTGATATGAATGGATTCCCAGTCACTTTCTTTGCTGGGACAATCCTCTATAGTCACTTTAGAGAGAAGCCTTTAGAGACTTTTCAGAAACCACTGTTGCCCACTACAGCATTCATTGGGCTGTTATATCAAAGAATTGCTCTTATAAAGAACATAGATTACTCCAAAAGTTAGCTCATCATCCAGAAACATTCTTCATTTCTTTCTCTTTAAAAAAACATTTATTTATTCATTTATTTGGCTGTGCTGGGTCTAGTTGCATTATGGGAACTATTAGTTGTGGCATGTGGGATCTTGTTCCCTGCCCAAGGAACCTGGGCCTCCTGCACTGAGAGAAGGGAGTCCTAGCCACTGGATTACCAGGAAAGTCCCTCATTCTCTTTTATCTTAAAATGTTTTAGTTTACTTTGGTAACTGCGGCAGAAACAAGAAAAGCCTGAGCCGTGACCTCTATGAACCACTAACGGAGGACTAGAGGAAACTTGGAATGGTTCTGTAGTGACTGGGTAGACAGACAACCTCAAAGTTTACATAGACATGCAACCCAAACTTAAATATAATCTTGAAGAAAGGAGCAGAAGGAATGTTAAACAGAATAAGGTTAAGTGTCATCCACCAACCCCAATAGAATGGGATTCACAACTGGAGTGAAGTTATGAAACAATAATGATATTTATTTCGGGATATAAAGTTGCAAACTGAGATTTACATTCCCTAGGACATTCTTAGGGTAAAACAATACTGTTGCTCACTTGGGGCTGGGGAGGTCTTAGCAATGGGGCACTGGGAGATCCCTAGATCAACTGGGATGTTTCTGGCATTAATGGGTAGCTGCAAAGTGTACCAAAGAAAATGATGCTGCTACAGAAAAACATCAGTGACTCAGGACAAAAGTAGCATTTCCAAATCCCTTCTTCCATATTTTCTGATAACTACTCTCCTTCCCCAATCTCTACTTCTCGTAAAAATATTATTATATTATTATTTTTGGTGACAAGAGGGTTTAATTTTGTGAAAAATGTTTATTTTTGTGACAGTATTATATACCCTTTTTAGTCAAGTTTGAATCATTTCATGCCAGCAAGTGTTATAGTCAGTAAAATTTCCCAAAGGGTCTATGAGACAGAGTAGGCTTCCTTTTTTTCTACAGTGCATTGAGACTTGAGGGCATCTATGGCTACTGTAGGAAGTGCCCTGTCACTGCTTATCAAGGACAGATCTGTGCCATTGCACAATCTAGGCTCATTTCTTGTTATGTCAAGTGAGTCTTCAGAACAGTTTCCTTGGACATGTGAAACACGTCAGAGTTAATAGGATACATACATATCCCGGAGACATCAGTCTTCCAAGTTGGGAGGGTATAAGTTAGAGGTTACTAGAAATTAAATATTTGGGTATGGCTACAATCTAGAGGTGAAAGAAAGGAAGGAAGGAAGGAAGGAAGGAAGAAAGAGAAGTTTCTCGGTCATGTCAGACTCTTTGCGATCCCGTAGACTGTAGCCCACCAGGCTCCTCCATCCATGGGATTTTCCAGGCAAGGGTACTGGAGTGGGTTGCCATTTCCTTCTCCAGGGGATCTTCCCAACCCAGGGATCAAATCGGGGTGTTCTGCATTACAGGCAGATGCTTTACCATCTGAGCCACCAGGGAAGAGACATATATTGTTGAAGATGATAGAAGATGGAGCCACTGTTGGTAGACCAAGGATATAGTCTGAAGGAGGTATAAAAAAGGTAAAATATAGTAGGCAACCAAAAGTAGTCTTATATCTTGCCTTGATCCCCTGCTTCCCATTCTGACAATGCTGGCAGGCAAGAATTTACAGAATCTTTGGCCAGCTGCTCAGTGATGATTGCCACTAATTTGTACTGGTCACTGATCCCTATCCAACTTATGTCCTACGTTTTGTAACTGTGTTATCATCTTTCCCTCTTATGTCTAAATCTCTGCTTTGATAACTTATCTGCAAGCTGGGGTCCTCTAGGACTGTAATCTAGTATGTTCCTAGAACTACCTGCCCTTGTCCCCGTATTCCAGCTGTTTGTTGTCATAGGCCCTGGACTAGTACGTCTATCACGGGGCCTTCTAGATACAAATCCTTCCTACTAAACGTCTTTACTTTCATCTCCTCCCCAAATTTTCTGCTCCTAAGAATTGCCTAGAATTTGACTTAGAGTCTTTGTTTTAGAGCCTCCCTGATTGCTTGGCCCTACAGTAAGGAAACGCCTTGTCACTGTGCCTTGAAACATCCCTTCCTTTCCCTGCCAATCCTGCCTAGGGTGGAGTGTGGGAGCAACCAGACCTGGGGAGTTACCAAAGTATATAGATCAAATAAGGGCCAGGGATCAAAGTCATTTGGACAGTTGAGAGACTAGGACACCACATTGTGTCAGATGGCAAAGCAAAGGCAAGGGAAATGAAGAATGAGCTATTTAACTGAAGAAGAAAATGGCAACACACTTCAGTATTCTGGAAGGAAAATCCCGTGGACAGAGGAGCCTGGCAGGCTATAGTCCACAGCGTTGCTAAGAGTCAGACATGACTGAGTGACTGAGTGCACACTGCAGCAAGGAGAAACTAAAGGTAGAGAGTCCTCTTCCTCCGGGCCTCCTATTGGATGATTTTATATTTTGAGCTCTATTCCAAACAAGACAGTTATGTGCTTTCTCTTAGGATGTGAGTTTGTGGCTCAGTTTCCAGGGCAAAAGCCAACCCATAATTCTGAGGCAGAAACAGATGATTTACATAAGAAACTCATAAGCAGATTAAACTAGATGTGCTCAGTGATAAAAAAATACTGAAAAATATTACAGAAGAAGCATGCTTACACATTATGAGCTCGTGCTCTGTAGTAGAACGACTTGAATTCAAAGCTAGACTTAACAGTTACGAATACTGTAACTCTGAGCAAAGCTCTCAGGCTCAGTTTCTTTTTAGATGGAATAAAAAAAAACAATACAACCTGCCTCATAGTGTTCTTGTGAGAGTTTAATAAAATAATGCATAAAAGCCCTTGGAAATAATCCTGGCACACTATTTATGTGCCAGTAAGTGTTGCCTTTCTTCTTGATAGAAAGTAAGTCTGCAAGTCAAATGCAAGAGAATTTAGCCTGTGGAGAAACTGTCATCAATAGATAAAATGAGGCTATGGTAGGTATGAGGCATTAGAGCAGTATGATTAAGACCCAGGTCTTATACTCACACCTCAATTGTCTTACTAGCTGTGAGACACTGGCCTCGTAATGTAACCTCTCTGAATTTGACTTCCTACACCTGCAAGGAAGGTATATTTCAAGTAGATGTCAAGATAAAACATGTGAAATGCTTAAGCAATTCCTGGTCCTCAGTAATCGCCCCACTAAGAGGTAACAATTGTCCTTTCAATTTAAGTTAAATAAGCCAGGCACAGAAAGAGATACAGCATGATCCCACCTATATGTGGTATTTAAAGGAGTCAAATTCATAGAATCAAAGAGTGAAATGGTGATTCCCAGAGACTCAAGGGAAGGGGAAGTGGGGAGTCAGGCGTACAGTCTCAGTGAAGCAAGATTAATAAACTTTAGAGATCTGGGCACAACCCTGTCCCGATAGTCAACAATCAGGTCGTCTACACTTACAAGCTTTGTTCAGAGGGCCGCACTTGTGTTAATACCATTACAAAATAAAATTTAGTAAGTAAAGAAGATGACAGCAGAAGAAAGGAAGTACCAATTGTCATTAATGAAGCCATTCATCTAGGTGTGAAGGGCCCAAGGCCTTGGCTTAGAGTGGTGAGAAGGGAGGTGAAAGTGCAAATCTGACAAGTAAAGGGAAAGCCAAGAGTGTGCATGCACGCTGGCAGTGTCGCCCCTTCATTCATACTTAGATGAGCCCCTGGTTCTCAGTTCTCTGAGCAGTGTCATCTCCTGGCTCCAGAAAACACTCCAAAAGCACGAAGGCTGAGGTGAGGCCACCGTTTCCCCAGCATGCAGATGATGCCTGGGTCATGAGCAGAGCTCAGGTTTATAATATGAATTTGAAAATTAGAAAACCTTTTCAGGTGTTATAAGAATAATTTATAATGAGCAGATTTTCTGTTTAACAGCATTATTTGCACACAAAGTGGCTTGTATAGTTGCCTGGCAACCATTTGTTGACCTTTCTTCAGCAGGCTAAACGTTATTCTTGTTTATACAACAATTTTCTCTACAAACTCTTTCTTTAGATCTTGCTTTGGGAAGCAGGAAATCAAACTAGAAAAGTTTGCAAATCCATTTTTGCAAGACAGACAAATGAGCATTGGCACTTTGTGTTGAAACAGACCTCAAGTTTCAAATGGTACCAGTTTTCAAACGGTACTATAAACTCCTGAAGGAGACAATTAAAAATATAATTTCCTCGTCCCTACTCCCAAGCTGAATGGAACAGAAATACTGGGTGGGTTTAATAGTCTGCATTTTTACCAGCTGCCCAGCTTATTAGTGTAAACACTTGGGTTTGGGAATCAACATTTCAGGTTACTCCCTTTGGAATTTCTGCACTGAACCAATGACCAAGTTGGTCAACTGGTTTAACTCCCAGTTTGTAATAAAGATGGGCTGTGGCAGTGTCATCAAGCTCACCAGAATTCATATCTTTGTTCCCCCAGGGCCAGTGTCTTCCCATTGCCTGCAGCTTATTGAGAACCAGATATCTTCCTACCTATTCTGTGGCACAAAGGAAGTACATCCTGCCAGCCCAGCTTGTATAAAAGCATCTACTAAGAGGCACTTTCACACAACCCTCAGTGTATCACCTAATTTTTCAACCAAGAAATGAAGGTATTCTTATTATTCAACTTTCAGATATGATGAAAGTCACATTCAGAAGTAGTAACTAATTTCCCCAAGTCCTACAAGCTCAGAACTTCAGGGCCAGGATTACAATCAGGTACACTTTTTGCTACTTCGTGTGGCCTTTTGCTCAGTTGTGTCTGACTCTTTGCGACCCCATGGACTATACAGTCCATGGAATTCTCCAGGCCAGAATACTGGAGTATGTAGCCTTTCCCTTCTCCAGGGGATCTTCCCTACACAGGGATCGAACCCAGGTCTTTCAAATGCAGGCAGATTTTTTACCAGCTGAGGCACAAGGGAAGCCCAAGAATACTGGAATGGGTAGCCTATCCCTTTTCCAGTGGATCTTCTCTACCCAGGAATCGAAGCAGGGTCTCCTGCACTGCAGGTGGATTCTTTACCAGCTGAGCCACAAGGGAAACTCCACTTTGAGTGAGTTTCCCATTCCCTGCTGATAGCTCAGTTGGTAAAGAATCTGCCTGCAATGCAGGAGACCAGGGTTTGATTCCTGGATTGGGAAGATCTGCTGGAGAAGGGATAGGCTACCCGCTCCAGTATTCTGGTCTGGAGAATTCCATGGACTGTATAGACCATGGGGTTGCAAAAGTCAGACACGACCGAGTGACTTTCACTTTCCCTCACTCCAGGTAGAGCACTTTGGCTGTCACTGACATGGTGCAAAGAAATAGAACATCCTCCTTGTGCTAAGGGGCTTATAGCTCAATGAGGAAACAGGAGAGCAGTGCCTTCTCTCCCAAGTGGCAGGCAGCTCCATCTCCTCTGAGCCTCCCTCTCCTTGGATTATGTCTTTATAAGGCACATTCTAACCAGATTTCTGGTCTGATCCCAATCCTTTTCCCCAGCAGACCAAGTTCCTTGTGTGGGCAGAGGTTATGACCTGTTTGAAGTCATGCTCAAAGCTGTTGCCCTCTGTCACCCCACTCTTGGTTCCTGATCCATAGTCTCACTCATATTTTGCATGAGGTAAAGATGTGTTGTGTGAGAGGAAAAATAAAATGGAAGCATATGAATTAAGGATATCTCAGAGCTGAATCAGAAAAATTCAATCAGAAAGATTCAGTGATGCAATATAAGGTATCTCTTGAACTGTCATCCTTGCCAAGAGCCCTGGAAGAATCAGAATGCCTAAGGAGGAATTTATACAAATGTATACACTCGTTTTCACACTTGTTTTAAAATACTTTGGCTAGTAGGACAATTTCTAAGTTGTATCCCCAAGGGAATTGGATATACTTTAAATACTGAATTAAATGATATATCCTGGTCCTCATGTCCAGGCCTGGCTATTTCTTAGGGACCTCAGTCAGGGCCCTCCTTTGTCTTCATGAACCAGGTCCTTTAGGGTGAAACTCCAGGACTTTGTCCAAACACCTTCCTTCTCGACACCGAAACTCCAGGAACCTGTTTATATTAGTGACATGAGACCTGGGAGCCTCAGGCATACACATGGAATCTACCCATCCAGGGAGTAATTTAGGTAGTAAATTGGGAAAAGCAAGGTGAAAAACCCATGAACAGATCTGGAAACCATATCTTGCCTCTGGGGAAACTGGGGATATTCATTCTGGATAAAGAGGAGTTAGGGCAGCCACCTTGGTGCACTTGATGGACTGTCATGGAAAGAAGGCAGAGCACCAAAGGAGGAATTATGACCTGTATGTACAGATAAAGCTTGACTGTTGAGGAGTTCCGGTTCACTGGGGGCATCCATCCTTATGCTATGACTTTGTATTTTTCCAGTCTCCAAACCCTCCTTCCTGCAAAGTAGCAGTGGACAGCTTCTCCTAATCCTAGAATTATTTTTTCACTTTTGATTAGTGAAATTTATACTAGTACAGTTTTTTTCTCTTTCTTTTTTCTTAGCATACTTGAAGATGTGGTATCAGATGTATATTCAAAACATGTTTCAGTTTTATTGAGATAACCATATGTAAACAATATAATTTGATATGTTTTCACATATGTATGTATTTGTTAAGTGATCACCAAGATCAAGATAGTGAAGATATTCATCACCCCCAAAGTTTCCTGGTGCTCCCTTGCAATCTGTCTCTCCCATGGTCATTTCTTCCCTCACCCTGTCCTCAGGCAATCAGTGATCTTCTTTCTGTCATTATGCATTTATTTATATATCCTATTATTCCAGTATTCTTGCCTGGAGAATCTCATGGACAGAAGAGCCTAGTGGGCTACAGTCTATGGGGTCGCAAGAGTCAGACTCGACTTAGTGACTAAACCAACCATTATTTTTGTAAATGTGATTATAGTATGTGTACTCTTTTTTTTTTGGTCTAACTTCTTTAACATACTTAACATAATTATTTTGAAATTCATCTATGTTGTTGTGTGTCTCAGAACTCTGTTCTTTTCCGTGGCATTGTTTGTCTGTGGCACAATCTACTTACCTATTTTTCCTGTTGATAGAAGCTGCTTGGAGCACCCATGTACCAATCTTTGCTGTAAACATATGCTTTCATTCCCCTTGAGTGAATAATTAGGATTGGAATGCTTGGATCATATAGTTCAGTTCAGTTCAGTTCAGTTCAGTCGCTCAGTCGTGTCCTACTCTTTGTGACCCCACGAATTGCAGCACGCCAGGCCTCCCTGTCCATCACCAACTCCCGGAGTTCACTGAGACTCACGTCCATCGAGTCCGTGATGCCATCCAGCCATCTCATCCTCTGTCGTCCCCTTCTCCTCCTGCCCCCAATCCCTCCCAGCATCAGAGTTTTTCCAATGAGTCAACTCTTCGCATGAGGTGGCCAAAGTACTGGAGTTTCGGCTTTAGCATCATTCCTTCCAAAGAAATCCCAGGGTTGATCTCCTTCAGAATGGACTGGTTGGATCTCCTTGCAGTCCCAGGGACTCTCAAGAGTCTTCTCCAACACCACAGTTCAAAAGCATCAATTCTTTGGCACTCAGCCTTCTTCACAGTCCAACTCTCACATCCATACTTGACTACTGGAAAAACCATAGCCTTGACTAGATGGACCTTAGTCTGCAAAGTAATGTCTCTGCTTTTGAATATGCTATCTAGGTTGGTCATAACTTTTCTTCCAAGGAGTAAGCGTCTTTTAATTTCATGGCTGCAGTCACCATCTGCAGTGATTTTGGAGCCCAAAAAAAGAAAGTCTGACACTGTTTTCACTGTTTCTCCATCTATTTCCCATGAAGTGATGGGACCGGATGCCATGATCTTAGTTTCCTGAATGTTGAGCTTTAAGCCAACTTTTTCACTTTCCTCTTTCAATCTCATCAAGAGCCTCTTTAGTTCCTCTTCACTTTCTGCCATAAGGGTGGTGTCATCTGCATATCTGAGGTGATTGATATTTCTCCCAGCAATCTTGATTCCAGCTTGTGTTTCTTCCAGTCCAGCGTTTCTCATGATGTACTCTGCATAGAAGTTAAATAAGCAGGGTGACAAGACAGCCTTGATGTACTCCTTTTCCTATTTGGAACCAGTCTGTTGTTCCATGTCCAGTTCTAACTGTTGCTTCCTGACCTGCATACAGATTTCTCAAGAGGCAGGTGAGGTGGTCTGGTATTCCCATCTCTCTCAGAATTTTCCACAGTTTATTGTGATCCACAGAGTCAAAGGCTTTGGCATAGTCAACAAAGCAGAAATAGATGTTTTTCTGGAACTCTCTTGCCTTTTCGATGATCCAGTGGATGTTGGCAATTTGATCTCTGGTTGCTCTGCCTTTTCTAAAACCAGCTTGAACATCAGGAAATTCATGGTTCACATATTGTTGAAGCTTGGCTTGGAGAATTTTGAGCATTACTTTACTAGCGTGTGAGATGAGTGCAATTGTGCAGTAGTTTGAGGATTCACTGGCATTGCCTTTCTTTGGGATTGGAATGAAAACTGACATTTTCCAGTCCTGTGGCCACTGCTGAGTTTTCCAAATTTGCTGGCATATTGAATGCAGCACTTTCACAGCATCATCTTTCAGGATTTGAAATAGCTCCACTGGAATTTCATCACCTCCACTGGCTTTGTTCGTAGTGATGCTTTCTAAGGCCCACTTAACTTCACATTCCAGGATGTCTGGCTCTAGATGAGTGATTACACTGTCAAGAAGCTTTATACAGTCAGCAAAAACAAGACTGGGAGCTGACTGTGGCTCAGATCATGAACTCCTTATTCCCAAATTCAGGCTTAAATTGAAGAAAGTAGGGAAAACTGCTAGACCATTTAGGTATGACCTAAATCAAATCCCTATGATTATACAGTGGAAGTGAGAAATAGATTTAAGGGACTAGATCTGATAGATAGAGTGCCTGATGATCTATGGAATGAGGTTCGTGACATTGTATAGGAGACAGGGATTAAGACCATCCCCATGGAAAAGAAATGCAAAAAAGCAAAATGGCTGTCTTGGGAGGCCTTACAAATAGCTGTGAAAAGAAGAGAAGCAAAAAGTAAAGGAGAAAAGGAAAGATATAAGCATCTGAATGCAGAGTTCCAAAGAATAGCAAGAAGAGATAAGAAAGCCTTCCTCAGTGCAATGCAAAGAAATCGAGGAAAAGAACAGAATGGGAAAGACTAGAGATCTCTTCAAGAAAATTGGAGATACCAAAGGAACATGTCATGCAATGATGGGCTCGATAAAGTATCATATAGTAGGTGGTGTTTAATTTTCTAAGAAACACTAAAGTCTTCAAAAGTGCTTGCATCATCTTCCATCCATATAGGAATATAGATAACTTTCAGATCTTTCACATCTCTCAACACTGGATTTTAAGTTTTAGTTTTTCTAAGAGTGTATAGTGGCATCTGAATGTGGTTTTTATTTTTCTTTCCCTAAAGAATGTTTTTTCATATGTTTATTTTAAAATGTTTAATCTTCTTGGTCAAAAGTTTGTTGAAATGTTTCACTCATTTTTATTGGGTTGTTTGTTTTCTTATTATCACATTTTGAGAGTTCTTTATATATTCTGGATAAAAAAGTCCTTTACTGAATGTATAATTTGTCAATGTTTAGACCCTGTCAGGGACTTGTGTTTTCAAATAGGTTGTAACCTATTTGTGGGCCTCTCAAAAAGTAAGTAAAATAGAAATGTATTGTTTCATTGATTTTTTTCAGTTAAAAAATTCTCTTAACATTTTCTTAACAGTGTCTTTTGCAAAAACTTTTAATTTTGAGAAAGTCTAGTTTATTAATTTCTTCTTTTTATGCACCATGTCATATCTAAAAAAAATTTTCCTAACTCAGGAACATAAATTTCCAGTTTTTTTCTAGGAGTTTTATTTTTTAGGATTTACATTTAGTCTATGATTTATTTTGAATTAATATTTGCAAATGATATAAGTATATATTCAAGTTCACTGTTTTATACATATGTATATCCAATTGTTCCAGCACCTTTTGTAGCACCTTTCTATACTGAATTTTGCACTTTTGAAGAAAATAAGTTGCCCATATATGTGGCAATTTACTTCTGGACACTTTTCTATTCATTGGTATATGAATCTATCTTTATGCCAATAGCACATTGTTTTAATCACTATAGCTTTACAATAAGTCTTAAAATCAGGTAGTGTTAGCCATCCAGCTTCATTCTTTTTCAAGGTTGTCTTGGTTCTTGTAGGTTCTCTGTATTGCCATAGGAATTTTAGAATCAGTTTGCCAATTTCTACAAAAGTACTAGTGAGATTTTGATGGTAATTGCATTGAATCTAGAGAAGAATTTGAGAAAATTACTTCCCCACGAACACATTTATTTAGGCCTTTTACAATTTCTTTCAGGAATCTTTTATAGTTTTCAGTGTGTAACTTTTGCACACATTTTGTCAAGATTTCCCCAATATTTTATGTTTCTGATACTATTTTAAGTGGTTCTTTTCTAGTTGAGACTGGGGATGGGAAGAGGAGGTGGGGTTTATTGAGGGGAGCCATCCGTGGCCTCTCAGAAAGCCCTGAGCAGAGATGTCCAGCTGCAACTGTTCACAGTGAGCTGGACAACCAGAACAACCAGAACAACCAGAACAACCAGAAAAGCTCCAAACCACATTGGAGCACAGAAGTTATGGAGAGCGAGGATCCTATCAAGTATTCCAAGGAACTTCTTACTGATTGAGAGAGGGTCACAAAAAAGATTGACTCAGGTACTGAATGATATGGGAATAAGGAATTCTTATTTGTTATGTGGAGAAAGTAATTTCTATATTTGAAACATAAATTCAACATTAAAAATGAGTTGTAATGGAATAGAATAACATAGGATAGGATACAATAAGATACAATAGGATGTGTAGTATCAATTGATCCACCTACTGTAGTTAGCATTTCCAGAAATTTTTGTTTCAGTCTCATTCTCTTCTTCTGTCCTTGAATCATGTGTATGCACTATTTTGCACTGTAAGATGGAAGTCTTCTTACAGATTTTGTAACAGTTAAAATAACTTTGAAGCTCCTGAACTGAAGGACCTTCACTCTCTAAAGCCGCAATTCTCTGAAGTGCAGGAGACACTACTCAATAAGGGAAGGTTTTACAGCTGTTGCTAATAGTCCTTTAGATTCTCCCTCTAAGTCAAAATCTTCTTTGAGTTTGTCAACCTTAAGGTAATTTTGAGCACTATCTCTTAAAATAAACTGCTACCTTTGCAGAAGAGTGGAGAAGCATGAATATAGATAACCTGAGGTGCTCTGAGCCCCAACTCACTGGGCCTGATCCAGAGGAGTGGAGCTGATATCTTCTCCCAACAGAGGAGGAGCTCATGCCATATGACTTATCACCCAGCAATCAACAGACATGATGCAAATGAACTTGTTTACAAAACAGAAACAGACTCACAGACTTAGAGAACAAATTTATTGTTTCTATGGGAAGTATGGAGGGAAGGGACATTTATGAAGTTTGGGATGGACAGGTACACCCTGTTATATTTAAAATGGATAACCCACATGGACATACTGTATAACACAGGGTACTCTGCTCAGTGTTATGTGGAAGTGTAGATGGGAAGGAGTTTGGGGGAGAAGGGATATTCGTATATGTATGGCTGAATCCCTTTGCTGCCCACCTAAACTATCACAACATTGTTAATTGACTATGTTATTGTTGTTGTTCATTTGCCCAGTGGTGTCAGACTCTGTAACCCCATGGACTGTAGCATGGCAGGCCTCTCTGTCCCTCACCATCTCCCAGAGTTTGCCCAAGTTCACGGTCATTGTATGGGTGATGCCATTCAGCCATCTTATCCTCTGACGTTCTCGTCTCCTGCCCTCAGTCTTACCCAGCATCAGTGACTTTTCCAATGAGTCATCTGTGTGCATCAGATGACCAAAATACTGGAGCTTCAGCTTCAGCATCAGTCCTTCCAGTGAATATTCAGGGCTGATCTCCCTTAAGATTGGCTTATTAGACCTCCTTGCTGCCCAAGGGACTTTCAGTACTCTTCTCCAGCACCACAGTACAAAGGCATCAATTGACTATAAAGTGAAAGTGAAGTCGCTCAGTTGTGTCTGACTCTTTGCGACCCCATGGACTGTAGTCCACCAGGCTCCTCCATCCATGGGATTCTCCAGGCAAGAATACTGGAGTGGGTTGCCATTTCCTTCTCCAGGGGATCTTCCCAACCCAGGGATCGAACCCAGGTCTTCTGCATTGCAGGCAGATGCTTTAACCTCTGAGCCACCAGGGACTATACTGCAATACAAAAAAAGGTCAGTTTTCATTCCAATCCCAAAGAAAGGCAAAGCCTAAGAATGCTCAAACTACTGCACAATTGCAGTCATCTTGCACACTAATAAAATAATGCTCAAAATTCTCCAAGGCAGGCTTCAACAGTACGTGAACCTTGAACTTCCAAATGTTCAAGCTGGATTTAGAAAAGGCAGAGGAACCAGAGATCAAATTGCCAACATCCGTTGAATCATCAAAAAAGCAAGAGAGTTCCAGAAAAACATTTATTTCAGCTTTCTTGACTACGCCAAAGCCTTTGACTGTGTGGATCACCATAAACTGTGGAAAATTCTTAAAGAGATGGGAATACCAGACCACATGACCTGTCTCTTGAGAAATCTGTATGCAGGTCAGAAAGCAACAGTTAGAACTGGACATGGAACAACAGACTGGTTCCAAATTGGAAAAGGAGTATATCAAAGCTGTATGTTGTCACCCTGCTTGTTTAACTTATATGCAGAGTACATCATGAGAAATGCTGGGCTGGATGAAGCACAAGCTGGAATCAAGATTGCTGGAAGAAATATCAATAACTTCAGATATGCAGATGATACCACCCTTATGGCAGAAAGCGAACAAGAACTAAAGAGGCTCTTGATGAAGTGAAAGAGGAGAGTTAAAAAGTTGGCTTAAACATTCTCAACATTCAGAAAACAAAGATTGTGGCACCTGGTCCCATCACTTCATGGCAAATGAATGGGGAAACAGTGGAAACAGTGACTGACTTTATTTTGGGGGACTCCAAAATCACTGCAGATGGTGACTGCAGCCATGAAATTAAGACACTTACTCCTCGGAAGGAAAGTTATGACCAACCTAGACAGCATATTTAAAAGCAGAGTCATTACTTTGCCAACAAAGGTCCATCTAATCAAAGCTATGGTTTTTCCGGTAGTAATGTATGGATGTGAGAGTTGGGCTATAAAGAAAGCTGAGCACCAAAGAACTGATGCTTTTGAACTGTGATGATGGACAAGACTCTTGAGAGTCCCTTGGACAGCAAGGAGATCCAATCAGTCCATCCTAAAGGAAATCAGTCCTGAATATTTATTGGAAGGACCAATGCTGAAGCTGAAACTCCAATACTTTGGCCACTCTATTCGAAGAACTGATTCATTGGAAAAGACCTAGATGCTGGGAAAGATTGAAGGCAGGAGGAGAAGGGTACAACAGAGAACAAGATGGTTGGATGGCATCCCCGACTCAATGGATGTGAGTTTGGGTAAACTCCAGGAGTTGGTGATGGCCATGGAGGCCTGGCGTGCTGCAGTCCATGGAGTTGCAAAGAGTCAGACACTACTGCGACTGAACTGAACTGCAATACAAACAAAAATTAAATAAAAATAAATAAAATAGATAACTAACAAAGAGCTTCTGTATAGCATAGGGAATTCTCAATATTCTGTAATAACCTAAATGGGAACAGAATTTGAAAAAGAATAGATAATAATATATGTATATGTACAAATGAATCTCTCTGCTGGACACCCGAGACAAGCACAATATTGTTAGTCCACTATATTCCAATATAAAATAAATGTGTGGTTAATTCTCTAGTGTCTCATAAGTTGTCATCACTGTTCTTAAACTGTGTTTCACCCTCTGAAACAGGAAGCTTCTTGGCAAACAGAACTAATATCCCTAAAGAAATCACAGACTAAAGCAACTTATTAATAAGGGCTATGCTTCAAGGGACTAGATCTGGTAGACAGAGTGCCTGAAGAACTATGGACAGAGGTTTGTAACATTGCACAGGATGTGGTGACCAAAATTATCCGCAAGAAAAAGAAATGAAGGAGGCAAGGTGGTTGTCTTGAGCAGGGCTTACAAATAGCTGAGAAAAGAAGAGAAGTGAAAGGCAAAAGAGAATGGGAAAGATGTACCCAACTGAAAGCAGAGTTCCAAAGAAGAGCAAGGAGAGATAAGAAAATCTTAAGTGAACAATGCAAAGAAATAGAGGAAAACAAAAGAATAGGAAAGACTAGCGATCTCTTCAAGAAAATTGGAGGTACCAAGGGAATATTTCATGCAAAGATAGTCACAATAAACGACAGAAACAGCAAGGACCTAACAGAAGCAGAAGAGATTAACAAGAGGTGGCAAGAATACAAAGAAGAACTGTACAAAAAATGTCTTAGTACAGAATATTGGGCAGAGTTCCCTGTGCTATACAGAAGATCTTTGTTAATTATTTTTTTTCTTTTTGCACAAAAATAGTCCATTTCTTAAAGTGTTCTCCAGCACAAGGAGCTTTATAATATTCTTCTGGGCACACACACAGAAATGTGGTGAAGGTGGAATTGACAGACTTTCTACATCATGGATGGCCGTGATGGTGTGTTCACTCACCTCAAGCAAGACAGCCTGGAGTGTGAAGTCAAGTGGGACTTAGGAAGCATTGCTACAAACAAAGCTAGTGGAGGTGATGGAATTCCACCAGAGCTATGCTGCTGCTGCTGCCAAGTTGCTTCAATCGTGTCCAATTCTGTGTGACCCCATAGATGGCAGCCTACCAGTCTCCCCCAACCCTGGGATTCTCCAGGCAAGAACACTGGAGTGGGTTGCCATTTTCTTCTCCAATACATGAAAGCGAAAAGTGAAACTGAAGTCGCTCAGTCGTGTCTGACTCTTCGCGACCCCATGGACTGCAGCCTACCAGGCTCCTCTGTCCATGGGGTTTTCCAGGCAGGAGTACTGGAGGGGGTTGCCATTGCCTTCTCCTGTCAAATGCTAAAAGATGATGCTGTTAAAATGTGGCACTTTATATACCAAGAAATTTGGAAGACTTGGCAGTGGCCAGAGGACTGGAATAGTCAGATTTCATTCCAGTTCCAAAGAAAGGCAATCCCAAAGAATGTTCAGACTACCATACTCATTTCACACACTAGCAAGGTAATGCTCAAAATCCTTCAAGCCAGGCTTCAACAGTATGGGAACATAAATACAAAAGGAGTTCAGAGACAACAGAGAAGGAATGAGCAAATGGGGAGGTCTTCTCTGGTAGCGTTCTACTAATGATGAATGATGGCTTGGCTTTAGACACCCAGAACGAAATGTACAGCATTCCAGAGTCAGAAGATACTAGTTTATGAATTTGATGCTTCACATAGGTTTTGTCTTCTACCATGTACCCACTCCAGAAAAAAAGGAAAAAAAAGGCCTATTATGTGCTCCAACTAATTTTCTAATCTGGGAGTGAATCCAGTGCCATAAAGAGAGAGTTTTCATTATATCTAAGTGCATGATCACATATTAGATTATTGATTACCTTTCTTATTCAGCTATTCTACTCCTAAAACCTATGGCATGCAGCAATAATCTGATTCTCTACGGATAATAATCATGATAAACAAAAGATCTTCCACCTACCCCCAAATGTTCTCCAATTGTAAAGATAAAATAAGAGAGGTAAGAGTCTACTGATATGAACCAATAATAATCAAGCTAGCAGGCTCCATACACAAGGAAAATATTGAAGATCATAAAAGGGTCAGCATGAGGATGAGTATAGTAAAGAAAGACATCCTTGAAGAGGTCGGTGTTTATGTTTGTAACAATCTTGTGGGTTCTTCTCAGCAGTGACTCAGCAAATTGATTTTAGAAGCCTCTGGCACTTACATCCTGCTGATGGGTTTATAACGAAAATGCTGACCCACTGCTGCTCAGTTGCACTGGGACTGTTGAGCAGCACTACAGAATCGAGTGCGTCATTTCCCTTGAACAATGCATTTCATTCATTGCTTGAAGTGTGACCATTCATGTTGAAAATGAAATTCTGCAGAGTGATCTGCTTGGGAAATTACTCAGAGCTACTCACTTAAAGATCTTGCTATCTTTTGTGGTCCTCAATTAAGGCTCACAAGAACCTCTTGAGGGTAAATTGGTGCCAATCTAAGCATTGAGAGTAGAAGAAAAAGTAATGAAAACCCAAAGCTTGTACGAACTTTCAAAAGTCATCTGTAAGGACTCAAGGGAGCAGCTAAAATTGATTGTAACCTGAACATCTAGAATATTGGTGTAAAGGAAAGAACCATGGACTTGAAATTAGGAAACATTGGTACTAGTCTTGATTCTGCCTTTAGCTCACTGGATGCTTTGAGATAATATAGAGATATACACATTTTAGACTTAGAAGGAATAACCTAGTTTAAATACTTTTTGTAAAAAAAAAAATAGAAAAACATAAGGCATACAAAGAAAAATCTAATAATATCTGGGTTTCTATCATCTCTAATTAAGCCTGTAATTTAATATTTGCATTATCTCTTTTTTAATATACAAATAATTAATATATCATGGATAAGGTGAGTCTTCTGGGACGCCTCACCCAACATACAACCACTATCATGAATTTAATGAGTTTGATTCTTTGTCTGTTTAAAGCATTCTGTAGATTTGATTCAGTTCAGTTCAATTCAGTTCAGTTGCTCAGTTGTGTCCGACTCTTTGTGACCCCATGAATTGCAGCATGCCAGCCCTCCTTGTCCATCACCAACTCCCAGAATTCACCCAAATTCATGTCCATCGAGTCAGTGATGCCATCCAGCCATCTCATCCTCTGTAGTCCCCTTCTCCTCCTGCCCCCAATCCCTCCCAGCACCAGGGTCTTTTCCAATGAGTCAACTCTTCGCATGAGATGGCCAAAGTACTGGAGTTTGATTACATATATGTTGTTAGAGACAAACATTTTATTACATTTTATGTAATAGGCATCAATGCTATATACAAAGTATTATTCTGAAACTTGCTTCCCCATATATATTTGGATTTTATTTCTGCTACCTGATTGTGTGTTCTCTTTATGCTACTCTAGGTTTACTTCTATTTCCCTTTTTATCAGCAGTCTTTATTGGACTGATATAATTTTCTTTTTCTGCTCTTTTCCCTCATATACTGTTTGGCAAGGTACACAGTTTATTTCTTTTCTTTTAGTGGTTATCTTAAAATTTTCAATATACATATTCTATTACTAATTTTCTAATAAAGTATACATGAAGGATCTTAGTGTACCTCATGCTCCTTAGGTACATAGCTCCTAATTCCCAGTTTTCATACTGTTGATCTCTAGAATTTTCATTCCAACATGTTTTAAACACAAAAGAAAATTTTCTTCTTTATTATTTATAGTAAACATCTACGTGTTTTTACCATCACTATATTCAACTTCTTTGCTCACCAACTTTCTTGAATCCCACTCCTTAGTTCTGAATGTATTATTCTTTTTGATGAATTATAGCCTTTAATAATTCTTGCAGTGAGGATCTGATAGTAATAAACTTAGTCCTTAAATGTCTAAAGATGTCTTCATTTCACATTTACTCTTGAAGGCATAACATTCTATATTCACAATTATTTTCCCATGACACTTTGAACGAATTCTTTTATTAATGAAAAAATGAGCTGTCAAACAGATGCTGTTCCTTTTAGGTAATTTATCTCTTCTCGTGGGTTTTACAGTCTATATGTGGACTGCATTTTTTATTTCTCTTGCTGTGTACAACATGGGTCTCCCAAATTGGAAGACTCTTTTAGAAACTTTGGAAACTTTCAGCCATTATTTAGCTCTTTTAGACCCTCTCCTTAATTCTTTATATTTTTCTTATGAAATTCTTATTTTGGCTTATATTGATACTTCTTAGCCTTCAGCTCAGTTTCTCTTTTATTTACTATCACTTTATCTCTTTGCTTCCACACTAGGAACTTTCCTCAATTCTATCTTTCATGTTTCAATTTCTTTGTTTATGTTAGCCTAGTATTGGACCTACTCTCAAGTTTCCCATTCTCCGCTCTTATTTCTTTGAGAAGTTCAAGGATATTATATTTAAGGATCTTTTTAGATTTCTTTCATTATTTCTTTTTCCTAGAATTGGAATTCACCCAGTTTTTTGGTTTCACTCATCTCTTGAAAAGTTCCCTTCTGCACCCTTTTCCGGAAGCCATCTCATGATGGCCTCAGCCTGTGCCTCTCGTGCCATCTGGCTCCACAGGAGGTCTCAGCTCTGCTCTCAGTGTATGTACAAGTAACAGCCTGGAAATCGGGCTCACGTGAGAAACTTGACTTTGGCGGCAGGCTTTGGAAAGAATCATGTTTCTGGAAGCCACCTGGACAAGACAAGATGGGATATTCTAATTTCTATCACAGCCTGAGCTCATTTTGGAGCACACATTCCCATTTGAGGACTTTAGCTGGATCCTCCACATACAACTAGTCTCATCCCATTGGTGACCATGAGACTTCAGCCTCTGCCTATACCTGTAATTTCCTTTCCTTTTTGGTCCTTGGGTTTTTTCCTTAATATTTAATACAGTTCTGTATTTATTTTTAAATAAATAAATTTATTATATTCTATGTGCTTGGAGTTGGACAGGGGGTGTATTATACAGGAACTTTCCTCTACCATGGAAATTTCCTTCATTTTTCAAACAGGGAAACTTAACCCCAGGAAAGCTAGTCAGCTTGCTCAATTCACAACCTAATTATTGCCAATATGTAGATTATAAGGCTCTTTTCCACCTTGAATACATCATATACTGTCTCTTTGCCTCAAGATTTTTGATGTTCAAAATGCAGAGTAATGCCTACCTTGCCTTTTTCAATTTATTATTGAAGGAATTGACATTGCAAATACATGTGAAAGTATTTTAAAAATAAAACATGTAGTCTCATTAATATTTTCATTTTTAAAATTCTATTGTGATGGAAATTGTGAGTAATGTCAATATGCATTACTAAAAAATTACTTCTGAGTTTTCCACTATAGAGTTTGCTTTTTTCATATTCCAATACCACTCTCAAAGTTATTAAATAAAAGAAGAACTCTTGGATGCAAGTTGATGCACTATGGTAAATTTATGGAGACTAAGGACAAATGTTACTTTCATATATTTAGCAAACATTTTTTGAATACTAGTCTATACATGCACTTAGGTGTTGCCTGGGAAGTAGTACGTAGATGTTTTCTAAAAAAATAAATAAGCTTTTTATTTTTTAAAAGAGTTTTAGATTGATAGAAACATTGCAAAGGTAGAGTTCCCGTATATCCCATACACATTTCCCCCATCATTACCTCTAATGCCAGCATAGTACATTTGTCACAATTAATGAGCCAATATTGATCCATCATTATACTTGTATTCAGACTTCCTTAGTTTTGACTTTCTTTCTCTAGGATACAATCCAGGACACCACATTACATTTACTTATCATGTCTTCTTAGGTTCCTCTTCCCTGTGACAAAAAGTCAGACTTTACATTTTTGACCTTGACAGCTTTGAAGGCTACTGGTCAGGAATTTTGCCGAATGTCTCTTAATTGGGGTTTGTCTGATGTTTTTCTCATGATTAGAGTGGGAATGTGAGTGTCCCACTTTTGGAGAAAGATCACAGAGGTAAAGTGCCATTCTCATCACTTTTTATCAGGGGTACATGAAATCAAGATGACATCATTTTTGATGTCTGAGATAATATTTGTAAGATTTATCAACTGGAAAAGTACTCTTTGTACCTTGTTCATACGTTGCTCATGAACCCTTGTTCATGCCCCAAGAGGGCATACACTATGAGCAGCCCACACTTGAAGAATGGAGAGTTCTGTTCTGCCTTCTAAGGGGCTGACTATCCACATAAGTTGTGTGGAATTGTTCTGCATGGGTGATTTGTCTATTCCGTACATTTATGTATTCATTTATGAGGTTTATGAAAAAGTAATTTCAGTTTTGGATTGTGAATTTTAAGTCATTATAACTAGGCTCAAACACATCTTTATTAATCAAAATAGGAACCTTACATTCAACACATTTTTGCCAAAGAGAAATTTATTAGTTTATTAGTTTATTCCTATTGCATAAAACCCCTTGTTTCGGGATTAGAGGAACTCTTGGAAAGTATTTTCTGACTACTTCTGGTTGTGGAAGCATTTTCCCTGCAAAAAGTTGTCAAGATATTGAAGAAGTGGTAGTCAGTTGGTGAGAGGTCAAGTGAGTATGGTGGATGAGGCAAAACTTCATAGCCTAATTTGTTCAACTTTTGAAGCCTTGGTTGTGTGACGTGTGATTGGGCATTGTCGTGGAGAACTGGGCCCTTTCTGTTGACCAATTCTGGCTGTAGGTGTTGCAGTTTTCTGAGCATCTCATTGATTTACTGAGCTACTTTTCAGATGTAATGGTTTTGCTGGGATTCAGAAAGCTGTGTTTGATCAGATCAGAAGCAGACCAACAATGACCATGACCTTTTTTTGGTGGAAGTTTGGCTTTGGGAAGTGCTTTGGAGCTTCTTCTCAGTCCAATCACTGAGTTGGTCATTGCCAGTTGTTATATAAAATACACTTTTCATTCCACATCACAATCTGATCAAGAAATGGTTTGTTGCTGTTGCATAGAATAAGAGAAGATGGCACTTCAAAATGATAATTTTTTTGATTTGCAGTCAGCAAATACTTACTTAGTATGAAAGGGTTCAGAACATGCCACTTCAGAATATGGCACTTGGGCATATTGATTATTTTGAGCTAAAATACTTGAGAAACAACAAATGCGAGAAGGGCTCTATAAGTTTTGTGTCTACCAGTTTCATCAAGTCTTCATTTTCCTTCTATTTTTAAGAGCTGTGAAACTCTCTAGGCTTATCTTGTATATTTCCTGCCCCAATTCTAAAATCAGCCACATCTCCATGGGGCCCTGGCTCCCTTTGGTAAAGGGATTATTGACTAAAAGAAAATGCTGCATTGAATCTTACATGACTAAACATTGTTTTCTTCTTTCATTCACTTATAAAATATTTGATACTTTCCCCTCTGTCAGTCTGGCAGGAATGCTGAGATTAAAGTGAATGGCCTCATAAAGCCATTAGATTTCTTTGAAAGGAATGATTTTCAAAATGAGGATGTATAATTCCTGAAGAAAATTAGGAAATTCCATAAAGATAACAAAAAACTTCATCTATAATTGCCAGTTGAGACCATACAGCTCTTCTAAATGTGGATCTAATATTGAACTATCAAGTAGAGATTTCTTAAATGCAAGAGCAAATTAACCTGGAAATACACTAAATTTAAAGAATCTCTTTTCTTTAATCAGAACAAAGGGCAAGACCTCAGCAGTTACTAAAAGCTGTTATTGCTGGTTTAAACAAAGAAACTAAAATGTTTATTATTGCAACATATCTTTTTATATGTGCCCAGACTCCAAAGCCTAGTTTTGTTTGTAAGGTTCCCCAACAGAGTGGTTGCTAAGATATGGCAAAAGCCCAAAGGACAACATGCTGAGCCTTTGGAAAAACAGTTTCATTTCTAAAAGCAAGGGATAGATATTGAGGCTTAAAGGGAGTTGATCCTTAGGATAAAGTCATAGCTAATGTAAGGTTTTCAGAATAAAATCTAAGATTTCAGGGAAATCTAGGGACCAATTATGTGATGTTCAAAGGAAACAGAGAATACAAGTGAGCCTTAGTTTTTACCCTATGCTTAAGGCAAATTATTCTACTCGATGTTAGGGAATAAAAATTACGTTTGTTTCTTTCTGTGATCATGATAATGAAGAGGAAGAGAATGAAATGAGGGTGATGAAAACTGGAGTTCTAGGCACTTGAGTTCAGAAAAAAGACACAGTGAAGGAATTTGGCTTTGGTCTGCTCTCAAAGAGAAAGGGACCAGATCTCGTGGGAAGGGTTTCTCATGACCTTTCCTTTGAACTTGATTCTCCCACCTGGATTTCATGGCCAGGTATGCTCATGGATCAGCCTTCAAGATGGCAAATTAGTTTCTCAAATGGAGTTTTCCATCCTGAGAGAGCCAGGTGTATGAGCCCTCCTTATCTTCTATCTGCTCAAAGACAAAAATGTCTTATAAGATTTGTAAAAATTTAACCTCTCAGTAATGTGCAAAGGAAAAATAAAAGGAGGAAACAACGTGGCAGAGTGGCAGCCAAGCAGAACCAGAGTGGCTGCAGGAAGAATTATCTTCCAATGGTTCTTTCTTGGGCCCCTGAGATGGGCTCTCTGACTACTTAACAAGAAGCAAATCTCCAATGGGAAAACAACCCTATCCTCATGCACCGCTTGATCACTGAAGGAGAACGAGATGCTAAGGAAAGCAGTCTAAGGGGAGGCACTTTAAAAGCAAATCTCCTAGAATGACGGGCCCACTTTAGTGCTCAGTGCTAGTACAGTGAGGACGGACCGAGCGAGCCAGTTTAGCAAACACCTGGACATCGTGTGGCCTCCGTATTCGCGGACTTCTTTGCCTTGATCACCTGAGAAGGATCTCAAATTCTTATTCCAAATTGTCTCTTTGGTGACACTGGCTACTTTTCTCTAAATCATCGTTTTAAGGCTCAAGAGGAACTGTGAGGTAAGGCAGATCTTTTTTTCTTACTTTGTCACCTCTTGCCAACATTTGGAAATTCTTTTCTACCTGTTCACGGAGGACATTACCGGCTTCTGACCTTTTTCTTTTCCTCTCCACTCACAATAAAACACAACATTGTGTATATATATATATATATATATATATATATATATATATATATAGAGAGAGAGAGAGAGAGAGAGAGAGAGATGTATAATCATGTTCTTGCTATTAAAACATTTGAGGTACTTGTTACCTAATAATACAGATGATTTGAAAGCCTTTAAGAATAGGATCCTACTTTTGATGACATAATTGTACAGCTGTTAGTTCATATACAGCATCTCCCAATTAGTTTACTTTCAACCCCCCTCCATGCTTCAACTCCAACCTCAATTTAGATTACAACATTAAAAAGATCATCATAAAATGTAGCCTTGTACAAGGAGAGGATCTAATTATTCCGCCTTGCAGTACAAGCCTAATAAATTATGCAGTTTTGCCCGCAGTATTTCACCTGAGAGAATGAGTGTGTCAAACACCATAGTGAATGAATTCTCCAATCAGCCTGTATAGATGCCAGAGCCACAAATGTTTAGTTCCACAATCTGAAATTTGGTTTTATAGCACTTGAAGAGTGGGTGTTAATAATTCCCTCTCTTTTTAGTTTTATTTTTGGTTGGGGTTGAGAATATGCACTATCCTGAAGGGACTTGTATGCACATAGAATACACTACATGTGATAATTGTGATATATTTAATAATGTCCAGAGGGCATGCTGTCACCTAATTATTTGCATATTATTCCAGAATGGTAATGAAAAACTAAAGGGAATCCACCAAGAGTTCAAACAAGTTTATTTGGGACAAATGATTATCAGCCTCCTGAGGCTCCCATCTGTAGAACAAGAGGGCATATTTACAGCTTTATCTGTGCATGTGGGTGAAGGGGAAGATGAAGTCGCTCAGTCGTGTCCGACTCTTTGCGACCCCGTGGACTGTAGCCTACCAGGCTCCTCCGTCGATGGGATTCTCCAGGCAAGAATACTGGAGTGGGTTGCCATTTCCTTCTCCAGGGGATCTTCCCGATCCAGGGATCGAACCCAGGTCTCCCGCATTGGAGGCAGATGCTTTAACCTCTGAGCCACCAGGGAAACCTATATGGGAGGGAGTTCCAAAATCTATTCTAACTGTTCAGGTTTGATGGGTTGTAGAATGGAAACCGTCTGGTCTACATGATGGTTTGCTCCACCTTCACGGTATGTGATGGCAGGGCTTGCAAGTGCTGCTCTGTGTTGACTGTGGAAAATTCTGACAGGTCTGATGGAGGGTTGATGATCCCCTGAGGGCACTTTATGGTGGTGGTGGGTTTAGGTTTTGTGTAAGAGTAGGTTTAAAAGCAATGGCATTAAGTGTGCAATCTTATTTTGTCTTATTAATAACACTCTCTGCTGCTGCTGCTGCTGCTGCTAAGTCACTTCAGTCATGTCCAACTCTGTGTGACCCCATAGATGGCAGCCCACCAGGCTTCCCCGATCCTGGGATTCTCCAGGCAAGAACACTGAAGTGGGTTGCCATTTCCTTCCCCAATGGATAAAAATGAAAGGTGAAAGTGAAGTCGTTTAGTCATGTCTGTCTCTTGGTGACCTCATGGACTGCAGCCTACCAGGCTCCTCCATCCATGGGATTTTCCAGGCAAGAGTACTGGAGTGGGGTGCCATTGCCTTCTCCGAATAACACTCTCTAAAGTAAGGCAAATACTATAACTTTATTATGACTAAAAATCTAAATGCAAATTGGCCTTCATGATACAAGAAAGATAATCAATGAATCATTGCCTTATATTCAGATTGACTGGCTGATGTCAAGGCAAATTTTATTGGACATATAAGCCATGATTTTGTATCAGTGAGCCAAATTCAATCAATACATTTGCATCAATTAAAAGCTACTTCCAATTTTTAAACCTCTACTTGAGGTTTTAAAACACCTTTACCAGTAAGGCATCTACCTTATTACTTTCCAGAAATCCTCTCTACCATATGCGCCATCTATACTAATTTTGCATGAGGAGAAAATGTGAGGCAAGGAGAAGTGAGAAGTAGGGAGTGGTTTGCAGAGAGGAGATAACTTGCCTTGGGTAGCAGTCCCATGAGCTTTGCCCAGACCACCTTGATATGAGATGTAGGTGTGTGCATGTGTGCTAAGTTGCTTCTGCTGCTGCTGCTGCTAAGCCGCTTCTGTCATGTCTGACTCTGTGCGACCCCATAGATGGCAGCCCACCAGGCTCCCCCATCCCTGGGATTCTCCAGGCAAGAACACTGGAGTGGGTTGCCATTTCCTTCTCCAATGCATGAAAGTGAAAAGTGAAAGTGAAGTCCCTCAGTCGTGTCCAACACTTAGGGACCCCCTGGATTGCTGCCCACCAGGCTCCTCCATCCATGGGATTTTCCAGGCAAGAGTACTAGAATGGGGTGCCATTGCCTTCTCCGAAGTTGCTTCAGTTGTGTCCAATTCTTCGCGACCCTATGAACTGTAGACCACCAGGCTCCTCTGTCCATGGAAATTCTCTAGGCAAAAATGCTGGAGTGGGTTGCCGTGCCCTCCTCAAGGGGATCTTCCCGACCCAGGGGTCAAATCTGCATCTCTCACATCGTCTCCTGCATTGGCAGGCAGGATCTTTACATAGCACCACCTGGGAAGCCCATGAGATGTAGGTATTGAGGCATAATTATGGTCCTGACCATGATCAAAACAAGGCGAGAACTGGGGGCTGGCACTCGGTGCTGGGCTTGGAGACCGCTCCGTCTCAAGATCCTGTTCCCCAGTATGCCAATACTCCAGTATCCTAGCATCAGGGGGCCCAGAACATCCCCTGGTGGCACAAACTGTCAGGCAGCTTGGAGGGTCAGAGATCTGCATTACCATTCATCTGCAATGGGTGATATTCTCATGTTAACAGGCTAATGGTGTTTTAGGTATGAGGTGTACAAATATAGGTGGCATAAACTTGGAGCCAGTGGATGTGAAGGATAGGCTGGAATGTTCTTTTATCAATTACCTGACAAAGAATCTTTAACAACTTCATGTTGTAAGCTGCAAAACATTTTGTTATAGTCGACCAAATTATCTGGAGATTGAAGGAGTAGAAAGAGCTGGACATTGGCATTTGTTGAACAGAGTAATATAATGAGGGCTGTGGGGGTTAAACACAGAAGTAGAGAAAAGGTCATTGCCTTTGTGGTGCTTATGAACACTTGATGGAAAAATAGATTGAGTAGGTGCCATTCAAAGACACAGGACTAAGATCTCACTGCTTACATTGAAGCTAAAATCCTAGTACTAGAGAACCAACTCTGTGAGTTTATTAATCTTTTAAATATTTCATGTATTAAAAACATGAAGTTACTATGGAATACATCAGAGAGCAAAACCTTAATATATAGATTCCTGGCTGGACCTATTCATTAATTTATTCTACAAATATTAAAGTGATCACTTCATATAAGTGAATCCTTGAGATCTCAGCAAGGGAATCTGTTATAGAACCCCTCTAAGGAGACGGATATGGGAAGAGAGAGGGACCTTCCCAGAGAAGAAGAGCTGAGAGGAAGAGCCATGGTTTAGAGCGTGGGTGCTGACTCAGACTTCTACTTGTAGCAGAAGGACCACCATCAAAGTGTGAGATAGGAAGACAATTTGGAGAGGCTGGGAGGGACGGAAAGACCATGGAAATAGAGGACAAGATGTATTATTTTATCTACATATGTGACATAGTAGTCATTCAAAACAGAATTGATCTTTATATCAATGTTTAGAAGACAATTCTAATAGGCCAGATAGGGATAAGATTAAGTTCTGAACTTCCCCACAAAATATTCCATGTGGCTTATGCTAGTCACTAGAGAACATACTTTTCTGAGAGGCTGTGACATGAGAATTCTCGATGAAACAAGTTCCAACAATAATCCTTTGGGAAAAAATTTAGTACAGGCACATACACACACAAACACAAACTTAACTTTATAAGGACCCTTGTCTGTAATCCTCCAAGGCTAGCCTTAATAGGCAATGAATTGTAAACAATTTTATTGCATTTTATTTCAACTTGAAAATTCCATGATTATATTGTTTTTATAGGCCTTTCTTATTTATAAGTGTATGTCTGTGGCAATTTACTTATTTCCTAGGCAGTATTACTTTCCTTGACCTTGTGTGTTTTAAGGAAGGCTGAATTGCCACACTTCAAAGACAAAAATAATTTGAGCAGTTGAGCACTATAAGCAGCTTCTGTGAGGTGCAGATTTGGGGTGTTGTTCAACTCAAGTTTCATGAAGGGGTTTTGCACATACATTGAGCTAATACTGAGGATACTGAGTTGATTAATTATCAGATCAATAATCTACAAACTGTGAGTATGCAGGAAACCAGAGACTGTTGGCTTTTCAATCCATTCTGGAAATAAGGGTCTTTAAGTGGACTTTCAGAGCGTTCTGGTTCAGTGAGTCAATAATTCCCATCATATCAGAGAAAATGTATTACCTCTATAGGTCATGGAATGCCTGGGGGATGTTCTTCAGTAATCAAGTCCCCTGCATAGCAGATTGTGCCTTAACTTCATAGTCTGCTCTGGGACTTAATTGGTAAATAACACAGAGTTGGGCCCGTTTTATCTACAAGAGATTATCTGAATGCTCTGGAGAAAATGGTGAGGCTTTACAAGTGTTTCAGGCAGGAGAGAAATAAAAGAGTCACTCTGGGCAAAGATTCATGTGCTATTCTCTGAAGTGAATATTTCTATACTTTAGTTGAAGGAAAGAAAAAATAATAAGGATGGAAGAATAAGTTAGGAGGGATAGAAGGAAGGAAAGAGAAAGGAAAATAAACCTAATGGTGTGTGTGTGTGTGTGTGTGTGTGTGTAGTTGAAAGTCCAAAGTTGATATCAGCATCTAAAATGGCAAGTTTATCCATAATACTTCATCGAGTCAAAAGTTTGAACAACAGACTTCAAACAATGAAAAGAGAATTTTTGGTTAAGAAGTTGAGCCTGCTGCATGTAAATATAGACAGAATTAAAACTGGAACATGGAGCATTTCTACAGACTTAAGAGGCCTCCCAGGTAACTCAGTGGTAAAGAATCTCCCTGCAATGCAGAAAACACAAGTTTAATCCCTGGGTCGGGAAGATGCCCTGGAGGAGGGCATGGCAACCCACTCCAGTATTCTTGCTGGGAAAACCCCATGGACAGAAGAGCCTGGAAGGCTATGGCCCATCAGATCACAGAGTAGGATACCACTGAAGCGACTGAGCATGCACGCATGCAAGAGAATCATACATTTCAGGACAGAAATTATTCAAGGGTAGTTGGAAATACCTCTAGTATTGCCTTATGCAAACAGACAAGCAACAAAAACCTGGCGATGCCCAGAATATTTCTTTAATAATAATTAACATTCGCAGAGTCCCTTAGAATCTACAAGGTATTTTATAGCAATTACCGCAGTTAATTTCCACACTAACCCTGTGAATTCAAATATTACATTTCTTATTTTACAGCCAAGGGAACTGCTGCCCAAGAAGGGAAGGTGGCTTTTCCCAAGGTCACTCAGAAGTCAGTTATAAAACTGGAACCCAAAGCCAGATCTTTGACTGTAGACTGTCTGTCCAATCTCAGCCTGTGTCTTCATAGCCGTGGATCCCTCTGCAAACAGCTACGTCTGTAACAAGATAGAGGTAGAGATGTAACTATATGGAAGGCAGAATATGTACTTGACACAAGCTCGTGGGCACCTAAGTTGTTCTTTCAACCAACATACAAACTTGAGCTTGAAGGTCTAGAATTTCAACAATTTTTTTAAAAGACAACTAAAATAGAGAGAGCATTTTTCCCTTAAGTACAATCACTTAACGTATTTCCAAGAAAGTGAAGCTGCTCAGTTGTGTCTGACTCTTTGCGAACCCATGGACTGTAGCCTGCCAGGCTCCTCCATCCATGGGATTTTCCAGGCAAGAATACTGGACTGGGTTGCCATTGCCTTCTCCAGGAGATCTTCCCAACCCAGCGATTGAAGCCAGCTCTTCCACACCACAGGCAGACTCTTTACTGTCTGAGCCACCAGGAAGTTACCTATTTCTAACTTTCTTCATAGTAAAACTTTGTCACCATAGTCAAAGTCTAACAATAAAACCACAGGTCAGGTGTGACTCTGGTTGTGGACATTCGTTGTCTGAGAGATGTTAAGACAGGGTGAAGGCAGTACAGGTGGCCAGCTGAAGTTGTTACAAGATCCTTGGTGTAAGACCTAGGGTCAGGTTCTGTGAGGGAAATGATGATGAGCAGATCACAGCCTCTGCTCTCAAAGGAACCAATGCTCTATCGAGAAACACACCTGCACAAATGGAGAGAGGAGAAAAGGTAGGGGACGTGGGAAGTTTGTGCCCAATTTGAGGATCAGAAAATGTGTCAATTTTTCAACCACAGGGCTTGTCTTGGAGAACAGCGGAGAGGGAACCTGGAGAAAGAGAAAGACTGAAATGCCAGACTGAGAAGTTGGATTTTATGCCGAGAATAGTATACGTTGTGATGATAGAGTGGGAGGAGGGCATAGTGAAAGTGCTTTAGAAAAGGCACATATAGAAGGAGTCCAGAGAATCAATCAGATAGAAAGAGCTAGGGAGAGACCTGTTGGGAAGATATGATGGTATTCCAAGGTAAGATAGTATGAACATGAAGTACCAATAAAAGTCAATTACTATCATTATGATATTGACCATTATTTTTAATAAGAAGTATTTCCAGGACTCCCTCTGAATTGCTTTGTAGTATACTATTTAAAATGGATTTTGAGAAGTACTAGTGCCTCTGGATATTGACAAGTGTTTAAAAAGAAAAAACACCTGTGATCAAAGTGTACAGAATTTGTGGGTGAAACCAAGCCTTTAAATTTTACAGCAGAATTTAGGAAAGAAGTTAATATGTAAAACATACATTTTAATTTCTGAAGGATGATAGAGAATGCTGAGTTTCCTAAATGCCTTGACTAATTAGGATCCCTCCCCTTCTTTTTGCAGCAAGGCATCTTTCACTATTGACACCCTGAATCAAAGATTAGTTTTGACTGGAGATAAGAAACCTAGGTTCTGGTTTTGTAGAGACTAAAGGTGTGACCTTGGACATCTAGGGGCCTCAGTTTCCTCATTCATCTTGCTATCCTAGTTTGGTCAAGAAGATAGCAGGAGACAGTAGTGGAAATATTGAGATAGTTATTCATTCGACTTCTTAAGACAATTACTAATTAGTGGCCACCATGCCCACTGCTCTTGAGACAATTTGCTACATTTCTCTAAAAGCTCAGGAAATTACCTTCTGGAAGCAAATTAAGCATTGGGCTTCTCCCTTAACTTAAAGTATAGTGCAGATCATGTAAGCATGAATGTCTCAGAATGGCAGACGTGAAAGCCCAACATAATCAGACATCTTCCTTTTCACTACTGCACATCTCACCTCCCCAGATAATCCTTGCAGGAAACCTCCAAGTGTTGTCCTAGGGAAGGATGCTGAAGTTTTATGCCAGGACCTAAGATCTACCAAGTAGAAATGTTCAGGAAAAAATGGCTATTTTAGACTCCCAGATCAAAGTAAGCATCACTCCCCTCATGAGAGAGTATCAGTTCTCTCAACTTTAACACAAATTAAACTAGGGCTTTATTTAAAGAGGTAATAATCCAAGGGGGTAACTGTTTTAAAAAGCAAAGAGAAGCCTTAATCATATATACTGACTGTATGTGGCAGTGAAGGAGGCATCTTGTAGCTTATCCAAATGTAGTCTGGTGGTCTACAGAGGGTTTCATTTTCAGCTAGCCCTTGGTTTGCATTTTAGCTCTGCTACCTACTACCTATGTGACTTTAGCCAAATTATTTAAACTCTCATCTGTAATATGGCACCTACTGGATGAGATTGTACTGTGTATAAACTAGTATAAAGCTTGGAAAGCAGTACTCTACATATGATAAGTATTCAATAAATGTTAGTCTTTTTATCACTATTATTTTATTATCAATTCAATTTCCAACATTCCCCAACACAAAGGAAACAAAGACTGAGATCTGATGTGACAAAAATCTGCTTAAGATATTTTACCTTCCAAGATAACTGAAAATATTTTCCTTCCTCCCCCTGCCCTGCCTGAGTTATAACTTCTTTCTGATACTGTTAATTAGAGAACAGAAACATCAGAGAAAGTCTATTTCACTTTGACTTGTCTAGGAAGAGCTTCCATGACCTCCACCTGGGTTCAGAGGTCAAAGTTAACCTTTATTATAGTACCAAGTAGTCTATTTGCAAACCACACAGCTGATATACTCTCCAAGGGACCGCAGCACATGTGGGGGAAATGCTGCCTCTCTCTTCTTAGTCGCCTGATCCTGGCCAGGGGCTCAGCACACAGCATCTTCCTCCTATAGAACAGCAACCAATCGTAGACCAAAACAACAAAAGAAGAGAGCTGCATGGAGCTGAAGGTAGAGAATGGAGTAATTTGCAGGGTACAGCACAGATATCTAAATTCTGTATAATTTCAGATGATATTTTTGTATCTTTATGGGGAAGCTCTGATGTTAAGAAAACAAAAATTGTGTATTTCCAGTTGGATCCTGTATCTGTCTTCAAGCCACGTGCCTCTTCTCTCATCCTCTTCTTTTTCTTAAAGTGTCTTCTTCTTAGTCTTTGTATCTCCTTTCAGGTCTCCCTCCTCTGTTTCCTCGTCTTTCTTCTCCATATAGTTATCATCATCAACACTGTTGACTTTCATTCAGCACTTACTATTTGCCAGAAACTGCCATTCTCAATATGCAATACATTTTTAAATCAGTCTACAAAAATGCAACTTATAGAACAACATACATTCTCTTTTAATTTATTTATTTTAATTGGAGGATAATTGCTTTGCAATATTGTAATGGTGTTTGCCATACATCAGCATGAATTGGCCGCAAGTATACATGTGTCCACCCATCCTGAATCCCTCCTCCCACCTGCCTCCCTACCCCATCCCTCTGGGTTGTCCCAGAGCACTGGCTCTGGGGGCTCGTCTTCATACATCAAACTTTCATGACCATCAAACTGGTCATCTGTTTTACATACGGTAAAGTACACGTCTCAGTGCTATTCTCTCAAATCATCCCACCCTCACTTTCTCCCACTGAGTCCAAAAGTCTGTTCTTTGCATCTGTGTCTTCTTTGCTGTCCTGTATGTAGGATCGTCATTACCATCTTTCTAAATTCCATATATATGTGTTAATATACAGTATTTGTCTTTCTCTTTCTGACTTACTTCACTCTGTGTAATAGGCTCCAGGTTCATCCACCTCATTAGAACTAACTCAGATGCATTCTTTATTTTATAGCTGAATAATATTCCATGTGTATATGTACAACAACTTCCCTATCCATTCATCTACCAATGGACATCTAGGTTGTTTCCATGTCCTAGCTATTGTAAATAGCGCTGCAGTGAACATTGGCATTCATGCATCTCTTTCAGTTCTGGTTTCCTTGGTGTGTATGCCTAGCTGAGGGATTTCTGGGTCACATGGCAGTTCTATTCCCAGCTTTTTAAAGAAACCCCACACTGTTCTGCACAGTTGCTGTACCAGTTTGCATTCCCACCAACAGTGTAAGAGGGTTCCTTTTTCTCCACATCCTCTCCAACATTTATTTTTTGTAGACTTTTTGATGATGGCCATTCTGACTGGCATGAGATGATACTTCATTGTGGTTCTGATTTGCATTTCTCTAATAATGAGTGATGTTGAGCATCTTTTCTTATGTTTATTAGCCATCTGCATGTCTTCTTTGGAGAAATGTCTGTTTAGGTCTTTGACCCACTTTTTGATTGGGTTGTTTGTTTCCCTGGTATTGAGCTGCATGAGCTGCTTGTATATTTTGGAGATTAATTCTTTGTCAGGTGTTTCATTTGCTCTTATTTTCTCACATTCTGGGGGCTGTCTTTTCACTTTGCTTATGGTTTCCTTCATTGTACAAAACTTTTTAAGTTTAATTAGGTCCCATTTGTTTATTTTTGCTTTTATTTCCATTACTCTAAGAGATGAGTCATAGAGGATCTTGCTGTGATTTATGTACTTGAGTGTTCTGCCTAGGCTTTCCTCCAAGAGTTTTATAGTTTCTGGTCTCACATTTAGGTTTTTTAATCCATTTTGAGTTTACTTTTGTGTACAGTGTGAGAAAGTGTTCTACTTTCATTCTTTTACATGTAGTTGGCCAGATTCCCCAGCAGCACTTGTTGAAGAGACTGTCTTTTCTCCATTGTATATTTTTGCCTCTGTTGTCAAAGATAAGGTGTTCATAGGTACACGGATTTATCTCTGGACTTTCTATTTTGTTGCATTGATCTGTATTTCTGTCTTTGTTCCAGTACCATACTATCTTGATGACTGTAGCTTTGTAGTATAGTCTGATGTCAAAAGGTTGATTCCTTCAGTTCCATCCTTCTTTCTCAAGATTGCTTTGGCTATTTGGGGTTTTGTGTTTCCATACAAATTGTGACATGTTTTGTTCTAGTTCTGTGAAAAATACCTTTGGTAGTTTGATAGGGATTGCATTGAATCTATAGATTGCTGTGGGTAGTATACTCATTTTCATTATATTGATTCTTCCAGCCCAAGAACATGGTATTTCTCCATCTATTTGGAAACAGCACACTTTCTGAACAAGAGAAAAATAAACCAAAAGGCTGGTGCCCAAAGGCTGAAAAGTCTTCAATGACAGAGCATTGTGAAGTGGGTCAAGTTTAGATATGCTTCATGCATCTCAGTGGAAATGGCTTTTCCTACAGCATAAAGAGGCAGTGTAAATGGAATTTGTATTGTTACCCCAATGCTAATATATTCTTTTGCAAATGGTGAATGCATTTGATTATGTATGCATGTGGATTTGATATATCCACTTGAAAACAAGCTTAATATTCTTTTAAATAACTTATTTTAATTAAATCATATACCAGAATTCATTCTTGTGCATATTCCTATGATGGCATTCTTCAATGATTATCCTGGGGTGAAAAAGCAAAAAGTGAAATGTGGTATTTATTTAACTTTATATATATATATATATATATATATATATATATATATATATATATATATATGTTCCAACATAGATCAAACTTTTGCATATATTTTATTTTAATTTTGTATAACGCACATGTCAATATTATTTGTGAAAACATACCACAAACCATATTCCCTGGACTTAGTTTGCACACTGCAAGAAACTATTGCAAGTCTATGTGATAGGAAGTGTGACTATATTATGGTTTTAAAGACTATATTTAGATTTTTGAAGTTCAGCAGAACTGGTTTTTAATCTAGGCCCTGTAATTTCCTAGCTGTGTGATCCTGGGCAAGTTCTGCATAACGTTCATCAAATTTCCTCTTTGGTAAAGATGGGAGTAATGATAGCCACTTTTCACAACTATTGTGAAGGTTAAATGAGAAAGTGTATGAAAAGGCCTAGCACACAGTACACATTCAGCAAAAGCTAGCTTCCTTCCTCCAGCATGACTTCCATTTATTGTAGCAATGGCCCACAATCTTTATCTCTACTTTTATCAACATTTATCTATATAATCTAACATATGTATGTGCATATGTGTCCATAAATATAGAGGTATATATGTGTATATGTGTGTGTTCACACCTACACATCTATCTATACCCATATAAGCAATCATGCTCATAATAAAACACATGTGTGTACCACCCCACTCTATACCTTCAGCATAAAGTCAAACCTAAGGAGGTATGAAATACTCACATATACTCACTTTAATTCACAGGTCACCTTCCCTAGGGGATCAGATGATAAAGAATCTGCCCACAATGCAGGAGATCTGGATTCTGTCTCTGTGTCCGGAAGATCCCCTGGAGCAGGGAATGGCTATCCACTCCAGTATTCTTGCCTAGAGAATTCCATGGATAGAGGAGCCCACTTGGCTTCAGTCCATGGAGTTGGAAAGAGTCAGGCACGACTGAGCAACTAACACAACACACACACACATACACACACACACACCTCCCTGCTTTGCCTTGATAATAGTACCTTGGGTGCCATAGGTGTATGCTAGCTCCATCTAGTGGAGGTTCCCACTTTCTGTCCCATAGTGTTTCCTTGTGCTGCTCCAGCCATTGCCCAACTCACCATTTTGCAAGCTGCCTGCATCATCATGGGCCTCCCAGGTGGTGCTAGTGGTAAAGAATCTGCCTGCCAATGCTGGAGACATAAGAGATGCAGGTTCGATCCCTGAGTCAGGAAGATCGCCTGGAGGAGGGCATGGCAGCCCACTACAGTAGTCTTGCCTGGGGAATCCCCTGGATGGAGGGGCTTGGCGGTCTGTAGGGTCACAACAAGTCAAACGTCACTGAAGTGACAGCACGCTCCATCATCCTAAGAAACAACTATGCTTAAAAGACTTCCTCTGTACTTCTATTTAGGCCTGTTCCAGTTTTCTTCTTGGGTATTTCTGGACATGAGTACATATCATTGAAATATTCCCACTAACCACAGATAAGGAAGAGACTTTGGACACGTCAATCCACTGGGCCAACAGGCCATGAATGACTGTGAGTACATGAATCATTTCTAATTTCATGTCTTCAGGATCTAGAAGGAAAACTCTGTATCCTATAATGAAGGGTTCTTACATAACTAAGTTTAGGACTACTTTGTGTTTACACAAAAATATGCCTCAGACCAACTATTTCAAAGAAATGAGCTGGTTTTGGTTTTCCTTGAATATGGAGGAAGCCAGGTTGTTGGTAGAAATTATTACTGCTTTACATAAGTTAGCCATGGAATTAAGTCCTCATTTCCTTTAGCTAGTGGATTTAATGCACCCAAAAGATTAATAATAGTGGAGAAAACCAGGTCATTAGATCGGTGTCTATATAACCAATTTGTTTTGCAAGTTCTTCAACCCATTGAAAATTTTATAGGCAGCTGGAAAACATAGCAGTGGATGAGGTGGGGAGCTCTAGTTCAGATATTGTTGGTTGGTTATTTAAGCCAAAGAACTAGTAAACTCTATTAAGAATGAGTCATGCCGTTATCAATGTTCTATTGAAACGGTCAGTTTAATTATCATCTTATTTCAGTTGTCCATGTAACAACAAAGCACATACAAGTTGAGTAGTGGAGGAACATCGACTTGTGGTCCCCACTTGCTCCCCTTTTGCCTCAAATCTTGGCCTAGGGCCCAAGCACATTAGCATTGGTCTGATGGAGTTTTTCACTGCTTCACGTCAGTTAGACCAATGCTATTGCTGAGTATGTTACCTACAGGTTCAAAAAACAAAAAACTAAAAATTGGCAGAGCCTTCTTCCTAAAGAGTCCCTCTGCTTCCAGGATGAAAGAAAGGGTGTTAGTAGAGAAAAGGTAAACAAGAGTGGCAGAGAAAGGCAAGATAAGATTCACTGCTGGAACAGATTTGGCCCGAACTTTCTACTACTAAGTTAATAAGTCAAATCCTATGAAAGAAGACAATAATTCAAACTAGAGGTAAGTAGATTGTTCTACTCTCTTTGTCTACCGTAAATGAGAATTGTATGAATTTACCCAACCTGACTCACATTGTGAGAACATAACTTGTTTGGAAGGGTTAGGTTTGTTTTGGCAAAGGTTGAATGCCCCACTTTGCCTTCCTGTTCTTTTGTTTAAGCGGCAGATGATGCTCATTTGACATATCTTGTGAGAATTGGCATCTCTGTTTCTGGGCTGGAAAGATAGAGGAGGAAATGAAAGCACCATGTTTTCATTAGGCTTGAAGTTATTTATCTGCAAAGAGATTCTTCACCAACTGAATCTATTTGTCCATATTCTGCCTCTCAGTACAGTTTCCTATGTTGTAATGTTACATTTTGTATCTAATATTTCTTGCTAGTGTTTAGAAATCATTGTGCCTACATTGGTCTTCATCAATAATTTTATGTAACATAATCCATCACCATATTGGATGTTGGGGCAAGGAGAAGGGCATTACTTTGTCTTTCACTTGGTGTTCAGACAGCTCTCTCATATTGATTTCTTGGCTTGTGTGTTCATTAGATGATGATTTGCACTTTTCCTGTATTGTGTTTATCCATATTATGTTTCAGATGCGCCTACAACATATCATCATTAACAACAAACATTTATTGAACCCTTATGGGCTTTGGATAAGGCTCCAGGCTAGGTACTAGGGACAAGATGAATTTAATGTGATCCCTACCCTGGAGGATTTTATTATCTAGTGCACCATGTTTGTTTAAAAAAAAAAAAATTTAATGGTTTACACCCAGTGAGTGCTAAAGGCAATAAATGCTCTTGGAGTTCAGGAAAGGGAGTTATTGGTGTGGGCTAGTCTGGTCAGGGAAGGCTTTATGAATGGGATGAAATTTGAGTGCCTTCATAAAGGACGAGGATATTTTTATGGGATATTGAATATAATGAATTTCTGTATACCTCTGTAACAGGTTAAAAACTGAGTACTGCCTGTATCCTTATGAGATCAGACAAGATCAGACATGTTCAGGGTAGTATGGCTGTAGTAATTCCTGTATCTTTAATACAATTCTGTTATTAGTCATTTATGAACTTCAGACAGACAATCAACACTCACCCATCTTTCTAAAGAAAATAGTTATTTACTTGGCTATGCTGGGTCTTACTTGTGACATGCAGGATCCTCCGTCTTTGTTGCAGCATGCAGGACATTAGTTGTAGCCTGTGGGATCTGGTTCCTCAACTAGGGCTTGAACCTAGGCCCCCTACAATGGGAGCCCAGAGTCTTAGACCACCAGGGAAGTCTCTCACCTGCTTGCTGCAATACTTTTTGCAGAGTTTTATTGTTAATAGCCTCACGTACCTCATCATATACACCAAGGAAAAGCCAGTCAGTCTGTCAACTTTCTCATTAAGAGGTATCTGGGCTGTTTGCTGACTTTTAAGATTGTCTTCTACTTTGCCTACAACTTGCTCTAGTTTGTGTGAGTGAGTGAAAGTCGCTTGGTCGTGTGTGACTCTCTGCAACCCCATGGACTGTAGCCCTCCAGGCTCCTCTGTCCATGGGAATTCTCCAGGCAAGAATACTGGAGTGGGTTGCCATGCCCTCCTTCAGGGGATCTTCCCAACCCAGGGACTGAACCCAGGTCTTCTGCACTGAGGGTGGATTCTTTAATCTGAGCCACCAGGGAAGCCCTTGCTCTAGTTTTTTTTTTTTTTTTTTTTCCTGCTAAAAGCTCTAATAAGGAAAAGAAAATGTGGTAGGGGGTGGTGGTGGTGGATATATTTAATGACTTCTCAAAGCAAAGTGAATTTCAAGGTAATAGATTAGGAAAGAAAAAAAAAAAGAATGACTTTCTCATAAAAGTTGCTGTGCTAATCTTTAAGAAAACTCAAGTATGACCTTGGAAAAGATATTAGTTCCCCAAGGGAAATATGCATTTATGAGCCATTGTAGGGCTTTTCTTCTATAAGAAAGAGACGGTCAGACATTTTTGAAGACTGAAAACTTTGCTTATTACTTTTGGGGGACTTACTAGTTCAGCTAGATATTTACTTCGACTTATTGACAGAAAGCTTGGCAGGAAAACTGTCCGTAGCCAGCAGCACCAATATTCTAAGGACTAAGCCCTGTGACTTTCCTAATGCCAGTTCTCTTTCCAGAAGGCTCTCTGTGAATTATGTTATTTTTGAAGAAATCTGTCTTATGACTTATTTTGGCTTTGGTGGAAAGAGAGGAAAGGAAGAAATGAAATCCATATTTTCTTCCTTTTGTTTCTTCATGTGGTGTTTACTTAGGGAATCCCTATGGCATACATAATGTAACATTGCCCCAACTTCCTGTGTTAAACAGGGGAGAAAGGATGGATATTTACATACTCTAAGATAAATGGGTCAGAGAATGGAGGAATAGAGTTCTTTTCTATGACTGTTCTCCTTAATCTGATCAAGTGGTAATTGGATTTAAATTTTCTAATTAAATACAATTCAACCTTTTTCATTTTAGAATAGCATCTGAGGTATAATTTGGACAGATATTCGGTGAGTGTGAAGCATAAATGTTCAATCAGGGATATTTCTTTTCACAAGAAGCACCTCTATGTTCCTTTCCCAAGATGGTTGGATGTGTTCATGGAGGGTTTACACGCCATGTGGAGGGAGAGGGAACTGACCTGCTTGTTATCTTCCCTGCTGATCACAGAGTGAGGCTGGTCTCTTCTGGTTCCTGAACACATTGTACTGGTGTCTGCCCACTATGGCTAATCCCACCTGGGTTTTGTGTCATTTTTTGTTTGTTTGTTTTGATGGATCCTGTGCTTCCTTCACACCATCAAAATATATTGTTACCAGTATAACCATGAAGAAGTGTCTGTACTTTTTTTTTTTTAATCCTACTCATCTAACCTAGTGTTGTAGGGCTCATTATCTTCGTGTTCACCCCATATTAGAGTCTATGGGAACTCAGAGGACCTCTTCATGCAAAGCACAAGTCATATAGAGACAGAGTGCTTGCTCTTGGGCTCCTCTAGTTGCGATTTCTCCAACCATCTTAGGTGTAGAGGAACAGAGCAGCATCAGCCTGAGTGTTCTAGAAGACTCAGGCTAATGTGTTGGGTCAATTAACGCCACATCCTTGATCAAGGCCCACAAAAGTCTGGGCTTTTGATTCTAAGGGAATCTGACTATATTTTCACCCTGGGGGTATCCACACAAAATCCTTCTCTCTTTGCCTAGAATGCTTTATTCTTATTTTACCTGATAGAAACTTCCCTACTGTCTCTAATATCTACAGTAAGAGTTAGGGTAAAGTTTTGCTGCTGAGTTTGCCAAGCTTGGTTTCTGATCTTAGGGGAAGATTCTGGAATTTAGTAAAACCTGTCTCTCTTAACCAAGGCTGATTCTGAAAACAAACAACTTTCTATCAATATGGGACTCAAAACCCAATTTTCTCTATTTATTTGTATTCTTGTTTTAACAGTTATAGTCATCTCCAAAGCAAATGATGGCTCTAACAAAATAGGGGGAATGTGTGAGAATACACAAAAATACATATTGGCCATTTTATAAAGTCTGCCTAAAACCACTGAGGGAAAAGGGCAAGGCTCTGAATAGTTACTTGAGTATGATTGTAGTGGATTCCCTGGGGGCTTAGATGGTAAAGAATATGCCTGCAATGCAGGAGACCTAGTTTCCATCCTTGAGTTGGGAAGATCCCCTGAAGAAGGGAATGGCATCCCACATCAATATTCCTGCCTGTAGAAGCCCATGGACAGAGGAGCCTGGTGGGCTACAGTCCTTGGGGTTGCAAACAGTCTGACATGACTGAGCGAGTAAAACGCATGGTTGTATAGAAAGTACAAAGTTGGACCACAGTGGGCTGGAACAATGAAGAATGGCTCCTCGGAGGCAGTGGAACTTGATTTGGATCTCAGGGATAGAAGAAGTAGAGTAGGTGTGAAGAAGAGGGAATGGATTTTTAATCAGATTTAATACTTTCTTTCCACATGCTTCCAGAGCTCTGTATTTACACTTCATATATAACTCTTAGTGGGTTTTTATAATTAATTTTTTATTGGAGTATAGTTGATTTACAATGTTGTGTTAGTTTCTATTGTATAGAAAATCAGTCAGTTATACATACATAGACAAATATGCACTTTCTTAAGATTCTATTCCCATATAGGACTTACAGAATATTGAATAGAGTTCCTTGTGCTATACTGTAGCACAAGTTATGTTGTGCTACTACTTATGTAGCACAACAACTAGTTATGTAGCATAACAACTAGTTATGTATCTTACTAGTTATGTTGTGTGTAGTAGTATGTATATGTCAATTCCAGTCTCCCAATACATCCTACCCCTACCCTAACCCTCATTGTAGTTTTGATTTTTATTTCTCTAATAATCTGTGGGGCTTCCAATGTTGAGTGTATTTTCATGTGCCTCTTGGTTATCTGTATGCCTTCTTTGGATAAATGTCTATTTATGTCTTCTGTTCATTATTTGATTGGATTGTTTAGTTTTTTGATATTGAGGTGAATGAGTTGTTTGTATATTTTGGAGATTAATCCCTTGTTGTTTGCTTCATTTTCAAATATTTCTTTCCCCCTTTCTGTGGGCTTTCTTTTTGTTTTGTTTCCTTTTCTGTGCAAAAGCTTTTAAGTATAATTAGGTTCCATTTGTTGATTTTTGTTTTTATTTTCATTACCCTCAGAAATAGATCAAAAAGGTCTTGCTGCAATTTATGTCAGGGAGTGTTCTGCCTATGTTTTCCTCTAAGAGTTTTATAGTATCTGTCCTTACATTTAGGTTTTTAATTCCTTTTGAGTTTATCTTTATGTATGGTATTAGAGAATGTGCTAATTTCTATCTTCTACACATTGCTGACTTGAGTTTAATGTAGAGTCTAATGTATTGGGTCAATTAACTCCACATCCTTGATCAAGGCCCACAAAAGTCTGGGCTTTTGATTCTAAGGGAATCTGACTATTTCCCCAGCTCCACTTATTGAAGAAACTGTCTTTTGTCCATTGTATATTCTTGTCTCCTTTGTCATAGATTAGGTGACCATAGATGTGTGGATTTATCTCTGGGTTTCCTATCCTGTTCCATTGATCTGTATTTCTCTTTTGTGCCAGTACCATACTGTTTTGATTACTGTAGCTTTGTAGCACAGTCTGAAGTCAGGGAGCCAGATTCCTCACACTCTGTTTTCCTTTCTCAAGACTGCCTTGGCCATTCTGGGTCTTTTGTGTTTCCATACAAATTACAAAAAGTTTTTACTCTAATTCTGTAAAAAAAAAAAAAAAATGCTATTGGTAATTTGATAGAGATTGAACTGAACCTGTCAATTGCTTTAGATAGTATAGTCATTTTGACAATATTGATTCTTCCAGTCTTAGAACATAGTATATCTGTCTGTTCGCATCATCTTTGATTTCTTTCTTCAGTTATCTTACAGATTTTTGAGTATAGGTTTTTGCCTCTTTGTTGTTGTTTAGTTACTGAGTCATGCCTGACTCTTTCGTGACTCCATGGACTTTAGCCCACCAGGCTCCTCTGTCCATGAGATTTCCCAGGCAAGAGTATTGGAGTGGGTTGCCATTTTCTTCTCCAATTTGTCTCCTTAGGTAGATTTATTCCTAGATATTTTATTCTTTCTGATGTCATGATGAATGGGATGATTTCCTTAATTTCTCTCACTGTCTTTCAATTTCAGTGTATTGCAGTGCCAGAGATTTCTGTATATGAATCTTTTCTTTGGACTCTTTTGTGTCTTAGCTGCTGCATGTGAGATCACTCATTGTGGCATGTGGGCTTCTCTCTCACCGTTGCATGTGGCTCCAGAGCATGTGGGCTCAATAATTGCACTGTGTGCTTAGTTGCCCTGTGACATGTGGGATCTTAGTTCTCCCATCAGGGATTGAACCTGCATCGCCTGCATTGGAAGGCAGATTTTTAACCACTGGACCACCAGGGAAGTCCCTGTGTATTGATTTTGTATTCAGAAACTTTATCAAAATTATTGATGAGCTCTAGTAGTTTTCTGGTAGCATCTTTAGGATTTTCTATGTTTAGTATCATGTCATCTACAGACAGAGACAGTTTTACTTCCCTTACAACATAAGTGAAGTCACTCAGTCGCGTCCGACTCTTAGTGACCCCATGGACTGCAGCCTACCAGGCTATTCCATCCATGGGATTTTCTAGGCAAGAGTACTGGAGTGGGTTGCCATTTCCTTCTCCATGGAACTTCCTGACCCAGGGATCGAACCCAGGTCTCCCACACTGTAGACAGATGCTTTACCGTCTGAGCCACCAGGGAATTCCTTTTATTTCTTTTTCTTTTCTGACTGCCATGGCTAAGACTTCCAAAACTATGTTGAATAATAGTGCTGAGAGTGGATATCTTTGTCTTTTTCCTAATCTTAGAAGAAATGCTTTCATCTTTTCACCACTGAGAATGATGTTTGCTGTGTGTTTGTCATATATGACCTCTATCATGTCGAGGTAGCTTCCTTCTCTGCCCACTTTCTAGAGAGTTTTTATTACAAATGGGTGCTGAATTTTGTCAAAGCTTTTCTGCATCGACTGAGATGATCATATGGTTTTAGTTTTTCAGTTTGTTAATATGGTGTATCACATTGATTGATTTATGTATGTTGAAGAATCCTTTCATCTCTGGGATTAATCTCATTTGATCATGGTGTATGATCCTTTAATGTGTTGTTGGATTTGGTTTGCTAGTATTTTGTTAAGGATTTTTGAGTCTATGTTTATCAGTGATATTGGCCTGTAATTTTTTTTTATGATATCTTTGTCTGATTGTGGTATCAAGGTGATGGCAGCCTCGTAGAATGAGCTTGGGAGTGTCCTTTCTTTTGTTAGGACAGTTTTTATTGTCTCTGAGTTACTCATGGGTATACCTTACTATAAGATAATAAATTACTTGCAGAGAGGGACAAACACTTTTTGTATTTATATCTACAATATTACTTAGCCATGTGCTTGTATACATTAGGTCTTCATATACATTCAAAATGTAACATGTTAAAACCTTAGATTTAAAATTTTTCCCCTTAGCTCTCACTTTTAAAACTGCTGAGTTCTTTCACAAAACTCCTGTATTAAAGAAAAATGCTTTTAAAAAATCTGAATAGAGATTTCCCTGATATTCTTTAATATATTACTCTTTTTTCTTTCTTAATGTCCCACCCTTATTATCTATGGGATTTCCATATATTGGTCATCTAAAGTTGCTATTTGTTTTTTGTGTGGTAAAATATGCATAACATGAAATTTACCACTTTGACCATGTTCCACACCCCCCCCAAATTCAACCAATATTTATTAAGTGCTTACTCCATGATAAGCAGTGTAGTGAGGGTGGGGATGAGTTCAAGCCACAAGAGGACGACGGTGCTAGTTCCTGACTAATAGATTGTCTCAGTCATTCTGCTTGTTTCATCCTGAGTCTGTGTTTCGTATTCTTTATTTAAGTCCTGAAAATTAAGGTGGTATAAATTCTCAGGATTGGGTTCAGGCAGTCACTTGGTGATCAGATGGTTATAGGGCCACACAGTCCAGGAGTCAACAGCATTTCAAGATAGAAAGAAGTCATGGAAGAGACCAAAGTCACCAATTCACAAGACCAAGATAAGTCTTCGTTTGTGGTACTAAGGTTGACCCTAGGTTTACACAATTTTTTGCCCTTACAACTCCACCCTCTAAGGCCAAACTCTGTGGACCACAGCAAGATATCTTGATTTCTTTCTCTCTCTTTTTTTTTTTTTTTGTTTTTGCTTGACCGCTTTTAAGCGTGCAGTTCATTGGCTTCAAGTATATTCATGTTGTTTTGCAGCCATTACCACAATCCATCTCTGAGCTTTTCATCATCCTAAATTAAAACTCTGTATTCATTAGACAGTAAAACCCCATTTCCCATCCCTCCCCAAGCCCCAGGTAACCAGTATTCTACTTTCTGGCACTATGAATTTGACTACCTAAGGTACCTTATATAAGTGGAATCATTCTATAGCTGTCCTTTGGTGTCTCTTATTTCACTTTGCATAATGTCTTTAAGGTGTGTCAGTGTTGTAGCATGTGTTACAATTTCCTTCCTTTTTAAGGCTGAATACTATCTCATTGCTTGTATATACCACATTTTGTGTACCCATCACCTCAAGTTTGTGGTGTAGATAAAATGCTCATTACTATCCAATAGGCACTTATATGCATCTCCGGGTATTATTTGGCAACTTGATTCTTTTTATATTGTGAAATACTTGACCATTTGATGGAAGAAAATTAAAAATGATCCTTTCTAAAAAAAAAAAGAATGTTACTAGAAATAGCACTTCATCTAATGCCACTAATAGTAGTTTTAAGGTCAGCTAGGGTAGTAGCTTAGATTTTTAAAGGAAAAGCAAAGATGTTTTTATTTTATATCTTAAAGTTTCCTTTATTCTGTAAGTCATTGAAGTGGTGAGAGACATCAAGCTGATGTTCCCCAGGCCAATAATGCTGAAAGATCCTTTGCACAGAAGAGGTGCAGAAGGTCAAACTTGTGAGTGCTTCTTCCAGTGGCACCCTGCAGATTCTCCTGTTACACACACATTTTAAAGTCTCTGAAAAGTTTTTCTGCTTAAAGAAAACAAAAACAAAAAGCAAAAAGTCCCCATGCTTCATTTACTTTATCTAGCCTTTTCCAAGTACATCTGAACTCAAAATAATTTTTCAGTCATTATTTTGGTAGAACTTCAACATGTTCTGGATTAAAACAAGGTACAATCTTTAGAAGATAGCAAAAGTGAGAGCACCTGAAAAAGTGGGTCCTCTCAGAGCTTTGAGCTGAGTGGATCGTGATACACAGACAAGTAATTTCCCCCTATTTTTGCATAATTAAGACAAAGGCACTTAGATTCATAGTCAGCTAATTCATCCGTTACTTGTTTAAAAAAAATTATTTAGCTAAACTCAAGAATTTATTTTGTGTCCACATTAAGAGCATTGAGAAAAAGATATAGGAAACAGTATTTTTTGTCTACACTTTCGTGGATGGGATAGTAATATTATTTAAATAAATTTATTTTAAAAAATAAAATTTATTTAAATAAAAAGTTGCTTAAATCAAGCTTTTCTCAGTCTTATGATCTGTGAAGCAAATAATAAAGAACTGAGTCTTAGCCAAGCTTTCCTTAAGTGGTAGAGTCCATTAAAGGGAAGGAGGTGATAGGTTGAAGGAGATTATCAGAGTTGTGTGTGAAATATTAAGGGAGCTCACAGAAAAAGATGCACTTGAAAAAGAGGAAAGAGAACTTTTCAAAAATCAGTTTTATGTTTCTGTAGACCTCAAATGCCAATTACTAAGAACTTTATAACTTGGTAAGTTTCTCATTGTTTTTAAACTCTGTTTTCTGAACTTTCTCGATTATGCACATTTAGCTTACTTTTAAGCAAGCAAGAGGGTTATTGAGGGATGTGGGGGACAGGAAAATATATTCAGAAACTATATTTTAAGAATGAGAGTGTCCTTGCAATAAAAAGGAGTGGGCAGCAATGTATAAGGAGAGCCGGGAGGCAAACAACCCACACACAAAATCAAGAGTAAATAAATGGTGAGGCTATTAAAGGTTAAAGAGGTAGTCCCCAAGGCGGACACTTGTTTCAGGTTAAGGCTTTGAATCTTAATTCAAAGATAGACGTTCTATTGGGAGCTAAGTTAATGTAGTCAGGTTTTCTGACCACTAGTCAGCATGCAGCGGATACTTGGTGTATAAATGGTGGTCTTAGAACTCAATAACATTATTAGATGAAATAAAAAAGAATTATGTTGATCTTTACCAGGTGAAGTCATTCATAACAGAGCTAGAAAATGCTCACTATTGGTAGTAAGCATGTAGATGATTTGAAAGGTGGAAAATTCCATAAGAATAAAATGCCACCCAGTCATATTTAAAGCAAGCCACCTAGTTGAGTGACCCTTCACTGGCTTTATCTTGCAGGAGAGTTTCTCTGAGATAAATGCCCTTTAGAAAGAAATGCCAAGTCTTTTAGGTAATCAGAGGTATCCAGATAATTATGACTCACAGACTGAATGTCAGTTCTGTCATTGCTCAATCCTAGGTTCCTGGATTCTGTCAAGGGCATTGTTTATCAGATAAAATATTTCAGGCAACCATTAATTCATCAAACTCAGACAGTGGTTTTAAATTTACCTGATTTAGACTTGACTCATTTCCACTGGTAAGCCTGTCTATCCTCCTGATGTCACAGGCCTTGGGACAGGCCATGAAGCTATTGCGGATACAAGCTGAAAATATGTGGAAGCCTGCACTGGAACTCTGAATCATCAGGCGTAGAAACTGATCTTGAACAAAAACGAGGACATTGGGATCTGTATGAGTTTTCTAGGGCTGCCATAACAAAGTGCCACAGATGAGGTGGTTTAACAGACATTTAGTTCTGAAGGTTAGAAGCCCAAGATCAAGGTGTCGGCAGTTTGGTTTTCTTTCTGGGGCCTCTTCTCAGCTTGCAGATGGCTGCTTTATCTCTGCATCCTCACGTGGTCTTTTCTCTGTGCTTCTGAGCCCCTGGTGTCTCTCAGTGTATCCAAATTTCTTGTTCTTATAAAGACATCAGTCATACTAGATTAGGGCCCTCCATAACACCTTTATTTTAACTTAATTTCCTCTTTTAAAGTTCTGTTATCTAACAGAGTCACTTTCCGAGGTACTGGGAGTTAGAGATTCAACATTTGAATTTGCGAGGGGGCACAATTCAGCCTCAAAATATGGTCTGACTGGGAGGGCAAGAGCTTAACTGGGAAAATAAGAACTCAAAAGTGGTCAAGATTCTGTTCCTCTAAATGCCATTCTCTCTCAGGTGGCTTCACCATTCTAGAAGTGCTTCTCCATAGGAGGGAACCACGGCCTCCGGCCTTGCTGACCTCTCATCTTTAGTGCATTATTAGGGAGGAAAGGAAATGCCTCTTCCCAGCTTGAGTTTGAAATATCCTGGAGAAAGCCACTGACTGATCTATCTTGCATCAGGTGGTTTTCCACGAACCGTTGTGGCCACAGCTGTGAGAACTTTGGTTCAAATTCAGCCAGAGCCTATGGCCACAGGCTGATCAGTCACTGCAGATCAGTCACTGAAGCCAGTGAGATAGGATTTTACCAAAATTGTAGCCCTTATCTGGAACATAATTCAGGAAGAGGAGTCGTTCTCCCAAAGTACCTTACCACAGGAGAAGTGAGATCCAAACACGCACTCCGGTGTATCTTGGGGGAGTCAAACATATTTCAATGCAATGTCAAAAAGGACTCTGAATAGTGGTCTAAGGTAACTCTAATCTGGAAAAATGCAAAGCGTGCTAGGGCAGCACTTGGTAGGAACACCCAACAGGGTTTTGAGGAATCAGTAAAGGCAATGACCTTAAAGAAAATTCCCAGGAGGAGAAGGCTCACCAAGTGGAGTGAGGCAAACAGATGAAATGCAGTTTTGTGTGGGAAGTTTAGGGAGCTTGTAGGTATTTCAACATGGTGGCGTGAAATGTAAAAGTTGAGACTAGAGAGTCCATGTCTTAAGAACAAGCAGTTTGAAAGGCCCACAGTGGATCCAAAGTGATTCTGTGTGTCTTACTGTTGTCCCAATGAAACAACAAAGCTTAGAACTTCCATGAAGATAAAGGTATGAAGAAGAAAAGGAAGAAGGTAAAATAATTTGGTTTGGTTTTTCTTATAAAGCTTAACATTCCCCATAGAGAAGCACTAGTTTGGGCTGTGACTCTGGACTAGGAACATCCCTTCTTTGGTTCTCAGTTTACTGATTTATATCAAGTGAAAGGATTATTCTTGTATGAATTGTTAAAACCCTGCCAGGTGAGCTGGTTGCTACCTACCTTTCTATCCAACAAATGTATATCTTGAATACTGATTGTCAGCTCCAAATGGCCTTAGTGCTGACCTCAGTTTTGTTTTATGCAGGTAAGTGCCAGAAGCCCAGACACAGCTTCTCAGAAGAGATGTGGTCTCTCTCTCTCTCTCTCTCCCCCTCTTTTTTTTCCCTCTTCATTGTGCTGTGTACCTTGGAGGATCTTAGTTCCCTGACTGGGGACTGAACCCAGATTTTCAGCAGTGAAAGAAGAGTCCTGAACACTGGATAGCCAGGGAATTCCCCTGATCTCAGTTATGGAATGCAAAGATCTGTATTTGGCCTGGGTTTTGTCTATGAAAAACTGCAGAAAAATAATCAAGGCTTAATGTAAACAATAGATTATTAGTGCCAGGTTGCTGTACTTTCACAAACTAACATGTGAGAGATACAAAATTCTGATTACACTCAGAGCAAGGGCATTTGAACTGCAGTGGTGAGAAAAAGTTCACACAGGATTTCACCTGGGCTGTAAGGATGGTTATGATTAACATAGACAAAGACAGAGGGTGAGGTCATTGAGAATGGGGATTGTCATCAGCTGGAGGGGGACTGTGAGCAAGGGAGGAGAGGTGGGAAAGGGCAATGTTTATCCCAGAGGCACTCAGGCCTGCAAAGGGCACCCTTGCCCTTCTGGATAGCACTTCACACTATCTCTGGAATATTCTAGACTATTTTTATCCTATTGCTTGACACTGTATATTGTCTTCTGGAGATCCACCTCCCCAGAGTTGGTCCTACACACGGGAAGCAGACCCTTATGGAGCTTAAATAGTGCGGATGGTCTCCCCATCTGTCTGCCCCTAAATTCCCTAATGATACTCAACTAACATCACTGAAAACCCTTTCCTCCCCTCTCAGTCCCACAGAGGGCCTCAGCCACCCCATCAAGGCTGCACTGCATGAGGAATACCTGAGGGCTGCCATCTCTGCCATCACCCTCTCATCACTGACAATCCTGGCCACCTTGACTACAAGCCCAGTAGTGCCAAAACTTTTATAGTTATCCTTCAGTTTAACTCTTTCAGTGACCCTATGAGGTGGGTTTTGTATTATTATCTCCATTTTACCAAATGACAAAAATAACACTTAGAGATATTTAGTGACCAGCCTACAGTCACAAAGGTGGTAAGTGATGGAGCTGGAACTTAGACCCTGGCCTCTGACTGCAGGGAGCTCACAATCACTGTGTGAGTGTGTGTGTTGGGCGGGGGGGGGGGGCGCGGTCAACAAAGGACGGGAGTTCAGGATGAGAAACAGCTCTACTATGGGTAGTATTTGCCATTATGCAGAATATCCAGCCCTCATTAAGTGATCCCTGCTCTGTCTTCCTTAATGGAGTATTTGGTTGATGACTGTGCTGGGGCAGACTCTGGATATTGAAAGATTTGGGGGTAGGGTTGGGCTCTAAATAAAATATAGAATTTTGCTAAATAAATGAGAAAGAAAGTATTTCAAGTGTAGAATTCCCATGGAACAATTAAGGATGTGGACATTACAGTGGAAAGATGAAGCTAGACCATGGGTGGAGGGACACAGAAGCGCTGAGGAGGAGCATGGCTTTGGAGACAGGTAGAGCTGGGTTCCAACCTTGGCCTTACCAAGTCCATGAGCAAGTTACAGGTCCTCTGAACCTTAGTTTCTTCATCTGTGAAATGATGCCATGAGAAGGGTAACAGTGAAGACTATTCTTTTAAAAACATATTAAATTGTGCAAAGAGTCGGACATGACTTAGCAACTGAACAACAACAAAATTCTGCAACAGTGCCAAGCAAAGAGTAGATTTTTCAATAAATGGTTAAGTCTACGTTTTAATTGGTTTTATAACTGAGGAGTGAGATTCTGTCCAGCTTCCTAGGCAGCTGGGAAGTGATCATGCCTACCTAGAAACTTCCACTTACCATCTATTAATAATTGATCCACCTTTCTCTTTCATCAGTTTACCTGTGCACTTATTTCACTGGTGAACACGTACCTAACCCCTACCATATATCAAGCACTGTGGAAGCAAAAACAAATGAAAGAGGACCTATGATGGATGTCTTATTTTTCAACATATTTGTATGCATATGGCTTGTCTCCCATCTAGAAAACAAGGAAAGAAAAAGTTTGAACACTTGGGGAAAGCAAACACAGTCAGAAATTTGGGTCTTGGTAGATGGACAGTCAGAAGGAAACTCAAGCTGAGGTAGGTTCTTCTTATTTCCAACAGTTTTCATGGTGTGTGTGTATATGTTATCAGTCCCTTGATTAGGCTGCCATGTTATGTCTCCACTAGGAGTCCTTACATGGGAGGCAGCCACTCTCTTTCCCACTGACCAGTGGGGACAGAGATGCCTCCTCACAGCTCCCAGAAGGTCTCTGAAGCTAAGCCAGCCCTGAGGTCCAGAGACAGATCAGCAGCAGCAGTCAGAGCCTGAGGCTGGGCTTTGGAGGCTGGCAGACCCCCCAAGACTCTTGGGCTCTGCTGCGTTGGAGTCAAGCTCCATGGGGCAACTCTGAGGAAACAGAGCCTTTGTGAAATGCTCCTTTGATGAGAAGCATAACATAAATACAAATTGCTATTAAGACAGCTTCTGAGGAGCCACTTCAATCCATTTGGGCACCTTTGATTTTATTCTCCAGTTGCTTTCCTTCTTTAAAAAAAATTTAATAAGAGCATGTTTTCATCTGGCCTCATGGGAGTAATTCATTTATTTAAAGTAATAATAAAGTTTCAGTATAATCCTTGGTTTCCAGAGAGCAAGGGGACTCTTTGAAGGATTTATTTTTCCCACCCTTGAAGTGCAGGGAGACCAAGCAGCTGCCATGGGGAGTAGTGGTGTCCTGGAACCCACTGCCATGGCAATAAGCAAAGTGTCAGGGGGTCACAGGGAAGCAGGGGCATGGAAAACACTCTCATAGCTCTCTTCTTTCCTTCTCTCTGCCTCAAGTCCCTCCTTCAGAGAAACCAAGGGGTAAACTATGATGAGGCCCCAGGTCAGCAGGGGAAATCAAATAGCATCACAGCCAAGGCCAACTCAGGCTCCAGAACAGATGCCCATGAGGAGAGGCCAGGGCAGGTGGGTCTTTTCAGAGTCAGATGTGGGGCTCTGGGGGCTATAGAGGAGTGGGCTCAGCTGTGGGACACAGGAAGGGTTCGGAAATCTCCATCTCCAGTGGGTACTGGGGAAGGAGGATAGCATCTCTACCAGGAAAGCCAGGGTTATTTGACTATCTGCCAGCCAGTATTTTAAGTATTTTATGTGCATTATCTCATTTAACATGTCCATGAAGCACATACCAGTGTAATTCCCACATTATGGATGAGCAAAATGAAGCTTTTGGCAGTTAGATAACTTGTCTAAGGTCATGTAGCTAGTCAGTGACAGACCAGGATTTGAAACTGGGTGGCTCCAGAACCCAAGTTTGTAACCACTATATGCACTACCTCTCAGGATGGATTGATTAGGGAAGGCTGATGGGAGTAGTGATAACAGTTGAGATTACTTTTGATTGCAAGCAATAAAAAATCTGAGTTATGGTGACTTAAGTAAACAGGAGTTGATTTTTCTCTCCTAATGAGGGTCTGGAGCTAGGCAGCTGCTGGCGCTCAAGCAAACGCCATGGGTGGGGGGACTGTTCCTTCACCCTTTCTACATGCACCTTCTACTTTCTACCTTTTCATCCCAAGAAAGCCTTACACATCCAGACATCACATCTGTATTCAAGGCAGGAAGACAGAAGAAAGCTTGGTGCTATCACTACCTGTTTTCATCCAGTGGGGAAGAAAATGCTTTTCAGGACCAACCTCTCCCCAATAAAAATAGACTTCTTAGGATGCACGGATGAGAAAGGAGTCATATGACCTCCCCTAGCTGGGAGGAAGGCTAAGGAAAGGAAGAATTTGTCTCTCTGCTTTCTTCATGGGAAGGACAGTAATGGCTTTATGCAATTGTTCATAGCTTAAATGTGACTTGATCATTGGGCAGTAAGAGACAGGGAAATGCAAGTGCAAGAGACGAAGGTGCAAATATAAAGATGGTAAAGTCGGGCCAGGTCTGGATCCCAGTTTGTGTGGAGAACTGGTGGGAGCACAGATTGGAAAGCCAGCTGGGGTTTGCATTATGGTTGAATTTAAGCATCCACTCTAAAAGCCATCTTCATCTTTTCAGGCACAAACTGTTGCTTCCATGCTTCTGTCAGCCACATTCTCTTGCTTTAACAAGACACATGTGTTAATTACTTTCAATTCAGTTCAGTTCAGTTCAGTTGCTCAGTCGTGTCCTACTCTTTGTGACCCCATGAACTGCAGCATGCTAGGCCTCCCTGTCCATCACCAACTCCTGGAGTTCACTCAGACTCACGTCCATTGAGTCCGTGATGCCATCCAGCCATCTCATCCTCTGTCGTCCCCTTCTTCTCCTGCCCCCAATCCCTCCCAGCATCAGAGTCTTTTCCAATGAGTCAACTCTTCAAATGAGGTGGCTGAAGTACTGGAGCTTCAGCTTTAGCATCATTCCTTCCAAAGAAATCCCAGGGCTGATCTCCTTCAGAATGGACTGGTTGGATCTTCTTGCAGTCCAAGGGACTCTCAAGAGTCTTCTCCAACACCACAGTTCAAAAGCATCAATTCTTTGGCACTCAGCCTTCTTCACAGTCCAACTCTCACATCCATACATGACCACAGGAAAAACCATAGCCTTGACTAGACGGACCTTAGTCGGCAAAGTAATGTCTTTAATTTGATAAATTTCAGACTTGCCCCCAAGGCTTGGGGATGGATTACACAGTAGGAGAAAGAGCTCCAGGTTCCTGTATGAAGAGACCCTTTTGTGCTTCATTTAAAATAGATTGTATCACTTAAAATAGATAGTGGAAAAATTCTTCCTGTTCTACTTCCATTTTTTTTCATTGAGAATGTCCCTTCTATAAAACAAGAGCAAATGGTGAAAGGGAAAAAGAATAAAAGACTATGACAATAGGGTTTGTGTTAGGTGAAAGGATATGAGGTGATTATTTTTATTGCAACATTTTCTTTGAAGTTGGCTTGTATTTTGGTAAAAAAGAAGAGTATTTAAGGTCACTGAAAAAGATTATATAGTTGAGCTACCATGATGGTGGCTCTAGCAGAGAAATGTGACTGTTGGAGCCTTTCCTAGAGGCTGTCACCACAGGCCTGAGGGCATCCTCCCTGGGCTGTACCTGTATGTGGACACCCTTCCTCCGCTTCCTGCCGCCAGGAGAGGCTCTCTGTGGCTTTCGCCTTCTTTCACCTCCCTGGTGGTGCAGAGGTTAAAGCATCTGCCTGCAATGTGGGAGACATGGGTTCGATCCCTGGGTCGGGAAGATCCCCTGGAGAAGGAAATGGCAACCCACTCCAGTATTCTTGCCTGGAGAATCCCATGGACGGAGGAGCTTGGTGGGCTACAGTCCATGGGTCGCAAAGAGTCGGACACGACTGAGCGACTTCACTTTCACCTCACCGGATCTATTCTAGAGTCTTGGCGATTTAGAGCTCATGGCCAGGGCACTGCCACAAACTCAGGACTTGGGCCCTCAGGGCCTCTCTGTTTTCATTTCACTGCCAGTTTGTTTTATTGACACCCAGATGCTCCAGCCTTGACTGCACGCTCCCAGAGTGGGTACAGCCGCTTCTTCTGTGGCTGCTGCTGCTGCTAAGCCGCTTCAGTCATGTCTGACTCTGTGACCCCATAGATGGCAGCCCACCAGGCTCCCGTCCCTGGGATTCTCCAGGCAAGAACACTGGAGTGGATTGCCATTTCCTTCTCCAATGCATGAATGTAAAAAGTGAAAGTGAAGTCGCTCAGTCGTGTCCGACTCTTAGTGACCCCATGGACTGCAGCCTACCAGGCTTCTCTGTTCATGGGATTTTCCAGGCAAGAGTACTGGAGTGGGGTGCCATTGCCTTCTCCAGTTCTAGTTCGGCGGCAGCTTCTTGATTTTCAGGTTCTCTTCCTGCTTGTTGAGCTGGCGCCGCATGCATGGCCCGTGTTTCTTGGGCTGCAGTTTGCAGAGGCTTGTACTTTTTGTCCTTACAGACTTTCCTGAGGTCCCCTTTCTGAGTCTGGTTAATGACAGTGAGCACACGGGCGATGGATCTGTGAACAACTCAGATCTTGGAAAGTTTGGAAGCCCGCGGCAGCTGGGACAGCGCTACCTTCGAGTCCTCCAGCTGTTCCAGCAGCTCATTCTTGCTGCGAAGGCCTCAAGCGTTCTCTTGCCTCCGCCACCTTCTCAGAGGGAAAAAGCCTGCAGCGTCCCTCTTGGAAGAGGATTTCCTCTTCCAAGGGTCTCCCCCTTCTCCTCCCCTTCTCTCACTTGCAGAATAACCACAAGTCCAGAGTGTCTCTCACAGGGTCTCCTGTTGAGTTCTTTCCTGGCATCAGGCTGCCTTTTGCTTTCATTGCACCCTGATGTAAAACACTTCCCTTCACTATTTTCCAAAAGAAAGCTAATGGCGTTCAGTTCTCTGTAAGCTCAGGACATGGACAGATGCTTTAGGGAGATACCTCAGGACACACAGCCTAGCTCTGGCTGCCTCCCCTTGCGTACACTTCTCAGGCCCTACACCTTCCAATTTCAGCACTCTTGTCACGTGACTGTCATTGGTCATGGTGGTCATGCCACCCCTGAGTGTGTGGCCCAGTCCACCTCTCCCAGTGGTTTCTGTGGCTGAGAGCAGACCCGGTGGGCCTGCTGGCCTTCTGCACCACACACTTCCCCTCACCACCATCACCACGTCTCCCAGGGCAGAAATCACAGTAACTGCTGAAATCTGGTGTCCGGAGACCCTTTCCAATTTTTAGTAAGACTGTTTGATTTGGCATGTATGTGTTTCCTGTGCGTCTGCTCCATGCGTTATTGGCCTGTAGCCTTTTCAGAAAGCAGACAAAGCATAAACTTTAATAAGTGAAGCTCAAGAAGGCATGACTTGACCCATTCATTCATTTATCAATTTCTTCTCAAGGAAGCCCCTGTGCTGGGTTAGGGCCTGTGGTAGGTGCCGGGGATACATACAAACAGAAGCCAGTTCCTGCCTTCCAGAGGATTACAAGTCAGGAGTTAATAACTAAGGAGTCAAATGTTGAGGAAAAAATTCAGAATTTGAGATGTGAATAATTGATACACTCTCCTTAGAGTCAAGCTAGCAATTTTCCCCATAGTTTAGGCTTTTTAAAAACAAACGCTACCCCCTCCACCACCCCCACCCCCTCCAGCCTTCCAACTCTTGCTTTCTTGGTGGATGAAGTGAAGCTAAATAAGTTCTACCATTTCACTCCACAGAGAAACTTTCTCTAGCTTTCATCCACCAACAGATTAGAATCCTAGTGCCAGCATGGCCAGAACTTCATAATTTGTTTTGAACACACTTTACAGCCTGTGTCCACCAATGCAGCCTCTGGCACTGGCCATGAGGTCAGCTCAAACTCTTTACCTTCCTTCAAGCACAGAGATGTTCCCACATCATTGTTCATGTCACTTCCTCCACATGGTGGTCTCTCTAGCTTCTTCACTCAAAATTCTACTCACCAGTTCAAGATCAAGCATGATCTGATCTAAGGAAGATGTTACTGGTTTCCCAGGTGGCATTCATCCCGCTCTATGGAATGAACAGAACATGGATTTGCATGTTTGCTGGATAAATTTGGGCAAGTTAGTTAATATTCCTGTGCCTCAGTCTCTCCATCTGAAAAATGGGATCAATAATAAAACATATTTCAAGTATCATATGATTGATATTAAATGCTATTTAAGGGCTATCATCAAAATCATCACCATTATCATTAATATGATAGATTTGTCTCACTCTTGAAGAATTAATCCTGGATGTCCTTAGATTGTTGTGATTTCTCCCCTTGTTCCTCCTGTGTTATTTCATGAGATCTGAATTTGTTTTTTTATTGCTGATCTAAAAGATTAACACAAACTTAATGGCTTAAACAACACAAATTTATTATCTTACAGTTGTGCATGTCAGAAGTCCAACACAGACCAAAATCAAGGTGTTGGCAGAGCTGTGTTTCTTTCTGTAGGCTCGAAGGGGGAATTTGTTTTCTTGTTTTTTCCAGCTTCTGAACACAGCCATCTGTGTTCTTTGGCTTATGGATCTTTTTTCCAGCTTCAAAGCCAGTAACACTACTACCAGCCCAACCATCCTCCTGTGGGCACACCTATGACCACAGCCAGGAAAGGGGCTCCAGTTTTGAGGATCTGTGTGATTAGATTATGCTCTCCCAAGTCAGCTAATCCAGAAAGCTTCCCATCTCAGGGCTGTTAACCTAATCACATCTGCAACACTCCTTTATCCAATGTGGCATATTCACAGGTTATGGGGATTAGGAAGTGGTTGTCTTTGGGGACCATTATTTGGCTTGCCACAAGAGCCTTGAGGATAGATCTTCTCTTTTCCCCCCAGCTACTCCTTATGGGGCCTGGCATATGAAAAGCTTTTAAGAAATGTAGCTGAACTGAATCCAATCCTCACAGAGTGTCAGGGCAGGGAGACTCAAAGAGAGTTTTGAAGAGTCTGTTGTTTTCCAGAAAATATTTTCCTAATATTATTTGTACAAATTATTGGAATGAATGTTGATGTGTTAATACCTCAGGCAGGGGGAAAAAAACACCTTTTCTGAGCTCAGTTTGCAATTATGTTAAATATTTAACAACAACAACAAAGCTAAATGTATTAGCAGGAGTCCCAAAGCCCAGTGTCTCACAGTCCCTATGCAGCCTGTGGGAACACCATGGGGCAAAACGGCATTACTATCCAAGCTTTACAGACCAATGTACAGAGAATTGCATCTTCCACGGTCACAGGATAACCAAGTAATAAAATCTTGGCATCCTGATGATCAAGTTCAGGCTTTTTCAGGTGGTAACCCTAAAATTCCTTTCTTATCTCCCAGCCAGGATACTCTCATTTTTCCTTTCTCATCACTTAAAATATGTCCAAATTATTATCTTCATACTGTCTTTTGTGTTTTCTTTTAGAATGGCCATAAAGCAAATGACATAAGCAAAACGCAAGAGCAGGCAAGTGGGGTGTCTGTTTCGAGTGGTGTTAATACATACCTCAGCTACACAGTGCTATAAGGTAGTCGTGAGGAATCAGGCCATTCGTTCAGTAAGTAGCTATTGAGCGTCTATGAGTATTGTGGACATCCCAGTGACTATCCAGGGCACAGCCCCTACCCTTGTGGAGTGTTTATAGTGTGATAGTGAAAGCAGTCTTTCAAATAAGCAACTACATGTGTCAAGAGTATTACCAAAGAACAAATATAAACTGCTCTGGGAAGAGACAACAGACAAAGCTGGAAGCCTTTCACATAACACCTTGAGAACTAGGCTAACGGATTTCAACTAAGAGCCCACTGCAATAGTAAAAACACAAAATGACAAGAGCTTGAAGCAGGGTTGACTCTGGGAGCAGAAAAGGCTCAACTAGATCATGATACTAACACATCGCAACCCATTGTTCTAATTCTTTGGCATTCCAGTGACTATTTAGAAATGGGAAAGAACTAACCAAGCTGGATTCTAGCTTTGAAGATCCCTTTATCAAACCAGGGTACACCTGGCTAACATCATAGACAATCTCCTTGTGACCCAACTCAAGAAACTAGAAATACATTGTGGGTTGTTACTTTAAAAAATCTGCTACGTATTTGGCCTAATTGATTTAGTCACCAAGGGCTTTAAAAAGCAGCCAGCCGTCTCCAGGCTGGGTGTCACAGGAGTGCTATTAAGCAAGTGTGTGCCCCTTCAGAGGCACACCCTGCAAACCACAAAGGATAATATGATTAAAATATCATCAAGCTCTATGGAACAGGATATTGGAGATGTATCTGTTTAGAAAGAGATCTGTAAAAGGAGAGGTTATATATTGACTTCTTACACCCCAAGTTTTCTCCAACATAAAATGCTTACAAGAGATTTTTCCTATTCAAAATGTTTTCTTTTAGGGCAAATATTTTCTTCTTGCAATTGTCTTTGAAATTGCTAGAAATAATGGGTTTTCTAAGTTTCTGTCTACTTTTTCCACAACTTTCCAACACTAACAGTGATCTGACAATGGAACCTGCATGTTTGAATGGCAGGGAAGGTTTGTCCCTGAAGGGACTCACACAGACCCTGAATGACGATCTTTCTGCTACGTCATAGAAAATGAAGTCGCTCAGTCGTGTCCGACTCTTTGCGACCCCACGGGCTGTAGCCTACCAGGCTTCTCTGTCCATGGGATTTTCCAGGCAATAGTCCTGGAGTGGATTGCCATTTCCTTCTCAGGGGATCTTCCCAACCCAGGGATCGAACCCGGGTCTCCCGCATTGTAGACAGATGCTCTACCATCTGAGCCACCAGGAAAGTCATAGAAGGGGTTCCTGTACTGCTTAGGAGATTCTACAACTTGACTTCTCAAGATCAGCTTTCTCCTAATCTAAACTCCCTGGCTAACAGAAACTTATTATTGAAATACCGTCTTGTTCACAATGAAATGGGCCCCACAAACTAAGCTCGTGTTGTGCAGGTGATGTGATTCTTTGACCCTGATAAATGACCCTTTTTTTCTCCTGCTGTTGATGAAGGTTAAACATGGGAGTCAAAGCACCCAAGAGCATTAGAAGAACCCAAACTCAAGACTCCCGAAGTTCATGGTCTTGTTTAGGATCCCTCCTGTGTGTCGTGAAAATGTTGATGAAGAAAGAACCAGCCATGTGACTCTGAAAAGAAAAAAAAAACCTTAGGCTGTGATGGGGTCATATGTTTGGCATGACTCAAATTCATGATTTCCTTTGGCTCGCTGGGTTGATTTTTGTCAGTGCCTTTTAGACTTATTGTTTTCATATTTCTGGGTTGTTTCCCAGGTGCTTTTCACTTTCCACTCCACTCACTACCCCCACCCAAGATATTTGCCAGTAGTCATGGTGCCTTCATGTAGAAAGTGAAATTATTTCTTATCTCTACACTGGCCTTTGCTTTTTTGGAGCGGGGGGTGATTTTAGGTGATTTTACCTATCAGAAAAGTGAGAAGTTAGCTCATATAGAAGAATGTAGGCCTAGTATTAGATGAAGAGAAGCCATCTGAGCTACTCATTTTCTGGACTGCTTGTGGTCTTCCAGGCTTTATCAGAGGTAATGTCTTCATATTAGACCTCCAGTCAGAGTCAGTTATTCTCCCTGTTTGAAAAATTAGGAAAAATTAAATGCTAATTACTTAATTCCTTCATCTGCCTAACATTGTCAGGTTATTCAAGAAGCTCAATGGAAATATACATGCAACTCGGGGCTGAGGCTCTGGGCCACGGTCACTAAAGATTGCTGCATCTCCAGAGGGCTCCTGTCAGGCTTTTTAGGCAGGGCGGCATCCTCTGCTATGTAAGATGTGAGCAAATTTTGGAAAATTACATTTATCTATGACTGTATATAATCTTAGAATGTTCAAACACTCTGTTTCAGTGGGTTTGCATATTGGGCATCTTTAAGTCATCTTCTAAGTCTTGCTCATACAAGGCATTCTACAACTAAAAAGAAAAACTGGAAAACTACTGATTTTAGTTGAATTCTCTCATTTCACATTTACGAAACTGAATCTCAGAGTGGTTAAGTGGCTTCTAAAATATACAAAGTTTTGGAGGAAAAGCTAAGGAAACAGCAATTATTTAAGTGGGAGATGGATATTATAAATTAGAAGCACTGTCCCTGTGATTATTTTTATCTGTCATTACATTCTTTTGGCTTCCCCTCTGTGTTTGCACCACAAATCAAGTAAACTCCCTTGGGTATCCAATTTTTATTCTCTACTTGCCTAGAAGTCAATTCAGAGTTTCTAGAACCAATGTCTATTTTTTATAGAAAGAATCATTTTTATAGCAATTCTTGTTCTTTATTATCAAGGTTTTTTTTTTTGCTTTTTAAGATTCATGTTTTTATCACATACCTTATTTGATCCTTCCAAATAAGTAAGATAGATGAAGCAGGTCAATTTGTAAAGCACATTGTATATGTGGCAATATATCCATTAAAGGGAACTTATTTTTCAACAGGAGAATTTATCTGCTATTTCATTTTATAGGTGGCACAGAAAGTCACTTTGGAACCTTTTAAATTTGCCTCTTTCCTGAATTTTCCCTCCTAATTAGGCAAATATAAGATATGCACTCTTTCCACATCCTGTTGTATGCTTAGCTGGAGAAGATCTGATTCTGCATAGATGCCAAGACTTCCCCTGGGAGGCAAGAGAGACTAATAACTTAAATATCCCCTTTCAGATCATCTGTGGCAGCTTGGAATGGGTCAGGTGATATCTGAAGGTGAGAAAGAACTTAAAGCATCTGGAACTGTTAGTCTAGTCTCAACCCCAGGGCCTGGAAGTCTGGGGAAGAGTCCAGAAATAGGGCTCCTGGGCATGGGCGTGTAACCACCAATGGCTGTAACTAAGGGGGCACATATGAGGAGACCCACTGCAACCTACAACAGGGTCTGGACCAGAAAAGGCATCATCTCAGCTATAAAAAGAACACAAAGGATTGTGTGGTGTGGAACCCTTTTCATGGCAACACCTGTGGCAACAGTAGAAATAAAGGCGATTCAACTGGGGACCCATTAGTGGACACATCAGGCTCCCTAGTTCTCTCCTGACATTTGGAGTGAAGACTGACCCCATTGGCAGAAGCTCTTGGGTAATTCAAGAAGAAGACTAAAGAGGGAGCTACTATCTCCCTGCTAACCCACACATGCAAGATCCCCCTGAAGGTGTCTTGGATTACCTATAGATGATGTATGGATAAGGGGAGGTGTAGGTGCTAGGTAGGGAGTGTTTTAGGAATTTGCCAAGGTCACTGGCAGCCCAGGGCTCCTTTCCCAGCAGTTTCTGGCTCTTTGGACAGCATAGTGCACTCTACTTACTTCTAATGACTCTGCCTTAACCACGCTCCCCATTTTTCATGCCTTTGAGTGGAAATGTGACCTTGGAGTGGTGGCAAATCGTAAATCCTCTGAGTCTTTTTCCTACCCATGAGTTGGCTGTTTCCCATCTAATTTTTCATACTGTTAGGAAGAGTTCTCGGAAAGCATTAGATGCATCATCTAAGGGCCCTTAAGCACAGCCCTGGAATACTGAGAGCTCCAGTCCTGCCTGTGGGAGTCTGGAGACAGAAGATAATTCTCCATCTCCAGCCCCTTTCTGGAGAGGCTGATAGCAAGACCCAGGGCACCTGAAGGTTTCAGCAGACTCTGAGGGGCCCCAGGGAGGGCATTGTCCTGGCTCCTGCAGACCTCTGTTGTAGTTATTAGTATGCATGATAATGACAGTTTACTTCTTTTCCCTTGAAGATAGCTTTTAAATTTGCTCTGTTGGCCTCTTGATGAAATAGCTTCATGCATATTAATGGCTTCTTTTATTTACTGAGCAGCACCATTAAGCACTTTGAAATACCAGATTCCACCCAAGGTCTCCAGGGAGACAAGCCAATATCTCTAGACTTACTGGGTGAATGGGAAACTGAGGAAACAAAAAACATCCTGAAAGTAACACAGAAAGCTCCTTGACCACAGACGCTGTCTATCTAGCAGGTGGTTATGGACTTGGCTGGGTAACTGCTGGGTTTCCTGCACGTCCATCCATTCTTACAGCAGGCTTTTATTGAGCACTTGCTTTGTGTACAGCACCGTATGGGGCACTGAGCAGCAAGGAAGGTGAATATGATTATAAAACTCAAGATGTACCTGTTTTCTATTCAAAGAAACCTGAAGGAGAGGTTAGAGTGGAGAAAGCAGGGTCTGAAATTAAGCTGGCACCACTGCTGCAGAATTTAAGAGGTTGCTACACCTAACTGCACAGGCTTCTTGACTTAATAACAGCACATCCAGGAGTGTGGCCATTAATAAAAACAAGTTAGATATAGATAACTTGGGAAGTATGTCCATGATATAGCATTAAAAGGAAGATGGCCAACGATTTCATGTTTATTAACTGTGTGTATGTTTATGTGTTTATATGCATATATGATGCATGTAGACAAACAGATGAAGGTAGATAGATAATAAATAGAAGATCAGTAAGAGAGAGAAAGAGTGAGAGCAAGAGAGAGGAAACCAGAACTTAGGAAGAATTCATGTGCCACTAATGGCAATGTGAGGGGAGGAGTGAAAGGGCCACATTCTTGGTTTTATTATTTCACATAGTATTTTAAAAGTCATATTAGAAATGATATTTTTTGTGTGTTTCAGCATTTTAAAAATAAAATGTTCAAAAGTAAATACATAAAAGATGTAGTCCCCAACCTCAAGGACCTGACACCCCTAAAGAGCAGATAAACCAGCATTAACTACATTATCAGAATAAAGGCACTGCAAGTACAGGAGAAGTGTTTACTTGAAAAAGTGTGTATAAGATAAAGAGGACACGTGTTGAAAGAAATTTTCCCACTGGGAGTATTGACCAAGAACTTGCTTCTTTCATCACCACCAGAGCAGTAGGCGCTAGTGAATGGCCTCTTTGGGCTCTGGGGTGGTGAGGAAGCACAAGCCAGCCTGGATCCTCCCTAGGAAAGGATGTGTTGAACCGACCCTCTCAAGGTCCCTGTTCCAATCTGACTACCACTGCCTATCTGTCCAGAAGGGGTTCTGTAGGTGCTGAGGGCTGACTCAAGGAAAGAAATAGGTAGCTTTGCTGATTTAAATTTCCCCTGGAACTTTGAGTTTTCCTGACATGAGTCATGACCCAATCACAGGTAACGTAACTGAAACCAATTTGGTATGTAAGCTCCTACGAGGGGACCCTGATGGTGGTGAGCTTGTCGCTGTCACTCAGTGTGGGCTGCCTGCTCGGATCCTTCTGTGTGCTGGCTCCTACAGCTGTTGATGGAAACCACGCCCTTCTTAGTAAAGGTTCTAAGGAGGAAACACACATGGAGGGAAGGAGGGTACAGAGGGTGCCTCACTCTGATGAGAAAACCTAGGATGGCTTCACTGGGCAGGAAACATGGCAATTTCTGAAGAATTGGATTTTGATTAGCAGAGAAAGTAGAAAGGATTTCTACAGGAAGAAATGGAGAAGAATCCAGTATCAAAACAGGAGTTAGCACTTTAATAGCACCTATATGTATACAGAAGGAATTAATCCAGTGAGATTAGTGTTACGATTATATCCATTTTGCAGATGAGGAAATTGAGGCACAGAAAAGTTACCTTCCTAGGGTCCCAGAAGGAATAAGTGGTATGGCTGAGAATCACACCAAGGGCATCTAGCTAGCTCTTGTCCTCTCAGAACCTTCTTGTAAACTGACAAATACTCTTGTTGTTTAGTCATGTCCAACTCTTTGTGACCCCGTGGACTGCAGGACATCAGGATTCCCTGTCCTTCACTATCTCTTGGAGTTTGCTCACACTCATGTCCATTGAGTCGATGAGGAGTGGTGGGAAACACTAGAGGTAAAAAAAAGTGCTGATGCACACATCAGCTGCTCCCTAGCATAGCTGGAATAGGGGCAGTAACTGTGGGAGGTGAGATGGGGCTGCATCCTTAAATTCCAGAAAAAGGGCTGGAAACTTCCTCTGAGGGAGCAGGAAGCCACCAGACAGGTTTTTGGAATAAAATACCTGCTCTGAGATATAATGTCTTAGAAAAAGACCTCTAGTGAGAATAGGAAAGGGGAGGGACTGGAGAGATGGAGGAGGTCATGAGGTGGGAGATTCTGGGGGCTTGAGTTGGAGTCGTCACAGTTGAGAAGACAGTGGGAGACCTTGGTGGGTGAGAAACAGCCTTCCATGTGTTTCTGGTTCCTGACCAGACCCTGGTAGGAAATGAATAGTGAAGACTGGTGTGCAGCCCCAGAACAGGTAACAATCAACCAGTAGCAGCAACGTCTTCAAGCAGTCTTCAAATAACTTACTTAATTTTTAAAACAATCCTGCCTCAACCGCCTCCTCCTTTCCTCCAACTTTGAAGCTAGAAGACGGTTCTCTTCTAAGAGCTGTATTTCAGAGCACCTCATGGCAAAGCCAAGCCAAAAGCAACCAACAGAGCTCCAGCTATTCCTGGTCCAGGGTCTGAGGGAAGCAGCTTAGACAATTTCCTGAGGGGCTTTGGAAGCAGATGATGCCAAGCCCAGACCCAGTTTGCTCTGCTCCATTTGTAATGTCCTCACACTGTAAATTGCAAACATTACAGCCGGGCACTCTCTTTATGGCATACTTTCATCCTGAAATGTTCCCGTGCTACATTTTCATGTAACTTATGCACCGCGAATGTTGTAAAAACTGCCGTAAAAGTCAATATAAATGCAATAATGTCATGTCAGTCAAAGGCAGCAGAGCAGCCCTTTGAGCAAACAATTGGGAAACTAGAGGGAAAACTCAATTGCTCCATGTTGCAAATTGATTAAAGATATGAATCAGAAAATTAAAGGGCTTTTGGAGTTTAGGTTATTACTAACTGCTTTACTTTATGGAGCAATTACTTTGATTCTATCTCGAGTCCAGTAAAGCGACTGCCAACATGTGGTGAGATGGGGCTCTGTGTCTTTCTTATTAATGTGAATTACTTAAGATCAGCCTAAATGAATGCACATGTGCATCTTAGACATATGAGTTCATTTCCTAAGCACTGTACTTAAAATTAAAAAGAAATAATTAATAGCTAGGGTTAAACCTCTGTTTGGCTAAACCTTCTCATTGGCCAAGAGAACCAATCCTGTTTTCTAAGTGTGAGATGTTGCAGCAGTCACCTTCATGTTTAGCTTATAATTTTTAGGCTCTTCTAGAAGGGCAGGGAATCATAGAGTCTTGTCAACATAGCTACTTTGCACTACCCCCATGTTCAGCCTGTTGAGTGCCGAGATGCTGTCCTCATCTAATTGTCTTAGTATCTGAAAGTCCATAATTAGACAGTCATTTCTTTAGAGCTTAAACCTTTTGGTACTAAGCTTCTTGTATAAGTATCATAAGATCAAATAAACTTAAGTTCAGGAAGAAAACATCTTAGCAATAATTAATGTGGCCCTTTGAGCTTTGGCAGCCAGGAAGCCAAGAGCTAAATTTAATATTCAGTTGTAGTAATTGCCTTATGCTAGATTCCTGAGCTAGCGTGTAGCTAAGCACATTTAGTGGGTGCTCAGTGAAGGATGGCTGAATGGCAGAATATGAGATAATGACTAATAGTCACTTTTATTATTACTTACTATGAGTGAGAGTTTGCAGGTATGCTAAGTGCTTCTAAACATTGCCATAAATTAATCTTAAAAATAGTCTTCTTCACTATTTTCACAACCGTTTTACAGATGAGGAAGCAGACTTATAGAGGTTAAGTGACTCACCCATGTTCACCTAGCTGGAATTTGAAACCGGTACTCTGTGATTATAGAACCAGCATTCTCAGCTACTACCTAAAGGGGACAAAAATAGGGTGGTCATAGGACTTGAAAGTTAATTTGGAAACAATAGGTATTAGCTATCTCCTTACAGAGAAGAAAATTTTCAAATGAGTAGATTTTTTTTAGTATTAATTACTTAATTAGGCTGTGCTGGGTCTCTGTTGCTTCACAGGCTCTCCTTTCGTTGCAGGCTGCACACTCCATTTGCAATGCACAACGTCTCTTGTTGCAGAGCATGGGCTCCAGGGTCCATAGGGTTAAGGAGGGCTTCAGTAGTCGTGGCTCTGGGCTGTAGGGCACAGGCTCAGTAGTCACAGCACCTGGGCTTAGCTGTGATGTGTGGTATCTTCCCGGATCAGAGATCAAACCCACGTCTCCTGCATTCGCAGGCAGATTCTTTCCTCTGAGGCACCAGGGAAGCCCTAAAATGAGTAGACCTTGATTGTAAGCAGATTAAAAATTTCAAGACATCTTTGGGGAAAATGGATAAGGCAGAAGGAGTGTTACTTAGCAACAGAAGCACAGACCAAATGAGAATCAAAGAGACTGGTATAGGTAGTGCCCACCTAGCAGGGTCCAAGAGATGGGGCACTGTAGCATGGGCTTTCGGAGAAGGCAATGGCAACCCACCCCAGTACTCTAGCCTGGAAAATCCCATGGATGGAGGAGTCTGATAGGCTGCAGTCCATGGGGTCACTAAGCGTCGGACACAACTAAGCGACTTCACTTTCACTTTTCACTTTCATGCATTGGGGAAGGAAATGGAAACCCACTCCAGTGTTCTTGCCTGGAGAATCTCAAGGACGGCGGAGTTTGGTGGGCTGCCATTTATGGGGTCGCACAGAGTCAGACATGACTGAAGCAACTTAGCAGCAGCAGCAGCAGAATGAGCTTTGCATATCACAGCTCTATTGACATCTGAATCTGAAGCCATTAACTCAGAATTTCTTGATTCTGATATCATGCTGACCAAACAGTCTTCTGGTTTGGTTTCGGCAGGCCAGGTATGTGTGTCTACAGGCTGAAATGTGCTGACTGTACCCAATGTGACTGGCACAGGAGTTACAGTGTTTGAGATAAATTAATTAATAAGCAGTCTGATTTACACAATATCTCTGAGGTTAATTAAAGACTGTTCCTGAACAGGCTAGTCCCTGGCTGCTGACTAAGTTAGGCTTCTGAGTCTGTGAGGCTGACTCTGGTCTGCAATATTTCTTGTGGTTAGGAAGACAAGCCTGGGTGCCCTTCCTCAATCCCTGGTTTCAAAATTTTACTAATCATTTTCTCTGCTTTCTTTTGTAATGACCCTGCATCTTCTGGTCGCTGTTTATTTGTTTGGCATTAGATGTGCCTTAAACATGAGCTATTTCAGATGCCTTTTGATTTAAAGGCACGCAACTTTGAAATAAACATGAACACACACACACACACACACATATATATTCTGTGCTATAGTTTTGACAGCCTTAAGACACGTGTTAAGAAGGGATAATGTAACAAACATGCATGCTCAGTCACTTCAGTCATGTCCAACTCTTTGTGACCCTTATGGACTGTAGCCTGCCAGGATCCTCTGTCCATGAGATTCTCCAAGCAAGAATACTGGATTGGGCTTCCATGCCCTCCTCCAGCGGATCTTCATGACCCAAGGATCCAATCCAGGTCTCCTGTGTCTTCTGCATCACAGGCAGATTCTGTACCACTGAGCCACTGGGGAAGCCCCCTAATGTAACATAGTCCTAGGTAATGAGAAACATAGATAAATATTAAATTAGTATTAGTCTCACGATAATGTACAATTTAAAATAATTTTTCATTGGCTTATCTCATTTTGAACCTCTCACTAACATCATAAAGCAGAAGTAACTATTACTATAATCCCCATTCTTCAGATGAGGTCCAACAGAGATAAGTGACTTGTTTAAGATCATCCAGTTAGAAAGAGAAGAAACTGCTTTCACAAAAGACTGCTTTACCTACAATGACAGGAAAAAAAAAAAAAATGCTGCAGTCCAAAAACATTTTTCAGAACATCTAACAGAGCACCTAGTGAAATGTATAGGTGTTTCTCTTCATGACCCCACTCCCTTCCAATTTCAGTTCAGTTCAGTTGCTCACACATGTCCGACTCCTTGCGACCCCATGAATTGCAGCATGCCAGGCCTCCCTGTCCATCACCAACTCCGAGTCCACCGAAATCCATGTCCATCGAGTCGGTGATGCTATCCAGCCATCTCATCCTCTGTCGTCCTCTTCTCCTGCCCCCAATCCCTCCCAGCATCAGGGTCTTTTCCAATGAGTCAACTCTTCGCGTGAGGTGGACAAAGTACTGGAGTTTCAGCTTCAGCATCAGTCCTTCCAATGAACACCCGGGACTGATTTCCTTTAGGATGGACTGGTTGGATCTCCTTGCAGTCGAAGGGACTCTCAAGAGTCTTCTCCAAAACCACAGTGCAAAAGCATCAATTCTCTGGCGCTCAGCTTTCTTCACAGTCCAACTCTCACATCCATACATGACCACTGGAAAAACCATAGCCTTGACTAGACAGACTTTTGTTGACAGAGTAATGTCTCTGCTTTTTAATATAGTATCTAGGTTGGTCATAACTTTCCTTCCAAGGAGTAAGCGTCTTTTAATTTCATGGCTGCAATCACCATCTGTGGTGATTTTGGAGCCCCCCAAAATAAAATCTGACACTGTTTCCACTGTTTCCTCCTCTATTTCCCATGAAGTGATGTGAACAGATGCCATGATCTTCGTTTTCTGAATGTTGAACTTTAAGCCAACTTTTTCACTCTCCTCTTTCACTTTCATCAAGAGGCTTTTGAGTTCCTCTTCACTTTCTGCAATAAGGGTGGTGTCATCTGCATAGCTGAGGTCATTGATATTTCTCCCGGCAATCTTGATTCCAGCTTGTGCTTCTTCCAGCACAGTGTTTCTCATGATGTACTCTGCACAGAAGTTAAATAAGCAGGGTGACAATATACGGCCTTGACTTACTCCTTTTTGTATTTGTAACCAGTCTGTTCCATGTCCAGTTCTAACTGTTGCTTCCTGACCTGCATACAGATTTCTCAAGAGGCAGGTCAGGTGGTCGGATATTCCCATCTCTTTCAGAATTTTCCACAGTTTATTGTGATCCACACAGTCAAAGGCTTTGGCATAGTCAATAAAGCAGAAATAGATGTTTTTCTGGAACTCTCTTGCTTTTTCCATGATCCAGCGGATGTTGGCAATTTGGATTCTGGTTCCTCTGCCTTTTCTAAAACCAGCTTGAACATCTAGAAGTTCATGGTTCACGTATTGCTGAAGCCTGGCTCAGAGAATTTTGAGCATTACTTTACTAGCGTGTGAGATGAGTGCAATTGTGCAGTAGTTTGAGCATTCTTTGGCATTGCCTTTCTTTGGGATTGGAATGAAAACTGACCTTTTCCAGTCCTGTAGCCACTGCTGAGTTTTCCAAATTTGCTGGCATATTGAGTGCAACACTTTCACAGCATCATCTTTCAGGATTTGAAACAGCTCAACTGGAATTCCACCCAGTTGAGCTGGCTGGAATTTCTTTTGTTCGTAGTGATGCTTTCTAAGGCCCACTTGACTTCACATTCCAGGATGTCTGGCTTTAGGTGAGTGATCACACCATTGTGATTATCTGGGTCATGAAGCTCTTTTTTGTACAGTTCTTCTGTGTATTCTTCCCACTTCTTCTTAATATCTTCTGCTTCTGTTAGGTCCATACCATTTCTGTCCTTTATTGAGCCCATCTTTGCATGAAATGTTCCCTTGGTGTCTCTAATTTTCTTGAAGAGGTCACTAATCTTTCCTAACCTGTTGTTTTCCTCTATTTCTTCGCATTGATCACTGAGGAAGGCTTTCTTATCTCTCTTTGCTATTCTTTGGAACTCTGCATTCAGATGCTTATATCTTTCCTTTTCTCCTTTGCTTTTCACTTCTCTTCTTTTCACAGCTATTTGTAAGGCCTCCCCAGACAGCCATTTTGCTTTTTTGCATTTCTTTTGCATTTAAGTAAGCCCTATATAAAAATCTATATTCAAACACAAACTAAATTCTAAGCCTATGTCAACATTTTAAGCAGAATTATCACTTTTCAAAACAGATTATTTTTAAAGAAGTAAGTTCCCTTCGTTCATTTAAAGTTTCACTCTTTCTTTAGAAAAAGTGATTTACACACACATTCCATAAACAAATATGGTGAAGAAAAAGATATAACTGTGCTGCTGCTGCTAAGTCGCTTCAGTCATGTCAGACTCTGTGCGACCCCATAGATGGCAGCCTACCAGGCTCCCTCAACCCTGAGATTCTCCAGGCAAGAACACTGGAGTGGGTTGCTATTTCCTTCTCCAATGCATGAAAGTGAAAAGTGAAAGGGAAGTCGCTCAGTCGTGTCCGACTCTTAGCGACCCCATGGACTGCAGCCTACCAGGCTCCTCCATCCATGGGATTTTCCAGGCAAGAGTACTGGAGTGGGTGCCATTGCCTTCTCCAATAACTGTGCTAGAATCAAGCAAACACTGCTGAAGAGATACTCATAAGGAGAGTGACCTTTGATGGGCCGTGGACGCCTGGAGTCCATACCCTGAACACCTCAGATTCTGACCTCAGCTACTCATTTATATTAAGGCCTAAACGTGAGGAAGAGATTTAGTTGACAAGTATTTATGGATTTATCTGATAAACATGCGCAACTTTGTCTGCTGCTGCTGCTGCTAAGTCGCTTCAGTCGTGTCCAACTCTGTGCGACCCCATAGACGACAGCCCATCAGGCTCTGCCATTCCTGGGATTCTCCAGGCAAGAACACTGGAGTGGGTTGCCATTTCCTTCTCCAAAGCATGTAAGTGAAAAGTGAAAGGGAAGTCGCTCAGTCGTGTCCAACTCTTAGCGACCCCACGGACTGCAGGCTACCAGGCTCCTCCGTCCATGGGATTTTCCAGGCAAGAGTACTGTAGTGGGTTGCCATTGCCTTCTCCAACAACTTCATCTAACCCTTCCTAACTACCTTCCTCCTTCTAGAAATATGCCTCTTTCCTTCTCCCTTAACAAGTTCAAATGGAAGCTGCTATTTTCTAACAGATCCACTCTCTGATTAAGTGGGACCAATTATAGACCCTCACTCTGCTGGTACCAGTTGGTTATTCTGGACAGTTTTGTCTCATTTACCCAATCGAAGCCCTTCCTCTGCGTTTTTAAATTTGGCCTCTAAAAGAGGAGAAACTCCCCAGTGATATAAAGCATGGAAATTGTAGGCAATCATATTCCCCATTATAGCAGAAGCCAGTTTATGGTGAGAAGGAATGGAGCTTACTCAGAGAGAAGCACAGGCGAAAGAAGGAGGGAAAAAGGAAGGTAGTGGCATTATAAGCCCTGATTCCAAGTGTCCTTGAGGCCCAAAACAGCATGCTCTTCCAGCAGCTAGGTGATTTAGCATGTTCCCTTTGTACCTAAACTAGTTCAGATTGGGTTTGTCAATTATAAACAAAAGATATTGTGATATTGTTCTTTATCACGAGAAATATAAGTTTGATTTCCATCCCCATTTCTGGTACAGAATTCCTAAAACCCTTTGAATTTCCTAAGTCATAGAGAGATAAAGGTGTTTTAATATTAATAACAAACCCCTTTCAATTATACCATACTTTATGTTAATAAGGTACATTTTAGAAGCCCTGAAAGGTGGAACTGAATGCGAGGGGAACCAACCATGTGATTACAGAATGGAAATTTCAGTCCCATCCCCCTGACCTTCAGGGAGGGAAGAGGGGCTGGAGGTTGAGTCAATCACCAACACTCAATCATGTCTGACTTTTTACAACCCCATGAACTGTAACATGCCAGGCTTCCCTGTCCTTCACAATCTCGCGGAGTTTGGTCAAACTCATTTCCATTGAATCAGTAATGCCATCATACCTTCTCATCCTTTGTTGTCCCCTTCTCCTCCTGCCATCTATGTTTCTCAGTATCTGGGTCTTTTCCTATGAGTTGGCTCTTCACAACAGGTGGTCAAAGTATTAGAGCTTCAGCTTCAGCATCTGTCCTTTCAATGAATATTCAGGGTTGATTTCTTTTAGGATTGACTGGTTGGATCTCCTTGCAGTCCAAGGGACTCTCAAGAGTCTTCTCCAGCACCACAGTTCGAAAGCATCAATTCTTTGGCATTCAGCTTTCTTTATGGTTCAACTCTCACATCTGTTCATGACTATGGGAAAAACCATAGCTCTGACTATCTACACCTTTGTTGGCAGAGTGATCTCTCTGCTTTTTAATATGCTGTCTAGGTTGGTCATAACTTTTCTTCCAAGAAGCAAGCATCTTTTAATTTCATGGCTGCAGTCAGTGTCCACAGTGTTTTTGAAAACCAAGAAAATAAAGTCTGTCACTGTTTCCATTTTTTTCCCCTTCTATTTGCCATGAGGTGATGGGACTGGATGCCATGATCTTCATTTTTTGAAAGTTGAGTTTTCTGAAAGTTGAGCTCCTGCATTTTCAATCTCTTTCACCTTCATCAAGAGGCTATTTAGTTCCTTTTTGCTTTCTGCCATTAGGGTCACATCATCTGCATATCTGAAGTTATTGATATTTTTCCTGGCAATCTTGATTCCAGCTGAGTTTTATCCAGTCTGGCATTTCGTCTGATGTACTCTGCATATATGTTAAATAAGCAAGGTGATACCTTGATGTACTCCTTTCCCAATTTTGAACCAGTCCATTTTTCCATGTCTGGTTCTAACTGGCCAATATCCAATAGCCAATGATTTAATGAATTATACCACTGAAATGAAGTTTCCATAAAACTCAAAGGACATAGTTCAAGAGCTTCTGTATTGGTGGACACATGGAGGTGCTGGGAAACAATATGCTCAGAAAGTGTGGAAACTCCATGTCGTCTCCACATACTTTGTCCCGTGTATCTCTTCCATCTGGCTGTTTCTGAGTTATATCCTTTTATAATAAACTCATAATCTAGTAATAAAACATTTCTACGAGATCTGTGAGCTACTCTAGCAAGTTAATCAAACCTGAGGAAGGATTTGGGGAACCTCCAATCTACAGCTGATCAGTTAGAAGCACAGGTGATGCCCTGGATTAGCAATTGGTGTCTTGGGTGACAGTATTGGAGGACTGAGCCCTTAACTGTGGGATCTGATGCTATCTCCAGTTAGATAGTGTCAGAATTGAGCCAGTTGTTTCATGGTGTTGGAAAACACACACACAAGAGACCCCATTCTGTCAAAGAGGTTGGGAGAGAGAGGAACATTCATCAAATACTATCTTGAGAAAATGTTAACAGCCTGTCTGATTTCATGCAGTAAGTGCTTAGCTGGCAGGGGTCACAGCATAGAAATGGAAGGGGAGGTCACGGAAAAACTCTGTCTTAGAGAAGAAAGCTCCTCCAATACAGAGAAAGATCTTAGCCATTGTCAATCCCATTTTGTCCTACCATAGTAAATATTGGATTTAATTTTGATTTCTCCTCTTTAACACTTTCTGAGGCCCATCAAAGTTACTAGTTCATGCAGAAAAACCCTGATTTCCAGGATCGAGGGATCTGATCTTTATTCTCTTCCCAGTGAAAACAGACTTGGTCTGTTCCCCCCAGAGATCTCAGCACTCATAAGACCTCTTTTACCACAGAACGAGGGACTAAAAAAATTGGTTGAGCTTATTCAAACAAAGTCTCAATTTCCCATCAAGCAATTGAAAGTTGGGGTTATGTGTTGAGGTAGACTTCAGACTCTTTTAATGGCATTCAGAGACATGGTTCCCCAACCAATTGGCATTCAGGAAATGTTTATCAGTTCTGACAGCCACAGGTTCCACCCTGGCCAATTTTAGCTCCTATGACTGGAAGTGACTTGAATGTTTGAAATTCTGTAAAATACAGGCTAGTTTTGAAATAGAGCCACAGAACTACAATGGCATTCCGGCTTAGCTGTTAGGCAATTTAGGTCAAAATCCTTTCTCTTCTGAACAAGGGAAAGCTTCCTTGAAAGGACTAGTGATAAATTTTCAATAAATCTGCTAGGTTGTGCGAAATGAAAGAAGAATTTTTTTTAATGATTTATGAACCTGAGTGAAGTGATATTTTCATTGCTATCCACTTTCCATAATTTTTCTCTTTTAAATTCCCTTTAGTGTCTTTTTAAGAAAACAGGAGAAAGGAATCAGTATCCTTGGCGAGGGGGTTGCCTTCAAAATAGTGAGCACAGGACCATAAAATACATGTATCTATATATGTATGTAAGAAACCTTCTCTTGGAAACAACTGATAACTCTGTTTAGGTGTGTTCGTTTCAGTATCAACAGAGGAGAGGATTTTTACATAAGTGAACTTTGAAATAATTGCTTCCTTCTTTGAGGACTTTTATAAAACTACTTTTGCATTTTTTTTTAAACTGAGGGGTGTAACTTTTTTTAATTAATTAATTAGCTAATTATTTAATTGGCTCATTCATTGACTCTTGTTTAATTATCCTATGTTGGGCTTGGCCGCATCCCATGATGCCACAACAAGGAGCTTCACGTCATAGTCAGCGCCCCAGCCTGTTTCTCCTCTGCTCCACGTGCACAGGCAAGGAGGGGGCGGGGCCTGTAACTGTGCATGTGTGGCCACATGTGCTTAAAACTTCCTGTGACCCACTTTGAATTTAGGCTATTTCACCTTTTAAGCACTCTTAATTTTCTCAAAAAATCCTTGAAGCAAATATGTTAACACTCATTTTAGAGAAGATATAACTGAGCTCAGAGAGGATGAGTGACTTGAGCTCCAGAGAGAGGCAGAGCTGGCGTGTGTGACCTCTTGTAAATTACCTGGCCTCAATGGGCTTCATCTCCTCTTGGGCCCAATGGGAGGTTTCTCTGCTTCCTTCCAGCTACAGTGCCCCCCGATACCTGTTATTATGGGTTAGAAAATGTCGAATTCATTCCATGAATCAGAGACATTGACTAAATATCAAATAGGCCAAGTAACCACGAGAAAATAAGGATCCTCGCTAAGGCCAGATCCTGGTTTTGAAGTAGGAGGAAATGGAATGTAAATGCATGGGCAGAAATTCAAACAGCATGATTTACCAACAAGCTCTGAGAACTCTGCTGAAGGTGTGGTCAATCTGAAGAAATAAATGACTAGAATCAACTACAGGCATTTAGGCGGATGTTAAGGAGTACTGTGTTTTTCTGTTCAGAGCATTAGCTCCAATTTGATGTTTGGGTTTTAGATGAAGGACACCAATACCAAATACCCACACATGCATACCCACATAAGGGCACATTTTAATTAGTCCTCAGTTGATTTTTAATCTTGCTTTTATTCCATGGCCACTTTAAAATGCTCTATTATCTCATCATGTATAGCCCGATTTTCCCTCTTTACTTTTTTCTTCCTTTCTACTCTCACTTTTCTTTTCTTCCTGTCTATTCTTTGCCCTAACTTTTCCATTATTCTTGTTCCATCACCCACTGGAAGTGAGGTTTTTTTCCTCCAACCTTCTTCTTATACCTATTTCCCCTTCTGCCTGCTTTCTATATACCCTTCCCGTTTCCCTTGTCTCCAAAGCACTAAGTGATATGGATGTGGTTTAGTCAGAACTGCCCGTGGGAAAGCTGCTGCTTGGGACTCAGAAGTGGAAGAGTTAGCAGAAGACTAGAGAGGGAGGTTTCACAGTGCTTCTGTCTCCATCTCCACATCCCTTTTGTCTGTCTCTCTTTGTCTCTCTGTATCTGTCTTGTGCACCCACGCCCTCTCCATTTGTATAGCTGTGAGCCATCTTCTGAGTCTTGGTGGCAAAACCACCTCTCTTCCCTAAAATGCATATAGGCTACACGACACTCAGTTTGAATTCCAACTCTGGACTTTTTGATGTCTTCAGGTCAGGCCTATGAATGAGGTGGGGTTAAGGAATGAGCTTTCGTGTCCTGATGTTGTCAAAGCTAATGTTTATGTAGATAGAAGTTGTGTGGTCTTCTGTACAATAAAGCAGAGCAATTAAAGAAGCTGGTCATCTAGTTATCACTACAATCAGGCCATATCAAAGTATTCAACAATGACCACAATAGCTACCTCATGGAGTTCATGTGCTATGTATCCAACACTGTTTTAGATGCTTTGCTTACAGTGTGGAAAATATTTCAGTAATCCTGCCAGGGACAGGGGAGTCTGGTGGGCTGCCATCTATGGGGTCACACAGAGTTAGACACGACTGAAGCAACTTAGCAGCAGCAGCAGCAGCAAGGTACAAGTGTTTGTAGAGCACCAGGTATTCACAGGAGAGGGAGATCACTATGAGTAAGTAATCGTACAAACACTAGGCTTCTTTCCCAAAAGGGGTATCATTGTCGATATCATAACCATCTCTTGTAATGCATTGTCAAGCTTAGTGTTGGGCACCATGAGGTCAACTCGGATTTCAGTGATATTGGAACACTCTTGCTTCATCTTCTCCACCCTGGTTACAAGCATCTCTATGTCTAAGACACCTATATTCCCACTTGACGTTCAAAACACATCTCATTATCAATGATGAACCAGAAAGGTGAATACTCTCACAAGGTTGCATAGCTTGTGCCTGTTAGAGCAAGAGATATTAAAAAATGGAACTTTCTGGAGAACATGAAGAAAGATATGGAGAAAGACAGAGAGACAAAGTAAGTTGCAAAAAATTCCTATCCTGCCCTGATATGATATTGTCAGGTGTTGTCTTTGCTTTGCTGGTCTCTGGTTATGCAGTATTGGGTAAATTGCTTAAATACCCTAATGACCACCTCTCTTTCTCCTCCAGCCTCTCACCTTTGCTGACTTTCCTTTTTCCATGGTCTAAACCTTGAATGTTGGTGTTTCACATAACTCTGTCTTTTGATATATCTCTTCTCATCCTTCAAATTCTTAAATTATATCTAGTTGATCTTACCTACCTCCTTTTACTCCTGCTTTAATATTTCTGATAAAAAAAAATCCATGTACTGGTGCAGATATATCTAAATGTTGGCACAATTGCAGCATGCTCTCTCAGTAATTTTTTCCTACTTATTAAAAATTGGGCTGCTGGAATGGACGTGTAGGGTGTTATCTACATAAACTACAGTGCGCATAATGATTCCTGGAAATTTGCAATGTAGTAATTCAATATGTAAAGAAAATGTACAGGATTAGGCAGCGTTGTGTCATAGCAAAAGACTGAAATCACCTGAATATCCAGCAATTGTTGTTGTTCAGTCATTCAGTCATGTCCCACTCTTTTCAGCCCCATGCGCTGCAGCATGCCAGGCTTCCCTGTCCATCACCACCTCCTAGAGCTTGGTCAAACTCATGTCACTGAGTCCGAGATGCTTTCCAACCGTCTCATCCTCTGTCATCCCCTTCTCCTCCTGCCTTCAATCTTTTCCACCATCAGGGTCTTTTGCAATGAGTCCTCTCTTCACATCAGGTGGCCAAAAGATTGAAGCTTTAGTTTCAGTATCAGTCCTTCCAATGAATATGCAGGGTTGATTCCCTTAAGGATTGACTGGTTTGATCTCCTTGCTGCCCAAGGGACTCTCAAGAGGGTTCTCTGATACCCAGTTCAAAAGCATCAATTCATTGGTGCTCAGCCTTCTTTATAGTCCAACTCTCACATCCATACATGACTAGTGGAAAAACCATGGCTTGGACTGTATGGACATTTTTTGGGAAAGTAATGTCTCTGCTTTTTAACACACTATCTAGGTCTGTTATAGCTTTTCTTCCAAGGAGCAAGCTTCTTTGAATTTCATAGCTGCAGTCACCATGAAATTAAATTTGGGGGATTTTGGAGCCCCAAAAAATAAAACTGTCACTGTTTCCATTTTTTCCCCATCTATTTGCCATGAAATGATGGGACCAGATGCCATGATCTTAGTTTTTTGAATGTTGAGTTTTAAGCCAACTTTTTCACTCTTCTCTTTTACCTTCATCAAGAGGCTCTTTAATTCCTCCTCAATTTTTGCCACAAGAGTGGGTGCCATCTGCATATCTGAGGTTATTGATATTTCTCCCAGCAATCTTGATTCCAGCTTGGGCTTCATCCAGCACGACATTTCACATGATGTAATCTGCATATAAGTTAAATAAGCTGGGTGACAATATACAGCCTTGATGTACTCCTTTCCAAATTTGAACTAATCTGTTGTCCCATGTGTGGTTCTAACTGTTGCTTCTTGACATGCATACAGGTTTAACAGGAGGCAGGTAAGGTGGTCTGGTATTCTCATCTCTTTAAAAATTTTCCACCGTTTGTTGTGATTCACATAGTCAAAGGCTTTCATGCAGTCAATGAAGCAGACTTTATTTTTCTGGGTTCTAAAATCTCTGCAGATGGTGACTGCAGCCATGAAATTAAGACATGCCTGCTCCTTGGAAGAAAAGTTACGACCGACCTAGACAGCATATTAAAAAGCAGAGACATTACTTTGCCAACAAAGGTCCATCTAGTCAAAGCTATGATTTTTCCAGGAGTCATGTATGGATGTGAGAGTTGGACTATAAAGAAAGCTGAGTGCCGAAGAATTGATGTTTTTGAACTGTGGTGTTGGAGAAGACTCTTGAGAGTCCCTTGGACAGCAAGAAGATCCAACCAGTCCATCCTAAAGGAAATCAATCCTGAATATTCATTGGAAGGACTGATGCTGAAGCTGAAACTCCAATACTTCGGCCATCTGATTTGAAGAGCTGACTCATTTGAAAAGATCCTAATGCTGGGGAAGATTGAAGGTGGGAGGAGAAGAGGATGACAGAGGATGAGATGGTTGAATGGCATCACGACTCAATGGACACGAATTTGAGTAAGCTCCGGGAGTTGGTAATAGACAGGGAGGCCTGGCGTACTGCAGTGCATGGGGTCTCAAAGAGTTGGATACGATTGAGTGACTGAACTGGACTGAATGAAGCAGAAGCAGTAGTTTTTCTGGAATTCCGTCACTTTTTCTATGATCCAACATATGTTGGCAGTTTGGTCTCTGGTTCCTCTGCCTTTTCTAAATCCAGCTTGAATATCTGGAAGTTCTCAATTCAGGTAAATGATGATACTTCATACTATGAAACAAAATAGACACTAAAACATTGTGATATTACAATACAAGTGGCTGAAATTAAGAAGGCTAACCATCCCAAGTGTTGCTAGGGATGTTAAACACTACTGATAGGAATGCAACATAAGACATTAATGGTTCAGCAGTTACCATACATCCACCATAGGATTTTGATACTCCACTTGTCAAAGACTCTAACAGATTTGGAATCAGTAGGTCTGCATTAAATGCCTGGTATCCACATTTTGAAAAATTTTGCCATGTCCTCTGTTGTACACTCTTGATTAAGAGACATTGTACTTAACCTAAACCCTGTATCACAGCACCTTGCATATAATAATTCAATAAATATATGCAGAGAAAGAATCAAAGGCGTGTGACATGGCGAGGAAAAATAGGATTAGAGTCAAAACTTTGGATCAAGTTTTGTCTCTGCTTGTTACTAGGTTGTTGTGGTGGTTGTGGTTTAGTTGCTAAGTCATGTTTGACTCTGATCTCATGGACTGTAGCCCACCAGGCTCCTCTATCCATGGGATTTCCCAGGCAAGAATACTGGATTGGGTTGCCATTTCCTTCTCCAGGGGATCTTCTCCACCCAAGGATCAAACCCATGTCTCCTGCATAGCAGGCAAACTCTTTACCACTGAGCCACTTAGGAATCTCATGCCTGTAACTAGCCAATGACCCAAATACAATTGCTTAACCATTTAGGGCTTCGGTTTTCTTTCTGTAAACAAATGATGGATAAGGCAGGTAGAACAGATCTCTTAAATCTCTTCAGCTCCATCTTTCTAGGGAGGAGTATTTATGATTCAGAATATAAAAGATTACTGTGAAATCAGGTTGAGAAAGTCTCATAATTCAGTCATAGACATTAGAGAAGAATCTTGCTTAGAGATTTTCCACTGTATTCGAGGAACTCAAACCACCATCCCTCTCAGAAAAGGCTACATGCATTCTGATGCATAGAATGGGTAGCATATTAGTTTGCTGGGGCTGCCATCACAAAGTAGAGTAGACCAGATGGTTTGAAGAAATATCTGTTCTTTTGACTTGAAGAGCAGAAATCTATTTTCTCATGATTCTGGAAGCTGAAAGTACAAGGTGTCAGCTGGGTTGGTTTCTTCTGAGTTTCTCTCCTTGGCTTATGGATGACCACTTTCTCCCTATGTCTTTACATAGTCCTCTCTCTGTATGGATTTATGTCCTAATTTTCTCTTTTAAGGACACCAGTCCTATTGGGTGAGGACCCACTTTAATGATCTATTTTAACCTAATTGCTCTTTAAAGATTCTGTCTCCGAGTACAGTCACATTCTAATAGGGGCTTCAACATATGAATTTGGGGAGAACACAATTTAACCTCTAATAGATAGTGAATAGAGTGTCCATGCTAGCGGAAGCCTCCACCTAACGGTGATGGAAGGGTCTCTCTTGGTCTGGAGCTTGAAGGAACAGAAGAACATTCACTTACAGAATGATGATCTTAAAACATGTATCTCATACATCCTTTGCTTTAATGTAACAAACTTCCTTTGAAGTCTCTGCTACTGATAATAGCTGTTTCTGCACTAGAAAGCCCTTGGTCCCCATTGCTACTAGCAATGAAAATTATACCAGTGATGATCTGAGCCATATTCTAAACTCTGGCTCAGACAGATTCTGCCCTCTGAACAGCTATATTGGAACCACAGACTTTTATTTTATTCATGGAAAGAAAAAAAACCAAGAATCAATTCTATCATAAAATTAATCTTTGGAAGATTTGAAATTCACTTTTACCCAATATTGGGGTAGCAGAGAGATGAAGATGAGACAACAGACGTTTGAAAGCATATAGAAACCTGAGAAATGATCTACCGTGTGTTTCCTAGATTTTTCTCATTTTATTAATATTACCAATTTTTTTTAAACTGGGGTGTCACTTAGGGTTTCTAATTTTTGTTGTGCTAAATATAGGGATTAAAAATAATAAAAGACATACTAACAACAAAAAATTTGAAGGATGTAATCTCATACCTAAAATAATCATAGTCATTTAAATGGAATATCTGGGTTTATTAACAAACAAGTTAAAAAAAAAAAGAAGCAGTACAGAAACAAAACACCTTCTTACTTAAATATCTTACCTCATTCTAACAAGAGCTTAGTCATGAATCAGCAGTCTGTAGACTGGTGCTTGAGAGCCTCAGTCTTTTAGATCAATGTTATTCAAACTTGAGTATGTTCAGACTTTCCACAAACTCAGTTTGAGAAACATTAAAATCAAAGTTAATGGAGAAGGCAATGGCGACCCATTCTAGTACTCTTGCCTGGAAAATCCCATGGACGGAGGAGCCTGGTAGGCTGCAGTCCATGGGGTCGCTAAGAGTCGGACACAACTAAGCGACTTCACTTTCACTTCTCACTTTCATGCATCAGAGAAAGAAATGGCAACCCACTCCAGTGTTCTTGCCTGGAGAATCCCAGGGACAGGGGAGACTGGTGAGCTGCCATCTATGGGGTTGCACAGAGTCGGACATGACTGAAGTGACTTAGCAGCAGCAGCAGCAGCAAAATCAAAGTTAAATATTATCATTTGGGTTTTTTCTTCATGCCAACGTACTTAATAGCAATTTTGGCATGGGACTCTTTTTAACAGATAAGAGAGCTCAATGGAGAGGAGTCAAAAGGAATTAGGGAATATGATTGAGTGCGCGTTTCCTCCCTTGGCATACTTAAATACAAACTTTGGACATTCTAGGATTTCCCTGGTAGCTCAGTTGGTAAACTGCAATGCAAGAGAGCCAGGTTTGATCCCTGTGTCAGGAAGATCCCCTAGAGAAGGAAATGGCAACCCATTCCAGTATTCTTGCCTGGAAAATCCCATAGACAAAGAAGCCTGGCAGGCTATAGCTAACGGGGTTTCAAAAGAGTCAGACAGGACTGAGTGACTAAACCCCCACAGAGAGATAATGTAAGGAAAGTTGTTCAAGAAGGATGGGAACTGGGCTGGTCAGGAAGCAGACCAATGGTTGATGGGGTCAAAAAGCCTGAACTCTTTTCACTCCACAACCTTCTGCTTCAGTTTCTAATCCCTTCCTTTAACCTCAAATTCTCAGTCTTGAGCAAAAGAGTCACCTGGAAGGCTTGCTAAAAGGGGTTGCCGGGCCACACATGCAGAGTTTCTGATTTCACTGGTCAGAACGGGGCCTAATAATGAGCATTGCTGACGAGTTCCCAGAGGATGCTGATGTTGCTGGCTGGAGGGCCGCACGTGGAGAACCTTTGCTCCTACACCTCTAGTAAGAAGGGTACGCCCCGTGGCCCAGTACTGAAAGCCAGAACAGCGCGAATGTGATGACGGAGCGCCATGGCGAGAAGGCAGAATCCAGACCAAGAAACAGCTCTAGGCGGGTTCAGACAGATCCTTGGATTTGGAAAAATGAGCAGATTACTTTTACACAATACTTCTTAAAGTATTTGCTGTCTGCATTATGCTGGGTGCTTTGAAAACAGACATTCATTATGACTTTAAAAATCAAATGACTGCATAAAAAATCTTAATTTGAAAGCACAGAACCCAGGCACTTTAAAATTTTGTGCACACACATGATTTTCCATCAGCAGCTGTTAGGAGGATAATTAAGGATTAAATTTTCATTTAATCATTTTCAGATATGAATATAGTACTTTCCCTCTCCCTCACCCACACCCCAAGCCATTTGAAAGATGAAAATGAACCTCTAGCTTCAGGTCGTATCTTTAGAGAACAAATATATTTGCTTCAATTTTGTAAACTTGTTAAAGTGACTTTAGAAATATTTGATTTAGTTCATATTTCCTGAATTGTATTTTCATAGTGAATAGTGTTTTTTTCCCTAAATTTTTATCAGACTTCTCATGTCCCTGAATAGGTGAGGAAGTTTTGTTCCATGCCTAAAAAGAAATCTGGGGAAATGGTATCTTATTTGATTCTAAGGCTCTTTGGATATTGGTGGAAGTGGGCACTAGGGGAAAGTGAGGAAGTGATTATAGGAGAATCACAAAACTGGGACACTAGAAGGCACCCTACAGTTCAGCTTGTCCCACAGTTTCATTTTACAGGTGGGAATCCTTGTGGTCAAGGTCCCAGCCAGGCAGTGTATTTCCTGAGACTATAAAGCCGGTTGTCTCCTCAGAATCCTAGAGTTGTTAGCTGGGCAAACTGTTCTGTCCTGCTCTTCAGGATGTTTTGACTCAACTCCTGGGATTCTGGGAGAGACAAAGGAATGTGGAAAAGCTTGTAAGCAACCTGAAGGCAGGCTCTGGGCACGTGTTAGTCACTCATCATTTCCCTAAAAGGAGCCAGGGACCAAGCACACCGTAGACCTCACATACATTTTAATCAAATGAGCTAAGATGCTTCAAATTTGGAGAAAGACCCTGAGGGGAGGAGGAGAGCGGGTGCAAATAAAAATCATTCAACTGTGAGATTTGGCCAGGATTTTGTTTCTATATTCTGTGAAACACTGGACCTCAGTTTTAAGGCTTTGAAAGCTTGAAGGCAGCTGACTGGATTTTGATTTTTCTCTGGGAAGGACTCATACTGCCACATCTCTCCCTTTGAGGAAAGAAATACCCTATAGGATCTCTCCCAGCAATCCAAGTGAGAATGCAGTCAGGGCCTGAGCTTTTTGCTGGGGCCTGGGTTTCTGTTCTTCTGAAGGCTGGAGTGGGCCAAGCCTTCTGCCCCAAAGAGGCCGAGGATTCTGGCAGGCTTGAGCCAGACTCCGCCAAACCAGAGGGAGGGGCTTCCTGCTGCTTCCTGGGGCAGGCCTGGAGCCGCCCACAGTTCACTTCGATTGATTCCAGCTGTGCCATGCCAGGCCGGCCAAGACTCCAGCCTTTGTAATGCTATCTGAAGGGAAAGGAGGAATCCAGAAAAGAGGCACCCTCACCTCCGTGTGTTCCCCTTGCCTCCATCTTAGCCGTTTTCCTGATTCTCATTCATCACTTCTTTCCTTCTTTCTCTTTTCCCTATTTTTCTCTCTCCTCTTTTCATTTTTGCCACACCCCATTCCCCTTTCTGTTTTACCTAAACGCTGTGCCAGCCTCTCCCTTTTTCTCTGCATCTTCTTGCCTCTTCCTTTCTATCCCCCATCCTTCCCCTTTCTCTCCCTTGGCACCTCTCTCCCTCATGTTTTCTCATCCATCCCTGGCTTACATTCCCTGTAGCATCACATCACACTTAAAGCTACAGTCTTTGCTCCTTTAAAGTAAAGAGATCTTGGTTTTGCACAGCTTCAGGCAGGATTGAGCAACACAGTACTTCGTGTGGTCTTTTGTGGCCAGAAAGGAAGAGTGTGCTTGTGTGTGTTTAGTAGCTTTGTCTGGGCTTTCATTGTCCAGCATTCAAGAGCAGATCTTAATTTGCTTGAGAATCACAGCCGAATAGTCAGTTTGCTTTAAAAGACTCTTGATTTAAGCTTTCTGAGAGCTCTACCTCTGGCCGTGGTTTTGGAAAGTGATTGCCTGTCATCTCAAATGTTAGCGTAAACAGCAGGTCTGCACAGCATCATATGTTTATTTTCCACAGTGGCGTTTGCTAGGTCACGTGGTGGCCATTTAATTTCCACAACTGACATTCCACAGGTCTGAGATTTCGTTCCTTTGGGAGTATTTCAAATACTTGTGGTTTTAACCAAGATGAAAAAATATATATATTTAAAAGAAAAACACATATGCCACCAGCCCCCAAACTTCACTCAGTGGTGTCCCTGGCAGAGTCTCATGGGCAGCTCCTCTGCCCCTCCACTCTCAGATGCCTGCAGACACAGAGAGGGAAGGAAGGCCTAGATGTCTGCTTTTCAGAGATCTTCCAAGCCTAAGCCCTTCAAATTGATTCTAGCCTTTCACACTTGGACGTTCATTTCACTTTTTTATCTTGACACTTGGTTTGGTCTCACCCACTGAAGAGCTGGGAAACAGTTCTATCCAGGGTTGCCTGAACAGACGCCCATGCCTGCCCCTCAAAGTCCTTGATTTTTCTGATGAAGAGGCTGATGGTAACTTCTATCTAAAATACTGATGTTAGATTTTTGACAGAGGACAGTGGAACAAATTCTTATTGAAGGATTTGGATTGTTGGTCTCTCACTGGGTAAATAAAGGAACAGAAACAATTAAATACGACTGCTAAGTAGGAATGAAGTGTCAAAAATGGGGCAAGCCCAAAGGTACACGTGGGCAAAAGGTAAGACTGCTTTATACCACCTCCAATTCAGCCATCCTTTTGAGCTATTTGAATTCCAGTGGAACCTGTCATCTTTCTGTGCTCTTTCAACTGCCTGGAGAGCTCCCTATAGGTATGTTTTGATGGGGTCAAGAATAGCTTTCTACACCCTGCCCCTCCTTCTCTGTGATTCCCACAAGTCCACAGTCTCATTCCCTCTTAGCTTGTCTCTGCTAAGGAACTGATAATCTCTATTGAGTTGAAGGTATCCTAATCATTGTAACAAAGGCCGAGTTACCAACTGTGGAACTATTATTGACAGAGAGTGGGAAGTTCAAGTCCAATAGGAAACTTTCTACCAGTTGATAACTGAAACAAGAACCTAATGATTAGCAGCTTTGACTTATCAAAACTGCTTTTCTTGACTAAGGAAAGAAAAGGGAAAAGGTTAAATCACAGATACAACATGAATTAGGGCCTTGGAGTGTCACCACCGGAAGAGTCTTGAATGAAAGGTGATCAAACCTCATATATACACTACAAGGTCCCTCAAAGCCTGGGGCTGTCAATTTGTCAAACCCATGTGAAGGCTGTATATCCTTCGCATGAGCTAACATTGCTATTGTCTTTTGATTACATGCTCGAATATGGAAAAATATAATTGCTTACACACTAGAGACAATAACAGAAATTAAATTTTATCAGATCTGTACTCTCATACCTTATACACACACACTCCACCAATATTTTGGTGAAGGTCACATCTTCTGAAAAGGTGACATGTACTCAAGGTGGATCTGTGCAGAGACTGCAATGCTGACATTTTTTTTTTTTTTTGAAAGAAATGAAAGGTGAACATTAAGATGATCACAGTATCCAGACACATTGACCCTAAAATTATCCTATAAAGTGGCAGCTTGATTTATGAAATTAATTGTTCCAGGGATGATAGAAGCAGAAGTTTTAGACAAATTCATACATAGTAGGTTGATTTAAGTTACCTGGGGAGTTATTTCTAACTTTTGTGTTTGCCAGCGGGTGAAGCATGTGTATTCTTCAACATATTCCTGTGTCCTTTGTGTCATTAGTGAAACTGAGACTGACGCAAGGTTCAGTTAGTTCAGTCAGTTCAGTTCAGTTGTTCAGTCATTCCGACTCTTTGCGACCCCATGGACTGCAGCACATCAGGCTTCTCTGTCCATCACCAACTCCCAGAGTTTATTCAAACTCATATACGTTGAGTCGGTGATGACATCCAACCGTCTCATCCTCTGTGGTCCCCTTCTCCTCCAGCCCTCTTTCCCAGCATCAGGATCTTTTCAAATGAGTCGGTCCTTTGCATCAGGTGGCCAAAGTATTGGAGTTTCAGCTTCAGCATCAGTCCTTCCAATGAATATTCAGGATTGATTTCCTTTAGGATGGACTGGTTGGATCTCCTTGCAGTCCAAGGGACTCTCAAGAGTCTTCTCCAACACCACAGTTCAAAAGCATCAATTCTTTGGCACTCAGCTTTCTTTATAGTCCAACTCTCACATCCATACGTGACTCCTGGAAAAACCATAGCTTTGACTAGATGGACATTTGCTGGCAAAGTAATGTCTCTGCTTTTCAATATGCTGTCTAGGTTGGTCATAACTTTTCTTCCAAGGAGCAAGTGTCTTTTAATTTAAAGCGACACAAGGTTAAAGTCCCTTTTTAAATAAAATTGCAGATCAGTTGTTGGCTAGAGAGAAAAGTCAATATTTCATTCAATTTTAATGTATCAGATAAAGAGCTAATGATTACATAAAGATATGCAAACTATTTATTTGACAACTTAAAAAAATCACTCATAATGCAGTTAGTATTTTCAATTGATTTCCTTAGGAAAATTATTTCCAAGCTCTGTGTAGCCCTTTATTGAGATTAAAATATTTACAAATTGGAGATTTCCCCCATTTTTCACCCCCTGGAGTAAGTTTCTTAAAGTGCACTCTCAGAGGAAGTCTAAGATCATTGGCATTAGGATGAAAACAAATATGTTTTGATAACCTGGGTTGATTAAAGTTACAGGTCTTTGGGGAATTCTGTGCTTCAGTACTTTGCATATTTTTATGTAAAATGCAACAATCACCACATACATGAATCACAGAACCCTTCTGTGAGGAATATCTTTTAGGATTACTGTCCTCTAAACACACTTTGGGAAATACTACTTAATAATAACAATAATAATGATAACAATGACAAGAGCTGCAAATATAACCAGCATTTACTAACTAAGCTAAAAAGTGTCAGTTTTCATTCCAATCCCAAAGAAGGGTAATGCCAAAGAATGTTCAAACTAATGTACACTTGCACTCCTTTCACATGCTAGCAAGGTAATGTTTAAAATCCTTCAAGCTAGGCTTCAGAAGTACATGAACCAAGAACTTCCAGATGTACAAGCTGAATTTAGAGAAGGCAGAGGAACCAGAGACCAGATTGGCAACATTTGTTGGATCATAGAGAAAACAAGTGAATTCCAGAAAAACACCAACCTCAGCTTCATTGACTATGCTAAAGCTTTGACTGTGTGGATCACAACAACTTGTGGGAAATTCTTAAAGAGACAGGAATACCAGACCATCTTACCTGTCTTCTGAGAAACCTGTCTGCAGGTTAAGAAACATCAGTTAGAATCAGATATGGAACAATGGACTGGTTCAAACTTAGGAAAGGAGTACATCAAAGCTGTATATCATCACCCTGCTTGTTTAACTTCTATGCAGAGTACATAATGCAAAATACCAAGTTGGATGCATCACAAGCTGGAATCAAGATTTCTGGGAGAAATATCAACAACCTCAGATATGCAGATGATACCACTTTACTTTCTAGTGAAGTGGAACTAAAGTGAAGAGGAACTAGGGCCTCTTGATAAGGATGAAAGAGGAGAGTGAAAAAGCTGGCTTAAAACTCAACATTCAAAAAACTAAGATCATGGTATTCAGTCCCATCACTTCATAGCACATAGAAGAGGAAAAAGTGGAAGCACTGATATATTTTATTTTCTTGGGCTCCAAAATCACTGCAAACTGTGACTGCAGCTATGAAATTAAAAGATGCTTGCTCCTTGGAAGTAAAGCTATGACCAATCTAGACAGAATATTAAAAAGCAGAGACATTACTTTGCCAACAAAGATCTGTATGATCAAAGCTATGGTTTTTCCAGTAGTTAGTTATGTACAGATGTGAGAGTTGGACCATAAAGAAGGCTGAACACAAAAGAACTGATGCTTTTGAACTGTGGTGTTGGAGAAGACTCTTGAGAGTCCCTTGAACTGCAAGGAGATCCAACCAGCCAATCCTAAAGGGAAGCAACCCTGAACATTCATTGCAAGGACTGATGCTGAAGCTGAAATTTCAATACTTTGGCCACCTGATTCAAAGAGCTGACTCATTTGAAAAGACCCTGATGCTGGGAAAGGTTGAGGACAGGAGGAGAAGTGGACATCAGAGGATGTGATGGTTGCATGGCTTCACCAACTCAGTGGACATGAGTTTGAGCACACTCCAGGAGACAGTGAAGGACAGGAAGCCTGGCATGCTACTTGGGATCTCAAAGAGCCAGAAGTGACTTAGCAACTGAACAATAACGGCAATAAGCCAAACACTGTTCTTTGTCCTTGACATGTATCACCCTATCATCCTCACACCATCCTATGATAAGTACAGTTACAGCACCCAAGTCTGGAAGAGCATAAGTAACTTATCCAGGGTCAGCAAATGTTACATTTGGGAGGTATGATTTGAACAAGGCTGATATACCCTTTAGCTTATACTCTCCACCCTTACGTTGTGTTGTTTCTACCTCTTTTTTCTGTGATGGAAGGTTGACAATGGTAGAAGAATACCCTGTCCAAGAGCCTGGGTCCCTCTGAGTTAGGAGTTTAGATGCCTGGATGGAACCTGTATCTCACATATCACCCCCTGCTGCAGTCTAATTGAAGAACTACCAGGACTTCAATATCAGTCCTTCCAATGAACACCCAGAACTGATCTCCTTTTGGATCTCCTTGCAGTCCAAGGGACTCTCAAGAGTCTTCTCCAACACCACAGTTCAAAAGCATCAATTCTTCAGCACTCAGCTTTCTTTATATTCCAACTCTCACATCCATACGTGACTACTGGAAAAACCATAGCCTTGACTAGATGGACGCTTGTTGGCAAAGTAATGTCTCTGCTTTTTAATATTCTGTCTAGATTGGTCATAGCTTTACTTCCAAGGAGCAAGCATCTTTTAATTTCATAGCTGCAGTCATAGTTTGCAGTAATTTTGGAGCCCAAGAAAAATAAAATATGTCAGTGCTTCCACTTTTTCCTCTTCTATTTGCTATGAAATGATGGAACTGAATGCCATGATCTTAGCTTTTTGAATGTTGAGTTTTAAGCCAGCTTTTTCACTCTCCTCTTTCATCCTTATCAAGAGGCCCTTTAGTTCCTCTTCACTTTAGTTCCACTTCACTAGAAAGTATTCTGCAAAGATGCTAAAATTTCAGAGGTTTAAATGCCTCAGTTAGGAAATAATATTGACCATATTCTCATCTTTGCAGAGTACCCTACAATACACAATTTAGAACCAGATTTTGTCTGCTTTCTCATGGATTCAGCTGTGTAAGCCTGGACGAGCTGTGTAAGTTTTGTTTTCTCAACTGAACTTTAAGTTTCTGTGGGCAAAGACCTTATTTAATACTTCTTGCCGATGTAATAGGACAAGTCATTGATCAACTGATTTGAAAGGCCATGCTAATAACTACCCTTTCATTCATTGCTATAAAATTTTTTTTGAATAATGGCACCCATATGGCATTTTTCACTTTGTGTATGCTTTGACCAGGGCCATTGAAAAAGCTGTGAGTTTCTTCTCCTTTTTCCAAAGGTGATCAGGTGTGTAATTTGATCAAGGTCATAGCATACAGTTTGAAGATAATAAAACCAGACTCTGTATAGGGTCTGCTTGGGCTTCCCCTGGCTGCCTGGTCTCCATATCGCTGCAGAGACTGGAGGATGTCCTTCAGGAACTGCCATTTTTCTTCCGAGTGTGCTTTCACAAGTGCCTATTCACATACTCATGGGTGTATCTCACACTAGGTTGCCTTCAAAGCTCCCACACTTTCTCTTCTCAAGAAAAAAGCCAATGGCTTTGGCCTGGCAGAAGTCAGGGAAGAAAGAAAAGAAGGGAGGTTTGACTGACGTTAGTGCTAGTGTTGCAGTATTCTGTTCCCCTCCTAGAGGATGAGAAAGGACTCCTACCATTCTGGAACACTTTTTAGAATGAGAGAACAGCAAAGCTTCTTGGAATCATGAAATATTTCCACTATTGAATCATAGAGGCAAAACAGGAGAACACAACATGTTGGAGAGAAATGAAAAACAGGGTCAGGAGAGAGGGGCAGCCTTTGAATAATTCTCGAGTACAATCACTGCTGTCTGCAAAAATGAAAAGAGTTTCAGTATGCCCTGAATCTGAGGGACTTCATTTCATCCAAATGGCACCGAAGGGATGATTATAACGATAGTGACAGACCCAGAATTCCGACTTGGCTGCCTCATGTTAGGCCAGGACTAATTTAGAAGTATGTAAGTGGAAGAAACATAAAGAGAAGGAAAGGTGAAGAGTAAAGATAAGAGTGATTCATAAATTGAAAGATGATATTTTTTCTTCTCTGAAATAACGCATTCAGTAAGGAAACAAGTACATCTCCAAGGGCACTGAAGGAGGGCTGGACTTGAGATAGCGAGAATGGAAGCGCCAAGAAGAAAGTGGCCAAATGCTTAACAAGGAGGGTAATATTCTATTTCTTTAGTAATTGCCAAGCTTTGACGCTCAGGTTGACTCTGAAGATGTATTCTTAGAAAAGGAATAAAGAGAAAATCTGGGAAAATGGATGGTAGGATTTTTTTTTTTTTTTAACTTCCAGACAAGAGGAAAGAGAAGGGCAGAGCACAGTCAAATATTGAGTGTCAGGTGTGCTATTTCTGAGTTTGTCTCCTCAAATATGGTGCTGACAGAATGATTTTTGGTGGGGGGATGGGAGAAAGAGATGTCAAAAAGCTCACAATTTCCATAGCAAACTCTGACAGAGTTCAGGAAAGCCCATTTCTAGCACAGGAGAATTTTTTTTATTTTCCAAGTTTGTTTAAATATACACAGTTGACAAGTTGGCCTGAAGCAAAATTGTGAAGTAGAGAACATTGGCTTTAGGGCCTTATGAATCAATCAATCACCAGCTACTTACCGAGTCTCTCCTCTGCACACGACACTGTGCTGGGGAAGGCTGAGGCTCCAGCTTCACAATCATCTCCACCCCTGCCCTCAAACAACCTACTGTTGGCAAGGTACCAGCTGTTGTACCCAGAGGAGTAAAATAGTTCCCTGAATAATGCTCAAAGCAGCAGAAAAACAGTAATGTTATGATCTAATACTATATAGCAGTTACCATGTTGCAAGACATTTTTTAAAGTTTTCCAAATATCACTTCCTTTAATCCTTGCAACAACTGTATGGAGTATGTTCTGTTACTACTCTCATTTTATAGCTGAGGAAACTATGACATGTGGCATTAGAGTAAGAACCAGGCAATATAAACCCAGAGCCTGTGGTCTTAACCACTGCACAGGCTACCCTATATAAAACAACACTGCACACAGTGAAAGGTAAATGAATTAGACAGGCAATAAATGTAGTGGGAATTCTTGAGTAAGCTGATGCTTTGTCATTGCTTTGGTCCAGCCTCTTACTGTGGTCTTTGAGCCTATCAATAGCTCTGTGAGGAAGGCAGGGCAGGTCACTATGTTCATTTTTATGGTGGAAATGATTGAACAACTTTCTCAAGGTCATATGACCAAGAACATCAATTAGGTGAAGCCAGAACTAGAATTAAGGTCCCCTTACTGCTAGTCAGAGATCCCAACTCTGGGGGAAACTGTAGCACTTTGCAGTACGGGCACATGGCCCACTCCTGACTGCTTCCTGCTTTACCGCTGTTCTTTCCTTTCACGGCAGTAACTGAGCACATTGCTGTGGGCTGAACATCGAAAAGATGGAGCAAAGGCGATACCAATGTGAGCAAAAAAAAAAAAAAAAAAAAAGAGTGGTCAACTTTTGAAACATCTGTGTTTGTTTCAAACTTTATATTTTGAAATAATTTTAGATTTACAGAAAAGTTACAAAACTAGTATAGAGAATCCCGTACATCCTTCGTCCAGCTTCCCCAAACATTAACATCATCCGTAACCATAGCGCAAGTACCAAAACTAAGTGATTACTATTGGTGCAATACTATTAACTATTGATTTTCTTTAGATTTCATCCTCTTTTCTACTAGTGTCCTTTCTCTGTTCCAAGATCTGATCCAGCAACCTGCATCACATTTAGTACCCATCACTCCTGAATCAGACTTCCCAGGTGGCGCTAGTGGTAAAGAACCTGCCTGCCAATGCGGGAGATGAGGATTCATTGGATCCCTGCATGCAGAAGTATCCTCTGGAGGAGGAAATGGCAACCCACTCTAGTATTCTTGCCTGGAAAATCCCATGGACAGAAGAGGGCTGCAGTCCATGGGATCACAAAGAATCGGACAACTGATCACACACATGCTTCTGAATTTCCTCCAGTCAGTGACAATTCCTCATCTTCACCTTTCATGGCCATGAAACTCATTTTTTTTCCCCCCAGGTTTGATTCTATAATTTTATTTTATTTTTTTACATTAAATTTTTATTTTTTAACATCATTATTATTATTATTTTACTTTATAATATTGCCATGAAACTCTTGAAGAGTACTGGTCATTGATTTTGCAGACTATCCCTCAGTCTGGAGTTGTCTTAGGTTTTTTCACAATTAGATTGTGATTATGCATTTTTTAGTAAGATATTTACCAAGGAAGTGATGTGTTCTTTTCAGTACATCAGTCAGGTGTTACATGATATTGATATATCTATTTACTGGTGATAATAACTTTGATCATTGAATAAGTTATTGTTTGATGAGTTGCCTCACTGTGAATTTCTATTTTTCCCTTTTAAATTTAAAACTATTTTATAGAAGCATATTGAGGTTATAAAATATTCTGTTTCTCCCCAAACTTTCCCCCACTATTTTTAGCATGCTTGGGGAATCTTGCTGGTAACAATTCTAATGTAGTATTTTAATGATGATTTTCCATTTCCCTAATTTTTTATTTTTAAGTAAAATTATTCTAGAAAGAAAAGTTTTCCCTCTCCCACATTTATTAAATATCAACTCATGTTAAATATTAAATACTCACTCATAGGATATTAATTTTATCCTGTGGTTCCAGATTTTGTTATTGGGAGTTCCTTCAGGCTGGTTCCTATACCATTCTGACATATCCACATTCTTTTTAAAGCATTCCTTTCTTTTTGGCACCACAATATTTAACAGTCTCACTTCATATTTTCTCTTCTAGCTTTAAAATCAAAAAGTCTTCTCCAAGGCGTCCTGACTCTTTTTATTGGAGAATGGCATTTAGAAGCCAAGATCTGGGCACCAGCTGTGATCACTGCTACTGCAATGTCATTGCTCCTAACTCCTCTCAGCAGAACTTACAAATATGTGAATAGACATTAATCCATGCATATAGCTACATCTATGCCTATTTCCATATCTTTCCATTTGAATCTATATTAAAAAGCCAAATAATCATATTCAATACCTCTGATTCTAATCCTTACCCACAGGGTTCTTTCTACTCTTTTCTCTTTCCTTATTCATGATTTCATTTTCCAACAGTAAAAAAGAGCAAACTTTAAAAAAAAAAAAAAAGTCATTTAGGTTTCTCCGACTTGGCTCCTGTTACTCTTTGCTATCCACAATATATTCAATTATTTGTTCTAAACCAGAACACACATAAAATAGTTTCAGAATTCCTAACCCATATTTTTTGATAAACAAAGTTACTAACTATATCTATCTATCTATCTATCTATATCTTTTGCCTTACAAGATGGCTTTGGGGTTTTAAAAAGCAGATATTCACATTTTAAGCTCTCAGTTGTGCTGTTCTCTGTATGGGCCACATTTTTCCTGAAGAGTTAAGTTGTAGAAACTTCACTATAACGGTGACATCAGCAAAGTAGACAGTATCCAGAAGAGGACCGCCAAGGTGGCAAGGAATCTAAAATTAATGTGTCCATGGACCAATGAGTGAGCCATCTCCTCCATGCATTCATATATTCATTCAACCATTGCTGGTCCATCTTTCCACTGAAGACAATTATTTGGGGCACATAACAAATGACCTGTGTGCAACAAATACCTGGAATTATTGAGGCTAGATTAGAAATTGGAGTGAGGCCATAACAATTTTCTTCAAGCTTGTGAAGGTCTTTCATGTGAAATAAGAATTATACTTTTTCTAACTAGCTCCACATAGCAAGCCAAGAACAATGAGCAGAATTTAAGAAGAAGCAAATTTTCATTAAATGCAAGAGGAATTTAAGTTCTAATAGAACGGCCCAACAAATGAATGGAACAACATACAGAATTATGAATTCTCATTGCTGGAAACTTTTGTTAGAGGGTTGGGAAGTTTCCCCTGGAGGAGGGCATGGCAGCCCACTCCGGTACTCTTTACTGGAGAATCCCACGGACAGAGGAGTCTGGTGAACCACAGTCCTTAGGGTCACACAGAGTCAGACATGACTGAAGCAACTTGGCACAGAAAGTTGGACAGGAGGTCCCCTAAGGTCCATTTTTGGGAGAACAAGGTACTTTCAGGAGGGTGAGCTAATCTGCATGCAGCAACCATCATTGAAGACCTACTATGTGCCAGGGCTAGGCACTGAGATACAACCATGGATTGGAAATGTTTTGATATCACACAATGTTAGAGTTGTTGTTTCTAAAGTACTCTGCATCTTATGAGTCACACCATAACCATTTATTTAATATAGAGAACATTCCAGGGCAGGAATATGATTGCCATTGTTATAGGAAATATAAAGGAAAGAAATCAAAGGATGAAAGTCAGGGGAGATGGGATATGTGAAACACTGGGCCAACCAACACAAAGGAGATGGAAAACAAAGGTACCAGGAGACATGCCATGGCTGGAGAAATGAGGAAACTAAAAGGCAGTAAGAAGTAGAGAAGTGAGACTTGAATGCTGGGAAAAAGCTTTCCCAGACAAAGAACGCCTAGATTGCAAAGGTGTTTCCCAGTGACTGTGATAGAAACCGGACCACTAGTGGCATTCAAGACTAGACTAAACAGAACTCTGAAGAGATAAATTGTAGTGAGCAGCTTGGCATGGACTGAAGGGTAGGCCTGTTTCGTATTCTTCCACCTCAAATCTATGACTGTAAAATTTTTCTTTCTCAGAAATATTTATTTGTTTTTAAAAATCTTATAGCAAACATAGCCCAGTTCTCACAATGCACCACTTTACCATAAAATGTCTTGCATTTGTCTCTATTTGTTCCGTGCTCATTCATCTTACTCCCCTCCCAAACTGCATAATCTCCAGGGCAGGGAGAGTATTACAAAGTTTTCTTCTGCAAATCCCACAGTAACTGGAACAAAGCTGAAGCAAATACCAAGTGTTCAATAAATATATATCGATAAACTATGGGTTTATTTAATACAAATATATGTTAAAGCCCCATGCCCGGAGCTAGGGGATGTAAATACATCTTTTCCTCAAAGTATGAGAAAACTGGGGAAAAAAAGAATCACAAGTGGTCAAATGTCCATATAAATGTTAAATAGAAATGATGAGCACTAACACATAATAATAACACATAATATAAAAGATATCAAAGGCAATCTCTGATATACACTAAATGAAAGGTATAGTATGATAGGTACAACTGCTGTGAATTTGTTGTTTCATAAAGGGTTGGGTTCAAAATGACAGATTTTGTCTTATCCAAAGTGAACAGCAGGGCTCCCATGTATTTTCCCCTCTTTTGTTCTGTGGTATCTCTAGGGCAGCAACATAATCGTGTGAAGTCTAAGCACGTGGCATGTGACAGACCTGGCAGTATGTATATACAGCTGTGAGCAGTATGTACCAGCTTCAGAGCGGCAAGCAGGTGGTTACAAGTCCAGACTTCAGGCATCCGATTTATCTGATTGGGTGACCATGCACGGGGAGCTGGTAACCACCGTGGATCAGGTTGGCTAGAGGTTGAGATCCCTTGACAGGTGACACTGGAGAGCCAAGCACAGCCCATGAGAGTAATTGGAAAGGCCCAGAGATAAGCACATTAGAGCAATAGCAGTAACAGGGCAAAAGTGGAGGCACCCATGGGTGTTTGGGGAGAAGAAGCTCTTGATTATCAGTTTGCTTCACTTAATACGTGTGTGTGTGTGTGTGTGTGTGTGTGTGTGTGTGTGTGTGTGTGTGTGTGTGTTTGTGTGAATGAAATGGAATAGGAGGAGGCTGAGATCACTCGTGGTTTTGCCACTAGGTCTTGTTCAACTCTTGTGACCCCATGGTCTGTAGCCCGCCAGGCTCCTCTATCCATGGGATTTTACAGGCAAGAATACTGGAGGTGGGTTACCATTTCCATCTCCAGGGGACCTTCCTGACCCAGGGATTGAACCTGGGTCTCCTCAGCTGCAGGCAGATTCTTTACCCACTGGGCTACCAGGGAATTCCCAATTACTAGATCACTAGTAATGGTCGTTGACAGAAGGAGGGAAAGCCTGGAAAGTGAGTTCTGCTTCCAGAAAGAGACCTAAATGAGTCAAGCTTTATAGTGCCAAATCAAGATAACACTTTGAGAATGACTTGAACCTGATTCCCAAGGCTCTGCCCTTTCATTTCCATTACTAAGGGCCCTCTATGCCCAAAAGCAGAATTGATGGGTAGAATTTCAGATGTGCTAGGAAAGTTCTTCTTAGTTTGTGGCTGATGCCTAAGGGTCTTTCCTTTGATATAAGACTTTTTTTTTTTCACTTTCTTTTTTTTTTTCCTTTATTTTAATTTACAATACTGTATTGGTTTTGCCATACATTGACATGAATCCACCACGGGTGTACATGCGTTCCCAAACATGAACCCCCCACCCATCTCCCTCCCCATAACGTCTCTCTGGGTCATCACCGTGCACCAGCCCCAAGCATGCTGTATCCTGTGTCGGACATAGACTGGCAATTCGATTCTTACATGATAGTATACATGTTACAATGCCATTCTCCCAAATCATCCCACCCTCTCCCTCTCCCTCTGAGTCCAAAAGTCCGTTATACACATCTGTGTCTTTTTTGCTGTGATGTAAGACTATTTTAAAACAGATACGCCATATAGGCAAACACAACAAGCTGTAAGTTGTCTTTCATACATCAATGAAAGCATTCTTCAAAGCTATCCAGGCAAGACCCAAAGTAGAGGGCAGCTACTGACAGATGGGAAGTATAGCCTAATGGTGCCAATGCCCACATCCCCCAGTCTTACCATACTCCCCTCCATAGGCAAGACCCCATGCCCAAGTAAAGAAAGTTAGTGATGCCTCAACTTGAAAAGCAAGCTGTATTTGCAAGGCTTAACCAAGTTATAAGAGCAGAGGGGTAAGTAGTTATCAGATCAAGCCAGCACTTCCGCAGAGAAAATGCCTTTTGTTTTAAACATCTTAGTGGTTGGGTCAGTCCAGTTTTAGCTCTTCCTGGCAGTGACTGTATTTCTTTTTTCCTTTGAGAGGTGATTCTAGAGTCTAAAAGATCATCCTAGCCCAGATCCTAGAAAAATTAGGAAATTCATGACTTGAATGAAAATCCAGTCTGATGGTTAACAGTAATTCATGACATTGTGAAAAAGCCTGCAGCAACTGAGATGTGACTTTAATCCTATCAACAAAACATGCGTTAGTAAAAGGCTACCCAAGCCAGCAAGTGAATCCCTTCTAGGTGAGCCTAGACATTAGATAAACTATACACTGCAGAAACTGTCAGGAATCTTGCAATTGCAAGTGTCAGAATAATAGACCCAAGTGGCTTAAATAAAAGGGTGATTTTTTGGTTCTTATAACTGAAATGTCTAAGAATTTGAAGCTCAGATGGATCAAGCAGTTCTAATAATATCAGCAGAATAGGTTTTTCTCCTTCTTTTCATTCTGTTTTGCTGTGTATTGGTCTCATTTTCAGTAGTTCCAGACATTTCAGAAGTAAAATGACCATACAGTTGTTTCAGGCTATATCCTAGTAACTCTACATTCAGCTTATATCTGAAAAAGAGAGAGAATGCCTCTCTTGTAGGTGCTCCCATCAGAAGTCTTGTGACTACCTTTTTGGGTCTAACTGGGTCATATTCTCCTCCTTGAACCAATCTCTGTGGTCAGAACAATGGGATGCTGTGAGGGAATAGAATCAAGATACCACCAAATTATGGAGACTGAAATGGAAAAGCTTTTCTCAGAAGAGAGCATTTCTCAGAGGAAAAGAGATCAAGAGGGGTATGCAATAAAGCCATCTAACATTAGAACACTCTAGACTCAACTTTTTCCCTGAAAATGTGTATGTGTGTATTTGTGGTCTGGAGCGGCAAAGAGGAGGACCAGGCACAAACAAGTGAGTAAAATAATGAGGGCTCCAGAGAAATTTCTGATAGTCTTAAAAAAAAAAAAAAAAAAAGCGTTAACAAGGAGCTGGGAGGCAAGATACAGGCAAAGTAGGAGAATAAACCAGGTTCTGTGTTGGCACAGATTATCCTTTGAATGAAACCGAAACCTCTTTTTTTTTGGAAACTGAAACTTAAATGTGACTCCTGTGAGACAATTTTCATCTCTGGGCTTGGTGTAATTATCTGTAAAATGGAAGCAGAGTGAAGAGGATTAGATCATCTAAGTTTCATTATGCCACACATTTATATCATATTTAATGTTGAATATGTTTTATTTATTTCAAATTATAATTCCAAGGTAGGACAAATGAGAATTACCTATTATAAGAAATACCTCCTTTAAGAAAATGTAATATAATTTACCACTACTTTCTTATAATTTTGGATTCCCCCTTATGTAGGCTTGCCAGGAGTCCTTTGTATTGGTGATAGTACAACCTAATTGACCAACAGGGGCACCCACAACACTGAGACTTTCAGAATAGCACACTCAGAGTGAGACCAAAGTGATCAGGTGCAATTTGGCTGGATACTGTCACCCATAGTGACTTTCCCAGGTCAATTCAGGCAAGATGTTCTCACTAGTGAGATTAACCGGAGAAGGCAATGGCACCCCACTCCAATACTCTTGCCTGGAAAATCCCAGGGACAGAGGAGCCTGGTAGGCTGCAGTCCATGGGGTCGCAAAGAGTCGGACATGACTGAGTGACTTCACTTTCACTTTGCACTTTTACCCATTGAAGAAGGAAATGGCAACTCACTCCAGTGTTCTTGCCTGGAGAATCCCAGGGACAGCAGAGCCTGGTGGGCTGCTGTCTATGGGGTCGCACAGAGTCGAACACGACTGAAGCGACTTAGCAGCAGCAGCAGTGAGATTTAACGTCTGGCCTAAACAGAATATTTTAGTCTGCTACTTGGCAGAATTTAAACATTTTACTAAATTGAAGTCCTTTCTCTCTTATATTATTGGAAACCTCTGGGGTTAAGTGATGCTTTGGTCATTGTTTTCCAGGGCTAAGACCCACCTATAGATCTTTTATTACCTTTGTTCAGAGTCACAGTCCCAGCATTCACACAAGATCCAGGTTTTCCAAATGTCCGATTTCTCCACAATTATGAATGCAATGTGTTTTGTTCTTTCAGTCATTCATAGAGTAAGAAATCTTTACTCTAGCAAACTCATATTTTTTTCAGGGCAGGTTATTGCTAGTCAATAGATGTCTCAGGTGAAACCATCATAGCCCCAAAGAGTTAGGACAATATCCTCAAAACCAAATTTACATTCACTTCTATAGCAGTGTTTCAGGCCTTGCCCAATGAGTCGGTTCCACAATTCTCTGCAATTCCTTAATAACTCAAATCACTAGTCCTCTAATAACATCATTTATGTCTTGTTGAACATGCCTGAATTCCCTTGAGAATGTTATTCTTGGTGTGAGTTCTCAAGCATAGCTCTTCCAAGGGTAGTTTTTCCAGACTTGATTCTTGGCCTGATAAATGCATTTGCAGGTCTCTTATAGGGAGAAGCTGTAGCGATTCATTAATTGAATTCTCTTTTAAATTCCTTCCTTTATTATGGTCTTTCCTTTTCTTCTGTTAAGATTATGTTTCTCTGCAATACTTTATTTAAACCAAACATTACAGGAGTTAGGGCCTGGAAAGTGTGGCAGTAGATTGGGACGGGTAGAGCACTATGGTTCTACTATATATTTCACAGAATATACGGTAGTTGTTCCCCATCGTTAGTGACTTTACTATCGGATGAAAGTAACAGTGAAAGAGTATGTATAAATAATGAGGAAAGAAACAAATACTTCTAAATTTTCTCTTAGGTTCTGTTTTGTTTGTTAGTTTTTAACATATCTCTACTGCGTTGGAAACAGCCAGGAAGTATCATATTTGCTAAACTCCTATGGAAAAATCTTGTATTCTTTTATTGTAATAGATACATATGGCATAAACTCAACAAGTGCTGATTGCATTATTGAATACAGGTAATGGAATAGATGGATTTGCAAAAATGTGATAGTGTAAAGATGAGTATAAAAAAAAGTCTATGGGAACTGGAAGAACTGCGGTTGCTTCCTCTTTTAAAATGGGGGTGATAATACCAATATGCTAGAGCTTTTGTGAGTAATGAATGAGCTAATACATTTAAAGAGCTTAAAATGGTGTATACCTATATTAGGGCTTCCCAGGTGGCACAGCGGTAAAAAATCTGCCTGCCAATGCAGGAGATATAACAGATGTGGGTCAATCCTTGGCTTGGGAAGTTTCCCTGAAGTGGGAGTGGGCTGCCATTCCCTCCTCTAGGGATCTTTCCAACCCGGGATCGAACCGAGGTCTCCCTCACTGCAGATAGATTCTTTACCATCTGAGCCACCAGGGAAACCTCTCCCCCTTCTAATTTAAAACAAATCAGAGGTGGTGGGCAGGGTGCAAGGAGATTGGCAGTAAATGGCAACCCACTCCAGGATTCTTGCCTGGAAAATTCCACGGACAAAGGAGCCTGGCAGGCTACAGTTCATGGGGTCACAAAGAGTTGGACGCGACTGGGCACGCGTGCACACAGGCAAACTTGGCTCTATCAGATGATCCAAAAAAGCGGTTTCCTCTAGAGGCAGTTCTATGATGGCCATCTGCTTTTCACCATTAGGTGAGAGTAGTCTCATCAAAGATAGTGATAGACTCATTAATCCCTTTATTACCAAGTGATTACTTATTATTTGTAGATTAAAATCCCCTGCTCCACTGAGTTCATCTCTCTGTGGGGAAAACTGACAAAGTTTTTAAAAGCAAGTAAGTACAAAATATGTAGGTTATTGGTAAGGGCTAAGAAAAAAAATTAAGCAGGTAAGAATAGAGAAGCTAAAGAAGAAAGCTGCTATTTTTGACAATGTGGTTAGAACAAATCTTTGTGAAGATAGTTCAGCAGGGACCTAGATCTTGAGAAGAAGTGGGCTATGACATATATCTGGAGTAAAAGCGGTATAGATGACTGTACCAAGCCGTGTGGGGCCCTGAGGCCTGGCATTTGGTGGCAGTGAGACCAGCGGGTCTGGGTGAATATGTGAGGTGGAGAGTATTGGGAAATGGAGTCTAGAAGGAGCTGGGGCAGTTTGGTGAGAGCCTTCTATGCCATGATAAGGAGCTGCTCAGGGTGTCCATACTTCATTTATTCATCCTACGGACAAGTTCACTACCATATAAAGATCAGGAGCTGTACCCAGGAATCCTAAAAGATAAGACAATCCACAAGAACCAGACAGAAATGCACTTCAAAACTTCCAGTGAGGTTTAGCTGGCTTTTACAACAGATGTACAGGCATGAAGTGCAGAAGGAGCAGATAAAAGACTCCGAAGTCTGAGGAAGTCAAGACAAGCTCCTAAAAGATCAGCTTTGAGAAGTGAAGGCTGAGTAGAAGTTTTCTGGGCAGACAAAAGCATGAGGAGGAAGTGAGGTATGATAAATACATCAGGTAAGCAATACAGCAGTCGTGAGCATGGCAAGTTCATGGACACAGACACTGTCTACAGGACAGAGGAGGCCCACTATCCAGCCCATGATTTTTTTTTTTTTCAAACATTGTTACATTCAACAAGACTCTAGTACACTTCACCGACCTATGTTAACATTGAGTTAGAATACTATCAGTAACAAGTTGAAAATAAATTCTATTTTTAGGCATAAATTGGTGCCATCTGAACAACTGAATTGTCATCAAGCACTTGTAAGTTAAACTTTATTCTATTGATCTGTAACCTCCTATGCAAGGCTGAATTCCTGTCTCGGGTTTCAAGAAAACCAAGGGCATAAATGTTGATGGCCACTAGACCTGACCTCCCACTGTGGCCCTGACTGCTTCTACTAGTGATATAACTTTACATAAATATACATATATGTATGTATGTATATGTGTGTATATATATGCACACACACACACATATATACATTAATTGCTTGTCTTGTCTGTTAAATTTAAATCCAGCCTCTCTTTTTTGATGTTAATAGCAATAATATTCAGCCCCTGTTTTCTTTATTCTTTCCCTCTGTGCGGTGTGTGCTTAGTCACTCAGTCACGTCCTACTCTTTGCGGCCCCATGGTCTGTAGCCTTCCAGGCTCCTCTGTCCATGGAGATTTTCCAGGCAAAAATTCTGGAGTGGGCTGCCATGCCCTCCTCTAGGGGATCTTTCCAACCCGGGATCGAACCCAGGTCTCTCTCACTGCAGATGGATTCTTTACCATCTGAGCCACCAGGGGAACCTCTCCCTCTCTAATTTAAAACAAATCAGAGGTGGTGGGCAGCGTGCAAGGAGATTGGCAGTAGATGGTCGAAAGATATAAACTTCCAGTTATAAGATAAACAAGTACTAGGAAAGTAATGTACAACACGATGTCTATAGTTAATATTGCTGTATGATATATAGGAAAGTTGTTAAGAGAGTAAGTCCTTAAGAGTTCTCATCACAAGGAGGACATTTTTATTTTTATTGAATGTATACGAGATGATGTTTGTTAACTAAAGCTATTATGGTAATCATTAATCATTTCACAATATTCATAAATCAAACTATCCTCTGTGTACCCTAAATTTATACAGTGATACATGTAAATTAGCTCTCCATAACACTGGAAAAAAATGAAAATGTAAAAAAGTACAGTAACACAAATATATCATCTTCCTTAACTTCTCACTGGCGCCATCCAAGTCATCTTAGGAAAAAGCACTTGGTGGACTTCACAAGAACTCTGTTATGCAGCACTTGAATTTCCTTGCTGGATTAGAAATAAATAACAGCTAGTATCTTATGATTGCCACCTCTGCCATACTGTACGATCTGGGTAAGTGACCTTATTTTTAGGAATATAAGTAGTTAAAGATTGTAGGATGCATGCTTACTCAGATATACTGAGACGCAAGAGAGAGAGAGAGAAGGTTGGGGGTGGGAAGGGAACACTGATTATTAGATGACATCAACTTTAAGATGCATGTTCATTTCAGAATAGAAAATGCGAAAAAATGTATTTGTTTTAAAATTTATAATATATAATCTTAATTTTTCTAAACCTCAGTTCTTACTTAATGAGTTGTTTTGACAATAAATGCAATAACACATGAAACATAGGATCTGATATATTAGAAGAACACAAAAATGTGCAAGGAGCCAAAAAGTCCCCATTCTTCTTCTCTTTTTAAAGAAGCCTTAATTTTCCCTACCTCCTGAACTTCTAAAACATTTACATGAACAATCTGACATTGTGGATTTTTCCCAGTGAGGACAGCCTGGCCTTGTACCACCTTCCTCTCCGTGGGGATGAATTTAGTCAATCAGCCTTTTGTTTGTTGTCAATGGGTTGGAAAGCAGTGAGTTGAATGTATTTTCCTCTTTAAGACTGTTTTCAAATGATCTGGATGTGGTTTTAGAAGGATCTTCTAATATTTTAGAGGGGTCTGGGGACAGCACAACAGGTGACTTTACTTCTGTCTCACACCGTGAACAGATAAATCCATCAGTACAAAAGCAGATTTATCCTTTTGCCAGGAGAGTGGAAGTCACTCCTGTGATTCCTTTTACCGATTGGCTGATGACTTGTGAGGTTTTTCACTGTGCGAGGCTCTGAATGCAAAACAAAGAGATTTTAGATACAGCCTCTGCCTCCCCTCAAGGAGCTTGCAATCTTCCCCCAAACACATATGTGGAAAGAAAGAAGAAGAAAGAGAAAAAAGGAAGGAGGAAAGAAGGGAAGGAAAGGAGGAAAGAAAACAATCTGAATCACTTTATTGTACACCTGAAACTAAGACAATATTGTTAATAAACTATACTGCAACACAAATTAAAGGTTCAATTTAAAAAAAAAAAAAAACCCATGTGATGTTGAGAGACAGTTTGTAAGCAACCTCAGCACAATTGACCTTGGGGCTGAATGATTCTGTGTTGTGGGGACTATCCTGCATATTTAGGACATTAAGCAACAGACCTAGCCTCCACTTGCTGGAGCCAGAATGAACACTCCCTGCCCTCCACCCCCTACAATTGTGACAAGCAAATATGCCTGCAGACATTGCCAAATGTCTAGGGCACAACCTGGTCGAGAATCACTGATCTAGGTGCAAACAAGTCTACAGGCATACTAAGTGCTTCTTACTCCATATACCAGGAAACAGGCTCCAAGAGAGTAACAAACTTGCTCAGGAGCACAAGGCAGATGAGGGATGGAGGCAAGACTTGAATGCAGCCTCCTGACTTCAGGGGGTGTTGCGACCACACCACCATTTTGCCTCCCAGGGAGCTCACTAGGGAAAACCAGAACAAGGATGCTGCACCCACCTGGGGAGGTTGGGTCATAAGAGAGAGGGGGCCCCAGTGCAGACAAGGGGGTCACAGAGGAGAGCAGGGTAGCCGGGTTCCAGGATGTGCAAGGTTTTTGAGGGGCCTGGGCAGGCTGGGAGGGCTGGGAGGGGATGGGTCGGTCCAAGTTGGTTAAGGTTATGCAGTCAGAGGATAGTATTTCCATCATGGTGATTTAAGTCTGTCCGTGGGTCTCCTGCCTCACTGGCCACGGTTTAGAGTGCTTTTATACCCAGCTAGGCTCCAGTTTCCCTTTGGGGTAACATTGTTCGGGTGCTAGGAGAGAAACACTCTCTATATGGCTGCTGCTGGTGGAGTTCTGCTCTCTGACCCTCAGCCCTCCTGGGAGGCATTTGTCATTGAGGTTTCCCTGCCTGGAGCTCTAAGCAGGGCTGCCAGCTTCACAAACTGCAAAGAGAAATAAAGCTCTGGGAAGTGATGCTTATCCCCCTGTGGTCTGGCTTTTGGCCCCTGCCTTTACCTCCTTAATAATCCCCAAAGAGACAGAGGCGGTAAGTGCAGCTCCGCCCTTCTCAGCTCACCACACCGCTAGCATCCCGGCCCGTGTGCCTTTATCTTCTGTCCCCTCTTTCCCCTCCCTCTGCTTGGAGGAGAATTCCTGCTCGGGCTTGTCAATCTGTCACAGAGGTCTCCAGTTCCACACCCTCCCCCTCCCACCCCCAGCACCTCCTTGGCTCTGTCCTGAACATCAGTCTGTGTCTGTCAAAACACTGACAGCGCTTCTCCCTGCTCGGAGAGCATCGGATCCCATCTGTACCCCAAACAGTCTCCCAGGTTTATTTTGCCTATCACTTCCGAACACTCGCTATTTAAATTCCAAATCATTTTTCTGGGGTTAACAGCGTCCCTGCTATTCTTGGAGTTTACTCACTACTTCTCCAACTCAGTCACCTTATTTATATGCTTCTAGAACCATATATATACACACACTTGCACACACGCAAATGTGCATCTGTACACACGCAGGTCCACGTGCAGACGTATGACTAATATCTTCCCCACACCATGACTACCATAAGCATCGGGCTGGGTTATCACCAGTCTGTATGTTTCATCAGCAAAATGTCTAAGGTCATCATGCTTTCAAAGACCATTCGAATTATTGTGGGGGGTGGGCAGAAATATGGACTGCTTTAGATACTTTTTGTTTGTTTCTTCAGGCCCTTTCCAATCAAAATTTAATTATGTGACTCTGTCAGTTGAAATATGTCGAGAATGCTTGTCATCATTCTCTCTTGCCTCTCTTAGATGCTAGGGGGAATTTAGAAGTATTTCTCAGTAAATAAAGCAAGCACATCATTTCTTTACTTATTGGAAACAAAATCATTTGACAGCAGGGAGGGTGAAATAATCCTGCCTCTTTCAGGCGCAGGGCTCCCTCCTAATCTGACACCTCTTCTGCCAATGTTCAACACTTCTAGGCCAATGATACTGACATGCAACTGAGAGTGTAAAATAGAGAAGGGCTAAACAGTCTCAGCTCTAGCATCCAAAGTAAGCCTTACTCAGCAGAGCTCCAGTAAGTGGCTCAGCTTCCAACCGCTCAAGCCCAGACTCCTGCCTGACTCTTCCAGCATCCCTCACCTGGCCCCTGCTTGCTGCTCGCCCACCTATCTGCTCTCCTGCTAAACCCAAGACTTCTTTCCCCCTTGAATCTGTGGAATACTGATTGCTGGTTGGCTCCGTGTGGGTGCCGGTCAAGTCTCTGTGGCAGTGAGGGCCTTTGGGTCAAGATGTTAACACCTCCAGGTCAGTGTAATCAGAATGAGATGCTGACACATTGCACCTTGGGCAAGATTTCAGAGATGAAGTCTGAGAGCTGGTGCCAACTTCAGAAGGTCTGGCTACGGATGGCATGTGGGGGCCAGTGTGATGAGAGGAGACCCAGCAGGCAGGCTGCTTCTGGTGGGAACATGAGATACTCGATTACTCAGACCCCTGCTTGGCGCCATAGCTTGTTTTCTTCCAGTACGGAGTTATTCCAGGAGCCAGGGGTGGGCCTGATCTGTTGCAGGCTAATCTGGCCGTGGAGCCCATGCTGTCCTCTTCCGCCCCACCAGCACTTCCCCGAGTCTGCAAATCAGGTGTGTTTACTTCTGGCTCCTAAAAGCCAACCACTGCTTTTTGCCCTCAAAGAATCATCTCCTGGAAGACACAGGATTGTCAAGAGAGAGAGAGAAAAAAAAAATTGACTTTTGCCAGAGGGAGAAGCTAAGACCCAGGCCCATCCACCCTGGGACACTTCCCCACATCTAGGAGACACCTGCCGTGAGTGTGTGACGGTGGACAGTTGGGCAAAATGTAAAGATGGGGTTTCCAAGTGCAACAGGACATCTCACAGGTCAGCGTGCTCTGGGCAGGGTCAGTTCACACTAGCTGCAGACTCTGCGTTCTCTGTTTCCCCCATTGTTTGCTCCCTGTCTTCCTTCCACGTTTCCTCCCTCCCTCCCTCCTTCCCTTCATTTCTTCTATCTTCCTCATTCACTTTGTGTGCTTTGTGTGAGTACCATTTGTAATTTTGTTGAATGTCAAAAGGATATAAAAACATTTCTAAAACACCTGTAGGCTGTGAAGACTGGCAATGCAATCAACACTGAGTCTAAGAAACAGGACATGTTCACAACTGGAAACTCCTATCTCGTTCTGCCCCTCTACCCCGCCACCAGAACTAATCATCATTCCACATTGTATGTCTCTGACTTGTGATTCTCATGGGCCACTGAAACTCTTGTAAGCCCAGAGTGCCCCAGATACGGAGGCATTGCCTTCTGTAAGGAAAGTTTCCCTCTGACTTTGAGATAATCACAGGAGAGAAGTTTCTGAACATAGTCTTCTTCTTCTTAATAAAAGCAGAGGCTCTTAAAAACTAATGTATCACTATCCAACGTCATCCAAAGGAAACACACAAATCAATAACACAGCCCATGATTCTGAAGCGACTTCCTGTGATGCGTGAATGTTATGAATCTGGCACACACTGCCTTTCTCAGACCGCTCAGGTCAGTGTTCAATAGGTGTCTGTTATGTTTTCAGCTTCCCCTTACAATTCTGGGTTCAATAAGAATTTGTTGGAACTTTCACGCATGTGAGGTCTCTCTAGGTATGGAGATGCCCTTCTCAGTAGATTCTTGCCTTACACTCTCTCAAAACTTGGAGTCCATACAAAATTACTTGAAACTCCAGTAGGGAAACCCTAGCCACATGTGATTACTGAGCACTTAAGTTGTCCAAATTAAAATGTGCTGTAAGTATAAAATGGGCTTCCCTGATAGCTCAGTTGGTAAAGAATCCGCCTGCAAAGCAAGAAACCCTGGTTCAATTCTTGGGTCAGGAAGATCTGCTGGAGAAGGGATAGGCTATGCACTCCAGTATTCTTGGGCTTCCCTTGTGGCTCAGCTGGTGAAATCTGAGTTTGATCCCTTGGTTATGAAGATCCCCTGGAGAAGGGAAAGGCTACTCACTCCAGTATTCTGGCCTGGAGAATTCCACGGACTGTATAGTCCATGGGGTCACAGAGTCGGACATGACTGAGTGACTTTCACTTTTCAAGTATAAAATACACACTGGATTTCTAAGACTTATTATGAGAAAAATGTAAAATATCTCACTAAACCTGATAATACTGATTACATGTTAAAATGACTAATAATTTGAATATATTGAGTGAAATAAAATATGTTATTAAATTTCTTTCTGTTTTAATTTGGCTACTAGAAAATTTTAAATGGCATATGGGGCCCACATTTCATGGCTTGTATTATATTTCTATTGAATACTCTGTCTTAGAGTATCAAAGACATGATACAATCAAGCTTTAGATTATTATAAAAGTTTTAAGTATAGTGTAGGGTTTTGGCCTTTTGCCCTCAAATCTATTCCCTGCCTTGTTCCCACTTTGCGTCACAGGTGGCTGCTTCCTACAAGGTCTGTTTTCCAAGTTTCTATGACATTTTGCTTTCGCCTGAATTTGATTAGGGGAGACACTATTAGGAGGTTGGTGGGTGAGAAGGAAAGCGAAACCGGTGTGTTTTTACCCTCTGTGCTTTGGGTAGTGTTTTGGCAGCTGCTGTCCCCTCGGTGCCCCGGGTTTCTACTAGAGAGCCTGCAACTCCAACCAGGTAGAGGGTTATCCGGACCCCACTTGCTGGTAACATTACCTTCAGCCTCATCCTTTCAGCCTGGAGGGAGTGGCTTCCTGCTGTTTTAATCACAGCCTCATTCTTTCCTACTTGGCTTTTTATTGTTCGATACTTATGTCACAAATTCTCCTGAATAGCAGGATCAGCAAGAGTTAGAGATGATAGAATACAAACCAAGGGTCTGCAGGCAGGAAGGACTTCACAAGCGATCATATGCATCTTTGAAGTTAAACGTGGAGAACTTAAACAGGAATGGTAGTAGAAGGAAATGCAAGTCCAGGGAAAGAACAAGATAGAGAATAAACCACCTGATAGGCTGGGAAGCTTTCTTATGGAATAAACTTTTAACTTTAGAATAATTTGAGACATCCAAGATGTACAGAAAAGTTGCAAAGATATTACATGGATTTCTCATACTCTCCTTATCCTGATATCAATACTTTATATAACTATGGTACTTTGAAAAGTTTATTTAAATGTGCAGGGTGGTAAGTTCTACAGGTAGAATAGAAGCAAATTATAGAGGATCTATATTGGTTTCCAAATTTTAAAATTTGAAGGGGTATGGAGATCTGCGACGTAGTATTTTCATTTTAAGTAAGAAACCCAGTGTCTAGGGGAGCTTGCTGACTTTTATTCACCCGCTAAATATAAATTACAATCCAGACACTGAACTACAATGATGGACAGGGGCCACATAGCTTGTTAGTGGAAGAACTGAGAAGAGAGCTGCATGTGTCTTCCTTGAAACCTGGGGATTGTTCTGACAGTCACCACTGTTTTCCAGCTGATGGACTTACATCCTGAGAGAGGAAGCCTCAGTCAGTTTCACGCAGGACATCCCTAAAGGCCAGGTCTGTACAGGCTTCTTCTCTGGAGCATAAATTGGGCCACCAGATTGGGGGAATCAGCAGCTGTTTTCAGCCTTGGTTGCCTGTCAGAGTCACCAAGGGAGCTTGAAATCTGCCTCAATCAAAGCTCTAGTTTCTCATCTAGTTGTTCTGGTCTGTAGCCTGAATACAGGTATTTTTAAAACGCTCCCAGGTATTTCTAACATCTGGCCAAGGGTGAGAAATAGACCTGGACTGGACAGAAGCTCTACGAGTTGGCACATGTGACTTAGCTGCTCCCGCAGCTGTTCTGGGGAGCTGACAGCTGATCCAAGGGTGACTTCCCATGTATGCTGTGTCTGGTCAGGAGCCCTTCTGAGACTGGTCTTCCTGACGTCCTTGGAAACACGTTCTCATCTGGCACTGCACATCTGGCTTTATCACTGTGAGCACACCACACGTGTCTCCTCTTTACCATGGCCCATCATCTGCACCTTTGTTCATGTAGTCACACAGCCTTGATCGGATGCCCTGAATTCTCCGGATTCAGGAGCGTGTCAGCGTGTGCTGGCATCTTTGCCACCCCCAGCCTTTTCATTCAGTGCCATTTAGTATGTGTCATAGACACACACATCCAAAGCTCCCATCACATTGTAGTCTCTGCCTCGCCTTTATTAAAAATGTGATTCACAATTTCTCATTTACATTTTGTTCCAAATCTTAGAATCTGAGGATTTGGTGAAGAAAAGCTAAGAGACAACAACTGCCTCCTTTTATTGGAGACTGAGGGAGGGTGTTCTAACCCCAGATTGAGAGCTGCCTTCACTCATCTCATGCCCTCCCTCTTCTTTTCAGAAGCTGAGAGGTTTCCAGGATTCACAAATCTCTCTCTTTTTATTGGCATCCACAGCCCTGATGTCCACATAGCTTTCTGTGTGTGTGTGTGTGTGTGTGTGTGTGTGTGTGTGTGTAGGAGTGTTAGGGTCTATAATATACAATACCTGCGAATGCTCGCTGATGTTATGGAAATGATGGAAGGGCTGTGCCAATCTCACAAACACAGAGCATGCATTATTCGAAGACTGTGGCTTTCCAAATGGGAACCTGTAAAAACAGCTGATAGATTTATGTTCTTGTGTTAAACAGGCCACCCAGCCCCAGTGTAAAATCAGGGTGACAACTGAATACATCACTGTTCCCAGTAGCTACCTGGGTGCTCTCATTACCCAGTGGAAAATGGGCCAGGCTTGTTCATTAGAACTCCCTTCTCCTAAGGAGAGCCATTTACACGCTGTCTCATTTAAAACAAACAAACCAACCCCACAGAGATTTAAAAGAAAACGGAAAGACCTTTTCCCTTCTAGCCTCTGGAAGGCAGCGCGTGTTCCTCCTGTTTGCCTGTGTCTAAGCCGTCGTGGATGAAGGATGGCTGTGCACCTGCTCAGGAGAGGGAATTGGTTTCTTGTGGGAGGAGGCTGTACCTGTCGGTGTTAAATTAGAAAGAGGTGGACACTGGTAAACGTTTTGGGGGAGAAATGGCTGCAACCCAGAGGAATAGCTTGCTGACTCTCACCCTCATCTCCTCGGAGGAACAAAAGGGACTGCTAGGATTTGGGGTAGCGGCCTGAGCAGTCAGGACCCTGCAGGGGAGCTGCGACACAGACACCTGGGGAGCAACACCTCACGGTCACGGTCATGAAGGGAATGCATCACCCTGAGGCTGGGGAAGTTCAGGGGCTGAGGGAGGCTGGGGGTCTCTTGGGGGCTTCACGGCCGGCAGCTTTACTCTCTCCAATTCTGGCACTGGGTTTCAAGAAAGGAAGCCCAGGGAACCAGTGACCACACCTCAACCCGGCCCACTTGCCCTCCTGGCATCTGCATCACTGGCTGCTCTACACTTGCATCTTCTCTGCTCTCTGACCTTTGGCTCCCCTCCTGGCTCTCTCCTCCCTGCTGGGGCCCTTGTGCCCTGATGCCAGGAGGGGAGCCTCAGAGCTGCAGTAGATCAATACAGCCTCCCGGAGCCCCACGGGACCCACGCGGCACAGCTGTCTCCAGCCAGCCTGCACTCTGGGGCCCCTGACAGTCCTGTGTGTGTCCTTCCTGCTCCCCAACCTGCTACAGGTGGGATGACGGCCCTCCAGCCCTGCGTCCTTTTGCCTCTTGTCCAGAGGCTTTGAGCAAGTCGCTGTCATTCTAAGATCTCCCATTTCCCTTTTCCAAACAGGGCACACCATAAAAACAGCCACCCTTTGCCACAGAAATACTTAGCTGTCAGGTCTGCTGGGAGATAAAAATGTGAAGAAAAGGAAAGAACCCTGACGAGACAAAGCTCTTCCCAGGGCAAGTGGCAGCATTTGTTAGTTCAGATCTGTCTTCTCTCAGGCTTGTTTTTTTGGGTGTCTGGTGGATTTAGGAGTATGGTGAGTTGACAAGAAACTCACACCAAACCCTGGGATCCTCCCAGTGAGTAACTCTGTGTTCTGAGATCATTGCTACATGTTAATATGTGAGCCACCTACTCTAGCCTCGTGGATGTGTAGCTGTCATTCCTCATCCCCTGTTCCACCCCAGCTGGCTAGGAGGGCAGGGGGAACAACGCACGTGCTCAGAGGTGCCCCTGGGCTGGGTCCCTGCCCCTCCAGACACATCTGGCAGAAGTTGCCAGATACACAGTCCATGCCAATGCCAAAAGAGACCAGGTGTTTAAGGAAATCAAAACCCAGGTCTACAAGGAAGCTGCAGAAAGGGGGAGAGTGATAGAACTCCCCTCATGACAATTTTGACCACCAGCTGAGACCATTCTTAAGTAACTGACATAACCTGATGGTGTCATTGATCAAAATATATGGAGACTGAGAACTGGATTGGGATGTCCCCAGTTCTACCTGTGGTTCTTGTGGGAATGAACCCACCTGCTCACAGTAAAAGCATATTTTACCATCTCATGCAAAACATAAATGAGACCTGGGGCTCGATGATGCAGACTTCCCTGGCCTGTGCAAGCTTGGAGACCTTCAAGGTGGACCCAACCCCTGCAGGAGCAGGTGCCCAGGATGCCGGCTGGCCATTGTCAGGCCCCTTAAAAATAACACCTACCTTCCTTCCCTGGGGAAGTGTGGGCAGGAACTTGGTACACTGCTCCTCATCTGCTTTAATCGTTACACCCATCTCTCTTTCCTTACGTTTTATTGCTTAATTTGTTATCATATTTGAAAAATCTTTTCCATCTTTTTTCTCTTAGCTTAGTAAGACAAGTCCCATCAACCCAAGAAGGGGGCAGCAAAGATGATACTAAAAGACTTAAGCAACTCACCAACCTTCAAACACCTCCATAGTGGTCCTTCAAACACCCCTAAAAGCTAGAATTCAATGCAAATATCCTAATTAAATACCTTGGGGATTCCCGTGACACAAAAATCGACCCATTATTATAATGAGATGGCAGTTCTCATTTTTAAACCCCCACAAAGCTGATAAACTATAATGAATCATAGAACAGTGTTATTAACTTTCCCCTATCCCCTGGCCAGCACACCTGGGAGTCTTTTGGTACAATTTGGCTAAATTTCTGGAATATAATCTATATCCTCAAATGAAAAACTCTTCCACATAATCTTTACTCCCAGTCTAGCCTGGGCATGTCAATTTCCCCTAAAATATCCTTCCCCAGGGCTGAGCAGAGGAGAGGTGGTCTCTGTTTTCCAGGTTGGAACAGTAACTCACAAGGAGCCTTTCTCTGCTAAGAGGTTCCAGGTCCCAAGCAAGGTAGGGATATGTGTTTTCTTTTAACGTGATTTCAGTGGTCACTGTCAAAGTCAAGGCAAGACCTGAAGAACCTGAAGGGATCACTCTATAGCCTAATTAATGAGTTGTTCACATCGAAAGGGAAAAATAAAATACATCGGGCAAGGCCTTCCCTGCTGACAACATGGACTGATTCAATAGCTTCTTGATAATAACTTTGACGGGCCTTCAACTGCCAAGATGCCACCTGTGGATGGTCTTCCAGGCTCCCATCAGCCTTTAAAAGTTTTCACCACGCTATTCTAAGTTCCCATTGTTGAAAGTAAGGCAAACTCAGTTCCTTCTGGGATTTCTCCATTTTGTGTGGCTATGAGCTTCTCAAAGGTATTTGTTGCAATTCAGCTCATGGCTGAGTCCACTGTTCTGCAGGGCACCTGAGAGAAGGGAAACCGGTACACTGGATTTCCTTGCTTCTGCTTCATGCAGTGGAGGGAACACTGGCCAGAGGGTCAGGAGATGTGAGTTCTGCTGCTGTTCTGCGACAGAGTGACAGTGAGGCCTTAGGACTGCTCTGTTCAACACAGCAGCCGCCAGCCCCATGTGGCCACTGCGCTCTGACAATGCAGCCAGCCTGAACTGAGATCTGCTCTTAGTGTAGAATACACACTGGGTTTCAAAGACTTAGTAGACATTTGAAAAAAAAAAGACTCTAAAAGAGCTCAGTAAAGTTTATATTGACCACGTACTGAAAATGATACTACTTTGGATAAATTTGAGTTAAACAAAATGTTTATTTTATTTGTATAATTTTACTTTTTAAATTGGCTACTAGAAAATGTAAAGCTTCACACATGGCTCACATTATATTTCTATGGGACAGAGCTGCCCCAGACAAACCTGAGCTTTCCTAATTGTTAAAAAAAGATGCAGTCGAGAGCACTTCTGACAACTAGTAATTTCCCTGCATGCAGTCTTCCAAGGTTACTGCCTCCTTTTTTATAACATTTAAAAACTGATTTACCTGCATCATCAATGAATGTTGAAAACTTATTGTATAAAAACATGGCATGTGGGTTAAGTGTATTGGTATCCAGGTGCTAAACAGATGAAAAAACCTAAGTCCTATCCTAAAGCAGGAAGTGCTGGTGAGGAAGACATAAGACTTAGAAACACAAAACAAGCAGTAATGATATAAAACCAGAGATGATCAACTGTAAATTTGTTCTCGTAATATAGGATGTGTAAGGCTTTAATCGGTTGAGAGCATTTCAAACCAGGAGACTCTTTCTAGTGGGGGTAACAGCAAGAACAAAATAAAGTAAGGCTAGTGTTTTCCATTCTCCCGTAAATGATTGCTTGATAATTGTGAGGAATGATGAGTGAGCATGAGGGACTTAAAGGTAAACAGAGGGTATTTCCTGAGCTATTGTCTTCCCTTCTAAGAATAGTTTCCCTATTTTTTCCCACCAAGATTGGAAAACTAGAATGGTGCTACCCATTGTGCCTGGTTACTCAGAACCTCAGCCATTTCTCCAGAGCTTCAACTATGGGGAGCTAGAGATGATATGAGTTTCTCTGAGGCAAAGGGTATTATATTAGAGAATTCTGGCAGAAGAGGATGGTAAAATATAAACGTCTTTCTCTCTTCAGGGAAAGGGAAGCAGTAGTAGCTCAGCATCACTCCTTGGCACATTGGGCAGCTCCCTGTCTGCTTTGCAACCTTCCTTTCCCCCTTGCCCTACCCAGGGACCATGCCCTGTCAGCAGACGTGACTGCAGGATTCACGGAGGTCACCTGGGTGATGAATCAATTGAACCATTCTGATATTCTGGGGTGGGGTGGGGAAACCTTTGGAGAAAACCACAAACTGACCAATGTCTCCTCTTCCCTTCAAAGTTCTCCTCCCAGCTAATTCAGGAAATAACATCTCAGAGGTTCCCATCTTGGTGTGTGTGGTGTTTTTAAACCCTATCTAAATGGCTAAGAAGGCAATTCTTTTCAGTCATTTGCTTTGTGCAGCCCTCCCCTTTCCTGGCAGAGACAGTGTGTGCACTCTATTAGAGCATTTTTTTCTACATATAATGGCACCAATTAAATTACCTTGCAGCCCGACCTTAATCTGGCAGGAATGATTATTCCATGAAACAGTTAGGGCTCTAATTGACATGAAGTGCCTGCAAAATATGTCTTTTGCAGCAACCCCTGTCAAAGTCACATTGATATGCTAATCCCTATAGCTGGCAGAATCACTTCATAAAGAGAGACATTGAAAATTGAATTATTTCAATTTCAGTACCTAGGAATCTAGTGATCTGTCTGTATATGTAACTAAGTAGGTGCAATACTTTATATGGGTAAACAGCTGTACTAGGGCGTTGCCATGGAAACTGCTTGACTCATGGCAGTTGTGTTAGTGATGAAGTCATTAGCAGTGTGAAATGTACTTTGAGGTTGTCAAGTGTAACACTCCAGGAATATTTCAGCGGTCTTAGTGGAGCCTTTTCATTTACATAATTTAGGCTTTCACACATGATCTCATTATGGGGCAAAAAAGGAGTGGGTTGTGGGGGCAATTGTACCCAACCAGATGAATCTCCATTATACCATTCAATCATTATTCTCTATCCTGAAATAGGGTCCCCCAAATTAGTTCTAAGGGATATTGACAACTCCCTTGGAACAATAACTTTAAGAAACCCTGTTGGTGATGGGTCATGCTGGATTACCCTACTTGTCGCTTGCGCAGTTAGAAACCATTGAGTACGTTGGGTGGGTTCTCTTCAGTTGAGTCAGTTATTTATTTATTTTTTTCTGTTGTTTCATTAAACTTGTAATTAGGAAGTAAAATTTTAAAGCCATTAGATTCATTTTTAAAATCAATATTCAAGTTAACATTACCCATTTAATCAACATCCCCAGTGGCCCCTCAAGGATCCCAGTGATGATATGATGTGTGTGTGGTATTAGTGAATTTCCAGTTTGAAAATAGTCTTTAAAATCAAATGATGAGCTTTGATACTTATTCCCCAACATATGACTCCATTTCCTCCCAGCTCTCCAGAGTTAGTTCTGAACAGTTTTTGTTTGTTTCATGAAGTCAGGCACCCTGAATCAGGCATGAAGCACTCTTCCCAAAGTGGAATTCTAAAACTATTTTAGGGTTCCCCTGATGGTTTAGTCAGTAAAGAATCTGCCTACAATGCAGGAGATCTAGGATCAGTCCCTAGGTTGGGAAGATCTGAAGAAGGAAATGGTAAACCACTCTAGGATCTTGCCTGGGAAATCCCATGGATAGAGGAGCCTGGTGGGCTTCAGTGTATGGGTTGCAAAGAATCAGATATGACTTAGCAACTAAACCAGCTCCATCAAACATATTTTAAGCAGTGATTACATTATTTAACAGACACCTTCCCATGATGAAAATTTTTTGACAGACAGGGTACTTAAAAGCATGAGTTCAGGTGTATACATTTATAACTACATCTCAGTTTTTAGTTTGGTATTCTAATTTTTATCTGTCCATTCATTTATTCATTAATGTGTTCATTCATCAAATATTTATTGAGTATACCAGGAAGTGTTCTAGGTGGTAGGGATGAAGTGATCAACATAATAGACACAGGCCCTGTCTTCATGAAGCCTAATCTAATGGGAAAGACATATTTTTAAGTATTTATATGCAATTTGGCAACCCACTCCAGTATTCTTGCCTGGAAAATCCCATGGACAGAGGAGCCTGGTAGGCTATAGTCCATAGGGCCGCAAAGAGTCGGACACGACTGAGCGACTTCACTTCACTTCTTCATGCAATTATAATGTTCAGAAATGATGAGAGAGACAAGGGAGGTGCCTGATTTAGACTGGAAGGATCAAGCACAGCCCTCTGGAGATGGCCATTCAATCTGAGACTGGCAGGAGGAGTCGCAAGCTAGGGGAGGGCAAGAGGAAGCCCAGGTGAGGTGCTGAGGCCAGAGGGGTTTGCCAGGATGAAGGAATTTAAATAAAGCAAGTCTGATTGAGGAACAAGTTAACCCTCAGCTGCGTCTTTGGTGGAAGAAACAGATGTTGTCCTAGTCCCCAAAGGGTCATTGTGTTTACCATTTCCAGATGAGTAATTATCAAAGAATGCCACCACATAGAATGAGAATCCTCACATTTTTCAAAAATTTAAACATTTGTCAAAACCTCAAAACTCATTCCTGTTTTGTTTTTTTCCTTGCGTCCACCTAAGTGAGTCATCAAGAAGTTACTAGATATTTACTCAAGGAAGAAAATTCTATTCTATGCCATAGGATATGGTCTAATTTATTTTTCTTTACTTCCAAATACCGTTTCTTTCTAACGAACTCACCATGTACTTTTCATAGCTTTTGCTAATGCAAGATGTGGATTTATATTAGTACTCTTAATACTAGAGTGACCATTCCTATGCAATTGTAAGATGTTTGGGGACTGGAACAAGCTGTTACTTGCTTTGCATTCTCTTAAATCATCATGTAGAGCTATATAGATATTGTAGAAATTTCTGGAAGGAATGTCTGAAAGATAACTAATATGCAACACAGCATACCTTGATCCTATGAAATTCTGAAAAGCCTAGTAAGCTAAAGTTTTCTGCAGAAGAATTTTTCAAATGTTAATAGAGGTAACTTGAAAATGATTTCAAGTATGCCCAGGGTGGGTACACTCACAGATTGTTGTTAAACGGCCATGCAAGATTATCATCAAGAAACTGTCCATCCTCTCCATAGCTACAGCTTCCTACATCTGAAAAGAACTAGGAGAGAGTCTGTTACAAACACTTTCCTAGATTTGTTTCCTTAGAAAAGGTCAGAACACAATCACTGTGGGATAAGAATCAGCACACTTCTCGGACGCAATCCCAATCCTTTCCATCAGTCCTCCCAGTGAGGCATGTCGTGTTCTATCCATTTTTACAGGCCTTTTCTATCTGCAGCCTGCCTTTTTGCCTTGATAACTGATTTCTGCACCATCAATCGTGTTGGTCATGGGAACTATCTTGAGGGACCACTGGAGAGAGGGAAACACCAGATTTACACTTTTCCTCTCTGGTGTGTTTTATCATAAAAAACATTTTGTTAGGTCCTGACTTTAGCTATATAACCATGAGCTATGAAGTTCATCTCTAAGATTGCCCATCTGCAGAATGGGAATAGGTAATATTGATCTCAAGGGGCTTTTGAGAGTATAAATAAGGTAACAGAGGAAAGTCTAACATGAAGTTAAGTACTGAAAAAATGTAAGCTATTGTACTATTCCTTAAACACTGTTTATCAGAGGCAGGTTTGGAATTAATTTTTGAAGTCTCACCTTCTGAACAAGGCTTTTTAGTAAGCACTAGACAGGTCATTCAGCAAATATTTGTTAACTGCCCATTAAGTGCAAGGCTTTGCTCAGGGCTCTAGGAGAATAAAGGTAATTAGGAAGGAATCTTGCCTCCAAAGGGCAGCGCTGTAGAGTCAAGACCTCAGGGTTCACTATGTGTTCAGTCCCATGTTAGGTTCTGGGATTGGATGGGATAGGGATAAACATAGGGAAAAACAGTCTTTGTCTTCCAAGGATCCTGTAACTTTGTTGCTGAACAGAGGCAGTTTCTTACGCAGGTAGTAAGTTAAGTTGTGATATAATTAGACAGCCAGTTGAGAGAAGAAGCTAACTGGCTAGAGCATCAGTCAACAGGGTTTCATTTGGTGTCTCAGGACTAGTTCAGCCAGTGTCTTGGTGCCTCCACCCTTCCAGGTGGCCGCCCCAAACTGCACCCTGGAGCAGGTAGTCAACTTGCTCTCTGAAATCTTGCTCTTGGGTCCATCAGTGCCAATAACTGCGTCACCTGCTGAGCTCCTCTGACCAGCTCTCTGGACCCATCAATAGGAGAAGATGGTCTCCAGGCTCTGCATTCAGGGGCTGTGAGGGAGTGGTGCTTCTGAAAAGTGGAGGCCCCCCTTTCCTCAGTTTAGAGAGAAACCTAAGACAGCTTCTTTTCTGAATGTATTTTTCCCAAGGTAATCATCATAAAAGTGTCCGTCTCTGTTGGCTGAGATATTTTTCTCCTTTTCAAATATCCTGTTGTTCTTTTCATGTTTATTGTTTCCTTTATGCCTTTTTGATAGCTTCTTTTTGAGACCTTGTAAGATATTTTGATTCTAAGGAAGGCAGATGTGAGACCCTCTGTTATTCTGCCTTTTATTTTGATTTAAAGTTACAGGCTCCCCTACGGAAGAAAACAGTGCAAATACAGCACTGGAAGAAGAAGAGAATGTGGAAAGACGAGTAGGAAATTGTTTCGTTGGAAAGGGAAAGAAGAATGATATCGGGCATTAACAACAATCAATGCCAGGGGCCATGAGTGACATTTAGATAGTCCATTAACCCAATAATAATGCCTTGTTAGGAGGTTGTATTTCTTAAAGGTGCATCAGCTACTGAAAGACAGTCTAAAACAGTGTTTTTTCTTGATATGTTGTCTAATTCAGTGTAGTCATCATCTTTTACGTATTAATTACAGCTTAGCTTTATAACTGAGATCAGCAGAAGAGCTGGCATCAAATCAGGCCAGATTTACTCAGGATGCTTTAACATGATTCTTAGCCAGGATGGCATTTGAATCCTGCATCCTCTAAAAATGAACGTGGATTTGACTGTTTTATTGGTAACCATGATCAGGGCAGCACATCAGGCCAGGGTGTTCCATGTGGAAGTTACCTAGAGTGGGAGAGACAGCTGGGTTCAAGGAAGGCTTTGTTCTACTTCCTGCTCCATTACCTGCTTGCTATGGATCTGGGATAGGTCACTGGTGATTGTAGCCATGCAATTAAAAGACACTTACTCCTTGGAAGGAAAGTTATGACCAACCCAGATAGCATATTAAAAAGCAGAGACATTACTTTGTCAACAAAAGTCCGTCTAGTCAAGGCTATGTTTTTTCCAGTAGTCATGTATGGATGTGAGAGTTGGACTATAAAGAAAGCTGAGAACCAAAGAATTGATGCTTTTGAACTGTGGTGTTGGAGAAGACTCTTGAGAGTCCCTTGGACTGCAAGGAGATCCAACCAATCCATTCTGAAGGAGATCAGTCTTGGGTGTTCATTGGAAGGACTGATGCTGAAGCTGAAACTCCAATACTTTGGCCACCTGATGAGAAGAATTGACTCATTGGAAAAGACCCTGATGCTGGGAAAGATTGAGGGCAGGAGGAGAACTCAGGGAGTAAACTCCAGGAGTTAGTGATGGACAGGGAGGCCTGGCATGCTGCAGTTTGTGGGGTTGCAGAGTCGGACACAACTGAGTGACTGAACTGAACTGAACTGAATTTTCTTGAGTCTCATCTATGAAATGGGAGTAAAATTAGCTACTCTGTTGACCCAACAGTACTATTTGGAAGTGTACAATGGGGTTGCCCACAAATGTACATTTTGTAAACTGTTTTTAAATTACATGTGCCAGCCCCTGAAAGACCAGAGACACCCTCTTGCTGGACGAATAGCTCCATCTTGGCTTAAGTTAGGAGTCCAGGTTAGGAGTTTCTGTGTATAACAGGTGCTCAGCTCATGGGACTGACTGGATGGCGTGGCTGTTGGGCCTGAGCATCACCCTGAAGGAAAGAGTTTACAATCCCATTTAGGACACAGATAAAATGTGACAAGCCACTTATTCAAAAGGTCAAAACAAGTTCACTTTAAAGACAAAGAGGCATTTTATACTCTATGCCTGTGTCTCCATTTTAAAAGTGGGAAAATCCTTCAAAGATAAATTTACTTAAGCCACAGTTAGAGGCATGAAAAACCTATAATCATAATGTAATATCTTCTGAATATTTATTGCTTTAACTGGACATATGCATCATTTCTTTTATTCCTCACATCATTCTCTATAAAGTAGCAGGAGAGATCATTTAAGATTTAGGGAGATAAGTCCTGGAACCATTTGTCTGAGGACACGTCCCTGTAATTGGTAGAGCAGCCATGTGAAAGCAGGTCACCCAGAGCACTGCTTGTTACTGTTACTTAGAGGAAAGGCTAATAAAATAACCATTTATTTAAAGTGGTTTGTTTGTTTTGTTTTCCTCCTGATAGAAATATGACAGCATAGTGTGCAGAAATCTACCCGGGAGTCTGGGCTATACTTATCCAAGGGCAACATCAAGAGCAAGTATGATGTTAAGACCTTTTTATTCTCTACTGATCAAATAATTTTAAAGTAGAATTTCCTTTTCCTGAGGCCTGCTAGCCACCTTCTATCTCCCAGCCCTTGCCCCTTGTAGCTTCATTTTTCTTCCTTTTATTTAGATAGTAAACCTGATCAAAGACCATTTGCCTGCTGGCTTTCAAGGGAGGTTAGCACGTGTCAGAACGTGATAAATGTTTGATTGTATATTAACATCACTTTAATTATGAAAACTAAAATTTAAATAAAAATGCCCAATTTAAATCTCTCCCAAAGTCAGTCTCTTGTGTGGTTCTCTGGGGCAGGAGAGGGTATTCTCTGACCTAATTCCACAGAAGGAGTGGGGGATCTTATACCCTGACAACCAGGTTTCCTTGCTTTTTACACAATGACATCTTTCTCAATCTCAACTAAAAAACAACCCTCAAAGTTTTAAAAGGCACAGTCTGGAACCTAAGTTACTTGACCCATTGGTTGAAGACACATTGTTTAGCTATAAAAAACCTGAGTAACCGATGAAGCCCCAGATAAGCCTTCAGGCTACAAGGTAGCTTTGTTTTGAAAATTGGATTCTTTGACACATTGGAAATTCAGTAAAAGAGATAAAGCATTCAGCCTGGGTTCTGAATAGACCATGATCACTGGGCGATTGCTTGGTTCCCAATATGGACACCAGCGAATACAGTGGAGTGCTCTTGGCCAGGCTGGTGACATCAAGCTGCCACCAGTACATGAGAAGCCCTTTCTCTGTAGAGGGTTTCCAGCATTCTGTGCAAATGCCTAATATTCTTTTTAGAGACAGGAAATTAGGGAGCAGCTCTTTGCATGCCAGGTTGACTATCATTTTCTTGTGGTCTTCACTATGATTCTAATTAGATTAGATTACAAGAAAGTCAGGGGTGCCCCCGTATGTGTGTGTGTGCACACATATACACAGGCACACATACACGCTCGCATATGAGCACACGCTCTACTTTAAAATGTAGCTGAGGAAAAAGGCAGCAGTGCAAAAGCCCCTCTACTGCCTTTTTCTTGTCTCAAGTCCTGGCCAAAGAGAGGTTTTTTGCAATGCTTCTGTGCATGGCCTGTCTTCTGAGGCAGTCCCAGTGCGTGCTAACGCTTGAGGCTTGCATAAAGCTGTGTAGGGAATGGTTTCTTGGTTTAACTATCTTTAGCTAATTTTAGCTATTTAGCTGGTAATTAGGTTTGTAGTTTTGTTTAATGTAGTTTCAAGAGGAAGAAAGGTAAGTACATAATCCTAATGAGAGTTCCTTTGGAGGCCAGGCTGTCTAGGTTTTGACCTGCACACATATGAGCAGCGAGCACTGTGATGTGAAAAGGCAAGATAGTCCTGTGTGGCCTTGCTTTGTTCCTCTCGCTGTTGTTCTTGTCTCGTTGGAAGGACCCTTTCTGAGGACCTACAGCTTCCTGTGTGTTGTAGGTTACTTTCTCCTTCCATTTTCAATGTAACTAGTGAACTAAGGACTGTTGTATATTCACTTCACAGCTGAGGGCACTGAGGCCCAGAGAGGTTAAGTACTTTGCTCAAGTTTGCACAGCAAGTTAACTGGCAGAGCCGCCTGTATCTGTCTCTAGATCTCTGAAACTAACCAATATGTTGTTCTACTGAACCCTCCTAAATTCGAGTCACAAGAAACTATATAATTTCTTTCCCATTTAATCAGAAACTAATGATATTATTGTACTTAGCCATTCATTTATTTAATCGCAAAATGTTTATTCGTTACTGGCCTTAGTCCATTTGGACTGTGGTAACAAAATGCCCCAAATCAGTGCCTTATAAGCGAGAATTTTTTTGCTCATGGTTCTAGAGGCTAAGAAGTTCAAGGTCAAGGTGTGAGCATAGGTGAATGAGGGACCTCTTCCTGGTTCATAGTATAGGGGAGGAAATGTAATTTCCCTCTATCTTCTGAGTTGTTGGCTGAGACCCTGTAATAAAAGACAGATTAACACGTGAAAAACAAACAAAAGTTACTACCATCTGTACCTCACATATACATGGAAGATACTCAGGGCAAAATGAGTAGCTCCCAAGGGGGCTTAGAATTCAGAATTAAATAGCATCTTAATAGGGAAGGAGGAACGGAGATGTAGGTGTCTTCAGTTCAGTTCAGTTCAGTCGCACAGTTGTGTCCGACTCTTTGTGACCCCATGAATTGCAGCATGCCAGGCCTCCCTGTCCATCACCAACTCCCAGAGTTCACCCAAACTCATGTGCATTGAGTTGGTGATGCCATCCAGTCATCTCATCCTCTGTCGTCCCCTTCTCCTCCTACCCCTAATCCTTCCCAGCATCAGGGTCTTTTCAAATGAGTTAACTCTTTGCATGAGGTGGACAAAGTATTGGAGTTTCAGCTTCAGCATCAGTCCTTCCAATGAACACCCAGGACTGGTCTCCTTTAGGATGGACTGGTTGGATCTCCTTGCAGTCCAAGGGACTCTCAAGAGTCTTCTCCAACACCACAGTTCAAAAGCATCAATTCTTTGGCACTCAGCTTTCTTCATAGTCCAACTCTCACATCCATACATGACCACTGGAAAAACCACTGCCTTGACTAGATGGACCTTTGTTGGCAAAGTAATATCTCTGCTTTTTAGTATGCTATCTAGGTTGGTCATAACTTTCCTTCCAAGGAGTAAGCATCTTCTAATTTCATGGCTGCAATCACCATCTGCAGTGATTTTGGAGCCCTCAAAAATAAAGTCTGACACTGTTTCCACTGTTTCCCCATCTATTTCCCATGAAGTGATGGGACCAGATGCCATGATCTTCGTTTTCTGAATGTTGAGATTTAAGCCAACTTTTTCACTCTCCTCTTTCACTTTCATCAAGAGGCCTTTGAGTTCCTCTTCACTTTCTGCCATAAGGGTGGTGTCATCTGCATATCTGAGGTTATTGATACTTCTCCCGGCAGTCTTGATTCCAGCTTGCGCTTCTTCCAGCACAGCATTTCTCATGATGTTCTCTGCATAGAAGTTAAATAAGCAGGGTGACGATATACAGCCTTGACGTACTCCTTTTCCTGTTTGGAACCAGTCTGTTGTTCCATGTCCAGTTCTAACTGTTGCTTCCTGACCTGCATACAGATTTCTCAAGAGGCAGGTCAGGTGGTCTGCTATTCCCATCTCTTTCAGAATTTTCCACAGTTTATTGTGATCCACACAGTCAAAGGCTTTGGCTTAGTCAATAAAGCAAAAAATAGATGTTTTTCTGAAACTCTCTTGCTTTTTCCATGATCCAGTGGATGTTGGCAATTTGATCTCTGGTTCCTCTGCCTTTTCTAAAACCAGCTTGAACATCTAGAAGTTCACGGTTCACATATTGCTGAAGCCTGGCTTGGAGAATTTTGAGCATTACTTTACTAGTGTGTGAGATGAGTGCAATTGTGCAGTAGTTTGAGCATTCTTTGGCATTGCCTTTCTTTGGGATTGGAATGAAAACTGACCTTTTCCAGTCCTGTGGCCACTGCTGAGTTTTCCAAATTTGCTGGCATATTGAGTGCAGCACTTTGGCAGCATCATCTTTCAGGATTTGAAACAGCTCAACTGGAATTCCATCACCTCCACTAGCTTTGTTCATAGTGATGCTTTCTAAGGCCCACTTGACTTCACATTCCTAGATGTCTGGCTCTAGATGAGTGATCACACCATCATGATTATCTGGGTCTTGAAGATGTTTTTTTGTACACTTCTGTGTATTCTTGCCATCTCTTCTTAATATCTTCTGCTTCTGTTAGGTCCATACCATTTCTGTCCTTTATCAAGCCCATCTTTGCATGAAATGTTCCCTTGGTAACTGTAATTTTCTTGAAGATCTCTAGTCTTTCCCATTCTGTTGTTTTCCTCTATTTCTTTGCATTGATCGCCTTGTCTTAGGTGAGAGTAAATGCTTTTTAGGAAAGATGAATGGGCCCTCAAAAGTGACAGGAGGTGTAATAGTTTGTGACAAACTTTGTCTGGGTGTGGCATTGACTTCTAGTCTCTTTCCCTCTGATAGGATACATCCTCCCTGGTTGATGGAATTCCTAGGGTGGTATCTATGACATCTGAGTTCCTTTAGGAGGATTAGTCTTTAGGTGGATTCAAGGGAATTTCTTGGAATAAAAATACTCCCTGTATTTACTGCTTTTCAAGAGCCCACAGCTTAAAATAATCTATATATCAAAGCAGTATATTTGGGGGTGAAATGTTCTGCTACCCGTCCATAGCCAGCACCTTCTTGCTGTGTCCCCACAAGGTAGAAAGGGACTGGATAGCTTCTGCAGCCACTTTTACAAGGTCACTAATCCTATTCCCAAGGGCTCCACCCTTATGGCCTAATCACCTCCTAAAGACTCTAGCTCCTGAAAACATCAAAGTAGGCTTGATGGCACAGAAGAGATGAAGATTAAAACAAAACACAATTCTCCCTCCTTTAATAAGTAAGAACAGTTAATAGCCAAGATTATTTTTGCCCTATGGACCAGGCACTGTTTTAAACATTTTATATACATGAATATGGTGAATTCTCAGAGCATCTCTGTGCTAAGTACTATTATTATTCCCATTTACAGATGCCAAAAAGGAGGCATAAACAAGTTAGTGCCTTCCTCTAAAATTACACAGCTAGAGCAAGGCAGACCCAAGATCTGAACCCTTTCTGACTCAGCCTGTCCCCTCCACCCCAGGCTTCTCTCTTTCAAGGCTGGCACCCTGATAAAGGAGACAGATGTGTGCCTGAACATCTCTGCTGTAACAGAGAAAGCACTGCATGACAGAAAGGGCAGGTTATGCTGTTGTGGGAGGTTTATTATCTGGGCCTTGAAGGATGAATAGGAATTGGGATCAATGACAGGTAGGTAATGTGATTTCCTTCATAAGCAGATCCCCTGTCTGATGGCTGGGCTCAATGATCATTATTCCTAATATACTTCACAATTTATAAAACATTTTCCAAAATTTTGTAAGGAAGACAGGATGAATAATATTATCCCATTTTAGAGAGTGGGAAGCAGAGGCTCAGTAAAGAGAATAGACTTGCCCAGGGGCACGTACTAGAGTCAGTAGAAGAGTCAGGACTGGAACCCTTAATACTGACCCCATGGTTCCCATCTCTGCCATCTCAAGAAAATTATTTGCTGCACCTGACCTGTTTTGGCCCCAGTGAGTTTCATGCTAGGTGGTAAGGAGGTCACTATTCTTGAATGAAAACAACTCAGGGTTCCCGGAGGTAGCAGAAGCAGCCTGTCCTACCTGTCCTATCTGGAAGAACTAGAGGCTACCCCATCCACAGAACCAGGCAGGTCTGCCCAGAGGCCTGACTTACCTATTTGCAAGGAGGGAGTTGTTGAGATAAACTAAGATAAACTGGTTCTTGTTATCAAAGACCTCTGCATTTGTGCCTGCACTTGGCTCAGAGAATTTATGGCGGATTTCAGAAATTTTGCTTTCATTCCATTCAATCAAACTGGTTTGTGTGGTGAAGCTATAAGCCAAAACAACACCTTCAAAAGAGGAAAATGTAATTCAAAGACCAGGTTGCTTCAGCTCCATAATGCCAAGTGATTGGTTGGAATGATTTTATACCATGAATAGTCTCCCATTCCTCCTCCCAAGAAATTTCTGTTCCAGCCAAGTCGGTCAGTTTCCTAGTCCCTGAATGTGCTGCAAACATTCTCATCACCGTGAGAATTTACTCTTACTTATAATGTTTTCCCATCCTACAGTCAGCCTCTGCTTTTTCCAGGTCAGGCCTTCCTCTGAAATCCCACTCATGGCATCCTGTCTCTGAAGACTTTCTCTCAGTGCCAGCCCTGAGGTCTCTTTCCCTGCCTTGAGTTCCTGCAATTCTTGCAAAGTCATCCCATTTGGTATTTCCTCTCTCTGCCCAGTATGCTTATCATCTATGTCTGTGTCTGCCATCTCTTCATCTATGCAGGAGATGGGGTTCCAGGGAGGAGGAGCTCAAGTCCATGCTTGATGCCTCTGAGAAATGTCACCTCACTCTGGGCTCTCCATCCTGAATGTGGCCAGGGTAGGGAACTGACTGGATATAGTTTGGTTGATCCCTAGCAGGCTTGTTTTTAAATGGCAATGTCTCTAGCTGCCTAGAGTTCCAATAAGTAAAGAGTTGCTCTAGACTCCTGCTTGGAGGCAGCTGGGATTCAGAATTATCAGATCACCACTAGAATAAACCTTATTGGACAGCTTTTCCACTGATTTCTTTCAACTGATGAGGATTTTGTAGCCCAAAGAGGGACAGTATCTTTGTTCGAATTTTCTCAGAAAGTTATTAACTGAGGCCCCAGGACTCCTTGTCTGGGTCCCGGGGCTCTTTTCCCATCACAATACCTAATCCTTATAAGATATCTGGCTTCCTGACATTGTCTAAGGATAGAGACCTTTATTTCTTCTTTAGTTATCCATTCTTTGGTTATCAATCCTCAGTTAAGGTTTTCTTTCTATAGCCCAAAGAAACTCAGCTTCCTATGATTGAAAGAAAATAATACTCATTGTAACCTCATATGCTCATCCTAGTACCAGCCACTGTGGAAAGCCTAAGATATTTTAGATGCAATTTTTACTTATAAAATACATATGGATGAAACTGTTAGCACAGATATAAAGCAGTAAGTGATCAATGTCCTGTCTGCATTAACTGGTCAAACAAATTACAGAAACAGTTCCTCAGAAAGACTTCCTATAGGAGTCAGCCCTGGGTAACTATGGATAAAAGCCAACTTTGGTTGGCAAATGACAAAGCCAGGATCCAAGGTCATTGTGAGTCAAGGGACTTTCATTGAATTTCCCAAGGATAGAGATCTTGGGAGAGGCAGGGGATGTTTCTGGGGACAGCCACCAATGCCAGCTGCTGCCCTCATCACCATGGCATGTAGACAGCCTTGATTTGTGTCCAGGATGTGCCAAATGAGGGGACATCTCTGTCTTCTTCCATAATTCCTTGTGTCCTTTTACTGATGGATGTGGAATGTCGTAGTAACATCCACTGCAAAACTACTATGGCAAATCAGTTTATAGGTTAGTTGAATAGTGTGTGTCTTTAACACACAGTGCTGCTTTAATAAATGTATCTGTTTCCAGTGTGTGATTATTGTTTCTTCATTCTTCCCTTTCCCTAAAAGATCAAGGTTCCATTTTATACCAAAAAGGTAGTCCAGCACACTCATGTTGGAATAAGGTTTGGCTGTCCCCACCAGTTCATGCTGTATCCATCCCCACGCATGTGACATTAAATATGCATTGTCCTTGAAAGCCTTCCATGTGCTATAACAATAGACACATTGGCCCTGTCTATTAAAAGATGCTCATGACATACCAGTTTGACTATGGTTATTATAATTTAAAATGCCTGTTGGGTAAACAGTTTGAAAAAACAAGGTTGAAGAAACCCAACTCTTCAGGACTTGGGATGCATTTCCTTTCTCTTCCCCCTTTTATCAGTATGTATAAAATATGCTAATTACATTAGAAGACTGTTCTCTCAGAGTCTCTAGGGAGTCTGCTCTGCTCTTTCAGGTCAACAAGGATGGCTTCACATGATCTCTGTTACAGTATTTCCAGTGCGGGTCTTTTGGCCCTCCGCATAGATGTGTTTGGTTTAAGATGTAGGTGTGTCTGGCTAGGTTTCCAACAAGGGCCTGTGGCTTACACTTGTAATCTCCCTGCTCCTCCAGCAGGTAGCACAGTTTCTTGCAAACTGCAGAATTAAGAAGACGTGATAATTATTTTATAACTGAAATGCTTTTCTAATTACTTGACATCCTGACCCACGGAAAAGATGACCCAGAGATCAGATTATTCGGGGTTTTATTTTTCTCTGCAAATGAAAATTTAATGATGCAGAATAGCTTTTCAACCTGTGGGCCACTGACCCCTGAGAAGATGGAGGAGTTATTTCAAGGAGATTTCAATATGTACATAAATATTTTCTTCACAAACACATGAGGAAAATACAAATAGTATCATTTGGGCTCTTCCAACTACTCTGCCTTTTTCACAGCATTTATTTTTGTTATTTTTACTTATTTTAGCATATTTATATATTTGTTTATTGGCTCCAAGGCATGCAGGATCTTAGTTCCCCAACCAGGGATCAAACCTATCTCCCTGCAGTGGAAGCATACTCCTAACCATTGGACCACCAGGGAAATCCGTATTTATTTATTTATTAAAATGTTTGGGTGAGTCAATGATTGAACAAATCTTCTGGAAACTGTATTTTATTTTATTATTTTTCATTATTTTTTGGCCGCACTGTGTGGCATGTGGGATCTTAGCTCTCTGACCAAAGATCAAACATTGGAAGGATGGAGTCTCAACCACTGGACTGCCAGGAAAGCGCCCTTCTGCAGCATTTAGCTTATGGCTTTGCAACTTTTTTTGCAAACCTTAGGTGACGGTTGGTCTGCATATTGGGAGGGCGTGATCATTCTTCAGGCAGTAAATGAAAAATCTGTACTTGGTGTTGGGAGCAAAAGAGGAGACAGGGTGCTGAGTGCGGAAGGAAAGAGAATAGCTTCCCTACAGGTGCTACCCCTGGGGGCCCTGAGCTGCAGGCGATACTTCGGATAGGTTCTCAGTGGACTCAGCTGCTGAAGAGGACTCTGAGGCTCCTGAAGTTTTTGGGTAAAGGCTCCTGTTCCTTATTTCATTTAGGAATGTGGATTAGCACACTCATTAGCACACTATCATGGACCAAGGCACGCCCTGTTAGAGAATACATGTGTTTCCTTTCCCTCGGGGAGTCTGTCAGAGACTGAGAGGCAGAAACCACCCCTGGGAGTCATTTCACACACAGTCTTCATGGTCAGATACTTCCCCCCTGACCTGGGACAGGGGCTGGGGAAGGGCTGATCTGCTGGAGACGGAAATGGCTCCAGGGAGGGAGGGAGTGGAGGAGGCCAAAGCATTTCAGGAGCAACAACAAAGTCTGGGTGAGGAGCAGGAAAGAGCGTGGAGGTGGGGAGACAGGATGCAATGGTCAGTGAGCATGAGGTAAGGAAGGTGTCTGAGGTCCCTGCCCCTCCTCAGGGCACTCAAGGCTGAGTCAGGTCAACAGACTATTTAATGTCATCACCGCTTCCCAGCTGAATGTGTTCTTCAAAGGTCACAGAATTTCAAAGTCTAACACTTGGATGTCATCTCATCTGACCACGGGAGGAATCTCTACCTCAAGATTCTAAATAGCCTCGACTTGAATTCGTGCAGTGACTGAGAACCCACTCCTTCCTGAAGCACTTGTTCCTCTGCGGATGCATTTCATTATCAGGGCTTTCTCCCCCTGACTTTCTGATGCTCTCTCTTCTCAAGGTCTCCCCTGTCCATCACAACATTCTCCCTCCAACCAACCATGACCTACCTGACCCCAGAACTTAACACACTTACACCCACTACTTGAAATTTAGAACTCTAAATTAGGCCTGCTTCTCTGCCTAAGTCTCCAGCTTAGGGTTTCTTATTATATTAATTGCTGTGTGTAGCCGAGATGATTTTTTTTTTCCTGCCAGCTTTCCCCTCAGCCTTATTATTGTTCAGAAACCATAAAACTGAAAACTGCATTTTTATGACTCCATGTGACCTTCAGAATTTTAGACCCGGCTAACTCCTGCTTGGCTATAATATTTTGGCTCATTAATTTCAGAGAAGATATTCCGATTTATAATTTTATTAAGTTTCTGAGGATTCTTAATACTGTGTTTCTAAATATGATGAACTTCTCTCTACCAAATTTTAATTAAGGAGCATATTAAATCCTCAATTAATGCTTTCAGTAATGCATATTTAATATCCAATAACATTTGATCAGGATCCTTTCAGCGAGAAAGGGCCTGGGGCTTTCAGGATCCTTGGTTTTCCCTGACCAGTAGGACAGGCGTATCTTCCCTCCAGCCTTTCTGAGCCCATCACGAGGCCCTGGTCATGAACACAATGAACACCTTCATTGCTACAGTAGCTGCCCCACTGGAGTAAGCAAGAGGCACAGTGGATATTTTCTGAACAAACTAGTCCACAGGGCATGGAGGAACTTCTAAAACGATGTACTTTTAAAATATTTTCTTTCTTCTTTTCAACTCTAATCCGATTCCTGATGCATAGAAATGGCATGCATTAGTGCGGGTACCTGCAAACATATCCTGTAAAGGGCCAAGTGCTAAATATTTCAGGTGATGGCGGGCCCTTTAGCCTTTGTCCCAGCGGCTCAGTTCTGCTCTTAGAGCACAAAAGCAGCTGCAGGCAATCCATAGATGGACTGGTGGCTGTGTTCCAACAGAACTTATTGATGGACAAGGAAATTTGAATTTCATATAATTTTAACATGACATGAAGTACTATGTTAATTTTTCAACCATTAAAAAGTGTAAGAACAATTCTTAGCTCGTGATTTGGCCAATGGCCATAGTTTGCTAACACTTTCTTGAGTAGAAATAGTCCAGACCCGAGGTTAAGGGGGCCCAGGGTCTCATTCTAGCTCTGCCACGAGGTTAGTGAGAGACTTGCGGAAAAGCCACTGCACTCTCTTGGGAACAAGATTTCCACTTATGAAATAAATGTTTGGTCTGAATGCCATCTAAGATCTTTTTCTAAGGATATGTGATTTCTTCCACAGCAGGAACTTGCTCATACGCTGTTTCTAGAGGCCCCAAGAGCCATCTGTTCTCATGTTCTTCTTGTTTCTTAAGCTACCCCTCTCTACCACTGGAAGGCTAATCAGAAGGAGAACAAAAGTTACCAGGCCAGATCAGGAATGTCCTAGGCTCATGGTCTGTATTTTGGGAAACAAGAGGTTCCTTCTGGACTTGGTTGCAACAGAAAAGATTTCTCCGTCTGCTTTCTTTGACTCCATTCTCTTGCAAGTTTCAGAATCTTCATCCTGAAAACCCATCCAGGGAGGGCTGACCCTGGGAGAAGTTCGTAAAATCAGAAGCAAACAACCCAACAGTCCTTCCAAGGGCTGAACTTCAGCTATATTCAAGCCCTCAAGAAGACCCAACTTCCTCCAGCTTCCCACTTTGATTCTCTCTCCCTTCCTCAACCAGGTCTGTCCCTTCATAGTCTGATGGTGATGGTGGTTTAGTCACTCAGTCATGTCCAACTCTTGCAACTCCATGGACTGTATCCCACTAGGCTCCTCTGTCCAGGGAATTTTCCAGGTAAGAATACTGGAGTGGGTTGCCATTTCCTACTCCAGGGGATTTTCCCAACCCAGGGATCCAACCACATCTCCTGTGAATCCTGCATTAGCAGGTGGATTCTTTACCACTAGCGCCACCTAGGAAGGCCCTTCATAGTCTACTTCCTGTGAAAGCCTACCCTCAGGATAAGGACATCATTTGATCATTCATGTTGGAATAAGGACAGTTGTTGAAAACTTGTAACATTGGAGAAAGCTGGAAGAGTTGGGCTTTGACCATTATAAAAGCAAATACTTCATGGGGCCTTACTATTTGCTGAGCTCCGTGTGCACATTTGCACATACATATGTATGTGTGTGTTTTCCCACCTAAGATCCCCATTTTGCAGATGAAATAAAGGCTAAAAGAATATTAGTAACTTGGCCAAGAAGATCACCTATTAAATGGCGATCTGAACCCATGTAGTCTGAGTGTAGAGCTGCCATTCTTCCTGGAATGGTAAGATTTGGGGAATCGATAAGTGGAAGAAGAAAAGTATTTGAAAGAGCTTGCATGAACCACTGTATCATACGTGCTGTGTAGCTGCCACACATCTTGTCTCTGGGGAGGTTGTCTCTCCAGTCACGTGTCTTTCTTTCCTCATTCACAGTTTGCCAAGAGGGAGGGTACTCGTGTACTGGAATCTGGGAGGTGATCTTCCTTAGAGCTGTTGGTTCTGCCTCCTTCTCTTCCTCTCAGGTTACCGTGCCATCTCTTGCAGTAGCATTTCATCCAGATGGCCAAATAATAATTTCCTTATAAAAATAATTGGTTAACTAAAGCTAATATTTATGATTTATACTCAGAATTTTTTCCCTAGTTCTGAACATAGCAAAAACATAACACTTTAAAATGCCACTGAGGCCATCTGTTTGTTTCCTATCAGTTCTTGACGTCATTTGAGTGGTTCGGTTATTTTAGGGTTTCTATAACTGTGATCACACAAGAAGGCATTTCAGAGCGTTTCAGGACCACTGAACAGGGACTGACTTGCAAGGCACTTAGAGGTCATGGACTTTACCCTGGCCTGTTCTCCAAGTACTTTTTTCTGACAGGTAGAGTTCAGCATGCATTTTGGAGCTTCCTGATCAAGTGGTTGAGAGATTGTTTTTATTTTTTTAGTAGGAATTTCTTCCTCCTTCCATATGTCAATGAATTTCTCCAACCAGAAACATCTACCCCTGTGTCCAGGTTCTGCCCTCTGGACCTACACAGAATAAGGTGTGTGACATGAGCCGATATTCCAAAATTTTAAAGCCACGATCATGTCATTTTGGAGGCTTCCTTATTCCAGAAGGAACATCCTCTATTCCTTGAAATGCCTCTCCAACAATCTGGCATTGATAATGCACAATTTCCTAACCTTTCTCCCCGCATTGGCCTTCAGGCTCCTCTTAATATGGGTAACCATAATTCTCAGAAGCACTTTAAGAATGTTCATCTCATCTGATTTTCCCAACCACCCTGTGAATAGGGGGGGGCACCATGATTCCCATTGTACAGGTGAGGAGACTGATACCAAGGTGGATGAACCCAGGTGTTCAGCTTCAATCCCTGGGTTCTTTACAGCCCAGTGAGGCATTGCTCCCTGTCCAGTGCTCTTTTCTTTGCAGCCAAGTATCTGCTCATGCAGAGAACCTGGTAATAGAGGTGCTCAGAGCATTTGTTTTTATTTTATTTTTACTTTTTACTCATTTTAAATGAAATACCTCAGACATACATACTAGAAGAATGTAACCAATACCTTAACGTATGGAGATAAAGTTGGCATGTGCTCTGTGTCAGTGCATGTAACAGTAAGACATATGATCATACGGTTCTCTGGAAGGGAACACCCTCCACACTCAAGGAGACTGCGATGGAGCACAGGAAGACCACAGCAGTAGCTCAGAGGGAGTGTAAAAGACTGTTGCTAGAGGTCAAGTCATAGAAATAGAAAGCCAATCTGCTTTGAAGATGTGAGCAGCGAAGTGCCCTGCTGACCTGGGGGTGAAAAAAAGACCTGGGTAAGGATCCGAAGATTTGCCAGTCGGAGAGGATCAGGCAGTTATTTTTTTTTTTTTTATTAGAGTAGCCTTGCTTTACACTGCTGTGTCAATTTCTACGATTTAGCAAAGTGTCTATTTAGCAAATAGACATTTAGCAAAATGTCTATTTAGGAGGTTTCCCTTTTCTCTGCACCCTCTCCTGCATTTATCATTTGTAGATTTTTTGATGGTGGGCATTTTGACTGGAGTGAGGTAATAACTCACTGTAGTTTTGATTCGCATTTCTCAATGTGAAATGATGTTGAGCATCCTCTCATGTGTTTGTTGGCTGCTTGTATGTCTTCTTTTGAGAAATGTCTACTTAGGTCTTCTACCCATGTTTTGATTGGGTTGTAAGTTTTTTCTTTTTCTTTTTTATATTGAGCTTCATGAGTTGTTTACATATTTTTGGAGATTAATTCCTTGTTAGTTGCTTCATTTGCAAATATTTCTACAATTCTAAGGGCTGTCTTTTTTTCCTTCTTATTGGTTTCCTTTGCTGTGCAAAAGCTTTTAAGTTTATTTAGGTCCCAGGAATACTCCCAACCTCATTCTATGTGGCCACCTGGTACCAAAACTAGACAAAGATAGCACAAAAAGAAAATTACAGGCCAATATCACTAATGAATATAGGCCCAAAAATCCTCAACAAAATACTAGCAAACCAAATTCAACAACACATTAAAATAGTCATTTGCTATGATCGGGTGGGATTTATCCCAGGGATGCAAGGATTCTTCAATATATATAAATCTATCAATATGATGTAAGATGCAGAAATAGCTTTTAACAAAAGGCAACAATCATTTATGATAAAAACTGTCCAGAAAGTGGGCACAGAGGGAAACTACCTCAACATAATAAAGGCCAGATACAACAAACCCACAACAAACATAATTCTCAATGGTGAAAAAAATGAAAGCACTTCCTCTAAGATCACGAACAAGACAGGGACCTCCACTCTTGCTGCCATTATTCAGCATAGTTGTGGAAGTCCTGGCCATGGCAGTCAGAGGAGAAAAAGAAGCAAAAGGAATCCAAATTGGAAAAGAGGAATTAAAACTGTCACTGTTTGCAGATGACATGATACTATACTCAGGCAGTTATTAAAGCAGAGGCAGGTCAGCTCTTGCAGGAAGAAGCAAAGAAGATAGTAGAGTCCAGTAGGCTGATTACCAGCAAGTTGACTTGAGGGTTCCATTGAGGAGGCTTATAGGCACATGGAATTCCCTGGTGGTTCAGCTGGTAAAGAATCTGCCTGCCATGCAGGAGACCCAAGTTCGATCCCTGGGTTGGGAAGATGCCCTGGAGGAGGGCACGCAACCCACTCCAGTATCTTGCCTGGAGAATCCCATGGACAGAGGAGCCTGGCAGGCTACCGTCCAAAGAGTCAGGCACGATTGAAGTGACTTAGCATGCAGGCATGCACAGAGAGCTAGGGCAAGAAAAGTGAAAAGCATCATAGGTGTTGGACTTTTTGTTTGTTGTTGTTTAGTTCCTAAGTCATACCTGATTCTTTTGTGACCACATGGAATTAAAAAGTAGAAGTAAATATAGGGTTGAAGGTCCATGGTGGTGAGTAGCAACACCAGAAGTTGAAGTAAAAAGTCAGAACCAATGGTAGGGAACCTCGAGTGCCAAGCAAAGAAGCTGAAACATCACCCAGTAACAGTGTCAGGACACTTACACAATTTGTGATGGTTTAGGCATCACTAACCTAGTTGACTCATTGGAAAAGACTCTGATGCTGGGAGGGATTGGGGACAGGAGGAGAAGGGGACGACAGAGGATGAGATGGCTGGATGGCATCACTGGCTCAATGGACATGAGTCTGAGTGAACTCCAGGTATTGGTGATGGACAGAGAGGCCTGGCATGCTGCGATTTATGGGATGGCAAAGAGTCAGACACGACTGAGTGACTGAACTGAACTGAACCCTAAATACTTTATCTCAATTATCCCCATATTCTTATCTCCATTTTATGGAAGAGGGAACTGGACACAAAGAGGTTAGGAGACTTGCCCCAAATCTTCCAGCAAGTAAGTGGCAGAGTCAGGCTTTGGACCTCAGCAGGATGGCTAGAGTTTCTGGACTCCTAACCACTATGCCATATGGGATCTGGGGATTGCTGAGTAAAGACTAGTGAAAGACTCATAGTTTGTGTTTGTTTGTTTTTTTTCTTTAATCTCAATGCCTGGCCTCACACTGAGCATTCAGATTCCATGCATGTGAATGACTCTGGGTAAATCTGATGTGCACACATCTGGCTGACAGTCACTGCTCTCAGCATTAGGAACCATTAGGATTTTCTGATTAAGCCCAACAACAATCCCAAGGTTGAATGTTTACATGAAGAAGTGTCACAAGCAAAGCAGTATTTTAGCAGAACTGATCTGGCCATTGTGCCTAGCAGAGACTAAGAAAGTCGAGAAAGCTGAGGTGGGGAGAGAGTGGCAGACTGTTCAGAGGCCAAGTCTCAGGAAAGGAGGGATTGGGCCTGAAGAAGGGAACAGAAATGAAATAAGCCACTGATACTGGAGACCAGCTAGGGCTATGTAAAGAGAGTCACGGATGTCTTCAAGTTGGGAATATTTAAGGAGTGGCTAAGTCCTCAAGACACTGAGAGCACCTTAGTGGTTCACAGGTAGGGTCCCATTCCAAGCCCTGCTCCATCTAGTACGTGCCATGTGACCACAGGGAAGCCAACTAATATTTCTGTACTTTGCTTGGTTCATTTGTAAAATGAAAATAAAAAGAGCACCTCCTTTGTTGGGTGAGACATATATTCCCTAGTGGCTCAGACGGTAAACAGTCTACCTGCAATGCAGGAGACCAGGGTTTAATCCCTGGATTGGGAAGAGTCCCTTTAGAAGGAAATGGCAACCCACTCCAGTATTCTTGCCTGGAGAATCCCATGGACAGAGGAGCCTGGCAGTCTGTGGGGTTGAAAAGAGTCAGATACAACTGAGTGACTTCACTTTCACTTTTCACATATACATTTACACATATACTTCACTTTCACTTTTCACATAGTGTTTAGAGGAGTGTTTTGCTCATGGAATGTGCTCAGTAAATACTATCTTTTATTATCTTTATTGGTAGAAGAGGGAGATGGGTCTGTGGGCAGTGTGAGAGACAATAAACTAAGATTTAGAGATTTTGGCCTTAGATGTGTTAAGATCTCTGATCCTACTACAGGCTACCTTCAGACTAGGGAAAAGAAACCCTGCTTTTTTCAAAATAACAGCAGCTTCATTTTCAATGAAAATGATGCTAATTACTGGGTATTGACCCAAGATGAATTTCTCTTTGATGAACTACATACCGCTCTTCAAAAAACCTAGCCAAATCATCTCAAATACCAGGAAGTGTGGGGTAATGCAGTAAATTGGGGGGAAATGTGTATCAGAAGAAATTATTGCTACAAAAATATTTTCAGTAAGTTTGTTCCCTTCATAAATAGTGTGAATGGAATGCCTGAGCAATCAGCTGAAAGCCCGATCTTCTCTGTGGGCTAATTGCTCGTCTGGTTAGTGCAGAATTTAATTTGTGCTATTGTGCAGGCAAGGCTGAGAGCGTGAAATAAACAATGTGTGTTAATTTCACGTTTTCCAGTCTACTTAGCCAAAGAGAAAGCTTGGGCTCCTCTCAGGCCTCACCCCACCCCCTCCCCAGCTTCTCATCCTGGAACCAGCATACCACAGAGGGGAGGGATATTTGCTAACTATAGGTGTGGGATTCTTGCTGCAAGACCAAAGGCTCGGGAAAGCCAGTTGACCTGGGCGGTGAGGCTGGCCAAGAAACACATAGTGCTCCCTCATCCACTCCACACCTAGCGCTGGTGCTTTTTCTTCTGAGATGAATGGGCATCTGCTAGGACCCAGGCAGCTGGCTCTACAGTCTCATGTTCGAGGATGCCTCTGATCTCCTGTGGCGCCGCTTTCATCAGAGCACACAGAGCTACCCAACTGAATGATATCTGTGCTGAATGGATTAACTGGAGGAGATGGAGGATCCTTCTCTACTGAGGGCAGCAGAGGTAGCTTTATGGAGAAGCAGAACAGATGCCCCCTCTAGGCTGAAACTTGAGGAAGCTTAAGCAGGCCTCCCCTGCCCCTTGCCTCCCTCCTACTCCACTCTAAAAATCAGATAAGTCAGAAGAGCTGGGTTTCTTTCCCTGTGACTGAAGGTGTGAGGCGCAGGAGAAGGGACCTGCTCAGAGTCGGGGTGGCAGTCAGTAGTTTGACCAGTCAAGGACGTAAGCAGAGGCTGCCTGAATTCAAATCCTGTTTCTAGCCAGTTGCATGAGTTACTTACCCCTCTCAATTTCCTCATTAATAAAATGAGGATAAAAATAGCACACACTTCGCAACGATATGAGTATCACAATAGTTAATATATGTGAAATGCTTAAAATAGGACCTGGCAGAATGTAAGTGCTCAGTATATGTTAGTTATTATTAGTGTTAGTTTCAAATATTCTAAATTTCTAGCCTGTTTGTACCGTTTGTATTACATGAATGTTTGGGTGTGTGATCAGATATTCCTATCCCCCCCAGAAAGGGGGAGCTTTGTTGTCTTGCCTTCACTTTTTTATCTGTGCTGCTTGTATTATTAAAATCTACAGGAGGAATTCCCGTATTTGGAAATGCTTGAGGTGCTCTTTTAATTGAGAGAAGAGCATAAAAACTAAAGTCATTGATGGAAATCCTCATGAAGGTAGGAAGTTTGCCTTGACTCTGCCTCCCTAGGGACAGCACAGATGGGCACACAGTGCATTTTGGATGCACAGAGAACCACCAGGGGGTCCAATGAGAAAGGCCAGATTGCAAGGCTACAGAGGCCAAAAGACAGAGTGGAAAAAAAATCTTACCCTTCAGGCCTTCCTTAATCATGGGGATGGCTGACATTTCTTTTCAGGAGAAACCTAGGTCAATCTTATTTTAACTCAGTGGCACGAGGAAGAGGCACCCTACCCTGGCCTAAGAGACATCGCTGTATGAGCTCCCCATGGAAACTTGATAAAGGCTCTGCCCCTGCCTTGGACTGGCTACTGTACCATACACTCCAGATACCAAGCTTGTGTCCCCAGGGAGGCTGCAGTCCATCCTGCTCTTTCCTATGCTACACTAGGCCGGCGAAGGATTGAGGGACTCACTCCAGGTCACACAGCTGGGATGTGACTTCAGGTCTCCGGACTTGAGTCCTCTTCTGTCTCCACTATACTGATCTACCGCTCCAAAAAGTAAGGGGTATTTGTCCTAAACAGCCTGTTCTATTGGCTGCCAGTAATGAAAGGAAAAAAAGCCCATTTTATAATAATATAAGCTGGAGCTGTGTAACCTGAAGATGAAAGAACAAAAACACATTCACAGTGTTGCAATTGTGGACTTGGAGTCTCGGAAAAGCAGTATTATCAATAAAGTGGCCAATAACCATGGAGCGCCTAGTGCATGCAAGTCCTTGGGCTGGAGTCATGGAAGGGGTATGGAGGTGAGAAAGAGGCTGTGCCTGCCTTCTGGGGCATCCAGACTCCGGGAGAAGATAAAGTGAGTATCCACGGAAGAAAACTTTATGTTAGCATGTGGCAGCTATTACCGGAGCTGCACGGACCAGATGTGACTTAGACTTTGAGAGGAGGTTAGAGTCTGTTAATGCCAGGAGGGATTTAAACCAGAGATAAGAGAAGCAGTTAAGAAGTGACCCCAGGAAGTACATCACTGGCTGCCTGACAACAAGAAGAGCTGTATCTCGCTGCAGGGAGGAGCCATAAGGGAAAGCTTTCCACAGCAGGGGAAATTAGGGAGGGGCCTCAGGCAGAAAGAATTTGAATCACTGGAGGACTGGAACAGGGAATCCCAAACAGGAGAAATGTCAAGATCAAAGGCACAAGAAAAGGTAGGACTATCACAAATCTGTCCTCAGTTGTAGTCTAATTGGAAAGGTCATTTGGCTCTGAAGACAGACAGACTTTGACATTCACAGACGGAAAAGATGGTTGTTTAAGTGCTTCATGCAGCAGAAGGAGCAGGGTAGAAAGGAAGCAGGATTAGAATGAATACACTGCCGGGACACGTTTCTCCATGACTCCCCTGCCTAGCCAGCACTCACAGATTAGACAATGAACCATGAGTTGAGCTTTATTGGACGGGTAGAACGAGGGACTGGGAACGTCCTTGACTTGATGGGACCTGCGAAGATCCCCTGGTTAACCGTCTCCTCCTAGCTCAGAACCATCCATGGCCTATGTATGCTGTTACTCCTCGCTTGGGACTTAAGGGTTTCCTGAAAGCTGTGTTGGCAGGAAGAAGGAGGGAATGAGGTGAAATCTACAGTAACCCTTCAACCCCCCAACAATCTTCAAGCAGGCATGGGATGAGAGTTTCTGCTCTTCAAGTTTCCCTTGAAGTTCACTTGCAAATACTTTCATCTAGATACAAATACATCAAAGAAGAAGGTAAGAGGCAGAGAAGGAAAAGATAGCACACAGTGCCTCCAGGAAGCCCTATTTCATCATCCACTCGAGTGAGAAGCTGCCCTGTGAGAATGTGAGAAGCCCAGGAGGGGACTCTCATTAACTGCAGTCCATACTCAGGAGTGGTTCACGCTGTCAGACATCTCTTGGTGCCCGCTTCCTGGAAGTAGTCACCTCTAGAAGAAGTAGGAAGTCTACATTCAAAGACTCTGGGAGAAACATGTGCGACCTCCCTCCCCATTCTATTTCTTCTCTGCCTTGGTAGCTGTGGAGAAAAAAAAAAACAAAAACAGAAGGACACAGAAGTGGAGGGCAGGCGAGTACTCAAGGCGACCTCTCTGACCCCACAATTTTTAGCAGGTTGAAGTGGGTTCTGTCTCCAGCTTTCCTTCCTGAGAAAGCCTAAGAAAGATTTACCTGATGTACCAATCCAAAAAGACCCTCTAGTCAGTTAGTTAGTTCAGAGAAGGCAGTGACATCCCACTCCAGTACTCTTGCCTGGAAAATCCCATGGACGGAGGAGCCTGGTAGGCTGCAATCCACGGAGTTGCTAAGATTCAGATACGACTGAATGACTTCACTTTCACTTTTCACTTTCATGCATTGGAGAAGGAAATGGCAACCCACTCCAGTGTTCTTGCCTGGAGAATCCCAGGGTCAGGGGATCCTGGTGGGCTGCCATCTATGGGGTCGTACAGAGTCAGACACGACTGAGCGACTTAGCAGCAGCAGGAGCAGTCAGTTAGTTAGTTCAGTCGCTCAGTCATGTCCAACTCTTTGTTGACCCCATGGACTGCAGCACGCCAGGCCTCCCTGTCCGTCACCAACTCCTGGAGTTTACTCAAACTCATGTCCCTTGAGTCGGTGATGGACCCTCTAAAGTAAAGTAAATGACAGGTGGCAGGAGGCTGCCTACCACTGCCGTGCCCAAGAGGGTAAACAGAGGAAAAGAGAGAAGAGCAGGTCAGAGAAGGAGGAACACAAACCTCAAGGGTCCAACTGGGCAGGTGCAGTGGCTTGCCTAAAAATGGCACAGCTAGTTATTTTGCCAAATGAATCAACCTGCCTGGCATTTGAAAGCTTCTAACATGTAAAATTGGGTTGGTGGTGTACATTGAAAGAAACTGCTTGAACGTGCCTGAGAATCAGGCAAAGATTTCTTTTCCTTGGGGTTCCTAATACCAACAGAGCCTGAATTGTGACTTCTTATGATGCTTGGACCTCCCTGGACTTTTGAACATCTCCAAATGTAGATGCTGATCTCTGAGATGAAGAGACAAGAAGAACATGGCTCTGCCCTGTGAGGTCACCAACTCACACGGGTGACCCGAGTGACTCATTCCTATGCTGAGCCTCTCCGAGTAGAATTGCCAATTCCCAAGACTTTTCTACCCTTCCAGAACCAGCTCAAGGCCTCTGCTCCATGAAGTTAACTTCAAGTAGCCAACACTAATCCATGCATTTTTTTCCCAAAGGCCCTCTAGTGAAAGCTCCCACTTGAGAAGGGTTCCTAGGCCCTGAGTTACTCATGGTTTTCCTCATTTATGTTCACATCTAATCTATGAAGTGAAGCATTTCTCTATTTACTGATTGGAAAACTAAAACTTGAAGATACTAAGGAATCTGAGCTACAGTCAAGCTGATTCCCGGCTTTGAGCTCTGGACCACTGCTCTCGAGTGCCTCTTCCAGTCTTAGCTATGTGCACTGTGGCTTTAGTATTACAACCCTGCCTTGGGTTATATCTGAGATTTCTGGACTGTGTAGGAATATATACACATCCCTTCTTCAGGGAACTTGCAATCTGGATAGACAGATAAAACATTTGAAAAGATCATTGAAACCCAGGGTACACGTACTCACACTGTATCATAATATCAAGCAATATTTATTGAGCATCTAGTATGTCCCAAGTATGACACTGAGCTCCTAAATGTCTCAAAAGATGCCTCTGCCCCAGTGAAGCTTATAATTCACTGAGAGAGTTGGTCCTTAGCGAAGAAGTTTGCAAATGGCTCAGTTCAGTTTAGTTCAGTACCTCAGTTGTGTCTGACTCTTTGCGACCCCATGAATCGCAGCCCACCAGGCCTTCCTGTCCATCACCAACTCCCGGAGTTCACTCAGACTCACGTCCATCAAGTCAGTGATGCCATCCAGCCATCTCATCCTAGGTCGTCCCCTTTTACTCCTGCCCCCAGTCCCTCCCAGCATCAAAGTCTTTTCCAATGAGTCAACTCTTTGCATGAGGTGGCCAAAGTACTGGAGTTTCAGCTTCAGTATCATTCCTTCCAAAGAAATCCCAGGGCTGATCTCCTTCAGAATGGATTGGTTGGATCTCCTTGAAGTCCAAGGGACTATATATTAATAATTTACAGTGTGATTGTTAGGGAGAGAAGAAGCTGTATGCTGTGAGAGAATAGTGGGGGGCCTGATTTAGGTGGAAGGTCAAAGAAGGCCTCCCTTCCAAAGTGTCATTTTAGCTGAGATTTGAAAGATGGGCCAGAGCGGGTGAAATTTAAAAACTTGGGATCTGGAATGGAATAGTTCCTGGTCAGAACCCTCAGACAGAAAGAAACATGGAACTTTGGAGAAACACACCTACGCAAGGCAGCCAGATGTGTGCCTACAGCTTTCCCATCCTTTTCTGGGCCTCTGGAGCCCCTGGGCCTCACACTCTGAATGCTCAGGGCTTAGCAGATGGCTCCCCTTCTGTCTGCACCCCTGCTTTATTTCTATGATGTTATCCACAGCTTCAGTCTGAGCTTGACCTCTTGCCTTGTTCATTTTCTTCTCTCAGTCATGATGGGGGCTTCTGGACCATTGGACAATGGGACTTATGGTTCATCTCTCTAAAGAGGGGGCTACTGGGGCCAACAGAGACCCTCCGGAGAGCTCTGCTTCTGTTTTTGTCTCCCCTTCTCCAGCCTCTGCGGGAGCTAGGACCTGGGAAGACTGTAAACTGTATACATTATTTCCTTTTTGATTAGGTGAATAAATAACTTGATTGAGATGCGCCTCTTTGGAGGACGATGCTGGCAGGCTTCCAGGAGTGGGAGGCAGCTGGCTCTGAGTACAGAGGAGGTGGCAACAAAGACCTGAAGGACAGATACATCAAGGACAGGCTTAGGATCCCGCCTGGCCCTGGGAAGGACCAGCCAGAAACATTTAGGGAAAGAGGTTTGCCCCTGTCCTGCCCTGTGAGGGAAGGTTCAGGTTTGGGTTGCCTTTGCAAGGACTGGGACATCTGTTCCAGCCCACTGCCCTCCTGAGGGACAAGCTTCAGCTGGGAGGAGTGCAGGGACACAGGCTCTGGGCAGCTGACAACAATCGTGCTTCTCAAGTGGGCACACACAGTAGGTCCCTGTAGGAAAGGTCTCCACACACAGTAGGTCCCTGCTCAGTATCTCCATATGTACAGGGCACAGAGACATTAGTACACGGAGTACATTCACCAGCCTTTGAACCATGCTCCTCTGTACTGCTCTCTAAATTTGAAGTGTGAGCCTAAGTTGAGGTCCTCTGTCTTTCTCCGACCCAGGGGACACCATTCACCATCTGCAAGCCTCCCAAAGTGGCCCTGCCCCACCTGAGAGCTATGACAAGCTGGTTCTAACCACCCATGCTGCCCTGCAGCAAGTGGGGAGTGGTGACATGTTAGATGTTGATTCAGGTACAAGTCCCAAGGCAAGTCCTAGCTATGAGACTCACTACTCTGAAGACAGGGGGATGACAGTCCTGAGTTTGGACACTCAGATCTAAGGCATCTGGAACTAGCTTTTCAGTACAAAATTGGGTTTCCTTGCTTGTTACTGATCTACCACTGGATAGCTGTTCCTTGGGATTAAGTCAAAGTGATTCCAGAAATCTTCTGTTAAAACATCCCTAAGATGGAAAACACATTAGTCCAGTTTCAGTCATTAACACCTTAATTGGGTAGAGAATAGCTGACGACTGTCCTTTAGGACAGATCTTCCTGGGTGGCTCAGTGGTAAAGAATCCTGCAACGCAGCAGATGCAGACATGTGGTCATGAGGATCCCCTGGAAGAGGAAATGGAGACATACTCCAGTAATCTTGCCCAGAAAACCCTATGGACAGAGGACCCTGGCTGGCTACAGGCACTGGAATCACAAAAGAGTCATACACAACTGAGCGATTAAACAGCAGCAACAATCCTTTAGGACCAATGAGATATATGAAGACTTAAAATAATTTACTACCATTTACGGAGCCCACTTTCAGCCCAGGGGAGCACTGGGTCCCTCATATATGACTTCCTCTTCAATTCTCAGGATTTGAACCCAGGTTTGTATGGTGCTGACCACTATTCCATTTCCACTATTCCAGCTGCCTCCATCCCCTTGAAGGGGATATTGGAGAAATGACCCTGTTTGAGGGAGATGCTGGCCCTGGAGATCCTCAGAGAGAGCGCCTCTGGGTACCTGGGCACCAAGATGGAAGGGAAGGTAACAGTGTCCTGATTTGACTGTGGTCAGCCTGGGGTCCATGCCTTCCCTTGTGATCCCACACCGTGTACTCCCAGCTCCTGGGCAGGTCCTCCTCACAGTGGATATTGCTCAGTACCAGTCAGCATGCTTGCTTCCAAGAAGGCTTCCTGGAGTCCCAGGAAAAGCTGAGTACACAGCCAGATTTTGAGCCAAACCCAAGCACATCAGGATGAGGACACTGTCTTTTTGGAGAGGAGAACCTGCCTCTGAGTCGAAATATGTGGAGGGGGTGGTCTTGCTATCTCTGTGCCCACTCCTCATTCCTTCCCAGGGAGTCCCATCAGGCTTCCATGTGGGAGACGACCTCTCCCCCATATGATTCTACTCATTTTTGACCCCAACCGCCAATCTCTACAGGTGCTCCAGCTCCACGTTATGACCTCTTTATGGCTCCAATCAGCTGTTTGTGCTTCATAAATTCCTTCCCATGCTTTGAGGTCCAGTTCAAAGATGTTCTTCTTGATGATGCATAGCCCTACATCTCCCCATTCTATGCCAATCTAGAACAGAAGGGTTGCCCCACTCTTATTAAAGTGTTTATTACCCTGTGATGCATATCTATCTGTCTTCCCTTGAAGAGAGAAAGCCTCTTGAAGGCTGTATCTGTTACATTACACTATCTTACATAGTATCTGGCACTTAGTAGCCCTTTGGGGTAGACGTCTCTGGTCTCTTCTCCACCTTCCAGTCTTGGGTGGCGACACTTTCTATGCACCCTCTCATGTATCACTCACACATGTAGCTTGACGGGGACTGTCTGTTTATTTGTGTGCACCATCAGTAGGCCATAGTGCCAGTAAGAGGGCCCATGACCATCTGGTCCTTTGCTGCTGCTGCTAAGTCGCTTCAGTCGTATCCGACTCTGTGCGACCCCAGAGACGGCAGCCCACCAGGCTCCCCTGTCCCTGGGATTCTCCAGGCAAGAACACTGGAGTGGGTTGCCATTTCCTTCTCCAATGCATGAAAGTGAAAAGTGAAAGTCAAGTCGCTCAGTCGTTTCCGACTCTTCGCAACACCATGGACTGCAGCCTACCATGCTCCTCCACCCATGGGATTTTCCAGGCAAGAGTACTGGAGTGGGGTGCCATCGCCTTCTCCTTTAGCCAATCACAAATGCCCAGCATGTTTCTGACATCAAAGACATGTTGGACACCAACATGTCATATATTGGTGTCCAACATATTGGACACCAATAAATATATGTTGAATGAATGAACAAGTCAGTCTGGGCTTCTGAAGACCAGTTTGGTGGTAGGCTTTCCCTGGGTCCGACACCTCATCCCAGGGAGCAACCTTGTTTTCTTAGCCTAGGCTTCCTGAGAGGCACACTTGATTGCAATCATCCAGTCCCCAAATCATTAAACTGCTCTTATCTCAATTACTATGCTAGGGGGAGTAGTCTTAGATAAGGGGGTCCAGTAGAATATTTTATTTTTTTCCCCAAAGTTCCATGTTCTCCTTTGCTATAGTACAAACAGAACATACACAACTAATGACTTTTTCCTACTATGCATGAGGAGAAAAAAAAAAAACAAACTTCATCCTGTGGTCAGTTTTATACTCTGCAAAACTGGGGAATCTGTGATATCTTAGAAAAAGCTTTCTTCCCAAGGGTTAGAAGACTATACTCTACTATTAAATTGCTGTGACACCTCAGGTAAATTTACCCAACACGCCGAGTTTCCTAGTTTCATGTGCTCATTTCATTTTTTTTTTCTAGTCTGTTTCTAGAGTACTCTTCTAGTCTGTTTAATAATTGTTGCAAAAAATATTTAAAATTTCTTCCACAAGTCCAGATTTAAACATTCATGAAGCTTATTTATATGCTTCATCTTTTTTTCCCCCCATGGTAAATAAGGTAGTGAAATCGTTCTTACTATTTTCAATAGTTGGTCTAGGCAATCTCTAATATTTGGTGTAGCTTTCAATTTCCAAGAAGTTTGAATTCAAAGATTTGTACCCTTTGACCCTTGAACAACATCCTTTTCCCAAGGTGGGGACAAGCATTCCCATGTGTCTTGATCACATGATTCACAGAACATAAGCTAATTCACATGCAGCGACAAGAAAGCAAACCCCAAGGGGCTTATTCTCCAAAGACATGACTCCCTGGTGGAGAAATTTCCCACAGTGGTGGTGGTCTGTATTTTTTTGGCTAGAGTATCTTCCTGTTCCACTGTCAGTCACAGACCAGGGCCCCTGATCTCCTGCAGTGCATCAGTTTGCCTTGACTTGCAGTCCAATGACCCTAGCGCTAGATCTTTCAAGCCTGGCAGAAATCATGGGAGGGGTCAAAGCTGAGAAGTTCTGGGCTTGAAGTTTAGTCACAATTAAAGACACAGCGTAAGTATTTGTAGCAGGGTCACGTCAATTACCATTATAAAGTAGGAAAGCGTGGTTTGTTACACTACTTCTGAAATACAAGGCTTAGTGAGGTGCCATGGCTGGCCCGAGTAACCACCAGAATTCAGTGGTCAGGACATATGGCTACACCCCTCACTGTCAGACAGAAAGCTGCCTTCTTATCCAAAAGTGCCTTTGGGGCTTGGACTTCAGCTGTGTCTGCATAAATATTGTGTCACCAGTGTTCATGGGCTTGGAGTGGAAACCATGTAATTTCATACGGAGAGCACTGTGGGTAAGAAGATAGTGAACTAGAGCTCTAGCTGCAGCCTTAGTTAGAGAATGCCTTCCAGACTGTGGGTCTCATTTTCCTCATCTTTACATAAAAGAATTATATGTAGACACTTTTTTTTTTAATCATTTAGCCTGAGGATCAACTGCATTCACATCATCTGGGCCCTTGTCTATGAAGGTAGATCCCTAGGCTCCTCACAAGACCTATTGAATCAGAATATTAATGGGTGAACATGGAAATAAGCACTAGAAACAAGCTTACCAGGTGATGTTTTTAAGCTTACTAAAGCTCAACAACCCCAGAACCAGATGATCTCTGAGCCTTTGTCAGGAGACATTATCTTAGGATTTTATGAATATAATTACTGCAAGGTCCACAAGGAGCAAAAGCCAGGAACAAAACTACAGTTTTAGCTCTCAATCTTTCATTCTCCACCCATGTGTACCGGTTCTATGTGGAAAGATTTATTTGAAAAATCTGGTACATTCAGAGGGGTACGGTAGTCACAGAGGCATTTTGAGGTTCCCTCCAGGGTGTTCTGGAGCACGAAACTCGAAATGTGGAATGAGAGAGGAAGAAAGCCCTTTCTGTGTTCTGAGGGAGAGAGAGCTGCCCAGAAGCAGCAGCCCCGAAATTATCCTCCAGCTCCCGTGCTATTATAAAGAAAAGCTGACACAGCAGAGCCCAGGGGATGCTGAGCGTCTTCAGAGCACTAATCACCGAGGCAGGCAGGCTAATGCAAGGAGAACAGTTTCACAAACAGCACCTGTCCCGAGCAGTCATCTGCTATTTTTAGAGCTGTTGTAAAGAGCAGGACATTTGTAGAAACTCCAAAAGGGCACCAGGTAGGAAGAAGATGGAGAGGTCGGGGCATATCCTCTCTGGCTGCTTGAATAATGCCCCAGCAGTTGAGTCACTGAAAACTTGGCCAGTCTAATGTTTTGTTTGTTTGTTTGTTTTGCTTTGCTTTGTGGTTGAGGATGAGCTGGGGATGTGGTTGTGAGAAACAAGGTGAGATAAGAAACATCATTCTGATCTATTGGTGGTGTTTTCGATGGCAGAACACATATTGAAACATTCAGATGATTTTGAACCCAGAAACTAGAACGGTCTATTCTCTGTGGTTTATTTTGGAAGAGCTCAAAGTAGGAATAAGTGGGAAATACTTCTATTTCATTAATTTTATCCAGCGGCAAAATTGTCCTCCTGGTTGGAATTAACACACCTTACATTTGTAAATAGGATAAATCACGGGATTTCGTGCTAATGCATGTTGCTTAGGTTAAGTTGGTTAGGATCTAGAGCTTGGAGATTGTGGGAAGAACATCAACTCTTATTTCAAAATAAGAAATATTAGTGAACACTTATTGAGGGCTTAAAGAAACACTCTGAAAGGGGGGTGCATTGACAGTTGGCTAAAGACGTGAACTTCACACAGGAGGGTGGAATGGGTCTTCCGTAGTATGTGCTGACATGGAATGTCCCATCAAAGTGAATACAATCGATCTGTTAAATGTTACGCATGTGTTTGACCTTTCAGGTAGATTTATAACACTTCAGGTCAGAAAATGTCATTTTCTGATCCACCTCCTCTTCTCCCACATGCAATTAGAAAATTTCCCTTTTTCTTTTGTAGCCTCTCCAGGAATATCGGGCTGATCTGTAATGAGATATCTATTCCAATCCTCCTCTACTTTATAGATAAGCAAAGAATCTTCCTGAAGTTTACTTTGCAAGCTCACACAGCTATTCGTTAGAACCCTGGTTTCCTGACTCCAAGTCCAGTGCTTTTTCTACTATTTCAGAGATCCTGAGGAACCTAGAGTTGGAAGTACGTCAAAAGTCATCCAACTTAATCAGTTATCTCCAGTAATTGAATTGACAAACTGAAGATCGCACAGACTTTTTTCTAATAATTGTTTTGAAATGCAAAATTAGATAACAGAGATGTATGTCAAGTTAAGATGATTTTCTTTTGGTTCTGTTTGACAGAAATATAAAACAAACAAGTAAAAATAGCACCTGGCTGCATCTTAATGCATAGTGGTCTTGAGGTGTTTAATTCAGAACCGATGGATGTCGCAAAACTATTTTTATGGGGTAAGCAAATTACGATGGGAACCAAGCTCTGATTTTGCTACATAAATTTTATATATGTTCCTTAATGCATTATAACTAATGCAAACACATTGATACTGTTGGAATAAAAGCCTCAGTGAACTGCAAAATATTAACAGAACTGCAAAATAACAAATTGTGTCCACTCAACTTCCCAATGGTTTCTCCCTACTCCTTGCATCAGGCCCCTCCCCAAAAGCTGCTTCTTGTGTTGAATACCATTTTTTAGAGTCTTGTTCTCAGACAGATGCCATATTCCCATCCTTTAAAGTATTTGCCCATGCAAATGTAATAAATTCTCTGAGGCAATGAGAAGAGGAGAGGCATCTTAGTCCACTTGGGCTTTTAAAATAAAATACCACAGATTGGGAGGTTAGTAAACAACAGGAATTTATTCTTCACAGTTCTGAAGCTTGGAAAGCTCACAATCAAGGCACTGGCAGAATCAGTATCTGGTCAGAGTCTGCTGTATGGTTCATAATGGTCATCTTTGCCCTGCGTCATCACATGACAGAAGGAACACTTTGAGGTCTCCTTTAAAAGGACACTAATCCCATTCCACTGTATAATCATAAGAGATTGATTGAGGTCATACCTGAATGATCTAGTGGTTTTCCCTGCCTTCTTCAACTGGAGTCTGAACTTTACCATAAGGAGTTCATGATCTGAGCCACAGTCAGCTCCCGGTCTTGTTTTGCTGACTATATAGAGCTTCTCTATCTTTGGCTACAAAGAATATAATCAATCTGATTTCAGTATTGACCATCTGGTGATGTCCATGTGTAGAGTCATCTCTTGTGTTTTTGGAAGAGGGTGTTTGCTATGACCCATGTATTCTCTTGGCAAAACTCTATTAGCCTTTTCCCTGCTTCATTCTGTACTCCAAGGCCAAGTTTGCCTGTTACTCCAGTTATCTCTTGACTTTCTACTTTTGCTTTCCAATTCCCTATGATGAAAAGCACATCTTTTTTGGGTTCTAGTTCTAGAAGGTCTTGTACGTCTTCATAGAATCATTCAACTTCAGCCTTTTCCGCATTACTGGTTGGGGCATAGACTTGGATTACTGTGATATTGAATCATTTGCCTTGGAAATGAACAGAAATCATTTGGCTGTTTTTGAGACTGCACCCAAGAACTGCATTTCAGACTCTTTTGTTGACTACGAGGGCTACTCCATTTCTTCTAAGGGATTCTTGTCCACAGAAGTAGATATAATAGTCTTCTGAGTTAAATTCGCCCATTCCAGTCCATTTTAGTTCACTGATTCCTAAAATGTCAATGTTCACTCTTGCCATCTCCTGTTTGACCACTTCCAATTTACCTTGATTCATGGATCTAACATTCCAGGTTCTTATGCAATACTGTTCTTTACAGCATCAGGCTTTACTTATATTACTAGTTGCAACAACAACTGGGCACTGCTTTGCTTTGGCTGTGTCTCTTCATTCTTTCTGGAGTTAGTTCTCCACTCTTCTCCAGTAGCATATAGGGCACCTACTGACCCCAAGCCAGGCTTCAACAGTATGTAAACCGTGACCTTCCAGGTATTAAAGCTGGATTTTGAAAAGGCAGAGGAACTAGAGATCAAATTGCCAACATCCACTGGATCATCAAAAAAGCAAGACATTTCCAGAAAAACATCTACTTCTATTTTATTGACTATGACAAAGCCTTTGACTGTGGGGATCACAACAAACTGTGGAAAATTCTTAAAGAGATGGGAATACCAGACCACCGGACCTGCCTCCTGAGAAATCTGTATGCGGGTCAAGAAGCAACAGTTAAAACCAGACATGCAACAAGGGACTGGTTCCAAATTGGGAAAAGAGTACAACAAGGCTATGCATTGTCACCCTGCTTATTTAACTTCTATGCAGAGTACATCATGAGAAATGCTTGCCTGGATGAAGCACAAGGTGGAATCAAGTTTACTGGGAGAAATATCAATAACTCACATATGCAGATGACACCATCCTTATGGCAGAAAGCAAAGAGGAACTAAAAAGCCTCTTGATGAAGGTGAAAGAGGAGAGTGAAATAGCTGGCTTAAAACTCAACATTAAAAAAACTAAGATCATGGCATCTGGTCCCATTACTTCATTGCAATAGATGAGAAACAATGGAAACAGTGACAGACTTTGTTTTCTTGGGCTCCAAAATCACTGCAGATGGTAACTGCAGCCATGAAATTAAAAGATGCTTGCTCCTTGGAAGAAAAGCTATGACAAACCTAGACAGTATATTAAAAAGCAGAGACATTACTTTGCCAACAAAGGTCTGTCTAGTCAAAGCTATGGTTTTTCCAGTACTCATGTATGGATGTGGAAAAGGCAATGGCAACCCACTCTAGCACTCTGGCCTGGAAAATTCCATGGACAGAGGGGCCTGGTAGGCTGCAGTCCATGGGATCACAAAGAGTAGGACAAGACTGGGCGACTTCACTTTCACTTTTCACTTTCATGCATTGGAGAAGGAAATGGCAACCCATTCCAGTGTTCTTGCCTGGAGAATCCCAGGGATGGCGGAGCCTGGTGGACTGCATCTATGGGGTCGCACAGAGTCAGACACGACTGAAGCGACCTAGCAGCAGCAGCAGCATGTATGGATGTGAGTTCAACTATATGAGAGACTATAAGAGTTGGACTATAAAGAAAGCTAAGTGCCTAAGAATTGATGCTTTTGAACTGTGGTGCTGGAGTAGACTCTTGAGAGCCCCTTGGACTGCAAGGAGATCCAACCAGTCCATCCTAAAGGAAATCAGTCCTAAATATTCATTGGAAGGACTGACGCTGAAGCTGAAGCTGAAGCTCCTTTGGTACCTGATGCGAAAAGCCAGCTCATTGGAAAAGACCCTGATGCTGGGAAAGATTGAAGCAGGAGGAGAAGGGGACGGCAGAGGATGCAATGGTTGGATGGCATCACCAACACGATGGACATGAGTTTGAGCCAGCTCCGGGAGTTGGAGATAGACAGAGAAGCCTGGCTTGCTGCAGTCCATGGGGTCACAAAGAGTCAAACACGACTGTGTGACTGAACTGAACTGATTATAATTTGAAAGCACAAAAAAGCAATGTGCTTAGTGGGAGTAGTGGGGTATGTGCCCATCACTCAAACAGGAGTAAATTCTTTGGAGATAGGTGTTGAACTTTAGATACCATACATCACAAGAAACATAGTAGATGTCCAAAAAGTATCCATCAAATCAAGGCAACTTTTTTAGGATCCTCAGTAGTGAAGCCAGTCATGGTATATGCAGGAGGTTCCTTCTCCAGGCATTTGTCAAATCATACCATGGTATACCACTGATTCCCTCCTTGCAAGGCCAGATTTGATCCAACTTTTTTCAATCTGTTTACTTTTCTCTGGATCCAAGCAATCTCCAGCAATTATTTTAAGGAAGATTCACAGCACTAAATCTTCTATAATCCCTCCCCCAAGGACTCTAGAAGCAAAGAAAACAAGAAGTATGAAAATTGAAATAAACAGCCAAACATCAAAAAGGAAAAAGAAAGAGAAAGAAGTCAGGAAGGTTGGAGCCTTTTGAACTCCATGTTGGCCTCACCCCATCAGTTATATTCTCCCGGCTTATACAGGACACAGCCCAGCCTCCCTACTCCCCACCCCAAGCTGTTATCCTATCCCAAGAAACTGCAGCAAATCTTGGAACAAAGACTGGCAGCAAATGAAATTCCCTGTCTGGACTGAGAATAGAATGCAATTAGCCAGGGAAGATTGTGAAATTTGTTCTTAAATGCTAGAAATATTTTCTCTCCTGACCCTCACCTCCACGACATTCCTCTTCCAGCCAGCTCCAAAGACCCCTTCATACAGAGTCTCTGCAAAGTAAAGCATGACCTTTAGATTGAGCTATGCTCTGTTGCAATACGTTGGAATATGTTCCAACACGTAACTTGAGATCTATTTACTAAACCGTTTGGCACATTCAGCACGTCGTGGGGGAATTGTTGGCGAGGCCTGCAGTGTGTTTTTCACTCTTCCCTGATGCATTACCAGACAGAAGGTCATCCCAGTCTAGCAGAGATGGGTGCTGCACAGGGCTCATTACCTCTCAGCAAGGCAGCCAGATGAGGCTGTGGGATGTTTTTTCTTCATCATTCAAGCTTGAAAGGAAACTGTCAGCCTCCACTTGCTCTTAAAACAATGAAAATTTAGGTGACAGCCCTCTCGTTAGCTCAATGAAAATGAAAGTTTCTAGGCAGAGACTTCCCTCCTTTGTAGTGAGCTAACCAACTCCACCTCAAAGGTCATCATAGAAGTCAAGGCATGGGGATGAATATCAGCTTCTGGGTACAGGGTGGAAACAATAAAACGATACACCTTTTTGATAAGACCAGAAATTTTCAGGATACACAGCTTCTGAGCTTGGGAAAATGGGTAGATTTCAGATAAATCCAGCTTTCCATGGCTCACTTTTGCTGGGAAATACGTACATGTCTAGTTTGTTCTCTTCTGACCTATATGCATTCACATTACCAGAAAACAAATAAGGATATTATTACACTACTAAATGCTCTCGTTAGGAGAAACTCAAGGAAAAGTGCCAAGTATAGATCCTGTTCTCCAGACTTACCATTGCAGAATTTCTATTCTAAGAGGATTTGGTTAATATTTGATGAACCACTTGGATAGCACATAGAATTATGGGAGTCGTAATAATTGCTTACATTTGTAGAGCACTGTCTTCTAGGATATCCATATGCATCATTTTCTCATCTGATCCTTGCAACAGCCAGGTATAATAGTCTGCATGGGTTTTCAGTCTTCCTATTTTTTAAAATAAAATCTTAGGAATATTAGAACTGAAAGGGACCTCATCTATAATTTTGACCAGTTTATGCTAACCAGAAACGCCTGTCAGGGGATTTGTCAGGGGAATTGTCTCCAAAACCTATGTGTGTGCTGCCTCCTAATTCTCCAACTTCTTGCTACTCCTCCCCTCCATCCACACATACAGAGTTTGAATCGGTGAGTAGCGATGAGACCCCAGATACAAATACTTCTTGGAACACACTTTGAAGCTCACATTGATTTCTATCACAGATTTAGACCAGCCCTTTATTTGTCCTGTAGGGAAACTGAGGATTAAAGAGTGATGTGATGAACCCAGAAGCACAGGCAATGGCAGGGTCTGTATTCCAACCCTGGCCTTCCAATGCTTAGTTGAATGGCCTTGCTTTCACACTTTTCTACATCATTCCAAGTTAAGAGGGGACTGCTAACATGGTGCTGTTTATTTTATACCATGTTTTGCTTCTTGATAGCCAAAAAGAAAAATGATTTTAAAAAAATGCACTATCTAAAATGTGCCTGATGTGAGTAAAATTCCCAGAACCACAATTTGTGTTAGAGGCATTTCCATCTGAATGCATGATCCTCACAGATTTTACTCCTCAGTCCGAAGATTTGGCTCAGATCCTCTTGAACAGTGATGACCCTCTTTTTCTCTCTTTTTTTTTTTTTTAAATTTTAAAATCTTTAATTCTTACATGTGTTCCCAAACATGAACCCCCCTCCCACCTCCCTCCCCATAACATCTCTGTGGGTCATCCCCATGCACCAGCCCCAAGCATGCTGTATCCTGCATCAGACATAGACTGGCGATTCAATTCTTACATGATAGTATACATGATAGAATGCCATTCTCCCAAATCATCCCACCCTCTCCCTCTCCCTCTGAGTCCAAAAGTCCGTTATACACAGCTGTGTCTTTTTCCCTGTCTTGCATACAGGGTCGTCATTGCCATCTTTCTAAATTCCATATATATGTGTTAATATACTGTATTGGTGTTTTTCTTTCTGGCTTACTTCACTCTGTATAATTGGCTCCAGTTTCATCCATCTCATCAGAACTGAATCAAATCAATTCTTTTTAACGGCTGAGTAATACTCCATTGTGTATATGTACCACAGCTTTCTTATCCATTCATCTGCTGATGGACATCTAGGTTGTTTCCATGTCCTGGCTATTATCAACAGTGCTGCGATGAACATTGGGGTACATGTGTCTCTTTCAATTCTGGTTTCCTCGGTGTGTATGCCCAGCAGTGGGATTGCTGGGTCATAAGGGAGTTCTATTTGCAATTTTTTAAGGAATCTCCACACTGTTCTCCATAGTGGCTGTACTAGTTTGCATTCCCACCAACAGTGTAGGAGGGTTCCCTTTTCTCCACACCCTCTCCAGCATTTATTGCTTGCAGATTTTTGGATCGCAGCCATTCTGACTGGTGTGAAGTGGTACCTCATTGTGGTTTTGATTTGCATTTCTCTAATAATGAGCGATGTTGAGCATCTTTTCATGTGTTTGTTAGCCATCTGTATGTCTTCTTTGGAGAAATGTCTATTTAGTTCTTTGGCCCATTTTTTGATTGGGTCATTTATTTTTCTGGAATTGAGCTGCATAAGTTGCTTGTATATTTTTGACCTCTTTTTCTCTTGATGACACTTCATTTCAGTTCTCTGCAACTTCCCCATACCTCCAGGAGCATTCCACTGAATTTTGGATCAAATCATCAATAACCTAAAATATGTGGTTAAGCAATGATGAGGAAGAGACAGCATTTTAGGAGGCAAATGAGTTATATTGGTCGAGGAACAAAAGTGTTTCTCTCCCCACTTCTCAGCCCCTCTGTCAAACCTTTCTCTAGTCATCTCACCTGGTGCCCTGACACTCCTGGATGGGAGGGGCTCATTAGAGCCACGGCCCTCAGTTGGTTCCATTCATCAGTGAACAGGATTACTATGTAAAATGGTAGCGCTCTAATTCTGGTGCTTTCTGAGCCCAAGTTCTAAGAAATATAGGCAGGACTTCCTTCTGAGCATGCCTTGCTTTTAGAGTTGTGAGTTAAGCTTTATTCAGGGTCTTATTGAGGACTTTCTTAGACAGTGCTGAGGACCTGCTCCAAAGACACAGGGAGAATCTAGCTTACATAGGCTTTACTGCTAAGGAATACAAACAATCAGGCATAAATCTTGGTGAGATATATTTCATGATGCATGTTGAATAAGCAGATCTAAGGCAGAGTCTAGAGATTTCCTACCCTCAATTCCTGTCTAAAGCCCGAGAAAAAGCCTCATTAGGAAATTCTTATGGAAGAATGCATGGAGTGTTATGCAGTGCTATTCTTAATAAAAGATGCTCTGTCAGAATGATCCAAGTAAGGTTTTACACAACAGTTTTCTATTATGATGATTACATCTACTTGATAGCGGCTTTGTGTAATTAATATATTTCTTTTCCCCCAGAGAATGTGCAACTGGGGCTCTCTTTTCAGTAATAAGGGTCTTCAAACCAATTGTCCCTACACTTTTTTATTGTGCTAAAGTATACATCGCATAAAATTGACCATTTTCACCATCTTCAACTGTATAATTCAGGGGCATCAAGTATACTCACTGTTACCACGTGTCACCACTATCAGTGTCCAGAATTTTTTCATCAATCCAAAACAGAAGCTCTGTGCCCATAAAATAGTAACCTCCCATTTCTTCTCTCTCCCCTTCCTCAGCCCAAGTAACCTTTACTCTATTTTCTGTCTCTGTGATATTTGTCCTTTTGTTTTGGGCTTATTTTACTTAGATAATGTTTTCATGTTTCATCCATGTTGAAGCATATGTATGAATTTCACTCCTTTTTAAGGATGGATAAAATCCCATTAAATCTATTATAGCACATTGTGTTTACCCGTTCATGAGTGGGTGAACTGACCTAGGCACTTTTATCGTGTCATTTGTTGGATCTGGTGCATATTTACCTAACTAGGCTGTGGTGTAGGGATGAGGGAAGAAAATGATGAGCATTGGTGAGTTCTTAGGGAACCTCTTCATAAACTATAGAAATATTACATTCCACATTTTTTTCTGAACTAAAAATGGACATGATTTGACAAATATGTTCATGCAAGGATAACTGAAGAGAATTTTGAAAACATACTTTCCAGAAAACGAAGCAGGTGTGGTCACCATAGCTCCCTTAGCAACTGGAAAAACAAAATGAGGGAAAAGGTGTTCTCCATAAGGGTTTCCCCCTTCTGAAGCAGAGGTTCTAGAACTCTGTTCCCTGACTTTGGCATCTTCTGCGAAAATGAGAGCCTTCTCTTCCTGAAGGTGCTGTGTCTGCACAGTGAGAAGCAAGTACCTGGAACCTCCAGGAGGAATGTCCTAGAAGCTGCCTGTGGCCCAAGATGTCTGAGTCATCTCTTAGCCTCTTAGGCCCTCTGTCCTGCTCTCACTAAACATCAGCACTCAACACAGGATCTGGGACAAAAAGAGACGGACAAAGTCGTGGAAAGCAGCGTGAGACTGAAGTCAGCCCTGTCAGAACGTTTTCAGGGCTTGAGTGGGACTGAAGTTGTGCTGGGATAGAGCTGCTTTGGGGCTCATATAAGGCAATGTGGTGCCGAGATTCATGAAGTCTCTGCTACTCCCTCCGGGCCGTGTCAACTTCTGAGAGGAGTGTTTGGACATCACGGAGTTGGCAGCATAACCAAAAGTTTATGTGAGCTTGGGGCAAGATTAAATCTCCCTCCTCTTGCTTTTCCCTAACTGATGGATTTCATGTTATGTAAGAAGCACACGCTTGACTCTAAAGATGGGAAGCTACTGACGGGTGATGACGAAGCACTCGGGGAGGGGCTGCAAGTTTGTGAAAAGCAAAGGAATTACAGCAAGCACGTTGCAAGTCCATCGCAAGTCCTCTTATTTTTCTTACACTGTGTTCCAAACCCAAACAAACAACAAAAAAAAATTGTATGTGTGCAAAAGCAAACCTTAAACCATTTTGCGAATCCCACCCTAGATTTCACATTTCTCCAGTGAGGCTCACATTCCTTTCTTCAGATTCCAAAAGTAGAGATAATTTGTTCCAAATGTTTCCAAAGCCGACCAGCAGAAGGGCCTAACGATTTTTCCAGAGCTGGAGAAAACTGTGAAATTTTCTACACTCTAATGGAGCATTCGAAGTGAAAAAAAGAAAGAGAGACAAATGAAGGGAAAGGGCAAAGGAATGTTTTGATGATCTATTTGTTTCTTTTGTTACAGTTATGGCTCTTTGACAAGCCGTGAGGAGACACACTGATTGCCAATGTTTTATTTCCTTTGGCAAGGTAGCATTTCTTCTGTATCATGCAGCACGTTATGATGGAGAAATCAGCCATGTTGTTATATATACATATTTCTTGTAAGATGGTGAGCAAGCTCGTTTCAAAAAAACTAAACCTGGGGACACTTGGGGATGATGTGTGTGTGTGTGTGAGAGCACACACACAAGCCTCTACAATGACCCCCTTCCTCCTCCCTAACAAACCTTCAGATGACCATCAGTTTGCAGATGACCATCAATTTGTGGATGACAACTCCCAAAGTAGCTTCCGTTTAGATACTTGTTTGGGCGCAGGGAGCCAAAGCTGATGACTGACAGCTGGGGTAACTTCTAAGGGGGGACAGATTTTACTGGGATTGGAAAGAAAGACTTTTTTCACTTGGTCAGACTGTCACTAGACTGTATTGTCTTCTAATGGTTTAAAATGTGTCTGGAGAAGGCAATGGCAACCCACTCCAGTACTCTTGCCTGGAGAATCCCAGGGACAGCAGAGCCTGGTGGACTGCCATCTATGGGGTCGCACAGAGTTGAACACGACTGACGCGACTTAGCAGCAGCAGCAGCAGCCTTGTCTCTGCTGTGAGAATTTGCCCCCTGTAACTCCCTTAGTGTGTCCAGCACAATGCTCCACTTGTAGTAGATGTCAATTTGGGAAAAGAAATAAATTGAGTGGAACATTTGATACTTTGTTTCATTAAATTTGCAAGGATCTGAAGAAAACTTAGATTAATTCCATTGGCAGAGAGCCAGTTCAGATTCCAAGCCATCATGGTTTGTAACATAATAAGTAATATTTATAACATATTTTAATACCATTACTATTATCAGTGTCATCATTTATTAAGAGCATACAATGTTCTAGGCACAGTAACAAGTGCTTTACACATATAATCTCCCTTAATCTTCATAACAACTCAGCAAATAGGACATGATTATCTCATTCTACAAACGAGGAAACTGAGGCTCAAAGAATTAAATAACTTTAGATTCTAGTGACTGAAGCTGGGTCACATCCAGACTGGTTGATGAGTTTTTGGCTATGAGCTGAGACCTGGAAAGTAAACAGAGCTGATATCATAGCCAGCTCACTCACTGGGGTCAAGCAAGGGACTAGGGAGCCCAGAGCTATGGTTGAGACTCTTCATGTTTGTGTTGCATCAAGACAAACTCTATTTTGGCTTCTAACCACATCCCTAAGCTGGGCCAGCTGGATTTGAAATTGTGCAATTGGTCACAGGCAAAGGAGTGTGGGTGGCTTGGGGAAAATTTATCATTAGGCTTGAAGCTACATTTCAGAGCACATGGTCTTCTAATGGGGAGCTGGGAAAACATTTCTGTACATGACTGATGATAGTGCATGGTTGCCAGGGTCTAGGAGGGATGTACTAGGAATGTCAGCCATGGCTCCAGTCTTTGAGTGATGGAGCATTTACTGGATAAGGCAGAATGCCCATCCACCCCAGGTAGGACATGGGAACATAGGTATGGGCTTCACGAGTGAGCAACATACACCCTTTTCTAGCTCTGTATGCAGATGTGAGTCATGGATGTGATGTGGCCAGAGGGTCTTTTCCTTTCTACTCAGTAAAATTATTTATCACTCACTCTCAGAGCCCTAAGACCCTTCCTTCAAAAACCATTAGAAAGTTCTGTGTTAGAGAAAAAGAGCATTGGATTTGAAATAAGAAGATCATGGCTTGAGTCTTTTGTGGCCACTCACTAGCTAAGAAAAGATCGTCTTTGCCTTCCTGAACTTATTTGATTGTTGAGAAGATCAAATTACATACAACATATCTGTAAACACTGAAGTGCCTCACACATTTTCAAAAAGTATATGAATAATAAACACTGTGATATATCATAAAATCCAAGGAAAGAAAGAAATATAACTTAACTAAGACTGTTGCTGGATATTTCTGTGTCCAAGATTCCATGAGACATTTGGGTGAAATAACTAGAAATGTATATGACATTGCTCTCACCATTAGGTAGCTTATACTATTTCACAGAAGGTAAAACTAGCAAGTTTAATTGGTTTACTGGACAAGCTGGAGTAAGCAGGGTGTAAGAAAGAATCAAGTTAATTTTCTCCCACCACTGGCTTTCTCCAACTTTGATGAGGGCTCAGAGCCCTTAATTTTCCAAATCTTTTTTTTTTTTTAAGTCACTAGATATCAACAAACAGTCTCATTTTCAGGAGTTAGAATATTAGATTAAAAGTAGTGAAAATCTCGGTTCCACTAGAGCTTGGGGAGAAGCTGGGGAACATAATCTTCTCTGCGTCTTTTCCTCATTCCACTCTCCTGACAGAATCCGTTTCTGCACTCCCTGACCCCCTAGACTGGCTGCAATGAGGAAAGAAAATTTGAGGAAAAGAACATAACTTGCAGTATACGTTCCTTCCATCAACCACATTGGACCCTTTTGTGTCAGGTGAACAAACACTGGCTCTTTCTCTCCTGGGCGCTGCTGTGAGTTCTTTGATCTCTTCTGAAGTCTAACTCTGACTTGCTTCTAGGCACCATGATGCTTCCTCTATCTGAACAACTGTGACTCTCCCTGCTGGTGGCAAAGCTCGTGTCAAATCTTTCTGCGTGGCATCCTCATCCTGGCAGACAAAGTTCTTGAGCAGGAGCCCATCAAAAGGGCTCATGCTGAGCCATCTCCTGCAGAATCCACTGGCCTTTTCCTTCTAACCCACAGGAAGCCCCTAGAAGCCAGCACACTCCCCACTCCTTCCTCAGCCATCACAGGCTGCTGCAGTTTTTGGACATCTTGAGAAGGGAATCAGGTGCCGGGCTCTGAGTTGTTTAAAATCCAGGGGATACAAATCAAGCTGGCAGCTTCAGGAAGTCTCTGACCTAGTGGAATATAGGACGATGAGGGGCAGAAGTCACAGATTCCCTGAAGCTTTCTCTATGGAAATCCATTCTCCCAGCCTTTTCTCTCATAAAGCCCCCTCCTATATGGTAGAGGAAGGAACCCTGGCTATCGGCAGTAGAATTAGTGTTTCACCACTATTTCCTTTCCTAGAGCTGCCATGGCAAGGTACTACTGGGTGGCCTAAAATAGCGGAAATCAAGTCTCTTAACAGTTCTGAAGAGTAGAAATCTGAAATCACGGTGTCAGTGAAGTTTGTTCCTTCTGGATGCTCTGAGGGATAGTCTGTCCCAGGCCTCTTTCCTGCCTTCTGGTGGTTTCCAGCATTCCTCAACATTCCAATTTCTGCTTCTGCTTCACATGGCCTTCTTCTCTCTTTGCCTCTGTGTTTCATCTCCTCTCCTTGTAAGAATACCAGCCAATGGATTTAGGGCCCCCCATGGTAAAGAGTCTGCCTGCAATGTGGGAGACCCAGGTTCAATCCCTGGGTTGGGAAGATCCCCTGAAGAAGGGAATGGCTACTCACTCCAGTGTTCTTGTCTGGAGAATTCCACGGACAGAGGAGCCTGGTGGGCTATAGCATATAGGGTTGCAAAGACTCAGACACAACTGAGCAACTAACACTTCAATCTGGTATGGCCTCTTCCTAACTAGATTACATCTTCAAAGAACTTATTCCAAGTAAAGTTACATCCACAGATACCTGGGATTAGGCTTCAACTTATCTCTTTGGAGGCTACAATCCAACCCACAATAGCTACCTTCCTAGAAACTACTGCATAGACATTCAAGCATCCTTCTTTAGAATATATGGAACTCGACTACCTTTGTTCCCAAACTTGGGGCCTTAGTGAAGCAAGACCTAAAATAAAATCTCCTGTAATACCTCCTGTAATATCCTCTTAAATAGATATAAAACCATTTTAAGATAACATAAAAAACTCTAACAAGCAGAAGAAAGTTGCTCTTCCCTCCCTCAGTCAGATTCTAAGGGTGGTGAGGTAATTTTTTCTTTCAGTGTTCACCTAAATTTTTATTTATTTATTTTAAATTTATATATATATATATATATATATAATTTTTAATTTATTTTACTTTACAATACTGTATTGGTTTTGCCATACATTGACATGAATCCACCACGGGTGTAACATGAGTTCCCAAACATGAACCCCCCTCCCACCTCCCACCCCATATCATCTCTCTGGATCATCCCCGTGCACAAGCCCCAAGCATCCTGTATCCTGCATCAAACATAGTCTGGCAATTCGTTTCTTACATGATAGTATACATGTTTCAATGCCATTCTCCCAAATCATCCCACCCTCTCCCTCTCCCTCAGAGTCCAAAAGTCTGCTCTACACATCTGTGTCTCTTTTGCTGTCTCGCATCCAGGGTCATCATTACCATCTTTCTAAATTCCATATATATGTGTTAGTATACTGTATTGGTGTTTTTCTTTCTGGCTTACTTCACTCTGTATAATCAGCTCCAGTTTCATCCACCTCATTAGCTCTTCCTCCCTCAGTCAGATTCTAAGGGTGGTGAGGTAACTTTTTCTTTCAGTGTTCACCTAAGTTTTTAAAAAACTTCATTAATATTTCAAATATACACAAAAATAGAATAATATATTCCCATACCATCACTTACCTTGAACAATTGTCCACTTTCTGGCATTCTCTTTTCATTTATTTCCCCTCAACCACCAAAAACACAAAAGCAAACAAAGTCCTATTTTCCTGGAATATTTTAAAGCAGATACTATATTCCTTATCTTTTAACTTATGAAGCGACCTCATCTGGTCATCAGAGATCAGACCATATTCAGACCTTCCTCTGTACAGACAGTGGATGGTATTAATGGAGTACCATCTCTCTTCATGGAGGGCAGCCTGGTGAGTCTGAAGAAGTTGGCTACTTGTAGAGGCTAAAATCCTTGCACCTTGGAAATCCTAAGGCTACTCTCTCCTCATTTCTAAAACATCTCTGAAGTGAAGAACAACAGTGACATTCCACCATCCGATGTGGTGCAGTTACTTTGTTCTCATCTTGCCAGGCTTCTCCTTGGAAATCAACCCCATGTTTCAAATATATAAGTGTCCAATCAAGACCTGGATGGATGCTGGAGAAAATTCTCTCAAGGGGCTTTCAAGATATCGAAAAGGAGGAAATCAGACAAATATATAACTCAAAGAGAACAAAAAGTCCAACGAAGTATTAAAAATTTGCTACATTGAGCCAAAGACATCACCCAGCTTGACAACCGCTATATGCTGATCTGCAGAGAAGTTTCTGAATTGTGACTTCTACAGTAAATCTACAGCTTAAACTGAAATAAAAGGCAAAACCAATACAGTATTGTAAAGTAAAATAAAGTAAAAAAAAAAAAAAAAAAGTACTGGCAGCAATTTGGCTGACGTGCTTTTAAATGAGGAAAACGACATGAAGGGTCAGGTGTAGAGAGATGCACAGGGTGAGTTTCCCAGTCTCGTTTCTCAAGACTCAGGCCACCTTGGGGAGCAAATGCAGCCATTCAGATCCTGGCTGCAGATGTTCCATTTCAGAGTCCTTTCCTCAAGAATTCATAAAAATGCAGCTGGGGTGAATGGGCTGCAGCCTCCTGCGCTACACAGGGTCTGGCAATTTATCATTCAGCAATGCTGTTCTCCAACTCAATTCAGTTTTTCTCTCTTTGTTAATAATAGAGTGTTTAGGGTGGTTTGTGGTTTCAGGTTATCTTCTTCCCCAGCCAAATTATACTCCCAAATGTATCAATATCTTCTGGGGAATCATATTCATTGACAGAGGAAATTATTTGCCTTCTCAGAGGATCAAGCGAAGTGGTCTGGAACTAAGAGATGAAAATATTTAGATAGAGAGGGGAAAAAATCCTTATTTGTCATAGTGACTGCATCCTGCCATAGACGCAGTAACTGAACCTCTCTAATAGTAAATATATTGGAGTCTCTGCAGTAGGAAAGAGGTAGTTGGGAATGAGGTCCAATGCAGGGAGGGACTATCTGAAATGAATTTTTAACACACTTTCTTAAAGTCCAGTGCATACTGTAATGCCATTTATTTTGTATTGACAGTGTAATTCATATCCTATAATACATATAGGAAATAACGGAGAATCTGTCCCAGCATTGGTCTTGAGAAAAATCATGGAGTCGGTAAATCACAAACACTTCAGCCATGAATCTATGGAAGACACACAAGGGGCTCCACACCAAGCTAGGGACAATGGGAAGTTCAAAGGGGAATAAACTCCTGCTTTGCTTCTAAATGAGCTTATGGGACTTGAACCCCATCGGTCCTTAATGCACCCCATTAAAAAAGAAAAGAAAAATCTGCAAGCAATAAATGCTGGAGAGGGTGTGGAGAAAAGGGAACCCTCCTACACTGTTGGTGGGAATGCAAACTAGTACAGCCACTATGGAGAACAGTGTGGAGATTCCTTAAAAAATTGCAAATAGAACTCCCTTATGACCCAGCAATCCCACTGCTGGGCATACACACCGAGGAAACCAGAATTGAAAGAGACACATGTACCCCAATGTTCATCGCAGCACTGTTGATAATAGCCAGGACATGGAAACAACCTAGATGTCCATCAGCAGATGAATGGATAAGAAAGCTGTGGTACATATACACAATGGAGTATTACTCAGCCGTTAAAAAGAATTGATTTGATTCAGTTCTGATGAGATGGATGAAACTGGAGCCGATTATACAGAGTGAAGTAAGCCAGAAAGAAAAACACCAATACAGTATACTAACACATATATATGGAATTTAGAAAGATGGCAATGACGACCCTGTATGCAAGACAGGAAAAAAGATGCAGCTGTCTATAACGGACTATTGGACTCAGAGGGAGAGGGAGAGGGTGGGATGATTTGGGAGAATGGCATTCTATCATGTATACTATCATGTAAGAATTGAATCGCTAGTCTATGTCTGACGCAGGATACAGCATGCTTGGGGCTGGTACATGGGGATGACCCACAGAGATGTTATGGGGAGGGAGGTGGGAGGGGGGTTCATGTTTGGGAACACATGTAAGAATTAAAGATTTTAAAATTAAAAAAATAATAATAATAAAAAAAAAAAAAAAGAAAGAAAGAAAAGAGTAACGCTTGATTGACTGTGCTTATTCTGGGCAACAGGATCTCAACTCCATTCATCAATTTACTAAGTGTTTCCTGGGTACCAGGCACTGAGCTACACACTAGGACACCCAGCACTGACAGCTATTCACAGCAATATTTGAAATGGTTCTTTAACTTGATAAAAGTGACTGTTGAGATTGACTGAGCCCAGTTTTAAATTAAGCACTATATATAGTTTATTGCAGCTAGTGGTATGTGATGCTCTGGAAAGATATAAAACAAGTCCTGCAGTTACTCTGTTTCTTCTTACAAAAACTAATTATTTAAGATCAAGAGAATATTCCTGTTATTTCTGTATTTATTTTTTGTATCCTCTTCCCTTTCTTCTGTCACTTGAGGCCCGGTCAATGCTGAATTGCGTGCTTCAGGATTTGTATGTAATCAGTGATACAACAGAAGAGCTAATATGAAAATCGAATCATAGTCATTGCCCTTTATTATTGATGTAAGTCTGCATATTAGGAACCTCCAAAACAATTGCATTTTACTTTGCCTATTGGATGAGAATTTGTTGTTGTTGTTGTTAATCCTTTACTTAAGCCATTTTAAGCTCCAGCCCCTAGAACTAGGGCATAGAGTGAATATTTGGGGTGTGGCATGTAGTAGTTGGACTTCCCAGGCAGCGTTAGTGGTGAAAAACCTTGCCAATGTGGGAGACTTGACATGCAGGTTCAATCCCTGGGTCAGGAAGATACCCTGGAAGAGGGCATGGCAACCCACTTCAGTATTCTTGCCTGGAGAATCCCATGGACAGAGGAGCCTGGCCAGCTACAGTCCATGGGGTCACAAAGAGTCGGACACGACTGAAGCAACTTAGCACACACACACCCATGTAGTAGCCCCATCTTCTGTGTCCTTGAGGACTTTCTCCATTTATCACTCTTTTTTTTTTTTAACTTCTTGAAATTTCTTTTACCATAGGGGCAGTTACCAAATACCCATTACACCAACTAAAGAATAAGAAATAAAGTCTTTAAGCATTTTGGTCACAATATCACATAAATGTACTTACCTCTGTGTATCTATCTTGGTCCTTTAGAAACTGTCTTTAGGATGTTCATTTTCGATGGCCTCTCATATCTTTTATCTGTAAAGGAAGTTAAAAAAATGAACACCTCCACCTCAAGAGGTCATTGTGAGGAGTAGAAGGGTTAACACCTATGGAATGCTGATTGCATGCCTGTGGCAGAGTTAGCCTTTGGTAAATGGTGAAATCTGCACACGAGGGACCAGGTGCTTCTCCCCTGCACTCTGAGGGGTCTGCTCCAAGAACCCTGCACCCTGCCCTCCCCCTCCCTCTGCCTCTCTCTCTTCCCGCACAGGGCTCGCCTCCTGTCTTCACATTCTAGTGCTCCCATAGAACTACATAGCTTTTATTTTTCCATTTATTTGTTTACTCACAAGATTTATTGATATATGCTTGATATCAAATAGATGACACTTATTTGAAGTATACAGTTTGATAAGGTTTGACAAGCACATATACCCTGGAAACTGCCACCACAATCAAGATGTAAATCCACCCATCACCCCCAAATTTATCTTATGCCCCTTTATAATCACCCCTTCCCCTTCCCTCCGCTCCAGGCAACCACTGATTTGTTTTCATCACTATGGATTAATTTGCATTCTAAAGAGTTTTACGTAATGAAATTATACCATGTGGATCCTTTTCTTTTTGGTGTTTTTTTTTTTTTTTGGTTGGTTGGTTTATTTTTGTATAACTTCTTCACTCAGCACAATTATTTTGAGATTCATCCACATTGCCATACGTATAAATTAGATGTCCTTCTGAGGATAACATGTTGAAGATAGATTCATTAATTACAGTAAAGGAAGGAGGCATAAAAGTGATTATATTCAGATATAAGAGCTTAAAACCTCTTGTATTCTGAGTATAAGCATCAACATTGCCCAACTGGTATCATTTATTTAAGCCAGGAGAATTGGTGTCAGGAAAGATGACCCTCAGCAATCAAGAAAGGATCAAGTTATTGTTTGGATTCCCGATTGAAGAAGACATGGAAATACAGAATATACTTTGCAGAAATTTCTTCCAAAAGTAACTCGAATTATTTCAAATTTTGTATTCTAAAGCAGTCATCCTGAACTATCTGGAAAATTTGCTTCACAAGAATCCTCCCAGGGTCCTAACCAGCCAAGGTTGTACTGTGGGGCTTCTTCTTCCAGCCAGGAGAGGAAAAGTCTCTCCCTGAATGATTGAATAAATGGCTCCTTTCAGAGGAAGGTGCTAAACTCTCCTGGATCCCTGGCCAGAACAGGTAGATGAAGCTGTGGGCTTCCACAGCATCTTTGCAAGCTTAATGGGGCGATAACGAGGAGAAAATGGCTTAATCTGTGTTTTGGCCTCCTTCTTGCCAAGCTGGTTGGAATGAGAGAGGCTGTAACTTTGGAAAACCTAGTTGTAAAATCATTTTTTTAGCATGGCTGTTTTTGGCAAGGATGGAGAGACCCTAAAGGAGTAAATGCCTGCCAGTTTCAGCTTTGAAAATGGACCAATTAATTAGAAACGTGAGGGTAGCATAATAGATACAACATATACCACCTGGACAGCCTGCTTTTGTGTTGTACGGAAAACAAATTTAAAAGAAGCAAACCCTAAAGAAAACAAAAATGTGTTTGCACTATAAAAATTTCCTCTGGGCAGTAGCATAACTGAATATGAAGGTGAGGAAGAGACCCCTGAAAAATAGAACTTTCAAGAGGAAGCAGCAGGGAACCTGTATTAACAGTGGTTTTCCTTAACTAATAATTCTGCATCGGGCAAAGGGTGGGGCCAGATGAGCTCTCAGGGCCCTTTCTCACTCTGAGATTTGAAGATGCTGATATTTATAATGCAATATTCCCAACCTATAAATCGACTGCTCTCGGAAGGTATGCCTTATAATGTCTCTTTTATTTCATCAGTTCTCCCCCTGGATTTTTACTCCATCTCTCTGTTACCTCTGTGCCAACAGAGCAGAAAGAATGCATTCATAGATCCCTGAGTAACATCTGGAGGATGTGCGCTGGCCTCCAGCCCTGGACAGATGTTCTGGGACTGTTCCGTTGGCCCCATATTTCACAAGGAAATGCAACAATAACCACCTATGATGGTTTCCAGTTTCCCCACCACCAAAACTAAACCCAGAGCCTGGAATTCAGAGTCCCTCATCAGCTGGCCTCCACCTTGCCTCACTGTCCAAATACAGGAGGCTCAAGGCTTGATGGCTCTAAATAAGTCTACTGACCAGCAAGAATTTACTGAGCCTATAATATGTACTTAACTTTGGTTCAGGCATTAAAGGGACTCCAGGGGAAGGAGGGATACATTTCCATGCCCAGGTCTTTTGTAGTCCAGTTTTTTAGAAGTATGCATACAAAAACAGAGAAATAAATAATAATAATAAGCCATTTACTAAGTTGTATGTGTCCAATTCTAAGTGGTATAAGAGTTCAGAAAAGATTCTGAAAGAACTGAAATACTCAAGAAACTATGAAGGGCTACAAGGGGCACTTGAAATGAGCATTAAAGGATGGGAATGAATTGGAATGAGGATTTGGGAGAACGGGCAGTCTAGTGGGAGCACTTTTTACAAAGTGACCCAAGTCAATTATTAAGTTAATTTGGGTATATACTGGTAGTCTCCAAAGTCAGAAATGAGAGAGTGTTCTATTTCCCTACTAACGCGCTTGCAGGTCCTAATTCACAAGGTAGTCATGGTCTTCTGTGGAGTGCTCAATTCTGTCCTGCACACACTAGCAGGCAGGTATGGAAACAAACATGTAATTGCGCTGTAAGCATCACGGGCCCTGTCCCTCTGCTCTTGTGTGAAAACATGGACTGAAACAAATGCGGCAGTACTCTGGTGGCAGGGGTCCGGTAACTTTGCAGTCTGGTAAGCAAAAATACAAGACCCACTTGAATTCCAAATCCTGGGGACGCCATTCCAAAGTGAAAAGAAAATTGTTCTCGCTAGATTATTGTGCAAGGGCAGGACTACCTATAAAACAGTGCAAAAAAAAAAAAAAAAATCCCACATTTATAGTTGTCAATGAAAATAGTGGTTTCTCACATCCATTATTCTAATTAACAAATCCACTGGTCATAACTGAAAATAAAGTAAGCTGAAGACCTGCCCCAGGTGACCCTGGAGCTATGACTTCGATCAGCCTTTCAGATGCTAACTCGCTGCCTCTGGAGTGTGCATTACTGATTAAGGAAATGCAAATGTTACAACCTCCTCTAGGGTACAGATTAAAATTAACACCCACTTACCCAATATGTTTTCTATGCTAATAAATTTTGAAGTAAATTACAGATAATTTAAATAGATGGCAAACAATAAGGAATGGAGTTTGGACAGGGAAGGATTCTCAGCTGACCAATAGATGTTGAGGAAAAAAGGAAAAAGTGAGTTGTATAGGCAGGTTTTTGGCAGATTGGTGAATCGTTGCATTGCAGGTTGAGTAGGTTTGATGGGATAGCCTATGGATTGGGTGACCACATCATTTATTGTCCAAAGAGGGGGCCCTTTGGAGAGTAAAGAGGGACACTGCTAATGATAACGCTAAGACAACAGAGATAAACTGGTACTGTCCTAGGCACACCAAGACATATGGCTGACTTAGCTATGGTCATTGAATTAAAGCGTGAAGGAGACAGGGTGAAAGCTGCATTGTGTGAAGACTCATCTGTCAGACACCTCTGCTGTGGCTCACCTGAGCACAGCAAAGTTTCCTTTGAGTGACTTGGGAGGGGAGAGGGGCTACCTGGGAAAGAAACTCCCCCTGCCTATACTTGATCAATCATCTCAGACTTATTTATCTGTAGCTAATGTTGTGCCCTACTTTCTCAGAGCAGCATTTCAGGAACATGTTCTATTTCTCCAAACTTTGGTTTGTCCAGAGCAATTAAACAGTAGTAAGGAAACTACCTCCCTCACTATTTTTCTTATCTGACCTTGGGCAGTTACATCTTGGCCCTGAGACTCAGATTAGCAGGTATTTTTTGAGAAACTACTCTGTGCTGGTGAAGGGCTTTTCCACGTGCTATCTCAGTCCTCCTAGCTGCTCTCAGAAGTGTGTAGGAGAGAACAGGACCTGTTTCATCCATAAATGAAGGTACAAGTATCTGCTTTATTTTTATCCCAGAGTTTGTCAAAGTAAAATGAGGTAAGAATTCCCTGAAAGTCATAGAACTGGCTACCCTGGTTATGAGGATAGACTGTTTTCACCAAAGTTCAAATGAGAGTCCTCAAGATTCAGCTTAGAATGACTGATGGAAGTATTAGCAAAGGAAGTAACTCAAGGTATTTGTGAGCTCTGGGTCTTAAAGCAACTAGGTAGTAAAAACCAGAATACAATTTTCTTCATCTTTTGGAGGGACCGATTCTGAACTGAAAGTGTCCTTCCTCGGTGATAACTGGGAGAGTGATGACATACAAGCTGCAACCGTAAACACTATGTTGTTTGAAGGGTGTTCTGTGATGCAGGGCCTCCCCGATAGCTAGCTCAGTCGGTAAAGAATCCTCCTGCAATGCAGGAGATCCTGGTTCGATTCCTGGGTCAGGAAGATCCACTGGAGAAGGGATAGGCTACCCACTCCAGTATTCCTGAGCTTCTAGTCTGTGGTGCACGGTAAAGCACACTGCTGTGGGAGTCAGAAACCATAGGCTCTTGCCCAGGCTCTGGCCCTTCATGCACTCCACATTGAGAAAATCATAGCTTGGATCTGGGTAATGCCAACCCTCACAGCTAGGGTTCCAGGGAGTGGTCTATGCTTGAACACACATAGTCAATACAGGACTAAGTCTTAGGCAGGATAGTCCCACAACAACCTTTGATGCGGATGCTAGAGAGCACGAGGATAGCTGTTCAAAGTCATCCTCCCTGTCTTCAGCCCAGAGATCCCCCGAGACAGAGCCCCTAGGTATGGTTACTTCTTAAACAGACAAATGACCAAGACTACTATCATTTTTTCAACATAGAGCCTCAGTCAACCCTCACATTTACTCAATCTCTGAACATCGATTCATGCACATCTACCACTTCCCAGGCACTGTTAGGGACTGAGAATCAGATGGAAAGCAAAGAGCATCCAGTAGTCTTCGTATAGTTTACAATCCAGTGAAGGATAAAACACAGTTGATCCTCATTATTCACTGATTCCATACTTGCAAATTTGCCTACTTGCTAAAATGTATTTGTTAAACCAAAATCAATACTTGCGACACTTTCGAACAGAGCTGCACACAGCAGTGAAAAATTCAAGTCTCCAGACGTGCACTTTCCCACTGAGTTTGAATAAGATGATGCACTGCCTTCTTGTTTTAGCTCTCATATCATAAGGGGTCTCGTCATTTCTTTGATGTTTCCTTTTTCTTTTTTGCACTTTTGTGCTTTTTATTGGTGAACTTGCTGTTTTAAATGGCCTCAGTCATTGTGCTGAGGGGGCTTCCCTTATAGTTTAGTCAGTAAAGAATCTGCCTGCAATGCAGGAGACCCAGGTTCAATTCCTAGGTCAGAAAGATCCCCTGGAGAAAGGAATGGCAACCCACTCCAGTATTCTTGCCTGGAGAATCCCATGGACAGAGGAGCCTGCCGGGCTACAGACCATGGGATCACAAAGAGTCGGACACGACTTAACGACTAAACCACCAACCGCCACAGAGCTGAAGTTCTGTCTCGCATTCCAAGGTGCAGGAAGGCTGTCATGTAACTCATGGAGAAAATACGTGCACCACAGAAGTTCCATTTAGGCCAGAGTTATGGTGCTGAGTTCTATATTCATTGGTCTTGAGTTCTATATTAATTAATCAACAATGTATATTAAATAAGCTTTCTTTAAACAGAAACATATATAAAATAAGATTACGTATCTATTTGTTGTCCAAAATCTTGTGATCGGAGCACAGAAACCTAAGCCTGTATTCTCCCTAGAAGCAGCAGTTCAGTATACATTAATTCAGTGCTCATGTAAACCTTTTAGGACAAAACCATTGCAAATAACAAGAACTGACTCTTACCCAAAGCATTGAAAAAGAAGGAAAAAAACGAATGCAGTGGTGAAGAGTTGCTGGTGCTGTGAGTTTAGGGTGACCAGGTGACATTTTGCCAGACAAAGAGGGAATTAAGTTGAGATCTGAAAAATAACAAGGAGGAAACCAGGAGAAGAGTGTTCTGAGTTACAGACACGTGGGGCAGACTGCCTTGAAAGGACAGAGAAATAGCTGGTCTCATGGTTGGGGTGGAGGGTAAAGGAAAGTGTGGTTAAAAATCAAGCTCAGAGAAATAAATGAAAGTCAGCTTATGCTCAACTCTGTAGAGTTTTAATTTGAGAGCAAAGGGACATGATAAGATTTCCATCCTGAGACCACTTTGGCTGAAACATGGCAGATACTTCTGAGAGCAGAGTGAATGTGAGGAACCCAAGAGAAAATTACTGCTAATGTCCTATAGAAGATAGGGGCTTCCCAGTGGCTCAGCTGGTAAAGAATCTGCCTGCAATGCAGGAGACCTGAGTTGATCCTTGGGTTGGGAAGATCCCCTGGAGAAGGAAACGGCTACCCACTCCAGTATTCTGGCCTGAAGAATTCCGTGGACTGTATGGTCCATGGTGTCACAAAAAGTCAGATGTGACTGAGCGACTTTCACTTATAGGAGACGGTGCTTATTTGCACCGGAGTGCTATTGATTAAGATGGAGAGAAGCAATTCTTCATGACATACTTAGGAGGCTAACTGGACTGGGCTTGGTGAGAACAGAATACAGAAGACTGTCAAGAATTGATCCCAGCTGCAAAGAGCTTCCCATGACAATACATTCCAGTGAGTGGTGATTCTCTGATGACCAAGCTTTGTCCTTGAGAGAAGTATAGCACTTCTGGACCCACTTCTAGATATTGGCCCAGTTCTGGAGCAGGAACTCCTCCATCTACCAACCTTTGTGTGGAACCGCAGGCCACTAAATCATCCCATAATCAGTCTTTTTTCAAGCCCTGACTCACAAGTCCTCCAGCATTTCCCCTGATCTCTGAAACCCTGATGGCTTACCAGTTCTGGCAGTAGCTAGAGGCCAGAAAGTTGGACACAGAAGGTCTGGGCAGCACAGGTAGTAAGCCCAGTGGTGGGGCAACATTGCCACACCAATGTGAAAGAGCCCTACTGGGTATTCTCCTTCAGCGCTGCCGAGAAACTTTGTCTTTGGTTCCTTTTGCTTTTTCTCATAAATGAATCTCTGACCCAACTCCAAGGGAAGCCACCTGAAGCTACCTTCCTTTATCAGCATCTCTCTCCCTGCTTTGACATCATGTTTGAAATGAGACTCACAGAGGAGATAAGTCTTTTTCATTTGGGTTACATTCTGCCTGTCAGTATATTGGTCCAAAGGGCCATCAATGATGCCAGGGACTATGGGGGTGTGATGGTGGTTCCCTTACTGATTGGAACACTCCGTGGCTTTTCCCGTTCCTCCTGTGTCACCTGACTCCTTCTGTCTTTGGTGACCCCCACTCTGCGGCAGTGACGCATGGAGTGTTTGCAGCACAGAGCAGAACACAATTCAGCATCACTTCTATCCAATTAAAATGTTTTACTATCTTTCCTTTTTATCTTGCCTTTGTAATTGGATTCCCAGTTTCTCAATTTTCATGGCAGCAAAGGGAGGGGGAAAATGATAGCAAGTATCTGATAAAAATAAAATGCTATGATTTAATTTCTGCTGGAAGGATTCTCTTGCTCCTTTATGAAGCCTTTGAAAGGGTTCCAAGTCTCTGACCCAGTCAGACTGTGGCCCTGAGATTCCTTCTGGGCATTGAAAGGGTCTCTCAAATTCTAGGTGTCCTGAGGTCAGAAAAATCTAAAATCACTGTCTATACAAACTGCAGGGAGGATCCAGAAAGGACAATTTGTGAGGAGATGTCAGACTTGGGTTTGTGTGACAGTAATATCTAATTACACAGGACCTCAGGCATCCTGAAACCGTAGTCCCCAAGGCGGGGTAGGAGTGACTTATAAGGGTGTCTTCTCCTAAGAAAGCAAAGGTTCATCATGGGATTTGTGCAAGAAAGGCTACAGTTTGTGGCCCAGTATGTTTTTTTCTCATAGATACAGAGAACAAACTGGTGGTTGTCAAGGGGGTGGGTTATGTGAAGATGGAGAAAATAGGTAAGAGAGATTAAGAGATACAAACTTCCAGTTATAAAATAAATAAGTCATGAGATGTAGTATACAGCATAGGGAATATAGTCAATACCACTGTAATGTACTTTGTATAGTGACAGATGGCAGCTAGACTTGTTGTGATCATCACTATGTTGTACACCTGAAATTAACACAAATATTGTAAGTCAATTACACTTCAATTTTAAAAATTTAAAATAAACAAAACTTTTTCACACATTCATGTATATACCACCTAGACTTAGAAATACAATATTACATACATAGCTGAAGACTCCTGTCATCCCCTCTCAATTCTATTCCACTCCTATCCTTCAAAGAAGTATCTTTTTTTTTCACTGGAATATAGTTGGGCTTCCCTGGTGGCTCAGAGGTTAAAGCATCTGCCTCCAATGCGGGAGACCTGGGTTCCATCCCTGGGTTGGGAAGATCCCCTGGAGAAGGAAATGGCAACCCACTCCAGTATTCTTGCCTGGAGAATCCCATGGATGGAGGAGCCTGGTAGGCTACAGTCCACGGGGTCGCAAAGAGTCGGACATGACTGAGCGACTTCACCTCACCTTATAGTTGCTTTACAATGTTGAATTAATTTCTGCTGTATAGCAAAGTGAATCAGCCACACATACACACATACACCCTCTTGCTTGGATTTCTCTCCCATTTAGGTCACCAAAGAGCATTGAGTAGAGTCCCCGGGCTCTACAGTGACTTCTCATTAGATGTCTATTTTATACGTAGAAGTGTACATACCCCAGTCCCAGTCTCCGTATCCATCCCACCTTTCTTCCCCCCTCGTGTCCATAAATTTGTTCTTTATATCTGTGTCTCTATTTCTGCCATGGAAATAAGTTCATCTATATCATTTTTGTAGATTCCACATGTATGTGTTAATATGATCTTCGTTTTTCTCCTTCTGTGTGATGATCTCTAGGCCCATCTGTGCGTCTCTGCAAATGACCAAATTTCATTTCTTTTTATGGCTGAGTAATAGTCCATTGTATATATGTGCCACGCCTTCTCTATTCATCCCTCTGTTGATGGATAAATATCCAATGTAATGTAAATAGTGCTGCAATGAACATTCAGGTGCATGTATCTTTTTGAATTATGGTTGGTTTTCTCTGGGTATGTGCCTAGGAATTGAATTGCTGGATCATATGGTAATTCTATTTTTGGTTTTTTAAGGAACCTCCACATTGTTCTCCATAATGGCCTAGTATGTTTCATAAACTGTAAAATCCCAGTGTTTTCCTTGGGATGAAAAGGGTCAATGTATGTAAAATGTATAAATGTATGTTATTATTATTCTCCGTAGAATTTGGCAGAGTCTTCTACACATATTCTTTAATAAATAAGTATATATTGATCAACCATTAAACTAGGTATTATTTAACTCACATGCAATCCAACAACTCTCTAACACCACCCTGATATTCAGCAATTCAATTTAATTCAGATACTAACTTCCTAGAGTTATCATGGACTCAAGCAGTTGAGGGCTCAGTTTCACAAGACTGCCCCTACTTCAGACACCAGCCGCAAGTCCTGGGTATCTCCAAGCACTTCTGGTTACGAATCTGGGACTTCCCACAATCCTCAGGCTTTGATAATTCACTAGAACAACTTGCAAAAGTCAGAAAACGTCTATGTTTACAATTACTAGTTTATTATAAAGGATACAAACATCCAGATGAAGAGCTTCATCGGGTGAGGTCTAGAAGAATCCCGACAAGCACATATTTTGGATATGAGGGGAAAGTCAAATCCTAGAAATGATGTCAAAAGAATGAGGCCAGTAAGAAGTTCTCCTCTGTGAAAACCCAGCGATATTGAGAAATAGAGAAAGTTATTTGGCCAGGAAGTGACTGCAACAAGACTAACTTCAAAGAACAAACTGCATCTACTCTGTGCTTCTTCCTACAAGGTTGAATTGGCTCTTGCCTTTATTCATTCGTTTAGAAATATGTTGTTGAGAATTTATGCCAGAAATTCTGATATGCCAGAGAAGGGGAGATTAGAAAAGACAGAATCTCTGCACTCTGTTGACGATATTTCGGGCATCTGATGAACAGGCATTTAGGAGGGAGCCCTGGGTCACGTCACATCATGTACACAATGCCCTCTGCTTCTCCACAAAAGCTCAACTCTGTTTCCTCTTTGTTATTATCCTGCTGTTCTCAGGCAGACTTCCCCAACCAACTGTCTCTTTTGAACTTAGTTTCTGAGATTGACCCATATGAATCATCTAGCTCTTTTATTTGCAATGTTCTATGTCATTTCATTGTAGGACTATTCCAGTTTATTTACTCAATCTCTTCTTAAACCTGTGAGTTAGACCTGCGAGTTATTTCCAGGCTTATACTATGCAATGGAGAAGGCGATGGCACCCCACTCCAGTACTCTTGCCTGGAAAACCCCATGGATGGAGGAGCCTGGTAGGCTGCAGTCCATGGGGTCGTGAAGAGTTGGACACGACTGAGCCACTTCACTTTCACTTTTTACTTTCATGCATTGGAGAAAGAAATGGCAGCCCATTCCAGTGTTCTTGCCTGGAGAATCCCAGGGACGGGGGAGCCTGGTGGGCTGCCATCTATGGGGTTGCACAGAGTCGGATACGACGGAAGCAACTTAGCAGCAGCAGACTATGCAATAATTCATATATAGGCATCATTTTAATCTTGCTATGAGTGTCAATCTAGGAAAAATACAAGGAGAATTGTAAGAATATAAGAAACATGCATCTTCAATTTTACTTGGTAATGACAAGCTCTTCTCTAAATTGGGGGATAACAATTTACATGCTCATTCTCAATAATAGAAAGTTTCCATTGATATGCCGGCACTTGGAATCGTCAGACTTAAAAATTCTTGCAAATATTATGTGAGAAACTTCATCTTGCTACAGTTTACTTTGTACTTCTCTGATAATGAGTTGAATTTCTATTTACACATTTATTGTGAATTATATTTCCTCCAATCCCTTCATTCTTCTCTTTCTCTGAACTTAGTTCCCTCATTATAAAATAATGGTATTGTACCAAATCAGTCCCAGCGTCACTTCCAGCTCAAACACCTCATGGCTGTGATTATTATCATGGTCACCACTATTCCTCATAAAACTCCAATTCTGTTTTCATCCTCAGCAGCTCTGATTCTCAACTGTTTCAGCTGTAACAGAAGAATGTTAGACTCAACAAACTCATTTTCAATATCAAAATGCTACAATTCTATAGCCAGTCTAGGAGAGGGATAGGACAGAAGGTAACAATTTGCCACAATGTATAAAGAAGTTGAGGCCCAGAGAGGCTGAGGGGCTTGCAGAAAGTAAATCTTGCTGTGCTGCTGCTAAGTCGCTTCAGTCGTGTCCAACTCTGTGTGAATCCATAGACGGCAGCCCACCAGGCTCCCCCGTCCCTGGGATTCTCCAGGCAAGAACACTGGAGTGGGTTGCCATTTCCTTCTCCAATGCATGAAAGTGAAAAGTAAAAGTAAAGTGGCTCAGTCGTGTCCAACTCTTCGCGACCCCATGGACTGCAACCTACCAGGCTCCTCCATCCATGGGATTTTCCAGGCAAGAGTACTGGAGTGGGGTGCCACCGCCTTCTCCAAAATCATGCTGTAGGAAGTAAAAAAGCCAAGGCGGATAGCCCAGGCTGAAGAAATCAAACTGAAGCATCCATTTCCTGTATCATTCAGTCTCATGATTTCTTTGCTTTCAGGCCAGTTATGTAGCTAGTCACTAGTCACAGGATACTTTTAGCCCCTTGCTTTGGCTTCAGCAGTAATTAACTGGAATGCTTGTATATCAGAGGTTTTGACTGGCATCAGGCTTCTGCTGACCTCTGTTGTTGACTCAACAGAAAGGGTTGGACTTAAGATGTAATCCATGCTAGACTGAGGTACTTTATGGTGGGGTCTCACTATGTTTTGAACAGTTTCTCTATGCTCCTCTTGCTTTCTTGTCTTTAAAAGGTGCTTCATGTTCCCTGTCCATTTGGACAAAGGACATATTTGGAAGGACTGTCAGTCCACTGGGACACTCCCCTTGATAAAAAACACATGATTCAGCCTGAGGAAGATATAAAATAGGAACAGAACCGCATAGTAAGGAGTGCACACATAACTTCCAAGACGGATCTGTTACTCTGCCATCATTTGAGAACTTTGCAGTATACTGGGACCATTGACCATGTTGCAGGGATAGAAACCAATTCTAGTGTTTTTAAAAGACTGCTAACAATCCCCTTTTACCCTGTTCTGTGTTTGATTGGCTGGCCACATTCCAGCCTCCTCCTAGGGTGGATGGGAATATATCCGTAGGCCCCCTCGACAATAGACTGACATACTTGTTACAGAACACAGCAAAGGTCAAGCAGGGACAGACAGCAACAGTTGTCCATGAGTTGCACTGGGCATTTCAATGTTGATACACTATGCAGTGAATGCAGTGAGGGTGGGGACAATGTACAAGCAAAACCTCTTTTAGTTACAGTGGTCTCTTCTCCTGGGCATTTCCCCAAACATTTCCCTTGAATTATCCAAGGTGCTGTCACCTCTAGATTGTAAAAAATTAAAAGGCAAGAAGTGGAACATAGAAGAAGATTAAGAGAACTAACTAGGTATAACTTAGCTAAATGAAAATGCCAGGGGACCCAAAGCCAGCCCTCTGTAGATATTTTATGTGCTTAGGTAATTTGACAAAAAGCAACATCTAAATCCATCGATGGTAAGAAAAAAATGACTGCTTAAAGTAGTATAAGAAATCAGAAGTACTAAAAATAAGCAATATTATCAACTGTTTATTGAGCATCTACTGTATATCCAACTCTATGCACAAAAGAAGATTTAAGACAAAAGTAAAATAAATTACAGCTCTTGCCCTAAGGAAAAACAGAGCTAAAAAGACAAAACACATGCCCTTGGACAGAGTCTGGGGAGGAGACAAATGCCAAGAGCTCAGAGCAGGGAGACAGCCCTATGACCTGAGGTGACCATAGTAGCCAGAGAAATGTGTAAGAAACAGATTTAGAGAATTTTCTCCAAATAGAGGAAATGGTGATAAAACCAACCTGGATAAAGCCCCAGAATCACATGTGTCACTGAAATGCACGGAACAGTGGCTATTTCTGATTTCCTTGATTTCCACCACCTGTCCCCTGTGATTCAGAGAGGGCTGATTATAAACAAACACATTCACAGCTCAAGGTCACAGGGAGGGCTTTTTCATCACTGTGAGGGGAATTCCTCAGAAAGAGGCCACGGTTCAGTCTCCTGATGGCCGGACCAGCCCCGCTTTGTGTGCTTGGTAATTAGGAGACTCAGTATAATTCCCAATATCTGGGCTACAATCGATAGTGAGAACACGAGGGGCGTGCAGCTGGACTGGTTTATTTGATGGGTTACACATTAGATACGTAATTGATGTGGCTTCTCAGGACACAGCAATGCCGCTGATGCCCACCACTTCACTAAGCTTAATGGTTCATCTTTTGATTTCTGCCTCACTCCCAGCACAGTGTTATTTAAATAAGACCCTGTTAGGAGATTTATTTATCACAAAGAAAAGATTTATCTGGGTGGGGGGTGGGAGGGGGGAATCTCTCAAGACGCAACAGTTTCCTTTTCAGAGGTACCACAGTAAAGGAGACAATAGCAATATTTTTACTGTATAGGTCTATACAATTATAGGATGGAAGAAAGCAAGGAGCAAAAAATATAAATTTCACACTTAGTGACCTAGTAATTTGTCAGTCATTTTTTCTGCATTAAACCTAATGCATCCTCTGGGACTGGGGCAGAGGATTCCAGAGAAATTGTACTCTTAGCCTGGCTAAGCTCTGAATTCCACACCGTCTCTTTAATTCTTCCTTCTTGAGGTTTTTCTCCATGGGTCTAACTGTCTTTGTCTTCTCAGTTCCTATCAATTTCTATTGAGAGTTTTCTTTGATCTTTTATTTTGATACCAATTGCTGGAAAAAAATTCTTCTTTTCACCTAGCAAATGATCATATTATATTTCTTTATTGAAAGTAAAGGGTCTACTGTGAAGTGTCAGAAACTGTCGACACTGATCAGTTTAATTCTGCCAACCATGGAAAGAGGCAAATCCCATCTTCCCTGAGTCTCCAGTCCATGTAATCTCCATTTTCCCCACAATATACTTTTCCCACTGCATTTATACACCTTTCATTCACCAGTCCCACTGTGTTTCCAGCCAAGTAGTGGGTCCTCCAGGAGCTTACAATCTACATGAGAAAATGAAACACATGTTGAACATGGAACTGGAAAGGGCAGTATGGGAGGAGGATGTGCTGGGGAATAAGAAGGGGAGTAGGTGTGGCAACTGTAGCCAAGAGTGGGAAGAACTGTGATGGAAAGGAGCAGATATACAGTGGAGCATGAGGAGCTTGAATGGGATCAAAGCACGGGATCATCAGGGAGACAGATGTGAGGTAAATATAAGGAAACCTTCTCACTCCATTAAACAGAGTCATCTGGCAAAAGAAGGTGATGTATTGATATGTGAGGAACTCACTGACAGGCTGTGACGGACTCACTGCCCTGGCCAGGGCATAAGACGGGCCCATCCAAGCCCAAGCTCTCTGGTGTGACAAGTGGACACTGTAGGAGTCTGTAGGAAGTACACATTGGTGAGGACCGTCATCACCAGAGAAGACTTCAAAGAAAAAAAAACTGAGTTAGGGCCTCTGTGAGAGCTGAACTGGCCAAAAAGACACAGGAAGATACTCCTAGAGAAGGAAAAATACACACTCAACCTGCCCTCACACCCCTGCACACACCCATTATTTCTTATAATTTTCTGTCCAAAGAACAAGCTTTCTTACTTTAAGTCAAGAGAAAATAGTTCACAACATTCTCATTCATCCCTCTAAGAGAAGGAACAGGTACAAGAAGTAGACCAAATGTTAAAGTTGATGCCTTTATTTTTTGCTCTTTTGTCTTTTCATTCTTCCTATTTTTCAGTCGTTCAAAAGTTCACTGAGGATCGAGGCACTGGGGCTAAGTGCTGGGATGCAATAACCTGCAAAGACAGTTGTAGTCTTTGCCATCATAGAGCTTACAGTCTATCTGGAGAGACAGATATTAGCCAAGTCATGTTCGGATATATGTTTACAAATGACACCAGAGAAAAAATACTGTGAGCACCCAGAGCAGGTAAGAGAGAGCCCAGAGCTGGGCTTCAGTGGTGACAGACAGGCTTCCCTAACGGAGGGATAGGTGGAGTGCGAGCTGAGATTGAGGGTGGAGACAAGGTGAAAGGGGTGGCAGTGAAGAGGGTCAAGGGGTAAGGCATGGGGGAATAAGTTATTCCAGGAAGAGAAAACAGCATAAACAAAAGCAAGAGAAAAGACTACGTATACAAGGAACTGAAAGAAAACTCTAGGGAACTCCAATAATTGTGTGCATTGGGAACAGTAGAAAGCTCAGTTTATAGTTAGCAACCAGGGATACCAGGAAGGAATGAGGGTAAACTGATGAAATAAGGGAACCTGGGATCTCTGTAAATATTATATTTCTTTGGGAATATGAGAAGGTTAGTGTTCATTTTATAGGTCAATTTTGTTACAGAAGATACTTATGATTGGTGTCCGCATGACCTATTTTATTGTAGCATAATTTTCCTGCAGACCCAGGCAGAATTAAGAGATTAAAATTGCAATTGTCTCATAATTATCCATACATGAATTATCCCTGGTGACCTCGGCCATGAATGGTTTTCCATTCTTTCATATTATTAAGCTGTATGTAGAAGAGCATATATATTCTAGGTGTAGAGGAATCCTGGGCCTGGGTACCAAGAAAATGATACATTTGAGAGTCTGTGTGTGTCAGGCTTGGGTAAAGGATGTGACTAGTGGTTTTCTGCTTGCCACCTTCCAAGATTAAATACCGATCCCTGGACTTCCCAATCTTTTATAGTAGTCTACCTGTAGCTGCTTAGGTTGACTTATTCTTAAATCTTAAGAGATTTATGTTAAACAGACAGATTAAATGAGTTGCTAATTGTTTTCTCCTTTCTGAGATTAAAAAGATTTTCAATGGGATGAATGGGGCTCTGCCAAGAAAGTCATAGCAGCTGGAGATGATAAAAATTATTTGTGCTCAATTGGTCTCCCTCCATTATGAAAAAGAGGCAAAACTCTTAGCTTTATCTCTAAAATACCATAGATGAGTAAGGTGATTTTTTGAAAGGGTTAGGGTTGAGGTAAGCTATAAAGTGAATGAATAATTATTCTCTTTAGCATCAATACTAGGTAAAAATGAAGACAAATTGCCTATGCTATAACCAGAAGAAGCCGCTGATTCAAGCTTATCTAAGGTATTGATGTTCTCTAGGTCATCAGCCCAACATGCTAGCATTCTATTTACCTAATCAATAGGCCTCAAAAATCCCCAGTGGATCAATCAACAGAGCTTCTAGGCATCAGGATTAGGCTGAGTTTTGAGGAAACCTGAGAAATAGGCAAGGACTGGATGGATTGGTTTCTGAGCTGGTAGCAAAGATATCTGTAATTCATTCCAGCACTCAGCACTCAGGCATCTTGAGTAATATCTGCTGTGTGGCCAGCACTAGAGAAAAGCCATGCCAAAGATAGTTTTGATGTGTGTACATTCCCAGTTCAGTGCATCAGACAAATGCAGGCATGTTGTCAGATCGCAGAGAGATACCATACCTGAATCCTGTCTAGTGAAGTGCCATCTGCGTGGTGGTGGCACTTGGTGGGGTCAATTTGTCAACGCCTTGGTAAAGCAACTGCTTTGGTAAAAAGACGATTTCTATGGAAATGGCCAGAGGTGGTGAAATCAGGAAGGGGATGAAATTTTCAGAAATCAATGTGTCATGCGACCCACCAAGTCATCTCTGTCCATGTGCTCTACTTGGGTTTGCTGTTCTACAAAAAGTTATCACAACCTCCCAATTACCTCTGGTTTGTCTCTCTCAAAACTCCAAAGGATTTTCAGCTGAGTGTGCTGGGAAGTATCAACTGCAAATATTCACTTAAGAAAGCTGGTGATTGATCGCTCCCACAGTGCTTCTTCCTGTTTTTTATGTACACTATCTTAAATGGATCGTGTATTAATGGAACTGAAGAAAGACCATATAATGGAAGAAACACTTGCGGCTGACCTGCCTTTGAGACATGGAGTGGAGACAGGGCCTCCTTTCCTCCCAGCTCTGTGGTCTGGAGCAGAGAAGCTCCTGGATTTCTATATTAACCTCTTTGAATCCAAATGCTCTGGCCTATACAAGATCAGGCCCCTTCCTTGCAGGGGGACAAAGTACAGAAAGCCCAGGGCCTGGAACACAGTAGGTCTTCAATGAACGACAGCTTTTATGATGCTGACAGTGATCCAAATCTCACACAGGAGTAAGAGACCATCTTTCTTTCTTTCTTTTTTTTTTTTTAGCTGCCAGGGTTGGATAGAGAGGGGAGGAATTTTTGGATACGAATAAAAACTCCTAAGCCAAGCTCACAAAGCCAGGACCTCCAGAAGGTTTACCTGGCTTCAGACAGAATACCTGGGCCCCAAACCTCTAAGCATTATTGTCTGAATGCTCCTACTCCATCCCATGGTTCTAGTGGGCTGACCAATGAGTTGGCCAGGCTGGGCTGCCAGGGAACAGTACAACCAACAGAGCAAAAACAAAGGAGACCCAAGACAGGTAAACACCAGCCAGGGTGCTAGCGAGGAGCTGACTGCAGGCGCCAGAGTGGATGAGAAGGTGGAGACTGCCTATAGCTGGGACAGGGAGCAGTCCAGGACTGTTGTGAGCACCCAACAGTTGTGATGGCTTTGACGGAAGGCGGTAAGGGCTCTGTGGACATGTCAGGGGACTCCGTGGACTCTGTGCTTAGTATGCTGTGACCTTCAGCACTCAAAATGCCCAGAAAAATAGAATGAGGAGGTCCTTGCCTGTGTCACTTCTCTTTCCCAAGTCTCCGTTTAAAAAGATGTACAGTAGGAATGATACTGGTGGATTTTATAGCTTTTATCAGGACTAAATGAGTCTGGAACAACTTTGTTTCCTATTATAGGTGACTATTATGACTACAATTATTATATTCTTAGTAATCATCACTGTATAGCATGGCTGGTTAAACAGAAAAGTCCATTCAACAGACTTTTATCCCATTTACAGAAATTCTCTAGAGTGTGATAGTATACCACTTATGGATATGGAAAGCGATCAGATTTGAGATCAGAAAGCTGGCTGTCCCCAAGGCTGTAGCCAGAGGAAAGAAAATGTCTGGGTGCAAAGGAACTGAGAGAGGAATTGAGAGCAGTTAAGTGAGGGGTCTGGATTCAAGGTCTTCAAACCTGGCTGGCTGCACTAGAATTAGCCCAGGAACTTGAACAAAATTACAGACCTACTGAAAGAGAATCTCCACATGGTGTCTGGGGCAAATGTTTTTTAAAGTTCCCTAAATGACTGAGATGATTAGCCATCCAAATTTAGAAAGCAGAGGTCAGGGCCGGTCCTGGGGACAGGTGTCAAAAGCCATCCGCCTGGCAGGAGAGGGCCTGGGGCCTGGCCATCACCTGGGCCATGACAGCACACCAAGCCCTGGAATGCAGAGAGAGGACAATGGGGAAGCCCTCACCGGTCCATGGATTTTGGTTATTTGCTCAGTTCTAGAAATGCAGGGGCTATAGTTCAGGCTGTTGGGGAGGCTGGGTCTGCAGGTGTGAGGAAAGGGAATGCTGCAGTCAGGAGCCAGAGGAGCAGCTGGGGGTCAGGCCAGGATGGACAGGTTGACTCTCCTCTCAATCTCAGAACTTCTTTCCTGAGGAAGTGGCTTGGGACACAGTATTTTTCGGCTTCTCTCAGGACACGGTAAGAAAACAGAGCTAAACGGGGGAATGTGCTGGAATTAGAAGAGGAAGGGAAATTAAGAGTGTGGATCTGGGTTCTCCCCTCCTTCACCTCCACCTCCTCTGCAGCTATGGATTCACTGGGGGAGTAAGGAGAAGCTGCTGGTGCCCTGAGGAGGGGCTGCTGGGGCCATGTTCTCAGGCTGCCAAAGAAGGGACCAGCTTGGGGGCTGACAGGATCCCTGGGGAAGAAGCCAATTTTACACCTTGGTGAAAGGCTAGGACCCTGCCACATCTCACGAGATTTCTAGAAAGTAGAAAGCCCCCCAGCTCACAGATACAGCTTTAGTAATCACAACACACACACACCCACACACACGTCTCCTTGGAGATAAAGCAAAGTTGGTGAATCAGCACAGGTGAGCAGGTGAGGGCCATGTAATTCCTCAGTCAAGGTAGTTGATTGTGCATATCTTCAGTTTAAGAAAAAATTAAAAATAACTTCTCTGAAGGAGAGAGAGACGCACACACAGAGAAAGATTAGTTGTCTATCCTTTGTGCCAGTGATGTGCCAAAGTGAGGATTCCACATCAGAGTCCCCAAGTTTTCCCAGAGGGACTGAGCTGGAACGCATGATTTGGTCTCCCAGGCCAAAGCCTCACAGCTCCCACAGGCCACTCTGGCCGGGCTGTTCCTTCTCGGAGGCAGTGCCTGTCTGGGCCTGGGTTCCAAAGAAGCTGGGAATACTGGTGAGAATTCTCAGAGGCCCAGCGACCCACCAGATGAACATAATAAAACACTGTCACAAAACCTGACTTTGTTGAAGCAACCCTTCTTTCTTCCAGTAACCCATAATTAAATGTATAAAGTATGCCCAAGACATCAGAAAGGAGAAAAAGCTGTGAACTTCGAATACCAAGTCCTAACCCAATGACTAACACTTCTAGTTGGGAGACCTGGGGCAAGTTAGCAAACATCTGAAAAACAGACACAAAGGATGCCTTCCCCAGCCTCCTGGAGATTTGGGGGGAGTCAGATGCGATAATGCGCCGGAAGCCACTTCTTAGTGTCTTACGTGCAGGTGCATCAGCAATGTGGCATAAACGTTGTGCTGCTGCACTGATCCTTCTGTGACCCCTCCCAAGACCCTCCTGCACACAGATGGTCACAGCGAGATCTACAGAAAAGAGCTGAGTTGGAAGGGGAGTTGACCAGGACTCCAGGCATGAGCTAAAGGAAGGCCCTCTTACAGGGCTGAACTGAGCTGAAAGGGGTGAGCGGGCAGAGATGAAGATACCTGGAAAGGTTGGTCAGAGTCAGACTGTGAATCTGAGACAGGAGGCCCTGCTTCTGAAGGTACCACCCCAGCAGTGGCCCCAGCTCCGACCCCCCGGCCTTTCTGGCCCTCTACACCAGCCAGTTAACATCTAACCCTTTGGAGTGGGTCCACGTGGGGTGGAAGCCCCAAAGCCCAGGACCCCTTCCCTGGGGGAGATGAGCAGAGGGCCTCCTGGATGGGCTGGGGTGCACACCTCCATGCCCTGGGCTCTGCGGGTTGTGCCTCTGTGATCAGGTGCTTATCTCCAGGTGTTCGCCTGAAGGGAGGTCATGAAAAATCAACACCAATCAGGGCAGTTTCCTTGGAAGCTGAAATTATCTCTCAGGCATCTTAGAGCAGGTGCAGGGCTATTTTGGGCCAGCAATCACTGTGTGTAGAGGAGGGAGCATCGCCTCTTCTTACAAAGCAGCAGCCTAGAGAGAGCCAATTACGGCCGGCAAGCGCTTCCAGCTCCTTCTGTCTATGCCGCCGAATGTGGCAGAACGTCCGGGCACGGGTTCCTGCCACGACCACCGGTGAGGGCTCCTCTCCAACGGATGAAAAGATAGGGGCTCAGCTTCCTGGTCTGAAAAAGAATGTCTCCCACCTGCAGGAGAAAGTTCACATCTTTCAGTGTGGAATTCAAGGCCCCCCCTCTCTCCAAATGCACACGCTGTCTCTATTCAGAATCTTTACTCAGATTCCTCCCATGCTCTTCTCCAACCCAGACCCTCTACGCCTGTCGGAGATGGAGGGTGCATTTTCGTTTTAACTCAGATATACTGAATCTGCCTCTGGACTTCCTCCACCACAGTGTTCCCTTTCCTGGACTCCCCTTCATCATCAAAGTGCCCTTCCTCCTGGAGAGCCAACCTATCCCATGGAGCTCTCTCCTTTCTCTGTCCTCCCCTGGTTGGAACCACAGGACCTGATTGTGCACCTGTGTGCACTCTTCAAGTAACGGTGAAGAATTCCTGGCTGTATTACACCACCCCCTAAGAACCAGAAAGTGGCTCTGGGGTCTCCTACTTCTTCGTTTCCCCACAGCATCTGGGACGAAAGTGTCAGCACTGAATAACCACTCATTCAGTTCCTATCTCTCCCAGTTCCTCAACTTCCTGCAGAAACTGCCTCATCTCCCCTCACCTCTCAAAATCTCCTCAAACCTCTCAGATCATCAAAGCCAGTTAGATTCACATGCAACACCCAGAGTTTAGGAATCAGTGTTTCTTAAAAGCTTCTGACAGGCTTGCTTTGTGTCTCTAAGCAGTCCATTTCAGAAGACAGGGCTGTGTTTTAGGTGTCTGTCCCAGGCCTCATTCTCCTGCCAGCTAATAGGATGGGGTGGCGTGGGGTGGGGGTGCTCTGTATGGGTTCTGTTTGCCTAATGGCCCTTAATCTGGCGGTCTGGTTTCCAAGGAAGGGAAACACTTGCATTATAAATGGATTTATTAAAATACTCGCCCATCGTTCTTGTCTTTTAGAAGCCCACGATCTAAAAATATGCCACAGAGAGAAAGGGCACACAGACAATGAAAAGACAAGAACTGGGAGCAGACAGTATCTAAAAATATCAGAGTTCTGAACAGAAAAGGGCGGTTTTACAGTGTCACGTGTTGAAAGCTTGTCCAAAGCAGCACACATCTCCCCCTGCCTTCTCCCTGCCACCTCTAGTTTCTTCATTTCTTTTTCTCTATTCACTTCCTGCCTTTGAATATTTAAACCTAAAAAATGTCAAAACAGAATGCAACGGCCAGCAAGCACCACACCCGTCACTGCGCGCTCTTCCTCTCTGAAGAACACACAGTGTCAGCCCTGTCCGGTCACTGAGACCAGAGGCCTCATCTTCCTTTGGGAGCACTTCATGTCCTCTCAATCCAGGACCGATGAAGTTGCCCTGGACTGTCGTGACTGTGCGTGTGGTTTCCATCCCTTATTAGACAACAAACCCCTTTAGAGAAGGGGTTATGTCTCATTTACCCCCAGCAGCCACAGGACACAGTACTGCCCAGTTTTCAGCAAAAGGAAGTATTTTTGCTAAAGGAATGAGCGAACGATTAGCTGAAACCATGATTCTCCCTGGGCCTTGACAGCCTGTGGACACGCTGATATTAATAACCACATTTTGGTCCCACACAGCTCCCCCCTCCACAGTCAGACAGTCTGTCACACACTGACTCCATCTGAATCAGGAACGAAGGAGGGGGTACCTCGACAGTTCTGTCTCGTGGAATCTCAGACAGACCCTAATATGAGAAACAGATGGGACAGGTTAAAACGTCTGGGTTTGGCAGAAGCTTCTTTGTTGGATGTAGAAGCTCTAAAGCAACCAGGGGCCCAGGACTCTGTGCCTGGACCCAAGGGGCCATCTCAGGAGTGAAAACCAGGCAAGCCAAGCGTGGCCCTGCAGCCCTCCCCACCCCACCCCCATTCAGGACCGCTCTGTCTCTCCCAGATTCCTAGTGTGGGATTTTGTCTAAAGAGAGTCTTCCAATCAGCAGAAAATAAACTGCTAGGTTACAAGAAAGTTTCCTAATTACTGCTCCCTGGAGCAAAATGAACTACTCACACCCACCTTCACCCCAGGAGCACCCCTTGACCGCTGTCCCCAGAATCGCTTCAGGCTGCTGGGTACCAGGCAGTAGAGCCGGAGCTGGGAGGCTGTGGCTACCAGTTGCCCTTCCCTGACCCGTGAAACCACAGCAAGTTGTCTTTCCTCCTGCCTCCTCCCCTGTCCTCGGAGCTTTCAGGCCCTCCTGCACCGCCCCCTTCCCAAAACTTCTCATAAGCATCCCTCGTTATCACGAGTGAATAACTGAATGTGAGAGTGGGCATCCACCCCACGTCCCTGGTCTCAGGTGAAGAAATCCCCTGTGATGACAGACAGTGACTTGCCCAGTCACACTGTCAGACAGTGTCTGAGGAGACTCATCCTTCTTCCAGTCTTTGCATATTTAACAAGTTTAAAAGATCACTGTGAGAGAAACCAGGGACATCAGAGAATTCTGAGCATCAGCCATTCCAGGTAGAGTCAAATTCTGCCCAAAGCAGGGAGAACGTGGCTCCAGGTGCACTCAGCTGTGGGTAATCACCCACTCTGCCTGTGTGCACAGCCAGGCCTGCAGAAACTTGTTTGTTTTCTTTTTCTCCCTGACAAATTGCTGATAGTTTCAGCCAAATGGGACTTGGACTCCAAGAAAACTATTTGCCTCGCGTTTTCCCCAGTTTACCTGCCTCAGGTATTATGTGAGAGGGCCGTGCTGGAGCTGATGTCCAACTGCGGTGCTTGCTGTGTGGCACCAGCTTGACAGCATCCATGTGAATGGAATCCAGCCAGGCCTGGCACTTCTCTGCCTCTCACAGCAAGTCCTGTCTCTCCGGCCTGCCCCCTCTCCTCCCACCCCTCCCCCCCAATCAAGAGTGTTGTATTTCCCAAACCCCGTTTCACAGCGACGTTGTTTTATAGGGCCCCTCCAAAATACCTTGAATAGTCCCTTTTTTATCGCTTCCATTTTCTGAAAACTCCAGCTGCTCCTCTGAAACCATCCAAATCTAATTAACCGCCTAAGCTGGAGTTAGGGACAGTGGCTCACTTTCGGGTCCTTAGCATACCCATTCAGGCCTTCTTTCAATATGGGCACAAAACCAGGAATTTCTAATAATTGTATCTATGGGCCTGGAAGGGGAAAAAAAAAGAAAAGAAAGAAAGGAAAAAAGCTGCTAATAAGTAGGTCTGTGAAAGCCGGGAGATCAGCACCTCGCCTGAACTTGGCAGCCAAGGCCCGAGAAACTTGGAGACAATGCCATGGGGGATCGGAACAGCTTAGCCTCCTGACTCAAATTTTGTGAGAACCGACCCGACTGTGAATAGAGATCCCAGCCTCAGTGCTAAATGGTCCCAGCTCAGACTCATTGAAATGTCTTCTCACAGAATTGGAAAAGAAGAGGGCCAGGAAAGTTTGCAGAATGCCAATAAGGCTGTGCTGAGAAGGGGAAGATGGGGGAAATTCAGAAGTTTGCTCCTGAATGACATGGATTAAGACAAAAGCAGTGCACTGGGTCTCTGCCAGGTGGCACTGCCAGGAGGGGACCCTGCTGCCTGGGGAGCTGCCAGGGAGGGGAGCTCCCTGGGCATGGACCACTTCCTGGGATGTCACTCTGGAGCTGGGGTCCCTGGGATGTCACCCCACTGCTCCTTTAGTGGAAAAGGCATGGAGGGAGCAAGGGCTCCAATGTGCTCCTGAGTCCCGGCTGCTGCCTCCCATGAGAAACTCCCTTCCTCACCATCAAAACTCAGTCCCCTCACTTTGCCTAGAGAGGTCATGGAAAAATCAGTATTTGTGCCCATTTTTTCCAGACCCATTTCAAACACCAATATCCCCTAAAGCCTACCCCAGTCCTCACCACAGCTCCCACTGGCCAGCCCATCCTCCCATTTTACTTCTTGTCTAGCTTCGGGGGGAGCGGGGGGTCTGGGGCCGCCCCGTATACTTCTGGTATATCCCACCACTCCTTACGCTTAGGACAAAATTAATAAACAGTATTTGAATAGCCACATGGTTGACCTAGGCCAAGCCTGGAATTCAATCTGCTCTTAACAGCAATTCAAGATTTTATCAGATTATTCTTAGAGGCGCTTCCCAGTGGTTGGTTGGTTTACTTATTTTGATCATTGTGGGAGTAAAAATGAAAGAAGAGCAAGAGAGTTGCTTTTTGATAGCAGTATGTGGAGGTGGACAAATTATAAGAAAAATTAATTTATGCATGAACGTATACAGAGATGTCGTATTCCCACACACGTGTCTACAAATGTATATGTCTATTTATACATATATGGAATGGGAGTAAATTACAATAAGAGAGAAAGCAGTTTTCTTCTGGAAAGTAGTCAATGGTCTCTCACTATAAAGAAGAACTGCAGGTTTTTATAAGGGGCATAGATCAGACAGTGCACAATACAGCAAGCACGTGTTCTGTTCACTTTTATTTTCAGTGTTGTCTCGAGTTGTTTTTCCAGGAGTAGGAACGGATTGTTTCTTAGGAATAAGAATTCACTCACAGGGCCTCACTAGCAAGGTCTTACTGAGAAGAAATAAAGCACCATCTCCAGTCACATCTTTACTTTTGCTGATGGTAATCTGAAGCCCCATTGTAGCCCAGATATGAAGAGGGGCAGAGCTGGAACAGAGTGAATTTCAAGACACAGAGTCCTCTCCAAATGAAACTGTAAATAAGTCAGGGTCATCTCTGATTGGATGAGGTGTATGGAGGTCCTCCCTTCTTCCCCTTCCCTCATGGTCTTCCCTTTCCTCCCCTCAAACCCTGGCAGCCTCAGGGGTTCTCATGGGCTTCCTAGCTCAGAGCACTGTGCAAAGCTTAGCTTTCCTCCAGGGCGCAGGCTTCACACAGAGAGTTAGAAATTCTAGGTGTTGGTCCCAATTCTGTTCTTTTCTAGCTCTTGGGAGCTTATCACCTTGGAGTAACCGCATTCATTTTGCATAGAAAATGGTCACTACAAACACATCTTACTTCACGTGCCAAACAATGTGCATCCCTGCTCTTGAGGATCTTAAAGGACGCCAAACACAAAATGGAAGATGTGACCGTGAGTCTTCTTGGTCTTAATGGTCTTCATTATTCAGAGAGAACATGGAGGCTCTGAGACTTTGAGCATCGGGCCCAGATCACCTGTAGTTCCTGCCTCAGTGGTCTTCCTCCATCTCACATGGTGACACCCCTGGTGAAGAGGAGATATCTGTCCTTTGGTGGTTATGGTCTCTAGAGCCAGAAGGGTAAGGTTCAAGTCATAGCTCCCTCACCTGGCTTCTAATAAGCACTAGACATGTTTGCTGTTATTATTACTATTACTTTTATTGCTGCTTTTAATTGTTTTTCCAAGACTGTGAATGGACTCTCTCTTATGCAAGCTGTACACATGAATTGTCCAATTAGCCAGTTTAGGGCTACAGATGGAACTAGATTATCCCATAAGCAGAAAAAATGCATGTACCCAAGCAAAACAAATGCACCAAAGACAAAGCCTGCTTCAATGAACTTAGCTTTGTGATCAGAAAATTCCACCAAAATAGGGGTAGAGAATCGTAACTATATCATTTAGTGTTTCCTTTCCAAAGGACTTACCATGAAGCAGAGTATGCCCTGGAGGAGAGAGCAGAGCACAGCTGCCTCCCTTGTCAGGAGTCTGAACCCGGGACCTGGGCTTCCTCAGCCGAGCCCCTCTGGCTCCCTGCACTCAGTCGCCGTGGCAGTCACCACAGTCACATTATCCTTTCTGGGCTTATTCTTCCCAGGGGCCACTCTCTTGACCTCCTTCCGCATTTGTTCTCCTCCCCTTCATCAGGCATGTTGAGGAGTGGGAAGCGGGGATGGGAATTAGCTGCTGAAAAGGTTTGTGATGAGGCCAGACTCAGCTTTGTCCATCTAGGTACTACCAAATGGGGAAGCCATTTTTGATCATCATAGGGACAAGGCATTCATGTAACTCATGCCAAGGACCCCTCTGACACCACACCATCGACAGCAAAGACAGCTGACATATACAAGGTGGATGTCAGCAAGCTGTGAACTAGGGAGCTGTCTGTCACTTTTCTACCTTTTTCTTCAGGATCATTTTTTTTCCTATAGCACCTTCCTCTCGTCCCCTCCCCAGAAGTTGCCCATGAGCTGGCCTCTGGCTGTCCAGGGTAACTAGCTGGCTGCAGGCTTATGCCCAGGACATATTTCCACTTCACAGAAACTGAGGCTGAATCTTCATCTCCTACTTTCCCGCCTCCACCGCACATACATACCTGGTGTATCTCCCTCATTATTGAGAAAATTGGCTCAGCTGGTACCTAGTGGAATATTTATCAATACAAAAGCATTTGTGGCTACTGAGAGCTTCCATCTGCTTCATCAGAGGGGTCTATGCACTTCAGAATGGAAAGAGAGGAACAGAGATCACCTGCAAAGGTAGAAGGTCAGGCCAAGTGCCGGGGCAGTGGGAGGGCAATTGAAGGACAAAGGCTGGGCCTTGCTGATAGCCTTTCAAATCGCATAGCACGCTGAGGCCCTGAGTGGGGAGTAAAGGAGTAAAGGAGTAAAACCTGTCAGAATCACAGTTCCATTTGGCAGAGGGGCAGGGAACTGGTCAACCAGCTGCATGTAAACAATAAAAGGCATTTCTTTGGAAATTTTTACTTGTCTTTTATATCTTGGATTCATAGCTTTGGGGTTTTCAGTTTTGAATTGAGGAACGTTAGAACTATGAGAGACTCAGGAGATACTGTAATGCACTCTCCATGTTTTACAGATGCAAAAACAACCCAGGAGAGGAAAACGACTTGACTGAGGTCCCAGAGCAAGGCGGTAGCTATGTGTCTGGGGAAAATTCCCAAGATTTCACATATACAAGATAAAACAAAGTTTTCTATAGGATATAGGGAGAATGAGGCCCTTTCCTTCAATATATTCTTCTTTTTGATTTTGGGGTCTCAGAAACCAGCTGAACCTAGCATGGGATGTGCGTGTGAAAAGTTAGCATCCTTGGCTGAGGGTGATCTGGCAGGAGCACCTGTCACCCCACAGGTCTTCAGGGTTGATTCAGTTCATCTGCTTGCCTAGGTAGTGTCCCTTCCCTTCCTCCCTCAGTGCTTTGTGTGTGTCCCTCCCAAAACTGCATGCTCCGTCAAAGAGGCTGACTTTCCCTGGTAAGAGAAGGACAGTTCTTCGGTTAAGGGTAGACGAGTAACTGTGCTCCCTGGCTAGAAACTCCAGACAAGTTCTTGAAGTCCTTTTGTAGGAGAACATAGGTAGTCAGGCTTCTAAGGCTACAGACACATCCAAATGACGTGCTGCATGTGGCAGTCTACCTTTCCTTCAAAAAACTTTTAATAAATAATAATAATAATAAAAGATTTACCTTCTTTTCATTTTAAATGACAAACTGACCAATCAGGGAGCAAGCAGGCTGGAACATCATGTCACCACTCTGTGGTTTGACATTTTAGTGACCCTGTGGCCTTGCAAAGGTCACCCTCCCAGTGGTGTGCTAGAGCTGGCTCATACCAAGTCAAGTATGTTCATCTTTCTCCAGCTTCACATCGGCAGCTTGAAGTTGGCCATGGTAAAAGTATTTACACGAAGGAAACCAGCAAATCAGAGCTTTCTTTCCCCACCCCTCCACTGAATGGGTTCATCAGCTTTCTCTCTTCCCAGGGCCACTGCTTGCCCTGCTATGAGAGGCTGTCCTCTGTGCTCAGGTGCTTTCGTCGTGTCCAACTCTTTGCCACTCCATGGGCTGCAGCCTCCAGCTCCTCTGTCCATCGGATTCTCCAGGCAAGAATACTGGAGTGGGTTGCCATTCCCTTCTCCAGCTATCACAGGCTATCTGGGCTCAACTTACTTCTGGCTCCCTGTTGAAGAATTGTAATCAGAGCAAAGTGGCAGATCTTTGTCTAGAGAAAGACACTAAAGGCTTGATGTTCTTTCTGATTAATCAGTGGCAAATCTTAAGCTCACTGATTGACACCTCAGATCAGAAATACCTAGATGGCTGTGATCCTTTATGTCCTCTTGGCACAGAGTCTAAATGGCTCTGTGCACTGCCATTTTTCACTCATATGGGGGGTATCCAGGAGTTCGGGGACACAGACACATCCTTCCAGCAAATTGAACTTGGGAGGGATGGAGAGACACACTCTGCCTTAACCCTAACTCTTAACTTGAATAAAAGGCCCTGAAGAATTTTTGCAGATCTTGTATGCAGTGTTAATGAGCAAGGCCTCCCAAAAGAGTACTATCTCCACACTTATAGTTATCCATTGCCTTTAATTGTGTACTTTGGCTTGTTGCTGTTGAGTTTTGTTTTCACTGGAAGTGTGGGAGGGAAAAGATAATACTTAAAATAGTAGAATACTTAAGATACTTAAGATAGCCTCCTTGCTTAGTGGGAGCTGAGAAATCTTGGTCCCTTAGAGTCATTGTTAGCTTTTATCTGGGTTTCAGCCATGAGGAGTCTGACTGAGATGGAGTTGATTGTGGAGCTGATTGTGTCTATGGTGAGACTGAAGGGAGGATCCATAGCATATTGCCTGTCACATTAGGCACATAACTTTTATAATGTTTCCCTTGTTAGGCAGTTGGAAGTTGGGTTTATTATCTCCACTTAAGAATACATGAAACTGAGCAAATGTTGAACCTAAGATAGTTTTGGGCCTCCTATACATCAGTGCGGGAGACCTGGGTTCGATCCCTTGGTTGGGAAGATCCCCTGGAGGAGGGCATGGCAACCCACTCCAGTATTCTTGCCTGAAGAATCCCATGGACAGAGGAGCTTGGCAGGCTACAGTCTATGGGGTTGCAAAGAGTTGGACACAACTAAGCAACTAAGCACGCACATTAGGAAAACATAAGACTTTATACCAAAGAGATATCATACATTTAATGCTGAAATCTCAAGAATCCAAGATGAGTATTTCATGTATGGATTGATTGACTGAGGATAGAGTTCTAGTGGAGGGTAAGCTTAGTTTCATGTTAGAGTCATTATTGTACTGCGTTGTTCATAGTGCATTCATTTAATCTATTTTAACAGTGCAAGCAAAGCTATGAGCATGTATCTATGTGTGTATCCATGTATCTCACGTATGAACTTGCACTAGATCATGTTTTCATGAGTGAGTACCTACCATGCAGCTGGCATGGGGCTTTAAGCTCTAAGATACAAGGGAGAAGCTGAGAAGATACCAGGGCTCTTTGTGAAGCTTACAGTCCAGTGTGTGACCTTGTAAAAGGCTTGATAAGAATCAAACTCAAGACTCCTGATAACAAAGTCCAAGCATTCTTTCTCCTATGTAATAGCTGTTCCCCTTGGAAGTGATAGCTTCCCTGGTGGCTCAGAGGTTAAAGCGTCTGCCTCCAATGCGGGAGACCCGGGTTTGATTCCTGGGTCGGGAAGATCCCCTGGAGAAGGAAATGGTAACCCACTCCAGTATTCTTGCCTGGAGAATCCCATGGACAGAGGAGCCTGGTAGGCTACAGTCCAATGCGGTCGCAAAGAGTTGGACACGACTGAGCGACTTCACCCACCCCTTGGAAGTGATAAGAAATGGCAAGAATGTATAGAGGTGGCTCTTTCCTCAAGAGATCCCCCTGGGTCTCCCTGGATCCTTGGTAAAACTCTGTGGACTGAGTTTTCCTCGATTAGTCTGTGGAGAGGGAACTGATGCTTTCTCCATCTTTTCCTTCCCCGTTCTGGAGACACATTCTTTCCCCAGATCAGAGACGACTCTGCTAGGCAACACACAGGAAATAGCAAGGGGATCAGTTGGCTTCATGGAAAAAAGATTTAAAGGCTGAACCTGTGGCAGGAACCTCCACCTCAGTGCTCCCCAAGGAACCCATTTTATCTTCCCTGGGCCCCCAAACCCCAAGGAGAATCAGCCACGGGGAAAGATTCCAGCAGGCCTGAGGAATGAGAGCTGGTGACAAAGTGAATGCAGGCAACTCTATCATCTGCTCCCGGGGAGGGGAGGCTGAGGAGCTTGGAGGACTGTTTTTCCCTTAACAGATGCAAGAAAGAGCCGGAAAAGGTCAGAGATAAATGTAGCCCTCACTTTGTTCTGCATATTCAAAAGAACTTTTCTGAAGAAAGACCCAAAATATATGTGTGTTCACTCAACCTTTTCTGTCAGGCACAAAGTTCCAGATATGGAAATGACAGGGTAGCCACCAACGACGTGTTTGCAGGGCTCACAAGCCGGTCCCCAAAAAGAGCACGCTTTGCGTGGGGCCCATCAGTCTGGCTGGAGAGAGAGAAGCTTGGAAACAGGAGAGTATCTTAAGAAATCACTCCCAGAGGGAGCAAAAAGTTCCCAGGGAGAAAGCGGGGATGGAGTGGGAGGGGGAGAGGGGGACGCCATCATCGCGGGAGGCTGGACAGAAACAGTGCAAGACCTCACGGTGGCCGACATCCCCGCGCATAATCAGAAATTCCTCTCAATTCTGTGGGAAAAGGCTCTTTGCATTGTCAGCCCAGATGCCCCCATGAAGAAATAGCATGAAATGAGTCTCAGGGAAATGTCAGCGTGGGAGTGAGAAATGAATGCCAGTGGCTGGGTGGGGGAGGACAGGCCAGAGAGATGGGCTGACGGAATAAGCTGTCGTCCCCAAAGCAAAACAACACCCACGAAGGTAAAGGGACTCTGCATCCAGTTTGGGCAGTTAGACACCCATTTTCTCATTGCTAGTTCCAATTTTTTTTATCTCGTAGCCCCGAAATACCTCTCCTACATGTTTCCACAACCAAGGATGACCCAATCTTCCTTTACAACCATAATTCCACCTGTCCACTTGGGTTCACAAAACTAGCCTCTGCCCCATTCTTCAGACACGTCGAGGACTTTCGTATTCCACCTCTCACCCATGTCTCCAAGTCTTAGAGTGCTTGCGAGATAACTTCAGTTACACCTCTCTGATGTGATATGTGCTTAGTTGCTCAGTCGTGTCTGATTCTTTGTGACCCCATGGACTGTAGCCTGCCAGGCTCCTCTGTCTATGGGGATTCTCCAGACAAGAATACTGGAGTGGGTTGCCATGCCCCCCTCCAGGGGATCTTCCTAACCCAGGGATCAAACACAAGTCTCCCACATTGCAGGCAGAGTCTTTACCAATGGAGCCACCAGGGAAACCCTGTTGTGATGTTCAACTATAATTAGTAGATCCTGTCCTAAGGCTCTTTTCACACTTATCCTACCTGGTCACACTCTATATTAGTCTCAACTATTAATGATAATAATAATAACCAGTATCTATTAAGCACTAAAACTATACTAAAACAACTTAACCCTTGTACAATTTATTGAACGAATGAATAGTGACATTATTTAATCCTTTTCAGAGAAACAAAATGAGGCTTAGCTAGGTCAAAGGACTTATCTATAATTACATATATAGGCAGAACCTGGATACAAATCTCAGTCCTTCTGATCTGAGATACTCTCTTGTTACCCTTGTGTTCTTCTGCTTCCCATAATGTTTGCTTACTGTCTGTCTTCTGAGAGTCGATAAATGCTCGTTTTGCAGATCTAGCCCAGAGAAGATGTTCAGTTGTAAATAATGGATGCCTTTGAATCTGACTGTTTTCTTTACTCAATGCATACATTTGGTGCTTGCTTTACAAGCAAATTCATTGATAAGCATGAATATTGAAGTTTTTAAAAGGACATGAGACAGGTTTATCTGATATACAGTTAACAAATGTTCTTGAAGAGATTGGAAGAATATTATCGTCTTAGATGGGCTTCCCTGGTGGCTCAGACAGTAAAGAATCTGCCTGCAATGTAAGAGACTGGGTTCAATCTCTGGATCTGGACGATCCCCTGGAGAAGGGAATGGCTACCCAACTCCAATATTCTTGCCTGGAGAATTTCATGCACAGAGGAGCCTGGCAGGCTACAATCCATGGGGTCACAAAGAGTCAGACACAACTGAGCCTGGGTGACTTTTGCTTTTCTTTTACTATCTTCTTAAGTAAGACTTTAGGAACCAGAGATTCTAAAATTCAATGTTATAGTGGACAATTAACTTCTAGCAAATAACAAAACTTTTGCACTATAATTATAGACAGGGCTGGAGATGATTTTAAGGGCATCTAGCACAGCTGATTTTTCATTATAGGTGGAAAATCTAAGGTATAGACTCAGGAAGGGCCTTATTCTTGGTCATTCAGGTAGTTCTTCTCAGAACTAATTTTGTTGAAGTGTGAATACTTGAAAAGATCAACCCACAGAGGAAATGTGGAACACCGGTAGTGTCTAGAGCTTCTCAAACCCTAGTGTGCATACAAATCAAGTATGGGGTTCTATAACATGCAAATTCTGACTCAGTGACATCAGAATTGGGGGTGGGGGCTGCATTTCTGACAAGTTCCTAGGTGAGGCCTCTTCTATCTGTCCATGGACTAACTATACCCTAGACAGCTGGTATCTTATCTAGATCAGCACTATGCAACAGAGATATCATTGGAGCCGCTTACGTCATTTTAAATTTTCTAGTAGCCACATATAAGAAAGCTTTAAAAAGGTAAAATTAAATTTAATAATATATATTGAATCTAATCTTTGAAATCCAGTATTTAGCTTTAAATTTATAGCACAATTTGAACTAGTCAGATTTCAAATGCTCTATAGACACACGTGGCTAGTGGTTATCAGCTTAGACAGACTAGCTCCAGACTACATTTCTATCACTAGTAGACTCTCTTGTGAAGTCTATTTCATTTTTAGGTCTTGAAACCCAACTATACCAGTTCATCTCTCAAAACAGACTCATTTCTCTGTGTGCCCTATGACATCCTGCCCAGGTCTGGGCACATACATATACAGTCAGTGAAGACATTAACCGATTTCAATCCTCCCTAACTTCCTATAAGGAGAAAACAGACTTTCCCACCTCTTTGCACATTTATATTATTCAGATCAGAGCTCTCCAGTTCCTACACTGTGTATGACATTAGATAAGGTGACTTCGAAACTTTCTTCTTCTTCCAAGGGTCTATGATTTTCTTCATTCCAACATTAGCCACAGTCGCCTTCTCAGCCTCCTCTTTTTCTTCATGGCAAACAGTTCTTCTATCCCTCCCTCATTTCCCCTCTTAAAAACTCATTAATCACTTGCATGCTCCCTCTGGAGCCAATTTCAGGCAACTCTCAGATTTAGAGGCTTAAGTGGAATGCTGAAGTCTAATAGAGGACAATTGGGGTACTATATTAGATGCTCCTATATCTTAATGCCCTCAGAATTCTGTCTCGGGTTTATATATGGCCCTGAGAAAAATGACCCATGATCAAATTATTAAGTGTGCAAGGAAGAGTAGAATATAGAAGTGTAGTGGCTAAGGGCACAGGCTCTGGGATCAGACAGCCTGTGATCAAATACCAGTCAGCATAGGAGCAAATGTAAATTCTCTAAGCTTCACCTAATAGCTACACAGTTCAATGAGATAACCCAAGTACATGACTTCAGACAGTACCCCTACAGATTAGTGTTTAATAAGTTGCAGGTGATTATAAAATCTAGAGTTTTTTGACATGTGAGAAGGGGACCTGATCCTTGCCCAGCTCCATCAGGAGAAGTCCTGTGGCCCAAAAGGACTGAGCCCATTTTGGGTTGTGCCTGCATATGTGTGTGTTAGTCACTCGGTCATGTCCAACACTTTGTGACCCAATGGACTGTAGCCCATCAGGCTCCTCTGTCTATGGGATTGTCCACACAAGAATACTGGAATGGGTTGCCATTTCCTCCTCTGGGGGTCTTCCAAACCCAGGGAACTTAGAGCATACCTACTTCTCTTTCACGTGTGCATGCTAAGTCGCTTTAGTCATGTCCAACTCTTTGCGACCCCGTGGATGGTAGCCCACCAGTTTCCTCTGTCCAAGGGGATTCTCCAAGCAAGAATACTGGAGTGGCTTGCCATGCCCTCCTTCAGGGGACTTTCCAGACCCAGGGATTGAATCTGCATCTCTTAGGTCTCCTGCACTGGCAAGACGCGTTCTTTACCACCAGTGCCACCACCACTAAGACGTTTAATCCCTCTAATCTCAAGACCTTCTTAGTTCAGCCCTTGTCCTTAAATTCCATCACTGGTTTGCCTCTCATCACCTTTCTAGCTGGCATTCATTAGCAAACTTCACCTGGCTCTTTAAGAGCTTGTCAAGCGCAGGTCATGGCAGAGTGCCCTGTGCACAGAACTCCTGGGTGATGCCTTGTTTCCATGCTGCCCAAAGTCACCTCATGCCGTTTGCAAATAAACTTCTCCCCTGAAAGAAAGAACAAACAGTTCATAATTGGCAATCTGCATAATGAGTGGTGCGTCTATGCAAATATAACATTTGGAATAATCTATTAATATCTCGACTGTGATGTCTGTGGGCCACCACTTCCCATGCTAATGAGCCAGAGCCAAATATTTTCTGACTCTTCTTGAGGTGAGAAGAGAGACTGGCAAACTGCTTTCTTCTTGGGGTTCCAATTAGAAATCTGAAGACCACCATAGTTGGAAAGGATCTCGGAGACTATTTGGTCCCTACATTCCCCAACCACCTCTCACATTAAGGATGAGGAGTTAGAAGTTGAGAGACATGTGGCAGCCCCTACATGAGCTTCCTGCGCTGTCAGTGGTCAGAAGCCAGTGGCAGACTCCCAGCCTCAGCCCTTCTTGAGATACCAACAATGGATCAACATCACCTCCTACTGATCAGGCATTTGTTTCTAAAATACAGTCTTCCTTGTGTGGAATTCCATGTGGAATTGTCTTTAGCTCTCCCTCCTCTGTCTTCCCTTTCTCTTGATTGAGCTCCTCTTGCTGATCTGGACTTCTAATCTAGAGAACCAACTTCTAAGGACTGCAAGGCAGAGAACTGGGGAACTCAGATCAAAAACATCTGGTCCCAAATAAGATGTCATTTGTGAGCTAACCAAAAGATACAGCCCTTGGATAGGGTTGAGTCCTTTGCTGTTGAAGTAGAAAGAGTCTTAGACACACAAACACACACTTCAGTTTTAAAAGTGCTGCTGAATCACCAGCTCTGGGGAAGTGCCGGACAGGCTTTGTGAGTAACCCATGACCACATTTTCTTAACCCCTTCCCTTTTATCCCAGGCTCCTCTGCCAATCTTAGGCACTTCTATCATTCTCTTCCCCTTCCTTAGAAGTTCCTCCTATCACCCAAGTTTCTGACAAGCAGCAGTGCATGTCCACATACCTGGCCTGGGCAGGGTGGGAAACTGTGGCCAAGGACAGAACCACTGGTTGCTCAGTCAGACACTTAACCCTTGCCCGGGATGGAAGAGAGCCAGTATGGTCTGGGAGGTTTGGGCCACACCCCAGCAGGGACACTAGCAAGCCTTAAGTTCTCCATGTTTAAGGCACAGGGCAAACAGCTGCTCCCCTCTGATGCAGTTTCTGGACTTGACTTCACTACTCAGATTGAATTAAGAGCCTCTCCTCATGTTTCGGGCTTCCCAGGTGGCGCTAGTGGTAAAGAACCCACCTGCCAACACAGGAGACTTAGAAGAGACGAGGGTTAGATCCTTGGATCGGAAAGATCCCCTCGAGGAGGGCATGGCAACCCACTCCAGTATTCTTGCCTGGAGAATCCCCACAGACAGAGGAGCCTGATGGGCTACAGTCCATAGGGTCGCAAAGAGTCGGACATGACTGAAGAAACAGCATGCACACATGCCTCCTTTTTCAGATTGTACAAACCAGCCTTTTCCTTTGTACAATTTATACTTTGCTGAGCTATCTACATGTCTCTCTTCCAGGCTAGATTATAAACCTTTTTGTCTCCTGAAACCTTGAGCACCTTGCTCAGTATCTGCCACAAAAACACGCTCAGACAGAGTAAGTAAATGAAGTCATAAAAACCTCTGCACACTTCAGTTTCTGCATCAGGGAAATGAGGTACTTGCACTTTTTCAACTTAACTCCATGAGTCTAAGATCTTATTGAGCACCTGCTGTGTGCTCACATTCTGCAAGGAGTTACTAAAAATCAAAGGAAGTATAAACCTGCTTCTAGCCCTCACCAGTCTAGTTGGAAACAAAAACACATTCAGTAAAGAAAATCATTTCAGGCTAAACTGGCCAGCTATATAGTTGATGCAACAGAGATTCAGAGAAAAGGTAGATCCCTGCCAAAGAGTGAGTGAGTAAAATCGCTCAGTTGTGTCAAACTCTTTGCGACCCCATGGACAGCCTACCAGACCCCCCGTCCATGGAATTTTCCAGGCAAGAGTACTGGAGTGGGTTGCTATTTCCTTCTCCAGGGGATCTTCACGACCCAGGGATCAAACCAGGGCCTCCCACATTGTAGGCAGATGCTTTGCCTTACCGTCTGAGCCACCAGGGAAGTCCCTGCCAGAGGGGACGTTTAAAGACAATTCTTAGTAGCAGTAGGTGGGTGGGCACAGGGTGGGAGCATCCCAAGAGCAGAGATGCATGAGCCACCTGCAACAGGGTTTCAGAGCTAGGCATACAAGTCAGTTACCTGTGGAAGAGGAGAGGCAGCCTCATACCTGATTCCTGATCATCAATTCAGTAAGAAACCTTTACAACTCTTGCTCATACATTTAGCTTCTCCTCTGTATACACTTTTCCCTAAAAAATGTGTCCTATTTTAATAAAACTCTGTGTCACTCATGTTATCCTCAAAATGTTCCTTCACTTCCTTGCTCCTTGGAAATGTGACTCCTGTCACTGGATCCACTGTGTGAACAGCCCCGTACAATCTGGCTGCTTCATCCACTAGGTGCTGATGCTATTTTCTAAAGGACTCTAGAGCATCAGTAATTGCCAGACCTCAGAGCTATTTCTGGTTGGAACTACTGGCCACCAACCTGCCTTTCTTGAAATGTCTCTTCTGCTTACTGTCATCTGCTCAGCTTTTTTTTTTTTTTATCACAAACCTCACTTTCCAATTTTTTGTTTGTTTGCTTTTTACTACCTTCTCATCCCTAAACACAGATATTCCCTCAAATCACTGAGAATCTTTACCTTAATCCCTGGATGATTGCATCTTTTTTATATAATACTGGCTTCTACCCAGATGACTTGTAAATTCCTGATACTAACCCCAAGTCCTCTCCCAAGCTTTGGACACTGGCTTCGAATCAACTGCCAACTAAACCATCAGCCTGGAGTCTTAGCGGCACCTCAAAACCGCTGCCTAAAATACAGCCCTTCCTATTTGCTCTTACCCCTAGCCTTCCCCCGCCACCATCCCTCCCTTTCCTTCCTCAGCCACATGTATTCCAAAGCTTTAACTTTGTAGATGCTCCCTCCTCAGCATCGTGTCTCAGATTCCTCTCTTTCTTTCCGTTTCATGCGCCTGTCCTTTCATGTGGCTCTTTTCTCCCTCTTAGACACCTGCCCTGTCACTCTCACTTTCAATCCATACAAAGCTGCCAGGTGTACCTTTTCTTTGTTATGGCTCTGATTATTCCTCTTCACTGGATGAAAGCTTTCCACGATTCTCCTTTACCTACAAAACTTAAAAGAAACCCTTGGTTGGGGGCCCAAGTCTCTCTCTTCCGTGGCCTCATCCTCTGGCTTTTACCTCCCACCACTACCTATTCAGCCTGGCAGGCTACAGTCCATGGGGTCACAAGAGTTGGACACGACTTAATGCAAAACCACCACCACTACCTATTCAGGGGCTTCCCAGGTGGTGCAGTGGTAAAAAATCGACCTCAGTGCAGGGGACGCAGAAGACGTGGGTTTGATCCATGGGTCAGGAAGATCCCCTGGAAGAGGAAATGGCAACCTGATCTAGTACGCTTGCCTGGAAAATTCCATGGACAGAGGAGTCTGTCGGGCTACAGTCCATGGGGTCGCAAAGAGTCAGACACAGCTGAGTGACTTAGCACATAAGCGCTGTTTACTCAGCTTCCCAACTACAAAGATCTTGACTGTTTTCCACAGACATTTCACAAACTCCCATCTCAGTGGCTTTCTCAAGCTCACGTGTCTTCCTAAAATATTCTCCCCCCTACAATTACTGTAAAAATGTATGTATCCTTCAAAATTCCCATGAAATTGCCATTCCTTCCTCAAACCCAAAAACTAGTGTAATTTCCGTCTTTCTTTCTCCCCTAAGTTACTTAGATGTTTTACTTTAAATTTACAATTATTTATCAGCAGGCTCCAAACCAGAAAGTAAGCTCCTAAGACTGGGACTAGATCTTATTTGTTTCTGAATTCTCTGGAGGATTTAATACATTGCATTAAAGGCTCTCATTAAAAGTGAATTGAATTGAACTGAACTGAAATACTGATAAAGAGGTCTGATGACAGTGTCCTTTATTCCTCATCTCCAGAGTGAAACGTCCTGAGAACTACTTCTTGAGAACAATCTGTGAGCTACAGAGCAGTTAAAACATTTAAACTTGAACTTGGATGGCCATCCCCTATATCTAGTGAAAACTGACTTCAAGGACTTCTGGAAGTAGCTTTTTTCCTTTAAAATTCTGAGATGACATGATAGAAGCAGGTGACTCAACAGGTTTCTGGAGCTGCACATCAATTGTCCTGAATTCTTGTTTATTCTTTGCCTGTGCAGTCACATTTATGCACCGACATTTTACTGATGCTCTTCGGGAGGTAAAGAGTTAATGAATATACAGTTAAGGCTTTCAAGTTTAAGATCCTGATGAAACTCTAGGAGAAGCGTCCATGTCATTGTTTGTTTGTTTTTACCAAGGTATTCACAGGGCCTGGAAAACATCAGTGTGTAATACATTTTTATTAAATAAATTTGATGGGGAGATGATACCTGACCAAAGAGCTAATCAAATTAAAATTCAAGGTAGCAAAAGATTACACAAAAACACAAGATAGTAAAGTTACTGCATTGTATCAATCCTTGAATTCCTCACCCCACTCTCATCCCATCTAGTGCCTAGAATAACCCGGAGGGGCATATTAGAGCTGGAATAACCTCAGGTGTCATGGATACAAACTTCCACTCAGTGCAAGACCAGCTCTCAGGCATCCTTGACAAAATCCCTTCCAGCTTCTACTTTAATTCCCTCAAGAATAGTAAGCTTGCTGACATCTACATTGTTGGACAGTTCTCTATGTTAAAAAGGCGCTTCCCATATTGAGCCACAAGTTGGCTTCTTATAAATTCCACCCACTGGTCCTAATTCTGCCTCCAAAGTAACACAGTGAATATCTATTTTTCTCTTCCATGTGATGGCCTTCCCATGTCTTAAGACACGTCTCCACCATGTGAACTATTCTCCGTTCCCTGCCCCCATTGCCTCAACCATTCTTCCTGTGACCTGGTTTCAAAGCTATGCTTCACAATCATTACCCACCTCTGAATGTGCAGCAAACATGCTACCCACTGATCCTCTAAAATGTGATTCCTAGACCTGAACAAAATACCTTATTTATGCTCTAGCTCAACTGTTACCTTCTACAATCTGAGTTCCATCCATCTCTTAAAGAAGCCTATGAGTACATCAAACTTTGTGAAGCTTGGTAATTATTTGCTTACACTAAATGTAGAATTTTGTTAAAAATTCACGCCCATTTTAGATAAACTCACCTCCCCCAAGCCTCTCATCCTCTGATTTTTCAGTTATCTTAGGACTTGACCATGGCCAAAAAGAATATTAAGCAGGTATTCCATTTTATGCAGGGACTGGTAGGAGTACATGGTAGGTAAGGAAAGGAGCTCTCTGCTAACTAGCTAGGAGACCATATGCAAACCACTTTCCATTCCACCTGCTAAATGGCACATTAATATATGGCTCAAATAAGAAAGTTAGACGTGAAAGGGATTTGAAAAATCGAACTGAAGACTGAAAAGGAAATATTAATATGATTTAGTCTCCAGTAAATCCCCAGTGCCCTTCAACTATCTCCTGGTAGCTGCCACCATAATCTCCAGGCCCCTCTCTCTTATGCTGGTGATGGGATTAACCTTGCTCAATGGTCTAGTGCCCAGGAAAGAACAAGACCACCCTTAACACCTGCGTGATCACGGCAACCCACTTAACCCTATGGAAATTGTCAATATCCTCCAGCCAAAGACCACCAGGCTCGCATCTGTAGTTGAACATGTTGGGGTTATTACTCTTTCAATCAAGGGAGGATGCACATCATGACAAAGTGCATCTCAGGAAAAGGGTGCTGGAAAGAACCGTCTGTAGCATCTCGGCCTTGGTTGGGTGATTTGAGACAGGGTCCAAGGAAATGAAGATTTACTCCATATTGGGTACTGTCAGAAAGTGGGGGAAAGTCTATCATTGGGTATCTCAATAAATCTCATGTATAGTGAGAATTACTGGTAAAGAAGTAGATGTCACTCATTCTAAGTGGGCTTTTGGTATTGTGGGTGGCATGGTGGCCTTGTTTTTGTTATGTTTAGATGAAATTATAAAGTACCCTTGCTTTGTCTCATTTTATCATGGTCTCAGAATAACCTTGTCTGAGGTTAGTGTTCTGCACGATTGTTTATATCCATCAGGAGAATAACATGACCTAGCTGTGAGGGTCAGGCCAGCTTTCAGATGTCAGGGCCTTCTCTTTTTTTCTTTCTCAAAGTTAATTTAACTGTTTGTTAACCTCCTTACATATCAATTACCTCATCTAGAAAACAGAAATAATAACTCTTACCATTGCAGTCAGGGATCACATGTGTGGAAATGCTTTGTCAACTCTATGGTTGCTTTCTAACTACGGGGCTGCCTTGCTCAGCTCTGGGCTCCTTGATCTATGACCTGCAAACATTCTTGAGTTTTACTGGGCCCTCTTAGACCATCACCCCTGAAAAGAGAAATCTTACCTGTAGCTTTATAGTTGAGCCCTCTGTGGAAGCTGCTCTTGAACTCTTCTGATAAACCTCCCACCACAGATGAAGGCAGCCAATTTCTATACTTACTGGGCAGTGAATTATCTCCTCTACCAGCTGGAGCTGATCTCTCTGGTGGAGCAGAATCAAGCAGGCCTGAGATCATCTTATCACATAGTGCAGTTGGATAGTGAAGTTTGGTATATATTTGGTTAATAAATAATTACATTCTTATAATCAAAACATCATCAGAGACATATTCTTGACCAAGCCTCTTTATAGTTAAGTTAAGGATCAGGTAATGAAAGACCTCCTGAGTTTAGTTTTCTGTGATCTCTTGATTGGGGTCGTCTAAAACTATGTGAGCCACAAAGACACAGGGCTGGGTCTAATCTATTTCCTTTGCTTTTAGATCCTTATCTGAACCAACGAGGATTTCAACACTCGCATCAATATTTTATTTTTTCTTCTGCAATGTGTCTTGGGCATAACTTTTTAGGGATCTAATAATATGGACTATAAATTCCTTAAGGTGCAGACTGGATGGAGACAAAAACTGTGATTTTAACTCAACTCATGTAACATTTGTACATAATACTGGTGCTCAGTGCTGGGGATGTAGAGAAGAATTAAATGAAAGCTCTACCTTCAAAGAGCTTGTACTTTTAAGGGAAAGATAGTACATGGTGGAATGTATTGAGTAGTACAGTGGGTGTCAAGAAGAGTGGGGTTTCATTCTACCTGAAGGGATAAGGGAAGACTTCTTGCAAAAAAAATTTTTTTTTTTTTTGCTAGAGTTAATCTATATGGCTTGGTTTTCAAAACACCTAGCTACTATATTACATCTCCCATATTCTCCACAACACTAGCCACTGTGTTACTAGCTACTAGTAGTTCCATTCTCCTAGCGGCTATATTATGTCTCTCCAACCCATTTTTCCTACCTGGAGACTAAGTCATTACCTACCTTGCATTATTGGAAGGAACCATATTCCCTTATGGTTTGGAGTTTAAGTCAGGTGTGATTAGTCCCTGAAATACAAGTATTTTAGATCAAATCTCTTTGTAAAGAACTTAGGAAAGTTCTAGGCACTTGGTAAAGCTCAAATTCAGAAAATGAAGATCATGGCATCTGGTCCCATCACTTCATGGGAAATAGATGGGGAAACAGTGGAAACAGTGTCAGACTTTATTTTTTGGGGCTCCAAAATCACTGCAGATGGTGACTGCAGCCATGATATTAAAAGACGCTTACTCCTTGGAAGAAAAGTTATGACCAACCTAGATAGCATATTCAAAAGCAGAGACATTACTTTGCCAACAAAGGTCCATCTAGTCAAGGCTATGGTTTATCCAGTGGTCATGTATGGATGTGAGAGTTGGACTGTGAAGAAAGCTGAGCACCAAAGAACTGATGCTTTTGAACTGTGATGTTGGAGAAGACTCTTGAGAGTCCCTTGGACTGCAAGGAGATCCAAGCAGTCCATTCTAAAGATCAGTCCTGAGTGTTCTTTGGAAGGAATGATGCTAAAGCTGAAACTCCAATACTTTGGCCACCTCATGTGAAGAGTTGACTCCTTGGAAAAGACTGATGCTGGGAGGGATTGGGGGCAGGAGGAGAGACAGGGGACAGAGGATGAGATGGCTGAATGGCATCACTGACTCGATGGACGCGAGTCTGGGTGAACTCCGGGAGTTGGTGATGGACAGGGAGGCCTGGCATGCTGCGATTCATGGGGTCGCAAAAAGTCGGACACGACTGAGTGACTGAACTGAACTGAACTGAGGCACTTGGTAGGCACTTCTCAAAGACTTCTAATTGATTAAATTACACCAATATTTTCAGACGTTCCTTTTTAAATTAATGTGGTTCTTTTGAAAAGCACTGCTAGATATCAGTGTTTGTTTGTTTGTTTTTGAAGGCCATGACAGTCTTGCATAATATTTGGTAAAGGAATAGCTTAGTTTAGAACTGCAAGAACCTTTAAATCACTGGTGGCAAGCAGTTTTAGTCTCAAGAAAGAACTCTATTTGGTCAATAATGGCTGTTTCAAATGCTATGTTGAAAAGGATTCTAATTCAGTAGGAAAGATGATCTATTAGCATTACGTGCTATAGGCATGAACTGCCTAGCTCCGTTTGTGCTATACACTTGCCTTCCCTGAGGTATTCCAATGTCTTTATTTGACAGAAGAGCAAATTGCAAACTAGAGAGGGAAAGTGACTTGCCCAGGAAAACTAGGACTAAGACCCAGGTCTCCTGATTCCAAGTTTATTGCTTTTCCCATAATGCCATGCTGCTCCCAGAAGCCCCTGGGAGGTCTAGTGCAGACTGTCTGTGGAAAATAGAAGAAACTAGTTTGTCATATATTAAAACAACTCAGCTCCGGTGCAAAACACAGTGACCACACAGAAGCTATTTCAGTCAATGATGATTCAAAACTTCATCCAGCTCATGGAGTCCCAGAGGCTGAGAGGTGAAATGAGCTTAGCAGTCATCCAATAAAAAGCTACACAGCCAGTGCAGGAGCCTTTTCTATAGTTTCCCTTGTGGCCCTAAACAAAACTGGTCTGGGCAAGATTTGCATTTGTTCCATTCACACTTCTCTTGCCTTCTCTACTTCCCCCCAGTCTCCTGGGAGTTGGCCTCCAGGAGTTCAGACCCTCATGATGTTCTTGATCCAATTTAGACCTTCAATCCAAGCTTAATCTTATCCCAAGTTGTCCCATAATTCAAACCGTCTAAATCGCTATCCTTGCTGGAGTTGAGAAGAACAATCTGAAAAATATTCTTGGGTGGCTGCCCTAGGCTCTGCTTTCCTGGGCTTATTTTCTCCACTTCAGGGCCCATCTCTTCTCTGCAACCCCAAGGGGCATCTTACAGTGAGGTGAGGGAGAAGGGTGAATGAGTTTAGTCTGAGATTCTTTTGCAGGGTGAATTTGAAGACAAGGACCAATATCAAGGGTAAATTTCCAGAAAATGAACAAATTTAGAGAGACTTTCTGGGTTGAGTAGAGGTGAAAAAGAAGGTATCTACAAGACATGCTAGCATAGGCATTACATAGAAAGGTAGAGACTGGATGCAAATTACATTTGTTTGAAAACGAGAAGGCTGAGACCCAAAGCCTTTGCTTTTGCTCTTAAACCACTGGGCCCGGACCCCCGCACAAGAGAGGAGTCAGATCTTGAAGAAGCCTCGTAGACCTTCTCTGCTGACTGAGACATACTTGACCCTACCTCCAGGAGGTGATTTCTCCTTCGATACGAAAAGCAGTGTGGACCCTTCCAGGACCAGCCTGGGAATTCAGGAACAAACTTGCTCTCTAGAGGGCTTTGTGGCTCTAGGATTTCTATGCTCCTCAGTATGGAATCACTCAACATGCTTCACAAAGAAAATATCCTCCACTCTCATGGAGCTGCCAAAGATGCTCCAAAGTCACCCCCAACCTACCTTGGCCTGTGTCTGAGTAAATGGATGGATTTAGGATCGACTCTTAGGCACTGCTGCCCTCTGCTGGGTGGTATGGACCGAATTGCCCCCATGAGGTGCTCTGTCTACCCCGCAGCTGCCCAGCCATTTGCCCTACGGTTGACCTGCCTTGCAGTTCATGTTCAAGTGGAAAAGCACAAGGAAACTGAGGACCTTGGAGGGTGTGTGTACTTGTGTGGGTGCTGGGGCGAGATTGACCTATGGGATTCAATCCAAATGGCCAATTATCCTCAATTAAAGGTGAAAGCTCCCTTATGATTTGAGTAAGACCTTCACTGTGGTCTCACTCAGCTGAAAAACCACATACCACCATGATGGCACCTTCAAGCAAAGATGACCAACAAGCTTTGCCTGCCTTTTGTGATTGGTGAACTAAAGCACAAAAGCAAAATGGGAATAATTGGATGGCAGAAGAACATCAGGATATTGTCATTGTTCTCCTTAGAGATGAAAGGGAAAGCAGAAAAACATCTGCACTCTGAAATCTGCTCCGAAGCGCTACGTGGGCCAAGAAAACCTGCAACCACAAAGTGGGGCTAATTTACTGGTCTAATCACCAGCCTCCAACCAGATGCAGGTGATGCACAGCAAATGTTTGATTAGCGCTACCAAATTCCCTGCAACTTGATAATGTTTCCGAGAGCACAGGAGCCCAGGGCTGGGCACTGGTGGAACTGAGCTGTGTCTGGCTCCACACCAAGCTGTCTGCCTGTGGTCACAACCTTCCTTAGAAATCCAGCCAGGCCCTCTTCCCAGGATGCTGAGATGCAGAGATGCTGAGTTTAAACAGGCCAAAAAAGAGGAACTCAGCAGGAGGAAGGAGAGGTGGATTTAAATTTAGTGGATGAGGAAAAAGCAAGTTCCTTCCAATGAGACTTGAAAGTGTAATAGAAGGAGGGAGGAGGGTTAAAAAATCCCAGGATATCCAACCTGTGTCACGTGCCAAATATTTTGTATATCATCTGTCCTCACATAGAACATGGTTGCCATCACTATCTTCTCATTTTGCAAATGTGAGAACTGAGATGACCATTCAAGTGATTCCCCCAAGATACGTTAGCTAGAGAATTATGAAGCTGTAACCCAGACCCATGACTGACTTGAATGCCTTCAAACTCAATGGCCCTAAAGCAACAGGGGTTCAAATGAGCTGATTCAGATGTTACAGTGTTTTACAGGTTACACAGAAAAATAAGAAGAACATGGCAGTCCATGGGATCAGAAAGGATGGAAACAAATGCCCTTGGGGCAGCTGAGGCCTTTACTGAGCACTTGCATATCCCCAGGACTGTATAAAGTTCTGTGAGTGGAACAGAAGTCGTGGAGCCTGCCCTCAAGGAGCTTGGGGTCTGTTTGAGGGAGAGGAGATTGTCGATCAAAAAATGAGAGGTGTTGTAGAGTTCTGAATTGAGAGATGCATCCTTAACCAAGAAGGATGACTTGAGTCAGCAGAGGAAAAAAGCATAAGCCAAACTGTGGAGGTGAAATTGATGGTGGTGAGTTATTCTGGGGTATATGAAGAGGCCCAGAAGAGAAGTTACATCTGTCTAGCTGGAGTTGATTCAAAAATTGCAGCTGGAAATTACTGCTGGCTGGCTTTTAAAACCCAGACTGAAGGGTCAAATGTCTCATCGAAATTTCATGTCCAAAATCGGTAGATGAGACGGGAGATGGTCATAAAAGTAAAGGGAAGACCAGGGTAGAGTGAGGGTCGGTGACAATAAATTCAGTTTTCAAGACACCTGGAGTCAGAGCTGTTTCCTGCAGTGTCTTCTATAAGTTGAAGACTTCAGGAGGGTCTTGGAAAACAAAGGCCAACCGCAACCTTGTAGTCTGAAGGCACACAGCGCCCCCTAATGGGCCCACGCTCTGTCTCTGCACCTGGCTTCTCCCCATCACAACTCACCTCCCTGGCTCCCATCCTGGAAAGGCTCACTAACTGCACAGTAGCAGTGCTGCAGTGGCATTAACAGATAAACTGAGTCTTGCTAATAACACACAACTCTAGATTCCTCCCCACCCCCGGATTCAGCAACCACTAAGATGCCTCCTTTGAGAAGCAGAACAGCCCTGTGGTTGAGAGCAGGGTCCTTTGGCGGTCAGGCTGGGATCTGAGTCTCTGCAGTGAGACCAGCTGGCTGTGGGACCTCAAGCAATTTGCAAGACCCACCAGAGCCTCGGCTTCCTCAACCACAGAACTAGGATGGAGGTAGTACCTACCTCCAGGGACATCAAGAAGGTCAGTTCAATAATGAACCCAAACCACTTAGCACATAACCAGGCACATGGTGAATGTGCAGGATAAAGGGCAGCTTGTTATTAGTAGTGTAAATTGTGATGCAATCTGAATTGTTCCCTATGAACATTCTATGAATGTTTGCTCTCCCTGCAGACCTGGGCTCAAACAGTTTCTGGAAGGCTCTTTTCTGAATTGCTGCTTTTCTCTAAACTGTTCCTAGCCCACTTCTTTCCTTGGGCTTCCACTGAGAGTCTACACATTGAGACATCTCTCCTGTAAGAATTCTGCTGTCTTCCTTAGAACTTTCTTCCTTGTCTTACAGTCACTTATGCTCACATTTTGTTCCTGTCTTACAAGGATAAGCTTCCTGTATCAATCAAAGGAGGCGAGGCCATGCTGCACCATCAATGACCCCCAAGGTTTTCAACAGGAAAGGCTTTTGTCTTCCTTGTGTCTTCATTTTGACTTCCATCATTGATGGGTTCAGCTAATGGCAGTCACTCAGGGGCCAGGTTAATGGAGCAGCTACCACCTCACACTCTGCTTGTCACCAGGCATAAAGAGGGTCTCACATTAGCATGTAAGTGCTCCAACCTGCAAGTAACACACAGTACTTCTTGTCACAACTCATTAACAAATTCGTCACATGCCCTGCCCCCAACACAAGGAAGCAGCAGATGCAACCCACCCTACCACGTGCCCCCCACCCCACCCCCAAGGTGAAGAGAACCAGATATTGGTGAGAATGAGAGATGACAACCACACTCCTGGATTGCGAAGGCAATAGAGTCACTTTGCATCACACCCCACGCCACCCAGCAGTGTGTATGCCTCGTACAAGAAGTGCACAGTAGAAATCTTTGAGTAATTAACTGAATGAATATGTCAAGTTCACAATTATGTCCTTTCTCCCAGTAAAGATCAATGCCTTAGGTCAGAAATCTCTTAATGACTACTGGTAGAAATTTCAAGTATCCTAGGGGCAAGTCAGACGGATGGTATTTGCATAGAGGACACAACTTTATGTCCTCCTTATTCACATCATTTTAAACATAAAGTTGTATGAATTATTATGACAATCAGTAACTAAGAAGGATTATTTGCCCTCAAGATTATTTGACTCATACACAAAATAGCATCTACACCTGAGGTAGCTGGAAGATAATCTACAGCTACTTGCAGAAAATGCGTGCAGCATTGCAGGGACTGCGAAATAGATGGATTTCCATGGGGTCAGTTATATGGGAAGGAGGTCATCCTTGACCTGATTCTTAAAAACAATGTGCAGTTTGGCAAGGCTCAGAGGAAGAAGAAGAAGTCCTGGATCTTCTAAAGTTCGCCTTGTTCAAATTTTAAAGAAACTATGAACCTGAAATGAGACTTTATCTTATCACAGATGGAGAACAAATTCGCTCTTTTAGATCTTGACAAGAGCTGTTGAGAGCTTCTTCCATTCCTTCCTGTTAGCTGGGGCCATTCTGGCCAGGTCTGTTCTATGCCCCAAGGCTGAAAGTACCAAGGGTGGACAATTTTGTATATTGAGATACAGAATCTCTGAGCCTTCATTTCCATCATTTCTCCTTATACTCTCCAAGAGAACATGAAAAAAAAAAAAAAGAATTCCACCCATGTTTCTCATTCCGAATGCTAGTTAGAAGGAAGAGCATCCTGGCATTTGCATGGAGAAGGGATGAAAATCATAAACTCCTCCACTGTGATCTATGAATGTGAAGGGCTTAAAGTTCAATGCTGCACACGTATATGTAATTGAGTACGATGGGACTATAGAGCCAAGGGATCCTTCTATATCCTTATACATCCAAATGTGGGTTGGATCCTTCAAAGAAGGCACACTGATGTGCTAGAAGCATCTAATAAAGATTTTAAAATATCAAATAAATAATTAAGAGAAGACAGAAGTAAAATATTCATGTATATTAAAATGTGCATATAAATAGACACAGTAACCCGGCATGGATGAGAGTAAGAGATAACCCTTTGAGAAGTAAAACCTTTTGATTTCAAATCATTTTGGTGGAGATCTTTCTAAAATACCTGACACAAATGTGAGCCCTGGTCTGTAGAGGAAACTGAGCATCCTGAAGCTAAATGTTGGTGATGAGGGTGGACTTCTGGATCAATCGTTGACTGGCTGGAGAAGCTTGTAGCTTAAGTAGTGGGCTGGAATGGTCACAGACTCCAAGGCAAGCTTGCAGCTTGTTTCCTTGATTTAATTTTTATACAGGTTTGATCCTTTATAATTTTTTTGTTCTCCTGAATCTGGACTACAGATGCCATCTTCATCATTTCTTGAACCATGGAGTATAGTTCTGTTTTCCCAGAATTTATGGTCAACCCAGTGGCCACACTAAGCTTTTCCAAAAGGATAGTCTTGTTCTTCGTCAAATTATACTATTGCTCATCTTTGAGGACTGACCATTTCTACAATATAAAAAGCATTGTTCTTATAGTTGCTCTCAGCATCCCAAATAACACCAACTAGAGTTCTATCTTCCTTGGATTAAGTTAGCAGTAAACATTGTAAAATAGTGACCTGTTAGGGTTTTCCTTTGGAGAAGGAAATGGCAACCCACTCCAGTGTTCTTGCCTGGAGAATCCCGGGGACGGGGGAGCCTGGTGGGCTGTCGTCTCTGGGGTCACACAGAGTCGGACACAACTGAAGCGACTTAGCAGCAGCAGCAGCAGCAGGGTTTTGCTACCAAAGGTTTCTCAAACTTCTGTTCTTGAACTACAGAACTAAAAGGTGCTTTACATTTGAGGCTATTTGCTTACAGGGTGCCCAAGGGTATGATAGGCCTGTGGCAAAACAAAAAAGTTGACCAGGTTTGGCATGCTTTGCCCAATGGTTCTCTCTTTTTGCTCCTTTTTTCAGGAGCCTCACTCCCGTTTCAAAAGATCTTTGAATTAGATTCCACATTTACTTCAAAGAGTGAAAATGATGTCCCTGCTAAATATCTTTGCATTTTTACAGATACCCAAACATTAAACTAAAAGATTATTGAAGCATACAAAAGCCCCTTTGGCATTGGAGAGAGAACTTGAGAGGAGATACGGCCTTGCCGTAGGCCCTGGAACTGTAGAATACATGTAGTCCTTTGCTCTCCGTATACACCAGGCTGTAGCCTGGACAAGTATGACCTGTGTGATGGGAGAAACCCAGATGTGGGGCAAGCACTGACATGCCTGGTGATGCTGAAGAGAGACCTCCACCTGTCTGGCTTCCCCTGTTCCCAGCTGTCTCTGAGAATGGGACAATTAGGGTGAATTAAGGGATCTTGCCATCCCCTAAGCTTCATGGCAGGAATTGCGCTCCATTGTCTGCCTCACATCAGCCAATTCATTTTTTCATTATTAAACAAGTGTTCCTTGAGCACCTACTAAGTGCTTGGTGCTGTTCTAGGAGTGAACAGAGAGGAGTTTACATTTTACTATCTGAGAGAGATCACTGTGAAAGAAGCGCAAATAAAATGAGGTCAATAAAGAATGTCCAGGAAGGAGGTTAGGAGGTGACCTCAAGTGGAGGGGTGTGAATTCAGCTGGGGCGGTCAGGTCTGAAAGGCCTAATGGAAGTGACAACATTGCTGCCTGTCATGAGTGGCCACAGGTGCCAGGCACTGAACTGAGCACTTTTCCCTCAGCTCGTTTAATACTCACGATACCCAGTCAGACAAGCAATACTGCTGTGCCCACTTTACAGATGAGGAAAGCAACATTCAGGGAGGCTAAATACATAGTCCCAGGTCACACAAAAAGGAGTGATAGCAGGCTCCACATCCCAGAATCCTGCCCAGCTGCATCACCTCCTGGGAATGGGCCAAGTGGCCCAATAGCCAAGATACCCAAGGCCATTTGACCCCATGGAGACCCTCAGGTCATGCTCTTACCAGTAACTCCCCACCCCTGCCCAATGCACACATGCATTTCACGTATATTAGCTGATTCTCTTCTTTTCCTCTAAGGGTTTAATTTTGTTGGAGCTATATGAATTCTTGTTGCTAAATGTTTAGAAGGAGGAGAATTGAAAAACCAGTCAAGTACTACCTGGCCTAGGTAGTACTTGAACCAGTGAAAATCTCAGAGCACAGCATGGTAGTCAATATTCATACTGCTAGTGTGGAGTTCACCACGAAATGTTAGGATACATGTAATAGCTCTGTGTAAGATGGACCACCACCACCACCACAACATGGACTGGAGTAGAACAATATATTTTAAAAAGATTTTCCACCAAAGTGGTAGGTGTACACGGTATTTGCTTCAACTGGCATATACCATGTTTACATAAAGAATTCACTTATTTCTAAGTGTTGAACTAAGGTATCATCTGAACTTTTGAACATATGTATACATGCTGCTGCTGCTGCTGCTGCTAAGTCGCTATAGTCGTGTCCAACCCTGCACAACTCCATGGACAGCAGCCCACCAGGCTCCTCCATCCACGGGATTCTCTAGGCAAGAATACTGGAGTGGGTTGCCATTTCCTTCTCTGATACGTATACATATTTATATGCAAATATGTTTGTATATGGCTTTTCTATTTCACTTTGAAAGAAAGATACATAGATAATTAAAAAGTTCAACCTTTGCTTAAATTGTTGGGATTAAACTTTTTTTTTAAGAGCACATTTGCTTTCTAATAATATGAATCAACTTATTTTCTTTGTTCAAGGAAGCAGTAAATTCTTAGTAAATGAAGAAAGAATATGAAAGATTTTTTTCCTTTATAAGTTCCCCTAGCATTCTTTCTACAAAATCACTTGACTAGAAGATCTCTCCTCTCTTAACATCTATTGTTTACAGTTTTGTATGTTGATACATTTTTAGGGCTATTTTGTATGTATATGATCTCAATCTGTATTTATAATAACTGAAAATTATCCAGGAAGACCTAGACTTTTAAATATGCCTTGCCCTTTTCTGCCAACCCATGCCTGGGCATCTCTATTCCTCTTAATTGATTTTATCTAATCTAGTAGTGTGCCAGAGAACAACAGCAAAAATCACGCTCCTTAAAATTGTGTGCAAATCGAAAGTAAAGAGACAATGAATCAGGTCCTTAGGCTTCACTACAAATAAAATATATATAATATTTGTAACATCTTTTGCAACTCAGTGTTTTGGGTTATTTTAAATTTAGGATCATAGACTGTCAAAGTAGAAATTACTTTTAAGTCCTTATCTTTTTTTTTGACAATGGCCATCCTAACAGGTATAAAGAGATATCCATTGTGGTTTTGATATACGTTTCATTAAAAGTTGGTGATGTTGAGCATCTTTTCACACACTTGGTGGCTACTGTAAATCCATTTTGGATAAATGCAAATTTATCCAAATCATTTATCCATTTTTTTAACTGCATTTTTTGCTCAAATCATTTATCCATTTTTTTAACTGCACTTTTTGATAGTTTGTTCTTGAGTTGAGATTCGTTATGTATTTAGGATATTAACTCCTTATCAGATATATAAGGAGTTATCAGATATCAAATATTAATATCAGATATCAAATATTTACCCCATGTCATAGGTTGCCTTTTTGCTCTATTGATTGTTTCCTTTGATGAAACTGGTACCCTCATGAACTGTTGACGGGAAAGTAAAATGGTACCACCATTGGGGAGACAAGTATAGAGTTTTCCCCAAAAAATAAAAAATAGAGCCATTGTACAATCCAGCAGTCCCATTTCTAAATATTTACTCAGAGGAATTAAAATAAGGAACTCAAAGAGTTCGTTGCACTCCCACATTCATTGCAGCATTATTCACAATAGTCAAAGGATCGCCAACAACCTAAGTGTCCATCACTTAGGATGACTGGATAAGGAAAATGTGGTCTAGCATGCAATGGAATATTATTCATCCTTAAAAAGGAAAGAAATTCTGACAAGGCACATTGTGCATGAACTTTTAGGACATTATGGCGAGTGAAATAGAGCCAGTCACAGAGGGACAAAAACTGTGAAAAACAAACAAACACAAACAACCTTGCATTGGAGGAGGGGGAAAACAGAAATGTACTTCAATGAGCATAGAATTTCAGTCATGCACAATGACGAGTTCTGGACACCTGCTGTACACATGGGCATATCATTAACACTACTGTGAGTGAGTGAGTGAAGTCGCTCCGTCTTGTCCGACTCTGCAACCCCATGGACTGTAGCCCACCACGCTCCTCTGTCCATGGGATTTTCCAGGCAAGAGTACTGGAGTGGGGTGCCATTTCCTTCTCCAGAGGATCTTCCCCACCCAAGGATCAATACTTTTATGGACATTTAGAAGGTAGATTTCACGTTACGTGTTTTTCACCGCAATTAAAAAGAGAGGGAAGGAAAGAGATTATCTCATCCAGCTTCTTTTATAGATGAAAAGATTGAAGTTTGCAAAAAGTAGCTCTCTCAAATCACAAAGCTAGCTAAGGAGCCACTAGACCTGAACCCACACTCAGAGATCCTTCCTCCGTATGCCAGGACTGCCACCTCCCTTCACCCTCCTCACTGTGCAGGGCCCCCAAGGAGAAGCCCAAGAGCTTACAGTCATTGCATCTGGAGTTGGAAAGGGCATTTAACCACAGTCATTAAGTCTAACCCATTGCCTGACAGAACAATGTCACCTAAAACATCTCTAATGGCTAGCCCACCAACCTCTCCACAAATAGAAAGATAAGCTGCTTGGCACTGGGAAGACACTTATTCCACTGTTGAAATGTGATAATTTTTAGGAAATAATTTCATATATAAAATTGCAATCTGACTCTAATCTTCCATTTCTTTGTTCTGGTCTTACATTATGGATTAGCAAGAAAGAAATTACTCTTTTCTTTCGATATGTTAGCTTCTCAAATATTTGGAGACAATTGTTTTCTATTTCTATATGTCTTCTCCCCAAGTGGGGCTGTGTTGATCAACCAACAGGTAAGGTGTGATGTTGTTTCCAGATCTCCTCTCATTATAAGCATTCTGGTCATCCTCTTCCACATAAATGCTACTTTGTTGCTCAGACCCTTCTTCAGGTAATACTCCCAGCACTAAACATATGTTATAGATGTGATCAAACCAATGAAATGATCTCCATTTTGTCTGGATCCTGCTCCTCTAATTGTAGTGCCAAAGGGAACATTAGATGTTTGGCAAGCTCATCCCACAACTGGAGCATGAAGCATTTCTGGCCAAATAAATCATTCTTAATCTTTTTTCATTTAACTTCTGGCAACTCAGTTCATCTACATCCCATTTGTGCATTTTTTAAACCTTAGCTCAGATCTTTATATTTATCCTTATTAAAATGTATGTTATTTATCCTGCATTTATTTCATATATAGAATCCTTTTTGTCATCCAGTAACTGGCCTTCCCAGATCCATGTGATTTTATAATCCTTCTTTTTGTGACTTTCATACAAGTCATTGATAAATAAAACTGCTAATCATTTCAAGGGTGGTGTTCTATGGAACTCTGCTAGAGACTTTCTTTCTGTCTTTATAATAATCTATTAACCAGTACCCTTGAGGTTATTTGTTCATATTCATCCAACTATACTATCATCAATGTTACTCCCCCAGCTTGTTCACACACACTCACAAAATGTCAGAATTCCTTCGCTTTCTTATACTTTCTGTTATTTTGAGCTCTAGGTTTCTTCATTTACCCATTTAGCTAGTATTTGTGGGGACAGGGGAATGTGAAGGTTTACAGCCTTGGAGATGACCCGCTTAACTCTAGTCTCCATCGCTTACTAGCTGTGGGACCTTGAGCAAATTAATGAATTCCTCTAAGCCACAATTTCCACATCTAAATTAGAGATAACAATGGGACTCATCTCTTCAATGAGACATTTAAAGAAGTCTCATTTAAAGAAGTACATTAACCTATGTAAAAAACACTAGTTTCAGTGCCTGGCCCACCGTAGGCTCTCAAGAATTAGCAATAACAATGATTATGTTGACATTGACAGAAATAAATCACCTAACTGCCAGTTTACATTACATTTGACATAAATATTAGCAGGGGAGTAGAAAGTAACATTTACTGAGGGCCTACATATAATGCCAGGAGTTTACATATATCATATAACCTGACTTAATTTTCATATGGAAAAAGAAGTGAATATTCTATGCATATTATTTGTTTTCTATATAGGAAAACTGAGGTTCATAGAGATTAAATAAACAAGACAAGGCCCATATAAATTTAAGATAAAGTGTTAGTCACTCAATTGTGTCCGATTCTTTGTGACCCCATGGACTGTAGCCCACCAGGCCCTCTGTCCATGGGATTCTCCAGGCAAGAACACTAGAATGGGTTGCCATTCCCTTCTCCAGGGGATCTTCCTGACTCAGGGATTGAACCTGGGTCTCGTGCATTGCAGGCAGATTCTTTACCACATGAGTCACCAAGGAAGCCCCCAAATTTAAGATAACAGGCCAGAATTCTAAAGGAATTCTTTCTGAACCCAAAGTCCTTCCCCCTTCTCCTCCCTCTCTCTCCTCCCCCAACTCTCTCTCCTTCCTGCTTCTCTGCATTGAGTGTTTGGCTGAAAGCAGGTTGGATGTTAATTTCTGACCGAAATCAAATGATGAAGGCCAAGATTTCTGAGGGTTTTAAATAAGATGTTTGGTATCACTTCTGGGCTGTCTTGAGCATCAGAGTATATTCTTACCGTAAAGCAGCAGGGAGTAGATAAGCAGAAATTCAGCATAAAATAGTAATATACTCAAAATAATTGAAAACAGGGACTCACATAGATACTTGGATATCAATATTCACAGCAGCATTATTGACAATGGTGAAAAGGTAGAAACAACCCACATGTTTGTCAACAGATGAACGGGTAAACAGGCAATAGAATATTACTCAGCATGAAAAAGGAATGAAATTCTAATACATGCAACAACATGGGTGAACCTTGACAACATGGTGTGTGAAATGAGCCAGTCACAAAAGGACAAAATATTGCACAATCTTACGTATATAAGGTACCTAGAGTATGCAGATTCATAGACACAGTAGCAGAATAGGGAAGGAGAGGTGGGAAGTTATTGTTAAATGAGTTCAATGTTTCAGTTGTGAACATTGAAAACACTACAATGGACAGAATGGTTGAACAATATAAATGCTTAATGCCACTGATATGCACATTTTTAAATGGTGGTGTCATGTATATTTTACCATAATAAAAAGCACATGTAGACAGCCAGAGAAATATAAGTGCAATGACACTTATTAAGTGCTAAGCCTCATCTCATTTGGGGCTTTCCCAGTGCCTCAGAGATAAAGAATCTGCTTGCAATGCAGGAGACCCAGGTTTGATCCCTGGGTTGGAAAGATCCCCTGGAGGAGGGCATGGTGACCCACTCTAGTATTCTTGCCTGGAGAATCCTGTGGACAGAAGAGCCTGGCAGACTACAGTCCATAGGGTTGGAAAGAGTCAGACACGACTGAAGTGACTGGGCATACACACACACTCACGTCATTTAATCCTTACAGCAATTTCAAGAAGTAGAGCTTATTACTGCTCTCAATTTTGAGATGAGGACACTGAGGCAGAAGTTTCTCTGGCTGTCTAAGTGTATTTTTTATTATGGTAAGATATACATAATACAAAATTTAACTGTTTAAAAATGTACAGATCAGTGGCATTAAGCACTTACATGATTCTACCATCTGTCCATCTCCAGAATTTTTTCAACATTCACAACTGAAACTTTGCGCTCATAAGAAATGGACTCATACTCGCATAGCTGGTGAGGACTGGAGTCAGGATTTGAACCCATTCAGTCTGAGCATCCCTGGACTGGAGCTGAGGTCTCCCAGGAGGAAGGCGTGCCCTCCTGAGCCCACACAGTCCTTGAAGTCACCACATTTCTCTGAGAGGCAGGGTTTGGAGTTTCTCTCCAGTTCTGAATGCCTTCCCAGAGCCTCATAAATAACCTAGACGTGGGAGACCCAGCTGGGGTCCGTCGTCAGGAAGGCCGTGTGGGTGAAATGCCACTTCCTTGGCTTCGGCTGGGTTTTGGCACAGAACTTGGGAGGTTTCCTGATGGTGGCTGACTTTTGTTTTTAGTTTTCCTTTCATTTATTCTGTCTGATGTAGTTGTTGGGGAGGGAAGGAAGAGTATATGTTATGATAGGACATTTGCATCTATTTTTTTTCTATTTTTTTCCGATCTTTCTTCTATTTGCTGCCACCCACACACTCCCAACCATGCAGGAAGACAACTGGTGAGATTATGTTTAGAGTTAAAGGGCTCTGATTATGCTACTATTCATGCAGAGGAATTTGCAGATGGGAGCTGATGACAAGAAATAAATGGCAAAGCCACTCCATCAACACCCTCTTCCTTCCTTTCTTTCTCCTCATCCTCATCAGAGTTGGCTGTTCCCTCAACAGTCCTGGAGACCTGAGCCCATTGACTCTCTTGTCACTATTCCTGGCTGTATCACAGTCAGTTGCAATTTGTGCTGCAAGGAGCTTGTCACTTGCTATAGTGGAAGTATGGGAGTTTTGAGTCTTCAATTTTTTTAATGTAATATTATTTGCAACAAGTTCAAACTTACAAAAAAAAATGTTGCAAGAATAGTACAAGGAGGTTTCAAATAGTGATTTTATCCAGAACCTCCCCAGTCAAGTTACACCAAAGTCTCCAATGATGTCCTTTACAGCAAAAGAGACTCATCCGGATGTTGGGTGCCACCCAGTTGTCACATGTCTCTATTTTCCCTCAGTCTGGGGCAGTCCTTCAGTCTTTCCTTGAGTCTCATGTTTTTGATCTTTTTAAAGATTATAAGGCAGTCATTTCGTAGAAATTCCCTTAACTGGCATTGGTCTGATCCTTCCTCATGTTTAGACCTAAGTTATCCATTAGGGGCAGGAAACCTCTGAATTAATACTTTGTTCTTCTCATTGGCATTCTCCTAGTTGGCGTGCAATGTCAGTTTGTCCCATTCATGTTGATATTATGATCACTTGATTAATATGATGCTTTCCAGTTTTCTTCGTTGTTGTTGTTGTTTGGTTGCTAAATTGTGTCCAGTTCTTCTGTAATTCCATGGACTATAGCCTGCCAGGCTCCTCTGTCCACGGGATTTTCTAGGCAACAATACTAGAGTGGGTTCCCACTTCCTTCTCCATGTGATTTTCCTGACCCAGAGATAGAAGCTGTGTCTCCTGCATTGGCAGGCAGATAGATTCTTTACCACTGAGCCCCATGGGAAGACCAATTGTTAACCAGAATGACCTTCAAATAGCACCTTCCTAATTCCATCATGCCTACATTTATTAGTTGGCATTCTCCTGTAAGAATTTTGTCTTTTCGCCATGTTTTTGTTCATTTGTTTATTTATATCAATGTTGACTCATGGGCTTCTCTTTTATTCAGTGGGTCATGATTCATTCCTATTATTATTTATTTTCTCCTAGAATTGGCCAGCAGGAGCCCTTTCAAGATGATCCCTCTGTCTTTTTCACCTAATATATAATTCCTTGATTTGACTTCATTTGAAACATACATCCTTTGACTTCATTTGAATTGTACTTTCCCTGCCCCAGTCCTGGGGTCAGCCACTTCTTTTTTGTGGAGCATGACCTTTAGAAGTTAGGATGTGGATGTGAAGTGCGCTCACACCTAAGGTACTACTGCTCTGAAGACCCTTCAGTTGATAGAACTCACTCGGCACCTCCTCAGGTCTCCTCTGAGATATCATCTTTAAGGGCATCCTGTCCACCCTATTTAAAAATCACAACCCCCGACACCAACCCTAGCCATGGCCCATACCTCTGATGCTTTAATGTTTCATTCTCACGTGTCATCAGAAAACACCGTATTTTATATGTTTGCTTTATTATGCTCTCTACACCCTAACTTCCCCCTCCACAAAATAAAATAAAACATTGGCTCTATAAAGGTAAACACTATGCTCGTGACCAAAGCAGACGAAAACCCTTGCCCTCATTAATGAACTTGAAGATGTATACAAATTACCCAGGAAATAGTGTGGAGGCCAGGTGTGGACAGTGGCCCTAATAGCTTAGGAAAGTCACAGCCAGGCAGGGAATGTCAGGCTGGTGGCAGAGTAGGGAAGGATGGGTAAGTGAGAGCAGAGCAGCCCACTGAGCCCGTGCCAGCCAGGGCTGTGCAGTTCAGTAGGAGGATTTGGTCCTTGTCCTCATAAGGGCAACAGGAAGTCCCTGGAGAGTTTTAAATATAGGAATGATGATCTAGTGTAGCTTATATTTTTCAAAGATCCCGGTGATTACTTCATGGAAGAATAATTGTATGGGAGCAAGGTATTTTGCAGAAATATTTACATAAGATTGTCTCAGCGACCCAAGAGGAAGACTATGGCCTAGGGTGGTGGCAGCAGAGTAATAGTAGATTTAGGGAATATTCTGGAGGCTGAATCCCTAAGACCACGGGTGATGGACTAGATGTAAGGTGGAGGAAAACGTGTCAGTAATGATCCCCACGTAGAAGGTTCAAGAATAGAGAGTTGCATCTGTACCTGTCTGGCTTTAAAGCCTCTCATGGTAACAGCCTTGACATCCCCAATGGCCAGAGATGGAGGCTAATGCTTTTCAGGTGAGTATTTGGATCAAGTCTTGTTTTATAAAATCTGTCCACAGTTCCCCACCTACCAGTGAGCCATACCCCTCTAATTTAAGAAGCAAGGATGTAGGCCTTCAACACCTAAGACAGAGGCCTACCATCCCTTTGCAGGGCTCAGCAGAGAGCTGAGCAAAGGAACCCCTGAGAAAACCCAGGAACAAGCTATCACGTTCTATTCATCTCACCCAACACCCTCCGTTCTTTAGCTCCTGCAAAAATATTTCTCTTTGTAATTGTCTATAAAAGATTATTGTCTGCATTTTATTTAATTATTCCATATGAAGTAATTAGGAGAGAATAATCAGCCAGTTCGCCAATAATAGACATTTCATAAAAGAACACAAAAGACACTAATAAAGGCAGAGCCAGCCCGCATCGCTGCCATCGTTAGTTTCTCCACATCTTTAATTTTCACACATTGTTATTGTTTGCCTGAAATTAATTGCCCATTTCTTTCCCCAATCAGGTTTATTGCAAGTGGGCCACTTCTAGCTAGTTACACGATTGGTGTGTTTCTCTGACAAATGTCCCAATAGATCTTGTCAATATTGAAATATCTCTCTAGGAGTCTAGAAGGGAAAGAATCGTGAACTCCCTGTGTCTTGATAGCCTAAGGGACCTGATAAGAATGTAGCCTTACCAAGCATCCCATTCCTGCCCCCCAACTTCATTTTATACTTGCGAAATCTGAATCATTGAGAGGAGTTGGCACAGCTGTTGGTGGCAGCCCTGAGACCAGAACCTGCATCTCTTGAATGGATCTAGAATGGTGAGGCTATAACAGGATTCGTCCAACCTCCGGTGAAACTGAACTTTCTATCCTAGGTATGAACCATTTCAGAGGATGGCGTCTAGGGCTTCCCTTACCCCTGTGCACACTGTTAGGGAGGTTCTTCCTTCAACTCCTGGTCCCTAAAATATTCTTGTTGTGAATAAGACGTTTCAGTGTCACCTAACAAGATGTATTAGTCTGCTTATTTTCATCACAAGGTACTACAGAGTAGGGGGCTTAAACAAAAGACATTTTCCCACAGTTCTGGAGGCTAGAAGCCCAAGATCAGAGCACCAGCAGGTTGGGTTTCTGTGAGGTCTCGCTCCTCAGCTTGCAGACAATCACATCTCTGGGTCATCACAGGGCCTTTCTTCTATGTGAAGAAACAGAGAGAGAGACAAAGCAAGCATGTGCGTTCCACTTTTGCTGTCTGTTCCTCTTCTTCTAAGGGCACTGATCCTGTAGGATTAAGGCCCCATCCTTATGGCCTTATTGCCTTAATTACCTCCTTGAAGGCCCCTATCTCTAAATATACTCATGGGGGATTAGGGATTCAACATATGAATTTTGACTGGGGTAGGAGTGTGTGTTTAGTTGCTCAGTCATGTCTGACTCTTTACGACTCCATGAACTGTAGCGCACCAGGCTCCTCTGTCCATGGAATTTTCCAGGCAAGAATACGGGAATGATTTGCCATTTCCTTCTCCAGGAGATCTTCCCAACCCAAGGATCAAACCCATGTCTCCTACCTCTCTTGCATTGGCAGGCAAATTCTTTTACCACTGGGCCACCTGGGAAGCCCCAGGGTAGGGGGTAGGAGGACACAATTCAGTGCCTAACACAGGATAATAATTTAATCCTATCACAGAATCTTTTTTTTTAAATTAAGCTAGTAACGATAATAATTGCTTGGAAGCAACAATGGAGCTCCACAGCCAGGGCCATGGACATGTAGTGTTTCTCAAACCTTTGAAGTGGCCACCCCTGAGCTCCCTGGGCTCTTCCTTACCCCTCCTCAAGTGAGCTTCCTGGAAGGCCTGGAATGAGGTGAAAACTGTGTGTGGAGACAGGCAGAGCTAGCTGGACACTCCACCACCTTGCGCGTGGCCTCAGCCTCATTCATTCCACTCTGGGCAGGGGCTGTGCTTTGTATGTCCCCCTTTAAACCACCAGAGTCAGAATCAGATTCTGGCACAGAGTAACCCCTCAGTCAGAAATGAGTGAGTGGATGAACAAGGACACACTCTGTGTCAGTCAGATTTGACCACCAAACTCTACTTAAAATACTCAGTGACTCCCAGCACTGGGAGGGCAAAGGCCAGTGAGGCCTTCCATGGTCCACCATCCCCCAGCCTCCAGCCTCAGCACTTCGTGCTTGCACTGGCCCCTTTCTCCCTGTATCTCTGTCCACACTAAGTCTCTTGCATTCTTTCAGAATGTCTATGTCTTTGTTCATACTGTTCCTGCTGTCTGGAAGGACCCGTCTTCATCTGGCTGGCTGACTTTGCTATCAGAAATCCCTCACCTCCTTCCAGTTTGAGAGGTTCACCCATTTTCTGGGCTCCCACTGCTTTCTATTTGAACCTATATGCGTGTGCGTGTGCGTGTGCGTGTGCGTGTGCGTGTGTGTGTGTGTGTGTGTGTGAGTTGCTCAGTCATGTCTGACTCTTTGTGATCCCATGGACTATAGCCAGATATGCTCCTCTGGCCATGTGATTCTCCAGGCAAGAATACTGGAGTGGGTTGCCATTACCTTCTCCAATTGAACCCTCACTCCAGTGTTATTTATGTCCATTAACTTGTCTGTCTCTCTCCTATAGGTATGAGGTAATTCTTTTTTTCTGTGTACTCTTGCTGTCTAACAAAATGCCTGATACACCAGGCATTAATTAGTCTAATGAATTGTATTAATTCTTGCATAACGTAATAATGACTAGATTTCTAATCCATTAACCGAAAGCCAATACAGTACAGACATGCATAAGAAATGTTAATATTGGCAGTTCAGGGAATTTGGCTGATCCCTGATTTTCCTTCATTCCTTCCTTCCTCCCTTCCTCTTTTCCCTTCCTTCTTCCCAGCAGTGGGGAGGTACCTCCCTTATGGTGCTTCACACCTACTGGAATGGGAAGTCTGAAGGACAGTGCGCCTAAGGCAGTAATCCCCAAACCTGCTAGACTCTTCTAGGAAACTTACCTCCCCAGGCCACACGCCCCCATTGAGTCTTGCCTCTCACTCCCGAGACTCTTCTTATAAATGCTCAGCCTCCACGATACCTCGGCGACTGCATACAAAGCAGAGCAGTCACCCTCACTGAAGACAACAGCAACTGTTACTTGACTGGCCTCAGCTTTTAAAGCCCTGGCTTCTTTCAGCTGCTGAGAGACACAGACCCTACTCCATGGCACCACTCCCCACGGATGTCTCAGTGTGACCTACTGGCCTTTGAAAGGAGCAAATGCGAGCTCTAAGCTATGGCCCTGCGTAGAGAAACTGCCACAGAAACAAATCTTACCATTTAGTTCACATAATAAGCAATTGCAATTATGAACCTCCCCACGTTGCTTGTTTAATTATTACCTAGGTCAGGTTGAAATACATTTGGTGGAAATTGAGCTGCCTTTCTTTGAGCTGAGACACAAATGCTTTAAGTCTTCACTGTTAATATCATTGCTGGGGAAATCAAGCTGGCATATGTTTTCAGTAACCACCACTGAGATCATTTCTCTCTCTCTCTGGGGTAATTCTGAGATAGAAAAGCATTCAAAATATTCTATTTGCCATCCCCTAGAACATTCATGTCATGTAGCGCCTACAATTAATGAGTGGTACTTGTGAGGATATGAGTCATTACAGCAAAGCATTTAATTCCATTCTTCTCCAACGCACTGATTTAATCCACCCTGAGTTAAACCGGAGCTGTATCGCACCTTCCCTGAACAGAGCTCCACGAGATAGCATGGGGTGTCTGAACGACAGTAATTTCACATATGTACATAGCAGCTTCAAGGCTAGGATCTCCAAGAGTTGCTTCACCCATAGTAATTGATGGCACCTCTAAGCGTTACATTAAACATTTAATTGAACAGTTAAATGTGGATTAATGAGGCCATTAATTAATACAGTGAGGAAGTCTGCAATTCTTATCTGTGGCCCACAGAGAGGATTTCCCCGTACCATATATTTGAAATTCCATCATGAAGATTCAGACTTGTGGAACTATTTGGAGTGGGTCTGGTGGGGAGACTTACAGTAGAACTGGAAATAATATGGCTGGCAGGAAAAGGAGCCAGAATATAGAGACATGAGTTCAAATCCAGGCTCTACTACTAATAGCTGTATGACTTTGTATAAATCACTTCATGTCTCTGGAACTCAGTTTACTGATATGAAAAGTGCAGGCTGTACATTATCTCCTTAGATTTACTTAATCAATACCCTGAGTCTGTGAATTTAACCAAATATATTCTGAGTGGCCAGTTGCTCGGCTATTTACATATCTACTACTTCTGCTCATGAAATGCTTGACTCAGAGTTCAAGCCCTTCTAGTTCAAGCCCCGTACAGCTCACCAAGGGGAGGCAGAGGACTCTGGACTTGGATCCACAGTCCCATCCATGCTCCATCTGCAGCTAGAGGGGAGATTTCAGAAGTCAACAGCTACATCCAGCTCTTCCTTCCTCATTCTTAAAATATTGATAGGATGGTCTGGTTGTTATGAGGATTAAGATATTTTACCTGAGTACCAAGAAGCATGAGGTATGTGTGCGATACTGTTTTTAGTTTCATTATCATCAACCAGGGTCACTGACGGTTGGTTCTGGGAGTCATGTCAGGGCCAGTGGCTGCCCCCTCACCTCTACTCTCTTTCTCGTCCCCCTACCTTAATCATTCTTGAGTTTCTAGTTTTCTAAATATAAATCAAACTGTTATTGAGTCTTATGATACCCATAATTCTTCACTCAACAGTCAATTATTAAAACCCATGGGCAGAGGAGCCAGGTGAGCGACACGACTTAGCAACTATGGTAGTGAAAATGAAACAGAAAGAAACTCCTAAATTTACAGACGGTGGCGTTGCCTCTTCCCAAGTTACCCCAGCCACTAAGCTTCAAAGCGAGCCTTCTTTCCATCCCTTCATTTCCAGTGGAATATTTTCAGGATCCTTCTTAGATGAAAACGAAGAAATAAAAAGATCAAAGGAAGAATTGCTTATGCTTTTTCTCCCCAAATCCTCATTAGCAATATATTCTGGAGAAATTATTTAACTTTAAGTGAATAGCATAAACTTTCATGGCCATTTGGGATGGCCTTTATGTAAATCAATGAAGCACATAATCAGAAGATTAAATTATGTTCATGCAAGTGTGCGTACTAAGTTGCTTTAGTCGTGTCCGACTCTTTGAGACCCCATGGACTGTACATGTCAGGCTTCTCTGTCCATGGAATATTTCAGGCAAGAATACTGGAGTGGGTTGCCATGCTGTCCTTCAGGAGATCCTCCCAACCCAGGGATCGAACTCATGTCTCCTGTGGTTTCTGCATTGCCAGTGGTTTCTTTACCACTGAGACACCAGGGAAGCCTTAAATAATGTTCAGTAGCATTTTATTACTAAATATGCATTATTTTATTACCTCATATGACACATGGATTCTTTTTTAACCAAAATCCTTTATGTCTACTACATTGAATAATAAATATTACTAATTTATTTATTCAAAAAATATTTATCTGATACTTACTGGATGCAAGGTCCTATGCTGAAGAATATAATTACATACATAGATATATTTCTATGTATTATATATATCGTGCATTTGATCCATATTTGCTAATTCACTTACTAGCTAAAATTTATTTGCAACCTCAAAATCAATATTCATCCTGCTTTCACAGTCATCCAAGGACATGTGCAGATTGCATTGCCAGGCTCGCATGTTCCCAGTTGAGCTGGAACAAAGTGATGCTCTGTCTTCTTATTTTAGCTCTTATACAACAGTAAGTGTCCTTTATTTGTGATATGTCATGCTGTGCCATGCTAAGTCGATTCAGTCATGTCTGACTCTGCGACTCAATGAGCTGTAGCCTCCTAGGCTCCTCTGTTCATGGGACAAAGGAAGAATACTCCAGGCAAGAATGTGGAGTGGGTTACCATGCCTTCCTCCAGGGAATCTTCCAAATCCAGGGATCGAACCCACGTTTCCTACAACTCCCACATTGTAGGTGGATTTTTTCCTGGTGAGCCACCAGGGAAGCCCTTTTTGTGATATATTTAGTGCCAAATATTTTTTACATTCTGTGCTTTTCCTTGGTGATTTTGCTATTTTAAATAGTCCCCAACACAGCAGTGAAGTGCTGTCTAGTGTTTCTAAGTGCAGTACAACTGTGATGTGCCTAACAGGTAAACTACAGATTTGATAAGCTTTGTTCAGTCATGAGTGATATACTGCTATTGACCCTGAGTTCAATGTTAATGAATTAATATGTGTTATATGTTATCTTTAAATAGAAAAACACACAAAACAAGATTATGTATTGATTAGTTAACAAAAATGTGGCCAGAGACTCTCAGGAACCTAATTCTATATTGACCCTAGAAGCAATGGCTCAGTATTCACGAGGTCAGTGTTTGCAGCAGTTGTACAGAACATAACTCCCACAAATGTTGAGAATTGATTGTCTATATGTGTATGTATAATTAGGTACTGTGCATGCTAAGTCGCTTCAGTCATATCCAACTCTGCGATGCTGTGGACAGTCGCCCACCAGGCTCCTCTGTACATGGGATTCTCTAGGCAAGAATACTGGAGCAGATTGCCATACCCTCCTTGGGCATCTTCCTGACCCATGGATCAAACCCTCATCTCTAACATCCCTTGCCTTGGCATGAGGGTTCTTTAGCACTAGTGCTACCTGTTGCTGTTCAGTCACTCAGTTGCGTCCAACTCTTTGCGACCCCATGGACTCCAACACGCCAGGCTTCCCTGTGCATCACCAACTCCCAGAGCTTGCTCAAACTCACGTCCGTCAAGCTGGTAATGCCATCCAGCCATCTCCTCCTCTGTCGTCCCCTTCTTCTCCTCCCTCCAATCTTTCCCAGCATCAGAGTCTTCTCAAATGAGTCAGTTCTTCACATCAGGTGGCCAAAGTACTGGAGTTTCAGCTTCAGCATCAGTCCTTCCAATGAATATTCAGGACTGATTTCAATGATACTACCCAGTCATCTCATCCTCTGTCATCCCCTTTGCCTCCTGCCTTCAGTCTTTCTCAGCATCAGGGTCTTTTCCAATGAGTAGGCTCTTTGCATCAGGTGACCAAATATTGGAGCTTCAGTTTGAGGATCAGTCTATCCTTGAAAGTTCAGGGTTGATTTCCCTTAGGATTGACTGGTTTGATCTCCTTGAAGTCTAAAGAACTCTCAAGAGTCTTCTCTAGCATCACAATTTGAAAGTATCAGTGCTTCAGAATTCAGCCTTCTTTATGGCCCAACTCACACATCCATACATGACTACTGGCAAAACCATAGCTTTGACTGGATGTATCTTTGTTAGCAAAATGATGTCTCTGCTTTTTAATATGCTGTCTAGGTTTGTCATAGCTTTTCTTTCAAGGAGCAAGTGCCTTTTACTTTCATGGCTGCAGTCACCATCTGCAGTGATTTTGGAGCCCTAGAAAATTAAGTTTGTCATTGTTTCCATTGTTTCTCCATCTATTTGCCATGAGACGATGGAACCGGATACCATGATCTTCGTTTTTTTTTTTAATGTTAAGTTTTAAGCCAGCTTTTTCACTCTCCTCTTTTGCTTTCATCAAGAGGCTCTTTAGTTCCTCTTCACTTTCTGCCGTTAGGGTGGTGTCATCTGCGTATCTGAGGTTATTGATATTTCTCGCAGCAATCTTGATTCTAGCTTGAGCTTCATCCAGCCGAACATTTCACATGATGTACTCTGCATATAAGTTAAATAAGCAGAGTGACGATATATAGCCTTGGCCTGGAAAGCCCCTAATTAAGTACTATACACTGACTGTACAGGAATTTATTGTTGTTCAGCTAGTAAGTAATGTCTGACTCTTTGCAACCAGGAGACAGATCTATTTCTCAGGAGACAGATAATGTGGTCTGGCATTCCCATCTCTTTAAGAATTTTTCAGTTTGTTGTGATCCTGGTCCTTGGAAGGTTCAGTGGTGGATTTCTTGCCTGCCACGCAGGAGGCCTTGGTTTGATTTCTGGCTCATGCAGCCATAGCGTCCCCTTTATCGAGCTTCCCTGGTGGCTCAGACAGTAAAGAATCTGCCTGCAATGCAGGAGACCCAGGTGTGATCACAGGGTCGGGAAGATCCCCTGGAAAAGGGAATGCCTACCCACTCCAGTTTTCTTGCCTGAGAATTCCATGTATAGAAAAGCCTGGTGGACTATAGTCCATGGGGCTGCAAAAAGTCAGACACAGTCAAAGGCTTTAGCATAGTCAGTGAAGCAGAAGTAGGTGGTTTTCTGGAATTCCCTTGCTTTTTCTATGATCCAACGGATGTTGGCAATTCAGTTTCTCTGCCTTTTTCAATTCCAGATTTACATCTGAAATTTTTTAGTTCATGTACTGCTGAAGTCTAGCTTGAAGGATTTTGAGCATTACCTTGCTAGTGAGTGAAATGAGAGCAATTGTATGGGAGTTTGAGCATTCTGTGGCATTGCCTTTCTACAGAATTGGAATGAAAACTGACTTTTCCCAGTCCTGTGGCCACTGCTGAGTTTTCCCAATTTGTTGACATATTGAGTGCAGCACTTTCACAGCATCATCTTTTAGCATTTTAAACAGCTCAGTTGGAATTCCATCACCCGCACTAGCTTTGTAGTAATGCTTCCTAAGGCCCACTTGACTTCACACTCCAGGATGTCTGTCCCTAGGTGAGTGGCCACACCATTGTGGTTTTCTGGGTCCCTAAGACCTTTTTTTCAGAGAAGGCAATGGCACCCCACTCTAGTACTCTTGCCTGGAAAATCCCATGGGCGGAGGAGCCTGGAAGGCTGCAGTCAGACTTGCTAAGAATTGGACACGACTGAGCAACTTCACTTTCACTTTTTACTTTCATGCATTGGAGAAGGAAATGGCAACCCATTCCAGTGTTCTTGCCTGGAGAATCCCAGGGATGGTGGAGCCTGATGGGCTGCTGTCTATGGGGTCGCACAGAGTCAGACACGACTGAAGCGACTTAGCAGCAGCAAGACCTTTTCTGTATACTTCTGTGTATTCTTGCCACCTCTTCTTAATCTGTTCTGCTTCTCTTATGTCTTGCTGTTTCTGTCCTTTATTGTGCCCATCTTGGCATCAAATGTCCTCTTGACATCTCCAGTTTTCTTGAAGAGATCTCTAGTCTTTTCCATTCTGTTGCCTTCTTCTATTTCCTTGCACTGTTCACTTAAGAAGCCTTTCTTATCTCTCTCTGCTCTTCTCTGGAACTCTGAATTCAGATGGGTATATCTTTCCATTCTCCTTTGCCTTTCAGTTCTCTTCTTTTCTCAACTCTAAGGCCTCCTCAGACAACCACTTTGTTTTCTAGCATTTCCTTTTCTTTGGGATGGTTTTGGTCATTGCCTCCTGCACAATGCTACAGACCTCTATCCATAGTTTTCAGACACTTTGTCTACCAGATCTTTGCCTTGAGTTTATTCATCACCTCCACTGTATAATCATAAGAGATTTGATTTAGGTCATACCTGAATGGTCTAGTGGTTTTCCCTACTTTCTTCAATTTAAGCCTGAATTTTGCAATAAGGAGCTCATGAACTGAGCCACAGTCAGCTCCAGGTCTTGTTTTTGCTGAGTGTATAGAATGTCTTCATCTTTGGCTCCAAAGAATAAAATCAATATGATTTTGTTATTGACCATGCTGATGATCCATGTGTAGTTTCATCTGTTGTGCTGTTGAAAGACCAGTGTGTTCTCTTGGCAAAACTCTGTTAGCCTTTGCCCTGCTTCATTTTGTACTCTAAAGCCAAATCTGCCTGTTAACTCCAGGTATCTCTTGACTTTCTACTTTTGCATTCCAATCTCCTGTGATGAAAAAGACGTCTGTTTTTGGTGTTAGTTCTTGAAGGTCTTGGAGGTCTTCATAGAACCATTCAACTTCAGCTTCTTTGGCTTTAGTTGTTGGGGCATAAACTTGGATTACTGTGGTTTGAATGGTTTGCCTTGGAAATAAACTGAGATCATTATGTCATTTTTGAGACTGCACTCAAATACTGCATTTCACACTCTTTTGTTGACTATGTGAGGTCTACTTCATTTTTTCTAAGGGATTCTTGCCCACAGTAGTAGATATAATGGTCATCTTAATTAAATTCACCCATCCCCATCCATTTTAGTTCACTGATTCCTCAAATCAATGTTCTAAAGAAACAAGCTTTTATTTATTTTATTTTTTGTTTGGTATAGGAAAATTTATTACTATCGTGCTTTCATCATCAAAATTTATGATCTTGGTCTTTCCTTCTTGCCTTTGTATAAAGCCAAAAGAGAGACATTGGCTACTTTGACAACCTTAAAGCAAACTCCAGGAATGTCACCAACAGCATGACCTTTGCGACCAAATCCAGCAACCAGAACTTCATCATTTTCCTCAATAAAATTCAAGCAACCGGCGCTTCTCATGCCAAGAAACAAGCTTTTAAATTCAGTGTTCACTCTTGCCATCTCCTGCCTAAGCACATCTGATTTACCTTGATTCTTGGAATTAACATTCTAGGTTCCTATGCAATATTGTTCTTACAGCATTGGACTTTACTTTCACCCCCAGACACATCCACAGCTGAGCACCATTTCCGCTTTGGCCCAGCCTCTTCATTCTTTCTGGAGCTATTTCTCTGCTCTGCTCCAGTAGGGTACTGGACACTGGGGGGATTATCTTCTGGTGTCATATCTTTTTTGCCTTTTCATACTGTTCATGGGGTTCTCGAGGCAAAAATACTGGAGTGGCTTGCCATTCCTTTCCCCAGTGGACCTCATTTTGTCAGAACTCTCCACCATGACCCGTCCATCTTAGTTGGCCCTGCATAGCATGGCTGATAACTTCACTGAGTTACTCAAGCTTGTGACCCATGCAATCGTTTGTTTAGCTTTCTGTGATTGTGGTTTTCATTCTGGAAGCTGTGGGATGGTAATTCTTGTTTCTTCTGTCTGCCTTCTGATGGATGAGGATGGATCTAATGCAAGCTTCCTGATGGGCGGGACTGGCTGTGGGGGAAACTAGGTCTTGCTCTTGTGGGCAGGGCCATGCTTAGTAAATCTGTAATCCAATTGTCTGCTGATGAGTGGGGCTGTGTTCCCTTCTTGTTAGTTTATGCAGCCTGAGGCAACCCAGTCCTGTAGCCTACAGGTTCTATGGTAGGGCTAATATCATAGAATTCCTCCAAGAGGAATTAAGCCAACAGACAGTTCCCAGGACCCTTGCTGCAGTGTCCACGGCAGGCCACTGCCAACACATACCTCCTTAGGAGACCCTCAAACTCTCAAAGGCAAGTCTGGTCAGTCTCCTGTGGGGTCACTGCTCCCTTCCCTTGGGTTCTGGTGCACACAGATATTCTTTGTGCCCCCCAAAAGTCTCTGTTTCCCTCAGTCCTGTGGAAGTTCTGCGATCAAATTCTGCTGTCCTCCAAAGTCAGATTTCCACTCCACAGCACACGTTCACCCAGGATGTATTAGGTCACAGTAACAGAGATGACAAGTCTTCATCTCATGATTATGTTACAGTGCTGTGGGTGGGTGGGGAATGCAGGAAGACCACCAAAGAGATCTCAGCCTAGGATGGAGGATGAATGTCAGTAAAGGCTACCCAAAGGATAGGATGCTTTATGTGAGAAATGAGGACCAATTAGCTTGGAGACTTGGGTGGAAACACTGGTGCAAAGGTCCACAGCACTTATTTTGTGCAAGGTCCTAGAACAGGCATCACAGGTGACACAAAGATTATTGAGTTTGTATCCTGAGAGGTCAGTTTCTCAAGAAAACTTTTCTGGGGACACATCCTTCCCTTCAGACACATACACTCCCAAACAAGACTAGATCTGGACCCTCTCATAGAGCTCCTTTCCCCTTCATCACACATTATTGACTAGCATCTGGCTCCCTAAATGGAGTATGTGCCCCTGAAAGCAGGGGACAGGTATTTTTGTTACTGTTGTCATTGTTTTTCATTGTTGCATCTCCCACTGCCTTAAACCTTACGTGGCACCAACTATCGAATGACTGAATTAAAATTGCAGAGTATGGTCAAGGTCTTACATCTAGGATGGCAACTTTGCAAGGAAGTTTGGCAAGGTCACACTATAGGAAGGGCCTTTTCCCCATATGGAACAATATTTTATCATGGGGAATCACTGTATACCCATTGGTATTTTTATTCATCATGCTTTAAGCTTTTAGTTGCTTGAATATTTGACCTGAAAATGAATAAACTAGCAATAACTAGAGGTGAAAAGTGAGAAAACAAAAAAGTTTTCAGGTCCTCTAATTTATAATTCTAAATGCAAGCTTTGATACTAGGATCTTGGCCCTTGCTCTCAGCTCACCTGGGCAAGGGACTCAAGTGCCTGCTTTTATAATCTTTTTCTTCTATATTTGAGCTGAAGGTCCATCCCCAGAGGAATTTTTTCCTCTTCTCATACACCTTAAATTTCCTTGCCATGAAGACTGTTCTTTGTGAGTATAAGAAGCACATCTGAGTGGGATGGGAGTCACAGCATGAATCACAAGTGATGATCAGAGTCAGGATGGCCAGGATGGCCAACCCTGAGGTGGTAGAACAATGCTTTGAGACTTCTAAGACAGGAGTTCTTGCCCTTCTGTTTCTCATCTCTTTGGTGTAGGATTCTTAAACTCAAACATTCATGTGGTAGGGTAAGCATCTGGAGTTGGCCAAGTGGAACCATGCCAAGCCCTGTCTAAAGCGGTAGCTGCTACTGAGCTGCATGTCAGAATTTTAGGGCCAGTATTGCCAAACTTTCTTCAAAAGAAAGCAGAAATCTGGCTTTCCATCCTCAGCTTATCAAGTTGTGTTGTGTTCATTACTATCTTTCTGAAGTATCTTTTGTTGATCATTAAGCAAATGATAAAGGTAAATAGAGCAGTGTGCCCATCTGAAGGAGCTTAAGGTCCAGGGCGAGAGGCAAAACTCATGCACTGTGTGGTCACGATGCACGCTGGTTTCTACTGTCCAATGTTGTCTACAGAGAGTGTGTTAGGCAGTTTTATTAGGCAATTTGGTTGAAGAGAATCCCTACAATAGAGTAACAACAAACTCAACTGTTTATGCCCCCAGGAAAGGAAACTTTCTGCCCATAGGGCTTCTTTGCTGAGCTTGTAGAGTTGTTGAATAACTTGTAAAATTATGTTGCAATACGTTAAGAAGGTAAATGCAGGGGCTGCCTGATTTAAACCATATTCAGACAAGAGTACTCTGCTAGCATTCTTCTGCTTCCCTTCCTTTTTCTTTTTCCTCATCTGGACTCAGATGCAAGTCTCTGACTTCCAGCAAGACCTTTCCTCTCCTTGCTTGTAAAGGATCAATCATAATTTTAAGGTAATATTTTTGATCAAAATCCCAGTACTTTTACAAAACCTGACAGTTTTTTTCAATGTTGTCATTTGGCAAAGTGATCAGAGATTCACTGTTTCTGCCAATTTTGAGCTACAGTTAACTGTGGGATTTTGGAGGAGCAGTTCTGGAGCCATGTCCCCCTAACTTCTCATACTTGCTGTGTGACTTGGGCAAGATGCTTAACTTGGTCCCTAAGCCACAGTTTTCTCATCTGTGAATAAGAAAATAATAATGCCTACTTCTGTGTTTTGTGAAGATCAAATGAGATCATATATTAACTATATTGATGAAAAACCTATGTTATCCTAACAGAGTATGATTAATAAAGATTATGCCTATGTGAATCACAAGAAGGGCTCAGTTAAAGACAGGTAATATTATTATCAAATAGGGCCATGAGTACTTCCTGACTGTAGAGCTTTGTGAGAATATGAGACATTTTCAAATCACAAATGTCAGCTTTTTTAATTAAAAAATTTAATTTAAGTATAATTGCTCTACAATGTATTATTTTCTGTTGTACAAAAAAGTGAATCAGCCATATCCCCTCCCTTTTGAACCTCCCTCCCACCTCCCTCATCCCACCCCTCTAGGTCATCACAGAGCATTGAGCTGAGCTCTCTGTGAAAGGTGCCAGCTTTTTAAAAGGAGATGGTGTGTCTTAAACCAAAAAGATTTTGGTTTAAGTAATGGAATTTTAGACATTCTTTAAAATATGGGTGGAACAGATTTTTATAAATCAGTTATGTACCTGCTGAGTCTGAACTGAACCAGCCATGTGGCTACCAAATACGTCTTGGTCAGAATCCTCATGCTCAGGGTTCTGTATTAGTTTATAAGTTCCCTATCTTGTGGGTCCCCATCATCACAGACTACTGGGGAAACTTTAGTTTGACTCAGAATTGAGGCCCAGAAGCAGGTGTGTTTCTATCATCATGCTCTACAATTTTATACAACTGAGCACTTCTGTTGTTGCCCAAGCCAATGTGTAGTTTCTTCTACACTATGAAGAGCCCTGATAGGTGTGCCTAATCTGAGACTTGATCACATACTGAATTTTCCCATCAAAGCTCTTTTAATTGAGCCATTTCCACTATTAGATGGCATAAATCAAATTTTAGTCTTATTTTAAACTAGACCATGAACAGATTAGACTTTTCTGTCCTTCTAGATAGCTTCAGAGTCAATGGCTCTCACATTTCCAAGTGTTAAAGAATTGCCACTTCAAAGGGTTCAACTCTTTCCCAATTTTTATTTAGAAAACTGATAATGGTTGAAATAAGCCACAGGGGGTCAAAGAGCCAGGTGGCCAGGGAGCTTATACCCGAGATGAGAAATGCCTTGCTGCCTGCTGGTTTAATAGGCTGCCCTTATTTCTAATGGGGCTTGAGTGGAACTGAAATCGAGGCCGAGAAACCATATCAGAGCGATCTTAACATCGAATCACCTGACATTGGGTCTGTGGGGGATATTTCATCATTGTCTGCTTGACCTTTGTCCTCTTAGACTTACAGCCCATCATTTCTGAGATACAGAAACTAAAAAAGCCATTTGTTCCCCATCGAATGTACCTGTTCTGATGCGCTGTCAACAGCTGTTTGCATTGCTAACTGTGCCAAGGGAAAACAATTGATGCCAGCAAACTCGAATTTCTAACCACCTTTTTTATTTCTGTTACTCCTGGTGTTAATGATGACCTATATTCTCTACCATAATGATTATCTTAAAAGTCTTTTTGGCTTTGAAGAGAGCGTTTGAGTCCTAAGTGCCTGCATTGTGAAAGAATATAATATGGAGAGGTCTATTATCTTAGAATTCATTTGCCCATTTTTTTCTTTTTTTGAGGCAGCACTGTAAATTAAACCGCTTGAGTTGGCTTTGTAGGTTTCTTTCTCTTTCCCTTTTTTTTTTTTTTTTTTTTTTTTGCATACACAGCAAGGATAACTACACCTCAGATTTATGAGCATTGTGAACAGGTTTCCATAGCAACCACTCTGGCTGCTCTACACCAAATAACCTTGTCATGTGAGCGTTTATCACAGGAACATCAAGGACTGGATTGCACTGTACGCTCTTTGGCTAAACAGCAGGATTTTTCTGAATAATAATTGGTCGTGGCCTTTTATTCCACCAGTCAGAGTTAATCATCCCCGGAATCTGAAATTAACCATAATGCATTCAAAGCTCAGAGTGCAGCCATTCAAAAATTCCTCTTTGGAGGAAGAAAACTTTCCAATGATCTTTGCTCTTTGTTGTATATGACCATTGTTGTTACTGTTATTATCATTATTACTATTGGGAGGGCTTAACAAGAGAAGGATGAGAACTTAGGAAAGTCATGTAGAATTTGTTACCATGCTGTAAGTAAAATAGGCATTTTAACTAGCCTGTTATTTATGAGATATACAAGATATTTTAAGCTGCCATCAAAACCAGTAGTTATTTTTTCCTCTCAAATTACAAGACATTTGATCATTTGAATGGATTTTACTAGGTTAATTTATTTTCCACAGATTCATGTTTGACTACACACTCGGAAATTCCACGTGTGCTTCAGATGTATCATATTAGTAGGGAAATGAATGGGGTGGAAAGGATCAATGAGCTGTCTCTGTGCCTGCACAGCACGTGTGTGCATGTACGCACAGGCTCTTGTGTGCACGAACCCACAAGAAGGACCCAGAAAGAAAATAATTACATCACAGGGATAGAGCTGGCTCTCTGTCATAGGCAATTATATTAGAGCTGAGGGTGGGTGGGCTTAAAAAAAATGTCAGGATTGTGGTTATTCATCAGCAGAGAGATTTTCTGATCCATGAAGAGTTGCCATGTAAAATTCTACTAGGGATAGGACCAAACTTCAGCAAATTCTCCAAAATGTAGTTTGCAGAGTCTTTTTAACACTCATCATTTTTACTGACCTCTCTCTTTTACCCCTTCTTTTGCACTTCCCTGGTCCCAGAGTCTTCTTTCTTACGGGTCCTACATCATTGTTATTGTAGTTAATAATCATCACATCATAGGTGTAGCCTCTTCCTAAAGCCACCAGGGTGGCTAAGTTGGTAAAAAATCTGCCTGCAATGTGGGAGACGTGGGTTCAATCCCTGGGTTGGAAAGATTCCCTGGAGGAGGGCATGGCAACCCACTCCAGTATTTTGCCGGAGAATCCCCATGGACAGAAGAGCCTGGAGGACTGCAGTCCAGGGGGTCACAAAGAACTGGACACAACTGAGCAACTAAGCACTCCTACAGATAGTTACATAGAAAACCAAATATGGGCTCTCAACAGGAAAAATTTAAGAAGTCAATGAAGTACGGCTTTTTGAAGAATGGATTAGAGAAGGAAGGACATTTTAAAAGTTCTTATCACAGTATACCTTCCAGGTAGCCACAGACTTCGTCATCTAAGACTCCCTTTTATAAGAAAGACCTGCAGTCAGTGCAATCAAATAAAGTTAACGATTGGATCTGGAGATGAAAATTACCTAGGTGGGCAGATTTGCGATGCAGGGAAATGGCACTACCCATCCCATGTCATATCTCTGTTCTTGTCTTTTTGCAATTCTCCCTTTGAAATAAATGTATTCATGGGGCAGACAATAGACTGAGTTTTAGAAAAGCAAAAACATAGAGTTGTAGTTGGAACACAGTAATTCATTTACTCATCAAATATATATTAAGTTCCTTGTAAATGCCAAGGACACTGCTAGCTGCTGTGTGGGGAAACAACAATGAGCGAAACCTGATTCCCACCCTCTGGGCACTTCCCAGTTTGGAGGGGAGATGAAATATGAACAGAACCTGGGCAGCTGCTGCACTACTGAATGAGAAGCCAATCTCTTGAGAGTGAGTGACATAAAAATCTGGAGGTGCCAGCAGTTACTGGCTTTGTCGTGGGAGCGGGGCCCCCAGTGTGTGTAACTGCTTGACTCCAAGGATGTGTGGAAGGTTGGGGACTGTGATCAAATAAGGCTGATGACTGGAGAGAAGAGGGCAAGAGTGAAAGCAAGAGGCTCAGAAGTGTCGTGTGTGTTCTGAGAAAAGTCAGCATGTGCTGGGGCTCCGGATTCATGTCCCTAAGTTGTGAGTAGAGGCAACCCGAGAAGTACCTTCAGGCTAGATTTGAGGCATTGTTACCAAGGTTACTTAAGTGTCAGCCAAAGATGCTTGGACATTTATTTGAATGACATTAGAGAGTCATTTGAGGTTCTTAAACAGAATATTGATTTGATCAAAGCTATAGGAGAATTTAAATGTGGCCGGTAAGGAGGAAGGGAGACATTTATCTTTTGAAAGGATAGATTTACTTCAAGTCTCTGTTCAACTAACCTTTTAGTCTTCTTTTACTTCTGGGGGAAAAGAAGAGGTGATTTCGTTTTGATGGTGGCATTGAGGTACTGTATTAGAGGTGGGCAGAGGTTCCTGTGGTGCACGCTTCGTATCCGTGGCTTAGCAATTAGGTAGGAGAACAGTGAGCAAATGCATCAAAGACACAGCCAGAGTCTTATCATTTGATGTCTCAAGTTTTAATAGGAGTTTTGTGAAGAGGAAAGAAGTGACTAATATTGTTGACCACTGCCTAATAAGCTCTGACCAGTCTGTCAAAGAGCATTACTGCTGTTAGACCCAAGAGTGCAATAGCTAGATACCAGTGAGAGGAACACGCCATGTGGAGGAAAAATCTTCACAGACTCGTGTCTACAACCTGGATGCATGAAGCACACCCTGACCTGGATGATCCCTGGGATTCTGCACAGCCCTCTCTGACTCTTTTGGGGGGTATAATGTGTTGTCACTGAAGTTTAAAGTATAAAAAGAAGGGTAAACCACCCTCTCTCATGTCCCTTCACTCTGTCTTGCTCTTGACCATCTAACTATTGATCACACTTGGTTTCTGATGTGGTTCTGTCCTATAAGCTGTTCAAAATGAACCTTTTTAATCTTTTCTCCTTTTTAATTTTAGAAGACCCACGAGGACACATGCAGTAGGTCCATTGTGCTCTCAGTAGAGTGGGTGTCCTGGCTATCCGTGTTCGGCATCAGGCTCTTTCTGGTTAGAAGTAACAGTTCTGCTTGGACAACCGTGTGTTAGCTAAATCTGTATAGCAAATCTCTCCAAAATATAATGACTCAAAACAAAAATAATAATAAGCGAACATCTATCAGTTTCCGAGGGTCCTAAATTTGGCAGCAGCTGAGCTAGATAGTTCTGGCTTAGGTTTCTCATGAAATTTCAGTCTAATGGCAGCCAGGACTACTGTTATCTGAAGATGTGACTAGGGCTAGAAGATACACTTCTGAGGTGACTCACCCATGTGGCATGCAGACTGGTGCTGGCTATTGTCAAGAGTCCTCAGTTCTTCAATCATAGGGTCTCTCCACAAGGCTGCTTGAGTGTCCTTGCAACAGGGCAGTTGGCTTCCCCCAGTGTCAGTAAGTACTAAAAGTATAAGATATCAAGCTCAAATCCCAACAGCCCAGGCTTGGAAGTCACACACCACCACCTCTATATATTCTATTGGTCTCACAAGGCAGCCTACTTTGATGAGGCAGAAAATTATATATAAGGTGCAGACTCCAGAAGGTAAAGATCCTTGAAAGTTTCCTTGGAGGCTACTGCCCACTAAAGGGCTATTTTTCGCACCTCACAAGTGGATGTGTAAGCTTCTAGCATTCAGAAGAGGAACTGTCCTTTTTGCTTAAAACTCTGGGAAAATTTTTTACCTGTGCTGAGGTTGAACAGTGCTTATTTTATCTAACACAGTCTGGAATAATGTTTGATGATGAGTCAAATTATTTTAAACATACATTAAAAACAGTAAACTTGTTTTTTAGTTTAGATTTGTAAATGTGCATTCATTTACCAATATTTTCATGAAGGGCCAATGAGTTTTCTTTGAGTAAAGTCCTTCTAACTAAAGTTCTGCATCATCTTTTCCCTCCAACCATTCCCAGAAAGTATAATTTAAATAATCTAGTTTTGGTTTCTTTAAAGTAAAGCCAGAACCTAAAATATAATTTCCAAATAATGAGAATTTAGACTTCAACAAGACCTAAATGATTTGAAATAACCTCTTAGAGATGTCTCACCCACATAAGTTCTTTTTTTTTTAATCAAATTCTCATTTATTGACTTTTCCAAAGCAATCCATTTGGTTTTTATGAAAGAAACAACACTCTTTACATTCTTATTTCACAGTTTGGCATAATGCTTAAATAAACTACGCACTTATAACTGCAACCAGCATAAAAAAGTTTGAGGAACAAACATGACTGATTTGTGGAATCACACAGTATGATCAGTAGGAGTAGAGTGCACTGGGGCCCTAGAGAGCAGTGTGCCAGGCCAACAGGTTCCACAGAATGTCCTGGAGTTCAGATGGGTAGCATTGGTTCAGTGGTTCTGTGTTAAGGCAATGTTTATGGTCAATATTGTTACTTACTTGCATTTCCTTAAAAATATTCACTGAAACTGCTAATATTTGTGCTCCCTTCTCAAAAATCAAATCTGTGTAAATAATTGAGCTGGCCATGTAGCCGATCAGATATATACAGATACTCATAGACTATCAATGAACTCATAATGCTCTCCATGCCAAGAACGTAGAAAAGGCCTAAAGAAAGGGGAAGATGAAAGCTTAAGAGTTAACTATGTTTGGCTCCATACCTTAGGCTGATCACATGGATCAGCTTCTAATCCAAAGTTGAATATCAATACCCAGGCAGTACATTCATCAGTCCCAGTCCCAGTAGTCAAGAACCTTCCTAGAGGAAGAGGTCTTGGCTTTGGCCTTGAATAGGCTATGAAACGTGCACTAGAAGTAGGAATGAGTGGGAATACTAAGAATGTGGAGGAATAGCAGAATAGCAAAGAGAACAGGGAAAAGAGAGGCTGAAACTATGATCAGAGAAGGGAGGGCCAAAGACGTCCAGGCATTTTGATCAACTTTTAGAAACAGGAAGCCATAGCAGATTTCTAAGCAGAGGAATAAGTATGACTAGTAAGATGCTTCGGGATTATCAGACTGGCAAAATGACACCAGGTAGATTCAAGTAGGAAGAAGGCGGAGCCAGGACCAGTGTGCAGGGGCTGTTAGAGTAGTACGGGAATAATGTGTGAGAAGATTCTCACAAACGTAGAGTTTGTAGATATAGAGATTTCACTTTAAAAATGTAGCTGAATCTAGGAACCATAAGACAGGGGAGGTGAATAGAAGAAATTAAAGCTTGAGTCTAGAGAGATAGGAGAAATTGTTGGTGCCCCATCACAGGGTAAAAATTGGGAAAGGGAGCATGAGAGAGTAGGGGAATGATGAGTGGAGACTCCACTGGGTTGGCAGCTGGTGGGGGGGCTGCTGTGATGATAAAGAGGGCTGGCAGAAGGCTAGAGACACAGGGGACTGGACCCCACAGGGGAGAGGGGATGGAACCCAGGGGTAGATTTAGGAACCATCCACAGTGCAGTCTCTATGTTGCGTATAGAAGCCCCAGAAGTGGGCAGGGTGAACCTCTGAGGGAGGTCCCGAAGACCAAGGGAAAGGGAGGAAAGGGTAACGTCAAGGCCGGGACTTGGCCTAAACCCCTGCTCCCTCCACTGGCGCAGAGCTTCTCGTGGCTCAGAACAGGGGCTCAAGGGACTGGTCTCCAAGCACTCACAGCCTAATCTTTTAATTTCCCCATTCACCCCTTCTGGGGAGTCTCACCTCTGTCTTTCCTTTCTGGGTCTCCATTTAGACAATAGGCATCAGACCTTGTGCAACATGGTCTTAGTTTCAGTCTGATTTTTATTTTACTGCTATGTGTAGACTCAGCCTGGCTCCCCAAGACTCTCATTTCTTCTTTTTCTTTGCTCTCCCCTCCAAGCTTTCCTACTCATTCCATTACCTAAAACGTCTCCCTTGTTAAGCATGGGAAGCCCTCCATTAGGACCCACACTTCACTGTGTCACACATCGTTTAAATATCTTTATCACTTTCCCACTGGGAAAAACAGTAATTGATGGTATTTCCATTTATCTTCACTTTCTCTGCTCCATTTGGGAAAAAGATGACAGCTTCACATAGCTCACTATTTATTTTCCACTCATGCTCGAGTTGGATTCCAACATTGTCCTTACAGGGACCCAAATTTCCTACAATCCCATAACGTTTTATGAGCAATTTTACAATCCAGACACTGTATTATCATGTCCTTCTGAAAGATGGTAATGTGAACTGTCAGCACACAGAAGCTGGGACAGGGTAACCTACCTCCATTTGAGATTCAGCTCATCATTTGCCCTGAACAGAGCCCTTTGCTTGGGGGCTCTTGTGTGAAGCAGCCACTGTTGTAGGTGGGTGACCACAAATGTTTAAAAGGCCTCCTGTTCAATGACAGTGAGCACAGGCTGAGGGACTGCACTGGAACATCATCAGAAGATAACAAGCATCTAGGTTATCCCACCCATTTCACAGATGAAGAGACTGAAGCTCAGACATGGGATGTGATCAACTAGGGACACAAAGACAAAAATGACATCAGGATTGGAGACCAAACTTTCTGACACTCAGAAAAAAGTCTTAAAAAATGGCTTGGCTAGATACTTATATATGAAATCCAACATGTCAATTCCACTGTCCTGAAGAGAAACAAACCAGCATATGATGTCATGCAGTAATTCCAATTTGATGTTTGTTTCATGTTGAGAAAACAAAGTGAGTTGCGCCCTCTTCTCCCCCAGCACCCATGCTCAAGTGCTCATTTTTGGTTTACCTTCTCAGACTGCACCATCTGACTCAAAGCTTATGGAGGTGAGGTAGAGTTTTTCCATCCCTCATTTCTTTTCTTTTGCTGCATGGGAGAGAAATAACTGGGGCAGAGTGGAGGAGCAGGCTGGCGCCATGCTCACCAGTGCCACTCAGGCAGGCTTCCAGGGAGACTCTTGAGATGGTTAGAGAGAGATTTATCGATTTCACGTAACAGCATTAGTTATGAATCCCAGCTGAACCCTGGGCAGATGGGATTTTCTGTAATAAAATCCCATTGCATTGGGAAGTACAATGTTTAAAAGGCCTGAGGTGACATGTAGTAAAAAGAACACTAGGCTTGGACCCAGGCTCTGGTTCTAATCTTTGCCACTGCGCAGCCGTGTGACCTTTCTGAGCCTTCATGTTCTCATGTATAAGATAAGGGGGTTGGTTTCATAGACTCAGAGACCCTGTCCAGCTGGAACGTTCTGGGATTCTATGGAGACCTTGCATCTGGGAGATGGTGAGCAATGATGCTAAGAACACAGGCCGGAAGGGGAATGCACAGGAAGGGCTAATGGGAAACACATGGTGCAGATGACAAGCGTCAGGAAGAAAGGGGCTCCCTGTAAAGGCTGCACTTCTCCAGGGGCAAACTGTTTCCAAAATTGCAACTGAGCAAGGCATGAAGAGCTGGACACCCATAACTTTTTCATAGCTCATCAGAGAAAAGCAACTTGTAATCATCTTGGTGGACATTCAAAAGCACCCTGTGAAGTAAACAGGCTCTATTATCGTGTATTTACATATGAGATAGCTGAGGTCCAGGAAGGCACAAGACTTCCCGAGATTTATTGTTTATAGGAAGAGTTAGACCAGACCCAAAGTTTCCTGCATTCTACTTACATGCCTTTCCCAACTCAGTTTGCTATAGCAACCGTTTGTATTTCTACAGAACTTTTTACTTTTAAAGTGTTTTGAAAAACCATTACCTCATTTTTATCCCACAGAGACCCTGGGGATACTAAGGGCTATTTCTCCTGCTTTAGAGATGAGGAAACTTAAGCCCAGGTAAACTAAATGTTTTTCCCTGAGTTTTCTATTCACTTGACAAACACCCACTGAACACCCATCATCCAATAAGTGCATACCAGCCATGGCTGTTTAATGGCAAGGTCAACTGTGATGTCACAGTATCTTGACCATACGCTCAGTGCTCTTTAGCAGCTGCAAATGAAAATTCTCAGAAGAAGCTTCCCAATACAGCAAGGACAAAATTGCTGTGCAATGGTAATGTCCTATCCAAATGCTGGTACTCCACTGCCCACTCTTATTTTAAGATGCTCTTCCAGTCTCAGAGTTAATGACTTAAGGGAAACATAATAACTAATAGAGACATAAACGACAATAATAACAGTTGATGAGGATGCCAAGCCCAGGTTTCCATTTTGATTTGCAATTGGCAAAGCCAAGTATCGGTTCATTTCTACCTCCCAGTTCTATTTCCTCTCTACCTTCTCAGCACCAGGATTCCATGGCATCCTCTGCCCTAGAAATGTACCCTTGGTTCAGCCCCTCTGCTAATCCCCACTGATGGATGCTGGTGTATCAGTGGAATAAGCAGCCCCAAGAATAGAGGTTGGATGGCCAGCCCTTAGAGATGTTTGGGAAAAGATGGCTACTCTGGAAGAGGACAGAGACTATCTGCCTTTAAGAACATATGAAATATGGTCACTGGAAGTACTGTAACTACTTCCTAAAGACAAGGCCTCTCCTGGAATTTGGTCCTTCAGTCATGCATGCAAATATATCAGTAAGAGATCCAAAACTTTCTAGTGATTAACATTGTATCAACTTTCCACAGATCCTCAAAGCAATCCTAATTTCCGCATTTCCTTTCAATATTTTTCTGTACTTAGGTAACACAGTTCTGGTATATTCTTCCTTTAAAGCTGCAGGGAAGGGATGGATTTTATTTGTCTGGAAGCTGGGTGCTATCCCTCCATTTTGCACCCATCCTCACCCAAGATGCTCCTTGAACCTCTGGAGATGGAGGTGACTTTATCCTGAGATATCCACATCTCCTCATGTCATCCTCTGTGATTAAGAGAAAGAAAGTGCCTGGGCACAAAATGTCTGTCTCAGGGGAAGTGAGTCAACCCAGCTCTCCTGTCCCCTCTCACCTCCCCTGTTCCCTCCACGTCCAGTGCTTCTTACCTTTGGCATCACTTCCCTTCTGACTCTCCTCTCCAGCAGCATTTCAGCAGTCAAGACCCAGATCAAGTCCCACCCCTCCTCGGATGCCTTGCAGACCATCCCGTCCCCCTTGGACTGCTCCCTTTCCTGGGCTACCACAGCCAAACCTCTGTTGTTCAATGAGTGTCATTCATCGTTACTATCCTTGAATTCCTCACTGACTTGTCAAGTGTGCCATCATGACTTTTAAACTGGAGTGTAGGCTCCCCAAAGGCAGAAGAGATACTTCCTTCACCCCTGTCCCTCACTGTGGTTTACGTTAGATCGTCACATCGAATAATTTAGCTGTTTTATTTAAAAACTGACTTCCATGCGGGATAACTCCTCACTTTAGCCCTGACAACACAAAGCAGAGATAAAACATGCATATTTCAATATATAATATATCTATACCTACAGTGGAATAACGGCCCTTAAACAAGATTGGACTTTTTCTAAGGGAAGCGGCAGCACGGTCCCAGGGCCCTGGCTCTGGCCCAGGGAACTAGCATTGGTCACACATGCCTGTGTGAGCAAGCCCCTTCTTTGCTGATTCTGGGCCACCCATCACAACAGCAGGAAATCTATCCATCTGTTATCCTCCCTTGGGGAGTGACTGCATTGCAACCATCTCCTTCCACCTCTTACGAGGCCAAATTTATTCATTCTTTCTTCAATACAGAGTTGGGGAAATATTAGTATTGGCGGAGTTAAGACTCTGGGTTATTTTACCCAGTTAACCGTGGACAGAGTCATTCTAAAATACCTGAGAGACATAAGTAGCCTGGAAATGGACACTCTACCCCCTTCCACTGGAAGATTGTGGGAATAATTCTTTATATTTGTCATGGGGGAAACCAGACCCCTGGTCTGACATTCACTTAATTTTTCTTCATGGTAAAAGCTTTTGACTTCTCCTGTTAGTGGAATTAGGAAAAACAGCCCTGGCCTGGAAATCAGAAGGCCTGGCTTCTCACCCTGGCTGCATGCCCAAGACCTGGTTCTTTCCGTGGGACCACACCACTTGCACACCTGCTTGTCACTTACTACCAGGAGATGGGTTCATTTAGGTGGCATGTTTTCTTCGAAGGCCACCCAGAAGTTCCGGCTGAGGCTCATGTTTTCTTCTTAGAAATTATTGGCAGCAGGGAGACCTACCTCTGAAATGCATGGTGTATGTGTAGAAAGGTGTCAAAATGGAGTGTGGAGGGTCTAGGGGCTGAGTGTTCTCCCACCTCATCCGCATGTGGCCAGGAAGGCCCCGTAAGTCCCTGTGTTTCTCTGTCCATAAAATGGAAATAATAATGCAGATAACCCTTATCCAAGGATTTCTACCAGGGCTCTTCTGAGAATTACATGGGATTAGAAATATAACTATATTTTAGAAGCAAAATGACTTGGAGAAACAGATGGTTGTCAGAACATCTATGTGTGTGTTGCCAAGAGAACAGTCCAGGCAGGGAAACTGGTGTCTGATTCTAGATTATCCACTATCCATGGAATCTTAGGGAAGTCCCAAGATCTCTCTGGGCCTCATTTTCCTCATCTGTCAAATGGGGATTTAAATAATTGCCCTAGCTTTCACATGCGACTGCAGTGAAGATCTGGAATAATATGAACAAATGAGCACTGACAAGTATACAACAGCATACTCAAGAAAAAGTTCACCGTTTTTTAGCAAGCCTATTTGAATGGAAGTCCATTCAGTCCATTGAAGAAACCCACCCTCCTAAGAGGGACTCCAGGAAGGAGGGATTATATGTAAGTCACTCAGTGACTGTATCTGCATTACCCTAGAAGATGTGTCAATTTAACACAAGAAACACTAGACCGAGAATTAAAGCTGGAAGGTGGACATTTGCAAGGAAAACTTACACACAGCCAGTTCCTTGGAATAGCATGTGTTATATCCAATTCAAATAAAACAACACTTTTCAAGGGCACAGTGTCACTTCTTCAGATTGTTGGATAGAAATGATCCATGTTTAAGAAGCTATAAAACAGCAACCATATACCATAACTCTAAAATAAAAAACCAGCTTTGCAGAATTGTTAGAAATTGTACACTATATTGGAAGTGTGGAGAAAAGATAGTGCTAACATGATTATAAAGCAGAAAATAGCACTAACTGTAGGCGCCACATTCTCGCAGGAAAGGAAAATCCCTGAGGGCTGGAGAGGGAGCTTTCCCTATAGGGTGGAGGTTATGGGTGTCCCAGGGCACCTACCACCTAAGCTGGTCCTGAACCATGAATATAATTTTAAAAGCAGAGGTTTTCCAAGATGACATGGTGAGTTTGGGTAGGGAGGTGAACAGAAGGGAACAGCAGATTTGATGACAAAATGGACCAACCCCTGAGCTTGCATTTACAGAAGACTTACTGCCCCAAGACCAAAGAAGAAAAGGTAAGCAAAACTCCCACTTGGGTTCTATTTAATAAATAAGACATACAGAAATTCAACTTCTCTGATTTCATTCAGGATGATAGCTGGTGGTTCCTGATGAATACTGGTTCATCAGCGGCCATGAACCAGGGATGAGTGGTGGTCCTTGATGAGCTTCCCCAATTTGTCTCTGGCTGTTGGTTCTTGATTTGGGGGGAAAGATGGACATCTGTTGCTTTCATGGGAGGAATCTACGCTCTTTTCCCATAAGCACTGATGCTACCCTCTCACAGGTGCTGGATGAGAGATGGATGCATCACTGAACAGGGACAAGAGAAAAAGTCCAGTGACCAAAGGCAAAATTTACTCTTTTGCACACGTGGAGAAATACTGGCCCTCCAAATGTAATGGAGGACAAGGAAAACAAGGGCAAAGATGTTAGAGTTCTCAATTTTTTGACGTGAAAGGATGTTCACAATATATCATTAAAAATTATCTTATAAAACGAAGATGTATGTTTTCATTTTTTTGCAAAAAAGAAAAATGCTCATGGGATGAATAAATAAAGTTACATTCTAAAGAATAAATCCATCGGATCAGGAGTCTGCGGGAAGCCCACAGTCTTATTAAGAGCCTGCCTGTGATGACAACCTAGCCAGGGCCAGGCATTGCAAGCCACTGTGCAGCGTGGCTTGCGAGGCATGGACCTAGCTGAGCAGAAGCATGCTGGAGGACTTGGAGAGGACCATGTAGCACTGGGAAAGCCTGGTGGGGAGGAAGGAAACCTAGCCACCACGCTCTTCCCTCTTGGCAAATTGCTGTGATATGAGCAGCCAGGAGCTCGCGAATATGGTCTCGAGCTGATGGTCTGCCACGGTCACCCACCCCTCAATGCCCAGGACAGGGCTTTGCAAGGAGCCTGGATAATCAGTGTGAGGTGACAACTTACTCAATAAGGTGAAGGAAATAGGAAGTATGATGCTGGGGAAAGGAAGAAACAAACTGCCTTGGGAGGGCTCTTGGCCCTGGGGGTTCTTGTCTCTCCAATAGAATCTCTTTTGTTAGGTCACTTGACCGTGGAAGACAGTACAATGCTGGCAAATGAACCCATATAACCCCTGGTTTACGCTGTCTTTAAAGAGGGAAATGGAGACTGCGCACAGCGTCACTGCTGAATATCATTCCCCCAGCAAGACAATGCCTCGTTTGAGTATTTGTTCTTAGTCACTATTTGTTTTTATTCTGAGCAGTCATTAACCTCCTACGATGTCTCCATTTTTATAATAAGAATAGCAGTGTTAAAAGGAATAACAATACTCCCCTCCCTGTGCCCTCCCCATGCAGTGTTCTGCAAGACAAGAGGGGAATAAAAATGACAGATGCTCCTGTGCCAAATGATAAAGCCACAGGGGCAGGCAGGACCCGGTGATGGTTTAAACGAAGCTTCTGGAGTAGCTTTCTGGAAATCATTAATATGAAACCCTCCTCCAGAGAAAGAGGTAGAAGAATGAAGGGTGATTAGCTATCAAGTGGCCCTGAATAGTCAGTCCCTGATTAGACCCTCACTCAAGGTACACAGACTTTTGTAACCCAGGGAGTCAGCTGGGGACATGGATCCTGGCCCCGAGGTCTGACTCTGTGCTGGAAAATAGCCCGTGTGACCCAGGGGAAGCAGTGCCTGGGGGGATCACCAGCTCTAGTTTCTCTGCTGCGCCCCCAACACCCACGCCTGACATTTGATCCCAGATTTGTCTTGTGAATCAACTTCAATGTGATCCACCCGCTGTTCCCTGCAAAGTCCTGGATTGCATTTCCCAGGCATTTTAATCTTCCCAGGACAGGGTCCTGTGGACCCCAGGGAGAGCCTAGTAGAAGGTGTCTGTGGGATCTGATGGCATAAAAACAAGGCCTCTGTCACCAAATGTCCACTGCATTCACCTTGAACCACCAAATCCAACATCAGGGGCTTGAGTTTGTCTGGGATTCTGAGTCCCTTACATTAGCCAGTCAGTCCCTTCCACACCCTCCCCAGAGGCTCTCATTTGTCACCGCGGCTGATTTTCTAAGCCATCTTCTCCCTCTCCTCTGGAGATGTGCTCCATCAACTTTTCTCATTTACCTCTTCAAAATAAATCTTTACCTCCCCTGAACTATATCCTTCTCAATATGGACGAGATAAACATGGGCTTGAGTCCTGACTTCAACACTGAGCGGCTAAGGGGCTGCAGACAGGATCCTTAACCTACTCAAGCCGTGGTTTGTTTCCCCATGTGTTCAGTGACCCCTCACAAGCCGATGTGTTAGAGTTAAGTGAAAGCATGCAATAGATAATATATTATAATGAATAAAATTGTATTATTGATATAGTTAGCCAAAAACGATTATTTGCTGCCTTTCCTTGAATGAAAAAGCCCAACTGCATATGTCCATGCCTTTGTCTCCACTATCCCCTTTTCATAGGCCTTCTTCTATGATGAATATAAAAACCTCAGTCATTTTTAAGTGTCAGCTCTAGTGCATATAACTTGCTCTGATTCTCCATACAGACACGCCTGCCTCCGAGCAGGACACTCCCTACTGTTCTTGTGGGGCTGACACTTCTTTCTCTACCTTGCACCTGCTCCTGGTTAAAAGAATTTGGAAGCCTGGGAATATGTAGCGTCCAGCCCTGATATGTTTTCTTGAGTTGCCTTATCTTAAAGTTTTCTGATATTGGCATTTGGGGTTGAAAAGAGGTTTACTTTGATCTGATGCAAACCAAGAGGATATGCGTGGGGTTTAAGGTCACAGTACATTCAAACTCTGGGAAATAATGAAACCAAGGTTATGGAAAGGGCACGGACCTCCTGAGTGGGGGGTGGATGAGGACCATAGTGTAAAAAGAAAAGTATGGCTTTTTCTCTGACACAGGAAGATGGATGGGACAGGTGTCAATATGGCCAACTTCTCACTGCCTCCTGTTCACCCCATGCTCATTCCTCAACACCAGATGGTCCCCTCCACCTAACGAATTCTCATCTCCATCTCTGAGGGACCTTCCTGGGTACTGGGAAACATTCCTTCACTCCTTTACTCCTTTCATCTTCAACTCACAGTTTGAACCTCCCCCCTTAATTTCGGAGGCTGTCTCATGGAGTTCTCTCTCTGAAGTGTGAGCCCTCCGGAACAGCCACCTTGCCTTTGTCTCTTTCACTTGGCTTCTGGCCAGCCGAGGGTAGATCTTTAGGCAGTGTTTATTCCAACACTGATGCACTGAGAGCCCCTCTTACAAAAGGAGGTTTTGCTCAAAATGGAGAGACTTTTCAATCTAACGAGAGTCTGAGAAGTTAACAGTGAACAAGTTAAAGAAAAGTTGTAAGATCTATTTTATCGATTTATTTTATGGACTAAAAAGGCTTAGAGTTTGAGTCATTTGAATCCAAAAATTTTTGTTGTTTATAAAATTTTAAATATGTTTAATCCTTTGAACTGTCTCATACGTAGTAGCAATAGTGGAAATCTGGTATTTCTTGCATAAGGTTAGGAGCAAGGAAAACCCACAAGCCAGGGTGGACCTACAAATTGCTGCATGGTTAGTGGGTTTACTAACTGGCAGCCTGGAGGCAATCTATTTTATTAAGAGATTGAAAAATAGTTTAAAAAACCAGCATGTGAAGATTTCAATCAGAAATAGATGGGCACTTTTTAAACCGCAATTGGTTTCTAAAGAATGGGCAAGATAAGAATTGATAGAGGTGAATAGCTATCAAAATGTAGGGTGGAAAAAAAAGGAGCAAATTGCCACCTACTTGAAGTGAATAGCTCTTGTAATGTAATGGGTTTTAAACTTTAAAATTGTTTTGTACTATGACATACATAACAGTGAAAGTCTGGATTGAGAGTGTTTATTGGTTTTTTCCAATGGAAGATTGCCTGTTTGGTATTTGAATAATAATCTCCATATAAAAATATGGTAATGTAATTATGCTAACTAGTATTTTCTATAATTCAAGACTCTGTTTATAACAATATATCATATTTTGCAGTCAGGTAGGAATCCATTTGTCCCCTCCACCTGGGCCCAGAGATAGGAAGAGGAACTTTAATACATAGATCTCTGCAATCTGGTCCTCTCTGGAGTTAGCGTTTCCTGGAAGGTGATACAATAAATCTTACCAGAAATACCTTCATTTACCACATGCCGCCAAGCAGAGATGAAGCTGATTCTTTGAAATTTTTCAGATAAACTTGCTTTGACCAAACACACAGATGGAAACAAGCTAGTGTGAGGATATTAGCCAAGCTCAAAAACAAAGGAAGTAAGGGAGTGTTTTAAATTACTTTGGAGAAAACAAATGGAATAGATCAATTACATCTGTTATTACACAGTGCATTATTGAGAAATTTATATGCAAAAAATGAGTATGTCAACAGCTTGTATTATCATTTCACCCGCATAAGAAAAAAACAAACTGTGAAGTATTTGAGTCTGTATTGGATGGAGTCCTCTTTTAGGCTGGTGTTTTACTAAGACAATTTTGACAAAACTAGTCCATTGTTCTTATCTCTTTTTATTGAGAGTGTGAGTGCTCAGTTGCATCTGACTCTTTGTGACACTATGGACTGTAGCCTGCCAGGCTCCTCTGTCCATGGGACTGTCCAGGCAAAAATATTGGAGTAATAACCATTTCCTCCTCCAGAGGGGATCTTCCTGATCAAGGGACTGAACCCAGGTCTCCTGCATCGCCGGTGGATTCTTTACCACTCTGCCTCCTGGGAAGCCTTCTTTATACTGAAAATAGAGGAAATACTGGAGCCCCAGGACTATCTTGAGTGAGAATTTGCCTATGACTGGGAGAGTGAACCCTGCAAATACCAGTTCATGGAGTAGTAGCAATTCATTGGGTGGTGCCTAGTGGCTTGCCCCAATATTCTATATCAACTCTGCTCAGATCAACAGCCTTAGTAACTAGGATGAGGATGCAGAGAGCTACAGTTTAAGTGAAAGTGGTAAATATATTGAGAGGTGTGTTGCCATCCCAACTGGTCTCCATGACTAGTACAGTGGGCCAGATTTACCTATTAAAATTTTAAAGGCTAAATATAAATTACTCTATATAGGTTTCTCAAAAACTCACAACCAAAAAAGCACATCAAAGGGAAAATACCAGCATATGATGCACCAAAGAAGCTTAGAAAGCATTCAGCTCAGTTCAGTTCAGTCGCTCAGTTGTGTCCGACTCTTTGCGACCCCATGAACTGCAGCACGCCAGGCCTCCCTGTCCATCACCAACTCCTGGAGTTCACGTAAACTCATGTCCATTGAGTCAGTGATGCCATCCAACCATCTCATCCTCTGTAGTCCCCTTCTCCTCCTGCCCTCAGTCTTTCCCAGCATCAAGGTCTTTTCAAATGAATCAGTTCTTCGCATCAGGTGGCCAAAGTATTGGAGTTTCAGCTTCAACATCAGTCTTTCCAATGAACACCCAGGACTGATCTCCTTTAGGATGGGCTGGTTGGATCTCCTTGCAGTCCAAGGGACTCTCAAGAGTCTTCTCCAACACCACAGTTCAAAAGCATCAATTCGTCTGCACTCAGCTTTCTTTATAGTCCAACTCTCACATCCATACAAGACTACTGGAAAAACCATAGCCTTGACTAGACGGAACTTTGTTGACAAAGTAATGTCTCTGCTTTTTAATATGCTGTCTAGGTTGGTCATAACTTTCCTTCCAAGGAGTAAGCATCTTTTAATTTCATGGCTGCAATCACCATCTGCAGTGATTTTTGGAGCCCAAAAGAATAAAGTCAGCCACTGTTTCCACTGTTTCCCCATCTATTTGCCATGAAGTGATGGACTGGATGCCATGATCTTAGTTTTCTGAATGTTGAGCTGTAAGCCCACTTTTTCACTCTCCTCTTTCACTTTCATCAAGAGGCTCTTTAGTTCTTCTTCACTTTCTGCCATAAGGGTGGTGTCATCTGCATCTCTGAGGTTATTGATATTTCTCCCAGCAAGATTGATTCCAGCTTGTGCTTCTTTCAGCCCAGTATTACTCATGATATACTCTGCATAAATAAGTTAAATAAGCAGGGTGACAATATACAGCCTTGATGAACTCCTTTTCCTATTTGGCATTGAGGCTCTATTAATAGAAATACCATGCCCAGAGAAAGGGAGGTGATTGCCCCTCTGAACATAATACACTTAGAGTTTTGTGTTACAGTCTAGGGCACAATCTTTTAATAAAGAATTTAATAAGTTGAAATCAAATGCCGAGAATAGTGAAGGAGAAATTGTTGAAAGAAAGAAGGGTGTTAATTTTGGGAAAAAAGCAACTTGTTTGAGCAATCAGATAAATGAGTAAATGAACTTATTTCAGGTGTCTCCAGGGAGTAGGTAGGACTTCCCTGGTGACTGAGATGATAAAAAATCTGCCTGCAATGCAGGAGAACTGAGTTCGATCCCTGGGTCAGGAAGATCCCCTAGAGGAGGAAATGGCAACCCACTCCAGCATTCTTGCCTGGAGAATCCCATGGATAGAGGAGCTTGGCAGGCTACAGTCCATGGAGTCGCTAAGAGTCAGACATGACTGAGGGACTGACACTCACTTCCAGAGAGTAGATATAGTTCCTACAGCAGCGTGGATCTGCCTAGACCAGCTTCTCTGTCATCTAGTGACCCTCCAGCCCTTTGTATCCAGTTGTACTGGTCCTGACAATATGTCTATAGAGGAAATAGCAAGGGACAGCAACCATGGTGAGCGATGGGAAAGAGGGGAATTGGGAGGAAAATCAAATAATGGTATAGGTTAATCTTTATAGGAATCGAGACAAAACTTTTCCACACATTCTTCACACCCTTTCCCTCCATCACTCTTTTCTTCTCTCTCCTCTTCTTAGAGTTTCCTTCTACAAATTTTAATTTATGTATAGCGAAGTCGCTCAGTCGTGTCTGACTCTTTGCGACCCGTGGACTGTAGCCCACCAAGCTCCTCCGTCCATGGGATTCTCCAGGCAAGAATACTGGAGTGGGTTGCCAAGCCTCAAATATAACAAACTGAGCAGAAGTATGTTGATTCAAACCTCTTGCAGCATGCTGGTTACCTTTCTAGTCAATCACAGTGACAGGTGATTTGAGGTAATGATAAATCCATGCATTTAAAGCCTTGATTGCCTGAATAAATAGGTTGGATAGCTTCAATAATTGGATAATTAAAGCAAAAATGGAGATGCCAATGGGGCCAGAAGCTGAGAAAATGAGAGTGGCTGGAGATTTCATTTTGGCAAAGTCGAAACCCAAAGCTATAATAGAAGGGCAGGTAAAATCAAAAGGCATATTCATTCACAGAAAGAAAGAAAAAAAAAAAAGATGCAAAAAAGGAGGGGCTTGATTTAAACCAGAAATGCAAATGGTATGGAAAGATACACTTGAACTTCTTTGCATATTTTCTCCCAAAGAAAGTTGATCCCTTTCTCAGGGGCTCAAGATTCCAGAGTAAGCCAGGGAGGAGACCACAGAGGGTGGAGTCCTCTTGAATAAGTGCTTCCCACTATCAGGCCACTCCTGCCCTCTCTGTGTTTGGGCTCACACAAGCACACACATGCATGCACACACACATACACACCCCCCTCTTCTTTGCCCACTGTCGTCTTCTTTTCCATTTCCACACATTCTTACTGCCCTTTAAATATGGTCTTGAGAGCTATAGTTAGACTCCAGTCTGTGAAAAAAAAAAGCCACCAGAGAGGGCACCCACTAAGACAAAGCTGATACCATCAGACCCTAAAGGAGCAGAAAGGAAAGCAAGGGCCTAGGGTTGGCTTCGTGTTGTTTCCAAGCAGTGAAAACGTGTCGCACAGGGACAGACTTGTTCATCCAGGACCCCAGGGCCAGGCAGGAAAGGTAGGTGGTTTCCTCCTGCTGAGAGTCAGGTGTGCTTGCCCAAGGAGCCAGGCAAGCCCGCCCTCACCCACCAGAATGCTGAGAGGGTCCCCACCCCATGCAAGGCTCTCTGGGAGCTGTCGCCTCTGCTCCAGCCCTTAGCCACCCCATCTCACATGGCCCCTGTCTGTCTCTTCCCTGGGCACACCAGCTTGCACTAGTAGTAGTGTTAGTTGCTCAGTTGAGTCCGACTCTTTGTGAGCTCCTGGACTGTAGCCTACCAGGCTCCTCTGTCCGTGGGATTCTCCAGGCAAGAATACTGGAGTGGATTGCCATTCGCTTCACCAGAGGATCTTCCCGACCCAGGAATCAAACCCAGGTCTCCTGCATTGCAAGCAGATTCTTTACTGTCTGCACTACTGCAGGTGACCAAATGCTCACCACCCTGCCGTCTTCGCCAGCTGCAGCCTTGGGGTTGCCTCTGTGTGCCAAGTGCTCACTGTTCACCATCGTTCTGTCCTAAGCACATCATCAATAGTTCAGCCCTCAAAATCACCCATTGTTTCCCATTTTATTGATGAGGAGTTTGAGACTTGATAAGGATAATTAACATCTTACCAGACGAGGAATTCTTCGAGAAGGAGAATTCACACTCATGCTTTTAATGTATGTATTCTCTACTGCCTGCCAGTGGCCTGGGAATCTCAGGTTATAAATACCTTCACACTTTCGACCTCTTATAGCTCTTCTATTTTCAGTCATACATCCAACAAAGCATTTAGTAGGCTCTTACTATATATATGAGAGACTCTGCTGGGCACCGAAACTACAGAAGTGAACGGTGTCCTCAGGACATGGTGAGACAAAAATAAAGACTAAGTATGCATGTGTGCTAAATTGCTTCAGTCATGCCTGACTCTGCAACCCTATGGACTGTAGCCCTCCAGGCCCCTCTGTCCATGGGGTTCTCCAGGCAAGAATACTGGAGTGGGTGGCCATTTCCTCCTCCAGGGGATCTTCCCGACCCAGGGATTGAACCCCCATTCTTACACCTCCTGCATTGGCAGGTGGGTTCTTTACCACTAGCACCACGTGGGAAGCCCGAAAGAGTAAGTTTAACATATAGTAAGCCCTCTGCCTGGGGTAGATTCTTGATGCATATTTGATTAAATAGAATCCCTTGAATTAAGCCTCCAAAATCATTCCTCTGAGAGCAGGCAGCAAATCAGCATTTCTCTGGATGACTGACGCGGCAGGTCAAGGCGAGTGGGGGCCGTAAGTAGGGTGGGTGGGGGTCCCTTCTATTACTACTATTAATTCTATCACCACAAGCCTGCCTCAAACACACAAAGAAATATTCTTGACCCCACAGCCATGAGAATGTACTTCCTGCTATCTGTATCTACGCAGAAAAACTAGCTTGACCAAGTTCAGTTGCAAGTCTAAGGAAAGGCTCCATATGTATGTGCATGTGTGTTCATGTGTGTGTGTGCTGAGATAAAGAGTTTTGTATAAGACCTAGCTGGTTTAAGATGATTTATAATAGTCAAAGCAACTGTTTAAAGCAAACCCACCCTGCTGGAGGCTAAACAATACCATTTCCACTCAAACAAGCTATTGATGGGATCCCTCAGATTAGAAACTAAGAGTAAAAATACCTTAGTGATCTAGCCAGAAAGTTAAACTAAAGGTTCATATCTGTCATATGATAGAAAATAGGGCAGGAAGACAAGCTTCTGATGCCTAGAAGGCAATCTAGAGCCACGAGTAACCTGGCTGAGAATTTGGCACAGAATTGTGAGGGACACATATGCTGTTTATTATTATTATTATTATTATTATTACCCGTACACCACACAGGGCACTTTCTGTACAACATCACCCTTAATTTTCCCAATGACCGTGCATAACCCCAGTGTTAGGTGGGCCCTCTAGCATCTCAAGATCCAGGGAAGACATTGAAGACCTGGCTTGAAATGGCAAAGGTGCCCAGTTACCTTGACCAGTTCCACCATGTCATTAACTTGGATTAGAATAAGGGATTGGATGCTTAGCAAAATGTTCAGTAAAGAAACTGAAATGAAGAAACTATGAATTTTTCATGCTATCTGTATTTTCTGTAATTTGTAGGGGGAGGGATTCTATTTGATAAAATGTCAGTGAGCAACGCTTCCTGGAGCATCTATAGTGTACTTCACACCATGCTGGGATGCAGTGATGAACATAGTCAACCTGGTTCTGAATCCTCTGATGCTTAGAAAAAGAGACGCTAATGAAATCACACCACAGAATCAGCTAAATCGTTATAGGGTGGTCTCAACTCCTCAATGCTAAGGAGAAACACAGAAAAGAGTTGTTTCTGCTCTTGGTGTAGAGTCTTAAAAAGATGGCAGTATATCCACACTAGCAAGTGTCGGGGTGGGTGAGGCACGGGGAGTCGCAGGATGCGGGATACTGAGAGAGCAGAGCCCACTCCAGCAAGAGCAATGGCAGCTGCTCGCCTCGACCTGGCCAGTCTCCCCCAGGCTCTGCCGGGTGCAGAGAGGGCCTTGGAGACTCTGTGCTTTGTTCTCCAAAGCCAGACAGCTCCCTTACAAGGGAGTAATTCAGCTTTGCAAGGCTAGCTTCAGTGCCCAGCAACTGGTTTAACTGAATGTTTCCCTTCTCAATGAATTGCTTTGGCATTATTTAAGCCCAGTCATAATATTGTGGTTCACAGGAAGCTAAAAAGTGACCTTTGTAAGTTGATCAAATCATAAAACTAATGAAAATGGATGGCTGGGGCTTCCAAAGGGGCCTGCAGACAGGCCTCCTCTAGGCGGCTCTGCCCAAGCTCCTTTTCAGGCAAACACTGCTTTTTAAAAATGTGTGTTTTCTTAAGTGTTTCTTTTCCTCCTGTCAGCCATTAATTCATGCCAGCCTGGACTAAATCCAGAGGTGTTGCTCTGTAGCTTTTGTTGACACTACGTACACTGAGTCCCGTATGGGCGTTTGTTCCCTAACGCTCTGCCCACCAGCTCCCTCCCATGTCTGGCCAAGTCAGTCAGTGAGCACTCACTTGAAGACCATAACAGCCAAGAAGCCGGGTTTCCTTTCACTCCTCACCAGCAGAATTGCTCCAGCTTATTGGAAATAAAATGAGTTCTCTGGGTGCCAGACTACGTGGTCACATTAATAATTAAGTGGAAGGTAAACCCATAAATGGCAACCCACTCCAGTATTCTTGCCTGAAAAATCCCATGGCCAGAGGAGCCTGATAGGCTACGGTCCATGGGGTCGCAAAGAATCGGAGACAACTGAGCGACTTCCCTTCACTAACCCTACACAATATTGCAGGCAGGAAAGATTGAAGGCGGGAGGAGAAGGGGAGGACAGAGGATGAGATGGATGGATGGCATCACCGAATTGATGGACATGAGTTTAAGTAAACTCAGGGAGTTAGTGATGGACAGGGAGGCCTGGCAGGCTGCAGTCCATGGGGTCGCAAAGAGTCAGACACGACTGAGAGACTGGACTGAGCTGAAACCTACAAAATGAAAGGGTCTGGAGACCACAGCCTTGAAAGTGCCTCCCAGTGTAGGAGGCAGAAGGCTATGAGTGTTGTCTTTCAGTGTCTGGCACTATATCACTTCCTAGCTGTGCGACAATGAGCAAGGGAGCCGCTGGACACCTCTATGTTGACATCTGTAAATAAGGAAAGTAATGGTGGCTACCCCAAAGGTGAAGCCCTTGGATCTCTCCAGGACACCGAGGCATCGTGTGCAGTGAAAGACAGCAGTGTTGTCATTGCTGCTTAGAGTCCTAGAGGGGAATCTGCCACAAGGCAAGCACAATGGACACGTTGACTCTTTAGGTCTCAGGCTGGCCTTGCCCTGGGACTCAGATGTTGCTTCCTGCTCCATCTGGGAGGAAAAAGGACTTCCTGTTGGAGGAACATCAAGGCCACCTGGTAGGCGCTACACTGTTTTGATCTGGTTTGGACTTACATCCCTGTTTCTGGTCTCCTGTGTTGCCCAGCCACAAAGCTGAACTCTTGGATTGTAACCACCTGCCCTGCTCCCACCTGCTCTGAGGCCATCCTTCTGATGGACAACAGTGCCCTCTACTCTTCCATTCTGTTGACGTTCATTATGTCAATGTGCTAACCTGCTGGGTTGGAAAAATAACTGGTCTCTTTATTCAAATATAGCTTTATATAATTTCTCAGCTTGGGAAATGCTTTTCCTTGTAGAGATTTCAAGGATAAGTCTGCAAGTAGCTTCCTGCTGAGAGGGGCACAAGATTCAAATGATTCAGACATGGAATCAAATTCAAGCTGGCAGCCGTTTCATTGCCCTGGGCTCCCCCAGTCAAAACCCTGAAACAGGGATGCTATGAGGTGAGACCACCATGGACCTTGGCTCCAGGACAGAGGGTGGAGGAGGCTTCTGAAGGTGGGACCTGCTGGAGGCCTGGTAAGATGAGGAGCCTCTGGAGGAACCTGGTCTGTTTGGCTTTAGTAAAAGAGCCAAGTTCAACTTTCAGATGTGTGTATGTGTGTATGAAAGCTGCACGGAGGGATACCAGGAAGCGAGCGGGCCCTCTGACCACAGAGACCAGGAATGAAGGATCATTTTGATTTTAAACTTGACTTTCTGTCCCAATCCTGATGAATTTTGGAATTCATTCTCTCAGAAACAGTATGAAAGCGTATACTGTATTTCAGGGCTTCACACGCATCCCAGGACTAAATAAAAATAAAATAAAATGAGAAGGTTGAAGTGAGAAAATTTTCTTTTCTAATGCCAGCCCTAGGCACTTGATTTGGGGGTTCTGCTAAATGCTGAAAGAGCAATGTGGAAAAATAAGGGAAACACCTCAGAGCTCTGAGTGAAGGACGAGGGTGTGGGCTGGGAGGGCCGGCTGCCCTGTCCCAGACCAAGAGAAAAGGCCCGCCACAGCTGGCTTGCCACGGCCTTTTCTATCTTTCATCAGCACAGACTCACAAATAAAGGCAGCAGAGCATGTCGGCTAAGCTTAAATCCTGGCTCTGTCCCTCACCAGCTGTGTGGTCTTAGGCAAGTTATTTCACCTCTCTGAGCCTCAGTTTTCTTGTCCATAAAATAAAGAAAATAGTGCTCCAAGGTCTGTGTTAGTTTGCTAGGTCTGCCATAACAAAGTGTCATAGACAAGGAGGCTCTTAAACAGATAATTGATTATCTTAGAATAAACCAGAGGCTAGAAGTCTGAGAGCAAGAGGTCAGAAGGCTTGGTTCCTTCTGAGTGAAGAGGACTCTGTGCCAGGCCTCTCCCCTGGCCCCTGAGGGTTAGCTGGCAGCTTCGGCAGACCTTTGCAGTAGAAGCATTGTCTACATGTCTTTGCGTGGTGTTATCCCTATCTGTATGTCTCCCTGTCCAAATTTCCTCTTTGATAAGGACAATAGACACATTGGACTAGGGGTCCATCCTATTTCACTGTGATCTGATCTTAACTAACTTCATCTACAAAGACCCTGTTTCCAAATAAATCACTTTCTGAGGTATCCAGGTTTGGACTTTAGCCTCTGAATTTGAGGGGAAACAATTCAAACCATAACAGGCTTGTTGTAAGAATTAAGAAGTTAGACCTGCATTAAAAGTACTTAACATAATCTCCATTAAAAGTAAATGTTCCAGTTTGCATTCCCATCAACAGTATAAGAGGGTCCCCTTTTCTCCACACCCTCTCCAATATTTATTGTTTGAAAACTTTTGGATGATGGCCATTCTGACCAGTGTGAGATGATACCTCGTTGTGGTTTTAATTTGTATTTCTCTAATAATGAGTGATGTTGAGCATCTTTTCATGTGTTTATTAGCCATCTGTATGTCTTCTTTGGAGAAATGTCTGTTTAGGTCTTTTGCCCAGTGTTTGATTGGGTTGTTCCTTTTTCTGGTATTGAGCTGCATGAGTTGCTTGAATATTTTGGAGGTTAATTATTTGTCAGTTGTTTCATTTGCTATTATTTTCTCCCTTTCTGAGGACTGTATTTTCACCTTGCTTATAGTTTACTTTGTGTGCAAAAGCTTTTAAGTTTAATCAGGTCCCACTTGTTTATTTTTGTTTTTATTTCCATTACTCTGGGATGTGGGTCATAGAGGATTTTGCTGTGATTTATGTCAGAGAGTGTTCTGCCTATGTTTTCCTCAGACAACTGTGTGGAGATTTCTTAAAAAACTGGGAATAGAACCACCATATGACCCAACAATCCCACATGCTGGACATATACCCTGAAGCAACCAGAATTGAAAGAGACACATGAACCCCAATGTTTACTGCAGCACTATTTACAATAAGTTAGGACATGGAAGCAACCTAGATGTCCATCAGCAGGTAAATTGATAAGGAAGTTGCAGGACATATACACATAGGAATATTACTGAGCTATGAAAAGGAACACATTTGAGTTAGTTTTAATAAGGTGGATGACCCTGGAGCCTATTACAGAGGGAAGTAAGTCAGAAAGAGAAAAACAAATACTGTATGTTAATGCATATATTTGGGATTTACAAACAGGGTACCAATGATCCTACTTACAGGGCAGCAAAGAAGACACAGATGCAAAGAACAGACTTTCAGACTCAGCGGGAGAAGGCAAGGGTGGGAGGATTCGAGAGAATAGCATTGACACGTGTACATTACCATATGTAAAACAGATGGCCGGTGCAAGCTTGGTGCATGAAGCAGGGCACCCAAAGCTGATGCTCTGGGACAACCCAGAGGGATAGAGTGGGGAGGGAGCTGCAAGGAGGGGTTCAAGATCGGGGGGGACACATGTATACCTGTAGCGAATTCATGTTGATGTATGGCAAAAACCATCACAATATTGTAAAGTAATTATCCTCCAATTAAAACAAATAGCTTTTTTAAAAGCAAGTGTTCAATAAAAGAAGTTATTGCTATTTCTATCTTTGGCTAAACCTTCATTTACTTAAGATTTGTCTTTAGCTGGGCCAGATGCCTGGAAAAATATCAGCTTCCATATTTATCGACTATGTCATCTAATTTACCCAGGACATGTGTGTGCACAGAAGAGGGGGTGCTGGGCTTGTGGCGATTTCTACGCTAAGTTTACACAATGTCCAGACATGGGCCAGTCCTATGGCAAAGGTATGGTTACATATGTGTATGTTGCGAAAACTACACAGGAAAATCCCTTTGCTCCGAAATCGAACCCCCATGAAAATTAACTGCAAGAGACACTCAGGATTAGCTGCCAGTCACCCAGAGCTCATTTTGTTTCAAACATTGGACAAGGGAAGGAGGAAGAAGACTTCATTCCGGGGCCTGAGCCCTGTGCAGGGAAAGCAGGCTTGGTTAGCAGCACAAAACTCCTGGGCACATGCCTGAGAGTGGGTCACCTGGAAAGGCAAAGGGACACAGAGCGAGGAAATGATGGCACAATAGAGTGACTGTCACCAGCTCTTCCATAAACCTGGAGGACTGGGCTCCCATGTGCAACCATCAGGCATCAACCCTAAGGCAGGTGTGTGCTCCTGAGGCCTGTCCTGGGTCCTCCATGCCCTCCAGCCTCCTGGCCATGAGAAGAGGTGAGAGTCCAGGACTGGGAATCCAAGCGGCAGGCTGAGATGCTGCCACCTGCTCTGAAGCAGCCTTGCTGTGTGACCCTAGGCCCTCTCTGGGCCTAGGTGACCTTGGCTGTAAAATGAGCGGGTGGGCTACCTTCTCGCCACAGAGTCCAGTGTCCTTTGATGTTCTGATTCTGGCTCAGGCCCAGCCCCCGAGTCAGTTAGAAAGAAACCTGCTGAAGTATGAGCATCGTGAGGGATAAGGCCATCTTCAGCCTAGGCTGCATTCTGGCTGGACTGCTGCTATGCTGAGGCTGGGCCTCTGGATCAGGCTTTGGAAGGAAGAAAAAAAGAAGGAGCGATCATCTGCCTGCATTAAAAAAGAAAGAGCAAAGTGCCATCTGATGAAAAGCGGCTCCAGCTCGCCCATGCCCATCTTTGAAGCGTGGAAAGGCACTTTCCCTGAATAGTGTGAGTGAATGTGATGAATGAGGCTATTTGATTAAGCAGGATGAAACTGGTGAGCCAGGCTCTCTGTGTTTTATTTTGCCTAATGGCTTGTAATCAGAAATCACGCCATCATCTTTTCCTAAGTGGGAGCCAGCGGTGAGGCTTACAAGCAGTTCTGCTTCTGCAGCTCTTTTGAAGACTACACTTCTCTCCTGGAGCCAACGGGAGATTATGAACGTGGAGGGGTCTCTGATGAAGTCTCCACCAACACCAGAGTAATTGGATCACTTTGTCAATTCCGTTAACAGTCCATTGGTTCAATTTCCTTTTGTAAATCTAGATTCGATAGCCGATACCTAGTACGGTGGCTGGTGTCAAGTTACACGCTTCAAAAATATTTATTAAATGAATTAATCAGTGAGGGAATGGAACAACGAGGGAATGCATGAATAATGGATGGAAACCTCGTAGGTAAGGGGAAAATAGGTACGAATGAGTTGTTAGCACTTTGTGTCAAATAGAGGTAGTTTTTGGTAGGACATGAGAGACGTTTGTGATGTAGGATCCAACAGTTTATCCCTTAGTGGTAAACACAAAAATGCCTATTCTTTCCCTCACTTCCTGTGTAAACTGAGGACAGTTGTTTGGCCTATTTGTACTTCGGTTTTTTCATCTCTACGATGAGGATAATAATAATACCTACCTAGCTCAAAAGACGGAGAAGGCAATGGCACCCCACTCCAGCACTCTTGCCTGGAAAATCCCACGGACGGAGGAGCCTGGTGGGCTGCAGTCCATGGGGTTGCAAAGAGTCGGACACGACTGAGCAACTTCACTTTTACTTTTCGCTTTCATGCATTGGAGAAGGAAATGGCAACCCACTCCAGTGTTCTTGCCTGGAGAATCCCAGGGAAGGGGAGCCTGGTAGGCTGCCGTCTATGGCGTCACACAGAGTCGGACACGACTGAAGCAACTTAGCAGCAGCAGCAGCTCAAAAGAAAGGTGGGAAGATGGAATGACAGGGTATATCTGAGTGCTGATCACACTGTGTGGCCCAGTGGGCTCTGGATTAGATGGGGAGAGAAGAACTGGCCCCAGGCCTGAGCTGCAGATGCACAAGGCAGCTGCCTTTAGAGCTGATTTTAAAGGACAGATAAAGCCCTTCTCTCCCACATAGCATCCCACTGACCTATCGTTTGCTTAAAATTCCTACTCTTAGAATTCTCTTTGGGCTAAAGCAAGGTCCAGAGAAGTTACATGAGAAGGTCAACCCCACAAATTACTTTTCAAACTTGAATCTGCCTTCAAAAGACAGGGCGCTGTGCACAGTCAGCAAAGCCTTGGCTTGGGAGGCACTCTGTTCAAATCCAGGCTGTGTTATTTACTAGCTGTGTGACCTTGGGCAAATTACTTAGCTTCTCTGAATCTCAGATTTCTCAATTGTAAATGGCTAATGACATTTACTTCTCGGTATTACCATGGAGATAATATGAGATTATGTACATCAAACTCTCCATCTATCACTCATACTCAGTTAAAGGGGAGTGACTACAATACAATTTTTCTCTCTTTAAAAATGTTCATAAGAACACTATTATGGAAGGAATACTTGGTCACTGAAAATTTTATACAATGAACCCCAATGTGCTGGTAATAAGAGGTGGGGTCACTGGGAGGTAATTAGGTGCAGACGAGGTCACTATGGTTAGGCCCCCAAAGTGGGGTTATCCTCACATAAGGAAAAGAGACCAGAATTCTCTCTTTCTCCATCATGTGAGGCTGTAGTAAGAAGGCGGCCGTCTACAAGCCCAGGAAGAGAATCCTCACCAAAAACCCAACTGTGCTAGCACCTGGATCTCAGATTTTGATCCTCCAGAGCTGTATGAAACAAACATCTGTTGTTCAAGCCACCCAGTCTGCGGCATTTTGTTTCAGCAGCCCAAGTTGACTAATACCAACAGGAAAGGGAATTCTCAAAGATTTCCAACAATACTTGGAGCAATGGCAGCAAGTTGCAGCTTCCAAAGTGACTACTTTGAAAGACATTCCTCATCTTTGTATAATCCCTGCTAGAACACACAGAGGATCAGGGAAAGCCCATTGAAAGAGGTAATCTGCAAATGGGGGTCAGGGAGATGAATACAGTGGGTAGGGGAATGGGGAGGGAGAAGGTCGTTGCTGCTTTCTGGTGGCTCTCACCTCTCATGAGTCCCCGGCTTCCTGTTTTCCCTGCCTCTCCCTCCCTGTGCTGCCCCCATCCCTCACTCCCATCTTCTGCCAAAGGGAGCCAAGGACAAACAGTTCTCCTCCTCCTTCAGAAACTGCTGTGTTCAGTTCATTCATTTACCCCCATATTTCGTAACTCAGGATGCTGGGAGCCCGCTCCCTGCTAGAGAATCTAAGGGCAAATGAATCCTAGTCTTCTGCTGATTTTCTAAATCAGCTTTCTGAACCTTACCTTACCTCTGCCCCAGGACAGAACTGAGGACCCCCACAAGGTCAGCCCACCCAGATATTCCGCCTTCACTTTTCCAGGGGATGGTGGGAGTCTAGGGGGTAGTGAAGAAAGAGAGACACACAAAACAATTACATGCAGGGCCATATTTGGGCTGCAGCAGAGAAAAGGGCTAAGTGGAGATTTTCTTCTCACATCTTATTGAGATCATTTTATGCCTCCAATCTCGAGGGAAGCAAGCAGTTTGCACATTTGCCCTTTCCTATCAGTCGACCATCCGTAGGCACCACCTTTCACAAAGAGCTTATACGTTAACTGGTCACTTTATCACTGAAATATATTTGGAAAATCAAAATCCAGCTGTTATAAAGCCATAAACTGGAGACTTTATTACATATTGTTTATCATTATGTTAGTATTTGGAGATTCATAATGCAGGGACTTTGAGATCTATCTGTATTGCCAAAGAGGCCAAAGTTTATTTCCCTAATAATATGCAAATAGAGCCTTTATACCAGATAATGAATAATCACTTTAGATTAAAGGCTGAATTTTCTTTTACTGGTACAGGCAGTGCAGCCTTTTGCATGCAGTTAATAATTAATTTAAAGAATTACCACTTCAGTGAGCCCTGCTTACATTATTTATTAAGTGTAATTAAAGTATTTATTAGTCAAGTAATAAATGAGGGACAACCCTTAGCACCTTAACAGTGTTGTAAAATAATCACCAACTGTGTTTATCTGCAACGCAATACTGAGTGAGGCTCAAGTGTGTTGGTAGATGGTTCGCGATCATTCGGTGCCTCATTGGTGGGTGCAGGCCTGGAACGCCCACTTGCTTCTTGGCTTGGTTCAATCCATAAGAACTGAGTGTCTTGGCTTTTTCTATTGCTGATCTGTGTTTGTTGATTTAAAACCAAAATAAAGGGGATTTCTTGGTTTAAGCTAGCACTCTGAGGCTACCATGCTGCTTAAAGCTTAAAATGGCTATTCCAACATTGCCATCTTGGGATTTCTTGAAGGACGGCTGAAATCATTGCCTGTAATTAAGATAACTATACAATTCATTGTCCAGACCAGGACAATTTTCTTCAAAAATGAAAGAGGCTATTATTGATAACATATAAAATGAGAGCATTCTAGAGAAAGCTGAATGGAGCCTCCAAAAATTAACATGACTTTTATCCATTCAGCTAGGTTACTCCTACCAGATTGTAAATATGAGAATCAGTTTCTACTCATGACTACCACTCTCCATATGAAGTTTTAGATAAAACCCTGGAGGCCCACCTTCTCTCAATTTTAGGCAAATTGGGGCTGTCCTTGGTCTCCTTTAGGAAACTTTTCCTGGTCCCTCCAACCAGAAATGCCCACACCCTCCTCTAACTCCCACTATACTGCTTACACCTCTGCGTGAATCCACTGGCTGGCAATATCTTCATTTATGTATTTATTTTAAAATCTATTCCATGAAGAGACTGCAAACTCTTTTAGGAAAAAGACAGACTGTATTTGTAAAATTTAGTTCTTTCAACAGTCTTCCCTTGGTGCCTCACTAAACGTGGACACACAGTAAACATTTACTAAACAGGTTTTATAGTTTGGAAGCCCCAAGTTATTTTCCTAACGAGAAGAGAGGGTGAAATTTCACTCCAGGATCACTGAGCAGAATCTGTGACTAAACAAGTGGGCCTGTGGAGTGGACATAGGCAGGGAAAGGGGTGGCCAGCAGGATCGCCAGGGCCGTTCAGGTCTGCCATGGAAATCACCTGAAGGCGGGACTGTTCACAGGTCAACCAAGTCCCAAGACCCACTCCAGTTAACTAGCACCTCATTGGTATCATGCTCAACCTTTGTTCTCTGAGTCCCTTATTTGGGATGTTCCCCATCCTGTGCTGACTGATAAACAAGAGTAAAATTTACTGGAGTGTATACAGGTTAAGAGATGTCCCTGAGCTTGCCCAGATGATTGGGGCATCTCTCCAAATCCTACCTCCTCACCTATGTGATCCCACCTACCTCACGTTCCACCTCCTATCTGAAGACTTTTTCTGACAGCGTCTCCAGCCATTTAAAACTTCGCATTGTGCATTCCTCTTATTTCAACACTTTGCATCCATGAGTTGCATAAATCTCCGCTCTCCAGCAAAGGATGCTCCCTTCTCATTTTCCTACATTTCCCCACGTGCTGGGCGCACAGGAGATTCTCAGGGGTGAAGAAAGGAGACCCAGACCTTACCCAGCTCTTCCTGAACCCCACCCTCTTCTGCTTCCTGCCTCCACCCTCACGCATTTCCCAGGATCCCACGTGTCACTTATCAAAAAGTGATAAGTCACTCATCAAAAGACGTGACCTATTAAAAAGCAAAGGAAGTGATGTAAGGTCAAAGTTAAAGGGGCTGGCAGGCATTTGAGAAGGCAAACTCGAGAATCAAGCTTCATGCTTAATAATAGACAACACTACTGGGCCCAAACTTGTGAGCTTATAAATTGATTTGTCTTTGGGCGCTTTACAGAGCTGTTTCTAGGCGACCGACAGGTCGGCTGTATATCATGTGTGCTTAGGCCCCGTGCTGTGGCAGCCTGCTCCTGACCTCTTAATCAAGCCGAGTGCTGGGCACTGAGAGGAGATATGTGATCACTTACGGAAACGCCCAGCTGGCGTCGCTCCCACAAACCATCTGCCTGTCTCGAATGGTCAGACTGGCTGTCTGCTAATGCCCCCTTCTCCTATGAGCCATTTATATATTTCCTCAGCCTTTTTTTTAAAGTGGAAAACAAATAGCATTACTGGATGTGCTCGGCTTGGCTGCAGCTGTGAATCGCAAAGTTGGAAATCAGTCCAAGATAGAGTCAGACACCACATTCTTTGCTTGGTTGGGGAGAGGGCCAAACTGCTGATCTAGCCCCATTTGGTCTCTGATCTTTTATTTATCTATAAATTTGACATGGCCCTGTTAGGAAACATCTTGCCATTGTGCATTTTCCCATTCTTTTTGTTTCCAAAGGGAAGGAGCTTTTGCTTTAGTTGTAACCAAGGGTCAAGATTTCTTCTTGGCCTTGTCGGGAGGTAATCAGTGTAAAGGCAATACAACGTGAGAATTATATGCAGCTGGTAGCAGCAGGGATCGGAGAGGGGCAATAGAGGTTTGACATAATTCCCCTTGGTTCTTTGCTACTTACCAAAGTCAGTAATAGAGCTCAGATACAGAATAGTGGACAGAACTAGATGAACTTGGGTGAGACCCTTGCCCATCATCTTCGTTCTGTTCAACTAGGATCGAATGAGCCCCATTCAGGAGGACGGCCTCATGCCCCCTTGAGTAGAGAACACCCAATCCCTATGTTTGTGAGGTAGCATTCTGACAGTTAATCAGCCAATCAACACGCCAATATTGACTATATCCTTTGTGCTTGTCTTAGTTTCTCAGAAGCAGACCTGAGGTAATGCTGTTCGTGCAAACTGTTTAGCAGGGCAAATAATATGAGGGGGGACAGAGAGTGAATAATGGAAATACCCTTTATTTAGGGGCCACTGCTGTGCATCCCTGGAGTCCAACTCGAGGAAACTCTGGGAAACGTATAAAGCACATGACTGAGAACCGTTTCAAGTAGTGAGTGCGTGGGGGTATTTATGCACCAGATCCCAAGAGTCGTTGATCTGAGAGCTATTTCTAGAGGGGATAACTCTTTGAAACTCTGGCCTGCCATATACTTACAGAGCAAACTTTCCTCCACTGAGGCTGAAGGAAGAAGAGCCTTCAGGCAAAGAAGTTCAAAAATAAGCAGTTGTAAGCTAGCTGCTGCTGCTGCCGCTGCTGCGCCTCTTCAGTTGTGTCCGACTCCATGCGACCCCATAGACGGCAGCCAACCAGGCTCCTCTGTCCCTGGGATTCTCCAGGCAAGAACACTGGAGTGGATTGTAAGCTAGCTGGAACCCACCAAAGGATCCAAGGAACATGGGTGAAGCCCTGAAACCAGCTGCTACAAAGTCAATCCCTAGATGAGAGACTTTAAGAGGAGCAATAAGTTGAAGATACACTTTCTATGTTCATCTTACAATCAATTTGGAGGGATAAAACCATGAGAAAGCAATCCAACAATCAAGCACTAAGTGCCGTAATGAAGACTGAGTCAAAAAGCAGCTCAGGGAAAAGAGAAATAACTAACCATTAGGCAAGTTCCCGGAGAAGGCGATGGCACCCCACTCCAATACTCTTGCCTGGAAAATCCCATGGACGGAGGAGCCTGGTGGGCTGCAGTCCATGGGGTCGTACAGAGTCAGACATGACTGAAGCAACTTAACAGCAGCAGGATAGCAGGAAAGTTCCATGAAAAAAAAATGTATGATTAATTTAGGATTTAAAGAATTGGTAGGTTTGGGATTATGGAAAGGAGGGGAAGAAATATTGGGATAAAATTATTTCTGAAATTAGGTTGAAAAGTCAAATTGAAAAATAAACAAGTGAAAGGCAATGAACTCTTTCCTTCTATTCATTTCACATGATCATCTTAGAGATATTTTCACTATATCCCTGATTATACTCCAATAAACCATTTTTGTTTAAGTTTCTTGGAATCTCAATTCAATAGTCAAAGAGATTTGGATTAGCTTACTTCTAAATCCTTTCTTATCAAAATTTAAGAATCGTGGGTCATCAATAAACCAATGATAATCTATTTTGAAATATCATTTTCCTGGTTCCATGAAAAATTACCTCCTGATGTATCTGTTGGCCCATTCTGCAAGTCATATCTCAGTTAACCAGGACTGTTAACAATTTTAGAATTGGGAGTTGCTCATATAAAAAGATGAGAAAATGTTTGGTCACATGTCTGTTTGACACAGGACTGGACACGCGTGTAAGAGATAGCCGTGGAGGCTGGTTTGACTGTTGACAGGAAGCACAACAGTGCTGGGGTTTAGCTGAGAGCCTGGGCTCAGAGAAGCCTGAGTTTGAATCCCAGGTCTGCTATTTATCAACTTTGGGACTCTGGCAGTTTGACCCGTGTAGGCTTCACTTTGCTCATCTCTAAAATGGGGGTAATATCCACTGTCAGAGTTGTGGAGAGGATTAAACTTAAAAGGGACAGAGCCTGTAAAGCATGCAGTCCAGAGCCTGAAACACTAACATACAGTGAGGACAATCCAATAAAATGAAAACGGGGGGAATTGCAATAGGAAACCCCACAAGTTCACTATCTATACTCAACAAAAATGCATGCCCTTCCAATCTCAGCATTCCTTATCACTGGATTTTACATACTACATACTAAGTCCATTGTACTTGTTCACACCACACGTGAATGAGATGGGAATTTGGCATTTCTGACTGGGAACCTCGCTTTTTGGTCCAAATATGCATTTCAAATTCAGCACAAACAATGCAACAGAAGAATAGTTTAGGTTTATACTGAAGGAATAATGGGTTTTAAAATTATCATGAATGTGATGTAGCAATTATTTTTCTTATCATCTGTGTTTTTCTATCCAACACCGTGGACTAGGAGATTGGCTTCTTTGTGAGTGTTGAGTCAAAGAAAGCTTCTCTGTGGTATTCGCAGCAGGCCACAAGTCAAGGCCATGAAGGGCTAGGAGTCAGTCTGGCAAGACAAAGGCAAGGTGAGACCAATGGAAAATGGCTACAGGGCAAGGGGTAAGAGCTCTGAAGCACAGCTAGGATCTGAGATGTATCCGAGGAAATCTTCCAACAGCATCAGACATCATCAGAGATCAGATAGCATCAGAAATCATCAGAGATCAGATAGCATCCTCAAGCAGAGGGCAGCGTCTTTCTCTTTTGTGATGGTCAGGAGAGGCCCACTACAGCGATTGCTTGGACAGCAGCCTGACGCAGGGTGACCACACATTTATGGCCCAACCCCAGACACTTTAGGGAGCAGAAAGAGGAATTACTCATCACGCCTCTGAGACAACTGGTGCAACCAGGACTGTCCCAGGCAAACTGGGACCCACAGCCTCCCAGCCTGGGGGTCATCTTCCTTTGCACTTGGAAACAGACCCATCTCTTCAGCCCCATGCTACCTAAAAAGCCCAGTCCTCAAATTCTAACCTCCCGAAAGCTTGTTCTTGCCCCGTTTCTCTTTCTTAGTGATGGATGTGAGGAGCCTCTCTCTGCCCCTAGACATGTCCACTGCTCTCCAGCAGCAATATCTCAGGGCTAGACCCAGGGTGACAAGAGGGAGACATAAAGCTGCTTAAGCATGTGCTTAGGAGGTGTGGAAAAGCTTGGTAATCAAGACAAATCATATCTCGATGCTATGCTTTTAAAAATCAAAATTAATGCAAAAAATCTATAATGAGCAAGATGTCAAAAATTTTAAACAAAGACAGGATGAGTGGCAGCAGTGAGCCCAGCCACACTGGAACCTGAGGCAAAAGGACAAGCCAGTCATACCGACCCGTCTTAAGATCTTGATGTTTCATTCACTGTAGATTTTTTCATTGATTTTTATTTTTTGAATATTGTATTAAAATATTACTTATCTTGATGAGATTTTTGGCACCTCCTTCACTTTTGTGCCTAAATCTAGTGCTTCACTTGCATGCATGCTAAGTCGCTTCAGTTGTGTCTGACTCTGTGTGACCACATGGACTTTAGCTCACCAGTGGACAGGATCCTCTGTCCACCGGATTCTCCAGGCAAGAATACTGGAGTGGGTTGCCATTTCCTTCTCCAAGTGTAATTCTATGTAAGTATCAATAGCTGCCACTAGCACTGCTTGGTGGGATCATGGCCTTGGGCTATGGGCTTTGCTTGTTGAATTCATCCACAGTCTGCAAGAGGTAGGGGCTCATGAATCCAATAAATCCTGCCCTCTTGATCATCCAAAATTCTCACTTTCTTATAGAATAACAAGTTTAATGCTGAAAGGGCCATTAAAACATTCTAATCCTCAGCTGTCTTTATTCACATGAGAACCGTTATGCCTGTTAGAGAGGTTAAGTGACTGGCCCAGGATCACACAGCTGCTTCGGATTTGTTGTTCAGTTGCTAAGCCATGTCCAGCTCTTTGCAACCCCATGGACAGCAGTGCACCAGGCTCCTCTGTCCTTTACTATCTCCCAGAATTTGCTCAAATTCATGTCCACTGAGGCAGTGATGCCGTCTAACCATCTCATCTTTGGCCGCCCTCTTCTCCTTCTGCCTTCAATCTTTCCCAGCATCAGGATCTTTTCCAATGAGTTGGCTTTTCCCATCATGTGGCCAAAGTATTGGAGCTTCAGTATCAGTCCTTCCAATGAATATTCAGGGTTGGTTTCCTTTATAATTAACTGGTTTGATCTCCTTGCAGTCCAAGGGACTCTCAAGAGTCTTCTCCAGCACCACAATTAATAAGTTCAATTCTTCAGCACTCAACTTTCTTTATAGTCCAACTCAGCATCTGCTCATTCACCCAAGAAATGTTTACTGAGCATCTACTGTGTCCTGTATTATAGACACTGGAAACAGAATGACATCCCTGCTCTCATGGAGCTTATATTCTAATGTGGAAAGGCAATTAATAAACAACCATAGATACAAATATATATAATCAGACAAAGATAAGAGCTATGGAAAAATGAAGCAGGGTAACTGGGAAAGGAGTGATGGAATGAGATATTATGGAAGATGATCCTAAAGGCCTGGCTGTGAGCAAACATCTAAATAAAGGAAATAGGAAGCCATGTGAGTTACATGGGGTGGTGAGAGCTAGTTCTAAGGCAGGGTTTCCCCACTTTGGCATTATTGACATTTGAGGATGGATAATTCATTGGAAGGACTGATGCTGAAACTGAAAACTCCAATACATTGGCCAACTCATGCGAAGAGTTGATTCACTGGAAAAGACTCTGATGCTGGGAGGGATTGGGGGCAGGAAGCGAAGGGGACGACAGAGGATGAGATGGCTGGATGGCGTCACCGACTTGATGGACATGAGTTTGGGTAAACTCCGGGAGTTTGTGATGGACAGGGAGGCCTGGTGTGCTGTGATTCATGGAGTCACAAAGAGTCGGACACAACTGAGCGACTGAACTTACCTGAACTGAATTGAATTCTTTATTGTGGGGACTGACTAGTGCCTTGTAGGATGTTTATCAGCATCCCTGTCTTCTACTTACTTGATCCAAGTAGCAACTCCCTCCCAGTTTTAATGACCAAAAATGGCCTCAGAAACTGCAAATGTCCCACGGTGGGTAAAACTGTCCCCAGTGAGAACCATGGGTCTAGGCACAAAGGCAAGTGCAAAGGCTCTGACTAAGTCTGGCTTCCCTCACCTCAGCACCGCAGGTCAGTCCCAGCCCTGATACCCACCACCTGCAGTCAGCGCCTCCACACACGCAGTTCACCTCTGACTCATTTCATGCTGCTGGCTGCTGGCTTTCTTTCATCCCCAAGAGTGAAAGCTCCCTGGGGGCAGGAGTCCAGCCTTCACTGCCCTATATCCCATGGAGGCCTGGGCTCTGTGTGCAGTGACTGCGCTACAGACTCCTCTCTGCCCGCTCTGTGCCGAAGACACTCTCCGAAGGCTCAGGGCTCAGGCCAGCTCTGGAGGACAGTGTCCGCCGGCCGCCAGCCAGCCCGCGCTCTTCTGTGAATTGCCTTCTGCACGTACTTAAGGCTGTGCAGCTTTCACAAAAGGGACGGCATGCGATGAAAGTTCACCTTCCACTCAATTAACCTTGAGAGAGAAGGCTTTTTTTTTTTTCCTTTTCTCCCCCAAGAGACTTTTTTTATGACCTTTTTGAAGCATCTTATTTTCTGGGCAAAAAGCCAAATGATACATTCTCTTCCCAGCTGCAGGACTGTTGCAGATTTTCAAAGCTGAGGTAAAGACAGTCTTTGGAATAAGTGCAAGGTGGGCAGTGAGGTTGGGAAACGTGAGAAAACACCTTATTATTCCAGCTGAGTTGTGCCTGGAGGGAAGGCGCCTTCATGGAGCACAAGCCCTCAGGACCCACGAGATGCAGGGACCTGGAAACTTCAGGGCTGCCAGGCACTCCCCCCAATTAGGGAGCACACATGAATACAAATTTAAAAAAATCAATTCCTCTTTGGGTGAAAGTTGAATATTAATAAGCCATAACAAACCATATCTTACATAGTACTTTGCCATACCCAAAGAGTTTTTTTTCCCCATGTATTTCATCTCTTTGAGTCTCACATTCAGCTAGCAAATGAAATTGAATCTTATTCAAGACTGAATCAGCAGAGTAGAATAAACAGCAATAGCTCTTTTCCAAGGGATGTGAGGGACAATGGTTCCTGGAAGGTCCCTTACCTGATCCCAGGTGTGTGGCTCCCTGGTGATGGGTTTGGAGAGGAAAGCACATGCCTCCCTGCCCCCACCCTCACTGGGACCTCCAAGTTCAGCTGCGTATACATGCAGAAGGGAAAATAAAAGAAATCCCCCAAACCAGCACCCTTTCCTCATGGCCTCATCTTTGACAGCTCTGATGGCAAAGGGAGTTTCCTGAAAGTGGCCACGTTTGCTTTGCGTCACAGTTTTACCCCATCTCTCTGGGGCCCAGAGGCAGTTGGGAGACTTCTAGAATCCTAGAAGCATTGTTTGAAAGCAACAGGTTAGAAAGTCAACTGGTAGTGGTTTGTTTCATGGAGAAGAGAAAGTTGTGGTTGGGAGTCAGGAAGGTTTAATAAGGTTAAAAAATAAAAAGGCAGAAGTCTCACGGTCAAGAGCACAGCCTCGGGAGTTGGGCTGCCTGGGTTCTAATTCTGGCTCTGACATTCTCCATCCAACTTGACCTTGGCCAAGTCACTTTACCTCATGGTGCCTCTATCTTTCCATCTGTAAAAATGGAAATAAAAAGAGTAACTTCCTCCTGGGGTGGGGGGAGAAGAGATTTCCTGGAATCCAATGCTTTCTGATGGAGACATAAGTATTAAGAATCAGAAGTCGCTGGTGGGAGAGGGGGAAGCAGGAAGCTGAGGACATGGACCAGCGAGCTCTCCGTGGAAAGCCCTATTCAGAGGAGAGCCAAGGGGACAGGGGCCACATTAGGGGGTTGCTTTGGACATAAGGGGGCTGGAAAGAGCCTGCACTGGGGGTTTCAAGGCGACAGGTGATGAGGAAATGCCTGCCGGGGAGAGGCGCTGCTGTCTGCCTTCCTCCAGCCCCAGCCAAGAACTGAGCAGCACAAAGGGGCTTCCTGGAATAAGTTTGCAACCACGGGCACTAATGTAAAGGCATCTCTGAAGTCCAAGTTCCTGCCATTAGTCTCCGTTTGCTGTCACACAATAAACGACTAGTGACTTGTGTTCCATGAAAATGCTCTTCCCAGAACATTAGGGAAGGGAAATAGGCATTTCAGCAAAGCCCAGAGTGACCCCACAGCTTCTGGGCAGGAACCCCCCAATCTGGGGGTGACACCCAGAAAGAGAACCCTTCCCTTTGGGCTACAGGAGCCCCACACCTCAATATTTTAACTACCCCCCCACAAAAAAGCCTCCTTTTCCTCCTAACATCAGACTTGAAATGATCAACCAGCTTTGTGCTGATTTCAACAATCCCTCTGCTGGTCCATCAGCCATCTCCACCTCCGTGAGTTAAGTTAGAAATGGAAGAAAGCTTGGAATCTTTCTAACTCAACCTTCTTTTTGTGCAAAAGTGCAGGCTGGGACCCAGAGAGATTTCCAACTTGCCCAAGAGCACACGAGCAGCAGCAGGAGCACACGCTCAGTCATGTGACAGCTCCTGTGTCCCAGTGTCCTCATAGGTTCATGGACCTGTGACCGCATATGAGGGTCTGGGGAGAGAGTCATGTCACTCCAGTTTTGGATGGTGTGAGAAGTGACCCTGACTCGTGACCTTTCACAGTTCTGGTAAAGTTAGAAAGCCTACAAAGTTTTGGTGCCAGACAACATCCTGATATACAGAAACCTATATCATGGGCACAATGGCAGTGAAATAGGACAATTATCCTGAGGCGCTCTCTGTATAATGAAGTGGGATAACCGTGTGTAGCTGTTGGTTCTGGGCCAGGGCTGGATTGTGGAGACTTCTCAGTTTGTCATCACAGCATATCTGCTGAGTGAGTGATTCTGTAAGAGTACTTGTCAAATCCAAACTTCCTCCAGCAGCAAACCGAGCTCCAGGCCAGGAAGGAGAAGCAAACGTCTCCCCCTCTGCTCTCAGCCAAACCCTAAGCTATGAGTGCCCTTGGTGGGGACAAAGAGCACGGTCTGTGTGCTATGTCGCTTCAGTCATGTCCGACTGTTTGAGAGAACAGTGTAGTCAGCCCCAAAGGGTGGTGCCATGGAAACTGAGCATTCTCTGAGCTCTGGCCACACCCTCTCAGGACCTCAGTGTGTTTGACCTCCAGATGCTCTTGAGCAGGATAAACACGGTCCCCCCCGTCCTCACCTCTTTGCTTCTGACAGACTTTATTTGCCCGATGAAGGGCTTTCCCACTTGCCACAATGGGGACCATCCTTGTGATGCTGCACAAATGCCCTGTACATTGCCTGGAACAATCTGTGTGACCTTGAGTGGGTCACCTCCCAGCTGAGCCTCAAGTCCCTCTGCTGTGAATGGAAGGAGGTGAGCAACTGGACCGGAAGCACATTGAGGGCCAGGACAGCAACTTGCAGCCTTCTAGTCCCAGGCCTTACCCAGGACGTGGTGCACAAACAGGCTCAGAAAACATTCAGGAATCTGGGGGAAATGCAGCCCCATCCAGTACTGACATTTGGGGACTAGATTTGGAAGCTAGAAGTTCTGATGCTATGACCATTCTCTTCAGTGGGTGGTTTTGAGCATGACTTTGAGGGACGGGCTCCCTTTTAGGAGAACATATAAATAAATTGCAAAGGCCATGATGACTCAACCTCAAGACAAGAAATTGAGCTTGAGGCACTTCACAGAGACCTGGAGATGGCTGCATGCAGCCCATGTCTTCCACCTCCGTTTTACTGCGTCTCCTTCCTCTCACCCTTGGTCATTTCCCACTGGGCGCAAAGTGCCTCCACCCAAGCCCATGCTCTTTGGTTAGTGCGCTATATTGGGGACTCTTCCAGCTTCTTGGCTCTCTCTCAGACAGAGCCATTGGGTTCCCAGGGATTAAGAGGCCATTTGCACGGTGATGTGCTTGAGCAAGCATCTTCTCAAGTGTATCTTCTTCTGGTAGGAAATAATGCTGCCTTCAACCAGTAGTGGTTCAACATGGTGCCATTGTGGGTAGAGAGAAGGCAGACGCTTAGGACCTCACTGCCGGTACTCTGACTTTCCAGCTGTCCTCCCCACACTGCCTCTGTGCTGTACCCTCTTACTGAGGTCTTTCCATCGTGGTCCCATCCCCCCTGTACACACCAGGTTCCACACTCCACCCTGGGGTACGGCCAGCCCAGAATCTGTGATTCAAGGGAATTTCCTGTAAGCCCTTCTCAATAGACTTTTCCTTTGTGAAAATTCCAACTTACAGGAAAATAGGGTTGAGAGGTGTGGGCTCTAAAAAAGCTGAGAAAGCTCTAACAAAGTTTACTCAAACAAACAACAAAGATTATGCACTAAATAAAGAAAATATCAGTAATATTTCACATCTTAAATTAGTAATAATGGGTGCTAATGAGTTCTGTGCTATTAATTCCATTTACCATCTCTCCCTCCCTGGAAATTTTGCAGTCTCCCTCCCCTGCAGCTTTAATGAGATACTTGTAAATTCATTTTGCTTTGCTGCAGAAAATATTCACCTAAGAAGCATTTGGAATGTGTGGGCCTGGTCCTTGGGTGTCTAAGATTTTACTGGCTCCTGCCTCCTGAGTCTCACTGTGTGATTTGGAAGCTGGAGAGAGAAAAGGCTTTGGCTCACTCTTATTTAACTTAATTGGAAGCCAAGTGTATATTTCTCAAATCTTTTCCTAATGCCTAGTGCCCTGAGCCCAGTTGTTCCCTCCAGATTTCACCTCCCTCCTCCTTCACAAAGGCCATTCAAGGCCAACATTATTTTCTCCAGTTATCTTTTTGGTCCCCCAAAAGCTGGCTCCTCACTTCTGCCCACTTTACCCCCATTTTTTTTTTATTTCTTGCTCCACCCTTTCCAAGTCCTTCTTTTTCTTATTATTCCTGACACTGACAACTTGCCAATCCCAGGTTGGCTGCTGAGTAAACATGCTGAGGTAAATCAAAGTTTGCTAGAAGTTCTTGTTGCATTGGGGGATGTTGAGCAGGAAGAGCATTGCTGTGGCCCCTTTCAGAGATGCTCCTTTGCATTCGGGGACACTGGAGAGTATGAGGATGAATCTGAGGGACCGGGTCATCTCCTAGAGTCGCCTAGCTTGGGTGAAATTGAGAGCCTGATTAACGAGAATTGCATTTCTCTTGGTTTCTTCTCCGCTAGGAGCAGCATTCTGAGGGAAGCATCAGACTCATCTTTTTATAGGATCTACTCTGATTTATTTTTGGCCCTGAGACCTACCCCTCAACTCAGGAAGCTTCACACGGATATTTGAGATCAAAGCATCCAGAATAATTTTGGCTCTGTAGAGAGGTGGTTCTGAAGCGAAATCCCTGTTTGTAGTCAGAGCCAGCCTCATGTTCGGGCAGAACTCACCATTGCTTATGCGATGGAACATGAAGGGCAGTGAAAAGAACTTTAAATTCTGCTGGAATGTATTTCTCTCATAAGTGCCTAAAAATTACATCAGTTGAGAGTAAGAGTATACTTGGATGAGGTAGCATGACTTATCTTCAGCTTTTTAAAGACAAAAATCCAAAAGGAATTTTTCATAATTGCTGTGAATTAATGTTAGGTTGTTTTCCTTCCAGGGAAAGTCTGAGGTGAAATGGACACTGGGATCAATGCAGGGCGGGAGATTAAAATGGAAACGTGGGTGGGGTTAAGATATATACATGGCTATAGAAAAAATAGCTAACCGACAAGGTCCTACTGTATAACACAGGGACCTATACCCAGTATATTGTAATAATTTATAATGGAAAAAAATCTGAAAAAATAGATATATGTATGTTAACTGAACCACTTCGCTGTATACCTGAAGCAAACACAACATTGTAAATCAACTATAATTCAATTAAAAAAATGATTCAATAAGAAAAAAAAAGGAACATGGAGCAGGAGGGATACAAGGGGGTGGAGGAGAAAATGTAAGAAGCAAACGTGCATTTTCCCAGGTGCCAGTCTTACCTGCAAGAAACTCGGTCCTCTCAAATCACCCAAAACATCAAGCTATCATTAAAAGAATGACAAACCCCAAGCAAAACAAATCAATGTTTCTGTTTTCATAAATTCAGAGAAAGTGATATTTCTTTTTCCCTCTTCAGCAGTCTCAAACACAGGGCAAATATTTTCCTACTACTCCATAAATCTGGAGTCTGCTGAACTGTAGGGAATTTTCTCTTCAACCGTACTCCATAACAGCATCGAAAGAGAAAATAAAACCTCCGTACCAAAGGCATAGAATTTTAGAGCCAGCTGACTGGCTGGAGCCAGCCCTGGTTTCCAGTGAGTCTCAGCCAGCATCCTCCATTCCGAGCAGGCGAGGGCCTGGTAGGCTGTCTAGCAGGCTCCGTAAATCCCTCGGTTTTAGGGCCCCCTCGTGAAGCTGCCAGGCAGGTATATATTGTCCACTGGAGCCTGAGGGCTCTGAGATATACGATCTGAAGTGGAGACTAGGAAGAGTATATAGTCAGGGAGATTTTTCTGCCTCAGTGACTGTTCCAGGTAATTGAAATGTACCCCTTTAAGGACGAGGGCCGTTCTGAAGTTTTAATTATTTAGTAGGAAAGCTTTCTAAATGGTAGTGTGTGCCTCCTTGAGAGCAGTGTGGTGGAAAACTTTGGAAGCAGGCAGCTTGACATTTGAATCCCAGCCCTACACTTAAAGGGGCTCAGAGGTAAAGAATCTGCCTGTCAATGAAGGAGACGCGGGTTTGATCTCTCGATCAGGAAGATCCCCTGGAGGAGGAAGTGGCAACCCACTGCAGTGTTCTTGCCTGGGAAGTCCCATGAACAGAGGAGCCTGGTGGGCTACAGTCCACGGGGTCGAGAAGAGTCAGACACAGCTGAGCACGCACCTGAGCGCCTACACTTACAAAGTGAATAAATATGCAGAGGTTTTTGTGGGGCATTTTTTTGTTTTTAACATCACTGGACTTGAATTTCCTCACTTTCAAAATGGGATAATGCCTAATTCACAGATTTTTGTGAAATACAGATGAGGCAGATAGCCAGCTGTCCCCTACGTGCTCAGTACACGATCTCTGCTATTGTTGACATCTTTGTGATTATCCCTCCCCCTCTAAAACAAAACATGCTGAACATGCATTAACTTCCCACGTCCCTCATGGTGATTATGTCTGATAAGTGCCCACTTTTATGATGTGCTGTGATACAGAATCCCCTTGGGAACTGGGAAGTTCCCACATCTCCAAATAAACAGCCCCATCTGCTCTGCTTGCACGGTGGCTCGGCCGTCTTCTTCCCGTGAGCCACAGATCACGAATTCACTGCAGTGAAGCTGGGTTCTCTCTCACCTGGGTTCCCTGTAAACGGGGCACCCTAGGGAGCAGTAGGGTAGACGGGTGAGACACCCTTTCAGAAAGACTGAACTCCACACTCGGCTCCCTCAGCCAGCAGTCAGGTGGCCTCAGCCTCAGGGAAGCACACCACGATGATGGCCCTAACCTCGCGGGGGTGATGGTGAGAATTAAGGGAGACAATTCAGATGAAGCCTCTGACATAGTGTTTGGTGCATTGTAGAGGCTCAGTAAACGACAGCTTTTATTATTAACGAAAGGACAGGGGAACAACCAAGGTCGTTCAACCTGCTGCTTGACACTCAACCCAAAAGTGAGCCACAAACTGGTCATAGCTGGGTTTGTGTGTCTCAGGTGGTAAAGAATCTGCCTGTAGTGCATGCAACCCGGGGTTCATTCCCTGGGTCGGGAAGATCCCCTGGAGAAGCCCATGGCTACCCACTCCAGTATTCTATTCTGGACTGAAAAGTTCTGTGGACAGAGGAGCCTGGCAGGCTACAGTCCATGGGATCGCAAAGAGTAGGACACGATGTAACAATGAACACTTTCACTTTCTATTGCCCTTCAGTCATCTTTTTGGTGTACTTCTGTCTCCTCTTGGGCCTTCCACCAGCTGAGTGAGACAGCACCACAGAGCGTGTAGGTAACCCCCCACTGCGAGGTGGAGTCTGGTGGCGGGTGAGCCACTAACCCCCAGGCACCAAGGTCCCAATGAGATAATGCCGCCCTGGGCCCACAGCGGGGCGGGAGGTGCCTGCCTTGCCGTGAGCTCGTGACACACGCCAGCCCTCAGCGAAAGGCTCATTGAACAGAGTAAGCTCTCTATGACAGGACTTTGCTTTAGATTTGATGAAAGGTGTATCCGTGCCCAGAACCAGCTGAGCTGAGCAGAGTTGAGCAGGCTCAAGCAGCCCAAGGTACGAGCTCTGCCTGGCCTTTGCTCAATAGCTCTGATAACTGGGATGCTTCATAAGGTTATCTGACTGGTTGGGAGAACGTATTTTTAAATAAATGAGAATACCAGAAGACATTAGAATTCGAACACCTAATAACTGAGCGACCTGGGCAGAATCATTTGTCTTTCTGGAGGGTAAGTTCCCTCATTAAAGGGCAATAAGTACCAGGGCTCCCCAGCAGGGACATGGGGTGAAAAGTAACATGGGGCCTTATCTAGAGCCAGAAAACCTGAATTCCTATCTGGCCTTTTCTCCCTACTAGCTGGCTGACTTTGGGTATCTTCCTCAGTCTCACCAAACTCAAATTTCCCAGCTCCAAAATGAGGGACTTGGCCTAAAGATCCTCCCCAGTCCTTGCCAACTCTGAAATCCCACTGGCTTCTCAGAGGGAAACGGGGGTCGTCCCGGTGATGGAGTTTACGGAACTCCACGGCATCCTATCACTGCAAGGCCACTCCCAGCCTGGGGGTACCAAACACTGTCAGCTTCCAGTGAGGTCATGTGGGTGAATTAGCTACAGTATTTCAAACCAGGCAGATTAAAATTCTACTTTTTAAAAAAAGAAACAAAGAAATTAAAAACTTGATCGTACATTAAGGTGTAGGGCTGTGTGTCTGTGTGTGTGTGCACGCACGTGGTGGAGGTACTCTGTGCAACTTACAATTTCTATTTCAGCTGCTCATTTCTCACCAGTGTGAAAGGCTGGAAAGTCTGGAGGGACATTTGCATATCTGCCCAATGTCAATTCCCCTCGTAGAGCGGTCCATCTTCTTTGGAGTGTGTGTGTGTGACCTTTGCAGGTTGTCACATCCTGGGCACGGCACCAAGCAGTCCTCCAAGGGGGCTGGCATGGAGGAGCAGGTCCTGAGCCGTGCGGCGGTGCGCGGCGGTTTCCGGGCCCTGTGCCAACCTCCAGATAATTGCCAGCAGCAGGAGAGAGGTAGTCGAGGTTGGCAGAACCTATCTCTGACAGATCGATGGGCCCCTTCTCACCACTGCAGCGTTGTGGCCGGGAGGAGAGCTGGAAAGCTGAGATGCATGTGGGGAGGCAGACAGAAGAGTCAGGATGAGGGAGATGGGCAGAAACAGACAATGAAGGGAGAGCGAGAGAACCAACAGAAAAGCAAGAGCTAGGATCACAGACATATGAGCTAGAGAGTAAAAAAAAAAAAAATACAGATTCGTAGAGTAAGACAGCTGGAGGAGAGACAAAGACCGAGAGAGAACCTCAGACACAAAAAGAAAAGAAGAGAATGAGCTCTGTCTCAGAGCACCATCACATCATTAGCCTTGGGAATTGTTTGGGGTTTAGTGAGAGGAGTGGAGGCCCCAGAGCCAACTGTATATATGTGAGGAGGGGAAAACAGGAGAAAGCCCCCAAACCTGCTGCACTTCCTCCTTGGGCCTCATTGTTGCCAGCTCAGGTCGTGAAAGGAATTTAATGCAAGTCGCCAGCTTGCTTTGCATTCTGGTTTTGTCCCATCTCTCCCAGACCCAGGCAGGGGAAGTGACTGGTAGAGCTTCCATGGTGGACCTCATTTGCCCTTGCCCTTCGCACTTCCTCTGGCCCAGAAAGTGAAGGAACCAAGACAAGGGGTGGACTCCCACAGGGGAGAAGCTGGGTGCTTGGCTAACTGAGAAGCAGCCTTTCAGAGGGCACCCTCGAGGCAGGTAGATGTGTGGGAAGGCAGGAAGTGGAAATTAATGTCAGACTGTAGATATCAGAGACCTCGATTGGATAGGAAATGGGAAGAAGAGCATTCTCCTAGCTTTCTAGATACCTGAGATCTATCAGCAAGAAGAATGACTAGCACTTATTGAGCCCTTCATCATGAGCCAGAACTTCGCATTAGCTGTGCATGTTGTCACCCATGCCATGATAAAGTCTGTCGCTTTTTTAGCCCCATTCTGTACATGAGCCCTGCAGCCTGATTTCACGTGCTTGTTCCAGGAAGGCCAGAGCTTACTGGTTTGCACCAAGGTGCACAGACTTACTTATGTATGATAATATTCACTGGCCTCCATTTTTGCCTGAGACTGTGCTAGAACTTCAGTCAGTTCAGTTCAGTTCAGTTCATTTACTCAGTCGTGTCCGACTCTTTGTGACCCCATGAATTGCAGCACGCCAGGCCTCCCTGTCCATCACCAACTCCCGGAGTTCACTCAAACTCATATCCATCGAGTCAGTGATGCCATCTCATCCTCTGTCGTCCCCTTCTCCTCCTGCCCGCAATCCCTCCCAGGATCAGGGTCTTTTCCAATGAGTCAGTTCTTCACACCAGGTGGCCAAAGTATTGGAGTTCCAGCTTCAGCATCAGTCCTTCCAATGAACACCAGGATTAATCTTCTTTAGGATGGACTGGTTGGACCTCCCTGCAGTCCAAGGAACTCTCAAGAGTCTTCTCCAGCACCACAGTTCAAAAGCATCAGTTCTTTGGTGCTCATCTTTCTTCACCGTCCAACCCTCACATCCATGCTGCTGCTACTGCTGCTAAGTCGCTTCAGTCGTGTCTGACTCTGTGCGACCCCATAGACAGCAGCCCACCAGGCTCCCCCATCCCTGGGATTCTCTAGGCAAGAATACTGGAGTGGGTTGCCATTTCCTTCTCCAATGCATGAAAGTGAAAAGTGAAAGTGAAGTCGCTCAGTCGTGTCTGACTCTTAGCGACCCCATGGACTGCAGCCTACCAGGCTCCTCCATCCATAGGATTTTTCAGGCAAGAGTGCTGGAGTGGGGTGCCACTAGAACTTAGTTAATAGGAAAGTGGGGTGGTGGTTGGGGGTGAAGAGGGGACAGAAAAAAAAGATGTTGGACAATGACAAAGGGAGACACCAGAGCTACACTCAAGGGTCTGGTATCTACTGCGGGGAGGATGGTGTGTTCATCAGTGGCTCTTATTAATATGAGTTGTCGGGGATGAAGGCTGAAAGATGCACTATGAGGCATCCCCAGAGCATGCCACTTTCTGAATGGGCATGACAGGCCTGCCACGTAGCAGGAGTTCTATCTGAGCCAGGACTCGAGGCATGAGTTCCAAACATGAGATTGTGAAGTTAAAGAGAAGGTGACCTCCAGAGGGATGGAATTGCCCAGGCAAAGGCACAGAGGCTGCAGAAACAGGCTGAGATTGGAGTAACTTAGCTCCTATTTTGAGCAAGCTGGGGAGTATAAGAGATGAAACTAGACAGGTAGGTTGAGGCTTCACTGAGGAGAGAGTTAAATTCAGATGCAGCAGACAGTGATGGAAGATGTCTGGGAAGAAAGAGTGGCAGCCCAGTGCTCTGTGTGATCCTGTGAACCAATGCACGGCCACATTCCCTGGTTCTTTCAGTCAACAAACATCCATCGAGCATACCACTGCATGCCTAACCCTGTGGAGACAGATGGGCACATCAGCGAACAAAGGAGGCAGAATTCCCTGCCTTGGGGAGCTCTCATTCTTGCAAGGGTACATGCATTTAATGCCTTATCTACCAATAATGGGATATTGGCCATGCAGGCAGGACTTTTTTGATTCATAAGCCAACAGGAATCAACCCCCTAGGAGACTGCAGTGCTGCTTTGTGAAGACACCTGGTCTTGGGCAGCTAAGCAACCAAGCAAAGGCATCTGGGACCTATGATGAGACAACTTACAGACAGAAGGGGTTATATTAGCAGGACTCTCTTGATTGCAATTAACAAATTAAACTGGCTTGAGCAAAAGTTGATTTACAGGCTCATGTAGCCAACTCCAGAAAAAACACCGGTGGGAGCTGGCTTCATGAATAACGAGGTTCTATCTCTATTTACACTTCTCTGCGGGTGTTATGTCATTTCCTCAAAGTGGCTATTGTTGAGGATTTGGCATCAGCCCCTACAGCTTCATATCCTGACGGTTCAATAGCCAGGCGGGAAAGTTGGCTTCCTCTGTCCAGCTCTGCTTGGAAATTCCTAGGGAAGGGTTCTGGCTGGCCTAGTTTGGGTCACATGGGCATCTCTTGGGCCAATCTGATAGCCAAGGAGATAAGGTTCCACGATGCAGCCAAGCTAGTTACCGGTTCCCCTTTATGGCTGATAGAGATAGAAGAGGGAAGAGAAATAATAGATATCTGCCACTAGGATTGTGACAACTTAAAACCCACCTATTTTTTTAATGGGCAATTATGTTGAGGGATGACCCCAGCATCTCTCAAATACACAATAAAGGGTCACTTCTACTCAATTAGTCTAGGGCATTATTACTGCTCTCTCCACTCCACCCTCACAAATGATTAAGTGACACCATTGAACAATTTAGAAAAAGTAAAAATGCAATTTGAATAAACTATAGGAAAAAGATAAAGTGGAGGATTTCAAAGATACAGTGGGAGGGGGGGTGGGAGTGGGATGGGAGAGTGGGGTCATTCAGAACCAAACCAGGTACGTACAAGTTCCAGGGCTCACAGAGCTGCAGGCACAGAGCCTCCTGCCTGCAATCCCAGAGTATCAAGGCAGGACTGGTGCTGACTCTCATACCAGCCACCACCCCCACCTCCCAGCAGGATTGGGAAAGTTGGTCAGGGACAGTGCCTTCAGTTAGAGACTCTTCATTAGCTGAGAAGGCCAGCCCTGCAGGAAATCCCAAGCTGAGGAACAAGAACAATTTGAAAAGATGCAGGAGGCATTAAGCCAGAATGGTTCTCCAGGGGGTGGCAGGGCTAAGTGGAAACTCAGGCAAAGAAAACCAAAGGGGATGGAGTGAGGCCATCATTCAGGAGAGAAAAAGAATGCGTACCATCAGGGGGGGAGGAGGGCGGTATCCTCACAAGGCAGGAAAAATCAAAAGCAAAATAAGAAGACATTTTGACAAAAATCAATGTTTTAAAAATACATTCTTAGACTTCCAGAGAGAAGTTCTAGAAACTTGAGGTAGAGACACAGCTTTCTCTATATAAAGAATATCACACTGGAAACAAAAACCAGAAGCCTAGCCCCGCTTGCTCCAGTGATGTATCAACTTTATTTCCTTGTTTGCAAGTGAGCTGACAGTCTCCATCTTGCATACAGCATCATGTGGGGGGTCCACCAAGATGATGGCTAGGGAAGAAGTTCTTAAAATATTAAACAACTCTATTGTAATTAATTAGGCTAGGTGAATAATTAGGAAATGACAGTTAGAAATTGGGTCACCATAATCCTGCAAGAGAGGGGGACAGTGAAGAAGACTGTTTACAGCTCAGGTGAGCTGGCATCTTCAGATGCTATATTTTTTAAAAAGTGTATATGCTTGCTGGGTACCTATTATATTCCTGGTCCCTTGAAAGATGCTAAGGACATGTAGAAGAAGCCCAAGATAGTATTCCTGAGGCTTACTGTCTATCGTATGAGATAAACTTGTCCAAATAAATGCAATTCGTAGCATGAATTATGATAAAGCCAAGCTGGGTGTTGGTGATAAATATCAGAGTAGAGATCATGGGCTAGTGCACCAGGGAGAGCTGCCCTTACAGTTGCCCTGGAAGCTGGATTTGGATAAATAAGCGGAGAAAGGGGAAAGAACATGAGGAAGACGATTAAGATGCATGTGAGCATCATGTGATAGCATGTGTACATGGCAAGCTGGGAGGTGTTTTTGGTGTGACTAAAACAATGCATGAGACGGGAGTGATGGACAACAGTGCTGGGAAAGATGTCATATCCAGTCTCAGAAAAGTCTTGACATCAGTTGAGGGAATCAGTTGTAAAGGAGAGGAAATCTACTGGAGACCTTGGAGCAAAGGGGCTGGATTGACCCAGTGATGCTTTAGGAAGATAGGTGCAGGCGCCGAATGCTGAATTAACAGGAGGAGTGGGCTGGCGGCAAAATACTCAGAGAGGCTCAGGAGTGCAAGAGGTGATGGCTGGGTGCTACACAGAGGGAATGGAAAATAAGAAAGAGATAGCAGGACTTAATAACTAGTTGCATATGAAGAATGAAGGATGATATGGGGTAAAGATACCTCAGTTGCCTCAATGCTGAAGAAACTGGATTAGTGACAGAAGGTATAGGTTGTGTGCTATGTCCTGCGCCTGGCAGGGTTTGAAGGCGAAGAATGCTTCCCGGAAAAGCGGCATGATTATGAAGTGTTAAAGTTTACCTCTGTCTGCACCAGACAGAGTAAAGAGCATTCAGAGAGAGAAAACAGTACGGGCTGAAATAAAGGCAGTCAGTCAGTCAGTCGGTTCAGTCGCTCAGTCATGTCCGACTCGGCGACCCCATGGACTGCAGCACGCCAGGCCTACCTGTCCATCATCAACACCCAGAGCTTACTCAAACTCATGTCCATTGAGTCGGTGATGCCATCCAACCATCTCATCTCTGTCCTCGCCTCCTCCCACCTTCAATCTTTCCCAGCATCAGGCTCTTTTCAAAGAAGTCAGCTCTTCACCTCAGGTGGCCAAAGTATTGGAGTTTCAGCTTCGGCATCAGTCTGATGCTGCAGATGCTGTTGCTGAAACAAAAGCAAGGAGGTATGAAAAAGAGAACTGCCAGTTGCAGGATGTCTCTGAATATGGGAAGAGTGGGAGAAGGCTGGAGACCTAGGCAGGCTCCAGAGCACAGAGGAACTTGACCTTTATGCAGTGTGTTATGGGGAACAGGACAGACACCCTGCCAGGTTTTTATTTTGCAGCTATTTGTACAAATATAAGGAGTTGGAAAGGATAGATAGTCCCAAGATGTGACTCAAAGCATTCTCTAACTGAAGTCTGTCCTAGTGGCTGCCGGGCATCCCACGGATAACTGCCTGCACATGCGCCCCAGCCTGAGTCGAGCAGACACTCACCCCTCTCACTCTGTGTCACGGCACAGCTCTGAATGTGGGGCAGCCACGACCAAAGAGAAGACTTGGCCAGGGGCACAGAGGCGACCTAGTCCTAGGACAGAGCCCGGCTGCGGTGGCGGTAGCCATCGGGTGCTTGCTTAGGCAGTGCTTTAGAAGCAGCCCGGAACCCTGGCAGCCGTTCCTCAACCACGATTCATGCAGACGGTATAGACTTTCAGGGTAATCAGCGCGCGAATCGTGATGCCTCTCTACAACAGGGCGTGGGCAGCAGAGGCTGGGGACAGTATATCCGCCGTGAGGGACAGTGGGGACTTGCACCTGAGGCTCCCAAGGCTGCCTCTGAGCATAGCGTGAGAAACAACTGTGGGCACCTCCGCAGGAAGCACATCGGAGAAGCTTGGCCCTCCGGCTGCGGCTGACACACGCGGAGAGCCTGCCTGAGCCCCTGAGCTTCAGCACTCCTTCACTCTGGGTCCAGGGTCCTGGTCCTGGGAGAGGGGAAAACGAACTTCAGGAAACAAAGCCAGCTTGGGATCAGACCCCACCCCTGGTAGGGTAGTAATGGCCGCTGAGCGGAGAAGAAACCCTGCCTCACTCCAGGCTCCAGCTCCAGTCCCTCCATCTCCAGTCGCACCCGCCCCCACCAAAGAAACAGCTGCCAGTTCTCCCTGAGGGAAGGTATCACTTGTGTCGTGTAAAATCCAGCCCTCCCACCAAACGCACTGGGCACACACAGTCTGTAGAGGGATGTTCAACCATTCAAGACCACAATGGGTAACAGTTTCACCTGAATTCATAGAGGCAGAGAGAGTTAAAGCAAATTGAAAAGGGAGAGAAACTCCCCTCAATTGAAAGAGCAAGAGAAACCCCCCCAAATAAATAATAAAACAGAAAGAAACAATTTACCACATAAAGAACTCAAAGCGTTAGAAATTTTTCAATAAATGTTAACCAAATTGTGGAAAATAATAGATGAAAATGTTGGTTTTTTTTTTTAAAAAGGTGTAATAAGAAGCTTGAAAATATTTAAAAAACCCAATCAGAAATGAAAAATTCAGTGAGTGAAATTAAATAAAACAAACACTAGCAGGAATGAATAGCAGACCAACTGACACTGAGGAAGGAATAAGTGATCTGGAAGAGAGTAATGGAAACTACCCAATGAGAACAATAATAAAAGTGAAATTTTAAAAATGGAAACAATACAAGATCTCTGGAATAAGATTAAGCATGCAAACATTCACACTATATGGGTCCCAGAAAGAAGAGAGGGATCAAAAATGTATTTGAGGAAATTATTACTGAAAACTTCCCAAACCTGAAGAAGGAAACAGATATCCAGGTACAGGAAGCATAGAGGGTCCCAAATAAAAAGAACTCAAACAGACTCACAATAAGACACATCATAATTAAAATGTGTTAAAGAAAAAGAGAGAATTCTGAAAGCATCAAGGAAAAATAATAATAAAGAGTTACATACAAGGAAATTCACATAAGACTATCAGCTGATTTCTCTGCAGAAACATCGCAGGCCAGAAGGGAGTGGTAGAATATATTCAATATTGGCAATTTGATTTCTGGGTCCTCTGGCTTTTAAAAATCCAGCTTGAACATCTGGAAGTTCTTGGTTCACATACTGTTGAAGCCTAGCTTGGAGAATTTTGAGTATTACTTTACTAGCATGTGAAATGAGTGCATTCGTGCAGTAGTTCGAACATTCTTTGGCATTGCCCTTATTTGTGACTGGAATGAAAACTGACTTTTCCAGTCCTGTGGTCACTGCTGAGTTTTCCAAATTTGCTGGCATATTGAGTGCAGCACTTTAACAGCATCATCTTTGAAACAGCTCAGCTGGAATTCATCACCTCCACTAGCTTTGTTCATAGTGATGCTTCCTAAGGCCCACTTGACTTCTCAGTCCAGCATGTCTGCCTCTAGGTTAGTGATCACACCATCGTGGTTATCTGGGTCATGAAGGTCTTTTTTTGTATAATTCTTCTGTGTGTTCTTGCCACTTTTAGTATTGTCTGCTTCTTTTAGGACCATACCATTTCTGTCCTTTATTTGTGCCCATCTTTGCATGAAATGTTCCCTTGGTGTCTCTAATTTTCTTGAAGAGATCGCTAGTCTTCCCATTCTATTGTTTTTCTCTTTTTCTTTGCATTGTTCACTTAGGAAGCCTTTCTTATCTCTCCTTGTTACTCTTTGGAATTCTGCATTCAGATGGGTGTATCTTTCCTTTGCTCTTTTGCCTTTCGCTTTTCTTCTTTCTCAGCTATTTGTAAAGCCTCCTCAGACAACCACTTTGCCTTTTTGCATTTCTTTTTCTTGGGGATAGTTTGGTCACTGTCTCCTGTACAATGTTACAAACCTCCATCCATAGTTCGTCAGGCACTCTTTGTCTATCATATCTAATCCCTTGAATCTATTTGTCACTTCCACTATATAATTATAAGGGATTTGATTTAAGACATACTGGTTTTCCCTACTTTCTTCAATATAAGACTGAATTTGGCAATAAGGAGTTCATGATCCGAGCCACAGTCTGTTCCCGGTCTTGTTTTTGCTGACTGTATAGAGCTTCTTCATCTTCAGCTGCAAAGAATATAATCCATCTGATTTTGGTATTGATCATCTGGTGATGTTCATGTGTAGAGTCATCTCTTGTTGTTGGAAGAGGGTGTTTGCTATGACCAGTGCTTTCTCTTGACAAAACTCTGTTAGCCTTTGCCCTGCTTCGTTTTGTACTTCAAGGCCAAACTTGCCTGTTACTCCAGGTATCTGCTGACTTCCTACTTTTGCATTCCCGTCCCCTATGGTGAAAAGGACATCTTTTTTGGGTGTTAGTTCTTGAAGGTCTTGTAGGTCTTCATAGAGCCATTTAACTTCAGCTTCTTCAACAGGAGATATAGCAAAAGCAGTTCTAACATAGATATTCATAGTGATAAAGGCCTTCCTCAAGAAGAAGAAAATCTCAAATAAACAACCTAACCTGCCACCTGAGGAAATTACAAAAAAAAAAAAAAAAAAACAAAGGCAAAGCCCAAAGTCAGCAGAAGAAAGGAAATAATAATCAGAGAGGAAATAGAGGAAAAAACAGAAAAGATCAATGAGACCTGGGCTAAAAAGATAAAATTGATTAAAAAAAAAAAACTTTAGCCAGCTTCTCTAAGAAGAAAAGAGAGAGGAAAAGGACCCAAATAAACAAAATAAGAAATGACAGTAGAGATAAAACAATAAAAAAAATCATAAGAGAATACTACAAACAGTTTTATGCCAACAAAGTGGACAATGGAGAAAAAATGGACAGACTTCTAGAAACATACAGTCTGCCAAGACTGAACCAAGAAGTAAGAGACAATTTTAACAGACAAATCAGTGGCAGTGAAATTCAGTTTATAATTTTTTTTAAAATCTCAGCAAACAAAAGTCCAATACCAGCTGGCTTCACAGAGGAATTCTACCACACATATAAAGAAGAGTAATTACCTATTTTTCCTCAAACTATTCCAAAAAAATTGAAGAGGATGGAACACTCCCAAATTTATTCTATGAGGCTACCATCACCTTGATATCAAGCCAGACAAAAACAATACCAAAAAAATCTACAAATCAGTATTTTGTTGAATATAGATTCAAAAATCCTTAGCAAAATATTAACAAACTGAATCCAACAATATATAAAAAGGCTCATACATCATGATCAAGCTGGATTTATACCAGGGATGACAGGATAGTTCAATATTCACAAATCAATGTGATACACCACATTGACAAAAAAAAGGATAAAAATCACACGATCATCTCAATAGACAAGAAGTATTTGACAAAATTCAACATCTGTTCATGATAAAAATTCTCATCAATATGGTATATGGCAACATACCTCAGCATAATAAAGGCCATTTACAACAAACCCATAGCTAACATCATACATACAATTTTCTTTTTGCTTTGCAATTTAAGTTAAGAATCTATTTCTTTGGACTGATACATTTTTACTTTTATATTTTTTTATTTGATAGGAGGCTTGGACTTAGTTGTAACATTATATGCTTTCTGCTTTTATCTTCCCGTATCATCTGTGTTTTGCTTGTTTTTAAATTTGATTTATATGTAGGTTTATAGTTATAGACAGAAAGTCTTGATATTTTTCATTATTTAAGTGATTATCTTTATAATCCTCAGTTTCCCTTGTGGCTCAGCTGGTCAAGAATCAACGCGGGAGACCTGGGTTCGATCCCTGGGTTGGGAAGATCCCCTGGAGAAGGGAAAGGTTACCCACTCCAGTATTCTGGCCTGGAGAATTCCATGAACTGTATAGTCCACGGGGTTGTAAGGAGTTGGACACAACTGAGTGACTTTCACTTTATAATACTAAATATAATATCCTTAATCATATATATTCTTATAGCTGTTATCTGTCACGTCTGCAAGATGATGAAACTTACATATTTCTCCCACTTCTCATTTTTCTCTTCTACCCAATTTTAGTTGATGATGGTAATGATGATGTTGATGCTGTTAGTCCTGCTGATCTAATATCTTATAATTTTAAATACAGGTTTTTACTTGATTCATTAGCCCTAAGTGGTAACTTTTGGCCCTGAGTTACCTCCCAACTTGTCACTCCCCTCACCTTCTGAATTTTGTTAGTTTCCATGGTTTTCATGTTAGTAGAGCTCATTAAAATTTGCATGATTTTATGTAATCATAATTGCCACAGGATTTTTTCTTAATCCTTAATTGTTAAAAACTATGGCACAAGGACTGTAGTTTTTTCCATTATTCCACTACTATTTGGTTAAAGTTCATCTTAAAGTTTATTCCAGACAAGATCCTGGTGACCACATTTTCTGGGTTATTAGATGTTTGGTGCAGCATTTATATTTGAGGAAAAGTTTGACCATAGATTTTTTTCATGTTTTTTATTTAATTCTCAGTGAGGTTATAGTAAGCATGTTCCACTGTCTCTAGCATGACGTGTTGCTGTGAAACCAACTTAATTTCCCCTTCTTAGGAGAGAAATCTTGGTTTGGGTTTTGCTCTGTTTTGTTGGTTTTAGTTCTTTGTTTGGATGGTGAAAGAGCCTTTTCCTTTTATGCTATTATTTTTATATCAACTTTTCCTGAGATTGTTTATGTTTGGGGTTTTGTTTGGCTTGTTTAGTTTGGCTTGGTTTGGTTTTGATTGTGTGTAGATTTAAATATCTTATTTCCTGAAAATGTTTTGTGATTCTATTTCTCTAAATACATTTTCTATTCTACATTTATTTCATTCAGATGATCACTTATATAAACAAGTAAGGTTTTGTCCATTTATGCATACTAATAGGTCTATTATCTCTTTCATCTTCCATAGCTATCAGGTTCCTTTCTGATCCTTTTTAACTATGCATTTCCATTTTGTTTTGCTAACTTTGTCAATCATGTTCTTAAGCCTACTTCTGTATTTTGAGTGGTGTCTATTTACTTTTTGCTGGCTCCCTAATTTTTGTGATGACTTTATGTTTCTCTTTCACTTCTTTCCTGAGCTCTTTTAGCTCATTTTTTGTCCTGCAATTGTCTTGACATTTCTTCCTTGAGCTCTTATTTTATATAAGTGATATTTTTCATTGAGGATTTTTTTGAAAAATTGTTTTGTTTGCTTATGCTCATTTGTTTGTCACAATTTCCTTTAGCTCTATGGCAACACAATTTTGTATGTTTTCTTTGTCTATTTGTTTTCTCTAATTGTTACCTTCTTTTCTTACAGTATCTTTGTAGAGCTCTTCTGATTGGTTTCTTTTCTATTCTGACTCACATTTGACTGAGATGAGCTCTTTCTTAACCAGCTGTTTGCATAAAGTTTATGGGGCAGGGCCTAGGCTATGGTACCATCTAGCAAAGAGTCTCTTTCATTTATAGGGATGCACCTTATGATACAGAAGGTTGTGTATATGCATATATGCATGTGTTGACTTAGCCTTTACTTCTTCCCAGAAGAACTAACAGATTGACAGCTGCAAGACTGATAATTATTGAGCCTATCTTCTACAATATGCTTTTCCAACAGACTGTTTTGTACAGAGATGCCATACCTAGGTATTTTCTTATTTATAACTCTTCCCTTGCTTCTCAGTGGAGCCACACAGGGTCCAGGGATGCTCTTGTAGAAAGCCTACTCACTGTAGACCAGTTGCTCCTCAAACGATGACGTTGATTCTGTCCTGCTGGATGGAATTTTGCTCTGCTAACCCCTTTAATTAAGGTCTTTGGTAACAGACATCTTTCAACATCCACTTGCCCCAGCTTGGAATTTTATTTGGCAGCCCTTCCTCAACAAAGTGAAATTTGCATTTCTATTTTTCCTTCTTCTTTTGTTTTGGAATGAATTCAGAATGAAGTGGGCAGGGATGCCTTAACACTGCTGTCTTCAGAGTAAAATCCCTATAAGATTGTACATCCGTGTCTTATTCTCCTTGATTCTTCAGCACCCAATACTGTACGTGGGGAAAAGAAGATACTCCATAAAGCCTTGTTAAGTGAAATGAACAAATAAAAGAATGAATAGTTTCAAATGTAATTGTTGAGACATGACTGCATTTAAGGTCTCTCTTCGAAAGAACTTCAACGACTAATTCTCCTGGTTTGTTCTTGAAACAGCATAACAAGGCACATTTCCCAGGGTGTTTCTCATGGTTCAGAAATCTCCTGCTCATTTTCATCCATCTTTTATTATATCTTCTTAGCATCCTGTTCTCAGTACTAAGCAAAGTCAGAGTACCTAGCACAATTAAACAATGAATTTTACAGGCCACTTTATATAGTGGTTTTCTTTCTTTCTAGTCTGATAACTAGCCTGTTATTATGGATACATTTTGAATTTGTTTCTCCATGGCTTACTTCTGAAATTAGAAAAACTCCATATCTTTTTTTTTTTTTTACCATATATCATCAGAAAACTAAAGGTATAATGATTCCATTTGGTAAAGAATGGGGGATAATCATCACCTTTCCCACATCAGTGGGCACTTGAGTCCTGCAATGGTTTGGTCTCCATCCGGATAAAGCCAGGGAGGAAGGAGTCTTTGAGAAATGAAATACCATGGGATACGACCACTCATTCAGCCCTGGTGAATTCCATGGCAGTCTTCAGCATTGGTGAGATTTGAGAAAAGGCCAGACTGTTTTATTGCTTAGAGCTATCCGAGTCCAGGTTTTTCTCTGGTTTTCCTTCCAGAAAAGAGGAGATGTTGACTATGAAGGAATCTACTTCCTAAGTCCCCTTTGAATAAAAAGGTCTGTTTTAGACTGTTCTAATGTCTTCTTGTTTGGAATATATTAGACATTTGAGAAATATATGTGTTAATTTTCTTTTTAATTTTTGCTTTATATTGGAATATAGCTGATTAATTGTATTCAAGTGCTGTGTTAGTTTCAGATGTAAAGTGATTCAGTTATGCATATACATGTATCTATCCCTTTTCAGATTCTTTTCCCCACTTAGGTTATTACAGAATATTGAGTCGAGTCCCCTATGCTATACAGTATGCCCTTGTTGGTTATCTATTTTAAATAAAGCAGTGCATACATGTCAATTCCAAGCTCCCCATCTAATTTCTGATTTTCCTTGGGTCTACAGGTAAAACCCCAAACTGCCTTACTTTCTCAAAATACTCCAGTGTTTTGTCCCTGACAACATGCCTCCTTCCTTTCGGAGATCTTCATTGGATGCTTCCCTTTCTTTTCATCCTATGTCTTGCGTCATTCAAACTCCCAACTTGCTCATGCTCTGCACCCTTCCCACTGCTAAGCTGACTGCAGTTGTTGAGCTGTAGAGTCAACAGTCATGCCGACTGCCTATGGAGCGTCCATGGCAGCCTGCAGGATGAAAATGAGTAGGCAGCTGGAGACAGAGGATCTGAAAGAGGCGTACCCACAGTCCTAACAGAAACACAATGACCAACCATCTCTTCCCACAGCCAAGTGTATCAACGCTCTTTTTTCAAGAGGTCCATTGACACTACCCTTACAATCCACATCACCAAAGCAGAACTCCCTTTTATCTGCCTGAAAACCTACCTATCCTGTCCACCCCCACACTACCCTTGGGGCATGTTTTCACTGCAAGCACCGAGCATCCTGGTTTGTCTGGAACAGTCCCAGTTTATGGCTGGTATCCTGTCCAACTAAGCATTTGCGTCAGAAAAATGATTTCTGTGTGATAAACTGTATGTTCTCCTTGGTTTAATTTAATGCTTAATTATCAAAAGGCAGCATGAGTCAGAATGCCTCCAAGTACAAGGAAAGTTCTTCTCTTCTTCCCACCTTTGTAGAATGAGGCAGGCAGGGACCTGAAGTCTAGGCACACAAACAATCTGGGGCAGATAATTGGGGGAAAGATGACACTAGCAGGTCTGCCATACAGGCTCACAGAAGTTCTGTGTGAGGTTGAAGGAAGAACATATCCCAGAGGTAGGAGGGAAAGAGAGGACTCCAGGTTTAGGGGAGATGCTTTGGGATAATGCAAACCCCAGGTCAGACTTAAGGGCATGTATGGAAGACAGCATTTTGTGTAGTGCTCTCTCTTTCCTCTTTGTACTTGCACACTTCCATCAAAAATGCACCAGTGGTTTCCCTCTGTTATTTCATTTATGGCAATAACTTGAGGTCTTGTGTTTGGTCATAATGGTGATCTATGCATGCCATCTACAGTGGGCATGGATAATGAATCCTATTTTATTTCTTAATTAAGAATTTGAAAGTACCGCAAATTACCGCAATTAACATGGATTTTCTTCCTCATTTATTTACTTATTTAGATGCCTGAAATTGCACCCTTAGCTTAAACCAACCACAGAGTTCAGAGCCTCTTAAAATATATAGCATTCATTAAAATATTTATTCTCCCCCAACAGTGAAGTTGCAATTTGGAAACAGTGGTGGTATATATGCATGCAAACGCCTCCAAAAAATGTGCCTTTTAAATTCAGTTCATCTCGTGTGGTAACTTAAAAAGTTGAGTTTACTGACAACCCTTTGTGTGACTGAAATAAGCTGAGACTTTCAAAGTAGCCCATCGTTACATTGACTTCAGCCAGTATTGTTTCTATCTCAAAGTTCTTGGGAAGATGAGCATTATTACATTTTCAGAACTTCAGAGCTCACTGAAAAATAATACTAACTATTTGAGGATGGTTGAATTTATCTGAGTGATTTCAAATCAATGATACTTTGAATAAACTGTTTAGGATCAAATTATCTAGCTGTTTCGAATATTCAGTCTTAGTCTTCATTCTTGGGTTTTTGTACTTGGTTTGGGTTTTGTTTCCAGCTGGTGCCCGTAGAGACATAGCTCAAGACATAGTGGTTGAAATTAACTAAAAATATGCTTCAGAAATGTAAATCCTTTGGTATGAGCCAGCAGCCACTTCAAGCTACAGCCAACAGGAGCATAAATGGGTACAATCCTACCAGCAAGCAATTGGGAATAACATCTTAAAAGCTTTAAAAGATGCAAATCCTTTGAAATCCAGCTATTCCACTTCAAGGAACTTATCCTCAGGGAAGAATGGTATATACCAAAATTTAGCTCCAATGACACTCATTGTAGATTCATTTATAATAGCAAAATAAATAAAATAAAATAACCAAATGTGCTGCAATAAAGATTAAGTAAACTTTACACTAGAATACTAAACAACCACTAAAAACTATGTGGTTTGTATTAGTTATCTATGGTTGTATTACCCCAACACTTAACAACTGTAAACAGCAAACATATTCTCTCACAGTTGTGGGTCAGGAGTCTGTGAACGCTGAACTGGGTCCTCTGACTCAGGGCCTCTCCTAAGACTACGGTCAAAGTGTTTGAATAACCTCCAGGCTTCATCTGGATAGGATCCACTTGGAGGCTCACTCCAGTGGGTGTCGGCAGGAACCAGTTTTCCTGGGAATGTGGACTGAGGGTCACCCCCAGTTCCTCACTGCAGTTGCACTGTCCTCCTTGCTGCAGGGTGGGTCACAGCATCACAGATGCTTTCCTCACAGTAAACAAGTCAGCGAGCAGGAGGAAATGTGCAGGACAGCAGCCAGTTTTTGTAACCTTGTCCAAGAACTGACATCCCATCACTCATGCCATACTGGTTAGAAGTCAGTCAGATGTCTAACCCACACTCCAGGGGAGTGGATCACACATCAGTGAGAGTGCAGAGGGCAGGGATCATTGGGAACCCTCTTAGGAGCTGTCTACCACAGAGTTGAAGTTTAATTATTGGCAAAAGATGCTCGTCATATCTTAAAGTCAATGAACAAAAAGTGTGTACAGTATGACCTCAGTTTTATAACTGAAGTATTATAATAACAGATAAATATATATCCATATATATATAAATGTCCATGAAACTGCCTAAGAGCTCTATGGGTTAATAGCCATTATATCTGAACAGTGGGATCACAGATGAGTTTTATATCTTATTTTCTAATGTGTATTATCTATTTTTTTTCCTAAAATGAACATGTATTGCTTACAAATATTTTAAAAAGTAAACGTAGTAAATTAAAAAGCAAAGTAATTTGAATTCTCTAGACTCTTTTTTTCTGACCTCCACTGTCTATCTTTACAGGCCTGTTTCTTGCATGCTGCTTGAAGTCAACTAAATAGAAGTTCACAAGATTCTCTACAGAACCCACTGAGCTCACTGTGACCAAGGTAACTGTGTGTTCTAGAACATGTTGATGCATCTATGTCTTCTAAAACAACTGTTACCACCCATAATGCTCCCATGAAAAACTAAAATTATTTTTCAAGTCTGAGGTTATTAAGGGCCAATGAGAACTGTGAGTGACCCAAGAGAGCTGGGTCCTGTGGAGATCTCCCCCTGAGCCAGTGTCTCAGCAGCTCAATTCTGGTGGCTTCTAGATACAAGTCAGTATGATCGTGAGGCGGTCCTCCTCTCTGCAAGATTCCAGAGGGATCGATTCTACTTACATGTCAAAAATAGATGAACAGGTCTGACGCTGCTGGACGTATCTGCAAGTTTGAAAAAGGGGAGGGACTGGTGAGAAGATGTCATTAATAGTCCTCACACTTCATTCCCTATCCTCTCTCATGTCATCAGGAGGGCTGGAGTGGGGATGCCATTGGTTCAGTGTTGGAATGATGTTCCAGCAACGCAAATGTTATCTTAGGGTCACTTACTGATGCTTTAGACTTACTGGTTGTTTGACAAGCAGATCAGATGCTCTGCAACTGCATATAGGACGGCTGATACGGTATCCACAGGGAAGGAAGTCAATGGTTACCAAGATGGTGGAGGATTGGGACCAGGTCTGAGGTACTGGTGGACCTCTTTTCACTAGGATATATAGTACAATGGCTAATATTATGGATAACACTCGAATCTTGGTGCTTTAACGTAATGGATGTCTCTCACATAAGGCCCAAATGAGGGTTTGTCAAAGCAGTGATTCAGAAACCCAGACGCCGCCTATCTTGCGGCTTCGCTGTCATCTAGGGTCTCTGAGGTTTACGCTGGATCTACCTTGTTGACAAGGAAGAAGAAAGTAAGAATGGCACGCTCACTTCCTACCCACCTGGACCCACATCACATCCCATTGGTGAGACCTAGCCGCATGGGCGTTACCTTGATGAGAGAGGCCTTGGGTTAGTCCCTGCTTGACAGTCACCTCCCCGAAACTTCACCCTGTGGTGGGAGAACATGGGCGCTGTCAGGAAAAATAGTGCTAGCAAGTTCTTGCTGAGGGAGTTCTTAGTAGACACACATGCGTCTATCATAGGGCAGGGATTAGCTGACATAGCAATGACTCTCTGAATAGTGGATCATTCTGCCTTATATGAAGGAACTTCTCATACCAACCATACTTCCTTCTCATGATGAAGGCAACAAGCCACTGCACAAGGTCTCAGGGGTCAAGGTTGCTGTGCACTGGAAGTGTTCGGTGTGCCTGCCAATGCGGGAGGCTGCAGAGGCCACTGCAGGCTCAAGATAACAGATTTAAAACCACAGCCATCTCCCTCTTAGTTTCTTGTCTTCGTTTCTTGTTATATAAAGTGACAATAACAGTCACCTCTTAGGATTGTTGTAAAGCCCCAAGGAATCAATTCAAGAAAGGTCACAGTATGCATTTTCTCTGCACCAGTGACTTCTCCAACAAGTATCCCCACATGATGAATAATCTCAGAAGAGCCTTCCTAGCACTGCCACAGTGCCAACTCTTGTGACACTGTGGTTACGATCAGGCTACACTTGCAATGAGAGCACCACGGCCAACAATAAAGTCCTAACATTTCTCTCCCATGACAAACTGATAAGAGTTATATGAAAGGAGACTTAATATTACATCCATTTCATGGGCAAGAGAACTGAGCCTCACGGAGGCTAACTCATAATAACCAAGGTCATATTACAGCCCAGTCAGAGACACCACTTGGCTCTTGAACCCAGATCTTTTAGATCAAATTATACTACTATACCAAATGTAATGTCTCTGCTTCTCAATATGCAATCTAGGTTGGTCATAACTTTCCTTCCAAGGAGTAAGCGTCTTTTAATTTCATGGCTGCAGTCACCATCTGCAGTGATTTTGGAGCCCAAGAAAAATAAAGTCTGACACTGTTTCCACTGTTTCCCCTATTTCCCATGAAGTGATGGGACCAGATGCCATGATCTTCGTTTTCTGAATGTTCAGCTTTAAGACAACTTTTCCACTCTCCTCTTTCACTTTCATCAAGAGGCTTTTTAGTTCCTCTTCACTTTCTGCCATAAGGGTGGTGTCATCTGCATATCTGAGGTTATTGATATTTCTCCCGGCAATCTTGATTCCAGCTTGTGCTTCTTTCAGCCCAGCATTTCTCATGATGTACTCTGCATAAAAGTTAAATAAGCAGGGTGACAATGTACAGCCTTGATGTACTCCTTTTCCTATTTGGAACCAGTCTTTTGTTCTATGTCCAGTTCTAACTGTTGCTTCCTGACCTGCATAGAGGTTTCTCAAGAGGCAGGTCAGATGGTCTTGGTATTCCCATCTCTTTCATAATTTTCCACAGTTTATTGTGATCCACACAGTCAAAGGCTTTGGCATAGTCAATAAAGCAGAAATAGATGTTTTTCTGGAATTCTCTTGCTTTTTCCATGATCCAGCGGATGTTGACAACTTGATCTCTGGTTCCTCTGCCTTTTCTAAAACCAGCTTGAACATCTGGAAGTTCACGGTTCACATATTGCTGAAGCCTGGCTTGGAGAATTTTGAGCATTACTTTACTAGCATGTGAGATGAGTGTAATTGTGCAGTAGTTTGAGCATTCTTTGGCATTGCTGTGGTGTTGGAGAAGACTCTTGAGAGTCCCTTGGATTGCAAGGAGATCCAACCAGTCCATTCTGAAGGAGATCAGCCCTGGGTGTTCTTTGGAAGGAATGATGCTAAAGCTGAAACTCCAGTACTTTGGCCACCTCATGCAAAGAGTTGACTCATTGGAAGACTCTGATGCTGGGAGGGATTGGGGGCAGGAGGAGAAGGGGACGACAGAGGATGAGATGACTGGATGGCATCACTGCCTCGATGGATGTGAGTTTGAGTGAACTTCAGGAGATGGTGATGGACAGGGAGGCCTGGCATGCTGCAATTCTTGGGGTCACAAAGAGTCGGACACGACTGAGCGACTGAACTGAACTGATACCAAATGTAACATGAGATCTTGTTGAAAGAATGGAATCATTGAGGAGACCTAGTCCCACCCCTCATTGTTCAAAAGATTTGGGGATGCCTTTGGGGGTTTTTCCCTTTTGTGCCACGGGTCTCCGGTTGTCTTGTCTCCTTCAAGGTATGCTGCTGCCGCTGCTAAGTCACTTCAGTTGTGTCCGACTCTGTGCAACCCCAGAGACGGCAGCCCACTAGGCTCCTCTGTCCCTGGGATTCTCCAGGCAAGAACACTGGAGTGGGTTGCCATTTCCTTCTCCAACGCATGAAAGTGGAAAGTGAAAAGTGAAAGTGAAGTCACTCAGTCGTGCCCGACTCTTAGTGAACCCCATGGACTGCAGCCTACCAGGCTCCTCCATCCATGGGATCTTCCAGGCAAGAGCACTGGAGTGGGGTGCCATTGTCTTTAACCAGCCTAATTTCACCTGGGCTGGGGGATGGGGGTAGGAGCAAGTAGCAATGGAGTTGATGATGTTGTTTTATAGAGGCCATGGTGTGCAAGTCTCCTGGCCATTGCTCCAAGCCACCTGAGTAGAGCCAGGAATGAGGCAGGAGAGGGCACTTTGCCTCCACTCTGAGCACATGACTGGCCAGCATCACCATCCTCAGTGAGTCGGGTGACAACCTGGAATCCATTTCTAGGTTTCTTATGCTTTTCGTTTTCATCCGTTCAACTCTTTGACCTTTTCCCAGCTAACTTTAAATTTTAGTAAATTTATTCGTTCTACTGAAAGAAAAGAAAGAACGGTCTCTGGTGTCCTTAGGTTTGCAGTATGAGGTCTTTGGAGACAGAGTTTGACCTTGCTTTGGGTGACCCGACCTCCTGGAAGAGTGAGCTGTAGTAGGCTTGGATCTCCATGTAGGAGAGTCACTTAGACTCTGGAGGACAAGGGTACCTCATCTGTCCGATCAAGTAGATGATGACCACCTTCTCCAACTCCCCCACTTTCTTAGGAAAATACTGAGAACTTGGGGTTCAAACATCTAAATAGGAAGTGCTTTGAAAAAAACTGTGTTCTAGATAAATGCTTCCAAGAGTCATCATTATCACTGTGCTATTGCCATTGTTATTTTGTGGTCAGCTCAGCCTTTCTTAACACAGAACAGTTAATGAAGTGGCAACTGTATTGGTTTCTCACTAGGAGGGTGAAAGGGCCAAATGAAGCTCTATTTTTATCCCATTTCTGAGTCTATTTTTTTCCCCTTCACAACAGCTGTATCTAGTGGGTTTGTAAGTATTTTAATTACCGAGGCATTTTATTATACTTACTCCTAACAATCAGGCTAAGGACATTTTTTAAACTCTAAAACATGGATAGATTTTCCTAAAGGCTGAGTTAACATTCACCACAGCTACAATACTGCTACCTTTGATTGTACAGGTAATCTTGGTTCAGTTCACTTCAGTCACTCAGTCGTGTCTGGCTCTTTGCAACCCCATGAATTGCAGCACGCCAGGCCTCCCTGTCCATCACCAACTCCCGGAGTTCGCTCAGACTCACGTCCATCGAGTCAGTGATGCCATCCAGCCATCTCATCCTCGGTCATCCCCTTCTCCTCCTGCCCCCAATCCCTCCCAGCATCGGAGTCTTTTCCAATGAGTCAAGTCTTTGCATGAGGTGGCCAGAGTACTGGAGCTTCAGCTTTAGCATCATTCCTTCCAAAGAACACCCAGGGCTGATCTCCTTCAGAATGGACTGGTTGGATCTCCTTGCAGTCCAAGGGACTCTCAAGAGTCTTCTCCAACACCACAGTTCAAAAGCAACAATTCTTCAGTGCTCAACCTTCTTCACAGTCCAACTCTCACATCCATACATGACCACAGGAAACACCATAGTCTTGATGAGACGGATCTTAGTTGGCAAAGTAATGTCTCTGCTTTTGAATATACTATCTAGGTTGGTCATAACTTTTCTTCCAAGGAGTAAGCGTCTTTTAATTTCATGGCTGCAGTCACCATCTGCAGTGATTTTGGAGCCCAAGAAAAATAAAGTCTGACACTGTTTCCACTGTTTCCCCATCTATTTCCCATGAAGTGATGGGACCAGATGCCATGATCTTCGTTTTCTGAATGTTCAGCTTTAAGCCAACTTTTTCACCCTCCTCTTTCACTTTCATCAAGAGGCTTTTTAGCTCCTCTTCACTTTCTGTCATAAGGGTGGTGTCATCTGCATATCTGAGGTTATTGATATTTCTCCTGGCAATCTTGATTCCAGCTTGTGTTTCTTCCAGTCCAGCATTTTTCATGATGTACTCTGCATACAAGTTAAATAAGCAGGGTGACAATATACAGCCTTGATGTACTCCTTTTCCTATTTGGAACCAGTCTTTTGTTCTATGTCCAGTTCTAACTGTTGCTTCCTGACCTGCATACAGATTTCTCAAGAGGCAGGTCAGGTGGTCTGCTATTCCCATCTCTGTCAGAATTTTCCACAGTTTATTGTGATCCACACAGTCAAAGGCTTTGGCATAGTCAATAAAGCAGAAATAGATGTTTTTCTGGAATTCTCTTGCTTTTTCCATGATCCAGTGGACATTGACAATTTGATCTCTGGTTCCTCTGCCTTTTCTAAAATCAGCTTGAACATCTGGGAGTTCACGGTTCACGTATTGCTGAAGCCTGGCTTGGAGAATTTTGAGCATTACTTTACTAGCGTGTGAGATGAGTGCAAGTGTGTGGTAGTTTGAGCATTTTCAGCATAACAATTTTTTTTTTAATTTTATTTTTTTTAATTTTAAAATCTTTAATTCTTACATGTGTTCCCAAACATGAACCCCCCTCCCAGCATAACAATTTTTTTTTAAATTATACCTACAGGTTTTCTTTGTTGTTGTTCAGTCACTCAGTCATGTCTGATTCTTTGCAACCCTATAGACTGCAGCACACCAGGCTTCCCTATCCTGCACTATCTCCTGGAATTTGCTCAAACTCATGTCTATTGAATCGATGATGCCATCCAACCATCTCATCCTCTGTCACCCCCTTCTCCTCCTGCCCTCAATCTTTCCCAGCATCACGGTCTTTTCCAGTGAGTTGGCTCTTTGCATCAAGAGACCAAAGTATTGGAACTTCAACTTTAGCATTGGTCCTTCCAATGAATATTCAGAGTTGATTTCCTTTAGGAGTGACTGGTTTGATCTTCTTGCTGTCCATGTGTCTTCTCCAATACCACAGTTTGAAAGCATTAATGCTTCAGTGCTCAGCCTTATTTATGGTCCCTCTCTCACATCCGTACATGCCCACTGGAAAAACCATAGCTTTGACTATATGGACCTTTGTCAGCAAAGTGATGTCACTGCTTTTTAAAACACTGTCTAGGTTTATCACAGCTTTTCTTCCAAGGAGCAAGCTAGTGGAGAGAAAAATGACAGAATTTACTGGTCACAAGAGTTTGGTTCATTAATTGTTCACCAGCTGAGATGCCTTTTTCCTATTTATGAGGAGTCATGGGAAGAAGAAATTTAGAAGTCAGTGTAAACACAAACCAGAATAGCCAGACAGACAAAGAGAAAGAAATCTCAGTCCTGACCCAGGTGCATAGCTGTTGTGTTGCTTCTTGCAGCATCTCAGATAAGCTTGCCTTGGTATAATCATCCAGAAGATAAACAAATAATGCCTCATTAGAAGGAAAGGAAAAGCCTTTAGGGCCATAAGATGTCAAGATGGAAGGAGGCCCAAATTAAGCATTTTATGTAGAGAACTAAGGCTCACACAGATGAAGTACACATCAAGGCCACACAAGTGAGCAAGTATTAACATGACCCCAAAGGATATATTAGTTTCCTATTCTTGTAACACAGTATACACATTTAGTGACTTAAAGCAACACAGATCTGTTAGCTTGCAGTTTTGTAGGTCAGAGGTCTTACCCGGATTTCACTGGATTAAAACAAGTGTCAGTGGTGCTGCCTTCTTTCCTGGGCACTCTGGGGAGGGTTTACTCCCTTTCCCTTTCCAGCCTCTAGAAGCTACTTGCATTCCTCAGATTGTGGACTCATCCTCCGTCTTCAAAGCCAACAGTGTTCCAACTCTCTGATCTTTCTTTTTTGTTTTCACATCTTGACCATAGTCAGGAAAGGTTTCTCTGCTTTAAGGTCTCATGTGATAAGACTGGGTCCACTTGAATCATCTAGGATAATCTACCTATCTCAAGGTCAGTGATCTTAATCACATTTGCAAAGTCTTTTTAAATATAGAAGGTAACTCATTTGCAGGTTCTCAGCAGTGAGGATGGACATCTCCGGGTGGGGATGGGCATTATATTTCCTACCATAGAGAGGGTGAGTTTACAGAGAAAGAAGATGGTGAGTCAATGAACTGGGTGACTCAGCAAGAAAATAACTGTGGGCACCTGCTGCAGGATCTCCAGGAATCAAACTCGAGATGGAGACTTGTGCATAAGAAGTAAGAGTGTTCACAGGATTGGCCCCTGCAGGGGAAAAGAAGGAAGCAGAAATGGGCAGAGGGAGGGGCTGTGGGCTTGTCACAAAGCCTCAACTGATCTCATGGGGATCCCTAAAATTGAGAGGACCTTTCAGAGTTGTTGTAAGGGGCCATGCCTTTAAAATCTCTTCTTTCTGATAGCTGTGATTACATCAAGTAGTCACAGGATATGAGTTTCCCCAAGGAGGGGTTGTGACCTTGAGCAAGTCAGATCTCTTCAGACAGAGAAACTCCCAGTAGCTAGTGGAATTTGTCCTTCCTTCATGAAGGAGAATCTAAGCATACTTTCATAGCTTGTACTAGAACACCTATTCCTAAGTTTTATGCCCACATTTAAAAAAATAATTATAAACTCAGCTGTGGTCTATTTGACAGATTTCACAAAGTGGTCCTAGACTCAGAACTTACAAATCAGAAAGAAAAGAGTCATGTGCTTCCTCTACAGTTTAAAGCTAAACAATATAGTTTGGAAGGACAGCCTAAACCTTGACATTGCATGAACATGGGAGTCGGAAAAGGCGGGAGTTACAGATGGATGGAAGAATAAGATTCGATCAGGAACTGTGGAAGAAAGGATAGGCAGATCGTGAGCTTTGGAAACTAGGTCAAAAGCCCAGGTCAAAAAGCCAAGACTCTGCCCAAATCACCAGGGAAAGGTGGACGTTGCCAGCCACTAATGGCAAGGGTGGTCATGCTGATATAGGCTTAGAAGGATTCTGTTAACTTTTGGCAGGGACTGATGGTGAAAACAGTAGAGTCCAGCATCAGCCACGAAAATGGCTTAAGAATCAGTAAGTAATTTTGCTTCAAAAGAACTGAGAAAAGGGCAAGAACCCAATTACCGAGGAAAAGGGCGTGCTATATTAGATTAAGCAGGTGGGTTGTAGCTTCATGTCATCTGGCCCATGAATGTCACTTGGCCCAAGCTCAAGTCTGATTTTGGCACTAGAGCAAAAGATGCTCCAGTCATCTGAGTAGCAAGGGTTAGAAAGATGCTGGGGCACTGCCGTATGCTCACTCCAAGGGAAGTCCTTTCACAGAACATCAAGACTGACCTTAATGTTCATTTTATGGAGTAGTATCTGTGAAAAGGGCAGGAAGGCTAGTGTGTTCCCACCCTTGAACCCAGGAGGCTCTCACTTTCTCAAATCAGTACTGAGCCCAGCACCTGCCTCAGGGCAGCTCTGCCTGGTTGTACAGACATCATGCACTCCCAACCACGTGTGCTTCTCTGTGCAGCCAGGCTGCAAAATCTAAACAGAATGCTACTTAAGGAAAAAACCACAATGAGGTACTATTTCACACCAGTCAGAATGGCTGAGATCCAAAAGTCTACAAGCAATAAATCCTGGAGAGGGTATGGAGAAAAGGGAACACTTTTACACTGTTGGTGGGAATGCAAACTAGTACAGCCACTATGGAGAACAGTGTGGAGATTCCTTAAAAAATTGGAAATAGAACTGCCTTATGACCAAGCAATCCCAGTGCTGGGCATACACACCGAGGAAACCAGAATTGAAAGAGATACGTGTACCCCAACGTTCATCACAGCACTGTGTATAATAGCCAAGACATGGAAGCAACCTAGATGTCCATCAGCAGATGAATGGATAAGAAAGCTTGGTACATATACACAATGGAGTATTACTCAGTCATTAAAAAGAATACATTTGAATTAGTTCTAATGAGGTGGATGAAACTGGAGCCGATTATACAGAGTGAAGTAAGCCAGAAAGAAAAACACCAATACAGTATACTAGAAAGATGGTAACGATAACCCTATATGAGAGAGAGCAAAAGAGACACAGATGTATAGAACAGTCTTTTGGACTGTGGGAGAGGGAGAGGGTGGGATGATTTGGGAGGAATGGCATTGAAACATGTATAATATCATATAAGAAATGAATCGCCAGTCTAGGTTCGATGCAGGATACAGGATGCTTGGGGCTGGTGCACTGGGATGACCCAGAGAGATGGTATGGGGAGGGAGGTGGGAGGGGGGTTCAGGATTGGGAACACGTGTACACCCGTGGTGGATTCATGTTGATGTATGGCAAAACCAATACAGTATTGTAAAGTAAAATGAAGTCAAAAAAGAAAGAAAGAAAAAGACTTCCTGCATCTTCTAGAAGACTGTGTAGATACTGTATTGGGTCAACCATACTTAAAGGCAAAGTGGGTTTGAATTTCCTGCCTGCCTTGATCCAAGTGGTAGGAGCAAAGCACTTCAACACAGTAAACATCACTGTAAGTCCTATGTCACATGTTAATATCAGCAAGAACACTAATGATAACCCCTTCTGACTCTCATAATCTTCACTTCATTTTACCAGGTGCTTTCATCTACATTATTTCTTTTGAATTTCACAAAACTAGCTAGCAGAGGGAATTAGAATGCCTTTTGTAAAGATGAATAAATTGCATTCAAAGAGTTTGAGTGACTTGCCTTAAGTCTCACCTTTGGACCCAAGCTTTATGAACCTGAGTTGCCTCTGATCCATTATCATGATGTCCACCCCTAAAAACAAGACCTCTCTGTTCACAGCCATGAAAGTGTGGGAGAAAGAAGGGTCAGAGAAGATAAAGAAAGCAGGAAGCTGATGGTAAAACCATCTGACTTTCATTTCACTTGGGTCAGTCCTGAGATGATTTTTTTTTAATTCTTTTTCACTTTGCCTCAGTGATTTTACCTGTTCAAAGCATTCTCACACCCTTATCTCATTTGATCAGCTCAGCATCCCCGTGAGGTAGGCAGAGCAGATCTGAAAGATAAGAAAGTAAAATCCAGAGAGGGTAGATGACTCACCCAAGAACAGATGGCCATCTGGTGACAGGACGGGTGCTGGAATCCAGAACTTTGGAGATGAGGAAGAGAAATGTACCTGCTGCCAGAGGTAGGAAGGAAGCATTTCATTACAAGGTCAATCAAAGTCATCCACATCTCATGACGTACTAAGCCAAACCACCATGTTGTGCACCTTAAACATATGTAGTGATGTATAACAATTATATCTCAATAAAACTAGGGGGAAAATGTAAATCATATGAAAGCCAAAAAAGGCCAAGAAGAGCCAAAAGAATTTTGAGAAAGTTTACAAAAAAGAAAAGCTTACCTCCCAGATATCAAAACACATGATAAAATAGTGTGGTGGAAGTGTAGAGATAGAAACTGATGGAATAAACTAGAAAGTCCAGAAAGATATCCATGCATTGGGGGGAATTTGGTGCATGACGGGGTGGTTACAAATAAGCAGGCAAAGGATGGACTGCTTGATATAGATTGTCACTACAAATGGCTCATCCTTTTGGAAAATTGTCACTGGAGCTCTATGACATTTACAAAATAACACAAAATATTGCAGATAAGCTCCAGATGGACTTGAGGCTAAAAGTTAAAAAAAAAAAAATTTAAACTATTAGAAGAAAATTCAGGGAGATATTTTTATATCATATCAGGAAAAGAATTCTTAAGATTCAAAGAAAGCACAAAAGAGAAAGGTAAATAAATTGGATTACAGTAAAAATTTAAAAACTCTGTATGATCAAAGACACTGTAAGCAAAGCCTAAAGACAAACAAGAGAGCCTTGGAGGAGGAATCTGCAATGTATTTGACCAGCAAAGGATTAATATCTAAAATATGTGAGGAAAACAGTACAATAAGTAAAAAACAGCCAACAGAAAGACAGACAAAATATAAAAATAGTTCACAAAGATGTAAATCAAAATGGCCTATAAAATATTAAAAGATGCTCTACTTCATTCATAATCAGGAAAATTGCAATTAAAGCAGTGAAATATCATTTCACACTTATCCAATTGTCCAAAATTAAATAGTTCAACAACGCCAACTTTTCATAAGAAATGAGCAGGGTCGTTTTGGAGGGAATTTGAATTGCTTAAATTCCTTGAGAGAGTGATTTGGAACTACCTTGCTAAAATGAAGATATGTGTTTCTATGACAACTAATTTTACATCTTGGTATATGAACCTAGAAAAACTCCTATGTATAATATGACATTTAAAAGGATGTTTATTACTGCATTGTTTTCAATACTGAAAATCTTAAAGCAATGTAAATGCTCACTGACAGGACAATGGAGAAGGAGCAGACATGCATATCTGTGAGCCTCACGGTTTAGACACACGTTATCAAGGAGAATGCTTTTGAGAAACCCAAGTTGAGTGAAAAGAATCAAATCTTTTTAATATATCATTTACACCCATGTTTAAAACATACAAAGCAATATTGTCTGTGATTTACAGATTTAAACATATGTGAGGCAAAAGCATAAAAACAGAAAGACATACAAGTTCAGGAGGCCGGTTTCTCAGAGGAAAGGGGAGAAAAATTAGCTTAAGGAGAGTGCAAAGAGGGTTCAACTCAACCTATGATGTTTTATTTCTTAATAAAAAAAACTAATTCTGCTGAGATGTTAACATTATAATATTCTGTGCTGTGGATATTGAGGGTTTGATGTAGTAAACAATTCAAGAAAGAGAGTTATTCAGCAGCGGCTTCTCTTTCCTCTGGTGGAAATGAAAAGGCAGTAGGGAGGGTGAGTCTGCAGGAAAGAGAGCTGACAGCTTTGAAAATGATTTTGGCTCTGGGTTTCTGCTCATGCACACACCTAGACAGTTTCACACACGGCAGCATAAGGTCATGCAGGAAGCGCTGCCAAGCAAGACATACAAAGCACACAGGGCCTCCACCAGCCCAGCTCTGCCAAGGTGTCTAGAACTGCATTCTGTAGCTAGGATTCTAGCCCAGGAATGATAATGGTTTAAATACAATAGGAGAGTATTTCTCCCAACTTAAAAGAATTCAGAGGTAGGCAGTCCGGAGCTAATACGATGGCTATGTGATATCCCCAGGACACAAGTTCTTTCCACCTTTCTGCTCTGCCACCCCTGGTTACATGAGTTCCAACTCCAAGGCCACTTCATGATCTGAGATGATCCTACAGCCAAAAGCCATCCCGGTGGGGAGCAGAAAGAAGTGGGGATGGGAAGGCCAAAATGGTTCTTAGTGTATGTCTGTATCCCTCTAAAAATTCTTTCTTGAAAATCCGTAACTTTCAAGGACATCATATTGCCTAGGCAATACGTATTGCCTAACTTTATGCATGCCTCCCATGTCTAACCCCAAAGGAGGCTAGAAAACATTTCCTTTAATCCAGTCAGCAGTGTGCCCAGCTAAAAGTTTTGCTAAGGAAGTATTGCTGAGGAAGAAAGAGGGATGGCCCATTAGTCAACAGCCAGCAGCAACTCCCTGTGTGCCCATGGACAAAAGTTTGCCTACTCTGGACATTGCTTTCCTGTTCATGCAAGAAAGAGCATGGACTAAAGAATTGTTTCCTGAGTGGTGCCGATCATCTTTGCCGTCATTGCTTCACACTTTGGTCAAACTTCTATTTGTGTCGATTATACCTGAAGCCTTTGTCTCCCATTTACTCATTCACCTTTCGCTTCTCCGTCCTCCAGAATAGGTCTGAATTGAGCTGTTAACCTTCTCTCACCATAGTTTTGGCTCTGCATTTATGCTTCACACTTTCTGGTCTTCAGGAATTGTACCTTCTCTTCCAGTTCTAGAAATTGCTTTCCCAGCAGTTTCCAACCATATTTTAACTTTCCAACTCACTCCTTCTAAGGAGCCCTACCTGGCTTACTTAGGCATCCTCTTCTGAGACCTCCTCTGAGACTCCACGGTCTTCCATCAATGGCATATCTTTCACTCAGAGAATCAAATACTTTTATTAAGGATGACCCTTAGACCATCTGGCCCAGTGGTGCACAACTTTTTTTTCAGGATCCTTCAAGCGAAAATTGATAGGAAATCCCAAGGTAATGATGGATAAAATGAATGAAATGATAGAGTAGGATGGAGGAGCCCTAAGTCTTTTCAGAACAGGCTCTGAAAGGAGAATATCTTGCCCTCATTCTATGAATGAAGACATTGTTGCTAAAGACAGAATTGAATTGTCCCAGCTCATAAGAACAACAGTAAGAACTGCAACATTCACTAACTTTCACCCTTTGTCGGGCACTGGTCTGAGTACTTAAGCAGATTATTAAACCCTGTGATAATCCCAGTTACTCAGCTAGTTGAGGACAAAGCCGAGATTTGTGAACCAGGCATTCTGACTCCAGGGACTGAGCTTGGACCCACTATTCTACAGGCACCACAGAGCTCAAATAAGAAGTCTAGTCTTCCAACTACTAGGTCAAAATTCTCTTATATGAATTGCTTTCTACTATTGTTTTGGTTATAGCTTCTGGGTGCATCTCCTTAATTTCACTGGTCTCTGTGCCTCATTTCTACTTTCTTCCTGCACATGTTAGGCATTTGATGAAGGTTTTTGATAGAATAACTGAGCTTAGTGAACAGAAACCTTCCTTGCATGATCTTTTGATGCTGACCTAGCCCAATAAGGCCACTGGATAAGAACTAATGGAAACATCAATTCATAGTCTTTATCATCTGAATACAAAGCCTGTTCCCACCAAACTATGTCTGCAGAGAGGAAAGACAAGGAGCTCAGATCTATGTTCTGTGGACTCTCATGTTTGAAGTCAAGTCCTGACAAAGCAGAAAGAAGTGTACCTTGTTTATGCCATATGCTTCTTTCCCTAGACTGGTGCTATCAGAAAGGGCACCCAGGAACCAGAAAGAGAGCTGGGTGACTACTTTTATCTAAGACTCTACTTCTCCATCGGGCAGTTGAACTCTCCAGGAGAAAGTACACACTCCCAAGTTGTACAAGTGCCACTGTGCATTCGTGCTCCCACCCTCGGCTCTGTTTATTTTCCTTTCTCATGTCCACAGTCCCCATTAAAAACCCAGCCAAACACACCCACATTGCTCCCTGCTCCTGCCTCAGTTACAAACGTCATCTACCCATTCGACCAGGCCAACCCCCAGGGACATCTCAGACTCCTTCCTCTCCTTGCCACCATCACTGACAGAGTCTGTAAGCCCTATTGTTCCCGTTCTCTTCACATCTCTCCTGTCTGTCCACTGCCCTCCTGTAGTTTCGGCTTTAATTTGTTTCCAAGCTAACCCTCTCAGGTCCACTCTTGACATAATGGAGACAGAGATTATTTTGGCTGTGCTGGGTCTTTCCTGAAAAGTTACACAGGCTGCTTGCTGCAGCGTTCAGGGTTCTCTAGCTGTGGACGCCGGCTCCAGAGCACACGGGCTGAGTCGTTGCTGTGCGCAGGCTTAGTTGCCCTGAGGCATGCAAGGTATTATTAATAGTTCCCTGACCAGGGATTGAACCTGCAGCCCCTGTTTTAGAAGGTAGATTGTTGACCACTGAACCATCAGGGAAGTCCCCACACCCCCTTTCTTAATGCTTCTCTATAGACTTGAGGATAAAGTCAAATTCCTAAAATAGAAAGCCAGGGCTTTTAATATCTGGCCACCACTTTCCTCCCAACTTCATCTGTTATCCCGTGGGTCCCTTTGTGCTATGCTCAAATGCATATTTGTCAAAGGCTGAGTAAGTTTGGGTACGGGAGAGCAGGAAGACATAAGGATGGACAGGGGAGAGATAAAAATACACAGGGATGTGAAAGAAGGAAGAAATTTGAGGCTAAGCAAGATCTTTCTTTTTTTTTATTTCAAAGACAGAGGTCTAAGAGCACTGTTTCTAAGACTCTGGTAGAAAACTTATTTCTATTTAAATTAAATGAAGGGAAAAAATTTCACTTGACTGATTCCCAGTAACCAGTATTGAACTTAAAATGTCACCCAGCTCCCTGGTGACCTGTAGAAACAGGTGAGAGGTTGAAGCCTTGAAGAGAAGTCAGAGGAACAGGGATTTAAAGCCAAGGTCCTGTCTTGGCTGCAACTCTGGGATTCTGCCACATGTATTTCTGCTGGGACAGAGAGCACCTTGCCATCTTACTGAAGTGAGCAACTTCTACTTCTCTGGTCCTCTCCACAGCACACTGGGAAAGGCACACTCATTAATAACATGGTTCCAACTCTTGAGGGATCCCAATCATTCAGGCATGATGATTCACTGGAGAGGTCAACAAAACTCAGGACTCAACTTGTAGGACAATTAGTATCTGCCATGTGGCAATCCAGAGCCCAAAGAAAAGTGTGGAAGGGACATGCAATGCCTATGACCAAGCACCACTCTCCCACTCCTGGGAAAGCTTCAGGTCACAAGTCTGACCAGTTTATTGAGATCTTGAAGGCCACCCTCCAAATAGGAGCAAAGGCCAAAACCTAAGGCTCCACATGGCAATACCAGTTTCCTGCTTCCTGATGGACAGTGTTTCATGCAGTAACGTGGTGATCTATCTCCAAACCAGATAGTGGAAGCAGGAAGATGAATGAGCAAGGCCATTTCCTATTCCCAAAGGCAACCTCATCCCTGACGTAGCACCAGATGTGAAAGAACCCAGTTCTTCACTTGTATCATTTATTCCGTGCTCACAACATTTTATGAGAGAAGTATTACCTTTTCTATACCAAAGTATACCCTCAGAAAAGTTAAATGTTCCAAATGTCACCACATCAGTGGGAGAGTCAGATGTAAACCATACTGATTATCAGCACAGCTCACATCCTCTTCCACTCTTCTCTTCCCTTCAAACAGCTGAAGACTTTCAGGGTTGTAAGGGACTTTAGGGGCTGGGTGACCTCTCAGAGGTAGAAGGAAGGGGCATGGTGACTGATGACAGAGGCAAAAGGTAAGCCTGGATTTCTTGGCTCCCAGTTCAGCTTTTTCCTCACTGTACCTCATGGCCTCCCAGATTCAAGCAACTATGGTTCTGAATGCCACATACATTCACACAATTAACAAATGCGTATTGAGCCCTTATAGACTGTGAGGCCAGTGAGGATACAGCAGATTGAAAGCAGAAAGTGTCTTGGTTCCCATGGAGCCCTCATTCCACTAAAAAGACAAAGGTATACATAAATTATCCATCATGAGCTGCATGCTAAGTTGCTTCAGTCATGTCCAACTCTTCACGACCCCATGGACTGTAGCCTACCAGTCTCCTCTGTCCACAGGGATTCTCCAGGCAAGAATACTGGAGTGGGTTGCCATTTCCTCCTCCAGGGCATCTTCCCAACGGAGGGACTGAACCCATGTCTCTTAGGTCTCCTGCATTGGCAGATGCATTCTTTACCACTAGCACCACCGGTGAGGACAATTTTGTCCTATGTAGAATGATAATGCAGAATAAGCAGGGCAGAGAGCAATGGGTGAGAGAAAGGGATATTATTTTTAAAGGGATGCTCAGAGAAGGCCTCTCCACTGACACCTGCCTTTGAGCTTCCCAACAAAATCCATTTTGACTTAACCTACATCTTGCTCATAACCACAGTATGCAACCAACGAGCATTTTAGACACACAGAGAGTGTGCAAGGGGTCCCCAAAGAAGAAGAGGGATTCAAAAGTAAGCTCCAGCTCTGACGAAGTCCTACCGTGAGAACGGTGGGCGGTCACCAGCTGGCTTGGGGAGCAAGAAGGATTTTTAAAAGGTGGGCCTGTTCCCAGAGAAAATGACCCACTGACTCAGGAGCTTAAGTAAGATGTCCTTAGGATCCGTTTTATATACAGGCTTTGAAAGCCTTCCAAGCATCTCCTATTAAAAAGGAAATCAGAGGTGGATATCATACTCAAGGAGCTTTGGTAGGAAGAAAATGTGCTTTAGGACCTCACTGAAAACGTTTTTTCATACACTTGAGAGGTTATGTCTCTGGGAAAGAAACCAAACATAAAATAATAAGAAGACTCTGATTGTATTTTAGAAACAATATGAAAGTCCATTCCTGTCCAACACCCAGAAAGAAAGCTTTATACAGAAGTTGCCAAATATAATGTTTCATAACAATAAAGTGATACATCTGTACTTCAAGTTTTCTAAAAGGTTTAGCAATCATATAAATCAACAACAAAGAAAACCATTGCTCAAGTACATTTCTGTGTTTTACTACTGACGTCACTCCTTAGAGAATTCAGTGAAGCTGGGGGCTCAAGGAGAGGCCACAGGGAACAGCAGGAGAAGCCCCCAGACAGGGTCAGTGTCTGAAGCTGGGAGGTGGTGAGACTCAGAACAGGCTGGGAAGGGCAGAGAGAGGCTGCCAGATGCCCAGAGCCAAGAGGCTTGTGCCTGGAGTGACGGGAAGTCGCCCGGCTGGATGGCAGAGTTTGCTACTGCTGGAAGTGCCATAAGTGGTGCTGCAGATGAAATTGGCAAGAAACTCACAAGAAGCTAACACTTTCCCTGTATTTTCACCTCTCCCTCCCATCACCACTGCTGCAGCAGGAGAGTCCCAAATCTAAGTTAACCATCCGTCTCAGCTCAGGATTCACTCCCTCCTTCCTCCTAATTAGGCTCTCTCTTTCTCACCTGGTCTCTTTGACAAACACATCATCTCACATTTTTAGGGGGAAGGGAAAAAAGAGAGAGAGGACTTTCCTTGGCTCTGCTTCCCCTCAAGCTAGCATTCCCTTGCTCCATTTTCCTTAATCAGATTTTAAAGAAGTACATCCATGCTCTCCAGATTTTCTTCCTCTTCTCCACCTTCTTTAACATCTGCCAGTCTGCTTTCTGGTCCCACAGTTTCACAGAAATTTCTCTAACTGCCAGATGCTTTGCCAGCTTGTCCAAGCCTTTGGTGTCAGCAGCACTTGTCACTGTTTAGCCACTGCCTAGACCCCACATGTTAGAACATTTGCTTCCTTTGGCCTATGTGACACTGTTCCTTGGCTCCTTCTGAAACCTCTTTCCCTGTCCTGAGCACCCCCACCACCACGATCCTGAGATGGATAGTCATCCATTGGTGGGGAAGAGATAAGAATCATCTAACTTACTGAGTGTTTGGGGATCACACACTCTTTAGAATATCTGATGGAAGTTTTAAAGCATCTCTGCAAAATACGGTTTACAGGTATATGCACGCTGCTAAGTCGCTTCAGTCGTGTCCGACTCTGTGCGATCCCCTAGACGGCAGCCCACCACTGTCCCTGGGATTCTCTAGGCAAGAACACTGGAGTGGGTTGCCATTTCCTTCTCCAGTGCATAAAAGTGAAAAGTGAAAGTGAAGTCGTTCAGTTGTGGACAGCGACCCCATGGACTGCAGCCTACCAGGTTCCTCCATCCATGGGATTTGCCAGGCAAGAGTACTGGAGTGGGTTGCCATTGCCTTCTCCAAGGTATATGCATATGGTTATATATATATACATATATATATATATATATATATATATATAAAATTTCAGGACAAACTGAAATAACTGATTCCCTAATAAATTAAGAGCCTCTGTCCCAGAAAATACCCTTTTTTAGAAATGCAGCTATGATGTCCTGTGACCTTTCCATGTTGCTTTTAAGTCTCATGTTTCTTGTAAGTTCTTGGCTTCCAGCAGTGCTAAAATGGAGCAAAGCGCTTTATCAGAAGGAGGGGCCCAGAGTCCTCATCCCCATTTTCATACCTTAAGGGCTTGATCAATTCACCTCTCTAAACAAAAATTGCCTCCTCTGCAAAAATATGTTTTATTTCTACTCTGCTACAAAGAACTGCTGCAAAGATCAAATGAGGTCAAGAATTTAAAAACATTTTACAAACTTCAAAACACTATAAAAATGATTACCATTGAAATCCTGGATTAATATTCTTAGAGGTATACCAGCTGGGTGTCAACATGGGTTTAACCTGTGTCCATCTGCCACTTTGTAAACTAGAGATGATGACAGTTCTTCTAGCGACCTTGTGGAGCTAGTGTGAGTATCAAATGAAATAATAAATGTGGAGGGACTTTGCAGGTCAGCAAGACTGAGGCGCCCACAGTTTCTCATCCTTTTTTTTTGCCCCTCTCCATGTGCATTAATTGAGCTCCAAGAGCCCAACAGAATGAGGCTGTGCTCACAAGAGTCCCACCGTGCCCAATGACGGATCGTTCCTATGAAATAACTCTGTAATCAAATTAGACTCCAGTGAGTTAATCATGGATAATGTGATTATAAGAAGCAGCAAATAAATTGATAATAATTGGCTACTTATTATTTTTAAAAAGGAGGCATGGAGAGAAAGAATATAGTGTGTGAAAAAGATTATCCATTATAGAAATAATCTCTCCTTTTGGCCACTTGGCCGATATTTGAACCCACCCCCAAGGAACACTAGTGTCTCTTTGGTATCCTGGGTACTCTAAAATATATTCTTACCTGGAATCCTAGCTTCACCATGATTTATAAGTTCTTGTGCCCTCTGGTAAGTGTGCACAAGTTTGCAGCTCACAAAGAACGAGCATGTTGGCTACAATCATGGCGCCTTCCTTGTTCACAGCCCATTCATTCATGCTCTACTGTGCCCAATGAGGTTCAGAGTGGTAGGGCTCAGGGACAGAGGCAGACAAACTGGCAGGTTTGACTGGGTCCATCTCTGCCTTTTTACCAGGTTCTATTGGGTTTCAAAAAGAGATGAGATCTCTGTCGTGCTGTGGGAAAAGTGAGATCAGCTATTAACCGGTGAGGACAAGCCAGGTCACTGTGAGAGTCAAATAACACAGCAAGTAGCGTTTCTCAACAGTCTTCTGTACTGGCAGGTATGAAACTGGGCCTTCATATCAAGGCGAGGAGAAACAAATGACTTGGGCTCCATACACAGGGGGTGGAGAATAAGGAAATGGGAAGGAAGACGACCTTTAAGGACGTTGTTCAGTTGCTCCGTCCTGTCTGGCTCTTTGTGACCCCATGGACTGCAGCACGCCAGACTGTCATTATTTCATCCAATCCATTCAACCCTGTGGTATGGCTTTATTGCCCCATTTCACCAGCAAAGAACCTGAGGGTCGTAAAGGCTAAAACTTGCCCAGAATTACAGACAGAGTAAGGAACAGAAGGACTCTGGGCTATTTCTACTCTGGCAGACTGGCTCGCCGAAGATGTCAGAGGGCATTTCAAGTTCTGTACACCCAGAAAAAGACAAAGAGTGAGTCTCCAGACAGGGAGTGTTCTGTCTGAAGAAGAAAGCATCATTTTGAAGTTCCCTGAACAGCTCTCACCAGAGACATGGGCCATGGAAAATCTTCTCCAGAGCCCTTTGGAATTCTGAGAAGGAAACAAAATTGACATAATTAAGTGTTTAATTACTATTGATTGTGGCAAGCATGCTTCTTTTAGGTCAGATTTATGATGAAGGGGCATGATAGTGTTTATGACACCTGAGAGTGTTGTATGTTTATAGGATATTGAAATCCTTGTCTTGGCCCTGGGATTCTCACTTAGAGGTAGTTTCATAGCATTGGGGTACAGTTGCAGTGGATTTCACGGCACAAGTGCCACCGAGGGTGGCTCCATGTTATGCAAATTACCCCAAAGGGAACTGTGCTGGGGTTTGCACTGGCTGAGGGGTGTCCCTTCTGCAATGCCACATCCCCCCAGCCCAGTGCTTAACAGATCACCTACTGTGACTAACTCAAATTCTGGGTCCTTTGAATCCTCCCTCTTTTTCTGTTCTGCTCCTAGTTTTGACTGTTTTTCACTATAACAATATTTTTGTTAACAATGTCTCAATGTTTCTCTGACTCTGTAGGTATCCCTTCTACTATGTCAGGCTCCCTACAAAATGCATTCTTTATAGTTGGTTCTCAGGCCTCACCTCCACTTTTTTCCCATATGCAAATGTCTATGTACTCTTTCCTGGCAACAGCAGTTAAAATGCTACAGTACAGAAGTGGGTGGACTCCATCAGTAGCAGATCTACTGAGAGGCGAGGTCCTTTTCTTCCTTGCCCACTTGTGTTGATGGTTTGAAAAATTTCTCTGATAGCTCATCTGCTGATCTGCTGCAGGGTCATACGTCTCATGGATTCAGAGTAGTTTTCTCCATCAAAAACCCTTTCTCTCATGATGCTCCCCATATCACTGGGAAGATTGGGAAGTAAGACCGAAAGGGCCATGTCCGTTTTGCAGGTTCTAAAACTAAGGATCAAGGATCAAGCTGACTTACCCAGAGTTAGTTGGTGACAGGGCCCCTTCAAGAACAACCATTTCGTGTCTCCTTGTCTAATGGTCTGTAGCCCTTATTTCTCTGTAACACTCTTACCATCGCTCAGGTGTGCTCACAGGGCTGGCTGGTGCTTCCTCAATAGGATGGAGGAGAAGAAGGAGGAAATCTTTGTTTTTATCTCCTGGAATGTTCCAATGGTTCCAGCTGTGGCTACAGTTCATGACTACAGGGATTTATTTTTTGCTTGTTTATTTTCTTTTGAAAGAGTCTATCTCAATTTCAGCAAATTTTCCAGCAAAGAGTACTTTGAGGCAGCTGGGTAAGGGAGGGCTGTTCCTTCCCTGTCATATGTCCTTAAAATAACAGAACAGGGGAGGCAAGCCCTGAGGGTCCCCTTGAGGTACCAAGGATAACATAATGAATTGGCTAATCATAAACCATTCGCTCCCGAGTTCCAAGTGATATGGTAATGAATTGCCAATGAGCCATTCGCCAGACTGCAGCCATATGGTGAGGGATGGGACCCTGGCACATTGTAGCCATACTGTGGGTTTGTCTGCATAATTGTTCCCATCCAGGACCTTCCCATCTCTACGGCTGCTAATTAATGTCCTTTCTAAGTTTCTGTTGTCAAAACTAATCATTTGTTTGTTTTATGCCAATAGGTCTTTCCCTTAGCTGGTTAGTAATAGTGACCATTAAGACATGAAAATGTGTTTGAGTTCACATAAAAATATTTGCATGTCACATCTTGCAGCACCCAGTGGGTACCAGGACTTAGCAGGACTGGCCTCGGTAGCAACTTGATCCAGGAACTTATTAAAACCAACAAATTATCATCTTTCCCTACAGAAACTCAAATGAGGATTCAGTTCATTAATTTCTCCATTGTTCTTCTTGTCTGTGGACATTACTCTAGTTGGATCTTTAGCTATAAAATGTGGATTTTATGATAATAGTGATGATAATAAAAATAATTAGGAGAAGGAGAGTCATTTATCAGAATAAGACATCCTTTCAAACACACACTCCCTACTGGTTTGAGGAGACAGTGAAATTTTGGAAAGAACCTTGTTTCCCTTCTGCTTCTCTGTGCTTTTGTTTCCTCGTCTCTTTCCATTAGTTCCCTTAGTCCTTACCCAGCTGGGGCTAGAAAAAGTTTGGGGAAAAGCAAAACAAAGCAAAACTACCCTGGGAAGACAGGATGATGAAGACCTACTACCTGTAAATAGCAAAGCCAGTTTTAAAGAATAAGTTTATTAAGGATTTAGGAGAACAGCAGCGTGGGGAAGGCTGTGCCATTTACATGGTCCAGTGTGTGTCCAGTGTCTCAGTCCCCCTAAGCTTTGCCACTAAGGCACAAAGCGGGTACTAACCTTTACACACACCCTCTGACAGCCTTTTCCCACTAAGACTGCTTGTTATTCTCATAAACTGATTTTCCCTCTATAACCATGTTGAAGAATATAAGGAAATGCAGGCAAAAAGGGAAGGAGATGGAGGTGAGAAAGCTTACAGGGTAATATTCCCTGAGATGTCTCTGGGTCCCTTGCTTCCTGTAGGACTCAGTGGGAACAATCACTCTGTTTCACAACTTTCTGCTTTCTCCCTGCATCCACACACCGCACCCCAGAAACAGCCAACGTGTTAATTGCAAGGTCAGGCCAGTGTCTCACGTGGCATCTGGGACGTGGTATAATGCAAACAGATTTCCATATGTGGTCCCTTCCAGTAGTCCTCGGCCCCGAGCACCCACACCACGTGAGAACTCGGCTTCTCTGGAGACGCTGACATTTTAATTGGGAGCATCTGTTGCCTTTTCTGTTATTCTTGGCCAGGTTTGGTTTATTTGTTTGAGCCGGTGTGTGTGTACAGACCCGCCTGCGTGTCTCACAAGAGGCGGGACGTGAAGCCTAGCGTCGCCTCCTCTCCTTTCCTTCTCAAGTAGCCAATGGGGATGCGCGACAGGGCACTGGCCTTCACCCCGTCTGTTCTCTGCTTGGTTTCTCTCGGCAGAATTTAGAGTGAGGAGGGCCAGGCTGAGAACAGAGAATCACCTTCCTGGGAAAAGAGATGTTTGGGGAAGAGAGGGCTCTCCCCACTCCCAGCCGAAGATCCAACAGCGGGGGCCCTGGTCACAGGAAGCCTCTCCCCTCAAGCCCACGAGGTGTTACTCCCCGCTTGGCTCACACACTGGCTGAGGTCACTATCCCCAAGAGTCTCACAAGCCTTGTTCAGACCAGCCACGGAGACTGCATTTCTCCTCCCCATCAAAATCTATGGAGCCTTCCTGTAGCGGGGTAACCACGGGGGTTAACCAGCCTTGCCATGCTCACCAGCCCACAGACAGTGTGCACTGTGTTCTTGCTGTTTTCTCACCTAGAGAGGCTTGAACAGTGTCCCCATCCCTAAAGATGTACTCACTGGGAACCTCAGAATGTGATCTCATTTGGAGCAAAGGTCTTTGTCAATGTAATTAAGGTGAGGCTCCTGAGACTAAATCATCTGGACTAGGGTGGATCCTAAATCCCGGAGGTGACAGGAAAGCCAATCACAGAGAAGGATAAAGGCCATGTGGAGACAGAGATACAGACTGAAGTCAGGCGGTCACAGCTAAGGGCGCCAGGAGCCATCAGATTCTAGCGGAGGCAAGAACTGTGTCCCTAGAGCCTTCAGAAGGAGCATGACCCCACAATGTCCTGATTTTAGACTTCTACCATCCAGAATTATGAGAAAATTAATTTCTGTTGTTTTAAGGCACCAAGTATGTAGTAATATGCTGAAGCAACCCTGGGCTAGGGTGACATGGTGTGTAAGATTCTAAGAATGAAGAGGAGTTGGAAGTTGACTTGGACTTGAAGCTAGGGGCCGGACTTTTCTTAACCTGATCTGCTCTGTCCCCTCAGGGAGGCCACATAGCCCTGGGCCTCAATGTCCTAGTCTGTCCATTGCAGGAAGTGGACATGACATGTCTTCGACCCCCACGGCTCTAGTATCTGTGAGCTCCTGTGACTCTAGAGTCTATGACCCCCCATGGATCTGGTATTTATAATCTCTCATGGCTCTAGTATTATTTTGTATTAAAAAAAAAAAGAGGTCATAACTACAGAGCCTGATGACATTGTAAGCCTGAGAGCTCACTTTGAAAAGCAGACTAAAATGGGCATCACAGATCGGGAGAGGAGCAGGTTTAAGTGCAGTAAAGCTCACTAGGGAAGACCCCACAGAGGAGGCAGTCTCTGAGCTCAGGCACAGATGGATAAAGGAGAGGAGCAGAGACAGCATGGAAGACAAGGGTGGGCGTGATGGATGCACAGGGCTTGAATGAGCAGTGATGCTGGAGAAGGTGGCTGAGATGGAGCAGAGAGGACCCCGGGAACACTGACACCCCGCTCGCCCGGAAATCAGGCTGCAGTGACTCTGCCCCATATCCCCGCCCAGCACCAAGATGTGCTCTGCTCTGTGGGAGAGGCTGGGCTGCCCTTCTACTCACATGCACCCATGCATTAATGAAACTCATTGGACACCCACCAGCATCTAGCACACTGAAGAGTCAGTGGTGGCCTTGGCCTTGGACAGCAGTGAAGTGCAATCTGATGGTGGGAACAGACCACTGAGTGTGTACCTGTGTTCAGAGTGGGAGGAGTTTTAGTCAAGAATGTAACAGAGTCTTACCTTAGTTTGAGGAGTTTGGCAATCTTCCCAGAGGAAGTGAATTTCAAGCTACCTGAGCTCTGTGCTGTGCTCAGTTGTGTCCGAGTCTTTGCAGCTCCATGGATTGTAGCCAACCAGGCTCCTCTGTCCACGGGATTTCCCTGGCAAGAACACTGGAGTGGGTTGTCATATCCTCCTCCAGGGTATCTTCTTAACCCAGGGATCGAACCCACATCTCTTGCATCTCCTGCACTGGCAGGTGCATTCTTTACCACTGTGCCACCTGGGAAGCCCTGGGAATAGAAGTTGGCTGGTTGACAGGAGTGGTGAGAGCTACTTCTTGGTGCTTCCTCACTTGAGTATGTATAAGATAAGAAAGCAGAAACATACAACACCAGAAAAAAATAAAAACAGTAGGAAGAGTCAAGAAGAAAAATCAGTTAGAAAAACACGGCAATCTGTGACCATCTGGCACAGGGGCAAACATCTTTGCACAAACAACAGCCTTCCAGGTACCATGCTGAACCTATAATACAACCTTAAAATTGATTCAGCATACTGTGCTTTTCTCAAAGGTAAGAAAGACTGGAATATTTTTCAGAAAGACCATTACCCAGCATCATCAGCTCCATAGAAAACTGATTTGCATAGGTCTCATGAGGCTCAAGAGGCTGACCTCTTGAGTCTTCCTGTATTGACTGTTGACATACTGGTCCTCATCTATATTCATGGTCTAACTGTCCCATCTTTCTCTGTCTCTCGGGTTTTGGAAGAGGGTCCTATTCCTCAAAGGCAGGGCCTTCATCTTTCCTTTGCTTGCCAGCCTAATTATAGGTATCTATTCATCTACAAAGTTTTCCTCTAGAAAAAGCCAATGATTATTTGGTGAGTCCCATCCAACCTTCCCACACCCATCCATTCATATGGTCCAGAGAAAGCTGTCAGGAGATACAGACTCAGTGATTCAACAAGACTTTATTAAGGGCTCTTAAGCTCAAAGCATTATGCTCATAAAAAAAATACCTGTCCTTAAGATGCTTACAATTTGATTGTGAAAACAAGACATAAATATATATATATATGTAAACAGATTCACATAATGTAGAGTATTTGGTGAATCACAGATGACCTTTGAGTTGGTTTCATGGATAGCAAAGTCAGCCTCCTCCAAATTTTTGCCTTCGGGTTCATTTAGGGCAAAATGCTGGGATGGAAGACTCCTGGCCCTGGCTACAGGACTGCTGATGATGCTCCTTCTATCCTGGAGCCTCCAATGTAGCCAATCACCTTGAAATCTCTTTGGAATAAGTGAGAAGAAAAATGAAGACTCCACCAGCACCTTCATGGAATACCTTCGCTGGTCTTACTCAACTCATCTGCAGGGTTAGTGATTTCTATCACAAATATCTTTCTAGACAGGTACACAAAAGGAGATGGACCACCCTCCCTGTCTCATCTCTGTCATCTCTTCCCTACTCTCTCTCCCTCCCTTCTCTCCCTATCTGTCTCAATCTGTCTTTCTATTCAGACACGCCTCTCTCTCTCTCGCTTGCTCTCATTTTCCACAATTTCCTGTCTGTGTGTCCTTCTCTCACTATCTGTCTCTTCCTGTTACAGACTCTCAACTACAGTTTTCAGAGAAACCCACAACCCTTGTCTCGATAAGCCTCAATTCTACTTTATTAACATGGAGAGGATCAAGGTTTTTAAAAAGATATTCATAGGAAAACCAAGATAAAGCTGTGACTGATTTGAGGTCACTGAGGGGACAGGGAAGGAAAAATAAATTGGACAGGATGGAAAAGTGAAGAGCAAGAAGGCTGAGTTATGACATGTCAGCCGCCTGCCACTCCCACAGCGGCAACTCTGCATCCTGCGGGCCCTCGCCCCTGCCTCGCTTGAATTGTTCTCGCTGGAGGAGTCAGGGCCCAAAGCCTCAAGAAGTTCTGGTGAGATAAATTCTGTTAGCGGCAGAGTCTGACTCAGGAGCCCACGTGGTTGCTTCTCTTGGAACACAGAGCATCATGGGTCAGAGGTTGGAGAAATCAACGATGTTCCTTCAACTCAAGGACAGGAATGGGAGGAAGGGCTTACAGAGGATCTAATATACCCTTAACAGAGAGGGAGACTGAGGCCTGAGAGGAGGTGCCCAGAACCCCAGGGCTGGGGGCAGGGGACAGGGGGCAGAGCCAGTCCACGTCCTCTCTCAGCTTTGATGGGAAAGACAAGACACCTGAGCCCTCTGAGCCTCAGAGCCTTATCTCTACATTTAGGGAACTCGTGGGAGAGCATTTCTGAGGGCTTCTTATAGGAATAGTGCTGTTCACAATTACTCTCACATTTAAACTTGACACAGCTCTGTGTTTTATAGGAGTCATTAAAATTCCCATGTTATACGGGAGAAAAACAAGTCTCTGGGAGATTAAGTAAACTCCTTAAGGTCCTGCAGCTCATAGAGTTGGAATTTGAATCCTGATCCCAGTGGTTTATCTAGTGTTCTGCACCCACTCCCCCACTACACACACACACACACACACACACACACCGTACTTAGCATAGGCTTGGGGGAAAATGAGAAGAGTGTGGAATCTGTGGCCAACCTCTTCCACACTCTCAGGCCCCTTCAAGCCCCCTGCACCCGACCATCACCATTGGCAGGCAGCACAGGTTCCATGAGGACAGGACTCCAGCCTGGCCCACTCTTTTCGTAGAATATCACAATGTCACATTCCTCTTTGCCTGCTGGTCCAAGCCCTACCTCCAGAAAGTGGCCAGTGCTCCAACCAGCTACAGAATTAAGAGGCATTTAGCCATGTTCCCCACACTCAGATATTTGCTCCATGAGGACAGACATTAAGATGTGCAAAGCCACCCCCTACCCCCTCAGAATAGCCAGACCATCCCCTGAAGCCAAAAAAGAAACTTACTTTGAAAAACGACAGCTCCCTACCTCCTGCTCATCCTCCTTGAGCAGCTCGGCAGCATTCTTAGCTGTCCTCTGCAAAGGCTGCTCACCCCTTGTAAAATCAGGACACTTCTCCACCAGCCAGTGCTCAGATCTGGCTATCTGGTTGGTTAGACTCACTCACACACTTGCACCAAGTGCTATTATTTTTCACAACTATTTTATTTTTGCCTTCTCTCCTAGAAATCCAAAAGAGTCCTCTGTGAGGCAAAGGTCTAAAAGACAGCCACTCACATGAAATGATTCTACCTACATCAGAGAAGTCCCTCTTCCTAGCTCATGTATTAACTCCCCTTAATTGATTACTGAGTCACTCTCAAGCCAACAGACCCACTCTTTTCCCCAACCGTCACAGGGTACATTACCTGGGCCAGAGACTTTGGCATTTGATGTACCTGATACTTTTCTATATCCAAGGGGAGCCTTGCATTCTTATCTGACTCTTTATTGTGTGAGGAACTCTTTTCCTTACCTGGGTTATAGCTCCTACATAGAGGCTGGAACTATATTGGTGGCAGTGGAGCTCTTGAGATACTAAGATTTATGTGTCACTATAAAACTTCTTTTTTTAGATTCCTATACATCCCTCATAGTGGTGGATCCTTTCAGGGTAACTTTCCCCTAGAAGACCCTTGCCCCCCAAATCAAGCCTTACCCGTCCTTTAAAGCCCACTTCAAATATTTTCTTTATATGTCTCTGACCCCATCCTCTACTTCCTGTGCTTAAGCCCATGGCCCTTTATTTACACTTCTATCATTAGCATTGCCTCATCACAGCAGTTCATATTTAGCTGCTAAATACCTAGAGTCCTCCATCCAGAGGTTGAGCACAAGGGGGAACTAGGAACCATTATCGGGGAAAGCTTGCAAGACAAACTGGAATCTCAGCCTTTGTGCCTGAGGCAGAAGGAATTTGGAATTGGATGGGAAAGGAACGGGGAACTAACGCAAGGGTCTCAATAAAAATTCTCCCATTTGTGTCAAATACTACTCCCAGAGAGAGATCATTTATAAAAAGCACTGCCTTGGAAGAAGAAATAGATCCTAACAGGCATGACGATGTAACACAGGGGTTGGGCCTCTGTCTGTATTCATACGGTCCATTTTGATGGGCAAAGCACCATTGTGGGACATGCCCAGAAAGATGGGTAATGTTTGAAGACAAATGGGCTGTGGCATCAAGACACTGACTCATCAGAGTACTCATGGTAGGATCTAGTGGGAAAAGAAGGGAGAGAAACTGGCCCTTGGCTCTCAGGTAGGATGCCCAGCAAAGGCCCGGCCCAGCAGACCAAAGTCTGAGATGCTGTTCTAAGTCCAGAGGAGAGTTCAGAGGTAAACTGAGGCAGGAGTCAGGGTGCTTATATGGGAGCCCTTTCTGGGAACAGAGAAATGCTTGGAGACTGTAAATCAATTTCTATGGAGCATCCCTGGGCAACAGATTAATTTCAGTCCCTTTCCAAATGATAGAAGTGAGGCTCCCAAAAGAGTTTCTATCTATATGAGATGCAGTTCAGGAATTAGGGTGAACTGGACCAGCATGAAAGGAGTGGAGTACAGGGGAGCAAAGTCAGATGTGGTGATTTCCTAGCCAGAGGGATGAGTCCCTTCTTACTTTATACCTCCCACATCCAGCAAAATGCCTGATTCATACCAAACAGACAAGAGAAATTTTTGGAGAGCAGTTTAGAAGTGAAAGAGGTTTCCAGATACCTTTCCATCATTTTGGCAGGTACCTTCCAGCTTTCCTGGCCAGGCCCTGCTTACTGGAACCCTTCATCCAATGCCACAGAGAAAATGCAATTCCCCCTCTGCACTACTGCTCATTACCAAGAAAAATGATGACTTGATAGTCTTCCAGCAGGAGAGAACCATCTATTTCATTTGGAAGTTTGGTAATTGATTAGGGCAATAGATTTTCTGCAGGGCAGCCTCTCCGGGAGAGTCTGGCTCGGGCATAAGATTTACATACATCAGGCTCACTCTGCCTTCAGAGTTTGTCTCAGAGGATGAGATCACAAGGCCATTACTGGAGTGGGTGGTGGGCTGCCAGGGTAGGGAGCACAAGGAAATTCCCAGACATCATTTCTCAACAATGAGGACCGTGTCTAGTTCAGAGCAGGTTCAAGTAGTTTTCTGTCAGCAATTTTAGGTAAATCCATTACCAAGAGTCTGTCTACTCTGAGACGTGATCAGAGCAAGTGGTCCTTTGAGGGTCTCAGCTGACCAAGCTTCAGGCTAGATGGGGCCTAGAAATTTACCATTAGCCTGTGTGGTCCCCAGTCTCAGAGGCACCCAGTGATGGCCTCAGCGCAGTGATATCCTGCATGCGTATCATGGACCCCCTCATGTAGAGGTCAGCGGAGCCAGCTTTTAATAAACACTTGATCTCTATCACAAACTCCATCTAGAGCACACCCTGATCTCATGTACAAATCTTACTTCTAACTCTCTCCTGTGACTCTGGATCAAAGCCTTTCAGTGCCATTATTTACCCCCCAATGCAAACATGAATCATTATGTTCTCTTTCCCTGATGAATCTTTATTTAAGCCCTATCACTAAATGCAAAGTTGATTGTGATATTTTTAATTACAATAACAGAAGATTGAATTTAGCCCCAAATGCAAAGGTTGATGGGTAGAAGTGTTTAGATCTCACCTACATATTTGTAAAGAATGGATGGGTGACTTGGGTCTCTATTAGCTATCCCCAGTTTTCTGAGCATTTTCAGTAAGAGCTGGGTATAAACAGTCAGAACTATGGCCCCTAAAATAGTAGGGACAAAAAGGCATATCTCTGGGCTGGTCTGAAAGAATGAGAGAGTCATCTGACCTGCCCCATTCTCACTGTGCCTACTCAGACCATGGTGGAAGAAGTGTCTCCCTTGACCAGTTTGAGGATGGACCCAATTTCCTTGGGGATCCCACAGACTAAAAAAAACATCTCCATTTCTTTGCCTGAAGTGGTAAGAAGCGATCATCTTTCAGGTCTTTCCCTGGGCAGGCATCCTCTTCCTTCTACTCCGCAGCTAGTAGTTTCGTCTGGTTCTAATCAGACAACTAGCATCAGCTGTAGATGGAAGAAAGCGTTCCCCGAGGATGATATCATTCAGGTAGACACCTACTCTGATAAAATGTAAATCTGGCCTTGTGGATGAACTGGCCTTGTTAGAAAAGTGCTGTATATACCTTAAGAGAGAGTTCGAGGGTAGACCTGACCAATACTACTTGCTGAGCAAATGGTGGGACTGAGAAGCAGACATGTCAATTTGCACAATTTATTGTGCATCTGTGATGCACAGTGCAAGATCTTATGAGATATACAGAGAGGGCCTAACTCATGACCTCAAGATTTATGTGGAAACTCACTGATGAAGTAACTATCACAAGCTTCTCGTTGCTCATAGGGCACTGAGGTAGCTACTGATATATCCATTAATATCCATTAACATGTTCATTAATATATTAAAAATGGATTTATTCTTACTCAGCATGGCTACCAGCTTTCTTCTGTTCCCCAACTTATCAAAAATAGAAGTGAAAGCACCAGATTCAGTGATTCTCTTGAAACCCAATAAGAAAACCAGGAGAAGCATCTTGACAGCTTTCTTTGGGGAAGGTTGAGGGGAATGTGTTGAAAAGGATTAACATTCCACTCACAGGTGCGTTAAAGTAGCCTGTGGTGTGCACCACAGCAGTGTCCAGCACTAAGTAATTGGTCGATATTTATTTGGTTTAATGAATGAATGATTGAAAATAGAAGTGTCTTCATGTGCTTTTCATACAGCTACAGATTCTAAGTGTTATGATTTTAAAATAACTGCCCTGTCATATCTCAGTCATCACTAAGTTCAAATCAGTTTTAAGGAGTGATTATGGAGAGTGTGGACAGAATGTAAAGTTGATATCCAGAGACCTGGGTAGTAAGTTTGATTAATACTTACTAAGCAGCTTGGCCTTGGGAGGGTCCTTTAATCTTTCCAAGCCTTGGTTTCTTACAAAATCGACTCGGGGATGGAGGACAAGCAGAGTCAAGAGGGGGTGAAACAGAAGGAGGAGACTGAGTCAGAACATCCCAACCAGCTCACCCTCAGCATCCTCTAAAGCTCACCGCACATTGACTGCGGACAGGCAGGGACTGGGAGGGAAGCCTCAGAAAAGGCACAAGTGGGTGGAATGATTAGGGTCAAAAAAATGGCACAGCACAGAAAACAGGACGCAGGAGAAAGATTTGACAGAATGTTCTTGGAAGTGACACAGGGCATGCCCTACTATACTCCTCTCCGTTAAGTTACCTAAGGATGAGCAGCTCTAATGCCCTAACTACCTGGTAACTGCAGAAATGCCTCACTGTAAAAATTCAGTCCGTAAGTTATGTGAAATCTTTACTGTAATAAGTAACTGAGTTAATCATTGATATTTTCCCCTAAATCCCCTTTCTGGAGAATGTCTTTACAAACCTTAACATTTCAACTTTCTGGAGTTTATATAGGGTTTGCTATCCCAAGTACAGAGCTAGGGCTAGTAAGGAGAACATTAAATTAAACTCATCTAGAATTACTGAATTTCCATTTTTTTCTTTATTTCCTTTCCCTCTGCTCACAACTTCCCTCCCTCCCTTCCTTCCTGCCCTCTTTTCTTCTTTCTCTTTCTTTCGGCCAAAGGCCCAACGATAACCTAAAAGGGAAAGGTCATTCAGAGAATATTTTGGAGACTTTGGTTCTCCCAAATTGGCCACTAAAATAAATGTGAACCTGGTGAGGTCTCTTGTTTCTCTTGCCCTCAGCATCTTCATTTGTTAAATGAAGGATCTGAACAGATTTGATGATTTTTCAGATGCTACCTCAGGGAGCAAAGTAGGAGCAGAAAGATCACAGATGGCGTATTCAATCCTCTGTTCTCTCTTCAACGGAGGAAGCGAGTTTCTCATCTGTTTTACACAGGCGGGGGAGGCGCCAAAATAATTGAGTTGAAAAAAAAAACCAAAATGTTCTTTTTGCTTTTTAAAGGCAAAATATTAGAAACCCACTGATCTTGAAGGTCCTGTTCCCCTACAGGGCAACAGGTTCTACTCCTTATTGAATTTCTGCCTGCAGAAGACCTGTGCTGCATGCCCCGAGGTATAATACGAAGAAGGGAACGTAAGACAGTTTGTGGTTCCAGGGCACTCACACTGCTCTGAAATTAACCAAGGAAGTGTTGGGAGCACCAAAGCATACCTCTCTCCCTGAGCAGGAAGAGGCCAGGAGGACTGGTGTGGGCAGAGAAATCTTCACAGAGGAGTGGCAACTGGGTCAGTCCTTGAGGACGGGCAGTCCATCGAGAAGAGAAGAGAGAGTGCGTTGCAGAGGGGGCCACTGGTCCCTCCGCCATCCTCACGCGGGCATCTAAGAGCTGGCGCCCAGACAGGCGGGTCCCTGCTCTCATGGGGATTATGGTTTGAGGAGATGTGGCCAAGTCACCAAAGGACACAGTGGGCTCAGGGCCCAGTTCCACTTGGTGAGCTTAGTGATGACAACTGAGATTTTCCCACGAATTCATCTGACTCCGGTTAGCTTGGGGAAGGCCGCCTGAGTCAGCAGCAGGGCAGACAAAATGACCTCCCCAAGAAACTTCTCCTGAGACACGGCGCTGGCTGGGATTCCGAGACATTCCAATATCTGCACGAAGGGCAGGCCCACCCCCAGCCAGACTGACCTCAGCCTTGCCTCTCCCCACAGATAATTACGCCTTGAGGTCTCCAAAGCAAGCAGCGTGGGTAACCCTTGGAAGTGACATGTCATTTTCTGATGGGAATTAAGGGCTCTGAAGTAACCTAAAGGCTTCTCAGCAGGAGGGCTTGTTATTCTTTTAATCGTGGCATTAAACCTCAGGCTAGCATTACCGAGCTGTGACCCAACTTGCCAATTAGCTGCTTTTGACAGGCTTTATCATGGCCAGGCCAGTTTCACCCCGACGTGAAAGCAGCACCAGTTCTTGGCTAAGAGTTGTAAATTCTGAAGCCCAAGGAACTTTCTATCCTGACCTGCCTTTCTCAGAGTTTTCTTGCCTTTGGACTAGTGCCTGAAATTCTTCCTTTGGGATTTGGGACATTCTATTGAGGACTTTGATCCTTCTTTTCCTTCGAAGGGACTATTATTTAGGTTCACAGAGGTGCAAAAAAATAGAAGTTCACTGGTTACAGAGAACAGAAAACAAGCAGCTTTTTCAGCAGGGCAAATGCTATAAGACAGGGATTCCCAAACTCTGGGCCATGGATTGGTACCTCCTGTCAGATTAGTGACAGCATTAGATTAGAAATAAAGTGTACAGTAAATATAATGTGCTTGAATCATCCCCAAACCAGCCCCCTTCCATGGAAAAATTGTATTCCGCAGAACTGATCCCTGGTGCCAAAAAGGTTGGGGACCGCTGCTGTAAGAGTAATATGCTTTACTGCAACTGTTGTAGAAGATCATTGAATGGGAAGATCCAGATTAACCCTGTGTCTTAACTTCGACATCTTAAAGTAGATGTCTTAACTCCAAAATAATAATAACAATGAATACAATAGCTAGATTCCATCTGCTTTCTGCTCCATCATGTATCACAAGAGCAAAGAATAAGATGCATAATATTGTCCCAATTGTGGTCTCATGCTTTAAAAAAACCTGTTACCTACCAAAGTATAGATCACAGCTCGGGGTTATCACCCCATTCCTGACACATCTCCGAGATACTCCACTTCATCCCACAGCTGATACAAACTGGATCCCTGTTCACCATGTGCTACCCACTTAAGCTTTCCTACTTTATTCAATACTGTGATGTTTTAATTGATTATAATCCTTCAAAAAATTTACACCCATCATTGGCTGTACCCAGTGTTAAACTCCAGCATAATTCCTCTGGGAGAGCATTAGTATTCAGTCATGTCTATTTAGCTGTCAAGTACAGTTCTAGACACCAAGATTACTGTTGAAAAGACCCCAGCCCACTTTTACAGTCTGAAGGTGAAATGGGCATGTTAGTAAGTAACACAACCCCCCAACCACTGGGATGGAGTAATGACCGAGAGAATCCAGCAGAAGGACTCAGGAAAAGCTTTACAGAGAAGCGGTTCAGCTGATGCTCTCTGGACGCACCACTGATGGTCAGGGATTAAGACCTAGTGACCTAGAGGTCACCTTCTTTTGTGTTTTCGCAAAAAGAGGATAGTCTAGGAGATTAGAGTCGATATTTTTCTAGTCTTTTCCTTACCAAAAAAAAAAAAAGAACAAGCAGATCTTGGATTTCTAGACACCTCTTCGATAAAGTACCACCTTAGCTCTCTCTCCCTGGAGAGCACAGCCGAAGTCAGGCAAGCTGGTTTGCACAGGTGTCAGGGAAAATGAGACGGTCCACCCTGCTTCCGGCAGACTGATAGCCCCAGCTGGCAGGGGGCCAGCCCGGTGGCATGCAAGTAATATAACACACAATCTAAATGCAAACATTTGGGGCCTGTTCAGGGAATCAATTAACGATAAGCACATATACCCATTTACAAAATAGCAGTCTGCTAGAGTATACCACATTTGTAATTGGAAACTAAAATAATACCAGGAGGAATAATCATTAAAAACTCTTCTCCAAAAAGCTAAGAATAATATTAAGAAAATAAAAAATGTCGTCCATCTGCAGAGTGATATCCTTAGGGAAGCACTGCAGAATACACTAACAAGCAACTGAATCCATGTATAAATGAACTGAAATCCACGAAGGCGAGGGAAGGCGAGGTGGGTTGCGGACTAAAAAAATCTCCCTTGCAGATTAGCCACCCCTGAATCAGGCACAGTTCCATTTGATCGCTTCTTACAGGAGACGGAATGCTCTGAGGCTGGGCACCAGCCTCAGGGGAAATTATCTGCCCATCCACCGAGCCCTCCGTGTTAGTCCTGAACCTGGATCATCCTCGCCCACATCCACACCCCCATGACCACATGTGAGCATACACGTGTGCACCCACTCACACACACACACACACATATACACACACACTCTTCACTTGCTCACCACCCCTCAGGGGGAATCCCAGACACATAATTCATTGTTAGCTGTTGCTGGTGAAAGGAAACAGAATATGACACCCCAAAATATGTCTCTTTGGCATAAGGATTATCTTTAGCTGATTACTAAAAAAAAATACAGACATAGGAGAAGCTCTGAATACTGAGTAGAAGTTGCCCTTTTGTAAGAAACATTTATATTTATACAAGAAGTCTCATTTTTAGGGGTGTCTCCGCTCCTACCAGGGAGGGAAAGTGATTCTAAATCTCCAGAAACTCTATCAATGGAGAAGACAGAGACTTATATCTGCACCACAGTCTTACGCTTGCTCACTGTGCCTTTCCTTGGACACCTCCCATAACTGGCCTTTCCCTCCCCTCACCCCACCCCCAACATCTTTTGTCTTTAGCTGAGGATGGTGTGTAAGGTGGTGGCCATTTCAGAGAGTTACTCACTTTTTCTGGGTATCTCTCATATACACAGGGGTTACACACATTATTAAACATTGGTTTTCTCCTGTTAATGTCCTTTACTACAGAGGTGTCTCAGTCAAGAACCCTGGAAGAGTAGAGTGAAAATTCTTTTTCTTCCTTTACACTGGGGAAGAGTCCCTGGCAGAGAACTCACTGGGGTAAGGGATGGAGGTGAAGACAAAGGAGAGAGTTTATAAGCCACAACCTGATGGTTTGGAGTCAGAAAGATGCCGAATCAAACATCTCCTGGCTAAAGACTCTAGGAATTTCATCTAAAGTTTCAGGGAAAGCCCACCATGCTGTTGCTCAGGGACCACCTGGGATCAGGGGCCTATGGTCTGAAAGCCTCACAGCTGTGAGAACACTCCGAGTGCTGCCCTAAGGCAAGCAAGGCCAGAGGCAGGTGGAGTCCTGAGCTGGGAACTAACACGCTGGTGCCACCAGGCACCTGGCAGTGGCATCAAGCTACTCCCCTAGCTCCAAGTTACTCCCCCAGATCTTTGCATACATGGGTAGAAGCTGGCAGCCACTGCCCCCTGCACACGCTGGAAACCACACCTGTGGCATGCTTAGAGCTCTTTGGGCCAGTGTGCATACTGCTTGTGCATCTGTCCGTATGTGAGTATACATATATGTATGTACATGTGTATACACACATATGTGTGTGCACACATGTATGTGTGTGCAAGATATATATGTATGCATATGGTACGCATATGTATGCCAACGTGTATACATACTGCTTAGATTAGGCTACTAGGGGTTAGAAACCGTAGTTGTGAGGTTGATGGAGACTATACGATGCTTTTACCGTAATCTTGGAATGAGCCATTCAACCCTGCTAGGCTACACCAGGCAATTCTCCTGCCATCAATGTGGATAATAGAAACGTGAGTATTCAGAAGAAAAGCCCATCATCAAGTAGGCATTGGGTCCCTAAGAGGTGAAAAGCTGCAACTGAAATCTCAAAAACTCCATCCAAAAAATGAACATACTACAGTAATTATTGCCAGATCACCTGATAGGGAAATAGGGTGACGTGTGGTTCAGGTCATGAGTCAGCGGGCATCATTTGACCATACCCTTGCATGCCACCTGGTGCCTGCCATAGTGCTTTTTCATAGTACTAGACAAGATATAGTCCCTGGGGTCACAAAAGTCAGACACGACTTAGCCATTAAACAACAGAGAAGCAAGGACTATGTTAATACCCTTTGAGTGATTGACTAAATGTACTTAAAATTGTACTTCTTTCTATTCTTTTTGATTATAATTTATGGAATAAACTCTTCATGGGTGCAAGTGGTCAAAAGGTGCAAACTTCCAAGTTGTAAAATAAATAAGCCATGAGGATGGAATATGCTGCTGCCGCTGCTAAGTCTCTTCAGTCATGTCCGACTCTGTGCGACCCCATAGACGGTAGCCCACCAGGCTCCTCCGTCCCTGGATTCTCCAGGCAAGAATACTGGAGTGGGTTGCCATTTCCTTCTCCAATGCATGAAAGTGAAAAGTGAAAGTGAAGCCACTCAGTCATGCCTGACTCTTAGCGACCCCATGGACTGCAGCCCACCAGGCTCCTCCGTCCATGGGATTTTCCAGGCAAGAGTACTGGAGTGGGGTGCCACTGCCATCTCCAGAGGATGGAACATGCAGCATGGTTAATAGTACTATTAAAGAACCCACCTGCCTCACAGGAGACCTGGGTTCGATTCTTGTGTGTGGAAGATCCCTTGGAGGAGGAAATGGCAACCCATTCCAGGATTCTTGCCTGGAGAATTCGATGGACAGAGGAGCCTGGTGGGCTATAGTCCATGGAGTCACAGAGTCAGACACGACTGAGTGACTAACACACACAAGGGAGGGAGTCTTAAAAGGTCTCATCGCAAGAAAAAATTCTGTAACTATACGTGATGACAAATGTTAACCATATTTGAGATAATTCTGCAATATATACAAATATCAGATCATGATGTCATATACCTAAAACTAATATAACATTACTGTCAATTATACTCCCTCCACCAAAAAAGAAAATCTGCATCTGAAATGAGAGATATTTATAGAAAAATGCTTTCCTGGGAGTTTACATCCTAAAGTCATAGGGCTGGAGGCAAGATGCTAGCTACATGGTATCTGGAGGAGAGCATGAGATTTCAGCATCAGGAAGCAGGGTTCAAGACCTGGGGCAATTCACTTAACCTCTGGGAACATCCACTTCCTCCTCTCTAAACCTAGAAGTAACAAATTGCCTAAAATATAGGTGATTGTGAAAAGATGGGGGGAAAGGCTTAATAAATGGCAAAGCCCTGAGTCAATACAAACCCTTGTTACCATTACTGTTGCTGGAGGCCTGCGGCTTTCTTTTGAATGACAAAGACGATTTTCCCCTGCCCTGCAATAGCAGAGCTGCTATATCTGAGTGCTCCTCCTGGCAGTGGTGAGTGGTGTGCACACCTCCCCCAGCCCATCTCCTCTGAGCTCCGCTGGCATCTGAACAGCTTGTCCAGGCAAGAGTGCTGTCTGCCATTAACAGGACCACCTGTGGGCTGGACCCCACACTCTGTACCTCCCACCACCCCAGTTCTGTCAGGTGCCCGTCAACAGTTATGTTTAGTACACCTGTATTTTTCCGTCCCTTTTTTTAATTGACATATAACATTATATTAGTTTCAGGTGTACAATATAATGATATTACATAATGATATTTGATATTTTTATATATTGTGAAATAATCACCACAGTAAGTCTAGCTAACATCTGTCACCACATATAGTTATAATTTTCTTTTTTTTTAACCGTGGTAGGCTACAGCCCATGGGGTCACAAAGAGTCGGACATGACTGAGCGACTTCATTCATTCATTCATTCATTCACAGTCACCTCATGACTTATAACTGAAAGTTTGTACCTTTTGACCTTCTTCATCCCTTTTCCCCATCCTTGATTCCCACCTCTGGCTGCCACAAATGTACTCCCTGTGTCTACGAGATTCTTATTTTCGTTTTTGATTCCACATATAATGAGCTTCCCCAATGACTCAGACAGTAAAGAATTTGCTTGCAGTGCAGGAGATCAGGGTTCAATCCCTGGGTTGGGAATATCCTTTGGAGAAGGAAATGGCAACCCATTCCAGTATTCTGGCCTGGAGAATCCCATGGACAGAGGAGCCTAGTGGGCTACAGTCCATGGGGTAGTAAAAAGTCGGACACAACTGAAGCAACTTAGCATGCATGTTGCATAATGAAATTATACAATATTTGTCTTTGTCTGACATTTCACTTAGCATATTGACCTCAAGATCCATCCATATTGTTGCAAGTGGCAAGATTTCTATTTTTATGGCTGGGTAGTATTCCTCTGTGTGTGTGTGTGTGTGTGTGTGTGTGTGTGTGTGTGTGTATGACATCTCCTTGACAGGTTGTTTTTGTATTCTGACTATTGCAAATAATGTTGACATAAACACAGATTGAAGATATCTTTTTGAATTTGCATTTTTATTTTCTTCTGAAAAATACCCAGAAGTGGAATTGCAAGATCACAAGGTAGTTCTATTTTCAATTGTTTGAGGGACCTTCATACCTTCATACGTTTTCCTTAGTGGCAGGAAATTTACCTTCCTTAGTGGTACCAATTTACATCCCTCCAACAGCTCACAAGAGTTCCCTTTTCTCCACATCCTCATCAACATTTGCTATTTCTAAGACCCCATATTTTTTAAGGGAGTTTTTGGCATTTTAGTCTGTACACCAGGAGGGTCTCAGCACCTACTTGGTGATGGGTTTTGCCTCTGCAGTAACCATGTCTTGATTATCCACACTGATGGATCTGGGGAGTGGTGCTAGGCAAAGTCCAACAGACTTAAGTGGCTCATTCCAACAGTATGGCTAAAGCATCCTTTTAGCCTCCAGCACTGTGCCAAGGACTCTTTTTGTTGTTCAGTCGATAAGTTGATTCTGACTCTTTAGAACTCCGTGGACTGCAGCATGCCAGGCTCCCCTGTCCTTCACTGTCTCCCAGTTTGCTCAGATTCATGTCCATTGAGTCAGTGATGCTACCTAGCCATCTCATACCATGTCCAATTTAACTTGATTCATGGACCTAACATTCCAGGATCCTATGCAATATTATTCTTTAAAGCATCGGACTTTACTTTCACCATCAGACACATCCACAACTGTGCATTGTTTCCACTTTGGCCACTGCATTCTTTCTCTAGCTATTAGCAATTGCCCTCTGCTCTTCCCCAGTAGCATATTAGACACCTTCCAACTTGGGGGACTCGTCTTCCATCGTCATGTCTTTTTGCCTTTGCACACTGTTCATGAGGTTCTAGCGGCAAGTATATTGGCGTTGTTTGCCATTCCCTCCTCCAGTGGATCACGTTTTATCAGAACTCTTCACTATGACCTGTTCGTCTTGAGTGGCCTTGCATGGCATAGCTCATAGCTTCACTGGGTTGTACAAGCCCGTTGGCCATGACAAGGCTGTGATCTATGAAGGGATCAAGGACTCTTGGGAATCAGAAAACTCACCCTCAGAAAGTACCCCAGGGTTAGGGTTAAAAAAAAAAAAAAACACAAAGGCAGACTCACAGTGACTACACAGTGAGGAAAGTGTGATACAGCTCAAGAATACAGAATATAGAACAGGGAGGGGCTCAGAGAAGCTTGGAAGGTTGGGAGAAGCAGGAAAGAAGAGAGACAGCTGATGCAGGAATCGTACATTTGGAAACAACCACCAAGGAGGAAGCCGGTTTCTTTTTTTTTTTTTTCCTTTCCTTTTTCTTTTAATTTTTTAAACTTACCTTTCAAGCAAACCAATTTAATTAGAGACAATGTCTGGTTCAAAATTCACTGATTTCCCTAAACTAGCAGATTACAGATGAACATACATCGTAATCATTTGGTGAACATGTCAAAAATGCAGATTTCTATGCAATCAGTCTCTGGTGTTGGCCACAAAATCAGAGTCTCTGTGGTTGGCCCCCCACTTGTACCAAATAGCCAGGTGATTCTAGGGATGCAAGAGCAGGTAACGAAGGGAAGGAAGCAACACCAGATGGAAACACCTGGTGGGGAGCTGGCCCGGAGCGTTGCAGTCCCTCATTGAGCAGCTATCTCCTTTCGGGCCAGCTTGTAGGGAAGAAAGAATGCTGGGCTGGGAGTCAGGAGACGTGGGTTCTAATTCTGCCTTGACTATTTGCCCCTGAGTACTGTTAAAGCAGTCATGTACCATTTCTTACCTTAAGTTTGCACATCTTATTACAGCAGCTAAACCGCCCCCCACACCCCCGCAACTGAGTTATTGTGGATTTCAAATGGGAGCGTGAATGCTAAAGTACCTTCCAAAATATAAAGTGCCATAACTAGGGCCATCGTGCTGCGGGTGTGATGTTTTGTGAAAAGAAAGCATTTCTTACCATTCACCTTGATATGCAGAGCAGCTAAGCCCTAGAAGCATTTACGCCGTAAGTCCCAAGAAACTGTCTAGCTTGCAGTGACAAACTCAAGAAGGTAGCTCTGGCAGGCTCGCCCTTAACATTTCAGACCAGGGTGAGCTTTAACCCTGCCATTCTCAGCGCAGCGGTTTCCCAGCAGCATCCTTCAGTCCCTGCCCCTCATTCTGCTCTGCTCAGCCCCCAGCTCCAGCTCTGGGCGGGAACAGCCCTACATAACTCACTACCGGGAATGGAAGGGCCACGGAGCACACTTAATTCTGCACTGACAGTTCCTGGGAAACAGGCCTAGCTCTCCATTGTCCTCTGAAAGAAGCTGATGGTTTTGGTAATAGGACTTTCTTCAGGAAATTCCATTCATGTATTCATTCGTTCTAGATCGCAAATATTTATTGATTTTTTTTGTAGGTTTTTTAAAAAGTTGATGTTTGCTGCATGAGGATTTTTGTTTGCCTTGCTTGCTTGCCTTCCTCGGCCACTCATCTAATTTCCCAATTTGCACTGATATGACTGGAAAATCATATTGCCCAACAGGCAACATCCCACTACCTTGGGGAATGGAAGTCAGGGGATATTTTTAAGGACACCTCCTTTAAACAATCTAGATTGCTTGGGATTCCTATCACTGCTAGCTTCCAATGCAGAACATACCATGGCTTTGCACATGTGCAGCCCCTAAAACTGGTCGATTTAGAGTTCAAGTCTGGAGCAGTTGAAGTGTCTTATCACGATCCCATGGGTTATTTGTAACAGGCTGTGGTCTACACCAGCCACTAAAGTAATAGGAGCTTAGGGGTCTCCACTTTCCAAACTTGGGAGGATTGTATCTGATTCTCAGTTTGAAGAAGAGATGAAACAAATAAAGAGGGAGAATGCCAAGAAAGTTGCTCCAGTCTCCAATACTACGCTGGGTCTGGATAACCCAGCCGAGACACCCTGCTGGCCTGGGAGACATCACAAAGACAGGTCACTCGGGGCAGCACCAGAGCCCTTAGCGGCTACCATCCTTCTCCCGCAAATCCTTCCTGCCTTTAGAAACCCAGCTTAAATGATGCATCCTGCCTGTGACCCTCCCAAGTGCATGGTTGCCTTGCTCTGCCATGGCAGGCTTTCTTCATGATGCTGTTCCACTTTTCCTGGACCATCAGTTGTCAAGCTCTTACTCAACACTAGGCCCTTCCTGTGCATTTTATCATTTAATCCTCATACCCATCCCCTGAAGAACCTTTTGCTATCCTCATTTTATAGATGAGAGGTGCGGAGAAGTTAAGCAACTTGCCCAGGACACATCATTTGAAAAAGATGACATTGGAAGTTGGCCTTAGGACTGATTCCAAAACTAGAGCTCTTTTGAATATACTGTGTAGCATCTAATACCTGCCTTTCCTGGCCTTGAAAGGACTGGCAGTATTTAAGTGCCTAGAACAGAATCCGGTAATTTGCGGTTGCTCCATAAATGATCTGTGTTACTGTTGTTCTCAGCCTTGGTCTGTGGGTCTAAATTGCTTGTAGATATCGCTTCCCTTTGAAATTTGAACAGAGAGTGGGTTTTGTTTTGTTTTTTTAACTGGAAGATAGAGTGTGTTTTATTGGTGTCCTCAACGCCCCCAGTGTCTGGCTGGGGCTGTTAAGAACATAAGGAGACAGGATGCCTTGTATTCACGAGGTCCTTGATAAATACCTGTTGAATCACACTGCACTGAACTCAACCAGACCGTAAAGACCCTGCAGGGTTTAAATAAGGTGGGTAGAAAAGATGAAGACAGCAAGAGGGATGTGCACTTGACCCAATGTGGACCAGCCCAGCTGGAACCAAAGTGAGATAAAAGGTTGGATAAGACCCTGAGGAAGCTCAGAGCAGCCTGGTCACCCACGGCAGACATGGCACACTGACCTGAATTCCTCATCCAGCTCACATGGAAGGCCAGCAGGTATCAGATGGTCATGAGACTTTGTCCTTCTACTCTTTTTCTTGAGTTCAGAGCTCGCTTAGAGAGTGGCCAGTGTTTTTGGTGGTAAAAACAAAAGGCCCAGGGAAGAAAATACACAGGTGTGGACCTAACTCTGCGCAGTCCTTAAATGACTCCGCTGCCTTCTCTGGCCTCAGTCTTCCCATCTGTAAAATGAGAGGTAGGCATCAAGGCCCTGCCTGTCACTCCATGGTTCTGTGACATTAAGTGAAGTTTAAAACCCAAAGCACCTTTCCTTTCAGTGCTCTGCAGAGCACCAGTGAGCATTCCATCCACCAGCAATAAGCACCTCCATGCCCACATCAGTGTCAGTCACTGTGGAAAATATCAGAGGAGGAGAAAATGCATCCCTTGTGCTCAGAGAGTCTAAGCCTCATATGAAAACCAGAAGACAGCTCCTGACACCCCCGGAGAGGAGCCTGGCAGTGGCATTAATGCAGGCTCCACGCTCAGCCATCCCCAATTGCAGCTGGACTCCCTCCTAGCCCTGGAGGGGCTGGGGAGTGGCATGGGATGGATGGCAGCCAGGGTCTCACAGAAGTGCTGCCAGGGCCTGACCTGGGTTATGACAGGTGAAGGCAGCCCGGCTCATAGGCCGAGGGAGCAAACCACTCCCACTGGTTCTCTCTGAAGGCATGCACCCTGTTCCCAGTAACTCCTTTCTTGGAAAGTGCTCACCCAGCTGATTTCCTTGCTGATTCTCTGGGATGGCAAAGCCATTACCTTCCCAGAGTCTTCAAGAAAGCTGCTTTTCTTAGCTGGTGCTTCAAGAAGAAGCAGAGTGAGCCTTGGCTTCCACATTCGGATCTGTCTTCCATCTCACTGAAATGTTCCTGACGATGCTTGGGCTAGATTTGGTGGGAGATACCTGGCTCCAGCTCCCCTTTGCTTGCTCCCAGCACCCCCCCCCCCCCGACACTTCCTGTCTCTTCTGTGATACCAAATCCTTCCAGTTCTTCAGCTTTCCTCTCTGAGAGCCCCTGTCACACCTACCAGGTGGCCAAATCCCCCTGTTTCCACTTCACAGCCCCAGGTTTAGCCTAGTGCCTGGTCACTGGTGGGATTTGATAAATGTTTGTTTAATAAGTGAACAGATAAATGAATCTAGAACATTCAGAATAGATGGAACAGACAACTGAGGCACTCAGGGGCCGTGTCCAGCTTGACCCTAACTCCAGAGAGCCTCGGGTCCTCTCTGTGTCATTCCAATCCCCTCCCAGCCTGCTCCAGACTTCAGATGCTTGTGTCAAACACCAAGAAGTTCCTCTTGCACAGAATAATTTTTCCATCCATCCAAAGAGCTGCCACAGCCATCCGCAGTGCACAGTGAAAACAGCACAAGCCTTGGGTTCAATTCTAGCTCACACCTTATACTTTGAACGAGTGACTTCACCCCTTTGAATTCAGCTCCTTATATGTAAAACAGAGATAATATTTACTTCTCAAATGCTATTGTCAAGATCTAACAGAAGAAATCACTGAAGTGCCTATCCCAGAAATGGATCCCTACCCCTTGCCAGGAGTACAATTCTCCCAGCCCCATCACCACTACCAATTAACAGATACAGAGCCAGTGAACACCCTGCCCAAACATGTGGCTAATATCACAGGAGAAGAACCTGATCTCAGATTCTATCTGCTTACTACGTCTGGTTTCCTAGAAACTCCCAGAGCCACATCACTGGCTGTCTGGCTCGAAGGAGTGTGAGATATCAAAGAAGCAGTTTCTGGTACAAGAGCTGCTACCCATGAGGTGTATTTGAGCAAACCACCTGATTTATTCATCAAAATTTCAGAATCTTCTGTTTTTAAACTGACAGCAGTAAACCCAGACCTAGCATACAGGATGTTTTCGAATTAGAAGATATATGTGAAAATGTTTTGAAACATATAAAATACCAGGAGTCTGTGCAGCACAGTTAAAGTCACTTCTCCTCCTCCTGAATCTGAAAGTCTTTGCGCCTCCCCCAGCCCAACCTTGAAAGGTGAGACCTCTGCCTTTTTTTCTAACCCTGGAACTTGCGGTTAAAGGAAAGCTTTCTTGAGAATTCGGCGAGGTTTCTGGTGGGAGAGTAATTCGAAAAGCTTACAGATTCCACCCATCCTCTTCCAACCACACATGGTCACCAAAGATGGAGTAATCTGGAAATCCTAAGACAGATGACTTTGTCGTGCACGTGTGTGGGAGTGTGGGGGGAGGGAGAAGAAGAGAGGGAGAAGGAAGAGTTTCGTTGGCATCAGGTGGAATACCATAAAGTATCCTCCCTTTCAGTCCCAGTCCATCCTTTAAACTCGCCCCCTCCCATGTGCCAGGGGATTCTTTAACGTGGCTTCTGTCGGCAACAAAGCAAACAGAATAGCTCACAACTACTCAAAGAAATAAGCAAATGAAGCGAGGACTTCTTGGGATCTGCCCTGGCCTTTTGGCTCTCCATCTCACACTCCTGGGAAAGGTCTGGCGGATCAAGATGAATCAAGATGAGAGCGACACAAGGTACTGTCCCCCGCACGTCTTGAAGAATGCCTCTTCTCCCGTCACTTCCAAGCTCCCTAGGGATACATTACACAACTTAGATGGTCCTTGGCTCCGCTTCCCTCCAGTACTGGTTATTAACTCCTTGACTTGTACTGAACATATGCCAAACCCTTGTCCCAGACACAAAAATGGTTTTTATTAAAACTTACTGATAAAAATATGCTTATATCACCCATGATAATTTCAAAATGCTCACAATGCTTAACTGACCTATTTGCTGTGCATTCCAATTAGCATTTTGTAAATCTGCTCAACAATTACTTTCACATTTCCGATGAGACTCTTAAGACCAGGAAAATATTTCCTAATAGCTTCCTAGATGAATCCGAATCCATGAAAATACCCAAATGCAACAGCAACTCCAAAGCTCCCATTGTGCAAATTTAAACTGATGAAAGGTGTGCCATTTTTCAATTCAGTTGGTAGTAGCCATTTTGTTTCTAGGTGTCTCCTGAGACACAGTGGAATTTAAGGTGCAACTGGGAGCCCTTTAATGTCACAACAGGTCTCATCAACATCAATCTACTAATTCAAAGGATATTTTTAAGCTAAAATTAAAACTAAAATGGTCAATAAATGCATCATTTGCTTAGTTAAATGAGGAAAGGAAGCATAAAGTATCAAGATGTTCTTCTTTCTGAGAGGTAACCTCAGAGAAAATGAATAAATGTTGCAGCTATAATATTTGGGTTATACAGGGAGGGTCTTTCAATGCAGCATAGCTCAGCCTGCACAAGCATTCTCTTCCCAACAGTGACCCCTCATGGTTTACAGTCCCTGGGATTTCCTGTCCAGCTGAAGGAAATAAAAAATCCTCTTTGCTGGTGCAGTCTGAGAGAGCTACGTGTGCCGTGGCCAGGAGTAATTGTCAGGACACCTGGACACTGCAGCAAAATGTGAATTCCTAATTCCGATCCCTAATTGGAAGGTGGGCTCTTCTAGGCTACCAATAAATAGACCCAGACTAACCGTGCTCTTGGCACTGTGGGGACACAGAAGAAAGAATCACTCTATCTGAGTCAAGTAGCTTGTAATTTACTTGGAAAGATAAAGAAAGTAACCAGAAAATCCACTAAATGAAAAGCAGTAGGGCCAAACTAGTGCTTCAAATTAGAAGCAATATTGGAGTGAACTTGAGAGGTCAGTTAAGAGGTGCCAGGTGTATAATTCTAGGGAACTGGGCCATAAGAAGGGGAGGTAGGTAGAAAATGACTTAGCTATAAAGAAAGTTCACGCAGAACAGGAAGGGGAAATACCTTGTGAGTAGGTAGAAATGGAACAAGACGGTAAAGGCCTTATCAGCCAGGCTAAGGGAGGTAGATTTTAACTTCCTCAATCTTTTTTTTGATAATCTGGAGCAGAGATTCTATTGGCAAAGTGGGAGGTGCTACAAAATTCACCATGACCCCATAGAGAATGCAAATAAAGAAAATGCAATTACAGGGAGAAGAAATAGACAGAAATAGACACTGGATGGATAACAATGGAAAGCTATAACCATAAAATATCAGTGTTACAAAGATCTCAGGGATAAACTACCAAAGTGTTTTATTCGTCAGGAAACTAAGGCCCCAAAAGGGCATATCTTGCCCAGCATCATACAGCTGGTAGATGACAGAGCTGAGATCTTTCCCCAAGAATCCTCCAGGAAAAGAAAGCTTGGCTCTGTGTCCTGTGGTGGCAGATTTTTGGAAGTTTCCTTGGGCAATAGGCTCCTGAGTCCTGAGATGGCACCCTCAGCTAGTGAGATAAGCTGGCAAGATCAAGACTTGAGATGCTTAGCAGCCAAGTCACCTTTACGTTCCCATTTCTCATTTCAAAATTCTTAACCACACACCACCTTAGAATTCTTGTTTGTTGTGCATGCATGCTAACTTGCTTCAGCCGTGTCTGATTCTTTGAGACCCTATGGACAGTAGCCCACCAGGGTCTTCTGTCCATGGGATTCTCCAGGCAAGAATACTGGAGAGGTTGCCATGCCCTCCTCCAAGGGATCTTTCTGACCCAAGGATCAAACCCACATCTGTCTCCTGCATTGGCTGATGGGTTCTTTACCATCAGTGCCACCTGGGAAGCCCCTTATTTGTGGCACTTAATGTTAATGATGTTGTAGAAGATAGCTTAAGAGAAAAACAAGACTAGAGAAGACTCCTGAGTGTCCCTTGGACTGCAAGGAGATCAAACCAGATTTCCAAATCCTAATGGAAAGCAACCCTGAATATTCATAAGAAGGACTGATGCTGAAACTCCAATGCTTTGGTCACCTGATGCAAAGAGCTGACTCATTGGAAAAGATCCTGATCCTGGAAAAGATTGAGGACAGGAGGAAAAGGGGACAGCAGAGGACAAGATGATTGGATGGTATCACCGACTCAATGGACATGAGTTTGAGCAAGCTCCAGGAGATGGTGAAGGAGAGGGAAGCCTGGTGTGCTGTTGGGGTCCATGCAAAGAGTCGGACATGACTGAGTGACTGAACAACAACCCCCTAAAACTAACAATAGCAACAGAATTACATAAATTACCCAATTCATATCTTAACCTACTCAACTTTTTCACATTAAGAAAGACAACATTGAGAGAAAAATATAAATCTCAATCTTTTCTACAGGCCAGTGATATTCAAAGGACTTGATGTTTGGCATTCAAAACCCTCAATTCAGTTCTAACCTGGACACTCCTAGCAGCGTGTCCTCTTGGTAAAGTCACATATTCTGTTTCTTCAACTGTAAAATGGAGGTAGCATTTTCTGGATCTTAGGATTGTGAGGACTAAGTACAATTATACTTGAAACTACTGCAAATTGATATATAAATGTGAACGACTGCAGCTCATTATTCTTCTCCACCACCTACAGCTTTTCTCCTAGAAAGTTAATCTCATGGCAAAATCAACAGCTTTTTCCAAGAAAACAAGCTTAACTTATTAAGGTAAATCTTAACACTACTTCCAAGGAATGCTATGCTATAATTAAAGCAGAAAACTCTGTGTGTGTGTGTGTGTGTGTGTGTGTGTGCAAGTGTGTCCCCCACAGAACTCCGCTATCCTCAAAGACTCTCAAGACATTCTTATTGAAGTTGTTTCCCCTTCCTCTAGGCAGATGAAGCCCCACACTGACTTGTGCCGCAGATTGGACTTCAGCCCACACTTATTCCCCTGGCCAGGTGATGTTAGCCATGTGTGTGTGTGTGTGTATCTGTGTATGGGTGTATGTACAAGACACATTTCCTCAGTCTCTCTAAGTCTATGTGCAAAGAGATTCTAATTTCAAAAGCATTTCAAAAATTCCTCCTAAAAGGTATGTTATTATCTGAAAGGCACAAAATTATTCTAACTTTAAGCAGAAAGGTAGCCATTGGAAGCTGCCATTAAGCTTTCAATATCACCCATATAGTTTCAAATTTGACTTCAAAATCCCATGTTGCTGAAGAAGTCCACTGATATCCTGACATCTTTGGGTCATATTAGTCACCTTACATGGGCTCAGAACCTGTAGCATCCGTGCTTCCAGGAGCACTTATAAACAGGGTCATAAATCACATATAGTTGTATTCCATTTCATATCACTTCATTAATGGATTAACCATCCAGCCAATAGGAACCCTTACTCCCAATTAAAACTCACACACACACACACACACACACACACACACACACACTTGTTTCTATCAAAACCTGATAGTTCATTCTGAATCCAAACCATGGAAGATATTGGAGATACAAAAATAAGCAAGCCCTGAGCATGGAAGTCAAGTAACTTAGAGCCTTAAATCTGTTCAATTAATTGGAAAACAGACAGAGTCCATTGTGTTCTAGATAGCATCCAAAGATGGCCACCATCCATTCCTCCTTCCTGTTTATTCTTCTCCCTCCTCTGGGGCCACCCTGGTGACTTTCTTTGATGAATAAACTGAGATGAACGCATCCCTGTGTCAATTCCAGGCCTAGAACAGAAGCTTTCACTTTTCTGTTTTCTGGGGAAGCAGCCACCACACTCTGAAGAAGCTTAGGCTAGACTTCTAAATGATTTGATACCACTAATCACTCTTCCTCTCCTGGAGAGAAAGAAGCCATTTGGAGGTGAACCAAGGCATCAAACATGCAGGTGAAGCTTTCTTACACCTTCCAACCCAGCCATCAGCTGAATGTCGCTAAGTGAGTAACAAAGGGAACAAAAGCCCTGCTCAAATTCCTGACCCCAAGAGGCAAGAGAACTCTCGTATCTTTGAGATTGTTTGGCAGCAACTGACATTTGGAAAAAGAAAGTGGTGGTAAGATGAGCACAGTCAAAACAGTTATTAGCCTTGTGCAGTGAAAGATCTTTAAAAAAGAAAATACCTCACTGTGATCTACTTCTCCTTGTTTATTTGACCCCACATGAAGATGCGAGTGAGCTGGCAGGAATCCCAGAATTGGAAGTTGTGGCTCTTACAACCTCACCTGATGCTTTCTTAACCTTTAGCTTGTTTTCTATAAGAAAAAGTCTGGGTCTTCTATTTCTTTGTTCCCTTCCTAAGTAAAGACCTCTACATGTTGTGCTGGGCACATAAAAGATCATCAATAAAGATTAAGAATTATTTTTCTAATGTTTAACCCAAATGTCAATCCCCAGCTTATTCCACCCGCCCCCCATAAAACCTTTAGCCCGGTCACATTGTAGCCCAAGACTTAAGGTTGAATTGGAGTCACTTAGCCATCAAGAGAAAAGTAGTTTTGACTTAACAAATGAACCCAAGCCATAGGAGGATGGGGTGTTCTCAGCACATGGATCCTGTATGGGACTCCCTCTCGGAAGCTCTTTGGTGGAGAGTTGCCTGGGTTTAAAATAAAAGAGTGTCTGGAATGGACCAAAATCCCTATTGGCTTCAAATTCTCCAAACAGGCATAAAACCTGGCCAGGGTCCCAAAGCAGACCCAACCATCAGAGCAAGGCATTCAGATGGTTCATATGTACTAATTGTGAGTGGTTGTCCCTGGTCCAGCACCATTCTCTGAGAAGAAAGACTCTGCCGGCCTAGGTGGTAGCTGTTCCATAAAGATCACTGTTGGATAAATCATTGGAAAAGATTATATTGTACATAAGTAAATTGTCCAGGAATTTAAAAACACAACTCTTCAAAACATTCCTTCTTTTCATTCATTCATCAAGTGTTTATTGAGAATCTGCTGTGTGCTACACACACAGTATGCTGAGGCGCTGGGACACAGACACAGACCAAAGTTCATGGGCTCAAGTGGATCTCATTAACAATAACCTTTTTGAATGATTTTTGTTGGCAATCTTCCTGACAAAGATTGTTTAGTCGCTACTTTCTTATAAAACAAATGCTGAAATTAAATGTAGCCTCTTCTACACAGTGAAAGTTAAAGTGATAGTTGCTCAGTCCTGTCTGACTCTTTGCCACCCATGGACTATAGCCCACCAGGCTCCTCTGTCCACAGGATTTCCTAGGCAAGAATACTGGAGTGGGTTACCATTTCCTCCTCCAGGGGATCTTCCCAACCCAGGGAATGAATCCAGCTCTCCTGCATTGCTGGCAGATTATTTACCGTCTGACCCACCCATTGCTAAAGAATGCAAAAGTCTCACGGGTTACTGAGTTACATGAAGCTGCCTGCCCTAATATAAAAGTGTTCTTTATTGCTATGCTGGGTCTAGACAGTCTTTCTTTTTCACTCCACACTCTCTGCTGTTTCTGCCTAATGCTAATGCCTCTCATAACCCAATTTCAGTCCTCATTCTCCATATCTAACCTTCTGTAGGCTTTGGCAATCTATCTATAACTAAACATATTGGAACCATGTGTCAAAGAGGAGTCAATAAAGTGCTGGGGAAAGAATGGTACATGGGCTTTATTGATTGCAAAAAATCTGTGGGAAACTATTTCAGTTGTTTGGAAGGTTTTGGTACTTGCACATGGGGTCCAAGATCTGAGTTGCTACTAGTCTGGCCTTTGAATAAATGGGGTGCTAAAATATTACTTAGACTTTATTTTTGGTGAGACAAAGCCTTCAGGTTAACTGACGCCAGAAGAGCCCCATGTATTCTGATACACAGAAGTTTCACAAAACTGAAACCATTTCAAGTTTAAATGTGTCCTTTGAGAACTGGTAGCACCAATCACATTATGTGATCAATTTCATAGTCTATGTGAATTCAAGTGTCTGACGATTGTATCAGCCCTGGTCAGGGAGTGCTCCTTAGAAATCACCTTCCTTTCATTTGGAACCAAGAGTCCAAGGTCAGAGACTAGAAGAGGCCAAATGATGCCGAGTGGCAAGCTGGAGCACTGAGCTAATCTCACTCAGGGCTTTGCATTTGAACCCCATCTTTTCTAATGGCTAAAACTGGCTCAGCAGTATCATAAAGCCAAACATACCAGATTCAAGAGCCTAAATCAGGAAGAGGATAGAAAAGAAAGAAACACCCTTGTTTACGGCCCTGAGCTGTCCCGGGCTTTGGACTTCACGTTAGGGTAAAAGAGAGTGCGGAATTGTGACTTTGCTCAGGTGGGCTCCTTGAGGGTGAGGATGCAAAGCTGCAACCCTGGGAGAGACATTAAGGGTTATTTTGTGTGTTCTGTCTCCATGAATTCCATCCCTGCTCCTCCTCATCACTGCCGATTACTTCTTTATGAGACCTCACTGGAGCTGGAAGCGAATTTATAGAAGAGTGGCAAATGTCAGAAATAAGAAGCTAGAAGGGGCCAAACACTAACTAGTTCAAATAGCTAGATGTATAGACAGGGGGGAAAAGTCCAGAGAGACATGCTGACTTACTCAGGATGCAAAGTTGGTTCAGAACTCAGATTCAAGCCCAGTGGTTTTCCCACCAGACCCTGTGTCTTAGTTCAGGCTGGTATAACAGAATACCATAGACTGCGTGGCTTAAACAACAATGATTTATTTCTCAAAGTTCTGGAGGCTAAAAGTTCAACATCAGGATGCCAGCATGGTCAGATTCTTGGTGAAGACCCTCTTCCTGTTTACAGGTGACCATCTTTTCATTGTGTCCTCCCGTGGCAGAAAGAAAAATCATCTCTCTTGTATCTCTTTTTATAATGACACTGATTTCTTTCATGGAGGCTCCATCTTCATAACCTAATCACTTCTCAGAGGCCCTACCTCTTAGTACCATCACACTGAGGGTTAGGATTTTGGCATATAAATTGGCGGAGTCTATAACATCCAGTCTATAACTTTACATAAAACAACTTTATGAGCTTCTTCATCTTATTTTACCACACATAGCTAAGATAAGCCCTTATAAATGTATTATTAATATTATTATTAAAGAAGCTCACACTCAGAACAATAGCATGTCACATCTCAAAGGAACTTTAGAGTTATTCTGATCCAGCCCTCATATATTACAGATTGTTTAAGGTCAAGGAAGGGCCTTCATGGAGAATATGGGGCCTAGATTCAAAGGATTTCAAAGGATTGAAACTGGAGCAGGAATATATAAAATTACAGATTTGGGAAACTCAGAGATCATTAGTCCTACCCTGAGGGTGACCCTGAGATTAGACACGGGAACTAGCTAGTTCAGGGTCAGTTAATGGTAGCGCTAGCTCCTAAATCTTGGCACCATCATTCTTAGTGCTGTTCACTGCCCTGTTCACCACAGGGCATCTTCGCAGCCATTGATGGGGAGGAAAAAATACATCTTTCAAATATTAGCATATTGTAAAATCACAGTTCACTGAAATTCTCAGGAAATGAGGCATTCTGGTTAAATGAATTAGCTGGTTAATGAGACCCGAGGTCTGTTCCATGTCTGTAATTCTTGCCTACTTTTCCATCTGCTGTGATATCTGATCCTTCACAAAGAGGCAACCAGAAAGCTCTTCCTGTTTCTGCTCTAGTTTACGGAAATCTCTCCAAAACGTCAGATTCTCATTTTCTTTTTATACTCAGTCGAATCTAGTGACTATCACTGGGTCTTTGTTTGCTGATGAAGGATCTTGCTAGCGCTGTGTAACACTTGCTAGTAATGACAAGGCTAGGATAGATTATTTTACGCACTTCCATTATTTCTGACAACCTTTCCGACTTGAGCTGGATATGACAAATAGACAAAGATTTTGTTGAAAATGTAATTTGTTTCTACCTCTTTCTAGTCTGGAGTGATGGGAATGAAAGTTAAGAAATTACAGTTCATTGAGTTCCCACAGCACACAGGCATGGTTCCTAAGTGACATTCTCACTGAATCCTCTTTCCCACCCTGGAAGATTAGGATCTCCATGCTCATTCTTCAGATAAAGAATCTGAGGGTTAGAGAGGTTAAATAACTTGCCCAAAATTGTACGGATAAAGCGGGATGGGGTTGGGGTTTAAACCTAGCTCGGGGTAGACGGTCAGCAACAACTGTGCAAAGGACTAGCGGTATATTTCCAAGTGTTTGACTTTAACCAAAGTCCCAGAGCTAACAATCCTGTGTGGAGGCAGGATGGAAACATTCTGTATCTTCTGGGGGTCATATTTTCTTCCTGGGCCTTGGTTTCCTTATTTATAAAATGGGAAAGGAGAGAAACGCAGAAGGCGCCTTCTTACTTAACAGTCCTTACCCACCAGCCTGAGTGTTTTCTCATTTCCGTATCTAGACTTGGAACTATACACAGCGAAGGAGACACATCTGTTTCTTGTTGTTAGAGTCATTTAATCAGAGAGACAACATGGCAATGAGTGAGCAATTCAAGAACAAATGGATAAGATGGACTGTCTACATTTTCTCAAGCCAAGAAAATACACATTAATTGTGAGTAAAAAAAAGCCATACATTCCAAAGTTTAACCTTCAAATGCAAGGATGCTAGGAGTATTGACTTCCTTCTTCTTAAGCTGTCCAAAGGGCTTCTTGAAGGAGGTAAGATTCTTTGTATTGTGTGAGAGAGAAAACTCTCTGAGTAGGATCAAAGATGATGTGTTCTAGTGTTTATTAATGCTGAAAGAAGGCTTGGAGGCAAGCATGAAATAGTCTTGAAGAAGACATAGAATGTTAGTCTGGGGGGCGGGGGGGGGGGGGGGGTGGGACGCTACCATAACAAGCTACCATAACCACATAACTTTAAAAAAACAGAAATTCATTCTTTCACAGTTTTGGAAGCTAAAAGTCTGCAGTCGAGGTGTTGGCAGGATTGCTTCCTCCTTTTTTTTTTTTTAAGTTGCTCAGTCATGTGCCGACTCTTTGCGACCCCATGGGCTATAGCCCACCAGGCTCCTCTGTCCATGGGGATTTTCCAGGCAAGAATCCTGGAGTGGGTACCTGTTCCATTCTCCAGGGGATCTTCCCAACCCAAGGATTGAACCCAGGTTTGCCGCATTGCAGGCAAATTCTTTACCATCTGAGCCACCAGGGAAGCCCAAGAATACTGGAATGGGTAGCCTGTCCCTTCTCCAAGGGGTTTTCCTGACCAAGAAATTGAACCAGGGTCTCCTGCATTGCAGGCAGATTCTTTACCAACTGAGCTACCAGGGAAGCCCATGGGTTGTTTGCTTCTGAGGGCTCTGAGAATGAATCCATTCCAGGCCTCTCTCCTGGTTTTGGTGGTTATCACCCATCCTTGACTTTTATATTATCACTTCAGTCTCGGAAGAGACTCTGAAGAGGTTACATGCATTGCCTCTGTCTTCTTACGACATTTCTCCCTAACTGTCTGCAGTTTTTCTACAAAGACAATTAGTCACATTGATTCAGGGCCCATTCCTCTCTAGTATGACCTCCTTTTAACATAATTCCTTCTTTTGTTGTTCAGTCACTCAGTTGTGTCCGACTCTTTGCGATCCCATGGACCACAGCACGACAGGCTTCCCTGTCCTTCACCATCTCCCAGAGTTGGCTCAAACTCATGTCCATTGAGTCAGTGGCCATCCAACCACCTCATCTTCTGCTGTCCCCTTCTCCTCCTGCCTTCTATCTTTCCCAGCATCAGGGTCTTTTCCAGTGAATCGGCTCTTGGAATCAGGTGGGCAAAGTATTGGAGCTTCAGCTTCAGGCTCGGTCTTTCCAATGAATATTCACAGTTGGTTTCCTTTAGGACTGACTGGTTTGATCTCTTTTTAGTCCAAGGGACTCTCAAGAGTTCTCCAACACCACTGTTTGAAAGCATCAATTCTTCAGCACTCAGCCTTCCTTACTCTCCACAATCCTATTTTCAAATAATGTCACATCTTAAGATACTGAGAGGTTGAAACTTCAACATATATTTTTGGAGGACACAGCTCAACTCATTAAAAGGTGAAAAAAGCAGAGGAGTTGGATGTTAATGGCAGCAAAAAGCAGAGGGGTAGAAATATTCAGGTTTGCAGGACCATGAGGGCAATGAAACAGGGATTCCTAGATGGCCAAAGGCAGATAATCAAGTGTGTTCCTTAAGCCTCAGTTTCAGCAGGGCTGTCACTGGATGCTGTAGGTAGGTCGTTCTCTCACACCTTCCATTCCAGAACTTACAAGGAGAGGGGCTACATCTGCTAAACAATTCAGACCACAACACAAGCACTCCCACATTCTTTTCTTCCTCCCTCCCTGCACTATCTATCCTTCCCTGCTTCCATCCCTTCCTATCACCCTTCCTTCCCTTCTTCAACAAACACGTATGGACTACCATTATGTGCCAGAAGCATCGTTCTAGGTTCTCTGTTCCAGGTGCTGGAGATACCACAATGAACAAAACAGACAACAACCACCCCAAATCCTTGCAATCATGGAGCTTATACACTAGCAGAGAATGACAACAAGCTGTGAGCATAAAAAATAAATCAGATAATATAGTTGAAGGTTTTAAGTGTTTTATAAATGGAGGGCAAATGGGGGGCATGGAGAGTAGAGTAATGAAACATGGGGGTTCAGGGGGTTCTGCTGCATGTTTTAACAGGGTTGTCAAGGCAGATAGACCTCACAGAGAAGGGGACATTTGAGTGAAGACTTGTAGGAGGTGAGGGAATGAATTGTGCAGATAACTGGGAGAAAGATTCCAGACTCAGAGAGGAATCAGTGCCAAGTGGAAGTGTGCCTGGCAGTAAAAGGCCCATGTGGGCCCCTGAATAAGGGAGTGGGGGAAAGTGATGAGAGATGAGGTCAGAGAGGAGTAGGTGACACCTTGTGGGTTATTTAAGGACTTTGGTTCTTGTCCTGGGGAAGTGGTAAGGCTTTGGCAAGTTAAGTCTGAAGTGTCATGATCTGACTTACATTTGCCTGGCCTCGCTGGCTGCTGCATAGAGCATAGACTGCCGTGGCTGTGGGAGAGGCAGGGAGCAGGTAGGAGGCTATAGTTAGCACCCAGGTAAGAGCTGCCACCAAGCGGGATGGGGAGGGCAGTGGAGGAAGCCGGCAAACAGGATGATCAGGAGTGCAGGTTGGAACGAAGGGCAGAGATGGAACAGAGGCATTTGGATATAGGATTCTGGAGTTCAGCAGCGAGGTCTGACTTGGAAATAAACACTGGGTGTCATCAACATGTAGATGGTGTTTGTGGTACTTATCTATCACTGTGTAATACATTATTCCAGAGTTAGAAATCTAAAATAACAATCATTTACATGTACAGCGTCTGCCGTCAGGAATCTGGGAGCAGCCTCCTGAGACTGCACTCAGGCTGTCAGCCAAGGTGCAGTCATTGCAAGGCTCCATGGGGCCGGAGAACCCACTGCCAAGCTCATGGCCTCAAAGCTGTCAGGCCTCGGTTCCTGGCTGGCTGTGGGCCGGAGGCTCCAGTTCCCCAATATGTGGGCCTCTGCACAGGGCTGCTCACGCAACATGGTGGCTAGCTTCTCCAGAGCGAGTAATTCGGGAGAGGAGGAGAGAGGAAACAAGGCAGAAGCTGCAGCCTTTTTCATAACCGAAGCTCAGAAGTGACGTAGTCACACTCTGCTGTGTGGCTTTGGCCACAAGCACCAGCCCTGTTACTATGCAGGACCCGGATTCCAGGAGGAGGCGGCAGTTGGCGGCCATCTTGGAATCTAGTGACCTTATGTGTAAATCTCAAGACAGGGGAGATCAGTGAAAGTCCCTCTCCCCTTTCCTTCTTTCTTCTTTTTTTCCTTCTATCCTTTTTTTCTCCCATTCTTTTCTCCTTCTTTATCCTTCATCTCTTTCGTCCTGCCACACAGTCACTGCCCACCTCCTACGTGTCAGGCCTATGTAAGGCCACTGGTGTCAGAGACAACTTAAACACAGTCCTTGTTCCTGAGGAACAAATACACACCAGCACCGCATTGACCCCAAACTGGGCAGACGTGGGGGCCCAGAGGGAGGAGCAATGGATGTGGGGATTCAAGGAAACTTCAGAGAAGAACCTAGAGCTGCTGAAGGGTGACCATGGGGATCTAAGTAGACAGAATTGGTGAGAGAGTTGGGGACCAAAAATAAGAGGACCATTGTACTCATGTGGAAGGTGAAACCAAGACACCCGCGCCCCCCCCACCCCACCACCACCCAATTCCAAGGGTCAGGCTCTGTCTCTAAGCCCGGGTTACTCTTCGCAAACCCTCCTACCAGGACATGGATGCTCACAGCCATCAGAGGGCGCCTGCCAAGCTGAAGGAGTCATGAGGTAGAGAGCTCGGTGAGCCTCCACACAGGTGGGAACAGCAGTGGTCTCAGAGCTAAGATCAGATCACATCCAGACCCTGCCCCTAACCCCACAACAGCCAGGCCTGCTGGAGCAGGGCCAGGCAGCCCCATAGATCCCAGACCAGGCCCAGAGCCTTTGAAATACAGCTGCCTCTTCCTGGGCCTGCTCCCCGCGCCCCCGTGGTGTCATTTCCAAATCCATTACATTCCAATGGCTTTGGGATCTTTTAATTACATGTGACGAAGCCTCGCCATTGCTGGAATTAGACGGCCTGTGTTGACGATTTATAGGCCTCAGCTTTCACACAAGCAGGGTAATAAATAACATGAAATGGGCCCTTCAGTATTAAAAACTTCAGAGCTACCCACTAAGCCATGACAGAAAGAAGGGGGGAAAAAAAATGAAAGGGTGAAAAATAAAAAAACAGTAATGTCTGTGTTTCACGTTTAAAATACTGTATGTAAAACAGGGAATGTCAAAAATACGGGGTGCCGAGCAATATGCAACTCATAAAATTTTATCTCTGGTATGAGGATTTCCAACCACATAATGAGGATGGTCCTTTTTTTTTTTTTAATCCTGGGTAATTCAAGGCTGATGAGGTGACTGAGAGGGCAGGTTGCCTGGTACACCCATTTAGTTCCCCAGATTTAATGGCAAGGTGAGGACTAGAGGGTGAAACAGCCCCCAGTTCCCCCAGGACTTGCCTCCTGGCCCCCTGACCAGCCACGTTCCCTTCCTCTGGCTCATGCTAGTCTCTGTAGCTGGCATGATGTCCCCTCCTTTTCTTCCAGCCATATTTCTGACACCCCCTACCCAGTGCCCAGAGGCATCCTCTGACTGCACCAGGTACCCTCCACAAACACGCCACATCCAAGGTCAGCCAGAGGCTGGCACGAGGAGTCCCCAAGCCCAGTGCTACCCATAGGCCTTACCTGTGCTCAGAGTGGAGACTTCCCGAGGGCCAGGCCAGGGCTCTTGCTTCCCTTCTCTTCCCTCTTGACACTTGGCACAGGGCCGAGCACACAGCAGCGACTCCGCAAAGCTTTTAAGATTAAGAAGCCAAGAATCAGGAATCCAGTTGGATTCCAGTCCAGAGAAGCCAGAAATAGCATGTGAGAGAGAATGTGGGGAGAGAAGGGACAGGACAGGAGGAGGAGAAAAACCTTATCTCAGCCTCGTGGATGGGGAGGAACAGGCATTCAGATGCTTCAAGCTCGGTGGGACCTCCTCACTGTGATAGTACAAATGAGACTCGAAGGATACTGGGATCCAAAGCATTTGGGGAGGCAAGGGTATTTTGCGCCCTTCCTTGGTCCTCTTGCCAGCATGCTGCCTCTCCCGTGATCCAGCTGTGTGCCTGTGTCCTCCTCTGCTCCCATCACTCACAGCCTGATGAGCGCTGTTCTGGGACCACGGCCCACTAAAGTCATCTCGTCCGTGGAGACAAATCTCTCAAACTCAGAGCCCCTCATAGGACCTGGCCAGCCTGCAGAGAGGCTGGCCTTGGATCAGGTGCCCACCCTAGTTCAATCAGCCATCTGTAAGGGCACCAGTTTAGCTGCTCAGGGAAAGGAATGAACAGTCCTGTGTCCATCAGGGAGCTGAGGAAGGACAGGATGTCTTGGGGCCTCAACTACAGAATGGTTTGCAAAAGAGACCGAACTTTTTGGGGCCTTAAAAGCTGGCCCAAGTGTAAATTCAGTTCAGTTCAGTTCAGTCACTCAGTCGTGTCTGACTCTTTGCGACCCCATGGACTGCAGCACGCCAGGCTTTTCTGTCCATCACCGACTCCCAGAGCTGACAAAAAGTGGTCCACTGGAGAAGGGAATGAATGGCAAACCACTTCAGTATTCTTGCCTTGAGAACCCCATGAACAGTATAAAAAGGCAAGTGTAAGTAGATAGAGGTAACTCTAGACCTGAGGGAGTCTAAGAACCAGATCCAACCCTGTCTGACGTCCATGACATCCAAGCCTTTGGATAAGAGAAGGTCTAGATTTTCACATCTAAAAGAAAGGAGAAAATTGGCAGAGGCCGCAGAAGCAGGTGAGTGTGAGGCCACTGAGCTGTCTACTTTACCTGTGGTTGAGGCTTCTTGATGACACATAGTCTCCATGGGAATGGGAGTCACGGGTGCCATGTTCACCGCTAGGGGTGTTTGTGTGTGTGTGTGCGTGTATGTGTGCATGGTCAGCTGTGTTCAACTCTCTGAGACCCCATGGAATCTAGCCCTCCAGGCCCCTCGGTCCATGGAATTTTCCAGGCAAGAATACTGGAGTGGGTTGCCATTTCCTACTCCAGGGGACCTTCTCAACCCGGGGATCCAATCCATGGCCCTGCATTGGCAGGCAGATTCTTTACCACTGTGCCACCTGGGTTCCCAGGGCCTACACAAAACAGGCATTTATTCATGGAGTGAATCAGCAGCATTGAAACACAGAGGCTTCGTCTTGACAGTAGTCTCACTTCTTTGACAGACGTTACGAGGTGCATCTATCCTAAGGGCTTGTTAGATGAAAGAGAAAAAGATCTTTCGGTTTTGGGTCCCCTGGGCATCAACAGTCAGAAAGCCTAGCTTAAGTTTTCAGCTTTCTTGCCTGAAATAGCCTCTAGGACTATTGCAAAGGTATATTTCTTAATAATAACTTTCTAATCTCTGTGGGCTCAGAATTCCCAGAGGGCATGACTGAGAACTGCAGTTAGTGGCTTTGGAAGTCCCAGTACAGCCCAGAATAGATGATCAGGGCCAAGATATTGTCACTAAGAGCTGCTTGTCCTGCAGGCAAGGGGGAAACAGAATCAGGCTGACTCAGCAACGCCCATGTCTCAAGAGTAAAAGATACTTACTCACTGTACTGCCCACAGAGGTAGACGTGGCCTCTGACTTCTGGATTGTTATTCATTTAATACTATTTAATACTTATCTTTAAATTGACCTACTTTTCAAAATTAGATTTGCATTAATAATACCTATACTGGTAGGGCTTTAAGAAGATGATAGCTAGCTAGGTACATGATGTCTATAATATATGATAAACTATTATCATTAATTTTATAATAATTGCATACAAAAATAAATATATAAATATTAAAATATGAAATATGAAATATTATTATAGACAGTCTAAAATCATTGTGCATGCCACTAGTGATACATGTTTGCCATTTGGAAAATACTAGACTAAATGGCTAACTTTAGTTTTGGCCTTTGCTTTTTTTTTTAATATAAATTTATTTATTTTAATTGGAGGCTAATTACTTTACAATATTGTATTGGTTTTGCCATACATCAACATGTGATCCTTTTTAAGTTTAAGGTTCTGTGATTTCTGAGAAGTTTAGTTTTATGAGTATCTTTTGAATATCTGGAACACTTTCCCTTTTTCTCTCCCCTTTCCTAAATCATGGTCCTGCTCAATTTCACTTCCCCAGTGAAGGTTTCTCTACAGAAAAGAGATAACTTAGCAGGCCTGAGATTACCATCTTTAGAAAGATCTACTTGCAAGGTTAGCCTTTGGGCTAGTATCTGGGAACTTGAATTTTCAGAATGTTCCCACCATGACTAACTGCTAAGCACTAAAATGTGTATGCAAACAATGCAATTTATGATGAACACCTGCTTCCCTCTGGAGGTCTAGAATTTTGGTATTTGCTAGGCAGAGGATGTCTACGTGCTCATCCCCAGTGAAGACCCTGATCTCTGCATCTCTGATGAGCTCTCCTGGTAGATGACACTCACGTGTGTTGTCACAGTTCCATGCTGGAGGACTGAGCACGCCCCGTGTGACTGCACTGGGAGAGAACTCTGGAAGCTCGCTCTCAACTTTCTCCAGACCTTGCCTATAGGCCTTTTCCCTTTGCTGCCTTTGTTTATATTCTTTTTCTATAATAAATCTTAGCCCTGAGTGCAACGCTGAAGCCTGAATCACTGAACTTGAGTGTAGTCTTGGGGACCCCACATACAGCTTCTTTCCATGACCATTCCACCCTCCAATTCTCTTCCTATTCTGAGTCCATTGATAAACTTAGATAGAATTATACAACTCTCCCCCTTGTTTTGTCCATTAATACAGTACATCACTAGTAATACCTGATGTCTCTGTCCTAATCATTTATAAGCTCCTATAAAACAAGGGACTGTTTCTTATATAACTTTGATTTGTATTTGCATTTGTGATTAATAGGGTCTTATTCATAGTAATTGTTCTAGGTTTCTTTTTTTAAAAGAATGCAAAACAAAATCAAATAAAAAATTTAGATGCATTTGTTATTGTAAAAATAATTTCAAAAAAAAAAGGGAAAAAATTTAAAATCATCCATGATTCCCTATCCATAAATAACCATTTTAATCTCTTGGTTACATATCCATAAAGAGATTTTCTAAGAATGGTATAATTATTTTCATTAATCTTTTCTTAGTAAATACATCATGAATATGTGTTCTTACAATTACTTGTTTGTTAATAATACCATTTTTAACAGTTACATATTAACTCATTGTGTCCTAATACGTATGTGTCCCAAACTGGTGACTCTCAAGCAAATCACCATCTACAGACATGTCTTTGTTTTGGGCAGCATAGTATTGACTTTTGATCACTAAATCCTATCTGACTCTTTGTGACCCTATGGGCTGCAGTTCACCCTATGGGCTGCAGTTCACCAGGCTCCTCTGTCCTCCACTATCTTCTAGAATTTGTTCATATTCATATCCATTGAATCAGTGATGCTATCTAAACTATTTCATTCTCTGCCACCCCCTTCTCCTTTTGCCTTCAATCTTTCCCAGCATCTGAGTCCTTTCCAGTAGGTCAGATCTTCACATCAGGTGGCCAAAGTATTCAAATTTCAGCTTCACCTTCAGTCCTACCAATGAATATCCAGGGTTGATTTCCTTTAGCATTGACAGGTTGATCTCCTTGTAGTCCAAGGGACAGTCAAGAATCTTCTCCAGCACCACAGTTTGAAAGGCGCTCAGTCTTCTTTATAGTCCAACTCTCACATCCATACATGACTACTGGAAAACCATAGCTTTCACTATACACACCTTGGTCAAAAAAATGATGTCTCTGCTTTTTTAACATGCTACGTTTGTCATAGCTTTCCTTCCAAGGAGTAAGCGTATTTTAATTTCATGTCTGTAATCACCATCTGCAGTGATTTTGGAGCCCAAAAAAATAAAATCTGTCACTGCTTTAAACATTTTCCCCTTCTATTTGCCATGATTGCTGTGATGGGATTGGATGCCATGATCTTTGTTCTTTTAATGTTGAGTTTCAAGTCAGCTTTTTCCCTCTCCTCTTTCACCTTCATCAAGAGGCTCTTTGGTTCCTCTTCACGTTCTGCCGTAAGAATGGTGTCATCTGCGTATTTGAGGTTATTGATATTTCTCCCACCAATCTTGATTCCAGCTTGTGATTCATCCAGCCCAGCATTTTGTGCGATGCACTTAACATAGAAGTTAAATAAGCAGGGTTACAATATACAGCCTTGTCATACTTCTTTTCCAACTCTGAACCAGTCAGTTCTAACTGTTGCTTCTTGACCTGCATACAGGTTTCTCTGTAGACAGGAAAGGTGGTCTGTTACTCTAATCTCTCTGAGAATTTTCCACAGTTTGCTGTGATACACACAATAAAAGCCTTAAACATAGTCAATGAAACAGAAGTGAGTGTTTTCCTGGAATTCCCTTGCTTTCTCCATGATCTACTGAATGTTGGTAATTTGATCTCTGGTTCCTCTGCCTTTTGTAAATCCAGCTTGTACATCAGAAAGTTCTTAGCTCATGTACTGTTGAAGCCTAGATTGAAGGATTCTGAGCATAATCTTGCTAGCATGTGAAATGAGTGCAATTGTATGGTAGTTTGAACAGCATATTAAAGAGCAGAGGCAATACTTTGCCAGCAAAGGTCCATCTAGTCAAGGCTATGGTTTTTCCAGTAGTCATGTATGGATGTGAGAGTTGGACTATAAAGAAAGCTGAGCGCCGATGAATTGATGCTTTTGAACTGTGGTGTTGGAGAAGACTCTTGAGAGTCCCTTGGACTGCAGGGGGATCCAGCCAGTCCATCCTAAAAGAGATCAGTCCTGGGTATTCATTGGAAGGACTGATGTTGAAGCTGAAACTCCAATACTTTGGCCACCTGATACAAAGAACTGACTCATTTGAAAAGACCCTGATGCTGGGAAAGATTGAAGGTGGGAGGAGAAGGGGATGACAGGGGATGAGACGGTTGGATGGCATCACCGACTCAATGAGTTTGGGCAAATTCTGGGAGCTGGTGATGGGCAGGGAGGCCTGGCGTGCTGCAGTCCATGGGGTCAAAAAGAATCAGCCTGAACACCTGAACTGAACTGAACTTGAACAATCTTTGGCATTACTCCTCTTTGGGACTGGAATGAAAACTGATTTCATTCCAGTCCTGTGGCCACTGATGAGTTTTCCAAATTTGCTGACATATTGCATACAGCACTTTCACAGCATCATCTTTAGGGCTTGAAATAGTCCAGCTGGAATTCTGTCACCTCCAGTACAGTAATGCTTCCACTTGACTTCACACCGAGGATGTCTGGCTCTAGGTGAGTGATGGGTGGCAGTATCCAACTTGATTCTAAGGTTGGAGTAACTGAACAATGCCCAACAGGTGCATATATCTTATGAATAAATAATTATGATTATTTAACAATAAAATATAAACATTATTTTTTCTTTCAATTTCTGTGTAATAGGACTTAAACACTAACTTGTCTGTTTGTGCCTGCATACTTAAACTTAACTGTGAGGCATTTATTTTGGTCTAAGGGTGCTGAAAAAAAAAATATTACTGAGACAAAGCTTGGGAATCTTTGGCATATTCCTTGTAGAATGAAAGATAATGCGTTGTCTGCTTTCACTCCTGCCTGGCTGATCTCAAGCCACATGGTCACTAAGTCACTAGAGCCTGTAATGCCTGTATTAGCCACATCAAGTGCCTGTCAGCTATCCCTGAGACATTTATATTGCCTTTCACTGTTAATAAACAAAGAGGAGCTTCTTCATAGCTAATATTCCATACATTCAGGACTACATTCTTAGAATAAGCTCCTAGAAAAAAAAGAATTTCTGAGTAAGATTAGCCCCAGTTTTAAGCTTTTGAAAATTATTTCTGGATTGACTCAGCTTCATTTGAGAATACCCAAGACAGAGAAAACTGCATGATACCCAAGTAGCACTGAAGTACCAGGAGCACAAGGGAACTGAGTTGAACTGAATCGCAATGAAGCAAATCCAAATCAAACTGAATCTCTAAAAGCACAAGGCTATGTTTTACTTCCCTTTGCCTAAAGTTGCCTCCACCTCTGATACAGGCTCTGGCCTCAGCAGTCAACAGCCTTGGAACAGGAGAGCTCTTGCTTCAGAAAAGAAGCTTGTGGACAGATTTTTTTTACAAAAGAACTTGTCTGAGCCCTGAAAAGCCAAAGAGCTTAACAGTTAAGTCTGGCCTTGAAGCCAGACAGATTTTAAATCCCCTTGTGACTATTGGTTGACTTGGGAATGTTACTTAAACTTCTGTGACTCAGTTTCTTCATCTGTATAATGGGAACAATAATAGAACCTATCTCATGAGGCTGTGATGAAGACAAAAATGACATAGTCTATACAAATGCTTTCTACAGTGCCTGGCATTTTAAGCTCCCAATGATAGCCATTAATTTTATTTGTTCTCCTGGATGCTTCTGGATGTTCTCAAAGCAAGATGCACCTGGATTTCCATTCTTCCTACAGGCTTGCTATTGGTTGAAAGTGTGGGGAAGACATACCAATCCATTCCCAGCTTTCTTAACCCAGGAACTAATCTATTTCCTCTCATGGTCCCTGGATCCTATTGCACCAACCTAGGCAGGAGACACTTTCTGATCAGAATACTGGCCAGGAGGTCCTGGATCTCTTGTCCCAGGAGGTCCTGGGCAGAGGCAGCTACCAGAGCAAGCAGTTCTAGAGTAACAACACCAAGACTATAGTCATCTGAGCTAAGCAAAAGGAAAGCAAAAAGAAAAGTCACTATTGATTTTGGCTTAAGAAGCAGAATGATTTCTTTCTTGTCGTCATCATGTTTAGTGACCCATTGCTTTGAGCATTAGAGGCTAGATCCCCACCTGTAACATACTCTTGGGGAAAATTTTCTCAGGAACTTTTAGAGACTGACTTTGTGTCCCTGAAATGCCCACGTCTCTAGTCCCCTCCTAGTTTGTCTCATCCTGCAGTAGTTTCTCCCCTGAATCCTTGGGCATCTTCAGAGAGCTATGAAAAGAGAAGCAAGATGCTCTGGGATAAACTAAACCAACCAATGGGAATGGCCACAAGTCTCTATGAGTATTTAAATTTCTCATCCTTTGTTGCACCTGACAGAGCACTTAGCTTGGAAACTGGGAGTTGCATGAGTCCCTGCCCTGCCTCTTGTGGGCCCCCCCCGGTGACAGCTTCGATCCTCATTCTATTCACTTCTAAAATAGGGGTGATAATATCTGCGAGATGATAAAGTGAAGATGACCTGTATGAAAGTGCTCTGTTAAAATATATACGTAATTAAGAGGGATTTTGATTAAGAAAAAAAAAGTTGAAGCCCACTATATATTTATTGATCAGGCCTGGGAAGACTTCTTGTAGAAGAGGACTTTAGATACAAGAATGGCTGCATAACAGATGGATAATGAGAAAGTCTATAAGGGCCAGCAGACCCTGGTTGGGATGGAAGAAGAAAAAGATTGACCTGGGGTGGGCAGAGGAAAGTAAGACAGAAAGATGGACAGGGTAGGGTAGGAAAATAGATTCGAATAAGACTTTGTAACCCAGAAATTGGAGTCTTTTCTGATTAATCAATCATTCAAAATATTATGACTGAGAAACTTCCAAGGGCTCAGCCTGGTGCCAGCTTGATTACAGCTATCAGAGATTTCTATAATCTGTTTGTGGGAAGCGGAATTGTCAAAGTCAAAACAACCAGAGATGATGCAGGAGAGGCAGTGGATGCAGAGCCAGGAGTCCCGGGGAGGGCTCAGAAAGGAGGAAGTGGGCCTGAGGTTGCCCTCATTGTGGGCTCAGGGCTGGAGATGGGCTGAGAGGGTGGGGCTGTGGCCGCCACTAGGACACTTTGTGACCCCTGTTAGCTTTTCCCAATAGTGAATGAGCAAGAGTTCCTTCAGTGACAAGACAAGGTGCTGAGGAATGTGACCACAGGAAAGATGATTTTCGATGGGGAAAATAGCAGAGGGAACAAATAAGGGGATCACAAATGTTAGCGCCTAATGGAATCAATTAACCCCAACCCAGGGCTTTCATTGTGCAGTAGCTGGAGCATAAATGGATGATGTCACTTAACCTGGGAGTGAAAGGCAGGTCTCCAGCCTCTTCATTTGGTGACCTTTTGACTCCTTGACGATGACCTAGATACAGCTAGGGCCTTAGACCTTGGGCTATAGGGACAGGCCTAGATGGCACACTGGGGCATCTGCAGTGGGAACTGTAAATTCCTAGGCACCAGATTCAGGTGAAAAGGGACCCTAGGGAGAGGGGAGAGAGCAGCACTCTTGATCAGTGCTGTAATAGGGCCAGAGCTCTGCCTCATCTTTCTTCCTACACAGCCAATTCCCCGTGTTTCACAGCCAGTATTCGGGATATGTGTTGCAGCTTGAGTGGAAGTAAAATGGGCCAAAGGCTGTAAATATGACCACAAAGGGCTCGTGTAATGTCCTCTAGATTGGAGCAAGTAGAGAAATAGGAACTTGGCTTCTGATCCATTTATGCTCTGCCCTCAAGGGATACCTAGAGCCAATAAACTCCAGGGCCTCAAACGAAGGGCTATGCTGTGTTGGGCTTGTAATGTACGCAATCAGCTGATATTCAGATGTGCCACTGAGTCTGTGCAGATTCAGAAACTGTACTACTTTGGTCACCTGATGCAAAGAACTGACTCACTGGAAAAGACCCTGATGCTGGGAAAGGTTGAAGGCAGGAGGAGACAGGGATGACAGAGGATGAGGTGGTTGGATGGCATCACTGACTCAATGGTTATGAGTTTGAGTAGGCTCCAGGAGTTGGTGATGAACAGGGAAGCCTGGCATGCTGCTGTCCATGGGGTCGCAGAGAGTCAGACATGACTGGATGACTGAATTGAACTGAGATGTGCCAAGAGCAGGGAGGAGCCAGAGTCAGCTGAGCTGTGGCAAGCACTTGAGAAGGCTGGGTCAACTGCCCTCCCGACTCTCACACACCAGCTCCGGGCAGTCCTAGCTATGCCTTCCTCAGACAGGAGACAATTGTGTTCCGCAGACACTTGTGAACATGAAGAGGTAGAGGGAGGGAAGCAGAGGGGAAGAGATGTGTTCTGCCTCACAGCTCTCCATCTATACCCCAGTAGAGCGTGGGTCATTCGTTATGCCTAATGAGCTAATGCCACCTTATGTGGAGGCAAAAATGCAAATGAGATGATGGGGTGGGTTGCTATGGGAGACCATGGGACCTCCCTGTAATTTGTACAGCCTAGCAAAGGAATCTTCACGAGAGGAAAACTTGGCTGTCTCCTTCCATCAGGGTAATAAGTCCTTGTGTTTGCACTGAATTTTATGTATTTCTAGACTTTTTTGTGTCTATTGTTATAATTGAGTTTCATAACCAGCCAATAAAGTAGGTGGGTCTTAGTGTTACTTTCCCTATTTTTCAGGTGAAAAGACAGGCTCAGAGGAGTTAAAGAAATTATTCACAGTCATGAAGGAGGTAGATGGATATCTCTCAGAAGACCTAGTTTGCAAATGTTTTTCCATATGTGTTTTTTTTTTTTTTTCTTTTAAGAACACATCACCAGGCTGGTGGTAGTAAGGGGAGTTTGATCAGTTATAACAAATGCCATAGCAAGATGGAAAGAAAAACTTAAGGTGAATCCAGAGAAGTCCCAATTCACAGAGGACAAGTCAATAGATCTTGTTACCAAAGAGAAATTTAGATAGGTACATGCACATATTAGGGCTTCCCTGGTGGCCAGACGGTAAAGCGTCTGCCCAAAATGCGGGAGACCTTGGTTCGATCCCTGGGCCGGGAAGACCCCCTGGAGAAGGAAATGGCAACCCACTCCAGTACTCTTGCCTGGAAAATTCCATGGACAGAGGAGCCTTGTAAGCTACAGTCCACGGGATCGCAAAGAGTCGGGCACAACTGAGCGACGTCACTTCACTTCTGCACATATTGCAACTGGAAGAAATGACCAAGGAAAGCTGAGGTGAGAGTCTCTAGCTGAACACACTCCTTGTCCTAGCCTTCCTACCTTTTCAGGCCAACCTCTCAGCACTGCTCCAGCCACACTGAACCACAGCTGCTCCTTAAATCCATAGGACTCTTCCCATTTCTGTGACTTGAATCCTTTTCCTGAAATTTCAAGTTCTAACTCCTCAACATCTTAAACCCCATAATGAGTTCATTGTTCCCTCCTCTGAAATCACATAAAAATGCTGGGATGTCCCCTATCTAGCTCCTCCACTAACAGTGAGCTCTTTGAAGGTAGGAACAGTGATTCAATCGTTATTCAACCCCCAGCACTTGCCAAGGGACCTAGCACTTCTTAGGATCCTAGCAGATGTTTATTAATTGAATGTTTCCATCATCATCACCATCTTAACTTAAACTAAAATCATTCACTGAGCAGCTCCCCTGAGCTGGTCATTATGTAGGTGATGGGCTGTGAGATGTTACCTCCACACTCTAGTGCTCATGAAGACTTTTGGCAAAGCAGAAAGAACATTTGCACCATACTGAACTCAAGTAAGCTAACTGACATAGGAGTCTGAGTGTGGTGAAAATCTGATCTGTTCAAGGTAGGATCTGAGGAGCCCTGAAGGAAGAAAAGGAATTATGGGACATCTTAAGACTTTATTGAGGGGGCTTCCAGGGTGGGTTCTATGACTGCTGTAAAATCAACATGAGGCAAAGCCCAGTTGTCACCAAGATGAGAGGTACAAAGACAACATAGCTGTAGCAAAAGAAGAAAATGAAGCACTGTTGCTAAGGAGCTGCCCAGTTCTGCCAAGGAGTCATCAGCAGAGTGCAAGCTAGAGTAATCGGGAAAGCTCCATGGAAGAGGTGACATGAGCTGGGTTTTGGATTCTATTTAGATAAGGAAGATAGATAGGCAGTCCTAGAATAAGGGAAAACTGTGAGCTGTGAACTGATAATTTATCAATATGGCTCAAAATAAGCAATGCATAGTTCTAAATCTATCCTCTACCATAGGACAGATTTCACTGCAGGCAGAAAAGACAAAGATTTGAAACCTCTATTCACATGAAAACATTAATTTCTTTTTTTCACATGAAGAATTAAAGAAAAAAACTAAAACTCCAGATGGATTTAAAACACAGTGGGGAATTGGGTGGCGAGATGGCAGATGGCTATTTCAGCTGCACATGAGTAAAAATAATTCAACTTCCCAATACCCAGGACTTTCCTGAACTTGTGAAAACCTCTTCAGGAAAAGTTCAGAGTCACAGCAGATGGAATCCAAGGCTTAGAGTTTCCCAACAAGACGAGACCTACCTGTGCTGGAGCACTAACCCCCAGACGATTCGGGGAGGCTTCTTGCTCCCAGACTGCCAGGGCTGACCCTCAACACTAGCCCAGCCTGATGAAAGTACTCTGGCATTTCTTCCCCTATGTTGAGAAAGTGGGAAGGGAGATGAGTCAACTTGAGAGTTAGGTGTGATGAAGACATCAGGAAGCAGAAACTGTCTGAAGGGTATAGTGGTGAGTGTGCCCACTGTGGGGAAGGTGGCCCCAGAGGAGGGCAGGGTGGTGACTTAGAAAGTTGATATCTCTGGGTGTCTGATGGCTGTGCAGTTTGCCAGCCTGGCTTTCCTGGGGCAGGCTGGATTTCCCCACATTTTCTGTCATCTGTATTTCACCCTAGAGTTAGAACAGGAGCCCTAGGTGGAAGCTCACTTTGTTCATGTGACTTCTACCTGCAGGAACACAGATTTTCTTTTTGTCACATCTGCTGTATAGGCTACAGGAAAGAGCTGACCACAGGAGTCAGTCAGGCCACCAGAGCATGATGAAGCAGATGTTCAGGGATCCAGTGCCAGGGACAAGCGGGTAAAAACCAGGATGGGCATGGGTCTACAGCCCCCAGGAGATTAAACTCCAGAGGACTCATGTAGAACAGGAGTGGTTAACAGAAGTTCCTGACTAGCTGGTCTCTGCTCCAAGGTCCAGAAGGTCAAAGGTACAGGCAGGAGACAGCAAGGAGAGCTCTGACCTTAAACGGGGACAGTCCCTTCTGCCCTATGTAATAAGTCCTGATGATTAGGGACCACAGTCATTCATGATGTGTGCCATGGTTTCCTGGACAATACGGATTTGGCTGGGCAGTATGCTGGGGGCACATTAGCCAGAGAAGGACACAGTCACAGCATAACAGAGAGGCTGGGGACATACTGTGACATCAGGGGAAACTGAGTTCTAGAAAGGAATTCTTTACTTGTGCTCCATCTGTGTTGGCCTCCCCACTTGTAACAGTGGGAGGATGAGGAGGGCAAGGCCATGGGTTCATACGCAGCAAAGACTCTCAGTGACCAATACAACAGGAAGGTCTCTCCAGTGGATTCAAGGGACTCCAGAGTCAGGACCAGCCCCAAGGAGAAGCAAGTGATGGGATCTGGCTTAGAGTCTGGTCTACGGACTGGACTGGGCCTCAGGGCCCAATTCTACCCCAAGAAAAATGAGAATGTGCCTTTCTTCACATGCCACATCATAGAGGACAAGATAAACAAATATTAACAAAGGATACTGCTGCTTTCTGTGTTCAGAAAGAGACTAGAAAGGCTCTTTGTGTTGATGTGTGATGGGAGGAAGGAGGCGGGGGTTCTGGCGTGAAGGTTATGTCCACCACGCCAACTCCTGAACAGCCAGGCTCTGTGTCCAGCTTGTTCTCATCAACCGTGAGATCCAGATCTTCCCTTCTCTTGCTCCCAGCAGCCTTGTGTCACGTCCAAGTGGGCTGAATGCCCTCAAGAGAGCTCATGTGACACCCTCTGCCCCTTGTCAATCTCATTTCTTCCTTCTCTCCCCAAGACAATGCTAGACAATGCCTCTCTCCCTGATTCTCCCACGGTCAGGGTCAACCACCAACAGGTGGCCATGCCTCCTGCCCCTAAAAGGCAGCTAGACAGGATACTGGGGACAGTGGAGGCCATCGGGTAAGTGAAGGTAATGTGCCTTGTCAGTTGGCCACCCCCTTAGGCTGAGTCAGGATGGGCAGCGCTAAAGCTCTCCCACGTGGGAGTCAAGGACCCTTGAGGGGGTAGAAGCGGAGGCTCCCAGTCAGGTTCTGCAGGGGAAGCAGCCCCTCATGTGGCCTGTGCACAAAGGAGGGTCTTCAACAGGTGGGGAAAGGGGGGCAGAGTCACAGATTTGGGATTTTTCTCAAGGGCCCCTGACAGTGCAATATCACCACAGAGAATTCTTAGAAGGGCTTGGAGCTAATTTGCATCTCACAGCCCTTTTCACAATAAAATCAAACAGATGTTTAAATTCTTCTAGACAAATTCTTTCAACTTGTATATTAAAAGGCCCAGAAAAGTGAAATAATTCGTTAGTGGCAGATCCATGACCCATACTGGGATCCCAGTAGCAGGCTTTCATCCATATATGGCCTTCATCATTAGCTCAGCCCTTGCTTGGGCTTGAAAGATACAGCAGACAGAGGAGAGTGAAATGGACTCTAGCACACTCGGTGAGTCTGTCAGACGGGAGACACGGGCAGCCTCTCTGTGCTACAGACCATGAGTGACTCCCAGTGCCTTTACTGCAGAAGGGGACCAAACAGGGTGGGCTTTCCCATGCTCCCTCCTCCCTGTATATGCACGGTTCCTTTCTCTTCCTTTCTTAGTCCCCCACTGTCCTGGAGCTGGGCCCTCACTCAGAATGGACGCATCACCTGAGTACACACGGCTTGTCCCTCACACACTACAGATTCAGCAGCAGACACCCCACACAAAAGTCCTATTCTCTAGGAGCTGGTATTCTGATGCGGCACGTGGACGCTGAGCCGCTTCATTCATGTCTGATTCTTTGCAATCCTATGCACGATAGCCCGCCAGGATCCTGTGTCCACGGAATTCTCCAGGCAAGGATACTGGAGTGGGTTGCCATGCCCTCCCCCAGGAGATTTTCCTGACCCAGGGATCCAACCCACATTTCTATGCCTCTTGCATTGGCAGGTGGGTTCTTTCCCACTACCACCACTCAGGAAGTCCATTCTGATGGGGAGATATGGTCAAACACAAATAAATGTGAAGTCAGGAGGCGTTGGATGCTGTAGGAAAAGTACAACTGGGAAGAGGGCTCAGGAGTGCTGGCGGTGGCGGGAGCTCTGTTGGCTGAAGGGCAAGGGGAGGCGGCTGCATGAGGGTTGACTCCTGAGCAGCAACCTGGAGGCGGAGGTGTCTGCTGATTGGGCAAATGGTGCCCACATTTCCAAATGAATGTTCATATTGCAGCAGCATTTACATACATTTTGAAAGAGCCCTATAGGGGTGCCTGCAAGTTGCATTGTTTATTAGTCTGCAGACTGTTCAATGAGTAGGTGATTTCAGACCTCCTCCCCCACCACCGTTATGGCCCCAAAATAGGGCACAGAAACTTCACCCCCTCACCTTTCCCATTGTGTTGGCCCACCTAAGGCCTGCTTCCTCAGGCCTCACTGCTGAAAGGCTCCAACAGGCTCATGGGGCCAAGGTGGCAATGTCAATGATGATAACTGAGCAGGAATTCATGACTTGGAATTGATCCACAGTTGGAATTCAAAAGAACGAAAAAGAGGCCAAAATTGTAGGCAATATATATATGAGTGTGTACAATTTGAGGTCAGTTTCCATTCACTTCTAAATAGTCCTTTACTAAGAAAAAGAAGGGGGAGGGGTAAGAACCACAAGGTAAATTGGTCATTCTTCCCAGATACTATATATGTTTTAACAGAGACTTTCAATGCTTATTCATGAAACATGAGTACCAGAGAGGGGTGGGCAGACATTCTGAAGCCATAGCCAGAAAGATCCACACAATCTGTAGATAAAGATGTAATATCTCTGATTCCAGAAAGATAAGTTTTCCCTCCTAAAGTCAGCCTTGAACTATGCCTCTAACATGGTTAATAAGAATGTGTGAGATGAAAAAATGTGAGTGTTCCAATCTGAGAACAGAAAGGCGTGATCATTCAGAAGGAACTCAAGTATTTGGAGCAATAAATAAATAAATAATCCATCCAAAGCCTGTACTCTACCTTTGGATAAATTATGCTTGATTTGAAGGTCAAGAACGTTACAATAGCCTGCTTCACCAAGGTGCATGAAAGCTGAAGCTTGCGGTTTGGCAGAAGAATTTGCAGGGTATAATTATGCACCCCTTCAACATCCCCACTGACTTCCACGTGATGTGAAACAATGTGTCACAGTCCTGTACAGTCAAAGCAGTAATTTACAAGAGTCAGCAATTCCACAGGGCAGGTAGGCCATATTTCAAAACGGGAAAGGAGTTGGGGGGGATGGAGGCAGGGACCAGTGGATCAATTTACAAAGATCCTGTTTCTCTGCCACTCTGTTGACCTTTCAGGCAAGACCTAATGCCAATTAGCTCCGTTATAAAGTCCATAACTCTTGCGAGGAAGGCCGTGTGTAGCACATGATCATTTTACAATGTTTGCCCTAATTTGCAGCCCCCAAACTTGGACTCCTGGGGCTGCAAGGTGGGGGTGGGGCGGTGTATTGGCAAGCGATGGGAGCAGCTGGAAGGGATCACAGCGCACAATTACTGTCTGCGCATGGCCACATCTGGAAAACAGCTCCGTGCTAGCTTTAAAACAGCATTAATAAAGAATGGAACCTTGTGCTGGGAAGGATGGGGTGGGGGTGATCGGAGGAAATAGGGGGAGGGGGCAACCTTCTCCCCAACGAAGTGAGGATGAAAAGACAACAAAGAAAACAGCAGGCAGGGTAGAAGACCAAATCCAAGGAGAAGAGGGTGTTGACAAGAAAGGGGAGGCAGGGAGGTACTGTGAGTTTAGGGGGCAGTCTCTAGTCCTCCTCATTTTTTTCAACTTCTAAGCTGGGTATCCACACAGGACTGGCCCCTTCTGCATTGATTGAGCAGACATTTGCCTATGGTGTGAGATCTTACTGGCATCTGGAAAATTCCATCAGTACCAAATTCTACCACTAAACATTCAGTCCTTTGGTCAAGGGGTCCCCTTTCCTGAGACGGATTTGAAAATGCAGGTGTACTTTATGCCTTTCAGATCTCAGGCACATAGTAGTTGCTCAATAAATGTTGACTATAACTGAACAAATGGATAAGACATTTGTGACCATGACCACAAAATTTTGTGACTATGACCTTCAGCTATAAGGGTTACCCTAGACCAGTGATTTTCCACATGAGGGCAGGAGGAGAGGACAAAAGGTCTTTCCAAGGGGTACAACAAATCCTATGGGGAGGGAAGAAGGTAGCATTTGTGGTTGAGAAAAAAACATTCAACTGTAAAATATAGTTTTATTTTTGGAAAACTGAAGAGTCTGCTCCTAATATAAGAGACTTCTTTAATATAATCTACAGGAATAAAAGCTCAACTGAATCTTCCTGGCTGGTGAGGATTCATAAACTGACCTTAGAATTCAAAATGGGCACTTACCATCCCACCAGAAATCAGAGCATCTCTAGATCTTCCAGAGAAGGAGGGGGATTTATTTTACTGAGGATCAAAAAAGGCTGAGAAACTCTGAGGAGGGGGATTTGAGGCCCCCAACTCCCATCTTCTCCACTGGGCTGTTGCATGTTCCTTCAAGACAGATCAGCCGCTCAGGTTCCCAGGAACTAAAGTAGGACATATTGCAGAGAAAACAGGGAGTCAGGGAGATATAAATAAACATAGCCTTCCTGATCTTGGTGCCTGTTTCCCTGCCTGCTCAATGCTGCATCTTTGGCGTTGTGCAGGCATGTGGAAGGGCATGGCCCGAAGCATCTGTTTCAGTGTTTGCCTAAAAACCCCAGAGCCCAGACTATAGACCTGGAGAGGTGAAAGAAAACCTATTCATCTCTACCCCTAAGTCAGAAATTCCCCTTATTGTCCCTACAGTCACCCTACACCTCCTGATCAGATGCCTCCAGCAACCACAGCTCAAGTGCTACCTCAGCCATCTACCTGCAAAGTGACCTTGGCCAATTTACTTAATCTTTTTATGTCTTGGTTTCCTTTCCTGTAAAATGAAGATAACAGTACCTCCTTCATGGGATTAATGTGGGGGTTAAATGAGATAATATATGTTGTTTTCTCGCTATTTGGAATTTTATATTTCTATTTATGCAATGCATGCATGCTAAGATGCTTCAGTCATGTCCCATTCTTTTGTGACTCTGTGGACTGTAGACCACCAGGCTCCTCTGTCCATGGGATTCTCCCAGGAAGAATATTGGAGTCGGTTGCCATTTCCTTCTCTAATTTATGCAATACAACTTATATTAATTTACATGTGAGCTTATATGCACACTGTGTGTGGCCACAATCAGAATGAGATGAATGCACATGTCACAGGCAGTTATTTTTGCTTGAGTCAACCACTCGCATTTAGCACCCATAGAGGGTGATGTTTGTGTCACTCGCATTCCTCAAAGCATGCATTCCTACATGCTTTTTGCCAATATTAAGTATAAAAATTTTATGCATATGAGAATTCTTTAAAATACTTGTATCAAAGAAATCATTCCCCATATGTTCCAAATAAGCCCCCAAATAAAGTCTGGCTGCAGACCTGAGGGCAGCCAGTTTTCTGCTATAAGAAATATAGCATCAGGCCCTGTGCACAGTAGGTGCTCTGAAAAGAGCAGGCATTCCTGGCACAAGCAGCACTTTCTCTGGAGTTCAGCTCTTGCTGAAAAACCCACATCCTCTAAACTCCTAGTTCTGCCCTAGCAGAAGAACTACCCACGAAAGGTGAGCCCCTCACCTAGATGACAGTTCATCACACATGTGACGTTATCACATCACATCACATCCGTGACATGTCAGACATGCTGTGCCTCCACCCCTCTCACCCTCTGCCATCATATCCCCGTGCCTCCCATTTCCCTCCCCTAATGGCTCCTGCCACCCCGACCTGGATGCTCCCTGTGCCAGTGTCTCTTAAAAAGGGGGTGCACAGTCCGGCAAGCTGCTGAGCCCTGTTTACACATCTGAGTTTGCATCTACTTTCCTGCCAGCCCTCTCATGCCATCAGTTCCAGTACTAAAGCTATGCACACCTGAACTTCCGAAGGAACAGGTATTTGGAAATAACCTGGAGCAGCTGGGTTTGACTCACACTCTCCTGTCTTCCCACCAAGATGTTCCCAACACAGCTTCTTGCAAGGCTTCAATTCCCAGCTTCTATGGGCTTGAATTATATTGATGAGAAGTTCTTACCTCCATAAGACATGTCAGAGGCTCCATGTATTGGCCCTGAGGTCTGTGGGTAAGCATCCCCTCAGTGTGTCTTCCTCTCCTACTTTGGCCGGTTTTGTCTGGTGAGCTTCCTCTCTTTGAAGCACCAGGAGCCTAGGCATCGTTTCTTGCCCACTGAATTACTCTTGCCTAGAGACTATTCTAGGGCTTCGCTGGTGGCTCAGAGGGTAAAACGTCTGCCTGCAATGCGGGAGACCTGGGTTCAATCCCTGGGTCAGGAAGATCCCCTGGAGAAAGAAATGGCAACAACCCACTCCAGTTCTCTTGCCTGGAAAATCCCATGGATGGAGAAGCCTGATAGGCTACAGTCTATGGAGTCACAGAGAGTCAGACACGACTGAGTGACTATTTACACTCCCAAAGCAGATAAGACATATAGATGAGACCATCCCTAGACCCACATGGCTATGAGCCCATGAGGATGCCCTCCCTATAACCCTTAGTCAGCTGTAAAAGAGTATATTCACCTTGTATCTGAGGATGTGGCTATTTCCAAGAGTGACGCCGGCATAAACCAATCTGACCGTCCCTGGCCCAGCCAAGGTGGTGGGCCAGAAACACTTCGGGTATGGCTACTTTGTCAATGTGGACAATTCTCACGCCTGGCTGCCGCATCTCTTACTGTCCTTTCCAGCGACTTCATCGGATGGTATTAATCTGTGAATCTGGTTTACCCCACCCCACGTCAGTGGAATTGCAGGAACTCCAGTATCAGACACAACGCAGAGAAGGTGGAAATGAGAAAAGCACGATGCTAAAGAAGTCAGCCTCTGGGTGACCACCTTGGGCCGTGAGCTTGTTTCTTAGGAGCAGAAGGTGCTTAGAAATTGAGGAGGTGAGGAGTAGAGAACCAACCACAGTGGCAGTATTCCCACAGCAGGGTCACACGTGTTATGTAGGGACCAGTAATGGGTCTAGCAGGGATATGGAGGTGGGAGCTGAAGCCAGATAATGGTCGCCTGTTCATGCTTGCACCTTGGAGAGAATAAAAATCCTAATTCCTGACAAGTGCCCATTTGGTCATAGATACCAAGGGACATGGGATTATTTGGTCACTAAGGATTCTATCTTCCCAACCAGTCATCAGATCTTTTTGGTTTCTCTATGTGCCCAGCACTGTACTAGGTAGATTAAAAGGCATGAAATTAAACCAAAATAATCAATGCCTTCAGAGAACAGACAATGTAAAAGAAAAGGTGAGATACTCAGCCATGATGCTAGACAAGGACTGCTGAGTCAGGTGGAGGTGAAGGCAGTGAGCATTCCAAAGGCTAGGAATGGGAAAGTGATGCAGAGCAAAAGGTGCAGGAGAAGAAGATGGGATGCGGGGGTGGGGTGGGGGGGCGCTGTTGATGAGACAGAGCAGGCTAGAGAGAAATTAGACAGCATGTTAAACTGGGTTGGTGTGCTTAGCTCCACTCAGCAGAGAGGAGGTCTGTGCAAGCCAGCCAAAGTGGGAGGAACACCAGAAAGATCTTCTGGCTAGTTTGTGGAAGGCTCCAGGGTCCGATCAGGATGTTCAGATTTAATTTTCCAGGGAAGTAGGAAGTTGGGCATCCCACAAAGACAAAGCTCTATGGTATAAACGTGTGTGGACCTTACGTTCTCCTCCAAGCATTTCCATCCCAGATTTGATTCAGGGTCTTCCCAAGTTAGCTTTATGTTTTCTCATGTCTCCCAAACAAGTGATTTTGGTGCTCTGTGTGCCATTTGATCAGATTACTAACATCGGAGGGGCTGCTCTGTTTCCCGTGTCCTCAATCCTGGGCTCTGATGGGGGTGTTTGAGCCATCGGTGCCTAGGTACTGCCTCTGCCCACACGTCCACACCCTGGGTCTCTGGACCACCTGTGAGCCATGCCCCTGTCAGTTCACCCACTCACTTGTCATTTTCCTGTCCATTCAGACTGGCCCGTGTTGGTCTGGCATCTGTCATGTTGCCACACTGATGGCACTTATTTGTATGGCACTTGGGGTTGATAAACACTTTCACATATTTTACTTGTTTACATCTCAGCAGTCAGCAGAGTCATGTCATCCTTTTTCTAAAAGTAAGGATTCTGAGACTCAGGAAAGTTAAATGCTTTGTCCGAAAAAAATAAAATGTTAAAAAAAAAACAAAACCGACTTGCCATTGCCACCCCACAGACGAAGACCTCATGCCCTTTACCTGGACCTCCTCTCTAGCCTGGGCTCCCCCACCCCACCTGCCTTTCCCGGTAAACCTCAGGGCTCACCCCAGTTGCCTCTCCCTCCCAGACACGGGCTCCCTTGCTCCCTCCTGGACCTTCTCCTCTCCTAGGACTGGCTGAGGACTAGGATGCAGGTGTCTCCTCACCTTCCTGGCTACCTGTGAAACAACACCCTTCCATTCTATGGGATCTGATCCAAGGTCCCCGCAGAGGAGCCAGTGTTAGGAAACCCGGGCTAGAGGCAGCCTTGATCTTCGCTGAAACGCGAGTGAACCTCAGCCTCCAGGTTCAGAGTCCTGGCCCCGCTGCACGCTTTGCTGTCTCTTCCTCAAGTCCTGCTTGCCCCTACCCCTCTCAGGGAAGGAACTCTTTTACACCAACCCTGGAAATTCTGAACAACGCGACATGGGCCCATGAGACTCGCAGAAGACACCAGATGAGGCTCTGGGATTCTCGTCTCCTTGCTCAGCTCAGATCCAGTCCACCGAAGTCCTTCCCTGACAGAGCTATACAAAGATGAGGCATCCTTCCGGTCACTAAGACAGAAGCAACAGCACAGGGCAGTTTGCAGTCAAAGCCAAACGGCTAGGAGTTCTGGGGACCAGACGGGCAAGGGAAGGGGACACATGAATCACAAGCAGGGCCCGGGCCAGGCAGAAGGCATTTAAGGTTCAGAGTGCTGTAGGGGACATCTGGATGCAGGGCAGGGCAGGAATGAACAAAGTGCATTTTGGGGACAGTGAAGAGGCCAGGCAAGATGAAACAAAGGGTAGAGCACCTGTGTGGAAGCCCAGCCAGCAATCAGAGGTCACACTCCTCTTGCAAGCTGCAAAAGACCCCAGACTGGCTCAGTGATCATCTTCCCTCCCTCCTCTTGTTCCCTGCAGCCCAGCAGGGTTTGGGGAAGGCCCCTAGGGAGATCACAGCAAAGTCAATGACCGGTTTGCTGCTGACCCAGCCCACGTGTTCCAGGGGCCAGGACAAGAAGTGGTGTCTGTCACCGCAGCCCACATGCCTGGGCCAGACAGAGGTCATGTGGCTACAACTCATTGCCGAGGAGGCTGGGAAACAGGGTCCAGGGCTGGGTGGGGATGAAGAGCAGCCCACAGAAGGAACATCGTTCCAGTCTCTACCTCACAGACAGTCGTGTACTCACCAAGCCAAATTAGCAAGTGTTAACATTTTCTTATTTGCTTCAGATTATCATCATGAGGAGAAAAATTACCTAGAAGGAACTAAAGAGTCTGGGATCTCATTCCCCATTCTCTCCTCTCCCTCTTCAGAGGCAAGCAATGGCAAGATTTGTATGTATTTCTTTCTCATTGCTATGTTCACACATGGATATATTCACATGGATCCATAAAATGCTATGTAATATTGGTTTATGTGGCATTGAATCTATATAAGTTATATCTTAACCAACATATCGTCTTACAGTTTGCCTGTTTCACTCAACATTTCTGTTCTGGGAGTCTATACATATTGATCATTCAACTCCATTTTCATTAACTGCTCTTGAGCATGTCATCATATTCCATATTCTTACCCATACTCCATTAATGAATATTTTGCTTAGATTTTTCTATTATTTATTATTACATTTTTCATTTTTTCTATTCAAACAAGGCTGCATTGAAATCCTATTTCCAGAGGCACACGGTTCATTATTCTCTTGTAGAGAAAACGCTGAGACTATTACAGCCCAAATGTGATTAGGAAGCCTCTGTCCCACAAAAAAACACCAAACTAAATACAACGCGTAACACAAAGGATGCATGCAGACGAGTTCCTGCCTTGGAGGGGCCTACAGTCTGGAAGCAGGGATACGCCTGTTAGAGCCTGTGTGTTAAAAACTCGAGGATGGGCCCAGGCAGCCCATATACAATTAAGAGAGAATGTGCACTTGACTCAATACAGAGGAACTGAAGGCAGTGAGATTAAGGGGAAAATCTACATAGACATGGATTTTCTCAGGAAAACTTTCTTAAAAGAACTTGATCAGGGCCTCAAAGAAAATATCAGAGGGAATTTCTCAGGGGTAAAGTGCTCCTGAACAGGAGAGGGCATTCCTGGCAAGGGAACTGTCAGAGCAAGTGCCCTGGGGCAGGACTAAGTGTGGAATGTGAGATGTCTGGTCTGGCTGGAGTGCCTGGTGGAGATGAGCGGGGAGCCGTTCTTTCATTTTCAGCGCTGAACTCAGGCCCACAAGCGAGATGGAGTCCACGTGGCCTGTTGCCCTGGGCAGCCAGCCCGGGTGGTATTTTTCCATTACCCTGATCAGGGAAGAAGTTCAGTCACTTGTTGATAGCAATGTGACCATTCAAGGAGAAAACAATTAGGGATGCTGACCTCTGGGCCCTCAAGAGGAGGGAGGGAAGGAAAAAATTCTCCCCGGAGGGAAGGGGCCGGGTGGGAAACATCCAAAAGGGTAATTGGTAAATATTATTGTTTCATTCCATGTTTGCCTGCTCCGCGCGGGTCCCTCTGCAAGTGGTGCGTTTAAATCACACTGTCTGACTTTGGCAGGTTTAATTGAGTCGCCACTGAAAAAGAAATTATCCCTGTGCTATTAATTTTTATAGTTCCTTGGGGCTTTTAAAAAGTGTTTGGATTTTCTAGGTCTTTGAAAATGAAAACATTAAATTTTATTAAAAGGAAACGCAGGGGGGGGCTGGCAGGGCCCAGGCAGGCCCTGACGAGACTGTTGGAAAGGTTTGGGCCCTCACAGACAGCATGACACCACTTTTGCCCCTTTTAGAACCAGAGTTAGGTGGTCTCCAAGGATGTGTGATGTCAGCCAGGCTCAGGTTCCCCGCTGGCTCTCAGTGGGTGCCCTGGTCAGAGCCACCCAGACTCTGCCTCACATCCAGACCTCCTGCTGGCAGCCACTGGCCTAGCAGCAGCTGCGAGAGGCAGCTCCTAGCCAGGGCCGAGGGGGACACAGGACAGACCCAGCGAGGTGGGGCCAGCAGCGCTTACAATTTGGGGAACTGCTTGAGGAAAAAGAATTTAAAATTCCAAATACCAATTCTGCTTGAAACTGAAATTATATTTATAAGGAGAAAGGCCATCACAACAAATTAATAACTTGTAAAAGCTGACAAACTCTACAGGCATCACAAAATCTAAAAGAGCCGACCCTCATCCGTAATATATTTCTTGCTACATTTTTTTTAGCGACAAACTGTTTGATCATCTGTTTAAATGAGCATCATTTTTCCATCTCACTTTTATAGAGGGAATACAAAGGTAATTCAATCTCTCCTCTAACGAGTTGATCCGATTTTGTATTTTATTATTCACAGTTTAAAAAGGTTTCTTTCCGTCTCACAATTTGTCACTGGTAATGCCATGTGAATTTCTAGAATGGTTATCAACTTTGGGGAAACCGCTGTCAAGTGTCTTTCATACATGAGCTATGAGATTTCAGGGCATTTCAACTTCTCTTTTTTAGCAACAAATCTAAAATGTTCTGTGAATTTATGAAACTTACTAACCAGATTGTCATCGATGTCCTCATTGTAGTGGCGCATAATGAGTTTTATGTTATCTCCGTCAATGTCAGTATTTCCTGTCAAATCAGCAAGGCATTTAAACATGAGGAGTCTGATAAATTCCATGTCAGTAATTCCCATCAAAAAGAAACAAAATGAGTAGTGCATTTATGATTGTATTACTTTGCATGATTGAATATAATCCTGACAAAAGAGAGCTTTCATTCTGAGGAGGCGGTGATGGGAAGAGAATCCTCTGCTCCCAGACCTGACGACTGGAGGACCCCCCACCCACCAGCTTCAGGCTTTGCACAAATCACACTGACCTATTCCCCATGCATTTCTAGGACCTGGCACCCTAGAGCACACTCACTCGGGTGCCCCTTTGTGGCCCCGCACAGAGTCTGCTGCACAGGCCAGCAGGGTGTTCCTGGAAGCCTTCTCCTGATGGTGACAGCTAGCAACATGTGACTTACAAGAAAATCGACTAAACACCATGTAAATATGTCCCAGTAAACCCAAACCAACACACCCCCAAGTCAGCTGTCCCTTAGCTAATGTCCAAAGGGGCCACTCTGATGCCACCAAAATGAGGGTAGTACTGTATGACAGGGGCAAGTCAGAGGTGAAAGAAACAGTGATATTAACAGATTACAGTCAGCTCTATGAAAATGTATGACCATGTGAACACACTGTGCTGATGGAGGGCTAGAAGTGTAAGTGCTATTAGCCCCACAGAAATTTACTTCTGCACACCATGACAGATCTGGGGAGAGGACCTTGAATTAACCATGCATCTGGAGATGTAAAAACAGCACAGGACTTCACACAACCCAGACAGGACAAGGAAACTTAGGGGACTGTGTGCAGGGCTCTCACTGAGAGGCAGACCAGCAAGTGGTCAGGGTGTGGGTGCGGTGGGAGCCCAGGAAGGCAGGAGGTGAAACTTAACCTAAGTATGAGTCAGACGCTGAAGAGGAGTGTACGTGTGTGTGTGTACCGTGTGTGTGTGTGTGTGTGTACCGTGTGTGTGTGTGTACCGTGTGTGTGTGTGTGTACCGTGTGTGTGTACCGTATGTGTGTGTGAGTACCGTGTGTGTGTGTGTGCCGTGTGTGTGTGTGTACCGTATGTGTGTGTGTGTGAGTACCGTGTGTGTGTGTGTGTACCGTGTGTGTGTGTGTGTACTGTGTGTGTGTGTACCACGTGCCTCTGTGATCCTGTATGCTTGGGCTCATGTCGTGTGCCCATGTAGAGCACGTGCAGGGAGGATGGTAAGGGACAAGCGTGAAGTCTGCAGGGAGATCGGCCTGGTGTGGTGGTGGACCTCCGTCTGTCACATGGGGGGGCCCTGAGGCCCAGAAAGGTGAGACAGCCGGGCCCTGCCTCCGCAGTTGGTCAGAGATAGGACACAGAGCCACTTCAGGCCTTTAAAAACCACATCCAAGGTACTTCCCTCCACACCACACACCAGCCTGGCCCCGCTCCAGGACTGGACCAGCGTACCCTGACCTGCTTCTCCACAGAGAGCAGCCTTCCCCCCACGGAAACATGCAGGCGAGTCTGCTGACCTCCTGCCTTCTGTGCGGGTCACGGCTGCTCTGCCCTCTTACTCTGTCTCCATTCAAAGCCACAGACGCTGAGTGCAGGCGGGGAGGTCAGTGCAGGGGATGCGCCTTCTGCTTCAGGGGCAGAGTAGTGGTGCTTGTGCACTGCTTCCTTAAGGAAACAAAGGAGATGGGGGTCATTTCTGTCTCAGAAGGAAGAACTCTAGGTGGTTTATGTATGGTTTCAGGTGAGGAATGAGAATGTGGAATAACTCCAATATCAGTTCAGGTTGAAAATGAGGAACTAAGAGTAACTTCAGATTGCCAGCCCTGTGCTAGGCATTCAGCTGTCTCAGTTCTATAATGACAATTCTCTCACCATGCCCATTTCATAGGCAAGGAAACTGAGGCTCAGAGAATGAAGACATCTGCCCAGGCCACACAGGCAGAAGTAGCAGGGCCAGGAATGCAATTCAGAGAGCCTGCTTTCAGAGCCTGTCTTAACCACTATGATCTACTACCTATCATGGATAAGAGTGGGATAGTGCTCTTGTAAGCTCAGAAACTTGACCAAATCTTGTAAAACCTGAGACTGTATAAAAACTGTCTAAATAGAAATCTGATGGCAGCCTTCTCTCTGCTGTCATCTTTCTCACACACACAACACAGGTCCACCTCACTGCCTCCCTGACCTGGCCAGAGGTCCTTCCCGTGACTGTCCCTGCCCCAACAATTAAGGCTCCAGCCAGTCAGGTACTGACTTCTTACTCTTGTTTAATCTTCACATGATCCTTCAATACTTGTAGCTTTTGCATCATAATATTTCTGTATTAAAGGAAAAATCTCAGGGACAGGAGATTGTATCTCCATCATCAGATAACTGCAGGACTAGGCAGGCTGAGAATACCTCCAGCTTTGCACAGGTCAGGCTTATGAGAGGTCCTGGAGAGGGCAAAGGAGCAAGGTGAAAGGTTTTCAGAATGTGTGTGTGGGTGTGTGTGTGTGTGTACTTTCAAGGTATTTTCAAGTGACAGTAAAGTGGCAGTCTTTGGTGGTCGATGGAAATCTGGTGATTAGTTTGGGGTGAATATTTGACAAGATCTGAGGCCAACTACACTATTGCTCTGTCTCATTTTACAGCTGGCATATGTGCATACTGTGTGTGTGTGTGTGTGTGTGTGTGTGTACACAACTCACAAGGAGAGAAAGAACCAGAGAATAAGCCTGACACAGGCTGAAGGATACCAATTCCAAACTTTCTTCATAACTCTGTTTACCATTGTTCACGCCAAGAAGTAAAGACCAACGCCCCCTCCCAGACTGAAGTCATAAATCTCAGGCCTGTGGGAACAGGGCCCACCCTTCCCAGCAGAGATAGACAGAGAAGCTGGCCGGGACACACAGAGTGTGGAAATTTCCACTGGCCTGCATTTGACCTCCCTACCTCCAAGTTCCTGCATCTTAAAGGGACCCTGACTGACAGAAAGCAAGCTGGCTGGAGCGCCCAGATCTCTCTGCTGGTTTTGAGGGGTTTTCCTTGAGCAGAGGGCAGCTTCTCTGTTTTATTCAAAACCTAGGATGCCTGAAAACTTGGGAAGGGGTCAGAGTGTCCCTTACATCCAGAAACTTGAGCTGATTTCCACTCTATTTTCAAAAAAGCTGAGCTGTCTGGGGTTTAGCTGGGCAACTGTACAGACGCAGGGCATGCGGGGAGGCGGGACCCCTGGGCTTCCACTGCCCTGCCCTGAGCAAGCTGCCCACCTTCTGGGCCTCCACCTTTGCCAGTCATTTCATTGAAGAGTTGCTGGGTTCAAAGTCAAAGTGGCCAGTTACTTCAAGGGGAGATCTGTTTTTAAAAAATGTTAATAATAAAAAATAAATAAATAAACTAGGCAAGTGCAAATAATTCATGAATAACAAACACATGCCAGGGTCTTTAGGAGAGAACAGTGAGGACGTGCAGAAGGGCAGCTGTTTTCTCAGAACCTGCCCCTGAAAATCACAGGGCTTGACCCAGACTGGTCCTTCCAGTATCTTGATGCTCAATTACCACAGTCGAGCAGCTGTTCTTATCCCCTCAGTCAGACCCTCAGGCAATGCCCGGCTCCTGCTCCTGAAAGGCAGTGGTGACCAGACCTCTCACAAAGGCAGCACTGGTACTGCCTTCATTGCAGGCAGCCTCTTTTCTCTGTCTTACTGCTTTTTCCTCACATCCCCAGGTTCCTTCCCTTACATCCGCACTCCCAACAGGGCCATGCCCCACCCATTCCTAATGCGTCTGTCTTCTGCATTTTGTGGCCTGTGGCTGTGGGACCATGTGGGTGGTGAGTTCTGTGGGTGCAGCTGGCATACCACTGTCTTGTGCCTGGCGCTGTGGCTGCCCCATACAGCAGGAGCCCAGCACGGCCTTGCCTTCAGAGAGCACGCTACGCGGCTGGAGGAATAGGGTGGCTGTTAGAACTGCTGGTTAAATATTCATGGTCCTGTCCCATCACGGTGTAGGATTATACTTCCTGCTCACTGTGGAGGGTAGAGCTCCAGCCACTGAGTTGTGAGCAAAGGTGTCACTTCACTTCCAAGCCAGAACATCTAGCCGCTGAGGCAAGATGTCAAAAACACTCTCATCTTTGGCATGAGGACCAGCTACTTCAAGAAGTCAGCTCCTTCAAGACCCTGAGTCTCTGAAGAACAATGTTAAGCAGAGCCCACCCACTCACCCCCCATAGACCACATCAGACATTTAACATGAGCAAGAAACAAGCCTGGTTGTTTTAATCCCCAGAGATTTGAGGACCTATCCTGACGGGTACAGAGGCACATGAAGTGGAGGTCTCGGATGAGAGGAGAGTAATAAAGGGCTAGGCATGGTCATATTCTAAATGTTACAGAAATGGTGGTGAGTGTCAAATGCAGTGAAGGAAGAAGTATCCTAACTGGGCATGGTCTGAGGCACTTCCAGGAGTTTGAGTAGGATTTTAATCAGGTTGATGAGTGGGAAGAAATGTTCATCTCCCCCAGTTCCCATAAAACTTAGGCACTTATTCTAGCCTAAATGCACTTCCAACATTTTATTAGTCAGGAGGGCATCAGGCTTCAAATGCATCCCTCATGACCTCCTGTCCCCATTCCGACTCTCTCTCAACACATGCCTTCAGTCTTCCACCTTCACTCACTCTTACCTCCTGTCCCTCTCCTGTCCCTCTCCAGTTCACCCCCCAGTGGTCAAGGGCCCTACTCTCAATGATCCGCCTTCTCTTCTCCTGCGTTTATACCTCCCTCTCCACTTGTTCCTTGCCAGTAGCCAGCAAATGCTCTCAAATGCCTCTCAGTTTGAAATAAACATCACCTCTAAGCCTTGAACCAACTTCTGCTCTACTGTGCATGATTAATATACTAATTTTATACTTCCCCATTCCTTCAGAATCCACTGTGAGCTTCTTCCTTACAAAATCAAATTCAAGATTTAGGAATCAAAAGCTCTAAAAAGCAACTCAAAGTATATTTATTCCAGACTTCATATCTCATCCCTGGCCAGTGTTAGCCACATTGCAATATATCTGGGAAATCAATATTTTATGAAATAGGCATTTCAAGAGGAAAGTTTACCTTGGCTGGCTAAATGTGGGTAATTAGGTATGTGGTAATGACAATAGACCTGATTTACTGTGAAATGCTCATGCCATTATGGTAAAATAATTTGGCTCATTAAATAACGTCTGCCAAGAGCACTGCTCCAATGCACTTATCCGCTCTCAGTGACAGTGGGAGAAAGAGCCCTGGAGAGGCAGTCAGGAACCCTGGGTTCCCAGCCCAGCCACCAGCTGACCAGCTGTGTGACCTTGAGCTTCATGTGCCTTCCTCAGGCTTCAGTTTGCAGCCCACCCACCTCTACCCTTAATCAAGAGAGTTGGACTAAAAGCCATGCATTGGCCTTTAAAACTGCAACACTATTGGATTCTTTCTCATCTTTCTTTCTGTGCTAAATCATAGTGGTATCAAGAATGAAGAAAGAATTGGAACTCTATCAATTTGTTCCAGATACGCAGGAACAAAATACTTTTCAGCGTATAGCAAGTGTGTGCCATTGAGGGGAACCAGCTGGTGAGCAATTGATCTAGGCTCGTATGTGGTTAGCACCTTTTAATAGAGAGGAAGTCTACATAGAGCTCGGCACTCTGCTCTTGTCCCAGCAACACCTCTGCTGGCTGTATGATCTTGAACTTGTCACTTAATCACTCTGGGCTGCGTTTTGGCTCGAAAATCCCATGACATCTTACATGTTCTTGAAAACCCCATCTGCAATCTCCCCAGACTCTCATGTCGCCCTCACCTTGAAATGAAGCTTTTCTTGGAATATGTAGTTAGCCCTTGACCTAAGTAGTGGACCCTAAAGCACCACGGCGGAGGTTCTTCCTCTCGTCTCCCAAACCAGATCGCCTGGGCCACTTCCTACTCTCAGCCCATACCCTGTTGTTGTAGGTGCTTACTTGCCAAGTCACATCTGATTCTTTTGTGACCCCATGGACTACAGTCTGCATGCCAGGCTCTTCTGCCCAAGAATACTAGAGTGGGTTGCCACATCCTTTTCCAGATCTTCCTGACCCAGGGATCGAACCTGCATCTCCTGCACCGGCAGGCAGATATTTTAATTGAGCCATCAAGGAAGCCCCACTCATGCCTACATGTCCCCAAATACTGGGGTCTGAGAGTCACAGGAGATTAAGAGAGCAGTTTAGAGGATTCATACCTTTCAAACACTGAATCTGCTGTTTTCTAGCACACAGTACATTAGTAACTTGGAATTATAAAATCTTGTAAAAAGTAATCATCCTTCTGAGTTCATTCCCTGGTTAATGAACTAGATCCCACATGCCAGGCCAAAGAGTTTGCCTGCTGCAACTAAGACCCGGTACATCCAAATAAGTAAATAAACACTTTAAAAAAATAGCCATATTTACATAGTGTTGAAGTCTGCAAACAGTGTGACTACATCATTTTACTGGATCCTCATGAGACTCTCCTGAAACCTTTGGTGTATTGCATGGAAGACTAGGGGCCTAGGTCTCCTAGAGCACTGTGTGACCTCAGATAATAATGTTTCCTTGTTTCTATATTAAATAAACACAGATAAATTAAGGAGTTTATCATGTGTCTCTCCACTAGAGTAGAAACAACAGGAGACCAGGGTCTTTTCATTGTTGTTGCTCTTTGCTGAGTCCTAAGTGCCATGCATAGAGTAGGTGCTCAATAAAATTTTGATGAATGAATGAAGGCACTTTGTATATGACATTTTAAGCTAAAACTTGAGACTTTGGGGAAATGGTGTCATTAAAGACACAGCAACTGACAAACAACTAATATCAAAAATATATAAGCAACTCCTGCAGCTCAATTCCAGAAAAATGAATGACCCCATCAAAAAATGGGCCAAAGAACTAAATAGACATTTCTCTAAAGAAGACATACAGATGGCTAACAAACACATGAAAAGATGTTCAACATCACTCATTATCAGAGAAATGCAAAATCAAAACCACAATGAGGTACCATTTCACGCCAGTCAGAATGGCTGCTATCCAAAAGTCTACAAGCAATAAATGCTGGAGAGGGTGTGGAGAAAAGGGAACCCTCCTACACTGTTGGTGGGAATGCAAACTAGTACAGCCACTATGGAGAACAGTGTGGTGATTCCTTTAAAAACTGGAACTAGAACTGCTTTATGACCCAGCAATCCCACTGCTGGGCATACACACCGAGGAAACCAGAACTGAAAGAGACACGTGTACCCCAGTGTTCATCGCAGCACTGTTTAGCAACCTAGATGTCCATCAGCAGACGAATGGATAAGAAAGCTGTGGTACATATACACAATGGAGTATTACTCAGCCATTTAAAAGAAAATATTTGAATCAGTTCTAATGAGGTGGATGAAACTGGAGCCGATTATACAGAGTGAAGTAAGCCAGAAAGAAAAACACCAATACAGTATATTAACGCATATATATGGAATTTAGAAAGATGGTAACGATAACCCTATATGCGAGACAGCAAAAGAGACACAGATGTATAGAACAGTTTTTTGGACTCTGTGGGAGAGGAGAGGGTGGGATGATTTGGGAGAATGGCATTGAAACATGTATAATATCATATAAGAAATGAATCACCAGTCTAGGTTCGATGCAGGATACAGGATGCTTGGGGTTGGTGCACTGGGATGACCCAGAGGGATGGTAAGGGAAGGGAAGGGGGAGGGGGGTTCAGGATGGGGAACACGTGTACACCCGTGGAGGATTCATGTTGATGTATGGCAAAACCAATACAATATTGTAATGTAATTAGCCTCCAATTAAAATAAATAAATTTAAATTGAAAAAAAAGACACAGCACCTTAAGCTCCAACCCTAAACTCCTTGAAGTTCGTTAGTTCATTTGCCCTGAAGACTGGATATTAGGATATGATCTACCCCCTCTTTACAGAGGAGGAAGCAGAGCTCCATGAACGAAAATCATGCTCAAGGATACACAATCCAGAAGGAACAGAAGCCAGGACTAGAACACCTATCAACTTGACAGTCATTTACTTAATAAATTCTGTGTGCTGAGAATTGAGTATGTTGCACTTTTAAACACAAGGAAGCCACAAGGGACTTCTGTTCCCAGCTGGCTTTCTTCCTGGCAGCCCTGTTCTTTTTTCTTGTAACAGTTGTCAATATCCAGGCCTGGGCTGGGGGTTCCTTCCTTCAAGATGTTATGTCACAAAGTCTCCCATTTTTCCTTACAAGTCCTAAAAACAGGCTTGCCATCCATTTTCAATTCCAAAGATTTACTGGTAGTTTCTATGGGACTACAGAGAGGAGGACAAGCAAGTAAACATGGGAGAGATATAAAGTCTGAGAAATTAGACAACACTTTTACAATTACGGTTCTGATCTGTAGCTCCCGACTCCTTGTTGGGCATCATGCGGAGGTCGTCAGATGCCTATACCCCTATGCCTATACCAGCAGTCCTCTCCACTGATCCACTGCACCTTCTGATTTCTTTCCTGGGTCCGTATTTTTTAATATGCCAGCCAAGGTCACTCATATCTGCCACACTCCTCAGCCTGCCAAGACCATGGCAATCTGCTCCATTATTTGAAAAGCCACCAAAACTCAGACAACTGATGTCTGAAACAACAGAAACACTTCCTTGTTGAGCAGAATATATCACAAATTGTTGGGTTTGTTGAATACTATCTGTAATAGAACCACTTGGGGAGCTTTTAGAACATAACAGTGCATGGGCCCAAGCTGGACAAGTTAACTCAAAATCTCTGGGGTAGAATCCACGTGCTGTTTTTTGGGTGTGCCACATGGCTTGTGGGATCTCAGTTCCCCAACCAGACCAAGGCAATGAAAACCCAGAATCAAAACCAATAGGCTATCAGGGAACTCCTCTGGTATATGGTCTGGATATGGATTTTTTTAAAGCCCCCATGTGATTCCACTATGTAGCCAAGACTGAGAACCACTGCTGTGATGAACTTGCTCCCTTTCCTCTGGGATATCTGAAACTGTGGTTAGGCTAGTCTTTAAAACGATTGGGAATTAATTAACATGTGTATTTAGGCCAATTCCATGGAGCTAGCCAAGGCAGTTCCCAAGACAAGCTTCAAGGGTTCAGTCCTCAGACTCTGTCTTCTTCCCTGAAAGTATGTGATAAGATGTCCCCAACATATCACCAACCAAATATCCCACTGATCCTAGAAAAATCTAAAATATGACCAGTGACCTCTTCTGCCAGTATTCTCACTCAGAGTTTCCAGATTCCTTTCCCATCATCAAGACCCTTGGCCCCAACATCCTTTTCAAACTTTTTTTCACAACATCCCTCAACATCGCCCCAATCACTGGTAGATGACCCTATCTCCATCCCCCATTTTAGTTTGCATATTTAATCCTGGCATTCATGCACCAGAGTAATCAAAAGTGCCCTTCTCCACTGTCTCTCCACAGCCTATCTTTAAGACCCAACTCAAACCCCACATTTTATAGGCAGCATTCTGTGTGACCATGCCAACTTTCAGAAGCTCCTTCCTCTTCTAAGCTTATTGTCCAACATATGTACCATTTATTCCAACACCTCAAATACACTATACAGCCAAGTGAGTGTGCACTCCCCAACGGGCCGTAACACCTACATATGGTAGAAACCAAGGTTCCTTGATTGTGCAATCCGGTGTAGAATATTGAGAATCTGGGTTCCCTTGAGAATTCTGGGGATTTTAGAAAGCATCCTGCAAGAGTGTGCATGCCATGGACTATTTGATCTTTAAAAATCCTGTGAAGTAAATATCATTGTTATTTTCACCATGTTGCCAGTACAAAAAATTAAAATGAGAATAGGCTATCTTTATCCCCAAAGACACTAAGACAGACAGAAAAGCTGGCATGAGGAAATTAAGACTTAGAGTGAGTCACACGGGCTTTTAATAAAAGAGGCAGAGCCAAAATTCAGGGTCTCCACTGCCAGCTCAGTGTTTTTTTTTCAACTAATAGTTGTTCAGTCACCAAGTTGTGTCCAACTCTTTGCGACCCCATGGACCGCAGCACAGTAGGCCTCCCTATCCCTCACCATCTCTCAGAGTTTGCCACGTTCATGCCCACTGAATTGGTGATGCCATTCAGCCATCTCATCCTTTGTCACCCTCTTTTCCTTCTGCCTTCAATCCTTCCCAGCATCAGGGTTTTTTCCAGTGAGTTGGCTGTTCACATCAAGTGGCCAAAATATTGGAGCTTCAGCTTTAGCATCAGTCCTTCCAATGAGTATTCAGGATTGATTTCCTTTAAGATCAGCTGGTTCGATCTCCTTGCTATTCAAGGGATTCTCAAAAGTCTTCTCTAGCACCACATTTTGAATGCATCAGTTCTTTAGCATTCTGCCTTCTTTACGGTCCAGCTCTCATATCTGTACATGACTACTGGAAAAGCCATAGCTTTGACTCGACAGACTTGGTCAGCAAAGTGATGTCTCTGCTTTTCAATACACTGCCTAGATTTGTCATAGCTTCCTTCCAAGAAGCCATCGTCTTCTAATTTCATGGCTGCAGTCACCATCTGCAGCAATTTTAGAGCCCACAAAGAGGAAATATGTCATTGCTTCCAACTTTTCCCCCTGTATTAGCCATGATGTGATGGGACCAGATGCCATGATTTTAGTTTTTTAATATTGAGTTTTAAGCCAGCTTTTTCACTTTCTTCTTTCCCCCTTGTCAAGAGGCTATTTAGTTCCTCTTTGCTTTCTGCCATTAGAGTGGTATCCATTTCTTCTAAGGGATTCTTGCCCACAGTAGTATATATAATGATCATCTGAATTAAATTCACCTTTAGTTCATTGATTCCTAAGATGTTGATGTTTACTCTTGCCATCTCCTGCTTGACCAAGTCCAATTTACCTTGATTTATGGACCTGACATTCCAGGTTCCTATGCAAATTCTTTTACAGCAATTCTTTACAGTATTGGATTTTACTTTCATCACCAGATATATCCACAGCTGAGTGTTGTTTCCACTTTGGCCTGGCCACTTCATTCTTTCTGGAGTTATTAGTAATTTTCCTCCACTCTTCCTCTGTGGCATACTGGACACCTTCTGACCTGGGGGTGGAGGGAGCTCCTTTTTCAGTGTGATATCTTTTTGCCTTTTTATACAGTTCATGGGGTTCTCATGGGAAGAATATTGGATAGCCATTTCCTCCTCCACTGGACCACATTTTGTCAGAACTCTCCACTACGACCCATCCATCTTGGGTGGCCCTACCAGGCATGGCCCATAGCTTCACTGAGTTATGCAAACCCCTTTACCATGACAAGGAAGTGATCCATGAAGGGGTCAACTAATAAAGTGGTTCTCAAACTTCAGCATACATAAAAATCACCTGAAGGGCTTACTCAAATAGTAGATCAAGGTGATGTTGATGGTACTGGTCCAGGGGTCACCCTTTCAAGAACAACTGTTCTTATATAACATATTTTCTAAAAGAAAAAAAAAAGATAGAAATAGGGATTCTGTTAGAAATATAAGCCAAAGTCATGTGGAAATAATAAGAAATAATAAATTACTGAGCCTATTTATTTCAACATATGCTTGTCTATGAGAGTAATTTGTTATAAATTGCAAATAAAAACTCAAATTTGTAATAAAGAAATCATTCTCATTAAGACTTCAAGTCAAAATATCAATACATTTAAAAAGGTTGAAATAAATCCCAGCATGATAGATACATAATGGAATAGAAATAAACTAGTGGAATGATAAAAAATGGCAAGGAGAAAATGGAAGCCAGACTATCCAAGCTCTTTGCAGATTCCTTTATGTGGGAGGGAGGTTTGTGGCTAACCAACTGACTGCTCCATCAATCTGCTTATTACTTAATCAATAGATCTTTGCCGCATATCAACTCTTTATCATTATCCTCTGCTGACCAATGAGTGGAATGTGAAACTGACCGAACAGAGAGTTCCCACTCATGAGAAATAGGCCATGCAGCTTCAGATACAAAATCTATAACTAAGAAACTTTGAAGAGCTTGTAGAAATGCCAGAGTTTTACTGATGAGTCATTCAATGAAGGAATTAATGGATAAACAAAGTTTAACAAGTTCAACTTAAACTAGATCTTTAAAAATGGGTAGGATTTGAATCAGAGAAGGCAATGGTACCCCACTCCAGTACTGTTGCCTGGAGAATCCCATGAATGGAGGAGCCTGGTAGGCTGCAGTCCATGGGGTCATGAAGAGTTGGACACAACTGAGCAACTTCACTTTCACTTTTCCCTTTCCTGAACTGGAGAAGGAAATGACAACCCACTCCAGTGTTCTTGCCTGGAGAATCCCAGGAATGGGGGAACCTGGTAGGCTGCCGTCTATGGGGTTGCACAGAGTCGGACACAACTGAAGCGACTTAGGAGCAGCAGCAGCAGCAGCAGCAGCAGGATTTGAATGGGTGAAGAACAAGAGGAATGGTATTTGTGAAAGAAGGTGTTGTGAGTAAACTGAGAGCAAGGAACATGCTCACCCGTGTGTGTGTGTGTGGTAGAGGAGAGTAGGGAGAAGTAGTGAAGTTTTTACTAGCACACAGAAGGTCCATGGAGGCAAAAAGGACAGTTGTAGAAGGTAGGTTTAAGACAGCAGACTAAATCCAGAATGTTCCACAGATCTTCAGGGCTCTTCCCGTAAAGGAGAGGAGCCATGGCTGACTCTTGAGCTGAGAAGACATGTGAGAGATATTAAAGTTGAAAGCAATACCATCACACAAATATCATCCTACCCTCAAGGGAGAAGGCTAGTCAAAGGCCAAGCTCACTGTGGTCAACACAACAGACTAAAGTCACCCTCTGTCTCTGCCCTTTGCTCATGCCCTCTCCTAACATTTGCAGGGTGGGGCAAGAGTGCACATGAAGGCCCATATATATATGCCATATGGCTACATAGGCAAGAGTGAGAAATCAAGATAACAAATGCAAATTAAATATGTCCTCTCCTCCTCCATCCAAATATATATTTATATCAACCTGGAAAACCAAGTTTGAATTTAGAATACTCAGTTTTCTGTACCAGAGCCTGGGAAGGTATAGGGTCCGGGGTCTAGCCAATACCACTTTCTTCTTTCCACCCTTGGCTTTGTCCACATTTTAAGGTCCTTGTGCACATGCACGTGAACATGCCAGACCATGTGTCCCATCTCCTCCTCCTATTAATAGCCACCACCAGTCCAACCCTCAAGTCTTGGGGTACACACAGCACCTGGTCTGTTTTCAGATGAATGAACCAAAGAGGAAGCCCATGCAGCCCCTGGGAGTGGGCTTGGAACCATTTAGTCAGGAAATTACAGACCCCAGATACCCAGGGTGAAGCCTAGACAGTCAGCTACTGTGAGCATGTCTTTGTGGTCCCATAGGTTTCTTGCCCAGGTGGAAGGTGGCTGGGAGAGGAGCAGAGTAGGGAGCCTGGATCAAAGCCTCCTCTTGCCTGGGTCTAAAGGTGATTCAGCCTCTGAGCTAATGTGGGTTTGATTTCTACTGTTACATTCCACAGCCAATCCATCTCCTCCTCCCTTCACACTCCTGTCATTCTCTCTGTGCTAGAAGTTTCTCCCTTCCAGCTAATGAAGGAAGGGTCACCAAATCATAATGCCAGCCTGGGCTCTCAGAGCCACTCTTTGATGGAGAGCTCAGTCTACCGGGAGCCAAGCCAAACAAAGCATCCTGCAGGGGTCTCACCTGCAGCGATTGTAGCCCATCACTCATAAGCCCCCTCCCTACAGTCCAGACGTCCGCAGATCAAGGGTTTCAGAAGCCCATCTCATCACTTCTTTTTTAATCTCCACGTTAGCACTTGTGCCCTCCTTCAAGTGCTCCAAGGTAATTTTAAAGAATATCTCATTTTGCTTTCATTTTGCTTTGGCTTGGCCTTCCCATAAATCAGGGCTGGGGCAGAACTTGAGAGGACTAGGCTAATCAAGACTTCAATCTTGAGAAATGTTTAAATATAAATCAAAAGACTTGAAGGCTTTCCAGATCCTCAATTTTCTTTGAAAGCCTGGTTTGTCTCGTTTTTATTTTCTCCCCTGTTCTTTTTTTCTGATTGGCCATGCTGAGCTCTGTATTTCATCCTGGTGCCCCTAGAAATATTTCTAAATAGTTTTAGATGTTTTCTTTAAGGCATTGCACCAAGCGATACAAGAGGGCTATTACTAACTGCCCTGGGGTGGCGGGTAGGGTCAGTCTACAGAATCTTGCTAGAACTAGAGGATTTCAAACTTCAGGAATTAAATGATCCTAAAAGGCATGAACAGTGATTCAACAGCCAGAGGGAACAGAAATGAAATCAACAGAACCATGACTTTGGTCATCCCTCCTGTTTCAGATACCTTTGACTGTAACAAGCCATCCAAACTTCGTGATACAAAGTAATAAGTCATTCATTATAATTATCTCACAGTTCTGGGGATTCACTGGCAATTCTTGCCAGGTGTCTTCCATGAGGTTGCAATCAGAAGATGGCTGGAGCAGGGGTCCTCTCAAAGGATCCCACACATATCCAGCACTTGGGTTAAAAAGGCTCCAACATCACCTGGGGCTCCTTGAGCAGCTCCTTCCTCCTCTGTGTCATCTCTACATGTGGTCCCTCCTGTACGGTGGCTTCAGTATACCCAGTCTTCTTACATGGTCTTTTAAAATCTAGGTTTTATAGTTATTGAGGTATAATGAGATCAGGAGACATTTTCCACTGAAAAGACAGTTTAGTAAATTCACAGATTCCAGGAGAAGGAGGCATACTGCACCACAGAGAGCCACAAGGGGAAGCACCAGGGTCAGTTAGGGGGTGGAGTAGGGTGGAATGTAGGTGAGAACCTTTATTGCATTTCTGTGGGAGGAAATGGTGGAGCAGAGGAAGCAGGCTTAAGACTGGCTAGTTTAAATAATCTCATCAGGCTCATGGGCATGTAAGCTATCCCTAGTTGTCTGGTATCTGGCCCTGAGATGATCAGAGCAGATGAATAATGGCCCAGAATGTGAAAGCCCAATATAGGAGGGGACTGGGGACATGGACTCTATCTGTATCAGCTAGTTTGCATAAGAAGGGTGTGCTCCCAGGTGAGTTCCTTGCTGTCTCTGGGTATTAGCTAATTTTGGAGGGAACGTCCCTTTGGGGTTAGCAAAGCATTAAAATAGCAAAGCAATAAGATACAGAAAATAGAAAATAGGGTTGATACACATGGTGGCTCAGGGCTCCAAACATGCAAGTCCAAAGCTACAGTCATAGCAGAAGCTATACTGCCTTTTCTGAGCTAGCTTCAAAAGTCAAGCAGTCTGTTTAGTTCTTTGGCCCATTTTTTGATTGGGTTGTAATTTAAATTTTTTAAAAAAATAAAAATGAAAAAAAAAAGTCAAGCAGTATCACTTGTCATTTTCTATGTATAAGAAGCAAGTTACAAACGCTAGCCCATAATCAAGAGGAAGAGAATAAGCTTTGCCATTTTTAAAATTTATTTTTTATTGAAGTATAGTTTGTTTGCAATGCTGTGTTAATTTCTGGTGTGCATACATGTGTATATATATCTGAATCACTTTGTTTTCTTTCCCACTGTGGTGTGTTACAGGCTACTGAATACAGTTTCCTGTGCTATACAGTAGGACCTCGTTGTTTATTCACTCTATGTGTAATGGTTTACCTCTGCTAATCTCACATTCCCAATCCAGCCCTCCTCCACCTCCCCTCCCCTTGGCAACCACAAGTCTGTTCTTTATTTCTATGAGCCTGTTCCTGTTTCATAAATAAGTTCATCTGTATTACAGTTTAGATTCCACATATGAATGGTATTAAATGGTATTCGTCTTTCTCTTTTTTACTTTTCTCACTTTGTATAATATTCTCTGGGCTCATTCATGTCGCTGCAAACGGCCTAATTCATTCCTTTTTATGGCTGAGTAATAGTCATATATGTATAGATGTGGCACATGTATGTGTGTATGTATACACACACACATGTATATGCATATGCACATTTACATATACTATGTCTCCTTTACCCGCCCATCTGTCAATGGACATTTAGGTTGCTTCCACGTCTTGCCTATTGTAAATAATGCTTAATGACCAAAGACTCAGATGTCAGGCATGACACCATAAAATTCCTAGAAGAGAAAGTTGGCAAGACATTCTCTGACGTAAATCATACCAACGTTTTCTTAGGTCAGTTTCCCAAGGCAATAGGATAAAAGCAAAAATAAACAAATGAGACTTAATCAAACTTAAAGGCTTTTGCATAGCAAAGGGAACCATAAATAAAACAAAAAGACAACCTACAGACTGGAAGAAAATATTTGCAAACAAGAGCTACCTTTGGATGGAAGGATTGCCGAAGAACTGGGGAACATGTTTGAAACTAGCATATTTCCCATAACAGTCTCCATAGCATTAATGGCTAACAGGCCCTTTTCCCCATTCCATGCAATCCAGAAATCAGAGACTTAAAAGCTATGAAATCCGATTTTCCCTCTCTGTGCGCATCACGCTTCCCCAACCACAGAGCTAGGCCAACGGTTGTGATTAGGATAATCTTCAGGACTTCCTTAAGCAGGAGTCCAGGAGAGGAACTGTGATCCCAATGCTGTGAGTTATAGGAACCTGACACCGTGAAGTTCATCAGGCGCTCAGTGTACAAGTATCAGCTCTCCCAGTAGACAGTCAACCGTAAGGATGACATCAAGAAAAGAGGAAGCCCGCTCTGCCCTTCAGGAACATGCACTCGAGAGCAGGAGAAAAATCATGAAACACTTATTGCAGGACAGGAAGTTCAGATATAAGGTAAACTAGCCTTTGAAGGTTTCATGGAAGACATGGGTCTTAAAGGACTTCTCTGACACTGTCCCACTTCCATGGTTAACTCGCTCCCTTCCAAGGCAGCCCCTTTAACCCTTCCAACAGCCCCCTTTAACTCTGTAAACCAAACCTCCTGACCTGTCCCACCAAAAATAATGCCCCTTCCCTCCCTGGAGCTATATCATTTTCCTCCCTAAAAAGGCTCTTTCTCTCCTTCACTCATTAACATCTTCTCCTGCTTTTCAATCCACCTTTTCCGTGACCCCTGTCTGAACACCCTCAGCCAACCACTACCATAGCTACCGCACTCTGGGGGTGCAGAACGCCTACCACGAAGCTCAACATGCGCGTGCCACTATTTTAATACTGTCCATCATCATTTCAGGTTTGACCTGTTTTTCTCCCACTAGATTGAGGCTATTGCCAACCATAAACCACATATTCTGCTTGCCCTGAATGCCACCAACTGTCTCAAAGCCAGGTTTAAGTATCTGATATATACCCTGGACCATAATGTAAATAAACAGTATATTTAGGGCCCTGGACCAGCTTCAATAGAAAGAGTGTTCTATTGACTAGTTTTCCATATTGGGACTCCATACAATTTTACTTGAAGGAAGGACTCTGTGATCAAGCAATTATTGAAAACCATTGTGGAAACAGCACTGAATTAGGAACTGGAGTTTTGGATCATCAAGCCTCCTCACCTATAACTGCCATTCCTGTCCTACTTCTCTCACAGGGAGTGTTATCAATTAGCTAGTGCTACATAATAAACCACCCCAAACTTATAGGCATAAAAAAACAGTTTAGCTCACAAACTGAAGACTGCCTTGGGTCTAGGATGGCCCTGCTCATGGGTCTGCTAGCATGTGGAAAGTTGGCTTTGGTGGGCTTGTTCATGTGGCAGAGGTCGTCACTAGGATGAATCAGGTGGCTCAGTTCTGCTTCATGCGACCTCTTAATCTCTAGAAAACCAGCCTACACTTATCCCATGAAAGTCACAAGAGTCCAACAGAGCAAGAAGAAGCTGCAAGGCATTTGGTGGCCTAAACTCATATTTAGCATGATGTCACTTCCAAAAGTCCTACTGGCCAAAGCAAGTCATGAGGCCAACACAGATCCCAGGGATAAGGAAGTGGAGTCTGCCACTGTAGGAAGAGCTGCAGAGGCTCTTTATAGAGGGCACATGTCCAGAGAGAGATGGAAAATTAGAGCCATTTTTGCAATCAACCTCATGGAGGTTATGAAGATCAAGTGAGATCGCACATATGGAGGTCTTTGAAAAAAATATACAACTTTATGCAAGGGATAAACATATTCATGGGAGTTTCCTTTTTCTTACCAATGGGTTGGCATGGTAGTGATGATCTAAGACACATTCAGGTGTTCACATTGACAAGGATGTTTACACAGTAGGGAAATTACTTCCCCCTCCATACATGGTTTTCTAAGTTATGGTTATTTTCAAATGTTTTAAAATTATGTCTCCTTCAAAAAAAAAGGGGGAAAACCAGCTTTCATGGTTGTAGGTTTGCTGTTGCTCAGTATATGTCATTGCCATGCCTGCCGCTTCCACGTCAGCAGCGTGGAAGCAAGGGACTTACCCATTCATTTACTAGGCATGGGCCAGGCACCAACTCTGCACCAGGTCTGCCACAGGCTCTAGAGCTACAGGGACAAATAAGACTCACCCCTGCCCTCAAGGTGCTTATGGATTAGTGGGGGAAACACTGTGCAAAGTACCAGAAGTATAAACTGAAGCTTGTAGGAAATATAAAAAAGAGCAACTAATTTTGCTTGGGGGGAACCAGGAAAATCTTTGTAGCGAAAGGAAACTGGATGTCAGAGAGAGAACATGTGGACCACGTGGAGGGCTGACGGAGGGAGGAGCAGGTACAGAAGTATGGAGCTGTGAAAAGAGATGGTGAGCTTGCAGAGCCCTGAGGTGTGTCCCGAAACCAGAGTGTGTGATGTGTAAGACAGCATGTTGGGATATTAATGCTGGGGAATAGATTGTGGTGGAGTATGAAGAGGTCACAATACCTCAATCTTTAGGCAGAGCCATGAGATCAGAACTGGAAGACGTCTGCTGGCAACGGGGAGGCGTTCAGTCATGTAGGAAACCAGACAACATGAGCCAGAGTCACAGCGGAGCCAGGAGGGGATCAAGTATTCATGAAGGGTCATCCTTCTGCCCTGGGTAGGAAGGGTAGAGCTGGGTGTGGCGGGGGGTGGGGGGTGGCGATGAAAAGATCAGCGACTGTTTGAATGGGCACTATGGCAATAAGGAAGGGAGCTGCAAAGAGAGGGCAGGAGGGCTAGGGGCCCAGAGGGTCAGCCACCTGACAGACATGGGCCATGAGTGTGCCAACATCCCCAAAGAGCCCTGTACCGCAAGGCAGGCCTGCAGGGCTGAAGGACAGGCATGGGCTGACAGGGGAGCAAGGGGTCCAGGGTCCTCAAGGGAGACACCCTGGGATGAGCCAGCTCAGGATCCAAGCTAAGTAGACAGGCCATAGCGCAGAGCCCCGGGCAGCAGGGGGCTAAGAGAGGGAGCTGAGAAGCAGCACTTGTAAGGGGCAGGCTTCACAAGAGGAAGGAGAGCCAGGGACTGAAGGAGGGGAGAGAATTAACACGCCACTCATGGCTCAGCTGGCAAAGAATCCGCCTGCAATGCAGGAGACCTGGGTTGGGAAGATCCCCTGGGGAAGGGAAAGGCTACCCACTCCAGTAATCCGGCCTAGAGAATTCCACGGACTGAATAGGCTATGGGGTCACAAAGAATCGGACACGACGGAGCAACTTTCACATTCACTTTCCTGGTGGGGGCCAGAAGCCACACCAGCACCTGCTCTGAGTCAGAGAGACCAAGTTTGAACTCTGGCTCTGCCATACACCTGGGGCAAGTGGTACATCTTCTCTTAGACTCAGTTCCGCTAACAGAGTGGTAGAGAAGGGCTCGGCACCAAAGCAGTCAGTGTGGGCCTCTGCACCCTGCCCTAGCCTCCGGGACAGTTATCCAGTCTAAGGTCCAAGTAGCACAAAGAGAACCACGGTCTGAGCTGCTCCTGTCCTCCAGAGAAGCTGCAATCATTTTCACATCTGTCTGCAGAATAAGCAACCCTTTTGCAAGCACCTCTGAGGGGTCCTCTGGCGCCCACAGCCCAGGACCAATGGGACAGCTCTACTTAGAAACTTCCTTCCTCCCTGAGATCTCTGCCCGCTTCTGCGTGTCTGCAGACTCCTCCCACCTTCCAGCTCCATTAAGCCACCATCTACCATCAGACAGCCCCTGACATGTTTGAAAACAGCTTCTGTGACTGCCACCACCCTGAGTCTTCCCTTCTTTTTTAACTAATCATGCTCGGTTCCAGACAGACCGATGTCCAAGTTTTCCTGTTTGTATGTTTATCACAGAAATAGCTTTAGGGAAACATCACTGGAACTATTGTCATGACACTTAATCGATCCATCACTGAAGGTCCAGAGATCGAGGCCTGGGAGGGGCACCTCAGTTCTACCTACTTCCTGGTCACTTATTAAGCCCTTTAAATCCTGTTTTCTATTGTCCATTTTGATCCTCCAAAAAAGTCTCTGTGAAGGAGGACAGGGAACATTATTCCCATCTTACAGACAAAGCAGGTAAGGTGCCAACGAGCTGGAAACTTGTCCTGGCGTTTATTTGCCAGCCAGCAGGCATCTCCTCCTGCCCCCTCTCTCTACAAGGTCCACATACTCCCAGACCTACTGTGTGCTTTGGAGGACAAGATGCAGACCTGAAGGAGCAGGCAAGGACCCACAGCAAATGTCTATAGGTGATTAGCGGGGCAGTGGGGCGGGGGGGTGGGGGTGGGGATACAGGCTCAAGACTAGGGAGATTTCACAAAGAGAACTTGAAGGAATTGAGTCAGAGAGGAAACAGGAGGTGTCTCTGGAGCTGGGGGTTGGGGCAAGTGATCATGCCATTAGGACGAGGAGAAGGAAGGCTCTTGGGAGCCATCTGACAGATGGCTAGAGGAGAGCCATGCTGAAAGAATGGAGCCTCCCTCATCCAGTAGAGCCCTGTCCTCTGACTCCCCAAGGATCCACTGATAACTCTAGAGCAGAGAGAAAACAAGCAAGACAAATCCATCACGAAGGGGCACCTTCTGATAGAAGTGGGCAGAGTCAAGATGAGGGAGCTACAGATGCAAATAAGAAACGGTCAGACAGGACACGCATCACCCCATCCAGTTCAGAAAACCTTTGCTCTGGGCCCACTGGTTTCTGAAGTTTCACGAACCCTCAGTCACGGAGAGATGATGAAAAAAAGGGCTCACCCTGGGCACCTGGTCTAGGGAGCCGAATCTCTGCCTCTAGCATCTAAATATTCCCTGATCTAAGAACAGACTGAGACAACCCCTGGCAAGCGAGGAAGGAAACGATATTGGACTAGAAATGAGAACGCTTTTCTTCCTTATGCACTACTGACCAAAACCACATAAATAAAAAATAAATTAGGGTTTACTTATGGGAAATAGAAAATATTCTTAAAACTCATGAAGAAGAAACATAAAATAATCAACAACTATGATAAATGTTGAAACACAGAATCGAATATGACTTAAACATTTTAGAGATGAGAAAATTGAGGTCAAAATGAGGGGATGATTTTCCTACTACAAACATCAAGCCTCTGCCACACTCTTTTCAGCACCCTTTGCTGTAACATCACTCTGCCACTGGCACCAATAGGCAGCGAACTTATTTCATGTTCACTCTTCATCTCAGTGACACACCCTTTGATTCCAAAGACATCCACCTCCTTAGGAACACTCCAAATAATGAAATGGAGCACCCCAAACTCCACACACAGAGTCTCTGAGTCCACTGCCCTATGAGGGGTCCAGTCTGATCTCCTCATCACTCCACCCAGGGCTTGGCATGAAAAGCCTTATCTCCTTCATGTAATCCCTGACCCCTGGGAGAAGGGGCTTAAAAGGATAAATGCTCTACATTCCAATTTCCCGTTATTAGAAAGAGACATTGGGGAAGGGGAGAAGGAAGGAAAAGAGAAAATCTGTCTGAGGTTTTTTGCATGTTTCACAACGGCTTCTTCTTTGTGTTCCAAAATTCTCTTCCAGTCTTATCTAACATCATTCCTCTGTTCTGTCTCCCATGCTGTCGTGATCCCAAGCTGGAATGATCTTTCCCAGAGTCTCTCCTGACCAACTCCTATTCATCCTTGAAGACCCTGCTCAAATAACCTTTCCTCTCTGAAGCTTTTCCTGCCCCTGTGTCTCACCCTTGTCCATGCTCTGCAGGTTGTCCTATTCATTTGACCTCACCTTCACCACTGCTGAAATCCTATGGACGGAGGAGCCTGATGGGCTACGGTCCATGAGGTCAGAAAAGAGTCAGACAGGACTCAGCAACTAAACAGCACCACCACTGCCACAGCACTTTGCCCCAACTTCTGTTCTCATTCCCACTAGATCCTGAGTGCTCCTGGAGCAGGACTGTGACTTATTCATCATAAATCTGTATGGTCTAAAACAGTACCTTATGCACAGTGCTTATTCAATGATTGTGGATGAATGAATAAATAAATAAAAACAAGAATATAAGCACTAGGGAAAAAAGACAGAGGAAAGAACACAAAACTCCAACCCGCAACTTGCATACCCAGAAAGGACATCTTAAGAAACAAAACACCTCAAATAGAACTAACAGGGAAATATAATGTAAGGAGTAGTGTGTTGATAAACCAGCTCTTAAAAAAAAAATCCTGATTTCTAGCACTTGCCAATTTTAGTGTTAAAAATCCCACCAATACTAATTTCAAGACGCTAACCTGACCTCACTAAACACAGAGTTGGGAGGAAAGGCACACTGTTGATTCTCCGGAGCTGGCATGAGCCAGTTCCAGGGACTGCTGAATGCAAGCCACATATGTCATTTTAAATTTTCTAGTAGTCCCATTAAAATTGTTAAGAAGAAACAGCCAAAATTAACCTTAATATTTTTAACTCAATATATCCAAAATATTACTTCAACATCCAATCCTTATAAAAGATTATTACTAAGATATTTTACCTTCTGGGTTTCACACAGAGTCTGCAGAATGCCAGTGTGTATTTTATACTGCAGGACACCTCCCCTCGGACCTTGCACGTGACCGGCCACCACCGGTGCTGACAGCGCCCGTCTCAAATCGGAGTCAAGCGACACAGAGACAGGGTGACGGGGACATCCTGCCATTTTAGGATTTTGTCGATGGGGATGATTTTTAAAATGGCGTTGTCTTTTTACAACTCGGGCAGAGACGATGCTTGTCCCGCGGGCTGGATTAATTTCAGAGGGGGCCAGATCTGTTGCACCTTAACAGGACCTCACTGCCTCCTCTCACCCACAGGACTGCTCCCTTGGGAGCCCGAGTGCTTATTAATTACCGCACATTCCTTCCAGCTTTCAATGCGCGAGACTGAAGGCAGCTAATGAACCCAGCTGCACCCTCCTCCGTTCCGCGCGGGCCAATTTAGCATCAGAAATGGCCCTACCCCCGCAAACCCCTCCACCTCCTTCTCCCCCGACCCCTCCCCGGTCCGGGCTGCTTCTACTGGAGAGTGCGGATCCTGGGGGAGGGGGCTGGATTTCTCAGAAGCCAGATGAGAATGGAAGTGCTCATAAATGCACCTGTCGATTAGCAAGGGGGCGGCGGGTTACCGCGGTGCGGGGTGGGGGGACGCGGGGACAAGGACAATGCCAGCCCTCCTTCTTTGAAAGGCAAGTTCTGCAGCTCTGAAGCCCTGGCCGGCAGACGCTGTGAGCCCTGGGTTCCAGCCCCAGCTCCCTGTGACTTTCAGAAAATCCCTTCATCTCTGAAGTTCGCTTTATGCTTCTGTAAGCTGACTCTGAGAATCTGGCAGCAGGTTTCTGCATATAGGACAAAATGGTGTTTGTGGGAAATGCTCTGGAAAACGTTAAATGCTGAAATATTCAGATCGAAATCAGCAGGCCTTAAAAAGAGATGCCCAGGTTGGAGACTGGACGGCTTGAGCTCTTCTCTTGGGTCCCTCAGAAACACGCTGTGGACCAGTCCTTTTACCTCTCTGGACCTTTCCCTCAGCACTAGAATGAAAGGGCCCCTCTAGGTGACCAGTGACGCAAACAAGGCAAAGTTCCCTTCCCTCCTGTGACAGAGAGAGACAATAGACAGGTATGATGACAGTTCACTATTAGGTAGTAATAATACTACGGGAAAAAGTGGTGTGAGTTAGGGAGAGAATGGCAGGGAATGCTGCCCTAGATGCAGTGATCAGGGACGCCTCCCTTGTACAGACCTTGAGAAAACAAGGGAGCGAGTCACTTATCTGGGAACAGCCTGTGTGCAAAGGCCCTGAGGCAGGAGTGTGCCTGGCTGCTGTAGGCAGGATCAGAATGCTATGTGGTTAAGGAGTGGAGCACAAAAGGGGAGGAGGCGGGAAGGTAGGCAGGAAGGATAGTGGGAAGCTGATTCTCATAAACCTGAGAGGCCTCAGCTTGGGTTAGGATATCGTTCCCAGTACTTTGGAAAGTGATTGAAAGATCCAGAGCAGAGAAGCAGCATGATCTAATTTGTTTTCAAATGCTTCTTCTGGCTGCCGCATGGAGCATATCCTGTAAGGGAACAAGAGTGGAAGCAAAATGGCAGTAGTCCAAAGGCACGATGGGGGCTTGGACCAGGCCCTGGCTGGCTGCACTCCCCACCCCTTCCCCAGCCTGGTGCAAGCTTTGAGTCCATCCTTTGAGGATTTGCTCTTTCTTCAGACCCACAGGTCTCTTCCCTCTGTCCTTCAATCATGTGTCAGTGGTTAGCAGGCATTGGCTACCATGCCCTGTAAAATAAATGGGGCTCCCACAGACCACAGATTTCCGGGTAAGGGGTGGGGCCCCCAGGCAGGGATTGGTGGGGCAGGGTTCAGGCTATGGAAAGCAGTAGAGATTAAATGCTAGCTATAATTGTGCCCCTTTATCTACTGCTTTAAGAGCCTGTCATAGATTGTGCATGACTGAGAATAATGGTATAGAAAAATATTCTTATTCTGCTTTATTTTTAATTATACACTCACAAACACAGTCCCTTAACTGTTACTGAAAACACCTGGCCTGCAGCATACCACCACACAACCAGTTGCTTTTACCAGTGTGTCAACACTGGGAATGAGAACCCCCTTCCAGGATACTCTTTCTGGCACCCACCTGGATATAAGATGTCTTGCCCTGTCCTCTGGTTCTGTCCTCTGTGTATCTCTTATCTCATGAACCAGAAGGTAGGTTCCCAGCAGACAAGAGCCATATCTTCTTTAACTTGGTTTGAAGTGAAGTTGCTCAGTCGTGTCCGACTCTTTGCCACCCCGTGGACTGTAGCCTGCCAGGCTCCTCTGTTCATGGGCTTCTCCAGGCAAGAATACTGGAGTGGGTTACCATTTCCTTCTCCAGGGGATCTTCCCGACCCAGGGATCGAACCCGGGTCTCCCGCATTGGAGGCAGACGCTTTAACCTCTGAGCCACCAGGGAAGCCCTAACTTGGTTTAGTACTCCTCATTCATTCACCAGTTGATAGATGAGCAGAAGGCAGTAGGATCAAAGATACAAAAGCTTCTAGGGTGTTGGCTCCAGTTGGTGTCAACATCTGCCCTTGTGAGCCTGTTGAACTAGAAGGAATCTTGGAAGTCATTTAATCCAGCTCTCTGATTTTCCGTAGGAAGAAACTAGCCCCCAGAGAGGTAGGGTGGCTGGCCCAGAGCCCCCAGCTAGGAAAGGCAACCGCAAATGGTGAGGATAGAGGGCCCTCTCTCACCAGCCAACTGTGTCAGCACTGAAGGCAAAGGCAACAGACACAAGAGTCCATCTCAAGACAATCCTCACCATTCTAGGCAGTAGGAACAAATGACAGAATTACCCCGATTTTATAGGTAGAATAAACAAAGACCAAGATTCTGCTGAGCGGTATAGACTGTATATTGAACTGGGAAGGTGGGAAACGGGGCAGAGTAACTGAAAAAGCTGAGTTGGTCCTTTCTTCATTTTTGGAAAGGGAAAAGTTGGGATGAATATGTTATGATGTAAAGATAATAATGATATAATACAATATGATAATGATGTGATATGAATATGATAATGATATGATAGGAATATGACTATCAGAGGAATTTGAATTCTTCCATGTAGCTTCAGAGAAAAGAATGAAGCCCAGCAAAAGCGAAGAATGAAAATATGAATCTCACAAAGTAGAAGAAACTGTCTGAGGGGACAGTGGGCTTCCAGTTGCTAGAAGGGCCTGGGCACCATTAAGAAGACCCCAGATCTTCAGGCACAGTTGGACTGGATGGCCCCTGAGTTTCCTCTGAAGACTGATATTCAGCAGTTCTACGCAAAGGGAACTTGGCATTGGGTTTCCTTTCTTTGAAACCAGAAGGAGTTGCTCCTACCCTCTTGGCTGGAGGCATTCTCCCCAGTGAAGTCTTCCCAAAAATGACATCGAAAAGTCTTCCACTTCCTAAGGATATGATGAAGAGAAATGGCCTTAGGTCATGTGACTTTCATAGGACCTGTGAAACACTTCCTATACCTTAGGCTTAGGGATGTGGTTCAGTTTCCGGGGAGTGTTACACAAACTCCTCTCTGGGTGATCCCTGAGGAGAGGCGGCTACCCACGGACCTCAGTGCTGGAGATAAAGCAGTGTGGAGTCCGGGGGATGGACTGCACAACCTCTCAAAGTTCCCGCCAGCCCATTCTAGCTATAATTCTATGATAAAACCATTAGAGGGTCCAGAGGTGGTTTAGCCTCATTTCTCCCATCCTGGTGATTGAACACATTTTTTTTTAAATCCCATAAACCCTAAGCCATAATTCTTTCACAGCAGAGGGAAAGACAGAACAGTCATGCACAGTTTGAAGCAAGGGAGTTGCGGGGAAAGGTTAAAGAGAGAGGAAGGCTTGTTTAGATTGCGGTTGTCTTTTTTCGTTTGGGGTTGATGGGGGGATGTTAAATGTGAAGTTTGATGACTGAACAAAAGCGGAGCAAATGAGAAAAAAAGAACGTGAAAAAACTCAAACCTGCAGTTTTCTGATACACAGAAAGGAAACCCAAACTCTGCTCATTATGGCGCATATTTCTGGCGGATCATAACATTAAATTACAGCCCTGCAGCCTTGGCCAGGACTGGGGAGTTCTTCCCATGTGCTTCCAATTAAGCGCGTTTGAAGTTGCCCTGGATATTTATTTGTAGGGGATTTACTGCACAGAACGATTAAAGTTTGTTCTTGTTAGGAGTTTGGGGCTAGTCTGGGGGCAGGGGAGATGGAAAAGAAGAGAGTTAGCTAGGGAGAAAGGGGGACGGCCAGGGTACCCCATGAATACGTGTGTATGTTAGAAAGTGCACACAAACACACACACAAGAGCCCTTTGTTTTAAACATGGGGAGGGTTCGACATCTCTGACCGTGATTTTGTTTATAGGAAATCCTTTATAATGCACGTTTAGTGTTTCCATATGGAATTCTCTTAGGATATTTCTCTGCACCCCCCTCCCCCTCCCCCTTTTTATTTGGATAAGGCAAGAGAAAAGGGACTGTACATTCCAAAGATTCATAGTCATTCCAGATCAAATTCAATGGATTTTGGCAAGAGTTGAAAAACCCAGATGCAGGGCTTCAGCCTCCCGCTGAGCCGCCTCCAGCTGCGAGTGTCTGGTGGAGGCACTTTGTAAAATCATGAAAACCCTATTAAATTCATGAAATATGATATACTGTCGTTTCAGACTAACTTTCCATTGAACTGTCCATGAAGAGAGAATTTGGTTAACTTGCTGAAGAAGGGGGAAGTGGCAAGGCTCGGGCAGGGTGGGGGCCCAGAGGCGCTGTTGAGGAAAGCGCAGCGGTGCTGGGAATTCTAAAGAGGCTGCACACTGGGCGGGTGTGGGGGGCATGGGAGCTCCTCTAGACCCCAGCAGCACCCAACTTTGGAAAGGCTTGACTCCTCTCAGAGAGGGGTGTCACCCTGATTTCCCTCCCTGTCAAGTTGCTGACCACCCCACTGTCACCAGTGAGCTGTCAAGATGACGTTTTTTAGAGCACAGGAAACTCCAGCTAAACCAGGGGATACTGTTAGGTTCCATTCCCTTGTTTTATAGCTGAAGGGCCCAGGATAGAGAGAGAGAGAAGGATTTGCCTGAGGTTTGGCAAATTAAAACCCGAGGGCTCCTGACTTCTCTCCACCTTCCAGCACAGACTAGGCAGAGAAGTTCGCCTTGAGCACCAGCGCTCTCTGCCTCCAATCAGAGCTGCTGACATGATTTTTTTTCACAAGAACTCACAGGCCCAGACTCCCCTCAGCTATGAAATGACCCACCCTAAAGGAATTGGACACTCTTAGTTCATTTCCTATTGAACTATAATTCACATCATAAACTATTACATGTTTATTTTCAAACAAAACAGGGTGAGGACTCCCTGGAGGTGACTTGGTTTTGTTTTCTGGAAACTGCCCCAGCACATGGCAATGGCAGTTCACGTGTGTGTGTGTGTGTATGTGTGTGTGTGTGTGTGTGTGTGTGTGTGTGTGTGGAGCTTGCCTTGCAGAAAGCCAAGTGGGGCCCTTCTTCCCCAGGCCTTTGGCACCCCAGGGACCCGAAGTCCAGACCTCCGGAATGGAAGGGTCCACAGAACATCATGACTTACTTGTCATCCAAGCAGTTGTCCCTAAATAGGAATGTCATACTCTGCAGGCAGAACATCTCTGACCCAGCTGTCAGGGTTGGCTTCATGCATGGAAATGATCAGAATAAAAATTGACTTTAATTAAGCATGTACAGTGGCTTCCTAGGTGGCTCACTGGTAAGAATCCTCCTGCCAATGCAGGAGACACAGGTTCGATCCCTGGGTTGGGAAGATCCCCTGGAGTAGGAGGTGGCAACCCACTCCAGTATTCTTGCCTGGAAAATTCCATGGACAGAGGAGCCTGGTGGGCTGTAGTCCATGGAGTTGCAGAGTCGGATACAACTGAAGCAACTGAGCACGGCACAGCAAGTGTGTACAGTGTGCTAAAGTACTGTTCTAAGGGCTTGCAAGAGTTAAATCGTTTCCTCCTAGTGAATAGATAATATAGTAATACTATTATCCCCATTTTGCAGATGAGAAAACTGGGGCAAATTGCCCAAGGTCTCATTGGGGACTAAGATCACTTAGCTGACATAGTTACTGAGTCAGTATTTGAACCTCAGCAATAGCACCCCACTCCAGTACTCTTGCCTGGAAAATCCCATGGACAGAGGAGCCTGGTAGGCTGCAGTCCATGGGGTCGCTAAGAGTCAGACACGACCGAGCGACTTCACTTTGACTTTTCACTTTCATGCACTGGAGAAGGAAATGGCAAGCCACTCCAGTATTCTTGCCTGGAGAATCCCAGAGATGGGGGAGCCTCGTGGGCTGCCGTCTATGGGGTCGCACAGAGTCGGACACGACTGAAGTGAGTTAGCAATCAGGCTCCAGAGCCTAAGCTCTCAAATGACCCACTACCCTCCCTATCCCACCCGACCCCACCCCACCCTGCTTTCCCCATACAGAAACACAGACCTAATTACCAGTGAGGGGCACTAAGGCCTTTACTTTCCCCTTCTCACCTACCGATGGAGGTACACTTCTTGACACAAACACTTCACTCTCACCTTACCATTTTGTTATGTAAGTACCCCCTGAGTGTGGCAATGAATGAAGTCACTAATATTCGAAGCCAGTGCTTCACAGACTGTACTGAGCATAGACATTCCCTAGCAGTCTTGCTGAAATGCAGGTTCTTCAGCATGTTTGTGGAGGAGCTGGGGGTCCACAGTTTTAACATGCTGCTGGGCCATGGAGGCACTTGAGCAGTAAGGCTGCAGGCTATTCACCTGACTGCTTCCCTCCACCAAAGGAGACATCCCCCAAAAGGCACGCGTGTGGGAGGCAGCTGGGAGGGCCAAGGCCATTTCACTGACTTCACAGCTGTGACCCAGACTAGCCCTCCTGCCGCCTGTCAGGAGAGCCAACAGATTCCCAAGCTTCCAGTCTCAGGCCCTGGGACACCTGGGGAAGGTGCAGAGTCTCTGGGGCCATGAGAAGCCTCTGACTGAAATCTTTGCAGCAGCTGGCAACAGCCAGGGACCTGCAGGAACAGATTCCGGAGTCTCTACATCTCCGGCAGGGGAGGTGATGAGTATATGGAATCACTGGGGTCAGGAACGGTCAGCACCAATGCCTCTCTCACATCTTGAAAGGAAGCTCCTGGCCAAGGGACACTGGCCCAGGGCGGCAGTTTCCACCTTCTTGCTGGTGAGGTTGGACAGACCTTTAGCATTTCTGCTTCCATTTATTTGACATGTAAAATGAGAGGATCACACCAGATACTCTTTCAACCTTTCCTCTCCTTCTCATCCCAATCTATGAGTCTCTAAATGCCTGCACAGTAAATAAAAATTCAGCCAATTGTCTGCATGTCTAAATATCCTGATGTTCTGTCGCCAATGCCACATATCAGGATATCAAATGGAACCAGTTTCCTTTCCATCTGGAGGCGGAACGCCATAAACACAGCTCCCCCGTGAACCTGGGCACCCATCCCCCCCCACACATTTTGAGAAACAGATGCAGGAGATTGATTCCCGCAGCCACCAAGCCTGGGCCAGAGACTGGAAGGTGGAGCCTAGTCCCCAGGGCTCTGCTTTACAGCCCAAACACGCAGTATTGTGCCTGAAAGCTCTGAAGGCCTCCCTCAGCCAAGAGAAACAGGCATTTTAGAGCAGAAAAGGGCAGCACTCGACCCCTGGCCTCCTCCATCCGGCTCTCTCTGACAAAGGGAGACAGAGCATCATGGCCTGGTAAGGGGCAGGAGGCCCAGTGGATGGCTGGTCCTGCAGAGCTGGGCTTGGATCCTCGCACCCCCAGATCTCAACCTCTGTGATCATCAGCATCACTGTGAGTGTCATTGCTGGGGACAACACACAGGCGCAGAGAAGGGAGGCGATAAGGTGAAGCTATTCCTTCCTTCAAGTGACTGTTGGTAATAAATCAGATACATCCCAGATCTGTCCTTCAAACTGATAGAGTCCAAGGGCACCTCTGGAACCAGCATCATCAAACGACAGAAGGTCCGGGGCTCTAAACCAGCCCTGTTCCATAGACACACATCATGAGCTATTGATGTATGTCGCATTCAGTCAGCTGAGTCGCTCAGTTGTGTCCGACTCTTTGCGACCCCACGGACTGCAGCACACCAAGCTTCCCTGTCCATCACCAGCTCCCCGAGCTTGCTCAAACTCATGTCCCTCTCATCAGTGATGCCATCCAACCATCTCATCCTCTGTCATCCATTTCACCTCCTGCCTTCAATCTTTCCCAGCATCAGGGTCTTTTCCAATGTCAGTTCTTTGCATCAGGTAGCCAAACTATTGGAGTTTCAGCTTCAGCATCAGCTTTCCAAGGAGTGTGTCACATACATCATTTAAAATTTTTTACTAAAAAAAGTTTTTAAAATTTTAGTGTATTACATCTTTTTAAAGTAATAGTTCTAACTAATTTTAATAACGTATTTTTAATTTAGCCTAATATATCTAAAGTAGTATCATTTCAACATGTAATCAACATTAAAAATTATTAATGAAAAATATCACATTCTTATGTACAAAGTCTTTGAGATTCAGTGTGCATTTTACATTTACAACATATCTCAGTTTGGACTAGCCGTATTTCAAGCGCTCAATAGGCATGTGTGGGCAGTGATGACTTACCAAACAGTGTGGATACGGAAGAACTGGTTGGCACCTTGCCAGTGTGGTGGCGGTGGGTAGCATTTAGCTTCTCCATCATCTCCTACACCACCCCCCTCAGCCAGTCCAAATAATAATCCTATTACTAACAATAAAGCCCTAAGAATAATGTTCTTAAATACAGTGACTAGGCATTTCCTCAGGGCTTCCCAGGTGGCCCTGGAAAGAATCTGCCTGGCAATGCAGGAGACATAAGGGCTGTGGGTTCGATCCCTGCATCAGGAAGATCCCCACTCCAGTATTGTTGCCTAGAGAATCCTACGGACAGAGGAGCCTGGTAGGGTAGCAAAGAGTCGGACACGACTGAAGCAACTTAGCACACAAGCATTTCTTCAATCTTAGGCAAAAGGATTTTTAGAAAAGTTTGCTATTTTTATTGTTCTCTAGTATTCCAGCTAAAGAGGAATGCTGGGCTTGTTCTGCACATGCTACTTGAGGATTTTAACAATGCCCCTTCCCAGCAAGACTGTTGCCCCTAAGCTCCTTCAATAAAAAATATTTGGAACTATGACTGACCAATGGAGAAGACCAAAAAAAAGAGAAAAAAAAACCTGCAGGAGCTCCTCAACTGATGAATGTTCAGTGTTGTTTACTTTTTAAAAATGTGATTTAAAGAAGGACCTTGAACACCAGAGCAGAGGGAGCTGGTAGGATAGACTGCCTGGCTACAGGGTTTAGCACAGTCAGGGCAGAGGGGCCAGAGGGATGGCAGAGATTATTTGCTACCAGAGTAAGCAGAGATTTGAGGAGCACCATGGTACAGACTCCAGCACAGGGTACTGGGCTAGAGGACTCAGTGATGCAGAGCATTAGGGGTCTTGCTATAGCAATGAGGGATTGAAATATAAGGTATATCACAGAATATTGGGCATTAGCTATGAGGCTCAAGGGATCCTGGGGTGAAGGGAAAGCAGAGTTTAAACAGCCCATGTCCTCCTCCAATCAGACAGCAGTACTTCGGGTCTCCCACACCAGCTTCATGGCGGGCCTGCCTAGCTTTCTTCAGTCCTCATTTTATTGCGAGGATTGCAAGGTCCTGCTTGCCACACCATTCCTCCCCTTCCTCCTCTCTTCTCTCTCCTGGATGGGTTATTACTTCTGCCAAGAGAAGAAGTCAGGACAGATGGGTGAACCAGGGAGAGTGGGGTCTGTGATACCAGGCCCTTCATAACTCTTGGCACCTTATGAATCTCTTCCTTATAAAAATGTGAGTTAATATTTACTAGCCTGATAGGCTGGAGGCTGAACCAGATGTCTTCTAGTTCTAAATTCTGGAACTCCAGGAAACAAGCCAAGAATTCTACAGCCCAAGTCTTACTACCAAAGTGAGACTCCTGCACACAGATTTCATGGCTCACCACCACCCTGACTCCACTGCCCTTGGCAGCGGTCACACCTGTCAGAACAGGTTCCTTCCAGGTGTCCACCTGTCATCCTTCCCCATGCCACACACACACACACACACACCCTTACACAGAGACCACACGTACACACACACACACTCTCTGTACAGAGATGCACACACATACACACACACCTACACAGAGATGTGCGAGCACACACACACACACAGAGTGTCCTCCCGTCTCTGCCAGCCTTTAACCCCTCCAGAAACAAATGCTCCTTTCCTCCAGACATAACCCTTTCCTCTTTCCAGAACTTGCCCAGATATTTATTCTTCCATGAAACTTTCCTGCATTAGTCACTCCAAAATCTGATCACCTTGTGTATTCAACCATCCCTTCCATAATTTTATGTACTTCCTCAACTACCTTTTTAAGCTATTTCCTTGCATTACAAAAGTAATAGTATTCTTTACACCCTTTCAGTGTGTTTGCATTATCTGTGGAAGTACCAAACATATGTTATACAAAAGGCAGGAGCTAATTTAAAATGAGCTAAAAACTGATCTTCACAATGTCCCCATGAAAAATGAGTGATACTTCACTTATTTAGCATTTAACAATGTGACTGACCTTACACTAAGCACTTTATATGCAATATGTCATTTAATCAGGAACCCTATAAGATAGGTTATTTATATTTCCATTTTATAGAGTTTTAAAAAGCTGTGGCATAGAAGGTCCTAGAATGTAAAGCAGGCTGACTTCACACCCCACAGTTTTTCCTCCATTTTACACTATCTTTCCATTAACCAATAACTAAACTGAGGCACACAGGCATTGAGTGATTACCTGAAGTCATATGTTGATGCCAGAAACCAGGTACTTTCCACCAAGGTCACAGGCTCTTTCAAGCTTTGCAATTGGATTCACCCCTCCATGTGAGAGACACCATGGATACAGAAAACAGCAAAGACTTTAACAACAAAGCCTTAGTTTCCCCTTCTTTAAGAAGAAAATAGCAGTAAGTACCGAGCAGGGTTGCTCTGAGGATGAGAACCAAGAAGATTCTCAGGCGTTTCCTGGATGGACCTAAGTACTCAATGGCAGCCTCCAGCCTCTTCTCTCCCTCTCAGCCCTTCTCTCTCCCTCCCACACACTCAGGTGGCATTGCAGGCATCATCATTTTTCAAGTTGCCTGACTCAGTCCTTGGGAGCCAGCATCATACTGAGCCCGCTGCCCCTAGCAGATGCATTAAGAAGATTTTTGCCACCCTGACAACCCTTAAGACAGTGCAGAATTGGGATCATGGGGCCCACGTTGCTCGTGCTTCATGGAAGCCCTCCTGCTGAGCCGTGTAGATTACGTCCAAGAAAAAGAAAGCCACACATCATCATGGGTGGAGGTGCGGGGTGGGGTAGAAGGGAAGGGGCGTTGGGGGGAGGAGGCCTCTCCCAGCTCACAAGGACCCTCCCCCTATCAGCCCTCCCTTAAACTCCACCTGTGCACCCAGTTGCCCTCTCCTATCCCTCCATGGCAGCATGAGGCTAAATTAATTAATGTGGGTAAACCATGTGGAAATGTTTGGCTTGCCAAGTGCTCTCGGTGAGTTTGAAATACTACTGGAAGCTGTGGAAATTGGCACAGCTATCTGGAACAAAATTGATCTCACCCCCAGGATGCCTGAGATTGAGTTTGGTTAATTGATACATATGCAGATAGAGCAGGATCTTCATTAGAAACTTGGTGGATATATTTCAAGCCCTTATAAGGGAACGGAGAGTTGTGAGAATTAAAAGCGATGGAAAAGACAGCAAGGATGGGGATTCTCCCGTGATGTGATAAACCCACAGAGAATTGCCCAAGAGTTAACGAGAGAGCTGCTGCTGCTGCTAAGTTGCTTCAGTCGTGTCCGACTCTGAGACCCCATAGACGGTAGCCCACGAGACTCCTCCATCCCTGGGATTCTCCAGGCAAGAATACTGGAGTGAGTTGCCATTTTCTTCTCCATAACGAGAGAGAGGGAGTACTTATAAAGCGAGATGCACTGGGCTAGATTGATTTGGGTCTCTGAGAGGCAAGAATCAGTCCTCCCTTTGTAGGGACATGTACTTTGGCACACATGTGGGTAGAGATGTGCTTCCCTTCCCCAGACAGATTCATCTTTGCTACTAGCTTCTCCATGGGGCTCCTGATGAAGGAGGAAGAGGAAGAAGCACCTTCCCTAGGGAGTGATAAGGCTGCAGGGGAACATGAGGTCTTCTCCAGGCAAGGTGCTGGGTTTGGTTCCCTCATAGCTGTTGTTATCAGCTGGGGTCAGCCAGGAAAAGCAGAACCAGCGAGAGCTTAGATAGATAGATAGGGACAGACTTATTGCAAGAAACTGGCTTATTGCTATGGGATTGTGAGGGCTGATTTGGCAAGTCCAAAATCTGCATGGGACTCTCGAGCCTGCAATGAAGCTGCTATCCACAGGTAATGGTTCTTTTTTCCCAAAAAAACTTCAGCTTGTAAGGCTTTTTGAATCAGGCCCACCCGGATCATGTAGAAGGCACTGGCAACCCGCTCCAGTACTCTTGCCTGGAAAATCCCATGGACGGAGGAGCCTGGTAGACTGCAGTCCATGGGGTCGCTAAGAGTCAGACATGACTGAGGGACTTCCCTTTCACTTATCACTTTCATGCGTTGGAGAAGGAAATGGCAACCCACTCCAGTGTTCTTGCCTGGAGAATACCAGGGATGGGGGAGCCTCGTGGGCTGCCGTCTATGGGGTCACAGAGAGTCGGACACGACTGAAGCGACTTAGCAGCAGCAGCAGCAGCACTCGGATCATACTTAAAGTCAGTTGATTATGACTTATATTATGTCATTATTAGATTATGACAACAACATAATCAGCTGATTATGGACCTTAAACGCAGCTACAAAGCACCTTCACAACAATACCCGATAAGTGTTTGATTGAGTAACTGGGGACTGGAGCCCAGACAAGCTGATGCACTAAACTAACCATCACAGCTGCCTGCCCTCCTCGCCAGGCAGCCCAGCTCCTCTATGGTCAAACCCTCAACCACCTCCTGAAGTCTCCCCTCCTCAAGTAACTCCTGGAGTCCCTGTCCCCCAGGAATGGCCTTTGAGCTGTCTGCCAACCAACCCCACCTGAACCTCAGACAGATCTCCAAGGCGGCTGCCTGCGTGACTTCTGTCTGTGCCTCCTTTCTCAAGCGAGTTGCTGAACGATCTCTTGGCTCATCTCCTTGCCTCCAAGTCCATGTTACCCAGTGAACTTCTAAGCTATGTATAAGGCCAGCCCTTTCTGTGCTAAACCCTTTCATAGCTCCCCCAGCTCCTGGTGATCCTGTAATTCTCCCCTGCCCACCTGACCATCTTTGCTGCGACCACCCTGTGCTTTCATGGTTTCTGGACCGAATCCACTCAAGCCTCAATCCTGATGAAACCTATCCTCTCCTCTGACCATCGCCCATGTCTTTGATTCACCACCTCTTCCTCCCCATTGAAGACTAGCTCTGAGCACACCGTTCTCGGGTGTGGGAAGCCCCTTTTCTAGACTCCCTCAGCACCCCTGCTTCCCTGCACCAGGCACACATCTCTCTGTGGCATGACTCCCTACCTGCCATCTGCCCCTCCACAATCCAATGAGCATCTCACCTCTGCCCCCAGCCCCAACCCAGCACAGGCCTCAGCATCTGTCTGGCTCACAAACTGTGTTTCATCAATATGGCTGAATTAATGAACAAGATGTTTGCCAGTAAAATTACCCAGTGCCCCTCTGTTTCATCATCAGCTCTTCTAGCAGCGCTCCTCACTTTCTTGCTCTTCCCATAGTTCCATCTGAAATTTATTGAGGTGGGGAAATGATATTTTTCCTTTCCCTCTCCCTTCCCTGTCAATTTAAGAACTGTTTTGAGCAATAATAGTGTCATGATAATTTATGGCATAAAAAAGATATGGCCTGAAACTGTGGGGCCAGTTTCAGGAACTGAAAAAGCACAGGAGGGCTGCAGCCAAGAGGGTGAGATGGGTGGGGTGGGCAAGGAGGCTGGATGCTGGTCTGAGGAGCCGTTCCCTTGGAGGCTGCCAGGAGCCTTGGCAGGGTTCTCACAGGGGAGGTACAGGCTCTAGTCATATTTTAGAAATGCCCTCTATGGAGCATGGGCAGGGAAACCAGCTACCCAGCATTTGCAAAGGGTGAGGGATGAAACTAGGCAGGGGCACCCTAGAGACCAGGAGAATCAGCAAAATTTCCGGTTCAAAATCTGGGATGAAAAATAGAAAACCTGCCCATACAAGCAGGTGTTGAGGCATTTTCAGAGAGTAAATTATTTTGCAGTCCCAATCTTCGCTCCATTCATTCAACAAGTATTATTTGAAATGTGATTTCTTATAAGTCTAGAGATAACAACAATGAGAAAGACATGGTTCCTCCCTAGGGAGGGGAGTACTTCCTTCCAATGGGAGGGACAAACAGCAAAAAAAAAAAAAAAATGGGGGTTACTAGAGTGGTGGGTGGTGGTGAGCACGTGGAGGAAAGGTTTGCTGGGGCTGCTGTAGTAAAGAGGGGGCTGGAGGATGCATCTCTGAGGAGCCATGGCTAAGCAGGGGAGGGTATTCTAAGCAGAGGGAACGGCACATACAAGTGTCCACACATGCGTGAGCTTGACCTGTTCAGAGCAAAGAAGGAGATGATGTCAGAGAAGCAGCCGGAGTCCAGGTTCTAAAAGCCAGGTGGGTGGAAGAGCACCTCTGACTTGTATCTGAGTCTGCTGGTGAGTCCCCAGGGAGCAAGGGTAGGTTTCCAGCTACATATCCAAAGGACCACTGACTGGACTGAAGTAGAAGGCAGAGAGACAAGTCCTGGTCAGACAGCTGTTCACATAAGGCGGGAGAGACATGATAATCCCCTAAGCTTGGCCGCCTAGCAACGAGGTGATGAGAAACGCTGATTGTACGTGTGACTTTTAGGAGACGCTAATAGGAATAATGGTCCATCTGGGTGTGGAGCATGAGAGAATGTGGGACCTGAGTCCCTCTGGGCCCAGTCTGTCTGGGCCACCATAACAAAACGCCATAGACTGGGTGGTCTATAAACAACAACCCTGCTCCTCACCAGTGAAGGTGCTCAGGCATGTCTGACCCTTTGAGATCCTACGGACTGTAGCCTACCAGGCTCCTCATGGATTTTCCAGACAAAAGTACTAGAGTGTGTTGCCCTTTCCCTCTCCAGGGGATCTTCCTGACCCAGGGATCGAACCCAGGTCCCCCACATTGCAGGCAGACACTTCACCATCTGAGCTACCAGGGAAGCGCCTATTCCTCACAGTTTTGGACGTTAAAAGTCAAAGATGAAGGAGCCAGGAGATTTGAGCTGTGGTGAGACCTGGCTTCCTGGTTCCTGCACTGTGTCCTCGTATGGAAGAAAGGACTAGGGAAGCCTCTGAGGCCTCGTTCATAAGGGCACTAATCCCATCCATGAGGGCTCCACCCTTGAGGCCCAATCATCTCCCAAGGCCCCACCTCTCAATTCCATCACAAGTGGGTGAGGTTTCAAAACATTAATTTAGAGGTGACTTAAAGAGTCAGTCTACTGCTGTGAGTGACTGTCTATCTTACTGAGATGGGAGAACCTTGAAGGTTGGTCAGGTTTGAGGAGGTGCAGGCCAACCGATACACACCCACCCAGAGATATGCAACACACCTTGCATTTTACCACATGGAACCTTCTATATATGGGCACCCATGCATTCACACAGCAGCTGTGACTCAAACATACCATAGAGACCTTCAAGTGTCTTCTGGTCAGAACTGAGTCAGCAGAGGTTTGCTGCTCAGTGTGGATTTGCCCAGGCTTTCCAGCTGGCAGAGTGGTAAAGAATCCACCTGCCAATGCAGGAGACATAAGAGATGTGGGTTCCATCCCTGGATCAGGAAGATGGAGTAGCAAATGGCATGCATATGTGCTGAGTCACTTCAGTCACATCCAACTCTTTGCGACCCTATGGACCCACGAGGCTCCTCTGTCCATGGGATTCTCCAGACAAGAATACTGGAGTGGGTTGCCATGCCCTCCTCCAAGGGATCTTCTTGACCCAGGGATAGAACCTGCACCCCTTATGTCTCCTGAATTGGCAGGTGGGTTCCTTAACACTAGCCCACCTGGGAAGCCCAGGAAATGGTAACCCGCTCCGGTAATCTCACTTGGAGAATTCCATAGACAGAGGAGCCTGGCAGGCTACAGTCCGTGGGGGTCACAAAGAGTCAGACATGACTGAGAGATTTGCCCATGTAGCTTATTTCTATCACTTGTTGCCCATTCTAATGTGTAATTTGGAGCCTCTCTTCCCTGTTTGAAATGACCTTTCGGCAGAGAGGCAAAAAGACATTTGAGACAAAAGAGCTTACTTAAAAGGAACATGATGGGGAGGGAGCAGAGCCTCATCACCAAGAGGAGGGGCCAGTTTGGAAGACTGGGTCCCCCACCCTGAATTTCTCCTATGGCTGTCTTGGTTGGTCTGCATCAGCAGGGCAAAATGATGCCTTGTGGGAGGCCCTAGGCACTTGACTTTCATAAGTCCCTTCTTCCATAAAAAAAATTAAAAATTGTATTTTATGACTGCGTTGGTACTGAGGTGAGCAACTGAACTGAACTGAACTGGTACTGAGATAAAAATAATCCTGGCTGAATTATATGCATTTTCACTTATGATTTTTAAAGAAACTAAAGCATTTTTGCAGACCCTTAAAAGTATCCTGGGCTGTGCCTGCTATGCCCAATGGGAAAGTCACTCTGTGTACAGGAAGGGAAGAAGGGTAGGTCTGGAGGAGCTCTGGACATCTGGAGAGCTGGGCCCTCATCCTGATTTCTGGACAATGAGCTTCAAGAGCCCTGATCAGCCCCTCGAACTTTCAAGGCCTCTGTCTCCCCAGCTTTTGGAGGGCTGGAATTTGACTATCACTAGGCTGTCTACTGGGCTTCCTCAGTGGCTCAGCAGTGAAGAATCCACCTGTAAGGCTGAAGACTTGGGTTTGACCCCTGAGTCAGGGAGGCCCCTTGGAGAAGGGCATGGCAACCCAATCCAGTATTCTTGCCTGATAAATCTCATGAACAGAGGAGCCTGGTGGGCTCCATAGGGTTGCAACAGTCCATAGGGCTGCAAAGAGTTGGACACAACTGAAGTGACAAGCATGGCACAGCTGCCTACTAAGCAGTAACTTTCCAAGATTCTAACTAACGTGCACAGACTTCAAGCTTCACTTTTAACTTTCTGACCCCAAGGGAAGACTCTTCCCCTCAACTACAATATTAAACTTGTTTTTGTTTTCTGGATCTCCTTCTCCCATCAAATGACGTGCTGGTGTGTTCAGCCACTGATTTCCAAAAAGCGGTCATAAAACCATAATGAGTATGGAGATACCAATGTGAAAATGACACAGAGAAAGCCATAAACATTCAAATAAATATATAAATATAAACAAGTCTATAAACCAAAGCCTGGAGGTATTTTAAACACATAATGTAGCATTTACATCTCTTACTTTGTGCAGCAGAACTTTCCAAGGAAATTCATTTAATTCTATTGCTCACACCCCTAACCCCCATCCAGGAGTAATCGCTAATAACCAGTGCAATTACCGCCTCCCTTCTGATCGAGAGTTCATTTCAAAAGCTCGTTCTTGAATTCATTATCATGATGGAAATGAGCTGAATCGCAGTGGATGTGACCATATGACGATCCCCTTGCTCTCCTTCCAGTTGGATTCAGTGAGATGCCTGCCACAGCCCTGGCCCTGACCTGCCCTGTCTGTTGCAAACATAGCTAGTTACCTGTCAATACCTGGCCCGATTTAAAGAAGCATGTCTGGAGTTAGGAAAAGAGCTCTATTTTGTTGTGAGCTTGATGGGTGGAGAGGCGCCCCTGGGGAACTTGACTGCAGCCTTGCTGCTCCAAAGGAGCAGAACCTGACAGTTGGTCAACATCTCCAGCTGGAAATGGACAAGATCACACTGAGCACGCCCCCACTGGTCCCCATTGGCCCAGCACTTTCAGGTGCTTGCTCATCCAAAACCCTCCCCACAGCCCCAAGGGGATGCAGGTCAGATACAGAGCCTGTGGGGCTTCGTGCAAAATGAAACTATGGGGCCCCTGTCCAAAAAGCAGGAGAAATCTAAAAGCAAAGTTACTCAAATATAAAAGTTTTCCCACTCTTCCTTGGAGTGGTTTTCTCGCTCTCTCACCTTCTTGGCCTGTCATGGTGTTTTTATCTGATACTATAATGTTGCACCAGCCAGGTGAATGTAGACTCTCCCAGACACCAAGGGTCCCACCCTGACACTCAGCATACAGATAAAGGCCCACTGGCTACCAGATTCCCAACCCCCAACCTTCAGATGCACACACCTGCCCCATAGTTGAACCAAGCTGTCGACCCCAGCCTTTTGTGAACAGTGACCCCTCAAGGAAACGGCCACCCCTGGGCCAGGATTCAGTTGGTACCAGGAATGGCCAAGATGCCTCGGGGGCACCACCCAGCTCTGACCTCCCACCTCTGTACCTGGGCACCTAGACACACCTGTGCAGAGAAGGCAGCAGCCGTCCCCAGATGCGGGGCAAAGAGGGAGAAGCTGGGCAGAGCCATGGGTACCCAGAGACAGGGGAGCAGTGAGGAGAGACCAGGGGAGGCAGCGGGAGGTAGCACCGAGTGTGAGCTGAGGATCCAAGCCTCCCCACCTCGTGACCCACTCTCCTATCAGACTTCACTCACAAAGCACAAATTCAAGATTTTTAATAACTTAAGGTATGTGAGTTATGAAGAGTTTCAAGATGGCAATTATAGAGCATCAAACCTCAAGCCCAGGCCCTCTTAAGCTCAAAGGCACATACCCTCGCATTGGTCGTGTGCCCATGAATCTGACTCCGGGCCAATATTAACCACAATCCTCATTTTGCACATGAGAGAACTCATGGCCAAAGTCATGGTGCTGGGAAGTGGGGTGAACACTGAGACTCAGACTCAGTCATCTGGCTCCAGAGCCCCATTCTTCACCTCATCACTACGCTGTCCTTTATCCCAATGAATGACTGGTCCTGCCCAGGGGTATCAGCACCTTGCTACGTCATCTTATGGAACAGGCGAAAGAGAGAGCACACCCCAACACGCACCATCTTATGGAACCAGCCACCCACTGGCTGTGTGACAATGGACAGACCGTTAGTCTCTGTCAGCCTAACCTGCCACATGCGGGTGTTGTGGGGAAAAAACACAGAGTCATCAAAGTCCATTGTATAGAAGCACCGGGGTCACCTAAAATAGAGAAGACAGGTGAGAGAAACTGACCAGAACCATCGCCTCCTTTACGGGACTTTCCCCAACCCCTTGCCAGGCAACTGACCCCAACCTTGTATCTCCAGAGAGGACAGTGCGCATGTTTTGTAATGGAACTGCTCAGTGGCCACACAGAAAGGGACAAGGTTGGACCAATTCAGCACTCAGATCACTTTAGTAATGTTTTCTGAATCTGGGTACAAGTGCTTTGATCTCATCGGCTAATTCCAGCAGAGTTTTCTTCTGTATTTAGTGCGATGGGCTAGCGATCCAGAGGATGCCCCCAGCCCAGCTGACATCTGTGCCACTGAGCAGATGTTTGCTGAATGAATGCCATTGGAGGAAAATTCTGCATGATGTTTTCCCCCAAATGCATCCATCAGACTGACCCATTAGTAAGCACTGCTTGGGGAACGAACATCAAATCTGTAATATTGATATCAGCCAGGGTTTTTGGCCTTCCTTAATCAATAGAAATTGACTAGAGGTCACACAAGAAATCCAGGCAAGGCTTCATTTGGGCCCCTGCTGCAGCAACAGGGAGCAAGAGCAAGTAACAAGTTCCCTTGTTTGTGGGCTCCCCGAGGGAGTGGGCAACTTCTTCTTTATATGGGGTGAGGGTAAGGGTGTGTCCACGTGCTGGGCTACAAGGGTGGCTTCAGTGATTTGTCCACCCCTTTGTGGTATAAGGTGCAGGGGGTGTGCTTAGTACCTGGTTTTGTTCCTGACACCTAGTTTTTGCTCCCAGCTCTTCGGAAGTGAAGGGTTTGTTTCTTTGGTCTTTTGGTATCTTTTGGTCCAGAATGTGCCCCAACTGCACAAGCATGCAGTTATTTTTAGTCCCATATAGTTTCTTTGCATTTTGTTGCTCAAGGAGACATTTGTGCAGGTGCAAGAATTGCAGCACTGCAGCAAAGGGTCCAGGCTGTCTCAGCTCGATGAGACACAGCCTCGGTGACCCTCAAGCTCTTGAGTCTTTCCTGCTGAACTAAAGCGCGTGACATGTGCTTCCTCGGACAAGGTCGGGAGCATTCCCTTTGGTCTTCTCAAAGAAGCTGCTACTTTGGCAGGGCTGTCTGAAGGATCTGAACGGTCAGAGCTTTATCACCGGCCACTGCAGCAACTCTCTCTAGGTGAGGGGGTGCATGGCCATACAAGATGCCCAAGGGTCTCTGTCATTCTGGGATCTGGGGGCCTGTTCCAGGAGTGTCAGTTCACTGCCTAGAGCAAGCCAAACATACCCAGAAAATTGCCAGAACTTCAGCTCCAAACTTCAGCCAAGGACGTTTAATTCATAAACTCTGCAAAGCTGCGGATGAGGCCTGTGACGGTCAGGGGTTGTTGGGACCGTGAAACAAGGCAGCATGTGTGAAGTGCTTGGCACAGGCCTGGCTCACAGTACCTACTGAAGTGCCGGTCTCTGAAGGGAGTGTAATCTGTCTCGGGGAGGGCTAGTGAGCGGAATGATTCGCCACTTCTTCCTGAAGGGTATGGGCTTCTCTGGTGGCTCAGACGACAAAGCGTCTGTCTACACACAGGAGACCTGGGTTCGATCCTTGGGTTGGGAAGATTCCCTGGAGAAGGAAATGGCAACCCACTCCAGTACTCTTGCCTAGAAAATCCCACAGACGGAGGAGCCTGGTGCAGGTTACTGTCCATGGGGTCACAAAGAGTCAAACACGACTGAGTGACTTCACTTTCTTTCCTGAGGGGTATTAGAGGCTATTATTTGCCCTAGAGAGGGACAGTATGAGGGCATTAGACACTCTGATGAAGGAAGTAGGAGGGTAGAAAAAGAAGTTTGAGGCAGGCTGAGGAGTGCAGATCATGGACACTGAACACTCATTTTAGCAGTAGACATGGCTTCTCCACGGTCTGGCTCTGGACACCCTAAGGACAGAGTTAGTGTGAGGTCTCTGCTGTAACATAGAACACATCTACCATCAGATTCATTTCTGCTGCCACCAGCCTCCCCAGAGACTTAAAACATGGAACTCTAATGGGGCACATAGATTTCTGTTCCCTGGAGAAACTCAGGTCCTTACAGAGATCAGAAGACATTAAAAAAAAAAAAAAAAAAATCACTCAGGGTCTTTCAAAGAGTTCTCCTCTTGATTTTTTGTTTCTTGAGGCTAAACAGCCTGTACTTCCTCCCTGAAAAAGGCAGACTCTGAGTGCTTTCTCCAGAGCAAAAATCGGTTGACACTCCCTGCTGATGGATTCAAACATTTTGACTGAACTCATTCAAATTCCCGTCAGTTGAGTCAATTGATGTCATATCAAATAACTGTCAGCACAACCAGCCAAGTCGATTAGACACCTGGTCTTTTTAGTTAGCTGAACTTGTTATGTCTAAAAACAAAAACAAAAACAAAAAAATCAAGATAAAAATAGCTGATCGATTTAGTTAGCAAATGACTAATAAATTCTATCAAAAGCGGACATTTTTGTCAAACTACTTTTATTTTTTTCACTACTAATCTACTACATCTACTAAAATCCATCAGTTGTGTGTGTTGCGGGGAGGGGGTGCAGTATTGAATAGATATGTCAGCTTGCTGAACAAGCAGGCAAGTGAACATCAGAAATGAAATCTTCTGAAAGATGCCATCAGAATGGCCACAATATCATGCTCAATCATCCACAATAACGATGAGAAATGGGATCCTGCAAGAGATTCGACAGATAACCCCTAATCACACAACAATTTTGTGTTGAAGACCATTTATCCATTTTCCCTAGAAATTCCCCTTCCTGTCTCTCATTTGTCCATAACTGATAAGAAAATGGGGTGATTGCCTAGAGTCTGAATGTGCCTGGATTGCCCATCAACAAACAAGCCAATGGCAAGTGCACCGAAAACTGGAAGTTAGAATTTACTGGGCCTGCTTGAATGTTCTATCACACTGAATTAATTCTGAAAGATGTGATTCCTATCCAAGTCCGGAGGATTATGAGAAACTCAGTGTTGGAAATAGTCCATTTTTGACCTGAAAAAGTGAAAAGTAAAAGTGTTAGTCGCTCAGTCATGTCCAAGTTTTGGTGATCCCATGGACTGTAGCCCACCTGCCTCGCCTATCCATGGAATTCTCCAGGCAAGAATACTAAAGGGTTAAAATCAGGTTCTTTCTTGGTTACAAACAAAACCTTTAACGCTGGCCTTTGGCACTCTGCTTCTCTGCCTTTACTCCCCTCCCTCCCTAGCAGCTCCCCACCTCCTCCTAGATCCCCTCCCAGGATCCTGGAGCCCTAATACTGTCTGAGAGCTCTCCGCAGAGGGGGAACCATTTACTAGGCCAAGTCACGCTGAGGGATGTTTGACTCACTGTGCTCTTTCTAGAGCTGCCTGTTTTTCAACAGAAGGTACCCGAAGAGGTCTATGTTTAGCTCAGAAGAGTAAATCACTAACGACATACAGTGGTCCCTCCATACTAGCAGGGGATTTGTTTTTGGACCCCAGTGGATACCAAAATCTGCAGATGCTCAAGTCCTTTATGTAAAATGGCATAGTGCAGTCTGCTCTCTGTATCTGTGGATGCAGATGCCATGGTATGGAGAGCCAACTGTAATTTCAGAGTCCAGGTGTCAGCAGACATGGTTTTAACAAAACCAGGTATTGTGGAGAGACATCTTGCTTAGAGAATCAAAGCATATTCACTCTCAAGGATATTCATGCAGAATTAAATGACCCACTTTGGTTTGATTCAAATTTTCCACTAGTCAGATTTTTCTCCTGGTCATAGACGTTGCTGCAATGGGAATAAGCTGATTATTTATTGCTGGTCACATACCACCTACAATTCACTTTTCCAATTTTCCTGTGCTGCCTATACAGTGCCACTTTGTCAGTCCCTGCAGTTTATTGACTGTATTCTGATGGCTGGGGTAAACAAATTACTTCAACAATGGCTGTGGTTCAAAAAGGGCATAGCTTGCTGGGTTCTAAATGATAGACAGGTGTGAGATTCAATTGGTCCTAATGTCAGGAAGCAATTCACCATCACAGGGGGCAGGGTACCGTAACCCATCCTATTAGGGGCATAATTTTGAATGGTACATAATATCTACCTTTTTTTAAAATTTGAGTATCAGACAATATCCAGATCAAATGATTTTGCAAATAAAATATTCCAAATTTTCAAGTCTACTCTTTTAGCACACACTGAGAATATACTGCACAGAAAAACTCCACTTTATAAATGCAATAAAAGCACCAAAAACCAAGAAGTTCACATTATTTCATTAAGCCAGGGTTCATTTATTGAATCTAGAGCAGATTCTTAGAGCATCTACACCTAAGTCTATGTGTAACTCAGTGGTCTCTGAATTTCTTTACTACCCAATTATACCAGAAAATATTTTTGAGCAGGCACCCCAATATGGTTATTTAATTATAATTTATATTCATTCACATATAGCAGCCAATATGTCAAGGCACCATACATACTTAGGTGAGGGTTATTTTTAATGACAGTGAATGTAAATCCTTTATAAAGTCAACTTCATTATTTTGACCCTTTTTTGGCCTAATTCTCATCTTGGCTAATTAGGTTGCCATTGCCTTTACTTCCTAATGTGGCTGATAATGAGTTTATAATCAGAACTGAGGAAACAATAGTCCCATCCCTTTCTTGGAATTTATGTGGGCTTATCTTATTCAATCTTTCTTTATAAACTGAAGTCTCTGTGCAGGTGTCATTAATTAACTGTCCATTTTGTGTAAATCCTAAAAAAAACACATAGAACTTCTAGTATTTTCTAGCCACATCCCAATGGACTGTCTTATGTACCGCTCAGTATGAATACCCCCATTTAGGAACCACTGACTCTAGTTCACCTTAAAACACAGCCTTTTCTGGAGAGAAGGGTAAAGAGGGTCACTGAGACCAAACCAGACTGAAGGTCCTGCCCAGGAGTTTTGGCAACCTGGGGGCACTGGGAAGCATTGAAGAGTCAGAAGAGGATATGACCCTATTTGCATTCTTACAAGATTATGCTGGATGCATCTAGGAGAATGGATCGCGGAGCATGCACAGATATCAGGAGGTGTAACAGGAGAAGTGATAAGGTTGCAGCCTTTTAAATGGAGCGAAGTGGGCAGATTCACAAGATAGTAAAGATTTGGTTATTAATTAAACCCGCCCAAGGTTAAACAACCAGTAGGCAGCAGAGCTAAATTTAGATCCCAGGTCTCCTCGCTCCCAGTACAGTGATTTTTCTTCTGATTTGCCATGTCAGAGAACACCTGGTCCCTCTGTTTTATCCTCCCTGGGGGAAGCTGGTGATCGGGAGCTGAGCCCGGACAGCAGCCTGCAGTTTCCAGGGGGGTGATGAAGGAAGGCAGCAGGAAAGGAAAAGCATTACCTTCTCCAGATGTATTTGTCTTTACAGGATCCATGAGGGGGCTCCATGAGAGTCTGTGTTCTGGGAATTAAATCCCATATTGAAACAACACACTTTCCAGTGACAGAAAACAGAAACTCCAAGAAACTGTTCATTCAAACCTGCTGCTGTACCTGCTAAGTCGTTTCAGTTGTGTCCGACTCTGTGCAACCCCATGGACAGCAGCCCTCCAGACTCCTCCGTCCACAGGCTTCTCCAGGCAAGAATACTGGAGTGGGTTGCCATTTCCTTCTCCCATTCAAACCTAGGCCTTACTGAAAAACATAACCCACCCTGCTGAAGGGTGGAAAGTGATAGGTACAAGCTTGGGAGAAGGAGAAATGGGCTCTTTTACTCACTTCCACCTGGGTGCCCTCATCTCTCCTCTGGCCTGTCTGAAATCCTTATTTCTTTATGCTAAAAAATTTACATCTTCCAAAAATTCCTTTCTTATTTCCCTTTCCCTTCTATCCCCTGCTCGAACTCTGAACACTGAGTTTTTTCTCATAGCGTTTACAGTCATTGTAAGCAAAAAGGGATTTAACATATGTATTTATTTAGGGCATACAAAATTTGAGGCAGAGTTGTAGGAGGGAGCTCTCTAGGTTAGGCCAGAAATTACTCCTGGACATTACAAAACTGATTTACCTCTGAGACCACCCCTGAAACTTGAATTCAAGAACCCACAACTGTATTCCAAAAATCAGGATGCCAGAATCACAGTCACTACACCTACTGCTTCTCAAACCCCCAAAGCTGGCAGCTGAACCCCCTGCGTGGCAGAAAACATCGTATGTTCATGACCTGACTTTCATCAGAAAACAGTTGAAGACTGCTACACTCCTACCTTCTAAATTTTTCCTAAATACCTCTAATTGGAAAAAAAAAAAACAAACAAACTGGTTTTCTTCTAAAGCCTAGCTGCAAGGGAAGCTGAAAATTTTGATTTTAACTTTTCAGGCTATTGGGTAAAGTAAGGTACCCTAGAAAGAAGACTGGGAAAGCCAAGCTACAGTTTCCACCCTACCATGGGAGTCTTCCAAATAATGCAACCTACATCATTTTTGCATGTCTAACCATCCCTTAGTTCCCAGAGAACAGAAATCATATATTTTATGTTCTTCATGGGTACAACCTGACAAATGAGAGGCTCTTGTTAAGGAAAGCCAAATAATCAAATAATGGAGCACTTTAACTGTGTCAGTACTTTCTCACTTTGCTTTCTGATTCTACTCCTGGACTTAAGTGTTGTCTCTGCCTCCTTGAAGGTAATACTGGTTAGCACTTCTCAGGTATGTCCCTACAGGATGAGCCACAGGGCTGGATGTATACATTACTCAATTAGTGCGTTGATTGTACTTCACAGCTGATTCCCAGTCAATATTTTTTCCCAGAAAAATTTCTGCCCCATGAGGTTCAACTGATAGGAAACAAATTTCCTGCAAAAGTGTGAGGCAAATGGATGTTTTTTTATAGGTCCTGTCATTACATTTTTGCAGCAGACTACCTCCGAGCTGGCAAGCAAGTACCCTCTGCACAATTCTACAGGGTTGCTATAGGGTTAAATAAGATAACATAGGGTAACAATACCTACCACGTTGTAGGTATTCAATAGATATTGGTTCCTTCCTTTGCCCCAAGAAACTTTTCCTCTATTAAACAATATGCCTTTCTATATTTCTGCTAATAGACTGGCTAATCAGATCCTTGAAGAGGTATAAATGGCTGCTGTATTCATTATCTAATGATGTGGAACAAATTCCCCAAAACTTAGCAGCTTAAAGCAACAATAAACATTTATCATTCTCAGAATGTCTTATGCAGGAATCCAGGAGCAGCGCAACTGTGTCACTCTGACTTAAGGTCTCTAATAAGACAGCAGTCAGGATGCCAGCAAGGCTCATCTGAAGGCTTGGCCGGGGCTGGAGGACCCACTCTCAAGGTGACTTAGCTGGTGAGCTGATGCTGGTTGTTGGCAAGAGATCTCAGTTCCTCTCCATGAGAAATTCCTAAAGTTGCTTGAGTGTCCTCATGACGTGGCAGCAGTTTCCCCTAGAGCAAGTGAGACAGAAGTGCAAGGCTGTCTTTTATAACACAGTCTCAGAGGTCATAGACCATCATTTCTACCATGTCCCGCCGTTTATGCAGATAAGCTCCGAGATACAAGTAAGTGAAGAGCGTTGAGGCCCACCTTGGAGGCTGAGCTGCCACATTTGATAAAAGCCTAATCTATTAGCTCTTTTTTCTCTGGATAGATAAATAAAGATAGATGATGAGTTTGAATTACAATTAAAGAATAAAATGAAATGGTATAAACCTTAAGAAGGCAAAAAGAATAATGGTAATAAAATTAGTAAATACTGATAAAAGTATAAGAAAACCAATTTCCTCATTTTTCTTAGAGAAGATGTAATCAATATTACCTAAGTATGAAATCTGGAATTTTTTTTAACAATACTGAATTCATGAATTTTTTCCGAGTAATTTTTCTGTTTTATTAGCCTTAAAGATTATAAAAAGCAAAAATATTTCCCATGATAAACAAACATTTATCTGAAGTTTAGCAATTTCTTTAATCCATTTTTCTTTTGTTGATGTCACAAAAAATTAAATATGATACTTTTAACTTTAAAAAATAGGTTGTAAGGCATGATCCTATTTCTAGAAAATTATTCTTGTCTGTCCATTTCTCTGGCTACTTGTGAATATAAGAGTTGTTTGGAAGGATAGTCCCCCAGTGTTTATGATGACCTTTTCTGCATCTGCACAATGGAATAAGTATTTGCTCTCTTCCCGTACTCATCAATAGTTGAAGTTTTCACAATGAGTATATATGATTTTGTGAACATGATAAAGAGGGGCATAAATTAAAAGAATATGATTATTTGGTGGGCTATATTATCAACTTATTTTTACTCTGTATTCACAAAAATGTGCATATCTTAAAACTTCAGAATCCCTTGAAGATGTTATAGATGGGTCATCAGTTTTTAGAGGCATTTTCCTAACTCTCAGCCTCATGAGATGTAATACTGCCAAAGACGGTGGTGGGTTCAGATCCCCAGTGTGCCATTTGTCTTCTCCCAAATCAGTGATCCTCATGTGCACCGCTAATCAAAGCTAGACCCCTTGTAGAGGCAAACCACTGATCAAGGGGGTCTGTGGAAGCCTAGAATCCTGAGTAAATCCCACTTCTTAATTCACAGTTGGTTTCATGAGCTTTGAGCATGAAGGAATTAGGAACGTTATCAAAAAATGAACACAATCATCATGTAGAGAAAAGCCCTAGGAGAAAAGAGAAGTGCCTAGAAAACCTGAAAAAGGAAAGAAAACAGGCTATGAGATCCTGTCACACCCAATTCAAAGGTCTCTTAAAAGTTGATGTTAGGGAAACAATGATATTAAAAATTTCTACTAACAGACAAGTTTCTGGCTTCCATGACTTTTTTCACCCTTGGTCTATGATGGTTTCTCACTGAGCATTTGACTGGGACAACCGCTTGTCATATAGGCTTGTCCTGAATATTGAAGGACTTTTAGCCTTCCCAGTTTTTCTCCAAAACATTCTGGTGATGCCCCTCATCACTGAGACCACCTCCAAAACCTACCCTACCCTCTTGGCAACCAGACAGTCCCATCCCTGGGCCTTTACAGGTTATCTTCTGGCTTCCATTAAGTCAAGAAGGGCTCTTTCTCACTCACTGTTGAATCTCCAGTGACTGGCCCACAGTAGGTGCTCAACAGACACTTTCAAATGAAACAGCAGTATTCAATATAAGACTTGCTACAGAGAAACTTTGAAAGATTAACATATCTAAATATTTGCACTGTCAATCCACTCTCTTAAAATCCCTGGTGGTTGGAGTCTTTAGAATTTGTGGACAACCCCAGAACATGTGGGTGAAGGGAGGTAGGAGCTGACGGTGGTTGACACCTACCAAGTGCTGGGCAGTGCACTAGGCCCTCCACACGTGGCCTTGCAAGGCAGTCACCAACATCCTGCTTCACAGTGAGGGCAGACCGGGTCCGACGTGGCACCACGGTGAGCGGCAGAGCTGGAGTCTGGCTGAGCTCCAGATTCCGTGCACTTTTTGTTCCGTCCCAGTGGAACTTGCTCATAACCCTCACCCCTCCTCTCAGATACTCAAGAGAAAACACATCTTCGGAGATTTCACAACAAGCTCAGTTTACTTTCCAGTGATGTCCAGACAAATTCCATCCCTTCAGTTTTTTGGCCGTTTAAATATAGCCAACTTAGCTCTCCCATTACCTCAGTCAAGCCTCATGGGGTCAGAGGACAAGCATCTTGGCAAATGTGTTCAGCCACTTCCAAATGCACACATTCCTTGTCACTCAACTGAGGCAACCCCAAGTGACTTCTTTGGGCATCTGAAGAAAGCTCGTTTTGTCAGTCTTATTAGTCATAAGGGGGGAGCAAGGGCAGAATGAAGCTGGAATTATTGAGCTCTGGTTTTCCTTCTTAGATAGCTGGCCCAGGGTCCATTTCTGAGTTCGGATGATATGCCAGGAGCCACGCATAGGCCAGTGAAGAGAAGTGCTCAATTCCTCTCCTCCATCCTTCACTCAACTCATGCAAGTGGGAGGAGGGAGGAAGCCAGGCCAGGGGTGTGACCGTGTGAAGGTCGTTGCCCCTTCAGAGCAGAGACAACTGGCTCCGGGGCGTCCATTGGCCTCGCCCCGTCAGTCTGCCTGCCTCCTCAGCCTTTCCTTTACGGCCAGTGTGTCAGTGTCTCTTGCGCTGTGACTTCACTTTCTCATCGGTCCTCGCCTCAGCCACACTTTTTCTCCCTCGTCATCTTCTTCCTTGTGTCTGGAATTCTCCAGTCCTCCACTTTTGCCTTCCCCTCTGCCCACCCCAACAGTATTTCTCTTCTCACTCTCTCCACGAAAGGTCCCTTTCCATATCAGGTGGGAGTCTCTCTGTCCTCTCCTCTCTGAGAGTCCCACTAATCACTTGATCCCCCAGGGGTCTTCCCTGGTGCCTCCTGCTGCCTTCAGCCCCCACTGAAGCTTCTGGCAAGGCTCCATGAGGACACCACCACCAAAGCCCCCTAACTTCCACTAACCCCGGTGTGGGGCCACGCTTCTGTTCTCTTTAGGGCTGGTCAAATCAACAGCCCTTCTGTGTCTCCCCTCTTTATGGCTCTCATACAGATTTACAAGGCAAGGTGAGCATTGGATTTCAATATTCCAACAACTGAATGAGCCTCTGTTTCCATAGGCAGTACATGTTTATTTCTGAAATCGTGCCACCCCATAACTTGCTTCCTCGGGAGTAGGCTGTTGCTATGACCTGTGCAGGTTGCATTTGGGAAGCAGGGACTTAGCTTCTCAGGTCAAGACACACACACTGGAAAAGACGGGTGTTTGACATGTCCTTTCATCTGGAAACAGAGGACGTAGATTACGTTTAACTCTGAATAACCTCTGTTTTGATCTGGTTTTGCTGTTCCTATATCTATCTGGTTTTGCTTGTTTGCTGAATGCTTGGACCCCTAAACAGAGGTTCTGAAATGAATGAAGATTTTTCCAGGCCCTCTGCCACCATGCCCAGGTGAGACCCCTTCACTTGTGCCCTTCAGACCTGAAAGAGCAGACCTGGGGCTCTTGCTCAAATGCAGATTCTGCTTCTGCAGGTGGGGCTGAGCTCCTGTATTTAGAACTGGAGCTGATGCTCATCCCTCACTTTGACCAGACAGCAAGGACAGGCACAGAGAACTAGGTCAGTGCATCTCCATCTGTGCTACAAGTCAGTAACCCTGGGGCGTTTTGAAGCATCTCACACTGCACCTCCAGACCACTCAAGTCAGAATCTCTGGAGAAGGAGCCCAGGCAGCAGCATTTTTAAAGCTCCCTAGAGGAAAATGATGACCATGTGCTGTCAAGGTTGAGGATCTCGGCTCTCAGGGTTTAAAGGGAGGAGAATTCACATCTGGCTGAAAGGAAAGGGGAGGTGCTTTGAAAACAACTCTTCCCTACTTAGTTCCCACCAAACCAGCTGAAAACAGTGGCTTGGGTTCATCATGTGCAGAAAATGGCTTATGTGAAGCTAATTGTGAAGACTGGGAGACTGAGGGAAAGCCAACTCCTAAGCACATTACTGAGAAGCACTGTCTGAAGTCACAGAGGATGGACAGGCAGGAGGCTGCCCTGGGAGAATCCAGCCCAGCTGATCCTTCAGCTGATGCTTAAGAATGAACCATTAACTGACTCCTCGCCCCCTCTTATCAGCACCCCTCACCTGATTCTAAACACCTCCACTCTGTCCACAGAGGCCTTCAATATTCACCTGACTCTGTTTTACCTGAGTTACGAGGCTCCAGGGACAGCACCTGATGGGATCTGTCCTAGTTTCTGCAACCTCCCAGGGACAGCCTGGCTCCCCACTCTAATCAGTGTTGCTTTTAGGAAACCAACATCTGTGCAGGAAAGAAAATTATCAAGGTTTTGTTGAAAAGAAAGGGGGTAGCTCAGAGGCCTTACGGACATGCCAAATGAAGCCCTTTGGAGAGCTCAAGTACAGAACTCTCTCCCTGCCACAGGGCTGGACTACATGCCACCCTGGTTACACAGAGTGCCAGCTCACACAGTGGTCCAGCCTGAAAGGAAGCGTGTGTTTGTACACACTGCATTCAAAAACCTAAACCATGTACAGCCAGGCCCTTGGTCTCTGCCTGGGGGCACAGGGCCATCCTTAGAGAAGAGTCCAGGGGTTGTCAGTCCAGGGTTGTCAGCAGGGTTGACAGTGATGCAGGAAGAACCCAGGTCCGGGCATTAGGAGGCAGGGTCAGCCCCAGCTCCCGTGTCCACCCCATGTGACTTTACGCAGCGGCCATCACTGCTCTGGACCTGTAATGAGAGGAGTACACCGCTCTACCACTCTCCCCACGCTGTGGGATCGTTTGAGGAAACAAATGCAGTGATCCTCAGGAAGGTGCTCTGTCAAGTATGAAATGCTGTGTGCATGAAGGCTTACAGCAGTGCAGAACTGGCAGGGTTCATAGTGTGAATGCTATGTGTGTGTGTGTGTGAGAGAGAGAGAGACGTGTGTAATTTTTGTGTTATGAAACAGATCCCAACCACCACACAGGTCAGAGTGCCTCTGGATGTCAGGAGGGCACCATGGTGATGACCCGGCCAAGCTCAGGACAGGATCAGGGCAGATAATGGAGAATTACACACATGCCATAGAATTGAGCCTGAGGAGGCCGTGGGGCCGGTGGAGACCTCCCCCAGGACAGGAGCGTGTGCTCAGCTCCAGCCCTGAGGCTTAGCTGTGGGGAGTAAGGACAGGTGCCACCTTCAGTGCTGCTTAGCGTTTCCCCAAAGAAGCCCCAAGTGATGGGGGCACACGATACCTCCTCCCAGGCAAACACACCTAAAGCAGCCTTTAGGTTGCTACAGACTTAGAAATGTTTTTTTTTTTTTAAGTAAAAATTTTGCACTGTACTTTTTTATATGCCATGCTTGCTTAAATATACAGCTGTTTCCTACCCAGACATCCAGAGCAGCGTGCTGTCCTGTACTCTGGGCCCCCGTCACTCCCAGGCCCAGAGTGTCACGTCCAGAGGTAATGAGACACCCAGACCTGGAGCAACTTGGAATCTTTTTGAGCTGTGGTGTGACTTAGTGTTTTAAGATTCTTTGTCCATCACCAGTGGGGAGCTGACCTGGCCCAGAGGGAGAGAATAGACTGACTTAGACAGAGGCCTTGAAGGAAACAACACTGGCCTGGTAATCACTGCTGTTGGCACGGTGAGGCAGGAGTTCCGCACCTGGCTCATGGAAGGGCCATCCCACTTGAAAAGTGTCAGCTGAGAAGGGTGTGGTGAGCGCCTCTGAATGTCCTTCCAAACACAAGCTAATACCTAAGGAAGAGATCAAAAGTCTGGCCTCTTACCTCTGCCCCACGTAGAGTCTTGAGACTTCCAGCAGAGGGCCCTGGTTAAATCCCCAGTGGCAGGCTCCAGGCTTGGCCCTGAGGAAGAGCCTAGAAAGATGCAGCCCCCCAGCATGCTGGCCAACAGCCATCTAACCCCAGACAGTCTGCAGAGGGCCCAGAGAAGCTGTGTCTCCTGACTCCCGTCCACCCGGCCTGACCCTCTGGCCCCAGTGAGTCAGGCTCCTCTGAGCCCACATCAGACTCACTGGGCTGGAGCTGCCAAGAAAAGCTCTGGGCCGTCCCTAACAAGAGGGAGGGCTCAGCCAACCTCTTACACAATCGGCCCTGAGAGCAGCACCTCTCATCTTGGCCCCACAGCTGGCCAGGCCCCTTCCCCCCTTCCCCAGTCTATCTGTCTAGAGACCAGGCCTCTTCTGGCCTTATCCCCTCCCTGGTCTCCCTGGGGATGGTCCACCAGCCCATGGGCCTATTCTGTCCCCATTCCCATGTCCACTGAGCCCCGCACAGCTGATTTCTTCCTTTCAGCAGCTATCCACTGGCTCAGGGATCACCCCAGAGCCCCTGGCCCAGGAACCAGCCTGACTCAGCAAGGATGAGTGACATCCCTGCCTTTGGTCCCTCTGTCACTGTAACAGGACAGCAGAGAGTCTGGGGCCTTGACTGGTAAAAATAATGGAAGGAAACTCCAGAGGTCCATCCCAGAGAAAGGAAGGCTTGGAATCAACATCTGAAGTGCACTCATGTGAGACAGGAAGGGCATGTGTCCATGCCCACAGGATGGACAAAACTGGAACCCACAATGGGTAAAACCCAGGGGCTCGATGTCAGCTCCATAGGTCCAAGGGTTTCTGGTAATCAGAGGTATTCACAGTCAGAACAGCCCACCTCACAGGGCCAGGGGGCCCCTGCCAAGAGTCAGAGGCACTCAGCTCCTTCATTGTTTGAGAGAAGCATCAGTTCAGTTCAGTTCAGTCACTCAGTCGTGTGTGACTCTTTGAGATCCCATGAACCGCAGCACGCCAGGCTTCCCTGAGTCCACACAAACCTATGTCCATCGAGTTAGTGATGCCATCCAACCATCTCATCCTCTGTCGACCCCTTCTCCTCCTGCCCTCAATCTTTCCCAGCATCGGGGTCTTTTCAAATGAGTCAGCTCTTTGCATCAAGTGGCCAAAGTATTGGAGTTTCAGCTTCAACATCAGTCCCACCAATGAACACCCGGGACTGATCTCCTTTAGGATGGACTGGTTGGATCTCCTTGCAGTCCAAGGGACTCTCAGGAGTCTTCTCCAGCACCACAGTTCAAAAGCATCAATTCTTCGGCGCTCAGCTTTCTTTATAGTACATCCATACATGATAGCCTTGACTAGACTGACCTTTGTTGGCAAAGTAATGTCTCTGCTTTTCAATATGCTATCTAGGTTGGTCATAACTTTCCTTCCAAGGAGTAAGCATCTTTTAAACTCATGGCTGCAATCACCATCTGCAGTGATTTTAGAGCCCAGAAAAATAAAGTTAGCCACTGTTTCCACTGTTTCCCCATCTATTTGCCATGAAGTGATGGAACTGGATACCTTGATCTTAGTTTTCTGAATGTTGAGTTTTAAGCCAGCTTTTTCACTCTCCTCTTTCACTTCCATCAAGAGGCTCTTTAGTTCCTCTTCACTTTCTGCCATAAGGGTGGTGTCATCTGCATATCTGAGATTATTAATATTTCTCCCGGCAATCTTGATTCCAGCTTGTGCTCCCTCCAGCCCAGCGTTTCTCATGATGTATTCTGCATATAAGCTAAATAAGCATAGGATATGCCTTTTGTTCCTAAGGTTCTAGAAATTATGGAAACTCTCCTTTTCCATAATTATATCAATTGCAAAGTCTTAGGAAAAATCAATCAAGTCAATAAATAAAACCTACCAATCACTTTTCCTTCTCCAGAACTCTGCAACCTCAGTAACTCAGTTGGGTGAAAGATGATGTAAGACCATTTGACGTTCATCCCGCACGACAAGGTCACCAGCAGATTTAAACCCAATAGGTCTCAGGGAGGGGGCTCTTCGACTGTGCACTGATTCACACCAAAAACTCAAGAAGCCCCTGCAGCTGCAGGCTCTTCTCCTAACTTCAGGAATGCGCCAGGGAGGGTGCAGCCTCTTCCCCCTGGGCAGGGACATGTTCTTGCATTGCTACCAGAAACTGTCTTTTAGAGAAAAGAGCCAGAATAATTTCAAACTCAGTACAAGAGAGTGGGCGCCATGTTTTCTATGTTGGGAAGGGAACTTGGGTCCAAATATACGGACTGAGGACTCTTCACAGTCTAGCGTCTAACACCCAGCTTCGCCTTTCCTAGTGGGCTGCCCCCTGCTCCAGCAGGGCTCACAACTGGGATTTCTTGGCACAAACCAGGCGTGTATTTTTTTCAGGCATTTCCTTGGCTGGAGTGTTCACCTCCTTCTTGCTGGTTCAACCAAGTCCTGACATAAAAGCCTGAGTTGGTCTCCGCCAGTTGTGGGAGGCTGGGCACTGCCCTGCACTCCGACAGCGGCCCCTCTGCCCACACCACCCCCAACCCTGCCACTTTGCCCCACACGGACAGTCTGCTCCCTTTCTCCTGTCTCTGGAGCTCGGTGCTCTCTCTGGGAAGCCCAAGGCACACAGTAGGTATTCAATAGGGAGCATCTTCACAGAGGAGTGACGGCCCAGTCTGTCGGGGGAGCCCCCTTGCCGGAACACTTGGAGAGTCCGGCTTTGGGGAGAAATAGGAGGCCAATGCAAACAGCCCTTTGTGTCCACATTTCTGAGGGAGAGGAGGAGGTTCAGGCAGCCAAGGAGAGCGTTCTCACGCCAAGCAGATAATTATGTGTTCTTGGAAGCAGGTTTAATGGACTGGCTCAGAGCGGAGCTGGGAATGGGCTCTGAGGCCTGCCGCCTTCAGACGGGACGTGGCTCGGGCAGCCATTTCCCCGTCCAGTTTTAACAAGTGGCCGACGCCTTATGGAAACTTTTGAAAGGCGCTCTGTTTCAGAGCAGCCAGCTTGCACTTCATCGGGTTGCTTTAGCCATCTTTCCCTTCAGCTTGGGAGCACAGGAAGAGAGGAAACTGAAAAATCACTGAGTGCCTACTATGTGCCAAGAACCAAGTCAGCAGTTTCACTGTCCTAGGAACCCTTTAAAGGGGGAGAAGCAGAGGCCCACAGAGCACCTCGTGGCAGAGAAGAAAGTGAAGCTGGGCATCTCAGCTTCCGCAGCCTGTGCTCTTTCCAAACACTGACCTTCTCTTTACAAGACCTTTTTTTTGCTGCATGTCTCGCCCCTACCCCAAAGCCAAAATTCCCCCATTTGAGTAGGATAAACATTCCCATGGCAAAGGAACGCTGTGTTCCCCAGAGGAGATGCAATCACGTTGTTCCTGCTGAGGTTATGTGGGCTTATGAAATAGGACACTGGGCTGAGGGCCTGGCCCCAGGCTGGAGGGTGGCCCCCCTTCTCTGCCTCCCCCAGCTGTGCCCTGCAAGGCAGTTGGAGTAACAGAAGGAGCCCAGGGTGGGAAACTGGGTCTAATCTTGACTCTGTAGCAAGCTGCTGGTTTCCCTGGGCCTCTGCTCCCTGCAGCCATCCCAAGGCAGCAAGCTTGCTTCAGAAAGTGCAGAGAGCTACATCCATGTGAGAAACAACTCTTGGTCTGCTATTCTGGGCCTTGACTTCTCCATCTGTAAATGGGAATATTAACTGCACTTGAGATACTCAAAAGAAGAGAAGATAGAGCCTTTTTGGAAAGACTCTGGAGAGTACTTCCATTGTGCAATCATTCATTCTTTTCGTGCCCGACTCTTAGCGACCCCATGGACTGCAGCCTACCAGGCTCCTCCATCCATGGGATTTTCCGGGCAAGAGTACTGGACTGGGTTGCCATTGCCTTCTCCGTTTTTCCATAATTATTAAACATATATTGAGGGTTTATTATGCCTCAGGCTTTTTGCTGAGCAATGCAAATACAGAAATCAACATGGTAACAGCCCCTGTTCTTAAAGGTCTCGTGATTTATACACACATTCTTCATCAAAAAATATATAAATGTTTGACGTCCCACAGCTAGAAAATAATTCCTACTCCGGTCTACTTGAGTTGCATCACTATGACTTTTGTCATCTGTCCTTGATTATAAAATGTACATCTTTCTCATATTGTAACATTTATTAAATCAGAGTACATCTTGCAATTTTAATTGGCAGCATTTTCTTCTTTCATGGTAAGACACAAAACAATAACACAATGTTCAGTTGATAATATCTTAGATGCAGTGAAATATGTTTAGGAAAAAAAGTTATTTTCAACTGGATTTTTAATGTAATTCACAGGCACTGAATTTAACACAAGTTCTTTCCAGAGCATTTCTAGTAAATCCAGATATATAGTGTCATGAAGATCATGTGTCTAGATATCGCCCCTCACTTCTCATCTGGATGACTTGGAAGGATTCATGCCATGCTGTGTCACCTCTTGGCCACCAGAGGGAGAGAGTGCATTGAAAAGGGACAGACTCTCTGGCCTGCTGGCTTCCACTCTGCTAAACCTTTCCAGCGTGGCCCCGCCAGGGCCGTCTGAAAGTCACTGAAATTCCACCTGCAGTCAGGAAGGAAAGGCCTCTTCCAGAGCCATGGAAGCACCAGAAAGAAGAGTTGATCGTATATGAATGATATTTGCAGACCTATGCTAAAAGCCAGCCATGGTTTAAATGAGCTATTCCTGGGAATGGGGATAGGCCCCAGACAGGGCAGAGTTCGGCAGTTCTGCCTTGAAGTACAGGTGGCCCCTCAAGTTCTCAAGACCTGAGACCCACAGTGATTTATAAAGTTATCCCACTCTACCAGTTACCTGTAGCCTTCCATCCTTTCGTCCCCCTTTTCTTCCTTCCCTCTTTCTCCTTCACTGAACTATTTATTGGACACCTACTACTTTATTTTTCTGGGCTCCAAAATCACTGCAGATGGTGATTGAAGTCATGAAATTAAAAGACACTTACTCCTTGGAAGGAAAGTTATGACCAACCTAGACAGCATATTAAAAACCAGAGACATTGCTTTGCCAACAAAGTTCCGTCTAGTCAAGGCTATGGTTTTTCCAGTGGTCATGTATGGATGTGAGAGTTGGACTATAGCGAAGGCTGAGTGCCGAAGAATTGATGCTTTTGAACTGTGGTGTTGGAGAAGACTCTTGAGAATCCCTTGGACTGCAGGGAGATCCAACCAGTCCATCCTAAAGGAGATCAGTCCTGGGTGTTCATTGGAAGGACTGATGCTGAAGCTAAAACTCCAATACTTTAGCCACCTGATGCAAAGAGCTGACTCATTTGAAAAGACCCTGATGCTGGGAAAGACTGGTGGCAGGAGGAGAAGGGGACGACAGAGGATGAGATAGTTGGATGGCATCACCGACTAGATGGACAGGGGTTTGAGTGGACTCCGAGAGTTGGTGCTGTGGTTCATGGGGTCGCAAAGAGTTGGACACGACTGAGCAACTGAACTGAACTGAACTACGTGCCAGGCTGTGTGCTAGGAGCTAGGAGATACAGCAGTATAAGGAAAACTACTGGGTCCCATGAGAACATGTGACAGCAAACCATCAAAGAAGGCTGGTCCAACAGGTGACAATTAAGACAAAGACTGAGGAAAGAACAGGAGTCATCCAGGTAAAGAGCTAGTGAGAAGCCTTCCAGGCAAATGGACCAGCATTTGCAGAGACTCTGAGGTAAAAAGTGCTAAATGGAGGCCAGTGTGGGGCCCAGAAATGAGGAGCAGGAGAAGCACAGGACAGGCTAATGCACAGTGGAGTCAGTGATGCAGAGCTTGAGCGCCATGCTAAAGATGTGGCTTTCCATCTGTAGCCCCTGGAGGGATTTAAGCAGGAAACATGAGTGGACTTAAATGTTAATGTGACTAATTTGACTGCTGTGGGGCACAGCTTGGTGGAGAAATCTGAGAAGAAGTGGGAGTAAGCAACTGGCAGTTATTTGGAGAAGTGGCAAGAGGTGATGGTAACTAAGTGGTGATATTGGGCATCAAGGTGTATTTTAGAGATAGTTTTGGATTGGAGAGTGGGGGAGAAGGGAGTGTGGAGTTTGACTCCTGAGTTGTCTAAAGAAGAAACTTGGAAGGGAGACAGGAATTTTCCTGGGATGGGCCCTTTGGAGAGAGGAAGACAGGACTCAGGAAGGAACATTATGAGTTGTCTCAGTGTATTAAGTCTAAGCTTCTGTGAAGTAAAGAATTAAATCTGCAAATCTAGTTCTCAAAGCTAGGCTGCAAATGTTAGACTTGGGGGCCATAGGTATGTAGATGGGAGATAAAGCCACAGCAGCAGGGACCAATGAGGAAAACTTTCGATCCTACTGAGATACAACTCCATGCAGACCCAAAACCACCTCCCAAAGAAACAATAAATTCAAGTAAGACATAACTGAGCTGGAGGAGACCAAAAAAAGAATGGCAGAAGCAAGAAGGAAAGAAGTATAACTACCATTACACAGCCAGACTAAAGTGGAAACTGAAGACATTGTGAAGAGGTTGCTCCAACACCAAGCACTGGCATAAGCCCTGGCCCAGTGATGAAAGGAAAAGTGTCTCACATGGAGGAATCAGTGCACACAGCCTCCAGTGGGTCACACAAGAGCCACTTACTGCTCCTGGGGAGGGGAAGGAAATAGAAGCTGGAAAGGGCATTGAGGGCAGAGGGGAGAGAAGGGCACTGCAGGCCAACAGACAGCAATATAGGCTGCATAGCAACTAAGGAAATGAACTTCTCCTGGAGCCCTTCTCAGCTGGAAACCCAGGTCTACATGTACATATCAAGGGGAAAATTCATGTGCAACTAATCACTGCAATAAAACAGCAGGCAGAACAGTACCATCGGCAATATGAAAGACAGAGAAAAAATATTTTAGTGACCAGGAAAAAAGAGATATATTCTTACTGAGTGGTCAGGGAGCTCTGCACAGCAGAAATGGGCTTTCTTCTGGACTTGAAAGAATGGGTGAATTTTGAACAATACAGGTCATGTTGATGGAGGAATGGCTCCAGGCCCCTCTGGTAGCACAAGTGACTGGAACACTAGGTCCCTTGTTTCAGAATAGACCTCAGAATAGACCTCCTGCGGCCCCCATCTAGCATGAGCCAAGCTCCTGGGGCTCCATCCTGACTCACTTGTTCTTTCCCTTCCCTTTTACCAGCTGCATGACAGATGAGCAGCCAAAGCCTGAAAGAGATGTCTGATGTTCACACTCACAGCAGCCCTCTCCTGGCAGAGCCTCTGTCCAGTAGACACAGACTCTACGAATTGGAGTTTCCCAGCCCAAGCTGCTCGCCCAACTCCCAGGATGCACACCCAGCCCTGCCTCTTCTAGAAATGCCCGAAGAAAAGGTGAGGAATGTCCCTCCCAGGATGTTTCCCAAGTCAGGGTGGGAGGAAGGGTGGAGCATGTGTGACCTAATGCCTATAACTGTCAGACTGGGGGAGAGTCTGCCCACCCCCCAGTACAGCTCACATCCACAATCAATCCCTCCTGACCTTAGATGGGAAATGTGACTCTGTGTGTGACATGATGTTAAGGACAAGTAGAGAATGCATACTTGATACACACTTAGAAGTCTTCCAACCAGTCCCCCAAATCTTTCTCCTTGTATCCGCTCCATGAATTGCCCTATTGTCTTCATAAGGAAGCCCTCTTTCAAAGCAGGCCTGTAGTATTCCTTGGGCCCAGCATCATCAAAGCAGCATGACTAGCTACCAACTCAGTGGCCAAGGACCCAAGACTGTCACGCTTATTAATTAGATGTAATTCAGGTACCATAAAATTCACCTCTTTAAAGTATATAATACACTGGTTTTTCACATATTTACAAGGTTGTGCACACATCACTATTATCTAATTCCAGAATATTTTTATCACCTCAAAAAGAAAGTCCATACTCCTTAACAGTCAGCCCTCCTTTCATCTTCCCCACCTCCGAGCCCCTGGAAAAACGACCAGTCTACTTTCTGGATTTATAGATTTGCCCATTCTACATATTTCCTGTAAATGGAATCATATAATATATGCCTTTTGTGATTGGTTCCTTTCATTTGGCATAACATTTTGGGTTCTTTTAGTAATCATTCCCTTTTATGGCCAATAACATTTCATTGTATTTTCAGTTGTTGTTCAGTCATAAAGTCATGTCCAGCTGTTTGCAACCCCATGGACTGTGACATGCCAGTTTCCTCTGTCCTTCACTAACTCCAGGAGTTTGCTCAAATTCATGAGCACTGAGTCAATGATGCTACCTAACCATCTCATCTGCTACCACCCCTTTCTCCTTTTGCCTTCAATCTTTCCCAGAATCTGGGTCTTCTCCAAAGAGTCAGTTCTTCACATCAGATGAACTGACTCATCTCAAAGTACTGGAGCTTCACCTTCAGCATCAGTCTTTGCCATGAATATTCATGGTTGGTTTCCTTTGGGATTGACTGGTTTGATTTCCTTGCAGTCCAAAGGACTCTCAAGAGTCTTCTCAACCACCACATTTCAAAAGCATCAGTTCTTCAGCTCTCAGTCTTCTTTGTGGTCCAGCTCTCACATCCTTACATGACTACAGGAAAAACCATAGCTTTGACTGTACACATCTTGGCCAGCAAAGTGATGTCTCTGCTTTTTAATATGCTGTCTAGGTTTGTCATAGCTTTCCTTCCAAGGAACAAGCATCTTTTAATTTCATGGCTGCAGTCACCATCTGCAGTGATTTTAGAGCCCAAGAAAATGAAATCGGTCACTGTTTCCACTTTTTCACCTTCTATTTGCCATGAAGTGATGGGACCAGATGCCATGATCTTCGTTTTTTTAATGTCATTTAAATCCAGCTTTTTCACTCTCTTTTTTCACTCTCATCAAGAGGTCCTTTAGTTCTTCTTCATTTTCTGCCATTAGAGTAGTAGCATCTGCATATCTGAGGTTGTTGATAGTTCTCCTGGCAATCTCAATTCCAGTTTTTGATTCATCCAGCCTAGCATTTTACATGATCTAATCTGCATACAAGTTAAATAATCAGGGTGACAGCATGCAGCCATGTCATACTCCTTTCCCAGTTTTGAGCCAGTCAGTTGTCCATGTCTGATTCTAACTGTTGCTTCCTGTTTCCCAGGAGACAGGTAAGGTGGTCTGGCACTCTGATCACTTTAAGAACTTTCCACAGTTTGTTGTGATCCACACCGTCAAAGGCTTTTGTGTAGTCAACAAAGCACAAGTAGATGTTTTTTTGGAACTCCATTGCTTTCTCCATGATCCACCGAATGTTGGCAATTTGATACCTGGTTCCTCTGCCTTTTCTAAATACAGCTTATACATCTGGAAATTCTCAGTTCACATACTGCTGAAGCCTAGTTTGAAGGATTTTGAGCATAACCATGCTAGCGTGTGAAATGAGCACAATTTACAGTAATTTGAGCATTCTTTGGCTTTGCCCTTCATTGGGATTGGAATGAAAACTGACCTTTTCCAGTCCTGTAGCCCACCACTGAGTTTTCCAAATCTGCGGGCACACTGAGTGCAGGAGTTTCACAGCATTATCTTTTAGCATTTAAAAAGCTCAGATGGAATTCTGTCACCTCCACTAGCCTTGTTCTTAGTAATGCTTCCTAAGGCCCACTTGACTTCATACTCCAGGTTGTCTGGCTCCAGGTGAGTGACCATGCCATTGTGGTTATCCAGGTCATTAAGACCTTTTTTGTGTAGTTCTTCTGTGCATTTCTCTGCCTGTTCTCAGTCTCTGCTGCTTCTGTCCTTACCAAATAGGTCCTTACCATTTTTCTCCTTTATGGTGCCCATCCTTCCATGAAATATTTCCTTGATATCTCCAATTTTCTTGAAGAAATCTCTAGTCTTTCCCATTCTATTGTTTTCCTCTATTTTTTTGCATTGTTCCTTTAAGAAGCCTTCCTTACCTCTCCTTGCTACTCTCTGGAATTCTGCATTCAGTTGGGTGTATCTTTCCCTATTTCCCTTGCCTTTCACTTCTCTTCTTTCCTCAGCTATTTGTAAAGCCTCCTCAGTTAATCACTTTGCCTTCTTGAATTTCTTTTTCTTTGTACGGTTTTGGTCACTGCCTCTTGTACAATGTTATGAATCTCTGTCCATAGTTTTTCAGGCATTCTGTCTACCAAATCTAGTCCCTTGAATCTATTTGTCATCTCCACCGATTTAAGTCATATCTGAATGGCCTAGTGGTTTTCCCTACTGCCTTCAATTTAAGCCTGAATTTTGCAATAATGAGCTCATGATCTGAGTCACAGTCAGCCACAGGTCTTGTTTTTGCTGACTCTGTAGAGCTTCCCTGTCTTTGGCTACAAAGGACATAATCAACCTGATTTTTATGTTGACCATCTGATGATCTCCACGTGTAAAGTCGTCTCTTGGATTGTTGGAAAAGTGTATTTGCTATGGCCAGCGTGTTCTCTTGACAAGGCTCTGTTAGCCTTTGCCCTGCTTCATTTTGTACTCTAAGGCCAAACTTGCCTGTTTTTCTGGGTATCTCTTGACTTCCTACTTTTGCATTCCAACCCCTAGTGATGAAAAGGGGTTGATGAATCCTTTTGGTGATGAAAACCTTCTTTTGGTTTAGTTCTAGAAGATATTGTAAGTCTTCATAGAACCAGTCAAATTCAGCTTCTTTGGCATCAGTGGTTGGGGCATAGACTTGGATTACCGTGATGTTGGATGGTTTGCCTTGGAAATGGACTTGAGGTCATTCTTTCATTTTAAAGTTGTACCTATTTTGGGCTCTTTTGTTCATGATGAAGGCTACTCCATTTCTTCTAAGGGATTCTTGCCCACAATAGTCGATATAGTGGGCATCTGAACTAAATTCACCCATTCCCATTCTTTAATTCGCTGATTCCTAAGATGTCAATGTTCACTCTTGCCATCTTTTGCTTGACCATGTCCAATGTATCTTAATTCATAGACTTAATGTTCTAGGTTTTTACAGCATCAGCCTTCACTGTCACCACCAGACACATCCACAACTAAGTGTTGTTTCTACTTTGGCCCAACCACTTCATTCTTCTGGAGTTATTAGTAATTGCCCTCCACTCCTCCCCAGTAGCATATTGAACACCTTCCAACTTGAGGGGCTCATCTTCTGGTATCATATCTTTTTGCCTTTTCATACTGTTTATGGGGTTCTCAAGGCTAGAGTACCTAGAAGTGATATTTCTGGGTCACATGGTAAGTCTACATTCAACATTTTAAGAAACTGACAAATTGTTTTCCAAAGTGGCTGCATTAGTGTTTATTCTCACCAGCAATGTACACATTGTGCCATTCCACCTCCTCAACAAACTGTGTTGTCTTTTTTATTATAGTCTAGGTAAATGTGATGGAGAAGGCAATGTCACCCACTCCAGTACTCTTGCCTGGAAAATCCCATGGACGGAGGAGCCTGGTGGGCTGCAGTCCATGGGGTCGCGAAGAGTCGGACATAACTGAGCGACTTCACTTTCACTTTTCACTTTTCCTGCATTGGAGAAGGAAATGGCAACCCACTCCAGTGGTCTTGCCTAGAGAATCCCAGGAACGGCGGAGCCTGGTGGGCTGCTGTCTATGGGGTCACACAGAGTCGGACATGACTGAAGCAACTTAGCAGCAGCAGCAAGTAAATGTGAAGGGACAGCTCACTGTGATTTAAATTAGCATTTCCCGAATGGCAAATGGGGCTTCCCTGGTGGCTCAGTTGGTAAAGACTCTGCCTGCAATGTAGGAGACTGCTTGCAATGGAGGAGACATGAGTTCAATCACTGGGTCGAGAAGATCCCCTGGAGAAGAAAATGGCAACCCACTCCAGTATTCTTGCCTGGGAAATCCCATAGAGAAGCCTGGTGGGCCTCTGTCCATGGGGTCACCAAGAGTAGGACTTAGCGACTAAACCACCACCAATGGCAGATGATTCTGGGACATCTTTTCATGTACTTACTGGCCACTTATATATCTCCTTTGGAAAAATGTTTTTTCAAGTACTTTGCTCATTTTTAAATTATGTTACTTGTCCTTTTATGGTGGAGTTGTAGTCATTCTTCTTATATTCTAGATATTAGACCCTTTCCAGATATATAATTAACAAGTTATTTCTCCCACTGTGTAGGTTGTCCTTTCACTTTCTTGATAATGTCCTTAGAAGCACAGAGTTTTTAATTCTGATTAAGTCCAATTTATCTATTTTTTTCTTTGATTGCTTATCCTTTGATGTCATATCCAAGAAACCATTTTCTTATCCAAGGTCAAAAGATGTACACCAATGTTTTAATTGAATGCTTTTAAAGTTTTCACACTTACATATAAATCTTTTATCCATTTTAAGTTACTTTCTGTATATGATTTTAAGTAGGGATACAATTTCAGTCTTTTAACTAGTGAGTATCCACTTGTCCCAGCACCATCGTTAAAAAGATTATCCTTCCTCCACTGAATTGTCTTGATATTCCTATCAACAATCAATTGACCATAAATACATGGGTTTGTTTCTGGGCTCTAATTTCTATAGGTCCGATTTATATGTTTATTCTTAAGGTAATACCGCACCACCTTAAGCAATGGAGATTCATAGTAAGTTTTGAAATCAGGAAATATGAGTTTTCCAACTTTGTTCTTCTTTTTCAAGATTGTTTTATCTAATCTGAGATCCTTGAATTTATATTTTAGGATCCAAACTTCAATCTCCACAAATAAATAAATAAATAAAAAGGCAACTGACATTTTGATAGGGATTGTATCAAAACTATAGACCAATTTGGAGAATATTGTATCTTAACAAAATTAAGTCATCCAGTCAGTGAGCATAAGCTATCTTTCTTTTTATTTAAGTCTTTAACTTCTTTCAGTGATGTTTTGTAAGTTTGAGTGCACAGTTTTACACCTCTTTTGTTACATTCAATCCAAACTATTTCATTTTTTTTCATGCTACATGGATAGAATTGTCTTCTTAATTTTATTTTTAAATAAAAATAAAATCTGTTTTTGTATGTATACTGATTATCTTTCCTGAAAACTTGCTGAATTAATTCATTATCTCTAACAGTTTTGGGCTTTTTTTTGCAGATTTCTTAAGGTTTTCTGTACAAAAGGATGTCTTCAAATAGAGATAGTTTAAATTTGTTCTTTCCAATTTGGTTCCCTTCGTCTTTTTTGTTTGTTTGTTTGTTGCCTAACTACTCTGGCTAAAATTTCTAGTACAATATGGAATAGCAGTGACAAGAATACACATCTTTGTCTTGTTACTGATCTTAGAGCGAAAGCATCCAGTTTCACTATGAAGTGTGATATTAGCTCTGAATTTTTTAATTATTAGGTCGAGGAACTTCCTTTGTATTCCTAGTTAGTTGATTGCTTTTATCAGAAAGGTTGTTGAATTTTTCAAATAGTTTTTCTGTGTCTGTTGAAATAACCATGTGAGTATTTTTCTTTATGAAACAATCTATTGATAGTTTTTATAGGTTGAAACAGTCTCAAATTCTTAGAACTCTCTTTGGTCATAATCTTTTTTATATCTACTGGATTTGTTTTGCTGGTATTTGTTAAGGATTTTTGCATCTATATTCATAAAGCGTATTGATCTATATTTTCTTTCTTGTCATGTCTTTGTCTGGCTTTGATATCAGGATAGTACTAGCCTCATAGATTATCTTAAGAAGTATTCCGTTCTCTTCTGCTTTTTGGAAGGTACTAGAATTAATTCCTTAAGCCTTTTGTGCAATTCACAGATGAAGCCACAATTTCTTTGTAGGAAATTTTAGGTTGGTTTGACTTTTACATATTTTACAAATATCCTTCTGTGTTTGGTTTTCTTTTTTCTTTTCTTCATTTTTAGCTTTAATCCTTTCCCAGTGGATCTTTAATCCTTTCCCAGTGGATCTTTCTCACTCCACTGTGGCCAGAAAACATATTGTGTATGATTTCAATCCTTCTACTAATGTTTTTAACCATAAACATGTTTTACTTCTTTGATGGCCCAGCATGGTCTATGGGCTTCCCAAGTGTTGTTGTTCAGTTGCCCAGTCGTGTCCGACTCTTTGTGAACCCATGGACTGCAGCACACCAGGCTTCCCTGTCCTTCACCAATACCCGGAGCTTGCTCAAACTCGTGTCCATTGAGTCAGTGATGCCATCCAACCATACCATCCTCTGTCATCCCCTTCTCCTCCTGCCTTTAATCTTTCCCAGCATCAGTGTCTTTTTAAGTCAGCTCTTCACATCAGGTGGCCAAAGTATTGGAGCTTCAGCTTCAGCATCAGACCCTCCTAGTGGCACCATGGTAAAGAACCCGCCTGCCAATGCAAGAGATGCGGTTCGATTCCTGCATTCCCTGGAGAACGAAATGGCAACCATTCTTGCCTGGGAAATCCCATGAACAGAGGAGCCTGGTGGGCTACAGTCTCTGGGGTCACAAAGAGTCAGTCACAACCAATCACATATGCACACACATCACCTATATTGGAGAAGGTTCCATGTGCACCAGAAATGGTATATTCTGCTGCTGTTGGGTGAAGTGTTCTACCGATGTCTATTCGGTCTAGTTTATTAGAGTTGTTCAAGTCTTCTATTTCCTTGATCTTCTATCTAGATAGTCAATCATTTTTTCAAATGCAGCATGGAAGGCTTCAGTTATTATTATTGAATCAATTTTTCCTCACATCAATTGTAAAAACTACTGCTTCATAAATTTGGGGGCTTTGTTGTTAAGCATGTAGTGTTTATAATTATTATATTTTCTTGGTAGATTGATCATTTTATTATTAAACTTTTCTTTCTTACTCTCTAGTAACAATTTTTGTTTTGGCAAAAGGTCTATTTTGCTAATATAAGTATAGACACTCCAGCTTTTGTTTTTTTTAGTAACTGTTTGCACAATATATATTTTTCCATCCTTACAATCAATTTATATTTTTGAATATAAAGTATGTCTCTTTTAGAGAAGATATAGTTGTATAACTTTTTAAATTCTCTTCTGCAAATTTCTGTCTTTGAAGTGTGTAATCCATTTACAGTTAATGTAGTTACTGGTAAATTAGGATTTATGCCTGCCATTTCACTATTTGCTTTCTATGTATGATATATCTTTTCTGTTTATGTATTATTTCACTACCACCATCTTTTATCTTAAACAGGTATTTTCTAGTGTATCGTTTTAATTCTGTCCTTGTTATGTATATGTTTTAGTTTTTTGTCTGAGTAGTTGTTCTGGATATTATAATTAAATGTCAATATATAAAAATATAGTTTGGATTAAATTCAACTTAATTACAATATTACACAAAGCTATGTTACTATGTAACTCTATCCCTACCTCCTTTGTGCTGTTATTGTCCTACAAATGACATCTTTATATATTGTATGCCCATCGACAATAGAGCTGATTGTGGCTCAGAACATGAGTTTTTTGTTGAAAAATTCAGACATATTGAAGAAAGTAGGAAAAACCACTAGGCCGTTCAGATATGACTTCAATCAATGGAGGTGATAAATAGATTAGAGGAATTAGATTTGGTAGACAGAGTGCCTGAAGGACTATGGACAGAGGTTCATAACATGGTATGGGAGGCAGTGACCAAAACCATCCAAAGAAAAAGGAATGCAAGAAGGCAAAGTGTTTATCTGAGGAGGCTTTACAAATAGGAAAGAAGAGAAGTGCTGCTGCTGCTGCTAAGTCACTTCAGTTGTGTCCGACTCTGGGCGACCCCATAGACGGTGGCCCACCAGGCTCCCCCGCCCCTGGGATTCTCCAGGCAAGAACACTGGAGTGGGTTGCCATTTCCTTCTCCAATGAAGAAAAGTGCAAGGCAAGGGAGATAGGGAAAGATAGATCCAACTGAATGCAGAATTCCAGCAAATAGCAAGGCCTATGCCCAAGCCTTTTAAAGCCCCCTTTGGACATCCTAGTTTTTCCTTTTAAGTTTTTGATTAGCTTCTTGTTTTCCTCAATTGTTATCCACCACCTCAGGCACATTTTTTCCCAGTGTTCTCACTGCCTTAATGGAGGAGAGACTTTGAGGGGGCCTCAGTTCGCAGGGACGAGGTTAGAGAAATCTGTAGACCATTAAAGTACAATAGAAACATAATGTGAGCCACACATATAAGTTTAAATTTATATTACTATGTTTTAAAAGTAAAAAGAAAAGAAATAGATAAAATTATTTTATTGTTATAGATGTATAGCTGATTTACAATGTATTAGTTTCAGGTGTACAGCAAAGTGATTCAGTTACGTGTGTGTGTGTGTGTGTGTGTGTGTGTGTGTTCTTTTTCTGATTCTTTTCCCTAATAAGTTATTGCAATATTTTGTAAAATATTGAGTATGGTTCCCTGTGCTATATAATGGGTCCTTGTTGCTTATCTATTTTATATATGGTAGTGTGTATATGTTAATCCCAAACTAATAATCCCTCCCTCCGCTTTCCCCTTTGGTAACCATGTTTGTTTTCTAGGTCTGTGTGTCTGTTTCTATTTTGCATGTAAGTTTCTTTGTACTGTTTTTTTTAGATTCCACATATGAGAGATATCATATGATATTTGTGTTTCTCTGACTGGCTTACTTCATTTAGTATGATAATCTTTGGGTCCACATGTTGCTGAAAATGGCATGATTTCATGAGTAAGAGTCCATTGTATAAATATACCACATTTTCTTTATCAATCCATTTGTCCAACTGATGGACTCTTACATTGTTCCTATAGTCTGGCTATTGTAAATAGTGCTGCAGTGAACATTGGGATGCATGTATCTTTTCAAATTGTGTTTTCCCCCATATGTATGCCTAGGAGTTGGAATGCTGGATCATATGGTAGCCCTGTCTTTAGCTTTTCTACATAGTGACTGTACCAATTTACATTCCCACCAAGAGTGTGGGAGGGTACCTTTTTCTTTACACCTTTTCCAGCATTTATTGTTCATAGACTTTTTGATGATGGACATTCTGACTGGTGTGAGGTGATACCTCACTGTAGTCTTGATTTGCATTTCTCTAATAATTGGTGATGCTGAGCATCTTTTATGTGCCTTTTATCCATCTGTATGCCTTCTGTGGAAAAATGTCTGTTTAGATCTTCTGCCCATTTTTTCATTGGATTGTTTGTTTTTGTGATGTTGAACTGTGGCTAATCTAAATTGAAATGTGCTCTAAAATATATTTATCTCTAAAATAAGCAAACAGTTCATACAGGTGAAATTAGTTGAGTAATATGTTTTATTTAACTTAATATGTATGAATATATTATTATTTTAATATATAATCAATAAAAAGCATCATTGAGGTCTTTCATACATTCTTTTTTCATACTAAGGCTTCAAAACCCACTTAAGCACATCTCAGTTCAGATTAGCCACATTTTAAGTGCCAAGAGCCACATGTCCTACTGGCTACTATATTGGAAGACATAGTTTTAGAGCAAGGAGTCCTGACCCAAGGGTTCATAAATGGATGGAACTTAGATGGAGAAAAGAATTTATCTTTATTTTCACTAACCTCCAAGGAACTTTAGCATTTACTTCAATGATAAATACAAGCAATAAACAACAGCCACGTTAGTAGTACCTGGGATTTTTGTCGTTGCCACAGATTGGGTTCTCCCAGGAAGCTGACTCCGAGATGGAGATATGGATCTAAGACGCTTACTGGGGTCTGTCCTTGGGTCAATACTTGTAGAGAAGTGAAAGCAGCAGGACTGGGCCGAAGCTGGGCTGTGATGTAGTCAAGAGCAAAGGTTGTGGGTGATCCTGCCGTGAGTGCTGGAGCTGGAATGGCCCTATGCAGTTGTCCTGAGTTGACATCCCACATATTCACTCATCTCTACCTTGGGATTATAATCGGTATTGGTATTGGATCTACTGCCCCTATATGTACATCGAGTTTTTAAAATATTGTGATAACCGCATTTCAATATAATTGGTTTTCATTGCAATCTCATTTTATGCATTTACAAACATTCTAGAAAGAAGTCCACAGGCTTGCCAAACTACCAAAAAGGATCCACGGACACACAAAGTTAAGAACCCTGCTATGAGGAATGTGTAGTGGTCCTGGGAGGAGCAGGCCTGCATGAAGCACTCTAGACAGCATTGCACAATGGACATGTACCTCATAATCCCCTATCTTTATCAAAAAAAAAAAAAATCTGACAATCTTCCCTAGCCCCAAACACCCCTGATCTTAAAAAGCTCTGTTATTTAATGTTTTATCATGGTTCTTCCTGAAAGGATCTCCGGTCGTCCAACGAAGAAAGCCACATTGTGAAGATTGAAAAACCCAATGAAAAGGATACAAGAAGAGAAAGTGGGGCAGCTCCTCAGGGCTCTGCAGGCCAAGGGGGCATCGGTCTCTTCCAAGCAGTGGGCTACCTCACAGGCGAGATGGAGGAGTATAGGAGCTGGCTGGAAGGTAGGCAGATGTCCAGGGACGAAGAAGCCAGGCCAGGCCAGGGAGCCGGTGCTCCCCCTGGCTTGGACTGGGGAAGCTGCTCCTTCACTTACCCATGGCAGGTCCCAGCCCCAAGCTGGCTCCAGTGAGCATAATGTATCCTACCATCTGAATTTCCATGATTTCAGAATTCAGTACATTTCACTGATTTTAGCTCTTGGCCAGTGCTTCACTCCTACCTGGAATAGATATAGGGCAACCATAGTGGCAACATGTAAGCCATTTTCTAGCAAACTAAATGGTCATTCCTTCACTTATTCCACAGTCATTTTTTCTGTGCCAAGAAAATATTGGCCTCACCCTCCCCAGTGTTCCAGGTTCTTTCCTTATAACATCATTCATCTGCCAGTTTCCTTAACTAATGTTGCCACAAATACCCCCCACCCTCCTCTCCCTCACCTGCCGCCCACTTGCACAGGTTGTCCTGGAAACCAAGCCAGGGAATGAGACAGAACATATGTCAGTCTTCAGTGTCAATGCATAACTCAATGCTAATTTCACAGCTGGGCTAAAGTCGTTTCTTTCCCAGCTTTTTTTTTTCCCTCCAGACCAGCTTCTTTCCTGCTCAGATACCAGCCCTCAACTGAGCCATAGAGTTCTACACAAAAAGAGTTTCCTTCCCTCCCCACCTCTTCCTTTGGACCAATAAATTTCCCTTGGAATGATCCTTGGGCTTCCTTGCCAACCAAGCTGATGGCTGGAACAGCATTAAATTGGTCTCAGCGTGGCACTCAGTCTGTACGACAGAACTGACAGCCACCGTGGACTGACTGCCAGGCCACTCAGAGGCTCAGGCTGGGCACCCGGAGGAATGAGAGATGTCCCCACTAGTGCGGCCCTGTCTGCTTTGGTTGCCACGCCAACCAGCGGCCCGGCAGGGAAGCACAGGCTCAACCCTGCTGATGACTCTGCCTATCTCTTTCAGATAAACCCCTGGCCTTCCAGTTCACAGACTGGGTTCTGAGGGGGGCCGCTCAGGTGATGTTTGCCAACAACCCTCTCAGCGGGTTCGTCATCTTCATAGGGCTCCTGATCCAGAATCCCTGGTGGACAATTACGGGAGGTCTGGGGACTGTGGTGTCAACTTTAACTGCCCTCATCTTGAGCCAGGACAGGTGAGTTCCTCTCTGTGAGGGTCTTGGTCTCTCGGAGTAGAAAGGTGGAGAAGCAATTACTTGAGTGACCAGCCAACTGTACCCTAGTATCAGCCAACCAGTTTCCTGAGAATCACCTTTGAACATGTCACTGGAGTTCTTCACACAGTGTGCTCACAGCAAGTGACAGCACCAGGCTCCATTTGACTGTAGAGCCTACTGGAAACATTCCCTCAAAGGCAGGTGTAGCTGTTCTTCCTTCATGGAGCCTACAATGCAGTTGAGAGAGATACAACTAACACACAAGAAATGTCTCTGAATAACACTAGGCAGTATACATACTGGGGAGTTCAGAGCGGGCAGACATCTCTACGTGTTGGGAAGGTTAGAGAGGGCAGCCTTGAACTAGTAGTGCTGATGTGGGAGAGTGGAAGGCCAGCAGGCAAGAGCGTAGCGCCAGGGTGGTTTAGAGAAGGGAACAAACAGCAGCCAGAAAGCACAGTGGCAGGTGGGGGGAGCAGCCAGCTCTGCACCAGGGGCCACAAATTCCAGTAACAATAGGTAGCATTTTATTGAACTGACCTTTGCCATAAGTTATGGTTCCCAAACTTTCCTGATGGCCAGAATCACCTGGAGTGATTGCTAAGAAATGTAGTTTCTCACTTCCCCCCAATTCTTCCTCCTTCCCAGAGATGTTCCCTTTCAGCAGATCTGGATATGGGGGTGGTGTTTTAAATAAGATTCTCCTGGGTGCTTCTGATGACCAGAGAGGTTTAGGAATGCCTATGACCTCAATTTTTTTTTTTTTTAAATTTGGGGTCACATATCATGAATGGTCAGCAGCTTTAAAAAAATTTTTTTAATTAAAATAACAGCATCAAATAAAACAGATTAGAGTGATCAATACATAGTAAAGGTAAAGGATTATTTTGTGAAAGTTTTGTTTCAATCATGTTGTGTGTGTGTGAGAGAGAGAGAGAAACTGGGTCATACTATGAAATACATTCCTTCCTTACTGGGGAGCACTGTCAGAAAGATTGAAAAATACCTTTTAGCCTTGTTACCTGTGGTTCTTCCTGTGGCTTCACAAAGCAGATAGTGAAGGTAAAAGCGTTCACATTTTGCAAGTGAGAGAAAGGAGGCCGGGAGTTGCTGACGCACGGTGCCGTGGCCAATGAGCAGCAGGGCTCAGATTTAGACACGTGGCTGCTCCCGCTGGCACATGGACAGAGTGGACAGCAGAGCCAGAGGCCCCTGGTGACCCCAGAGCCTGGGGAACGATCCAAGCTGCTTGTGTTGTAACCAGTGCCACACTCCTCCAGCCACCCAACATTCCAGCTCCACCAAGACACACGCCAGCTCTAAGCTCGAAGGCCATTCCAGGTCAGATGGATGAGAGGCTGAATTCTTCGGGGTGAAGTTCTGGCGAGTGACAGGAGAAATGCACTCCAGCCAGGATCTGTGTCTTGGCGTCTAGCACTGGGCTCCCTATTCCTTGCTGCCACTTACCTAAAGCCTCCCAGCAGCTGACACATAACTGGCCTCTGGCAGGATCAGCTCTTGTCCTTTCTGTTCCCTCGTTGTTTGCCAAAAATCCCCTGAGGTGAATTCCGTCTAGCCAACCTACAGGTCATCTTCAAGAAGCCCAGGTTCCTTCCTGATCTGACAGTTTGATTCTCCCCCTTCCCTGCTGACCATAATCCACTGGAAAACTTGCCAAGTCATTCAAAGAGTTGCTCCATGGATTTTTTTTGCTCCCAATTTTACAAGGGAAACACACACCTTGCCTGCCTAATCTTCCCAATTGTCCTGATTAAGAATCTAAGACAAGAGTGCCTTAGATTAAAAACCCAATCCCTCAGCCGGATTCCAAAGCCTTCTCTGACAGGCCTCACCCAACCTATTACCCAACATCACACTCTTCCCAGCTGAGAACTTTTGCTTCTGCCTATCTAATCCTGTTGTTGTCGTTCAGTCACTAAACTCATTTCCGACTCTCTGTGACCCCACGGACTGCAGCCCACCAGGGGTCTCTGTCCTTCACTGTCTCCCAGAGTTTGCTCAAATTCATGTCCATTGAGCTGGTGATGCTGTCTAACCATCATCCTCTGTCGCCCCCTTCTCCTTTTGCCCTCAGTCTTTCCCAGCATCAGGGTCTTTTCCAATGAGTCAGCTCTTCGAATCAGATGGCCAAAGCATTGGATCTTCAGATTCAACACCAGTCCTTCCAGTGAGTATTCAGGGTTGATCTCTTTTAGGATTGACTGGTTTGATCTGTTCACCGTCCAAGGGTCTTTGGTGCTTTGTCTTCTTTACAGCTATACCTGATGTACATGTACATCTCACATCTGTATATGACTACTGGAAACACCACAGTTTTGACTATATGGACCTTTGTAGCAAGCTGATTTCTCTGCTCTTTAATAGGTTTGTCATATCTTTCCTTCTAGCAAGCAAGCTTCTTTTCATTTCATGGCTGCAGTCATGAAAGTGATTGGAAAGGGCAGTCCACAGTGATTTTGGAGACCAAGAAAATAAAATCTTACACTGCTTCTACTTTTTCCACTTCTATTTGCCACAAAGTGATGGAACCAGATGCCATGATCTTAGTTTTTTGAATGCTGAGTTTTAAGCCAGCCTTTTCACTCTCCTCTTTCACCCTCATCAAGAGGCTCTTTAGTTCCTCTTCACTTTCTGCCATTCAAGTGGTATCATCTGCATATCTGAGGTTGTTGATATTTCTACCAGAAATCTTAATTTCAGCTTGTGATTCATCCACCCCAGCATTTCACATGATGTACTCTGCATATAAGTTAAATAAGCAAGGTGACAATATACATACTTGTCATTCTCCTTTCCCAATTTTGAACCGGTCAGTTTTCCATATCCAGTTCTGTTTCTTCTTGACCCTCATACAGGTTTCTCAGGAGACAAGTAAGGTGATCTAGTACTCCCATCTCTTTAAGAATTCTTCATATTTTGTTGTGATCTGTAGTCAAAGTCTTTAGCATAATCAATGAAGCAGAAGTAGATGTTTTTCTGGCACTCCCTTGCTTTCTTCATGATCCACCGAATGTTGGCAATTTGATCTCCGATTCCTCTGCCTTTTCTAAATCCAACCTGTACATCTGGAAGTTCTCAGTCAACATGCTGCTGAAGCCTAACTTAGAGGATTTTGAGCATAGCCATCCTAACCTGTGAAGCGAGCACCATAGCACAGCAGTGGGAACATTCTTTGGTGTTGCCCTTTGGGCTTGTAGTGAAAACTGACCTCTTCCAGTCCCGTGGCCTCGGCTGAGTTTTCCAAATTTGCTGGCATATTTAGTGCAGCACTTTAATAGCATCATCTTTTAGTATTTTAAACAGCTCAGCTAGAATTCCATCACTTCTAGTAGCTTAGCTTCTTGATGAAAGTGAAAGAAGAGAGTGAAAAAGTTGGCTTAAAGCTCAACATTCAGAAAACGAAGATCATGGTATCCAGTCCCATCACTTCATGGGAAATAGATGGGGAAACAGTGGAAACAGTGTCAGACTTTATTTGGGGGGGCTCCAAAATCACTGCAAATGGTGACTGCAGCCATGAAATTAAAAGACACTTACTCCTTGGAAGAAAAGTTATGACCAACCTAGATAGCATATTCAAAAGCAGAGACATTACTTTGCCGACTAAGGTCTGTCTACTTAAGGCTATGGTTTTTCCTGTGGTCATGTATGGATGTGAGAGTGGGACTGTGAAGAAGGCTGAGCGCCGAAGAATTGATGTTTTTGAACTATGGTTTTGGAGAAGACTCTTGAGAGCCCCTTGGACTGCAAGGAGATCCAACCAGTCCATTCTGAAGGAAATCAGCCCTGGGATTTCTTTGGAAGGAATGATGCTAAAGCTGAAACTCCAGTACTTTGGCCATCTCACGCGAAGAACTGACTCATTGGAAAAGACTCTGATGCTGGGAGGGATTGGGGGCAGGAGGAGAAGGGGACGACAGAGGATGAGATGGCTGGATGGCATCACGGACTCGATGGATGTTGAGTCTGAGTGAACGCCGGGAGTTGGTGATGGACAGGGAGGCCTGGCGTGCTGCGATTCATAGGGTTGCAAAGAGTCGGACATGACTGAGCAACTGAACTGAACTGTTCTTAGTTCTTCCTAAGGCCCACTTGGCTTCACACTCCAGAATATTTGGCTCTAGGTGAGTGACCACACCATCATGGTTATCCAGATCATTAAGACCTTCCTTCTGTAGTTCTGCTGCGTATTCTTGCCACCTGTTGTAAATCTCTTCTGCTTCTGTTAGGTCCTCCTTTGTGGTGCCCTTCCTTATATGAAATATTTCCTTGATATCTCTGGTTCTCTTGAAGAAATCTCCAGTCTTTCCCATTCTATCGTTTTCCTTTATTTCTTTGCATTGTTCATTTAAGAAGCCCTTCTTATCTCTCCTTGCTGTTCTCTGGAGCTCTGCATTCAGTTTGGTATATCTTTCCATATCCCCCTTGTCTTTTGCTTCTCTTCTTTTTTCAGCTATTTGTAAAGCCTCCTCAGACAGCACTTTGCCTTCTTGCATTTCTTTTTCTTAGGGATGGTTTTGGTCACTGCCTCCTGAATGATGTTACAAACCTCTGTTCATAGTTCTTCAGGCACTCTGTCTACCAAATCTAATCCCTAGAATCTATTTCATCACCTCCACTGTAAAATCTAATTCTACTTCCTGCAAATCCCTCCTCCTCCAGGGAGCCACCCCTGACTCTCCCAGTGCTCTCTGAACCCTCCTTTCTCTTTGAACAATCACAGAATATACCCCCATACCATATGGGATGTTGCTCTGCTTTCTGAGTCTGCTCTCACTGGCTATGTTGAGAACAAGAATTCCATCTCAGATGTTCCATATTCCACCACAGTGTCTAGCAAAGACTCCAACTTCATTTCTGGAAGGTCAGTGACATGTTCTACACTAAGGCTCTAAGCACCCTACATGACATCCATACACACATCATTCCAGGAAGCCCCAGCTTCACCACAGTCCCCAGAAAACTACTGATGTAGCTGTATATCCTAGTCATGACCTCCACCACTCCCCTCCACAATGCCTACCGGCCTATCCCCACTCCCCCCTACACCCCTTCTCCCTGTCCACCACTCCTTCTTCCCTGCACCCTCACTCCCCAATCCTGACTTCTCCTACCCCACCCCCACTAGTCCAAGAAGGCACTTTACCACTGCAGCCTGAAGTTCAGAAGCACTGATGCCACAGAGTCCTGGAGGAATGTGGTTCTAGTGAAGGTCTTTGGGGGCATTGAGATTGAACCTAATTTTATATTTTTGATGGTCAAGGTAGGGACGTAAGGTGATGGGTTTCCTTTTGACAATCAAACCAGAAGCCACCAAAGTTTTGATACAGAAGGGTCCAGGGAGAGGACTTGCCATGGGGAAGGGCAACTGTGGAGGCAGGCCTTAGATGCCCCCCTAATTTTATCTCCCCTGAGTTCCTTTATTTGATTCCTGCTGTTCCTATACACCTTCCTGCCAATATGGGTCAATGGTCTCTGCTCAGTTTTCCCAAATCAGCTGTTATTAAAACTAAAAGAGGACTAAATTCTAACATGGAACAGAAATGAGAAATACAGAGAAAATGCAAACACCCTTAATGATTTTTTTTTCCCAAAACATAGGTTTCTCAGGTAGTTATTCTAGTCCTGAGGAGATTCTGAACTCCAATGGTCTTTCCTCTTGCCCTGTTATTTCTCAGCCCCCAGCCTGCTCCCGGGAGCAGCTAAAGACTCAGCGGTCCTGAATCCCATACAAGTGTCCCCACACAAGTGCCCCACGTTCAGCTTCTCTTGTTGGGAACTTGATACGCTTGCCCACCCTCTCCCCTGCCCCCCACTCCAGCTGAGCTGATCTGCTGCTCATTCCACAACTGGAGGTCCCCCTGTTCTAGACCTAAGCTGTGGCCTCTGCCAGGCAGGAGCCTCCTCTGGTCAGAGCACCCTTCCTCCATCACAGGACATGACGCTTCCAGATGCCTCTGCCTGTGAAACAGTCAGTACCTGGTAGGATTTAACATGCACTCACATCCATTCAACAACTCCTTGTACAGACACTATTCACTGCTGTTGACACTCACGTCAGATGAGCGTTGGCACCATGAAGCTTTCAGTGGAGGGCAGCGGAGACCACAGCATACAAATCTCATTCTCCATGGGGGCTTTGCAATGCTATTTGCCCAGTCTCATCCCTTGCCCAGCAGAGCGATGGGAAGGGTCAAGGGCAGAGTTCACTCAGATCAGGGAGAGTTTGGGTGCACACAGGCATCTCTGATGAAGCAGAAGGAGGCAAAGCTTGGATTCTAGGGCACCTCTGGTCCTCCTGCCATGCTGGGGGTGGGGAGGCACATGGGCCTCACAGAGGACACTCCTCATCAACTCTGGGGACAACCTCAGACAGGAGAAAGCATTCAATGTCAGAAAGTCACAGTGTCACACAGCACAGTCAAAACATACACTCTCCTCCCTGCCTCCCTTCTTCTTCCTCCTGCCCTGTCTCTTTCACACACGCGTGTGCATGCACACACACATACACCTTCCTGGTGTCAGGTTTCTATTAGATTTCCCTCTATATCAAGGAGCCTAGATTGCCCTGACTTGCAAAGGAGATCTTATATACAAAGTGCGTCATTTAATTCCAGATCAATGAGAGTAATCACGTGTGTGTGTGTGTGTGTGTGTGTGTGTGATCTAGAAAGATACTAGCAGCAGGGTGACTACCCAATATTCATCAAGTGAGCTGATCTTTTTCTGTGAGCACCAGGAATGGGCCAAGTGAGTGCCCCCAAATTTACACGGTAACTGTGTTTTCACCCCCAGGGCTGCCATCGCCTCGGGTCTGCACGGGTACAACGGGATGCTGGTGGGAATGCTGATAGCCGTGTTCTCTGAGAAGTTAGACTATTACTGGTGGCTTCTGCTTCCTGTGACCCTCACAGCCATGTCCTGGTGAGGCCCCTCCTTCCTTCTGCTTCCTTACCTACAGGGACCCAAGGCGTTGTGTCTGACACTGGCATGGGGCCCAGTGTCTTCTTCAAAGGCTGGCTTGTCTCCCAAGAGTCCAGGAGTTCAGTTGTAACATGAGGGGGTCATTTTGAGTTGGGAATAATAGGGACTTTTCAAAGGCCAAATGCCTCATGTTTTTAATATTGGCTCTTTCTTTACTGTTTATGGCTGTGCTGGGTCTCTGCTATACACGGGGCTCTACAGGCATGATGAGCGGGGGCCACTCTTCCTTGCCATACGTGGGCTTCCACTGTGGCGGCTTTTCCTGTCGTAAAGCAGGCCCCTGAGTGCGTGGGCCTCAGCAGTCGTAGCACAGGCTCAGTTGCTCCACAGCATGTGGAATCTTCCCAGATCCGGGATTGAACCCACGTCCCCCGCCTTGGCAGGTGAATTCTTAACCACTGGACCACCAGGGAAGCCCACCACATAGGTTTTACTGTGCTGATAAACTCCTCTTTATGATAGGCTTACTAATGAGGGCTAACACTTACCAAGTATTTTCTAAGTGCCTGGCACAGTGCTACCAAGGGAGGACTATTACTGTCCCCAGTTTACAGAAGGGAAAAGAAGGCATGCAGAGGCTTCGTAACCTACCCCAGATGATAAACCCAGAGTCCGCACTATTCAACTCCAGGCTACATGGGAATCGTCTATCCAGCAGCCTAACCAAGACCCAAAAGCTGAAATTTTACTTCTAACAAAATCAGAGAGCTTGCTTGGGACCAAATGTCTCTGTTTAAAGCATAGAATCCTTGAGCAAGAAGCATCAGTTGAGGTCTTGCTGTTCAATCGCCTCATTTTTCAAAATAAAAGAGTCAAGATGAAGGGTGTTAGGTGCATGGGGATGACCCACAGAGATGTTATGGGGAGGGAGGTGGGAGGGGGGTTCATGTTTGGGAACACATGTAAGAATTAAAGATTTTAAAATTAAAAAAATAAAAATAAAGAAAGAAAGAAAAAAAAAAAAAAAAGATGAAGGGTGTTAGGAACAAATAGGCCTTTTACACACATGATGCCCAGTTCACTTGAACCTGCAGTGAGTCTGTAGCATCACGCCCACTGCCGCTGGTCATGCCCACTGCCACGCAGTGGCTGAGAGCCTCAGGGGAGCCTGTGTCCCCCAGCCCCTGAGCTCTACAGCTCTCCGACATGCCATCTGATTTTTAACATCTTTCTCTGGTTTCAAAGTCGGGAGTTACTAAAACCCGCCAGTTTAATTTAGTTTAAGTGCTGTTCCAGCACTTTCTAGTAGTGTTTGCAAATAAATTAAGACATTAAGCATTCTGGGCAATTTACATTTCTTCTTAGGATTTCCTCCTTAATGTATCAAGACAAAATGCTAAGGCAGTCATTTCTGTGGTGATTTCCTTAATGCCCCCCACATGCCATGCTGCAGAAGGAGGAGGGCCTGTCTTTATTTGCATCCATTTGGTTTATAACTGCAAAGATGAAGCCCCTAAGACACGGAGCACTGGATGCCAGTGTGTCTGCAGTGTCCTCACCCTACCTTCACTTCCCAATTTAAAATGAAAAAACAAAACAAACAAAAAAATTGAGCACCTCTACCCTGGCACTTCACTAATCCATTCATGCAGTCCTAGAAGCCAGTCCACAGGGCAGAGACTAGTAGTGCCAGAGTTCCCCAGCAAACTACAATTTGCTGAGGGCCTTCATTGTCCGGGGATTGTTCTAGATGGTGGGGACAGCTGTGACCAAGAGAAGGTCTGCATCCTCTGGGAGCTTACATTCTTCTTGGCAAAGAAAGAAATACATTCATAAATTGTTCATTAAAAAGATCCTTTCAAGATGTGGTAAGTACTTTAAGGAAAGCAAAACGGGGCAAATGGGAAGGAGTGGTTCAGACTCGTATGGTCAGGGAAGGCCACTTTGCAGAGGGGATATTTAAACAGTCACCTAAACGACAAGAGTGTACCTGCCATTTGAAGTCGCAGGCAGAACCAGCAGCATGTGAAAAAAATTCCAACTAAAAAGCATGATGTGTTCAAGAAACAAGACCAGTGGGGCTGAAGCCCAGTGAATGAAGCAGGGGTGGCAGGAGGCGAGGGCAGAGGTAATGAGGGCCATGTTCCATACACCACATGACTCCAGGGAGCCTTTTTATTAATTGAAATATTGTGGCTGTACAATGTTATATAAGTTACAGGTGTGCAATATAGTGATTCACAATTTTTAAAGATTATATTCCATTTATAAATATTATAAGATATTGGTTATATTCCCTGTGTTGCAAATATATCCTTGTAGCTTACTTTGTACCTAACAGTTTCTACCTCTCCAGTAAGCCTTTCGATTTTTACTACAGCTGTGGTGAGAAGCAGTTAAGCAGACGAGTGGAAGGATGTGGATAAATTTAAACAAATCTCTCTCCTCGCAGTGTAGAGTGGATTCTAGCTGGAACAGGCATGGATGCTGGAAGTGTAGTTAGGAGTCTGCTGCAATAACCCACAGAGGACAGAAATGTTTTGACTAGAGCCATGTCCATGAAGGCGATGAGAAGTGGCTAGGCTTAGGGTGTATTTTAAGGACGGTGAAGACACCAGGACATTCTGGGAGGCTGTGGAGCGTAATGAGGCAGGGAGGAGAGAAGACTCAGTGTGCTCCTATAATCTGCCTGAGAACTTGAGCTGATGGAAAAGGCAGGGAAAAAAAGCAAGCTGGTGGTGGGAGACAGGACACAAATCAGGAGTTCTGTTTGGACACATTAAACGTCAGTCTTCTGAGTAGAGATGCTGAGAAAGACATTGGATGTGCAAATCTGGAATTTAGTGATCTGGTCAAGATAAGAAAATAGTAGCATGTAGAAGATGCCTCATCCTGGAGACTAAAGACAGTCACGCAGAAAGAGTGTTCGAACAGAGAAGACCCAAGACAGAGCTGTAGGATCCTCCAGCACTTAGATGTCTGGCAGAAGAGGGGAAGACCCGCCAAAGGGGACCTGAGGAGCGCCTGCAGAAGCAATGAAGTGCAGTGTCGTTGTAGCGCTGACAGAAGGGTCTCAATCCCCGATGGAAGGGTTGAAGGTCCAACTGTCAAATAAAAGAGGCAGAGACGGACCATGGATTCAGCAAGAGAGATGGCATCTGTGAGCTGGACAAGAGCCATTTCCATGGTGTGGGCAGAACATATACCTGATGGGAGCGGGTTCAGTAAAAAGGTGAAAGAGAAAGACTGGGGACTAGTCTTGAGTGTTGCTGTGCAGGAGGCAGAGAAATGGGGCAATAGCTGGAGCAGAAATCAGGTTAAAGGGGGAAGATCGTTATGTGAGAAGGCGCTAGAGCACTTTGGCCTTCCCAGGTGGCTCAGTGGTAAAAAATTCAGCTGCAATGCAGGAGCACAGGAAACCCGGGTTTGGTCCCTGGGGAAGGAAGATCTCCTGGAGTAGGAAATGGCAATCCACCCCAGTATTCTTGCCTGGAAAATCCCACGGACAGAGGACCCTGGGGCGGGCTACAGTCCATGGGGTTGCAAAGAGCTGGACACGACTGAGCAAGTGAGCACACACACACTAGAGCACGTTATGCATTTATGAGGGTGACCTGGAGAAAAAGGAGAGGTTGAAGCTGCAAAAGAGAAAGGACAGAACTGCAGGAACCAAGACTTTGAGACAGGCTGAATCCCAAGTGCAGGAAAAAGAATTGGCCTGAGAAGAGAGCGGGGGCACTCCATTACACGAAAAGGCAGAGAGGCAGAGTGCGTGGGAACAAAGCAGTTGGAATATGATTCTTATGGTCAGGAAGGTGAGGCGTTTCTCATCTTGTCATTTCTGTTTTCTTAGTGAAGTAAAGCAAGGTGGTCAGTGAAACTAAAGGGAGACAGAAAGCAAAGATTTGAGGAGAAAGGAGAAAATGTGAAATAGTTGTCTCAGCAAATTGGAAAGTTAATTTGCTAGGGATCTATAGTAGGGATTAGGGCAGGCTTAAATGCCTGTTTGAGACTGATCATCCTTAATTAAAAGTTACCCAATCAACCGCATCACATGAGTTCAAGTTTGGCCCTGCAGCTGTACACCTGTGCACCTGTGGGATGCATAGGGCATTGGATGCCAGGCGATGGTCCTTTCAGAAGAAATTGAGATGAGGCAAGGTAAATTTCCTAGTGCTACTCACTCAGCCTTTAAGTGTAGGAGTTAGGATTTGCCCCTCACTCCCTCTTTCTCCAAAATCCGTGCTGTCTACAAGGAAGATGAAAAGAACACAGGACACAATCAACTGAAGGTTTCATTTTCACATGCTGGTTCCCAGAATAGTTCCAAGCACTTGAGCTGAATTCAAGCCTGTCAGTTTCCTACGTCCATAGCAGCCTCCCCCTACAAGGTTACTTCAAGCATATATTCTAAATGTTATCACAGCCCAGGATACATCATAATGTACCTTATAATGACCCAAAGGCAACTCATGCCATTTTGTAAGGATTAGATTTTGTTTTCTTGGTTTAAGAAACAAAGAAATATGTAAATTATTTTATAAAGTTTCCTACTGAACACAAGTTATAAGACTTTTAAATTTTGTTTCCCAAAGATGTAGACTTATATTGAACACTGGCTTATATCCAGTCCCAGGTCAGTGGACCACTAGATTCTCAAGGGAGACAGGAATGACTGTGTCAAGGAAAGGGGAACAGTGAGTGGCCTAGTGAGCGGACTAGACAGTGTAGACCGAAGATTGATGACAGCAATTAATCTTTTCTCTCTTTCATCTCCAGCCCCGTCTTTTCTAGTGCTTTGAGTTCCATCTTCAGCAAGTGGGACCTCCCTGTCTTCACGTTGCCCTTCAACTTCGCCGTGACTCTGTACCTGGCAGCCACCGGCCACTACAACCTCTTCTTCCCCACGACGCTGGTGGAGCCTGTGTCTTCAGTGCCCAACATCACCTGGTCGGAGATTGAGATGTCCTTGGTAAGTCGCCAACGGCAGGTGTGGGGGCAGCCTGTTTCCACTGCAGCCATCTCAGTCACCACTCTGTGGATTACTCAGGCTCTCAGCTTCTCTGCACCTCCAGTAAATGATGCATCTTAGCAGAGAGGAGCACGGGAAAGGGTCGCTGCCACCTCCACATCTTCTTTCCATGACCCCCTACTGGAGACCTTACATGTGCCAGGCTTGTCATCAGACCCTGAGCATACACAGAAAATAGGAAAACATCCCTGCCTTCAGGACACCTACAATCTGCCCAGGGCAACAGATGATAAACAAGGGTACAGATGAGGGTTAGGCTGGCAATACAGAACGGTGGCTTTGAGGGGAAAATATTACACAAGATGAATAGGTAGGTGGAGGGTCACGGCACTGAAATAATATTTAAAATTAGGAACTTAAAGATATTAGCAATAGGAGAATTTCCTGGATGTTCAGTGATTAAGACTCCAAGCTTTCATTGCCAAGAGCCCAGGTTTGATCCCTGGTTAGGGAACTAAGATCCCACAAGCCACGAGGCATGCTCCCTACCCCCGCCAAAAAAAAAAGATATTATCAATAGAAGATGGGGGTAAATTTTTGTGTATTTTCCATTTCAGTGGCTCTCAAGCAGGAGTGATTTTTTTTTTCCCGCTTAGGTACGGTGAATGTCTACAGAAATGTTTTAAAAGTCAAAACTAGGTGGAATGTACCACTGGCCTCTAGTGAGTAGAGGCCAGGGATGCTACTGGACCTCCTACAATGCATGGCCTTCTCCCCACAGCAAAATTAACCAGCCCAAAATGTCAATAATGTCAAAGCTGAGAAACCTTGCCTTATGTCCTGATATCCACACATATACAAATGTATTTATTCTACTGATCTCTAGAAATCAGAGATAAAGGGATATAATAAAAATCTCACACAAGATTAAATATACAGAATTGTAAAATTTTGACCTTGTTAGTGCATATTAATGGACAGCCCCATGGAGTGTAGCCCACCAGGCTTTGTTGTCCATGGGGATTCTCCAGGTAAGAATACTAGAGTGGGTTGCTATGCCCTCCTCCTGGGGGATCTTCCCAACCCAGGGATCAAACCCAGGTCTCCTGCATGGCAGGCAGATTCTTTACCATCTGAGCCACCAGGGAACCCCTGTTAATGGATACAGGGATAGCTAACAGCTTAGCCTGAAGCAAATTTATCATGTACCAGACACGGTTCGAAGCCCTTAGCTTACTAACTCATTTAAACCTCACCATAACCCAATGCTAACTACCATCATCCTCTTTTACAGATGGGAAAACTAAGGCACAGGGAGGGTTAGTTGCCCAAGATCAAGCTGTAGCTGGTGCTTCAAATATTGTTCACAGAATCTGATTTCTGAGCCCTCCCCACCCAGCCTGGCCCTGCGTCTCGATGTGCTTAGTGTGGGGCTCGGTGTGGCCCTGGTGCTGGGCAGACATCAGGTGGCATGCACAGCGCAGGCCCTGGAGGCTCAGCCACACCCTGAGCCTGAAACTGTCAGCAAAGGAAGGCCTCCCCTGTCCCTCGTGGCAGACGCTGCTGCCAACGCTGCCAAACTCTTTTTAAAGTTTTTGTCTTGTTAGAAGTTTTATCTGGGGCTGGGGCTAGAATGGGATCAGAAGCAGGGTTAGGGTCTAAATCCAAGGCAATGGAAAAGACAGAGCCCTGTGTTTAAGTGAAAGCCCGCTCTCTCAAATGGAAAACTACTGGGGTCAGAGCAGGAACAAAACGAACTGAATGATCAGCCGTCTGCTGACTGCACACACTGCCTCAGGGCACAATCTGCTGTCCCTGAGCCCTTCGGGTGAAGCTGGTCTGAGTGACAGCCACAGGGCAGGCGGCACTGCAGGAGAAAAAGGCCCACTGAGCCCCCGACCGGCCCTGCATGGTGAGGCTGTACCATCCCGTGCTGAGAGACCAGAGTAGAGACAGCCACTTAGAAGAGATGCTTCTTATTCACCTTCAAACAGTAAAAAGTACTAGGAGCCAAATCCAGGTTCCCTGAGGGCCAGGCTCACCCTCTGAGCTCCCCCGCACCGCCTCTCTGACCACTGACTCCTTTCTTTCTACACCATCCAGATCTGAGTTTTGACCAATCAGCGCCATTTCTCTTTTTCTCTTTAAAACAATGAGGGGAGTGATTTCTGTTTTGTTTAGCCGGCTTGTTGTTGTTACACAAGGATTATCCAGAGTACAGAGAAGGCTGGTCCTTAGGAAATTTCCACCGTACACCTGACTGCCCTTTGCACCAGGGTGTTGACTTACAGAGCAACATGGAGGGGTCAGGGCCCCGGTTCACCAGGCTGAAGTTTGGATCCCAGCAGAACTTCATTCTAAACTCAGACTTCACTCCAAGGCAGCTTGCCCCCTCATTTTTCTCATTCTTGCCTGCTTGGACTTTAAACTTGGCTTCCCAGATGGAGCAGAGGTCCCTGGATTGGAACAAAGGATTTTCAGGGTTCCTTTAAATAAGACAGGGCCCGCACCCTGTGATTCCTTGCACAAGTCTATAGGCTCTGGACTAAACAATGGCTGGTGTTTAAAAGGCCACACATTCAGAGGCAAGAATGGACATAGTTTAAAAACTGTCTGGGACACTTCAAATTCTCTAAAGAAATCAGACTGACTCTAGAATTAAATCAAGTTGTTAAAAAGAACAAAATTTCACCAAAGGGAGAAGTGCAGTGAACTCCCTACATCTACAGTAGATGATGACTAATCCATTGGTCCCCAATTTCTATTGTACGTTAGCAATATCTGGTGCTCTGGCCATGCCCCCTCACACCACTTAGGATGCCTGGTGAGGTGCTAGGCATTAACATTTTTTAAAAAAGATCTTTAGGTGATTTCAGTGTTCACAAAATTTGGAAACCACTGAACTAATCCACACATATTTATTAAACACTTATTATGGCCCCAGCTAAAGGAGTCCTGTCCTGAAAGAGGTCACATGAGCTAGTAATGGAGGAAGGAGTTGGCAGAATTTTGAAGCTGGAAGATTGTCTGTTGGGCAGCCTCCTCGTGTTATAGAGATGGTCACACACAAACTTCTGCAGAAACCCCTAAAAGCTGGGGCTCGCAACTCTGGGCCAGTGCTCTCCCTGCCCTGTCAATCTCCCTCTTTTCCTTTGTGCCCTCAAAGAACTTTTTGCCAAAATGTGGGTGATTTGGGTATTTTTTTTAAAAAGCTATCTTGACATCACTACCAAATCAATCATCTCCAGTTCCAACATCTCCCAGTGACTCTCAAGCCCAGGGATCCGGTGCTTCGTGCTGTTCTCCAGATATTCCTCATGCTACCTGTCTGCAAAGTGCTCCTGGAGATCAGGGGAAGTGCTCCTCTTCTTTCCCAGGCTCCCGCATCCCCGGGGTAGCACCAAATGTGAGCAACCAAGAGACTAGGGGTCAGGCTCAGAGGCTTTAGTCTGGGATCGACTACTATGAGCTGGGTGATCTTTGGTCAAATCATTCATCAAAATGGCCTAGACAGAAACCAACACAATTTTCTGTAAAGCAGTTATCCTTCCATTTTAAAAATTTATTAAAAATTTTTTTAAATGGCCTAGAATATTTCCAGAATTCCTGGAATATTTCTAGGATTTCAGAAGGTCTGGAGGAAGCCCCCTGGTGCCCTGAAATCTCCTAAAGGCAGTCCAGGGAGGCACCCTCTAGACCCCCAAAGTAAAAGCCACATGTCCCTCAGAACCACCTGGCTCCAGCCTCTGTGCTGGGGACCTGCTCGGTTTTGCATGAGGGATGCTTAGATGCCTGCCAGGTGGTGGAGTGAGGAGTGATTTGTTCCAGCTCATGCCTTCCCTTCCACATTCTCCCACACGCTGGCGGGCACAGCAATCCTCCCGTTCCATGCCATGACCCCCTGGGGAAAGGCTCAGTCCTCACCCCGAGGCTTGGTCCTTGCATTATCAGCCCACACTCCACTGACCTGGACTTTGTTGACTTTGCAGCTGCTACAAGCCATCCCTGTCGGGGTCGGGCAGGTGTACGGCTGTGACAACCCCTGGACAGGTGGCGTGTTCCTGGTGGCCCTGTTCATCTGCTCGCCGCTCATTTGCTTGCATGCAGCCATTGGCTCAATCGTGGGGCTGCTGGCAGGTAGGCCAAGGCGCCCCCTCTCGGCAGGGGTCATTTTCCTGAGGTCATTTCTCCCAGTACACAGTAAAGAGTCTAAGCTTACTATCTTCACTGAAGTTTTTAAACACTGTCAGGGCTTGAGACTTATTTTTTTCCTTTCTTGAGTCTGCAGGGCATATGGGGAGATGCAAAAGGGCTGAGACCTATTGGCCTGTAGCTCCTGGGAGCTGAGGGGTGGGAGACAGAGGAGAACCTGGTGTGGGTGCGGAGCACTAGCAGACCCTGTAGGGGTATAAACGACCTGCTGCTAAGTCGCTTCAGTCATGTCCAACTCTGTGCAACCCCATAGACGGCAGCCCACTAGGCTCCTCTGTCCCTGGGATTCTCCAGGCAAGAATACTGGAGTGGGTTGCCATTTCCTTCTCCAATGCATGAAAGTGAAAAGTGAAAGTGAAGTCACTCAGTCGTGCCTGACTCTTAGTGACCCCATGGACTGCAGCCTACCAGGCTCCTCCGTCCATGGGATTTTCCAAGCAAGAGTACTGGAGTGGGTTGCCATTGCCTTCTCCAAAAACGACCTAGCACTTTAAAATTTTGACTAAGCTAACAGGAAAAATTTTCCCAAGAATTGGATTGCCGTTTAACGAATGTGATTTAATTTCTACATATGTGTCTATACACACATTCATATATGTAAATGAAGAGAGTAGAGTCAGAAATGGACCTTGAGTGTTTTGGGAATAGAAGCCTGTTGACTTATCCCAATATTTTTCAAAAATTTCTTGGAAGCATGACTTAAAAAAAAATGTTATTTGGAAATAATTTCAAACTTATGAAAACTTACAAAATTAGAAATTGTGTCTGAGAGATACCCACAAATTCTTCATCCAGATTCACCTGCTGTTCACATCCAACCCCTCCTGCCGTCTCATTTCTCTGTCTGCATGTATCGATAAGTGTCTGGACATAATTTTTCTTGAGCAGTTGAAATCTTTCTTGCTAAAAATGCAGCTGCTCTGGCCAAAGGAGTGGGGAGGGCCTGCAGCCCCACCTCCTTGGCCCACCTTCACCCTAGAAGCAGTCATACCTCTGAGTGAAATCTTTGAAAAACAGTGGAAGCCACTGCTCTCCCCACACTGTTGCTTTCCTAAGACCAGACGCCCTTTGTAGAGGCTCCTCTGATGAGCAGGTGTTGGCGGGGAGAGGGGGGTCAGCGATGGGAGGAAGGGCACCTGGGGACTGGCACCAGCCATGGGGTAGCCTTTGTGCTGTGACCTCGAATCAGCCAGAAATGCAGTACCTTGTCCAACAGCCCTGACGGTGGCCACGCCCTTCAAGACCATCTACCTGGGCCTCTGGGGCTACAACTCTGTCCTCTCCTGCATCGCCATCGGGGGCATGTTCTATGCCCTCACCTGGCAGACCCACGTGCTGGCCCTCGTCTGCGGTAGGTACCGGGGAAGCTGGCAGCCAAGCCACTCTGCTGTTCCTTGCCCTTCCCCACTCCCCTGGCTGTGTGATACCCATGGTGGACCCTCATCAGTACTGAGCAGTAGTGATGGAAGGACTGCAGCTGGGATCTTATCACTAAGGGATTTAATGGGTGTACCCTAAGAGCTGGGGGATCTGAGGTTCTTCCCCTGTCAGATGGCATCACCACCACTATTCCTCATGAACCACTAAAGTTCATGAGGAAATCACACACGCATTTCCTCATGTGCTAGTGGCAGCATTCCTGGCCTCAACAACTGTTTTCACTCCACCGCTATCGACAGGGCACCACTAAGTGCTAGGCCCTCGGCTAGACCTGGAAGACACAGACCACATCCTCATGAAGCCATGGTCTAGCAGAAATGTAATTGCCCAATATTCACGACAATGTCTGTGATATCTAAAAAGACCACTGGAAAGAGCCAGTGAGATGACGTGCCTGGGAGGACTGAGGTCCCAGAAAATAGTCACATAATTAAAGGAGCCTGATTTGCATCGAGAAAACAAAGAACGCACTGTGTGAAGAGAAATGACCACAGGCATGATACTGCACCCCAGCGCCGCGCTCCGTGCTGGGCAAACAGCACTCATTTCATCCTGCCAAGGCCACTGCCAGGCATGGATTTTAGCCCCATTTTACAGGTGAGGAAACGAGACTCAGAGGGTTGACAAACTTGTCCAAACACAACTATTGATGGCAGAAGTGAGATTCAAACTCCAGTCCCATCAGCCTCCCTGTCCTGGAGTTGCCTATATCCTCTGGAACCAACAGGACACTAATCACTAATACACAAAACTAGAGACAAGTGAAGGGCATAATATCATCCAGAAGGGCTTTTTTTTGTTTGTTTTCCCCCAGTTAAGTGTGGGAACTGTAAATGCCTTCTGTGTCTCTTGTACCCTCCTCAGCATCCAGCTGGAGGCTGGACTTGGAGCCAGTGGGCTCAGCAAATATTCACCAAGTCAAAACTACCAAGGTATTTTGAGGTTGAGACTGTAATTGTCTATGATCCTCAGAGAGATGGCCGATTCCTATGGCTGGAACCACCTGGGAAGGCTTTGGGAGGAGGCTGGGGCTTATCTCAACCCTTTCAGGGTGGGATTTAGAAAAGCAAAGAGAGGGGAAAGGTGTTCTGGACAGGAAAACAGAGAAACAGAGGCAGAAGTAGCTTGTCCAGAGGCACCAGGGCTGTGGATGAGTTCCCCTCACTGTCCTGGGGGTCCTCATCTGTGGGAGAAGCCAGGTGCCTGGCTCAGGGACCCAGCATGGTCCAGCTGTGAGGGGACTTGGTGAGGATCCAACAGCATCACAGCAGCTCAGAATTTTGGACGAGAGGGACTTTATTCAGAGCTCATATAGTCTGACAACTCATCCCTCCAGACAGACAATCACCCAGCCATCCAGTCTGTGCTAGAGCATCACCAAGCGTAGGGTGGAGGAGTAAAAGATGCTTGTAGACCCCTGACTCTATGCAGGGCTACCATGGAAGTGGGGAGGGAATAAAGGGATATGCAAGCTTTCATCTCTACCCTCAGAGAGCACACAGCCCAGTGAGAGATGGGTCACAAGGAAACACGCCAGATGTCAGGATGTGGGGCCAACACGGTGGCACTGGGGCCGGCCGGGGTGGAGCCCGCTCTTAGGGAAGGCTGGGGATGGGCCCTGGGAAGCTGACTCCTGATGGTCCTTGTGTCTCCACAGCCCTGTTCTGTGCATACATGGGAGCAGCCCTCACCAACATAATGTCAGTGGTAAGTTTGGGGTCTCCTGACACTACCCTAAAGTGCCCCCGACCCAACCAGGGCTTCAGGACATTTGGAGTCTTGTGAGTGAGTTCTGGTCACTAGCACTCCATACAACAGCCTGGTCAAGGTTTATTCAGGGTTTTCCCAGAGAAGGACTGGCCGTGGCATGTTTTATGTGCCTCTGGGGGGTGTGTTCGTGTGGATGTGTGTGTGAAAGAGAAAGTGTTGTAACCAGCAGTGGGGAATATGGGTGGACAGATGGAGGTACTCATGTTTAGCCGGAAATGAGAGATTGTCTCTAGGGGATTTTCAGCTCCATCATTAGAAGAATCTGATTGTCCCCAAATTCAAACCAACCATTCTGACACGATCAACCCAGAAGCCAAGGCTGTCACTAGGGGAGGGTCGCCATTCTCAGCCCCTACCGCATCCTTCTCCTTCAGGGTCCCAGGAACCCAGGAACATTTTCAGATCCCAGTGTTTTTGCTTTCAGGTTGGTGTGCCACCAGGCACCTGGCCCTTCTGCCTCTCCACACTCACCTTTCTGCTCCTAAAGACCAACAGCCCCTCCATCTACAAGCTCCCACTCAGCAAAGTCACCTACCCAGAGGCCAACCGCATCTACTACCTGACAGTGAAAAGCCGGGAAGAGGAGAAGCCCTCCAGCGGTGACTAGCCAAGCTATAGGCAGAAATGCTCTTTGCCTCGACCAGGGTCTCTGCTCCCTGTGATCTCAGCTCTGGGTCAATCGGCTGCAGCACTCACTTCCTTTGCCTCTCCTCACACCTGTGTGGAACAAAACACACCTATACCTCCCGCTCCCTGTCGCTGATTTTCTCTCTCTGCCCAAATCGCCTTAACTCTCCACTGTGCACTGTTAGAAGAAGTTGGTGATGAGTTCCTGGTGGTAGTAGGAAGGCATGTATTTTCAATGTCAGTGACTTAAAACAAAACCATTCTTTGTATTTAGTCTTTTGTAAAGGTGATTCAGAGATGATCTTCCTAGCAGGTTTAACTAAATAATAGAAGCTATGAAATTAAACGTGCTGAGTGGTTCCTGAATGGGTGAAAATTCAGGGAATGCGGATGCCAGAGTGCACAGAGCTAATGACTGGTGGGCACATACAGCTTTACATAAAAGAGAGAAATTTCAGATAGAGGAACACAGTTTGAAAGTCAAAATGGGGACAGTTAGGGCACTGAAAGTATCTAAATAGGGACTCGGACATTCAGGGGTCAGAGTAAAGTGCATGAGGATATTCTGTAGCAGGAAGTCATCAGTAAGTTAGGCTCCTACATGACTCATGATGAAAGATTGGCATGTCTCACTGCAGGTCAAGCCAGCGACTTTGAGCAGGAAATTCAGTTGAGGAAATCACCTGAGCTCAGTATGTGAGAGGCTGGGGAGATCCATTTCATCCAGTTTGCCTGTGGGTTTTGGAATTTTATGAGATTTATGATACTTAAATGGTTAACCTTGAGTAGAAGAACAAACAATTATCAATGAATTTTATAATTTGTCTTCCCAATTATAGGCATTAACTTTCTATCTTTATTTAGATACAGGGGTTGTCAACCTTGTCCTGAAAAGTGTCAAATTTCAGCTCCGGAGGCTACACAATCTCTTACAAATACTCAACCCTGTCATCATAGAGCAAAGTAGACTTAGACAACATGTGAATGAAAGAGGGTGGTTATGTTCCAATAAGACTTTATTAAGCAAGCAGCTAGATTTGGCCCACTAGCTGTAGTTGGCTGGTCCCTGCTATAGGCCATCCAGACAACAACGCTCAGGGTCTGGAGACCCATATGTGACTTAGGAGCTGGTGGGAAGTGGGCAGACTCAAAGGACACCACCAGATTCTTTACATCAGACAAAGCCACAAGGCATTTACATGCTGGGCGATAGTGCGGAGTGTCTTAGGAGATCGAGGGCACCGAGAAAGGGAGATCAGGGTGGCAGGAAGCAGGAAGATCTGCCCTGAGGCTCTTTCAGAGACTGACAAGCCCAGTGATGAGCACTAGGGGGCGCAGTTTTACACCGGCCCCTCCGTCCACACACGTGTCTAGGAACCACCCCTCAGGCTCACCCTCTCTTGGCTCCTCGCTGTTCTGCCTCTGCCAGTAGGTTCACCACCACGGGAGGAAGAAGAAAACTGGAGCCCTTCAGTGCAGGGTTTCCAGGCAAGAGGAGCAGGGAGGCGCTGGAATCTCAGGGCTGGAGGGAGCACGCAGGCCAGGTTGTGCCACCATACTGTGACCCATGACCTCCATTTGGAGGAAGAGGACTTTTTGTTTCCAGACAGGCTTCCAGAGGGGACTCCCGTCACCCTTTGGAAGGAGACCCCGCACCCCACATGTCCTAGCAGGAGATAGAACCAGAAACCCTATTTGTTCTTTATGGGCAAATTGTCCTAGGAAATCCCCTGTTCTCTCCGTTAAGCCCTGAGAATCTCCACCCAAAGCACTGGATCTGATGGGAACAGTCCTTTAGCCACGCTTTTTATTGGATTCTCAGGAGAGGAAGACTATCTGGATATGAAAAATGCTTTCAGCTCAGTTGGACAAGATTCTCTCTCCCCTTCCTTCTCTTCCTACACCACTTCTTGGTTTGTCATTTACAAGGTAACACATGGGTCACAGTTATCAGGGTTGTTTTTCCCTCCCAAGTTCCTGCTTTAATTCCCCCGCAAGAATGAAAAGTTAACTGTGTTGCAAGCTGCCAAACTTGTTCGGAGAAAAATAGATAAAAGCTAAGTTATTCTGAAAAAGGAAAAAGTATGTCCAGCAAATCTGGAAAAGCCGCACAGCCCCAGAAACTCTATAATGCAGTGTGATCAAGATGGCCAGGTATTTATGCGTGAGTAAATGTTTTTACACGTGTTTTTACACATTATCTGCTAGTATGATGTAAGGAAAAAACAGACAAAGTGTATTATTAATCAGTGAATTACCTTGCCAAGAGAAGTTGTACAGGAATGATAAAATAATTTTTTTTTAATCCTTTGAGGCTAAGATGCTGAAAGTTGACGATATTTTCCAAATGTGGTCAAACAATCTCCTCTTAAAAGCAGAACAAGTATAGTCATTAAGCCAGGCTGGTGAACAGAAGCGGCATCTCTCTTGGGCACAGCTGAGGGTGGGCAGAAGTGAAAACCCTCTAAGAAAACTCTGCCCAGCGCAGGCCACTGTCCACAGGCCATGGACAGATGTCCAGAGGTCCTCTTAAGTAGTCCAAATAGCCCCCAGCACCTGAGAGCTAACTCCCTGGTGTTATCTTGTCCCACTTTAACCAGAGCTTCCCCCTCTCCTGCCCCTGAATGAACATGTCGAGAGCCCTAACCTTGCAGATTCTCCCCACCAGCATGGGGCAATCCAGGAGGCCTCCAGGAGGGAAGAAGGGTTTCTGGGAACATGTCATAGCTGTTTCCCTAGTATCACCTCAAACTACCAGCAGCTCTTGGATGTACAAATGATATAGTGAATAGTGAAGTCGCTCAGTTGTGTCTGACTCTTTGCGACCCCATGGACTGTAGCCTACCAGGCTCCTCTGTCCATGGGATTTTCCAGGCAATAGTCCTGGAGTGGATTGCCATTTCCTTCTCCAGGGGATCTTCCCGACACAGGGATCGAACCCGGATCTTCCACATTGTAGACAGACGCTTTACCATCTGAGCCACCAGGGAAGTACAAATGATAGTTGAATATAAATATTTATGGTTGAACGGAAACAAACTACTACTGTCTAAAAATCAAGAAAGTAAGAATGTATGTGTGGGATTGGGGAGGGCGGGCTTTAGCAGGAGTGCTGTCTTTAAACTCTTTTTTCCCTAACAAACCCCTTTCTCCCCCTCTCCGCTGCCTCCGCCCTCTGACCTGGCCATCTCTCCCACCCATTTTCATCTTCTGTCCTACAACACTGACAAGCTCTACCATCACTGTGAAAACAGTGTTGTTCTATCGCATTTTTAAATGGTCGGTTTTAATTATCTCTGCAGTCTCTTCTATGATAACTGACATAATCAAAATCTCTACTTCAAACTGGGAGCTTGCTAGGAAATAATCCATTTTCTTTAGCTTTAAAATTTTATTGCCAGAATATTATTCACAATGTTCTCGTGGTAATTTGTATCTCTCCGGTTATCTGCGGCTTTGTCTCCTTTTTCATTTCTAATCTTATGTAATTTTCTCTTTCCCTTAGGCTTGTGAGGGGTTCATTCATTTTACTGATTTTTTTCAAAGAAGCAGTTTAGAATTTATTTGTCTTTTTCTACTCATTTCGATTTGTTTTTATTTATTTCTTTTTCCTGTTTTCTTGTGGTTTATTTAAATGTTCTCTTCTAATGTTTTTAAAATTCATATAAAATTCCCTTATTTTAGATCTTTGCCATTTAACAACAAAGACATTTAAGTCTATTAATTTCCCTCAGTTACAGCGTTAGCTGTGTACTGTAGGTTTTGGAATAAAGTGTTCTGTTTTCATCAATTTTAAAAGTTTGTTATTTTTACATTTTATTTCTCTTTGAGGCAAGAATTTTTGAAGAATGTGTTTCTTGATTTCCAGCACTTCAAACTTTTTGATGTTTTTCAGCTTTCCATATCTACTTTTATAGGATTATGAGCAAAGAATATGGCTGGTACAATCTTTATTTTTAAATGTTATGCATTTTTCTTTGTAGCCAAGTATATGATTGATTTTGAACATACAAAATGCAGATTTTTTAATCTGAAGGAAATGTATATTAAATTGATTTATTAACTGCATCATTCAACTCTTCTATGCACTTATTTATTTTTAGTCTATAAATCTGAATTCTGAAAAGGGTTTATTAAAATTCAACTATAATTGTATAGTTTTATTAAACTTTTTTTGTATTTCTGAAATATGTCTCATATATTTAGGAGCTACACTATTTGGTACCTATGGACTATGAGTAACATTGATTATTCTTAAATTTTATCTTTTACTACTACAGACTGCCCATTTTTATGCTCATTAATGCCTTTAACCAAATTTCAATTCAGCTGTCATTGACACTGCTGAATCCACTTTCTGGTATTTCCTTATCCTTTTATTTTAAACTTTATCTTTTCCTTTTAACTGTACCACTTTCTTTTAACTGTGTTTCTGACCTCATTCACTCATTCATCCAGAAGACATTGCATGAGGAACTATTTTAATATGTCACTCAGGCCCCCTTGACAACAAACCAGGAAAGAATCAGACCATTTCCTGCCTTCAAGGAATTCACGTTATGGGGATTTGCCTGGCCATGTGAGTAATCTTACCTGAGAGGATGTCACCACAGACTGCCTGAGCCACATAAGGTCACAGAGCCAGTTTCATGATTTTGAGTGGTGAATGAAATATCTTGTTGGGTTAATCTTCTGTTTAGGAAGATTAAGCATGATGTTAAGAGTTTCAAGAAAATTTCTATGCCTCTTCTCTTGTTCTTTATCTTGTCATTACCTGCTGCCGAAACACTCCCAGCTGTCCCTTCAGTTCAAGTCTTTGAACCTGTTACAAAGTAAACAGTCTTGGGAAGGTAACATAGTAAGCATGATCAATCACTTGCATCTTAGGTTGAAGGAGTCATTTCTGAGAATTGGTTGGATGAAAAAAGGAGAGGAGAGTACAAAGAGAAAAATGGGTAGCACATTTTGAGAGTGTCTTTGGCTGAGATGGGGCCAGGCTAGAGGAATGAGATATGGAGGCCCTTTGTTCTATCATCGGTGATGAGGAACTGTTGTATTCAGCTTAGAGAAGAGAAGAAATGCCTAGGGCCATGACTGTGGAAGAAGTTGTCATGTTACTCAACAATACCTCAGAGCATAGAATAAGGACCACTAGATGGGAGTGACAAGCAAACAGACATTGAACCAATGGAAAGGGATGCTTTTTACAATGGAAGTTGCCTGAGAAATGGTTGTCCTGTGAAACTCTGAGTTCAGGACAAGGGCAGGAGACCTATTAGAGATGCTTGCTTTTAGTAGGGTAGACCAGATGACCGTGGCAGCCTCTCTTCCAACTTCAGGTTTCAGTGATACTATGGCTCTGAGTTCCTACAGGGAAATAAGGGGGAGGTATCATTAAGGTGGTAAAAGGTATAAACATGGAGACAAATATATCAAAAATATACCATTGCTGCATTTATAGGTTTTCCTAGAGCTTGACTGGTTAGCCATTTGCTCAGTCTATCAAAATTCTCAACATGGCTACTTGTGTGGATGCAGCCTGAGGGACCAGCATCATTTAACTGTGCCTTTTCCTTGACTTTCTCATCTTCATCACTTCCTCTGTCCAGGGATTCCTCTTCCGGTCAACCCTATAAGATCTGCCCATCAAGAAACTCAATCTTCTTACATCTGTGGCCTACATCTGTGGCTACATCAAATCTGTGTGTTCTGGTTTGTTTGTACTTCCTGTACAAGTCTTGAGCTTTGTCTCCATGGGTCATAAATGTTGTTAGGGCCTGGGGACTATTAATATAATCTAAAACCAGCTAAGAGTTGGCAGTTTCAGTGAGGTTTATTGATTTCCACTCAATAAACCACAGTCTCATCTGGCAACTTTAAAAGGCATTCACTTTTTAATATGAGATTTTTCAACTTACTTGGCTTTTCTTGCCTCTTGTGATTCAAAGAAAATAGAAGAATCCATAAGAAACACTTCTATTCCTAGTGGAATTAGAATTCCAAGGCCCCAAGGAGGGAGGCCGGGGACATTGCTAGAAAAGTCCTCTTATTCTCTGTGAACTGGTAGCTAGGAGCCGCCAGCCTCTCCTCCACAGGCTGCTAAAACTGAATGAATAAAGGAAGTAACTCTCCAGGGAGCTTCTAGCTCAGCTTTCATTCATTCCACAGGAACTCTAGCCTTTTCCCTGGAGGAATCTGACCTCCCCAAGTCTGGCTCCTAGAGGTCAGTGCAGGCTCCTGCCCCTACAAAGTTGGCAATGCAGAGTTGAAGCCATGAGCATTATGAAGAAGATAGTTCCGAAGTAAATTCTGATTGACCAAGCCCACCAGGAGATAATAACCGGTACCCATAAATTATCTTGGGGATCCCCCAGTATCGAGCTGTGGCCTTTGGTGGGACCCTTTGGCCACAAGCATCCACCTCAGTCTTCTGCTTTCCAGGAGCACTTGCTTGCCCCTCCCTAACCTAGTGTGTGTGACAGACACCACTCATCTGAGGACGCAGATCCATTTGGCTCCTGAGATGTGGGTGGATTTCCTGATGGCTCCTCCCTCCTGGCTACTCATTTCCTGTCTTTTCTAATTGGTCACATGTTGTTCCTGGGTAGCATCTCCCTGTTACTTTCGGATGCGTAGGGGGCTGAAGTGAAGAATGCACCACCGGAAGTTCAGGAGTGTTCAGGAGAGGCCAGAGCAAGAGAGGGCACGAGGTGGGCCTCCTGAGCTGAGAGACCAGCAGGCTGGGGACAAGGAACGTGTCATCAGCAGATGGCCACAGGCCCTGAACTTCAACACCAGAGGAAGGCCCCTGTGCAGGAACTGAACTCCAGTCAGTTCCCCACCCCTCCCTGGAATGCGGGGCTCCCCCCGCCCCCACTCGTCTGTTTGCTTTCCTTCCTCAGAAGGGCCCCCTCACCCTGTGATCAGGACCCCTCTCCGGCAGTTCCGAAACACCTGGCCTGGTGGAAAGGGCGTTTGACGTCAGCGGGGAGTTTGTCTACTCAGGTGTAGCTAATATCCTCAGTGTGAGTTCTGTTTCTGAACTTGGGCAGCCACCTCACACCCTGTCACTTGAGGGGGTGGGGGTGATACGCAGTTGATGCTTGACCCTTCAGACTCACAAAGCCAAACGGAACATGTTTGGATTGGGCCTCCTCCCCAGACTCCAGCCCACCAGACACCCCCCCCCCCGCCCCACGGCTGTCTGGGACCCAGGAGGGCCGCTTCCCTCCATATATAGAGCTCAGAGTCCTTTCTGGAGACGGGGGTTAGGTTTTGCCCTCCTTACTCTGAGAGGGCCCACCAGGACCTGGTCAGCAGAGTCAGGAGGAAAGGTCTAGAAATTTCCACAAAACCAGAAAGAAGGCATCTAGTATTAATTAGGCTGTGCAGAAATATCCATCAAGGCACAGATGGCAATAACATTCCTCAGCCTGTGCCCTGCCTGTGTGGGGGATTAAGGGAGTTCATTGAGGTTGGAACGCAAATTGGCCCCTGAGGAGACGACACTTAGGTAATTGCCTTAAAGGCGTATACTGGAGCAAGAATTCTAAGGAAAGGGGTGATTGAAGGCGATGCCTGAGGAAGGACAGAGAACCTTCCTCCAGGCAGTCCAAGCTCTGCGCCTTTAAAGGAAACCTGCCTGATGGGGGCACCATGGTGGCCAAGGCCAGTCTTCCCCAGGGAGTTTAGGAAGGTCAAAGAGTGAGCACGCTGCAGGAAGAGCGCTGCTTTGCTCTCCCTCTTCTGCCACATGGTGCCCTTCCTCAAGTGGAAGCCAAGCCCCAGGCATAAGGTGAGGAAATGCGAGGGGAATTTACAGAAAGGCAGCCAGAGGATGAGCTGGTGGGCTGTGGGAACTGAAGAGGCTCAGTTTTAGGGAGAAGCCCAGTGCCTGAGTTGAGGACCAGAGACGCCACCCAACTGGAAAGAAGTTTCTTCCCAAATCCCAGTGGTCTGGACTCCTCCAGACCTGTGCAAGAAATCCAAAGGAACTCAGGTAAGAGGTCTGGGGGAGAAAACTGAATCAGGGAGACCCTCCAGCTGGGCTTCCCATGTGGCTCAGTGGTAAAGACTCCACCTGCCAATGCAGGAGACTCTGGTTCGATCCCCAGGTTGGGAAGATCCCCTAGAGCAGGAAATGGCAACCCACTCTAGTATTCTTGCCTGGGAAATCCCATGGACAGAGGATTCTGGTGGGCTACAGTCCATGGAGTTGCAAAGAATCAGGCACGACTGACCGACTGAACAACAGACCCCCTACCCGACAGGGGCCTCTATCTGACTTTTCAAAGAAACAGAAAAAAAAAAGGTCAATCTCTCTGTTCCTTATTCTGCTGAGCTTCAGAAACACAGTCCTGGGAATGGAGGACCTTATTAAGAACTCCAGGGAGAGTTCAGATCCTGGAAGCTTCAAGCTGGACGAGCTCTTAAATAATTCTATTAATAGTTCAAACCCCATGAGGAACCCCATGGCTTATACAGGAAACTGTCCAGGTGATAAATGAGCCTGGACAGAAGCCCAGGTGTCCTAACTCACGACACTGAGCTCTTCTTGCACATCTGGCGATGGATCTAAGTTAACCCATCAGCCTCAAATCCCCTTACCACCTACCTGTCCGGGGGATGAGCCTTCATATTTATCATCCTTTCCACAACTCTGCAACACACAGCTCTGACATCAGTGTGATTCCCAGGGCAGCCCCATGTTGAGCTGACTGTGAGATGCTAATGAGGTAGGTTTGAGAACCTTGTTCCCAAGAGTCCTCACCTGCTGCTTCCAGGGTGGAGGTGCCTGGTCCAGAGGCACCTTAGCCTCTCACCTTAGGTCCTATACTCCTTCCACAGACATGCCAAGAGAACTAGAGCATCTCAGTATCCACAAACATCTTCACACAGCCCATCTCCTCAGTGGCCTTCTCTTTCATGGGCATCTGAGATAACTTTAGACATGTTCTGTGTAGCTACAGAGTGATGTTTCTGGAAGATAGGTAGCCATGCCACGAGGAACAAAGTCTCAGGACACTGACTTTATCTGATCAGAGAATGACCAATCTGGTATGATATGTGATCTCCTCAAAACTAGCGCTGAAGGATAGGAGCCTCAGTGAACTTGCTGAGATTAGGCAATCCTGAGACTTGGAGAGCCCACGGCCAGTCCTCTGCCTGCCTTCATGTACCCTCTCAGACTTGTACAGCATCCACACTTTCCTTTGAAAGAGGAGGGGAAAAATAAGTTTACTCTCAAGTGCCAACTGTATCTAACTGGTATTGTTTGTCTGGAGATTTGTGTTAAGAAGGATTCTGAGGCTGTGTTGAAACTGACTGGGAAGAGGTCTATGGTCAGTTAGCTGTGTTTGCCACAGACAACGCAGGGAAGAAGTGGCAGAGAAGGGAAACGTTGCCACAAGAGAAAAAGCAGGTACACAGCAGCCCAGAATTTCCTTGGCCTGTCACTGGATGACACGAACGTAATGGCACACGGGTGGATTCTTTCTGTTTGTTTTTGGTAACTTTTGTTACTCCTTTTAGGATATGAAATACTTCATAATTTTTTAAAATAAAAAGATCACAAGTCCATTGATATCATCTGCGAAGGCTCCAACAGTCTGTAAAACATCTATATTGCAGGAGTAAAGAATCACAACCAGGAGGTTAAAACATAGCTCTGTAACTAATCAGCTATTTGGCCTCAGGAAAGCTGCTTTTCTCTGGGCCTCAGTTTTGTTTTGTTTTGTTTGCTAATACCTAGATCCAAATTCTGGAGAAGGAAATGGCAACCCACTCCAGTGTTCTTGCCTGGAGAATCCCATGGACAGAAGAGCCTGGTGGGCCACAGTCCATGGGGTTGCAGAGTCAGACATGACTAAGTGACCAACATACACACAGACCCAAATTCACTTGGTTATTAAAGACTGAGAGTTCCAAGTAGTTTCATTGGATAGGAAAATTTTCATGTACATTGTAACTATCAGTATAAAACTCCCCCGTGGCCCTAACTTCAAAAGATGGATCTAGAGTACCTTCTGGAAAGAAATGGAATGATCCACGTGGCCATGTAAATCAAGGATGGCTTCGTGGAGGAAGCGGAACATAAACCAGATGATGAAGGCTGAATAGAAGCTAGGCAAGAAGAGGCAGAGGGGGCCAGAGGCAAGGCCAGAATACCAAGGCAGGGTGTGTGTTGGGCACCAGAGGATGAGTGGGACGATGAAATCAGCCCTATTGTGGAACAGCTGGAAAGCCTGGCTGAGCAGTTTAGGCATTAATATACCCTTGGCAGTAGGGAGCCACGGAGATTGTTGAGTGAGAGAGTCACGTAATGATATGCCTAATAACTGAAGCACAGAATGGATTGAAAGGAGGGAAATTAACAACACAGACACACCATTCTGAGGTGTGGCCTGGGTGTGAATAGGGGAAGGAGAGTGAAATCTCCCTCAGAGGAAGGTCAGTCAGATGTTACCCCAGTTACAGATGGGGCGCTCTGACCTTCGCACTCTCCTCAGCCTCATTCATGAGGTTGTTATAAGGTTAAACGAGGTTGCAAGAGGCACCAACTCATTTATGCTATTAATGTCTTCATGGAGTGAGACAGAGACTCCAAAGTTCCCCGTTCCTCTAAGCCTTCCTCTACACCTCTATGAGGAGGTGGCTACTAGAGGAAGGGCTGGATCAGAAGGCTGGACTGGATACGCTGAAAAGCCTTTTCCAGTTAACGTTCAATGCCTCTGATAGTTAATAGAATGATCTTTGAAAATGTCAACTAAACACAACTTCACAGAAAAAGATAACACCTCATTTACCACCCACAGATGTCTGCATCACACATACACACACGGTAGCCTGGAAAATTGCACATCACAGCGCAAAGCTCAACTTCTGCATGGGGAAACGTGTGCCCAAATTGTGGCCAGTGTTATCCTATAGGACTGGATGTAGGAAAAAATCAAATTATATACAATTGTCACTTCAAAAAATATCCTTCTGGTGTAGTCGCCTCATGATGTGGGAGTCTCTGCCACAGTAAGCTGGAGAAATAAGAGACGTAGGGATCTGTGGAGTGATGACAAAAGGGTCTTGACAGTAGGTTCCAGATTCTCTATATGTTGGGCATTGCTAGTGATAGATGGACAGCATTGGCCCACCTCCAGGAGGCAGGAAAACCTGTTCAAAATCTGAGAAAGACAGCTTGTAGACAGTGTACAGGTAGAGACTTGTTTGAGTAAAGGTTGATTATTAGTAAAATAGACTAGATCATTTTTCCTCTTCTGAAAGATGTCATATACGATTTGGGTTTGTTTTTTTTCCCCCTCAAAGGAACTTTAGTAAGCTTCAAAACTGTATCTGACAGGTGGGGTCTTCTGTAAAATGACTTTTACCCCTGATATTCGAACAGATGGCATTTTCTGTGTGTTAGCAATCAGCAGACGCGTAGATACTATGGATACTACTCTTCAGAAAAAAAAGAAGTGGGGGGGGGGCGGCTTTTAAGCAAATCACTGTGGCTCATGACTGTTCTTTCCTTCTCTGAATCAATGAGAGGGTAGCATCATTGGACTCTTGCCTCTAAAGATACAAGATGCTGGCAATCCTTGAGGGCAGGGACTGTGCCCCTGAATTGGACAACCCCAGTATGATGCTACCTGCACTGGGACACTTAAAAGTCTGGTTAGAGAAGAAGGTAACAGCAGTCCCTATGCCAGGTAGGCATGCCGAGGAGTTACTCAGCTGCTAAGGTTTGCCTGCAGATTCTTGAGGACAGAGCTTCCCAGAACATGTGTAGTTGGAGCAAGAGAGCAAAGCCCTTGGTACTTGAAGAAAACAGAGGGGGCCTGGCATGGCCTGAGTCCCCAGGATCAGGCCGTAAGCATCACCATCTGTTTGCTGCACTATGCCACACAGTACTATTTTTTGTGTGCCATGATGTTAGAGGGAAAGCCGAAATAAACCCACAAAGTGAGTCATCGTTGAAAAAATTTTGTTCTTGGGCTTTAGAACACCCAGGCCCCCACCTTCCAAGCAGCTTGGCGGTTTTCAGCCACAGGGTATAACCTCTTGCTAACCAAAACAAATCACATGGAGCAAAATCTCGGTCTTCAGAGGCCTGTTTCATTCTCTCTCACTGACTGTTTTCTTCCATCCACTCATGAACGATTTCTGGGCCTCTGATTGGTTGGTCACAGGCGGCCCATCACTCAATCACATCTATAAACTCCCTTTCTTCTCTCCAGGCAGTGCTGGAAACAGTCAGCTCTTGCCCATCAATTTCCGAATCCCTACACAGCTCAGCCATCACCATCGTGAACCTGTGTAAGACTCTCACTTTCAATATTTACCAAGCATTTAACATCTACAGTGAGATATATTATTTCTTTTATAGTTCATACCCTGAAATGGTGGTTCATACCCAGCCAATGGTGGTTCTTTATACCAGTCAGAAATTAAAATATCTAGGGTAATTATCCCTCATTAACATAGTCAACAAATACTTCTGAGTGCCTACAATATGCCAGGATCATGCTGGGTGCTGGAGGTGCCAAGAAAAACCACTGTAAGGGGAAAAAATGGGCTGTCAAGGATCCTGTGAGGGTGACAGACAGGAACACGAGGTAGGAGGGGGTGCTGGTATGTGTAAGCTGCCAGCCCTGGCCTGACATGAGGGCCCACTCTGCCCAGAGCACAAGCTATTCCAGGGACATGGCCTCCCCGAGGAGCCGGCTCCCTGATGTCAGCATTGCAAAGTAATTCTCCCCAGCATTTTGTAAGCATTAGTTTCATCTTTGTAACAACATGAGAATGAAAAAGCAGGTACCCTCCAAAGTACCTGTCATCATTCTGTTTAAGCTGGGTTTGCAAGGCCAGTCCTATAGGGTCTGTAGATCTCCTTCTGAGTACCGCCATGCTTGCAGTGGGGGAAACTGTCAATGAAATCTTATGACTTGCAAAGTGCAGCGCAGAAATGAGTGATGCTGGCTCCTGGCCAGCACTCTCATTGTTTTCTTTTTTCCCCACCACACCAATGGAACATTTCTTTCTAGAGCATTTGATAGATGTGTTCATGATATCCTTGAAATTGCCTTTATCTGTTATGAAAGTCCTGAGAATCTGTCCCAAAGGTAGTGGTAAATTGCTATCACCTCAGCTTTAAGTATTTCCACAGCCTCGGGAAATTTGTTATTTTATCTCCAGTCTTCCTCGTGGCATTTGTTCCCACCTGCCATCCTCATCTCTTGGCCAGCACATCTGGAAGAGCGGTCCCCCTCCCCGGGGGGTAAGTCTGTGCCTGCACTCCCGTCCTGCCCACAGGAGACCAGAAGCAACACTATATCAGACCACATTTGGAGCCATCTCCCCAATCACCCAAATAAGAACAGAACATGGGTTCAAGGAAAAAAAAGATACTCTCTGTTTTTGTTTTTGTGGCTGGAAGATCAGTTCTAGGAATGCATGGTAATATGGACCCTGACCTACTTTCCTGGATTCTGAGCAGGCAGCGCAGTCTATTGATAAGAACTGAAAGCAAAGGGCCAGGGCAGGAAAGGGGGGACAGTTTTTCTGTCGATCAGCAAACTGGGAGCCAGGAAACCTGGGTGCAACTCCCGGCTACGCCATAATTAATTACATGATCTGGGAGGGGTCGGGGGGCAGTAATGCAATTTCTCTGGACTTGGGAAGTAGACTGTGATTTTGAAGATCCATGCAATTCTGAGTCTCTGATGCTAAATAAGGTCAATATATTTCTCTATGCAGAGGGTGACTAGGGTGGCTGACACTTGGCATATGAGGGATGAAAAGCATTGGGCGGGCAGAGGTGCCCTTCCAGCCTGGCAGATGTGCCCTGTAGACTGGCTATGGAAGAATGCCCTGCTTTGTCAGATGATGCAATGATACCCTCTGGGTCCCCACCCTCCTACACAGCACCTACCTGCAGAGGTGCCTTATTCACTTCTGTATGATGTACCAGAGCTTCTCCAGCCTCTGGAGTTAAGGCTCCATGGTGACCCACAGGCAGGATGCTGAGTGAAATAGATTTTTCCCATCCCGAGCCTAGAGGGGAGGGGCGTGTTTGAAGTTTCATGTTTGAACTTTCAGTCTGAAACTATAGACAAACCCCTTTCCTTGCTCATACATGTGCCCCATGCTCTGGTGCTATATTCTCAGCTTTGCTGAAGCTCTTTCTACATGAGCAATGTGATCTAGACCAGTTTTCTCAAACTTTCATTTGCACGCAAGTCAGTTGGAGATCTTGTTTAAAAAAACAAACTTATTCCTGTTCAGTGGGTCTGAGATGGGACCTGAGAGTCTGCATTTCTAACAAGCACCCTTGGATGTCTGTGAAGCCAGTCCACAAAGCTGACGCTGTGCAGCAAAGATGCAGAGGAAAGAACTGAGGGCTGAGGGCCATGTGACTCACTGTAGAGTGATTCAGAAATCACCAGAGCCTAAGTTTTCCATCTTTCGGAGATAACAATGCCCCAAAGTATCCAAATGGAAAGACAGTGCAAGAGCTCTCCAGTATTCCAGGTAGCCATTTGATCAGCTAACTCCAGAGTTCACTAGAACCACAAGCAGAAAGTCCCAAAACTGCATACCTTGGGGACCACCAAGTACCCAAATTAATCAGCGTGGGGCATGCTTCATAACAAGCCATCAGGTGATCTGATGCTGTCAATTCTCAGACCCCACTTTGAGAAACGCTGCCCAGGTGATAAGTTACTCTATTTTCACCGTGGATTTCTGGTAGCTGATCACAGCCTCAGGACTCTTACCTCCCACAGAGCAAACCAATGTGCCCAGAAAGCACCCGGGGAATCTTGCTGGACTGTAGATTCTGATTTCATCAGTCTGGGTGGAAGTTCAGGTTCTGCATTTCTAACAAGCTCCCAGAGAAGGCTGATGGCACTGGTCCGGGGACCACACTTTGAGTAGCAAGACTCTAGATGAGAGGTTCTCAGCTCCAACTGCACATTAGGGTCATCTTTTAAACACCATTCTTTTTTTTTCTTTCTTTCTTTCTTTCTTTCTTTTTTTTAATTTTTTTAAATTTTTATTTTTACTTTATTTTACTTTACAATACTGCATTGGTTTTGCCATACATTGACATGAATCCATCACGGGTGTACATGCGTTCCCAAACGTGAACCCCCGTCCCACCTCCCTCCCCATAACATCTCTCTGGGTCATCACCGTGCACCAGCCCCAAGCAACACCATTGACTTAAAAATTCTGACTTTTAAAATTGGTCTGGGATGGGAGTCAGACATATTTTAAGCACTCAGGTGCCTCTTATGTGCAGGGAGCACTGAGGACCCTCCCCCACACACACTCTCTCTGCAGCAGATGGAGACCAGGGCACTGGCTGAAGGAAGGGAATGGGCAGTGGCCTAAGGTCCATGATTCACACCAGTCTGAAGCCCAGTGAAGGAGGCTTAGAGCAGTGCCTTGCTGGGGGAACAAGGCAGACTGGCCTATCCGTATCCTGACACTGCCAGGTATCTCTGATGTGGCTTCTGTGAGGAAAGGAAGAGGAAGTTTTAGCAGGAAGAGTGGGAAAGAGGGCTTTTTCCGTAGACACTAATGCAATCACTACTGCCGCTCAGACTGCACTGCTCCTCCTGCTCTGCATGAATTTCCCAGCACTCTCTGCTTGCCTCTAGGGGTGGACTAGGGTGGGACACTGACCTGTCTCGTTTTGCCCCTGGCCAGGCAACACTGAGGCAGAGCCACCCTCGACGAGCCCCAAGGCGGATGAGGGCTCGGAGGCCGTGCTCCCCAAGCCCAGGAACGTGTTCCATATCGAGTGGTCGTCCATCCACAGAAGGAGCAAAGGTGCGTGCTCCCCCCATGGCTCCCAGGGGGCCTTGACCTTTCCACCTCTAAAATGGGAACCCTGGCAGCACCTCTGTCACAGGCAGTGGGGAAATCCGTGAGGGTGAGGTTCATCCTTGTCATCCCCCAACCTCTGACTTCAGCCATGGGTCTCAGAGTCTCAGCCAAGGATGGGGAGACCAGAACTGAGACAGGCTTTGTCAGTCTTGGCCAGGAGGGTTGCAAACTTGATGGCACATTGGAACCACCCACATCCCATGCCCAGAAACGCTACTCTAGTTCATCTGGGAGGCAGCCGAGGTGGCAGAAGAAGCTTGAACAGCTCTCCGTAAGGCAGTTGCCTGATAGCCTGATGGTTAGGATCTGGTGCTTTCACTGCAGTGGCCTAGGTTCAGTCCATGGTTGGAGAACTGGTCTGCAGGCCATCAGCAGGTATAGCCAAAATATAAGAAAATAAAATTAAATAAAACATCACATATAAAGTGACCAAAAAAGCCCTGCAAATCACAACCACAATGTGGTCACGATGGTCACGCTGCTAGAGATAAAAAGTTCTCTCCTACAGCTGTAAGGGGAGGGGCTCACAAAGGCCAAGAGGAGGTCCAGAGGGCAGGCAAACAGTCAGGGAAGCCAGAAACCTGGATGCTGGGGGCGGGGGGCAGGTTGGGGCAAACAGGGAGGAGGCAAGCGAGGGATAGGAGGGTCTTCAATCAGATGCAAGGTGGGAGCAGTCTCATGAAGGCCTAATTGTGCCCCCCAGAGAGGACCCCTTTGGGCCAGAAGTTTGACAGAGCCCCCAGGGCATCCCAAGGAAGAGAGCATAGTTTGCTTCCAAAAGTTAACACTCTCCCTACAAACATCTTCTTAGGATGGTGTTGGAGGGCTGCGGTAAGGGAGGGCCTGGCAGAGAGCCCTGCACTGCAGAGACTGGGAGAAGGGTTAGTAGGAGCTGCTGGAGAGCTGGCGTTTCAGACAGAAGCAGAGAATCTCTCAGGATATCACACACACTGGCCTCAGAGGCTAGAGTATCCTCTTTGCTTCCTGCTCTTCCTTTCAAACTCCCTTAATTTGTTTCTCCCACGTAGTGTAACTTCCCAACCACCACACTGGTATTTGCAGTTCCTGCTCCTTCAAACGAGAGGTCACAGGGCCATTGGTGCATCTCTTCTAGTGTCTAAGTGCCCTGAAATCTCATTAATGCGGACTGAATGGCCAATCGCGTAAAGATTCTCGGCACCTAGAGCTCAGACTGCCATTCTCACACTTGACCACAAGAGGACACCAGAGTATCAACAGCAAAACTTCCAAAGGCCTTTCATGATACCGAAACACATCTGAAATTCCTCATCTTTACAAATAGATTATCTCATAATAATGAAAACACAATGAGTTTTCTAGAATAACAAGGACATGCCAAAATCTGTTTTGAGTTAACAACATGGGTATCCCTTGTCTTAATCCAACCAGCCACTGCTGCTTAAATATCTAAAATTCTGAGACATGATCCTAAAAAGACCAAAACAGCTTAGGTCATCCAGCTGGGAAGAGTTGTAGTAAAATTTGAACACAGACCTTGGATGGTTCAGGCAGCTTAATGCTTTATGAGCAACAATACCTTATAAATACCAGTCTTTGTGTCATGTAGGGAAAGAACCCTGGGTTCAAGGCTCACGAGTAGCTCTGTTTGCTTACCTACAAAACACAGGAGTTGAGTAAAATCAGAGCCTCTTTACTAAAAGTCAGCCGAGCCTCTGAATCCCCTAAATTCCTGTAAAATGTCCTGTTTACATCAAGATGTGCATTTTTTTTCCTCCAAAGAGCTTGCCCGTGGGTGTTTGCAGTAGCAGAGGAGGGGGCCTTCCTGTACAAGGAGACAAGCCCAGGGCATCCTCAGTGGGCCAGGAAGTGCTGAGCATTCCAACTCAAGCCTGGCAGGAAACTTGCTGCAAAAGTGCCAGGGTAGAGGTCCTAACTGATGGTGCTCTCTCCTTCCGACTCCAGTGTTTGGTAAAGGTGAGCAGCAGGAGAGGCACCCCAAAGTCCCTTCTCCCCGCCTATACCGGAAGCCCACAGTCGAGTTGCTGGTGAGTATAGAGTGGCCTGAATCAGGGGTGGCGCCCGCATCCCAGTGCTTGCCGCAGAGTAGAAAAACCAGGCTCGGAAAAGACATCTTCTGGATGACTTTTCTTGAATTCATATTTCTAGAAACATAATCGTGGATAAAGATGTCTATTTTTCAGTTTACTTTATAAAATCTGCTGCTTCTTTTATTGGATTATGTTGTGTTTGTCCTTCTGGATCCAGCATTCAAGTATTTAGGAAATAAGTTGGTGCTAATTTTCAAAACAGAATCTCTACTTGTTTAATTTTATGAATAGTTAAATTTTAAAGCCTAGACATATTGGAGTTTGGGGAGGTGCTGCAAAGAGTGTGGTATACTAGAAGTAATATTTTTTTTAAAAAATAATCTAAAAATTTGTGGGTAAATCCAAACTATATCATTTGATCTTGACCTTTATAAGTGAGAACCTAACCTCTCCATCCACACCTGAGACCTCATCCACAGAATGAGGCTAAAGCTAGTGTCTTATTACACTACAGTCATGGGGGATTGGTTCCAAGATCCCTGAAGGGTACCAAAATCTGTGGATGTTCAAATCTTTTACATAAAATGGCATAGTATTAATATTTGCATATAACCTATGCACATCCTCTGATACATTTTAATTCATCACTAGATTACTTATAATACTTAATATTAATACAATGAAAATGCTGTATAAATAGCTGTAAATATAATGTAAATGATACATATTAATAAAAAGTTGCCAGTGTGCAGCAAATTCAAGTTTTCCTTTTTGGAACTTCATGGAAATTTTTTTCAAATATTTTTAATCCACAGTTAATTGAATCTGTAAATGATACAGATGTCGACAGTACAAGGTTGTTGCCTATATTAAATGAAGTAACGTGTCAAACGAAACAAAAGATAATCTAGTCTACAGAAACAAAGATGCTTAAATAGCAATTTCACTAAATATCAAATGCAAATCTTAGCTTGCCCCCTGTGTGAAAAGCTCAGAATGTGGGGCTTCCTGCCCGTCTCTTGTCCCTGGACAGCCTCTGGAGACCATGGAGGACAGCTCCGAGATAAAGGTGGAAACGGGCATCTCCAAGACTTCCTGGATTCGGAGCTCCCTGGCTGCCATTGGGAAGAGGGTCCGCAAAGCCCTGGGTCACATCACCGGAGAGATGAAGGAGTGTGGAGAGGGCCTTAAAGGTAAATGCTCCACGAGAGCAGCCCCTGCTCCCACCCCTGAAAATGTCCCCTCTGGCCGTCCTCTAGGAAACACGCTGCTCAGATCTCTGTAGATGAAATGGAGTCCTGTTTCCATGGATAGGAGTTTCCCTGTTAGAACAGGCATATGGACTCGCAGCATGTCAATGCCAACACCAGTAGATGTGCAAGCTCTCACCTCTGAACATAACAGTCATGCTCTTGCCAATACCCCCTCAGAATGTCACTTTTTAGTACTGGAATTCTAGAGCCAGCTTTCTAGGAAAACGCCCACCTAGAAATGGCTTATGGGAGAGCTGCGTCTACCCTTCTGACAGGTTCCCATCAGCAGTCTCCCAGAGCTCAGGCCAGGGGCTTGGTGCCTGGATCTGTCCTCCTGAAAATTCAGGCCATTCTCCTGGGGGCACAGGTTGTGCAGGGTACCCACTGCTTGAACAACAACCTACAGACCCGAGCCAGCTCGAGATGGGGTGAAGGGTTTTCTGGGCAGTCAGATGCTCTCTTGGGTTCTTTCCTTACCTTGCTCTGTGGCAGGTGACAGCAGGGGGCTGAACCCACCTTGGATGCTAGCTTCTCTCACCCTCTCACCCGCTGGGGCCTCACCTGGCACAACTGAGCCTTGACTGACTCCCTGACCCATTCCATTTTCAGACAAATCCCCGGTGTTCCAGTTCCTCGACTGGGTGCTCCGGGGCACGTCCCAGGTGATGTTTGTGAACAACCCCCTCAGCGGCACCCTCATCGTCCTCGGCCTCTTCATCCAGAACCCCTGGTGGGCCATCTCAGGCTGCCTGGGCACCGTAGTGTCCACGATGACAGCCCTCATCCTGAGTCAGGACAAGTGAGTCCCAGGAAACCCAGGGTCCCAGCATGAGACCAGAGGTAGCTCCCTGAGGGGACCCTCCACCAGCTTCCCTTCCTCACTGCTTGGCTCACGGCTCAGAAACTCCTCAGACAAGGTCACTCATAACTAAAACAACCATCCCCTGGTTACAAAACTGCAGTTGTCCAGGGGACGGTGAAGAGTTGATGATCGGAAAGTGTGTGTGGTGAGGCTCCAGCTGAGAAAAGCCTGGCTCAGGAGGACAATCAGGGGGGCCATGCCCTGCTTTAGGCCGCAGGGGACCCCCCCCTTCAGTAGCCCTCCCCCCCTAGGTCCGCCATTGCAGCTGGACTTCACGGCTATAACGGGGTGCTGGTGGGGCTGCTGATGGCCGTGTTCTCAGACAAAGGTGACTACTTCTGGTGGCTTCTACTCCCGGTCATCGTGATGTCCATGACTTGGTAAGTTTGCTTCTGAGGCTGTGGGTGCAGATAAAGGGCTTCCTACCTTTCTACCTAACTCTGTGACCATCTAAACAGGAGTTCAAAGCAGCATTTCCTTAGAAATATCATCACATCAGAAATACCGTCTAAAAGTAATTACTGACATTGTACAGCGATAGCACCTCTGTGCTGCATGTTGTCCAGGGGACAGTGAAGGGTTTCATTAGCTATGTTCCTTTACTCTTCTTTTTTGAGATCTAAAAGTGCCCCTGGCCCTACCCAACCAGAGCACAGGGAAGGGAACTGAGGTCCACAGAGGGTTTAGAGCCATGGGGTCCTGTCACTCTCCAGAAAACTTCTCATCCCTCCTCCCCAGTGCTCGGACCCCATGCCCCAACCAGGACAACCTCCCAGGGTGGACTGCAGGCCCAGGCACTGCCCAGAGCCCTCAGGGGGCCAGACCCCAGCTCCTCCCTCCCCTGCAGAAACCAAAGGTTACTCCTGCCAGGATCGCCCTCAGCTCCTCCGCAAACATTTGTTGAATGCATGAATGGGTTTCCCCTTCGCTGGTCTGTTCTCTCTGCTCACCCTTCCAGAGGGAGCCCTAAGGCCCTTCAAGGAAGTTCTGTGACTCCCTTGCCTTAGGACTTTCCCCAAAAGACCTGCTTCTGAAGCTGAGTCTGGGCACCCGCCCTGTTGCTGTGTGGGGCGGAGGAAGGAGGCCCAGGAACGGGGCTGCCCAGAGCCAGTCAGGCTGGGAGAGGGAGCCAACCAGCTGTTTTTCCCCCAAGAAGGCTCAGGGAACCCGCTTGTCCCACTCAGTCTAGCGCCAGGGCCAGAGGGCATCATGAACAGCATCTCCTGTGCTTCTGCCGTCAGCCCGATCCTCTCCAGTGCCCTGGGCACCATCTTCAGCAAGTGGGACCTCCCAGTCTTCACACTGCCCTTCAACATCGCCGTGACCCTGTACCTGGCGGCCACGGGCCACTACAACCTCTTCTTCCCCACGACGCTGCTGCAGCCGGTCTCCTCTGTGCCCAACATCACCTGGTCAGAGATCCAAGTGCCCTTGGTAGGTATTGTGGAAGGTGGAAAGGCAGTGCCTACCCGCACTCAGTGTTAAAGTGGCATTTAGTTAATTTGCATGTCAGAAACATCCAGTTATATTAATACCTATTACCAATTATTCAGTGCAAGGCACTCTACCTACAACATCACATTAGCCACCAGCTTTTGCTTTTCTCTTTTTAAGAGCTAAAAGGGCCATTTCTGGCCCTACTCTGTCCTGTCAGAGCCTGAGAGAGAGACCAAGGCCGGGTTAAGAGACTGCCTGAGGTCATGCAGCTATTGAGTGAGGGGTAAAGTCAAAAGAAGCCTCCTGACTTCTAGATTTGGGTTCTTTTATCTTTTTTTATTGTTTTGTTTTTGAGCCTTTTTGATCCTTTACTCCAGTTCAATCCAAGCTACGTCGTGTTTTTCTTCTCATTCAATATCTTTGAATCATTGATGACATGCATACCACACTGCCGTCTGTTGGCTGGAGAAGTCTCTGCTCCAGGCTGGGGAGCGGGTTCCCCTTGCTCTCTGGGGCATCACCGACTTTAAAGCACAGGTGTTCCTCTACTAAGAAACATCTAACAGAGCTTTTTAAGCTTTTGGTAAGCATTCTGTATATAATGCTGGCCTCTGGAAGTCTGCCAAGATAGATTGAGGAAAAAAAAAAAAGACTACACTAAAAGCTTTAAGGCAGCCTGGAGAAACGTGCCCATCAGCCTTCTTTCTTAAACTGGGCACATTTTCTCTGAGGTCCTCTCTAAATGACTCTGCGGACTAGCGCTCACTCTGAAATTTGTTATTAGCAGTCTATCATCTAACCACAAAGCCACCTGGGCTTGTTGAAGGGACTTTGTGTCAGAAATAATGGTGCCAAGTTTCTCTGACAGTTCATGGAGACAGCAGGATGGCATGGAAGAGAGAGCCCTGCATTTGCCCAAGACGTATTACCTAGGAAGAGACATGTTCACGTTAGCCCCATGCTTGTTGATGTTCGTGTGTGTGTGTGTGTGTACCTTCGTGAGCCAAAGGTGAGAAATGGGCCATGTTGGCAGTTCAGACCCTCACACTTTCCTTTCACAATATTCACCCAATCAGTATCTTTTCAAGTCAAAACAGCTCTAACTGGCATGGCTAAGGGGGATGATGGTAGAAAGGGAAAGTTTGAGATACTTTGCAAACTCCAAACCACAGTTTCCATAGAAAAGATAACTAGGAATTTTGTGGGGAAAAAAATTAAATGGAAAATATTGTACAAATACTTTGGAACCCCCAAAGTTCCAGGAAAGACAAATTCAATGCTTGGTGATTATTCTTTGAGAAATGCTCTTCTGGCTAATTTTGAATGTATTATGATGATGGTGAGAATGTCTTGTCATTTTGACAGTCATCATTAGAGCCTCGAGTTTGGGGAAGCAGTGGTCGATGTTAGAGAGAGGGAAGGATTTTGAGCCTCTGCAAGCTCCCCTGCTCTTTGGTGATGGGAGAGCCTGCTGGAGGCTGCGGCTGGCTGGGGACCAGATAGCCCAGCCACTGCCCCTGTCCAGAACTCTGCCTGGCCCGCTGTCCCCTGCATAGCAATGTCCGAGTCCTGTCCTGTTCTCTGTCCAAGGTTAAGGGGGGACTGAGCCCAGAGGGTTGCCCGCTAGACAGCTGCAATCCTGTCTGTATGTGGGGTGAGGGCCCTACCGCCACAAGACCTCCCTCCTCAGCACCCCAGGAGGAGGCCTCGGAGGACATGGGAAGACCTGTTTCACCAAGAAATATAAACAAGGGGAGGATGAACCCAGTGCCCCCCAGCAGGCCCGGAGCCCCTCCCACGTTTTCCTAGCTCAAGTCCCTCTGGCCAAGCTTCGAAACACAGACCCAATCTCAGCCACTGCGGAAGCTTATGTGCCCAGGATCTTTTCCCAAACTTCAGGGCACGTGTGCAAGTGCCCACAAGGCACTGGACTCTGGACATCTTTTCTCATTCACAGACACTCACTGAGACACACGGAGGCTTGACACGTCGGGGCCCTCCCCCATCAGCCACCACGTGATGGCTTTACCACCAAAACCTGCACATGCCAGGGCACCACCTGCCCAGGGGCTCCTCTGTGGATACAGGTCTAGCTGCTCATCCAGACGACCGCACCAATACGACCATGGCCCAGACATGCTGTTCTTGAAAACACGAGGAACCATCTTCCCATATAATATTTGGCCTTCTAGGCATGTTTTTAGCTTAAAAAAAAAAAAAAAAAAACAGATGTTACAAGAGTTTTTCAATCCCAACTCTGATTAGCCATCTAGTAATTTTCTAATGAACAACACCCTGATTTTTTTCTAAACCCAAGTCCAGTTGCTCATCACTCAAAAGCCAATTCTCAAGAGACAAGCATTGGTAGGAAAGGAAATTTTGCTTTATTTCGGAGGCCTTTTAAAGGAGAGTTTCAGCCTTGTAGGGCTTGCCAGGTAGTGCAGCAGTAAAGAATATACCTGCCAGTGAAGGAGACCCAAGAGACATGGGTTTGATCCTTAGGTTTGGGAAGATCCCCTGGTGTAAGAAACGGCAGCTCACTCCAGTACTCTTGCCTGGAAAATTCCATGGACAGAGGAGCCTGGGAGTTTAGTGCCTTACACTCATGCTTCTAAATAAAGAAAACAACATTTTAACCCTTTACTGTTCTTATAACTCAAGATTAAAACAATAAATCTTGTATTCCTTGTAGAGTGAAATTATTTGAAAATATCTTGGAACACTGTTGCAAAATGTTAGTATGGAGGGTTTGGCACCAAATATTTTCCTGTTCAAGTTGTCTCTTTTGCCTTCATAACTGCATGTGATCCTGTTGGACCTGCAGCTTTTGAGAGCCATCCCTGTTGGAATCGGCCAAGTGTACGGCTGCGATAACCCCTGGACTGGAGGCATTTTCCTCATAGCTTTGTTCATATCATCGCCTCTTATTTGCTTGCACGCTGCAATTGGATCCGCCATTGGGATGTTAGCAGGTTAGTGTCATTATTAATTAACTTAATTAATGGGCCTTATGAATGGGCCCCTTATTAATGGGCTGCAAGAATGTTGTGCCTGGGGCCAGCTCCAAAGAAAATGCTGACGTGTGTCTTCTTGCTCCACCTGCTTATTTCTGTAAACTCTCTTCCTTCCACATCACCTGGTCTTAGCATTTTGGGTGCTGCATCTTCCTGCTTCGCTGAGCAAACCCCATCCTCGAGAAAAGCTCTGGTCACTTACACCTCTGGATAAACTAAAAGCTTGGGAGGAGCTTGTTCCAGGCGTGTTTATATTGTAAGCCTTATCTCTAATCATGATAAGAAGCTTGTTCTCCAGGAGAACATTCAGGTTGATACCTTAATCCTCCTTCTTCTGGCACTGCTCAATCAAACTTCAGATCATTACTCAAAAGAGTCTCATACCCATCCCAGCTGAACCACTGATATGCATGTGACTCTAAAGCCATTTGTCTCCTTTAGATGTTTTCCCACTGAATAGTCAGGAGTCCTTTTCATAAATACTTTGGGGGCACTGATAACTGTCTGAATTGAAGACAATGGGGAACTTCAGGGCTAGTGGGCCCACTCAACCCCACACAGCACTCAGCCTGTCTTCTGCCCCAGCTCTCACTCTCGCGACACCCTTTGACTCCATCTACTTCGGACTGTGTGGCTTCAACAGCTCGCTGGCCTGCATCGCCATAGGAGGCATGTTCTACGTCATCACCTGGCAGACGCACCTCCTCGCCATCGCCTGCGGTGGGTACCGCCAGCAGAGTTCTCTATCCACCTCAAATGACACCAGCCTCTATGCCCACAGGGAAACCACCCTGCAAAACTTTTGCTGAGCCTCCAAAGATAAATGGGAGGATTTGCTTGCTTGATAAAGGGATTTTTATTTTAAATTATTTTGAATAGTCCTTTAGTGATTAGTACATTTAAAACTATTTTCACTGAATGCAAAGTGTTCAGCACACAAAGACAGAGTTTTTGACGGAGGTTGTTCATTTGTTGTCTGTGATTGCTGCTTTCCAGGCTGGTGATTGAAGCAACTCTTGTGTAAATTAATCCTTATATGGAGAGTTGGGTGATTTACATCAGATATAGCAGTTAGCCTTAAACACCCAAACAATGACCATAGGACCTTCAAATAGTGCTTGTAGGTGTGTGGTCGGGGTATTCAGTGCCTCTCTAATAAAGGTTTGCTGTTGTTAATATCCTAGGAACCATTGGGATGTTTTTAGTGGAGAAATTGAGGGTTCAGAAGCAAATCCCAATTACTGTGGCCCATTTTCACAGACCCTGACCTCCCACCAGCTCTTGGGTCTCCCCAGTGGCAAGCCTGGCGATGCCCTCAAAAAGCAAAGCCCAGATGACAAGGCAGCAAGTATATTTGGTCTTCCTCAAGCTTACAGAATGCTGTTCCTCCCTGGAAACCCATATTATGTTAATAACTTGTGATGAAATATCCCAGCAGGGAGTTCTGGGATTCACACGCCTTGGCTGTATAGTAAAACGTTCATTTATGGTTTATGCTGCTAAATGTTTCTTTGCTAGAATGCAAGGTGGTAGGACCCAAGAGAACTGTAACAGCTAAATTCTGGTCCTTTTTAACAAAGTTCATCTGCTGTCTTAGTTATGCCGGCATTTGCGTGGAATTTAACACTTTTCAAAGCTGCCAAGCAATGGAAATGTAACTCAGTTTTTTTTTTTAACCCAAGAGATAGCATTTGTGGCATAAAATGTATGGGGAGAGAATGTATAAACTTGAGGCACTGCTGGTTTCCTGACAATTTCTTTGTTCTCTTGCAGCACTGTTTACAGCCTACCTGGGTACCGCCCTGGCTAACATGTTGTCCGTGGTGAGTCAACAGGGCTAAGGACATGCCTCACACCATCCCCCATGTTCTCTTGGCTCCCCAAGGCCCTCTTCCAAGAGCCCCTCCCCAATCCTTCCCTCTTGTCTCAAATCATTTGCATTGTGTAGATCCTCCACGTGGGTGGCTAGGATGATTATGCAGATCTATCAGATACGGGGAAAAAATTAAGCCACCTCACCAGATTCTGCAATCCCTGCAAGACTACATCCGAAATACTGAAAAGGTAGATTCTTTATCCACTGAGCCATCAGGGAAGCTCTTCATTTCTTTCAATACGCGATCTTAAGGAGCAGTGACGCAACAAGAGACTGACCCAGACTTGCCCGTGGGTGTCCAGGAGCCTCAGCAGAGGGGTGGGTCGGCGGTGGCCTGCTGCAACGCTGGGGACACTGAGTGCAGCAGTGCATGCGTGGGGCCTTTTGAAGGAGGTCGCCATTATCTTCATGACCTCCACCATAGTTTGGCCTCAGGTCAAGCAACTGGGAGGGAACACAGCCCCACCCATCAACAGAAAATTGGATTAAAGATTTACTGAACATGTCCCCTCCCATTAGAACAAGACCCAGTTTCCCCCTCAGTCGGTCTCTCCCATAAGAGGCTTATAAGCCTCTTATCCTTCTCCATCAGAGGGTAGACAATGTAAAACAAAATCACAGAAAACTAACCAATTCAGATCACAGAGGACCCCAGCCTTGTCTAACTCAATGAAACTATGAGCCATGTAAGGCCACCCAAGAAGGACAGGTCATGGTGGAAAGTTCTGACAAAATGTGGTCCACTGGAAAACGGAAACACAAACCACTTCAGTATTCTTGCCTTGAGAACCCCACGAACAGTATGAAAAGGCAAAAAGACAGAATACTGAAAGAGGAACTCCCCAGGTTGGTAGGTGCCCAATATACTACTGGAGAAGAGTAGACAAATAACTCTAGAAAGAATGAAGAGATGGAGCCAAAGCAAAAACAACACCCAGTTGTGGATGTGACTGGTGATGGAAGTCCAATGCTGTAAAGAACAATATTGCATAAGAACCTGGAACGTTAGGTCCATGAATCAAGGCAAATTGGAAGTGGTCAAAGAGGAGATGGCAAGAGTGAACATCAACTTTTTAGGAATCAGTGAACTAAAATGGACTGCAATGGGTGAATTCAACTCAGGTAGCCATTATATCTACTACTGTGGCAAAAATCCCTTAGAAAAAATGGAGTAGCCATCATAGTCAACAAAAGAGTCTGAAATGCAGTTCTTGGATGAAACTCAAAAACAACAGAATGATCTCTGTTCATTTCCATTCAACTGATGGTTTGAAGGCAAACCATTCAATTTCACAGTAATCCAAGCCTATACCGTAACCAGTAATGCTGAAGAAGCTGAAGTTGAATGGTTCTATAAAGACCTACAAGATCTTCTAGAACTAACACCCAAAAAAACTGTCCTTTTCATTATAGTGGACTGGAATGTAAAAGTAGGAAGTCAAGAGATGCCTGGAGTAAACAGGCAAATTTGGCCTTGGAGTACAAAATGAAGCAGGTCAAAGGCTAACAGAGTTTTGCCAAGAGAACGCACTGGTCATAGCAAGCACGCTCTTCCAACAACACAAGAGAAGACTCTACACATGGACATCACCAGATGGTCAACACCGAAATCAGATTGATTATATTCTTTGCAGCCAAAGATGAAGAAACTCTATACAGTCAGCAAAAACAAGACCAGGAGTTGACTGTGGCCCAGATCGTGAACTCTTTATTGCCAAATTCAGACTGAAATTGAAGAAAATAGGGAAAACCACTAGATCATTCAGGTATGACCTAAATCAAATCCCTTACAATTATACAGTGGAAGTGACAAATAGATTCAAGGGATTAGATGTAATAGAGTGCCTGAAGAACTATGGATGGAAGTTCATGACATTGTACAGGAGGCAGTGATCAAGACCATCACCAAGAAAAAGAAATGCAAAAAGGCAAAATAGTTGTCTGATGTGCCCTTACAAATAGCTGAGAAAAGAAAGATGCAAAAGGCAAAGGAGAAAAAAAAGATAAATCCATTTGAATGTAAAGTTCCAAAGAATAGCAAGAAGAGATAAGAAAGCCTCCTTGGTGATCAATGCAAAGAAATAGAGGAAAACAATAAAATGGAAAAGACTAGAGAGCTCTTTAAGAAAATTAGAGATACCAAGGGAACATTTCATGCAAAGATGGGCTCAATAAAGGACAGAAATGGTATGTACCTTACAGAAGCAAAAGATACTAAGAAAAGGTGGCAAGAATACACAGAAGAACTATACAAAAAAGATCTTTAGGACCCAGATAACCATGATGGTGTGACCACTCACCTAGAGCCAGACATCCTGGAATGCGAAGTCAAGTGGGCCTTAGGAAGCATCACTACGAACAAAGCTAGTGGAGGTGGTGGAATTCCAGTTGAGCTATTTCAAATCCTAAAAGATAATGCTGTGAAAGTGCTGCACTCAGCATTCCAGCAAATTTGGAAAACTCAGCAGTGGCCACAGGACTGGAAAAAGTCAGTTTTCACCCCAATCCCAAAGAAAGGCAATGGCAAAGAATGTTCAAACTACCACACAATTGCACTCATCTCACACAGTAGCAAAGTAATGCTAAAAATTCTCCAAGCCAGGCTTCAACAATACGTGAACCATGAACTTCCAGATGTTCAAGCTGAATGTAGAAAAGGCAAAGGAACCAGAGATCAACTTGCCAACATCCGTTGGATCATCGATAAAGCAAGAGAGTTCCAGAAAAACATCTATTTCTGCTTAATTGACTATGCAAAGCCTTTGACTGTGTAGATCACAATAAACTGTGAAAATTTCTTAAAGAAATGGGAATACCAGGCCACCTGACCTGCCTCTTGAGAAATCTGTATGTAGGTCAGGAAGTAACAGTTAGAATTGGACATGGAACAACAGACTGTTTCCAAATCAGGAAAGGAGTATGTCAAGGCTGTATATTATCACCCTGCTTATTTAACTTACATGCAGAGTATATCATGAGAAATGCTGGGCTGGATGAAGCACAAGCTGGAATCAAGATTGCCAGGAGAATATCAATAACCTTAGATATGCAGATGACACCACCCTTATGGCAGAAAGTGAAGAAGAACTAAAGAGTCTCTTGATGAAAGTGAATGAGGAGAGTGGAAAAGTTGGCTTAAAAATCAACATTCAGAAAACTAAGATCATGGCATTTGGTCCCATCACTTCATGGCAAATAGATAGGGAAACGGTGGAAACAGTCACAAACTTTATTGTTTGGGGCTAAAAACAAAATCACTACAGATGGTGACTGCAGCCAAGAAATTAAAAGATGCTTGCTCCTTGGAAGGAAAGTTATGACCAACCTAGACAGCTTATTAAAGAGCAGAGACATTACTTTGCTGACAAAGGTCTATCTAGTCAAAGCTATGGTTTTTCCAGTAGTCATGTATGGGTGTGAGAGTTGGACTATAAAGAAAGTTGAGCACCAAAGAATTGATGCTTTTCAACTGTGGTGTTGGAGAAGACTCTTGAGAGTCCCTTGGACTGAAAGGAGATCCAACTAGTCCATCCTAAAGGAAATCAGTCCTGAATATTCAATGGAAAGACTGATGCTGAAGCTGAAACTCCAATACTTTGGCCACCTGATGCGAAGAACTGACTCATTGGAAAAGACCCTGATGCTGGGAAAGATTGAAGGCAGGAGGAGAAGGGGACGACAGATGATGAGATGGTTGGATGGCACATCGACTGTGTGGACATGAGTTTGAGTAAGCTCCAGGAGTTGGAATGACAGGGAAGCCTGATGTGCTGCAGTCCATGGGGTCACAGTCAGACACGACTGAGCGATTGAACTGAACTGAACTGAACTGTCTCAAATGACACTTTACTCAGCATCTACTAGATAGAAAGAGCCGGGCCTCAAAAGTGGAAATGTCCACATTAGTCCATCAGATCCTGTGGTCAAGGGGCAGGCAGGCCTCCTTAGAGGACAGTGTGAAGAGCATGATCTTATAAATCAGACTTATATTTTATGTTTCTTGTAAGTCAAGCTCTTCCACAACTAATTTTAAAACGTGATTATTTAATTTTTCCCCTATGTTTCTGGATCAACACCCAGTTAACTTGTGGGCCTGTGTACATCTTTGTTCATCCCACAGCAACTACTGGGTCTGGTGTCAGGAGGCAAGGTTTCTGCGATGACAGGGAGCCAAGTCCAAGAGAAGCCAGAGCTGGTGGTTGAGCACTTGCGCAGCAGTCTGAGAACCTTTGTTTGTCTCAGCACAGATGTAGGTGGCCTGTGAAGTCCAGGGGAGCCATATGGCCAGCCCCAGCCCCATATACACAGGAGGGGCCCAGGCCCCATTGCAGAACACACAGGGCTCAGCCTACAGTTGATGCCTCCCCCTCCATAAGCATTGAAGTCTCATCACAGGTAACCAGGAAAAGTCCTGATGGTCCTACAGGTGAGGGTGGAGATGGGAATTTCACTAACACCTGTTTAAATCTCTCCTCCACCCTCAGTGACATTGGGTGGTTTGGACATAGCATAGGAAGGAAATTTTTAAGCAAGAGAACTGAGCTTCCCTGATACCATCCTGTGTACCCTGCTGGATTAAGTCTCTTCTCTGGGCCCATCACATTTTGTGTGCATATCTGCTGTGACACTTGACATATGACATATAACATTTGACATATGACAAAGTCCACCGCGACAAGTCTAGTACACACCAGTCCTCCTCCACCTTCAGCCCCTGTGCCCCTTCAGAACAGGGGCCTGACTGTATTCCTATCTTTATCTCTAGTGCCTGTTACAGGCTCAGCTCATAGTAGGTGCTCAAGAAATGCAGAATGAATGAAACTCTAAGGTAGTGAGCCCCCATCATGGGCTATATTAGAGCTGGGGCTGACTAGCCAATCTCCAGAAACAGGATGAAGCCTGGCGTCTGAGGCTCCTGTCTGCTCCAGGCTTTTCCATCTCTTCTTGCCCCCATCCTTTCACCTAATTGTCCATCCAATAGCTATGTGTCCTTCCTCAGACCAGATACTGGAAATGATGCAAACAAGAGGCTTTGGCTCCTGATTGCTTGTGGTCAATGGCCCTTTCCTCTATGTCCAGAGAAGTTACAGGTTACACCACTCAATCTAGACATTTTTCAAAACAAAATCATGTTTACTTTCTGTGTGCATACTATGTTTAAGACACTGTGGCTGCCCACTCTCAGGGATACAAAAAATGCAGGCTATTAATTCACGCTGAAGGAATTCCCAGTCTCCTTGAGGAACAGGGTATAAAAGTGTTGAATGACATTTATGAGACTGTTCACGCCTCCACAGAGGAGAGCACTGAGGAGCTGCACAATTTTGCTTTCTAATCAGCCTCGGCAGGTGCAGCCCCCAACTTCACAGGGCTGCCCTCTGCTGGACGACAGTGACCACAAATGAAGACCATTTATTGAGCGCTTAGTATGCATGAGGCACCAACTCTTTGAGTAGATAGCTTTATGCCTATTTTCTTATTGAGGAAATAGTTTTCAGAAAGAGGAAATGGCTCCCACAAAGGTGACTGGAGCTGAGATTTGGATCTGGGTCTGTGGAATTCCCAGCCCACATCCTTCCCACTGTAGGACTTGAAACACCCCCACACAGCCTTAGCAGGGCTTTGGAAAGACTCACAGGGTGGAAATCATCAGTCGTGGGTGTTCCTTAAGGCTGGTGGGAGGCTGACATTGATCCTTAAGTCCCACCCAACAGGGCCATCTTTGAACATGCACACACACCTGGCCTCGTTCCTCCAAAGGCATTCCCTCAGGTTTTTACTGCTTATGATAAAAGGATGTGTGGAGGAGAAGGGGCATGGGTTTGATTTGCTTCATAGTTGGATTTTCAGGCTCTTTGCTAAAAAGCTATTGAGGTTATCCCAAATGAAGAATGAAGAGGGGTATTTAAAAGCCTCAGGGCATTTTAAGGAATAAAAACCCGAGGAACATCAGGAGAGAGGCTGTTGGGGATGGGCGCACTCTTGAGGGGGGCTCAGCCCCTCCTGGTCTTAGCTCCCTGGGACTCAGAGGTGACATCTTTGCCCCTCTCCATATGTCTGCTCTGTCCCTCTGTCTCTCTGGAATGGGTTTCTTCTGCTGCACACAGGCCCCCAAATATCCACCCAGCACTGGCTGGCTCTCGAGTTTTTCCCGATCGAGAGCCTCTGAACACAGTCTCTGTGTCTCTTAATTCAGACTCTCAAGAGGGAGATTCTAGCCCCAGATTGTCTGCCTAAGGGAAGCTGTATTTGGGCTATGTGTTTATCTCTAGTCCAAGCAGATATGAACAAAGAGAAAAAGGTTTTGAACAACAACAAAATAAAAATGGCTGCCAATGCCGTTCCTTCAACAGGGGCTTGGAGAGGTGAGGAGAAGGTGAGGAATGCCACAAGTCCTGTAGTCAGGAGGCAGAGCCTGGCCAGACACCCAAGAAAAGATGTGTCTTCTACACAGAGGCATGTTATAAGAGGGTTCTGGTAGCTTCTGCATTTTGAAGAATATGTGCTTGTCAGTGCAGACTGACACACACACACACACACACACACCAGCACAATTTGATTTATATTGATTATGAATTAAGTACTATTGCAATCAATGCCCACAAAACCTCCCCTTTTGCATCCAGGATGGTGGCTGGTTGAGAAAGGCTGATGAAATGAGCACAGGCCTCTGATGTAACCAAGACTCCTCTTGTGTTCCCCTCCCCTCAGTTTGGATTACCACCCTGCACCTGGCCCTTCTGCCTCTCCGCCCTCACCTTCCTGCTCCTGACGACCAACAACCCCGCCATCTACAAGCTCCCACTCAGCAGAGTCACCTACCCAGAGGCCAACCGCATCTACTACCTGTCCCAGGAGAAAAACAGAAGAGCATCGACCATCACAAAGTACCAGGCCTACGATGTCTCCTAAGTTGCCCTTTCCAATACATGTCCCTGTAAATTCAGCCTTTGGCAGGGTGTCCAGGTTCCCAAGCTGAAAGCCATTTAAGCTCTCCTTCTGTCTGTTCTGTGATTCTGCCCCCAAGCAAGCCTACACCCTAGTTATTCCCAAGAACAGGGAAATATGTGTGCAGTCACTATTCAGGAAGCTCTCTGTTCCAAGATGCACAATATTTGTCAATAATATGGTTACTTTCAACTTTATCCCTATAGCTCACTCCATAAGAGCTCCCTTTGAGGAGAAGCCTCCCTCTTCTGCAAAATAAACCACATCCCTAAGGACAACTCACCAGGAAGGGGACAGAGATGGGTGACATTGTCGTCAGTCATTTAGTGCAGTGATGTACAGTATCAGGAAATTAGCCAACAAGGCCAAGGGCGGATCTGCCTCCAGCTCTGCCACAAGTGAACTCCAACCACTCGAGTGGGTCCATCCCCCTTCTCAGCTCCAATCTCTTACTGGTTTCATGACGGAGAGGGGCCCTGCAGTCCCTTCCACCTCAGAAGTATTGATTCTTCTCTTTCCTTTAAACTGACAAATCAACATAACCAATAAATAATGACTTTAAGTTAAGTGAAAGATGAAAGGGCTACCAGGAGAAGAGGCAGGACAATTTTAATGTTGTGTGGAGATTTATTCTCAAGTCATGCGATGTTCTGGAGGAGGAAATGGCAACCCACCCCAGTATTCTTGCCTGGAAAATTTCATGGACAGAGAAGCCTGGAGGGCTACAGTCCACAGGGTTGCAAAGAGTCGGACACAACTGAGCGTCTGAGCACACAGGAACACATGTGATGTTCTCTGACTTGGGGTTATAACCTAAGTTCACTGGAAATGACAACATGCCATCCTTTGCATCACAAATGTTACTAGGAATGTCATCAAATGAAAAGTGATCTTTCTCAACATTTAAATCATATTTTAAACAAATGTGTTTCCTTTTAGAATATTCATAAGCACACTCATTAAATGATTAAGCTTGCAATTTGGTGTGGGTTTTCTTAAAAATGAGGCTCACCTACCTTGTCCACACAGTGCTCATTTGAGGGGTTTTCTATGATCAAACGTATATTTGAAAAGTATATATCCTGAGGATGAACAAATAAGATACACTGTTACCTTTTTCCACAGGATCACTTGCCACACATTCTGTCTTAACAATGAGAAAGAAACAGCTATGTATTCATTGTAATGACTGTATTATATAAAGTGCAAAGCAATAAAAGTCCTCCTCTCTGGAAAAAGAGATGAGGATAGGTTGAAAGTTATCAGAAGATTTGATTTGCTTATAAAGGGAAGTATACAGAAATGACCATAGTCATTGTTTTCTATTTGAGTTGAAATGCTGGTTATTACAACTCATCCCATTTTTTAGGGTATAGTCTTGCACCCTAAAGTCCAGCGCCGCTTGAACAACTCTTTGTTATTCAGTTGCTCTGGTTGTAACACTGAGCTCCTAAAACACAGGACCCCTCTGTGCAAAGGCATGTGGCTCAGCCTTCCCACACGTCCCCTCCAAGAACAGGGATGATCTTACAGTGCCTGTGTCCTCCATCCTTCCAGGATAGCATGAGGGGGTGACCTAAGGCAGAAGATGAAGGAAGGAAGCGAGGTGTAGGGGACAAACTCTTTATAAATCTAATATTTAGCAAAAGCTGGTGTTTGCGTTTATTTTTCTCTCTTTATCTTTCCTGTGTCAGCCCTAGGATCCCAGTCCTCTTCCACCAGCCCAAGAATCCTGGTCTGCCTACCTCTCTTCCCGATTATATCTAACCAATTACAGCTTCTCCAGGAAAATGGTGCACCTCTGGAAACAAATGCCCACATAGGAAATGGAAGCAAGTCACACTCCAGAGGCTACCTCTGAGTTTGTGATCGCACCTGGAGGCCAAAAAGGTCTCAGGCTCTATTTTCCTGACCAGGGAGTTATGACTCTCTGAGGATCCAGCATCCAGGAATTTCACCAGAAGGCTGTTTATGTTCACAGCTCTCTCGGCTGCCCCAGAACCTCCAAGTGATGACATAGCACTATTAAAATAGCACTTTTCATGCATTTTCCACTAAAGTGTTATAATCTGGTTTTATTAAGAGCAGAAAACCCTCTACATGCATGCCATTCTGATTACTGACCACTAACAAATCCGTTCAGCTGTTCTAAATATTTCAATATCCTCCACTGTAAAGCAAGTTGAGTTGGCCCAGGATAACAGGCAAGGTAGAAATAGATGAGATTTAAAAAAAGAATTGAGTTACGAAACGAACGACATCTAGAGGCTACCCAAGTAGTTCTTCTACTTGTCGTTGTTGAGTCACTAAGGCGTATCCAATTCTTTGAGACCCTATGGACTGCAACCTGCCAGGGTCCTCTGTCCATGGGATTTCCCAGGCAAGAATACTGGAGTGGGTCACCATTTCCTTCTCCAGGGGATCTTCCTGTCCCAAGGATCAAATCTACATCTCTTGCATTGGCAGGGGGATTCTTTACTGCTGAGTCACCAGGGATGCCCATGCAACACAGCCCTTCACTTCTGTGTCAACAGTGGAGAGAGGAGCCAGCTCCAAGCAGCTTCTGAGCTCTGGTTATACAGATCCCTCTGTGAACATATCCTTCCAGGGTCTCACTTAGTGGCATTGCCTAGATGGCTGGAAATCGGCCAGGATGGGAGTATTTACACTCCAGAAATCAACAGACCACAAATCTGAGTTTTCCCAGGTGGCCAGCTCACCAGTACTCCACTGACAAGTCAGTTTGGTGAGAAAAGGGAAATACCGTAGACTTCCTAACCAGAGACTCCAAGACTAGGGCCAAAATATTCAATCCAGCGAACCTGCCTGGATACTACTCCACATACAGGAGGCATTAAAGAGAACAACAAGTGTCCTCAGGCATAAGATTCACCACAGACGCCTATACTGAAAACAATTTGAGTGGAAGTATCCAAACAGGGGAGAAAAATGAAACCAGGAAATGCTGCAAAAGACACAAGAAATGTGAGGTGACCGAATGTGTAAACGGCACCCCACTCCAGTACTCTTGCCTGGAAAATCCCATGGACGGAGGAGCCTGGAAGGCTGCAGTCCATGCGGTCGCTGAGGGTCGGACACAACTGAGCGACTTCACTTTCGCTTTTCACTTTCATACATTGGAGAAGGAAATGGCAACCCACTCCAGTGCTCTTGCCTTGAGAATCCCAGGGATGGGGGAGCCTGGTGGGCTGCCGTCTATGGGGTCACACAGAGTTGGACACAACTGCAGTGACTTAGCAGTAGTAGTAGGACCAAAGGCGAAAAGTGGAAGAAATAGACCTAGAACTGGAGTATTAAATGATGGCAGGGGGTGGGAGAGAGAGAGAGGCATGAGCACCTATTACAGTACTTAGCTTGTGCAAAAGTTGGTAAGTTTACAAAGTCCACAGGGAGGAATAAACATGGGTGATAAGGGCAACCACCATGAGAACAAAATCAGAATTACAAATTTTGAACCAGAAGAAAATTATCTTTACAATGGAAAGCAGAAAAGGAGGAAAATATTATAGAAAGTCTTCCTTTCCAAAAAAAAAAAATAGCAAGCAAAAAAAAATAAACAGAAGGAAGAAATTAGATATAATATGACAGTACCTAACTGACCAAAAAAAGTTGACTATTAAATTCACTACTGGACTACAGAGACTCTTAGATTGCACTTTTCTTGAGACTTAACAGTTTGCTATTTACAGTAAACACATTTAGAACAGAAAGGCATAAGTATTTGAATGTGAGAGGATGAAATAAGATAAACAAATCCAGATCTAAAAAAAAAAAAAAAAAACTAGGATATCAACCATAACACCTTGAAAAGTGAAATTTAAGGCAAAAAAAGTATAAAGAATCATGTAAAAAGAACAATAGGGCAAAAGCACACAGTCATCATCAACCCTTGTGTGCTAAACAATCAGCCTCAAAATACATCAAGCAACAACTGACTGAACTGAAGGGGGAAACAAACAAATTAATAATTGTAGCTAAGATTTTACCAAAACCTCAGAAACTGATATATCAAGAGAACAATTTAAAAAATGAGCAGAGATATCAAGGCTATGAACAATTGAATTAATAACTATGAGCTCTTAAATACATGTTGGATTCCAAACCCTCCCACTCAACACCTCCCCCAAAGTGCGTTCTCAAATAGAGACCAGGTTCTTCTCAGGCACTCATGGAGCAAACTTTGGGTCCTCATTCAGTTCAGTTAAGTTCAGTCGCTCAGTCGTGTCTGACTCTTTGCGACCCCATGAATTGCAGCATGCCAGGCCTCCCTGTTCATCACCAACTCCCGGAGTTCACTCAGACTCACGTCCATCGAGTCCATGATGCCATCCAGCCATCTCATCCTGAGTCGTCCCCTTCTCCTCGTGCCCCCAATCTCTCCCAGCATCAGAGTCTTTTCCAATGAGTCAACTCTTTGCATGAGGTGGCCAAAGTTCTGGAGTTTCAGCTTTAGCATCATTCCTTCCAAAGAAATCCCAGGGTTGATCTCCTTCAGAATGGATTGGTTGGATCTCCTTGCAGAGAAGACTCCTTCAAGAGTCTTCTCCAACACCACAGTTCAAAAGCATCAGTTCTTCAGCACTCAGCCTTCTTCACAGTCCAACTCTCACATCCATACATGACCACAGGAAAAACCATAGCTTTGACTAGGCGGACCTCAGTTGGCAAAGTAATGTCTCTGCTTTTGAATATACTATCTAGGTTGCTCATAACTTTTCTTCCAAGGAGTAAGCGTCTTTTAATTTCATGGCTGCAGTCACCATCTGCAGTGATTTTGGAGCCCAAAAAAGTAAAGTCTGACACTGTTTCTACTGTTTCCCCATCTATTTCCCATGAAGAGATGGCAAGGGTGAATGTCAACATTCTAGGTATCAGCGAACTAAAATAGACTGGAATGGGTGAATTTAACTCAGATGACCATTACATCTACTACTGCAGGCAGGAATCCCTCAGAAGAAATGGAGTACATCATGGTCAACAAAAGAGTCCGAAATGCAGTACTTGGATGCAATCTCAAAAACGACAGAATGATCTCTGTTCATCTCCAAGGCAAACCATTCAATATCACGGTTATCCAAGTCTGTGCCCCAACCAGTAATGCTAAAGAAACTGAAGTTGAACGGTTTTATGAAGACCTACAAGATCTTTTAGAACTAACACCCAAAAAAGATGTCCTTTTCATTATAGGGGACTGGAATGTAAAAGTAGGAAGTCAAGAAACACCTGGAGTAACAGGCAAATTTGGCCTTGGAATGCAGAATGAAGCAGGGCAAAGACTAATAGAGTTTTGCCAAGAAAATGCATTGGTCATAGCAAACACCCTCTTCCAACAACACAAGAGAAGACTCTACACATGGACATCACCAGATGGTCAACACCGAAATCAGATTGATTATATTCTTTGCAGCCAAAGATGGAGAAGCTCTATACAGTCAACAAAAACAAGACCAGGAGCTGACTGTGGCTCAGATCATGAACTCCTTATTGCCAAATTCAGACTTAAATTGAAGAAAATAGGGAAAACCACTAGACCATTCAGGTATGACCTGAATCAAATCCCTTATGATTATACAGTGGAAGTGAGAAATAGGTTTAAGGGTCTAGATCTGATAGATAGAGTGCCTGATGAACTATGGAATGAGGTTCGTGACACTGTACAGGAGACAGGGATCAAGACCATCCCCATGGAAAAGAAATGCAAAAAAGCAAAATGGCTGTCTGGGGAGGCCTTACAAATAGCTGTGAAAAGAAGAGAGGTGAAAAGCAAAGGAGAAAAGGAAAGATATAAGCATCTGAATGGAGAGTTCCAAAGAATAGCAAGAAGAGATAAGAAAGCCTTCCTCAGCGATCAATGCAAAGAAATAGAGGAAAACAACAGAATAGGAAAGACTGGAGATCTCTTCAAGAAAATTAGAGATACCAAGGGAACATTTCATGCAAAGATGGGTCCTCATTGCTGGTGGGAAATTGCTCACTGCTGCCATGTGGGGTGCAAAGGTCCTCAGAATTCACTCACGTTGAGTATTAAGAGCCCTTGTGTCCAAGAAGTTCGACTCCAGAGTATAAACGGTTCCCAGCAGGGCTGTTCACCACAGCCTTGGTTGCACTGGAGAGAGCTGGAGAGAAAGCAGAGGCCAAGATGGCTGCTACACAGCTGGGAGCCAGCACGCAGTTTGAAGGCCAGGACCGCACGTAGAGCCGTGGATAGATCCTAAAACCCTAGTGGTGGCACAAATAGGAAAATGATGCATAAAATCAATACCCATTCCATAAATTAAAAATACACACACACAAACCAGCAACACTTATTTTTCAAGAATGCAAACAAATAGAAAATGGCACTTGGAATACGAGAGGGAAAAGAGAGTGGAGTATAATAATGAAAAGACATAAATACAGACCCTCATACATTCAAGAGAAGGGCCCTGCACAGACCAAGAAGATAATACGCAGGGACTAAGCCACATGATTTGCTCAATTCTCAGTCAGAAAAATTACAAAATGGGCAGGGCATAGTGTGTGCTCTGCTCAGCCCTGTTAGAGCTCAGAGTGACCCCAGAATTGGGGCAGGATCAACCCATAAAGCCTGAGAGCAGTCCAACTGCCTCCACTAGCAATTGGAAGCATTCTGGTCACACTATAAAGTGAGATAGACAGATAATACACAGGAGATAGAAGACGGAAGATGGATAGAGACAGAGCTGAAGATTTTGAACCTTGCTTGCAAGTTAGTTGAACATATTTTAATTCCCAGAAGGACAACAATAATGAACATAGGTTTTATTTCTGCTTTTAAGATGTTTTTAGAATCTCTGGTGAAATGCAGAAATGCAAGGAAATTTTTGTTACTGTTGAGATTGCAGAAAGTTGGGAAAGAACATTTCCAAAAATAAAAGATGTAGGAATTGAGGATATGAACTGAGTTCAGAAAGACCACGAGCCTACAAGAAACAGAATAAATCCACGTAGCCTCCTATAGTCATCAAACCTTGTTGGCGAGCCAGGAGGTCGGTATGAAAAGGTCTCAGCTTTGAATTCAGATAAGCCTGGTTTTGAATCCAGTCTCTCTCTATTACTTACTGGCTGGGGGGTTGTCTTGGAGCCTGCAGTTCATCATCTACAAAATGAGGACTGTACCCACCTAAGAGCAGTGTTCATGTGAAGGCTACTTAAGAAGCCCTGGAAACAGATCAGTCCATGCAGGGGCCATGGGCACTGGAGAGATAGAGGCCACAGTCCCGGGCCGAGTCACAGTGACTGGGAACATCCAGCAGACCCTGGGCATCGTCTCAGGGGTCTTCTTTAAAATGCGATGTCTGGGGCCAGCAGGGCCAGCTCAGAACCCTTGTGTGGCTTTAAGATGCTGAGGAAAGGACTGGCTGGGCGCCCAGGTGTGTGCACCAAAGGTGCCCCCTCATTTCCCCATTTGAACTACCCCATCCTTCCTCTTCCTGCCTCACCAGAGAAGAGCACCACCTGTTTTAGGACAATTTCTTCAGAAGTTTAAACAATGGCTTCTGTAAAGTCAATACCGTGGAGCTCAGGGCACAACTGTACTCTACTTCATTTAAAGGTATTTTTCCTCTCCAATTAGATTATAAGTCCTGTGAGGATCGTGGTTGTCACACACACACACAACACTCACACACACACATATAAACACACATAGATGTATACACATATGCTAAACACAAAAGTACGTACACATTCACATGTACATACAGATACGCAACACATGCACACACATGCACTTGGACATTCATACATACACGTGAGAGTAATCTGCACGCGCACACATGGTTGTTATTGCTTCTGTCTCTATTATTCACAGAACTACCGCACAGGTGGGCACACAGCAGCCTGGGAAATAACTGACCCCTCTGTGTCCACTCTCTCTCTACAGAGCCCGTGCACTCGTTCTGGGGGAACTTGAAACCTGTTACACACCCACAGGCATATGCATATAGTACACACACAGGTGCTCAGGGAGGGGTGGGCAGCTCACAGAATCCTGCCTCCAAAACTTCCTGCCTGTAGCCTCCTGCAACAGACATTCCCTGAAGAGTGGTTAAGGAAAGAACTCATTAGAACAGACGCACCACCTCACCCTAAGCATGTCATCATTCTATGGGTAATAACTTCAAGCCTCTACAATTGTCCTTGGCTGCCATCCTTTCCCTACAGAGCTGCCATCCTTTCCCTACAAAGCCGCCTACATTACATGATTTACAGACACAAATCATGTAATGGTCTCAAGTGAGGCACGTAGATGGGAGACCAGTGACTCTCAAACTCAAGCACGCATAAGAACCACTAAGAAAGCATGTCCAACATGCCCAGAGTTTCTGATTCAGTAGGTCTGGCGAAGGGCCTGTGAGTTTGCATATCTAACAAGTGCCCAGATGATGTTGATGCTGTTGGTCCAGGGACCACACTTTGAGAACCACTGGTGTAGACTTAGAAACAGGATGCTCTCTGCAATCATCCCTTCCTCTTTGTTTGCATACTCCAATACATCCCCATTTGCAAACCCTTGTGCCTTAAAGAATCATCGACAGTGCTTATCAAAACCCAGACCCCTGGGCCTCAGCTCCAGGATTTTGATTTAGTAGATTGGGGTAGAGCCAAGAATCTGAGCTTCTAACAAACTCTTGGATTATAATGGATGCTACTGGATCAAGATTCAGACTTTGAAATCACTGCTGCTGCTGCTGCTGCTGCTGCTGCTGCTGCTGCTGCTGCTGCTAGGTCACTTCAGTCATGTCCAACTCTGTGCAACCCCAGAGATGGCAGCCCCCCTGGCTCCCCCATCCCTGGGATTCTCCAGGCAAGAACACTGGAGTGGGTTGCCATTTCCTTCTCCAATGCATGAAAGTGAAAAGTGAAAGTGAAGTCACTCAGTCGTGTCCGACTCTTCGCGACCCAATGGACTGCAGCCCACCAGGCTCCTCCATCCATGGGATTTTCCAGGCAAGAGTACCGGAGTGGGGTGCCATTGCCTTCTCCAGAAATCACTGCTATCAGTGTTTAATCCGGGATGCCCAGCCCCTCCCCCAGTCCAAGTAAGTCAGCAGTGTGTCTGGAAACAGGTATTTCTCAAAGCTCCTGGTGTGGTTCCAATGGGCAGCCCAAGTTGAAAACAGCTGGGTGTCCATTTCCTGAGCTCTATTTTCCTGACTCCCAGTAGAGTCACTCCAACACACTACAAGGCCCTGCCACCCTCAGTCCCCCAGTGGATTCTGATGAGGGGCAGTGGGCCTGATTGGGCTACAATGAAAAGCCCGTGGCGCTTGGAGGCAGGAGGGGCATGTACAGGAGGCACAGAGGATCCTTGAAAAGGTTTGCCTCATTCTCAGGGTTCTTGGGTCACAGCCCTGTGCCCCCAAGGAGACTAGATAAAGAAAAATGAAACCACTTAACAGGAAATAGCTGGCAGACAAGCAAGGTTTTGCACTGGCCCCGGAAGCCTGCTCAGTGGGAGGCCTTGGCCCTGGGGAGGAGGCGTGAGGAAGCGGATGGTGGCCAGCACCTCCGCCCCCGCTGCCCTGGGCCCAGAGCCCGTCTCCCTGGCTCCGTGGGCACAGGCAGCGCTGGTCCAGCCGGGAAGAGTGACAAGAGGTGAGGAGCTGCAGGGGTGCCGTACCAGCAGGTACAGGATGAGCTCGAAGGCTGTCGGGTGCGGGGTGGCCAGGGTGTGGAGGGCTGGGAGGGCACTGATGGTTGCAGCTGCTGCCGCAGGCGGACAGAAAAATGGGCAGGACGGGAAGCTTTATCTGGACCCGCGTGCAGGAAGTCCTGACCAGGTAGACGCCTGCGATAAGAAATAAAGAAGACGGAGAAAAGCCCAACACAGAAATGCAGGGAGCACGTGCAGAGGAGCCAGGTGGTCCTCTAACTCAGTTCAGTTCAGTCGTGTCTGACTCTGCGACCCCATGGACTGCAGCACGCCAGGCCTCCCTGTCCATCACCAACTCCTGGAGTTTACTCAAACTCACATCCATTGAGTCGGTGTGAGCAAACAGCAGGTGGGTTTTGGTGCTGAGGCAAGGTTCCACCCTTCATGGCAGAGCCAGGAATGGGATGGGGACGGGGTGGTTCTCACTCCTGTCCCCACTACTTGCTGGCCCACCAGAATGCTAGAGTGAGACTGTCCCCTATGGTGTGGCCTCGGCAGACGTGATAAGGAGAGTCATGAGGGAGCAAATCAGAAGCAGAGCAGTTTTTTCTTCAAGTTTAACAAGATACAAGTGACCTGCCACTCTGTGTAAGTTTAAGGGGTGCAGCGTGATGACCTGGCGTGCACACTTCATGAAATGGTGATCGTAAGTTCAGTGAACATTTATCATCTCATATAAATACAACATTAAAGAAACAGAAAAAATAAAATGTTTTCCTCATGATGAGAACTTGGAGAATTTGCTCCCTTAACTTTCATATATAGTGTAGAGCAGTGTTAATTATATTTATTGTGTTGTACATCACATCCCTAGTACTTATTTATCTTATAATTGGGAGTTTGTACCTATTAACCACCTTCATCCAGCCACCCACCTGCTCCCCATCTCTGGCAACCACCAATCTGGTCTCTTTTTCTGTGAGTGTCTGTTTGCTTTTGGAGTATAAGCGCCCTATAACACTGTTAGTTCCTGGTACACAGCACAGTGATTTGATGTTTCCATACATTTTGAAATGGTTGCAAGTCTAGTTCCAGGGCAGCAGAGCATTTAAAAGCCCTAGAGGCCACAGGCCACAGTCCAGAGCAGCTCCATCAGAACCTCTAAGCTGGGCCAAGGAAGGAGCTGTTTTCATAGTGTGTCGCAGAGTTGGACACGACTGAGGTGACTTAGCATCATGTGGGAGGAACCGAGGCAGCATTATTTTGTCAGGGGACAGTCGTCCTGGCTCTGGGGTCCAATTCTTAACCTCTGAACCTAGACATATTTTATCTGTGCTCCTGGCCCCACCAAAGACTTGTTCAGCTCATCTGATGGTTCTTTTGTTTTTAAACTGCCCAAGAGACATGGGTGCTCAACCAGTCTGTGGCTATCCTGGCACAGGGCAGGCAGAGAGCAGAGAAAGCAGGGGAAAAGATTGATGTGAGGACCAGGAGGGCAAGACAGAGAGCCTGGGGCGGGGGTCAGAGTGTCCACCACCATTCCTGAGCCTAAGCATCCTGTTCCCCTGGGACCACAGCTTGGCTCGTTGGCCTTGGTCCCAGGTTCTCAAGAGAAACAGGCTCCAAGGCCCCCATGGATAGGGACCGGGATTCATATGCCCCAGAGCACCCACCCTCTTCCCCAGGAGCAGTGAGAGAGGGTTATACTCAAGTAAACTCAGACACAGTTCTACTCAAGTAAATCTTCTAAGCCATGTTGAGAAAAATAGGGCATTGCCTCCTCTATTTTCTTCTTCCCCCAGTTCTCTTACACAGACCACCTTATCCCCTGACAGGCAAGTCATTTGCAAGTTAAAGCGATGTACAGTCTTTCTCGTTTCTGGTCTGAGACTGGCCTCCTGGGCACGGGTCCTATGCAGTCACGTGGGCTACCAGCTTGGTTTAATCCTACTCTATCACCATCTCAAAAGTCTTAATTTTTGGCTAAGTAGACCCGCATTTACATCTTGCCCTGGACCTGTGAATTACGTAGCCGGTTCTGCACTGGGCTCTTGCCAGAGGCTGAGCTCTCTCCCATGGCAACACCTTCAAAACTCCCCTCTGCTTTCCAAACTCCTTCCTCATTGGTGGCAGCCTGAGACAGCAACGTGATTCTCCAACATCCACCAAGGGACCGCAGAGAGAGAAAGGCAAGCACCCAGGGAAGAGGGATATGCAGAGAGAGGTGGCACCTGCCACTCTGAAGGCCAGGAAACCCAGGAAATGTCCATGGCTCTCCCAACTAGAGTCAAGGCAAAACTCAGGAGACCCTACTCATGGTCAAGAAGCAAAACCCTTCACAGTAGAAAGGAGAAAAGAGCAGCCAACCTTCCCCCTACCAGTCTCATCCGCCTGGTATAGAGACTTCACCAGAACACGGGTACGTATGACCAGAGGGCACCTCCACGACTTGGCTTCCTGTGCACCCATCACACCATGACTTGTTCACTGAACCATCTTCTCCATATGCTAAACGCTCTCTGAGGGCCATGCATCTCTCAGGGCCCCCCAACTCCAGGTCCTGGCAGTGCTGAGTGTTGGTAAATAATTTACCAAAAAACCAACCCCTACTTTAGCAAATAATTCCAGAAGGTGCGTCCTTAAACAAGGCAGTGTTAGTTCGAGAGTAGATCCTGGGGCCCCACCGTCAGAGACTGGGACTCAACAGGTGAAGAGGACCAGGAAACTGCATTTCTACAAGCATCACCCAGTGACTTGAGAAGGCCGATCCTCCAGAGTATATGAAGGACTGAGGCAGGGGCATAGGAGAGGGGGCTCTGGGTCGGGTGAGAGCAGGGTTCACATAGAGGCCCAGGACAAAGCTACAGCAGAGGGTACTCGTGACGGCCTGAGCCACTGCAGTTTATGGGGTCCCATGTGGTGCTGATGCTGCTGGTCTTCAGGCCAGACTTGAATGGAGACAGGTTGTAGTCCCCAGACCAGCCACATTAGAATCAGCTAAGAACATGTTAGGAATACAAATTCCCAGGCACTGCCCCCGATCTATTGAGTCAGAGATTCCAGGGGTGGGAACCAGCGATCCAGGTGATTTTGGTGCAGGCGGAGTTTGAAAACTAGTAAGCTGAGCACGGAATTGTCTCTTCAATCACAGAAGTACTGATGTTAAGTTCTATTAGGTGCCTAAATCTGTGCTAAATAATGTGATAGGAACAAAGACCCTGTAACCTCTCCTGGCTTCAAGAAGCTTAGAATTTATAGCTACTGTGTACTGGGGGTGCAGGAGGGGGTGTGATAATGGCAGAGCTTACCAAAAAATGCCATTTTGTGCTTTTCTACCAGTACCACCCAAGAGGTGTGATTCAGAAGATCTGGATTATTAGGCTAGAGCCACAGCTTTTTCCGACCCTTATTCCATGATTCAGTACCACACTTTGACAGGGATTTTCAAGGTGAGAGATGACTAAGACTAGAAAATTCACTGGAAAGTAGGCCAGCACCAAACAGTGTAATGCTGGCCCTTGTGTGCTCTGTGTGGCTTTTGGAAAGGGAAGAGGTTTCCAAAGGCCTTGCAGGCTAAGCAAAATACTTCAGATTCGATGCAAGGTCAGGGAGTAGGATCAGGTGAGACAGACGTGGCCATAAAGCACTTTAAGTAAAATCTCAGCTACATCTCATCGTTCTTATAGGGTTGATCATCTTATTCCCATTTTACAGATCAAATACCCAAGAATCTAATAAATTAAAAGTTGTATTCACAAATACCCAGCTCATAAATCTTTTAGCCAGAATTCACACCCAAACTTTCATGGTTACCCTTGGAGTCTCTTGAGCAAGGATAGAACTTGAGGACAGTATGAGAATGTTTGTTAAGTCAGGCATGACTGACTGGAGACCGATAAAAGTAACCAGCCTGGACTAGGGACTCTGGCCAAGGAAACTAAACAAAGGAGGCTTTGAGCTATTGAACACTTGTAAGTGACATGGAGATCTGCGGGGGGGGCAAGTCATGACAACTGAAGGAAACCACACTGATGTAACCAAAGCATTGGACGTGGAGTCCAAAGACCTCAGCCCATGTCCCATTTCTTTCTGTGACCTGGAACAAGGCATTTCCTGTCCTTGAACCTGTTTTCTCACCGATAAAATGGAGATGATAATCCCCACCCTGCCTTCCTTGGACGATCACACATATTAAAAGTTCCAGAAAGAGTAAAGTAAGATACTGCTAACACTCTCAGCTAAGCTACCGTTAATGTCATTGGGCACATTATTAGACTTAGTTCAAACAGAATGTTTTCCCAGTCTTTTCTCCAGGAGCATTTTTTTTTAAGGTTTTATTTTATATTGGGATATAGTTGGCTTACAATGTTGGGTTAGTTTCAGGTGTACAGCACAATGATTCCTTATACATATACATACCTCTATTCATTTGCAAATTCTTTCCCCATTTATGTTATTATACGATATTGAGTAGACTTCCCTGTGCTATATAGTAGGTCCTCGTTCATTATCTGCTGTATATATGGGAAGCCCATTGTATATGTATAGGGCTTCCCAGGTAACTGAGTGATAAAGAATCTGCCTGCCAATGCAGGAGATGCAGGTTTGATCCCTAGGTTGGGAGGATCCCCTAGAGAAGGGAATGGCAACCCACTCCAATATAGTAGTGTAGACATGTCAGTCCCAGACTCCTGATTTATCTGTCTCCCCCATGCTTTCCCTTTGGTAATCATAAATTTCTTTTCTAAGTCTGTGAGTCTATTCTAGTTTTGTGAATAAGTTCATTTGTATCATTTAGATTCTGCATGTAAGTGGTATTTGTCCTTCTCTGACTTACTTCACTTAATATGATAATCTCCAGGCCCATCAGTGTTGCTGCAAATGACTTATTTCATTCTTTTTATAGCTGAGTAATATTCCTGTGCATGTATCTATCACATTTTCTTTATCCATTGATCTGTTGATGGACATTTAGGTTGATTTCATCGTATCTTGGCTATTGCAAATAGAGCTACAGTGAACATTGGGGTGAATGTATCCCTTTGAACCATGATTTTCCGCAGATATACACCCAGGAGTCGGATTGCCGAATCATATGGTAGTTCTATTTTTAGTTTTTTAAGGAACCTCTGTACTGTTCTCCATAGTGGCTATACCAATTTACATTCCCACCAACAGTGTAGGAGGGTTCCTTTTTCTTCACATCCTCTCCAACATATATTGTTTGTAGATTGTTCGATGAAGGCCATTCTGACTGGTGTGAGGTGATACCTCACTGTAGTTTTGATTTGCATTTCTCTAATGATCCCCTGGAGAAGGGAATGACTACCCCACTCTAGTATTCTTGCCTGGAGAATTCCATGGACAGATGAGCCTGGCGGGCTACAGTGCATGGAGTCGCAAAGAATCAGACATGATTGAGCAACTAACACTTTTTTGCTTTTCAACAATTAGTGATGTTGAGTACTTTTTCATGTGACTCTTGGCCATATGTACATCATCATTGAATAAATGTCTAGTTAGGACTTCTGCCCATTTTTTGATTGGGTTGTTTGTTTGTTTCTATATTGAGCCATCAGTTGTTAACCAAATTTTGGAGATTAATCCCCTGTCAGTCAAATAGTTTGCAAATATTTTCTCCCATTCTGTGGGTTGTCTTTCCATCTCATTTATGATTTCCTCTGCTGTGCAAAAGTTTTTGGGTTTAGTTAGATCCCATTTGTTTATTTTTATTTCCATTACTCTAGGAGATGCATTGAAAAAGATATTGATGCTATTTATATCAAAGAGTGTTCCACCTATGTTTTTTGAAGAGTTTTATAGTATTCAGTCTTATGTATAGGCTTTTAATCCACTTTGAGTTTACTTTTGTCTGTGGTATTAAAGAATGTTATGAGTTCACTCTTTTACATGTAGCTGTCCAGTTTTCCCAGCACCACTGATTGAAGAGACTGTCTTTTCTCTATCGTGTATTCTTGTCTCTTTATCATAGATTAATTGATCATAGGTGTGTGGGTTTATTTCTGGGTTTTCTTTCCTGTTCCATTGACCTATATTTCTCTTTTTGTGGCAGGACCATAACATTTTGATGACTATTGCTTTGTAGTACACTCTGAAGCCAGGGAGCTTGATTCCTCCAGCTCTGTTTTACTTTCTCAAGATTACTTTGGCTATTTGGGGTTTTTTCTGTTTCCATACAAATTGTAAAATTTTTTGTTCTAATTCTGTAAAAAAAAAAAAAAAAATGCCTGTAGTAATTTGATAGGGATTGCAATGAATCTGTAGAGTGCTTTGGGTGATATAGTCATTTTAACAGTACCAATTCTTCCAGTCCAAGGACACAGTATATCTTTCCATCCATCTGTGTCATCTTCAGTTTTTTTCATCAGCATCTTATAGGTTTCAGAGTACAGGTCTTCTGCTTCCTCAGGAAGGTTTATTCCTAGGTGTTTTATTCATTTTGATGCAGGGGTAAATGGAATTAGTTTCTTCAGTTTCTCTTTCTGATCTTTCATTGTTAATGTGTAGAAATGCAAGAGATTTCTGTGAACTAATTTTGTATCCTGCAACCTCACCAAATTCATTGACAAGCTCTAGTAGTTTTCTAGTGGCATCTTTAGGATTTTCTGTGCGTAGTATTGTGTCATCTGCAAACAGTGACAGCTTTACTACTTTTTCAACTTGGATTCCTTTTATTTCTCTGATTGCCATGGCTAGAACTTCCAAAACCATGTTGAATAAAAGTGGTAAGAGTGGACATCCTTCTCTTATTCCTGATCCAAAAGGAAATGTGTTTAGTGTTTCACAGTTGCGTATGAGGTTAGCTGTAGCTTTGTATATATGGCCTTTATTATGTTGAAATAGTTTCCCTCTACACCCTCTTTCTGGAGAATTTGTGTCGTAAATGGGTATTGAATTTTGTCAAAAGTTTTTTCTCCATCTATTGAAATCATTATACGGTTTTTATTCTTTAGTTTGTTAATGTGGTATATCACATTGATTGATTTGCAGATACTGAAGTATCCTTGCAACCTTGGGATAAATCCCACTTGATAATGGTGTACAACCCTCTTAATGTATTGTTGGACTCAGTTTGCTAGTATCTTGTTGAGAATTTTTGCATCTATGTTCATCAGTAATATTGGCCTGTAAATTTCTTTTTTTGTGATATCTTTTTTCTAGTTTTGATATCTGGGTGATGGCGGCCTCATAGCATGAGTTTGGGAGTGTTCCTTTCTCTGCAATTTTTTGAAAGCGTTTCAGAAGAATAAGTATTAACTCGTCTCTAAATGTTTGATAGGATTCACCTGTGAAGCCATCTGGTCCTGAACTTTTGTTTGTCAGAAGTTTCTTTATCATCATTTAAGTTTCAGTATTTGTGATAGGCCTGTTTATATTTTCTATATCTTTCTGGTTCAGTCTTGTACCTTCTAAGAATGTGTCCATTTCTTCTAGGTTGTCCATTTTATTGGCATATAATTGCTTGTAGTAATCCTTTGTATTTCTGTGGTATCCATTATAACTTCTCCTTTTTCATTTTTAATTCTATTAATGTGAGCCCTCTCCCTTTTTTTCTTAATGAGTTTGGCTAAAGTTTTACCCACTTTGTTTATCTTTACAAAGAGTGTGTGTACGTGCTCACTCAGTCGTGTCTGGCTCTTTGTGACCCTGTGGACTGTAGCCCACCAGGCTCCTCTGTCCACGGGATTCTCCAGGCAAGAATACCGAAGCGGGCTGCCATTTCCTCCTCTGGGGAATCTTCTTGACCCAGGGATCAAACATGTGTCTCTTGCATCTCCTGCATTAGCAGGTGGATTCTTTAGTCCAGAGCCACCTGGGCAGCCCCATCTTTTCAAAGAACCAGCTTTTATTTTCACTTATCTTTTCAACTTTTTCATCTCTATTTCATTTATTTCTGTCTCATCTTTATTACTTTCCTTCCACTAACTTTGGGTTTTGATCTTTCTCCAGCCACTTTAGCTATAAGTTTAGATTGTTTATTTGAGATTTTTCTTGTTTCTTATGTAAGTTTGCATTGCTATAAACTTCCTTAGAACTGCTTTTGCTGCACCTCATACGTTTTGGATCATTGTGCTTTTGTTTCTTTTCTCTCTAGTTTTGTTTGGTTTTTTATTTTCTCTTTGATTTCTTCAGTGACCCATTGGTTTTTTAGTCGTGTATTGTTTAGCTTCCATGTGTTTGTGTTTTTTACAGTTTTTTCTTATAATTGATTTCTAATCTCATAGCATTGTAGTTGGAAAGGACGCTTGATTTGATTTCAATGTTCTTAAAGTGGCCAAGGCTCACTTTGTGGCCCAGTATGTGGCCAATCCTGGAGAAGACTTAATCTGCATTTGAAAAAAATGTTTATTCTGCTGCCTTGGGGTGGGATTCTGTATAAATATCAGTTAAGTCCATTGATCTCAATGTGTCATGTAAGGCCTGTGTTTCCTAACTGATTTTCTGTCTGTTTGACCTGTCCATTGAGGAAAGTGGGGTGTTAAATTCCCCTACTATTATTATATTACTGTCAATTTCTCCTTTTATGACTGTTACTATTTGCCTATATTGGGTGCATATATATTTACAATTTCTATATCTTATTCTTAGATTGATCCCTTGATCATTATGTAGCGTCCTTCTTTGTCTCTTGCAACAAGCTTTATTTTAACGTTTATTTCGTCTGATATGAGTATTTTCACTCCAGTTTTCTTTTGATTTCTATTTGCATGGAACAAGTTTTCTCTCTCCCCTCACTTTCAGTCCGTACGTGTCACTAGGTCTGAAGTAGATCTCTTACAGATCACATATAAACATGTCTTATTTTTGTATCCATTCAATCAGTCTATGTCTTTTGGTTGAAGCATTTAATTTGTTTATGTTTAAAGTAATTATTGATATGTATGTTCTTATTGCCATTTTGTTCATTGTTTTGGATTTGTTTTTGCTGGCCTTTTTGCTCCTAGTCTTCTTTTGTTTTCTTCTCTTGTGATTTGATGACTAACTTTAGTGTTGTATTTGGATTCCTTTTTCTTTGTGTGTATATGGGTATCTGTTGTATATTTTTCATTTTTGGTTACCATGAGGTTTTGATACAGCAGTCTGTATGTAAACAAGGTTGTTTGAAGTTGCTGTTCTTTTAATTTCAAATACATTTGCAGTATCCTGCATTTGTACTCTCCTCTTCTCATGATTGCAGATTTCATATCATATTTGTGTAGATGAAGCCCTACCTTTATTGTATACTTGCCTGTATTGGTGGACTTTTTCATTCATAATTTTCATGTTTCTGCTTGTGGCCTTTTCCTTTCTGCCTAGAGAAGTTACTTTAGCATTTGTTGCAAAGCTGGTCTGCTGGTGCTGAGTTCTCTTAGCTTTTGCTTGTTTATAAAGCTTTTGATTTCTACATCAAATCTGAATGAGAGACTTGCTAGGTAGCGTGTTCTTGGTTGTAGGTTCTTCTCTTTCACCACTTTAAATGTATTGTGCCCCTCACTCCTGCCTGCTGAGTTTCTGCTGAAAAATCAACTGATACCTTATGGGAGTTCCTTTGTATGTTATTTATTGATATTCCCTTGTTAAAAATATTTTCTCTGTGTCTTTAATTTTTGTCAGTTTGATTATTATGTGTCCCAGAACGTTCCTCCTTGAGTTTATCCTGCCTGGGATTCTCTTTGCTTCCTGGACTTGGGTAACTGTTTTCTTTCCCATGTTAGGGAAGTTTTCAGCTATTGCCTTTTCAAATATCCCCTGAGATCCTTTCTCTCTCTCTTCTCCTTCTGAGACTTCTGTAATGCAAATGTTGACCATTTAATAACCAACAGAGGTCTCTTCGGCTATCCTTTCTTTTCATTCTTTATTCTGTTCCACTGCAGTGATTTCCACCATTCTGTCTTTCAGCTCACTTATTCATTCTTCTGCCTCGTTTATTCTGCCATTGATTCCTTCTAGTGCATTTTTCATGCATTGAAAAGGAAATGGCAACCCACTCCAGTGTTCTTGCCTGGAGAATCCCAGGGACAGGGGAGACCAGTGGGCTGCCATCTCTGGGGTCGCACAGAGTCAGACACGACTGAAGCGACTCAGCAGCAGCAGTGCATTTTTGCATTTCACTTATTGCATTGCTTATCTCTGTTTGTTTGTTCTATGGATCTTCTAGCTCCAGCTCTGGCTTCTAGCTCTAGTTAAACATTTTGATCTGTGCCTCCATTCTTCTTCTGAAATCCTGGATCATCCTTACTATCATTTCTCTGAATTCTTTTTCAGGTCAAGTGCATATCTCCACTTCACTTAATTGTTTTTCTGGGGTTTTATCTTGTTCCTTCTAGAACAGATTCCTCTGCCATCTCCCTTTATCTAGCTTTCTGAAATTGCAGTTTCTGTTCTGTGGACTGCAATTGTAATTCTTTTTCTTCTGCTGTCTGATCCTTGGTGGATGAGTCTGGTCTATGGGAGTTTTCCAGGCTTCCTTGTGGGAGGGACTGGTCCTTCACACTGGCGGATGGAGCTGGGTCCTATCCCTCTGGTGGGCAGGGTCATGTCAAGAGATGTGTTTAGTGGACAGCTGTGGGGTCAGGGATACTGATTGATGGGACTGTGTTCCTGCCTTGTTGGCTGTTTGGCCTAAGGCAGCCCACACTGGAGCATATAGGCTGTTGGGTGGGGCCAGGTCTTGGCGAGAAAATGGCAGCCTCCAGGAGGGCCCATGCCAATGAGCACTTCCTAGAACTACTGCCAACAGTGTCTCTGGCCCCAGAGTGAGCCACAGCCACCCCCGCCTCCACAGAAGACCCTCCGGTACCAGCAGGAGGTCTGGCCCAGGCTTCTGCGAGGTCACTGATTTTCCCCCTGATTCCTGGTATGCACAAGACCTTGTGCACACGCTCTAAGAATGGGATTTCTGTTCCCCCAATCCTATGAAATTCCTAGGATCAAACCCCACTGGCCTTCAAAGCAGATACTCCAGGGCCTTCTCTTCTCAATGCCAGACCCTCAAGCTGGGGAACCTGACGTGGGGCTCAGAACTTTCACTCCTGTGGGAGAACCTCTGTGATATGCTTATTTTCCTGTCTGTGCGTCACCCACTCAGGATGTGATTTTACTACAGATGCACCCCACCTATCATCCCATTGTGGCCTCCTCTTTGTCTTTGGACATAGCATGTGCTTTTCAGCAGATTCCAGTGGGGTTTTTTGTTTTGTTTGTCAGTGTTTCTTCAGCAGTTAGTTGTGATTTTGGTGTTTTCATGAGAGGTGAGCTCACATCCTTCTGCTCTACCATCTTGTCCCCACTACCCTTAGGAATGTGTATTTTTTAAACTTTATGTCCTTGTTATCATTTTAGCTCAAGCAGGCAATAGGTCTTGTTAAAGGTGGTCAAGATAGACTAAACACTTAATTTTTTTTCAAATGAATAAATAAGTTGTACTTTATTTATACAGTGAGATACTACATAACAGTAAACATGTATCAGTAAGAACATGGATTAATATCATATGCAAAATCTTTTTCTTTTTTCTTTTTTTTATTTTTTAAATATAAATTTATTTATTTTAATTGGAGGTTTATTACTTTACAATATTGTATTGGTTTTGCCATACATCAACATCAATCTGCCACGGGTATACACGTGTTCCCCATCCTGAACCCCCCTCCTTCCTCCCTCCCTTATCATCCCTCTGGGTCGTCCCAGTGCACCAGCCCCAAGCATCCAGTATCATGCATCAAACCTGGACTGGCGATTCGTTTCATGTATGATATTATATATGTTTCAATGCCATTCCTCCCAAATCATCCCACCCTCTCCCTCTCCCACAGAGTCCAAAAGACTGTTCTATACATCTGTGTCTCTTTTGCTGTCTCGCATACAGGGTTATCATTACCATCTTTCTAAATTCCATATATATGGAATGGTGTTTTTCTTTCTGGCTTACTTCACTCTGTATAATAGGCTCCAGTTTCATCCACCTCATTAGAACTGATTCAAATGTATTCTTTTTGATGGCTGAGTAATACTCCATTGTGTATATGTACCACAGCTTTCTTATCCATTCATCTGCTGATGGACATCTAGGTTGCTTCCATGTCCTGGCTATTATAAACAGTGCTGCGATGAACATTGGGGTACATGTGTCTCTTTCAATTCTGGTTTCCTCAGTGTGTATGCCCAGCAGTGGGATTGCTGGGTCATAAAGCAGTTCTATTTGCAATTTTTTAAGGAATCGCCACACTGTTCTCCATAGTGGCTGTACTAGTTTGCATTCCCACCAACAGTGTAAGAGGGTTCCCTTTTCTCCACACCCTCTCCAGCATTTATTGCTTGTAGACTTTCGGATCGCAGCCACTCTGACTGGCGTAAACACTTAATTGTTAAATAAATATTTGTTTTCATACATAATTCTCAAGAACTTTCCACTGCCTCTATGGAAGAAAAAACATAAATTTATTATAACACTTTTATTAAGATACAATTTATATATCATCCAATTCACCCACTGAAGCATATGATAGTCACAAACTTGTATAAAAAGCATCACCATCATCAATTTTGGAACATTTTCATCACCTGCGAAAGAAACTCTACTCATTGGCAGTCACTCCGCATTTCCCCCCAGCCTCTCCAAAGCCCTAGGTCAACATTAATCAGCTCTCTGTCGCTATAGATTTGCATATTCTGGACATTTCACATATATGGAAATGTGACTTTTACTTGGCAGAAATAAGGCTTTCGAGATCATCACACTACAGCAGGAATTAGTATTTCCTCTTTTATGGCTGAATAGATTCCATTGTGTTCTTATACCACTTTTTGTTTATCCAGTCATCAGTTAATGAATATTTGTGTTGTTTCTACTTTTGGCTGTTATGAATTATGCCACTATAAATGTTCATGTACAAATTTTTGTGTGATTTAATTTCACTTCAGTACATACATGGGAGAGGAATTACTTAGGTATATGGTAACTATTTGTTTAACCTTTTGAGGGGCTGTCAGACTGTTTTCTGAAATGGCTGCACCATTTTACGTTTTTACCAGCAGGAATGTATTAGAGTTCCAATTTCCTCCACTTCTCCACAGTTATATTATCTGTCTTTAATTATAGCTCTCCTAGTGGGTGTGAAGTGATATCCCATTGTGGTTTTGATTTGCATTTTCTTGATGATTAATGATGCTGAGCATTTTTTCATGTCGTTAATGGACATTTGTGTTCTCTTCTTTGGAGATATATCTACTTATATCTTTTTCCCATTTTTAAAATTAGGTTGTCTTTTTATTATTGAGCTGTAAGAGTTCCTTATAGATTCTGAATACAAGTCCCTTATGAGATATATAACTTGCAAATTTTTTTTACCATTCTATGAGTTGTCCTTTCACTTTCTTGCTGGTGTCCTTCGAAATCCAAAAGCTTTTAATTGTCATGAAATCCAATTTATTTTTTCTTTTATTGCTTGTATTGCTTGTGCTTTTGGTGTCATATCTAAAAAATCATTGCCTAAGCCAAGGTCATGAAAACACTTCTTTTAAGAATGTAACAGTTTTAGCTCTTATATTTAGGCCTCTTATCTATTTTGAGTTAATTTTTACATGTGGTGTGAGGTAGAATTATCAGTCTTTTACGTATGAATATTTAGTTAGCATCATTTATATAAGACTACTCTTTCCCACTTACTGGAGTTTTTTCCAGAACCCAGAAAAATCTTTTAATTAACATTCTTATTATTCTAGGGTAGTATTTCCGAAGCTGGTCTATTGAGAACTTTAATAAACATGTTACCAAAAACAACTGGAAAAAAAGTCACATGACCCAACAAATTCTAGGTATATTAAGCTGAATAAAATTAAGCATCTTTCCATATTGTAGTCTCAAAGACTTTAGTACCAGCATGTTTGATGGATCTCTTACTTTATCAGTGAAGGCTCTTTATGTGGGCACATATTAACTTCTCTAGAAGCATGTTTCCAAGAAACTCAAGTTTGGGATCCACTCTTTTAACAGACTTACTCATTTGAATGCTCTTAAAATGTTTTAACTTTCCTCTTTGAGAATTAAGCCACTAGTATGGCTGGAGGTTGTTTGTTTTATTGTTTGTTTTTCATTTTTAGGGATTCCCTTGTAGCTCAGCTGGTAAAGAATCCACCTGCAATGCAGGAGACCCCGGTTCGATTCCTGGATCAGGAAGATCCCCTGGAGAAAAGATAGGCTATCCACTCCAATATTCTTGGGCTTCCCTAGTGGCTCAGTTGGTAAAGAATCCACCTGCAATGCAGGAAATCCCGGTTCAATTCTGGGTCAGGAAGATCCCCTGGAGAAAGGAATGGCTACCCACTCCAGTATTCTGGTCTGGAGAATTCCATGGACTGTATAGTCCATGGGGTTGCAAGGAGTCAGACACGACTGAGCAACTTTCACTTCATGTTTTCATCTTTAACCAGATGAGAGCAGAAATAAGTCAGTAATCCATGAGTTCCTCTGGATCACTTTGCTAACTGGTTTAGGATGCACAGGTTTGGTTTATAATGAAGCATCATTTTTTAAGGTAAATATTAAATAACACTTTTTTCTTTTTCTTTTTTCTTTTTTTGAGAGTGTGATCCAAGAACAATTTGCATCAGAATAACCTGGTTTTTAAGGGCAGATTGCTGGGGTGCTTTCAGACCTAATAATCAGAAACCCTCAAGCTGGAGCCCCGATGCTGCGCTGACAGGCTCTCTGTTGATTCCTGTTCACACCAAAGCTTAAGAACTGCGGCTCATCCTTGGGTTAAGGGAGAGAGCAAAGTAGTCTGTAGCAAGATGGGTGGGGAGGGGGAAAGGGGGACAGACCCTGATAGGTAAGTGGAACCAGAATGACTCCTCCCTTCCTGTACTTCTTTCTTTCCCGTCCCCATTTCCACTGCCCACTCTGTGCCCTTTTTCATGTGTGTGTGCGCGCATCCTGTGTACGTATATGATCGCTGAACTCAGGCACACTAAGCACTCCTTGGTCCGTGATACCTTTATATTGCCACCAGAGGGCGCCAGAGCACCTCCGAAAGCCACGCGAGCCCTCTCTCCTCACTCTTCCACTACAGACTCTCCACCCAGGGTATAATCTCCCAATCTCAGGCCTGTGCCCCAGCTCACTGATTCCCAAAAGGACGTCAGATCACATGAGAGCGCACAGCTGTTTTTTAAAAACCTCTTATGAGTTGTGAAGCCCTGGGGAACTTGTCTAATCCTCTGAGCACAAGTTTCTCATCTTAACAAGGAAAAATATGAACCTGTTAGTGTAGTTCTTTTAACAGTTAAATGAGATAGTAAAGGTAGTGCTCCTGGCTATTGCTTTTCTACCATAGGCAGTGATTTGCATTGCTTGAAATCCTGAAACCTTGAATTGCAAAAAAAAAAAAAAGTTCTAAAAATTGTATTATCAACAAGTTATAAGCAAATCTAATTTCTTCTTGGCCATCTTGCATGCCTATATTCAGAAGCTTCTCTGTCTCCTCGATAATTTTTGGTCTGGACCTTATCATTTTGCATAAAGCACAGTTCATGACACCAACGGTGAGCAGAAGAATGCAGGTTAGCAAAGGGGAGCCTCCATTCCCACCAAGGGGCTTGGCTCCAGGCTCCACACTTTCTCTGTATCCTTCCCCCAGGCCTTGTTAGGTAGTAAAATATAAGTGACATCTAAGTGTTGTTCCCTAATTAATTGTGCTATAATTATCATTGTGATAATTCACTCTGCAAAGGCAGTTATTGCAGTAGATACTTTAGTGAAGGAGGTGGTGGTGGAAGGAAAGAAGAAAGTAAAGTTGCTCAGTCGTGTCCAACTCTTTGCAACCCCATGAACTGTAGCCTACCAGGTTCCTCTGTCCACGGGATTTTCCAGGCAAGAGTACTGGAGTGGGGTGCCATTTCCTTCTACAGGGGATCTTCCTGACCCAGGAATCGAACCCAGGTCTCCCACATTGCAGGCAGATGCTTAGTGGGGAAGGAAGTAGTGGAAATGGAGGTTATGGTAAAGGTGGTGGTGGAGGAGGGAGAGGTGATGGTGAGGTTGGTGGTTGTTGAGCTGCTGAAATTGGTGATAGAGAAAGTAATGGTGGAGAAGCCGCGGTGGGCTCTGCTACTCAGCATCCTTCAGAGATCCTACCACCTGAAGGATAAATCCCAACTCCTGAGCTCGACAAAGTGCTTCATGATCCAACTGCTGCTTACTGCTTTAGCCTCGCTTCCCACTAATCACACACACACTAACACACTAAGCTCTTCCACATTAGAATATTTTCTGAGCCTCAGACCCAAGTTTGCGCCTTAATTTTTCTTTGTTCACACTATTCTTCATCTCTTTCTTCCCACCAGATACACTCCTTTTCAGTCTTCAGTATCCAGGTCAAATGTCACTGGCATTTTTTTTATGAGGAGTTTCCTGACCCTCAAGGCAAAGTTAGTTTCCATTCTTGACATCTCATGGTAGTCTGTGCACACCTCAGCTCTAACATTTTTGATCTGGCTGGTAACAAGCTGATGGGGTCTCCTTGCTGACCAGAGGTAGCCTTAAAGTGACCTCTTCAAGGTCCCCTTTAGACTCTGGTCCAAGACTTCTGACCCTCAGGCTGAGCCAGCAGTCACTCCATAACAGTCCTCAATGCCTACTATGAATTCAAGTGACAGAGCTCAGAAAACCTGTAGCAAATCCATTTTTTAAAATATATATCCAGAAAAGTGAACACTTCATAAATATGTTTCTAGTAAATGAACACACTTCATGTAACTGATACCTGGTCAAGAAACAATATCACTCTAGCATCCAGAAGCCCTCCGACAGTTGTATTTTCAAAATGCAATTAACTATTGAAACGTGCGATTTTTTAAGTGAGCTATCAAATTCAAATGTGCAAATAGTCACTAGCTTTTCAAAGACATTTTAGAAATTACAGAAGTGACATCACTCAGAGGATGTGGAGACACCGTGTTCCTTTCCAGAGCAACACCTCAGCCCTCAGCTAACCTGGGCCACACAGTGGGTGTGCCCAAGCCTGGGAGCTGAGCCAGAATCAGGCGAGGCAGGTACACTATCTGATAAGTGAAACCACTTGAAAAACGAGGTCCTGTTGACTGTCAGGACCTTTCAGGCAGAGGTTAATGGAAGTGAGATGGAGAACAACTAGTGTGTGTTGTCTCTCTGCCAGGGTCTCCGTGCTACCAGGGCAACGCCACTGGGAGCGCCGTTCCCATCTTACAGATGAGAAGACTGAGGTGAGCGCCCAGAACTCGCCGCACATCTTCATATTATCATGCTCAGAAGCCCAGAATCAGAAACCCCATCCCTCGGATCCTCAAGGGAAGCTTTCTAGGGGGAAAAAAACATAAAGGCTCTGGAGTGGAAATGAGAACCACTGGTCCTGGGACACTTCTACCCTGGGGACTGACACACCCATCCATCATCCCACTGAGGAGGAATGTCAGTCGGTGATGGAGGAGGAGTAGCAGCCCACTGCAGAGGGAGGGTCCTGAAAACAAGTCAGCGGCTTCCATGCAGGACTTCTCCCGCTCAGCCCAAGCAGCTACTTTACCACTCCTGCCCATTCCATGTGTAACGGTTGAGTTCATGATAGGGACGCTGGGGCATGTGTGAGAGAGAGAGGTATCTTGATAAGTATCTTCCTTCTGCATTGCTGCGGACACCTCCATGTTTTATGTGGCTATGTTTGGTAGTCCTTGCCGCCCTGGTTGGAGAAGGCAGTGGCACCCCACTCCAGTACTCTTGCCTGGAAAATCCCATGGATGGAGGAGCCTGGTAGGCTGCAGTCCATGGGGTCGCTGAGTCGGACATGACTGAGCGACTTCCCTTTCACTTTTCACTTTCATGCATTGGAAAGGAAATGGCAACCCACTCCAGTGTTCTTGCCTGGAGAATCCCAGGGACGGGGGAGCCTGGTGGGCTGCCGTCTATGGGGTCGCACAGAGTCAGACACAACTGAAGTGACTTAGCAGTAGCAGCAGCTGCCCTGGTATTTTCCATCAGAGGAAATGTACTGGCTCTGTTATGGACATATCACCTTGGCCGCCAGCATCACACAGGTGTTTGCGACAGCACCCTGACCTCCTGACCTGCCGTGCTTACAGAGAAAGCAGCAGCCTAGCAGCCCACACGAGCCGGTGTGACAACAAGCCTGTGTCGCCGCTGTGTGTGTGCACGGATTCCAGCACATTCCTCCTGCATCTCGAGAGGCCCCTGTATCCCAAGCAGGAGAGCCAGGTGGTGCATCACCCCTCCCCCTCTGGTTGACCTTCAAGGCCCTTCCGTGGGGCCCGCCCTCCTGCCCAGGGGCCCGCCTGCCCTGTTGGCAGCTGCACGGTCAACGGCATCACATGCCTTCAAGTGGACGGCTGGGCTGGTGCCTCAGGCCACTCTCGCCCGCCTGGACCGTTCACCTCGCCAGCCCCCTGTTTCTTCAGCTTTTCGGGGAAGATGATGCCACCGAAAGGGATAAAGGAACACCTTTGCTCCACCCCACCAAAATATAAGGCCCAACACAGAGTAAAGCAGGGGGTCGCAGTGGAGGGAAGTGCTGAATAGGCTTCTGATACATGGCCCTGCTCATTTCTCATCAGCCTTCAGCCTTCTAACAGGACCAACTGCTGCTCTAACTGCTCCCCTAGCATCCCAAACACACGCCCTCCCTCCCGTCTTCCTGTCTCTTCAGATTAAACAGCCTCCCCCCAAGTTAAATGTCTCCAGATCTGGATTTTTGTACAGACCAGAGTCCCCCATCTCCAAACGCATCCTGAGGATTTCCAGCTGCCTGTCCAGACATCTCAAACTCAACGTCATAGGCTTTCAATTGCTTTTACTTTACACTGTCATTAAACTTTTATTAAAGTGCGATGATAGACATTAAAGGGTACATATTGTAAATATATGGTATGTACTTTTCACAAACTAACACACCCAGGTAGCCAGCAGATTGTCAGCATTTCAGAAGTCCCCCGGATCTCCCTTCCAGTGGTGGCTGATACCCTGACTTCTCTCAGTTTAACCTTTTTTGAACTTCGCATAAATGGAATCACACAGTCTGTAGTGTTTTGTGCCTGGCTTCTTTTTGCTCAACATTACAAGATGTATTCATAGCACTGCGTGAAGCTGTAGGTCATTCCCTCACTTTCTCTGTAAAGGAATCATTATCCACTCTACTGGTGATGGGCAATTGACTTGTTTCCCATTTTTTTGGCTGTTAGGAGTAGAGTTGCGTTGAACTTTGTGGCACTTGTCCTTCAGTGTGGCCGTGTGTACACATTTCTTTTGTGCACGTTCCTAAGAAGGGATTTTTGGACATGCACCTTCAGTAGGCAGTTATCCACTCCTGTAGATGCCGCCAGGAAATATCCGTGTGCGTCGCCCACCTGCAGCATGAGTTCTGGCTTCTCCGCTCTTAAACGCTTAAGGCCACTTTTGATTCATCCATCCTTCACCCCGAGCCTATCTCTTTTTTCTTCCCCAATTATCTCACATTTGTGGCCTTTCCTCTTTGATGCTGTTCTGCGGCAGGCACTGTGAACTTGTGCAGAGCCTTCCCAGGATCCATACCTGCGCAGTCTCCCTACAAGCCTCTCTCATCATCGCACCTTGTGGTCCACAGAAGTACAGTCGCTCCTGATCTCCAGTTACTTTGGAGCTGACCTGTTTATTTATCTGGTTATTGACACCCTGCTGACCTCGCCAATGACTAAGCAGATCCCATCTTTCCCTTAGGCCACAGTGCTGCCTCCCTCACGTCATTCTCCAACGCCTCTGTCCTTAGCTTGTTTGGCAGGAAATCTATCTTCTCTGTTAGCAGTTCTACAACAAGCCCCTGAGCTGGAGAGTTACTGTTGGCAGAGACTTAGAGAGACGGTCCCAACACCCTTGTTTCCAAAGAATCCCCAAGAAACTTAAGAAAAAGCACTTAAGGCAAAAGTCCTAGTGACTTGTCACCACTTTCTTACAGTGACAAGTATCACTTCTTATTTGCTGGTAACTTTTATTTGATCTGAAAGCCGGCAGAGCTTTGGAAATTAACTGGGTGGGGAGGAGAGGGAATAACAAATAGAAAATGCAAGTTGGCTCTGATTTTAAAACTGCTTCTCAGTGAGAGAAACGTTCTCTTCAGCTACTGTTCTCAAACATCTGCCATGTTAAGAGGTTTTGACCGGTAGAAAGTTTCATTACAGAGAGGCATAGAAATACATGCATGGGAAATAGAAAGCAGGCAAATTTGGCTTACTCCTCTCAAATTTTAAGAAAGCAAATAAAGCTGAGTGTTTAATGTTTGCTTACAGTTTGCCACATTTATTACTTGAATGTATACTTTACACAAGGGACCCCAATACACTCTAATACTGCCCATATTTAAAGCTTTGAGCATAATTTTGCTGTTTTATATGGTTAAAAGGTTCATAATTCTATCTTTTCTTTCATAATGTAGTATTTTCTTACCTATGCTTTCTTTGATGCTGGGTCCTTCGGTAGGGACCCATTGCCAAGTTGGCGTATTGTATCACAAAGAAGCAAATGTCGGAGTGCCTGTCAATAGAGATGGCTGATGCAAACATGAAGGAGCGCTGCTTTCTCTGTGGACCCGAGTGGGGTGGACTCATGGCCAGTGCAATCGTGAGGCTATTCACAGCCCACAAGCACACTGAGCCTCTGCTGACACTCAGGTTTCTTCCTGAAAGGCCATTCCCTCTTTTCCAGCCTTCACTAATGCCACTCAAACTTGTGAAGGGCCTCATGAGGCCCATATCTTCAGTAAAACTCCCTCTGCCTACTCCAGACACCGCTGATATGACCCAAATTCTTTTGGCCCTAAACTGTGTCCACCCTGTTTAGCACTTAATTGCACAGCATCTCACATCATGTTAGTGTTACTCACTCAGTCGTGTCCAACTCTTTGCACCTCCATAGACTGTTAGGCCCTCCAGGCACCTCTGTGCATGGAATTCTCCAGGCAAGAATACTGGAGTGGGCTGCCATGCCCTTCTCCAGGGGATCTTCCCGACCCAGGGTTCGAACCCAGGTCTCCTGCATTGCAGGCAAATTCTTTACCGTTTGAGCTACCCAGAAAACACACATCATGTTAGAGGGCCTTAAAACCTGCCAGTTCTTGGTTAAACTTGACAGGTATTCTGACCCTCCCTGGAAGATCACAAGATAGGCTCCCCCGTGGGGCAATGATATTACAAATCCTTTCTTGCTAAGGAAAATGCTGTTCTACCCATTGCATGACTGGTGATCAGATACAGCCTTGACCCTGACACTGATGTTCCCTGTGTCTTATTGCTGCACCAGGATGTGAGAACCACGCTTCACACCATGCCCGAGAGTCCCAGGGACTGACTTTGGTCTATAGTATGATGGGAAACCAGGAACGTAGCTCGCATGGCAGAGCCCCTGACATCTGGGCACACGCAGGCGGCCCTTGCTCATGGGTTCCTGCCACCAACCCATCAACCTAAGGCCCCCGCACCCAGCACTCCAGCTTGGTTGGAGCGGGGAGGCTCAGAGCATGGTCTATAGCCTGAGAGAAGATGCTGAGTCCAGGGCAGCTGGAAGAAAGTGAATTGGCCAAGACATTGTGAATTTACAGCCTATGACTTGGGGTGCAAAGCGAAGAGGACCCAGCCGTACCCCACATCCAGCCCTTGGAGAGCCCAGGCTTCCTGGGTGTGGGTTGAACCAGGTTTTGGCAGCTGGGGTTGGGACTGTCCTATCCCATCCATACTGATCTCCACCAAGGAGGCCCTGAAGATACAGCTTCCTGCCTGTTTACCCACAGTCAGGATGACTCAGGTGCTCCAAGAGCTGGCCAGCCTGAATGGGAGCTCGTCCTCTCCCATTTCAGGAAAGTCTTAGAGCAAAAGCAAAGCCTGTAGTCACAGAGGTTGACCTGCAAGCTGGAGTGCTGGGTGCAGGGGCCTTAGATTGATGGGTTTGCAGCAGAAGCCCATGAGCAAGGGCCGCCTGCATGTGTCCAGGTGTCAGGGGCTCTGCCACGTGAGCTACGTGTCCCGGCCACGGTGCTGCACCCAGCTCTGAGGACGTAACTGGGGCAGGTCTACCCCGACTCCTTTGCCACACCAAAGATGCACACACCCATCTCAGTACAGCGCTGTGCAAGAGCTCGCCTTGGCCCTTGAAGGCTCCAGAGTCCCAGATCGTTCACCCACTCATTCGTCTACACACTCAACAAATACCTTGTGAGGATCTCTGTGAGCCAGACTCCGAGCCCAGATCTGGAACCACAGAGTGAACAAGACCAGCTCAACTCTGCCCAGGAAGATTGCAGTCCAGTGGGCAAACTCAGTGAAGCAAATACTCACAAAACCACGTAATTGCAAACAGCCAACACTATAAGAGAAAAGAGAAACCCTCTGGGAGATGCATCCAGCGGTTCTAGCCTTGGCCTGAAAAGTACCTTCCCTCAGACCGTGAGTCTTCATGGGGCGACAAGTGTGGTGTGAAAGGGGTATTTAACACGCCTACTGTTAGAACGTAAAAAAATATGATTCCACACAGGGCTTTTGCCTTTGGGCCAAAGGAGTTGTAAACCCAAGTGGGATGAGGGGAAATCACTGCAGGGGCCCTGGTGTAAAAGGCCAAGAAATCCAAGATGGAGGGTGGAAAAATGGTAGCCACCAAGGAAAATGCGAGGGAAGATCCCCGAGACCCAGGGGCATTATAGTCCTTTCCCCAGAGTGTCATAGCTGATACCCACAGGCGTATCAGTCCTATGAGTGGGCAGGGGCAGAGTTTCCTGGCTGGACATAGGGGCCAGTGGAGGCCGGTCCCTATGCATGTAGGCGTCACCCTTGCATGACCTGTGATAATCTGTCATGGTGACTGGGGGGTGAGGCACTCACTGAGCCCATGTGAAGCAACCAACACCAGACAGAGGGTGGGACCTGATGGAGTGGCTTGATGGAGTCTAATGGGATGAATAGGCTTTGCCTAGAGCCCTGCCTTCTTCCGGCGTGGCCCAGCGTGTGACAGCGTGCTCCCCGCCACCAGCTGGAATGCAGCCATGACTCATTTGGGCTCACCATGGCATCTCCAACAAGACCTTGGACTCTGTAAACTGTCTCCACTCCAGAAGCTCGAGTCCATCTGTTTTCACTCAGTTCCAAGGACAGGGAGGCTTCAGAGTGGAGCTTCCCGAACTTCACAGTGCATGCAGATCCTTGGGGATCTGGTTAAAATACAGACTCCGATTCTGAAGTTCTGAGTGAGGCTGAGATTCCTTGATTCTTAACAAGTTCCCAAGGAATCACAGTTTGAAGACTTGAGAACCTTAACCAGAGTGAATAAAAGTGAGCCTTCCCCTCTCCTTCATGAGAGAGTATAGTCAGATCAACCATCTATTACTCACTCTGAGAACTGGAATACTGATGGCATCACTGGCAGAAATAAGAAAATCAGAGGTAGGACCTATTTTAGAGGGAAATAGCAAAGGTTACCTTTGGTTGAATGCCTATTGTGTACCATGACCTTTTTAATCTATTTGTTTGGCAATGTAGGTATTAGTAATCTCCATTAATTTCATAATGGAATTAAGGCTTGGAAAGGTGAAGTAATTTTCCCCCGGGTGTTATAGCTGGCTGGAATTTGGACCTGGTCTGTCAAACTCCAAAACCCATCTAATGCTACAATGACATGCTTCCTTGTTTTGGTGGGTAAGGAATTAGGATTGGATTCAGTTCGATGGTTCCCAACCTTGCCTGCATATTAGAATCATCAAGAGGACTTTTAAAACTCCCCCACCCCACACCAATGAGATCAGACTCTCTAGCCACTATCAGCACTTTTTAGAAGCCCCTCGGGTAATTCCAATGTGCAGACAAGACTGAGAATCACTGAGCTAGTCCAATTCCTCTTTGAGTAAGTGAGGCAGCTGAAAAGGGATGGATGAAGTGCCAATCTTGTCAGAAGCAGCACCTCTCAGTTCCTACTCTAGGACTCTTTCTAATACGCCAGCTAAACAAAAATTCTGTAGTGGGATGGAGTAGGACCGGAGTAGAAGCAGGATGGAGGTTCTTGCCAAGAGAAAAGACATAGAGAAGAGCAAGGGTTTCAGTGAACAGGGGACAGTTCACATTTAAGAGCTGAGGAAAAGATTCAGAAAGCTAGAAAAGCTCACACACACACACACACACACACACACACACAAAACCCTTTAAATTAGAACGTCTAATTCATCTATGAGTCCTCCCATACTTAGCATACATTGGGCAATTGGATGGATAAGTGAATGGATGCAACAAGAAGGACAAGGTGGGTCCAATGGACAAGAAAGTCTAGAAGTCCAGTGGAGCGGAGAAATGGGAGTCTCACGGGAATTGAGGAAAGGGGAGGGCTTCCCTGGTGGCTCAGTAGTAAAGAAACTGTCTGCAGTGTGGGAGACCTGGGTTCGATCCCTGGGTTGGGAAGATCCCTTGGAGGAGGGCATGGAAACCCATTCCAGTATTCTTGCCTGGAGTATCCCATGGACAGAGGAGCCTGGCGGCTACAGTCCATGGGGTCGCAAAGAGTCAGACACGACTGAGCAGCTAAGCACACAATGATGGGAGAAAGGACTTCAGCTGGGACGAACTACTAACATCAGGGTGAACGGTCACCATCAGGAAACCTTGTTTGGGAATTTTATTTTTATAACTGGGATTATTTTTTAATGATAGGATGAAATACATCAAGTGGAAAAATAAATGAAGTAATGTTCAATGAAGTAATGAATAAATGAAGTAATGCTTCCCTTTGAAGCAAAAGGGATCTGAGGATTTCTTAAGAACTTCAATGCTTCATCTCTTGCTGTAATCAAGACAAAAGGCTGAGGCTGCCCACGAGCTCCACAGATAAGAAATCTTAGATTCTACACTGAGCAAAGCTCTGGGTCCTCCACCAGACCCCAGGGCTGCCTTTGGGTAACTTTTTCTCCCTTCAAGATGGTAATGAATATTGATTTTTAATTTATTTGTTTGGCTGTGCCAGGTCTTAATCTTGGCATGTGGGATCTAGTTCCCTGAGCAGGGATTAAACCCTAACCCCCTGCATTGGGAAAGCGGAGTCTTAGCTACTTGATCACCAAGGATGTCCCATCTAATGGATATCAGTTCAAGACTAGTTTCTCCTTGTACATTATGGGGCGTGAGAAGCTATTGAGAAAGTGGTTGTCAGGTTTAGTAGATTCAGCAGTGGACTCTGAGATTCTGTAAAGCCCAGAGTCTGCAAAACCATGGGCCATGAGGGGCAAAAACTCAGAATCATGTTGGGTATTAAGAGTTGGGGGATATATTGTTTTGCTCATCACTTACCAGTATGTTTGATTAAATTTCTTACTGGATTTTTCTCCCTCATCATCAACCCTATATGTGAATTCAATCATGAGCCCACGGACCCTAGTCTTCAAAAATGGCATCCCTTGAGCTGTGTCCTAGGCTCTCTTCTGTAAGGAAGGACTATTTCTAATCCTCGCACTGTCCACTGGCCCACCCTGTGACCTCAGCTGACAGCTGGGTATAGCTGGCCAGTGCATTTGGGGACCAGGGAGCTTAATCCACCTACTCAGGCCTCTCTTAAGCCTACTTATAAATTCTGTGACTTCACTCACATCAGCACATCCAAACCACCTAGGCCATATGACATAATTAAATATTAATAGCACTCTGTTCACATATGTCCCTTGATCCAGGTGTTAGGCTGAGAGGGAAAAGGACTGTTGACGAGGGAAGTGGATAAAACAGTTGAAAATCTGTCCTTCTCTGTCTCGACCATACTTCTTCCCTCATCAATATTTCTCCCAAACTCAGAGCTGCCCCCTTACTTGGGAGAAGTTACCACCAGCTCCTAGAAGCTAAGCTCTACCCTGGTGTCTTCCATTTAGAATCAAAGTGAAACAAAAAAAAAATAATTTCTCCAACTAAGCATAACAACAAGGAATTCCCTGGCAGTCCAGTGGTTAGGGGGGCTTCCCAGGTGGTGCTAGTGGTAAAGAAACCGCTCGCCAATGCAGGGAGAACAGATGTGGGTTTGATCCTTGGGTTGGGAAGATCGCCAGGAGGAGGGCACAGCAGCCCACTCCACTGTTCTTGCCTGGAGAATCCCATGGACAGAGGAGCCTGGCGGACTGTGGTCCATAGGGTCACAAAGAGTCAGCCACGACTGAAGTGACTTAGCACTCACATATGCAAGTGATTGGGACTCCATGCTTTCACTGCTGAGGGCACAGATTCAGTCCTGGTCAGGGAACCACGAAAAGGAAAACAGCAGTGTTGAGAATTGCCATATTTTATTTTAAAAACAAGGGTTTGTGATTAACTGTGAATCCTTCTAGTTCTATCACTACTTTTGCATCTTAATGTTAAATACTCAAATAATTTTTTAATTCAAATAGCTTTCTGCAGAGGATAATGGTGCTATAAACCTAAACAGCATATTAAAAAGCAGAGACATTACTTTGCCGACAAAGATTCGTATAGTCAGAGCTATGGTTTTTCCAGTGGTCATGCATGGATGTGAGAGTTAGACCATAAAGAAAGCTGAGCACTGAAGAATTGACACTTTTGAACTGTGGTGTTGGAGGAGACTCTTTAGAGTCCTTTGGACTGCAAGGAGATCCAACCAGTCCATCCTAAAGGAAATCAGTCCTGAATATTCATTGGAAGGACTGATGCTGAAGCTGAAACTCCAATACTTTGGCCACTTGATGCAAAGAATTGACTCATTTAAAAAGACCCTGATGCTGGTAAAGATTGAAGGCAGGAGAAGGGGACTACAGAGGGTGAAATGGTTGGATGGCATCACCGACTCGATGGACATGAGCTTTAGCAAACTCTGGGATTTGGTGATGGACAGGGAAGCCTGGCGCAAAGGGTCAGACATGACTGAGTGACTGAACTGAACTGACTGAAGGCTTAGTTGATTTTTTTAAGTTCTAATAAGAGATGTCTTTTCATACTGTGGAAAATTCTGAAAGAGATGGGAATACCAGACCACCTGACCTGCCTCTTGAGAAATCTGTATGCAGGTCAGGAAGCAACAGTTAGACCTGGACATGGAACAACAGACTGGTTCCAAATAGGAAAAGGAGTACATCAAGGCTGTATATTGTCACCCTGCTTATTTGACTTATATGCAGAGTTCATCATGAGAAATGCTGGACTGGAAGAAACACAAGCTGAAATCAAGATTACCGGGAGAAATATCAATCACCTCAGATATGCAGATGACACCACCTTTATGGCAGAAAGTGAAGAACTCAAAAGCCTCTTGGTGAAAGTGAAAGAGGAGAGTGAAAAAGTTGGCTTAAAGCTCAACATTCAGAAAATGAAGATCATGGCATCCAGTCCCATCGCTTCATGGGAAATAGATGGGGAAACAGTGGAAACAGTGTCAGACTTTATTTTGGGGGGCTCCAAAATCACTGCAGATGGCAATTGCAGCCATGAAATTAAAAGACACTTACTCTTTGGAAGAAAAGTTGTGACCAACCTAGATAGCATATTCAAAAGCAGAGACATTACTTTGCTGACTAAAGTCTGTCTAGTCAAGGCTATGGTTTTTCCAGTGGTCATGTATGGATGTGAGAGTTGGACTGTGAAAAAGGCTGAGCACTGAAGAATTGATGCTTTTGAACTGTGGTGTTGGAGAAGACTCTTGAGAGTTCCTTGGACTGCAAAGAGATCCAACCAGTCCATTCTGAAGGAGATCAACCCTGGGATTTCTTTGGAAGGAATGATGCTAAAGCTGAAACTCCAGTATTTTGGCCACGTCATGCGAAGAGATGACTCATTGGAAAATTCTCTGATGCTGGGAGTGACTGGGGGTAGGAGGAGAAGGGGACGAGAGAGGATGAGATGGCTGGATGGCATCACGGACTCGATGGACGTGAGTCTGAGTGAAGTCCGGGAGTTGGTGATGGACAGGGAGGCCTGGCGTGCTGTGATTCATGGGGTCGCAAAGAGTCGGACACGACTGAGTGACTACACTGAACTGAACTGAATAAGAGATGTGAGTCAAAAAATACATAAGTATTTTTCCACCGGGTTTAATTTTGGTTTTGAATAAAACATAAACTCAAGTTTTTTCTTTAACAACAGGACAATCTCAGAGGTGCATGAAAATCCTCCCCGTGTCTGTCGTACGATCCCAGAACAACTGCATGTCCTATGCCAACGTTATTATAGGATTACAAAGACCCTGATACAAGTCTGTGGCCAGCGGAGTATGACTTATGCTATGACAGCTCAATTTAGCAATTCAAGAGATTGAGGATGCAGTGTGGTCCAACTTTAAGCCAGCTGATTGGACAAGTAGTTGAATAGTGTGCCCTCAAGGTCCCTCTTCCTTTGGCCCCCACCCCAGCCTTGGCAGGTGCCAACAGCAGGAATAGAAGAGACAATAGGAATGGGAGGAGGGATGAGGGCTAAGAGACTTGGAATCCTTCTCTAAATCTTGGTAGCCAGTGGGTGAGAGGCAGTGGATAATAATAGGAAACGTTTATGATCTTTAAATCAGGCTGAGCTGCAACACCGTATAGCCAGCAGACACTAAGCCTCCAGTTAGGGCAACTGTGAGGAGCCTGAGCCAGCTGCCACCTCCTCGGCTCCAGAGAGCAGCCTTACTTTAGCGTATCTACCCAGTTGTTGCAACTTCTTGACTACACGAATGCCAGCTCTCTCCTCAAGGCTCCCTAGGGAGTAGCCTCCATCCCGGTGCCTGGCTGAGAGTGGACCTCAGCCCATCCTACCCACCCCCAGTGGCTGATGTCTTTGCCAAGAGCCCACTGGCTCAGAGAGCCTCGTTGGCAATGCTTTTGGCCAGGCCATCCCCCTTCTCTTCTTGGCCAATATCTTTAATAGTCAGGAGGCAATCTGATGATTAAAAATCACTCTCAAGAGACTTTCAGGGAGACAGGGCCATGCCAGGGCCCAACCCTCATTTTCCTCAACACTGCAGTCCCTTCTTTCTATTTGGTCTAAAGAGGTTGAAAATACTGTCCTCCTACCGTTTTCCCTATTGTCCCTCTTTGGGAAAGCATTATTTTTTTAATTCTGAAGAAATAAAAGCACCAGCAGGGTCACTGCTTACCAGTAAGACCGCTACATGCAAAGGCACCCCAGCATTCCTTTCATCAGAACATTTTACTGCCGTCTATAGGAGTTTTGTTGCAGAAAACACATGAAGGTCTTGAATGCCAATGGTGCCCCTTTTGACTCGGTGCATTTGTGCAGTGCACAACCTTGGGTGCTGGCTGAGGATAGCAGAGGGTCTACGTGATGCTCCTGACACTAGCCTGAGTTTAGGAGCTGGAAGGAAAGTGACGCATGGACAGAAGGGATCTGATAAAAGTCACAGGTAGATCCCCATGAGGTTTTCTTGCGTGCAGGACAGACAACCAGATGCTCAGTGGAGCTGAATAATTGCACAACAGCATTGTTTAAGAGCAAACATGCAGGCGCCTCGGTGCTTCCTGCCATCACCCATCCCCAAGCTCCCCTGGCCAGGACAGGCAGTGCAGCGGGTAGCAATTGTGCACTTTACGCCCACTTGGCTCCGCGTCTCAGGAATTCTTGCCACAAAGGGTCCCCTTGAAAGGCATTCTGGGTCAGTGGGGGGTCTGGCTCTTGTCTGAAGCCTGTTTGTCTGACTGTTTACCAAACCAAACACTGTGGTCCCAGAACACGGTGCAGAGGGACTTTCTGTACTCAGCTTGTGGTCTTTGCTTCTCTGTGAGGGGGGCGGGGGTGGGGGGGGCGGGGGCGGTGTTGGTCGGCAGGATAGGAAAAGAAGTCAGTCTGCTTTTTCTTTAGCACTTTCTCTCCCATCTAGAAAGGCCCTGCTCAGGATTCAGAAGAGCCCTCTGCCGGTTCCTCTCCTACAGAATTCCTGTGTAGCCCCTGCCCTGTGACACCTGTGGTGCAAATTATTTGTAATATCAAATTGGTTGCAGATAAATCAACATCCAGCAGCAACCTGGGATAATTTCTGAGTCAGAAAAATACATATTTTAAAATACCTAAAAATGCAAGACATGCTAGGAAAATATTTAAATTGTGTTATTGTCCATAGTTTTTGTTCTTTCTTCTTCCCCATTTCCTCATCTAGCTCTTATTTCCTCTTACGTCTATTTTTATAAACTTCCTCAAAACTTTTCTGGAAAGAAAGAGATCTGATATCAATAAAAAAAAGAATTACTAGTATTCTCCAGCCCAGGCAGGACTGCACACCATAGAATATATGCTTAAAATAAAAGACAATAGCAGAGCTGTCACAGGGCTGGGCTGGTGGGGGGCGGTGACCACTGTGAGAGGAACATGGACACACCTGTTTTCAGCTCCCAGGAGCGCAGTGCGGACGGGCAGAGGGAAGAGAAGTGGGCATGGACAAAGTGGGCGGGGAGAGAGGGAGCCTCCAGGGGCAGAGACTCGATGGAGAAAGCCAAAGAGGATTGAGGCAGACAGAGGGTTATAGGACCAGGAGAGGGGCTCGGTGAGGAGAGGCTCAGGTGGGGCTCGGGAAGGGAAACAACGTCAGTGCCCCAACACTCAATGAATGATACCAGGAGGGGCTGAGAAGAAGTCATGAAATTGTGAAATTAGGGCTGTTTGAAAGTACCTGGGGCCTCCTATGTGGCTCAGTGGTAAAGAACCCCCCTGCCAATGCAGGAGACGTGGGTTCAACCCCTGGGTCATGAAGCGCTTCTAGAGAAGGAAATGGCAAGCCACCCCAGTATTCTTATCTAGAAAATTCCATGGACAAAGGAGCCTGATGGACAACAGTCCATGGGGTCGTAAAGAGTCAGACAGGACTGAGCAATGGAGCACACGTGAGAAGCACCGACAAACCTTTGTATGCACTTGTTCTTGGGCGCCTGGTTATCCCTCTAACATCCAGTGCAGGATTCTCTCCAAAGCCATAGCCACCCGGCAAGACTCTGGCATCTTGGGGGTCTTGCAGTGAGGAAATGTGGCTGCCACCTGCCCACCTCATGGTTCTTGCTGAACAGTTGTCTCCGCACTCATAACTACACCCCTTTGGGTGTCAGAGCCAAGAAGCCTTTTCTCCTGATTCAGGCTGGGAACAGGGACCCTTTCAGGAATCCTCAAGGATCAACCAACCCAGACTGAGAAGTGCAGATATTGGAATGGTGCCCTTCCATGCGTCGGGTACAGAGATTTACAAACGCGGTTGCAAAACTTCATCACGACGTTACAAAGGAGTCAACTTATTCAATTTTACAGTGAGAAATCTGAGGGCCAGGGATGGTGACGTACCTCAGGGCACACGGGGACGAAGCCAGGATTCAAACTCAGGTCTGCCTGACTGGGAATCCCACGTGCTTTGTTCTTCCTAGTCAGACCATACAACACGGCTGTGTTTTGTAACCAGTATTTAAGGTGTGCCTTTGCAAGGACCAGGGGAGAGGGCAGAGAGGAAGGGTGGGGAGGAGTTGGTTCCACAAGACTTCAGACTCAGTAAACACCCTCCACCCCTGACCAGCCCACTTAGGCCACTGAGGCAGCAGGCGGCCTAGGTGCCAAGTGGAGGTGGCTTCAGGCTGAGGTCTAGAGATACATGTTGATGCTTGAGTTCATTGAGTTAATCAGTGAATTGAAGAAAAGCAACCAATGGGCAAAAGCTGGAAATACTGGATGATGCTAGGGTACAAAGTACGAACCTTGATGTTAAACTTAGGACAAGTGATTAAATTCTGTGAGCCTGTTTCTGTTAGCTACTCAGTCACGTCTGACCCTTTGTGATGCCATAGACTGTGGCCCACCAGGCTCTCTGTCCGTGGAATTCTCCAGGCAGGAATATTGGAGTGGGTAAGCCATTCTGTTCTCCAGGGGACCTTCCCAACCCAGGGTTGGAACCCAGGTGTCTTGCATTGCAGGCAGATTCTGTTTGCTTCTCTGCAAAATGGGAATGATGGCATTAACCTCATAGGACTTTTGTGATGGTTAAATGACTAACACGGATTCAGTGCTCAGCACACAGAGTGAATGCCCAGCCATTAGTCCAATTCCAATCATTATTGTAACTATCACTATTACTACTATTATCCCCATCAGGGATCGTAGCCCATTTGCATAAAGAGCTCACAGAAACACTAGTGTGATTCCTTTCGCTCCTGTACCAGGCTGTCAGTCTATCTCCTCTTATGATTCATTTTTCCCCTTCAGCGTAACCCGAGGAATTTTTACCAGGAAGAAAATGTTCGCAGGAGATTTACCTGAACCTCAAAATTCTGGCCAGGGAACTTGGGCTTGTAGTTTTTCTCCCAGGCCCCAGATACACACATTGAGCCGCCGGGAACACTGAGAGGGAGGGAATCCCCGGGAAAGCAAGGAGAGCTGTGGTTTGGCTGGTGTCCAGCGGGTGGAGCTAGAGAGTTACTGGCAGCCTCCCTGACAAGGGCTATCAGCTTATCCAGGCAGGCAGGAGGCCCCACTGACACCTGCACAGCTTTCTGTGGGGTTTTCATTTTTCAAAATTGTGTGCTCCCAGAAGCATACCACAGTTCACGTCACTTCTGTTCATGATCTCAAAACAGGCCGCAAAATTGAAATTTAAGGAAAAAATGAAGAAAGCAATTTTTCACTTGAATTTTAGATATCTCTGCTATAGAATATTTGCCTCCTGACTTTTAAAGGCAGCAGAGTTTGTCCTGGGACTCTCACCTGGAAAGAGGGGCATTCCAGGACGACATTTATATTTTTGTTTCCCTCCTCACTGGGGAAAAGGGCAGCTTGGTTTCCAGAAAACACTTTGTGGACCCGGGTTCTCCCCACACTCACCCCACACCCCACAGAACTTTCCTGGATTCCTACACCTGAGCAGAAACCACATCAAGTCTAAGAGAACATTCCACCCGGGAACTACCACTTAACTCCAAAGTCTGCAGTGCAGCAACCTGTCTCTATATTTTCAGTTGAAGTGACACTCTGTTGATCCTTTTTAGTTACGCGTCTTCCCCAGAACATCCCAGGGTGAGGGTAGGCTCCAGAGGAAACTGCAAGGGGAAGATAACCATGAGCTCGAGCAGGACTGTTGCTGGACAAAGACCTGGGAAGCCCCAGAAACGATGGCAGAGTTGCTGGCACCAAGTCAAGAACAGAGACAGACACACAGAAGGTACAGGACAGGGGGCCCGCTCCTTGGCAGTGCTTTGGACCTGTGCCTGGAGTGGGAGGAGACAGCCAGATGCACAGATATGCAGAGTGGGTCCTGAGTATAAAAGCTTTGGGGCCCTCCCCCAGCACCCTCCTCCTAAGCACCTCCCTTTTAATAGAGCCCAGCAGGGCTTTATCAGCCAGTGCCTTCTGCCCAGGAAGCCAGCTGCTGTGTGAGTACTCCCCTGTGTCTGTTCATTTGCAACCTTGTTCATGGTGGGAGGGCTGTCTCCTTAGACCTCTCTAATTTTTCTCTTTTTAACGGAGATATATGTTTCGGATGATTGGAACTGAGTAAAAGCACAAAATTAGAATTCTGGTAGACTAGCAAACCATTTACCCAAATCACAGGCTTCTTCCTGGATGCTTGAAAGCTGTCTTGGTTCATAGTTTCTGCAGCAGGGCAGACCGGCACCAGAGCTCCGCGTGCAAGAGGGTTTCAGCAAGGAGTCCACTGGAGGTGCTAAAGGACTCTGAGCTCACCGACGGAGCATAGGAGTTTGAGGCTGTGTTCTTGAAAGAAGTAAAATTGGAGATCTATCAATACGACTCAAAAAAAAAAAAAAAAAAAAAGTGGGGATTGGGAATGGCCCTTTCCAAGTACAGTTTTCCAGATCACCCTGCATGTACCGTCATGCGGGAGGGAGGACCCTGGAATACCCTTTGGGAGAACAAGTCACACTGCAAGCACAAATTTGGCAACTTCTTCTCAGCTACACTTTTGTGGAATTCAGACCTCAAGGCTTCAAAGGGAGTGTGTTCCAAGGAGAGAGTGTTTTAAGCAGGAGACAGGATACCTGACAGCATTTTCTTTGTTTCTCATTACAGTTTTAGAGAAGGCTGAGCACTTCCCACAGCTTAGATTCAAAAACTGCCTAACATAACGAGTTCTGTAAGTATCACATAAATGTCAGTGCTGAAGTCTCCTAATGATGGTAGAGCATGAATGTCTATATGCTTTCTTCCATATCTACGTCCAAAACTTTGCATTATTTTTAAAAGTGATACTTGAGGCATAGAAGTTAAAAACTCTCCGAGCTCTCTAATTATACAAATTTCTAATATATGCTGACGATAGAATGAGTTGTATTTCCTATAAGAAATGTTGTTAAACTGAAATCTTGATATTTCAGAATGATGAGTCCTGCTTTGTGGCACTAAGTGATCTGGGCTATGAAAAGTGCTTTCTGACTTCTATTGTAAGCTCACTGGGTGTAGCTTCTAGAATATTCTCGGGATGTTAACTTCAACACACACAGGCCTTGTTGTGGATGTCTGTGATACAAGGGAGTGAGGCTTACTTTGGGGCATGGTGAGATGTTTGTTTTCAGGAGAGTCACTGCTTCTGGCAAGGACACGGGGTGAAACAACCTTTGCTGTTGTTCAACACCCCCTCTCCCCAGGTTTACATCAGGGAGGCCATGAAGACAGGCTGTGTCCACAATGTTACTGAGCCCTAACACCCCCTTGGGGACATCAGTGTGTATGGTTCCAGCCTGGAGGACAAAGAGCCACCAGGGCTTACCTGTTCCATAAGGCTGATCTGCCGAGTGAACACGGATGGCCCAAATTTTGGACTCCAGTTTTTTCCTCTATAAAATGAAGGCTTGAACTATATGCTCTCCCAACATCTTCTCTCTCTTGGCTCTTAGAAAATATTGATGTTGAGCTCAAGGATGTCATTCTCCGAGACATGAGTGATGTTGGTGGTGGGGAAACGTGACAGGGGAATGTGACAGTCCTGCCTGTCTCTTTTCTTTTTCTTTCATTCTTTCTTTTTGTTTTTTAAACTAAATATGAGAGCCCTACTGTTGGGTCTCTTAATGTTGCTCTTTGTCAAACAAAAATATGCATAATGCAACCCACCTGTTTGGTGTTAGCCAGACTGTTTAACCATGGCTAAACATACACACACACACAACTTTTTCCAAAGGCATGTCAGTAAAGTTTTCCACAATTATGGATTTTTCTGAAACACTCTAGCAGAGTGTTAAGTTTTCAGATTTCAAACCAAGCCAATGGAAGAGAGTAGTTAAAGAGGAAGAAAAAAATAAATACCAAACATATGACTTTTCTGGAACTTCTAAAGGAAGAATGCTATCCTTGGATATAATGGAAGTTTGTTTTTGTTTTTTTTTTAAGGGAAACAAAAAGTTTCCACACTTGTTAAATATAACTATGAATTGTTTATTATTAACAAGGTGATTCCGATTTTTACCAATTCTTATTCAGATAGAAGGAAAATAATGCCATTTAGAAGTCCCTTAGACTGGGCTTTTGCTGTGCAAGTGTGGCCAGCATCTTATTACAGAAAATAGAGCCCATACCAGGGCTTCTTCTCACGTTTGTAAAGATCAAGGCTGAAGGAAATCGTGGCTCCATCCTCCGAGATGGAGCCCTAAGAGTTCACCTGAAGTGTTTCAGAGCCTGAAGCACACCACTCCCTCTGGAACAGGCTTCAGACCTGTCAGCTTCCGGCCAGTGGAGAAACACAGCAGTTCAAGATCCATACGTGGGTCTCTGTGCGGGATGGCTTGCCAGTTTTTCCTTCTGTTTTAAGCGAAGTAAAAGGAACATTCGGTGTCTGCAGTCAGCTCATCGTCTCTGCTGATGGAGCTCTAGCTGATGGAGAAGTCTGCCTTCTTTGTTGAGGTCTCCTCTCCCCAGGAATCCCCTACAAGAGCTCTACCCTGCATTTCACATCACAGGCAGGGCACGATTTCTGCTGATTCACGTATTTTTGCCCTTTGTCGTGTATGAAAAGAAAGGAAGAATGAATGGACGGTCTTTGATTGGCGCTGCTGATGACGCCTATCCTGGTCCTCTTTGGAGGGGCCCTTTTGGAAAAAAAGCTGGTGAGGCAGCACACAGAGGCTTCCCCTGGCTAAACTTGGCCCTGATCCAGGGGCCGGCAGAACAGGTATGCTACCTTTGTACAGCTTCTGTCTGTGTGATTCTGCTGTGTCTTTTCTGAACCGAGCCTTGGAAGTGGGGTCCTCATGGTCTGCTGAGCGGTGCAGCTTGGGCTGAGCCTGATGCACAGGGGTCTTGGTCCAGAAACTCACACGACACTCGTCTTGGTTTAGATGTTGGACCTTTGTGCTGCAGAGTTTTGACAACCATGGAAAAGCTGGGAAAAAGTATTCTGGGGATTTTTATTTATCTTGCTGCTGTTTTATAGAGTTCATTCCTTTTATTTTCTTGTCCTGTCTTTTCAGGTGAAATTTAATGACCTACTTAAATTGGAGAAGTTTGAACTTAGTTCCTGCTTCATCACCTTGTATTGCCTACCCAATTAGGATATGTAGACTTTTAAAGTTCCCTAAAGAAATACAAAGAGTGTAGCATGATTAAATCCTGGGGTGAACCACAACTGTTAAGCTACTGGTTTCTCACGACCAGTTCTCATGCCTGAGTTCTGGAACGAGTAATCAGGGTTCCCAGAGTTCTATAGTGTTCAGTCCAGAATAAATGATTCCCAGGGGAATCAACTCATGAGAAGATCTATCCCTCTATTACATGGTAGCCCTACCACCCACCCCAGTATATGGATACTAGAAAGACAAAGCACAGCAAGTCTTCTGTATGCTGGGCCAAAGATTCAGATCAATGGTTCAATCTTTATCCAACTTTGGGTGGCTGGGCAGGGAACTCTGGCCAGTCAGGTTCTCAATCGTGTCTGGCCAGTTAGAATATCAGGTTTCATATCTGTATCTCCAAAATCTCTGAGGTGATGATGTATTGAAAACCCTCTAAAATAAATAAATAAATGCTGGGAATTTTGAGAACACGAATTTGTCCACCCTGGGATAACCCACGTACCTAGTTGCTTCCGTACTTGATGGAAAATGCCCACTTTCATGTTTTCATTCAGTGCTGCCTCTGTAGAGCTGGATCTACCCAGTTACAGAAACGCAAGGCAATTTCTTGTCATTGCCTGGACTGGAGCCTGATGCCTCTCATAGGATGTGCGACTTTGAGAATGGGGTCACGATAGCCAAGGAAAGGGCTTACCAAGCAATATCTTCACTTACGATGTTTAAAGAGAGATAGATGAAAATAAATGATAGCTATCAGTTAGATTATGAAATAGAACCCAAATTTTTCATAATTTCTTAATAATTCAAAAGGTTTGCGTTGTTTAACTTCGGGCCGGCTGAGCTCCACATAGACTCAGTTTTGGTTCCTGTCCTGCAGTTTTCAGTTTAAGAATCTCTCAATGCAAAGGTTCGTTGGAAGTCTCACAAATGCTGGTTTCTATCACTATTTTGCCAAACCAGAATGACTTTAGTCTAGAATGTATTGCATAAACAGCTTCTACTTTGTGGAATTGCTGACCATTTTTTAAAAGCAGAATGGTTATTTGGCAGCGAAATAATACAATTGAGGTACAATTGTGACAATAAAAAATGAGTTACATGGATTTTTGTACTGGGATTAATAGGAGCCAAAACTGAAATCAAAATTGCAAAAAATAAAAGCTTTAAAAGTCATAACTTTTATTACCTGTTAATTGGGCTTTAATAGCTTTTTGTTGGGTATGGTAAATGGAAGAACAGTGAGACCAAAAATAGGCATGAGAAACCCTTATTCACAGCCTGGTTGCAGGGAGAAGACGAGTTGGTTTAACCGCAAGGGTTTTGGGTATTTCCTTGGTCATGTCTTACGTGCCTGTGGCTTCAACATTCCACACTTGTTTCTCCTGGGGTCTGATGGTTTTGGTGTTTCCCTTCTGCACACTGGCCTGGCTGTGCTCTTGGCTTTTCTTGCAGACTCCAAGTGGTTTTGCCATGGTCTTTCTCCCTTTGCCTACGTCTGGGATGACATCACTGGTCCTCTTTAATATCTACCATCAGCACCATGAAACCTTCAGTTTTGTCTACAGGGTACAATATTCTGATGATGCTGATGCTTTGTTACTGCACACTCAACATGAGAAGTGAAGAGTCTTGTAGTGAGCACAAGTCGTGGTCACACTGCTAGTATTTCCCTGAGGCATGCTTACTATAAGTATGCCCGGTACACTCTTACAGTGTACAGTTCTTAAGTTGTAATTCTTTGGTTTTCAACAGCTAGCCCACTTCCACTTTTTCCATTTTCTACATCTTTGTGGAAGATTATTTTGCCAGTCTTTTTTTTTTCTAGTTTAGATTTAGTAAATTATATTTTTAATGATATAGCCCAAATTCTCAATATTTTAGTGAATATACTATATATATAATGTATATACTATGTATATAAATGTATAGTCCCATATTTATGTTGATTTGCACATTTCATTTATTTATTGATTTTGCTCATTTAAACACTTAAACACTTAAGTGTTATTTAAACACTTAAATAACAAATTTAAAAAATAAAGAATATATGAAGCAGCTGCCTGATGTGAGGACATAGTCAGGACGTAATCTCTGATTTGGAGAGTGAATATTTCTGTGGCGGGGAAGGGCACAGTTCTTAGGCTATGTCAACACACACAAACTGTCTTGTAGACATTTCTTCTTTTTCAAACTTTTAAAACAAAGCCTGTTTTTGTGAAATAAAAATTGAAACTAAAATGGCTGCTTGTCTTAGAAAGTGGCTGGTTGGTCTGCATTAGCAAGCATCATTTTGTAACCTGACATCTGGCTCCTTTCATTGGAGCAAAAAGCTTAAGTACTTGATTGTAGCTATTTCTGTATCATTTTCTGACTCATTATGTTGAAATTAACTATTTTTCATTTTTTCCCACTAGACTGAGCTCTTTGAGTGTAGGATATAGGTGCTCAATAAATATTCATTGAGCTAGAACCTGAACCTTATGAAATTAAAGGCCAGAACCTTCTCATGGTGACATTAAAACCAGTGATGACAAAAGTAGTCTGGGGCTTGGGTTTTGATAATAATCTTCCTGACAATATTTCAAGAGGAAAATGGTGCTTTCTTAGTTCCTTGGGATTGTCATGGTCCAGATGAAGTGCCTTCCAACTCATCCTGTGTGGCTTCTGTGGTCAGGCCCCACACTGGCCAGTCCAAAGGGTTCTACATTAAGATGTTCATGAGCTCCGTTCTTCCCTCAAGGAGCCAGAAGGGACATCCATGGATGACAACCCCACTGCAGTCAAACTGGACCAGGGTGGAAATCAGGCTCCACAAGGTCAAGGCAGAAGACGCCTCCCCAAGGCACTTGGCTATATCACTGGTGACATGAAAGAATTTGCCAACTGGCTTAAAGGTATCTACGCCACCTTGGAGAAGTGGCATTGGCGGAAGTGGTTTGCTGGTTCTTCTACTCAAATCTTTATTTATACTCCCCTATCTTCTATCATTTTTCTTTCCATTTTTTAAAACTTTTATCTTCTAACCTGAGAACTTCTTCCATTTTTTTTCTTTCTAATGGAGACAGTGGTCCTGTTCATGTCAGAGGAAGACATCTAGTTCCACCTTGAAATTTTGGTACTTAAAAACTGAAATTTTACTCTTGGTAATTCATTCCTTTTGCTTAAGGGTATAAACCTCTAAGCACACTAAATAAATCCATTCAATGCTTTCTGGTACTGGAGTTCTAGTATGGACATTGTGGACTGAGCAGAAAGAGGATCTGGGTGTCACTAAAGCAGATCTGGATAATTTCAGGGATCTTGGGGTCACTAAAGGGGAAAGAGTTCAGAGAAAAAGTTTCAAGGAATATCCAAAGTTAGCCTCACCTTGTTCAGAGGGGATTTTGCTCAGGGTAGGCTTGGGAAGGAGACTCGGGAAGGAGAGCCCCATTTGCCCCACCATTTCCTTAGCTCTGCCCATCTCATCTCTTCCAGACAAACCCCAGGCTCTCCAGTTCGTTGACTGGGTTCTTCGGGGGATATCCCAAGTGGTGTTTGTCAGCAACCCCATCAGTGGAATCCTGATTCTGGTGGGACTCCTGGTCCAGAATCCCTGGTGTGCTCTCAATGGCTGTGTGGGAACAGTGGTCTCCACCCTGACGGCCCTGTTACTCAATCAGGACAGGTAGGAATGTCCCTCCAAGCCTCTGCTTCTTGCTTGAGAACACAGGAGCCAACCAGTGACTCTGGGCAATTGTGATAAAGCCCCACCCTCCCTGGAGAATCAACCTTTATTCCACAGAATGCTTTATATTTGCCTTTAGTCATCAGTCAGGAAATCATTTATAGCCTCTTATTCATAGTATCCGAATAAGCAGCCAGATCCTTTTGGCAATACATGGGACCAGAACTACGCTATAAGTAATTCTTATAAATAATAACTAAGCTATAAGACCCTACAGTCCAAAGGGAGTCTACTTTAATGATCAGTCAATTATTTATCATCAGCATTTTATTTGGGCAAAAAAATGCATATGAATTCAGGAAAAGTTTTAGTGGCTTAATAATTCCACTAATCCCATTATATCTTAGTTCCATGCTTGGTTTAGCAAATTCATTCTTCCTGGACAGTGAAAAGGTTAGTTCAGCTTCCAGAGAGATAAATTTTAGTCCCCAGTTGTGAAAAGGTACCATTTTGGCCAAGAGTAGAAACTTAATCCATAGGACAACATTTGGAAGTGAGGTTAAATACTGGGAAGAAAGGGACCCAAGAAAAAAATTAGGTACTAAAGATGCGTATAGTTGAATGGAATAATTTGCCAAGTAAAAGGGATTGTTTTTCTTTGTAATAATTTAGAAATGTATATCTGGAAACAACAAAGTGGAAGAAGATGAAAATATATTCTAAGTTGGAAGACTTGTGTTGATAAAATCAAAGACACTGTGGAACTGAATTTACATTTCAAGAATCTTACACTTCTCAGCAAGGAAACCAGACTTAGGGAAGAGTTTCAAATAAAAGCTCTATTCAAGTCAGAGACCCTAATGATTCAAAAGAAATAATAAATTTTGGAAGGAAAGGCTAGAAGGAAACCGGCTATGTTGGCTTGCTGATTCCTTCTCTCCGCTCCTTAGCTATGCTGCCTCTGTAGGCGTTGTTCTATATGCACATTCGTACTTCACCCACGTATATTTTACTGTTGCATGCTTTTATTAGTATTTGATTTCTAGAGACTTTGCAATAAAACCCTAAATATAATCTCTTTTTCAAATGTAAATATTACCTGTAAGTTACAAGTGATATTCATGGGCACGATCAGCCAACATCCACCCAGGAGGTGTCCAAGCTGTGCCTCTTGCCCACAGGTCCGCCATCACAGCAGGGCTCCAGGGCTACAACGCCACCCTGGTGGGGATCCTCATGGCGATCTATTCAGACAAGGGAAATTATTTCTGGTGGCTGTTATTCCCTGTATCTGCTATGTCCATGACTTGGTAAGTTGTACCTGGTTTTCAAAATGCCTTTCTGAAAAAAAAAAAAAAAAAGAAAAAAACGTATAAGGGGCAGGAGTGGGTTGGGGGGAGTTATACTTAGTGAGCATGGGGTTTCTGTTTTGTAAGATGAGAAATATTCTGTGAACGGATGATGGTGATGGCTGTATAACAGTGTAAACATACTTCATACCACTAAACTGAACGCCTTAAAATGGTTTAAGTGGTAAATATTATGTATAATAAGGCAATTTCTAGAAAACTATCTTTTTTATTTAGATTCAGGATATATCTATTGGAAACAGGAAGCGTTCAAACATACTGATGCATGCGGCTTCCCCTCACACCTCATCGCCCCCCCTCCTATAGCAACATTCTGATGTAATTGGTTTGGGGAGTTTCCAGGACACTGAGAGTTTTGAAGGCTCTTGGAGGATTCTAAAGTACAACCAAAGCTGAGAACCACTCCCCACCATCAGGAGTCCTCAAACACGCACACTATCAGGACCACCTACAGGGCCAGTTAAAACATGGACTACTGCTCCCTCCCTGAGGCTTCCTGATTCAGTTCATCTGGGATGGGGCCTGAGAATCTGCATCTCAGCAAGTTCCTAGGTGGTGCTGATGTGGCTGATCCGGGGACCACACTCAGAACCACCGTCCCTACATAACCCCCCTTAGCCATCTGCCCCTGTCCCCCTCAAAACAATTATTTACTAAATTCAATTCTTTTTTTAACCCTAAGTCCTTCAAACTAGTTTCTATATTGACACTGTCTTAAATCATTTTTTTAAGCAAGCATTTCCTTCTTACTATCATATATTCAAAATATAAAATGCTAGCATCCGCACACACGAGACATGTGGCTACATAGACACGGCCAACCGTGGACAGTGTGCCCACCCTGGCTGCAGCCACAGGTGCATGCAGGAGAACCAACTGGCACAGCCAGCCTCCTCAGGAGAAACTTCCCACCTGTTCTGAAGACCAGGCTCAAGGACCAGAGGTGTCACCGCACAGGGTCACCCACTCCCTCTCCCCTGAGTTCAGGAAACCTGGGGTTCTAACTTCAAAGCGATGGCTCCTTGTTTGAGTCCACAAGTGAGGGAACAAAAAGGGCCCAGAGACCATCTAATCCAATATCCCAGTTTACAGGCAAGGAAACTGAGGTACCTCCTTGCCCAAGGTCACAGTTCAACTGCTCAAGGACTTAAACCTCTGCCCTCCTGAGTTTATAGTCTTCTTTCTCGAGTACTAAGTTGAAGACTGAGGCTGCGTCTGGTGAGGAGGGAAGGGCATGTAGTCAAGTAGTTTATACAGGGGCTTTAACTGCTTAGACAATATTTTTTTCATCTGTCTTAAATACTTCAAAACTATTTTTAAACCTAGATTTATAACTCATTGTGAGCAACCCCATAGCATAATTTTCCACAAGCGAAATAAGCTGAGAGTTGACTTTTTACTTTACATAAGAATTATTCAATGACAGGATTTATTCCAGGTGTGTTTGGGTTTGAGTTTGTTTTATTTTTTTCCCTGTCAAAATTTTGCCAACACAACACTTTAGGGACATATTAGCTAAAGAAAAAAAAGCACCTCTATAGTATAGATATTCAGTTTATCATTGTGGCTTGTCACATGCATATTCTTCCATTCTATTCTGTTGTTGTTTTTAGTCCAATTTTCTCAAGTGCATTGAACTCCGTGTTGAGCAAATGGGACCTCCCTGTCTTCACTCTGCCCTTCAATATGGCCTTGTCAATGTACCTTTCTGCCACGGGACACTACAATCCGTTTTTCCCAAGCACCTTGGTCACACCTGTCACCTCAGTTCCCAACGTCACCTGGCCTGACCTCAGTGCCCTACAGGTAAGATACACTGTCTTCTTATAACCCGTTCCCACCTCCCCTGGGCTCTGGAAGACACTTCCTGGTTAATTGTTGGTGGACATCAGACCTTACAGAGACTCAGCTCTGGAGCAGCCTTGCACTTTCTCTTGCCATCTAAGAGCTTATTCGTTCTACTTCAAATCTTTGGGTTCTAAGGGACTTTTTAAAAGGACTACGTGGTCAAAACTAACTTTTCCTCCTTTTTTCCTAACACCTGCAGTGCTAACTCCAGAGTGTAGTTCCACTGGAATCCTGTCACTTTGTTCCAAACTTTGCCCTGATTTTGGAGGGGCGGGTGTCTGATGGGGGCCAGCCCTTGAAGCAGGGGCCTGCAGCCTGAGGTTCTGTCCTCCCTGACCTACCGCCCCCAGTCAAAAGAACTGGTTGCTCACTGTCAGATCCCATCACAGAACCTCTCTATTTTGCTTTTCCTTATGGTGGATCTCCTAAAATGTGTACAGTAATTCAGATTTCTTGAGCTTTAAGGGCATCAGAATCATTGTTTTTTAAGTATTAATACAAGTTCCATCTCAGACTCCCTAAATCATAATCATTGGGGTGGAGTCTAGGAATCTGTTTTAACAAGTTCCCCAAATAGTGATGTGGGCCAGAGTTTGAGAACCACTTTCCTAGGATGTATGCTGTGTTCAGTTCAGTTCAGTTCAGTCTCTCAGTCGTGTCCGACTCTCTGCGACCCCATGAATCGTAGCACGCCAGGCCTCCCTGTCCATCACCATCTCCCGGAGTTCACTCAGACTCAGGTCCATCGAGTCCGTGATGCCATCCAGCCATCTCATCCTCTGTCGTCCCCTTCTCCTCCTGCCCACAATCCCTCCCAGCATCAGAGTCTTTTCCAATGAGTCAACTCTTCTCATGAGGTGGCCAAAGTACTGGAGTTTCAGCTTTAGCATCATTCCTTCCAAAGAAATCCCAGGGTTGATCGCCTTCAGAATGGACTGGTTGGATCTCCTTGCAGTCCAAGGGACTCTCAAGAGTCTTCTCCAACACCACAGTTCAAAAGCATCAATTCTTCGGTGCTCAGCTTTCTTCACAGTCCAACTCTCACATCCATACATGACTACTGGAAAAACCATAGCCTTGACTAGATGGACCTTAGTCGGCAAAGTAATGTTTCTGCTTTTGAATATGCTATCTAGGTTGGTCATAACTTTTCTTCCAAGGAGTAAGCGTCTTTTAATTTCATGGCTGCAGTCACCATCTGCAGTGACTTTGGAGCCCCCCAAAATAAAGTCTGACACTGTTTCTACTGTTTCCCCATCTATTTCCCATGAAGTGATGGGACCAGATGCCATGATCTTCGTTTTCTGAATGTTGAGCTTTAAGCCAACTTTTCCACTCTCCTCTTTCACTTTCATCAAGAGGCTTTTTAGCTCCTCTTCACTTTCTGCCATTAGGGTGGTGTCATCTGCATATCTGAGGTTATTGATATTTCTCCCGTCAATCTTGATTCTAGCTTTTGTTTCTTCCAGTCCAGCGTTTCTCATGATGTACTCTGCATATAAGTTAAATAAGTAGGGTGACAATATACAGCCTTGACGTACTCCTTTTCCTATTTGGAATCAGTCTGTTGTTCCATGTCCAGTTCTAACTGTTGCTTCCTGACCTGCATACAAATTTCTCAAGAGGCAGGACATGTGGTCTGGTATTCCCATTTCTTTCATAATTTTCCACAGTTTATTGTGATCCACACAGTCAAAGGCTTTGGCTGTGTATCTCACTATAAATATGTATAGGGATAGCACTATTTTTTAAAAGCCTGGTTGACCCAAATCAAATTCCATCTCTTTGTATTGGTGTTTATTTAATAAATTTGTCTAAGTTTTCTCAAGTATTAAAAAATGAAGAAAACACTTGAAATCAGAAGAAGACCAACCTTACAGTTTTTAAGTGTCAAGATACTGTCTTTCCTGCTATCAGGTTATCAAACCTCTTTGCTGTCCTCTTTGCTGGGCAGTCAAAGCGTGAGGAGTTCAAATAGCGTTTTCTTTAACTTTTGTACAGAAAATGAATAGCAATATTTGGAAATAATTCAGAAGGAAAATAAAAAATTTATCAGGATTTCCCATTAAAAAAATAGCATTAGTTGAACTATCTAAAACTGCCCAATACAGAAGCTATTAACCCTACATGGCTATTTTAATTTAAACCATTTCTTAGCTTGAATCAAACCTTGTGCCTTCTTCCTAAGAACTCCCATTCTGTGAACACATTATCTGAGTTCAGAACTCAGCCAGAAAGCTATACTTAGGACATTTAAATATATTTTTGTGTTCTAACAACTAACAGTTGTTGATAACTGGAACAAGCTATCTTGGTTTAAATTAATATGTGCTCTCTAAAAAAAAAGATAAAAAAATAAATTAAAAGAATTTTAATTAATTTTAAGATAAAATTATAAATAAATTTAAAAAATAAAACATTTGATTTAATTAATGAATGTTCTCACTAGCAACAGAAATGTAAATATGGTCCTGATTCATCAACCTGCCAGTAATTGCTTCTGAGCTGTTGATAAGATAATCTGACTTTGGGTCTCTGACCGTAGCACTAACAGCTGAATTGCAAGGGAGTAATAATACTTCTATTGACCATAGAGATGCATTGATGTATTGGCCTCAGAATTGATGGAGAGTTGAGAATAGAAGTGTAAGATGTGGTCCCTACCATCCTCGCTGGGAGGTGTGGCTGATCCTCATAGTGGGGAGCAGGGACACTACATGGGGAGCTTATCAGCAACCAAAACCAGGTGTCAGTGTGGGCCACAGAGCCAGCGAGCGAAGGGATCTGGAGAAGGAGGGCCCAGCGTGCAGCGGGGAGGGCTGATGGATCTCTGGGGATAAAGCGACTGAGACTTTTCTGTAGAGCAAGAGAGAATTATAAATGTTAGTAACTCAGATCTTGAAAGATAAGATATGCTAAATCCAAAATGTCATTGCACTGTTTGTGGGTGTCCTATGGGTTTCTGTCCAGTCGTTTTAATGGCCGTGTTTTCTAAATCGTTTCCGCAGTTGCTGAAGTCCCTGCCTGTGGGTGTGGGTCAGATATATGGCTGCGATAATCCGTGGGCAGGGGGCATCTTCCTAGGTGCCATCCTCCTCTCCTCCCCACTCATGTGCCTGCACGCTGCGATTGGGTCCTTGCTGGGGATAATAGCAGGTGAGTGTCACACTTGCTCCCAGATACTGAGCACTGCCTCTGCCCCACTACTGTCTCAGGCATCTTCTACATTCCAGACCTTTCTTGAAGGTCTGCTTCCAAGGGACCAATGGGAGTTGTCGGATGCCTTCCCCACCCCCAGCCTCCTTCCAGAACACCCTGCCTTTAGTCCAAAGCTCTGACCCCTCCTTTCTTCCCTAACAGGACTCAGTCTTTCAGCTCCATTTGAGAACATCTACGCTGGACTCTGGGGTTTCAACAGCTCTCTAGCTTGCATTGCAATTGGAGGAATGTTCATGGCACTCACCTGGCAAACCCACCTCCTGGCTCTTGCCTGTGGTGAGTATTCCCTGAACTCGGGGAAAGCTGCTCGTGACTATGGTATCAAAATCCAGGTCAAACGGTAAGAAAGGACTGTGTGAGGAACCAGAGCTGGAGTTCTAGTTTGAGCCCCTGATACCTGCTAAGTGTGTGACCAGGGCAATGGGCCTCCCCTCCCAGGGAGGACCTGGGTCTGCTCTGCCTACCTCATTGCTCATGTTGAAGACTGGAGAGCCTGCTGGGTCATATTAACCATTTTACAATGTGTATTTGGTGGGGATACAAACAACTTGTCCTGTGTTCTTCATACTAATTGACCCAAGAAACTGAAAGGAAACAAGCTAAATATAGTCAGTTCTCCTGGTAAGTCTGGTGGTATTAATGGGCCCTTAGAGAATCACATTAATATGGCTGCTCTCAAACTGGAGCAAACATCAGAATCTCTTGGAAGCCTTGTTAAAACCCAGATTTCTGGGGCCCAGCCCCGGTCCCAGACTCATTGTCTGTTAGAGCCGGCCAGGGAGGCAAGGGAGGAGCTTGCATTTTTAACAGGGTGCCAGGTGGTGCTGATGCTATTCCTCTGGGGACCACATTTTGAGACCTGTAATATTAATCCTTTTTGAGCTCCAGGCCAGACTCAGCCTGTCAGAGCTAGAAGGGTTCTGGCGAGCTCCACAGCATCCTTCTCGTTTTACTGTTGGAGTTCTGAGAGCAGAGAAAGCGATGCACTACAAGGCACCCATTAGCGGTAGATGTAAACCCAGAGTCCACACTTGCTAACAGCTTCCAGAGTTACTCCCACTACACTACTCTCCCTTCCTTCAGTACCATTCAAGCCCTTAGGTAAAAACAGACCTCAAGTGCTTCAGATTTGAAAAGCTAACACATTTCCCAGGCCATTGCAAGGGTGGGCTTATTCACCCATAGCTTCCAGCATCCCTAATTCAACACAAGTTAAAAGTATGTAAGATAATATGCTAGAATGAAAGGAATGATCCTTCCTGGGGGACAAAGGGATGGGAGGATATTGGAACAGGCAAGAATGTCTGTAATCTCATGGAAATATTTGCCAAGATTCAGTTTATCACCAAACTAATCAATCATTAGTGGGACAATTTATCACCGTGAATGATGATTTATCATCATTAATCCAATAATGGCTGGATTTACCACCATTAATCAATCCAGCCATTATTAACATAGTGGGCGACATGTCAGGCAAGATTTGGAGTGAGTTCTTGCATTGGGCAGGATGTGGGATAGGGCCAAGGATCTCTAAGGCTTTATTCAACTTTGATTATCTGATGCTGTAGCAAGATTAACAGAGCTCAGATGCTCTGGAGTTGCCATTCACGTGTTATTTTGTCGATTTCTTTATAGTTACATAACTGTTTCACCTACTAGCCATGTCAAAACCTTTTGCTCACTTACTTGTTTACAAGCTCAGGGCAAAGGAAAAAAGTAGAGACAGATTATGTGGCCTCCTGAGCTCACCTGGGGTAAACTCTTTTATTCCAAGATGGGTCTGAGGTTTCAAACCGTTCCCTCAGGTGCAAACCATTATTTTTTCTCTATTGGTAGTAGTAGAAAATATGTACTAAGCATTCATAGTACAATCCAGACAGTACTAGGAGGAGCTAGGGGTTCAGAAGCTTGAGATCCTAGCTGGCTCCTGTGTATAGAGAGCAGAAGCCAGGCAAGGAAGAGAGAGAAGCCCGTGGGGACCACAGGATGCAGAACCAAGAGACTCACAGGCCAGGAGTCCCTGGGGGAAACTGCAATTCAGAATCATCCAAAAGCACCTCCTAGAAAGCGTGGCTTTTCTGTAAGTGCTAAAAAGTAAGAGGAGGAATTCCAGCTGTTGCAGAGCATGGTCTGGGCCGGTGTACGGACAGCCTGAGCACATCCTTAAAGATCAAGCAAAAACTGTCTTGGTCACAGAAGTTGCTGATAAGGTCTGCTGCTGCTGCTGCTGCTAAGTCACTTCAGTCGTGTCCGACTCTGTGCGACCGCATAGATGGCAGCCCACCAGGCTCCCCCGTCCCTGGGATTCTCCAGGCAAGAACACGGGAGTGCTTGCCATTTCCTTCTCCAATGCATGAAAGTGAAAAGTGGAAGTGAAGTCGCTCAGTCTCCAACCCTTAGCGACCCCATGGACCTCAGCCTTCCAGGCTCCTCCGTCCATGGGATTCTCCAGGCAAGAGTACTGGAGTGGGGTGCCGTTGCCTTCTCCACTGATAACGTCTATGAAGGTCTTTTCACAGATCATGGAAAAGGAGAAGACAAAGATGTTTACAAATGTGTTTCCCAAAGCTGAGATATTGTCGTTATTTTCTCTCTGTAATTTTATGGTAGTACAGGACTGTTGTACAAAACAAACAAAAATTCAATCAATACAGAAGAGTATAAAGCTGGTGAAAATACTTCATCGTACTCCCTAGATAGAAATTTCCTGCCTCTTTCTTATAAGGACCTCATGATTACATTGGATCTACTTGGCTAAGGATAATCCCCTATCTCAAAATCTTTAACTTAATCATAGCTGCAAAGTCCCTTTTGCCATGTAAGGTAACATATCACAAGTTCTGGGGATCAGGACGTAGACATCTTTGAGGGCCTTTATTTTATCTATTATACCTACCTTCCTTTGGATAGATCCAGATTTTCTTTATTAGTACAGTGGTTAAGTCAGTATAGAATTAGTTAAGAGCCCAGACACTGGTGCCAAAATCCTAGCTCCCCTTATTTTCAGTAGATGCCAAATGCACCCCACAGAGGCCATATGAATTTGCCGTGTCACTGACAGTGTGTGGGAGTGCTGTTCCATCCACATGGGGCACAGTCATCAGTCTTTTTTTATCTTTGGACATAAACTTTTGAGACAGACCTCCAGTCCCTCTTGTAAAGCAGATCTCACAGTAAAATACACAGCAAGTTTCTGCCTGCCCATATCACCAAACAAAAGATCAAGCTTGTCAGCCAAGGTAAATAAATAAAGACATTTATTATAGAGCTCCTCTTTTATTAACTCCTGTGGCTTTATCAGGAAGCAGACATGGGAGTCTCTGATAGAAGCCTGGTATATCTGCCTTTCCTGTGCCCCTAAGTCAGAAATTGCACAGCCAGAGAACTCCTCAATTTTGTTATTTTATCACTGCAAACTGTAAACACACTTTGGATCTCTTCCTACAGGTTGTGTTTTCATAGTAGGACTTTCATATGAAGGTCTGTGGGGAGGGATGCTGTCTATGAAGAACTGGGATTCAGTCTTCCCTTCGACTGAGGGAAGCAGAGGGCCCTTTCTCTCCCTCAGCTACTCAGCACACTGTTAGGGGCATCACCTCCAAATCATGATGTCCAGAGCTTCACCGCTACTGTAAGGCTTTCCCAGCCCAACTCAGCTCATCTTAATGATGGGCAACAACTATTAGCTAGTCTGATACTCTGACTATAGAAAGAAAAGCAACAAGGAATTGAAAGAGCATATCAGTATGAGACTTGAGCACCAAAAGGGTGCTAATAGATATTAAGCTACTGTGCTCCTAGGAGAGAAATGCAGTAAGGACTCATGTGCCCAGGGGAGTGTCATAAAAGAGCCGGTGCTCAGGAGAGCAGGGACAGGGTGTCTCCATACTTAGCCAATGGCTAGTGAATATTTCCTGAATGAATGAATGAACTAAATGGGGAGGGTGGGGATGAAATTATCTAAGCCAAGCAGAGAAAATCTTCCAACCCCTTCTGCTCAGAGTAGTACTTCCTTCCTATGATGACAGAGATGAGTTTAAAGCTGCTGCTTGTGAAAATACATAATCGCATTTAAGAGTCATCTTTGGCCATCTCATGCAAAGAGTTGCCTCATTGGAAAAGACTGATGCTGGGAGGGATTGGGGGCAGGAGGAGAAGGGGACGACAGAGGATGAGATGGCTGGATGGCATCACCAAATCTATGGACATGAGTCTGAGTGAACTCTGGGAGTTGGTGACGGACAGGGAGGCCTGGCATGCTGCGATTCATGGGGTTGCAAAGAGTCGGACACGACTGAGTGACTGAACTGAGCTGAACTGAACTGAACTCCCTCTAAAGAACCTCTTCCAGCTGCCTTTTTACAGACAGTGAAACTAGATTCCTAGTTCAGTGACTTGTTGTCCAACAAACAAAATGGCAGAGCTGGGATTTGAAGCCCAGACCTTTTCCAAAGATGAGCCTTTCCTGTTAGCATGAGACAATTCATATGTGAAAGAACTAGGTATAATATTGAACAAAAAATACCAGGATAAAAAGATAAAATGTCAGTGAAAGGATGGAAATCTATAGTAAAGTAAGAGATCATAGAGTCTCTCCCACTACCCCACCCAACTCCCCAAACTAGCAGATGTGTTTCTTGATGGACATGAGAACCATATGGTGAGTGTTTGTGGCCCAGTTGGCCATGTGGCCATTATAAGAAGGTCGTTCTTCAGGCAGTCTCTGTGAACCCTATGGGCTTCCCTGAGTCTCCTTGGGCCCAAGAATTGAGAGTTAGCTAGCTGAGCTCTTTGTTTCTGTTATTTTACATTGAAGGTCATACATATCCTCAAACTACCTACTCTCAAAAATTCATGCTCAAAGTAAATAAAAACACAGGATGTTAACTCATTGACATGTATGCCGACCTTAACGGTTTTAGGGAAAATGTTAATACAAGGAGGAATCCTAGGTCTGTGTTCAGTTTCTGCTGATTTCTTCTAAATACATATCCCATGTTTTTTTTTAAAACTGTGATTTTTAACCATTGATCTGAGAATCTCAGAAGCTGTGAGATTGTATGTTACCTCAAGGAACATTCATAATTTCCATTTTAATTATGCTTGGGTAAAATAATGGAGAAATGTATTTACTGTGGAAGGCCTTTTCCTTAAGTATTATATTAGCAATAACAGCAAAAAAATAGTACCACAGAAAAGCTACCTTTCTTGAGTACTTACTGTGTGCTAAGCCCAAGGATTACCCTCTTTCACACTCACATCAACTCTTGAGAGTGAGATTTCCATTACCCCCTTGTACAGGTGAGGAAATGGGGGCTTTGAGTGGAAGCTCCAAGTTCCTAAGGGGTAGAACCTGGATGCAAACCCAGAGCTGCTGACTCTAAGCTCAGACTTGTAACCAGGGTGCTGGGCTCACTGGTGAAATGCGCAAGTTTACATTCCAGGGATTTATATTGAAAGGAGTCCAAGCGCTCTTTCTTTCCTTTTTTTTTTTCACCTAGCCCTGTTCACTGCCTACCTGGGAGCCAGCATGTCACACGTGATGGCTGTGGTAAGTTTGCTCTAATCTCACTTTCTCATCAGCATGATTGGTCAGTTTTCAATGATACAGAAACCCTCCTGAAGTCCACCTCAATGGCATCCCAGGGCAGGATGCTTGACGGATAATCACTGTAGTCCACCTTCTGGAGCCACCTGTCTTCATTTACCCTCCAGCATCACAGTAAACCTTAGCCCAAACTATAATCGCCAGGCTTGCTAAAAATATCAGATTGTTTGTCTTAAAGAAGTGAAACTTAGTGTGTATATTATCAAGTCCATACTTTAACTCTGAGTGTCAAGAAGTTGACTTTAGAATATCTTTTACTTAAACAGAAACCTGGGACTATGTAGAGGTTGAGAAATCAGAAAAGGAAGGAAAAGGATAGTTGGCTAAAGATCCAGATTTCTTTTTAATTAAGCCAAGACTTTTTCATACTCTTAGTCTTTTTTAAAAAAAAAAAGCCCAGTCGGTCATTAGTAAGACTTTTTCAGACTCCTGTCCTAAATTATTTAATAAGCAAAATCATCGCCTATTAAGTGCCTCTGGCCACTTCTCCTTCCTTTTCAGTAGTCCAGCCCTTTGACTTTCTCCTTCCCCTCCCCTGAGGAGCCCAGTACCCCCGGCTGCTCTGGGCGCGCCCCCCTCAGTTCTCTTCCTCACCCACCACTGCAGGTGATACCAGGCCAGTTCCTGCTAACCCCGTCCATACGGACGTGGTCATGGCTGCCAGCGGGGCAGGGCCGCATCTAGTCCTCTTCACAGCAACACAGAGGGCAGCTGACCTGGGAGGGTCCTGCTGGAGACACAGTTATCTTTATGGTGGAATGTCAAAGCCCTGTTACAGGCATGATGGGATGCCTTAGAGCTTGGGGGGCCCTTCACACCCCAATAAAGGTTCACAGACCTTGGCCTGTGAGCCAGAATTGGGCAGGCTACAGAACGGAGTCAGCTAGGGAGACTGTGAAAAATCCCGATCCTCGGGCCCTGTACCTTAGCATTTCTGGTAGAGTAGATCTTATATGATGCTTGGTTATCTGTGTCTTTTTTAAACTCTTCCAGAGGATTCTGACGTGTAGTCGAGTTTGGGTACCATCACACCTGGGTTGGGGGGGTGGAGTCTACAGGGCCAAACTTAATCAAGTACATGGTGTATGCTCAGAATTGCTTGAGTTGTCATGGCCGCACAGAAAGAGGAGTCTAGAGTCTGTTTGAGAGATGAAACAAAAAGAAATAAAGCAAATAGAGTCCAAGACCTAGTCTGGGCAGAGGCCAAGAGGAGAGAGAGCTGAACTCATCAAAGACAGCCTCATGGATGTGATGAGTGCTCGGGAGCTATTGGTGGTTGCTAAGTATCATCTCTAGAGGCTAAGTGTCATCTTTGCACATCCGCTGTAGGAAGTCTGACTGTGTAAGAGGGAGGGCAGGGCACGCGTCATCCCTAAGGAGTGCATGCTGACATTTTAGGAGCCGAATGTCCTGAGATCTTAAACTCAGTCTCCACGGGGACAAGCGGAGTCCAGAGTTGCGCCTCCGGAGAGTTATCTCCTGAGCTGAATGACAGTGGTGTAAAGCCTGTGCTTTGTGCAAGTTAGCTTCCCAACAGGATCTTAAAGATATGTGTGGCTTGTCTCTTTGTCCAGGTCGGATTGCCATCTTGTACCTGGCCCTTCTGTTTAGCCACCCTACTGTTCCTCCTGCTGACCACAAAAAACCCCAACATCTACAAGATGCCCATCAGTAAAGTCACTTATCCTGAAGAAAACCGCATCTTCTACCTACAGTCCATGAAAAGGACGGTTCAAGGCCCTTTGTGAACGCAACCCCCATCCACAGCCATGGCCACAAGCCATTTCTGACAAGCTGCCCCAGTTGACTTCCAGAGCTTCAAAACTGTTGTTTTTACTAGTAACAAATTTCATACTAAACCATCAGTGATCTGTTCTTATGCTCACTTTGTATCTCCTTCAGACTCCAGAACATCCCTAAACAAGTGACAAGACACACCAAGGTGATGTCCTCTGGCTGTGGAATTTTAAACCCTAGTGGGACACTGGCGCTAAGACTGTACTATATTTATAGAGTCAGAATGTCCCAACAGAAAGAGGAAGACCAAAGCTAATTATTGGTATTTATTGATATTCTTGGTGTTGGATTGTACATGTTAACAGTATTAATTAAAAATTAATCTCTATAAAACCGATCTCTTACAATCTCTATAAGCCTTAAGTGAATGGAATTCACAGTCACAAAATCAAAGTCAGCCTAGAATTTGCAGATAAGCCATTGGGCATATTTAAAATCAGTGCAAGTTACTCATTATAGCTGTGGTCAACATCACAGAGCCCATCACTGAGCTCCTTCCCCAGTTCCTCAACAGAACGGCCTTCACGCTGTCCGCTGTGTGTGACATTCTCTTACAGGAGATGGTGGGTTTGTTTCAGGCTGGCAGAGCTACAGGAGGGAGAATGGGATCCCGTCCATCAAAATTATTCTGTATTGTCACTTTTCTTGGTTATTGCAAAGGATTTTTTTAGGTAGCTTATTATCTTTTTATTGTGAGAATGGACTTGTTTTCAGTGAGGTAAAATAAGAGAAGTTCCTGGCTTTATCAGAAAGAAAAGTTAAATTTTTCTAAAATATTCAGCATAGCTATTTTCACTTTATTCCCTAAACTGATTCTGTAAAGGCCACAAAAACAGGGGATCAAATATCAAATCATCAACATCCAAGGGCTCTTTAAAGCCACATTTTCAAGTCATCTAAGGATGTCATGTATTACAAAGACTGAAAGTTACTGTCAGATTGCTTCTGAGTGCTTAGAAGTTGCTTAATTCTTACTTTAAAAAAAAATTCACTATTTTCTAAACACTTAACAATATTCTCACTCAAAAACCAATGGTATATGAACCACCAAAAAGAAATATGGATAAAGAAGTCTCCAGTTTTGCTTTGTTTGTGTAAGCTATCAGTCCTGGAAAGGTTCTATAACCGAACATGCTGAATACAGCAGTGGGAAGCTTCAGAATTTTAGAGGACTGGAAAGCAAAATTGGAATCCTAAAGGTTTTTTCTTCTTTGAGTTTGAAGTAGTCAGTGCAAACTATAGGAACAAAAGGGAAGCAAACCCACAATTATTTTAGGGAAAAGTTCACCTCTTCATTTTCTCAGGAAAACGCTGTTTCAATTTAAAACCCTGTGACCTTTTGAAACCATGACTTTGCAACTGTCATAGAGTCATGTATATTTCTGTGAAAAAACTAAAATTTCAGTGTTCGAAAAATCTTTTTTGTTAGAGAATTTGACAAATAAGAGTTCAGAGGGATCGGACAAAAAAGCAAGCCTAGACCAAAGATCACCAGCCCTGGAGACCCTGGGCGTGGCTAAGTGAGCCAGAGCCTCTTCGTGTCTCCAAGTCCATGTTCACACGGAAGCCCTCTCGCGGGCTGACTCTCTTCCCATGCCCTCACACAGACTTGCAAACAGGAACAGTTTCAAACCTTGTAAGTTGTCTAAATAGTATTCATTTTCTCAAGCTATTTTTGTTACTAAGTATTATCCTAATGATTTTAGCAAATATTTCATTGATTTTCTTAGGGGGCATTTGTATTCTTTTCTATTGCCTGTATAATAAATTTCTACGTAAGAATATGAATAAATTATACTCACAGCTCAGTTTTGTGTAAATTTTGTTTCAGTCATATGTCTTTTATAGCTATTGTACCTATTAACAATCACGTGCATAGGTATGTATGTATTAATACTAGAATCCTTCTTCCTTTCTTTATACTTCATAATAACACCAGATGCAGAGTTGAGAAAACCATGTTCAATTTCTAATTTATGAGCTCTTCTCCCTCAATATCCCCTCAACTACCCATTGGCCTCCTTACTCAAGAATTAGAATGCATTCTTGAGAACAGTCACACATGTTCAGGGCACGCTCTTAACACTTTGAGAAGATCCTGGGAGCCGACAGGCCCTGGGCACCCATCAGGACAGACCATGGGCCATGACCTGCCTCAGGGGTCAGTGTTCCAGGATAAACTACTGTTCAGAATGTGTTTTCCTCTGAGGATAAATGCCAGTGCTTGTCTCTGCCTCCTTTCACCCAAGCTTAGCATGTGTGAAAGAAAACAGGGTAAAAATGGAAATTCAGTCCAACCAGTTTCAAACGTTGCCCAAACAGGAAACAAAAGGAGGCTACAGTGGGCTGGTCCCTTGAAGTGCCCTCTGTCAAAACAAAACCACTCCCACATTTGGTTTCCATATAGTAAATCTACAAGAGTGATCTGCCCCCTTTGGTATGAGGCAGGAAACAAAGAGGTCACTTCCCAGGTGGCTCAGTGGTGAAGAATCTGCCTGCCAATGCAGGAGATGCGGGAGACAAGGGTTCAATCCCCGGGTTGGGAAGATCCCCTGAAGGAGGAAATGGCAACCCACTCCAGTACTATTACCTGGGAAATCCCACGGACAGAGGAGCCTGGTGGGCTACAGACCATGGGGTTGCAAAGAGTCAGACACCACTGAGCAACCGAGCCCACAGCACAGAAAACAGACAGAAGGTTTAGGCGCTCTTTTGCTAAAGACTCCAGACACTATATTCCTTTAGCAGTTACAGGTCCCAATCTTCTTGTTACCCAGACCCCTGATAACTGTGGAATACACTGAGATGGAAGGTTAAGTTCCAGGAGATCAGGAATTTCCAAGGGGGGCCTCTTACAAAGAAGCTTGCAAGAATATTTTTGAGGTTGCTAAGTATTAATATCCCCTAGAAAAGGAAATGGCAGCCCACTCCTGTATTCTTGCCTGGAGAATCCACATGGACAGAGGAGCCTGGTGGGTTACAGTCCCTGGGGTCACAAAGAATAAGACATGACTGAGCAACTAAGCACAAGTATTAATACAGACTGAGGTTTTATACATGTGAATGTTGTCAGCCTCCCCTTTATCTAACACCTTTCTTCCAAAAGGCTTTAATCTTTAGGGTTAAATATCCTTCTTAAACCTGCATTGACAATCCCCCAGACCATTAGAAGGCTTGTAGTTTCACAGAGGTCCATATGATAAAAACAATTCCAAAGGGTGGAAGTTCTGTTCCAAATGCTACGCAGTTGCTCAATGATGTCATCAAACGTGATCTCTTTCCATCATCAGTCTCGGCATCCTCAGACAGCTTCACTTGCATCCCCAGGTTTTTTTACCTCATGGTTCCAAAATAGCTGCCTTATTTGCAAACATCACAACCTTATCAGGAAGAAGAAGGCAACCAGAGCTGCAAGGGAGTCATTCCTTCATGTTTCTCTCTTATCAGGGAGAAAAGTCTTTCCCAGGAGCTCTCCAAAAATACTTTCACTTGAGTCCTTCTGGCAGAACTGGGTCATATGGCCAGTCCGGGTTACAGAGGAGTCTGGGAAAGTAACCATCTGGCATGCTTCTTTTATATGCAGGACACTTGTCAGCCTCTATTACTGCAGAGGTGGTGCACTCCACCATAGTGCAGCAAAAGCAAGAGGAATGACTGTTGGACAGGCGCCAACATTCCTGCCTTGGTTGGTATATGGTTGGTATATGGCACCACCATACAGCACACAGTGCCTATGTGCCCAGGGCACACTGGAGAAAATCTATGATGACAGACAAGACTGTCTACTATGGGATTCACAAAGATTTGGGACAAAGACCTCAACTAAAACCTTTTAACACGGTGATTCTTTGCTGAATACTTACTGAAATATTCCAGAGTACGTTAGATATGCCAGCCTCATACAAGGTTTTATAGCCTCTGACTAATAGGATTCTAAACAAAGGGTGAGACAGCCAGCGATAATGATCAAACCAAAGAAAGTTTAGGGTCCATTCATGTTCTAATCAGCCCTCTTAATCTGACAGTTGCATCCTCTAAATCATTCCATGTTGGAAGTCCCCTTTGGAAATTGTAGAGTTTAAATTCAGTTCTGAAGCATTTAAAAACAAGTGTCTTGACATTTTCTACTTCATGGTTCCAAACAAACAATGAAAAAGCCAGTTTCCTGTTTGGGTTGGGTCCATGGGGTCCTAGCCCATAGTAGCTTTGAATTATAGTACAGTGGCATGCAAGGACTTGAAGGGGAAGAAATGAAGCTCAGAGGAAAGCACTGGCACAATACCAGGAAATCTGGCTGAAGTTAAGTCCATCAGGCCAAGGAAACAATAAAAGCCAAGACACGAGTTACTGGCCCAAGAGCAAATGCATCTTAGGGCAACGAGAGCACACGTGGGCCAGCCCAGGAGAAGCCACTCTAACGAGGCCTTGCTACACTATGAGACCCCAGGTTGGCTTCTCTTCAAGAGGCTAGATCTGCGAAAGCAACTAGCCGCTCACAGCACTTGAAACAGTGAAAGTGTTAGTCGCTCAGCCGTGTCCTGCTCTTTGCAACCCCATGGACTGTATAGCCTCTGTCCATGGAATTCTACAGGCAAGAATACTGGAGAGGGTAGCCATTCCCTTCTCCAGGGGATCTTCCCAACCCAGGGATTGAACCCAGGTCTCCCGCATTGCAGGCAGATTCTTTGCCTGAGCCATCAGGAAAGCCAGCCTAAATAGATGTGGACTTTAAGGATACACACTGGATTCAAGCGTGACGGACAAAAAAAAATATACATAAAATTTCTTGATGACTTTTTGACTGGAAGTTGGGATGAGAACACTTTGAATACACTGAGTTAAATGAAATATTAGTATATCATTAATTTTACCTTTAAAAAAAGTTTAGTGTAGCCACTAGAAAAATTTAAATTATATATAAGACTTGCATTTGTGACTCACACTGTATTTCTGTTGGGCAGTGCTGGGCTAGACAATACCCAAAGCCTCTGTGGCAACTCAGATGGCACTGAGTTGTTGGTTGGAACTCAACTTTCAGAGAATCTGTCCTTCCCTTTGAAAGAATGAATGGGTAAAAAGCCTTTTCTCTGTTACGCTGCTAGCTAATTTTTTATCTCAAACCTATGAGTTCAAAGACTGTAAATGTTCATTTCAGGCAAAATTTTATACCTTTCCAGACTACTCTGTGCACATCAAAGGTGTCATGTTTTAAAAAAAAATTAGTATACAGCTACAGAATGAGGAGACTGATTTTCTTGTGTGTGGTATGAAGCTGTTCTGAAGTTAGAACCTGAAAAGCATCTTCAGAAGCACTCAGAGCTAGGGCAGCACCACTGGAATAAGGGTTGCCTCCCAGTGTGTCCATGTGAGGGATGCCATCACCCAGATGTGCCAGGGCCCATCAGTCACAGACAAGGAAGAATGGACCACCAGGGTATAAGGCATCAGGGAACGGTGGCAGACTGTGGCAAACTGAAGACTGCATCCCACTAAATGCTAAATTTCCTCCATGGGCTCCCTTTTGCAAATTCTATTCCCCAGCACCTCTTATAAACACTCTATAAAACTTCTTGACCAAGGGCATTTATCAGAATTATGCGTTAAGAGCCTTTGAAAAAATGCAATTGCTCCCATCCCATCCTGGACTCCCTGAATCTTCGGTGACTCCACAGATGATTCTGGGGAAGGCAATGACAACCCACTCCAGTGTTCTTGCCTGGAGAATCCCAGGGACGGGGAAGCCTGGTGGGCAGCCGTCTATGGGGTCGCACAGAGTCGGACAAGACTGAAGCGACTTAGCAGCAGTAGATGATTCTAATGTGCCCTCCTACATAAAAGTGACTGCAAGTTCAGAAAACTAAGAGATCCTTGGAAACTGGAGTACCTAAGAATGGCTTCCTGGAGATGTGACTCTGCCCTTGTTCTAACACGTTCCCTCCCTGGCTTACCTGGACTTGACCTTGGAAACTCATTTGGATTCCTCCTGGATTCCCTGACTACCACCCTTTCCAGAAAAACTGCTAGGGTTCAAAGACATGATGCTCTTACCAAGGGGCCATGTTTTGATGGGCCCTGATATTGACAGTGTGGACATGTATACAGAAAATGGTCAGGGAAAAAAAGAAGTTCCTGTGGAGGACAATCTGTTTCCTTTAAGTGTGCAGAGCTTACATACATGCGTCAACTGGTATTGACCATCATTCCTATCACACTCTCACCCTTAACCAAGGCAATGACACAGAGTTCATCTTGCCCACCCCCATGGGCTACTCCTTTCCATCTGTAAGAATGACCTAGAGTGCCAAGCAGATCTTTCATAGATGCAAGAAAGTCAAAGAGAAGAAGACTGATACTGTGATTCCCCAGGCCCTGCCCCTTCCCCTTTACCCTTCTATTCATCGTGTAAGGAAGACTTGAGCTTCTCATTCCTTCTACTTGGGACCTCCCTCAATATCCACACCTGTTCCACCTTTCATTCCCCAACCAATCACTTGCAGCCCTGTGCGTCACTGATCATCACAGGACCTTCAAAGGCTTCAAGACACAGGCTTATTACAGCATGAGGATCCCCTTTCTCAGCATCCTGGATATGACTGGCTGGTACCCTGACCAGACCAGCTGATAATGTTTTCAAATATCGACCTGGAATACATTTGGTCAAGTGAGCCAGTGCAGACAGACTTTGTGTGTCTCATGCTGGTTATAATTTAATGCAAAGCATCATTTCTTTCCAGGCTGTGACTGGGGTCTAAGGACGCAGGATTCAGCATTGGGTGCTAGAGGGACATGCGGTCACACTTGGATCTGATCAGGTCAACACTACCATGATCTAAGTAAGGGGAGCCAAGACCCCAAGATGCTTCTACCAGCAGGCTTTCACCTGCCCTTAGAGCCTGAAATTTCTCCACTGAAGCCTCAGTGAAAGAACATTACATTGTGATGACAGCCATTTATTAGGATCTGAGATATTAAATCAGAAATCAGATTCCAAAATCAGATTGATTATATTCTTTGCAGCCAAAGATGGAGAAGCTCTATACCGTCAACAAAAACAAGACCAGGAGCTGACTGTGGCTCAGATCATGAACTCCTTATTGCCAAATTCATACTAAAATTGAACAAAGTAGGGAAAACCGCTAGACCATTCAGGTATGGCCTAAATCAAATCCCTTATGATTATACAGTGGAAGTGAGAAATAGATTTAAGGGTCTAGATCTGATAGATAGAGTGCCTGATGAACTCTGGAATGAGGTTCGTGACATTGTACAGGATACAGGGATCAAGACCATCCCCATGGAAAAGAAATGCAAAAAAGCAAAATGGCTGTCTGGGGAGGCCTTACAAATAGCTGTGAAAAGAAGAGAGGCAAAAAGCAAAGGAGAAAAGGAAAGATATAAGCATCTGAATGGAGAGTTCCAAAGAATAGCAAGAAGAGATAAGAAAGCCTTCTTCAGCGATCAATGCAAAGAAACAGAGGAAAACAACAGAATGGGAAAGACTAGAGATCTCTTTAAGAAAATTAGAGATACCAAGGGAACATTTCATGCAAAGATGGGCTCGATAAAGGACAGAAATGGTCTGGACCTAACAGAAGCAGAAGATATTAAGAAGAGGTGGCAAGAATACACAGAAGAACTGTACAAAAAAGCTCTTCACAACCCAGATAATCACGATGATGTGACCACTAATCTACAGCCAGACATCTTGGATTGTGAAGTCAAGTGGGCCTTAGAAAGCATCACTACGAACAAAGCTAGCGGAGGTGATGGAACTCCTATTGAACTGTTTCAAATCCTGAAAGATGATGCTGTGAAAGTGCTGCACTCAATATGCCAGCAAATTTAGAAAACTCGGCAGTGGCCACAGGACTGGAAAAGGTCAGTTTTCATTCCAATCCCAAAGAAAGGCAATGCCAAAGACTGCTCAAACTACCGCACAATTGCACTCATCTCACATGCTAGTAAAGTAATGCTCAAAGTTCTCCAAGCCAGACTTCAGCAATACATGAACCATGAACTTCCAGATGTTCAAGCTGGTTTTAGAAAAGGCAGAGGAACCAGAGATCAAATTGTCAACATCCGTTGGATCATGGAAAAAGCAAGAGAGTTCCAGAAAAGCATCTATTTCTGCTTTATTGACTATGCCAAAGCCTTTGACTGTGTGGATCACAATAAACTGTGGAAAATTCTGAAAGAGATGGGAATACCAGATCACCTGACCTGCCTCTTGAGAAATCTGTAGGCAGGTCAGGAAGCAACAGTTAGAACTGGACATGGAACAACAGACTGGTTCCAAATAGGAAAAGAAGTCCGTCAAGGCTGTATATTGTTACCCTGCTTATTTAACTTCTGTGCAGAGTACATCATGAGAAACACTGGACTGGAAGAAACACAGGCTGGAATCAAGATTGCCGGGAGAAATATCAATCACCTCAGATATGCAGATGACACCACCCTTATGGCAGAAAGTAAAGAGGAACTAAAAAGCCACTTGATGAAAGTGAAAGTGGAGAGTGAAAAAGTTGGCTTAAAGCTCAACATTCAGAAAACGAAGATCATGGCATCTGGTCCCATCACTTCATGGGATACAGATGGAGAAACAGTGGAAACAGTGTCAGACTTTATTTTTGGGGGCTCCAAAATCACTGCAGATGGTGACTGCAGCCATGAAATTAAAAGACACTTACTCCTTGGAAGAAAAGTTATGACCAACGTAGATAGCATATTCAAAAGCAGAGACATTACTTTGCTGACTAAGGTCCATCTAGTCAAGGCTATGGTTTTTCCTGTGGTCATGTATGGATGTGAGAGTTGGACTGTGAAGAAGGCTGAGCGCCGAAGAATTGATGCTTTTAAACTGTGGTGTTGGAGAAGACTCTTGAGAGTCCCTTGGACTGCAAGGAGATACAACCAGTCCATTCTGAAGGAGATCAGCCTTGGGATTTCTTTGGAAGGAATGATGCTAAAGCTGAAACTCCAGTACTTTGGCCACTTCATGCGAAGAGTTGACTCATTGGAAAATACTCTGATGCTGGGAGGGACTGGGGGCAGGAGGAGAAGGGGACGACAGAGGATGAGATGGCTGGATGGCATCAGTGACTCGATGGACGTGAGTCTGAGTGAAGTCCGGGAGTTGGTGATGGACAGGGAGGCCTGGCGTGCTGCGATTCATCGGGTCGCAAAGAGTTGGACACGACTGAGTGACCGAATTGAACTGAACTGAGATATTAAAGCCCTAGTGTAATTAGTTTATCTGGTCTCTTCTCACCTAATAGCTGGTAAGAGCAAATCCTATAAGCAAGAGACTCTAGAAGGATTAGTTTTGGTGGCAGGTTCAAGGAAGATGGTATCTAGAACTGAGAAAGTGATCGTACAAAGGAAAGAGGAGGGGAGACAAATTAAAAGAAAGCAAGAACTATACTTGATCAAAACACATTCCCCCCTGAGCACAGCACCATGAAGAGAAAAAGCAGTAGGCAAGGACCAGGGAGTGCAGTCAGGCATGTGCCTGTGCCAGCAGGGCAGCGTATGGAGTACACGTGGGTTAAGAAGCAGTTTTCCTCCTCACGCCATTAAGAACATGATTACTTCTTCTCGTAATCTTGAAATCCCAGCTTGACTGACATAAAGGCCATTTGTTGTTTTTATCTCCCAGATGCAACTTCCCACCTTCTTCTAGCAATAGCACCTCCCTTTCCTCAGGAAATGTTTCTTCCCCATCCGTGGGATTCTCTCTACCAGCCTCAACACCCTACTCTTAGGAGCAGAGGAGTCAAAGACTTCAGACTTGGTTTAACAAATACTCTAATCCCCTGGCCACAGGGATTGGCCCAGGGGAGAGCCACCTGACCCAAGCAGGAATTCTTGATTCAGATTCTGCCCTGCAGGAATTTGCAATCCAAGCAGACATCCCAGGATAGAAAGAAATTGGAGCAAGGTCTGACAACAGTGATCTGGAAGACGCCCCTGAAATACTCAAGTCAGCATGGCTTCTTCCCTCAGCCCATCCCTTGAGGCCAGACTACTGTTACTTTCATGTAGTGAACTATCTCATCAGTTCAGTTCAGTTCAGTTGCTCAGTCATGTCCAACTCTTTGAGATTCCATAGACTGCAGCACACCAGGCTTCTCTGACCATCACCAACTCCCAGAGTTTACTCAAATTCATGTCCATTGAGTTAGTGATGCCATCCAACCATCTCATCCTCTGTCAACCCTTCTCCTCCTGCCCTCAATCTTTCCCAGCATCAGGGTCTTTTCAGTGAATCAGCTCTTCACATCAGGTGGCCAAAGTATAGGAGCTTCAGCTTCAACATCAGTCCTTTCAATGAATATTTATGACTGATTTCCTTTAGGATGGACTGGTTGGATCTCCTTGCAGTCCAAGGGACTCTGAAGAGTCTCCTCCAACACCACAGTTCAAAAGCATCAATTCTTCAGCACTCAGTGTCCTTTATAGTCCAACTCTCACATCCATACATGACTACTGGAAAAACCATAGCCTTAACTAGATGGACCTTTGCTGGCAAAGTAAAGTCTCTGCTTTTGAATATGCTGTCTATGTTGGTCATAACTTTCCTTCCAAGGAGTAAGTGTCTTTTAATTTCATGGCTGCAGTCACCATCTGCAGTGATTTAGGAGCCCCCAAAATAAAGTCTGACACTGTTTCCACTGTTTCTCCATCTGTATCCCATGAAGTGATGGAACCAGATACCACGACCTTTGTTTTTTTACTGTTGAGCTTTAAGCCAACTTTTTCACTCTCCTCTTTCACTTTCATCAAGAGGCTTTTTAGTTCCTCTTCACTTTCTGCCATAAGGGTGGTGTCATCTGCATATCTGAGGTGATTGATATTTCTCCCGGCAATCTTGATTCCAGATTGTGCTTCATCCTGCCCAGAGTTTCTCATGATGTGCTCTGCATATAAGTTAAATAAACAGGGTGACAATACACAGCCTTGATGTACTCCTTTTTCTGTCTGGAACCAGTCTGTTGTTCCATGCCCAGTTCTAACTGTTGCTTCCTGACCTGCATATAGGTTTCTCAAGAGGCAGGTCATGTGGTCTGATATTCCCATCTTTTTCAGAATTTTCCACAGTTTATTGTGATCCACACAGTCAAAGGCATTGGCATAGTCAGTAAAGCAGAAATAGATGTTTTTCTGGAACTCTCTTGCTTTTTCCATGATCCAGCAGATGTTGGCAATTTGATCTCTGGTTCCTCTGCCTTTTCTAAAATCAGCTTGAACATCTGGAAGTTCATGTACTATTGAAGCCTGGCTTGGAGAATTTTGAGCATTACTTTGCTAGCATGTGAGATGAGTGCAATTGTGCAGTAGTTTGAGCATTCTTTGGCATTGCCTTTCTTTGGGATTGGAATGAAAACTGACCTTTTCCAGTCCTGTGGCCACTGCTGAGTTTTCCAAATTTGCTGGCATATTGAGTGCAGCACTTTCACAGCATCATCTTTCAGGATTTGAAAGAGCTCAACTGGAATTCCATCACCTCCACTAGTGATGCTTCCTAAGACCCACTTGACTTTGCATTCCAGGATGTCTGGCTCCAGGTGAGTGATCACGCCATCGTGATTGTATGGGTTGTGAAGATCTTTTTTGAACAGTTCTTCTGTGTATTCCTGCCACCTTTTCTGAATATCTTCTGCTTCTGTTAGGTCCGTACCATTTCTGTCCTTTATTGAGCCCATCTTTGCATGAAATGTTCCCTTGGTATCTCTAATTTTCTTAAAGAGATCTCTAGTCTTTCCCATTCTGTTGTTTTCCTCTATTTCTTTGTACTGATCGCTGAAGAAGGCTTTCTTATCTCTCCTTGCTATTCTTCAGAACTCTGCATTCAAATAGGTATATCTTTCCTTTTCTCCTTTGCTTTTTGCTTCTCTTCTTTTCACAGCTATTTGTAAGGCTTCCTCAGACAGCCATTTTGTTTTTTAAATTTCATTTTCTTGGGGATGGTCGTGCTCCCTGTCTTCTGTACAATGTCACAGACCTCTGTCCATAGTTCATCAGGCACTCTGTCTATCAGATCACATCCCTTAAATCTATTTCTCACTTCCACTGTATCATCATTAGGGATTTGTTTTAGGTCATACTTGAATGGTCTAGTGGTTTTCCCTACTTTCTTCAATTAAAGTCTGAATTTGGCAATAAGGAGTTCATGATCTGAGCCACAGTCAGCTCCTGGTCTTGTTTTTGCTGACTGTATAGAGCTTCTCCATCTTTGGCTGCAAAGAATATAATCAATCTGATTTCGGTGTTGACCATCTGGTGATGTCCATGTGAACGATCTCATACCTTTCCATTAAACTTACATGGTACTTAGGTGAGTCAGAATCTGTTTCTGTTGTTGCAACCAACAATCAAAACTGATACAGAATATTGCAAATGACATATCTAGAAGATGAAATAAGTGAAGTCAAGATGGGGTGGGGAGCTGAGGGAGGACCCTCACCCCCATAGACCCCCATCCCAGGCAAGGAATATGATAATCCCTGCTACACTGTTAAACTATTAACTATGTATGATGTATATCGCGACCCAAACCATGTGTTCCCACAGTTAAAGCTTCAGAAAACACTTGGCAGAAAAATATTGGCACACTGGAATACTCTGGTTACTTTTGTGTGCTTACATTAAAGAAGGGTGCATGGGCTTGTTGAGATTCTCTTTCTGCCTTCAGCAAATGCAACAGAGCCATGGGGTTGAATAACTGTGTACTCTCTGTACACGTTCTCAAGCTATTGTCTCCCAGTTCCAGATACATCCTTCTGCACTCCGCTCTGTGATGCCGGGCTGGGACTCTGCAACCCCTATTTCTCCTTTGCCTGTTGATTTCTGCTGATGAGGTGGGTCAGAGCGAGCCTAGGAGGCAACATGAAGGGAGAGGGATTTGCCATTTTCAGCAGTGGTCTACAGTTTTTTTTGGTCACTCCCCAAAATCTGACCTAGCAGGCTCCCTGAGAGGTCCCTTCCTCAGCTGAGTTCTGTCTCTGTGCTGAAATTAATTTCCTGACTAGGAAACAATTATCTGGGAGGACGAAGAGAAATCACTTCAGTTCAGTCACTCAGTCGTGTCCAACTCTTTGCGACCCCATGAATCACAGCACGCCAGGCCTCCCTGTCCATCACCAACTCCCGGACTTCACTCAGACCCACGTCCATCGAGTCAGTGATGCCATCCAGCCATCTCATCCTCTGTCATCCCCTTCTCTTCCTGCCCACAATCCCTCCCAGCATCAGAGTCTTTTTTCCAATGAGTCAACTCTTCGCGTGAGATGGCCAAAGTACTGGAGCTTCAGCTTTAGCATCATTCCTTCCAAAGAAATCCCAGGGCTGATCTCCTTCGGAATGGATTGGTTGGATCTCCTTGCAGTACAAGGGACTCTCAAGAGTCTTCTCCAACACCACAGTTCAAAAGCATCAATTCTTCGGCGCTCAGCCTTCTTCACAGTCCAACTCTCACATCCATACATGACCACAGGAAAACCCTTAGCCTTGACTAGATGGACCTTAGTCGGCAAAGTAATGTCTCTGCTTTTGAACATGCTATCTAGGTTGCTCATAACTTTTCTTCCAAGGAGTAAGCGTCTTTTAATTTCATGGCTGCAGTCACATCTGCAGTGATTCTGGAGCCCTAAAAAATAAAGTCTGACACTGTTTCCACTGTTTCCCCATCTATTTCCCATGAAGTGATGGGACCGGATGCCATGATCTTCGTTTTCTGAATGTTGAGCTTTAAGCCAACTTTTTCACTCTCCACTTTCACTTTCATCAAGTAGCTTTTTAGTTCCTCTTTACTTTCTGCCAGAAGAGTGGTGTCATCTGCATATCTGAGGTGATTGATATTTCTCCTGGCCATCTTGATTCCAGCTTGTGTTTCTCCCAGTCCAGCATTTCTCATAATGTACTCTGCATATAAGTTAAATAAACAGGGTGACAATATACAGCCTTGATGTACTCCTTTTCCTATTTGGAACCAGTCCATTGTTCCATGTCCAGTTCTAACTGTTGCTTCCTGACCTGCCTACAGATTTCTCAAGAGGCAGGTCAGGTGATCTGGTATTCCCATCTCTATCAGAATTTTCCACAGTTTATTGTGATCCACACAGTCAAAGGCTTTGGCATAGTCAATAAAGCAGAAATAGATGCTTTTCTGGAACTCTCTTGCTTTTCCCATGATCCAACGGATGTTGGCAATTTGATCTCTGGTTCCTCTGCCTTTTCTAAAACCAGCTTGAACATCTGGAAGTTCATGGTTCACGTATTGCTGAAGCCTGGCTTGGAGAATTTTGAGCATTACTTTACTAGCATGTGAGATGAGTTCAATTGTGCGGTAGTTTGAGCAGTCTTTGGCATTGCCTTTCTTTGGGATTGGAATGAAAACTGACCTTTTCCAGTCCTGTGGCCACTGCTGAGTTTTCCAAATTTGCTGGCATATTGAGTGCAGCACTTTCACAGCATCATCTTTCAGGATTTGAAATAGCTCCACTGGAATTCCATCACCTCTACTAGCTTTGTTCGTAGTGATGCAAGATCCTTTAGAACTAACACCCAAAAAAGATGTCCTTTTCATTATAGGGGACTAGAATGCAAAAGTAAGAAGTCAAGAAACACCTGGAGTAACAGGCAAATTTGGCTTTGGGATGCGGAATGAAGCAGGGCAAAGACTAATAGAGTTTTGCCAAGAAAATGCACTGGTCATAGCAAACACCCTCTTCCAACAACACAAGAGAAGACTCTACACATGGACATCACCAGATGGTCAACACCGAAATCAATTGATTATATTCTTTGCAGCCAAAGATGGAGAAGCTCTATACAGTCAACAAAAACAAAACCAGGAGCTGACTGTGGCTCAGATCATGAACTCCTTATTATCAAATTCAGACTTAAATTGAAGAAAGTAGGGAAAACCACTAGACCATTCAGGTATGACCTAAATCAAATCCCTTACAATTAGCTGTGAAGAGAAATAGGGAAGTCCAATCCCCAGACTAAACACCTTCTAATATAAATTCACCCCAGTTTCGAGCCATGATTGTGTCAACTGCTAGGGAGCAGTCTGAGGACAGAAACAGTACTGGCTTTAGACCTGAGTAAGAATGGCCCTGTCCTGTCACACCATCATGCTTTAAAGCGTTGTACTCTGACCTTCCTCTGGCCATGCCCTTCCCCGTGGGAATAACAGCCCAAACCCAGGGGACATGTCCACCTGGAACCTGGTACCTCCTTTGAGACATGCTTCAAGCACCTCAGGTCACAGAATGTCCTTCCCAAGTGTCCTGCGGCTGCTTCCTGGGCCTGTGAAGGCCACTGCCCTACGGCATTCCTCTGAATCGACCATGTGCTTCCAGGTTACATACCCCTTGACCTGCTGCTGCTGAGAGATGGCAGACAGAGGGCGGGGCAAACAGAGCTTGGATGTACCCACTGAGTTGACTACATGCAGGCATGAGGCCCTGTTTAGTAGAGTTGAGTGGAAAGAAAAAGTGGGAGAACATGGACCTCTTTTTGAGCTCTTGCTGCAGCCCCACAAATATTAAGGGAGGGCCTGACAGGAAGCCGATGGTCCTGGATCCAGGGCAAAGGCAGACAAAGCCATTAAAATTAAACTGAGGACGGGGGGAACGAACTAGGAGACAGACATGCAAGGCTTGGGTTCAGACTCAAACACCATGACTCACCAGTCAATGAAGCTCCTTCAGACGTAACCAGCGAGAGCTTTATTAAGTTTTACTCCCAGACACTGCAGGCTGGACACACAGGAACTGATGATTTTCAACCTGAAGGCAAACTCGGGCCCCAGAGCCAATGCCAGGAGGGAGAAGGCCTCAAGGCAGGCTGGTCCCAATAGCAAAACCTGCCCGGTTGCCCCTCGGGTGTGGCTGGGGCGAGCCGTGGGAGGAGAGTCAGCCTGTGGAGCACAGGAAGGCCACACCGGCTGACCGAGGACTCACCCGTGGCCGGGGCAGTGAGCTGGCAATCACGTTCGCGTGCTTAACTCACCGTTCCTGACCAGCCAGGGACTGTCATCTCCTCTTCCCTTTCCCCTGTTTTAAGTGGGAGCTTTCATTGTTCTTCTGCTCCTCCCCCATCGTGGCTACATATTGGCTATGCTGTGGGAGGCACATTTATCCTTTCTCGAGATGACGAGGAATACATCTACCCAGATCTAAGGAGAAGGGTATTTAATTGACTTCTGATTTCTCCTGTGGGAAAGAGGTCTGAGCAACGTGGTTTTCTCTCAAGCAAGGACACTTCTGAAGCTGTGTATATGGGAAGAAGAGGGTGTGTAAGCTGAGCAGCAAAGTGACCGTGGTCTTTGTTCAGTGTGTGCCCATTTCTCACTCCTGACCCTCTGGTCACAGCCTTGAACCCCTGACTGTAAGGTCGGACCCCGGGGGGCCATGATGGGCCGCCCCTTCCCTCCCCCGCCAGCGGGGGAGGTCCCTAAGGAAGGAGCCTCCCAGATCCCGGGGACCAGTGACAGCACAGCTCGCCAGCCAAAGCCGCCCCACCCCGGCCACATAGCAGGACCTATCAGCCCTCAACACCTCGGCCCAACGACCTATCCAAACCCCCATCCATTAACATGACCATCCCTCACAACAAACTCTTATAAGCTGCTTTTAACACGGCCCGGGCGCGGACTTCCTCGACCTGCCTGGTTTGGGTCCAGGAATCCCGCCTGGTAGCGCTTCGTCATTAAAAAGCTTGTTAGACGTTTTTGTTTTGTTTTGTTTTGTTTTTTGGTGTCGTGGTCGTCTTTTACCTAACACTGACCACAGAGGGAGGCCCAGGAGCCAGGTTAGAACAATCGCTGCACTTAATCACAGTCATAGATTCAGAAGGTCGTAGGACAGCAGCTGCTGGAGCTGGTGGGGAAAGAGCTCCTTTCTTGCTGATGCAACTGCTGCCAGCCGCCATGTTACCCAGTGTCAAAAAGCTGCCCCGCCCCGGGAATAAGGGAGAAGGAGGAACAGGTAGAGAGAGACAGAAAGTGGGTTCTAGAAGGCTCAACTCTCTGATTCCAGCCCACCGAGGCCCCTATAATTCCCCTGATTCCTACGCATCTTCCCCACCTTTTGATTTTTTGAGCTTCCTCACCTTCTCTGCTTAAGCTCATGTAGAACGAATAACTTGTCTCTTTCACCTAAGACTCCCAACTAATCAATCAATGCTGAACATTTGAGTTGAACTTTATTAAGCCATGGCCTTTTACAAAGTTATTCCTTCTGCATGTATATCTTTGACAACCAAATAAATTTTACTGAGCTTTAATTTCACTAGTTTGTATTTCAAAAGAAAAGAGATAATTGTATGAATTAAAATTAAGTAAGACTGCAAGTGATGGAAACTGAAAATAACAGTGACTTAAACTGAAGGGATGTTTCTCTCTCCTCAGTGGAGAAATCTAGAGGTAGGCTGTCCATGACTGTCGCCCCCAGCTGCTCAAGAATCCAGGCCCCTTCCGTTATTCCCAAGGGAAACAACGGTTTTGCCATTCCTGGTCTCAGGTTGACTGTTCTAGATCAGCAGTTCTCAATCAAGGCCATTCACCCCACTCCAGAGGACAACAGGCAATGTGTAGAGACATTTTTGATTGTAACAGAGCAGAGTCGGGGAGAGGGGGGAGGTGCCACTGGCATCTAGAGGCAGAGCAGCACATCCCAGAGAATCACCCACGCCCAGAATGTGAATGGTGTCAGGGTTGAGAAATCATGTTCCAGATCTAGCTATATAGCACCAGTGATCCAAGGAGCAGGGGAGCAAACAGAAGGACAGGACAAAAGGCATATGCCAGTTTTCCTTTATGGGATGTTTCTAGAAGCTGCCACACAATCCAATTTAGATCCCATTCACCAGAACTTAGTCATAGCCACATATAGCTGCAAGAGAGCTGCAAGAACATGCAGCCCTTATTTTCAGCAGTGTGTGCTGAAATCATACACGAGCTGCTAAGAGTGAAAAATCGGGGGCCAACGATCAGCCTGTGATGCAGTAATTACATTGGTTATGATATTTGCAAATCACATTCGCCTTCCAGAAAATGTCTTAATCACAAAAAAGCTGGATGAGTTGGAGGCCACTGGTCAGGAGAACCAACACACGCTAAGGCCTGGAAGTAAAGTATCCAGTGTGTGACCTGTAGGCAGTTCAGTCCATCTGATCAGGTAGGGAGCTGTGAGGAGTAACTCCAAACCTGTGTGGAGAATGGCCTGGGGCAAAGCAACGCTCCAACTAGGGAGCGCAGTCAGAAAGTCAGTGCAGTGAGCTGGTAAGAGATGATGGAGGTCCGATCCCAGGGTATGGCATTGGAATAGATAAAACACTGGACCCACACACCTACAACTGATTAACCTTCAGCAAAGGGGACAAGAATATACATCAGAGAAAATACAGTCTCTTTGGCAAGTGGTGCTGAGAAAGCTGAACAGTTAAATGCAAATCAATGAAATCAGAACACACCCACACACCATATACAAAAATAAGCTCAAAATGACTTAGAGACTTAAATATAAGACATAATACCATAAAACCCCTAGAAGAGAACACTCTGACATAAATTGTGCCAAAGCTTTCTTAAGTCAGTCTCCCAAGGCAATAGGAACAAAAGCAAAACTAAACAAATGGGACCAAATCAAATTTATATGCTTTTGCTCAGCAAATGAAACCATAAACAAAGTGAAAAGACAACCTATGGGATGGGAGAAAGTATTTGCAAACAATGTGACCAACAGGAGTTTGACTTCCAAAATATACAAAAAGCTCAAATAACTCAATAACAAATAAAAACAAACAACCCAATCAAAAAATGTGCAGAAGACCTACATAGATATTTCTCCGAAGAAGACATATAGATGGTTAACAGGCACAAGGAAAGATGCTCAACACTGCTAATTATTAAAGAAATGCAAATCAAAACTATAGTGAGGTACCACCTCACACCAGTCAGAATGGCTATCATTAAAAAGTCTACACTCTCGATCTGATGATCTGATGGAGGTTTGATGCAGAAATCAAAAGTCTTACAGACAAGCAAGAGTTAAGACAACTCAGCACCACTAAACCAGTTTTACAACAAATGTTAACAGTACTATGTCTCAGCTGACTGCACTCAGATCATGAACTTCCTATTGCAAAATTCAGACTTAAATTGAAGAAAGTAGGGAAAACCACTAGGCCACTCAGGTATGACCTAAATCAAATCCCTTATGATTATACAGTGGAAGTAACTCAAGGGATTCAAGGGATTATATCTGATAGACAGAGTGCCTGAAGAATTATGGACGGAGGTTTGTAATGCTGTACAGAAGGCAGTGATCAAATCCATCCCCAAGAAAAAGAAATGCCAAGGGGCAAAATGGTTGTCTGAAGAGGGCTAACAATAGCTAAGAAAAGAGGATAAGTGAAAGGTAAGGGGAAAGGAAAAATATACCCATCTGAATGCAGAGTTCCAAAGAACAGCAAGGAGAGATAAGAAAGCCTTCCTTAGCGATCAGTGCAAAGAAAAAGAGGAAAGTAATAGAATGGGAAAGACTAGAAATCTCTTCAAGAAAATTAGAGATACCAAGGGAACATTTCATGAAAAGATGGGCACAATAAAGGACAGAAATGGTATGGACCTAACAGAAGCAGAAGATATTAAGAAGAGGTGGCAAGCATACATAGAAGAACTGTACCAAAAAGGTATTAATAACCCGGATAACCATGATGGTATGATCACTTATCTAGAGCCAGACATCCTGGAGTGTGAAGTCAAGTGAGCCTTAGGAAGCACTACTAAGAACAAAGCTAGTGGAAGTGATGCAATTCCAGCTGAGGAATTTAAAATGCTGAAAGATGATGCTGTACTCAGTATGGCAACAAATTTGGAAAACTAAGCACTGGTACAGGATTGGAAAGGGTCAGTTTTCTTCCCAACCCCAAAGAAGGGCAATGCCAAAGAATGTTCAAGCTATCAAACAATTCACATTTCACATGCTAGCAAGGTAATGCTCAAAATCCTTCAAGCTAGGCTTCAACAGTATGTGAACCAAGAATTTCCAGATGTACAAGCTGGATTTAGAAAAGGCAGAGGAAGCAGAGATCAAATTGCCAACATCCGCTGGATCATAGAAAAAGCAAGGGAATTTCAGAAAAACACCTACTTCTGTTTCATTAACTATGCTAAAGCTTTTGTGTGGATCACAACAAACTGGAAAATTCTTCAAGAGATGGGAATACCAGACCACTTTCCTGCCTCCTGAAAACCTTTGTGCAGGTCAGAAGGCAACAGTTAGAACCCAAAATGAAGCAATAGACTGGTTCCAAATTGGGAAAGTAGTATGCCAGGAATGTACATTGTCACCCTGCTTATTCAACTTCTATGCAGAGTCCATCATGTGAAATGCCGGACTGGTTGAAGCTTAAGCTAGAATCAAGATTGCCGGGAGGAATATCAACAACCTCAGATATGGAGATGACACCACCCTAATGGCAGAAAGTGAAGAGGAACTAAAGAGACTCCTGATGAAGGTGAAAGAGGAGAGCGAAAAAATTGGCTTAAAGCTCAACATTCAGAAAACGAAGATCATGGCCTCCAGTCCCATCATTTCAAGGCAAACAGATGAGGAAGAAATGGAAACAGTGACAGACTTTCTTTTCTCGGGCTCCAAAAGCACCGCAGACAGTGCCTACAGCCATGAAATTAAAAGATGTTTGCTCCTTGGAAGAAAAGCTATGATAAACCTAGGCAATGTATTAAAACAGCAGAGACATCATTTTGCTGACAAAGGTCCATATAGTCAAAGCTATGTAATTTCAGTATTCATGTACAGATGTGAGAGCTGGACCATAAAGAAGGCTGAGCGCTGAAGAATTGGTGCTTTTGAGCTGTGGTGTTGGAGAAGACTCTTGAGAGTCCCTTGGACTGCAAGGAGATCAAACCAGTCAATCCTAAAGGAGATCAACCCTGAATATTCATTGGAAGGACTGATGCTGAAGCTGAAGCTCCAATACTTTGGCCTCCTGATGTAAAGAGCCGACTCATTAGAAAAGACCCGGATGCTGGGAAAAATTGAGGGCAAGAGGAGAAGGGGATGACAGAGGGTAAGACTGTTAGATGGCATCACAAATTCAGTACACCCTGAGTTGGAGCAAACTCCAGGAAACAGTGAAGGACAGGGAAGCCTGGCCTGGTGCAGTCCATGGGGTCGTGAAGAGTTGGACATGACTGAGCAATGAAACAACCAAACATAGGAATTTTTCCAGGAAGAAAACACAAGAGAAGGAAAAGACCTACAAAAAATAAACCATAAATCCAAAAAGTTAAGAAAATGGTGATAGGATCATACATATTGATAATTATGCTAAATGTAAATGGATTAAATGCACCAACCAAAAGACACAGACTGGCTGAAAAGGTGACAGTGATAGTTGCTCAGTCATGTGTAACTCTTTGAGACCCCGTGGACTGTAGCCTGCCAGGTTCCTCCATCCATGGAATTCTCCAGTCAAGAATACTGAAGTGGGTAGCCCTTCCCTTCTGCAGGGGATCTTTCCAACCCAGGGATCAAACCCAGGTCTCCCACATTGTGGAAAGATTCTTTACCATCTGAGCTATCTGGGAAGCCCAGACACTGGCTGGGTGGGTACAAAAACAAGACCTATATATATATGTTGTCTGTAAGAGACCCACCTGAGACCTTGGGTCACCTACATTGCAAGTAAGTGGATGGGAGAAGATATTCCACATAAATGGAGCTCATAAAAAAGCTGGAGTAAAAATACTCATATTAGAAAAAATAGACTTTAAAAAAAAAAAGAACAACTCAAATAACCTGCCAGAGAGCTTTACATTTTGGCATAGTCTTCTAAACTTGGTATATTTATCTGTTCCAGACCTGGATTCTGAATCCCGTACGGGTCATGGGTTACTTGTCATTATCGTACCATCCACATTCCCTTCCCCTTCCCTACCATACGCTGATGCTACCTTTCCAACAGATAGGAGGATCCTCTTGACAGTACACCCTGGGAGCTTGTGACTGGGTAGTACTACAAGTGTTTCTGCTTCTTGGGCTGGGTGATGAGCTCCAAGTTTATATGGCTGGAAGATTTTGTGACACAGAGAAATCCTCTTTCTCCGCAGATGATACAGTTTCAAGAAAACCCCAAATGGAAGAAACACAAAATTACTGGTGGCCTTGCATGTTTTTAACATACTTTATACATAAAAAGGACAGAAATATTTTTTTTTAAGGCTACAAATACCAAATGCTGAGAGTGTGTAGAAGGAAACCCTCCTACACTGTTGGTGGTGATGTAAATTGGTGCAGCCTCTATGGAAAACAGTATGAAGGTCCCTCAAAAAAACTAAAACTGGAGTTGCTATATGATCTAGCAATCCCACTTTTGGTCATATATCCAGACAAAACCATAAATCAAAAAGATAACATACACCCCGATGTTCACAGCAGACTATTTACAATAACCAAGACATAGAAGCAAACTAAATGTCCATCAACAGATGAATAAAAGAAAATGTGGCATATATATAATGGAATACTACTCAGCATAAAAATGAATGAAATAAAGTTATCTCTTTTAGCAACATGAATGGACCTAGAGAATATCACACTAAGTGAAGAAAGAGAAAGAGAAATACCATACCTATCAAAAGTGATGCCTACTTACATGTGGAATCTAAACTATGACACAGATGAAGTTATTTATGAAATAGAGATAAAGAGAACAGACTTTTGGTTGCCAAAGTAGGGGAATGGGGAGGGATGGACTGGGAAGTTGGGATTAGCACTTGCAAACTGTTATGCAGAGAATGGATAAACAAGGTCCTATTGTATAGCACAGGGGACTATATTCAAAATCCTATAACAAACCATGATGGAAAAGGAAGAAAAGCTGAAAAAGTGAAAGTGACTCAGACAGATAGTAGAAAGGAGAGGAAAACGGGAGCCATGGAGTCCCCAAGGCTGCTTCTATTTGGGGAGCACAGGGAGGTAGAAGAATCAGCAAAGACAGAAGGTAAATAAATTTGAGTAAATTATAACTTAAAAATAAATGCTTTTTTTAAAAAAAATAAAGCAATTTGGGATATAGAATTAGGATTTAGTGATCAATTTCACATGGGAAATAAACAATAGGGATAGTCAAGGATGACTGTCCTGGACAACTAAGGTGGTAGTGACTTTCAGTGAAAAGTGAGACACAGAGAAGAATCAAGTTGCTAGAGTTGGGGCAGCAAAATCCAAACATGTAGAGGCTTTCCAGAGGTGGTGGCCACTCTCTGGGCCTTAGGAAAGCGATTTGGGCTGCAGGTAATTCAAACCATGAGTCAATAAAATGACCTCAAGGGAGCATAGGGAATGAGAAGATGAACAGGGGACTCCAGAGAAAACCAGCTTTTAAGCTACAACAGAAGAAAAACAGCATTAGAGAGGCTGAGGAGTAACCAGGGAGGTGAGAGAAGACCCAGGAGTGGGGGCGCCACAGAAGCCAGAGCAGAACAGATTTAAAGAGAGTGCTAATCGTGGCTTCTGTTTCCAGAAGAGATTGTGCATGGGATTCTGCAACAAGGAGGTGACCTTAGGAGGAAGAGCTTGGCATGGTGGAAGCAAAACCTGGACAGCCCTGGATTTATGGGGAATGGGAGATAGAAAGTAGAGACAGTGAGTTGGAAAATGTTTGCAAATCTGTAAATAGTTTCTTAAAAGAGAGACAGAGTGAAGCAATTAAAGCTGGATGAGAGAGGAGAGAGCAATTACTTTAAAGATGGGAGACACTTGGGATAATTTAAATGACTTAGATTTTATTGAGCACTCATCTGTGATCTCATTTGAACCTCATAACAACCCCACCTGCAGATATGACAAATGACACTTAGAGAGGCTGTTACTTTAGCAAGACAATGTGGTTGGGAAGAGATGGCGCCATTTTCATTTCAGTCTGTGCTCTCAGCCTCTGTGCTAAGGAGACGCTCAAAAAATGTTTATTGGCTGACTTTTCCATTTTTATTTCTTCCTCTTAAAAAGGTAGCAAGCACCACCAAGTGACCTTCATTGACTCCACATGGAACAGAAGAATCACCCAGCAGAGCCCCAACCCCATTTCTGACCCACAAAACCATCAGGTAGAAGTGGTTATTGATTTAAGCCACTGAGTTTTATTGTAGCTTGTTCAACAGCAACAGAAAGCTGGTAAACCCTCAGGAGGTCTGAAAAAGCTACCTCCTCATGTGTGCTCAGTCGCTTAGCCATATCCAGCTCTTTGTGACCTCATGGACTGTGGCCTGCTAGGCTCCTCTGTCCATCGAATTTTCTAGGCAAGAATACTGGAGTGGGATGCCATTTCCTATTCCAGGGAATCTTTCCAACTAAGGATCGAACCTGCATCTCTTGTGTCTCCTGCATTGGCAGACAGATTCTTTACCACTGGGAAGCTCCCCTCCTCACAGTTGGCACATAACGCTTTTTTGTTTTATAGTCAGACTGTACATTAGGCAAAGTTTGTGTCTAGTGCCCTCTCAGCTCCTTGTCAATGCCTTCGCCCAACACTCAGTACTCTTCCACTGCCACACCCCCTGCAGACACCCTCCCAGATCTCCCTCCCCAAGATACCCACCTCAGAATCCTTCTTATCTCCATCCTTCTTACCTCCTTTTCCCACTTTCCTATTATCCTTCCCCTCTCTCCATTAAGGAGTCTTCCAGGTATTTGTGCTTTAAAGGAAGACTTTAACAACCCCAAAGACACTCCAAGGTGGAGACTAAAAAGAGATAAATTTAAAGAGCATCTCTTGGAGAGGTTTAGGAGGAGAGAGCTTGAGCATTCAGCAGTCTCCCTAGTGTGTCTTCTCCATCTTCTGCCCATAGCCTCCTACACCAACCAGAAGAAAACCATCAATTTTACACCAGAAGTGAGAAGATGCCTACTCCCAGTCCTCTCCATTAGCAGTAGGTTCTCATTAACACTTGAGAAAAAGTGAAAATGAAAGTCACTCAGTCATGTCTGACTCTGTGACCCCCTGCACTATACAGTCCATGGAATTCTCCAGACCAGAATACTGGCATGGGTAGCCTTTCCTTTCTCCAGGGGATCTTCCCAACCCAGGAATTGAACCCAGGTCTTCCACATTGCAGGCAGATTCTTTACCAGCTGAAATCTAAAAAGGATTTGACACTTCCTTTCCTTTGAAGTCAGGGAGAGAGTCCATCAGGATAAATAAAATATTAATATTTTTCAGAGCCTCTAGGAAACATCAGTTTTTCCCTGGGAAAACTCTCTCTTCCAGCCCTGCTCTGATTATTAACTAAGAACCCATTGAAACTGAGATTACTTTCAGTCCTGCCTAACTGGCCTATGACTAAGCCATTGGCAGTGTCTAAACAGGCCTTCATGGCACCCCACTCCAGAACTCTTGCCTGGAAAATCCCATGGATGGAGGAGCCTAGTAGGCTGCAGTCTTTGGGGTCACAAAGAGTCAGACACAACTGAGCGACTTCACTTTCACTTTTCACTTTCATGCATTGGAGAAGGAAATGGCAGCCCACTCCAGTGTTCTTGCCTGGAGAATCCCAGGGACAGGGGAGCCTGGTGGGCTGCCGTCTCTGGGGTCGCACAGAGTCGGACACGACTGAAGCGACTTGGCAGCAGCAGCAGCAGCAAACAGGCCTTCGGAGAAGGCAATGACAACCCACTCCAGTACCCTTGCCTGGAAAATCCCACCTTGTAGGCTGCAGTCCATGGGGTCCCAAAGAGTCTGACACGACTGAGCAACTTCACTTTCACTTTTCACTTTCATGCACTGGAGAAGGAAATGGCAATGCACTCCAGTGTTCTTGCCTGGAGAATCCCAGGGACAGGGGAGCCTAGTGGGCTTCCGTCTCTGTGGTCGCACAGAGTTGGACACGACTGAAGTGACTTAGCAGCAGCAGCAGCAAACAGGCCTTAGTGAAATAAAAACGATCACCCTGGAAGATAACTGTCACGCTCCTATTGTGAGGCTGCCCGTAAAACCCCAGACAGCTTCCTGCTTTCCAGCTTGGATCTCCTGCATCCACCCCAGGGCAGGTACCATTTCCCGCAGTGGCTCTGACCAAGCCCACAAAACTGCACTAATCCCTCTTTGTCCTAGATGTCAGGTGTCACATCCAGTGGCCTTACCAGGGTCACTTGAAATACAAAGGAAGGACTATATCTCCTAGAAAGGAGGAGGTTTCACCTGCCAGCACACACCTCCCACCCACCTGAGGCTCGCTCTACCCCCACCCTGGTCGTACCTCATCACTCCTCAGCTCACCCACTCCCCACCTGGAAAGGCACCCCTCCTGTCCATCCTGCCAATGGCTACTTATTCCTTCGAAGGCCATTTCAAGCCCCACCTTCTCTCTGAAACCTCTGTTGCCCACTTTAGTGACCCTTCCTTCCAAAGCTTACACTGTAGATGGTAACATGTGTCTGGTTTGCGTGGTTCCTGGAGGCACCTCCCGAGACCATGAAGTAGAATGGAGGCTGAACTCTGCCCAGCAACTGTTTCGCGACATTAAGTTCCTGGAAGACAAGAGTGGTGCTGCCACGGGCCCAGCAAAGGGCAATGTAAATGGCAGACGTGATAAATGCTTCCGACTAAAGAGAAAGGGGATGGTACCGTCCAGTCATTTGTTCACAATATAACCAGTAATATTAGTGGCTGTTATTAAGCCTGTGGTGGACTGCAGCGATCAGGACAGACCTGGGAGACGCCCTCCAAGCTGTAACAGTCGGAGAACTCCGCGAGCTTGAGAAACCGCCCTGGGGAAGGATGCTGCCCTCGCCGGGCGCCCAGAGGCCGGGAGGTGGGACCCGGGGAGGGTGTAACCTCGGGGCGGGCAGCGGGCGGGAAGGAGGGGCCTCGAGCTGGCGAGGCCCGTCCCCGCCACGCCCTGCCCGGTCTGAAAAGTCGCTCTTACGGCCAAAGGACTCAGGCCCCGCGGAGCCTGCGGCCGGCACTGAGCCATGCCAACCCCCGGCGCACAAGTCTGCGCGTGGAGCGACGGAGCGGGGGCCGGGCCCTAGGGCCCGGTCCTCCCAGCTCGGTGGTCACCGTCTGCAAGGCCGGTTTTCCCGGCGATCTGTCGGGAGTCACCCGCCGCGATGGTGGCTGAAAACCTGCCCGTTTAGATGCATTTTCTTAGGTTCAAACGTTGCCTTCCTTAGGGACCTTCTTAAAACTGAATTTTAGTATAAATTTTATATAAAAGTATAAAATTCTTTCCTAAATGGCTGAAAGAGGAACTCTGAGAAGAAAGCATTCTTGGGGCAGCGAGGAGGGCGCGGTGGGGAGGGCAGGGGGGTGGTGTGGGGAGGCAGGGGTGCTTTGGTCGCTTGGCTAATTGGCCTTACTTAGCTGTGTGGACTTGGTTCGTGCATTTCCCCCTCTAGGTCTAACGTGTTCATCTGGAAGAAAAAAAGAGCGAGAGATCGGACTAAATCAAACTGGCCCCCTTGACTTAAGAAATCAGAAACTCAGTGGTGAATCAAGCAAACTGTCTTTTAACAGGTCTTCCAAGAGGTTTGATTGATGCTTAAGTTTGCGAACTGATGGATTAGATGACCTGCAGAGTCCCTTGAAGAGAAGACAGCTCATAAGTCTTAGGACCTTAAGGCCCCTTCAGGCCCTTACTAATCTGGTGCTCATGTAACTGTCCAGTCCCTTAAGGCAACAGACCTACTCAGATACATAAAACTGCCAAAACTTTCCTTAAGGAGACTTATTCTTTGAAACTGTGCTTTATACCTTGTTCTTTCTTCTTCTGATGTTGTCTATCTCCTGTCTGTCCTTCAGGACTGTTTCAGTGATCACCTCCCCTAAGATGCCCTCCTAATACCTCAGTTTCCAGTTCAGGTGTCTCCCCTCTGTGCTCTTTCAGCACTTTAGAGATATCTCTGCTACATCACTTGCCACCTTTTTCTGGTCCCTGTCAACTAATTATTCATAACCTGAATGTTGAGAGTTATGTTATATTCAGTGGGAATTTTTAGAACCTCAAACCCAGGAGGCAGCATCTCAAGTAACCCTGAGAACTGCTGCAAGGAGTCAAAGGGGGAAGCCAGGATGTATAGGAGTTTTTCCACAAAAGGCAGGTTGTCTGAACATCAAAAGATTATTTTTAATTAAAACCAGACATCTCAGATCGAGGAATTTAGCATTTTTCTATATATGGGAAGGAGTAAGAGCCTGGGCGCACTGAAGTCATTCCTCTTATATGCACCTTCACTATCTGGGGCCAGTATTTTGTTTTCATATCCTGAGTTTCCTTGGGGTTCGCCACAGGGAGTGGCTGCAGTCTGATGGCTGCTAGACGGCAGGTATTCTTTTCCTTCCTGAGTTCCCTCGGGGCTCGCAAGCTCACCATAGACTGTGGCCACAACTGCTAGTGATTGTGACATCCTTTGTTTACTGATGTAGCAGGCAATATTTCATTTCTCATCCTCCAGAGACTAAGCTGGGCGTGGGCAGAAACTGGTTACTTCTGCACACTCACTGCCTGACCCAATGCCAGGTACATAGTATATTTCAGTAAACATTGCGTGCATGAGTGAATGGATGACTTAAATCCTGATGCCAGCTACCTGAGGGCTCAGAGAATGACTTTTGATTCTTATTAATCTCTCATCATTGAGTGTTTAATGCTCATGATATAAATACCCAGTAAATGCTTAATCAATGCTTTATACCAAATTTATAATCCAAGTACTTTCACATCTGTTAGCCCATTTGAGGCTCTTAACAATTTCATGAATTAGGCTACGCAGTTACTCTTTTAATCATTTTACAGCTGAGAAAAAGACTCGGATATTAAATGTCTTTCTTTGGTTACCTATTTCTGCAAATATTATTTATTTAGTGTCTCCTCCGCATAGAGAATTGCAATAAACAATGGGAGATACAAAAGTTATTAAGGACATGATCGTTGTGTTGCAGGAAGGGGGGACCCCTTCCAGGGCCCAAAACTGGGCTCTTGTCTAACACTCAGAAATGAATTGTCCGAGGAGACGCATGTGCTGACAAAGCAAGAGATTTTATTGGGAAAGGGCACCCAGGTGGAGAGCAGTAGGGTAAGGGAACACAGGAGAACTGCTCTGCCACATGGCTCACAGTCTTGGGTTTTATGGTGATGGGATTAGTTTCCAGGTGGTCTTTGGCCAATCATTCTAATTCAGAGTCTTTCCTGGTGGTGCACACATCGCTCAGCCAAGATGGATGCTAGTGAGAGGGATTCTGGGAAGTGAACGGACACGTGGTGTCTCCTTTAGACCTTTCCCGAACTCTTCTGGTTGGTGGTGCCTTATTAGTTCCATATTCATTATCAGGATCTCCTGTCATGAAACAACTCATGCAAATGGTTACTATGGTGCCTGGCCTGGGTGGGTGGTTTCAATCAGTGTGCTTCCCCTAACACACACATATATATATAGGGTCATCATTACCATCTTTCTAAATTCCGTAAGAAAATCTGTTTTAGCTTGTCTTTCATAATAGATGATTTCCTCAAAAATCTAGTGATGCATGTGAAATAGGAACCCAAGTTCTTATTTGCAGAGCCAAAGAATGAACTTCAAAAACAGGAAAACGCTCATAGCAACAAGCGAATAGGATTTATTAAAGAGAAAGAAAGTACAAACTCTCAACACAGACACTGAGAAGGGGTAAAGAGTCCCACCAAAATGCAAGAATTACAGCAGTTTTACATCTTTCAGTTCAGTGCAGTCGCTCAGTCGTGTCCGACTCTTTGCGACCCCATGAATCACAGCACACCAGGCCTCCCTGTCCATCACCAACTCCCGGACTTCACTCAGACTCACGTCCATCGAGTCACTGATGCCATCCAGCCATCTCATCCTCTCTCATCCTGCCCCCAATCCCTCCCAGCATCAGAGTCTTTTCCAATGAGTCAATTCTTCGCATGAGGTGGCCAAAGTACTGGAGCTTCAGCTTTAGCATCATTCCTTCCAAAGAAATCCCAAGGCTGATCTCCTTCAGAATGGACTGGTTGGATCTCCTTGCAGTCCAAGGGACTCTCAAGAGTCTTCTCCAACACCACAGTTCAAAAGCATCAATTCTTCGGTGCTCAGCCTTCTTCACAGTCCAACTCTCACATCCATGCATGACCACAGGAAAAACCATAGCCTTGACTAGACGGACCTTAGTCGGCAAAGTAATGTCTCTGCTTTTGAACATGCTATCTAGGTTGGTTATAACTTTTCTTCCAAGGAGTAAGTGTCTTAATTTCATGGCTGCAGTCACCATCAGCAGTGATTCTGGAGCAAAAAAAAATAAAGTCTGACACTGTTTCTACTGTTTCCCCATCTATTTCCCATGAAGCGATGGGACCGGATGCCATGATCTTCGTTTTCTGAATGTTGAGCTTTAAGCCAACTTTTGCACTCTCCTCTTTCACTTTCATCAAGTGGCTTTTTAGTTCCTCTTCACTTTCTGTCATAAGGGTGGTGTCGTCTGCATATCTGAAGTTATTGATGTTTCTCCCAGCAATCTTGATTCCAGCTTGTGTTTCTTCCAGTCCAGAATTTCTCATGATGTACTCTGCATATAAGTTAAATAAGCAGGGTGACAATATACAGCCTTGACGGACTCCTTTTCCTATCTGGAACCAGTCTGTTATTCCATGTCCAGTTCTAACTGTTGCTTCCTGACCTGCATACAGATTTCTCAAGAGGCAGATCAGGTGGTCTGGTATTCCCATCTCTTTCAGAATTTTCCACAGTTTATTGTGATCCACACAGTCAAAGACTTTGGCATAGTTAATAAAGCAGAAATAGATGTTTTTCAGGAATTCTCTTGCTTTTTCCATGATTCAACGGATGTTGGCAATTTGATCTCTGGTTCCTCTGCCTTTTCTAAAACCACCTTGAACATCTGGAAGTTCATGGTTCACCTATTGTTGAAGCCTGGCTTGGAGAATTTTGAGCATTACTTTACTAGCATGTGAGATGAGTGCAACTGTGCGGTAGTTTGAGCATTCTGTGGCATTGCCTTTCTTTGGGATTGGAATGAAAACTGACCTTTTCCAGTCCTGTGGCCACTGCTGAGTTTTCCAAATTTGCTGGCATATTGAATGCAGCACTTTCACAGCATCATCTTTCAGGATTTGAAATAGCTCAACTGGAATTCCATCACCTCCACTAGCTTTGTTCGTAGTGATGCTTTCTAAGGCCCACTTGACTTCACATTCCAGCATGTCTGGCTCTAGATGAGTGATCACACCATCATGATTATCTGGGTCATGAAGATTTTTTTGTACAGTTCTTCTGTGTATTCTTGCCACCTCTTTTTAATATCTTCTGCTTCTGTTAGGTCCATACCATTTCTGCCCTTTATCAAGCCCATCTTTGCATGAAATGTTCTCTTGGTATCTCTAATTTTCTTGAAGAGATCTCTAGTCTTTCCCATTCTGTTGTTTTCCTCTGTTTCTTTGCATTGATCGCTGAAGAAGGCTTTCTTATCTCTTCTTGCTATTCTTTGGAACTCTGCATTCAGATGCTTATATCTTTCCTTTTCTCCTTTGCTTTTTGCCTCTCTTCTTTTCACAGCTATTTGTAAGGCCTCCCCAGACAGCCATTTTGCTTTTTTGCATTTCTTTTCCATGAGGATGGTCTTGATCCCTGTCTCCTGTACAATGTCATGAACCTCATTCCAGAGTTCATCAGGCACTCTATCTATCAGATCTAGACCCTTAAATCTATTTCTCACTTCCACTGTATAATCATAAGGGATTTGATTTAGGTCATACCTGAATGGTCTAGTGGTTTTCCCTACTTTCGTCAATGTAAGTCTGAATTTGGCAATAAGGAGTTCATGATCTGAGCTACAGTCAGCTCCTGGTCTTGTTTTTGCTAACTGTATAGAACTTCTCCATCTTTGGCTGCAAAGAATATAATCAATCTGATTTCGGTGTTGACCATCTGGTGATGTCCATGTGTAGAGTCTTCTCTGGTGTTGTTGGAAGAGGGTGTTTGCTATGACCAGTGCATTCTTTTGGCAAAACTCTATTAGTCTTTGCCCTGCTTCATTCCACATTCCAAGGCCAAATTTGCCTGTTACTCTGGTGTTTCTTGACTTCCTACTTTTGCATTCTAGTACCCTATAATGAAAAGGACATCTTTTTTGCGTGTTAGTTCTAGAAGCTCTTGTAGGTCTTCATAAAACCGTTCAACTTCAGCTTCTTCAGCATTACTGGTTGGGGTATAGACTTGGATTACCGTGATATTGAATGATTTGCTTTGGAAACGAAGAGAGATCATCCTGTCGTTTTTGAGATTGCATCGAAGTACTGCATTTCAGACTCTTTTGTTGACCATGATGGCTACTCCATTTCTTCTGAGGGATTCCTGCCCACAGTAGTAGATATAATGGTCATCTGAGTTAAATTCACCCATTCCAGTCCATTTTAGTTCGCTGATTCCTAGAATGCTGACGTTCACTCTTGCCATCTCTTGTTTGACCACTTCCAATTTGCCTTGATTCATGGACCTGACATTCCAGGTTCCTATGCAATATTGCTCTTTACAGCATCGGATCTTGCTTCTGTCACCAGTCACATCCACAGCTGGGTATTGTTTTTGCTTTGGCAGCGTGGGAGGCTGTGACCGGCGCACTAAGTGTGGCCGAGAGGAGCTATCCCACGTCTGAGGTCAGGGGCAGAAGCCGGGAGGACCCCATGCCTGAAGGGCAGCAGCCAAGAGGAGTTACCCCACGTCCGAGGTCAGGGGCAGTGGCCGGGAGGAGCTACCCCTCTAGAGTTTATATCTTTACCAGTATTAATCTGTACACTTTTGGTTGGCTCCTGTCCTTAAAATACATCATTTTTAACCAATTAGTTTAAAGGTCAAGATGCTTAACTTAACATCTTTATGGCTTTTCTTGATCTTTGGATTAAGTCACCACCCTTTTTTATGTCCCCTAGCCATTTTACAAAGGACCAGATGTATGGGCTAAAGATTAATCATCATCAGTTATTTTTCCTTCAGGCATATGGAAGAGAAGTTAATTACTGCCCATCCCTAGATCTGAGTGCTGATAATTTATCAGACCAAGGACACATTCCAGGAATTCAGGACAAAGGGTATAGCTTTAGGCTAATGAAGATGTTTACTGAAAACAAGACCAGATCTAAGAGTCCTATGCTGATTGCCTAGCAATTTCTACCTCAATCAATTGTCTGCTGGATTAAAAGGTAATTTAAAGCTCCACTGTGTGGGTAGGACTTGTTGATTGTGTTCTTCACTATAGGATAATATGGGTGGACTGTTGCACTGCCACTGTCTTCATATAGTTCGTATTGAATTGGGGATACTCTTCAGAAAAATATCTTGTAGTTTCTTTCTTGGGTCATAGGCCTGGCTCCCAGTTTTATTAATTCAATGCTTCTTTCAACTTTTAAAAAGTCACAATATGCAGTTTTTTCTACCATAAACTAGTGAAAAATCAACGAAGCTGCTGTGCCCAGAGTGACTGCTCCGGGGGCTGTAGATATCCAGATGCCCTGTGGCCATCTCATGTGCATGTGAGCATATTAAGAATTATTTCTTCCTCTTCTTAAAGAGATGTGTTTTTCCCCCTGACTCCATCTAGAACCAATGCCCAGGCAGTCACGTAACTGTCCTTGCTCATCCAGGAGTATGTTTTTCTTGTAGGCAGGCATGTCTAACATGACCCCCACTCTGCTTTTTCCCCAGGCTTTCATCCTCCTCTGCTCCCCCACCCATGTGCCTTAGGCCCTAGGGATTGGCAGATATGGGGTAAACCCCAGCTCCAGTGCTTTCTTAACTCTCTTATTTGCATTTTCTAATCCTCTTTCAAGGAACCTTGTATTCTAACAAGTGAGAAAACTGGCATGCAAGAAGAGATGGGTAGAAGGATGTGCTGAGTGGAAGAAATGGCTCTAAATTGCTCAGAAAGATGAGGTGTGGATGGCTGCCTCTCAGGAGGTGGGTTTGCCGTGTCTGGGCAATTTGCAGCTTGAGGGAGGTTTTCCTTTATCTGAGCTGAAGTCTGCTTCTCCTAATCTCAGCTCTGCCCTCAGGGCCATGTTGAATAAATCCAGCCTAGCACATTTTGAAAACATTTGTAGTCAGCTGCTGGTGGTTTGCTTTGGGCTGCCTCTCATTCTTTTCTCTATTTGAGAGAATTCCTCAGTTTGTGGGACTTAGTGGGAAGTTAGGAGTTAGGAAAAGTTCCTTTCTTTTCCATCATGGCATCTGAAATGTGCACCCTAGAGCCTATACTCCACAAGCAAAGCCACCACAGTGAGAACCCACATACTGCAACTAGAGGGTAGTAAATCTACTCTCCACAACTAGAGAAAGCCTGTGCACAGCAATGAGGACAGCACAGCCAACATAACCAAATAAATATATTTTTTAAAGAGATAGCAATGAGACCTACATCCAAGAGTCATCGCAAGAAAAAACAAAAAAGGTTAGAACCAACTAGGTCCAAGATGGCACATGAGCTGATTTCACTAGACCTTTAGCCTCAGTATATGTTCATTGTAATATATCAGCACACTAAATGACACCCATAGGCACCATGACAGTTCCAAGGCTGACCACAAAAGGTCAGAAAGTGGATAGGGGGCCCAATTCCTGGAAATCCCTGCCCCTTCTCCAAAACAGTTGGAATAATCCTCCCACTCACTAGCCTATGAGATTACCCACTCCCATAAAAACTGGCAACCCAATCCCCTGGGGCTTCTTGCCTTCTGAGATGGCCCACACTCACTCTATGGAGGGAGTATCTCCCTGAATAAACCTTTTCACTTTACTATGGCTCAGTCTTGGATTCTTTCCCATGTGAAGTCAAAAACTCACACTTGGCAGCCATCCCAGGGTCTCATCTGAGACCTGGGATGTGACTGTCCCCTTGTTGCTTGCCAGAAACTTGGCTTTCTCTGCCCACCGAAGCTTAATAAAAAAAATACAGAGCCAGAATTTGGAGGAAATAGAAAGGTGGTTTTATTCTCAGTTGGTGGAGAGGGGAACACAGTAGGTTCATGGCTCAAGAACTGTTCCGGCCTCCTCCATGAGGAGTCTAGGGGCTTATATAAGATGAGGGCTCACAGTCAGGAGTCCGTGATGAGGAACAAAGATGTTAGGATGTTGATTTCTTCCTCTTCAGTTCAGTTCAGTTCAGTCGCTCAGTCGTGTCTGACTCTTTGTGACCCCATGAATCGCAGCACACCATGCCTCCCTGTCCATCACCAACTCCCGGAGTTCACTCAGACTCACATCCATCGAGTCAGTGATGCCATCCAGCCATCTTATCCTCTGTCATCCCCTTCTCCTCCTGCCCCCAATCCCTCCCAGCATCAGAGTCTTTTCCAATGAGTCAACTCTTCACATGAGGTGGCCAAAGTACTGGAGTTTCAGCTTTAGCATCAGTCCTTCCAAAGAACACCAGGGCTGATCTCCCTTAGGATGGACTGGTTGGATCTCCTTGCAGTCCAAGGGACTCTCAAGAATCTTCTCCAACACCACAGTTCAAAAGCATCAATTCTTCGGCACTCAGTTTTCTTCACAGTCCAACTCTCGCATCAATACATGACCACTGGAAAAACCATAGCCTTGACTAAATGGACCTTTGTACATGGATTGTTTCAAAGGCCATACTAGGCTGGCATCAGTAACCCAGTGATGGAGTCTGGCAGGTCGGTGGCTCTGCATCTTTCTTTCTGATACTTAAAAAGAAGAACTGTAAGTTGAATGTTGCAGTGAAAAGGAAAAAAAGTGGAACGAGTTTTTTTCTCTTTCTTCCCTGAGAACAAAGAAGATAAAAAGAATAGTGAGCAGACCTGAATATTCCTAGTTTTTTTTTTTTTTTTTTACTTTAACTGCTCATAACTCTGCATGTCTGTAACTAAGTTTGCTTTTCTTCCCCCTAACTCTGCGGGAGATATATTTCCCACCTATTTGTTGCAGAGAAGAAGCCAATTCTGACTCCATGTGGAAAATTGTTTCTTTGACTTGTTTTCTTTGCTTTTGTTATTATAATCGTACTTAATAGCTTGCCTCAGAAGACCTGTCTGCATCTTTTGTGCTTTGGTGTTAGAAAACTTATAAAAATGGGAAATATTTCATCTATTCTGAAGGAAAGTTCTTTAGGGCATGCATTAGATACGTTAAAATCAGAAAAGCAATAGTCTCTTAATGGCTCACAATTACAATCTGGCAATCAGAAGCACTTTACAAAGAAGGGGACTCCCTTGGACTTGAGGCATCCAATTCTAAAGTCCCCTACAGGAGTCCCAGGTAACTTTGACAGTGGGGAACAAGCTGATGGACTCTCTAATAGATGCCACTCTTCTTTGTAAACTAAATGTTTAAATGATCTTTTTCCCAGAATAACTTGACATCAGGGTCGCACTGGGGCCTTTTTGACTTTGGCCAATCTGGGGAGCTTTGGCTCCCATCTGGGAGGTTTCAGCTCCAATTTGGGGTGTTCTCCCTGTGAAGACAATGTGGGCCTAGTGGCTTAGTCATGTCTGACCCTTCACGGCTCCATGAAGAGCCCTCCAGGCTCCTCTGTCCATGGGATTTCCTAGGCCAGTATACTGGAATGGGTTGCTGCTCCACTGTGAAGGAAAACTCCATTATAAGGTGTTTTGAAGAGAGGCCACTGGTCTAATGGGACTGGGAATTCATGTTAATGTGACTTTCCGGCTGACTAGGTTTTGGTTTATTCTGGTAACTTTGGTAATACACAGACAGCTGGTACTAATTGCTTCCTCTAAGATTTTCTCTATGTTTTTCTCATTTCTTTCTCCTTGAACCCTCTGCAAACAGGTGAGTGGCTGTGAAAGGGATTGAGGGACTCTGGCCAGAGTTACTCTCTGGTGTGTTCCAAAGGCCCACAGCCTACTGTTCCTCAGTAGCTGCTGCAAAAATGGGTGAGAGCTCTCCTTTCCTCTTCCTCCCTTAAGTTGAGATCCAGGCCAGTGGGATTACAAAGCAGATTCTGCAGTCTGTCTTCCCTGTCTTTCCTGTTGCCTTTGCCTCTTTCCTCCTTGGTCCAGGTTGGTTTGCAGGAGCCTGGGTGGTGCCTCTGGCCCATCCTGAGTGGCCTTCTGCTTTACAATAGAGGAGGAAGCGGTGAGGCTTTCCAGCATGGGTGGATGGGTGTCTCAGTCCCTGTTGGGGAGGCCACCCAATTCTTTTGGAAAAGGAAGGAAAATCAAAGCTGTCCTTGCTTTACAAAGGTAGTCTTTACAGGACCAGAAAGGTGGTTTCAAAACTCCTTTCACCATTCCTAAAACCTTCCCTGTTCATTTTATGAAGCTTGTAAATATTAAAGCAACAGTTAGAAACTGGACATGGAACAATGGACCAATTCAAAATCGGGAAAGGAGTACATCAAGGCTGTATATTGTCACTCTGCTTATTTAACTTATACGCAGAGTACATTATGTGAAATGCTGGGCTGGATGAAGCACAAGCTGGAATCAAGATTGCCAGGAGAAATATCAATAACATCACATATGCAGATGACACCACACTAATGGCAGAAAGCAAAGAGGAACTAAAGAGCCTCTTGATGAAAGTGAGAAAGGAGAGTGAAAAAGCTGGCTTAAAACTCAACACTCAAAAAACAAAGATCATGGCATACAGTACCATCACTTCATGGCAAATAGATGGGGGAAAATGGAAACAGTGATAGACTTTATTTTCTTGGGCTCCAAAATCACTATAGATGGTGATGGCAGTCGTGAAATTAAAGGACACTTGCTCCTTGGAATAAAAGCTATGACACACCTAGATAGCATATTAAAAGCAGAGATGAACCATAAAGAAGCCTAAGTGCCAAAGAATTGATGCTTTCTAATTGTGGTGCAGCAGAAGACTCGTAAGAGTACCTTGAACTACAAGGAGATCAAACCACTCAATCCTAAAGGAAATCAACTCTGAATATTCATTGGAAGGACTGATGCCGAAGATGAAGCTCCTTTGGCCACCTAATGTAAAGAGCTGACTCGTTAGAAAAGATCCTGATGCTGGGAAAGATTAAAGGCAGGAGTAGAAGGAGGTGACAGAGGAAGAGATGGTTGGATGGCACCATCGACTCAACAGATGAGAGTTTCAGCAAACTCTGGGAGTGGTGAAGGACAGGGAAGCCTGGCATGTTGTAGTCAATGGGGTCCCCAAAAGTTGGACATGGTCCATGGGGTCGCTGAGAATTGGACGCGACTCAGTGGCTTCACTTTCACTTTTCACTTTCATGCATTGAAGAAGCAAATGGCAACCCACTCCAGTGTTCTTGCCTGGAGAATCCCAGGGACGGGGGAGCCTGGTTGGCTGTCGTCTATGGGGTCGCACAGAGTTGGACACGACTGAAGAGACTTAGCAGCAACTTAGCAGCAACTTAGCAGAAGGGAGTGAAAAGCAACAATGAAATATTAAACAAAGAGAAACAAAGACATCCTAGGAAGAATTTGCCTGCATCTTTGAGATGCAAATATTCTCTGTGGTCTTCTCAGAAAACTTACCTCTGCTGTCTTTTTTTGAAATGCAAGTTTTAGAGAGGGTGAAGAAATTTAGAAGTTGGCTTGCCCAAGATAATTAGAAATTGCTTTTCCTGCGAATATTAATTATTTAGCCATTTAGCCAAGTGAGCCTGACTTGTTTCATCTGTGAGAACCCCAATTTTAATCCAACTTTTTTGTGAACTGATGGGTTTTACATTGCGGTACCTGACTCAGAACTGAAATCTTGAAGAACTGAGGCCTCTCTGTTGGTGTGTTTATATGTATATGTATTTGGATAACATTGCCATGGTTGATTAGTAAAAGAACTCTATTTAATTAGCTCAAATCATAGCAATAAGTGCTTACAAACCAAACAATTCTAAATACAAAAAAGAAAATCAAGTTAAATGAGTTTCAAGTTCATATGAACTGGGAAATATTTAATATTAAATTAGTACCTGGTATTAATCTTTGCTTGTTGTCTAATTATAATAATAGAGATATGTCTTGAGTCATCAACATATTAAATATAATATTAAGTATAATACCTTCATTGCCTCTAGGTTTAACATAAATAAGGTGTTATACCTGTTACAAATTTGTCAGCAAGAAAAGTACCTCAATGTGGAAAACCTTTAAGGAAACTAAGATATGTGTTTTCAGTAGATGTGAGGCATAAAAAAAAATACTGAGAGTTTTGTGTGTGGTTGGGAGTTACTATGTTTAAGATTAATTGAGCAAATTTTTAAAAATAAGAGGGTGTAAAATTTAAAGTTGAGTTTTTTCTGTTAAAACAGACAAATTTTCTGAAGATGCTAAACTGCCTTTGTAACAGATTTCAAGTTTATTTACCTCAGTTAGTAAAGAATCTGCCTGCAATACAGGAGACCCCAGGTCAATTCCTGAGGCAGGAAGATCTGTGGGAGAAGGGATAGGCTACCCACTCCAGTATTCTTGGGCTTCCCTTGTGGCTCAGCTGGTAAAGGATCCTGCAATGCGGGAGACCTGGGTTCAATCCCTGGGTTGGGATAATCCCCTGGAGAAGGGAAAGGTATTCTGACCTGGAGAATTCCATGGACTGTATGGTCTGTGGGGTCACAAGGAGTTGGACCCGACTGGGTGACTTTCACTTTCACTTTTCAAACAATCTGTATTTGCTTTTGAAATCTTTCATTGTCACCTTATTTTTTTATTTTTTTATTAATTAATTTTTATTGGAGAATAGTTGCTTTACAATGTTGCACTAGTTTATACATATACATTAGTTTGTACATATATCCCTTCTTTGGGGGAGATTTCCTTCCCATTTAGGTCACCACAGAGCACAGAGTTCCTTGAGCTATACAGTAGGTGATTGTCACTTTAAAAAAATATTTTATTTTGGTGTTCCTTTGACAGGGCTTCTCAAATCAAATTATAATAAGGTTCCTCTGACCTCTAGCTAACTTTGGGGTGCTTGAGGGGATCCCTGAGGTACCCCAAAAGGAGATATTAAACTAATCAGGTTCGTTTGGTAAATTAAACTATAAGGGAGGTGTTGTCAAATGAGTAATAAATTTTAAGTTATATGGCTCAGTTCAGTTCAGTTCAGTCGCTCAGTCATGTCCGACTCTTTGCGACCCGATGAATCGCAGTACGCCAGGCCTCCCTGTCCATCACCGACTCCCGGAGTTCACTCAGACTCACATCCATCGAGTCAGTGATGCCATCCAGCCATCTCATCCTCGGTCATCCCCTTCTCCTCCTGCCCCCAATCCCTCCCAGCATCAGAGTCTTTTCCAATGAGTCAACTCTTCACATGAGGTGGCCCAAGTACTGGAGTTTCAGCTTTAGCATCATTCCCTCCAAAGAAATCCCAGGGTTGATCTCCTTCAGAATGGACTGGTTGGATCTCCTTGCAGTCCAAGGGACTCTCAGGAGTCTTCTCCCATACCACAGTTCAGAAGCATCAATTCTTCGGCACTCAGCTTTCTTCACAGTCCAATTCTCACATCCATACATAAATGGTATGATATTATAGAGATTATGTTGAGTTCTTAAGAATCTGATATGTTCTTGTAGAATATTATCAGGTATAATTTTAGTTATCTGAAGGTGTTTTACATCACAGAAATAATCAGTTTGTTTTGTCAATTGCATTGTAATCAGATTTGAACTTGCCTTCTTTAAGTCTTTTGTTAATGTAGACAGTTTTGGTTTCACTCTGATGCCATGAAAAAATGCCTCCTCTTCAAGGACTTTTGGATAAATACAAGTTTCTGACTTACAGAACATAATACTGAACTGAGAAAAATTGAAGAATTCTAATGAGAAACCTGATGACTTCATTAAGCTGTTAACAAAAAGGATTATTTACATAGAACTAAACAAACTGGCAATGGCACCCCACTCCAGTACTCTTGCCTGGAAAATCCCATGGATGGAGGAGCCTGGTAGGCTGTAGTCCATGGGGTTGCTAAGAGTCGGACACGACTGAGTAACTTCACTTTCCCTTTTCATTTTCATGCATTGGAGAAGGAAATGGCAACCCAATCCAGTGTTCTTGCCTGGAGAATCCCAGAGACAGGGGAGCCTGGTGGGCTGCCGTCTATAGGGGCACACAGAGTTGGACTTCAGCTTCAATTAATTATGACTTGCAATAGTTTGGTAGATTATGCTTTTTGAAACATCTATCTTTTTCTGTCTACCTGGTTGATCCTCCCAGAGACATATGTTTATCTCAAAGATTAATCTCTTCATAAGTGTGCATGACCAGTACAGTGAAACTGCTGATAGCGCATTAAATCAGTTATGGCTCCTTTGGTCACTTGATTATTGTAACGGGATAACAACTAGTTATCATAATCATTGTTTAAATTTGTCCTTTGTTTTCAAATTGGGCTTGTGTCTCCCTGCTGCACTATGTCACTGTCTTAATTAGTTATATCTTGCTTAATTTATAAGATTGTTGTCTCTTTCAGTAACCAATGCATTATCAGGCCTCCAACAAAACTTCTATGGCTAAACATTTGAGAAAATCACATTTGTAACATAAAATAATTGCCATAGTGTGATTCTAGGCACAGGAAGAAGCAACAAGGGAAAATATCTCCTGGATAGAGTTAGAATCCAGAGAATTTTTAATTATTGATGAGCCCTAGTCCAAAACTTAATACTTGGAGTGACATAGCAAGATTTATTTTACCTGAACTGAGATGAGCCTCCCAGAACCATGACAAAAGTTGATCATGAAATGTCTACCAAATATTGGTCAAATTCAGGTTCAAGAGGCGAAGACCTGAGGAATGGAATCAGCAATTGCAGCCCTTCAACGTGAGCCAGTGAACCCCAAGGAAGGGGAATGCCTGTCATGTTGCAGTCCATGGGGTCACAAAGAGCTGGACACAACTTAGCAACTAAACAACAGCAAAGGTGGAACTTGAGCGTAAAGAACGCTTTTTTTTTTTTTAATAAAAAGGCTTGTTTCCTTATTTATCTTGTAAACTATGTCCATGTTTAAAATAAATAAAATTTGTCAATATTTTTACCTTGATAAAAATTACTACTCAATTATAAATTTTGAAATATAATTTAAAACAAACATTTATAACATAGAAATGAAATACTAGAACAATCCAAATGTTACCAATAGAATGCCATACATCACTGAAAATGAATGAACTACAGCTAGTATATCCACGTGGATAAAGCTTAATAACAAAATATTAAGCACAAAAAGTAACAAAGTATGTATACTGTATAATTCCATTTGTATAAACATCAGAACTAAAGTCTTAATTTATGGTGAATACATAGGTGGTAAAATCAAAACCAAGGGAATGATTAACAGAAAATTCAGGACAATGGTTATCTCTTGCAAGGAGCGAAGATGTGATCAAGGAGCAACCGAGTGACTATTTAATAACGTTTATTGCTAAGCAAGGTTGTATTACCAAGCATTTGTTTCACTGTGTGTGTGTGTTTAACTGTGAAATACTTTCACACAGTCTTTTGTGTTCCAGTTATGTATTGCTTCTTAACAAGTTACCGAAAATTTAGTGTCTTAAAACAAAGATTTAAGATTTTCTTAGGATTGTACTTGTTGACCAGGCTCAGCTGGGAGATTCTTCTGCTCTCTGAGGTGTTGCCTGGGGTCACTCTTAAGTCTGTGTTTAGCCAGGAGGTTGGCTGGGGCTAGGAACACCTAAAACAGCTTAATTCACAGGTCTGGAATCTCAGCTGAAATGACTGGCAAGGCTGGGGGCTGACTAAGCCTCCCTCTGTCTACATAGTCTCTGTCCCTTCTGTAGTCCACCCCAAGCTCCTTTAACTGGCAGCTGGCTACCGAAGGAATAAAAGCAGAAGCTGGCAAGTCTCGTAAAGTTCAAGGTTGGCAGTCTCAATGTGTCACTTCCACCATATTCCATGGATAAATTCAAGCCACAAGAGCAACCCAGACTCAAGGGGAAAAGAAACCAATTCCACCTCTTAAAGGAGGAGTGTCATTATGATGCAGTGATAAGAGGGATTGTTTTTAGTCACGTTTGCAGACAAAAGATCACAGTAGTATATTAGAGGATCTAAGGATTAACAAGTTTTTTAAAGGTGTATGTAATAAGAAAGGCACAAGAAATATGAAGGGAACTATAAATGAAGGGTTGATTTAAAGTACCTGGTCTCTAAAAATCAAAATATAAAACTTATGTAATTCTATTTTGAATACCAGTGGTTATTTTTTCATTGGAAAATGAATTTTAATTAGATGAATAAAATTTTAATTGGATAATAAAGTTTACAAGCCAGGAAGAACGATCTAACCAGAAATTAACTTTGCTGGCACCTTGATCTTGGGACTTCCTAGCCTCAGAACCATGAGAAATAAACTTCTGCTGTTTAAGCCATTCAATCTATGATATTTTGTTACAGCTGCCTGAGAAGATTAAAGTGTTATGTGTGTGTATATATATATATATATATATATATATATATATATAGTAAGGGCAAAGAACATCTTCTTATCTAAGATTGAGAATCTAGAAGCTATAAAAGAAGATAGATATATTTGGTAATGAAAGTTACAAAGAAAACATAAGCCCTTTGAGCAGAAAAACAGGCCACAAACAAACAATAGTAAACAATAGCCCAAGGAAAAATATTTATAATGTGGGTAATATAAAGTTAACACCTAAAATATGTAAACAGATCTTGCAAATATCGTAAGAAAAAGATAATTATCATAGAAAATTAGACAAAATCAAATTACTTTAAAAAAAAATCCACATAGGAGCAAATCCAAATGGCCAGCAATCATAATAAGATGCTCAAATTCACAGGAAATAAATGTTACAAAATAACTAAATATCACTGCATCCCTTCCTAACAAGTAAAAAAACCAAAAGCTGAAACTCTTACTTCTGATATGGACATAGAGGAACAGTATTTTCAAACATAGCTGATGGAAATGTCAAGCATCACAACTGTTTTAGATAGCCATGTAGTGCTGTCACTAAAGCTGAAAATGTATATGTTCTTTGACCTAACAATTCCACTTTAAGAAACCTATCCTATAGAAATGAAATCGCTATACAGAAGGACATATATTCAAGGGCATTTGTAGCAGAATTGTTCACAATGGGGGAAAAATGGAAACAAATGGACTGAGGGTTAACTAAGCCTGCCTGACTTCTTACAGCAGTCAGTGCATTACAACAAAAAGACTCACACAGTCCACATAGGGAGCATATAGATCTGGTGATAAGAGGGGAATGCATTTCTGGGATGTAAAAGATGTCCCCTTTAAGACCCCACTTCTATAAAGCTGGGAAACATAATCAAACCACTAGATACATAAAAATAAAAACAGCAAGTTAGGCATAATGAGATGACAGAGGAACATGTTCCAGATGAAAGAACAAGATAAAGCCCCAGGAGAAGAACTAAGTGAAATGGAGATAGGCAATCTACCCAAAAGAGTACAGATTTATCATTGTAAACATCAAAGAACTCAGGAGAAGAATGGATACTCAGAGCAAGAAGTTAGAAGTTTTAAACAAAGAGTTAGAAAATAGAAGGGGCTTCCCTGGTGGCTCAGTGGTAAAGAATCTGCTTATCAATGTAGGAGTGGCAGGTTTGATGCCTAGGTCAAGAAGATTCCCCTGGAGAAGAAAATGCAGTATTCTTGCCTGGGAAATCCCATGGACAGAGGAAGCTGGTGGGCTACAGTTCATGGGATTGCAAAAGAGTTGGACATAGTTTAGCAACTAACAACAGCAACAGAAAAGAGAAAGAACAATCAAACAGAAATGAAGAATACAATAACTAAAATGAAAAATACACTAGAAGAAGTCAGTAGTAAACTAAATGATACAAAGAAACAGGCAAGTGAACTGGGAGAGTAGTGGAAATCACTGTTACTGAACGGAAAAAAAAAAGAAATGAAAGTTTAAGAGATCTGGGACTTCTAGCACACTAATATTTGTATCATAAGAATCCCAGAAGAAGAGAGAAAGATGCTGAGATCATATTTTGAAACATAACAGCTGAAAACTTCCCTAATGCAAGAAAGGAACAGACATTCAAATCCAGAAACCAAAGGGCATCCCAGAGAGAACCAACCCAAAGGGTACAAAGACACACTGAAAATTACAATAACAAGAACTAAAAATAAAGATAGACTATTCAAAGCAGTAAGGAGGAAAGAAATAAGGTATAAACAACGGAACTCTCATAAAGCTATGAGCTGACTTTTCAGCAGAAATTCTGCAGATGAGAAGGGAGTGGCACAATATATTTAAAGTGATGAAAGGAAAAACCAACAGTCAAGAATGCTCTACAAAGTGAGGCTCTCTTTCAGAGTTGATGGGGAGCTCAAAAGTTTTATAAACAAGCAAAATATAAAAGAATTTAGCATCACCAAACCACCTTAACAAAACATGGTCAACGGGCTTTTCTATGCAAGAAAAAAACACAAACTAGAAACGTGAAAAATGCAAAAGGAAAAAGCTCATCAGTAAAGACAAATATACAGTCAAGATACTAAATCATCCATGCATGAAGCTAATAGAAAAGTTAAAAGACAAGAGTAGTAAAATCATCTGTATCCACATTAAGCAGTTAAAACAAAACAATTAGATGTAAAATATGTCAAAAACAGTAATTATGAGAAGAGAGTACAAATGCAGGGCTGTTAAAATGTAATTGAAATAAGAGGTCAGCAACTTAAAACGATCACACATATTACATACTGCTATATATAAATGTCATGGAAATCACAAAACAAAAATTTATAATAGATACTCACAGGGAAAAAAAAAAAAAGGAAGCCAAACATAACACTAAAGATAGCCACCATATCCCAGGGGAAGATAGCAAAGGAAGAAAAAAGAACTATAAAAACATTCAAAATCCAATTAACAAATTGGCAATAAGAACATACATATCAATAATTATTTATGCTCTAAACATAAATAGACTAAATGCTCCAATCAAAAACCACAGAGTGATTAAATGGATACAAAAACAAGATTTGTATAGATGTTGCCTATAAGAGCATCACATCCGATTCTGTGACTCCATGGACTGAAGCCTACCAGGTTCCTCTGTCTGTGAGATTTCCCAGACAAGAATAATGAAGTGGGTTGCCATATCCTTCTCAAGGGGATCTTCCAGACCCAGAGATCAAACCTGAGTATCTCACAATGCAGGCAGATTTTTACTGTCTGTGCCACCAGGGAAGCTGGTATATGTGACAAACTAGACTTTCAAACAAAGACTGTTACAACAGATGAAGAAAGACATTACAAAATGATCAGGGAACCAATACAAGAAGATGCAACAATTATAAATATATATGCACCTAACATAGGAACACCTAAATATATAAAACAAATAACAGACATAAGAGGAGAAACTGATAGTAACACAACAATAGTAGGGGCCTTTAGCACCCCACTTATATCAATGGATAGATCATCAAGAAAGAAAATCAATATTAACACCGGCCTTAACTCCCTGATGTTCAAGCTGGTTTTAGAAAAGGCAGAAGAACCAGAGATCAAATTGCCAACATTCGCTGGATCATGGAAAAAGCAAGAGAGTTCCAGAAAAGCATCTATTTCTGCTTTATTGACTATGCCAAAGCCTTTGACTGTGTGGATCACAATAAACTGTGGAAAATTCTGAAAGAGATGGGAATACCAGACCACCTGACCTGCCTCTTGAGAAATCTGTATGCAGGTCAGGAAGCAACAGTTAGAACTGGACGTGGAACAACAGACTGGTTCCAAATAGGAAAAGGAGTACGTCAAAGCTGTATATTGTCACCCTGCTTATTTAACTTCTATGCAAAGTACATCACGAGAAACGCTGGACTGGAAGAAACACAAGCTGGAATCAAGATTGTCAGGAGATATATCAATCACCTCAGATATGCAGATGACACCACCCTTATGGCAGAAAGTGAAGAAAAGCTAAGGAGCCTCTTGATGAAAGTGAAAGACGAGAGTGAAAAAGTTGGCTTAAAGCTCAACATTCAGAAAACGAAGATCATGGCATCCGGTCCCATCACTTCATGGCAAATAGATGGGGAAACCGTGGAAACAGTGTCAGACTTTATTTTTGGGGGCTCCAAAATCACTGCAGATGGTAACTGCAGCCATGAAATTAAAAGACGCTTACTCCTTGGAAGAAAAGTTATGACCAACCTAGATAGTATATTCAAAAGCAGAGACATTACTTTGGTGACTAAGGTCCGTCTAGTCAGGGCCATGGTTTTTCCTGTGGTCATGTATGGATGTGAGAGTTGGACTGTGAAGAAGGCTGAGCGCTGAAGAATTGATGCTTTTGAACTGTGGTGTTGGAGAAGACTCTTGAGAGTCCCTTGGACTGCAAGGAGATCCAGCCAGTCCATTCTGAAGGAGATCAACCCTGGGATTTCTTTGGAAGGAATGATGCTGAAGCTGAAACTCCAGTACTTGGGCCACCTCATGCGAAGAGTTGACTCATTGGAATAGACTCTGATGCTGGGAGGGATTGGGGGCAGGAGGAGAAGGGGACGACCGAGGATGAGATGGCTAGATGGCATCACGGACTCAATAGACATGAGTCTGAGTGAACTCTGGGAGATGGTGATGAACAGGGAGGCCAGGAGTGCTGCAATTCATGGGGTAGCAAAGAGTCAGACACGACTGAGCGACTGAACTGAACTGAACTAAGTGAAATGACCAGATATATATATAAAGAAAGTCTATATATAATATATATATGTCCATGAAAAAGCAGCAAAATACACATTCTTTTCAAGTGCACATGGAACACTCTACAGGACAGATTACATGTTAAGCCACAAAACAAGTCTCAGTAAACGTAAGAAAATTTAAATGATATCAACCATCTTTTTCAACCACAAGACTAGAAATTAACTTCAAGGAAAAAAACTGCAAAAAACAAAAAACAAAAAAAACCAGAAACACATGAAAGTTAAACATGTTACGAAACAACCAATCAACCACTGAAGAAATCTACATTTTAAAAATACCTAGAGACAGATGCTTCCCTGGTGGCTCAGAGGGTAAAGAGTCTGCCTGTAGTGCAGGAGACCCAGGTTTGATCCCTGGGTTGGGAAGATCCCATGGAGAAGGAAATGGTAACCCACTCCAGTATTCTTGCTTGGAAAATCCCATGGGTGGAGAAGCCTGGCAGGCTACAGTCCATGGGGTGGCAGAGTCGGACACAACTAAGTGACTTCACTAGAGACAAATGGAAAGGAAAACAAAATGATCCAAAACTCTATAGGATTTAGCAAAAGCAGTTCTAACAGAGTAGTTTATAGTGATATTAATACAAGCCTATTTCAGGAAACAAGAAATATATCAAGTAAACAATGTAAATTTAACCTAAAGAAACTAGAAAAAGAACAAACAAAATTCAAAATTAATATAAGGAAAGAAATCATAAAGCTCAGAGCAGAAATACCCTAGAGATTTAAAAAAATAATTAAACCTAAGAGCTGATTTTTGAAAAGATAATAGAATTTATAAACCTTTAGCCAGACTTATCAAAAAAAAAAAAAGCAAGGTGCCATAAATATGAGATTGGACACTATAAAACTCCTAGAGGAAAAACATAGAACTCTCTCTGACATAAATTGCAGCAGTATCTTTTTCTATCCATCTTCCAAAATAATGGAAATAAATACAAAAATGAACAAATAAGACTTGCTTAAATTCAAAAACTTTTGCACAGCAAGGGAAAAACAAGCAAAATGAAAAGACAACATACAGATTAGGAGAAAATATTTGCAAATGATGTGCCTGAGAAGGGACTAGTCTCCAAAATCTACAAATAGCTCATGAAACTTGTCATAATCAAAACACACAACCCAATCAAAAAACGGGCAGAAGACTTAAACAGACATTTCTCCAAAGAAGACATACAGATGGCCAGGAGGCACATGAAAATGTGTTCAACAATCCCAATTATTAGAGAATGCAACAAGATAGCACCACACATTTGTCAAAATGACCATCATTAAAAAATCCACAAACAATAGATGCTAGAGGGGGTGTAGAAAGAAGAAAACTCTCCTACACTGTTGGTGGGAATGTAAATCGGTAGGGCCACTATGGAGAACAGTATGGAGGTTCCTTAAAAAACTAAAAGTGGAGTTACCACATGACCCTGCAATTCCACTCCTGGGCATACATCAGAGAAAAATATGATCCAAAAGCATGCATGTACTCAAATGTTCACTGTGGCACTGCTTACAATAGCCAAAACAGGGAAGCAACCTAAATGTCCATCAGGAGAGGGGTAGATAAAGAAGATGTTATATATACATACAATGGAGTATTTTTCAGCCATTGAAAAGATTGAAATAATGCCATTTGCAGTAACATGGATGGAACTAAAAATTGTCATACTGAGTGAAGTAAGTCAAACAGAGGAGAAATATCATATAACATCCCTTATATGTAACATAACATCCCATATATTTAAAAAATGATACAAATGAAATTACTTGCAAGGCAGAAACAGACTCACAGACTTAGAGAATGAACTTGTGGTTGTCAGAGGGAAGGATAGGGGGAAGAGATAGTTTGGAATGGACATGTACACACTGCTACATTTAAAACAGATAACCAACAAGGACCTACTGTATAGCACAGAGAACACTGCTCAGTGTTATGTGGTAACCTTGATGGGATGGGAGTTTGGGTGAGAATAGGGACATGTGTATATATAACTGAATCATTTTGCTGTTCACCTGAAATATTACAACATTGTTAATTGGATATACTCAAGTACAAAATAAAAAGTTTAAAAGTAAGAAAAAATAAAAATAAATTAAAAATTATGGAGGACTCTCCCCCCTAAAAAAGGAGAGGTCTCAAGTCAATAAAGTCAGGAATGAAAAAAGAGAAGCTACAACTGACATCACAGAAATACAAAGATTCATGAGACTGTGACAAATAGCTATATGCCAGTGAAATGGACAACCTGGAAGAAATGGACTAATTCCTAGAATATACAGTCTCCCAAGGCTGAACCTGAAAGCTTCCCTGACAGCTCAGTTGGTAAAGAATCCACCTGCAATGCAGGAGACCCTGGTTCAATTCCTGGGTCAGGAAGATCCACTGGAGTAGGCTACCTACTCCAGTATTCTGGCCTGGAGAATTTCACAAACTGTATAGTCCATGGGGTCACAAAGAGTCAGGCACAACTGAGCAACTTTCACTTTCACTTTCAAGACTGAACCAGGAAGAAATAGGAAATATGAGCAGGACATTTACCAGTAATAAGATTGAATCACTAAACCAAAACTCCTAACAACGAACAGAAGTCCAGGATAAGGTGGCCTCACAGATGAATGTTTAGGTAAGAGTTGACACCTCCTCTTCTGAAACTAGTAAAAAAAGAAGAAGAAAAAAAAAAACAGTGGAAGGAATGCTTCTAAACTCATTCTATGAGACTAGCATTGTCCTGATGCCAAAATCAGGAAAGGGTATCACAAAAAGAAAATTACAGAACAATATCACTAATGAACATAGATGCAAAAATCCTAAGCAAAATATATTGGCAAATAGAGTCCAACAATACATTAAAAGGATTGTACCTGTGATCAAGTTGGATATATCACAGGACACACAGATTTTTCAATAGCCACAAGTTAATCAACAAGGTATATCTTATTAACAAAACATATGATTATCTCAATAGATACAGAAAAAGCTAAAATTCTTTTCATAGACTTCAGCATCCATTTATCATTAAAAACCCTCTAGTAACTGGGTCTAAAGGGAACATACCTCAAACATAACAAACACCATATATGACAAACCCACAGCTAACATCATAGTCAATGCTAAAAAACTGAAATTATTTCCTCTAAGCTCAAGAATAAGAAAAGGATGAACACTCTTGCCACTTCTATTCAACATACTGTTGGAAATCCCAGCCACATAAATCAGACATGAAAAAGAAATAAAAGTAATTCCCTAGTGGTCCAGTGGTTAGGACTCCATGCTTTCATGGCCGTGGGCCAGGGTTCAATCCCTGGTCATGGAACTAAGATACTGCACGCTGCATGGCATAGCAAATTTAGAAAAAAAAAAAAAAAAGAAAGAAAGAAAGAAAAGAAATGCAAATGGAAAGAAAGAAGTAAAACTGTCAGTCTTACTTTATATAGAAAATTCTAAAGACACCACCAAAAAGCTACTAGAGCTCATCAGTGAATTTGGTAAAGTTGCAGGATACAAAATTGATATCCAGAAATCTATTGCATTTCTACACACTAATTATGAACTATCAGAAAAGGAAACAATTCCACTTATAATCCCATCAGAAAGAATAAAATATCTAGGAATAAATCTAAGGATTATACAGAGAAAACTACACGACACTGATGAAAGAAACTGAAGACAAGAAAGATTGAAAGATACACTGTGTTCATAGACTGGAAGAATTAATATTATTAAAATGATCATACTACCCAACGCAATTGATAGATAAAATGAAATCTCTATCAAAACACCAATTTATTTTTCACAGAACTAAAACAAACAATTTTAAAATTTGTATGGAAGCACAAAAGATCTTCAATAGCCAATGCAATCTTAAGAAAAATGGAGCTGGAGGAATCAGACTCCCTGGCTTCAGATTATACTATAAAGCTACAATAATCAAAACAGTATGGTACTGGCACATAGACAGATTTATAGTCCAATGGAATAGAATAGAAATCTCAGAAACAAATCCACACATCTATGGTGAGTTAATCTACAAAAAAATTACTTATATGTGGAATCTAAAAAAATAAAAGAGGTTAGTCAATAAAACAAAAAAGAAACAGATTTACATATACAGAGAATAAAGTAGTGGTTATCAGAATAAAGAGGGAAGGTGGGGTGATATGGGGGAGAGGACTAAAAAAATGTATGGTTATGGGATCCATGAAATCATGTGTGTAAAATTTTACAAATTGTAAAGCACTATATAATTTAAATTACATTTCATTCAATTAAAAAACTTTATTTAAAAATGAGATAAAAATGAGTGAATATAACAAAAAAAAATAGATTCACAGATATAGGGAACAAATCCGTGGTTACCAATGAGAGAGGAAAGGGAGGAGGGGCAAGATAGGGAAATGGGATTAAGAGGTACAAACTACTGTGTACAAAACAAACAAGTTACAAGGACATATTGTACAATATAGGAAATATAGCCATATTTTATAATACCCATGAAGAGAAGTGAAAGTTGCTCAATCATGTCCAACTCTGCAACCCCATGGACTATACAGACCATGAATTCTCCAGCCCAGAACACTGGGGTGGGTAATCATTCCCTTCTCCAGGGGACCTCCAGGGGATCCCAACCCAGGGACCAAACCCAGGTCTCCCACATTGCAGGCAGATTCTATACCAGCTGAGCCACAAGTTCAGTTCAGTTCAGTCACTCAGTCGTGTCCAACTCTTTGTGACCCCATGAATCGCAGCATGCCAGGCCTCTCTGTCCATCACCAACTCCTGGACTTCACTCAGACTCATGTCCATCAAGTCCGTGATGCCATCCAGCCATCTCATCCTCTCTCGTCCCCTTCTCCTCCTGCCCCCAGTCCCTCCCAACATCAGAGTCTTTTCCAATGAGTCAACTCTTCGCATGAGGTGGCCAAAGTACAGGAGTTTCAGCTTTAGCATCATTCCTTCCAAAGAAATCCCAGGGCTGATATCCTTCAGAATGGACTGGTTGGATCTCCTTGCAGTCCAAGGGACTCTCAAGAATCTTCTCCAACACCACAGTTCAAAAGCATCAATTCTTCAGTGCTCAACTTTCTTCACAGTCCAACTCTCACATCCATACATGACCACAGGAAAAACCATAGCCTTGACTAGACGGACCTTAGTCAGCAAAGTAATGTCTCTGCTTTTGAATATGCTATCTAAGTTGGTCATAACTTTTCTTCCAAGGAGTAAGCGTCTTTTAATTTCATGGCTGCAGTCACCATCTGCAGCGATTTTGGAGCCCCTCAAAATAAAGTCTGACACTGCTTCCACTGTTTCCCCATCTATTTCCTATGAAGTGATGGGACCAGATGCCATGATCTTCGTTTTCTGAATGTTGAGCTTTAAGCCAACTTTTCCACTCTTCTCTTTCACTTTCATCAAGAGGCTTTTTAGCTCCTCTTCACTTTCCGCCATTAGGGTGGTGTCATCTGCATATCTGAGGTTATTGATGATATTTCTCCCGGCAATCTTGATTCCAGCTTGTGATTCTTCCAGTCCAGCGTTTCTCATGACGTACTCTGCATATAAGTTAAATAACCAGGGTGACAATATACAGCCTTGACGTACTCTTTTTCCTATTTGGAACCAGTCTGTTGTTCCATGTCCAGTTCTAACTGTTGCTTCCTGACCTGCCTACAGATTTCTCAAGAGGCAGGTCAGGTGGTCTGGTATTCCCATCTCTTTCAGAATTTTCCACAGCTTATTGATCCACACAGTCAAAGGCTTTGGCAAAGTCAATAAAGCAGAAATAGATGTTTTTCTGGAACTCTCTTGCTTTTTCCATGATCCAGCAGATGTCGGCAATTTGATCTCTGGTTCCTCTGCCTTTTCTAAAACCAGCTTGAACATCAGGAAGTTCACGGTTCACATATTGCTGAAGCCTGGCTTGGAGAATTTTGAGCTGCGACCTACGCACTAAGCGCAGGCGGCTGCGACTGGCGCACTAAGCGAAGCGCTGCGGAGAGGAGCTACCCCACGTCCGAGGTCAGGGGCAGAAGCCAGGTGGACCCCACGCCCGAAGGGCGAAGGCCAAGAGGAGCTACCCTGTGCCCGAGGCCAGGGGCGGCGCCCGAGGCCAGGGGCGGCGCCCGAGGCCAGGGGCGGCGCCCGAGGCCAGGGGCGGCGCCCGAGGCCAGGGGCGGCGCCCGAGGCCAGGGGCGGCGCCCGAGGCCAGGGGCGGCAGCCGGGAGGAGCAAGCCCACTTCCAAGGAGCGGTGGCTGCGCGTGCGCAGGAGGGCCTAGAGGACTGAAACGAAGAATGAGCCACAAGGGAAGCCAATAGTAACCATAAAGGGACTTTAAAAGTTGTGAATCACACGTTATACACCTGAAACTTATATAACATTATAAACCAACTATAATGGCACCCCACTCCAGTACTCTTGCCTGGAAAATCCCATGGATGGAGGAGCCTGGTGGGCTGCAGTCCATGGGGTCGCTAAGAGTCGGACACGACTGAGCGACTTCATTTCACTTTTCACTTTCATGCATTGGAGAAGATGGCAACCCACTCCAGTGTTCTTGCCTGGAGAATCCCAGGGATGGGGGAGCCTGATGGGCTGCCGTCTATGGGGTTGCACAGAGTCGGACACGACTGAAGTGACTTAGCAGTGGCAGCAGCGTACCTCAGTTTGAAAAAAAAGGAAAGGAAAGAAAGCATGGTTGGATAAGAAAATCAAGCAGTCAATTAGCTATAACTAGATTACCTTTAATAAATTAAGCACCAAAATGCTGAGATATGTAATTGTGTTTGAATATATGTATATATACATAATGTGCATGTATTTTTACATATATATTATACATTCACACATTTATATGTCACTCCATAAGGTGAAGAAATATGGCAGGGTGAATAGTAGCCGTAAACATGGGTTATCTTACTCGGGGCAGGATGCTGATGTGAAAGTGGGAAGGGAGGGAAGACAGAATGAAGAGCAAACTGACCAAGAAAAATGGGTGAAAACCTGCCACAAATAGTACATATATGTATATATATACTTTTTTTTTCACCTATTAAATTTTTGTTTGCAAGAGTTTAGATGTTCAAGTATGTAAATTAAAAGTTGTTTGTTCTCCAAGGCAGTAGAGCAATCATCAATACCCTGCAGCCTGGACTTTAGGACAGAAGTAGCAGTTTTGCATGGAGAAGGCAATGGCACCCCACTCCAGTACTCTTGCCTGGAAAATCCCATGGACGGAGGAGCCTGGTAGGCTGCAGTCCATGGGGTCACTGAAAGTCAGACACGACTGAGCGACTTCCCTTTCACTTTTCACTTTCATGCATTGGAGAAGGAAATGGCAACCCACTCCAGTGTTCTTGCCTGGAGAATCCCAGGGACAGGGTAACCTGGTGGGGCTACCATCTACGGGGTCCCACAGAGTCAGACCTGACTGAAGTGACTTAGCAGCAGCAGCAGTTTGGCAAAGTCTTTCCCTGCATTGCCATTACAACAAGAACTGGCAAGTAAGAAAACCACTGTGAGATACTACCTCAGTTCATTTCAGTTGCTCAGTCATGACCGACTCTTTGCGAGCCCATACTACCTCAAACCTGTTAGAATAGCCATTATCAAAAAGACAAAAGATATCCAATGTTGGCCAGGATGTGGAGAAAAAGGACCTTCATGCACTATTGGTGCAAATGTAAACTGGTGCAGCCACTATGGAAAATAGTAAGGAGGGTCCTCAGAAAGTTAAAAATAGAACTACCATATGATCCAGCTGGGTATATATCTGAATGAAATTAAATCACTATCTCAAAAAGACATCATCACCCCCTATGTCCACTGCAGCTTTAGTCACAATAACTGAGATATAAAACCGACCTAAGTGTCTATTAACAGATGAGTCAATAAAGAGAATGTGGGGTATGTACACAATGAATTATTATTTGACCGTAAAAAAGAAGGAAATCCTGCCATTTTTGACAACATGGGTGAATCTTGAGGGCATTATTCTTGTTACAACCTCACCAGAGCCATGACAGGCTCAGAAAGGTGCACTAGGCCAAAAATAATCCCTGAGTCATGCTTCTGGGGCTTCCGGGGATGGTAACTCTGGCCAATCAGAGAGATGGTAACTCTGGCCAATCAGAGAGATGATAACTCTGGCCAATCAGAGGGATGATGACTGGCCAATCAGTAAATACCAGGAAACCCCTGCAGCCAATCAACCCTTGCCAACTCCCTGTCTTTGTTCTAAACTTATAAATACTGCTATAAATCTGGGCTCCAGGCTCTAGTCAAGACTCCACTGCGCTGGATGAGACAGGAGCCCTGGCTCCAGCTGGCAATAAAACCCTTTTATGATTTTGCATTGCTGTGGACGTCTTATTCTCTCAGTTTTGGGGACTCGGACTCTGGGCATAACAATGCTAAGTGGAATAAGCCAGACAAAGACAAATACTGTATGTTCTCATTCACGTGTGGAATCTTAATAAAACTTATAAGAACAGAAAGTAGATTGGTGGCTGCCAGGAATGACTGGGGAAATGGGTGAAGGTGGTTAAAGGGTACAAACTTCTGGTAACAAGATAAATAAATAAGTCATGGGGATATAGTGTGTAGCCTGGTGACCACAGTTAATAATATTGTATTGTATATTTGAAGGCTACTAAGAGTAGATTTTTAAATTACTCCTGCAAAAAAAAGTTGCAGCTATGAGATGATGGATATGTTAATCAACATGATTGTGGTAATCATTTTTCAGTATACACATATAAAATTACTATGTTGCACACCTTAAACTTACACCAAGTTGTATGTCAATTATATCTCAGTAAAGCTGTGGAGTGGGGAGGAAGAACTTTTATTAAGATCAGTGCTTTCAAGGACATAGCCTTGAGCAGTCACTCCTCAGCAACCTGCTGGCCTTGATCCCAAGCTTAGTAACCCAGGTGGTGAGGTCAAAATCATATGGGAAACCCAAATCAAACCAACCCCAATCCAGGCTCACCCCTGACTCCCAAACCCTTAGAAAGCCCAGCCTCAGCATTCAACTGGAGAAGGAAATGGCAACCCACTCCAGCATTCTTGCCTGGAAAATGCCAGGGATGGAGGAGCCTGGCGGGCTGCAGTCCACGGGGTCAAAAAGAGTTGGACATGACTGAGCAACTTCACTTTTCACTTTCAGCTTTCCACCCTGCATTTCTTTGATGTCCTATAGTGCGAGTCATGAGCATGGGTGTTATGGCCCAGAGGGCATGCTTCCCTCTGTCTCTCACTACCTGTGTGCCTGCATGCATTCCTTAACTTCTCTGAGCCTCTGCTTCTTCATCTGTAAATGGGACTCGTGCTACCTCTCAGGGTTGTTGTGCGGATTTAATGATAAGTACAAAACACTCAGAACAAAGTTGGCACTTGCTAAAGAGGTGTTGATTCCCTTGTGACAGTTAACATTGTCATTATTTGGGGACAGTCTCAGGAGACTGGCTATGATGAGTAGATCAGAATGTATGACTTGCCTGGTGAGCAAAGAAACATAAGGGTTTTTCCAGGTTGCAAATGACCTGTCAAAATAACCCGGATTTCCAAGTGCTAGTGGAACTGTGACCTGGTGTGAACTTTGGGAAAGTAATGAGATACAATACAGTATGTGACTTAAGAATGAGCCTGAGCTTGTAATGGCACAGAAGGAACAAAGTTTGGGAAAGGCTCAGCCTGTCTAGGATTAAGGGAAACTGACCCTTCTGGTCGTTCTACTGTTGAGAATCTGTCCCAAGGGATTGTACACCATTGCAGCCACCAAATTAAAAGATGCTTGCTCGCTGGAAAAAAAGCTATGATGAACCTAGATGGCATATTAAAAAGCAGAGACCTCACTTTGCTAACAAATGTCTGTCTAGTCAAAGCTAATGGCTTTTCCAGTAGTCATGTACCAAATGTGAAAGTTGGACCAGAAAGGAGGCTGAGTGTCAAAGAATTGATACTTTCAAACTGTGGTGGTGGAGAAGATTCTTGAGAGTCCCTTGGACAGAAAGGAGATCAAACCAATAAATCCTAAAGGAAATCAACCTTGGATATTCATCAGAAGGACAGATGCTGAAGCTGAAACTCCAGTACTTTGGCCACCTGATGCGAAGAACTGACTCTGATGCTGGGAAAGATTGAGGGCAGGAGAAGAAGGGGACAACAAAGGATGAGATGATTGGATGGCATCACCAATTCAACGGGCATGAGCCTGAGTAAACTCCAGAAAATAGTGAAGGACAGGGAAGCCTGGCATGCTGCAGTCCGTCGGGTCACAGAGTCAGAATGCAACTTAGCAACTGAATAACACAACACAATGTAAAGAAAAAATGGAGGTGAAAAGAAGGAACTAAAAGAGAACATCTCAAAGCATTCCCAGTAGATAGTACATTCACGGATGATCTTCTTCAATCTCTATCATTTTCTCTACTTTTTATAATTTCTGCAGTGGGCATGCTGCACCCTGATGACTGGGGAGGAAAAAGTAATATTTAAAGATGAAAATGAAAGTTGATAAGACATTTATTTCATTAAGCAGCAGCTGCACTTTGTCACTGGAAGTCCGCTGAACAAATGCAAGACCCTTACCCTGGGATCTTGACATTCCATCCTCCTGCACTTCCTTTTTCACCTAGGGGAGAGCTGTGCCCCTCATGCCATCCAGGAATCAGATAGGGACATCTCATGTCCCAGGGCAGGGAGGTCGCAGGCTGTGCACAGGAGCATCAGCAAGCTGAGACCAAAAACACTTTCAGGGAACTCTGAGTTCACTGCTCTGATCAAGGAGAGCCTCTCAGAAGAGAGAGTGCTGAGAGCTGCGTGGAAGGAGGGGAAATTGTGGGGGAAATCAGACACGTGAAAATTTTAACAAGAAGGAGTGAATTAACTCCAAAGCATTCTCCTCTTGCTTTTTAAAAATGGATGGAGGGTGCTGGTGAATAAGAACTTGACTGTTGGACTTCCCTGGTGGTCCAGTGGTTAAGAATCTGCCTTACAAAGCAGGGGACACCAGTTCAATCCCTGTTCTGGAAAGATGCCACGTGCTGTGGGGAAACTAAGCCCATGAGCCATAACTACTGAAGCCCACACAGCTTAGAGTGCATGCTCCACAATGAGAAACCACCACGATAAAAAACCCATGCACTGCAGTTAGAGTAGCTCCTGCTCACTGCAAACAGAGAAAGCCTGTGCACAGCAATGAAGACACAGCACAAAATAAATAAATAAACCTGATGGTTACCCGAATGTGGAGGAGTGAGTGGTACCAGGGAAAAGGGGGCTACTGAGTTAAGTGAAATCTGCAACTTACAACTAGTGACACTTTTCTACATACCCTCTATCTTCTCTTTCGGTTTTACTCCCCTACTTTAACTCCTTTCCTCCTCTCCTTCTCTGATTGTTTTAATCCACCCAGAATCCCATCCCCAGGAGATAAGTGAAAAGGACCACGCATTCTCCTCCCAAGGTTGCTATTGGTAACTGAAACCAAACTTAGCCCAGTGAAAGGAAGTGGGAGTTTTTTCAGGTTTGGTCACCAGGGGAAGACTTTGGCATTCGTGCCCTTCAAAGCTCTCCTGGGAGATGAGGACAGTGTCCACAGCAGACAGACAGAGAAGATAGAGGGTGTATAGAAAAGAGTCACTGGTTCTAAGTTGCAGATTTCACTTAACTCAGTGGCCCCCTTTTCCCTGGTACCACCCACCCCTCCACGTTTGGGTAACCATCAGGTTTATTTGCTTTTGGCTGTGCCGTGTCTTCATTGCTGTGCACAGGCTTTCTCTGACTGCAGTGAGTCTGTGGCTCTCTCACCCTCACTGTGGGGTTCCAGGTCTCGCCCACTTCCACCCTCACCTCTGTGATGGAAATGGGGATGACTATGGCCCCGGCACCTCCCCTCAAATTCCCTCTCTGGTGAGTGCCCATAAGGAGAGGAGGCCCTTCCTTACTGATTCATGGAACCAAAAAGGTCCTTCGAGGACGTCTAATCCATGATCATGGTTTTATAGAGGGGAAAAGGGAGTCACAGAGAATCAAAGCTAGAACAAACGATGACACTGTTCTTTGAGATTCAGATCCTTCCCAGTAAACATACCACCCCACCTCATTTTTCCAAGGAATGGACAGGAGATGACTAAGCAGAGCCCAGTAGTTCCAGATGCCTCTAGCCTCTCCCCACATGGTCCTAGCACCTCTCTTCCCCTTCCACCCCATACCTAACTTACGTGACTGAATGACTTAGCACAATTGCATTTGTTTGCTCATTTCTAGTCACCTCCTATTTATCTTGATGATAAATAAAAGAGAACAGAAGAAAACTCCTAATGATCTGGAATGTCAGGTTCATACCTTTCCCAAATTAGAATTAATTTGCTCTAAATCTGGTCAAGTCAGGATGAAGCATTAGCAGGTGGTGTATCCACTCGGCCATTTCCCCAGTCTCTTAAGACACAGTGAATCACTCTCAGGGGATGGCTTAGCCAAGATGAGTCAGTACCTTCTGTTTGTATACATTGGCATTACATTCTTTTCATTAAAAAAAAAAAAAAAAAAAGGCCCTTGTCTGTAAGTGGATTAGATTATAAGTGGACTATAATTGCAATTTGAAAAGCACTGACAAAAATTCCTCCTCTTCAAAAGACATAACCAGTCTTATATATTATCTGAAAACCCACAATTCAAGATATTTCTCAGAGCAATGACTCTTCATAGAACATTGGATGAGACCAAAATAGCATTTTACTACTTGACAGTCAATACATCTCAATGGTTAAGAATTCAGTTTCTGAACTGAGCTCACTTCTGGTAGGATAAGTAAGGTCTTACTGTACTAACTTTACTAAAGATAACAACTATAAACTCTGAAGCAAAAGTATACATAATATATTAAAAATATATATATATACCTGAAGGTCTTGGAAAATATACAAAAGCAGGCAGATTCTAGATGGAAAGTGATACTTGAAAGAAGGAAATCATATGAGATGAGTCTCCTGATTTTATGGCTTAGCCTGAAAGCAAGCTGCCATCAGTATCCTGACAGGTGGCTTAAACTTATAGAAAACCCACAGTCTTTCTGATCTGAAGGATCAGGGGACAGAATTTGTGGCAACCATAGCCACTGAAGACTGAGGGGGAATCCTGCAAAGGAGAGAAGCTGAGGGAAGAAGTTTCAACTTTCATGTGTAAACTCTGCCAAATTTTCTGCTTGATCACTAATTACCCACACATAGGACAGATTTTAAATATCACAACTAGGGACAATACAGCTGAACTAAGAAGTTCCCCCCAAATACAGAGTTTACAGCTTGAGTCCAACAAAGTTAGTTATTTGCTATAGCAAAAATTTAAGACTCTTTGGTAATACAACAAATCCAGTCTCCACAACATAACAAACACCATATCTGGGGCACAACCCAAAATCTCTTGACAATGAAGAAACAGGAAAACATAACCCATTATGAAGAAAAAAAAGACAATCAGCAAAAACCAATCTCAAAACAAACACTGAAATTATTAAATTATTTTAAAGAAGCAATTTCACTATGCTACATGATGAAAATATTGTAAGTCTCAGCAAATAAATAACTATTTTAAACAGGAATCAATGGTTACCATCCTATCAAATAAATCAAATACTGAGAAATAAAACTACCTAAGAAGACAAAAGACCTACACTCTGAAAACCATAAGATGCTGACGAAAGAAACTGAAGATGACACAGATTGAAAAATATACCATGATCTTGGATTGGAAAAATCAATATTGCCAAAATAACTATACTACTCAAGGCAGTTTAGAGACTCAATGTAATCCCTGTGAAATTACCAAAGGTGCTTTTGCAGATCTAGGAAAGAATCTTAAAATTTTTATGGTAACACAAATGACCCTGAATAGTCAAAGCAATCTTAAGAAAGAAAAACAGAGCTGGAGGAATCGGGCTTCCTGACTTCAGACTATATACTATAACATGATAGTAACCAAAACACTATGGCACAAAGACAGACTTATAGATCAATGGAATAGGATTGAAATCACAGAAATAAACCCACACACCTACAGTCAATTAATCTATGACAAAAGAAGCAAGAAAATACAATGGAGAAAAGAGAGTCACTTCAATAAGTATTGCTGGGAAAATTGGACAGTTTACATCTAAAAGAATGAAATTAGAGCATTCTTTAACACAAAAATAAACTCAAAGTGAATTAAAGACCTAAATGTAAGAGCAGATACTATAAAACTCTTAGAGGAAAACATAGGCAGAACACTTTTTGACATAAATTGCAGCAATATCTTTTTGGATCTACCTCCCAGAATAATGAAAATAAAAACAAAAATAAACAAAGGGGATCTATTTACACTTACAAGCTTTTGCACAGCAAAGGAAATCATAAACAAAATGAAAAGATAACACACAAAATGGGGAGAAACTATTTGAAAATTACATCACCAACGAGCAATTAATTTCCAAAATATACATATACTCATGGGAAAAAGATCTAAACAAACATTTCTCCAGAGAAGACATACGGATGGCCAAAAGCACATAAAAAGATGCTCAATGTCTCTAATTATTAGAGAAATACAAATAAAAACTACAGTGAGGTACCATCTCACACCTGCCAGAAGAGCCATCATCAAAAACTCTACAGATAATAAGTGCTGGAGAGGGTATGGGTAAAAGGGAACCCCCCCCCCCCCCCCCCCCCGCCACACACACACACACACTGTTGCTGGAAATGTAAATTGGTACAGTCACCATGAAGAACACTATGGAGGTTCCTTTAGAAGACGAAAAATATAGCTATCATATGATCCAGCAATCCCATTCCTGGAGATATATCCAGAGAAAATCATAATTTGAACAGATACATACACCCCTATGTTCATAGTGGCACTATTTACAAAAGCCAAGACGTGGAGGTAACCTAAATGTTATCAACAGCTGTGTGGATAAAGATGATGTGGCACAATTACTCAGCCATAAAAAGGAATGACTTTGAGTCAGTTGGAGGAATCTAGAGCCTGTTTTGCAGAGTGAAGTAAGTCAGAAAGAGAAAAACAGATATCACATATTAATAGATATATGTGGAATCTAGAGAAACGGTACTGACGAACCCATGTGCAGGTCAGGAATAGACATGGAGACACAGAGAACAGGTTTGTGGTCACAGCAAGGGAAGGAGAAGGTGGGACAAATTCCAACAGTAGCATTGAAACATATGTAAAATAGATAGCTAGAGGGAAGTTGCTGTATGACAACAGCAGCTCACCTAGTGCTCTGTGATGACCTAGAGGGGTAGGATGGGGGGTTGGTGGAAGGGAGGTTCAAGAGGGAGGAGATATATTGTACTTATGGCTGATTCATGATGTTGAACAGCAGGAAAAAGCACAACATTGTTAAGCAATTATCTTCCAATTAAATATATATATATATATATATATATATTTAAAAGTCACCCACATTTCCTTCTAATATTTTTACTATTTCATTTTTAGCCTTTAAGTAACTGTACTAAGAAGAATATAGATTAAAGAATTAAGAGGGACTTCCCTGGTGATCCAGTGGCTAAAGTCTTCATGCTCCCAATGCAGGGAGGTTCAGTTTCCGGTCAAGGAATTAGATTCCACATGTTGCAACTTAGAGTTCTCATGCTTCGACTAAAGATCCTGAATGCTGCAATGAAGACTGAAGATCTCATGGGCACAACTAAGACCCAGAGCAGCCAAATAAATAAACTTTTCTTTCTAAGAATTAAGGACAAGTGAAATAGAAGGTAAAAAAAAAAAGAAATAATGAAACTAAGAGCTGACTATTTGAAAAGATAAACAAAATTGATAAACTTTTAGCCAGATTCATCAAGACAACAGGAGGGCTCAAATCAATAAAATCAGAAATTAAAATAGAGAAATTACAACTGACACCATAGAAACACAAAGGATCATAAGCAACTACTATAGACAACTATATGCCAGTAAAATGGGCAACCTATAAGAAACAAATTCTAGGGCAAATTCCTAGAAACGTATGACCTCCTAAGACTGAATGAGGCAGAAATAGAAAATATGAACAGACCAATTACCAGTAATGAAATTGAATCCGTAATTTTTTTTTTTAATTCCTAATAAACAAAAGTCCCTGAGCTTCCCTGGTGGCTCAGCTGGTAAAGAATCTACCTGCAATGCAGGCGACCTGGGTTCAATCCCTGGGTTGGGAAGATCTCCTAGAGAAGGAAAATGGGCTACCCACCCCAGTATTCTGGCCTGGAAAACTCCGTGGACTGTATAGTCCATGGGGTCACAAAGAGTCAGACACAACTGAACAACTTTCACTTTGAACTTTGAAACAAAAGTACAGGACCAGGTGACTTTACAGACTAATTCTACAAAACATTTAGAGAGGAGTTAACATCTATCCTTCTGAAACTATTTCAAAAAATGCAGAGGAAGGAACACTTCTGAATTTACAGAGTCAGAATCACCATGATATCAAAACCAGACAAAGATATCACAAAAAAGAAAATTGCAGGCCAATATCACTGATGGACATAGATGCAAAACTCCTCAAAAAATATTAGCAAAGCAAATCCAACAATACAGTGAAAGGATCATTCACCATGATCAAATGGGGTTTTATCCCAGGGACATAAGGATTTTTCAATATCTGCAAATCAATCATTGTGTGTGTGATACACCACATAAAAAAACTGAAGAATAAAAATCATATGATGATCTCAGTAGATGCAAAATAAAAAGCTTTTGACAAAATTCAACATCCATTTATGACAAAAAATTCTCCAGAAAGTGGGCATAGAGAAAACATACCTCAGCATCAGTTCAGTTCAGTTCAGTCGCTCAGTCGTGTCTGACTCTTTGCAACCCCATGAACTGCAGCACGCCAGGCCTCCCTGTCCATCACCAACTCCTGGAGTTCATGAAAAGCCATATATGACAACCACAAACCCACAGCTAACATCATACTCAATGGTGAAGAGCTGAGAGCATTTCCTCTAAGGTCAGGAACAAAACAAAGATTCTCAGTCTGGTCACTTTTATTCATAATAGTGTTGGAAGTCCTAGCCACTGCAATCAGACAAGAAGAAGAAAAAAAGAAATCCAAATCAGAAAGGAAGAGATAAAACTGTCACTGCTTGCAGGTGAAATGACACTATACATAGAAAATACTAAAGATGCCATCAGAAAACTACTCCAGCTCACCAATGAATCTGGTAAAGTTACAGGATACAAAATTAATATACAAAAATCTGTTGCATTTCTATAGACTAACAATGAACTATCAGAAAGAGAAATTAAGGAACCAATCCCATTTATATCACATCAAAAAGAATAAAATGCCTAAGAATAAATACCTAAGGACATCAGTTCAGTTCAGTTCAGTTACTCAGTTGTGTCCCTAAGGACATAAAGGACCTGTAATCTGAAAACTATAAGATGCTGATAAAAGAAATTGAAGATGACACTCAGATGGAAAGATATACCATGTTCTTGAAGTGGAAGAATTAGTACTGTTAAAATGACTACTCAACATAATCCACAACCTTTATCAAAATACCAATGTCGTTTTTCACAGAACTAGAACAGATGATTTTTTTAAATTTGTATGAAAACAGAAGAGACCTAGAATAGCCAAAACGATCTTAAGAGAGAAGAAGGGGGCTGGAGAGATTATATGCTCTGTCTTCAGACTATACTAAAAAGCTGCAATGATCAAAGCAGTACGGTACAGAGACTTCCCTGGGACTCCAGTGGTTAAGACTCCAGGCTTCAGCTGCAAGGGGCATAGGTTTGATTCCTGGTTGGGGAAATAAGAGCTTGCATGCAGTATGGTGTGGCAAATAAATAAAAACAATAGTATGGTACAGGAACAAAACCAGACACATAGATCAAGGGAACAGAGTAAAGAACCCAGAAATAAACCCACTCACTCATGGTCAATCCATGACAAAAGGAAGCAATACTATCCAACAGAGAAAAGATAGTCTTTTCAATAAAAGTCTTTTCAAAACTTGACCGTCTTGGGAAAACTAGACAGCTATATCTGAAAGAATGAAATTAGAACATTTCCTAACACCATACACAAAAATAAGCTTATAATAGATTAAAGACCTAAATGTAAGATTGGAAACCATAAAACTCCTAGGAGAAAACATAGTCAGAACACCCTTTGACGTATATCATAGCAATACTCTTTTGGACCTGTTGCCTAAGGCAAAGAAAGCAAAAGCAAAAACAAACATATGGGACCTCCTTAAACCTGAACGTTTTTCACAGCAAGGAAAACCACTGACAAAATGAAAAGACAACCTACTGAATAGGAGGAAATATTTGCAAATGATTTAACTGGTAGGGGGTTAATCCAAAATATATAAACAGCTTATGCAACAAAAAACAAAAAACAAAATAATCCTGCATGCAGAATGGTATGGCAAAAAATAAAAATAAACAAATAAAAACAATAGTATGGTACAGAAACAAGGATTTAAAAATGGGTAGAAGTCCTAAATAGACATTTTTTTCCAAATAAGACATATAGATGGTTAACAGGCACATAAAAAAGATGCTCAACATCGCTAATCAACAGAAAAATGCATATCAAAATCAAAATGAGACAACACCTTATATACGCCAGAATGGTTATCATCAAAAAGACCACAAATAGCAAATGTTATCAAGGATATGGAGAAGAGGGGACCCTTGTACAGTGTTATTGTTCAGTCTCTAAGTCATGCCCAACTCTTTGTGACCCCCATGGACTACAGCATGCCAGTCTTCCTTGTCCTTCACTCTCTGCTGGAGCTTGCTCAAACTCATGTCTATTGAGTTGGTGATGCCATCCAACCAGCTCATGCTCTGTCTTCCACTTCTCCTCCTGCCCTCAATCTTTCCCAACATCAGGGCCTTTTCCAGCAAGTTGGCTCTTCATATCAGGTGGTCAGAGTATTGGAGCTTCAGCATCAGTCTTTCCAATGAATATTCAAGGCTGATTTCCTTTAAGATTGACTGGTTTGGTCTCCTTGCTGTGTAAGGAACTCTCAAGAGTCTTCTCCAACACCACAGTATAAAGGCATCTATTCTTCAGTGCTCAGCCTTTTTTGTGGTTCAACTCTCACATCCATATATGAAAAACTGGAAAAAACATAGCTTTGGATCAACAGACCTTTGTAAGCAAAGTTTTGTCTGTGCTTTTTAATACCCTGTTTACGTTTGTCACAGCTTTTCTTCCAAGGAGCAAGAGTCTTTTAGTTTCTTGGCTGCAGTTACCATCCACAGTGATTTTGGAGCCCAAGAAAATAAAGTCTGTCACTGTTTCCATTGTTTCCCCATCTATTTGCCATGAAGTGATGGGACCAGATGCCATAATCTTCATTTTTTGACTGTTGAGTTTTAAGCCAGCTTTTTCACTCTCTTTCACCTTCATCAAGAGGCTGTTTAGTTCCTCCTTGCTTTCTGTCAGGGTGGTATCATCTGCACATCTGAGGTTATTGATATTTCTCAGCAATCTTGATTCCAGTTTGTGATTCATCCAGCCTAGTATTTTGCATGATATAATCTGTATATAAATTAAATAAGCAGGGTGACGATATACAATCTTGACACACTCCTTTCCCTATTTAGAACAAATCTGTTGTTCCATGTCCAGTTCTAACTGTTGTTTCTTGACCAAGATACAGATTTCTCAGGAGGCAGGTACCACAGTGGTCTGGTATTCCCATCTCTTAAAGAATTTTCCACAGTTTGTTGTGATCCACACAGTCAAAGGCTTTGGCATAATCAATAAAGCAGAAGTAGATGTTTTTCTGGAACTCTCTTGCTTTTTCTACGATCCAACAGATGTTAGCAATTTGATTTCTGTCTTTTCTAAATCCAGCTTGTATATCTGGAAGTTCTTAGCTAATGTACTGTTGAAGTCTACCGTGAAGGATTTTGAGCATTACCTTGCTAGTATGTGAAATGAGTGCAATTGAATGGTAGTTTGAGCATTCTTTGACATTGTCCTTCTTTGGGATTGAAATGAAAACTGACCTTTTCCAGTCCTGTGGCTACTGCTGAGTTTTCCAAATTTGCTGGCATATTGAGTTCAGCACTTTAACACCACCATCTATCTATCTTTTAGGATTTGAAATAACTCAGCTGGAATTCTATCACCTCTACTAGCTTTGTTAGTAATATGATTCCTAAGGCCCACTTGACTTCACACTCCAGGATATCTGGCTTTAGATGAATGACCACACTATCATGGTTATCTAGGTCATTAAGACCTTTTATTGGTAGGTTTTCTGTGTATTCTTGCAACCTCTTCTTAATCCCTTCTGTTTCTGTTAGGTCCTTACTGTTTCTGTCCTTTATTGAGCCCATCTTTGCATGAAATATTCCCTTGATATCTCTAATTTTCTTGAAGAGATCTCTAGTCTTTCTTATTCTATTGTTTTCCTTTATTTCGTTTCATTGGGCACGTAAGAAGGCTTTCTTATCTCTCCTTGCTATTCTTTGGGACTCTGGATTCAGTTGGATATAAATTTCCCTTTCTCCTTTGCTTTTCACTTCTCTTCTCTTCTTTTCTCAGCTATTTTTAAGACCTTTTCAGATAGCTTCAGGCACTCTGTCATATCTGATCCCTAGAATCTGTTCGTCACTTCCACAGTATAATCATAAGGGATTTGATTTAGGTCATACCTGAATGGCCTAGTAGTTTTCCATACTTTCTTCAATGTAAGTCTGAATTTTTCAATAATAGTTCATAATCTAAGCCACTGTCAGCTCCCGGTCTTGAGAGCTTCTCCATCTTTGGCTGTAAAGAATATCATTAATCTGATTTCAGTATTGACCATCTGGTGATGTCATGTGTAGAACTGTCTCTCGTGTTGTCAGAAGAGGGTGCTTTCTATGACAAGTATGTTCTCTTGGCAAAGAGAACCCCATTAGCCTTTGGCCTGCTTCATTCTGTACTCCAAGGCCAAACTTGCCTGTTACTCCAGGTATCTCTTGACTTTACTTTTTCATTCCAATCCCCTATGATGAAAAGGACTTTTTTGGTGTTAGTTCTAGAACGTCTTGTAGGTCTTCATAGAACTGTTCAACTTCAGCTTCTTCACCATTAGTGGTGGGACATAGACTTGGATTACTATGATGTTGAATGGTTTGCCTTGGAAACGAACCAAGATCATTCTGTCAATTTTGAGATTGCACCCAAGTGCTTTTTGAACTCTTTCATTGACTATGAGGGCTACCTCATTTCTTCTAAGGGATTCTTGCCCTTAGTAGTAGATATAATGGTTATCTGAGTTAAATTCACCCATTCCTGTCCATTTTAGTTCATTAATTCTTAAAATGTCAATGTTTACTTTTGTTGTTCAGTTGCTTAGTCGTCCAACTCTTTGAGACCTCAGGGACTATACATGCCAGGCTTCCCTGTCCTTTACTATCTCCCAGAGTTGAAGCAAACTCTGGGAGATAATTCACTGTTGGGGGGTATGTAAATTGTTGTGGCCACTATGGAAACTGGTATGTAGGTTCCTCAATAAACTAAAAATAGAACTACCAATTACTGGAGTTGATCCAGCAATTCCACTCCTGGGTATACAGCTAAAGAAAAGGAGAACATTAATACCAAAAAATATTCACACACCAGTGTCCACAGCAGCATTATTTACCATAACCAAGATATGGAAGTAACCTAAGGGTTCATCAACAGATGAATGGATAAAAAGATGTGGTGGTAATATATATATATATATATTACATATATATATATATATATATATATATATATATATACACACAATGGAATACTACTCAGCCACAAAAAAGAATGAAAGTTCTCATTTGCAGCAATATGGATGGACTCGGAGTGTATTATGCCTAGTGAAATTAGACAAAGAAAGACAAATACTATATGATGCCAATTATATGTGGAATCTTAAAAATAAAGCAAAATAGTGAACATAATTTTTCAAAAGACGGACTCACAGATAGAAAGAACAAACCAGTGGTAACCAGTGGGAAGAGGGAAGGGAGAAGAAGCAAGACAGAGACAGGGAAATAACAAGTAAAAACTACCATTGTAAAATAAATGAGCTACAACACACGGAATATAGCCAATATTTTATAATAATTATGAATGGAATCTAATATTAAAATTGTAAGATGCAAAGTCAGTGCTTCAGTTTCATGTAATATTAAAACTGTAACATGTGAATCACTATGTTATACCCCTGAAACATACAAAAATCAACTCAATTTAAAAAGAAAAAGAATTAAAGACAATATCCAGCTTTATTATTTTTATCCAAATGGTTTTCCCAGTTGACTTAGCTGGTTTTCCCAGTATTGATTATTAAAGAACGCATTTCTGCCCAATAATTTGAAATATATGAAGCCTTTTGCAGATGGTTTCTGAACCCTGCTTTATATGTCTGTTGGCAATGCCTCTCTGAGGAAGGATAGTTTCAAAAGCACAGAGTAGAAAAGAAGCATAGACTTTGGAGTGCAGACCAGGGAGGAAGCACAACTTTGAGATCAGGGATGCTGGTGGAGCTGTTGGGAAGGGAGAGCAGGAGGAGAGGGAAACTTGGGGGAGTGCTGGGCAGGCAGAACAGGACAGGGATAAGTCCTGTTAACATAGTTAAGTTCAGTTCAGTCGCTCAGTCGTGTCCGACTCTTTGCAACCCGATGGACTGCAGCATGCCAGGCTTCCCTGTCCATCACCAACTCCCGGAGCTTACTCAAACTCAAGTCCATTGAGTTGGGGATGCCATCCAACCATCTCATCCTCTATCGTCCCCTTCTCTCCCTGCCTTCAATCTTTCCCAGCATCAGGATCTTTTCCAGTGAGTCAGTCCTTTGCATCAGGTAGCCAAAGGATTGGAGTTTCAGCTTCAGCATCAGTCCTTCCAATAAATATTCAGGACTGATTTCCTTTAGGATGGACTGGTTATACACTGATATTTTTAAAAATTGTGTTGCGTACCAAAACAACCAAAACTAACAATGAACACTTCTCTAGTTTCTCAGAGGACTTGCTTTTAATGAGACAATGTGTTTGTTCATTAGTCTGCTAAATATTTCTAAAGTGCTTGAAATCATTTTGACCTCTCATAAGTATCTATGTTCCACTGCTGCTGCTGCTGCTGCTAAGTCGCTTCAGTCGTGTCCGACTCTGTGCGACCCCATAGACAGTAGGCTCCACCGTCCCTGGGATTCTCCAGGCAAGAACACTGGAGTGGGTTGCCATTTCCTTCTCCAATGCATGAAAGTGAAAAGCGAAAGTGAAGTCGCTCAGTCATGTCTGACTCTTCGCGATCCCATGGACTGTAGCCTACCAGGCTCCTCCGTCCATGGGATTTTCCAGGCAAGAGTACTGGAGTGGGTTGCTATTTCCTTCTCCACTACTATCTGCTGTTTCTTGGACGTTTGCTGTTTTCTCATCAGAACCTGAAAGGATGTGTATTCTACATATGTGAGCTCCAAAACAAAAAAATTACACTGGGCCTTTCTGAAGATTAGTTGGGTTCCTCCTATGAGCCAGGCCCTGGACATTGTCCCTCATAAACTTCACCCTGTGCTCCTTGCAGCAGCGGTGTGAGGAGCCACTATTACCACATAGAAAATCACGGATTGTCCAAAGTCCCACTGTGATTGGTAACAAAGCTGGGGCTCAGCCGCACACCATCAGCTGCAGAAGCTGTGTTACTGCTGGATACCACACTGCCTTCCTCCCATGGCTAGGGGGTAGAGGTGGGCAATGATACAGAAAGAGGAAGATAACTGTACTTTCCAGAGAAGAGAAAATGGAAGGAGCACATGGAAAGGAAGGATAAGTTCCTCTTCTTCATTCAGAACCAGCAGTAAGACATGGGCTCACTTACCCTGATAGAATCACAGAAGAAACCAGGCTTTCTGTCCCTCCTCCCTGCCCCAGAGTGGTGAGTGCTGGGCCCACAGACCAGCGCCTATGCTCCAGCTCCTTACATCATGCCCTCCTCTCTGGAAGCCTGGAGGCAGAGACCTGATTTGGCTTTCCTAGCTTCCTGGCCATCCAGGACTTGCAACTGACTCTGTCCTGTGTTCCCTGAATTGGCACCTTACTCAGCTGGGGTAGGCAGGGAATAAGTAGGTGCTAAGGAATGAGAAATTCCTAACAGTCTGTAACCCTGGGTCCTTCCACTGGAAATTCCTGCTCGTTCCTCTTACCTTTCCTCCTGGCCGCTATATTTTCACTCACCTCCATTCCTGAGGTTTACACCGTGGCTCCACTGAGCTAGGAACTGGCTAGGGATTCACTTTGACCAGATTAAACCTGATTAAGAGTCTCAGATTGCAGAAGGCCCTAAAGCTCCCCAGAAACAATCCTGGTTTCATACACCAACCCTTCCTTACCTTCTCCCAGGCATTCACACATGGTGGCCACATAAGAGTTGTGTAAGTTATATATTGCACAAGCTTATGGGGCATATAAAGCACAATGGCCCCTGAGTCACACACTTTCACTCTTTGCTCAGTTATGAGGATACTGGTACTGACTTGCAGCTCAGCTTCAGAGACCTATGCACATACACCCCAAATCCCTCCGGGGAAACCAGGGCAAAGGAACTCAGAACAAAAGGGGCAAAATTCAACCTTTGATAACTGGGAACACCAAGGCCTTCCCCCATCCTCCACTCCCACACCCCCCAAAAGCCCTCGAGATACTCTGCCAAGAAATTCATAGTACAGGATGTGTCTAAACAAGTGGCAACACACCTGGTTTGCCTAGGACAGCCCAGTTTATGACTTTAATATGGATGGTCCCAACAGTTTAGCAACTGTTCCAGACAAAAGTATCCCAGTTTGGATAATAAATGATACAATCACTCTAATTATAAGCCACAAATGGCCAACCCAGAGAGACGGGGAGAAGGCAGGATCAGCCTAATATCCAATAACACAAACAAAAATATGAAGCATCGTTTAACTGAGCAGCTACCATGTATATGTACATCTATAAGCCAGACATATACGTATACATGTTACATAGTATACATAATGTGTCTCTGTGTGTGTGTATACAATCCTCCCACTTCTCCTCAAGTGCTTTTGTAAAAACCATCCCCTACTCCTGGCCTGGATGAGAATCGACCTCAGCCCATCCTGTGCTGCCTGCCCACGCTTGGCCCTGATTTATGTCTTTCTGGTCCTGGGGTACTGAGGCCTGACACAAAGGCAATAGGAGAGGCTCCCTTCGGGCTGCTGGTTGCTGCTGCCCCATCTGCCTCTTTGGACACCTCTTTTCCAGCTCTCTCCTGCTGTCCTGCCTGCCTCCAACCACTCTGGGCCTTGCCCACCCCACCCTACCCCCACCCCACCACCATCAGGAAACCCTCAACTTAACCCTTGAGACAAGTTCTACCTTCCCCTTTGGCCTTTGAGTCTGGGTTAGGAGGTTCACTGGCCTGCCTCCCATGAACAGTAAGTCACATCATGTCACAATAGTCCTTGACAGAGGACTCATGCCAGCATCTTGGCCCATGGTTACAGGCAGAGACTCAGTGGGACTTGCAAGCATCTGATTTTGAAGTCTTTGGGGACCTGAAGAATCCTGGCTTTTATCTGACCTTTGAGCTCAGCCAGGAACAGGGAAGCTGGTAACTCCAATGAGGGAAGAAACCAAAGTCCAAAGATAGGCTATATTTTCACTTGTTCAGACACTTTAGCTTAGGCATACAGCTCTTCAGAAAGTTAGTCAATGTGAACGATAGATTGGAACCCAAACCTGGAGGGCTTCCCAGGTGGTCCAGTGGTTAAAAATCTGCCTGCCAATATAGGGGACATGGGTTCAAACCGTGGTCCAGGAAAATCCCACATTCTGTAGGGCAACTAAGCCCATGTGCCACAACTACTGAGCCCATGAACTGAAACTGCTGTGCCCACATCCCACAACCACTGAATCCCGCTCACCCAGCGCCTATGCTCAGCAACAAAAGAAGCTTCCTCAGTGAGAAGCTCCTGCATTTCCATAATGACTTGTGACGTTGAGCATGATTTCATGTGTTTATGGCCATCTGTATATCTTCACTGGGGCTTCCCTGATAGCTCAGTTGGTAAAGAATCCACCTGCAAAGCAGAAGACCTTGGTTTGATTCCTGGGTCGGGAAGATCCCCTGGAGAAGGGATGGGCTACCCACTCCAGTATTCTTGGGCTTCCCTTCTGGCTCAGCTGGTAAAGAATCTGCCTGCAATGTGGGAGACCTGTGTTCAATCCCTGGGTTGGGAAGATCCCCTGGAGAAGGGAATGGCTACCCACTCCAGTATTTCTGGCCTGGAGAATTCCAGGGACTGTATAGTCCATGGGTTGCAAAGAGTTGGATACGACTGAGCTACTCAGCGCAAGCGGCCGCCACGAGCTACCCTACGTCCGAGGTCAGGGGCAGCGGCCAAGACTGCCAGGCTGCAACTACGCAGGAACGGCTGAGAGGAGCCACCCCGCATCCGAGGTCAGGGGCGGCAGCCGGGAAGATCAACTCACATCCAAGGAGCGGTGGCTGTGCTGGTACAGGAGGACCTAGCGGAGCTAGCCCACGCTGAAGGTCAGGAAGGGCAGAGGTGAGGAGATACCCTTCATCCAAGGTAAGGAGCAGCGGCTGCGCTTTGCTGGAGCAGCCGTGAAGAGATACCCCACACCCAAGGTAAGAGAAACCCAAGTAAGATGGTAGGTGTTGCAAGAGGGCATCAGAGGGCAGACACACTGAAACCATACTCACAGAAAACTAGTCAGTCTAATCACACTAGGACCACAGCCTTGTCTAACTCAATGAAACCAAGCCATACCTGCGGGGCAACCCAAGACCGGCGGGTCATGGTGGAGAGGTCTGATAGAATGTGGTCCACTGGAGAAGGGAATGGCAAATCATTTCAGTATTCTTGCCTTGAGAACCCCATGAACAGTATGAAAAGGCAAAATAATAGGATACTGAAAGAGGAACTCCCCAGGTCAGTAGGTGCCCAATATGCTACTGGAGATCAGTGGAGAAAGAACTCCAGAAAGAATGAAGGGATGGAGCCAAAGCAAAAACAATACCCAGCTGTGGACGTGACTGGTGATAGAAACAAAGTCCGATGCTGTAAAGAGCAATATTGCATAAGAACCTGATGTCAAGTCCATGAATCAAGGCAAATTGCAAGTGGTCAAACAAGAGATGGCAAGAGTGAACGTCAGCATTCTAGGAATCAGCGAACTAAAATGGCCTGGAATAGGTGAATTTAACTCAGATGATCATTATATCTACTACTGTGGGCAGGAATCCCTCAGAAGAAATGGAGTAGCCATCATGGTCAACAAAAGAGTCCGAAATGCAGTACTTGGATGCAATCTCAAAAACGACAGAATGATCTCTGTTCGTCTCCAAGGCAAACCATTCAATATCACGGTAATCCAAGTCTATGCCCCAACCAGTAATGCTGAAGAAGCTGAAGTTGAACGGTTCTACGAAGACCTGCAAGACCTTTTAGAACTAACACCCAGAAAAGATGTCCTTTTCATTTTAGGGGACTGGAATGCAAAAGTAGGAAGTCAAGAAACACCTGGAGTAACAGGCAAATTTGGCTTTGGGATGCAGAATGAAGCAGGGAAAAGACTAATAGAGTTTTGCCAAGAAAATGCACTGGTCATAGCAAACACCCTCTTCCAACAACACAAGAGAAGACTCTACACATGGACATCACCAGATGGTCAACACCAAAATCAGATTGATTATATTCTTTGCAGCCAAAGATGGAGAAGCTCTATACCGTCAACAAAAACAAGACCAGGAGCTGACTGTAGCTCAGATCATGAACTCCTTATTGCCAAATTCAGACTTACATTGAAGAAAGTAGGGAAAACAGCTACTTTCAGGTATGACCTAAATCAAATCCCTTATGATTATACACTGGAAGTGAGAAATAGATTTAAGGGCCTAGATCTGATAGAGTGCCTGATGAACTATGGAATGAGGTTCATGACATTGTACAGGAGACAGGGATCAAGGCCATCCTCATGGAAAAGAAATGCAAAAAAGCAAAATGGCTGTCTGGGAAGGCCTTACAAATAGCTGTGAAAAGAAGAGAGGCAAAAAGAAAAGGAGAAAAGGAAAGATATAAGCATCTGAATGCAGAGTTCCAAAGAATAGCAAGAAGAGATAAGAAAGCCTTCTTCAGCGATCAATGCAAAGAAATAGAGGAAAACAACAGAATGGGAAAGACTAGAGATCTCTTCAAGAAAATTAGAGATACCAAGGGAACATTTCATGCAAAGATGGGCTTGATAAAGGACAGAAATGGTCTGGACCTAACAGAAGCAGAAGATATTAAGAAGAGGTGGCAAGAATACACAGAAGAACTGTACAAAAAAGATCTTCACGACCTGGATAATCACGATGGCATGATCACTCACCTAGAGCCAGACATCCTGGAATGGGAAGTCAAGTGGGCCTTAGGAAGCATCACTAGTGGAGGTGATGGAATTCCAGTGGAGCTGTTTCAAATCCTGAAAGACGATGCTGTGAAAGTGCTGCACTCAATATGCCAGCAAATTTGGAAAACTCAGCAGTGGCCACAGGACTGGAAAAGGTCCGTTTTCATTCCAATCCCAAAGAAAGGCAATGCCAAAGAATGCTCAAACTACCGCACAATTGCACTCGTCTCACATGCTAGTAGAGTAATGCTCAAAATTCTCAAAGCCAGGCTTCAACAATATGTGAACTGTGAACTTCCTGATGTTCAAGCTGGTTTTAGAAAAGGCAGAGGAACCAGAGATCAAATTGCCAACATCTGCTGGATCATGGAAAAAGCAAGAGAGTTCCAGAAAAGCATCTATTTCTGCTTTATTGACTACGCCAAAGCCTTTGACTGTGTGGATCACAATAAACTGGAAAATTCTGAGAGAGATGGGAATACCAGACCACCTGATCTGCCTCTTGAGAAATCTGTATGCAGGTCAGGAAGCAACAGTTAGAACTGGACATGGAACAACAGACTGGTTCCAAATAGGAAAAGGTGTCCGTCAAGGCTGTATATTGTCACCCTGCTTATTTAACTTATATGCAGAGTACATAATGAGAAACGCTGGACTGGAAGAAACACAAGCTGGAATCAAGATTGCCAGGAGAAATATCAATCATCTCAGCTATGCAGATGACACCACCCTTATGGCAGAAAGTGAAGAGGAGCTAAAAAGCCTCTTGATGAAAGTGAAAGTGGAGAGTGAAAAAGTTGGCTTAAAGCTCAACATTCAGAAAACGAAGATCATGGCATCCGGTCCCGTCACTTCATGGGAAATAGATGGGGAAACAGTGGAAACAGTGTCAGACTTTATTTTGGGGGGCTCCAAATTCACTGCAGATGGTGATTTTAGCCATGAAATTAAAAGAAGCTTACTCCTTGGAAGAAAAGTTATGACCAACCTAGATAGCATATTCAAAAGCAGAGACATTAGTTTGCTGACTAAGGTCCATCTAGTCGAGGCTATGGTTTTTCCTGTGGTCATGTATGGATGTGAGAGTTGGACTGTGAAGAAGGCTGAGTGCCAAAGAATTGGTGCTCTTGAACTGTGGTGTTGGAGAAGACTCTTGAGAGTCCCTTGGACTGCAAGGAGATCCAACCAGTCCATTCTGAAGGCGATCAGCCCTGGGATTTCTTTGGAAGGAATGATGCTGAAGCTGAAACTCCAATACTTGGGCCACCTCATGCAAAGAGTTGACTCATTGGAAAAAAGACTCTGATGCTGGGAGGGATTGGGGACAGGAGGAAAAGGGGACGACAGAGGATGAGATGGCTGGATGGCATCACTGACTGGATGGACGTGAGTGTGAGTGAACTCCAGGAGTTGGTGATGGACAGGGAGGCCTGGCGTGCTGTGATTCATGGGGTCGCAAAGAGTCGGACACCACTGAGCGACTGAACTGAACTGAACTAGCTACTTTAACTTTCACATATCTTCACTGGTGAAATGTCTCTTCAAATCTTCTCATTTGGGGTTGATTTATTTTAATAGTAATAGAAGTAGTAATAATTTTTTATTGTTAACCTTTGAGAGCTCTCTGTGCATTCTGATTACAGATCTTCTGTTGAGATGTGACTTTCAAATATCTTCTCCCAGTCTGTAGCTTATCTTTTCATCGTCTTGACAGTGTCTTTGGAGAGCAAATGTTTTTAATTTTAACAAAACTCAACTTATATATTTCTAAACATATCATCCCTTTGGTGTTACGCATAGATACTCTTTGCCTAACCCAGAGTTACAGAGATTTTTTTCTGTGTTTCCTCATAGAAATTTTACTTTTTACGTTTAGGTCGATGATTTGTTTTTAGTTAATTTTTGTACGAATTGTGAGCTATAAGTCAAGATGGTATGTGTGTGGACATACAATTGTTTTAACAGCATTTGTTCGAAAGACTGGCCTCCCTACATTAAGCTGCCTTTGCACTTTTACCAAAAAATCAGTTGACTGTATTTATGTTTCTGAACTCTCCATTCTGTTTCATTGATCTTTGTGGCTATTATTTCACCAACACCACATTATCTTGGTTCTACAGTTTTATATTAGGTCTTAAACTCAGACAATGTCTGAGTCCAATAGTCCTTACAACTGGTCCTTCTTGGTCAAAGACAAAGAAAAATGGCCCTTCTAGTTCCTTTGTCTTTCCATATAAATTTTAGAATCTGCTTGTAGGGAGCTACCAAAAAAGCCCACTGGTATTTAGATTAAGATTGTGTTGAATGCATAGATTAAGTCAGAGAGAATTTACCTCTTAACAATAATGAAACTTTAGGACTACGAACACAGTATATCGCTCAACTATTCTAAGTCTTATTTGAAACACTCTTATACAGATCTGGAACTTTTTTTTTTTTTCAGTTTATATGTAAGTATTTGCTGAGGCTTTTTATGTCCTTGTAAATGATTATGGCGATGGAGATAGTAAAGGACCGGAAGCCTGGCACGCTGCAGTCCACGGAGTTACAAAGAGTCAGACATGACTGAGCGACTGGACAGCAACAAAAGTCATCTGGGATTTTTTAATTTAAAATTCCAATTATTCATTGTTGCTATATATAAATACAATTGATTCCACTGTATTGGCTTTTTATACTTAGACCTTTCTAAACTCACTTATTAGTTATGGGAGCAGTTTCTTTGTCCATTAAAGTTTTTTTCAGTATAAGTAACCATGTTGTTTGCTAATAGAGACAGTTTTTATTTCCTGGTTTCCAGCTTGTGTATCTTTAAACAGTGCTGTGCAGGAGTCATTAGAGAAGACACGCTTGGGTCCTCTAGTCTCAGTCTTCCACTATTAAGTATGATGCTTATTACAGTTTTTTTATAGATGCTTTTTACCAGGTTAAGGAATTTTTCTTCTATTCTTGGTTTGCTGAAAGTTATCATGAATTAGTGTTGAATTCTGTCATAAGCTTTTTGGCATTTATTGAAATAATCATATGATTTTTCCTTCTTCAGTCCATTGTTGTTGGTCAGTCGCTAAGTCACATCCGGCCTTTTGCAACCTCATGGAATGCAACATGCCAGGCTTCCCTGTCCTTCACTATCTCCCAGAGTTTGCTCAGATTCATGTCCATTGAGTTGACAATGCTGTTCAGTCATCTCATCCTCTGTCACCCCTTTCTCCTCTTGCCCTCAATCTTTTGCAGCATCAGGGTCTTTTCCAATAAGCCGGCTCTTCACATCAGGTGGCCAAAGTAGAGTTTCAGCTTCAGCAACAGTCCTTCCAATGACCATTCAGGGTTGATCTCCTTTAGAGTTGACTGGATTGATCTTCGTACTGTCCAAGGGACTCTCAAGAGTCTTCTCCAGAACCACAGTTCAAAAGCATTAATTCTTCGGTATTCCTTGTTCAGCCTTCATTAGGGTCTAAAGGTGGCTTCAGTCTGTTACTTCAGTGAATTATATTGATTGATTTTTCAAAGTTGAACCAGCTTTGCATTCCTAAAATAAACCACACTTGATGGTGATATACCATCCCTTTTATATATCACTGAGTTCATTATTCGGTCAACAATGTTGATACATTATTAAGAATTGTTTGTCCATGAAGGATATTGATCTGTATTTTTTGTTTCTTGTAGTGTCTTTTTCTGGTTTGGGCACTAGAGTAATGCTGACCTCATAAAAGGACTTATGGAGTCTGTCTACCTCTTCTATTTTCTGAAAGAGATTATGAATTGGTATCAGATCTTTGTTAAATATTTGGTGGCATTCATTAAACCATCTGTGCCTAGAGTTTTCTTTGTTGGAAGGTTTTAAGTTTTGAATCTAATTAGTTTGAAAGAGTATTGTTCAGATGATCTATTTCTTCTGAAGTATGTTTAATAATTTATGTATTTCAAGGAACTGGTTGATTTCAATTTGTTCAATTTATCAGCATAGAATTGTTCATAAGATTCCCTTGTTGTTTTTTTTTAATGTCTGTGAATTCTCTAGTAAGATCCCTTTTTCATTCCTGAATTAACCAAACAGCACTTTCAACAGCTCAAATTCAAATAATTTTTAGCCCATACCGTGTTCCAGGGGCTATGCTGGACTAGACACTGCCCCAGACATATGGAAGAACAGTCTCCAGCAGGGGTTGAGTGTTGCGTATTTACACCTCCATTTCTACACTCTGCTCTAGGTGCTGAGGCTAGGACTCTGAAAATCATGTTTCTCAGTAAGACCCTAGAGAGAAATCAGAAGATGGGAGAAGGGCTTCCAGTTCCTGTTAGCTCCAGCACCTTCCAAAAGCTCTAGGTTCAGCCTTCATCTTCTTTTGGCAATCCAGCCTGTGGAACCCCCTCAGAGGTACAGCATCCGCCAGCTGTATCTCTCCCCTCCTCATCCTGTAGTCTGAGCATTAGGCACACGGGGCCCCTTCACCCATCTGACCACCAGCTGCTCAGGGGCCCTGCCCTTAAGCCCCTAGGCCTCAGGAACCTCACTTCTTCATTTCTGCCACCCCACCCACCCCAGCCTTAGGAGTGGTAGCTACTTCCTGTGGTTACTAATATCTGGGCTATCTCAGGATTTCCTATCTTCTCTTTCATCCTTCAGTTTTTATATTAGCAGCTACCTATACCCAATCCCCCTGCACCTGAAACACTTTGTAGGGGGTTCTTTTTTCTGTCTGCCTCCTTGCATTGAGGAAACGAGAGGTACGCAGGAAGTGACAAGAGGCCGTGCAAAGGGGAACACAGTGGGTGCCCAGAGGTTAGGGAAGATAGAAAAAGAGGAAGGCAGAGGAAAGACTCTAGCAGAGGACCCATTCCCCACAGGAGCCTCTCGTTTCCATCCCTGTTACAAAAATCAACATGCTTGGCCTCCCTCTAAAACTCTGGCCTATGAACAGACATGCCTCTTGCCCCTGGTTCCTCTCAGCATAGGGAACATAGGCTGGCCTTTTCTTACTGAGACTATATTACCCAAAATACAAACAGCTAAAAAGGAACTCTATCTCATCAGTTTTAAGATACACACTTTTTTGCACTTTAACATTTCTGAGATCAGGATATATACTACAGTCAGTAGCATCTTACAACTATGAAAAGGTAGAAACTTTTTTCTGTCTTAGTGGTATATAAAATAAGGGTGCATCTTTCAATGACATTTTAGAGTTTATTGAATAAATTATTTCTGCCAAGTTTAGTTTTCTGGTTTTCTGGTTGTCTGGAGATATAGCAAATATCTTTGGCAAAGATAGGGAACTATCCATCAACATCTGTTTCCTTCTTCCCTGGTAATAAAATTTTAACTTGACCTTATGGTCACCTAGCTAGTGACCACATTTCCAGGCCTCCTTGGCAGTAGGTTCAGTTGTTTGATGAACTTGGGGCCAATGGGATGTGAGCGGATGTGATGTGTACAACTTCTGGATCCTGGATAACAAAAAGACAAGCCTTAGACAAGACTTAGGGTTTCTGCCTTCCCCCTCCACACAAGCTAGACCTTGAACAAGCCTGAGATTCAGCTTCAGCCTTGAAGGTGTCAGCAGTGCCCTGAGGGGTGGGGTGGGGTGGGTAGCAAAGTCACAGTATGAAAGAACCTAGATCTCTGAATGACCATGAGAAACCAGGGCACCTGCCCACAAAGCAGCTCATCTTGGGACTGATACATGGGAGAGATGTCGCCTTCTCTCTTTCTTAATCCATTATATTTGGGAATCGCTTTTTTCCCAACAGGTCAACCTTTCTCTGAACAAAAATACCTCCTCCTACTCAGCGACTGGCTCATCCTTGCCTGCCCCTTGTCTGGCCACATTTTTGTCCAGTTTCCTTACTATCTCCTTGCAACAGATACCGAGACTCTGCCCCTGCCATAGGATATTTTAACCTGGCATGTTGATGTTCTGATTGTTCTGACAAGGGCTGATTTGCTTAATGATTTTACTATTTCCCATTTATGCTGCTTGTCAGCAGCTGCATGCTGCATGTAACCATTGTCAGTGAGGTTTACATTTTGGAGACGATTTTTTTCCTTCCATCAATTTAATAATCGCTTCAACACCTGTATAAAAGTAAAGTGAAAGTCACTTGATCTCATCTGACTCTTTGCGAGCCCATGGATATAGTCCATGGAATTCTCCAGGCCAGAATACTAGCATCGGTAGCCTTTCCCTTCTCCAGGGGATCTTCCCAACCCAGGGATCACACTCAGGTCTCCCAGATTGCAGGTGGATTCTTTACCAGCTGAGCCAGAAGGGAAGCCCAAGAATACTGAAGTGAGTAACCTATCCCTTCTCCAGTGGATCTTCCCAACCCAGGAATCAAACCAGGGTCTCCTGCATTGCAGGCAGGTTATTTACCAACTGAGCTATCCAGGAAGCTTCATCAAGATGAAACCTCTTCCTGGCACACTAAAAATGTGGGAAGGGGTAGAGTAAGGAAGAAGGAGGCAGGGAGAGGGCAAGAGGGAGAGAAAGAAGCAAGTATAAGAACAGTAGATTTGCCAAAGGGACAGCGGCCACAGAAAAGTGTCCTGCGTCTTCCGTATCCACTTCTCTGTTTCCCATCCTGGAAAATCATCCGAGTGGTTCCCCTCTTGGTTTTCCACATGACTAAACCCCACGGGTCTCAGTTAATCATGCTTGGGCCCGCCTGGCTGCCTCTCAGTTCCTCCGGTGCCTGCAGAGCCCTGCAGGGTGCAGACCCGGGCACACCGCCCACCCCCTCCCACCTTCCTCCCCCCTCACACCCACACCAAGGAGGGGTCCCACCAGGGACCTGGCTGAGTGTGGGGCCAGCCCGGGGTCTCCGGACCTCACAGCATGGAAGGGCCCTTCCGACTCCTGGCCTGCTTGGTGTGCATCGTCCCAATGGGTGAGTTTCCCACTCTTCCCTCCAGTGCATTTTCAGAAGAGAATAGGTGCTCGTAAACGTGGAGGGACAGTCCTCTCCCTGCACTCAGGGCAGCTGGGTGGCCAGGGCCTCCGGGCCTGTGGGAAGGGAGAGCTGCACTTTGGGAGGCTGTGGTGACAGAAACCGTAACTCTAAGTCCAGGCTTTGCCTTGGGTTCTGGGGACTTGAGGCAGTGCCGGGCTCCTCTGGGCTTCAGGGTCCCCACCTACGGAAAGGTCACCTACCCCACCCTCTGCTGTGAGGAGCCAGGGGGCATAATGGGCCAGCTCTGGGGAGGACAGGCTCTGGGCGGTGTGATCATCCAAGCACTATGCATTTTAATGGGCTCCCCCGGGGAAAGTGGGGAAAGCACACGGCTGATTGCGGGTAGGGGTGGCAACTTCCTGTGGGCAGTAGGCAAGTGATCGAGGGCACCCTTCTGCCCAGCAGGAACCCCAAGAAGGGAGTGGGAACTCTTACTGGCAGGCTTGAGCAACAGCGTCTCTTCACTTAAGGTGACTTAGCTCAAGGAGTTGGTGTCCTTGGAATCAGCGTGTCTCAAAAAGTGGTCACAGATCATCTGCATCAGAATCCCAGGGGAGTCAAACCTCTGTTAAAATGCACATTCTTCAGCTCTGCTCTGCAGAATCAGAAAATGTTAGGAGCAGGGCCCAGGAGCCTGCATTTTCAACCGTCTTCTTGGGTGATTCTGATGCAGGATTCAGTCGAGGGCCCCTGGGATAAGTGACAAAAGCAATCCCCATGTCCCCACTGTCCAGGCCCGTCTTCTCCTCTACCCTACTCGGGCTGAGACATCCCTCTTGTGACATGTCCCTGGACTCAGCATCCAGGCCTCTCTGTGTACAGCCACTGGCCACTGATATCACGGTGCTCCAAGCTGTTAGTCAGTCTTCCTTAGGTGGAGTCCTGTCTCCACGACTAGATCATAAACTCCCACTCCCAGGCCCCTCGGGCCTTTCTCTCTAGCTTTCAGCACTGAGCAGAGTCCTACTGGGGCCTGATTTGAATAGTAACAGCAAGTACCTCTTATTAAGGGCTGGGCACTTTAAGGACTGGGCTTCCCTGTGGCTCAGCTGGTAAAGAATCCACCTGCAACACTGGAGACCTGGGTTGGGAAGATGCCCTGGAGAAGGGAAAGGCTACCCATGCCAGTATTCTGGCCTGGAGAATTCCATCGACTATATAATCCATGGGGTCACAAAGAGTCAGACACGACTGAGTGACTTTCAGTCATTCACTCACTTTAAGTATTAATAGTCATTCAAGTAAGCATCATAATCCTATGAGAAAGAAACTATTACATTCTCTTTTCACAAATGAAAACTGAGGCACAGAGGGGTTCAGTGAGTGGTGTAGGGTGAAGCCGGGATTTGCTCTTGGGGATGTGTGCCTCAATCTGGGGCCACACCACCAGCTCCCACGCAACACTGCCCATGGTCCCACCCATAAAGCCCTGTGGTGGTGGCTGATAGGGAAGGGGCTTTCTTTGGCCAAGTTGACCCAATTCAGACATCTTTCTGGATGATTTAGGGTTGGATCCCACACAGAGAATGGGGCTGGAGGAGGTGACCCTCCCTAGGCCTGGGGGCAGATGGGAGAGTGAGTCAGAGAAGCACTGAAGCTTGGCTCTGCTATTTGCCAGCTGGATGGCTCTGGGCATGCTTAGTAACTTCAGTTATGTCTGACTTTTTGTGACCCTGCAGTCTGCCAGGCTCCTCGGTCCATGGGATTCTCCAGGGAAGAACACTGGAGTGGGTTGCCATGCCCTCCACAAGGGGGTTTTCCGGACCAAGGGATGGAACCCACGTCTCTGGCGTCTCCTGCAGGGACAGGCGGTTCTTTACCACTAGCGCTACCTGCAGGTTGCTTAACTTATCTGAGCCTCGTTGAACAGTGGTCCCCACCACTTCATGGACGCTGCGAAGGAGAATCCGGTCATGAGTGGAAGGCCCCCAGCACAGATCTGGCACTCAGCAGCTGGGCGGTTAAACGGCAGTGAAATGTTGCTCAAGTCAGATAGCTTCCAGGGCTGTTTTGTTTGGGATTGTTTTTTGTCCTCCTCCTCCAAGAGTCAGCAGCAATGAATCAGGCAAAAAAGACAAAAAAAAAACCGAAAACTTAGAGGAAGCATGAGCAGTCACATGCTGAAGTACAAAACCCAAACCACACAAATGCTCCAGCTGTGTGTCACAGTTCTTCAGGGAGGCTGGGCATCCGTGGGAACAGTGGCTACTGGCCCAGGGAGGGGACTCCCTCTTCTCGTGGCCGGCAGCTGCTTCCTGCTTGAAACCAGGAGGTCGTGAATTCTGGGGGAGCAGCGTCTCGCTGCCTGAAACCCCTCTGGGGCTGTTCACCCGGGAGACTCTCTGCGGGCTGGCGGGCCTGGAAGAGGCCAGAGCTCAAGCGGCCCGAGGGCAGGGAGACCCCAGGCCACAGTCCCGTCCTGTCACACCTCTGAGCGAGCACAGGACCCTGGGCTGGCCTTCGGCATGGGAGGAATTCATGCAGGAAACATCCCCCTCTCCCATTTTCTGGGCCTTCTCCCTCATTCTGGCGCCCCCCACCTGCACCCGGTGCCCTGCGGCAACCCCTCATCCCCTGGGGGCCCACACCACACACTCTCTTTTGTCTTTCCTTTCTGTCTCCCCACAGATCTGCTTTTAGAAAGCGGGTGATGTCAGGGGACATGAGAGGTGGTGGGAAGAGCAGTGGTCTGGGAGCTCCGGCCACCTGGTGACCTCGGACAAGACCTCTGTTGGTCCCCAAATCTCTGATGACTGGTGCAGTGACCACAGTGGTTGCCAACCTGAAGGACCATCATGCTGGGCCTTTGATGGCAGCTCATTTCCTCTTCACCACAACCCCGCAAAGTGAAGACCCTTGTCCTTGTTTTCAGGGACGCTCAAGGAGGTCAGGGGACTTCTGGGTGTCAGAGCCTGGATGAGACCTGGAGTCTCCCGAGGCCAGGCTTGCCCTCGACACTGCCTACACTTGTGTGCAGTGGGTGGTGAGCCTAAGGCAAAGCTTGGGACTCAGAGGAACTTACTTTGCTAGCTCTAAACTTCTGCAGAAACAGAAACAAACTGGAAAGGCAAGACGATTTGCACAGTCACCCAAGGTCATGGGGGGTTTATTTGGGATGTGGGGAAAGGTCAGGGACTGCTGTCATGGGCCCAGGAAGAAATGAAGATTGGATGAGCCGGGACACTTCCTCTGTCCCTGGTGGGTACTGTGGCCAGCAGCTGAGACTGAGAAGTCCTGCCCCCGGAGGAGGAGGGGTGTAGGAGTAAAAGCACGGCAGGGACGGCTGAATCAGAACTCCCAAGACCAGCGCCACGTGATGGACACTGGCCCCGGGGCAGGCTCCGCTCAGGGCCCTGCATCTCCATCAGCCCAACGAGAAGGTCCAGATCCACAACCATGCAGCCAGAGAGGCGAGGGTTAAAGGGGAAACAGGACAACCGAGGGCAGAGGGGAACAGTCAGGCCATTCAACAGCTCACTTGTCCCTTTGCCTCCCCTGTCCCTGGAACCTGTGGGGTCTGCTTCTCAGTGGAGGATGGACTCCTGTTTCTGCTCCCTCCTCTCCCCTCTGGTCTCCCCGCTTTTCTCACTTTTTCTCCGCTAATAACCTGTCTGAACTGCTACGTGCAGGCCCAGAAGGCAGAGTTACTGAGAACAAACTGCAGGGCAGGAAGGAATCGGAAAAGTGAGAATGGGGTGTTCAGGTTCTGCAGACATCTCTATCGCCGAGTCCCTGTCCCACCCTGGCACCCCTGGCACAGGGCTTTGGAAGCTGATATTCAGTGCTGCAGCCCCCAACCTCTCTCAGTGAGCATCTTCACCATGGGGAGACGGGAGCAACTCAGACAGCTAAGTAAGTGGCTGTGTGGGACCATCAAACGTGGGTGCCTCTTTCTGAGTAGCTGAATTTGCTGGATAACTAATAGCTTGTTTTAAAATACCTAAAGTCTCTCAATTAATTTTCAATTGCCATATTTCTAAAATGCTTACTAGACATCTTCGTCATTTTTATCAAGATATCATTTCCCGACATAGACTTCTAGATTTAAAAGTCTCCTTAGCAAACAACTACAGACGTCATTTCACAGCTGAGCCCACTGAAGCCAGAGCTACGAGGATTCACCTAAAGTTACAAAGTCACGGCCAGTCTAGCCAGGGCTATAGCCCCAGACAGAGCCTGAGACTCCATCTGAGGGGCACGTCTCTCACGGCAATGAACCCTTCCAAGGTGGCCCAGGTCACGGCCGTGAGCATCTGTTCCACCAGCCTGCTGTGGGGAGTGATGCCTCAAGGCGCTCTGCACTTACTCATCCTCTGAAGGGTCCCATTTGTGCTGCGCTTAGATCATTTCCGTCCTGAGTCATCACATTATTTTTTCTGAACCCTCCTCCCTGACAGAAAGCTGATTATCATCCCTAGCTGCTTTCAGTGGACCTACAGACAGAAGTCACTTTCTAGCTTTTCAATCTGTTTTTTCCCTAGGCTGGGAAGCTAATTAAACAAACTTGTTAGAATTGTAAGTAAATGAAAAACAAACAGTGGCTGAGCCAGTCTGTAAACACACTGAGGAGGCAACTGATTGGTATGGTAACTGCATCCCCAACATCCGGCACAGGCTTAAGCACCTGACAGACCTTCAGTAAGCTTCTATTGTGTGAAAAAATACATGAATCTCAGGTTAGCTAAGGGCAAGGCCCGTGCTATTGCACGCCTAAGGTGTCAAGTTGAGCCGCAGCTAGTGCAGTGTCTGGGGCCAAAACAATCCCCCCACTGCGTCGCTTGAGTTTTCTGCCCAGAGTCCTCCTTCCGCACCACTGGAAAGCACTGCCCCCTGCTCCCTCCTGGTCCCAGTCTGTCTGCAGAGCTGGTGAAGGAGGGAACTAACATCGCTGAGTGTTCACTGAGTGACAGCTCTGTCCAGGTGGCCTTCATGGGTGACTTCATTCCATCCTCAATCTTATGAGGAAAGTACCATGTTCCCCATTTTGCATCAGAGGAACCTGGAGACTTGGGACATTAAGCAACAGACACCACCCAAAGATCTCCCTGTAAGTGGATCAGCCTAGGTGCCAGGGACAGACTAGGTCCTCCAGACAAGTGAGAATGTCATCTGCCTTCAGCTATACCAAAGCGGGAGTGCTGTTCACAGCACCCCATGGCCCACCATTGAGGGGAGACATTTCGGGCAGTACGAAGAATTCAGGCCTCCTGTTGACACTCGGAGGTTGACAGAGATGAGGCAGAGGGAGTAGAGACCCTTCCTATAAAAGAGGCTGTGGTTCCAGCTCAGGGGCCATCCCTGCCCTGTCCTAAGAGATATGCAGAAGCTTCGAGAAGGAATGGTAAATGTCACGGGAACTGGGGAGCTTGGATTCCTGCCAAAGCAAATGCACTTGCTCCCTGGGTAGTTCCTGCCGGGACTTTCCTCACCTCGAGTCCCCTGGGTGGACTCACCCAACAGTGAGTCCCGTGCCACCTCTTGGAAGCCCATACAGTAGCTAAACTGTCACACCTCGTGAAAGGGCCTCTGTGTGCCCTCTCTCCTCCTAGAGCAGAACTCACTCCGAGAGGGAAGGGCCCTGGCCAATCACACGCCAGGATGCTCCCAACCCAGGCTGCCATCCTCAGGCAGACAGAGTCCAGGGACACGACCCACCTGTAGTCAAAATTCAGCCTCTGTACACCAGTGTCGGATTTAAGTCTTGGGGACAGAGTTTGGGGTGAAGTGGAAAGAAAGAGCTTTATTACTTTGCCAGGCAAAGGGCTAATGCCCTCAACACTGCCTTTTGGACACTGGGAAGAACGTGGGCCTCCTGGTGACCTAAACTGTGTGTCCTGTCCAGGAAGGGTAGTGAGGGATCATATAATATTCAAGGAGAAGGGTGTGATGGGCTCATGGACATTCTTCTGATTGGTTGCTGATGACGTAATTGGGAGTCAACATCATCTTCTGGTTTCAATTAGTCTGGGGTCTATGCGCTTGTGGGCGGCATACAGTTAACTTCTTCTACCTGGTGGGAGTTTCAGTATCTGCAAAACAGCTAAAGGACATGCACAGAATATCATCTATAGTCCTTGTGTAGGTGTGTTAAATTGCTCAGTCGTGTCCAACTCTTTGCAACCCCATGGACTGTATAGCCTGCCAGGCTCCTCGGTCCATGGGATTCTCCAAGCAAGAATACTGGAGTGGGTTGCCATGTCCTCCTCCAGGAGATCTTCCAGACCCAGAGATCAAACCCGCGTTTCTTCCGTCTCCTGCATTGGCAGGCAAGATCTTTACCGCTAGCCCACCTAGGAAGCCCCATAGTCCTTGAGGAAGAACTAAAGGTCCTTGCCTCGTTATTGGCTAAAGTATTATTGTTTTGTCTTGCTTGATTGTTTTCCTTTCTTTTTTGCATTTTCCCTTCTCTGATGAAGTTTATTCTTTGTCTAAGGTTTTTCTACAGACAAAAGGCAGGTGGTAGACATGGGTGGGGCTCTATCCTGCCGAGGCCTCGTAGGTTCCTGCTCAGTAACACTTTGAGGGGAAGACTTGGCTCTGCCTGGTTGATCAAGTGACCTGGCTGAGTCTCTCTGCCCTCTGAGCCTCAGATCTCTTTCTCCAAAGGCGGGCCAATAACAGTACCCCATGCATGGATTGCTGTGCTTATGAAATAAGGTTCGAAATGTCTCCCCCTAAGCCCCCAGAGCACATGTATTCTGGCCCCCTTATCCTCTCACATCTGCGTCCTCTATGCTGATGTCTGTACTCCATTTCGCCCTCTGCCTAGAATGCCTGCAGCCTACCTCAAACCCCACTCCTTTCCCAAGGCTCTTCCAAGGTGGCAGCTCCTCTCTCGTGGGGCCTCCAATCAACCCCCTCCACCCACCCTTCCTGCCAACCTGAGCTCCCTCCCTTCTGCGATTCAAGTCAACATCAGCTACTATGTGGCAGGTGTGTGTTGGGCTACAGCCACACAAATACGACCCCCACTCATGGTCCCTGCCCTCCAGGAGCCCCTGGGTGCCTGGACAAAAGTTGCAGTTGAGTTCTGGGGCATGGAGAAAGGGCCACCAGACCCAGGCTTGGGCTCAAGGAAAGCCTCCTACTGTAGGATGACTCAGAGAGATCTGGGGACAAGTAGGAGGGAGCTGGTGAGTGAAAGGACCCCGTCCTACGCTCAGACAGAGAGATCACTGTTCGTGTCCCTCCTGGCAGGCTTTAGTGTAACTATGAGTTCACAGACCTGCCACCCTTTCCGAGCTGTGAGCTCCAATAGGCTGATAAATTATTCTCTTATTCTTTGTAGCCCCAGCTCTGGTCCCAGTACCTGGCTTTGAGAGGGGATGTGTCCAGAGCAATATCAAACAATCCCTGGGAAATCGATGCCTGGCTCCATGATGCTTGTGAGAGGCGGGAGGTCAGAGGAGGCTGAGGTCACAGAGGGTGGGAGCACAGCGAAACTGAGGCAGGGGCTGAGCCTCGAGATTGGGAGATGCTTTCTGCAGCTGGAAGTACTGAATGAACAAGCAAACCTTCAAAAAGTTTTCTCAAATTTGGAACTAGGCCCTCTGATTATTAACTGGGCATACAATCTCTTACTAGGAATAGATGAGGAACCTGGCGGGGGTTCAAAATCGTATTTCCACTTGTCCAGAAGAAAGGAGATTTGGCTTAGAAACAGACTGTGTGTTGGGGGAGGGGGGGAAGGTCATGGTTTTATTTCACTGCAAGCTCGGCGCAATCCCAAAGTGAGGTTTTATGTGAGTCACAGTTCACACAACCCAATCTGTACCCCACTCTGGCTGGCCCAGCACATGTGGAGGCCCCGGGGTCAGGAAACTACACTGCACGGAGAGTACCAAGCGGCCAGTGAGGATGGAGAGGGGCAGGTGAAGGGCTGGGACATCTGCCGGAGAGGACAAGGCTTATGGGTCTGGGAGAGCCACGATGGGATCTGGGGAGGGCCATCACAGGGAGGGAAGGAGAAGGCTCCAGACAGCGACAGTGGTCACGTGAGGGGCAGGAGACATTGGTTCTGGGAATGTTTCTCTCCTTGGATAAGGCCCGAGTTTCTATGCCCTTAATGCACTAAAGTGCAGCAGAGGAATCAGGCAGTCCTGAGTCTGAATGCCCAGGAGGAGTGCCCTGTCCTGTAGATTATTCATAGATGGGATGGGTTCCAGCTGTGAGCTGAGGGGATTCCCATCCAAGATACAAGTTGGGCTACTGCCAAGAGCAAAGAGCACTGGACTTGGAGTCATGTGATGCAATGTCTGTGAAAGAACTTGGCAAATTGCGAAGCCCTTTGGAAATACAGGGGCTGCTATATTATTCCCGGTAGAGATCCCTGCACCCAGGCACCAGCAGCTCAGCCTGCCCCTGCTCCTTGAGGAGGCACCCCTTGGTCTGATCCTCCCAGCACTGACACCCATCGGCCCACCTGGTTCACCGCTCTCCCAAAGAAGCACACACCTGCAACAACAGAGGCAGTGAGTGATCTCCAGCCCTCCCTAAGCTGCAGCAGAGTGCAGCTTGCAGACCTTAGCTCAACCACACTTCGGAGGCCCACGACATGGGAGGTGAGGAAACCTGAGCCCAAAAGCACTTTGTGCAAAGCGAGGAGGCAGCGTGAAGGTCTGCCCCTCTTGGTCTCTCAGCTCCCTGTCTGGACACTGGCCTATTGGAAAGCCCACTTGGGTGAAACTGGAGTACAGAGGAACCTCAATCACCACCTCAATGCATCAGCTTCAAAACATACCACCCCCTCCCAAGGTCTCCGTTGCCCCTCTGTAAAAGGGAATGTTGCTCTCCTTGGATAGGGCCCGAGTTTCTGTGCCCTTAGTGCACTAGAGTGCAGCAGAGGAGTCAGGCAGTCCGGAGTCTGAACATCAGCTTTGCCTCATCCTAGCTGTGTGACCTCGGGCAAACTCGACCTCTCTGTGCCCTGTTTTATTAACATGTAACCTGGGGCTAACTCTTCTTACCTCTAGGATCACTTGTGAGGACTAAAAGAGATACCACTGGGAACTTGCTCAACACAGAGATGAACAGTAAGTGCCTTTACTACTATCATCATCAGGCGGGGTGTTGAGGGTGGGGAAATCTTATGGACAAACTGTAAGCACAGGATCCCCGGGGTTTTCTGAAGCAGGGCAGGTTTGATGGGGAAGAGGTTGGGAACAGCGGGCCCCTCGGTGAGGTGGGACCGTCCTGAGTAAAGCAAACAGTCCCAGGGAAGCGGGGATGGGAAGAGGGGAGCGGGAGGGGCAGGGGAAGATCCAGGCACCTAGAAAGTCACGGGAGTCAAGGTCCTGGGAGATGCCTCTGGAGTCCCGGGGTGGGTTTCCAGACCCCACCCCTCCTCCCCCGCAACTTGCGAGGGGAGGAGGGCGCTTCCTGCGCCCCGGGAGTTTCCAGGCCCCTCGGGATGCGGGTAGGGTGGACGCACGCGCCCGCGCTGCCCGCCCGCCCGCCTGCCCGCAGGTGCGCCTTCGCAGCGCTGGTCCATGCAGGTGCCTGCCGAGGTGAGCGCGACGGCGGGCGAGGCCGCGGTGCTGCCCTGCACCTTCACGCACCCGCACCGCCACTACGACGGGCCGCTCACGGCCATCTGGCGCGCGGGCGAGCCGTTCGCCGGCCCGCAGGTGTTCCGCTGCGCCGCGGCGCGCGGCAGCGAGCTGTGCCAGACGGCGCTCAGCCTGCACGGCCGCTTCCGGCTGCTCGGCAACCCGCGCCGCAACGACCTGTCGCTGCGCATCGAGCGCCTGGCGCTGGCCGACGACGGCCGCTACTTCTGCCGCGTCGAGTTCGCGGGCGACGTCCACGACCGCTACGAGAGCCGCCAGGGCGTCCGGCTCCGCGTGACGGGTGAGCGCGCCGCCCGACTTCGCTCGCCGCGTCCCGCGGGGCTCTCGGTGCGGGGTCTGGGCTGGGATCCGAGGGATTACAACGGGCACATCCCTTCCTCTAGAGCAGTGTGCTCTCACACCTGGAAGGGCCGCAAGCCCCCAGGTAACTGGTTCAGAGGCCGCGGAATCCAGGCCCCGGGACGGGCTGGGTGGATGGAGCCTGGGATGGGTGCTGCACTGAAGCTCGTAGTGAGTGAGTGTGCCCCAACAGCCCTGAGACTAGCGGAGGAGAAAAACGAGGAACAAGGGCTGCAGTGGGCCGTGCGCACTGACGGGGTCACAGGGAGCCCACCACGTGCCCAGCACTTCGCTAGACCCTGAGGTTTAAGGATGGGGGACCAGGATCCTAGAAAGGCGATTCTCAAGCCTGGCTAGCTCTGGAATGACTTAAGGAGCTTTAAAAAAGAAAAAATTCAAGATCCCCCGCTGTGGGGGACCCAGGCGTTCTGGGTGTAGTTTGGCTCTGCCAAGAACCACTCATGTGCCCTTGGGCTGGCTGGGCAGCCTCTCTGACCGCACTTCAGGTTTCCTCGGACTTGTCCGCCTCAGTCTCACAGATTTGGTGAATCCGTCTCCACTCGAGATGTCAGTGAGGCTGCCTGGGGAGTGCCCTTGAAATCTCTCCAGCCGACTGCCTCCCCGCCAACCCCGCGCGCCCCTATCGTGCGGCTGCCTGCGTGCATGCTGTCGCTTCAGTCGCCTCCCACTCTTTGTGACCCCGACCCACCAGGCTCCTCTGTCCATGGGATTCTCCAGGGAAGAATACTGAGTGGGTTACCATTCCATTCTCCAGGGGATCTACCGGACCCAGGGATCGAACCCGCGTCTCCTGGGTCTCCTGCTTGCACACGGGGGTTCTTTGCGACTAGCGCCACCTGGGGAGCCCCAGGCATGCGCTATCACGTAGTAATGACGTTTAGAAAGCACTTGCCCAGGCACCCCGCATGAATTAACCTGTCAGATCTTCCTCGGAACTTCATAAAATAAGTGATCCCCACTTTACACGTGAAGAAACTAAGGCCCAGAGCGATGGAATAACTTGCCAAAGACCACACCTGTTCTGGGAACCCAGACGCCCTGGCGCCCCGAGCGCCTCTCCCTTCCTCTCATATCCTATCCCCGCTCCCTCCTCCAGCTCTCTCCGCGAAGGGGACAGGGAGGGCTACCCCTTGCCGTTTCCTTTGCCCGCCGCTGCTCTGACCGCGCTTTGCTTTCTCCCGGGTCCTCCTTGGCCGCCGCCCGCAGCCGCCCCGCGGATCGTCAACATCTCTGTGCTGCCAGGCCCGGGGCACGCCTTCCACGCGCTCTGCACCGCTGAAGGGGAGCCACCGCCCGCCCTCGCCTGGTCCGGCCCGGCCCTGGGCAACGGCTCGGCCGCCACGCGGAGCCCAGGTCATGATCACGGCCACCAGGTGACCGCCGAGCTGCCCGCGCTGGCCCACGACGGCCGCTACACGTGTACGGCCTCCAACAGCCTGGGCCGCGCCGAAGCCAGCGTCTACTTGTTTCGTTTCCACGGCGCCTCTGGGGCCTCGGCGACTGCCCTCCTGCTAGGCGCCCTCGGCCTCAAGGCGCTGCTGCTGCTCAGCGTTCTGGGCGTTCGGGTCGCTGCCCATCATCGCCTAGGTGGGTGCGACCCTGGGCCAGGATGGGTGCTGAGGGCAAGTGGGGTCTCCTCCAGGCTGACCACCTGGCCTGACCCAACTGGAACTTCATTTATGCACCTGTGCCTCTCCTTCTCCTCCCTGGTCAAGCCCAGGAGGTATCGGCCAGCGTGAGCCAATTTTACCATCAGGAAGCTGAGGCCAGAGAGGTTAGGGAACTTGCCTCCAGCCTACAGTCACAGAGATATACTCACCCTTTTGCCAAGTGCCCCATAAATGACTCAACCCGAAGGGCCCTGACCACATACAGGCTTTCCCAAATAGCACCATTTCATTCATTAGGTTGCAACAGCATCCCGAGCACTAACTACATGTTGCATAGGGGCTGGAAATACACAGAAATGAATATGACATGGTGCCCTGCCCTTGAATGGGATGCTGAGAAGTAAGCAGATAATTGCAGTCTGCAGAGAGAAGTGCGCTCAACCCAGGTACTGCCGAGGCCCAGAGGCCTCTCTCTGATGGGGCGTCGGGACAGGAGCCAGGCGGCAAGGCTGTGCACAGTAAAGGGAGGCTAAACCAAAAGCTGTAAGCAGCTGGGAGCTGGGAGGACAAGGAGCTAGCAGTGTTCCTAGCAGAGGGCACAGCGCCTATGCAAGCATGGAAGCTTGAACTAGCAAGCTGTCTTCAGAGAGCCGTGGCCACCCCTCCCTACTCTCACTAAGCTGGATGGGAGATTTGTTCTGTGCCCCAGAGAAGGGGCTTCCCAGAGCCTCTCAGCTCACCCAGGTGAGTAGCACCAGCCTCAGACTCTCCCGGGATGAAACCCAAACTTTGCCACAGTTGCCTTGGCTGCCGTCTTTGCTGTGGCCATGCTGGCTTTCTCGCAGGATCTTCAAACCCACCAAGAATTCTGTACTTCAGGGGCCTCAGAAAAGCAGGTCTCTCTGCTAGGTGTACTCCTCACTCCCCATCTTCCTAGGTAACTGTCATCTTTCAGGTCACTCCTTCACATTCTGCTGGCTAGCTCGTCTCCCTCCAGACCACTCTCTCGCGGCGGGGTGGGATGGGCAGCAGGGCTTGGAGGCCAGAGGCCACCGCGCAGATTCATGCCTCCTCTCTCTCTGTCCCTCACACAGAGCACCCAGTCACCCCGGACGCTCCGCCAAGGTAAGCGAGCTAGCCCACCCCCACCTCGCCCCTCTCTGGTTCCCACTGGTAAAGGGGTGCAAGCTTCTCAGGCAGAGCAGTGCAAGAAGAAACGACAACAGGCCGGGGCAGGGTTCTAGCCCTTCTCAGTGTCAAGGCTCTCCCTGCTGCCCCCTGAAGCTCCCGCTCCTTCAGTCCGCCAAGGCTGACCAGCGAGACCAGGCCATGCCGACCTGCTTCCGCACTCCCGTCCCACCACGTTCCCAGCACTGACTTTGGGCCTCGCACTGGCCTGTCTCCCAGGCCAGCTGCTTGGTGTCCATGCTGTTGAAGGTCATTTTTCTGTGCCTTCCTTATCTCTGCATCTAGAGGCATCCCTGGAGATGGTGTTTTTCCTCTCGTAGTGCCCAGTGCTCTAGAACAGATCCCCACAAAAGCCACCATAAGGCAATCATTGTCTCAGACACCCTGCTGAATGAAGGCTTTGCAAGCAAAATGTCAGTAGAGGTACTGAGGGCTTGGTTGAGGGCCCACAGACCTAAAAGGTAGGAAGTATGGACCTTACCCCTTCTTGGTGTCTGTCCAAGTGAAGCCCCATATTGTAGAACGAATGCTGTCTGGGATGCTTGGGGGAGGCAGGAAGCTGGTGGCAGCCGTCTAGGACCCCTTAGACAAGCCTAGGCACTCCTATAGCTCCGCTCCACTTGGGCCTGGGGGCTGAGAGAGCCGCACTGCCAGCCCAGAACCCTCTCTGCAGATGTCCACTTAGCAGTCCCCCCACATTCTAGAATACCTGCGCAAAGTCCCTTTTCTTTACTAACTTACTATTGCACCAGGGCACCTAAATCAGAAAGCTGACCATTGCTCAAAATATCTGTTGATCCCTATCATGTACTGGGCACTGTTTTGGATGCTAAAAGTAAAGCAAAAATCCTCCATCTCAGAGAACTCACACTTCAATGTGGAGAATTTTAATAAATACCTAAACAAGAGATCTTAGATTATACAATAAGAGCTGTGGGGGGAAAAAATGGACAAGGCGATAGAGCAAAGCCCCAGGAGAGGGAGGTGCCACTGGGTTGTGGCTGCTTCAGACCCATCATCCTGTCTGAGGACACCGAGAGATGGGAGGCAGGCACCCATATGGGCAGGTAAGGGTGCTAGGGGCAACTGGGAGGCAAAGGCTCAGGCGTGACCCAGGGAGGGGGCAGGGAAGGCAGGCAGGCTGCGGGATTTACCCTGAGTGTGATGGGAAGTCAGTGAGTGGTTTAAGTAGGCGAATGGTCCCATCTGAACAGGAGTGGAGGCAGGAGACCTGGGAGGGCTGTCGATCAGGACTGCGGCTGGCCCGGTTGCTTGGCTGAAGGTGGCAGCAGAGAGGGTGGGGAGATGGGCAGACAGAGGCAGGGCTGGCCGGAGGCCTGCTGGGCAGCACAAGCAAAGATGGGGGGCGCAGAGGCAGGGCAGACAGAGGCCTGCTGGGCAGCACGAGCAAAGATGGGAGCCAGCAGTTCTAGAGCTGAAACCCTGGTGCTGCTTACAGAGCTGAAGACGGGGAGAGAAGAGGGGCGGTGGAGAGCCCCAGGTGGGCATGTAGGCATGTAGGGCATGGGGGATGTAGGTCTGAGAGGCCCAGGAGGATGTCCCGGAAGTCAGGAAAGCATCTGGCGCTCAGGAGGCCTGGCCTGGAGGTGGGTTTTGAAGCCACAGACAATATCCCTTTGAGAAGACAGAGACTGATCTGGGCCTCTGTCGCCTGGGTGTCCTTTCCCTGGTCTGCAAGTTCTGCTGCTGCCCAGCCTCCAACCTTTGCTTGGTCTCCAGGCCCTGTTGGATGTAGGCCCCTGACGCCCATCTCATCCCCGCTTCCACCCTTTCCTGGGCTGAGGTTTGGGCAGTCAGAGACCTCTCCTGTTTGGGTGGTCAGCCAACTTTCTCCTGTCCACAGGCCCCAGGCTCAGGAGTCCAATTATGAGAATTTGAACCAGATGAGCCCCCGGGGCCCCCCAGCAGCTGTGTGTTCACCATGAGGAGCCTATTGGCCACCCGCATCCACTGGTCACCACGAGGAACAAAGGCCAACAGGAGGCTTGGCTGGGACAGCCCTTCCTGGCTCCCAGGCACTTTGACAGCTCCAGCCTGGCAACACCCCGAGGTCAGGACCGTGCTCACAGAGGCTCAGAGGTCTCCTGTGTGGACTTCTGTCTTCAAGCCCCAGCAATATTTCTCTCTAGGGGGCAGCAGTTTGAAAGTGTGTGTATGTGTGTGTGCACAGGAACGCAAGTGTGACCCTTCTGGAAAGCTCTTTTCACCTTTTCCTACTTAGAACACAGCAAAGCAGGCAGGACACTGGTCAGATGGGTCTCCAGGCCCTGGCTCCATCTGGGTTCTGACGCTGACTTGCTACGGGGGCCAAGGCACTTTTTTGCTTCTCTGTTGAACTCGTCCACTGTCGAACACAGACAGTATCATTCTTCCCTCCCGGCTTAGGGGCTATCAGGGTCTGAGCACAAAGTGGGTGTGGAAGGGCTTTGGGCAGTACAGGGCCATCCACAGGTGTGAGCAGGGTTACAGGCCCCTCCTTGCAGAGCAGCCTTGGACAAGTGTAGCTGCCGCCCCAGCCCTGCTGAGAGTGAGGAGCCCAGAGAGCAAGCCCAGGGCTGGGCCATGCCACCCTGCAGTCCCAGGAACATCGAATCAGCAACAAGAAGTCCAGTGTTCCTGCACCCTGAAGTCTCCTCTGCAACTCTCCCACTCTGCCCACCTCTCACCCCATCAGCTGCTTTGCCCGCCCTGCCTTCAGCTGGGACCTGTGGAAGAGGAAACAAAACACCCATCACCTCAAAGCATCTGAAAATTCACTGTCCTTCCCACCACAAGCCGGGAAGTGTGAGGACCAGTCTGGGCCACAGGGGTCTGTGGGTAAAGCAGCTGCAGCTCTGACCTGCCTCCGCCTGCTTCTTCCCTGGATGTGCACCGGCCAGAAGTCCCAGGAGTTTCCCACCTGCCCGAGTGCTGCCAGGCTGCATCCGGGCCACGGCCTTCCATCCTCACACTGGATCGTTTTAGCTCCTGCAGTCCTTGGGGACAGGGTGGGGGGTGGGGGGGGGGGGGGGAGGCGTGCTTGGGACTGGACAAGCTAGCAAGAGAAAAGGGCCACAGAGATGGGGGACGCAAGAGGCAATGGCAACACACTTTCTTTCCTCCAGAACTTTTCCAGAAGCTGCAGTGGTAGCTGGGGTCCTTTCTGATGCTTTCTGCAGAGACGGTGCAAAGGCTGAAGGGTCTTCACAAGTTAACAAGCAGGGCAGGGGGTTAGGAGTTTCCTCCCCTCCTCCTGGAGCCATCGCCAGAGTGAAAGGGTAATGGCGGCTCACAGTTAACTCAGGATCTATCGGGAGCCTGTCTGACTTGCTCAGAGGTCAGAGGAGGTGGCATCCATACCTCGATGGGCAGGTATACTTTGGGACACCTCCACGGAGAGTCCCGTGTCATCAGGGAAGGACACGGGGTGGTGTGTCTGTCTTAGAGCATCTGTGTGGTCTTTGAGGCTAGTTTCACAGTGAAGAAAAACGTGATAGCAATTGTATCATATGCCTTGTTTTGTGCTAGCAGTTGGGCCAGTGTTTGGGGACATAGAAGTAAGGCCGGGCTAGGTTATGCTGCATTAACAAACCCCAGTCACAGTGACTAGAACAGTTAGGTTTCTTCTCTTCAAAGCTGCCTGCTTGGCACAGATCATCAAGAGGCTGTGTGCATTTTACTTACTCTGGGACCCAGGCTCCCAGGGGCCCACCCTCTCTAATGTGCATTGCTGGGTTGGATCAAAAGAAAGCTCCAGAAGGTCTTCCACTTGGGATCATAGTGCATTGGCCAGAACTAGCCAGTGGGGAGGTCCCAGGAGACCTCTAGGGGCTGGGCAGTGGGACCCTTCACCATACCTAGAAGGAAGGAAGCTGGAGCCTTTGCGAACAGCCCTGAAAATTCCACAGGGGCACTGTCTAGGGGTCCTCATGCTAGTGAGCAACACAGAACAGTAAGCAGGAATCACATCTGCTGGGTATCAGTCTGCTGGGGGTTCTATAGGAGCACCTAAAAAGGGCTGACTGACCCAGTCTTCTTGGAGGAGGGGACATGGAGATGGTACACGTTGGCCATGTACATGGGGGAGAATGGAGATTGGGAGGTAAGGGGGAAAAAAACCAAAAGGGACATCCCGGGCGAAGGCCAGGAGGTAAGCGTGCTGTCTAAGCAGTGGAAAGTTGCTGGAGCACCAGGCAGAGGCAGTGTGTCTGGAGCCGAGGCTGCAGCATGGAGGCTCCCAGGCGCGGAGGGTGCTGCCCCGGCAAGAATGAGCAGCTGAGCCTGGGTTTCTACCTTCGGACCTTAGGCTGTCGGAGTAGCATTTTCCCGATGGGTTCCAAGGATCACCTGCATCAGGGACACCTGGGAAGCTTGTTCAACTCCTCGTTCTCAGTACCCCTTAGACCACCCAAATCACAGGGTATATGAGGGCAGGCTCTATAGATAAAATATCCAGGGGATTTTGGCCCTAACTTTGTAATATGATTATTTTCAAACACACACACACACAACTGAAAAACTAGATCATCCAGATACCCACTATCTACATTCAACACTTCCTCACATTTTGCCATATTAGTTTAATGCACGTGTGTGTCTGTGTGTGTGTGTGCACGCGTGTGTATTTGGCTGAACCATTCAAGAGTAAATTGCAGAAATCACAGTACTTGACCCTTAAATATCTCAGCTGTGTCTCTTGAGAACAAGTGCTGTCTCCTCCATAACCTCAAGGCCATTATCACATTTGAAAAAATTAACAATTATTTAATAATATTGTTGTATCACCCACATTCATATTTCTCCAACTGTCCTTTTTTAGCTTGCCTCCAACGAGTTGACTCCAGGTGGTTTTTAGGCGAGATGCCCAGAGACTCCCTCTGAGTCAGCCCACTTGTAGGGTGCTGGCTGCCCCCGGTGAGGCTCCCTGCAGTGTTCGCGCTTGGAGGAGGACTTCCCGCGGGCTGGGGCAGCAGTATTCCTCTCTGCTGCAGGGCTTCAGACACAGAGATGGACCGGGGGAGGCCCAGTGAGGAGGGAGAGCCCAGGTGGCCTCCTGCCCGGTCTCCAATTAAAGGGTCTGCCAAGGGCAGAGGGGAGGGTGGTGAGGGGACTTGACCATCCCCAGAGCCCCTTGCCTACCCGGAAGCCTGGTGGTCCTGCAGCTCACCTCTCTCAGAGCACCAAGATACCGTCAGTGGCGAGCAAGGAGCAAGCGATGGGCAGTGGGCTGAGTCAGCAGTGTCCTAGAGCCTGAGAACTGACCCAGAGATGTGATGTTTTGAAAACAGCACATGGCAGTGTGGTGCAGGGCACAGTGCTTTCTGCTCCTGGCCACCTGCCAGGCTGCTCTTGGAGGCAGGCAGCAGGAGGAAAGATGACTACTGCCCAGGTGCCCGCCCAGGTCTGCCAAGAGCACCGCACACCTTCTCTGCCTTCAAGGAGCTATTAATAATATCCTAAATTTTAAATTGAGATGCAGTTACATGAGAAATACTACCCATGAGATAATGTACAATGAAGGTAGGCCTGCCTTGGGACGGAAGTGCCACTGAGTGGGGCTGAGTTTTCACATATGTACATATGCCCCTTGCCAGACTGGACAGCAAAGCCAGGTGAGGGTAGGGCTCAGCCAGTCATAGGGCCCTCAGGCCGGGGAGATCTTGTAGCCCGTGAACTGGGGTCCTGGGCTTGTCTCGCCTCCAGCCTGGCACTTAGGTCCAGTCCCACGACTTCTATAACAACAGCTCCTCATTCTCTGGGAGCCCCTGTGGTCCTCAACCTCCCGTCCCTTCCATAATCCCTTGTAGTTCTCACTATAAACCTAGGAGACAGGCAAGGCTGCAGGTACCCTGTGTCACCTTCTCCTTCCCAGGTTCTCGTGTGTCTTTTCTCCTCTCCTGTGCCCCTTCCTCTTTGTCATATTTTATGAGCTAAATGGAGAAAACACAGTCTCCCAGTGCAAGGATACAGAATTACTTGGGGTTGGAGCTCTCTGGTTTTCCCAGGTTTGGGCCCCCAGACCTTCATCTTCCAGCCTCTCTCCCCAAGTCCCATGTGTGAGTGAACTCAGAAGGGCCCCAGGGCTGAAGACTTCCCCAAGAGAGCCCGTCAGAGACACCTCCACCAGAGGCTTCTGGCTCTGACCTCAGGTGGAGGGGAAAGGTGGGGTGGGGAAGGGGAAGGAAGGAGGGTGAGAAGGTAGACGGAGGGGCCTTAAGAAAGGTTAAGGAGGACGTGTCAGGGAGCTGGTCAACCAGAGCAGATCCCGAAAGAAATCCGGTCCAAGCCACAAATTTAGGCTATGAAAAATGTGGTGTTCGGGAGAGAGGCTGGGTTGGTCCCTTGGACCAACACACCAGGAATGTGGCTCTGTTTTCTACAAGGGTTTAGGCTAGCAGAGGAAGACCAGGAGGGAAGAGGTCCGTCTTCAGAAGAGAGGCAGGTTTCGGAGGAAGATCTTGGCTCCCTCAGTCTCTAATTTTCATTTGCCCCTTGGTGACGTGGACCGCCTTCACCTTCATTTCTCTGGGCCTTTCCCAGTAATGATAGTGTAGAGATAGGTAACCTGATTCCTGTAGCAGGAAGCATGACAACTTGCCTCTAAGCCACCTTTCCACACAGGGCATCATCCTGGCTGTCGCTGTTGTTCAGTCACTAAGACGTGTCCTACTCTTTATGACCCCATGGACTGCAGCATGCCGGGCTTCCTTGTCCATCACTACCTCCTGGAGTTTGCTCAAACTCATGTCCACTGAGTCGGTGATGCCATCTAACCATCTCATCCTCTGTCGTCCCCTTCTCCTCCTGCCTTCAATCCTTCCCAGCATCAGGGTCTTTTCCAATGAGTCAGCTCTTCCTATCAGGTGGCCAAAGTATTGGAGCTTCAGCTTCAGCATCAGTCCTCCCAGTGAATATTCAGAGTTGATTTCCTTTAGGATTGACTGGTTTGATTGATTGTCAATCAGTCCCTTGATTGACAAGAGACTCTCAAGAGTCTTCTCCAGCACCATAGTTGGGAAGCATCGGTTCTTCGACTCTCATCCTTCTTTATGGTCCAACTTTCACATCCACATATGACTGCTGGAAAAACCATAGCTTTGACTAGACAGACCTTTGTTGGCAAACTGACATCTCTGCTTTTTAATATGCTGTCTAGGTTTGTCATAGCTTTTCTTCCAAGGAGCAAACATCTTTTAATTTCATGGCTGCACAGTGATTTCGGAGCCCAAGAAAATAAACTCTGTCACTGTTTCCAATTTTTCCCCATCTATTTGCCATGGAGTGATGGGACCAAATGCCACGATCTTAGTTTTTTGAATCTTGAGTTTTAAGCCAGCTTTTTCACCCCTCTTTCATCTTCATTAAGAGGGACTTTAGTTTCTCTTTGCTTTCTGCCATTAGAGTGGTATCATCTGCGTATCCGAGGTTACTGGTATTTCTCTCAGCAAGCTTCCAGCTTGTGCTTCATCCAGCCCAGCATTTGTCATGATGTACTCTGAATAGAAGTTAAATAAGTAGATTGACAATATACAGCCTTGAGGTACTCCTTTCCCAATTTGGAACTAGTTCATTGTTCCATGTCTGGTTCTAACTGTTGCTTCCTGACCCATATACACGTTTCTCAGGAGGCAGATAAGGTGGTCTGGTATTCCCAACTTTTCTACAGTTTTTTGTGATCTATACAGTCAAAGGCTTTAACCTAGTCAATGAAGAAGTAGCTGTTTTTCTGGAACTCCCTTGCTTTTTCTATGCTCCAACAGATGTTGGACATTTGATCTCAGGTTCCTCTGCTTTTGCTAAATCCACCTTGTACATCTGAAAGTTCTCCATTCATGTATTATTGAAGCTTAGCTTGAAGGATTTTCAGCCTTACCTTGCTAGCATGTGAAATAAGTGCAATTGTGTGCGTTCTTTGGCATTGCCTTTCTTTGGGATTGGAATGAAAACTGACCTTTTTCAGTTTCCTGTGGCCACTGCTGAGTTTTCCAAATTTGCTGGCATATTGAGTGCAGCACTTTAACAGCACCATCTATCTTTTAGGATTTGAAATAGCTCAACTGGAATTCCATCACTTCCACTAGCTTTGTTCATAGTAATGCTTCCTAAGGCCCACTTGACTTCACACTCCAGGATGTCTGGCTCTAGGTGAGTGATCACACCCTCATGGTTATCCAGGTCATTAAGACATTTTTGTATACTTCTGTGTATTCTTGCCACCTCTTCTTAATATCTTCTGCTTCTGTTAGGTCCATACCATTTTTTGTCCTTTATTATGCCCATCTTTGCATCAAATATTCCTTTGGTATCTCTAATTTTCTTCAAGAGATCTCTAGTGTTTCCCATTTACTGTTTTCCTTTATTTCTTTACATTGTTCACTTACGGCTTTCTTATCTCTCCTTGCTATTCTTTGAAACTCTGCATTCAAATGGGTATATCTTTCCTTTTCTCCTTTGCCTTTCACTTCTCTTCTTTTCTAAGCTATTTGTAAGCCCTCCTCAGACAACTATTTTGCCTTTTTACATTTCTTTTTCTTGGGCATGATTTTGATCACCACCTCCTTTACAATGTCACAAACCTCCATCCATAGTTCTTCAGGTACTCTGTTCAGATCTTATCCTTTGAATCTATTTGTCACTTCCACAGTAAAATCATAAGGGATTTGATTTAGGTCACACCTGAATGGCCTAATGGTTTTATCTACTTTCTTCATTTAAGCCTGAAATTGGCAATCATAGTTCACGATCTGAGCCACAGTCAAATCCTGGTCTTGTTTTTGCTGACTGTGTAGAGCTTCTGCATCTTCAGCTGCAAAGAATATCATCAATCTGATTTCAGTATTGACCATCTGGTGATGTCCATGTGTAGAATTGTCTCTTGTGTTGTTAGAAGAAGGTGTTTTTTATGACCACTGTGTTTTCTTGGCAAGGAAATTGTTAGCCTTTGCCCTGCTTCATTTTGCACTCCAAGGCCAAACTTGCCTTTTACTCCAGGTGTCTCTTAACTTCCTACTTTTGCATTCCAGTCCCCTGTGGTGAAAAGGACATATTTTTTTGGTGTTTGTTAATTCCTGAAGTTCTTGTAGGTCTTCACAGAACCATTTAACTTCAGCTTCTTTGGCATTAGTGGTTGGGGCAGACTTGGATTACTATGATGCTGAATGGTTTGCCTTGGAAACGAACCGAGATCATTCTGTCATTTTTGAGATTGCATCCACATACTGAATTTTGGACTCTTGTTGATTGTGCGGCCTACTCCATTTTGTCTAAGAGATTCTTGCCCACAGCAATAGATATAATGATCATCTGAGTTAAATTCACTTGATCTTAGCCAAAAGGCCCTTAGATTTAAGGGACCAGATCTGATAGATAGAGTGCCTGATGAACTATGGAATGAGGTTAGTGACATTGTACAGGAGACAGGGATCAAGACCATCCCCATGGAAAAGAAATGCAAAAAAGCAAAATAGCTGTCTGAGGAGGCCTTACAAATAGCTGTGAAAAGAAGAGAAGCGAAAAGCAAAGGAGAAAAGGAAAGCATCTGAATGCAGAGTTCCAAAGAATAGCAAGAAGAGATAAGAAAGCCTTCTTCAGCGATCAGTGCAAAGAAATAGAGGAAAACAACAGAATGGGGAAGTCTAGAGATCTCTTCAAGAAAATTAGAGACACCAAGGGAACATTTCACACAAAGATGGGCTCGATAAAGGATAGAAATGGTATGGACCTAACAGAAGCAGATGATATTAAGAAGAGGTGGCAAGAATACACAGAAGAACTGTACAAAAAAGATCTTCATGACCAAGATAATCACGATGGTGTGATCAACATCCTGGAATGTGAAGTCAAGTGGGCCTTAGAAAGCATCACTATGAACAAAGCTAGTGGAGGTGATGGAATTCCAGTGGAGCTATTTCAAATCCTGAAAGATGATGCTGTGAAAGTGCTGCATTCAATATGCCAGCAAATTTGGAAAACTCAGCAGTGGCCACAGGACTGGAAAAGGTCAGTTTTCATTCCAATACCAAAGAAAGGCAATGCCAAAGAATGCTCAAACTACTGCACAATTGCACTCATCTCACATGGCAATCCACTCCAGTACTATTGCCTGGGAAAATCTCATGGACAGAGGAGCATGGTAGGCTACAGTCCATGGGGTTGCAAAGAGTCGGACACAGCTGAGCGACTTCACTCACTCACACACTAGTAAAGTAATGCTCAAAATTCTCCAAGCAAGGCTTCAGCAATAGCTGAACCGTGAACTTCCAGATGTTCAAGCTGGTTTTAGAAAAGGCAGAGGAACCAGAGATCAAATTGCCAACATCCACTGGATCATGGAAAAAGCAAGAGAGTTCCAGAAAAACATGTTTCTGCTTTATTGACTATGCCAAAGCCTTTGACTGTGTGGATCACAATAAACTGTGGAAAATTCTGAAAGAGATGGGAATACCAGACCACCTGACCTGCCTCTTGAGAAATCTGTATGCAGGTCAGGAAGCAACAGTTAGAACTGGACATGGAACAACAGACTGGTTCCAAATAGGAAAAGGTGTCCGTCAAGGCTGTATATTGTCACCCTGCTTATTTAACTTCTATGCAGAGTACATCAAGAGAAATACTGGACTGGAAGAAGCACAAGCTGGAATCAAGATTGCAGGGAGAAATATCAATCACCTCAGCTATGCAGATGACACCACCCTTATGGCAGAAAGTGAACAGGAACTAAAAGGCCTCTTGATGAAAGTGAAAGTGGAGAGTGAAAAAGTTGGCTTAAAGCTCAACATTCAGAAAACGAAGATCATGGCATCCAGTCCCATCACTTCATGGCAAATAGATGGGGAAACAGCGGAAACAGTGTCAGACTTTATTTTGAGGGGCTCCAAAATCACTGCAGATGGTGACTGCAGTCATGAATTTAAAAGACGCTTACTCCTTGGAAGAAAAGTTATGACCAATCTAGATAGCATATTGAAAAGCAGAGACATTACTTTGCCGACTAAGGTCCGTCTAGTCAAGGCTATGGTTTTTCCAGTGGTTATGTATGGCTGTGAGAGTTGGACTCTGAAGAAAGCTGAGCACTGAAGAACTGATGCTTTTGAACTGTGGTGTTGGAGAAGACTCTTGAGAGTCCCTTGGACTGCAAGGAGATCCAACCAGTCCGTTCTGAAGGATATCAGCCCTGGGGTTTCTTTGGAAGGAATGATGCTGAAGCTGAAACTCCAGTACTTGGGCCACCTCATGCGAAGAGTTGACTCACTGGAAAAGACTCTGATGCTGGGAGGGATTGGGGGCAGGAGGAGAAGGGGATGACAGAGGATGAGATGGCTGGATGGCATCACTGACTCGATGGACGTGAGTCTGAGTGAAGTCCGGGAGCTGGTGATGGACAGGGAGGCCTGTCATGCTGCGATTGATGGGGACGCAAAGTCAGACATGACTGAGTGACTGAACTGAACTGAACTGAGTTAAATTCACCCATTCCCGTCCATTTTAGTTCAGATTCCTAAAATGTCAACGTTCACTCCTGCCATCTCCTGTTGGGAAATCCAAAGTCAAAAGTGCAGGCCTTCCCACCTTACTTTGGCCCATTCAAGAGGAGTCTAAAAGCAATGGAAATGAAAGCTAAGGAAGAACTCCCAGCATTCCGATATAAAGTGATTTCTGGACCTGATGCTCAGGTCACTCTGCCCTCCCTGCAGCTTGGTTCCCTCTCTGAGGCTCTCCCACCCCCACCCAGGAGCTCAGGTGGTGGGAGCCTTTGCACAGTTTCATGTACTTTCTCCGACCCAGGTCACAAACACATTACAGACCTCGGAGCTCTCCCCAACTTTCTTGGGATCATCTGTCTACTCCAATTCTTAAACCCCCAAGTCTTAAGTTCTCTTTGAAACTAGAGCCCTCACCCATTGTGGTAAAATGTCCACCCATTTCCTAATTACACATTTTTCTTTTTGTGATTTCCAGCTGAAAAGCCCTGCCAACCAACTTGCCAAAAATGAGACATGTACCACATGTAAATTAAATCTGAATCATTTATTTGCAGAATTATACTTAACCAGTTCTCATTTCTTCATGTCTCATCATTATATTAAAAAAAAAAACAAACTCATCCTTTGTACAAGCATGTAAAATGTCAACAATAAGTAAATATTACACATTTAATGGCCAAAATAAGCTGTGGTTTTTCAAGGGCACACTAGGCATGTGGGAAGGAAAAAAGTTGAGCCTACTTAAGAAGTATTTGCTACCACTTGAGGGAATTAAGCCACTGGAAGAAAAATAAATCCTAAAAAAAATAAAACTTCAGCGCTCAGGAGATATTACATATGTACATTTAAAAATAAAAGTTTTAATGGAAAACATTCCTTAGTGGTTTCACTATCCCAAAATAGAGTCAGTAGTTTTATTTTCAAGTTATTGTCATCAGAAATCAAACCGATTATTTACCACTGAGTCACCGGGGAAACCCTATCTAGACTGGAGGAAACGTCAAGCACAGCCTCTACAGGACACCTAATGCCTCTATCATGCCAGAGGGTCAGTCATCATGGAACAGGATCATCACAGGCCAGAACAAGGTCAGTATCAGCACCTGGCTAGAAGCCAAGAACTCTATCCAGCACATGCCAGATACAAATGGAAGATCACAGGAAGAGACGTTTTCTTTTTTAAGCAACACACTGACTTTGCCCATTATACTCTCCATTTTGCTTAATAAGACAAAGTTAACTGGCATCTGGGCCCATCGCTTCATGGGAAATAGATGGGAAACAGTGGAAACAGTGTCAGACTTTATTTTTTGGGGCTCCAAAATCACTGCAGATGGTGACTGCAGCCATGAAATTAAAAGACACTTACTCCTTGGAAGAAAAGTTATGAGCAACCTAGATAGCATATTCAAAAGCAGAGACATTACTTTGCCAACAAAGGACCGTCTAGTCAAGGCTATGGTTTTTCCAGTGGTCATGTATGGATGTGAGAGTTGGACTGTGAAGAAAGCTGAGTGCTGAAGAATTGATGCTTTTGAACTGTGGTGTTGGAGAAGACTCTTGAGAGTCCCTTGGACTGCAAGGAGATCCAACCAGTCCATTCTAAAGATCAGTCCTGGGATTTCTTTGGAAGGAATGATGCTGAAGCTGAAAATCCAGTACTTTGGCTACCTTATGCGAAGAGTTGACTCATTGGAAAAGACTCTGATGCTGGCAGGGATTGGGGGCAGGAGGAGAAGGGGATGACAGAGGATGAGATGGCTGGATGGCATCACCGACTAGATAGATGTGAGTCTGAGTGAACTCCGGGAGATGGTGATGGACAGGGAGGCCTAGCGTGCTGCGATTCATGGGGTCGCAAAGAGTCAGACACGACTGAGCGACTGAACTGAACTGAGCAGAATAGTTTTCAGTTCTAAGTTAAATTACATTAATAGTATCTCAAAATAAGCTGTAACAGTCCGAAAAGCAGGAGATAGTTTTGAAGGATAAGTGCAAAGCATCTTATTGTCAGACGTATCATGCAGGCTGGTGATGAGACCAGTCTTTGGCAGCAACTGATGATAAACCAAGCTCTGGAGCTTGACTCACCGATGACTGAATGTGCCAACCAGAGGGCCAGCTGCTGAGCCGATGCTGCCCACGTGTCCAGGAGAGTGAGAGGTGCTGCTGGACGCACACTAGTGTCAGGCCAACCTCCAAGGCAGATGCCAGTCTGAGGGCACAAAACCTGAGGCCGCACACGCTCCTGCAGGTGGTGCCAGCTTATGCATGCGCTCTGGGCACCTCATTTGTCTCACCTGAGTCCCGCCCCTGCTATTCCTGGGCATGCATGCTCAGTCACTCAGTCGTGTCTGACCCCTTGTAACCCCATGGACTGTAGCCCTCCAGGCTCCTCTGTCCATGGAATTCTCCAGGCAAGAAGACTGGAGTGGACTGCCATTTCCTCCTCCAGGGGACCTTCCGAACCCAGGGAATCAACCAGTGTCTCTTACATCTCCTGCACTGGCAGGCAGGCTCTTTACCATTAGTGCCACCTGAGCTCCTGTATCGCTGGGCATGGCCCCTTGGTAATAACATGGGCTAATTTGGGTCGTTTTCTGAAGGGCAGCCCTGGCAGACATTGAAGGGAAGAGGACTAAGGGCACTAGGCATTTAGCCTGAAGAAGGCTGAGGTGTGGGCAGACGGGCAGGGTCAGAGGGCTGATGAGCTATGAAACTGTCCAAAGGTCTGAAGGACTATCTGTTGTAAAGGGGCAGGAGAGGAGCTCCAGCAGAACCGTAACCAGTGTCACCAGGAGGCCAGTTTCTGCCCAGTATAAAGCAGAACTACAAACAGAGGCTGCCAATGGTCACCTGGGCTTGTCCATGAGGTGCGGGACTAGTGACCACAGGAAGGGGTAAGGGGGAGGCTGGAAAACTAGGCCTGGGATCCTGGCTGAGAGGTGGGGCCAGATGAGCTTCAAAGATCCTGATTCTGTAACATCTGCTTCCTGCTCCAGAAATTTTAGGTTTAAAAATCCAATAGAAAACTGTGTCTCACCTTCACTCAAAAGGAAAAAAGGACGTAGACACTCTACTGGTACAATGTGGACACACTGGCTGCAAGGAAGGAAGCAGGTTGGCACTCGGTTAGAGAGGCTGGGCTGCTGTGGGGTTCCCACTTTCTAGACTCAGCTTGCCCCACCTCAAAGAACTGAGAGACTCGGGCAACCCAGGGAGGCAGAAGTGACCGGGCCAACAGACTGGTGGTCAAACTCTGAACCAGGAGATTGGGAAACATGGAGGGTGGTCCAGGCTCCGGGGGCGGATGCATATACAACACCTCCCTCCCTTGGCGTCCGTGTGTCCCACTTTCTGCAGAGTGAGGTGGGGGAGCCAGGAGATCTTGGGGTGCAGTGTGCCTCTCTGGCCCATCCTGTGGGAACTGCAGAGAGGTAGGTGCAGAAGAGGTGCTTTTCAGCAAGCCCAGAAGCTGCCAGGCATCCTGGCCTGAACCAGATGCCACCACTGGCCATGTGCGGGGAACGTCTGTGCTGTTCTCCTTCAACACCGCTCGGCCAGGCAGCTCCTTGGTCTTATTGACCCGGTGTCAACACACAGCACCACTGTCTCTGACACTGGCCCTGTGCTCTCTGGAGGTGACTATTTTGCCAACAAAGGCTCATTATTCCTGAAAGCCAGTGGGCAGACTGGTCCCTTCTTTCCCAGAGGGCTACAGCAACGTAGCCACCTTTTGATCTGTCTCAGTGTCATTACAGCCATTTCTTAGACCACAGCCTCTCCGAGGAACCAATGTGTGAGTAAATCTTTCACTGTTAAGCATAAAGAGGAAGTGCTTTTACCAACCGTCCCTGATAATCCAGTTGGTATCCAAGAAAATAGATGAAATCAGGCATAAAAAATCTCCATCAACTTTCACAACTGAAATACTTTACAAGATAGTGTGATGTCCCTAAAAATCAGATTCTTACCAGCTACAACCAAAGATTGATTTATTTTTTTATAATTTTTACAGAGCAAATACATTATAAATACTATAAATCTTCAAAAATTGAGATTAAACATAATTTTCTTTGAACGTATGTACTATCACCCAAAATTTTCACATTCTAGGGTATCAGTAATTACATCTTCCTCAAAGAAAACAGCACACAGAACATTTCCTGTCACAAAAATCTTTGTTGCCAAATCAGCCATGGAGCGGCCCACAGCTTCTAAAATGTGTACAAGGAAAGCTCTGAGATGCGTCCCTCGGAGATGGGTACTTGGTGGCCCACAGGACTTGAAGGGTAACAGGGATGGTCTTTACCAGAGCATGTCTGAGGGGCAGAACTGTTCTGTTCAACTGAAGAGATTCAAAATAAAGAACAGCACTTCTGACTGTTGGGGGAGGCACCCCAAATTGATATTTGGAAAGAGATTATCACTAGCTTAACCCATCCCACTGGTAAAAGTTCTCAGTGATTAACACATTTTTTAGGTAAATACTCTCAGGCTATAGATAACCCTGAAGCAAGGCATGGTATGCAGGCTGGACAAACAAAATCAATTTTGAGCCAACACAATTATGACTACGATGACAGAAGTCTAAATGCTAATTCCGTAAGGGGTGGGGAATGGTGGTGGTGAGGTGCAGACAAGCTTCAGTGATGAAGGAACTGTTAACAACAGCAGGCACACACCGATTTAAAAAAGGCCAAATTTCGATTAAGTCTCCTGACCTGCCCCAGTTTCCAGTGACCAGCAGTGTCTCAGCAGGCTTGCCAGCTTCATTTGAGTTTAAATCTGGAGTGGATAAACAGGCAGGAATCAGAGAATCAAGGCCTCTGTTTCTGTCTCTCTCAACAGCAGGACCTTCAGACATCAAACCTGGGGTCTGGAAAGAGCTGCAAACGACATGTCTACAGGGGCCAAGTGAGTGATGTGAATGAAGGAGTGGGCCAGGGTAGGACCAAAGGGATCGTACATCTACACTGAACTGGAGAGAGGAAGCTCTGCCTACACGCTCAGCCACAGGGATCCAACAAAAAACACCTGTGCATGACTTGCTCCCCACCAACTGCCAGCACACACCCCCAATTTAGAGCAAACGGCTTCTCCATGAGGAGACATGGCTGGATGGAAATGGACATGTCACCACCTCTGCTGTCCGCTTTAACCAGGATCAAGTGGTCATGTTTGAGACAGGGACTTTGATTCAGCATTCTTCTCTCCCTTCTGAGAGGAATATTATAAGCTGTGGGGAATACCTCCCCCTTCTTTCAGAAATGCATAAATATTCAGAGCTTTTTTACTTTGAAGGAACACAACTGGGGTGCGAAAGTGAGGATTCAACATGATTCCCAAAGCAGTGATATCTGGCACAGGAGTCTTGACATTTAAATCAAAGAGAAGAGAGAAGTGGCGACACACAAAAGCACCCCACCCTGGGGTCTCATGAGATGACTGGATATTCAGGAATTGTGAGTGGTTCTCTACCCAGTAGAACTTAGTAAGTTTCTCTTGTTCGATGAATACAAAAACTACAGAGTCCCTGGAACATTCTAAGAGCTGAGGAAACACACACATACACATGTGCACATGCACAACAGAATTACCTGGTGCTCACTCACCAACTTGCATCTATGGTCAACTAACTCAGTGGCCAAACTGCCGGTGAAACTGAGCAAAGTTACTTGTGCAACAGCAAAGTTAAATGTAAACATAAATAGCAACAGGTTTACCAAGAGTCTCTGAGTTACTATCGGATGTTGTCCAAATAATGCACTTCTGGATACAGACAGTTCACAAGAAGAGCCAGGAAGCTTTTCCCATCCTGGAGGCAATGGCCAGGATGCTTTATAAATTGTGCAGCCTGCGATATCTGATCCTGGTATTCAACATACTGCTTACTCGATGTCAAGGATTCAAGAGCATTCAGAGCCTAAAAGACATGGGAGACAAGAGGGTTAACCACACGGATGCATGTAACACGGTTCCCGCAGGTGTAGCGCGCCTGCTGCTGTCATGTGGCACAACGGGGAGCCTCCCGGGAGGGCTACAGCAGTGGAGCCAGGCTTCTTAAAGGCGGGCGTTGATTAACCGGAAGCAGGAGGAAGCCAGCAGCCCAAGCTTCTCTGGCTTTGACTTCCTCTTCCTGGCCTGTGCCGTTTCCCAGTCCTTCCCCGCTGTCTTCTTCCTTATCCTCCTTGCCCCCGCGCCAGCGGTGCAGCCCGCCCCCACCAGCGCATCCTCCCCACCAGCGCATCCTCTACGTCTCTCCTGGAGCCTCAACCAGAAACCACAGGCTTCGGTTACTTGTGAGACCTGTTTTAATTTGCTGTTGGGTTTGTTCTCGGGTTACAAAGTAATGTCGTACTAAACCGTAACTAGATAAAATTCAGAAGAAACCAGTGGCTAAGTGCTGCTGAGGATGACTGATAAGGTTGCTCTATCGGTCAAGAAACACAGCAGACAGACCAAGCTCCTCTGGTTTCCACCTAACAGAAACAGCAATGATATTCCCATGCTTCTCTTCAGGAATGAAGAAAAACGTTCTTAACTTCCATAATTTTAATTTTTCATCCCTTCATACTGGGAGAAGAGAAAAAGACTATATTTAGAAAAAACAGCAAAAAAAAAAAAAAAATCACAGCAATGGTTCCTGGGGAGATGGGGAGCTTAGCTGCCCCCAGGATTCTGAACATGAACCATGAAGTGCCCCTCTCACATATGGGGACCACTGCACTAGAGCACACGGGGATGAGGTGCTCTGTGACAACCCAGAGGGGTGGGATGGGGTGGGGGGTGGGGGGAGGTTCCAGAAGGAGGGGCCATAGGGACACCTATGGCTGATGCATTTTGATGTTTGGCAGAAACCAACACAATACTGTAAAGCAATTATCCTTCGATTAAATAAGTGAAAAAATAAATAAATAAAAATTAATTTTAAAAAAGATGGAGGGAACATGTGTATACCTATGGCTGATTCATGTTTATAAATGGCAGAAACCAACACAACACTGTAAAGCAATTATCCTCCAATTAAAAATTTTAAAATAAATCAATAATAACAACAACAACCAAAAAATGGAATTTGCTTGGCTCAGTAAATAAGGAGGGAGAAGATTTGGGGTTCCGGGGCGGGGGGGTGGTAAATGAACAAGCATCTTAGAAATAAGTTACCAAGTGGTTTAAGGCAGAAGTTTTGGGTTGAAAATAAACAATGGAAGGGATTTTGGTACCAAGCTAACAGCTGTGTGAACAGAGTTATCTAAGAACAAGAGTCAGTAGGGACAGGCACTCCCACTAACCACAGCTTCCATCTGTCTCTCCCCCACCCCACATACCTCCCTTTCTTCTTTTTTAAAGAATAGGCTACTTTGACAGTTTGCCTAAGAAAAATCATTTTATTAAAAGATGGGAAGTATTTCAAGTCTGAAAACCCAGATGACAACCATGTCATCACTGTAAATCTAAGGGAAGGTCAGCAAAGCCTGCCAAGGCCTGGAGGACCTGCCGGCCACAGCTAAAGCAAAGCCATGCCCCAGGTGCTGGTGGGTACAGGCGAGCAGACTTTGCAAACGCAGCCTGAAATGCATGTCACTGACTTCCTGACCGCACCCGGGGACACTCATCTGCCCACCTGTGACGGCTCTTACATGATGTCAGGGATTCACATGGTGGCTGTCTAACCAATCTATGACAAAACAGCACGTACTGTATAAATCAGGATACCTGTGAAGAACCTGCTAATTTTTTCACTTGATCTTTGCTCTTACGACTGATATACATGGCGGACTCAGACATGGCAATGCTGCAAAAGACAAGAGCTAAGAGGTCTGAGTGTTTCCTGTGCACAGAGACCGTTCTGCAGAGTGGCAAGAGCACACAGCTGGATCCAGATGGGCCCAGGGAGTCCCAGCCCCAGCCCTTAGTGGCTGTGTGATCTGAGACAAATTCCTTAGCCTCTTTCTGTCTGAACTTCCTCATCAACAAAACCAGGATAATGAAAGTTCCTCTTGTTTAGGGTTGTTATGAGAATTAGAAGAGTTAAAACTTTAACTTGTTAACATCAAGTAAGTTAAAACTCACAACAACAGTGCTGGCGAGCAATAAGCACTCAAGAATGATGGCTATCGTTTTGTGTTATGCACCTGTGTGCTGTTTACGGGTGAAAATAGTTATGGGATAGGACTGCTGCCAAGTGGCCTTCCACATTTTTAGAACAAACTGTCATTTTTCACAGCTACCACTTTGTCCATGTCAGATAACATGGACAGTGGTCAACCCCCAGACTCACAAAACGGGAACCACTCCCTTGGTTCCAAGCTGGAATTCAGCTGCCGTCTATCGGTCTCAGCTCTAGTCTCATCCTCTGTGCCTGTCCCCAGGCCCAGCGTGTGATGCCTCAGCACACAGTCATGTTGTCAGAACCAAACATGACCCTAGGCTGGCTTGCCCGTGATCTTGCTTCTTCTACAAGGGTGGTAACAGCACTCTGGGCAAGTGCCTACAAAAACTGGTTTGAAGTCCAATGCAGGCACATGCGGTGACCATCTTCCAGGAAGCAGAGTCCACAGAGGGCATGCTGTCCTACTGCCGATAACGGTCACCAGGTCCTCACGGGTGAGGACCACAGCGGCCACCTTCCCTCCTCCTGTGGACAACTTCTAACCCTTAACCACGAAGCTTTTTACTGACCTGCTGAGCTTTCATGGTCAGATATAACTCAGAGCTGGGCTTCAAGCGGATCTGATCCTCGGCAGGAACTTGAACTGAAAGGAAGGCAGCCATGCTTCGGGCAGCACTCGGAACCTTAGGTGTTAGGGAGGAATTAGAGGAAGTAAATGACTATTAAAGTAAGCATTTTATATCAAACATCACATTTCTATTAAAAAAAAAAGTTAAACACATCTCCAGACCTGCTGCTACTATTAGCCTCCTTGGGAAAATTATAAATATGATCAAGGAATTCTTTATGGTCCTTCTATTATCACCACCCAAACAATAGAAGCATAATTCATTCTCAAGAATGAAACTGTTGGCAAAGATACAGCGTAACTGAAACTCTCAGCCACTGCTGGTGGGAGTGTTAAAAATGGTTGCAGGCGCTATGGAGAACAGTTGGGCAGTTCCTCAAGAAGTATAAAGAAACACCACGACTCAACAATTACAAAAGAACCTAAAACAGGTGTTCTAACAAAACCTTGTAAGTGACTTTCACAGCAACACTATTCACAACAGCCAAAGAGTGGATACAACCCAAATGTTTACCAATTGATGAATGAAGTTGTGTCCACACAATGGAATACTACTCAATCATTAAGAGGAAATAAGTGCTGGTGCATGCTAAAATACGGATAAGCCTTGAAACTTCATTAAGTGAAAGAAGCCAAAAACAAGAGGCCATGTGTTGTATGATTCCATTTATGTGACATGTCCAGAACAGGATATACATAAAAGTCAGAAAATCCATAAGTGGTTGCCAGAGACTTGGGGAGAGGCGAAAAGAGAATGATTGCTTAGTGGGTATAGGATTTCCTTCTCTGATGATGAAAATGATCTGGAACAAAATAGTGGTAAATGGCTGCAACAACGCTGTGAACGTACTACATACCACTGAACTGCACATTTTTCCTTTTTATTTTTGGCTGTACTGCAAGGCACGTGGCATCTCAGGCCCCCAAACGGGATCAAACCTGTACCCCCTACAGTGGAAGCATAGAGTCTTAACCACTGGACCCCAACAGAAGTCCCTGTATTACACATTTTAAAAGGGTTACCATGATAAACTTTATGTGCCATGCGTTTTACAATTTAAGTGAATCAAATCACACTTAATTTAGTAAAAATCAAATCAAATTTAGTCCTGCTAAATTCTAACATAAACAAAGGAGCATGATGTAAACTGGTTTGGACTGGGTGGTTATTCCATAAGAATGCTGATATCAGAATAGCATGGGAATGTTTTTCAAACTAGGTAAGACCTTTAGCAGAAAAACCATGATACAAATAAGTCTTAGAGGATAAAATGGGACTAATGGCAAATTCTTTCACATCTCGGAATTTTTAGCAACAAAAGCCTGACTTTATTTCTCATTATTCATCCTTCTAATCAGTTAACTACTACTCATCTTGACTTAACAATTCTGCTAGACCAAGTCCCTCACAGAACCTGGGTTTCCCTGACAAAGTGCTGGCAGTGTAGCAGCTGACCAGGTATTTTAACCTAACCCTGCACACCATCACTGGCTCAAAGGCAAAAAGCAATGAGTAGTGTGGTCAGGTGACAAAGTCAAAAGACAATGAGATACCGCTAAAAAAAAAACACTTTGAACATAAAAGTTGTTTTAAAATGGAAAAAATAAACATCCTTTTTAAAATATAAAGATGTAATCAGGCTCTGACAGTTTTCTTATTAATCTCCGGAAGGAACCTAGCCCCCAAACAGAAAATCTACCTAGTATGACGCCCCCGAGGCAGGTGCAGGTGTCTGAGGCCCACTTACAAGAGCAGCGGCAGAGGCCTTCTCACCTGTTGGACAAGGGTGACTTCCGGCCGAGCCCAATTGCCCCGAGAATCCCCGAGCTGAGCCTCTCCTCAGCCATCAGGATCTGCCGGCCTTGAAGCATAAGCAGGATTCGGATGACAGACTCCGTCAAGATGGAGTCATTCTGCTCCGTCTGAACCAGAGACAGCTGTAGGACTTGGTGCCACCACAGAAACAGCTTCGCTTCTTCCTGCACAGAGCTGAGGGGTTGCGGGGTGGGGGTGGGGAGAACTAAATTAGGAAGAGATTCTTTCCACCCTCATTTAACCAGAAGTCCACATGGGAGCTTTCAGTATTAGGGACATTGCACCCTTTAAAAGCTTAGGCTGACAAGTGACGATGTTAATAAAGTACTGGACAGTAAAGGAGCAGCTGATATTTACTGTGCCTTCTACATGCTGGTTGCTGTATATGAGCTAGATGTCCTTGTAATCAAGCGAGATAAACGTTGCTACCCCTACCTACTTAACTGAATCAAAGCTAAAGGTGGTGCTTCAAAAATGCCTGTTTTAGGAAAGCAAAAGCCTGCTCAGAAAATCAGTCCATGCAAGGAAAATCTTCCCGAAACAGCCCTGTTTGTTTCTTACGTATCACTTGGGTCTCTGCACTGAAATGGACACTAATCTAAGCCTGAACTCCCAGCTATCCTAACCTGTGGGTTGGCTGTAGCAACTGGAGGGTCAGCATACCTCGGATACACTTGTTCTAACCACTTGCTTAAGAGGAGCAGCACTTTCATTTCGTTCCTTAGCGTCTGCTCGCTATTTAGACACTGAAGCAAGTAGACGTAGAGAGTCAAGTAGCTGCCAAGGGACAGGCACTCCTGCAGAAACTCTTCAATGGTGAGCTCGGGAACCTGAAGGGACACCAGAATGGGGCCCCATCCTAGATTCTGGTTGAGGGAGCCTAAGAAAAGAACACCGAGAGGAGAGAACAGGGTAAGAGCGAGAATCAAACCACCTAACCACTCTAAGGAACCTTTCACTTTAAAATTTAAAAGCTTCATGTCGAGAAAACACCACTCACCTTGGCCTCGGAGGGCCCGACAACGCTTCATGGTTTGGACTGCAAGCCCTCAAGCTAAATGCCTGTGTCCTGGCTACCAGTTCCAAGGGTTAAGAAGTCAGGCATTCTGGCTGCATTTTCATAAATCCCTCTTTCACCATACTATGACCATTAAAATCACAGACACTGCCTGTCCCAGTCATCTAAGAATTTTAATTTTACCGAATACCATTTTTAAGTATGTTACGAACACTTCAGCTTTTCTTGGGGGATATTATTATTACTTTATTCATCCTAAGTATTTTTTTAAGCATCAAAGTTTCATTTGACTCCTATCTTAAATACACAAATTCTTGAAAATGTTTCATGAAGGGAAAAAACAAATTTGATTTCAGGAACAAAGAGTAAACAAATTTGGAGCAAGAGGGTTATCCTGATGCTTCTCAATTCTGGGGGCGGGAATGAGAGTATGGTGACATGGTGACACAGAACTTTCCAGAGGGGGACATGGGAACGTGGAGTGCTTGTGTGCTGCAAAGGAAGGGCAGGGGCAGGTTACAGGCGCCTCCTGGCATTCTCACTCCAGTACTCTTCCGTCTCCCCTACTGTGAGCACAAGGATGTATATCTGGGCATCAGAGTTAAGAGGTACTGCTCTGAGCAGTTCTTCTTAACCAGGCCAAGCTGTTGCCAGAATCTGTGAGTGCACAGGTAGGCAATAAGAAAGACAAATCAGGAATGGGCCTGGGGGTAAGGGAAAGAACTTCTTCATAACAGTTTAAAGTACAGGACAAAAAGCAATAAAAGGACCTAAGAAAAATTTTAACAAGTGACAAACTAGAGGAAATTAATATAGTGGAGATCAGCCCTGGGATTTCTTTGGAAGGAATGATGCTAAAACTGAAACTCCAGTACTTTGGCCACCTCATGCGAAGAGTTGACTCATTGGAAAAGACTCTGATGCTGGGAGGGATTGGGGCAGAAGGAAAAGGGGACGACAGAGGATGAGATGGCTGGCATCACTGACTCGAGGGACGTGAGTCTGAGTGAACTCCGGGAGTTGGTGATGGACAGGGAGGCCTAGCGTGCTGTGATTCATGGGGTCGCAAAGAGTCAGACACGACTGAGCAACTGAACGGAACTGAATATAGTGGATAATTACAAAGATTCTGGTTTATAGTATTTGCTTTTAGGACTATGACTAGGCCTATGACATACACAATTTACCTATCATACAAGGATTGGTCAGACACTGCAAAACCCCTCATTTTAATGAGTCAGAGGTTCCCTTCCTTGAAACAAGATGGTAGCAACATGGGCCAAAGGTTCTCATGCTGATTACAGATCTTCATGAAGAAAACAAACTATATCCTGAAACATCAACAACATTTACAGAGATATTAGAGTGGTGCAATCCTTCAGCGGGAAGGGTCTGGAAAGGCATCTCCTTCAGTGTGTGTGCTCAGTCACTCAGCCGCGTCTGACTCTGTGTGACCCCATGGACTACAGCCCAGCAGGCTCCTCTGTCCGTGGGATTTTCCAGGCAAGAATACTGGGAGTGAGTTGCCATGTCCTACTCCAGGGGATCTTCTCAACCCAGGGATGGAACCTGAGTCTCTTGCATCTCCTGCACTGGTAGGCGGTTCTTTACTACTGAGCCACCTGATCTTCCCTGGAAAAGATGGATCGACTGAGAGCCTACCGAGGGTAAGAGGACGCTCTTACCCTCTTTGAAGTACGCAGTGATGCAGGCTTCCGTCGTCTCGGCCATGTGGCGGACAGAAGCCAGGCTCTGGCAGGCGGCTGTTAACAGCGGCAGCACCACCAGCCCATGCACTTTTTGCCCGATCCAGGTCCGGACACTGCCTCGGAGGAACTCTGCCGTTGGGACAGTCGCATTATTCATCATCATTAGGACTTCCATGAAGAGGCTGCTGAGGGCCATGTGGCGGGTCTGGCTGTCCAGATCTAAAAGGGAATACAAACACATACGTGCCAAAGGCTGCTGGTATGATGACGTGAACATGATGAAGGGGACAATAGTGTTTCAAAGTAGCTGCTCTCCAGGGGCCAGAAAGAAAATCCTGGATAGTGCTTAGATTTTACAGATAGGATATGGTACACAAACACCTTGAAGAGCAAAGCAGGAACTCCTGCGAGACCTTAAAACCTTTTTTACCCCCCAATTTTTCCTCATTTTTTAAAATTATTTTTTATTGAAGTATAATTGACCTACAATGTTGTATTAATTACTGCCATACAGGAAGTGACTCAGATAAATACACACATAAACACACACGCAGATTTTTTTCATATTATTTTCCATTATGGTTACCACATGATATTGAATTTAGTTCCCTGAGCTATACAGTTGGACCTTGTTGTTTATCCATTCTATATATACCAGATTATATCTGTGAATAGTGATTTTCATCTATCTTTCAATTATGACTCATGGGAACAAAAATTATTCCAATAAGCCTCCTAACAAATCGTAGCCTCTCCTCTTCCCATTCACCATCAACTGAGCCAACAAATATTTCCTTAAAAACCATAACTGATCCTGATTAACAAGTTTCTAGTATGCCATTCTTCTGATTAAAATGTTTCTAGAATGCCCTTTGCACTCATCTCACATGCTAGCAAAGTAATGCTCAAAATTCTCCAAGCCAGGCTTCAACAGTACATGAACCATGAAATTCCAGATGCTCCAGCTGGATTTAGAAAAGGTAGAGGAACCAGAGATCAAATTGCCAACATCCGTTGGATCATGGAAAAAGCACGAGAGTTCCAGAAAAAATATCTACTCTTGCTTTATTAACTATGCAAAACTTTTGACTGTGTAGATCACAACAAATTGTGGAAAATTGTTAAACAGATGGGAATACCAGACCACCTGACCTGCCTCTTGAGAAATCTGTATGCAGGTCAGGAACAGTTAGAACTGGACATGGAACAACAAACTGGCTCCAAATCGGGAAAGGAGTACGTGGAGGGTATATATTGTCACCCTGCTTATTTAACTTATATGCAGAGTACATCATGAGAAATGCTGGACTGGATGAAGTACAAGCTGGAATCAAGATTGCCAGGAGAAATATCAACAACCTCAGATATGCAGATGACACCACACTTATGGCAAAAAGCAAAGAACTAAAGAGCCTCTCATGAGGAGAGCTGACTCATTGGAAAAGACTCTGATGCTGGGAGGGATTGGGGGCAGGAGGAGAAGGGGACGGACCAAGGATGAGATGGCTGGATGGCATCACGGACTCGATGGACGTGAGTCTGAGTGAACTCCGGGAGTTGGTGATGAACAGGGAGGCCTGGTGTGCTGCGATTCATGGGGTCGCAAAGAGTCAGACACGACTGAGCAACTGAACTGAACTGAACTGAACTGAAAGAGCCTCTTGACGAAAGTGAACAAGGAGAGTGAAAAAGCTGGCTTAAAACTCAACATTCAGAAAACTAAGATCATGGCATCCGGTCCCATCACTTCATGGCAAATAGATGGGGAAACAATGGAAACAGTGACAGACTTTATTTTGGGGGGCTCCAAAATCACAGCAGATGGTGACTGTAGCCATGAAATTAAAAGATGCTTGCTTCTTGGAAGAAAAGTTATGACACACCTAGACAGCATATTAAAAAGCAGAGATATTACATTGCCAACAAAGGTCCGTCAAGTCAAAGTTATGGTTTTTCCAATAGTCATGTATGGATGTGAGAGTTGGACTATAACGGAAGCTGAGTGCTGAAGAATTGATGCTTTTGAACTGTGGTGTTGGAGAAGACTCTTGAGAGTCCCTTGGACAGCAAGGAGATCCAACCAGTCCTAAAGGAAATCAGTCCTGAATATTCCTTGGAAGGACTGATGCTGAAGCTGAAACTCCAATACTCTGGCCACCTGATGTGAAGAACTAACTCATTTGAAAAGACCCTGATGCTCGTAAAGATTGAGGACAGAAGGAGAAGGGGATGACAGAAGATGAGATGGTTGGATGGCATCACTGACTCAATGGACATCAGTCAACTCTGGGAGTTGGTGATGGACAGGGAGGCCTGGCCTGCTGCAGTCCATGGAGTCAGACATGACTGAGCAACTGAGAACGCCCTTCATTGCTTTGCCTGGCTATTATTCAATCTTCTAGGTCCAGTTACATAAGACCAACTCTAAATCAATTTCTCCAGTATTGTCTGTTAATTTTTCTTTTTTTTTTTTTTTTAACAGTTACTAAGTGTTGCTGACTTTCCACGTTATTGCTTTGGCTATATTATCTCATTCCATATTTACAAGATCTATATAATACAGGGACAATTCTTTCTCAATCATGAACCAGTCAATTGCTTCATACAGGATTCTGACTGTTGCTTCCTGACTGAGAAAGGAGCACAACAAAGTTGTTTGCTGCCACCACGTTTATTTAACTTATATGTGGAGCACATCATGAGACATGCTGAGCTGTATGAGTAATAAGCTGGAATCAAGACTGGCAAGATGAACACCAACAACCTCAACACGCGGATGATACCACCCTAATGGCAGAAAGTGAAGAGGAGCTAAAGAACTTGATGAGGGTGGAGGAGGAGAGTGAAAAGGCTGGCTTAAAACTAAATATTAAAAAAACTAAGGTCATGTCATCAGACCCATCACTTCTTGGCAAAAAGAAGGGGGAAAGGTGGAAGCAGTGACAGATTTCCTCTTCTTAGACTCTAAAATCACTGCAAATGGTGACTATAGCCATGAAATCAGAAGACAATTGGTTGTTGGCAGGAAAGCTATGACAAACCTAGACAGTGCGTTGATAAGCAAAGATCTCTCTTTGCTGACAAAGGTCTGTATAGCCAAGGCTATGGTCTTTCCAGTGAGCACGTACGGTTGTGAGAGCTGGACCGTAAAGAAGGCAGGGCGCTGAAGAATTGATGCCTTCGAACTGTGGTGCTGAAGAAGAGTCTTTCAGAGTCCCTTGGACAGCAAGGAGATCAAACCAGTCATTTTAAAGGAAGTTAACCCCGAATACTCACTGGAAGGACTGAAGCTGAAGCTAAAGCTTCAATATTTTGGTCACCTGATGTGAATGAACAACTGACTCACTGGAAAAGACCCTGATGCTTGGAAAGATTGAGGACAGTAGAAGAGGGCATCAGTGGATGAGATGGCTGGACGGCGTCACTGATGCAATGGACATGAACTTGGGCAAACTCTGGGAGATAGTGAGGGACAGGCAGGCCTGGTGTGCTGCAGTCCATGGGGTCGCAAATAGTTGGACACAACTGGCAACTGAACAACAAAAACAACACAGGAACAATTATTATCCTCTCTACACAGATGAGGTCATACGTATGTTCAAGGCCACAAAGCCAGTCATTTCAGAGTCTACATTTTAACTACCATTTTAGATACGCTCTGTGATAAACCTATATTGCAGATGTTTTTCTGTTCCCTGTCCAACCAACTCAAATAGTCACACCAGTGTTCTACTAGTATGCTTGCCTAAAAACTACAGTTGCCTACTTTCAAATAGTATCTAAATAAACAAACAAAAAAAAACGTTTGAGATTCATCTTTGCTGGTGCAATTCTCACTGCTATAGGGCATTTCATTATGTGACTATATAATACTTCATCTTGCCTACTGAACACAGGACTTGTTCCCAGTTTGGCTGCCCTCGTATGCACAGGGACATTGTTCATGTTTCCCGTGGCACAAGAAAACATTTCTTTTGCTGCATACCAAGGAGTGAAATTCTGAGCCATGGGATATGCAAACTAGTAGATGATGCCAAATGTTTAAAAATGATGAAATGATTAAATATTCAAACATGTAAATATTTTAAAATGATGAAACATTTAAAACACTGATGAAAGAAAACAAAGACAGCACAAACAGATGCAGAGATATACCATGTTTTTGGATGGGAAGAATCAATATTGTGAAAATGACTATACCCAAAGCAATCTACAGATCGAATGCAACCCCTATCAAACTACCAATGGTATTTTTCACAGAACTGGAACAAATTAATTCCACAATTTGTATGAAAACACAAAAGACTCCCAATAGCCAAAGCAATTTTGAGAAGAAGAATGGAGCTAGAGGAATTGACTTTTTCAGACTATATTACAAAGCTACAGTCATCAAGACAGTATGGTACTAGTTCAAAAAGAGAAATATACACCAATGGAACAAGATAGAAAGCCCAGAGATAAATCCATGTGCCTATGGGCACCTTATCTTTGACAAAGGAGGCAAAACTATACAATAGAGAACAGACAGTCTTTTCAATAAGTGGTGCCAGGAAAACTGGTCAGCAATGTGTAAAAGAATGAAATTAGAACACTTCCTAACACCATACACAAAAACAAACCCAAAATGGATTAAAGACCTAAATGTAAGACCAGAACCTGTAAAACTCTTAGAGGAAAAGAGAGGCAGAACACTCTTTGACAGAAACCACAGCAAGATCGACTATGACACACCTCCTAGAATAATGGAAATACAAACAAAAATAAACAAATGGGACCTCATTAAACTTAAAAGCTTTTGTACAACAAAGGGAACTATAAGCAAGGTGAAAAGCTAATCCTCAGAATGGGAAAAAATAATAGCAAATGAAACAACTGACAAAGGATTAATCTCCAAAATATACAAACAGCTCAATACAGAAAAACGAACAACCCAATCAAAACGTGGGCAAAAGACTTAAATAGACATTTCTCCAAAAAAGACATACAGATGGCTAATAAACACATGAAAAGATGCTCAACATCAGTCATTATCAGAGAAATGCAAATCAAAACTACAGTGAGTAGAGGGGTGGAATGGGGGGGGGAAGTGGGAGGGATGTTGAAATGGGAGGGGGCACAGGTAAACCTATGGCTGACTCATGTGGATGTTGGTAGAAACCAACACAATACTGTAAAGCAATTACCCTGCAATCAAAAATAAATCCATTAAAAAAAACAACAGTGATGTTATCATCTCACACCAGTCAGAATGGCCCTCATCAAAAAGAATAAATGCTGGAGAAGGTGTGGAGAAAAGGGAATGCAAATGGATACAGCCACTATGGAGCACGGTATGGAGATTCCTTATAAAACCAGGAACAAAACTACCGTACGAGCCAGCAGTCCCTCTACTGGGCATATACCCTGAGGAAACCACAACTGAAAAAGACACATGTACCCCAATGTTCATTGCAGCACTATTTACAATAATTAGGACATGGAAGCAACCTGGATGTCCACTGACAGGTGAATGGATAAAGAAGCTTTGGTACATATACACAATAGAATATTTCTCAGCCATAAAAAGAAACACATTTGAGTCTGTTCTAATGAAGTAGATGAACCTAGAGCCTATTATATGGAGTGAGTAAGTCAGAAAGAGAAAGACAATATCATACATAAAAGTATATATATATGGAATTTAGAAAGATGGCACTCATGATCCTATTTGCAGGGTGGCAAAGGAGACACAGACATAAAGAACAGACTTTTGGACACAGTGAGGGAAGGTGATGGTGGGATGATTTGAGAGTAGCACTAAAACATATCCATTACCATATGTAGAATAGAGAGCCAATGGGAATTTGCTGCATGATGCAGGGAACCCAAAGCCAGTGCTCTGTGACAACCGAAACAGGTGAGATGGCATGGAGACGGGGGTGGGAGGGAGGTTCAAGAGGGAGGGGACATATGCATACCCATGGCTGATTCATATTGACGTAGGGCAGAAACCATCACAATACTGTAAAGTAACTATCCTCCAATTAAAAATAAAATATTTAAAAAAATAAAAATGGTTGTACCCACTTACTCTGTACTCAGCAGTATATGAGAGTTATCCTGATACACATCCTCACCAACACTTAGTATTGAAACCTTTTTATCTATTCTCGTGGGTGTGACAGAGCATATCATCAAGTTCTTAATTTACACCTCCTTGAATATTAACAAGGTTTAGCATGTTTTCACATGCTTATTGGTTATTTGAATATTCTCTTTTGTACCATGTCAATTTAAGGGTCTGGTTCATTTTTTTCCTGCTGAGTTGTCTTTTTCTTCCTTACTGTCTCCACTGTGACAATCGTAGTCGCATTTCATGTAATTACCAACGTGCATGCTGTGCTAAGTCGTGTCCGATTCTTTGTCACCCTGTGGACTGCAGCCTATCAGGCTTCTCTGTCCAGGGGATTCTCCAGGCAAGAATACTGGAGTAGGTTGCCATGCCCTCCTCCAGGGGATCGTCCTGACCCAGGAATCAAACCCCATCTCTGATGTCTCCTGAACTGGCGGGTGGGTTCTTTCCCACTGGAGCCACCTGGGAAGCCCGTCTTACTTACTGTGCGTGCACGCTAAGTTGCTTCAGCAGTGTCCGAGTCTGTGTGACCACAGCCAACCATCAGGCTTCTCTGTCCATGGGATTCTCTAGGCAAGAACACTGAAGTGGATTGCCATATCCTCTTCCAGGGGATCTTCCCGACCAGGGATCAAACCCCCATCTCTTATGCCTCTCACATTAGCAGGCGGAAACGGCAACCCACTCCAGTATTCTTGCCTGGAGAATCCCATGGACAGAGGAGCCTGGCAGGCTACAGTCCACGGGGCCGCAAAGAGTCAGACACGACTGAGAGACTTCACTTTCACTTTCTTTACGACTAGTGTGCGACCTGGGAAGCCCATCTTAATTGCTATATGCTTCCAATTTGCTCCTCCTATTCTACATTCCTTTTGCTCTCTTTTATTTCTTTTTTTAAGGGATTATTTCTTGTTATTCTAATTTTTCTTTAGTTTGGAAGTTAAATATTCTTTTTAAAGAATATTTTAAAATATTCCTTTTAAATTAAATAACATTTTCGTAGTGGTTATCATACAAATTGTATCATGTATTCTTGAAAGTCTGAGGTTAATTGGCTCCCAGACAATGTTAATTTCTATCATCTTCTCAACTGTTGCCACGACACAATAACAAATTACTAACTGATCTAAATGCAGTCAGACTTAATTTAGATTTGCCCTTTATATTTACCAGTTTCATTGTTCATCCTAAGTCTATTTATCTTCTCTTTATTATCTCCTTCTTTCTAAACAGATTTTGATTATATTTTATGGTTCTTTTTATAATATCTTAAGCTCAATGTTTAATTAATTTTTGATGTTCGTTCTTAAAATCAGTTCTAAATATTTTAAGACTAAATATTGTTGTTCCTTTGGCCATCAGTTACTTAAAAGTTTGCTTCTTCATTTCCAATGTATGTTTTTTTCCCCCCTTGGTTATATTTTGTTACTGACTTTTAAGTTCATTGCCCTGTGGTTAGAATATGTAATCTATTTGATGCCAGTCCTTTAGAACTGATTAAGACATGTTTTGGGGCTTCCAAGGTGGCACAGTGGTAAAGAATCTGCCTGCCAATGTAGGAGATTTGGGTTTGATACCCAAGCCAGGATGATTCCTTGGAGGAGGAAATGGCAACCCACTCCAGTTATTCCTTCCTAGAAAATTTCATGAACAGAAGAGTCTGGTGGGCTATACTCCATGCGGTTGCAAAGAGTTGGACATGACTGAGTGACTGAGCATGCACAGAAGACATGCCTTAATCCTAGTAATGGGTCAAGTTTCTTAACTGTTCAGTGAGACTGATACAGAGTGCATTCTGCACTTACAGGGTATATCATTCTCCACATACTCACTACATCCATCTGTGCTATAGAGACATCCTACAGTCTTACTGATTTTCTGTCTACGTGATCTATCAGTTACTGTCACACATGTGTCAAAATCTCTATGAGAGAATTTGACACTTTTCCTCTGAGTTCTGTCAATTTTCACCTCATGCATTTTCTTCCCAGTGAATCGAACCTTACATCAACTTCCAGTGGCTCTCTTCATTTCTTTAGTAATCTTACTTATATTTATTTATGTTGGGGTGTGCTGGGACTTTACTGCTGTGTGGGCTTTCCTTTTATTGTAGCGAGCAGGGGCTACTCTCGAGTTTCAAAGCACAAACTTCTCGTTGTGGCGGCTTTTCCTGTTGCGGAGCACGGGCTCTAGGGATGCGGGCTTCAGCAGCTGTGGCAGCTGGGCTTCAGGGCTGCTGGGCTTTAGAGCACAGGCTCAGCAGTTCTGGCACAAGGGAAGAGTTGTCCTGTGGCATGTAGGATCTTCCCAGATCAGAGATTGAACCCATGTAACCTGCATTGGCAGGTGGATTCTTTATCACCGAGCCACCAGGAAAGCCCTTTTTATTTCCATTAATGCTTTTTTCTTATTTATGAATGTATATATTTTTCATGCAAATTCAGGGTGGGAAAACACACTGGAGATCATTTGGCTTTGTAATGCTTTCTGCCTTACAGTCCTACCTATCTCATATTGATACAGCAATATCAGCTTCCTATTTTAATCTGCCTAATGTGATTGCCTTATAGAAATCTTATATCTAATGATTTAGATATACTTATGAATAGCTTAAAACTAGATGTTGTTGATGATTAATACAATCTGACAATCTCTGTCTTTTAACTTGAGCATCTGTCTATTTATATTTACTGCTGCTGCTGCTAAGTCGCTTCAGTCGTGTCCGACTCTGTGCGACCGCATAGGCAGCAGCCCACCAGGCCCCGCCGTCCCTGGGATTCTCCAGGCAAGAACACTGGAGTAGGTTGCCATTTCCTTCTCCAATGCAAGAAAGTGGAAAGTGAAAGCGAAGTCGCTCAGTTGTGTTCGACTCTTCGCGACCCCATGGACTGCAGCCTACCAGGCTCCTCCGTCCATGGGATTCTCCAGGCAAGCATACTGGAGTGGGGTGCCACTGCTTTTTTATCGTTTTATTTCAGTTATTTTTCTCACCTTTTCCATCTTTCTTTTTTTTTTAATTTTATTTATTTTTAATTGGAGGATAACTGCTCTACAGTGTTGCGTTGGTTTCTGCCATAAAACAACATGAATCAGCCGTAAGTATACATATATCCCTTTCCTCTTGGGCCTCCCTCCCACACCCACCCCATCCCACTCCTCTAGGTTGTCACAGAGCACTGGGCAGGCTCCTTGTGTTACACAGAAGCTTCCCACTAACTATCTATTCTACACATGGTAGTTTATATACGTCAGTAGTACTCTCTCAATTTCTCCCACCCTCTCCTTTCCCCACTGTGTCCAAAAGACTGTTCTCCACATGCTTCTTGCCTTCATTGGATTGAACATATTTTGGTCAATCCTTTTTATCTCTTTCTACTGATTCAGAAATTACATATTTTGTTTCTTTTGGTGAACTGCTTAGAATTTTTATCATTCATATTCTATCAAGACATACATTTAACCAATTTCTTGACTCCCTCAAACAGTATTAAAACCTTAGAATGCTTTTAACTCAACTCCCTTCCTAACTTATATCTATTTGTGGTCATATAATTTAATTCTAGCTTTTGCTTTTTTTTTTTCCCAGTTCTTTTACCATCCATCATTTATATTATTGGTCCTTTTAGTGGATTTAGACAAAGCAGACAATTGTAAATCAACTTTTCCATCAGCAAACTTAGTACTTATCTAGGTTACCTTAATTACTATAGTTTGTATTGAACATTTAAAAGTGAAAGTGAAGTTGCTCAGTAGTGTCCGACTCTTTGCGACCGCATGGACTGTAGTCTACCAGGCTCCTCCCTCCATGGGATTCTCCAGACAAGAGTACTGGAGTGGGTTGCCATTTCCTTCTCCAGGGGATCTTCCCGACCCAGGGATCGAACCCAGGTCTCCTGCATTCCAGGCAGACGCTTTAACCTCTCAGCCACCAGGGAAGCCTCATTTAAAAACATTTAAAAACAAGATATTTATTATTAGTTTTTGAAGCCTCAATATAGATATGACTTCTGACAGGACAGGCTTTCACAAGTATTGAAAATAGTTTTCAGATCTTCTGTCTTCTTTTGAAGATCTTAGGAGATTCATAAGGACAACAGATTTGATGACTGGAGTTACCATCCAAGAGGAAAATTAACATGAAATTACAAATCTTTTTTTTTTTTTTGCTTGGTAGTGTTTCACTCATGAGATCTGAGTTTCCTGACCAGGGATTGAGCCTGGGCCGTGGCAGTGAAAGTGCTGAGTCCTAACCACTGGACTGCCAGGGAACTCTCTAAATTCCAAGTCTTGATTGTTCTTACTTTTTAACAAAATGCTCAAAAGAAATTTAAAAAGACAAAAAAATGTTGCATTTACATAAAAGTGAAAGTCGCTCAAAAGTGTTTGACTCTTTGTGACCCCATGGACTACACAATCCATGGAATTCTCTAAGCCGGAATACTGGAGTGGGTTGCTGCTGCTGCTACTGCTGCTCAGTCAATTCAGTCATGTCTGACTCTGTGCGACCCCAGAGACGGCAGCCCACCAGGCTCCCCCGTCCCTGGGATTCTCCAGGCAAGAACACCGGAATGCGTTGCCATTTCCTTCTCCATAGCTTTTCCTTTTTAAATCCTTAAATGATTAACTGCAGGCTTATATCAGCAGTTTAGTTTATATTTACCCATATTTCATTACTTTCTCTGCTTATTTTCCTTCTTGAAATTCAAGCCTTTCACTTGTGACCACTCCACTTTTACCTAAAGAGCATGCTCTATTTAATACTTCCTTTAGTGATGTCCACTGGGACAAACACTCTCAGGTTTCACGGAAAACACCTTTATTTCATCCTTCTCCTTGAAAGCTGGCTGCTCTTGTTTTACCACCCAGGTTGCCAGTCGTCTCCTCACAGCACGTCTCCTCACCGTCTTACCGGTTCCACTGATGCCCCCGAGAAGCCAGCTGTCCGTGTAAATGTTTGTTTTTTCACCGGTGCTTCTTCAGTCTCACTACAGTATGTACAGGTGTTCTATTTACCTTGCTTGGGATTTGCTGGGTTTAGCGAACCTGAGGATTGCTGTCTTCCCTTCTCAGAGCAGGTTCATTTCTAACTCATCCTTACCCTGAGGATGCTGTCCTATATAGTTCTACGTGGGGGCTCCTTTCAAGGCTCCCAGCCTACGCAGGGCCTGGGCTTTATAGCCTCCCCTAATCCAAAGAAGGTCAGTAAAAGCCTGCAAGCTACAAGGCAACCTCAGCACGCCATCTATTTTCATGGGCTCCTCCTTTCACTTACTTTCTGACTTTTGAGATTTTCTGCCAACTTGTCAATACGTTTAATTTTTGGTTTCATAAAAACATTTTATTTATCCAGCATTCTAAGCTGTTTTTAGCAGGAGAGGCAGTCAGGATGTCCAGTTTACCAAACTGCTGGGAGTACAAGTTCTCATATAAAGTGTCCTTACAAGCCTACAGGTGATTCTGAAGTGCCCTCCAAGTTCAGAGCTAAACATCCAGAAAGGCTGCTCACTGGACAGTCTCTGGTTATCTCTTAATCATCATGGTGACTTGCCTAACTCAGCCCTCAGTCCACTTAACCTCATAGCAGCACCTGACAGTGTCTACCCTCCCTCAAGTCCTTACAATTCAGGCATCCCCCAACACTGAGATGACAAGTGTCCAGGCATCAGCTTCTCTGCAAACAGAAGGACAGTGTCCTGACCATCATCCTGATCTCAAAATGTCTTACACACAGCAGGAAATCATTTACTGAGTGAATACATGACTTCTCCAAAGTCACTTACCAGGTGGGTTAAAAACGATGATATCATCCAAGAGCTTAGACATTTCCTGTTCAAGGACTGCTAAGGTGATTTTTCCATTTTGTTCCAGGGAGCTGAGGAACTGAACCATCTGATGAGTGAAGGCTCGGCATTTTGGAACTGCATCCTGACAATAAAAAAACGATCATTCAAATAAGTCCATGCCAACAGGGTTAACTGAATATTCCCTGGGAGCACAGCACTGCACTGACTGCCTCAACAGGGAGTGGAGAGGACGGAGCAGGGAGCCACGTGAGGACAGGCATGTCTAAGGGCCCTGTGCGGGGGACAGAAGTCTTTCATAACACCCAGACTAGAACCCACATTCTCCCAAATCCCAGTAACAGTTTTTACTGTGTTAATAACATTAACCACACACTAAGTACTTGCCAGGAACTTTTCCAAAAATTCTATGTTCATTGCTTAATCTAATCTTCAGAACACATTAAAGGCAAGGTATTATTTTCAGTTCAGGTGAGAAAGCCAAAGAATGACAGTAAACTGGGGATATGAGTTTGTCAGACCTTAAACTCATGTTCGTTATTTGCTGCCATTCTGTTGCCAATGACACTCAGATCAGCAAACCAATGCTGTCCCTTAATCCTTTTCACCTCTTATTAGCATGTGGCACTGCTACCAGGTAAAGGCTTACTAGACAAAATAAGTGAAACTAAAACACCCAAGAAGCCAAAATGATACATACATCCCTCAGCTTTTTCTACTGAGCCATTGCAGGGTTCAAGACAGTCCTCAGCGGCACTAACGCGACCAGCCCTGAAGAACACTCTGCCTTCCACAGCACGCACTTAACTTACAAGATGTTTCTGGCTGTCAGTAGGAACAGAAAGGCCTGCAGACACTTTCAAGAGCTTCACAATTAATTCAGCAGAAGATTCCTTTGCCAGGATGATAGATGGCTGGTAATGGCTGCTGAAATAACCCAGCACACTCTGATATGACACAACGTCCACAAGATGCCACGACAGTGAGCTTGTCTGTCCAAGCAGAGTAAGTAGAGGAGAATCCTGAAAATGAACACACACATTCCTTTAGTTCCAGCGCTCCCATCTTTCCAGAAATATGTCTTTACTGAGTCTATGGAGTGACCACTAACATTGTGTATTATGAGCACAGAAGAGTTAAGACATCAAATAAGCTTCTGCTCAAGGCAGAAGTACTCATGAAAGTAATAACTGAAGTCTTGGCAAAACACATTAATGTTAAGATTTGTAAGTATTCAGAATCCAGTTTTCAAAGAAACTCTATGATCTTGTGGCAGAACAGCAATTAATGAGATGTAAAATGAAACTGATTTTAATACTATAACTTGGTGTGGTTCCCTTAGACTATGAACTGTCTGAGTAAACCAGGCAGCTAGTTGAAGGCACATCCCATAGGCCATGCATCTATTCAAACTGAAAGAGGCAGTGGGGACACGGAAAAGCAGCTGCTTCATACAGAGCAAGGATCTAAGGAACTCGCAATCTTGATCACAGGCCCTCTAAAAACTTACTGTTTGGTCCACCAATTGATCTTCCTTTGCCAATAAAATCACCATGAAAAGGAGGCAGACAACCATGCCCCGGGTCTCTGGGCGAGGACTGGGGCTCCAGGCATCAGAGAGCACGCCGACCCAGTTGACTTCACAGAGAACAGACCCCAAAAACAAGAAGCAGCTCTTGGGGCTTCCTCGCTCCACCTAAAAGGAAACAACGCTTTTAGCTATCTATGTATCTTGAAAATGTATATACATCAATGTTTACTAAATTATATCTTTTAAATTATACTTTCTCCCCAGATTATAAAAATTATTTATAACTCTATCCCCTATTACAGAGATTTAGACTTAATATTTATTTTTCCTCCCATATTCGATGTGTGGAACATCTTTCGGCTTGTTTGGAGTTCATTATTTATTCCACTAAGTCTTAACAGGAGAGGAATGATCTTTGCTAGCTCCAGGTAGTGTGACAAACCTCTGCCTCAGTTAGTCACCGGTGCTCAAGGGAGCCTACCACAGTCCTCAGATGTGCTGGCAAGACCAAGGTGCTATATCTACTAGTCACTGCTGCCCAAAGCTGAACGTGCACCAGAACCACCTGGAGGACTTGTCTGGGGATGGGGAGGGGGTGGGTGTATCCACAGAATTCTTAATGTCCTATATCTGGAGTTAACAAGTTCCCAGGTGGTACTGATGTTGCTGGTCCTGGGACCATACCTCGAGACTATTATATTAGCATATGTAATTTTCATATGGCCTTTTTAGTATAATGTTACATTATAAGTACATCTCTGTATCATCAGTCTTCATAATTTTTGATGACTCCATAATGTTTAATTAAGTCCTATTTAAACTATATTAGGGATGGAGGGGCAAATGTATTATAAAGTATTACTATATAATCAATATCAAAGTTATCTCTTATGAGTCCATTTCAAGCCTGTTTAAAATAAACTATGTCTAGTTATAAATTTTTCCTTTTTTTAAAAGAAGATTTAAAAGCTCAACTCCATTTGTAAAGTCACAGTCAATGGAATCTGATGATGATTCCTGTCGTCCAGTTACTACCATAATTATATCATGCTATTTACTCCTTCTCCCTTTTGGAAAATGATTTTTCATCCTCCTTTATAATCTATTCTCTATCTTGATCCTCAACCCCCTCAAAACCGTACTTTACTATGCCACCAGACTCATGGAACTAAAAGGTTCCCAGTTTCTGGGCAGGGCAGTCATCTATCCTTAGACTAAAGCTACTAGAGATATAAAGTCTATAGCAACCCTTTATGGACCATTCTATTTAATCTGTCATATAGCTAATGCTGCCCTCTTAAATGCTCTCTTACAGGCCTTTAAACAAAGGTTCAATTCCATATTCATAGTAATGATGAATATTTATGTAATGCCTGTCTCGTATACTAAACCTAGCTATAAAATCATTTTTAACCTTGTAGTTTACTAAGACAACTGTCCTCAGCTTTCCTTAGAGCTCAGCTACAGAGGTATGGCTGACAAGAACACCACTGGAACACTAAAAGACCGCACTGGATTTTACTCAGTGTCATAAATAACTATGGATCTGCAATAATTAAAGCACTTACAGTGTCTCAATAATAAATGCGATATTAGGTTAACAATGAACACAAATGAACTGGTGACTATGAGCAAATAAACTGAAACGGTCATAAAAAGCTAAGACAAGACTAGAGCCTTTTTTAGAACAGAAACTTAACAACAGCAACAAAAATGCCCGACTGCCATGTGACACTGCTGTGCCTATTTTCTGTACCTATTGCTTCTACTCCAAAAACTCCCACACATTTATGGGGACTTTTTCCAGGCCATTCAGGTCTTTACATGCCTATGATGCGTTACTGGCTGCTATAGTAACACCTTTGTCACCTATAAGCTAATTATCCCTTACACAACTACTTAAAGAAACTAATGCTTAAATATCAATTTACATTTTACTTCAATAGAAATTTAACAATGAAAAGTTTTAATGATACTCTCATAGAAAAACATGCATATATGCATACATAGAAACACCACGACTGAGCGTGACGAAGTCATCACACTATGTACTGCCATGACAATATCACGAATACCAAGGGGATGACTGCTGTATTACAGACAAAATCTTTCTGGGAGCTTTAAAAATGGTCCTGTAAACGCTGTCTTACTAACACAATAAAATGACATCCATAGGATGCTGCTTTACATAAGCACCACCCAGGCGATTAAGAATGCGAACAGGCTCCACACCGGCACACACAGCAACTGGGCTGAAAACCCACAGTGAACAGGCTGCTCCCAAGACGCCAGGCTGTGGCATGGAAAGTAAAGGGCTTACCTTGAAGAAGGCCTCCATGAGCATCTGGTCAGGATATAAGTCCCGCCACGGAAGTTTCTGGTAGGCACTGTGAAAAGCATACAGAATGAACTCTGGCATTTTGGGCGCTGTACATGTTTCACAGTAATGCATCAGGTGCAACCGAAGGGCTCCTTCATCACCAGGCAAGAGCTTATCTAAAATTGAAAAAGAAAATACAGCTGAATACCTTTGAGTTTATCTTTAAAACAAACAAAAAACTAACATAAACCACGAATTTGAACTAAAAGTCTAAAACCTAATATTCTCAATAATTACCCAGTTTCAAAGATTTTCACCTGCCAGGGAAAAAACTGATGGCAGAGTAATAATGAAGAATGGTAATTTACTTACTTGGGTAACTGGAAGGAGAAGCTGGTATGTGGGAGATAGCAGAGGTAAGCAGTTTTTCCCTAAAACCTATAAATATATGACTTTTTAACTCAAATACACCTCCACAAGCCCAACCAACTTTAGGCATCCCTTTAGTCTGTTGCCCTTAGCCATGGATTCAGTCTCATGCAATTGATCCATTCATCGGGCATCTTGGAGAAATCTAATGTACCTTGGAGAAATCTAATGTTCCTCAAAAGGAAATATTCCAAATAACTAAATCTCAACCCTCAGTGCAATAAAACTAGACTGTTAACCATCATTCTAGCAAGTCACTTGAAAATGAATCTCACACTCTCCTGCGACCTGATCACTCAGTATTAACCTCACAAGTATCAATTACTTTAGTGCCTTCAATAGCTAGTGGCAAGATAAGGGGCATTTAGCCTAGAACAAATCTTTTCAGGCTTTCTGGTTCTGTGCACAGGAATGGAATTTAGTCAAAGAAGAGAGAGTTACACACAATGAGAGCAGTTTCTCAACACTGACTGATGGAAGTTTCTCAACACTGACTTGTGAAAAATGACCAATGAGCATCAACACATGTCACCAGTCGACTTATCACTAACATTCCCCTGCCCTCATCCCTAGTCCTTATGAAACAGTAACATATGTTTTTAACAATCCTTTAAAACAGAGGTGAAGGGCAGCATTTGCTTAAATATGGACAGAAAAAAAAGATAGTTTTGTTTAAATAAGGATGGATATGTAAGAGAAGATGTCTAGGAGGTAATCTCTTAGGACCAGAAGAGCTTCGCTAGTCCCAGCCCAGATGCAAGTAAGTTCTGTGACCTCAGATGAATTCTTTTTGATCTTCAGGTCCTCATTTTTCTAATCAAAAGCAAAGAGCTGAAACGGACAATCTCACTAAAAGGCTATAATTTAAGAATTCATCTTGTTATGCACAGTTCTCATTCCTCTCTCTGAGGTGAGCTACCCTACAGCCATACCACCCTGAACGCGCCCAATCTTGTCTGAACTGAGCTACCAGTTCTTAATGTTAGCCAAGTACTTTCTTATTGCTAGGCCACTTTTTGATTTTCTATACACAAACCTGTGACAGTGCTTGCCCCTTTATACTAAGATACTAAATAAACAGCCTCTGTGACAATAGTTTTATGCTCAAATATTTGTCTCACTACAAGTATATCCTGGATGGTAATAAGCAGCTAAAAGTCTGCCTTTCCAAAAAAAACCAAAAAAGAGTACTAGATTTCATGTTACTCACTGAACCAATATTTATCAAGTGGACAGTGAGAATACAGCATTATCCTAATCTTAGGGGAATGAAAAGAAGAATGTTTCTATGCCTAGAGTTTATATCACAATTGGGGAGGGGTGAGGAAAAGAGAGATAAGATATGTAAAGGTCAATCAAAAATACTGGATGAGGTACATCTAGAGAATGGAGTATTACTCAGCACTAAAAAGAAGAAAGCTCTCAAGTCATGAAAACAATGGAGAAACCCAAGTGCACATTACTAAGCAAAAGAAGCCCATCTGGAAAGCAACACTATGAATGATCCTAACTTCATGACATTCTGGAAAAGCTTTAAATATGGAGAAAGTAAAAGAAATCAGTGGCCTCCAAGGCTAGTGGGGAAGGAGGAGTGACTAGCAGAGGAGAGGATATTTAGGGCAGTGAAAATACTCTGTAGGATACTGTAATGGTGGATACACATCATTATACGTTTATCCAAACCCACAGAATGAACACCACCCAGCATGAGTCCTGTGGACGTTGGACTTTGGGTGATAACGTGTCAGTGCAGGTTCATCAACGATAAAAAATGTACCATTTGGATGGGGGACAGAGATAGTGGGGGAGCTGGAGGGGAGACTATGCACTCAGAGTGGGGAGCAAAGGGCATATGCAAACCGTACTTTCCACTCAGTTATGCTGGGAACCTAAAGCTACACTAAACAACAGGCTATTTATGTATATATATGTATATATATATATATATGTGTGTATATATATATATGTATTATTAGATAACAAAGTTTATATATAACACATATTACTGCTACATATATTAACATATGTATTATTGTTATATTATATATACATACTACTATAATACATAATCTATCATCTGATGTTATTATATATAAAATACTGGATGCATGTGTGTGTGCATGCATGTTCAGTTGGGCCCAACTCTTTGCCAGCCCATGGACTGTAGCCCACCAGGCTCCTCGGTTCATGGGATTTTCCTTGCAAGAACACTGGAGTGGGTTGCCATTTCCTTCTCCAAAGTACTGGACGGCATATTGGTAACTCCAGGACCCAGTGCCACATGAACACACGGCAGCCATGGAGGTGCACCTCTCAGATCCCCCTTCAAACAGAACTGGCCATAGATCAGGCTACAGCACTTCAGCCCCTGGGTCAAGGCCATCCTCAGCCCTTGAAGCCCGCAGCCAACAGCTGAGCACTGACCTGGGTGCTTCCGCCAAGGGTGGGCTCCCGAATAAAGAACCACTGCACTCCAACACCCCATCTGGCTGGCCAAAACTTTCTCAGATCTGCCCTGCAGACTGAGACTCGGCCTTCCTACTCTCCTTTCACAGGTGTTACGCCTGCACCAGAGGTGAAGGCTTTGCTTGTCTACCTCTATTCCTCTCCCTCTTATTTTCACAGGCATCACCCCCAACACCTCTTAGCATTCTGGCTCCACCATGGTGTCTGCTTCCCACAGATTTCAACTGCAACAATGTGCTATAAAGACTTAGAAACAGGAGAGAAATGTACCCCGTAAACAGATATGCAGGAAAACACAAAGGGCTTAAGGGTTCACCCAGGTAGTGGAATCAGCATAAGCAAAAAAGTGGCAGTGGGAAGGTCCAAGGACGTTTAGGGGAACAATGAGTAGAGCCATATGGTTGAATAGATGCCTCCAAAAAGCCCATCCCGTAATACTGAAGTGCTCTGGGTCAGACACATTTGAATGCTGAGCTAAAACATTATTACACTTCAAAGTTTTTGAATAAGAATATAGTAGCATAGAAACAGAATTTTAGGAGAATCAATTTAGCAGGATAGACCCTAACAAATGAGCAGGAACAGAAATGAGAGGCAACAGAGGGCTACTGCAAGAGTCTGGATTGGGTGGACTAATAGCCTCATAAGCCTCCTGATACAAAACATTTAGATATACTGAGTAAACACAACATCTCTGATAATGCAGAGCTACATACATTCAGTGGAAGAAAAGAGGTCAGAAGCAGAAAGACTAGAAAAACAGAGCATCACATCGATGCTAAAGGCAGCACAGGATGAGATGGTGAGACAGCATCACCGACTCAATGAGCATGGATTTGAGCAAACTCCAGGAGAGAGTGAAGGACAGAGAAGTCTGGCGGGCTGCAGTCCATGGGGTCCTAAAGAGTTGGACATGACTTAGTGACTAAACAACAAAAGCTTCAGTTGCCCTGGGGCTGTTTATGTTGGGTTTTCAACCTCACAAGGAAACAGAAAACAAGAAAGGACAGATAAGGGTGGAGGGGAATGGATCTTCTCCACCTTAGCTCAGAATGGGAGTCAGGGAGCCAAGAAAGCTGATTGTGATAATTGAGTTTGGGGGTTGATTTCATGTATCTGTACAGCATGAAAAGCAAGGAGAACAAACCACTCAATCCTATAGGAAATCAACCCTGAATATTCATTGTAAGGACTGATGCTGAAGATGAATTTCCAATACTTTGGCCACTTGATGCAAAGAACTGACTCACTGAAAAAGACCATGATGATGGGAAAGATTGAGGGCAAAAGGAGAAGGGGGCAGCAGAAGTTGAACAGCTGACTCAATGGACCTGAACTTGAGCAAACTCTAGGAGACAGTGGAGGACAAAGAAGCCTAGTGTGTTGCAGGCCAAGGGGCTGTCAGGGGTCAGACACGACTTAACAACTGAAGAACAACACCACAGTGTGAGAAACCCCAAGGCAAGGAATTACACAGAGCCAGCTGGCAACAAAGCGAAAAAGGCTAAGAAACAGGGCCTTCTGAGCTTGATGTGAATTCTCAAATCCCAAAAGTGATCCTGAATCCAAAAAGGCAAAAAAGAAAGAGGAGCCATCTCAAGATGACATTATTTCTCCTAAAACCAAAAGTTAAAAAAAAACTAAAGGAGCCCTGTGAAGAGACAGTTGTTTCTCCTAAAACCAAAAAAGTTATAAAAAATGAGGAGCCTTCTAAGGAAGAATTGGGTGCACCTAAGCCCAAAAAGATGAGGAAAGAAAAAGAAGTAAATGGAAAAACTGGAGAGAAAAGCCCCAACCTGAAGAATGGATTCCCTGATTCTGGACCTGACTGACTCCAAGAAAGCTGCCACTGAAGAAAATAATAGTGGGTTAGAACAGGAAATGACTGTGGAGCAAAGAAGGAGCTTTCTCTAATTTTCCCATATCCAAAGAAACGATTAAACTTCTCAAAGCCCATGGGGTGACCTTCCTGTTTCCTATACAAGCAAAGATGTTTCACCCTGTCTATAGTGGGAAGGAGTTGATCGCACAGGCGTGGACAGGAACTGGGAAGACATTCTCCTTTGCTATGCCTTTGGTTGAGAAACTTCAGGGAGAACTGCAAGATCAGAAGGGAGGCTGTGCCCCTCAAGTACTGGTTCTTGCACACACAAGGAAGTTGGCAAGTCAAGTAAGCAGAGACTTCAGTGACATCACAAAAAAGCTGGCAGTGGCTTGCTTTTATGGTGGAACTCCCTATGGAGGACAAACTGAATGCATATGGAATGGGATCAATATCCTGGTTGGGACACTAGGTCTTATCAAAGACCACCTGCAGAATAGCAAGCTAGACCCCACCAAACTTAAGCATGTTGTCCTGGATGAAGTTGACCAGATGTTGGACATGGGCTTTGCTGATCAAGTGTAAGAGATTTTCTGTGTAGCAATAAGACAGATTCAGAAGACAAGCCCCAACATTGCTTTTTTCTGCAACCTGCCCTTGGTGGGTGTATAAGTTGCTAAGAAATACATGAAATACATAGGAACAAGTGGATCTGATGGGTAAAAAGACACAGAAAACAGCAGTAACTGTATAGTATCTGGCTAGCAAGTGCCACTGGACTCACAGGGCAGCAGTTACTGGGATGTGATCCAAGTGTACAGTGGTTCTCAAGGGAGAACTAACATATACTGTGAAACAAAGAAAGAAACCCAGGAGCCGAAACAGAATGTGGCCGTAAGGCAGGACGTCCAGTCTTTACATGGAGACATTCCACAGAAGCAAAGGGAAATCACCTGAAAAGGTTTCAGAAACGGTGATTTTAGAGTTTTGGTTGCTACCAGTGTTGCTGCATGTGGGTCAGACATCCCGGAGGCTGATCTGGTGGTTCAAAGTTCTCCACCAAAGGATATACAGTCCTACATTCATTGTTCCAGCTGAACAGGTAGAGCTGGAAGGACGAGGGTTCGCATCTGCTTTTATCAGCACAAGGAAGAATACCAGTTAGCCCAAGTGGAGCAAAAAGCAGGAACTGAATTTAAGCAAATAGGTGTTCCTTCTGCAACAGATAATAAAAGCTTCCAGCAAAGATGCCATCAGGCTCGCGGACTCTGTGTCTCCCGCTGCGCTTGATCACTTCAGTCAACCAAGAAGCTGACGGAGGAGAAGGGAGAAACGGAAGCCCTGGCAGCAGCCCTGGCCCACATTTCTGGTGCCGCGTCGGTAGACAAGTGCTCCATGATCAACTCAGGTGCGGGCTTTGTGACCATGATCTTGCAGTGCTCAACTGAAATGCCAAACATTAGTTATGCTTGGAAAGAACTTAGAGCAACTGGGTGAGGATACTGATTCCAAAGTGAAGGGAAATGGTCTTTCTCAAAGGAAGGCAGGGTGTTTGCTTTGATATCCCCACTGCATCAGTAACAGAAGTACAGGGAAAATGGCATGTTTCTCAGCACTGGCAGCTTTCTGTGGCCACAGAGCAACCAGGGCTAGACGAACCAGGGGAAGGAGATGGCAATTTCCAGGGATAGTGGGATGGCAACCAAGGTGTCGGGGGACAGTGGGAAAGAAGTAGAAGCTTCGGAGGACAGCAGTCAGGAGGTGGTAACAAAGGTAACAGATTTCAAAAAAAGGCCAGAAGCGAAGGAGAGTTTTAATAAAGCATTTGAATAGTAATTTGAAGTAGAGGATTTATATGGCAAAAACAGAACTATGCTCAGCAACATGAAACTGAACATTGTTTTTCATACAGAGTTATAAGTTAAAAGCACACTGTATTTTCTTCCTGACCACTTGCCCAATCCCCATCTCTTTAGGAAAGACAAGCTTCATCTCAATTATCTCATCTGATTGATGACTGTCATTTATAACTTTACCGTTACTTCTGTCTTGGGTATTCCTTTGGAAAAGGTGTATGTATTCATTATATATTCTAATGTATTGCCTATAAATGATAAGATTAAGTCAAGAATGTATCTGCTGATACTTTGTAAAGTTGACCTGTCTTTATACTTAGAAATTCCTCTTATTAATAGTACGCTTCCCTGGTGGCTCAGATGGTAAAGAACCTGCCTGCAGTGCAGGAGACCAATGTTTAATCCCTGGGTTGGGAAGATTCCCTAGAGAAGGAAATAGCAACCCACTCTGGTCTTATTGACTGGAGAATTCCATGGACAGAGGAGCCTGGCAGGCTACAGTCCATGGGGTCACAGAGTCAGACACGACTGAGTGACTCACACTTTCATTTTTTTCACAACATGGGGGAAACACAATTTTAAAACAGAAAGGTCTGATTTCCATAACTGATGACACTCAGCATTACCTTACCAAAACTAAATAATTGTAGGGGTGACCTCTCCTTGTGCAAAGATGATCGCCTACCAAATAAAATAAATGAAGTAGGAAAGTAGAGGCAAAAGATTAACTGAATGACTTAAGGAAAAAGTGAAAACTAACCAGAGGCATAATACAACATCTTCCTACCTTTAAAACTCTCATGCAATGAGTCAATGCAGTCAGTAAACAACTGCACAATGCTTGAGGCCACCACAGCATCACTCTCCAACCAGGGATAATGTCGCTGGCTGCTTTAAATAAGAGAAACATACACTTAGAAAGGAAACACTATGATTAAATTACTGTCCATCCCAGAATGTATTATGCAGCCCTAAAACACATTTAGATCGCTTTAAAGGCTGTAAATTTCTGAACTGTAGCTTTTAATATCAATAGCATAATTTTATTTACTTTCCTTCCTAACCTTTATTCCAATGTAATTGTTTCAGAAGTGTGTTATCTAACTAAGTATCAAATTAGCACTTTTTTTTACATCCAATTACACCCGTGAACCCATCCCTTGTGGATTTGGGTTACATTTCAAATGCCTCAGAGAACAGTTTTCTCTACCTAAAGCCTGAAAGGGAAAAAAGTCATATAAAAAGCAACCAAAAGTGAACAGAGAGGAAGTAAACAAAGGAAAAAAATCTTTATATGAAAATCTGATTTGGGGCTTCCCTGGTGGCTCAGAGGTTAAAGCGTCTGCCTCCAATACGGGAGACCCCAGTTTGATCCCTGGGTCAGGAAGATCCCCTGGAGAAGGAAATGGCAATCCACTCCAGTATTCTTGCCTGGAGAATCCCATGGACTGAGAAGCCTAGTAGGTTACAGTCCACAGGGTCGCAAAGAGTCGGACACGACTGAGTGACTTCACCTTACCTCCACCTTAATCTGGTTTAGAAAGTTCAATGTAAAAAATAAGTTCCATTAGCTCTTCCTGGAAATAAACTGCATTATGATAAGCAGTCTCACAGTCACCACAAAATCCTGAAGTTTGCAGACTGTTTAAGGATAGCCCTCTGAGAGAGAGCAATTCCCACCCAGTAATCAACGTAGTCCCCCAAAAATAACTGATACTGGGTAAAATCACATAAGTCTCATATTTCGCAGTGTTACATTATCAAAATAATGTAATTCAGGAGAACACATTTATTTTTCTGAAGTTAAATACTAAACTCATTTAACTTTTTTATTATGGAAAGCTGGAAATAAGAGTCCAGTTTTGCTTCAAAATCAATAGCTCTGATCAATCAGACTAGCAATTCCACAAACAGAAAATGTATTACGTTCACTTTGTAAATAAACATTTTCTAAATTTAAATGTTGCCCTATATAAAAATCAAATCTGTGAACCATCAGCTGTACCAAAACATTATCAGAACTTTATAGATTTCAAAGGAATTTGAATACCAGAAAAACTATTTACCTTTCATTGTCTTCTAAAACCAGTATCCATGGCTTAAAGAGCTGGATGATTACTGAATGTAGGGATCTTAGCACTAAAACAAAGCAAAATTTTTAGCGACAAGAAACAAGTCCATCAAATGAAGATGGGCAACAGGCACATGAAAAAATGTTCACCACTAATCATCACTGCTAATCATCAGGGAAATGCAAATCAAAATCGGAAAGAGGTATCACCTCACACCTGTCAGAATGACTACCATCAGACAACACAAACACTAAACGTTGGCGAAGATGTGGAGAAAAGGGAACCCTTTATACACTGTTGGTGGGAATGTAAATTGGTGTAGCTGCTGTATGGAGGTTTCTCAAAAAACTAAAAATACAGCTACCACATGACCAAGCAATTACACTCCGGGGTATATATCCCAAAAAAAAAAAGATACCATGCATCACAAAGTTCACAGCAGCATTACTTAAAAATGCCAGAATATGGAAGGAATCCAGGTGTCCATCAACAGAAGAATGGATAAAGGAGATGTGGCGTCTACATCTGGTATACACACGTGTACACACAATGGAATACTACTAGGCTAAAAAAGCATGAAATTCCCTTTGCAGCAGCATGGATGGACTTGGAGGGCATTATACTGAAAGACAGATCCTGTATGACATCACATATGTGGAGTCTAAAAACTAAAAGTAGTGACTATGACAAAAAAGAAGCTGACTCACAGAACAAACTAGTGGTTCCCAGCGGGAGAAGGAAGGTGGAAGGGGCAACGTAAGAGCAGGGGATTAAGAGGTACAAACCAGCAGGTATAAAATAAGGAAACAGAGCCAACATTTTATAATAACTATTAAATGGAGAATAATCTTTAAAAAGTGTGAATCACTATATTCTATACCTGCTACTTATATAATATTGTACATCAACTATACTTCAATTAAGAAAAAAAAGAAAGTTGACCTTTTATCAGTATCACTGGTAACTAGAAAATCTACTTATTATCTGTATACTTAAAAACCTATGGTGATACAGAAAACACATGTTTAATATAACTAAGCACATTTCAGTTTTCATTTGCTGCAATAAAATTTTTTTAATTGGAGAAGTTTTGTTATAATACAATGTCACAGATAATTTTATAACACATTTTTTAAAAATAAAGAATTAAATACTCTTAATGAGATAAATAATAGGAAGAGAGAATTGGAGACTGAAACCTGTATCTTTGTATTTCACCTTACAAAGTGAGGGTGAAGCAAGCACCCACTATGTAAGTGAACACAGGTATGACACATATGGGTTCACACTTGTACTGTGTATTTCCTATTTTTTCTTTGTAACATTCAGATACATAGATTTATCACCAAGATTTAAATATTTTAGTGTCTATTCAAGTCTCTCCTGATGGAAGGTCAAAACATCTAAACTCTATGTTGCTCTAAAGGCATATTACCTGTTTTTCTGCTGGCAGATGGGTCTTGAGCCAAGCAGGCCATTTCTGAGTCAAGCAGCCTTTTTACAAGATAGCCCAAGAATGTCTTCATATCTGCCATGTAAGGACTCCATTTTGAGAATAAACCAAAACTTTTAAAGTCCAATGTGGATAACCGAAGCTTATAAAAAAAGTTTGACAGCCACTGTATAGTCTCCATTACCTGGAAAAAAATGACCAACTTCAAATAATGCTTACTGAATATCTGCTTTCAGTAGAATATTACGGTAGGCTGAGACGAAGAGCTTTGACTTTGTAATCGAATTACAAAGGTATATAGCATATGAAAAGTCAATCAACAGATTTCAAACTCCTTTTCAAAAGCAAAGATACCATTTTCTCATATAAATTCATGTGAACTCACATCATGTAAAACTGATGAAGCCGACAGCTTGGAGGACAACTGCGTGAAACCTACTCAAAGGAGCCAGTGAAGCAGGAGGGTGAAGGTGGGAAAGGAAGATACAAATGGGCTGGGCCTGGGCTATTCAGGAACCGTGGAGCAAGAATCAGACTGAGGCACGAGAGAAAGGCGATCCAGGCACAGAGGGGTGGAGACAGGGGCAGGGGACAGGGGAAACAGGAGATGACTGACAAAGGAAAGCACAGGGCTCTTGGAGATAAAAGGATACATTTTTAGATATAAATTTTAAGTGTGTTCCAGTTGTTTAAAAAAAAAAAGGAAATGAAAAAGAAACACATACAGAAACTTTATAGAGGCAAGAGCTACACACCTGCTTGTCGGACAAGAGAACATCAGAACTTTGAAGCACCGTGCTCTCCACAGAAGCTGCCCCCTGCTGGCAGCCTGGGGTGCAGCAGCCCAGGGCTCTCAGGGTGGCTTTCCAGCACTCGGGGCTCAGCAGCTGTTCAGCAGAGCCTTACAGGGTGTGGACAGAGGACAGCAAGTCAGCATCCTTCACAAACTAACTTTTCAACGTGAATCGAAGAACACATGTACTTTACGAATGAATGAGCATCAAGTAAAAATCCAAAACACATTCATAAAGGTTTGTGGTAAAGACACCAAAGTTAAGAGAACCTACTAATCCCAAGTCTCCGGAAAAGGAAGGAGCGGTGTCCTCTTAAGCAAATGATGTGTCGACAAGCAACATAAAGGAGGACTTGGGGGAAAGGACCACTTACTAGGTAGTACTCAGTCCATCAGAAGAGTCCTTGGAACAAGCAACTGGTTATTTTGTAACATTCTGTCTAACTTTTTACTTGTTTTAAGCTTTGCCTCAGGTGGCAAACTCATTTTATGTGCCATTGTTTGCTGTTATTCAAATTTCTTGTAATTTAGTAAGGTGAATGACTTCAGATTTCATTACTGACTTGGATATTTGAGGTAAATTTTCCTTTTTGTTTATATAGTGCTGACTTTTTTTGTTTGGAATTAAACAGATTGATAACCTAATTTGTGGCTTCCTGACTTTTAAGGAAACATGTAAAGCTGTCAAGAGATTGACTCAACATTGCCTTCCTACCTTAAAATTAAAAACCTACAAAAGTTGGTGTTAAAAAAAAAGAGAGAGAGAGAACCTACTGAAAGATCTGTGCACGTGGACACCTGACTTTCCTTATTCTCAGCAACCCTGCTGGGAGTGAACACAGCAGAACCATTTGAGCTGGAATCTGTGAGCCCCTGACTGGGGAATGGTAATGGTGCCATCTTTCTGGCTGGACAATGTGAGAGAAACAGAGGAGCCATGGAATAGAATACAACTGCAGAGTCTATGCTCTTCAGAAGAAGTCTCATACTCATCTAACACCCCACTCCTGTAACAGGCAAAACCTAAACACAGAGACAGTATGCAAAAGCAGAGACCACCAACCAGCACTCAGCTACCTGCAAAACTCGCCTCCCAGAGGACAGGAACTTACTCCCTCAGGCCCTTACCAGGAAGTGGCCTGGATCAAGTAGGACAACAGACTGTGGCTCAGAAGGGCAGGTCTGGAAGGAGTCATGCACACCCAGAAGATGGCAGTGAAGCCAGGGGGAATTGCAGTGGGCTCACCCAGGGCAAATGAAGACAGATTAGCAACGAGTGAAGCCCTGGGAACACTGCCGTGATGGCCAGGGAGGGATGGGGCACCAGGAGGCTGGAGGTCACGGAATCTGACAGAGGTGGTGCTGTTAGTCTTAAGCCTGTAACTAACTACTTTCCCTGCAAATTAAAACTTTTCTGCTAAATCCAAGTCAGTGGTTGCCTGTATAAACAATTTAGAATCTCTTTAAAGGGCTTCAGGGAAGGAAGCTTCCCTGGTATCCAGTGCTTTGTTAAGAGTCTACCGTGCAGTGCAGGGGATGTGGGTTCGACCCCTGGTGAGGATATGAGACCCTACATACCGCAGAGCAACTGGGTTCAGTTCAGTTCAGTTCAGTCGCTCAGTCGTGTCCGACTCTTTGCAACCCCATGAATTGCAGCAAGCCAGGCCTCCCTGTCCATCACCAAGTCCTGGAGTTCACTCAGACTCACATCCATCAGGTCAGTGATGCCATCCAGCCATCTCATCCTCTGTCGTCCCCTTCTCCTCCTGCCCCCCAGTCCCAGCATCTGAAAACTGTAGTCTTTTCCAATGAGTCAACTCTTCACATGAGGTGGCCAAAGTACTGGAGCTTCAGCTTTAGCATCATTCCTTCCAAAGAAATCCCAGGGCTGATCTCCTTCAGAATGGACTGGGTGGACCTCCTTGCAGTCCAAGGAACTCTCAAGAGTCTTCTCCAACACCACAGTTCAAAAGCATCAATTCTTTGGCACTCAGGCTTCTTCACAGTCCAACTCTCACATCCATACACGACCACAGGAAAAACCATAGCCTTGACTAGACGGACCTTAGTCGGCAAAGTAATGTCTCTACTTTTGAATATACTATCTAGGTTGGTGGGTTAGTGAACCATAACTAGAAAGCCCGCAAGACACAAGGAAGAAAGATACTGCATGCCATAGCTGAGGCCTGACACAGCCAAATAAATAAATATTTTTTAAAATAAAAGCTTTCAGGGGAAAAATCCATAATATATGTTTAATCAAATTGTGAAAACTTAGGAGTAAAACTTAGCTATGTAAATAAGCATTAAAAATTATACAAGTGCATTTCTGCACCACCACTCCCCACCCACCTTGCCACCTGCCGCTATAGGAAATAATGAAAACTTTGAAGGGCTTTGAAAATTAGACTATACATTCTTCAAGTAGTCCAATACATAAGATCATTAGCTAATTCATAAAACTATTTCTGTAAAGTAACACAAAGATTTGACATAATGCAAAATTTAGTTGTCCATTACATCAATAAACTGTATGAAGCTTACATGAATAAAGTAAATACTATCTCATTTTTCAAATTTCAATAAAATTCCTGCCGAGTGAAATTCCAAAAATTAAAAAGCCTGCACTCTTTACTTCTCCTTTATTTCTCCAACACACTAATGGAAAACTGTAGGAGGGGGATAGAAACAGTGGGAATTTGGAAAACTTAATGTTGCTCTTTCTCTTGGATAATATAAAAACAGTGTATCATTATAGTGGGATAAAATTCATTTGCAAAATATAAGAGTAAAAAAATTGGGGGTGGGGGGGACGATGGACCCTAAATGTATTCACCATTTTGAAACTAGAAAGAAACCAACTGGTATGTTAAGCACACTGTAAAGGAGCAACTGCTTTCTATTTCCAAGTCTACAGTCACCAGAGTAAGCAGTCCCACCCCAGTCAAGACAGCTGCAAAGTCAAAGTAAAGAGGTGCACGCAGGACTGCGGACTCCAAAGAGTGGCCCTACCCAGCTAGGGCCCAATCTGACAATGGGCATTTTTACAGACAGCAGCCTCTAGGGCATTACTCACTGAGCATTTTGGGTAAAGATTAGTAATTCTAAATTCCTGCATGCTTGTATTATTTTTACATTTTTAGATGACATCTGTGGAATGGTTAATATCATACTGAACATTCACTGCGATCTAATCAGTCACAATTAAGACACTTACTTTGCATCAGCAGCCTGAGAATGTCACTGTACTGGTCAGGAAACTGGTAGAGAAGAAGGTAAGTCCAGTGCTTACAGAAAAGATTAAATGGCATCAAAATATCTTCGTCTGGTTCAAGGCCCCAGGCAGTAAGTGCCAAATGAATGGACTCCAGGAGCCTGGTACGATCAGACAGAGGAGGTTTAGTGGAGTTTAACCATTGCTTAAGATCGAACTAAAAAGAAAAAGAAATAAGAAGCAGTTTTATTTATACTAGAAAATTGACTGAAATAGAGAAAATTATGTGCAAATTAGTTTGAAAGTCAAAAGTTTACCTAGCATTTAGCTTTTCATAAAGATTGAAACTAAAATTTATAGACTTAAAAGCATCTAGGCAGTTTAATTAACTAATGGTGCCATTATGTCTCCATCTTTACTTCACTCTCAGGGTTCAGAGGCAATTTTTTTAGCTCTGCATGCTTTTTTACAATTTAAGAATCTTGTTGGTAAGTTTTCCCTATAAAACAAGGATCAGAACTATACAGTTCTTCTTCACTGGTCATGCTGCCACAAAAAAGTGGCTACTTTATGGAACTACCTGCTTCTAGTGGCCATATTTCTAAATCTGCATCAGTTAATGAAAATTCAGGGTGTTGATATCACCTTCCAGAATCCCAAACTATGCTTTCCCCTATTAAAAACTGAGATCAGTCTCCAGGTCCTAACAAATGTCCAGGTTTTATGATTTATAGGTATCAGAGAAGTACAATTGAAAGCAAAATAGCTAAGGCTCTGAATTTCTCAACTGGTAACATAAACTCATTGCCTTGGTCTGGATTAATAATATTCTACTTGGAACAAGACAAAGGCAATTTGCTTAAATCTGGCTTATGCTAAATATGAGAGACTGTGACATACTAACAACTCTATTATCAAACAATTAAGCCATAAATTCAGGACACATTCAAAAGAAGGATGTACCAAATTATTACTATGAATGTTTCAAAACTGTAGGAAGTTTTTAAAGAGCTTGGGAGCTGATCTTTTTTATACCACATGTAGTGAGACGGTCCTATATCATATAATCAATGCATCCAGAAGCAGCAGCTACGGGATCGGACTACTTGAAGATGATATCAAACGTGAAAAGGGTCTGTGCCCTCCACTCCCCCTGGAGACAGAGCTCCAAGGACCTTGCATTTCTGAGGCACAGAGAAACAGCAGCAGTACCTACAGCTCAGTGACAACATCAGGACTGAGTCACACGTCACCTTGGTCAGCAGCATGAAAATCATATCGCTGTTGTCCTCGCGCAGAAACTTCACCACCTTCTCGTACAGCTGGATGAACTCCGCGGGCGCAGCATTGGGAGTGAAGAAAGGAGACAGGAGAGAGCAAAGCCTTCTGTCCTTCAGAATGGTCTGAAGGACTTTTCTGCATTCTGATTTAGTGCCACTGATAAACACCTTAAAAGAATTGTAAAGGGAAAATGTCATCAAATTCTCCCCTCCCCAACTTTTCTTTGAGCAACCAAGTTTTAAGGAATAGTATATACAGCTAACAGAATTTTTTCTAAATGAAAATATGAAACAATCAAAAGAAATCTAAAATCAACACAGATAAATCTATCACTTTCAATGTAACCTATATTAAAAATTCTGGATAATCCATTCATTTGGTTGGACAAGTCAAAGGAAATGTTTAAAAGATTAAAATACTGGGATAATCTGAATCCAGAAATTTGCAGTGTACCTACCATGATTACTAAGTAGCTAAGTGATTCTGCACTATGTCAAGAAAAAGAAAAACAAAAGATTCTAGGTTACAGATTTTATTGAGATATGCTTTAAATACTTTTAAAAAGCTAACTTTCATAATTAATATACACCTTGTTTTAATTTGTTCTAATGTTTAAGAGTATTAGAATATAAGCTGATATTTAATTTCAGAGTTAGTAAAGCTTTGATAAATTTGATCAGAGACAAATAATAAAGGATAAGATTTGATAGATGTGAATATATAAAATTTTTGACTTCTATATGGCAAAAAGAATCATAAAATTATAGAAAACCGACAAAGTAGAAAAATTATAACACGTTCCAGACACCAGGTTAACAGTCTGAGGAGCTCTTCAAAGCAATCAAAAAGCAAGAAACTTCCCAGCAGAAAATGTGCAAAAAACAAAAACCAGAAAAATCACAAAAAATTATTAAATCATTTGAAAAATCACGCAATTGAACTAGTACTTAAAGAAATACAACTTAAAATAATCACAAAGCACCACTTCTGTTACTAGATTAGCAAGACCTAAAAAGAATGATCAGTCCTAATGTTAGTTCTAACATGGAGAATAATAAATTGAACGCTGTTATTACAATGTAAAAAGGTATAAACTTCCCAGTCCTTTTGACACAGTGATCACACTTCTAAGAAATTATCCTAGGAAAATCAGTCTAATAATTTCACAAAGGCATGTTAAGAATATTTAGTTCAGGCTTACAGCAGCAAAACAACCAACCTACCTAAATATTCATCCAGAGAGCACTGGCTCAAAACATGACAATATATCTGTACCATGGAACACTATATATTAAACACCATGATGCAGGTTTTTATTTATTATCAAGGAATAATGTCTAAAATGTGTTTGAATTAAAAAAAAATAGCATATGCTAGCTTTTAAGTGTGCATCCTTATCTCCATATCTATATATAAGAATGATATATCATTTTTACACATACACACAGATACTAATAGACCTCAGAGACACACAAGATCAACTATAACGAAATGTTAGCTACGTAACCAGTATCTCCAGATTAGGATTATAAGAAATTTCTCTTCTTTATACTTTTTACACTGTCTGTATTGCTTATAATAAACACTCATCAATTTCATAATTAGGAAAAACATTTCTGAAAAATCTATTTTAATATCTGCTCGGCATCACGTCCCTAAAAGTATCCAATAAATAGCCACTCATTTAATTGAATCTGAAGGAAAGTACATGGTAGTATTTCTATATTTTCCAGAAAGTGGCATTCCTTGCTTTAATGACACATTTCATAAATCTGCATGGATTCACTGCCCTTGTCCTTTTTATATATCCATACATTTAAGGGTTAAGTCAAGTAGATAAACTGTGAGTAGCAACTGAGAGGCAGCAGTGGAGAGGTGGAGCAAGCACTGAACGTTGAGTCAGAAGACCTGGGGTCCCTCTTGCCTCCGGGGCTCACCAGCTGTATTTCTTAGGCAAGTGACTCAATCTTTAGGAGACTAGTTTTTCTCATCTTTAACACTGAAATACTATCAATCACACAGAGTCATTGTAAGGATGAAATAAAATAATGAATCAAAAGGCATTTTATAAACAATACTCTGAGTAATACTATTATTAACACCAACAGCATACAATACAATTTGACATCTCCCTGGAGACTTTCATATATTAATAATTTAACATGTTTTTCTGAAAAAGCAGAATTCCATACTGGCAATTCTAACCACATCTTGAGAAGTCAACAATTCAAAGGGGCTTCTGACTTAGGTAAGACTCTGAGTCTGTAAGTGTGGCGTCAACTCTGATTATATCTAAGAGGACACTGTAGGGACTCATTATATGTAAATAAGGCTAAAAACACAGGATAACCTTACCTGTCCCAAGATCTCAATGCATGAAGTGAAGAACTGCCTTGTGGGAGGATGACGCTGGGTCTCATCACTGACATAATCCACAACAGTAAAGAAGAGGCTGATGCCAATCTTCTGAACCCCAGGGGTGGGCTGCGACTGGTAGGCATTCACTAAGGCCCTGTGGGAAAACACTGGTAAGGCTACTGGTCCAGAGTAAGAGAATTCAGACCCACGGTGTTTCTCTGATACTCTCATTTCTCAGCAATATCCTTAAGAGTTCTGAGAGCCCCATACAAATGTCACTTTAGAAATATTTCACAGGATAGCTTACAACTTGACCCAACAACTTATTTTCAACACAGAGAAATTATTTTATGTCCTCCTGGGGTGAGGGTGGGGTCATTAGCCTTTATTAACATTAAGTATTTTCATATGTCAAAGTCAAAGTGTGCTAGTCACTCAGTCATGTCCAGCTCTTTGTGACCCCATGAACTGCAGCCCACCAGGCTCCTCTATCCATGGAATTCTCCAGGCAAGAATATTGGAGTGGATAGCCATTCCCTTCTCCAGAGAATCTACTCAACTCAGGGATCGAACCTGGGTCTCCTGCATTGCAGGCAGATTCTTTATTCCCTGAGCCACCAGAGAAGCCCAACAACTTATTTTCAATACACAGAAATGATTTTATGTCCTCCTGGAGGGAGTAAAATCAGCCTTTATTAACATTAAATATTTTCATAGTTGTATGTAATCCACAATTTTACATCCAATTTTTCCAAATTATCCAACTAATCCAAATACTACTCAATGTTGTATATTACATAAATACATGTTTTTAAAAATAAGAACCTTGATTTCTCTAAATTTTAAAATCTAAAACAATGACTTAGGTTGAAGAAAAAGATTTTTGTATAAAATAAGATCCTAATATAAAAGATATCTCTTCTAATTCTTACTCTGTTTTGAGTTTCTTTTCTAGAAAAAGAAACAGCAACCTCTTGTTCACCTTATCTCCTCCTCCTTCCCAGACCCTTCCAATCTAACCCACAAAAGGTGTCAATGCCCCCGTCCACACCACCATCCTAATCTACAGGGGGATTTGTTGCTGGTGAGTCAATTTCTCCTTTCCCAGGTAATCTCCTGGTGGCTTTGAGCTCCAAAAGAAACCACCATGGATGGTCAGATGCAAGCCGGCAACTACCCTTGTGAGCCCTGAGCAATTCCACTGCAAACTTTGCTCAGTAATCTGAACTGATGATGATGACTTCCTGAGTAAATGTGCCTTTAATATAAAGCTTAAGCATTCAATCTCTCCAGGTTAAATTCTAATGTAATGTATAACCTCCTAATTCAAAGGTCAGCAAAATTATTCTATAAAGAAACGGCCAGTAAATATTTTATGCTTTATGGGCTATAAATTGTCATAACATTCAATTCCGCCATTGGAACATAAAAGCCATACACATTAAATAAGTACATGGGCATGGTTACATCACAATAAAACTTTACTTATAAAAATAGATGGCAGGTCGGATTTGGTCCAAAGGCTGCTAATTCCTATACTAGTTAATTAGTAGGTGACTGGGGGGATAGTAGCAAGTATGATTGCTAGCAGGAATAACTAACTAGTATTTTAAGTTAGAGCGCCCTCAAAACTTACGTAATCAAGTTTTCAGCATGCACAGCAGCCTCCACAATGTTAAGTGACGGTGGTTTAGCAGCTTCTGCTTGCAACTGCTTCACTTCTTTTCGCAAAACATGAAGCTGTTGGCTTATTGCTTCATTCTTATGCATACCTTCAAACTAAGAAAAATTAGAGTGGTCAACAGATTTATATTTGCCCCTACAGGTTCCTAGAGCAGAAACTTTATTACAAATATACTGGGTATTTGATAGACAGAATATTATTACAACTAATACTGTAACTCAAAATTCTCAGTTGAACCTGAGGAAGATGGGGGAAAAAATGTCAAAAAAACTATTTAAGAATCTCAAGCTTTTCATGAAGAATCAAACTTGAATTAGTTTGTTGCTGGTTCAGAGCTTTTTTTTGGTAGGCTATGTTCTATGCCATTTCAATGCTCCAATTCTCATCAAAAATAAATGCAATGGCTTCCACCACTCGGGCTTTTCTTGAGGCACATCAAACCCCCTTCTGTGGACCATCCCTCCCCAGAGCTCCTGATCCAGAAACACACGTAATTTGACACTGGGGCTGCACGTCTCATCTGCACAAAACCATAAAAAGAGGAGGACACAAATCTGTTTATAAAACAACTGGAGGAAGAAAAGATATATATTTATAAAAGAAACACCAAAAATATGATAAAATGTGAGAAATGACCAAATCAGTTGCATGCAGAGGAAGGAGCAATTGACTAATTCAGTGGTTCTTGAAATCTGGTCTTTTGATAGAGTTTTACTGGTTCTCAGCAAAGATGTGAAAAATAAGAATGTATTGAGGTTTAAAAAAAAAACTAAAGTTATTTCAATTTTCTAGAACCATCCTATCAAGATGGTAGAGTAGAAGGACATGTGCTCATCTTCTCCTGCGAGAACACCAAATTGCAACTAGCTACTGAACCACCACTGACAGGAGTATTTTAGAATTTACCAAAAAAAGGATACTCCATGTCAAAGAACAAAGGAGAAGTGGCAATGAGTCGGTAGGAGGGATGCAATCGCATTTAAATCAAACCCTACACCCTCCAGAGATTCTTGGAGGGCACAAATACTTGTGCGCACCATGACGCGGGGTAAAGGGGCAGTGACCCCCACAGACTTAGCCAGACCTGCCTGTGAGTGTTTGGGGATCTTGTGTGGAGGTGCTGGTCAACAATGGATGCCACAGGGACAGGGACACTGGCAGCGGCAGTTCTGGAAAGCCTGTGTCCTTTTGGAGGACAACTCCAGCCCTACCACAGAGACTGGGCCGCCTCGGGCCAAACAACTAACAGGGAGGGAGCACAGCTCCACCCATAAGTAGAAAACTGGATTAAAGGTTTACAGAACAAGACCCTGCTCACCACACCAAGATTCAGTTTTACCCACAGCCAGTCCCTCCCATCAGGGAGTTTGCACAAGCCTCTTAACCTCATCCATCAGAGGGCAGACAGAATAAGCAAGAACTACAATCCCATGGCCCCTAGAATGAAAACCACAATCACAGAAAACAAACCAAAATGGTCACATGGATCCAGCCTTGTGTAACTCAATGAAGCTATGAGCCATGCGGGGCAGGGCCACCCAAGATAGATTGGACATGATGGAGAGTTCAGAAAAAGATGGTCTACTGGAGAAGGGATTGGCAAACCACTTCAGTATTCTTATCTTGAGAATCCCATAAACAGTATGAAAGGGCAAAAAGATAGGACACCATAAGATAAGACCCCCAGGTCAGCATGTGTCCAATATGCTGTGTTAGTCACACTACAGTCGTGTCCAACTCTGTGCAACCCCATAGACAGCAGCCCACCAGGCTCCCCCGTCCCTGGGATTCTCCAGGCAAGAACACTGGAGTGGGTTGCCATTTCCTTCTCCAGGAATATATGTCCAATATGCTACTAGGGTATATTGGAAATCTGGTCCCATCACTTCATGACAAACAGAAGGGGGAACAGTGGAAGCAGTGACAGATTTTCTCTTCTTGAGCTTCAAAATCACCACAGATGGTGACTGTAGCCATGGAATTAGAAGATGCTTACTTCTTGGAATAAAGGCTATGACAAACCTAGGCAGTGTACTAAAAAGCAAAGACATCACTTGCCAACAAAGATCTGTATAGTCAGAGCTATGGTTTGTCCATGGTAGTCATGTCCAGATGTAAGAGTTGGACCATAAAGAAGCTTGATCACCGACGAATTGATGCTTTCAAATTCTGGTGGTGGAGAAGGCTCTTGAGAGTCCCTCAGACAGCAAGGAGATCAACCAGTCAATCCTAAGGGAAATCAATGCTGAATATTTATTGAAATGACTGGTGTTGAAGCTGAAGGTCCAATTCTTTAGCCACCTGATGCAAAGAGCTGACTCATTAGAAAAGATCCTGATGCTGGGAAAGATAGAGGGCAGGAGGAAAAGGGGTTGACAGAGGATGATATGGTAGGATGGTATCATTAATTCAATGCACATGAATTAGGGTGAACTCCAGGAGATGGCAAGGGACAGGGAGGCCTGACATGCTGCAGTCATGGGGTCGCTAAGAATCAGACATGACTTAGCAACTGAACAACAACAATGCTACTGGGGAAGAGCAGAGAAATAACTAGAAAGAATGAAAGGGTGAACTGATGTCCAGTTGTGGATGATGTGTCTGGTGGTGAAAGTAAAGTCCAATACTGTAAAAAACAATATCATAGAAACCCGGAATGTTATGTCCGTGAATCAAGGTAAACTGGATGTGGTCAAGAAGGCAAAGGCAAAAGTGAACACTGACATTTTAGGAATCAGTGAACTAAAATGGATGCAAATGGACAAATTTAATTTAGATGACCATGATATCTACTACTGTGGGCAAGAATCCCTTGGAAAAAAAAAGAGTAGCCCTTACAAGTCAACAAGAGTCCAGAATGCAGTACTTGGGTGCCATCTCAGAAATGACAAAATGATCTTGGTTCCTTTCCAAGGCAAACAATTCAGCATCACAGTAATCAAAATCTACGCCCCAACCCTGGTAACTCAGCTGGTAAAGAATCTGTTTGCAATGCAGGAGACCCCTGCTCAATTCCTCAGTCAAGAAGATCCACTGGAGAAGGGATATGCTACCCACTCTAGTATTCTTGGGCTTCCCTGGTGGCTCAACTAGTAAAGAATCTGCCCACAATGCAGGAGACCTGGGTTCAATCCCTGGATTGGGAAGATTCCCTGGAGAAGGGAACGGCTACCCACTCCAGTATTCTGGCCTGGAGAATTCCATGGACAGAAGAGCATGGAGGGCTACAGTCCATAGGGTCTCAAAGAATCAGACACGACTGAGTAACTTTCACTTTCCACTTTCACTTTTCACACCCCAACCCCTAAACCTGAAGAAGCTGAAATCGAACAGTTCTATGAAGACCTGCAAGACCTTCTAGAACTAACATAAAAAATGATATCCTTTTCATCATAGAGATTGGAGTGCAAAAGTAAGAAGTCAAGAGATACCTGAGGCAAGTTTGGCCTTGGAGTACAAAATGAAGCAGGGCAAAGGCTAACAGAGTTCTCTTTGTCAAGAGAACATACTGGCATACATAGACAATACCAGATGGTCAATACTGAAATCAGATTAATTATATTCTTTGTAGCTGAAGATGGAGAAGCTTTATACAGTCAGCAAAAACAAGACCTAGGGCTGACTGTGGCTCAGATCATGACTCCTATTGTAAAATTCAGACTTAAATTGAAGAAAATAGGGAAAACTACTAGGCCATGCCTAAATCAAATCCCTCATGATTATACAACGGAAGTGACAGATTCAAGGGATTAGATCTGATAGACAGTATGCCTGAAGAACTACGGACAGAGGTTCATAACACTGTACAGGTGGTGGTGACCAAAATCATCCCAAAGAAAAAGAACTGAAAGACGGCAAAATGGTTGTCTTGAGGAGGCCTTACAAATAGCTGAGAAAAGTGAAAGTGAGAAAGAGAAGTGAAAGGCAAAGGAGAAAGGAAAAGATATCCCCAACTGAATGCAGAATTTCAGAGAACAGCAAGGAGATAAGAAAGCATTCCTTAGTGATCAATGCAAAGACATAGAGGAAAACAACAGAATGGCAAACACTAGAAATCTCAAGAACACTGGAGATATCAAAGGAATACTTCATGCAAAGATGGGCCCAATAAAGGACAGAAATTGCAAGGACCTAACAGAAGCAGAAAAGATTAAGAAGAGGTGGCAAGAATACACAGAAAAACTGTACAGAGATAAATCCAAGCACCTATGGACACCCTGTCTTTGACAAAGGAGGCAAGAATATACAATGGAGAAAAGACAATCTCTTTAATAAGTGGTGCTGGGAAAACTGGTCAACCACTTGTAAAAGAATTAAACTAGAACACTTTCTAACACCATACACAAAAAAAAAACTCAAAATGGATTAAAGATCTAAACGTAAGACCAGGAACTATAAAACTCCTAGAGGAGAACATAGGCAGAACACTCTCCAACATAAATCACAGGAGGATCCTCTATGACCCACCTCCCAGAATATTGGAAATCAAAGGAAAAATAAACAAATGGGACCTAATTAAAATGAAAAGCTTCTGCACAACAAAGGAAACTATAAGCAAGGTGAAAAGACAGCCTTCAGAAGGGGAGAAAATAATAGCAAATGAAGCAACGACAAACAAATAATCTCAAAAATATACAAGCAACTCCTGCAGCTCAATTCCAAAAAAATAAATGACCCAATCAAAAAATGGGCCAAAGAACTAAATAGACTTTTCTCCAAAGAAGACATACAGATGGCTAACAAACACATGAAAAGACACTCAATATCACTCATTATCAGAGAAATGCAAATCAAAACCACAATGAGGTACCATTTCATGCCAGTCAGAATGGCTGCGATTCAAAAGTCTACAAGCAATAAATGCTGGAGAGGGTGTGGAGAAAAGGGAACCCTCTTACACTGTTGGTGGGAATGCAAACTAGTACAGCCACTATGGAGAACAGTGTGGAGATTCCTTAAAAAACTGGAAATAGAACTGCCTTATAACCCAGCAATCCCACTGCTGGGCATACACACTGAGGAAACCAGAATTGAAAGAGACACGTGTACCCCAATGTTCATCGCAGCACTGTTTATAATAGCCAGGACATGGAAGCAACCTAGATGTCCATCAGCAGATGAATGGATAAAGCTGTGGTACATATACACAATGGAGTATTACTCAGCCATCAAAAAGAATACATTTGAATCAGTTCTAATGAGGTGGATGAAACTGGAGCCTATTATACAGAGTGAAGTAAGCCAGAAAGAAAAACACCAATACAGTATACTAACACATATATATATATGGAATTTAGAAAGATGGTAATGATAATCCTGTATGCGAGACAGCAAAAGAGACACAGATGTATAGAACAGTCTTTTGGACTCTGTGGGAGAGGGAGAGGGTGAGATGATTTGGGAGAATGGCATTGAAACATGTATATCATATATGAAACGAATTGCCAGTCCAGGTTCAATGCATGATACTGGATGCTTGGGGCTGGTGCACTGGGACGACCCAGAGGGATGGTACAGGGAGGGAGGAGGGAGGGGGGTTCAGGATGGGGAACACATGTATACCTGTGGCGGATACATGTTGATGTATGGCAAAACCAATACAATATTATAAAGTAATTAACCTCCAATTAAAATATATAAATTTATATTAAAAAAACTAAAAAAGAAATAAACAATGAAAAACAAAAAGAACTGAACAAAAAAGGTCTTAATGACCTGGATAACCATGATAGTGTGATCACTCACCTAGAGCCAGATATCCTACAGTTGAAGTCAAGTGGGTCTTAGGAAGTATAAAGCTAGTGGAGTTGACAGAATTTCAGCTGATCTAGTTCAAATTCTAAAAGATGATGCTGTTAAAGTGTTGCACTCAATATGCCAGCAAATTTGGAAAACTTAGTGGCCACAGGACTGAAAAAGTCAGTTTTCATCCCAATCCCAAAGAAGGGAAATGCCAAAGAATGCTCAAACTACCACACAACTGCACTCATTTCACATGCTAGCAAGGTAATGCTCAAAATCCATCAAGGCAGGTTTTAGCAGTACATGAACTGATAACTTCCAGATGTACAAGCTGGATTTAGAAAAGGCAGAGGAACCAGAGATAAAATAGCCAACATCCATTGGATCACGGAAAAAGCAAGGGAATTTCAGAGAAACATCTATTTCTGCTTCACTGACTACACTAAAGCCTCTGACTACATGGATCACAACAAACTGGAAAAACCTTAAAGACATGGGAATACCAGACCACCCTACCATGCCTCCTAAGACCACCTTACCATGCCTCCTAAGAAACCTGTATGCAGCTCAAGAAGCAAGAGCTAGAACCGGACATGGAACAATGGACTGGTTCAAATTGCGAAATGAGTACATCAAGGCTGTATGTTGTCACTCTGCTTGTTTAACTTATATGCAGAGTACATCAGGGGAAGTGCCAGGCTGGATGAATCACAAGCTGGAATTCAGACTGCCAGGTGAAATATTAACAACTTCAGATATGCAGATGATACCACTCTAACAGCAGAAAATGAAGAAGAACTAAAGAGCCTCTTGATGGGTGTGAAAGAAGAGAGTGAAAAAACTGGCTGAAAATTCAACATTCAAAAAACTAAGATTATGGCATCTGGTCCCTTCACTTCATAGCAGATAGATGGGGAAAAAATGGAAACAGCAGATTTTATTTTCTTGGGCTCCAAAATCACTGCAGATGGTGACTGCAGCCATGAAATCAAAAGACACTTGCTCCTTGGAAGTAAAGCTGTGACAAACCTAGACAGTGTATTACAAAGCAGAGAGACATCACTTTGCTGACAAAGGTTGGTATAGTCAAAGACGACTGGTTTTTCCAATAGTTGTGTACAGATGTGAGAGCTGGACCATAAAAAAGGCTGAGTGCTGAAGAACTGATGTTTTCAAACTATGGTGCTCTCGAGACAAGACTCTTGAGAGTCCCTTGGATAGCAAGGAGATCAAACCAGTCAATCCTAAAGGAAATCAACCCTGAATATTTATTGGAAGGACTGATGCTAAAGTTCCAATACTTTGGCCACCTGATGCAAAGAGCCAACTCACTGGAAAAGACCCTGATACTGGGAAAGACTGAGGGCAGGAGAAGAGGGCAACAGAGAATGAAATGGTTGGATGGCATCACTGACTCAATGAACACGAGCTTGAGCAAACTCAGGGAGTTAGTGAAGGACAGGGAAGCCTGGTGTGCTACAGTTCATCAGGTCGCAAATAGTTGGACATGACTTAGTGATTGAGCAACAACAATCCTTTATTTCAGATTATGTCTTCCTTAGCTGAGGGGGTTGTTAATATCCCTTTCTCTAATTAACTGAATGGTGACCTAAGTGATAACTACTTGGTTTGTGCATTTTTAATGTCCTTTTTGGCCTGTACATAGATGCAGAGAATAGCCTAGGCCCATGTTGCAACCCGAAGACAGAATCAGTGTAGCAGCTGTGGGGACAGGAGGAGAGAGGGACAACAAAGGGGAGCTCAGCCAAGTAGGGAGTCAGGGCTGAAGACTGCAATGTAATCAGACTGGGGAGCAAAGGGGCCTGTCTTAGGGAGACCTTTGGAGCTGGCAAGGGAATTGGGACTTATCTTGCAAGCATGGCAGGAAATGCTGAAAAGACCAGAACATTTAGAAGGCAGGAATTTTAAACCCTCGAGTCTCTCTACATGGTCTTCCCCAATCACATGGGTGAGCAGTAAAGGCTACATTTTCCTTTATATGCACCTTCCCAAACCCAGGCCTCAGCCACCACCACAGTGATATCCCCACCAGGCTTATTTTCATAAATTCCAGATCAAATGCTCCCAAAGTACAATGGTCCTGCTTGTTTTGCTTTGCATAGCAGCCCAGTGCAGCTCAACTCTACCAGATGATATGCTGACCACCTACTTTTATGATCTTGATAATAACTCTTCCATAAAGCTCACCAATGTTGTGTTAAAAATCGTCACAAAACTTTTCAAGGATAAGCCGTTATCATGAATCAAAAGGCAGAAAAGTGCCTCTCCAAGAAAACGTAATGATAATCACGATTTATTTTTATTATTGGAGAAACAAAAGATTAAAGACAGTAAACTGTTTCCAGTAATCTGAGAGGAGGAAGAAGACAGCAAGAATGAAGAGGCGTGGAAAGACAATGAGTAGGAAAGAAGAGGGCTCGCTTAACAGGGAAATGCCGAGAGATGAGACTAAAAGCACTCTCTGACTCCAACTTTAAAACCACCACTCCATGTTGGAGAAATGACTTAATGCTAAAGAGTAAGGAAATTAATTAGTTCAGGAAAGTTCAGACTTCCTCACAAAAACATCCCCGAATTATCATAATTTCCTAGTTTACCTGTTTTTGTTCATAGCTCCCACCTCGTTAAAAAGTTTTCTTTTCTTACTAGACTGGAGGTGAGAGAGACTGAATGATCACCAGCTCACAATTACAAGTTGTAGACAAAAAGCAGCATGTTGGAAGCCCTTCCATTTGAGTCATTTTAAGTAGACAAAGAAATCCAAAAGTTGCATAAACATGTGCTTCAGTAAGTTGCTACAATAATCTGAGGCCCTCAGTAGGTCTTTCATTTCTAGAAATGAGCAAATTTTTCACATGATCATAAATCAATCCTGGGCCCAGCAAACATGCCCCACAATACCAAAGTACAACAAAAGGAACCCTATTATAAATCACCCCATTTCCTCAGGGAATATCACTGAATTATTAGAGGCTTCTGTTAAGAGAGGCAACCACAGAAGAGGCACGTCCCACTTGCCATAAAATATCTTTGGCTTCTGTATACCCCAAACAAGCTATACATAGTTCAAACATTTGCAGACAACTGGAAATTTCCAGGGCTTTCCCTCACAGAAAATTCCATTAAGCAGTAATATATTTTCATGACATAATTTGAAATCCTTACAAAAGAGCCATTCAAAATTACACTTAAAATATATGTTTTAATTTTAAAATTTACACTGGAAATAAAAAATCATTTCCCATGAAATCACATAAAAAGAAGCAATTCTATCACACCAACACAGAAAGGATACTATGTTAATTCAAATAAGATCTGACTATCATGTTCAACTCGTCTTCGAAATCAGAGCTGAAACAGCTAAAGCAAATGGCCTAGTCATTTCCCAATACTGAATGGAAAAAGCAAAACTCTTGATTCCAACTGAACCACTTACTAACTGTGTGACTCTGGCAAGGTTCCAAGCCTCTCTGAACCTGCTTCATCTTCCTCATTCTGTGAAGCTCAAGTGAGATAATGTACGGAAAGTCCCTAGCAGATTACCTGGGATATGAGAGTACCGAAGCAAGGGACAAGAAATACCAGGCTGAGAAATAAAGCAATGCACTGAGGTATGACCATCCTTACCACTTTCCAAGACTGAATACCCAGGAGAAGCCTGTGCACTTAAAAAAGTAAGTGTAGAAGTGTGCATTGTTTAAGTTGGGATTTTGTAGAAAGCATCAAGCTGGCATATTAAGCATTAAATTGGCCAAGGGTAAGCAGAATCAAAAGTGACTGCCAATTTCTGGTAGTAAAAAGTTCCAATTTCCGTGTCTTCCACGGTCAAATAATATCTTCAGGGAGACTATTATGAAGAGTTTGTATCCTCTTCATTTCTTCAAACACATTCTTTCTGTGGCACTGACTGTGTGAGACACGGACAATATAAACACGAAAAAGACAAGATCCTGACCTGCAGCTAACAAACTGTATTAACAGCTACAGAAGTAGCAACACAAAACAAGTTATAATACAACCTAGAAAGTGTTGTGCTTGTGGCTTTCACTGACTGATTCAGGGGTGCTAGAAGCACCTATCATGTGCCAAGAGCAGTGCTAGGTGGTACAGGTACAGAGACGAATAATGACAGGAACTCTACTTCCCAAAGAGGTCACAGTCTAGTAGGAAAAAGAGCAGGTGACTATGACAGCATTTCTCCCCAAGCTGTGATGAGAGGAAGGAGTATCTCAGTCTGACTAGAAGAGTTCAGAAAGACCTCAAGAAAAGATGCTGACTGAACCAAGGAATAAAAGGATGAGCAGGAGCCCAGATAGGAGTCGGGGAGAACAAACAACAGCATAGGGCTGAGAACAAAAGAATGTGCACGTCACCTCTGCAGAACAGAAAAGGAGCAAGCTGCTCAAAAACTGAAGGTTGAGGGCGTGAGAGAGGGTAAATGACGTGCCAGAAAAAGATCAAGAACAGATTATGACGGGTCCTAAAAGATGTAACTCTTTTTAGGTACTAGAGAGCCATCACACCAGGGAAGCCAGTGACTCAGTGGTAAAGACACTACCTGCCAGTGCAGGAGTGCAGGAGTGCAGGAGATACAGGTTCGATCCCTGGGTTGGGAAGACCCCTTGGAGGAGGGCATGGCAACCCACTCCAGTCTCCTTGCCTGGAGAATCCATGGACAGAGGAGTCTCGTGGGCTACAGTCCATGGGGTTGCAAAGAGTTGAACACAAATGGGCAACTGAGCATGCAAGAACCAACACGGGTTTTTAGCCTGGAAATGAGATCAGTTTGTGTTTGAAAAGATGAATGGGGAAAAATGAACTAGACAGGGAGAAAGACTATGGACAGGAAGGCTGATATATCAGTTCAGGGGAGACGTGGGCTGACCACAGGGCAATGTCAACACAAAGAAAGAATACATTCAAAGTTATTTCAAAGGCAGAACCAACATGACTTGGAAAGTGACTAGATGGGAAGTATAGGGGTGGGATTGCGGATGTGAATTCTGATGCCTAGGTCTTCATCTTACCTGGGAGCCCAGGTAAGTGGAATTACAGAAAAAAATAGGTTTGAAGGATAAAGAGGAGATTAGTTTGGGACCTACAGAGTTTGAGGTATCATTGGGACATTGATAGGATGCTAAGTAAGCAAGAAGTCTAGACCTGGAACTCAAAAGAGAGAATTCTGGACCTGACAAACAGAACAGGGGTCATCAACAAATGGACTAACCTTTTAGGGGTCATGGACTATTGAGGATCAACTTAATCTATGAACTCTCCAGAAAAAAAATTTTGTATACACTTTCAGGAGCTTCACTGACCCACCAAAGACCATTCACAAATCCTAAGTTAAGAACTCTAACACAGACAGAAGACAAAAAGCAGCATATATTGCAGTGAAGCAGGGGATCAGGAGTAGAACCAAGCACAACCAGTAATCCAAGCATTGAGCAGGTGAAGAGGAACCCTGGAAGAAACTAACAAGTGGCTACAGATTGAGGGAGACTAGAAGAGGCCTCACGACAGCATCAGCAGATGAGAGAATGATGTCAAACAGGATCAACACTGCTAGTCACACCCATGAAGTGTTCCCTGGACACACATATACATAAGGGCTAGTTTCATGCAATTATATAATCTACCTCCTGTAGGAATACTCTCTCCCAGTGACAGTTTATTGATGAATCCATAAACACTCAGAACTCACTTTCCCTTTTCCTGACAAACACCTCTCTTCCTACAAACTAAAGTTATCCATTTGCGTAATGGGTGACTTTAGATTCAAGTACAATCTTTAACAAAAAATCAGAGCAAACCTAACAGACTTGCATACATAATCCCCAAACTTCATGGCAGCTAGAGCTTCAATTTTCCTCTACTTTGCTTTCAGCCATAGACGAGGAGCAAAAAATAATTTTATGTTCAATTCCTAGACATTATAACCAGTAAGTACTGCCCAGGACAGCTGTAATTAGCAGTTACTATATAACCTTCCAAAGAAAGCCTACTTGAGCCTCAGACTACAAAAGTTGATTTCTGTCTTTACATTTTTAATGCCCCTGACACATCAACATCATCAGGCAAAATAATGGCTGAAGTAGCCAGTACTGTTGATACTGATATTTCTAGGAGCCATCAGTGGAAGTTCCCAAGCTTCTGGATTTTTCCAAATGATGAGATTTCCCAAACTGAAAACTCACAGGGCAACAAGAAAGGTCAGCAGAAAATTAAAATGTGCTTTAAGAAAACTTGGATATTTCTAATGAGGTTATGGCCACAAAACACAGCTATTTTTTCAAACTCTTTAAAAATCTATAAAATCTCTTTTTTCCTCTATCCTTTCTCATTTTTTTTACTTCTTTCTTCAAGTGATCTTAGCATCTACCAATTTTACTTTTGAAAATAAGCATAAATATTTTTATGTTGTCTGTAAAAGCAAAATCTAAACCATATTCATTTAATTCTTGTCATATATCATCTTCTTTCTGATCTCCCTTCAATCAAAATTACTTTGAAGGTATTTTAGAAAAGATGTAACTTTTTATTTCAGAATTAACAAACTAAAGGTTATAAAACAAATTTCAATTCAAGGGTTCAGATAAATCAAGATTATGATCCTTTTTTCTGAAAAAGAAAAAAGGTCACAGGTTGGCTTAGAGCTAAAGCTCCCAGGTCTGCTGGGTGGTATTTTCCATCGCAAGACCCTGCAAATTAGTAAGAAGTCACACAGTCACACTTGTTCTTTGGCTGGAACAGCAAATATTTACAAATCTTAAAAGAGTAAGCTATTAGCCAGAACTGGAAAAACATATCTTTGTACTTATCTCAACAGTCACTTACAAAAAAAAAAAAATGCATTTTAGAAGAATTCCCTTCTCTATATAGAATTAACAGCCTGACATAGATGTGTAATTTCAAAATATGGAAAAACACTGTATTTGTAAAAACACAGATTGGTAATAAAAGGTTCCTTTTTCATTACAACCAGATGCATTTTCAACCTTTTTCCCACCAACTCAAACTCCACCCTCAGCTGGCAAACTTTTCTTCCTGTTTTATTATTTTAGCAAGTGATCCTTCTTAAATACTTCTCTACCTCAGTCTTTCTAAAGCATTAGCAACCGAAGGAATAAACCACACTGAAACACACACACACACAGAAAGAAAAGTAACTTCATAAAGCACCTGGCCAAAGATATTGTCTTAATATTGAGGAATCTCACATTCCAGGTCAAGTTTCTTAAGAGATGCATACAACTATGTTGGGAAAAACAAAAATGAATTTTGAAAGTAATGAAAAATATGACTATGAAACTTATTTCAGAGAAAATAGTCTCCTAGAAGAGACTGATGAAAGCGACATTAGAATTGTTAGGACTGGCACAAAAAGAAGGGACACTTTTGAAAGACAACCAAAAGTCTGAAAACTACATCCCCCAATTTGTAAAAGCTAACAAAAGAGAGGGGCTACTTTTGTGTGAGTGTAGTCAAGCAGCAGCCAGCGCCCCTCTCCAAGCATTTCTTTCCCAGCTCAGGAAATTCTGAATTCACCTGCAGGCAGAGCAAGCTGCACTGCCTAAGGAGCATGCACTCTGCCTGGGCCCTCCTGGTTTTGCCCTGCACTGGCACCGTCACTTTGGGCATGTAACTTAATTGCTCTTTGCCTGTATTTCTTCATCTGAAAAATACAGACAAAAAGAATATCCACCTTTTGGTGGTGTGGTGAGGATAAAATAAGTTATATAAAGTGTTTAGACAGTACCTTGCACAAATTAAGTGCTATGACATGGGGGCTAAAGCTAACCTTCCATTTGAAGTCTTTACAATGTCACAGACCCAACTTTGGTCTGTTGACAAGCTCCGCCCAAGTGATCTGCTTTCCACACGGCCCTCCTACCTCTGTCTTCAGTGACTCCCCACTGTCTGCAGCACACATCTTTACTCAGGAAGATCCCAGGTGATGATGCTTTCCAATGTGAGCTCCAACCTTTCCAACGTGAATTCCTACCACTACTCCCCAAGACAACTGAAACAGACTGATCAAGCCACTGACCCCTAGATAGTGACTCCAGTCCCACATTCTTCTCACTGAATCCAAACTATCATCACCAAAATCTTTTAAAAACCAGCTGGAGCCCCTCTCTCTTAGAATCATCTCAATGATTCCACTTTTCCTTTTATTTCTGTCTGTCTGTCCTGGAAGACTCATCAGCACTTATGGAAGTAAGTGATCAGCTTTGTGTGTAGCTTTGTGCTATACTAAATCGCTTCAGTCATGTCCGACTCTTTGTGATCCCATGGACTGTGTCCCGCCAGGCTCCTCTGTCCAAAAGATTCTCTAGGCAAGAATACTAGAGTGGGTTGCCATGCTCTTCTCCAGGGGACATTCTGGTACGGGCAGCTTCACTCTCCCCAAAACTATTAAATATGGGAAATGGATGATATACTAAATATTTCTTTCAGTCTTTCTCAATGATATGCCAATATTAGGAACTCAAATGAATTCTCTGAACTATGAGGAAACTCAGTCTTACTTGAACTGTTATCACTGCCGCTCCTTGGCACTTTTTACCACTAATGCCTCTGCACTCCAGCTGTAGTGTGGTCTGTTCTTCTCGATTAACATACTGCTTGGGCATTGTGTCCAACAGTTCACTATCCAGCGCAACCTGCTGAGATTCCCGAAGAGCTGCAGTTCTGAAAAACATCATCAGGAGAAGTTATTTTAAAAGTCTTAGGAAAAACTTTATGATAAGTGATAAAGGCTTCCAGTCACTCCCAGCCTGCATCGGTGAACAGTAACACACAGGAGTCTCACAGTAACAAGAGATCAAAAGTGTGTGCCAAGACTTACCCAAACCCTCTCCCTGGCAGTCCCTGGTTCACAAGAAAGTTAAGAAAGGAAGGAAAAGTATAACAACTTTTTAGCGAGAAACAAAGCTCCATTTAAAATTTGTGTTATATCAACAACATTTTTTCTTTTAATGAACCCTTAAGTACACAAGAACAAATGAGAATTTCATGCTAATTTAATCATCCTAAGGGGGAACCTTTTTTTTAAGTACCAATGACTTCTTAAGGGTTCCCCTGGCACCTCAGTGGTAAAGAATCCACCTGCCAATGCAAGAGACACAGGTTCAAGCCCTGGGTCAGGAAGATCCCCTAGAGAAGGAAATGGCAACCCACTCCAGTATTCTCACCTGGGAAATCACATGGACAGAGAAGCCTGGCAAGCTTCAGTCCATGGGGTTGCAAAAGAGTCAGACACAGTTTAGTGACTGAGCACTCACACAGTGACTTCTTAGGTATTAGCAACTCAAACTGACATGTGGAAGACCAGATAAGCTAGTTTTCAACACTGTCCTAACTGCATCATTTCAGTAATCTGCAAGGAGCCTGTGCGGTGTGGTGCAGGCAGCACACGTGACACGAGTAAACCAAAACCAGCGGAGAAAGGACCAATAACAGATGGATTCCTATGAGTTTTGCAAAGATAAACTCTTTCACTTTATAAGTGAAACAGACTTACTCTACACACACAATCCTCCTCACATGATCACAAGCTAGAATCAAAACAAACAACTGATCATTCTGTACCCACCATGAACTCAGAATATTAAATGAGTATTTCCTACCCTTCCATCAAGTATCTATGTAATTTTTAAAAGAATTTGGACATTTAGAGAGCAAAGCAGTGACAAAAGATAATAAATCTCATTCTGTTCCCTTTGAACACCGTCTTTCCAATATTATATGGTTTCCTAAGGAGAAGTCTAAGAAAAAATTTAGCTGGCACTACTGACACAGAAATGCCACAAGAAACACGTATAATTTATAGAGTACATGAAAACCCACATAATTTCACTACTTGGTTAACTAAGATAACCATCTGAGCCAGTCTGGGCAAATTACCCTCGTGGTGAGAAGGCTAACGAGGAAGCCCTTTGAGGTACTACTCATCAGGATGTCACAGCAGCAAGCACACAACCATGATCCTGGAGAGTGTGTGGTCTTACCTAGCCTGCTGTTGCAGCAGATTCAGGTCTGTGCGCACCAGCTCGGTGGCATCCTTCTGACTCAGGAGCATGGCTGAGGAAATAACTGGCACAGGAGGCCTCATCAGGTGCAGAACAAGAGGAGGCTGGGGGTCCTCATGCTTCCGCAGGTTATTTAAAACTCTTTCTTTAGCTGAAAAAAAAATTGTCATTTTGCTGATAATGGCTACTACTAGGTCATAATGAACTACACAATTACATAGTCTGTTACCTTCATAAAGAATACTAAAGATCTGAAGAATAGCTCTTTAAATCACCAGAGACCTAAATGAATAAAATTATCTTTTGTTATTTGCAAGTTCTGAGGGATCACCCACTGGCCTAATAATATTCTACCAGGAACTGGAAGCTTGGGAGCATGTGGTATGATTAAATAGGATTACTATCCTCAAAAAGTCTTGATGATAGTTACAGAGCTACCAGTCACAATCTTAAATTATTACCCTAGACAGCTTTGCATGACATGCTAAGGTGTTTGGACTTGACACCAGTGCAAAAGGGATCTAGTAAATGACTCTAAGCAAGGCTTGGAAAGATGGTGGCTATCATCTGGAGAGTAGAATGGGGAAATGGGGCAGGTAGCTCAGTTAAGAGTTTAATGCAACCACAAGAAATAAATGAGAAAGAGGGATGGGCATTATGGAATGAAGCTGAGTGAAAAGTACCATATTAGCCCAAGGTTTGATTAGGGGGGCTGAGAACAGTAGAGTTAAACTGAATGAAGACATGGGCATAACCTCCTATAGAACTTATACAGTCATATAGTCATTCATGGGCTTCCCTTGTGGCTCAGCTGGTAAAGAATCCACCTGCAATGCAGGAGACCTGGGTTCAATCCCTGGGTTTGGAACATTCCCTGGAGAAGGGAACAGCTGCCCACTCTAGCATTTTGGCCTGGGGAATTCCATGGACTGTCCATGGGGTCACATTCATTCATTGATTCTTTCACTCAAAAACTGATTTATGAGTCCAAATAAGAAGTCAGGCACCACACAAGATAAATCAAGGTAAATCAAGGTAAATCTGTACCATGCAACTTTGCACTAGATTGCACATGGTCTCATACTGATCAATCCAACTTAAATGTTTACATTTCTGTACTCAGTAGAGAGTTGAAACACAGTAGGTGTGTAATAAATTCCTATCTTCCCTACCTTTTTCTTCACTACCCTATCCACATACCACACAGCTCATGAAGAATGAGAAGAAAAATGCTGCCATGTAATATAATAGAAGCCAGGAAAGGTCAAGGGAATTTCAAGTCAATAAGTCAACAAAGTACTTAAGGGACTACTCTGAACTTCCGATTTCATTCCAGATATAGCATTCAACTTTCTATTCTTGTTAAGAAAAATTAAAGAAAATTTAATAGCCATGACTTTACTTGGCGTAAGAAAACTTGTATTGTTTGTAATCCAAACAAATGGAACTTAACATTCCAAACAGGTCAAGTACAGGACTGTCCCTTATAGCTGGGGTTTTTCCACTAGAACTACCAATCTATGCACAGAATGTAAATAAGGCAGGATATTCACCACTGGGTAAGATTCCTATGTTCAAATTTCTTTCAAGCAACATTAGCTCATAATTCTAAAGGAAAATGGGAGTGGGGAGATGGAGAGGATCCTTTCCCATCCCAATATAACTTACTATGAAAGAAAACTCAGGAGTGATACTTTAAATACAAAATAAAAGAAATAAAAATTCAGACCATATTTAACTATAATCACAACTCTGGACCACAACTGACAAAAAGTTATGAAGCCAACAAATTTGAGAAAAAGAAGGCGGTGTCACAAGTATACAATAAACTATGACATGCTACTGAAACTTTTCCTGTAATCACGATCACAAGTTCAATTGTTTGATATAATCATTACCTAACCTGCTCTCACCTGAGAAAAACCTGAAACTTATTGTTTACAAATCTAGGTCTTACTTTTATTTAGAACTGCAACCTGTACTGATTGCCAGAAATAAAATACGGTAAATGGTGAAGAGCAGGGTCTCTGAAGCCTGCTCTTCAAAGTCCCAGCTTTGTGACTTGGGCAAGTTACGTAACTGCTCTACACCTCAGGCTCCTTACCGGCTCTGTGGAGATAACCCTCCCAGGGCTGTTGGGAAGACTGAGTTAATGCATACAAAGACAGTACTTAGAACAAATTAAGGGCTTGATACATTACTAGCTTACCTTCAGAAAAACAATCGGGCTTTTAGGGTAGGGTTAAGGCAATGTGAAAACACAAGGGATGGAAGGACTTGAACAGACATTCAACAGCCTCCAGATCTATAAACATAACTCTTCCTCTCACTTAACAAACTTTCAGGACTAGAAAATGAGAACTGATATGGCTGGGTTGAGGACAACTTTTACACTTTCCCCTATACCTTCCGAAACTGTTTACTTTTTCCCAATGAGCTCATATAATTTTTATCACCCAAACAAAAAAAAAAGCCTCTTATTTCAGGGAAAAAGGAGGGAGAAAAAGAGAAAAATTTTAGGTAAGATTGTTCTGCACCTTCATTTACAGATGAATCAACTAAAAGCCAAGAGAGGCTCTTATTTTTTCCTGATCACACAGCTTGTTAGTGGCAGAGTTGGATCAAGAAGGTATTTTTACCTTTCTCTGAATCACCTCAGTGTTCGATTACACTACATATTACAATATTTTGTTCAACAATTATATATATATATCCTACATTTAAAAAATATATTCAGTAATTTAAATGATTGACTCCAAATATTATTTTCTACTTTTTTGTTATAAAGTACGTCATCAACTTTGCAGGTTAAATGAGTTTTCGTGGCCTAGAATAGAAAACTAACAATTTATAAAACTGTTTCTCTAAAAAAATGCATTGTGAGAAACAGTTAACTTAGAATCTCTGGGAATATGATCCATCTGTATGGTTAAGAGTTTTAGATACACAGAAAAAGAGTTTATGAAAGAAAAAGACAGACTGCTCAATTTTAAAACTGCAAACCCAAAATAATTAAATTCTAGGTTGTACTTCAAATGTTCTAAGCTAACTGAAAAGTCTTTTTAAAGCATCACGGAGAACAGATATCACAAACTACTTAATCACTTTCCCAATATCGATTTACAGGAAATACAGGAGACAAAAAAAAAAAGTTAAACTATACCACGAAGGTATAATCAGCAAACTCTAGACTGGGGGGAAACTCCATGGACTGTAGCACGCCATGTGTCTCAGTTTGGACCAATGAAATGTTAACTGGAAAGTGTATGAGGAGCTTCTTGAAAGGGTCCTTAAAAGAGGGAGACTTCCCTACCTGCTGAATGGAATGCAAATATGACAGTTTAAGCAGCCGTCTTGAACCATATGTGGATGCCTGATGTTAGAACAGTGAGACAGAAAGACAGAAGGAGCAGGGGTCCCTGAAGGCTTTCAGGTCATAAAGCTACTGCTCTGAACTGCTTGCCTCCAGACTTCTTTGACATAAACAAAAAAAATCCCTATCTTATTTGCATCCTCACTGTTTTTGGAGTTTCTCTCATTCATAGCATAACCTAACCCTAAGTAGTAGAGAAGTTAACAATGAATTCCTAAAAAAAAAAAAAAAAGCAATTCTCACTGAGGGATATACTATATGAATCTTAACATTTAATGGCTCTGATTCACACTCACTCATTCATTCACCCATTCATTCACTCATTCAAAGGGTCTGATGCTCACTCATATAACTCACCCAATAAAGGATCAGTGAAGTCCAGCTGAACTGATGAACTGCAGGGTGCAGAATGGGACTCAAGCTTGGCCTGTGTCCACAGACCAACGGTTTCCTGAAACTCGTAATGTATGCGCTCCATGTTCAAATACTCCATCCACAGGTCCTAAAATGGAACCATTTAACTTTCAAGGATGAATCATATATTCACATATAAAACTATATATTTAACTCTAAAGTGAATCCAAAGTTTCAACATGAGGTGGTCCATTCCAGGTTCTCCACGCATTAGGATGAATCACATTTAAAATGGGCATTCTAGGGAATTCCCTGGCATGGCAGTCCAGTGGTTAGGACTTCGTGCTTTCACTGCCAAGGGCCTGGGTTCACTCCCTGGTCAAGGAACTAAGATGCTAGAAGCCACGTAGTGCAGTCAAATAAAGAAATAAAATTAGACACTCTAACAGTCTAAGGAATCTCAAAACTCTTTGATTATATAACACACTGAGAAAAAGTAATTTCAACAGCCCCACTAAACATTTACTGTTGACAGAGGCTGACAATTACAGAAATATACTGAGAATTAACAATGGGTTAATTCTGTACTCAAAAGATTTCAGGACATCATGATCACTTATGTATTTTTCCTATTTCTCCGGCCCTACAATCTCAGCCTTGTTTTTCCATGTCTTAAATTTTCCTTTTCAGAATTCCATCCTGAGTTCTCTTCTTAATCTAAATACTCTATTGCCATTATACCCACATCTCCTACTGCCCCATTCCTGAACTACAGACAACTTTATATCCCTTCCCCACCAATTCCTGAATATGAGTTCTCCTTGAAGCCCCTCAGGCACCTTCTCTTCCAGTTTTGTAAATAGCATCTTTAGCTGCCCAAGCTACAAATTTGGAAGTCCTTGTATATCTTATCTACCCTATAAGTATTACAATCCTAATCAGAGAAGCCTACTGATTCTACTAATTAATTCTTCTATGTATTTTTAATTCATCCACTTGTTTAACCACTCCAGCTATTTCAACAGCTCTCCAAAGACTTCCTGCTGATAACTTTCTGCCATTCCACATCACCATGCTTTCCTTTCAACTTGACAAACTCCCATTTTTCCTTTAGGGCTCAGTTCAAGGTCACATTCCAGTCTCAGTCTGAATCAGGTGCCATTCCTCCACCTTTGCAGATGAAACAGCACCCTGCACATTTCATTCCCACAGTCTTTATCACCAGATGTAATAATTATTTAGTCCCCCATCTGACAGTAAGAATCTTGAAGACAGAGACTGCATCACTTCTCTTTTTATATTTTTTGGTATAGATGACTGACAACTCAAAGGTAGTCAATAGATACTCATGGAAGGAAGAGAAGCAAAGAACAAAGGAGAGAGGAAGGAAAGACAAAGAAAAGAGAAGAAAGTCAAAGACACCTAGTGGAGATGAAATAGTACATACTATGTGGAAACAGCTAGGTTTAAAGACCCAAAGTCTCTCAAGTCTTAGAGGATCCTAAATCCCATCCAAGGTTGGGGGTCAATGGCCAGTAGAGTTCAGTCTCTAGAAAAAAGAAACTGGAACAGGAGAGATACATCTCTACACACACCCACACCCACATGCACACACAAACACACACACGCAGAGCTACAGAAGCTCAGAAAAATTCAGAAGTTTTGACCTAGGAAAGACAACAGACTTCTTTGTTTGAGAAAAGATTAGAACATGTGAAGACTAGAATTGAGCACATCCAAAAGGGCAACCAAAACTGACAGCTACAATTAAGTCTCTTCAAGGGTGAGCTCCTCACTTTCTCCACGCTATTACCTTTCTATATATATGAATCTTAACAAATCCTTACACTGAACTTTTTATGGGAGTAGAGATGACTGCTTAAAAGTGTTCAGATGCTGACAATTTAAAACAACGAAGAACAAAGTCAGAAAAAGGCTGTGTTTATGAGGCTGTAGACGTCCAATAATGAGCTTCAGTCCTTCACGTGATGCCAGAGTGGGGCCGGATATTCAAAAGGGGATATCCCAGGGACTTCCCTAGTGCTGCAGTGGCTGAACTGCATTGGAAGAATCCACCTTCCAATGCAGGAGATATAGGTTCAATGCCTACTTGGGGAAGTAGGATTCCACATGCCATGGGCCAACTAAGTCTGAGCGCCACAAGTACTAAGCCCACATGCTCTGGAGCACCCACATCACAGCTAGAGCGAAGCTCATGAGCCACAAGGAAAGATCCAGCATGACACAAGGAAGATTCTGTGTGCCGCAACCAAGACCCAACACAGCCAAAAATAAAACAAATAAAATATAAAGGAAAGAAAGATTGATGTCAAGCTTCTGACTTCTGGGCATCTCTCTGCCATCTTTTTGGGGCACCTGGGCCATTTGGTTTTTGATTTCTGGGCATCTCTTTGCAGTCTGCTTTATTTAAAGTATGACTGCCAGCTGGTGAGGTTTTGGTTTGGTTTGGTTACTTTAGTTTGAGTGTGCAGACACCTGGTACTAACTGCTGGAGCTAAAATGGGAAGTATTTCCTCTAAGGTTTCACCCTGGATGGGAGCTCCTTGGGAGATTTTAAATGACTGGTCGACCTATATCTATGATGCAATGACAAAGAAATATGGCCTAAAAATAGGTCTCTCACAGTTTGATCTTCATTACCACAGGATGAGAAAATGGAGTAGGGTTCCCGCATGTCCAGGACTTTCTCCTATAGTCCAAAAGCCTGAGACTGATCAAAATAAGACCCCATCTCCTCAGAGGGACAATCCCTGCTGAGACATTTTATCAGCCAATGTGCCCTTGCTATCAGGGCAAATTTGAGCACTACCTGGTCTAAATTTTAGGTATGACCACAGACAAAGAAAAGTGATTTTTCGATCATGTGGCCATAATATCCTTTAGACTTCGGAGAAAACTGGTTAAAATTTGTTTTCAAATTGCAAAATTTGCTATTTCTGCATGTGCAATTAGAGAAAGCTAGTTTATTAAAGTACTTTTTTGTTTTTCCAGAATTCTGACCCTGAAGGAATAAGTCCTACTAGGAGAACATGAGTTTCTCTTCCCTGTGCCTTGAGATCATGGCTCTCAGGAACACTTACCTAGACCACCTCTAATTCCTGAAACTGAATTTTTTTTTTTTAAAAAAGAATCCTTTTAAATTTTTTCTTCCTCCAGCTGTCATTTATAAACTAGTGAGTTTTCTATTATGATACCTGATTCATGACTAAGTTTAGAAAACAAAGCTATGAGGTCTCTTTGTGTCTGTTTGAATATATGTATGTCTCAGATGTGTTTTTGTCTTTGGATATTGTTGCTGAGGTTAATTTGTAAATTAACTGGATATTTAATTGGCTTAAAGAAAAGTAGATACTTAAAAATCAAACAATTCTAAGTACAAGAGAAATGGATTTCAGATTCATGTGAACTGGGAAATATTAAATTAATATTAAATTAAATTAGTATTAATTAAATCAGTATTAAATTAGTACTTGGTATTGTTTGTTGATATATATGTGTCAATATTTACACTGACCAACTGAGACCTCCTTGGTAAATAACAGGGCTCACATAGGATAATGCCAGGAAGCCCTTCCCTATTGCCTTAGGCCCTACCTGTAGCAGAATGTTGGTTGGGATTTTCCCTTTTGGACTAGCCTTGTTACAGATGATCAGAGCTCTGCTCCATCCTGCAGCCTCCCCAACCCCAGGGTGATTTTACAAAACTGGGAGAGCTCCAACTGTGGCCCCAGGAAAAGGGATTGGTATTTCTCTCCCCTGTGCTCCGGCCTCAGGGGAAAAAAAAAGTAGGGAATGGGGCAAAAAACCTTTTAAACTCAAGCAGAAAAGCTGAGATTTATGTAAAAGCTAACCTGTAAATGAACTATATTTAACTGACTTGAAAGAAAGTGCTTACAAATTAAATCTAAATATAGAGAAAGCTGGCCAATATAAATTTTAGAACCCGTGATCCAAGAAATACTCAGTACTGAATCAGTATCTGCTATTGGAGGTAGCTCAACCTTGCTGGTTTGATTAACAGGATTAATATAGACATTTAGAGCTATAGCCACTAGCTCTGTTGGTAGTGATGCTTCCTAGGCCCACTTGACTTCACACTCCAGGATGTCTGGCTCTAGGTGAGTGATCACCCCCTCATGGTTATCCGGGTCATTAAGACCTTTTTTGTACAGTTCTTCTGTGTATCCTTGCCACCTCTTAATATCTTCTGCTTCTGTTAGGTCCATACCGTTTCTGTCCTTTATTGTGGCCATCTTTGCAAGAAATGTTTCCTTGGTATCTCTAATTTTCCTGAAAGATCTCTACAGTCTTTCCCATTCTATTGTTTTCCTCTCTTTCTTTGCATTGATCACTGAGGAAGGCTTTCTTATCTCTCCTTGCTATTCTTCGGAACTCTGCATTCAGATGGATATATCTTTTCCTTTCTCCTTTGCCTTTACTTTCTCTTCTCAGCTATTTGTAAGGCCTCCTCAGACAACCATTTTGCCTCTTTGCATGTCTTTTTCTTGGGGATGGTCTTGATCACTGCCTCCTGTACAATGTTACGAACCTCCATCCATAGTTCTTCAGGCACACTATCAGAGCTAATCCCTTGAATCTATTTGTCACTTCCACTGTATAATCATAAAGAATTTGATTTAGGTCATACCCGAATGGTCTGGAAGTTTTCTCTACTTTCTTCAATTTAAGTCTAAATTTGGCAATAAGGTCATGATCTGAGCCACAGTAAACTCCAGGTCTTGTTTTTGCTAACTGTGTAGAGCTTCTCCATTTTTGGCTACAAAGAATATAATCAATCTGATTTCAGTATTGACCATCTGGTGATGTCCATGTGTAGAGTCGTCTCTTGTGTTGTTGGAAGAGGGTGTTTGCTATGACCAGTGCATTCTCTTAGCAAAACTTTGTTAGCCTTTGTTAGGTTATATTGTAGGGAAGAGCCAATTCTGACTCCATGATGGATCTGTTTCTTTGACTTTAACCTTTGTTTTTATAATCACACATAATGACCTGCCTCAGAGAACCCTGCCCCTCTACCTGAGGAGATTAACACACACACACACACACACCTGGCCATTCCAGGAGATATTTGCAAGAGAATGGTCTTCACGTCCTCAACTCCTCTCCATCTCTGTCCTACAAAAGAACCAGGCACCCGGACCCTGACAAGATGGTTATTTTGAGACATTAGTCTGCCATCTTCTTCATCTGCTGGCTTTCTGAATAAAGTTGTATCCCTTGCCTCAACATCTCTCTCAGATTCACTGGCCTGTCGTGCGGCAAGCAGAATGACCTTGGACTCAGTAACAGATATACTTTTTATGATTTCTATCTGAAAAATTACTAATTTGAATCAGTGTTGCAGCTGTAAGGAAAAATTTCCCTTCAAATTAAATATGACTTACAGCAATTTGGTAAATTATACCTTTGTAAGCAGAATTGAAACATTTATCTTTTCTCTGTATGTGCTCTCTCTAGAGACTGGAGACTCTGGCTCCCAGTAGCTTTATCAGATAAATTAGGAAGGCTACTGCACTAACAGGTATATAGAAATTTCAAGGTATTTGGGGGACCTTGAAATTGGGAGGAATTCACCTAGATCTGGCAGGCAAAATCTGTGGTAAATCCTTGGCATGAGTTTCCTAGCCCTGAGATATCTTTTAAGAGTTCAGTCTGAGACTCCTTATAAAAATTTTAACAAAACAGAAAGTCTACATCATCAATTATATAAATCACCAGATCAAGTTTTGAGACCAGACATATTTTGCAAATTAATTAGTCTTAATTTAATTATATTTGGTAGAAATGAGGGTAATTTTGGAAAGAAAAAGATGCTTCAATGAATGGTAAATTGCTGTTTGTTAACAGAGGTCTCCCAAAAGTTGAGGTGAGAAGACTCACCTCCCAGACAGTTTCTTGCTGTTATGTTATACTAATGTAAAGTTTAACTGAATTATTACAGAATACTCTAAGTCTGTATCTGAAGCTTATCTCAGTAATCTATCTTTGGACGAACATCAGATGCCCCACAACCTACAATCAAGGGATTATGCATACTGAAAAAGATATAATTTAAAGGACAATCTCCAACTTGTATGGAAGGACCCTTACTAACTACTCTTAACTAGCTCATGCACACTGAATCTGAAGGAAACTGACTCCTGGATTAATTTCCACTCACAAAAGCCCCCTGCAATGCACTGGGCTAAAGAGAGGACAGCTGACCTCAAAATCACCCTTAAAATAATGCTCAGAGGAGAAACTACACTCACAGCAGGGTGAGAAGAAGACAACATCAGAAGTAGACAGCTTTCCTAAGATCTTCAATCTGACTCATACAATCATTTGTAATGTTTTCCCGACTTCTTGGACTTCTGCATGTGAATCAAATGTTTTTCTATCATAGCCATGATAGGCATGATACCATGCTAGTTTCTAAAATCAACCCAATTGTTGGGTTTGTGGCCAATGACCTGTGCCTAGTACTCTCAGGTTACCTAGATGGATTTCTCTACTCCAAGGCTCTAACTGGTTGACTCTTATGAAATTTATTAAAAAAAAAAAAAATTATAGTCATGTACAGGCCACGACTGCTAATACCAGACTGGATCCTCTCACCTGGCCTATTAGTAATACCTCCTCTGACCTGGCCATAAACCCAGGGTCATAGAATTTTCATTACTCAAGCTCAAACAGAACAGGCAGAATTTCAGCCAAGGAATCTCACCTCTCACAGTTATGGGATGGATTTAGTTAATACCAAACTATGGTGGTTTAAATTTAAAGGCTCCTCTATGTTGGAAGCAATCAAGTCATGTTAAGGATAATCAGCCTAGCAACAGAGGAAACTGGGGTGGGTGTCTTACAGACAATGCCAACATAAAATTTCCCTTAAAGAAAAGGACTGGCACAGAATAGACTAAGTCAAACACCCTGGGATATATGGGGCTACATCTAACTGAAGTTCTAAACTTAAAATTCTTGCTTATGACGTTACTAACCTAGCTATACTGCTTTCATATATATACATAGACTGTTTTACAAAATTGTTTCTTATGTTACCAAACATGACTGAGCCTCTGCTAGAATGATGCATAATTCCATATGGACTTCCCGGGTGGTTCTCCCAGTAAAGAGCCCATCTGCTAATTCAGGAGACATAAAAGAAGCAGGTTTGATCCCCGGGTTGAGAAGATCCCCTGGAAGAGGGCATGACAACCCACTTCAATAGTCTTGCCTGGAGAATCCCATGGACAGAGGAACCTGGTGGGTTACAGTCCACAGAGTTGCAAAGAATCAGATATGACTGAGGCGATTTAGCACACACATATATGAGATCAATGATTGTAACAGTTGAACTCCAGATATGGGAAAAAGCAATAAAAGAGGATATTTTCCTGGATCATGGAGGTTAGTGGTCCAGAGACTTTTTGGATACTGTTTTATGGCCTAGTCGAGTAACAGCACACTGAATGGCCAAATCTCCACCAGACTTGGGAATATCATTCCCAGCACCATGGAACAAAATGGTCATGAAATGCCCTCACAACATGGTCAAATTTATGACTTGAAGGGGCTCTGCCAATTGAAAACTGCCATCTGCCTCTTCAAGGATTAAGTCAATGTCATGGCAGCCACTGACCCCCTGAAAGGAATTCAGAGTGGAGATCAGAAATGAGGTACTCTGTGCTCTGAGAACTGGCAGAATAGGCCTTTAGATACTTAGATGTCTTCAGAAGAGTTTATGAACCCAGATTCTTGCATTTTCCCATATCCAGAAATAAATTCATTAACAGTGACAGCTACTTTAACACTGAGGAGGGAAATGCATTTGAAAGTTAAAATGGAGTAAATATGGCAAAACTAGGTGACCACTGTGGATGTGATTTCAGAGGCATTTATCCCTGTATTGTTGCAAACTTGAAATTTCTGAGCTATGTCAGATTCTACCAGGATCTAATAATTCCCCCCACCCTCTTCCACGAGATTTTGGCTAAGATTTGAGAGGGTCACATCTGGATCAAGGTAGAATAGAGGCCTTTCAGACCACAGTGTTTAAAAAAGCAACATCAGAGATGACAAAAACCTTCTTAAGGACATTATTAAGAAATCTTTTGCCAAGCTATGCTGGAAAACTCATCTAAAACAAGACAAGATCTTGCAAATTGCTCTCTGTATACTGGTGATCCCTAAAACCAGGATAGGATGGAGCCATTATGAAATTATGTACAAGAGACCACTCAGCTCCTAAGAATAAAAAGAGAAATGTTTCTAACACAGCAGGTAAAATTAAACAGTATGTTCAACAGACTGGACAACTGTTAACAACTATGCATACATTTGTGTTCCACGGGTCTCCCCCTTGCCTGCAAACTCCCTTACATCCCTTCAAAGCAGGAGACCTGGTGCTGCTGAAAGTGTGAAAAAGAGCAATGCCCTGTGTAGCAACTTAAAGAAAAATAGTAGGGACTCTATGCTCCTCTGGATCAAGGAGTATCAGAGAAAATGGGGAACTGATGCCAAGCAGGGCCCTGTGGGTCTCCCAGGCATGGACACCTTTTTGTCCCATTTCTTATAAGAATCCAATCACCATGACCTTCTTGAGTTCCAAAGGACAGAAGAGTTATTAATCAGAGGAGGAGCAGCCAGGAAGCCACCTGAAACAAGACTAAAGGGACCAGGGAAGCTGATCAAGATTAGGAAACCTTTGTTGCTGTCGTTCAGTCACTAAGTCATGTCTGACTTTTTGCAACCCCATGGACTGCAGCCCTCCAGTCTTCCTTGTCCTTCACTATCTTCCAAAGTTTGCTCAAATTCATGTTTATTGAGTCGGTGATGCCATCCAAAAATCTCATTCTCTGTCTCCCTCTTCTCCTCCTGCCCTCAATCTTTCCCAATGAGCTGGCTCTTCACATCAGGTGGCCATAGTATTGGAGCTTCAGCTTCAGCATCAGTCCTTCCAATGAATATTCAGTGTTGATTTCCTTTAGGATTGACTGGTTTCATATCCTTGCTGTCCAAGGGACTCTCAAGTTTTGTCCAGCACCACATTTCAAAAACATCACTTCTGGCCTCTGAAAATGGTGCCTCTGACTGGTTACTTCTGTGGCAAACCCCAGAACACGCAGCTCTCCAGAGTAACTTTCATTCTTATGAGAGTTTGCATCTCACTCAGCTTGGAGTGTCATTTCTCTGGCTGGGGGTATCTGGACAGCTTGGGGAGAGCAAGTGGACTCTAAGGACACGGCAGAGTTGAACATTAGTTACTTTTGAACAGATCAACAGACAACCTGGTACTTCCATGACGAACGCTTTCTAAACCCAAGGATAAGTCCTGAGATGTCATGAAGACTCTATATACCTCAGCAGTTTGGACTACACCACCAGAGTGCACAGCCATTCCTTTCATTTCTCTTGCATCTCCAGCACCATGATACTGATAAACCCCAGCTGCTGAGAGAAGAAACCCAGCTCCACCCACCAGAACTCCAACACAAGCCTCCCTAACCAGGAAACCTAGACAAGCCACTGATACAACCCCACCCACAGTGAGGAAGCTCCATAATAAAGAGAACTCCACAAATTACCAGAATATAAAAAGGCCACCCCAAACGCAGCAATATAACCAAGATGAAGAGACAGAGGAATAATCAGCAGGTAAAGGAACAGGAGAGTTGCCCACCAAACCGAACAAAAGAGGAAGAAGTAGGGAATCTACCTGAGAAGGAATTCCGAATATTGATAGTGAAAATGATCCAAAATCTTGAAATCAAAATGGAATCACAGATAAATAGCCTAGAGACAAGGATTGAGAAGATGCAAGAAAGGTTTAACAAGGACCTAGAAGAAATAAAAAAGAGTCAATATATAATGAATAACGCAATAAATGAGATCAGAAACACTCTGGAGGCAACAAATAGTAGAATAACGGAGGCGGAAGATAGGATTAGTGAAATAGAAGATAGAATGGTAGAAATAAATGAATCAGAGAGGAAACAAGAAAAACGAATTAAAAGAAACGAGGACAATCTCAGAGACCTCCAGGACAATATGAAATGCTCCAACATTCGAATTAGAGAAAGATCATGAGAAAATCCTTGAGGAGATAACAGTTGAAAACTTCCCTAAAATGGAGAAGGAAATAATCATCCAAGTCCAAGAAACACAGAGAGTTCCAAATAGGATAAACCCATGGTGAAACACCCCAAGACACATATTAATCAAATTAACAAAGATCAAACACAAAGAACAAATATTAAAAGCAGCAAGGGAAAAACAACAAATAACACACAAGGGGATTCCCATAAGGATAACAGCTGATCTTTCAATAGAAACTCTTCAGGCCAGGAGGGAATGGCAAGACATACTTAAAGTGATGAAAGAAAATAACCTACAGCCCCGATTACTGTACCCAGCAAGGATCTCATTCAAATACGAAGGAGAAATCAAAAGCTTTACAGACAAGCAAAAGCTGAGAGAATTCAGCACCACCAAACCAGCTCTCCAACAATTTCTAAAGGATATTCTCTAGACAGGAAACACAAAAAGGGTGTATAAACCCGAACCCAAAACAATAAAGTAAATGGTAACGGGATCATACTTATCAATAACTACCTTAAACGTAAATGGGTTGAACGCCCCAACCAAAAGACAAAGACTGGCCGAATGGATACAAAAACAAGACCCCTCTATACGCTGCTTACAAGAGACCCACCTCAAAACAAGGGACACATACAGACTGAAAGTGAAGGGCTGGAAAAAGATATACCATGCAAATAGAGACCAAAAGAAAGCAGGAGTGGCAATACTCATATCCGATAAAATAGACTTTAAAACAAAGGCTGTGAAAAGAGACAAAGAAGGCCACTACATAATGATCAAAGGAACAATCCAAGAAGAAGATATAACAATTATAAATATATATGCACCCAATATAGGAGCACCACAATATGTAAGACAAATGCTAACAAGTATGAAAGGGGAAATCAACAATAACACAATAATAGTGGGAGACTTTAATACCCCACTCACACCTATGGACAGATCAACTAAACAGAAAATTAACAAAGAAGCGCAAACTTTAAATGATACATTAGATCAGTTAGACCTAATTGATATCTATAGGACATTTCACCCCAAAACAATGAATTTCACCTTTTTTTCAAGTGCTCATGGAACCTTCTCCAGGATAGATCACATCCTGGGCCATATATCTAAACTTGATAAATTCAAAAAAACCGAAATCATTCCAAGCATCTTTTCTGACCATAATGCATTAATATTAGATCTCAATTACAGGAGAAAAACTATTAAAAATTCCAACATATGGAGGTTGAACAACACACTTCTGAATAACCAACAAATCACAGAAGAAATCAAAAAAGAAATCAAAATATGCATAGAAACGAATGAAAATGAAAACACAACAACCCAAAACCTGTGGGATACTATAAAAGCAGTGCTAAGAGGAAAGTTCCTAGCATTACAGGCATACCTCAAGAAACAAGAAAAAAGTCAAATAAATAACCTAACTCTACAACTAAAGCAACTAGAAAAGGAAGAATTGGAGAACCCCAGAGTTAGTAGAAGGAAAGAAATCTTAAAAATTAGGGCAGAAATAAATGCAAAAGAAACAAGAGACCATAGCAAAAATCAACAAAGCCAAAAGCTGGTTCTTTGAAAGGATAAATAAAATTGACAAACCATTAGCCAGACTCATCAAGAAGCAAAGAGAGAAAAATCAAATCAATAAAATTAGAAATGAAAATGGAGAGATCACAACAGACAACACAGAAATACAAAGGATCATAAGAGACTACTATCAGCAGTTGTATGCCAATAAAATGGACAACGTGGAAGAAATGGACAAATTCTTAGAAAAGTACAATTTTCCAAAACTGAACCAGGAAGAAATACAAAATCTTAACAGACCCATCACGAGCACGGAAATTGAAACTGTAATCAGAAATCTTCCAGCAAACAAAAGCCCAGGTCCAGACGGCTTCACAGCTGAATTCTACCAAAAATTTCGAGAAGAGCTAACACCTATCCTACTCAAACTCTTCCAGAAAATTGCAGAGGAAGGTAAACTTCCAAACTCATTCTATGAGGCCACCATCACCCTAATACCAAAACCTGACAAAGATACTACAAAAAAAGAAAACTACAGGCCAATATCACTGATGAACATAGACGCAAAAATCCTCAACAAAATTCTAGCAATCAGAATCCAACAATACATTAAAAAGATCATACACCATGACCAAGGGGGCTTTATCCCAGGGATGCAAGGATTCTTCAATATCTGCAAATCAATCAATGTAATTCACACATTAACAAATTGAAAAATAAAAACCATATGATTATCTCAATAGATGCAGAGAAGGCCTTTGACAAAATTCAACATCCATTTATGATAAAAACTCTCCAGAAAGCAGGAATAGAAGGAACATACCTCAACATAATAAAAGCTATATATGACAAACCCACAGCAAACATTATCCTCAATGGTGAAAAATTGAAAGCATTTCCCCTAAAGTCAGGAACAAGACAAGGATGTCCACTTTCACCGTTACTATTCAACATAGTTCTGGAAGTTTTGGCCACAGCAATCAGAGCAGAAAAAGAAATAAAAGGAATCCAAATTGGAAAAGAAGAAGTAAAACTCTCACTGTTTGCAGATGACATGATCCTCTACATGGAAAACCCTAAAGACTCCACCAGAAAATTACTAGAGCTCATCAATGAATATAGTAAAGCTGCAGGATATAAAATCAACACAGAAATCCCTTGCATTCCGATACACTAATAATGAGAAAGTAGAAAAAGAAATTAAGGAAACAATTCCACTCACCATTGCAACGAAAAGAATAAAATACTTAGGAATATATCTACCTAAAGAAACTAAAGACTTATATATAGAAAACTATAAAACACTGATGAAAGAAATCAAAGAGGACATTAATAGATGGAGAAATGTACCATGTTCATGGATCGGAAGAATCAATATAGTGAAAATGAGTATACTACCCAAAGCAATTTACAAATTCAACGCAATCCCTATCAAGCTACCAGCCATATTTTTCACAGAACTAGAACAAATAATTTCAAGATTTGTATGGAAATACAAAAAACCTCGAATTGCCAAAGCAATCTTGAGAAAGAAGAATGGAACTGGAGGAATCAACTTGCCTGACTTCAGGCTCTACTACAAAGCCACAGTCATCAAAACAGTATGGTACTGGCACAAAGACAGACATATAGATCAATGGAACAAAATAGAAAGCCCAGAGAAAAATCCACACACATATGGACACCTTATCTTTGACAAAGGAGGCAAGAATATACAATGGAGTAAAGACAATCTCTTTAACAAGTGGTGCTGGGAAAACTGGTCAACCACTTGTAAAAGAATGAAACTAGATCACTTTCTAACACCATACACAAAAATAAACTCAAAATGGATTGAAGATCTAAATGTATGACCAGAAACTATAAAACTCCTAGAGGAGAACATAGGCAAAACACTCTCAGACATAAATCACAGCAGGATCCTCTATGATCCACCTCCCAGAATTCTGGAAATAAAAGCAAAAATAAACAAATGGGATCTAATTAAAATTAAAAGCTTCTGCACAACAAAGGAAAATATCAGCAAGGTGAAAAGACAGCCTTCTGAATGGGAGAATAATAGCAAATGAAGCAACTGACAAACAAACAATCTCAAAAATATACAAGCAACTTATGCAGCTCAATTCCAGAAAAATAAACGACCCAATCAAAAAATGGGCCAAAGAACTAAATAGACATTTCTCCAAAGAAGACATACGGATGGCTAACAAACACATGAAAAGATGCTCAACATCACTCATTATTAGAGAAATGCAAATCAAAACCACAATGAGGTACCACTTCACACCAGTCAGAATGGCTGCGATCCAAAAATCTGCAAGCAATAAATGCTGGAGAGGGTGTGGAGAAAAGGGAACCCTCCTACACTGTTGGTGGGAATGCAAACTAGTACAGCCACTATGGAGAGCAGTGTGGAGATTCCTTTAAAAATTGCAAATAGAACTACCGTATGACCCAGCAATCCCACTGCTGGGCATACACACCGAGGAAACCAGAATTGAAAGAGACACATGTACCCCAATGTTCATCGCAGCACTGTTTATAATAGCCAGGACATGGAAACAACCTAGATGTCCATCAGCAGATGAATGGATAAGAAAGCTGTGGTACATATACACAATGGAGTATTACTCAGCCGTTAAAAAGAATTCATTTGAATCAGTTCTGATGAGATGGATGAAACTGGAGCCGATTATACAGAGTGAAGTAAGCCAGAAAGAAAAACACCAATACAGTATACTAACACATATATATGGAATTTAGAAAGATGGCAATGACGACCCTGTATGCAAGACAGGAAAAAAGACACAGATGTGTATAACGGACTTTTGGACTCAGAGGGAGAGGGAGAGGGTGGGATGATTTGGGAGAATGGCATTCTAACATGTAGACTATCATGTAAGAATTGAATCACCAGTCTATGTCTGACGCAGGATACAGCATGCTTGGGGCTGGTGCATGGGGATGACCAACAGAGATGTTATGGGGAGGGAGGTGGGAGGGGAGTTCATGTTTGGGAACGACTGTAAGAATTAAAGATTTTAAAATTAAAAAAATAAAAAACTAAAAAAAAGAAAAAAAGAATAAATCAAAAAAAAATTAAATTAAAAAAACCCATAAATTTGTGTATTAAAATGAAATGAAAAAATGTTGACCAGCATATAAAAAGAGCAGCCACAAAAAAAAAAAAAAAATCACTTCTTCAGTGTACATACCTACTGGAAAAACCAGAGCTTTGACTATAGGGACTTCTGTCAGTAAAGTGGTATCTCTGCTTTTTAATACACTGTCAAAAGCTGTTTGTCACAGCTTTTCTTCGAAGGAGCAAGCATCTTTTAATTTCATGTCTGCAGTCACCACAGTGATTTTGGAGTCCAGGAAAATAAAATCTGTCACTGTTTCCACTTTTTCCCCATCTATTTGCCATGAAGCAATGGGACTGGATGCCATGATCTTTTAGTTTTTTGAATCTTGAGTTTTAAGACAGCTTTTTTACTCTCCTCTTTCACCCTCATCAGGGGGCTCCTTAGTATCAAAGGTTTAATATCTGAAGTTGTTGATATTTCTCCCAGGAATCTTGACTCCAGCTTGTGATTCATCCAGCCCAGCATTTCACATGATGTACTCTGTATATAAGTTAAATTAGCAGTGTGACAATATACAGCCTTGACATACTCCTTTCCCAATTTTGAACCAGTCCATTGTTCCATGTCTGCTTCTAAGTGTTGCTTCTTGACCTGCATACAAGTTTCTCAGGAGACAGGTAAGGTGGTCTGGTATTCCCATCTCTTTAAGAATTTTCCACAATTTGCTGTAATCCACAGTCAAAGGCTTTAGCATAGTCAATGAAGAAACAGATGTTTTTCTGGACTTGTTTGCTTTCTCCAATGAAATGTCGGCAATTTGATCTCTGCCTTTTCTGAATCCAGCTTGTACATCTGGAATTTCTGAGTTCACGTACTGTTTAAGTCTAGCTTGAAGGATTTTGAACATTACTTTGCTAGCGTGTGAAATGAGTGCAATTGTTTGCTGGTTTGAACATTCTTTGGCATTGCCCTTCTTTGGGACTGGAAGGAAAACTAATCTTTTCCAGCCCTGTGCCATTGCTGGGTTTCCCAAGGTTGCTGATGCACAGAGTGCAGCACATTAACAGCGTGATCGAAGACCTTGCACACACTCTACCTTGTCGGCAATCCTGCCCTTTTGAAACTGCAGAAGAAGAATCCAAGACTGTTACTGCCTTTATCCTTATCATATACCCCTGCCTGACTATACAACCTCTCCTTACTCACCAGAGAGGAGGGCATAGTTCTTGAGGCGATAACCTACTGTGTTCCCCCTTTGCCTGGCAAAGTAATAAAGCCACTCTTTCCTTCTCCTCCATAACTCTGTCTCTGTATTTCTGTTTGGCATTGGTGCACAGAGAGCCGAGATTCTGGCAACAAACTGCTTTCAAAAAAATCATTTACAGACTTTCACTGTGGTACAGTGGATAGGAATCTGCCTGCCAGTGCAGGAGACATGGGTTAGATCCCTAGTCCAAGAAGATTCCACATACTGTGGAGCAACTAAGCTCAAGAGCTGCAGAGCTGCAACCACTGAAGCCCATGAACCTAGACCCCACGCTCCACAAGAGCAGCCCTGCAAGGAGAAGCCTGTACGCCACAGCCAGAGAGTAGCCCCTGCTCGCCACACCTGGAAAAAGACTGCAAGGAGAACAGACCCAGCCCAACCAAAAATTAACAAATAAGTGAATGAATTTTTTTAAAGACTCATTTACATACTGAGAAAACCACCACCAAAAAAAAGAGACCATCCCAATGAGCCCATTTCCATATCAATAAGTGGTTTTACCATTAAGTTACAAGAGTGACCAATTCAAATTACAATTAGATATGCTAAAAAAGACACTGCTATATACTGTCACCTGCTGATTCTGCATCACTTTTGCTAGCCGGTGACTGTCATAATGCTTTGGCAGAGAAGGGATATAGGTATCTCCTTTTTGAAAATTTTCATCTTCTAGCCATAATATATACACATTGAAGAGCCTAAAGGAAAAAAATAATAATAATAATTATATAAAACACAAAAAGATGTGAAAGCAAATGAAGTCTCTTACATCTCTAGGAACACCAGCACTAAAAGATAGAAGTTTAGAAGCACATAACATAGAAAATGTTTCCACTCCCAAGAAGGGCCAGCAAGGGAGAAAGACAGGTCACAAATCATTTAAATATGACGCAATAATAATTGCTAATACAAAAAGTATGAAGAAAGGGCTCTGTGAACTCTATTACAAAAGAGGGTTAAATATAGTACACAGAAAAAATAACTAGAGAAGGTGACTTTAACACAGATCAAGGATGTGAATTCGGAGTTTTTCTCTCCTGGGCAATTGGAAAGGTGTAAATCACATTCCAATAAACACATTTGCCATCTTTCAGAGAAAACATTAAAAGCCATTTTAAACTTATGCATCGGAAGACTCTGCCAGCTTTAGGCTAAATATCAATTTCCTGCCTCAAGGAATCACAAATAGAGCCAACAGCATGTTTGCACCCTGTTCCCATGAAGAAAGAATAAAAGAAAACAGCTAGAAACAGGGAAAAGAAAAAAAAAAAATTCTCTATTTTCCAGTAAAATTTTTTTTAAAAATTTAATGATGCTTCCTTTGTTTTTATTTTTTGGTTTTACAAGGAACACAGTCTATTTAGCTCAGATCACTGGTATTTTAAGCAGCTGTTTGCAGCAACAGGTACCAAAGTTGTCTACAGCACACATATTACACACAAAGTACCAGGTGGAGACCAGAAGGTAGTGTGGCTGCGCTTTACGCAATGAAGTGGAAAAATACCACCTTCACGCTGACAGCAGCCTCTAGGAAGAGACCCAGGGACACGGCTTTGAGGTTCTTAAAGGGGAAAGGCAGGGACAGAGCTCTCATGCAGCTTCTGCCTGGGCTATATACTTCACAACATGCCAGAAGGCAAAAGGGGACATCAAAGACTTTCTTAGCTGATCTAAATGTTCAAAGATAAAGCCTTCCCACTGGTTAAGCCCAGCAAAAAGAAATTTTCTTTCAAGCAAGCAAGAGACAGGGAGAAATTATTCTGGAGGCAGAGAGAAGCTCTAAGGCTTTGAGGTCAATCAAGCCTAAAGTCTGAGAGCTGGGCTGAAACACTGGGTTTCCTCACTGAGACTTTTGTATTCATTTTGTATTGAGTTCATTATTAAGAGTTATTTTTATTAAGACATATTTATGAGATTAATATCTGGTTTACATCAAGCTTACAAATGAAAGGTAGAAAAACAGTGTGAAGGGGACACAAAATTACCTCTGAGTTCTTAACCCTTTACAGTGTGTGCAAATACTGAGTATGTTTTTCAGAAGCAGTTTTGGAAGATTATGAATCTACTGCACCCCAGGTTAATCCCAGAATTCCCTAGAGGGTCTATGAACCCCATTTAAAGAACTCTGCCTGGGTCATTTACTTCTTTTAGAGAACTATCCTAGCAGACTATACTAGTAAACTTGTTATGATCACTAGTTTTGGTTTGCTTCTGTTACTAAGTAAAGAAATAAAAGAGGTCACCAGCCCTCCAGTTTAAAAGCGTTCAGTCAGACTCCAGGCACTTCACAGAGTATATCCAAAATGCTGATTCACTTCTCATAAGAAATACAAAAGAGAAACATTACAAGATACAAACCTATAGTCAAAACCACCTTCCATAGTCAATCTAACAGGTTAAGAGCAGTTATAACACAAATCAACAATCCAGCACGAGTATCCAAGTACCTGTGCCACAAACAACAGCATAAATGGTTAAATAGTCATGCCTCACCTCACAAGCTCTGTGTGCAGTTCTGGTGAAGTCAGGTAAGCAAGGGTGCCAGCCTGGCTCGCTGGCGGCCCTTCACTGCCCTCTGCTGGAACGCGGAGGGCCTTGCTCGCAGCGTGGTGGAAGTCAGCCACCTCTGTCAGGCGCCTCTTCATTTCTTTCAACAAACTGATATGAGCAGGGCTTTGAAAAAACCTCCTTCCAATACAACCATCTATAGGTAACCTTAAAAAATGAAAGCAAAGAGCACACTAGGATCAACACAAGACTCTCTATGTGACATAACATTACAGTCCATTAACAACTCATTTTATTAATACGTATCATTTTTACCTCAATGGTTATAATGAGGCTCCAACAATATGATGCATATAAAAGCAGCTTTTAAAAGAATGAAATGCTATGCAAATTCAAGATACTGTCACCACTCAGAGATACAGAAGTGTTTAAAGACAGAACCTCTTCTTGAACTTGCATTCAGTTGAAAACAGAAGTGATGAAGAATCACCATCTGTATGTTTCAAAGAGGGTGAGTTAGGGAGTGCGAGTGAAGCAGAAACACTGAGCTGGAGCCAGACAGCAATGGTCATGTGAGGCAAGTCCTGGCCTTTGTCCATACCTGCATTACTGTGGGGGAACGAGCAGTAAAGAACCTGCCTCCCAAAGCAGGAGATGCAAGAGCCGTGGATTTGATCCCCAGGTCGGGAAGATCCCCTGGAGAAGGGCACAGCAATTTACTCCAGTGTTCTTGTCTGGAGAATCCTATGGACAGAGGAGCCTGGGAGGGCACAGTCCATGGGGTCGCAAAGTGTTGGACATGACTGAAGCGACTTAGCACACACACACGAGCATCACAGGTCTCTTCGAACAAGCCCCACCATGGCCACACAAGCAGCCTCAGTGTGGGACTCCAGAGGCTCTCTGATAAACTCTGCACAGTTCCAGGGTGTTGTCTTCACCAAACTGGGTATGGGGGGTGATAAAGTGAGAGCTGCCCCAAGATACCCTGAACTCAGAAAAGGTCCAGTCTAACAGATGTGAAACAGGAAAGAAGGGAGGCTCTGAGCCAGAGAATGCCTCTCATTCCCATGTCACAATGTGAGAACACAGTGCAGCAGAGCAGGGCAAAGGCAGGAACCAATTCCCTACCACACTGGGTACCATACCCATACTGCGGTCCTGGGCGGTGAAGATACAGGAGGAAGAACTTCTGCCATATGAGTGGCAGAAGAGGATGGTCAGAAGGCGTGAGGAGGGCCTGCTGGGCCCAGCGATAGATCAGTAGCCTCTGCAGGGACGGGACGATGGGGAGCTTCAGCTGAGCCTGGGCTTTCTATAAGAGAGACGGGCTTTGAGCAACCACGTAATGATCACATCTGCAAATGGTCTGCTCTTCCTAAGTGACTCAAATGAAATGCTAACCACTGTGTTTCGATTTAATATGGGGGAAAAAAAAGAGTCATATAAACCTTACTTTCCTAGCCCTCTAGCTAACACTTTAACGTTCCCAGTAACAACACACGTGGGGCAGCCTTTTTTCTGTTAAAAATTCCACAAACCCCAGAACTGGACTGAGTCTTAAGCATCACTGAGTCTAATCTCATTTCCATACCTTTCCATTCCTTTCTATGTAAAACACTATAGTGCAAGAGTAATATGAAAGCTAAAGTAAATTTTACAAACTTTATCAATGTCTTGAAAATTTAGATTTTTAAATGGATGTTCAAGAATGATAAATACCTTGACAGGCTCTGAAATCCAAAAGCACAGTCTACACTACAGGACCCTAAAACAGAAGGTCTTAAATTCTAAAGACTTATTCCAGTTTTTCTCACACTTTAGTGAGCCTAAGGATCAGCTAGGGAGTTTCTAAAAATAAATTCCTTATCCCATTCCAGATTCAGAATCTCAGAAGTTGGGGTCCAGGAATCAGATTCTTAACAAGCTCTCTAGGGGATTCTGATGCTCTAAAACAAAGGCAGTCCCATTCATACATGCAGTGGACACAGCCTCAAATTATAAAAGTTGTGACTCCCGATGTTACATAAACCTCGGGAAGGAAATATACACTTCAATTCACCATGTTAAGCATTAGAACAGTTATTGTGCTTCCCAAACATTCCCAACAAAAGAAAACACAGAAGTCCAAAAGCTACAGGTGAACCCATCGGCATCAAAGTGTGAACCACCTTCTACCACTCAAATGCAGAACTGCTATTTGCACCTTCAGAGCTTGGTCGGGCGTAAATGCGGAGTTTATAACCAATTCCCCTTCAACAACTCTTCGGAGTTGGGAGTCTTCTTCAAAGATGGATTCCATGTTCAGAACTGTCCACGCAAACCAGACCTGCAAGGACACCAGGTAAACATGAGGGGAACGAGCTCCAATTCAGACAGGAAAACACGCCTTCATATTCCACAGATTAACACCTTTGCTATCACAGATTTCAATCAACACATTTACAGTTTCTAAAATTGACACATAGCTTTTCTAAACCTATTTCTACTTGTATCACAGATAAAAATTTATATAAAATAGGCTACTGAAAAACATTAAATTCCTTTGGAAAGGCTACTTTAGCAACTGCCCTTAACCAGGGGAGACAAGAGTAATGTTTAAGTAACCAAAATGTAAAGTGACAAGTGTGAGTGTTGCATCAGAGGTCAAGCGCTATGGGAAACTAGAGAAAGGAGGTGGGATCAGAGAAGATAAATATATCAGACAAGGCTCTACACAGAGACCAGAGAGGAAGGCATGTCTGATCAGAGAATCAGCTCATCAAAAGATGGAAATACCAGAGATATATGCAGATAACAACATGGAGTTTGTCTCAGCTGGATCCCAAGAGGTATGAGGAGGAGCAGCAGGTAAGACTCTGACAGGAAGTTAAAGAATGCTACTACTTATTTAAGTGATAAAGCAAAGACAGAATTGGACACACAAAGTCCAAGAGGTGGTAATAATGATAAAAACAATGTGGTGAATTAATGAAAATGATGATAACAATAAAAACAACCAACACCTAGTAATAACATTACACTCATTTGACTGTTGAGGACTGTGAGGACAAAGAGTAAGCCAGTTTCCAAGGCACAGGGCTAGCAAACAGCACAACCGAGGCTGAGTCCCGGGCAGTCTGGCTCCAGCATCTTAACCATTCTGTCCTGCTGCTGGGCAGGCTCTGCAGTCAGGCAGCTGGAGTTTTGATAACAAGCTATTCGATCCTGAGCCAACCACTTGACTCTGCTAAACCTCAGTTAATGCCCCTGTGAAAACCTCAACAGAGGGCTACTGTGAGGAATAAATGAAAAAGCATTCTTACGTGTAGTAAGTGCTGAATAGATGTTAGATATTTTAGGCTATTAGCAATGTAGGTAAGGATAATAACAATACTGAAGTATACAGAGATAACAAGAGATCCACAGCAGGTCTCCTACCTGAGTGGGCGTGGCCAAGCCCTCCACAAAGGAAGGAGTGATGTTGCCTGCCAGGATCCAGCTCACCAAAGAGGACAGCAGACTCCGGTCACAGTGGTAGCCCAAAGCATTCTACACCAGGGAGAGCATGTGGAGCAGAGAGAGGCGGCTTTTAAAAAGCAGAACCAATGAGCTTTTCAAGAGCACAGCAATTATCTTATGCCAGCAGACAATTCAGGTAAAATACAGAGTCCAGTAATTAGTCTACCAGCAGTGATAATCCCACATCATAGGCAACTGTAATGAATGAGCAGGGCTCCTCCTAGGGTGTCCTTCTTTGGCTTTATAAGGATCCATGCTAGCAGACTACGGTTTCTGGATAAGACACCGTTAAGGCAGGGCTTTAAAAAGGCAGTGGGCACAGAGCAGCACTGAGAAGGATGCATGGGGGGAGCCTCCTTGGAAGGTTGCTTTCTAGCTGTAGACAAAGATAAACTCCGCAGCAGGTTTACCTTATGTTGCTGGTAGAGCAATTTCTGCACACAGTCTTCTTGCCTCAACTGAAAAGCTGTTTTACACAAATGGTCCATGAGGAAGAGGATGGGTTGTTCCCGGTACCAAAGATGCTGGCTTATGAGAGCCTGAACCCAGAACTCCAATACAGCTACCGGGCCCACTTCATTGGGCTGAGTGCTTACAGAAATGTGGGCCTATGGAAAAAGGGCTCAGGTGATGAGAAAGGCAATAACTAGCCTCCCACCCTTAAAACACAAATAAAATAACATCTAGCTCCATTACAAAACCCAGATCTGCTGCCTTCCTTGACCAAAAGCACTGTGCCAAGGGCTCTGAAATGACCAACACACAGAGACGTGCTGGCACCAGGGGCATCTGATCAGGAAGGCAGGCGAGGGTACCCTTGGGGGCTGGCGGGACCCTGACCTGAATCATGCTGTTGAGAAGCTTCACGTTGTCCCCGTGGCTGGCTCCTGTCAGGTGCTGTGCCACCTTGTGGGTGACCTGCTGCGTGACACCCTGGGGGACCCCGCTGTCCAAGTGCAGGAACAGGAGGAGGTGTGACAGAAACCTGCGGAGCACACACGACAACTCTCTCTACCTCCCGACTGGAAGTCAGCAGAATCTCCAGTGGCTAATTACCGATGAGAAACGGAAAACACTAATATGGCCCCATTTTTAGACTAAAGCTCTATTCAGGAATTCTGATAGAAATCTTCAGGAATTTCAGAAGAATAAAGTTTTCCAGTTTGACATGGGTTAAATCTACCCACCTATAAACGTGCAGTGAAACAGGTCTAGGACACATAAACCTGTGCAAGTTAAAGAGCATTAGAGGGGAAAACACCCAAAGCACCACTCCATCCCCTTCCCACTCCCACTGACAAAAGCAGACATGTCTGCAGAATCACCCTGCAATCTGGTGGTATATGGGACACTGGGCAGCAGGGGTGGGGTATGTGTGTGTGCAGATATCATAATTCAGTTACAGACTCATTCCCTGGGTGCACCAGGCTCCATCCTAGCCTAGGGCCTTTGTCTCTGCCGGGTTTTCTGCCTGAAACACTTCCCCCACACCTAACCTGACAAACTCCTACTCGGCCCTCATCTCTCATCTGAAACGTCCCTCCTCAGAGGAGACTTCCTGACCGCCTCCCTGCACCTAAAACATGTCTAACCCATTAACCTCTCCCACAGCACCACCATTTTCCTTCCTGACACTTAAAACTGGGAACCGCATCCCCAGGATGTGATAACTTCACAGCTGGCACGATGCAGGCCAAACTCCACTCGAGTGGAAAAGAAAAGCTATGACAGGACCAGCACAATGCAGCCCTGTAAGAGTTCAGAGAGCAGAGCTCGTGTGAGCATTCAAGGGCAGAGAAGCGAGCACTGGAAACGGAGCCAGGAAGGATTCACCTTCACTCAAAACTTAGCATTGGGAGGGAGGGCGGCAAAATAGACCATTCAATCTAATTTTCAATCTAATGCCCCAGATCACAAAACCCTAAAGGCAATTTATTAAAATTGTTCCAAGCAGGCATCAAACTTCTGGCGTATCACTTAATCCTTACACTCAGCCTGTTTGAGAAAGAATATTATCTCATCAAACAAATAAAGAATGGAGGCTCTGACAGTGAAGGAACTCGCCTGTGTCCACACTAGAGTGCTGGGGTGAGGGCACACCCCACACACGAGCACCCTGAAAGCTACGTGCTAACCAGGACACGAGTGGCCTCAGACCTGCCCGGTGCCTAGAATGCTGGTTTCACAAAAACAGGTCCCAAGTTCCTGATGCGTTCTTTCTAAGGCAGAATATCTGGGGGAGGAGCTGGGAATCCATACTTAATAACCTCTCGGTTAAGTCTCATCCGGGGCAAGTCTGTGACACACTGTTTGAAATGACACCCAATGGGAAAACTGTAGTGTCCCCCTCATGTCTCTGGACACACTGCCTGCCTCTGCCATCGGGCCTCCTCATCGGGCCTCACCTCCGCCTTCCTCACTCTTCCAAAGGCCCCAGCCAGATGGCCTCCTCCCAGCTCCCTCCTGCCATGCTCCTCCCCAGCCTGGCCTTCTCCAGACCCTCCTATCACCCCCCGCGGATACCGAAAAGGCCAGGTTCTCTCCACTGGCCCAAGGCCTACAGGCGCTCCAAAGCTCAATTAGAAACCCACCTCTTCCACAAAGTTGTATCAGTGGGCCACCTGTTGTTTCTGCTCGCCCGAGTAGCCTGTCTCACTTCTAGTAACACCGCCTCTGGTCAGGGGAACTGTCCTGCCTCCACACTAGATTTGTGGGAGGCAGAGACTTTCAATACAGAATCCCTGTACACTGTCCTCCCACGACTGGGCAAACCCACGGACACAGCGACAGGCACAGGGAAAGCAGATGAGTCAGACCAATCGGGAATCATTATCATAAGGAATAATGACGAAGAAAAACATTTGCCTTTGCCTAGTTCTCTCTGTAGCCACATAGTTTCATTCCCCTAGACAAAGTACACCTGCAAGAGAAGGCCTGAAAGAGACAGAAGCAGGGCCAAGGGACCTGGGAGGGCAGACACACACACAGAGAAGCACTAACCCACCGCCTCTCAGCTTTGCAGCTACTGCCACGTTGGGACGGCTGATTACCGGAAAGGGCTCTCCTGTGCACTGTGGAATGTTCAGTACACCTCTGGCCTCTATCCACCAGCTATCAGTAGCAGCTTCCCTCAGTCGTCCCCTAAATCCCCTCCTCCCAACCACCTGCCCTACCTGCTCCACTCCCAACCAGGCTGTGACAACCAAAATGATCTCTTGGTGTTTAATCACTACGCTGGGTCTGCTCCTTGCGACCCCATGGACTGTAGCCCGCCAGGCTCCCCCAACTATGGGATTTCCCAGGCAAGAATACTGGAATGGGTTTCCTCCTCCAGGGGATCTTTCCAACCCAGGGATCGAACGCACGGCTCCTGCACTGCAGGCAGATTCTTCATCGCTGAGCCACACTGATCTCTAGACAATATCAAGTGTCCCCTGAGGGTCAAAACTCCACAAGTTGAGAACCGCCACTTCAGAATGACCTGATGTTATCATGAGCCTTGTTTTCTAATCACATGAGCCAATACAGTCCCTTCCTGGCAACAGGTTTGTACTGGACTCTCACCATGTGCAATTACTCATCCTTAATTCTTTTTCCTCCCTAAGCAGCTATTTTTTTTTTACCATGATTCCATATACTTTTGCCACCTATAGATGAGCCTTAAATCCACAGGGCTACAGGTATTGATGTCTCATGCACTTAAAAATTCACGTATAACTTTTGACTGCCCCCAAAACTTAACTATTAATAGCTTACTGCTGACCAGAAGCCTTACCAACAACATAAACAGTCAATTAACACTTATTTTATGCTGTATGTATTATATACTATACTCTTATCATAAAGTTAATGTTATGAAAATCATAAGAGAAAATACATTTACAGTACTGTACTGTATCCACTGATACTATAAGCTTACATCATCTGTTTACAAGGCGAACCATCTATCAGCACCTACATCAATACTGCCTTATATGCTATAAAACCCTGTAGATGCTACACCTATTAACACCAGACAACAAAAATGAAAAGACAGTGTGAAAAAGAAATTGACATGTACTTACAGGTATAATAACCATTCACGCATTAGTAATGAAGAAGCAGCAACCTGACTGTTCTATGGTAGCCTAGTATAATCAATATGACAGTTTCAAAATTATCTAGCCTGTATACTAATGAATGATTTGTTATAAAAATTTAATCACAGAGAGTATGATGGTCATATTCATAATACAGTACTGTAAACGTTACATTGTTTTAAAAACCACTTATCTGTGATGACAGGTGGAATACCATTTCTCCAATTATGAGAGAGAAGCATACTGTGCAATTCTTTGAAAGCAAAGGTGTACAACGGTAAGAAAACTAACACATTGCTCATTTAATATTAAACGTCACTCACCTCGTGCCCATGTAAGGAGAGGCTATTCATTTAACACTAGTCTTGCACAGCACGTACCACACGATGAATACTTAGGTGACGAGGATGAGGACTCAAAATCGTCTCATACCGTTCTTGCCATACAGTTGTCAGATTTCCACACAAAGACACATACATACCCAACAGGTAAGTTTATCGGTGTAGAGCATTATGACTATTTACTGTCGGAAATAGTAAATAGTGGAAGTGGATCATCATAAAAGTCTTTATCTTCATTATCGTCCCACTGAGCAGGCTGAGGACGAGCAAAAGGAGGGGTGGGTCTTGCTGTCTCAGGAGCGGCAGAGGTGGAGGAAGTAGAGGAGGTGGAAGGGGAAGAGGAGAGGCAGGCACACTCAGTGTAACTTTAGAGAAATACACTGAAATTTCTGACTTCTTTGCTTCTTCATTTCTCCCAAAATATTTCTTCTATACAGTATCAGTCCTCCTTCCCCATTTGCTCTAATTTCAGAGCCTGTATCATAGAAGGGTTTGTGTTGTAAAAGAGGTCGAGATCAGTCTTCAGTGATCGGAACCTTCTGCCAGACTGTCAGTGTTAACTGTTTTCTGGCACTGCTTCTTCCTGATCAGCTGGTACTGGTTCAGAAGCACCCGTGCCAATCAAATCATCTTCTGTTAACTCCTCTGGTATGCTGTCTATTAGCTCTTGAATTTCTGCAAGATCCATTTCTTGAAACCCTTACCCCACCCCCACCTTCTTTGCCATACCCACAATCCCTTTCATGATTTCCTTGACTGTCTCTGTCATAAATCATGAAGTCATGCACAACCTCTGAACACACTTTTCTCCAACAGGAATTTATTATTTAGGGCTGATGGCTTCCAGGGGTTTTTCCCCTTTCTTTTTTAATATTTATGTATTTATTTGGCTGCGCTAGGTTATCAGTTGAGGCATGCGGGATCTTTAGTTGTAACAGGCGAACTCTTAGTTGCAGCATGTGGGATCTGGTTCCCTGAATAGGAATCGAATCCAGGCCCCCTGCATTGTGAGCATGAAGTCTTAGCCACTGAAATACTAAGGAAGTTTCTTTTCATGCTTGTTTCTATAACGACAATAGCATCTTAAATGGCATAATCCTTCCAGATTTTCATGATTTTCTCTCTACTAGGGTTCTCTTCCATAGCGTTGACAACTATTTCCATAAAGTACCATGTATAATGAGCCTTAAAGGTCCTTATGACCTCCTAAGGTACAAACTGAATTAGAGATGGTGTGTTTGAGAGCAAAGAGATCACTATGATGCCTTCAGTGTGGAACTCATGAGGTTGTGTATGTCCAGTATCAAAAGAATTTCAAAAAGGAGTCCTTTACTGGCAAGGCAGACAAAGCTTGAAGGAACTAATCAAGAAAAAAGGTTCTCTCTACCCAGGCCTTCTTGTACACCCCAAAGACTGGGAGCTAGTGTTTATCTTTTCCCTTCAAGGCTCGGGGGTCAACAGGTTTACAGATAAGGGCAGTCCTGATGGTAATCCCAATTGCATTTACACAAAACAGCAGAATTACCATATCCCTTCCTGCCTTCAATCTTGATGCCTGCTTCCCTTCCTTCCTTGCTAACAAATGTCCTTTGTAGCATTTTTTTCCAGAATAGGGCATTTCATCTGAATTCAAAACCTGTTCAGGCAGAGATCCTTTCTCCTCAATGATATTTGTAATGGCATCTGGGAACTCGTCTGCTACCTCGGTTGACAGAAGCTGCTTCTCCTGTTATCTTCACGTTTTAAAGCCAAACTACTTCTAAAATTATCAAACCATATTCTACTGGAACTGAATTCTCCAGCTTTAGAGCCTTCACCTGCCTTTTGCTTTAAGTTGTCATATAACAACTTTGACTTTTCCCTAATCACATTAGGACCTATACGTATGTCTTTCTTAGAGCCATCCTGTGCTCAAATAAAAGCTGTACTTTCAATGAGATAAAAAGGAGTTTCACAAAAAGTGCAATGTTTCAGCACCTGCTGGTATAGCTGTCGTGACAGCTTCATGAATTTCCTTTTCTTTCTTTTTACAGTGGTCCCTACACCCGATTCATTTATCTTGAAATGACAGGCAATGCAGCTGCAGACCTCAATCTACGGTACATATCAAGCAATTCAGCTTTTTCTTGTAATGTCATGACTTTTCTCTGCTTCTTGGGAGCACTTTCAGAATCATTAGCAGTCCCCTGGTGTTACTTAAGGCTTACAAGTATTGCACTAAACACAATGAAAATGATTCGAGAACTGCAAGAAGTCACTTATTACTGTGATGCAACATTTACTGGAGAAACAAACTGCTCACTTGGAGATGATTAGCGTCACACAGCGTGTCGGGTGGATACTCACTTGAGTGCACCCTGACGGCAACAGGTGCATGCGTGCACGCTCAGTCATGCTAACTCTTTGCGACCCCAAGGACTATAGCCCTCCAGGCTCTTCTGTCCATGGGATTTTTCCAGGCAAGAATACTGGAGTGGGTTGCCATTTCCTCCTCCAGGGGATCTTCCCCACCTAGGGAATGAACCCACATCTCCTGCGTCTTCTGCGTTGCAGATGGATTCTTTACCTCAAAGCCACCTGGAAGTCCAACAGGAGGTGGCTACAAAATTATTACAGTAGTACAGATTGTACTAGTTAATTTATGCAGCTATAAATTAATATTGTCTATTTAGGTTTGTTCCTACTTCTCTCAACTGTGAACGGCATCATGTATGGTCTCTCCTTGTGTGTTTAACTGTTGATAAATTTTAACTTTTTATAATACATTCACGTATATGTTATGGTTCAGTTCAGTTTACTCAGTCGTCTCCGACTCTTTGTGACACCATGATCGCAGCACGCCAGGCCTCCCTGTCCATCACCAACTCCCAGAGTTCACTCAGACTCACGTCCATCGAGTCAGTGACGCCATCCAGCCATCTCATCCTTGGTCGTCCCCTTCTCCTCCTGCCCCCAATCCCTCCCAGCACCAGGGTCTTTTCCAATGAGTCAACTCTTTGCATGAGGTGGCCAAAGTACTGGAGTTTCAGCTTTAGCATCATTCCTTCCAAAGAACACCCAGGGCTGATCTCCTTCAGAACAGACTGGTTGGATCTCCTTGCAGCCCAAGGGACTCTCAGGAGTTTTCTCCAACACCACAGTTCAAAAGCATCAATTCTTCGGCACTCAGCTTTCTTCATAGTCCAACTCTCGCATCCATACATGACCACTGGAAAAACCATAGCCTTGACTAGACTGACCTTTGTTGGCAAAGTAATGTCTCTGCTTTTCAATATGTTCTCTGCTGATGCTGCTAAGTTGCTTCAGTCGTGTTCAACTCTGTGCGACCCCATAGACAGCAGCCCACCAGGCTCCCCCGTCCCTGGGATCCTCCAGGCAAGAACACTGGAGTGGGTTGCCATTTCCTTCTCCAATGCATGAAAGTGAAAAGTGAAAGTGAAGTTGCTCAGTCGTGTCCGACTCCTAGCAACCCCATGGACTGCAGCCTACCAGGCTCCTCCGTCCATGGGATTTGCCAGGCAAGAGTACTGGAGTGGGCTGCCATTGCCTTCTAGGTTGGTCATAACTTTTCTTCCAAGGAGTAAGCGTCTTTTAATTTCATGGTTGCAGTCACCATCTACAGTGATTTTGGAGCCCCCGCAAAAAGAGTCTAACACTCTTTCCACTGTTTCCCCATCTATTTGCCATGAAGTGATGGGACCACATGCCATGATCTTCGTTTTCTGAATGTTGAGCTTTAAACCAGCTTTTTCACTCTCCTCTTTCACTTTCATGAAGAGGCTTTTTAGTCCCTCTTCACTTTCTACCATAAGGGTGGTGTCATCTGCATATCTGAGGTTATTGATATTTCTCCTGGCAATCTTGATTCCAGCTTGTGCTTCTTCCATCCCTGCGTTTCTCATGATGTACTCTGCATAGAAGTTAAATAAGCAGGGTGACAATATACAGCCTTGACGGACTCCATTTCCTACTTGGAACCAGTCGGTTGTTCCATGTCCAGTAATCACTGTTGCTTCCTGACCTGCATATAGGTTTCTCAAGAGGCAGGTCAGGTGGTCTGGTATTCCCATCTCTCTCAGAATTCACCACAGTTTATTGTGATCCACACAGTCAAAGGCTCTGGCATAGTCAATAAAGCAGAAATAGATGTTTTTCTGGAACTCTCTTGCTTTTTCCATGATCCAGAGGATGTTGGCAATTTGATCTCTGGTTCCTCTGCCTTTTCTAAAACCAGCTTGAACATCTGGAAGTTCACAGTTCACGTACTGCTGAAGCCTGGCTTGGAGAATTTTGAGCATTCCTTTACTAGTGTGTGAGATGAGTGCAATTGTGCAGTAGTTTGAGCATTCTTTGGCATTGCCTTTCTTTGGGATTGGAATGAAAACTGACCTTTTCCAGTCCTGTGGGCCACTGCTGAGTTTTCCAAATTTGCTGGCATATTGAGTGCAGCACTTTCACAGCATCATCTTTCAGGATGTTATGGTAGACGATAAACTAGTATCCAGATATATTTTACACATTCATGCATACTTTTTTCAACATTTGTAAGCTACATAGTTCATCTGGGAATTTTTTCAAATTGTCTCAAATCTCCAAAAAGTTTTCTAGTACATTTATTGAAAAGTATCCTACACAGTTCAATCCTGTGTGATTCAAGGGTCAACTGTAATACAAATGCAATCTGTACGCCCTATCATGGCCTTGCCAGTATTTTGTTTCATAACTTTGTGATTACCTCAAAAGCCTTATTTTCTCACAAGATTATGAATGTCTCACGTGATGAACACCTTTCTGTGCATCTTCTCTGTCTGTAATGTGGCCCCATGCACACTGCAATTAAAGGCAATATATATGCTTTGCTACTGTTACAATAGCAAAGTCATTCGCTGCTCAAGGTCAGAAGCACTACTCCCAGTCTCAGGGAAACAGCCACCTTTTTCAATACTATAAGCTATCAAGCGATCCATAATTAAATGACAAAAGAAAGTATCTTTCATAACAGTAAAACTGGGATCATTATTAGACTTCATTCATCACTCTGCATTCTCAACTAGGCAGGAAGCTTTCTGCTTTATAAGAAATACACTACTGAAATATCATTGCCTATATTATACTTGAAAAACCAGAGGACACAGTCATTTTATATTTGCTGTGCTGTTCTCCACTTACTGCTCATTCTTTAGAAGGTAATACTGGCAAGGGTAGAACAAAGGCAGAATCTTATCCAGGACATGGACCACTGTTCTCAAATGCCTCGACTGGACCAGAATTCCCAAGAGTGGGATGCCTTCTGCACAGAACTTCTCAATGCTATGGAAAAAGAAAAAAACAATGAGCACATAAGGTAGTCAGTTCATGAAATGATATTCTTTTAATGCATCATCAGCCTACAAGCTACCTGGATTATCTCAGGTCTCCAACACATTTATACATAGCCAAATTGCACACACAAATGCTAGAATCATAACCCTAGGAGGAAGCAGCTTGGGGTGGAGAAACATATGAGAGAGATTAAGAGGTACAAACTTCAAACTGCAAAATAAATGAGTTATGGGTATGAAATGTACAGTGTGGGAAATATAGTCAATAACTATGTAACATATGGTACATGTGTTCAATGGTAACATATCATAACCAGACTTATCAGGTGATCAGTTATAAATGTATAGAAATACTGAATCACGATGCTGTATAATAGGAGCTAACACAGTGTTGCAGATAAATTATACTTCAAAAGCAAACAAACAAGCTCATAGAAAAAGAGATGATATTTGTGGTTACCAGAGGCCAAGGGTGATGAGGCAAGGGGTAGTCAGGGAAGGTGGAGAGAAGGGGAATTAGGTGAAGATGGTCAAAAGGTACAATTTTCCAGTTATCAAATAAATAATGTAATGTACAACATGATAAATGTAAGTAACATTGTTGTACATTATACATAAAAGTTTTTAAGGGAGTAAACCCTAAGAGTATTCATCACAAGAAAAAAAATATTTCTATTCTTTAATTTTATATCTATATGAGATGATGGATGTCCACTAAACTTGTGATAATTACTTCATGATGTGTGTAAGTCAAATCATTATGCTGATAGCCAGGACATGGAAGCAAATTAGATGTCCATCTACAGATGAATGGATAAAGAAGACGTGGTAAATACATACAATGAAATATTACACAACCATAAAAAGAAATGAATTTGAGCCAGCTGAACTGAGGTGGATAAACCTAAAGCCTGTCATACAGAGTGAAGTAAGTCAGAGAGAAGCAAACAAATATCGTGTATGAATGCATATACAGAGAATCCAGAAAAACAGTAGGATAAAAAACTATTTGCAGGCAAGGAACGGAGATGCAGATGTACAAAATGGACCTGTGGACAGCACAGGGGAAGGAGAGGAAGGGACAAACTGAGAAAGCAGTACTGACGTACACACACTATCATGTGTGCAACAGAGAGCTAGTGGGAAGCTGCTCTAAAACACAGGGAGCCCAGCCTGGTGCGCTGTGACGACCCAGAGGGGTGGGATGGTGGAAGGGGAGGGAGGCTCAGCAGGGAGCGAATAGATATGTATAATTATGACTGATTTGTGCCATTGTACGACAGAAACCAACATAACATTGTAAAGCAATGTTCCTCTAGTTAAAAAAATTTTGTAAATCGTTATGCTGTACACCTTAAACTTACAGACTGCTGTATGTAAATTATATCTCAATAAAACTAGAAGGAAAAAAACATAAAGAACTACCTATGAAGCAGAAGTTCTGGAGACACAAAGATACAAGACACTGCCCCTAGCACACCCCTACCATCAGGAAACAGAGCCCCTGGAGGAGGAGGGGGAAGTGATCGCGCATTAATATGGTGAGCACAGGGCAAGGGCACAGGTGCTGCGGCGCAGGATCTTCAACACTGGGCGCACTGATCACCGGCGGAAGGTGAGATCACCACTCTGCTCCTTAGCCCAGGGCGTCTTCTCTAATTAAGACTCCTCCCCACAGCTTAGCTCCTCCATGATGGTATCCTGCTCTGGTGAGCTCTCCTTTTACCTTTTCTCTGCCCATACTCTTAAGAAGTTCTCAGTCTAAGCTGCACATTAAGAATCACCTGGAGAACTGGCCCCCAGTACAATGAGATCAGGATTCTCACTCTCTTCCCCATATTGGTAATCAGAATCACCATAAAGGTGATTCTAAAGGGTAGTCAAGGTTAAGAACCAGTGCTCTACTTGTATCATCCAGCCCATGATCAGGTCTTCCCCAGTGGCTCAGATGGTTAAGAATCCGCCTGAAATGCGGGAGACCTCGGTTCCATTCCTGGGCTGGGAAGATCCACTGGAGAAGGGAAGGGCTACCCATTCCGGTATTCGTGCCTAGAGAACTCCATGGACAGAGGAGCCAGGCGGGCTACAGTCCAATGTGTCATAAAGAACAGACACAACTGAGCGATTTTCACAGCCCATGATTGTATTGTTCACTACTGCCAATTGTTCTGTTCTCTCTCCTACTTCATAGCGTAGGCTGAACACTAACAGCTCATATGACAACTGGCATCCCACTGAAAATACACTGAATGGGCAATAACATATTGAAATCAGATGCTAAAAAGGTGCTACAGTTAATTTAAAACACAAGAATCACAAAGTATGGGTAAACGAGGTTTTAGAAAAATTGACAGGCTAGAAAAAAATTAATACACTGTAGGAAAATGATCTTTAAAGAAAAGGGTTTTTAACCAACTCAATATTCATGCCTTCAGTCACTTACTGTACCAGATTCAGTCTTCATCACTAGGGATTATTAAAAGACAAATATGGTTCCTGAGTCCTAACACCATAGAATATCTTCAGTAAAATTAAACAGACCCCTACATTACACTGTGATAAATACTATAATGGAAGAAACCGACACAGCTACGGGCTCATACGAAAGAAGCACTTGATTTGATCATGCAATCCATCCCTTTGGTGGGCTTAGCCCTCCAGCTAGGAAGCCTGAGTTGGGCGCCATCACTTGAAATAAAACTCAGTACAGGTGACCAACTATTTTTATTTGGTCATTTTTCTGAGGAAGAGACTCTGTCTACTGCTGACATAAACATCCCAGTCTGGGTGACAGGTATAACTCTCTTCATAATGCACCCAGGTGATTTTCAGTCACAAATCCAACCTACATGAATTTGGGCAGCATTTACCCTTGATAAGCTATTAATTGAGGCTTATCATTTGACCCTGATTACCCCTAGACAGATTTGAATGAGGCCTCAGACCTTGGGATATGAAAAATGAAGTTGGGGGAAGCACTGACTACAACGTTCAGCAACCCTAGAAGTTCAACCCAAACACTGTACCTGTGGCCCACAGCTGTCATAGCTAAGGCCAGATAACAGCCAATGGGCATGCCCGCCTTCACAGCCTTCAAGAGAGGATGAAACGTGGGTGATTCTGTCATTTCTGGCACAGTGCTGGAGAAGGGAACAGCTGCACAATTCTGCTGTATTCCATAATCATTTTTGTGCAGTTTTAACCTCAAAATCAAGTTCCAGGCCCACTGGTTAAATGAGGTCTCAGGTGTCTCTCCATATCGAACGATACTGGCCAAATATGAAACCTAAAACAATTATTTATTTTAAACCACATTATTCACATAACCATTAAATTAGTAAGCTCACCCATCCATCTCTCTTTGTGATCAACAATGCCCTCAAAAGAAAAGACACAATGCTTACTGATACTCAGTGTTTATAGCACTAAATTAAAGCATTTCTCACTCACAACTGAACACTTCTGCTTATTTGCTAGTCACTTTGTGAATCTGATCAGGGTCAGCTCAAGCAAGAGTAATAATATGAAAGTTGGTATGCAACGAATGGTGTGCTAGTAAATAAATTTAACAAGTTGGAGTTTAGGGGCTCATTTATAGGGTTTGCCAACTCTGGTAGTTAAAAAGAAAAAAAAAAAAAAAAAAACTCCCACCATGGTCAACTTCAAGCACCACAGATTAACAGTCAGGCTTCAGAGTTCTTAAAAATGTAATAATCAGTTCTCCCAAGCCAGTACAAGCCAGCACCAGCCCACCATTGTAGATCAACTCAAATTCCACAATATTAATATGGTCATATATAGACTACTTCTTAAAGAAAAATCTTTCTTCACCCATAGAACTCAATTTCAATATCTGAAATTGCCAGAAATGTTCTTAGGAAACCTAAGAGTAAATACTGTAATTTTAACCACCCAAGTCATTTATAATAAAGACTTATGTCCTCAATACAGAAAAGAAGGAAATACCTGCTTCATACTTTCAGAAAGAAGCCCAGCATATGGTTTCTGTGCAAGGTACTTCTGGTACGCTTCAAGAATCATTAAAGCGATTTCAGCATGGACTGCTTGATCCAGATGAAGAGACACCTTTTAAAGAGAAAAATAATCACAAACATGTCATCTTGATTTTTTTGTTGTTATACCTTTGAACTGAAAGATTAGTTAGGATAAAAAAAGAAATCCTGGATGCAGAAGCTAAATCTTCCAAAGCTCACATTCCTAAATAATGAAATTATAAAATGGCGATAGCAAAAAGAATTTTAATCTTTAAAGAACCACTACACTGCACCAGTTATGTGTGAATCTGAGTCATTACCAACTCCAGTTATAAAAGGTATCTTTGAGTGCAACTCTCAATCCCCATTCTAAAATCTCTATAAATACTTTAGGTTACAAGTTTAAAGGCATTGTTAAGAATCAGGAAGATGTTTAATTATTATTAACACAATAAGAAGGTAATAATTTAAGTCTGTATTCCCTTTTCTTCTGTCATCAGTGAAAATATTAAACATACTCAACGACACAGGTAAAATACTCCTTCAGGAGCTTGAAGCTGCCCACCAATTCTCCCACCCATCTTCCTCTGCATCTGACATAACACATTCCTTAATCCTCTCAGAGAAGAGGACTTTCCAAACACTAAGAAAAGAGCAAGGAGACACTCATGAGGACTGGACTCTGCATGCAGCTCTCTGGGAGAGGAGGGTGGGGGCTTCTGTTTACAAGTCAGAGAAGGTGAAGGTGGAAAAGAGTCTCCTGCAGCTCTCACCGACCAGCACTTGAGAGAAGACCCAGCTGAGCCCATGAGCAGACCAGATGGTTAGGGACACGCTGGGGAGAAAGCTCCCTGGCTTCAGGTTCCTCATCTGTACAAAAGGGGTCATGTTCACACCACCACACAAGATGACTGCAAGGACGAGACGACTTGCTCAGAACAAAAGCTGGCAGACGGGGCTGAGTTCTCTTTCCCTTCCCTTTAAAATATTTAAATATTTTGATCAAGGAGCTCACTAACAAAGCCTGAGTAAAAAGGGAGGAAGATTTTGAAAGAATTCCTTGACATGGCATCTTTGGAGACATGATAGGTAGCAAACTCTTGATAATAATAACTGTCACCACTAAGACCCTGGCATGTGCCAAGAACATGTTTCATGTGCCCCAGCTTGCTGAAACCTTACAGCAATCTTCTGAGGTAAGCCTGTTAGTGTGATATTTACAGAGGAGCAACTGAGGCCCAGGGAGTTCAGGAAGCTTGCTCACGGTCACACAAACAGAAGGTAGCAGAGCTGGGATCAGAAGTCAGGCAGGCTGGCTCAGAGCTCAGGCTCTTAACCAGCGCACAGTGTTCTGGAAGACAAGTCGGGCAGTGACACATAATACAAAATTAAGAGGAAGGAAAACCAGAGGCAAGAGAGGCAATTAGGAGGAACTGCAGTAAAAAGCCAGAAATACAACAACAGAAACAAATGATCCAAGGAATAAAGGAAGTATTTTCAGTGTGGAGCAATTTATCTTCACTTATAGGATGCTCACTCTGCAAAACAGAACTCAATTAGAAGAGATCCTAAATTCTGAAACAGCAAAGAAAATCTGCAGGTCTTGCAAATGACGTTTAAAAACGTTAATATCTGAGAAAATCTTTCTTTAAAACTGATGTGTGTGGACAGTCTTTAGGGAAGGTTTTTAGCACATACCTGTTCACCAAATCCCCAATTCAGGCCTTCTAGAATAACACAGGCCAATTTATTCTTCACCGATGTCAGGTTGTAATTCAACAACCAATCCCGAATCACAGCTATCTCAGAGGCAGAAGGTCGCCAAAGATACAAAGGTAGTTCTTTAAACAAGTATAAAGAAACCTTATTTAAAAGAAAAATTATAATAATTAAAATCAAAATTTAAAGACAATCCTATATTACTACAATACTACATTATTAAAGTGCTTACAAAAAGTTTTCTCCAAAAGGAAGTGGGGTTTTGTTTTGTAGACAATGAAATGAACAACCAGATCAAATGAATATAAATACTAATGATACACCAAAAGCACATTTTACAATCCTCTGTAAAGGTCAAGTTGTTTTTCCTATGTAACTGGTGAAAAGAGAAGGTGAAAGTCACTCAGTCATGTTCAACTCTTTGCCAGACCAGAATACTGGAGTCGGTGGCCAGCCGTTCCCTTCTCCAGGGGATCTTCCCAACCCAAGGATCAGACCCAGGTCTCCCATTGCAGGCAGATTCTTTACCAGTTGAGACACCAGAGAAGTCCCTATAAAATGGTATACTTCAATTTTTAAAAAATCACTACAGTAAGATTCAATTTTAAAGTCATGATAAATCAGCAGAAAGGCATTCATTTTACAAAAAAACTTAGCACTTCAAATAATTATTTCTCCTGTGGCATTTAAAAAATTATTTCTATTAGCTTTAAAGCATTCCAGAAAGTAGATACAAGAAATGGATAGGGGTAAAGATAAGACAAGATCAACCAAGAGCTGATATTTATTAAAACTGGATGGCACAGAAATTTATTATACTCTTCTCTACTCTTTATATACTTGAAAAATTCTGTACAAATACCCACAGCACCACTTGTCAATAACAAATCCATGTGCAAAGTAAGATACAATTGGGTTCACTTAATACAGTCTGCTTTAAGTAAGAATGATCAGAAGAGCAGTTAATTTTATAATGTCTAGAACAGTGCTGTCCAAAGGAAATCTAAAGCAAGCCATAAATGTATTTTAATTTTTCTAACAGCCATTTTTAAAAGTCAAAAGAAGCAAGCAAAATTAATTCTAACAACATATTTCATTTAATCCAATATGTCCAAACCAGTATTCCCACATCGTTACAAAAGATTACTGAGATATGTTATTCTTCCGTTCATATTAAGTCTTAGAAACTCCGGGAGTATCTTACACTCACAGCACATCATAATTTGGATGAGACATATTTCAAGGGCTCTATAGTCACATAGGCTTAGTGGTTACTCTATTGAACAACTCAGCTCAGAACACAGATCCTAGCATTTTTCAGGTTCCTGCACTGCTCCATATTGGAGGCAAAACAAAATTTGAAAGACTAGAAGGAATGAATTTGAAAGACTTTTTCTTTCCTTTGCATGTGCAGTGTGTGTGTGTGTACTTAGCTAAATTTTCATAAGGATTTGTAATAAAGGTCTTGAACAACTGAATAAAACAGTAACCTAAGCAATCTAACACATACAAAATTTCTTCTTTAGCCTGTGAGCATCTGACAAAAAGAACAAAATAATGGTGCTAGAACAATGAGTATAGCAACAAGATCTGTCCAGTCACACAAAATAACAGTGTAACATATATCCACCCATCAAGAATGAAAGTGAATTAACCAAGAAAGACCTCATGGACATTACTACTACTACTACTACTACTACTACTACTACTACTACTAAGTCGCTTCAGTCGTGTCCGACTCTGTGCGACCCCATAGACAGCAGCCCACCAGGCTCCCCTGTCCCTGGGATTCTCCAGGCAAGAACACTGAAGTGGGTTGCCATTTCCTTCTCCAATGCATGAAAGTAAAAAGTGAAAGTGAAGTCGCTCAGTTGTGTCCAACTGTTAGCGACCCCATGGACTGCAGCCTACCAGGCCCCTCCATCCATGGGATTTTCCAGGCAAGAGTACTGGAGTGGGGTGCCATTGAAAAGGGACTGTTACAAAAACTCTATGCCCAATAAATTCAACTGGTTAGAAATAGGAAAATCCCTTTAAAAATATAAATTACCAAAACTGACTCAGGAAAAAAAAACTATCTGCTTAAAATTTTCAATTTGTTATCAAAACATATCCCACAAAGAAAACCCAAGACCCAGATAACTTTGCTGGTAAATGCTATCAAACACTCCAGAAAGAATCCTAGCAATCTTACGAAAATTCTTTCAAATAATAGAAGAGGAGGAAATGCTTTCCAACTCGTGTTACAAGGCCAACAGGACCCTAAAACAAAAATCTAACAAAATAAAATTATAGATCAATATTTGCCATGAATCCACAGTAAACAATAGCAAACTGAACCTAGTAACACGTAAAAAGAGTAATATACTAGGATCAAGTGGGTTTTATTTTAGGAAACAATGATGGTTCAATATTTGAAAATCAATGTAATTCATCATTTTAACAGAAAAAAGGATAAAAATCACAGGAGCATCTCAGTGAATGAAGAAAAAACAACTAAATACCCATGCATGAAAAAAGAAATTTCAGCAAACTACAAATATAAATTTCTCAGTCTACCACAGAGTATACATGAAAAGCCTGCAGCTAGCATGATACTTCATGGGGAACTTTGGAACCTTCTCTGTTATAAGGAACACGGTAAGGCCACTTTTACTACCTCTATTTCATACTGGAATGAATGAAAGATCTAGTTCATTCAATAAAGCAAAAAAAAGAAATGATTAAACAGGAAGAATCCCAGTAAGAATTCCCAACAAAACAGAATTTAAAGAATGCATTTTAAATATATTTATGCTTTCACTGAAAGTCAAAAGATCACTAATTTTACCTGAAGAGGATATCAGAAAGATGATTTCACTAACAAAAGCAGAATGTTTCAAATTATTAAAAAAGACCAATAGGAAAACATTTATCAATTTTCAGGCTGTCATCAAGTTATCTGAATTCTGTACTTTGAGATGTCCCCAAGGGCTTGGCCCTTATCAACAACTATTCGTAACCCAGGGTGATTTCCACACATCTATAGCACAAATGACTTCCTCTCCTGCTGGGCCTCTAGAACAAAGTTACGTTCAGACACACCCCAACTGTGTCAGTGAAAGTTTAGGTCCACAGTTCGTTCCCAGACTCTGAAGCTCGAAGCTGATTTCAGCCTAGTCCAAGGTCACAGCAAAAATATTCAAAGCCATCATATTCATCTGAAGGCAAGGGGGCTTAAACAAGTTCCTCCAAAAATGTCGGTGAGTTTAATGAGCATAAAGGAACCACATGTATAAAGAGAGTGGGGGGCATCTTTTATAAGATGTGCTCTAAAGAACATTATGGTTCTAATTTGCACACTTACAGCTAAGCATATTTCTGAGCACAATTATTACTGAAAGTATTATGGACCCAATTAAAAATGTTGCTACTGCTACTGCTGCTAAGTTGCTTCAGTCGTGTCCGACTCTGTGCGACCCCATAGACAGCAGCCCACCAGGCTCTGCCGTCCTTGGGATTCTCCAGGTAAGAACACTGGAGTGGGTTGCCATTTCCTTCTCCAATGCATCAAAGTGAAAAGTGAAAGTGAAGTTGCTCAGTCGTGTCCGACTCCTAGCAACCCCATGGATTGCAGCCTACCAGGCTCCTCCGTCCATGGGATTTTCCAGGCATGAGTACTGGAGTGGGGTGCCATTGCCTTTTCCGATAAAAAATGTTAGGTGTGGCCAAACCCAGGGGAAAAAAAAAATGTGTCAGATAAAGGTTATGAACTCAATCAAACTGAAACACTCACATGACCCACTGTAGATTTTCTTGGAAGACATTCCATTAGATGACCACTCAAAAAGGAGCAACCAAAAACTTGCTCTTTGCAAACAAAGAAACAGAAAGTAGAATGCTGGCTGCCAGGAGCTGAGAAGGGACAAGGAGATAGTGCTTAATGGGTACAGAATCTGTTTCACAAGATGAAAGAGTTCTGTGGATGGATGGTGGTAATGGTAGGTAGCAAAACAATGTCAATGTATTTAATACCACTAAACTTAAAAATGGTTAATATCATGTTTTATGTTGTGTATAATTTGGTGGTGGTGGTGGTTTAGTCACCAAGTAGTGTCTGACTCTGTGTGACCCCATGGACTGTAGCCCCCCAGCTTCCTCTGTCCAATTTTCAAAGCAAGAATACTGGAGGGGGTTGCCATTTCCTTCTCCAGGGGACCTTCCTGTCCCAGGGATCAAACCCACATCTCCTGCATTGTAGGTGGATTCTTTACCGCTGAGCCACCAGGGAAGCTGTGTATAATTTACCATAATTAAATCTCTCTTAATGTAAAAAGAAAGTAACATATACTTTTCCAAGTAAAGAATGATATAGCCTTTATTCTTCAGTTAGGGGAAAAAAAGTCTTATAAACAATCTGTCATTAAATTTGCTCACTCATGAGTGTGATGAAGTACAATAGTTATCCATCATCTATCCTGCAGGAATGATGCAACAACTCTAAGGTAAAGGCCCTGTGCAAATATAAGCCCAGAGAAAAACACTCTAACTTTAAACATTCCTCCCAAAGTTACCACACATGACTACCTGCCATTAGAGAAATTCACTCATTACAGCCTTATTATACTTGATGAAGAAAATCTTCAGTTAAGTATATATTTTTGAAAATGATACACTCAAACAATAGAATACTACTTAGTCATTAAAAGGGATGGACTACTGACATATGCTACAACATGGATAGGCCTGGAAAACATTATGCTAAGTGAGAGAAGCCAGTCACAAATGATCAGATATTCTGTAATTCCATTTATATAAAATGTCCAGAATAGGTAAATCTATAGAGACAGGTTTCTCAGCTCAGTGGTAAAGAATCTACCTGCCAATGCAGGAGATATGGGTTTGATCCCTGGCTCGGGAAGATCCCTGGAGAAGGAAATGGCAACCTACTCTAGTATTCTCACCTGGGAAATCCAGGGGACAGAGGAGCCTAGTGGGCTGTAGCCCCTAGGGGTCACAAAAGGTCAGACATGACTTAGTGACTAAACAGCAAAAACAGAAAACAGGTTGTGGTCACTCAGGGCTGAAGGGGATGGAAGTCTGACAGCTAACTGGTATGTGGTTTTGTTCAGAGGCGATGAAAACGTTCTAAAATTGACTGGTGATATGTATACTTATCTGTGAATATACTAAGAACCACTGACTTGTACACTTTAAATAGATGAATTATACTATATATGAATTATATTGCAATAAAACTTTTTAAAAACTACATAAAGATTACAAAAGGGATTGTGACAAATGACAGAACTAGATGATATACATCTTGCTCAACTTAAACTTTTACTTTTAATTTTGTTTTTGATTGATTTAAAGCAGGTCTTCTTTCTTAAGAGTTGTTTCCACCAAGAAAAAAAATAAGAATTATGAAGGTAAAGCAAAAGTATGAAATAAAAACTATGGATTACTGTTAGGCTCTAATTAAAAGCCTGTGGATTTCCCTAGGGGTCCAGTGGTTAAGAATCTGTCTGCCAATGCAGGCGACATGGGTTTGACCCCTGGTCCAGGAAGATTTCACATGCCACAGGGCAACCAAGCCCGTGTGCCACCACCACGAGCCAGCACTCCAGAGCCTGTGAGCCGCACGCACTAGGCTCACGTGCTGCAACTACTGAAGCTGGCCCAGCTACAGCCTGTGCACTGCAACAAGAGACGCCATCACAATGAGGAGCCCACGGAGCACAGCGAGAGAGCAGCCCCCGCTCACCACAACTAGAGAAAGCCCGAGCGCAGCAACGAAGACCCAGCGCAGCCAAAAATGAGTTAAAAAGAAAATAATAAATAAAAACCTCTTTGAAGGAGGTGGGAAGTCACTTTGTAGAGATTAAGAGAAACAATACAGTTTTTTATAAGCAGCAGCTATGCCCAAGCAGGCACAGAGCCTGTGACTCAGTCAATGCTCTCTTTACTCTCTTGTACCCACGACTCAGCCATCCCAACAACTATTTTTGTATCCCAGTAACTATTTTTCCCACTGCTCCAATACTACTCCAGCGTTCAAAATAAACAACAACAAAAGGGGAAACCAACAAAATCAGTGCTCTTACCATTCCAACCTGGTCAATGGTGTCTTGAACTCTATCCAGAAGGACAGAAATTATCTCAGGATGAACAGCTGTGATGGCCCCTAAAAGCTCTCGACCAACCTTTGAAAAAGTTTCTCGGGTGGACAGGGTGACGTAAGACACCTAGTGGGAACATGGAGAGACGGCATTTTTAAAACCGAGCATCAATTAAAAAAAAACAAAAACTTTTCATACTTTATTTAGAATGTTTTCAAGTAAAGTATCAGAAAAAATCTCAGATTGAGGCTTGGTTCACACCGTGATCAAAAAGTTCAGAGAGCAGAGTGTCTACCCTGAGTCTGGAAGGTGGCAGGAGGGACTAGAGAAGAAAGACAACCTACAATGCTAACAGTGACTTCTAGTGCTGGATTCAGAAAGAAACACCAGTGTCTTCAGAGCAACTAAATAGTCCCTTCATAGTAAAACTTTCCTAAATTTGAGGAAACCAATAAAATTATGAAAATCAGAATGTATTTCCTGGAAATATCTATTCTCTCAAAAAAAAAAAGAGAGAGAGAGAGATCCTCTATCAGAAGAGCTCCTAATGCATCAAGGTTTACACTTCCCTGGCAGGCCAGTGGTTACGACTCTCTGCTTCTATTGCAGGGGGCGCAGGTTGATCCCTGGGAACTATGATCCCACATGCCATGCAGCACAGCCAAAAAATAATAATAATAATCAATATTTACCAACTCTTCTTAAACAATGGGTTCAAAACTACAAGACACAACCCATTCATGCCAATGGCCAGCAGTTTGGGTGTTGCTGGGACAGAACAGAAAAGTAAGAAAGTAGAATAAAACAGAACAGGAAAATGTGAGAATGCATAACTACTGATTCAATTTGATACATGTGTACACACATACACAACACACACAGGATCAGAATGCAGTTTTTACTGTGAGAACTGGTCAGAACATTTGAACCATCATTCAAGAGCATAAATAATACTTTAGTAATGTTATCTTGAGAATGCCACATTTAATATATGTGAAAATATACGTTCTCCCCTCAGTTTTTGCAGATTATAAAGACAGTGTGAAATTTCAGATCCATCTAGGCCTTAATCGCATGCAGGGCTACTTACAAAGTACAATAATGGGAACAGCTTATTAGGATATTTGACTCTGGAAAAGAACTTTACATTACCCAGTCTGTCATTCTCAAACTGTAATATTGAGGGGGATGATAATAAATCTTCAGACATAATTTTTACTTATATTGGAAGAAATGTTTTTATGAATGAAACAGATAAACGACAGCCTACGGTGAAAATGTATATTATATATACACACACACACACATACAAAACTCCAAATGATATTTTGGTAACCACTTGAGTTATATCCCTCAACACAAGGGGTCTAAAGTTCATTCTCTTCCACCCTTAAGGGTGGCTGGGTGAAAAAGTAAAGAAAGCAAGGATCTCATCTCATCCTGTCATTTCACAGATAAAGAAACTGAAGCCCAGAGTGATACGGTATCTTCTCTGATGTGAGATGGGCAACGAGGAGCAGAGTTAAAACAAAGCCAGATGATCTAACTCTGGGTTCAGTATTATTTCCACCATCTCATCTAAGTAGTGGGGGGAAGCCAGGTTTCCATGTTCCTGGCAGGCTCAGAGGAGTGGAAATGAGGAAGGCGGGGCAGACGGACAGAGAGTATAAAAACTACAAATGTCAGGCTGTGCCAGACTGTCTATTCTTTACCAAAACTCACACATCAAATGAAAAGAGATAGCATGGAGAAATGGGACGGGTATGATTCATGTTTTCAGTACTACTTACAGACCATCTTCTTCCACAAGTGCAGACAAAATGAGGCTGTCACATTTTTTTAAAGCGACCCCAAAGGAATCAATGGATGGGCAAACCAAAAGCAAATGTTTTTAGCTCATTTCTAAAACTTAATATTCTAACCTCATATATCTCCAGAACAATAATTTTTATGAAGTCTTCATCCACATTGGTTCTTCTGGCCTGAGCCATCTGAGCAAAAGTAGTTAGAAGGCAAATCTCTTCTGAGCTATTCATGGAAGAAAGACACTTCTCAAAGTTCACAAAATGTTCAGGGTCTGCAAGTCCAAGAATATTAAAGTGGGGAGAGAGTAAACATGTCACTTTAGTTACTCTTTCAGAGATAAATAAGATATAAAACTAAAAGATATTAAGAAATATTTAAAGATAGAAAACATCTTTGTTCCAGAATGGATTTCTACAGGCATTAGGAAGAAGGCTGGGCCAGCTGAAATTCCAACTCTAAATATAATGTTGGCTTAAGCAACATTTAAGAAGTCTCAGTTTCCTAATCTGTCTCTGAAGGTTATTTAAGATCAGATGTGACTGGTCAAGAGCTTTATCAACTGCAAAGCCCTGCTACTGTCACTGAGCAAGACATCCTCAGCAATACACCTGAAGCTACCTGGTAATTATCAGCCAAATGAAGGACAACTCTATTAATGAAAACGGGTAAGACTAGCAAACTACTCAGTCCCACCATGGCATTTCCCACAAAAGACATTTGCTTATAAATGAAAATTTGGGGCAAGAAATTAGCTATAATCATGACTGAAATACTGATGAATAGGATTAACAATACCTATATTTTTGCCTATTCCTCAGAGAATGCTCTGTAAGCAATATTACATTTTGTCACTAGAGGGCAGTCTTGATAAACAGTATTGCCACATTTGACAGACAACTAAAGGCTTCAAAGGCAAAATTCTGTAGAGGGAAGAAAATACTCTTTAAAAAATATACACCCTGTGGAACTCTTCACAGTAAGAAAGCAACAAGCCAATAATTCCTTTCATATGTTTACACATTTGAGAGATCAAACATAGTTCATCAAATTTCCAGTATTATCAAAATATCCACAGGGTATTAACAACTCAATTTTCATTTCCTATCCCCAAACTGGGTTCATTATAGAACTTACTCTTCAAAGCATTTGAAGAATAATGAAAATTGGAATCATCATTCTAATAAGTCAAAATAACAAAACTAAATTTCAAAATGATTACACATGAGTACACAGAGTTAAACATCTCCTACTCCTTCTAAACACAGAAAGAATAAAGCCATGAAGAGAAGAGGCACGTGAGACAGAGAGGCGGATGCTGGCACGGCTGTACCTTGGAGGTGTTTCTTGCACTCGGCAGGCAGGAGGGCAGTACTGAGCTTGTCCAGATTCCCGCTTTCCACCTGATGCATGAGGTAGAAGAGCTTCCAGAGCATCTGGACAGACAGTGTCCCGAAGGGCATTTCTGACATAAACAGCCAAATGCCAAGTCTGCATGTATTAAGAAAAGCAGGAATAATTTCATGTATCAGTCAACTTCACCATATTGAGAAAGGAGGCAAAAAAAAATCTTAAATCTTTAAAGCACACTACAGCAATTTTTCTAGCATGCTTCAGTCATAAACACCTTGAGCATGTTTAACAGCAAATACAAAGCACCTACTCTGCCCAGCACAGTCCTCATCACCACATCATCTATTTATTAGCACATTCCTCCTCACGAAAACCAAGGCAAGCACTATTACCGATATAGCCCCAGTTTACACATCAGGCTACTAGAACCAAAGGCTAATTAGAGGCAGAGCTGGGTTTTAAACCAAAGATCCTTTTAAGACCTGGGCAACAGAAAGACTGCTGAGATTGGACGTATATGTCTGAGCATCCACCAAGGTACATGTGTGCACACCAAGACCTGTGCAGTTGGCAGAGGTGGGGGGAGGGCCAAAAGCTCTCCCCAACTCCTTACTCAAAACAGAATGAAGTTCAAACTCCTCAGTTCCAAATTCAAAGCCTTCCAAAAATAGCTCAGACCCATCTTCCCAACCAGAGCCCTCTCTGTATTATCATCAGACCATTTTTGGACAAGGGGCTTTCCTGGTGGCTCAGCAGTAAAGAATCTACCTGCAATGCAGAAGACGCACAGGAGACCCAGGTTCAATCCCTGGATCGGGAAGATCCCCCTGGAGAAGGAAACGACAACCCACTCCAGTATTCTTATCTGGAAAATCCCATGGACAGAGGGGCCTGGTGAGCTACGGTCCATGGGGTCACAAGAGAGTCAGACACAACTTAGCAACTAAACATCAACAAATTCCTGGACAAGCCCAAAGAGAACTCCCCAACTACAAAGCGCCATCCCTCCATTTGTGAGGCCTTCCCTAATGCCCTCTCAGCACCACTATGAAATTCTAACCATACCTGACTATGGCATGATCATACCCACTATCAGTGTTTCTCACACCACTGTGGGCAGAAAAATCACCTGAGACTTTGTGGAAAAGGCAAACTCCCAAGGTCCACCTAAGAGATTCTGTATCTGCAGGTCACAGCTGGGGCCCAAGAATTTGAACCTTTATTTTACAGTCACCCCAGATGATTCAAGACTCAGCTGGTCCTTAAATTACACAGTGAGAAATATAAATGTGCCATTTAGGTACACATACCAGCATACAGCAATTTGACAGCAGAAACCAAGTCTACTTAAACTAGTATTTCAAAAACAACACTCAATAAATGCTTATAAATATTTTGTTACATGAATTTTATCTCAAAAAATCTAAAAAAGAAAAATGGGGAGGCACTCAAAACTGTTGCTTTGGGGCAAAACTATAATTTAATCAATTATAAATAATGTTTATTAAGAAAAACAGAAATTAAATAGTGCATGTTTAATCCACATCTGTGGCTCACCAGGCCACTAGCGGTCCAAACCACAACTGACCTCAACTTTGAAAAGCAACAGCTAGACTTCTCTGAGTTCAAGTGGATCAGGCTTCTGTCTTATTAAATAATTATCCCAACACCTCACATTGGACTGGATGTTCTTATATAAAGGATCACCCAACAGTGAGGCCTTAAAAGTAATGTCATAGACAATAAATATTTCCAGCTACAAAATTCCTATAGAGCAGACATGAAGTAAGTGTGGTTTAGGTTTCTATAGTCTATTTTTCAGTTTGGGTTTGTCTTTTTTTTTTAGGTTGAGGGACGCTACGGTCAGAAATTTCCACAGGAGTGTCAAAGAAATTTAAATTTCACAGCTTTAAATACCTGATTCTCATATGATGTGTTCTGAAATAAATTATACTCAAGAACAACAGCTCTCAGCATTTTCAAATTTAAAGCAATTACCTGTGTGAATTACATAAGCAATATTACAAGGGGGTTCACAAGCTCAGTGCTTAAGACCTCATAAGGAACTACAGTTTTTCTTCTAGAAAAGCTCTGCCTCTCAGCTAAACAAACCCAAGATCAGGTGACAGGAAATCAGACATGGAAGACTTTTCCCAAGCACCAGGAGGCCGGCTTCAGGGAGCAGATGCTATTGCACTAAACCCCTAGCAGGGACCTGGCACACCTCAGGAGACCACCAAGTGTGGACAAGAATAATCTAACTAAATTTCTAAGCCCAAGTTCTTTTTATCTTAGACCCATTCCTTCTAACTGCCTAACAGTAGTTTTAAGACTTAGTCAAAGAACACTAATCTTTCTCTAAGTGAGTGGTTATCCTGTTCTTCATTTGAAACCACACAAAAACAGCCACCACTTACATCTGAAAAGTCTTCTATGGTTTAAAAATATTACTTTCTACATATTATTGCATTTCATCCTAATAACATATCCATGAGGTCAATGGAATAAGTTGTATCATCATCGTCATCTCCACTTAATAAATGCACAAAGTGAGACCACAAATATTAAGTGATTTGCCCAAGGTAACAGTCTTAAACAGACCAGGACTCAAACCCACCACACAACACACATAAATAAGGGGCAGAGACTATGAGGCCACGGCAAGAGTGTCAACAGCTCAGAACAACAGCTCAGAAAGGGATCTAGCAGTTCATGAGCGGAGCTGGGGGGTGGAGGAGGGGGGCTGAAGCAGAACCCACTCCCACACTTCGGCAAAAACTCAGGGAAGACGGTGCAGATGAGTGGTCATGTCCCCACCTCTGCCAAAAAATGTATCCTAGGCTGTAAGCAGCAGCAACAATGGCGAGATGAGAACGCAGTCAAGGTGGTGGAGGAGGACCCCTGGTCCAAGACGGTCCTAGACTTTAAATCCCACGTAGTCGGACAACTTGAACAATGTACTGAGTGCCTACTCTGCCCCACTGGGGACACTAGAGTTGGGTATGAAATACAATTCATCCCCTGCTCAAAGTTACCCCAGAAGTTCAGAGTGGCAAAACTGAGGTAGCAGAATCAGGTTATTTTTAAGACTGAAGGAAACCTGAAAGTCAAAATCATTTCACGCAATACTACAGACAAGGAAACCAAATCCCAAACATCAACCCAAGACAAAAAACAGATGAAGTACGCTGATGTTATTATAAGAGCCCTACTTCAGTCAATGACTTTCACTCCAGTCTTCCTCACTAGCCAAGGAGCTATTTCTCGACAGTTATCATCACGCATCTTACCTTTTGGCTTTCAGGACATGTAGAACAGCTCTCAAAAAGAGCGCATCAAATTCAACCTGTAGTTTCTCTATGGAGTAGGGCTGCAGGGCCAATCCCGAGCCTTGGTTGTGGCTCACATACTGGGCCCAGTGGTCACTCACATAACCAAGGGTCATCCTGAGCATGAAGAAAGACAACGCGGCATTTTGTGTGAACGCACTCAACACCGGCATCTTTACATCCGAAACATTACTTTAGTCAACATGTCTTTGTTGCATACTATCTTCTAGGTGCTAAAGGGGATGCAATGGAGGGAAAAAACCTTCCCCTCATTGAGCTGACATTGAGTGGAGGGCACACAGACAATAAACAAAATAAAATGCACAGTCTGTCACATGGTTATAAATGACACTGAGAAAAATCAGTACGAGCGAAAAATAAAGGTTTTTGGGCATGTTGGTGAGGAGGGGCCTCACTGAAGAGGGACCCATGAGTAAAGACTGGATGTAGTCTCGGGCTATCTAAGGGAAGAGCACCCAGGCTGAAGAAGCAACCAGTGTGAAGGCTCTGAGGTGTGTTCACTGTGCTGGAGGAACAGCAAGGCAGCCAATGTGCTAAAGTAAAGTCAATAGAGAGAATGGCTGGCAAAAAAATCAAAGAGACCAGAAAGCAGCCATCCAGAGTCCTGTAGGCCACTGTGCATACTGGCTTTTATTCTGAATGAGACTGGGAGCAGCTGAGTCTGAGCAGAGGAGTGATATGAGCTGACTGATGATTTACAAGAAAACACTGGTAGCTGTTGTAAGAATAAGCTGGGGGTGCGGGGGAGGGAGGGCAAAAGCAGGATGACAAGTCAGGTGGCTACTGCGATAATCGGCGAGATGACTCATGAACTGCGGTGGCAGCAGTGAGCATGGCGAGCAGAGGCTGGGCTCTGGAAGCAGCATGTTTCGCTAACTGAAAGGATGCACGCCCTTCACATTTTAATCTCTGCAACGAGAATGTGCATCAAGACTGCTACCATCATAATCTGGTGGCATTTTCTCCTAAGATACACAAAATGTATCTTAGGTTTGCTGAAAGACGGGGTATTGAAAGAAAAGCTGACAGAATCGACCACTAGACGGGATGTGCTATAAAAGAGAAGTCACCGATGACACTAGCGCTTTGGCCAGAAACACAGGCACTTACTGACACTGAGAAGACCGAAAGGGCAGCAGTTTGAGAGGCGGGGACAGTGAGCCCATTTGGGGAATATTCAACTAGAATGGTCACCAGTCATCCAAGTGCTGCTGAGTTGGCAGCTGGATATATTCAATACAAGTTTAGAAGAAAGGTACGAAATGGAAAAAGAACACAGAACTTTAACCATGTTTAGAGGATACCCAAAGACATGGGAATGGATGCAATCCCAAGAAGTAAGTTTGGATAAAGGGGTCCCGGGTTAAGGGAGTCTAGGAGTGAGAATGGAACAACCAAGGAGGCCGACAGTGAACAGCCAGTGAAAGGAACAGCAGAACGTGGTATCCTGGAAGTCAAGCAAAGAAAATGCTTTAAGGAAAACTGACCATCCATGATGAAGGCTGCTGTATGAACTGTGTGAGAGATAAAGCAAGATGAAGACTCAAAGGTGGCTACTGGATTAGTCAATAGCACAAAGTTCATTAGCAACTTTCATTCTTCAGAGCTGTCTGGGTAGTGTTGGGAGGAAAAGCCTGACTGCGCAGAGTTCAAGAACTCCAGGCATCCTATATCATTACCTGGCTTTATGAATATGATGGATATATACCTGAAATAATTAAAATCAACTATGCTTTACAAACAAAAGTACGGAAGGAGGGGAAGTTTTGTAGTTTTTTGTAAGTTTTCTTTCAAGGTAAGGGAGGTTGGATGAAATAACTATGTTTTATATACATCATAAAAATCAAAAGATTGATGAGACAGAATCCTCCTGGATGTAAGTTAATTCAGTGAAAAGCAGTACATTTCTCAGAATTTACTCTTCTTTGATAATTTAAAAAAAAAACCCTTCTTTCACACAAATGAATGATAATGCTTTCCCAATTCAAATACAGGAGCCACTGATGAAGTCTTTGCAATTTTGTGGTATTTTATAGAAATCAGAATAAGAATAAATAAGAGAGAAAACAGGGAAATAATACTGCAAAAGAGCTACTGCCAAATTTTCCACAGCTATATAACAATTTCTAGGCAAAAGTTAGGAAGCAGAAGAGAAGAGAGGAAAGGAGGGAAAAGATCCTGTATTTTCTTCGACTCCTTCTCTCTGGCCAAGGTCAACCCAACTGCTTTGAAGGTCCTGACTGCAAGAACAATTGTCTAGCAAACCAGTTAAATTTGAGATAATTAACCAAATATTCTGACTGGAAGTATTTATTTAAAATTTCCATCTAGTAGATGATGAAGAAAAAAATTCTTACTTTTATGAGAAATAAGACATGAACTGTTACCAATAAAATGCCCACCATCACAATTATACATTGTCTGTGACTAACTAGGGCTAATAGATATACCAAGAGCAGTATTACCTGATCATATAACCAATTCGCTTGACAAACTGCCTATAGCGTGCTCTATTGAAGGTCTCCAGCCCCACGGCCAGAAGTTCCACTAAGGAGTTAGCAAAGGCAAAAATTTTCATCATCTCTTGAGGTTTTGTTGTTTCGGGTAAATAATCACCTAAAAGTTCAAAGAAAAGGAAAAAAATTGTAATTACAATGGAAAAACACTGGAAGATACGGACGTCAACCTATTAAGGAAGAAACAAAGTCAAGAGGGAGAACCCTATGCTCTGGCTCCTATACCAATGAGAAATGGGAAACTTGAGATGAAGTACAAAACCAAAACCATTTATTAAGGCTGGGAGATGTGCGAGCTAGTCGACCTTTAGTATTTAAGCCCCACAGAGGAAACTACAATCACAAGAGAGGGGAAAGAAGCCTCACCACAGAGACACAATCATCTCTACATAGTACAGCCAGGCATAGGGAACCCAAAATCAGGAGCCCACCCAAGATGTAAGACCTGATGCTAAGTTCCTGTGTTTGAGCTTGCCACTACCACAGTTTCTGTATGACAAAAGAAATTAGTCTACCTTTTGCTTTAAACCCAAGAAGATGTTGAAACAGTTCATGAAATGGGAACTGTGACAGCAGAATAACCAAGTCATCTTCATTAAGGAGAATCCAACTGGTCTCGGGGTCTTCATCCTAAGGAAAAGATGCAGTCTTATCAGCTGATTTGATGCGATGACACCACGGCACAGAGTTAAGGAGCTGCAGTATCACAGGTCTCAGTGGTACACCAGCTGCATTCTCATGAGTCCTCACGGACTTCTCCAGGACAGAGATTTACGCTATCAGTTCTACTGAATGACCTGTAAATCCCCTAACACTGCAAGTACAGTTTTATGTGGACCAAGTCATATCCATTCCTCAGTGGCTGACACTGCTCTCATTAGATTTCTATCCCAAAGAAGATGAATTCCTCTAGTATAGGGATCTTACTGTAAATCTCAGTGCTTTGACAGTATCAATTAAAGAGCCATGCACTCGAGTCCAAGTTATTTTATCTATAAGCCTCTTCTTTCCCCCAAATTAAAGTTTACTGCAATAGTCAACTGACTTATCAAGAAGCAATTAGCATTTGCTATGGATATCTGAAGTTCTGTCATCAATCAGTACCACTGAAAACAGGATAAAAGTAAAGCAGTCATACACAGAGCTCACATACAGGAAATAGTTGGGGGTTTTATTTAACTATTGTTGTTTAACTGCTAAGTCACGTATGACTCTTTTAGAGATCCCTAGGACTGTAGCCCGCCAGTCTCCTCTGTCTATGGGATTTCCCAGGCAAGAGTACTGGAGTGGGTTGCCATTTCCTTTTCCAGGGGATCTTCCCAATCCAGGGATTGAACCCATGTCTCCTGCATTGTAGGTGGATTCTATACTGAGCCACCAGGGAAGCCCTTTTTTGTTTGATACACAGCACTGAAGTCTCCTTAGCAACCAAATTGATTTGTGACCTAAGATATACTACATTCAAACTGGGGCTTCCCTGATGGTCCAGTGGTTAAGAATCTGCCTGCCAATGCAGGAGACACGGGTCCAATCTCTGGTCCAGGAGGATTCCATGTGCCACAGGGCGACTAAGCCTCTGCTCCACAGTAGCGAGCCCAAGCTCTAAAGCCTGCTTGCCGCTACTACTGAGCCTATGCGCTACAACTACTGAAGCCCGAGTGCCCCAGAGCCTGTGCTCCGCAACAAGAGAAGCCGCTGCAATGAAGGGCAGCCCCCGTGTGCTGTAACTGAGAAAGCCTGTGTGCTGCAACGAAGACCCAGCACAGCCAAAAATAAGTAAATAATTTTTAATTTTTTTAAATTAAAAAAAAATGGAAACTATAAAAAGACCCAGAGATCCTGAAGAATTATCACCTCAATTTCAACAAGGGACTATCATAATTTCCTGAAGCCACTCATTTCTACCCTCTTACACATCCTAAACAGTAAGCAAATAAGAGCCTCAGAAATTCCACCCAGAGCAGTAGTTCTCTGCTCTGGCTGTACATCGGAATCACCATGGAGGCTTTAAACATCTGGATAGCTGGGTGTAGACTGGGGCAAGGTTGCCCAGATGGTCCTGATATACAGCCATTGTTAAGAAATCACTGATGTGGGCAATGCAAGATGTCTCCCACTCTCGGCCTTTTCTGAGCACTGCCAGCACTGCCAGTGTTCCCACCCTAGGTTCCTGAATCCACTCAACATCCAGTGAGAGCTAAGACACCGTTCCAGAGTCTTTAACCACTATCCATCTTTGGGATTAAATGGAGGAAACCAACAAGAAAAAAAAACTCCTCTCTCAGGAGAGGCCAGTCTTGGGCGGCGGCAAGGGGTTGGGGGGGGGGGGGGTTGGGGCAGGGAGAAGGAACCCTGATCCATCTTCAGAATACCACTTTGCACCCGAGAAGCTCTTTCCAGAAGGACTGTTCAGTCTCTGCACGTCCACATCATTTACCACCATCTCCCACCTCCCACAAGTCCCAGGAAGAGCCCACTGAGTGTGAAGGGGCTCCTGCTTCTGAATGAACAGCTGGGTAAATACACAGACATGATCCCACAGCTGCCACGTGTCATTCAAAGGAGTGTCCACTGAAAATTCTCAACTCCTTTTAAAGAGAAGGTGTTTTAGTAAATTTAGTTCCTGGCCAATCCTGGACAAGCACGTCAAATCTGGATTTGGACCATAAAGACACACTAAGGCAGGCAGATAACTAGCTGGAAGGGAAAAAAAAAAAATGTTTACCAATACACTAGCCATGTATAATAGTAGAAAGAAAACTCAGTAAGTATTATCTGAGAAACTGGATTTTGATCATTAAATTCTCACTAAAAATAGGAAATTATCTTCTTTCAAATGAGAAGATCTAGGTAAGAAAGTTTATCAGTGTTAAGGCAGAACCTTGGTAAGAAGTGAAAGTGAAAGTCGCTCAGTCGTGTCCGACTCTTTGGGACCCCATGACTACACAGTCCATGGAATTCTCCAGGCCAGAATACTGGAGTGGGTAGCCTTTCCCTTCTCCAGGGGATCTTCCCAACCCAGGGAGTGAGCTCAGGTCTCCCGCATTGCAGGCACATTCTTTATCAGCTGAGCCATAAGGGAAGCCCACTTTGGTAAGATCCAGCTCTTTATTAGAAAGGCTCAGAGTATCTGTAGGTGAGATCCCAAGCCCAGAAAATGGATGCTACATAAAAGAAAAGCCTAATAGAAAGTGTATGTAGTATGGGAACACTTCCAGGTCCAAACTCTCCCAGCTATGCAGCAATGGTCTGGAGAAGGGAGGCAGCAGACACCGCCTCAGCACAAAGCTCGAGACCTGTGATTTGGGACAAATTCCCTCACCCCCATCCTGCACCTGTTTCCTCATCTCTAATATGGGATGAAAACAGTACTTGCCTCGTGGGGCTGTTGGGGGAATTAAATTGGGCTAATACAAGAGAGGTGCTTAAAATGATACTTGGCACATGAGAGAGCTCAGAAATGATTCATTAAAACGCTACAGATATGACGAGTTACCTCTTCTCCCCCCTCGTCTACTAGAGTCCACGTCCCGGACGCAGGCCCCGAGGAGGATGGATTCCATTCACTGGGCTTCATGTGGCACAGGAACTCGGCTCGGTTTCTAAAGGACAAAGGAAACCACTCCAATCACATAAACACAGAGAGCCCACCGCGTGCATTCTGGATTGTCTACTCACCTTGAAGAAGAGTGGACATCAACACAATCTCCAAGTGGTTTGAATCAGAAAACAAGAAATAATAACTGGCTAAAACTCAAGGAGACCAAAGCTTCACTATCAGTGATGCAGAGACTATGGCCCTCCTGGGTCAGTAAAGAGAAGCAGCTATGCCAGCACAGCGCCCGCCTCTGGTGGGGCCTCTGCACACCCAGGACTGCGTGGTACCTGAGTTCTAACTGGCCCACGAAGTGTTCAGGAAACATGCTTAACTGAGCAAAGGATAATCTGCAGGTAATGCAGAAGCCGGCTGGGGGGAAACCACATCTAAACACACGTGTAGGAACAGTCCCTGCATCCAGGCGGTGAGAGAGAGGCAACTAGGGGAATTCCTGCTGGCCAGGCTTTCACATGGTGCTGGCTGGACCTAACAAGTCGGTGTAACCACAGAAGCTCCTTCTCTGAAACCACCACGCGGTTCTCAGCTCTCTTGTTCCCTCCTCTCTGGCCTGACCCTGAAAAATTCATCCATTCCGTGCTTCCACCAGGAGCTCTCCTCCATGACTTCCAGCTTGCAACCTGAAGGGCTCCAGCCGTAGAGCTCCACGCGTCCACTGGTACTGGTACCTGTCACTCAGATGTGTCCTCCCGTAAACCTCAGATCTTCCTCCTTCCCTGGCAGCTCCGCCTTTTCTTCTCAGTCTCTGAGGGCTGCCAACAGCCTCTCAGTCAGTCAGAATCAGTCTACAGAGGCAGGTCTGAGCCACCCCTCCCCCACATTCTCCTTATTTAATCAGCTTCTTAATTGTTTCCTGGGAAGATGACCTTCCAGTTTCCCACCTTCTGCTTCCCACTGCTATCACCTCAATTCAGGTTCGGGGAAGATAGGCTTTCCTGGATCAAGAGCCCGTGGTAGTAACACAGTTCCAGGTCACCGGGACATAGCCTGCCTTCTCCCCACGTAAGGATGTGCCCTCTAGATGCTGGACTGGGCTCCAAAGCCAGGAGCGCCAGACCTCTGCAACCATGACTCAGTGAAGCAGAAGGGCATCTTCTACCTCCAGTCCACCCTAATTTCCTTAAACACAACTTTTACCCATGTTCAAAAACCCTCAATTGCTACAAAAGCCAGACCATCTCAAAACTCTCTGAATTTCTAGGTCTTCTATAATCCAACTCCCCCCTAGCTGTTCATCTTTATTATCATCTCCCACGCACCCCTTCACTGCAGTCCAGCTGGCCTCTGACGTGCCCCCTGCACAGCTACGTTCCCTGCACACTGGGCCACCGTTCCCTTCTCCCCCTGCAGTGAATGCCCTCCCGACTCCTCTTCCCGCTGAAATCAGTTCCAGTCTTCAAATCCAGCTCATTCACCTGGAACCCTCTGACTACTCCACTCTACTCTACTCCTTTCTACTGCATCAATTGTGTGTGTGTGCAGCTGAGTTGCATCCGACTCTTTGTGACCTCATGGACTGTAGCCCACCAGGCTCCTCTGTCTATAGGATCCTCCAGGTTGCCATCTCCTTCTCCAGGGGATCTTCCCAAGCCAGGGATCAAACTTGTGTCTCTTGCATCTCCTGCATCGGCAGGTGAGTTCTTTACCACTGTTGCCACCTGGGAAGCATCGATGATTCAGTTCAGTTCAGTTCAGTCGCTCAGTCGTGTCCAACTCTTTGCGACCCAATGAATCACAGCACGCCAGGCCTCCCTGTCCATCACCATCTCCCGGAGTTCACTCAGACTCATGTCCATCGAGTCCGTGATGCCATCCATCCATCTCATCCTTGGTCATCCCTTTCTCCTACTGCCCCCAATCCCTCCCAGCATCAGAGTCTTTTCCAATGAGTCAACTCCTCGCATGAGGTGGCCAAAGTACTGGAGTTTCAGCTTCAGCATCATTCCCTCCAAAGAAATCCTAGGGTTGATCTCCTTCAGAATGGATTGGTTGGAGCTCCTTGCAGTCCAAGGGACCCTCAAGAGTCTTCTCCAACACCACACAATTTGGCACTTGAATCTCTTTGACTGTGCTTTTTTACCTCTGCCACTAAATCTCTCCTTCGAAGGAAAGAAACTTTTTCTCCCCACAGCACCACAATGACATATATGGCCGGAATGGCAGATCCATTAAAAGGAGGCACCCAAAAAAGTTAATCAATTTAAAAAAAAAAAAGCAGTTAAAGAGGGTCACTTTGGGACGAAGGGTATTAAACCCTAAGAAAAGCTGAACTGTTAAATTCTGGAATGCTGACTCTTCCCTTAGCAATTGCGTGGATCTGGGCAGTTTAGGAAGCCAATTGTTTGACAGAACATTTTAATTTCTACTTTATGAAGCTCTTCCACACTTACTTGACAGGAGACATCAGCAGGGCAAGGGACTGCATAAAATGAAAGATTCCTGATGGGTTATTCAACACTTTGATCTGAAATCAGAAAAGAAAAAGGCATACTGCAGAAAACCAACAACCCAAGTAGCCATAGTCTTAATTCACCAGCATTCTGACAAGGGCGCTGTTAAGAAAACAGAGGTGAAACTGGCTCCTCATCCACAAGAATGAGAACACCTCAGAGGTTACCTGGCAGTACTGACTGGGCTCTATGCACTCAGAGAACAGAGGCAGCTCAGTCATTTACATCAATTACCTGAAATATGAGATGGAGGATTATACTGCTATTTTAATCCAAAGATGAGATTTTTAAAAACTTCCTTCTACCTAAAACAATTCAAATTTCTTGCCACCAGAAATACTAGAGAAAAGATAAAATGGAGAAGGAACCTGGTACACGTTTGGCTCCTACCCACCCATCAGAAGGGGCTGTGATGAGTAACAACACAACCCTAAGGCAAGCAGCAGAGAGGCGAAACCATAAACCATGCAATCAATGCCTAAAGTGATCCTGCAGATGTGAGATCTCTGCTAGTACTAAAGAACTCTGAGATGCTGGTGGTTTCTTTTTTATCTGCACCAACTACAGTGTAGGATGGATCAATTTAGGAATGTTGAATTTATTGAATATTCAATGTTGAATATTATAGAAAAAAGTCCTAGCAAGCTTTCCTGCACAGAAATTTCACAGGATTAAACACTACTGAAACTACCATGCCACACTACAACTAAACTTCCGCATCTTTACCTTAACTTCAGCAATTTTCAGTGGCCCAAGAAGTTGCAGCATAGTAACTCCTATACAGGCTGGATATATCCTAATAATTTTATTTTAAATATCAATATATTTTAAGTAGGCTTATTTCTGAAAGCAACTTCCTCAGGAACAATGTTTAACAAAATCTCCCCCATTCTCCTCAAAATTAGAAAGTCATTCATCATACCTGGATGAAAGGAACAGCCCATTTACTAACACCAGCTGGGCATCGAAGAATATGGTTTAGAAGGAAGAGGTGATCTCCAGGACAGCCCACTCTTTGTAACACTGATACCTGAACAACAAAGGACGTACAATTTTACTGTTTATTAAGACAACTATTTCTAGGGGCCTAGTGCAATCATTTATCTGGTATTTAAATACATGTGATCTTTCAAAAGAGTAACCAGACATAAGATATACCATTGACTGGTTGAGTTTCTACACAGAGGTACACAGAGGACTAAGAATCTATGAGCACTATGATAAAAATATCATAAGCAGTTTCTCTGCAAACCCAATTTTTAGTATCTGGCAAATTACAAAACACTATAGCTGTAAGTCAAGTAGTTTAATCTAGTTCCAGTCTGCAAGTTTCTCAAATCCAAGTATGCTTAGAACCTGAGTCCACATGTAAGAACTCTAGCATGAACCTAAAAGAAACACCCAAGGGAGCCCCATTGAGAAACATAATCAAGAAACAACCCCTCATCCCATAAGGCACCTAGTATCTTTCCTAAATTTCCCAAAACCTGATTCTTTTCCCTTAAAAAAAAATGTTAAGTATAGCATTAACATATGATTAAACAAAAGTGATATGAACAACAAACCTATATTCCGAATACACTTAAATTCAGCATACTTCCCACACTTCCATTTCCTCCGAAACTGAAGACCAGAGATCACTGAACATCAAGTTTATCAGAGAGAAAAGCACTATGTGCTTAACAAGGCACTAGACAAGGATAATTTATTTCTGTGTGTCATGAGCAAAAAAAATGTCACTAACACATTAAACGAATTAGCTGAATAAGCTGTTGAAGAAAAATCTATGAGGATATAAGAGATAATTCTTAAATTATCAGGGAAATAATAGAAAGACTACCATGCCTATTTCCTCACCAATTTCTGCAGCCAGAGAAGGACATCGTCATGGAACTGAGTATCTTCACTAACTCTCCTGGTAAACGTGAACAAGACACTAATGCACTCCTTCAGCTGACACAGGTCAGAGGGGACGCTCTCCACCTGTTTAGAAGCTGTGAGTTAAAAACAGGATTAAATGAGTCCCTTATAAATGGTATCGGGGAGAACTTTTAGTGCCTCTTCTTAAAAAACAACAACAATGAGAATAAACTATTCAAAATATTTAATTCACATGAACATCCAAGGAGGAAAGCTACATCAAAATATGAATTTCCACTATAGAAACAGAAAAAAAAGTATTTAACTTTGTGAAGTAGTTCAGAGCAAGAAAAAATTAACTTCATCAAAATTTATTTTTTATTTAAACATCAGCAGATCTCTGCCATCCCCAGCTCTTTGATTAGTTATGAAAACCACAAAGAGAAGGATTTCTTATCTAAATGAGTCAAATATTCCTCCAAGAAATAAAAATTGCATAATTAACACTTTACACATTACATAGTAAAGGCTAATCTCTTAAAATCCAAAATAAGATTAAAAATACAAAACATTATAAACGTTCTGATGAAAATTAAACAATCCAACAAAATGGACAAGCAAAACTAAAGTGCAATAGACAGAGAATGAAAAAGGGTTCTAGGTTTTAGAATCAGAAACTGTATTTGGACTTGAATTGGTAACAAGCACATACATTAGGACAGTAAGAGACATTAATGATAAACAGCAAACTTACAGCTTCCTACAGAAGCGGAGAGAGACAGTCCCCAGGGAAGGGAGACCTGGCACTGCTTTCAAGAAATGGTATTAAGGTAGGTGTTCTAACTTGTGCTGGGAGATGCCAAGTAAGACACAAGCACAAATGGTGGTCCCTTATAAACATCAATCAGCACACACTCAATTTGACCAGACTGTATCCCTCAATTCTTTTTTCATTATAGACCACAAGAAAGAGTGAGGCTTTCATTACTTACACACCTTGGCCTTCCTGATGAATTGCTAAAGATCTCAGAACAGCCGAACTATTGAGTAATGAGTAGATATAAGACTCCACTTGCAATCGTGAGAGCACAGAAGTGTAAGAATGCAGAGCCAGGGTCTGGTGGAGGTGCTCAGATTTGGCATCAAACAGTTTTTTTAGCTCAGCCAGTGCATTTTCATTCATCTCCACTCTCTGGTAGCGATGATGGCCTGAAACTTTCACTTGATCTGCACAGATACCCTAGCAGTGGACAAAAGGGTAAGATGTAAGATATGAAGCCAGTTACCTTCGCTCTTGATGTAACCAGGCAATTGGTATATGATACACAGGCTTTAGTACATCTTCAAAGAGCTTAAAAATCACAGTGAGGGAACAATACTACCACATAGAAAACTATAAAACTAATACATAACCAGGTGCCAAGGAGTATGATGCCAATCACAAAGGCATCACAAGTTCAGAGAAGAGAAACGCTAAGATGGAAGTAGGTAGGGGAAAGATGCAAGAAAACAGAAGGGCTTGTCTCTAAGACCTTTCATAATCGACAATCTTACCTTCTACTTTATAAACAGTGAGGTCAAGGTCATATCCCCTCAACTTCAAGAGACCTCAAAACATCTCTGAACGTTCCCTCATCATTCTTTGTGATTCTGTTCAAAAGAAAGAAACCTCTCTCCTTTCCAGTGTTAACCCTACAGCTGTGTTCTTTGTTTTAAACCCCTTTCTCAAGTATTTTCAAGTCTCCCTCTCTATGGGCTCCTTCCAACCTACAAAGAGATACACAGGTCTCCAAAGGAATGAAGATTAGGGATGGGGGAAATCACACGTTTCTCCCTGTTATCTCCTCCAGCTTCCCTTCACCACCAAATTTGTCAAGAGTGAGTACAAGGTCAGTGTGAGTACAAGGAGCAAATTCCAGACCTTGATCACATCACAGGAAAAGGAGTGCCACTGCAAATACCCCGGGTTCCTGCCAACTTTACAGAACACCAGTCAACACACCTGGACAGACAACTGCTCCTCCTTGAAGTGCCACAGTCGACTTTTAGCATTTTGGCAATCAGACGTCAGAGCAAGGAGCTCAGCTTCAGCCAGCAGCAGCTGTTTCCTACAGCGTGAGTAGTTCAAAAGTAACTCATAAAATTCATGCCTGTCCTGATGAGCCATGCTGTCAAATTCTTCTAAATATGACTCGACATTTTCCAGCCATGAACCAGGCTCAAAGATCTTTAGCTGTTCTTTATTAAATGGCACTACTTCTGGTTGAGATGGGAGCTCCGGGTAGAGTCGCTCATTACGAAGCAAGGATTTCACTGCCACCAAAGCTGGTACATCCGCAGCAATTTCAGTTGGCAACTGGGGATACAGTTTTTTCACTCTAGGTGGCTGAAAAATGTCTTTGGCTTCGCAAGAACTCTGCAAGCCAACATTCTGTAGCACCTCTGAAGAAAGACCCAAGGCTTCTTTGTCTTCTTTCCTATTCTGAGTTTCTCTGACCTGCAAGTTTTCCACTTCCTGCTGAATATAAGAAACGTTAGATTGCTGTATGCTTTCTGAAGTTCTACACTGTACCAATGTATCTTTCTCCATTTCAGTAAAGTTCTCGGGGGTTTCTACTGTGGTTCGAACACTGCCTTCAGGATCCACCTTCAGCTCGACTGCATTGTCCCCAACACAGGCTCTGATCTCCTGTCCCTCCTTTAGGCTCTCTGTATTACATGTCAGAGACTCTTCATTGCTTACAGTTAAGGAGGTGAGTGGTACATCAAACATTTCACTCTCATTTTCTCCACTAGCTTCATTCTGGAGCTGGGAATCAGTTAACTCCTTCAGAGCATCTCCTTTGAATTCACAAGCTGGAGTAAGGATTTCCAGTTCTCTGGAGGTTTGTGGAAGGGAGACTTCATCAGACTCTTCCCTCTGAAGGGTTTCATATTTCTTCTTTTCCTAAAAATAATATGAACAACGTGAAATAATTTGTAATACAGCAATAACATGCTTTCAACATGAGGAATTTTTAAATTGTATTAAAAAATCTAAATTCACTTCCTAAGCAATGTGCTTCATATGTTGTATTATTCAATTTCGAGAATGTTAAATTTGGGAGATTCACTAATCTAATCCCAACAGAGGGAAGACATGAAATAAACAACAAATTATGAATTAAGATTGGAGGAAAGTCTTAATTAGGCTGTTCTCCATTCTGCTAGTGGTTAAATAAAAGACAACAGTCTCCAAGTATCTTAGGTTTCAGTAGGTTGTCATCTTAACAAACATATTTATTCAAAATTTAGGCAGAAAATGTCAGGGCAACTTGAGCAATAAAATAAATAGCTATAATACTGGATTATAACCCTCAGAATAAAATATATATTCATGAGCTTATACATACTTATATTATGTATTTTTTTCTTAATGGAAAAGTGGTAGCATTCTTCCTCACAGAAGAATTCCAATTAATAAATGTAGAACAGAATGAGAAAAACAGAAAATCACAATTAAAACACCATGATAACAACTCCCACAGGCAAGAGGCAAGATCTACTAATGAATGAGAGTAAACATTTAAGCAGAAACAGAATACAGTCTCGAAGTATCCCCTAAATATTTAGTCACTACAAAGGGAAAAACAGTAAGTTTCAGTGGAGAATCCAGGCAGACCACACTTTAACCAAGTGATCAGGGTTATTATAATGAGTAATACCTTCCCATATTATGGTCTGAGAAGGCTGACCGCCTCTTCTGTACCCTTTCTAATAACATATAACCTCAATCTAAGCATGAGAAAACGTCAGACAAAAACCCCAATTAAGGGAATGTCTACAAAATAACTTAAGTGTTATGATCATCAAGGACAAGACTAAGGAACATCAAAAGACTGGAGAAAACTATGGAGAGATAGTAACTGAATGCAAGGGAGGATCCTGGACTGGATTCTGGAACAGAAAAAGGGCGTTAGCAAGAAAACCATTGAAATCCAAAAAAGCTCTATATTTTAGTTAACAGCATTGCACCAGCGTTAATTTCTCGTGGTAATAAATGCCCTGAAGCATAGAATTTACAGTTACATAAGATAAAAGAAGATTCTAGATGAAAGTTCAGTATGGAACTCTCTGTATTATATTTGTAACTTTTCATTAAATCCAAAATTAAGTTGAAAAAAAAAACCCAAATCAAAAAATCTTATCCATTTAAAAAATAAGATAAAATATATTTTGATTTTTCTCAAACTGAAGTATCTCTGGTATTAACACACAAACTAGATACACAGGAAAAAAGGCTGGATAAAAAAAGAAGAAATATGGAGAAATCTATTATTTATTTAAATAAAACTGTTACATTCAAAGAAACTAAAAAAGGACTGAATCACTCAAATACTTCCCTTTCACTATGAAATTTTAAGAAAGGCAAAATGATAGTTACACAGTAATAACTGATTATGGATCATGCTATCCTGCAAATGTCCAGCAAAAAAAAAATAATAAAAGTTGACAATAACCAAAAAAGTAAAACAGTCACATGCACCTAATATTAAGAAGAAAAGACGAATGTTTGTGAAATGCAATTTGAGCTCAGCTCGCTGGTAATGAACTACTAAACATTTACAAATAGTAGTGATCCAAGAAGCAATGTGTCCCTCCACAGTGGCTCTAATCCACACTGTGAACCGCAGATATCAGGTTCAGAAAACAGCCACACAATGCAATCAAAGCACTTTATCAAAATGCCTAAAATCATGAATAGCAAGAAAGCATCATGTGAGTATTTATAAGAAAATGAAAAAGTGGATCCAATTACACTGCAGTGATGTTTAGCACACTAGCCATAAAAAATAGGTCGGTCAGATTGAGAAGGCAGAAAGAGAAGACTAGGAGAGGAGGCCAATGGTTCCCACAGTAGAGAAACACTGGTGTACTCATCAGGGTAGAGGCCACACTTTAGTGAGTTGAACAATAATGAAATGAAATTAAGAAAACAATTTATAACAAAGAACAAAATACTTAGAGATAAGTTTAACAAAAGAAGTGTAAAATTTATCTTCTGAAAATTACAGAAATTTGAAAGGAATTAAAGACTTAATAAGGGAAAACATTCCATATTCATGGATCAGATCACAATACTGTTAATATGGCAATACTCTTAAAATTTATATACAAATTCAACACAACCTTTATCAAAATCCCAGCTGCCATTTTTGCAGAGAATGACAAGATGATCCTTAACCTTTTAAGGAAATACAAAGAACCCAGAATGGATAAAACAATCTTGAAAAAGAATGAAGTTGGAAATCTCATACTTCGCTATTTCAAAATCTACTATAAAACTAGAGTAATAAAGACAGTGTGGTTCTAACACATGGATAGACAAATAGATCAATGAATTAGAACTGAAAATCCAAAAATAAACTCTTATTGATACATTTAAAGTCAACTGATTTTCAACGAGGATGCCAAGAAAAGACAGCCTTCAACAAATGGTGCTAACAACCAGATATCCAAAGAATAAAATCAGACCCTTACCTTATATCATATACAAAAATTATCAACAAGGATCATAGACCTAATATAAGAGCTAAAACTTTTAAACTTTTCAAAAAAAAAAAAATAGGAGTAAACCTTAATGACCCTGGATTATGCAAAGCCTTGTTAGACACGACACCAAAAGCACACAACAAAAGAAAAAAGCAGATAAATTGGGACATCAGAAAAATTTTTTAAGTTTGAAAATATGAAGACAATGAAAAGACAGCTCCGCAGAATGTAAGAAAATGTCTTCAAATCCATTATCTTATCAGGGGCTTATATCCAGAATTTTTAAAAAGAACAACCCAATTTAAAAAGAAGCAAAGGAGCTAAACAGACATTTCTCCAAAGATAATACAAATAGCACATAAGAACATGTGCAACACTATTAGATTGCATTAGAGAAATGCAATCAAAGTCACAATGAGGTAATACATCACACCCACTAAGATGACTAAAGTCAGATAATAATACATGTTGAGAAGGACGTAGAAAAATTAGTGCCCTCACGTACTGCTAGTGGGATGGTACACAATGCTTCCTCTACAGAAAAGAGAGTGGCATTCCTGACTGTGGTGATGGTGACCCAGCCCCTGTGATTATCCCCCAAACCACTGAATTATACACTTTAAGTAAGTACAGTGTGTGAATTATATCTCAACCAAGCTGCCAGATGAAAAGATGGAAGATTTTGAAAACTTAAAAGAGTTGAGAAGTAAGTGAAAAGTAAGGAATTAGAGGCTGAATGTGGAATAGAGGGAGAAAATTTTAGTTCTCTTTGCTTAAACTGTTAGAGACCTTTGTGGGTGTTACATGCTAACTGGAAAGAGAATAGGAAGCTGGAAGTAGGCCCAGATGGGCCATGTGGTCAGGGGCACAGCAAAGACACACTTCCCTCAACCCACGGGCCACCTCAGGCTTCCTCTCCAGCCTGTCCTTCAGGTAGTTTTTAACTTCCCTTTGTCCCTTGCTGCCCACCTCAGACCCCACCAAACCACTTCCTCTTTTTCTATTCTACCACTGCCCTTGCAATTTCAAATTCTTCCCCTCAGCTAAACAAAATGAAGTCTCCAGTTGCTACTAACAAACCTGAAAGTTCATTTCCACCAGATCTACCTTCACAGGAATAATCAAAACCAGAAGAACAACAGATACTGTGGTTAGATCATCAAAGAATTTTTTTAAAAACCTCTGAACCCTCCCAGGGAGGAACACATGCCTTTGGGCTTTATTTCTCTTGGGAGGATAACTCAGTGCTTCTCTGTTTAATTCTGCACCTGTGTTCTTACAGAAGTTAGGTCCAAGAAGGAATTACCCTGGAGTTGCTCCAGGGAAGGAGGTAGGGGAAAGGAGAGAGAAGAAGCAGATCATTTGATTCAAAGAACGGATTGGACATATCAGAGAAGGCAGTAGGGAGGGAAGGATGAACAACTGTGAGAGGTACAACTGTTTGAGGGTAGCAAAGGTCTGCCCCTGCCCCTCACAGACCCCTGGATAGGACAGGACCTCTGGGTGCGTACACTGTGATCATCACCAACGCCAGGGCTCTAAGCAGTGGTGAGCTCCCGATGGCTCAGTTCACTGAAAGGTCCCAAGCCTTCAGCCTCTGGCCCACCATCAATTCACCCAAACACCATTATAAGATTGGTCTCCTTAAAACAACCAACCCCAAACACCACAAAACAATCATGGCTCTCCACTTAACTAAAGACTGCCTCTTAACTCTGGCGCTCAGGGCCTTTGATGATCCTTTCTCAAGACAAAACTGTCAATGACCACATCAAGACTTCCGCCACACGTTTTACTCTGAACTCTGCAGCATGTACCTACCATCCAGTCCTGGTCACAAGCCACCACATATGGTTATTTATCTTTACACTGTGTACCCCAAACAGACCACAAGTATCTTCAGACCAGGGACTATATCTTAACCTTTTTGGATGTGATCTGCCTGATTTTTGACCCTTTGTTCAATATATATTTATTGAAACAAAAATGATAACTCATAATTCACAAGAATTTATTGAGTACCAACCACATGCTGAGCCCCTAAGTACTAGAATCCTAAAATGAAAAAATTATCCAACAAATATTTACAGTTACCATGTGCTCTAGCACATTCAGAAGTTTATTTTTATATGCCTCTCAGAAAGCAAAGGAATTAGCCAATGAATTCAGAGGAAACAACTTTTATGCCAAAACCTGAACATATTCTTACACTTAAAACACAACATTTCATTTAAAAATAAAAAAGAAAGCCAACAATTACTTTGCCTACTTGAGGTAACCAGAACATGTTGCATATATAACAATCATACAGATCATAAAATAAAATTCAAACAGAACTCCACATGTTATCAAGTTATCCGTAAAAAATTCGAGCTTAATTTTATTTTAACCAAAAGACATTTCTTACAACTGAAAATGGCCTAGAGATTAGAAAGAATCAATATTTCTTTATTTTGATCTCTAAGTTAGATACAGGTAGAGAATCAATTTTAAAATAACTCCCCAGGAGAAATCAAGAAGTTATATAGAAATGGAAGAGTTGTTAATAAACATAAAATATATATATATACTTAACCATGTGTGTGGATGGGTGCATGTATAGTTATGTCCAACTCTTTGTGATACCATGGACTGCAGCCCACCAGGCTCCTCTGTCCACAGAATTTTCCAGGCAAGAATACTGGAGTGGGGTGCCATCTCCTACTCTAATAGTTAACCATACATTGTAGTAAATATGTCTTGGAGTGCTGGCATATGTGTAGGGGGAAAATCCTAAAGAACATAACAAACTGCTACAAACAGTTATCTCAAGAGACAGAATTTGGGGCATTTCATTTCTGTGTTGTACATTTCTCTCTGTGTGTATACACTCACAGATACATACTTTTTTTAAGCAATGAGCACTTCTGTAATCAGGGAAAAAAAAGTGATTTTTAAGTTCTGGAAAATAAATGGGAAATTTCCATATATCACTTGCAGTTCTTCCGCTTTAAACTGTACTAAGTTAAAAAAAAAAATACAACCTCTTTCTATCCTTGAAACTATTGATGAGCTACTTCATAAATGATAAAGGTTCAATTGTACACATTACACAGAAAACTTCCATGGGATCACGTTAAGTGCAGGCACAGTTTATCATGAATGTCTATATTCACAGCACTTAGCACAATGCCTGGCACAGAAGAGATAAAAGGGCTTGGACACAAGGGTCCAACTATAAGATCAAGAGCCCTCAGGGGAATTTTACCCGCTCCTTGGGATATATAAGAATGCTTTACAAATAAAAAGGAGAAAGATGGGGGTTACACATTTTGCTATGAATACAACATCTCTCAGCTGCCGTTTCTTTCATGTTGCTCTTCACAATCTTACTTCATGTATCCACAGCACTTTCCATGCTTGATCTCTTCCTCCTCCTCTCATACACAGGATTCTCTCAGCTTCTAGAATCCCACACTCAGGTAAGGGCCCTGGGGACACACACTACCTCCCATCACACTCCTTTGTTGGTTTCTCCACCTCTCCCCTAGCTCTCAAAATTGGAGTGCCCTTGAGTCTCTTCTTGTCATCTTTTTACACTACACTCACTCCTAAGGTAACTTAACTCGGACTCTAGTTTTCAATGGCTCATAAAAGAGAGCTCCGGCCTGGAGCGCTCTCCCATACTCTAGATTCACATACCCAACCCAGCTGGAGGTCTAAGAGACACCTACTTCAAAATTAGCATGTCCAAAACTGAATTCCTCATCTTCCCCCAACAGCTGTTCTACTCACTGCCTCCTCCATCTCAGAGTCATCCTTGACTGTTTTCACATTCCATATCCACAACACCAACAGATCTCTTCTTAGCTAGATATTCAGAAACCCCCAGATTTCAAACCTTTCTCATCACTTACACTTTAAAACTCCAGACCAAGACACCATCACCTCCTGCCTGGATCACAGCAAAAATCTTAGATGGTCTCTCTACTCCTCCTCTTGCTCCCTTACAGACTGTTCTCATTGAAGCAAGCACAGTGACCCTTTGAAATGACTTCAGTTATATCACCCCTCCACTTGAAATCCTGTGGGGGGGGGGGGGGTGTTAGTCACTCAGTCGTGTCTGACTCTTTGCGACCCCACCAACTGCAGCCCACTGGGCTTCTCTGTCTGTGGGATTCTCCAGGCAAGAACACTGGAGTGGCTTGCCATTCCCTGAAACCCTGGGGTGACTGCATATTTCATTCAAAGCACAAGTGAAAGGCCATACACGTGTAGGCCATCTGGCCTACAAGCCCCTACTTGACCTAGCTCTATGTCACCTTTCTGACTTCATCTCAGCTACTCTCCCCTCACTCACTCTGCCTCTCATTTACCCAAACCACACTGCCTCCTTGCAGTCCCCAAGTCAGCACAGACATGCCACTGCCTTAAGGCATTTGCCCCAACTGTTTCCAAGATCCACATGGCTAACTTCCTCATCTCTTTCCTGTCCTTACTTAAATTTCATCTTCAACAAGGACTACCTTGACAGACTATTAAAAAATCACAACCCATCCTAATCTCTCATCAGTACTCAACTCCTTACCCAGTTCATTTATCTTTTTCTGTAGCCCTTGTTATCTTCTAATCTATGATTTACTTATTTATTTACAGAGTTTTCTGTTTTGTCTTCTGCTTCTAGAACACAAGCTATGTTAAGGCCAGGTTCTTCTTTTTTCCCCCCTGTTTACATCTCAGGATTCTCTGTTGGCTCACATGGTTAAGAATCTGTCTGCAGTGCAGGAGACCCAGGTTCAATCCATGGGTCAGGCAGACCCCCTGGAGAAGGGAATGGCTACCCACTCCAGTATTCTTGCCTGGAGAATTCCATGGAAAGAGGAGGAGCCTGGCGGGCTACAGTCCATGGGGTCGCCAAGAGTCGGACACAACTGAGCGACTTACCACTTTCACTTACACCCCAAGTGCTTAGAAGAATTTCTGGGACATAGTGGGTGATCAGTAAGTAGTTTATTCAGCAAAAACAAAATATGGATCTTAGGAGGCACAAAAGGAGCTCAACAGTATAGAGCACCCCCCAATTTCACTTCTACAGTCACTCACAGGAGGGAGGGACTAAGAGGGAGAAGTCATCTAGGCCAAGGAGTAAGTGAGGATGGGGACTGCAAAGGCCTCTGTTTCTGGTATCAGTTTTCTGGGACACATCTCAGTCGGTCCTTAGCAATTACAATATGCTGTTACTATTAATGAGTCGCTAGCATTCAGAATTTAATACTAACTTTAAAAATACTTTCCATGACTATAAAATACACTGTTTCTGCAGAGGAAGTTCAATCTAAAAATCTATTGTTCTCGACTTCCCTGGTGGTCCAGGGATTAAGAAACCACCTGCCAATGCAGGGGACGCAGGCTGGATGCCTGGTTCTCCAGGAAGATCCCACATGCTGCAGAGCAACTAAGCCTCAGCACCACCAGTACTGAAGCCCATGTACCCAGAGCCCATGCTCCACAAGAGAAGTCCCTGCAGTCAACAAAGAACAGGCCCCGCTTGCTGCAACTAGAGAAAGCTCGAGCACAGAAACAAAGGCCCAATGCAACCATAAGTAATAAATAAAGGAAATCTACTGTTCTCAACCTACCAAGATCAATGAAGTCAAGGTGAAACCTGTCAGGACATCTCTTGTGTACCAAGTGACAAGCACCAGATAACCGCAAACAAACAAAGTGAGGTCACCTTCCAGATGATTAACATTAAGAAATACAGGTCAGCTGCTGGGTCAGAAGCCACTCAAACCATCTAAAGGCAAAAGCACATGACACTACTCACTTCCGGAACCACCCTCTTAGAACTACTTTATATGGCTCCATAAACAGTCACCAAAGTATTCCACAATGGTAAAGGACTTCATTAATGTTGGGCTTCAGGATCACAGCCAAACCACAACCAGCACTAAGAAATAAATCTGTTTACTCTAAAAGAAGAATTCATTTTCTAGACTGACAAGTATGAGGGCCTTGCTGGTATGGTGGACTTTTTCCCATTTGTTTTCTCACACTACCTAGAGGAAATTTCCCAGAGTAAACTCTTCTGAGCCACAAAGCTTGGAAACAATATTCTTCAATACTGGTATTTTTTCCTTCATTCAACAACCATTATCAAATGCCTACAAGGGCTGTGAAGGGTACTGGGAAAAAGGTCCCTCCCTCATTGAGTTCACAGTCTAAGGAAGAAGAGAGATGTTAACAAAATAACAAGTGAGACAAGTGACAAAGAGAGGGGCAAAGCACTACTGGGGTGGGGGGATTATGTGGATAAAGACGGAAGTACTATTTAAGCAGAGACCTCATGAATGAGCAGGTGAAGAGGGACTGGAAAAAGTGTCAGGGCACGGGAAACAGTATGAGCAAAGGCCCTAAAGCAGGAAAAATGAAAGTCACTCAGTTGTGTCCTACTCTTTGAGACCCCATGGACTATACAGTCCATGGAATCCTCTAGGCCAGGATACTGGAGTCAGTGGCCTTTCCCTTCTCCAGGGGATCTTCCCAACCCAGGGATCGAACCCAGGTCTCCCACATTGCAGGCGGATTCTTTACCAGCTGAGCCACAAGGGAAGCCCAACTTCTATAGGGAAGTTGCCCACAATATGCCAATATAAAATGAGCAAATGACTTTTCATAATGGATTTAAAAGTCTGGTTTTTAATTTTTATTTTAGAAACCCTGTTCTAAATAAGAGAACCTGACAGGGAATTCTCTTAATAATTATTTTTCAAGTATTTATAACATCGTATCTATAGATACATATGGGCTTCCCTGATGATTCAGATGGTAAAGAATCCGCCTGCAATGTGGGAGACCTGGGTTCGATCCCTGGGTTGGGAAGATCCCCAGGAGAAGGGAATGGCTACCCACTCCAGTATCCTGCCTGGAGAATTCCGTGGACAGAGGAGCCTGGCAGGCTACAAGTCCATGGGGTTGCAAAGAATCAGACACAACTGAGCGACTTTCACAGATACACATAGATATGCAGAACAATTACTAAGCTACTGGATTGAGAATTAAGATTTCTGGTTTTAACTTGAGTTCTCTTACTAACTGTATGACTTACGGCTTATCACTTAAGTTATCTAGGCTTTAGTTTCACCATTCATTCTGAAAAAAACTAACTATAGATTGAGAATTAAGATTCAGCTCCTTGTAGATTGATGTTAACTGTATTCTGCGTTCAGGGACTATGCTGAATGGCTGACGAATGGCCTTTTACTTCCTCGTCCATTTAGATAGCTCAATACAATGCAAAATTATTTCTCTTAAAAATCTTTCTGGAATTAGGTAGCAAAATGGCTTTCTCTCCAAAGAATAACTCCTCACAGACCTGAGAACACTGGTGTGCATAAAATCATTTACAGCTTATTAAATATGGTATCTCTGAACACCAGTCTCCTGTTAAAATCTTGTTCTCCTAAGAAATTCCTATTTTGGTATTATTTTTAAGTCACATCTGCACTTGTAGACATCACCTACTTGTAGAAAAGGCAATTTGCTGTCGTTTTAATACTATCCTCATTATTTCCTTAATATAAATTCAGTTTAAGATAAGCCAAAATTATCTATGTCCAGCTATTCTCACACAGCATTTATTCTGTTCACTGTAAAACACATGTCATTTCAGAAAACATGGGAACAAAATCAAAACCCAGACTGCACCTAAAAACAAGAAAGAGCAACTTTAAAACCACACTAATACCACACGTTAGTATAGTCCAGGAAACCCAGAAAATTCAAACCAGTCCCTGCTGTGTGAATCTCTCTCTGATTTCACCTCTAGTCATTCACGCCCCATCACAATCAGCCAGGATAATACGAAATAAACAACAGCAGCGCCACTGTCATCTCGCATTTTTAAACTGAAAAGCCACATCACTACAGTCTACTTTCTGTCGCCCACCGTAAAGTTCTACCGGAGTATATATTCGTGGAAGAGCGGTCCCTTTTCTCTTAATGCGGAGAGGGGCTCAAAATGTTCACAAGTTGAAAAGGTGAAAGTCACAGTCAAAGCTGAGCCTGGGAAGACAAAATCTGCTTCCCAACCGAAATCCAGACCTAGGTGCGGGAAGTCAAGAACGCAGCAGAAAACCAAGCGCCTAGAGCGATCACAGGAGAAAAAAGAGAAAACAGGCTCCTGACAAAGTCTGCCAGGAGGACGTGAAGAAGGAACAGAGGAACAGGTCTGGTGTCGATGGGCAGAGGGATCAAATATGGGAAGGTGGGAGCAGAGGCTGAGAAGGGCTCAGGGGACGGGCAGAGTTGGCTGGAGAGGCCGAAGAGAGGAAAAAGGAGACAGCACGCAACTGCCAGGGGCTGGGCAGAGTGGGATGGGAGAGTTCCCCTCACCTTGGTTTTAGTCCGGCTGCCCTTGGCCTTGGCCCGGCGTGGGGGCCTCACTGCCTCTGCCATAGAACCTGCAATGGCTCAGTCGCCGCTTGTTTTTGTCAAAACCCTGCGCGTTCCACAACCTGCCGACTTCCGGCCTTCGACTGTCACATGATCGAATCTCCACCACTCCCAGAGAGGGGCGGCAACTCGGAGCCTCTACGGGCCGCAACTTGGGACAAACCACTTCGGGAGGCCTTTTCTCAGGAGGATTGTAGCCACGCCCCCTTTCATTCAGGCCCCACCCCCTAACCCGTGCGCTGGCTCCGCCCCACTTGCCGCAGGGTTGGGATTGTCTTGGATGACCGGCTTACTCCCCCGAGTAAAGTCGCGTGCTTATCGCCGGCACCTCCACTAAGCTGCACTGGGTCTGGATCCCCGGAGTGCTTGCACACCTCACCCAAGCTGGCTTAAAGGAGCCTGGGGAGAGTGCTTGTTAGCCTTCTTTTGACCTTTAGATAACTAGGACCAGTCAGCCTAAATCTATGCTTTGTGCTCAAGAACCTTGATGCCCTTCCAGGTGGGCGTTTCAGTTTCCTCTTGTGTGAAGGAGAAAGATAATACTTGTCTTTACCAGTGTAAAGAAGATTAAATGGACTGATCGTTAACGTGCCTGGTACACGCCTGCATATCTGTAAATGATGGTTGTTGTTCCTTTGCTAAGTCATTTCTAACTCTTTGTGACCCCATGGACTGTAGCACGCCAGGCTCATCTGTCCTCCACTGTCTCCCCGTCTTTGCTCAAATTCATGTCCACTGAGTCGATGATGCTATCTAACCATCTCATCGTCTATCATCCCTTTCTCCTTTTGCCTTCAGTCTTTACCAGTATCATGGTCTTTTCCAATGAGTCGGCTGTTCCCATCAAGTGGCCAAAGTATTTGGAGCTTCAGCAGCAGTCCTTCCAATGAATATTCAGGGTTGATTTCCTTTAGGATTGACTGGTTTGATCTCCTTGCATTCCAAGAGACTCTCAAGAATCTTCTCCAGCACCACAACTCGAAAGCCTCAATTCTTCGGCGCTTAGCCTTCTTTATGGACCAACTGTAAATGGTAGTTATTATCATTACTCTCCAGATCATAGGCAGCAAAGAGACAGCTGCACCAAAGAGGGCAGAAGAGAAGGCAAAAAGACAAGACCCATAGAAGTGTTTTTCGTATGGGTTTTACACACCTTCATTTAAAAATTCCAGATGGGAACAGTTGGCTCATTCTAGTGCTTAGTGCCTGTTAAAATGCTATTATAATTTGTTTTTGTTTGTGTCTGTCAACCTGGCTAGAATGTAAGATCCTTAAAGTCAGGGGTCTTTGTTTTGTTCCCTAAGGCATCCCAAGGGCTTCTAGAACAGTAGCCTGTACATGTTAGGCTCAATGAACATTGATTATTTGATGAATGAAATTAATGTGAGCTGTTCTGTCTGGTGGTGGTATAAAATAGTTGAGACGTGGGTGGCAAGGGAAACTATCCAAGAATATGGCATGAGAAATGGAAAGGACTCCAGAGATGGAGTCTTTACAGTGCCTTGCTTATGAGCTAACAACATATAAAATACAGTTGTAAGCAGATAGGTTGAGGTTGGGAGGGAATCCCCAGATAAAGAAAACCAGGCATGGCTTATTTGACATAAGAGGAACCATTTTATTTTTTTAACTTTTCTATCAGCTTCATTTTAGGCTTCCCTGAACATAATCTGTTAGGGGCAACTTAATCAGCCTTATACTTTATTCATGTTTTTTAGGGAAGTCCTTTTAGACCTAATCCATTTTGTAAAGCCTGGCCACAGTGCTTCCCTTTGAATGAGTCTCAGTAATGACGATCTTAAGGGAACAAAAGAACAAAGGAGTATTACCAGACTAGAAAAGTAACAATAGCAAAGATAACAAATCAGTTATAAAGACTTCCAGTTCTGTTTCAAAGGGTAGGCACTTTCTTCAGCTGTTTTGCAGAATTTAGACACCCTACCACTCCCCCTACTCAAGCCCCAGCACTCAACCACTAGATCAGCTGGAACCTAAGTAATGATATGTTGATCTTTTCTGATCCTTGTCACTTCAGCCACCTAAAGCTTGGAAATATGGTGACATTTGCCCCAGTTCAAGCTGAATGAATATACATATGCCCTTAGCTTAAAATTTCCCCATTTTTGCTGATAGGGGAGACACTGCTTTGGGAAAATTCCCTAGTGTTCTCCTTATTTGCTGCAAGTGATAAATTCTTCTGTCTCTGGACCTCTGGCTTAGTGACTTTTGGCTCAACACCCAGCAAGAGGTGAACCCAGTTTTCCAGTAACACAGTTTCATGTATTTTGATCCCAAATCTTCAAAAACAACAAAGCAGTTACCCAGCTGCTCATGTTACTGAACCAAACTTGAGTCTGCTCACCCAGAGTCTGCTCATAGCAAAACCAACCTACTGACCCCTGATTATGGTGAAGAAAAGCACAGTGTTTGTTGTAGGGTCAAATAAGGCAAACAAGCAAAAAGACCCCAAATCCCCACTGACTTATAGTGGAGGCTTTTTTAAGATAGTGTGAAGGCACACGATCAGTTCATGCTCAATTCTCTATTCGCTTGATGGTGAGGTAACAGATGATGTTTCAGGAATCTTAATTGCAGTTTTCTGGTTCGAACCGGTCTGGGGTCTACATGCTGGTGGTCAGCATGCAGTCAATGTCTTCATTCTGTTGGGGTTTTTAGGGTCTGTAAAACAAAGATATGACTCAGGATACTATCTATAGCCTGTAAGGAGGAACTGAAGGAACTTGACTTTGTTTTATGGCTAAACTACTATTATGCTGTCTTGCTAGACTGCTTTCCTTTGTTTTTATAGCTTTTCACTTCTTTGATTAAATTTGCTCTTTGAAACTCAGGGAAGGCCTAAGAGGCTAAAGTTTTTCTACAAAGAAGAGGCAGGAGACACTGGGGAAAGGGCAAGTGTTCTGTTCCCAGAAAGGCCCCACACCCACATGGTCCTCCTCAGTTTCACTCAGAATGCATTTTATATACCCTGGTCGTGAACCGTGAACTTCCAGATGTTCAAGCTGGTTTCAGAAAAGGCATAGGAACCAGAGATCAAATTGCCAACATCCACTGGATCATCGAAAAAGCAAGAGAGTTCCAGAAAAACATCTATTTCTGCTTTATGGACTATGCCAAAGCCTTTGACTGTGTGGACCACAATAAACTGTGGAAAATTCTGAAAGAGATGGGAATACCAGACCACCTGACCTGCCTCTTGAGAAACCTTTATGCAGGTCAGGAAGCAACAGTTAGAACTGGACATGGAACAACAAACTGGTTCCAAACAGGAAAAGCTGTCCGTCAAGGCAGTATATTGTCACCCTGCTTATTTAACCTCTATGCAGAGTACATCATGAGAAACCCTGGGCTGGAAGAAGCACAAGCTGGAATCAAGATTGCCAGGAGAAATATCAATAACCTCAGATATGCAGATGACACCACCCTTATGGCAGAAAGTGAAGAGGAACTAAAAGGCCTCTTAATGAAAGTGAAAGAGGAGAGTGAAAAAGTTGGTTTAAAGCTCAACATTCAGAAAACGAAGATCATGGCATCTGGTCCCATCACTTCATGGCAAATAGATGGGGAAACAGTGGAAACAGTGTCAGACTTTATTTTTTTGGGCTCCAAAATCACTGTAGATGGTGACTGCAGCCATGAAATTAAACGAGGCTTACTCTTTGGAAGAAAAGTTATGACCAACCTAGATACCATATTCAAAAGCAGAGACATTACTTTGCCAGCAAAGGTCCGTCTAGTCAAGGCTATGGTTTTTCGAGTGGTCATGTATGGATGTGAGAGTCGGACTGTGAAGAAAGCTGAGAGCCGAAGAATTGATGCTTTTGAACTGTGGTGTTGGAGAAGACTCTTGAGAGTCCCTTGGACTGCAAGGAGATCCAACCAGTCCATTCTAAAGAGATCAGTCTTGGGTGTTCTTTGGAAGGAATGATGTTAAAGCTGAAACTCCAGTACTTTGGCCACCTCATGCAAAGAATTGACTCATTGGAAAAGACTCTGATGCTGGGAGGGATTGGGGGCAGGAGGAGAAGGGGACGACAGAGGATTAGATGGCTGGATGACATCACCGACTCTATGGACGTGAGTTTGAGTGAACTTCAGGAGTTGGTGATGGACAGGGAGGCCTGGTGTGCTGCGATTCGTGGGATCGCAAAGAGTCAGACACTGAACTGAACTGATAGAGATGGAAGAGGATACTTTTATAAGTAGTTGTAGAAGTCCCATAAGGGGCTATAGCTAGAGAAACCTAGGAATCTTAAGGAGACCACTGTAAGTTAATGATTACTCAAGAAAGCTATTGGAATCCCAAGGAATGAAGCAGGCTTGAATAACTACAAAACTGTAAATAAAAACACAAGATATGCCCCAGGCCATTAGGTGGAAGGAAAATGTCACCACCCTTCTATTGATTTGAATAAGCACTATGATAATCCTAGTTTGACCTCATAGGATCACTCTCCTGCCTGAAGGAGGAACTAGTGATGTAAACCTCACACTACTCAAAGATGGCTGTCTTTTCCCCTCCCCTACTTTCCTTTGATTATAAAATTGTAGCCCACTTAATCCTTGAGGCAAAGCTCCCTCACCTATCTGCTTGCATCTCTTACAAGTGTCCTATATTAATAAATCTACTTCTTGTCTATCACTTTGCCTCTCTCTAAATCCCTTCTGCACTGAGACACAAAGAACCTGAGCCTCAGTAAGTCCAGACACCAGGTGTTACTTAGTTGCTCAGTCGCTCAGTTGTGTCTGACTCTTCGCAACCCCATGGACTGTAGCCCATCAGGCCATGGAGATTCTCTGGGCCAGAACACTGGAGTGGGTTGCCATACCCTTCTCCAGGGTATCTTCTCAACCCAGGGATCAAAACCAGGTCTCCCACCTTGCAGGTGGATTCTTTACCATCTGAGCCACCAGAAAAGCCTAGACACCGGGTGAATGATTCTAATTAACAGTCTGTGGGTTCGAGTCCCACGCAGGGTTTTGGCTGGGTTTGAGTCCCAGCACATGGGTTCAAGTCCCAATGTGAGGTGAAAATATTTACTGATACTGATCTTGGAGAGGCAGCAGTGATTTAGCATCATGAAACAAGATCTTAATTCCTTGCCAGGAATTGAACCTGGGTAACTTGGATGAAAACCAGGAATCCTAGCCACCAGCCCAGCGCTAGAGACTAGGAGCCATTTTCCCTGGATCTTTGCCCCCATTGAAAAGTGCATTTCTCACAGAAGCAGAAACTGTGAATGCAAGTACAAAGCTCACTGTTAGAGACACAGCACAAGTGGGAGCGCACGCAGAGAAGCCGTTTGTTTAGTTAAGACAGAAGCAAGGCAGAGATGCACACCCATCCTCCCCTGATGAGAAGCGCCTTAAAGACGCATTTAAGTCATTTATATAGGACAGTGTTTCTGGGTCTTTGTTTATCTTTAACCAGTTACCTGTTTTCTTTTTCCACACCTGATCTAACCTGGGATCTTCCCCAACAGGGAACAACTTTTTCCTGCGAAACTTTTTCCTACGATGGATTCCAGCCCAGAGGCCTGTGGGATCACATGTAAGTATCATATATTGTGAGGTGGTGCCCTTTTCTTTTTGATTCCCAGGGAGACTTTCTGCACATGTGTAATGTCTCCCTTGCCTCAAAGAATGGAAGTATCTGACCTCCTAATCCTTTACTCAGACAAGGTTTAGCCCTTCTCTGTTCCTGCCATGACCATGTCTTAAGGTGTCCACAGGAGACAAAGCCTGGCTCTGCACTCTGTTTCAGTTGTTACTCCCATTTTGGAGAGAAAACTCCTAAGAGGATCTTTGTAAATGTGTAACCTGGAACCCACATATCCCGTTTCAGGGAATGGAAACAGGAGGCTAGTTGTAAGTGTCTGAACTGATACCCATCTTTTCCTTCCACCAAGAAGTATAAACAGGAGATCAATTGTAAATGCCTAGCTTGGGGCCCATTGATCTCCTGACTCAGTGTGTGTGTGCCTGTAAGTGCATATTAGACTATCATGAGCAAGACTTGGCAAATATGAACAAAATCCTTATACCATTGTCTTTAACTCCTGCTGGTATTTTTTCCAATCTGGAATACTCTCTCTGGCCTCTACCAATTCAAATTCTTTTTGAACTTCAAAGTTCTTCATGAGTCAGTCAACACTTAGCAAAACAGAACTGGTTCCACCTCTACTTTCCATGATTTACAGTGTAGTTGGGGTGTAGATACAATGGACAGATAAGTTATAAATAAATAGTCATAGCCAATGGGAAATAAATAAATGAAGATCACAGCCTATGGGGAAAAAGAGGCATACTTTATAAACTGAAATTGTTAGACCTTAGTATTTACAGTAATTATTAATAATATATTAATAATATAAGTTGTTAGGTTTGTTGTTCAGTTTGGACAAAAGAAGAAATTTAAATATATTACATTTGATACTGTAGTTTAAAACATTTGAAGTAATTTAAGTCATAAATGAGATCAGTTGTTTAAGAAAGTTTGGTCTATTGAATCTGAGTTGACCAAATGTTAAAGTTCCCGCTTGAAAGTGGCTATTCTAATTTATTAGATTTATAAATAGAAAGTTGAGATTTATATAGATGACTTGAAGATTTAAGAAAAAGTAAATTAAAAAAATATTTATTTGGCTATGTCAAGTCTCAGTTGCAGCATGCAAGATCTTTAGCTGTGGCATGGGAACTCTTAGTTGCAGCTTGTGGGATCTAGTTCTCTGAGCAGAGATCAAACCCTGGCCCCTTGCATTGGGATCACAGTCTTAGCCACTGGTCCACCAGGGAAGTCCCAAATATACATTTTTTTTTAATTTTTAGATTTATTTTTTACTGAAGTGACATTGGTTTATGATGTTATACAAGTTTCATGTGTACAACAGTATATTTCAACTTCTGGATATCCTACAGTGAGCTCACCACTAAAAATTTTTTTCCATCTATAACCATAAAATTGACCCCCTTACTGATTTCTGTATGCAGGTCAGGAAGCAACAGTTAGAATTGGACATGGAACAACAGACTGTTTCCAAATCGGGAAAGAAGTACATCAAAGCTGTATATTATCACCCTACTTATTTAACTTCTATGCGGAGTACATCATGAGAAACGCTGGACTGGATGAAGCACATGCTGGAATCAAGATTTCTGGGAGAAATATCAATAACCTCAGATATGCAGATGGTACCACCCTTATGACAGAAAGCGAAGAACTAAAAGAGCCTCTTGATGAAAGTGAAATTGGAGAGTGAAAAACTTGGCTTAAAACTCAACATTCAGAAAACTAAGATCATGGCATCTGGTCCCATCTGTTCAGTCGCTCAGTCGTGTCTGACTCTTTACGACCCCATGAACTGCAGCATGCCAGGCCTCCCTGTCCATCACCAACTCCTGGAGTCCACCCAAACCCATGTCCATTGAGTCAATGATGCCATCCAACCATCTCATCCACTGTTGTTCCGTTCTCCTCCTGCCCTCAATCTTTCCCAGCATCAGGGTATTTTCCAGTGAGTCAGCTCTTCACATCAGGTGACCAGAGTATTGTAGTTTCAGCTTCAACATCAGTCCTTCCAATGAACACCCAGGACTGATCTCCTTTTGGATGGACTGGTTGGATCTTCTTGCAGTCCAGGGGACTCTCAAGAGTCTTTTCCAACACCACAGTTCCAAAGTATCAGTTTTCGATGCTCAGCTTTCTTTATAGTCCAACTCTCACATCTATACGTGACTACTGGAAAAACCATAGCTTTGACTAGACATACCTTAGTTGGCAAAGCAATGTCTCTGCTTTTTAATATGCTGTCTGGTTTGTGATAGTTTTTCTGCCAAGGAGTAAGCATTTTTTAATTTCATGACTGCAGTCACCATCTGCAGTGATTTGGGAGCCCAAGAAAATAAAGTCTATCACTGTTTCCATTGTTTCCCCATCTATTTGCCATGAAGTGATGTGACCAGATGCCATGATTTTGGTGTTTTGAATGTTGAGTTTTAAGCCAACTTTTCCACGCTCCTCTTTCATGCTTATCAAGAGGCTCTTTAGTTCCTCTTCACTTTCTGCTATTAAAGTGATATCATATGCATATTTGAAGTAGTTGATATTTCTCCTGACAATCTTGATTCCAGCTTGTTATTCATCCAGCCTAGCCTTTCTCATGATGTACTCTGCATGTAAGTTAAATGAGCAGGGTGACAATATACAGCTGTGATGTACTCATTTCCCAAATTTGAACCAGTCTGTTGTTCCATGTATGGTTCTAACCTGCATACAAGTTTCTCAGGAGACAGGTTAGATGGTCTAGTGTTCCCATTGCTTTAAGAATTTCCCACGGTTTGCAGTGATCCACACAGTTAAAGGCTTTGTGTGTTAGTTGCTCAATCATGTCCAACTGTTTGCGACCCCACGGACTGTAGCCTGCCGGGTTTCTCTGTCCGTGGAATTCTCCAGGCAAGATTACTGAAGTGGATTGCCATTCCCTTCTCCAAAGGCTTTAGTGTAGTCAATTCCCTTGTTTTCTCTATGATCCAGTAGATGTTGGTGATTTGATCTCTGATTCCTGTGCTTTTTCTAAACCCAGCTTGAACATCTGGAAGTTCTCAGTTCATGTACTGTGGAAATCTAGCTTGAAGCATTTACCTTGCTAGCATGTGAAGTGAGGACAATTGTACAGCAGTTTGAACATTCTTCAGCATTGCCTTTCTTTGGGATTGGGATGAAAACTGACCTTTTCCAGTTTTGTGGCCACTGCTGTTTTTCAAATTTGCTGACATAGTCGGTGCAGCACTTTAGCAGCAGCATCTTTTAGGATTAGAAATAGCTCGGCTGGAATTCCTTCACCTCCACTAGCTTTGTTCGTAGTAATGCTTCCTAAGGGCCACTTGACTTCATACTTGAGGATGCCTGGCTCTAGGTGAGTGATCACACCATCGTGGTTATTTGAGTCATTAAGACCATTTTTACATAGTTCTTTTGTGTATTCTTGCCACCTCTTCTTAATCTTTTCTGCTTCTGTTAGGTCCTTGCCATTTCTGTCCTTTGTTGTTACCATCTTTGCATGAAATATTCCCTTGGTATCTCCAATTTTCTTGAAGAGATCACTAGTGTTTCCTATTCTATCCTCTTCTTCTATGTTTTTGCATTTTTTACTTAAGAAGGCTTTTTAATCTCTCCTTGCTATTCTCTGTAACTCTGCATTCAGATGGGTATATCTTTCCCTCTCCTTTGACTTTCACTTCTCTTCTTTTCTCAGCTATTTGTAAGTCCTCCTCAGACAACCACTTTGCCTTCTTGCATTTCTTTCTCCTTAGTATAGTTTTGTTCACCACCTCCTGTACAATGTTATAAACATCTGCCCATAGTTCTTCAGGCACTCTGTCTACTAGATATAATCCCTCGGATCTATTTGTCACCTCTACTGTGTAATCATTAGGGATTTGATTTATGTCATACTTGAAAGGCCTAGTGGCTTTCCCTACTTTATTCAATATGAGTCTGCACTTTGCAATAAGAAGCTCATGATCTGAGCCACAGTCAGTTCCAGGTTTAGTTTTTGTTTGTTTGTTTGTTTGTTTTTGCTGATTGTACAGAGCTTCTCCATCTGTGGCTGCAAATAACATAGTCTATCTAATTTTAGTATTGATCATCTGGTGATGTCCACGTGTGGAGTCATCACTTGTGTTGTAAGATGTTTGCTATGACTAGTATGTTCTCTTGGCAAAACTTTAGCTTTTGCGCTGCTTCATTTTCTACTCCAAGGCCAAACTTGCATTATTTCAGGTGTCAACTAAAAAAGATGCACAACTTAAGAGTTGTGAGTTAAGTTTTATTTGGGGGTAAAATGAGGACTGCAGTCCAGGAGGCAGTATTCCCGATAGCTCCAAGAGACTGCTTCAGAGCGGCAGTGGGGAAAGGTCAACATATAAGGTTTTGGTGAAGGGGGAGTTCAATACCATTAAGTATTCATTTTACAATACGTTTTTTTGTTAGTCATGAGGGTATGAAGGCTTCCCTGTGGCTCAGCTGGTAAAGAATCCACCTGCAATGAGGGAGATCTGGGCTCAATCCCTGGGCTGGGAGGATCCCCTGGAGAAGGGAACAGCTACCCACTCCAGTATTCTGGCCTATACAGCCCATGGAATTGCAAAGAGTCAGACTTTCACTTTCATGAGGATCTGATATCACCATGATGAGATTTAGGGCTTCTCTAGATATGAGAAGTTTCAAGGATTGAGATCATAAAACTGTTCCTAAAAACATCCAACTATCCCTGGGCAAAGACCTGTCCCACCAGATTCCCTGGAGCACAGAGTGCCTCACATATCCCTGGCAAAGACCTGTCCCACCAGATTCCTTGGAGCACAGAGTGCCTCACTCCACCCTGAACTCCCTCAGGGTTTGTTGAAGGCCAAAGCTATAGCAGCATGGAGTTCAGTCTCCCTAGAGGCAGATGGCAAATGCCATTGTTGGTCAGTCATTGGCAATGCTCTTGGTAAGTGCCAATTTGTAGTTGACACTGTCTCTTGACTTCCTACCCCTACATTCCAGTCCCTTATGATGAAAAGGACATCTTATTTTGGTCTTAGTTCTGGAAAGTCTTGTGGGACTTCATAGAACCATTCAACTTCAGCTTCTTCAGCATTAGTGGTTGGGGCATAGACTTGGATTACTGTGGTGGTATATGGGCAAAATGAGGACTGCAGCCCAGAAGGCAGCATCTCAGATAGCTCTGAGAGACTGCTCCAAAGAGGCAGTGGGAGGAATGTCAATATATTAGGTTTTGGTGAAGGCAGAATTCATTACCATTAAGAACTCATTTTAGAAAAGGTTTTCTGTTAGTCTTGAGGATCTGATGTCACCATGAAAGGATTTAGTGCTTTTCTAGATATGAGGAAGGAGATGCAAGGACTGAAACCTTAAAATCTGTTCCTAAAAACCTTCAATTGCCTAAAGACCTGTCCCACCAGATTTCCTGGAGCACAGAGTGCCTCCCTCCACCCTGAACTCCCTCAGAAGGTGTTGAAGGTCAACAGCTGCAGCAGCACAGGGTTCAGTCTCTGCAGAGGCAGATGGCAAATGCCTTGTTGTTCAGTCCTTGGCAATTCTCTTGGTAAGTGCCAATTTGTAGTTGACACATGCAAGAATGGATATATGCATATGTATGCCTGAGCTCCTTCGCTGTTCACCTGAAACTACCACAACATTGTTAAGCATTTATACCCCAATACAGAATAAAAAATTAAAACAATAAAAACAATTTCAAAAAATGGGCCAAAGATCTAAACAGACATTTTTCCAAAGAAGACATGCATGCATGCTAAGTTGCTTCAGTCCTACCTTTTTGCAACCCTATGGATTATAAAGAGTATAATTTATGTATATTAAGGGATTTCAAAACTTAACATGACCACAATTCCTAAGTCAGCCAGCATCTAGAACAGTTTTTTGCAGTAACAGGGTTAAGTGAAAGCTTCTGAATTCATGGAAAACCCTTGGGTAAATCTTTCTTAAAAATCCCTTACAAAATTAGCTCTTTCCTCCATTCTTTCCGTGCTGCCATAATGATGTGCATGAACATCCTGGTTGATGCTCTCAAGAGTATCAGCAATGCTGAAAAGAGAGGCAAATGCCAAGTGCTTATTAGGCCAGGCTCCAGAGTCATCATGAGGTTTCCAAATATAGTGATGAAATACATTTATATTGGCGAATTTGAAATCACTGATGATCACAGGGTTGGAAAAATTGTTGTTAACCTGACATGCAGGCTAAATAAGTGTGAAGTGATCAGCCCCAGATTTAATGTGCAACTCAAAGATCTAGAAAAATGTCAGCTCACATCTTGTCAGTTTGGTTTTGAAGAACCTAAGCTACTCCATCTTGTCAAAAAGAGGACTCCATTTTGTGAGGTTCCGGGAAAAGACTTTGAAAATCACCCGACCTCACCCCACTACCCACAAGCCAATCAGACCTCAGACCAAAATCTCCTGACTTTACCTCCAGGAATTTGTGGTTTGCCTAGGTAATAAGAACCAATCAGAAATCTTGTGGTTTGCCTAGGTAATAAGAACCAATCAGAAATCAACACACAACCCTTCGAAAGAGGGTGACCAATCAGATGTCCTCCAGCCTGGAAATCCCCTTTTACACAAATATACCCTATATAAGCAATGTAACCCAAAACTCGGGGCTCCTTCCCATTGCCGCTGTGTCGGTGATGGTGGGGGCCCCAGCTTGAGCTTGGTAATAAAGACTCTCTTGCTTTTGCATCGAACATCGGCTCCCTGGTGGTCACTGGGAGATTTCGTGACTTGGGGATAACAGTTTCATTGTACTGACAACCTCACCTGGCACCATGGACCATGAAGAAGCAAGAAGAAAACATACAGGAGAGAAAATCTTTGGATTTTTTTTTCTAGGAAAGTAATGCATACAAATAAAATGCCTCAGAGGACAAAAAACCCCCAAATCCCTCACAAGATTAGATTCTAGAGTCTCTTTACCATCTGGTGGTAATCGTCCATTGGTGAACCCTTGTCCAACAAGATTTCAGAGAGGTCATTCTTTTAAAAACAATTACTTCCTGTATGTCACTCTGTACATGGCATTAATTATTTCATCATTCATGATTACTAAATGCATTCTTAGTTATAAAGAAATCATGTCACTTCTAAATTGTTTCAGTTTTTTGAAACAATAAGCTGGCAGTACAAATAAGTACCAAAAATATCCAGCCACATATTTTAAAAAGACTCTTGTATAGATGAGGTCTTTTCTGTGAAAAGATTTTTGCTTCCACAGAAAGGAAAATACAAAACTTATCTTTTATTCTTTTATTTACCTTCTCATAGGGCTTCCCAGGTGGCGCTAGTAGTAAACAACCCGCCTACCAGTGAAATAAGAGACACAGGTTCGATCCCTAGGTCGAGAAGACATCCTGGAGAAGGACATGGCAACCCACTCTAGTATTCTTGCCTGGAGAATCTCATGGACAGGGGAGCCTGACGGGCTACAGTCCATGGGATTGCAAAGAGTTGGACACGACTGAAGCGACTTAGCGCACAACCTCTCATAATCTTCCCCACTAAGAATAGGTTAAATAAGTCATAGAAACAATTACTTGCACCTATAAAGTATCAGACACTCCAGGTGTCCCACTCAAATTCCCTTGGCACTTAACATTTCTCAGTATGCAGACCCAAATTCCAGCTGTTATTACCTCTTTGCCTCAAACAACCCTTCAGCCATATGTATGACAGGCTTTAAGTGTGAGAGAAATAACACATTTTCCTAAACCAAAGGCAACCCTTGACCAGGGACATATATAGAAATTCTCATATAAATACAGTTAAGGATTGAACAATATCCTCAAAAATTCATATGTTGAAATCCTCAGTTCAGTTCAGTTCAGTTCAGTCGTGTCCAGTTCTTTGCAACCCCATGGACTGCAACCCCTGGTAATTCAGAATGTGGCCTTATTTGAAGATAGAATCTTTACAGAGGTTGCTGCTGCTAACTCACTTCAGTCGTGTCCAACTCTGTGCGACTCCATAGACGGCATCCCATGAGGTTCCCCCGTCCCTGGGATTCTCCAGGCAAGAACATTGGAGTGGGTTGCCATTTCCTTCTCCAATGCATGAAAGCCAAAAGTGAAAGTGAAGTCGCTCAGTTGTGTCCGACTCTTAGCGACCCCATGGACTGCAGCCCACCAGGCTCCTCCGTCCATGGGATTTTCCAGGCAAGAGTGCTGGAGTGGGGTGCCATTGCCTTAAGTTAAAATGAGGCCATAAGGATGGGCCCTCACCCAACACAACTGGAGTCCTTATAAAATGGGGCCATTTGGACACAGAGACTCAAATCTACAAGACAAGGAGAGAGACCTAGAACACCTCCTTCCTTCACAGCCCTCAGAAGGATCCAGCTGGGCCGACACCTTGATTCCTGCCTCGGGCCTCCACAGCTGGCCTCCACAATACATTTTTGTTATTTGAGCCACTCAGTTTATGGCATTTCATGACAGCAGTTTTAGCAAACTAATAGAAATACCCAGTTCCCTCACCCCTTGGGTGGAGTAACTCCAAGATAAGTGTTCTGTGCTGTTTCCTAAAATCCCCAGTGGGGTTCAGCTCATTTCCCATTATCGTCTCTGGCTTGATGAAACACTCTTTATTCTCTTCGTTTCTTCCCTTTTTCACTTCCTATTTTACTGGGGTGTTCTCTGGGCTCACCTCTTGTGTAAATTATTGGTTCTAGTCTCTGGTTTTAAAATCCAGACCTTGATGAACAGTCTAGAGATCTCTAGTGGGATTGATTCCAAGAAGAGATTATCTTCTTTTTATTTTTTTTGTCAGCAGTGTCTTTGCCAGTAACACCATCCAAGGGCTAACAATATCTGAGTATCATTATGAAATTCCACATTGGGCTGTGTTTATCAAATCATTTTTCATTCAGTTCAGTTCAGTCGCTCAGTCGTGTCTGACTCTTTGAGACCCCATGAATCACAACACGCCAGGCCTCCCTGTCCATCACCAACTCCCGGAGTTCACTCAAACTCACATCCACCGAGTCGGTGATGCCATCCAGCCATCTCATCCTCTGTCGTCCCCTTCTCCTCCTGCCCCCAATCCCTCCCAACATCAGAGTCTTTTCCAATGAGTCAGCTCTTCACATGAGGTGGCCAAAGTATTGGAGTTTCAGCTTTAGCATCATTCCTTCCTAAGAACACCCAGGACTGATCTCCTTTTTCATTACCACTCCCCTAGGGAGTCACTAAAAGATGCTTACTCCTTGGAAGAAAAATTATGAGCAACCTAGGTAGCATATTCAAAAGCAGAGACATTACTTTGCCGACTAAGGTCCGTCTAGTCAAGGCTATGGTTTTTCCAGTAGTCATGTATGGATGTGAGAGTTGGACTGTGAAGAAGGCTGAGCGCCGAAGAATTGATGCTTTTGAACTGTGGTGTTGGAGAAAACTCTTGAGGGTCCCTTGGACTGCAAGGAAATCCAACCAGTCCATTCTGAAGGAGATCAACCTGGGATTTCTTTGGAAGGAATGATGCTGAAGCTGAAACTCCAGTACTTTGAACACCTCATGCAAAGAGTTGACTCATTGGAAAAGACTCTGATGCTGGGAGGGATTGGGGGCAGGAGGAAGAGGGGACGACAGAGGATGAGATGGCTGGATGGCATCGCAGACTCGATGGACGTGAGTCTGAGTGAACTCCGGGAGTTGGTGATGGACAGGGAGACCTGACGTGCTGCGATTCATGGGGTCTCAAAGAGTCGGACACGACTGAGGGACTGAACTGAACTGAACTGAACTGAGGGAGTCACTTGAAACAGTTTTTCACCTAATCGCTACACCCATAAAATTTTAATATTGCAGATATCCTGATTATGTGCTTAATGTATAGCTATGCTTTATATATAAGAAGAACATTGTTTTGCCCATCAAGAACTAATTTTTACTCCCATGAAAGCAATATTGCCCGTGTTGAGAATGCATGCCTTACACTCAGAGTTTCACTTTACATTGAAAATGGTACAACAGTGGACAAATGTCCATGGGCTCTGTTTTGCAAAAGAAGCTGCAGTCCTGACATAAAGGTAGAATGGCATTTTTTTTCTTTTTTCTTTTTTTTAATATAAATTTATTTATTTTAATTGGAGGTTAATTACTTTACAATATTGTATTGGTTTTGCCATACATCAACATGAATCCGCCACAGGTATACACGTGTTCCCCATCCTGAACCCTCCTCCCTCCTCCCGCCCCGTACCATCCCTCTGGGTCGTCCCAGTGCAGCAGCCCCAAGCATCCAGTATCCTGCATCAAACCTGGACTGGCGATTTGTTTCATATATGATATTATGCATGTTTCAATGCCATAGAATGGCATTTTAAAGGTGTGGCAAGTTGAAAATAACTTGCAGAGTTTGGGGTGCTGGCCTAAGAGATGAGGTAAGGATTTGTTTGACTCTATTAAACTACAGCTGACTTACAGTGTTGTGCTTGATCTCCATTGTACAGCACAGTGACTCAGTGAGATATATATACATATATTCTTTTCCATTACGGTTTATCACAGGATATTGAACATAGGCCCCTGTGCTATACAATAACACCTTGCTATTTATCCATTCTATATATAATAGTTTATATCTGCTAAGCCCCAAGTCCTATTCCTTCCCTCCCGTTTGGTAACCACAGTTCTGTTCTCTCTGTCTGTGAATCTGTTTTTATTTTGTAGATACATTCATTAGTGTCGTATTTTAGATTCCAGTTATATAAGTGATATCACATGGTGTTTGGTTTTCTTTTTTTTTGATTAATTAATTTATTTTAATTGGAGGCTAATTACTTTATGATAATGTAGTGGTTTTTGCCGTACATTGACATGAATCACCCACAGGCGCACATGTGTTCCCCATCCTGAACCCCCCTCCCACCTCCCTCCCTATCCCATCCCCCAGGGTCATCCCAGGGCACAGGCCTGAGCACCCTGTCTCATGCATTGAACCTAGACCGGCGATCCACTTCACATATGGTAATATACACGTTTCAATGCTACCCTCTCAAATAATCCCATCCTTGCCTTCTCCCACAGAGTCCAAAAGACTGTTCTTTACATCTGTGTCTCATTTGCTGTTTCACATATAGGGTCATTGTTACCATCTTTCTAAATTCCATATGTATGCGTTAGTATACTGTATTGGTGTTTTTCTTTCTGGCTTACTTCACTCTGTATAATAGGCTCCAGTTTCATCCACCTCATTAGAACTGATACAAATGTATTCTTTTTAATGGCTGAGTAATACTCCATTGTATATATGTACCACAGCTTTCTTATCCATTCATCTGCTGATGGACATCTAGGTTGCTTCCCTGTCCTGGCTATTATAAACAGTGCTGCGATGAACACTGGGGTACACGTGTCTCTTTCAATTCTGGTTTCCTCAGTGTGTATGCCCAGCAGTGGGATTGCTGGGTTGTATGGCAGTTCTTTTTCCAGTTTTTTAAGGAATCTCGACACTGTTCTCCCTAGTGGCTGTACTAGTTTGGATTCCGACTAAGACTGTAAGAGGATTCCCTTTTCTCCACACCCTTTCCAGCATTTATTATTTGTAGACTTTTGGATAGCAGCCATTCTGACTGGCATGAGATGGTACCTCATTGTGGTTTTGATTTGCATTTCTCTGTTAATGAGTGATGTGGAACATCTTTTCATGTGTTTGTTAGCCATCTGTATGTCTTCTTTGGAGAAATGTCTGTTTAGTTCTTTGGCCCATTTTTTGATTGGGTCACTTATTTTTCTGGAATTGAGCTGCAGGAGCTACTAGTTTATATTTGAGATTACTTCTTTGTCAGTTGCTTCATTTGCTGTTATTTTCTCCCATTCTGAAGGCTGTCTTTTCACCTTGCTTATAGTTTCCTTTGCTGTGCAAAAGCTTTTAAGTTTAATTAAGTCCCATTTGTTTATTTTTGCTTTTATTTCCATTACTCTGGGAGGTGGGTCATAAAGGATCCTGCTATGATTAATATCAGAGAGTGTTTTGCCTATGTTTTCCTCTAGGAGCTTTATAGTTTCTGGTCTTACGTTTAGATCTTTAATCCATTTTGAGTTTATCTTCGTGTATGGTGTTAGAAACTGTTCCAGTTTCATTCTTTTACAAGTAGTTGACCAGTTTTCCCAGCACCACTTGTTAAAGAGATTGTCTTTTCTCCATTGTATATTCTTGCCTTCTTTGCCAAAGACAAAGTGTCCAAAGGTGCATGGATTTATCTCTGGGCTTTCTATTTTGTTCCATTGGTCTATATTTCTGTCTTTGTGCCATTACCATACTGTCTTGATGATTGTCAGTTCAGTTCAGTTCAGTAGCTCAGTCATGTCTGACTCTTTGCCACCCTATGAATAGCAGCACGCCAGGCCTCCCTGTCCATCACCAACTCCCGGAGTTCACTCAAACTCACGTCCATTGAGTCGGTGATGCCATCCAGCCATCTCATCCTCTGTCGTCCCCTTCTCCTCCTGCCCCCAATCCCTCCCAGCATCAGAGTCTTTTCCAATGAGTCAACTCTTCACATGAGGTGTTTGGATATTGGAGTTTGAGCTTTAGCATCATTCCTTCCTAAGAACACCCAGGACTGATCTCCTTTAGAATGGACTGGTTGGATTTCCTTGCAGTCAGAGGGACTCTCAAGAGTCTTCTCCAACACCACAGTTCAAAAGCATCAATTCTTCGGCGCTCAGCTTTCTTCACAGCCCAACTCACATCCATACATGACCACTCGAAAAACCATAGCCTTGACTAGATGGACATTTGTTGGCAAAGTAATGTCTCTGGTTTTGAATATGCTATCTAGGTTGGTCATAACTTTCCTTCCAAGGAGTAAGTGTCTTTTAATTTCATGGCTGCAATCACCATCTGCAGTGATTTTGGAGCCCAAAAAAATAAAGTCTGACACTGTTTGCACTGTTTCCCCATCTATTTCCCATAAAGTGATGGGACCAGATGCCATGATCTTCGTTTTGTGAAGGTTGAGCTTTAAGCCAACTTTTTCACTCTCCTCTTTCACTTTCATCAAGAGGCTTTTGAGTTCCTCTTCACTTTCTGCCATAAGGGTGGTGTCATCTGCATATCTGAGGTTATTGATATTTCTCCTGGCAATCTTGATTCCAGCTTGTGTTTCTTCCAGCCCAGGGTTTCTCATGATGTACTCTGCATAGAGGTTAAATAAGCAGGGTGACAATATATAGCCTTGATGTACTCTTTTCCCAATTTGGAACCAGTCTGTTGTTCCATGTCCAGGTCTAACTGTTGCTTCCTGACCTGCATATAGCTTTCTCAAGAGGCAGGTCAGGTGGTCTGGTATTCCCATCTCTTTCAGAATTTTCCACAGCTTATTGATCCACACAGTCAAAGGCTTTGGCATAGTCAATAAAGCAGAAATAGATGTTTTTCTGGAACTCTCTTGCTTTTTCCATGATCCAGTGGATGTTGGCAATTTGATCTCTGGTTCCTCTGCCTTTTCTAAAACCAGCTTGAACATCTGGAAGTTCACGGTTCAGCTATTGCTGAAGCCTGGCTTGAAGAATTTTGAGCATTCCTTTATTAGCATGTGAGATGAGTGCAATTGTGTGGTAGTTTGAGCATTCTTTGGCATTGCCTTTCTTTGGGATTGGAATGAAAACGGACCTTTTCCAGTCCTGTGGCCACTGCTGAGTTCTCCAAATATGCTGGCGTATTGAGTGCAGCACTTTCACAGAATCATCTTTCAGGATTTGAAACAGCTCAACTGGAATTCCATCTCCTCCACTAGCTTTGTTTATAATGATGCTTTCTAAGGCCCACTTGACTTCACATTCCAGGATGTCTGGCTCTAGGTGAGTGATCACACCATCATGATTATTTTGATTGTGAAGATCTTTTTTGTACAGTTCTTCTGTGTGTTCTTGCCACCTCTTCTTAATATCTTCTGCTTTTGTTAGGTCCATACCATTTCTGTCCTTTATCAAGGCCATATTTGCATGAAATGTTCCCTTGGTATCTCTAATTTTCTTGAAGAGATCTCTAGTCTTTCCCATTCTGTTCTTTTCCTCTATTTCTTTGCATTGAAAACTGAGTAAGGCTTTCTTATCTCTCCTTGCTATTCTTTGGAACTCTGCATTCAGATGCTTCTGTCTTTCCTTTTCTCCTTTGCTTTTCGCTTCTCCTCTTTTCACAGCTATTTGTAAGCCCTCCCCAGATAGCTATTTTCCTTTTTTGCATTTCTTTTCCATGGGGATGGTCTTAATCCCTGTCTCTTGTACCGTGTCACGAACTTCCATTCATAGTTCATCAGGCACTCTATCAGATCCAGTCACTTAAATCTATTTCTCACTTCCACTGTACAATCATTAGGAATTTGATTTAGGTCATACCTGAATGGTCTAGTGGTTTTCCCTGCTTTCTTCAATTTGAGTCTGAATTTGGCAATAAGGAGTTTATGATTTGTAGTATAGTATGAAGTCAGGCAGGTTGATTCCTCCAGTTCCATTCTTCTCTTTCTGGCTTACTTTGCTTAATACGGTAATCTCTAAATCCATCCATGTTGCTGCAAATGGCATTATCACATTCTCTTTAATGGCTGAGCAATATTCTGATTTATATATATATATACACATATATAATATGTATATATATATATCACATCTTCTTTGTCCATTCATCTGTCAATGGAGATTCAGGCTACTTCCATGTCCTGGCTATTGTAAATAGTGCTGCTATGAACAGAGGAGTACATATATTTTTTCAAATTATAGTTTTGTCTCAGTATATGCCCAGGAGTAGGATTCCTTGATCATATGGCAACTATATTCTTAGTCTTCTGAGGAAGCTTCATACAGTTTTCCTCAAGGAGAGCCTGTGCATCAGTGTTTTCCAGCCCTCTGTCAGACTGGGGAGGTGGGCACTCTGCTCCTTTCCCTCGGGGAACCCTGCAGGCCCCTATGAGTGCTCCTGATCATTGTTCACAGTGAACCACCTGTGTGTGGAAAGCTTCCTGGGTACCAAGCCTTGTGTCGAGAACTTTAAGTGTCTTTGTCTCTCTTGAGCCCCTTCACGGCCCAGTGAGGTCGATGCCATTAAACCCCATTTAGTAGAGAAGGAAATGGCAACCCACTCAAGTATTCCTGCCCAGAGAATCTCATGGACAGAGGAGCCTGACCAGCTACAGTCCATGGGGTCACAAGAGTCAGACACGACTTAACAACTAAATCACCACCATACTATTTTCCATAGTGACTGCACCAGCTTATATTCCCACCAAGAGCACAGAAAGACTCCCTCTTCTCCACACCCTCTACAGCATGATTACTTACAGACCTTTTAATGATGGCCATTCTAACTGGTGTGCTCTGGTACTTCACGGTTGTTTTGATTTGCATTTCTCTAATAATTATTTCATGTGCCTCCAGGCCATCTATATGTCTTCTTTGGAGAAATATTTAGGTCTTCCACCCATTTTTTGATTGGGTTGTTTTCTTTTTTTTATTGTTGCTATTGAATTGTAGGATCTGTTTGTATATTTTGAAAGTTGAGCCCTTGTCAGTTGCATCATTTGCAAATATTTTCTCCATCTAAAGGTTGTCTTTTCATCTTGTTTATGGTTTCCTGGGCTGTGAGAAGGTCCTAAATGCAATTAAACCCCTTTTACTTATTTTTGCTCTTATTTCTCTTGTGAGATATGGTCTTATATGGTGCATATATGGTCACAATATGGTACTGCATGTTCTGACTCCAATAGGTCGAAAACACAGGCCTGGGAACCAAGAGGTAGGTTGACCTCTGTCACCATAGCTAACACTGGTCCACTTGGGGAATGTGTTCCCATCCCTTCAACTTTAGGCTCTGTGGATTAGAGTACCTGGCTCTAGGTGTTGGCAGGGGATACGTCTGTCAAGAGACATAAAGGAGTTCCACTAAACTACCACTGATACCTGGTTATTTGGGGGCCTCATGCCAGTAGGCCAGGAAGCCGAGAAAGGAGTAACTCAGCAGCAAAAGGTGATTGCCATGAGGAAAGGCGGGCAAGGAGGAATGTATCTGAAATTCGGGTGTTTCACTGAGTTGCCTCTTGATGTTGCCACACCTGCTGATAAACATAAACTTCCAATTTCATCCAACAGAGTCTGACAAGAGTCTTAACCAGGGGCTAAGACCCCTTAGGGTTGAGGGTCTACGTTACCCCACCAGTCAAGCAATGTGGACAAGCAAAAGACCAGACAACTGTGAAAGGAACTCTAGAATGTGTGTGCATTCATTTGATGGTGCTGCCATAGCGAAATACCGGAGACTGAGTGGCTTAAAGTTGGTTGCACAGTCATGTCCGACTCTGTGATTCCATGGACTGCAGCCTGTTCCGCTCCTCCACCCATGGAATTCTCTAGGCAAGAGTACTGGAGTGGGTTGCCATTTCCTTCTCCAGGGGATCTTCCCCATTCGGGGATTGAACCCAGTTCTCCCACATTGCAGGCAGATTCTCTACCATCTGAGCCATAATGGTGATCACTAATCTAGAGCCAGACATCTTGGAATGTGAAGTCAAGTGGGCCTTAGAAAGCATCACTACGAACAAAGATAGTGGAGGTGATGGAATTCCAGTTGAGCTGTTTCAAATCCTGAAAGATGTTGCTGTGAAAGTGCTGCACTCAATATGCCAGCAAGTTTGGAAAACTCAGCAGTGGCCACAGGACTGGAAAAGGTCCATTTTCATTCCAATCCCAAAGAAAGGCAATGCCAAAGAATGCTCAAACTACCACACAATTGCACTCATCTCACATGCTAGTAAAGGAATGCTCAAAATTCTCCAAGCCAGACTTCAGCAATATGTGAACCGTGAACTTCCAGATGTTCAAGCTGGTTTTAGAAAAGGCAGAGGAACCAGAGATCAAATTGCCAACATCCACTGGATCATGGAAAAAGCAAGAGAGTTCCAGAAAAACATCTATTTCTGCTTTATTGACTATGCCAAAGCCTTTGACTGTGTGGATCAATAAGCTGTGGAAAATTCTGAAAGAGATGGGAATACCAGACCACCTGACCTGCCTCTTGAGAAAGCTATATGCAGGTCAGGAAGCAACAGTTAGACCTGGACATGGAACCACAGACTGGTTCCAAACAGGAAAAGGAGTACATCAAGGCTGTATATTGTCACCCTGCTTATTTAACTTCTATGCAGAGCACATCATGAGAAACGCTGGATTGGAAGAAACACAAGCTGGAATCAAGATTGCCAGGAGAAATATCAATAACCTCAGATATGCAGATGACACCACCCTTATGGCAGAAAGTGAAGAGGAACTCAAAAGCTTCTTGATGAAAGTGAAAGAGGAGAGTGAAAAAGTTGGCTTAAAGCTCAACCTTCACAAAACGAAGATCATGGCACCTGATCCCATCACTTCATGGGAAATAGATGGGGAAACAGTGCAAACAGTGTCAGACTTTATTTTTTTGGGCTCCAAAATCACTGCAGATGGTGACTGCAGCCATGAAATTAAGACGCTTACTCCTTGGAAGGAAAGTTATGACCAACCTAGATAGCATATTCAAAAGCAGAGACATGACTTTGCCGACTAAAGTCCGTCTAGTCAAGGCTATGGTTTTTCGAGTGGTCATGTATGGATGTGAGAGTTGGACTGTGAAGAAGGCTGAGTGCTGAAGAATTGATGCTTTTGAACCGTGGTGTTGGAGAAGACTCTTGAGGGTCCCTTGGACTGCAAGGAAATCCAACCAGTCCATTCTGAAGGAGATCAACCTGGGATTTCTTTGGAAGGAATGATGCTAAAGTTGAAGCTCCAGTACTTTGGACAACTCATGCAAAGAGTTGACTCACTGGAAAAGACTCTGATGCTGGGAGGGATTGGGGGCAGGAGGAGAACAGGACCACCCAGGATGAGATGGCTGGATGGCATCACAGACTCGATGGACGTGAGTCTGAGTGAACTCTGGGAGATGGTGATGGACAGGGAGGCCTGGCATGCTGCAATTCATGGGGTCACAAAGAGTCAGACATGACTGAGCGACTGAACTGAACTGAGTGGCTTAAACAATGGAAATTAATTTTCCCACAGTTCTATAGGCTGGAAGTCCAGAATGAAGTTGCCAGCAGAATTGGTTTCCTCTGAGGCTCTCTCTTCAGCTCACGGACAGCTGCCCTCTTGCTACCTCTTCACACAGTCGTCCCTTTGTGCAAACTCACCCCTAGTGTCTCTTCTTCCTGTAAGGACTGGATCAGGGCTCCACTCCGAAGGCCTTACTTCAACTTAATCACCTCTTTAAAAGCCCTATCTCCACAATGTTCACGCACGTATCGAGAGTTTGGACTTGAACATATGAATTTGGGGGAACAGAATTCCTAACAGTGTGGTAGAGGAAGACGATGATTAATATCAATTATGGACTCAGGACCGTCTGTAGCAGCAGGTACTAGAGCTCGTTGTACTAAACTTCCTGGTGTGTGTGTGTCTTTTGGAAGCTGAGACTTGAAGAAGTGGTGACAGAAGGCAGTGAAGTGCATGCGGGACGCAGGAGGACCTGAGCCACGCAGGGGTCAACACTCCCAGCACTCTGGCAACATCCCCTCCGCGTCTATCACTCCCTCACACACCAGCCCAACTTCCAACTGCCAGGAAGCACACGAGGACTCTCCGGCAGCTGGAAGCCACTCTGCCAGTGTTCACGGCAGGCCGGAAATGCCAGGGAACGATGCCTCCCAGGAGCAGTGCTCTACCTGTGACGGGTGGGGGTTGGTGAATGACTACCCCAGCTCTCTCCCCTCGGGTGAGCTCTCTCTGAGGTGCAGACCCCACAGTCACTCAAGAGTCCTGGCAACTGAAGCTCATGGCTCACAGTGCTTCCTTTTCTTTCCTGTCTTACTTCTCCACTTCTATCCCCACTTCTGGGATCACCCCTTGAAAAGTACCTGCACTCAAATCCTTATCCCAGGGTCTGCTTCTGGTAGAACCCAAATTAAGGTGCTGACAGTCTGCAGAATAGCCCATACCTACTAATTTATCACGTGAACTTATTTAACTGGCTTTCTTGACACTCCTCTGTCACCTGATCATTTCTCTAGCTACGTTAGCTTCTTCTAGGCCACTAATTCTTACATATTTACCACCGTGTGTCAGGTGCTGGGATATAAGCAAGAAAAACAATGAGGGACCTTGCTGTCATGGATACTACAGTCTAGGAGGGAAGCCAGACTTTGAACAATTAATTTTAAGAGGGAATTCTGTAATAACAAGGAAAATGTGAAAGTGGGGAAGGAGACGTCAGTGGAAGTCCGCCAAGCCCAGAGGCAGGGAAGCTATCTCCCCAAGAAAGGGACCCTACATTTGGCTCCTGAAGGGTTAGTAGGAAGTGGCATGGTGCCAGTCTCTGTCTGGCTTCCCTGACTAGAAGTTTGTCCTTCCATGATCTAATGGTAGCGAATGTGACAAGGAGTGAAAGAGAGTTTCGAAGAGAGGTACAATGAACACGAAAATGCAAAATAAACACCAAATCACCAAGAATCTTTATTTCACTTCATATCAAACTGGCAGAGCAATAAAATAAAAATATTTTCAATTCTTAAAACATTTTACATCAGTTACACTGACCAATAGAGAGAAAACTGAAATCCCTGAGGACCTGCTAATAATAAATAAAATACTTAAAAATAGAATGTTCCGAGTTCAAAGGAAAATTTCCTGAGCCTGTTCATTTTGGGGAAGTCAATGGCCCTTTGCAAACTTCAGTTTCTCAAAAGGATATCCAGCTGATGCAAGTGTCCGGCCATGACGAGAAGCTGCCTCTTCCAGCAGCACCTTATGCAAAAAGGGGAAATAATCAGCCTTCCTTCAATCACTTTGTCCATACTTCTGGGAAAGCTATGCACAGAGCAGAAAAGGAAAGTGTTTGCTCTTTGTGGTACCAGAATGTTACAACCATGCCAGTGTGATTTTAACTTGTCATTACCTAAAATGCACTGTTTACTCAGTGTGAATTTTAGACCAAGGTACACAATCTCTGGGCTGTTTGTGGGTGACCAAACAAGACTCAGATACTTGTGAGGGGGTAAGATTGACACTTTAAAAATTCCAGGATCTAACAAGGAGAAGCTTCTCTGTGAAGACTCAAGATTGAGTACCGGCTTTGTAAGTCTGAAATTCTCTTCGGGGATAGAGTCAAAACACCATATTTCATTGATTCTAGGATGTATTGTCCCCTACACTTTAGAAATTCAAATTCCAGTGGGCTTGGCCATTGTCACAAGCATCAGCTCCTCTACTGACTTTCTTAGCGGCATATAAATAATGGGATGTTTTACAATGAATTGCTTCTTAGATTAAATATGGTGCTCTGTAGTTCAGTACACATAGTGAGCCATATAAAAATAAACCTGACATTTAAACCCTAGTAATTGCTTCAGCTGAAAAGATGCCAGCAAAAACTTTGGTGTCTCAAATTTCAACATGAGCATCACAGCCTCAGGAAGCATTAGAAGGACGATAATGTGGGATGAGCTTGCCCTCTACTTCTGTGTCTGTCCCTAACTGTAGGGAGATTGATTTCACACTTCTGGGCCCCATTTCCTCATCTGCAAAATGAGAAAGTGCTATCAGATGGCCTTTAAATCTTCCAGCCAAAAAGGAAGGTGATTTTGAATCTTGCACCACTGAGAGTTACGTGTCACTATGGAAATTCCATAGCCACGCTGCCCTCAAAGGCAAAGGAGCTTCTTGAGCAGGTTGCTGGCTCAGACTCCTCTTCACCCTTCCCAAACCCCAAGTCAAAGTTTTAAATCCAAAGACTTTCCTGAATCAAGTAGAAAACATACAATTTTAGTAACTTGATTAGGAAAGGATAATTCTTCAGTCTTGGGCAATTTACAGGCTTTTAAAAACTGCAGAACTCTACTAGATTAAGTTGAACTAAATGACTGCCATAAATTTAAAAATATTAAAAAATCATAGCAAGGGTTCACTTCAAAGTCTTCATGATTGACATAATTTCTATAGATTCTGCTGCTTTAAGTGCTTCCTTCCACACCTTAGAAGCACCAGCCAGGAAAAGCTTTGTTTTCTGAAAGAAATAACAAAGACATTTCATTTGAATCAACTATTCACATCAGCACCCTGCTCCTACATTGTGATTTTATTCAACGAGAACAATGTGCTTGGTCAAGGAGAATAAATACTGAGAGATGAGTATTTCAAGTGATGAAAAATGGAATTTTTTTGGCCAAGCAGCATGTGGGATCTTAGTTCACTGAACAGGGATCAAGCCCATGCCCTGCAGTGAGTCTTAACCACCGGATCGCCAGGGAAGTCCCATAAAATTTTATATTTTTGATATATATATTTTTTAATTCAAAAGTTATAATGTTTTTACCTAAACATGTTAGGATTAAAAACAAGAATAGCAAGCAGCTAAAATCAACAACTGCAGAAAAAATGCAAATCCTTAAACCTTCCTATTTAAGTGTCATTTCCAAAGTTTCATTCAAACTATTTTAAATGTTGTGGTAAGTCATTTAACTAAGTTATTAATAAAGGCAGACTCTCTCTTTAAAATTCTCTTAAATTCAGTCAATTACACATTTGGATTCCTGTTCCTTGAGCCGACACAGACACTAATGAGGCCCAGTAAAATGACCTAACTTGAGTAAACGTGTTGGTACGGACATCTTGCATTCAAACGGCAAATTCTTGGGCTCTGAGGAACTAGAGTTGTTGGGTCAAATGCTGTTGTTGAGCAGCTAGAATGTATGCTTTATCCAAAGAGGTGAAGGAAAGAAAGAAAGCAGAAAAGAGAAAGGAAAGAAGGAAGGAAGAAAAATAAAGACAGGGGAGGGAGGAAAAGAAAAGAGAGAGGAGGGAGGGCCGGGGAGGAATGAGAGAGAAAGGAAGAGAGGGAGGGAAGAAAGGAAGGTAAAAAATAAAAAAGAAGTTTGTGGCATTGCCAATGCCCTGCCATACAGTCATTACTGCCTGGTATTCTAGAGAGCAGGGTCCACCTTTGAATGCCAAGTCATTGATTTCCCATGTTCCTACTCTACCTTTAAAATGCACTGGGCCTCTTTCCATGAGGAAGAGAGGTTTATGAAATGAAAAAGTGATAACTGGCTGACTACAATTTGTTTGTAGGTCAAAAATTTATATACAGTTAGAGGATGAGGATTTTTATGTCTTCAATATTCACTATCTTTCACAGCAAAGGTCTTTAAATACTACACATACTTCTTAAGCAATTTAAAGACTTACATGTAAATGTGCATAATATGCTAGCTGAGTATTTCTATCTAATCAATTTTGTTTCATAAGAGACAGTGAATTTCACCAACACCAAACCGAGAAGCGTGGGAGAGAGACTTTTCCAGTTCCACTGTGACTCTCTGAATCCTACCCAGCCCTCCTATCACTCCCAGGAAGACACTAAGATCAGTAACATGCAAGAAGATCAACTCTTTAAAAGAGTTTTTAATGAAAGAAGCAATAAATTAGCACTGTAGACAAATTACACACATGGATAGATGAAAAGAAAACCTATGATCTGTTTAGGAAGATATCCTTTCAGAGGTTTTCTTTGCTCGTATACATGTATATGCCCATTTGGGTTAAAAGAATTACAGTTCACGAGGAGTTTCATTGGGTAATGTTTTGTCTTCAGAGACATTCCCTCCAGTTGATATTGCCTTGGGGCATGTTGAGTGCCAGTGCCAGCACCTGAGTGCCATACAGGAAGAATCACCTTTGCAGCCACCGTGGGCTTAGCAGTTCTGCTCCAGGAGCCTTTGTGCTTTACTCACAAGGTCAGAGTACTAATCACCTGGTGTGTGATGATGCTCTTGCCCATGGGATTTCCCAGGCAAGCATACTGGAGTGGGTTGCCTTTTCCTCCTCCAGGGACTCTTCCCCACCCAGGCATTGAACCCGTGTCTCCTGTATTGGCAGGTGGATTCTTTACCACTGAGCCACCTGGGAAGCTCATATTTGTTTGTAGCAGTGCCTTAAGTATAGGTATGCAATAGCCACAAAAGAGATTAACAAGAGCAAATAAAGTGTTCAAGAATAAAGGGGAAATGTCCTCATTCAAGTAGGTATGGAATGGTCTTGGTACCCTCCCAGCTGTGGGAACCAGAGAGTCCATTCTGCAAGTGCACCACGCCCACCAGTGTAAGACCTGACGCAAGGCGTTGTTTGTTTGCAGTCATATTGCAAGGAAGCTTCAAAGACTCCAAAACAACAGTCACTAGTCTAAATGCAACTTGATTCTGCGAAGATGAAAGGTTCTTACCACTGATGTTACTGATAGATCAAACTGTAGTTATTATCAAGCAAAGAGTAATCAGGGTCATCTGCAAAGGGCAGAACAGAGAGCAACACTAAGTTAACATTTCTTCATGATAAGATCTCAGCCCTTTTCAAATCAAACCATTCCACTCTGAGTCTGGTGACTGCTATTTTGTAAGAAGAAAACATATTTGGCAACAAAACCTACAAATAATAGTCATAACTACAAGCCAGAAAACATACTGGAAATTTCTATTAGCATTTCTTTGCCCTTTTTCATCCTTGCCCAGCTATCATTCCCCACAGTAAAGTCATCTTCAGAAATGGACAAAAATAAGTCCCATATTATCAAGTGGTAATTAAAAGGCTATGAGAAATAAATTAACTTACATCCTTACAGAGTTCCAAGATGTAATTTCAGCCACTAAATTTTTGCTAAGATGCTAAATGCAGCCTAAGATGTCTCCTCCCTCTTCCCTTGAACATAGGTAGGTATATCTTTTATTCAAATAATAGGTATTTGCTCAGAACTGGCTATGTGCCCAGTACCGTGTTACATTTTGTGATTGATTCAGGAGAAAACAGAATGTCTGCCTTCAAGGATCTTGTAATTACCCAGGGAACACAGACTAACAAAAAGCACTGAATATTTCATTCTCCCAGAGGTATTATAGGAGTTCAGAGAGAAAAAGACACCAGAGTGATTCCTAAAAGATCCAACTGTGGGCAGTGCACAAAATATATTAGGTTATATGTCTCTAGACATCTTCTATAAATTATATTTCAGTGTCATCCAAAGGAAACTATATCTCAGTTTTGCCATTTTCGTGGCCTAAGTTAAACTAGTCTCTTAGTAAAAATCCCTTATAAGTTTCTTTTGGTACTTAAGCAACTGAATTCTCTTGGATAAGCTATAAAACAGAACACAAATTACCAAATTCCACTCTGACAAAGAGTATTATAGTTTCTAACAATAAGTTCATTCTCTTGGAAATTTTATTCTATTTATTCCCTTCCCTCCTTTTATTTCAAAATTCTAGCTACTCAACCTTAAATAAAACCTGACCTAAGATTTCAAATGATCTTTCTTGGTGGCATACCTGGTAGGCTTTTAGGATTTGGGAGAGGTCCTCTCCTGTAAGAAATGGAAACCAAAATCTTTCAGATAAGTTCTTGATGTTTTTTCTAATTTTCTACTTCACTCTACAAACATACTGCATGCTAGTCACATTGGGTTTCTGCTCTGGAGGGTTAAGAAGACTTCAGATGAAACAAAAGCTCTGCAGCACTGACCTCCTGTATCTAGGCTGCAAATACTACCCTATGCTAGGGAGCAGGATGCCCAGAGTTCTGCTCCACAGCCCAGAAATCTATTGTGTGGGCCAGAGTTCCTGATCACCCTGGACAGTTTTCACGTGCAAAACAGGAAGTCAAACAGCTCCTACCTCACCTTGAGAATTAAAGGAAACAATTCCTAGTAACTGCTTTGAGCAGCACTTAGCATTCTTTTTCATAAATATTTATTATTTATTTATGTGTTTGGGTGCGCTGGGTCTTTGCTGTGGCACACAGGCTTCTCTAGTTGTGGCACGCAGACTTAGTTACCCCGTGGCATGTGGGATCTTAGTTCCCCAATCGGGGCTAAACCTCTGTCCCTTGAATTGGAAGGTGGATTCTTAACCATTGGACCACCAGGGAAGTCCTGCGCTTGGCTTTCTCCCTACTCAAACACTCCCCTATCTTTTTAAAATTTGGACTGAAAATTCAACAGCTTAGATTTCAGGGTGACTGTATGTAAAAGAGAAGCTTCTCTTCCCTCAGAATCCTTTATATCAGGGGCAGCAAATCTTTTCTGTAAAGGGCCAGAGAGTAAATGATTTAGGCTTTGCTGGCCACATGGCATTTCTATCTCAGTGCTACCCATCTCCAACATGAAAGCAGCCATAGACAGAAGGGAAACAGATGAGCAGCAAAACTCTACATACGAACACGGATGTTCACGTTTCATGTGATGTTCACGTGGCACAAAAGACTTTCCTTTACATTTTTCTCAACCATTTAAAATGTGAAAACTGTTCCTAACTTATAGGCCCTACAAAAACAGGTAGGCTGGATTTGACTCACAGGGAGCCAGAGTTTGCCAACTCTTGCTTTCTACAGGAAAGGTCTAGGATTGGGACTCCCCAAGTGGTCCAATGGCTAAGATTCCGAGTTCCCAATGCAGGGAGTGTGGGTTCAATCCCTGGTCAGGGAACTAGATGCTGCAACTAAAGATCCTGTGTGCCGCAAGTAAGACCCGATATGACCAAATAAATAATAAATAAATAAGTAAAAATCAATAAATATTATTAATAGAAAAGTATAGGATTCATGCATAAGTAATAATAATCACACTCAAGCATGACACAATCCTCCTTGAACTATGACTAGTACAGTCCATTTAACATTTGTCCTAAAAACACTATTTCCAAAAATCCAGAAACCTCTCTAAGCAAATGCAATGGTAGACACATTCTGATTCTAACATGTTCGTATTAGAATTGAACACTAAAAATAAAAATGCTCATTAAAAGAACTTTTCCTTTTCTGGCCTCACTGCAGCATGTGGCATCTTAGTTCCCCAACCAAAGATCAAACCTGAACTCCCTGCAGTGCAAGTGTGGAGTCTTAACCACTGGACCACCAGGAAGTCCCTAAAAGCACTTTTCTTCATGTGAAAGAAAGCTGGATATTACCTTGCCGAGTTAGGCCCTGTAGCCTTTCCTGGTGGGGCTGCATTCTTCTGGGGGCAGTAAAAATTCTCATACATGATGGGTGCTAGGGAATCATCAAGACATAAAACATTAAGAAGCTGATGACTTCCATTCTCAATGACATGTGATACAAAAGACTGATAGAATTGCTTGAATAGCATCCCCCAGCCTATCACTCCATTCACCTGGTGGAGTCTGTCCAGTTCTGCGGTGATTCACAAAGTACTCAATGTCCTTCTCGATACTGCACATCTCTAAACTCTTACGGACTTTTTCATACATCTAACAAAAAAGAAGATAATCAAGGTAGAGGTACGTCCATAAAAATGGTGGCATGGAGTATTAAAATGGGAGGTTTGATAAATGGCTATTTTCCAAATTTTGTCTTCAAAAGAAAAAAAAAAAAAAAAGATACCACAATGTCCTGGACTCACATAGAGGGATTTCTTTGATGTATAGCTGCTATTACATTTTTTTTTTAAAGATGACAAAAAATAATATCTTTGTAGCAGCACAGTAATCTTGGCAGAAAGACTTTTTAAAAAATGGATGGGATGAAGAGAATAGATACCAAGTCCCATGACGAATCCTACATACAAATGCAAAGACAACTGGAGAAAAGTCAGTCAATCCTACCTGTTTTCTGGGTGTTATTCTTCAAAACTGAATGTCCCATCTAGGTGAGAGTGGCTATTTCTCAGGAAAGAAGGTTGTGATAATTTGATTCTGGTCCCTCTGAGACCTGGGAACCCAGGACAGTTGCTGTGCATGAGTTAAACCTGGGTCACTAGTGGCCCTAACACTGCTGACGTTAAACCTTGAGCCCTGGAGTAACCATTAGCCTGGGCGTGGCTCAGCCTGCTAGTTCCTGGTACTTACTGTCCTGGAGTGACTCCGTTCCAGACTGGAGCAGTCCCTGGGACTCACGTTCATGTTGTTACCTCTCAGTTTTCCTTAAATTAAACTGCATTTGGGTCCTTTCTTTGCTCTCCTGCCCTAATTGTGAATTTCTCAGTGAGAGACTCATGATGGTAAAGTGAGCCAGGAGTCAGGCAAGTTAGGTGTTTATCTGGGTCCCTACTCACTGTGTATGCAGTCACTGTACCTACCTGGGCCTCTAATGACAGGGGATGAACTAACAAATGTCTCTGACTCCTCCCACTCTACAAATCTAATATGCAGAGCATCCTCCGTGGATAACTCTGACTCACCTCATCACTTGTGACGCATTGTTGTGAGAGCTGATTCATATGTAACCACAGTGCATTTCGAAAGAAGTTTATTCGTTCACATTCTTGAGTCTCAAACACCTGTAGAAACATGTACATACATGCAGAGAAAGGGTCTAGACTGGCTATGATGTAAGAAACAATTTCAAGCTTGAATTATCTGTAAGCTTATAGTCTCATTTAGTGTACTCCCACCCACCGCTGAGGAAGCTCATACACTCTTAACTCCGGCAAATGGATTTTAATAACATACTAACACAAATAGGACTGGATACAGTTTTGCACATAAGAGGTGATAGTGAACCCAGCCGTCAGTGTTCTAACCTGAATTGTGGCTCACATTTCCCACTGCCTAATGGACATCTGCATGTGGGTAGCTTGCCAGAGCTTCCAATGCAAAGTTTTGCCCTCAGGTTTCCCTGATGGTCCAGTGGTTGGGGATGTGCTTTGCATCACAGGACACATTGCAATGCAGAATTTGCAATGCTAATTCAGTTCCTGGTCTGGAAAGATCCCACCAGCTGCAGGGCAGCTAAGCCTGTGAGCCACAGCTACTGAGCTTTTTGCGCTCTGGAGCCCACAAGCCACCACTACTGAAGCTCACGAGCCACCACTACTGAAGCCCACACCCTCCAGAGCTTGTGTTCTGCAACAAGAGAAGCCCATGCACCACAAACTAAGGAATGGCCCCCATCCGCCTCGACTTGAGAAAGTCTGATTCCAGAGGCCTGGAATTGGTCTGATAATAAGAGCTGCATCTAACAAGGATGTTGGTACAGGTCCCAGGACCTCCCTTTGAGAATCACTGGTAAGAAAAATGTGTAGACAGGGTGACAGAAACTTGAGGAAGTTTTCAGGTGGAGTCTTTATTTTCTCCGGGACACTGTGAGGCACGTGTTGAAAATGAGGAGGGCCACGGCAAAACAAAGGTGTGAGAATAAAAATCTCTAAAATCATCTCTGTTGCTCCCTGCACCCCTTTGTCACAGAGAAAGGCGAAGCTTTCAGTGGGAAGTCACCAAGAAAGTGAAAGTGAAAGTAGCTCAGTCATGTCTGACTCTTCGTGACCCCATAGACTATACAGTCCATGGAATGGTCCAGGCCAGAATACTGGAGTGGGTAGCCTTTCCCTTCTCCAGGGGATCTTCCCAACCCAGGGATCGAACCCAAATCTCCCGCCTTGCAGGCAGATTCTTTACCAGCTGAGCTACAAGGGAAGCCCTGGACGTCACTAAAGCAAGCATTAATTGATTCAGCTGCTTCATACCTGTGAACCAAACAGAGCAAGGCCATTGACAGAATGGGACAGCACGATCAAGATGGGCAAGAAGCAGAAAGACAAGGTTTGCAAGCAAACATTCCAGTCCTTTCATCCTCTACTTACAGTCCACATTTCTAATTTGCCTTCAAGCAATTCTATGAAAGTAGAGGGAGAAAGACCCGCCCGTGCGCTTCCAGGTACCTCGCAGGCCTTGATGTGCTCGCTCTGCCACTCATTCCGGACCTTGTCCAGCGTGTTGATGTGCAGCATGTACACCTTGTCTGCAATGGAGGGGAGGGGCCTGGGTCTGGAAACTGGGAGGAGCGGAGCTCGCAGACCTAGCACCCAGGCCCCTCCCGAGAGCTCACAGGGCTCCTGGGGACTCTGAAGGCTGGCAAGCCATAATTACATCTCACCCTCATCATAGCTTTGTGAAAAATAAGCAAAGGCAGGCATCACTTTCTTTCCAAAGAAAAGCCAGATATGTTCCAAAGAAAGAGAACTAAAGGCTGACAAAAAAAAGAAAAAGAAAAAGACCTCATCAGGGTTTCCCTCTACCTCTTTTTATTTTGAGGAAAATTAAATGAGGCAGGCAGAAAAGTGAACTAGCAAGTCACTTCAGTTTTGGATTTAGAGACTTAAGGGACCACGGTCATGAGAGGTTTGTCTCTTGCAGGAAACTCTGGGAATTAGAAGCCTTTGCAAACTCTTGGTTTGGATCCTTAGATTTCAGTGATGATGAGACCTCACAACTTGGCTGTTTCTTTCACAGCAGAGAAGATGTATCAGGGATGAAATGGGGTTTTAAGATGATTGTACCCAATAAGTAAGAATGAGTACATGATTTCAAAGTAGCTATCACATGACCCAACCCCTCCATGCCCCCATGCCATTCAGTCACCTGTCAGGTGCTTAGCATGAGCTAAGCAGGCAGGGGCCAGAAACCGCAGCCTCTTTTGCTTCTCCCACTTTCCAGGGTTCTGATATACCCCCCTTCCCCGCCTCCCTTCCTTCCCTCTGTCCCTCTCTTCTTTCCTTCAGATACCTTGCTAATCCTATGGTACAGGCATATATTCATTATTGTAAGGTATATAAACTACCTTTCTCAGACAGATTTAACCCCACCACCATCCTCCCCCATCCATTGGAGCACACCCCTCACCCGAGTCTTCTACTGCAGTCTTTGAAGTTGCCAGTTTCACAAAAAGCTGTGAGGACCAGGAAAAAACAACAAGAAGTCAGGAATGCTGGGCCAGGCTTCTAAAGGCAAAACAGGTTTAAAAGCAAAGTCTGCGAAGAGACAAGTTCTAAGTCATACCTATGTTTCTCTTGTAAGTTAATCATTCAACTTGCCCTCTAATCTTCCTAAAACATATCCCTACCTTCTGATTGCTAACAATCTTTATCCAGATTTCATAAAATTCAATTTATAAAAGACCCAAGCAGGAGGCAGCCTCGTTATAAGGAACAGATGAGATGGAGTTTTGAAGAAAGATGAAAACATCAGAACCCCTCCCCCATGACCAGGTTTCTCTAGCTCTTCCCTAACCCTCAAAATAGAACATGGGTTTTTCTGGCTCAGAGGACTCTAATAGCCTGAAGGAGGGTATTGCCAGGAGCTTAGAGTGCAAGTCCATTTTTTGTCTGTTTGTTAAGATTATTCATTGGCTCTAGCTTGACATATGCGAATCTTGGATTTTTCAGGCTATTGGCTCTCCCAGGTACCTTTTCTTGTTGCTTCGGGTTTGCCACGTTGGCACTGCGGTGGACAGCCTGCTCAGCTTCATCTTTGTCTCGGCATTTCTGCTCATAGTTCTTCTTTGCCTTTGTAGTTATGAGACAAAAGAGGACCAAAACAGATAAGCAGACAGTGACTCTGAGGAGCAGCCGCCCTAACCGCCCCCACCCCAGCCAGCAAATAAGAGGGCACGCTGATCAGGGCTGTGATCACCTCTAGACTGTGTGTGCTCAGAGCAGCTGCTCTTTTTAGTCTATCTTTGGAAGATTTCTCCATCCCCTTTCCAAATCATGTATGTAGTGGCAACCTGATCAAGGAACTAACAACTCCTATTTGGCAAAAACGAAGTCCATGAACTTTAAAAATTTACTGAAACAAAAGACTGAATATGAATCAGGCAAAATCAAATACTGATGTAACTAGAGGATGTGTAATCCAACATTTATTCATTACACTCAGAACTGAGATGCAATGATTTGGTCCTGATAACTATAACTAACAATGCTTCAGTATTCTCATGTGCCTCGTGACAGCATGTGGGCAGTGGGGAGGGCACCAATCTCATCATTTCTGTAGCTCAAGGTGGTCATGCTCCTTCTTGATTTAAAGAATTCTGTTTTTGGTAGCTTAAAAGTAGGTGTGGTCTCTCCTGTGCTACCATTACTATTAGCAGTGTGTAATCAGTTCACAAAGTACACTTACTGAATCAAATAATTGTGTTTCAACTCTTGAAGCCAAGACTTAACTTGTTCAAACAAAGCAAAGCTGTGAATCAGTTGGCTAATGAATAAAAAATGATAAACCCCCCAAAAATGCTTGACTAAGAATGAAGACACCTTTGCAGAGCTGGTTTGTGCTCGTCAAATATCTCACATGCTTTCCTACACTTCTCAGCTTCCCCTGCAATTCAATTGGGGTTAACACACACACACATACATATAATACATATATGCCATAATTTTCTTAACCTACTCTCTACTGGTGGACATTTATCCTATTTCCTAGTTTTATTACATAAAAACACTCCAATTTTTACTGTGGGTAGTGTGAATTTACAGACCAAATTCCTAGAAGCATGATTGTTTGATAAAAGAATATATACATACTTCCCTCCAAAATGGTTGCCCTCATCTATACTCCTATAAACACATATGTGAGGGTATGGTGGGCTCATATTCTTACTAACACTAAAATAAGACAATGCTTTTAACCTTTTCTAATACTAGAAGCATATCCCTTTTTAATTTGCATTTTATCTCATTGCTAAGGTGGTATATCCTTTCTACTCCATGTCTTTTACCTTTTTTTTTTTTTTTGGAGCATTATAATTTTAATTGATTTTTAAAAGCTCAGTCTATACTAGTAACACTGCTGCTGCTACTGCTGCTAAGTTGCTTCAGTCGTGTCCGACTCTATGCGACCCCATAGACAGCAGCTCATCAGACTCCGCCGTCCCTGGGATTCTCCAGGCAAGAACACTGGAGTGGGTTGCCATTTCCTTCTGCAATGCATGAAAGTGAAAAGTGAAAGTGAAGTTGCTCAGTCGTGTCCAACTCTCAGCAACCCCATGGACCGCAGCCTACCAGGCTCCTCCGTCCATGGGATTTTCCAGGCAAGAGTACTGGAGTGGGGTGCCATTGCCTTCTCCTACTAGTAACACTAACTGGCTGTAAATTACATGTTACTAATGCATGCCAAGTCACTTCAGTCATGTCCAGCTCTTTGTGACACTATGGACTGTAGCCTGCCAGGCTTCTCTGTGCATGGGATTCTCTAGGCAAGAATACTGCAGTGGACTGCCATGCCCTCCTCCTGGGGATCTTCCCAACCCAGGGATCAAAGCCACATCTCTTATGTCCCCTGCATTGGCAGGAGGGTTCTTTACCCCCAGTGCCACCTGGGAAGCCCCGTGTGGTACTAATATCTTTCTCTCATCATATGATATTTTTTCTTTTGCTCTAAAGAAGTCTTAAATTTTAAGGCTGTCAGTGATCAATCTTTCTCTGTTCTGTATTATTTTTTAATATGACATATTAGGGACTTTTTCTCTGTTGCTACATAGTCCTCATAATCATATCTTTAAAGGCTGTACAATTTAACCTTTCTTCATTTTTCAGTAATTAAATCATTTCCAGTTTTTTTATAAGTACTGAACACAGTAGTGCATTTTGTTTTTCTCATTTTGGATGATTTTATAGTCTTAGATTCTTTGCATAAACTAGATGGGGTATGATCACATTTATGACTCTAAAAGCATATCATTAAATGTCTTTTTAAAAATGTATATGGGCTCCAGGGAAGACAGAGCACATTTACTCTTCCCTATTGCTCCACACAAGTATAACTAAAACCTCTGAGCATTCTACATAAAACAAACACAAGATGCTAAAAGGTAGAGAGAAGACAGATTGACTAACGTCCTTGGTCTCAGACAGTAACCTAGAAACAAGTGCCCTGAGTTTTCTTTTGGCCTCATATATCACAGAATGGGTGCCAAAGCAGCAGACAACCAAGAAATGCTGATGGGCATGAACAAAAAATAGTCCCAATGGAAACCTGCTCTCTCCGGCCAAAAGGCCAGAAACGGGACAGCACAGTAGGACAGGAAGAATCCTCCAAGTTCCACAGCAGCCAAACACCACATGAAAAAACTCTCCCACCCACCACACATCCAGCAAAGGCCAAGTGGGGACTTCCACACTCACCAGGCTATACTGAGGTTCCCAACTCCCCTGCTAAGGTGGTATCAGAGAAGGACAAATATCAGACTTGGACTTTCGTTCCTACCCAGAGATAACGAAGCGGCACACACAGGGCCAGCAGAGACTCTGTGAGGAGCCTGGACTTTCACCATCCCCACCTGGCAGTAACGAGGTGCACCACCTCCCTGCTGCAGTGGCATCAGAGGTGTTCTAGTGGAGAGTAAGAGCTTTAACCACTCCCCAGTAGTAACACTGACCCTATGGTGTCAGTAGAGGCTGGTGGGTGGTGGAAAGGACCCTGGATTTTACCCCCTCATACCTCACTGCTAGAGTGCTATCAGACTAAGGCAGCTAAAACAGAACATTTAAATAAGATTTAGAGTCTTGCAACAGAATACCTAAAATGTCCAATATCAGTTGAATATCACTCATGATACCAAAAACCAGGAGGATCTCAAACTGCTTGAAAAAAGACCATCAAGAGATTTCAACATCAAGATGACAGAGATGTTACAATTATCTGACAGATTTTAAGGCAGCCATCATAAAAATGTTCAATAAACATTTGTGAACACAGTGGGAAAATGAAAAAAAGTCTTGGCAAAGAAAAAGAAAATTTCAGCAAAAAAATAGAGGTTAAATAAGAACCAAATGGAAACTTAAGAACTGAAAAATTTACTACTTGAAAGGATAGACTTATGAATGGAAGAGACAGAAAAAAGAACTGGTGAACAGGAAGACAATACAACAGAAATTATCTAATCTGAAAAACAGAGAGCAAATAGGCTTTAAAAAATGAACAACTCCTCAGGAACCTTTGACACCATATCAAAAGATCTAACATTCATGTCCTTGGAATCCTAGGAGAGGAGAGTGGGCGGAAAAGGTACCTGACGAAATAAATTCTGAAAATGTTCCAAATTTGGCAAAAGAAATAAACCTACAGATTCCAGAAACTGACCAAACTGAAAACAAGATAAAGCCAAAGAAATCCATGATAAGACACAGAGGTGAAAGTCTGAGAACTAAAAAAAGGAAAATGTCTTAAAACAGAAATGATACCTTATCCATAAGAGAAAATTAGTTCAAATTATAGCAGTTTTCTTATTAGAAACTATGGAGGTCCCAAGGAAGCGACACAACATTCTTCAAGTACTAAAAGAAAACTGTCAACACAAAATCCTATATCCAGTGAAAACATCCTTCAAGAATGAAAGGGAATTCACTAAAGGAAAGCTAAGAGTGTAACAGAGCGTAGCAGGGCAGCCCTTAGCACACAGACGTTACTGTGGATCATTACTCCATACTGTTACCAGGCAACGGGTCCTGCTCAGCCATTGGCCAGCACCACAGTGGGCCCTTCCCACAAGCAACCATCAACGAGAGACCATTAGGGACTTGATTTAGCCAGCGGTCAGTAGGGTGGTGGTCATCAGGTGGAGAGTGAGGTAAGAGGTAGATGCTTGCCTTCTCCCCTGGGCCCTCCAGCCTGTTCCCTGGTCTTGGGCCAGTGGGTGATGGGGGACCAAGGAAACAGGGTGGGTACTGTGTCATCCAGGGCTCAAAAGCCCTCACCAAGGCCACCCAATAGCCTTGGCCCAGGCCTTTAGCAGTGTTGAACCTCTCCCCCATCCTCGTCTCTGTGACCTAATATCAGCAGCAGTTTGTGTGGGTCTCAGTCTGTGGGACCTGCCCCGCCCCCTCGGGCAGCCGGAGGAGCCTGAGAGCCAGTTAGTTTAGACATCTGGCTCCCTCAGTGATGGTAGCTGGGCAAGGTGTGGGAACCTGGCCCCAAGGGAGCTGCCAACTGAGATCTGCCTCCTGTTAGCCAGGACTGGGACCTTGGTGGCTGAAAGTTGTGCCTTGGGACCCTGCCCTTTCCTGTCAGGACAGAGAATAACATTTGTTTGGCAGAAACTTACAGGTACATTGTGACCTGACCGTGACCTGACTTCAAGAATAAAGGATCTGACACCCACAAGTTTGCCACAACTAGCCACACCCCTCCCTCACCTTTTCTATAAAAGGGCTTTGCTAAAAGCTTCCAGGGAGTTTGGGGGTTTTAAGACATGAGCCACCCATCTCCTGGCATGGCCCTGCAATAAATCTTTGTTCCAAACTCCAATGTTTTAGTATTGTTTGCCCTCAGTGTGTGTCAGACACTTGGGCTTGTTGTTTTCGGTAACAAAAGTAGTTATTACTGGCAGACCTACCTTTAAAAAAATGCCTGAAGAAGTTCTCTAAGCAAAACAAAATTATAAAAAGAAACCTTGAAACATTAGAAGAAAAAAAAAAAAAACCACTCAGCAAAAAGTGGGCAAATATAATACTCTTCCTTTTTCTTCTTGTGTTTTCTAAATTTTTGACAGTTGAAGCAAAAATTTTAACAATGTTACAGTTCTAAATGTAGGCAGAAGAAGTAGGAAATTTATATTTCAATAAGACTTTCTCTTTGTAAGAGAGCTTTCCCTAGATTTCTCAAAACATAAAAATTCTGGGAGTAATCATATATCAACCAACACCATTTCTGCATTATACTGACATCATTCTCTATCAATCACTTTTCAGGTGCTCAGCATCAAAGTGTTAGGTAATTAGTATAGGAAAAAGGAGTCCAAAATAGCAGTGGCAAAAAGACAAAGAAAGGGAAAAGCCTGCAAAAACGGAACAAAAGAATATCTGCCAACTGGAGAGAGAACCTCAGGTCAAACAAATAGGCCCCCTTCTTGGCTAGCCCAATTTGCATAGGGCAGGCTCAAGGTGGAGAGGAGACAAACATATAGAAGGAAGAAGCCAACACAGATTGAGGCCTCTCCTTTGGGGTCAGCCCGCCTTCATATCTCGAGGGTGTAATTTCCTTTCCTTGCCAAATAAAATTCTGAGCTGTAACTAAGCTGTAACACTGGTCTGCCATTTCAAATCTTTGCTGCGGCAAGACAGAACCAAGGAAATTTCACACTCCCCCGACATATCTGGTGCCGTTTCTTGGATTTAACCTGGCTGAAACAACCTCAGCTCAGCACTCACGAGGTGGAGGCTAAGCACAGCAGAAGCCCAACTCAGCAAAAGCTCTCTCTGTGGAAGCTGAACATGAAGAAACAGAAGTGACAAGAAGCCCAGCGTGCTGGAAACCAGGACAGCAAAAAACAAACTCAGCAGAAAGCTCACACAGCTCAGCCTCAGATTCCAGACCTCCAGTTAAGGTAGGAGGTACTCATCCCTATGGCTGGAAGGATATATGGCTAACAAAATCTTAATTCCTTTATAATCTCTCGTTTCTTGTTTCCTTGAACCCCCCACAGGCAAGCAGCAGTGGGTGCAACTGGGTGGCTCTGGCAGGGACTCCTCCCCAGTATGTCACAAAGGCTCTACTCTCTGCTACGCCCTGGTAGCTGTTGCCCAAGGGGGTGAGGGTTCTTCTGTCCTTAATCATCTTCGTGCCAAGGATCAGGCCAATGAAAACTGTGAGCACGGGTCAGGTATTTAGCAGACTTTCCGGCAGGTTATGAAGGGGATTCCTCAGCACATTTTTCCCGCTGCTTTTTCCTCCTGTCCTTCAGTTCCTCTCTCCAACTATCCCACTGCTTACAAAGTATTGGGCAGGTCATCATCTTTCCATTTCTGAAAATTGTGTTTGAAACTGTTTATACCTAAGATTGGGATTCAAGCCCACGTGGCAGGGACTCTGTGCTATGCGTAGTCACTTAGTCATATTCAACTGGGACTTGAGCCCAGCCAAAACCCATGGTGCCTGGTTTTAGGACCTACTGAAGCTCAGGCTCTTGATGTCTCATTGCCAAAAAAATTCAGTGACAGACACAGCGATAGGTAAGAGGTGGATTTGTTCAGATTCAGAGAGATGCACACTCCAAGAGTGGGCCATCACAGAGAGTGGGTGAGGCAGCCATGAAATGTGGTGTGGTTAGTTTTTTATGGGCTGGGTGAATGGGACGACCATTCCAACAATTGGGGAACCACTCACTCCTTGGTCTTTTTGATAGTGCCTTGGATGTGTCATGGAGCCTCTGGGTGTGTTGTTTAGCTTGCAGATTGAGGATCAAAGTTTAGTAGAATTTGACTTGTCTGCCATCTTGGACCCATTTGATTTTAATCGATTTATGTTATACCCTTGGGCTATGTCATTCTTTCAACAGTTGTGCCCTGGCCCCTCCCTCCTGTTTCATGCTCTTTTCCTGAGCTCAGTGTGGGCCCACAATGTTGCCTCTACAATCTTCTGGAGGGACAACCAGAAAACAACTGACCCTTGGAAGGGAAATACTATATACTATCCAATCCCTCTAGAGACTCAGGCCTTCATCTTCCATGTTTCTTACTATATGTGCAGCAACAGCATCTTTCCGTGAACCCGCTAAGGCAGGTGACAGGCACACAATGCCTGCTAAAAGTCCATCTGTTGGTGGCATCCCTTCAAGGGCAATTGGGCTTCCAGGGATAATGTTTGCCTCTTTGGGAGTTAGCCCTTCAGGCCATTTGGACCCAAACCCTCACCACCCTTCTCCTAAAGTTACAAACATACCCCCAGATCAAATCTCCACTCCACTTTTATGGAACATCTGGTCTGTTGCTTCTTATCAATTTGTTCTTAAGCCTAACTAACTCCTACTACTAGGACCCTGCCCCCTTGTAGGCAACATTGCTTATTATTAAAATACTCTTAATGCCCCTACAGGACCAGATAACCCACTCCTATGTCATTACTTCTGTTATTACCTAAAATGAAAGTGAAACAAAGTGAAAGTGAAGTCACTCAGTCATGTCCGACTCTTTGCGACCCCATGGACTGTAGAGTACTGGAGTGGGTTGCCATTTTCCTTCTCCAGGGGATCTTCCCAACCCAGGGATCAAACCCTGGTCACCCGCATTCCAGGCAGACGCTTTAACCTCTGAGCCACCAGGGAAGCTCACCTAAAATGGGTCTATGACAATAAAATGTTTACCATTGGAAACACCCTAAACTACTCTTATGGGAGGGCTAAGGAAAGAAATCTGACTTACATTCCCTCAGAGCAATAAGAAGATAAGGAGGTTCCCAGTCTCAGGGCACAGGCTTAGATTGCTTTACATCATGGTATCTATTCCCATCCATGATGGACAAACCGGCAATGAGTTAAGATTACACCCCTTAATCCTACCCAGCATTAGTCACACTGGAGACCTTGGGGATGCCCAACTCCAGCCTGGGGGTCCCAGGAGGTCAACCTGCCTTGACCTGCCTATTAGGGGAAGCACACTGACTGAAACCGCCCACCCTGGCCAGGCACCATAGTAACCATTTGCGTGAATTGTTTCGTGACAGGAGGTCCTGGTAAGGAACATGGAACTAATAAGTCACCACCAACTGGAAGAGTTCGGGAAAGGTCAAAAGGAGACACCACATGTCCGACCACCTCCCAGAATCCTTCCTGGCATCCATCTTGGCTGAACAAGGCATGCACCACCAGGAAGGACTCTGAGTCACAATGATTGGCTAAAGACAACCTGGAAATTAATCCTATCAACATAAAACTGCAACATAAGAACTTATCAACATTAAGACTGCAAGCCACATGGCAGAGCAGTTCTCCTGGGTTCCCTTACCCTAGTGCTCTCTGCCCAGGTGCACTTTCCCAAGAAAATCTCTTGCTTTGTCAGCACATGTGTCTCCTTGGACAATTCATTTCTGAGTGTTAGATAAGAGCCCTGGAAGGGGTCCCTCCTCCTGCAACATGCCTAGGGATCTGTTCCCTGGGAGGTTGTCACGCCTCACCCTGCTAGGGGATTCACCCAGCGTAGGATCCCAGGAGGTCAACCTGCCTCCTGTCCTCGGGAGGTTATCACACCTCAACCTGCTTGGGAATCCACCAGTCCAGGGAAGTCAATATGCCTTGACCTGCCCAGGGTTTTGAGCTCCAAGAGGCTGTCATGCCTCAATCTGCCTGGGGATCGCACCCTGACCTGGGGACGCCTGGCTCTCAGGCTGCAACAGTCCTGGGTAGGATAAGCTTCAGAAAGACTCACCCCTAAGGAAGTCCACCCATGGAATAGAAGGAAGCCTGTTACTGTGGGACTGTGCTGAGTCTCAGCAATAACTCAGGAGCCCAACAAGAACCACATTGCCTTTCTGGAAAGTCTAAAAGAGGCCCTCCAAAAGTTTACCAGTCTGGACTTAGACTCTTACAAGGGACAGGTGATTTTAAAGGACAAATTCCTGTCCCAATGTGCATCAGACATCAGGATAAAGTTACAACAGCTATAGCAGCTGGACTCTGCTGCCTCTTTAGATGAGATGGTCCAGACAGCCACCAATAACATAACAGAGAACAGGAGAGGGAAGCCAAGGCCCAGGAAAGGGAGAGAATGAAAGAGACAAGCCATGCCCAGATGCTGGCCACCCTCCAGGGAAGCCCTATGGCAAACCCCAAGTCCTTGAAGGACAAGGCATGAGACAAATCCCTAATCTGTAGACAGGCAGGACATTGGGCCAAAGAGTATTCAAACCGTGGTGAGTCTCCTAAAATGGCTTGCTACAAATGCCATCAATTGGGACATTGGGCGGCACTTTGCCCTTGGGACCCAAGAGCCTCAAGGTCAAGTGCCAAGCCTTCCCTCACAATGGTTCAACAGGACTGAAGCACCCTGCTCCAGCCAGCCCGCCTGCCACAGATAACCATCAACAGGGATGAAACCAAGAGTGCAACTGGATGTGGCAGATAGGTCCAAGAATTTCTTGGTTGACACAGGGGCTACCTACTCTTCCTGACCTCCTGTTCCAGAGCCTTCTCCTCCCAAACCTGTACGGTTTGGGGTGCTACAGGAAAAACAATTACAAAAAGATTCACCTGGGCACATCTTTGTTGCTGGGATGGGCAAATACTTTCCCACCAATTTCAGGGGGTCCCTAAGTGTCCTACTCCCTTATTGGGAAGAGATCTTTCCCTGCTTTTGAAATCTTGCAGCTATTGCAGTCCTGATGGAAGATGCTTTAAAACTCTCTCTTGGGGGCAAACTATTTTTACCAGCCACCAAGTGAAACAACTTTTTAATGGGAAAGGCCATTTATGGATGTCTGATCAAAGGATCCTCAGGTACCAAGTAGTACTGATGGAAAATCCAGGCCAAACTATAACCCCTTGTGAGGTTCTTAACCCAGCTACCCTCCAGCCTACCCCTGAGGGCTCTCTCCCCTTTCACTCTTGCCTAGAAACCTTGGACCATTGGGCAAAACCCTGAGAGGGATTGTCAGAAGCTCCTCTGACCAATCCTGAGGAAATCTGGTACACTGACAGAAGTAGCTTGGTCTTAGATGGGAAAAGAAGAGCTGGATATGAAGTAGCCTCCAATTTTGAGACCATAGAGGCTAATCCTTTGTCACCAGGTACTTCAGCCCAATTGGCTGAGCTCATAGCCCTGAGCTTTAGAGCTGGGAAAAGGAAAAAGAGTAGCCATTTACACTGACTCCAAGCATGCTTTTCTGGTGCTACAGGCACATGCTGCTATTGGAAAGAAAGAGGCCACTTGACCACCCGAGGGTCTCCAGTCAAGTAGAGTGACCAAATCCTTAGGTTCTTGGAGGCAGTCCATCTGCCCACTGAGGTTTCAGTCTCCCACTGTAAAGGACACCAAAAAGGGAGCACGGAAGTGGCACAAGGGAACCAAGCAGCCTATCAGGCAGCTAAGAGCAGCATTACAGAACAGTGACCTAACAGGGGTTGCCACCTTAGTTCCACAGACTTAATTTGCCAGAAACTCCTTCATATACTGAAGGTAAGACTCTTAAAGCTAAGAGTGAGAGCTTTTAAGAAGATCATATGGAATGGTTCCAAGAGGAGGGACTCTTTTCTGCCTGGGAAGCTCCAGTTGAAGTTGGTTATTATATCCCCTTATTTAGGGGAGAAAGCCCTCCAAAGATTACTAGAAAGGTCCTTCGGAGGAAAAGGCCTCCAAATAACCATAAGGCAAGTGGTCTCCTTTCATCCACTTGCCAATTAAACAACCCCTAAAGAGCTCAAAGACCTCAGCTGGCCCAGCCCACCCAATGGCATGGGACCTACCCAGGAGAGGACTGGCAGATGGACTTCACCCAGATTCCAGTTTCTCAAGGGTTTAAATACCTACTAGTCATGATAAACACATTCACAGGATGGATTGAAGGCTTTCCCACCTGGACTGAGAAGGCTGAGGAGGTGGTAAAAAACAATGCTCCATGAAATCATTCCAAGATTTGGTCTGCCCAGGTCATTACAAAGTGACAATGGGACATCATTTACTTCTAAGGTCACCCAAGGGGTCTCTAAAGCACTGGGCATTACTTAGTACCTCTATTGTGCCTGGAGGCCTCAGTCTTCAGGAAAAGTAGAAAGAGCCAACCAATTCTTAAAATCAGTGATAAAAAAGATAACCCAGGAGACCTCCCTGGGGTGGAAGGAGGCTTTACCAATAGCTCTCCTCTGCACCCCTATTACCCCTAAGGAACAGGTTGGTCTTAGTTCTTATGAGGTGTTATATGGAAGACCTTTGTTTATATCAATGACCTCTTCCTAGATCCAGAGGCTGACTCTCTGGTCTTATACCATGGCCATTGGGCAATTCCAACAGGATACACGCTTGTGGGGTGTCAAGCAGGACCCAAAAGATTCTAAAGAGCCACCACTATATGCTCCAGGGACTCAAGTCCTAATTAAAGTCTGGAAAGATGGGTCCCCAACGGCTCAACTCCAGCCCACATGGGAGGGCCCCTACCCTGTAATATTTTCTACCCCCACCACAGTTAAGATACCAGGGCACAACTCCTGGATTCACTATTCACAAGTCAAGCTGTGGAAGAAAACAGAGGAGGATGCTCAATACACCTGGGAGATCTCAGATGCCTATTTAGGACTACAAATGAGTGCCATTCTAATGAACACCCCCAAAATTAAGTTTCTGGGGACAAGATTTCTCAGGATAGCTCTAAAGAGCCAACACAGCTTGGAAGCGGCTGTACCCCAAAATTGACAGGAGATAGAGCTCCTGATCCCTGAACAAGGAGGGACTTGAGACATGTTGTTTCTGGTAAATACCTCCAGCCAAGTTAAAGAAAGTCACAGTTCTCAAGAAAAACATTCAGATCCTACAGGATCTCAAAGAATGAGCTGAAGCGTTCTTGGGGTGGCTACAATCTCTCTTTGGGGGATCCTTCTCCTGGCAAGGGTGAATTTGGAGTCGGCTAATATCCCTACTAATCCCTGTTATCACCATATTAATGCTGCTTGTGACTGCTCCATGTATTATCAGTTGTCTAACCTGTCTTGTCTCTGCCCAGGTCAACAAACTACAGTATGCAGTGCCAGTTCAACAAGGATATGTAAAACTACACCCAACCATGGAAAATATCACTCACCCTTAGATGGACACAGCTCTAAGGACTCTGAGGCTTGAGACTAGCAAGAGAGGGGGAGGCCCAATGCCCCTCGCCATCCCAGCTCAGCAGGAAGTAGCCAGAGAGACCTCAACGCCCCTACTCCCAGAGAAATGGGCCTCCCATCTCTTGGGGGCGGTGGGGGGGGGGGGAAGGTTAGGTAGTTAGAATAGGAAAAAGGAGTCCAAAGTGGCAGTGGCTAAAAGACAAAGAAAGGAAAAATCCTGCAAAAATGAAACAAAAGAATATCTGCAGACTGGAGTGAGAACTTCAGTTCTCACACACAAATACACCCTCTTCTTGGCTAGCCCAGTTTGCACAGGGCAGGCTCAAGGTAGGGAGGAGACAAGCGTGTAAAAGAAGCAAGCCAAGATGGATTGAGGCCTCTCCTTTGGGGTCAGTCCACCTTCATGCCTCAAGGGTGTACTTTCCTTTGCTTGCCAAATAAAACTCTGAGCTGTAACAGAGCTGTAACACTGGTCTGCCGTTTCAAATCTTTGCTGTGGCAAGACAGAACCGAGGAAATTTCACACTTCCCGACAAAAAAAAATGCAGAATAGACTGCATATGCCATCAACATTGGTGGCATTTTCTTTTTTGACCAGGTAACCAGGTATGATGTCATAGTCACAAAATATATGATGATACTTCTGTACAAAGATGGAGTCACAGATGTTCCAGTAACACAATTCAACAGTAGAGGATTCATGAAAAGCTAGTGTGAGATCCCAGCAACTTGTCTCAGTTCTATCTTGATAAGCTTTTTAAAATAAATTACTTAAAGCAAAGGTGGCTTTTACAGTTTGCAGATATCCTAAAACTCAATAAAAAAAAGGTAAGAAATCAAGATTCAAAACAGTCTTACAGGGAAGAAGTTCAAATCCAACAGGATAAAAGGTATATAGTATACATGCTCTGGTCTGAAATATTTAAGTTGACTTGCTATATTTTCCCAGGTTGCTGGAAAGATAACATCATTGTATTTCTTCTAATTTCATCCTCAATCTTTCCAAGGCCTTAAACGGAAAGAAAGTCAAACCACTAAAGGCTGTTTTCTCTAAAAGACTTCACAAATGTTACTTCCAGGAAAATGTTGATACACAGCGCAGGATTTCATAAAATGTCACCATTTTTTTTTAAAGCAATATAGTAAGACTTACATCCATGGTTTTCTTGAATTGTAAGCTCTTTTGTTTATGGGCAGCATCCATTATAAGCTCCGTCTGCAAAGAGAGCACAAGCACTATTAATAAAGATAATTATTAACGCCAGTTTACTTTGAGGGCTAAGTGTTTGACGTGGCTTACCTCGTTTAGTCCTCACACGACCCAGAAGGGTAGATGTGCTATTTATTATCACTCCCATTTCACAAATAAGGAGAGTGCAACACAGAAAGGCTGAACAATTTGCCTACCTTTGAACCTGGGTGGCCACCAGCCACTACTGAGAATCATGGATCACCTTAGCGTATTCTCATCAGTAAATCTGGAATCAAGAAACTTAGGCTTCAAGTGTTTGTCACTCAGTCATGTCTGACTCTTTGTGACCCTGCCAGGCTCCTCTGTTCATGGAATTCTCCAGGTAAGAAGATTGGAGGGAGTAGCATTCCCTTCTCCAGGAAATCTTTCTGGCTCAGGGATTGAACCCAGGTCTCCCACACTAGGCAGATTTTTTATCATCTGAGCCACCAGGGAAGGCTCGGGTTTCAAAAAGGGATTTTTAAAATATTGCTCATTTTAAAAGGGTTCTTTATTCTGTAAGCCTGCGTCAGCGCAGTTAGGGACTCAGAAACATTCACTTCTGTGGCATCTGTCAAAGGCACTCCCATCACAGGCAAGGAGCCCAGGCAGTATGAAGAGAAGAGATGTTTGTGGAACAGCTGATCAGTCCTACATTGTACACCATCTAATCCAGAAAGGTAAGCTACTTGGTTGAGATCACTTGGGAGCAATTTCTTTGCTGTGGCTGTGACAATACTTTTATTAGTCAAAGCAATGGGACTGATAATAAAAATGCAACTCTCAGACATAACATTGGGGTTCCCTGGTGGCTCAAATGGTAAAGAATCCACCTGCAATGCAGGAGACACAGGTTCAATCCCTGTGCTGGGAAGATTCCCTGGAGGAGGGCATGGCAACCCACTCCAGCATTCTTGCCTGGAGAATCCCCATGGACAGAGGAACCTGAGCTACAGTCCATGGGGTTGCAGAGTCAGACACGACTGAGACTGAGCACAGCCCAGACATAATGGCAGCTCCCACACTATTATGGGCTAAGTGACTTTCATGCATCACGATTGTGAGTACTCATCCCCATCCCCTGGGTAACCTCACCCAAGGTGATATTCTCAGCAAGTAGCAGAGTTGGGATTTGGGCACAGTCAGACTCCCGTGTCCTTGTTCCTAATCTTTACCCAAAACTACCATTATCCACATGATAGCCCTCTAAAATCAGATGGGTATATAAAAGCCAAGAAATGCAACAAAATGAGTTATGGCATTGCCCTTGTACAAAATTATATAATGCAAAATAATACTAAGAATATTAAAATATGTCTCTTTCTTCTGGAAAACTAAGTTTTTGTCCGTTACCATAATGCACAAATATGGATGGATTTTCAAGATATCTGGATATAAGTTTTGGGATGGTCTCACTTCAGATATGAACTTTGTAGAATATATGAAACTCCCTTGGGAGAGCCCCCAAGGGCCCCTCTGAGAACGAAGCACCCATCTCCCAGCCCAGCTGAAATGGAAGGACCAGGAGGTAACTAGGTTAAGGCTCCAAAGAAACGAAGTACAGAAACGTGACCCCACGGGGAAAGACTCACAGGCAGATCCCTGCCATTGCAGACAGAGAGCTGTGTGGCTCATGTGAGCACCTGTGTGCCTCTGTGACGAGGGCAGAGGACAAGAAACATTCATAATGTTTCTTGATTTCCCAGGCTCCACAGAGCAGATCAGTTAGCAATGCTGGTCTGTCCATGGTCCTTTCTAGTCCAAATTTACACAGTGCCATTCTTTCAGTTCAGGAGATGTTATTATTTTATAGTTTATGGCCCAAGCCAGGCCTCCTTATCTCCAAGTTCTACGTAACACCAGCATCATGCCTCTCATGTGGCTACAAAGTTCTATCATACTTCATGCCATTCTTCTCTCTGGCTTCAAGGATTCCTATATTTGTATATCAGCAGGATCTTAGCAGCAGTCTAGCTCTAACCTAACTGGTGTGGTCCCTGGAGCCCACAGAGTGCTATAGCTCAAGACCACTCAGTGACACCCAGTCCAGCTCTGTCTGCTGCCACCTTGATTTAAGTCTCCTCATGTCCACACTCACTTGTAAGGTGGCCTTTTCATGGTAACCCCAGTATGTCACGAGTCCTCTTTCAGGACTTGTATAGCATGCAAGATCTTAGTTCCCCAACTAGGGATCAAACCTGCGCCCCATGCAGTGGAAGCACAGAGCCTTAACCACTGGACCACCAGGGAGCCTCTTCCAGGGCTCCTTAGGGATGTTTTTCTTCTAGACTCATTCTTTCTGTTTAGACTGACTCTTGTGGAAATTTGATTATGTTTTATCAGTAACACAAAATAGCGCAAAGCCACAGCCCTGCAAGCTATCAAGTGGGGAGAGGCAAGAGGAAGGGGAAAAGGAAGGGGAGATGTGTAATAATGGCCTGCAGTAAATTGCTGGCTGAGCTGCTGAATGGTCTGTTTGTCTGTTTACCTACACTCAGACTATACTCTGAAAACTGGAAGTGACAACCTATGTGACCAAGGAGGTTCCCTTCTTCGGAGCTTGCTCTCGACACAGGGCCTTCTGCCATGATCATCCTTGTCTTAGTTGAGACAGTAAAGCATAATGTAGGCACCAGAGGACAGAGTGATTGACCACGTGCTTCCTTTGTTCGGCTTAGGATGCTCTGGGCTGGGAAAGCACCTCAGCACCTAAAATGTCAAACCTCCTAAGCGTGGCTCCAAAGATCCCTCCCTGCCTGCCGCCTCCAGGGTTGAGAACGTTCTTTCTCTCTGCCCTCACTCATACCATCTTTCACTCTGTTGGCTTTAGCTTCAAGGTCACTGCCTCCAGGAGGCTCCCCAGACCTACCAGTTAGGTTAGGTGTGCCCACTGCAGGTTCGGCTGGCAGCTTCACTTCCTTATCTTTTAAGGCTCATTCCACTGACATGATCACTGTCACATCAGTCTCTCTGGCCCAGCTCTATGCTCTGGGGGAGGGATGGCCACGGCCGCATTTGTCACCACCCTCAGAAAACTAGTTCTATAAGCTGCTGCTGCTGCTAAGTTGTATCAGTCATGTCCGACTCTGTGCGACCCCATAGATGGCAGCCCACCAGGTTCCCCCATCCCTGGGATTCTCCAGGCAAGAACACTGGAGTGGGTTGCCATTTCCTTCTCCAATGCATGAAAGTGAAAAGTGAAAAGGAAGTCGTTCAGTTGTGTCCAACTCTTCACGACCCATGGACTGCAGCCTTCCAGGCTCCTCCGTCCATGGGATTTTCCAGGCAAGAGTGCTGGAGTGGGTTTCCATTGCTTTCTCCTAGTTCTATAAACTAGTTCACTGAAAAGTTCTACCAGCCATACCTCCCCTGCCCCAGTTCACTAAAAGAAACCAACTGATCGATTTCCTTGATAAACAGAAATGGCTTAATTTCCAAGAAGTGAGAGACCAACGCGTGCAGGGTTTGACCAGTAGAAATGAGAAGTTAACACTGACACATATTCTCCAAGATTTTTTTTCAAAGTATCTAAATACAGAAGTGGAACAACCCATAGTTCATTGTGATACAAGTAACTGTAAATTTATGAATAAACTTTGGGCTTGGCAAAGAAAGCTCAGAAGCTGTTTTCCTGCTGTTGAGAGCACACAATGTGGGGAACTTTGATGACAGCAGTGGAATGAGCCCAGGCTCCACTGTTGCTTAAGAGAATTCAAAATAGTTCCAGCTGTGAGAACTTGGTCTTTGTAACTTGCTAGGAAGGGAAGTTTCAGAAGCCTTGCAAAATTAACAAAACTCTCCCTGAAACCAAGGGCACTTAAGACTGTGAGGAAACGAGTCTCTTCTCTTAGTGGAAATCATGTGTGCACAGACCCTGGCTGTCAAAGGCTGAAAAATTGTAAACCCTTTGGAGAACAGGCAGGGTTTGCAATGGCAGACAAAAAGAGTCTGAAAATCCAATAGATAGATGGGTGTAATACACATATACTTTGGGCCAGATGTGCCCCTCAAACCCGATACATGAACCTTGGATTTGTCTGAAAACACCCGACATAGTGTTCCTTAATTGTTAGTTTCTACCCTTCCTTCCAAAAAGAGGCACAGCTGTCAGGGCAGCTTATGAAATGACGGTATATGGAAGGTCGTCAGGCTCTTAAGATGCCTCCACCCACTCCAAATGTCAAGTGGCCACAAGGGAGGTTGGAATTAGACTCTGATTTAGAACCACAGGCCAAGTTGCTGGGATTGAGGCATGGGTAAAATCAGCTATTAACTGGATATACACACTGCGGACAATGACTTCCAGAGAGTAAAGGGCCAGGATGAAGAAAGGTCGCCAAGAAGTCCATGCAGAGCTGTCTGGAGAGACCTGGGTGGGTGTGTCCAAGTGCTACATAGGGAAGAGTTTATGTCTCACATGAAGTTCATGCCAACCTTGGAGACCAGATATTAAAAGAAAGTTCTGTGGGGACTTCCTTCGTGGCACAGTGGATAAGAATCTGCCCGCCTATGCAGGGACACAGGTTCGATACCTGGTCTGGGAAGATTCCTTGTGCCTTGGAGCAACTAAGCCCACGCACCACAACTACTGAGCCTGCGCCCTAGAGCCCTCGAGCTGCAACTACTGAGCCTGCGCCCTAGAGCCCTCGAGCTGTAACTACTGAGCCTGCGCCCTAGAGCCTCTGCTCGACAACGAGAGACGCCGCGGCCATGGGAAGCCCACACAACACAACTAGAGAAAAGCCCCTGCGGCGACAAAGACTGAGCACAGCCAAAAAAACCAAAGCTTTTAGGACCAAAACAGAAGGGAGACAGAACAGAGGCTGGTCTCGTCTAAGCAACACTTTAATATAAATCTGCACTTCTTGTCTTGATCCTTGTAACTTCCTAAATGTTCGCCAATTTTATTAACTCTTGTTCACTCCCACCTCCTGCCACATAATTGCCCAGAATATATCCCATCAAGGAAAAAGAGCCTGTATAACATCCGTTTTGAAGCCAAAAGGACTTGAATTTCGCGGGACCTCTGTATCCCTATTTGTAAAATAGGGCGGTTGGACTACATTCTGGTTTCCAGGGAGAACTGAGTCCCCTCCACTTCTTACCCATCCGTATCGCCTTGACCAGGATGAGGAATGTGAACTGAAAATCCACCACCTTGGATGTGCTAGACCCTTATGAAAACAGGGCTTCTCCTTTCCAGTCATAGTTTAAACAGTGGCAGCAGATAGAAAAAGAACAGGAAAGCAAGCTGGACCTCTGATTCTCACAACAAGTTAAAAAAGAACTGCTCTAGCATGTAAATGGGCACAGAGGCATCCCTGTCTAGACTGAGTGCCCACATGGTTCCCGATAAATAATCTCATAGGTTAAAAGATTAAAAGACGAGTGTGCGCGCTGGAGATTGGGAGCTGAGCTAAGGAGTTCAGTGAGAAAACAAGCCTGGAGTTTTCTGCTGGAAGAAAGGCAACATCTTAATACATGTAAGATATAACACATAAACCCAACCCAACCACATAAACCATGTAACACATAAATCTAACCTTTTTCTGTAGTAACTTTTGCTTTTCCCGGAATTCTTCCATCTTCCTGGCTTCTTCTCTGAGAGTCTGGGCAAGGTGAATGTGACTTTGTGCCACATTGTCTACTTCTGCAAAAAGAATTTAAAAAAAACAAAACCCTACATGTCTGAATTCAAATCAAAGAAACCATATAAAAAGTTAAAATACAGACAGAATTCTTGGGCACGTGGTAAAGTTAACCTGCTTCACTTGGTCACCAATATTTATTAAGCCCCTCCACATACCCAGCATTGCCCTGACCACTACAACCAAGCCAGCAAACCTTTAGTTTAGCTTTCCACCACTAGCTGCACTAACCTAGTGTATACCCAAGGCAGGGGAGAAGCTCATAGAGCTTGCATGCTAGCACACATTACTAAACTCACTGCAATTTCAAATTCAATCCTATTTCTCAGTACATGACTCTAAGGTTCTTGCCATCTCTAACATCTCATGAGCCTGTAAGAAATTTCTCTCTGGATAGAATGATTATTGGTATTTTTCCCTTTATTTTCTGAGAACTTTGTAAAGAGCATGACTTACCTTTCTAATAAAAGAACTGAAATTTTTATTTTTCTTGTTCCAAGGATACAAATTATAGATGGCATTAAAGATAGAAAGATTGACAGATATGACCTAAGAAAAAATTTTAAACTTGTGTGTGTCAAAATAACTTAGAATAAGGTTAGAAGAGACACAAAAAACTAGAAAAAAAATTGCAATTTACGCAACAGAGTAAACAGCTATATTAAAAGAACTTCAAATCAAAATAAATATATATATTCCAGGATTTTAAAATGGTTAAAGAGCATGAAATTTTTAAAAAGATTGGCAAAAATGGCCAGTTAACATTTGAAAACATATTCAGCCTTAAAACTACTGAAAAAAAAACCAACACAAAATTTTTAAAATTCAGAAATATATCACTTTTTATCCTTCAGTTTGGAAAAAAAGTGTTAAAGTTCGAACATTCTTGGTATTGGCAAGTGCGGGAAAAAAACAGTACTGTGGGTGGGGGGAAATTTACCACTTTTCAAGAAAAAATGTGGCATTTTGTAGAATAAAAAATGTTAATATAAGAATGAGGCAGATCTATATGAAATGAAATGGAAAGATATCTAGCACCACTCAACTAGCTACAGAAACATGTTAAGCACATAGTGTGCCATGTTAAAGTTCTTAGCTTGGAGGCACTAAGAACAGAAAATTTAAAGGCCTTAAACTCTGAGTCACAGGCCCAGGGAATGCTAGAAATGGACAGGACCCCCTGAAGACCAGTGCCAGGGCCTCACCCTAGATTCCCAGTGTGAGAACCACTGCCTGAAATGAGTCAAACGCACATCATGAAGTATGGGTGTAGACAGTTCTCCAACTCATTTCAACTCTGAAGGGCTATTTATCACCAAGTTGCTCTTTTTTTTTTTTTTAAACCAGTATGAGCTGTTCAAGTTAAAACGCAGCTGTGATGACAAACACAGAGCTCACCAAGGACAGCAAATGCATTTTTAAGGAATCACTTACGCTGCTTGAAGACTTCAAGGGCTCGCTTCAGGGTGCTAAAAAAAATAAAAGCACATGTGTAGCTTCAGTTCTGAAAATTGGCTGTACAACCTTACTATAATGCCACTGCATGTTTCTCCCAGCCCACATCTTAACTGATAGACTGTGATCTGATCTTTGCCCATGAGCTTGAGAAGACAACAAAAGATCAATGCTTCCTCAGTCCAGTTTCCTCTCTATTGCCCCTCAGTCCCAGGCCCAAGCATCATAAATGCTTTACTGTTCATCTGGGAGGAGCCAGATGCCAAAATTCTTTATGCTTCATTGTCCCCAAGGATGATATAGGAGTTATGATCCATTTCTCATAAGGATACAAAATATTCTTTAAAGTATGATAATTAGAAATATGGATGTTGTTTTTGTTGTTCAGTTGCTAAGTCATGTCCGACTCTTTGCAACCCCATGGGCTGCAGCACGCCAGGCTTCCCTGTCTTTCACTGTCTTCCAGAGTTTGCTCAGATTCACATCCATTGAGTTGGTGAAGCTATCTAACCATCTCATCCTCTGTTGCCCTCTTCTCCATTTGCTTCAGTCTTTCCCAGCACTAGGGTCTTTGCCAACGAGTTGGCTCTTTGCATCAGGTGGCCAAAGTATTGGAGTTTCAGCATCAGTCCTTCCAATGAATATTCAGGGTTGATTTCCTTTAGGATTAACTGGTTTGATCTCCTTGCAGTCCAAGGGACTCTCAAGAGTCTTCTCCAGCATCACAGTTTGAAAGCATCAATTCTTCAGCATTCTTTATGGTCCAGCTCTCACATCCATACATGACTACTGGAAAAACCATAGCTTTGACTAGAAAGACCTTTGGTTGCAAAGTGATGTCTCTGCTTTTAAATACAGTGTTTCAGTTTGTGATAGCTTTCCTTCCAAGGAGCAAGCGTCTTTTAAGTTCATGGCCTTTATTTCATCCACGGTGAAATAAAATCTGTCACTGCTTCCACTTTTTCCCCTTCTATTTGCCATGAAGTGATGGGACCAGATGCCATGATCTTAGTTTTTTGAATGTTGAGTTTTAAGCCAGTTTTTCCACTCTCCTCTTTCACTCTCATCAAGAGGCCCTTTAATTCCTCTTCACTTCCTGCCATGGTGTCATCTGCATGTCTGAGGCTGCTGATATTTCTCCCAGCAATCTTGATTCCAGCTTGTGATTCATCCAGCCCCAAATATGGATAAAAGCCAATAAAAGAGGGATTCAAACTATGATTCCCAACCACTTCCTTTTTCATCCATTCTTCAGTCCTCATATGCTTATTTCACATAAACTACGGGCCGGGCATGGTGTCAGATGTTGGTGATTCAGTGGTGCAAGACAGACATGGCCATAGACTTCAGAGTCTCAACGGAAGAGACAGTCGTGAACACAGTGTTCTATCACAGAAGAACGAACTACCACAGACTTAGCAGCTTAAAACAAGACACATTTCTTACTTCACAGTTTCTGTGAGGAAGACCATGACTCATTGTTCATACCTTCTCTCAATCTCCTCCCTTCTCTCCCTCATAACCCACGGCTCCTCCTCCTTTATAGCTCCCCTTGCCCGTGGTTTTAGTTCTTCCCGTCCTACAATTCCTTAACAAGCTTCCTTTTGAGGTGAAGTGGCTCTCGGGTTTCTCTTGCTCATCGCCACCCTCACGAATGCAGACCTCACTGGGATCACTCCAGGCACTCAAGAAGAAATGGGACTAAGTGTAGTCATGGTCCCAGCCCTAAGCCACAACAGCGTAGGATCATGGATTGTATTCTACACATATACATGTAGGTGGCAAGTGCTGCTATTTTATAAACTAAAAAGCCTTGGATCTTTCAGCTGGCCTCTTCTTCTTCTTCTTCTTTTTTTTTTTTTTTTTTGGCCCCTTCTTTTTAACTACACCTCATTTTTCCCATTCTGTTTATTTATCTTCAAACAAAAAGTCCTTATGTCTCCCTGCCTTTTCTCATATAAACATTCCCAATTATTACCAACACATCAAGCAGAAAAACATTAACTGCACAGTCTCTGTACACTTTCCCTGCCTTATGATACAATTTCTCAAGGAAAATGCACTAGAAAGTGTCTATATCTAAACAAATGCACAACGGGTCCAGTAAGATGCATGAGCCTCACTCAAGAGCAGATTTATGACTGAAATTAGTGAGAGAGAAAGCTGGTCTTGGCCTCAGATAGAACTGGAAGTCTTTTCCCACAATGAGCTGCAGAGCTGGAAAGTGGCAGAGATGAAGTCTGTTCAGAGTCTAAAATTTTTCCCCCACCCTAAGTGACTGGTTAAAAGGCCACTAAAAGAGCAGCCCAAACTCTCTTTAGTTTCTCATCAGCTTTGTTGTCCCACAACATCACTTCATTGCTGCTCCCGCGTTTAGATGGTGACAACAATCCAAGGTTTGAATGTGAACCTTGGGGATGGTGTTCTCACAATGTCCCTGCCCCCTCCTCCCAGGTGTTCTCCTTAACTGTGGGAAGAGAAAATATCCTGCCACTCTTACAAACACTTTGGCCTTAAACCCTAAAAGGGACCACCAGAAGCTATGAAGTCTCTCAAAGTGGTCAATGAGGTGGAAAAAATCCTACCTAGGCCCTGAACAAGCAAAGTCATGCACGTTCATTGAGGGCATCTTTCTAAAGAGCATCCTGGAGGTCACAAAACCAGAAGTACCTGAACAGCCTTTCACTTCAACCTTGGAATCATAGTCCGCAGGTCTCATATCCTATTCACCTTCCTCTCTGAGAAATTCTTAGAAGAAAAACTGACGAGCTTTTTTCACAGAAGAGATTGGTGCTAGAGTCTCTTGAAAAATTTACCAAGTTATAAATCAAACATCCAAGAATATAAGAAATACCACTTTACATCAGACTTATTCTGCTAAATATGTTTTCCAAGCAATACTATGTGAGAGAACATGGCTATTTTCCCTCACATCACCTAAAAACTTTTTGGATATCTTTCCAAATGACTTATGCTTTCTTTATGATAAACAAGGCTTTAGATCCACTGACCCACTAATCTTCCTTGAAACTACAGAAACTGTCCTTCAATGACAATGAAACTTACCTAACCCTAATACTATGTAGGTCTGACATGTGAATATAGAAATGTTTTGCATATTCAAAAACATGAAGCTAAATCATGTAAGAAACAAATAATCCTTAACATTTAAAACAAATAAGCTTAACTGTATATGAAACTGCTTACATAACCACACAGAGAAAATAGTATTTTAAGTGACCTTAGAAAACAATATTCTTAGTGGTATACAAGGTCAAGAGGAACTGCAAGAGGAACTGCAAAAAGCACTGTAAAGAAATGTTTCATTCAGAAGTTTCATTGTTAGTAGCTGTATTAATATCATTTTGAAACATTATAATATATTGTCATAGAAAGCCAATAATTATGCTAATACTGTCAGAAACCAAGATTTTCTATGTAAGAGGAAATAAATATAAAATAAGTGAATTATAAATTAAATTGGAATTAGACATATCAATATGAACTCAAGCTTTTAAAATCTGTCCCCTGGGACTTAACCCATCCAGCAGTTAAGAATATGTCTTGCAATGCAGGGGTCATAGGTTCAACCCCTGGTTGGGGAACGAAGATCCCACATACCAGGGAGCAACTAAGTCGTGCAGCACAACTAGGGAGTCTGCTGGCTGCAACTAAAACCCAAGATGGCAAAATAAATAAAAAATAAACAAAATAAAATCTGTCCCCTGAAAGAGCCTAGAAATGGTGACATCTCTGTGACAATGACCGACGCCAGAACTCAGAGTTTCACCAATAAATATGGCTAATTACTAGGAAAACTTGGAGAAATCCTTAGTAAAATCTAGTTGACTCCAGATTTAAATTCATAAAAAATTACATTAAGAAAATATGATGAGTATGAATAATTGTTAAATTTAAGTGATGGATTCACAGCCATTCGTTATGTTTGCTTTTTACTTTTCAGTGTGTTTTTACATTTAAAACATCAGAAATATAAATAATATAATCAACAAATAAATTCTCCATGCACTAATGTCCTATGTCTGAGGGTAACATGTATTTTAAGGCCTGCAGCGTGCTCAGTCGCTCAGTTAGGTCCGACTCTTTGTGACCCCATGGACTATAGCTCGCCAGGCTTCTCTGTCCGTGGGATTCTCCAGGCACGAATACTGGAGTGGGTTGCCCTTTCCTTCTCCAGGGGATCTTCCTGACCCAGGGATCGAACCAGAGTCTCCTGCATGGGCAGGCAGATTCTTTACCACTGAGCCACAGGTGCAGCAGCCCCTTTTAAAGCCTTATGTAACTATTACTACTTTAAATATCTCCCAGTGTTTTCCTCCTCCTCAGTAATCCAGTACTTTGCAATCTGGGATGAGTGCGTGTGCGGGTGTGGGTGTGTGTGTCTTAGGATCAAGAGAAGAGAAAAGGAAGGGCAATGTCTTGTCTGCCTCCAACTATTGCTTCTGAGAGGACACAGACCTCAGGGCAGGTTTGCTGCTGTCTACAGCACAAAGCAGTGTGCACGACAGCATGAGGTACGATTTCATCTGCAGAGATCTACAAAGGTCTGCCTAAACTATTCCCCCAAGTCTCCCTCCATGTGCTACCTTACAGAAGGAATCGAGAAATTTCCATGTGCATAGGACTGGCTACATAATTTGTGAGGCCCAATGCAAAACAAAAATGTGCCATTCTTTGTTTATAAATCACTAAGAATTTCAAATAGTGACAGCAAAGAGTAAGAATCCTCCTGATAATGAAGGAAATGCAAGATATGTGGGTTCAATCCCTGAGTCGGGAGGATCCCCTGGAGAAGAAAAGGGCTACCTACTCCAATATTCTTGCCTGGAGAATCCCATGGACAGAGGAGCCTGGCAGGCTACAGTCTGTGGGGTCGCACAGAGTCAGACATGACTGGTGACGGAGCACATATCAGTACAAAGAGTATGAAACCAGTGCTGAAGCCGATCTGCATTTGCGATCCCATATGATCCCATATGATCCTATATGATCCCATATGATTGCCCAAGTCAGCCCTGCACGTGAAGGACTGTGTTCCCAAAGTAGGTGCCATGTCTGGACATCTCTGTATCCTCAAGAGTGTTCAATGAATGATGGAAGAATGAATAATCGAGGTACAGAATCCAAACATCAATGGTGAGAACTATGAAATGATGCAAAGACAGTCTCTCATAACTATTACAAACTATGTGTTTCATATAACATATACACATTTACAAATATATATATAAAACAATAATACACTCTACTGAATTTCTAGCATAAAATTATGCATTCAGTTCAATTCACTTCAGTCGCTCAGTCGTGTTCGACTCTTTGCAACCCCATGAATCGCAGCACGCCAGGCCTCCCTGTCCATCATCAACACCCGGAGTTCACTTAGACTCAGGTCCATTGAGTCAGTGATGCCATCCAGCCATCTCATCCTCTGTTGTCCCCTTCTCCTCCTGCCCCCAATCTCTCCCAGCATCAGTCTTTTCCAATGAGTCAACTCTTCGCATGAGGTGGCCAAAGTACTGGAGTTTCAGCTTTAGCATCATTCCTTCCAAAGGACACCCAGGGCTGATCTCCTTCAGAATGGACTGGTTGGATCTCCTTGCAGTCCAAGGGACTCTCAAGAGTCTTCTCCAACACCACAGTTCAAAAGCATCAATTCTTCGGCACTCAGCTTTCTTCACAGTCCAACTCTCACATCCATACATGACCACTGGAAAAACCATAGCCTTGACTAGACGGACCTTTGTCGGCAAAGTAATGTCTCTGCTTTTGAATGTGCTATCTAGGTTGGTCATAACTTTCCTTCCAAGGAGTAAGCGTCTTTTAATTTCATGGCTGCAATCACCGTCTGCAGTGATTTTGGAGCTCAAAAAAAATAAAGTCTGACACTGTTTCCACTGTTTCCCCATCTATTTCCCATGAAGTGATGGGACCGGATGCCATGATCTTCGTTTTCTGAATGTTGAGCTTTAAGCCAACTTTTTCACTCTCCTCTTTCACTTTCATCAAGAGGCTTTTTAGTTCCTCTTCACTTTGTGCTATAAGGGTGGTGTCATCTGCATATCTGATTTCTCCCGGCAATCTTGATTCCAGCTTGTGTTTCTTCCAGTCCAACGTTTCTCATGATGTACTCTGCATATAAGTTAAATAAGCAGGGTGACAATATACAGCTTTGACGTACTCTTTTTCCTATTTGAAACCAGTCTGTTATTCCATGTCCAGTTCTAACTGTTGCTTCCTGACCTGCATACAGATTTCTCAAGAGGCAGGTCAGGTGGTCTGGTATTCCCATCTCTTTCAGAATTTTCCACAGTTTATTATAAAAAGTATACACAGAAAAGGACTTCAAGGAAAATTTAGAAAATATTAATAATGAGTTATGGCTTCATAGTTCATTTTAGATTTCTTTCTGTATTTCTATTTTTCACAACTAGAAATAAGAAAAAAAGTAAACATTTTTTTCACCCCACACATTTCACTCTACTGGCCAGGTCTGTCTGATGAAGTGACGGGGCTCCTGAGTGGTATCAGACAACCTGGAAACCAGAAAGAAACATGGCACCTACTTGGTCTCAGACTGTCCACATGGCTTCTTCCTAGCGAGGCTGAGCAGATCTTTGCCATATCTCTCTTCAATTGATGCCCTAAGGAAAACAGGAGAGAGAGTTCTGAGTCCTTCTCAGGGCTGATTCTTATTTATGACACATGGCACCTCCCTTGAAGGCAAAATTGCATCTTTTACACAGAAGTTCACAATTCTCTAAAATGTGAAACTCCTACTACAGAACCAGGAAGAATTGTAAAAGACCAGTGACCTCCATCTCTATGGTGTTCTTCTCCAGCAAAAAGTCTATAGCGTGAATAATTAAGGCCAAACCAAGTACAGTCCCTTGACCAGCACAGGTTACTACATTACAGACTAATTTTCAAAACTCTGATCCAAAAAGATATATGTGTGTGTATATATATATATATATATATATATATATATATATATATGTTTATAGTCTACACAAATCTATACAGATATGAAATGTATACATTTTAAGTGGAGTAAAAGATATTTCCGTCAAATGCTGCACTCCTTAGGCCTACCCCTCCCATCTTCTCTATGAGTATCCTTTTACCAACCTGAGAGGTCTCCTGCATTGCAGGCAGATTCTTTACTGCCTGAGCCACCAGGGAAGCCCCATAGCGTTCTCCTTTTTATTGTCTCCATAGTTCTGCTTTTTCCAGAAGGTCATGTAGTTGGAATCACATGGTATGTAGCTTTTTCAGACTGACTTCTTTTACCTAGCAATATGCTTTTAAGATTCTCTCACGTTCTTCTGTGGCTGGATTGCCCATTTCTTCTTATTGATGAATGATATTCCATTGTAAGAGTGTACTACAGTTTATTTGTTCACCTATTGAAGGACATCTTATGTTGTGAAAATTGCTCAATCGTGTGCATCTCTTTGTGGCCACACGGGCCCTGGAAGGGGTCTGCCTTCCTGCAACAAATGGAGACTCCGGTGGGACTCTTCTTTGCTGAGACTGACATCCTGACCACTCGATGTACTCAGGGGCCAGCTTGCCTGCCAATGGACCAGACCCAGCGGCCGCTACTGGGACCGTTTTGTCCCTGGTCTCCTCGTGACGCGGACAACTGGCCAGAGTGCCCCGACCGGTAAGGAACAAGAGACTTTATTGACCTCTCTCCCCTTCCCTCTCTCTTTCCTCTCCTTAACCCTTCCTATCGTTCCGTGTTTTTCTAGTCCCCTGGTCCTGGACGCAGGAATCTGGTCGAAGGGCCCTCAGCCTGAGCTGAGGATTGGAGACTGATCACCTCCTCTTGGCAGAGAACTCGAATTCTGGTTCTGGCCGGGTCTGATTTCTGGTAGGGTCGAGTTTCAGTCCTCCCTTCTCTGGAGGCCCAGGGTCAAGTCCCATAACGCCTGGGTATCTGTAGGTGGCAGGAGACGTCTGTAAGGCCACCCCTTTCACCCCCCTCCTCCCGCCTCCTCCCCTTTCTTCTTTCAACCTGGCTTCCTTTCCTCTCTTGAAATCTTTGATGTTAGTACTCGGATCTGAAGTTCTGTGTCTCTATAGGAGGATTTCTGAGAGACTGTATTCTTGTATTTAAGGGCTTCCCTGGTGGTGCGGAGGTTAAAGCGTCTGCCTGCAATGTGGGAGACCTGGGTTCAATCCCTGGGTCGGGAAGATCCCCTGGAGAAGGAAATGGCAACCCACTCCAGTATTCTTGCCTGGAGAATCCCATGGATGGAGGAGCTTGGTGGGCTACAGTCCACGGGTTGCAAAGAGTCAGACACGACTGAGCGACTTCACTTTCACTATGTGTGAAAGTTGCTCAGTCGTGTCCACCTCTTTGTGGCCACAAGAGCTACACAGTCCACGGAATTCTCTAGGCTAGAATACTAGAGTAGGTAGCCTTCCCCTTCTCCAGGGGATCTTCCCAACCCAGGAATCGAACCCAGGTCTCCCGCATTGTGGGCAGATTCTTTACCAGCTGAGCCACAAGGGAAGCCCTTAGAGTTCTCTGTTCATGGTCAATTCAAGTATGTAGCTAAACTGCACCAAGGAGATGAGAACTTCACAGTAGAAACCCTGCAGTCACATGTCTCACATTGTTGCTTGGTGTGGTATTATGGGTCTGTCTAAAGCACAAAATATCCCCTTTCCCCCTTTCCTGCTCCCCACAGCCTCTGTCACCATTTCCACTTTGTGTCCTAGCCCCAGTTTTATCTAAATCCTACTATCAAGTTATGGACCTTTAGGTTCATATATCCCAGCTAAAAAAATTTTTTTAAGTATAGTATGAATACATTCTCACGGCAAAAGATTCAAACAACACAGTCTTACGAAATAAAACACAAACGCCTCCCCTCACGCTCTCCCCCAACCCCACGCCCCTGCCCGGGAGGAGCCACTGCTGAAACTGCTATGTATCCTTCCAGTCCTTTCTCTGCATTTTCATAGCCATCTCTCACAAACACACAGCTTTTCATAGTTACATAACTGAGGTCATTCTATTACTTGCTGTTCTGTTTTCACCTAGTAATAGGTCGGTCACATAGATCTTTCTTTATCAGTACACGCCAACTACCGTGTTTGTAATTAGGCGTTTCCCACAGTTCAAGGTCACCCTAATTGCTTTGCTTTTCACTACTGCCAAGAAGAGTTAAATGAACATCCTCAGGCAGATATTCACGGGCATCTCTGAGAATGTTTCTCTAGCTAAGCTAGGACTTCTGAGAAAGTGGATTTACTAGATCAGAAGAATATATCTATCTTTTTTTTTTTACATTATATTTTCTTTTCTTTTTTTTTTCTTTGTAAAATTTTAGTGAAGTACAACTGATTTACAAAGTTGTTAATTTGTGCTGTACAGCAGTGACTCAACTATACATATATAAATTCTTATTCTTTTCCACTATGGTCTTGTCACAAGATGTTAAGAATATATCTTTTAAATGCTGGAAAACAGTGTTGAATTGCTCTCCAAAAGAGCCTTCTCAATTTATATTTTCACCAAAAGTGTGCAAGCAATCCCATTCCCAAAAACCCTCCCCAACACTGTATATTATCAGTCATCACTAGTCTTCAGCAAGAGAGGTTTAAAAAAAGTTTAAATTTACTTTTAATTTAAATTTACTTTTCCTTGATTTAAATTTACTTTTCCTTGATTTCAGTGATTATGCATTTTATATATTTAAAATATATAAAATTATGCATTTTATATATTTATTTCTATATGTTATTTTATGAGTTACATGGGCATATCACCCCAATTTTTTAACTGAACATTTTACCTTTTTCCTATTATTTTGTAGAAGTTCTTCATATATTATGCATCTCAATTTGTATTCTTACATGTTATATAGTTTCTCCCACTCTCATCTGTCTTTTCTAAATAATCTTATCCACTTTATTAAAATAATACATGCTCATTGTTCAAAAATGAACAAAAAGAAAAATACAAAGAAGAAAGCAACAAACTGTCCAAAATCCACCAACTAAAAATAATTAGTATTAACATTCGGTGATGATGGTAATGGGCATTTCTTTACACAGATATGCAGGCAGGATGGATGGACAGATAGGCATGAGTAATTTTAAAAGAATGAGACTATATTCTATCAGTTCCGTTCAGTTGCTCAGTCGTGTCCGACTCTTTGCAACCCCATGGCCTGCAGTACTCCAGGCTTCCCTGTCCATCACCAACTCCGGGAGCTTACTCAAACTCTTGTCCATTGAGTCGGTGATGCCATCCAGTCTCATCCTCTGTCATGCCCTTCTCCTCCCGCCTTCAATCTTTCCCACCATCAGGGTCTTTTCCAAGGAGTCAGTTCTTACCAGGTACCCAAAGTATTGGAGTTTCAGCTTCAACATCAGTCCTTCCAATGAATATTCAGGACTGATTTCCTTTAGGATTGACTGGTTTGACCTCCTTGCAGTCCAAGGGACTCTCAAGGGTCTTCTCCAACACCACAGTTCAAAAGCATCAATTCTAAAAGCTATATTCTATACATTATTTAAAAACAAAGTACTGGGACTTCCGTGGTGGTCCAGTGGTTAAGAATTTGTCTTCCAATGCAGGGGACATGGGTACAATCCCTGCTCAGGGAACTAAGATCCCCCATGGTGCGGGACAACTGAGCGCGTATGCCACTTCTACGGAGCCCCACGCACCTCAACTAGAGAGGCTGCAGGCCGTAACTACTGAGCCTGCGCACACTAGAGCCCGTGTTCCGCCACAGGAGACGCCCTCGCACACTGCAGCTAGTAGAAAGCCCATGCACCACCACAAAGACCCAGCACAGCAAAAATTTTAAAAATAAATAACATAATATAAAAATAAGGTATTAAGCCTAATTTTAGCTAAATTTCACAGAAGAAAAGGAAACTGAAAGGAAGCTGAAGGAATTGCTGGATTTCAAACGAGTGTTTCTCTAGCACAGGAAAAATAAATTCCTAAAAGACCCTTCCAAAGTTAAAAAGGAGTTTATGAAAATAATTAAGGGGATGGAGACATTAAAATGTTTTGATGATCTATTTCAGCGTCAGTTTCAGACACTCGACAGCCTGTGGTGAAAGGATTAACACTATTGTACCTCCATCTCCTCCTCAATAATTTCACATTATTTTTACTTAATTTGTGTCTGTAACACACACTCTTCTCCAATCATAATTCCCCTAGTCGTTTAGTCTTAACTCTATTAAAATAAATGCGATGCTGACGACCAGTCCTGTTACCATAGCTTTTCCATCCCTAAGATTTGCCTTCTGGTTCATTTCCTGGTTGGCTGGATTTCATCAATTCATGATCTTTTACCAAAATGGCTCAGAAGGGAGGGCATCAGTATTTCCTGAGTTCTTTCATATTTGAGGCCATCTACCTATGGCCTTCATATTTGAGATTATTATTTTTTATTGAAGCACAGATGATCTACCATGTTGTGTCAGTTTCAGGCATACAGCAAAGTGATTTACTTATACGTCCACCTATATATTATTTCGCAGATTCTTTTCCATTACAGGTTATTACAAGATACTGAATATAGTTCCCTGTGCTAAATAGGAGGTGACTATTGCTTATCTATTCTATAAGTAGTAATACATAATTATTAACCTCACACTTCCAATTTATCTTCTTCCCTGCCTTTTCCCCCCCTTTCTATTTCAGTAACCTTAAGTTTGTTTTCTACATCTGTGAGTCTTTTTCTATCTTGTAAATAGGTTCATTAGTATCACATTTTTTAGATTCCACATGTAAGTGATATCATAGAATATTCATCTTTCTCTGTCTTACTTCACTTACTGTGATAATCTCTAGGTCCATCCCTGTGGCTGCAAAAGGCATGATTTCATTCTTTTTTATGGCTGAGTGGTATTCTGTTGTGTGTATGTACCATATGTTCTTCATTCATTCATGTGTCAAAGAACATTTAGGTTGCTTCCATGTCTTGGCTATCACAAATTGTGCTGCGATGAACCCTGGGGGGCATGTATCTTTTCAAATTAGAGTTTTCATCTTTTCCGGATATATGCTCAGGAATGGGATTACTGGATCATATAGCATTTTTAGATTTTTAAGGAACCTCCATAGGTCAAGGCTGTATATTGTCACTCTGCTTATTTAACTTATATGCACAGTACATCATGAGAAACGCTGGGCTGGAAGAAGCACAAGCTGGAATCAAGATTGCCAGGAGAAATATCAATAACCTCAGATATGCAGATGACACCACCCTTACGGCAGAAGGTGAAGAGGAACTAAAAAGCCTCTTGATGAAAGTGAAAGAGGAGAGTGAAAAAGTTGGCTTAAAGCTCAACATTCAGAAAATGAAGATCATGGCATCCGGTCCCATCACTTCATGGGAAATAGATGGGGAAACAGTGCAAACAGTGCCAGACTTTATCTTTTGGGGCTCCAAAATCACTGCAGATGGTGACTGCAGCCATGAAATTAAAAGACGCTTACTCCTTGGAAGAAAAGTTATGAGCAACCTAGATAGCATATTCAAAATCAGAGACATTACTTTGCCAACAAAGGTTCATTTAGTCAAGGCTATGGTTTTTCGAGTGGTCATGTATGGATGTGAGAGTTGGACTGTGAAGAAGGCTGGGCTCCGAAGAATTGATGCTTTTGAACTGTGGTGTTGGAGAAGACTCTTGAGAGTCCCTTGGACTGCAAGGAGATCCAACCAGTCCATTCTGAAGGAGATCAGCCCTGGGTGTTCATTGGAAGGAATGATGCTAAAGCTGAAACTCCAGTAATTTGGCCACCTCATGCGAAGGATTGACTCATTGAAAAAGACTCTGATGCTGGGAGGGATTGGGGGCAGGAGGAAGAGGGGACGACAGAGGATGAGATGGCTGGATGGCATCACCAACTCAATGGACATGAGTCTGAGTGAACTCCAGGAGTTGGTGATGGACAGGGAGGCCTGGCATGCTGCAATTCATGGGGTCGTAAAGGGTTGGACACGACTGAGAGACTGAACTGAACTGAACTGAATACAGTTCTTCATAGTACCTGCACCAATTTACATTCCCACCAACAGTGTGTGAGAATTCCTTTCTCTGCACACTCCAACATTTATTATTTGCAGACTTTTTGATGATGGTGTGGCGTTTATATTTAAATATATTGCTGGTGTAATGCATGTTCTAAAACTTTCCCTCAGAACTCTGTTAAACTTGTTCCATTGGCTTCTGTCGTTGAAGAGAAGACCAAGGCGATCCAGTTTCCCTGCTGTCCATTACTGTTTTGGGAATTTGGCTTGTTTCCTTTCCTAGATACTTGAAGTATTCTTTCATTAACTTAACCTGGATGAGGCTCTTTATGATCCTCTGCAATGAACATTTAGTATTTTTACATGTAGAAAGGAATTAAGGCTATTTTCATTAAAAATATTTATATAGAGTACATATAGTTTATCTTTTCAGAATTATATCCTGAAGATTTCTTGATAATCCTTTGTGGTTTCTAGGAGCAGAATTTACTCAATTCCTTTCTTCTAGCACTAAGGCACCAGGAATCTGAACTCACCTTAGACAGCATCTGATCCCCATGGAGAGTCCTAGAATCTGACAAGTATAGTCAGCCCTGTACAACCCTGGATTCTGCAACTGCAGATTCCACATTCGCAGATTCAACCGAGGATGAAAACTATTTGGGGGGAAAATTCCAGAAAGCTTAAAAAAACACTTGAATTTACATTGGATTTACATTAGGTATTATAAGTAACCTAGAGATGATTTCAAGTATCCAGGGGGGTGTACGTAGGTTATATGCAAATATTACACCATTTTATACAAGACTTGAGCAGCTGTGGATCTTGGGAGGTCCTGGAAAAATCCCCCACAGATACTGAATGATGACAGTAGTGAGTTCCAGCAGGCACAACAGTGTGCTCTTTGAAGAAAACAAGGAGCTTTGATAAAAATGAAACTACAACTTCATCTTCATGAAATCAGGTGAACAACCACAAGATTGAGAAACACTGCAAATGGGAAGCCGTGGAATCCAGGGACCTGCAGCCAATGAAGGAGTCACTAGGACTTTGCAAAAATCACACCCAAATAAGTAGGCTTTTATCTAGATCACCCTTCTACCAACTATCCAAAATTTCCCTCTCATCTGCTCATTAATTTGTCATTTACTGAACATCTACTATGTGCCAGGCATCACACTGGGAGAACGTAGAGGTGACCAAAATATGAGGCCTGCCTAGAAGAGCTCATGGGTGAGGGACAGCAGGGAATGTAAACCAGTACTTTCATCTGAATATGAGGTCCACATAACAGGGGCCATAATAAAAACGTACAAAATAATATATACGTAACAGAAGAGAGCTTCCCTTGTGGCTCAGCTGGTAAAGAATCCACCTGCAATGCGGGAGACCTGGATTCGATCCTTGGGTTGGGAAGATCCCCTGGAGAAAGGGAAAGGCTACTCACCCCAGTATTCTGGCTCGGAAAATTCCCAGGACTGTATAGTCCAACAAAGAGTTGGACACGTCTGAGCAACTTTCACTTTCACTTAATTCAGTATGAAGATGACAGGAAGACACAGGAGAAGAAAAACAAGTGATGATAGGAGAGAGTGGAGTTAGAGGCTGCAAACCAAGGATTCATTTAACACAAGAAGCTAAGAAAAAGACACGGTCTCTCTACTAGAGCCTTTATGAGCACATGAGCCTGCAGACCCTGAGTTTGGACTTCTTGCCTTGAAAATCAGGAGAGAATAAATTTCCGTTGTCTAAAGCCACCCAATTCACGGTAATTTGCTACAGCAGCCCTGGGAAACTCATACAGTAATAATGGTTTGGCTATAACTTGACCATGAGAAGCTGACATCTAAGGGAACTGGTCACGCCCACCTTGGCAATCTATCATTCTCAAGCCCATCCTAAGAGATGGCTGGCCCATAGTGAGGACCCCAGAAGGAGAGCTGTAATCAAGATAGGTTGACTTCTCCCTGAAAAAGAACAGAGGGAGTACAGGAGCTTGTGGAAAGAGCCCAGAGCCCAAAGCACTGGGGCTAGGATCCATAGTTACAGCTGCTAATTTCACAAAGTGGTTTCACAAGCACGGTTCCCTCCTCCCCATTCAGCATCATGTTGCAACACACAGTTAAGAGGGCTGATCTGACCACCCAGTTCCCAGAGAAACCTCTTTTCAAAGAATATATGCACAACATTCTTAGGAGACCACTAAATAAAGTGGAAAAAAAATTAGATGTGGGGTCAAGAAGTCCTGGCTCTACTATTTACTGCTTTCATAATCTTGGACAAGTCATTTAAGCCCCCACTGAACCTCAGCTTTCTCAGCTGTAAAATGGAGTTGATATATTCTCTATCTACCTTCTAGGCTTAATCTAACAACATTAGTAATGAGTACCTTTCACCCACTACTTACTCTGTACCAGGTACTATACTCAACTGAAGGAGTTGACAGCACAGATTCCAGGGTCCAACTTTCCTAGGTTTGAAATCAGATCTAGCCCTTTATTACCTGTCTGATTTTAGGCAAGTTACCTAACCTCTCTGAATCTCTGTTTCTTCACTTGTAAAATAATGATGATAAAACTTGCTATACAGGGTATTTTGAGAATTAAATGAGATAATATATTTAAATAATGTTGGAGTTTATAACTAATAGCTGTTGTTGTGCAGTCGCTCAGTCATGGCTGACTCTTTGTGACCCAATGGACTGTAGCCCACGAGGCTCCTCTGTCCATTAGAACTAATACGCCTTCAATAAATGGCGACTATAGATATAATCTCATTGAGTCACATTAGCCACCCTCTGCAGCAGGATTATCCTCATTTTTATTTTTATTTTTTTATTTTTTTAAACAATAAGGACTCTTTAATACTTCACAGAGAAACAAAGGCCTGCTAAATTACTAAATAGTTTACCTTTCGACACTGCTTCGTTAAATCACTAGGCTGATAGACGCATGCAAATAAATGAAGAGAAACCAGATTCATTGCGACTTTGAAGCTAAAATTTCAAGCATCCATATAGGCAAATACAGTAAAGCAAAAATAATGGAAAACATATAAGTGACATGAAGATTTAGAGAACATGTGACTGGAAACAGAACATTTTTTTGACCACAGAAGTTAAATAAGCTATTCAAGATTTACTAGAGAAACACTAAAAATTATTACTCAGGAAGATACAATTCTATTACAACATCATGATTTTATTAAAGCACAGGATTCTGTACAACAAAAGGCCTTAACAGTTGTCTATTCTCAGCCAAACTTCTCTATAAGTTAGTTTCCCTTAATAAAAAACATGTTATACTTTAAATTAGTAATTTAACTGATGAGGAAGTTACCATAATACCTATTTTAATATTGAACAAATCTAACCACCTATTGGACATTAATGTAAAATCCTGACATAGAATTTGATTTAAAACTTCTCAAAATAAATTCATTAAAACAGGTTCCCTGTGAAAATACGTAAGAGTGAAAGCTAGCATAATGGCAGGTGCAGTCTTTGCATTTTATTAACCATAAAAGATACTTTTCTAAAGAGTCTAATAGAGACATTAACTGTGCAAAAGCTGATGAGATTAACAGTCTTAAATACAAGCACCAACACAGAAAGGATATTGTGTCAGTTCAGTTCAGTTCAGTCGCTCAGTCGTGTCCGACTCTTTGCGACCCCATGAATCACAGCATGCCAGGCCTCCCTGTCCATCACCAACTCCTGGAGTTCACCCAGACTCATGTCCATTGAGTTGGTGATGCCATCCAGCCATCTCATCCTCGGTCGTCCCCTTCTCCTCCTGCCCCCAATCCCTCCCAGCATCAGAGTCTTTTTCAATGAGTCAACCCTTCGCATGAGGTGGCCAAATTACTGGAGTTTCAGCTTTAGCATCATTCCTTCCAATGAACACCCAGGGCTGATCTCCTTCAGAATGGACTGGTTGGATCTCCTTGCAGTCCAAGGGACTCTCAAGAGTCTTCTCCAACACCACAGCTCAAAAGCACCAATTCTTCAGCGCTCAGCTTTCTTCACAGTCCAACTTTCATATCCATACATGACCACTGGAAAAACCATAGCCTTGACTAGACGGACCTTTTTTGGCAAAGTAATGTCTCTGCTTTTCAATATGCTATCTAGGTTGGTGATAACTTTCCTTCCAAGGAGTAAACGTCTTAATTTCATGGCTGCAATCACCATCTGCAGTGATTTTGGAGCCCCAAAAGATAAAGTCTGACACTGTTTCCACTGTTTCCCCATCTATTTCCCATGAAGTGATGGGACCGGATGCCATGATCTTCATTTTCTGAATGTTGAGCTTTAAGCCAACTTTTTCACTCTCCTCTTTCACTTTCATCAAGAGGCTTTTTAGTTCCTCTTCACTTCTTCCATAAGGGTGGTGTCATCTGCATATCTAAAAGTCCATTAATTCTACACTTAAGAGGACCATTTCTTTATGTAAGCACAATCTCATTTATGAATTACACATGATATGTAGTTTAGGATCCATCTACATTATGCTTGTAACTGCACGCTGCTGCTAAGTCGCTTCAGTCGTGTCCGACTCTGTGTAACCCCATGGACTGCAGCCTACCAGGCTCCTCCATCCATGGGATTTTCCAGGCAAGAGTACTGGAGTGGGTTGCCATTGCCTTCTTCTTATCCTCATTTTTAAACATTTTTGCTGCGCTGGGTCTCCATTGAGGCCCCTGGGCTCTTTGTTGCAGCCTGTGGGGTTTCTCTAGTTGCACCACACAAGCTTCTCTTGTTGCAGCTCAAGGGTTTTTCACTGAGGTATGCAGGCTTTTTCCGTTGCTGAGCACAGACTCTATCTAGAGCATGCAGGCTCAGAAGTTGTGGCACATGGGTTTAGTTGCCCACAGAATGTGTGATCTTAATTCCTTGAACAGGGATGGAAGAACCCACATCCCCTGCATTGGAAGACAGATTATTAACCACTGGACTGCCGGGGAAGTCCCTATCCTCATTTTTATATTTCTCATTTCCTGCTCATATCAGGAACTCAGTACGTAATGTCTGGCCCCATCGAGGGTTTCAGGGGCAGGAGAGTCCATAAGCTTGGGCTACCAGAGATAAGACAAGCTCATTTTAATTGCCAGCCAGTGGAAGACCTCAGGCTGGAGTGTTATGTAGAATGCTGCCTTTAAAGGAAAAAAAAAAAAGAAGAGGAGAAGGAAATTTGACCTGGACTTTGAAGAATGGAGAGAATCTACTTGCGAGTCGCAGAAAAAAGAGAACATTCTAGGTGGGGAAATATGGAGTAAAGATGGAGAGGCAGAGACATCCAAAACACACTCTCTAATAATCTCTCTGGCTGGGACAGATGGAGTGGGTGTGGTGAGTGAGAATACGAAACAGAAGGAAAAGGGAGAGAGAGAAATCTCTGTGCTTAGAACAAGCCCAGCCTCCTGGAAATCACCTGCCCTTCTGCCTGCAGTGGATAAGTCATCAACACAGGGTCTGTGTGAGATGCCTCTGGAGCTGTTCTGGATTCTGTGACTTTCTAGGTTCTCATGGCAAGTTACTTATCCAATCTCATCTCAAAAAGCTGCATTTTCATGCAAAGAAAATGGAAATAATAATACCTTATGCAGTTGACTGTGTCAAAGGAGGCCATTTCACAGGGATTTGTAAACCCCAACTGTAACAAAGATCCTGAGACAAAACTCTGAGAGCAACACACAGCAAGTGCTCAATGTGTGATTTGTTATTTTGTAGCTGTTCAGAGGTTGGTTGTGGTTGTCATCAACTATACCATCACTGATAGAAGATAAGGCAATTTACAATTTACCCGATACATTATTTGTTTCTCTGCTTTGTTACTTATTTGCTGTGTTACAGTAAGTCATCCAGGACTTACTGGGGACTCGTTAACTACAGGGCACACACTGAGACACTGCTTCCAGATTGGCCATACAGATGCAAGAAAGGTAGCATTCCTGCCCACTCCAGAGGAGAGTGTGACATGCCTCTGTTCTGTCCATGCACAAACAAGTGTAGACGGATTACTGCAATCCATCTGGTACAACCAAGGACAAGGAGACTTCCTAGCTTCCAAGATGGAGGTTGAAACACAGCATGCAGGGACCCAGTCCTAGTTGCATCTGAGAGAGAGGGAGAGGGAGGTCCCCCAGGGAATGCAGTATTTCTCCCTACCCCTTGCTGCCCCTGGGCAGGTAGAGCTACCTACCAGAAATTCCAGAGAGGTTCATGGTGCGGCTTCAACATTTTGGGGGCATAGAAGGCCACCATCTTAGATATAGGGCATATTTAGTCCCGTATCGTAGATATGTTATAAATGTATGTGATTAGTCCTCATGACACTGAGCAAATAACAGTTTCACTTTCACACTTCATGAACAAAATAACAAATGTGCATGCATGCTAAATCGCTTCAGTCGTGTCTGACTCTTTGTGACCCTATGGACCCATCAGGCTCCTCTGTCCATGGGGTTCTCCAAGAAAGAATACTGGAGTGGGTTGCCATGCCCTCCTCCAGGGGATCTTCCCAATCCAGGGGTAAAATAATAAATAATACATGACAAACTGCTGTTATCTTTTCCATGTGTGTGTTTTTTACTCTAGTCTATATGAATACCAAACATCCCAGGGTTCCACCTGAAATTTATAGCAGCTCAGTAAAGTAATGCTCAAGACCCGAGGAGGGAGTTTCAGCAATATCAGACCACGGCCCAGACTGAGGCCCAGGCCCCAAACACACCCCGCACCTATGACAGCAAAAAAGAGAGGCTGGACCCCCAAAGCTGAAGAGGATGGCACCTCCCCTGCTGAGTTAACCATGAACAGAACATGCGCCCTTAATGGAGCAGTCTCCTTCTGGCAAGCATACCAGCAGGAAAGGAGGCCCAAAGCCAGCAGCCTCCTTGATCAGGGGCCTCAAGCCCCTCACCCAGGGCAGATGTATCCGACACCTTGACCTGATGCCAGCAGATTCTGCCCTCAGACTGGAGGATACAGGGCTGGCTTCTTTTGCTATGAAACTTCTGAAGCAAGATGACCATATACTAGAAGTACCACATGAATGTTTAATAATGTTTAATTTGCACATGCTTTCTCCTCTTACCCACATATTTCTGTGAAACACTTTAAAAGTGAGATCTTAGTTTTTGAGTTCTGTTTGGACTTGTGATTTTCAAACCGTGGGTCATCATGACCCATTTGTAAACTATAAATCAATTCAATGGATTATGACCAGCAGTTTTTAATTAAATAGAACTGAACAAAATAATAGGATGCTAATGTTTAATCAAACGTTTATTTAATGCATATGTGTACTGGGTGGCACTGTAAAATGTATTTCTTACGGAGTGTGCGTTAGTCACTCAATCGTGTCTGACTGTTTGTGATCCCATGGACTGTAGCCCACCAGGCTCCTCTGTCTGTAGGATTCTGCAGGTAAGAATACTGGAGTGGATTGCCATGCCCTTCTCCAGGGGATCTCCTGACCTAGGGATGGAACCCAAGTCTTCGACATTACAGGCAGATTCTTTACCATTTAAGCTACCTGGGAATGATTTTTTCTTACTGAGGGGTACAGTCCAAAAAAAAAAAAAAATGCAGACACCACTGACACACATCACCATCCTGGTTGTATCAGGGGATCCTTGACTCGACCTGCCTGGGCAGCAGAAGCTTAGACTAGTAGCCAACACTTCCTTCGTGTATGTGAGACAAAGTTATTTCACTTCCAGGAGAAAATTTATAAATGCCCTACTGGAGGAGAAATACAAAAGCAAGGGGTGTTCTGCAATCCTTATACCCTGTGCAGTGGGGAATATCTTGTGTGTTTGCTACTTTGTCAGAGCTCTGCGGCAGAAAGGAGGAAGCCCACCCCCAGTGCCTGCCCAGAGAAAGGAAAGTTGTAACGGCGTCACCACTTTCTACCAGCTTGGGTAGAAGACGGAGGCTGGTCCCTCAAAGGAGGCACAGTGACCAGCTCCATGGAGCCTGACAGTAGACAGACCTCTCTCTGTCCACCTCTCCTGAGACTCATAGTATGTCAGAACTCAGTTCCCCAGGACCTTTGAAACAGTTTAAGAGGAAGACGCCTTGCCATCAGAGCATGGATAACCAGTGTGAGCTTTGTTACCCTAATGTTCTCCCCTGGAGGAGGGCATGGCAACCAACTCCAGTATTCTTGTCTGGGAAATCCCATGGACAGAGGAGCCCGGTGGGCTATAGTCCATGGGGTCACGAAAGTGCTGGACACAAGTTAGCTACTAAACAATGTTCTCTTGGGCTTCCCTAGTGGCTCGGCGGCAAAGAATCCGCCAATGCGGGAGACGCAGGTTTGATCCCTGAGTCGGGAAGATCCCCTGGCAAAGGAAATGGCAACCCACTGTAGTATTCTTGTCTGGGAAATCCAGTGGACAGAGGAGCCTGGTGGGCTACAGTCCATGGGGTTGCAAACAGCTAAACAGCAGCAATGTCTTCTTGAGTAGAAAATAAAAGACTTGATTGAAAACATTTTGCTGTCTGCACCTCCAAGTTACAGATCTCTCACTCACTGCCTTACAGACAGAACAGGTTCATTAGTTTGGGTCCTGGCAACAACCCAGATCTTTGACCAAAAATCCCCCTAAACCACTCCTCCATCCAGAATCACTGGGAAATGGAGGATTCCAGATGAATGAGATATTCCACAAACTAACTTAGCCATTAAGTATAGAATGTTTTTAATCTTAAAGGAAAGGAAGAGAAGGGAAGAGGAGAGGAGGGAATCCTCTAAACCATGCCAGATCCCCCCAGACCTCCAAGCCCATCACCATCCAGAGGGGCCTGCCCCTGCATCCTTCTCCCTGATCCCCCAGCTCAGCGGTCTCTGAACCAGGCTCTGTTTCCCTCCACTGCACAGGCAAAGCCTGCAGTCCCCCCGTGATCCTCCACTCATCCAAGCCACCTCGAGTTGAGGGACACTTTGAGATCTCCTCCTCCATGAAGCTGCCCCCCTTTTTAGCCAGTCCTCCACAATCTCCCCCTCTCCCATGAGGTCCTTCAGTATCACGGGTATCACAGAGCACAGCACTTTGTTACATTTTGTTTGTCATTTCATTCATAAACTTTATCTCTCCCACCAGTTCCTAAGTGCTTTAGGACCAAGATATCCTTTACTTCTTGGGTATCATTCTGTAATGTACAGCAGCGGGCCTTGTAAACCACTGAAAACAAACACAACCCGTAAACTGTCCTTGTCTGTGTGGGAGCGTTCTGCCCACTATGTCTTCAGAGGAAAAAGTAACGGCATGTACCTTTCTTTTAAAAAGTCTTCAAACTCTTTGCAGTTCTTGCGGCCATTGTTCAGATGCTGGATGATGCTGTCGTAGCCAATGGTGCTGAGGATGTCTGAAGTCTGGTGGGAAAAACAACACTGAGTGAGATGGGGAACTGGGTGATGTCAGCCCCAAGGCCTAAAGCGAGGACGGGGCGGGGGGACCCGGGGAAGCCGGCCACGGGGACTTTTTGAGATGCTTACCTCCAACGCACATGTGACCAAAAAGAACAAAACAGAAGTTCAGAGTTCATGTAGCTGTGGAAGACTTTTTAGAATTATGAAACTATAGGGTCACAAAACAGGAAGGAAGTGACAGAGCATTGAGAGGCACATGGTCGAGGGAGCTGGCCGGCTCGGGGCCCCTCCCTGGGTCCCCACCATGCTCTGATCAGGCCAGGCAGGCAGCAGGAACTGAGCCCCCCTCCAGCCTTCTGCTGAGTGAGCTCCATCCTGCAGTGGGAAACTCACTCACACCACTGGTCCTCGTAACGAGGGCTACACAGCGTTCACTCTGGCCTCCCCCTTGTCTCAGAGCTTCACCCCGACAGCTCTTCCCGCAGCCAAGAAGCCTGGTCTGAGGGTCAAGGGCATCACTGAGCCAGGCCCCAGGAGAGGGAGGAGGGGCTGGCTTTCCACTGTAGCGGGAAGGGAAGACCAGCAGCCAGCAGGCCCCGGATGGCCTGGCCTCAATTTGGGGGAAAGGAATTTTTCTTTCTTTTTTTTTTTTTTTTACATTTTAAGCAAGCCATTTCAACTCAGTTCAGTTCCATTGCTCAGTCGTGTCTGACTCCTTGCGACCCCATGGACTGCAACATGCCAGGCTTCCCTGTCCATTACCAACTCCCGGAGCTTGCTCAAACTCCTGTCTATCGAGTGAGCCGTTTATTCCCATTTTATTCTACTATGTGCTCTGAGGTTGGAGGAAGCTGCCTAAGTCTCCCAAAGCAGTAGCCCTGGATGCAGTGTCTTTTAAAAATCAAAGTCTCCTCAGCTCCCCAAACCAACAAACCAGGAGCTCTGAAGAATACCCGCTAAAGTGTCTCCTATTGCAGCTGGCTCTCTGGTTCCTACTCCACAAGGGCATGTAACAGGCGGTCTGATCCAGACTCCAGGCCCTTAGGGAGCTTGGTTAGGTGGTCTCTTGGTGTGTCCTGGGGAGCTTTGAAATGAGCCACCCCTAGCCCAGCCCCACAACCCTCTGTCTGCTGAGGAAAGTACTTCTCTGCCAGTGGGGGGGGGGGGGGGGGGGGGGGGCGCTCCTGAAGATTCCTCTCTCCTGTCTGCTCAGCCCAGGACACTGGAGAAGCAGAATTTCTCTCTTCCATTCACTGCAGCTCCTCATGGCCTGGCTGAACAAACAGGGGCCCGGAGAGACCCAGCAAGGGCAAGGCCTGAGGCTGATTTCAACATGGATTCAGAAACTCAACTGCTCAACTGGTCATAACTCACACTGCATTTTTAAAACATGGATTATTGAAAGTATAGTAAATTTTATACATGGACATACAAATCAATCTTAGTTAGAAATACATTTAGTTCTATGGGTTCTGGCTGTTGTTTGAGCATAGATTTAGGCCTTGGGAAGCTTAGAGAAATAGCTTCCACCAAAGCTTCATTTCTCTGCCTTCCTTGCTCCACACACACTCTTCTGTCTCAGCAGGGCAGACTTCTGACTGCCCCTGGAGGGCAGTGCTCAATGGCAACTCCAAGACGATGCTTGGTCTTGGTCCAAATCCAGCCCCTCCAGCCCCAGGGTTTCTGGAAGCCTTCCCTGAGTAGCCCTAAGGCTTCTTCCTCTGGGCTCTCAGATTGTCCAGCTCCTGAATCTGCTGTTTGCCACCCCTCCTTGTGAGTAGCCTTGCGGGCCCAACCCCACTCCAAGTGCCTATAGCTTCTTCTGAGTCTCAGGTCCTACACACACACACACACACACACACACACCCCAAAAATCTAGCTTAATATTCTGCACACCAAAGGTCTACAGTAACATTCTGTGGGATGAAAATGCCTATTGTGTTCCCAGCCAGATGCACTAGAACAATGAAAACAAAGACTCCTGAGGGAATGAATAGATGGGTACAAAGGGTCAATGTCAATGTTGATTTGTAGTCAGAAGTGCTTTGGTCTTCCCAGGGAAGTACTCTTGGGTTCTCTGTTTTATGATATTCATTTGGAAAAGGTTTCCTTTTTCTCAATTAAGGGTGCGGACACTCTTTGAGCTGGGTAGGGAGGGTGGAGCTAGACTAGGATTTCCTGGAAACAAACCAAATTACCAGGCCTCCTGGCCACCAGCCTTAAAAAAAAACAGAACTGCTGCTTCAGAGGAGTGACTGGACTCCAGAGGCTCCCAAGAAAGAAAATCTCCAAGAGAAAACAAAGATTGTCCAAGCCCAAGTGCAAAGTGGCAGGAGGCATGCCCTGGAAACTCCTTCCCATGCTCCTCAGAAAGCACTGCTGAGAAGCCCTGACTGGCAGGTGCAGAATAAGAAGGCCAAGGAGAAAAGAAGCGATGTAGTTGCATAAGCAGCAATGAGCACCAGGATAACATAGCAGGTTTGCTGTCAGAAACGAAGGTGCTGAACCCGTAACCTCATGTCCTGCCTTCCAGCACCCTGACTTCTCTCCCCTAGCCCTCCCCATGCTGCTCTCTTCGCAGTCTCCAAATGGGCAGTGTACATTTATACCCCAGGACCACTGCACATGACTTTCCTACCATGGGAATGGCATCTCCTCCTCTTCACTTAAATCCCATCTCACTTCAGGGCCAATTCAAATCCCAAGTCTGCTCTGAGGTCCTCCTCAGACAATTTATCCTACAGTCTCCCTTCTCTCTTCTGAATACCTGATGTGTTTAATGATGATTCCTCTTCTTTAGCCCTTATTACATACTATTTTGCATCATTAGTTGATTTTTTTAAAAAATTAGTCAACTTTAAGCATATCTAGATTATACCCAAACTTCATCACCCACAATAGATCCTACATCAATGGCTTAAGAAATGTCTGTTAACTTTATACCAACTACAGACAAGGTACTTAAAAAGGTTACAAAGATGGAGTCCCTTAGTGTTCATTTGCTGCTGCTGCTAAGACACTTCAGTCATGTCCGACTCTGTGCCACCCCAATGACAGCAGCCCACCAGGCTGCCCCGTCCCTGGGATTCTCCAGGCAAGAACACTGGAGTGGATTGCCAGTTCCTTCTCCAATGCATGAAAGCGTAAAGTGAAAGTGAAGTCGCTCAGTCATGTCCGACTCCTAGCGACCCCATGGACTGCAGCCCACCAGGCTCCTCCGTCCATGGGATTTTCCAGGCAAGAGTACTGGAGTGGGGTGCCATTGCCTTCTTTGGGAGTCAGTAAAAAACACACACACAAAAATGTGTATGCATAAAAAAAATTAGAGACTGAGACAGAATATAAGACTACACAGATAAAATATCTTGGAGAAGGAACTGGCAAGCCAGTATTCCTGCCTGGAAAATTCCATGGACACAGGAGCCTGATGGGCTACAGTGTATAATGTCACAAGAAGCGGACACAACTAAGCAACTAAACCAACACCCCAGAGAAAATATATAATAAATGAGGTGGAAAAGAGAAAACACATTAGGGTCATCAGAAAGGAGAAGATATAAGATTTAAATAGAGTCATTTAAAGTGATTGGGATTCACACAAGAAATCAAAAGATATTTCAAACCAGTTGATGGTGAAGAAAACAACACATCGAAGTTTATGAGAGGCAGAAAAACAGTGCTTACAGGGAAATTTGTAGCTTCAAAGGTTAATATTAGAAAAGGAAAAAAATGGTTTTAAAATTAATGATCTAAACTTTTACTTTGCTGCTGCTGCTAAGTCGCTTCAGTCGTGTCCGACTCTGTGCAACCCCATAGACGACAGCCCACCAGGCTCTGCCGTCCCTGGGATTCTCCAGGCAAGAACACTGGAGTGGGATGCCATCGCCTTCTCAGAAACTTTTACTTTACGAAACCACAAAAAGAAGAATAAATTTAAATTTGCAGTAAGTAGAAGGAAGAAAGTTAAAATAATAGAACACAATGAAACAGAAATGGGCAAACAATAAAGCAAATTAGTAAAACCAAAAGTTAGTCCCTTGAAAAGTTTAATAAAATCAGAAAACCTATATCTGGGTTGATCAAAAAATAAGTGAAACAGAAAGAAAAGAACACAAATTATCAATGTCCTTACTGTGACAAAGGGCATCTACAGAAACCTAGCTAACAACTTAAAGGTGAAAGACTGAATACTTTCCTTCTAATAAAGAGGAAATAAGGCAAGAAAAAAAACAAAGAACGTACTTGTTGGAAAGGAAATAGTAAAACTGCCTATATTTTCAGACAACATGATTGTGTACTCAGACAATCTTAAGAAATATACCCCTCAAAATTACTAGAGCTAATACATTAAACAATATTGCAGGGCACAAGATCAATACACAGAAGTCAACTACATTTCCATATACCAACAGCAAAAAATTTAAACATTAAAGATATAAAATATTCAAAAATTAATGCTTAAAAGGTTTAGTAACATTACGTCTTACTAATGCACACACCATTAGTATGAGATGGGTCACAGATTCAGATGCAAAACCAAAATAAAAAGCTTTGGTTTATAGATACAGGCAAAACCTTTCAAGCCTTGGGGCAGGAAAAGTTTTCCTAGAGAGGACAAAAGTACATACTGGTAAAGAAAAAAATGGAAAAGTTGGACTTAATCAACATTAAAAGCCTACATAAAGGAGATTATTAAGAAAAGTAAATGGGAAGCCACAAGCTGGAAGAAGATAATCACAGTACATATGTCTGTCAAAGGACTTGTAACCAGTGTACACAAATAACTTCAACAAATTAATAATAAAGATATAAGCAATCCAGTAAAAACTGGGCATGATACTTAAACTTTATAAACTTTTCATAAAAGATATTCCTTTGACCAAAAAGTTCATGGAAAATTGCTTAACATGACAGGGAAATTCAAATTAAAGTCACAAGGATATCTACTTCATGCCCACTGGAACAGCTGAGATCAAAAAGTCAACGTTGAATGTAGGCAAGGATGTTGAACTATAAGAACTCTCATTTATTCCTGCTGGGAGTGTGAAAATGGTACAGTCATTTTGAAAAATGGCAGTTTCTCAAAAAGCTAAACATGCGCTACTCTATGACCCAAAGTTCTACTCTGAAGCATTTACTCAAGTGAAAGGAAAGTATATGTCACAAAAAGACCTATACAAGAATGTTCACAGGACTTTTACTCACAATAGCCCCAAACTGGAAATAACCCAGTGTCTAACAATGGATGGATGATAAACAATGTGTGGTATACTCATACAATGGCATACTACTCAGCAATAAAAAGGAGAGAACTACTGACAGTGAAACAATGTGGATGAATCTCAAAAACATTATGTTAATGAAAAATGCTGGATACAAACAGTATTTACTGTGTAATTCCATTTATATGAAGTTCTAGGGCAGGCAAGCATTCTAGGATTTACTTCTATGATAAAAGGAAGTAAGAACAGGGATTGCCTAATTCAGGGGAGAAATTGAAGGTGGACTGGAAGAGACATCAGGGAACTTCCTGGAATGATAGCGATGCATCCAATCAAGATATTCCCAGACTTCCCCGGTGGTCCAGTGGTTGGGAATCTGCCTGCCAGTGCAGGGGACACCAGTTTGATTCTGGCCCGGGAAGATCCCATATGCCTCGGGACAATCAAGCCCGTCCACCACAACTGCTGAGCTTGTGCACTGCAACTGCTGGAGACCACACACCCCAGCGTCTGTGCGCTGCAGCAAGAGAAGCCACCACAGCGAGAAGCCCACGCACCACAGCTAGAGAACTGGAGAGAGCCCACCTGCAGCAAGGAAGACGCAGAGCAGCCAGCAATAAATAACTAAAATCAATAAGGTTAAAAAATTTTTAATTGTTTAAACAATTTTTCCGTGGAGGTGTGAGTTGTACCGGTATGTGCAGTTTTCAAACCTGTTGGCCTGTGCCCTTCATCTTAGGCAAATGACACCTCAAAAACTTAAAAACAAAAAGAAAAAGAAAATAAAAATTGATTAGGAGTCAGAAAATAATGGGAGGGAGGAGGCAGTCACTAGAAGGAACAGAGGAGGGTAAGCCTTAAAAATGGATATGGTCTTGGAGTCTCAGGTGAGGCAGGAGATGAAAAAAAAGGAGGGGCAGATTCAAGAACCCAGCAACCTCCCAAAGATCCAGAATATAAGGTTGAAAATGCTCAAATTATAGAGGTAAGTAGCATTCAACTTTTTAAATTTTTTTATTTTTTAAATTATAAAAGCACGATAATGCATTTACAGGAGATTTGGAAAGGACAGAACAAAGTTACATATAGTTCCACTATGTGGGTGACTTGCTCAGTCATGTCTGACTCTGCGACCCTGTGGACTGAAGCCCGCCAAGCTCCTCTGTCCATGGAATTCTCCAGGCAAAAATACTGGAGTGGGTTGCCATTTCCTTCTCCAGGGGATCTGCCTGACCCAGGGATCCAACTCAGGTCTCCTGCATTGCAGGCAGATACTTTACCATCTGAGCCACCAAGGAAGCACCAGTTCCACTATATATTACAATTTTTTTCAATTATTTTTAAGTAGATAAATTAAGATTTTTAGTTAGAATTTCAATATCAAACTCTCAAAAATTAATAGAATGAATAGACAGAAATGTAGAAGGATATAATAGACCTGAAAAGCACTATGAACCAATTCCACATAATTAAGATTTATACAAGTTTCACACAACATCAGGGTACAAATTCTACCCAAGTTCCCATAGGCTATAAACCAGAAGACACTGGAACATATCCAGGGACATAAAACAAGGTGCAAAAATATCATAGTCTAAAGGTACTGAGATCATAGAGTCTGTTCTCTTGTCACTGTATAATGATGTTAGCAATCAATATCAAAAGATATTTGAAAATAACCCCCATATTTTCCAGTGCAATGTGACTTTATCCAGAAAGATCTTTGACCTAGCCAGTGAAAGCCTCAAGAAGGTTAAAAGACTGAAAAAATCACAGAGAGTGGTTGCAGAGAAGAAAGCATTTAGATGAGAAATTAATATCAAGGATACTTTAAATGCATTTGGAAATTAAATGTACACTTTTAAATGTTGAGTATATCTAAGAAGCCATAACAAGGAAAATTAGAAAATATTTGTAACAGAATAAAAATGAGAAGAGAATTTATCAGAATTTGTTGCATGCAGCTAAAGTTGATCAATGCAACTAAATATAATGTGGAATCCTGAATGAGGTCTGAAACCAAGCAATAGACACTAGCATAAAATTTTGTGAAATCTGAACAAAATTTGTACTTTAGTTAATAATACAGTATCACATTTTAATTTCCTGTTTTTTTTATAACATAATATTTCTTTACATTTTCAGAATTGGGTTAGAAGTTTCAAGCTTCTTTCAAAATTTTTTAAAAATCACTAAAATAATAAGCTTTCTAGAATTTTAGCAGTAATATGAGATGCCAGAATAAATGGAACTATATCAAAGTTTTGAGTGAATATAAATTAAAAATCTGGCATTCTATTCATACTTAGTCAAATAAGTGGAACCAAAATGTCATAAATTTTTTAGCTAAGCAAAAATTCATGTTTTCTAAGTATATATACATATTATACTTACTATACATGTACATATATATATTATATAATATATATGGGTTTCCTTGGTAGCTCAGATGGCAAAGAATCTGCCTACAATGCAGGAGACTGGGATTTGATCCCTGGGTCCAGAAGATCCCCTGGAGAAGAAAATGCACCCCACTCCAATACTCTTGCTTGGAAAATTCCATGGACAGAGGAGCCTGGCGGGCTATAGTCCATGGGGTCATAAAGAGTTGGACGTGACTGAGTGACTTTCATAGCGTGTGTGTACACGCGCGCCCGTGTGTGTGTGTGTGTGTGTGTGTGTGTGTGTGTAGGGTTCCCAGGCAGTTCAGTTGTAAAGAATCCACCTGCTAATACTGGAGGTTGAAGAGATGCAGGTTCAGTCCCTGGGTTGAGAAGATCCCCTGGAGAAGGGAATAGCAACCCACTGTAGTATTCTTGCCTGGAAAATCCCATGGACAGAGAAGCCTGGTGGACTAGAGTTCGTGGAGTCACAAAGAGTCAGACATGGCTGAGCTCGAGCACATATATGTATACAAAAGCTTTTCTACTACACTTGATAAAAGTTTGAGAAAGAACAACAAAAACAGACAGAAAAATCGGAAAACATAAGCTAAATGAAATGGTGATGATGCTGATTTAGTAGCTAAGTCATGTCCAACTCTTGCAACTCCATGGACGGTAGTCCACCGGGCTCCTCTGTCTATGGGATTCTCCAGGCAAGAATGCTGGAGTGGGTTGCCATTTCCTTCTCCAGGGGATCTCCCCAATCCAGGAATCAAAAGCTGGGTCCCTGCACTGCAGGCAGATTCTTTCCCGACTGAGCTACGAGGGAAACCCAGATGAAATGGGAGCACTGAATACGAAACAGAAAAAATGAAACTGACTAGATAAAGGTAAAGGATCATCATATAGTCCAATATTTTTCCAGTTGCTTTTAAATGTGGCTGCTCATCAGAATCACATCCGGAGTTTGGAGAAAAAAACAATACCTGGGCATATATATTTTTCAAAATATTCCAAGATAATTTTAATGTGCATCTGGATTTTAAAAAGTGGTTACAGGTTTTTCTGTTAAATGGTAGCTTTCAGTTCAGTTCAGTGTCCAACTCTTTGTGACCCTGTGAATTGCAGCACGCCAGGCCTCCCTGTCCATCACCAACTTAGTGATACAGAATTCTACGATTTTCTGTTGACCAATCATGATACAATGGTATTAATGTTAGGGGAAGCACACTGACTGAAACCACCCACCCTGGCCAGGCACCATAGTAATCATTTGCGTGAGTTATTTTACAGCGGAAAGTCCTGGTAAGGAACATGGAAGTAATAAGCCACCACTAACAGGAAGAGTTCAGGAAAGGTCAAAAGGAGACACCACATGTCCTGCCACCTCCCAGAATCCTTCTTGCTGGCATCCATCTTGACTGAGCAATGTGTGTGCCACCAGGAAGAACCCTGAGTTAGAATGATTGGTCAAAGACAACCTGGAAACTAATCCCATCCCCACAAAACCCAAGACTGTGAGCCACATGGCAGAGCACTTCTCCTAGGTTCCCTTACGCTACTGCTCTCCACCTGGGTGCCCCTTCCCAATAAAGTCTCTTGCTTCATCAGCAGGTGTGTCTCCTCAGACAATTCATTTCTCAGACAAGAGCCCACTCTCAGGCCTTGGAAGGGGTTCCCCTTCCTATAATATTAAAATGAACACTAGTTACATAATCACAACAGTAAAAGATGTTTATCAGTTTTTGCAATTAACAGCCAGACAAAAAATGAAAGATAATGACAATTGCCAGCCATAACAGAAAGTATTCAAGTTTTAATCAATGGATTAGTACTTTAATCATAAAACCACTTCAATTTCTGTAAGACAAAAAAATTTGCCAGCACAAGTGTGCCATATTCAGGAGATGTGTGAGCTGAAGAATAATTTAAAAAACAGTCTTGCTGTGACCCCAGTGGGCAGTCCAGTCCAGGTGGCGTGTGGGTTCAGAGGAGAAGGAAATCTCCATGGGCTGCCTGACGGAGGGTAACTCCACTGGCGCCAGCTCCTCAAATCCACCCCTAACACTCAGGTCTGGTCTCAATGAATCCAGGTATATGTACTCCTCCTCTGTGCCCAAGCCTAAGGCTCATTCTGCAGGGACCTCTGAGAATTTGTTCCTAGTGATCTTTTTCCACCATGTGGATGCTAGGCAGAAAGACAAGGCAGAGGGGAAGCAAAGGATACCTGCAGCCTCCAAACCATCATCGGAATGACACGTGCTACCACACAGAGCATCCACACATTCAGTTCTGCGGTGCTTCTCACATCCCTCTTATCATGACATCTGCTACACAGGTTCAGTTTCTCTAGATGTGGGCTCCAAGGACCACCTATGCCAGAATCACCGAGGCAGCATGGTAAACAGGCAGACCCCCAGGTCTTACTCCGGACCTGCTGATTCTGATCTGCGGTGGGGAAATCTCACTTTTTATACTCCTGTTGCAGAGAAGAACCAATTGTGACTCCATGTTGGAACTGTTTATTTGACTTGCTTTTCGTTGCTGTTGTTACTATACTCATACATAATGGCATGCCTCAGAAGACGCTGCCCCTCTGCATGACTATTAAAGTGCCTTTTTTCAGCTCACAGAGAGATAATCTGACCCTGCCCACCTATGAATGGCTGCAAGAAAGAAGAGATTAACACAACCCTTCCCTGATGCTGGCCATTCACAGAGATGTTTTACAAGACTGATGGCCCTTTTTACTTTCTCATTGCCTCAACCTCTCTAGTCTACCTTTTGACTTTGGTTCCTCATCGCTTTTCTCTCTGGTTCTATAAAAGAGCCTGGCTTCCAGACCCCCAAAGATGGTTGTTTTGAGACATTAGTCTACCATCTTCTCTGTGTGATAGCTTTCTGAATAAAGTTGTGTTCCCTGCCTCAACTCCTTGTCTCTCAGATTCACTGGCCTGTTGTGCAGCAAGCAGAGAGAGCTTGGCCTCAGTAACACTCCAAGGACTATAACGCTGCTTGAGAACTGCCGCCATAGAAATTACAAAAGACGGAAGAGCAATCATGGCTCCTGCCTCAAGGAAAGCAGGATACTTGCACATGAAACTAGAGAATACAGCAGAATGGGGTGGGGAAGAATGTTTTTATCAATAAATGCAAAGGAGAAGAGGCCAGAGAAGACTCTCATGGTTTGCATTTCTTTTTATAACCTCCAATTTTGTGTAAAAAGTGCAAATTGGCATAATGCCCATTGGAAGCCCAGAAAGCCCCCTAGAATGGGGAGAAGGCACTAACTTTGCATTACACACAAAGGCTGCATTTATTTGAAGACTGGCCTTGGGATGTGTAAATGTGCTATACTTTGCATTAACGGACCACAACATGCTGTATGTAAACACAGTGAATCAGGAGCTATTTCCATGTTTACAGCTGAAGAAAACAAGAAACAAGGGAGAGAAGTTCTCCTTATCACTTCCTCCAACCACAACGAAAGATTTTAACTCTCAACTAACAATATTACCAAATCTTCACTATTTATTAAAAGCTATATGGTAACAGAAGACAGGAAAAGACCAAACACTTCATTTTACCTCTCTCTGCTCTCAACCTTGGTCCTTCTTTTCTATATCTTTTATCAGAAGAGGTAAAGCTAAATGGCTCAAACTCACCTTATCTACAAACATAGATTAAGATTGTTAATTAATATTAATAACTTGGGCTAATATACATCAAATGCTTGCTGTGTTCCAAACAGCACACCAAGTATTTAGCATGGGACATCTTGCTTAATTCTTATAACAATCCTACCGACGTAAGTATAATTAATTATCTTCATTTTACAGGATAAAAAGCAATGGCTCTGTATTCTGAAACCACTCAACCACACAGCTTCTTTTGTTTGAGGATAAGAACCAAATCTAACTTTTTGCCAGTTGGCTTACTTCTCTACAGTTTTAAATGAGACACTCGCAGGCTTTAATGCCACACTTAGGTTTGAGCCCCAGGTTTACCACAAACAAGATATGTGACTTGGAACTAATAGCTCAACCCCTCCTTACTAGACTATAAAATGAGGATGTTGGAAGGACCAAATGAGATCATGAACTTTGAGTTCGTCAAGTGCTTCATAAACTAAAGGAATTGAGGGAGGCACATCAGATTTTTAAAGGACACATAAGCAAAAAAGCATATGTGTTTGAACAACATGATTTTTTTTCATTGAAAGCAGACAACAGTGAAATAAATATAGCTGTTAGCTATTCAAAAATAAGTGTGTCGTCATCTGAGAAAGCAACTGGAAAAGTGTCAGGGATACCTCAGCAAAGGATATGGAAACTGCCATTTTCAGCGTCATTTTCCTAAACCTAAAATCAAAGCCACTACAGTGGTTGTGCCCTTAAGCCTTCTCTTAAGAAGTAATAATGGATTGTGAAGCCAAGAATGAAACCCCACCCCAGTTTCCACACCTGCCTTGTTCTACAAGTTGACAGCATGCTTCCCTTGCCCCCTGTAATCCTCAATTAGACAGCCCAACCTCTGTCTAGCCTGGGTCCACATGATGTTTTTACATGTCTAAGCATTCCTCCTGTCAAGTCATCAGGTCAATTACAAAGGCAACTTCACTCAACTGAAAATATTTTCAGTGAAAGCAAAACCTGAGAAAGTGTACAATGCAAAAACTCTGAATAAGGGGGAAAAAATGACTAGAAGGATGGGCACCCAAAAGTTAAAAGCAATTCTTTTCTTAGCATGCTTCTATATTTTCTACATTTTCTAGAATATACTACACAGATTTTATAATCTGAAGTCTTTCTTCCTACGGGTATACATGTGTACAACTCAGTTGCGTCCTACCCTTTGTGACCCAGGCTCCTCTGTCCATAGGATTTCCCAGGCAAGAATACCAGAGTGGGTTGCCATTTCCTACTCCAGGGGATCGTCCCAACTCAGGGACTGAACTTGCTTCTCTACATTGGCAGGCAGATTCTTTACCACTGCGCCACCTAGGAAGTCCCCTTTCTCCCTACGTCCATCCCTTAAACACGAAGTCTTGTTGAAGTCTTGTTTCTGTCTCATCTATTCCCAGGCCCCACTAAAATAACAAACCATCAACAGCAACAACGAAAAAATAGGAAAGGGCCCACTGAGGAGGAAGGTGCACGTTGAAGGAATTTCTATAATACAAAAAGCAGATAGGACTAGATGGGCAGAGGATAGAAGTCAGAAGTCAGTATTCCAACCTCCACAAAACAGAAGACAGTCCACAAACTTTCCCAGCAGAGTCATGGAAAACCCTAAGCTCAAATCAGCAGGGGTTGAAACTGGAGCAGACACAGAAATACAGGGAGGGTGACTGTTGGACACCAGGAACTCAGCCAGTGCCCTGCCCCAGAGCAGTTAATTCTGACTTTTGTGCCAAAACCACAGCTGGCGAGAACTCCACCCTGCAGCAGGCTCCTCGCAAGGACACGATGGCCAGAACAGCAACAGGCCCTTGTCCCTAGGCGCTGTCAAAGCTCGCACAGTAAACACTGACAAAAAAAGAGGCTCAGCGCGGATCTCAAGTTCTGTAAATGCCCTTCACTGTCAGAGTGACACCTTTCCACTCTGTCACTCCAGACAGAGGCAAAAAATCAGAAATTGTCATTATTTTTAGACTATATAGTTACTTACTCTGAAAACAAGAGATTATCAAATGAAAAGCTAGGAACTGAATTAAATACTTTTTAAAAAATCAACAGTTTTCTTATATATCAACAATAATCACTTAAAAATGTAGTCTAAAATACAAAATCTTATTCACAATATCAATAAAACCTATAAAATATCTAGGAATAAGGCTTTTTGAAGGAAAACTATAAAACACTACTTAAAAAAATACAAAGATTTCAGAACATCAAGAAATATATCATAAGTCCAATATTGGAAAGATTCAAGTCTCCCCATGTAAACCTATAAAGTTAAAATGACTTCAATCAAAATTTTAGTGGAATTTCTTTTTACGTTTCAGTTCATTCTAAAACCAAAATAAAAAGAGTAAGTGAATGAAAACAGACCCTAAGATGTTGAAAAGATAAGTGAAGACTTACCCTGCCATATAAAAAACACTACAAAGTATCCAAAAAAATATTTAAGTCCATGTTATTTATATTGAGAATTAATGATCAGATACATAAAATACAAACAATAGTCCAAGAATGGCTTTATGTACCTCTGAGGATTTAACATGATAAAGGAAGCATTTACAACCAGAAAGAAAATAATGCCTTGTTCAATAAATATTATTGTAACAATGACTGTTCATTCTGCCAAAAACTAAATATGGAGTCCTTTCTAACATAGCACTCTAAAATAAATATCTGATAAATTAAAGATGTAAACATGGAAATCATAAACACTTAAGAAAATATAGAATGTATATATTTTAAACATATTAAGGTAAGAGTTTTAAACATATCTGAGGTAAGAGTTTCTTTCCTAAGTCTGACTCCAAACATAGAAGAAAAGATTAACAGGCTAGCCTGTTCTGAAAATAGTTTACCAAAATTGACCCCACTTGAGATAAAAAGCTTAGACAGGCCAATTTCCTTAGAAGAAACAGAGAAAGTGATTAAGGAGCAGAAAAAAGCACTTGATGTTTTCACAGGAGAATGAAACACTTTTTTTCCTTCAGGGAAAAAAAGGTATTCCTTAGGTCCATAAATTGATCAGAAATGAAAGAAAATTTATTAATTCACTTTATAAAACAAGTATAAAATAATACATAAAACCAATAGAGTATAAAAATATAGTTACTAATATCATTTATGAATATTAATCAAGTACTAAATGAAATATTAGCAAAAATAATCCATACCACATTAAGAAGAGATTGTACCATGACTAAGTGGGATTTATTCCAAGAAAGGAAAGTTACTGAATACAAGGAAACCCACTAACCTAAAAAATCATATTAATAAATAAAAAGAAAAATCATCTGGATGGCTACATGCAAAAGAACAAAATTAGGACATTCTCTAACACCAGATACAAAAATAAACTCAAGATGGATTGAAAACCTAAACTGATGGATTGAAAACCTAAGACTGCTGCTGCTGCTGCTAAGGCACTTCAGTCGTGTCCGACTCTGTGCGACCCCATAGACAGCAGCCCACCAGGCTTCCCCGTCCCTGGGATTCTCCAGGCAAGAACACTGGAGTGGGTTGCCATTTTAAAACTCCTAGAGAAAAACAGAAGCATAACACTGTTTGACGTCATCTTAGCAATATCTTTTTGGATCTGTTTCCTAAGGAAAAGGAAATAAAAACAAAAATAAACAAATGGGACCTATTTAAACTTAAAAAGCCTTTCCACAGCAAAGGAAAGCATCAACAAAACAAAAAGACAACCTACTGAATGGGAGAAAATATTCGTAAATGACGAGAACAATGAAGGGTTAATATCCAATCTATGTAAACAGCTCATACAACTCAACATAAAAGAAAAAGAATAAAAAACAGGTAGAACTGAATAGACGTTTTTCAAAAGAGGAAATGCAGACAGCCTACAAGATGAGTAGTCATGTTGAGCATCTTTTCATCTCAGTGATACTGAGTTTGGAGTTTTGACATCCAGAACCGTAAGAGAATACACTTCTGTTGTTGTAAGCCACCAAGTTTGTGATGATTTGTTACAGCAGCCACAGAAAAGCAATTCAAGGCTTTTGACAGTATTCAACACCCATCTCTGATGTTAAAAGAAAGTAGAGAAAATGGGAATTTACATATTTATATATATATTAACATGTGCATGTATATTTGTGCTCATATTTCCACTACTGTATACTGGAGGTATTAACCAATGCAATTTGAGAAGATAAACCAGTTAGAAACATAAGAGACAGAAAAGAAAGAAAACCATCTTTACTTGCAGATAATACAATACAGAGATTTTCCTTGTCATCAACATATCAGTTCTTAGTCAATTTTAAAGCATAATGCTGGGGGATTTCCTGGTGGACCAGTGGTCGGGACTTGGCGCTTTCACAGCCAGGGCCAGCTTGGATTCTTGGTCCAAGAACTAAGATCCCTAAAGCAGTGCCATGCACCCAGAAAGCAAAAAGAAAAAATAAACAAAAAATTATGCTATCTCAATAAAAATACCAACAAGTCATTTTTTATATAGTGAACATAGTTTATATGGAAAACATGAAAATGAAAAAATAGCAAGGCAAAAACTGACAAAAGTTATGAGGGAAGCCAGCCCTCCAGACATTTAAACATATCATAAATCCTTCATAATTGAAGCAGTGCAGTACCGGTGCATAAACAGTCAACAAGCCAGCAGACTGGAATATAAAGTCCAGAAATAGACCCAACTACACAGGGAAATTTAATATATGCTAAAGGTAGCTTCTCACATCACTGGGGCAAAAATGGAATTTTTCATAAGTGGGTTCTGGGACAAATGTTAGCTACTTAGAAGATTATAAAAATAGATTTAACCCCATATGCAAGAATTTCAAAATAGGTCAGAGATCTAAATGGAAAAACATGAAAGCATACAAGTACTAGAAATAAACATTCATAAAGGTTTTCTAATCATAACTTAAAATCTAACTTCAATAAGTTTCATAAGTTTGATCACGGTAGTCCAGTGGTTAGAACTTCATGCTTCCAATGCAGGGAGCATGGGTTTGATTCTGGTCAGGGCACTGAGCAGAAAAAAAAAAAATTATCATCTAAAAATAAAAAATTATCATAGCAAAGGTGATAATTAGCAACATAAAGATAATTGACAAACATTAGAGAATTAGCTAACTTTTATGCAATAGCTAAAGGACTAATATACCTAATATATAAATAATTCTTTAAAACTAATGGAGAAGAACCCCCAAAATGGGCAGGAAGTATGAACAGATGATTTACTTTTTGTGTATGTGTTCCTTAAACGTATGAAAAAATAAATAAGCTCACCCATAGAAAAGAGAAATGCAAATGAAAGCTGAAATACCATTTCTCACCCATGAGAATGGCAAAATTAACAAGTGCAACAACACGTTCTGTTCACAAGACTGTGTGAACAGCCACCCATACATTGCTGGTGAGAAGAAAAATTGGTTCAAAGAGTAGGAACTCAACAATATCTAACCAAATCACATACATGTTTATCTTTTGATCTAGCTATCCTGCTTACACGAATGTACCCTGAAGGTACACCTCCAGCAAAAACAAAATACATCTGCACAGGTTATTCACTGCAGTGCTATTTGTAACTGGGAAATTTTGGGAATGAGCTAAGTACTTATACACAGGAGAGTGTTTGATAAACTATGGTACATCCACACAATGGAGTTACATGCACCTATGAAAAGAATGAGGAATATCTCTATGAATTAGTGAGGAATATCTCTATGAATTAGCATGGAATATCTCTAGAATTAATATGATCTCCTATTTAAAAGTGAAAAAAGTAAAGGGCAAGCTTTTACACCATAGAAATGGGCAAAAGGCTGCAAATTAGAGTTTTATCCACTAGCGAAACAATTGTTAACCATTTACCAGCCCACCACTGGAAGGGACTGAGAAATATAGCAACCAAGAAATAAAACTATCTTTAAGAAAAACTTTGTGACGCTGGAATGGAAATGGAGGTATCATGTGTATATACGTATTTCTTTACTCTGTGTGTGGAGAGAGCCTAGAAAGAATAACAATAAGGGGCAATAGGCATAGCTAGAGCACTGGAATCCTGGTTTCTAAGTCCTGCTCTCTACTAAAAGGAACCCAGTCTCTTTGGAGAAACAAGAATCTCCAGGACTGGGGTGGAGAAATGTCCTATAGCATCCTGTGCCAGAAAGCATGGAAGTGCTCAAAGAATGATGGGGATATATCAAAAGGACACAGGATCCAGTGTAAAGGGGATCCCCACAGTCCAAATGTAGGATGATTCAAACATGAAGATAAATTATAACTGTAACATATTATAATCCATTGAACAAAATAAGAATCCATAAATCCATACTAACAAAGACAGAAGCAGAGAGGCAAAGAGAAAGAGAGAAAGGCTCTTCCTTACATAGAATGCAAACTTTATTATGTAGATAGAGTTAGAAAATCACCACACTAAGACTTTGGACTTGAATGTTCACAAAGGTTTATTTGTAATTTTCAAAAACTGGAAATAACCCAAAAGTCCGTCAAAGGTAAATTATTATACAAACTGATTTGTCCATAAAATGGAATACTACTCAGTGATTTAAAAAAAAAATAAAAAAGAACAGACTATTAACACAAGCAGCACCTGGGACGAATATCAAAATAATTATAAATGAAGGAAGCCAGGCAAAAAAGAGTACTTACTATGCTCCAATTATATAAATAATAGAAAATACAACTAATCTATAGTGAGAGAAAGCAGATCAGTGGTTGCCTGGAAAAGGACTGATGAGGTAGGAGAGATTTCAAAAGGGCAAGAGTAAAGTTTGGGAATGATGGATTTGCTTGCTATCCACTATCTCAACTGTTGAATTTCATAGGTGGTACACACATGTTAAAACCTATTATTATACTGTATACTTTAAACATGGGCAGTTTATTATATGTAAATTATTCTTCAATAAAATTGCTAACATTTAAAAATCACTATTTAGCAAACATCCTAGTAATATTTGATTCAGGCAAGAATAATCAATGGATATTAAAACTAATGGATGAAAGTTTGAGCCAAGTGGTATGTTTACATACTTTCAAAGTATCTTCCTGTAATTACAAAGAGGAAAACAGCACTTCTACAGTGGAGAAACTGAGAAAACACCACTACAGTAGGCTGAATAATGGCCCCCTAAACATGTCCACATGTATGGATGTGAAAGTTGGACTGTGAAGAAAGTTGAGTGCCGAAGAATTGATGCTTTTGAACTGTGGTGTTGGAGAAGACTCATGAGAGTTCCTTGGAGTTACAAGGAAATCCAACCAGTCCATCCTAAAGATCAGTCCTGGGTGTTCTTTGGAAGGAATGATGCTAAAGCTGAGACTCCAATACTTTGGCCACCTCATGCGAAGTGTTGACTCATTGGAAAAGACTCTGATGCTGGGAGGGATTGAGGGCAGGAGGAGAAGGGGACAACAGGGGATGAGATGGCTGGATGGCATCACCAACTCGATGGACATGAGTTTGGGTCGGGAGTTGGTGATGGACAGGGAGGCCTGGCGTGCTGCGATACATGGGGTCGCAAAGAGTCGGACACGACTGAGCGACTGAACTGAACTGAACTGAAACATGTCCACAACCTAATCCCCAAATCTGTGAGTATGTTTCCCTACATGACAAAAGAACTTTACAGGTGTGATTAAATTAAGGATCTTGAGATGCAGAGAGTATCCTAGATTATCCAGGTGGCCCCAGTGTAATTACCAGGCTCCTCATAAAAAGGAGGCAGAAAACTCAGTCAGAAATGTGATGACAGGTGCAAAGGTCAGAGAGACAGACTGGAAGCGGCTGTGCTGCTGACTTGCAGGGAGGAAGAGACCACAAGCCAGTGAACGCAGGCAGCCTCTAGAAGCCGGACAATGCAAGCAGAGGCTCCAGGGCCTCCAGAGGGAACCAGCCAGCCTTCCTAACACCTTGATTTTTAGCCAAGTGAAACTCATTTCAGACTTTTCACCTCCAAAGCTATAAGATAATAAATTTGTGCTGTTTTAAGCCACTAAATTTGTAGCAATCTGTTACAGCAGCAACGGGAAACCAACATAACCACTGGAACCCTTTGTAAAGGGTCAAAGTTAACACCACCAGTAACAGGACAAATAAATATCACATGCCCCTGATACTGAGAATAAAACAGCACCATTTCTGTATAGCTCATGCCAAAAATAGCTTGAATCTAATTATAAGGAAACAGGCAAACTCAAGTTGAGGAACATTCTACAAAATAACTGTTTTATATGCTTCAAAAATCTGAGTCATAAATAACAAAAGACTGAGGAATTGTTCCAGATTAAAGAAGATTGAAAAGATGACTAAATGTAACACAGAACCCTGGATTAAAAGGAGTGTTTCTTCTTTTGCTATGAAGACATTATCCAGGGCAATTGGGACAATTTGAGTAGGGTCTATACATTAGCTAACAGTATTTTATTATCATCATACTGTGATTATGCAAGAAAATATCCTTATATTTATGAAATACACAATGCAGAATTTCTAGACAAAGGGAAATCATGCCTGCAATTTACTTTTAAATGAAAAATAAATGTGTGCATATGTATTTTAGGTACAAACAGAGAGAAAGAACAAAGTATTAACATTTGAGGAATTCAAATGAAAAGTCTCTAGAAATTCCCTGTACTATTTTACAACTTCTCTGTAAATCTTAAACAGTCTTTCAGACTTTCCTGGTGGTCCAGTGGTTAGGAATCTACCTGCCAATCCAGGGGACACAGGTTCTATCCCTTGTCCAGAAAGATCCCACGGGGCAGTTAAATCCATGCGCCACAACTACTGAGCCCTTGCTATATAGCCGGCACACTGCAAACACCAAACCCAAGTGCCCTCGAGCCCAGGCGCCGCAACAGGAGAAGCCACAGGAATGAGAAACCCATGCACTGCAACTATAGAGTAGTCCCCACTTACTGCAACTACAGAAAGCCCATGTGCAGCAATGAAGACCCAGGGCAACCAAACAATATGCAAAACCAATTTTTTTTCAAATAGGTAAAAGATATAGAGACAGTGCTCTTAAAATGGCCAATAAGCACTTTGTAAAAAGAGAATCAATATTATCAACAATCAAAAAAATGTAAACAAAAAACAAGACATAAATGTTCACCCATCAGATTGGTAAAGGTTGAAAATACCCAGCACTGGCAAAGAAAAGTACAGCAAAACAGTCACTGGCATATCCTACTGGCCGGATTGTACATTAGTACAACCTTTTGGGAAGGCAAATAGACAACATTAATGAAAATTTTGAATGTGTATAGCTTCTTCCAGTAGAAATTCATTCTCTATAACTACACAGATCTGAAAAGATACATATACAAAGGTGTTGTAATGACAAAGAGCTGGAAACAACCTAAATATCCAACAAAAATTTTTTAAGTAAATTTGATCATCATACAGTGGAAAACTGAATAGACACTAGAATAAAGCAGAATTATACACAGAAACATAAAAAGATATCCACAATATGTCATTACAAGAAAAATGAAAGTTGCATATATGAGCCCATAATAGGTGAGCTTATATATGTTAAGAAAATGTATAGCTACATTATATATAACAGCAAAGATAAAAGTCTAGAAAGAGCCATACCTCACATTTACTACTGGCAACCTCTATTTCTGAACTGATTGGACTGCTCTAACAAAACTGGTGTAAAACTAGAAACAAGTTCTATTTTAATAAATACAGATTAATTCATATTAGGCAATGGTGAGATCATGACTTTTTGAAAGATACTTATCCCTGTAAATCTAACATAGAAGGCAAAAGATTTAAAAGATAATATTCAGAAAGTTGGCTCATGTCCAGCATTACTCATTTAACCTTTAACATGATCCAAATCTCTCACATACGCATGCACATACACAGAAGACACAGATACACACACAACCCTAAGGGAAAATACAAATCTCTTGGCAGAGAAACTTTGAGAATCTCAGTTCACAAGGAACACTAGATTACTTCCCAAGAGCCCTGCTAATGTCAGTGCTATGACTTTTCTAGTTAATAAAAATAAGCTGAAGGACTGAAGCTTACCCCTACGAGATGCATGACTTTACACATCACAGGGTAAAACCAGTGATATGTCAATGACCAGAAATACAGACCCCAAAGTCGTCTTCCTCACCCACAGCATTCCTGAGAATTCCCAGACATGCCCAAGACACTTGCCCAGGCCTGGGAGGCAAGCAAGTACCAGGATGAACAGGTTGTTCCTAAAACTGAAAGTAAGTCCTCAACTATGGGACGAACAGACTTCAAGGGAACAACAAACTCTAGCAGTTCCGCCAGAAAAGCCAAGAAAACAGGCCAGTTCAAAAACCAAATGTACTGCCACCACTATTAAAAAAAAAAAAAAAGAAAAGCAAATAGAGCCAGGAATCCAAAGGAGGTCCAACCCAGGGGAACATCCACAGTCACTGCACCAGCTGACCTGTATTCCTTCTCACTGGAAAGTTTGGGTCCAATCCACAGAAATTCCCAACAGCCTCTGACACAATCACACTGCAGTACAATGTTGAAGGACTTTAAGCTCTACTATACATTAGAAGGACTGATGCTGAAGCTGAAGCTCCAGTACTTCGGATACCTGATGCGAAGAACTGACTCATTGGAAAAGACCCTGATGCTGGGAAAGATTGAAGACAGGAGAAGAAGGGGACGACAGAGGATGAGGTGGTTCGATGGCATCACCGACTTGATGGACGTGAGTTTGAGCAAGCTCCAAAGCTTGGCGTGCTCAGACCATGGGGTTGCAAAGAGTTGAACACAACTGAGAGACAAAACTGACTGAATCTCTCCTATTCTTCTGGTTGACCCACTAAGCAAACCAGATTCTCAAAGGAGAATAAATTTTGGTCTCAAAACAATACACCACTGTGGAGACTCAGGCAGTCTCATCCCTGCAGAAATAACGGCTCCAGTTAACTGGGAAACCTTGACTTAAGTCATCCAGATACTCAACTGCCTGGGTCTTTTTCCATGACAATTTATCTGAAGTAAAGAAACTGCAGGTCAGTAGAAAAGATTTACTGTTAATAACTTTTTAAGGACAAACCTGGCCTTAGTACATCCATTCCTAATCAGTTTCCTCCATCTTATCTATCTCCATTTCTGAAACCCCAATACATAATCATAAAAGTCCTCGAAAAAAAATTCCCTTATATTCTCTGGACTTTGATTATCCAAAGCAAATGTAGATTTATAAATTCTAACAAATTTTGAATTAAAAATTAATCAGGGTCAGACTACCCTGGTGGCCCAGTGGTTAAGAAACCTCCTGCCAATGGAGGGGACATGGGTTCGATCCCTAGCCTGGGAAGATCCCACATGTGGTGGGGCAGCTAATCCCCTGCACCACAACTACCGAAGCCCTTGCACCCTAGAGCCTGTGCTCCACAACAAGAGAAGCCACTGCAATGAGAAGCCCGCCCCACACACTGCAACTAGAGAGTAGCCCCTACTCACCACAACTAGAGAAAGTCCTCGAGCAGCAAATAAGACCCAGGGCAGCCAAAACAAAAAAAAAAAATCAAGGTCAATTATCAGTTGACCAGGAAGTACTGCTCTGGATGGGAGGAGAGCTTGGGGCAGAATGGATACATGTGTATGTATGGCTGTGCAGGTCAGGAAGCAACAGTTAGAACTGAAGATGGAACAGCAGGCTGGTTCCAAATAGGAAAAGGAGTACGTCAAGGCTGTATATGGTCACCCTGCTTATTTAACTTATATGCAGAGTGCATCATGAGAAACGCTGGGCTGGAAGAAGCACAAGCTAGAATCAAGATTGTTGGGAGAAACATCAATACCCTCAGATATGCAGATGACACCACCCTTATGGCACAAAGTGAAGAGGAACTAAAAACCCTCTTGATGAAAGTGAAAGAGGAGAGTGAAAAAGTTGGCTTCAAGCTCAACATTCAGAAAACAAAGATCATGGGATCTGGTCCATCACTTCATAGGAAATAGATGGGGAAACAGTGTCAGACTTTATGTTTTTGGGCTCCAAAATCACTGCAGATGGTGACTGCAGCCATGAAATTAAAAGACGCTTACTCCTTGGAAGAAAAGTTATGACCAATCTAGATAGCATAGTGAAAAGCAGAGACATTACTTTGCCAACAAAGGTTCATTTAGTCAAGGCTATGGTTTTTCCAGTGATCATGTATAGATGTGAGAGTTGGACTGTGAAGAAAGCTGAACGCCGAAGAATTGATGCTTTTGAACTGTGGTGTTGGAGAAGGCTCTTGAGAGTCCCTTGGACTGCAAGGAGATCCAACCAGTCCATTCTAAAGGAGATCAGCCCTGGGTGTTCTTTGAAGGAATGATGTTAAAGCTGAAACTCCAGTAGTTTGGCCACCTCATGCGAAGAGTTGACTCATTGGAAAAGACTCTGATGCTGGGAGGGATTGGGGGCAGGAGGAGAAGGGGACGACTGAGATGAGATGGCTGGATGGCATCATGGACTCGATGGACGTGAGTTTGAATGAACTCCGGGAGATGGTGATGGACAGGGAGGCCTGGCGTGCTATGATTCATGGGGTCGTAAAGAGTCGGACACGACTGAGCGACTGAACTGAACTGAACTGAACTGAGTCCCTTTGCTATTCACCTGAAACTATCACATTGTTAATTGACTATACTCCAATACAAAATTTGAGCAAACTCAGGAAGATAATGAAGGACAGGGAAGCCTAGTGTACTGTGGTTCATGGGGTCACAAAGAATCAGACATGACTTCGCAAGTGAACAACAACATCAATACAAAATAAAAAGCTTTTAAAAAAGAGAAAGTACTGCTAGTCAGAATATCTATCCCATTTCCTAAACAGTCTAGGTAGTCAGAGTCTGTTTACTCTCCCGTGGTGTTCCAGCCTTGGCATGCTGAGGTATCAGAAGACATCTTAGAACTCAACCACGAAAGCAGTCTCCATCCTGCAACTAATGAAGAAACTGAGCCCCGATCACTATACTCTTAACATGACTAGGGATACATGAATGCAAAACGTGTTACTCAACCAGCACCATGTAAATAAAGGCAATAATCTCCATATCTGCAGACCAGGCTGATTAACTTTGAGTCTGAGGAATAATATCAATACCATTTTTTCCATTCCGAAATTACTCATCCTCTGTGTCTCAGTGATTCAGCCCTCTCTCACCTCTGAAACATGTGACTCTTGTTTCTACGTGCTCCTGCTGGCTATAAAATAGACAATTTCTGTTGACCTCGCAGCTTTTTCAGAGTTTGGATTTAAATGCAGTTACATTTTAGAGTTAGTTTGAGTTTCATGACTGCCATTTCGCTGACACCAGCCCAAGTTCAGCATCTTTCAAGTGTTCTACACTTTCTGTTCATGACATTTGGCCATGAGAATGTTTTCATATTCAAATTTCAGATATATGCATATAATTAATGTTAGGATTTTGGAAGCAAATTTTAGAAGCAAATAAGAAGTAGTTCTCTCTACATGTTCATCTGAGCCCACTGCCTTTTCTCCTTCTCTAACTCATTGACTTCTCATCCTGGTAGATCCAGTGAATATCTTGCATGAATTTGAAGCACAGAGGATATTCAGGCATATGAGATGTGAAACACATGTTAAAATGACATCCAACTGAACTAGATCAATAAATTTGAATCAGTGAAACTAAATCTCAACTAAATCAAGTTTAAAATGTATGTCCATGCAAACTACACACAAATGTGGATAGCAGCTTTACTCATAATTGCCCCAAATTGGAAGCAACCAAGATGTGCTTCAATAGGTGAACAAATAAACAGTGTAGTACGTCCATACCATGAATATTATTCATTGATAAGAAGAAATGGCCTATCCAGCCCCCAAAAGACATGCGAGAATCTTAAAAGCATATTGCTAAATGAAAGAAGTCAGTCTGAGAAAGCTACATACCATATGTGATTCCAACTACATGACATTCTGGAAAAAGCAGAGATATGGAGACAATAAATTAAGGTTGTTGGTTGCCCAGGGTTCAGGGGAAGCAAGGAAGGATGTAAAGAAGATTTTTCAAGTCAGTGAAACTGTTCTATTGTAATGGTGGATACATGGCATCACACATTTGTCAAAACCTACAGAAAACAAAGAGTGAACCTTAATGTAAAGCGTGGACTTTAGCTAGTGATATTGGAGCAGCAATAGTCACATAGTAATGCAAGATATCCCGGTGGGCCCAAGAATCCTTAAAAGAGAGAAGCAGAGTGATGCAATTGCTGGGTTTAAAGATAAAAGAGGGCCACTAGCCAAGGAATGAGGGGAGCCTCTGGAATCAGGAAAAGGCAAGGAACAGATTTTTCTTGAGCCCCAGAGGGCATGCAGCCCTACAGATACTTCAACATTAGCCCAGTGAGACTTCTGCCATCCAGTACTGTGAGACAGTAAATTTGTGTTAAGTCACTGAGCTTGTGGAAAATTAGTTAAAGCAGCAATAGGAAACTCATACACTATTTCCTTCACTGAAGTCACCAAAATCCCTAAGTGTATAACGTATGTAATATTTGGCCACCTTGGATCTCACAGACTAGAGTATGAAGTCCCAAAATCTGCTGCCGTGTCTCGCAGAGTAGCTGCTCAGTAAACATTCATGAAAGGCAAGATTTCTCACCCCACATTAATAGTGGAGGAAACTGAGACAGAGGTGATATGGGAATCCTGTACCTTGTTCAGTTTTTTTCTATAAACTTAAAACTGTTCAAAATAATAAAGCCTATTAATAAAATAATAATAATAAAGTCTATTAAATTAAAAATTTGTTGAAACTACCCTTTAATAAGGCTTCACTGGTGGCTCAGAGGTTAAAGCGTCTGCCTGCAATGCGGGAGACCCAGGTTCGATTCCTGGGTTGGGAAGATCCCCTGGAGAAGGACATGGCAACCCACTCCAGTACTCTTGCCTGGAGAATCCCATGGAAGGAGGAGCCTGGTAGGCTACAGTCCATGGGGTCGCAAAGAGTCAGACACGACTGAGTGACAAACTACTACTACCCTTTAATAATACAATATGCTTTAGATTTCTGGGTAATCACTAAAAACTTGTTTTTAGTGACATGATCATTTCAGCAAACGGGTTTTGGTCAAGCTGAGTTTCAGCAGTTCAGCCTGCTTCCTGCTGAAGCGCTGATCCTTCTATCCCTCAAACACACTAGGCCCTTTCCAGGCTTGCTGTTTTCCCTCCCCTTCCTCTGGCCATCTTCAAGGGTAGGTGGACCTTACCCTTCACATCTCAGTTCAAATGGCACCTTCTCAAAGAAGTCCCCAATGAAAACACACATGTCCAGTGACGACCCAACCACCTTATGTGGGGCCAAGCTATAATACCTGGGACTTGTGACCATGTTATCTTTCATGGCAAAATGAACTCTGCAGCTGTGATTAAGTTAAGGACCCTGAGATGGAGAGATCATCCAGGTGATGATATCCAAGAGGTATTATCACCCAGAAGTTACAGATGCAGACACAGAGACCCAGAGACGTAACACTACTGGCCCAAAGTCATACAGCAAAAGCATACAAGGCTGAGCAGGGATTCAAAGCCATGTTCACTCAGTGCTAAAACCTGTGCCACTGAGCCCTGAGGATAACACTATGGAATTAGCCTCATAACAGAAGTACAGGGACCCCTGCTTGTTTAAAAATCATAATTTTTAGGGACTAGGGACTATATGCCACTTGTTCTAACAATTCTTGAGATTTTTTTCAAGGGATTTCCACTCATCATTTTCATTCATGGTCTCAATTTTTAAAATTAATTTAACTGCAGAAACCACGACAATATTGGGACTTCCTGGCACAGTGGTTAACACTCTGGGCTTCCACTGCAGGGGAGCAGAGGTTCCACCCCTACTCAGGAAACTAAGATCCTGCGTGCTGCACAGCATGGCCAAAGAAACAAACAAAACGTGAAAACACTATACTATTGACATTAACATATCCCGGATGATTCCACCTCCTCCATCCGAGACACGGTGGCCCTAGCTAGCAGAGAGCCGGCCAGATAGTATTATCCACATTGCTAAACAGGAAGCCCAGGCTAACCAGAGTGGTTAGCAGGGTGGCTTCTGGGGAGTCACCCACTTCGTCTGAGGTAGAGTGGGGTGCAGACCCCAAATGATATGTAGCCCTGGCCGGGAGGACTGCAGCTGCCGGCCTCTCCCTCCCCACATCCTCTGCTCTCGGAATCAATCACAATTCTGAATAGCTGCGGTCTTGTTCACTCAGCCTCTCTCAGGGCCCCCATCTTTTCAGGCTTCCAGCTGCCCCCTCTGCAACACCCCTGACTGGACTCATTCCTTTGCTCTCGGACAGCAGACAGGCTCGTGGGTTCCTGAGCCCTTGGACTCCGGGACCTTTCAGTTTAGTTTCTGCAGAAGGGGCCGCACAGCTCACACGCAGGTGCCTGGATCTTCAGCAAGTCTGCCCCCTGTGACTCAGAGCTGAGGATGGCCGGGAGGAACAGGAGGGTCCCTCATGTACAGACTCCCCAGGAAAGGGCAGCATCAGCCAGGGTTGGCCAGGGAGAGGCCTGCCAGCCAGGACACCAGCCCTGAGCCACGGCTGGTCAGAATCAAAGCTGGCCAACCTTCTGAGCAGGAATTAACATGGGAATCCTGATTTGCACAGGTACACGCAAACACCGGACAGGTAGAGGGGGAAGCCTGATCAGGGGCAGATAGCCCATAGGACTCATCAACTGTCCAGATCTGGCCAGCAGCAGAGGTACTGATGAATGCCTCAGAGCTTAGGTCCTTCTGCACCCTTAGTTCAGGAGCTGACTCACAGGATTGTCAGGGGACATTCAACTTTAAGGGATCCAATATGTTATTTTCTTCTTTTGTGGGCCATTTCTCAAGGACTCTCTATTCTTTATCAGTTCCTGGAAAACGAGCGAGCAGAGCTGCAAGAAGTTCTCAGGACTGAGATCATGAGAAGGGCACCTGCTTGGATTCCTTTCAGTGACTCCCTTCAGTGACCTTTTACTTAAAGGTAATCTATTCAGTTATGCCCCTTTTACTCAGGATATGGAATGCTTTCTGGCCCTTTGAAGATTGTTATTTGCTTGGCTTTGTTTTTGCTCAATTTTTTTACTGCCTAAAGCTGCCTTGTATGAAGATATATAAACATGTGTTTCTGCAAATAAAGCAGAGACTTGGGTCCCCTGCATCCCTCTTCTCATTGACTCCAGTCCCCACGTCCCAGTCTATGAAGACAGTGACACAGGATCAAGAAAGCCATGTTTATTTCTGACAACAGAGCGCAGTTGCAGAGTAGATTCCAAAATGTGGGGCAACCAAGGCCTGGTGCAGTGAAGGAATTGTGTTTGTAGCCATTTTTGAACCTGTCGCTTTAAGCGGGTCCTGCTTCTTAAAATAGAAAAAGTCATGTTCATACAGGAGTGGGGACTCAGCAGTGCAGGGCCAGAGCAGAGAGGAAAGACAGAGGTGACTTTTCTCAGCATTTCGGCTGGCATCTGTCACACAGCAAAACTAAGCCTGAAAATGAGCCAGACCCCAGCCCCTCAGGGGATGGCCAGACTATCAGCTATTTTCACTCAAGCAAGACCTGCAGGTGGAGTCCCAGTCCCCCTACCCTAAGTAGCTCACTCAAGTATTCCTTCTACCCCTATGCCATGCCACTGCCTTCTCTGAGGTGTTCTGGAAACACAGATTTCTCCGTCTTATCACATGCTCGGTACCATCTCAGCACTTTTTAGGAAACGGTGCTCCAGCTAAGCCTGCCCCATAACCCTGTCCGGCTAACCTACTCCTTGCAACATGAGCAGAATAGGTGAGTCTGTTTCCCATCAGTATCATACACATGTGTTTGTTCCTTAACAAGACAGCAAGGAGATCAAACCAGTCCATTCTAAAGGAAATCATCCCTGAATATTCATTGGAAGGACTGATCCTGAAGCTGAAGCTCCAATACTTTGGCCACCTGATGCAAAGAGCCAATTCATTGGAAAGGACCCCGATGCTGGGAAAGATTGAAGGCAGGAGGAGAAGGAGATGACAGAGGATGAGTTGATTGGATGGCATCACTGATTCAATAGATATGAGTGTGAGCAAACTCTGGGAGATAGCGAAAGACACGGAAACCTGGCATGCTGCAGTCCATGGGGTCACAAAGAGTCGGACATGACTGAGTGACAAAATGGCAACAGCAACAAAGCCCCCCGAGAGCAGGGATCAGTCTTCTCCTGACTTTACAGGTCCACACAGATCTCTAGCTTCTGCAAATGCTGGAACACCTAAGGGCTTATGCATGAGTGCATGCTGAGTTCCTTCAGTCGTGTCCAACTCTTTGCAACTCTATGGCCTGTAGACCATCAGGCTCCTCTGTCCATGGGGATTCTCCAGGCAAGAATACTGGAGCGGGTTGCCAAGCCCTCTTCTAGGAGATCTTCCCGACCCAGGGATCAAACCCACGTTCCTTATGTCTCCTGCGTTGGCAGGTGTGTTCTTTGCCACTAGTTCTACCTGGGAAGCCCCAAAGGCTCGTAGAAAAAGACAATTAAATACTGAGTAAAACTCTAACCATAAAAAAAGAGTTCAGAAAAAAAGAACCTGAATGTTTATCGAGTTTCAGCATGCAGAGGAGTTTTGAAACCTTGATGTGCAATAGAGAAAGGCAATGCCAAAGAATATTCAAACTACTGCAACATTGCACTCATCTTACACTCTTAACGAAGTAATGCTCAAAATTCTCCAAGCAAGGCTTCAACAGTACATGAAGAGAGACCTTCCAGATGTTCAAGCTGGATTTAGAAAAGGCAGAGGAACCAGAGATCAAATTGCCAATATCTGCTGGACCATAGAAAAAGCAAGAGAGTTCCAGAAAAACATCTACTTCTGCTTTACTGACCATGCCAAAGCCTTTGTGGATCACAACAAACTGTGAAAAATTCTTAAAGAGATGGGAATACCAGATCACCTTTCCTCCTCCTGAGAAATCAGTATGCAGGGCAAGAAGCAGCAGTTAAAACCAGACATGGAACAACAGACTGGTTCCAAATTGGGAAAAGAGTACATCAAGGCTGTATATTGTCACCCTGCTTATTTAAATTATATGCAGAGTACATCATATGAAACGCCAGACTGGATGAAACACAAGCTGGAATCAAGTCTGCCAGGAGGAAAAAAATAAATAAAGATTGCCAGGAGAAATGTCAATACCCTCAGATATTCAGATGACACCACCCTTATGGCAGAAAGCGAAGAAGTAAAGAGCCTCTTGATTAAAGTGAGAGAGGAAAGTGAAAAACCTGGCTTAAAACTCAGCATTCAAAAAATGAAGATCATGGCATCTGGTCCCATCACTTCATGGCAAATAGATGGGCAAACAATGGAAACAGGGAAAGACTTTATTTTCTTGGGTGACTGCAGATGGTGACTGCAGCCATGAAATTAACAAATGCTTGCTCCTTGGAAGAAAAGCTATGAAAAACCAAGACAGCATATTAAAAAGCAGAGACATTACTTTGCCATCAAAGGTCCGTCTAATCAGAGCTATGGTTTTTCCAGTAGTCATGTATGGATGTGAGGATTGGACCATAAAGAAAGCTGAGAGCTGAAGAATTGATGCTTTTGAACTGTGGAGTTGGAGAAGACTCTTGAGAGTCCCTTGGACTGCAAGGAGATCAAACCAGTCCTCCCTAAAGGAAATCAGTCCTGAACATTCATTGGAAGGACTGATGCTGAAGCTCTAAGCCTTTGGCCACCTGATAGGAAGACCTGACTCACTGGAAAAGACCCTGATGCTGGGAAAGGCTGAAGGTGGGAGGAGAAGGGGAGGACAGAGGATGAGATGATTGGATGGCATCACCGACTTGGTGGACATGAGTTTGAGTAAGCTCCGGGAGTTGGTAACGGACAGGGAAGCCTGACATGCTACAGTCCATGGGATCACAAAGAATCGGACACAACTGAGCAACTGAACTGAGCTGAGATGAAATTACAAAATTACAGCAAACTTGACTGCATTAAGTGTTTTCAAAATACATTATACATGTTTAAGTACAGTGATTCCTTTACAGACAAGGATACTAAGCTTAGGAAGGTTGAGTAATTTGAACAAGGGCACATCCCTCAGCTTGAAAGGAGCAGAGCTGGGACTGTAACTCAGAAATGCCCAAAGCAAAAGTTTGAGGGCATGAGGAAAGTCCTTCCCTGCTGCACACTAGTTGCTGGAGGCTAGAACATGTGAATTACACACACACAACACATACAAGAATACACATTCAAATATTTATATTAAATGACAAAGAATATATTTATCATTTCAAAAAACTTGTGTAGATTTATAAGTAACAAATGAGCAAGGAATTAAAACCATTTGTAAATGGGGAAATACAACAAGAAAATAATGTTCACTCTCCCTGGTGATAAAAACAAACAATAATTTAATAAGGCACCTGTTTTTGTTTATTAAACTGGCCATGGCTGATGGAGTGAAACTGATTATTTCCACATATTATCAGGGACACTTATACTATGTCTGCTCTTTAGGAAATCAGTTCGGTGCTACATATCAAAAGTTTTTAAATGTCCTATTATTAATTAACCCTATTTTCAGTCATTCAAGAGCTATTACTGTGAATCCATTATGTACCAGGTGTTAACCTAAGTACCACCAGAGGAATGAGACAGAAGTGTGGGCCCTGACGCTGTGGGTGGCCGTGCCATCCCTGGAATGAATGGCTGGGGACTTTGTGTGGGTGAAAGAAAAACTTTGTCCTTGTTGAGGCTACTGTTGTTTTGGGTTTTTCTGTTACTCATGGCTGCACTTCATCTTATTTATACAGAAGACAAGTGAGATTTCACCAGGTGGTGTCTGATTTCTTAATGGAGCAGGAGGCAAAGATCATAAAAACAGAGAAAGAATGAGGAAGTGAGGTGGAGGTTTGAGTAGAGTGGAAAACAAAAGCAAACAAAAGAGAAAATAAAAGGTACCGGTGAGGATATGAGAAAACAGGAACCCTCTGCACTGTTGGTGAGAAGGTAGAACAGTACAGCTGCTATGGGAAACATATGGCAGTTCCTCAAAAAATTAAAAATAGCATTATCACATGATCCATCAATTACATTTCTGGGCATACGCCAAAAGGACTGGCAGCAGGGTCTTGAAGAAATATTTGTATACCCGTGTTCATAGTATTATTCACCATAACTGAAACAAGGAAGCAATTCAAATATCTATTGATGGATGAACAGATGAGCAAAATGTTGTATATACACACAAAGGAAGAATATTCTACTTAAAAACTAAGGAAATTCTGACATGTGCTACAACACAGATGAGCCTTGAGGACATTACACTAAGTGAAATAAACCAGTCACAAACAAATACTCTATGATTCCACTTATGTGAGGTACTCAAAGCAGTCAAAATCATAGAGACAGAAGTATAAAGGTGGTTGCCAGAGACTGGGGGAAGAGAGAATGGGGAGTAATTGTTTAATGGACGTAGACCTTCAGTTTTACAAGATGAAAGGAATTTAGAGGACAGACGGTGGTGATGGTTGCACAATAACGTGAATGTATTTAATACCATTGAACCTTCAGTTCAGTCCAGTCCCTGAATCACGTCCAACTCTTTACAACCCCATGGACTGCAGCACGCCAGGCTTCCCTGTCCATCACCAACTCCCAGAGTTTACTCAAACTCACATCCATCGCATCAGTGATGCCATTCAACCATCTCATCCTCTGTCGACCCCCTCTCCTCCCGCCTTCAATCTTTCCTAGCATCAGGGTCTTTTCCAATGAGTCAGTTCTTCACATCAGGTGGCTAAACTATTGGAGTTTTAGCCTTACATTCAAAAAAGGTTGCTGCTGCCGCTGCTAAGTCGCTTCAGTCATGTCCGACTCTGTGCGACCCCAGAGACAGCAGCCCACCAGGCTCCCCTGTCCCTGGGATTCTCCAGGCAAGAACACTGGAGTGGGTTGCCATTTCCTTCTCCAATGCATGAAAGTGAAAGTGAAGTCGCTCAGTTGTGTCCGACCCTCAGCGACCCCAAGGACTGCAGCCTTCCAGGCTCCTCTGTCCATGGGATTTTCCAGGCAAGAGTACTGAAGTGGGGTGCCATTGCCTTCAAAATAGGTTAGGGGGGTAAATGTTGTTATGTGCGTTTTATCACAATTTTTTTTTAATGTGGCATCACACTTCAAAAGACAACAAAAATTAGTTAAATATGTGGAATTTAGTTGCATGGCCCCTGAATATTACGTATTGTACAGGGGGTAGAGAGTGGGGGGATGCCTCTTAACATCAAGTAGTTGAGACTTCAGTGTTCATTTATTCACTTGTTAAATGTTTATTGAGCACATATTCTGTCCTCAGAACTGAGTCAAGCTTTAGGGACACAGAGGTAAACAATACTGAAGTTGGCCATAGTCTACCAAGGAAGAAAAACAAACAAACATGGAGTGATACGTGTATTGTTTAGAAATATCGTTAGACTTGTAGAAAAAGTCTCCTCCCCAAGACGGGGAGGCAGGAGTAGAGGTCAGTGCAAAGTCAGCTAAAACCTCCCACCTCCTTCCCCGACCTCCAGCCCTTTGGGGGTCTTGTGTGGCTGCACCTCACAGTGTGAACGCTGAGGGTATGAGGCAGGGTCAGCCATCCTCTGTCACTCCAACTTTCCTTATTTTTCATTCTCTGTGTGTGTCTCCCTCTCCTAAAATACAGTTGTAAAAGCAGTGATGTCCCTGAGGTATGTGACCCTTACAGTACCACTCTTCGGGATCTGAAAGGCACAAATAGTAATATGTTTAAAAGATGAACAGTGATCTATGAAAAAAAATATTTAAGATCATGCAGCCTTAAAAAAAAAAAAACGGTACTCTATGTCACACTGTGTGTTGGAGGCATAGTGCTGGGCTGGTGAGAGGGTATAAAGCGCCATGGCCTTGCGGGTTAAAAAAAAAAAAAACACAGAATAATTAAAAGAATTTTCTTTTAATTTACTTTCCCAAATATTTCAGCTGTGATCATTTCTGTCAAAAAAGAAAGTCTTAGGATTTCCGTGGTGGTCCAGTGGTTGAGAATCCACCTTGCAATGCAGGGGACTCAGGCTCGATGCCTGGTCGGGAAACTAAGATCTCACATATCCCTGGAGCAACTGAGCCCTCGGGTCACAATTAGAGAGTACTCGGTATCTAAGACCCACTAAGCCAAATAAACAAACTTTAAAAAAATAAAGTCCTCACCTGGTGTGACCTGATTAATGCTAATACAATAGAGCCATATCCGACTGGTAAGCTAGGAGGCCATATAAGAGTTTCCACAGACAGATACTGATGAATGGTATGGGTCTATGCACCGGGATTTAAGTTGCCCTGAACTACCTTGAACCTCTTTACACATACAAATGTGTAAAGTGTTTAAGACAGGAGCATTAGAGTCAGCTAGGGAAAAGTTTTCCTCTTCTCAAGAAGAACAAACTGTTATCTCCTGTGTTGAAATCTGCAGCTTGACCTTTGTCTAACCTTCACACAAAGATACAGGTAAGTCCAGCTAGAAGACAAGTTTTGTAAACCAACATGTCAAGAGCCTACTGTGTTTTTCAGAAGCCTGCTCTTCCTACCTTCCTACACACAGGCTGTTTGGGAAGCTAGAAGCTCCTGATTCTGAAGAGGCTCCGAAGCCTGTGTTGAATGTTGTGAGACTCAACAGCAGCTATCTGAACAGTGTCCAAAGTATCTGGTTTCCTGTTCCCTGGCTTTTCCAGAGTGAGATCATACAGCTCTCAGTCTTCATGGATTTTCATAACATGCAAGAGTTCTTAAATTCCTGGCAACCATATCTTAAATAGTCCCATTGATATAGTTGGAAAAGTCTAATAGTTTTATATTTTAAAAAGTTACAACGGCTAGGGACATCCCCAATGGTCCAGTGCCTAAGAATCCAGGTTCCCAAGACCAGGGACCTGGGTTCGATCCCTAGTCAGGGAACTAGATCTCACAAACTGCAACGAAGCTCTGGCACACAGCAACGAAGATCCCACATGTGGCAACAAAGAGCAATGCAGCCATATAAATAAATAAGCAAATAATTTTTTTTTTAATTTCAGTGACATGTCATTCTATAAAGCTAACCAACAATTCCTATTATTTAACACCGCCCCTCCCCCTTTTCTTGCTTCCCTGGTGGCTCAGACGGTAAAGCGTCTGCCTGCAGTGCGGGAAACCCGGGTTTGATTCCTGAGTCGGGAAGATCCCCTGGAGAAGGAAATGGCAATCCACTCCCGCACCCTTGCCTGGAAAATCCCATGGACGGAGGAGCCTGATAGGCTACAGTCCATGGGGTCGCAAAGAGTCGGACTCCGACTAAGCAACTTCACTTTCTTTCCCCCTTTTCTTTTGTCAAAGCTGGAGATTTCTAGTATAGCGGAGGAAAGAAAAATGTCAGCCCCTTCCTACTCAGATGAGCTTTTTACTAACACTGAAACTTGGATATTTATGCTGTAATAAAATATGTCCAAAAATGGACATTCTGATTATACTTAAGAGACGATAAATGAAAATTACAGAAGTTAATTGCAAAAACATCTACTGGTTGTACGAACAGAGGTACTTTGGATATCGTATATGTTTGGATGTAACTGATATTTTGCTTTGATTGGCTAATGACATCTATAGTTGCTTTTACCAGAAAAATCCATAAATTAATATGCATCCATACACACTTATACCAAGTTTGCACACACCAAGTCTTTTTGACTTTAGAATGAACTTAACTATGTATTATCTATGTATGTGTTCCTGTAATGGGTATCTGAGACACCAAACTGAGAATTCTACCTTCACTGTGTAAATCTAATCTGCGAACAAACTGTTGTTTGTGCAGGGGAAAAAACTGATAGAGTGAAGCACTGAGGGAAAATAAAAGGGTCTCTGGGGCTTCCCTGGTGGCTCAGTGGTAAATAATTTACCTTGCAATGCAGGAGACATGGGCTCGATCCCCGATCCAGGAAGATCCCACATGCTCTGGAGCAACTAAGCCTGTGCTCTAGAGCTCCACAACAAGAGAAGCCAGTGCAAAGAGAAGCCGACGCTTCTCTGCAACTAGAGGAAAGCCCGCACAGCAACAAAGACCCAGCACAGCCAAAATCAAATAATAAATAAATGCTTTAAAAAAGGGTTTCTGATAAAGGTAAATAATGTCTTCCCTCAAAGAAAGAATTAGAAAGTCCAGGAAAAATAAGAATGGAGATCTAACTATAATATACTACTTCAGGCTTCCCTGATGGCTCATCAGATAAAGAATCCGCCTGCAATGCAAGAGACACGGGTTCCATCTTTGGGTTGGGAAGATCCCCTGGAGAAGGAAATCGCAACCCACTCCAGTACTTCTTGCCTGGAGAATCCCACAGACAGAGGAGCCTGGCAGGCTACAGTCCGAAGGGTTGCAAAGAGTCAGACATGACTAAGCATGCACACACACACACACACACACACACACACACACTTAGCTTTAAAAATAAAAACCTTTACATGCTGTGGGAATTCCCTGGCGGTCCAGTGGTTAGGACTATGCACTTTCTCTGCTGAGGGTATGGGTTCCACCCCTGGTCAAGGAACTAAGATCCCACAAGTCACATGGCAAAGAAAAATGAAATAAAAAACAGTCTTTACACATTGTGACAACATAAATAATAATTATATTGTTTTTCATTATAAGTCATTTGGGAATATTTGAATTTTTAAAGAATATGCTTACACCTAGACTTTTTTAAAGTTTGTTAACAAACTTTTGTTTTCTTTCCACTTGTTCAGATTTTGTTTCATATATTTCAAAAAGAATTTCCTATTTTTCTGGAGGCTTCTCTGGCAGTCACAGTGACTGAGACTCTGCTCTTCCAATGCAGGGAGCTTGGGTTTGCACCCTGGTGAGGAAACTAGGATCCCACATGCCTCATGGCCAAAAAAAGAGAAGAATTTCTTGTTTCCTTAGAAGGTAGATCCCATGACTTTCTTATTAAATTCTTACAATGCTAAAACAAGAAAATAAGATTTGTGATAATTATTTTAAAGCTAGACCCCAGTGGCTGCTCTAGAAAGAATGAACTGGAAGGGACGAAAGTCAACGCCTTTATCTTGCATTTTGCCACAAGGCAGGACAGTACCAACTCAAGATCTGGTAAGACCCAGAAAGAACAGATTCCAAAGCGGTCAGAGGTTTGAAGCAGAGGGACAGCCCTGGGTGGTCAGGCGCAACGAGCAAGTTCAGGGGGCCCCAAGCCTTCCCCTGGTCACTCCCCAAGCAGAGGAGAGAGGCCTCGCCCACTGTAGGCACAGGGGTGGGAGAGGTTAGGACAGGCAATAGGAGGCTGGTCTGGGCTTAGAGCAGTGAGAATCAGGAAGACCATCAACATAAGGATCTAGAAGATACACAGGGTCAGGCTGGGGTCACACCCTCGTGAGGAATGTGGGACTGTCCTGAGGCGGGGAGCATCTCCCTCTCCTGGAACAGGTCACCTGTGCAAGGCCCCTCTGACCACAGGCCAAAGGCTGGGACCGTCCCTATGTGGCCACCTTCCCTGGAGCCCTGGAAACCACACCCACAGCCCCTGTCTTATTTCAACAAGATACCATCAATGTTAACCAGGATAAATAACAGCACGGCTTAACCACACAACTGCTGGGAGGGAAAAGCACACACAGTGGGGGACTATCCCAGTTTTAAAGAGCATTCCCTTTTCAAATAGATCCACCGAAAGGTTCCTTTAAATGAACTTCCCACGGGGCATCTGAAGATTATTTATACAGTATGCGCTGACTCCTACCTTTTCAGGAACATCTACCTAATTTGACCATGGGCCTCTCAACTTCCATGGAACATTCCTCTCCTGGGCCTGTGATGGCTCCTGTGAGGGTTGAATCCCTATATCTCTACCTCTCTTTCTCTGACCCCTCTCTACTCCTGCCAAAACAAGGTAGTCACCAAGAGTGCTTCTCTGGGGTCCTCTTATCTCTTGATTCTCAAGGAGTAACTGTCAACCACTTCCTTTAATTATCACCTCTGTGCTGATAATAGTTGACAATCACAAGTGCTCGCTATGTGCCAGGCATGCACAGAACTCTGATTTAATCCTCACAACAGTCCTAGAGCACCAACATTGGTATTATCCTCATTTTTCAACACGGAAAAACAGAATGAGAGTTGAAGTTATCTGCCCAAGGTCACTCAGCTATAAGGGGCAGATGGGGATTTAAACCTGGCCATGAGTTTGAGTGAACTCTAGGAGTTGGTGATGGGCAGGGAGGCCTGGCGTGCTGCAATTCACGGGGTCGCAAAGAGTCGGACACGACTGAGCAACTGAACTGAGCTGAACTGAGGCCACCTGAGAGCCTCTGCTGTTCCAGGCACTGTCTTTCCTGGACACCCTTTCCCTGGACACCCTACTGGGGCCCCCTCTACCAAGTCCTCAAACCTAGGATCAGAGCACACTCATTGTTTGTACTGGTTGTTCAAATATTAAAATATCCCCAAACCCTGCTGTCTGGCCCCTGTTCCTTCCCCAGGACCTCCCCATATCCAGCAACCCTGGCACTGTCCTGAAAGCTGAGGGCTGCTGCAGGGGCTTCAGGATGCTGCGAGTCTCCGTCTTCACCAGTGCTACCCCTGTAGTTAATACTGTCAGTATCGCTTCTGCCTCCTCCTCCTTCTCTCCCCACAAACCAGTTCCTCATGTGACTTCCTGCTTTCTGGGGCCAGTACCCCACTCTCCTGCTCACCTTACGCAGAGCCTGCTCCGAGCCTTTCTTTCCTCTCCCCCACTGCCCGGTTTCAATTGGTGACCTTGTCCCGTGGCTTTGACTTCTTTTACCCTCTGCCATTCCTTTCATTGGTCTCCTCCTGTCCCTTCCCCGCGATTTCCATCCTGGAACAGACCCTTTCTGCCCCTCGGCCCCTGCTAGAACTCTCCCATTCCCCAACCCCTTTATCCTCTATATCCGTGAGGACAGGCATTCAAGACTAAAGCCCACCCTCCCTGCTGGCTTCCTAATGATGAGTGTACCTTCGACCCAAGACAGTGCTCTTATCCCTGCAAATGCCACCTCTATACAGAGAATGTATTTTCTCTAATATTTGTTCAATTCAATCAGCTGATACCCACTCGGGTTTCCAAAGCTTTCTACCTTATACCATCACAACCTTCTTGTCCTTGAAGCGTGAGTTGCTGCCATCCCCTCAGTGATAACAACAGCCTTGCTCCCCACTCTCTACCCATCCCTGAGAATATGAGAGCATCTCAGTCAGCCCCTAAGGTCTCCAATAGTTTCCCTTCTGCCCCCTTTCTTTAAAATCTGGGCTGACTGTCCCGTCTGCCTGGTTCCTGAGCATCCGTATGAGAAGCACCATCGCAGTGCTGGAGGCTCAGTGGGTGGTGGCACTCAGTGCAGACACCCCAGGAACTCATGGTTGGAGCTGAAGGAGAAAGATATGCACGTGAAGAGTCAAATGATGTCTCAGCATCTACATCTGACAGTGCCAAAGGACACTCTCACTGAGCACCAGCCTCGCTGAAAGCACTCGATGAACACTTGGTCTGTGCAGAGTCCTGCTGCACTGTTTAATAGCTCTACAATCTTGGGAATGTTGCTCAACCTGTTTGCCACTCAGTTTCCTTATCTGCAAAATGGAATAGTCAATAAGGTACCCCATAGGGTAGCTGAGACGTAAATGAGTGGTATATGTAAAGTGTTTAGCACAGTGCTTGCCACAGACTCTATACACAGTAATGTTAGCTATTACTGTTTTTATTACTTGACATAAAAATCATATGAAATTAGAAGATATCTTTGCAAACTATCACTCAGGATCTTCTATGTTTTGAAAGTAAAAGCTCGGGGAGGGGCGAGGGGGAAGTAAAAACTCAGAAAGTTCTCTACCCTGGACCTTTACCAAATCTCTAACTCCCAACACAGACCTCATATCTGCCCCCTCCCCTAAACATTCCTGCAAGACTGCCTCTGGGAGCCGCTGGGGGGCTGCCTTCCTGTCGCCTGGGAGCCCTCTGAGGATGGAGGCCGCAGCTCTCAACCCACTACATGCCCTGTCCGTTTCATAGATCCACTGTACTCATTCGACAGCTATCTGCTGAGATCTCACTGGCAACAGCCCGTGCAAGGGGCAGTGGCACTGAAAGCCAGACAACAGCTGTCCACAAGGTGCTCACATGCTTGCAAGGCCCCCAACCTCAAAACCATAAAGGACAAAAACTATGAAGGAATACAACATGCACTATCGGGCACAATCAGGAAGGGCTTCCCTGAAGAGAAGACACTGGGCAGAGACCTGAAAACTGAATGCTACATATTGAGGGGAAGAAAAACAGGGCTCTCTGTGCTGTTTTTTTCCCACAGTGCCTGGCATGGGACCCTGAGATCCTTTATTCCACCCAAAGAATTCACAGGCCTCCTCCAGGGGCCAGCTCCAAGGCCATGCACCCTCTCTGTGAAGCTGCCTGGGGTGAGAGGACCATACCCCACAGGTGGGCAGTGCTCAAGGAGAACCCCAAAAACTCCAGGAAAAGGGACTTCTCAAGGCAGGATCTAAACTGTGTCCCCCAGGTCACAGGGCCAAGTTTTCTCTTTGTAGCACTCTCCATGGGGGAAAGGAACCTGCTAGGCGCTATGAGGCTAAACAGGGAGCCATCAGGGGTTGCTTTCCTTTTGGCTTCCCTGATAGCTCAGTTAGTAAAGAATCCTCCTGCAATGCAGGAGACCCCAGTTCAATTCCTGGGTCGGGAAGATACTCTGGAGAAGAGATAGGCTACCCACTTCAGTATTGGGCTTCCCTTGTGGCTCAGCTGGTAAGGAATCTGCCTGCAATGTGGAAGACCTGGGTTCAATCCCTGGGTTGGAAAGATCCCCTGGAGAAGGGAAAGGCTACCCACTCCAGTATTCTGGCCTAGAGAATTCCATGGACTGTATAGTCCATGGGGTCGCAAAGAGTCAGACAGAGGGAGCAACTTTCACTTCACATCGGGACTGCAGGTAAGGAGATGGGGCGGCTTGGCAGCAGTAGCTCAGTCTGGAGACAAGCTGACTTTCTGTTCCTGCCTTAAAAGGATGAGGGTGGCTCCTCCAAATGAGGGGGTACAGACTGTTGAGGGGCACCTGGGGAGCGAGAGGACGGGGGGAAGAGGACTGGACAGAGAAGAGAACTGAGCTGACGCCTCCTGGTTGGGCCCGTCCTCGGGCTCAGATGCCCCCACCAGCTCGCAGGATCTCACACACGCACCAGCCTCCCCCTGGATAGGGGGACAGGAGGCAAAGGCTGGGAGGGGCTCAGGAAACGGGGCTACGAGACGGGCAAAGCTTCTGCTAGAGAACCCCGCTAATGTCTGGAGGCTCGGACAGGCTGTACATTTCCGCGGACCTGGAAAAGCCAAACAACCCGGCGAAGTTTACCGCACGTTCTCTGACCCACGTTACCCCCCAAATCTGCTCACAGTGCAGCCTCCGGGACCACCCTGCGACTGTCCCAGGACGAGTGGCTCCTCCCTTTGGGTCTCGGTTTCCCCAGGTGTGAGGTGAGAGGGGAATGTCCCAGCTATAAGGCTACAACCTGTCTGCGGTGACCCGGGGCGCGGACGGCCGAGGGAAACCCTGCGAACCGGACCCCGTGGACCCGAGGACGCGCGGCGGGCTGGGGGCAGCGCAGAGAGGGGCCGGCGGCGGCGGCCAGTCCGATCGGATTCTGCTCCGGACAGGGGTCCACGGCTCCCTTCGGGGCCCCCATCTCCCAAGCCGGGCGATGGGCTCCTCGCCTCGCTGACTTACCCAAAAGTTCCCCTTGAACAGTGAGCCTGTCATGGCTGGCTAGCGAGCAGCGAGGAGAACCAGAGCAGGCGCGCGGGGACGAGGACTGTCAGGACCTGCCAGCCCCGCCACGCACCCGGAGCTAAGCCCCGCCCACGCCACCGCCCGCCCCGCCCACGCCCGCCCCGCCCCACACACCACCCATCTGCCCGCCCCGCCTGCCCCAAGCCTCACCGCCCGGCCCCGCCCCCGGAGCCCCGCCCCCTCTCGGCCCCGCCCCGCGCCCCCACCACGCCCCGCTCCCCGCACCCCTCAGCGGTCCGCAGCACCCAGCACCCCCACTCCTGCCCGAGCCACGTCCCGGGTCTGCCTGCACCCTGCACTCGTCCCGCGCGGAAGAGAGAGGCGGCCCGCCGGTTAGACCCTGCGGCGTCAGGCGTCAGTCAGTTAGCCCTACGTCCCTCTCCTTCGGGAGACCTTTAAAGATCGGAAGGAACCGATTCTGTCCCCTCCCTGAATTCGGCTCGGTTCCTGCCCACAGCTCCCTCCTCCCTTGACCCAGTTCCTGGCGGAGACAGCCAGGCTCTGCGCGCTGGTGGACGGAGCCCCCGTCGGATCCGAGGTGGTCGCGGGGACTGCGCGTGGCCTCCACTGACAACACTGACGGCCGCGTCAGGTGTGGACGCTTCAGCTCGTCAAGTGCGGGACCTCAGAGGCACCCGCCACAGGTAAGCATGTTTTAGTCCAAAAGTCATGGAAAGGTCATTGGCCCTTGACTCCATGTCCCTCAGTGGGGTTCTTTCAAGGTGTCCAGGAACTCAGCTTCTCCCCAACCCTTCCGCATTCTTAGGATCCAGACCCAAGACCCTTCTCTACCAAATCCCTCCAGAAGTATGATGTCCCAGCGTCCTTCCTCTTCCTGCATTCTCCTAGTAGAACACCTTCATAAACATAACCGAGGGCAAGTCAGACCCATCCCCGCTTTGCAGTGATAAGGCACTCTAAGACAAAGTACAGCCCTGAGCTACCTGCCCTGAACCAAAAACTGAGGCCTACAGAGGCTGATTGACATGGCCAAGATCACAGGTATTTAAAGTGTGAGGAGCTCGGTTACAGCTCTGCCCCTCTAAACAGAATCAGAGCCAAAGATAGAGGTCATTCCTGAGGCAGATCCACTCAAGGAGGGGAGGATGCAGGTCGAGAGCCAGCCCCCAGCCTCAGACCTGGAGAGGCAAACTGTGCCTCTGACCAGGTTCTAGCTTGGTACAGACACAGTGAAGATAGCAGCTGGGGTGATGTGAAGGGCAGCTGGAAGGTTTGCCCTCACCCACCCCCGTGATGGAATCCCACCAAGAGTCATCTGCAACAACAGAGATGGAGAGGTGGCCTTCAGCTCTGGGTTACTCCCAGGACATGCATCCATTCATCAGGTTGTTCAACTCTTTGGAAAGCAGCGAGGTCAGAAGGAAAAAGGGAAGCCTGACAGCATCATCAGGGGCACCAGGAGGACAGGCTCAACAGAAGGAGGGGTAAGAAATAGTGCCAACTGAGGAAATATGCTGAAGTGCCACAGATAGCATCAAGGTTTTTCCTGGGAGTTTTGAATATTTTGGAACAAATATTTTAAATCAATTCTAATTGTTTAAATTTTCATTTTAACATTTTGTTTAACCTCTCAGGGTACATTGTACTTGATTTTCGTGGCTCAGAGCCCACGAGGTCCCCTGAATTTTAACTCTCTTCCACCACCTGGTGGCAAGATTGGAAATTTCAAATGGTTGTCCACACAGTCAGAAAATATTCCTCATTCATTCTTAATTTATAAACCTCATCACCTCAACAGGTGTTGGGAATAAAAAGACAAGTAATATTTGTACTATATCCATGGGCCTTGCTTTGAATTGTTTTTACAGCAGAAGTGTGTTAGTCGCTCAGTCATGTCTGACTCTTTACAACCCCATGGACTGTAGCCTACCAGGCTCCTCTGTCCATGGAGATTCTCCAGGCAAGAATACTAGAGAGGGTTGCAATTTCCTTCTCCAGGGGGTCCTCCCAACCCAGGGATCGGCCTGGGTCACCTGCATCACAGGCAAATTCTTTACTATCTGCACCACCAAGGATGCCACCAAGGGTCTATAACAAATTTGGGATATTTTACTAATGAAGTTAAATAACACTACTATAGCAATAACACTACTCCAGGAAGATCCCTGGAGTAGGAAATAGCAAGCCACCCCCATATTCCTGCCTGGAGAATCTCATGGACAGAGGAGCCTGGCAGGCCACAGTCCATGGGGTTACAAAGAGTTGGACTACAGCAATTATGGAATAATGAATCAATACATTTAATATAAACCACAATTAACACATTTACTGTGTTAACAGTGGATAATTTAATGGCATTATTAAATTCAGTGGCATTATCTGAATTTAATGCATTAAATTAATGCCATTAATAGTGGCATTCATTATTATTAATTCAGTGGCATTATCTCTTTCAATAATATGCATTTGCATGGTTGGCAGGCAGATTATTAACCTCTGGATCACCAGGGAAGTCCTACATTTGCATTTTTAAGCTCGTACTGTACATATTTGAGTCTTGCTTTTGTAACTTAACAATATTTCATTAGTATTTTCTAAAATCCTTTAATACACCTTTCCTAACATAAAGTTTGATAGCACATGATGCTGGCTGAATGGACAGGACAGACACTCTTTCATGAGAAAATTGAAAATCTCTGTGAAAAGAAATTCTGCCATATTGCCAAAATTTTTAATGCTCCCTTTATTTTTTTTTGGCCACAAGTCTTGCAGTGAAAGCATTGAGTCCTAACCACTAGAGCACCAAGGAATTTCCTAAGTGCTCCTATGTTTTGATCCAACAATTCCATGTTAGAGTTTATCCTCCAGATATCCTCATATGTGCAAAGTGAAATATGTATATAATTATTTATAGCAGCATGGTTATTCTGGCAAAAGATTTGAAAGAACTAAATGCCATCAGTGGAGGACTAGCTCAATAGATTGTAATATATCTACACAATTAAATCATATTCAAGCATTAAAAAAATGAGGAAGCTCAGTGTTTTGATATGGAACAATCACCAGCTATAAAGCGGGGAAAAAACAAGATGCGAAACAAACTTCTGTTTGGGTACAGAGGAAAAAGAATAGACACACATGTTTTAAATATTCCTCTTATACGGGGGTGAATGGGGCAGAGGGACATAGGAGGGAAGAAAACCTACTTTTCACTTCATGCTCTCTGGACCTCTGAGTTTATACAATATGAGTTTATTTCAAACCTCCCAAAAATTAAAAAGAAAAATCTTCAGTATCACTTTCTAACTTTTGCATAATTTCCCATTAAGTGGATATACCAATACTTTTTAGCATTCTCTTAATGCTTTTAGAAATATCACTGTGATAAATATCTTTTACATAAATTTTTATTAAAATTCCTCGTAATGCAATGTTCACAGAAGCACTATTCACAATAGCCAAGACATGGAAACCTAAATGTCCAATGACAGATGAATGGATAAAGATGTGGTTCATATATACAATGGAATACTACTCAGCCATAAACAAGAATGAAGTAATGCCATTTTCAGCAATATGGATGCCACTAAGAGACTATCATACCAACTGAAGTCAGAAAGAAAAAGACAAGTATGATACCACTTATATGTGAAATCTAAAATATGACACAAACGAGCCTATCTACAAAACAGAAACAGACTCGTGGGCATAGAGAACAGACTAGTAGTTGTCAAGGGGGAAAGGTTTGGGGAGGGATGGAGTGGGAGGGTAGGGTTAGCAGATTTAGGCTATTATACTGGAATGGATAAACAACAAAGTCTTACCGAATACCACAGAGAACTATATTCAATATCCTATGATAAACCATAATGGAAAAGATTTTTAAAAAGAATGTATGTGTGTGTGTGTGTGTGTGTGTGATATACACATATAATTGATTCACTTTGCTGTACTGCAGAAATTAACACAACACTGAAAATCAACTATACCTCAAAAAAGTTCCTCATAATCACAGGTCAAATAATATAAACATTTTTAAGGTTTTTGAAAGTAAGCTGTCAAATTGTTCCACAAGAGTTATAAAGGAAAGGGAGGCTTCCCCAGAAGGAATCAGGGACCTTTCCCTTGAAATAGGATAAATGGATGGTGAGTGGCAAAAATAACAAATGCCCACTAAAATCCCTTTTCCTTTCACACTTTGAAAAATCAGTCTGCATTCCTCTTCCTCCTCTGCCAACTCGCCTTAGTTTTCTTTCTTGAAGCACTGCTGCTGCTTTTCTCTGCTCTCCTCACAAAGCCATGTTTCCCCATCAGAATTAAGTCCCAAATGCCCCTTTGTGGCCGTTGAGACCGTCCCTACCCTGACCTTTCCCACTTCACTCCCTGGCTTCCTCCCCTGTCCCCACCCTAGGGCAGCCAGGCTTTTCTGCCACCCCAGCTGTGCTGCTCCTTTGCAGGCTGCCTGGGTGCAGCTCGTCTCTTTTCTCAAATTCTATCTCAGCACCACTTCCCCTACCTTCTCCAGCCCTTAGCGTCTTCTCATTTCTTGAATTTCTAGAACGTGTCATCCTTATTACACTAACTAGCCCTTGATGAAATATGACTTATATCCATGTTTTTTTCTCTAGTTTCTGTTCCTCGTGGATAGCTTACCTCCTCAAGAAGACTGCAAAGCCCCTCAAGATAAGGATGCTATTTTCTCATGGATTAGACAATGATAGTACCCGACAGGGAATTCAACAAGCTCTCCCTGATCATTAACAGCAGTACTGGATTTCCTTGGTGACATGGAGGATAGGAATCCACCTGCCAATGCAGGGGACACGATCCCTAGTTCGGGAAGATTCCACATGCTATGGAGCAACTAAGCCCGTGCCCCACAAATACTGAAGCCTGTGAGCCTAGAGCCCCTGCTCCACAAGAGAAAGTACCTGTAGTGAGAAGCCCGCTCTTGGCAATGAAGAGTAGCCCCCACTTGCCACTTAGAGAAAGCCTGTGCAAAGCAACAAGGACCCAGTGCAGCCAAAAATTAATTTTAAAAAAACCAGCAGTCACTACCAATTTTTACCTCAGTTCCCATAGCCTGATCCCTCCCTTCCAGGAGACAGGGGCAAACCTGGCCAAGGAGCTAAAGCCAGGATCTGAGAAGCAGGACCTGGTCAAGCAGGGGACAGAGGGCAGCAGTAAGTCAATGTCAAAAGCAGAGAGGTTGGATTTCATCACTAAGATTAGAAGCTGAGTAGATTCATGAGTGGAGCAGAACAAGACATGAATAGTATACAAAGGGAAAACTTCCAGAAGGCTTCAGTACCCAGAGGCTAGCTGTCTGCAACAAAGCACAGATGAGTGTGGTCTGCCCTTTGCACTGTTGGGGCACAAGGCAGACCACCCCCAAAATATCCTCAGCAGGATGATTTTGAATTAGTAACTTAAGAAATTGCAAATCCAAGGACACTATAACACCTGTCTCCCTGAAATCAGGAAATAAATCTCCCATTTGAAAGGTCCTCTCTGTGTACCAGGAGGTTGAAAGACATCCTTATCCACAGAGATAGGAAATTCAGGGCCAAGAAGTCTGTATAAACAAAACTTGTTATGCTTCTTTTATTTACAACCCCAAATCCAAACTCTGTTTAGACTCACTTATTAAGCACCCATAGCCTAAGTTTGTCCTGATAAGCCCTCTCAAATTTATTGTCTAAAAAGCATAAAACTTACCTGCTTTAGCCACGTCTTATATCCCATTTCTGAGACCTCCATGTGCATGAATTAAAATTTGTTACTTCTCTCATTAATCTGTCTGGTGTCAATTTTATCAGTAGGCCAATCAAATGGAGTGAGGGGAAAATTCCTCCTTCTTCACATCTTTTAAGTTTAGAATTTTCTTGAGTGAGGTAAGGAACTCAGATGTGTTCCTGACTGAAGTAACTTAAAGACGGAAAAACTTTGATATTCACTGTTACATAAGACAACCTACTGTCTACAGGGCTTTTTTTTTCAACAAAAGCCACCTTTTAAGACAGACAAGCTGAAGAACAGAAGAGGACTTCCCTGGTGGCCCAGTGGTTCAGAATCCACTTGCCAATGCAGGGGACACAGACTGATCCCTGGTCCAGGAATATTCCACATAGTGGGGCAACTAAGCCCAAGAACCACAACTACTGAAGCCTGTCTGTGCTACAACCCGTGCTGTGCTACAACCAGTGCTGTGCAACAAGGGAAGCCATCACAATGAGAAGCCCAAGCACTACAACTAGAGTAGCCCTTGCTTACCGCAACTAGAGAAAGCCTGCAGTGCAGCAGCAAAGACCCAGTATGGCCAAAAAAAAAGAGGAAATTTATGATACTTTTATCCCATAAGAACTCATATCCAGTATGTACATAATGTACATGTATGGTGAGTGTGTGTGTAAAACTTGTAAAATCAAAAAAATAAAAAACCAAGACTTTCCAGGGCTGGGGCAGGAAATAAGCTGAATTTGAACAACAAAATATATATATATATATATATATATATAATATTGGATTATAATTCAAAATACAAAATAACCATGAATTTATAGAAGTTTAAGTAGGTAACTGAATATATAAATAATATGTAAATCTTTTGTGCAGAATTTCAAATATAACTGAATCACTTTGTTGTACACCTAAATTAATACCAATATTGTAAATCAACTGTAAGACAGAGGATGAGATGGTTGGATAGCATCACCGACTCAATGGACATGAGTTTGAGCAAACTCCGGGAGGTAAGTGAAGGACAGGGAAGCCTGGCATGCTGCAGTCCATGGAGTCACAGAGTCAGACACAACTAAGCAACTGAACAACATAAAACAAGTTTTCCTCTGGCCAAAAGCCAATTCATCCATGAACTCTTCCAGTTCTACCAGCAGGTATTTTATCTACTGCATTTGAAGTGTGTTTCTGTGTAGTAACTGTACAATATTTATAGTCATTTAATGTCTTTTGTCCTCCCACCTTAACTCTAAATGTTAAATAACCTAAATGAAATGGCACTTGTCTTGCTCACTTTGCATGTTCTTTATAGTGTTAATCTCACAGCTGATGCTCAATAAACTAAGCACTATTTAAAATATGCCTATCTTAATGTTCCTATAATCATAAATTATACCCTTGAAAGAGACATGAGAAGACTTCATTATCAACAGATTTTAAATCTGAAAGCCATAAACCTCAAATTTCAAAGGTCAAGTACCTTTTAAGACATTTACCACTCCTCTATAAGCTGTATAAAATACATTTTGACAGGCCATTTGGCTGCCACACAGGAAGGCCATTAGGCAAAGTATTCAGGCCTGCCTGTCCGGAAGATTCAGGTGCCCATGAGGTAACTTTGGTTTTAAAAAACTGCACTTGAGTCTCAGAATTTGTTGCTTCTGGTTCATTGCTGCAATTTTTTTTGATGTATAACATAACTACATTTAACAATGTATTCCAATATCAAAGAGCAAAGTTCAGCAATGCAAACCACAATTATTCTTGCGCCAACCTAACATTACAATCACAAACAATGCATTATATATAAGCTATTCCTCTTTCAATATCACTGAGCCTACCCTGTGTTCTAACTAGAACAGGCATTTGACAGCTCTAGTTTTCTTCCTATAAAGAAACGATAAATGGTTTCTGTTGGATCCTTCCCAATAGAGATTTCAGCAAGATATAAAGAAAGCTTCTTAACGAGGAGCGATAGCAAACTACATTTCACATGGCAAGTTTCACATCGTCCTTCAGAGATTCCAGCATAGAATGACAGGTCTTCAGCAACCAGGGGATAAACCGCATCACTTCAAATTCCTTCCTAGCTCTAGGGTTTGTGAAAGTATCAGGCTATTTTGATAGTTTTAGGTTTCAGGTTACTGAAGTAACATGAATCTTTGCTCAGTCTTCACATAACACACCTCCATGGCACCAGTATAAATTCTATTAAACACTTCAGAAACTTGTAAGAGGCACAGGACTAAAACACAAAGCATACCTGGGAGCTGTTCCATACCTATCAGATGTGTGCAATCAGCTCCAGTTAAATAATGGCCTTTTGGGGGCTTGAGTTTAAACTGAGTTCAGGGGTGTTGGAACTTACAAACAGGTGATACTTGAATCACACAGGCAGAACTCTTCTTACCACTATGATGAACAACTATAGTTGTTCAGCGACTAAGAATACCTGAAAGATGGAAGGCAGGAAGAGGAGACAACAGATGAGATGGCCGGATGGCTTGCTCAATGGACATGAGCTTCAGCAATAGAATGAGCTGAACTTTAGGTAAATAAAATCAGGGAAAGGGCCACAACTCTTAATCCACATGATCAAAGACTTAAATGACTTTCCAAATTCATACAGCTTATGCACAGAGACTGGTCTACATGAGCAAACTCACACTCTTCACATGGCATACTTGATGTGTCTGTCTCATTACCACCAGACAAATTAAACTGTTTGGGGACTTCAAATCAGAATCCACCTGCCACTGCAAGGTACACGGGTTCCACCCCTGGGCCAGAAGAGTCCACATGCAGCAGAGGTGGGCCCATGCTCTGCAGTCCACCCACCTAGAGCCTGTGCAAGAGAAGTCCATGCACGGCAGCTAGAGAAAGCCCCAGCCAAGCAACAAAGACCCAACGCAGTCAAAACAGTTTTTAAAAACTAGATCTTAAAATTTTCTGTGTATACAGATTCTGAGAGGAAGGTAAAGAAAAACATTTTGGCTTTCTTCAGCTGTCATATAAGCAAAATTTCTCTTTATCCCAAATCATAATCTACACTGTAATGATAAATACGGGTGTGTACTGTGTCCACATGCAAAATTCTTAACTACTGGGTGAAATCAATAGATCACATACATAATGTGAGTGGCACAATAAAAACTGCAATATACAACTGACAGAAGAAATAAAGTCAGCTGCTTTTAGAGAGCAGGAAGTTGGGGGCAGACAAACAGATTGCCATTTTTTTCATCAACAGCCTGTCCTTGGCTCTGCCTATGGTACCCAGTTTTTGTTTCGGTATTGCTGTGAAGGGTTTGGTTTTTTTTGGTTGGGGGGGGAGGGCAATCTATCACTGGACTACCAGGGAAGTCCCATGTGAAGGTATTTTTTAGATGATTAACACAACTCTAATATGTGAATTAAGCTCTTAGGTGACAGCAAATCTTCATAACTCTTAACAGAAAATATAGTTCTCTCTGTGACTGTAAAGATTTCCTAAGACCAAACATGAAAACCTGATCACTTTATAATTAAGAACTGCAGTGTACTTGTTATTTTAAAGCAAAGATATTGACATGTTCACAATTTTATTCATTCTGATACCTACTTTCACAATTTTTGCCCTAATCTTTTATTCTTCACTTAGCATTTTTTTTTCATTTATTTGAAAACCTTAGTTGCCCTATTTTATTTTACTGATTACAGTACCTCTTCATGCAGATCAGTCTTCTGGGCAGAGAAGCCAGTCAGCCTTTCCACATTATCAAATATGAACTTTGCCTCTTATGGCCAGTTAATGAATTTCTCTTTAATCAATCACAAAACACTCTGGGATCGTGCAAAGAACTCAGTCATAAATATTATGTAGGCCTGCTAACTTTAATAAAGTAAAAAAAGCTAAGAAACATATTTACCAATTCCTCAAAGTAACCTCAGTTCTTTTAAAGAATCAACCTATAGAAAACCACCAAGCAACATGGAACCTTTATTTTAATATGATTACTGTACATCTGCAGTATTGGAGTAATCCTTTTACAAATGGAACTAGAAGAAACAATGACAAAACCAAACTGGCATTTGATGTGAATCCACAGGAGTTTAAGCTTCAAATCCAGCCAAGAAGTTTGTTACAATCTCTTTCAGCTTTGCATCTGCCTCTTCTGAGATCTTTCCATCGGTCCTATTTGCAAACAAAAGCAGATCAGTTGTGACCTGGGCAAAAATTCAATGACTAACCTAATTACAGAATTCAAAAGAATTTTAACAAGACTTTTTATTTTAAAGCTTACAAAAAAAGGAGACATCAGTTGTGTTCATACCTGATTTTGCCCAACAGGGTTTGATGTTGGCTGATAACGTGCGACAAGAAAGCATTCTCAAATTTTGTGATCTTGCTGGGCTCCAGCTTGTCAAGATAACCCCTGACACCCGCATAGATAACAGCCACTTGCTCTTCAATAGCCATGGGAGCTGAAATGAAAGAAGTAAGTTGCTCAACAAATGCATGCCATTGTTCCCAGTTAGAGACTTATTTTTTTCCACAAATTATTAACATGTCTCCATAGATCACGGAACTTTACAAGTAGAAATTCCATATTAGTACTCCTTCCCACCTCCCTGGAGAAACAGTTTTTTCCTCGTATTGGTAAGCCTTGAAGTACAATCTTTGCACTTATTCCATGAGCACTATACATCACCCAACAGGATTGTTTTGGGTATAAACAACTTGCTGAAATTTTATAGTAAGATAGTTTTGGCTGCACCACATAGCTTGAGAGATCTTAGTTCCCCAACCAGGGATAGAAGCCAGGCCCTTGGCAATGAGAATACAGAGGTCCTAACCATTGGACCACTGGGGAATCCCCAACACTAACATTCTTTATTAGTTACTCTTTATTAATTATTTATTAGTTTATTAGTTATCTATTAGTTATCCCTTGTGGCTCAGCTGGTAAAGAATCTGCCTGCAATATGGGAGACCTGGGTTCAAATCCCTGGGTTGGGAAGATCCCCTGGAGAAGGGAAAGGCTACCCACTCCAGCACTGTGGCCTAGCAAATTCCATGGACTGTATAGTCCATAGGGTCAAAGAGTCGGATATGAGTGAGCGAGCTTCACCTTCAACGTTCTTTTAAATCTGCCAGATTCCACACGTATATAGCCAAGGCAATGGTGGGGAGACATACAATCTACTATGTCTTAATTTCCAAAAGAAAGGTATTATTATACCCTTCCTAGCATTTCCATTGAAATAATGACTGTACTTTAATTAAAACAGGTTATCAATCACATTCAAAAGGCAACATCTTTAATCAAAGGTAATGACACATACTACAGTTTGTAAGGAGCTTTGTGATAGTCCCAGGTCCTAACAGAGTAGGAACTTGACCAAATGTACAACTCACAATACTGTCCTTGCTTGAGCAACTCAGTCAAACGCACACCACGACTCAAGAGTTGTTGAGTGGCAGCATCAAGGTCAGAACCGAACTGGGCAAAAGCAGCAACCTCACGATACTGAGCCAACTCCAGTTTCATGGTACCCGCCACCTGAAACATAGAAATGGTTAACTCAAATAATACAAAAATACTTCAATGACACAGACCACCATACAAATACATTTTTATTTTTAACCTAATGACAAAGTGATACAAATTACCTGTTTCATGGCCCTGGTTTGGGCAGCAGATCCAACACGGGACACAGACAAACCAACATTAATGGCAGGGCGGATACCTTTGTAGAACAATTCTGTTTCCAAGAAGATCTACAATGTAAGGACAATTGAGAGGCATATCAGCAAGCTTAAAGAAATCAATTATTTTTCACAATTAAGTCACTATAGCAAAAACTGAAGCCCTAAAACTGAAGAATGCTAAATGGCTTCTTATCCTAAAGAGCTCCTCAAATGTTTCACAACTCAAAATCATCCTGTATATTCCAATGCTGAGATGAGGAGGTGAGATGCAAAAAAATTAGGTACCATATTTACATTAAAACTTAAATTGGTGAAGTGATGTGATCTCTCTAGGATCTGCTTCAAAATTACACACACAAGAGAACCGTGGGGAAAAAGAAAGCAAGAATGAAGTATACTATACCATCAATACGTAAACAGGTGGAATGTGTGGGGTTTCATTATACTATTCTCTTTACAATTGAGGTTTTTCCATAATGAAAAGTAAAAGGAATTTAACAAATTAGTTCAAAACTACCAGTCTCAATTACTGCCTTGAAATCACCAAAGTTTTCACACTTATTTCATCATAAAAATAATACCTGTCCATCAGTGATGGAAATGACATTTGTTGGAATGTAAGCAGACACATCACCAGCTTGCGTTTCGATGACTGGTAGAGCAGTCAAGGAGCCACCACCAAAAGCATCGTTCATTTTAGCCGCTCTCTCCAGGAGTCGGGAGTGCAGGTAGAATACATCACCAGGATAGGCCTCACGACCCGGGGGTCGGCGGAGCAGCAGAGACATCTGACGATAAGCAACCGCCTACAGTATAGAAAAGTGCTCATCTATTAGACAGGAGCTACATTTGTCAACTACCACATACAAACATATAAACACGTATAAAAGTACATTTCTTTTGACCTGTTTGGATAAGTCGTCATAAATGATCAAAGCATGTTTGCCATTATCCCTAAAATATTCTCCCATTGAACATCCAGAATAAGGAGCCAGGTACTGAAGTGGGGCAGCATCTGAAGCAGTAGCTGAAACCACAATGGTGTACTTCATGGCATCTGAGAAGAAAATAAACATTAAGTTTTACACGATTATTAATACTGTGATTTTAAATTAGACACTACTAGAATAAAAATTAAGCACTTTACTACTGTCATTACTATTAAGATTACCCAGTCTAATAGCTTCTACTTTAAAGAAACTAACAAAACCTTAAGTTACTGCTCCTTTATACTACTGATACAGTGTTTTACTTACTACTTTTGTACTGACTTGTATTAGTAGAAATTTGAATTCATTAGGGAGTAATTAAAATCAGACTTCATTATAAGCATAAGCTAGTCTAAGATCTGCAGCACCCCAGATAACTGCAATGAGACTGAAATTCCTTAATACCTGCATCTGTAAGTCTCTTCACCAACTGGGCAACAGTGGATCTCTTCTGACCAATAGCAACATAGATACAATACAGCTTCTTCTTTTCATCAGTCCCATCATTGAATCGTTTCTGGTTAATGATTGTGTCAATAGCAATTGACGTTTTGCTTTAAGAAAAAAGAAACATAAACCTTACAAAGTACTTCAAAAAACTCCCCAACTTAAATTCCACTACAAGTTACTCTCATATTACAGTCTACTCTCGTCATATAGCCAAAGTATTAACATCTACCATTCCAAGTCTAAAGGTAATCTTTCAATAGAGCAAATTTTCGTTAGAACTTTTAACAAGCTGTTAAGTCTTTACCCAGTCTGTCGGTCACCAATAATCAGCTCACGCTGACCACGGCCAATTGGCACCAAGCTATCCACAGCCTTAATGCCAGTTTGCATTGGTTCCCGCACAGAAATTCGAGGAATGATCCCAGGGGCTTTCAAGCCAACTCGTCTTCGGGCCTTGGAACCAATTGGACCCTGTTAAACAATAAGAAGAAACCCCAGAACAATCAATTTGGCTCTTTGTTTTGAAGCTACAACCAAATCCAATAAATGTTAAACCTACCTTTCCATCAATGGCATTACCAAGGGCATCGACTACACGACCCAGCAGCTCCTCGCCGACTGGAACATCTACAATAGCCCCAGTTCTCTTCACAATATCTCCTTCCTTAATAAGTTTATCATTTCCAAACACGACAACACCAACATTGTCAGGCTCCAAGTTCAGAGACATACCCTATACAAAAGACATAAATGAACATCATGAAGCCAGAGTGGCACTTCTTCCCATACACCTACACTACATGTGAAAATGGAAGGGGGAGCAATACCAACTTTTCAGATCTGGTTCACTTCTATTTTTCCACCAATCTTCGATAAACACTTGTCAAGTTCCCTCGAATAATCAGAGTTTAAAATTATAAGCCAAACATGCACCTTACCACATCCTCTAAACACTAAAACAAGCAAAGAAACTGAACTGCTTAAGCTTCTTCCACTGCATTTCCTTTGACTGCAGTTTTTGAATGGGGTGACCAGTATGAAGTGAAGTGTCAGGGTCAACTAGGAAGACACACTTGGTTTACATCTGTGAGAACTCATAAACAATCTTTTTTTAAAGATTATCTAGTAAGAACCTGTATCCATCAAATCAGTAAAAAGTGAAATTAAAAGCTACCTAATCAAGAACAAATCTGTACAACGGAACAGTGCTGGGTCATCTCATCATATTTCAAAATGGTAAGATTTTAGGTCCCTAGCTCATACATAATCAATGCAAAAAGGCTAGTCCAGGAACTGAATCTGATCAATAAATAAAGCTCTCAAGAATTACAGAGTAAATATATATATGTAAAAAAAAAAGAATTACAGAATAAATATGGAGGAGTACCATGGAATACCATTGCAAGTACAAAACCTTTAGTCTAAATCTCTGATGTTCAACAGAGTAGCCACTAACATCATATGGCTATTTAAAATTGAAATTAGTAATTGCCCTGTTACCCAAGTCAGAGAAACTTCAGTAGTTATCACATCCATATCTATAAAACATTTCCATCATGGCAAAAGTTATTTCAGACAGTATCAGTCTGGACTCCTAGATCTTTAAAAGTTAAATGAAAATGAGTTCCTCTATTTCAGCCTAACCTTTCAAAGATACACACGATAGATAAAAGGGTAAATTTTTAGCCAAGGTCTGAGGGCTACCGATAAAACACTTGGCTCCATAATTAGTCTTTCACACCAACAGGTTCTTTTTCCATACTGGACACCAGCAAGAGAACCAAGACGATCTTCCCCCATCTATGTGATTAGTGGGTAATTCTACTGCCCCTGGTCCACCTGGATATCATAACTCTGCTTTTGTCAGAGAACCCATGACTCCAACAACTCTGACTTCTCATCTTACTGGCCAACTACGATAATCTAATAGAAAAAAGGACACTTCTATTATTAGTGCTTTGATAGCTATACCACTAGCTCATGTCTCAACCATAGGTCTACTCCTACAAAAAATACAAAGTCAGTGACTTCCAACTTTCTGCCAAAAATGAATTTAACTAATCAAATGCTTTTGTATAGAATGATCTTAACAGCTACGAACAGACGAGCTTTTCACAATCTGGTTGAAGATTTACCCAATTTTGTATTTCAGTGCTAATGGTTACAACTTATGCATAAATCAGTCCAGAGGGTAAAAGTTTGGTTAACAAAAGAATTTATTCTCTTCACAATCTATAGTAATGACAAACACAAAATCACTGAAGCAGATTCTAATTCAAAGTTTAAAAAAAAAGTGACACAATCTCTGAATTACTAAATAACAGAGGAAACACCAATGCTAAAACTATAAAATCTCATTTTACAACTTACCTTTAAACCTGAAGAAAACTCTACCATTTCTTCTGCTTGAACATTTCTTAGCCCATGTACCCGGGCAATACCATCACCAATACTTAAAACACGCCCAGTCTCTTCAAGGTCAACAGAGGTATCGGCTCCAAGAATACGCTCTTCAAGAATAGAGGACACCTCAGCAGTGCCTATTAAGAGAGGACAATTTCATTACAAAAAACAGCCTGGCCCAAAGATCTTTTCAGAACTCATTTCCCCAACAACATATAAACTATAGTTGTGATCATAATAATCAAAAAAATTTTATTCTAAAATTAACATTTTTTAAAAAAAGCTTGATACCTACCACTATGAAAACGAATCCACGTGACTGAGAGAAAACTTCACGAGACAAACATAAACCAGGTAAGGAGCTAATCAAATTAAGCAATATCCCTAAAATGAATATTTTCTATCTCCTAATTCTTTGGTTTAATTTCTTAAGAAATCTGAAACTTGAATTTTTTGGCTAAATTCTATAAAAAAGTATATCTTAAAATGCAACCGCTTAGGAATTCCCTGGCAGTCCACTGGTTAGGACTTCGTGCTTTCAGTGCCAAAGGCCCAGGCTCAATCCCTGCTGGGGGAACTAAGATCCCACAAGTCACTCAGGCAAAAACAAGAACACCCCAACTGTTTAACAAAATATAAGTACTGATAGCCCCTGCATTTTGAAAGTTCATTTATGTCACCTCACTTTGACAAAAAAAGGGTAATTTCTTCTTCACACTTTAATCATTTCAGCCAAGGAAAAAATTCATTAGAACGCCCACTTTCAAATAGTGATGAAAAGCTGTTATTTCTCCCTTTCAAGGGAAGCATGTATTATATTCCTCATCTTGGCATACAGACGATACCTAACTGTATTTCAAAAGCCCTAATGCACATCTCAAAAAAATTTCCCAACCTACAGAATCTTAAGTGTACCTCCTCATTTCTCTATTGCATTTACAATGTGCAAATTCAGACTGCCAGGTATAGGTTACCAGTTCCTGTTTTTAAACACATCGTCTTTTCCCAATGTCTATTAGGAAAGGGTTCATAGGTCAGAAAGGAGCCTACCACCTGACATATACTGATACGGACCAAGAAGTATTCATTACGACAAAAAAGAACCTGTGCTCCCATCAAGAGAAATAAATAATTACAGTTCATTTCACTAGAAGGGAACCTACCAAAATAGAGCTAAACGGCATATTATGGGTTCAGAATCTAAACTTCCACAGTAACTAAAATTGAGAGAAAAAAATTCACTAATGGAAAAAAATCCAAAAAATATTCCCAGCAGGTATGTAACCTACCTAACATTTATCATTTAGTAATAAGATAGTAAGTGTGGTCCAGACACAGAAATAATGACTTACCGGTTTTCTGAGGACGAGAGTTAGACGCATGCAGGTTCCTTGCAGCAATGAAGGATGATCCCAAAGCATTTTTGGAGATCTAGTGCAAGAAATTTTCTTTAAAAATCTGATTTTTAAAAAAAGCCTTTATAAAATTAGCAAGCTTAAACAAATGCAGGCTTGGTATGATCAAATTATCAGCACAAATATTAATCACGTGAAAAAGCATTTATCGATATACATGAAAATGTGTTAATGAAGTTCCTGGTACACTGTAATTACACTAAAAAGCAACTGCTAACAAAGTATCTTTCCTTTTAAAGGCACCAGATAAATATTATTTTGACTTTAAATGTATTTCAATTGAGTTGTGGAAATCCTCAATTTTATAAACTGCTTCCTAAAAGGGGCAAATCTCAATAGATTTTCTATTCTAATCTTAAAAAGCCTCTAAATGTTGAGTTTGGTTAGAAACTAAGAGATATGGCAATATGCATTTTGTTTTCAAAAAAACTCCCTTCAACAAATCCTGCAGGAATCCGGACCCTCCTTCTACAACTGTGCTTGGTCAAGGCATATTCTGAAGGCATTCCCTTCTACAGGACTAGGATGAATGTCCTTGAGAACTTCTTTTTTGTTTTTGTTAATAGAAATCCAAGATGTTATCAGCGGTTGTGTTAGGGCAGTAAATGGCCAACGAATTTATTTAGCTTTCCAAACTGAGATTACTCTGAAAATGAAAACACAAGTAAATGTCAAAGCGTTTACATAACCTTTAGGGGTTATGTCCTTAACGTCAAGGGATTTAAGTAATGAAGGGCACTGACCTTCAAGAGATTCTCCCAAACTATGTTCTACTTTACTTTTCAATCACTAACATTCCTCAAGGATGAAATCTTAAAACAAGTCAAAGCACCAGCAACGAAAGTCTGCCCAGTGAGACAGTCTGGAAGCCAGCTCCTCCGCTGTCAGGGTGGCGCCCGCACTGAAACGCGTTATTTGCACCTGTACGGTGTTTTCACGATCGTTTCGCTATTCGGCACTAAGAGATCGCATATAGAAGCACTAAGAAAGGCACCTTCATTTATTGCTTTTCTCTGAACCGACCTCGGGAGGAGGTGAAATGCCGGGGCCTGCTGACCTTCACGCGATGCTCCCTACCTTGCTTCAACCCGGGCTGACAACAGTTCTCTGACCTTCAGCGAGGAAGGCCGGGGAGTCAGTGGGACCCAGGCTCCCCGTTTCGGAGCAGGCCTCGGGAAACTAGCGCCCCAGCCCTGACCTTCATCCAAGGCCCCTCTCCGGCCTCTCGGACGAAGACTGGAATCGTCCCGAGGCGCCATCTCCAGACAGCACGAAGGTCACTGTCCCGTGCAGCACCCTGCACCCTCCGGCACCGGGCGAGCAAAAGAGCCCTTCGCCGACAGCCCAGGCCAGGCCGAGCGGCCAGCGGGGCAAGATGGCGCCGCCCGCCACAGCCCCTCACCCTCCGCACAGAAAGAGAGCCCGAGCCGGTGCAATCGCCCCCCGCCGCTGACTCGACCCTCCCTCCAGCCAGCCTCCCGTGCTCACCAGCCCGGCTCGCCGAGGGAGGGCGCGGGCCACGGCCGCGGCGACGCGCACGGACAACATCTTTGCAGCTCCTCCTCAGGTGCTTCCTCCGCAGCCGCAGCCTCGAGACTGACTGGGACAAAATGGCCGAGCTGCGAGGAAGGTCAAAGCAGTCAGCCCACGTGACCCGGATGTACCGCCCCTCGCTTCACCCCCGGACGCGAATCTGCCAGGGTGGGGGTGGGGGGTTAATTACTTTCTTCCTTTAAGTATAATTTTTAGATTTTGAACCTCCAAATGACTGATTAGACGTTTGCCAGCTTCGACCCAGGCACTGGTTACATATTTACTTTTATCTTCCTCATCGACCTTGTGGTTGCCTTGGGCGACCACATGGTTATAGCGGAACTGGCTGAGAAGCAGTTTCCAGGCCGCATCCTGGTAGAAAAATGATGCTGCCGTCCCCTTGTCCTGGGGAGCAGCTGGCTAGCTTGACCATCAGGGAGGTTGACTGCGGCGGGTCCCGAAGATACAGCTATTAAACCTTGGTGATGTGGGTGCAATAGTTACTCCTCTTGGGCGTGTAGGGAGCAGAGCATTTCCTGCTGTGAGAATTAACGCAGATTAATACCGCACAATTGCACTCATCTCACACGCTAGTAAAGTAATGCTCAAAATTCTCCAAGCCAGACTTCAGCAATACGTGAACCGTGAACTTCCAGATGTTAAAGCTGGTTTTAGAAAAGGCAGAGGAACCAGAGATCAAATTGCCAACCTCCGCTGGATCATTGAAAACGCAAGAGTTCCAGAAAAACATCTATTTCTGCTTTTTTGACTAAGCCAAAGCCTTTGACTGTGTGGACCACAATAAACTGTGGAAAATTCTGAAAGAGATGGGAATACCAGACCACCTGACGTGCCTCTTGAGAAACCTATATGCAGGTCAGGAAGCAACAGTTAGACCTGGACATGGAACAACAGACTGGTTCCAAATAGGAAAAGGAGTGCATCAAGGCTGCATATTGTCACCTTGGTTATTTAACTTATATGCAGAGTACATCATGTGAAATACTGGGCTGGATGAAGCACAAGCTGGAATCAAGATTGCTGGGAGAAATATCAATAACCTCAGATATGCAGATGACACCACCCTTATCGCACAAAGTGAAGAGGAACTAAAACACCTCTTGATGAAAGTGAAAGAGGAGAGTGAAAAAGTTGGCTTAAAGCTCAACATTCAGAAAACGAAGATCATGGCATCCGGTCCCATCACTTCATGGCAAATAGATGGGGAAACAGTGGAAACAGTATCAGACTTTATTTTGGGGGGCTCCAAAATCACTGCAGGTGGTGACTGCAGCCATGAAATTAAAAGACGCTTACTCCTTGGAAGGAAAGTTATGACCAACCTAGACAGCATATTAAAAAGCAGAGACATTACTTTGTCAACAAAGGTCCGTCTAGTCAAGGCTATGGTTTGTCCAGTGGTCACATATGGATGTGAGAGTTGGACTGTGAAGAAAGCTGAGTGCCGAAGAATTGATGCTTTTGAACTGTGGTGTTGGAGAAGACTCTTGAGAGTCCCTTGGACTGCAAGGAGATCCAACCAGTCCATTCTAAAGGAGATCAGTCCTGGGATTTCTTTGCAAGAAATGATGCTAAAGCTGAAACTCCAATACTTTGGCTACCTCGTGCGCAGTGTTGACTCATTGGAAAAGACTCTGATGCTGAGAGGGATTGGGGGCAAGAAGAGAAGGAGATGACAGAGGATGAGATGGCTGGAAGGCATCCCCGACTCGATGGACGTGAGTTTGAATGAACTCCAGGAGTTGGTGACGGACAGGGAGGCCTGGCATGCTGCAATTCATGGGGTTGCAAAGAGTCGTACGTGACTGAGCGACTGAACTGAACTGAACTGAATCTTCAGATCTCTAGCCACACCCCCAGAGACTGAGTCAAACACTGGGGGCAAGCTGAACGTTTGAAAAGCACCCTCACTGTGATAAGCACTCAAATTGAGGAATCGTAGTTCTTTTAGATTCGATCTGAAAGAATTATGCCCACCAATTAGGGCAATGTTTAACATTAAAATGTTTAACAAGGAAAAATTCGAATAGAGTGGTTGCTAATCTTGGGAAGAATGGTCCAGAATCACTCCAGAGTGAGCTAGGGCTCAATTTTTCCTTTAAAAGTAGCTATTTTCATAATAGTATAGACACTACTTTTTCATTTGAAGTAAAATGGCTATGATGAAAATAACTTTCTATACCTACTTGATGAAATCAGGGCAGGACTTTTGCTCCCCCCAAGGAGACTCTGTGTGTGTGTGTGTGTCTGTGTGTGTGTGTGTGTGTGTGTGTGAAGAGAGAGAGAGAGAGAGATACTGAGATAATTGTGAAATGTGCAGAATTTGGGTTGGGAAGGAAAATGTTAGGTATTTTGTGATGCTTGTTCAGTCCTAACGGACTGCAACCCCATGGCCTGTATCCCACCAGGCTCCTCTGTCCGTGGAATTTTTCCAAGCAAGAATACTGGAATGGGTTGTCATTTCCTCCTCCAGGGTGTCTTCCTGACCTGGGAATCTTCCCGACCCAAGGATCTTCCCAACCCAGGGATCAAACCCCGTGTCTTTTGTGTCTCCTGCATTGGCAGGTGGATTTTTTTTTTTTTTTACCACTGTGCCATTTTATGGCATTTTATGATAGTGGAGAGTATTTACATTAACTTTACTTGTAGCTGTTTTGAGAAGGATCTTATAGCTTCATTCACCAAATTCTGGCTTATACCCCAAATCTTAATTTGGGTTGGGCATATGAATATCTGGGTTAAAAACAGTCATGTCCTAAAACAGTTTGCAAATATATGATCACCCATCCCTTTATCTAATATCCTACTTCCTTTTCAAGGTGAGCCTTGAGTAAATATGACAGTCCTCCTGGGAATTAGGGGTAAGAATAGGTAAAATTTGGGTTTGTAAAAATAAAGTTCAAGGATATTTTGTAAAATTTGTAGTGATGAAAGTGGGAAAAGGGCATAAAGATAACTTCCCTACCCTTATCTGGAATTTAGTAAATGAGCAGATACATATATGACTGAAACAAAAAAGAAAAAGATAAGAAAGCCACACAATATGATATAGGCTACTTACTAAAATTTCTTCGAAAAGTTTAATCATTTAAAATATGCATATTACTTAAGAGAAAGATATTTGGTGCTAAGTGATTCACAATTTGATATTGAAACCTGTCACAGAAAGACTGAGAGCAAAAGGAGAAGGGGGCAGCAGAGGGTAAGATGGTTAGATAGCATCACCGACTCAATGCACACAGTTTGAGCAAACTCCAGGAGATAGTGAAGGACAGGGTAGCCTGGGGTGCTGCAGTCCATGGGGTTGCAAAGAGTAAGACACAGCTCAGCGACTGAACACCACTGCCACCACAGAAAGTTGAGTACATGGCCTATTTTTCCTAATGTTATAGTATACTACAGGAGGTTGTGTACAGCAGTATGGTGTGACCTGAGGAGGCTGAAACACCCAGTTGGAGTCAGAACACCATGGTCAGATTCCAGGTCCACCACCTAATCTTGATCAAGCCATATACTCCATGCATGTGGTTTTAATGTGAAAATAGGTAAAATAATGTGTGCCCATCTACTTTGCAGGGTTCCTGTAAGAATGAAACAAAAATAGGAAAACACAGAAAACTATAGAAATATAGAGAAATATAGAGAGCCTCTCAAGGTGTTAACTACAGAATGATGGAAGGAGGAGAGAACTTTAGGAAAGGCAAAGAAATGAATGAAAGAATGGCTGAGTGGCAGTGACTGTGTAGGAGTTGTATGCTGTAAACCTTTTAAAAACAGTTTCCAGCACATTTAGCTCTTTAGTAATGGAAACTAAGGGATAAAAAGAGTGAGACTGCCCCAGCTCATATTGCCAAGGTAAAATTAAAATTTTAAGTGAGGAAGAAATAAACATCCACTATCAAATAAAAAGTTCCAGGTTGTTTTGGTTTTTTTTTTAAGATGAGTGATTCAAGTGAGATATAAAAATATAAAAGAAAGAAAACACAGCCTGGTTCCATGCGGCCTTACTTCTCCTGGAGGTGATAACCATGGAGAGCGAAGAAAGCCACAAGGGAACAAGGGCTTGCAGGGCTGAAGACTTGGACCAGCTTCGTTCAACAGCTCCGCGCCCTGAAGTCCTAGTAAAAACTACAACTCCCACACATCCCGGACCCAGAAGCGGGTGGGCCTAACGGTGTGTGGGCGGGGCCGTCAGAGCAAGCGGGGCGCTTCTTCCGCGAGGAGCTGCCGGAGAAGTGGCGGGACTGGTGGCGATGGAAGCTCTAGAGGAGAAAGAGGCGCAGGTGATGGGGCGGGAGCTGGGCTTTGCGGCCTCCGGGAAACCGCGTCTTTTTGACACACCCGCCCCGCCGGCGGATCTCCTGGGCGAGGCACTTTTACTGTGTTTCTCTAATGATCCATCTTTAGTCCGGCTTTCACCATCTGTGAGCTCCCCCCCGTCTGCCTCCCAACCCCACCCCAACGCTGAAAAGGGAGTTTCCCTTCTTTTCCCGGCCTTCCCTGTTGGGACTCAGGCTTGGAGAGGGGTTGAGGAGCCCTCTCGTGTGAACCCTCTCCCTGGACACTGGAGGGGGACTTCTGATCCCAAACTCAGCTTCCAATCAGGCCTCGCCGTTCACCGCTGCTTTTTACTGGATTTATCACTCTTAACCAAGTGGTAAAGAACCTGCCTGCCAATGCAGGAGGTGTAAGAGACACGGCTTCGATCCCTGGGTCGGGAAGATCGCCTGGAGGAGGGCATGGCACCCACTCCAGTTTTCTTGCCTGGAGAACCCCATGGACAGAGGCGCCTGGAGGGCTACAGTCCATGGGGTCTCAAAGAGGCGGGCAGGACTGAAGCGACTTAGCACACACAACCTGTTTTCCGCATCTCGCATCCCAACTCTAGGAGCTTTCCGGCTCTGAGGAACTTCTGATGTGTTGGAGACAACTCTTTTTTCAGACTTTGAGCCCATAATAATGGTTAGCACTTGCATATTGAGCTTCCTATGAAAATACTTGCCTAGTACTGCTTTCGTAGCTTTGGGGAAGAACAGATTGTTTTCTGGTAATTTTGTTGATGGTGCTGTGCCTGCTCACTTTTTAATCTCCTGACATCTGATATCTCTCTGCCTAAAGACAAATTAGGATGTGAAGTAAGTAGGATGCCAGAATATTCATAGAAAGCATTTTGTTTGCTATTGATCATTACTTGACTTGGTCTTATTTGCTTCATGCCATTGAAATAAACAAGGATTATTAAATTCGTGTCCCTTGTAATGGTTAGGTCGCTGCATGGCTGAAAAAAATATTTGGAGATCATCCCATTCCACAATATGAAGTGAATGCTCGGACAACAGAGATTTTATATAACCTTTCAGAACGCAACAGGGTCCGAGACAGGGATGTCTACCTGGTAACAGAGGACTTGAAACAGAAAGCAAAGGAATATGAATCAGAAGGTGAGATCAATTACAGAATTTTGAATGAGATACTACCTAGAGGTAACCAGATTTTAAAAGAGTAAAGTATGCATGCCTGCTAAGTCCCTTCAGTCATGTCCAGCTCTTTGTGACCCTATGGACTGTAGCCCGCCAGGCTCTCCTGTCCATGGGATTCTCCAGGTAAGAATACTGGAGGGAGTTGCATGCCCTCCTCCAGGAGATCTTCCTAACCCGGGGATCAAACCCACATCTCATTATGTCTCCTGCATTAGCAGGAGTTCTTTATTACTAGTGCCACCTAGAAAGCCCTAACAGTCGAGTATACAAGATTGATTTACTGTAGACAGCTTTTTAGCATTGCTTCTTCATTTTACCCAGACTTGTCTTAAACTGCGTTGTTATAGCAACCTAATATATTACAGGGCTTGCCTGGTAGCTCAGCAGTAAAGAATCTGCCTGCCAATGCTGGAGACACAGGTTAGATCCCTGGGTCGGAAAGATCCCCTGGAGGAGGAAATGGCAACCCACTCCAGTATTCTTGCATAGGAAATCCATGGACAGAGGAGCCTGGCGGGCTACAGTCCATGGGATTGCAAAGAGTTGGACACAACTAAGTGACTAAAGAACAATAACAATACATTGTAAGTGTCATTTAGTATATTTTATTGGTACTCGGATGGTAAAACACTGACCCCTAAAATACAAGTCTAAACTTATTAGCCTGACATATAAGATCAGTTCAAAAAAAAAAAAAAGATCAGTTCAGTTCAGTTCAGTCACTCAGTCGTGTCCAGTCTTTGCAACCCCATGGACTGCAGCACACCAGTCTTCCCTGTCCATCACCAACTCCCAGAGCTTGCTCAAACTCATGTCCATCAAGTCGATGATGCCATCCAACCATCTCATCCTCTGACATTCCCTTCTCCTCCCGCCTTCAATCTTTCCCAGCATCAGGGTCTTTTCAAATGAGTCAGTTCTTTGCATCAGGTGGCCAAAGGATTGGAGTTTCAGCTTTAGCATACGTCCTTCCAATGGACATTCAGGACTGATTTCCTTTAGGCTTGACTGGTTTGATCTCCTTGCAGTCCAAGGGACTCTCAAGAGTCTTCTCCAACACCACAGTTCAAAAGCATCAATTCTTTGGTGCTCAGCTTTTGTTATAGTCCAACTTTCATATCCATACATGACTACTGGAAAAATCATAGCTTTGACTAGATGGACCTTTGTCAGCAACGTAATGTCTCTGCTTTTTAATATGCTGTCTAGGTTGGTCATAGCTTTTCTTCCAAGAAGCATCTAAGATACCTGTGGTTTTTAATTAATCTGTTTGTTTATGGCTGCCCTGGGTCTTGCTTGAGGCACTTGGGCTTTCTCTAGTTTCCGTGGGCAGGGACTACTCTCTAGGTGTGGCGCATGGGCTTTGCACTGTGGTGGCTTCTCTTGTTGTGGAGCATGGGCTCTAGGGCGTGCAGGCTCTGTAGTTGTGATGCAGGAGCTTAGTTGCCCCACAGCATGTGGAATCTTCTCAGACCAGGGATGGAATCCATGTCCGCTGCATTGGCAGGTGGACCAAAGAAGTCTTATTTTAGTAGTTATTAAAATACAGTATGTACACCCATGGCTGATTCATGTCAATGTATGGCAATAACCCACTACAATATTGTAAAGTAATTAGCCTCCAATTAAAATAAATTAATTAATTTTAGAAAAATAAATAAAATACAGTATGAAGAAAGGGGCTTTGAGTCCAGAAAAATCTTATTTTGCAAAAGCTATTTTTTTGTCTATACTAATATGTAACAAAAATTCTAAGGATTTTAAAAGTTAAGATTATTTATGTCTGTCCTAAAGCACCTTTTAGGGTGATGTATTAAATTGCAAATATTTCTACTAATATATACAAAATTTTGACACAATTTTCCATACTAAATTATCCAATAAACATCTACTTCTGCTTCACTGATCATGCTAAAGCTTTTGACTGTGTGGATCACAACAAACTATGAAAAACCCTTAAAGAGATGGGAATACCAGACCACCTTACCTGCCTCTTGAGAAACCTGTATGCAGGTCAAGAAGCAACAGTTAGAACCAGACATGGAACAACAGACTGGTTCAAAATTGGGAAAGGAGTACGTCAAGGCTGTATGTTGTCACCCTGCTTATTTAACTTGTATGCAGAGTACATCATGTGAAATACTGGGTTGGATGAAGCACAAGCTGCAATCAAGATTGCCAGGAGAAATATCAATAACCTCAGATATGCAGAAAACACCACTTTCATGGCAGAAAATGAAGAGGAGCTAAGAGCCTCTTGATGAAGGTGAAAAAGTGAAAAAACTGGCTTAAAACTCAAGATTCAAAAAGCTAAGATCATAACATCCATCACTTCATGGCAAATAGATGGGGAGAAAGTGGAAACAGTGACACACTTTATTTTCTTGGGCTCCAAAATCACTGCAGACTGTGACTGCAGTCATGAAATTAAAAGACACTTGCTCCTTGGAAGAAAAGCTGTGACACACCTAGACACCATATTAAAAAGCAGAGACATCACTTTGCTGACAAAGGGAAAGGTCTGTATAGTCAAAGTTATGGTTTTTCTTGTAATCATGTGGATGTGAGAGTTGAACCATAAGGAAAGCTGAGGGCCGAAGAATTGATGCTTCGAACTGTGGTGCTAGAGGAGACTCCTGAGAGTCCCTTAGACAGCAAAGAGACCATACCAGTCAATCCTAAAGGAAATTAACCCTGAATATTCATAGGAAGGACTGATGCTGAAGCTGAAGTTCCGATACTTTGGTCCCCTGATGTGAAGAGCTGAGTTATTGGAAAAGACCCTGATGCTGGGAAAGATTGAGGGCAGGAGAAGGGGGTGACAGAGGCAGAGATGGTTGTATGGCATCATCAATTCATGGACATGAGTTTGAGCAAGCTCCGGGAGTTGGTGATGGACAGGGAAGCCTGGTATGCAGCAGTCCATGGAGTTGCAAAGAGTCAGACATGACTGAGCGACTAAGCAACAACAATTATAAGTTGGTGTCTGCTGAGTAGATGGCTGAATATCCGCAGGTAGAAGAATGAAGTTGGAGCCTGCCTCATAATATATATAAGAATGAACTTAAGGGACTTCTGTGTGGTCCAGTGGTTAAGAATCTGCCTTGCAATGCCGGGGACACAGTTTCAGTCCCTGGTCAGGGAACTAAGATCCCACGTGCCACCGGCCAGCTAAGCCCGAGTGCCACAGCTAGAGAGCCTGTGCGCTACAAATGTTGAAGTCCACACGCTCTGGAGCAGCAAAGATCCCGAGTGCTGCCACTGAGACCGGATGCAGCCAAATAAATGAATAAATACATATATACATATATATATATACACTCATATATATATATGAGAAAGTGGAATATATATATATATAAAACATATATATATGAGTTTTTTAAAAAAGAGTTTAAAAAAAAACCAAGAACTAACTCAAAATGAATAAAAAACCTAAAAGTAAGAGCTAATCTAAAACTCAAAAGACAGCATAAATGTTCATCTTCATGCTTTGGATTTGGCTATGGTTTCTTAGCTATGATAGCAAAAACAGCAGCAGCAAAAGAAAAAGTAGGCGAACTGGAAATCATCAAAATTAAAAACTTTTGATCTCAAAATGTTTTTCTTCTCATCATCAAGTAAATGAGAAGACAACACACAGAATGGGAGAAAATATTAGCAAATCAGAGGGACTGCCAGTAAGCACAGCATCAGTAACCATCAAGAAAATGCAAATCAAAACCGCATTCCACTCCACACCTACAAGGATGGGTACACAACTCTGAATATAGTAAAAGCCATTGAATTATATGTTTTAGGTGGGTGATTGCAATAAAGCTGTTGAAAAATTTAAATAAAGCAAAACAAAGATCTTAGTCACCATAGAACTCTTATTTCTTTTCAGCCAAGCATCTTCAAGACCTTCTCATGGAGAGTGTGAATTTTTCCCCTGCCAGTCTCTCCAGCACTGGTTCCAGGTATCTGAATGCTTTGGTTGACAGTGCAGTGGCCCTTGAAACAAAGGATACCTCTCTAGCTAGGTAATTCTTGTGATTGTTTTAATTTCTGCAGTCATGTATGCTATGAGGTGTTAACCTAAGGAGCTTTTGTATGTCAGGGTAATATAAGAAATTATAGGAAATAATTTTATGTTTATAATTATATAGGAAATATATGCAGAAACACTAAATTTAGTCAACTCCTTATCATTGCTAGTGAGTATGTTTGATTATTTCAGATAAACTTGGTTAAATTTATAATGTATTCTTCTTTCAGGATTAGGTTTGTGAAGGTTGGTTCTCATGTATATTTGAAAAGGGATTAGGTATCACATTATTCCCCTCAGTCAGTCAGTTCAGTCACTCAGTCATGTCTGACTCTGTAACCCCATGAACTGCAGCACCCCAGGCTTCCCTTTCCATTACCAACTCCCAGAGCTTGCTCAAACTCATGGCCATTGAATGGGTGATGCCATCCAACCACCTCATCCTCTGTCGTCCCCTTCTCCTCCCACCTTCAATCTTTCCCAACTTGAGGGTCTTTTCCAGTGAGTAAGTTCTTCACATCAGGTGGCCAGAGGATTGTAGCTTCATCTTCAGCATCAGTCCTTCCAGTGAATGTTCAGGACTGATTATTCCCTTAAACAGTAAGAAAAGCAGTAGGCTAAATCGCCTACTGTTGAGTGTAATGATTTTCAGTCATGTTCCTACCCTGTTGGATAGAGTAGGTTTCCTTCTGACATGCATTTTACCTGTATAAAGACATTATTCTTCTAACAACCTTAAGAAGAAACCGAGGCTCAGAGGGGTGGGTTAGATAATTTCTCTGAGCTAGTAAATGACAGAGGTGGGTTTCAAACCCCACTTCAGAGTCCTAGGACTATCCCTGCTGGATGAATCTTAGCTAGGGACTACCATTACAGATTATAATCAGAGAACTGTATAGCTGTTCTGTTCAGCTGCTAATGCAAAAGCTTGGAAAATATATATTTAAGCAGAAGAGTTTTAGCTAGGAGATCATATAAGCTGTATAGCAGTAGGAATCTTAATTCAATCAATTGTCTTGAATTAAGCCAATTCAGCAGACGCCAAATACTAAATATATGTTAGTTCTCTCTATATCTCTGTTCCCCTCTCCTTCCCTCCCTCCCTCCCTATATATATATATATATATGTGTGTATAGCTACCTATGTAGGCACTGGGGAAGCAGAAATGAAGTGAATAGAACAATGAATGCCGGCAAGGACAGTCTCCACTCATGGTAAATTGAAGGAGGTGGACTTGTAAAATTATAACATAGTATGACAGCTGCAACATTATAGGAATGTACAAGTTGTACATAGAAAGCACAGAGAAAGGGGTAGTGAATTCCAGAATGGGAATAAATATAGTTTTTAAGGAAATTTGCCAGCTGAGGAAGGGTATTCCAATGAGCACAGTGTGTAAAGTAGTACAGAGGTATGAAAGAGCGTGATTAAGGAAGAATTTACATAGAAGTAAAATCATTTTTAGAGGTGAGGAATAATTGTGATAATTGTAATTATTGTCCTTAATGTCCGTTTACATGACCAGATTCTTCTTTTAGTTTTATCCCTGCAGTGAATGATTTGACCTCTGATCTTTTTCGCACCAAATCCAAAAATGAAGAAATCAAGCTTGAATTGGCAAAACTTGAGAAAAATCTAACAGCAACTTTAGTATTAGAAAAATGTCTGCGAGAGTAAGTAATTAGTTTGAAGTTGTGACAATTTTTACTATAAAGGCAATAACAGGACATTGTAAGATTTAGTTTTGGCCGATAGATATAATTTAAAACAACACATTAGGAAATGGTAAGATAAAATGCGTTTTTCGGTAGAAAATGACTTGGATGAAGATAGGAGTGGTTGGGTACATACTTTTATCTTTTATATAGTAGCTTCTTTTTTCCCTATTTTTTTAAATTACTTACAAAGTTTTACAGAAAGAATACATCTGCATATCATTCTATTGGTGATGACAATTGAACAATACTCATAACTGTTCTTGAGTAACTAATAATTATCAAAGATTATAATTATACAATATGGAGAAATACAGAACAAAATACAATTATGGGAGCACAGTTGCTCTACAATATTGTGTTGGCCTCTGCCACACATCACCACGAACCAGCCGCAGCTGCACATATGTCCCCTCCCTCCTGAACCCCTGGTCCCACCTCCCATCCCATCCCATCCCTCGGGTTGTCACAGAACGCTGGGTTGAGCTCACTGTGTCACACAGCCAATTCTCACTTGCTGTCTGTTTTTCACATGGTAATGTGTATGTTTCCATACTGTTCTCTCAATTTGTCCCACTCTCTCCTTCCACCACTGCGTCACAAACTATGGTACAACTTAAAGTCGTGTTCCATTTTATTGCCCTTTCTTACTAGAACTCTGGTATCCCTCTTGATGTTCTGGCTCTTCTTTAGGTCCCAATGGCCCCAGAGGTTAGATGCTGTGAAGCAGGAGTATGTATATGCACAAGTAATATGATGTTGTATAAATTTATCCAATAAATACTAACTCTGTGTATGCAAAGCACCTTGCCATGTTACATTTAGAAGAGAGGCCTTTGTGACCTCCATAATTCAAATTGTCTTTAGATCCATTAAGTCACTTTTTTGAGCAGCTGATCTACTTTCTCCAAGAATAATCAGCATAGATTAATCTTAAAGTTATTCAGTATTCCTTGAGAAAAATCCCAGATGGCAACATGGAGAGAAAGATGACCTGGAAGAATGCGTGGTAGTAGCCAGTCTGGAATATAAAATTTAAGCTAGAAAATCCAGCAAGTATGTTATCTACTCTTTGAATCAAAGAAGTAGTAGTTTGCTTTTCATAATAATTTCACCAAGAAGAAAATGTTCTCAACTTTCCTTTTTAAGGGATCTCAAGAAGGCAGAGTTACATCTGTGTACGGAAAGGGCCAGAGTTGACAGTCGTCTTCAGAACATGGACTTCCTAAAAGCCAAGTCGGAGGAGTTCAGATCTGGAATTAGAACTGCGGAGGTTTGCATGAAAGACTCAATACATTTAGCTCTCTTCAGACTTGTTTTCAACTTTCATCCTCACAACTAGGCAGTATTGTTATTGTCTTTTCACTACAAGGATACTGTGAAGATAGTTCAGTTCAGTTCAGTTGCTCAGTCATGTCTTTGCGACCCCATGAACCGCAGCACGCTAGCCCTCCCTGTCCATCACCATTGCACAGCCGTCTAGCAGCAGATCCCAGTTCACATGCAGGCCCCAAAGCTCAAGCTCTTAAGCCCTGCACCCATATTGTCGCCATCTTGTCACAAATCTCAGACTGTCTGAAATGACTCACATGCAACATAAAAGTGCTTAGAAGCAAGTATTGTTCTTCATCTATGATTTGTTTGGTAGCTTTTACAAAAGCTCTATTTTATGTTATAGCTCTTTACATAGGTCTTTACTATGTTGTATATTGAAAATATTCAATGATGGTCACTTGCAAAATAGTTGTTTAAACTGAACTCCCTTTTTTGTCATTGTAGGAGCAGCTTGCAGCCCGAGGAATGGATGCTTCTCTGTCTCATCAGTCACTGGTGGCACTTTCAGAGGTTCGCTTACTTTACCCAGCTTAGCTTCCTTTAAAATGTCAGTGTGCAATGTACTTGTTTCTTTTTATAGAGCTTTTTTCACTATTGACCCGATTTCTTTTCCTTTACCTCTGTATTTTATGTTTACCAGTATTTATATCTTTATTACTTATTTATCTATATGTATTTTTACATTTGTTTGTTTTTTTCTTTATTTGATGGAGTCAATGATTATTGATTTATCTATTGAATAAGTGTATTGAGGTATTATGTGCTAAACCACCTAAATATTCATCTTTCTTCCCTTTCAGTAAAATACCGGCTCCCAACTCCTATACAATGCAATTCTGGGGTTTAGGTTCTATAAGAGTTTTATCTATTTTCGTGGGAAGAGGGAGAAATGGGGAGATTTGTTTTATGGTTTTATTCTTAAGATTTTTTGGTACTTTGACTTTTGGAATCTAAAATTGACAGTTCATAAATATGTGTTTGAGACTCTTGTTTCCTGATGTTCTGATGCCTCTTAATCACATTATTTTGTATTCCCAGACAGCATATTAGTCTTAATAAATGGGAGTATTACTTTCCTGTTTTAACATCTTGTAAGGATTGTGTCCATTTGTTATCCATTTACCTTTGAAGCTCTTTTATTTGTTACATTATTTAAAATGTCCTAGTGTTAATGCTTTGTCACATTTTTTTTCAGAAATAGGCAGTGTTTAATTGCATTGTGAATATCTTTATTATTCTGTATGCTTTTTTTCACCCTCAGAAATTGGCAGAACTAAAACGACAGACTGTACCTTTGAAGAAAAAATTGGAGTCCTATTTAGATTTAATGCCGGTAATTATTTCTATGAATTAAAAAAAAAAATGTTTATCTCCTCCAGCTTTCTCTAAGGGCACTAAATATCATGAAAATACTGGGTCCATGTCTAAGGACCTAGGTCCTCCTCTTTCTTCTCTTTCAGTAAAATATAAGCTCCAAGTTCTTATAGAATGCAATTCTGGGGTTTTAGGTTGTATAAGGGTCTGTGTTAAAAGTCTCTATTGAATTTCAGTATTGTATGTACTTGGGATATACTTTCTATAAGTTTTTTTACCTTTTGAAAAGGATTGTTTTATTTTTTTTCCCCTTGTTTCCTAGCCGAGATAATATAACCTTTCCTTATTCTATTTTTCTTTAAAAGAATCCATCTCTTGCTCAGGTAAAAATTGAAGAAGCAAAGCGAGAATTAGTAAGTAGTTCCATTTTTTTCCTTCAGACTTTAAAAAATAAATGCTGATAAAGCCAAAACTCCCTTCTTCCTCTTTCTTTCCTTTCTACTCAGAGGTAAAGGTAAAGCACAGTCCCAAACTTGAGGTATATCGTTAATACTTTGGGGGGGGGGGCATATATGTAATTTTTTTAAATAAAAAATGCATAGTGGTCTTTTAAATTTTTGTATAGATTTTCCTGGATGGAAAAGGAGAGTTGAGAGGCATAGAATATTCTAGACAAAGTGAAAGTGAAGTCACTCAGTTGTGTCCGACTCTTTGCAACCCCATGGATTGCAGCCTACCAGGCTCCTCCGTCTATGGGATTTTCCAGGCAAGAGTACTGGAGTGGGTTGCCATTTCCTTCTCCAGGAGATCTTCCCGACCCAGGGATTTAACCCAGGTCTCCCGTATTGTAGGCAGACGCTTTACCGTCTGAGCCACCAGGGAAGTCAGGAAATAACAAAAACATAAGAGCTGAAGAATGGAGGACTTTTCCAAGCTTTTGCAAGTAAGGCAATCTGCCTGCTTAGGGGTATGCTGTGGAAGATAGGACTGAAGTAGGTCAGTTGGTTTAGGAGGTGAAGGGCCTTAAATATAAAGAAGGTTGAACTTAGAGCCTGTAGAGCCTGTAGGGCAGGGGTCCCCAGGACTGGTCCTTGGCCTGTTAGGAGCCAGGCCTCACAGCAGGAGGTGAGCACCAAGTGAGCGAGCAAGAGAAGCTTCATGTGTATTTACAGCCGCTCGCATCACCTCCTGAGCTCTGCCCCCGTCACATCAGCATCCGACTCTCATAGGAGTATGAGCGCCAACCCTAAAGGCAGGCAGAATATGCTGAGATTGCCACAAAATAAAAATAAAGTACACAGTAAGTGTCATGCACTTGGATCATCCCAAAACCATCCCCCTACCTCCTGTCCATGGAAAAAACGTCTTCCATGAATGTCTTCCACTGGTCCCTAGTGCCAGAAAGATTGAGGACTGCTGCTGCAGGGGACCACTGAAAGTTGCTCTGAGTTGCCTTGCTTTGTAAGCTAAAGTGATGCGTGATCAAGGTTATGCTTTTTGATCAGGGCAGTCATTTAGGAAGATTTTTCTGGAATCAGTGTATAAGGTGGATTGGAGGATAGAGAAAGAAAATTGCAGAAACAAGTTGGCCTGTTTAGGCCAGATGAGAAGTAATGAGAACAGTGATGGTGAGACTGGAAAAGAGCGATACGAGAGACATTGTGAAAGTACGTTGCTTAAGGCGTACAGGGCAGGAAAATCTATTCATGTGGCATGTCATTCACCTCTCTAAAGGGTTTTCCCCACCCCCCCTCCTTAGATGTTTATTAGGAGTCTGAAAACTTGGAGTGTGGGAAGTGGGAAAGATACAAAAGCAAGGAAAATCTCATTTAAAATGATATTTTTAAAAATTTCTGCTTTAGTGGTTTTCCTTTTTGTTTCCCTTATTTTAAATAGCTTTAGAAGTTAGAGCAGTTTTTTTTTATGTCCTTAGTTATAATATTTATGGTGTTTCTTTCTTCCTTTAGGATACTATTGAAGCTGAACTTACAAAGAAAGTAAACATGATGGAACTGTGACCAGAGCCAAATAAATTTCACCTTTCTTAACAAAGTAGATTGAATAGACTTTAAAGAATTTTTTCCTTGTGACATTCCTTATAACTTAATTGCTGTGTTCTTAGATGAAATAATGTCATTATTGATGAAATAGTGGTGTCCGGTTGTGTATTGAATTTTTATGTGCAAATGCCTAGTTTTCATATGAAGAAACATTGGTTTTCGATGTTGTTAGTGGCTTGATGTCCTTCAGTAGCTCTCTTAGGTGAACTCATGACAGTCATCATGTAGTCACTCACGAGGTCAGCTAAATGAAAGGGAAAGATTCTGCAGCTTCAGTTATGTTCCTCCCACGCCCCCTTCTGCTGGGATTTGCTATTGTTTTTTCTGATCCATTTACCTGCTCAATTCCAAATGTTAATATATGCAGGAATTTGGTTTATGAAAAAGATGACCTTTTAAATCAGTAATAGAGAGATGGATAAGTTAATACATGGTGCTAAATCTATGCTTTACCCGTTATATCAGGATAATTTCAAGGGATCAAAGATTTAAATATTTTTTTTAATGTAGTAAAAGAAATCATAGAGGAATTTTAATATTCTGATTTTTAAATAATCAGAGTCAGAAACTTATGACTGAATGTTTGAAAATTTTGAAATACTAAAACTTCCTGTATGGGAATATCTCTTATAAATAAAATCAAAGCATGATAAATGTAGTCTAAAGAAGAAGAGAGATTTTTCACTTTGTACCTTTTGTACTTTTAAAAATTTTGTACCATGGGATCAAGAATCAATTAGTTTTTTAAAGATTACCTAATTGACCTTAAAAATTTCCCTCTCCTTTCCCACAAATATGTGGCTAAATATAATGCAAAAGACATTTGTATTTCCTTTTTTGGAGACTGTCCATATCCTTTAGCCATTTAGGTATGATTGTTTCATCTGTTTCTTAACAGTTTATGGGTGCTTCTGGTGTGTTAGCTAAATTAATGTTTTACAGTTTGGAGTTGTGAATATTTTCCAAGGTTGCCATTAGTTTCTTAACTGCAGTGCTTTTGGTAAGGTGACTTGATGGGTCAGCTGTGGAAATAACCACCAAAATCCCTGCCACCCTTGTGCTCTCCCTCTTTCTACTCTAATCTCGCTACTTCTCTCATCAAGAGGTGGAGTCTCTCTTCACCTGCTGTATCTGGTTTGGCCCTATGATTTGTTTTGGCCACTGAGACAAATAGCAAATAGGACAAAACCAAGGACTAAAAACTTGTTATGCGTTGGAGCTTGCCATCTCTCACTGAGACTACCATGTGAAGAATCCTGGACCATTGGAGGATGAGCAAAGAAAGGTAATTCCAGCTGAGCCCTGCTCCCACCCCAAGACCACCAGGCTGCCAACTGCCAGATACATGAATGAGGTCTTATACTGTCCAGCCCTACTAGCAGACTACATAGATCAACCATGCTGTCCCAGTATGGAAGCTCACAGAGTCAACCTGTAGAATCATACGAAGTAATAAATGATTGTTGTTTGAAGCTTATTTTAAACTGGGGGCTGGTTGTTGGCTGTAGCAGCTAGTTGATAAAAGTAACCTTTGAAATTTATTTTTTGGCTTCCCCGATGGCTCAGCAGGTAAAGAATCTGCTTGCAGTGTAGGAGACATGGGTTCAATCTCTGGGTTGGGAAGATCCCCTGAAGGAGGCAATGCCAACCCACTCCAGTATTCTTGCCTGGAAAATCCCATGGACAGAGGAGCCTGGCTGGCTACAGTCCAAGGGTCACAAAGAGTCAGCAATGACTGAGCGACTAACACTTAACACCTGAAATTTATGTTCAGAGAAAAAAGCAAAACATGTACAATATGAGAATCAAAAAGAAACCTAAAACCTACATAATTTTATAGATAATAACCATATTCCATGTAAGTAAGAAAATTGTTTTAGATAAAAGACAAAGATTGAAAGAATAGGTTTTTAGAACACCTCCAGTTATTTAATGTACTTGAACAAAATGTCTTAAAAGTAAGGATAGGTAGATTCACAATCATAGAAGATGGATTACATCTTCTCTTAGTAATTGATAGAATAGGCAAAAAAAAATACCAATCAGCAAGGATACAGGCTATTTAAACAGCACAATTAACAAACTTGATAATGGATATATAAGGAATCCTGTTACAGACTGCCACAGATACATGTTCTTTTCAAGTGCCTCCAGAACATTTACAAAAGTCATCCAAAGAGTGGTCAGTAAAAGAAATCTCAGCCATTACAGAAGGACTGAAACCATACACAGCATGCTCTCTCAATACAATGCAGTTAGATAAATAACTGAAAACTTGCATGTTTAGAATTTAAGGAATACAGTCTAAAACTGTGAATCGAAAATTGCAAATTAGAAAATATTTAGAACTGGCAATGATGAAAATTCTATATATCCAAACTTAAAGGTTTCTGCTTTTGGCCATGTTGAAATAAGAGTGATCACACTGACTAGATGGCTTTAAATAGATAAACGAAAACAGGAAACTATAGTGTCCAGACATTGAGTAGCAAAGAAGCCTAGGACATTAACTCATAAGAGAAAGAAACAAGGTGAGCCTTGTGATAGACCCAGCTTAGTGATGGACAGGGTTTTCAAGTTCATAGCTCAGAGAAGGAGAACCCAAACAGCCTGGTGATCTTGCCTAGTTGAAGAGAGAGAGATGAGAATTGAGAAAATCAAAGGAAAATGTCAGAAAACATCAGAGGGTTCTGCAGGTCTGCAGAGGTATTTATTCAAATCTTTGTCTAAACTGATTTGCACACATAGGAGGAAATCACCTGGAGCCACTGAAAGAGCCACTGGAAAGGAGCAGGCTGAAAAATTCCTGGAACATGCAAAAGACAGATTATCTCATGTTCCTGTGAGGCAGGGTGGAGCTACTTCCTGCTCCATAGAACACCAGTAGTGTCCTCAGAAGATTATTTGCCTTGGTGGTGAGAATTAGCTCAAAACCCATACCAACATAAAGGCAGCCATAGACTATACATAAACAAATGGAAATGGCTGTATTCCAATAAAACAATTTACAAAGACAGATGGCAAGTCAGATTTGGCCCACATACAGTAGTTTGCAAACTCCTATCCTACAACAATAGCTATAAAACAAAAAGGTATAGCTAGTAAATCAGTTGTGGAGTTAGCATGGACTCATAAAAAATGCTCAGCCCAAAAGAAGGCAGGAAATAAAAAGAAGAGACAAAGAGAAAGCAAGATGGTAGATTTACACATAGCCATATCAATAATGGCATTAAATGCAAATGATATAAGTACTCCAAATGAGATTTTCAGCTTAATTTAAAAAAGAGTTAAATGCTATTCTTTTAAAAATATTTATTTATTTACCGACATGGCTGCATCATGTCCTAGTTTCGGCATGGACACCCTTAGCTGTGGCCTGTAGGATATAGGTCCCTGATCAGGGATTGAACCTGGGCCTCCTGCATTGGAAGCTTGAAGTCTTAGCCTCTGGACCACCAGGAAAGTCCCAACCCACTTTAAATATAAAGATACAGATAGATTAAAAGTAAAATCATGGAAAATGTATACATGTAAACAGCCATTAAAAGTTTACAGTACAACTTCCCTGGTGATCCAGTGGTTAAGAATCCGTCTTGCAGGGGACACCTGTTCTATTCCTGGTCTGGGAAGATCCCACATGCTGTGGAGCAACTAAGCCAGTGGGGCAACTAAGCCCGTGCGCCACAGCTACTGAGTCTGAGCTCCTGAGCCCACAAGCTGTAACTACTGAGCCCACACACTGCAACTACCGAAGCCCAAGTGTCCTAGAGCCTGTGCTCCACAACAAGAGAAGCCACCTCAGTGAGAAGCCCCCATCACTGCATGGCAAGTAGATGGGGAAAAAATGAAAACAGTGACAGACTTTATTTTCTTCTGCTCCAAAATCACTCCAGATGGTGTCTGCAATCACTTGCTCCTTGGAAGAAAAGCTGTGACACACCTGGACAACGTATTAAAAAGCAGAGACTTCATTTTGCTGACATAGGTCCAGATAGTCAAAGCTATGGTTTTTCCAGTAGTCATGTATGGATATGAGAGTTGGACCGTAAAGAAGGCTGAACACCGAAGAACCAATGCTTTCTAATTGTGCTGGAGAAGACTCGAGAAGCCCTTGAACTGCAGGGAGATCGAACTAGTCAATCCTAAAGGAAATCAACCCTGAATATTCATTAGAAGGACTGATGCTGATGTTGAAGCTCCAATACTTTGGCCACCTGATGCGAAGAGTCAACTCATTGGAAAAGACCCTGATGCTAGGAAAGATTGAGGGCAGGAGGAGAAGGGGGTGACAGAGGATGAGATTGTTGGATGGCATCACTAACACAATGGACATGAGTTTGAGCAAGTTCTGGGAGATAGTGAAGGACAGGGAAGCCTGGCATGGTGCAGTCCATGGGGTCACAAAGAGTTGGACATGACTGAGCGACTGAACAACAAACCACAACACACCACAACTAGAGAGTAGCCCCTCCCTGCTCACCACAACTAGAGAAAGCCAGTGTGCAGCAACAAAGACCCAGACAGCAAAATAAAAATAAGTAAATAAGCAAAAATTTAAAAAGCACGATTTAAAAGAAAGTTTACAGTATTATCAAAATAGATGTTAGAACAGGAGATAAAGATGGACAGTGCATGGTAATAAAAAAGCCAAAATCATCCGAAGATGATTTGGGGGAAAGAACAGTTTTTAACAAATTTTGCTGGGACAATTAGATGCAAAAAATAAAGTCAGACCCTTAGCTCGCATTATATACAAAAACTAGCTCAAAATAAAACATTCGATATGAATGAAAACTATAAAATTTTTAGAAGAAAAGTTAGAGACAAATCATGATCTTGGATTTGACAAAGGATTCTTGGATATGAAACCAACAGCACAAGCAACAAAAGAAAACATAGTTAAATTGGACTTCCTGAAAATCAAAAACTTTAGTGTTTCAAAGGACACCACCGAGACAATGAGTAGACAATCTACTGAATGTGGGGAAATATTTGCAAATCATATGTCGGATAAGGGACTTCTATCCAGAATCTATAAAACCCAGCTCAATAATAAAAGACAAATAACCCCATTAAAAATAGGTAAAGGATTTGAAAAGACATTTCTCCAGTGTGTGTGTGTGTATATATATATATATGAATGCCCAATAAGCACATGAAAAGATGCTTGACATCATTGATTATCAGGAAAATAAAATTCAAAACCACAATGAGATACTGTCTCATACTCACTAAGAAGGATAAAAGAGACAGATAATGACAAGTGTTGGTGAGCATGTGGAACCCTCATACACTAATGGTAGGCTTGTAATATGGTACAATCATCTTGGAAAACAGTTTGGCAGGGTCTCAAATGACTAAATATTGAGTTACCATATGACCCAGCAAATTAAGTCCCAGCTGTATATCCAAGAGGAATGAAAACATATGTCAAGGCAGGAATAGAGATGCAGACATAGAGAACAAACCTGTGGACATGGCGGGGTTGGGGGGACTGAGTGTAGGACATTGACATGTATACACTGCTGCTGCTGCTAAGTCGCTTCAGTCCTATCCAACTCTGTGCGACCCCATAGATGGCAGCCCACCAGGCTCCCCTGTCCCTGGGATTTTCCAGGCAAGAGCACTGAAGTGGTTGCCATTTCCTTCTCCAATGCATGAAAGTGAAAAAGTGAAAGTGAAGTCGCTCAGTCGTGTCCTACTCTTAACGACCCCATGGACTGCAGCCTACCAGGCTCCTCCATCCATGGGATTTTCCAGGCAAGAGGACTGGAATGGGGTGCCATTGCCTTCTCTGATGTATACACTACCATATGTAAAACATAGCTAGTGGGAAGCTGCTGTATAGCAGAGGGAGCTCAGCTCGGTGCTCCACGATAACCTAGAGGGGTGGGATGGGGTTTGGGAGGAAGCTCAAGAGGGAGGGGATATATGTATACATATGGCTGATTCACATTGTTGTACAGCAGAAACTGACACACCATTGTAAAGCAATTATATTAAATACATCCATACAAAAATAATACATGGATGTTTCCATCTGCATTATTTAAAACAACCGAAATCCCTACCAACTGACGAATGGACAAACAAAACATTCATCCATACAATGGAGTATTATTGAGTCATAAAAAGGAATGATGTACCCAGACATGCTACAATATGGATGAATCTCGAAACCATTCTGCTCGACTCCTCCGGTGGTCCAGTGGTTAAGAATCTACCTGCCCATGCAGGTGACATGGGTTCAACCCCCGATCTGGGGCAATTCTAGATTCCATGGGACAACTAAGCCATTCGGCACAACTACTGATCTAGAACTCTAGGTAGAGCCACCGAGCCGCAAGCACTGAGTCCAGGCACTGTAAATACTGAAGATTGTGCACCCTAGAGCCTATGCTCTGCAGCAAGAGAAGCCACTTCAATAAGAAACCCATTAACTCTAACTAGAGAGCACCCCCAACTCGCCACAACTAGACAAAGCCTGCATGCAGCAACCAAGACCCAGAGCAGCCAAAAATACATACTTAGAAAAACAGAAACCTTTATGGTAAGTGAAAGAAGCCAGTCACAGAGGATCATGTATTATAGAATTCCATTCATATGAAATATCCAGAAATATATAGAGATATATTCAAGCTGGTTTTAGAAAAGGCAGAGGAACCAGAGATCAAATTGCCAACATCCGCTGGATCATCGAAAAAGCAAGAGAGTTCCAGAAAAACATCTATTTCTCCTTTATTGACTATGCCAAAGCCTTTGACTGTGTGGATCACAATAAACTGTGGAAAATTCTGAGAGAGATGGGAATACCAGACCACCTGACCTGCCTCTTAAGAAATCTGTAGCAGGTCAGGAAGCAACAGTTAGACCTGGACATGGAACAACAGCCTGGTTCCAAATAGGAAAAGGAGTACATTAAGGCTGTATATTGTCACCCTGATTATTTAACTTATATGCCAAATACATCATGAGAAATGCTGGGCTGGAGGAAGCACAAGTTGGAATCAAGATTGCTGGGAGAAATATCGATAACCTCAGATATGCAGATGACACCACCCTTATGGCAGAAAGTGAAGAAAAGCTAAGGAGCCTCTTGATGAAAGTGAAAGAGGAGAGTGAAAAAGTTGGCTTAAAGCTCAACATTCAGAAAACTAAAATCATGGCATCCGGCCCCATGACTTCATGGCAAATAGATGGGGAAACAGTGGAAACAGTGTCAGACTTTATTTGGGGGGGCTCAAAAATCACTGCAGATGGTGATTGCAGCCATGAAATCACCTTGGAAGGAAAGTTATGACCAAACTAGACAGCATATTAAAAAGCAGAGACATTACTTTGTCAACAAAGGTCCCTCTAGTCAAGGCTATGGTTTTTCCAGTAGTCATGTATGGATGTGAGATTTGGACTATAAAGAAAGCTGAGCACCAAAGAATTGATGCTTTTGAACTGTGGTGTTGGAGAAGACCCTTGAGAGTCCCTTGCACTGCAAGGAGATCCAATCGTCCATCCTAAAGGAGATGGGTCCTGGGTGTTCATTGGAAGGACTGATATTGAAGCTGAAACTCCAATACTTTGGCCAAAAGACCCTGATGCTGGGAAAGATTGAACGCAGGAGAAGGGGATGACAGAGGATGAAATGGTTGGATGGCATCACCGACTCAATGGACATGGGTTTGGGTAGACCCCGGGAGTTGGTGATGGACAGGGAGGCCTGGTGTGCTGCAATTCATGGGGTTGCAAAGAGCTGGACACGACTGAGCGACTGAACTGAACTGAACTGAGACATAGAGACAGAAATCAAACTGAGGGCTGAGGGATGAAGGGTAGGGGGTAATAGCTAAAGGGTACAGAGTTCCTTTCAAAGTAATTGTTGCAAATGTCCATGAATATATAGAAAACCACTGAATTATATGTACTTTAAATAGGTGAATTTTGTATGGTGTATGAATTATATCTCAATAAAGATGTTGAAGAAAAGATACAGAGATTATAAAGGAAGAATAAAACTATTTTTATTTGCAGATGGAGATAGTCAAGTGAGCATCCATGCCAGAAAGATAGGAAAACAGGAAAATAAACCCCCCAAAGCTATCAGGAACAAATAATGAAGATATGAGCAAAAAAGAACAAAACAGAAAATGAATACAATAGAGAAGAACAACAAAAAGCCAAGAGCTGGTTCTTTAAAAAAAAAAAAAAAAAAAAACAACTAGGAAATTTAGCTTGTCATCTGATTTTTTTTAATTTGGCAGCACTGTGTGGCTCATAGGATCTTAGTTCCCAGAGCAGGGATTGCATGTGCATCCCCTGCGTTAAAAGTGCAGAGGCTTAACTACTGGACCTCCAGGAAAGTCTCTCATCTAAATCTTTAAGTATAGAGATATAGCATTGTTATTAATAGCCACTGTTTTCAGAATCTAAAGTGAATCCCCTTTGGTTTTTTGTTTCAATAAGATTAGTGGTTTAAAAACAAAGGCTGGCACGGGGATGATCCAGAGAGATGATATGGGTTGGGAGGTGGGAGGGGGGTTCAGGATTGGGAACTCATGTACACCCGTGGCTGATTCATGTCAGTGTATGGCAAAACCAACACAGTATTGTAAAGCAAAATAAAGTAAAAATAAAAATTAAAAAAATAAAAACAAAGGCTGGTTAGGAAGTCAGGAAACCCAAGTCCAGAGGGCAAAATGGACGAGGTCCTGGAGGGGTCAGGGGCCGGGGTCAGGGGCCTGGCTCAGGCCGACAGCCTGTCCATCTGTAGATATGCAAGAGTGATGTGAGGTGTGGGCAAGCAAGCATCTAAAGCAGTCCCTAATTAAGCCTTCTTGCTCTAATTCCATTTCTTGGTCTCTTACCGCATACTTCTTGGAAATATCAAATATACCTATATGTGTGGGTGTGTGTCAATGAGAGGGGCCCTCTGCTCTTTCATCTCTGATACTGACTGCGTGTCTGCCTATGAGAACCCCACCCCTACATACTTCTGCATTTATCTCCAAAGCACAGAGACTTTCTAGGATTATCACAGCAAAATGATCAAATTTAGAAAATTTAACTTTGATTTTATTATCTAACATGTAGTTCATACTCTAATTTCTCCAGTTGTCTTTATGTGCTTCATAAAAATTGTTTTTCCAATCCAAGATCATACATTGTATGTAGTTGTGTCTGTCTTAAGAGATATAGCATTGCTATTAATATTCTCTTGTTTCCAGAATCTAAAGTGAATCCCCTTTGGTTATTTGTTGCAATAAGATTCGTGATTAAAAAAAAAAAAACAAAAATAAAAACTGGTTAGGAAGCCAGGTATCCTGGGTCCAGAAGTTTCTGATACCTGATTTTGACCATCTTGTCTTTACTGTTTTATTAGACCCCCATTTCTAGGTCTGTGAAACTTCCCATCCCTCCCTCCCAATTCATCTGAGTGAGTTCAGTCAGGGTGGCACAAATGTAGGGACCATTGCACGTAGAGGTCCAAGCCCTGCAGCATCACTCTCCTTTGCCCGGAGTTCTGCCCTGCTGGAGGGGCTGTGCTGTCCATAGAGCTGCCTTTGCCTATACTAAATTAAGAACTCATGACCTCGGCTGGGGCTTGAGTTACCAGTAGAATGGAATTAGCTATTACAACTTCTGCTCCTTGGGGAAAATGTGAAACTGAATATTGGGTAAGAAGTCAGCTTGAATGAAGAGATGTCCCTTGTTAAAAGTGTCTGAAGCTATTTTAAGAGAAGACTGAGCATTGTGTGGGGTTGTCCTTGGAGCCTGTCTGGTTGCCAGGGGAGCTTTTTCTTGTGTTATCCCAGGAGCACGTAAGAGCCTGCTCCCCATAGCCTGGCTCCGACCCTGTGCCAGGACTGCTGATGTCCAGGTTTGATGACACACCACCCAGAGGGGCGCCTCTGCCAGCTTTATTTAGTGCTCTGATGCATGGATGTGCTTTTCATATCGGCACAGCTTCCCCTCATGTTGCGCAGGTTTTTATTTTCAGGTTTATCTTACAGTGCTCAGACCTCATATTTATAGTTTCCTTTCCATTCTGCAGTGGCGGCTGTGGGCTGACTGCCGGCCTCCACTGCACTGAGAGGAAGAATTGCTCTATTTTCTATCACATCTTCAGACACTGAGCATAAAACCTAATTCGTCTACTGCCTAGCAATGTGGTCTTAAAGACATCATGTAACTCAGGTATTGAATGGATGTAACAGTTGCCCTAGCTTCCCTGTTTTTCTTTCATTCACTCATTTATCTTTTTAAAATGGTTTTTATTTTATTTATTAATGGCTGTGCTGAGTCCTTTCTGCTGCACAGGCTTTTCTCTAGGTGCAGAGCGCGGGGGCTACTCTTTGTTGTGGTGCATAGACTTCTCACTGAGGTGGCCTCTCTTGTTGCTGAGCACAGGCTCCAGGGCACGTGGGCTTCAGTAGCAGCAGCCCCCGGGCTCTAGAGCACAGGCATGTGGGGTCTTCCCAGGACTAGGGATCGAACCCACTTCTCCTGTATTGCCAGGCACACTCTTTTCCACTGAGCCACCAGGAAGGCCCTCATTCACTTATTTATTATCAAGTTTTATTTAATACTGTGTGTTAGGTAGTGAGACTACAAAGATAAATAAGTTTCCCCTCAATCTCAGAGAGGCAGTTTATGCATTCACAGTATATTAGACTGGAAGTGACTGTTCAGCCCAAATTTTAGTCTTATAGACAAGGAAACTGAGGCCCAAAGAAATGAAATAATTGCCCAGATGTCACACCCAGCCACTGATGGAGTTGGGCTGTGAACCCAGATTGCTTATTTCCTGACCCAAAGATCTTTCCACCGTATCACCTACTTTTGGCTAAACTGTAATGTTTCTGCCTCCCTGCTTAGCTTTTAAGTACTTTAGAAATCTAGATTGGGGGTGCCCAAGTTCTTTAAAGGTTAGGGAAAGTTTTTTCCTTAAGAAAATAGCATGACAGTCTCTGGATTAAACCTTTTGGATAATTCTGTTATCTTAAAATGTAAATTATGGGAGTAGGTCTGGTGAGGTCTTTACAACCTCCAGACATTCTTTGGATTCATTGGAGAGTATATAACTTCATTGCTAACACTAACAAGGGGGTACTCTTTCTGCCCCCTTCTGATGCCTATGTCAGAAGCTTTCTCTATCTCCTGTATACTTTAATAAAACTTTATTACACACACACAAAAAGAAAGAAAATAACAAACAGCTCCAAAGTACTTTTAACCACAAAAGTAATACTTCTTTATTACAAATAATTCAACTATCAAAAATATATAAAATTTAAAGTCTAAGCTCTCTCATATTCCTGTCCCCAAATATACTTCCCAAGAGTAACCAACTACTGTCTACAATCATTTTCATAGACTTAAACATGTACACATATTTTTATATTCTTCATAAACCAGTAGTAGTTCAACATACAGATATATTATACTTTATGACTTTTCAGTTCAGTTCAGTCCAGTTCAGTCACTCAGTCGTGTCTGACTCTTTGCGACCCCATGAATCGCAGCACACCAGGCCTCCCTGTCCATCACCAACTCCCGGAGTTCACTCAGACTCACATCCATCGAGTCAGTGATGCCATCCAGCCATCTCATCCTCTGTCGTCCCCTTCTCCTCCTGCCCCCAATCTCTTCCATCATCAGAGTCTTCTCCAATGAGTCAACTCTTCGCATGAGGTGGCCAAAGTACTGGAATCTCAGCTTTAGCATCATTCCTTCCAAAGAAATCCCAGCGCTGATAGATGGCTCCAATTTGAAATACTTTATAAACATCAAAAATTAACAGATACTCTATTACCCTTTAGGGTTGTAAAATTTGTATACTTGAGAAAATATACAGTGACGAAAGGTAACATGAATTCAGAAACCAAGACTTTTTATATCGGTTTGAATTTATTCATCAATCAGTAGCTCTAGATATTTGAAAAATATTTGTCGTGTGTGTGTGACGGGGTATATATGCGGCCTGCAGTTTTTCCGGTTTGTGTGTATACATCAGGGTCCTTCTGATAACTTTGTTGTCCCCGGCCCATCCCCTGTTCCTTTGTTAAGAGGGTCACAAAGAGTCAGGCATGACTAAGCAGGTAAGCACTGCTCTAGCGCTGCCAAGGATCATTAGCACAAGTTTATACTGTAAACTATAGATCAGCAGGTCCCTCTGAGCCATTGTATTATTTTTGATTTGCATTTAGCTGCATATAACAGAAAACACAAAGGTATGACTTACCTTTCTTTCTTGTAAAATGCCAGAGGCAGGCATTTCAGGGTAGAGATGGGGACTTTTCTGGTTAGCAGGGAATCTGGCTTCTTCTTTGTGGTCCACGATGTTTTAGTGCTGGTTTCTATCCTCAGCGTCACCTCACAGTCATATGATGGTTGCTGTGGCACCGACTTTCATGTCTACATCACTTTGGACAACCCTAGCTGCAAGCAGTAGGGAGCTGGAAAATGTAATATTTTCAGGGGAACATTGTTGCACAGGATAAATTTGAGTTTCTATTAGTTAAGAAAGAGTGAAAAGGAAAATGAGAATTAACAAGTGGATAACTAGAAGCCCCTACCAGGGAGGAAACTCTTTTACCTACCAGTCCTGGGCTGAATTTTCTTTTAGCTCCCATTCTCTTCTTTGTGGAAATAAGATTTCCTTTGTTTGTTTTTTTTTTTTTTAATTCAGCCAGTTTTGTTCTAACGAAGCCCAGTTATTCTTTCCCTTCCAATTAAAGACATCAGGCTCCCTTCTATTTTTTGTTTCTCATTTGTTTCGGCTGTGGGAATTTTAGTTCCCTGACCAGGGAATGGGCCCTGCTCATTACAGTGGAAGCTCAGAGTCTTAACCACTAGACCACCAGGGAAGTCCTTGTTTGTATTTTTAAAGTAACTCTTCTTAACATTTGCTGTATATTCTAGAATTATTTCTCTTCATCTCTAGGTTTGCAAATATGTATTTCTGTTAAGCAACTTTTCTGGAAGCAGAGCGCATATAGCAAAATCATAAGGCTTTATAACTTGATGAATTTTCAAAGTAACATACACTCACTTGCACGTCACCCAGATCAGGATATATATGGACCATCACCAAGGAACCCCTTCTGTGTACCCCGTTCCAGTCATTACTCTCACAAAGGTAACAAAAATCCCAGCTTCTGTCACAGATTGAATTCACCCTGTCTTGCAAGTCACACAGCATGGACCCTTGTGTTTGGCTGTTTTGACACATTACATATTTAACATTTGTCTACAATGTCATTGTATTGCATAAATTTGCTTATTTTGAGTGCTTTAGAGCATAGAGCAGTGAGTCTCAGCTGGGGAGAGTGGGGGAGTAGTCCTTCCCAGAGGCATTTGGCAATATCTGCAGACATTTTTGGTTGCCACAACTAGGAGAGCGCCGTGGTCATCTAGTGGGCAAAGGCCCAGGGTGCTGTTAAATATACTACAATCCTGGACTTCCCTGGCATCCAGTGCTTAAGACATCCTGGTTCCACTGCAGGGGGCATGGGTCGGATCCCTGTTCAGGGAACTAAGGTCCATGTGCTGTGGGGCAGCTAAGCCCACACACTGCAAACACTGAGCCCTTGCACAGCCACGAAAGGTCCCACAAGCCACAATTAAGACCTGACGCAACCAAAAATAGATTTTAAAAATTTTTTAAAAATAGAAAAACACTGTAACCCTCACGACAAAAAATTATCTCGCTCAGACTGTCAATAGTGCTCTCCTTTAGAGTGCTGCATTGCTTCACTTACCCATTCTACGGTTGATGTGTTGCTTCTATTTGAGGTTCTTACAAATAAAGTTGCTATATATGTTCTCATACATGTCTTTCGGTGTACAGACATTTACATGTATTTGAAGTATATACTTAGGATTCAAATCTCTGATACATTCAAATCTAGAAAATACTGTGAAAACATTTCCAAAATTAATTTACATTCTCACCAGCTATGTGTGAGGTCCAGTTGCTCCACAGCTTCATAAATCCTGGGTGTTATCATTAAAAAAATTTTAAGCCATTTTGTGAGTGTTGGTATTATCCCACTTATAGTTTCAGTCTACATTTAAAAAATATTTCTGCATTTTTGAGAGGTGAGCTATGTTTCCCTGCAGTGCCCAGGCTTCTCACTGCCGTGGCTTCTCTTTTTTGCAGAGCACGGACTCTTGGGTGCAGCAGGCTCAGTAGTTGTGGCTCACAGGCTTAGCTGCTTCACAACATGATCCAACCCATGTCCCCTGCATCGGCAGGCAGATTCTTAACCACTGGAACATCAGCAAAGTCCATTTGCAATTTCTTGATGACAAATAAGGCTGAGAACATTCTCACCTGCTTTTTGTTTATTTGCATACTCTAATTTGTAGATTGCCAGTTTAGTCTTTTGCCTACATTTCTTTATTTCTTTTTTAAATTATTTATTTATTTGGCCATATCGAGTCCCTGTGGGCTTAGTTGCTCCAGGCACTTGGGATCTTAGTTCCCCTACTAGGGATCGAACCTGCACCCCATGTATTGCAAGGCAGATTCTTTACCACTTTACCACCAGGGAAGTCCATGCCCATTTTTCTATTAGGCCGTTTGCCTTTCTCTTACTGATTTGTAAATTATTTATATTTTCTGGATATGAGTTCTTTATCAGCTATAATTATTACAAATATCTCCTCTCGTTCTGTGACTTGTTTTACTCTTTTAACAGCATCTTTTGATGAACAGAATTATTGTTAATATCAGTGAATCAATCTTCATCTTTTCATGAGTGCTTTTTCACCTTCATTTGAAAAGTTATTTTCACTGGGTTTATAGTTATAGATTGGCAGTTATTTTAACACTTTAAATATATGATTCAAATATTTTCTTACTTCCATCATATATTAGTTTTCTATTGCTATATAGCAATATTATAACTAACTTAGCATCTTAAAATAAAACACATTTATGATCTCACAGTTTCTGTGGGTTAGACTTCACAGCTTATTTTTGTCCTCGACAAGGCTGTAATTAAGATGTTAGTCAGGACAGGGTTCTCATTTGGGGCTTGACTAGGAAAAGGATCTGCTTCTCTGTTCATTTAGTTTATTGGCCTCGTTCAGTTCCTTGAAGTTGTAGGACGATAGACATCAGTTTTTTGCTAGCTACTAGGTGAGGCCAACCAAAGTCCTGGCCAAGTGAGATTCCCCAGTATGGCTCCTTACTTCTCAAAGACAGCAAGGGTGATGAGACCCCAGTAAAACAGGCACTGTGATCTTACGTAGTATAACCATGCAATATTGTAACTAATCTAACATACTCACACAGGTAATTACGTGCGTCTTGTCACCTTGCCGTATTTATTGGCCACAGGTCCCGCCCGTGCTCAAGGGTGGGCGACATGAGGATGTGAACATCAGGAAGCAAGGGACCTTGGGGGACCTGCTGAGTCTGTCCACACCTTTTCACTGAGAAGTCACTGTATCTCTTGCACACTATATATCTTGTACACTATTGTCCATTCTTTCTTCTCTCAATTTTTTAATATCTTTTTCCTCTCCTTCAGTATGGATATTTTTACTAACCGACCTTCCAGATTACTGATTTTGTTTTCAATCTGCTGTTAGACACATCTAATGCATTATTAAGTTGAGTTGTATCTTTTCCAATTATAATTTCCATTTTGTTCTTTAAAAAAAAAAAAACATGGAACTTCTAGTTCTCTGGTGAAGTTCTCCATTTTTGTCTTTTCTTTTCTTGAACACATCAATCACATGTACCACTTCAGCTCACATCCTTTTATAGGAAGCAACTATCATCTCACAGTCCTGATATCGGGCTGTGAGATGGTACATACGTCAATACATATATTTATAACTTACAGATCTCAGCAACACTGTGAACATATAAAGTGCAAACACTGCAATTCATCATTCATCTCCTCTTTTATTATGCACATAGGACGTGAGTAATAACACACCCATTCACCTCAACATTGGTTACATGAAACCCTAGTGAGAAAACCTCTAAGCCCTTGGTTCGTCTAATAAAATCATTGCCATGGAAGAAATTCTGGAAGGGAGGTATCCAGGTTTGCTCTCTGAGCAACAGTATCTATTTGGAATAAGATGGTCAGAGAAGGAAAAATATAGTAATACATCCCTTATATGTGGAATCTAAAAAAGAAATGATACAGATGAACTTACTTACAAAACAGAAAGAGAGGCACAGACTTATAAAATGAACTTATCCTTGCCAGGGGGGATGGGATAGTTAGGGAGTTTGGGGTAATCATGTACACATTGCTATACTAAAAATGGATAATCAACAAGGACTAACTGTATAGCAGAGGGAACCCTGCTCAACGTTATGTAGCAGCCTGGGTGGGAGGGGGGGTTTGGGGGAGAATGGAAACATGTATATATATGGCTGAGTCCCTTGGCTATTCACCTGAAACTATCATGACATTGTTCATCGGCTATATCCCAATACAAAATAAAAAGCTTTAAAAAAAAGATTAAAAAATAAATAAATGAAAAAAATGGCAAAAAAAAAAGGTTTCTCAAGAAAATTTATGAAGGAGAGTATGACAGGGGCCTCTGAAATGACCCCTGCCTTCTGGTATTCTCTTCTTTGTCTATACCTCTCACCTTGCCCGTGGACTGAGCTTATCTATTTCCTTCTAACAAACAGGACTAATGGGGCACAGTTATGCTAGAACTGTTCTTGTTGTTTATCAAATATTCAAATTTAACTGGGTGTCCTATATTTTATTCTATTTGCTAAGCTGGCAACCAGTGTGTATTCTCCACTTATGATGTCTCTAAATTAGAATTTCAATTATAAGTAGGCAATGTTACAGAAATTTTGACAATGGGAGTCACAACTTTGGTCATTTATGCAAGTAAAAATAGAAAGAAATTAGGTTTTAGGGGACTTCCTTCATGGTCCAGTGGCTAAGACTCTGCACTCCTAATGCAGGGGGCCTGAGTTCGATCCCTAGTCAGGAAACTAGATCCCACATGCCACAACTAAGGGTTCACATGCCACAACCAAAGACCCTGAATTCACAACAGAGGTCAAAGATCCCGAGTGCCCCAAGACCCGGTGTAGCCAAAGATATAAATATTTAAATCTTTTTTTAAAAAAAGAAAGAAAGAAATTAGATTTTGAAACTAACCCCTCATTCTCTTATTGTCCTAATATTTTTTCAGTGTATTCTCTTGACTTTTCCAGATATGTAATTATTTCACATGCAAATAATATAATTTTACTTCCTCCTTATCAATTTTGGATCTTCTCATTTTTTTCTCAGCAAGAACTATCATGTCAATGTGGTCATGGTGGTATTAATAACAGCAAAAATTTTAGTCATTGTTACTGTACAATGACTGTTTCCCAGGTGGCACTAGTGGTAAAGAACCCGCCTGCCAGTGCAGAAGACAAGAAACACGATCCCTGCGTCGAGAAGATTCCCTGAAGGAGGAAATGGTAACCCACTCCAGGACTCTTGCCGGGAGAATTCCATGGTCAGAGGAGCCTGGCGGGCTACGGTCCCTGGGGTCACAAAGAGTTGGACATGGCTGAAGTGACTTGGCACGTGTGCATGGACTGTATAATGAACTACCCCAAATGGCATAAAGTAACTGGATTCTTTGGGTGAGCAGCCGAGATGGGGCACAGTGGGCATTATTCACGTTTGCTCCATCCTGTCTGCAGCCTCAGGTTGGGAAGACTGAAAGCCTGGGGATGGTTAAAGAGCTGAGGGGTAAAATCACCAGGGATGCTTCAGTTGTTTGCCTGGCAGTTGTTGCTGGCTTTGGGCAGGATCTCAAGCTGACAGCCTCGGGCTGAAATATTAACACCTGATGTCTTTGTGTGGTCTCTTCACGATGGCTGATTTGGGCTTATTTCCAATTTGATAGCTGGTTTTTAAGCATTTTAACAGAGCAAGGCAGAGATATAATAGCATTCTTATGACCAATCTTGAAAGTCACAAAGCCTCAATTCCATCATCACTGTATTAGAAGTCCACCCACAGAGTCAAGAGAAAGGGACATACACTCCCCAGCCAGTGGTTGGAAGGTCAGGATTACATTGTAAGAAGAGCGTGGAAGATATCACTGTGGTCATCGTTGGAAAATGCAACCTGGCAAAAGGAACGACTTCGCTGTGTTCCTGAACTGAGTGGAGATCCTTCTACTAAAGTGCCTTCACCTTTAAGCCTAGGTTCAGATTTATTAACATGTCAAGGAAGTCCCTCTGTTCAGAAATAATTGAGTTTTTAAAAAATAAAAACTTGGTTCAGTTCAGTTCAGTCACTGAATCACATCCAACTCTTTGCGACCCCATGGACTGCAGCATGCCAGGCTTCCTTGTTCATCATCAACACCTGGAGCTTGCTCAAACTCATGTCCTTTGAGTCGGAGATATCATCCAACCATCTCATCCTCTGTCATACCTTTCTCCGCCTGCCCTCAATCTTTCCCAGCATCAGGGTCTTTTCAAATGAGTCAGCTCTTTGCATCAGGTGGCCAAAGTATTGGAGTTTCAGCTACAACATCAGTCCTTCCAATGAACATTCAGGACTGATCTCTTTTAGGATGGACTGGTTGGATCTCCTTGTAGTCCAAGGGACTCTCAAAAGTCTTCTCCAACACCACAGCTCAAAAGCATCAATTCTTCAGCACTCAGCTTTCTTTATAGTCCAACTCTCACATCCACACATGACTACTGGAAAAACCATAGCCTTGACTAGATGGACCTTTGTTGGCAAAATAATGTCTCTGATTTTTAGTACACTATCTAGGTTGGTCATAGCTTTTCTTCCAAGGAGTAAGTGTCTTTTAATTTCATGGCTGCAATCACCATCTGCAGTGATTTTGGAGCCCCAAAAAATAAAGTCAGCCACTGTTTCCACTGTTTCCCCATCTATTTGCCATGAAGTGATGGGACTGGATGCCATGATCTTCGTTTTCTGAATGTTGAGCTTTAAGCCAACTTTTTCACTCTCCTCTTTCACTTTCATCAAGAGGCTCCTTAGCTTTTCTTCACTTTCTGCCATAAGGGTGGTATCATCTGCATATCTGAGGTTATTGATATTTCTCCCAGCAATCTTGATTCCAACTTGTGCTTCTTCTAGCTCAGCGTTTCTCATGATGTACTCTGCATATAAGTTAAACAATCAGGGTGACAATATACAGCCTTGATGTACTCCTTTTCCTATTTGGAACCAGTCTGTTGTTCCATGTCCAGGTCTAACTGTTGCTTCCTGACCTGCATACAGATTTCTCAAGAGGCAAGTCAGGTGGTCTGGTATTCCCATCTCTTTCAGAATTTTCCACAGTTGATTGTGATCCACACAGTCAAAGGCTTTGGCATAGTCAGTAAAGCAGAGATAGATATTTTTCTGAAATTCTCTTGCTTTTTCAATGGTCCAGCAGATGTTGGCAATTTGATCTCTGGTTCCTCTGCCTTTTCTAAAACCAGCTTTAACATCTGGAAGTTCACGGTTCACGTATTGTTGAAGTCTGGCTTGGCGAATTTTGAGCATTGCTTTGCTAGCATGTGAAATGAGTGCAATTGTGTGGTAGTTTGAGCATTCTTTGGCATTGCCTTTCTTTGGGATTGGAATGAAAACTGACCTTTTCCAGTCCCGTGGCTACTGCTGAGTTTTCCAAATTTGCTGGCATATTGAGTGCAGCATTTTCACAGCATCATCTTTTAGGATTTGAAACAGCTCAACCGGAATTCCATCACCTCCACTAGCTTTGTTCATAGTGATGCTTTCTAAGGCCCACTTGACTTCACATTCCAGGATGTCTGCCTCTAGGTGAGTGATCACACCATCGTGATTATCTCGGTCGTGAAGATCTTTTTTGTACAGTGTATTCTTGCCACCTCTTCTTAATATCTTTTGCTTCTGTTAGGCCCCTACCATTTCTGTCCTTTACTGAGCCCATCATACTGGTATTTGCATATATCAGAGAAGGCAACGGCAACCCACTCCAGTACTCTCGCCTGGAAAATCCCATGGATGGAGGAGTCTAGTAGGCTGCAGTCCATGGGGTCACTAACAGACGCGACTGAGCGACTTCACTTTCACGCATTGGAGAAGGAAATGGCAACCCACTCCAGTGTTCTTGCCTGGAGAATCCCAGGGATGGCGGAGCCTGGTGGGCTGCCATCTATGGGGTCGCGCAGAGTCGGACACGACTGAAGGGATTTAGCAGCAGCAGCAGCAGCATTTACATATATAATTTTAACCACCAGGGGGCACTCATATTTTAAAAATACTTTCAAAGGGGAAGAAAAAGAACAAACCCTTTCCTTGAAAGGCTGTCCCTGGGGTTCTGGGGCCAGAGGCAAAAATCACATGGTGGAATTCAGTCCAACGGGGACACAGCGCAGCAGTGTGCCTCTTCAGGCCTGCGGATTGCACCAATTTGCCACGAGGCTCTGGCGCTTTGAGTGGAGGATGATGTAATGAAACCTGACCTAGGTTGTAAGGAAGTAGATCAGAGGATATCCTAAGCCAAACACTTCAGAGGGAGTGAACCGCAGTTAGCCGTTACCCTGGAGGGAGGGGTCTGGAGCACCCCCACCCCTTCCACCTTTCAAGTCCTCCCTGAGAAATCAGTGAGGGAGCACTTATTGAACACTGTCTATTCAGCAGCGGGGTCAGTATCTGGTAGGAGAAAAGCTTTCTGGTTACAAAGCAAGGCCTCCATTGCACACGTTATGAGAGAGCAGTAAGGACGGCTGGAGCCAACAGTGTCCAGTCAGGAGCCAATGGTCTGCTCCAGAAGCAGAGGCCACCCACCCTGGGCCCCAGCTCGTCTAGATGCAGGCTGGGCCCTAACCCTTGGGGTCCTGCCAGCAGAACTGTGCTTCCAGGAGCTCCAAATCTTTTCTCTCCCTAGCCTCGGGTGAGGCATCTATTTCCAGTGTTTTGATGTGTCTTGTTTTGGGTTTCGCTTGTCCAAAGTGGTTTATCAAAGCCCCACGTCCCCTCCCCATTTGGGGCTGGAACAGCTTTGGTGGCAGAGAAGGTGGAGAAACTCCCAGGCTCCTACCCCATCCAGCCTCCCCTGTTACCAAGGCTGCTGCCCCAGAGTCATACCCTGCCCCTCCCTCAGAGAGAAATGGATTTCTCTTATCTAAGTTTCAGGAAGAAGCTGCAAAGAGAAAAAACAATTTAGAACCAACCAGGCCCAAGATGATGGAAGATTTGATTTCCAGTGGACCTTGAGCCTCAATATATGCTCTTTCTAATGCATTAGAATCTGAATGACAAGGACTTCCTTGATGGTCCAGTGGCCAAGACTCCCCATGTACGGGGCTCAGGTTCCATCCCTGGTCTAGGAACTAGATCCCACATGCTCCAATTGAAGATCCTGCGTGCTGCAACTAAGTCCCAGAGCAACCAAATAAACACTGAAAAAAATAAAGAATCTAAATGACATACCCACAGGCACAATGACAGTTGACAATTGTCTTGACGACAAGTAGCAAAGCTCAGCTAATTCATGAACATTCCTCCGACTCTTTCCAAATCCCTCCCTTTTACTCGATCCTCCTATACTGTATATTTGGTGTTTCAGCCCTAATCAGGTTGAGAGATTGATTTGTGAACCAGGTTCCTGCCTCTCCATTCATTCAGTTCAGTTCAGTCCCTCAGTCGTGTCCAACTCTTTGTGACCCCATGAATCACAGCACGCCAGGCCTCCCTGTCCATCACCAACTCCCAGAGTTCACTCAAACTCACGTCCATCAAGTCAGTGATGCCATCCAGCCATCTCATCCTCGGTCGTCCCCTTCTCCTCCTGCCCCCAATCCCTCCCAGCATCACAGTCTTTTCCAATGAGTCAGCTCTTCGCATGAGGTGGCCAAAGTATTGGAGTTTCAGCTTTAGCATCATTCCTTCCAAAGAATACCCAGGACTGATCTCCTCTAGAATGGACTGGTTGGATCTCCTTGCAGTCCAAGGGACTCTCAAGAGTCCTCTCCAACACCACAGTTCAAAAGCATCAATTCTTCGGCGCTCAGCCTTCTTCACAGTCCAACTCTCACATCCATACATGACTACTGGAAAAACCATAGCCTTGACTAGATGGAACTTTATTGGCAAAGTAATGTCTCTGCTTTTGAATATGCCATCTAGGTTGGTCATAACTTTCCTTCCAAGGAGTAAGCGTCTTTTAATTTCATGGCTGCAATCACCATCTGCAGTGATTTTGGAGCCCCCAAATATAAAGTCTGACACTGTTTCCACTGTTTCCCCATCTATTTCCCATGAAGCGATGGCACCAGGTGCCATGATCTTCATTTTCTGAATGTTGAGCTTTAAGCCAACTTTTTCACTCTCCTCTTTCACTTTCATCAAGAGGCTTTTTAGTTCCTCTTCACTTTGTGCTATAAGGGTGGTATCATCTGCATATCTGAGGTTATTGATATTTCACTTGGTAATCTTGATTCCAGCTTGTGCTTCTTCCAGCCCAGCATTTCTCATAATGTACTCTGCATAATTTAAATAAGCAGGGTGATAATATACAGCCTTGACATACTCCTTTTCCTATTTGGAACCAGTCTGGTTTTTCCATTCATTAGCCACTGAATAAAGCTTGTGCTATTCCGGCAACCCACTCCAGTGTTCTTGCCTGGAGAATCTTGGGACGGGGGAGCCTGGTGGGCTGCCGTCTATGGGGTCGCACAGAGTCGGACACAACTGAAGGGATTTAGCAGCAGCAGCAGCAGCAGCAGCAGCAGCATGCTGGTCTTAGTTTGTTTTGTTTTTTGTTTTTTTTTGGCTGCACAAAATCAATTGAAAAAGAACCCCCCTGGATGAGATAAGGGGTCTTAGCCTGGGCTAGAACTCCAGAGTAGATCCAGTTAATCAGTTTGCTAACACTCCAAGTTACCAGTTTGGTAACCCCCAAGTCAGTAAATACAGAGCTCACTTGAAAGAGAAGAAGGAAAGGAGAGGAAAATGATTGATATTTTGAAAATATCTCCCTCACAGGATTTTGAGAATGCACAAGGCTTAGCCCAAATCTGTTGTGAGCAAGAACTCAAGGGGTATTAGTTATTAGATGTCCACAATCCTTTACTGGAATTTCCAAAGTCCCAAAGCTTTAAAAACCCAAAAGTCCTTCATAATTCATTTGGCAAAACCTAATCTGACCTAAGCTTATTTGGCAGCAAAACCTCACCTGAACCACCATGCAGCTAATTTTGGTTTACATGTACAACTAGGTATGAGTAATCATATATTTCATTGCAGAAATCTACAGTGATTACAGAGTGCCGTCCCAGACTACACCAAGGATGTTGTGAGTCTATGGTGTAACTGTCTGATTGTCTTTCTAAAATCTAGAATAGTCTGAATTCTGAAACATAACTGACCCCTGAAACCTGTTTCTATATGAACCCTAGGTTCTCTACCTTAACTCTGCTTTTATCTAGCAGGGTGACATGTGGTGATATGGTGACCCTAAGCTTCATGTCTCCCACATTTATCCCTGTTTCCCTGGTGGCTCAGCTAGGAAAGAATCCACCTGCAACGCAGGAGACCTGGGTTTGATCCCTGGGTTGGGAAAATCTCTGCCCTTTGAGCGTGGGCAGGACCTGTGGTCTAATATCTAACAGAATATGGCAAAGGTGAAGAGATTTTTGAGGATGTAATTAAGATCCCAAATCAACTGATTTTTATTTAATCAAAGAGGAAATGAGTGTAAGTGGGCCTGGTTTAATCAGGTAAAAGCTTCAAAAGAGGGACTGCGGGCCTTCCCTGAGGCCAAGGCTCTCTCATGTGTTGGCTTTGAAGAAATTTCGATGCTGTGAGAGGATCTATGGAGAGGCCCTCGGCGAGGAACTGCAGGCAGCTTTCAGTCACTGAGAACACTTGGCCGAGTACCAGCACGAAAACAAAAGACCTCAGTCCTGCTACCGCAGGAGAGGAATTCTGCCAGGAGCCCGAGGGAGCTTGGAAACGGACCTTTCCCCACTCGAGACTCTGATGAGATGGCAGCCCACCTGACACCTTGATTTCAACATATCACAACGCTGAGGCACAGGACCCACTAAGTTAAAGTCAGACCCCTGACCCAAGGAAGCTGAGCTAATAAGCGTGTGCTGTCTGTATCCACCGTCTTGTGGTTGCTGGTTATGCAACAGCGAGAACCAGCACACTGGAGAGAGTCCTTAATCTCCCTGGGCTCCAGCTGCTCATCCATAAACTGGGGGAATGGGTAGACTAAGGTCACATCCATGAGTCTTTCTGGATCCAGCTTTTGGAGACCCTCTGAGATTTTGGGTGCTTTGGTTTTGGCAGAGAAGGGAGAATGGTCCTCCAGTGGGTGAGCAGACATGGGGCAGGGGGCCGTGGGTGCCAATAAAGTGCACACGCAGACAAAAATGCAGACAGCCGAGAACTTCCCGAGTGCCCAGTGACCCATCGTCTGCTAGGCTGGACACTGCCCGCAGCTGGCACCATTCCTGGCTACAGAGGTGATTGTCTTTCAAAAACAGGGAAAACAAGCATCCTCTTTTCCCTGCTCTGTCAGAAAAGCTCCACACCACCCTGAACACTGCCCCATCTCTAGCAGTTTAGGAGGTGCAGGCGAAAGGTCCATTCCCAGCCATCTTCTTCTCGAGACCGCTTTGGGCTGCTGGCCGCAGGACAGGGAACCACAGTGAGCTGAGTCAGGGCGGGCATCAGGTTTCCTGTGAGTTCTTGGCAAACCTCTGGAGAGGGTAAGCTTGTGCTTCCACGTCCTCTCACCAAGCCCCTAAGCCACGTGTCCCTGCTTTCCACACTCCCATGCCTGTTGGGGGGCCTGGACCACCGACGTGCCCCAGGGGTGGCACAGCAAACTTCCCTCCGCGAAGATGCCCTGAGACCCAGATGACACTCTCATTTCACTGGCTGAAGGGATGGTCCCTTATTAAATTCCTTGGGGGATGATCTCATTAAGCCTTGTTATGGGTCACTTCTATTTTAGGGAGAATAAATTTGCTGGAATCTTTCTATGGGCAGCTGGTTAATTGAAACCTGAGGTGGGGGTTGGGGGAGGGGTGTGCACAGGTGAGGCGGTAGAGAAAGCTTGAAAGGCTGGGGAGTGGGGAGCAGGGAGCTGGTTGGAAGAAGGAGGGGAGGGGCGGGGTGTACATATGAGGGGAGCCCATAAGGAGGAAGCCACAGGCTGAGGAGGGGGAGGGAACCTGAAACAAGCGTCCACTGCAGGCTGATCCACTTAGATAGCCTCCTAGCTGCCGCATGGGCCTCTGTGCTCAACCCTGCCAGACACGTGAGTCCAGACCAGCGTTGATGTGATAAGGGCCTAGGCCAGGATGCAGCAACAGAGATGGAAAAGAAGGAGATACGAGAGAACTTGGAAACAAATTTGATATAGGGATGGAAGAGAGGAAAGAAGCCGAGATGACCTTGAAAGATGCCTGCAGGATGGGGAGAGGTGTCAGAGTCAAAGCCCAGCAGAGGCCGAATCAATGCCAAGTTCAGGGCTCTATTGTTTGAAGAATCCCTCTTCACCCACTTCTGGAAGAAACACTTCCTGTCTCCAGTCTTCTGGCTCTTCAAGCGTTCATGCCTGCAGGCAGCTAATGTGAACTGAGTACCTGCTGCTGGTGGCACCCAGGCTGAGCACTGGCCAATGCAAATGTACTCAAACACACGTTTTAGGCCAAGTCACTTGAGTCCCTTCAGAGCAGTTAGCGGCTCAGCATCTCTTTCACTTCAATTTCCTTTTCAAAGAGTTGTGCTGATCTTCAGGATAGGTCCTACAGAGAAGCGGATATAAAGATAATAGAAAATCTTGGGTTGGGGACCATAAAGTCAAATGAATCGCAAGTGGTCACAGGTGACCACTAATTAATTGTGTGACCCTTGCCTGGACTGCAATCAGGCCTGGGTTCTTTCATCTGTAAAAGGAGTGAGTATGGTTAGGTGATTTCTGAAAACTCTCCTACCGTTCTTTGATGCTTTTTTTTTTTAACTTAAATTTTTTAATTAAAAAAAATTATTTATTTGAATTTTAAAAATTTTGACTGCACTCAGTCTTTGCTGTGGCACGCAGGCTTCTCTAGTTGCAGCACTTGGGTTTAGTTGCCCCATGGCATATGGGATCTGAGCTCCCCAATCAGGAACTGAACTTGTGTCTCCTGCATTGGAAGGTAGATTATTAACCACCCACCACCAGGGAAGTCCCTCATGCTTTGATTTTGATGTGACAGTGTTATGAAAAGTTTGGCTTCTACATAAATGTGAGGTAGTGCTTTATTTCAGAAAATGATAATAATGTGAGCACCCACAGAGGGATGTGGGTGTGACATGGGAAATCCCATGGACGGAGGAGCTGGGTGGGGTGGAGTCCATGGGGTCGCAACGAGGAGCACATGACTTAGTGACTAAACAACAACAATGAAGTTAAATCGGTGTCCTTACAGGAGATCAGGACACAGACAATACAGACTCGGGGGCGCCCACGTGGAGACACGGCAGGGAGAAGGCCGACGGTAAGTTTCAGAAGAAGCCGAACCAGCTGACACCTTGATCTTGGAATTTAGCCTCTAGAACTATGAGGAAATACATTTCTGCTGTTTAAGTCGCCAGTCCGTGGTACTTCAGTCCTAGTGGATTAATAAACACTCTGTGTAGGGCCTGCCCACTTGCAAAGGGACTATATTCTGGGCTGCTCACCAGGCAGTAAATCCACTAGTTGGGGGAAGGTCTGAGGTTGTCCAGTCTGTCTGCAGCTGGGTGAATACCATCTACAGTTGCCGCGACGGATTAGGAAGACTGTGGGGCCTGCACACTTCTCTCTGTCCTCCTATTTAGCTTTTATTTACCATAAAGTTGACATGTAAATGTTCACCTGTTTTCTGTGACTTATTTTTCAATTGGTTCCAAACTTTCTTTTTGAGGAGAGGGAGAGAGGGCTATTTATTGCACCTCTACCCCTATCCTAGCAAGAAAAAGGAAAGAAAAAACCATCTCAGCCCATCTTACAAAAATAAGTCTTCCTCAGGGACTTTATTCTTTTTTCTAAACTCCTCTTTCACTGTTGCCCTCATCACTGCCAAATAAGCACTCTGACCCCAAGCCCACTCTTCCCCAGAATGGCTTGGCTCTTTTTGACATCTGCCTAGAAGACTTACCTCCTCTCCTCGATGCTGCAAATTCTCTTCATTCTCAGAGTCTTGGCTCAGAAGCCTTCTTCCAGCCGAGTCCTCCCTGGGCACAGGCCACGACTGCAGCTTCCTGGTCTCAGCTCCCATGACTCTGGGTGCACACTCGCTTTATGTTGTCACATAGTCCTAAAGTTAGGTGAACCCATGCCTGTCTTCCCCACTAGGACAGGGTAGGCTGAGTTCTGAACCTGGAAGGGCTCTGGGTCTGTGTCCCCAGGGCTGGCACGGTGCTTGGCCCCAAAGCAGGTCCATAAAGTGCTGGAGAATGAAAGAGTGGCAGGGTGATATTTTGACTTATTGATTTAGGTTTCTTATAGTATTCCAACTAACTCTTCCATTTCAAGTAGACTGCCAGGTTGGTAATTTCTTGTTTCCTTGATTCGGGTTCGGTGCAAGGCAGAAGGTTGAGGTCAATGACTTTCTTGTCCTTTAAAAAAAAAAAATCTAAACTCAATGAGTTTCATGTACGTTGTAAAGGGAAGGGCCAAGGTAAGAAGGGGAGATGGCCTTTGAGACAGAAGAAATCTTGAGGGCCTAGAAGATAAAAGAAGTGTGAGTAACGTTATCATTGTATAGATGTCCATGATGGAAGTGGCCTGCCCACCTTCGTGGGGTGGGAGGCCTTTGGGGATCCAGTGTTGGCAAAGATTTCTCTCCATGCATCACATGGAAACAGACCCCAGCTACTGCCCACCCACTGTGCTTTGGTAAATGACGGATTGATGTGCGTGAGAAAACAGGCCCTGTACTAATTTTGCAGGCACTTGGGCGTCCTGAGTACAGAAGGGAAATGAAGCTTCAGCAATGACTGCCATGGACTTTCCTGCCAGGTGGGGGCTTTAGAGTAGAAATTAAATTGGTTTATAGACCATAAGGAAAGGGAGCTGAATACAGATGGCCAACATGCACATGAAAAGATGGTCAACATTGCTAAATATTAGAGGAATGCAAATCAAAACTACCGTGAGGCACCACCTCATCCGTGTCAGAACTGCTGTTATCAAAGAGTCTACAAATAATAAATGCTGGGGACGGTGTGGAGAGAAGGGAACCCTCCTACATTGTGGGTGGGAGTGCAAGTTGGGACAGTTACTATGGAAAACGCTACAGAGGTTCCTCAAAAAACTAAAAATAGAGTTGCCCTATGATCCAGTAATCCCAATTTTGGGAATATATCTAGACAAAATTGTAATTCAAATAGATAGATGCACCCCTATGTTCATAACAGCATTATTCATAATAGCCAAGACAAGGAAACAAGCTAAACGTCCATCAACAGCAACGTGAAAGGATAAAGAAGACGTGGTGCACACATACAGCGGAGCACTATTCAGCCATAAGAAGAATCAGTGATGCCATTTGCAGCAACAGGGATGGACTTAGAGATTATTACCCTAAGTGAAATCGGAAACAGAAAGATAAATACCATATAATATCACTCAGATGTGGAATTTAAAATGACACACACGAACCTATCTAGGAAACAGAAGCAGACTCACAGACAGAGAGGACAGACTTGTGCTTGCCAAGGGGGAGGAAGGGCGGGAGGGGGTGGATTGAGAGGTTGGGGTAAGCAGATGCAAACTGTTATATATAGAATGGATACTCAACAAGGCCCAGATATATGCGGTGCAGGGAATTATATTCAATATCTTGTGATAAACCATAACAGAAAAGAAAATTAAAAAACATATGTATAACTGAATCACTTTGCTGTATAGCAGAAATTAGCACAACATTACAAATCAAGTATACGTTAATTTCTTAAAAAGGCTCAAAAAAAAAAATGTGAGCTGGGGATCTAGATTATAATCCACTAGAAGTAGACTCAGTGAATTCCCCAACCAGGGATTGGACTCTGGCCTCAGCAATGAAAGCCTGGCATCCTAACCACTAGGCCACTGGGAACTCCCAGGAAATTTTGCTAAGGCCTGATCTGGTACAAAATTGACTTCTTCATCCCTTTACCTGTTGCCTGGAATGTGGCTGTTTGGGGGTGAGCTGGTGAGGAGTGCACTCACAGTAGCCTGAGGCAGCCCAGGAAGGAGAATCTTTCAGTCAATGGATGGTTTCTGCCAGGTACTAAAGGCCCCAGGAGGGAAAGTTCTTCTAGAGAGCACAGTGAGGACCGTGAGACACACAGACCTCTCTCCACGCTGAGTCACCTCCAGCCCAGTTCAGTCTCCTCTCGTCTCCTCTTTAGCCCCACGCTGTCCCTGATGCCTCCCTCTCCCTTGATGCGGAGACCAGGCTCCCCAGGGATAGTCCGGTGATGGAGTCTCTAATGCCTCACTGGTGGTCGGCCTGGGACATACCATCTGCCTGGAGGGAGGCAGGGGAGGAGAACGTACTTTGAGAGGAGGACAGAGCAGCAGAGAGAAGAGAGGAAGCTGAGTGGGGCTGGGGGAGACAGGGAGAGGAAGGAGAGCGGTGGGCTTGGGTTCGCCCAAACCAGAGTCCAGGACAAGAGTTTGTGCACAGGCCGTGGACTTGGGGAAGTTCCCCAGGAACAGAAGGGAGTAGCTTCGAAGAGTAACTCAGGGAGGCAGGAAGGGCCACCGCAGGGGTCTCCAGAGAGGCCTCGGAGCATGGTCCTGCTGGTGGCCACTAAGGAGCCCGGCAGAGACGGCTTCAGACTTATCTGCCTGCAAGAAGGCAGCCAGACATTTATCCCCCAGCTCTGGCCTCTGCTAGCTTGAGGGTCACCCTGAGGGGTAGTAATAATTCCTTCTCTCCTTCAGTTTATCCAGGGTCCTCCAAGTCCTGGGAGCGAAGCCCTGGGACAGGGGACAGCAGGCAGCTGAGTGACGATAAAGACATGATGGGGCACGTGCAAGAGAGGAGGATGAAGATGGAGCAAAAGGCACGGCTGCTGCTGCTGCTGCTGCTAAGTCGCGTCAGTCGTGTCCGACTCTGTGTGACCCCGTAGACGGCAGCCCACCAAGCTCCTCTGTCCCAGGGATTCTCCAGGCAAGAACACTGGAGTGGGTTGCCATTTCCTTCTCCAATGCATGAAAGTGAAGTCGCTCAGTCGTGTCTGACTCTTTGCGATCCGTGGACTGCAGCCCACCAGGCTCCTCCGTCCATGGGGTTTTCCAGGCAAGAGTACTGGAGTGGGGTGCCATTGCCTTCTCCAAAAGACACAGAGAGGAAGGCAAAGAGGGCGGTGATGGGAAGCCGAGGCAGGGCAGACAGGAGCTGTCCCGTTTGAAGGGAGTTGGAGGGGAGCAGGTTTTCTCAGGTGATGACAGTGGTGAAGAGCTGTCTGCCAATGCAGGAGACAGAAGGAACATGGGTTTGCGTGGCTCCATGGGCTCGGCCCAGGTCGGGAGAGGCCGGCTGGCCGCCCAGAGCCTGTCCTCACCATCCTCAGCCCTGCCACCGAGGAGCCTCCAGCAGCAGGCACACTGTGGGACCCCTGGCCTCCCAACCCTCCTTCCCCCGCCCCCGCCCCCGACGAGAGAGGTTCCTGATCAAGGTGGCAGGGCGGGTGGCCTGCCTGGGCCCTGGGCCCTACCTCTCCACACCACCCACCGCTGTGGCCTCTTCCCGGCTAACACAGTTCACCACGAGGACCCCCTTCATGTGCCCACATGCTGAAGCCCTGTGGGTGCCCAGGCCCTCTCCTCACCTCCCAGCACCACCCCCCTGCCACCCTGCTGGCCTGCTGGCCCAGCTCCCGCTGTGGCTGATGCCAAGGGCCAGTATCCAGCCATGTGCCAGCGCCCCTCCGTCACTGCCGTTTTGTCTTTAGCTTCAAGGAAAGAGTCATTGTGCCATTGCAGCCGTCCCCCACACTTTCCCCCGGCCTGGAAGAGCCCCGCTCTCCCTTGGGGGCTGGGGGGCACATGCTCACTGCCCATCCCTCTGTGCTGGCCGGGACCAGATGGGGGACGAGGGGATGGGCAGTGCGGTCTTTCGGTGCCAAACACAGAGCTGAGGGTTGGGGAGGGGGGTGCCCCGTGATGCCCCGGGACTTGGGGCAGGCAGGGTGCGGGCTGGGCTGGGCAGAGGACAGTGACCCGGGCAGGGGTGCAGCCTGTGGGGACATTTGGGGCAGGAAGCCCACTGCTGTGAGCCTTTGGTGCCAACACAACTGCCTAACTCAGCGTGTGGGTCAGTCGGCCACACACACAGACACACGCTCATCCACACTCACGGCGAGCCCAGGCACAGCCCACACCGAGCATGACCATGCAGGCTGCTGACCCTGTATCTGGCTTCTGGGGCTTCCGGTGAACCACCAAGTGAGCTGAGCCATTGACAGAGTGGCCAAAACCCCGGGACTTCCAGAAGCTCCCTGGACAGCGCACCCTACCCCGTCCACTGGACGCTGTGGGCACTAATTGGGCGCCCCTCAGGCCTCCATGCACCAGTCCTGTGGGGGTGGGGATGGGGACAGCCCCCCAGGAACAGCTCATGTCTCAGGATTCTCTCAGCTGGGAAGGAGCCAGGCAGCAGAACGCAGCCCCTCCTTTCTGGGGGGGGGAAGCCTCTAGGCCACAGAGCCCACTGGCAGGGGGGTGGGGCTGCCCCAGCTAGACCACCCTGGGGTGGGGGTGCACCCACCCTGCCTGGCATCTGCACTCATGTTGATTGCGAGAAGGGACCTACTTCTGGGGGTGGGATCACTGAGGTGGGACCAGAGGCCCACGGGTGCAGGTCTGGGCTTCAGGGGGCGATGCATGTCTGTGTTTACGTCTAGCCGACGTGGAGCCCAATGCCTAGGCCCTGTGCCCCTCCCTGATGTTCACGTGTGTGAGGAGATGCTAGTCCTGGTGCCCCCGCCACACCCCACCCCCATGCTCCGCATAGCTGTCCCCCGGAAACAAGCAGTCCGTTCACCCCACCTCCGTCCACCCCCTTACCCCGCCATGGTGATCACTGTACAATTTTTTTATTTACAAATCCATGCTCCTCTCCCCTTCACCCTTCACCTTGGGATCGGTAGCTTGTTTGTCTGGCTTCTTGGAGGCACCTCTGTGCATTTGTCCTCAGTTGGTCTTATGGATATTTTTCAAAGAATGGTTATTTTTTATGATTTGTCATGGAATTTGTTCTGATAATCATTCTATTATGTGGCAAAAATAAAAGAAGAAAGAAACACAGGTTTAATCCCTGGGTCCAGAAGATCTCCTGGAGAAGGAAATGGCAACCCACTCCAGTATTCTTGCCTGGAGAATCCCATGGACAGAGGACCCTGGTGGGCTACAGTCCATGGGGTCGAAAAGAGATGGACACGACTGAAGCAACTTAGCCCAGAGGGGAGCAGAGGCAGGAGTAAGACAGGGCAGAGGCAGCGGAACGGGGACTGGCTGGGGTGACTCCTTGGTGCCAGTCTCCTCTTGCCCTGGACTCTGGCAGGCCCTCAGGCAGGGACTCTACATCCTCCACCCTTGTAGCCACGGGCAATCTCTTTTGTGCTTTCCAGGTAGATGAGCTGTCTCCTAGGTGTTCCTGGCTTTTATGCCATAACAATTCAGGATTTGGCTGAGAACACGTTTCTCCCAAGGGGCAGTTGAAGGCAAGTGATTATACCAAAGGATGTGACCTGCCAGCCTGGAAGCGAGCTCCCTGCAGTTCTTGTGGCGATGGGAAATCCAGTTTGGGTGATTTGAGGAGAGAGGCTCTTGAAACTTCTGAAGTTTAATGGGCGTGCAACGTTCCTTATTTGTGTTCCACCTACACTTCAGACCCAGTCTCATCCCACCATCGAGGGGGACTCCTCCCACACAGCATCAGTCGTTTCCTTCTCTGAGTTATCATAGCACTCATAACCAATAGCACCAACTCACTTCTCAGCTCTCATCCTATTCTCTCTGGGATATTTTTGTCTTCTCGGGTTGTAAATTCTAGAGCTTCTTGGTATTTTCCAGGTTCCTGGTACACCAGGAATGCAAAATATTTGGCGTTAGGCCTTGGTGAGATCACACAGATGACTCTGTGTTAGACTGGCTCTTCTAGGTCGTCAGAACGTCGTGATTTGAGAATGCTGAAAAACCTGGTGAGCTAAAAATACCTTCCTCTCCCCAGCTGACCTGGCCTGCTGTCTGAAACGCCTTCCTTTTATGTCACTTCCTGACAGCTTCTAGGGAAGTGTTTATTTTCGTTGGACAAAGGATTCCATCACCTCAGAGGGGTAATCTGCTAGTCAGCTATCACTCTAGCAAGAATTAGGTTCCTTAATTAATTTTTTAAAACAAAGAGTAGAAACTTTAGAGACTGAGCCCTAGACCAGGAAGTCTTGGTTGTCAGAAGGTGGGGGAGAGAGACAAGGAGGGCTAAAGTCCTACGGCCTTGAGCGGCAGGAGGTGAAGGCACTGACTGGGTTGGGGGGTCGGGTACGGAAGGGCGGTGCTGGACCTAGTGGGTAAACACAAAGCAAACTGTTGGCCTTCTGTAAGGCCCCTTGCATAGTGGAGGTAACTTGTCCAGGAGACACTAGGGTCCATTAGCTCTCTAAGGGCAGGGATGGCCAGCAGACATCCCTCTGTCTCATCTGCGGTACAAGCTGAGTGTTTTCGTGCATGACAAGGATGGAGCCAGCTCGGCACACACTCTCCAGCTTTGCAAACATCCTGGACTTGTGGTGAGCCTATACTCACCCAGGGCGGCCTCCCGGTCACTTCAGAAAGGGACCTTGAGATGACGCCTGCAGAGCTGGCCTTTGGCCTGTCTACGGACTATGAAGGCCTCAGGGCAGAAATCACAAGCAGAATTAAAAAGCCAGAACGGGGCTTCTCTGGTGTTCCAGTGGTTAAGAATCTGCCTTGTGATGCAAGGGACACCGGTTTGATCCCTGGTCTGGGAAGATCCCACATGCCATGGGGCAACTGAGCCCCCGTGCCACTGCGACTATGGAAGCCCTCGATCCCTGGAGCCCGTGCTCTGCAACAAAAGAAGGCATGGCGATGAGAAGCCCACTCACAGCAGCTAGAGAAAGCCCGCGCACAGCGATGAAGACACAGCACAGGCGAAAATAATAGATCAACAATTTTTCTTTTTAAAGCCAGAACAGTTCCACTAAGTGTTTTAAGAAACATTTGTCTCCAAAAAGGATAATTAGTAAACATATACTAGTTTTCTGCAAAATAAGAGGTGATCTCTAAGCCTCCTTCCTCGGCCTGGTGGCTACTCATGCTTCCCAGTGAATCAATTACTCGAAGAGGAGGGGAGGCTTGTATCCCATGTTCCTGGGGACTTGCCCGCCTGGCTGGTGGGGGCCCTTCCCGTCTGCTGCCTCCCACACAGGTTCTGTAAATCTCTGCTTTGTCTTCCTCCAAGAGAGCCCCATCCTGTTTTCCCAAAGCCTGGTGCTTTTGCACCGACTCCTCAAGAGAGGAGTCACATGAGATACTCTGCTTCGTTTAATTTTAGATTATTGTTGCTGCTGTCAGTCTATTGAAGTACTTTAATGAATGCCTGTATTGTTCTCAGGCCCCAAGCCTTTTTCAAACGATCAGCACATTATAAAACACAATAATGAGCCTAATTCCCTACCCTCAATACACACACACACAAACACACACACACACACACACACACACACACACACACACACACACACACACAATGACATTGCTAAGTCCCCCAGCTACAAACAGGAGTGAAGAGTCTGGGATTTGGAGGCTGTAGAGAAAAGTGGTCCTGATTCTCCTATTTAGTGCTGGTGACCTTGGATAAGTTGTTCAGTCATTGATTCATGCAAAGCAAACATTCAATGGGACTTTCCTTGTGGTCCAGTGGCTAAGACTCTGTTCTGCCAGTACAGGGGGCCTGAGTTCGATCCCTCGTCAAGGAACTAGATCTTGCATGCCACCATAAGCCATTTGAGTGTGGCAGCTAAAAATCTCACATGTGCCAACCTAAAGACCCTGCACGCTGCAACCAAGGCTTGCTGCTGCTGCTAAGTCGCTTCAGTCATGTCTGACTCTGTGTGACCCCATAAACGGGAGCCCACCAGGCTCCTCTGTCCCTGGGATTCTCCAGGCAAGAATACTGGAGTGGGTTGCCATTTCCTTCTCCAATGCATGCATGCATGCTAAGTCGATTCAGTCGTGGCCGACTCTGTGCGACCCTAAGGACAGCAGCCCACTAGGCTCCTCTGTCCACGGGATTCTCCAGGCAAGAGTACTGGAGTGGGTCGCCATGTCCTTCTCCCAACTAAGGCTTGGTGCAGCCAAATAGACTTAAAAAAAAAAAAAAAGAACAAGTATTTATTCAGAATCTCCTTGTATCAGTTGGATATATAATCTCTGTAAGCTATTAACAACACCCACCTCACACTACCCTTCAGGACCGCTTGGAGCAGCTAATGAAGTGGCCAAGATAAGCTCTAAACAAGAGAACATTGTTGGAATTAATCAGTAAAAAGATAAAAACAAAACTGGAGGGTGGGTGATGAGGTCCCAAACCACAATACCTGATCCATCACTTGTGTGAGAAACACACCTATTTCACTGTCTGGTGGTACCTGTGCTTTTAGAGTGCAGTTCCCTCAAGCCAGACCTGATTTACCCAGGGCACCTTTCTCTTCATCTCTGTCCTTGGAAGCCCTGCTCTTTCTCCAAGCCCCTGGTCAAAAACTTCCTCTTCCTCAAGGAATTAATTTCTCCTCCCTCATGTCCCTCCTCTGCCTCTGTGAAGTTTTTCCAGATGGAACCCTGTTATGCATGGTCTCTAGGGAAATAACATGTTCTCCTCCAGGAATCCTGGCTCTGCCCATTTAGCTCCTGTGGTCTTGGTCAGGCACACTGTCTTCTCTGGGCCTCTGTGTCCTCTTCTGTGAAACCTCCCTCCCCTTGCTGGTTGTTGTTGTTTGATCGCTCAGTCGTGTCCGACTCTTGGCAACCCCATGGACTGCAGCACGCCAGGCTTCCCTGTCCTTCACCATTTCCCAGGGTTTTATCAAATTCATGTCCATTGAGTCGGTGATGCCATCCAACCATCTCATCCTCTGTCGTCCCCTTCTCCTCCTGCCTTCAATCTTTCCCAGCATCAGGGTCTTTTCAAATGAGTCAGTTCTTCGCATCAGGTGGCCAAAGGATTGAAGTTTCAGCTTCAGTATCAGTCCTTCCAATGAACATTCAGGACTGATTTCCTTTAGGATGGACTGGCTGAATCTCCTTGCAGTCCAAAGGACTCTCAAGAGTCTTCTCCAACACCATAGTTCGAAAGCATCAGTTCTTCGGTGCTCAGCCTTCTTTATGGTCCAGCTCTCACAGTGGCTCAAATGGTAAAGAATTTGTCTGCAATGCAGGAGACCTGGGTTCAATCCCTGGGTCGGGAAGATCCCCTGGAGAAGGGAATGGCTACCCACTCCAGTATTCTTGCCTGGAGAATTCCATGGACAGAGGAGCCTGGCAGGCTACAGTCCACAGGGTCACAAAGAGTAGAACGTGACTGAGTGACTAACACTTGCTGACTGTGGTGAGGATTGAAGCAACACCACACCTAGGGCCTACGGTGTGCCTTGCGCTTAGTAGACAGGACTCTGATGGATGTGTGCAGAATGAGACTGAATGGCAGGCATGCTTTCCTGGGCTCTCCTAAGACTCTTAGCTGACGTGCTGCTTACCACAGGCAAATGAGGAAACTTTGGATCCTCCCCATCCAGGAATGCTTCCTGCACTGTCACCAGGAGAGAGGAATTGCTCAGAGGCACTCCTTTCTGTTTCCATACCACGGGGACAGGCAGGCGTTGAACTTGCCTTCCAGAGGCTTGGGTGTTGACAGCATCGGCTGCCCACGAAGAGGGAGATGCCGTCACAGGGAAGGGAGGTGAGGAGTCTGAAGAGAGAATTGTCATGTTTATTTGAAACCAAATATAACGTATTTATTGCAAGTCAAAGCTTAGGATCATATGTGATTTCTTTTCTGACACCAGTTCTCCAACGACAACTGGGTGTCCAGCCATTCAGTTCAGTTCTGACACTAACTGCCCAGAATCAGCGCAGGTCCTACAGGTTCAGGGCTCAGCCCTACGAGACTGTCCCTCTTCTGATGCCACGTGCAAGCAGCGGTCCTGGGCTTATGGGACTCCCACTTAGGTTCTGCAGACTATCACAAATTCAGGAGTTCTGTGGTTCCTCCTTGTATGTGTGCAAGTCACTTCAATCATGTCCGACTCTTTTCGACCTATGGACAGTAGCCCGTCAGGTTCCTCTGACCACGGGGTTCTCCAGGCGAGAAGACTGGAGTGAGTTGCCATACCCTCCTTCAGGAGATCTTTCTGACCCAGGGGTCGAATCCGCATCTCTTACGTCCCCTGCCTTGGCAGGCAGGTTCTTTACCACTAGCACCGCCTGGGAAGCCCTTACCTTTGATAATTCGCTAGAATGACTCACAGAACTCAGGAAAGCATTTTTCTTACAGTTGCTGGTTTATTACCAAGGATACAAATCAGGAACAGCAATGGATGAGGGTCGTGGGGGTGGGGCTGGCACAGAGCTTCCATGCTCTGTAGGAGAGAGCATCCCAGCATCTGAGTGTGTTCAGCAACCTGGCAGCTCTCTCCACCCCATCAGGTGGGGCTTATTTAGGTTTCAGAATGTAGGCATTGTTAATGAAACCATTAGCCTTTGGTGACTGAACTCAACCTTCTTCCCAGAAGTGGCAGTGGGGCTGAAAGTTCCAACCCTCTCTCTCCTCAAGGGATAGTTCTGAGAAACTGCCCCCCCATCCAGAAGCTACCCTAGGGGTCCACCAAGAATCACTTGCTTTGTAAATCAATTATACTTCAATTAAAAAAAAAAAGAATCACTTCCTTAGCCTGAATTTGGGCTTCTTACAAATAACAAAAGGCCCTCCTATCACCCAGGAAATTCCAAGCATTTTATGAGCTCTGTGCCAGAGACCTGGGACAAAGAGCAAATATAAGTTTTTTAATTACACCCAGAGTCCCTTGATGTTGTTCCCACTTAAAGGCTGCAGGTTTTGGAGCTGCAGGGGAGAAGGTGGAGGACTAGAGATGCTCTCCTCAAAGCCGGTGTCACCCAGAGGCTTTTACAAGTTTTTGCTTCCCGATCACTCTGTGTTTTTGGAATGTGTCTTATCTGCCACCCACAGGGAAGGTCCTTGGGGCTCCAGGTACTTCTGTTACCAGTCTGGTAGGCCAATGAATTCGAGAGATGAGGTGCTGAGACAAGGAAGAGACTTTAATCGGGGAGTCGGCTGACCGAAAAGATGGCAGGCTACTGCCTCAAAACAACCATCTTACTGGGGTCTGGATGCCAGGTTCTTTTATAGATCAGAGAGAAAGAAGCAATGAGGAACTAAAGTCAAAAGGCAGAATAGGGAGGGAGAAGTAGTGGGGAAGCAAAGTGAAAGGGTCTTCAGTCTTGCAAAACATCTCCAAGGGAATGTCCAGCCTTCAGAAGGGGTGTGCTAATCTCTTCTATTCACAGGTGGGCAGGGACAAACTATCCCTCCCCGAACTGAACAAAGGCACTTCAGTTTACAGTCAAGCAGAGGGGCAGGGTCCTCCAGGCAAGCCATTGAGTATGATTATAATAATAAAAGCAATTCAAACAGTTTCCAATATGGAGTCAGAACTGGCTTCCTCCCTGCGACGCGTCCTTTCTTTTCTAAAGCTTTCCTTTCTTTCTCTCCAGTGGCTGGCAATTCGACTTTCTCCCTCCCTCCCTCAGCTTTCCTACCCCCACTGCCATGGACAGTCTGGGGTCCATGTTCTCCTTCCTCTCCAAGTGGGCCGGGAGGGTCTGTTTTCTGCTGGCCTTGACCCGAACACTTCCCATCAGTCTGGTGAGAACTTCGGACATGGCTTCCCCACTAGTGTTTAAAAAACGAAGCCCCGGCTCCTTCCACTCACATTAAGCCTCTGACTTACTCCTTCAGGCTTCTCACTATCCCTGTCCAGCCATGGGCAGCCAGGCCCTCAGGCTGTCATCCCTCAGACATCCCGGGGACTTTTCCACCTCTTGTCCCCTTGCCCCCAAAGGTCAGCTTCTCTGCACAGCTGTCCTTCAGTCACAGACATTTATTTCCGTGTTGTCTGCCAGGCCCTGAGCAGGACACCGAGGCGGCTGCGAGGAAGGTCGGCCCGAGCGCTGCCCTCCAGGCACTGAGCCCTCCTTCTCAACAGCTGTCTGCAAGCCCGCCGCCCTCCTCCCAGCTTCTCACCCACTAGGCATCTGGCGTCACTTACTTGTTTTAACATCTTTTCAGTTTTCTGTGTCTCCCCAGCTTCAGTGCTTAGATTTCCTCCATCCACGCCCATCCACGTATGGAGCGTGTTCACCGCGGAGCAGGACAACTCGGTCAAAGCCCCTTGGAACTCTCTGCTGTGTCGGATGGATGAGAAAGAAGACACACGACCGGTGCAAAGGAGGGCAGATGTCATGAATGGAAAAGCAGCTGTGTTGATGTGTGGGTACTAGTACTGATGAAGCATCAGGGGAAATCCTCACCCTTCCCACCCTAGAGGTCCCACAGGGTCAGGCGCTGTTACACAGAGCTGTTCTTTTTTTTATTGCCATGTTCTATGGTCTTGAGAGTTCCTTGGACTGCAAGGAGATCCAGCCAGTCCATCCTAAAGGAAATCAGTCCTGAATATTCATTGGAAGGACTGATGCTGAAGCTGAAACTCTAATCCTTTGGCCACCTGATGCAAAGAACTGACTCACTTGAAAAGACCCTGATGCTGGGAAAGATTGAAGGCAGGAGGAGAAGGGGACGACAGAGGATGAGATGGTTGGATGGCATCACCAATTCAATGGACATGAGTTTGAATAAACTCCAGGAGTTGGTGATGGACAGGGAGGCTCAGCGTGCTGCAGTCCATGGGGTCCCAAAGAGCCAGACACGACTGAGCAACTGAACTGAACTGAACTGATGGCATATGGGATCTTATTTCCCTGGCCAGGGATGGGGCCCATGTCCCCTGCAGTGCAAGCGTAGTCTTACCTACTAGACTACTGAGTAATTCCCAGGGCTCTTCTTTTATTTAAAAAGAGAGGAACTTCCCTGGTGGTCCAGTGGTTAAGAATCTGCCTGCCAATGCAGGGGATACATGTTTGATCCTTGGTCCAGGAGGATTCCACATGGTGCAGGGTAACTAAACCCGTGCATCCAGAGCCCCGTCCTCTGCAACAAGAGGAATCATGGGCAGCACAGAGAAGAGGAGCCTCTGCTCACCGCATCTAGAGGAAAGCCCACGTGGAGTTAATGAAGACCCAACGCGTCCAAAAATAAGTAGATTTTTTTTTTAAACAGAGGTTAACACATACTTGTTGAAAAACTTTAAACTGTCCTTTGCACTTATTCCACTTTTTATAGACTTACAGACTTTCCATATAGAAGGGGTGTCACCTGATTGGAAAGAGGGACTTAACCCAAGAGAGAGGAGCCGCCATCACCCACCCCAGAGCCCCAGAGCGGGGCGGTGGTGGTGTGCCTCCACCTCCACGGCATCCTTTCGCCCTGTTCCATTCTGGTTCCACGTGAACTTGTTGCTCTGGAAATATGAGTCCCTCGAGATGGCAACACCACCATACTTGACCCACGTGAGTCTGTGCTTGTGGGAGGTGCTGGCCTGGAGTGTTGCCATCCGAATGACGGCCTTGTTGCGAGTGTTCTCTGTGAGCCAAAAGCTGTGCTGGGAGCTTTACCTAAACTCATTTCACCCTCACCCTTCACGAGAAGTTGTTTGACAGGTGAGGATGCTGAGTCTCAAGGAGGTTACAGAACTGCCCGGAGGTCACTCTGCTCGAGGGAGGCAGACCTGATCCGCACCCAGATCTGTCCAGACCCCAGAGCTCTCAGTCCTGGAGACCAAGTCATCTTCTACTACTCAGCCTGCTTCCGGACGGCCTTCCAATATGGGGACATTACTTTAATTCTGTGGGGTGACGCTGTGAAGCAGAACAGGGGATGTTAACTCTGGACATGGTGACCTGAATGAAATTATGAGGCCACCACAGTGAAGACGGTCAACACCACCCCTCCCTGCACTCAGCCATCCCATGGACTCATGGCAGGTGCAGGGAGATTGCAGCAGAGGTTGCTGATGCCGGCCGGGGTGGAAAGGTCAGGGTGGTTACACGAGGCGGGATAGCCCAGAGCTGAAGTTTCCATCCCTTGGATCCCCCATTTCCCTCATCCAACCAGTGGTTCTAACAATAGAGTCTGCCTCACAGGGGCAAATTTTGAAAGTAACCTGCTCAGTCGGGAGAGAACAGACTAGTCAAAGCCAGGCCAGCCACATCCTGACGCCATGGCTCACGCCACGCTTTCTACAGGCTCCTGCTGTCAGCACAGCCCCAGGTCCAACGATGAATCAGGTGCAAGCAATGAAGCTGAAGATGACTCAGGGCTGGGCCTCCAGGGTTTATGACAGACTGAGTAGAACTACGGATGTGATACAGCAGCAGCTCCGCAGATAGGGCAACAGTGGACACATTGGTAGGACAGTATCTGTGAGCAGAGGAATCTCGAGAGAAATTTCCTACAGAGGCAACAGGATGTGGTTTAGACTGGGCTGGTTTTATGGAGATGAGATTTCAGGAGCTTGGAGGGCTGAGTATATAACACACAGGAGATTCCAGGAGGCAATTCCAAGACAAGCAGGATCAGCTGTCCAGCACTTCCTGCTCCTACAGAAGGGGAAGAAGACAGCTAGCGCCCTATTTAGGAATCTAAATATGGCAGTAATAGTCAAAGTTGCTCAGTTGTGTCTGACTCTTTGCGACCTCATGGACTACGGAGTCCATGGACTTCTCCAGGCCAGAATATTTTCCCTTCTCCAGGGGATCTTCCCAACCCAGGGATCGAACCCAGGTCTTTCGCATTGCTGGTGGATTCTTTACCAGCTGAGCCACAAGGGAAGCCCAAGAATACCGGAGAGTGGGTAGCCTCTCCCTTCTCCAGGGGATCTTCCCAACCCGGAATTGAACCAGGATCTCCTGCATTGCAGGTGGATTCTTTACCAGCTGAGCTACTAGGGAAGCCCGGCAGTAATAGGGATACTAGTAATTAGGATATCAAACTCCCCAGACTCCAAAAATAAGCAGTCCACTCACTGTAGTGAATCGACTTGTTGGTATCAAACAGAAGGAGCCAAGTCAGTACCTCGGAAGTCAGGGTCCTACTTCAGCATCTCTGCAGCACTGATGAGATAAGATCGTGGAGAGGCTGTTTTAAAACTGAATGTAGTGCTCCTTTGGCAGCACAGACACTAAAATTGGAAGGATACAGAGATTAGCATGGGCCCTGCACAAGGATGACATGCAAATTTGAGAAGCGTTCCTTGTATTTCAGTGGAAAAAAAAAGGAAAACAATGTATTTGTCCATATCCAGTCATTCATTTCAGACCGACAGTTAGTCCTTTTCTCTTTTTCTCCTGAAAGAGCCTGGGCTCTTGTCACTACCCCCCAAACCTCCCAAATTCCTTGAGGATTAAAGAAGCAGGGAAATAAATGAATGAAATAACACACATAAACAAAATGTTTATCTGGCACATAGTATGTTCTCATTGAATGGTGGCAGCAGTTGAGAATGCAGGCTCTGGAGATGGGCTGTCTGTGTCATGCCACTTTCTGATGAGCGACCTTGGGCAGGTCACTTTACCACTGTCTGGCTACGTTTTTGTCATTGGGGGCCAAGAATACCACTAAACCCATGGAGTTCTTGTGAGAATTAGATGAATGAATCCATTTAGATGCATAGTACAGTGCCTTGCACAAACAGGCATTCAGAGAAGTTAGCTATTATCATTAAATTATTTTATCATTTTCTCATTAGGGAATGGAAATTTGCCATGCCTGTAGGCAGTAGGCATATGAGTGAACTGGGGGAGCTGGAGGGCCTGATCGAAAGGGGAGACTGACAGCGAGGGAAGCATGGAACCCGCGCTGTGATTTTCAGAATGTCCTCCAGTGGAATGTCACCCCAACTCTCAGCACGGCTCCTGCAAAGGTAAATACCTTTGACATTTTCTCCTCAAGCCCTTATGTATTCATTCATTTCTCAAAACCCTGCTTTTAGGGAGAGCGAAGCGTTGTGAGGTTTGTTCTTTCTCCTTCTTAAGCCCATCTCACCTTTCTTCCAGGTCTCGCGTCGAGCACGTTTCTCCCTCGACGCCAGACCTCAGCGAAGGGCGTCGAAAGCTCAGGGCGCGCTAGTGCAAATCCGGAGTGACTGCAAAGGTGGGATTTGGGGCGTCTGCATAGCGCGTAGGGGGCGGAGCGGGGTTTCCCTGGGGGATTCTTGACTCACCAGCAGGTGGCGGTCTGTCTGCAAGGCGTGCAAGGTTCATCCAGAAAACTTGAACGGAATGTTGATGCCACTGCATGAGAGAGGCACAGCCAAGTCTCCGCGAGCAGAGCCGTGGGCATTCGCGAAAAGGTGGGGGAGAGAACGGAGCGGACTTCCTTGCCGGCGTGACTCAAGGATTCAAACGCCAAGAGCTTCCTTCGATAAACGCTTCAGGAGGGGTGAGTCCTGAGCAGCGTACAGAAAAGGGAGCGCCGACTTTCTCTTAGGGCATTGCCCGTGGCTTGCATCGACTGGCTTCCCGACCGCCTCCCCCTCACCCCCCCGCCCCCCGCGCCCGGGGCAAGACATTTCTTAGAAGGGAACTGCCTGAGCGGATACAGGGAGCGTGGGAAAACCCGGGAGGCCGATGCCAGCACGCCGGGCGAGCTGCAGCCGGAGGAGCGTGGGGTCCGTCCCGCCAGATGGCGCTGTCTGGCTTCCTTTCGGCTTCCCGCGCTCGTCCCTAGAGTTTCCCCCGTCGCAGCGGCCGCTCTAGCCGGGCGGGCTCAGGGCTCTGTGGTTCCGGGCGGAAGTGAGGCGCCGAGCGGAACGGCCTCTGGTGACATTTTCTCCGGGCGGCGCGGACGAGTGAAGGGACTTGGTGGAGGAGGCTGCGGAGGTTGTGGGGCTCGCTTTGGCCTCCCCTCCACCCCGGTTGGGGTCCTGACCGCAACCCTCTACTCGTCGCTGGAGCTTGTGCCGAGGAGAGAAGGCGACGGTGGGGCCGTCGCGTTCCGAGTCGCCGCGGCCCGGAGGGACCCGGCCGGGGGGGGCTCGGTGCGTGCCCCGACGGGGCGCGCGCGGAGCGGGCGACGAGGTGCGGGGCCGCTGCGCAGCGCAGGTGAGGCGCGAAGGGGCGCAGGGCCGCGGCCCGGCTCCGGGCCGAGCCGTGGGACCCGGGCTGCTTCCCGGGGAAGCGGGGGTCAGGTTCAGAGGGACGGGGTGCGGGCCGCGGGCGAGGCTTCTGCGGCGTTTAGGGCCCCGGGGTCGTGACGGGCAGGGCTGTCGGGCGCCGGGTCTTCGAGCCCCGAACCCGGCGGGAGGCGCGGCCCGGGTAGCGGTCGACTGGAGGGACGAAAACAGCCCGACCGCTAGCTCACCGGCTCGCCGGTGACCCTCGCGTCCTCCGGGCCCGGCGGGCCGAACCTTTCTCCCCGCTTCCCTGCCCCCGGTGGATTCCTTTCCCTGGCGGCTGGAGGTGTCGCAGCCCGTGGGCCGCGCGCGGGGGGTGGGGAGCGGCTTCGCGGCCCCGGAGTTGTCTTTCGCGCAACTTTCCGGGGCCCCGGGCGGCCGGGCGTAGCGGCTGCGGCGGCTTTGCCAACTCTGCTGGCCTCGCGAGCCGGGAATCTGGCGCCGACACCTGCTCGGACTCCCCTGAGAGCCCGGGCGACCGCCCCAGCACCGCGGCTGTTAAGGCCTGGGAGGAGGGGAGGAAGGCTCTTTCCGGCTTGGCGCCGCCTGCGTTTTCGGACGCTTCCACTACCTTCCTCGGTCGGCAGACGCCCCCCTGGTCAATGGGAGGGATGTGTCAGTCTCCACAATTGACCTCTTTCTGGCGAATTTGTCAGCTGTGTTTAGAAAAACCTGACGAGGATGTAACCTGACGAGCCTCAACTTCGTCATCTTTCTCTTTTCCTCAGTGGTACTTTGTACTTTATTTTCTCATAGCACCGATTTCAGTGTTTTGTTGGGGCGGCAACTCCCCACAGAACCTCAGCCCGTCATCCATTCTCCCTTTTAAATCGTCCTCTCTGCTGTCACAGAGTAGATGCTTACAGGTTGAAGGAATGAACGTCTGTACCTGTTCCAGATTGAACCGCTTGAGCAGTTTGTGCTGGATGTGCTTTTGGTTTCTCGCCTGAGCTTCAGCTTTCTGAGTCCTTCCACCCAGTAGGATGCAAAACCCACTGATGATGCTTTGTCAAGGTTGGGCCTGTTCATTACAGATACATCTGGCAGGTTTGCTTAGGCTCTTGTGTAGTGTCATGTGTTAACAGTTTGAAATTACTCTTTCTTCTCCTGGGATTTTTTAAGGAGGGAGGCTATTAACTTTCTAATGTGGTTTTGCTGATCCTGGCAATCTGGATCCTTTCAGTAAGAACATTGCCTTTTAACAAGCAGTTTTAGAGGCCTACAGTTGTTACCTGATGTCCTGAGGAGTGACAGCGTTGATCTTTTTTAGTAGGAAGTGTAATATTTTTGTCAAATAGTCTGGGTAATACAATACTTACTTGGGTGCTTTATGCACAGTAAATATAAAATTAGGAATTAAATTTGAATTCAGGAAACTTAAGATGAAATTTATAGGTGATGACCTATATGCTACTTTATGAAGAGCTTTAGTGAAATTTCATGCAGTTTCATAAAATGAGAAATAAAGACATTTCTAAATCTTATTCCTTCAGAGTGCTTTTCAGTACCACTGTAACCTTGAGATGTGAAACCGTACGTTTTTCATAATGTTAACAAAGAGGTAAACTTCAAAACAGAAAATAGGAAAGGAGAAGCTTCAAGGTAATTACACCTGAAGTGTCAGCTAAATATGATTTCTTTAATGGGAAAGTTTTTTTTCTGACATCTTATTTGTGAAAAATAGGATGGACTAGATTTTGGAACTGGAAACTTTCTCTATTGTTAGCTTCATATTAAGCTCACAATGTTACATTACTGACTAATTCAGTTTGTATTACTCTCAAATTCATTTATGAAAGAGTGTCATAAATGCTCTTTGTTGTATAGTTTGCATGATTAAAGATAGATTTACCTTTAGATTCTAATTTAATGAGGTTCTGAGAGAACTGAGTGCTCAATGTTTGTTCTTCAAAGGTTCTGTTTCATATGTGACATTACCCTTAGTGTATGACTAGTAACTTCTAGGGGGTTGTGTAATTACTCATTATTCAAGGGGTGGTTTTGCTGGGATCATCAGTCTTATGGTTTTATTTTGATGTGTGCATGAATAAAGTTGACATATGGGCACTTAGAATGTTTTCTTTCTTTTGAAAGTTTGGAAGTGATATATGTATGCGTACACACAGACACACACACACGGGCTTCCCTGGTGGCTCAGTTAGTAAGGAATGCGCCTGCAATGTAAGAGACCTGGGTTTGATCCCTAGGTTGGGAAGATCCCCTGGAGAAGGGCACGGCAACCCACTCCAGTAGTCTTGACTGGAAAATCCCCATGGACAGAGGAGCCTGATGACTATAGTCCATGAGATCACCAAGAGTCCGACATGACTAGGTGACCGAGCGCGCAGGCACACTGGAGATGGAGACCCTGTGTTTAACTCTGATAAACCATCTTAGACCTTCCTGATTTTCTTGAAGGTAACTGGCACCATGAAAACAGTTTATATTCATATTTACTGAATTGGCAGCCATTGAGAAAAATCTATAAAAGGTGAAAAATGTTGTACTATTAATGTGTTTTCTTTTGAACCACACTGATTTCGGTATTCTGTATTATTTTTATTAGGGCCAAATAAACTTTGCTGTGTAAGTAAACATGAAATAGACATTGATAATTGAGTAAAAAGCTATGAGACTATAGAAGAGGGGAAGAGCCATTGTGAAAACAGAGACCAGACATTCCGATGGGACTTCTTCATTCTCGCAGCACGAATTTATTGGTCGCTTGCTGTGTGCCAGTAGTGCTCTAGTTGCTGGTGCTCCCTAGTGGTGAGTGTGACTGGCAGGCCTTGATGCTAAAGAAACTTTATTTTTTTTCTTTTCCTAAGCTTACACTGCTGGTCTCAGTGTTGTACCTTCTGTAAATTTGGTCAAATGTGTAGTGATATGTATCCATCCTTATGGTGTTACAGGGTACTTTCACTACCCTGAAAATGCTCTTGTCTGTCCATCTCTCTATCCCTGCCCCACCTCCAGCAATGACTGGCCATCACTGATCTTTTTATTGTCACCACTGTTTTACATTTTCCATAATGTCGTATAGTTGGAATCATACAGTATGTAGGCTGGCTTTTCAGATTGGCTTTTACTTAATAATACATATTTAAGCTTCCTCTGTGTCTTTTCATGGCATAATATTTAGGTTGGTGCAAAAGTAATTGTGGTTTTGCATTGTTGAACTTTGCTATTTGATACTGGAATATGTTCTTAAATAAATGTGGTTATATTATACATCATTTAAAAAATTTCACTTATTTGTTTATTTGGCTGTGCCAGGTCTGGTGTGTATGTGTCATCTGGTTCCCAGGGATTGAACCCCAGCCCCTGCAGTGGGAGCTGGGGAGTCTTAGCCGCTGGAACCGCCAGGGAAGTCCTGTTACACATCATTTTAATGGCATTTTTCACTTTGTTTTTTTTACTAATGAGTTATTACTTGCTATTTACTTTGTATTTATTTTAGACCATGGAAATGATGTTAGACAAAAAGCAAATTAGAGCGATTTGTTTATTCAAGTTCAAAATGGGTCGTAAAGCAGTGGAGACAACTTGCAACATCAACAATGCATTTAGCCCAGGACCTGCTAACGTGATGGTTCAAGAAGTTTGCAAAGGAGATGGGAGCCTTGAAGATGAGGATGTGGTGGCCATCCAAAGTTGACAGTGACCAATTGAGAGCAGTCATCAAAGTTCATCCTCTTACAACTACATGCTGCTGCTGCTAAGTCGCTGTAGTCGTGTCCCACTCTGTGCTACCCCATAGACGGCAGCCCACCAGGCTCCACCGTCCCTGGGATTCTCCAGGCAAGAACACTGGAGTGGGTTGCCATTTCCTCCTTCTCCATGAGAAGTTGCCAAAGAACTCAGTATCAACCATTCTGTGGTCATTCGGCATTTGAAGCAAATTGGGAAGGTGAAAAACCTCCATAAGTGGGTGCCTCGTGATCTGACTGAAAGTCAAAAAAATCGTTGTTTGGAAGAGTCATCTGCTCTTAAGCTGTGCAATAGCTATGAACCATTTTTTGATCACATTGTGGTGTGTTATGAAAAGTGGATTGTATATAACAACTGGCAACAACCAGCTCAATGGTTGAACTGAGAAGAAGCTCCAAAGCATTTCCTAAAGCCCAGCTTGCACCAAAAAAAAGTCGTGGTCACTGTTTGGTGGTCTGCTGCTGGTCTGATCCACTATAGCTTTCTCAGTCCTGGCGAAACTGTTACATTTGAGAAGTATGCTCAGCAAACTGATGAGATGCACTGAAAACTGCGCCTGCAGCCAGCATTGGTCAGCTTCACAACAGTGCCTGACTGCATGTTGCAGAACCAGTGCTTCAGAAGTTGAACAAATTGGGCTACAAAGTTTTGCCTCATATGCCATATTCACCTGACCTCTTGCCAACCGATTACCACTTCTTCAAGCATCTAGACAACTTTTTGCAGGGAAAATGCTTCCACAACCAGCAGGAGGCAGAAAATGCTTTCCAATAGTTGGAATACTGAAGCATGGATTTTTAGACTGTAGGGACAAACTGATTTGTTGGCAAAAATGTGTTGATTGTAATGGTTTCCAGTTGATTAATAAAAATGTGTATGAGCCTAGTTATAATGATTTAAAATTCACTGTATGAAACCACAATTACTTTTGTACAAACCTGATCATTTCTTTATAGTGTTGAATACTATACTTTTGTCTGAATCTACCACCTGAAGGTTGGTAGGTTGAAGAAACTTACAGATTTAAACTTGGAACTGGAAGTAGATTTCCAGGTGGACATTCTAGGCTAGGGAACAGCCTAAGCAAAGATGTGAATATCAGTGATTTTGGATGGTGTGGCCAGTGCCTTGAGTTTACAGAGGGATAGATGTAAGCTCAGTGGGGTATCAATCAAATTATCAAATTTTCAATCAAATTTGATAAATTGATATTTATCTTTAGTTGTCAGATTCCAGTCTTAAATGTGGTTGGTGTCATGAAATTTTCTAAATCCTTTTATCTTTCATTGAAACTGCTTACCTTACTCTTCAGAACTCATGATTGAACTTAGGGAAGTAAACAGTGTTTTCTGCTTCTGTGTGGGCAGTTACTTTTTGGCAGAAGTGAGATTGATGTTGTCAGTGTTCACATACGGCTTACAGGTCCTTGTGGTAAAAGAAAGGGACAAGGTGAAACTAAAATTACCTTGCTTGTTTTACTCTCCTGTATTTCTAAACTGCCAGGAGAGAGAATATGTGTTATATATATTGTACACATTTATCATAGCATTTTAATAGAAGTGAATAATAGTAAATATGATTTTAAAATAATTTGCAATGTGTGTTATTTATTGAACTGTGTATGTGATTTACAGTGTTGTGTTAATGTCTGTTGTACAGCAAAGTGATTCAGCTGTGTACAGGTATATGTGTGTGTGCGTGTATATATATATATATATATATATATACACACACACATATACACACACACATATACACACACATTCTTTTTATATTACTTTCCACAATGATTTATCACAGGGTGTCCACTGTGGTTCCCTGGGCCATCCAGCAGGACCTCATTGTTCATCCATTCCGTATATGCCAGCTTGTATTGCATAACCCCACTTTCTCTCCATTCCCCCACTTGTCTTGCTCCTGGCAACCACAAGTCTATTATCCATTAATAGAGTTTAAGTTTTGTTTCTATTCTCTTTCATGTCTTTATTCAAAATAGATACCTCATACCTCTTTGCTCAGATTCTGTCACTTGAAATAGCCAATAGATAGATGAGTTATTATGAGTCTTGAGTTATTAATTTGACTTTATTTACTTTTAAAACTACTTGGATGAGTATTTTATAGTTGTGCTGTGTGCTTAGTTGCTCGGCCGTGTCCAACTTTTTGCGACCCTATGGACTGTAGCCCGCCAGGTTCCTCTGTCCATGGGGGTTCTCCAGGCAAGAATACTGGAGTGGCTTGCCATGCCCTCCTCCAGGTGATTTTCCCAACCCAGGAATTGAACCCAGGTCTCCCACATTGCACATGAAGATTAATCAAAAGTAGAAATCTGTCTGCAGAACTTAATTTGAGGGTGGGTAGTTATACCTGGTTAAACTAAAAACCCATTTTCTGAGCACTCAGGCACCAGGTGGAGATGGGCACAAAAATAAAAGAAATTTATGTGGAAGGAACTCAAATCTAGGGAACCAGATGATTTCTGTTTCTTTCCTGCTCTAAAATGTGGAGAAGAAAAGCAGGCTGTAGGAGAAAAAAGTATTGGATAACCAAACAACTAGTGTATGGAGTTAGCCTTTTCATTTATAAAATAATTTTAAATCAGATATTGGAAAATGATTTTTTTCTTAAATGGGTCTGTAAGTAAAAAAAATGATTGGAGATTTGAATGTTCTTTTTTGTACTGCCAGTTCGTGTACCAAATACTTCTTCTCTGCCTGGACTTAAAGTCCATGTATTGGTAAATTTGTTCTGATTGTTGTTCAGAGAGGAACAAAATTAAATGTTAGATCTTGTTTATTTGCAGCAGCCGTTCCCAAGAATGTGGATAAACTAGGATTGTGTTTAGGTAAGACAGAAATTAAAGTTTTCGTTAGCATGGTTAACATTCAGGAAACCAGGTACTGACCAAAGGAATCAGTAGAAGTTATTTTTTGACTGAGTTATCTGGCTTTAAAAAATAGCTTCTATGATATCCAGAGTCGACGTTTTGTTAGGTGTGTTATAATTAGAGAAAGATATTGTTAAGCATAGGGAAGTTGGGTGTGGACTAAAATTCTACGAAAACAGGACTGTTTTCCTTTCTGTACTAAGAACAAAAACCTCATGTGGTCAAGAGTTTAAGCAGTATCCTGTCTGCCTTAGTTTTAACCTAGCGTAGAAGCATAGTTTATTCTTAAATCAGCATTATATCATCAAGGGTTTCCCATTATTTATCTCTACTATTTGCTATGAGCCTGAGGGCATGATAGGTTTTTGGCAATATTTAGGGGACCTCCGGTCCCAGCATGTGGCAACCCATCTTTATTTGTACCCTCTTCTGAGGGAAATAGAAAATGGCCAGAGCAGAAATCCTGGCGGAAAGCTAGAACCTGTGCTTCAATATCAGTCTTGATTTACACTAATAGTGCTTATGAGTACTTAGAGGGTCTGTCATTAGTGCTGGTGCGTTCTTTGCATTTGATAACTTCCTTGGCTTCTTTCTTGATGCTAGTTTATTCACAGCCCTGGTTCTGGGCCAGATACATGTCAGTGGTGGTAGTATCGGCAACATGAAGTGATTTGAGCAGCCATTATCACTCGGGGCCTATTTATAGTGCTTATATCAGTGGAGAAGAGGTTGGCTGGCAAGCAAGTAAAGCTGCTCTCTTCCCCTGGTTGCAATCTCATAATTTATTTTTCAGTTCCGAGTAGGCCAGATCCATTCAGCTGCATTAATTTTTACTGTTCCTTTCACTCTAGCCCTTTTGCACTCTAGTGTGTTTTAGTCACATTCACTCTTGAAGGAAAAAAAAAATGAATAATTATCACACTGAAAAATAGCAATACTTCTTGATAGCATCTGCTAGTCAATGTTCAGATTTCTCCTATCTCATAAGTGTGTTTTTGCAGTTATTCAGATTGAGCCCAGTAGGTCTCTGCATTGTCTTGTAATCTATAGGTGTCACCCTCGCTTCCGCCCCATTTCTTTTTCCTGGACAATTATCTGTTGAAGAAACAGGAGCCCTCCCACAATGTGAATTTCCAGTTAACGTTGCTGTGGTGGTATGCCAGTCTCCTGTGTTTCTTGTTAATTAGGTTTAAAGGTTGAGCAGATCTGGTTTCTGTAATATATTATCTCTTTCCTCATTTTTTCTATTTTTTCTCTGAGGGGTCAAAAATATTTTATAGGTGATGGTGCATACTTGCATCAGGAGGCGCTTAATGTTGGGGTCTCTGCAGTGTTAGCAGCTGATAATGCTCATTGCCCATTACTTACTCATAGTTCTTTACTCTGAATACCTTACGTCATTCCCAGTTCTGAGTCTTTTATACTCGGTCTTACAGTTATAGCCTCTTCAACCTCAGCCTGTTTCTTTTGAGAGCTGAGGGAAAGGAAGAGATGAGTTGCTGTGCAGAAAAGGGTTGTTTCCACTGTATTGTGATTCTGTAGATGTTTTTATTTCAGTCTTGATCTTTCTTTAAATGAATGCATATGTTTGTTTAGTTTGGCTGTGCTGGGGCTCTGTTGCTGTGTGAGCTTCTCTGTAGTTGCCGCGAGCGCAAGCTGCTCTCTGGTTGCAGCGCGCAGACTCACGGCCGTGGCTTTTCTTGCTGCAGAGCATGGTCTCTGGGGCATGATGGCTTCAGCAGTCGCGACGTGGGCTCAGCAGTTGAGGTAACCGGACTCTAGAGCGCAGGCTCAGCAGCTGTGACATGTGGGTTTAGTTGCTGTGCAGCATGTGGGACCCTCCTGGACCAGAGATCGAACAGGTGTTTCCTTCGTTGGCACTTTGGATTCTTTACCACTGAGCTGTGAAGGAACCCCAATCTTGAGTTTTGATTTCTGCACTGTCCACATTATCTATGCTACAACTTCTCAGTGGAAAAGCTTACCCCAAATCCTGACAAATAATTGAAAGAAGTCCTTCGAAACCAAAATTTATTCTGAGATATTGGTACTTAAGAATACTGTTGTCATTAGAGTATGTTAGTATTTATGTATATAAAATAGAAAGGAGATTAATTTTTCTATTTTAAATGATTTGGGAACATCACTGTTGTAGTAGAATGTCTTCTAAGAACTGAATATCTGGAGAGGGGGTTTCATTTTGATTTTTAGTAAAATACTATTTTTTACATTGTTTGCATTATGTGGCTTAAGATGCTTAGTGTCATGGTGTCTGGTTTTGCATCCTGATAAATATACAGTCACTTTATATAGTGTTCTAAATGTAAGGGAGCAGCTTTACTAGACTTTTAGCAGGTTTGTCTGTTTTGTGTATTTTATCTGGAAAGATAAAAGGAGAATTACTCTATTAGAAATCATGCTGATTCTATGTAATGGAATATATATATTAAACTTTTCTATTTTATTTTATTTTTAATTACTTTTTTGGCTGTGCCGTGCAGTATGTGTAATCTTTACTGCCTGACCGGGGATCAAACCCGTGCCCCTTGCAATGGAAACATGGAGTCTTAACCGTTGGACCACCAGGGAAGTCCATGTGATGGCATATGTTTTTATATACAAGTCACAGTATTTCATTAGTTGTCTTGGTGATTATTTTTAAGTGATTCCGTTCATCAATTCAACCAGTATTTGTTAAATATTATGTTAGGAACTGTGGGGAACTGAGGGTGATTAACATAATCTCTGTTTTCAAAGAAGATTGTAATATAATGGGGCTGGGGAGGGGGATAAAAACATCGATACAAATACGTTGTATCTTTAATTGCTTTGTCATAATGTATTATTTCCCTTCTCCCCACTTATAAGGTAAATACTTGATTTCTTGGGGTTAAATGTTCTTGGTCATTATGTATGTGTGTGGAGGAGGAGGTGGTTTGCTTTAAAATATCATCCTCTTACAGCAGTATATTTGTGTGTCACGGTTAGAAAAATCGGTTAATATTTGTTAGATGACAGTTCTTTTTAAAATAATTGCTAGTATTGTGATTCTCTCTCACCATTAGATTTTCACAATATCTGTTCTGATATCCAACTTGTATAACACTGCAGAATCACTTTTTGTGACAGTCTTTCTGTGACAGCTGCCCATCCCAGCCAGAAGTAAGCACACAATATGGTTTGAAAGCCCTGCTTCAATTTAGTTTTATCTTAACAGATTGCAGTGCTCTCTCTGGTCCCAGTCTCCTGTTCTTGTTTATTGGGGGTAAAAAAAAGAATAAAAAATAAAATTAAAAAACAAAACAAAATATGGGCTCAGTGGTAAAGAATCTGCCCGCCAATATACAGTCACTTTATATAGTGTTCTAAATGTAAGGACGCAGCTTTACTAGGCTGTTTGCAGTTGTGTCTGTTTTGTCTATTTTATCTGGAAAGATAAAATGAAAATTACTCTATTAGAAATTATGCTGATTCTATGTAAATTTTTTTTAAACTTCTCTTTTATTTTTAATTTATTTTTTAGCTGCGCCATGCAGCATGTGGAATCTTACTACCCTGACCAGGGATCAGACCCATGTCCCTTTTAGTGGAAGCATGGAGTCTTAACCACTGGACGGGAGACACAGATTTGTTCCCGTGGTCTGGGAAGCTCCCACATGCAACTAAAACCAAAAGCCTGTGATCCACAGCTGCTGAGCCTGTGCTCTAAAGCCCAGGAGCCACAGCTACTGAGCCCAAGGGCCCTAGAGCCCTTGCTCTGCACCAAGAGAAACGACTGCAGTGAGAAGCCCCCGCATGGCAACGAGAGAGTAGTCCCTGCTTCTGCAACTGGAGAAAAGCACACACAGCAGCAAAGCCTTGCCAGCACAGACGCAAGTAAAGTAAAATAAAACCCAAACCAGGCAAAGCTTCAGAACACGCCAGGCATTTTTAAAAGTTTCTAGGTATAGAGTAGGCAAAGTTTGACAAAGACCCAAGAGTGGTTTTAAAGACACGTGACTGATTTGTCAAGTTGTTTTTTTTTTTAAAACCTCGATTCCAGTTACATATTAGGGAAGTTACTACTACTTAAAAAATGAGTTAGAAGGAGATGCACGCTATAATCTGTTTCATATCATTACTGTCTTGAAAGGAGGAAATTCTTAGAGTTAGCTACATTCTTATTGGTGGTCACATGACTTTTAAGTCTCATCTATGTAAGAACTAAATATTTTTAACAAAAATATAGAAACAGTCCCATTGCTTTGATTTTTAGTGCTAGGAAAGTGCATTTTTGAATCATAAATTCGGTAATAAAAGTGTGTAGTTGAATATTTAAACTGTAAGTCATCTAACAGTATTTAGATTTTCAAGCTAAGCCTATTTTTAAAAAAGAACTTTAAAAAATGTTTTTAGGGACTTCCCTGGTGCTCCAGTGGTTAGGACTCAGTGCTTTCACTGCCATGACCCTGCCTTCAATTTCTGATCAGGCAGTGCGGCCAGATAAAAAATAAAAATTTGTTTAGACTAGATTGCAATGAAACTAAACTGCATCTCCTTGGCTTAATAGCTCCTTTTCTCTCCTTTATTGGCATAGTTTTTACTTTAATAGATAAACCATTTGGCCTTCCTTGGGCATAATGCTAAATAAGTACAGTGGGTGAAAAACTGTACCATTTTCTTCACATATGAAGATAACAAAAAAAATGGTGGTTGTGTGGTTTCTATAAAATGAGTCAAAATGGTGGATGTTTTGTTTTTAGGGAAGGCTATCAAAGGAGCAGTCTTGTTTACCTTCTTAAGTGTAAAATGTAGATATATCTTGTTATGCAAAAGATGGATTCTAATATATTTGTGGGAAAAACAGATTATGAAGTGGCTTGGTGTTTTCTGGACGGCTGAGCCACACCACGAGTAGGGTCCTAGTTACCTCATCAGTGATAGAAACTGTGCCTCCTGCAATGGAAGCAGAGTCCTAACCCCTGGACTGCCAAAGAATTCCTGGTGTGTGTTCTTTAAATATTACTAGCTTGTAGTAATTGAGTAATAGATCTAAGCAAGGATATGGCATGTATTTGCATATCTGGTGGCTACTTTCTGGGGGGAAAAAAAAACAATTCATTTCTAAAGCCTTGTACCAAAAAAAAAAGCCTTGTATCATTATTACGTATATTTGAGAGACACGTGCTATGCCATCGATCTATTTGTAGTTAAAAGTCAGTGCTGAATTAACTGCACAGCAGCAGTTTTTCCTTAAGAATTTTAAATGGTTCATATATTATTAACAAATATGTGAGATTTTAAAATGCTAATTTAAAAAATGAAGATGTCTTTAAGATGCTATTTTAATGAAACATTTTATCTTAAAATGATGTGGAACTTCTTATCCACATGGCCTAGCAAAATGTCTTTTTTAAAATAAATAACTGATTATATGTTTAAGAACAAGACTTCTCTGGCAGTCCAGTGGTTAAGACAATTTGCTTCCACTCTGGGGGACATGGTTTGATCCCTGGTCAGGGAACTGAAATCCTGCATGCTGCAAGGCCAAAAACAAACAGACAAAAATAATATGTTCAAGAGATATTATATGCTTACTACACATTGGGTATTTTTCTAGTGGTTTGGTTATAATAATGAGACAAAATCCTTGCCTTCTTGTATCTTACAGTCTATGAAGCATACAGGCAATAAACTAGACATATAGATAAGCAAGATAATTTTAGGCACTTAAAAAGAGAATAATGGGCTAGGGGTGAGAGGATGCATTTAATGCATTCAGGGAAGGCCTTTTTTAACGTGAATTTAAATTGAAATGTGAATAATTGCGAATACATGAAATATTAGAGCCAATCTCAAAAAGAGCTGGGGGAGTTCTTTCCTGGCAATTTGAACAGCAAGTACAAAATACCCTGAAGGTGTGTTGAAGAATTTGGAGCCTAAAGAGACAGAAATGATGCTGAAGTGAAGTTTAAGCAATACATACCTTGTAAGCTAAAAAAAAAAAAATTTAATTTTATTCTAATTGTAAGGAAATTTATATAAAGAAACTGCCCACAGTTTCTAAGCAAGTAGCAGTCTTGTTTGCCCTCTCCAGTGTAAAATGTAGATGTGCCTTGCTTTATGCAGGTGATATATTCTTGTATATTTGTGGACAAAACTAAATTTTAGCACTAGGTTCCCCACAAATGTGTGTGTGTGATGGGTGGTCTTTTTGGCTGCCCAGAACCAGGTCATCTACAGATGGTTTAGCAACAAAAACCAAATTTTGAATATGAGACTTCAGATATATTACAAAAACTTGTTTTAAAAGGAATCTGTATTAAAACTTCATCTTTTAAATGTAACCTACTTTATCTTTTGTAAATACTTAGGTGTTCAGAATTTTTTTTATTTTGGTTAAAGGGGACTACTTGGGTAGCATGATTTAGTCTTAGGTTGAGAAGCAGGTTGGAAATTCAGAAACTGTTCTAAATATATCTGTCTAAATATATCTAAATATAACTTGGCCATTGACCTACATATTCTTTTCTTAGAAATGAGGATTATACATTTCAGGTTAACTGTGAACAGTAATTAATAAAAATAATTAAAATGTTCTGAAACCCTAAATATAATTGTTTAGATAAGTTGTCATTGTGGATAGATCACTTATTTTGTGTATCTTTTAAAATTACAGCTTTTATAAAAGCCTACAAATAGGCAGTAAAACATTTATGAATTTCTTTTTTTATATATATTTGTTATTAATGGAGTCCTGTGACTCAAAGTACTATCATATTCACTGATATGGTTTTCTAAAACTGATTATTCAGGCATGAAGCATTTGCTAAGGGATATCAGTATCCTCTTAAAATATGTAAGGTTTTTGAGATTGGTGAGCAAGTCAGAAAGTATACTACTACAGTTATATCAGTGGAAAGTCTATGATTGAAAAGATTTCGTTGGGAAGGAATCTGTGTTCTTGAGATTAGAGCTGAAAGCAGTTCTTTGTTGCAGAAAGAATATCAATAGAATATTTATGAAGTAACTACCAGTTTGTTTTTAAAAATCATTAGTGACTGAATGAAATATTATTTTAGGGAGTTTTTCAAATGAAATTTCCCATATCTTTTAAAAAAATATTCCTTGAAACTTTTTGAAAGCATCAAGAGGTCTCAGCTAATTCATGGTTGAGTATTTTATGTTGTGGCTAAAACTGACCAGCAGCACTCGCAGTGCCGCTTGGAGGCGTTGGTTTTCTGATGCTGAGAGCACAGGCCAGAGTAACACAGTCTGTGCTCATGTTACCTTTCCGGGAAGTCTGTAGCCACTGATTGCAGTGGTGTTCTGTCTGCCATGACCCTAGTTTCTGTGGAGATGTTTATGCAGAAGAGGACTGTAACGTGTGTGTGTCACCGTACGGATTTTTTTAAAAGCAAAAGTGAGCTCTGATAGGTTCATTTAACTGTAATAAGTCCAGTGTACAACTGGCCTGGTTGAGTCTGGGAGCTCATTTGATATCATCTGGGCACTGTTTTTCTTTCTCACTGTTTCCTGCTGTTCTTTGTGGGCTTCATTTCCAGCCAGGCATTCCTCTCATAAGGACACAGTTGGCCCTCCTAGCAGCTCTAAGCCCACAAATTTCCCTCAGCATTAATTTAAAAAATTAATAGACTATTTTTAGAGCAGTTTTAGGTTTGTGGAAAAGTTTAGCAGAAAATACAGAGAGTTCCTTCATGCCCCCTCCTCCAGTTTCCCATGTTATTAATACTTTGCATTAGTTTGATGTTTATTGTTTATTACAATTGATGAGCTAACACTGATAACATTATTAAAGTTCAAATTTATATTAAAGCTCACTCTGTGTTGAAAAAGAGACACTCTGTTGAATAACACAATATAACAGTTCTCTGGGTTTTGACAAATGCCTGTCCATCATTACTGTGCTTAGTTGCTCAGTCCTGTCTAACTCTTTGTGACCCCATGGACTATAGCCCTCCAGACTCCACTGTCTGTGGGTATTCTCCAGGCAAGAATACTGGATTGGGTTGCCATGTATTCAGGGGATCTTCCCGACCCAGGGGTTGAACCCAGGTCTCCCCCATTGCAGGCAGATTCTTTACCAGCTGTGCTACCAGGGATTCTGTCATTACAGAATCCAACAATAGTTTCACTGCCCTGAAGATCTCTCCCTATTAATTCCCCCACCTTCTCCACTACCCTCTGGTAACTTCTGTTTTTTTGACACACTTCATTTTCTTGTGCTCCCAAATCACTGCAAATGGTACATGCATCCAAAACTAAAAACTGCATCCATGAAATTAAAAGACGCTTACTCCTTGGAAGAAAACCTAGACCAACCTAGACAGCATATTATTATTATTTTTTTTAATTTTACTTTATTTTACTTTACAATACTGTATTGGTTTTGCCATACATCAGCATGAATCTGCCACGGGTGTACATGAGTTCCCAATCCTGAACCCCCCTCCCACCTCCCTCCCCATACCATCTCTCTGGGTTATCCCTGTGCACCAGCCCCAAGCATCCTGTATCCTGCATCAAACCTAGACTGGCGATTCGTTTCTTACATGATATTATACATGTTTCAATGCCATTCTCCCAAATCATCCCACCCTCTCCCTCTAGACAGCATATTAAAAAGCAGAGACATTACTTTGCCAACAAAGGTCCATCTGGTCAAAGCTATGGTTTTTCCAGTAGTCATGTATGGGTGTGAGAGTTGGACCATAAAGAAGTCTGAGCGCCAAAGAATTGATGCTTTTGAACTGTGGTGTTGGAGAAGACTCTTGAGAGTCCCTTGAACTGCAAGGAGATCCAACCAGTCCATCCTAAAGGAAATCAGTCCTGAATATTCTTTGGAAGGACTGATGCTGAAGCTGAAACTCCAATACTGGCCACCCGATGAGAAGAACTGACTCATTGGAAAAGACCCTGATGCTGGGAAAGATTGAAGGCAGGAGGAGAAGGGGACAACAGAGGATAAGATGGTTAGATGACACCACCAACTCGATGGACATGAGTTTGAGCAAGCTTCGGGAGTTGGTGATGGACAAGGAAGCCTGGCATATTGCAGTCTGTGGGGTTGCAAAGAGTCAGATACAACTGAGCAACTGAACTTTCTGAACACTTTAACTACATCATTCCATTTCCTTTTGTCTTGTAGAGTTTCTGTTAAGAAATCAGCTGATAGCCTGATGGGAATTCCCTTGTAGATTATTTGTTGTTTTTGCCCTTGTTGCTTTTAATGTTTTATCTCTGTCTGAAGAAGGAGATGGCAGCCCACTCTAGTACTCTTGGCTAGAAAATCCCATGGACAGAGGAGCTTGGTAGGCTACTGTCCATGGTGTCACAAAGAGTCGGACACGACTGAGCGACTCCACTTTCTTTCTTTCTTTTAATTTTTGTCAGTTTGATTACTATGTGTCTCGGTATTCCTCCTTGGGTTTCTCCTGCCTGGGAAGGGATTTCTGTGCTTCCTGGACTTGGTTGACTATTTCTTTTCCCATGTTAGGGACGTTTTCAGCTCTTACCTCTTCAAATATTTTCTCAGCTCCTTTCTCTCTCTCTCCTCCTTTTATGCTGTGCTAAGTCGCTCAGTCCTGTCCAACTCTTTGGGACCCTATGGACTGTAGCCGGCTAGGCTCCTCTGTCCATGGGGATTCTCCAGGCAAGAATACTGGAGTGGGTTGCTATGCCCTCCTCCAGGGGATCTTCCCAACCCAGGGATTGAACCCAGGTCTTTCACGTTGCAGGCAGATTCTTTACCATCTGAGCCACCAGGAAAGCCCAAGAATACTGAAGTAGGTAGTCTATCCCTTCTCCAGGGGATCTTCCCGACCCAGGAACCGAACCAGGGTCTCCTGCACTGCAGGAGGATTGTTTACCAGCTGAGCTTCAGGGAAGCTGTCTTCTCCTTCTGGGACCTGTATAATGTGAATGTTAGTGTCTTTAATGTTGTCTCTGAGGACTCATAGGCTGTGCTGATCTCTTCTCATCTTTTTTCCATATTCTGTTTTGTGGCAGTGATTTCCACCATTCTCTCCTCCTGGTCAGTTATCCATTCTTCTGCATCAGTTATTCTGCTGTCGATTCCTTCTAGTGTATTGTTTATCTCTGTTAATTGGTTCTTTAGTTCTTCTAGGTGTTTGGTAAACATTTCTTGCATTTTTCTCAATCTTAGACTTGATTCTTTTCCTGAGATCCTGTATCATTATTCTGAATTCTTTTTCTGGAAGGTTGCCTATCTCCACTTCATTTAGTTGTTTTACTGGGGTTTTTATCTTGTCTGTTCATCTGGGACATAAGTTTCTGCTTTTTCATGCTGAGTAACTTTCCGTATTGTGACTTTTGTTCTAGTTGTATTATTTTGGTTCTTACTTCCTCTGTCTGCTCCTTGATGGTTGAGGCTAAGAGGCTTGTGTAAGCTTCTCTGGTGGGAGGGAATAGTGCTGGGAAAACTGGATCTTGCTCTGGTTGACAGGGCCTTTCTCAGTGAAGCTTTAATCCAATTATGTGTCAATGGGTGGGGTTTCACTCCTTCCCTGGTAGTTTTTTGGCCTGAGGCAATCCAGCCCTGTGGGCTTTGTCCTCGGGTTAATGGCAGTCTTCAAGAGGGTTTATGCCAAGGGGGACCTTCCCAAACTGCTGCTGCCAATGCCGCTGTCCCTGTGGTCAGCCCCTCCTGACCCACACCTCCACAGGATGCCCTCCAACACTAGCAGGTAGTTTTGGTTCAGTCTTCTGGGGGTCATTGCTCCTTTCCTCTGGGTTTTGGCAAAACAAAAAAGGTTTTGTTTGTGTCTTACGAGACTGGAGTCTCCGTTTCCCCCAGTCCTGTGGAAGTCTTGTAATCAAATTCCACTGGCCTTCAAGGTGCAGATTCCCTGGGGATTCCCAGTCCCCTTGTCACATCCCCAAACTGGGAAGCCTGAAGTGGGATTCAGAACCTTTCCAACAGTGGGAGAACTTCTTTGGTATATTTTTTTTTTCCAATTTGTGGGTCACCCACCTGGCGGGAGTGGGATTTGAGTTTATCATGATTGTGCCCCTCCTACTGTCTCACTGCAGCCTCGACTTTGTTTTTGGACATGGGATATCTTTTATTTGGTAAAGTCCAGTGTCTTGGTGGTTGTTCAACAACTAGTTGTGATTTTGGTGCTCTTGCAGGAGGAAATGAGCACTCACCCTTCTACTCTGCCATCTTGAACCTCACAATTTTTTAAAAAGACTGTAGAATCTCTTTTGTGTTCACTGTTTTCCTCCCAGGTGAGCTGATATATTCAGCTATCACCTCTGCTTATAGTGATAATGTCCTGTTGTATTTCTGTTTTTTTTTTTTCTTTGAGACTTGTGTTCCTATGAACATTATCTAACTCAAATCATAGTTGATTTTTTTGTCCTTTTACCTTTCTTATAGACTGCATCTTAGTTTGGATGGTTACCCTGTACCCAGTTGTATATGCCATTAACCAACCCAAGGAGTGTAGTGTTCTGTGTATGTCTTATGGGTTGAGTTTGTTAATAATGTTAAAAAATCTATATTATTGTTGTTTTCCTGTCTAGTTTTATCCATTTAGAATGAGAATTGACATCTGCAACTATTAGTGTTATCTCCTTTCTATTGGGTTGGTGCCAACGTAATTATAGTTTCAGACTGTGAATTTTAGGTCATTGTAACTGGCTCAAACGCTTATTTATTAATCAAGGTAGGAACGATTACAGTCAACACATTTTTGCCAATGAGAAATGTTTGTTTATTCCTGTAGCGTAAAAACTGTGTTTCAGGATTCAGTGAACTCTTGGAAAGCATTTTCTGCCCTCTGCTGGCTTTGGACAGAGAAGGCAATGGCACCCCACTCCGGTACTCTTGCCTGGAAAATCCCATGGATGGAGGAACCTGGAAGGCTGCAGTCCATGGGGTCACTGAGGGTCGGACACGACTTCACTTTCACTGTCACTTTTCACTTTCATGCATTGGAGAAGGAAATGGCAACCCACTCCAGTGTTCTTGCCTGGAGAATCCCAGGGACGGGGGAGCCTGGTGGGCTGCCGTCTATGGGGTCACACAGAGTCGGACATGACTGAAATGGACTTAGCAGCAGCAGCAGCAGCAGCAGCTGGCTTTGGAAGCACTTTCCCTGCAAAAAAGTTGTCGAGATGCTTGAAGAAGTGGTAGTTGGTTGGTGAGAGGTCAAGTGAATGTGGTGGATGAGGCAAAACTTCATAGCCTAATTCGTTCAACTTTTGACTTACTGGTTGTGTGACCTGTGGTCATGTGTTGTCACGGAGAAAAACTGGGCTCTTTCTGTTGACCAATGCTGGCTACAGATGGTGTGGATTTTGGTGCATCTCATTGATTTACTGGGCATACTTCTCAGATGTAATGGTTTCCCTGGGATTGAGAAAGCTGTAGTGGATCAGACCAGCAGCAGACCACCAATGACCGTGAACTTTTTTTGGTGCAAGTTTGGCTTTGGGAAATGTTTTGAAGCTGCTTCTCGGTCCAAGCACTGGGGTGGTCTGTTGTATAAAATCCACTTTGGCAAGTTCTCGTGTAGTTGTAAGAGGATTAGCTTCAACGATTGCTCTCAGTTGGTCACTGTCAACTTCTCATGGCTGGCCACTGTGCTCCTCATCTTCAAGACTCCTGTCTCCTTTGCAAAACTTCTTGAACCACCACTGCATTGTATGTTCTTTAGCAGTTCCTAGGCTAAATACATTGTTGTTAATGAGAGTTGTCTCCATTGCTTTACGACCCATCTGAACTCGAATAAGAAAATCACTCTAATTTGCTTTTTGTCTAATGTCATTTACAGTCTAAAATAATTACAAAATAAACAGCAATAGGTCATTAGCAAAAAAACATAAGGCGAGAAATGTGTATTACAATTATGGGTAACATAACCACATTTATTTAAGAAAGTATTCCAGTATCAAATGACAAAGTTCAATAATGCAAAAACCGCAGTTACTTTTGCAACAACGTCATATTCTGTTAGTTTTTGCTTTATGTAGTTTGAACCTTTGTTAAATGCACATATGTATAAGTAATGTATACATTTGTGGTTTTTATGTTTTCCTGATACTTCTTTTGTATCATTATGAAGTGTCCCTCTTTGTCTCTAGCAATATTTCTTAAAGTTAATTTTGTCTGATATAGATATGTGTTAGATTTCCTGTTTTCTCCTTGCTAGTGTATCTTTTTCCACTCTTTTTTTAAAATTAGTGTATTATTTTTTTTAATCCAAGATATGTCTCTTGAAAACTACATACAGTTAGATCTTTTTTATCCAGTCTGACAAACTCAGCTTGTTGATTGGAGTGTTCAGGGCATTTATATTTAATGTAACTATTAATATGGTTAGACTTACTGTTACCATTTTGTTATTTATGTTTTAATGGCTTTTTTTGTGTGTTGTTGATCTTCTGTATTTACTTTTACTGCTTTTTTTGGAGGTAGGGGTTGTTTTTCAACTATAGTTTTGGAGTTATTTTCCTAGTGGCTATGCTGGGAATTGCATCTTTATCTTCATTTACCACATTCTTCTACTTCAGATTAATACTTATATCCAAGAAAATACAGAAACAGTTCTCCAGTATGGGAGAGCTCTGTCTTTTCCCTCCTTTTATGCTATTATTTTTATACATATAACATCTGTGTGTATTATAAGCCTAGCAATACAGTGTTATAATCAGTCATTTGTACAATCTTGTATTTTTAAAAAGATTTTCTTATGCACACAAGTTGGTATTCTTGATGTTGTCCCATAAATTTCTAAGGCTTTTTTCATTGTTCTTTAATTTTTTAATTCTTCAGATTGTATACTTTCTATTGAGCTCTTATTATGTTCCCTTATTCTTTTTCTTCCATCTTGAATTGGCTGTTGTGAATTTTTCCTTTCAGATGGGCAGAATGTCCATTTAGTTCTTCTTTTATTGATTTGTATCTTTTAATTGAGGTTCTTTACTTGTGGAATCATTGTTACCACATGTTCCTGTAATTTAAAAAATTGTCTGTGGCTTTGCTGGGCCTTCGTCGCTGTGAGCAGGCTTTCTCGAGTTGCAGCTCTCTCTTTGGGGGCTGTTCGTGGTTGCAGTGCTTGGCTCGTTGCAGCGACTTCTGTTGTTATGGAGCATGGGCTCTGGGTGCGTGGGCTTCAGTAGTTGTGGCACGTGGGCTTAGTTGCCTTGAAACTTGGGGTTTTTCCAGACCAGGGTTTGAACCCGTGTCTCCTGCATTGGCAGGCGAATTCTTAACCACTGAACCACCAGGGAAGCCCACTTTCCTGTAATTTTTAAAGCATATTTTTCTTCAGTTCTTTGAACATATTTCAAATAACTCTTTTGAAGTCTTTGTCTGCTAAGCCCAACATCTGAGGAAACTCATTTTTCTAGTGCCTTTTTTTTTTTTTTTTGGCCACACCTTGTGGCGTGCGGGATCTCAGTTGCCCAGCCAGGGATCCAGCCTGAGCCCCTGGCAGTAAAAGTGCCAAGTCCCGACCACTGGACCACCAGGGAATTCCCTCTAGTGACTTTTTGTCTCCTGTGAATGGAGCACATTTCCTGCTTCTTTGGAAGTCTTTTAATTTTTTGTTGAAAACTGGACGTTTTAGATAATATTTTAGCAACTTTGGATTCTGATCATTTTTCCCTTTGAAAACATCGCTTTTTCTTCCTTTAGCTAACTGGGTAAATTTGTGAAATGTGTCTTTCGTCTCTGCTTTTTCTTTTCTTCCTGTTTAAAATTTTAAGCCTGGTTGCTCGTATCCTTTCTAGTGTAGCTTATTGGCCAGTCAGTGCTTGGACAAAAAGTTGTGCTCAAACATCTCATTGCAGGAAGGATTTTTGTTCTTTGTTGATGGACCTGTATGTGGATGGGGGAACCCATTTTAAAGTTCAGCCCATTTTCAAGTCTGTTGAGGTTTTACTTTCTGTTGGACCCTTTGGCATCTCCTCTGCATTACTACACAGCCTCAGCCAAGAATATGCTGAACCTCATTTGTGACTACATCCCTAGGTTAGTAGAACCTATGACTGCCCTGATTTCTTGCTGCTGAGATCGCAGTTGCACCTACAGTGCCCCGGCATCCACTCCAAACTGAATGAGGCCCCTTTGTTAGTGCAAACTGGCAGGTCCTAAGGGCATGCCCCCTATCTGTAAGGCAGAACCTACTGAGCTAGATAGAGGTAGGGGGAGAACAGGAGCAGCCTCAGGCAACACAGATTTTCACTATTCTTAATCAGAATTTTGCAGGTCTTCAAGCATCAGCACTTGTGTTTGTGTATGCTTTTGACTGATTTCCAGAGCACTGAAATTGGCTGCTTCTGTCAATTTTGTCTTGCCTTATAGTTTCATTTTGTGGAGAAGATTTGCTGACCGCCCCCTCACTTGCCCATGGGCTTCCCTTATAGCTCAGTTGGTCTCCATGCAGGAGACCCTGTTCAGTTCCTGGGCCGGGAAGATCCCCTGGAGAAGGGAAAGGCTACCCACTCCAGTATTCTGGCCTGGAAAATTCTCCATGTATAGTCCATGGGGGTCGCAAAGAGTTGAAGATGACTCAGCAACTTTCATTTTTGCTTGCCCACAGCCAGAGGTCTTGCCCTGTTGATACTTAGGAACCCTGTGTACTCATAATCCATTACATCTGTCTCACTCAGAAGTAACAACTGACTTGACTTTTTTCTTTTTTTTTTTTTGGACTTGACATTTTGGTAACCATTTCCTTGCTTCTTGAAACACAACTAGGTGCTTCCCTGGTAGCTTAGTGGTAAAGAATCAGTCTGCCAGTGCAGGATGCAGGTTCTATCCCTGGCTTGGGAAGATCCCCTGGAGAAGGAAATGTCTATCCCCTCCACTATTCCTGCCTGGAAAATCCCATGATCAGAGGTGCCTGGCAGGCTACAGTCCATAGAGTTGTACAAAAGTCGGACATGACCGAGTGACTAAACAGCAACAACTGCACATCTATTTATCCATGTATGATGTGTCTTTTCAGTTTGTCCAGTTTTGCACTTTATAAACATGCGATTATAGTGTAGGGTTTGTTTGCTTGTTTCATTTTTTTTGTTTGTTTCAGTTCAATCAGTCATGTCCAACTCTTTGCTAACCCATGGACTGTAGCATACCAGGCTTCATTAACTCCTGAAGTTTGCTGAGACTCATGTCCATTGAGTCAGAGATGAGTCATCTGCTCATCTCATCCTCTATCGCCTCTTCTCCTCCTGGCCTCAGGTCTTTCCCAATATCAGAGTCTCTTCCAACAAGTTGGCTCTTCACATCAGGTGGTCAAAGCATTGGAGTTTCAGCTTCAGCATCAGTGCTTCCAAGGAATATTTAGGACTGATTTCCTTTAGGATTGATTGGTTTGATCTTGCAGTCCAAGGGACTCTCAAGAGTCTTCTGCGCCATGGTATGAAAGGATCAATTCTTCAGTGCTCAGCCATCTTTATGGTCCAACTCTCACATCCATACATGACTACTGGAAAAACCATAGCTTTGACTATATGTACCTTTGTTGCCAGAGTGATATCTCTGCTTTTTAATATTGTGTCTAGATTCGTCATAGCTTTTCTTGTAAGGAGCAAGTGTCTTTTTCGTGGCTGTAGTCACCATTTCCAGTGATTTTGGAACCCAAGAAAATAAAATCTGCTACTTTTTCCAGTTTTTCCCCATCTATTTGTCATGAAGTGATGGGACCAGATGCCATGACCTTAGTGTTTTGAATGTTGAATTTTCAGCCAGCTTTTTCATTCTCCTCTGACCGATGTTCATCGAGAGTTTCTTTAGTTTCTCTTCACTTTCTGCCATTAAAATGGTATCATCTAGTGTCTGAGGTTATTGATATTTCTCCTGGCAGTCTTGATTCCAGGTTATGTTTCATTCAGCCTGGTATTTCACATGATGTACTTGGCATAGACGTTAAATAAGGAGGGTGACAATATACAGCCTTGATGCACTCATTTCCCAATTTTGAACCAGTCCGTCCTAATGTCCAGTTCTAACTGTTTCTTCCTGACTTGTGTACATGTTTCTCAGGAGGCAGATAAGGTGATCTGATATTCCCATCTCTTGAAAGAATTTTACACAGTTTGTTGTGATCTACACAGTCAAAGGCTTTAGTGCAGTCAGTGAAGCAGAAGTAGATGTTTTTCTGGAATTTCCTTGGTTTTTTATGATTCAGCTGATGTTGATAATTTGATCTCTGGTTCCTCTGCCTTTTTAAAATCCAGTTTGACTGTTTGGAAGTTCTTGATTCATATACTGCTGAAGCTTAGCTTGAAGGGTTTTGAGCATTACCTTGCTAGCATGTGAATGAGTGCAATTGTGCAGTAGTTTGAACATTCTTTGATATTACCCTTTTTTGGGATTGGAATGAAAACTAACCTTTTCCAGTCCTGTGGCCACTGCTGAGTTTTCCAAATTCAGTGGCGTATTCAGTGCAGCACTTTCACAGCATCATCTTTTAGTATTTGAAATAGCTGAAGTGGAATTCCATCACCTCCACTAGGTTTATTTGTAATAATGCTTCCTAAGGCCCAGTTGACTTGACACTCCATGATATCTGGCCCTAGGTGAGTGACCACAGCATCGTGGTTATCTGGGTCATTAAGACCTTTTTTGTAGTTCTTCTTGCCACCTCTTCTTAATCTTTTCTGCTTCTGTTAGGTCCTTACTGTTCCTGTCCTTTTTTGTGCCCATCTTTGCCTCAAATGTTCCCTTGGTATCTCTAATTTTCTTGAAGAGATCTCTTCTTTCCCATTCTACTAATTTTCCATTGTTCACTTAAGAAGGCTTTCTTATCTCTCCTTGCTCTTCTTTAGACTGTGTTCAGCCTGGGTATATCTTTCCCTTTCTCCTTTGCCTTTCACTTCTCTTCTTTTCTCCTCCTCCTTGTAAGTCCTCCTCATCAGCCACTTTGCCTTTTTTGCATTTCTTTTCTTCTTGGGGATGGTTTTGGTCACTCCCTCCTGTACAGTGTTATGAACCTCTCTGTCCATAGTTCTTCAGGTACTCCATCAGATATAGTCCTTTGAGTCTGTTTGTCACTTGCACTGTATAATCATAAATGATTTGATTTAGGTCATACCTGAATAGCCTGGTGGTTTTCCCTGCTTTATTCAATTTAAATCTGAATTTTGTGATAAGGAGTTCATGATCTGAGCCACAGTCAGCTCCAGGTCTTACTTTTGCTGACTGTATAAAGCTTTTCCATCTTTGGCTGCAAAGAATATAATCATCTGATCTCAGTATTGACCATCTGGTGATGTCCGTTTGTAGAGTCGTTTCTTGTGTTGTTGGAAGAGCATGTTTGCTATGACCAGTGCGTTCTCTTGGCAAAATTCTGTTAGCCTTTGCCTTGCTTCATTTTGTACTCCAAGGCGAAACTTACCTGTTACTCCAGGTATCTCTTTACTTCCTACTTTTGCATTCCCATCCACTGTGATGAAAAGGACATCTCTTTGGTGTTAGTTCTAGAAGGACTTGTAGGACTTCATGGAACCGTTAATTTCATCTTCTCTGGCATCAGTGGTTGGGACATAGAGTTGGATTACTGTGATGTTGAATGCTTTGCCTTGGAAATGAACCAAGATCATTCTGTCATTTTTGATATTGCAGCCAAGTACTGCATTTTGGACTGTTTTGTTGACTGAGAGCTACTCCATTTCTTCTAAGGGTTTCTTGCCTACAGTAATAGATATAATGGTCTTCTAAATTAAATTTGCCCATTCCTGTCCATTTCACTGATTCCTAAAATGTCAATGTTCACTCTTGCCATCTCCTGTTTGACCAGTTCCAATTTATCTTGATTCATGGACCTAACTTGCGGCTTGTGGCTCAGCTGGTAAAGAATCCTCCAGCAATGTGGGAGACCTGGGGTCAGTCCCTGGGTTGGAAATATCCCCTGGAGAAGGGAAGGGCTACCCACTCCAGTATTCTGGCTTGGAGAATTCATAAACTGTATATAGTCCATGGGGTTGCAATGAGTTGGACAGGACTGAGCGAATTTCAGTTAGCCTAACCTAACTAATGGACCTGACATTTCAGGTTCCTCCTATGCAGTGTTATTCTTTACAGCATCGGACTTTACTTACAAGTGGCCATAGTTTCTGCTTTGGCTCAGCCTCTTCATTCTTTCTGGAGCTATTTCTCTGCTCTTCTCCAGTAGCATATTGGATACCTAGTGACCTGGGGGGCTCTTCTTCCAGTGTCATGTCTTTTTGCCTTTTCATACTGTTCATGATAGAAACCGTGGCTTCTCTTGTGGAACTCTGGCTCTAGGAGTGAGGGCCCTCTACCTTCTGATACTAGTAGAAATCTGGCTTTCCCTGGAGGGGAAGGCACTGCTTCACCTTGTACGGGGTGGCTGTGTTTTTTCTCCTTCAGCCCTTATCCTCTGGTCTGGAGAAGGAGGGTAAATGATCTACTGTTCCTCTCTGCCACTTTTCAAATGGATTTTCTCTTTGATTTATCCCTATACTGCGGTGTTCTTTTAGCCACTGACCCCTTTATATTGAAATGATTTTTGTTCCTTGATTAATGTCATTTTGTCTATTATTACTTTTGTCTTAATTCTTGGCCACTTCAGTATACGCATGGATGACTGTTCTGACACTACCCACTCAGTTCCCATAATGTTTGTTTTCTACCCTAATTCAGCCACTTATCCATAGTTATCCGTAGTCATACTGTATAACCTGTTTCTTGAACTGTTGTATTTTTATTCCCATTCCATCGCTGGTGGATTTTGGGGGTAAAATATTCAAAATCAGATACTAGAAAATTAAAATGCTGTCTGTCTGTCATGACAATATCAAATTGCTATAAGTCTCTGGTCAGTTATTCGTAATTTCTACAGTTCCCTCATTGCAGACAGTCATTCAGGGATAGCACTTTGAGTAGCACTGTTGCAGGATAGTGAGGTGTGAGAGGACGGTTACGTCCCAGGTCTCATGTGAGTCCCTGGGTTGGCCGCCAAGTGTGGGTTCTTGGCTTTGATGCGGGAAAGAATTCAAGAGTGAGCCATAGTAAAGAGAAGATTTATGAGTGTGGGCCATCTCAGAAGGCAAGAGAGGCAGGCACCAGGGTATGGGGTTGTAAGTTTTTATAGGGGTGGGTAATTTCATAGGCTAATGAGTGGGAAGAGTATTGTAGCCATTTTGGGGAAGGGGTGGGCATTTGCAGGAATTGGGCACTGCCTACTTTTTGACCTTCTGTGGTAAGCCTTGGAACTGTCATGGCGCCTGTGGGTGTGTCATTTGTCGTGCTGATGTGTTACAGTGAGTGTATACTGAGGGTTCAGCTTTCCTGGTGACTTAGTGGTAAAGAGTCCACCCGCCAATGCAGGAGTTGTGGGTTCGATCCCTGGGTCATGAAGATCCCTTGGAGAAGGAAATGGCAACCCACTCCAGTATTTCTGCCTGGGAAATCCCCATGGACAGAGGAGCCTGGGCAGGCTGCAGCCATGTGTGTGTGCCTGGTCGTGTCCTACTCTTTGCAACCCCATGAACTGTAGCCTGCCAGACTCCTCTGTCTGTGGAATTTTCCAGGCAGAAATACTGGAGTGGGTTACCATTTCCTACTCCAGGAAATCTTCCTGACTCAGGGATCAAACCCACCTCTCTTGTGTCCCCTGCATTGGCAAACAGATTCTTTACAGCTGCGCCACCAAGTCTTGGACCTAGTTAGTTCTAATCAGTTTATGTCATGTTCTTGGGCTGTGCCATTGTCTTAAAGTTGCTCAGTCGTGTTTGACTCTTTGCGACCCCATGGACTATGCAGTCCATGGAATTCTCCAGGCCAGAATACTGGAGTGGGTAGCCTTTCCCTTCTCCAGGGGATCCTCCCAACCCAGGGATCGAACCTAGGTCTCCTGCATTGCAGGTGGATTCTTTACCAGCTGAGCCACTATCTCAGCACTGTTTTAGGTCTTGTTGCATGCATGCATGCTAAGTCGCTTCAGTTGTGTCCGACTCTGTGCGACCCTATGGACAGCAGCCCACCAGGCTCCTCTGTCCACGAGATTCTCTAGGCAAGAATGCTGGAGTGGGTTGCCATTTCCTTCTCTAATCTCACGACCCTTCTGTAATCTCAATTTCATTCAGTGTTTTTGGACTAACACCTTCCATCTTTCCAGTTCAGTGTATACCGTTACTCCAGTGGGATGTCCATTCTATAGGTTCACTGCATTTTCACTGCCCTATACCTTCTTAATGTTAGAACAGTAAAATCATAACATTATACACATTCTTGCCTTTTGTTTTTGTTTTACAGTCTTGGTTTTTTCTTGAGTTGTTTTACTTGCTTGTGAAAGTACAATTCTGGTTAAATCCAGCTTCTCCCTCTGCGTTTAGACTTACACAGTTGAACTTGAAAGGAGAAGACACATCCATGTGTACCTTGGAACTTTTGTGGTTCTTTAAATTCATGGTTTCAGCCCGTGCAGTGGGTCCTTATTGTCTGGAGATCATATGCTGTGCTCCCCTAGTTTCTGGACTCTCTCACCGCTGTTTCACCCCAGTCCTGTGATCAGCCTCCCCACCACCTTGTTTCATCCTTACTAACCACCTTGTTTTCGACTTCCTAGAGAAATTTGCAGTCAGAAGAAAAATTCCACAAAGTCCCATTATGTTTGTCTTTGAGCCATGCAAGACTAGAATGACACCTTTTGTTTTGATCATAATTTTTGCCTTGTGTTCTCTTTTGCCTATTAATCATAGGGACAATCAGCTGGTGGGGGTGGTTATTTAATTTGCCGTTAATATATGGGGGATGGACATTAAACAGTGACACAGTTAACTACAGTTAAGCAAAGTGTCCTGAAGAATGATAGGTATATAATATGTGTATGTACCAGGGATCTTATTAGTCTGTAAGGTGCCCATGGCTATCCCCAAGGAAGCAGTATTTATTCTGATAAGGTGAAAAGAGTACCCAGCAAGAGGTAAGGCACAGAACGAGTGGGAAAGGCCAGTGATCTAAAAGAAGCTGGTTCTGTGACGTTCTTTCTAGGCTGAAGAGACCGAGGCTGTGAGTGGCCCAAGATGAAACTGGAGGTATGAATAGAGGTTTTTTTTTGTCTTTTTGACAGAGGTTTTGAGTAGGGAACAGTCACATTTTAGCTTGTTTGTGTTAATGGTTTCTAGAAAATGAGTATTGTGAACTCTCTTTCACGCTATGTAAATCATTGTGCTTAGCAGTTTTTATTTTGTCAGATTTTCCGTAGCATATGTTAAACCCTTTTCCATTTTTCACAAACCCCCAGACCTGCTTTCTTTTTCACCTTGTATTATGCTTTTTGAGGTCTGTTATGATACAGACTCCCTCCAGATTTTCCTAGTAGCCTCATTTACTTGTTTTTTTTTTTTTTTTTTTTTAAAGATCTGTTTATTTCTGGCTGTGATGGGTCTTTGTTGCTGTGCGAGGGCTTTCTCTTGTTGCTGTGAGCAGTGGGGCTACTCCAGCTTGCAGGCTTCTTTTGGCGGTGGCTCCTCTTGCTGTGGAACGTGGGCCCTAGATTGTGTGGGCTTTAGTAGTCTCACCTCTCGGGCTCCAGAGCACTGACCCCATAGTTGTGGCACGTGGGGTTAGTTGCTCTGCGGCGTGTGGGGTCCTCGCGGACCAGGGATCAAACCTGTGTCCCTTGCATTGGCCGGTGGACTCCTAACCACTAGCCCACCAGGGAAGCCCCTTGTTCACTCTGATGCTTATCATTTCACTGTCTCCTCAGAGCAGACCTTTCCATGGTTTACCTTTTCCACCTGTCCTCATCTTCTGTTATCTTAGTTTCTTAATTAGTACAGGACTAATAAAATGCTGCATTTTCATTGTCCAAAATTGACAGCTAGGTTTTGAAATTGCATACAAGTCTTTTAAAGGGGGAGAGAAAAGCATCAGCAAAGCTCAAGTTGCCTTTAACTTCCCTCTCCTCTTGGTCATCTCTCCCTCCTTCCCACCCCATCTTGCCACCCCAACCTTACAGTATATTTTTAATATATTTATAGAAAGTATGTGAAATATAAAAAAAATTAAAACTTTCCCATATAAGCATGTCAGATTTGCCTTGTATAGATACTGTTCTGCCTGCTGTATGAAGAATAGGTTGGTGGGTAGGAGCAAGACTGAATACAGAGTCAAGAGTTGATTGTCAGTCATCCCACTGAAAAATAAATGGTAGCAGTTGTGTTTAGAGCGGTTCACAGTGGAGACGGAGTAGTGGACAAACTAGTAAACTAGGGTGTAGGGTTGATAGAAGCTGGTGAGTGATGGGATGCAGTGAGTAAAGGAGAGGGCGCTGTCGAAGATAACCCTCAGGCTTTTGACATGAGCAGCTGAGACAGTAGTAATACTGTTGACTGAGCTGGGGAAAGCTAGAGAAGGAGCAGAGTAGGGTAGTAAAAAGATGGATTACGGTGAATTGATTCTCTTTGTAAATCTAAATGATGTCAAGTGGATGCCTGAGAAGACTGGAATAGAGTTCAGAGAAAGTCTAAGATGGAAAAACAAAATTATGAGTATAGGGATGGTAGTGGAAACTGAGTGGAGGGTAGCTCACTTTGATGGCAGGAAGAAGACCTAGCCCTGGGCTAATGACTGCGGGATTCGGTAGAGGAAGTTAATCGTACAAAGCAGGCCAAGAAAGAGCAGCCAGAAGTATAACAGGGAAGCCTGAAGGCCAAAGAAGGGCAGTTTCAGACGAGAGTGGTGAGGCGTAGAATGCTGCTTAGACATTAGGTTAGATCTGTCTGTCGGATTCAGAGATATGGGGGTCATTAATGTTCTTGGGAAGAACTGTTAGTGGTTTGATAGAAGCAGATGTCAGGTGAGATTTGGTTGGAGAGGGAATGTGAGAGGTAAGAAAATAGAGGAAGAAGTTTGGACAGCTCTGTTAATAGTTGGATGTGAAAGAAGAGAAGAGTCCCTGGAAGAGGAGATGGGAGATGTGAGGTTGAAGTGATAGGCAGAAGTAGATTGTTTTTTTGGTGAATGACTGAATGAATGAACAGATGGTCTAGTTGAGTGTGAGAGGTTGATGAGTGCCAAGGAATAATCATAACGTAAGGTTCTAGAGAGATAAGAGGAGATAGGTTTTAATAACATATTCAGTGTATACATATATACATATACACAGAAAGGGATTGATTGCCTTTAGATTGGAGGGACGAATAGCATGGGGGGTGGGAATGCTATTCTAATACGATAAATGCTAATTGTTGTGGATTTCACACTTGAATGTAAATTTACTGAAAAACCCTCTGAACATTAAACTAGAGGGTTGAGAGTCTTTTATCTCAAAGATGCAGCTCCCATTTGATAATTTTATCATTTCTAATGCCAGCTACATTTGACTACCTCTACCAGGGAAATCCCACATTTTTCCCCCTGATTGAAAACCATATATGCAGTAAATAATCTGGGAAGATTAATATGTGCATATGACATCTTTTCCCCTGGTGTTTTGGATACTTCATCTTTATTCCATTGCAGAGAATTTTGTTAGAGTTTTTATTTCTACTTTGTTTCACTTTTTGCCATGGGGAGAACTTCTAATAGAATTAACTGACTAAACTTGACCTAAATAGTAATTGGTGTCCTGAGCAGAAAAAACATAAGTCCTTTTTTCCTTCAGAAGACTTTTCAGTAGACTTTTCAGTAGACTTTTATGTTAGAATGGAGTTTTGAGTAGAGTTGTATGTGATACAGAATTCAAGAGGTACAAAATTCTTGTACAGTAAAAAGTCTTTGACTCCTGTGTCTCCATCACTCTCTGTCCTTGCCAGCGCAGCTGGTATTACTCTCTTCTTTACAATCCTTCCAGAGATTTGTGCGTGTATAGACAAACTCATATAATTTCGTTCATTTTACACTAATGGTATAATGTATCTTTTTTGTTCATTTACTGTTATGTATTAGATGCTCCATATTAGTATATAGAGAATTTTTTTATTGTTTATGGCCACATTGTATGGTCATACCATGATGTCCTATTTATCGTTGATGCCAGTGTTTGTGATTAATATGGACATATTTAAGTGGTTTTGCCTGCAATACTGGTTGCTTTTTTAGGAAACAGAAGGCACTGTAAATCTCAATACTTAAAATTGAAGGAATTTGAAAGGTTGATGTGTCATATTGAAAGACATTGATAATTGTTATGTTTTCTTACAAGGAAAAACAGTCTATATTTATTTGTGCTATCACATAATTTATTTACTTGAAGCAAGAGTTTTAAAGATCATTTGGACAGATTTATTTTTCATTTTAGTGTCTTTTCTGGTATTTAAGAAGACTTATTCTAGAGTATATAACTTCATTCTATGCAGAAGAGTCAACTCTAATGTTTATTCAGTTAGAAAACCTTGTTTTATTCCTCTACCCGAGGATATTGCATATCTGTAAATATTTTCTTTTCTTTTCTTTTTCTCTTTTCTGTCAGCATGCTTCATTTCTTGATTTAACTTTTACTCCCTCTGTTGGCTTTCAGTGGTGTTACATTCCTTTTGGAGTGGTGTTTGCAATGACGTTTATGCTGTTTTTCTTTTAGCTCAAAAATTAATGATACAAATACATTTATACTTTTTTTTTGGTTGTGGCATGTGGGATCTTGGTTCCCCAGTAAGGGATGGAACCCAGGCCCTCTGTAGTGGAAATGTGTGGAGTCTTAACCCACTGAACTGCCAGGGAAGTCCCATGGGATTTTTAATTTATAAGTGTTTCCAGTGGCCATGAATGTTATGATTTTCATGAGTGTGTCAGGGACTTCATCAGAATGCCTGTTTTCCTTATTTCCGTGGCTGAGCTGGGTCTTCGTTGCTGCGCGGGCTTTCTCTAGCTGTGCGAGCTGGGGCTGCTCTAGTTGCCGTGCGTAGGCTTCTTGTCGTGGTGGCTTCTCTTGTTGCAGAGCGTGGGCTCCAGGGCCTGTGGTCTCCAGAAGTTGTGGTGCGAGGGCTCAGTAGTTGCAGCTCCTGCGCTCTAGAGCCCAGGCTCAGCAGTTGTGGTGCGAGGGCTTAGTTACTCCGTGGCGTGTGGGACCTTCCTGGATCGGGAGTTGAGCTCGTGTCTCCTGTAATGGTAGGTGGATTCTTTACCAGGGAAGCTGCAGAATGCCCGTCTTGTCAGCAGCTAAGAACAGGACCTGAGGGGGGAGAAAACAACAGATACGTAGAGCGTTTATGTTTATATGTTTATAGTAAGCAAAAAGACTTGTCATATTAGATCAATGAAAGGATTTTTCAGTTATCCTCCAGTTGCTGTCTACCACATAGTGAACTCGCAAGGAACTCCATGGAATGATGTAATGGAGATGTCTTATTGTACCTTTACTAACACCATGCAGCTTAATGTTTGTGTCTGTCTGTGACTTGTGGGACATTATGATAATTAACTTCTTTAACATCAGTTGTTCAGGGTGACATACTTACTTGCCTTACACATTGTTAGCATTCTCTTAAAAACTACCAGTTAATGAACTTCGTGCTGTATTGGTCATAACTTTTGTGGTTAAAGATTAAGTCCTGTTTGTCTTATGAGTAAGTGGAGTTGTAGCACACACAGTGGGGGAAAGATATTAGGTTCTAGAGTTAGCATAGGAGGTGGATAATGCGTATGTAGGGTGTTTTCTTTTAAACCCTTTAAGTCATTCTTAAAATAGAGAGTATTAGGTTTTCTGGGTTCACAAAGTAGTTTATCTGTATTTAGTGGCTATTGTTTATGAAACAAAACATACGTTTAAACACTAGACTCATATTCAGCATGATAAAAGGTTTATGGGAAATAGGAAGAACAGATGAAACAACAGATTCAGGTTTTTTGGCTTAATGCCTGTCTAGAGTAGCTCCTATTGAGCAAAATGGCAGGCAGCTTTGATCACATAATTACTTCTGTTGTTCACTTGTCAAATGCATGTAATTGATGGGTTTTTTTCCTTTAACGAAGTTGTGCATTTGATATCACTCCCCTGTAGCTCACTCCCTTGCTTCTTTTCTTTGAAGATTTGAACATAAAAGTAATCATTCCAGTTAACTTGTTCTAGATCAGTTTTTTGAAGCATTTATATTAGAGTTAAAAATGTGTGCTACCTATATCAGAGTTTTGAGGATCCTTTTCTCGAACACTTTAAATAAAGTTTTAACATTGAGAATACTTGTTTGGTTGCTTTCTGGCCTTGCAAGTTGAGTAATAGAAGATGAATATTGTGCCATTTTTAGTAGCCATGTATCCCAGTATTTGGTTGCATTAAGTCCTTTGACTTGTTCAAGCAATTAATAGATACATATATTTTAGAGGCCCATATGATGGCTACTTTTACTATCCACTTAGAAAGGTAGGAATGTTGTGTTGATTCAGTGACCTGCCGTTTCTGTTTATTGATCTTTGTGTGTTTTTGTACAGGTTGGTTTCCTGTTACATCTTTGACATAGTTTCCTAGACCACTCCATGAATTAACTCGAAAATCTGAAATGAAGATGGAGGAGGCAGTGGGAAAAGTTGAAGAACTCATTGAGTCTGAAGTGCCACCAAAAACATCTGAACAAGAGACAGCTAAGGAGGAAGATGGATCTGTGGAACTGGAATCTCAGGTTCCAAAAGATGGTGTGGTAGATTCTACAGTTCTTTCTTCAATGCCCTGCTTGTTGATGGAACTGAGAAGGGACTCTTCCGAGTCTCAGTTAGCATCCACAGAGAGTGACAAGCCAACAACTGGCCGAGTTTATGAGAGTGATTCCTCTAACCACTGCATGCTTTCCCCTTCCTCTAGCGGCCACCTGGCCGACTCAGATACATTGTCTTCTGCAGAGGAAAATGAACCGTCCCAGGCAGAAACAGCGGCAGAAGGAGACCCTTCTGGAGTGTCTGGTGCCGCAGTTGGGCGGAAGTCTCGCCGGTCACGATCCGAAAGTGAAACATCCACCATGGCTGCCAAGAAAAACCGGCAATCCAGTGATAAACAGAACGGCCGAGTTGCCAAGGTTAAAGGTCATCGGAGCCAAAAGCACAAGGAGAGAATCAGGCTACTGAGGCAGAAACGGGAGGCTGCTGCACGGAAGAAATATAACCTGTTACAGGACAGTAGCACCAGTGATAGTGACCTGACTTGTGACTCAAGCACGAGCTCATCAGGTGATGATGAAGAGGTTTCAGGGAGCAGCAAGACAATCACTGCAGAGATACCAGGTAGAGGATGTTTTTTAAACTGACTGTAGAGCACCTCATGGCATTTCTCAGCTCTTGGGCTCAGTTAGATGAGTGACACTTGAAAAAAATCCAGGAGACCTGCAGCTCTATGTAAATTTGAAGACTGCAGTGTATTAACAAGACACGCCAATTAAAAAATCTGTTTTGAGGTTTCTAGTGCACTTTAGCACATCAGCCCGAAAAAAAAAATTTAATGATAGAGACGAGATTATTTTTAAAGAATGGAATTTCTCACAAGTCTCTTTCTCTGTAACCCACTACCTGAACTCCCATCATTGCCTTTCTAGCACTGCTTAGATCTAATACTGACTGTTCAGTGTTATTACCAAGTACATACTCCTCAGGAATGGGCACCTTGCTTTATTATATAGCCACTGCACTCAAGCTGATGGTGTCTGAAATAACATGTTCTATCTTTTGTTAAAGGTTTCTAATAACTGTTCCTGCTAAAACAGTAGTTTTATGCATTCCCCTTCTCCATTCAGTGCATGATTAGCTCGTTGTCACTTGCATTTGAAAAGAATGTTTTTTGAAAAATTTCCCCCTTAACACCCCCAAGTTTAAAAAGTTCAGTAGAAGTCCACTGTTCCAGCTCTCATTGATATGAGTCTGTAATTTATTACATGTTTGACATAATCTGCTTTCTCTATATTACTTCATCTGATACTGTGTACTGTGAAGGCAGTCTTGAGATTTCCTAGTGGAAGAAAAATGAGATCTGAACAGTCCTTAATTGGGTGAATTCTCATTGTTGAAGAGACTTTCGATTAGGAATATTCTGTAAAGTAGTCAGCATGTAATAGATCACGACAGTGTTATTTGTTGCTGTGGTAAAGAGGGGGAAGTTTTGGTTTTCAGAGTTTTATGGGTGACTTTTTTCCTCCTAGTTTTTGAAAGGTTTCTGATTCTATACATCAGCATATTGCTGATACATGAAGAATATTTCAATAAAAATCATATTGGTTAATTAAATCTATAACCAAACTTACAGAAACTCAGTAACAAGAATGATTTTATAGGTGTTCAACTTACAATAAAAGTATCATGCATATAGTGTATTAAATGTGTTCCTAACAGTTGTTGGACATGCTTACTGTTTTAATATCTGTTGAATTCCTTTGGTAGTTCCCTGTGTTAGAACTACTGGGAGAGAGGGTTTAATTGAAGCCCATCAGTTGACTGCATGGGAGGAGCAGACACTGGGGTTGTTCTAAGGCAGGTATATTTACAGTTTATATTTAGTGTTTTAAGGAAAGCCTATTAACAACCATACAATTGTTTATGCATTCTTAGGTCCTGTACTAATCTACTAATGATCATAATGGATCTCTTGATACAGTGCTAAATTCCACTCACTAAACAGATTTTTATGTAACTGCCCAATGCTTCTTTGTCTTTTTATGGAAACGGAGAAGGTGGGTGAACAAAAATTCTCTTTCAAGATAGACCCCATGGTAGAGGTGGCATGAGAAATACCTTCAAGGACGTTCTCCCTGTTTGGCTTATATAGATTAGGTGTGCTTTGTTCATGTTTTCCAAACCCCTCTGCTAATTGACTACCTTGACCAGTATCTAAAACTTCTAAAATGCCAGTCATCTATTTCTTGTCTCTTCTGAATGGTATACCAACTGAAACACCAAAGTAAATTATCTGTATCTATAATTTAGTTTCTGTTTTGAAAATATGTAGAGTAATCATGGAGAATCAAATGGTAGGTAAGCCGCAGGGCCTCTATACATGACTATTTGGGCTGCACACCGCATTTCTGAAGGTGCTGTACGCATAAGCAGCTATGAATGGTTTTTCCTAGAATTATGCAAAGTGACAAAGATAGAACAGCTTAAGTTTAAATATTAGGAAGTTCATTTCAACTATCCACATTGTTATCCCTGAAAAAATTTGACATTGATTGGCCTTTTCTGTTGTCATAATTATGTGTACCTTGTTTTCTTGAGTCACATTATAACTTTGGGGCAGGAGGGATACACTCTGCCCTAATAGCAAGGCAGTTGCTGAAAAGTTACATAGATTGTAAAGATAGGATAAATTGTGAACTGACTTGAAACATGAGTGCAACACCGTGGACATTCAGGTGAACTTAAACTGGATATGTCTAACAGCGAATCTCCTGGGATTTGGAATTTGCCTGCAGTGATTTATACAGAATGGAAACCAAGAGGGAGAATAAAAACTGATATTCTTGCTTTACACTTTCATTAAGTTGCAAATAATTTTAGTAGTTCAGAAGTGCTTTATAAACTTTGTTTGGCAGCAGTTTAAACACTGAAGGAATTATGCTAAATGTTGACTTAATGCCAAACAATTTTAACAATTAATGCATTTTCTTTTAAAGAGTGAAAATAATGTTGCAAACTTACATAGTGCCTGGTGATGCATAATAATTGAGTTTGATATTTGGACCACAGATGTTTACAAAGTGGTTTTGTTGTCTTAGTTAGGGTTTAGCTGACAGGCAGCTTAGTATCCACACTAGGTCATTCTCTCCTTGAAGTTTTCCAAACTATTGATATATTTCTCTTTTAAGAATCTGGAAGTATCATATCAAGATAATTCTGGCAGTTCTTTCATTTGGGGGACTTAGAGATGAGCAAAAATAGAGTATTTCATAGTGGATATTAATGTGAAAATAGTATGTGGTGGTTTTGAGTATTCAAGGTTTTTATTGAGTATCTCATTTATAGATCTTTTTATATTATTAATCATTCTTTGCAGTTTTATTATTGGAGCGTTATTTCTTCATGGGTTGTGAGAAACATCAGTTTTTCTGTAAAATCACTTTGAAACTAGATATATAAAGTCTGCTCTTGCAGGGAATTTTTGTTTTGTTTTGGCTGTGCCACATGGCGTGTGGGATCTTAGTTCCTTGATCAGAGATTGAATGCAAACCCTTGGCATTGAAAGCATGGAGTCCTAACCACTGGATGGCCGTGGAACTCCCCCAGGGAATTTTTATTTTAGTGAATGTGAATAACGGACATCAGACTTCAATTCAGAAATTCTCTGAACAGTGCATCATTGAGGGTGGGCAGCAGAGAAAAGTTTTTCCAGTGACATGTTTTTCATGAATATTTAGTGTATAATAAACCTCACGGTAGCTTCATCGTGTGTGTGTGTGCTCAGTTGGTCACTTGTGTCTGACTCTTTGCGACCCCGTGGACTATAGCCCACCAGACTCTTCTGTCCATGGTGTTTTCCAGGCAAGAATACTGGAGTGGGTTGCCATTTCCTGCTCCAGGATATCTTCCCAACCTGGGGATCAAACCCATGTGTTCTGTGTCTCCTACATTGTCAGGCAGATTCTCTACCACTGTGCCACCTGGGAAGCCTGTAGCTTCATCCTGCCTTGTCTATAGTGACCTACTTTTGTGTAGTTTAGTAGTGCACCATGAAAGTGACCACTTGGACGGAGGTTCAAAAATAGTATCCATCTTGATGGGTAAGGGTCAGTTGGTTTGCATTTAGAAAATCTAATTGGTCTATTTTGGAGAATGTCAGGCTGTAGAGGACAGCTAAGATCATCTGAGTCCTTAATCCTTTGTGGTCAGGCTGGAGCAGCTCAGCCCTCCTAAAGCTAGGATCTCAGCATTCACAACTCACCACAATTATTTATACAATGAAATCCCTCACGATTAGCTATCATTTTACTTTACAATTTTTCCTATGTAGAGACTTATTGTGCCTGATCATTTAACTCTTGGAAATGAAAAAAAAGTTTTCTGTAAGTAGTAAATCCTTCTTAGAAAAATTTGAAAATAGAAAAATGTGAAGTCTAAGACTAAAATCCTGTTTCTGTTAACATTTAAGAGTATTGCCTTCCATAATATATAACAGAATTGATCATACTATGTATACTTCTCTTTCCCTCCAATACTGCATTTTGAGCATTTAACCAAAACACAATAGTCTCCCTAAAACCATGTGTGGATTTTGAATAATTTAACTAACTATAAAATAACTTCCCTAATGTTGGCCCTTTGGGCTGTTTTTAGCTTTTGCTATTATGAAGAAGAGTATGAACACTTTTAAATCTCTCAACACATATTGCCAAACTACTCTTTAAGACTTTATTGAGTTTATTTCATCCAGGAGTTTAAAGTGTTGGTTGCATTATTTTCTCTCTTTTGAGTGTTTATGAAAATGTTGCTGGTTTGATGGAAGAATTATATCTTGGCGTTAATTTGTATTTCTTTCGAGCACTATTGAAGTTGAAAAATCATACTGGCCATTTGTGTTCTTTTGGTAAACAATCTATTCATGTTCTTTGCACATTTTCCTCTTGCTACACTTTTGTTTAAAATTGATTTGTGAGGGTTTGTAACCTACTGAGGGTTGAATTACTTTAAAAAATTTTATCATTAATTTAAGCTGTAGGGACTCGCACTGGAAGATGAGACCCCAAACCCAGGTCGGGAATCCTGTAACCTTTTTCCTATATTGAATATGAGGTGACTGAAAGCCCCATGGCCATAATTTAAAATCTGATTGTATTTTGGCAGCTGTTTAGGATACTCATTAAATACACTGATAACAAAATACCAAGACTGTGTAATCAGGTGAAAACTGCCTGAAAGCAGTGATTAGTAAATGCAAACAAAGAACATAGTATCTGTGCAGTTTTCAGTCTGGCTGTGTGTTAGAATCACTTGAGTGGGGAGCACTTAAAACTTATGATGCCCAGGCTCCATTCCAGACTTGTTAAATCAGAATCTCTGGATCTGACACAGGCATCAGCATTCCGCCCCCCCAGCTTTTTGGAAACGTAATTGACATATGACATTGTGTAAATGTAAGGTATATAAAGTCCTGATTTAATAAATGTCAGTTCAGTTCAGTTGCTCAGTCTTGTCCGACTCTTTGTGACCCCATGGACTGCAGCACGCCAGGCTTCCTTGTCCATCACCAGCTCCCTGAGCTTGCTCAGGCTTATGTCCATTGAGTCAGTGATGCCATCCAACCATCTCATTCTCTGTCGTCCCCTTCTCCTAAATGTATGTATTGTGAAATTTATTAGCATAACACACCTCTTACTTTGCATACTTACGATTTATGTATTAGAAAGTTGTCTTCCTTTCAAATATATGATGCAGTATTGTTAACTGTAGTCATTATGGTGTATTAAATCCCTAGAACTTACTCTTATACAACTGGGAGTTCGTCCCCTTTGATCACCTTCACTCATTCTTGCTGCACTCTGTACTCTCTACCAAACTACTCTGTGCTTTTATAGTTTGGTTTTCTTAAGATTCCACATGCAAGTGAGATCATACAATATTTGTCTTTCTCTGACTTATTTCACTTCGCATAAAGGTAGCAGCATTTTTAAGCTCCCTGGTGATGACATTGGGCAGCCAGACTGAGAACTACTCAGTTAAGCAGTGATATGTGAAGTCTCTCATAGCTAAAAATCATTGTAGTCTGCTTCAGTTAAGTTCTGAACAGTAGAGTCTCATTTTTTTTAAATGTTCTTAATTATAAAAACCACAGCACAGTCTTTATTAATTAACAAACAGGCAATTATAAATTTTTCTCCATTTAAGTGGTTATATTAAAAGCATGCATTGCTTAAATGTGATTTCCTCAATACTACAGTGTCCAGATAATGTTACGTTACATTTAGAAGCTTTGAAATGTTACTGGTAGGTATTCTCTGACAATCTCTAATGTTAAAGCACCGAAATACTATTTTCAGCGTTTTTCCTAATTTATTTCCTTAGGTGAGTGCCCTTAAAAACTTCGTGTATGTAAAAGCATAAACTTTGGTTTTGATATGTCTTTCTCAAAGTAGGATATATTTTAGTGTTAAAAGGACATATGTGTGTTTAAGATGAGAATATGGTCCCTGGTTGGTTTTCTTTTTTTAGATGTAGTTTTCAGAGCAGTTGTAGGTTCACAGCAAAATAAAACGGAAGGAGAATAAATGGGATAAATGAGAATAAATGGTAATGAGAATAAATGGGAAACGGAGATTTCCCATTTATTCCTCTTCTCACACGTGTGCAGCCTCCTCCACTACCAACACCTGCACAGAATGGAACGTTTGTACCTAGATTGACACATCACTCAGAGTCCATAGTTTACACGTTAGGGTTCATACTTGGTATTGTACATCCTGTTTGTTTTGACAGATGTAATTGCGTCGTCTTTTTAGACTTTAAAATGTCTTTGCTTTTAGTGTGTTTTGCTGCTAGTCATCTTTATAAGGCTACATCTTCTTTCACTGTCCTTAGCACAAGTGTTCTCACACCATTTTGTTGAATTCAGCTTTTAAATGCTGAAAAATAAGCAGCACCAGAATCTGAAACATCAAAGTAGTTGTATAAATTCCTGTCCTATACACTAAAGTTTACCCAGCACTTATAATGGGGATAAACTGTTTAAAGAAAGTTTAATATACTTCAAACTCCTTTTAGTTTCTCCATAAGCTAAATGTGTTATACTTTGGGGAAAGGTACGTCCTTCTTGAAGAAGTTGACTTACAAATAAGGTGTTTGTTTTTTTTTTTAATGTGGAGAGAGGGCATGGAATGGAGTAATCAGGGGTGGAGGAATAAAATGAAGTTAGAGGGAAAAGTTGGTAACAGTAAACTTCATGAAGTTTTTATTTGCTAGGTAGAATTGGGCTCAAAATTTGTCCTGTAGCCTTTTAGGCATTGAAAAGAGGTGAGGTGGCATGATATAAGCAGTTCTCTTTATAGAGGAGAAACACTGCTTTTCTTGATACTGAGGCCTGGGAAACTTTTCTTTCGCCTATTCATAAAAAGCCACTATGAGATAAAGTAAACTATATTTTCAGAAGCACTCTGGGATAAATACAATAGAGCACTTCATGGGGGCAGTTCTTCATGGGGGCAGACTTCTTGATATAGGTAGATGGTTAAGGCCAAGACTGATTGAGTCCATCATTCATCCATTCAGCAAGTTTTGGACGCCTGCTCTGCGGCATTGGGAATGCAACAGTGAATGAAACGTGTCTGCCCTCGTGACACATGATCTTTTTTGAGGAGACAGATAATAAATGAATTCATCATGCGCTCTCAAGTAGAAATATACATTATGAATGATAATAAAGCAAGATATAAGAGTTCAGATAAAAATGAACTAGAGATGGGGTAGAATAGCTATTTTAGGTAGCATAGGCAAGAGTGATCTGAGGAGGTAACATTTTTAATAGTTACTTGAAGAAAAGAAGAGTTCATTATAATTAGTTTTATTAGAAACCCAAAGTATTTGGGACCCAAACCAAAACTAATCTGGCCTAGTTCAAGGATAAAACACTGTATATAGAAGAGCATATCCTAAAACTGGAATCCTCTGAAACCACTGTTCTACTTGATATTAATAGGTGTACACTGTCACACATTTGGAAAGTGCTGGATCATGTGGAAACAGATTTGTCTACTGCAGGACAACTCAGAGCCATTAGTGTGCTACCCAAAAGAGGACGATATGATTTGTATATCCAAAACTTAACCACAAAACTTTTTTTTTTGAGATTTATGTTTTAGTACCTTGCACAAACCAGGGTTTATAAAAAATATTACACAGCAGTATACATGGATTTTGTATATCCTTTATGTGGTTTTTCCATAAGGAAAACAATTTTTTTTTAACTTAAGAGTAGTTGATGAAAATCAATTAACTGAGAATTATTTATACTGACTTATTATGGGTCAGCTGTTAAAACAACTTTTAGAATTTTAAAGTCATGGTGTGAAAATATTCAGGGATACAGTGATATTCAGTCAGGGTTGTACACTGGAATCACCCAGGGGGCTTAAACAAACCTAATGCCTGGGAGCTGCCTACGTTTTGGTATTTGTTATACCATTCCAGGTCTTTATGTTTAGCAAGTCTGAAAGCTACTGTATACTTTCAAACTTGAGTAGTTAGTTGTATAGTACAAAATACAAAATCCTAGGCAGATTGTGAAGCTGTGAAAAAAGGGTAGTGTCATGTTATTTTTCTCAGAGTTACTTTTGTTTGGTTAATTAAGTGCTCCTTATCATTGCTGAATCTATTTGTCTGTTCTTGGTAATGCTTAAGTCATTTTCCTGAATAAGCATGTCTTAATAAAAATACAATTTTCTGATTTAATGACGTTTTATCAAATGGCCTCACTGCATTTAAAACTGACTTCAGTCATACTGGCGGATCTGAAGGAGTACACAGCGAAGTTTTAGGATTACTTGGCAGGGGTGCTGTGTGTGTTAGAAACGTTATAGGCAGTGTCCTAGAAGAGGCCATGAGTTGTTATTCCAAGATGGAGAGAAATTCCGAATGTGGATGGAAAAACTAACTCACCTTGACACTGGTGAAGAGAACAAGCAGCTACTGGAACCCAGGGAACTTAAAATGCAACTAGTTGGCCAAGGCATTTCCCCTATCACCCAGTCAGATGCTTATATGCAGTTGCCTGATTCCCAAGAACTGCTGCAACAGCCCTTTGTGACTTGTCAGAATGTTGACAGCACATTAGAATTCTCAGACATTACCATTTTCTGATTAACTTTATTGAAAATGGGAATATTATAGAACAACCTTTGAATCTATCACAAAATTAATTGTGTTAACTATCTGCTTTTTGAATTGTGTAAGAAAGAATATGCTTTTGCCCATTTTAAGTTTCTTTTGGTAATGTTTTAAACATTAAATAGCAAACAAGTTGCTTTTTAAAAAATCAGTTCTTCAAAACAAAATTTTATGAATTCTAGTTAGAGTTTTGTTACATGTGCTTGGAACATAGAACCATGTTTATATGATGATAGGAGTGATCCTCATCTTTATGCTTTTCTCATGCCCCAGACATAAATATCAGTAAGATATAAAATAGGGAATCTTAGTGAATCCAGATAGGTAAGTGGTTAATTCCCTTAGAGTCTCTTAGCATTAATCTCTACAGCAGTGTTGACTTGCTTGTGATTCCTGTAAGGAATGATGTAATTAATCTCATTCTGGAGGTCATGAGTGAATATTGCATGAGCATTTTTATGCCATTCTTTCATAGGTCATTTAATGAACTGATTTTGTTGCTAGTCTTTAATAACTTGTATGAAATAGCCTTTGTGTGCAGGAAGAATGAATTACTTTTTGAGCAAATTAGCACTCTGTACCTGCTATGTGAGATACTGTAAGGAACGCAGATTAGACAGGAGTTTGAGTTTATGTGTGAGAAAAGCAGTATTTTTCCATTGTTACATAGATGGGTTTTTATTTTAAGCTTTAACTCTCTAAGCAGTTACCTGGCAGAATCCGGTGAAATTGGTACTCTGATGTAAAGGGTAACCTCTAGAGGATAGAGATGAAATGGTCACTCTATTTAGGGTATGTGTTGAATGAGTTTTTAAATTAATAGTGACTAAATGTATTGGCTAATGTACTACCAATTTAATTTTGTTTTCAGTCCCTGGACTGAAAATAAATGGTATGTTAAAGAGTCCATGGTATGTGTCAAAGGGGAGAAGATAGCACAGCATTGTTAGCTTTGCAACATGATAGATTTCCAGTGTGGCCTAGGACTGAGAAATAGTGTGAGGAAAAGCTAAGTTAAGAAGAAAATTTTCAGTAGGTGTATATAACTTTGCTAACATTACCTTGTGCTTTTTTATAAAAATTGTACTTCCTACTGGATTTACTTACAATAAAAATATGGTATTTTCCCCTTCAAATTTATAAGTTAACTTCTCAATATGAGTAAGGTTATTTTAATATTTAATATAGTTTCAACTTTGAAAAAGATCTGATTGTATGTTTTGCAAGAGGAAAGATAGGTGATATATTTGGAGTTTCATATATAGTTGGACATTAGAATGACAGGAGTTTGAACTGCACAGGTCTTATATGCAGATTTTTTGCACTAAATATGAACTGTGGTTCTGCACAATCTGTGCTTGATAGTATTCATGGATGAGGGACCACAGACTGTTTATAAAGTTGTGTGTGGATTTTCTTCAACTGTGCAGCAGGTGGGAGCCCAACTTTAGGGTCAGCTGTATAAACAATAAAGACTTTTGTTTTATTTCAGTAATTTACCAGTAACTACTCAGAAAAATTGTCATCACTTTTTCTATTTAGTTCTATATTCAGATATCTACACCTTGTAAATTAAGTGTAATAGATTGAATCAATTTATTTTGCTTTTTTGAAGTGAAAAATGACTTTTAAAAAAATTTTCTTTTTAGAGCTTAATATATGAGAATTGGGAATTAACTTTGGGAGAGTTATAACTGACGAGTTTTCTCTGACATGATAGCACAGCACTTGTAAACTACTTCAGCTAATATTTTTTTAACTTTCCTGTTTTATGCCAATAAGAGCATATTGGTTTTGGGTGAGAAGTTTTTGGCTAATCTATAATATTTATTTGAAATTAAGATGTTTTCGCGGAAGTTTGTTCCGTATTCGGCTTCTCCCTGGGATCACAGATTTTACTAGACATGGATTTTTATATATAAGAAAATGTCAATTTCAGCATGTTAACATGACTGCTTTTCTGTGCATGCATAACTGCTTCAAGAACTTAACGGATTTCTTCTGTTTCATGATTTAATGTTTCATATATTAAGCATGTAGTGAAATGCTTTTTATTTTTAAAATAGAAAACATGAATGAATCCTTTAAGAATAACATAAAAAATAATGTAGACATTATTCTTAGTATTGACTGAATATGTTCTGATCCTTGTTGTTATTAGATAATGGAGTAGGGAAATCTACAGATTTTTCTTTTTTGCCTAAAAGAGAAAAATGTCAGTCGAGTGGAATTATCAAGCTAAAGTTTTAATAATTGATATTCAAGGTAAAAATATTGTAACTATTTGAGAAGGTGTCGAACATAATAAATTTGAGGAAGCCTTTTCTACATAAATATGTATCAAGATACCGAAAGAGGTTTTAATAGAAAGAGGAGGAACACCAGAATGTACTGATTTAATTCATAGAATATATGCTAAAATATACAAATTTATTCCAAAACAATTTTATATTTTGTGGTTTGAAAAGTTTAACCTAAAGAATAATTTTGTAACAGAAACATACATACAATTTTTCCCCCTGATTTTCAGTTTGTCATGGTGTCTTGAAAATGTGTTGCTGTCTTAAGGAGTATTGTTTTGAAACACAGTAGTCTTTTTTTTTTTAATATGCTTTAAAATAATTATGCTTTTTCCGGATTGTCTGATTTAAAAATTCTTCTTTCAGAAAAATTTGTTTTTGTATTGTGGACAAAGAAGTATTAACTATTTGAAGTAGTTTTAATAGTTTTTTAAAAACTTGACTGCTGTTTTGGATTATTCTCCTTCACTGAGGCAGAGTCTGTATTCCTAAGATCATAGTCTAAATACGTACTAAGAAGTGGAAATTATTTTTGGATTATGTGGTGGCATTTTTATATAGGTATTATTTTAGAAGTGCCTAGTGCTCATCCCTTGCTCTGTGCTGTGCTTGGGTGTTCAGTCGTGTCCGACTCCCTGCAACCCCATGGACCCACAAGGCTTCTCTATCCATGGGGATTCTCCAAGCAAGAATACTGCAGTGGGTTGCCATGCCCTCCTCCAGGGGATCTTCTCAGCCTAGGGATTCTTTGCTGTTTGGGCCACCAAGGAAGCCCATGAATCCTGGAATGGGTAGTAGCCTATCCCTTCTCCAGGGGAACTTTCCGACCCAGGAATCGAATTGGAGTCTCCTGGATTGTAGGCGGATTCTTTACCAGCTGAGCTACCAGGGAACCCTGGTCTTCCCTTAACTTACCTTAAATTGGCTTAATTTTCCTAGAATTTTAAGTATAGGGAATATATCCTGTTTGGGCTTTTTTGTGGTGTATAAAGGGCTAATGCTGGACAGAAACGTCTTTTAATTGATCTAGATCATATCTAGCGTTGATCTAGACATGGTTGAAATGCTTTTTATTTAATAATATAATCCCACTCTGCTCAGTGTTATGTGGCAGCCTGGATGGGCGGGTGGGTTTGGTGGAAAATGGATGCTTGTAGATATATATAGCTGAGTCCCTTTGCTGTCCACCTGTAACTGTCACAACATTGTTAATTGGCTACCCAGTTAATCAGCTGTACCCTAATACCAAATAAAAGGTTAATAAAAGAAAAGAGTGTAATCCCAGGAGAATGTGCTCCCAAATATGGCTGCCATCAGTGTCTACAGGCCCCAGGGCAAGCCAGACAGTGGCCCCTCTGCTTCTCTGGGAAGCTTGGGAGATCAGCAGGGAGATGACCTTTGGAGAGTCACTGAGGACTGGCATATTGCAGTGCTTTGTAGGGAACGAATGCAAGAAAAGAAAGAGAAGACAAACGCAGATTGTTTATTTAAAATATCTTTGCTCATTTTAATCAGTCCAGTTTTCAAGAAAAGGATCAATTCTGAGAGAAATAGAGGAAAGATTAAAATGAAGACTGTTATCCCATATTTGGATTATGTCGTCTCTCTAATGTCTACATATGCAGTTTAGTTGCTGGTATTTAAGGGGGCTCGCTGGTGAATATGTTTTCTGATCATCTATCTACAGACTGTTTTCTGCCCAGTCTCCTAGTTCAGTGCTGTAGTATATTAGATCCTAATCATTTGTAAGAAAATTTAACCAGCAGATTAAGATTAGAATTACCAGGTTATTTGAGCCTCTCATTGCACAATACCTTTTAGTTATATTAATGTGTAATTTGTATGCATTATTAAAACTTGAGTGTAATAGGAGCTCAAAAATTTAAGTTAGAACACAAAACAATAAAATTAAAATCTTGAAACTTAACATTTTGCATGAAGTTTTTTTTTTTACTTAAAGGATCTGTCATTTTGGGGGCTCCAAGAGAAAAGCCTGTTTTTTGTTACTAAGTCAAAGGAATAAGCCTAGTCTTAAGACTGTGTGTTTGTGCACATGCTCATGTAGGTGTGTGGACCTTCAGAATTACGAAATAATCCTGTATTCTTATTAATGCTATAGTTGGCAGGTTGTGCTGGAAACATAACTATGCAATAGTCTACAGGGATTTTAATGGATTCAGGTCACTAATATATCCATTCATTGCTTCCGAAATGTGTGTTAAAAAAAATTGCCATATACAGGTTAGAGTGATTAAGTTAGAGGGGAAAATTGATTTTTTAGATTATCAGGTAAAGATTTGGACTGCTTGTTTGTTTCATCAGCAGACTGAGTAAAAGAATATACACGAATTCGTTTATTTTGCTTCATTGCTTTCGTCATTCCTTAGTTATGTGTATTTAACAGCAGATCTGAACTGAAGGTCGAGATATAGCACAATTTAGTGAAATTTATTGCTTAAGGTTTATATGCAAGTCAGATAACATGGGCAGGTTATTTTACAGAAGGTGACTTTTAGAAATAATTACCTGTTAAATTTTGCTTAGCTTGTATTGATTTCCTCTCCTGTTCGAATTATTCAAATAGAATAGTAAGGGCACAATGGAAAAGATTTTGTGGGGTTTCACATATGAGAAAACACAATATCAAAACAATTTAAGCAGATTTATTAAACTGAAATTTAATTAATTTTTTATTAAATTTGTTCTAATAAAAATTGTTCTCAAAGAATAATTCTCAGAATCTTCTCTAAAAATGGCATATATGCCCTCAGTCATTGTACAGATAAGAAACTTGTCATTTTTAATCTGTCTAGAACAGTTGTATGAGTACATTAATAGTTATCAATGTGAAAACTTCCAAGTTCTTTACTTTTCATTTTTTTCGTGATTCTGTTTTTAATTTCTCTGAAGTTTAGGAAAAGTTAGTGGAGATTGAAACCAAAGTAATGACTAGATCTTTTCATATTGTCTTAAATTACTACAACATACAATAGAAGACACATTAAGAAATGAAGGAATAATAATCCATGAGGAAGTGTATTCTTTGATAATGAAGTCTTATAACTTTAAGATTTGGGAAGAATGTTGTCAAATTGCTGTGATTTTTATTTTTACTGCATTTTCTTTATATCTTTTACCTAATTCTGCATTTGAAGTGTATCAGTTGACCTAGATAAATAAAAAATTTTAAAAAGAAATGTTTCTTGTTACTCTATTTAGGATCCTTTTACATTAGTTATAGTGATTCCCTAGCAGTTAATTCACATTAGGTGTTCCTTAGTACAGAAACCTGCTTTTCCGTAATGAAATGAATGGCATTAGTTTGTAGGTAATATCACTAATAATAGATTTTACATGGTGTTTTTCAGATAATTTTCAGTCTTTTTGCAGTTGGTATATTGAAAAAGGAAGTAACAAAATATCAGTGCTAACATAAAAGGTGGAGATTCTTCTCCTTTATATGTCCTTCTGAGTTACCCTGTTAAAAATTGAAGACTGTTTAGAAAATAGCAAAATGTAGCCTACCTTGAGGAATAATCAAAAAGCTGAATGGATGTGTCTTTAGCAGGGTACATAGATATGAGGATGTGGCTAAAGCCATATCAGATTTTCATGTTCTTCTTCCTGTATGTAGTGTAGATGTTTTAGGTTTGTTCTCCATTGATCTGAATCCTCAGAACAGAAATTGTGGATTTGTCCTTGAAATACAAGGATAAATTGAAAGGTGGTGACCTCTGCAAGTGTCCTGTTTTCTGTATTTAATCTTGAATATTTCCTTTTACCTCTTTGATACTTTCAAAGTTAACTGTTCATCAGTATTTTAGGTAACTTCTCTGGGCAAAATGAGCTGTCATTTGTCAGTATGATGTAAGAACAGATGTAATCCTTCAAACTCTATTTCTCCCTTGTAAACTGAACATCTAAATTTTTAATAATTGAGTTGAATATAACAGGAAAAGCACAAAACAGGCATCAATTCATTTTTATTTAAAAATGATTTTTTAACTTATGACAGAATTTCAGTGCATATTGCTGCATTTTACTTTCATTTAGCACTATCTTATTTTTCTTTTTACTAAAATAGCTTTATAATACTATAAAGAAAAAATACCCAGTTTTGGGTATTTAAAGTTGTTTTTTTAGAAATGGCACTTTTTGTCTTTTCTGGTTGATACAGTTATCTTTTCCAAGAGATGCTTTGAAAGTTACTGCTTTTATTCAGATGGTTCTTTGTGTATGTGTGTACATATATTACATATATATGTAGATTAATAGTAATAAAATACAACATATGTATTTTCTAAGGTATTTTATTTTTTCTTATTCCAAATAATAATTTTCCATCTTGGTAAATATTTAGATGTGTTACTAAAAAGCTAGTTTTTATTAGGTAGGTTCTGCTAACTGCAGATGTACCTTCCAACTATTGAGGTTTGCTTCTTTGAATCCCTAAGGCTCACACCTCATTTTCCCTACATTTCTTTTCCTAACTTGGCTACCATACACATGCTCCTCCTTCCTAAAGTGCTTGGCTAGGTAATTTCTGAGAACTCTTCTTTTAGGTGTAACTCTTTTTGAATCTCACTATTGGAGTGAGACTGAGAGTGACTTCTACCTCCTCCCACTTTCTCTAGATGTTGTAGATAATGGCACTGAGCTTAGGACCTTTAGTGACTAGGGAGACAGAACTTCTGTGGGGTCCTTTGACAGCAGCAAGAAAGTTTTTCTTTCGTCTTCTATGAGGGGTTTTGGGAAACTGGCTGTAGTAAAACAGAGGAGGAATTTATTCTGGTCTTTGTTGTATATTACTCTAGTCATTGAAATGGGAATTGAATGAGTAAACGCTGATTGTCTGTTGCTCCACCTTCCCTTGGGACGAAGATTTAGCAATAGAGAAGGAGGAGTGACGTTTCCAGATGTCCATGGGATACAAGAGGAATCTCTTGATTCCCAGATCTGATTAGATTTCATACTGGGAGTCTGACAACACTTGTGTTAGTGGAAGGGCTTTGTAGGCAAGAATGATGCCAAATATGGGATAATCCAAAGTGACCTCCATGTGGCTTTAAAACACTTTCATATGAATACATCTAAGCTAACATTTCACTTCAAACAAAAATAAAAATACAGAAGCCATGTATGTGATGACCTTATGAATCCCAGCAAAGCATTTACTTAACAATTTGGGTTAATCCATGACCAGTAGAAGGCACCAACTCAGGCAGTGATATTTTCTGAAAGCTTCTTGCATGCAGGCTGTGTACAGCAGAGTTTACACAAACATAAGCAAACAAAGAAGTAGGGTTAAGTGCTAATTTATAATGGAAAGGTGGGCAGGTGGACCAGTATTTGAACTACTGTGTTCTGTGTCATATTTTAACCTTCATCATAACCCTGTGAACAAGCTGAGTCATAGGTTGAGAAGAAGTAGGCAGGATTTTAACCTGTGTATTTGCTGCCCAAAGTCTATGCACTTCATATACTGCTCCCAGTCTTACCCTGTGTATTTCCCATTCCCTCACCACTGAGAACAACTGTAAACTACGCTGGTTTTACCTACCTAGGACTCAAAATTTCTCATCTGTAAAATGGGACTGGTAACTTATATATTACATAGTTTTAAAATTCTGTGCTTTTGGTTGTCAGCTTTGGAAAGAGGGATTTGGAAAGATAGATGTAATAGAGGGTGGATGTTAGGCTTTGTTTTGCTTTGTGTTTTGTTTTCATGATTCAAATTGTTTCCGTGAGATTTAGAAGAGAACACATTTGACTGAAAAGAAGACTAATTCATAAAATTAAACACTGTTGATAATAATACAGAAGATTTAAAGTCACATAGGGGTAAACTCCACTGTAGTAGGAATGTGTGATGAATAGATAGATCTGTATGTCTTGTTTCATTTTTCTTTTTTGGCCGAACTGTGCGGCAAGCTGGATGTTAGTTCCCTGACCAGGATCGAACCTGCACCCCCTGCAGTGGAAGCGCAGAGTCTTAACCACTGGACCGTTTGGAGAGTCCCACACCTGTATTTTGGTATTCGAAAAGTTAGAACCTGTTTATAAAGTAGGAGGTCAGAGAGCGGATGCAAACCTGTCTAGCACGAGATAGACCAAGTTGATGTTCTTAAATGAAGCAGTGGATTGCTGAACATTTTATTTTTCTTGTGATCAGCAAGAATTTCAAGATACTTAAATCAGACACAGCACTTGGATTAACCACAGACCAAATAGTTAAATTTACCTTTATAGAGAGATGCTTTTAATGACTATAGAAAAACATAGTTCATCATTATAAATTGATGATGTATGGTTGACAGATACGAAATGGGAGAATGTGCAGTTTGAATAACCTTTTATGTTGTAAACATGGAATGCTTAGTGACTGCATTTTAAATTGGAAATGTTTCCATGTGTAATTTTACTTGAAGTTGCTATTTTGATGTTTTAAAAGTCAAAACTGTAGCAGCACAGTTGTTTTAGCATCCTAGAGGAACAATCAAGTCAGAGGAAGAAAAATAGCTTCATGCTTATTCCCTCCTGTAATAAATCGATAGAATCAAATTAGAAGCATAGATAGCTGCTTCTGTTATTAATATTCCTGGTTTTTCTAGTTCCTCTTAGTGGTTTGCTTTTATTTTTTTCTTTCAAGAGATACTTATTTTAAAAGGATCTTACCTCTTAATTTTGCTGTGTAGCAGAAATCATGTTTTAAAAGAATACCATAAATTGTCCCCATTAGTTAGCTAATATTCATACTTAGTGATTCAAAATCCAAGCCTTGATGCTTAGTTCTTTAAACATGTCTTACTTAATTTTGGTTTGCTGATAGTGTGAGATGACCTTGGGACACAAGATTCTTAATTGTGATTTCTTGTTGTAAGGCAAAATTGGAAAAACAACCTTTCCTTGACTTTATTAAAGTTTATATAGTACTGACTTGTCATTGTTTGAATATATTAGATATGAAAAATGACAGTGATAATTTATTTTAATTTTAAGTATAATTAAAATGTGAAAATATTACTGTCTTTGTTTATGATGAATACTAAATTTAAGCTAAGCTATAAGGTGTGCTGTTTGGAAATATGGAAGATACAAGAATGAAGCCAGATAACAAGTTTATGCTTGTATATCCTACTGATGAAGACTTTCAGACAAGTTATTTCCATGGGTAGGTGATGTTACTCTGCATGTACATCTGCACTTATACTTTTTGCATGAGTTTCGTGTAGGAGTGGGTACAATTTTGACTTGACTGTTGACCTGTTGCCTCAGTTGGGTGGTTGTGAGTTGTGGGGTGGGGGAGTGTGAGGGCAAGAGGTTGTGAATGGTATTTGTGATACAAATTTTTAAATAAGTCTCTTTTATTATTTTTTTCCAAACACAAAAAAACACTTAATAAAACCCTTTAAAAAATAGAATATTTGGTCAAATAGTCAATATTGTACTTGACCTTCATATCTTCTGCAACCAAATATTTGGACATCCCACATTATCTTGATTCCATAATAATCATTTTGAACTCTGACGAGAACTCCATAAATGATACAGCTTTCTTTTCTTTTCTGAAAAGAAAAACCGCAAACATGAACCAATATTTTACTGTTTGGTCTAAAATCTATTACTAACTGATACTAAGGCCACACTGTTGAATTTTATGAACTTGATGTACCCTTTTGGGGAAATCGGAAATTATTTTTAAGTAGTCAGCTGAAATTGTCATGATCGTCAGAATTTCACATTGTGACATGTCTGTTCCTTATACGGTGGCACCTAACAACTCATTTACTTTTATGTTTGGTCATTTTTTATTTTAAAAATGTTGCCGCATAAGCCTATGGTTTGGGAACTTAGTCTTAAGAGATAAGTACCCCAAGTGTGTTTCATGTTTTGTTTAGTGACAGTTTACACAATGGATGTTTGTATTAAGACAGTAATCCTTCATTGTGTTCTATTTTAATGATTCATTGGCATATGTATTCCTTCATAGTCAAGAGTTTCATAAAATAGGTGTGTTTACTGTTAATTTATTAGATATTAAAAAATTTTTTCCTAGAATTAAGTGATTTGCCTTATAACTGTTGGGAGAGAAAAAGCATAATATTCAAAAATGGCAGTTAGTAGTAAGGGATATGCTTCATAGTTGATTGAAAATGATTTTTGCTTTTTACTTTTATATTAGAAAAGGTAGCACTAGCATTTTAAAGCATGAATATTTAATTATTTAGCATGAATCACTGCAGTGTACTTACTTCAGAGCTCAGCTGCCCTTTTAAGCAAGTTAGGGTGATTTGGAGGTAGAAGGGCTCTCTTTATTTTTCCAAAAGTTTTAATATCTTCCTCTCAAATAACCCATAAGGTTGTGTATCACTTCCTTGGAGTGTCACCTGGTTGTTTTTCTCAGGGAAAAGACAATAGAAATATCCCTCACAAGACATCCAAATCCTGAAGATGAATTTTATGAGTATTATCTTTTTGTTGGGGGCTTCCCAGGTGGCTCAGTGGTAAAGAATTGGCCTGCAGTACAGGAGATTCAGGCTGGATCCCTGGGTCTGGAAGATCCCCTGGAGTAGGAAATGGCAACCCACCCCAATATTCTTGCCTGTAAAATCCCATGGACAGAGGAACCTGGCAAAGAGTCAGACCTGACTTGAGCACGCACTCATCTTTTTATAGAATGTTGTAAAATATATAACATCCCTAATATTATAAAAGGGCTTTACTGGAAATAGATGTTGGTCAAGTAGAGCTCTTGAAGTAGGAAAATATATATTTGACTTTCTTCTCTGATTCTACTAGGGACTTCTAGTATTAGCTACTAAGAGGAAGAAACTAGGTTGATCCTCTTAAAAAAATATAAATTCAGTTTTAATAGTTTGTATCAGTGTTTCCTTTAAAAAATCAGCTTTACCTTCTCTATAGTCGCCCCCTTTCTCTTAATCTTTTGCCCTTTAGCAGGATGACAGGAATTGAATGTAACTTTTGTTTAGTATAGTCTTGTCTTTGTTCTTCATAATAACACCCTTTTTCCTCCTTCTCAAATGTGTCCCTCATCTTTGTAAGCTGGAGTATTTCTTTCACTTTCATTTCATGTACAAAATAATTAGATTGTATAAAGTGCAGCTTTTCTGACTAGGTAGAATAAGAAGATAAAGGCAACAGGCATTTAGGGGGCTTTTAGTTATAGAAGTATTTTTCACCCCACGAGTTAGATACAAGTATACATTTTCTTTCCTCCCTAGATGGACCTCCAGTTGTAGCTCATTATGATATGTCTGACACCGGCTCTGAGCCAGAAGTGGTAAATGTGGACAATTTATTGGCGGCTGCAGTAGTTCAAGAGCACAGTAATTCTGTAGGAGGCCAGGACACAGGAGCTACCTGGAGGACCAGCGGGCTTCTAGAGGAGCTGAATGCGGAGGCAGGTTGGTCTCCCTATCCCTACCCCTCCTTCTCTGATGGTATAATATGCATGTGTCCTGGCAGCTCTTTTCCTTGCTTAGGAAAGCAGGCCAACTAGAAACATCTAACATTAGATGATTGTGGCTATCCAGGATGCCCTTTGTAACTGAAAAGATTTGGATAGCATGTCATTTGTCTTTACTAATCAGAAGAAAGCAAAAATGAGAATATCATTGTAGGCATAGGTAGATTTCAGTAGACATCTTGAGTTAAAAATGCCTAACATATGTAAAAATCAGCCGGATGACCTGATACTGCCTCCCACCCCCCACCCTCAATCCCCCCTGCCCCCACCAGTGGATTCCCGCACTTAGCTCTGAACAGGGAGTGACCTTGCAGTCTGGGGAAGTGAGCTGTTTCAGTTTGCCCTGTGGACTGTTCACTGAAGTGCCACACTGTTGTTCTGCCTCTTAATGCAGTGTCCCTGTTAATTTCTCTACACTAGTCCTCATTTTGTCTTTTCCAACTCTTCAGTTGCTGTCTCTCAGGAAAATCTTTCTCCCTGTCTTGCATTGTTTATCTTGGTTCTGTGATGATTCTTAAGAGTGATGTTTTATTCTCTAAGAAACCTGTTGCTGTTACCTTTGAAAACCTTGCACAATGCCTCCAAGTCTCCTTCAGTATGTTCCCCAAACCTCTTTCTTCCAACATTCTTTCTAATTTAAAGCTTTTTCTAAAAGTACTAGTGTTTTTAGAAAAGTTTAAGAAAAGAGGTAGAGGGGATTGAGAGACAGACTTCTTCTATAGTGTGTATTTTCGTTACTGTTATAGAAGGGTTTTAGTTCTCTAGTTAACTTATAAATTCCATTGGCTTAATAACTACCTAGAATATTATTTTTATGGGAAATGAGTTTTTGTGTTACGAAAATAGCAGTGGGCTATGATTTAGAACTTTTTATATTGAAGTTGTTAGGAAGTAAAAGACAGTTCTACAGATCATTGTCATTAATTCATTCATAATCCCTGATTATAACTAAATAAAAAAGTTTCTCTTTATTTGTTGAGCTTCCGATTAATTTATTGTGACTAATTTTGGAACAGGACCTTGATTTAGTTTTAACTCTGTTGTGACTGCTAACTGCCTATTTAACCTTGGACAAGGTGATTCTCCTCTGGATTTCAGTTTTTATTTGTATAAACACTTGCTTTGTCCAACAAGTGTCTCTTAAGTGTTTATTACTATGTATTGTGTATGTATTGTAACATTAAATGCAGTCTGGTCGGTAGATGTAGACCACTTTATTGTGAATTGTTAGGGAAAATATGAACAGTTACTGTTTGTTTTTTTTTGCTTTTCATAGAGAATTTTAATATTAGGTTGAACTCTTTGGAATTGTTAATAATTGAGTTTCTGATCTACAACCAATTTAGCAGTCTAATATGAATTAACCTAATAGTGCAGCATTTGGGCATCTTACCATATCATTAAAGTCATTAGCATTGGTGGGGGTGGGGAAGCTTCACATTTTCAGGTTCAGGTAATTGTTAGCTTGATCATTTAAAAAAACATTAGCCTTTGGTGCTTAGCTCTAAATTCTAAGAAATAAAACATGACAGAAGTATTTGATGAGGCAAACATGCATGACTTCCTTCCTCAATTCTTCTCTCTCCACTCCAGCACTGCCTTGAAATTGATTTTTTTTTTAAATTTTATTTATTTATTTGGCTGCTCTGGGTCTTAGTTGTAGCATGTGGGATCTAGCTCCCTGACCAGGGATCGAACCGGGGCCCCCTGCACTGGGAGCTCAGAGTCTTAGCCACTGGACCACCAGGGAAGTCCCCTGAAATTGATACTTAATATTCGGTATTCCTATGTATTCCTTCATAGTTTTACTGCATTTGCTTTGTATCTGTAAACAAGCATGTTTAAATACTAAGTAGTATTACATAGAAGGTAATCATTTGCCACTTGCTTTTTTTTTAGTTCAACATGTTGTAAAGTTTGTTCTTATTAAGTACTGCTGTAGTCCATTCACTTTTCACTGCTGTTTAGTATTCCAGCATATGCATATATGACAACAGACGTACCCACTCTCTTCTTGAACATTTATGGTGCTGTTTGAAATGATGCTACCATTAGCATTTCCTGTACGTGTCTTTTGGTACATGTGTGATAATTTCTCTAGGATGTAGTGTATCAAGAAAGCACATGTATGTATTGGGCCATAAATCATGTAGATTTTTGTGTATCATAGGACGTGGACATCACTGTTCAACAGATCCCCATGGTATTTTCTTATGAAGCCATTTATTGATCATTCAGAGTCTTTTTTTTTTTAATCTGACATGCAGGTATGTGAGTTTTAAATCTGACATGCAGGTATGTGAGTAACGTATGTGTGTGTGTACTCAGTTATATCCAACTCTTTGCAACCTCATGGAGTGTAGCCCGCCCAGCTCCTCTGTCCATGGAATTTTCCAGGCAAGAAAACTGGAGTGGGTTGCCATTGTTGTCTCCAGGGGATCTTCCCAACTCAGGGATTAAACCCGAGTCCCTTGTGTCTCCTGCATTGGCAGGTGGCAGGTCAGGAAGCAATAGTTAGAACTGGACATGGAACAACAGACTGGTTCCAAATAGGAAAAGGAGTGCATCAAGGCTGTATATTGTCACCCTGCTTATTTAACTTATATGCAGAGTACATCATGAGAAACGCTGGACTGGAAGAAATACAAGATGGAATCAAAATTGCCGGGAGAAATATCAATAACCTCAGATATGCAGAAAGTGAAGAGGAACTAAAAAGCCTCTTGAGGAAAGTGAAAAAGTTGGCTTAAAGCTCAACATTCAGAAAATGAAGATCATAGCATCCGGTCCCATCACTTCATGGGAAATAGATGGGGAAACAGTGTCAAGCTTTATTTTTTGGGCTCCAAAATCACTGCAGTTGGTGACTGCAGCCATGAAATTAAAAGACGCTTACTCTACTCCTTGGAAGAAAAGTTATGACCAACCTAGATAGCATATTCAAAAGCAGAGACATTACTTTGCTGACTAAGGTCCATCTAGTCAAGGCTATGGTTTTTCCAGTTGTCATGTATGGATGTGAGAGTTGGACTGTGAAGAAGGCTGAGCACTGAAGAATTGATGCTTTTCAACGGTGGTGTTGGAGAAGACTCTTGAGAGTTCCTTGGACTGCAAGGAGATCCAACCAGTCCATTCTGAAGGAGATCAACCCTGGGATTTCTTTGGAAGGAATGATGCTAAAGCTGAAACTCTAGTTCTTTGGCCACCTCATGCGAAGAGTTGACTCATTGGAAAAGACTCTGATGCTGGGAGGGATTGGGAGCAGGAGGAGAAGGGGACGACCGAGGATGAGATGGCTGGATGGCGTCACTGACTCAATGGATGTGAATCTGAGTGAACTCTGGGAGTTGGTGATGGACAGGGAGGCCTGGCGTGCTGCGATTCGTGGGGTCACAAAGAAGTGGACACGACTGAGCGACTGAACTGAACTGAAGTGAATACCCTCTAGTCTTGATGTAATTGTCGTAGTCGGAATTTGTTTTGTGAATTTGAATATACTTAACCGTATCATAACAAAATGTTCATAGAATTTATGCTCCATTGCCAGTTTATAGTTTTGAGACTTGGACTATTAGTATCAGTTAGATCACCATTCTTGTGTTTGGAGTTTAAGATAACTGTTGTAGTAGTTAATCATAATCTTCCTCCTCTCCCTCCCAATAGAATAAACTCCAGGCACTGAGTTGGACTGTTGAGGGTCTCTGTACACTGCGCTGGTTGCTCAGTCACGTCTGACTCTTTGCGACCCTGTAGACTGTTAGCCTTCCAGGTTCCTCTGTCCATGGGACTCTTCAGGCAAGAATACTGGAGTGGATTGCCATTTCCTTTTCCAGGGGACCTACCTGACCCGGGAATTGAACTCAAGTCTCCCGCATTGCAGGCAGATTCTTTACCATCTGAGCCAGCCACTTAGGATGGATATTCAGTGTCTAATAGCAACATTTCAGACCAGGTCTACAGCCCTCCATTTAGAATCACGTAAGCAATCATTAAGTGGCTTGTAGCATGTCTCTTTTTCTAAGCAACTGGATGTTCTACTATGCAAAATAGTTTTTACTATTTAGTTGTAGTTTCAACCAAGGCGAAAGAGTTGAAATTAGGAAAGCCACTGATCAAGAAAAGACCTAAACTTTCCTTTTCAGCCCTTGCCATAGGTTTACTTTTTCTCATTGATGCTAGAATTAAATAGTGTAGTGGGTGGCAGCCTCCTGTGAGCAAACAGCTGGATTTTGAACCAGCAGCCTCTTACAGACTGACCTCACGTAAGTTATGCAGAGCCTCAGTTTTTCCTGTCAAAACTGAGATAAAACTAGTATCTACCCCCAAAGGTTATTATATTGTTATGTGAAAATTCTTAAAGAGATGGGAATACCAGACCACCTTACCTGCCTCCTGAGAAACCTGTGTGCAGGTCAAGAAGCAACGTTTGGAACTAGACATGGAACAATGGACTGATTTGAAATGATGCTACCATTAACATTTCCTGTACGTGTCTTTTGGTACATGTGTGATAATTTCTCTAGGATGTAATATATCAAGAAAGCACATGTATGTATTGGGCCATAAATCATGTAGATTTTTGTGAATCATAGGACATGGACATCACTGTTCAACAGACCCCCATGGTATTTTCTTTCGCATATTGGGAAAGGAGTACGCCAAGACTGTATTATTGCCACCCTGTGTATTTAACTTCTACGCAGAGTACATCATGTGAAATGCTGGGCTGGATGAAGCATAAGCTGGAATCAAGATTGTCGGGAGAAATATTAATAACCTCATATATGCAAGATGATACCACCCAAACAGCAGAAAGCGAAGAGGAACTAAAGAGCCTTTTGATGAGGGTGAAAGAGAAGAGTAAAAAATCTGGCTTAAAACTCAACATTTAAAAAACTTAAGATCATGCATCTGGTCCCATCACTTTATGGCAAATAGATGGGGAAAATGTGGAAACAGTGACAGACTTTATTTTCTTGGGCTCCAGAATCACTGTGGATGGTGACTGCAGCCATGAAATTAAAAGACATTTGCTCCTTGGAAAAAAAGCTATGACAGACCTAGAGAGCATATTAAAAAGCAGAGACATCACTTTGCTGACAAAGGTCCATGTAGTCAGAGCTATAGTTTTTCTAGTATCATGTACAGATGTGAGAGTTGGACCATAAAGAAAGCTGAGTGCTGAAGAATTGATGCTTTTGAACTGTGTGGTGCTGGAGTCCCTTGGATTGCAAGGAGATCAAAGCAGTCAATTGTAAAGGAGATAACTCTCAATGTTCATTGGAAAGACTTGAAGGCTCACTCACTGTAAATGTAGATGAGGCTGAGAGAGGCTAAAGTCTGAAGTACTCTTGGTACAGTCATTACACTAAACTAATTTAGAGGTCCTCCTGCTTCAGAAATTAAAAATTCTAAGCAAATCTCATTTTTTCCATCAGTCTTCTTTTTAAGAAGGTGGATTATGAACATTCTCTCCATCCTTGAAATTGGGCTGGTAATCTTGATTTGTCCATAGTACAAGCTTAGTTGTAGTGAAGAGAAAAAAAATCTTGGGTTTCCTGTTCTTAGAGCAGGGCTTTTTATAACCAGACCAGAATGACCATGCTTCAGTTGTTAGCACTTTAAAATTATCGTATCAAGTCTTGTGAAGGAGATTTTGTTTACCTGCTACATGTGGACTGTAAGATTTCAGGTTTCTAATCTCCTTTTCTACCACTTTTTAAAGTTGTTTTTTAATACTTTTGTTGAAAAAGCTCAACACAAGGTAATAATTTGCTTCTTTTGAAACTCTATGAGTGCTTAAGATAGTAACCTTTTTTATACCTAACATTCCACTGTCATCACTGTGTAATAATTTTGTATACTGCAAATAGGCTTACGACTAGTTCTCATTAGATAGCTGATTTAAAAAAGGAAATATTTGCCCTGATAATTTAGTTACTACCTTTTCTGGTCTACTTTCTGACTTACTTATGTGTTGCAAAGGTCAGAGGTAGGAGGTAGGAGGACAGAAATTTAGAATTTTCTCATGAAATGAAAGAAGTTATCTTTTCAAAAAGCTCCACACACAACTACACAGACAGCCAGCTGCCACAATAACTGAATATAAATCTTCTGCTTTATTTTCAGTCAAATATATGGTAACTGTGATATTTACGCTTTTCGTGCAGAGCTTATTCTAGAATAGGAATAGATTACTACGACTGACAGTATTTGAAGAACCTCGTGCATCTTTGACTCACTTCTGTGTGTGCTTTAGGCCCTGCTCTGCTGTTGGATTCCTTTGAGGTCTAGGGGTGTTGGCTGGGGCCGTGTAGGGGTGACCCGAAGGCCAGAGAGCGTTCGCCTCTGCACAGGGGCTTCCAGAGGAATGTGCGACTTTCCGAAGAGGGTAACATTGAGAGAAAAGGCTTGATCGTCCTGGCTGTGAAATGGAGGAGTGGATGCATTCCTGACTTACTGGAAAATGCCATGGGGTCTCTTGCAGAGCATGGCACCCCACAGACTTGGTGTGTGGCACATTTTATTTAATGGCTCTGAGAGGAAATGTGGCAGAATACTCACATCATTAGTTTAGAGTTGTAAACACTCACCAGGAAATTTGTTTGTATCCTGCCACCCGACCCCACCCCACCCTTTGGCCTTGTTTTGCCTTATACTGACTTTTAGACCAAGCAATAAAGAAAATGGCTGCATTGAGGTGTCGGAATCAAAGGCCTGCAGGAGAGGCAGCGTTTTCAAGAAAGTCATGTTTCCACAAGGAGGCAAAGAGAACGTTCAGTGCCCTTTTCCATACAGCTGGCATTCCATAGGGCAGCGGAAAAGTTGTAGGAAGGTGAGTAGTAGGTGGCTGGAGCAAAGGAGGAAGACAGTTGAGTAGGGGACAAGACTGGAGGAGGGCACAGCGACTCATTCCAGTCTTCTTGCCTGGAGAATCCATGGGCAGAGGAGCCTGACAGGTCACAGTCCATAGGGTCGCAGAGTCGGACACGACTGAAGCCACTTACCACATATGCACACGGGAGAAGACAGACAGATGGGCAGCCCCAGAGGGTTGTATTTTGTGAGTGGCCGGGAGGGTAGAAGTACATTTTACTTCTCATAACCATTGCTTTCCCTCTTATCTCTTCCTAATGCTTTCTCCTTTTGCTTAGCTATACTTAGACTGTTACTTCCTGCTACGCTATTCCTCTACCTTATTGAACCCATCACACAGTCCTTTTTTAGCTCCCCTAGTTGCTTCTTTCTTCCTCTGTCTAGTTTGTTCAGCTCAACTCTCCTTTGCTGATATCCTCAGCTCCTTATATAGTTGACTTTCTTGTACTCAGCTGGCCAAGTCTGATCCCTGGATGCACGCTTTAGAGCCTTTATCCATGCTGGAGAAAGTCAGATGAAAAGTTGAGGGTCATATTAACTTCCTGACTTGCAGCCTCACCTTGGCTCTCAGTACTGCCCAGCACTTTCCTCCTTTCCTTAGGCATCATTCTTTCTTCACAGTGGCTAGCTCACTTTTCTAAACCTACTCTAAACTGACTCTGCTATCCTATTCACACCTGTGCTCTGCAGATGGCCCTCTGCATTCTTTACAGATCAAGATTACCTCAGCTTTCTGCCATCAAAGCTGTTTGCTCTCTGCCTTTTTTCTAGATATGGCCGGTAAAAATAACTGTATGCACGCACACATCCCTGTCCCTCAAACCCGTATTCCTCTTAGTGCCGTCTGTTGCCGTTTCCTCCATAGCCAGATGTCTTCGAATGTGTCTGCTCCTTCTCCCCTTCTGTTCTTCCTCAGCCTGCTTTGCTGCAGTAGCTTCAGTCCCATCATTCCTCTGAGGTTCCCCGGGCCAGGGTTGTGTATGGTCATCTTACCACCTGTTCTACTGGGCTATACGTAGTCCTTCCTCTTATTGTGTCTCTCTGTTGGGCATTGTAGGCACTTCTTCCGAGAAATGCTCTCTTTATGGTGCCCTGGCTTCATATCTTCAGGTTTTCTTTCTGTCTCTTGGTTGACCTTGGTGAGCGCCTCTTCCTGTGCCCATCCCTTAATTACTGGTTTTTGTCAGGGTTTTTTAGGCCCCCTTCATTCCTCTGGATGAACTTTGCCTTCTCCCCTATTGGGAGGACTTACCTGCTATTTCCTCTCTAGACTGCTGACCTGAGCTTTAAAACAGTAGTAACTTCAACTGCCTGTTGAGCAGCAGCATCATGCCCTAAGCAGCCACCCTCAACACGTCCATTGGTGCACTGAATGCCACCAGTTACCTACATCAGAAACCTTGGCGTCAGTTTTTCCTTTGCCTGATTTCCAAGATTACTCACTGTGTGTTCTTACAGAAATGCAGACTGTTCCTCCTTTTGTTTCTTTCCTGGTTCAGCCATAGCCATTTCTCACCCTGGAAACTATAGCAGTCTAACTGGTTTCCTTGCCTCTAATATTTCTTGTCCCGCTACTCATTCTATTTCCATACTTGAAAAAATTTTAAATTCAAAATCCGATCATGTCACTTCTCTGCTGAAATCCTTCATTGGTTTCCTAGTTTTCAAGGTCAAGTCCAGATTCCTTACCCGTGATCTGACCTCTGCTGACTTTACCAGCTCATTTTTCATTACTTTTTTTTTTTTTTTTACTACCATTACCCCAGATCTTACCCTAAAGGGTGATTTTCAACCCTGAAGGCTACATGGTGTTCCTTGCGCTGCTCTCCTTCACCTGGGCCTGCTCTTCCCTGCGAGCTCAGTGTTCTTGATTGTTCTCCAGTCTAGGAAATGGTCCTTTTCTCTGTGCATGGAGGGCATTCTTTGCCTCCCTCTCAGACTAGTTTCCACACCATAATGCCAACGGACTGGTTTTTGGTATCCGTGAATATACTGTAAGCTTGTTGAGGGTGGGAACTCTGCCTCCCTTGTTTGTTCCCTGTAGTAGTCCTAGCGCTGAGCACAGAGCATTTGCTGTCGCTTAGTCGCTTAGTCGTGTCCAGCTCTTTTGTGACCCTACGGACTGTAGCCCGCCAGGCTTCTCTGTTCACGGGTGTTTCCAAGCAGTAATACTGGAGTGGGTTGGCATTTCCTTCTCCAGGGATCTTCCTGACCCAGGGATTGAACCCATGTCTTCTGCTTGGCAAGCGGATTCTTAACCACTGAGCCACCTGGGAAGCCCAAGCACAGTGCCTAGCATGTCATAAATAAGAATTTACTTTAGAAATAAATAGATGAAGTATACTGTTAGAGCTGCGCACAGCAAGTCTGCTTGAAATACTGACTGTGGAAAAGCTGAAGTTTGGGAGAAAAGGGAGAGTGTCAGTTGGTATTTCTCCTGAGCAGTGTGTTTGGGACTATGTGCGTGACGGCAGTCTAACTACAGCACTGAAGTGGAAAAGAGACAAAAAGCTTTGCCGCAAACAAAGTACTGGGGTCAGAGCAAGAATCTCGGTTTACCAAGTCCGACTTAAGCAGCCGCCCTAGGTTTAACAAAACTGGGTCTGTCTGGTGGATGTCACCTTTGCATGCTTGTAGAGTTCAACATCACTGCCCATACCACACAGAATCCTATCTGTTCTTTAATATAGATAGGATTAACAAGCCTATGTGCCGTGTGTTCAGACACTCAGTTGTGTCCAACTCTTTGTAGCCCCATGGATTGTAGCCCGTCAGGCTCCTCTGTCCATGGAATTCTCCTGGCAAGAACACTAGAGTGGGGTGCCATTTCCTCTTCCAGGGCATCTTTCTGACCCAGGGATCAAATCTGTGTCTCTTCCATCTCCTGCATTGGCAGGGTGGATTCTTTACCACTAGCACCACCTGAGAAGCCCACTGTGAACAAGCCTGTGCAGACTGTAATACAGTTTCAGTCACTGGTTGTATCTAGAAGACTTTAATCTTCTGTTTTCTCATATATGCATCAGTTTCAATTGAAGAAAAAAAAGGTGAAATAATAATATTAAAGAATTGTAAAAAAGACCCACAATCGTTTACTTTTCATAGCTTTTAACCAGCACATACGTAGTTTTAGTGTTATATGTAACTCTGTGTGTGTTATACATATATTTTTCCCAAGTTTCTACATAGCAATCTGGTGAGTATCATTTGACATCATGACTCTGCTTATTTAAAGTGTTTTCTGTAAGGCTAAATTATCAGAGGTGAGATTATAGGGTCAGAGGGTATATAAATTATAAGTCTTTTATGCTTGTGGGACTGTCCAAAATTTTCAAAAAGGATTACATTACAAGTTTGCAGGAGTATGAAAGTACAAGGTTTGTCTTGACCTTGAAGCATAGATACGAGTAAGGTGAGAAGGGAAGAGAGAGTTGTATATATAAAATCTTATTTATATTGGTTTAGTTGACCTAAAGATCCTCTTGATGAGGGTGAAAGAGAAGAGTGAAAAAACTAGCCAAAAACTCAACATGAAAAAAAAAAAGGCTAAGATATGGCATCCAGTCCCATCACTTCATGGCAAACAGAAAGGGAAAAAGTGGGCGTAGTGACAAATTTCATTTTCTTGGGCTCCAAAGTCATGTTCAGTGACTGCAGCTGTGAAGTTTAAAGCTGCTTGCTCGTTGGAAGGAAACTATGACAAACCTAGAGAGCATGTTAAAAAGCAGAGACATTACTTTGCCAACAAAGATCTGTCTAGTCAGACCTATCGTTTTTCCAGTAGTCAGGTATGGATGTGAGAGTTGGACCATGAAGAAGGCTGAGCACCAGAGAATTGATGCTTTCGAAATACGGTGCTAGAGAAGACTTGAGAGTCCCTGGAACTGCAAGGAGTTGAGTCAGTCCCAAAGGAAATTAACTGAATATTCATTGGAAGGACTGATGCTGACGCTCCAGTTCTTCGGCCATCTGATGCGCAGAGGCAGCTCCCTGGAAAAGACCCTGATGGTGGGAAAGATTGAAAGCAAAAGGAGAAGGGGGCGGCAGCGGATGAGATGGTTAGACAGCATCACCAACCCAATGGACATGAATTTGAGCAAACTCTGGGAGATAGTGAAGGACAGAGGAGCCTGGTGTGCTGCAGTCCATGGGATCTCAAAGAGTCAGACACGACTTAGTGACTGAATAACAACAACAGTTGTTGGATTTTTTTTTTAATAGGGAGAAATAATTTTGTATCAGATGACAATATATTTAAATAAAAATACATCTTTAAAGAGTAAATGAAAATTTATACCTGTTACAACTCTGTTTATTCCATGTTTACTCTTAGACATTCTGAAATTCATCCTTCTAAGTCAGAATATTCAAGAACTGAATACATAGGTTTTTAACTCTTTGTCTCTGGTTTTTTTTGGCTGTGACATGTAGGATCTTAGTTCTCCCGACTAGGTATTGAACCTGTAACCCCTGCATTGGAAGCGTGAAGTCCTGTCTAACCAGAGGAGTGCCAAGGAATCCCTCTGAATTTTAACTCTTTTTAGAATTGTTTAAACAGCTGTGTACTTCGGTGCTATGCCATTAACCTGTATTGAGAGTCAGTTCTATTAAATTCATGTTTAGTGTTGGAAAATGCATTTTATTGCACCATGAAATAGATGCATTGTGAAGATCTTTGTGAGAAAGTCCTTATAGGCTCCAGTGCTTTCCAGGGTGAAGCATTGTGTGGTGCTTTCTGTCTAATGGGGAGTGTCAACAACATACAAGTTATATATTTCAGTTTCTCAGGGCAAAAATTGCTATTTGCTTCTAGTCTTCCCTTTTAGATGATGTTTTGGGTCCAGTTCCCCACTCCCCCACCCCCCACCCCCCACCCCCAACCAGAGATCAATCAAACCTGCACTACTGTCAGTGATAGTGCAGTCTTAACCACTGGACTGCCCAGGGAATTCCTTTGGGTTTGATTTTGTCAAGTCTGGATTCCTGGAGAGAAGATTGTTAAAATTGTTTAAAATTGAGAGAAAATTATTAAATCTTTTGTAAGGTTTCCCAATGTAACTATGATATTAATAATCCTTTTATTTCCTCCATTTGTGCCTTTGAGCTTGTCTGGTTTAGGATTTTGTTATATTAAAATGATAAGCAGTAGAGAACTCCTTTGACCTGAGTGGAGACACACCTACCCACAGGTCATTTAAAAGCAGAGTAGAATTTAATGCAAAAAGCATCACAAAATAGAGTATTATTGCAGTATATACATACCTACATTTATATACACAAACTTGTCAGAATACTCTAGAATTTTTTCTCCTAAGGAATGGCAGTAGAAAGCAAGAGAATTGGAGTTCTTACTCTTAGGTACTTCTGTGTTGTTTGAACATTCTTTTAACAATCAGTATGTATTGTTTTGTTTTTTTTATTTGACATAGGTAACAGTTTCATGGAGGCAAGCTTTTATAAGGGCACTCTGTTTCAGTGATTAAACTGAGAGGAGAAATCCATCAGTGTGATGTTTCTGCTGCTCTTAAGGAATCAAAATATAGTGCTTAGTTTTTTCTCCCCTTTCTCTCTCAGGTCATTTGGATCCAGGATTCCTAGCAAGTGAGAAAACATCTGCTGGCAATGCACCACTCAATGAAGAAATTAATATTGCCTCTTCAGATAGTGAAGTGGAGATTGTGGGGGTTCAGGAACACGCAAGGTAGGAAATTAATTGGAGAGAAGAAAATGGTATGGCATGGCTGGCATGAATGTTGGGAGCTATTTCTCAGCTTCCTGTAGTTTAAGAAATACATTTTTGGGTTCAGGAGTGGGAACTTATATACACCCGTGGTGGATTCATGTTGATATATGGCAAAACCAATACAGTATTGTAAAGTAAAAATAAATAAATAAATAAAAAATATTAAAGTAAAATTAAAAAAAAGAAATACATTTTGATTATAGACACTTGATGGGCTTCAGAATGTATTGCAGATTGTCTTATATCAGAAACATCTTGGCCACACATGTATGTGAACCAGAACTAATGTTTTTCTCTTATTTTTAGCAAATGGCTAGATGGCTTAACAGATTTTTCAGTTACGGCAGAAGTATCGCCATACTTCCCCGCTTCTCACCCATATTTTCTTGCCTTTCAGTTTATCTTGAAATATATCGGGAACAAATAATTGGAAAATCTACATTTGACATCACACCTCTTCTTAGAGCACCTCCCCTTATCTTCCATGAAAAGTTACAAGTTACTTTAGTCAGTTCTTAACAGTATATTTCTGGTGATGTTCATGTGATTTAGGGTATCTTGTTTCTTAGGAATTAAAAAAGCCGTAGGACATTGATTTAGTGTGCAGTAATAAAAATTATTTTGTGAAGTTTGTCATTCTTTAAGATAAGAGAGAGCAAGCTGGAGCCCACGGGCCAGATCTGGCCTGCTGCGTCTTTCCATATGGACCTCAAGCTGAGAATCGTTTCTACGTTTTCAAATGGTTGGGAGAAAAGATCAAGACATGTTTTGATATGAAAAAATTAAATGAAATTCAAATATAATTTATCCATAAATAAAGGTTTGTTTGAACAGACCATGCTTATTTACTTACATATTGTCTATTTTACACTCCAGTGGCAGAACTGCGAAGTTTCTTCAGACACCTTAGGGTGCACAGAGCCAAAGATATTTATTGTCTAGCTCTTTGCAGAAAAAATTTACTGACTCTTCCTTTAAGATATGCTCCTAAAAATTAGTTGCAGCCCTGTCAGAGATACACCTGAGAAACATTTAACACACACATACAAAACAAAATCTCGTTTTTGGAAAAATCTGTATTCTCTGTAGTGAACAATTTTTCTCCTGTGCCACAAGAGTTACGATTTTGTGATTTCCTCAGGTAGGTATACAAGATAGTATCTTGCCTTATTTTTAGATCTGATTTTGATCTTTGGTTAGCAAGATAATAAAACATTCACCAGCACTTATTTCTTCTGTTGACTTATTTAAAAGGTGCATTTAGGAATGGAGAAGTGGGGGCAAAATACACATGCACGTAAATTGAGGAATCCTTTCTCTAATGAGAACTGATTTTACTTTCTGAGAGGATTTTTTAGTTAAACAATTGGGGCTTTAAGGGTGTAGAGTTAAGTTGTAATTTATCAAGCCATCTCCCCGTAAGTGGCTAATTCTCCATCAGAATATTTTACCTTCTATCCTGTATTTATGCCCTAAATACAAGGGCATAAATGTCTGCATAGCTGCTTCCTTTTTTCTTGTCTTTCTAAATGGTTATTCCCCCCTATTCTGGTGGGAAAGAACTTTCATTCTTTAACCTTTCCTTACCTCATACTTTCTTCTCTTCCTTAGTAAAAAACTTTTTCCTGTTATGTTCTCTTTCATTTTCTCATGTATTTCCTTCCAGCTAGCTGACTTATTCATCAGATGAAGAAGATAGAACTCCAGGTTTTTTCCCTTAGCATACATTTGTCATTATTTTATTTCAGCACTGTATAAATATAAAAGACGTTATTAGACTTTAAGCCCCATGTCAAGATCTTTCTAGGATATATTTTCCATTTCCGACTCTGTACTATAAAACTTACTCTGCCTATTGACTGATAGATTGATGTAGGTTAATTATCTTCTGTTGTGCCAGGAGCACATTATCCAGTTACCAACTTCCTCTTGACTTACTTTTCAAATTTTAATTCAGTGTTACTCATGTGTTCCTACTTAAGTAGGAAAGACTAGGTCATGACCTGTGTTGTCTATTTAAGCTCTTGCTCATTCTGAGACATATCACTTGGTCCAATTCTCTAATAACTCCTGCCAGTTCTCCCTTCTTTATTGTTTCTTTGTGCCTAGAAATGTTACAGATGCTACTCTTCTTTTCAGGAATTTCCCCAGTGACTCAGCGGTAAAGACTGTGCCTGCAATGGAGGAGATACAGGTTCAGTCCCTGGGTCAGGAAGGTCCCATGGAGGAGGGCATGACAACCCACTCCAGTATTTCTTGCCTGGAGAATCCTGGAGTCTGGTGGGCTACAGTCCATAGGGTCGCAGAGTCAGAGACGACTGAAGTGACTGAGCACGCACAGCCTTCTTTTCAGATTCTTTGTTTAACTTTCCTTTTGTAATGAAATCTTCAGCTTATCTTCCTACCAATATTTTTGTTATCTGTAGTTGAAATTATATTATTTCTGTTAAAACTTGTAGATTTAAATTCTAAGTTTCTCTCACCTTCAGTACACACACACACTCAAAGATTATCTTTAGTAGACCCTTCTTTGAACTTGTTACAGCCTGTTATTCAGATTGTCATATTACTCTATGAGCAAACATACTTATTTCAGTCTTAACTAAGCCAAATGACTTTGGGTACATTTTAAATAACATGCTATAACATTACTTTTGAGGACTTTTTCTTACCAGGCTCTGAAATATAAAGATATGTTTTTGTTTTTTAAATTCTGATCTTTTAGTTTGAATCCTGGGGAAATCATATCTTAGCAGTAACAACTTTATCTTAAAATCTCAGTGTGGGTAGAGTTGACAAATTCTGTTGGGAGTACTTTGAATGGACTCTTATCATTATGAGGGGATCTCTTATTTTGGCCCTTGGTCTAGGAATGAGTAGAATCTCACTGACTGTTGTGCCTTTCTCAAAAATTTTCTAGCAGTTTTATTTAGAAGAAGCCTGGTAGTCTTTCAAACACTGAGGTTAAAAAGCTGAGAAGCAGGTTGGGGGATGGAGGGGGTGAGAGGCTTTCTTATTGGTTGCTTCGAAATTGCCCCTTGAGCTGGCTGTATCTCATCTGGAATTTGTTTCTTTTACAGGTCTAGGGTTGCAGTTATGAAGTATTGATGGGCTTCTGGCAGGGTTATCACTTGGAAGAAGGTTTTAGGTTTTGATCCACATCTTTGTGTTCTAATTTGATTTTTTGCATGCATAGATGTTTTGTTTGGATTTAGCTGACCTTTTCTTGTTTTTCCTTTTGGTATTCTACCTTGTGGGCTTTCTGAGAGCTTTAAAAAACTCAGACTTCGTTCATGAGTTGTTCTCTTTGGGGATTGTGGTTGTTCTGACTTGCATTGGATACCATTTTTCCATGTTAGAAACATTGTTTTTTTGACCTTTGCATTCAGTAATTCTGGTTATGACGTGTCTCTTTTTTTTTTTTTTCCCATTAAACAGTCATTTTTCTTTTCTTGCATGCTAACGTCTTTCCCCGCTCTTTTATTTTAGATTTTGACATATTCCCTTAGCTTACATGTGTCTTCTAGTTATAGTCTAGAAAGCATGCTTTCTTAACTTGAATGCGTCTTTTATGGCTGCCTTGGATTGCTGTGATGAACTCTCGTCATTGTCTACATGTCATTTCTAGGTGTTATTTTTGGACAGTCCAGTTTTATAAGGTGCTGTTTGCTAGTGAGGTGGGAACTTCCCTAAAATCTCTGGTTCTTCTGCACCCACTTACTTTTGCCATAAGTTTTAAGTTATGACCCTCTTTTTTTATCCTTTGTCCTTTATCCTTTGTCCTTTTCCCTTCTTTACTTCTACCAGCCTCATTGGTAATTCCCCTAGGAAGATGAGTGCATGTAGCACGGGTCTTCATGTTATGAAACTGTGTTGGAACAGTTTTCTTAGTACTTGTTCTCTGAAGCTTTTATGAATAATCAGACTCTTATCTCCTTTCACAAACATGGTCCTATGGTCATTGGTAATGTTGATTGACCTGTCAGCAGAAGAATTAGTGTGGGAAGGCTTTTGCATTTAAGACTGATTGTATCCTAGAACCACTTGATAACATTAACCCTAAAAAAGCAAGGGGGGTGGGTGAGCATTTCCCTGAAGCTACAAGGATTCATTCCACCTTCAGTTCAGAAAAATAAGTAAGAATGTTATCTAAGAGGTCACCTTCAGGATCTGTAAATGAGAGCAAAAAATGATTAATTTTTAATGTTGTTTTCTTAGAATAGTAAGTTAACTGTATCAACAGCTGATCATCATCAGAGCCTGCCCTCTTTCTGTGTTTTTCTTCCTTTCTACTCCAAAGTCTCTCCTTTATTGGTTTTAGTGTATGAAGAGCAGGAAATTATTATATCAAAACTTATTGTTTACAAATAGTGGATTGGTGGGGGAAATGGAAGTGAGGCCTAAGCAGTTTTTCTTGGCTGTAAGACTCAAAATGTGTCTCGTTTTGTAGACCTGTTGCCAGTCATATGCAGATTAAATGCTTTGTGAGGAAAAAGCTTGTGTCTGCACTAGAATCTGATTGGACTGATTGTAAGACAGATGAGTATAGTCCCACCCCATATCTTTCATAATAGAGAAAGGATATGTGCTAATACATGGAACTGTTTTATGGTAGTTAACCTTCCCAAATTTTGAGCTTCTCACATCCTTCTTTTTAAAAAAATGTATTTTTATTATTTATTTATTTGGCTGCACCAGAGCTTAGTTCCTGCATGCAGGATCTAGTTCCCTGGCTAGGGATCAGACCTGAGCCCCTTCATTTGGAGGGTGGAGTCCCAGCCTCTGGACCACCAGGGAGGTGCCTCACATGAGCCTCCTGTATAGGGCCTGTCTGTGGGGTTAATAACAGTTGTTGTAGTCCCATTTCTTCCTGAGTTTTTTTTTTTCCCTTTTTATCTAAGTTATTCTGTAATGTACCATCTTATAAAATACAGCTTGACCTTTTTCCCCGTACTTAAAAAAGTGTGTTAAAAGTCTTGTTCTATCCTCATCCATCTCCTAGCTACCATTTTATTTAAGGTGGTTGAGGTCTTAAATCATAAAAATTGTTTTGAATGTTTTGTTGACTTGTAACACACAGAGAAAAGCTATAAGTGTGCCTTCTAGCTTTTGTACCCACACCCAAGTCACCAGCATTCAGAGCAAGAAGCAGGAGTCCCCCCGTGCCACTTCTTAGTTATACCTTCCCCTGTCCCCCTCCTTGTCCCCGAAACTACTGTCCTGACTTCTAACAGGATAGTTCACCTATATTCAGAATCTTATTCACATTCCTGACAGATGCCTCAGCAATTACTTAAATGTTTAAAAGGCAGATTATTCTGTTTTGTGTAATAATGACCATTCAAAACTTGCCTTCTAGAAAACAATTGTTGGTTCTTAACTATGCTCTCAAGATTGTGTACATAGAGGAGCTGCCTTCCATGGTGATTCTCCCTTCTTTGGCAGCTGCCCTTCAGTTGCAGTTAATAGGAGACAGAAAAGTTTTTGACCAAAGAAAGGATCATCACGTTCTCCAGAGAATCTAAAATTTTGAAGAGAAACAGAGTAAGAGGATTGGTGGTTGTTACTGTTCAGTCACTAAGTCGTTTCCAACTGTTTGCGACCCCATGGACTGTAGCACAGCAGTTTCCCCTGTCCTTCACTGCCTCCCAGAGTTTGCTCAGATTCGTGTCCATTGAGTCACTGATGCTGTCCCACTATCACATCCTCCACCACCCTCTTTTCCTTTTGCCTTCAATCTTTCCCAGCATCAGGGTGTTTTCCAATGAGTTGGCTCTTCACATCAGGTGTCCAAAGTGTTGGAGCTTCAGCTTCAGCCCTTCCAATGAATTCAGGGTTGATTTCCTTTAGGATTGACTTATTTTATTGAGACTTCACCAGCACCGTGATTTGGAAGCATCAGTTCTTCAGTGCTCAGGCTTCTTTCTGGTCCAACTCTTCACATCCATCCATGACTACTGGAGTAACCATAGCTTTGATTAGACACACCGTGGTCGGCGCCCTGATGTCTCTACTTTTTAATACACTATCTAGGTTTGTCATTGCTTTCCTTGCAGGAAACAAGGGTCTTTTAATTCCATGGCCACAGTCACTGTCCGCCGTGATTTTGGAGCCAAAGAAAATAACATCTGTCACTGGTTCCACTTTTTTCCCTTCTGTTTGCCATGAAGTGATGGTTCTTTGAGGTGCTCAAGTAAAGGTGACTTCTAATAAATTTTCTTTTTTGCTTAAAGTAGCCCAATTTGTTTTCCAGTAACTGGAGCTATTTATGACATAACTACAGAAGCAGTTTAGTTTATCTAGCTGAAGAAATGCCTTATTTCCTTATTATGTCTCCTTCAACCTTTCCTCATTAATAAATAGCCTCTCTAAACCTCTCACTGTCCTACTCTAGACACTTTCTAGAATCTGCTTTGCTTTTTATTGTATTATTCCTGGCGGCTAAGCAGTCTTCTTACAATAAACCATAGTGTATAATACTTCAGGTGCAGTCTGGGAAAGACATGGTTATTTAGTTGGAAATAAACTCCCCAGAGGAGACCTAATTTTGTTCTGGTTCCATGGTTTACTTTCTTAAGACCCTGGGAAGTTGTCTTTTGGTCTTGGTTTTCTCTTCTGTAAAATGGGAAGATTGGATTAGGTCCTTTTTAGAGCCACTCCTTGATGTCCTGATGTTACATTGTGTGATTATTTTAGGAGCAGTGCAAAGTTGGGAATGAATACTGCTTTTATTTCAGAATTATTTCTTGCAGTTCTGTCAGAGATTACATTGACTTTTTTTGGTAGCTCTTCATTCCCTGATTTTTCTAAGTTTCCAACCAGCTTTTACTTCAATTACTGCTTGTATAAATGAGCATTTGAACTGTTGAAGAACGTTATATTTTTTAATTGTTGGTCTGGGCTTGTCTTTGCACCCTGCTGACTCTTTTGTATTTTACCTTACCCAGTTTAATACACACTTTTGTTAAGTGGCAACATTATGTTGTGGAAAACATTGGACCAGAAATCAACTTGGCCTGAAGTTCTCTTGCCTACACTTCCAAACAGTGTGACCCTGAACAAGTCATGTAATCTCTGTAATCCTCAGTTTCCCTGTGAGAGTATGGATAATAGCTTCCACATCTACTTCATGGGTCTGTTGGGTGTGTCAGATGTGGAGAAACTACTTAATAATTTTGGTATTCTGTTGTCATCAATCATCAAAACCATTTCTTGAAAATGTTGAATGGACTCCTTTGACTGACTTTCTTCCATGACTACTTGATCATTTAATCTCAGTGTATTTAAAGAGTGGACAGATTTGGATCAGACTGTGGGTTTTTGTGTGTCTTATTTTAATGCTTTTCACTAGCTACTCTTTGAAAATATGGTGGCCTCTGGGTTAGTAGCTGCTTGACTCATTTCTGGAAAGATGATGGCCCTCTGATAACTATAACAAGTCCATATTCTACCCCTACTTGGCCCCAAGGGATCTGTTTTTTGGTACCTCTCTTGGGAAGGGAGTCCTTTTCAGGCTGGACTTTGTAGGAGCTGGGCCTCCTTCTGTGATCTTAAGGATCCTCAGGGGCAGTTCTGTAGCTATACTTTGTCTGTGCATGCGTCCTCAATCTCCCAGTCATGTCCAGCTCTCTGCGACCTTATGAACTATGGCCCACCAGTCTCCTGTGTCCGTGGGATTCTCCTGGCAAGGATACTGGAATGGGTTGCTATTTCCTTGACCAGGGGGTCTTAACCCAACCAGAGATCGAAGCCACATCTCCTGTGTGTCCTACATTGGCAAGCACATTCTTTACCACTGAGCCACCTGAGAAGGCCAAATTCAAACTGAAACACCATCTTCTCCGCCTTCAGACTCAGATGAAACTACACCATTGGCTCTCCTGGGCCTCCAGCTTACTGACTGCAGACCTGGGAACCTCTCAGCCGCCATGAATTCCTTATAATAAACTTTGTCTGTTGTTACTCTAATGTTGCTTTTGAACCTAGAGGTGCAGGTGGCTTGGAATAGAAATTAGAGTTCTGAAGTGAGTAAGCATCACTCATTGTATACAGGTTGTCAGAACAGCTGCTTGCGATCCACTGTAGTAGTTTGTGTGATTAGAATCATGCCGCTTGCCCCTTCTCACGGCTATTGCGTAGTAATGGGTCTTACAATTGAGATGGGACGGCATAAGGAGCAGTGATAGCTTGTGCTGCTTGCCTTCCTCTCGTTTGAATCAAAACTTACTCCGTGGCTCATCCTGGAGGTTCATGGTTCTATCATTTGACTGGAATATGCAATTCAGTCTGGAGGTATTTCTGAAACAATTCTCTCCCAGTTGGTGAACTTCGAGATACGTCAGCTTGGTAGTTCTGACACTCTTATAGAACACTTTTAGAGAATCTAAGCTAAGTACTTCAGCCTCGTTATTTTCACTAAGCTAAAACGTGTTTGTGATGAACTAGCCAGACTTTTCTGTTGTCACCTTCAAGATGAGGAAAATTGATCTTTAATTCACATTATTGTTGTTTAGTCGCTAAGTTGTATCTAACTCTCTGTAATCCCATGGACTATAGCCTGCCAGGCTCCTCTGTCTCTGGGGTTTCCCAGGCAAGAATGCTGTAGTGGGTTGCTGTTTCCTTCTCCAGGGGATCTTCCCAACTCTGGGGTCAAACCCATGTCTCCTGCACTGGCAGGCAGATTGACCACTGAGCCACCAGGGAATCCTCTTTAACTCATGACCTAGTACTTACATAGACATTTAAAAATCTAACCCGTGAAAGGGGTATTACCGTTAACTGTTTTTGGAAGTAGTATTAACAAATACGGCACGGAACTTATTTTAAGAACAGATTTCACCTATATTTCTTATTGTTTCATTTGCTCAGACTAACTGGGCATCTTAATTTTGCTTGGGATTTATATGCTGCCCTACCCTGAAGATTCCAGAGACTTAAATGAATTCAGAGAAACAACATCTTGTCCATTATCAGTATTAGATCTAGACATAACTCAGGAGCTTGTGACTGAGACAAGGCTTTTGGCATTTCTTAGTTGGAAGGACTGATGCTAAAGCTGAAACTCTAGTACTTTGGCCACCTCATGCGAAGAGTTGACTCATTGGAAAAGACTCTGATGCTGGGAGGAATTGGGGGCAGGAGGAGAAGGGGACGACAGAGGATGAGATGGCTGGATGGCATCACTGACTCGATGGACGTGAGTCTGAGTGAACTCCAGGAGTTGGTGATGGACAGGGAGGCCTGGTGCGCTACGATTCACGGGGTGGCAAAGAGTCAGACACGACTGAGCGACTGAACTGAACTGAACTGAGGCTACACTGAGAGAGGCAGGGAGACTGACAGACAGACAGACATATAGGGAAGGAGGAAAAGGGGGAAGGATATTGGTTGTGGGTTTTATGAGCTTGTGTAGTAGGCTTATCTTAGGAAAAGTATTAATACAATGAAGTCGTGTTGCCTTCTGTTTTTCCCTCTGGTAGGGTTAACCATGCTTTTGCTCTTCATCTCAATTGCAGGTGTGTCCATCCTCGAGGAGGTGTGATTCAGAGTGTTTCTTCATGGAAGCATGGCTCCAGCACACAGTATGTTAGCGCCCGGCAAACACAGTCATGGACTGCTGTGGCTCCTCAGCAGACTTGGGCTTCACCTGCAGAAGTTGTTGACCTCACGTTGGATGAGGACAGCAGACGCAAATACCTGCTGTGATACAGTGTCACTGTGTGTCCTCTGCACTGTTCCCCTCTACTTCCTCCTCCTCCTCTTTGTGACATGGAAGTTCATTGTCATAGCTTCAGCCTCAGAAGCTGTTTGTGGCATTTGTATAATCAAAAACTCATGGAAAATTGCTCTCCTTCCCCCTCCTTTTTTTTTTTAAATTAAAAGAAGTCACGTAGGAAAATAACTTATCACAGAGAAAAGAATTTCTTTTCTTGTTTCCCTCAGTAGGAATATGAGAATGATGATGTTTATTAGACAACTTCATTTTACTTGGTGACTTTCAGTCTTAGGAAACTCTGCCCTCCTTTTAGAATGGTATTTTAATTACCAGGTAAAATGGATTTCAGTTTTTGAGTCTTGTATTTATTTTTCTGTGTAATAAAATTAATATGTAGACTTAACCACTGTCAGCCCACCCATTGGCACTCCTGTCTTAGGGCATTTGCACACATATTAGTCAGGTCCTTATTGGCACCTAGTAGGGCATGTGCATTGAAAACCTGTCCTCAAAAATAGAAGACAGAAGTTAACTTTTTCTTTTAGCTTAAGTCTTCTGCCTTCTGTCCTAACTTTGCTCCTGGCTGACTTCCCACAACCCAAATAATTAACATGCCCTCTTTGTGTTTATAAGTACTGCTTAGGTGACTTAGTTGATCTCCTTGTTGCAATAATTCATAACCCTTTGGAAAATATCTCCTTGTAGGGCAGAGGCATTTCAGATAGATACCCACCATGAGGTTTGAGCACCTGAAGAGCGTATTGAGAGATCCCTTTCCCCCTCCCTGGTTTGTTCAATGGGAGAAACAGAACCTATTACTTAGGTAGACTATGCCTAAGTATATAGCTAGTAATATGAAAGTTGTGTGACTTCTAAGGCTACAGGCACTTGTAAATCTGAGAGGACAATGCCTTTTTCCATAGTTAGTCTCTCCAAAAAGGATGCATAACAGCTGTTCAATGCTTGAGCTGAAGTTGACCTGATGCTGTATTTGGGTATTTTTCTCCTCTACCTTTTAAAAGTGGAAAGATCAAAATGTATCATAAAAATCAGATACAAAGCACATTAATGGCACTGTAGATTTTGCAGTATCTAACAGGAATTTTAAGGGGTAGTAGGAGCTTCAGGGAATTCAGGAAATGCCAGTGTTGGAGTTTCATGGCATTAGTTACTACCTTTTTTTCCTATAACGTTGTAGTTACTAGTGAATTATTTTACAAGCAATACCTAGAGTTAGAACACTATGTACTGTGCACAGGGAACAGTGAAGTAATATTGGCGTAGAAGACCTCACTTTGTGTTTTCCCACAGTTTTTGTTTGCTTTTTCTTTTTGGTTTCCATTTTCACCGTACAGTGTGGCTATAGCCCTTTGCCTCCCTTCCCGAGCGTCTCGGTGGCTCTTCCTCACCGTGAGAGCATGAGGACGACCGTGTTCAGTTTCCATTCAGTGGACACGTGTTTACCAAGTGCCTGTTCTGCGTGAGGCACTGTGTGGGGTGGTGCTGTGGGGCTGCTGTTTTGAGCAAGACAGCCCCACATGCACACAAGTCAGAGTCTGCCTGGCTCCACCTGCCTGGCCTTTTCTTCTATATTTTGTAAAGACTCGTTTATTCCTTCACCCTTCTTCCTGCTGTTTGAGTTCGTCTGTGTATCCTTCTATGGGAGTATATTTAAGCATGTCTTCTCTTCTGATAACATCTCATTTGATCTGGCCTCTGTTGTTCATCAACTTTTAATTTTCCTGTGTATCTACTTTTAATAGATCAGGCAAGATCGTGAACCTCCAGTTTTAGCCCCTCATACATGGCCACAATTCTAGGCAAAAACCAAAGACCCAGAGGCCAGAGCAAAATAGGACCTTCTGCAGATTCACTACTGGTATATCCTTGGACCTTCACATTTTACTTTAGGATTAATTTATTGAATTTTACTGTTACACATTGTTTTTGACTTGAATTAAAATGCTAGACAAAGCAGAAATGTACAATTTCTGGTCTGTATTTTCCAGGAATATCATTGGGAAAAGGATAGAGTGAGTTATATGACTTGAAGTTTTTGCAGCTTATTTTTCCCCCAGTATCAGGGCAGAGCCCCATTTTATTTCATTTTTAATTTAATTTTTTGCCACACCTGGTGGCTTGTGGGATCTTAGTTCCCCAACCAGGGATCAAACCCACGCCCTCAGCAGTGAAAGCGCAGTGTCCTAACCACTGGACTGCCAGGGAATTCCCCAGAGCCCCATTTTAAAGACCATTTTTGCATTACCTGTTCTTAGGTTAGCAGTGTGTTTTGTTCACTTCCATAGAGCAGGTGATTTCCCAGGACATGCTTTCTTTAGTCCCTCGCAGTCACCCTTTAATGAGAATTCTTTTGGTCTGTTGTATGCACTGTGGGCTGGGAACAGAGAGTGGAGTTTTAACCAAGCTCTTCTATGGCTTTTTGCGTTTGCATTGTGTTAAAGTTTGCCCTTACCTGTCCCTTTTCCACCACCCTGACTGCCTGGCTTAGTGCACCAGAACAAAAATTAAGATGCAGAAAGCAGGGAGGGGAAGGGATGGTGGAAATAGTCAGCTTTTCTCCCTACTGGTTTGAGACTTTTCCACCTTCTATCTACAGAGAGACTGTGTTTCAACTCTTCTTTCATTGCCAGGTCCAGGAGAGTAGGGATGTGGTTTCTGGCAAGCTATTAATGATAAAATTCTGTGGTAAATATTCTGACATTTAAAATTTCTTTAAAGGGGATCTTTTCTAACCAGTTTTGCATTTGGTAACATAAACACTTTATACTTCACAGTCTCTTCAAAGTAATATCTCTGCTAAAATGATACACTTTGGTCACAGATTGGTTTTGGCAGGAACATGGCTAAGTGGCCCCCTTCCCTCAATTTGAAACCACAGAATGGTAACTTAGCTATTGCATATTGCCCTGCGTGATGTAATTGCTGCTTGCTTCATTTTGATGGAAGGGGCCAAACTGAATGGACTCCATTATTCATAGCAACTGATCATCCCGTAAACTCTGCTTTCATTTTACCAGTTGTGAATATGAACCATCTAATTTGCTAATTTAGTCAATTGTTCGTTGTTACTTTTAGCAAATTAGCACCATAGGTAATTTAAAAACAAATTTGTTGCCTGCTTTTTACATATACTGTGTCACAAGGTTCTTGAAAAAGCTGGGGGCACAATTTTGTCTTTGAGTTTAAAGTTGTTTTTTTTTAAATGCAAAGAGCTCCCCCCAATCCCTGTTTTCAGTATGTGTATGATGCGACTTCCATGTATATATAGAAATGACTGCACCCTAACCAGACTCCTCAGATTGTGCACTGTTTGTTTAAAATAATCATGTATTTTAGTCCAATGCTGTTGTATTTTTCATTTTATTTAAAACACTACGTACTTCTTATTCTTTTAACAAGTTTTAAAGGATAGTGATCTTAAAAAAAAAATCACTGGATAACTAGGAAATAACTTTTTGTTGCTGTTTTGTTTTTTAAAGAGTACAAAGGTCTTTAGAGCCTTTTGCTCCTCTTACCGTGAAAATGAAATGTTAGCCATTGTATGGCTAGGAACCAATGCACTTGGTGGTTAACGGATCTGCTGTTGCTGGAGCGTGGACTTGACGCAGTGACGACAAATCATTGCTTGGAATTAATGTTTTAAAATGTGCAACTCTAGTTTTTAAAATAGAATTTGGTTCTTCTTTACGTTCATTATTTAGTTTTTGTTTTCATTTAGTATTTAATGGTCTTTGGAGAAAAAAAAATAAAACAGAGTGTTATATATATATTTTTTGGTGCAAGATAAGATTTTCTGTTTTTTGAAATAAGTCTGTAGCATAAAGGTTAAACTATTTTAAGACAAAATAAAATAGAGTGTATTTAAACAAAGATAATTTCTGAGGATTTTTTTTTTCCTGTCTGCTTCAGTTAATTAGATGGTGCCTGGAGCAGCGCCCAAGTTTAGCTTTTGGATGTGAGAGTGAATTATATTTTGTTATCAGATCTTATTGTTTAAGTTGCCTGATTTTTTTTTCCAAGCAACAGCTGTATCCTACTCCTAGAATGTTTTGCAAGTAGCCTTTGGTGTATTAGATCTAGATAAAAATAGTTTTGTATTAGCTTTCCTGTAGCCCCCACTTCCCGTTCCAGTTTGAACCAGTGAGATTTCAAAGTCAACCAAAGGCTCCCTAGTGCTTGACCCCTTTGCTCCTGGGAACTAAAGTCAGCTGACAGTTACTTCCCAGAGTTCAACGTGCCAGGGTAAGATGCCGTGATTGCGTGCACTTTGCTCATGGTTGAAGCAAATGTAGGATGTTTCAAAAATAGCCTAAAGAATTTTCCTCCTAATTTGGTTCTATTTTCAGGTTTTTAATTTGGTTATCAAAACAATAGGAACTACTATGTTAGCATTTTATTACTTTTGTGACTCTGCATCAAGGAGAATGAGGAACCAGAGAGAGTTGGGCCTATGTTTATTTAAATATTCACTCCTGGATCTCTTCATGTTCATCGAATTTTTCTTCCACTTGCACTGGAAAGAGATCTGTTATCAGGAAATAGTTTTAGTTTTTGAAAATGGTTCTTTTATACTACCTTGTGTCTGAGACCTAGACATGTTAGTACCTATGAGAAACTTCTTTTCTTGGGCTCTGGAGGAAATTTTTTTACTTAGAGTCTTGCTTCTGAACCCTTTTGCCCTTGGAAGCTGCTTTTGAATAGACAAGGCATGAGTAAATAAAATAATCAGTAGCTAGTAATTAATCTCATTCTGACTTCCTCTTTCTCTCTTATGCTGGCTTTTGGCCTTACCTTCGCTTGAAAGTCAAAGTGTTAGTCACTCAGTTGTATCCAACTCTTTGCGACCCCGTGGACTGTAGCCTGCCAGACTCTTCTGTTCATGGGATTCTCCAGGCAAGAATACTGGAGTGAATTGCCATTTCCTTCTCCAGGGGATCTTCCTAACCCAGGGATTGAACCTGGGTGGATCACCTGCATTGCAGGCAGATTCTTGACTGTCTGAGCCACTAGGGAGCCTTCCCTTATTTGTATCTTTTTCGCAGTAGATGAGAGCTATTTATAACTTTAATCTTAACAGAGAAAAATTACATAAATTTTTACGAAATATCTCTTTAGCTCCAGTTTTGCAACTGAAGTAATACAGTGAATTTCTTTTAGGTTTTGTTTTAACAATATTGCTGATCTATAGAAGAGTGATTCTCCTAGGTTACTGGAAGGTATGATTTTCTTTACTTCGTTGACTCTGTGTTTGGAAGCCCTGGTTTACAGAATTAGAGGAGTTCCTGGACTGTACAGTGGAGCTTTGACTGGGAGAATCTGCCTGGAACAGAAGAAGGCAGTGGCAAATGCTGGAAGGAGCAATGAACTCAGAAAGAGATGCTTGTGATTATCGTGAACATCATCAAGATGTGGAAAGAGCATCCAGTAGCTCAGCTGAGGTGGTGACACTGTTGGCTCAATTCAGCTGCCATTGCACCACTTTGTGGGTAGCATGCCTTCAAGGTGGAGATGACTTTAGGCAAGGATCCCTTTGTGGAGCAAGGATTCACCACTTCTTTCCTTTCTGCCAAGCCCTGAAATCTCATTTGGTAGGTGGATGTGAGTCAAGGATGAGAGCGAGTGCTGGCAATGAAGTTAACCCTCGGAAAGGAGGAGGAGGTGGCAGCTGGGTCGCTCTGCTCACAGGTCCTGGCTTGCAGGTGGGGTGCATCTCTTGGTTGTAAATTCTGTTGGTCTAACTTGCTATTCTTTGGCAAAGGAAACTATCTGGTACCAGTTTTTTCCTTTGTGTTTTGATAATTGACACCTCAGAGGAGTCGTTCTGTTTCCTTTCCGTGATTGCTGTTATAGGAATGGGAAGGTGCAATATTGTGGACAGTTGAGCCCTTACACTTGGACTTGTGTCTAAAGCAGGCAAGTCTGACTTTAGGATGGATCTGCATCTGCAGTACGAGGGACATCAGACCAGAGGGCAGAGGGACTGATACTTAGAAAGCCTGAGCCAGCGTGCAGGAGACCCCAGAAAGACTCTCTGACTGCTAAGGGATTTGATGTCTACGCCTTAAAATGGAGCTTTTCTAAAATTTCTTTTCTTAGATTAAAAGACAGGGCTGTGTTATTTTAGGGGATAATTCATTGTTCTGCAGAGGCATCGCTTTTCAGGCAGTAATACAGGAGAATGGCTCACTCCAAAAGGCTGTTTTTACAGTTTTGTCATCTCACAAGTTTTTTGAAGGCATTGGATAACTAACACTCACAAAACCTTGAATGTCTACAAACTCTTTATTTTCAAAGTTTTAAAAGACTATGTATTTCAAAATTTCCACATGGGGTTAAGAAGTGGTGCAGATTGATCTCCTCATTTTGCAGATTGGAAGACAGAGAACAGCAGAATAATATATCCAGATTTACAAAGATTGACCTGGCAAGAGTAGGTTTTTTTTTTTCTTGTGGTCCAAATTAGGACTTTCTAACTTCAAGAAAAACAAAAACCTCTTTTCTCCACCTTATTTTTCCTTCATTCTTATTACTACTGATTCTACTTTGTTCTGGCCTGAACTGAATTGGAAGAAGTCTTTCCCAAGAAGGTAATGTTTGATTGGTTGCCTTTTTTCTCAGGCAAGTGGTCACCAGTTTAAACATCAGAACCACACACCTGCATATGCCTCTCAGCCCCAGCTCAGGATGGCCATGGAACTTCTTTCTGCAGACAGATTCCCTGTCTCACAGTTTATGGAATAGGGAAGTACAGATGGTCAGTAAACACAGAAAACAGGTTCACTACTAATTATGGAAATATGTACCTATTACAGGACAACACCCCACATAGGAAGAGGCAGTTAGGATCACAGTTAAATCCAATAAGGAGGCAGGACAGTGGCAGCTCACTTGTCAGCTTGTTTGAGCATAATTTGCTACAGCTGTTTTGGAAAACTGAAATTGTGTAGTAAAAAGCTGAATATGTATATACCTCAGGCTGCAGACTAACTGATTGGGTCGCTCTTGCCTCCCTTGCATATGTTGAAGCTCTCCTACCCAATGTGAGGTTATTTGGAGGTAAGACCCTTGACAGATAATTAAATGTATATGAGATCGTGAGGGCAGAGCCCCCATGGTGTGATGAATCTGCGTTCTTATTAGAAGAGAGGGAGACCTCAGCCTTCCATGGAAGACACAGTACAAGGCAGCTGCCTGAAGCCCGGAAGAGGACTCAGCCAGGCCTGACCATGGCAGCACCCTGATCTTGGATTTGCAGCCTCCAGAACTGTGAGAAAAAGTGTCTATTGTTCAAGCCACCCACTCTCTATAGTGTTTAGTTGCGGCAGCCCAAGCTGGCTAAGATACCCAAGACCCAGCAGTTACACTATCTGGGATAATAACCTTGAGCAACTTTTATTCAAACGGTGGTAGTAACCTAGGTAGAGAAGTCATGAAGTCAGGTCAGTGTCGGTAAACCATCTTTTGTTTATTTAAGGAGATATTAACAATATAGAAATAACAGGGGACAATATTGTTACACAAGACTTCTGTTATATGCTGATAAACATCTACATACAGATACACGTATGTGTACCTAGGGTCAAGATATAAAACATTTATTTTTACTGCAGATCGCAGTAAGAAGATATGGAAAGCCGTGGTTCTAAAGGAACTGGTTTATGTGCTCAGAGATGTTTAGTGTTAGTGTTTAGTGTCTAGTTTTTCCTAGGTCTTGGCTATTTCAGTGGATGTTCATCTATAGAATAGGTAAACATTGTATTTATAGAGCATTTAGACACTGAAAATTAATGAACTAGAGCAATATTTATACACTTAGTTATATCAACATGGATAAACCTCAACACTGAAATGGGGGAAAAAAAGCAAGTTGCAGAATATGTATTACATGATGCCATTTATATGAAGTTAAAACAGACAAAGTAACACCACATTTTGGTAAAATACTGATGCACACATAGTAGGAGTGTAAAGAAATGCATGAGAATAATAAACACCAAATTCAGAGTAATGGATACCTCTGGATATGGGAGGTAGGGAGGGGACACAGGGATTTCAAGTTTATTGGCAGAATTTCTTAAGCTGGGTAGTGGGGGCACAGATATATGTTATTATTTGCACCTTTATGTATATCTTAAATATTTCATAATATTAAAGATTGTTTTCTGTCTCCAGTAGAAGGAATAAAAGTTCTTTATGACATTGCAGATGATATTAATGGAAATGAGTTAGATCTGAAGCTGATTCATTTTAGATGCCCACAACACCTTTTGGATGTATCGCCGTAAGCAACAAAAGCAGTTTGATAATTTGGACTTTAACAAAACCAATTTTATGCTTCAAAGGACAACATCAGGAAAGTGAAATGACAACCTGTGGAATTGGTAAAAGATACTTGTAAATCTTATATCTGATAAGGGTCTTGAATCTAGACTATATAAAAACTGTTCCAAGTCAATAATAAAAGGCAAAAAAAACAATTAAAAAAAACCCATAGACATATCTCCCAGGAAGAGGTACAGCTGGTCAATAACACGTGAAAAGAGGCTCCGCATCTTTAGTCATCCAGGAACTGCAAATCCAATCCACAGTGAGATACCACTTCACACCTACTAGGACCACTAAAGTCAAAAAGTCAAATAGCAACAACCATTGGTAAGGAAGTAGAGAAACCAGAAGCCTCATAGATTGCTGGTGGGAATATAAAAAAGTTACAGCTACTTTGGAAAACAATTTGTTTTCTCAAATGGTTAAATGTGACAGTAATTGAAGGCAGGCATGACCAACTTTCTTATGGGGTCTGACCTGCCCTGACCCTGAGATGCAAGTTCAGCTGGAGATCTACCCTCCGTGGAGAGAGAGGCGGCTTGCTGAGGGTGAAGATAATTCAGCAAGAAACCAACCATTCCCCACTGAAATGTAAGTGCTTGCCCTCAAGGCAAGGTCAGGACCATTGCCCGTGAGCTCTTGAGACCAGCCCCAGGTTTTTGCCCAGAAAGCCGTCGCAAGAGACCCATTTCTGACAGCTGACACCCCACTGCAGCGGCCCTCACAGCATCCCTTGGGCGGTGAGTCAACGTGGTGTCAGTGGGGGCAGTTTCTTGCCAGACACGCCCTCGCCCTCTGTGAGATTCTGCTGCAACTGCCACCCCCTTGCCTGGTCTCCAGCTCCTGAGAGTCGCTGTCACTGCTGAGAGTGTGTGGTGTCCCTCAGATGCTGAGGCAGAAAACACCCTTAGGACCTCAGTTTTATGTAGTGCTGGGTTATCCAGTTACCCAGTTTCATCTAGTTATTTTCCGCTTCCCAAAGTAGAGGGCTGAATTCTGCTGATGAGCTCTTTGGGCTCTTGGCAGCATACGTTTGTTTGTTGTGACATTCAAGTTGTATACCATTAAAAATGGGAACCTTGCACTCAGTGGTAAAACATGCAAAATCTTCAGCACAGGCATCAACCAGTCAGAACCAGCACTGAAAGTAGGGCTCAAGCAAGTTCCTGTGGCAGGTGTCGGATTAACCCTGTCATTGCTGGACTGCAGATCCTGGGGAGCGACCAGGATGGTGGGAAGGATATGCCAGGGCCAGGGCGTAGGTCAGCTGCGATTGAAATGTGTCATTATTGTAACAACTGATAGGACCAAACTAGTGTATAGTGTCACTGAGTCAGTCTTGCATTCACCTAACCTGTCTGTGCCTCAAGTTGCTAACTCATTTAAAGTGGGGCTAGGAGTACTCGCCTTATGGATTATCTTAAGGAGTAAGTGAATCCAGGGCCAAGTTGATGGCAGCAATCTTAACCAGCTCTGCACCAATCAACACTATTCGGCTGACTCAGCCAGAAAGCATGTAGACCAAATTAAACTTGTCTTTAGGCTACTAACAAATCTCATAGCTGCAAAGTTAAACTCTTGGAACATCTTTTCAGAAGTGAAATGCTTCACAGGAAGCAATCAGCAGTTTGGGTATGTGATAACTGGCATGGGGTGGTGAAAATTACAATGTCCCAAGGTCTGCCATAACTGCTAACAAGCTGTGTGACCTCCTGGGGTCAGCCACCTCTCTGGATCTCAACTTCTTCATCTGTGAAGGGAGTATACTTGCAGGCCTACCACTGCAGTGAGGGGGGACCACCCCGCATCCTGTAGGCTACTGAAACCTCCAAACTCCAGGTGCGTCTTGGTAAGGGACAGAGAATAGAGAGCTCAGGGAGCTGTGGTCACGCTCATCCTTGGTCTGGTTTATTGCCTGAGTACATTGCTCTGGTTGGCTAGGCAGTCTGAAGAGAATAGAGGCCAATTTCATGTCATCAGTCTCACCAGCCCTGTAACATGAATCAATCCTATTTGACTTAGCTCAGCCAGGGTCTGTGTGGGGCAAATAAAATTTGTCTGCAGGCCTGATTTAGCCTGCAGGCTGCCAGTTTGCTGCTTCTGTACCATGCATATTTCACTGCTGCAGCAAATACTAAATGCTTGTTACGTTCTAGGCACTGGGCCAGACCGCAGGGACACAAAGGTGACGGGAAGTCAGCTCTCACCCTCAGGTAACTTACTCCGTCTGGTGTCACAAAGCCTGATGAGCGCTAAGACAGTGCTCAATGCAGTGGAAACAAGGCGGCTCCCTGAGCCAGCTTTGGGGTAGGGTGAACAGAGGAAGAGCTCGTGCAGGTGGTGTCGGTGAGCTAAGTGCAGGATGGTAGGAACTCTGTGAGGTCAGGGGAGATAGAAGGCGGAGGGTGTGGGTGGATGCTGTTCTAAAGCTCTGGAAAACACGGAGGTGAGAAGGAAAGCATGGCTCTGGAGGAGCTGCAACTGGCGGGGAAGCGGGTGAGTGCTGGAGACGAGTTCGGAGCCATGAGGCAAAGGGCCTTCAATGCCTCACTAGCATCTCAGATGCTCTGGCTGTTGATCTCCACCAATAGAACATGTATTACCCTCAAAAAGCCTGCAATTTGAAGCAGAAAATGAACATCTAAACATAAGCAATGGAGCTGTACCTCAAATGATGAGAACCCCAAATTATTATATGGAGGAGGAGGAAGCAGCTCTTCCTAGCAGTGAAATGGGGAATTGGAAGTGGGAAATTTGATGAGGAAGCTTCTGCAGGAATTGAACAGTTACATGAACAAGGCTGTCTCAGGTGGTAGGAAGAACAGGGAGGAGTCAGAATAAAGAAATCAGCTTATGAGGTTGAGTCTTCACGATTTAGTTAGAATATGGGGGTATTCAGCATGTGAGTGAGGAAGGAAGAGTCAGGAAGGGCGGTTCATGGGTTATTACATCCACTGAGTGGGAGACGCAGAGGACGACTCCAGTATAGGGACTGCAGCAGAGGCTTTGGGGCGTCCCGTGTCATAGCCCTCTGAGATGACAGGTTATTGCCCTTTGTACTCTCTGCCTTAAGGAGACAGCGCCACGTGCTATGTCCCTCTTCGGCTTTGGGACACAATACATATTGCAGTTGGAAGTACTGTTGCCGTCATTCATTGAGCCACTTAGAGCAAGGAAGTGCTCTTCAGCAAACCCAGGCTAGCATATAAGCTGCCTTGCTGCTTGGACCATAATGACACAGCAAATTCAGTGGTGCTGGAGGTATTCTTGATGGATTGGGTGTGGTGTGGAGTCTGGCAAGCCCCAGTAGGAGCGGGGTGCCATGGGATCCTACATGTTTTGGAGGCAAGGCTGTGCCTTCCGTAGCAGAGAACTATTCACCACTTGAAAAGCAGCTCCCAGCACGCTCGTGGGCCCTGACCACGCAGCATCAATTGACCAAGGCATCAACTGCTCATGATGAGCTGGGTTTTGTACCATTCATGTGTCACTCCTGTTGGGAGTCCAGTCTAAGATGGAAGTAGTACATCTAGGATTGGGCAAAAGGTCAAGGGGCACAAGTAAGCTGCACAAATAGGCTAGCTGCACAGGCTTCTTCCCCAGACCTTCCAGGCACACCCCCGTTGTGTAGATGGCTCTCCCTCAGTTCACACCAAGCATTTTCTTGTGACGAGCTGCCGGAGGAAGAAAGATCCCAGTTCTGGTTCAGTGTGTTGGTGTTAGCCGAAAACAGACTGCTGGTTTCACTAAAGCCCCAGCAGGGTAGCCTGAAAGATGAGTGGAGCCTCTCCCAGTGGGCAGGACTTGGAGCAGCGTGTCTGTCCATCAGCGTGCTCTAGAGGGAGAAGTCTGTATTCCATAAGGATCTGTACTGGGGGCTACGACAAAGGAGCTTGGTTGGTCAGTCAGGCCTGAAGGGAAAAAGAAGAAAGGCAAGAAGGTCTGGGGAAGCAGCACGTGGGCAACCCTGTGGGAGCGGGCACAAGGCATGTGGGCCGTCATTATGTTCCCGCTAGTGTTTGCCAGAGACCACCCAGCACAGAGAAGGTGCTGAACAGCGTGGTGCCCTGTGGAGGTCAGCCTTGTCCTCGGCCACTAGGGCTTGCACAATGAGCCCACGAATAGGGTAGCCATGGCAAGGCATGGAGGCTAGGCAGGGGCTCTCTTCAAGGTGGTGCCGGTCACCACCATTGCTGACTGACTGTCAGCTCAGAGACAGGTTCCAAGTCCTTGAGCAGCCAGCTACTTGAGGAAAGCTCATTACATTCGGCCCCTTCCACCTTGGAAAGAGCAGTGAACCCTCCTTCCTGGGGTTGATATCTATCCTAGCATCCATCTGAGGGTTTACAGAGTGCCTGACTTATTTACGTGTGATGCCTCATAACATCACACCTAAGAGACCCATCTTATGGCCAGGGAAGTGTGTCGATGGGTATGTGATCATGGAATCCTCTGGTCTGGTATATATCAAATTGCTGAAAGTTGCGGATCTCATAGGATGATAGAATGATTTGCAAAAACTCAGCTAAGGTCCCAGCTTGAGGAAGACACTAGGTTTGGTTGGTATCACCCAGAATGAACCTGTTCTATGGCACTGAGTCCTTAGTTGCAAGAATAGACAGGTCCAGGAATCAAGGGTGAATGTAGAATTGGTCCCTTTCCCCATCACTCTCAGTGGTCCACTCGTATCAGGTGAGAGGACGTCTGGAACTCGGGAGATGCATTCTGAAACATGTCTTGAACTCAGGGCTTCCATGCCTGGTGGGATCAGAAGAATGGGCTCTTATAACAACTCTGAGCTGACATGGCTGAGTCCACTGAGGGCTCAGCCTCCTCAGGGATGTAGGTCTGAGTCACCCCATCAGGGAAACCACCTAGACCAATGAGAATCTTGAACAGGTGGTAGAGAAGGAAGGTAGTGGTTAGCAATGTCAACCTCTGGACCTGCTGTAGCAGCGAGTCGGGTCGTAACCTGTCCCATTAACTCTCCTGTACAAAGTGTTTTCACTAGAATAATTACGGCCGACCACTACCTTGTGTGGAGAAGGAAATGGCAACCCACTCCAGCATTCTTGCCTGGAGAACCCCGTGGACAGAGAGGAGCCTGGTGGGCTACCATCCTTGGGGTCACAAAGCGCCGGGCACGACAGAGTGACTGAGTGCTACCTTGAGGCCTCTGTGGCTGAATAGACTTACTGTAGATCTGAGTAGTGTGGAGGGATAGACTGTTTGGGGTGCCCTGCACTGCATCCCCTTCGTTAGCCCCTGATTTCAGCTGCAGCCGTGATAGGTCTTTGCGAGCCTAGGCTCGTGTTGATAGCACCCCCAATTCAAGCACATGGTGTGCGCCATTCTGGTATCTATCTATTCCGGAGCCTTCTTCCAAGCCACAGGAATCTGTTTTGCTTGTGTCATTCAAACATAGCCCAGCGGGATTTCCCTGGTGGTCCAGTGACTAAGACTCCATGCTTCCAATGCAGGGGGCCCAGGCTCAATCTCTGGTCAGGGAACTAGATCCCACTTGCTGCAACTTAAGATCCCGCGTGCCGCAGCTAAGACCCAGCACAGCCAAATTAATGAGTGAAAATAAATATTAACCAACAGGTAACCCAGAAGCCCAGAAGTTGGGGGAGTTAATGGTGTGGGCATACGTGCTCAGCCACTAAGTCGTGTCCAACTCTCTGCGACCCCATGGACTATATAACCCACCAGGCTCCTCTGTCCATGGGATTCTCCAGGCAAGAATACTAGCGTGGGTTGCCATTTCCTCCTCCAGGGGTTCATCCCAACCCAGGGATCGAACCCGTATCTCCTGTGCCTCCTGTATTACCAGGCGAACTCTTTAATTGAGCCACCTGGGAAGCCAGATGGCCCTGGGACAACCCGCTAGAATGGAGGATGGGAGCCAGTGGATGGGTGCTCCCACGTCACCTGCACTAGGTGGGGGATAAGTGTCTAGCCTCACATTTGTGGGGGCAGGTAGACAAATCTGGGAGGCATTCTTCATGCTTCTTTGGAGAATCCAGTGGGATTGAGGCCCTGCACCCCAACACTGCTCACAGCAGTAACTTTGATGTTGGACCTTGTATTGGCTTTTCCTCCTTTGCTCTCCCTCCTCCATCCCTCACTCCTATTTCCTGAGATCACTCCCTAATTAAACTGCCTACATCTGAATGCTTGTCTCAGGCTCTGCTTCTGGGATAATCTCAACTAAGACAGGAAGAGGCCGAGTTCACTAAGAACTTGACGTGCTGAGGAGGCAGAAACAGGCAGCAGGTGGTGGCCGTATGACGTTTGGCGATGTAGATTTATACATGAGCATAAAGCACAGATAAAAATCACAACCACACCGCCCTTCCTCAAAAAACCCCTGCAAAACCCCGTGGAAGAAAAGTACCCTTCTAGAGCAGTGGTTCTCACCCAGGGGCCATGTGACAATGCCTGAGGACATTTCTGGTTGTTGCAATGTTGGGGTGGTTGATTCTGCTTCTGGCATCGAGTGAGTGAAGGTTAGGGACACTGCTGAACACCCTGCAACACACAAGTCCGATCTCCATGACAAAGAATTATTCAGTCCCAAATGTCAGTAGCGCTGTAGCTGAGAAACTGTTCTAAGATTGCGAAGATCAGGGGTAGGAAGAAAACCAGGAGAGAGGCTGTGAAAACCAGAGTTCCCTGGAGCCAGGAGGGCCAGCAGGTCCATGCTACAGAGGGGCAGGGGAGGTGGGAACTGATAATCGTCCATTTAGTTTAGCAATGAGGACCTTTACTAATGTGATTTCATTAGCAACGTGGGGGCAGAGGTCAGCTTGGAGTTGGGGAAGGAGCACTGAAAGGCAGTCAGTGAAGACAAGGACAGACTCTTTCCAGGAGCTTTGAGGTGAACAAAAGGGGTGTTGGGATGAGCTACAAGGAGCTATAGAGGAGAGGAAGAGCTTAGGAAGATGTTAGAAAGACAAACACCCTGCATATGCCTATGACAGAGAACAAATAGGGATTCAGAAAGGGGATGATTGATGGAAGAGAGGACCCATGGACATCTGTGGTACCAAAAATCAGAGTAGAGGTGCCCTAAGTTGAATCAGGTAAGGAAAACTTCCTCTGAGGCTGGAAGGAGGCAGGGTGGGCATCGTTATACACACAGTTGGGTAGGGGAGTGTAGACTGTCAAGGGTTAACCTGGTGGCTTTTTGTTTTTTGCATGTCTGTGAGACATGACCTTCTGCAGGGGAGAGGTGGTGGGGTAACAGGCTACAAATAACTACTTGTTGATGGATTATAGGGGATCCTTTTTTGCACTGCGATTTTGTATTGCTCTGCTCTCCCAAATGAGTCTTCTTGAGCAGTTTGTCTGTTTTCTTGCCTCAGATGTTCCAAAAGTGAGCAAAAGGCAATTGTGGAAACTCGGGTTCCCCCCAGCCCAGGACGTCAGTTGAGCCTGTCCGCTGTGGAGTGCCTGTGGGAATCCCGAGCTCCCATCAAGATGCTTATGGCCTTGGGTTTGGGGGTCACCTCTGTCTCTTGGTTCCTGTGTCTGCATGTGCCCTCTGCTCTGGCATGGATTTAAGCTTGGACATGAAATGCTCTCATTCTCAAAATCACCTCACACAAAACATTTGGGCGTGTGGAGGGTCTGGGTCCTTGCAGAGCCCACACCTGTGCCATTTTGTGAGCACCTTGCTCCTCCTCATCCCTTCCCAGATCCTCATCTGCCTCCTGCTAATTGCCCTCATCTCCAGTTCCTTCTGCCACTAGTGACTCAGCCATCCTCAGCTCCCAAACAGGCTACCCCAAACCATCCCGGCGCATGGTAGACAAGAAAGCTTCCTTTAGACAGATTCATCCTCCAGCAGAAAGTGGTTATGGCTTAAAGTCGTGAAAATGTGTTTTCTCATGGAAGAAGTTCAAAATACAAAATACATAAACAATTTAATGAAATGTTCATCTGTCTTAATTTCTAAAGTGAGTACTGCTCTGGGTGTCAGTCCCACACCAACTTCCCTGCGTTGGACTGCTTCATCCAATCCTTTCATCTCCCCAGGAAGAACAAAGCTCTTGGGGGCATGCTGGGTCCTTGCCCCGCACCCCCCACCAAATGTGTTTTCTGTAGGACTGCAGATTCAGTTAGGGCTTGGGGACCTCTAAGACTTAAGCCCAAACCCACCACAGCAACTCGCTCTAAGCCAGGAAGGGCCACTCTGCAGCTGTCTGTCACCTTGTAAGGTGTCAGCTCCTTTGGGGACAGCGCAGGGGGACTGTGGGAGATGGAGTAAAGCTACAGGAGGAAGAGGCCCACCTGGGAAATGGTCCCAGTCCCCTCGACGGCCTCGTTTGTCTCCAGGGGGCTGGCCTAGAAGTCAGCAGGCCCAGCTTCTGGAACTTGCACCTCAGCCTCGTGACCTCCGTGTTCTCGTCTGTACACTGAGGGTAATAAGGGAGGAACAAAGACGTGATGAAATAGATTCTACGAACCCCTGCCTCATAGTTGCTACTTGATACACTCCAGAGGCCACATTTCCCTCTGCTTTTGCCCACAAGGAAAGGGAGCTTTACCATTTCTTGCCTGGTGCTCAGAATGATTAGCCAAGTGTCCGGTGACCCTCAACAGCTTCCTTCTGCAGAGCTGGCTCATCAGTCAGCGAGGGGGCCTGGAGCACCGTGCCTCACCGGTGTGTGGGGTGGGTGTAAGATCCCAGCATGCCCCCAAGAGCTTCAGCTCCTGGGGAGATGAGAGGATGGGATGAAGCAGTCCGACCACAGGGAAGTTGGTGTGGGACCGACAACCAGAGCAGTACTTACTTTAGAAATTAAGACAGATGAACATTTCATTAAATTTCTTATTTATTTTTTATTATTAGAGTTTTGTATTTTGAACTGCTCCCAAGAGAAAACTGGTCTTGCCTCCCACACCTGTCCTGAAAGTCAGGCCCGGCCCTTCTCCCCACCTCTGCCACGGAGGCTCCTGGTGCAACACTGGTGGCGCCCAGCAGGGGCCGACCTCGCTCTTCTCTGGCTGACTGCTACTGCTACTGCTAAGTCGCTTCAGTCGTGTCCGACTCTGTGCGACCCCATAGCCAGCAGCCCACCAGACTCCTCGTCCATGGGATTCTCCAGGCAAAAGTACTGGAGTGGGTTGCCATTTCCTTCTCCAATACATGAAAGTGAAAAGTGAAAGTGCAGTCGCTGATAGCATCCTGGAAAAGGTTCTGCAGGCTTTTCGGACCGTGAGCCACAGTAGAACGTGCATTTTATCTCACCACCCAGTATGGATTTACGCACATGTGTGTTTTACTAAACAATACTTACTCTACTGCTTTTTGTGTGCATTCTGATCTTGTTTTCTCAGTTCTGTCCCTTATGAGGTCATTTTAAAGCATACTGCTCCCTCCTACCAATAGATGGAGACCTATGCTCTGAAATTCGCTGGGAATCTCAGTGAGGGAGTCATGGAGATTAGGTCTTGGTCTCCTAGGGAAGGACAGTCAGGCTGCCCCTGTCTGCCCCAGCTCTGTCCTTTTCTCCTGCTGTGACCTGAACGACTTACTCCACCTACTCTGTGCTCAGTAAAGACAGCACCAGTCATAACAACAGCTCCTTTCCCACTCAGAAACAGGATGGATGGCTGCAGAGTGCCAGTCGGAGCCTGCCTGGCATCTCATGGGCTCATTGATCCAACATGTGTTGACACCTGTTGCTGCAGATAACTGAGCAGGAAGCTCCTGGCCAGGCTGAGGTGGCCAAGAAAAGAAGCACACAGATAAGACAAATGTGATGGGTGCATGGGTGGTGATTAGCACGGGACACTCTGGGGACAGCTGGGTTTCTGGAAGACTCCTTAGCTCAGGGCATCTCCAAGCATGGCCTCAGGGCCAGCAGCAGCAGCAGAGCCTGGGGACTTGTTAGAGATGTAAATTCTCAGGCCTTAACCCGGGTACTCGGGGTCAGAAACCAGGGGTGGGCCCGGCTATCTGTTTCACAAGTCCACCTGGGGATGCTGGTGCATATTCTGATTTAAGAATGACTGCCAGTGGTTACCAGACTTTGCTGCATCTCGGGGACATCCAGCAGCAATCTGATCATGGAGTCTGGGAGTCAGGCATGAGTAGTTTTTTAAAAAAGATCCCCAGGTGATGCCAATGTGGAGCAAAGCAGGGCAATCACTGCCCGCACCCACTCCTGGGGTGAGGCATCCGAGAAAGCTTTCATGGGTTGGGGGGAGCGCCATGTAGGCAGAAGCCTTAAATGCAGCAGAGGCTTGTGAGTGAACTTGGGTTGGAGGGGTGCCCATAGAAGTGTCCAAGGGACTATAATCCAGTGTTGAAGAAGCTGGGCTCTGGAGATAAGCCGTCTGGGTGTGAACAACACTGCACCCGTCCTTACTGGCCAGTGGGACCGCGGGGTCATCTCAACAGTAACAAGGGAGGAGGTTTCTTATATGTGCTGAAGGCTCACAGCAACCCCGTATCTTGGGAGCTTCATATGACAAGAGATGACCCTGGAGAGACGGGGGAACAAAGCCTCAGAAGGCTTCATCACCACGTCTGGACCCGAGGGCCCTGGGAAGCCACTGGGGAGTGTCAGCGCTGGAGGCCCGTGAGGAGGTGTGTGTGGAGAATGTGCTAGAGAACAACTCGGCTAGAGCGGAGAGGTCAGGGAGGGGCTAGTGACCCCAAGACAGGTCAGATGTGACCGAGGCCCACCTGCCGAAGAGATTGAAACAGGTGGGACTTGAGGGTGAGGAAACGGCCCGTTTCCGGGCTCGATGCACTGGGTGATCTGTGCACAGAGCTGGGGAACCGTCTGCACCCAGCCCCACCACTAGGTTTTCCCTTGGTTCTGTAGACGGAGGCCTGGAGATAGGCATGGTCAGACTGGGCCTTTGGGCACGTGGCCCCTGGCCTCCCCACCCCCACCACTTGCACACACTGCTTGACAGTGGCCTGAGCATTCCGGAGTCATTCCTTGGCTGAAGCCTTGAAGGCCTGTCCAGGCGGGTTGACTCGTCACTGAATGTGTCGTCCGTGTTCCCACCTCCAGGCCTTGGCCCGTCCTCCCCCTCTCCTCCTGTCCATCAGAATCCTGCCTGCAGGCCACTCTCCTCCGAGACACTCTCCCCAGCTTGTGGCCTGGAAGTCTCCTAAGTGCAGTGACTGCCCTGCAAAGGACGGTGTCCTGGACGTGCCACTTGGTCCCGTGGTCGGCCTGCACTTGTGGCCCTGAAACGAACCTGTAGCGGCTGAGAAGGGTCTCCACGCTTCTGGGCCCCTCCCAGCAAGCCTGGCCCAGTGTTCTGCTCAGGAGATGTGCGGGTAAGGCCCCCTGACTAGGTTGGGGAGAAAATATGGAATTCAATTACCAGCCAGAAAGACCTTGTTGAGAATTAGAGGATCAGAAGTATCAGTTGAGGCCTCGGCCCCTAGGGACTCAGTGGGAGAGAACAGAAGGCGGAAAACATGACTGTCAATCCTCCCAGGGGCTCAGCGGGCTGAGAACATCCCTCTGGTTTCTGCACGGTGGTCCCTTCTTAATCCTGCAGTGAGAGGTGGAGACAGCCAGGCCCTGGGCATCCCTGCCCCAACACCTCCACGGCGGCTTCTCCCAGTGCCTGGTCACTTAGGGGATGGATGCTGCTGGCTCCCAGCAAGAGATAGAACCAGGGGCAGCATTCAAGAAAGATCACTTAGCAGCTAAGGAGTGTACCTAAGGCCATTTTGGTGGGTTGGGTGCTGTCTAGGAGGTGCCAGAAATATTAAGGTGAAGGTCCCAGAAACAATAGGAGAATGGTACAAAGTGAAAGGTGAAACTGTGTAACACAGATACTCATACCTGGGGGATTGGACGTAAGAGCTCAGACTTTCGACTGAGACAAACCTGAGTTTATTCACTAGCTAAGGCACATTGAGCAACACTGGAACCTAAACGTCTCAGAATCTCAAGTTTCCTCATCTGCTAAATGGGGATGATGATAGCATCCATTATGCAAGTGATTAAAACTTTAATTATATATATTCAAAAGTATGATACAGTGATTAATTGATACATATGATAAAGGTATATAAAGCCCTTCAGCCAAGAGTCTGGCGCAGAACAAGCTCTAATAGGTGGTAGCTGTTACTGTTGCTGCTGTTCCTTCTGGTTATGAGTCATTACAGGAGTTCAGGGAAGGGTGAATCCTTGGAATGATCCCGAATGGCCTGAGGAGACAGGACTGTAGGATGGGTTAGAGAAGAGAAGGACTACCCAGCCCGAGGGAGCAAAATGTCCTGATTTTCAAAAAGAGAATAATATGCTTCCTGGGATGTAAGCTTAATGTCACTCCACAGCATTCTAGAATTATTAGACAGATGGTCCGGGAGCACTTTACAGAGAACCATACTCATGCCAGAATTAATTCATTAAATCATGTCAGACCCAAATCCCCATTACCAAAGGATTCTTTTTTTCAATCACTCAACATATTTATTGTTAGCATGTTAGGAAAAGCAAAGAGTATCTTGGCAAGCACTGAGCAAAGCTTCCTGTGCTGTCCATGTGGACATGAGAGAGACGTGAGCAGGGTGATGGGGAGGTGAGGTCTGTCACAGTGTGAACAGTTTTGCCCCCAGAGCGGGACGAGGGGACGGATGTCAACCTGGAGCGCGGTCCCAGTGGCAGCCAGAGGGCTCTGGTCCAGCCCCTGAAGAGCCAGAGGAAGCACGTGGCAGGAGGGAGGCACAGCAGAGAACGTCCTCGTAGCATTAAGGATTCAGCTGTTTAGGAGCAAGAAGTAACAGCAGGGGCTTCCCTGACGGTCCAGTGGTTAAGAATCAGCTTCTCATTGCAGGGGCCATGGGTTCAATCCCTGGTCAGGGAACAGAGATCCCACATGCCGATGTGCCGCAACTACTGTGCTACAACAAAATGAAGATCCTGATAGGAGCAAAATAGACTCAATGCAAGCAAATAAATAAATAAATATTTAGAAAAAGAAGAAGTAATAGCAGAAGAGCAGAGAAGTAAGAGTGTATGTTACTGTATGTTTTTTCTAATGGGAAAATGCACGCTCATGGAAGAAAATCTGGAAATTATAGATCATGAAGAGGTACGTAAAAGATACCTATAATTCTCCCTGAACGAGTGATTTAATAGCCTATGAAGAATAGTGGTGCAAATGGGAGTGCAGGGGCTACCGGAGAGGATGAGAGATCAGGATTGTTGAACCTAGAAAAGGTTCATGCTGTATCAGCCTTTGAAGAGTGGACAGGCTGATGGGAAAGATATGTAGGCTCTCCTGTGCTATTCCAGAGAGCAGAACTGGAACACGGAGGCTCCCAGAGGCCACTCAGCTCACAGAGAACGAAAGCACCTTCCAAAAAGTAGTTCCCCCACCAGTGGGACCGGCTGCCTTGGGAGGGGGAGGTTCCATTCATTGGGAGTGTTTAAACAGAAGCTGGTTCTTGGCCACTTTTTCTCTCAGTGTTGACAAAGATCCCTTGCACTGCTCCACGTCCTTTAACCTCGAAGATTCGTGTGTCTAGAGGTGAAACCATGGAGGCAGAAGAAAACGTGTTCAGTTATCGCTGAGAGAAGAAGAACATTTGCAAAATGGTGTGCTCTGAACTCTGATGAAAGCAGAAAGTGTTCACTGAAAAGAGAGGGTGAGAAAATGAATGTTAATGCTCGTACATGCTTTTCACTCTGGACTGTTTTGATTTCCCCAACGTTTCTACAATTGACCTATTTAAAATACAGTCAATGTCATGTTAACATAAAGTAAATGTACCTCTTACACGTGTGAGGCTACTTCCTTAACTGAAACAATAACCTAGGGAGGGGGTGAGAGGGAACATAGTCCAGATAAATATTTAGGGTGGGGTCGATTGTAGAAGGCCTCGAAAGTCAAGTAGATTGTTTAGGTTTTATGGTCACTATGATGGCAATGACAAGGTCAGCAAATGACCTTATTTGCTGGGCCAAACTCAGGACTGATAATTGGGCAGATAGCAGCCCATGTGTGGGGATGAGAAGACAGAATATAGTACCTGAAACTGCAAAACTCACAGAGAAGCAGTGTCAGAGTAGGAGGCCCTATGGAGTTCTTAAAGGACTGATACTCGCTTGATTATTCATTCATCCAGTTGAATATCACTTATTAAGCCCTATCTGTATACCAGACACCGTGCTATGTGCCTGATGCAATCAGGTCCTTTGAGAGCTGAGTGCAGGACATGCTAGAACATAACATGGAGATGAAATGGCCAATCAGAAGGTCCCTGCAAATCCAGGTTAGAGGTTCTGAATCTCAGAAGCAGGAAGTTCTGGTGATACTTAGAGATAGTCTTTGCTTGTCTTGAAGCTGCACGAAGGGTCCCTTTCAGCGCTTTGAACAGGGCGGAGTGCACAGCAGGCAGATGGGCACGTGGTGCGAAGAAGGCCTCGCAGCCGCTGCATGAACAACCATCGCTCTGTATCCGTGGGGATGCTCAAGCCTCTCATATAACATGGTGTAGTCATTGCATGTAGCCTGCTAGCATCTTCCCATGTACTTTATTTTTATATATTTATTAATTCGTCTGTACCGGGGCTTGGCTGCAGCACGCAGGATCTTGAGGCATGTGGGATCTTTAACTGTGGCTTATGAACTCTTTGTGAGCATGAGGGATATAGTTCCCCGGCCAGGGATCAAACCTAGGCATTGCATTGGGAGTGCAGAAGTCTTAGCTACTGGACCACCAGCAAAGTCCCCTCCCATATACTTCAAATCAGTGATCCCCAACCTTTTCAACACCAGGAACCAGTTTTGTGGAAGATGGTTTTGTCACAGATGGGGGTCGGGGGTTGGGGGGATGGTTTGGGGATGATTCAAGTGCATGACATTTATTGTGTACTTTGAAAGTGAAAGTCGCTCAGTTGTGTCCACCGCTTTGCGTCTATACAAGTCCATAGAATTCTCCAGGCTAGAATACTGGAGTGGGTAGCCTTTCCCTTCTCCAGGGGATGTTCCCCACCCAGGGATCGAACCCAGGTCTCTGGCATTGGAGGCAGATTCTTTACCAGCTGAGCCACAAGGGAAGCCTTTGTGCACTTTATTTCTATTATTATTACATTGTGATATATAAGGAGATAATTTTATAACTCACCATAATGTAGAATGAGTGGGAAGCAGCTGTAAATACAGATGAAGCTTGCTTGCCTGCCAGATCGCTTCCTGCTGTGTGGCCCAGTTCGTAACAGGTCAAGGACCCTACCGGGGGTTGGGGATCCCTGCTTTAAATCATCTCTAGATCACTTACATCTAATAAAATTTAAATACTATGTAAGCAGTTGTGAATACAATACATTTCAGTTCAGTTCAGTTCAGTTGCTCAGTCGTGTCTGTGAATACAATACATTTAATGCTATATAAATACTTGCATGGCAAATTCAAGTTTGGCTTTTTGGAACTTTCTGGAATTTTTTCCCCAAATATTTTCATGAGCAGTTGGTTGAATTTGAAGATGAAGAACCTGCACATGTGGAGGACTGACTGTTTGCTGGTGTAGAAATGGCTTCTGGGCATATTCCTGCCATTCACTGTGAAAGGTGCAGGGCCAGAGATTGTATCCCAATGTGAGTGTGTCCCCTGAGGCTGGGCTGTGAACAGGTGGGTAGCCAGGAGAAATAAACTTTGAAGCGATGAAGCCAGAACCTAGTCTGGGAAACATTCTTCTGATCATCAAATGCATAAAATCAGAAACTTTAATTCTTATCAATCTCAGTTCAAAATGGAAGTGCAGTCCTAGAATTGATAAGGATTCTCTCCTTGACTAGACTCTAGTCAGGCTCCTTTGAATTCTCTTAACTTGGCCCTGACTTTTGGGCTTCTGTGTTTGTCTCTCCATTGCCCAAGACTCCTGCTATGTCAGTCCATTTAGCCAGATTCCCCTAATCTGTTACTTGATCACTCTCATCCTCCAGTACCCCCTGGTGATGCCCGATCACCCTATCCTGCCTCCAGCAGGTAACCCCTCCCCTTCATGCTTCCTCTTCATAATTCTCCATCCACTGACCACCACCCTGCTCCTGCTCCTTGGCTGCAAATGCCCACTTTTCTTGCTGTATTTAGGGTTGAGCATGCTCTCTCCCTTCTACAAAACTCCATTGTAATAGCCAACCCGCCCCCTCCTTACCATCTTAAGCAGTGTCATGAATGATTTTTTAAAAACATGACACCCACCATACTTTTTCTCAAAATGAGAAGCACACGAAATATAATTTATCACATTTTTTTTGTGTTTAAGTTTTTGGATGATCTGAACGCAAAAACTTGAAATGCCCTGAATTCCTGTTGTTTACATCCAAAGAAACTGATAGACATTTTTCCAAATTTAGCAATAATCATAAACGTTTACCCTGAAATACCAGTAATAATTTGTGAATGTGAACATTTTCTAAACTATCCATAGTCAAAGAACAAATTTAGATCAACCACATTAGAGGAAAGACTTGGCTATCTTTCTATTTTCTCTGTGGAAAACAGAACAGTTACAGAATTTTCTCAAGAAAAGGTAATCAAAGAGTATAAAGCTCCAAAAAAGATAGAAGAAAAGTACAATAGAGGTGGATTGGGCTATAAATGAACTTAAAATGTTATTTTTCTGTATTTTGTGAAATTTGTAGTATTTCTTAGCTTTTTCTTTTCTTTTTCTCTTTTTGATGTAGTCCATTTTTAAAGTTTTTGTTGAATTTGTTATAATATTACTTCTGTTGTTTTATGTTTTGGTTTTTTTGACCTCAAGGCATGTGGGAATCTTAGTTTCTTGACCAGAGATCGAACCCTCATCCCTTACATTGGAAGGAAGATATCTTAACCACTGAATCACCAGTATTCCCTCTTAGTTTTTTTTAATATTTGTAATTTAGCATGCTATTTTCCGAGGGATTGGGAGCAGGAGGAGAATGGGACGACAGAGGATGAGATGGCTGGATGGCATCACTGACTCGATGGACGTGAATCTGAGTGAACTCCGGGAGCTGGTGATGGACAGGGAGGCCTGGCGTGCTGCGATTCATGGACTGAGCGACTGAACTGAACTGAACTGAGATCAATTTTGAAGTTTGCACTCCTTTTATTTAGTATTTGTCATTTTGTATTCTTTTTGTTACAGAGTTCCACCTCCAACCAAACAGACAAAACAACTACACTGTGTAAGCTCCAAGCCCCTCTGTCCCTGCCCCACAGATGGGTGACTTGGTGACTCTCTGAGGGCCTCTGTGTCTTTCCCCCCAGTGAGGATCGGTGCCCTGAGCCTTCACCAGACCCTCTTCCAGGGAGAATTAGAGAGATGAGCCGGATAATCCTGCCGTCATGCCTCACGCCTGCACGGGGAGAGCACATGTCAGCCAGTGTTTCATTTGATCCTTCCTGCAAGCCATTAGGAAAAAAACTCACTTTTTAATTATGGAAATGTTCAAATTTATGCACAATTAAGTGGAATAACCCCAGCTCTGTGCTGCGGGCTGGGCTCAGTGAGGTGAGGGGAGCGCTGGGCTGGGCAGTGGGGAGCCAGAAGTTAAATCTCTGTGGGCAGAATCTTCTCTCACCCCCCACCAAGCTTCCTGGCCCGGGGCACAGGTATTGATGTGCTCACATCCACACCCCTGTGCCTGCCTTGGAAACGTGCAAAAACTCTCAACTACCAGGAAGGTGCAGGAAGCCAGCAGCAGGCTTGGGGCTTCTTCAGAACATGAGATGGGACCGAAGCTGCTTCTCTCAGGGACCCCAGGGGCCAGGTCCCAAGGCAGCAGGGCTCTGGGGGCAGGCCTGGGGAAGCATCAAAATCACTGCGAGAGCTTCTTCCACTTACAGGCTGTGCGCCTCACCCCGGCCTGTTCTGATACAGGCTGGAGAAGCGAGAGGATGGGATGTTCAGGGGAATTAGCCAGTAAATCTGATACCCACTCACTTTGAGGTGGAGAACTATGGCTTGAGGGGCTCACGGGAGTCAGCGGGAGCCTGGGGGAGCCCAGACCTGCTCACTGCTGAACAGAGCCATCCGCTCCCGAGGAGCACAGAGCAGGGCAGACCGCCTGGGGTGAGCCCCTGACCCACCTCCTCTCTAGCCATTCGACCCTGGCCCGGCGCTTGACCTTGGGACCTCCCTGCTTACCTAAAATACTGCAAATAATCGAAGCATCGTACCTTAATGTGATGGTGCACATGAAGCCCTTAACGCATAAAGAACTAGAGACATACTGCTCAGAAATGTTAGCCTCTGCTAACAAATATTTCCTTCATTGACATCAGCCACGAGTGAAGAGGAAGGTGTATGTGGCAGCCTCTTCTCCTTCCTGTACACCAAGGAGGCAAGATGCCAACAGCCAGAGGCTCATCCTGAAATCCAGTCCAGCTGGAGTCTCCTTTCAGCTCTGCTGGGACCACTCTCTTTTGTCTGAGGCTGGGGAGATGGGTGTGGGGGAGCGTCTCCAGTGTCATCCATTTCCATCCTTCCTATGGGCAGCTGGGGGCTGTCGCAGGAGAGGGAAGAGCCCACAGACCATCTTCCCTCTACAGCTGGAACAGATGGGAAGCCTGGAACCAGAGTAGGGACCTGGGCCGGCTGGTGAGGAGTGGCGAAGGGGGCAGTCTTTCTCGGGCATCCCATTCTGCCCCTTTCCCTCTTGCCTGGAAGCCCTGATCCCCAAGGGGCTCAGGTGTGCACGCCGCCAACGTGCCTGCTCAGGAGAAAGAGGCTTCGATTCATTTCATGAAGGTGTTGAGGTCTAGATGCCTTTTATCTAGACTGGCAATGCCTTGGAGTGATTTTCAAATGCCCACCCTCAAGTGCTCAGACTGGGGAGGGACTGGGAGATTGGCAGTCTGCCCGAGGTGCCTTTGGAAGCCCCTAGGGCTGGGGAAGCGTGTTCTACACGGGAAGGTCTCCTAGGCAATGAGGCCCACTACCCCCACTTCCCTCCTGAAGCCAATCGGGGCTGAGATAGCACTTGATCAGAACTCTGGCTTGCACTGCTGGTGGGCTCTTGGCAGGTGGGCAGTGGGAACTGAGGCACGGCCCTCTTAGCTGCCCACCCTGCCAGGAAGCTTCTGGGGGACCCTCCTGGATGCTTGGATGTGAGCCCAGCACCAGGCCCTCTTGGCCTCACACCCTGGGGTCAGAAGGTCAACACCTCTGGAATTAATCCAGGCTTAATCGGGTGGACTTGGACACACGGCAGCCACAGCGGCCATGTGGTAATGCGTCTAAGGAGCCGGGCCCCGTTGTTGATGAGACAGCTCTGATGTTCAAGGGCCTCGGGGCGGTGCCCTTTGGGATAACTCGGCACCCTTTGGGATAACCCACCCCCACCGGCGCTCACAAGTCCAGTGAGCTGCTCACCAGCCTCCCTGTTCTATTGTCGGGTCTGTGTGATGCCACCTCGCATGCTGCCGTCTCGGAACTAACAGATCTGATGTCCAGAAGGCCAAACGGAGGAGCTTAAAACAGAGCTGAGAGGAAAGTCAGAGAGGGAGATCCTTGACACAGTCCGTTTGTATTCATTACAATGACATGTGGCCCAAGCAAGAATGTCCATGCATAGAAAATATGAAATCCACTAGAAAGGTGCCCCGTGGAGAGCAGAGGGAGAGAGAAGGCAGCGGCACCCAGAGGAGACGAGAGAGGAACCGGTTTTTGTTGTGTTCAAGCCCTTCCGAGAATCCGGGTTGTTTTTTTTTTTATTTTATTTATTTATTTTAGTTGGAGGCTAATTGCTTTACAATATTGTGGTGGTTTTTGCCATACACTGACATGAATCAGCCATGGATGTACGTGTATCCCCCATCCTGAAACCCCTCCCACCTCCCTCCTCATCCCATCCCTCAGGGTCATCCCAGCGCACCGGCCCTAGCGCCCTGTCTCATGCATCGAACCTGGACTGGTGATCTGTTTCACCGGGTTGTTTATGACCGCAGCTCATCCTGACTTGTGCTCCCGGGGACCTTCCTCTCTGTGCTGGACACTGGATCCTGCCTTTCCTCAGGGTGCTCACGCTCCCCACTGCCTCTCCGGCTTCTCTAAATCCCACCCAGCTTTCCCAGACTATTGCAGACCCCACAGATGCCGGCAAGCCCTCCCTGACCACTTCAGACCAGACCACTTCAGACTTAACCCAGTGAATCCACAAGTCCCCTCCCTCTCCGGGGTGGCAGGGGACAGGACCAGAGCCCTCCCCAGCTTGGGATGGTAGGAGTCTCAGGTGGCAGGGGAGAGGTGTAGCCTAATGTTAACTGCAAACCCACAGGTTGTAGGCATGTGAGGGAAACATGAGTTCTCGGTAATGGATTGCACTTCTTGTGGGTGTTCCTGGGCATGTGCCCCCCACCCAACACCCCGCCTCCACACACACACACACAGGCCCACAGTCAAGGCAGCAAGGCCAGCTGTGCCTGAAACAGCTGAGCAGTTGGGTCTAAAGTAGTGAAGAACAGAAACCACCCCCCACCCCTCACTAGGGTAACCAACTTGGTAAGTGAGAGTAGCTGTGGCAGCTGGTGGCACTCTGTCTCATGGGAGGGCACGGGGAAGGCCCAGGGAGAGGGCTGGGACAGAGGGGCTGAGCTCAGCCTCCAAGCCCCAGGGTCAGGCAGAAAGTGCTGGAAAGGGCCCTGGAACCCCGGCCATGCCTTCCTCTCCCGGGGTCTTTTCCCACCTGTGTCTATTCACCTGTCTATGTTTTGGAGTTTTGATAGATTATGATATGTTTTGATAGTTTTGATAGTGGAGGCTTCCTTTGATAGAGGAGCAGAAGTTCCTCCCACCTTTTATGTCTCAAACCCCAAGGACAGAGCAGCCTGGTGGGCTACCGTCTGTGGGGTCACAAAGAGCCAGATGTGACTTAGTGGCTAAATTGCGACAACAATGTTATTACTCTCAGGACACTGTGTCAAATTCTTCTCTCCTTCTAAACTGTGACCACCCAGGTGTAAGATTCTTAGTCCCCAGCATGGTGCCTGGCATAGAGGAGGTTGATGCTACATGGCAGTAATAAAATGATATATCTCTAACATGTAAATAATAAAAGAAAGAAAGAAAATGAAGTTGCTCAGTCGTGTCCGACTCTTGCAATCCCATGGACTGTAGCCTCCCAGGCTGTAGGTCCATGGAATTTTCCAGGCAAGAGTACTGGAGTGGGTTGCCATTTCCTTCTCCATAAATAATAAAAACTGAAGGAAAAAAAAAAAGATTAATATTTTTTTTGCTTCTGGCTGTGCTGAGGGGCATGTTAGATCTTAGTTCCCAGACCAGGGGTCAAACCTGGATTCCCTGCAGTGGACATGCAGCATCCTTACCACTGAACTGCCAGGGAACTCCCTAACTTTTTTTTTAATCTTAAAAGAAGTTTTAAAGATATCTCTCTTTAGAAGAATGTGCCAAAGATCTAACAGAAAACTCACACACGCAAAATGATATAACAATAACCCTTAAACAAGTGAGAATATTAAGAGAAGTGCTAATTTCATGGGGTCGCAAAGAGTCAGACACGACTGAGCGACCGAACTGAACTGAACTGAACTGAATTAAAACTACACTGAGACATTTCTCATTCATCAGACTGGCAAAACTTCAGACTTTTGATAATCTACTCTGTTGGTGAGGCAGTGGGGAAACAGGCTGTCTTAGACGTTGCTGGTGGGATTGCGGGACCCAAGGCTCCAAAACAGAGAATTTGTGAACACCTAAGAAAATTGCATACAGGGACTTCCCTGGTGGTCTGGTGGTTAAGAATCCACCTTGCAATGCAGAGGTTGCAGGTTTGATCCTTGGCTGGGGAACTAGAATCCATCATGCTGCGGAGCAACTAAGCCCATGCCCTGCAACTGAAGACTCCCTGAACCACACTGAGAAAGAGCCCAGCCAAATAAATAAATAGAACAGAATTTCTCAAATGTAAGCAATAAAATGGGAGACTGTTTCAAAGGGAAAAAATGCACACGGGCTCCCAGGATTTAAAGAAAAAAAGAAAGAAAACTACATACAGGTTTGCCCTCCACTGAGTAGCTGAGCTGCAGAAACTCACACGGAAGAGGTGCCTGAGTGCTCCATCTCTCAGCCACGCCTGGCTCTGCAACCGCGTGGACCAGGCCTCTCTGTCCACGGAATTTTCCAGGCAAGAATACTGGAGTGAGTTGCCATTTCCTCCTCCAGGGGATCTTCTCAACCCAGGGGTCAATGTCTCTTGTGCCTCCTGGGTTGGCAGGTGGATTCTTTACCGCTGCCCCACCTGGGAAGCCCTTACCCTGCAGATACAGGTCAACAACATGGAAATGAGTTAAATACATGTGGTTCATGGCAGCATGTTTTGTGATTGCAAGCTATAGGAAATTACCTAAATGTCAAAGCCCTTAGGAGATTAGTTGAACGTCCATTCAAGGGATCCACATCGGCACAGCTGTGAAATGAGTGAGGAAGATCTCTTTGAACTGATACGAAGTGATTTTCGGGATATACTGTAAGTGACAAAAGCAAAATGCAAAAGAGAGCATATCGCATGTAAGAAAGAAGGGAAAGAAAACATAATGGTATCTGCTTATTTTTTTCAAAAGACGCACAGGAAGGATAAACTGGAAACTACTGAAACTGGCTATCTACAAAGGGGATGGTGGGAGAGGGAGGTCAGAGGGGAGTTTAGGAGAGTGGTGCTTCTTTGACTTTGTAGGTTGACTTTGGAAATTATGTTAATACTCTATACATTAAAAAATATATAGTATGAAATCAACCAGATGGAGGGAGCTGTAAAACTGAGTGCAAATGAAAATAAATGGATCTGACCATATTTGAAATAAATGTAATAAACACATTGAAAGAAAAAAAAGTAATCCATGTAATTTTTGAACACAGTGCTTTTTCCCTCAATCTACAGACAAAAAGAACCGGAAATGGCTTATCTCTTACTAAACTTGCTTTTTGTAGTGGTATAAAGAACACTGGGACAATTGACAAAATTGAAACATAGATTTTAGGTTATAAAAGAAAAAGAGTTGCATTAATGTTACAAATTAGCTGTTTACAATGTATCAAGTCCCCCAAATTTGATAGCAATAAAATATGAAATAGTAGATGGAGATGGAAATTGGAAAATAAAAGGCTCAGACAGACTAGAATGTTGCACGGGAGCCTGACACCCGTGGCAGCTGGAGTGGGTGGGCAAGGTTGCACGAATGAAGTGGGTCTAAGAGGTGACATGGCAGAGGCTAAAGATTGCCTGGCCAGTATCCATCCCACCCTCCTTCCTTAGTGACAGTGCCCAGTGGGAGAGACTGCATTTCCCAGCCTCCCTTGAGGTTAGGTGGGTCTAGGAGCTTTGCTTCTCTCGGTGGTACCTGGGACTCCTGGAAAAGCTCCTGAAGGGAGACTTGGGGGAGGTGTGCCTTTATTTCTCCGCCCACCTCCCTTCTTTCTGCTTTTGGGTAGATGTCGTGGTCCCTGAGGCAACCTTGGGTACTGGCTGTGCACACTGAAGATGGCAGAGAAAAAAGGCCAAAGAAGCCTGAGTTCCTGGAAACTTATGGAATGACCAGACCAACCCTGGATCGCTCACCTTCAGACTTTACCCAAATAGAATATACCCTTGGGTATTTGAGCCATTTTTATTAGGGGTCACTTATATGCAGCTAAAGCCAACCTTGATACTGATGAAAAGGATTGGAAGGTAGAGGGCAGAAAGGGCACTGGACAGAAGGGTGGAGAGCATGCCTGAGAAAAGCCTGGAGAAGGCCCAATGCACTAAGTGGAGACCAGTAATGGGAGGTAAACCTGGGAAGGTTGGTGGGGGCCAGACTGTGGACAGCCTTAAAGGACCCTGAGTGCCACTAGCCTGCTGGCAACCTTTACTAAGCTGCTTTCTCTCTCCTGGGCTGGAATTTACTTGGATCAGAAACTTTTAACCTGAACTTCCTAGACAGACTTCATGGAGTCCAAGAACCTCCTACCAAATCATATAAGATTTGTAATTGCACCTATGTTTATTTTTCTGGAGAGAGGCCTGCAACTTTAATCAGACTCTCTAAGAGGTGGGCAGCTCCCAAAGAGTTAAAAATCACTGCCCAGATGCTTCCAGCAAGACAGGTCTCTCACTAACTTAATTATGTGGGCTCCGAGGAGTCTTTGGTGTTTGGAGTAGTAAAATTTTTAGGTACCTGGAAAAGTTTTAGGTACCTGAAATTTTTTATTAATCTGGTAACAAATAACTTGTAGAAAATATATTTTAAAAGAAGAAAAGCACAAAAAAGAAAATTAAAAACATCCCCATAATTATTCTGCCCTGTTTTTAGTCAAATGCTTGGCTGGATGAATCACAAGCTGGAATCAAGATTGCCAGGAGATAAAGATCTAAATGTAGGGCCAGAAACTATAAAACTCTCAGAGGAAAACAGAGGCAGAACACTCTCTGACATAAATCACAGCAAGATCCTCAATGACCCACCTCCCAGAGTAATGGAAATAAACGCAAAAATAAACAAATGGGACCTAATTAAACTTAAAAGCTTTTGCACAATGAAGGAAACTATAAGCAAGGTGAAAAGGCAGCCTTCAGGATGGGAGAAAATAACAGAAAATGAAACAACTGACAAAGAATTGATCTCCAAAATATGCAAGCAGCTCATGCAGCTCAATTCCAGAAAAAATAAATGACCCAATCAAAATATGGGCCAAAGACCTAAACAGACATTTCTCCAAAGAAGACATACAGATGGCTAACAAACACATGAAAAGATGTTCAACATCACTCATTATCAGAGAAATGCAAATCATAACCACAACGAGGTACCATCTCACGCCCGTCAGAATGGCTGCCATCAAAAAGTCTACAAGCAATAAATGCTGGAGAGGGTGTGGAGAAAAGGGAACCCTCTTACACTGTTGGTGGGAATGCAAACTAGTACAGCCACTATGGAGAACAGTGTGGTGATGCCTTAAAAAACTGGAAAGAGAATGGCCATACTACCCAGCAATCCCACTGCTGGGCATACACACCAAGAAAACCAGAATTGAAAGAGACACGTGTACCCCAATGTTCATTGTAGCACTGTTTACAATAGCTAGGACATGGAAGCAACCTGGATGTCCATCAGCAGACAAATGGATAAGAAAGTTGTGGTACATATACACAGTGGAATGTTACTCAGCTATAAAAAAGAACGCATTTGAGTCAGTTCTAATGAGGTGGATGAAACTGGAGCCTATTATACAGAGTGAAGCAAGAAAGAAAAACACCAGTGCAATATATTAATGCATATATATGGAATTTAGAAAGATGGTAATGACCACCCTATATGCAAAACAGCAAAAGAGACACAGATGTAAAGAACAGACTTTTGGACTCTGTGGGAGAAGGCGAGGGTGGGATGATTTGACAGAATAGCACTGAAATTGTATATTACCATATGTGAAATAGATGACCAGTCTTAGTCTGATGCATGAAACAGGGCACTCAAAGCCGGTGCACTGGGACAACCCAGAGGGATGGGATGGGGGGTTTTGGATGGAGGGACACATGTACACCCATTGCTGATTCATATCATTGTATGGCAAAAACCACCACAATATTGTAAAGTAAATAGCCTCCAATTAAAGTAAAAAAAACTTGCCGGGAGAAATATCAACAACCTCAGCTATGCAGATGACACCACCCTAATAGCAGAAAGCGAAGGGTAACTAAAGAGCCTCTTGATGAGGGTGAAATAAGAGAGTGAAAAAGCTGGCTTAAACCCAACATTCAAAAAACTAAGATCATGGCAAGTAGTACAGTCACTTCATGGCAAATAGAAGGGGAAAAAATGGAAATAGTGGCATATTTTATATTCTTGGGCTCCAAAATCACTGCAAACAGTGACTGCAGCCACGAAATTAGAGGACGCTTGCTCCCTGGAAGAAAAGCTATGACAAACCTAGACAGCATATTAAAAAGCAGAGACATCACTTTGCTGACAAAGGTCCGTATTGTAAAAGGTATGGTTTCTCCAGTAGTCATGAATGAATGTGAGAATTGGACCATAAAGAAAGCTGAGTGCCGAAGAACTGATGTTTTCAAACTATAATACTGGAGAAGACTTTTGAGAGTCCCTTGGACTGCAAGGAGATCAAGCCAGTCAATCCTAAAGGAAACCAACCCTGCATGTTCATTGGAAGGACTGAGGCTCAAGCTGAAGCTCCAACACTTCAGCCAGCTGATTCAAAGAACCAATTCATTGGAAAAGACCCTGATGCTGGGAAAGATTGAGGGCAGGAGAACAAGGGGGTGACAGAGGATGAGATGGTTGGATGGCATCACCAACTCAATGGACATGAGTTTGAGCAAACTCTGGCAGATAGTGAAGGATACTCTTTTTAAAAATTCTTTTCCCATGTAGGCCATTGCAGAGTATTGAGTAGTGTTCCCTCTGCTATATAGCAGATCTTTATTAGTTATCTATTTTATATATAGTAGTGTATATATGTCGGCTCCAATCTCCCAATTTATTCCTCTCCCTCCTTGTCCCCTGGTAACAGTAAGTTTGTTTTCTACATCTGTGACTCTACTTCTGTTTTGTAACTAAGTTCATTTGTATTTTTTTTATGTTCCACATATAAATGATATCATATGATATCTGTCTTTCTGTGTCTGACTTACTTCACTCAGTATGACAATTTCTAGGTCCAGCCATGTTTCTGCAAATGGCATTATTCTGTCCTCTTTTATGGCTGAGTAATATTCCATATATACATACCTCATCTTCTTTATCCATTTCTCTGTTAATGGATATCTAGGTTGCTTCCATGTCCTAGCTAACGTGAACAGTGCTGCAGTGAACACCGGGGTGCATATATCTTCTTAAACTATGGTGTTCTCTGGGTGTATGCCTAGGAGTGGGATTGCTGAGACATATGGTAGTCTTATTTTTTTTAGGAACCTCCATACTGTTTTCCACTTTCCTGGTGGCTCAGACGGTAAAGCGGGACAATGCGGGAGACTCAGGTTCAGTCCCTGGGTTGGGAAGATCCCCTGGAGAAGGAAATGGCAATCCACTCCAGTACTATTGCCTGGAAAGTCCCATGGACAGAGGAGCCTGGTAGGCTACAGTCCATGGGGTCTCAAAGAGTCAGACACAACTGATCGATTTCACTTCACATACTGTTTTCCATAGCGACTGTACCAATTTATATTCCCACCAATAGTATAGGAGGTTTCCCTTTCTCTATACTCACTCCAGCATTTTTTGATTGATGGCAATTCCAACTGGTATTAGGTGATACCTCATTGTAGTTTTGATATGCATTTCTCTAATAATTAGTGATGTTGAGCATCTTTTCATGTGCTTTTGGGTCATTTGTATGCCTTCTTTGGAGAAAAGTCTGTTTAGATCTTCCACTCATTTATTTATTGAGTTTGTTGGGTTTTTTTGATATTGAGCTTGATGAGCTGTTTATATATTTTGGAGATTAATCCCTTGTCAGTTGCTTTGTTTGTAAATATTGTCTCCCATTATGAGGGTTGTGAAGAAAGCTGAGTGCTGAAGAATTGATTCTTTTGAACTGTGGTGTTGGAGAAGACTCTTGAGAGTCCCTGCCAGTCCATTCTGAAGGAGATCAACCCTGGGATTTCTTTGGAAGGAATGATGCTAAAGCTGAAACTCCAGTACTTTGGCCACCTCATGCGAAGAGTTGACTCATTGGAAAAGACTCTGATGCTGGGAGGGATTGGGGGCAGGGGGAGAAGGGGACGACCGAGGATAAGATGGCTGGATGGCATCACCAACTCAATGGACGTGAGTCTGAGTGAACTCCGGGAGTTGGTGATGGACAGGGAGGCCTGGCGTGCTGCGATTCATGGGGTCACAAAGAGTCGGATACGACTGAGTGACTGAACTGAAGTGAACTGATGAGGGTTGTCTTTTTGTTTTGTTTATGGTTTCCTTTGCTGTGCAAAGTCTTAAGTTTAATTAGATCCCATTTATTTATTTTTGTTTTCATTTTTATTGCTTTAACAGATATACCAAAAAAGATCTTGCTGTAATGTATGTCGAGTGTTTTGCTTTTGTTTTCCTCTAAGAGTTCTATAGTGTCCTGCTTTACATTTAGATCTTTAATCCCTTTTGAGTTTATTTTTGTTTATGGTTAAGCCTCACCTCTTCTTGGCAAATAGAATGGGGAAAGGTGGAAGCAGGAACAGATTTCCTCTTCTTGGGCTCCAAAATCACTGCAGATGGTCATTTCTTTTTCTTCTTCGATTGCCGTGGCTAGGAATTTCAAAACTCTGTTGCCTAGTAGTGGTGAGAGTGGACGTCTTTGTCTTGTTCCTAATCTTAGAAGAAATGCTTTCAGCTTTTTAACACTGAGAATGGTATTTGCTGTGGATTTGTCATATTATGACCTTTATTATGCTGAGGTAAATTCCTTCTATGCCCATGCCCACTTTCTGGAGTTTTTTTTTTTTAATCATAAATGAGTGTTGAATTTTGTCAAAAGCTTTTTCTGCATCTGTTGAGATGATCATATGGTTTTATTCTTCAATTTGTTAATATGGTATATCACGTTGATTGATTTGTGTATACTGAGGAATCCTTGCCTGCCTGGGATAAATCCCACTTGATCATGGTGTATGATCCATTTAATGTGCTGTTGGATTCAGCTTGTCAGTATTTTGTTGATTTTTTTGCATCTGTGTTTATCCATGATATTGACCTGTAGTTTTCTTTTTTTGTGATATGTTTTTCTAGTTTTGGTATCCGGAGAAGGCGATGGCACCCCACTCCAGTACTCTTGCCTGGAAAATCCCATGGATGGAGGAGTCTGGTGGGCTGCAGTCCATGGGGTCGCGAAGAGTCGGACACGACTGAGCGACTTCCTTTCACTTTTCACTTTCATGCATTGGAGAAGGAAATGGCAACCCACTCCAGTGTTCTTGCCTGGAGAATCCCAGGGACAGGGGAGCCTGGTGGGCTGCTGTCTATGGGGTCACATAGAGTCGGACACGACTGAAGTGAGTTAGCAGCAGCAGCAGCAGCAGTTTTGGTATCAGGGTGATGGTGGCCTTGTAGAATGAGCTCGGGAATATTCCTTCCTCTGCAATTTTTGGAAGAGTTTGAGAAGACCAGATGCTAGCTCTTCTCTAAATGCTTGATAGAATTTGCCTGTGAAGTCATCTAGTCCTGAGTTTAGTGTTTATTGGAAGATTTTTAAAAGTCTTTATTTATTTTGGGCTTTGCAGGCTCTTCATTTCTGTGCAGGCTCTTCTCTAGTTGTGGCAAGCAGGGGGCTACTCTCCAGCTGTGGTGTGTAGACTTCTCATTGCAGTGGCTTCTCCTGTTGGGCAGCACAAGCTCCAGGGCGTGTGGCCTCAGTAGGTGTGGCTCCTGGGCTCTGGAGCACAGGCTCGACAGTTGTGGCACGCGGGCTTAGTTGTTCTGAGGCAAGTGGGGTCTTCCTGGACCAGGGATTGAACCTGTGGCTCCTGCATTGGCAGGTGAATTCTTTACCACTGAGCCACCAGAGAAGCCTCTGTTGGAAGGTTTTTCATCACAGATTTTTAACACAAATCACAAATTTCAATTTCATTACTTGTGATTGGTCTGTTCATAGTTTCTGTGTCTTCCTGGTTCAGTCCTAGAAGATTGCATCTTTCCAAGAATCTGTCCATTTCTTCCACGCTGTCCATTTTATTGGCATAGAGGTGTTTCTAGCAGTCTCTTACTCTGTGTATTTCTGTAGTGTCTGCTGTGACTTTTCCTTTTCCATTTCTAATTTTATTGATTTGAATCCTCTCCCTTTTTTTCTTGAGCCTGGCTAAAGGTTTATTAATTTTTTTTATCTTCTCACACTGCCAACTTTTAGTTTCCTCAATCTTTGCTATTGTTTTCTTTGTTTCTATCTCATTTATTTCTGCTCTGATCTTTACCATTTCTTTCCTTCTACTAACTTTGGGTTTTGGTCGTTCTTCTTTCTCTAGTTGCTTTAGGAGTAAGGTTAGGTTGTTTATTAGAGACTTTTCTTATTTCTTGAGGTGAGATTGTGTTGCTATAAAATTCTCTTAAAATTGCTTTTGCTGCATCCTGTAGGTTTTGGATCATCCTGTTTTCATTGTCGTTTGTCTTTAGCTCAGTGCAGTTCAGTTCAGTCACTCAGTCATGTCCGACTCTTTGCGACTCCATGCCAGGCCTCCCTGTCCATCACCAACTCCCGGAGTTCACTCAGACTCATGTCCATTGAGTTGGTGATGCCATCCAGCCATCTTATCCTCTGTCGTCCCCTTCTCCTCCTGCTCCCAATCCCTCCCAGCATCACAGTCTTTTCCAATGAGTCAATTCTTCGCATGAGGTGGCCAAAGTATTGGAGTTTCAGCTTTAGCATCATTCCTTCCAAAGAAATCCCAGGGCTGATCTCCTTCAGAATGGACTGGTTGGATCTCCTTGCAGTCCAAGGGAGTCTCAAGAGTCTTCTCCAACACCACAGTTCAAAAGCATCAATTCTTCGGCGCTCAGCCTTCTTCACAGTCCAACTCTCACATCTATACATGACCACAGGAAAAACCATAGCCTTGACTAGATGGACCTTAGTTGGCAAAGTAATGTCTCTGCTTTTGAATATGCTATCTAGGTTGGTCATAACTTGTCTTCCAAGGAGTAAGTGTCTTTTAATTTCATGGCTGCAGTCACCATCTACAGTGATTTTGGAGCCGAAAAAAATAGTCTGACACTGTTTCCACTGTTTGCACTGTTTCCCCATCTATTTCCCATGAAGTGATGGGACCGGATGCCATGATCTTCGTTTAAAATTTCCTCTTTGATTTATTTAGTGATCCATTGGTTATTTAGCAACATATTGTTTAGCCTCCATGTGTTCATGTTTTTAACAGTTTTTTTTCTGTAACTGAATTCTAATCTTATAGTGTTGTGGTTGGAAAAGATGCTTGATATGATCTCAAGTTTCTTAAATTTACCAAGGCTTGATTTGTGACCCAAGATGTGTTCTATCCTGGAGAATATTCTGTGTGTAATTGAGAGGACAGTGTATCTTCTGCTTTTGGATGGAATGTCCTACAAATATCTGGTCTAATGTGTCACTTAAGTCTTGTGTTTTCCCACTAATTTTCTGTCTGGGTGATTACCCATTGGTATAAGTGGCTAAAGTCCCCCATTATTATTCTGTTACTGCTAATTTCTCCTTTTGTGGCTCTTAGCATTTGCCTTATATATTGAGGTGCTCCTATGGTGGGTGCAGAATGTTCACAACTGTTCTGTCTTCTTGGATTGATCCCTTAATCATTATGTAATGTGCTTCTTTGTCTCTTGTAACAGTCTGTATTTCAAAAGTCTATTTTGTCTGATAGGAGTACTGAAGTATTTTTCTCTGACATTTATTTTCTTGGCTGCAGAATATCCGATAGACAAAAATGTTTGCTCTTTTGCTACAGCGACAAAGGGTTCTAATGGTGGGTATGGTGGGGACACCAGATTAGAAAGACTCTGACATTGTGCAAAGCTCCAGACTGACTGAAAGAAGTAAGCCCATTTGGTAGATGGGAAAAACAAGGCACAAGTGGCAATGTGCCTTCTAAGCTGTTCTCCAGTCATTAACAGAGGAATTGTGACCCAAGTGTTCTGAGCTCCACCACCACCTGTGTGATGCGTCCGTTCTGAGAGGCAGCTTCCCTGGGGGTCTCCATCTCTGATCCTCAGGCCGTGACTTGGGGTACCCCCCATCCTGGGACAGTGGGACCTGTACTCCTCTGATCTCTCAGCCACGGGAGCCACGAAGCGGGGAGGAGGATCCTCGTGGCCCAGGGAGGAGCCTCTGGCTGAGCAGTTCTGTCCAGGCTGCGGAGGTGAGGGATGGGGAAGTAGGGTAGAAGGAGAATCTCTTGACCTTCTGGTGAACTTGGGCTGGAGGACTTGCTGCAAGCCCAGCAGAAAAGCCCAACAGGGCAGGTTGGCCTCCTCTCCCCTGCCTGAGGGCCTCTTCACTGCGAGGGCCCTTCCGGCCCTCAGGCACAGCTGCTCAGCGATGCTCAGGGGACAGGTGGCCAGCGGAGGAGCCGGGACAGAGGGCTGGGGTGAGGAGAGCTCAGAGACTCTGATCCACGTGAATGGCATTCTCTCCCTCAGACGAGGGGCACCCAGGCAGAGTCTGGAGCTCCAATCTTTATGCTCCTTTCCCTCAGATAGAAGAGACTAGGATGGTTTTACAAGGAAAGAAGGGTCAAGGACTGAGAGCCTCCTGCTGTCAAGCTGGGCAGTATGGGCTAGTGATTAACTCCTGCCTCTGCCCCAGAGTTTGGAATGTAGGCTTGCTCTACCACATCCTGGTTCTGTGACCTTGGGCACGTGGCTTACCCTCAGTGCCTCCAAGTCCCTCTCTGCAATATACAGCATAACAGAACTCAGTCATAGAAACGGAAGAGGGTTAACTAAGACAGCAGTGTCAAGTTCTCGGAACAACAGTAAAGAGGAGAGATTACTACGATTTGCCCGTTATCCGCATGCAGTGCCTTAGGCCTCAGTTTGACTAGTCTAATGGTGGGATTGCTGATGCTCTTCCAACAGGGAACATTTTAGGGACAAGGAGTTCTCAGGGCCTCTCTCAAGCTTGTACATTTGCAGGTAGATGCAGCCCTAGTCTTGTTTCCTTTGTGTCTTCAACTAGAGGAACGGTTTCCTGGAGGATGAATTTTTTTCCCTCCTGGTATCCTGTGACCCTTGGAACACAGAGATCCGTTTAGAGCAGGGACTGGACTTCCACCTCCATAAGACTGAGCTCAGTGTACAGCTTAAGGAGTGCAGATTGGCCAGGAATCTACCTGCTGAGAGCCAGCTTAGACTCTGGATGTGTGTGTGTCTAAGAGGCAATTGGACATCTAACTTTGTGCTTCTGTTTCCTTGGCCTTCAGTCGTCACTAGACGTGCCTGTCTGGCTATGGAAGGCGTTTCCAGGCCTCTCGTCTGCCTTCACCTAGGTGGAGCCATGTGATGAGTTCCTGTCAAAGGCACAGAGGCAAAATGATGGCTCACTTCCAAGACAAGAAGTGAAGTTAAAAAGCCGGTGTGCCTTCTCCCTGCTTTCCTCCCCACCTGCCAAGGGAAAGTTGGCAAATTGATAGGAAGCTGGGACCCTAAATCACCAGATGGGAAATTCTACTTGCCTGCCAGTCAGGAACACCCACTGCCGTGGACTGAATGTCTATGCTCCCACCCCACCCCAGTTCCTATGTTGAAACCCCCATCACCAATGTGATAGTATTTGAAGATGGGGCCTTTGGGAGTTCACTAAGCCATGAGAGTGGGGCCCTCATAAATGGGATTAGTGCCCTTATTAGAAGAGATGTAACAGAGGACATCTCTCTGCCATATGAGCACACAGTGAGAAGACAGCTGTCCATGAACCAGGAAGCAGGTTCTCAGCAGGCGCCAAATCTACCAGCGCTAGATTTTTGGACTTCCACGAACTAGCTTCTAGCACGAAGAGATAAATGTTTGTTGTTTAAGCTGCCAATCTATGGTATTTTGTTATAACAGCCTGATCTAAGATACTCACTTTTTGATAAGGAGAGATATATTCTGATACATTTGAGGTTTATTTGTTACAACGGCTAATATTAGTCTAATGTGGAGGAGATGGGGTTAGGGAAGGTTTCACAGAGAAGTTAAAGCTCAAGCAAGGTTTGAAGGATGAGTAGAAACTGCAGGAGTGGAATCAGGGTGGGAAGAAATGGAGGGCAGATTTCAGCTCAATATAGGAAAGAATTACAGAATGGTAAAATCTCTGTGAAGCAGTGAGCTCCTTGCTCTTGGGACTGTATAAGCTGAGGCTGTCAGGAGTGTTATCCTGGGAGCATGCAGGGCTGGCTGTCTTGTGCTGTCCCCATCAGTTCTGCAGTCCCCATCAGCTTCCAGAAGGAAGGGATGAGCTGCCCCACAAGGTTGCCCAGAGTATCCCATGCCTTTCTTCAGGGCTTTCTGAACCTGAAGCAACAGCCCACTGTTAACTCCCCACTGTGGCCATGTTAACTGGGTATACTGAGAAGCCACCTACGGTCCCCAACATTGTGGCCAGGCTGTCTGTGTTCCAGAAATCTCTGTGTGAGCCAGTTGTTTGGAACTCAGAATGCATTTTCCCATAGAAACCGAGTTATAAATGATGGTTGATTTTTCAGGCCAGTCCACAAATCTCTATTTAACTCGTAATGTTCCTGAAGTGTGTCACTAACAGAGCAATGTTAACTGCACTTGGTCACCATTTACAGTGTGGTTTCTGTGAGAAAATGCATTTTATTTTCCAGTTTGGAATACAAGCGTGCGTCTCACTTCTAGGTAGCATCAGACGGCTGGAGACAACTTAGGGAGACTGGGGAATGTGGTGAGTATTTTGGGTATTAGGAACTCCTTGCTTCTCCCCAACAGTGGACAGAGGGCTCCATGCCCCAGAGGTTCTGAGGCAGGAAACAATGGGCCAAGTTCCAGCAGTGAGAGTGGGCAGGGGCTGGGACTCAGACACAAATGCCTCTCCTACCTGGTTGGAGCAGATCAGTCATGGTGCCTGCACACACTCAATGGCCCTGCTCAAGGAAATAACTGAACCCTGACTGGTCCAGGCAGGCCCCTGATTGCAGGCAGCCCACATGCAAACCACTTGGTGACAAGCTGGAGGGAAGAGCGCTGCTCGTTAGGGGTGATGGAGGTGTGCAGAGTCGATCCACTTGGTTGCCTTCAGGATTTGGACTGTGGAATAGAAAGGCACTAGGTCCGCTGGCAGCAGGAAGGACTGGATTAGAGACACATTTATTAGTCAGGGCTCCAGGATGCAAGCAAATGGCACTGACTCTAGCTGATCAAACAGAAAAGATGTTTCTGAAAGCCATGCTGGCTTAAACACTGTAGCAAGCTTTGTCAGTGCCCCGCCCAGACCCCAAACACTGGAGACTGCACACTGAGACAATGGGTAGGTCTCTGGCTACAGGGCGCTCGCTCGCTTGTTTGCAGGGTAAACAAGTGCTGGAGAGGGACTTCCCTGGTGGTCCAGCGGATAAGATTCTGCGCTCCCGGTGCACATACTGCAACTAAGTCCAAGTGCCACAACTGCTGAGCATGCGTGCTGCAACTGGAGACGTCCACGCACTGCAGTGAAGACCCAGAGGAGCCAAAAGAAAAAAGTGCTGAAGAGCTCATGCCCCTGGAAGCAGCTCTCAGCTGATGACAGACAGGAAGTCAGTGAATGAACATCCTGACTCTCCCTTTCCTCATCTGATATGACTTTGAGGCATATTCTTTTTTTTTCAAAGATACTGTAGAAATCCCATGTATTTGGAACTTAAATGTCCACTTTTAAATGTTGGTGTATCTAAGAAGCCATACAAGGAAAATTAGAAAATATTTGTAATAGATTAAAAATGAAAAGAAAATTTACCAGAATTTGTTGCATGCAGCTGAAGCTGCTCAATGCATTTAAATACAAGTAGAGTCTTGAATAAGGTATGAAAACAATGGACACTAAATTTTGTAAAATTTGAACAAAATCTGTATTTCAGTTGATAATACTCTATCACAGGTTAATTTCTTTACTATGTGTCACAGTATTTCTTTATATTCTCAGAATTGGATTAGAAGTTTCAAGCCTCACTCAATTTTTTTTTAAATCACTAAGATAATAAACTTTGTAGACATTCAACAGTAAACTAGATGCCAAAATAGATGGAACTATATCAAAGTTTTGAGTGAATATAAATAAGAAATCTAGCATTTTATTCATACTAGGTCAAAAAAGTAGAATTAAAATGTCATAAAGCTTTTAGCTAAGCAAAAATTCAAAAGTTTTCTAAAATATATATATATTATACATACTAGTTTTATATATGTATACAACAGCTTTTCTACTATACTTGATAAAGGCTTGAGAAAGAACATCAAAAAAAAAAGAGAGACAGAGAAATTGGAAAAGATAAACTAAATGAAATGGGAGCACTGAACATGAAATTGAAAAAGTGAAAAACACTAGATAAAAACAAAAGAGCATCACATAGGCCAGGTGTTCTTAAACATGACTGCTCATTAGAAATGCACCTGAAGCTTTAGAGAAAAAAAGCAATATCTGGGCATTTGTATTTTTAAAAAAATTCCAAGATAATTCTGGTATGCATTTGGATTTTAAAAAGTGATTACAGGTTTTCCTATTAAATAGCAGGTTTGGTGATATAGAATTCTATTATAGTCTGTTGACCAATCATAATACAATGGTATTAAGCAAATAATAGTTACAAGCCTTTGACTGTGTGGACCACAACAAACTGTGGAAAGATCTTAAAGAGATGGGAATACCAGACCACCTGACCTGCCTCTTGAGAAATCTGTGTACAGGTCAAGAAGCAACAGTTAGAACTGGACATGGAACAACAGACTGGTTCCAAATAGGGAAAGGGGTACATCAAGACTGTATATTGTCACCCTGCTTATTTAACTTCTATGCAGAGTACCTCATGAGAAACGCTGGGCTGGATGAAGTACAAGTTGGAATCAAGGTTGCTGGGAAAAGTATCAATAACCTCAGACATGCAGATGACATCACCTTTATGGCAGAAAGTGATGAAGAATTAAAGAGCCTCTTGATGAAAGTGAAAGAGGAGAGTGAAAAAGTTGGCTTAAAACTCAACATTCAGAAAACTAAGATCATGGCATCGGGTCCCATCACTTCATGGCAAATAGATAGGGAAACAGTGGAAACAGTGACAGACTTTATTTTGGGGGGCTCCAAAATCACTGCAGATGGTAACTGCAGCCATGAAATTAAAGAAGAAAAGTTGGAAGAAAAGTTATGACCAACCTAGACAGCATATTAAAAAGCAGAGACATTACTTTGCCAACAAAGTTCCGTCTAGTCAAAAGTCCAGTAGTCATGTATGGATGTGAGAGTTGGACTATAGAGAAAGCTGAGCACTGAAGAATTGATGCTTTTGAACTGTGGTGTTGGAAAAGACTCTTGGGAGTCCCTTGGACAGCAAGGAGATCCAACCAGTCCATCCTGAAGGAAATCAGTCCGGAATATTCATTGGCAGGACTGATGCTGAAGCTGAAACTCCAATACTTTGGCTGTCTGATGTGAAGAATTGATTCATTTGAAAAGACCCTGATGTTGGAAAAGATTGAAAGTGGAAGGAGAAGGGGACGACAGAAGATGAGATGGTTGGATGGCATCACCGACTCAATGGACATGAGTTTGAGCAAGCTCCGGGAGTTGGTGATGGACAGGGGAGCCTGGCATGCTGCAGTCCATGGGGTTGCAAAGAGTTGGACACAATCGAGTGACTGAACTGAACTGAACTTTCTGTAGTATGGTTTTTGTTCTAGCTGCTATGGAATTGTGATTCCTCTTGCTCCTTCTGTCTGCCCTCTGATGGATGAGGCTAGGAGGCTTGTGTAAGCTTCCTGATGGGAGGGACTAGTGGTTGGAAGAACTGGGTCTTGCTCTGGTGGTTGGGGCTGTGCTCAGTAAAGCTTTAATCCAATTATCTGCGGATGGGTGGGGTTGTGCTTCCTCTAGTTTTTGCCCTGAGGCGACCTGGCCCTGGGGTCTATAGGCTTTACGGCAGGGTTAGTGGTGACCTCCAACAGGTCATACGCCAAGGGGCCCCTTCCAGGACTGCGGCTGCCAGCGCCCCTGTCCTCACAGTGGGCCACTACCGACCCACACCTCCACAGAGACCCTCCAGCCCTAGCTCTGCTTCAGTCTTCCGTGTGGCCACTGCTCCTTTCTCCTGGGTCTTGGTCCGTGTAAGATTTTGTTTGTGCCTCTAAGGGTGGTGAAGTGAGTGAAAGTCGCTCAGTTGTGTCCGACTCTTCGTGACCCCATGGATTATACAATCCAGGGAATTTTCCAGGCCAGAGTACTGGAGTGGGTAGCCTATCCCTTCTCCAGTGGATCTTCCCGACTCAGGAATCGAACTGGGGTCTCCTGCATTGCAGGCGGATTCTTTACCAACCAAGCTATCTCTAAGAATGGAGTCACTGTTTTCCCCAATCCTGTGGAACTCTTGTAATCAAATCCCACTGGCCTTCAAAGTCCGATACCCTGGGGATTCCCAGTCCCTTTGGTGGCTCCCCAGGCTGGGAATCCTGATGAGGGGCTGGGAAACTTCACGGCAGTGGGAGACATTTGGTATTATTGTTCTCCAGTTTGTGGGTCATTCGCCTGGCAGGTGCTGTCATCCTTCAAATTTCCTTTGTTTTCTCTTGAGTTGAGGGGGAGTCTATGTGTCCTGGGTCTCATGACTTTCTCTTCTTTGGTTTACTCCCTGGCTTTCTTAAAGCACGTTACCAGGGGAACAATGTGATACAGCAATTGAGGGCATGGTACCTACCGCTCCAGTCTGGCCTGGCTGTCCTCTGTGGTCTTCCTCCATCATTATCCTCCAGGAAATTCTTTTGGCTTTCAGCTGGATCTCCTGTTTCCTGTGTCCCTCTTGGTTTTAGTGGTGAATAACTTCTGTTAGCTCCCTGAGATAAAGTTTGGAGTGGTGATTTCTGGAGACTGCATGGCTGAAAAATACCATTTTCACACCTGCTTAAGAATTTGTCTGGATATAGAATTCTGGGGTGGAAATCATGCTCCTTCAGAATGCTGAGGGGCTTGCTTCATTGTCTTCTCTGCAGAGGTTCTCTGCAGACACTGAGAGGTTCAAATGCGTTGCGATCACTGCCCCACATGTGTGTCCAATGCTTTTCTTCCTGGAAGTTTGCAGCACTTTTTCCTTATCCTTAGTGTCTTGAAAATTCCTATTGTCATGCATTCAGTTCAGTTCAGTTCAGTCACTCAGTCGTGTCTGACTCTTTGCGACTCCATGAATCACAGCACGCCAGGCCTCCCTGTCCATCACCAACTCCCGGAGTTCACTCAGACTCACGTCCATTGAGTCCATGATGCCATCCAGCCATCTCATCCTCGGTCGTCCCCTTCTCCTCCTGCCCCCAATCCCTCCCAGCATCACAGTCTTTTCCAATGAGTCAATTCTTCGCATGAGGTGGCCAAAGTATTGGAGTTTCAGCTTTAGCATCATTCCTTCCAAAGAAATCCCAGGGTTGATCTCCTTCAGAATGGACTGGTTGGATCTCCTTGCAGTCCAAGGGACTCTCAAGGGTCTTCTCCAACACCACAGTTCAAAAGCATCAATTCTTCGGCGCTCAGCCTTCTTCACAGACCAACTCTCACATCCATACATGACTACTGGAAAAACCATAGCCTTGACTAGATGGACCTTAGTTGGCAAAGTAATGTCTCTGCTTTTGAATATGCTATCTAGGTTGGTCATAACTTGTCTTCCAAGGAGTAAGCGTCTTTTAATTTCATGGCTGCAGTCACCATCTGCAGTGATTTTGGAGCCCCCGAAAATAAAGTCTGACACTGTTTGCACTGTTTCCCCATCTATTTCCCATGAAGTGATGGGACTGGGTGCAACGATCTTCGTTTTCTGAATGTTGAGCTTTAGGCCAACTTTTTCACTCTCCACTTTCACTTTCATCAAGAGGCTTTTTAGTTCCTCTTCACTTTCTGCCATAAGGGTGGTGTCATCTGCATATCTGACGTTATTGATGATATTTCTCCTGGCAATCTTGATTCCAGCTTGTGTTTCTTCCAGTCCAGCATTTCTCATGATGTACTCTGCATAGAAGTTAAATAAGCAGGGTGACAATATACAGCCTTGATGTACTCCTTTTCCTATTTGGAACCAGTCTGTTATTCCATGTCCAGTTCTAACTGTTGCTTCCTGACCTGCATACAGATTTCTCAAGAGGCAGGTCAGATGGTCTGGTATTCCCATCTCTTTCACAATTTTCCACAGTTTATTGTGATCCACACAGTCGAAGGCTTTGGCATAATCAATAAAGCAGAAATAGATGTTTTTCTGGAACTCTCTTGCTTTCTCCATGATCTAGCAGATGTTGGCAATTTGATCTCTGGTTCCTCTGCCTTTTCTAAAACCAGCTTGAACATCAGGGAGTTCATGGTTCACGTATTGCTGAAGCCTGGCTTGGAGAATTTTGGGCATTACTTTACTAGCATGTGAGATGAGTGCAATTGTGTGGTAGTTTGAGCATTCTTTGGCATTGCCTTTCTTTGGCATTGGAATGAAAACGGACTTTTTCCAGTCCTGTGGCCACTGCTGAGTTTTCCAAATTTGCTGGCATATTGAGTGCAGCACTTTCACAGCATCATCTTTCAGGATTTGAAACAGCTCAACTGGAATTCCATCACCTCCACTAGCTTTGTTCGTAGTGATGCTTTCCAAGGCCCACTTGACCTCACATTCCAGGATGTCTGGCTCTAGATGAGTGATCACACCATCATGTTGTCTGGGTCGTGAAGATCTTTGTACAGTTCTTCTGTGTATTAGAATGAGGTTTTTTTTTTTCAGTTACTATGCTGGAAGTTCAGTGGGCTATTCAGTCTCATGGTGCAGAATTATTTAAAAGACTGAGGGGGAGTGGGGGTGGGATGGATTGGGATATATATATATACTATGTATAAAATAGATAACTAATGAGAACAGACTGTAGAGCAGAGGGAACTCTACTTGGTAATCTGTGGTGACCTAAACGGTAAGAAAATCAGGGAAGAGGGCATATGTGGCTGACTCACTTTGCTGTATAGCAGAAACAAACACAACATAGTGAAGCAGTATACTCAATAAAAATTAATAGTGAAAAACAAGTCCACATGAAAAAGTACCCTGGAGCCTACTTTGGGACGACTAGACATAAGCTGGCTTGGCTCCAGGGTCTCCTCCTCCTTAGAAGGAGATACACCTAAGCACAGCTGTAAAGGAGCAGAACCCTAGGGGCCTTTCCAGGACAGAAACCCACCCCTCACCCACATGTCCTCTGCCTACTTCTTGTTTGTAGAAAAACTTTAGCATCCTAGGCCTTTCCCAAGTTCCAAAGAATAAAGTTAATCAGAGAAGTGAGAAAAGGCAGAAGCAAAGGAAAAGTCAAGCAAGACAAAATCATAATAGTTTAGCCATTAGGCTAAGTCAGGGACTTTCAGCTCCTTCTCAAAGGCTAAAGATAATATTCTGAACCATGTCCTTTGAGCTGTTTTGCAGATACTGAAACCCCTACCAGGTGAAAGAAGTTGCTAACCACAAGCACTTAGATCCCAGGTTGGTTGGAACCAGAAGGTTAATGATGCTGACTCCTGGTTACCTTATTACCAGCCAATGAGAAGAATACCCACAAACTGGTCACATCCCACAACCCACTCCATCATTCTGTCTTTAAAAACCTTTCCCTAAATGTTTGGATCTTTTGACCCATTAGCTGCCTAGCCTCCTTGCTTGGCGTCCTGCAATAAACGCTGCACTTTCCTTTACCACCGTCTGGTGTCAGTGGATTGGCTTTCCTGCTTGCTGGTGAATGGACCCAAGTTTGTTTGGTAACGGAGCTTCCTTTTGCACCAACAGCTTCCTCTCTCCTGCCCTTCTCCAGTAGGGGTTGTGTTGCTGTTCAGTTGCTAAGTTATGTCTGACTCTTTGCGACCCTATAGATTGTAGCACGCCAGGCTTCCCTGTCTCCTGGAGTTTGCGCAAACTTGTGTCCATTGAGTCAATGATGCCATCCAATCATCTCACCTTCTGTTGCCTCCTTCTCTTCCTGCCCTCAATTTCTCCCAGCGTCAGGGTCTTTTCCAATGAGTCAGTTCTTCGCATCAGGTGGCCAAAGTATTGGAGCTTCAGCTTCAGCATCCGTCCTTCTGATGAATATTGATTGGCATGGGCGTTTAGGGGTATACTTACAAACTCCCACAGCCAGGGTCACCAGAATCTAGGCAACTGGCATTGCACAACACCTGCAAACTTCAGATACCCTGAATGCGGACTGCCTGTTGTCAGAAGCCTGTTAATTATCACTTGACAAGACTACTTTCTTATAGTTGCCTATGAAAGGAAGACCCACCGTGAGGATGGGCTCCCTCCACTGGAATCAGGCACGCTTTCCATCCCAGCAACACCGTGGCCCTAACATACCTCCCTGTGAAATAATGGGAGATTCCGGGATTGCCACGCTTTGTCTTCCTGTCTCTTCTTACACACCATGGCCTTGTGGTTTTCTCTTCTCCAGTGGAGACTGTTCCTTACCATTCACTGAGAAATGCTGTGGAATTCTCCTTGAACCCTCGTGCAAGTCAGAGGTGAAGACCCAGAAGTACCATGTTTACAATCGCTCTGTAACTCATGTTCTTCTTGATGGGGAGATACTCTTGAATTGTTTTGAGAAGGATTGCATTATCTCCATTTTCTCTGTGTTCTCTGTCTCTTTTTCTCTCTCTCCCTCCCTTATTATTATGATACTGGTGTTCCTGGGCTTTCTGTGTCTCTGTTCTCCTTTCTGGAAAATTTCCTCAGGTTGATCTTCTAACCTTTCTATCGAGTTTCACCTGTCTGCCCTCGTGTTTTTGATTTCCAGGAACTCGTTTTATGTTCTCTAAATATTCTTTTAAAAATAACATTCTGTTGCTGGTATTCAGCGTCTTTTCTTATTTCCCTGGGGATAGTAATGATTTTTAAAAGTCGTTTTTCTTTCTTCCTGCGTAGTCTCTGCCACCTCTGGTTTGTTCAGTCTCTGTATTCTTTACCGGAGGTGTTCATAGGAAGTTTGGTAACCTTCGGTTGTCTGCTTGTGATGTAGTGTAGCGGTGGGCAGGGAGGCCAACATGCTGACGGGAAACTCTGTGGCGGATGGGGCTCTTTGACTTCGAGCTTCATTGTAGGCAGATCCTGGTGGGCCCTTTGCTGGGGGAAGATCTTTCCTCTTGGATGCCTGGAGAGTTGTCTTCTAATCTGCTGTCTGGAGGGCAAAGTTGTGCTGCCAGTGTTGTGGAAGCTAAGCTGGGGAGGAGAATTCAAGGAAGAGGTGGTGGGGAACATGAATTAATTTCCCTAAAGCAGAGATAAAGACTCTGCTTTATCTTCTTCAGAGAATAAACATCCAGAGCCCCTGTCCTGCTGGAGAAGGGGGTGGATGCCCAGCACTGTAGAGTGAGGAAGGGGACCCGAGGGATCTGGCTGCTTCTCAGACCATCTAATTTTTGTCAGACCCCTTACTCCCAATTCCAAGGGTACCACTGCAGTCAGCTCTTGAGCCCTTTGAGATTTCTGCAGTGGAATCAGATCCTTTCTCAATACTTCTCTCCATTTGATTAGGATTTAGCACCCGTAGGCCTGCCCATTTCCAGTTACCATTTGTCCATCTGCTTTCCAGCCTCTCAAAGTTGTTGCTGAAATCTTTTTTCTGTCTTCCCTGTCCTTTAAAGGTTTTTGTCTTTAAACAAATCTTTTTTTATTAGTCTTAATGAATTTTGGAAGGGAGCAAATTTTGGCATGTGTGTTCAATTTGTTTTTCTTTTTGCCTTCTCTCTCACAGTGCTCTAATTATCCTACCAAGTGATCAGATCCTTTTACAGGCTTCAGTCCTGCTGACTTCATCTGTCTGTCACCTGGCAGTTAGGCCAGGCTCCCATGGGCTGCTTCTCAAATTGCTGCAGCTGGGAGGTGGAGATAGATTCCCTAGGGACAGAGCCTCACCCAGTCCATGCCTCTCAGAGCCCAGAGGCCTGCACCTCTTTCACAGGGAGCTGGGAGGGAGGCCCGGCCAGTAGTGATTACTTTGGTGAGAGGGGATGGAGTCCAGCCAGGTGTGGTCACAGACAGCCCAGTCCAATAACCTGGCTGGGCAGCACACTTGCCTTCGGATCTATGTGGCTGGCTGCCATGGGTGGCAGGGAGGATGGACCACACACTGGCAAGATACTACCATTGCCCCTTCTGGTCTTCATTCAGAGGCTTGTCTCCTGGCCCCTGATCGTTTTAGGGGCCCAGGCTCCTTCTGTTTAGAACTGGGGCTGACTCTTGCTTGTTAGGTTGACTCCTTCCTGGTGGTGACATCCTCTCATATGCTGACAGCTCTTGCTCTGGAGTCTGCAGTGTAACTCATGGGACGCTGTTGGTGCCCACCCAAGAGGCATGGCCTCTCTTCTTGCCTAACAGAATATTGACTGGTATGGCTGGTGTCAGGCCAAACCCAGGGTGGACCATGAGTGGTCAGTGTTAGTCAGGACAATCCCATTTCCCTGTGCTGTGACTTCCAGGGATGGATATACCGCCAAGTTCTGACCGATGAGATATGTGTCTGGGTTAGGCTAGGGATGGTGAAGTGTGTGCTGTAATTTCTTGGAGCAAATTTTCTTTTCGGTAAAAGAGAGGTGCCTAGAGTCAAAACCTTCTTCCCTTGCCTTTCCTTCCTGTTTTGGATTCTATCATGTGAGGATATGATGCCTGATCTAGGGGTCAGTTTATAACCATGAGACAATAAAACCAGAAAAGTAAAGGTCTTACTTACTAAGTGGAGTCAAAGCAAGAAAGAGTGTGGGGCCCTGATTACAAGGTTGAGCCTCTGAACCCATCTTGATGCCACATTTACTCTCATGGAACTTGCTGAGTCAACAGAAAATGAACTTGCGGCTTAAGTCTCCGTTAATAAGGTTTTCTGCTCATTATGGTTAAAGGCAGCCTGACTAATAACACTCACAGACCATGTTTCTGGTTTTAGAGTCTTCTGGGGCCTGGGAAAATACTTAGTTTGGGCTGTTATAACAAAGTGCCATGGACAGGTGGCTTGTGATCAACAGAAATCTGTTTCTCAGAGCCCTGCAGGCTGGAAGTCTGCGATCAGGGTGCTGGCACAATCAGGTTCTGGTGAGGGCCTTCTTCCAGGTTGCAGACTGTCATCTTCTTGTGCCCTCGCTGTGGCAGAGAGCAGAGAAGGGAAGTGAGCTCTTTACTGACTCTTCTAAAGGGCGCAAATTCCATTCACGAGGGCCTCATCATCATGACCTCATCTAACCCTAATTGCATTTCAAAGGTTCCACCTCCTAACACCATGACATGGGGTGAGGGGGTGGGGTGTGTGTTTCAACATATGAATTTTAGGGCGACACAAACTGTTAGTTTGTAACCAAAGCTTCATGGTAATTGCTGGTAATTGAAGCAATTACCATGCTTCATGGTAACTGATAAACAAGCAATTTATTAATGCAATATCTGAGTGCCTACTCTGTGCCAGGCACTGATTTAGGTAGAGAAACAAAAATGATACAGACAGGCCTGGACCTAGAGGAAGCGGGTGAAAGCATTTAAGAACACATAATAACCCAAGGCAGGCTTAGCCTCATGCTGGGGGCAGGGGAGGGCCAGTTGTGGGAGGTATTCACCCAGGAGGGTGTTTTGGCAGAGATGGATTAGGGCCTTCAGGGTGGGCAGGTAGTGAAATGAGACAACTGAGGATGGGTAGGAAGTGAGACCATAGGGAGTAGGGTTATGTGGTGGACTGAGGGGCTTAGCAATAAAAACCAAACACAACCAGGACACTGCTGGCTCAGTAATTACCCACCAAAGCCCCCACCTCTGCGGCCCTGAACATCATGGGGCTGCCAGACTGTGACCTGCCAGGAAATGGCCAAGGGTCCCCGGTGCTGCTACATGTGTCCATGTGTCACGGTCACCTGGAAGTACCTGGGATGAACATGCTACAGACCCTGGCTCCACAGGCTCTCCCTTCAGCCAGGACCACCGTCGGCTGGCGTAAAAGCAAGCCCTCTGGGTCAGAAACCCAAGGGGGTTAAAGAATCCGAGGGCCAGAGAGTGCTGGAGAGGGCAGGGACTCTGCGGAGCATCTGAATGAACCTCTCAGGGTAGATGGAACCCAGAGGGACAAAAATGTGAAGTGAGAGCCCCTTGTCACTAGAAGCATTCTTGCAAAGGCTGAGTGACCACTTGTGGGTGATGCTACAATGAGGATTCTCTTTCTGAGCTGGCAGATGGATTGGATTTTGTGAACCATCCCTCCTGGTTCTGCAAGTCCCTGATCCCAGGCCCCCCACAAAGCCCTTCTCCCTGTGGATGGCAGCTCATTTCCTTCTTCATTCAGTTTGAACTCTTCCCATCTGGCTTTGCTTTGGAGCAGTTATTACTGGTAATCAACCATCAATTCAACTCTAATGATGCAACCTGAACATTTGAGGGGCAAAGCCTGGGCCACATCTGCCTTGCAGAGGGACAGTCCCAGGAGGTCAGGCTGACCTCTGACCTCTTCCCAACTCCCTCCAGGCCCTATTAGGGGGTAGAGGCTGGCCCCCTGCCCTAAATCTTCCCCTCCCCCTTCTACACCCTCAGGATCAGCTTCCAAGGCTCATATCCACCCCTCTGCCTGGCCCAAAAGGAAAGTCAACCTCTGGAATCTGAAGCTTTGATTACCAGAGAGGCAAGGACAGAAGCCAGGGAGAGGGACAGGGAGGTGGGCTCTGGGGGTAAATTCGGCAGACGTGGTGGATAAGCTAGGAGTGTTGAGCAGTGCTTCCTGAGCTGTGGGAATACTCAGCTCCTAGAAGGCCGGCAGGTCAGAGGGGGCTGGTGCATCTCTTTACTGGAACATTTACTGCTTTTTGTCCAAGACAGGAAAGGTTTTCAGCAGGAGCAACGCCTTAAGCCAAAATGGTGAGGGACGGCGGCACGTTCTGACTGTGCTTGATTTAGGGAGAGATGTTGAGGGCAAGGTTGGGGATTCGGGGCTCCTCCAGTCCCTCTGAAAAGTGAGGCCAATACCTCCAATGAGGGGGGAGTCAGTCTGGCTTCTTGGTTTTGGGACCAAGAGTAACATGATGCTAAGAAGAACAGAGTCCCCATGGCAGGGAGGTGGGGGAGCCAGGGTTAGATGGCACACCCGAATGTGACTCTTATGCCCTTGATCTGGATAAACTGACCTGGCTTCTGGGAGCCTCATTTTCTTCACCTGTGAAACAAGGACAAGCTGAGCCACCCCGTCCTTTGCAGGAAGGACAAGGAGCATGTGTGAGAAGGTGTGAAGACATAGAAGGCAGGCTCTGTAAGCGGAAGGCCTCAGGCCCCAGGCTCCACTTCACCTCTTCAGCACTGCTTCCAGCTTCCATAGGCGGGATCGCCTAATTCTAACCAGAGTTCCTTGTGGGCCGATCAGAGACTGCAGTCAGAAAGTAGGTTGAAGATCAAAATGCTGGCTTGAGAGTCTGAGGTTTTTTAAAAAAGAAAATCCTCAATTCCTGTTGGATTAGAAATTTCTTTTGTTCTCCCACAGCAGGCTCAGAGCAGCAGAGCCAGAAGTGGAAGAGATTTTAAAGTCACTCTTGCCCAAGATCGCTTAGAGGCTCCTCATTGTCAATAGCACGGAGCAGCCCCTGGTGCTAACTGACCCCTGGGTCCTGGGCACGTGGCAGAGAGCAGAGCAGACCCGCCCTTGGGGTGGGTGGTCAAAATCTAACAGCTGGGTTCCCCCCCTGCCCCCCCACCCCCGCCGAATGCCTCCACAGGAGGCCTGCTGGAGCAGATTCACCGGGGAAGAAAATGGGGCTTCACAAGAAAGTGGGGCTTGCTAAAATGCAGGTTCCTAGGCCCAGTCCTGGGGCCTCCTGAGAATCTCAGGGGTTGGGGCCTGGGGGATCCACCTTTTAAATGTCTCCACATGGTTCTTACACACACTGACATGTAAGATGCAGTCCTTAAGGATGGTGACTCTAGGGACTGGCCTCTGCCTGCTCCGTGGATTTCCATCTCTCACCTACCCCCAAACTACGGCAGACACCAAGGCAGAGCGAGAATGGGGGAGCCAAGGAGCTAAGAAACGTCCTCTGCCCTCATTGCTCCAAGGCCAGCCTAACCCTTCCATCCTCTCACACCCAATCTGTTCCACGTGCCCTAATTTGTTGACTACATTGAACATTTCATTCCTTCCTCTTTGCCTCTTGATGTGCATGGTAGTAGTGCCTCTACTTAGGAACTCAGAGCCTACACATTTCCGCAAGTCTGAACAGATCCTTGCATCCCAGGTGAAACATCTCACCTCTGTGTGTACCCACTAGGCAGGAATCACGGGTCATGGGGTGATTTTACATCTGGCAGCATGTGGGAGAGTGAGGGAAAGTTGCCAAATAACAATGGTTTCAATGAGATAGAAATTTAGTTCTTTCCTACATTAAAGAAGTCACAGAGAAGCCATCTGGGGCTGGTAAAGTGGTTTTATGGAAGCATCTAGTGTCTAGGCTTCTACACCATCTGCATGAGTTTCACTAAGTAATTTCCACTTTATGGTCTGATATGGCTGCACAAGCTCCCGCCCTTACACCTGACATCTTCCTCCAGTTAGTATGAATGATAAAGGGGAGAAGAAAAGCACATCTCCTTGCCTTAAAGAACACCTTCTGGGAGTCATATATTAACTTCCGCTTATATGTCACTTGTGGAGAAGGAAATGGCAACCCACTCCAGTGTTCTTGCCTGGAGAATCCCAGGGACTGGGGAGCCTGGTGGGCTGCCATCTATGGGGTCACACAGAGTTGGACACAACTGAAGTGACTTAGCAGAACTTAGTCACACTGACAATGGGGGCACTTAGCACATGGCAGCACCATCGTAGTCTTCCTCAATCTGAGACGTGTTTGCTGTGGTCATATTCATACGTCAACACTTGAGTTGACGTATGAATACACGTGGGGGCTTCCCAGGTAGCATTGATGGTAAAGAACCTGCTTGCCAATGCAAAAGACATGAGACTTGGGTTCAATCCCTGGGTGGGGAACATCTCTAGAGGAGGGCATGGTGCCCAGTCCAGTATTCTTGCCTGGAGAATCCCATGGACAGAAGAGCCTGGGAGGCTACAGTTCATAGGGTCGCAAAGAGTCATACATGACTGAAGTGACTTAGCATGCATGAATATATGTGACTGCCTTATGTCAAATAAAAGCAAAATTGGAGAAAATGTGAAACAGTAAGAGAATCAGATCATTACCAAGGGATTGAGAGAAAAGTATAACTTTTTAGGGACGGAAACATGAGATTCCTGCAAAAGACATGAGACTTGGGTTCGATCCCTGGGTGGGGAACATCTCTAGAGGAGGGCATGGTGCCCAGTCCAGTATTCTTGCCTGGAGAATCCCATGGACAGAAGAGCCTGGGAGGCTACAGTTCATAGGGTCGCAAAGAGTCATACATGACTGAAGTGACTTAGCATGCATGAATATATGTGACTGCCTTATGTCAAATAAAAGCAAAATTGGAGAAAATGTGAAACAGTAAGAGAATCAGATCATTACCAAGGGATTGAGAGAAAAGTATAACTTTTCAGGGACGGAAACATGAGATTCCTAGAATGACAGCACTTTGGATTTAGAAACAACCAGGCTTGGGAGCCACCTTTGTGATCTCTCCTCGCGAAGGAGGCAGTGCCTGTACAATGTGCTCTTTCTTGTTTAAAAATGTGAAGCGGGTCCCCTGTTCCTCCTTTACACTTCTGGATCAGTGTGCCATTCCAAAGTCTGACTTTTTGACTCCCCTGACGGATTTCTTGACTCTTAGAATCTACCTTCCCGTTCATTTTATGCACAGATAGATTACTCTTCCTGATCAGCTTGGAAACCTCCAGTGCATCCCACTGCCTACCAAATAAACTCTTAATTTCTTCACCAGGCATATGTGTGTGTGCGTGTGTGTGTGTGTGCGCGCGCGCACACACACACACACACACTATTCCCATTGAGTAAAACCTCTAGCTGTTCCCTTAGCTCACCCGATGAAAGCTGCTATCACAGCTGGAATACCTTAAGAGGCTTTGCGTTTCCATCTGCCACTGCCTGAGAGGACCAGGTCCTAGCTGGCTCAAACAGGATGAGACCCGTGTCTCCGTGCAGCGGAGCCACCCAGCAACCCACAGACAGCAGCATTGCCACGGTGGCTTCAGCACAGAGGCAGAGCTGGCCAGAGCATCTGATCCCAGCCAGCCCGCACATCTGTGGGAATAAATGCTTATTGTTGTCTGCCACCGCGATTTTTAAGTACTTATTATGCAATGTTTTTGCAGCGATAGCAAGCCGACCCACCTGGCTGGCTACCTCTCTCCTCACCTGAACCCGTGTAGTATTTTCAGTGCCTCTTTCAGAGTGTGAATCACTTCTACCTTCCCTGGCAGTTCAGTGGAAAAGAATCTACCTGCTGATACAAGAGACATGGGTTCGATCCCTGAGTTGAGAAGGTCTCCTGGAGAAGGAAATAGCAACCCACTCCAGTATTTTCGCCTGGGAAATCCTACGGACAGAGGATCCTGGCAGGCTATAGTCCAGTCCATGGGGTTGCAAAAGAGTCAAGCGCGACTTGGTGACCAACAGCAACATTTCTGTCTTCAGTGAGAATTAGGTTTGGATGTGAACACAACCAAAGAAGCAGTGCTTTAAACCAGATAGGAATTTATTTCTCTCTCATACAGTAGTTGTGAAGCAGGTGAACTGTCCATGACTGCCATGGGTGTGTGAACTGAAGTTCAGCCCGAGCTCCTGGCCTGGGTCTGAGAGGAATAGGAAGAAGGCGCTTTGCTTTCCACTTTGCCCAACCAGAAGAGACATCTTCTCATGTACCCACAGAGTGAAGCATGTGTGCCTGCTGTCTTTTTGTGTATTTCTTACTTTAAAAAAAATCCAATATAAACTGCATTCGTCAGAGTTCTCCAGAAAAATGTAACAAATAGGATGTAGCTAAATAGAAGGAGATTTTAGGAGATTGACTCCCATGCTCACAGAGACTGAAACGTCCCACAGTGAGCCACCTGCAAGCTGGAGGCCCGGAAAAGCCAGGGGAGGTGGTTCCAGGCAAAACCCCAAGGCCTGAGGACCACGAGAGTCAGTGGCGTGCGTCCCAGCCTGAGTCCACAGGTCAGGGAGCCGGAAGCACAGTGTCTGATGTCCCAGGGCGGGAGACAGCGTATGTCCCAGCTAAACAGAGAGAAAATCCGCCCTTGATTTGCCTTCTTGTTCTAGTGGGGCCCTCTGTGGGTTAGGGGACGCTCACCCACATTGACAAGGGTGGTCTGTACCCAGTGTACCCATTCAAATGCTCGTCTCTTCCAGAGACACCCTCACAGATACATCCAGAAATAATATTTTACCATTTATCTGGGCATCCTTTAGCCAAATTAAGATGTCACATAAAATCACACATCACATAAACAAAAGTAGAGAATAATATGATGAACCCGCATGTATCCTTCATTTAATTCCAACAGTTATCAACTCAATGTCGATCTAGTTTCATCCATATCCTTCTCTCTGGGTTTATCATTTAGTATATCTGTAAAGCAACTGAAAATAAGGATTTGTTGTGGAAATACAACCACGATAAGATTATTCTATCTAAAAACCCAACTAACAGCATTAGTATCTAGTCAACTTGCATTTCCCCAGTTATTTTTATTGCTTATTTGTTCATCACACTCACAAAAGTCTGAATGCTGCACTTGGTTGACATATTCCTCATGCCTCTACAGGGAGCCCCTCCATCTCATTTTGTCCCCCTTGAAACTCCAGTACTTTGGCCACCTCATGCAAAGAGCTGACTCATTGGAAAAGACTCTGATGCTGGGAGGGATTGGGGACAGGAAGAGAAGGGGACGACAGAGGATGAGATGGCTGGATGGCATCACCAACTCAATGGACCTGAGTTTGGGTGAACTCTGGGAGTTGGCGATGGACAGGGAGGCCTGGCATGGTGCAATTCATGAGGTCGCAAAGAATCAGACACAACTGAGCGACTGAACTGAACTGAATTGAACTGATAATTTATTTTAGGAAAAACATTTTTGTCCCATAAAGATTACATGATCTGGATTTTGCTAAGTACACATGTATGTTGTTCAGCTGCTGAGTTGTGTCTGACTCTTTGTGACCCCATGGACTGCAGCACGTCAGGCTTCCCTGTCCTTCACTATCTACCGGAGTTTGCTCAAACTCATGTCCATTGAATCAGTGATGCCATCCAACCATCTCATCCTCTGTCATACTCTTCTCTTTCTGCCTTCAGTCTTTCCCAGCACTGGGGGCTTTTCCAATGAGTCAGTTCTTTGCATCAGGTGGCCAAAGTATTGGAGTTTCAGCTTCAGCATCAGTCCTTCCAATGAGTATTCAGGACTGATTTCCTTTAGGATGGACTGGTTGGATCTCCTTGCAGTCCAAGGGACTCTTAAGAGTCTTCTCCAACAGCACAGTTCAAAAGCGTCAATTCTTTAGTGCTCAGCCGTCTTTATGGTCCAACTCTCACATCCATACATGACTGCTGGAAAAACCATCATTTTGACTAGATGGACCTTTGTCAGCAAAGTGATAAAGTATTCTTTTAATATGTTTATCTGTTTCCTGTGCTTCATATCAATTGGAAATTAGACCTAGAGGTTTGATTAGGCACATGTTCCATTTTCTGGAATGACTACTTCATGAGTGGTGGTTTCTTTTTTCATCAGGGAGCAAATCATGTCCTATATGTCTCTTTCTTGCTGATTTTATCTGCTGTCGATGGTCACTGAGTCAGTGATTGCCATTATCTAACCATCTCATCCTCTGCTGCTCCCTTCTCCTTTGGCCTTCAATCTTTCCCAGCATCACTGACTCAGTGGACATGAATTCGAGCAAACTCTGGGAGGCAGAGGAGCCTGGTGTGCTACAGTCCATGGGATCACAAAGAGTCAGACACAACAGGGTGACTGAACAATGATGATCATTGTTGTGCTTAGGAATATTGTTTCATTAAGATGGTGTTCTCATTATGTCACTTCTCTTTCGTTTATTAGTCAATTCTTCTATAAAGAGAAACTTTCCCACATCTAGTATTTCAGTATTTCATTATCCTGAAATGGAGTTCATAGAAGAAAAGGAAGGCTAGATGCTTGATTCTATTTATCAGCTATTTTCTTTTAATGGCTTCTTAGCATCTTCCAAATCAGCTCTTTTCTAAGAAAGCCATCCCACACCATCCCTGCTTCCATCTCTTTCCCTAGGACAGGCAGAGTCACAAGACCCTACCGCCCTGCCAGGGTATCTGGGATCTTCAGCATTTAACCTGGGCAGCGAGGTATTCAAGACAATTTCCCTAGCACAATGGAGAAGTGGTTCGTGGACCCTGGGCACCTGCTGTGTTTCCTGTTGGCCCCACCTGCTTGAGGGCTGAGACAAGCTCTTGGGGCCCAGTGAGTAAGTATGTTGCACAGGCGTGACCGGTTCCGTCCCCACGGCTCCCATCCTTGCCACGCCCGACGTCCCGTTCAGTTCTGAGCTGCCTCCTCCGCCTCACTCAGCCCAAGCTGCCGCTGCTACTACTGTGTCTTTCCCTTTCCTTCCGCTTCCTCTTCTTCCCTCCCTGTCCTCTTCCTTCCTCTCCGCTGCTCTTTCCCTTCCTTCCCCTTCCCCACCTCCAGCTCCTTCTGCATTTACTTCTGGGCCTTTGTTCACGTTTTGCCTCCATGAGTCGATGCCTCCGCCTACTTTCTCAGTCTGTTGGAAAAGGACCCAGCCTTTAGGTTGCTCTGCTACCCTTGCCCTATCCCGAAGGAGTCCCTGAGGACTCAAGTCCACCCTGACTTCCATCTGACTTACCATCATGTTTGGTTAAGCCCCTCTTGGATCCTTATCTTTTCTTGTGTTTATGCCCAGACCCCCCAGTGACTGTCAGCGCCTGGGGCCATGCTTCCGCCCCCAGCAGGCTGCATCTGGACCTCCTGCCTTGTTCAGCACAGGAACTGTTGTGACGCCAATCATAGGGGTGCATTGGTTGGGGCACTGCGGTTTTGCATCGATTTTGAAAGCGATGTCCACCCGATAGCAACACAACCTGGAGAAGAGCAGGAATTTGGTCATCAGGCTTGGAAATTGTTTGAGGTCTATATGACTGATGAGGTGGATTTGTTTTCATTTGTGGACTAAAAGGCAGTGGTAGTCATAACCCAGATCTGATACTGGGCTCCAAAGGAGTAGTTCTTGAAACAGTTGCTTCTGGGTCCCAGAAATACGATGCTCTATAGAATCCTTTCTGCAGGTGGCCAGAGTGGAAACGAAAGAGAGAGAGGAATCAAAGCATGGATCAAGGTTCCAAATGAGTGCTATTTCTGCTTTATAGAGCCATGTTTCTCCATTTTGGATCAGGAATTATGGATGGACCTTCACCTTGCATTTTCAGTATTTCCTCCTGAGTCTTACATGCTAAGCCTGCAAACATGCTCTAGATATTGATTTTGGCAAGAAGAATATACAAAGAAAAAACCAGGATAAATGAACTTCTGTGGACTTTATGTAATGGGAAGAGGAGTGAAAACAGTCCTCACCAGCATAATGGGAAGAAAATGGGAGGTAGAACAATCCTAGGCTGTATGCTGGGGAAAATGGATCTAGCTGAAACCCAGCCTTGAACGGTTCTGATCTTGTTCATGAGCCCATTTCTGAGCCTCAGTTTCCTCATCAGCAAAACAGGGAGGTGGGCAAGGCAATAGTCAAGTTTCATTCTTGGAGAGAAACTTGAGACCAAGTTTCATTGTATGTTTCTAGAATTCTCTGTATTATTTACAGACTCTGTAACTATCTTCTCATTTGATCCTCACAGTAAACCTTTAATGCAAGTTATTATTACCCGTATTAGACAGATAGGCTAATACACTAAGCACTGAGGCTGAGCGATGGTAGGTTTTATTACAAATGAAGCTTGTTCTCCTGACCCACAGTCCTTTTTAGCAGGAGGTGCAGGCCAGTGTGGGAATGTTGCTATATTGATAAATATGGGCATCTGCCAGTTATGTTTCTCTGAAGTATATGAAGGCAGGAAGGGTATGGTTAGTAGATGGGTTTCCCTAGCTATAGTGCTGGTCTGTTCCTTGATGATTGCTTTTGTCTAATGGATGTTCCACGTTATGGTGTAATGTCCCATAAACACAGTAACTAGGCAGTGATAAATAACAGCAGGAGGACAAGAGGTAGTGGGCAAGGAGAGGTGGACGAGGGGAAAGAACTAAGGGCTGCAGAGCCAGGCACTATTCTATGTCCTCGACAAGTATTAACTTACTTGGTCCTCACCTCAGTCCTTTGGGGAAGGTTGCTATAATCATGCTCATTTTACAGCTATTGAAACCAAGGCCCAGAGAAGTTAAAATAACTTGTCCAAGCTAATAAGTGGCAGAGCCAGAATGTGAAGCCAGGCAATCTGACTTCGGAGTGTGTATCCAAATTGCTCTGCTGACAAGGTCAGGCTGGGCAGTCACAGCCTTTGTGAGCTGCTCTAGTATAAAGCACGATAAAGAATGCTCACCCGAAGCTAGCCAGGGTGCAAAGGAACTGGCATACTATGAAGAATCAGCCTGCAATGCAGGATCTGCAGGAGACGCAGGTTCGGTCGCTGGGTCGGGAAGATCCCCTGGAGGAGGGCATGGCAATCCACTCCAGTATTCTTGCCTGGAGAATCCCATGGACAGAGGTGCCTGGTGGGCTACAGTCCATGGGGTCGCGAAGAGTCAGACATGACTGAAGACTTAGCACACACGCATGCATATTGCTGGTAGCATTGGCAATGAGCTTAATCTTTTTATAAAGCTTTTAAAATGTATGGCAGGCAACATAAAGTTTTCTATATTTACTTAAGAATGCTAGCCAATCCTCAAAGTTTATTCGAAGTTACAGCTCAACAAAAGCTACCAGCTACAGGAATGTAAAAGTTCCTTGTATAATTTGCAGTAATGAAAAACTGAGAGCAAATTAAGTGCCCAAGAATAGAGGATGATTAAGTAATTTCACAGTACATTCCCTTGTTGGAGTACAATGAAAACATCGAAAATGAAAATTAGGGAGATAATTATGGGAAAATGTTTCTGATAAAACTTTAAGTTTATTATTATTATTTTAAACATTTATTTATCTACTTATTTATTGCTATGCTGGGTGTTTGCTGCTTTGTACAGGCTTTCTCTAGTTGTGATGAGTGGAGGCCACCCTCCCATCCAAGTTCTAACCAGGCCCGACTCGGCTTAGCTTCCGCGATCAGATGCGATCAGGCGTGTTCAGGGTGGTATGGCCATGGACCAGGGCTACTCTCATCGCATTGCCAACGCTTCTCCTGGTGGTGGCTTCTCTTGTTGCAGAGCACAAGCTCTAGGGCACTCGGGCTTCAGTAGTTGGGGCGCATGGGCTTAGTTGCCCCTTGGAATGTGGGATCTTAGTTCCTAGAGGAGGGATTGAACCTATGTCTCCTGCACTGAGAAGATTTTTAACCACTGGACCACCACCACCACCCTATTACTATTTTTATTATTTATTTATTTCCTTAAATACTTGGCAGTCCTGGGTCTTCACTGAGGTGCTCTGGCTCTTCGTTGCAGTGGGCAGACTTCTCTGCAATACAGAAGCTTAAAAAGTTTTGGCGTGTGGGCTTAGCTGCCCCCAGGCATGTGGGACTCTAGTTCCCTGACCAGGGACTGAACCCACATCCCCTGCATCGGAAGGCTGATTCTTAACCACTGGACCACCAAGGAAGTCTCTAAAACGTTGAGTTTAACAAGCAAGGTAAAAATATGTAGATTCTGATGACAAAACCTATATTATGTAATTAAACTGGCAAAGGCTGAAACAGAAAAGGAAAAAATTTGAGTAGTTAGGTGTTCTTAAGTTCTTTTCATTTAAAATTTTATTAGTGGTGGCATTATGTTTATTCGATCGGTAGTGAACAAAGGAAAGAGCTGGGGGCAGGAGTGGGTTGAACTGATTGTCAGGAGTGGGGCTCGGAACTGTTGGTGTACTCTTCTGACTGCCTTCATCCCCGAGTTCTCTGAGGGCAGTGGAGGTGTTCAGGGCGGGGAGAGGTCTGAGGAATATGTGTGCACTGGGATCATGCCCAGCTGTGGCCACCGAGGATACGGTGGGTGTCTTGGCAAAGCCTGCCTGTGGTGTTCCCTTTGCTGAGTTCTTCTTCGCCTGACCTCACTTCTCCCCTTCTTTCTTTAAGTCGCACTTAGAAGTCAATTTTCTGGAGTCAACCCCGTCTGCTCTCCCCACCTCCCACCCACTCTGCTAGGTGCTTCTCTTAGGTGTCCCTTCCCCAGCACCCTGTGCTGACCCCCATCTCTTCCATTTCTGAAGCCCCTCTGAGCTGCAAGCGTTGGGGCCTCCATAGGATTTGGATCACCTCCTTAGGCCCTGACACAACACAAAGTGTATTCAGTAAATGGGCCTCCTTTTTCTTATCTCAAAAATGGAAGCAGGTTTGGTTGAGTAGATTTTTGTTTTCCAGTTCCACCTACTGCAATTTTCCCATCTAATTTTCCCAGACTCATGAAATAAAGGAGCCACTGAAGACAAGCTGAGATGGAGGAAATGTCCTCTGCCTTGTGGATGCCAAGCAGACTCTGGTCTTGCCTTGGACTTTGGACTGTGAGCCTGGTCTGAGCGCTCTGCTGGGAGTTGCCATAGCAGGTGGGCTGAGTGTAGGAACTGGGTCTTAGCAGTCCACCTGACAACTGGGCTGCTGGGTGAAGGTTCTTTGCTTCTGTCTTGCTTGTACCTGGCAGACCAGCCACAGGACCCATGAGACTCTGTGGCTGGGCGGCCACGTGTGACTCTGAGGAGCCTCCTAACCCTGATATCACATATGTGCCTGTCAGCAGTGGAAGTGGGCGTGTCTGTGCACATGGCTGGTTGCACCTCTGTCAGAGTGCAGAGAATGGTGGTCGAACGGCTTTCTGGGGTGAGCATGTCTCTATATGGAATGTGTGCCCACACCTCAGTCTAGGAACAGGGTTTTCCATTCTGCAAATACATATTGTAAGCCTTGTGCTCTGCAGAAGCAACAAAGCGGTGCGACAGGCAGAGAACCTAGAAGTGTGCATATCTGCATTGTGTGTCCTCTCTGTGTGTCTTTGGGAATGCGTTCTTGGCACGTGTTCGGTTAACAAGGCTTTCGGTGTGTGCATGCCCGTGTGACAGTGCCTGGGTCCCGTGTGCGGCGCTTGCTCGCTTTCCAGCTCCACTTGTGCCCGCAGTAGGGCTCTGCACGTGCGCCTGCCTCCATGCACACGTCCCCGAGTGACCCGGGAGCGTTGTGCAAAGACCTCTGGGTCGTGTGCACTGGAAACGCTCGAGCCTGTCTCTCCGCACGCACGAAGTCACCTTCACATGTCTGGGTGCACGTCGCTCTCGGTGTGTGCACGTTCCGTGTGCACGCCGCGCGTGTCTGGGTGCAGGGCCCTCCACGAGCGCGCGTTCCGGCCCGTGGGCGATCAGGGACCCACGCGAGGCTGCAGGAGCCCCGCGGGGCTGACCCCCTTCCCGCGCCCGGCCGCGGGCTACGGCGATTGGCCGCCCGCTGCTTCTCAGCCATCACCCCTCCCTCCCTGCACCCCCGCACCCCCGTCCCCCTCCCAGCCACCCGCGCGCCCGCGGTCCCCGCTGTCCCCCGCGGTTTCGGCGAGGCCGCGCCGCGCTGCGCTCCGTTCCCATTGGCTGGGAGCGCCTTTGTGTGGCGGCAGCTGCGGCCCCAGCGCCTTTGAATGTCGAGAGGGGCCGGGAAGGGAGCCTTTCCATGGGCCATCTGTCTCTCCGCCAGCCGCCGCCCCGCCGCCGCCCGCGCCCCGCGCCCCGCCTCCCGCCCCGGCGGCTCCCGCAGCCCCGCCGCCGCCCGCGCCCGCGCCCCGGAGCCGCGCCACAAAGGGCCCGCGCGCAGCCGCCGCCGCCGCCGCCGCCGCGCGAGGAGCCAGGATGGTCCTGGTCCACGTCGGCTATCTCGTGCTTCCAGTGTTTGGCTCTGTGCGAAACAGAGGTATCGCTTTTTGCTTTCGGGGTCCTCTTCCGAGCGTGGATCGCCGCGGGCACCGGGGCGGGGGCTGGAGCCGAGGGCGGCGGGTTGGCGGGGGTGGGGGGTCGTTCAGGGCACACCCGGGAGGACGCGGGGCGAGCGGTGGCTTCTCCCCTCTCCCTTCTGGGGGGACCCCGAGTGTGGAGGTGGCCGCCCTCGTGGGAGCTTTTGCAGTGAAGTTAGGGTTTGGCGAATTCGAGTCCCCTCCCTCCCCGGCCCCATTTTTTTAATTCTTTGCGGCGGACGCGGTTCCCCCAGTCATAGCCCCTTCCCCCAATACCTAGCCCTGTGTGATCGAAGGACGGAGAGAGATACATGACTGTGTGCGCGCGCGCCTGTGTTTGTGTGTGTAAGCCTACTTGGCTTTCTGTGATTTTTTTTTTTTTTGAGATGTATGTGTGTTTCATGTCATTTGTGTTCGTGTTTCTCCATTATTTAGTCACTGATACCGATGGCTGCCTAGCTGGCATCTGGCATCTGCCCTGTCCCACGCCCCAGCCCCCACCTTCTCGTGGGCACTTGCACGATTTCCCGTCCTATCTTTTCCTCCCCTTTAACCCTTTTTTGTGTATCGCCCTCCAGCTATCCACCCCCCACCCCATGGTCTTTGTATGACAGTTGTATTTATGGGTTCAAGATGCGTGTGTGTGTGTGTGTGTGCGTGCGCGCGTGTATGTGACTGTGTGCAAGTGTGTGCGCGCCTCGGAGAGTCAGGCGTGCACTGCTGTGCACCCCTGGACCCGGCCGGCCGGAGAGGGGTGCCGGCCCTTGGGTGTTGCGCTGTGTGTGCGCGGATGCGGTGGGATGCTGCCCCCAGGCCAGGCCTTTGCCCCCGGCAGGCGTTGACAAAGCAGCAGGCCGGCGCCGGCTTTGTTTTTAACTGTGATATATGGGATGTGTTTGCACGGTCCCCTTCCCCACATCCCCTTTCCCTTACAGTCTGCTAACAACAATAGCTTGATTTTCCCCCTCTTCTCCCCACTTCACATTTCTTCCATTTTCTTTTAATCAAAAACTCCCACTTCCCAAAGCAAACCCGAGATGCATTTAGATTCATTATTTTTTTTTTTTTTCCTTTTGCATTCTGCCTCTGGACTCACATTGCTCTTCTTGGAAATGTTTCTGCTATCCTCTCCCACTCCACGTCTGCTTCAATCCCTCCTGGCTGAAGCCCTCCCCCGCCCCCCTCCCTCACGCACGGAATGATGTCTTTCCTTTGAGACCAGGGCTGCTCCCCCAAGTCAGAGTGGGGGGTGGGGTCGCGGGGCCAGCGCTTTCGTGCGCCCCAGGGGCCCGATTGGGCCAGAGAATGAAAGCCCAGCCCTCTTTCTTCCAGCCCAGCTGTCCCCAGCCCCAGCCTCTCCCCAGAACCTAAAAGGCAAGGTTGACCCCCTTAGGCCTGTTTGAACCGCAGTTTTTTTGTGTGATGATAGAATGATGACATTCTGCATTTATCAAATCTTTTTTTTTTCTTCATTGTGTAGCTCAGTGAATGGTCAACTCGCTGCTGTGTGCGCTGTGACCCTTCTGCCTCCGCATTTAGCTGTATTGTGACACCCCTCTTAACCATCTCCTGTCTCCATCTGAGGAAGGCATTGCTATTTAAGCGGCAGTATCCCCTGTCTCAGGCCAGCCTAGCAGTGGGGGGCAGGGGTGGAGGGGATGTGTGAAGAATAGGAATTGGGGGGGCTGGGTGAGATCTCCCTTGAAATGCCAACCCCTCCCCCAATACACAATTATATCTCATTACTTGGCATTTCCGTTTAAAACGGGTGTGGAACATTACACTAGGCAGAAATTCAAAAATGATTAAGATGGATGTTGAGCCTGAAAGTATAATTATCCTGATTAAATCATTATCATCCTCATTAATACCACTGATCTCTAAATACCATTGCAGGATGCTGATTCCATGTTTTGAAATTCAAATTGCTCAGCTGCCTTTAAATTTTGTTTTTAATACACCCCCCTCAAAAAACAAAAAACACCTAAGAAAACAAATTCTGCCAGTCAGTCAAAGTTTACTTTCATGGCAAACACGCCCATAGGAAATTCAAGGGCTGAGGGTTAGTCGGGCTGTGAGTAAAATTTAGCACAATGTGATAAGAATTCATGACCTTCCGATAGAGGATACTAATGCTTAACCCAACAAGGTCCTAAACCACAATCTTCTTGTAAAACTATTAGATAGCTTGCCAGCTTAAATCTGTTCTTTTTAGTTTCCATTGTAGTAGTATAGGATGTAGGCCATTTCAGAATAGATGTAGAGAAATAACCATTTTTGTATCTCATCTTGTTTAGCCGAGTACATTGCACTGTAAATCCCTGTTAAGTGGATTCCTTTTGCCTTGGCTTGGAGGCTGTAGCACCCCATTTGCCACTTATCTGGGTGGCTTCAGCTAGCCCCCTGGTAGCACCCCGGCATAAGTGAAGAGATTACATCTAGTCAGAGGCAAAAAATAATAGATATATATATATGTGAACAATTCTGATAAAATGATAGTTGCTGCTACTCTGAAAATTTGGTGCACCAAGGTCTTTGGCTTAAGGGGGAGCTCTGGCCACGGTGTCTTAATTGTTTAATTGTACAATGTCAAGAGCATCTTTGGACATCCGCCCTGGCCCTCGGAGCTGCCCCTTTAACAGCCGGCTCCCTTCTGCTGCCTCGCTGGCCAGACCTGCTTGAAAACTGAAACAAAACAGCAGCAATAAAGAAAGAATAAGGCCCCTACTTTGAGGGCCCTTCCAAAGTAAAGTCCCAAGGGGCCTCCCCAGATTGCCATTTGGCAATCTGAAAAGAAAGAGAAGAGAAAAAACCGAAAAGAAAAAGAATCCCCAGCAAAATGGTTTTCCATTAAACAGGGATCGCGTGTTCTGCTGTGCTGAATTACTTCCTGTTCTTATTTTGTGGGTAATTTTTTCTGTATCAAATATCCTTTTGGTTGTGTATCTTTTTCACCTTTTCTTGTACTAAAACTAAAGCATGATCTGTATTTTTTTACATCCCCCAGTTGACAATGTACAGCGCTCGGTTAGAGATGTTACCCTGCTGAAACGTACTGTGCTCGTGTAGCCCGGGCCATCTGCTCATTGTACGCTGCTTTTGTTCTGTTGCCCTTCCGAAGCATGGTGGGCCCAGCCTTTTTTTTTTTCCTTTTTTTTTTTGTATCGTGTGCATGACGACATTGTTACACACAGAATCCACTAATACTAATATACAATCTCTCAATAAAGAACTAGTTTCCTATATTAACCTAGTGTGCTTTTTCTCTTGCTGTTTTCCCATTTATTGTCGTATCCTGCTGTTTAGATTTCCCCCCTTGCTTTTCTATCCCCACCCTCACCCACCCACCCACCACTCCCACCTCCCATTGTAAGATTTGAGTGAATGCCTTCCGGTTTTTTTTTTCTTTCCTTTTTTTTTTTTTTTTGTGATACAGATATGGTGACTTTAATCTCATCTAGTCCATATCTTTCTACAGTAGATGTCTGGGTAATGTGGTGGGGGATGGGTCAGTTGTCCTGACACACCAAAATAGCTCTATTACATAGAAAGAATGCCTATCTTTGGCCACCTATGTACCCACCCGATAGCCTCCACTTTTCATCTCAGTTTCCAAGTTTCATGGGCACCCGGTTTATGATGTTGATGAAGAGATGGGCTATAACCCTCAGGTTGAGAAAAGGGATACTGTTCTTAACTAGCAATCTTGTAGCATTTCAGACTCGCCTGAAAAACCCATTTTCAGTTGTCTTTTTTTTCTTTTTACTGTTTCATTGATTTACTGTCCTTCTAAGTCATGCTGGGGGTGACATGTTACATGCAGTTGAAGCATCGATCTGGAATTTGAAAGTATCCTCTCCCAGGTGCATATTTAAATTGTTGGGACCTGCAATGTAAGTTTTGCATGGAGATCCTGCATAAGGAAGATGAAGCAGAAACCAACTCAGACCACTCCCACATTCATCCCAGGGCCAGCAGCCTGACCTGTTACTGCAGGAATAAGAGGGTCTGTGCCCTCTGCAGGCTGTGAGCCAGTGAATGCTGATTACAGCCCAGTTTCGTGACAGCTGCCTCATCTGTGGCCGGCCAGAGTGCCTCTCTTGAGAAAGAAAGCCAGATCTCTGTCATTGTCCGATTGTGGGGGGCGGGGATCAGGAGGGAAGTCTGAATCTACCCCCAAACTGAACTGGAAGAAGAGCCCTTAAAATATATCTTTGTTCCATAATTATATTTGAGGAGCCAGTGGAGAGGTATTTTTTTTTCCCTCAGAGTGGAACCCAAATTCAAACATTTGTCAATTACACCTATTCAATTTCAGCTCAGACTAAGCCTTGCTAAATGAGCCGTTTTAGTCACCGAGGAAATTAGTTGATGAAAGAAATTCACGGTTCCTTCGAAGGGTCATCATTTTGAAGCTGCTCTTCCTTGGGCCAAGGTGCCTCCTGCTCGCCCCTGTGGGCTGTCTCCCAGCCAGCCTCTGCCCCCTGCCAGCCTTCCCTCCCAGGCAGGTGCACCCCTGCCTGACCACAGTGCTTCCTTGCCTCCTTTGTGGCTTGATGGGGCTCTCCTCTCCCCCATGGCTGCCCTTTCTGCTCTGGCCCTTTGTTCTCATGCTCTGCCCAGCCCGGGTGGGAAAGCTGAGCTGATTTACTGCGACACATGGACACACATGCAAGTTCCCAGCGGAGGCTCGCGCTGCAGTTTGTGTGAGACAAGATAGGCAGGTCTTGGGGATTTTCTCTCCCTCCTTCTCCCTCTCCTCCTCCTTTTATTTTGGTTTTCATGAAACTTTCAATTTTGTTCCTAGTTTGAGAAAGCAAAATAAACCATCCTCCAACCAACCTCAACAAGAAGGACAATGATCCCAACTCAGGTGATCACCCTAGAGAGCAGTGGCTATTAACCAACTCTCAGATTTTATTTCTTTAAACCAATATTATGTATTATATTGGAATTATCTGGTCAATGTTTTGAGAATGGTTTAGTAACCTAGTAATAACATAGAAAGTTAGTAGGTTACTGGGAAGTCATGTTTTAGCAATTTATCAAATACATACCATATTTTTGTCTAGACTGTCAGAATAAACTTGCTCATCTGAAGGAGCCTTTTTCTCTAACTGGATGGTCCAGTCATTACAAAGCCACTGTACTTTGCATCTACTCTCTCAGCCAACAGACACATACCTGTTTTAATCAATTTTAACTCTCAAGATTTTGGAAAAGCCATCTAGTCTGTAGATCCTATGCTGGACTTTGTAATAAGATGGAACATGGTTCTTATTTACCACTTTTCCTTTTGAATAAGAGAACTTCTCTCCTGAAACCAGCATCGGATAAGGCCCACCTAATTGAGAGGATTACTTAATAGTTCCTCATAAATCGGCAGATACAATTAATCACTCAAGGCTAGGGGAAAAGACCACCAAGCGTCTCCGTGCCCCAGTATGCAGATAACAGACACTGGGCCACCTCTCATCTCTCTTCCTTACTCACCTCCTGCCCTACCTGCCATGTCCTTCCCACCTTTAAATACGCAGCCTGCAGTATCCATTGGAAAACTTAATGCTTTTCTGAGCTAGGGAAGCAACTAGGGAAGCTTTTCTGAGCTCCGTGCTGGATCCACGTGCCCTGGAAACTCCTGGCCAGAAGACACAGGCCCTTGACTCTAGCTCAGGGTATAACTTTGGGTGTCTCAGTCCTTCTTGACCAAAGTTGCTCAAAAGTATAAGACACTTGTACACTTGCGCCTTGGTTCCTCTATGAATCTAAATAATTCTTTAAAAAGTCCTGGCTTAATATAATATGAATCTGAATTTGCTTTTATTAGGATGGTATGGTTTGGCCACAGATGAGCCAATATGTTTCTAAGAGAATTAGGGAAAGGCTTACCTTAGGCTCAGATTTTCTGGCTGATTTAAGAACTAAGAGCAAACATTCATAACCCCGCAGCAGAACCACTTGCAATGCCTGTATTTTCATGTATTCATTCATTAAGTCATTCATTCACTGACTCACTTGTTTGTTTATTTAGTTAATGAGTGTTCATTGAATTCCTACTTGGGGCCAAGTGAAGGGGGATATATATGAAAGCCATGTAGGACCTGGATACCTGCCCTCCTGAGGCTTATGCTGAGGCTGAGAGATGGATGCTTAGGAAATCAGACACTGTCTAAGGTATTCGGTGCCTTGGCACCCAAAGGGATGGCAGAATGTCCTGATTGGTGCGATGGGAAGAGCTTGGAGCAGTCCAGGAGTTGAGTCCTATCCCAGCCTTGACCAGGAAGGGTGAACTTAGGCCATTGCTCTGAGTGTCCTCTAAACAATGACCATCATTATATCTACTTGATAGAGTGTGTAGAGACTTTTCAAAGACACCTGGCACAGAGCAGCTCCCTAGGCATGCTAGGTGGCCGCTCTCATCCTGCACAGCCGTTGGAATATACTGGCCAAGGGGTCAGATAAACCAGGGAAGATGTGCTGAGGAAATGGGGTTGAGCTGTGCCTTGAAGGTTGGTATGTATACAGGAGGGAGAGGAGAAAGACTCCAGGCAGGGACAGGAATGGAGGGAGACTTCGGTCAAGGCCAGGTGGCTCTGCTGACTGGGCAAGAACAGAAAGTGCTTACGAGGAGGGGTTGTGTGTGTGTCGGGTTGTGGGTGTGGGCCTGTTGCCTTGCATAGCTATGGGAGGCACTGGGACCATTGTCCTGTCTTTGAATGGTTCTCGGGAGAGCATTACTCCAGGGGTTAAGCAGCGTGAGGCTGGGAGAAAATGGGAGAAAAGTCTGGAAGAAATCCGTTTCTTAGGGCTTTGGAAGCTCCAGTAGAGGGATGAACCCAGAGGGCTTAGCTGGGGAGGAGTCCTCGGCGGGCATCCAGGGGTGTTGGAAGTCCACACACCAGTGGTCTGGAGGATGAGGAGGGAGGCTTATGGGGGGTGGGGGTCTTCCCATAAGAGGAAATGAGCAGAGCTGAGTTGATGTGGAGGGGTGGAGGGATGGGGAGGTCTGGAGGTAGCTGGGAGAATGTGAGACCGGGAAGGCAAGCAGGGATGATGGGCAGGGCAGTCAATTTGGGGTAGAGGTTAGTTCAGCATGTAAATAAATAGAATTTGAGATGCTGAAGGGGGCAGAAGGAAGGGCACTGTGGCAGTGTCCTGGGATTTGAGACCTCTAGTCCTGGATGGAGTACTAGGTGATAAATGTATGGGACATTTATGGGACACACCCTCAAAGAGCTCTCCCTCCCTGCCTTATCTGGCCAGGCACTTGCATCCTCAGTCATGCAGGCCACGCTCTCAGCAACCTCTCTACCAACATCCACTCCCTCAGGGAGCTGTGCTCCGGTATCTCAGTTTGAACAACTTCTATCAAACTTCACCTTTCTTGAGAAGAGGGACCCAAGGCCAGCAGGTGGCAAGATTATTGCCTCCACGGGTTTGCGAAAAGGTGGGGCCTACCCATGTGAGGAGGAGGGCAGAGTCGCAGAGAAGGAGCGGAGGGGTGGCAGCAGGGGCCAAGGACAGGGTGCGAGGGGTGAGGCGTGGGCTCCAACCTCAGGCTTGGCTCTGTCTGCAGAGAGGGGATTTTCCCTAATTCAAAGCTCTTCTCTTCTGTTACCTCATTTCCTCAACACAGTCTGGGAGGAGGTAACTGGGGACCGGAGGCGACAACTGAGGCCCAGGGTGGGGAAAGTTGCCCCCTGCTCGCCTTGGGTTAGGGAATGGCTGAGCCAGAAGTGGATGTGGCATGACTGGCCGGCCGGCTGTGGCTCCCTGCAGTGCTTCCCAGGGCCTGCACACTGTTAGGAACCCTCTTGAAACCAAGAAAACACTGGAAAGGAATCCCTAATTTTCCTCCACGTCTGGGGACATTGGTTTGTCCACGTTGGGAGAGGCCTCAGTCTAGCTTGCGGCCAGCCAAGCTGTGAGGTAGGTCAAGTCCCTAACCTAGAGCCTCCACCTTCTGGAAGGGGAGTCTGAGAGACAAGGGAAGGTGCGTGGTGGACCAGAAAGACCCCAGGGTGGGAAACGAGCAGGCGTTGGAACTGGGTGGTGAGTCCTTTAGCCTGCAGACTCCGGCTTAGAGGAGGCCTCACCAGTTTAACTGGGGGACCCCTGTGCTCAGGTTGCCACCAAGATAACTAGGTGTCCCCCTTCGAGGACTTCGGCTCCCAAGTCATGAGCACCTCTCCTGGGTTTTCTTAGGTAATCACAATGCCTTCTATCTGTGTTATATCCTCAAGTAATACACTCACATTTTAATACACTCACATTTTGGAAAGTTTGGAAAATAGACCAAAGGGAAAAATAGACCAAAAAATAGACCAAAGGGACTCTTAGGAGTCCACCTGTCTGTGATCACTTTAGTGAAAGGCCTTCCACCAGTTTGTTCATACTCATATACATATTTTTTGTAGAGCTGTAAACACAGTAATATACACTTTTGCATTCTCTGATTTTTCAGATTTAACCTATTAAAAGCCCTTTCATGTCTTGCTAAGCTGTTTTCACAAGCATCACTTTGACTGGCTTCACCAAATTCCACTCGAATGGTGGCTGTGTTCAGACTCGTGGCTTGTGAGGCACCCAATGGCTCTGGGTCGCAGGACACTCCTGCTGGTGTGGTCTGTGGCCTGCCTTGGGCTGTTGTTTGGCCCCGGGGAGGGTGGGGGATGGTGGACTCTGACAGCTCCCAGGCCTCTCTGCTCACCATCAGTCCAGGCCCAAAGGGGCGGGAAGGGAGGGCAGGAAAGAAGGCATGGGGAAAGAAGCTTCAGATAAAGTCCTCTGAGATTTGGCTTCTGGTCTCTGTTCTGCCACCAATGTCCACTGTGATCTTCAGCCAGTCAGCTTCTTCCAGAGGGTCTCAGTTTACCCATCCGTCAAATGGGGGCGATGGGTCTACCTTACAGGACTTGTCACATGAAGTGTGACTTACCCGAAGTGAAGTTTGCGAACCCAGCCAGAGGCAACAGTTAACAGTGATGGCCCGTTATTCAGGCTGGTGGGCCTAGCCCCGCTTCCAGGCTGCTCTGCCAATAACCACCCTTGTGACACAGCTGGCGAGCCTGACCGCTCTGGGTCTGCACTTCCAACTTGCCAGAGGAGATAATTGGCCTAATTGTCCCTTCCTGCTGTAAAAAAATGGTGATTTCCTCTGGATGAGAGTCACTTACACTTCCATTGTCTTTTGGCCCGTTCGCTGGGCAGCAGCCATGCCTCGGAGCTCAGTAGAGAGGCTCCGCCCTTCCGCCGGCCGCAGCAGTGACTCCGCAGGCAGCAGCGAGCACAGGCCCCGCTGGGGGTCCGGAGCCTCGGGTCCCTCCTGCCTCCTGGGGCTGAGGCGCCTGTTCGGCTCCTCAGCAAGAGCCTCCCTGGGGCCTCCTTTCCTGAGGTATGCCACTGCAGGGGAGCAGGGGTCAGCCAGCCGTCCCGCAAGTGACCTCAGCAGAAGGGCTCAGCCGCTCTGGGGGGGCTGGTCTCCCCGAGTGGAGGAGAGGAAGAGGCGCTGCTGACTCAGCACCGGCCTGCAGGGTGGAGAGCGGGTGGAGGCGCTCTCTGAGGCTGGGAGGAAGTGAGAATTCAGCCAACACCTGTCTCGAGGAAGGGCGGGGAAGCTTTGGAACAGCTGCTGCTGTTTCTCTGGGGGCTGCTGAGTGGGAGGCAAGGGGGCCAAGGCCCTCCCAGGGCTTCGCCTCCGCCCACAGCCTGCTTGCTGGGCTCCAGCTCGCCTCCCCAAGCGGCCAGTGCCTCCAGGGCACTCCCCTCCCCATAGCCCATGGGGGTGCTATGGGGTGAATGTATCCCCTGGGCAAGGGCTGGTGACACCTGCCTTCCTTAAGCCAAAGGGTGGCTCTTCCAGTGGGTCCCTCTGTCTCCATGCTGTTCTCTGGAGCGGGAGCTGGTCTGGGCGGGCCTCTTCTTCCACTAGCCTGGCCCTGCCGAGCTGCGCGGAGAAGTTCAACTCTGGGGCAAGTGCAGCAGGGATGGGAAGACCTGGGTCCTCAGGGCAGTTCCCTCCTGCAAGGCCCCTCGAACTACCAGTCACCCCCGGCCCAGTACCAGGACCCAACTTGGTACTGGTGGTACAACTTGGTACAACTTGGCCCAGTACCCAACTTGGTACTCAGGGAGGGACCCCAGAGAGGCAGCTGGACAGAGCCTTGGCCCCAGTGCAGTCAAAGGGGGCCAGAGCCCCTCCCAGACACCAGGTGGGTTGGCCCAGTCTTGGTTTCACCTTTGGTAGACTCACATCCTTTGGAGCACAAGGGGAATAGGGCATGAAGAGGGGCCCAGTCAGCTGGTCTAGGGAAGCTGGGCCTGGGTGGTGGGGGTGGCGGGCAGCTCTCATCTTCCTGTTTCTGGCTGGGAGAAGCTGAGGCTCCTGGGCAGGGTTGTCGGGAAGCAGGGCGGCCACAGAGCCAGAGCCGGAGTTGGGGAGGGGGCAGAGTAGGGAGTAAAGGGCCCCCAGGAGGGAGCCTGGGCCCCCTGGAACCTGAGGAATCCAGCCTTCTCCCCATCAGGAGAGATGGTGCTGAGGGAGGGGTCGGGGGAAGAGATGTCACAGGGGTGGGGGTGGAGAGGGGTGGGTAAAGGGAGCTACAGCCATCAGCCGTCACCTGAACAGGTGAGCGGGGAGTGTGATGGCAAAGATGGTCCAGGAGCCCAGAGAGGAACCTGGGATGGCCTTTCCCCAGCCCATCCCCATCCCACCCTCGAGGGCCCTCACCAGCCCACACCACCCCCAAGACAGGGGTGGAGGAAAGAGGAGCCAGAGGCACAAGAGCGTGGGGGTAGGTGAGGTCAGAGACCTGCCTCTGTCCCCGTCCCCCGCTTCTCAGCAGGAAGCGCCCATCTCTCGGGGACTCACTAAGTCCGTCCTGGCACCTACTGCAGGTGACTTTGGACCTCTCTGAGCCCCAGTCTCTTCCTTAGAAAAAACTGGAGATAATTGTTATCAACACCATTGTCCTGGGGAGGTGAGGATGAAAGAAAGTTTTGATACATATAAAGTAACAAGACACGCAAACCTCTGGGAAGTGCTTAGAAAAAGATGTTCATTCTCGGTTCTTCCCTCACTGGAACAATCTCAGGGGCCCAAAAGGAGTGCACGGGGAACAGGCAAGGAAGGGCATGTCTCAGCATTCTTGGAAAAGCAGTCACTGAGAATCTACGCCGGGCTGTGGGCAACTGAGACACAGATAGGATCTGGCCTGCAGCCTGGCTGCGGAGACCCCTGAGGACCCCTGGAGTTGGGTGGAGAACGCACAGATTAGGCTACACTGAGGGCCAGGCTGACGGTCATGCTGGCTGGAAAGCGTGACCCAGCCTGGAGGCTGCTGGCCAGCGTTGGTGCCTCAGCTGGGAAGTCACGGGGGCCTGGCAAAGTCAGGAGGGCCTCTTGGAGGAGGCAGAACTGGAGCTGGTTCCCGGAACAGGGAGTGATCTGCAGCTGGCTGCCTGGGAACCTCTCAGGTCAGTCTGCACCCTGCCCCCTCCCACGGAGGCCCAGAGCTGATCCAAGAGGTGAATGTTCAGAGTCCGGGGGCTGTCACCTTGCCTGATTTTTCTTTTTCTTTTCTGGAGCATCGGGCCCTCTCATTTCATTGTCATCCTACCCATGCCAGTCCCCATCTTCCCTGCTGTTCCCCAGCCCCAGCCATTTCCCTTGTAATCCTCTGTCCCCTCCTGCCCCTCTGCCCAGCTGGACTGCCAGAGTGCTCCCACGGGTCAATGTGTCGTTCCTGGGAGGGCCACGCTGAGTGGGGAGGCTGCCTGCAGGGAGCTGAGGGCTTGTGACCTCCTCTGAAGGGGGTAACCCTCTTGAGCATGGGTTCTGCTCCCTGCCGAATTGGGTACTAAATCTTACCTGCCAGGCTGAGTGACAGGTGAGATGGTGGATGGAGTATATCCACCGTGACGCCTGGCACAGAGCATGGGGCTACACTCATTGTTATACATGGCTACCTGCTAGGTCGTTCCCATGTACAGGATCCCCTGACTGCTTCTAGGAGGCACTTTGAATTTGGTAAAGGAAACAAAGGGTAGGGGGGGAAAAAAAAAAACCTTCTCCGAGTCTCAGTGTTCTCATCTGTAAAATGGGAATGATTCTAGTAACCCTTGCAACTGGTTATAACGAAGCTCAGATCTGATCATGGATTTATTAAGCTGATCTAACAGATGTGTGTCTGAGTTGGACCAGGCACTCTGCCAGGCACTGGAGACATGGGGATAATAACAATAACACAAGCATCAGCAAATGCTCACGTAGTACTTGCTCTGTGCCTGGTATTCTCCCAAGCACTTTAACTGCCCTAAAGAAAGGTGGGAAACCGACACGTGAACAAACTAGAAAGTGTGGTTCAAGGTATGGGCTGAGTGCTCTTTCAGGGGGAGCTTGGGCTGGGCACAGGCTTAGAGGATGCATGGGGTTGAACTAGACCAGAGGTAGGGGCAGAGTGTTGCAGGCAGAGGGGCTGCAGGGCACAGGGCGGGCTGGGGAGCAGAGGACTGCAGGGGGGACGGGAGAAGAGGCAGATGTCCTATGGGGCAGCTGGGCCCTTGTCACTCCTGACTGTTGTCACAGCAGTGTTGCCTGTCGATCAGCATTGCCAGTGGCTGACTGGCCTTTGTCAGGAACGAAGGGCAGTGTCCATGTGCAGCTCTGGCGTGTCCGGGACGAACTAAGGGCTGTGCTGAGGCCCCAGCTTGCTCAGGACTTTCTCCCCCTTTGTATGTTTATGACTTTGCCCAGGTTCCTTGGTTTCCTGGTTGGCCCAGCAGTAAAGAATCAGCCTGCGATGCAGGAGCCGCAGGAGACGCGGGTTCGACTCCTGTGTTGGGAAGATCCTCTGGAGGAGGGCATGGCAACCCACTCCAGTATCCTTGCCTGGAGAATCCCTTGGACAGAGGAGCCTGATAGACTACAGTCCATGGGGTCACAAAGAGTCGGACACAACGGAAGCGACTCAGCACAGCACAGATACACACCAGGTTCCTTGGGGTGGGCTTTCTCCCTAGCCGCCTATGAGTCCACAGCTACGTTAGATACACTGCACACGACCCGTCTAGCCCTTGGCGTGCACATGATTGTGCTCCTGGATGCTCAGCCCAGCGCACGCCTGTCTGTACACAGTCCCCGAATCATGCACACTTGCATAGTCGCACACAGCCACACATCTGCATGACGTCAGCACGTCCACTCATCGACACGCGTAAATATCTGTACACACAGCACATTACAGTCACACACACAGGTGACAACAGGTGTACACAGCCACTTGCTGCTCACACCCTTTAGTACGCGCAGCAGCACCGTGATACCAACACATGCTGTATCTGGATACACAACTTCAGTGTCTGCTTCCCCTGCTTTCCATTGACAGATCTCTTGAGCCCTGTGAGCTGGACACCATCACTGAATTTGCACAATTAATATTCCCGCAGGACTTTAGCTGGGGGAACGCCACCAGGCCTGACCATGGCCACGTGCCCCACTAGAGCCGGTGGCCCCCGCTCCCACCATCCTCAGGGCTCTGCTGTTGGTGGGCAGAGGCTGTGTGGGCTATGGAGGGAGGGGCTGCTGACTCGTCGTGGTCTCTGGCCTAGCGCCCGCTGATGGATGCTGCAAACATGGCGCAGCTCCTTTGGGATGCCGTGTGGCCTCGGGGGCTTGGTGGAGGAGGTGGGCCTCGGGCTGTCAGTAGAAGGTGAGACAGGGAAGGGTACCCAGGTGGGAGGAGGCCCCGTGAGGGGAATGGGGAGGCCTGAATATGGCTGGCAGCCCCTCAACCCTGAGAACCCCAGCTGTGCTTATGAGGGCAGGGATGGAAGAAGCTGTGGGTCTAGGAGATGGCCAGCAAACCCCGCTCTGCTGGGGTTTCCACCTGCCACCCTGGGTGGTGGTCCTGACCCCTGGGAGACACCTCGGCCGGTGCTCAGCCTCAGCGTGCAGATGGCGGGGGAATTAGACCATGCGGTATTAATGGTGCTGCCCTGCTTTATAAAGTGCCCTAACAAGCTGGCGAGCCAGGCACACTCAGTCTTATTTACGGCTGCTATTATTTCTCTGACATCGAGATTAATTTGACGATAGCTGTTTATAAGCTCTTCTATCATCAGATGGGCCCATTACCTGGGAGGAGAGGAGGGTTGAATTTAATTTGTGAATGGTGCGCCGGGTTCTCTTGCTCCTGGAGTGTGTGTGGGAGTCACAGCCATAAATCATGGAAGAGACCAGCAGTGCCGAGACCAGAGGCCTGGGAGTTGCCTGGCCGGCCATGTGCCAAGGAGGGATGTGGGCAGGTGGGTGGGTCTGCAGATCCAGGGAGCCCAGCGGGATGCCCACCATCCGTGCTGGGAGAGAGACCTGGGGCTTCCCCTGGCCAGAGAGCTTCAGACTCTAGGGTCTCCAGCAAGTGAGAATCATCTGGAAGATTGTTAAAACACAGGTCTTCCCAGCCCTAAGCGTGACCACCTCTGCGCGGTGCGGCTTGTGACTTCCCCAAGTCTGGAGTTATCTCATAGGAGGTCTGCCAGGTACAGTCCCACCGCGCTGGGCCTCAGCCTGTGGACAGGATGAGCGGCACCTTGGGTTCCCCCTGCTCCAGGCACAGCTCCCCTCCCCTGGGTATCTGGAGAGCAAGGCACAGGAGAAGGGCTGGCAAAAAGTAGACCTCGAGTGACAAGCTAAGAGGATGGGTCTTGAGAACAGTAAATTGGCAAAAGCTGCCTCCTTCCTCCCACAGGCACCCCCCAGCATGGTCACTCCTCAGCTGTGAGCCCTTCCTGCGGACAAGAGAGAAGCGTCACCTCGTGAATGTCATGTTGGGAGCTTACACACACCATCTCTCTGTCTTCTTGCATTGGTCTTTGGGTTACCTTTCATTAAACCCAACCGAGAGATAAGAAAACCGAGGTGTCGTAGGAGGTGGTTTAAAATTTCATGGCCCCGAACTGAGGCTGGGGTTTCAGTGCAGCTGGGACATCAGGTCCCTTCTATGACCCGAGGCAAAGTTCTCCCCGCTCCAGGGGGCAGGGGCCCGGCTGTGCAGCTGCACACTCCAGACTTCGCATCCTTCAGCACACAGTGACTCTATGGAGTGTGTGTGTCGGGTGGGAACAGGGTCCCAGAGAACTCAAGGTGTTAAAGGGGCCCCTGTGCTCCTGAGAAATCTTCCTCTGATGAGGGCTACACTTCCCTGGGTGCCCCTGGAGCCCAATGCAGCAGACCTTTCTCCACTTGTGGCCTGGCGCACACTGTCACTGCAGGTCTCTGGGGGAGACGGTTGAGGAGCAGGAGGGCCTGACTCACACATGCAGCCCCCGACTTGCACTGATGGAGATCAGTGGCCCGTGGGCAGCGACCAGGTCCCTTGCCTTTCCTGGGCCTGTCCCAGAATGCCAGGCTCTGTCTTCTGCCTCTCAGGCCCTGGCCTTTCCTTCCCCACCGCTTATTCTCCTCTTGGCAGCCTTCACAGGGCTCTGCCAGGCATTTTTAAGAATCCTTCAGGCCAAGCATCCCTGGTTCCATCAGTGTCATTGCTTCCAATCAGATGCTGACCTGGATGAACTCCAGCTGGTCAAATTCCGTAAAACGAGAAGGATGCCGGTGGGAATTCCATCAGACGCCCCCATCTTTGTTGAAAAGCTACACTTCCGTTACTGTGCGTGGCGTGCTGCTGTCCATGGGGTCGCAAAGGGTCGGACACGACTGAGCGGCTGAACTGAACTGAACTAAACTGAGTCTGAGTGTGCATCAGATCTTTTGAATGCACATCCCTTATTATTGAGCTTAATTCACACAGACCTGAACTCTCGAATCTGACAACACCTGCTCGGAGACGCTTGTGTCTTCACGTGGTGAAATTGGTTTATTGGGTAGGGTTTAGTCTGGTTCAGGTGCAGAGACTCCAAATAAAGGGGGTACCAACTGTCTCTCAGGTCAGCCTGGAGTTCGTGGTCCTGGGCAGGCAAGGCAGGCAGGTGCGGGTGGCAGGGACTCGGGTACCTCTTCTTGCTCTACCCTCCCTGGGGTATGGCCCTTTTCAGCGTATCCAGGATGGTTCACATCATGCCCACTTTCTAAGCATCAGGATGGAGGAAGAAGAGAAAGGACAGCAAGAACATGGTGTCTTGCTGCCTGGCACCTCCACTCCGTATCTCATTGTCCAGAACTTCGTCACATAACCATGTGTTGCCGCAAAGGAGGCTGGGAAATGTGGTTTTTATTCTGGAAGGCCACGTGCCCAGCTAAATCTGAGGGTTCTACTACAATCTGCCTGCAGTGCAAGAGACCCAGGTTCTATCCCTGGGTTGGGAAAATCCCCTGGAGGAGGAAATGGCAACGCACTTCAGTATTCTTGCCTGGAGAATTCCGTGGACAGAGGAGCCTGGCGGGCTGCAGTCCACGGCGTCACAGTGAGTCAGATACTACTAAGAGACCAACACTTTCACTTTATTGTAGAAAGCGGGAACGGCTATTGGGAGACAACCCATCATCTCTGCCCTAGATGGTCCTCAGTACCCACAGTTGAAGCCTTGCATTGATCTATTTTAAAACTGTCTTCTGACCAAAACTTACGGTCTCACAGGGAAACTCCTTGCCTATGGGGGTAAAAGAGACTGTGTGTCCACGCCTCTCAGTTTGGTGTCATGGTGGTGGGTTAACATGCCTGCAGGGCTTTGCCTAATAGGCAAGGGGCAAGGTCCCAAGGCGAGAAGTGAGAAGCCACCTGTCTAAGTTGGTGTCCGACACTGACCTGGGTGGACGGGTGGTGCTCATTCATTTATTGACAAATTCTTCTTGTTGTCCTGGTGACTAGCTTGCGTTTTCCATCTTGTCCAAAGAACACAGTAGAATGTGTGAGCTAAGGAGGAGGTTGTAACTGGGAGTGCCCAGCCCGGGTATGGTGTGCAGACCCTCCACAAAAGCTGTGTGTCCTGGGGAAAGGTATGTAACCTCTAGGAGCTTCGTTTTCTCATCTGAGAAATGGGGATATAATCATGACCCGCTCCTGGTTGTTGGGGAGACAGGGAGAGTCCACGGACAGCACCAGTGCAGTCCCTGGAGCAGGGATGGAAGCGGCCACCGTGACAAGTGGCCTAGGGGTCAAGGGCACAGGCTCCAGGTCAGACTGCTGGGAGCGAGGTAGACTCTGCCCCCCGGAGAGGTTGTTTTTGTAAGGATTAGTGGAGTATGGACAGCATCAGCACAGCACCTGGTAAAGGGTGGGCACTGGGTGAATGCTAGTCTGCCACGGGCAAGGAGCACCACTCCACCCCTCTGCAGGTGGGGGGTGGGGGCAGGGGAGGATGAGAAGCAGAGCAGAGTGATGGGTCAGGACGACAGGAGCTGCTGGCGGGTAGAGGCCCAGGGCGCTGGCCCCTCAGTCCAGCGTGGGGCCCACCGCCCCAGGCTCTTGCCTCAGGTCCTCCCTGAGGGAGGTGTGGGAAAGGAGGTTTGCTCTCCAGAAGTGATAACCAGACACAGATATCCCAGGTCGAGGACTCTGGCTCACAGGGGCTCCTGGTGGCCTGGCTGGGACTTGTCCTCCAAGACTCACCTCTCAGGGTTTGCACTGGAAGCCCAGAAAAGCAGGGCTGGAAGGGACCCCAGAGATACCCAGCCCTTCCAACCAGCTCCATTTTGCAGAAAACAGAGACCCAGAGAGAGGAGGGGAAGTGGCCAAGCTCACTCAGTCAGGGTGGAGACCCGGGCCCCCTCCCCTCCCTCCTGGACCAGGGGACAGAGGCCACAATCCTCCAAGCTCCCACTCTCTTTCTTTCCTCTTCCTTCTGCCCCCAGTTACGAATTGTTTCATTTCTTCTCAGCGCAGTCCTTGGGTCCAGTCTGAGGGAGGTCAGGGAGGGGCAGGCATGCTGGCAGAAGCGCCTGCAGGGGGCTGGGATGACCTCTTGAGGGAGGCAGAAGGAGCTTCTCAGGGTCAGGGACAGGGCCTGGGCTCTGATGCCAGTCCCAGGGCTCACTGGTGTGTGCTGAAGGCAAGAGTGGGCAAATGAGACCCGCTTCCACCCACAGAAGTTTGTGAACTATGAAAGTGTGTATACACATGAAAGTGAAAGTCACTCAGTCGTGTCTGACTCTTTGCCACCCCATGGACTATACAGTCCATGGAATTCTCCAGGCCAGAATACTGGAATGGGTAGCCTTTCTTTTCTGCAGGGGATCTTCCCAACCCAGGGATTGAACCCAGGTCTCCCGCATTGCAGGCGGATTCTTTACCAGCTGAGCCACCCGGGAAGTCCAAGAACACTGGAGTGGGTAGCCTATCCCTTCTCCAGGAGATCTTCCCAACCCAGGAGCTGAACTGGGCTCTGCGTTGCAGATGGATTTTTACCAACTGCGCTGTTAGGGAAGCCATTCAGATGCGAGGTTGCCTTCACTCAGGCTGAAAAGCTGAGGTTCTCATGCACAAAGCTCAGGGTGAAAGGACTGATCAGGGTGTGTAAGTATCCAACTCCAACAGCACTATTGACAATACAGGGTCTCCTTTTATCTTAGAGGCCAAACAGGAAAAATCTTTACGAGAGTCTGAATATCTGGTTACAGTATTTGCGGGGCGTTCGCCCGGTACTACAGGGTTTCATGAAACACACTCAGTCAGTCAGTCACTAAGCTCTAAGGCACATACACTTGTGTGTTTCCCATCTCTGAAATTGGGATTCATCTTCCAGTTGGCGTATGTCCCAGTTACACTGTCTTTTAAAAGTTGGTGGTGGTTCATACAGTGACAGTATACCGTCCAACTGATGGCTTCCTAGAACTGATGCAGTTTAACACTCTTTTTTTTATGTGTCTCATCCACAAAACTTTGAGGGCCACAAATAAGTCTGTAGAACTCTCGAAGGCAAATAGTGCCAAGTTTGCGATTCATAGGATCTTGGTTTCTTTCTCACCATAAACATCCCCCTCCCCTTGTCTTGTTTTTAACATTGCACGACCCCCTCACACCCAAGGACCTGGGAGAATAAGCATATCCTGCAGGACTGGAAGGCAGCGAATCTGGAGACAGGAGTCCTGGGACCACTGTGAGCTTTGTTAACCTCTCTGGGGGCTTTGGGCTCCTTGTAGGTCCAAGGGGGAAGAGCATCCTCTTTGTGCTTCCCTCCTCAGGGGCTGGTGAACACTTTAGGGAAACTTGCTGTCTAAAAAGCTTTGGAAAGGACAGATGTGCTCTAGAGTTAATATTCTAGGAAAAATGCTAACCTCCTTAACCTTCCCTCTTTCCCCAAACCAGCTGTCAAAGCCCCTTCCTATACCTCTCTGAGAACCGCCAATCTTCTAGACACACAGGTGACCCTTCTGGAATGCTGGCCCCTCCTCCTCCCACTCCTCCAGCAGCCACAGTCTCCCAGAACCCCGGGATGCCCCTTCCCGGGGCCTCTGCCCTCCTGCATTCAGTGCTTGCTGGCTTCCCTCTGTCTCTCCCCCGCCCCCTCCCCATGTACTCAGCTGCCCTCTCAAGACTTTCCCTAACGCAGCTTTGTACACATGATCCAAAGCCTTGCATGGCCCCATAGTACCTGCAGGACCTCTGTACCGAAATGCCCAGTGCAGTCCCACCTCCTGGACTGCCAAGAGTGATATGACGTGACAAGGATGACACAGAAGGGCCTCTTTGTTGGTGGAGGCACGGCCAGGTAATGGGGCCTGCTGGGCCGCAGCCACGGTCTGGTCCTTGGCAGGTTTTCCACCGCTCTTGGCCCGAGGTCAGGATGAGGTTGGCTCAATGCAGGCCCAAATCTCTACCTTTCCTCCCTCATTCTCTGCTTTATCTATTACTTTAATATTTATTAAGCCCCTCTTCTGTGCCAGGAACCGTTGACCCGGGATTCAGGCCCAGGCAGAAGACCCCAGTGTCTGTGGAGAAGCTGAAAAAATATTGCTTTATCCTCCTTCTTTTCATTCATTTGTTTATTCACTCCCTCATCCCACAGATGTTGACTGAATGGCCCGTCCTGCTCCAGATTTGTTCTAGGCGCGGAGGATACCACAGTGGACAAGTCAGGACCCCTCCCCTGGATTTAGGGAGCTTACTTACCATCGGGTGGGGGTGATGATGGCAGACAGCAAATGAATAAGCAGGTAAACAGCATGCAGGAGGTGATGGGGGCTAGGGTGCAAAATATCACAGTCAGGGGGCCAGGGATGCTGGGATGGGGTTGGGGAGAGGCAGGGATGTCACTTAACTTCCACAATCAGGCAGAGTGCTGTCAGTGCCACGCTTTCCAGAGCCCAGAACTTCAGGGCAGTGAGAGAGGAAGCCAAAGGGTGTGAGGGGCTGAATCTTGGCTCCCTTGTTGTTGGGGAGCGGGGCGCTGTCTGCTTCTTGCCTCCTGATCAGGGCAGGGTACCCACACTTCTGGTACCACTCTGTACTAGGCACCCTAGCAGCATCGTCTTCACACCGGTGAGGTAGAGACTGTCATCAGATGGGGAAGCTGAGGCAGAGTATATGTGTGTTCAGTCGCTAAATTGTGTCCAACTCTTTTACGACCCCATGGATTGCAGCCTACCAGGCTTCTCTGTCCATGGGATTATCCTGGCAAGAATACTGGAGCGGGTCACCATTTCCTCCTCCAGGGGATCTTCCCGACCCAGGGATCGAACTCGCGTCTCCTGTGGCTTCTGCATCAGCAGGCGGGTTCTTTACCACCGGGCTACCTGGGAAGCCCGCTGAGATGCAAAGAGGTCGTGAAAGGTGACACAGCTGGTGGAGCCAGGAGTCGGACCTGGCAGGGGACCCTGGAGTCTGGGCTGTGACCACTACCCTGGCTGCCTAAGTCTCTGTCACAGCCCTGGGCCTGGTGGTCCTCTGAGCCTTGGGCCCTCCTACCCTCACTCCTCTGCAGGGTGCTGACTGGTGGGTGTGGCAGCGGCCAAACCCTTTCTCAGTTCATGCCTTGCTGTGGCCCTTACACGTGAGGAAACTGAGGTCCAGGGAGGGGAACTGACTCACTCAAAACCAGATACTAATTAATGACCAAAGAGATTCACAGACTTTCCTCTCCTTTGCCCTCCTCCCATTGTCTGATTTCTTTGCCTGGGAGCTTCAGGGCTCCTTGGTGGGGGGCGGGAGGAGGTGGGAGCACCGTGGGTCTGTGCATATTCTGGGAACCATCTCTGAGGACAAGATGTGTGTTGGGGGAGCACATCTGTGTGTCGACGCGTGTGTGAGCTGTGTATGTGGGTGTGTGCACGTGCATGCACCTGTGTGCATTTTCAGATTCCACCAAGGACACCCAAGAATCGAGTCTGAGACTCGCCAGTTGAGGGTTGAGAGGGCACCAGGGCCTCAGCACCCACTTCCAGGACACTACCACCCCAGGTCCTTCTCAATGGCACTGCCATCTGCTCTTCTCACCGTGTCAGCTCTCCGCCCCTGACTCCCTGCCTCTGTTCTAGACCTTAGTCACACCTGGTCATGGTGCGGGTGTCAGAGCTTTTACCCTTGAGACCCCAAAGGTTAGAGGATTCTGTCAGAGCCGGATGGAGCCCTGATCGGAAAGGCAACACTCTATGCCTGTGAGCTGCAACAGTGGCTTCGGGTGGGACAACTGGCTTTGAGAAGTCCTCATATCTGTCACCAGGGTTATCTGGTGAGCTTGCAAAGATCTGTATGCCCAGCCTCCCAGGCAGAGCTACCTTAATAAAGTGGGAATCTGCAACTATGAAAACACAGATTTGTGAATTTTAAATGCAAGCCAGTTGTATTTAAATTTTAAATACAAGCCAGTTGTTTGGTCATTAACGAGGAAAGACGGGTATGTAGGGAAGGTGGAGGCAGCGCCGCAACTCGTGGCTGAACTCCTGCTGCCGCTCCTTGCCTGCGCCCTCAGGCCCCTCCCCAGAGGCAGGGGCTGTATTGCTCAGCCCTGGTTTAGTAGCAAGTGCCAGACGAGACTTGGCTCATGCGCATGTGCACCCGAATGCCCCTGCCTGTGTGGAGTTTACGGTCTAGTGCAGGTGACCGGAAGTAAACAAATGACCCACAAATACATATATGATCGTGAAATGTGACGAGGGCCAGGCATGATCAGAACAGTGTGTTGGGGCCAGAATAGAGGGACAACCTCCTTCTGGTGGGCTGTGTCAGAGCGGTTGGCAGTGGACGGAACGAGGCTTCCTCATCTCCGGTGCAGAGTCTTGGGCTGGGGGCAGGTGGTGGCAGGGACAGGGGACCCTCTCCACTCACTTCTCACTTGATGTCTGGGGTACAGAGAGGAGCAAGACCCCTCCCATTTTGGGGTACTGTCCATCCAGGTAGGGAGACAGGACCTCACCCATGATAAGGATTGTGTGGGTTTTCTAAGGTGGCAGTGACAAATTGAAACAATGGAGACTTACTGCTTCTCAGTTCTGGAGGCTGGGAGCCTGGAATGAAGGACCCTGCTTTCTCTGAAGGCTCTGGGGGAGGATCTTTCCTTTCCAGCCTCTGGTGGTTGCTGACGATCCTGGCCTTTTAGACCCATCACCCCAGTCTTCACCTCTGTTATCTCATGGTGTTCTCCCTGTGTGTCTCTCCATCCCTACACGGCCTTTTTACAAGGGTATCAGTCATTGGATGAGGACCCACGCTAATCCAGGGTGACCTTATCTTAACTGGGTCACATTAGCAAAGACTGTATTTCCAAATAAATCTCAGGGGCTGAGAGTTCAATATATCTTTTTGCAAGGACACAACTCCACCCACAACAAGGATGAGACCCATAGGCCCAGGAGCAGGACAGCCTGTGAGGGTTGCAAGGATTCAGGGGATATCTCCAGAGTTTGTGAGGAGCCAGGTACTCGGGGAGGAGGACAGAGAATGAGCAAGTGAATGAATAAAAGACAAAAGAGGCAGGAATGCACAGTGCGCACACAGCCCTAGGGAAGAGGCTCCCAGTACCTGCTCAGAGCTGCCTTCTAGAACTGTGAGTCCAGGGAAATGAGGCCACCAGGTGTGAAGCCTGCAGCGCATCCTAAGGGGAACCCACTTGCTCCTCCCCTGCAAGAAGCGATGGGGGCCCTTGGTGTTCTCAGTCTTTCTTTGTGAACTTCTTCCCTCCTCGCTCTAGCTTTCAGGTATGGCGACTGCAGAAGTAGGAATGACTGTTACCGGGGCTCCCGGGATGAGCTAACACACGTCCCCGAAGCCCATAGCCTCTGGCCCTGATGACATGCTCCAAACACCCAAGACTGTCCCTTCCTCCTATGTTTAGGCCCACACCAACCAACTTCTTTTTCCAACCAACCTTTTTTCCTCACTTATGAAGGGAGAAACACGTGGGTGGGATCACCCCCACCTTATCATCACTTATTCCCAGCATCTAGACAGGGTCTGCTCAGAGCATGCAGGCAAAAGATATTCTTTTTTAAAAAAATTTATTTATTTAGGCTGCGCCAGATAGCTCAGTTGATAAAAGAAACCTCCTGCAATGCAGGAGACTGGTTCAATTCCTGGGTCGGGAAGATCCATTGGAGAAGGGAAAGGCTACCCACTCCAGTATTCCAGCCTAGAGAATTCATCCATGGGGTCACAAAGAGTCGGACACGACTGAGTGACTTTCACTGCTCAGGCCTTAGTTGTGGCGTGTGGGATCTAGTTCCCTGATCAGGGATCAAACCCAGGTTCCCTGTACTAGGAACACAGAGTCTTATCCACAGGACGCCCAGGAAAGTTCCAAGAGATCTTCTTTGACTTAAAGAAAAGTGAAATGAGAGCATCTGGACAGTCACACCCTCAGATTTTGTCCCTGCAGACACCCAGTCCCCCCTGCCCTTCATGTACACTACTGCTCAGGAGGACTGCACCCAGGTCTTACCACGTCCACTGAGCTAACCTGATGCTTAGGCGAGGCACCTCTCCTTCCTGGGCCCCAGTTGCCCTGTTTGTAGTTTGGAGGTGGTAGTACACACTTTATAACCTTACATGTGAATAACTGTCACAAAGCTAGAATTATGCAATTTATTTCAGCCCAACCGTGTGCACTCCTGCTTTGTAGTCTGAGCCCTACGCAAGGCCAGGCAAGGCAAGGTGAACCAGGCAGTCTGCCCACTTCTTGCGGAGGGGGTGGGTCATGTGTAAGGAGTTCACAATATGAGGAACACTACAAGGGGTGGGGAGGTGCAGGCAGTGCTGAGAAGGCATGACCAGGATTTCAGCTGGCTGAAGGGGCAGTAGAGTCCTCCTGAGGACCCTCCTATGAAGAGGAGTTAGCCAGGCAGAGAGGAGGAGAGGAATTCTCTGCAGAGGGAGCAGCCTCTTGGACATGAGAGTTCAGGACTTGCCCTAGAAAGAGAGCAGCCTGATGTAGTTGGAACAAAGAGAGCAAAGAGGACGTGAGAACTGAGCCCAGAGAGACCGGATGGACTCCAGGAGAGAGGCCATTGTATTAGCATTCCATTTGGTTTAGCAAATACAGTCCTTTCTCTCACTTCTCTAAAAGAAGTCTGGCAGGAGGAATTCAGGGCTGGTGTGGTGCCTCACAGTGTCAAGGACCCAGGCTCTTCTTAATTGCTCTGCTATTCTTGATTTCCATTCCCAAAGTCACTCATGGCCCAACAGAGCTGCTACAGCTCCAGCCTGTGTCTGCATTCCACCAAATACAAAGGAGCAAGGGATGAGGATGTTTTCTCAAATTAGGGCACTTCCTAGAAATTGTACACAGGGCTTCCCAGGTGGCACTGGTGGTAAAGAGCCTGCCTGCCAATGCGGGAGACATAAGAGATACAGGTTTGACCCCTGGGTCAGGAAGATCCCCTGGAGGAGGGCATGGCAATCCATTCCAGTATACTTGCCTGGAGAATCCCATGGACAGAGGTGCCTAGTGGGCTACAGTCCATGGGGTCACAAAGAATTTGACACAACTGAGTAACTGAGCACAGGCTGTATATTAATTATCCACTGATGCATAACAAACCACCCCCGACTCAGCGTCTTAAAACGATAAGTATGTGTTGTGGAGGGGGCTTCCCAGCTGACGCTAGTGGTAAAGAACCCGCCTGCCGGTGCAGGAGACATAAGAGATGCAGGTTCAATCCCAGGGTCGGAAAGATTCCCCTGGAGAAGGGCTCAGCAACCCGCTCCAGTGTTCTTGCCTGGAGAACCCCATGGACAGTGGAACCTGGCAAGCTATAGTCCATAGGGTCACAGGGTCAGATACGACTGAAACGACTTAACACACTCACAGAAACTATACACACCATTTCCATTTAAATCCTACTGGAGAGATTTTAGTCTTGTAGTCAAACTTAGCCTCAAAGGAAGCTGGGAAAGGGTCTTTATTACAGACAGCCATGGGTCAGCTAAAAATAAGGAGTTTTATTGTTATGGAAACGGAGGAAGGTGGATAATGAGGATAACTCACGGCCTCCACCGTAGTCACCATGTTTAGTATTTCACTTGATGAGGGCACTCTAGAAAGTCTCGAGAAGCATCATGAATCCACGTCCTGGCTCCACTGACGGGCTTCCTCGTTGCTCTTCCAAATAGAGCCCTCGTCCCTCCCACCAACACGGTTAATCAAGGGCTTGCCTCCTGTCCTGCATGGGCCTCTTGCCCTCCACCCAAGGTGCTGAGGCTGTGGGAGGTCTTCACTGCTGCTAGGATGGGAGGAGGAGGGACCCTGTGTTTGTGACCAGCCCTTGGAGGAACAGAAGCTGTTTTATGACAGGGAACTAGAATGGCAGTCAGGCCCAACTGGAAAAGCGGTCTTCCTGCTGTGGTGGGAACCTGGGAGCCCAGAGTCCTTCCAGTTCAGTTCAGTTGCTCAGTCATGTCTGACTCTTTGCGACCCCATGGATCGCAGCACGCCAGGCCTCCCTGTCCATCACCAACTCCCGGAGTTTGCCCAAACTCATGTCCATCGAGTCAGTGATGCTATCCAGCCATCTCATCCTCAGTCATCCCCTTCTCCTCCCGCCCCCAATCCCTCCCAGCACCAGGGTCTTTTCCAATGAGTCAATTCTTCGCATGAGGTGGCCAAAGTATTGGAGTTTCAGCATCAGTCCTTCCAGTGAATACCCAGGACAATGCAATTGGAATTCCAAACAACCTGTTGACTAACTCTTGAGACTAGGTGGCTGGTGTCCTTTTATCAAAGACAATTCCATGGCAATCCTTGCTTTCCGGCCTGGCCCTCCTGGTCTCTCTTTTGGGACCAAAGCCCCAGGCAGCACTAGGCAAAATGTCCGTGCAGTAGGAAAGGTGTCAGATTCTCCTGGGGACCAGGACCTGGGGGTGCAATGGGAGAAGTTCACCTTGCTTCTCCCAGGCGCATGAGGCAGGGTGTGGATTCTGCATGGGGTGGTGCCAGGCAGGGTCAGGCGCGGAGTCAAGGCGGGGCCCAGTGCACTCAGGTTGGGAGAGAGCTGGATGTTGTCCAGCCTTGGGGTGTTCAAGCCACTCTTGGGGACCCCTGGGAGCTGTAGAGGGGGCTGTGGAGGAGCCAGGGGCTCCTTTGAATGCTCCCACCAGCTTTCAAAAGTGGGCTTCCACACACATTCCATTTGAAGGAAGATCTCTGTGACTGGGAAACACAGGACTCCTGCCGGCTGCTCAGTGAGCAGCTGATGGGAACTGGGCAGGGAAGACGACAGTGACTTGCCTATGGTCCACGCTGCTTGCTGCTGCCCCATCGCCAGGCCGTCTGGGTCCAAGGGCCTGCCCCGCCCCGGGTGCGGGCCGGTTGTCTCTGGAGCCTGCAGTCCCCATGCCTGCTGGCTCGAGGGGGAGCAGTCTCTGACCCACCCTGGACCTCAGTCTCCTGCACTTGGTGAATGAGGAGGCTGGGTGAGAAGCTCCTGAAGATCCTCTTTAGCTCAAACTCCCATGATCCTATTATCTACTTCATGCCCCGTTTCCCCACTTAAAGAAATTAAGAAATAGGGCAGCGCTGAAGATAATAGCTCATTTATGTCCCCGAAGGATTTCAAAGGCCTTTACAGCATGGGAGCTAAATACTGCTCAAGTTCAGCTGTGGCCAGCCTGCCCCCGGCCTTGCTCTCACCTTATCCCCATTCAGAAATGGGGGTGTGGCGGGCCGGCCCCAGTGTCTAGGTCCAAGGTCACAAGGCGGGGAGAGGGCAGTGGCTTGCCCTCCAAGGCCATTCTCTTCTTCACCAGGCTGTGCTATGCACCCTGTCAGCTCTTGGAATGGATTCTTGAGAAAGCCAGGTTTTCCCTTCAAGTTTTTTGTGTAGAAATCAGTTTCTACTCATGATTTCTTAGGCCCCAGGTTTACTTACTTCCTCTTAACTTCCTCACTCGACTTCCCCGGTGGCTCAGATGGTAGAGCATCTGCCTACAATTCGAGAGACCCGGGTTCCATCCCTGGGTTGGGAAGATCCTCTGGAGGAGGAAATGGCAATCCACTCCAGTACTCTTGAAAATCCCATGGATGGAGGAGTGTGGTAGGCTACTGTCCATGGGGTCGCAAAGAGTCGGACACGACTGAGCGACTTCACTTTCACTTTCTTAACTTAGAGCCACCTGGGCAAGTCCCTCAGAGTGCCCCTAAAAGAAATAGCAGGTTTTCCCTCAAGGCTTGTCTTCCAAGAGCCGGCGGTGTGAGTGGAGTGTCCCGCTGGCCCAGGACTGCCTGCGCCTCTGTCCTGCGTATTTTCCCTGTGACTCCCTCTGTTCCTGGAAACCCTGAATACAGCCCAGAAGCAGCCCAAGTAGATGGCAGTACAGTCACGCCTCACTAATGTGAACAGGGTGGGTCTCAGAGCTTTGCTACTTACAGACTCAGGGCCACGTGACCTTGACCGATGACACTTGGAGAACCTGCCTTGGTGAACAGATAAGACGGATGCGTGATAACCCCACTGAGCTCAGGTGTATCTACGTCAGTGGATTCAAAGTGCTTGACGAGTTCCTCTCCCCAGTAGTCCCTACCCCAGGTCCTTTTCTTTAAATTACAGAAACTTAGCACATCAGAGCCGAAAGGACTTCAGAGAGGTGTTCACTCAGGCCCTCCATTTCACAGAGGTGGAGACTGAGTCTCCAAAGGCAGAGTCACAGGAAGAGAGAAGTAGCCAAGGGCTCTTGTGCACAGGCTGCAGAGACCTTTCCGCACCTGCAGAAAGAGCTAAGAGGTAAATCGAGATCAGCTTCTGCGGCACCCAGGATGGGGGTCATGAGGGACCGGGATCTGCCTGACTGCCCACTGTGTCCCTGGGGCTGACCCAGAGCTAGAGCTCAGTAAGTGGGTGGGAGTTCTAGCACATTCTAAATCAGAGGGGTCAAGAGAGTTGTGGCTTTGCTGTGCTGCTAGTCTAGAAAATCCCTCCTTCTCTGAGGTTTGAATGTGGCCTTGAAGATGAGCGCTCTTAATTCTTCCATCACCTTCGGTCACAGAGGAAGCAAAGGCCAAGTTTTCTGGCAGAAAACATGGCTCTAGTCTAGGTGTTATTAATAAGAAGATTGAAAGGAGTACACCTCAGTCCTCCAACCAGACCTGCTGTTTGCAAAGTCTCCACAGGAGGCGTGCCCGCCCCGAAGTGGTGCCTGTGCCCCACTTCTCCCAGCTCCTTAGCTGCTCCCTGACTCCAAGCACCTGTGAATCCGGGTTCACCTTTGTTCTCTGGGTCCCTGATTCATGTGGGGAGACCAGGTCGCCAAGTCACAGCCCAGCGCTCAGGGGCCCGTGGGCAGGTAGAGGAGCCCTGCCTCTCACTGCCGTGATGAGCTGACCTTCAGGGCAGGGAACATGCCCCCGTGTCTTGGGTCTTCTTGGACTTCCTGAGTAGAGTTTCAGAGGTCTCGTGAAGTTGCTGGGGCCACTGGTGAGAGGGTGACCTGCAGACTCAGGCCCTCAGAGGGCCTGAGGGCTGGGCTCTCCTCCCTCAGTTGCTTCCCTACAGACAAGAGAACTTCCAAGACCTTCTTGTCCTCTCCACCCCCAACCAGAAGTTTGCTTGACCAAAAATCCTTAAGAATTACCCAAAGCATATTTTGGTGTGGTGGGCTTCCCACGTGGCTCAGTGGGGAAGAATCCACCTGCCAAGCAGGAGATACAGGTTTGATCCCTGGGTTGGGAAGATCCCCTGGAGGATGAAATGGCAACCCACTCCAGTACTCTTGCCTGGAAAAGCCCATGGATAGAGGAGCCTGTCAGGCTTTAGACCATGGGCTCACAAAGTATCAGACATGACTTAGCAGCTAGATAACAACAAAGCTTTAGAGAAAAAGCTGTAAGGACACGGAATACACGCACTCTAATGTGACCCCAGGGAGGCTCACTTTGTGGGGTTCCTAGAGGGCCCTTCGGGATGCCCCCACACTCCTAGGTGAGGTGACCACCCAGGCCTGTGATTTCGGGTCATTTCCACCCCTCACTGTAAGATGCTTTCCTCCACTAATGCTTGGTGCGGAGATTTTAGGATTGGTTCACAATTGGATTTTGTGTCTTTAAAAGAGGCCAGAGGCTAGAGGTACCATGAAGTCTCCTTTGGTGCCTTCAAAATGTTGTCCTTTGGCTCCCTCTGACAACCAAGCTGGCTGGGGGCCCCCAGGAACACAGAATCACCAGAAGAACCGGGGCTGATGGATCCCTCTTTGTACTTCCTCGGTGGGCTCCAGGCTGGAGGCTGGTTGCCCAGGTTTCCTTATTAGGCCATCAGGGTGCTTCAGGAGCTAAGGAAGAGTCCTGGCCCAGGATTCGGGAGGGCTGGGCCCTCTGATCCCTGCTACACCCCTCGCAGGCTCTTGGGGGTCTGTTTCTGACAAGAGAAGGGTGGATGGGTGGAGGGCTTTGGGACTCGCCCTGCTTCTCAGCCCTCTGAGTCTCTGCTTGCCCAGGGCGCCTCTGCTTTGTCACCTGCCCCTGCTTCTCCTGCTATGTCCTTCCCGGCAGTTTCCTGCCTTCTTGCCAGAGGAGGGGGAGGGCAATTTCTCTTTGGAGCCAGACGGAGGTGAGAGGGGAGGGCGCTTGGATGGCAGGTGGCCTGAGCCTAGTCTTTAAAGCTCCATTGTGGACTCTTCCAGAACCCATCTCCTATCTGTGTTACCCACCCTATACCCTTGACTCAGAGTCACGTAGGGTCAAGGGCCCAGGGGTTCTGTTTGGGGGTGACCACTGTTTGCCTCCAGAAGTCTCTAGAGGAGGCGTTTCTCTGCTAAGCAAACACATGTAGTTGTTTCTTTATTAGGATGTGGGCCCTTGTTACGCAGGGTCCTAAGTTCAAAATTTGGCTGGGTTAACTTTTATGGCCTTGGACATCTCACTTCACTCTGGGTTTCCACCTCCTCAGACTAACTTCATGGTTAGATTGTCCTGTGAGTGCAGGGTGTAGGCGAGAGGTAGGGACAAGGACAGAAGAATTATCAAGCAAGGGGGTCACCCTGCAGGAGGTGAGAATCATCTGCAAAGGAAATGTCGTATCTTGTGACCAAACCAAAGTGGGACTTGTCAGTACAAGTCGGGGTCTAACTAAGTGATAGGTCTTGTGACACAGGCTTAAGCCTTGCGGAAAATAAGGGGGCATGAGCTGGGACCAGCTGACAGTGTTACTACCTCCTGTTCCCCCAAGCCCAGCCCAGGCCCGGACGACACCTGGTTCTTCTCAAGTGCCCCTCAGATGCTGTAGTTCATGTTATCAGATGCCCTCAAGATCTTGGTGAGGGTCCTGGAGAGTTGCTCCCTGGTTTTCTTGTGCTCTTAGTAAGTGGAGTGTCCAGCAGTGTCTTCTGGAGGATCCTGGGAGAACTTGATGCCTAGTGATATCATTGATATCAATGACGAACCTGGGTCTCCTGCATTGCAGGCAGACTCTTTACTGTCTGAGCCACCAGGGAAGGCCCATGTTGTGCAGTGATTATTAAACACTGGAGTCCTGACTGAGAGGAAGAGTTGGATTTCTGAAAAGCTTCCAAACTGGGAGAAACGTGTTTCTTTCTGGAAGGGCTCAAGTGCAGCTCTGCCTTGGGACTATTCTCTACCCTTGTTAGTTCTGAGATTAGGTCAAGTTCATTCATTCACTCTTGTATTCATTTACTTAACACACACGTATGGATTGTCCCCTGTCTGTCAGGTGCTGTGCTAAGGGCTAGGGAAATAAGAGCAATCAAAACAGTCTTGGAGAGTGAAAATGCAAGTCTAGTAGGAGGCCTTCTGTGTCCTGCTGGAGAGAATGGATTTGCTGCAACTGGCTTACGGCCCACTCCTCCTGTTGGGCTTCTGGGATTCACACCAAGAGGAAATTCATCATATACTTAATTTCCAAGAAAAAGGAAATAAATCAGCAAATGAAGCAACATTGTGGACCTTATAAAGCAAACACAACAGGGAGACACTGGCGTTGGAAGGATGAAAGGCTTCTTCCAGGCTGCCCATCTGCTGGGGGATGTGGGATCTCTCCTTACAGATGCTGAGTTTTGGGAGTTTTCCAGGAACCTTTTGGGATTTAGCTTCCTATTCAACTGGTTCTACTCTCTGCAGATGTAGTGTAGACCAGATACCCCTGAGGTCTCCATCTGCTTTAAAATTCAGCAGTTCAGGGATTTTCAGGATCTGAGCTCAAACTGGAGGATTGTATTAATGTTCGGTTCGGGTGGTGGGGAGCAACTTGTCCAGAGTATTGACCTGGAAAGGAAGTGGGCTCCTGCTAGGAAGAAAAGTGGCTTTCTGTTCCAAGCATCTGAGCCAAAGACTTATGCTGATTCTCTCTGAGGCAGGGTAGAATTGGCTCTTGAATTACAGATGGGTCTACTGGAGTCATAATTAGGCAATTTCAATGAAAAGGTGACCCCCAAATGGGGCCTTAAAACTTATGTTGCACAAAGCTTCTAGCATGGAGCAAGATGTGTGTATCCATCTGACCTTGGTTTTCTCCCACCAGCAGCTACGGCTTTGTGTTTCAGTCATTATCAGATACCAGCTCCCCTGAATAGCAGTTTAGGAGTGTGCTTCCCCAGCCTTCTTGAGCATCAGCCTCTCTTCAGTGATTTCAACAAATCAGACTGCTGGGCTCTATTCCTGGATATCTACTGCAGCTAGTCTGGGACGGGTCAGACATCTCTATTTTCTAACCACCTCCCTGCTTGATTTTGATGTCCTGTTAGGGTTGAGAACTTTGGGCCAACAAATCTCCAGGTGTGATGCCTTGAGCAGTGCCCTCCCCAGGGGCACATGTTGAACGTGCATGTTCCTGGGCCCCTGAGCTACTGAATAAGAATCTTCATGGCAATTTGGATGCACGCAAATGGTGGAGAACCACCTCTCCAGGGCCTGTCCACCCGCCCCTGTGCCCGTGCAAAGAAGTCCTTCCTGGGGGAGTTCGTTGGAGGTTCACTGTGGGTTCATCCCTGGAGATGTATGTTACACCCATCTGATGTGGCTGAGACTGGCTTGGGGTGTGAACCCCTGAACAGGGACTAGATATGTTGGTTAGATCATTCGCTTTCCCCTACACCCTGCCCACATCATCCCCTAAACCCCAGGGGTCCTGGGTGGGAAACCAAGACTTTCAGGGCAGAACCCAGTCAGGGGATAGAGGAGCAGGAAAAAGCCCATGGGTGTCCCTACTTCCTTGGAGGCCAGGCGGACCCAGAGCATCCTGGTCACAGTTTGGCACCAGCGTTATCCTTGGCGCCCTTGGCTGTCCAGGCTGGCCTCCTCCAGCTGTCTTGGTTCTGCAGTCCTGTTGTCCAGGACAACTCCATGGAGCTGAGTCTTTCCAGGCACGCAGGGGCCCTGAAGCACTAGCCGTGGACCAAGGCCTGACTGTGAGTAAAGAAATGTGGTCTGACTCTGCCTAGTGCCTAGTACATTCTGGGGTTCAGACCCCAGTTCTGCCATTCACTGGCCGAGTGGACCCCTCTGAACCTCCCCGTCCTCAGTTTTGTTTACTCTTATCCCATCAACCAATATCTATTTATTAAGTACCTACTCAACGACGAGCTGGACTTGGCCTCTTGTCATTTTTGACAGCTGGTTACAGAGCCCTGGATGGGCCCTGTCAGGAAGTGTGACCTAGGGACCAGATCGTCTTTAGGGTACAAGGGAGTATCTAAACAGAAGTGCCACTGCTGGCCGAGCAGCGGTGGCAGGTCCTTGCAGGCTGGACCGTCTGCTGTGTCCAGGGTCCTCTGGAACCCGCCAGGTCTTGCACGGATCCTTCAGGGCACGCTGATCAGGGTGGCAGCATAGTTTTCTGGAGGCAGCCTGGGTGGAGAATGGGGAGCCCAGTTTAATGCCGACCCCGCCTCTCCTTTGCTGTGCCTCCCTAGGAAAGTCACTTCAGTTCTTCAGGCCTCAGTGCTGGGAGCCTTAAGCCTGCCGCTGCCCCTCCCAGAAGCCCATGCAGGGACCCCAAAAAGTAGTGCATAGGACAGCTTGGAAAGCAGCCCCTGTGACATTAAGCGTGGCACCGTCATCTCCACCATCCCTGTGTGGGCTCCTATGCGAGCTCACTCACTTACCCCACATTCTAGCTTATTTTGTCCTGGAGGAGAGGGCCATCAGCTATAGAATGAGTCCGTGTCTCCATGGCAACAGGAAGACAGCGCCTTGGAAGGGCTGGCCTGAGGGGTTAGAGTCTCCTGTTGGGACTTGGTAGAGGGGAGATGGGGCTGGGAAGCAGGTCATCTCTTGCTCTGGCTACAGGAACCAAAGGCTCTGCTGCCTCTGGCTGAGCCGTTTTATCCATACATGTTATTATAAAGCCTGAAAAGGACAAGATCTGTGTTTCCTTTAATCGAGCCACACTGCAGTGCTGTTATGTAAGGGCTGCGTGGTGTCCAGGAAGCCTCTGGGGCACAGGGGAAAGGAGATTTCTCACCTCTGCAGCCTCTGCCTCGCCTTCTCTTCCCAAAGCCTTGTAGGGGCACCACCAGCCCTCATGTGTGTGTGTGTGTGTGTGTGTGTGTGTGTAGGAGGAGGATATGCCTTCTTCTACGTCACACACAGTAAACTGAGAAGAGCCTTCTGCCACTCACTCGGCCCCTGCCAGGCTGCGGTCTCCTCTAGGGGCCTCCAGGGCCATGAGCTGGATGCCAGGGCTCTGGGTCTGGTGTGGCTGGTGCTCAGTCTTGGAGGTGGTGAGTCCAGCCAGAGCCTGGGGGTAATAATGGGGCACGTTTCCTCTGGAGCTCCACTGCGCTTTCTAAGCGTCCGTTATTCCTTTTGCATCCTGACAAGCACTCGTGAGTACGGCTGGCCCACTAGGCAGCTGAGGAAAGTGAGGCCCAGGGGAGCCGAGGGAGCTTGGCGATGGCCCAGTGGAGGGCCCTATCCAGGCCCCCGGCTTCCCAGTGGCCCATGGTGTGCTGGCTGGGATGACAGGCTGACCTGGCTGCATCCCACAGAGCAGGTCAGTTCAGTGCCGTTTCTCACCATTGATGAGCCAGTTGACAGCAATGTGGTGATGATCGAGAGCACAGTGTGGGGGACACAGCATTAATAGACCCCTGCTGATGCTGAGGGTGGAGCTGAGCACCCCTGCGGTGGCTCAGGGGCTCCGGGCAGCCAGCAGTGGCCGCCTGAGAGGATGCACGTGCACCCAGCCCTCCGGTTCTTCCCTGGGACCCCGGCTGTAGGAGGCGTTGTCATCTGCACCCCACATGTGGGAGTCCGGGCTCGGGGCGGCCTCAGCCCCCAGCCACGTGGCCATGAGTGCCCCTGGCAGCTGTCTGTTTTCCTGAAGCAGACAGACAGTGGCTCCCACAGGAGGGCTGTGTGGTGCCCACGCTGTGGTTCCCATGGCAAACTCAGGCCCCCCGTGTTTCTCTTTCCTCCTGGGGTATGTTCCTCCCCTCTGTGTGAGCACGGCCAGGCTGGTTCCCCCACCTCCCCTCCCCACCGAGTGCCCCTGAATGGAGCCCTTCTCACAAACAGGAGAACTGGGGCCCAGGCAGCTTGTGTACCAGCCAGGCAGCTTTGAAACTTGTTCTCGTTTCATCAATTAATTAACTAATTAACCATTTTTTATTGTGGTAAAATATACGTAATATAAAGTTTAGCATTTTAACTAAGTGCACAGTTCAGAGGCGTTAAGCACGGTGTTGTGTGACCACCCCCCCATCCATCTCCACTCATTTTTCATCTTCGCAAACTGAAACTGCTCCCGATAAACGCCAGCTCCCAGCCCCTCTCTCCCAGCGCTGGTAGCCTCTCCTTTACTTTCTGTCTCTATGATTTTCCCTAGCTAGAGACCTCCTATAAGTGAAATTATACAGTGCTCATCCTTTCAGGACCGGCTTCTCTCACAGAGTGATGTCTTCAAGTTTCATCCACGTTTCACCATCTGTTAGAATGTCCTTCCCCAGACAGAAAAAGGTGGCTTTTTGCCTTTTCTTTTGCTCTAATTCTTTGGTTTTTAAACAAACAAAGCAAGGGAATCTTCCTCCAGCTATTTATTTTCCAAAACAAAATTGTACCTGGAGCCCCAGTATGTAAGGCACACCAAGCAGAGGTGCTCTGGCTAAGCAAGGTGAAGGGGGGACCCTTGGCAGAAGCTCCTGGGAGCATGGCAAGGCTTCTGCCCCTGTTGCACCTGCATATCCCAGAGAGGAGGTGACAGTTTGGTTCATGGTGGGCTCCCCTGCAGGCACTGGGGGCCTGGGCTCCCTCCTGTCTCCTCTGCTTTCCTCCTAACCACCTCTTGCTGCCTCTGGGCCCTAGCCAGGACCCCAGGACTTGACACAAGGGAAAATCCAGAGAAATTAAAGACATCACTTGCCTGGGGGGTTTGGAGTTTCTCCTTGCAAACCTCCCCAGGCTGCCTTGACCGCATCTGTCTGTCTGAGTCTCTTCTGGGACCTGGTGGAAGCCCCCTGCCTTCCCTCCCCTCTGATCCCCACTCCCCTCTGTTATTTCCCATCTCTCTCTGCGCTCAGAGTCTTCGAGCAACTTCCAGGCTGCCCATTCTGTTCTGCTCCCACTGGCCTGGTTTATATATTGGCTCTAGATCATGCCTTTCCTTTTCTGCAAACATTTCTGGTCCTGAGTTCCATTTCCTTAGCATCTTGTGAGTATTAATTAATTGCAGCATTAAGTCCAATGTTAGTAGCTGCATGAGTTTATGTGCTCTGGGGAGTTCCCCATTTATCAGATGGCGGCTCCCTGCAGTTTTACGTGAGGTCTGGAGCACACAGAACTTCAAGCCCTATGAGAGGCAAGGTGGGGGCAATATTTCAGGAGAGGAGAACCACGCGGAGTAGAATACCTTTGGATGTTCCGAAATCCATCACGGCAACCACTGACCCTGCTACATGACACACAGCTGTGTACAGATCATTGCCTCCGTCCCAGGTCTTGGGCTGAGAGCTGGTGGTTTAGCCCGTTAAGTTGTGTCTGACTCTTGCGACCCCATGGACTATAGCCTGCCAGGCTACTGGATTCTCCAGGCAAGAACACCGGAGTAGGTTGCCATTCCCTTCTCCAGGGGATCTTTCCGACCGAGGAATTGAACCCGGGTCTCCTGCATTGCAGGCAGATTCTTTACCAACTGAGCTACAAGGGAAGCCCTGGGCTAAGAGCTGGGAGAACAGAAAAACAGGCTTAGACTCCTCTGCCCTCAATAAGAGCATGGTTTGGGGCAAGTTACTTCCTTTCCTTTTGCTTCTGTTTCCTTATCTGTAAAATGGGATGTAATCTCTTGGGTTGTATGGGGATTAAGTGTGATGCAGCCTGAGGAATGCTCCGAAGGGGTGGGCACAGTTGGTCACAGCCAACATTGGCCACTCTGAGCCTCCCCCTACCTGTGTCTGAGGGGACCACAGACTCCTCTACGCGTCGCAGTTGGGCCCCTAGCTTCAAACAGCAGCACAGCCATCATCTATCACCTGTGCTTCCTGTCCACTTTGTCCTGTCTACAGTTAACATACAATGAGGAGGGAACTGACATTAGCTGGGTACCTTCTCTGTGTCAGCGTCTCTGTGAGGTAAGCGTTAGTTTGCCCATCGTACCGACAAGGACACTGAGATTCTGAGTGTTGTAGAGCGTGCCCAGGACAACACGGTCAGGACATGGTGGAGGCCACATGTCCCGTCCTTCACCTGCCGGGCAGGTGAAGAGGACGAACACAGACGCAAAGGAAATAGTAGAAGTGGCCCCTTGGGGAGATATCTTTGCGAGGAGTCTTTTGAAGCTTCCTGGGTGTGGGACCTCACCTGTGCACGAAATGTTAGACCTAATATCCCCAGGGTGTGGGATGCTGCAAAATCATGGCCTTGTGACTTGCAAAGGAATTTCTTTCAAGGCCTCAATCCAGTTCATCTGAAGTAATTCAGCAAGCACCTGTTGAGAGTCTTCTAACTGCAGGGACTGGGAGAGACTCAAACATGCGCAACCTACCCCTACCCCTAGGAGCATCTGGGCTACTGGAAGGAGGCGGCCGGACACCGGATACACACCTACAGAAGTTCAGACATGGCCATTGCATCTGAACCCCAACTCAGCGCATGGTCTGACAATGGGTTATTTTAAATTGTGAACGTATATATAGGGAAGACGTTAAGAAGGTATAGACTGCATACCATTTCATTACATCTTCAGTAGATAACTTAATGAAAAGAAGAATGTTTCATAAAACTGAGACTGGAAATATTTGACTTGTAGTTAATGTCATCTCTCTCTCCCTCCTTCATCTTCTCCTCCCTTCTTCCTTCTTTCTTTCCCTCCTCCCTCTCTTCAGCAGGTATTTATTGGAACTTACTATGTGCCAGACACATAATGAATAAGGAGCTTTCAGGAGATGAGGGAGGCAGACAAATAAGAGGCAATATCAAACTTATGACTAAAAATATCTATTTAAAAAGGCAATATCAATATTGCTTCACAATGACTATGCATAGAGATGTGAGAGTACCCAGGAGGGTACTCAGTCAAATCTAGGGCAAGGAGAGGCTGGAGGAAGTTTTCTGGGAAGAAGTGGTGTGGGAGAGATAACTGGTGTGGGAGAGATAACTGGAAGGACAGTAGTATTTTCTCCGGTGAAGCGATGGAAGATGGGGTGGGGAGAAAGGGTACGAGGTAGAGAGAAAAGCTCTATGAACCGAATGTATAGGAGGTCAAGAGAGAGGGTATAACTAATTTTGCTTGAGGGCCGAGGCATGGGAGATAGACAAAGCTTTAGGGAAAGGCTGGTGTTTGGGGCTTTGTGGGATGAGTAGGAGTGTGATAACCAAAGATTGAGGGCACTCTGGGCAAAGGAAGTGGTGTGAGCCCATGAATGCATTTAGGGTGTGAAGTTCAGGCCATCATGTCTAGGACAAAGAGTATAAGAAAGTGTGACTTGACATGATCAGACAGCTGAGAGGATGATCTGGGCAGGAGGTCTGCTAGCAGGTGATGGAGGGCTGCATGAGAGAGGGGGCACAGGAATGGAGAGGCAGAGTAGGCTCAAGAGGCATTTGGGGAGAGGGTGGTGGATCTTGGCAGCTAAGTCTCAGTAATTGAGGCCAGTGGAAAATCGCCTTGGGGGTTGCATTTTAGCTAACTGCTCTGCCAGATCCCCATGCCGACTCCCTTACTGCTCCATGGCACCCCCAGCCATTTATCACCTTGTATGGCGGGAGCAAGTACAAGGGTAATACAGTACCACGCAGTGCCGCTCATCTGTACACCAGCGCACAGTAGCTTCTCCCTTCGCCCACACTGCAGATGAGAATAAGGCTGGGTGTCTGCAGAAGTCCACATAGCGCAAGGCCTAACAGTCAGGCTCCCGGGGCACACCCTCCAGAACATTCTGAGCATGCTCTGTGGGAGGCGCTTGGTGAAAAGTGCTGGCCATTTGCACACCTTTCTCTAATCAGTGCCCAGACTGGGAGGGCTTAGGGGAGCTTGAGTGGAAGCTCTGAGGTGTCTTTTCTGCGGTGTCTAGCTTCCCTCCCCCTCCTCTTCCCCTAGTACTGCTTAGATGGATAAACAGTTGAAAATAACCCTGTGTCAACTGGTGGGACCCTGGTGCCTCTATGGGGCTCACCTGCTCCTAATTAGGACTGGGGCGGGAGGAGAGTGGGCACCAAGGAGCAGCTGCAGCATCTGGTCCCCGGGACCCATGGGTGTGTGGGAGGCAGTGAAGGAAGGAGAAGGCTTTGGGGCTTCACATCCCTTCTGGAAGCCCCGTCCCCTCACCCTGCCCCATGGTTTCCCCCCCAAGATAAGGGACGATGTGGAAATGCAATGGCCCTGGAAGTCATTCAGCCAAGGAAAACTCTCTTATCTACCTTTGTGAGGGCATCTAGTCCAGGTGATTTTAAGCTTCTTGACCCTGCCTTGGCCACCTGATGCAAAGAACTGACCCACTGGAAAAGACCCTGATGCTGGGAAAGATTGAAGGCAGGAGGAGAGGGGGATGACAGAAGATGAGATGGTTGGATGGCATCCCTGACTCAATGGACATGAGTTTGAGCAAGCTGCAGGAGTTGGTGATGGACAGGGTAGCCTGGCATGCTGCAGTCCATGGGGTCGCAGAGTCAGACATGACTGAACTGAACTGATCCTCCTTTGACAAACACAATACTTTCTCCTTCAAACGGAACTTGAAACTTAAGAGAACAAATCAATCCATAGGACAAAGTGTTGGTTTCTTTCCAGGGATGATACTCCATCCCTCCAGCTACTGGGCAGCCCTTCCTACTTACTTCCTAGGACATACCTCCTCCACCCCTAGCCATTTTACAGGTGAAAGAATAAGCCTAGATAGGTTGAGTGACCTGCCTGAGGTCACATAGTAATTTTGGCCTTTGAGCCTGGACAACAGCACTGGCCCTCATCTCCTTCCCCTGAGCCCTTCTCTTTCACCAGGCCCACCTGGCAAGGTTCCTCCTTTAGGCCACCTTCTCTCTGCTGGGGGCTCCCTCTGCTAACTACAAACGTCTGGCCTCTCCAGGGGTGGCCACAGTTTAGGTAGCCACCCTGGGGAACCAATGAGCTTTCTGAACCTAAAGGATGTGACTCAGGACACAGAAGGGGAGGAGGAGCTTGATGTAAAGGGTCTGTTTCAGGGTTGCTTCCAGATGTTTCCCTGTGGGTAGTTACCTACTGAGTCAATTGCAGAAGGGGCTATCCTGCCCCAGGGTCCTTGGCCGGCAGGCAAGTTCCTGCCCCTGATGCCAAAATGCTAGGTGCACAGTCTCAGAGACAGAGTTTTGGGTGAAACAGGAAAGAACGGTTTCATTGTTTGCCAGGTAAAAGGGGACACAATGAGCTCCTCCTTCCAAAGCTGTGTGTCCCAGCCCTAGAGGATCTGGCGAAGAGTTTTAAAGCAATGGCTCAAGGGTGGGTTGCTGATAAGATTAGGGTGTGTGCAGGGCCTACATTCCTTTAATCTAGTCTCAGATAATCTCCAGTTCAGTTCAGTTCAGTCACTCAGTTGTGTCAGACTCTTTGTGACCCCATGAATCGCAGCACGCCAGGCCTCCCTGTCCATCACCGACTCCCAGAGTTCACTCAGACTCACGTCCATCGTCGGTGATGCCATCCAGCCATCTCCTCCTCTGTTGCCCCTTCTCCTCCTGCCTCCAGTCCCTCCCATGGGGTCACAAAGAGTCAGACTGAACAACAACAACAACAGATGATCTCTGGGTGAGCTTCTCTGGTTCCTTTTAATCTGGCCTCAGATGGTCTTCTCAGAATGAAGGATGGTGAATCGTCCATTTGTTTTGGGTTTTAGTTCTATAGTTCTATCACTCACCTACAGCCAGACATCCTGGAATGTGAAGTCAAGTGGGCCTTAGAAAGCATCACTACGAACAAAGCTAGTGGAGGTGATGGAATACCAGTTGAGCTATTTCAAATCCTGGAAGATTATGCTGTGAAAGTGCTGCATGTAATATGCCAGCAAATTTGGAAAACTCGGCAGTGGCCACAGGACTGGAAAAGGTCAGTTTTCGTTCCAATCCCAAGGAAAAGCAATGCCAAAGAATGCTCAAACTACTGCACAATTGCGCTCATCTCACATGCTAGTAAAGTAATGCTCAAAATTCTCCAAGCCAGGCTTCAACAGTACAAGAACCAAGAACTTCCATATATTCAAGCTGGATTTAGAAAAGGCAGAGGAACCAGAGATCAAATTGGCAACATCCATTGGATCATCGAAAAATCAAGAGAGTTCCAGAAAAATATCTATTTCTGCTTTATTGATTGTGCCAAAGCCTTTGACTAAGTGGATAACAACAAACTGTGGAAAATTCTTTAAGAGATGGGAATACCAGACCACCATACCTGCCTCCTGAGAAATCTGTATCCTGGTCAAGAAGCAACAGTTAGAATTGGACATGGAAAAACAGACTGGTTCCAAATAGGGAAAGAAATACGTCAAGGCTGTATATTGTCACCCTGTTTATTTAACTTATATGTAGAGTATATCATGTGAAATGTCGGACTGGATGAAGCACAAGCTGGAATCAAGATTGCCAAGAGAAATATCAATAACCTCAGATACACAGATGACACCACACCTATGGCAGAAAGCAAAGAACTAAAGAGCCTCTTGATGAAAGTGAAAGAGGAGAGTGAAAAAGTTGGCTTAAAACTCAACTTTCAGAAAACTAAGATCATGGCACCTGGTCCCCTCACTTCATGGCAAATAGATGGAAAGAATAAGAGATTTTATTTTATTGGGCTCCAAAATCACTGCAGGTGGTGACTGCAGCCATGAAATTAAAAGACCCTTGCTCCTTGGAAGGAAAGCTATGACCAACCTAGACAGCATATTAAAAAGCAGAGACATTACTTTGCCAACAAAGGTCTGCTTAGTGAAAGCTATGGATTTTCCTGTAGTCATGTATGGATGTGAGAGTTGGACTATAAAGAAAGCTGAGTGCCGAAGAATTGATGCTTTTGAGCTGTGGTGCTGGAGAAGACTCTTCAGAGTCCCTTGGACTTCAAGGAGATCCAACTAGTCCATCCCAAAGGAAATCAGTCCTGAATATTCATTGGCAGGACTGATGTTGAAGCTGAAACTCCAATACTTTGGCCACCTGATGGGAAGAGCTGACTCCTTAGAAAAAAGACCCTGATGCTGGGAAAGATTGAAGGCGGGAGAAGAAGGGGATGACAGAGGATGAGATGGTTGGATGGCATCACCAACTCAACGAACGGAAGCTTCAGGAGTTGGTGATGGCGTGATGCAGTCCATGGGGTCGCAAAGAGTCAGACAGGACTGAGTGACTGAAATTAGTTCTATAAAGAACTTAGAGGTACTGTTCTGTGTATCCCTTGAGGTGAGCCGGGACCCTGCCCCAAGGCTGCGCTATTGTTCCTTGGCCTCTCTTTCCTTGTTCCTGCATCATCTCCCTTCCCTGATTAGCAATTGTTTGAACCTGCCCTTTGGAACTCAGGGCATTTCAGAGGCTGTTCCCTACAAATGAGAAACATTGAACAGAGAGTTCCATGTTCATGAGCCCCACAGGGTCCTGCTCAGTTTCACCACCAAGCCTGCTCAGTTCAGTTCAGTCACACAGTCGTGTCTGGCTCTTTGCGACCCCATGGACTGCAGCACGCCAGGCCTCCCTGCCCATCACCAAGCCTGCTGGCTGACCTCATCTTGAATGGACTTGGAATGTGAAGAAAGAAAAGATGAAGGTCCAAAGGCAAAGGCCATCTTTACCCTGAAATTCCTCCCGACCCTTCTTCTCAAACTGTCTTCATCCCAAAGCTGTGCTAGGTACAGCTTTTAAAAAGCAGCTCACTCCTCTGGCACCCTGTCCCTGCAGGGGGCAGAGTGGAAGAGCCTTGAACCTCACCTCCCTCTCCATCCCACGCCTCTGGGCCTCAGTTTCTTCCTCTGTAAAATAGAGGAGTGGGACTGGAGGAGCTGTCCACCACGTTCAGCTCTGCTGGTCCCTCACTCAGCGACTCTGAAGGAGTCATTGGAAGCGTGGGAACCGCAGGAAGCCTGTGTGCATGGCTAGGCGGAGCTGCGGTCTCAGAGCTCCCCTTTCCTCCTCCTAGCCAATCTGTGGCCCATCTGGAGCTGCCAGGGATGGGGCCTGAAGGTGGACCCCAGAGGAGCCCAGGGCAGCCTTCTTTCCTCCCCTGCTGACCTGGGTCGGGGTTGTGCAGGGACGTCTGCTGGAGGAGGCCCCAAGGACCTCGCCTCAGGTCTCACTGAGAGGGAGGTAAACGCAGTGATGATGGTGACGGCTGCGCGTCACAGCCAGTGGCAGCAGCACCCTGCTAATGAGCGCTTGTGTCTGTGCCAGGCGCGGCTCTCAGCGGTCTGCCACAACACCTCTGGCCCCGGGGGACTGCATTCCTCAGGCCAGATGCTTCTGAACCTGCTGCTCACGGCTGGGTGCTGGTGACTCTCCTGTGGGTGGGAGCTGGGAGCCAGGCCCCTCATTCCCATATCTGGGAACCCTGCCTGGTACTTGGGTCTGGTGCTCGTGAGCGATGCCCACCCGCTAAGAGGAAAGAGAGGCGGGAAGGCAGAGCTGCCTTCTGGGTCAGGTCCCATGACACCGTCCCTGGCCCGTCTTCCTGGTGGTCTCAGAGGAGCCCAGAGCCAGGCTCGTGGTAGAGAAGCAAGGAAAGGGACTGGGGAGATTGACACAGAGCAGCCCCCGCCAGCTTGCATTTTTCTCTCTGAAACAGCTCATCAAGAATGCCTGACTCTTGGGTTTCTGGGGTCACGTGTGGGAGTGTGGTGAAGCCTCGGGCTCCACGCAGCACTGGGTCTCAGTCTCCCTGTCTATAGAAAGGGTTCAGTGCTACACTCTGCCCTCCCCATAGAATGAGAGAAGGGAAGCCCAGCTGGTCTGACATCGCTACCAGGCAGGCACGTGCTCTGCCGTCCACAGCAGCCGCCAGCTTTCCAACCACACTTGCTGCTCCAGCTCTCGTCTCTGAGGAGCCAGGCTCTCCCATCTCAGGCCACGAGGGCAGGGCAGCCCAGGAAACAGTGGCCTGCACCATGGCAACGCTGTGCTTCCCTGCGCCTCTCCTTCTCCAGGATGCCCCTTGCCTAGAGCTCCCCAGGCTCCGACTGCATCAAGTTTGGCCTTTCTCAGGATCCTCCAAGTTCCAGAGAGGCCTCCTGGAGGGGAAAAGTACCCTTTAAGACTCTCAGGAACAAAACCCTTGTGGTGGCATTTTGGGCACCACCAATGAGAAGGCTTTTTTGGAGAACTGCACTTTTCCCTGGCTCAGCCGCAGGGTTCAGCTCAGGGGGCCTACGGTTCCTTCCCTTCCCTGAGGCCTTGCAGCCAATGTGCTCCTCATGAGCCCTGCAGCCCAGTTTCCAGGGCCTCTGGGACATAGGACAGCGCAGGCCCACTTCGGTGCAGCCTCACTCTGTGGGGCCGGGCAGCTTTGGGAGGCCTGGTTTTTAAATAAGAGACTGCAAGGATGTCAAAGGCCGAGTTTTGACACCTGAGAAGCTGGATCCCTGGCATCACGGCTCCCTCCTGGACTGATGTCTTCCCCTCCTCCTGAGAGGGGCAGGCCCCAGGGAGGCAGAGGTCTCTCAGGCCTGAGGCTGGAGAGAAAGCCAGACACTGGAGTCAGAGCCTCGCCCGCACGCTCTGTCTGGCTTCAGATTTACAGCACAGCTCAGAGCCCTGGGCAGCACCCCTGGTGGGGCCGGGTGTCTGGAAAGCTGTGGCTTTTAGAGATAAGATGATCATTTTTTTTTCTAAAGAGGAATTCCTCCCCTTGTATGTCATTTGATGTTTTAAAATTATGCATTCATCTAGTGTCAGCTTCCCCCATTGTTTATTTTGCCTACCGCTGAAGGTAAGATCTTGCCCACCCACAAATCTCGGCAGGCTCCGCTGACAGTTATGAATCTTAAGTTTCCAGCTTTTCTAACCATCCTCCATCTACGGTTTATCTCCTCTGATGCCACAGTCCTAGGAGGTGTGATTTTCTCTGTGTGCAGGGGAAGAAAGAGGCTCATGGATCTTCCATGCTGGTCAGTGGACCCGGGCAGAGCCTGAGCTCTTTCCGTCTCCACCCCAGGTCTGGAGCCTCACGCACACTCTCACCTGCTGGGCCAGTGTGGCCGGGGCAGAGGCTGGGGGCTGAGGACAGAGGGTCAGCCTAAGATAGTGTTGAAATCAGATACCCAAAATGTGAAAAGCATAATTCTTCTACAAATATACAGCAAGCATGAACCAAAGATTTACTTAAGTCATTAATGCGGGAACCAGCAGGATGACACACATATACATGTACACACACACACACACGCATGCAAGCACGTGCGTGTGTTAATAGGGGAAAGATAAGACTGAAATAGTATCACTAAATTAGATACAAAACTGATATTCTCCACTGGGTAAAAACCATTTGCACCCATATCAATTTCCTAATGATAACGTCTAACTTTACAGGGACTGGACTCTGTGTGCGTGCGTGTGTGTTAGTCGCTCAGTGGTGCCTGACTCTTTGTGACCTCATGGTGTGCAGCCCACCAGGCTTCTCTGTCCATGGAATTCTCCAGGCAAGAGTTCTGGAGTGGGTAGCCATTCCCTTCTCCAAGGGGTCTTCCGGACCCAGGGAGTGAACCCGGGTCTACTGCATTTTATGTGGATTCTCTATCATCTGAGCCACCAGGGGAGCCCCGATTGGACTCTACCAGCAGTAGATAGCAAGTCAAATAGAGTTCTGTTTCCCTAGAAAGCCGGATGATTCTTAGGCCTATTAGACAGTGTTCTGGTATGACTTTGAAAGAGGCACAGTCTTCTTTTTGCCTTATTTCAAAGTTTTGGATATTTTTCCTTTATAACGGATAGAGACAGAAAGTAACACTGAGGGATAGCAGCCAGAGAGAGCCCAAGTCAGGGATGGCAGGGCAGAGTTTACTGTCCAGGGCTTTTACCCTTTTTTTGGACCCTGCTCCACCCTTCCCCCATCTAGAATCCCACTCTGTTATTAGAACAACCTTGGTATTTTGTGATACCTGAGTCTCGGGATGTTCCCATAGGTGCCCAGAGCCCCCAGGGACCTGCAGCTGGTGTGTCTGTGCATGCGTGCCTGGGATTTTACTTCCTTTCATCAGAGAAACCTTCTCCTTCAGGGCTCTGCCCAGAACTGGGGCTCGAGGACCTCTTCTTTATTGAAACACCGCTAGTCCCTATTTTCTGTCCTCTCCCAAATCCAGTGCTTGCTCTTTGAATTTTTCCTCTGGACTTATTACCCACTGTACCCCTGCCCCAGCACACATAAACCTCCTATGTAAGCAGATGCACTCACTCTGATGCCCTGTGAAGCACAAGAGCCTGCAGTGGAGAGGGGGCCTGCCTCTGCCTTCTACTTCTTCCCCCAGGGTGCCAAGGCCAGCTCATTCTGTGCCTCTGCATGGATGATGCAGACATGGCTCCCCCACGCCAGCAGTCGCAGCCAGTGCCAGGGCACACACGGCTGCTTCAGCTCCACGCATCCCCTCACAGGACATCTCCGTGCCTGTTAGAGACGGCACCTGCACATACGGTGACCCTACTCCCTCCCCCTCGGAGATTTTCAGAATAGTCTCCAGGGCTATCCTCAACTTCTTGGTTGGAACACCTTTTGAAGTCCCAACGGGAGAGTCCTACCCTTGCTGGCCCAGGTTCTCTGAGATCCTGCTCACCACACTGGTGCCAGCTCTTTTCTCTTGGGTTGGAAACTACGGTTGCCTGGGTGATGTAATGTCAGGGGCCAGGCGGGTCCATCCTATCCCACAATTACACCTTCTTCCTGGGCTCTAAATGAAATTGCACAGAAATGAGAGTAGCATGGTGTGTTTTTTTGGGCGATGAAAGTGGTAGTGTGTCTCTGTTATTGAGTGTAAATGGCTGATGACAGGCTGTCTGGTCTGGGGGGCTCTAAGCACTAGGAAGACTGCGTGTGTGTGTGTGTGTGCAGGGAGGGGTCAGAAGAGCAAGTGCCGTACAAGGTCATTGAGGCTGAGACTGGGACTTTTTCCAGGTTGGCTCTGCTGAACCTACCAGACCCTACTATCCCTGGAGCCTCTAAATCCCCAGATTTAGAGTACTGCTCTGTTCTGATGATAGTTGGAAGGAAGGCGAGCCTTGTTTTAAGATGCACAGAAAGAAAATCTAAAGAAAATATAAACACAAGCCCCACAGCCCCTCAGCAGAACATGTTAGCTGTCATTCTCTGGTGTGTGAGCCGAGCAACCATCACCTCCTCCCAGAGCTTCTCCACCACCACCCAGCCCCCAGCCCCTCACTCCCCTCCTGTGGTTTTGGCAGGACCCACTGGAGGTCATTAGTTAATAAATCCAGTGTTTGCCTTCCTCTTGGAGAAGTGGCTTTCCTCTTCCTCTATGAGTAATAAGTGTTTCAGCTGAGCTCAGTGAGGTGTCTGGGGCTGCAGGAGTTACTGTTATTAATATGTGCCAAGAAGACTGGAATATTATCTCTATAACATGAGGGGATGGGGCTAGATGACCTCACGGTGGTGTCTGCCAGCTCTGATCCTCTATCTCACTGGACCCCACATCCACAGGAGGGACCTCCGTTGCCATCTGGGCCTGCCTCTCAGTTGTTTAGCCAAAAAGAGGTATTAGGGTCCACTCATGGCCTTGTGGGGCGTTGGTGGCAAATGCCTTGGCCCATCCATACAGGGGGAATGTTCTCATGGGTGAGAAGGAAATGGGTCCCCATGGTGCCAGGATTTCTCCTCCTCCTGGCTGCCTCAGTGCCCACCCTGATAAGGCAACCTGAATGAAAGCTTTCCCCATCCTTGTACAAGGATCTAGAGACTCTGACACCCAGCTACCCTGTGGAGTTTTGATGAGCTTGGTCACTGTCATTACCATCCCTTCTGGCATTTGTGTAATTTGGTCGTCTACCAAGTACCGCTGTTATGCAGTGATCCTATTAGAGGCAAAAACTCCTACTATGAGGTGCCTGTGCGTGCCCAGTTGCTTCAGTCAGGTCTGACTCTAGGCGGCCTCATGGACTGTAGCGCAGCAGGCTCCTCTGTCCATGGGATTCTCCAGGCAGGAATACTGGAGTGGGCTGCTATGCCCTCCTCCAGGGGAGTTTCGCAACCCAGGGATCGAACCTGCATCTCCCATGGCTCTCTCACTGCAGGCAGATTCTTTACTACTGGGCCTCCAGGGAAGCTCCCATCCACAGGACGCGGCTGTGGCGTATATAACCAGCCCTGTTTAACAGGAAGCAGTAGCTCATAAAGGTTAATATCAGTTTTCTTCTAGGGCCACTAAGCACTGGGGCCGGCAGTAGCATCCAGGCCTCGTTCTCTGGTATATTCTCTTGATTTCAATCCATCCGTGAACCACCTAACCATCCCTCCCTCCCTCCATCCCTCCATCCATCCAGTAGATGATCACCAAAAGCCCATTTCATGCCCACATGTAGGTAAGGGGTAGAGTGGTAAACAGGAACGGCCCTGCTCCCTACCCCGAACTGTCGCCAGTTAAGTGCCGATTCTCTTTTCTGTAGCTAGAAAGATCCAGGGTGTGGAGTGGGCACCTGGGCATGAAACGCTCAGAGAAAGATTCTATTTCCTTTCCTACATTTTCTTCTTCTTCCTGTCCACAGCAGGCTGGATTTAGGTCATTTGGGGAGTTTCTGGTTTCTAGATCCTTTGGCAAGTGAGCAGGTTTTGGGTAGTACAGGAGGAGTTAAACACTAATGAAGGGGAGGAAGGACATTGATGCTATGAGCACTGTTGGAGGCTGGCGCACTCCAGGCACCACTGCAAACACACTGAATTCATTTCTCACCACACTGTTGAGAGCGGCAGGTCAGGGAGGCAGTGATGCCTGCTGGTTCCCCACCGTGATATTTTGCCACGTCTTGTTAGCATAGGGCTCTGGTCGGGGCAGCTCAGCAGACAATTTACCTGATACCCTGTGGTTCTCACCTTGTGGCTAAAGATAACCAGGCCCCACCTCTAGAGAGTCCCATGTTGGGTGTGGGAGGTTCACACGAGGACCTGCATTAAAATAAGCCTGTCCCGACCCAAACACATGCTTCCGGTGCAGCTCCTGGGTTTCTCTGAGGATGGGAAGATGTCTTTCCTCAGGACCGAAGATGTCTTTGAAAGACAGTACTGGACTTTCATACTGATGAAAACAGAGCTTAGCTCTGGGGCAGGGTATGCGTATAGAACTTGCAGTATTCCAGGATGTGTAGGGGAGAAATCTGTCCAAACCTCAGTGCCAAAGTTCCCTCGAGGCTGTCCAAAGCAGGAAAACTCCTGTGCTTCCAATTCCACCTGAGTGCAGGTCTGGGGGGCTTTGCAGGTAGTGCTAGCGGTAAAGAACCCACCAGCCAATGAAAGAGATGTAAGAGACAAAGTTTCGATCCTTGGATCATGAAGATCCTTTGGAGGAGGGCTTGGCAACCCACTCCAGTATTTTTGCTGGACTGTCCTATGTACAGAGGAGCCTGGTGGGCTATACAGTCCATAGGGTTACACAGAGTCGGTCATGACTAAAGGAACTTAGGATGCACATGTGCACGCACAAGTCTGGAAGGTAGGGAGTGAGGGCGGCGTCACAAAGCTGGCAGAGATCTGGAGCCGAGCAAGTGGGCGGATAGGTTGGCGGTGCAGGGCTCACCATCCGGAGCAGACAGACACCCAGGCAACTCCCTCTGAGGTGGCCGCAGCCAAGGGAGAGCCTTCCGGTCCCCACCGTTGAGGACTTTTGAAACGCCAGGCTTAGGACCCGGAAAGCAGACTCTTGAAGCAGAATGCGACCTTAGGCGTTGACTGGTCACAGGGACAGCGGGCTGCCAAGAGGCTCCCAGGATGGCAGCAGATATCTTAATTGACTACGGCAGTTTCCCCCCAAGCCTGGAGGCAGCGTCAGAATTCTTCTAACTGCAGAACCGCAGGCCAGGAAGTTCCAAGATCTGAGTTGGCACATGAGTTCCATACGAGCCTGTTTGCCATTCTTGATCTAGATTAAGTCCCCCACTTGACACATGAACATGAGGCTGGGAGACGAGGAAAGGCTTGCTCAGTGGCTAATAGAATTATTGCCAGGAGAGGAAAAGAGGTAACCAGGTAGCAAGGTATTGTCGAGGGTGCTTGGGTCCTAGCTTGGTAACTTTGACATATCCTGTGCGTAACCTGTGCGTGCGTGCTAAGTTGCTTCAGTCATGTCCAACTCTGTGCGACCCTATGGACTGTAGCCTGCCAGGCTCCTCTGTCCATGGGATTCTCCAGGCAAGAGTACTGGAGAGGGTTGTCATGGCCTCCTTCAGAGGATATTCCCAACCCAGGGATGGAACCCGAGTGTCCTAGGTCTGCATTGCCAGATGTGTTCTTTACAACCAGTGCCACCTGGGAAGCCCACCACCAAACATCCTTTCAAAATTCACCACTCACTGTTACAGTACAGGCTTGGACCTTTTAAAACCCACTGCTTTCTAGATGCAATTGGTCCCAGGACCCTTTAATGGCATAAGCTGCTCGATTATCCAGAACAGTTTGTTTCTGAAACACACTATGGGGCCTGCAGGCTGAGCAGAAAGAAATGAGGTGATGAGATTTCAGGGTTTGCCTCAGCTATGACTGAGGGCTGGGGGGCAGTGGGTGGGTACCACACAAAGCTGCCCTCGGCGGCGGGGGGTCTGTGGGGTCGTTAGTCTTTACGGTTACTTTTCACTGGTGGTTTAGGCTTCTCAGGTGGACGTGTGGTGTGTGCATGTTGGGGGGTGGGCGTGAGCATGAGTGAGTCTACCAAATCCTAACCACATGAAAAAGCAGCTCTTGTGGAAGGTGGTTTTGTGGAAAAAGAGAAAGATGCATTTCGCAGAGTGAGGAGTGAACCTAGAGAGCTCCAGGAGATGGGTTTGGGTGGAGAGGTGGGTGTGAGTGAAAATTTAACACCCCTCTCAGGGTGGTCAAAAACAGATCTACGAACACAGAGGTGCAAAAAAAAAAAAGAAAAAGAAAAGAAAAAAAGCCATAAAACACTGAAGTAGTTATCATGGAGCTCAGGCACTTGACCCTGGGGCCCAGTTTCTTGGATTTCTTTTGTTGTTTACGGAGTTTATAGTCCACAACAAATTGGCAACAGCCAATGTGAAGAGGGAAGACAGGCTCATCCCATCCCGTTATGTGCTGATAGATGATTCTGACCCCAAGGAAACGGGAAGGGGAACATGGTCTTTGGTCTCTGTTTAAGGAGCTAGGCAAGCTAAGCGCGTGAGCATTTAGGAAAGGTTTCTACCCTAAACGATGGAGATTAAAGGGATAAGTTTCTCTTATGGGGATAATTCTCTTATGTGAACCTTTCTCAACAAGGTTGATAAATGAAACATCACTGTAAGTTCCAGACACTCTTGATAAATTCCTGTGGGTCATATTAAGAGACAGACACATCGTGTGTTTACAGAAAACGAAGCATATCAGAATCACCCAGCTCAAGCTTTTCACTTTGTTGGTGCAGACATGGGGATGGGGTGGGAGGGAGCCCCACCCCACACCCTCGCCCGCGCCCCCAGTCGGAGGGCCACAGGTGATGGAGACAGGAGTTGTCTGAATCTCCCCTGTCTTCCTCAGCCAACAGGTCCCTCAGCCTTCCCTCAATCTCCTCTGGACCCTGTGACTTGCTTGCCCCCGCCTCCCCAGGGTGGAGTCGGCCCAGGAATGTAGAAGGTTAAGCCGGGGTGGGGATCTCTAAGGAAAATGACTCCATTAGCCATCCGTGGTCTGGGGGCAGGTGACAGAGGTTGGAGGTGGGTCACTGCCTCTGTGTCCTCAGGTCGGTGGCTGGTTTCATGGAAGCCCTGGCATGTATATTCTATTTTCAGGGGAACTCAGAGATAAAGCATGCAGACCTCCCACTTCTGTGACATGGACCCTTCTCTGAGTGATGGAAATAGGCCAGTGTCTTCTATTCTCTCTCTGCCCCACCCCCGTGCCGGACAGTGAATCCCCATCCATGGCTGCTGATGGTGTGTGGAATCTAAGACTAAGGCGGAGCAAAGGGAAACAGAATTGCAGACTGGTCTGCTGTTTACCTCCGAGCTGGGAGCCCTGGGCCTTGGTAGTTACTGTCCCTCACCTGTAGGATATGGGCATGGATGCTCACAGGGGCATGAAGATCAGATGAGAGGATGAATATAAATAATTTAGGAAGCATTCAATGAATGGGAGGGATTTTTCAATAAGGGAGATCTTTATTGACTGGAAACCTCCACCAGGTAGGAAAGTGTCATTGAAACTCTTGAAAGCAATGAGCACAATGGAAATACTTCATAAGGTATAATGGTCTGCAAGTGTGCCGGACTAGATCTGAATCGAGCTCTGCTTTGTCCCGCTGGTGGCTGAGCACGGGGGCTCCTAGCTCACGGGGCTGAGGACAAAACAGTGCCAGTCAAGCCTTCCTAAATGGAGCCACCACTTCTCTGTTCATTTTTCCCAGTTTACCATTCACAAGCACTTCCTTAGGGGTGGTATTCACAAAAATTGGCTCGTTCAGCCCTGAGGCTGCGCCCTCAGGAGCTTGCAGTGTGTCAGCTGAGCCATCCTCTCTGGGGCTGTACGTGCGGCCCACGGCCCATCAGTGGGAAGGACCGAGCACAGAGCCAGGCTCACTGCATGCTCCCGCTTCAAGGTGGACATGGCACCAAGAAGGGGCCCTGGGCAGGACGTGCCCACAGTACCACCCTGACAACATCTGGTGAAGTTTGAGAAGAGCTTCTCTGAATGAATCCTCCCAGCTCCTGTTCTGGGCAGCAGAGGATGGTCCTGGCTGAGAGGGCTGGGCCAAGGCCCTGAGAAGTTGACTGGGTTGCATCTGATGGGTGACATCCTCCTCCTTGTTTAGCCGCCTCAATAGGGTCTTCCGGAGGTCAGGCCCCAGGCTGCACTGCTGTCCCTCTCTCCCTCCCTCCCCGGGTTTTAGAAACCTGGTCTTCAGCACTGGGAGGCTCTCTCTACTTTCCTCTAAGCCTTGCACTCTGCCTAGACCAGGGCCCTTCCTCTGCCCTCCAGGTAGGACAAGAGCCAGACCCCAGGCTGTTTAACTCATCAAAGTATAAGGTCTCAGACCTGATGTCCTCTCATTCTAAATGCTTCTTAAACCTCGATGTATCCTCCGGGTTCTAAAACCTTCCACCCAGGGAAGCTATGCCCCAATCCTCAGGGACACTGGCTAGTGTGCAGGGGTCAGCGGGAAGATAGATGATCCATTAAGTAGAAAGGACTGTGGAGTCACGATTTGGAGAGCCTGGAGGTCGTGAGAACTCATCTCGCCCACCTGGGCTCTGGAGTCTGCAGTCCAGGATTCAAAGCCTGTCTCTGCTACCTACTAGCTGTGCTGTTACTTGGTGGTGGTTTAGTCACTACGTCACGTCCAACTCTTGCGACCTCATGGACCGTAGCCCGCCAGGCTCCTCTGTCCATGGGATTCTCCAGGCAAGAATACTGGAGTGGGTTGCCATTTCCTTCTCCAGGGGATCTTCCTATCCAGGAATCGAACCAGGGTCTCATGCATTGCAGGCAGATCCTTTACCGACTGAGCGCTACAAGGGTACAATTACGTAACCCTTCTGAATCGTGGCTGATGTGAGACTTGGAAGAGATAAGGTGCCCACTGCCTGGCAGGGATCCAGTGGGGTGGCTGCTGGGAGGCAGGGAGAGCTTTTCTCAGGCGCTCAGACCTTCCTCTTTGGCTTCCTGATGCGGGGAGGGTGGGAAGGAAGCACTCCCACAAGCCAGACCCTCCTTCATTTCCTTCCTCCAGAAACCCTTTCTCACTTAGGTGCAAATGACTAGGGGTGGTGGGACAGGTGGGGGCCCTCCTACAGACTTTAAACAGGGTGAAGACATGAGCATAAAGTGATCAAGTGCGTGCCTGCTTTCACTGTGGAAGTATAGGCTTTCTGGGGCATATGGGAGAGCCCCAGCCTGACCATCAAGGTGGCTACCTTTGGGCCATAGTATCTTAACTCCCAGAAACTCAGACATGTCATCTCCCTGCTGGAACTCAAGCTGACGCTTAAAATCAGTCCAGTCTAGCTAGACTCCCGTTTACAGACCTTTAGAGCAGATAGGGGGCTTCCCTCCATCCAGGGGAAGTGGCCCTGGAGGTAAAGAACCCACCTGCCATCGCAGACCTAAGAGGCTTGGGTGTGTGGTCCCTGGGTCGGGAAGATCCCCTGGAGGAGGGCATGGCAACCCACTCCAGTATTCTCGCCTGGAGAATCCCAGGGATAGAGGAGCCTGGTGGGCTACAGTCCAAAGGGTCGCAAAGAGTCAGACATGACTGAAGCGACTTAGCACACACAGGGCAGATGGACTCAAAGACAGAAAGTGGACTGGCCAATATCAGCACCCAACTTGCTATTGCTGCTTTTCCCTGAACCTCCCAGGAAGCGTGCTGCAGTCTGGGAGCCCTGCTTCTTCAGAGGTCTGTGTGACCACCTCCACAGCTGCTTGCTTGCCATGTGCCTGGAACCAGGGCTACAGACTGGGGTTTCTCTCCTTCGGCACCCTTGACGTTTGGGGCTGGATGATTCCTTACTGCAGGGGCTGACATGTGCACTGCAGGATGTTCAGTAGCACCCTGGCCTCTCTCCACTAGGTGTCAGAGGCAGCACCTGTACCCCCTGCCCCCACCCTGTCTCACTTAGTGGTGATCAATAAAATCTCTCTATATTGCCAAATGTCCCCCGAGGGCCTAAGTCGTCCCCACTTGAGAATTGCTGTTTTACACACGCCATCTCATGTAAATCTCATGTCAATCCTTTGAGGAACCAGCTTTATCATCATCCCCACTTTACAGAGGAATTCACAGAGGCTGAGTGAGTTAAGTAACTTACCTACAGTTAGTAAACGAGAGAGCTAGGTCTTTGACACCAAAGTCCATCATTTTACCCTGATATCCGGCAGCAGAGGATGACATCTGAGTCCCTCAGGGGGGCCAGGTTGCCCAGGATCTCACCTGGTGTTCACCTGGGGACGTGCCCAAGTTGGAGTTTTGGAGAAGTGAACTGGTAGGTGGCAACACAAGGGTCCCAGCCCTTCTGAGGCTTCCCCAGGCCAGGTGGGGATGGGGAGTAGCTGGGAGGTAAGCCTGCTCTCCTGCAATAGGTCAGCTGGGAAGGCTTGAGTCAGTAGCTACACCCACAATCTGCTGCCTAATGTCAACCAACACCAGTGGCAGAGAACGCAATCACATATTACAGCTCATGATTCTCTGGGAAACCTGCAGAGTTCTGGCTCTGTGGCGGCTCAGCAGGACCCATGCCTGTGTGGTTTCCTGCTCTTTGTCTGGACTCTGCCACCAGCTATGGCCTTGGCTGGGATGACGGGACTGTCTCTGCTTCGTTCTCCGCATCTCATCATCAAGCAGGTAGCTCAGGCTTGCTTACAAGGAAAGCAAGAATCTGAGAGAGAGAGAGAGAGAAAAAGCACGCAAGGCCTTCCAAGGCCCGGGCTTGGAACTGGGAACAGTCACTTTTGCTGCCTTCTGTTGGGCTTCCCAGGTGGCTCAGGGTAAAGGATCCGCCTGCGGTGCAGGAGACACAAGTTTGATTCATGAGTCAGGAAGATCCTCTGGAGGAGAAAATGGCCAATCACTTCAATATTCTTGCCTGGGAAATCCCATGGACAGAGGAGCCCGGCGGGCTACAATCCGTGGGGTCGCAAAGAGTCAGACACAACTGAGAGAATGAGGACTTGTATACACGCATGTTGGCCAAAACATTTCACCAAGATATCCCAGATTTTAGCCTCTTAACGGGAATGGCTACAAAGTCACATTGTGAGGGAGTGGCGGAGGGGAGGGGAAGCCGAGGCCGCCTCTGTCTTCCTCCTCTCCTGGTGCTCAGCTGGCTTCCATCTCAACCACTGGAGATTAGTGAGAGGGGGAGGGTAATGCTAGAAGTTTCAGACTCCTGTGAGATTCTTGCCACTTGGACACACCCCTCAGGATGGTGAGCTCCTTGAGGATAAGGATTTTGTTCACTCCTGAGTTCTAAGAATCTAGCATGTGCCTAGCACCGAGGAGGTTCTCAGCCAATTGTTGTTAAATACGAAATTAATTCCGTGACTTTACCTGAAGTCAATTCAGTGTAACTTGCCTCCAGTGGTCTTTGTTAAGTACCTGCTGTCTGTTGAGTTCATCCTTACTTAATCCAAGAGAATCAGGAAGCTGTCCAGTTCTCAACCTGGTAGTTAGGACCATCACCAAAGGCCGGCATGACTGATGGGGGCTCCACAGAAGGGATCCAGACAGCTTGGGAAGTGCTGTCTTTGCAAACCACACCTTATGAGCGCCTGGGCCATGCAGGGAAGGGCACTGCGGAGGCCGGGAGCTCTGGAAGCTCATCCCTGGTCTTGGCAACACGTGGATAGGGTGGATTTTCTGCTGCTTTTCCAAATGGCTCCATTTAGTCAAAGCTGGCGGCTGTCTTGACAGCCTGCTGGCTTCTCTTGTCCTTTGAAAGTCTGTGAGCTCTGGGAGAGGAATGTGAGACTGGCTGGAGATTCCCCATAAGCCGTCTTTGCAAGGGCGGCTGGGGCCGGAGCAGACTTTCAAAACCCAGGTTCATAGAAACAGGAAGCTGCCTCCTGCCTGGAGTCGCCGAGGTTTGCCTCGGAGGTGTCCCTCCTTCCTGCCCTCCAGGTTGGGGAGGACGGACGGGACCTTAATTAGACGTCATTCCTCTCCCTCATCTCTACCTTCAGCCTTTCCCAGGGTCGGGAGTGGAGCCTGGGGGTGGGAGGTAAAGGAGGATTTCTTCCAGTTCAGAGAAGAATCAGACCAGTGTGCGTGGTTTCTCAGTGGTGACTGAGAGCGAAGGTCACCATGCTGAATTCAGGGCGTGTGTGTGTGTGTGTGTGTGTGTGTCTAGGCAGGGTCTTGGGGAGGTAGCAGGGTGTGTGTGAGTGTGTGTGTGTGTGTGTGTGTGTATGTGTGTGTGTTGGGGGGGTGATCATGGGGATGAGGCAGAGTGTGTTTGTGTGTGGAGGTGGGGGTCAGGGGGATGTGGCAGAGTGTGAGTGTGTGTGTGTGTGTGTGTGTGTGTGTAGGCAGGGTCTTGGGGAGGTAGCAAGGTGTGTGTATATGTAGGCGGGGTCATGGGGAGGTGGCAGTGTGTGTGTGTGTGTGAGTGTGGAGGCGGGGTCATGGGCAGTGGGCAGGGTGGGAGGAAGGAGGCAGGAGAGGGATGAACAACGCTAGGAGCCCAGTCATGTTTTTGTGTGTTAAGTGCCAGTTTTTGTTAGGTGGCCTGAACCTTTGCCAGAAGCTCTGGACGGTCCAGCAGAAGAAACCCAGCCCCCTGCCCCCAAGGTGCCCACCACTGGTGAGGACGTGAATCTGCCACAGGGGAGACCACCGGCCAGCCATGATGGACAGGGTCCCATGAGGTGTCAGAAGGTGTGGCCTGGACGCCAGGGCAGGAGGGACACAGAGAAGGAAGGTCAGGGCAGGTTTGAGGAGGAAGAAGGCTTGGGCTGGAGTGACGCTGTGGGCCTGGTGGGTCTTGAATGGCAGGCAGTCCACCTGCTGTTGAGCTGAGGGCATGCAGTCCAGCTCCAGGGGCTCTGTGGAGACTTAAAGCTGCTGCCATCAAGGGGTCTGTTGCCTGAGACCAGAGGGGCCAAGCAACCCGCATGCCATGACTCCTCCGTCCCCACCTCAGCACTCCTGGGAGGGTGGCCTGCAGGGTTAGGGAGGAGCGGATACAGGCCCAGACTCAGGCCTCTGATCTTCAGGCCCTTGGGGTGCTGGGCACTCTGGCTTTCAGAGACCACCTCTCCAAACTCAGGCCGGAACCCTGACCCCTTCTCCTGCCCTTCACCTGGCTTAATTTCTCGTCATCGGAAGTCCTGGCTTCGCTCGTGAGCTCAGCCCTGACTTTTGAGAATGGGCCGGGTATTTCTTCTCTCTCATGAGCTTCTCTTCTCTGAGCTCTGAGCTCTGACTATGTCTTTGTACCTGAACTTGGCCAGAGTCTGCCCAGATGGCAGAGACCTGACCGCCCACTTCTCTGGGTCCCTCAGAAGAGGGACGAGGCACCCAGCAGGTTCCCAGCACATCGTCGTGAGTTTATCAAGAACTCTTCTGGCTTCTTTCTGACCTGCTAAGAGGGTGCTGTTATGTTATGACTCAGGTCAAATGGGGATCTTCGGTCTAATGATGGGCAGTTTGTAAGATTGTGTGACCTGCAGAAGCAAGGAAAACAGCGCCTGCATGGAGCAATTGGAATCCCACCTCTTGTCACAGTCCCCAGGTGTTCAGGACATTTCTGTGTCCGTTAGTGCCGTGGCCTGAGCCTCCCATGAATGCTCTTTCGTCTCCTTAGGTCTGAATGCAGCCTGGATTGTGCCAGCTTCTCAGCAACCCTGTCACTAAATCTTGCCCCTCCAACTGTTTGCATTTTTCCCTCCTTGGTCTTCCGTTCGAGTAAAATATGCTGATAAGGGTTTAGGATTAAGCTTGGAGGCATTTATAATCCCCACTCCAACCAAGAGTTTATTGGGGAGAGCAAATTTTGGATGGCAGGTGGAAGAGGCTGGGGCATGGGCTATGGGGAGGCTGAAGACGCCATATGCAAAGATTGTCACCATCAAAGCCAAGCCTTGTACTGGAAACGCTGGAAGGCCAGACATCCCCATAAGACAAGTGGGGGGTGGTAAATTGGGCAGCCTGTTAGTCCCGGAACTGTGGAACATGAACCTAGAACCCAGAGAGAGGCGAGAGCACAGGAAGACTGGGCCTGGGCCCCCAGGGGCTGCTCGGTCCTGCTCAGAGGCAAGGGCAAAGCTGGTTACCAGGCCCCGTCTGAGAGCGTGGACCTGGGCCATGGACCCACTGCTCAGGAAGCCACTTCACCAGCCACACCAGCCCAGGCCTGGCCTGGGGCCCCGACTCGCTCGTCGGCCACACCTAACTCAGCACATCCACAGACTCCAGTCGAGGTGGTTGCTGGCCACCATGTAGCAGCGTTTCTCCCACCCTCCACTTCTCAATCAGCTGGTGTCACTCAAGGACATTTTTTCCCGTATTGTGGGATTTTCCAGATCTCTCCGAAATCTTTCTAGAGAGATGTAGAAAACTCTTTGTATTTAAATTCTGTAATCATGGATCCAAGAGCATGAGGGCACAAAAGGACTCGAGCAAGCATCTAGTCCCATTCTGGATGGTAAAGTGACTGGCCGGCGTCACCCTGCTACTTGGGGTGTTTGGCCTGGGCCACACCTGGGTCAGAAGACAGACAGAAGGCACGTAGGTCTCACCTCGTCCTGTGGTCTTCCCACTGCTGCTGCTGCTGCTGCTGCTGCTAAGTCGCTTCAGTCGTGTCCGACTGTGTGCGACCCCATAGACGGCAGCCCACCAGGCTCCCCCGTCCCTGGGATTCTCCAGGCAAGAACACTGGAGTGGGTTGCCATTTCCTTCTCCAATGCATGAAAGTGAAAAGTGAAAGTGCAGTCGCTCAGTCGTGTCCGACCCTCAGCGACCCCATGGACTGCAGCCTTCCAGGCTCCTCCATCCATGGGATTTTCCAGGCAAGAGTACTGGAGTGGGGTGCCATTGCCTTCTCCGGGTCTTCCCACTAAACCCTCTTTAATAAATGTCAGCCACCTGCAGGGCTGCCCTTAAAGTGACAAATCATGGCAACAGTCTAGTGGGTCTTCCTGGCAGCTGGGACCTCAGACTTGAGAAGCCCTTGGAGGTGTTGCCCCCTAGGATCCCCAAATAGAGCAGAGTCTAGGGGTCCAGCCGATGACAAGCATCTCCTGCCAGCGTGGGGAGCTGTACGCTCTGGGATGGGCCATCTGCTTTCATTTGCCCTATGCTGGGGGTGGGGCTCTCAGTAAAATCAATTTACACAGAAAAGAATTTGGAAATCATAAATCTGATGCAAACTAGGAAAACCTCTCCTTGTTGCCCAACAACTTTGTCTAGGAAAAAGTGAGGCAAACCAGTCTTCCCTCCTCCATAAAAAAAAAAAATTAAACTGCACATATTTAAACTATACAATTGGATGGGTTTGGGCATATGTATACTGGTGGTTCAGTGGTAAAGAAACTGCCTGCAATGCTGGAGACCTGGGTTCAGTCCCTGGAGATCCCCTGGAGAAGGAATTGGCAACCCACTCCAGTATTCTTGCCTGGAGAATCCCGTGGACAGAGGAGCCTGGCGGGCTAGAGTCCATGGGGTGACAAAGAGTTGGACACGACTGAATGACTGACACTTTCACTTTCTTTATGCATCTGTGAAACCATCTCTTCCCTGTTGGTTAGGTCTTCTTGCTGCTGCTGCTGCTGCTAAGTCCCTTATTAATTCATGTATTAGATCAGCTACATATCGAGCATGCACTATATGCTATGGGCTGTTACGATTTTATACTTGGAATCTGCCTTCCTCTAAATTCTATTCTCTGACCCCAGCTTCACTGGGGCTGCCAGATAAAATACAGGATGTTCAGTTAAATTTAGAATCACAGGCAAAAAATGAATGGATTTTTAAAAGCAAGTATGTCCCAATTATTGCATGTGACATTTAAAAAAATTTAGTTTGAATTGGAGGATAATTGCTTTACAATGTTGTGTTAGTTTCTGCCGTACATCAACATGAATCAGATATAAGTATACAGATATCTCCTTCTTCTTGAACATCCCTCCCATCCCTGCATCTCACCCCTCTAGGTCATGAATGTGACATTTTTTATACTAAAAAGCCACTCATTGTTTGTCTGAAATTCCGATTTAACTGAGCAGCCTGTATCTTTGTTTGCTAACTGGCAACCCTAAGCTCCACTCACTTGTATAGAGCTGTATAGAAATCACATGCTCTTTGTCCCAGGACAGCCCCTCTGGGGTTTGGAGATGGGCCCCAGTGCTCCCATGTGCTGTGAACCTTCCTGGTGTTCAGGGCACTGGAGGGCGCTTGCTCTGGTCTCAGTGCCGTGAATTTAATTACTGATGTTAAGACTGTGTGAACCGGGACTTCCTTGGTGGTCCAGTGGTGAAGACTCTGCTGGTCAGGGAACTCAGATCTTGCGTGCTGTGCAGTGTGTCTGAAAAAAAGAAAAAAATTGTGTGTGAGCCTTTTTGAGCCAAGTCCCATGGCTGCTGTTAAGCTAGTCATGCTGAGAACCCCTGGCTCCCTTTGGGACCATCAAGCAGGCTGCCCCTCCCGCCCTCAGGCAGGGGTTTTGAACAAAGCTGTGGCTTCTCCATCTGTGCTGATGAGATTTAGTCTTGTTGGTTTATTCATGCTTCTAGGCCGTTGGAATCTCATGGAAGCCAGAGTCTGTCACCTAGCAAAAGATCCATCCCTCCCAGGTTAGAATATATTTAAACTTGATTATAAATCAGACTGTAGATTTCCCATCAAGTAACTGGTAGGAATGTGGACAGGGCAAGGCTAAGTACAGACAATTACCATTTGCTGTGAAGAGAGCCTCTGTCTCCTCCCTCCCTTCCTGTGGGTTGACATTGCTAACATTCACTGGACCAGCTCACCTAAGTGTAGTATCTATTACCCAATGGCATTTCTCATTTTTATCTACAAACATTTCATAACAGTCTAATTCAATTTTCTCACTCATTCACTACAGTGGATACTTATTGCCTGCTTCCTTGTGCAATGTGTCAGATGCCTGGTGAAAATCAGATCCATTACATTCTGGTGTCCTTCATTTCCCGACCCAGGTAACCCCATCACAGAAGCCCATTCATGAGGGAACTTGCAGGTCCCTGGGGACGATCAGTCCCCTCTTACTCTCCCTTCCCTTTGAAGTCATCACAAACCATTTACAAATCCATCACAAATTTGTCGAGGTGTTTTATAGTCTAGTGCAAAGTTTCTGGATTTTCATCCTTTTCCCTATGGGAAATTGAAACCCAATTTACAGTCTGAAACATCGGCCCCTCTGCTGATTCTTGCTCCTCACGAACTGTGCAATAGTTCTGGGGTCCCATCAGCAAGTTCCCTGATTGTGAAAGCGAAAGTCGCTCGGTCATGTCCAACTCTTTACGACCCCATGGACTATACACGGTCCATGGAATTCTCCAGGCCAGAATACTGGAGTGGGTAGCTTTTCCTTTCTCCAGGGGAGGATTCTTTACCAGCTGAGCCACAAGGTCCCTGCTTGTGCCGCACTATAATTTAACATAGTTGGAAGACATAGTCCAGTGAATGTGTGGAGTGGCTCCCTTACTCTTTTGAATGTAGAATGAATTCTCATTAATTGGATGGATGTAGGTCAAGGGCAGGAGAAAGGTTAACAGAAGGAAAGTAATAGGTATTAAACACTTTGTCAGATGTGCTATGCTTTTGGTATTCCTATGTCTTTTCACGCTCACCACACTTGATGAAGTAGAGATTGCTAGCCCCATTTTTGAATTGGAGGAACTGAGAAATTCAGAGAGGTTAAGGAAGGTACTCAAGGTCACACAGCTGGGATGGCTATATGATGTGTGTAGAATTCGCGTCTGGCTTTGTTTTGTTTCAAAGTCCGTGTACTTTCTACCGTTCTGAAGAGCTGAGTTTAACTCTAAGTCTAATATGGCAAAACCTATTTTGTTCTGGGAGGGGGTGGTGCAGTTCATCACAGAATTCCTTCCTGTGTCAGAGCTGATTCTTCACATGTGCTGGTTATTTTGGAACCGCCTACTGTGTACAGTGTGGCAGACGGGGTTGCTGCTCTCTAGGATGCAGAAATTGAGTGATCTGTTGAGTGTCCTGCAGTGGAGTTTCTAGCTGAGAGGAGAGCTAGCCTTCAGCTCTGAGGGCTCCCTGGGAGTCAGAGTGCCTATGGAAGGTGCCTGTGAGCAGCAATATGAAAAAGGATTGTCAGCTGGCGCTTGGATTGGGGGGCGCGGATGGGCTGACTCCTGGGGGGCAGCCTGGCGGCGTGTGCGTGGCAATAGAGGCCTTTTGGGAGGAAGGGCCAGTGAGGCCCACAGTAGTGGCCCAGGTGGGTACAACAGGGACAACGGTAGCAGCAGACACAGCGGAGGCCGTGAGGCTGGTGGGGGCCAGCTAGAGGCAGTGGAGACAACAGAAGTGGGTGAAGGACTGGGCAGGAAGCGTGGAGGAGAGAGCGAGGGAGAAACCCCTGGAAGGTTCTCAGGACCCTGGCCTGGTCCGAGGGTCCCGGTGAGCTCTGCACACCCCCAGGCGGAGGAGCAGATGGGAAGAAAGATCCAATTTGATCTGGTTGAGTGGAGTCTGAAGTGTCTGCGGGACGCCCAGACAAAGAGCTTCTTAAGGTCTGAGCTGACGGGAGAGAGTCCGGGTTACCGTTGTGAGGGCAGGTGTTCTGTAGAGTTATTTGTGTGGATGACCTTCCCTGCCATGAAGCCCCCTGCAGAGCCAGCATTCCCGCCTCCCTCCCAGGTGAGTTGCAGCCTGGGGCTGTGTGCACGTGTGCACCTTTGCACACACATCCACACACAGCACATGTATACTCACGTATGCATAGTCAGACATCCTTACGCACGCACCCCACACACATACACACACAACCACACACATTTGTGCACCTTTATGCACTCACCCATACACTTTCTTCACACACTCACACACTAGAACATTCATACACACAGCGTATACCTTTGTAGAATCCATATCCACGTGCACCTTCCTCTCAGACACACTTACACACTCCCATCAGACACACATTCACATGTGAGTACACGCACAGACATACATCTTGTACACCCTCAGCCACTCACACACACATGCGAGCCATTTACACACCCATCATCCACACATGCTCACCCCCTCTCACTTGCACACATTCGTACACTCACACACGGGAGCACTGACTCATGCCCATCCCACCCAGGAGCTGCTCCTGCTCCGTTAGGTCAGCCCCTCCTCAGCCCCCTGGGGCACTGAGTGCCAGACTCTACCACGAGGAGCCCATTTCGGGGGGCTCCCTACCCCTAACTGCCCCCAACCCTGCGGGTGCTGCCTGGGCTTGGCCGTCTGGAGTCCGCCCCCTAAGGGATTTGCAGCCCTTCTGTGCTTAGTATTTGCAGCCCTTCTGTGCTTAGTTCTAGGAAACACAAGACAGGGTGTCCTTGGAGTGGAACAAAGTGTGAGAACTAGAGTTCAGTGTGAGCCTCTCGTCTGGCTCGTGGGACATGAGAAGCCTGCCTTGCCCAGGTCAGCCTGCCCTCTGCAGCAGGTTAGGAGCTAGGGCACCACGACCTGGGGTGGGGGCTCTCTGCACCCTGGCTGACGAGGTTGACCAGAGAGGGGTGAGGTGAGCCTGAGTTTTGAGGCTGGATGTTGGGGTCCCTTTTGTTCCTGTCCTGTCCCATGGGAGCTGCCTCCCCAGGGCGTGGCCTGACTGGTACCCTGGCCTTGGCAGGGAGGGCAGTGTCCGGCGGCTCTGGGTGCTAGCCGTCCAGCCCAGGGACAAGCTGGGGTAGGGGAGGCAGAGTGGGGCTCTTTGCTGACATCACTCTCGTTCTGTCCCCAAACAGCCTAGTTTCCCTTTAAAAGTGACTATTTATGTAGCTCCTATTTAAGAGTTATCTAAAACCTTCTTGAACCTGGCTTTTGCCCCGGCCTTGGCCACCTCTTGGAGAGATGGGAAGACTATAAATTGCATCCCACTGTAGACAGTCGGGCTTCCTTTGATTTGCTTGAATTCCCCTATGTTTGAGAGCTGTTTGAAGTATCGGGATTGGTGACAAAGGCTGCTGCCTCCCTTTCTGGGGCTCTCAAGGCCTTCACCCCAGAGTGGGAGACCAGCTCTGGTCCAGGCATCCAGCAGCAGACCTGCTCAGCCCTTTGGAGGAGCCGGTCTCCACTCGTAGCCTGTCTCCTGACATTCCCTCCAGGCACTGTGGCCAATGCCTGTTGTGGGGATTAACACTTGTTGCTTGCTTGCTTACCTGTGCTTCCTCTTTGGCACATCCTGTCTTTATTATTATTAAATGGCTTTATTTCTTCTGCCATGACAAAACCATGTAACAACGCATTTGGAAAATATCCTTTCTAATCCAGTCACCCAACAGAACCATGCTCACCTGCTGCACTTCCCTCTAGAATTTCTCTCTGGGCAGATGAGGTCTTGTTTAGTTTAGTTTTGTGTTTTAAGTTGAAGGTTAATCCCTTCTAATGCAGATGCCATTTCCAGACCTGTGGCTCCAGCCATGGCTTGCATGGGGAGAAAAAAAAAAAAAAAGAGTCACAGCTGCTATTCATAGCTGGATGTTTAAAATTAAGAGCAAGGAAGCACGTGCTGGGAGCTGGCTCTGGGCTTGATGCCTTGAGGCATATCAGGTAATTCCTGCCTGAGCATGCGCTCCAACTGAGGTGACAAGCTGCACCCAGGAAAAGGTTGGGTGAGCTCACAGGCATTGTGTCATCACAAATGTCACAGGGTGCTTGGGAGAGCCCTGCCTCCGGTGAGGCACAGAGATTGGTGGGCCCTTCAGGAATCTAGGGTAGCGAAGACCCAGTGGGGTGGTCAGAGAAGCCTTCCTGGAAGAAGTGGGGTGGTGGCTGGGCTTTGAAGTCTTTGCAAATGGATGTTTGGGGAAGGGTTATGTTTCAGACTAGGGAAACAGCCCGGGGAGAGGATTGGAGGTGGTAGAGCTCCAGGGCTTCCCTGATAGCTCAGCTGATAAAGAATCCACCTGCAATGCGGGAAACCTGGCTTTGATTTCTGGGTCGGGAAGATTTCCTGAAGAAGGGAAAGGCTGCCCAGTATTCTAGCCTGGAGAAGTCCATGGACATTCCATGGGGTCGAAAAGAGTCAGACACGCCTAAGCGACTTTCACTTTCACTTTCAGAGCTCCAGTATGTCTGGAGGCCTGGACATGGCTCAGCATGGCAGGGGCAGAGGCTGGAGTCAGAGGCAAAGGGTTCTGTCTGCTGTGGAAAGACCAGGGAACCATGGAGGTGCCTGATGAAGATGCTGCCGTGGAGGCTGCTGAGTCAGGGGAAGGAGGGAAGGAGAAAGGGCATGCTTTCAGAAACAGTGAAGAGGCCGCAGGAGAAGGGGAGATTCTGCCAAAGAGCAGGCCTTGCCTTGCTATCCCTTGACCTGATCTCCCTCCTGCCCAAGAGCCAGGGCTGATGGTGGGCCAGGGTGACTGGTAGCTATAATGACAGCCTGGAGAGTAGTCCTGTACAAGACACCTATACAAGAGGAACACTCAGCACACAGACCAGCTTCCTAGGTTCAAATCCCAGGTCTGTCCCATTACGAGTTTCCCCGGTGGCTCAGACGGTGAAGAATCCGCCTGCAGTGCAGGAGACCTGGGAGGGGAAGATCCTCTGGAGAAGGGAATGGCCACCCACTGCAGTATTCTTGCCTGGAGAATCCTCATGGACAGTGGAGCCTGGCGGGCTGCAGTCCAGGGGATCACGAAGAGTCAGATACGACTGAGCACAGCACATGCATACATCCCATGAAAGCCCACCAGCCAAGACCACCAAGAACACACCTGGAGAAAGACAAAGTCAGGCATGCTAGCCTGCTGCAGCAAGGCAGAGCACGCACCCTGGGAAAGCGTGGGGCACCTCCAAAGGGGTTTTAGAGAAGGGGCGCTTGTGGAGTCTGGGGGCTGGAGTTAATCATAGCCCAGTCTTGGTCAGGGTTGCTCAGCTACTGCTTCGCTGGAACAGTCAGAAGTCATATCTTTAGAACACATAAGCCTATTTGGAATTGCTGTCAGATCAGTGTGTCTGTGGTCTTATCTTGGAACATATGGGTGTGAGTGAGCTGGTGTCAAAAGAATCTGAGCTTAGATAGTCTGTGCTTCGCCATTTATCTGTTTTGTGAGTCATTGCACAGGCCTTTTTGTAAGTTGTGGCTTCTGTTTCGAATCTCAGTTCGCTTTGTATGGCCTGGCCGCCCTCAGGGCCATTTCCTACCTCAGGCTGGTCTGTGGGCAGGTTACATTGCCCTTCCTGCACCTGGTTTCTTCACTGAGCAAGTGGGGACAGTAGGAGCAGCGACACCATGGGGTCCTGGGGATTACAGTTAGTATATGTGATGCATCTAACAGTGCCTGGCACACAGTAGGTCCAGTGTAAATGTGAGCCATCCTTATAACCACAAGCCTTTAAGACTGAGATGTGTGGATGGCGCCACTGCCTCCAAAGAAAAGATAGCCCTTAAGTTTATTTTCTACTTAACGAGGGGAAAAGGGCACATTGATATGAGTTACTCTGACCAAACAGGATGGTGTCCTAGGGGGCAGGCTCCACCACCTAGAATAAAGCTGTCGTCTTTGACTGGTGTCATCTTCTAAGAAGGTGGGAAGGCAGGGGATCAGAGGATGCTTTGAGACTTGGGGCACATCTTCAGGGAAAGATGGTGATGCCTTCTTCCTTGATTTAGTCAAGGGCAGAGCAGGAGGGAAGGGACTAAAGCTCGGGCACTGCAAGTGTGGATTTCATAAAGACTAGGCTGACTCTGGCTTGTTAAGTATCGGAGTAGGGAGGCTGAGAGGCTGTGGACTCCCGGCCACATCTGAGTCTGAAGGAAATTGTGGTGCAGTGGTGGGACCTCTACCCTGGGCGTCAGGTCGCCTGGGTCCCAGCTCAGAACTGCTTCTAATAGACCGGCATTCCTGCTTAGTCGCTCAGTTGTGTCCAGCTCTTTGTATAGAGCTATAGCCCACCAGGCTCCTCTGTCTGCGAGATTTTTCAGCCGAGAATACAGGAGTGGATGGCCATTTCCTCCTCCAGGGGATCTTCCCGATCCAGGGATCAAATCTTTGTCTCCTGTGTCTCCACCATTGCGGCTAGATTCTTTACCTGCTGAGCCATCAGGGAAGCTCTAACTGAGAGACGGCTTTCTAGAACTCATTTCTCATCCCCTGTGTCTTAACTTCCCTACTTGTAAATGAAGAATTTATTGGAGTTGTACACATTTACATATAGGATGCCAGATGGAGTTGGCTGTTGACAAGGGTTGTATATTTGTGATTTTCACTGCCATTGCCAAACCTCTCCATTGAGGTTACACCAAGTTGGACTGCCAAGTTGTGATGTGGTGAGGGGGTGGTGGGTGGGAGGTCCTTGGTGACCCCACCGATACATCTTCCACCTCTAAAGTTGCATGCTAGCAGGGTCCCACTCTGCTTCGGCTCCATTTCTTAAGGCACTAAATGCTTCGCCGGGTTGGGCTTCACGCTCCTCCCCTGGCACTGTGCTTTTTTGCTCTTCAGCTGGTCTCAGAGGGAGAGAGAGAGAAAATGAGAACGCATGAATGAGAAAGAGTTTTAGAGGCTCAGTGTCTCATCTGTGAAATGCCAGCAACCGTCATCCTTCCACCTTCTGCACCCACACACTTGGCTCCCCACAGTCAGCGTGGAGAAAGAGGAGCAGGCCAGCCAGCTGTGTGAGTTATGGTGAAGGTCAGAGCTCCCTAGGTCCTGAGACTGGACCCCTTAGGTCCAGTGTTCTGTCTTCAGGATCAGGATCATTACTCATTAGCTTCACAAGACTCCTGATTCTTGGTGGAATTTTACCCCAGGGAGGTGCTTAGGGCCTCAATCTTGCTTGTGACCTGGAGCCCTGCCCAGAAACACTCAGAGCTGTCACCAATAACTGTCCATAATAATGGGCTTAGCTTTAGAGAGGGCCTTTCTGACAGACAGACAAGTTCAAGCCATCACAGAGGAAGTGAAACAGACCCAGAGAGTGGAACCGCCGCTGTCCTCCCATTTTCATCACTGACCTGGCACATGGTGAATTAGCTTTATGAATCCTTTTCTCAACTGTCCAGGCCACTAAAAGTGGTCAGCAAGCAATCGCCTGATTCTCTACATATGCCTTTGTAATGTTCACAGGACACCCCCACCACACACACACACGCACACACATACACTCATTAATTAAGCATCTCTTGGGCACCAGTGTGTGCCCGGTGCAGATGATGAAGACCCCGCCTCCACCCTGGGGAAGTTGCTGAGACAGGCTCCCTGTGACAAAGCATGGGGCGGAATTGACGTGTCAGAGGCAAGGCATGCAACACATGCCTGATGGCTCCAGGCTCTCTCCTCCGCTCCTCAGGGGCAGCTCTCTTAGTTTGCATTCCCCTAACATCCAGTTATTTCCAGAGTTGAAGGAAGGGAGAGAACCGGAGTAGAAAGGGGAGGATTGCTCCTGGAGAAGGTGGGTGAGGCCTTGCAGGAGACAGCTGCAGCTCTAGCCTTTGCTGGGTTCACGGGGTCACCAGAGGTGTCTTTGGGTTGGGCAAATTTGCTGAAAGATGCAGTGACTTTGGCTGGAGGAAGGAAAGAGACACGTTTCCTGGAGGCCCCTGGTTTAGCCTTTGCTGATGAGGTGATGCCACATGGCCATGATTAATAGGAAACGTGGGTCAGATGATGGTTTTTCACTTTTGCACCAAGAGGGGCTGCATAGAGTCATTTGCCTTTTCCTGTCAAATCCCCTTTACCACTGCTCCATTCAACACACCCACTGTGTGCCAGCAGTGAACTACACTGTGGAAGTCATGCCTCATGGAGTTGACACCCTATGTGTGTCTTCAACTGTGGTCCAGTACCCATCCCAGGGAGGGTCACTTGGATCTTTGAAAAGAATTCCCAAGGGGTGAAGCTCTCCTGCTGGAATCTCAGGCATGAGTCAGATATTTAAGATGGTTTACCCGATGTGAACAAAATTGGAGGGTGTTTGAAGAAACCAGATTCAACCAAGTAGCTGGATGTGTCCTAATGATGATCCTGGGCTGGACCATGTGGGTGTGTGATCTTTGCCTCTCCTTGGTCCTTTTCTCCTGGACCCTTGGGTGCCCTCTGGGAGGAGGAGGGTCTAGGGTACCATGGTGTCCTGCCCCCTGGAGTGGCATCCAGGAGGCCAGGCTCCCTGGGCTAAAAGCCTCTTGTCAGCAGAGTAATTGGATCTGACTTGCAGCAGCCAGGGAGCAGAGGTATTCAAGTCAGTCATGCTATTTTTAAACGCCCTCTCTTCCCCAAGTGCAGATCTCAAGCTCAGCGGGAGAGAATGGCTCATCTCAGAGCTTTGGGAATCACAGCACAGCCCCCTGCTCCCACGTTTGAGTGTCCCCACCCCCATCCTTGAGAATCAGATCTCACACTGGGCAACTATCCATGAACCCTGCCATGACCACATGTCCTGTTTGGGAAAGGGTGAACTCCAGGGGCCTCAGGGTTGTGGGGACCCATCCCGGTGCAGGCTGACTGCTCAGCAGGCTGGAGGCAAGCAACCCTTGTCTCTTGGTTGCCTGGCAGCCCCAGAGGCTCACCACTAAGCTTGCAGGCAAACATGCCCCTGCCCGTCTGCCACTGTCTTTGACTCTCAGGAGCAGTTCATAGCTGCCTGTCAGCTCTGAAGACGGCAGGAGTCAGAGCAGAGAGCAGGCACCCTCCTGCCAACCTCCCTGTGGGAGCTGAGCCCCATCCTGTGTGCAGCCTGGGGTGGGGAGAGGCTTGTGGGAGGCCAGCGCTCAGTTACACACCGTTTGTCTGTGGATTCACCCTCACTCCTCTCCCCAGCTTTCGCAGCATCTGCAGCCCTGGGTAGAAGGCTCTCTGAGCCACAGGTTGGCCGTGTCACGTTCTCCCTCCGGGGGATACAGACAGGAAGGGCAATTGCTGAAGGGCTGGACCAGCCCCCACTTTTGGAGGAGGACAGGCTGCCTCTGGAAGGAGCTGTTGTGGAAGTGGAGACATTGCCAGCGGCCACCGTGGAGCACGTGCCATCCACTCTCCAGACAGCATGCCTGTGGGCTACGTGTCGCTGCGCCCTGTTACAGATGAGGCCACAGAGGCCCAAAGGGTAGCCCCTGGCCAAGGTCACTGGCAGGTTCTCCCTGCTCCTGATAAGAATTCTCAGACGCTCCCCACCCCCCCACCAAATTCCTGAGGTCTTGGTGGTTTAGTTGCAAAGTCGTATCGGACTCTTGCATTCCAACCTGGGGATTGAACCCAGGTCTCCTGCATTGCAGGCAGATTCTTTACCCACTGAGCCACTAGGGAAGCCCCTCCTGAGGCCTTGGGTTACTTCAGATGAGGCACAGTTCAAGTTCAACATGGCTCTCTCTCTGAGAAGCTGGAGGTGTTCCTGGCCTTCCGGCCGTAGCCAGGGGGAGCCAGGCTCCAAGGCACGCTGCTAAGGCTTGTTGCTTCGGGTGACAGGTCTTGAACTTATTTTTCAAAATTGTTTGGTTAAAACACTGCAAGCTGGGAAGTCTGCCAAGGCCTCTTCTCTCCCAAATGGAATTAGAATGAGGCAGCTGCCTAACCCTGTCCAAGGGCCCTGATTCCCAAGTTGACACCGCAAGCATCTTCGGTAAAGCAGTGTCACTGGTACCCAGCCTTCCCCCGAAGCAGACATGTGGTGACTTTGGGGGAAAGACCCTTTCCCCTGCAGAGTACGCCTCCGTGGGTGTCAGACAGGCCTGGGCCCACGGCCTCGCTGCACCTTCTCGGCAGATCTGAGTTAGAGGTTAGGAATGGAGGCGGAGACTCTGGGGTCTACAGAACGGACCCCAAACCCACCCCGCATCAGCCCTGCCAGCTGGCAGGTGGGACAGCAAGGTGTTTACCTTCTTTGCACCTTAGCTTACTGGTCTTTTAAGTGGAGAGAGACAGCTGAAATTTGGGGAGAGGAGTGGGAGACAGTCACGGGAAGTCCTGGGAACCTGGGGTGAAGTGAGGGGAGGATGAGAAAGGGGAGCAGAGCAACCCTGAAGACTGACATCCTTTCCTGTTTTGCCATATGGACATTTTAAATTATTTTATTTGTAAAGAATCTTCTGTATTTTAATAGCCACATAATATATACACGTGGTTCAAAGTTACTGTGGCACAAAAGGACACACACAGAGAAAACCCCAGTCCCCTCCCTCTACCCTCCTCCAGCCACCCAAGTTCCCTCCTCATGGGGAACCATGATCCTTCCAGAAATCATTTGCTTATTATTGATACTTTCGCTGCACATGTATTGTAATCTAACCAGTGTATTTCAGACTCTTCCAACACCCTCAGTTCAGTTCAGTTCAGTCACTCAGTCCAACTCTGTAACCCCATGGACTGCAGCACTCCAGGCTTCCCTGTCCATCACCAACTCCTGGAATTTACCCAAACTCATGTCCTTTGAGTCGGTGATGCCATCCAACCCTCTCATCCTCTGTTGACCCCTTCTCCTCCCACCTTCAATCTTTCCCAGCATCAGGATCTTTTCCAATGAGTCAGCTCTTCCCATCAGGTGGCCAAAGTATTGGAGTTTCAGCTTCAACATCAGTCCTTCCAATGAACACTCAGGACTGATCTTTAGGATGGACTGGTTGGATCTCCTTAAAGTCCAAGGGACTCTCAAGAGTCATCTCCAACACCACAGTTCAAAAGCATCAATTCTTCAGTGCTCAGCTACTCATTTATGTGCTTGTTGTAACATCTTTGATACTAGGCCTCATTATGTGTAAGTCTCTTTACAGTTTTCGAGATGTGTATTTCAAATGAATCCATGACAGTCCTGGAGGTAGAGATGGTGGTATCCTTATGCCCATTTTGCAGTTGGGAAGTGGAGATTCAGAGAGGTTAGGCTATTTGCCTAAGGCCACACAGCAAGTGGGTATAGAGCAGGTATTTAATAAACAATAATTGACCTGTCAAACCTGGACTATATAGGCACTGCTAACAGGCAAGCCTGACTAATCCCAGCAGGCCATGGGGCAGGTTGTGGACCCACATGGACACTCACATACACTCAGTCCTTCCACACACCCAAACTCCAGAAGAGCAGACAGCCTATGGAGTCCCCTGCCCTGGAGGAGAGGGAGGGGTGCAGTGGGAGCTGGGGAGAGTCTCCCCAGAGACCCTACTAGGTTCAGTTGGGGCCAATTTGCCTCCAGTAAACACCTTCATTTTGTCCATCCTGCCCTTTTAAGGGGGTACTGTGGGTGGGCTCAGGGCCTGATCGGAGCTACAAGTCTTTTAAAGAACCTGGCGATGGGCCATTATTCTGGGCTCTTGGATTCCCTTCTAGCTTCAGATGACTGCTGGAGCCCCAGTGAGGCAGGCAGGTACAGTCTCTGGGCCTGGGAGTCTCTTAAAAGTGCCCCCTGCCTGGGCCTGGCTGACCGTAGCCAGAATTGAACTGACATGGGTTATATGCCCTTGGGAGACCTAACCTAAAATTACCAATAATCTGCCTAAGGAGCCCTCTGCCCCCTTTCTCAGTGTATTTGGCCCATTATTGAGAACATATTTTGATGGTGCCAATACTGAAAGAAAGACCGGTTTGGAATCAGAAAACCAGGCTCTAAACTTAGCCATGGGTTAAGTGCTGTGGGGTGAGTCTGCCAACTCTCAGAGCCTCAGTTGCCTCATCTCTAAAACGGGGATAGTCTTCTAATTCACCCAGCTTGGATGGTTGTGGGGCTGGCTGCACTTGGGAGATGCTTTGAAGGAGATGATCTGATGTCCCGACATTACCAAGAGCATCACAGAAGCACCAGTGTGGGTTCCTAAAGTCCTGGAGCACCTGGTGTGGAGGAAAGACAAACAGACAAGCAGGAAATGGTGCCTGACGCCCCGGAAAAGGGCACCAGCCCTGGGTGGAAAGTCAAGACGCCCAGTGCTGCACCAGCTGGCTACTCACAGCTGGGGATTGTCCTCAGCCCTTTTGACTTTGCTGTTGGCATTTCCGCTGCTAATGAACATCTCATGGGGGTGTCGAAGAAGATAAACCCCAAACAATTGATTTGTCTGTTTGCCAGCACATCTGGGAAGAGGCTGGGTGTGGGAGGTCAAAACAGGCTAGAAATCAGTTCTTCGTGTTCTCGAGGAAACATATGGATCTGTGGGTTTCAGTTCTCTGTTGCTATTGCTGATGGAAGCTCTGGGAAGTCAAGGTTCAACTGCAAACTCTCAATGGAGTAGCAGGTGGTTGGTAGGGGGAGGAAGCATTTAAAGCTCATCTGGCTTTGTCAAGGGAAGGGTGACTCAGGGACCTGGCTGGTCCTTGAGAAGACTATTAATAAGTCATCTATCAAATGAATTCATCCATCCATCCATCCATCCAAGTGTACACTGAGCACCCAGATTCCATCTAGTCCTTTCCTGAGGGTACACTGAGTGTTTCAGGGAGAGAAGACAAGGATTTTGTTCTCTAAGCATCCAGACTCACATTCAAAACAATCACAGCATAATTAAAAATTGAGTCTCCACCTTAATAAATGCCAATATCATCTGTATCAGTATTTTTCTGCATGATAACTATTCCAAAGCTTGTTTTCAAACAACAACCATCTATTCAGCTCACAATTTAGTGGGCTGATAATTTGGACATGAGTTTGAGTAAACTCCGGGAGTTGGTGATGGACAGGGAGGCCTGGCGTGCTGCAGTCCATAGGGTTGCAAAGAGTCGGACGCAACTGAGTGACTGAACTGAACTGAATTTGGGTTGGGCTCAGCTGGGAGTTCTTTTGGTCTTAACTGGGTTCACTTGTATTTTTACAATCAGTTGGGACAGACTGATCTAAGGTAGTCTCAGCTGGAAACTTATCTCTGCTTCACATGGTTGCCTATCCTCCACTGGGCTAGCCTGGGCTTGGTCACATGGGAGGGACGGGGCTCTGAATGAGAATGGAAACAGCAAGGTCTTTTGAGGTCCAGGCTCAGAACTGGCATGATGTCACTTCCACTGTGTTCTGTTGGCCAAAGTCAGTCATATGGCGAAGCTCAGATTTAAGAGGTAGGGAACTAGATTATGCTTCTTGGTGGGAGGGGCTGCAAAGTCACCTTGCAAGGGGTGTGTGTACCAGGAGGGAAGGACTGGGACCACTTTAGCAAACTGTTAACACGCCGTCCTTCTAGTTGTTCAGGACAGAAGATCTGGAACCCTTGTCTTCTGTCTCTCACATTTCATGTCCAATCCATCAGCAGATCCAGTCACCTCTACCCTTGACATATGTTTAGGGGCTGATGACCTCTTATCTCTCTACCCCACTCGCACCCTGGTCCAAGGAACAACTGTATCTTTCTTGGTCTCTGCTTCTGCCCTTTTGTCCCTGTAGCCTGTTCTCAGTATGGCAATCAGAGGGAGTCAAAGTTTGTCATTTCTCTGCTCAGACACCTTCCTTTGGCTTCTCACTAACAGTAAAAGCTAATCTCACTCAGAGTAAAAGCCAGTATCCTATAACGGCCAACAAGGTCCTGCACAATCTCAACATTTATTGAGTCCCCAATATTTACCTTACCTAAACTCCTACCATTCCCCCTTGTCTCTCATTCTGCTTCAACCACACTGGCCTCCTGATATTCCTCAAGGCCAGGCTCACACTCATCACAGGGCCTTTGTACTTGCAGTTCTGTCTCCCTGGAAAACTCTTCTCCTGATATCTTCATGCTTTTTCAGCTCTTTACAGAAAAGTCTCTTCAGTGAAGGTTTGAAAAATTAACTCTCCCTTCTCGTCTTCCTTCCCTGTTTGTTTTCTTCATAGCTTTTATCGTCTTTGATAAATGATACTTTTTCTGATATACCTATTTACTGTCTAGACCAGTACTGTCCACTATAATGTAAGAAAAATATAAATTAACATTTTCTAACAGCTACATTTTAAAAAGTATGGAATTTATTTTTAGTAGATACATTATTTAATTCATTATATCCAAAACTTGTTATTTCAACATAAAAGCAATTTGCCAAGTTTCTAAATTTTTTACAATATTTTGTTGGTACAACACGTTTGAAGTCTGGTGCTGCAGACTTATTTTACACTGACCACCTTTATCAATTTAGAGTAGCCAATTTCACATGCTGAACAGTCACACACAGTCACACTGGTGACCACACAGGGCAGTGCAGGACTAGATTATAATCCCACAAGGGCACATGTTTTTGACTGTTATTCACGGCTGCATCCCAACATTAGAGCAGTTCCTGGCAAGTAATAGGCATGCAGTAAATATCTGGTGAGTGGATAAGCCAACTTTAAAGTCGAATGCAATTGGCCAATCAAATGACCTGTCGCTGGCTGTCTCCATCCTCAGAACTGCTGGGGCAGAGTTGTGAAGGAGATAAAGTCAGGCTTTCTTTCCCAGCCTTGCCACCTCACTTGGCATCTCAATGATTTTTCCATTCATTCTGGACAGACAGAGTCTTGCAGGTTCATCCACACCGAACAGTAAGGACTTAATGTGCAACCCTCTTGGGAATGTTTGCATCTTAAAAGTGGGAGTGAGTGATGCTTAATTCAAAGCAATGACTCCCTCCTGGAGAATTGTTGGCTCCAGTGGGAATGCTATTACTGACATTCCTTGAGTGTCCCTGGTGTCCTGGAGTTCACCCCAGGAGCCAGGAGGCTACTAGAGACCATGCTTGGGGCTTGATGGGGAGAGAGAGGACTTTGAAGACAGAGGTTTTCCTTGAGCTTCTTCTCTGCACCCAGGCTGGTGGAGGGTGAGAGCGTCTGTCCTCTGCAAGGCACGTTCACAGGTGGCATCTTCTGATCACCCTGCCAGGCGCTCGTCTTGCTGATCAGAATCTCGGTGCAGAGATAAGAAGTGGAGTGACTCAGCTGCTGTCCGGTGCACAGTCTTGGCCTCTGGGGGCTCTTGGTCCAGTTGGGGTGACTTGATCAAAGGGACATTGGCCGGAGATGATAACTATGAAGGATACCAGGTGATGAGCAGATAGACGTGGGCACAGCTGGACATGGCCTGCCTGGCGGGGGGTGGGGGGGGGCGCCCATCGTGCTGGTGGAGGCAAGAGCCATCGCAGGCCAAGCCAGGGGCCCTCGAGGGGCCTACAGAGTCCCCAGAGGTGACCCGGGACAGGCCTTTGCTGTTTGAGGCATCGCCTGCTGGTTTTGAGGGCAGTGAGAGCACTGTCTCTCTTCCGCCCTCCTCTCTCCTCCCTCTCCCTTCAGACGTCCCCCTCCCTCTTTTCTCCTACAGCCAGTCTCCTGCCCTCCTTTCTCAGCTCTCATGGATTTTAACCAACGCCCTCCCTCCCTCCTTCCTCTCTCTTTCTTTGCACACCTCCCCTCCCCCAACCCCACCCCCTACACACACATCCCAGGGTGCCAGACTGACGTGCCCATGGGTAAAACCAATTGGGAGTGTAATTTAATTGCTTCTGACTCCCTCGGAATTTAATTTCAGGGCGAGACTGGGCTCTCCCCGCTTTCCCGTGCTAAGACTCACTGGCTGCTCTCTGAAATTCCACCATTAGGACTTCACGATATGATCTTGCTAAAACATAACCACTCCTGAGAAAAGCCATCACTGTAAGTCCATCATTGCCCGTCACAGTGAGTGGGCCCTGAGAGCCAGTCTGGGAACAGGGCAGAGGTGGTGCAGGGGAACAGAGAGTCAGAAGGAACAGGATTCTCCTGGGGGAAAAAGGAGGCCAAGGAATGAAGTTAATCTCAGTCCTGCCTGAAGTATTCATAGGGCCAGGCCTTTATGTGGGTATCACGTGGAAGGTCCATCTAGTCAAGGCTATGGTTTTTCCAGTAGTCACGTATGGATGTGAGAGTTGGACTATAAAGAAAGCTGAGCATCGAAGGATTGATGCTTTTGAACTGTGGTGTTGGAGAAGACTCTTGAGAGTCCCTAAGACTGCAAGGAAGTCCAACCAGTCCATCCTAAAGGAGATCAGTCCTGGGTGTTCACTGGAAGGACTGATGTTGTAGATGAAAGTCTAATACTTTGGCCACCTGATGTGAAGAGCTGACTCATTTGAAAAGACCCTGCCTGATGCTGGGAAAGGTTGAATGTGGGAGGAGAAGAAGATGACAGAGGATCAGATGGTTGGATGGCATCACTGATTCAACGGACATGAGTTTGAGTAAACTCTGGGAGTTGGTGATGGACAGGAAGGCCTAGCGTGCTGCAGTCCATGGGGCCACAAAGAGTCGGACACGACTGAGCGACTGAAGTGAACGTGTATTCTGCAGATCTCAAGAGAGTCCCAGGTGAAGCAGCTTTCTGAACTTGCTCTGTTTTGGGTACCAGGAAATGCTCAGGTGAGGTGGGCCCAGAAGCTGCCCTGGCATTCCTCGAAAGTTCTTGGGGCTTGGATTTTTTTTTTTTTTTTTAATTTACTTGAGTCTTTATCAAGAATATTAGACAAGTATGACCTAGAAGGAACTATATATGGTTTATAAGAAAGTTAACCAATGCCATCAACAGTGTAGACCCCTCCTTCCTTGGCCAGGGGTGGCAGAAGGCTTTCTGTTCTAGGTCTGAAACTGTATCTTCTTCTGGGTCAGTTGGTTGCGATTCACACTGACCACTGGGTGTGCTGGGCCACCTCAGTCCGTGGTGACGGGTAACTGGGTCCCTAGACTCGTTGAAAGAATTCCCAATCCTCCTGTCTGCAGCATCTCCCAGATCAGTCTTTCTATGTTACATCTTACTTCCTTGAGTTGCGTTTATTCCTCTGCCACCATGGAAAACTCCCAAGCACTGAAATGCTGGGAGATGGCTGTTTTGCACACTTCCCAAGGTTTTTAGCAAGATGTTATTGCCTACATGTTCATTTTTCTCCCTCCCTCCCTTCCTTTTTTTCTTCTGTGAGTTCTCACTACATGTCAAGATCTGCGCCATGCACTAGGAATACGGGTGCATGAAATAGAGCTTGGTCCTTTCCCCAGGGAGTGAGATCTCCTAACCATAGGTAGCTTCTACAAAATGCCCTTTTATGACTCTGGTGGGAATATTTTTATAGTGCTCATTGGCGTTAGACAAAAAAAAAAAAAAAAAAAAAGGCATCTTCCAGGATGGATGATGCCTGGAGAACTGTCTTCTGTAATTGCATCCTGTCTCTAGCCAACCTCGCACTCCTGGGCACCCTTCCCTTACTTCTGGTCTGTGACCACAACTGGAGCACAGATCTTTTGCTGTTTCCCGAAAGTTTGCTGTTTAATTATCTCATGCCCATGGGCAAGCAGGCTTTCTTAGGATGGAAAGTTCCCTTCCACCTTCGAGAGCCAGGAATTCAGTTCCTCGGAAGAAGCTGAGCTTTTCATTAGAGATCAAAGCCTGGCCCTGGGGAAGCATTCACAAAGTTGCTCTTGGAGGTAAAGAATCCCTCTGGGCATATCATTTCCTTTCTAAGCCTTGTTTGTTCCCGTTGGTCAGGAAACCAAACTATGCTGAGGAAGGAAAGCAGACCAAGAAGCCGAACCAGGGAATATTCTTCTTTGGATCGAGCAACTGGATCAAAAGAGGTTAATTCAGTTTACCTGGAGTAAGTAAGGAGGCCAGGAAGAATAGCCTAGGAAGCTGGGTTCTGGGCAGATGATCCATATTCTTCATCTCTGATTTCTCTGGGTTTCTCTGAAGTAGTTGTCTCACAAGGTATACCCCAACCTCCTGGTCCTGCCATTCAGACATCCCACAATTTGCACCCTCCTCCATTTTTCCAGTATCATCTCCCCAAGCATCCTGCATCTGAGAGGATCACAAAGGATGCATTACCTAGAAACATAAAACTTGAACATGTCCCAGGATAGAGGAGTCAGTGGGGGTCATTGGAAGGCTCAGAAGATGCAGGAAACCAAAGTTTTGAGCTGTATCAGTGCAGAGGGAGAGGAGGCTCCTGGGACTGTGTTGAGTAGAGGAGGGAGTCTGTCTTTGGTTGCCTGCCTGAGGCTTGCTTCTCCTCCTTGCACCTGCAGGTTTGGGCCCTGAGTACTCAGGTGTGCTCTCTGCTTGTTGCCGTGTTCCTTCCTCTTTCCCCCCTCACCCAGAACAGGCTTTCTGTGCCTCCAAGGACCAGTTTGGCCTACCTGTGCTCAGGCAGGGGGTAGATGCTGCAATGAGTCTGCATCATCTCCTAGTGAGCACAGAAGGCCTAGTGCTCTGCCAGGCAGCTGCCCAGCCTCGGCATGGACATGCCCAGCGATAAGGAACTTTGGAGGGCAAATGAATTCTAAGAAATGTCTTCCTTACCTTGACCCAAATCCACCAAAGAATGGTTCCCTTTGCCTGAGCTCTTCCCTGTCCCAGAGTCGCCTCTGCGCTGCTCATGCCTGGATTCCTCAGCTGTTCCTCCTTTCGGGCAACTCAAGTCCCCTCCCAGCCCTGGTCTCCTCATCAGACTTCAGTTTAGGTGTCCATATTAACACAAGGTGCCCAGAATTGGTGCCAGGACCCTAGAATTTCCTCCATCCCTCTTTATCAGTTAAAACTGTGAATCGTAGGGCCAAAGCTTTACATGGGAGGCTTCCCAGGGACCCTGCTGAAGCAGCAGTTGCCTTCTGCCAGGAGGACCCAATGGGCTGCAAAGACCTTGCCCTACTCCAGAAAGCTGGGCCTTGTTCTTAGGCCAGGAAAGAGGCCTGGGGCTGCTGGCCAAGGTGAACTGACTGGGCCTAAGCAATGTCAGCCACCACGGCCACTCCTCAGCATCTGTCACAGCAGAGGTTTGGATTCCTCCCACGGGCACCAGCTGCTGGTCCTCATCACCCCCGAGTTACTCCCTTCAGAAGGAAAGGCTTCCTCCTGGGGGAGGCTTAGGATGGGGATAGGGGATGGGAAGGGGCGGGGAGACCACTGGGGCCTGGGCAGTTGGGCTCCTGGGCACTGCGTGTGGACTGGGGTGGGCACATGAGGACCTGGTGCTGGGTGGGGGGACTCTGAAGTGCAGCACAGTGTGGAACACACCACATGGGGACTCAGAGGCCTGGAATCCAGTCCCAACTCGGCCATAGCTACCTGAAAGCACTTGGAAAAGCCATCCCCCTTTTCCAGCCTCCTTGAGATCCTCATCTCGTAGAACAAAGGCTATGTGGTCTCTGAGCCTCATTTAACTCAAATATTCTAGGATTCCCTGCAGTTGTGTATTTCCTTGTGTGTGCGCGTGTGTGTGCATGTGTGTGTATGTTATTTGCTCAGTTGTGTCTCTTTGCTACCCCATGGATTGTAGCACGCCAGGCTTCTCTGTCCATGGGATTTCCCAGGCAAGAATACTGGAGTGGGTTGTCATGCCCTCCTCCAGGGGATCTTCCCAACTCAGGGATCAAACCTGGGTCTCCTACACTGTAGGCAGATTCTTTACTATCTGAGCCACCATGGACGCCCTTGTATTTGCTTACCAGCTAATAAACTAATAGTGAACTTTCCTAAGATAATGAAAGTCTTTCTCTTCTTTCTTTCCTTCTCTTCTTCCCACTTTCCTGCTTTTCTTTCCCTTTCTCTCATTTTCTCTCCCCTCCCTCTTGGAAATTTCCTAAATCCTTCTAAGAACAAAGGACACTTACTGTATGGTTCAGTTCAGTTCAGTTCAGTCGCTCAGTTGTGTCCAACTCTTTGCAACCCCATGAATCGCAGCACGCCAGGCCTCCCTGTCCATCACCAACTCCCGGAGTTCACTCAGACTCACATCCATCGAGTCCGTGATGCCATCCAGCCATCTCATCCTGGGTTGTCTCCTTCTCCTCCTGCTCCCAATCCCTCTCAGCATCAGAGTCTCTTCCAATGAGTCAACTCTTCGCATGAGGTGGCCAAAGTACTGGAGTTTCAGCTTTAGCATCATTCCTTCCAAAGAAATCCCAGGGTTGATCTCCTTCAGAATGCACTGGTTGGATCTCCTTGCAGTCCAAGGGACTCTCAAGAGTCTTCTCCAACACCACAGTTCAAAAGCATCAATTCTTCAGCGCTCAGCCTTCTTCATAGTCCAACTCTCACATCCATACATGACCACAGGAAAAACCATAGCCTTGACTAGACGGACCTTAGTCGGCAAAGTAATGTCTCTGCTTTTGAATATGCTATCTAGGTTGGTCATAACTTTTCTTCCAAGGAGTAAGCATCTTTTAATTTCATGGCTGCAGTCACCATCTGCAGTGATTTTGGAGCCCAAAAAAATAAAGTCTGACACTGTTTCTACTGTTTCCCCATCTATTTCCCATGAAGTGATGGGACCAGATGCCATGATCTTCATTTTCTGAATGTTGAGCTTTAAGCCAACTTTTTCACTCTCCTCTTTCACTTTCATCAAGAGGCTTTTTAGCTCCTCTTCACTTTCTGCCATAAGGGTGGTGTCATCTGCATATCTGAGGTGATTGATGATATTTCTCCCAGCAATCTTGATTCCAGCTTATGATTCTTCCAGTCCAGCGTTTCTCATGACGTACTCTGCATATAAGTTAAATAAGCAGGGTGACAAAATACAGCCTTGATGTACTCCTTTTCCTATTTGGAACCAGGCTGTTGTTCCATGTCCAGTTCTAACTGTTGCTTCCTGACCTGCATACAGATTTCTCAAGAGGCAGGTTAGGTGGTCTGATATTCCCATCTCTTTCAGAATTTTCCACAGTTTATTGTGATCCACACAGTCAAAGGCTTTGGCATAGTCAATAAAGCAGAAATAGATGTTTTTCTGGAACTCTCTTGCTTTTTCCATGATCCCGCGGATGTTGGCAACTTGATCTCTGGTTCCTCTACCTTTTCTAAAACCAGCTTGAACATCAGGAAGTTCACGGTTCACGTATTGCTGAAGCCTGGCTTGGAGAATTTTGAGCATTACTTTACTAGCATGTGAGATGAGTGCAATTGTGCGGTAGTTTGAGCATTCTTTGGCATTGCCTTTCTTTGGGATTGGAATGAAAACTGACCTTTTCCAGTTCTGTGGCCACTGCTGAGTTTTCCAAATTTGCTGGCATATTGAGTGCAGCACTTTCACAGCATCATCTTTCAGGATTTGAAACAGTATTTGTCCTGAAATCACTCACTTTACAGAAGATTATTAGAGATAAAATTTGTGCAGAAATGAAACACGAAGTGTAACAGGCAAATGCCACAAACCCAACAGGAGATTCTATCCCAGAGTTAACATCTGCCTTGGGTGTTTAATGCTGACACAATGCAGACAGTCTTGGGAGGTAGGGTATGGGGTCAGGGGTCAGGCAAGTCCCCTGGGGGTCTGGGAGAGGTAAGAGAGAAAGTCAAGAGGAGCAGAGAGAGAGAGAGAGAGAAAGGCCAGAAAGGGTGTTTGCAAGGGATGGATTGCTCAAAACTGGCTTTAGAATGACACAGCAGCCACCGGAAGATGGATTTTGAAAGCGAGCATTGGTTGGCTATTGCCTATCACCGCTTCGAGCTCACTTCCGGTGCTGGACATGGCACAGAACACACAGGTTTTTCCCAGCAGGAGAGGGGTCGGCAGATCTGGTGAACTGAGTGTTGTGACTGCCCCGGGGTCCCCCACGAGCCAGAGGAGAGGCTGAGCCGGAAGACGCCTGCTGTGCCCCCACCCCACAGCTGAGGAACATTAGCAAGCGTGTAGGATGGGGTGTCATCACTGTGGGTCACAATCTGAGGCCCAGAGAAGCGGACTGTCCCTGCAGGTCCGACAGCAAGGGGAGGCACCCTGGCCCTACCACTGAGCCCTTCCACGGGGTAACTCTGCCTGGCTCTGAAAGCCTCTTCGGTACTGGAGGCCTTCCTCCCGGCTCCTGGGGGCAGAAATCTGCTTTCAAAAGACCGATTTTCTTAGCCACTTGAGAGCTTGGCTTTTCAGAGGGGAGCAGACTCTGGCTCCAGACCTGGCTTCAAGAAGTGCTCAGCAGAGACAAGGGGCAGCCTCCCGGGCCTGCTGGCGGGTTGGTCTCCATCCCTCCATCGCAGGGCCTGCAGGAGGGGGCCTCTTTGACCTGACCCTCCCCTCCGACTCTGCTGTGGGCGCCGCCTTCCTGTGCCGCCTCTGCTTCTGAGGGAGAGTGAGGCGGGTCAGTGACCGGAGGACAACAGGAGCCTGGGGTCCGAGAACTGGCCTGGGGAGGGGGGACGCCAGCTTCCCTGGAGACCCAGGAGGGTTTGGCTCCATCCTTTTCTCCCAGGGTCCAGCACCCATCCATGAGAGAAGTGGGGAATGTTTGGCCTGGCTGGCCAGGGGCCTGCGGCCTCGTCCCCGAGGGCCCCACCGGCAGGAGGCGGTTATCCCCGGGGCCATGGGGTGGGCAGCGGGCCCCTCTGGTGGCTGTCCCCATACTGCCTGCTCCTTCCCTTCCTTCTTGGTCTGAGGATTTGAAGACAGTACCCCTCAGCTCTGGGGTCTGGAGGCTGAAAGCCCCTTTTTCTTTGAGGTGATCAAGCTGGTGCAGGTGAGAATTCAGCTAGAACATCCCTCCAGAGCAGGACACTGCCTGCTCTGGAGAAGCCCGGCTGGCCACACCGCCCTGCTGTCTCCACTGCCATCCCTGGCTTCCTGACTTCTCAGCCTGGTTCCTCTCAGCTCCCAACCAGTCTCCTCTGCCCCCTTGTCCCCGTCCCATTGTCCCCAGGAAACCGGGCCTGGCCCAGAGGATGCTCCGGGTGTCGGGCCTGGTTTCTGCCCTGCTCTCCTCCTCAGAAGGACCTCTCCTTTTATCAAGCCTCCTGGTTCCCGGGCTCTACCCCTCCTCCCCATTGACAGCTGCCTTTCAGTAAAGGCATCAGTTCAAGTCTCCGCTTTGTCACTTACCAGATGAGTGTCAGGGAACCTTCCAGAGATGCGAGAGCTCCGTCACTGTCTTCTCCACCCACCTGGCCCAAAGCCCATGGCCCCACATCCTGCACTTCTCCTACACCTTCCCCTCCCCATGGGGCTTGTCCTCTGATCCACGCACTCTCCAGCTGCCAGCCTTTTTGGCTCCCCGCCCACGAGGCATGGGTCAAACACCAGCTCTTGTGAGGTGCCTGTGTGTGCCAGGTGGCCACTGGGCAAGGCCCACATGGTGGCCTGCCCCATCCCAGCCTTGCCCTGGGAAACACCCCTGCTTGAAGGTGCTCCCAGCTAGCTCTCAGAGGGACCCAATAGCACCAGTTTGTAGGATTCTAAGATGCACATGTTTCTTTTCACATTTCTGAAACTACTGTGTGTCTTATACTTTGCTGTGTTCCCTTAATGTGGTGCTTAAAAAAAAATGTAGCCCCTCTTTTTTCCCCCCACTCCCTAATCATATTATTTAGTTCATGATGAATCTTCCAACTGGTGTCATTTCAGCCCTGGGGAAATAAGACAAATGGACAGTATAGTCAAGGACATCTGGAGATTATTTTTTTAACCCAAAGGAGTAACTCTAATGGGAAAAATTGCAGGTTGTCTATTGATGGGGGCATTGTGGGATGTAAGTGTTATTCAGATGTCACTGATTGTTGGCTTGCCAGGGGCCCAAATCGTGTACCCTAAGAACTTCATTCCTCTGCTCTTAGAGACCACATACAGCAGCCACTATCTGCTGCTTCCATAGACGGTGCAGGACACGGGCTGGGGAGAGGCTGGGGCCCCACAATGGGTGTCTCCTGCCTTTAACTACTTTCTGAGTAGGGTGGCTGCGACTGAGAGCCCTCTGGGGATGGAGGTGAAAGGGGAGAGGGTCAGAGTCCCAGAACAGGTCAAAGGACTTGTGCACGGAGAAATTGCCTGAAACAATCCGGGACCTATAGATACTTCGGTTCTCTTTTGCTGTCCACCCAGGAGAGAAGGCAGCCGTGTTCACTGCCCAGTGCGTCGGAAACCTCTCCAGGCTGGGGTGGTGGCCCTTCTTCTTCCTAAGGGGCCTCCACAGGAATCTGAAAGGCTGCCCCCTCACAGGGTGGGCGCCCTTATGGCAGGAGGGGACTGTGGGAGGAAGGCAGCTGCTGTTCCCCGTGATGGGAGAGACTCCACCAGTGCCTGAGGTGGAGGATGCCAGCCCGCTCAGCCTGACCAGCCCCTGGGCACTGCAGCTTTAAAACCGAGAGCTCACCCCAGCCCTACTGGCCACCTTCCTTCCCTCTCAATTTCATATCAGTTTGCCTTCAACTGGCCTCAGCACGGCAGTCCCTCCAGCAGTCAGTCAACCAGCTATTCACTGAGCACCAGCTCCAGGGAGGCGTGTTGGGATCCAGAAACAGCGAGACACGAAGCTCGGCCAGCTCGGGGTGGTGGGCATGAACTCACAGCCCAAGGTAGCTACTGCCAAGTGCCAAGGGAGTGGTAGCGACAGGGCCTTCTATAGGAACACAGAGGAGGAAGGCGTCCCCACGGGCTGGTGGGCACGAGAGGCATTTTTTGAGTTGCCGTGATATGACCTTTAAAGGTGGGGAAGGCAGCCACCAGTGTGAGCAGTGGTCCTGGAGTGGGAATGTGGATGTCTGGAGATTCGAGTGGTCCAGCGTGGGTGATGGTGGAGGGTTTGGTGGGGGTGGTGGGGATCAGGAGGATGGAGCTGGACGATCAGGCTAAGGTGTGTGAATCTCACCAGCAAGCCAGGGGGGCCACTGGCAGACACGTTAGCAAACTTGGCTAAAATGCTTTCCCCTGTGTGTAGAGCTGGTCTTCTTCCTTTAGAGCTGCACTGTCCAACATGGAAGCTGCTAACTGCAAGTGGTCAAGATGTACTGTGCTAGTTGTACACCGGATTTTGAAGACTTAGTATGAAAAAAATGTAAAATATCCTAATACTTAAAAAAAAAAATTCATGTATTTAATTAGGCTGTGCAGAGAGCACATGGGCTTCAGTAGTTGTGAAGCACAGGCTTCGTTGCCCAGCATGTAGAATCTTCCCGGACCAGGGTTTGAACCCATGTCTCCTGCATTTGCAGGAAGATTCTTAACCACTGGGCCACCAGGAAAGTCCCTCAATATATTTTTATATTGAGTAACATTTTGGATATACTGAGTTATACAACATGTATTATTAAAATTACATTCACCTATCTCTTTTGACTTCTTTAGAGGTGGATACTAGAAAATCTACAGTTACCTATATGGCTCACACTGAAACTGAACAGACAGTGGTGGATTGGAGTCTTCACAATATTCTTTCTTTTTGTCACCCCATTCCTTTCTTCCGCAGTCGTGGCTGTCTTTCACTTCGTTAGCTTTCGACAGCTCTCCATTCCTCTTTTGCCCTCTTTCCTTCAGTTGCATGGGCCTTCTCCTCCATTTTTTACAGTTGTGTTGATGATAGATGGTGGTGAGGGAGAAGGAGGAAGCCAGAGCCAGCTTGCTCAGGCCACAGCCCCTGGATTCATGGAAGCCAGAATTCACCAGGCAGGGAGGCCTACTGATCTGTAATGCTTGTGGGAGTTAAGATGCTAGATAATTCTTTGCTGGCTTACTTGCAGTGAGCCAGAAATACATTTTAGTTTCATTTTGTTTTGCAAATATTCATTAAAAAAATTTTTTTTAAAACCTATCAGTGACATGCATGTCATTTACAAAGACAAATAACTCCAGTACAAGACACATTTAGTAAAACAGGGATTGTCTGCCCTTCATCCTCCCCACCGCAGCCCCACCACTAGAAGCTCAACACTCCCAGCTCTTCTTTAAGTATTTAATTCCTGAAATACATAAATTACTAAGTAAATTTCCAAATAAATTCTTAGATAAATAAATTGGCTATTTGTCGATTTTTCAATTTTGACATTATCTATTTTCTTCTTAATATGGGATAAATGTCCTTTTCTGTTCTAACATAGTTTATTAATGCTTCTTGCATTATTAATATATAGAGATTGTTCACTGCTGAACCAAGTAGTACATAATAATTACACTTTCTGAACAATATTTTCCCTTCCTAGAGGCAATAATTGCCTGCTTTCTATGACAGTTTTATAAATTCTTACCAAATGCTCTATAAAACTGGAAAATTTCTTCAAGTATTATTTTATTGTGGCCAAATCTAATGGTAATCCTATATTTTTTATCTACCCCCTAGAAACCTTCAGTGCACCCTCCCTCCTGCCCCCCTTGAAATGGTTGCTGGAGGGTCTGTACAGCTGTGTGCCTGGGAAACGCCCTCTCTTCCAGGCGTCATCCCCTATTTCATTTCTCCTTTCTCTTGGTTTGCATCAGTACCTCTTTGAGAAAGAATGCAGAGAAGTTTTTTTTTGTTGTTGTTGTTGTTTTTTGACACCTTGCATGTTTGAAAACAGTCTTGTTCTATTCTCATGCCTGATTAAGTTTAGCTGGACACAGAATTCTAGATTGAAAATCTCCCCCTCCCCCATCTCTGCAGTACCGTGAAGGCAGTTGCTCCACTGTTTTCAAGCTTCCGACATTGCTGTTGAAACATCTGGTGCTGTTCTGCTTCCTGACCTTCAAATGGGACTGCTGTGCCTTCTCTCTGGAAGGTGTGAATCATCTCTTTGCCCCCAGTACTTGGGGGTTTCCCTGTGAGATGCCTCACTGTGTGGTTCTCCCCGTCCCCATTTTTCTGGGCACTCAGAGGGCCTTTTCTATCTAGAAGCTGACCTTCAGTACTGGGAAATTTTTAAAATACTTTTTTCCATAATGTTCTCCATTTTTTTCTCTTCCTAGAAAAACTGTGGGCTCTTCTGACTGAACCCTTCAACTTTGGCATCTTTCTCCTCATCTCCTTGTTTTCTTGTTTTGCTGCCTGGGAAATTAACCCAGTGTCATCTTCCAACCCTTCTGCTAAATTTCAGAGTTCACCCCTTATAATTTTAAAATTCCAAGCCCTCTCTTGTCTCCTCATTGCTCCTTTTAAAGGAGTTTACAGTTGTTTCATGGAACCAATATCTTACTTTTTCTAAGAATATTAATTTAAACATTTTGAGGTTTATTGGTCTTTTTTTTTTTTTGGATCCCTGCATTACTTCTGTTTCTCTGAGTTTTTTTCTTTTTTTTAAATTTAGTATATTCTCTCTCTCTTTTCACTTTTCCTCAAGAGACTAGCCATCCTTGGCTGTCTGTTCACATTGAAGAGTAGGTCACCAAAACTTGCAGAAGCTCTGTGTCTAGGCGTGGACCTTTCAACTTGCAGGCTTTATTATGCAGTGCCTGGCTGAGGACTCTGCCATTTTACTGGGTACTCCCAACCAGAAGGATCTGTCGAGCTCTTTCTGGGGCCAGTTTCCAGCCTGGAGCTGTGGGGTGTGGGGGAGAGTGGAGGGGCACACAAAGGACAGCATCCACCGTGCCAGGTGCCAGAAGGGAGCAGAGGTTTCCAGAGTTCCACGTGTAGACTTTCACATAACCCCCCTGTTGGAGCGTGGTGCTGCGTCCCGGTCCTCCAGTACTCGGGCCTTTCTGGCTCAGTTTCCCTGCAAAATGCCAGGGCGAGGGAGGGACAGTCACTGCACTGGAAAGGGCAGAACTGCTCCTCATGCAGGTTGGCAACCAGCCTCCCCATTCTCAGCGCCACCATCTCTCCCGCCTTCCCAAGGAGTCACCACCTCCAACTCCACCCCATTCCAGCATGTGTGGCAAGATCTATCCATTTCTCGTCGACTGCACCTTCGTGGTGTGTGTGTTTAGCCACTTTCATGTCCAACTCTTTGTGACCCCACAGACTATAGCCCGCCAGACTTCTCTGCCCATGGGATTCTCCAGGCAAGAATACTGAGTGGACTGCCCTTTCCTTCTCCAGAGGATCTTCCAGACCTGGGGATCGAACCCTGGTCTCCTGCATTGCAGGCAGATTCTTTACCATTTGAGCTACAGGGAAGTCCACACCTTCATTGGGGGCTTTGTTTCCAATTTCTCAGCTCTGTTAATTCCTCCATCTGCTTTCTGTCTTCCAAAAATCTGTTGACATTTGTTTCCTGCTGATGTCACGCCTCCTGTTCTCCTTGTCCTTGTCTGTTTATTTTCTCTTTATTCCTTTGCTCTCATTTCAGTGGGGTTTGGGAAGGAACAGATATGTGTTGAACCTGCCACATTTAACAGGAAGCCTCTTTAAAGCTTCCTGAGGTGTCAAGTCTACTTCCTTCCTTATTAAAGGACTCCAGCACTGAGAGCTGGATCTCTGCTTATGGAGAAGTTGCAAGACTTTCCCCATCATCAAGGTTAATTTTATTTAGAAGGTGGTAGAGACTAGATTAAATAAAGCATGAGCCTGGCTTATTGCTGGAAATTTTTGCTTTTAAAAAAATTACCATATTACAACAAATTAACTATACTTAAAATTTTGTGTGATTAGTTTTTTTCTTAAAATTGCATGGAAAACAACTTGTTTTCTCAGAAATTTGGGCTCTCTGCAGGCTGGGTCCTGGCCAGCCAAGGCTTCAGAGCTTGACTGCTGCTGCTACTGCTAAGTCACTTCAGTCGTGTCTGACTCTGTGTGACCCCACAGACGGCAGCCCACCAGGCTCCCCAGTCCCTGGGGTTCTCCAGGCAAGAACACTGACTAGGTTGGACCATATTTTCTTGTGTGTGTGTGCTGGTTGCTCAGTTGTGTCTTACTCTTTGCAACCCCATGGACTGTAGTCCACCGGGCTCCTCTGCCCGTGGGATTTCTCAGGCAAGAATACTGGAGTGGGTATCCATTTCCTTCTCGAGGGGATCTTCCCAACCTAGGGACCAAACTTGGGTCTCCTTCATTGCAGGCTGTTTCCCTAGGCATCTATTTAAAAGGTAGTAAGATCAATAAAGTTGCCTGGGAGAAATTCAAGAAAGCCAAACTCTCTCCTGGGACCTTAAAATTCCTTTAATTAGTGTGTTAATTTAAAAGAGAATGCTTACTTATTTATTAAACAAAATACGCCTCCTCCCTCCAACACCTTCTGCACTGAGCCTTTACCAGGCAGCACTGATGATCATTTGTATATAAAAATAATGACACTGTTGGGTTCTAATGAAGGTTTAGAGTTTCAGGGGCTGCAGGTTGCGGGCAGGGGGAGATGAGACCCGTGGGGGAGGGTAGCAGGGCTAGACCTCATGGGGTCTTTGTCATTGCTTCTCCAGGTGCCCCCTTTCAAAGGTCTCAGCTTCCTCACGCTACCTCCTGCCGTCACTTCCACCTGGGCCCCCCGCAGCCGCAGCAGCTCGCTCCCGACTTCCCCCTGGCCCACCCCGTGCAGTCGCAGCCGGGCCTCAGCGCCCACATGGCCCCGGCCCACCAGCACAGCGGCGCCCTGCACCAGTCGCTGACCCCGCTGCCCACCCTGCAGTTCCAGGACGTCACAGGTCCCTCCTTCCTACCTCAGGCCCTGCACCAGCAATACCTCCTGCAGCAGCAGCTCCTGGAAGCCCAGCACCGCCGGCTCGTCTCGCACCCCAGGTATGTGCGCCACACGGGCGAGGGTGGGCGGGGCCGGGGCGGGGCCCAGGGCGCGACCCCTGGTTTCCTTCCTGCCAAGCTTGGTCCGCCATCAGTCACCAAAGGAGTCTCCCTGTAGGAGGCAGCTTTTGCTCTGGTTGCTGCTAAGTCGCTTCAGTCGTGCCGACTCTGTGCGACCCTATAGACGGCAGCCCACCAGGCACCCCCGTCCCTGGGATTCTCCAGGCAAGAACACTGGAGTGGGTTGCCATTTCCTTCAATGCATGAAAGTGAAAAGTGAAAGTGAAGTCGCTCAGTCCTGTCCCACCCTCAGCGACCCCATGGACTGCAGCCTTCCAGGCTCCTCTGTCCGTGGGATTTCCAGGCAAGAGTTCTGGAGTGGGGTGGCACTGCATTCATTCCGGGTAGTGAGTGCGGCTTTAGCCTGACACCGGCTCCCTCTGTTGCTAGCATGTGTCCTTGCCACATGGCCCAGGTAGCTGGTCAGGAGTTGGGTAACTAGTGGGCTAGGATGCTCCCAGTGGACTTTTGCATAGTGTGGGAGATTAGGCTAGGGGACCCCTCGCACCTTCTCAAACTTCTCGGTCACCTGATTCTAACCCTGGAGGTCCCTAACGGATGCCCTGGGTCAACCCCGCCCACAAAGAGCCCATCATGTGGTTGGAGAGACCAACGATGAAACAAACGCAAAATTAAGTGAGGCAGTACTAATCAAATGGGGCTGAACTGACCGTGGGACCTCGGGCAAGCCACTTCACCTCTCTGAGTCTCAACTATCAAGAGAAGTTGTACAAGATAAGCGTTTCTCTAACATTTTTGTCTCAGGACATTTTACACTCTTAAAAATTATTGAGGACTATAGCAAACTTTTGCTTATGTGGGCTATGACTATTGAAACCCTATTAGAAATCAAAAATGAAAAATATTTAAATACTTGTTAATTCATTTAAAAATGACAATAACAAAGTTATATTAATGCCAATAATGTTTTTCAAAAAATAGCTATATATAATGCAGTAAAAAGAGTGACTTTTAAAAATTATATATTTGCAAATCTCTTTAATAATTTGAGTGCAGAAGCAGATCTGAGAATACAGCTAATAGAAGATAGCTGTATTCTCAGATCTGCTTCTGCACTCATATTGTAGCTGAATCACATGTCATGTAGTTTCTAGAAAATTCCGTCATTCACTTGTGAGAGAATGAGAGTGAAAAAGCAAATACATGATAGTGTTATTATGAAAATCGTTTTGACCTCAGAAACCCTGTGAAAGGGTCACAGGGACTGCCAGGGGTTGTTGGCGCATACTTCAAGCACCTCTGCACATGATGATCTTTGAGGCCCTAAGTGTTCATATCTGTAGAGGTTGGGGTACCTGGGACAGAAGGTAAGTATTGTAGGAGGTCAGAGGAAGGAGAGCTCACCATGATCTGGAGTGTTCTGGGAGGCCTTTCTGGAGGAGGCCTAGTCCTGGGCCATGAAAACTGGGAAGAGTGTGGAGAAGGGTGGAGGAGAGGAGAAGAGCATGGTGGCAGCAGAGGGTAAGGGTGCATAGACGTGGGAGATGCTACAGGAGGCAGGTCTGTGTGTCCTGGATACAACCCACCAAGGACAGAGGGGAGTAGAAGGAGAAGGAGCAAAGGAGGCAGAAAGCCTGGGTGAGACAGCAGGTTGGCAGCAGTTAGACCCAGGGAGCAGCCTTGGTGTACTGGGCAGCCCACAGACAGCGGGAATGTCTGAGTTATGAGCTGCTGCCCAGAAAGCTTCCTTGGAGCTTGGGAAGAGGGCTGAAGGCCACCGCTCCATACGTAGGTGTGGGTGGAGGCTGCCGGGGGCTCAGTGCTCTTGTAAGCTGGGCTGGCCCAGGGCTTCCCTGACACCTGGGTCCTCCTTCCCTTCCGGTGCAGGCGGAGTCAGGAGCGCGTGTCTGTCCATCCCCACCGCCTCCACCCCAGCTTCGATTTCGGCCACCAACTACAGACACCTCAGCCCAGGTATTTGGCTGAGGGCACTGACTGGTGAGTCTTTGGGGCCCCTGGGGGAGGGGGAGAGGAGGGTCTTGCCTGATCCTTGGAGCTCCTGTTTCCTTCACATCAATGACGCAGGAGTTCTAGTCTTCAAGCCCCAGCTTTTGCCCTGTCCCCAGCCACCTTCGGAGCCAGATGGGCCCCCGGGTTCTGGCAGCAAGCTCAGATGTGGCTAAGCACCACCACGAGCCCAGCCTGGGGCTCAGTTCTTGTGGTTCTGCCTGGGAGAAGCTGACAGGGATGCAATGCATTTCCCAAGTCCTGGGAGTATTGTGACCCAGTAGTCCTTGGGAGGAGGGCAGATAGGAGAGTCTCAGGAGCTAGCATGATGGTCAGGGAAGGCTTCCTGGAGGAAGTGGGTCTTGAGGAGTCCAGAGAGAAGTGCCAGGGCGTGCCAGCCATGCAAAAGAGGCTCAGGGAGATGGAACCAACCAGGCTGGAGGCAAGGCCTGGGGAGAGTGCCTGGGGAGAGGTTCAGGGCTTGGTTGAGGGGTCTTTGTATGCAGTGGGGCCTTGTGAAGTCTTCCCACAATCTCCTGAGCTCAGGACAGAGGTCTTTCTTCCCCTGAGATGCAGTACTGCTTGGTTTTGGGTCCTTGGTCCCACCCTACTCACAGGTTCTAGCTCAGGGAGGGCTCACCTAGCCTAGGGTCAGATCCAAACACTAGAACACTTGAAAAAAAAGATATGCAGTTCACTAAAGTACTTAGAGGTAAAGGGCATCATGCCTGCAACTTACTTTTAAATAGTTTAGAAAAAATATCCACGGGGAACTGTGTATGGGTATGTATAAGTAGGTATGGATGGATGGATGGAGAGCGAGAAGGAAAAAGAAATGCAGTGAAGTAGTAAAACTTTAACATTTGGTTATCCTGAATGAAGGATAACCAGGAATTTTTTGGTGCTGTTCTTGCAACTTTGAGGTTAAAAAAATATTTTTTCTTTAAAAGAATGTGAAAACAAAAAAACCTCAACGAAAGGGAATGGACTGTTTATAAAACAGACATACAGTAGTGTCATTACTCAGCCATTTACTCAGGCTAACTTTCATGGGCAAGGGTTGCTTTGGAAATGCGACCAGAACTGGACACCCAGGAACGGTTCTGAGGGGCAGTTCTGGTTGATTGGAAGTTAAACGTGCTTCTAGTTGCAGGAGAGGGTTGTTTTCACAGGTTCCATCGTTTCCAGCCCTTGCTAGTTCTCAAGTTTTCTCTGACAGATTTAACGCTTCCTTAAGAGATTGTAACACAGCCAGCTTCAGCCCAGCCTCTTTCTAATTAGCAGATTCAAATTAGGAAGATTTAATTGTTGTTTGGATGAAATTCTGTCCCTCAGCAGGCAAGTCAATTCAATTTAATTCACTTCAGCACCCAGAGCACCCAGGGTCCTTGTGTGCAGCCGAGGGATCTGAATACACACACGGGGTCCCACGTGGCAAGTGGGAGGGGACAGGTGACGCGACACGGTGAGGGTGATGCTGCAGAGATGTCAGGAGGAGGGTGGTGTGCAGGTAAGCCTGCTTGCTTTAACTCTCCTGTCCTCCTCAAATTTCTGTTGCTCTGCATTCCTGACCCCTGCCTGCCCTGAGGACTGGGAGAGACTGGGGCCCTGAGAGGCTGGGAGGCCCCTGTGCCCAGGGCCACCTTGGGCCTTTCTGCCTGTCCTGTCCCCACTTCCCAAGCAGGAGGCCCCCTCTCCTCCCTGGAATGAGCTCTGCTCCAGCAAGGGCCAGCCTAGTGGTGACAAGGGGCTTTACATACCCGTCCCCCCCTCTTTTCCAGGGAGGTCTCTTCTGCCAGGAGATGCAAGGTTCTGGAAATTAGACACAGGAAATGCAGTAGAGGAGGGGCCGCTCTCACGCTCTGCGAGGAGCCCTGGGAGGGAGGAGGTGGGGAGTGTGTCTGGACCCAGCCCCCCTCCCCTTTCCTTTAAACCATCAGGAATCACTGACTGCTGCCCTAATCATTCCAGGATCCTGGCCCCCAGAGCCTGGTCCAGCCCCAGGCCTGAGGCTGACTGGCCTTTCCCTGAAATTTAGGCGATTTCAGCCCCACCCGCATAGCTGCTCTCAGCTGAGCAGGCTGGCCTGAGAGTGTGTGGGGGCAGCAGGCCTTGGGGGTAAATCCCCCCACGAAGCTCCTCTTTCTGGCCCAGGCCTGGTAACTCGGCCCCGATTTTGTACCCCGCTCCAGTGTCTCCATTCTCAATGTGCTCCTCTGACTCAGTTCTGGGTTCATGGTTCCATCTCTGCCCCCACTGCAGGCCCCCCCACCACCTAGTCCTAGCGCTGCTCGGGCACCCTGGGACAGGTAGAGAGGGGACATGGAGATGAGAGCCTCCTGGCTTCCTTCCCCTGCAGCAGCTATTAGGGGATCCTGGGTTTTGGGTCAGACTTTTGATGAGATGAGAACAGGGGATCCCAGAGCCCACCCAGGCCCACCCTGGGCAAATTGCCCCACTCATCTGAGGCTGAAGATGTCTTTTGCTTCTCTAGTCAGCACTCTCGGAATTGGGGCGATTCTGTTCTCAATTCCTTGGGGCTTTGCTTTTGGTAGAATTCCCTGAACATCTCTCTGCAGCCGTAGATCCGCTGGGACTGCTAGGCAGCTGCTAAGAGTCTGAGTTTCTGCCCATGCCCATGAGGTGTCCCATGGAACTCCTTTTGTTGAGGCAGGTCATAGGATGAGCCCAGGTGAGGGTCAGAAACCCTGGAATCCCAGACTGGCTAGCCCAGGGCCGTGGATTGGGCACTGCCCTTCTTCAGGCCTCCGCTGGGCCTGCAAAAATGAGGGGTTGGACTCAGAGGATTTCTAAGTTTACTTCCAACCGACTCCAAGAATTACCTCATTCCCCAAGGGGGCAGACTCATCAGGAGTTGTTCCAGGGATCTGTGCTTTGGCCACCTGATGCAAAGCACTGACTCCTTGAAAAAGATTCTGATTCTGGGAAAGATGGAAGGTGGGAGGTGAAGGGGATGACAGAGGATGAGATGGTTGGGTGGCATCACCGACTCAATGGACATGAGTTTGAATAAGCTCCAGGAGTTGGTGATGGACAGGGCAGCCTGGTGTGCTGCAGTCCATGGGGTCACAAAGAGTCGGACACGACTGAGCGACTGAACTAAACTGAGCTGATGGAAGAAATCTAGGAATATGTTTACATCACACTGTTCAGGCATCACAGATGGAAGCAGAAATTCCTGTCATGTTCCTCATGTTTTAAACAAATTGCATTTGCTCAGGTGCCCTTTGGTTGGCTATATTCCCCACACCCTGGCACTCAGGTTGCAACCTGAGCAGGTTCAGCTTCAACTCGCAATTTCTGGTAAAAACACTTCAGAGGAGATGCTGGGTTCTTCCAGCCGAAAACTGGTTGAACTCTGCTATGTGATTTTAATAGTAATTGATGATCTTCTCCCAGATCCTTTATTTCTTTAGGAGATGTGAGAAGTTGACAAGTAATTCAATCATTCCTTATTCATTTATTACACAGAAAACTTTCATAAAGAGCAATTTCCCTTCATTGTGATTTGGTTACCCTGAAGTACAGTTAATAGAGGAAAGACAGGATAAATGTTTGTTTCTTCTCCTGTATTTATTAGTTTTCAAAATGAAGCGTTGGTTCCCTAGCATCCTTCAAAGGGGACCAATTTGCTTTAGCATCATTTCACGCTCATGGATTTGAACCTATTTGATGTATTTCAACCTATTGCAGTTACATTCATTGATGCAAAATGTCCAAACTCTGCCAGTGGGGGCCTCTTTGAGATGGTTCCTGAATCTTTTTTACCTGACCTTGATGATTTCCTGCTTTCAGTCATGACAAGATGTTTCAATCTCATTTTGCACATTTTTTTTGTACTGAGACCTGAACTTAGCCTTTTTTTTTCAAGAAACTCTGGTTCCTTTTCAATATTAACTGATTGATTACTAAGTGAAGTGAATTTCCTGCATGGTTAAGAATGCGGGCAGTGGTTCAGGAGAGTTTCCTGCCCCAAGGCTGCAGGTCCCTCTTCTGTTATTTTCTTAAAGTGGTAAACGCATGGCCTCTGACCCCTTCACTTTATCTGACCTGTCTTTCCTTTGCTCTGAATCTGTGTCTGGCTTATTTGGATTCCTCTTTCAGCATTTCTCTTAGGAATGGACTTTGCCTTGGGAAGGAGATTGGTGCACTAGTCCCAATTAGTATGAGGCTCAGAATATTCTAGTTCCTTCGGATCTCGCAGAGCCCTTCCTTCTCTGAGTCTTGGTTCTCCTCGTCATAAAGAGGGGGATGGACTAGGCGAGACTGGGTCCCTTGCCTCTGCAGCAATTCGTGACCCTCATTCTACTTGATGGGCTTGATGTTTGGGGTCCCTTCGCACCCGACAGCTGAACCCCCTGTGCCTCACTGTGGCCCTGTCCCTGCAGGGATCTCAGTGTGGACGCCGGCTTGAGTTCTGCTCAGTTCCAGGTGCGGCCCGTCCCTCAGCACTATCAGCATTACCTAGCAACTCTTCGAATGCACCATTTTCCCCGAAACTCCTCCTCCACACAGATGGTGAGTGAGAGGCTTTGCCAGGCGACTGAGTCTTCTGCCGCCTATTGGTGCCAGTGGCGGGCTGAGGCCTGCGGCTCTGTGCCCCGCGCCCAGGCAGGTCCGCTGCCACGCTTCCCTCCCAGCTCCCAGTCCCAATCAGGCTTGAAGGGGAAAGAAGGGAAAGCTGCTGGGCCAGAAGCTAGCACTGCTGGAAGGAGGGGTGGGGGTGCTGGGGCAGGGGCAAGGGGCAGTGTGGCAGGCTGTGGTCTGGGGGGGCTGGGGGTAGGAGTGAGTGAGGATGGGGGGTGGTTGGGGGAAAGGCTCAGGGCTAAGAACAAGCAGGGTAGTCCCCCAACCGCCATATGACCTCATTTAGGGTGGGCGCCTCCCTGGGCTCTGGTTTTACTGATCTGTGAAATGGGACGAAGACACCTGGTGTGGGAACATAAGAGACCCCAGAGGTGGCCTTTAGGGCTGCCTGCTGGTTTGGGGCGGCCTCGAGTAGAGCATAGGCCTTCAGCACTGCAGGGGCGGGGACTGGGGGAGGATCAGGTTGGGTTTGGGGGCCTTTGTGTTCCTGGCATCCCAAGCTTCATGATGCTTCATGAATGAAGGTGAAGTGAATCCGTTAAGGCAGCTGAAGACGGACTGAAAATCTTATTTCCGGACATCTTCTGCACGCTGCTGCCCTCGAGTGTTAGTTCTGCCCTTCCGGTACTGCCTTTGCCCTTTAACCACCCAGCACCTCAGTCTCGTCACTTGTAAAGTGAGAGCTAGGATGCGTCCATCTCAGAAGCCTGGTTGGCTCTGAAGTTCTAAGGCTCGCGTATGAAGTACCACACCCTAGGACTAAAACCTTGTGTTTGCTGAGAACTCAGTGCATTCCAGGCACCGTTCTAAGCACTGTAGGTTCCATTGCTCCGTCATGCTTGACTCTTTGCGACCCCATAGCCCACCAGGCTCCCTCTGTCCATGGAATTTGCTAGGCAAGAATACTGGAGTGGGTTGCTATTTCCTACTCCAGGGGATCTTCCCAACCCAGGGATCACTCCACAGGAAAGGTTTTATCCCTATTTTACAGATGGGCAAACTGAGGCCCAGAGAGGTTAAGTCCAGGATCATGCAGGAGTAAGCTGAAGAGCTCTGACTCACAGTGAGTGAGGTAGGGCCATGCCAGGAAAGGGTCAGATCCTGTTTTTCTTTGAAATTTTGATATTTTTGTTCATTATGGACTTTTTGGTATTACTTTGATTTTTGAATATTACATTAAAGTACTATTTCTCTTGGTTACTGAGTCATTCAATTTTGTGCCCTCGCTTGTCCCACCCTAGTCTGGGCAGCTCAGTGCAGAGGGGAAGAGAGTGAATTTTGCCATCTGACTGCCTGGGTTTGAAACCATGGTTATGTCACTTCATTTGTTCGCATCTCATTTACCCTATCGGTAAAATGGGGATAGTAATTGTGCCCACGTGACAGATCAGGTGGGATAATTCAGTTAGTCATGAGAAGGGCTTCAAACAGGGCCTGCCATGAAATAAATGCCCAATCAGATTAGTTTGTTACTTTACTGATTTTGTGATTCTTTCTGGGGCTTGGTTCTTGGTGAGCAGAAAAGACAAGAGGAGGAAAGAAAACGCTTCTCTTCCCTTACCTGCAGCACCTCAGGTTGCGCTGACTGGCAGCTACGGGAGGGGGAATCAGAAGCTGGGCTCCCGGAGCCTGGAATCCTGTCTGAGACATTTTCTCCCAAACAGGTCGTCCACGAAATCCGAAACTACCCCTACCCTCAGCTTCACTTCCTTGCTCTCCAGGGACTGAACCCCAGCAGACACACCTCCGCTGTGCGGGAGAGCTATGAGGTACGCCCTGCCCCTCTGTCTGGGGGGAACCCTCCCATTCCGCCTGGTTCCCGCTGGGTTGGTGGAGACCCCACCATCTCCTGTCCCTCCCTCTCTGGTGGGGGAGGCATAGGTGGTGGTGGGGAGCCTCAGGGTTAAGTGTAGGAGGGAAAAGAAGAGTAGAGATCTCTCGGTCTTTAAGCCTCTGACAAGTTAGTTCTCCCCATGTGAATCTTTGCTGACGTCTCCCAGTGCCCCCTGCCTTATCGTGTGTGCATCTGTGTGTCTGCACCTGTGGAGTGCACGCATGCACAAGTTTTCTCTTTGTAGGAGCTGCTGCAGCTTGAGGACAGGCTGGGAAACGTGACTCGGGGAGCAGTGCAGAACACCATCGAGAGGTTCACCTTCCCCCACAAGTACAAGAAGGTACGCTGGCCGGCAGGTCAGCCTGCAGAGTTGGGAGGTGGGGGTGGGGAGTGGTCTAGTTGATGCTGGTGCAGTTTAAAATCTAGAGGAAGCTCTGCCTCCTTTCCATGGCCTTCTCTGGCACCTCTGCCGGTGTGATCAGAAGGGCTGATGGCGGTGTCTCATTGGTACAGGAGGGGAGCTGGGTGCACGTGTGTGTGTGTGTGTGTGTGGACTTGTGAGTAGTGTGCTGGGTGGGTGTACAGGTAGATGAATGTGTGTATCTGAATGTGGGGGGCCAACGGAGCTCCAGCACTGGAGGCTAAGGTTTGCCTTAGAAAAGACTCCAAGTCCAGACTCACCTGCGGACAGATGGGAGGCTAAGGCTTCAGACTGTAGGTTTCCAGTCCTCAGTGAGTGTCAGGCTCACCTGGACCACTTTTAAAGCCACAGAGTCACAGGCTCTACCCTAAGCCTGCAGAGGAAGACTCTCCAGGGCTATTTCTTGGGAATCTGGAGTAGGATTAGAGCCCAGGAATTGAAGTTAATTCAATAAATAAAAAATTTGGAAGCAACTGAGATGTTTTTCAATAAGGAAATAGATAAACTGTGGTACATGTGTATATTCCATGATTTAAAAAAAATATTCAGTCATGAATAGATGTCATACAGAAAATATATATTAAATGCATATTACTAAGTGAAAAAAGTTGGCTTGAAAAGGCTGCATACTGTATGATTCCAAATGTACAGCATTCTAGAAAAGGAAGACTGGACTGTAAAAAGATCCACTGTTGCCGAGGGCTCTGGGGGAGGAATAAACAAATAAACAGGTGGTTCACAAGGGATTTGCAGTGCGGTAAAACTATTTTCTTATGTTACTGTAATGGTGGGCACGGGACACTGCATTTGTCAAAACCTTAAGAACTCTAATGTAAACCAATGGACTTTATTAATGGTGAGGTATTACTCTCGGTTCATCAATTGTAACAAATACACCAACTAATGCAAGATATCAGTCTGGCAAACTGTGTGCATTTTGAGAGGGGAAGGGATGGAACAGGCTGTATTTTCTGCTTAGTTTTCATATAAACTAACACGACTCTATGAAATGAAGTCTGCTATGAAAACAAATAGATAGTTATTTAAATTTAGAAATTAAAAGCTTGACAAACACTGAGAATCTTGGAGCTGGAAAATGCTCGTGCTGGTCAAGCTGGAGCCCGTCTTCACCCGCTCAGGAGGTTCTAGGCTGCAGTGGTTGCGAGCACTAGGTGCTGGAGTCAGTTTTAAATTTCAGTTTTACTACTGTCTTTGGGCTGCTATAACAAAATACTATCTGCTTGGTGGCTTGGTGGCACTTATTTCTGATGGTTTTGGAGCCTGGGAAATCAAGACCAAGGCACTGGCCGACTTGATTCTTAGAGAGGGCACTCTTCCTGTCTGGCAGGTGGCTCACTTCTTGGTCTGTCCTCACGTGGCAGAAAGGAGGCTCTGGTGTCTTTTTCTCTTATAAGGGCACCAATCCCATCATGGGGAACCCACCCTCATGAATTCATCTAGACCTAATTACTGCCCAGAGCCTCATCTCCATCACATTGGAAGGGTGGTTAGGGCTTCAGCATATGAATATGGGGTGGAAAGAGAAACATTCAGACCATAACCACTAGTTATAGCTGTGTGACTCTGGACAGCTTACTTGGCATTTCTGGCCCTTCTCTTGCCCTTTTTAATGTAAAATGGGAAAGATATATTAGTAGCTGCCATAGAGCGGCTCTGGGGATTCAGTGGGACAGTGTGTATACACAGCCCAGCCCTGCCTGTACCTGCTGAGAGCTTGGGAGTGAGGAGCTGCTCTTACCTTGAGAGCAGGCTCGCTCACTCTAGGCTTGCCCAGAACCCATGGTGTCAATGTCAAAGACCATGACCCTTGGCCTGTGCAGCTTCTCTTGGAGGCACTGGATTTATCCATCAGTGATTCCAACCAACATCTATAACACACCTATTATGTGTCAGTCATGCATAGCATGTTAATAGGGGACGTGACAAACATAGACAGCATATTAAAAAGCAGAGACATTAGTTTGCTGACAAATGTTTGTCTAGCCAAAGCTATGGTTTTTCCAGTAGTCATGTATGAATGTGAGAGTTGGCCTATAAAGAAGACTGAGTGCCAAAGAATTGATGCTTTTAACTGTGGTGCTGGAAAAGACTCCTGAGAGTTGCTTGGACTGCAAGGAGATCCAAACAGTCAATTCTAAAGGAAATCAATCCTGAATGTTCATTGGAAGGACTGATGCTAAAACTGAAGCTCTAATACTTTGGCTGCCTGATGCAAAGATCTGACTCATTAGAAAAGACCCTGATGCTGGGAAAGATTGAAGGTGGGAGGAGAAGGGAACGAGAGAGGATGAAATGGTTGCATGGCATCCCCGACTCAATGGATATGAGTTTGAGCAAGCTCTGGGAGACGATGAAAGACAGGGAAGTCTGGCATGCTGCAGTCCAGGGGGTCGCAAAGAGTCAGACATGACTGAGTGACTGAACAAGAACAAAGAGGAAATGACAGTATTTCAGTAATTAAGGGGGCCACTGGCATGGAGAAAATGACCATTCATTGGTGGGAGAGCTTGAATGGAGAAGAACGTGGAAGGGAGAAAGGTGTGTTCAGGAGCCCAGGAACAACTTCTACCTTCGTGACCAGGGTGGCCTCACTTACACCAGACTGCACACTTCATTTGCCATCACTTCAACAGGTTGAGAGGAGATAAGGAAAAGAACAAATGCTAAGAATGAAAAGGAAAAATGAACTGAGCCAATGAGATAACGAGTTGAGCTAAGAAAGTATAAGAATAAAAGGAGAATTAGGGGAATAAAATATTTTATTTATTTATTTATTTATTTATTTTTGCTGTTTTGGTTTTGCCATACATTGACATGAATCCCCCACAGGTGTACATGAGTTCCCAACCCTGAACCCCCCCTCCCATCACCCTCCCCATATCATCAAATATCAAAAATATTTTAAAATAAAGAATAAGAAGAATTAAAAATGCAAAATGATAGCATTTAAAACCCTTTAAAATATTTTAAAAAGCTTAAAAAATTTAAACTCAGTAAAATAAAATAAAACAGAAAAGGATATTTTAAAATAGTAATAATGATAAGAATAATTAAAATATAGTCTAAAAAGAAAATACAGAGAAATAAGAATTAGGAAAAGATATGAAAACAACATACAAAATTAATCTCAGTAACATCAAAGTAAAAAGGGAATGTTAATGAAAATGAGAAAGTAAGGGTAAAAGAGATAAAATAAATATTAAATTTAGAATGCTGAAGAAAGTTACAGTTAAGATAAAAGTTTCATAGACAATGAAAAGAGAAGACAAAAACCAGAAGACCTAAAAGATTAAAAATACAAAAGAAGAAATAGGATAACATTTGAAAAGAGACAATAGTTTAAAGAAATATAGATTAAACATAGCAAAACAAAGTAGGAATATTAAGTTAAAATTATTAACTATAAAAAGGAAATCCTGAATAATGATGGGAGAAGACAATAGAAAATAGTCTCCATGGTATTCTTTTATGGAACTCTCTTTTCTAAAAGGGTTGACTAAAAGAAGGCCACTCCTCCAGCAAACACAGCTGGGTTTTAGGCAGGCAGATGATCATAACTCCATTCATAATCCAAACCCACGACAACTGTATGAGACTATGGATGTAATTCTGATTTTCTGGATTATGGCCAAGAGTAAACTTATTGCATATAGGGCACAGGGAAGCTGAGATCAGAAGGCATCGATTTTCTTGTATGTCCTAATGAGGCTACGCAATTCCCTAGACGGCTTCAGACTCCAGAACTGAGGATCAGGAACCAGACTGTGGAGACCTGGAATTTAGGCCTGGCCCCAAGATCAGAGTCATTCTCTGGGTGGTCTTTATCTCGTGACACTTCAGATTTTTCTCTTGGCTAAATGATCTTTAAGTCTGCTTATCCCTGGAGAAGGGAGAGAAGTGAAGTGAAAGTTGCTCAGTCGTGTCTGACTCTTTGCAACCCCATGGACTATACAGTCCATGGAATTCTCCAGGCCAGAATACTGGAGTGGGTAGCATTTCCCTTCTCCGGGAGATCTTCCCAACCCAGGGATCAAACCCAGGCCTCTCACATTGCAGGTGGATTTTTTTACCAGCTGAGCCACCAGGGAAGCCCCAGCATACCAGAGTGGATAGCCTATCCCTTCTCCAGGGGTTCTTCTCAACCCAGGAATCGAACCAGGGTCTCCTGCACTGCAGGTGGATTCTTTACCAGCTGAGCTACCAGGGAAGGAGCTAGTTTTATTCCCATGGGTGTTATCAGAATGTTCTACTGTTTGACATGGAGATGGGGACAAGAAAGTGGGCTGACTTCATTCACTGATTAGATTCCTTCCTCCCCAGAATATTTTTTTTAAGCACCAATGATATGCCTTGTACTTGACAAAGTGTTCAGTTCAGTTCAGTCACTCAGCTGTGTCCGACTCTTTGCGTCCCCATGAATCGCAGCACGCCAGGCCTCCCTGTCCATCACCAACTCCCGGAGTTCACTCAGACTCACGTCCATCGAGTCCGTGATGCCATCCAGCCATCTCATCCTCTGTCGTCCCCTTCTCCTCCTGCCCCCAATCCCTCCCAGCATCAGAGTCTTTTCCAACGAGTCAACTCTTTGCATGAAGTGGCCAGACTACTGGAGTTTCAGCTTTAGCATCATTCCTTCCAAAGAAATCCCAGGGTTGATCTCCTTCAGAATGGACTGGTTGGATCTCCTTGCAGTCCAAGGGACTCTCAAGAGTCTTCTCCAACACCACAGTTCAAAAGCATCAATTCTTCAGTGCTCAGCCTTCTTCATAGTCCAACTCTCACATCCATACATGACCACAGGAAAAACCATAGCCTTGACTAGACGGACCTTAGTCGGCAAAGTAATGTCTCTGCTTTTGATATGCTGTCTAGGTTGGTCATAACTTTTCTTCCAAGGAGTAAATGTGCACTGAACCTAAAGAAGGATGAGCCATGGTCCAATAGTAGTTGTTGTTGTACAGTCCCTAAGTCATGTCTGGCTCTTTCCAACTCCATGGACTGCAGCATGCCAAGCTTCCCTGTCCTTCACTATCTCCCAGAGCTTGCTTAAATTCATGTCCATTGAGTCGGTGATGTTATCTAACCATCTCATCCTCTGTCACCCTCTTCTCCTTTTGCCTTCAATCTTTCCCAGAATCAGGGTCTTTTCCAATGAGCCAGTTCTTCGCATCTGGTGGCCAAAGTATTGGAGCTTCAGCTTCAACATCAGTCCTTCCAATGACTATTCAGGGTTGATTTCCTTTAGGATCGACTGGTTTGATCTCCTTGCTGTCCAAGCAACTCTGAAGAGTCTTCTCCAACACCACAGTTCAAAAGCATCAATTCTTCAGCACTCAGTCTTCTTTATGGTCCAGCTCTCACATCCATACATGGGTACTGGAAAAACCACAATTTTGACTATATGCACCTTTGTCGGCAAAGTGATATCTCTGCTTTTTAGTACACTGTCTAAGTTTGTCATAGCTTTTCTTCCAAGGAGCAAGCATCTTTTAATTTCATGGCTATAGCCACTGTCCACAGTGGTTTTGGAGCCCAAGAAAATAAAATCTGTCACTGCTTCCACTTTTTCCTCTTATATTTGCTATAAAGTGATGGGCCTGGATGCCATGATCTTAGTTTTTTGAATGCTGAGTTTCAAGGCAGCTTTTTCAAATACTTAGCATAGAATTTAAAACAAGACAATTAAAGTTAACAAGTATAAACAGAGTGCCTATATGCTGGCTAATGTGATATTGAAACTAGTGCTTAACTTATCCTTTTTTCTAATTAATAGCTTTTAAAAATTGAAGTATGGTTGATTTACAATGTTGTGTTAGTTTCTGGTGCACAGTGGAACTAGTACCTATTTTAAAGGAACTTTCTGGGTAGGCAGAGGGATCCAACAACATAAAATAAGCATGGTATGAAAATTAAGAGGTAAAGCCCAGTTTGCCTTCATCTAGTAATGAATGAATAACTGAATAGACATTAGCTGAGGGAAGCAGAGGAAGGAAGGGAGAAAGTGGAGGGAGAAATGTGGAGGCAAGGATCTAGGTTGGAGAGAATGTACGGAGGAGTGGACAGTGTGAGGGGACCAGAAAGGGGGCAGCTGTTTATGCACAAGCCATAGATTTGCCAAGGGTGATTCATTAGGCACCCAATTCCGTTCCAGACTCTATGCCCTTAAGACTGCATTAAGCTTATACCCTGGACATAATTTGCCTGGAACAACAAGAATAAGATTCGTTTGGTTTCTTCCACATTCTGTTTTCTGCACCAAGGAGAGGGTGTGGGGAGGAGGCAGGGAGAAGAGTCTGGGAAGCACACAGAAGTCTAGGTGTTAAGAAACGACACAAAACAAAACAAAGCCTGCTGCTACTGCTGCTAAGTCGCTTCAGTCGTGTCCGGCTCTGTGCGACCCCACAGATGGCAGCCCACCAGGCTCCTCCATCCCTGGGATTCTCCAGAGATGGATACTGGAATGGGTTGCCATTTCCTTCTCCAATGCACGCATGCATGCTAAGCCGCTTCAGTCGTGTCCGACTCTGTGCGACCCCATGGACAGCAGCCCGCCAGGCTCCTCTGTCCACAGGATTCTCCAGGCAAGAACACTGGAGTGGATTGCCATGTCCTTCTCCAAAAACAAAGTCTAGGTGTTACTTAAGAACTTCAAAAGTGACTGACACACAGGGAAAGGAGGCTGAAAGGCAGAGGGGGAAGTGCTGTGGATGAAAGGCAATAGCCACCACCACGTGAGTCGGCTTCAGGTAACAGATGCTCTCCTCTGCTTCTCACAGCGAAGACCCCAGGATGGGAAGGGCAAGAAGGAGGAGGGGGAGGAGTCAGACACCGATGAGAAATGCACGATCTGCCTGTCTCTGCTGGAAGATGGAGAAGATGTGAGGTGGGGGCGCGGCTCCTTGGGTCTCCCGTCCTCCTTCCTGGGGCTGATCCAGTCCTTTGCCGCATGTCGGGGTGGGGGGAGTGCTTGCTTGTTTGCCTGTGCACATGCGTGAGTGTGCGAGAGTGCGCAGTGTGCTCCGTGGTGATCCTAGGAAGGTGGAGTGTGGAACATTCTGGATGTGTAGTGCCCATTGTGTGGACACCCAGACACCAAGCTAAGAGAGCAGAGGGGCATTTGGCCTGGATGGATCTCAGATTAAGTCCTGGCTTCGAGTTGGAGGGCCAGGAGGAGGGGGGTCTTGGGACTCTCCTTCCTGTCATGCATTCCCATCCCAGCCACAAGCTCACTCCATGGCAGGGCCCCAAGACTCTTTGGGTGTGAGTCTTCTGGTTCCCCGAGTAGTTGGTTTCCCTCAGCTCCTGGCTCAGTGCAGGACCCTTCCCCTTGACCATTGCTCCCACTTACCCTTCCCTCTTCCAGGCGCCTCCCCTGTATGCATCTCTTTCATCAACTGTGTGTGGACCAGTGGCTCGCCATGAGCAAGAAATGCCCCATCTGCCGAGTGGACATTGAGACACAACTGGGAGCCGACAGCTGAGGGAGGAATCAGCCAGTGGACACCCCATTTTCCTTCACCAGGTCCCCCCACGGCCATAGCCCTTGCAGCCAAACTTTGCCTTCTGAGCCATTTGATGTAGAGGAAAAGCCTGCAAGCACATTTTTGTGGAAAGAGGAGTTGGTGGTAATCCGTATCCGAGGAAAGGAGGGGGTGGGGGGAGGCCCGCCCATGCAGAGTGGTGACTGCCCCGTCCCTCCGTCCGTCCATCCGTCATCCGTCCGCCTGCTGCGCGGGAGGGAGGGAGCTGGCGTTGCCCGGAACAGGGGTGGGAAGGGGGGGCCACGCTGCTGAGAGTCTAGAGGCGGTCTTGCAGGTCCCAGCTGACAGCCCGGCCCCTCGATCCTGTCCTTCAAAGGATTGTATATATACCTCTCGACCACGTAGAAACCATGTAGGGGTCTCTAGCTATTTCTGTGGATGGCAGCCAGAGCATGTTAGCTTCAGAAAAAAAACGTCCTGTGTGGTGCTCCAGTCATCTGTGGTGGACATGTCGCTGTTACCGAATCCGCACCAAATATTTCTCATTGAGTTTCTTGTTTTGGTGCCTGACTGAACCAACCAACGACAGCCCAAAATCTTCCCGTCTTTACGAGAGAAAAGAAAAAAAAAACAACAAAAAAAAACGCATCAAAGGTGAAAAAAAAAAGAGCCAAATTCTGTTTACGGTAAAAAAGGATGATTTTTTTTTTCACCCAGGTTGGGAGGCGGGAGGGGGTCCTGGTTTTGTTTTTGTCTTTTTTCTTGGCTTTTGTTTTTCTCATGTTTACAAGCGCACGGAGTGAGCATGGAGGGGGCATGTGAGAAGGCAGTGGGGACTGGAGACGGAGCAGATGGGGGCCTTAGATGGGCCTCTCAGGGGCTCAGCCAGGCTTGGGAAGGCAGCGTTTGAGTGGGTGAAAGGCATAAATCTGTCTTGAAGGAGGGCTCCCCACTTCCAGAGCCCATCTACTTAGCTCCAGCCATCCCCCACCCCCTCCCAGTCCCACACTGAACCAGGAGGGGTTCAGTTAGAGCTGCCCCAGGCTGCTCGGAGCCAGGATAGCCCTGCTCACGCCAGCTTCTTCCTTTGGCTGTGCTCAGACCCCGCCACAAAGAGGCAATGTGGCCACTGCCTCCCTAATGCAAAGAATTAATCAGATGTTAAAGGTCAAGTAGCACAGATGATGGACACTTAGATTTGGCCAAAGTGCTCTCAGCTAGCATGTGCAGGCTGAGGTCAAACGTGCGGACCTTGAGGAGGATCTTGAGCTTCTATCACGGATGTCTTGAATCCTGATCGAGTCCCTCAGAGAGGACCCTGGCCCTGACACCACCTTGGTGGGTTTGGGAGGCCCTCGTCTCTAGCCCTTTCTCTGACTCTTTGATAACCTTGGGCAAGTCTCTTTTTCTGTGCCTCAGTTTCCTTCTTCTTACAGTGGGGAGAAGAAACAGTGTATGTGTTTCCACTTCCTCTACCTCACCAAGGTGTTGGGAGGAGTACGGCTATCTGCCTGATGACTTCTGTGCTCTCTCCTGGGAACCTCCTTGGGATTGAGGGATGGGGTGGTGGGAGACAAGACCTGGAAGTTCCCAGTGACGTCATACCTGGACTGTAAGCTCCCCGACGCCAAGATGTTTCCTCCCTGGCTGCTGTCTTTCTGAACTGCTCCACATTTTTTTTTTTCTTTCTGAATTTCAAAGGGAGCAGAGAGAAAGGAGGACAGGAGAATGGAGATGGGAGAGTCTACCAACTTCCAATCCCAAGCCAACTTTCTTTGTCCATATGTGGAAAACACCAGCTCAGCTGGAATTCTGCTCCCTTCCTCTGCCCCTGCCTCTGGCTCCTTCTCTGCCTCTTGGGTACTGCCCTTCAAGCCTCCCCCTCCCCTTACTTACCCTATGTCCCAGTCTCAATGGCTTTATATCAGTGAGATAGGACTAAGGGGGACAGATATTTATCACATATATGAAGATCATCCTTCAGGTTAAGAAAATTTGAGTCTGCATTGTTGCTGCAAAGGGTAGAACCAGGATCAATGAGTGAAAATGATGGGGAGGCTTGAGATAGAACTTTCTGGCATATGTGGAGGTGTCAGGCAGAGGAGCGTAGCTCTGGACACCTGCGGGCAGAGAGCAGGGGTCATGGCTTCTGGCAGGAGGCATCCTCGAGGATCTCACTCAGACCAAGGCCGTCTTTCCTGAGTGCTGTCAGTGCAGGTGCTGGGAGAGACAGCAGCCAGGGAGGCAACATCCTGGCCTCGGGGAGCTTACAGCCCGGGTGAGGAGCCAGGTGATAGTGCAGGGTGACTAGTCGGATTCAAGGTTAATGGCCTGGGCATGATCCCGTCCCATTCGGTGGTTCCAGTGTGTGAACCTGGTCTCCAGGGCCAGTGACTGGAGAGCCCACGAGTGGGAAAGAACTTGTCAGGATTTGGGGCAGAGCTAGTTACTAGTAGCCCCAGGAAGTTGGGAACTTCGCCCCCTACCCTGCTTTGACCTGAGATGGGTGGGGCGGCCCAGGGAAGGTCACTGCCCATTTACTTAGTCTTTGTTCTTCTCTCCGAGGCTGGTTTGAAAGGCCAGCAGGTGGGGCGCTGGTGGGTAGCTGGTGTCTGGCTTCTGTCCAGGCTCTTCACTGACAACGTGGCAGCTCTAGAACCTGCCCTCTGCTCCCTGGGCCTCAGCTTCCTCAGCTGCCCACAAGAAGCTCGTGTTGGATGCTTGCTAAATTTCCTTCCAACACTCATATTCTCTGATCCTCCCTAACATCAACACACTTTTTTCAAGTTGGGAGAGCTGTGTGCCCACCAAGCTGTTGACAACGATTCTCCCCCGGGGCACCAACATCTGTATCACAGGCTGAGAGTGGGACAGGTCCCCTTCTCCCCCCACTTCTCTGCAGACTCCCTGCAGGCCCCCAGGCTAACATGAGGCACTAACTGGGGTGAGGACCACCCAGAGGGGAGAGTCAGTGCTGGTTTTGGGGGTAGATCCTAGAGCCCACCCCCATGCCCATCTCTCTGGGGCTCTCCTACCCTGCAGATGGGCACCTCCCAGACCCGCCAGGGGCGTGAGAAGTGTGAGAAGTGAGGAAAGGGAGTCTGCGTGTCTCCTTCCTCGAAGCCCCCTCCCGCTGCCCTCCCCATCGCCCAGGAGCCTGGGAAGACTGGAGAAGAGGCAGGTTTGGGCCTCAGAATCTCACACCCACCACCTCCGGGAGGGGAGACCCCCGGTCGTCCTCCTGCTCAACTCAAGGGAATCAGACCCTTCCTTGACCGAGTCGCATGAGTGCCTTCTGGGGCGACAGCGGCCCCAGGATTCCAGTTGGGCCTCCAGCCACAGCGCAGCCCGGGCTGCCTGGACGCCAACCCGCGAACCAACCCCGCGAAGCCCGGCCACCCGGCGCGGCGGGCACGGGGCCCAGGTGGCTCCTCCCGCCGGCCCCGCCCAGCCCTCGCCCCTCACCCGTGGCGGGACTCCGAGCTCCTCTTCTGCAAATCTTTCCAGCCTCCGTGCAAGTATTCTCAACTCTTTACGCCTAATGAACAAGCACAGTTTTTTCAATGGTGAAGAAAAAGCACCAGATTTTTTTTTTCTTCTTCTTCCTGAAGAAATCCACCCCCCCCCCCAGCCCCCCGCCTGCTGGCGGGACAGACACTCCCCGCGTGGGGCTGTAGCACCGTCTGTCAGGTCCTCCCGTCGTGTTTCATCTCCCGCGCGCGTAGAGCAAATGCTAGAGCGATTTCAGCTGATAGAAAAACAAACATGAAAAAAAAAAAACCACAAAAAACAAAAAACATGGCACGTTGCTAGTTTACAGGGTTTTGTGAGTTTAAATGCCTTATATTTAACAATCATAATTTATGACTAACTTGTAGATATCGTGGGTTCTTATTTAATTATTTTTATAGTTGTTTTGCATTTTTAATTATAATTTATTTATTTAGAAAGGATACTAATTTTTTTTATTACTCCTATTACCTCATTTTGGCGTTGTTTCTGGGAGTGGAATGCTTTGCATGCATTGGTACGATGACAAACAACTATGAATACAAAAAAAAAAAAAACAAAAATTCCGCAAACTTTATTTCGTCCAAACTATCAGGGTGTGTGATTGCAAGCTGTCCTACTGTGGTGCTGGCCTCTTTGGATACATTCCATACGAAATGCAAACCTTTGATTCTGTATGCTGTGATCCTAGTGAAAAACTCCAATATAGTGACTGTATTTAGCACATATATAAATATAATTTGCACTCGTCAGCAGACTGGGGTAAGCCTTTCACTTGCTATCCTTGCCCCCCCATCCCCCATCATTAACCACCCCATTTTTCTTTCTCTTCCCCTTTTCCACACCCTCTGCCCACCCTGCCCCCATCCTCTGGGGAAGGTCAGGGGTGGGAGGGATGGGGGCCCATCTTAGTTTGAGAACTAAGCGCCTTGGACATTACCAGCAGGAGTGTCAGAGCCCAAGCCTGATGATTTATTAGAACGGGCTCGGGACCTGGGGTCCGGAGGCTTGGTTTTTCAGACCAGCCCTCCGGCAGACTTCCCTGTGATCTTGAGCAAGTCACCAAGCCTCAGTTTTCTGGGCTGGGGTGAGGAAGCTGAACAGGAGGGTTTCTCTAGCGTCCACAGAGCCAGCGGGAGCCCACCACGCTGTGCTCGCCCATCCTCTTAGGAGAGAAGAAAGGGAGTGTGGAGGGAAGGAGAGGAAGAGAGTGGACTGAGGACTTATCCAGTGGAAGGATGTCTGTCCTTTGACACGCAGCGTCCTGCAGGGGACAGAGGGCAAGACAGGCAGATGTGTCCTTGGACATGGGCTTTCACAAGGTTTGCTGGGCATTTGGAGAGTGAGCTGCTATCCATGTCTTCTTAGATATGGGGACGGGGTCGGCAGGATATAGGTGCCAGTCTCTGATGTTTGGGATTGACCTCGCCACCCTGTCATCTCCCAGAGCCTTTGCTGTTGAGGCCTAGCCCTTGGCAGCAGATCGGGACACAGATTTGAGACCCACGGTTTCTCCTCCCAGCATCTCCTTCGCCCTCTGCCATTGCTCCAAGGGGGCTGTGGGCTGGAGGGGCTGCTGTGGAGGACAACTGGGGGCCTCTGATCTCACTGCCCACAAGAGAGGCGGGAGGGGAGAGTTGGAGGATCAATAGCTTCGAAGCCTGGCACAGCGATGAGCCCAGCTATTTTTGAGCCAGAGGCAGAGAGAGAAGGTCCCTGTCCCCTCTGAGCGACTCTGGCTCTCTACCTGTCTGCTCCCTCCCCTTTCTCTACAGCTCATCCTTCCTTCTTGCCTCTTGACATCACTGCCTTTGCTGGGTGGAGAAATCCACCCTCCACATGAGGCGCCGTGGGATGGTGCTGACTGGGGAGGGAGTGGAGGCCCAAAGTTGCCACACTGCCTGGCTGACTTGTGAGAGTGGCTGGGTCCTTTCGGCCCTACTTGGCTCTGGCTGGACTTATGGGTCCCCTTCCCTGGGCTCCCTGCCTGCTGCCTGCCCAGCTTCCCTCTGCTTCCACCCTGGAGCCATGCGGACCTGACTCCTATGGAGGCAGCCTGTGGAGTTGCCCACTGGAGCACGACTGCACACGGCAGGGCCTGGCAGATACTGCCCCTTGGCAGGGCTCCTGGACAGACACGCCTTATGCTGCTCTGGGGTGGGGTGGTCAGGGTGGGAAGTGCCCTTTGCCCTGGCTGGCCTGTCCCCTGCACCTCCTCACCCCAGCCCTCCCCTTCCCCAGTCCCACCCCTGGCCTTGGCCGCAGCTCGTTTCTCAGCTCTGGAGCCAGCGATCCCAGGCCCGAGAGGGGGTAATTTGGTTGCCCCTGGTAAGTGAAAGGCTTATCCTCAGTGTTGATTGTCCTTTTTCTGTAATCCTCCTGCTGTTCTGTTCTGTTGTGCTGTGCAACATTTTGCTACATAGACTATTTTATAGCAGAAAGCTAGAAGAATATTTATTATGAATATTAAAGCAATAGTGCATCAATGAAAAGGCGGAGACATTAGGAATTGTGTAAATGCTTAGATTCACTTTTGGTGGATTTTTTGTACTTTATTTATAACTAATAAAAATGAACTGCATTGCTAACTACACCTCACTCGTGCAGGGTGTTTATTTCTGTGCACACCCAGGAAATGCCCAGAGAATAGTGCTCCCAGACGGACCTGTGCTCCTCCGGGACACCTGGCGTTGTCTGCTGTCTTCTCACTTCACCCTCTCCTCATCCTCTGTCCTTCACTCGTTTCCCTTTTTCCTCCTCCTCCCTCAGCTTCCCCACTTCTTCTGTTTCCAACTCCCTCCCTCCTCCTCCTCTCTGATCTATTATTTTCTTTTACTTTTTTTTTATCTCTGAAAGAATCTGTTATATTCTGTGAACCAACCATCTAATTAACCTGTTTTCCTAAACTTTAGTTTATGGATCTTAAGGCAGAAAGTTCACACTTAAAAAAAAATCATTTTCAAATGTAACCTCTTATGTTTTGATCTGGAGGCTCCTCAGTTTCTCCATAGAAGAGAAAGATTTGATTTTTGAAAGTTGGGCTTGGATTTTTTATTCCTTCATAAGAGCCCAAACTCAGACTGTCTTTGCTGTGTCTAGAGTCTATTCTCAGAAAAGTATGGGTCAGTGAACTGGAAGATGACTTTCTCTTAGAAACTACAAGCAGAGCCCATGTGAATGAACTTTTTCCCCCTCAGTCACAGAGTTTATTTTTTCAAAACAGTCTTAGGTGTACAGAAAATTGAAAAGAGAGTTGAGAGCTCCCATATGTTCCCTCATGGCCACCCATTAACATCTCGTCTTGGTAGATGCATTTGCTGTAGTGGAGGAGCCAACACTGTTACCTTATTATTAACTAAGGTCCATCGCTTTCACTCATTTTGTATGTAATTTCATACATTTAAATGAATGTTAAGTGGGCTTCCCTGGTGGCTCAGATGGTAAAGCATCTGCCTGCAATGCAAGAGACTGGGGTTCGATCCCTGGGTTGGGAAGATACTCAGGAGAAGGGAATGGCAACCCCCTCCAGTATTCTTGCCTGGAGAATTCCATGTACTGGTGGCGGGCTACAGTGCATGGGGTTGCAAAGAGTCGGACACGACTGAGCAACTAACACACACAAAAACAAAATGAACGTTTAAATCTCTAGCTCTCGTTCGAGTCAGATGATCCAAAATGCTATCTGTCGTTTTCCCCACAGTTCCACCTGTATCTCTTGCTCCGGGAACCTGGGCTCCTTAGTCTTCGTTCCGCCACTAGTCAGCCGTGTGCTCACACCCCGCTATCCCTGTTTGTCAGCTGTAAGCACGCGGATAGGAAGCCAAGCTCCTTCCCCCAACATCCCACAGGTCCCCTCTGTCATCTTTGGCTACTTAATCTCTACTGGGGCACGGCCTTATGGGGTTGGGGGAGTGGCTCTATTTCCTTGGATTTTGTGCCCACCCAACTTGTGGGCTGGTGGGTAGCCTTCTGAATCTCCAGCCCTCTCCCACCTCCTATCACAGCACCCAGGAAGACAGACTTCTTAGAAAATATCCAGGCTCTGCCCGTGACTCCCAGTTTCCATAGCCCTCAGGAGGTTAAGGAGGATGGAGTCTGGCTGTGATTGTCAGGGCTCTTTCGGGAAACGGAATCAGTAGGGTTAATATGATATAATATAGGATACGATATTTATAGACATGGAGATTTATTTTGAGGAAGAATTGGCTCATGGGATTCTAGAGGCTGAGTTGTCCTACATCTGCCCTCTGTAAGCTGGAGACCCAGGAAAGACGACAGTCTGAGTCCAGGAGGCCCAAGCACCAGGGAGCCGATGGGGAAATTCCCAGGCCCTCTGGCAGGAAGGAAGGGGATACATCCTCCCTTCCTCTGCTTTTGGTTTTCTTGAGACACTCCAGGTATTGGATGAGGCCCACACACACTGGGGAGGGCCAGTTACTCTACTGAGTCCACTGACTTGAATGCTCATCTCATCTGAACCGCCCCCTAGACACACCAGGGAATCGTGTTCCATCACTGGTGCCCCGGGGCCAGTCCGGGTGACACTGAAGGTGACATCCACACTCTGGTCCCACCTCCCTCTCAGGCCTTCCCAGATGCTGCACTCAGCACACATCACATGGCCCCAAGATGATGCCTGGCCTCTGGCCCTGGTTCTCCCCTGCGGGGGGCTCTCTGCAGAAACAGAGAGGCAGTGGAACTTCCCTCAGCAAAGCCGAGGGGTACCGAGGAGAGGTGAGCCTGCTGTCCACCAACCCAGCCCCTCGGCGAGGGACAAACAATAAGACACGACAGGGGTTCCATCTAAGCAGTTCCGCTTTATTGCCACAAACTCTTGGTTTATATAGGCAAGCAGGGGGGTTTTGCAAGGGACTTTCCATAGTTGCACAATCACGTTAAAGGTCAAATCGTAATATGCCATAGATGCACCAATCTCGTTAAAGGTCAAATCGTCATGTGCCTTCTTTATAACAGGAGTCTATGGTGATCACGCGCTGTCCGCGTGCACGGAAATCAAGAGAGCCAATCAAAAACTGTAACATAGACCACGCCCCTATCTCTTCCGCCAGGCACCATCTTAGTTTCCGACCACAAAGCTAACCCATCTTTTTTAAGGTTTCCCATTTAGGCCCCCACACTCCCCCACACTCCCCATTCCCCAGAAGGGGGACACACCAGAGCCTTCCCCACCAGGCACTGTCTTTCCACACTTACTTTTGCTCTGGGCGCAGCCTCACCTGCAAGCAAGGCTCCTGCCCATGGGACCTGCCCTTCCTGAGCGTTTTCTGTCTCAGAACGCTCCCTGCCCACAACCAGCCACAGCTGAAGTTCTTCCACCTTTGAGCTTCTGTTTAACATTTTTGTTTGAGGGAAACCCCTGCCCTTCTGCGGCACCTGTTAGCCGTGTGACTTTGGGTGACTTGCTTACACTTTCTGTACTTCTGTTTCTTCATCTGTGAAATAGGGGTAACGAGGGCGCCCGTCTCATAGATCTTTCTGAGGCTTCAGTGAGCTCACGCGGGTAAGGCACTGTCTGGAATATAGTCAGTGCTCTATAAATAATAGCCATGACAATGATAATGGTGATGGTGTGTGCGTGTTTGTTTTTTTTTAATCCCTGCCTTTCATAGTCTTTCTCCTCTCTTCCTCTTCTTCCTCTCCTTTCTCTGGAGAATTTCCGAGGCCCCATCAATGTCTCCTCTTCCTCTCTGACCATTCCAGGCCATGGTCAGCCACCAATAATGTCTGTCCAGCAGAAGGGCTGGTGGCTGAGGCCTTAAAATCAAGACACCAGGAACAACTGCTTGATTTAAAGTCTTTCCCACATTCAGCTGGAGAGTCTAGAATAAAAGCCACATTGAGGCCTTGAGGCTGGACACACAGAACCCACCCTCCCTCCAGCTCATTAGCATCACTGCCCCCTCCCCCCATTCCAGTGACATTACCCAACCTTCTCCTTTTGAATTTAGGACTAGAAATGTCAAATGTCCTTGCCCATACTCCTTTTTTCCAAGGTCCCTGGAAGACTTATCTTGCCCTCACTCAGAACATTTTGCTGTTTGCAAGTGGGTGATGCCTGGGGTCAACCTCTGCCAAGGGGCTGAGAGCAATGGGGGTCTCTGTTAAAGATAAAGACACAGCACCAAGGGTCCTCCAGAAGCGGGCATCTATAGTACTTCTGACCTTATTCCATTTGGAGCCCACATAATCAGAATTCAGAAGGGGTATATCTGAAGAGAGCTGAGTTTACTTATCAAAATCTTGGAAGGAGAATGTTGTTCAGTTAAAGAGCTGAGAAAATATGATTGAAGGCTTTCGTTTAACTTGCTTCTGAGAAAAAGTGTTTCTTAGACTGTGGTGTAACAGTTCCTGTGTAAATAACTTGTGCTAATTGCAAATGAGTCTTTTTCTTTAATGCAGACCCTGGGGTATTTGGGCATCCCAGGTGGTGCTTGTGGTAAAGAACCTGCCTGCCAATGCATGTTTGATCCCTGGGTTCAGAAATATCCTCTGGAGGAGGGCATGGCAATCGACTCCACTATTCTTGAATTTAGGACTAGAAATGTCAAATGTCCTTGCCCATCTCCCTTTGTCCAAGGCTGAGGTCCCTGGAAGACTTATCTTGCAGGGTAGAGGATCCTGGTAGTTCATAGGGTTGCACAAAGTCAGATATGACTGAAGTGACTTAGCACACACACATGCATGCAGGATTTTATTTGGAAATACTTTGCAGTTGTAGCTCTACATTTAAGATTCTCTCCAAATATTCTTTAATGCAGACTTGCTTCAGAATCAAATGAGGAAAGATGATGCTGATATAAACCTTTGCACTCAAGAAGCCATCCTTTTAAAGAAGAACTTTCTAACAATGTGAGCTGTCAGTGCAGGAGTGGGGTGGGGCTGGGGAAGGAAAGAGCAGGTCTGGAGAAGACGGTAGGAAATGGAACAGAGGAGCAGGGGAGGACGAGACTATTCCTTGTTTTGTTTTCTTCATCTTAAGGGGTTTGGGGGCTTCCCTGGTGGCTCAGATGGTAACAAATCTGCCTGGAATGCGGGAGACCTGGGTTCGATTCCTGAGTTGGGGAAGATGCCCTGGAGAAGGGAATGGCTACCGACTCCAGTATTCTGGCCTGGAGAAGTCCATGGACAGAGGAGACTGGCAGGCTATAGTCCATGGGGTTGCAAATAATCAGACATGACTGAGCGACTTTCACTTTTAAGGGGTTTTGTCTTGGTTGGAGGAAAGGGACTATCCAGAGCTACCAGCCATGGCTGATGCCCCCAGCAATGACCAGGGATCATGTCAGCAGCAGGGACCTGGAGGTGAGAAGGGTTCAGGAGACACCTTCCATAGAGAAGGGGCTGTTCACCTTTCCCATGGCTGGCTGTTGAGTCTCCACCTTGCTATTAGGACTATTGGGATACAGAGCTTTGTGGGGACTTTGGGTAGAAAAATGTCTTTCTTCTAGGGCCAGGACTAGGGATGACGAGGCAAGCGAGGTGCCCTGGGTGCAATGTTTAAGGAAGCCCCACTCTTGGGCGCCAGCCCTGCCTTTGCACGAGGCTGAGGTTGAGCGCCTCCTTAACGTTTGTGCCCTGGGCTGCCTGCTTGCTTTTCCCAATCCCAGCTTTCCTTGCTGCCCTTCCTCTGTGGAAGAGACAGGAGTTGAGGGGTCGAGCCCAGCCCAGGGTCTGGCGTGGGGTGGAGATTTGGAGTGTGCCCCCTCCTGGAGGCTTCTGCGAGGGGCGAGGTCCCACATTCCGTCCTCAGGGCAGAGAGGGCACAGCAGCGGCAGCAGGGGCAGCAGGGGCCCCTCCTTTAGCTGCCCTTCTCCCCAGTGCTCTGCTAAGCAGGGCCGCCTGCAGCCTGGGAGGGGGAAGGAGGACTTCAGGGCCCCGAGGGAAGGGCAGTGCCCAGCCCCAAGAAGCAGGTCTGTGGGGAAGGGACCTGATGCTGGAGCATTCTGGAAGACTCCCCTATCCACTGCACTGCCCATCTTCCCCTCCACCTCCTGTGGGAGCGCGAAGGGTATCAGACAACCCTCTGCAAGTGCAGCCTTGTCCCTCTGGGAGCCTTGGTGAGTCAGACGCCTGTTCCAGTCCTCAGTTCCTGCGCCTCTGAAACAGGGAGGCCAGACTGGCCTGGGGCCTCAGAACAGGGTGGGAGGGAGGGCTGGATGGTGGGGAGAAGACTTGAAGCCCGAGGAACAGCTCCAACCAGAGGCTCAGCATACGGACAGTGTGTGACATCGCTGGAGACAAACAGGCTGGACACACGGCCGCAGTAACTGGCCCAGGTCCCCAGGGACTTGGGGAAACCAGGCAGGTAGGAGGTGCCCTGCGGGAGATGGAATGCACCCTGATGAACAGAAGGGATAACAGTTTTGATAGCTTTCACAGCAGTAGTTTCATCCCATCTTCACAAGTCCCTGGTGAGGAGTGAGAGGAGCCAGGGCCAAGAAGAGATGGAAAGTTGATACAGATCATGGGGTATATTCCCAAACCAGTCCAGCCCTTTGCAGTATGAGTAAGCCCACATTTATTGAGCACATCAGCAACTGAAAAAAACACAGGGCCTTTCCCCTCCCAGTCTTGGCTGGATCAACAATAGATGCTACATTCCATACTCAGATGGAATAGCGCTTGCCAGAGGACAGAGCAGAAAGCGCTTTTAACTTTGAGCTGAGTGTCACCCTCCAAGTATAACAGAGGATGGACAGACAGACGGAGAGCCTGAGAAGGGGGTGGGCAAGGATACGAGGGCAGGGCTTTCAGAAAGAGCTGAGGGTGGGCAGGGAGTACCCCTTCCCTCCCTTTGGCTGCCCTTTGGCCCAAGGCTGTGACTGGGGTTTCAATGGGGCTATTTGGAGAGGGGGATGTGTCCATCTCAGCTGAGACATCCAGAGAGACTCTGGGAGTGAGGGATGGGCAGGCTGACTGCTGATGGCAGAGTGGCCTGAGTGCCCAGGGCTTGTGAGAGCAAAGGATGCCAGAGAGCCTCCTTCTGGGTGTCTTAGATTCTAAGCACGACACAGTGAGAGAGGGAGGTGGGGGGCCTGAGACAGAGCCCACACAAGTGCTCGTGGGAGGAAGGCTCCCAGTCCAGGAAGCAGGACTCTGTCCACAATGGTGCCCCCAGCAGGAAGCCGCCCTCTTTGCCTCTCCTCCCTCCCCCAGGGGTGGGGTATCAGGGTCAGGAGTAAACGTGCAAAGTGGAGACAAGAGGTGAGGCTGACCCCATACTCATACACACACGTGTGCACACTGACACACACACACACTCCTATTTTCTCACTTTGGTTACTGCTTGGGGGATGGGAGGAGACTCACCTCTAAGTAGAATGCTTTGGTCTTTGTACTGGAGCCAAACATTTAAATCAAAGAACTGAGATGGACTTTGTGGCTTTAAAGAGGCTGTTGGACATTTTATTACCTACGAGAGTCCAGAAGAGTTATGAGGCTTGCCTTAATTTTCGTCCAGGGACAGGGGAAGAACCAGCTCCAGAAAAAGATACAGAGAAAGCTGTTTAATGATTACTGGTCCCCGATCCTACCCCAGCCCCTGGAGTCCTGCTTATTCAATATGATGGACAAACCCTTCACTGCAGGCACTGAATTAACTGGTCTGCATCTTAACTCTCTTAGTCTTCATAATAACCTATGAAGTCAGTGTTATTCTTCCTGTTTAACAGATGAGAAAACTGAGGCCTGAGACATGAGATAATGTGCCTAATCTCTCCCAATAGGGAGAAGGAAGAGCTGGGACTCAAGCCTGCTTCTTTCTTGCTGCCTCTTGGCCTGTGCTTACTGCGGCGGCCTCTCTCCAAGGGTCTCTCAAAGCGCAGAGCCAGGAAGCCTCACCATGTTTATACCTGCCTGGGTTAGAGGCCCTGTGGTGACACGGCAGAAATGCTGATGCTGGGTGCCTCCTACAGGAAGACTTACTGGCCTGATGCACCTTTCTGCTCAGTCCCACCCCACCGTCTGCAGGAAAATGAGAAATCAGGGGCTGAGTTCTGCAGCACTCTTGTGATGGTTGATCAGGGAGTGTGTGTGTGTGTGTGTGTGCGCGCGCGCGTGCACATGTGTGCATGTGTGTGGCTCTCCAGCTGCCTCTCCATCAGGGTCATCCCCCTCAAGGCAGAGACCACACCTTTATTTTCTTCCAGTCCCTTCTCAGCTGTCAGTCCACATTGCCCACAGCAAGCCACAGGTGACAGGTGTTAAACACCACAGATGTCCCCCTGCCCTCCCAGCCCCTGTGCAGCAGGGACCAGGCTGCTCCAGGTGACCTCTCCCTTTGACTGCTGCTCAGGTCTCTGTGTCTCAACTGTGTTATCTCCGGCTGGGGCAGCCACGGGCACTTGGCAATGCGTTCTTTGAAAAGTGACGGAAAGAATCAGGTATCTGTTCACAGGCTTATAAATCCTTTTAGCTAAAATTCTTCCTCCTGATGTTTTTCTCCATTGGCTGCTGGATTTATGGAAACTGGGGAAAAGGATGTGTTTCTAAGTGAGCAGATGCCCAGATGAATTCATTGCGGGGTGTGGTTGGTAATAATTTAATTAGCCCAGTGTTTTTTTTTTGGGGGGGGGGGGAGTGTTAATTAGTTCTTGCTTAAAATACATCACTTTGAGGACCTGTTCTTCCCCACTTCTATCCCCTGGGTGAAGCCCCAATTTCCCATCCACGCCCAGCCCATCTCAGCCTGGTCACTACTGTTATTGAAAAAGAAAATGCCAAAACTTATTTTTGGGCAGCCACAGATTATGACACATGTTGACGGATTCCCATAGATTCAGGAGACCCGGGAGAGGGCGGGATCCCACCAGCCATTACCCACAGTGACCTCCGAAGGATCGTGGAGCTCTGGCTCCCCAGTCTCAGCTCCAGGAGGCTTTCAGGAAAGGACTCCTGAAAGCCCTGGTGGAGGGTAGCAGGTGTGGCCGGGGCGAGTTGGTGTGAAGGGAGAGGGAGGGCCTGCAGCCCTCAGACGGAAGGGAAGAGGTCCCTCCAGGTGAGCCCGTCGCCCCGCTTCTTGTCCAGCCACCTGCCGCAGGTGAAGATGGTGGCCACCCCGGTGCTGGTGTTGGTGACCTCCACCTTGTCCACCAGCCAGCCCGAGCAGTAGCCGCTGCCGTCGTGCTCCAGGCGTACCTTGCGCAGCTCGCCCAGCTCCAGCGTCTCCAGGAAGAAGCGGTCTGTGCTGCCCCGCTCAAACAGGTTGCGCATCTTCTGCTTCAGCTCCCGCTTGCCCGTGTCGCCGTTGGACCCAAAGATGGTCACAAAAACATTGGCGTCAGTGCCAGCCCCTGGCTCGTAGCCGGTCGTCACGATGACCTCGTACTTGACCGGCACCAGGCTCTGGACCTTGCTGGCAAAGCTCTCAGTAGTCTTGGTGACCTCAAAGACCTTGAAGTACTTCCTCTTCCTCTTGAGGGGTATGAGGCTGTCGCAGTTGAAGAAATACCTGCCGGTGGGAGCAGGGGAAGTCAGGGAGTACCAGCCAAGGCTCATGCCCTCCCCTCCAGGATCCTGGGCATCCACCAGAGATTCCGCCCCAGACGACAAGATCTCAGGGCAGAAATCGTCCCCGTCAAAATGTGAGGGTAGAATTTTCAGATGAATTTTCATTCATCTGAAAATTGACAGTGACTGACATCACCATCTTTTAAACTGCCCCTTGATTCTCCTTTTCTTTTTCCCCTCACTCTCCACATCTGTGCTTAGTCGCTCAGTCGTGGCAGACTCTTTGAGACCTCATGGACTGTAGCCTGCCAGGCGCCTCTGTCCTTGGGATTTTTCAGGCAAGAATACCGGAGTGGGTTGCCATTTCCTCCTGCAGGGGATGGACCCAGGAATCAAACCTGCATCTCCCGTGTCTCCTGCATTGCAGATGGATTCTTTACCTGCTGAGCCAGTCCACATCTGATCCACCAGCAATTCCACTGACCCTATCTTTAAAATACAATCTAATAAGTCCAGAATCGGCACAATCTCACTAACTACCTTGCCACTCCTCTCATCCAAATCACCACCATCTTCTGTCTGGATGTGTCAGCCTCCTAACTGGTCTATCTGCTTCTCAATACCTACCTACGGTGAATTCTCTGCACAGCATCCAAGTGATCCTGTGGAGACGTAAGCCTGAGAATCTTATCCTTCTGCTCAGAATATAAACTGCCCTTTGATTCTCCTTTTATTTTTCATCCTTAGTCTCAGAATTTTTATTTTTCAGTTGCTCAGTCGTGTCTGACTCTTTGCGACTCTATGGACTGCAGCACGCCAGGATTCCTTCCCTATCTCCCAGAGTTTGCTCAAACTCATGTCCAGTGAACCAGTGATGGATTAATACTTATTCCCAGAATAAGTATTAATAAAAGCCACCACCTTACAAAGGCCTACAAGACCTTACACGATCTGATCCTCCGCCCAGGGTTTACCTCTCTAACCTGTTCCTCCCCTTCTCTAAGCTTACTGCACACCAACCAGGCTGATTCTCTTGCTCCTTCCAAGGGACTGATGAATGCTTTTATCCACTGTTGTCACCTTCAGAGGAGCTATGGGACCAGAACAACAATCCTAGGCCAAGTCAAGTGGAAAAGTAACCATGAGATAGAGGTATGCTCCCAAATCCCTTGCACTTGGCTGGGTTGAACCATGGGTGTGTATGTGTGTTGTGTGTGTGCACACATAAGCATGTGTTCACGGATGACACAGTACAAAGGGGTGCAAAGTATTGAAGAAGCTACCACATGCAGAAACAAGTCCAGGGCCAAGAGAAATGGTCTTGGACCAAAAAGTCCCTTCTCTACCCCCACCCCCAGTGTTAGCCTCTGGGTAGTGACAGTGAGTCCAATAATTATAGGAAGAAGTCAGAGGTATGGTGGGAAAACACTGCCTGGGGGTAAAGGGGCTGGGGTCGGCCCCAGCCAGCCACCTCCCACCTATGTGACCTTGATTTTCCCACTGGCAATGCTAGAGGTTTAGACTGAACAAATGTCTTTGTTTTTCTCCCCCATCCAAATTTCTAACATTTTAACAGTTTTGGAAATAAGCAATTCTGGCACTGGCTAACGATTTCAGAAACGTAGCCCTGAAAGGGTGTGTCCAACGATGAAAAATTAATTTTTAGATGAAAATCTATAACAGTAAAAAGAACTTGGTTTTCTGCATGCTCACTAAATGTCTGGGTTTTGCATTCTTGCATTTCATCAACTCCCTGGGTCATAGAGTTCATCTCCTCCAATTTCACAGAAGGGAAACAAAGGCTTGGAGAAAAGAAGTCATTGCACAAGGTGACCCAAAGCCGGGGCCCAGAGCCAGCCTGCCTGGCCACTACAGGAGCCAGCCGTTTAAAGACACTTGGCAGGAAACCCGAATTCTGTCTGGAGAGCTCTCTTCCTCCAACTTGTCACTTGATAAATCTGGGTTGTTGTTACATACCACACTTTCTTAGAGGGAGATATATTTGCCTTCTTTGCTTAAACATTCACTTAAAATGTATTTCTTTATGCAAATGTCCACTCATATACATAATTCTATATAAATGCACAAATCCTGTGATCGTATGTGGTTTTCTAAATGCACTCTTTTCTTTCATGCTTGGCTCTGTCTCCCTTTTCCCCTCCTTTCCCCTCCTGCATCCTGCCTTCACCTCAGATAACTCATGTAACAGTTGTGGATATATCTTGCCAAATTTCCCTCTGTTTCACCCAACCTTGCACAGAACGCACATAGACCCAAACACATGTGGGACGTCAGTGTTCCCTTTACAAAATGGCATCATATAATACATGTTTCCCCATATCTTGCTTTTCTCACTCAACAGTGCTTCCTGGGAATGGCTCCAAGTCTTCTGGTACATATTTAATTCGTTGTTTTGATTGGCTGAAAATGAGTCCCTGGTGTAGTTATAAGGAAACGTTTCCTAATAGACATCATTATAAGATCACCAAAATGTGGGACCTCAGGGCTCTGTGGAGTCAAGACTCCAGCTGTGGAAGAACATGCCAGGCTGTTCTCACTTGCAATAGGCTCGTGAGCAAGAATAAAGGCAAAGTAGAGAATAATGGAAAAAAGTGAATATGTTAGAAATATGTTGAATATGATCATACTTGTCTGAACAGTGTGTGTGTGTGAGATACCAGAAAATGGCCAGAGAGAATGGGGTCACCAAATGTTCATGGTGGCCTTCTCTGATGGATAGGACTTTAGGGAATTTTACTTGCTTTTACGAAAGGGATTTTTTTTCTTTCTTTCATACACATTTTTTTGCCTTATTTGAATTTTAAAATGATTATGTATTATATGTGATAACGAGATAAAACAACGATTTCATTTTGGGTTTTTTAAGAAAAGAAACAAAAGCCTCTCTGTGTGTCCTTCCACTGAAGTTCTGAGGATATTAACAACAAAGAGCTGGTCAGAAATGCTGCAAGAGTCAGGACTAGAATCATTTGGAAGGTGAAAATTTGAGATTTTTATAAGAGATTGAGATAAAATTATTTTGTATTTCATGGAAATCCAGATATTATGACCCAACATGCTGGTTAGAAGGGAACTGTGGATCCGTATAGTGTTATGTAAGTGGTCTTTACATGGTAGGATTTAAATGTGTTCTAGAACAGTGACTTTGGCCACTTGATGTGAAGAGCTGACTCATTGGAAAAGACCCTGATGCTGGGAAAGATTGAGGGCAGGAGGAAAAGCGGACAACAGAGGATAAGATGGTTGGATGGCATCACTGACTTGATGGACATGAGTGTGAGCAAGCTCTGGGAGTTGGTGATGGACAGGGAAGCCTGGTGTGCTGCAGTCCCTGGGGTCGCAAAGAGTCGGACATGACTGAGCAACTGAACTGAACTGAACTGAACTGAGAACAGTGACATGAAAATAGGCTCAGATAGTAAAGAATCTGCCTGCAATGCAGGAGACCCGGGTTCAATCCCCAGGTTGGGAAGATCCCCTGGAGAAGAGAATGGCAACCGGCTCCAGTATTCCTGCCTGGAGAATTCCATGGACAGAGGAGCCTGGTGGGCTACAGTCCATGAGGTTAGGAAGAATTGGACACGACTGAGCGACACAGACTCACACACACAGAATGGTGACATGTGAATAGCCACAGAGACACACACCCCTGCCCCATCCTCACTCTGGGTAGAGGTGATATCTGGCAGAGGGGGAGGGAGGTGGCCACCCAGCAGAAGTCACAGACTTGAGACCAGCAGAGTAGGTAGGCTAGAGCATGACTTCTGAGAGCCTCTCAGGCTGTACTCCTGCCATCTTTCCCCTCCCGCCAGACTCTAAAGGGCATCCATCTCTCCTCCCAGAGAGGAGCTGGGTGATGGCCTGAAGCCACACAGCTGACCAGGTGATGGCTGGAGCATCTGGGGTCTGGACTCCCTATACCCCCTTTGAGAAGATCCCCAGCCCGCGGACATCCCTTCCTCCCCTCCCAGCCCAGCTGACGAAAGGCCACACTTTTGAGAGTGTAGGAAAAGATGCTTCACTGGGAGTGGTAGATTCTTTCTACTGGACAAGGAATCCTACAACTCAGCTGAGGACTGTGTGTTGGGAAGTTCTTCACTCCCAGCCCTTCTGAGACTGGAAGGTGTCAGGTGGCGTTGAGACCTTTGACTCTCTCACAGCTGACACTGTGTGTTTAAAGCTAACTTAAGTGGCGACTCTTTTATTATTGTATTGTATTGTCTTGTTTATTTTGGGCATTTGTAGAGAAGTATGAGCAGCCACGTTCCTTGCAGTCGGGAGGCAGTATAGGTTGGCTTGCTGGTGGGCTGGAACTCTCCCCAACCCTGCATCCCAGCTCCCAAGTCCTCAACAGGATTGCTCCTCACAGCCAGGCCCAGTGACTCCTACAGGGTTTTACTGTACCCCAGCTGGTTTTCCCCCAAAGAACAACAATATAACATTGCAGCCTGAGAGGGCGCTGCTATGAACTGAATTGTCTTTCCTCAAATTCTTATCCCAATGTGACGGCATTTGTGCATGGGACTTTGGGAAGTCATTAGGTTTAAATGAGGTCATGAGAATGGGGACCCATGATGGGATTAGTGCCCTTATGGGAAGAAGTGTGTGTGTGTGTGTGTGTGTGTGTGAAGTCACTTCAGTCGTGTCTGACTCTTTGCCACCTCATAGACCATAGCCTGTTGGGCTCCTCTGACTATGGGATTCTCTAGGCAAGAGTACTGGAGCGGGTTGCAAGGCCCTCCTCCAGGGGGTCCTCTCAACCCAGGGATGGAACCCATGTCTGTTATGTCTCCCGCACTGGCAGCTGTGTTCACTAGGGCCACCTAGTGGACAGAGGAAGAGGTACCAGGTCTCCCCTCTCCAATGAGCTAGCAAGGGAGGCCTCACGGGAACTCAACCCCACTGGCACCCTGACCTCTGACTTCCAGGCTTCAAGGTGTGAGAAAAGAATGGCCCGCTGTCTGAGCCACCCAGTCCATGGATTTGGTCGCAGCAGCCTGAGATAGCTAAGACACAAGTTCACATGTCAGAACCCTTTCCTGCTCCATTCCCAAAGGATAATCTTGCTTGGAGATGGCCAGTTCCAGGGAGCCGACGGGTGCAGGTAGAGTGTGGACAGACATTGCCTGAGAGGCTGTGGCCCCGAAGGCTGGAGCCGAAGCTGGGACCTGCTGATCCGGCAGGGCTGCTGCTTCTGTCTGCTGTGATTCTTGTGAAAGATGCTGTCAAGAGCAGGGCCAGCCCAGGAGGGGCATGAGTGGGGCACGGAGGGGTGGACAGTGGTTCTGGGGGTAGCCCGGCTGTCTTAGCCTCTCCTTGGGCTTACCCTCCCTGAGGCACATGCTGCCCTCTGCTTCCCCATCATCCTCTCCTGGTTCCTTTTTAGTGTCTTTTCTGCCTTCTAGAGCCTCAGGGCTCTTTCTGGCTTCCAACACAGTTACCAAGCGGTTTTAATTAGAAAAACTGATGGCTGCGAACTGTTACCCAGGTAACTAAGACCCTTAATCCTCTAGAAATGTCCTCAGAAGGCCCTGGAGGGGGAAATCTAAAGCTCCTTATCTGGGGTCCTCGGAGCGGTGGGCATGGGATTTCTCTGCTGGTCCCCGCTCTGCCCACAGGGATGACGGGCATTCACTCTGACTGTGGAGCAGCAGGCTTCAAAGCTGTATTTCTTTGTCATTACACAGTGATCATGGGGGCAGGGAAGGAAAGACTCAGCTGTCTGGCACTGCCTGACTGGCTCTTCTTTCCTTCCAAAGAAGCATCACTGGATAAAAAGGCTGGAGCACCCAAGGTCCTCGAGTCTAGTCCCCTGCCTCTGGGGTAATGCTCTGGTTCAGAAAATTCAAGAACCAGTACAGCTGCCTCTTTCCTTTCTAACTCAGATGCCTTGAAGTGGACACCTCCCCGCCCCCTGCCATCTTGCCCATGGTCTGGCTGTAGGCCTCCCTGGGGGAAGAGGGTGGAGACCCAGCACGTACACGTTGCCATACTCCATCTCGGTGATGGTGATGGTTTTGACGTGCCAGACCAGCTCTCTTTTGGGGATGAACCGGTCCTCCCTGGCGAGGTGGCCCACGCAGAGGGAGGCAATGTCCCCCAAGTAGACGCTGTCGAACTCAAACGTGTCTGTGGTGCCCCTGCAGGACACAAAGGTACCATCAGTGAGCGCTGCTCATGCCCACTGAAGGAAGTAAGCATTTATTCAGTGCCAGCTGTATCCTAAGTGCTCGTCTGAGGAACAGGGATAGACTGGCAAGCGAGACCTGATGTCAGGCCTCCATTGCTTGAGGGCTCCCGTCTAGTTCTGGAACAAGACAATTGGAACCATTAAGAAGCCCTTCAGGCTGCCTGTTCCCAGAATCAGTGATTGGTAATAGCTGATGGTATTGGAGGAGGGTGAGGCCCTGGGCCCTCAGCACTGGGCTGAGGAGGAAGATGAGATTCAGGGAGCAGAGGGAAGGGGAAGGGAAGCATCTTCTGATGGGGACTTGATTTGGCAAAGTCACAAGGTTGGAGGTGCAGTCATTTCTGGAAGGAGGGCTGGCTTGGCTGGAGTTTAGGTTCAGGGAGGGAAGGGGTAATGGAAAAGAAGTGGGGTGGGCTGCCTTTTGGGGGTGGGGCAGCTCAACCCATCTTCAGGAAGGGGGGTTATTGAATAGAGGGTGAAATGAGGTTATGGGAGGAGGAGGCTCTATTTAAGAGATTCTGGAGGCAGCAGGGAGATGAAGTGGGCATCTGGGCAGTTTGGAGGCAGCTCTGATGTACAGGAAGACGTGAGATTCTCCAGGGCGTGGCAGGCAGCTGGGAGTGCTGAGCGGGGGCGCTGTTACACGAGACCTAATTTTGATTTTTCCTATGAAGCATCTTAGAGGCTCTCCCCTCCCTCCCTGCTTCTCACTAGAACCGAATTCCATGCTGTCTTATTTGCATTTTCATGGGTGACTCTCCCTTTTCAATAGACTGTGAGTTCCTCATTTGCAAGGATGTGGAATAACATCTGTGTGATTCCCAGTCCTGCCACATAGTGGACTTGCTGTAATTAAGTGATTTTTGTTGTAGTTTTGCATTAAGTTTAAAAAAATTGAAATACATTTGACATATAGCATTGTGTAAATTTAAGGTGTACAACATATGAATCTGAAACATTTTTATATTGTACTATGATTGCCATTGTGGCCATAATTAGCACTTCTATCATATTGCATAATTATCCTTTCTTTTTCTAGTCATTGGAACAATTAGGTTCTAGTCTCTCAGAGGGGGCTCTCTTTAAATGACAGTCCTCTCCCTTCCCTTTTCTAAAGCTCCTGTTGCGTCCCTAGAGCTGGAATGGTGTTGGCACACGGTAGGTACTCAGTATGTTCTTGCTGGTTAGGCCCATTTGTATATTTACAGCCCCAACTAAAAGGGTTGGCTCTTGGGGTCCCCTTCTTATCCACCCCACTTATCCCCATTCCCCTGTGGGCACCCCCTCTTCCTACTTTCTGAAGGCCCGCTGTCTAGAAGAATTCTCCACGAGAAACTCTTTGGACCGATTCTTCCTGCCCTCCAGGATGAGCCAGACGTTCTCCCTGGTTTCGCCTCCGTTGCCGGTTTCTATGACGATCTCGTAGGCTGCGGTGGAGAAGGTGGGAGACGGTCAGCAGAGGGGAGGCGGCACCCACCACTGGGGCAGAAGCAAACCCGCCTCTCCCTTCAGGTCCTACATCTGGTCTGAGACCACAGCCTTAAGTGCAGGGGCTGGGGCACAGGTTAAAATCTTTACAATCGAGGCGTTGTCAACAGAGCCTGCCTCGATTTGGGGACAAACCACAAGGAGGGGATGAGTTTCCCAAGGGATGCTGGGGCCTGGCTCTCAGGGATGGAGGAGTCTCTGAGATGCAAAGTGAAGATCAGGAGCAAAGAGAAGGGAGGAGAGTCAGGGCCCAGCTACAGAAAGGGGAGGGGAAGATCCAGGTGGGAGAGACTTCAGAAGAGCCTGGAACTTTCTCTAGCAAACAGCCTCTGTCTTGTCTCAGCTCTCACTTTGGTGTCTAGTTCAGCATCACAACCTCCCTCCCCTGAAGTTCCCACAAGCGGGTCAGCATTGTTTCATTTGTTAAGTGGGTGTCTAGTGCCAGGACTGGGCTAACCTCTGGGTGACCCTAGCACTCATCTCTGGCCCCAGATGGAAACACACTGACTATACAACAGAAGAGAATAGCCCGCAGCAAAGGGCACAAGTACCAAGGGGAAGAGAGCGGATCTGGCTCCCATTACGTCTTCAACCTGATCTTTCAGCACTTTCCCCGCCTTGCTCACTCTGCTTGGCCTCCATGCTACTCCAGCAGCACAAGGCCTGCTCCTGCCTTAGAGCTCTGTCTGTGGCTCATCCCCTTCCTCTCCCCACCTCCATCCATGTTGACCTGGTTTACTCCTTCTTGTCCTAGTCAGACGTCCCCTTCTCAGGGACCACCCTAACCAAATTCCAACCCAATTTCCCCAGGGCTCCAGCCTGCTCTACTGAGCTCTATCATCTTCTGATACCTTCTAATATGCTAAGCAGTTACTTATCATTTTGTTGCTTATTGTATGCCTCCCTCCCACCTGAATGTAAGCTCCATGAGGGCAAGGGTCTTTGTTTTGCTCTTTATAGACTCCAAGTGCCCAGAACGGTGCCTGGCACATAAGCACTCAATAAATAGTTGTTGAGTGAATAATGAATGATTGGGCTCTTTGCAGTAAGCTCCATGAAGAAGGCACTGTGTGAGCTTGGCCTCGAAGAAGATTCATGATTGTGATCAACAGAGAACTGAGGGATGCTCTAGGAGCGGGGGAGGGGAAGGAGCATGAGCAAAGATACTGGAGGGCGGCGGGGGGGGGGGGGGGGGGGGGGGCTTGAGATCCCCGAGATCCATGAGATCCAGCCCCACTCCCCATGGACCAGCTCGGATGGAGCTGGCACACAGGAGGACACAATATTTGTCTTCCTGCAGTTAGTGAGTCACTGAGGATTTGGGATTCCAGATCCAAAGAGATAGTTTGATTTCTGTGCTTTTATCTCAAAATGTGATAAAGACAATTAGAAGGGATGGCTATGTCTACAGCTCAATGTAATGTCAACCCCAGCCTCTCAGTGACCTGTTGCCTTTGTGACTTCTCTCAAGTCATAGATAAAGAGCATCCGGGCAAAGAACCCAGGATAGGGGAGGAGATCCACAGCGAGCGCAGCCCTGGAAGAAGAACCTGTCTCTGCAGGCCTAACCGTTCACAGCACCAGGGCATGAAATGAATGAGTCATGGCTGGGGGCTCAAAGCCAACACAGGGAGGGCAAGGTGTTTGTGCAAACCAGACAACTGTGAATTCAAAGAGGATCCTTCACTGTAGAGGAAATGGACTGTCAGCACCCAGGGAAGCAAGCAGGGAACACTAGGAAGCCACTTGCTTCCTGCAATCAGCTCAAGGAGGACATGCATGTGGATCATAACCAGCCCTCTCCTCATGGCCCCAAAGACGAGGCAGAGAGGGAAGGCATGTAAGTGAGGACATTCAGACGGATTATAAACAACTGTGGCCAGTTGCATCAACGGTCTTTCAATCAGCCTATTTCCACCTTGGAAAATGACTTGATAAAAATGTGGAAGGCATGACTCTCAGCTTTGTTTATAGGTTGCTGGGAGGAAAGGACAGAGGAGGACCAGGGACCTGACAGGGTGGGGCATGTAGCAGCCCAGCCTAGCAGGGATCCACGTGGGGCTCACCCCGGGGCCCACCCCGGGGCCAACACCCCCATGGGAGGAGTCTGGCCGGAGAAAGTGGCTCCGTAGCCACCAGGCAAGTCATTCACATGAAGGGGCCACTAACAAAGATACTGTGGGCTTCGTGGGCATGAATGTGGCAGGACAGGAGAGAGCGGAGCTGTCTGCCCTTGACATCTCGCCTGTGCTCTGGGCATGGTATCTGCAGACAGAGATGAACCAGAAGCCCAGGATGCACCGAGCAGATTCAACACACCTCACACGAGCAGCTCCTGAACAGATAGGTGTTTGCCTCGAGGCCAGGACAGCAGGGTCACAAGGCACCGAGGAGCACCACCAGAGGACACCTGGGCATCCAGTGGGCACCTGCAGCTTATTGCTCCACATCACCTCCCCCATCTTATGTTGCCAGGACCCTTCTTGGCTCTGCAAGTTCCTCCCGTGTGGTTTTGCATGACAGTCCCAGACCTGGACAATCAGAATTATTCCTTAAGAGATGCTCTCTTCCCTTCCACCAAAGCTGTTCGATTAGAAGGCTATGGGGTTGGGGGTACCAGCCACCATCTTCCCACGATGTAGAGAAAGAAACAGTTGAGAGGAGAAGGGGACAAGGACATACTGAAACCACTGGAGCCTCTGGAGACAGCCAAGCCCCAGCCAGTTCCACCTGAAACCTCCAAGTTCCAGGCACCAACATGCTCCCTTTTTCCTGGAGCCAGCTTAGGGCTGGGGTTTGGGCATGTACAACCAAGTCCTGAGCTCTCCTGAAGTTTTCTGTTTGCCTCCATTGGGACTGCCAATAGATGGCAGCTTCAAGAACATAATCATAAAGATGAATTTTAAAACAGAGCTGTCTGGTGGAGAGTGAGTCCTCCGACCTGGGGAGTTGGTCATCAGGCTTGATTGTATCGGAACTGGAAATGTCGCAGATAAGGCTGACTGAGCAGCCTGAAAAGGCTTCAAGTAGGGGTGGATAAGAAGGAAGGGGGCTGTAGAGGGGGGAGGCATTGGTCTTGCTGGAGGATGTCCCAGAGAGGGGGCTTCCCAGGAGGCTCAGGACCCGCCTGCCAAGGCAGGAGATGCGGGTTCAATCCCTGGCTTGGGAAGATTCCCTGGAGGAGGGCATGACAGCCCACTCCAGTATTCTTGCCTGGAGAATTCCATGGACAGAGAAGCCTGGAGGGTTACAGTCCATGGGGTGGCAAAAAGTTAGACATGACTGAAGTGACTTAGCACGCACACTGCATGCCCCAGAGAGATATTTTTTTTTGTCCTCCTAGGTGTCATGTGTGTGTGTGTTGTGTACACGCTTATGCACACATAAGCACATGATCTTACTGTCCAGGACTTAACACAGAATCTCTGGGGTGAGACCCAAATAACAGCATTATTTAAAAGTTGCCAGTGGTTTTCTTCTTTGCCTGCACATTGGAATCACCTACAGAGGCTGATGCTTACAGAGGATGGGGAGCAGCTTCTGACATGGCTAACAAAAATTGGAGGTGAGGCAGCAAACAGGATGCTAAACAAGGTGGGGTAGCTGATCTGTCTGGAGTACCAGCCAGGCCCAATGATGACACAGAGACCGTGGTATGATGAGTCCTGATAGGAATCAGGTCATATGAGTCCTACTGGCTACAGCTAAGTCTTTGATGTATGGCTTCACTTTTCTGGTTTTTGGTTTTCCATACCTAGGATAGAGAGAGGTGAATTTGCCCCTATCAAGCTCATAGGGTGGGCGTAGGGTGATGAGGATCCAGTGAGAACAGGGGATGTGTGGAGCACCTTCACACACATGAAGCTCTGTTCAGATATGAGAGGGTCTTTATTCTTACAAGTCAAGTGCCCAGAGATGCCCCTGGGGACACAGACATGGAATGTAAGTGCCATGAGGGCAGGATCTCTGCCCTATTCATTAGTGTGTCCCAGAACCCACACCAGGCTGTGTATTCATTAGTGCGTCCCAGAACCCACACCAGGCTGTGTCACTTGGTTAAAGATAGCTGAGGTTGGAATGATTGGCTTGAATTGTATCCCTGGCTCTCCCTAAGATGAGCCTCCATCTGTGGACATGGGTGTCACTGGCCTTTGGGCACCCTGCCCTCTGCAGGCGCCTCGTAATGACAGACTGATCCAGACCATTCCTGGGCTTGGTGTTCCTGCCCTTCCATCTCTGTCTCACACACATCCTTCTGGAATTAATGCAAGCACTGCTTCCCCTCTACCAAGCTCCCTACCAACCCAAATTCCATAGGTCTTAGCAAGCTGTTTGGCGGGAAATCTGTGAAGGAAACTCCATGGTTATGCTCCCAGCCTCACAAATCTCTCCTCCCTTGAACGCCAAGGGCCCCAGGAGCCTTTATTGCTCATGTTAGCAATTACGCATTAGCCTCCACCACTAAGGAGATTGTGAGGCCCCAAGGAAAAACAACCTTCATTTGCTGAGCTCTAATGATTTGTGCACCTACTAAGTCCCAAAGCCTGCAGAGTGATTCTGTCCTTGACCTCTGGGAGCTTATAGCTGCGTAGGGAAAACACAGATGGGTACAGTTCAGTACAAGGAAACTAACAATCACAAAGCAAGGTGCATGGTTCATAGCATCTAAAATAAAAGTGGGCCCCCAGTTAGTACAGTTAGAGAAGCTGGGAATTCACCCTCTGAATTAGGGCAGGCATCCTCATACATGAAGGCTGACAGATGAGTGGTTGGCCCTTATCTGAATGCTCCCAGTACCATCAGTGATCACCCCTCTCCAAGCAGCTGAGTCCATCACTGGGCAGTTTGGATGGCATGGTGCAGAAGGCTCAGTGGCTTTCCACCAAGCACCCATGCTTCCCTTTCGTGATGTACAGAGCTTGCCCAGGGCAACTGTCCAGCCAGGTACTACAATCCCAGGTGCCTTTGCATCTAGGTGGAGCTACATGACTCATAGAATATGAGTTAATGTGTTAAGAAAGTATAGAATGTGCCTTCTCCCAGCTCTCTTTTTCCTCTTCAAGAAATGTGGGAGCCACATGTTGAAAATGGCAGACAGGTGAGAAGAGCTTGGGCCCCTGAATCACAGCATGGAAGGCCTGTTGCCAAACACCCACACTGGACTGATTACATCAATGACAAACAGATTTTGTTGTATTTAGCTATTGAGATTTGTGGGTTTAAGTCTTACTGCAAAGTGTGTTACAGTAACTAGCTAGCTGCAATAAGAAAAGGTTGGAAAATCCTTTCTCTACATCAGGCTCTGCTATTGATAAGCCTTCATCAAATCTGTTGGACCCAGATACTGGCATCTGTATTAAAGAGACACCTCCCTGGTCCTTGATGGCCATCCACCTTAGGGACCAATTACTCTTCCCCTTTACACATGCCCTGAGGAAGGAGCCAAAGAGAAAGCTGTTGGTGGAGATGCTGGCTCCCTTCACATTCTGTTTTCAGGAAGGCCTGAGTTGGTGGCTGTTGCCATAGACATTAGTTGGAGAGAGTCCACGACAAAAAAGTAAACCAGAGAGAGCATCACATCAAACTGCCCAGGGTGGGCTTGTCCCCTGTGGGTTTTCCTGCTACCTAATAAGTCCCTGTGGTCTGGGGCCATGAGCTGGCACCAGTATCTTGGCTGTCTCAGGTTCACGAAGCAACACTTAGGGTGTTTACTTATGCACTGCTCCAGTGTTATTTCTCTCATTGGGCATCTGATTCCCCTCCAGCTATGAGAGATCTTCCTTTAGATTTTCCAACGTTGTCCCCCCTCCCTCTGCCCAGGCTGCATCTAAGCAGGGCCCACTGGTGTCCCCACGTACTGGTCTCCTCCAGCTCATCATGGATCTCATTGTTGGCGCAGGCGAAGTCGCGGACCGTCTGCCTGTCGCCCTCACTCTTGGAGAGCCAGCAGTCACATTGGAAGCGGAAGGTCTCGTCGCGGGAATTGTCCTTCACGTCGACATGGCTCAGGTGCCAGCCAGGAAATATCCCTGAGAACAGAGACACGGGGCTGGAGGCTGAATGGGCTCTTCCTTCCCTTTCAGACTTCTGCTCCCTACATCTGCTGGCTGTGTGGCCCTGGACAAGATCTCTGTCCTCTCTAGGCCTTTGTCTCCATGCTGATGAAATGAGGGGTTGGGTTAGATGACCTCTGAGATACCTCTAGCCCAGAGAATAGATTGGGTTGGCCAAAAAGTTTGTTTAGGTTTTTCCATAAGATATTATGGGCCAACCCAATAATTCTCTTTGCAAAATCCTTAACTTGCGTTCAGGAACTCTTAGAGGATCTCTGTGTGTCCATAGTATGTGCAGAAGGCTACAAGGAAGGCACGTATATGCTTTACTTTCACATCTTGCCTTCTCATGCCACTTGGGGTTGGAAGGGCAGTCCTAGCTTCTCCAACAAAAAGCCATTTCCATAATGGTGAGGGAGGATCAGACACTGCCCGAAGCAACATCTCTAGATCTTGCCATTGGTCTCAAGGGTTATAAACACAGAGACACACAGAGATGGACACATGCTTCCAGTCACCCAGTCCACAGGGAGCAGATATTAAGGCTCATGGGCAGAGCATACATACTGGCAGTCCTACTATAGCTTCCTTCCTGGTGTAAAAAGTACTTCATATGTTTTAAAATATAGGTGTCTTTACTGAAAGTGGAAATCAGCGAGTCCCAGAACAAGTTAAATTTTACAGTGGTTCTGTTGAGTTAAAAAGTGGTGTTATTTTATCAACAAAGAATTTTTTTGCATGCATAGTTTAAGTTTTATTTAAATTCAAAATGTAAATAACAAATGGTTAGTAATAAGTGGGGGCTTCTCTGGTAGTTCAGCTGGTAAAGAATCTGCCTGCAATGCAGGAGACCTGGGTTCGATCCCTGGGCTGGGAAGATCCCTTGAGGAGTGCACAGTAACTCTCTCCAGTATTCTTGCCTGGAGAATCCCCATGGACAGAGGAGCCTGGTGGGCTACAGTCCATGGGGTCACATAGAGTTGGACATGACTCAGCAACTAAGCACAGCCCAGCACAATATTAAGTGGAAATAACAGACTCACTCTGTTCTATATCCTGGGCAGGTTTCACTCCCGAATTCACTTCCAGAGTTCCAGGCACGGCGGTGAGAGAGAAAAGCAGTGGGATGATGGGAAGTGTGGATTCTGGGCTGCCTTTAACTTTATCCACAGGCAATCAGGGCGGTGAAGACAGCCAGAGGAGGAGGCAGCCCGACCAGGGTTGCCCTGGTGCGTGCTAGCAGGTTGCTCTCTTCCCCCATACCCCCCTTTCCTCTCTCCTCTGAAGGCATGGCACTGTCTCACCCCATCTTCAGCTCTCAGTTCAAGTTTGATTCTGCAAAGGAACTCCTTCCATGGTAAATAGCAGACTAACCCCAACCATTGTAAGATAAATAAGCTTCACTCTTAACTTCACGCTCACTGATTATTTAATTGCCTTGTTTTGGAAATGCTGGATGGGATTAACAGGGATCCTACCACGACTTTCTACACTAAGAACCTATCAAACACGGGAAGAGGCAGCTCTGGGAAGGCTGATGTCATATGACATCACTACCACCAGCAGGAAACCATCTTAATCCCACCACTAGAGAATCCATTTCTTTACAGAATCTCCTCTTTCAGAGTCCTACTTTATCTTTTTACACAAAGATAGCAAACATCGCACACTGTCTGACATCTTACCTTTTCACTCACAATCTATATCAGTACCTAAATATCTGCCCATCCCTTTCCATAGTTGCATGGTATTCCATTGTATGCACACACAAGAAGATTTCTATGTTGTCCTAATTGATGGATAATTAGTTGTTATCCAAGCTTTTACTTCTACATGCAATGCTATAATTACTACCCTTCTACATGCATCATAGCGATCTTTTGAAATCATGAATCAGGTTTGATTTTGCTACTTCTCATGGAAAACTGTTCAATGGCTTCACATTGCTCTCAGAATAACTGCAAACAGCTCACTAACAACTATAAGAACTGACATGAGTTGGCCCTTTCCATTTTGATTTCATCTCATACTACTTGCATTTTTACTTACTATATTTCACGTACACCTTTTAGTACCTTAATGTATGAAATCCAGTCTTGTCATGGAAATGTTGCACATTTTCTGTCTGCCTGCAACAATATACCCTCGGCTGTGAATATCCCCAGTGTTTCATCACTGAAGTGTCAGATCAAATGTCCTGTCTTTGGGAAGACCTTTCCAATTTGCAGAGGCTTCCGCATCCCCAATTACTTGCTATCACATTAACATACACCCATTTCACAGTTCAGTTCAGTTCATTCGCTCAGTCGTGTCCAACTCTTTGCGACCCCATGAATCGCAGCATGCAAGGCCTCCCTGTCCATCACCATCTCCCGGAGTTCACTCAGACTCACGTCCATCGAGTCTGTGATGCCATCCAGCCATCTCATCCTGGGTCGTCCCCTTCTCCTCCTGCCCCCAATCCCTCCCAGCATCAGAGTCTCTTCCAATGAGTCAACTCTTCGCATGAGGTGGCCAAAGTACTGGAGCTTCAGCTTTAGCATCATTCCTTCCAAAGAAATCCCAGGGTTGATCTCCTTCAGAATGCACTGGTTGGATCTCCTTGCAGTCCAAGGGACTCTCAAGAGTCTTCTCCAACACCACAGTTCAAACACATCAATTCTTCGGCGCTCAGCCTTCTTCACAGTCCAACTCTCACATCCATACATGACCACAGGAAAAACCATAGCCTTGACTAGATGGACCTTAGTCGGCAAAGTAATGTCTCTGCTTTTGAATATACTATCTAGGTTGGTCATAACTTTTTTTCCAAGGAGTAAGCATCTTTTAATTTCATGGCTGCAGTCACCATCTACAGTGATTTTGGAGCCCCCAAAAATAAAGTCTGACACTGTTTCCACTGTTTCCCCATCTATTTCCCATGAAGTGATGGGACCGGATGTCATGATCTTCGTTTTCTGAACGTTGAGCTTTAAGCCAACTTTTTCACTCTCCTCTTTCACTTTCATCGAGAGGCTTTTTAGCTCCTCTTCACTTTCTGCCATAAGGGTGGTGTCATCTGCATATCTGAGGTTACTGATATTTCTCCCGGAAATCTTGATTCCAGCTTGTGATCCTTCCAGTCCAGTGTTTCTCATGATGTACTCTGCATATAAGTTAAATAAGCAGGGTGACAATATATAGCCTTGATGTACTCCTTTTCCTATTTGGAACCAGTCTGTTGTTCCACGTCCAGTTCTAACTGTTGCTTCCTGACCTGCCTACAGATTTCTCAAGAGGCAGGTTAGGTGGTCTGGTATTCCCATCTCTTTTATGGTCCACTGGAGAAGGGAATGGCAAGCCACTTCAGTATTCGTCCCTTGAGAACCCCATGAACAGTAGGAAAAGGCAAAATGATAGGATACCAAAAGAGGAATTCCCCAGGTCATTAGGTGTCCAATATGTTACTGGAGATCAGTGGAGAAATAACTCCAGAAAGAATGAAGGGATGGAGCCAAAGCAAAAACAATACCCAGCTGTGGATGTGACTGGTGATAGAAGCAAGATCTGATGCTGTAAAGAGCAATATTGCATAGGAACCTGGAATGTCAGGTCCATGAATCAAGGCAAATTGGAAGTGGTCAAACACCCACTTCACAGTCTGAAATAATTTTGGTTTTATTTTCTTGCACGTTGTCTATACTGTCTGTCTTCTCTAGGTTGTAAGCCTAGAGAGCAGGAGTCTTGCCTGATATCCACCACTATATTCTAGTGCCTAGAGTAATGATTAGCACATTATTCAATAAATGTTTATTGAATGGATGAGTGCACTATTATTAAATAGGGAAGAACAAGGAAGGACACTGGTGGTAACATTCTATGAGTGGAGGGGAAAAATAATTCAAAGCCCCACCAGGGAGCAATGGTCTGTCCTAGTGAAATTATTTTATCCCAAATGTTCCGAGGTTTATTACAAGAAAAAAAAGCTTAAAAACTGAATGAGGTGTAAAATAGATAGTAAGGAGTTGCTAAACACACAGGGAGCCCAGCCTGGCACTCTGTGATGACCTGGGGGTAGAGGGGAGCTGGTGTGGAGAGGGTGGGATGGGGCTGGGGAGGGAGGCCCAGGAGGGAAGGAATATATGTATAATTATGACTGATTCACATTGTTGTATGGCAGAAACCAACACAAAATTGCAAAGCAATTTTTCACCAATTAAAAAAAAAATTGAATGAGCATAGGGCCCCAATCTTTCCAGCCAAGAGAAGGCAGACTCCAAATAGGAGGGAGACTAACTGCCAGATACTTCCCGGATTTCATCCTGCTATCTGCTACCTATGATTCCTCAGTGGCCTTCCATATCTGATGGGGAAAAGGGTCCAATCCTGTGTTTACATATATAGGGCCTTCTTCATCCTGACTCCATCCACCTCATTTCCTGCCTCAGTAAGGAAGACTCCTAAGACAACTCCTCCATCCCAGTGAGATGGATTTATTCAGCATCACTTAGCTGTATCTTTCATCTTCATTAAGGCTTCAAGTGATTTCCCTGCTCTAAATTCCCACCTACCCTCTGGACACTTTAGGCTTCACTTCCTCCATGAGACTCTCCGGACTCCCCAGTCCCATGGCGTCCATCATCTGTTTATTCACTTGCCCATGAACAGTTGCCCAAGACGGCTTGGAAATAAATGTTTTCTAGTGAGGTCATGAACATGAACCTTTTTATAGTGATTGTGTGTGTGTGTGTGTGAGAGAGAGAGAGAGACTTCTCTAGTTCGATTTTAAGGTGTGGAAGTTATGCCTTAAACCTCTTGATTACATCACAGGTGTATCAACTTAGTGCTCAATAAATACAGAATTGATAAATTACATTTACTTTCTATAGTGATCTCTCAGCTTCTTTTAAATTTCAGTGCAAACCCTTAAAATATTGCTTGAATAGATAATTTATTTCTTCAAGTAATTTCTTTAAAAAATAGCTTTGGCAAGCTAAAGTCCATGTGGGTAAACAAAATTTCTTTAAAAAGATAAATAGATTGTTTGAAATGAGATATGGAGCCATCAGAGAGTCCTAGCTATTAAAGAATACAGAATCTAGCTACTATCCCTCCACAAATACTTTCTCATGCACATCATCCAAGATAGGATGCCCAGAGTGGCACACCCGGGTCTGGGAGATCTGTAGACCCCATTCTCAGCAAACGCACCAAACTGAACATATTATAGCATCTCTATGCCTCAGCTTCCTTACTTGAGCAAAGTAACTGGGTTAAAACACATGATTTCTGAGCTCCTATACATTTCTATGAATTTATATTATTCAAAAGAAAATATATTAGAGTTTTCAGTTCAGAGGAAGAAAGCAAGAGGAAAAAGATGAATTAGAAAATAAACACTCTTGTTATAACTTGTTCAGTATTATAAAAGCTATCTGGGTAATTGGAATTAAGGGGGAGAATTAATCATTTATCTTGATTTTCATCTATGAATTATATTTCATGGTAATCAAATAGCCTGAGGGACATTTATTTTTTTTACAGAAGAATTCCAGTTAATAAGTGGATAAGAAATCACAATTAGAAAACCATTTGTAACTCTAATTGATCATCACTGAGAAGCCATTAGATGAAGCGTGATGGGAGAGTCTACAATGGGGGAATCAAGCAGCCTGCCCTGGATTCACCATTAGACGTGAGCGTCAGTAAGTGTGAGATGGCTGTGATGTAATATGAACTACACAAGTCCCATTTTAAAGTAGCCCTGATACCACATATAAAGTATTCTTGCCAAATAATATCGAACCTGGATCTAATCAAGTCTTTACAGCTGACTTTCAGATTGTAGGAAATATGGGGAACAAGGAAGCAATGACACCATAAAGAAGCAAGCAGACAGGTCCAGAGTGTGCACATTTTATAGATCATTGGGCCCTGTTCCTTCAAAAGTCAATGGCATGAAAAAAATAAAGGATTTAGGTATGGCTCTGTATTAAACAATTAAACTTTCATCTCTGGAGGAGAAAGTTACTATAAAGACGAAATTGGGCACAGAATCTTGGTCCTCTACTGACCCTAGTATCCCAACCACTTGGGCTCATTGAAGACACAAAAATCTTTCTGTTCTTGCCAATGACAGGATCTTGCTTTTAGATCCAAAGTCTAGTTCTCAAGGAGGAGGTCACTTCTCTGCTTACAAAGGGAAGAAGATAGCATTAGTGACTTGGAATTTCTTTAAGTCCAAGAGCGATGAGGAGACCAAAGGTAATCAGAGGGACAAGGAAGGAATCAAGCTCTTTGAAGAGCCTAGCATCTACACCGAAGTTGTTGTTGTTCAGTTGCTAAGTCGTGTCCCACTCTTTGTGACCATGGACTGCAGCATGCCTGGCTTCCCTGTCCTTCAGTATCTCCTGGAGTTTCCTCAAGTTCAAGTCCATTGACTCAGGGATGCTATCTAACTATCTCATCCTCTGCTGTGCTTTTCTCCTTGTGCCTTCAATCTTTCCCAGCATCAGGGTCTTTTTCAATGAGTCAGTTCTTTGCATCAGGTGGCCAAAGTATTGGAGCTTTAGCTTCAGCATCAGTCCTTCCAATGAATATTCAGGATTGATTTCCTTTAGGATTGACTGGTTGGATCTCCTTGCAGTCCAAGGGACTTTCAAGAGTCTTCTCCAAAACCACAGTTCAAAAGCATCAATTCTTTGGCACTCAGGCTTCTTTATGGTCCAACTCTCACATCCATACATGACTACTGGAAAAACCATAGCTTTGACCATACAGATCTTTGTTGGAAAAGTGGTCTCCATTTTTCAATACACTGTCTAGGTTTGTTATATATAGCTTTCCTTCCAAGGAGCAAATGTCTTTTAATTTCATGGCTGCAGTCACTGTCTGCAGTGATTTTGGAGCCCAAGAAAATAAAATCTGTCACTGTTTTCACTTTCCCCCTTCTGTTTGCCATGAAGTGATGGGAGTGGATGTCATGATCTTAGTTTTTTTAATGTTGAGCTTTAAGCCAGCTTTTTCACTCTCCTCTTTCACTCTCATCAAGAGGCTCTTGAGTTCCTTTCCACTTTCTGCCACTAGTTGCTGATGTTTCTCCCAGCAACCTTGACTCTAGCTTGTGATAAATCCAGGCTTTGCATGATGTAATCTGCATATAGGGCTTCCGCGGTGGCTCAGCAGGGAAAGAATCCACCTGCAGTGCAGGAGCCACAGGAGACATGGGTTTGATCCCTGGGTCAGGAAGATCCCCCGGAGGAGGGCATGGCAGCCCACTCCAGTATTCTTGCCTAAAGAATCCATGGACAGAGGAGCCTGGCAGGCTACAGTCCAGGGTTACAAAGAGCCAGACATGGCTGAAGTAACTTAGTATGCATACACAGTCTTCACACAAATTAAATAAGCAGCGTGAGAATATACAGCCTTGTCATAATCCTTCCTGAATTTTGAACCAGTCCATTGTTCCATGTCCGGTTCTAACTGTTGCTTCTTGACCTGCATACAGCTATCTCAGGAGACAAGTAAGGTGTTATAGTATTCCCATCAGAATTTTCCACAGTTTGTTGTGATCTACACAGTCAAAGGCTTTAGCATAATCAATGAAGCAGATGTAAATGTTTTTCTGGAATTCCCTTGCTTTCTCTATGATCCAGCGAATGTTGGCAATTCGATCTCTGGCTCCTCTGCCTTTTCTAAACTCAGTTTGTACATCTGGAAGTTCTCAGTTCATGTGTGGCTAAAGGCTAGCTTGAAGGATTTTGAATATAACCTTGCTAGCATGTGAAATGAGCATAAATTGTACAGTCATTTGAACATTCTTTGGAACTGCCCTTCTTTGGGATTGGAATGGAAACTGATCTTTTCCAGTCCTGTGGCCAACTGCGGAGTTTTCTAATTTGCTGACATATCAAGTGCAGCACTTTAACAGCATCATCTTTTAGGATTTGAAATAGATCTGCTGGAATTCCATCACCTCCATTAGCTTTGTTCATAGTAATGCTTCCGAAGGCCCACTTGACTTCACACTCCAGCATGTCTGACTCGAGATAAGTGACCACACCATCATGGTTATCTGGGTCATTAAGAATTTTTTGTATCATTCTTCTGTGTATTCTTACCAGTTCTTCTTAATCTCTTTTCTTTCTGTTAGGCCCTTACCATTTCTGTCCTTTATTGTGCCCATCCTTGCCTGAAATGTTCCCTTCATATCTGCAATTATTCAGTTGGGTATATCTTTCCCTTTCTCCCTTGCCTTTCACTTCTCTTCTTTTCTCAGCTATTTGTAAAGCCTCTTCAGACAACCACTTTGCCTTCTTGTATTTCTTTTTCTAGGGGATGATTTTGGTCTCCACCCCCTTTACAATGTTATGAATCTCTGTCCATAGTTCTTCAGGCACTCTGTATACCAGATCTAATCCCTTAAATCTATTTGTTGCCTCTACTGTATAACCATAGGCATTTGACTTAAGTCATCCATGAATGGTCTAGTGTTTTCTCCTACTTTCTTCCATTTAAGTCTGAATTTTGCAATAAGGAGCTCATGATTTGAGTCACAGTCAGGTCCAGGTCTTGTTTTTGCTGACTATATAGAGCTTCTCTGTCTTCAGCTGCAAAGAATATAATCAATTTGATTTCAGTATTGACCATCTGGTGATGTCCATGTGTAAAGTCATCTCTTGTGTTGTTGGAAGAGGGTGTGTTTGCTATGACCAGTGTGTTCTGTTGACAAAACTCTGTTAGTCTTTGCCCTGCTTTGTTTTGTACTTCACTGCTACTGCTAAGTCACTTCAGTCGTGTCCGACTCTGTGCGACCCCATAGACGGCAGCCCACTAGGCTCCCCCGTCCCTGGGATTCTCCAGGCAAGAACACTGGAGTGGGTTGCCATTTCCTTCTCCAATGCATGAAAGTGAAAAGTCAAAGTGAAGTCGTTCAGTCGTGTCCGACCCTCAACGACCCCACGGACTGCAGCCTACCAGGCTCCTCCATCCATGGGATTTTCCAGGCAAGAGTACTGGAGTGGGGTGCCATTGCCTTCTCCAAGGCCAAACTAAACCAAAATAGTAGCAAGAAACGATGGGTGGATAGTTTTAGAGCTGTCCAAGGTGCTGAAGAGGCTTCCCTGGTGGCTCAGAGGTTAAAGCATCTGCCTGCAATGCAGGAGACCTGGTTCGATCCCTGGGTTGGGAAGATCCCCTAGAGAAGGAAATGACAACCCACTCCAGTACTCTTGCCTGGAGGATCCCATGGACGGAGGAGCCTGGTGGGCTACAGTCCACGGGGTCGCAAAGAGTCGGACATGACTGAGAGACTTCACTTTCACTTTCAAGGTGCTGAACTGTCCCCCTTTCCTTTCAGGGTTTTGATGTGGATGAGATAAATTTGAGTGTAGAGTTTTTGCAGAGAAGGAAAATGAAAGTCGAAAGCTGAGAACGTCTAGATACATGCATAGTGTCCGAGGAGGGGGAGAAGCCATTATTAGAGGACTTAGTGATGACCCTGAAATGCATGACCAGCACCCACTTTTTGAAAGTATTAAGACACAAGGAAAAACTTTGATCCAGAAGAAATGTGGGTTCCCTGTGGTAGAGGCATAAGAAAACAGGGTTGGTATATGAGGGCTTGAAACAGAGGTATTAAACAAATTCTATATTAAGCCCCCACTGCATTAGAGGCAGTGTGAGGGGCATTAGGGAAGAGTAATGAATATGACAATGGTACTCATGGAGCTGCTAGTTAAGTAAGGGAGCCAGACTGAGCATATAGTTACAAATATGATGACTATTCAAGGAGAGGGCTTATGTAAGGTAAGGCAATAGGAAGAACTTTCAGTGAGGAGGTTAGTCCATCAGAGAGTTTGTTCATCATAAACATGGAGATGTAATCATGGCAGAGCTAGGAAAGAGAAGAGAGTGAAAAGAAAACTTTTAAAATGGATGTTCATCTTGGAGACTTCTCATTGCTGCAAATTCATATATATCATACCATTCACTGGATGGACTGGAACTATCAGGAATGAAAAGGCAATTACACATCTCAAAAAGGACCAGCAAACAAAGAGAGTGAGATTGGTGAGAAAGTTTCCCTGACATTTTGTGTGTGGGAGGCGAGGAGGAGGAGTACTTAGGAGGCAATGATGAACATTTGTATCTTATAAACATGAATCCACAAATGATGGAAGACTGTTTATCTTCCCCTCCTTTCTCCCTGTTACAGTGACTTAAATGTTTGGCTGCATAACAAAATTTCTCAACAAGGGATTTGGGAATTTGCTAGGAAGAAATAAACATTTGAAATAGTTTAAATTGCTTTGCTATTTGAAAACAAATGTGGTTTCATAGCTTCTTTATTAAATTTATGCCCAGGAAACTATGGTATCATGAACCAACACACCTCATTTTGGGGTTTCATGGTCAGTGAACAGTCCTCAATAGTTCCATAAGTAGGGTCCCTCTCCCTGAACACGTTCCTTTAGAAAGTGAAAACATGTTGAGGCCACCCATTTTCCGCCCCCTTTCCTCCTCCTTCTCCTCTGCCTTCCCTTCTATTCTCTAACCTCGAACATGAGGGCACTCAGGAACCTGCTCTTGGTCACTCTTGTTTTTCTGAAGCATCGTTTCCTCACTCTCGCGGCTTCAGTGAAGCCTCTGCACTGACAACTCTTAGATCAATATCTCTTATCAGTATCTTCCAACTAGTTTGACTCCTGAGCTCCAGACCCAACTGTTACTAACCATCACTCCTAGATGTCTCCCAGACCTTTAAATTAAACATGCCAGGATGAAGAAGCTCCTGCAGCAGCCTTACCATTCTTGCTCAACTTTCCTTCTCAGCCAATCCTGTAATAAGCCTTCTGCTTAAGCATTTCTCAAATCTTTCTACATTTTCTCCATCCCCACTGCTACCATCATCGTGCAGGGCATCGTTATCTCCCATCATCTCTTAGCCAGTCTTTTGAAGTTGGCTTTCTTTTCCATCTAACCTATTCCCCACAGACACTATGATAATCTTCCCTACATGACTACTGTTCTGACACCCTTTGATGGCTTCTCAGGACAATTAGGATAAAGACCCAGTCCTTGACGAGACTTATAATACCTTGCATGGCCTGATTCTTGTCTACTTTCTAGATCCCACACCCATTCCTTATTTTGTCGTCATTCTGAACTGTGCTTTCATTTCTGAAACATATCAGTCTTTCTTATATTTTAGAGCTTTTATGTTTTCGATCCATTCTGCCTCAAACACACTTCATTTTTGATAAACACCACACCTCACCAAATGTCTACACCGATAAATTCTTTAGGTCTTAGCTCAAATATTGTCTTTTCAAGGACAGATCAAGTTGAACCTTATTATTTCTGTATCCATATTTGCAAATTCGCCTACTTGATAAAATTTATGTGTAGCTCTAAAATCAGTACTCACAGTCCTTTCACAGTTATTCACGGACATGTGCAGAGCAGCAAAAAATTCACATGTTGCCAGTTGAGGTTAAACAAGATGACTCCGGTTTCAGCTCTCACACTATGAACAAGTGTTTTTGTCATCTACTTAGTGCTGTGGGTTTGTTTTTTTTTTTTTTACATTTTTATGTTATAGCGCTAAAGAACTGTCTAGTGTTTCTAAGTGCGAGAAGGCTGTAACATGCCTTACAGGGAAAATAGATTTGCCACATAACTTTCCTTTAACTTCATCAATAGTGTTGATGGCCATGAGTTCACTGTTAATAAATCAACAATGTATACCATATGAAGTGTCTTTGATCAGTGTGTGTTTGTTGCTCTGACTCTTTGTGACCCCATGTACTATAATCCACCAGGGTCTTCTGTCCATGGGATTCTCCAGGCAAGAATAGTGGAGTGGGTTCCCATGCCCTTCTTCAGGGGATCTTCCCAACCCAGGGATCGAACCTGGGTCTCCTGCATTGCAGGCAGATACTTTACTGTCTGAGCCTCCAGGAAAGCCCCTTCTCCAACACAAAATAAGATTATGCATTGACTGGTTGATGAAAATGCATGACCAGAGGATTGCAAGAACCTAACCTTGTGTTTTTCTTAGCAGCAGTGGTTTAGTGTTTACAGCAACTTTACAGAGCAAAGCTATGATGAATGGACAATGGATGGTGTGCGTGCTCAGTCATGCCTGACTCTTTGTGACCCCATGGACTGTAGTGCACCAGGCTCTTCTGTCCATGAAATTTTCCAGGCAAGAATACTGGAACAGGTTGCCATTTCCTACTCCAGGAGATCTTCCCAACCCAGGAATCAAAACCACGTCATCTGTGTTTTCTGCATTGGCAGGTGGATTCTTTACCACTGAGCCCCCTGGGAAGCCCCAAAGGAGGGACACATAGACATCAATAAAGACAAACATTATCCCCGACTCCTGGAATGTTGCTGCTTGACTTTCTGGAACACTTTTCTCAAATATGTCGGTCTTTGCTTTCCTAGATATTTTGGAAGGAGGGATACAACAAAGAACACAAGTGCCCAAGAGAACTCTGGAAAGTCTGTGATGAGAAACAGGTTGAGAAGGAATAAGGCAGATTTTGAAGGTGTGGGCAGCAACAGGAACAGTCATCCAGGTGACAAAGAACCAGTAGGCTTTCAGGTGTTTAGTCAGGTGGAGTTAGATAATATGGAGTTGGAGATAGCAGCTTTTGAAAGCAGGAGACAGAGATGAACTCTAATCTTGGATCAACAATTATCTGCCTTTTTATTGCTGTGACTTGAGGAGGAAATGTATGGCAGTTTGAACCATTTTTCCAAGCTTGAGAGAAATCTAGAACAGTCCAGGTTGAAAATAGTCAGCCTCCAAGGTGGGGGCCCTAGAAACAAGTGATAGAGTCCAGAGTTGAGAGAAGCTGGAGAAAAGTCAGTACCCTGGACAGATACATGACTCCAAAGACTGTAGAGTGTGTAGCTAGAACTGTGATCTTTAATAAGGGCATCCTCAGTCTTTCTGGTCACCCCTTCACCCTCACTTTAATATGAAGAGTGAAATCTTCATATTAAAAGTGGCCCTAAACAAAAAATGGCCCTAACATTGTCTTCCCTTCTTAGGAAAGTGAGGGAGGTCATCATGGTCTACATGAAATTCCCCACTACCCAGTTCTCTGACCTGACCAGGAGGTGATCAGGGAGCTGCTTGACCTCTGATCCCATCTTGTGGTTGAACCTTGAGGGGATTGTTCAGACTCACTGGGAATAATATTTCTTCCTTCTCAAGGTTCTAGTCTCTTTGCTTCTCTGTTGCTCCTGAGGTAGGGGTTGTGGTCCTGGTATTTCACAGCTCTTTCCTGGGGGTGGGAGGGCATGGAGTCTCAACTAAGTTAAGATTTAAAGAGTTTCCACTCTGCCATAGGCACCTTTATGAAGATGAATATGGACGAGGCAAGGCCCCTGCCCTCAAGAGCGATGCCTTGCCAGTGTGTATTAGTGCAGAAGTAAAATATACTTCTTTCTGATTAGGGAAGGGGCACACTTCCTGGGAATATACTTCCTAAACAGTGGTTTGCCTCTGGTGCGGACACTGTATGCATGGATTCTAGGGTAGACAGATCTCATCTCCACCTGCATCAATCTGGTCTGTCAAATCACTCGAATTAGACACACAATGGGGCTCAGTGCTTTTACTGAGCCAATGGCAGCCTGATCAAACACTGAAGTGATTGTCCTGACACCCATTTGTTGAGTGGCATGGGGAGCGGCTTATCCTGATCTTTTGAATTCTCTGGGGCAAAAGATGATCTTAATAAATCTGACTCATAACTGTCAGACTTTCAGCTACCAGCCAACCTCCTGATAACTCTAAGACAATCATAATGGATAATGAGAGGATGAGAAAGAATTCAGGGATCTTGTTTTGTCTCTTTGTTAGGAAAGAGTAGAGATTCATTAGTGGTATTCTGAGAATACTTTGCAAATATGTTTCTTTCCATAGACTTATGAAGACAGTGAATGGACAGGTGAGGAATAAGCATCCCCTCTCACTTTGCTGGAGCAGACACCCTCCCCCAATGCCCTGACAACATGTATGGGGGACATAGTGAACAGAGGAAGAAGAAGCTGCCCTCGTCTCCTCATCTTTTCTTTTCTGACCCATCGGCCCACTGGCTGGGCAGAATGGAACTGGCAGGATGGGCTGGCCCACAGCATAGTTTACTGGAAAAAGCATCAGAAGACCTGGATTTGAGTTTTGGCTATGTCTATTTCTTGCTGTGTGTTTCTGAGTAAGCTGTTCAAACCTCACAGGGCCTCAATATTCCTTGGTTGTAGAAAAGAGAGATGATAAACTTCTGTGCAAGCATTCATAAGACTGTCACAAAGGTCAAATGTTTGTATCTTTTATACTTAACAGAGCACTAGGCACATAGCGAATGGTGTAAATGTTCCCTCAATGAATGACTGAGTGGGTACGCTGAGATTTGAAAATTGAGGGCTGTGCAAATCTTCATTATTTTATTGCTCTGAAGACTGAGAACTTTCTCTGTGCTTAATCAGAGCTTATCCCATGTTACGGAAAACATGTTTAATTGTTTAACGCATGTTAAAGCTGCCAAATGAGGCGTCATCAGTCACTATGACAGATATATTGGTTCTCTGCCAGGATCTAAAGAAGCAAGGACAACACAACAGTCAGGATGCCTCTAGGCCACTCGTGGGGGAGACTCAGAGAAGACTGGAGAAGGCTTTGAGTGAATTGCCTTGTCAAAGCCAGTTTCAATGGAAGACAAGAGGGTGAGTTAGAATGGCATAAATCAAGAAAATAATGTGTCTTAAGGAGGTGACATTTAGTATTTAACAACTCTGTTCCAATTATATAATATATAACGTAATGGCCCAAAGCCAGAAAAAAAAAAAATGTTCATAGCAGCCTGATTACAACAAAGAAGTTATGAAGGAAATATTGAACATGAGCTTCATCACAATTACAGATGTAACAAAGTGTTCCTTTGGCATTTTGAAGATAAATTTCTTGTTTGGCTTATATCCTATCCCATCATTCATATTTATAACTGAGTTTGACTAATTTTAGATTTGCTATTATAACTAAACAAGCATAATCCTTTATGGAAAATTCATGCGAAGGGAATTTGGTGATATAGCCCTTTCCTCCCTCCGACCCCTCTTAATTTTAATTTCTGAACTAAGAAGAATTAATGCCCTGATATCACAGAAAAAATAAGAGCTACTCATTACCCTGGGATGGGGGGGTGTGGAGAAGGAGGGACTGAAATTTGTCCCGAAACACCAGCTCTTCTAACTGATGGAAACATCAGAATGGTAGCAATCTACTGTTCCCGGTTTCCTGCCACCCCGGGGCGGAAGGGCCCACAGGCTGCCAGAGAGATGGGCAGGGGCTTGGGTGAAGAGCTGTGGTCTGCCCTCCCCCACCCTGACCTTGAGCTACCTTTGTTGTCGTGCCAAACTCTCAGCTTGCAGAGGTGGCCCAGGCTCAGCATGTCGGAGAAGTTGAACGTGTCGGTGCTGTTCCGCTCGAACTTGTTCCAGTTGGCCGACTGCTTCAGGGCCAGGGTCCCACTGTCCCCGTTCTCCCCGAAGATAATGATGAACACGTTGGCATCGGTGCCTGCTCCTGGGGTGCACAAGACAAGGGCTCTGGCCTCTCTGAATCACAGCCCTCTTGCTCTGGCTTCACTCTTGGGATCTAGGGAGGAGCCAGGGGTGCACGTGGGCAAGTTCAGAGTCGTCAAAGCCAGGGATGAGGTCAGAAAGGGCTGATCAGTGTCCTGGAGCTCCCAGGTCTACAACTCTATCCTTTGTCTTATGTTTGAGCCTTGTTAATGCTGTTGGGTTAACTGGGGTCCTGGTTAGCAGGTGTGGCTGGTTCGGTACAAGAACTCATGTATTCTGTGGAGATATACCCATCCTTAAAGGCATGCCATGTAGACTGGCTTTACAGTTTAGAAATAAACACCTTCCTATACAATGTGAAAGTTCTTTGTTCCCACATCTGCCTCTGGTTGACGTTCTATGCTAGAGCTGCTCATTGTCTGCTTAAGTCAAATAGAAGTTGTGACCCAGTTGGAAAGAAAAGGCTTCTGGGAGAGGTGACCCCTTGAAACTTTTCTGATACATATTCCGTGATTATCAATGAACTTATTACTTTCTGAGGGTGCATCATGAAGGGACGAGGGACTTGAAGATGAGTGAACACTCGGAACTTTGAGCAAAGAGAGTGAAATCTTCTTTCTTAGGAACAAAGGAAGTGCCACAAATCTGGTGCCTTGCCAGCTGTCCTGACCCAACATGTATGCCTGAGCTGCCAATTTAGGAAAGCTTCATTCCTTTGGCTTCATTTGCAAGAGGTGCCTATCACTGTGCCCGGAGAGCTTCCCTGTTGAAAGTGTGAACTAGCAGGGCCAACCAGGGATCCCTCACTACCATTTATAGGTAGTGTGAGTGAGTTTGCAGGGTCCTTGCACCGGCTCCCAGGGGACAGAACTGGTTGAGGGGAGGGAGGCAGCACCCACTGCTTCCCTTTCAGCTGCAGGCCTCTGCCTGCATTGGTGCTTTTGCTTGGAAGGCCCTTCCTCTGGTGTCCCATCTGCCTCACTGGTTTCTGTTTGTCTTTTTGGTTGCAGTTTGGCACCACCTCTGGGAAGCCCTCCCTGATTTTTGCCCCCAATCTCTGGCTAGGGAAGGTGCCCTCCTGTAGGTTCCCAGCACCTGGTACACCTGTGCCAGCCTCTGTCACATCCTCGCCGTCACTGCTGCACTCGAATGTCACTCACATGTGGGCTCAAGGACTTACCCTATCCTAAGATCCCAGGCCAAAGCTGGCACAGAAGACGGTGGCCAAGCACAGGGATGTGGGAAGGGGCCCAAGGGCAGCCATGCTGAACAGCCCCTGGCTGAGGGGTTTCAGGAGGCAGCAAAGGACTGAGGGCCTCTGAGCCAAACTCCTGCACCGTTTTCTCCCATTTTCCTGATGCAGAAAGGACAGAGCCACATCAGTCATGGGAAGGAATACTTTGCAGAAGATGACACTCTGTGGAAATGAGTTGGCCTTACTTTTGAAAGGCTAACCAAAGCAAAATGCCTTGGCCAGAGCTTGGGACCTGAGCCAGAATTTGAGAGGGGCAGGGTGAGTGGGCAGTGAACACAGAAGGGAGCGCTCCACCCCCGACTCACCCAGGATGTCACTGGTCTTCACCGAGACGGTGTAGGACGTCCACTCCATCATCTCCTCCCCGTCGATGACGGCACACATCTCGCACACCAGCGTCTGCTTGCCCTTCCGCTGGGACAGCCAGTCTCCATAGTAGAACATGGTCAGGCCTCCTGTGTTCATGTTCTTCAGGAGGATCTGGGCGGGGGGACCGGACAGTGTGTGAGCACCTCCCTCACCCCCACTGACTGCCCACCCACTAACGCGGCCCCCTTGTCTGGACCCTGGAATCCACTATCCCAGGCCTGAGACAACTTCTTCTGACTTAGACTCGAGGCACGAGGAAAGGGTCCTCTCCAGGACAAGACCCTACTCCATGGGCCTGGCATGGAGTCTGAAGCCCCCGCCGTGACTAACTTTACTTGGTGAGCTGGAAGTGGGCAATTCATGTAAATATGTTTCCAAGGAGGGCCTATAACTGTGCACCAGGAATGTCTGCTGAATTAATGACATAAAAATAGACCAACCAAGCCACTTTCAGCCACAGACTCCACAAAACTGTGGACCCAAGTTCGCCAGATTGTCCTTGGAGGGAACACTGTATTATTGGCTCCAGAAAAGTCTGCTAAAGGCTGGACAAGGGGAGCAGAGCCTCAGGGAACTCGGGACAGATGGCCTTTGATGGATAAGGGATGAGAGGACAGCTCAGAGGAGAAGAGGCAGCCCGCTCACTGAGACCATGGGGGAGCTGGGAGCCTCCCTACCATCTGCCTCAGGTTCCCACCATGGGAACCGCGCCACCCAGTTCCTGCTGCTCCCCTCTTACTCCTCCCAATTTGCTCCCTCCAGGAGGCTCACACTGGTCTCTGTCCACATGACACTGACTGGGCAGGCTGTATTCCCTGGCAGTTCATTCAGTTTTGACTGGGTACAAATAAATAAAACTACATTCCCTGATTAATTCACACCCAGGGGCATATTATCTGGGGCAGACTCAGGTAACAACCTTCTAAGGTGACAACCTTCTAAGGTGACATCTGCACATTAACAAACCCCACTGACAACCCAAAGGCGCAGGAAGTAGGGGTGGGCAGTGGGAGGAAGGGAGGGTGAAGGTCCAGCCGTGTTACCCTCTCCAGGAACCACTCTGGCCGGCTGCCCAGGCCGTCAATTCGGATCCTCATCTTGGTGAATGGGGCAATGTCCAGGATCTCCATGATGAAGGTGTCATTCTGCTCCCGCTCAAATCTGGGGATGGAGAGGAGGGACACGAAGGAGGGAGGCTGCCCAAGGTGAGGGGGGAGGCCATGGTGAAGACAGATTCGGGGTAAGGAGAGAAGAGGCCTCTCAGCTCCCAGTGACTCCGCAGTAGCCTGTCTTGCATCCAGAGGTGTTCTCGAAAGGCTGGGTTAAGTGAATTGCTGGCAGAAATGGCCCTGAATTAAGAGCTACCAGTTCTGAGTACTAATTTCATTGTGTTAACCACGTAGAACAGTCCCAGCTCCTCTCTGGGACTAGGTTTCCTCATCTGTAGTCTGGGGAAAATGACACTGTCCCTGAAATCTCGTAAAACTGTTATGAGGACCAAATGGATGTGAAATCAATTTCAAATGTGAAAAGAATTCCATCTCTGCTAAGCTTGCAATGAGGCTTTATGAGTGACATGGCTGCTATGAATGGTGGGGCAGGTTGTGCACTGTACATCTCTAGACAGTACCTTTTTCTTTTTGTACACAATATGCACAATGCTGGATGAAGCACAAGCTGAAGTCAAGATTGCTGGGAGAAATATCAATAACCTCAGATACACAGATGACACCACCCTTCAGAAAGTGAAGAACTAAAGAGCCTCTTGATGAAAGTGAAAGAGGAGAGTGAAAAATTTGGCTTAAAACTCAACATTCAAAAAACAAAGATCATGGCATCCAGTCCCATTACTTCATGGAAAATAGATGGGGAAACAATGGAAAGAATAAGAGATGTTTTGGACTCCAAAATCACCACAGATGGTGACTGCAGCCATGAAATTATAAGATGCTTGCTCCTTGGAAGAAAAGCTATGACCAACCCAGACAGTATACTAAAAACCAGAGACATTACTTTGCCAACAAACGTCTGTCTGGTCAAAGCTATGGTTTTTCCAGTAGTCATGTATGATGTGAGAGTTGGAAAATAAAGAAAGCTGAGCACCAAAGAATTGATGCTTTTGAACTGTGGTGTTGAAGAAGACTCTTGAGAGTCCCTTGGACTGCAAGAAGATCCAACCAGTCCATCCTCAAGGAAATCAGTCCTGAATATTCATTGGAAGGACTGATGCTGAAGCTGAAAGTCCAATACTTTGGCCACCTGATGCGAAGAACTGACTCACTGGAAAAGACCCTAATGCTGGGAAAGATTGAGGGCAGGAGGAGAAGGGAACAACAGAGGATGAGATGGTTGGATGGCCTCACCGACTCGATGGGCATGAGTTTGAGCAAGCTCTGGGAGTTGGTGATGGACAGGAAAGCCTGGCATGCTGCAGTCCACGGGGTCGCAAAGATTTGGACGTGACTGAGCAACTGAATTGAACTGAAGTGATATGCACAACTGAATGCAGCGGCCCTTGGTCGGATAACACTACTAATAACTGTCAAACAGCAGGTGACATTGCTTTTGCCGCTATTACTGCTTTTCTCCCGAAATGACCGCGTCATCTTAGCGATGCTCTGTCTCTATTTCTACTGCTCTTCTCACAGTGCCGCATGCATAATGCGGTCTTCAGTGCTGACACTGCTTGACTGCTCACTGATTCCAGATGCTGATGCTGATAAGCCCCTGGGGGTAACACAGGTATCACTGAAGATATGATGCTGCATGGCAATTTTATGCTTCCTTGAGCAAACATTTTTTTAAAAACAGAGGCCATAGCCAGTGGGAGCTAGAACTGCAAACGCTACAAACCAAAAACTAACTACTCCTTGTCTTCAAAGCAGTGGAAGAGGCCTAATCCCTTCTGATAACTTGCTTCATGTACTTTGCGATTATTAGAAGTAAAAACACTCTCCCAGAAGTCTGCCCCAAATTCCTCCTGCTCTAGTTTAAATTGTCTGTCTCCGGGTCATGTGGAAACTGGAAGGCAGTTCTCAGAAATTCCCCTCAAGCTCATCTCACAAAGTGGAGATTCTCTCAAATGTCAGGAAGCATTTAACAGGAGGCTTCCTGTGTGCTATTCTGGATCTGTCAGGAATCCTCTGTTCCTTTTTAATTCCTGAATATTCAGGAATTAAGAGGAGAGGCAAGCCTCTCCTGGGGCTGAGGGATCCAGGCATTTCCTTCGCTAGTTTTTCAATACAGTGATAGGTACCCTCTTCCTTCTTGTGAACCATATGGTAAAGTGATTGTTTACAAGTCTCTCCCTCTCTTTAATATGGATCGCCTATATTTTGCAAGTCTGGAATTTTAATCTTTATCTGAGAATAACTGCCTTGTAAGACAGTATTATGCCCACACCATGTTGATTAAAACACCTTTTCTCCATCAGAGCTTTGGTCCCCATGTCTTTCTTTCTCTGTCTCTCTCTCTCTCTCTCTGTCTATTTCTGGCTGATTTCCTGCAACACGAAAGCCAGCTCTGTAACCCAGGAAATATTAGCCTCTCTCCTTTCACTTTCTCATCATTGACTCTGGACCACCAGGTTCTGGTCCATTAAAGGACCTCAACAATCTTTCAACTCATTCATTCCTTACTCTTGCTGGGTGTATAATGTTGCAGATCAAAGGAACGTTAGAATTCTTTTTATCTTTTTCTTTAATTGTCACTATCTGAATTTAACCAACAATCTCCCCTTTATGGAGATTTTATGGTCAGGCAGGTATAAGGAAAAGGGGGAGAGAAATAAGCTTTTTCTTTTAGAAAACTGAAGCCTGGATTATACTTTCCCCCTAGTCCTTCATTGCAGGCTAAATCCCGATTACACCTGTCTCCTCGGAATATAAAGCCCACATTCTAAAGGGGACTTCATCCTTCTACAACTCACCAGCCACTTCTTTCCTGCTTCCCCACACCCTCACAAGACAACACCATTGACATGTGGGAGGGCTCCCACGTTGAGGGGCCACTGCTGGAGAAGTGGTCCACCCCTGAGCCATGTTCCCTTGCCTCTGGCTCAGAAGGATGGGCTGCTGAAGGCCCAGGCTGTGCCCTGCTCATCCACCCCAAGGAGCTCAGCAGCTCTCACTGCCTCTCTCCCTTCCTGTTCTGCTTTCCTTCTGTTCTCCACCCATCAAAGAATGTCCTTGGGAAAGGGCCCAGCAGCCACTCGCTCAGTGGTCTCCTTGACGGAGGACAGCCTGAGGCTAACCAGGCCCAAGCCTTAGGCTGCAAGGGCAAGTTCTTAATGGAAGAGTTTCAGACATTGCCAAGAAGCTGGGAAGATTTGTACGTAGTGGAAGCCAGGGGCCATTCTGAAGGGCAAACCCAACAAAGCTCTGACAATCTGGTTTGCTTCCAGACCAAAAAATTTCCTAGTTCGTGGCGTTTCCACTGGGCCTCAAGATGATTCCTTACAGGCACTTAATTTCCTCTAAAGAAAAACATCTCTTTGCCTAAAAGGAATCCCTGTCTCCATTAGAGACACTAATTGCCTCAAATTCCACTGTTAGAGACATATTCTTTAGGTTTAAGCATTTCCTTTTGAGGGTATCTTTTTTTTTCCTTTGAATACCACATCAATTCACCACTATCTCAAAGTGAATTAGTTATGAACAGTTTCCCCCAAAGTGGCAAGATGACAAGTTTGGGGACTTCAACTAGGGAGAGGGGTTGAGGGAATGGTTATCAAGTTTGACCTCTAGGTATAGTATTTTACAACAGGGCCATTGCAGCAGGCAAACCCACACAATGCCTTCTGTTAGACACATGCCCATTCCCGCCTCCATTCTGGTCACGTGCCATTTCTTGGGAGGATCTCTTTGCACAGCATTAAGCTATAAGAATGACACAAACCCAGTGGGTCTCACTGTCTGAGTCCCCAAGTTGAGATGCTGACATCTATAACAAGGATTTCAAGACACAGGCCAAACACTGGGCCACTTGCAAATGAAATAAAGCAGACTATATTTGGGGTAAGAGACCTGAGCTTGCAAACCAGTGTATTTAAGAAAGGATGGCTCTTCTCACAGCATAAATCTTAAATCAGAGAAACAAAATTCTTTAACAAGTTGCCTCAAAGCATTGATAGAATGGTGTGACTTTCAGAAGCATTTTTGGAGTTTAGATACCACCTGAAAAGAAATGTCTATCTCTCCCACCAGCAATAATGTACATCTCTAAAATAAGGTGGAATGTCGGAGTGGGATAATCAATCTGAGAAATTCCAAGGATTTGGGGCTGGATTGGAGATTAAGGTCAAAGCATGGAGGTGAAGACTGTGAGAGAGTGAGGAGGCTGGCCACAGACTGACGAGGATAACAGAGCTCTGCCCATTGGCTCTGCCACAGCCACCCCAGGCTGCCAGACCGCAGCCTTGCCAGCAGTGGGCCCACGACACTCAGGACTCAGTCAAATCTGCCTTCCTGATTTTTTCCCACTCCCGACTCAAGACCAACTAGATAAATCCAAAGATACTCCCCTATCCAATCACTCAACATTTAGAAAACTAAGAGCATGGCATCCGGTCCCATCACTTCATGGCAAATAGATGGGGAAACAATGGAAACAGTAACAGACTTTATCTTTTTGGGCTCCAAAATCACTGCAGGTGGTGATTGCAGCCATGAAATTAAAAGACACTTGCTCCTTGGAAGAAAAGCTATGACCAACCTAGACAGCATACTAAAATGCAGACACATCACTTTGCTAACAAAGGTCCATCTGGTCAAAGCTACGGTTTGTCCAGTAGTCACGTATGGATGTGAGAGTTGGACTATAAAGAAAGCTGATTACCGAAGAATTGATGCTTTTAAACTGTGGTTTTGGAGAAGACTCCTGAGAGTTCCTTGGACAGCAAGGAGATCCAACCAGTCAATCCTCAAGGAAATCAGTCCTGAATATTCATTGAAAGGACTGTTGTTGAAGCTGAAACTCCAATATTTTGGCCACCTGATGTGAAGAACTGACTCATTGGAAAACACCCTGATGCTGGGAGAGACTGGGGGCAGGAGGAGAAGGGGACGACAGAGGATGAGATGGTTGGATGGCATCAGTGACTCAATGGACATGAGTTTGAGTAAACTCCAAGAGTTGATGATGGACAGGAAAGCCTGGCATGCTGCAGTCCATGGGGTCACAAAGAATTGGACACAACTCAGTGACTGAACAGAATCCAATCAGATGAGCTGCCTCGATTCTAGTTAGCTCTCCTCCAGTTCTCCCATGCCTCAAATAATGCTGCGCTCTGAAGCTTTTCCAGGATCCTGAGAGCCTTTGGCCTCTGCCAAACTGAGTGATGGTGCTCACACTGTTGCTGTAGCAAGCTGGAAAGATACAGCCTCTGTTCTCATTTGACCTCCGTTTTATTTCCACAGTTACATGAGTTCAAATCCCAGCTCCTCTGCTGACTACCTGAGTGACCTTGGGGCGTTAATTACTTCACCTTTCTATGCCTCAGGCACTTTATTTGTTGTGAGTTAAAATATATAATTATATTGTTATTATAGCTAATATAAATATTATTATATGTATATATTAACTCTCTCTATATATAGACAGAGAGCACTTCCAATGGTGCCTGGCAGGGAGTAAGCGCTCATTGAATGTTAACCATTATTACAATCACTATCAGGGGAGAACAGCTCAGGAGAGAATTCCAGGGGGGAAACAGGAGTTGCATAATAAGAGCATAGGAGTGCTAAGAGAAGAGAGGCCAAAACTCTTCTCATCGGATCCCCCCAGACACAAGCTGCATAAGATGAGCAGAGTTCCCACTCTCATGGACTGCTCTGTCCATGAGAAGAAGCCTCTACCTGGCCGCCAAGAGCTTCAGCAATTTCATCCCCCTCAAGCACCATCCCTCCCATCCTTACCTCTGCCACCCTCCAGACGTACTTATTGAGTGCCCGACACACGCAAGGCCAGAGGTGGGAGCTGTGAGAGCTCAGAAAGGATTCTGCCCGCCAGCTTTAGTGGAAGGGTTTTAGACATTGCTAAGAAGTTGGGCAAGATCTGTGGGAGACGGCAGTGTGGCTTCAGAGGCGAGTGGCTGTGGGTAGGTGGCACAAGCCTTACGCTTGGGTTCTGGGTCTCTGCCCTCTGATGCTTAAGATATCAGGGGTCAGGGATGGCTTGGAGGACAATGGCCGAACACAGAAAACCAAACAAAACCTAGGACTAAGTTGGGGATTTAATGAAAGACGCAGACAGGTGCTATCTAGAAGGACTAAAGAGGTCCACCAATACTGTCATTACTGATTACTATCTTAAGAGGAAGTAAAACCTAAGGCTTAAGACTGGGGCCACCTGGGTGCATTGTCCAGGGCCAAAGCTTACTGGCTATGGGACCTTTAGCAGCATGACTTGACCTTGCTGTGTCTTAGTTTTCTCATCTGTAAAATGGGGACGATAGTAACAGTCCTCACAGAGTTGTAGGTAGAAATAAGTGTGTCAATACAGTCAAAGGGCTTAGAGAAATGTCCAACACCAAATAAGCCCACATCAGTGTCCGTGTTGTTGTTGCGGTCCCCTCAGGTGTTAAAACTTCATGAGTTTGAGCATCTTTTCTTCCCAGTGGGACTGTCTCTCTGTTAGGGGAGGCACACTGATTGAAACCGCCCACCCTGGCCAGGCACCATAGTAACCATTTGCATGAGTTGTTTTATGACAGGAGATCCTGATAAGGAATACGGAACTAATAAGCCACCACCAACTGGAAGAGTCCGGGAAAGGTCTAAAGGAGACACTGCGTGTCCGTCCACTTCCCAGAATCCCTCTCGCTAGCATCCATCTTGGCTGAGCAATGCATACGCCACCAGGAAAGACTCTGAGTCAGAATGATTGGCCAAAGACCACCCGGAAACTAATCCCATCACCATAAAACCCGAGACTGTGAGCCACGTGGCAGAGCTGTTCTCCTGGGTTCCCTTACCCTACTGCTGTCCACCCGGGTGCCCTTTCCCAATAAATTCTCTTGCTTTGTCAGCACATGTGCCTCCTTGGACAATTCATTTCCGAGTGTTAGACAAGAGCCCAGTTTCGGGCCCTGGAAGGGGTCCTCCTTCCTGCAACATCTCCAGTGTCTGAAACAGTGCCTGATATTGGTGTTCAATTGTTTTTTAATATTTGAATTTTTTTTTTCACTTTTATGCCATCATTTCGAACTTGTAGGCAAGTTACAAAAATAGAGTAGGCTTCTGTGCTCCCTTCAGCCATCTCCCCCTAATATGAACAGGTTACATTACTACAGTAAAAAGAATGAAAGCAGGAGATTCACAATGACACAACGCTACCCACTAATCTCCAGACCTTACAATAAACATTTTACAGTGACAGAAGGAAGGAAGGAAAGAGGGCTATGGGCTGAAGTGATCAAGGATGGCTTCCTAGAGAAGGTAGATTTGTGCTAGCCTTTGAAACAGAAAGGTCTTGCAACAGAGAGAGTGGATGAAAGGCATTCTAGGAGGGATGAATCACACAGACAGAGGCGTGGAGGCTGGAAGGCCCCAGGGAATGAGGGGAGAGTCAGAGGGTAGTCTGGCTGAAAGCAGGATGGGGCTGGAGGGTGGAGGATTGGGTGTATGGAGGGGCAAAGGGGCAAGGAGCACAGGTCACGTCCAGATACCTGGCCTTCTTCTTGTCCAGCTGCACTTCCTCTGTGCTGCCGTTGATGCCATAGAGGGTCATAAAGATGTTGGAGTCGGTGCCACCGCCCACCACGTCCCCTGTCCACACCGTCATTTCGTACAGCACCTGTCCCGAGAGGGATGCGAGTCCTGGGCTTTGGCCTCAACCATCACCCCCGGAGATTTATTATACTTCACTCTCGCTGGGGCAAAAGAACACGTCCTCCAGGCTCCGCCACTTTGAAAAGAGCCCTCCCACTAAGCAACCGTGAGTGTCTGCAGAGCAAGAGCCAGGCCATGTCACTGTCCCTGTCCCCAGCTGTGCCAGGCTCAGGGCTGGAGAGGAGTTCAGTTTCTGAGAGAGAACACGTGTGGAGTAGGAACATGACCGATCGCCCCAGCATTAACCGACCTCCTTGTTTGTAGAAGCCCGACCTAAGTCTGTTCATCCCAGCTGCATGTGTTGGCTACACAGTGGCTTTTGGAGACATGCAGGGCGCCACTGGAACCCCAGGGCCATCCCCGCTGCTAGCTGTGGAACCTGGGCAGATGTCCCACCCTCTCCAGCCTCTGCCTCCTCTCCGTAAATAGAGATGTGCACCATGCAGAGCTGCGAGAGCCACAGACACCTCGCCTTGGTGCCCACTCTGGGCCTGGCATCAAGGGGCCGCAGCAGTTCTAGGGGACCGTCCCTCTTACATGTCACGGCCAGCTCACCCTGCACGTCAGTGATGGGGAGTGTGTTGGGGCTGCTGGTTGAGGGACCTCTGCCTTCTTTCGCTTGTGGGGTGGGCCAGCCACCTATCATAGGTGCTTTTCACTTTAGACTGGAGTTTTGCACTTAGGCCTGAGGTTTGTGCCAAAGAGGCTGTGTTCTCTTTGTCTCTGCCAGAGGAGGTGAGAACAGCCTGCTCCCTGCAGCGTGGTGCTTTCCTTGAGGCCCCTGCCTTGGTTCTTCCTTTGAGGGGCGGCCTCGGGGCAAGAGGGGCCATCTTCATCCCTGATCTGGAGTGTCCTCTGGCCCCTGGCCTCTCATGCCACAGCCTCTTGCCAGGTGCCCAGTTAGGTCTCAAAGGTTCAGGAGAGGCCTGCACATACGGCCAAAGACACGGCATGCTGACCATCTCCTTGCATGTACCCAGAGCCAGCCCCTCCTTTCCCCAGGGGCTCCCACACTGCAATATCACTGTCACAGATGCCGGAGTCCCATCACCAGTTGCCTTCAGATTCAGAACCCGTGCTATTCCTGTCAGTGATCACACCCCTGACGTTGCCCTTTTCAGGCAGCACGGAGAACCTTCACCACCACATTGCAAGGTCAGAAGTAGTATTTCAGGCCTGGCTAGGAGGACACGTTTGCCAGGGAACTAACTGAACTACACTTTGCTTTCCCAGGAAAATCCTCTTAGACCACCTAACAAGGGTGTGTGTGGTGGGCACGGAGCTACGGGAATGAAAGCAGAAGCCTGACCACTCGGCTCTTACCCAGCAAACTCAGAACAATCAAAGCAAGCACTCGAGGCCCCGTGGAGACTGGCCCCTTAAGACTGGGCTCGCCAGACTCCTGTCTTCTCCGGGTCCATCTTTTTTCTCTTCTTTACACAGACCCATCTCTTTTTATGCCATAGATGTGTTTCCAGAAAGAGACACAGACACAGGCTTTTGTAATTCCAGTCTGATATCAAATGTCCTGGGGAGGTGGCCAGTCCAAAGAGCCCTCGGGTTCTTTGTGAAGTGATAAACCTGTGTTCTTTTGTAACATGAATAACTGGGGTGTGAGGGTTTGGATTTCCACAGATTAAAGACCCCAGAGGGAGGTGAGCTGTACTGAGAAGGGGTGTGCATGTGCACTGGGGGTGGCACACACACACACACACACACACACACACACACACCCACATGCATGCTGGGAACTGGGTCAGGACAGAGGTTCCCAGAAGAACTGTGTGCTCTCCCCCACTGACTGTCTGGCCACAGACGCAGATGGCTGAGCAAGGGAGGGGGTGTCTGTGCTGTAGGAAGTTCGGCTCTCCAGCGGGAAGGAGATGGGCAGGCATCCACACTCCTGCCCGAATAGAGTTTATAGCCCATAACTCAGCCCTTCCTTGTTTCCACATACAGTACAGGCACGGCACGCTCAGGTCCAGGGTGATGTCTTCTTATCTCTGTGGGACAGCTTCCGACCTAAATCTAGTAGCCCATTGATTTGGATTCAGGAACAGAGATGAGGGCTGGGACCTTCTGTTGACCCCACAGCTTTTCAGAGAAAGAGAAGTCTGCAGGGTCACGTGACACAGAAGCGTCTGGGGCATCAGCTGACCACGTGTCCTTGGGTCCAGCACCCAGGCAATCTGCTTCCTGCCTGGCACCCTGCTTCCTGCCTGGCACCGACCTGTGACTTCATACAACTCAGCCCAGGCCATTTGGCCAGCTAGAGGTGGAGCTAGGACAGGCACTCAGCACCTGCCTTCTAGCCTTTTCCTCTTAAGGGGGAGCTTGGGCAGATAGCTCTTACTGCACTGAGACCCAGGGGCTCACAGCATCCCAAAGGCCATCTGTCCCCATCACCAGCCTACTGGTGTCAATGGAACATCCTTTGGAGAACAATGACTCTGTACATCTGTGTAGAGCATGCTTTCCATGGACTGTTCATGGTCTCATTAGTTCTCATCAATACCTTACATGGGAGAGGTTAGAAAGCATTATTTCCATGTGCTATGTGAGAAGACCAAGGCCCAGAAAGGCCAGATGGCCTGCCCAAGGTCACACAGCTGCAGACAAGAAGACACTTGAATCTCATGGCTCCTAGCAATGTGGGTCTGGCTGGTACAAAGGGCTGCAGCCCTGGCCAGTGCCCCAGGGCTGAGTCTGCTCCTTCTCCCACTTCCATCTCCCCTGTGCTCACCCCCTTCACCTGGCGCTCCCTTTGCCATGCCATGCCATCCACACAAACAGGTGCCCCTTATACCTTCACCCCGATGTTCACCACCATGGCATCCAGGAGGTCGAAGACACGGGAGGTGACGCCATCTCCTCGGTCCTTGGCAAGCCAGCAATTGCAGCGCAATATGTATTTGGTCCCCTGGGTGGGCACGGCCAAGCACAGCTCCTCCACCAGCCAGCAGCTCTCGGGGGAGGCCCCGTCATGGCCCAGCTAGGCGGGGACACACCGGGGCTGTGACGGTGGGGGCACAACAGGGCAGGAAGCCCTCCTGGCTCAGCATCCCCTCCCCCATTTGCTAGCCTCCCCACCCCACCCCCCCGCCGCCCCCCGTCTTCAGCGCTGCCTTCCAGCGTGCTCTGCACTCACTGATCCAAGTCCCTCCTGTGAAGGTGGAGAGAGTTTGCAGATGCAATGAAGGTCTCTACTCAGATGACCCTGAGTTCATCAAAAGATTATTCTAGGTGGGCCTGACCTAATTAGGCGAGCCCTTCAAAAGCGGGTGTAGACATCAGAGAGGGAAGACATCACAGAGATTTGAAACAGAAGAGATCCTCTCTGAATGGCTTTGAGGAAACTCGTTGCCTGGCTTTGGAGAGGGCCACACGGCAGAGAATGCAGGCAGCCCCTGGCCTTCGTCCTACCACCACAAGGGAACTGATTTCCTCCCACAACCACTGAGCTTAGGACAGGACCCCAAGTCTCAGACAAGACCAGAGCCCTGGCAGCACCTTTGACTTCAGCCCAGTGAGATCTTGAGAAGAAGACACAGCTAACCCAGCCCTGGACTCCTGGCCATACATTTGTATGGCCTTAGGTTACTAAGTTTGTAGTGACTTGTTACAGAGCAATTAAACAACAAAAAAAACCTAATACACAGACATCCCCTCTGGGTGGGTGGAGAACGGAGCTGGAAGGGCAGGTGAGGCATCCAAGGTCACCCAGCCAGTTGGAGACAGAGGCCAGGGGCTCTTCGTGTGCTGCCTGCTCTGAGCAGGGATCAGGTCAGGCCCGCTCAGCCTCCCACCCATGTATAGGTCAGCTCCTTCCTTCCCTGGGGATCACCACCCGGAGGCCCTAGAGCCCAGCACCTCTATTTTCTTGATGACGCCCACATCCAAGCCAGCAACATAGAACTCCTCCACGGAGCCGCAGCTGAAGCCCTTCTTCCCCCGGGGATAGTCCAGCCAGATGCGGTTACTGCGCTCGTCCTCCTGCCCGATGAGGATGACGTAGGCCCGACTGTCGGTGGCTGCGTCCCTGTGCTTCCCCGTGGTGATTGACACGTAGTAGGGAATAACTGCAAGAGATTGTGGGAGCCCAGCCTCATCACAGGCCAGGGGGGACCAGGGTGGGCTTGGAGACTTGGAAATGACCTCTGGAGGCACTGATCTCAGTTCCCTGTCTCTGAGACAAAGTATAACAGAGCTTTTCAGACTGATGAGCTATCTATGGGGAGTGTCTACCCTCCAAGGGGGCTTCCCATGTGGCGTGAATGGTAAAGAATGCACCCGTCAATGCAGGAGGCTTAAGAGATGTGGGTTTGATCCCTGGGTAGGCAAGATCCCCCAGAGGAGGGCATGGCAGTCCACTCCAGTATTGTTGCCTGCAGAATTCCATGGACAGAGGAGCCTAGCGGCCTATAGTCCACAGCGTCGCAAGGAGTCAGACATGGCTAAAACAACTTAGCATGCACCCTCCACGGACTGAGGGAGTTGGTAACTCCCAAATGAAGATCAAAGAGAAATCACTGTGACATCTGAAAGCCCCACTGACCAATTAGCTTAGCTGCACCCAGCACTCGCATGTGAAGTGGGGCGAGAGCAATAACTGCTACCCAAGTACAGGGTAGATGCCTGAGAAGCACACTATGGACATAAAAATGAGGTTGGCAAAAGCAAGTTCTCATGAAAAGCAGGAATTTAGAGAAGAAAAATAAAACGGTATTTATATGTGTAACAAAATAAATGAAAGTTCTAGAAGGCATTCATTTCCAAAGCAGGTTTTAAACAGCATAAAAACCTACTCAGAAAATATGCTTAGAGGGCTAGTTGCCCAGCCAGTCTCCATTCTCCTTACAGCTAGGGGTGGTCATGATATATAAGATGGGAAATTTTCTTTTAAAGGGTCTTACTCAACTGGGAGGAACACCTTTTTGCTCCTTACCCTTCCAATCATTCTGCTTGGAATGTGTATGTGATATTTGGAGCTCCGGCTCCAGTTCATCTTGGAACCATGGGCAACTTTTACGATGGAAGCCACTTGGAGGACTGCTAGTTTGGTCAGGTTGAAAGAGCCTAGGACCCTGAATTCACTGGAGCTGCTGTATCAGTCCTATGTTTCTCTTTGAACTTTTATGAGTAAGAAAAGAAATGCTCCATGTTTGTTACTTGTAGTTACGAACTGAAACAGGTTGGAAAACCTTCTCTTAATTACCATATGTAAAATAGATGATCAGTGCAGGTTTGATGCATGAAGCAGGGCACTCAAAGCTTCATGGGACAACGCAGAGGGATGAGGTGGGGAGGGAGGTGGGCGGAGGATTCAGGATTGGGGGACATCTGTACACCCATGGCTGATTCATGTTGATGTATGGTGAAAACCACCACAGTATTGTAAAGTAATTAGCCTCCAATTAAAATAAATAAATAAATTTAAAACAAACAAACAATAACCTTCTCCCAGCTGACCTTCCTAAATAGCTTGGGAGACATTGCCCTGATGAAGTGGATGTTTGGTTATGCAACCTGTAGCCCTTTGAAAACCTTCCAGACTAGTCCTTCCCAGCTGGAATTATCCGCATTGTTTTCTGCCCATGGCTGTATTTCATCTTTACAAAAAGAACCCCACTGGCCTGTCCACAGTTGATCAAAGTGCTTAATTCAATTTAGTTCGGTTGCTCAGTTGTGTCTGATGTGCTCTGCATAGAAGTTAAATAAGCAGGGTGACAATACACAGCCTTGACGTACACCTTTCCCAGTTTGGAACCAGTCCGTTTTTCCATATCCAGTTCTAACTGTTGCTCCTTGACCTGCATACAGATTTCTCAGGACGCAGGTAAGGTGGTCTGGTATTCCCATCTCTTGAAGAATTTTCCACAATTTGTTGTGATCCACACAGTCAAAGGCTTTGGCATATTTAATAAAGCAGAAGTAGATGTTTTTCTGGAACTCTCTTGCTTTTTCAATGATCCAACTGATTTGGCAATTTGATCTCTGGTTCCTTGGCCTTTTCTAAATCCAACTTGAACATCTGGAAGTTCTTGGTTCACTTACTATTGAAGCCTTGCTTGGGGAATTTTGAGCATTACTTTGCTAGCGTGTGAGATGACTGCAATTGTGCGGTAGCTTGAACATTCTTTGGCATTGCCTTTCTTTGGGATTGGAATGAAAACTGACCTTTTTCAGTCCTGTGGCCACTGCTGAGTTTTCCAAATTTGCTGGCATATGGAGTACAGCACTTGCACAGCATCATCTTTTAGGACTTGAAATAGCTCAACTGGAATTTCATCACCTCCACTAGCTTTGTTTGTAGTGATGCTGCCTAAGGACCACTTGACTTCGCATTCCAGGATGTCTGGCTCTAGGTGAGTGATCACACCATCATGGTTATCTGGGTCTTTAAGATCTTTATTGTATAGCTCTTCTCTGTATTCTTGCTACCTTTTCTTAATATCTTCTGCTTCTGTTAGGTTGATACCATTTCTGTCCTTATTGTGCCCATCTTTACATGAAATATTCCCTTGGTATCTCTAATTTTCTTGAAGAGATCTGTAATCCTTCCCATTCTATTATTTGCCTGTATTTCTTTGCACTGATCACTTAGGAAGGTTTTCTTATCTCACCTTGCTATTCTTTGGAACTCTGCATTCAAATGGGTATATCTTTCCTTTCCTCCTTTGCCTTTAGTTTCTCTTCTTTTCTCAGCTATTTGTAAGGCTTCTTCCAACAACCATTCTGCCTTTTGCATGTCTTTTTCTTGGGGATGGTCTTGATCACTGCCTCCTATACAATGAGATGAACCTCTGTCCATAGTTCTTCAGGCACTCTGTCTATCAGAGCTAATCCCTTGAATCTGTCACTTTCACTGTATAATCGTAAGGGATTTGATTTAGATCATACATGAATGGTCTGGTGGTTTTCCCTACCTTCTTCAATTTCAGTCTGAATTTTGCAATAAGGAGTTCATGATCTGAACCACAGTCACCTCTTGGTCTTGTTTCTGCTGACTGTATAGAACTTCTCCATCTTCAGCTGCAAAGAATATCATCAATCTGATTTCAGTACTGACCATCTGGTGATGTCCATGTGTAGAGTCATCTCTTGTGTTGTTGGAAGAGGAGGTTCTCTTGGCCAAACTCTGTTAGCGTTTGCCCTGCTTCATTTTGTACTTCAAGGCCAAACTTGCCCGTTACTCCAAGTATCTCTTGAATTCCTACTTTTGTACTCCAGTCGCCTATGATGAAAATGACATCTTTTTTGGTACCACTTCACCTGCTGTTCTTTCCTTCTTGTGTGTTTTTCATTTCAGTTATTGTATTCTTCAGCTCTGATTGTTTCCTTTTTATATTTTCTAGTTCCTTGTTAAAATTCTCACTGTGTTTGTCTTTGCTCTTCCCTGGTCCAGTTAGCATTTTTATAATTAATGCTTTGAACTCTTTATCTGGTAAATTATTTACCTCTGTTTTATTTGTCATTTTTCAGGCTCTTTTGTCTTGTTCTTTCATTTGAAACAAATTCCTCTGCCTTCTCATTTTGCTTAACTTCCCTCTCTCTATCAAATTAGGTAAAAAACAGTTTCTTGTCCTAGTCTTGAAGGGGTTTCCTTGTGTGGGAGCAATCCTATCAATCTGTGTGTGCCCAGTGGTTTTGGCAAGACAGCTGGCTCTGGAGTCAGCACAGGTCGCGTCTTCCCCTCGGGTGTGCTGGCAACTCTCACCGGGGTGGGGAGTGGGGCTGGAGATGGAGAGGCTGGAGCCAGAGCCAGGTGTGAGCCAGGGCTTCTGCAGTGCTCAGTGGCCAACACTGCCCTACTAGGGTTGGGGTCAGGTCCAGGGTTGCTGTTGTTCATTGCTCAGTCATCTCCAACTCTTTTCAGCCCCTTGGACTGCAGCACGCCAGGCTTCCCTGTCCTTCACCGTCTCCTGGAGTTTGCTCTCCCAGAGGTCTAGCATGCTAAGGCAGAAGTCCTGAGGGTCAAGTTCAAATCAGTTCTATTTCCTCTAAGTGTGTGTACTTCCCCATCACTTTCATCCTAGAAGGGAGTAGTGTTGCAGCGAGAGAGGTCAGAGTGGGCCCCTGGTGTGGCCAGAGGCATGCACTGAGGCGGTCCTGGTATATCAATTAGAGCTTCAGTGCGCTTTTGATGCATCATCTCTGCAAGTGCCAGAAATGGCCATGCTCACCCCATTCAGATGAATTCCAGGTCCCAGCGGTCTCTGTTCCCCACAGTCGCACACTCTCCTCGGCTATGACAGACTTCACCCTAGCGGAGCTGTGCTGGAGCTGAGTGGTGGAGTGGGCAGTCGATGTGGGAAGTGGGCCAGGGGTCCTGGGCAGTTTCAGTCTGCTTCTTCCTATTTGATCCCAGGAGTAAGCATGCCTGTGTGTGGAATCTAGGTTTCTTACAGCCCTCCTGTAAGTCCCACAGATTTTCAAATCAGTTAGGGGGAGTCATCTCCTCAGTATCAGACCCCAGGGCAGGGGTGCCCAATATGTGGTCCCAACTGCTCACTCCCCAGGGAGGATCTCCTAGCCTGTGTAATCCCCGACTCTTCTATGTTCCTTCCTAAGGGCACCAGTCCCAACCCGATCACTTCTCTTCCCTTCCTACCTGACTCCACGTGGCCCTTTCTCTCTTCCACTCTCCAGCTTGTTTTCAGTGAGAACGGCTCCACATGTAGATGTATTTTTGACATGTTCATCGTGGGAGGTGAGCTTCGTCTTCTACTCTATCTTCTTGATCTCCTCCCTCTTAAATCCTTAATTTCTTATATTCCCTGGACTAAAGTTGAACTGTGAGCCAAAGTCAAAGATTTTCCCAAAGCAACCAAAGATCCTTACAGATCTGAGGAGGGATTTAATATAGCCATTCAAACTCATCAACCTGGCTTCTCTAACATGTCAGCTAGTTCATATGCTTGGTGGTAAAGGCCAGGCCCAGCACCGAATGCAAACTATTAATTGGGAAAATCCTACAAGATGTCTAGAATCACAACTGGGAGTCCATCCTGCTATCTCACTATAGAAATACCTTGAAGATATTGCAGGTTCAGTTTTGGACCACGGCAATAAGGCAAATATTGCAATAACGTGAGTCACATAAATTTTTTGGCTCCCCAGTGGATATGCCACCTGATGCAAACAGCCAACTCATTGGAAAAGACTCCGATGCTGGGAAAGATTGAAGGCAGAAGGGAAAGAGGGTGATGGAGGATGAGATGGTTGGATGGCATCACCAATTCAATGGACATGAACTTGGGCAAACTCCAGGAGATGGTGAGGGACAGGGAAGCCTGGCGTGCTGCAGTCTATGGCGTCGCAAAGAGTTGGACACGACTTGGTGATTGAACAACAACAGTGTGCAATAGCATTATATCTAAAAAATGCACATGCCTTAATTTAAACATACTTTATTGCTAAAAAGTGCTAACCACCATCTGAGCCTTCAGTGAGTCATATTTTTTCCCCCAGTGGATGATCTTGCTTCCATGTTGATGACTGCTGACTGACCAAGGTGGTTGTTGCTCCAGCCTGGGGTGGCTGTGGCAATTTCTTAAAATAAGACAACAATGAAGTTTGCTACATCAACTGACTCTTCCTTTCATGAACAATTTCTCTAGTGTATAATGCTCTTTGATAACATTTTACCCCCAGTAGAAGTTCTTTCAAAATTGGAGTCAATCTTCTCAGACCCTGTCATTGCTTTATCCACTAAGTTTAAATAATATTCTAAATCTTTTGTTGTCATTGCAACAATCTTCACAGTATCTTCACCAGGAGAAGATTCTTTTTCAAAAAACCACTTTCTTTACTCATCCATATAAGCAACTTCTTGTTTGTTACAGTTTTATCATGAGATGGCAGCAATTCAGCCCCGTCTTCAGGCTCCACTTTTATGTCTAGTTCTCTTGCTCTTTCCAGCATATCTGCAGTAACTTCCACTACTGAAGTCTTGAACCCCTCAAAGTCATCCATGAGGGCTGGAGTCAACTTCTTTCAAGCGCCTCTTAATGCTCATAATTTGAACCTCTTCCCATGAACCACGAACACTTTTAGTGGCATCTAGAATGGTGCATTCTAGAGGTTTCCATTTTACGTTTCCCAGGTTCATTAGAGGAATCACTATCTATAGAAGCTATAACTTTATGAATTGTATTTGCTAAAGAATAAGATTTGACAGTCAAAATTACTCCCTGATCCATGGGACGCAGAATGAATATTGTGTTAGCAGGTATGAAAACATTCATCTCATTGTACATCTCTATCAGATCTCTTGGGTGACCAGGTGCCTGGTCAATTAGTAGTGATATTTTGAAAGGAATCTTTCCCAAGGGGGAAAGGGTGGGATGGGATGAATTGGGAGATTGGGATTGACACATATCCACTATTGCTACTATGTATAAAGTAGACAACTGATGGGAACGTACTGCAGAGACAGGGAACTCTACTTAAAGCACTGTAGTGTCCTAAATGGGAGGGCAGTCCAAAAGAGAGGGGATATATGTATGCTTTTTGCTATGCAGTAGAAGTTAACACAACATTGTAAGGTAACTATACTGCAATAAAATTTTTAGAAAGCCGTGATATCAAATCATGTATATGAGTCAAGTTTTATAAGTAAATATATAGCAAAAAAGGGGAAGCTTGAAATAATGCAATAATTACCAAAATGTGACACAAAGGCAGGAAGTGAGCAAATACTGTTGGAAAAATGGCACTGATAGACTTGCCCCATGCAGGGTTACCACAATCCTTCAATTTGTTAAAAAAAAAAAATCTGTGAAGCACTATAAGTGTATTGCTTGCTCAGATGTGGCTGATTCTTTGCGATCCCATGGACTGTAGCTCACCAGATTCCTCTGTCCATGGAATTCTCCAGGCAAGAATACTGGAGTGGGTTGCCATGCCCTTTTTCAAGGGATCTTCCCAACTCAGGGTTTGAACCTGGCAGATAGATTTTTTAACCGTCTAAGCCACCAGGGAAGCCCAGGAGCACAATAAAGTGAAGTGCAAAGAAAAAAAATAAAGTCAAAACGAGGTACGCTTGTATACGATCAGCCTCAGGCAATCACTTGGTGACTTCACTGGGCAATTCCTAAGGCTTTTCCAAAGTCTGTTGATCGAAACAAAATTCAGGCTTGCACACAAAAATCTAATAAACCTGCTCATAACTATCACAATTGATTTCAGATGATTTAATCCCCCTGGGTAACTTTTAATTTTATGTTTATTAATTGTTAACAGGGACCGTTTCCTTCCAGAAAAAAAAGGCCAGGATGGAATGGGAAACTAGGTCTACTCCAGGTTATTTAACCTGGCACACCACCTCTCTTGTACTCTAGATGAGTCATCTAAAAGAAAGATGGCCAAAATTCTTATTCTTCATCTCCAGTAATTGAAGGCCCCTAAACAAAACCTAAACCCTCTGGTTCCTGCTGTTAGTGCAAAGAGTCAAGACACTGGAAAAGAAATTGCTACACATTTTAAGTGCTTTAGACACTGTCAGCCCTCCAAATAACCTCTCCAAGTGATAGTCACTCAACCATGTCTGACTCTTTTCAACCCTATGAACTGTAGCCCTCCAGACTTCTCTGTCCATGGAATTCTCCAGGCAAGAATACTTGAGTGGGTTGCCATTTCATTCTCCACGGGATCTTCTCAACCCAGGATTGAACCCAGGTCTCCTGCATTGCAGGCAGAGTCTTTACCATCTGAGCCACCAGGGAAGCCCAGATAGCCTCTCCAGTGTCCTCCCAATTCTCTTTGGCAGGGCTCACCGAAAATACAGGGGCTCGTCCCAATCCTCCCACTTAATGGGCTTGGAGAAACATTCCCCCAGTTTGGGAATGAATCTCGTCTAGTCCTAAATGTCACCAGAGCCACACTCCCAAGGCTCAACCCCAGTACTAGAACAGCCCCTGCCCCACAGTATTAATCAGTTCAGATAGTGGAGATTGCTAATGAACCTCGAGAGGTTCCTGTCTCTGAACCTATTTCCTTTTGTTTAGGCCCTTTGAGAGATACATGTCTTTTTCTTCTTGGTGCCCTTGTCCCTATCCATTGATTAGGCCAAGACTTCTTTCAGAAGTATCACGTTGGAATTTCTTTCTCCTCCAAAGGAGAAATAATTCTAGGACTTGACAGTAGTCATCAAAGCAGCCCACCAGATGAGTTAAACGACTTCTTTTATTTGTTCTGTGTCTGACAGTACTAGAGATGGTTCTGGAAACGGATTCTTTGTCCCAGCTGAATCAGCTACCACCCTCCTTAAAGGCAAAATCCTTAACTGATACTGGAAAAATTCACAGTGCACCTCCAACCAAGATTCAAACAGACTCTCAAAATCTCTTCTCAGAGTTAATCAATGTCCTGTAAATGAAGAACCCTTCCAGGCACAAAGTCAATAACAGAAGATTACAAGGCTCAAGGCTTCATTATCTCTTGTACTGGCTCCTGTAACTCTCGCATTTTGCCATCAGACAATGTAAGAGTCAAAGGTAGAGAGGTTTCTCCTGAACCTCAAGCAATAAAAACAACGTAATCCTTCAACACCCTATTGTTCCTAACCCTCAAACGCTACTACTATCCATCCCCACTGGAGCAAATTCTTTACTGTAGCTTATTTACATAGTGCATTCAATTAGTACTCCAGTAGAAGAAGCTGCTGCTGCTGCTAAGTCGCTTCAGCCATGTCCGACTCTATGCCACCCCATAGACGGCAGCCCACCAGGCTCCGCTGTCCCTGGGATTCTCCAGGCAAGAACACTGGAGTGGGTTGCCATTTCCTTCTCCAGTCAGTACCTTTATGCATTCACTCCGGAAGAAAAAAAATTCACCTGGACAGTAATGCTTCAGGGTTTTACTAGGAGTTCTTCTTATTTCTCACAAATCCTGAAGCCTGATCTGGATGATAAAAATTTCCCTAGGGATCTACTTTGGTGCACTATGGAGGATTTGTTTCCTTGCTCTCCTTCTCAGGCTTCCTTTTAAGAAGACAGTATCCATTCGCTAAAGCTTTTAACCTTGAAGTGACATAAGATTGCCAAAGAAAAGCTGCAGTTTGCCTCAGTCCCTAGTTTCCACATGTAAGACATCTGATATCAGAACAAGAGTTATACCTAGTTCCAGACAGACTTCACAGTGTCCTAAATTTCCCCAAACCCCAAATTAAGTGCTGACTGCTAGGTTTTCTAGAGCTACTTTGTTATTGCGAAAATTGAATTCCAAATTTCTCTCTTATGGTCAAACCTATGTTTGTTTTACTAAACAATAATAACACTGACCTAATATTATGGGATGGAGAAGGAAACAGCAACCCACTCCAGTGTTCTTGCCTGGAGAAGCCCAAGGACGGGGGAGCCTGGTGGGCTGCTGTCTATGGGGTTGCACAGAGTTGGACATGACTGAAGCCAGTTAGCAGCAGCAGCAGCAGCAATATTATGGGAAGAAGCAGATGACATATCTTTTAAGGCCTTAAAGGAGAGTTTGATGAATCCACTTGCCCTTGGGCATCTCAAGGGTCAGATTTTCTTTTCCCTTTTGGCATATGAAAAGGAAGAGGTTTGTGTGTGCCTTGGGGGTACATGCCTTAAAACACAGGGAGAACCACTGGCCCACAGGGTATGACAGCCAGCAACTGGAGCCTGCGTCAATGGGATACCCCCTTTGCCATAGAAGCTACTGCCTTTTTGCGTAAGGGCTACCAAAAAAATCCTTATGAGATCTTGAACCATTTTTGTGCCTCATGCAGTAGAAGCTCTCCTGAATTCTCATCACACTCAACATTTCTCAGTCAGCTGTCTCATTTCCCATGAAGTCCTTTTGTTAACTGCTCCTGACATAACTAATTTACATTGTAATATCCTTAACCAGGCTACTCTTCTCCTCTCCATGATGAAGTCCCTCTCTACTGATTAATGCTGACGGGTCACCTCTTGACTCTCCTGACCTTCTTCAGGAAACTTTCGGGTAATGTTGACTTCTCATGGTTCACTGATGGTTCCTATGCAAAAGGTGACAATGAGAAATATTTTGCTGGGCGTGCTACTGCAACTCCTTTGATGATGTTACTTTGGCCCTATGGTACACATGGTTACTCATGAGTGATCTCAAGAGGTTTCCAGTCCTACACAGACTCATACTTCAGCCAAAGACAAAACTGCCAGTATTTATACTGATGGTAGATATGCTTTTGGAATAACTCATGATTCTGGAATGTTGTGGAAACAGCATGGCTCCTTTACTTCCAGTGGAAATAAATTTTTAAATGGCCCCTATGTTCAGGAATTATTGGATGCAATGTTTTCACTTGCAGTTTTAGCTATTAATAAGATTCAGAGGCATTCTAAACTTGACTCGCTGGAAGCTAAGGGAAATCACCTTGCTGACATTTCTGCAAGGAATACTGACCTTAAAGGAACTGATAGCAGTCGAACTTTTGTAACAGTTCAAAGGGATATTTCCCCCAAATGATAACTTAGTAAAACTAGCTAGAAAAGCCCAATAGTTGGCTTCAGAAAACAGAAAAACAAGATTGGAAATTCAACAGTTCTTGGTTTGATAAAAAGGAGAAAGCTATTTGGTTTGGACCAAACAACAACCCGGTCTTACCAGAGAGTAAAATCCCCACTCCTTACCACTGTACCTGCATCAAACCATTGGTCTACCGGAGAAATGATAGCATCCATGAATCAATACTAGTGAGGAAACATTAACAAGGCCACAAAAGTGCTTACCTCACTCTTCCACTTCTCTGAAACACAATTCAGGAAAATCTGCTTGCATTGCTTCTGGACATTGTAAACTTACTAATGGACCTTTTGAGGTCTGGCAAATGGGTTTAATACAACTTCCTACATCTCATGGAGATAAATATCTTTCAGTCATGGTCTGTATGTTTTCACACTGAATGGAAGCCTTCCCTAGAGACAGACTACTGCCTCTTCTGTGGACAAAGCCTTTTTGGAAAAGATTATACCTACTTGAGAAACTCCTCTCAAACTTCATAGTGATTGAAGAACTAATTTCACTAGTCAGGTACTGTGATGTGTGTGCATGCTAAGTCGCTCAGCTGTTTCTGACTCTTTGCAACCCCATGGACTGTGGTCTAACCATGTTCCTCTGTCCATCGAATTCTTCAGGCAAGAATACTGGAATGGGTAGTCATTCCCTTCTCCAGGGGATATTCCCAACCTAGGAATCGAACCCAGGTCTCCTGCACTGCAGGCAGCTTCCTTTACCATTTGAGCCACCAGGGAAGCCCAGGTACTTTGACAAGTCTGCACTATTTGGCTGGTTTTAATATACTTTAATTGTGCTAACCACCCTCAATCCTCTGGTTTAGTCAAATGCACTAACAGCATTATTAAGATTCAATGGCAATTTCTGTAGAAACCCTCCAAATACCTTAGCAAAAAGCACTGCCATTGATTCTTCTAAATCTTAGACCCACTCCTTTTGGAACTCACCAACACACACCCTTTAAGATGGTCACAGTACACCCAATGTACTTGGCTTCTGCTTTTCCTGATCCACAACTGATAAAAGGAGAGATACTCTAATACAATTTCTATTGAAAATAATCATGTTATTTGTAGAGCAATCTTTTCATGGTATGCTCTTTGGAGACAAAGATCTTAAGCATTATGCCTTGTGACCTGGATATTTTATTTATTGGAAAAGACTATCTTCAATCTTGCTGGAAAAGCTCCTGGGAAGTACTGTTAACCAACACTTGTGCTACCAAACTCCAAGGAATAGACTCTTGGATTCATACAACAAAGAAGGCAATTAAATCCTGACTGGACATGTACTTCATCCAGTCACATGAAAGTAAATATTTCCTGGAACTGAAGCATACAACATCTGATGAAACAGCTTTCCCAAGATATCCAGATCAGGTCTGTCAGAAGTGTGTTTCCAAACCTCTGATGGAGATATAAAGCTTCAGGTAAACTCCAGAGTCTATTATTTTGGTAACATGGACTTTGGATTAAAAAAATGCCTGAGATTTCTCCCTCCTTCCTTGTTACTCAAATGCGATCTTATTAGGTTTCCAATCTGTACACTTTCTCTCCAACATGGGACACTATACCCAGGAAATGTCCTTCCAGACACTGAGGGACAAAAAAGCTGCTGAGAAGTGAAAACCTGACTCATCAGTGATGCTTTCATAAAAAGAACTCCATCAAGAGGAGAAAAAAAAAACAACACACAAACAAACAAAAAACTTCTGCTAAGTCATGTCCAACTCTGTGTGACCCCAGAGACGGCAGCCCACCAGGCTCCCCGGTCCCTGGGATTCTCCAGGCAAGAACACTGGAGTGGGTTGCCATTTCCTTCTCCAAGGCATGAAAGTGAAAAGTGAAAGTGGAGTCATTCAGTCGTGTCTGACTCTTCGTGACCCCATGGACTGCAGCCTACCAGGCTCCTCTGCCCATGGGATTTTCCCGGCAAGGGTACTAGAGTGGGTTGCCATTGCTAGAAACTTTAATTAAATAGTCAGGAAACCAGAAGGGGGAGCTCTCATGCTCTGCGACAACAGACAGAGCCCAGGAACGACTCCTCTTCTATCCTGGCAACACCTCAGCCAATGAGAAGCTGTGGACTCTTGGTTTACTCCAGCCTTCCCACTTCCTTTTCTCCTCTATGAAAGAGTTCTCCCTCCCTTGCTCTGTGGGGACTTGCATGTAGTTTGACCTGGTTGTAGGCTCCAAGTTGCAACTCTCTGCTGATCCCAAATAAGCTCATTTTCACTAGAGAAATAACTTGCAGTCTATGTGTGTTTTTGGTCAATGTCTCTCACTTCACAGAGCTGTTGTGGGGATGGAAATAGCATGTGAGGAACCTGTGTGTAAACTACAAAATGTTACATGTAAGTGAAATGACGGGGAGGTTAATACACGGCCTGTCCAGGAATAGTTTAAACACAATTCCACGTGTCTGCCACCACTTTGACGAGCTCTCTGCTTGGCTTACCTGGGCCCTCCTGAACATAGTCAGCCATGGGCCCCGTCACTGTGGCGATGTCGATGTCGGCCATCTTGGAGCTCAGGGTGATCTCCCAGAAGTCGGCGGGGCTGCTGCAGTTGCTGCTCCGGTCCCCGGTGTACTCCTGTCAGGAGGAGCACAACCCGGGCCCGTTACCCCTCTGGCACCTTGTTTTCCGCGGAATCACCCCAGGTGCCCCGCCTGCCTTTCACGCACCTTCTCATAAAAGAGCCTCTCCAGCCGCCCGTCCTCCTTCTTCAGGGACAGCCAGCGTCCACACAGGAACAGGAACTCATCCTCGTTGGTGTCGTTCCAGATCTCCACCTTCTCCACGTACCAGTCTGCGCACCACTTGGTGTTGTCGTGGCGGAGCTTGATCTTGTAGATGACGCCCAGGTCCGCAGCCTCGATGATGAAGGTGTCGGCCTGGGAGTCCAGATTCGTGGATTTGGGTGGGGGTCCTCTCCCTGCCTCCACCTGCTCCAACCTCATCCATCTAGTACCTTTCATCCCCCTTAATTGCTGGGCTGAACAGACCTTCCAGGCTGGAGCCCTCCAGGCCCGAGTCCCCAACACAGAGAGTTTGATATTCCAAGGCCTTGCTTCCACAATTGTCCTGTTTTACGGTCCAGCTCCTCTTGGGATAAGAAGACATCTTGGACATGCTGAGTTATGCGGAGTATTGGCTTGAGGTCAGCTAGGACGCTGGATGGTAAGAGCTATGGAAGAGGTGGTATCTTTCTGAATAATGAGAGGGGCCTTGAAATTCCCAGGGGGAAGCTAGCAGTTGGAGGAGCCAGTTCCAGGCTACAGGAGAGCAGAGAGGGGAGAGGCTACATTGCAGGCCAGGCTGGGGAGCATAAGGCATGACAACTGGACTGTGAGTTCATGAGGGATTTTGTGGGGGTGTGACATAGGCCCTCCTCTGTGTCCCTGATTATACCTTTCACGATGTGACATTGTATTCTTGAGTGCTTGCATTCCTTTAGGATTGCCCAGTGAGATGTGGAGTTCTAGGTTTGGGGTAAACTGGGGTCAAAACAGCTGGCAGGAGCTTGGGGAAGGAGAGGTGGGAGAGGTGACCCAGAGTGACACCCACTTTCCTTCCAAAAAATATGCTACGTCACTGTACTGAGAGCTGGGAACCCAGGGATAATAGGATGCCCTGTGCCCCTCCTCAGGACAGCCCAGGTGGTGGTAGCAGCCACCTGCATGAGGACTAGGGCCGGGGCTGGCAGGACTTGCCTGGTGGTGGCATTAAGCTGAAGCTGGGCCTTCCAAGCAGCCAGGGCAGGTTCAGATTGCAGGCTGAGGTAAGTGCAGGTGAATAGTGTGATCCTGACGGCAGGTGTGGACCTGTGCAGGCCTTAGAGTGCTGGCAAGTGGCTGAGCCCACACCCTACGACATGGCAATTCCACTTTGCATCTGTCCTGGGGGGACACCTTCATATGTACAGAAGGATGCTTCAGTTCAGTTCAGTTCAGTCACTCAGTCATGTCTGACTCTGTGAACACATGAACTGCAGCATGCCACACCTCCCTGTCCATCACCAACTCCCGGAATTCACTCAAACTCATGTCCACTGAGTTGGTGATGCCATCCAGCCATCTTATCCTCTGTCATCCCCTTCTCCTGCCCCCAATCCCTCCCAGCATCAGAGTCTTTTCCAATGAGTCAACTCTTCGCATGAGGTGGCCAAAGTACTAGAGTTTCAGCTTTAGCATCATTCCTTCCAAAGAATACCCAGGACTGATCTCCTTTAGAATGGACTGGTTGGATCTCCTTGCAGTCCGAGGGGCTCTCAAGAGTCTTCTCCAATACCACAGTTCAAAAGCATCAATTCTTCAGCTCTCAGCTTTCTTCACAGTCCAACTCTCACATCCATACATGACCACTGGAAAAACCATAGCCTTGACTAGATGGACCTTTGTTGACAAAGTAATGTCTCTGGTTTTGAACTGCAGGATAATTGTTTACAGTGGAAAGTTAGGACCCACCTAGGTGTCCAGTGTTGGGGCAACAGTAAATAACCTTGGCAGTGTTGTACATGGAATGTTATGTGTGCAGTGGTTACAAAGAACAAGCCAACAACATCCATGTCTGACTATCTTGACAGAAAGATTTCAAAGGTACCCCATTGCCTGCAAAAAGTACCCATATAGGATGATACATTTTATGTAAAAAGTTAAAGCCGCAGAACAGCGTTATATATTTCCTCTGGGCATATGTGCACGGATGCAGAGAAAAGCCTTGGAAAGACCTGGACACGAGAGAGTGTGGACCATTCTGGAAACTGGGGCCCAGGGGAACTTCCAAGCAGGCTGACGAGGCAGGCAGTGAAGATCTGGGAATCCCTTGATGAGTCCAAGTGAGAGAGTGACTCTGCCATCTTTGGATGGATTAGCTGGGGAAGCCTGGAGGGTAGATTGGATTTCAGAGGTCTGGTGCAGGGTTCCCTAAGCAAGGTATGATAAGCAAGGTGTGACAAAGCTGACCGGGCTGATTTGAGGGTCTTTTAGAGAGAGACTCTCCAAGGCCAGGTGACTGACTGGATACGGGTGGCAGGGAGTTCTGACAGAGAGACGGGTGTCAAGGTGACTCCTAGATCTGGAGCAAAGGATTAGAGAAGCGGAAGCTTTCATATACTCAGCAGTGAACAAAGTCCGAAATCATCAGTGACCGAGCCAGAAGCTCCAGCTTCCCCACCCGGACGTCAGCACGGGAGGGAAGCAGGAGAAGGACGAGGCAGAACGGGGCGAAGGCTTCTCTTGCAATGTCATAATTGCTAAGGGAGAAGAAATCTGAACCTAAACTCTTAGGAGAATGGATTGCATCACTTCATATATACTTTCACTTATTCATTCAGCAGCTATTTTTTGGTGGGAAATGAAGTCCAGAGCCCCTTCCTTCTTCCTCAGGTGGTGCCTTCCCTGGGGGACTCCCTTTCCCCTCCCCACCTTCTCAGGGAGCCCTGGGACCAGACTCCCCTGGGATCTCAAGCCCAGGCTACGGCTTCTTGCAGGCAGCCTGCTAGCTGGAGTCACCAGCCAGCTGCAAACCCAGTTAGATGACACCTGCTGTCCTTGGCCCAGAGTTACTTTCCTGTTCACCAAGTAGCGAATGTTTCAGCACTAAAGGTCATGCCTGGCTGAGGCTTGGGCTTAAGGAGACCCCAGTGAACACAAGCTGGTTGATGTGGGAATCTAACTCCCCAGACACGCGGCTACAAGGAGGACCACAGACAGGGTTAGGAGCCAGCCGCCTGGCTCTCCTCCCCAGGCTGTAGCCTGGCCCATGGGGCTTCTGGCAGAGTTAGGTGAATGGAGAAGAGGGAGGGAGCCTGAAAAGTGAAGAAGGGTAAAGGTGGCAGAGAGAGGGGTGCTCCAGCAGGGAGAGGGGCCAGGCTGGTGGGAAGCAAGTGTGGACGGAAATCTTCCTTTGGTGAAACCACTGTTAGGTCAGAGATGGTAGAGCCTTGGATCCCACTATCCAATTGGATGGTCTTCATGCTCTTTTTTGTAGCCACAGAGCCCCTTGATTAATAGAAGGCTTGCTTGCTGCCCCAACAGATCGGCCAGCTCAGAGTGGTCCCATGTGGGAGGAGGCGGGTGCCCATCTGCTACCCTCACTTCTCCGTGGCTCCCTTGGACCTCCGTGCTGTCTAGAGTTCTGCACAACACAGCTGAGCTGATTCACATCAGGCTCCTTCTTTCACAGATGAGGACACGGAGTCCAGAGATGCTCAGCCACGGACCGAGTGGATGGCAGACCCCTCCAGACCTCTATGTCGTTCAAGCCTCTGTCGAGGCAGCTCCCCCACTCTGCAGTGCTCACCTCCACACTCATGACCCACGTGGAGTGAGCTGCATTCTCTGAAGAAGACCCAGCTCCATATAGCCAGCAACCTGGGGCTCACACGGCCTCTTGCCTGCTCAAGTCCCACCCCTACTATACAGGACCCAGGGCTTGGGCATAGGCTGAGAGAGAGAGACCAGATGCCCCTGGGGGATGCCTGGGGCAGATGCCATCCCAAGGGTCAATGACATCCCACAAAGGTCCCAGACAGCCTCCGGGACCAAGAGGAGCTGGCCCCCGGAACAGAGGGCCAGAGGAGAGAGATGGGGTAAGTTGGGGGCCCCGCCTACCGTTCCTCTCTCGAACTTGTTGGTGCGGTTCTCTGACTTGCCCAGGTACCGCTCCCCGGTGTCCCCGAGGTCCCCATAGATGGTGATGTAGACCTTGGCGTCCGTCCCCGCCCCGGGAACGTTTCCTGTGAAGATCTGCACCGAGTACAGCACAACTGGGCGGGCAGTCGGACAGACACACAAAGGGAAGAAAGGGATGGCTTTGTTTAGTCTGGGGGAACTGGATTTGGAGGAGGAATTCAGCTCGTGGCCCAGGCCTGCAGGAGAACGCAGTGTCCTTTTCGTCCGCTCCATTATGCATGCTCTGCTACAAGTCTGGCCAGATTCAGCAGTGGGAAGTTTGCCTCTAAGAGACCCAAGGGATGCAGACTTTTCCAGCATCCCTCAAAACATATACCCCGCCCCCACCCCGGGAAACTGCCTGCCATGCATGTACACCGTGGTTACTAAATGCATCTGCCGTGACACACTGGCAAAAATGTGCCTTCCCACCGAAGGGTGACCAGCATCGATGCCAAATCCTTCTAAACAGTTTATAGGGGAAAATCAAGTATTTCTAAAAGAATAGGTTCCCCTCAGTGTCTCTTCTCTTATTTGCATTTACTCTTCAACCAACCTGCCCCAGTGCTCCAGGGAACCACCCCCCACCAAAACCACAATCACTGTCACCTACTCTTTTGTTTCCCACGGCCTTTGGAAAGGGCTCAAAAAAACACTTGGTGTAACAATTATTACAGATTATTAAGGAAAATAAAACCAAACACTGTCTTGTTTTTGTTTTGCTTCTAAGCATTCATCAGGGAAGAATAAAGTAGTCACTCACTCAACCCCCCCACCCTGGGTGGGGGGAAGAAGCATCTGTTTCTATGATGGCTAAGCATTCTGTGTCCCCTCTCCACAGTCCTTTGTGCCAGGAGCTTTGGAGTTTCAGGCCAAGGAAGAGGGGACTTAGCTGGATTATCCCCAAGGGGAAGGATGGAAGTTCTGGCTTTGAGGTGAAGGTGAAAATGACCCAACTGGGAAGAAGTTCAGTTTCCCCAGCCTGGGAGCAGGTGTGGGTTCGAGAGTGCCTATGGTGGTAGGAACTCCCCACCTGCCCACAGGGACCCAGGAAGGAGACAGCTGCCAAGCCTGTCTGAAGCCTTGAAGCAAGGAGGCCTCCAGGGTGAAGACAGGGTCTTTTGACAAAGCCGGGCTCCTTGGAGAAGCCTTTCTGGCCACCCAGAGAAATGAAACCTGTGTGCTGGCTGACAGCCAGCAGCCACAGTCTCACCAAGCAGCAGAAGGCCACAAATAAAGGTTGTCCCCACCCTGGACTGAAGGCCAGGTCCCTGCTGTGAGCCTCAGGATTTTTATAAGACCCTAGAAAAGGGGACGCCCCCTCCCTGCAGTGACTGAGATGGACACTCTTACCAGCCCATGCAAGTGGGCTCAGAACCACATGTAACTAAATGCTGGAGAGTGAGGTGGTGTGAGCTGCTCTGCCTGTGGGTATGGAACACACTCACACCCACAACATGGTTCCTATTATTATCCTCATTTTCCCTTGGATCTGTAGCATTATTCTTCCCTGCTCCCCTTCTGCCTCTCTCTGCTCCTTGAGCAGCTTTATAGGTTCCTAAACATCTGCCTTGCGTCAGATGCCCATGTCTTCCAGTTCTGTCCGCTTCCCACAGCTCTCACCCTGCACGCTCCAGGTGTGGACTTCTGTGAGTTCCCCAGGCTGTATCTCCAGCCCAGGTCCCTTCTGTGCTCTGAACCCACATCCCTGTGTCCACCACAGGCCACAAGCTCACATCCAGTCCTGAGCTCCGCCCCCCTTTCCCACCCTCCCATCTCCATCACCCCACCCAGCAGTCTGCTGGCCATACCTCCTCAGCGCTCCAGGAGACCTGCTCCTAGAGGCCTGTCCCCTTTGAGAGTAGGATCCAGCACTGGGCACACTTGAACCCTGGCCTCCTGGCCCCCACCTTGCTCAGTTCGGTGCAGAATCCAGGCAGCATTTCACATACACATTAATAACATCTTCTTTTGTCAACGTGACCCACACCTGACTGGCTGATATGACAAGAAGTAACACTAGGAATCTTGCCGGAGTTTGGACACAGCAGTCACCTGTCCGCACCCTCCTCACTTGTCTTCCCCATCCATTTCCTGGCTGTTCATTCAGACCTGCTCCACACCTGGGCTGGACCTTTTCAAAGGCGGCCCTTGTCCCAGAGGGGGGTGTCGTGTCCCCAGGGCTGTGATTTAAATGGCCTTCCTGCCCCTCACCGCTCTCTCCAGTCCTTTTGGAAATTAGCAAAACCGACTCAGCTTCTGGGTGCTGAGCAGCGTGGTCGTGCAGTCAGATCCGGCTATTTCTGGATCCTCCTCCCTCCCCACCCCACCAAGGCCACCCCGCTCTCTGTGAGAAGATGTTTCCCTAGAAACACCACCCAGCGCAGAGGGGTTCATAGCATATTGTTAACACAGAACAGCCAAGGGTGCTGTGAGGACAGCTTTCCAGTGTGTCCTCTGGGATCCAAGTAGAAAAGGAAATGATTCCCTCAGATTCAAAGTAAAACACATTCAGAGAAAGGGATGTGGGTAGGGAAAGGCATGTCATCGAGGTAACACTTGTTTTTATCTCTCAGAAGGTGGCAATTCAGATGAAAAGAAATGTCACAGCTACAGCAGAGACTTAGTTTAGGTTGAGGTCTGAGCCTGGACCAATATCACCCAGTAAGGGAAGGGAGAAGGGCATTCAGAGACCAGCCAGACAGGTAAGAAGATGTATGGAGAGAGTAACTTGGAAACTTACATTAGCATATGTAAAATAGATAGCCACTGGGAATTCGCTGTGTGACTCCGGGGAACTCAAACCATAACAAACTCTGTAACAGCCTAGAGGGGTGGGATGGGGAGGGAGGTGGGAGGGAGGTTCAGGAAGGAGGGGACATGTGGATGCCTATGGCTGGTTCATGTTGCTATTTGGCAGAGAACAACAAAATTCTGTAAAACGATTATCCTTCAATTAATAAAATAAATAAAGAAAAGAAAATGGTGGTTCCAAAGCAAAGGAATGAGGGCAAGAAGTGTGTGCTCAGGCTGGTGCAAATTCTGCAGGAAAGAGCTTCATCAATGAGGAAAAGGTGACTGGCACACACAGAAAAGAAACCCATGGCCTTGGACATGGACGCTGCACCCAGCCCCCCGAGAACAAACACCCGAGTTACAGTTCTGTTCAAAGCCAGGAAGCTATCTGATTCACACTCGGCAGGGACATCTGGATCCAGCAAGAGCAGAGAGGACCAAGCCCCGCGGATTAGTAGCCAGATTAACTAAGCAAAGGGAGAGAAGAAGGACCAGTTGAGTCCAGCCACAAGAGAGCACGTACATGGATGTCTGATCACACTGTCAGACCAGGGGAGGATTTGAGCGTGAGACTCAGGGTGAGGGCGCTGCGACTTTGAACAGCCGTGCCACTTATTAGCTGAGTGAACTCTGGCAGGTTGTGTAACCTCTGTGAGCCTCAGTTGCCCTCTCTGAGGAGTGAAGGTAATTACAGACTCTGCCTCCGAGGTGCCCCCTCACAAGGCAAGTGTCCAATGAGGGACACTTTGTTCTGCTGATGGTGATGAGGGCCATCGCCCCACACTTACTGTCCAGAGGCTCCTCCACTTCCTTGTAGACTTGCCGTAAAGACCCATCTCTCATGTATTTCTCAGTGAAGATGTCGTAAGGGACCAGTTCTCGAATGGTCTTCTTGTCATCCTCTGAAGTGGCAAGCCATCGATCACAAGGGAAAGTCAAGGTCTCTGTACCCTGGGGTGAGGAGAAAGGAGGAAACTGAGCCCTTCATGTGGAAACTGCCAACTTCAGTCATTCATCGCCCTTGTCAGCACTCACGGGGACCAAGGCCGGGGATGATGGAGCCCCGCAGATAATGCAAAAGCCCCAGGGGAGGCCCCCAGCCTAGCCCCAATTCCAGCAGATCCAGTCTTACTTAAAGCACTTCCAAACCATGGCAGGGGGAGGCTCTGGAAGGTGGAATTCCCCAAGTCACTTGAAAATGGATACCTGAACCCCATCCCAGAGACTAAGACTCAGCTGGCAGTGAGGGGAGAGTCTCCATTTTAAACTTCTCCCAGCTCACTCATACCACAGCCATGACTGACAGTTGCCTCCTAGGTTTAGAATTCTGTGGTTTCAGGAATGTTTTCCAAGTTGTGTGGGTGTCTGTCTCTCTCTGAATTGACCTTGAGTTGCAGGAAGGACACACTTGGTCACTCACTAGTAGCATGGCTTTGGGGGTGAGGAGCAGAGACACAGCTGCCCAGACCCTTCTTCTTGAAGGTTTTAAAAGATTGTGCCTTGGGCCTGCTTTAGCTCCTGCACTTGGCGTGAACTGGCTGAATCTTCCTTAGATGATTTTATCTCAACTTAAAAAGGCTGCAGTTTCTTATAAGAAATCGGACTTGAATCTCTTCTGAAAAGGGACAAAAGAAACAGCAGGATGGACCAGTTAGAAACTCACATCTTTATCTGGGAGGAGCCTGCGGATGTCCACGTGGGAGCAGTGCCAACCAGGATTCATGCCCGTATTATCATGGCCAATCCGAATTTTTTCAATGATTTCTCCCACATCTTCTAACTTGGGGAAGGAGAAAATACACCCAATATTGGCTGAACGGTCCAGGAAAGTACAACCTCAGCAAAACCCTGCCTCCTGAGGGCATCTACCTTAGAAACCCTTTGAACTTCCAAGGGTCACTTTCTCCCAGTTAAACCTTCCTATTTGGTCAAACCAGCCCCTGCTTTCCCTTCCTTACACGTGCTGTGCTCACACCTCCCTTCCTCTCCCCAGCTTAACATCAGCCTAGACTCCAGAACTCAGTTCAATCAAGCTTTGGGAGGCTGTGCCCTTTTCATGGTGGAGCCCAGCCCCCAGTCTTCTGTTATTAACAGAGGCTTGAGAGCTGAAGATGAGTTCTGGTTCTGCCCAAGCCCTGTCTTGCTAGTCTGACCTTCTCCTTGGCCCCTCAGGGCTGCTTCCATCTCCAGCCCCTCCTCTTCTGTGTCTTTCAAATTCCAATCCCTCAAGCCTGACATTTTCTTGCCACAGGGCCTTGCATCAGCCCTCCCTGCCCCTTCCCTTTCTTCTTCTTTACCTAAACCAGTGTTTGCCCAACGTCATCATTCAGGTCTCAACTCAAGGATCATTTACTCAGGGAAAGCCCCTGATCACCTTGGTGGTTTAGTCACTAGGTCATGTCTGACTCTTGTGACCCCACGGACTGTAGTCTGCCTCCTCTATCCATGAGATTCTCCAGGCAAGAATACTGGAGTGGGTTGCCATTTCCTTTGCCAGGGGATCTTCCAGACCCAGGAATTGAACTCGGGTCTCCTGCACTTCAGGCAGATTCTTTCCCAACTGAGCTATAAGGACCTGATCACCTTAAAAAATTCAAATCTCTTCATGATAGCGTCTGACAGCATCTTATCACTCACTCTCTCTCACACACACACACATACACCAGCACTTCTCACAGTCAGCACTTTGCATTTACTCGTGTGAAACCTTCTCTTCCATCACTGATTGTTATAAGGGCAGGCACCACATCTGTTTTGCTCATCACAGCATCCTCAAAACCCAGAACAGAGCCCTTGACCTTGGTACTCAATACCTAATAGCAGAAAAGATGAAAGACTGCTTCCTCATCTGCAAAATGAGTGTGACAAAGTCAGCTGGGCTCTCTCACACCTCAGCCACCAAGGTGTGCAAGAAAGTCCCCTTGAATGAAAGAGCGATACGTGCAGGCATGGAGAGTCCCTGAAATTCAGGAGGTGCCATCTCTCATCTCTCCTGCCTGGACCCTATGGGCACACAGTGCCGGAAAGGGACTCAGCCAGGAGTGACTGACTCCCAGATCCTTTCCTCGGAGCCTTTGAAAGAAGCAGCAAGGTGGTCAGACACAAGGCAAGGCATCCACACAGTTGGCACCTGCCTCCTTGGCTCTCTCCATCAGGCTGCCCTCCATCAGGCCCTCCCAGGTCTCGTGTGTCGTGTTCTTCCCTGAAATGGAGCTGTAGGTGTCAGTTCACGCCCTGCCTCATCCCTATGGGGATCTGGGCAGTCACGGGTGGAAACAGACAACCAAGTTGGGGTAAAGGGAAAAGAGGGCAAGGAAACAAAGTAATACCCAGACGCCCTGGCTCATGGTTGGTCCACAGAACTCATGTCTTCAGCATTGACAGGTCAAGGTTAAGGGTGTGCAGACTTGAGCTTCCTGGCAGCCCCTCTGCAGAGCTTTCTGCCTGGCCTGCTCCATCAAGGACTCAGTGCTACAAGGAGATGGCACGTCAACCCCAGGGTAGATGAAGACTCCTGATGAGTGAATGGCATCTGAATGAGTGATTGAGCCATTTACCAAAGGTGGAGCCTCTATAAGCCTAGACAGATGTGACCTGGGAATGAACTGGAAGAGCTCCCGGCACTGCACACCCTCCACACACACATACCCATGACAGCCGTGGCCCAGCCTATCAGCACGGCCTGAGGAGTGTCCCCCTGCTCCCACTCACCCCCATCCTTCCCAGCTATCGCCCTACAAGCTGCATGGTCTAGACAAGTCGCTTGACCTTCTAGGCCTTAACTGCCTCATCTATCAACTGGGGAGATTGCTCAGCCAAAGGCAGGGGGCATGGGCAGGGCAACCCTTCAGGGTCACTTCTGGGTCTAAGATCACAGATGTGTTTCGTTTTGTCAACAATTCTCTCCTTCCAAGTGACCACTATGGCACCACTTTGCTGGAGACGCCTTGAGTTAACAAACTCCCTACCAGCCAGCTCAACCACACTTCATCAGAGACGTGGTGTCCCCTGCGAGCTCCTGGACTTTCTGAATCATTACACAGAGACCAGTGAATGCACGGGGCCTCACCCTTTCACAACAGGAGAAACAGGAAGCTCCGGGCAAGATCGTGACTTACAGGATCTGCACTCAAGGACACTGAGCTGCCAGGCAGCTGGCAAAGGGGACAGTGACACCATCTGACTCTTGGAATGGTGATGAGGACTAAATGAGGTGATACATCCCAAGTGCCAAGAACAAGGCTGGCACATGGGGAGTGCCCAGTAAGTATTAGCTATTGTTATTTTCCCAGCAGATCTGTGTGTCTGGGGACGAGGCCACAGAGAAAGTGGGCTTGCTCATGAGTCAGAGGCTCGTGAGCAGAGCCAGAATCCAGGGTTATGAGCTCACTCACAGTCCAGCATTCCTCCTCTTATCCAAAGATCAGTGGGAAAAGAGAAACAGAGACAGGGACACAAAGCAAGCTCATTTGTGTCTAAGCCCTCACACTCCCCCCAGTACCCAGGTAGATTTGGAAAGAAAAAAAAATGCAACAAATTACTGGCAAATTATAGCTGCCTTTTAGGCAGACTTCATTGATGAAACTTCCCGGAAGCCAAGGTGTGGTCACACTCAGGCCTCTGACAGTACCGGCTGGGATGACGCACGCACCAGGACATCTCGTGGGCGAGGCGCTGCTTCGTCTGGGTAGATGAATCACCCTTGAATTCTTCTTGTTAAAAAACCTCCACCAAGGTGGCAACCTTCCCACAAGCGCTGACTGCTCCCGGAGAAGGTGGGGAGGGGAAAGGGAGCTCCCCGGGGCAGACACAACCCGAGGAAGCAAGATGGGGCTCTGTGCTTTGTCTCCCACCAGAAAATAAGCGGCACATCTCCCAAGCTCCCTACTACCTGGAGAGCCCAAGCCCCCGCCCCTTCTCCTTCAGAGTCACCCCTTTAAAGCCTGTTCCATGGATCCTATAGCCAAGTTACGTCACTCTCCTATCCCCTCTTGTCAAACCTCAAGCCACATGCTATGTTTCCTTCCATCTCTGGCCCTCGGCCATAATGTTCCCCTTGCAAGGAAGGCCTTCCCTCCTTGGTCCCTCATATGCCCACTTTCAGGTCCAGCTCAAAGCCACCACTTCCAGGGAGCCCTCTCGGGTCTCTGAACACCTACAGCACACTCAGCCAGCCCCACCATTTGCCCTTATGGGCTCGCGGATGGCAGGGGCTAAGGGCACATATTCTGAGCCAATCCTCCAGGCATTGAATCCTACTTCCACTATGCCGTGGCTGTGTGATTTCATGGAAGCTACTAAACTCTCTGTGCCTTGGTTTCTCCATACTTAAGCATGGATAATCATAGCACAGAGTTGCTCTCAGGGCTAAGTGACCCTATGACAGGGGCTTCTTGCCCCCAAGAGCAGCTATGATGATGATCCCCAGACTCTCTCCTTAGCCTCGTGTGAGATCTGGGGTTCCCGAGTTGGACCGCAAGCCCCTTGCAGGCACGGTCTGGGTCCTCTCCTTCCCTTGTCCCTCCCACCCCGCCTGGCACGGAGTGGAGCACACAAGGAGGCACGGGATGGGTGTACAGAATACCCAGGTGTGGATGCGGTGACATACACCTGCAATAAGCATCGAACAGCAAAACTCTCAGGCCAGAGCCCAGGGGGAACTGAGGAATACATGGGATGCCCTTTTGTATCGGCCATAGCTTGACAGATAAGCAGGAGACAATAATGTGATGAGGAAGTCTGGGAGCCAGCTCTCTCCACGGCTCTGCTGTTGGTAGAACTGGAGATGGCCCCAGTGGAATAGTGCCTCTAGTTTCCTTAAACACTCATTGTCACCTTTGACTCAGACACTGGTCCTGGAGAGGGAAGGTCACTGTCCTGGCTCCTCAGATGCACTGAAGCTCAGAGAGATTGGATGAACCTCATGCAATGAGGTTCTAGTGAGAATGATGGTTCCAGTGAGAACCATCTCCCTCACTCACAACAGCCCATCAGATGAAAGGCACATGTCAGACTCTGGACAAAGGCTCCTCCTCCTTGCCTTCTGGTCCAGCCCACACCCCTGTCCTGACTCCGCTGGCAGCCTGCCTGATGCCGGTACCTCCATTATGAAGCGGGAGGCGGACTTCCTCTCGAAGAACAGCTTCTGCTCCCTCTTGTTGGTGCACAGGTACTTCTGCTGGGTGCACACAGCATCGCAGCCATAGATGACGATGAAAATGTTGGCGTCTGTCCCAGCGGCAAAGACATCACTGGTGTAGAGGGTGATCTCGTAAGGGACAACTGGGGAGGGGACAGAGGGCAAAGTCAGAGGGGAGGTGAAAATAGGAAACGAATGCAGGCAGGTCAAGCTCTTCTTCAGCACCACCGCTCTGGATCTGTCCCTTAACTGGGAGCTGCTACCCAGGGGCCTGAACCTTCATGTGGTTGCCTAGCAACCCAGGGTGGAGGGAGGTATGCCGACATGCCTTGTGCCCATCGAAAACCCCTGTCACCTCAGACTAGGGTCTCCATGGCTCTCCCATTACCAAGCTAGTACAACAGACTGGGTGAAAGCACAGGCTCTATCTAGCCTGACTGTGTGACCTGTGCAAGTCACCTAGGAGCCTTGGTTTCCTCATTTGTTACAGCATCCTCAATGCAGTCCTTGGCTGCAGACATCCTATACACAGGCGCATTGTTTCAGGGGACAACCACCAATCAGATCGGCCAGTCTACAGTGGTGAGAGTCCTTTCTCTTCTCTTCTCACCCCTTCTACTACTCATTCACTGGCTCCATACTGCCCTGCCCCTCCCCGGCAATACAGACTTTCAGATGCTGATAGAGGAATCGATGTGTCAAAAATTCACCTAATTGTTCCACTTTCTCCTTTTCTTTAGCTGGTAAAGGAATTCCATTTAGCTTCTTTTCAAGTTCTTTTTTCCCCCCAATCAAGATAAAATCTTACAACAGTGATTTCTTTGGTGTGTTAATGACTGGAGTGAGGACTGATTAAGGGGTTGATAATGACCCTTCACTGTTAGACTTTGCAGAAGGAAATGGCAACCCAGTCCAGTACTTTTGCCTGGGAAATCCCACGGACAGAGGAGACTGGCAGGCTACAGTCCATGGGGTTGCAAAGAGTCGGACACGACTGAGCAGCAACAACAACAACAAATGTTAGACCTTATCTTTTCTCCTTTTTGAGTCTTACAACCACCCTACACTATTATCTCTATTTTGCAGACAAGGAAACTGAGCTCCAGAGAAGTCAAGCTCTTTGCCTGATGTCATCAGCTCGTTTGGAGTAGAAATACATCCCGTATTTCCTTTCCGTGGGTCTAGAGCTCTGTCCACAGCCAGCACAGGGCCCGGGGAATTCCCAAGGTGGGCCTGGCCAAGGGTCAACCCTGGATGAGGTACTGGGAGTTGGTGGGTGGATGAGGAGGTCTAGGAGAAAGCCCAGGCTTGCCCCGCAGGATTCCTACATGGTGTGTACCGCCTTGTCTGAAGCTCGGCGTGGAAAAGGTCCCTGACGATGGTGCCATCATCTTCATTCTTGGCCAACCAGCGGCCACAGGGGAACGTCATGCACTTTCCAAGGGATGGGGCGTCCACCTCTACCCAGTCTACAAACCAGCCTGGAGCCTTGCCTAGAGGAAAGGAGACACAGAACCCCTCAAGGACCTCTACACAGATGGCTTTCTGTGCACAACTTCAGGACTCCAAGCATCCCTCCCTAGTCAAAGGCTGGTGCCTATGGCTCCACCATGGACTCATCATTCCTTCTGCTTACAGCAGTGTGGACTGATTCCTGTGTACCCTACCGGATCCTACTCTGGGCTGCTGTCAGTGAAATGAGCAGGAGGGAAGGGATATGGAGAAGAGATGACAGGAGGCAGAGTCTGAGGGGAGGAAAGCAAAGAACCGTCCAGGGTGGAAGGTATTCCAAAAAGAGAACCCAGATGCCAGAGAGAGCCTGTATTAACAAGGGCGCCATACTTTCATCCAGTGGCAGAGTGACATGCTGGGCTCCCTGGCCTCAGTTTATGATTCATGCAGGGAAGGGAAACCAGTGAAGGACCTATGCTCCTCCCTGGGAAAATGAGTGCTCAGGTTTAAAGAAGGAAATGGAAGCCAGGCAGAGACCTTGTCCCTCAGTCCCAGAGGCAAGGAGAAAGGCCTCCTTCCTCAGGCTCACGAGATATGGTTTGAAGACCAAAAAAAAAAAAAAAAAAAAATGAGTCCTGCTTTACTGAGAGAGAAAGAACTTGGGCACAGTATTAGGGAGTTCTGGGAACAACTGGCTCCATCCGTGGTTCTAAGTGGAGCCCCCAGAACAACAGCCTCAGCATCACCTGTGAGATATAAAATCTCTTGGGTCCCATCCCAGACCTACTGAATCAAAGACTGGCTGCACACCGAAATTTCTGGCTGTGGGGTTTGGGGAGAAAGCTTTCAAAATCACTGGTGTCTGGGCCCTACCCTGATCAATTAGACCAGAATCTCTGTGTGCCGCCATGGAGGGACTGAGGAAGCTGTGTCATTTTGGAAAGCAGATGACATCCAAGCCTACCCTAGATTCTTTCCTAGTCACCCATGGGGACCTGCCCATGGTCCTCACGTTCTCAGCCAGGAACAGAAGGGAGGGAAGCCAGACCTGTGTTGTCATGACCGATTCTGACTTTCCACAGATCTCCCAGGTCCAGGGTCTCCACTGTGAAGATTTCAATGCTATCCCTCTCAAACTTGTCACTGTTGGTCTTGGAGGATTTCAGGAGAGTCATTCCTGCAACCAAATGACCCCAACATGACTGGCTAGGCCTGAGGCCTTCAAACCTAGTCTGATTACCCCTCTTAGTCTCTCCTTCTAATGAGCAAATTTCTGAACTTCTATCAAATTTAGACTATACAGTTACTATCCGTGGGGCATTTTTGGTATTTCGAATGTGTGTGTGTATGTCCTTGTATGGAGCTTTGCAATAACTCTTTGACATACATATTTTTATTTCCTGCTTTGCTAAAGAAAAGGAGACACACACACAAATTAAGGACTTTATCCAAGATCACCCGGGAGAAAGTGGTGGGGCCCTAAGGCACACCCTTCAGGTTTCTCCACGTGGGGAGGGAGCCACTCTTGCATATTCCCTGGAGTGAGGAAACAGGGGCTCCCCTGCAGAATGGGGCATGTGGCAATTCTCTGGAGACTCTTCTCTGGATGACAGAAGCAGGATTGGATTCCAGCACCCCTCACCAGCCACCTCACATACATGCTCTGTCCTAGGGCTCTGAATGTGGTGTCGATCTGAAATTTAAGGTAGTCCCAGGGTCATCACCATCCCCTCCTGTCTCATTCTTCACGTCTCCTTATCCTTGTAAGTCCTGCCTCATGTAGGAAGTCTTCTGATAATCATAGACTTACTGCAGATGATTTAAGTGCAGAGTCAGACAGACCTTGGTTATTGTCTGGGTGGCCTTGGGCAAATTACTTAATTCTCTGAGATCTGGTTCCCTCAAATGTCGAAAGGGGTGGCTTTGGTGCCTTTCCCATAGAAGAGTTGTGACTATTTAATAAGATGATGACTGTTGAGTGTTGAAGAATGTGCCAAACACATAGAAATCCCTTGGCAAATAAAAGCACTCTGTTAGGCCCCCTCAATTTCATTGACTATGGTTCAGTAACTATTGCAATGACATACATTTGTAAGTTTCAAGCTGATTCACTCATTATATTTGCATTATTTACCCTATTAAATGATAATAATATTAATAATAAATGCTTTATTGTCATTTTGTCTCAAATATTTTACACATTCAATTTCAATAAATCCACAACTCTATGAGATATCTACTAGTTTAATCTCCACTTTACAAAAGTGCGTGTGTGTGCTCAGTCATATTAACTCTTTGTGACCCCCATGGACTATACCCCACCAGGCTCCTTTGTCCATGAAATTTTCCAGGCAAGAATTCTGTGTTGGATTGCCGTTTCCTATTCCAGGGAATCTTCCCAACCCAGGGATCAAGCCCTTGTCTCTTATGCCTCCTGCACTAACAGGCAGATTGTTTACCAACTGTGCTATCAGAATATGCTACAAATGGAGGAAACTAAAGCAAAGAGAGGTTAAGCCCCTTTCCCAAGGTCACACAGCTAGTAAGTGGTATGAAGGGTGAAGTCGTTCAGTCATGTCCGACTCTTTAAGTGGTATAGGAGAAATTTAAACCAATTAGTCACGCTCAAGTACACAAGACTGATTTAGAATATGAGCATCTCAAAGTTGGCGATTACAAAGTCAGGTTTCACCCCTTCATTCTTCAGCAATGCTTAGAATAGAGCTTTAGGAGTAATGAGAAAACATGTGATGACTACGTATGTGAGGAACTGGTTCCTCTGAGCTCAAAGTGGTTGGACAGGTGGCCCGCGTGGACAGCTGACTCCAGCGCATATGCCACCTTCTGTGATGGCCTTGATAGAGGCTCCAGAATGACTCCAAGATTCCCTGAGCCTCTCATATCAAGAGTACCATGGAACCCACTGGCTGAATCTTACTGGAGGTTGGGAAGAGCCACCACTCCCCAGGTCGTTACTGAGACAGAGTTACAGCTACCTCTGTGTTTAGAATAGAAGGGAAAGGCTGGCAAAAGACACAGGGCAGAGACCTCTCACTGTGTGGACTGAGGAGCTCCTTCACCATAGTTTTGAAAGGCCCCCACAGTGATGCCTCAAAGAAGGGCGCAGAAAATTGTTAAACAAAACAAAATAAAAAACACCTTTCAGGAAGGCTGAACAGAGACTTGGGCGCTATCACCTGGGGAGAGGATGCTGAGGGGAAGATGATTCTCACAGCTTCCAAACACTTGTAGGGTGTAGAGGCAGCAACGAGGGCCGAGAGAGGACTTAGAAGGATTTAAAAAGAATTTTAAAAGAACATTTAAAAGAACAAGGAATTGCCTTTCTCTCTTGAGGTCAGTCACATGTAACCTTTCAAGAGTCAGAGGCACGCAAATGTACAAAATAGGGACAGGAAAACCTCTCCAATAAATGGTGCCGGGAAAATGGATGTCTACAGGCAAAATAATTCATTTGGACCCTTCTCTCACATCATACACAAAAATCAGCTCAAAATGAATTGCAAATTTAAATGTAAGACCTGAAACTATAAAATGCCTAGAAAAAAAGAACGTAAGGAAAACACTCGATACACTGGTCTTGGTAATGAGTTCATGAATATGACACCCAAAACACAGGCAACAAAAACAAAAATTAACAAGTGGGATTACGTTAAACTAAAAGCACAGCAAAAGAAACTGAATTCTGTAGAATGGAAAACATGTTTTCAACTAATTTACCTATAAGGGGTTAATCCTCAACATATATAAAGAAATATACGACTCAATAATAAAGAAAATCTAATAACCCAATTAAAAGTGGGCTAAAGACTTAAGTAGAGTTTTCTCCAGAGAAGACATAAAAATGGCCAATAATATATGGAAAAAGTCACTAATTCATTGTCACTAATTATGAGGGAAATGTAAACCAAAACTACAGTGAGATACCATCTCATACCTGTCAGGAGGTTACTATCAAAAAAAACAAAAGACAACAAGTGTTGGTGAGGATGTAGAGAAATTGGAATCCTTACACACAGTGGGTGGAAGTCCAAAATGATGTAGTTGCTCTGGAAAATGGTATGAAAGTTCCTCAAAAAGTTGAAAATATAACTACCATAAGAACCTGCCATCTCACTTCTGGGTATATATCCAAAAGAATGAAATCAGGTCCTTGAAAAGATAGTAGCATGCCTATGTTTGCTGCAGCACTATTCACAATAGCTAAGACATGGGATAAAAATCCTAACTGTCCATTGACAGATGAATGGATAAAGAAGATACGGTATATACATACAATGGAATATTACTCAGCCTTGTAAATGGAGATTCTTCGATATGCAACAATGTGGATGGTTCTTGAGGATATTATGCTAAGTGAGATAAGCCAGGCACAGAAAGACTAATACAGCATGACTCCACTGAAATGAGATATCAAGGTCAAATTCATAAAATCAAAGACTGGATTGGTGGTTACCAGGAGCAAGGCGTAGGAGGAAATAGGGAGTTATTTGGACAGGGAGGCCTGGCGTGCTGCGATTCATGGGGTCGCAAAGAGTGGGACACGACTGAGCAACTGGACTGAACTGAACTGAGCTGAACCATCAGGCATAAAGTTTCAGTTTAGTAAGATGGACCACCTCTAGAGACCTGTTGTACACCGTGAGCCAACAGTCAACAATAATGTTTGCACGTTTAAAATTTGGTAGGAAAGCAGATTGCATGTTAAGTGTTCTTCCCACAATACAATAAAACAGTAACGAAAATTTCTTAAATGACTTAAAAAAGAAAGTGAGAGACATGACCAGGATATCTCTGGAAAGTTCCACTGTCTCTTCCAGTCTCCCTCGAGAGGAACACGGGTGAATGTGGCCTTGCATTGCTCTCTTACCAGTGTCATCTTGAGTGCCAAAGAGTGTGATGAAGACATTGGCATCGGTGCCAGCATTCTTCTTGTCCCCAGTCTTTATGGTCACTGAAAATGTGGTAGATTTATCTGCCAGGAGAAGAGTGTGGAGAAGTGAGTGGTAGATTGCACGTCCCGTGAAGGGAGGAGGGAGATAGCATATTGAGCACATTTCTCTGCTTAGGTTGACTGTTTCTAGGAGTCACTTTCCTTGCCGTATGTGTTGTTCTGTAGTTGCCTTTAGTCTGGAAACTTCCAGAAGGCAGAGATGAGACTCCCCACCCCTACTTCCAGCTCACACAGGAAACCCTCAATCAGTAAAGTTGTAGGATGCTTAAGGAAGACTTGGAGTGACTGTGGGGTTCAAAGAGTCATCAGCCAGGAACCCTGGTCTGACTCCTCCAGGTTGGGAAGTTTTAAGGATGCGAGTTTCAAGGAAGGGAGCACAAGCATCCTAGCAGTCTTGAAAGTTCATAATTCCCCTTGACAAAAATATTCGTATTGGGAGTCTATAATGAGCCGGGAGGGGAGGACGCAAGACTAAGTCAAAGGAAAGGAAAGTCGCTCAGTCGTGTCTGACTCTTTGCGATCCCATGGACTGTAGCCTACCAGGCTCCTCTGTCCATGGGATTTTCCAGGCAAGAGTACTGGAGTAGATTGCCATTTCCTTCTCCAGGGGATCTTCCCAACTCAGGGATAGAACCCAGGTCCCCCACATTGTAGACAGACGCTTTACCATCTGAGCCACCAGGGAAGTCTAAGTCAAAACCAGCTGTAACTATTCTGTTCTATTCCATTCCATTCCTGATAATAACTCCATGCTAAGCCATGCACTTTACAGCCAGCTATATGCTAGACATGTGAGAACACGCCCCTGTCACCTTCCCATTCTTGCCACAGAAGAGTGAGAGGGCAGCTCAGATAGATTCCCAGAGAAGGAAGTGCCTGGAGTCCACAGTGGAGAGGAAGATGGGGACCTAGCTGGGGAAAGACAGAGGGGAGGGGTGCTGGAGGGAAGAAATCAGCTCTAGTTTAGGAAACCTTTCTGCTCCAGGGCCAGGTTGTCGAGGGGGGTGCTGTCACCACCTCCCCCGCCCTCCTCCGCGCTTGGTGGCAGCACATAGGATTCGTCCACTGGCAACAGCTCCCTGGACAGCTGGCCATCGTCCTCCTCCACAGCCAGCCAGCGTTGGCACGGGAAGTAGTACCTGTGCGGGAGGGGAATAGGGAAAGTTTGGGAATGTCTCTTTGAGAAGGTCTCATGAAAGAGCAGTCATGGCTGAGACACAAGAGGCCCTCATGGGGCCCAAATGCTCCCCTGTCTGCCCCCACACCCCAGCACTGCCCTCCCATCCTACCTAGGAATCACCCCACTAGTTGCTTGCCTGGTGGTGGTTTAGCCGCTAAGTCGTGTCCGACTCTTGTGACCCCATGGACTGTAGCCTGCCTGGCTCCTCTGTCTATGGGTTTTCCCAGGCAAGAATGCCGGAGTGGGTTGCCATTTCCTACTAGAGGGGATCTTCCCAACCCAGGGATCAAACTCAGCTCTCCTGCTTTGCAGACAGATTCTTTACCAACTGAACTACAAAGGAATCCAGTTTGCCTGGAAGTCAATGCTTGCCTGGAGTAGATGACAAACATGGGATGTGGTTTCCATACACCACATGGAAAAAGGCTGTGTTAACAGTGCTTGGAATCAGGGTCACTTAGGAGGAATCTGTAGAAAAAGGGGTTTCTGGGGATTGTTCTGGCCTTTTCTAGAATCAATCTATTAGCCAGAGCTACTTTGGCAGAGAATACTGTACACAGGAGGTGCTTCATACCTAAAGGATTGTAATGGAATGACCCACTTAAGCTTCTGAAAGATTCAAAGAATATGACCTTTAAGGAGCTGGCACAGCAGACAGCGGACACCATCCAGGGAAGGGAGGTCCAAGTTAAACTCCTCAGTGGAGAGGCTGAACCCAGTGCAAGGGAGGAGCTGGGATGGAAGGGAAGGCAGGACAAGGGCTGGGAGAAGCAGCAGAGAGTGGGGACTAAGGACTCGCCTCTAGAGTCAGACTGGGTTTGAATCCTGGCTCTGCCACCTACCGTCTCATGAGACTGAACAAGTTTCTTTACAACTCTTTCTGTGAGAGTTGCCAGATTTAGCCTGCAGAATCACAGGACTCCCAGTTAAATTGGAATTTTAGATGAGCAAGGAATAATATTTGGGACACACTTATACTAAAATATTATTCTTTTACTTATCTGACTTTCAAATTTAAGTGGCCATTCTACATTTTATCTGGCAGCCCTCTATAGAATGAGGATCATGTTGCCTATTTCAAAGGCAGTGGTGAGAATTACATGAGTTAAACATTTTTAAGTGCTTAAATTGCCTGGCTGTTGGTACATTCTTAGTTAAAAATTCACTAATACTTTGATAGTAATGATGATGACAATGGTGATGGTGATACTTCCTTTCTTTGTCTTCAGCCCAAGCCTGGGATTTCTGGAGGCTGTAGGATGGACAGTTCACCATTGGGCCCCTGGGCTCGCAGAACAACTCAGAGGGTTTGGGGACAGACCATCTCTAAGTTGGGGCTGCTGCACCCCATCCCTACCACTGTCCAGGTGCATAAGATGCATTCAGAGACGAATCAAAGTCTGGAGAGGCTGGGAACAGTGTAGACTGGGGGTCTCATCCCTTTCTGAGCCCCACACCCTCCCACAGGCCTTACTGCCTCCCATCAGCGTGTGAGAGGAGCAGGGCCAGTGGCGTGAAGGTGCAACTGTGCTTCAAAAGTGAGAGTGAAAGTCACTCAGTCATGTCCAGCTCTTTGCAACCCCATGGACTAAACAGTCGATGGAATTCTCCAGGCCAGAATACTGGAGTGGGTAGCCATTCTTTTCTCCAGGGGATATTCCCAACCCAGGGATCAAACCCAGATCTCCCCCATTGCAGGCAGATTCTTCACCAGCTGAGCCACCAGGGAAGCCCAAGAATACTGGAATGGGTAGCCTATCCCTTCTCCAGCGGATCTTCCCCACTCAGGAATCGAACGGGGGGTCTCCTGCATTGCAGGCGGATTCTTTACCAACTGAGCTATCAGGGAAGCCCTCCCATAGCTACGCATCAAGGGATATAGATTTAAAGGGTGGGAGAAGCTCAGCCTTGAGAGAGACAAACTAGATTGCTTTGAAATTAGTGTTTAAGTGAAAAATGCATATTGTTCCACTTTCAGCCTTTTAAATGTATGAATGGAAAAGTTAAATTTTTCTTCAACCAAATAATTTATGAATAATAGGCTTTAGTTCTAAATTATGGCCAATTAAAGGAGAGAGACAGAAAGAACAGAGTGGGGTTGGGGCCGCGGAGGAGTAATGAGAGTGTGGGAGGCTGGAGGAGGACAGAGACAGGAGACAGAGGCATAAGGAGCTGGAGAGACTTATCCTAGGAGACAGAACAGTCAGCAAGACAGCAAGGGGCGGGCGCAAGCCCTCCCACACCCGCGAAGAGCGCATGCGCAAGGCATCAGCGCCTGTCTTCTGGGCACATCACCCCTGCTGTCTTTGAGGGGAGGTTAGAGGTGCTCAGCACGCCCACTGCAGCAGCATCGCGGCCCGAGCCTCCGGATCCCGCTCCCTGGGGGGAGAGCCGGAGCCAGAGGTCGGACGGGCCTGAGTGCCGGCCATTTAGCCTCCACCCCCAAAGATGTCAACAAGCACCCACAGGAGGTCTAGCGGAGGCCTGGACCTCTGGGCCAGTGTCCTCCCCTTCCTCCCACAGGAGGAATAAATCCTGCTCCAGGGGGACTGGGGAGGGCACTAGGTGGCTGTTTTTCGGGAGCGAAGGAGAAGAGAGGCGTGCAGGTGTTGTGGCCGGGTGCCCACCACTCCAGCCAGGGCAATGGAAGGAATAGGCAGAGCTGGGGTCGACAGGAGGTTTAAACTGAGTGTGGAAGCAAAGCTCGAGGCCCCTAAAAGGTTGAGTTTCACTTGAAAGTAAAACTGGAATGAGCAGATTGCACACTGAAACCTGTAAAATGTATTTAATGCATGGCCTTTCCCATTTTGTGCGTAAAGGCTGAAGCTCATCAGATATGCCCACTGGTGTTACCGGAAGAGCGCAGTGACAGCAGAGTGGGTCTGGGGCTCAGGGACTCTGGGTTTGCGCCTCTGGTCTTCCCCTAACATGCTGCATGGCCCCTGCACCCCAAGTTTCATCACATTAAGGCTGGGTGAAATCATCTGTCAGGTGTTTTCTGTCTCAACATTCTGTGAACCTCACATCGCCCCCCCGCCCCAAATCCTGGAGGAGTGAGGGGTTTTGGAGAATATCTTCCTGTTAGGTGAAACTTACGGAGGAAAAGAATTCAAACTTTTTGATCAACCCTCGCTGGAAAGCCCACCCAACATATTTGCCACTTGTAATGGAATTCAAGAATAATATCTGTCTTTCACAATTCAGGGTCTTATGAGATCAATCAAAACAGGAATCTATGTCTTAGGGCTCAAACCAGAAGTGGAAAAAGCCTATCTGATCGAATGTGGACAGAGCTCAGAACACTAAATACATTCCTAACTTCTGTGGCATTTGCTTTCTTCCTCTCTGAAGTTGAGTGATTTGATTTTATTGCAGATCTATATTAAAAAATAGCTAAAGTATTAGAGGATGAAGGAAGATGTGGCAAACCTCATTTAGTCAACAAGGAAGGGGGCAAGGAAGCAGCAGAGAGAAGGACTTAACAAAGACGCCCTGATTCAAGACAACACACTCCCAAATGTCCACCCATTTCTGTTATGTATTCAGAAATGAAAACATCAGAGATTCATAGCTTTAGAGGTGAGGAGGACTTTGAATTTTTAAGTGTTTACTAATGTACTTGGAATCTCTGGGCTGTAAGTGGTCTTTAGGACCCAGTGCACAATTGGTCACATCTCCTCCCACTGTAAGGAAGAGCATGGAAACACACTGAGGAAAAGCCTCCACCAGCCTGGATGTCTGAGAGATCACAGTGATTCTCAACATATACGCCCCTGATCCCTTCCCCCCGTGACATGTGTTATGAGCAAGAACTAAGCTCCCATTGTGTGAGGCCACTGACATTTTAGGGCCACTTATTATCTAGCAGAACTTAGCCTATTCTGACTGATACAACTTGGGATACCACATGGACGTGATTGTCAAATAAGTGGTTGCTGAAGTGATGAGAAAGGAAGAGGTTGCCCAGGAGCATGTATCTTAAGTGTCTCTGCCAGAAGTCAGGCAAACTGAACACCCCACGAGCTCAGAGTCTCCTCACCTCTTGCCGTCCACAGTCACTGGCATACATGGGCACCACAGGAATCAACGGAATCGAAAGGCATGGGGCCCTCTTCAGGTGAAACGTTCTGAATTCCTCCTTCAGAATTCCTGCCACAACTCCTAGGTTTCTTAATCAGCCACTATTCTTTTCTTGAAGATGCATTTTCTCTTTTCCATCAGCCCTCTTAGAATGTGGTGCCTGACGTCACCCCAAGGCTCAGGAAGTGTCTGAGCAGAGCCCGTGAGAGGAGAGGTCTGGCTCTCCTCATTCCAAGTGTGATGGGACTGTCAACGTGAACATCAACCTGACACTTTTTAAATGTTTTTTTCCAGGGAGGCCAGTGGTGGAGCCTCCCAGGCTAGAGTCCCCAGACAAACTGTCTCAACTTCACAGTTTGCTCCCTGCCCAAGGGACTAGCGGCCTCCTTATATGAGAGGATGTGAGTCTGTGGGTAGAGCCCCGGTCAACCCATGGGAGACCTCAGACCCCAGGACAACGCACTCAGAGCCATTCACAGCTGCAAACTACCATTAAAAAGACTTTCCACATCATTTGATCATGGACCCTGACAGCTTGAGACTCCTTTAAAAGACCTCAAGCACTCTCTATTTGGAAAATAATTATTCTTTTTTTTTCTGCAATTGAGTTGCAGATCAATAAATCTTTGGCCTCCACTTCCCCCAGTCCCCTCCTCCTGGGGTTTCGAGCTCAGACTCAGCTGCCCTCCAGAGCAATGGTCTCAGAGGCCAGAAGGGCTTCAAGGGGTCCTGCTGACACTCCGCTGAATCTGTCCAGCTCTGCACATCAGACCTCTGGGGCCACTGTGGCTCTGTCTGGGTGACCTCACGGCGGCGACAGGAGCTCTGGGCATCACACCCTCTCTTGAGCCTGTCTGCTCAGAAAGCATCTCCCGAGGGGGCCTGACAGCAGCTGACGTCTCCCTGCTCCTTCCCCCCAGCTCCCATGCTCAGCTGCAGCAGGGTGCCCATGGAATGCCACCAGCCAGGAGCCTGGATGTGTTCTCAGTGTGGCTTTTGAGCCCCTTCACCCTGTCTTGCCGCCCTCTCCAGTGTTCTTCTCCTGTTTCCTATCCTCCATGATCCTCACGCCGAAGAAAAACACAGTGACCCACTGCATCCCGTATGTGCCCCCTGGCTCTTCACCTCTGTGCCACCTGAATCACATTTTCCAACCACTTTTAATGCTCTCTGTTTCAAGCACTCAAATATCCAAGAGCTGCTTGTTCATAAAGGCACATCTTTTTTTTTTTAAATTTTTAAAATACTTTAACAGCCACGAGTGTACATGAGTTCCCAATCCTGAACCCCCCTCCCACCTCCCACCCCATATCATCTCTCTGGATCATCCCCATGCACCAGCCCCAAGCATCCTGTATCCTGTATCGAACATAGACTGGGGATTCGTTTCTTACATGATAGTATACCTGTTTCAATGCCATTCTCCCAAATCATCCCACCCTCTCCCTCTCCCACAGAGTCCAAAAGTCCTTTCTATACATCTGTGTCTCTTTTGCTGTCTCGCATACAGGGTTATCATTACCATCTTTCTAAATTCCATATTCCATATATATGTGTTAGTATACTGTATTGGTGTTTTTCTTTCTGGCTTACTTCACTCTGTACAGTAGGCTCCAGTTTCATCCACCTCATTAGAACTGATTCAAATGTATTCTTTTTAATGGCTGAGTAATACTTCATTGTGTATATGTACCACAGCTTTCTTATCCATTCATCTGCTGATGGACATCTAGGTTGTTTCCATGTCCTGGCTATTATAAACAGTGCTGCGATGAACATTGGGGTACACATGTCTCTTTCAATTCTGGTTTCCTCCAGTGGAATTGCTGGGTCATAAGGCAGTTCTATTTGCAATTTTTTAAGGAATCTCCACACTGTTCTCCATAGTGGCTGTACTAGTTTGCATTCCCACCAACAGTGTAAGAGGGTTCCCTTTTCTCCACACCCTCTCCAGCATTTATTGCTTGTAGACTTTTGGATCACAGCCATTCTGACTGGTGTCAAATGGTACCTCACTGTGGTCTTGATTTGCATGTCTCTGATAATTTTCCAACTGCTTTTAATGCCCTCTGTTTCAAGCACTCAAACATCCAAGAGCTGCTTGTTCATAAAGGCACATCTTGATGCCACCTTGGATAAAAGAGCAGCCTGATCACCTACCATCACACCCTCCTCCCCGGTCCCCTCAATGTTCTAGGTTACCACGTGGAGACCACCAGCACCTGCTCGCCCTGCAGTCCCTGTGCTGTCCCTGCCTCCCTGGCTGTCAGCTCCTCAACCACCCTGCACATTCTCCTGCCCCATTTCCTAGCTGTCTGGCCACTTTTAGATGTTGACTCACTGGAACCTCCCTGCTCAGGGAAAGAACGGATACTGCCTTTTACTGGATGTTGGGCCCCCTGACACACAGTACCTCACTTAGTCCTTGCAATGATTTTGTGAAAGAGTTTCTTTATGCCCATTGTATGGATGGAAGAACTGAGACTCAAGAGGTGACTGCCCAGGCCACACAGGCAAAGAGTGGAAGAGAAAGGAATTAAACCTGAAGTACCTCCCATCATAGGTTTCTGCTCTTCAGAGGTGGTGTCTGAGCCAGTTGCTTAGCTGGCAGCACTTAGCAGGGCTCGTGTTTGTTGAATGAATGAATGAATGAATGAATGAACACATCAAGCGTAATTTTATCTATTAGTTGACTGAATAAGTATCGATGGTGTGCCTATTACGTGCCGGGCACTCTTCTAGGGACTGGGTGGTGAGGGGCAGACACAGCAGCGAACAAAACAGATGAAGTTATTTCTTCATTCAGGGGACCTCATATTCTATATCAGGGAGAGGAAGAATGACTAAATGGAGCAGTGTATTGTAAGTCAGTGATGTGGGGAAAGTAAACAGAGGAGGAGGAATGAAAGGTCCAGGGCTGGGAGTGGGGCCTCGCTGAGCCGGTGGGACCTCAGCAGAGACCCACCTAGACAAAGGATGAGCGAGCCATCGGGGTAGGGAGGGGACAGCACATGCAAAGGCCCTGAGGGGGGACCACGTCTGCTGGCTTCAAGGAACAGCAAGGAGTGAGCCAAAGCGGTGGGACCGGCCACTGGACGTGCTCTCGCTCTTACTGTGACAGACCCAGGAGCCTCTGCGCAGCGTGAGCAGAGAAGGCACATGGCCTGGGGGTCTGGACAGCTGCAGACACAGGCAGGGCCTGGGTGAGGCGGAGGGGCCAGCCAGGAGGCTTTGACCAGAAGGTGCTGAAGATGGGGAGGGGCGTCTGACAGCTTTTCTGACAGAAGGGGCAATGGATGGAGGCGTGGGGAGCGGCAGAGAGGAGATAAGGGCACCCAGTCTGCAAGGAGACCAGTGACCGTGTCCAGAACAGCTCAGTGTGCCTTCACCCTTCTGGCCGCAGAGGTCTTATTCCTGAGCTAACAAAGGTCATGGAAGGTCGTGGTGCTTTTGAGAAGACAGTGCCTCTCCGAGAGAGAGAAGACTCACTGCTCTCATTCTGCTTCCAACGAATGGCCATGGTTTTACATCTCTCTCCAAGGGGCAGGCTTTGCTCAGAGTCGCTCTCTGCTTGCCCATGGCTGGAGCCAGCTGAGCACAGAGCCCTTACTGCCGCTTCAATACCAACAAAACAAAGTAAAGAAACCATGCAACACGAACAAGGAAGGAGTGGAGGAAGGAAAAAGTAAGGGCGGGGAAAAGGAGAGGGGAGTGATGAGAAGGGTCCATCACAAGAGTGATAAAGATAGAAGACACTTGAGCAAATGTAACAGGAACCTGTAGCCTGTGTGAAGCAAGTGTAGAAAATGTGTAGAAAATGGCCTGACTGAGATACTCAAGGAGCACCTGGAAAGACAGAAATGTGTGCCTGGGGGAGCACTTCATGGTCTAAATACGCAATTCTCTGCACATACATTTAACAGCAAAATGATCAAAATTCCAACAGGGTTTTTTAAAAAGTCACCCAATATCTTAAGTTGAAATGGTAAGAATAGCTAATATTCTTAATAATGAAAGAAGACAAGTATGGACAGAAACTAAAACAGATTATAGAGCTGCAATAATTTTCAAGTATGTTGGGCTGGCCCAGAGATGCCAAATCAACTGAACAGAGTTCACCAACCCTAACCAGGCTGCACGGGATGTTCCCAGTTTGTCCCTGTCCTTACATTTTTTTTGGAGCACTTTGTCTTTGTCAAGATTAAATGCTTTCTTTAGATTTTGAGGCCATCTTGAGATGTAAGTTGGGCTATTATCTTTAAACCCATTTATCAGAAGAGCAAATGAAAGCTCATGAAGATGGAGTTTGGGATTGACATGTACACACTATTATATTTAAAATAGATAACCAGTAAGGAGCTATTATATAGCACAGGAAACTCAGTCTACTAACCTGAATGGGAAAAGAATTTGAAAAAGAATGGATAGTTGTATGGATATAACTGAATCACTTTGCTGTACACCTATAACGAATACATCATTGTTAATCAACTATACTGCAATATAAAATAAAAAGTTTAGGTAAAGATGGTGTAGTAAGTTGTCCAGGGTGACCTGGTGAGTTTCTCGCAGAGCACCTACCCTAGGTGAGGACCCTGGTTCCCAGCGTGGGCTTGTCCCACAGCCCTTCTCTGCCATCACGGGGACCTCATGTGACCTCATGGAAATCCATGACACTGGGCTGTATGTGAGCTGTCCCTTAGTGTCCCCATCTGGAGTAATCTCTTGGGCTGGTGGGGCAGGGTTGAGGTGGAAGATAGGGTGACCTCCATCAACCCCTACCTTGCACAGAGCAGGGAATGTTTCAGGAGATACCAGGCCAAGATGTTGTTTAATCCAAACATTTATTTCTTAAGTGCCCTCGACATTCTGGGCACTGGCAGGCCCTCAGCAGTTCCACAAACCTCTCGAGATCTTGCCCGCTTCCCTCTCTGCCCACTGCTGTGCTCCTGCCCCCAACAGCGCCAGGTGTTCTTTCATGTCTATTGCCCCTGACTCCTCTCGTTCAAAAGGCAATGTGGCCTAATGGTGGGAACACACCAGATTCATCTCTGATGGTCTGGAGTTCTGGTCCTGGCTCTGGCACAAACTGACGCTGGGGCTACAGCCTCCCCTCCCTGGGGTGTGGTTCCTTCACCTGTCAGGAGAACAAGACCCCCTTCCCACCCTACCTCCTGGGGGTAGCTGTGAGTCTGGAGCAGGGCCCAGGAAGCTATGGCCTGTGAGCCAAATCTGGCCCACCACACTTATGTACCCAAGCAAAGGTTTCACATCTTTAAATGGTTGAAAACAATATAAACAAAAATAGTTTTTGTGACATGTGAAAATTACATGGAATTCAAGTTGCAGTGCCCATGAATGAAGTTTTCATGGATCACAGACACTTCCATTTACTTTGCCGTTGTTGCTGTTGAGTTGTTAAGTTATGACGAACTCTTTGTAACTCTATGGACTGTAGACCACCAGTCTCCTCTGTCCATGGAATTTCCCAGGCAAGAATACTGGAGAGGGTTGCCATTTCCTCCTCTAGGGGATCTTCCCAACCAAGGGATCGAACTCACATCTCCTGCATTGGCAGGCAAATTCTTTACTGCTGAGCCACCAGGGAAGTCCAGTTCCTGACTACTGTAACTTAAAAAAAAAATCAACCAGCTTAAATAAAATCCATTCACTTAGGTATCATATATGGCTACTCTTCTGCAGCAAAGGCAAAGCTGAACAACTGAAACAGAGACCAAATGGCCTAAAATATTTACTATCTGGCCTTTACAGAATTGGAGAAAGAAATGGCAACCCACTCCAGTATTCTTGCCTGGAGAATCCCAGGGACGGAGGAGCCTGGTGGGCTACAGTCCACGTGTCGCAAAGAGTCGGACACGACTGAGCGACTTCACTTTCACTTTACAGAATAAGTTTCCTTACTCCCAGTCTAGAACATTAAAGTCATGTCCTGGAAGTCACTTTATACATGGAGAGACTTGTGAATAGTAAGTCTAGGCATGGAGATTGGGCCAGGGCTGGAATAGAAGACCTGACTTTCTGAAGTGATGGACTTCAAGAACTGGATCAGATGTTCCACTAGACTGCCCGCCTGACAGGGCAAGCAGCTGAGGGGCAGCCCAAGGAGAGGGAAGCAAGGGAGGCATTGCCCACCTAGTCAGCTCCATGGGCCAAACCCACATCCTAGCCACCCTCTCTCCTCACCCATCATAGCCACCCCACCCCTACCCTTCTTTCCACATCTTAGTGGCAGGCATGACCTGCCCTCCCTCCCCTCCAGTCCCACTCACGTGATCTCATTGTTCATGTCAGTGATGTCTATTCTGTCCAGGAACCAGCCCGGTCTGTTGCCTGAGTTGTCATGGCGAATCCGAATCTTGGTCAGGGGCCCCAGATCAATGGCATAGATGGTGAAAGTATCTGTCTGGGAAAGATCAGAGTAGCACTCATGGAGGAGGGCAGCCCTCCCCAGCTCACCGTCAGCTTCACCCTCCCAGGACCTGGGGCAGCCTGAGGCCAATGGTTAGATCCAAAACATCCAGAAGGAGGGGACATGGAAAATGTAGCCAGCCATCTGGGGTTTGGTCTGCACTACCGACTTTTGTTCATTGAATTATCATTAATATACAACATTAATTTAGTTTCAGGTGTACAACATAGTGGTCCAATATTTTTATACATTATGAAATGATGACCACTTAAAGACCAGTTATCATCCATCACCATACAGAATCATTACATTGTTGACTATATTCCCTGTGTGTACATTACACCCCTGAGACTTCTTTATTTTATAGCTGGAAGCCTCCACCTCTTCATTCCCTTCACCTGCTGCACTACTGTCTTTTCACCTGCCCCTGCCAGGGGGGTCTTCTCACTTTCACTGTGTCCTGGAAGGTGGAGGGAGGTAGGAGGGTGACAGAAGTGACCGTGAGAGAGGGGTAGGGAAAATGGGTTGACTGAATGCCCACATTTGTGTTGCGGGGTGTGCATGTGTGTGTGTGCGTGTGTGTAGGGCCTGTTGCTTGCATATGTGCAGATACTACATGCTGTGTGTGCACATATGTGCATAAACTCCTTCAACCACAAGTTCCGATTAAGTACCTACTATGAGTCAAAGTGCAAATCTGAAGTGACTGACAGAATGTACAGTGTAAGACCTAGATTGCTCACCATTCAAGTGGGAAGAGAGACCACTAGGGAAGCCTTATACGATACCAGTGTTCGTATATGATACCAGTGCACGTATATGCGCTGGAGGAAACAGATGACGCCAGGACCAGAGGGTGAACCTGATAAGTGAATGAGGTCTTCTTGACTATAACTTTTAAACTACTTATTGGAAAGCATTCCAAATTTACAGAAAATTTGCAGAAACAGTGCAATGAAATTTTGTATACCCTTAGATCTTGCTTTCTCTCTCAATCTCTCTTGCCCTTTCTCTATTTTTTGCCTGTATTATTTGAAAGTATTTCACAGATATCATGATCCTCTACTTTTGACTTCTTCAGCACGGATTTTCTAAGAATAACATTCTCATATAATCTCAGTGCTTGCGTGCTCAGTAACAAGTCGTGTCCGACTCTGCGATCCTATGGACTGTAGCCCGCCAGGCTCCTCTGTCCATGGGATTCTCCAGGCAAGAATACTGGAGTGGGTGGCCATGCTCTCTGCCAGGGGGTCTTCCCAGTCCAGGGACTGAACCTGCGTCTCCTGCAGCTCCTGCATTGTAGGTGGATTCTTTACCGCTGAGCCACCGAGGAAGCCCATATAATGACAGGGCAATTACCAAACTCAGGAAACAAAGTCAACACAATATTATTTAATATATAGTCTATGTTCAGAGTTCATCAGTTGTGCCAATTACATCCTCTGCAGCAATTTTCTTCCAACTCTAGTCATCATAGTGGCTGCAAGTTTTAAAGGAAACACAGAAATCAATCCTGATCCTCAAGTCATGGGAAGGTGGTGTTGAAGAAAAAAGCAGGGGACATCCAAAATAGATCAAGCAATGACCCCAGAAGTATTTTTAATGGATTTGTACATTTCTGGTTCTCCTCTCTGTTAACAAGGGAACCTGGCTTTGGGATGCTGGCAGAAATGGGAAAGGTGACATGAGAGACAGTCTTCTAGCCAGAGGACCCTGTAAAATCTCAAGGGATGAGAATGACAGCTGCATTCTTCCGTGCTTTTCCTACTGTACCTGGAAGGAGAGGGGCCTGCGTTTCTCTAAATGCTCGAATGCCATCGTGGCATCACTGCTTCAGGATATAGATCAAATTTCTCAACTGTCACTCAAGGTTCTCACGCCCCCATCCTTTCAGTTGGTCACATCAAGCTTCTCAGAGGCAGCGCCCGCCATGGCTTGGCAGTAACCACAGCAGAGTGAGAAGACCCACCGTCCAACGTCCTCCAACTGGCCTTCCGCACTTCCACCCACACCTCCTCATGTGGTCCCATCTTCAGGGAACACCTCTCGCTGTCATCTTGAGGCCAACACCATACTCCTCCACCGTGGCCCAGCTCACATGCCTCCTTCCCTCCAAGTTTCCTCCAAAGCTTCTGGTCAGCACTTCCTCCCTGAACCCCTGTCTCCCGACTCAGCACCTGAGGGTCTGGTACCCATGCCGCCTCCAGTTAGTTCCTGAGCACTTCCTGGACCCCACCTGGGCCTTTCTTTATGTCCCCGCCACAAAGCCCTGGTGCTTATGGACGAGGTGCTTCCATTCTATCCAGCTGGACTGAACAGGGCACAATACTGCACACAGCAGTTGCCGTGCAGGCTGGGCCTGCCTTGGCAATCACCAGAGGGCTCCCTCCATCTGGGACTCACCTGCCCCCCCCCCCCCCCGAGGGGAGCCCACACCCTACCTGTCCCTGCTCAAACTTGTTGGACTTGTCTGACTTCTTCAGGGGCCGCTCGCCCGTGTCCCCGTATTCCTCCCCGTAGATGGTCAGGAAGACGTTGGCATCAGTGCCAGCCTTGGGCACATTCCCCGTGATCACCTGTATCTCGTAGGTGTTGGCTGGGAGACACAGAAAGGCAGTGCTGAGGATGCCCAGGCCTCGGGGTGGACCTGAGGCTCAGCCCGTTGCATCCAGCCAGATGGTGGGGGCCGGAAAAACCTCGGGATACACCCACACCTACACTGACGGTGGAAGCGAACCAGCTCCTCCTCCCTACCCAAGACTTCCCTTCACCATGAAGCCCAGGAAGCTGCGAGTTCTGGCAAGGCACTGGTCCTCAGCAACCCTCCTACTGATGTCCCCACGATGAGTCACCATGAGCTATACCAGGGCTCCTCCCAAGAGTCCCAGGGCAAGGGCAACGCCAGCCCCAGCAAAGAATGGTCCACGGTGGCATTTCAGCACAGCCCAGGTCAGGAGAGCCACGGGGGGTCCCCACCTGCAAGAAGAGCTGGGCATCCTTCCCTCTCCGTACCGCCCCCCCCCCCCCCCCCGACCCTGGGGGGCTATGTGACCCCTCCTCAGGCTTACGCTCAGGACCCTCTTGGCCTGCGGGCACCAGCTCCACCACCAGCTCGTTGTCCTCCTTGCCCCGGGCCAGCCAGCGGTGGGCGTCGAACTTGTACTCCTGGATCACCTCCCGCATCCCGGGCTCCAGGTCCTCCTCCCCCTCTTCCTCCTCGGTCTCCTCCTCCTCTTCCTCTGACGAGGACTCCTCCTCGGACGAGGACTCCTCCTCCTCGTCCTCCTCCTCGCTGCCCGCCTCCTTCTTCTTTTTCTTCTTCCTCTGCAGCTTGGCCTTCAGACGTTCCTTCCTGAGCAGCTGCCGCAGCCTGTCCTTCTCCTTCTTCCTGCGCGCCTCCTCCTCGGGTGTGAGGTCCTCCTCCCGCACCGCCAGGTGCCGCAGCCACACGGCGTCCACGTACCAGCTGGGGCTGAAGCCCTCGCCCGTGTGGCCCAGCCGGATCTTGAAGACCTGGCCCACGTCCGCTGCCTCCAGCTGCACGAAGCGCGGGGGCAGTGGCTTGGGGGGCTCCTCAGCATCCTCCCCGGGGCCCCGCAGAGCCGCTGGAGCCAGAGACTGGGGCCTCTGAGTCAAAGCTGCCCCCGCGCCTCCTCTCCCGCCCTCCCCACCCAAGCCTGGTTTCCCTGCCGGACCCCCCTCCCCACCCAAACCGACACAGTGCACCCCCAACACAGCGGGTCAATATGGTCTCCTTCCTTCTCTTTCTCATTCTCCACTTTACTCTCTCTCTCTCTCTCTGCACGTCACACTCACTCCTATTTTTCTTATTTCTGTATCTTTGTTCCCTCGTGCAGAATGCCTTTATTCCCTCCTCTGCCTTTAACTAAACCTATTCATTCCAGTTCCGGAGCTTTATTATCTTTTTTTTTTTTCTTTAGTGTTGTGTCTTCCAGTGCTCTCGTTCGGAGCATTTTTTCCCCCTAGCAATAATATAGAACTTTTCCAAGAAGCAAAAAAAAAAAAAAAAAAGTGGTGTTTGTCAAAGACAGAAGTCTCCCCCACGCCTCCAAGAGGCCCCAGCCCCCCACCACCACACCAGCCTTTCCCCTCCCTGAGCACTCAGGGGATCCTGGAGGTTGGCAAGGTCTCGGCCTAGCCTGGATGCCTGGATGCCCTCTCTGCCTGCAGGCACTACTGTCCGTGCGCTCAGCTCTCTCCTGCACTGGGCTTAGCACACGGCCGGCTCAAAGGGCAGGGATTTAGCTCTGCTTCAGAGGACTGGGTCCTCGACCTTCCATCTGCCACTCTGATCTGAGCCTGACATCCAGGGGAGGTCTGGCCCCGGCTCAGGCAACAGCTCCCGTGCTGAACAGACTGAGGCCCAGGGCTGTCCCATGAGCTGTTTGGTGTCCCCCCAGCTGGACCTCAGATCTGCAGGAGAGTTCAGGTCTCCTGACTCACTGTTCATGAAGCCACAATGTAGCCAGAAGCACCTCTGTAAGAAAATGAGTAGCCAAAATGGAGCCCAGGACCCCCTGAAAGAGGAGTGCATTCTTCTCAGCTTTGTAGGGATGGGCTCTGGATACGGTAAGTTCCTTCTTCAGCACATTCCAATGGTTCCTGGTCACAGCACCCTCGCAGTCTGGCTCACTTACCATCTCTCTCCCCCCCATCTCCTCCTCTCCAGTATTTTCCAGGTCACAGCACCCTCACAGTTGGGCTCACTTGCCGTCTCTGCTCCCCATCAACCTGCCCAGCTATGAATGCAGCCACCACCACACCCAGCCACGCAGTCCATTCACATCCAGAAGACGCTCTGCTCCTAACACCTCCGTGACTGGTCACAGTTTCCTAAGTACTTTCCCTGACATTGACCATTTTAATCCTTCCAGGGGCTGTGAAGCAGGCCAGGTAGTTATTGTAAACCTAGGTTTGAGCTGATAAAGAAGCTGAGGCTCAGAGAGGTGAGCCAATCAGGCCCTTGCACTCAGCAGTGTCAGGAGAGGGCTGGATTCTAGGAGGCCTCCTCCACCGCTGACGTTCCAGACACCCGTGACTCTGGCCCAGCTAAGCCAGGACCCTCTCTGCTGGGCACTGGGTTAGGACTCTTTGCTGAGGGCCAGGCTACTTACGGCACACACGCAGAGCAGCCAGCATGAAGATATTACTGCAGAACAGATCTGCACACGTACACACATGCACAAATGCACTTGTGTCCCATAGAAGACATTCACATGCCCTTTAAAAGGCACCGCCCTGGGTCCTTCTCTCCTGCCAACAACATGCTTACGTTCTCATCTTTTTTTCTCCGCTACTCAAAGGGACTTGAGGTGGCCTGGGGCACTCAGACAGAGTCATGAGACCCCGAGCCTCCCAGTATCCTGGTTGGGAGGCATGGCCCTACTCTTAGACCGAGTGAGCTGTCAAATCAGAGGCCAAGGCTGGAAACTAATGCGGTGGCCAAGGCCCTCGCGCCATATTTTGCTAAATTAGAATCAACCCTCCAGCTGTTCTCAGAATTGGCAGCACGTTAGTATCACTAGTAGAGATTTTAGAAACATACCCCAGTTTTCTTGCCTGGAAAGTTTCCTGGATAGAAGGGCCTGGTGGGCTACAGTCGAAGGGGCCACAAAGAGTCGGACATAACTTGAGCACACACATACACACACACACAGAAAACATATCCAACCATAGAGGTTCTCATTTAATTGATCCAGGTGTAGACTTAAAGCTCCTCAGATGGTGCTAACAAGAAGCCAGGCCTGAGAACCAATCCCTCTGTTTTCAGACGTATGCTGAGCCCTCTCTTGGCTCCCCTCTGCCACCATGGCTTTACCCCCACACACCTGGAATGTGTCCTTGGACGCCCGTTCAAACACCTTCGAGCGGCTGGAGAGGAAGAGCACTTCTGTCTTGCCTTTCTCACCATAAATCTGCATGAATACTCGGGCAGTGGTGCTTGCTCCGCCTACATCCCCGGTCCAAACCTCAACCTCGTAGTGGATCACTGGGCGGGCACACGGAGGAGAAGCAGGACATTTAGTAATAGCAACAACAGCAACAATAGTTACAAAGAAAACATTTCCCAAACCCATGCCATGTGTCTGCTGCTTCTTAGGCATCATCTCATCTAATCCTCCCATCAGTATCATAAGCAGTATTGTTGCCATTTTGCAGATTGACAAACTGAGGCTCCAAGGACTAAAGTCGGTGTGGAAATGGCAAACCTAAGCAATCAGACTCCAAAGCTCAGTTCTCCTCTGCGCTGCATGTGTTCTCTGGAACCAGGAATGAGGTCAGTACACCAGCTGGCACCCTCTGCTGTGTGCCTACCCCTGGGTAGACACTGTGGGGCAGAAAGAAGCAAAAGGCTATGTGTTTGTCTTTTTCCCTTATTTTCAGTAAAGGAGGATGGTTGAAATGATACTCTTCATTTAAATATAGGCAGCTTTCAGATGATACCAACAGAGCTACACAGAAAGAATTTGTCTCTATGTTGAAGAAATACTGTCAAGTTGTTAGAGGGTGGAAATGTGTTATAAGTATTCACCATTAGAGGGCGCTTCTTATAGGAGAGCAAAATGTCTCCAAGAACTATGGGACCATGTATTTTTTTCTAAGCGGCTATTACAAGACTTGTCCTTTCAGCAATGCTGTAGGGTGAAATCATAATTTTTTCAAGTTAAGACTTATTTTCAAAAAGATAAGGGGTCTCCCATTACCACAGCAATGTGAGAAATTTGGCGGCTGAAACGAGAGGACTGGCTGAGAGCCGGAAGAAGTTGAACTAGAAATATGGCTTTAGCTGGGGGTGAGGTTGGGCAAGTTGATGGACAGGAAGGAGACCCAGTAAAAGCCAGAATTCTTAATGAGAAGAACCCCAGTCTCTCTTCCCTCTCTCTGGTTTCAATAGCAACCAGGATTAAATAAAATTAGGAGAGATAAAAATTAGCATGCAGAGAACAAGAGCCAGCTATTGGAAATGAACATGTGGTAGCTGAAATAAAATATTCCAAAGAAAAGGTAAAGTCAAGGACAGCACTGAAGAACCAAAAGGAAAATTCCCCAAAACAAACTAAGATAAGAAAATCAGAGGAAGCTTAACAAATTTCAGTTCTAAAGAAAACAGCAGACAGAGAGTTGGAAATTGTGGAAGAAATAAATACAAAAAAAGGTCCCAGAGCTAAAGGAACACTTCCAAATTCAAGGAGCTCTTGAGTTCCCAGAAGATTGGATGAAACCAAAATCACAAAAGACACGGAAGACATCATGAAATATCAGAATGCCAGGGATAAACATAGGATCCTGCAGGTTTTAGAGAGAAAAAAATCCAAAGGTTTGGGTAGCAGAAAGGCATCAGACTTCCCAGCCGTAACCCTGGGAGCCAGAAGATGGTAGGAAAATCCCTTATAAACTCTAAGAGAAACTGAGTTCTAGATCAGAATTCTCTAATGAGCCAAATTATGGCTCAATGGTGAGAGTAGGCTAGAGACATTTGCACACATTCAAATTCTCCATTGCAGTGGACAATGAACCAAAAAAGAGGAAGACGTGAAATTCAGAAAACAGGAGATCTAACCTAGAAGAGAAAGACTGCAATGTCCAAAAGACGGTAGAAAGGAAGTCTCAAAAGGAAAGCTTCATTGCACCCCAGAGAACAAGACAAGAGTTTCCCTTGTGATGGGAGATGGAGAGAAGGAAGTAGAGTTCCTGTTGGATTTGAACATATGAAAAGGACTTTAGTTCTGTTGGAGAGATGGAGATAAGATGGTGTTATGGAATAACTGTGTCCTCCCAAAATTCATATGTTGAAACCTTAACCACTAATATCTCAGGATGTGACAGCATTTGGAGACAGGGCCTTCATAGAGGTGATTAAGTTAATCCAATATGACTGGTGTCCTTTTAAGGAGAGAATGGGATAGAGACATGCCCATGCTCACAGGAAGACTTTGTGAGGGACAGTGAGACGGTGGCTTTCTGCAAGCCCAGGAGATAGATCACAGAAGAAACCCAGCTTGCTGACTCTTCAGTTTAGATTTCCAGCCTCCAGAACTGGGAGAAAACAAACTTTTGTTGCTTAGGCCACTTAGTCTGTGGTAGTTTGTTATAGTAGCCCTAGCAAACTAATACAGACAGGTGGGTATACAGATGGGTATATAAAATATATATGGGTACATTGAAAACTCTACTAATGCATAAATGAGATTATTATTAATTCCAGAAAAAACAAGCTGTATAAAAAATGAAGCATAATTGTTATGAGTATGTATCTCAGCAGTGAATAATATTTACATGGTTATAATAATGTAAAAATCAAATACTGATTATTGAAGGTTGGAGGGAGGGGATATATATGTGTGTGTATAAATGTCCATGTGCATATGTTAAAAAAGCTAAATCCTCCTATTCCATAGTAGGAAGTTAATAGTTACCGTCTATGACTGAAAATAATTAATGTCTATGACCAGCAAATTTGGAAAACTCAGCAGTGGCCACAGGACTGAAAAAAGTCAGTTTTCATTCCAATGCCAAAGAAGGGCAATGCCACAGAATGTTCAGACTACAGCTGCACTCATTTCACACGCTAGCCAAGCAATGCTCAAAATTCTCCAGGCACGGCTTCAATAGTACATGAACTGAGAACTTCCAGATGTTCAAGCTGGATTTAGAAAAGGCAGAGGAACAAGAGATGAAATTGCCAACATCTGCTGCATCATCAAAAAAACCAGAGAATTCCAAAAAACATCTACTTCTGCTTCATTGACTACACCAAAGCCTTTGACTGTGTGGATCACAACAAACTGTGCAAAATTCTCTAAGGGATGGGAATGCCAGAACTCCTTACCTGCTTCCTGAGAAACCTGTATGCAGGTCAAGAAGCAACAGTTAGAACCATACATAGAACAATGAACTGGTTCAAAATTGGGAAAGGAGTACGTCAAGGCTGTATATTGTCATCCTGCTTATCTAACTTATATGCAGAGTATATCATGGGAAAAGCTGGGGTGGATGAAGCACAAACCGGATCAAGATTTCCAGGAGAAATGTCAATAACCTCAGATATGCAGATGACATCACCCGTATAGCAGAAAGTGAAGAGGAACTAGAGAGTCTCTTGATGAAAGTGAAAGAGGAGAGTGAACAAACTGGCTTAAATCTCAACATCCAAAAAACGAAGATCATGGCATCTGGTCCCATCACTTCATGGCAAATAGATGGGAAACAAGGGAAACAAACAGTGAGAGACTGGGCTCCAAAATCACTGCAGATGGTGACTGCAGCCATGAAATTAAAAGATGTTTGCTCCTTGGAAGAAAAGCTATGATCAACCTAGACAGCATATTAAAAAACAGAGACATAACTTTGCCAACAAATGTCCATCTAGTCCAAGCTATGGTTTTTCAGTAGTCATGTATGGATGTGAGAGTTGGACTATAAAGAAAGCTGAGCGCCAAAGAATTGATGCTTTTGAACTGTGGTAGTGGAGAAGACTCTTGAGAGTCCCTTGGACTGCAAGGAGATCAGACCAGTCAATCTTAAAGGAAACCAGCCCTGAATATTCATTGGAAGGACTGATGCTGAAGGTGAAGCTCTAACACTTTGGCCCCCTGGTGTGAAGAGCTGACTCATTAGAAAAGACTCTGATGCTGGGAAAGATGGAAGGCAGGAGAAGAAGGGGACAACAGAGGATGAGATGATTGGATGGCATCACCAACTCAATGGACCTGAGTTTAAACAACCTCCAGGAGATGGTGAAGGACAGGGAGGCCTGGCATGCTGCAGTCCATGGGGTCACAAAGAATCGGACAGGACTGAGCGACTGAACAACTAAATGACTGAAAAAAATTCAAGTAATTGATAAGTATATTACTGAAAATATGGAGATAGATTTCTGAAGAAAAAGCTAAAGTTATTAAAAATGTATTACCTCTGAAGAAGGGGGATGGGTTGGGGAAAGAGGTAGGTAAGGGAACTGCTGCTTTTTTAATCTTTATCTTGTAGTACCTGTATAGTGCTGTGCTTAGCCGCTCAGTTGTGTCTGACTCTTTGCAACCCCATGGACTGTAGCCCACCAGGCTCCTCTGTCCATGGGGATTCTCCAGGCAAGAATACTGGAGTGGGTTGCCATTCCCTTCTCCAGGGGATCTTCCCAACCCAGAGATCAAACCTGGGTCTCCTGCATTGCAGGCAGATTCTTTACCATCTGAGCCAACAGGGAAGCCCAGTACTTGTATTACTCTGATGGAAATCAAGTTTTAACTCATAAAAAGAGGGAAGGATTCGATTCTGCACACTAGCAGGTACCATTACAAAGCCTGTGTATGTGACACAGTCCTCAGAGAATTTACAGGTTACATGGGGAGAGAGGATGGACACAATAAGACACAAGGCTTTCTGGAAGAGGAAGTGGCAAGTTCATAGTGGGTTCCTTCTCAGAGCAGCTTCCTGTGGCAGTGAGTCTCAGACAGCTGCTTTCAGGCTAGACACAAAAACGGAGAGGTGAGGGAAGCGGCATTGTCTATAACAGGTTTAGACTGATGATCCTCTAGATAACCTCTTGTTTCTTTGAAGTGAAGTGAAGTGAAGTCGCTCAGTCGTGTCTGACTCTTTGCAACCCCATGGACTGTAGCCCACCAGGCTCCTCCATCCATGGGGATTCTCCAGGCAAGAGTACTGGAGTGGGTTGCCAACTCCTTCTCCAGGGGATCTTCCCGACCCAGGGATTGAACCCAGGTCTCCCGCATTGCATGCAGATGCTTTAACCTCTGAGCCACCAGGGAAGCCCCCCTACTTAATTGATGGCTCTCATATCATGTGCAGTAGGTAGCCAGATCACCTTGAATTTCACCTCCACTCAGAGAGGTCACCACCCTGTCCACATAGTTCCCTCTTCCCCATGCTGTTACTAACCCCTTATCTTGCTTCCTTTTCTTCCTAGCTCTTACTTGGCATTATACTATATATTTATTTTTTGTCTCCCGTCACGGAGCGTGAAGTCCATGAGGACAAGGCTTTGGTCTGTTTTGCTCATGATTGTCTCTACAAAGCCTAGGGCAGTGTCGGCACAGAGAAACAGTCAACGTACACATATTGAATAAAAGAATGAGTGAATATTATCTCTTCTCCAGTCTTCCCAGGGGGAAAACTATTTCTCACACTCCTCTTGTACGCAAGGCCAAGAAGGTATATTTCTCAGTAAAGTCATCTGCTGCCTTTCTCCCAGAAAACAATGGTTCATCCACCACGTCCTCAGGTTCCCCATCTGTAGAAGGAGCCCCCTTTCCCTCCCAGAGCCCTGCCAGGGGCAACTGGAAGCTTCCCACTTTGAGACAAGACCCAGGTCGCCCACAATCTCTCTTCCTTCCCCACTGCCCCACCCCATGGGGAACAGTGTTGACAGTCCCGTCACAGCTGCCTCCATACATTTCTGGATGTCCACCACCTCACTGGGGTAGAGCTCCACCTCCAGGCGCCCGTCAGCCTGGTCCTTGTCCAGCCAGCGGTTGGCAGGGAAGGTGTACCGCTTGCCTTGGCGGGGCACGCGAATCTGGACACTGCCCAGGAACCAACTGGCATGCATGCCCGTGCTGTCATGCCCAATTACCAGCCGGCTGATCTGGAAGGAAACACACGATACATGTGAGCAAGGAGCTGGTATAGAAGCCTCCATCTCTCCATCCCTACGCCCCCAAAACACCAGGGCAAGCGGCTCCCCTCAGCCCCGTCTCCAGCTCTTCAGGAGATGCAGGCTCAGCAGGAAGGGCTGGGTCCCAGGCCAGCCTGCCCTCAACCAGCCAGGAGACCAGAGCCCTGCCTCCCCAGCCTTGAGCCCCTGTCCCTTTGTCTTTAGTTCAGCCCACCTCCTAGGGACATGGTGAGAAGCAAGTGGGTGTGACCAGAGCTTTGAAAGCTCCAGTATGTACTGAATGTTAGGCAGTGGACGTCCTAAGAATGTGGTGGCTGCATAAGAAAGCAAACGTTCAAAATATTAACCACTGGCTTCTGATGGACATGTTGGTGATTTGGCTTTGTTCTGTATTACACCATACATGGTTGTACATGTCTTTGCACGTCTTCTCTGGCACACCCATCCTGTAGGTGACAATACGCAGACAACCTTTCGGGGCTCTGTCATTCTGTGTCCAGTGCCTCCTCTCACTCTTAGAACCAAGGTGTATTTTTCTCAGTAGCACCATAGTTCAGTAGCTTTGCTGTTTTATATTTTATGTTAATCTTTGCCCACAGATGTCATAGATGAGTACAAAAATGTGCATGTTACCATCCTTAAATGTACCTCGCTCTTCAGGGTTTGAATGATATTTATGTTTTTGTTTTTGTTTTTTTTAGATTCAGGCCAATTCTAACATCAGATGGAATTCTCAGATGGCCTTTGAGATCCCTTCCAGCCCCCTAGATTCTTTCTGTGGTAGTTTGGAGGGGTGGTGCTAGTTGTGAGTCTGGTGCCCAAAGGCCAGATTTAGAAAATGGTCCCTGTAAGCCTTGCTCTCGCTCTTCTGCGTCCTGAGCACCTATTTGCAGCTGCTATTGGAAACTCTATCACAGCTGAGTGCCTGGAGCCCGGTCCCCTGGAATCCAGCTACGTCTACAGACAGTCTGAGAGCTTTTAGGGTGTGGGCCAAGCAGCGCGGGAGAGCTTCATCGTCTTTCTGTGGTGCTGGCTCTGTGACAGAGGAAAGACAGGAACAGGTGTTTTCTGCCTGTTGTGACAGAAAATACCACGAAGGCAGGGATCATCTGTCAGTCCCATGGTGGCCAGCACCTGACGTGGGCAACTCTCCAGTCACCAAGGCTAGAGCTTACTGAGTACATACTATGTGCGTGTGGGTGTTACTGACATAGTTAATGCTAATGACAATCCCACTGGAATCCCTTTCGATAGTAGTGAGAAAACCAAAGCAAACAGAGATGAAGTAACTTGCACACGGCAGGTAAGTGGAAGCACTGGGCCTCAGACGAGGCAGTCAGGAGCCCAAGCCCACACTCCAAGCTTTTGGCCACATTGCTTGTTGGGCAGGTTTCAGAAACACAAGAAGGGCCCCAACGCCCTTCCCCACCACTCGGATGTCTCATTTATCTGCTGGCTGCTGCCAGAAATCCTTAGTTAAGGAAACAGCATTTCAGTCTACAATTACTAATTCAGCTTAAAATGTAAATACAGCTTGATCAAGGAAAATCTTGATTTAAGCTAAGGAGCTTCAAGGTGAAATCATTCCCCAGAGCACCTGAACTCAGGTGAGGCTCACCAAGAGGGGAGGAGTCGGCAAAGGGGAGCTTGTAACCCTCTCAGTTTCCATAAGCCACCCCGAGAGGGGCAAGTGGTAACCTGAAGCCCTGCTCAGACACTTCTAGAAAAGTTTCCAGCACTTGAGTGCAGGCAGTCAGACCCACACTTCTCCAGGTGAATGCTTAGACCCCTCACAGCACAGTCAGCTGGAGAGGTGATGGTGGGGACCCATCTCTTATCTAAGGCAGAATCTCTCAGGTGTGGCCTGGGAGTTCACACTGCAATAGGCTTTCTGGGTGTCACTGTGACACACACACCAGTTTGGAACTGGGAAGCATTTCCAGTCCCTCTTTACAGCTCTCCCTCCTTCCTCCTTCCTCCTTCCCTGCACACCAGTGTCTAGGACCCAGGTCCCTCTGGTCCTGGCTACAGAGGTAAAGGAAACACCGGACTAAGAACATGAGTTCCAGCCCCAGAGAGAGTCTGGAAGCTTGAGCACTGTTCATGTGCCTCCTGCTGCTCTGGGTCATACTGGAAAACAATATACTGCACTAACCAACTGGGCACTTTTCCCCTTCAAATGGGTTCACCTGTGTGTTGTGAGAGTGTGTGTGTGTGCATATATGAGTGTGTGTGAGTGTGTGTATGTGTATATGTGTGTGTATGCAAGTGTGTGTGCATATGTGTATATGCAAGTGTGTGTGAGTATGTGTGTATGTGTGTGTGCATGTATGTGTGTGTATGTGTATATGTGTGTATGCAAGTGTGTGTGAGTATGTGTATATGTGTGTGCATGTATGTGAGTGTGTGTTCATGAGTGTGTGTCTCTCTCTGTGTGTGCATGTGTGTGTATGCATGTGTATGCAAGTGTGTGTGAGTATGTGTGTGTGCATGTATGTGAGTGTGTGTGTTCATGAGTGTGTGTCTCTGTGTGTGCATGTGTGTGTATGTGTATATGTGTGTGCATGTATGTGTGTGAGTATGTGTATATGTGTGTATGCAAGTGTGTGTATGTGTATATGTGTGTGTGCGTGTATGTGTGTATGTGTATATGTGTGTGTATGCAAGTGTGTGTGAGTATGTGTATATGTGTGTGTGCATGTATGTGAGTGTGTGTTCATGAGTGTGTCTGTGTGTGTGTGCATGTGTGTGTATGTGAGTGTGAGTGTGTGTACACAAGGGGGTGTGTGTGTGTGCACCCATGTGCAGATACACGCAGGGAAATAGGTAAGACACCTTCACAGGGTCTTGGGAGAGACTTACAGTTCCAATGCTGAGGGTCTCCAGGGTGAACTCATCCACTCGGCTACGTTCAAAATAGTCTTTCAGGTTATTGTCAGAGACGAGAAGAACTTGCTTAATGGTGTCAGATTTGTCCCCGTAGAGCTTGATGTAGACTCTGGAATCTGTGCTGGCCCCAGGGACATCCCCCGTCTTCAAGCTGATGTGATAGCGGAAGTCTGAACAGTCCAGGGCAGGAGGCGGGAAGGGAGGGGTTAGCGCGGGGGAGCTGCAGGGAGCTCAGGGCAGGAGGTCGATGGCCAGGGCTGGATACTCAGCTGGGGGTCGGGGGCCCAGGCTCTGGCTCTCCTCACATAGCCCTGAGACTGGGGTGGTGGTGGTGCTCCTACCATCTTTTGGAGTCCCCTCATCTCAAAATCAGAATTCTGACTCCTGCTTCGTCTGCCCCATAGGGTGTGAATGCACTGAGAACAGGAAGGCATGCAAAGAATGCTAAAATGTAAGAGACAAGGATTTAAAGCAAATACGCATTCACTTTCTTATCTGATGGATGAAGAAACCAAGGCAAAGGAAGCCTCTACCTCCCGGGAGAAAACATAGCACGTTACCTACATGGTGTTAGTGCCGGATGTTCTGACCTCAGTTTTACAGGTGAGGAATTTGAGCCTCAGAAGATGATGTTTTTGGCTCAAGATGGCAACAGTTCAGAAGGAGCCAGCCTAGCACTAAACACTAGGCAGTCATCCTTAAGCATAATACTAGTCCTTAAATTTGAGAGTGGTGTTTCCACACAATCATTTAAGGAAGTAAGCTTGTATACACTTTTTAAAAATTGAGAAATGGAAGCTGAGTTTTATCAAATAACATTTCTGGCATGATACTGAAATAATCACAATTGATTTCTCTGAACTATTACGTATTAAGGTTTATATATTAAAGTAAAATAGTTGAAGATATTTTTTAAAGTGTCAGCTATGTGTAAATCCCTAATGTGGACCTGAAGGTCTTATTCTCACCTGAAATGCCACGCTGATGTTACTCTATCTTATGACCCAGAAAGGTCTGTGTCATCTGTCCACAAAGGAGGATAAAAGGCAAGGCCTAGGATAGTCTGAGCCATGAGCCCAAGTCCAATAGCCTTCTTCCAGGGCGTGGGTCTTGGGAATGAAAAAGGAAGCATTGGAAAGGCCGGTGATGCTAGTTCCAAAGCCTGCGGTTCACAGTCGTCTCAGGGCCTTCTGGCGCTGGCAAGAAATACTTGGAGAGAGACAGCTAAGCACAGCTCTCAGGTGACAACCCCACAGACCAGTCAGGCCCTGGAGGAGGCCAGGCCTGTGGGTCTAGTCCAGGTCAGCTGCCCTGGGCACACCTGACGGCCCTGAGGAGGTGGCTTGTCTTTGCTGTAAAGATATAGCAAGACCTGCAAAAAAGACCGCTTCCTTATATCATTTTCATCTAAATCCTTTCAAAAACTCTGACTTGGGGAAGAGGGAGTCTGAAGGACCCTGTCCCTGTCGAACAGTGGGGCTTGCTGGAGTGGGAAGGCCAGGCAGGAAGACAGAGATGCCTGGGTGCTGGGCCCAGCTCCACTGCTGACTGCAGACCTGGCTATCCCAGGAGTTCCCCTTGGCACAAACATGAGACTTGTGTCCACTGGAGGCATTTTTTTCATCTCTTAAGAACTGTTCCAGCTCTTAAATCCTGTAATTCAGTGTTCTCAGAATGCAGAATTCCAACTTTGCAATTTGCTATCTGACCTCAGGAAGATATTTAGCTCCACCAGATCTGGGTCCTCCCTGACAAATTGGCGAAACAACATTAGCTCTGCCGACTTCCAGGGTTCTTGCTGGACTCACATGAGATAAAAAGTGATAAATATGTGGTCTTATTATTCATGTGAGCCCAGAAATAACTTGGGAAGGTCGGCGGAGCTGATGGCATAATGCCCACCTGTCAGGTGAGGATGCAGACCTGGTGGAGCTAAGTATCTTCCTGAGGTCAGATAGCAAACTGCAGATAATGCGTGATAAATATGAGGTATTAGGGGCTTCCCTGGTGGCTCAGACAATGAAGAATCTGCCTGCAATGAGGGAGACTCAGTTTCGATCTCTGGGTCAGAAAGATCCCTTGGGGAAGAAAATGGCAACCCATTTCAGTACTCTTGCCTGGGGAATTCTAGGAACAGAGTGGCATGGTGGGCTACAGCCCATGGGGGTCTCAAAGAGTCAGACGCAGTTGAGCAATTAACAGTTTTATGAAGCTTTGGAAAAGAAACCAGGTGTTGGTATTATTGAGGATTCTGGATATATTTTTAAAAATTTTGTCTAACACTCATGAACAGATCAAGGTTCTTGACGAAATAACACCAGGAAGGAAAACTATTGGAGAAGGAAATGGCAACCCACTCCAGTGTTCTTGCCTGGAGAATCCCAGGGACGGGGGAGCCTGGTGGGCTGCCATCTCTGGGGTCGCACAGAGTTGGACATGACTGAAGTGACTTAGCAGCAACAGCAGCAGCAAGGAAAACTATAAGACCTCTAGGATAATTCTCAGCATTGAAAAACAAGGTCCCGAATGACAGGTGCCCACCCTGGGGCCGTGCAGCATTAACCAGTTACTGCCTTTGTTACTCTCATCAACAGAAGCCCACAGGCATCCAGGACCCCACATCCAGGGCTATAAAGAGGCTGTGCAAAGCTCAGACAGGCAGAGCGTTCCTGATCTCTCCCAGAGCCTCTTCCTCCCTACCCTCTCAGTGCTGCCTTCATGGAGTAAAGTGGAGGGTGTGTGCTTTCTCCAAGGGCTAGTCTCTAGGTAGCCAGGGAAGTCCTGCCCAGGCCACACCCACCACCTGCCTTCTGGACCACTTACTCTTCAGTGTCGCATTGCTGTCGCTGGGCAGCAACTCTCGGACCAACTGTCCATCATCCTTATCCTTGTCCAGCCACCTGTGGGCAAACAAGGGCCGTTAGCTCTCTGAGTGGGGCAGCCCGACAACCAGGCATCACACAATTCATGCAGAGTCACCGGGAGGCCAGAGCTCTGAACTCAGCAAAGGAAAATGGTTCTACCAGAGCTCAGAAGAAAGGATCTCAACCCAGAATGGGAGGGAGGGCTGCCCCGCAGAGGTGATAACTGGATAAAACTGGGAGGGTGATGAGGAGTTAACCAGGAGAGGAGGGAGGTGCATTCGGAGCAAACAATGTGCTGGGACAGAGCAGAGCCTCCAGGAGCAGACAGAAGGCAAGTGTGGAATGGAATGGAATGGAGCGAGCAAATGTTGCAGGGTTGGCAGATGGGGCTGGAGAAGGGGCAGGGTCGCTTGATGTGGAACTTCAGCTATCATGGTAAAGAGTCTGTCCCCAAAGCCATGAACACCTGTGTCATTATCATCAAAAAAAAAAAAACCCCACATGTTTTTCTAAAAGTTCATCATGTGCATGGTACTGTGCTATGGGCTCTGGGGTGGAGAGAAAGCAGAGAAGATACACTGTGATGAATAAGAGACAGCCCAGCCCCTAGAGAACCTGCGGTCTAGTTAAGGAGACAGGACATAGAATAAATTCTAATTTTATCAGATAACTAACTCTTTCATAGGCATCACTTAACTAGCTTATTTTTATAGTCATATATCTATATGTTGGTATTACCCACTAAGTAATTAGTTCAGTCACTAAGTTGTGTCCGACTCTTTGTGATCCCATGGACTATACAGTCCATGGACTTCTCCAGGCCAGAATACTGGAGTGGGTAGCCTTTCCCTTCTCCAGGGGATCTTCCCAACCCAGGGATCAAACCCAGGTCTCCCACATTGCAGGTGGATTCTTTACTAGCTGAGCCACAAGGGAAGCCCAAGAATACTGGAGTGGGTAGCCTATGCCTTCTTCAGTGGATCTTCCTGACCCAGGAATTGAACTGGGGTCTCCTGCATTGCAAGTAGAATCTTTACCAACTGAGCTATCAGGGAAGCTCACACTATTAATACTATGTATTAAATACATAATTAGTGAGAACCTACTGTCTAGCTCAGGGAACTCAACTCAGTGCTCTATAGTGACCTTAAAGAGAAGGAAATACAAAAAAAGGGGGGAATATATATATATATATATTTTTTCACTTTGCTGTACAGTAGGAAAATTGTACAGCAACTATGCTCCAAAAAAATTTAATTTAAAAGAAAAGAAGGCAGGACAGACTGGCCAAAGAGCTAGATGGTGACCAAGATGACAATGGATGTTGGACCAAATCAAGTGCAACAGAAGTTTAGAGAAATGAGGAAGGCTCATGTGAAGAGGCTCTGATCTGACTTCTCAAGGATGAATGAGATTTGCCAACAAGAAGGTGGGTCTGCACCCTGAAGGGAGGGGGCTTGGTGGCTATGACTCGTCAGTACATTGGAGTGGGCCACGGTAGATGCCAGCAGGAAAGACTGGACCAATTTGCCTGAAAAGCACTGTTTCCGCTGAGCACAGGGACCCAGACTGAGAAATCAGACAGTTGTGCAGGCAGGAGTTATCCAGGCCCCAGTACTCAAGATGGTCTGTGACACTGGGCTGATGGCAACAGAAGAGACACTCTCAGTGTTCTCCAGGGCAACAGGGAAACCAAGACACTTGCTTCTTGTCCAGAATGTCACCCCATTTGCCTGTGTCTTGGTGCTTATCTTTGCAGTCACTCCTGTTATAAACCCGAGAGGGAGGCAACTCCTGGCCACGGAACATATCAAAGGAAGCCAAGGCACAGCTGCCTCCCCAGCGCTCCTGACCTGGAGCTCAGGCTTCCCTAAACCACGGTCCACTTTACCAATAAGCTGCCTCCTCTCCCCTTGGGTCAATGCGGGTGACCTTGTGGTCTCTCCCATCTCTCTCTCGAGCCCTGCCTCCCCAGGCCCATGATCTCTAGGACCTTGCTATCAGTTAGCTGTTAGCTAGCATCAACTATGACATGTAAAATAGATAAGCAACAAGAATCTACTGTATAACACTAGGAACTAAATTCGATAACCTACGATGGAAAATAATCTGAAACTCTCCACCTGAAATTAACACAGTATTTTAAATCAACTATACCTCAATTAAGAAAAAATTAGCTGACCACTAAGTTGTCATGCTTCCCATGAGCTTTCACGCTGTGAATCTAAGACATGAGGACACAAACTCTTGGCTTTGATGACAGGAAGGGAGAGACTTGGGGAAGTGAGCAGTGCTGGTTAGAGCCCCTCAGTCAACCTCTGATTGTCCTGCTGAGGTCACTGAGGCATCTCCCACAGACCTGGAGGCCGCTGTGGTGCAGCCCTGGCTGAGTGCTCATAGGACGAACTGGAAGGATGGACCACCATCCTCATCCACCCTCAGCCATCACAAAGCCCCATCTCTCCCTTCTTGTCCTCCACCACTTCTCCATCCCCAGGCCCTCCCAGCAGCAAAGGAAACCATGACCTGTCATTTCAGTTTCCACCTAAATACTCGCAGGATATTAATACATATTTCCAAATATAGCCGCTTTCTTTCAACTTCAGACACTTCAGCCCAGTTTCAGCGTGAGACGTTGTGAAATAGATAAGCCAGTCTGCTGGAGCTTTTATTATTCTTTCCCTGGGCTCACAAAAGTGTGGAAGTATGCACACACATGTACACACATACACACTCACACATAAACACACACATCTACTGTAGCTAAGATGTTCACCACTCCCTGATCCTGGCAGAGAAGTTCTGACAGTAAACACCATAACCACACACCTCAGCAAGACAGAGAACCCAAGGCCTGTAACCTGAGCTGGGGAAGACCAAAGCTGGCGGGCCTGGTGTACCTGAAACACGGGAACTCCACGTTGTCGCTCTCAGGCTGCCCCTCCTCTCTCACCAGCACCCGCTCCAGGAACCAGCCGCTGCCGCTGCCTTTGCCGTCGTGTCTGATCCTCACCCGCCTCACCTTCCGCATGGTGACAGACTCGATGGTGAACTCATCGGCCTACAAGGGAGACAGCAGGGCCAGATGGACGGTGGCTCCCCTGGGACCCAAACACCAAGGGAAGAGCCAGGCCCAGAAACCCTACAAGCCATAGCTGATGGATTGGGCTACTGGTCTTTCCCAGGTGGGCCAGGAGCTACCAATAAAGAACAGATTGCACTCCACCCCAATTTCTCCCACTGGAACATCATTTGATGTCAAGTTCTCAACAACTGAGACCTGCATTTCTTGGCTAAACAATGGCCATTCCCTGTGATCTCCTTTTAAAAGGCAAATCCCCCAGGAGGATTAACACATCAAGCTGTCATCAGTGACTAACCATTCATTGTGAATTCATTCCTAGGCTAATCTCCTCTAGCTCTTTGCTGCAGAAAGACAATGGGCCCTTTTGAGAAAGGGAATGACTGGGGGGAAACCAGTGGTCTTGTTAATTTCAGTTTTTTCTCGCCAACACAGCAGGGGCTACAAAGTCACCAAGTCTATAGGAGCATACCCTGGGGACAGGAACTCGAGGGTGGGATTCATGGCAGGAGTCAGAAGATGTAGCAAGAAAAGAATGAGAAAGGATGCAAGGAGACCTCCACTCACATTCCGGGGCTTGCCCTGCCCTCACCAAGGAAGGGATGGCAGAGGAAGGAGAGGACCAAGGCTTATCAAGTCTTCATCTGATGACCAACCTTGGCCTCACAGTTTTGCAGCCACACAGCTCTTTACAGGAGAGGGCATGGTAACCCACTCCAGTATTCTTGCCTGGAGAATCCCATGGACAGAGGAGCCTGGCAGGCTACAGTCTGTAGGGTTGCAATGAGTCGGACACGACTTAGCGCGCACACACACTGTGCTGTGGGCCAGATCTGCCAGGGCAGCGCATCTGACATCCTCACAACAGCCAGCCACAGGTAGGCACCCTTTACCCACTTTAGAGGCTCAAGGGATGGAGTGACTGGCCCCAGTCTGCCTGACTCTTTCCCTGCTGTTTCACACAGCCTCCCCAGTAAACCCGGATGATGGCTGGGGAAACCAAACGAAACACCCAGCGCATGGTCATGTGGCTGACAGGAGAACCTAGTTCTCCCCCTTCCACGTTTAGTATCTTTCTTGGTTTTTCTCTTAAAAAGGAAATGAACAAGGTGCCTCCAGTGGTCATGCTTAGTGGAGAAGGCAGTGTTCTCAAGCAGGCCCTCAGATGCCCCAGCTTCCTGCAAGCCTGGGGTCTCCAGGTCACCGTAAGGTGCCCAGCTTCCTTCCCTACCTGCCTGTCCTGAAGTCCTCCTGCTCTGCCCTCTTCTCAAAGCTCAGGAGTGGGAAGAGGATTGTGATCCCTTTAGGGTAGCTCTCCAGCTCCCAGTCCTAGGAGCCTGGTGGGTGTCAGGCATGCAGTTCCCTGTTCCCTTCCCCAGAGCCAGCCCCTCTGATGGCTGAGGCCCACACCAGTGGGCAGCTCTACCTGGAGCAGGGAAGACCAAGGAAGAGTGGGTGGGGCCGGTGGGGCGTGGCGCCGCTGCAACTTACATTGCCCTTCTCAAACAGGTCGGTGTTATTCCTGCAGTTGTAGAGCAGCCGCTCCCCTGTGTCCCCCACGTCACCGTACAGGCAGAGGTAGACGTTGGCATCCGTTCCCGCACCTTCGAGTTCCCCGGTGCACACAGTCACGCGGTACCGGGCCACTGGCAGGCGGAGGGGGAGACCGCTGACTGCCAGCCCCCTGCTCCCAGCGCTGGCCTGCTGCTCCCCACTTTCAAGCCCTGCTTCCCCTCCTCCATCCAGCTCTCATCCAGGGCTGACCTTGCTCCTTCCCTCAGCTGCCTCAGGACAATGCAGGGCCAGCTAAGCTGCAAATCTCTGTCCCAGACAGTTCAGAGGTTCCTGCTCCTGGCTAATCATCAGAACTCCATGGGAAATGTTTATAAGAATTCCGATTCCTGGGCCCTGCCTCAGACTTCTCAAATCTTAGTTCTTGAGCTGGATGCCTAAAACTGCATTGTTCACAAGCTCTCCCAGGGGACTCTGGTGAAGCTGGCAGTGTTTGGGGACCACAGGTCTAATTCAAACATTTTGGCACTTGATTCCATTCCAGCCCAGTAGACTTTATTTTGCCTTAGGTTGCTCTCCAATTCATATGTGCCCTGTCTTCCTAAGAAAAGTAAGATAGCTTTTCTTTTGAACAAGAACTGAGCCTTCTCTTCTCTTCAGAACTCCCCAGTGCTAAGGACACACCAGGAAGAGAAGCAGAGAGAAAGCCACAAAGTGCAGCCGCTCCGGAAAGGTCAGAAGAGTCTTCCCACATTGAAAATATACTGTTGGGGGCAGCCCCCATCCTGCACATCACAGCCTTGCTTCCACTTAAAATAAGCTTCAAAGTGAAATTCATAAATTCATTTGCCCCCTATCTGTTTACCTAAGCCTAGTAGGTGGAAGGCATTATGACAGGTGTAATGAGCAAGACAGACAAACTCTTGCTCTGTGGCACTTGCATTGGACTTAAGAATGGAAGATTGGAGCAGAGAGATGGACAGTAAAACCATAAAATAAGAACAGGGAAATCTCCGAGTTACATCTGTAACAAAGATGACCTTGAAGTGATGCCACAGAGTGTGCTAGAAGTGAAGAGAAGGGCGGTGAGGGGGTGAAAATGATTTAGAGATGCAGAAAAGCTTGCTGTGAGGAGGCAAGGCTTGGACTAAGATATTAGTGATAGAGCCAGACACAGGTGCTGTGAAAGAAGAGGGTGCTGCTAACTGTGAAGCCCCGGTGTGGGTACGGAGACTATAAAGTGGGGATGAGCAGCTATATTCCAGGAGCAGAGAGAATAAGGCCAGTGTGGCTGGCGTGGAGGAAGCAGCAGGGGATGATGTGAGGTCCAGAAGTGAACAGGGGCCAGAAAGGGGCCCGTGATGTGTGACAGGTCAAGGTAAGACATGTGGCTTCCTTTGCTTATTGTTTTTAGTAGTACAGGAAGCCAGTATAGGGTTTAAGCAAGGAAGTAACCTGGCCTGATCTATGTTTTAAAGAGCATCTGGTTGCTATGCAGAGAGCCGATTGTAGGGGATGAAGGAGAGAATCAGAGAGGACAGTTAGTGGAATAATTAGTCTAGAAAAGAGAGAGGGTACCTAGGACTGGGAGTACAGTGGAGATGGAGAGAAGTCAGTAGATTAGGGATACATTTTTGAGGTAGAAAGAACAGATCAGTGATAGATTAGATAGGTAATTAAGGGAAAGAGAGGAACCAAGGATGATTCCTGGGTTTTTGGCTTGGGCAACTAGGTGAATAGCATTGCCAAGAAGTAGGGACGTCTGGGAAGAAGGATAAGTTTGGAGGTAAAATTCAATAGTTCTGTTTGTTCATTATAAATCTGAGATGCCTTTTAGATCAGGGGTCCTCAACCCCCAGGCCAAAGACCAGTACCTGTCTGTAGCCTGTTAGGAACTGGCCCACACAGCAGGAGGTAAGTGGTAGGTGAGCAAGCGAAACTTTGTCTGTATTTACAGCCACTCACCCTTGCTTTGCATTGCCACCTGAATTCTGTCTCCTGTTAGATAAGAGGTGGCATTAGATTCTCGTAGGAGTGCAAAACCTACTGTGAACTGAGCATGCGAGGGATCTAAGCTGTGCACTCCTTATGAAAATCTAATGCCTGATGATCTGAGGTGGAACTGAGGCAGTGAAGCTAGTGCTTGGGAGAGGCTGCAAATCAGATTAGCATTAGCAGAGAGGTTGACTGAACAGAGACCATAATAAATCAATTGCTTGCAGACTCATATCTAAACCCTATCAGTGAGTGGGGAGTAACAAGCCACATCTGGTGGCAGGCTTTAAGTCAGAATCCAACACTTAGTTTAGTCCATGCATGGCCCACCCGTTATTTTATTTACCACTTCCATCCATGCCTCTTTCTCACTCTGCACACTTTTCTCAGTCACAGTTTCGGCAAGCCCACAAGCTAACCCTAGCCAAAATGGGTGAAAAATAAACATCACTGGGGAGTTTCTCTGGAAGTGGGTGAAGACCCAATGATGAGACAGAAGACTCTGAGGCTGCTTGGTGGCTCAACCGTTAGAGAATCTGTCTGCAATGCAGGAGACCTGGGTTCGATCTCTGGGTTGGAAAGATCCCCTGGAGGAAGAAACAGCTACCCACTCCAGTATTCTTGCTGGAGAATCCCCAAGGACAAAGGAGCCTGGCGGGCTATAGTCCATGGGGCTGCAAAGAGTCGGACACAACCAAGCGACTTTCACTTCATTTCACAAAAAGTAGGCTGCACTTCAAAGAAAATACCAAGAGTCCTACTTAAACTACACATTCATTTCAACAGGTGATTCATATTCTCCAAGCCCGTTTGGTAAAATATGCAGCGACCAGCTAGCCAACAAAACCATGAAACCTTCTAAACTTCTTCACCTCATGGATACCAAGCACCCTGCATTAAAAGATAAGCCCTTGGAGTTTTTCAGAAGAAAAAAAATGTGAACACAAAGAACAGATGCAATTATTGAAGGGCACCACTTTATCAAACGTGTCTGCACTGAGAGCATCATTCTTAGTGCCTAACTGCATTGCTAGAGCTAGAAGCCCTTTAATACTGGTGAAGAGCTGATCCTACCTGTTACTAAGGACATTGTTGTGAGCCTTAAGGAGAGACTGCAGCTCAAAGGGTGGCACGTGTTCCTCTTTTGCCCAGCACCTTAACTAGATGAATGGATGAATGGACGATGTCCCCTGAAATAGCAGGGGACACTGAGGTGCAACTGTTGGGATTAGAGAGTCACCTTGATATGGAATCCAGGTTGATGAGTCTACCAATGATGACAACAAGGCAGCAATGCTTGTTTTTGTGCGATATGTTTTTCAGGAGGATGTGTGTGAGGGTATGTCACGTGCACTTTTGTAGCCAACCAACACCAGAGCTCAAGTCTTTGAATGACTACATATCAGGAAAACTGAACTGGTCATTCTGTCTCAGTATATGCATGGGCGGAGCAGCTGCCATAACTAGACAACTTTCTGGTTTCACTACTCAGGTAAAAGAGGTTGCTTCTGACTTTAAACCTACACACTGTGTCATCCATAGAGAAATGCTGGTTAGCTGAAAAATGTCACCTGAACTTAACAATGTTTGGCAGGTTGTGATTAAAATGATCAGCCCCATTAAAGCACGTGACCTTAACTCATGTCTGATTACAGAGCTCTGTGAGGAGATGGACACAGAGCTCACATGCCTTCTCTTATACACAGAAATGAGATGGCTTTCTAAAGGAAGATCACTGACCAGAGTGCTTTAGTTACAAGGGCCACTGCAGAGATTTCTTCTAGGAAAACAGTCACTATCAGGCAGCACATTTTAGTGACACAGAATTGGTTGCAAAACTTGCTTACTGCGTGACATATGCAACCTGCTCAACAAACGCAGTCTGTCACAGGGGAAAATGGCACTGTTTCCAAGTCAGCAGATAAAGTGGCTGCATTCAAAGCCAAACTGGAATTATGCGGCTGATGAGTGAACATTGGGATTTTTGACATGTTTCAAACATTAGCAGAGATTTTGAAAGAGACTGAGCCAGCACCCTCTTTCTCCCAGCTTGTGCACAATCACCTATCTCAGCTTTCAAAAGACTTGGAGCATTACTTTCCAGCCACAAAAGACTCACAAACTGGGAAGGAACTGATCTGTGAACCATCTGTGAATAAGCCAGGTGAGCTGACTTTGTCTGTGCCAGAAGAGGATCACAGATGATGGTGGCCTTAAAAGTGTGTTGGGACAACTTCAAATCTCCATACTTTCTGGATTGAAGCCAAGGTGGAATATTATGAGATTGCCAAAAAAAAGCACTGAAAAGCCTGCTTTCATTTCCAACATCTTATCTTTGTGAAGCAGGGTTTTCTGCAGTGACAGCAGTCAAAATGGAATTACAGAGTGGACTGGACATCGGCAGCACACTTTGGGTGTCGCTTTCTCCCGTTGCCCCCAAATGGGACCGCCTAGCTGCAGAAAAACAAGTTTAAGGCCCACCAATCCTGCACTGTAGTGAGTTGTATAATTATCTCGTTATATATCACAATGCAATAATAGTAGAAATAAAGTGCACAGTAAATATACTGTGCTTAAATAATCCCCAAACCATCCCCTCCCCAGTCCAAGGAAAAATTGTCTTCCTTGAAATCAGTCCCTGCTCCCAAAATGGATGGGGACTGCTGCATTTGACGATTATAAAGAGAGGTCAAGATGGCAGTTGAATATGTGTGGAGGGTCAGGACTATTGATATGACTTTCGTCATCATAGACATGTAGATTCCACTGAAAGTCACAGTGCGAGGTGAGGCCCTCTGTGGAGAGGATGCAGACTGTAGAGGAGGCCTGTGGAGGGATGCCCACTTTAGAGGTCAAGCCCGGAAGCTAGACACTCAGATGAGAAGCGGCAGCCAGTGAAGCAGAGGGATTGTGCTCTGAATCTAAGACTGCTCTAAAAAGCCTATTTTTTTTTTTTTTTTTGATGAAGGGGCTATTAAGGCATTCCCAGATAAACAAAAACTAAAAGAATTCATCATTAGCAAACCTGCTCTAAAAGAAACATTAACGGGAGTCCTTCATATTTGACGCTAGACAGTAACTTGAACACACTCAGACATAAAGGGAATGAGGAAAAGCAATGATAGAGGCATATTTATAGACAGTATATTTTAATTTTTGTTTGTACCCTTTTCTTCTCATATTTTATATAAAAGACAACTGCATAAAGCAATATATATATATAATTGCATTGGTGGGTTTATAATGTACGAAAATGTAATTTGTATGGCAATATAGCATGAAGGAGGAGAAACAAAACAAACCTACGCCAGAGCAGAGTTTTGTATATTATTGAAAATAAGTTGGTATTAATCCTAACTAGAATGTTGCAAGCTGTTAATTGTAATTCCCTGGTATAATTCCCCAAGTGTAATTCTTTCCAATAAGAAAATAATTTATATAAATAAAAAGAAACCAGGGAACTAAAATTCTATTTTAGAAACTAATATAAAAGAAAGAATAAGAAAGGGACAACAAAAAAACTTATGACATATAAAAGGCAAATAGCAAAATGGCAAACTTAAATCCTGCCTTATTAGTAATTACCTTAAGTGTAAATGGACTAAATATTTTAATCCAAAGGCAAAACGTGATGATAATCCGACAGAGATAGGATGGATCCCCCTACTCCACATTTGATCAGAAATCAAGGTTAATGATGTACCAAGAGTGAACATAAGATGATTTTTCATATAATTAGGAGTTCTGGGAGAGCATGATAAACCTCAAGCAGGTCCAAAAATGGCTTGAGATAGCAGGGAGGGATGACTGGCTTGGGGTATGGTGGTTGCTGCTGCTGCTGCTGCTGCTAAGTCACTTCAGTCATGTCCGACTCTGTGCGACCCCAGAGACGGCAGCCCACCAGGCTCCGCTGTCCCTGGGATTCTGCAGGCAAGAACACTGGAGTGGGTCGCCATTGCCTTCTCCAATGCATGAAATTGAAAAGTGAAAGGGAAGTCGCTCAGTTGTGTCTGACTCTTCGCGACCCCATGGACTGCAGCCTACCAGGCTCCTCCGTCCATGGGATTTTCCAGGCAAGAGTACTGGAGTGGGGTGCCATTGCCTTCTCCGGGGTATGGTGGTTAGGGGGTGGGAATTTCTTCACATGGGTCCTTGTATGGCTTGAACTTTCCACCAGTGTGAAGGAAGGGAACATCCAGGCTTTCTCACCAAATTGCCCAGATATCAGGCAGAAAATGAGAAAGATTGGTGTAGCTGGAAAGCTGTCAGAAGTCAAACATCAAAAATAATTCATGCTCCTTATTACACAGAGATTGACAGGATGAATAATGGATCTTACTATCTGATATGTGGAAGAAACACACTTTAGATACAAAGACACAAATAGGTTGAAAGTAAAAGGATGGCTCAGGAAGAGACAGACACTCTGTATGACAGACTCTAGGTTCATGCACATCACTACAAGTGACCCAACTTTGTCCCTTTTTATGGCTGAATAATATTCTGTAGTATATATGAACCATATCTTCTTTATCCATTCATCTGTCTATGGACATTTAGGTTGCTTTCATGTCCTAACTATTGTAAATAGTGCTGCAATGAACACTGGGGTACATGTGTCTTTTTGAACAGGTATCCAGGTTGGGAAGAAGTAAAACTATCTCTATTCATGGACAATATGACCTTGTATAACGAAAATCACAAGGAATCTACTAAAAATGATCAGAACCAATAAATGAGTTCAGCAAAGTCATGGCATACAAGATCAAGATAGCAAAATCAACTGTATTTCTATTACCTTGCAATGAATAATCTGAAAATAAAACTAATAAAACATTTCCATTCAAAATAGCATTAAAAAGAATAAATGAAAGTGACAGTTGCTCAGTCGTGTCTGACTCTTTGCGATCCCATGGACTCTACAGTCCATGGAATTCTCCAGGTCAGAATATTGGAGTGGGTAGCTGTTCTCTTCTCCAGGGTATCTTCCCAACCCAGGGACTGAACCCAGGTTTCCTGCATTGCAGGTGGATTCTTTACCAGCTGAACCACCAGGGAAGCCCCAAAAGATTAAATACTTAACAGATAATTTTTTAAGATATTTATTTGACTGTGCTGGGTCTTAGTTGTGGCATGTGGGATCTAATTCCCTGACAAGGGATCAAACCCAGGGCCCCTGCATTGGGAGCGTGGAGTCTTAGCCACTGGGCCACCGAGGAAGTCCCTTAACAGATAATTTAAGAAAACAAGTGAAAACCAATTAATAAGTCACAGAGATGTACAGTATAGCAACTAACATTAATAATACTGTACTGCATGTTTGAACATTGTGAAGAGAGTAGAAGGCCAAAGGAAAAGAGGGCATCAGAGGATGAGGTGGTCAGACAGCATCACTGACTCAATGGACATGAACTTGAGCAAACTCTGGGAGATGGTGGAGGACAGGGAAGCCTGGTGTGCTGCAAACCATGCCGCCACAAAGAGTCAGACACGACTTAGCAACTAAACAACAAGAAGACAGTATATCTTAAAAGTTCTCATCACAAGAAAAAAATTATGTAGCAACATACGGTGATGGATGTTAACTAGACTTACTGTGGTGATCACTTCGCAATATATACAAATATTGAATAATTATGTTGTATACCTGAAACTAAATATAACTTTGTGAGTCAATTATGCCTCAATAAAAAAGAAAGACATGTGTAAAACTTATACTCTGAAAACTAAAAAAGTGTTGAAAGAAATTAAAGATGATTTAAATAAGTGGAAAAGCATCCTGTGTTCTCGAATTGGAAGACTTAACATCGTTAAGTCTTAACATCGCTGCAGTCCATTGGGGTCTCATCATTAAGCTCCGATTGTATCGTCAAGGCAATACTTCTCAAACTGACCTACAGATAAAAATGAATCTCTATCAGTCTTAGTTGACTTCTTTGTAGAAATTGACAAGCCATTTCTAAAATGCATATAGAATTTCAAGGGACCCAAAAGAGCCACAACAAAAAGAATATTAAAGAAAAACAAGTGTTGGCAAGGATGTAGAGAGATTAAAACTCTCATACATTGCTGATGGAAATGTAAAACATGCAGCTGTTTTGAAAAACAGTAGGATAGTTTCTCAAAACTCAAAACAGAATTGCCACATAGCAGCAGTTTGACTCATGGATATATATCCAAGAGGACTGAAAACATATGTCCACACAAAAGCTTGCACATAAATGTTCATAGTCACATTATTCATAATAGCCAAAACGTGGAAACAACCCAAATGTCCATCAACAATTGAATGCATTCTCTCTACACAACGAACTACTATTCAGTAATTAAAGTAAACGAAATGCTGATACATGCTACAAGGTGAATGGATATTAAAAAACATTATGCTAAGTGAAAGAAGACGGAGCACCGAACATCTGATGCTTTTGCGTTGTGGTGCTGGAGAAGAATCTTAAGAATCCCTTGGACTGCAAGGGGATCAAACCGGTCAATCCTAAAGAAATCAAGCCTGAATATTCATTGGAAGGACTGATGCTGAAGCTGAAGCTCCAATACTTTGGCCACCTGATGTGAAGAGACAAATCATTGCAAAAGACTGTGATGCTGGTAAAGACTGAAGGTAAAAGGAGAAGAGGGCATCAGAGGATGAGATGGTTAGATAGCATCGCTGACTCAATGGACATGAATCTGAGCAAACTCCAGGGGACAGTGAAGGAGAAAGAAGTGTGGAGTGCTGCAGTCCACTGGGGTCTCAAAGAGTTGGACACGACTTAGGAACTAAATAACAAAGTAAAAGAAACAGACATAAAAAGTCTTACATTAAATGATTTCACTTATATGAAACGTCCAGAACAGGAAAATCTAGGAACAAAAAACAGATGACTGGTTTAAACAGATGGGTAAGTACAGAGCTAAGGAGTGAGGTGGGGGAATAGGTGTGACTTCTATTGGGCATGTGGTTTCTTTTGGGGGCAATGAAAATGTTCTGAAAGTTGATAGTGGTCATGAAGAATAATTATATCAATATACTAAAAGCCTCTGAATACTTTAAATAGATGCTTTGTAGGAACATGTATCATACCTCAATATAGCTGTTTTTAAAAATGAACACTACTCATCCGTGGTCCATCTGAAATGAAGATTAAGTACATCAGAAATGATGTACCAGTAAGTTGATTTCAATGCACAAATTTTTTTTCCGTCATATACCCATTTTATTTGGTGATATGAAGACATCTGAAAATTAAATTTGACCTTTAAATATAAGAGCCTGAAGATACAGTGTCTGAGCAAAAGCACTTGTTAGAAGAAAAGGTCAAGGACAGCAGCTTATCCGAAGACCTGCCTGACTGGGGCTGAAGCCAACAAGGGGGAAAGGTCTTGCCTCCAACACTGCCTCTTTGGGGGGACAGCACCTGGCATTCAACCATTGCTCTCTCCAATCAACTCTGCTAAAATACAGAAACTATGTGTTTTAAACTTTCAGCCTTAGTATAAACGAAACTGATGTTTTTGTGTTAAGCTCCCAACGATAGGCATTGTTAACAGTAATCGGAGCAAATAGCGGTGACTGGTTTGAGTAATGAAACGTGGAAGCACAAAAGGGAAGGGGGCGTGCCTGTCTCACTTCATTCTGAATTTTGATGAAGGTCGTTTTGCCTTTTCCAGTTGTAACTATTAGGCCCTTCCCAGAAGCAAGCTGATAAGGGAATTCAGAAATCCCTGTGCCTGGGAATTCCAGTCCCCTTTATTCAGGAGTTCAAAGGTCTGTTTGCCTGGACGTTGTCAGGGGTCCCAATCCTCTCTAGGGGAGGGGGCCCTCCCAGCCCACCTGCCACTAAGGTTTCAAGCTCCTTCCTGGCAAGAAGCCTGTGGGCAATTAAAGATGATTTTAACTGTTAGTTATCAGCAGTGAAAGACTTCAAACAGACAGTAAGTACTGGAGCCTCTTGTACTTTAATTTTAAAATTACAGCTCAGCCTGATTAGCAAGAAGCTACAATTTTCAGCACTTGAGTCCAGTGGTCTCTTGCCCGCTCATCAGTGGTATGAAATCACTTCTGCTGGGCACACACTGGAGAATGCTAATTTCATCAGTTTTGCTATCTCATATAGTTCCTGAGGGAAAGGCAAGGTGGAAATAAATTGTGGGCTGGTGAGTGTTTTGTCCATGTTTCCTGGTCTGCATTAATCAGTGCGATCACCCCCGGTGGCATCCTGGCTCTCAGACGTGGTGTTAATTGCTTGTTTGACTGGCCCTTGTTTTTAAGTAAACTAGGAGTACACAGTTTCAAACCTAGAGAATTGGTTTTAAATTGGTATTTACTCATCTTACATGAGCCCAAAGCTCTCCCCAAGGGATTTCCAGGAAGCCCTGCATATTATTCACTAGACCAGGATACCAACTGGGGAAGTGAGACATTGCCACCACCTCTATTTATTGTTACAAGGAAGCATCCAGACCAGAAAAGGAGATCTGAATTTCTGTAGAGGTGAGTGAGGACATGGGCATGTTCCAAGAACAAGAGAAATTTATGTGGGCCAAAAAGAACAGTTGAGGGAAAGGAATTCAAGTTGGTATGGGCTCCAAAGTACTGCCCAGGACCCCCAGAGGACATTAAAATGCCTTTATAGCCAGAACAAACAGCTCTTCTGTTACGAACCCAGGTCCTGGGACTCTTTAATCAATAGAAATTGGTAAGAGGCCAGAAAAGAAATTCAGGCAAGGCTTTGCCAGTGCCCTTGCTCGCTCTCCGAGGAGGGCAAGCTGGTGCCTTAAACGGGATGAGGGTAGTGGCAGATTGGTGGCTCTGATTGGAGGAGTGGCTTAGGTGGTCTGCCCACACCCTTGGTGGTGCTGTGTGCAGGGGTCATGCCCAGTATCCTGCTTTTGCTCCCTGCAACTCAGAAATGGCAGTTGGTTTGTGGCCTTTTTCTATCTGTGGTTCGTAATTGCCCCAACTGCTGTATGTGTGCAGTTATTTTTAGTCCCTTGTAGCTTCCTTGTATTATGTTGCTCGAGGTGCAAGCACTCCAGTAAAGGGTGCCAGGTCTCGACTTAGCTCACTTCAATCCAATACTAGTCGTTACAGAATTTTTTAAATTGCCATTTTCTTGTAATAGTATCACAGAAGACAAAAACAAACAAGCGTGTTATTGCATATAACCTATGGAAACGCTCTTCCTCCCCACCCCTCCCACCATGATCTCTTCTAATCTTTCAGATCCCTACTTCCAAATCCCAGCTTCTTCAGCAGGAAGCTCATCTCCCCACTGTGTCCACAGCATTCATTCAAATCCCGCCGGTTCCACCTGTGAAGTATTTCTTGAATTTATGTTCTCCTCTGTAGTTGACTTGGTCCTTGCCCAATTTCAAGATCGCGTCTTCTCCCCACTGGATGATTTCTTAAAGGCCTGTGCCTAAAACACATCCTCCACACACCCACAAGTCCTTGACAGAGCAGGAGAAACGTAAAGAAGGAGCTGGATGGAGTTCAAGGTCAAGGGTGGTATACATGTCATCAAGGGCATGAGAAGCCTAGGAGCGCAGGAGCCCGAGTTGGAGGTGGAGACTGAGTCAGAGCTCAGAGGGGCAGCTCTGTGGGATGAGCCCGAGTGAGGTCCTGAGCAGTGGCTGGCTGCCTGGGAGGGAGGTGAGGGCACCAAAGCGGACGAGGACTAGCATGCAGATGACCACTTGGACATTGATGAGTGGAAAAAAGTCTCTCAAGTTTTGATATGTGCAAAAATTACTTGGTGTGCTTGATAAAAATACAGATTACCAGGCAGAGCCCTCAGAGAGTCTAGTTAGTATTATCTGAGATTGGGCCCAGGCATCTTTGTTTTAACAAATACTCTGGGCAACTTTGATATAAACGAGCTCTTGACCACACTTTGAGAGATACTCTCTGATGCAGGCTGAATTGTGTCCCCCACATATCCATATCCACTCCAGTACTCTTGCCTGGAAAATCCCATGGATGGAGGAGCCTGGTAGGCTGCAGTCCATGGGGTCGCTAAGAGTCAGACACAACTAAAGCGACTTAGCAGCAGCAGCATATCCATATGTTGAAGTCTGCGGGGAAATTAACAAGATGGCGCCAGTCAGGCTCTCTCATTTCCCCCCTTCCCCCCGCCAGGCTTTCAAGCCCTCTGGCTCCATGTTCTGTAAACGATGACTTTGCACGGTTATGTAACAGCCGAGACCACTTTTAGCACTGCACACGCGCATTGTGAGGTACTCAACTTGGTCACAGGCCACTTTGTGCAGCAGGCCTATATGAGCTTCACCCGGAAGGGCCCTGAAGGGTTGGGTGTGCTTATCTTGGGTTATGTCTTATCTGTTACTGCAGCTGCCGTGCCAGCCAGGAGAGAATAAACATGTCTCCAGTTCCTATGGCTCCTCGAGTCTTCTTCCAGTCTCTTAGGTCGAGCCTTGCCTACCCTGGGTTCAGTGAACAGTGTGCACAGTGAGGTATAGCGAGACAACTGGCACCACGAACAGGATCAACAAAACAAAGTCACAACCCCCAGGGCCTCAGAATGTGATTGTTTTTGGCGGTTGGACATTTAAAGAGGTAAACAAGATAAAATGAGGTCGTATGTGTGGACCTTCATCGAGTATGATGGGTGTCCTTTTAAGAAGAGACTAGGACACAGATGGCACCCCACTCCAGTACTCTTGCCTGGAAAATCCCATGGGCGGAGGAGCCTGGTGGGCTGCAGTCCATGGAGTCGCTAAGAGTCAGACACGACTGAGCGACTTCGCTTTCACTTTTCACTTTCATGCATTGGAGAAGGCAATGGCAACCCACTCCAGTGTTCTTGCCTGGAGAATCCCAGGGACGGGGGAGCCTGGTGGGCTGCCGTCTCTGGGGTCACATAGAGTCGGACACGACTGAAGCAACTTAGCAGCAGCAGCAGCAGGAGGACACAGATAGGAGCACAAACAGAGAAAATCATTTGAGAAGATGGTCATTTACAAGGCAAGGAGAGAGGTCTCAGGAGAAAGCCAACCTGCCAACACCTTGATCTTGAACTTCAGCTTCCAGAGCTATGAGTAAATAAATTTCCATTGTTTTAAAACCCCAGTCTATGGTATTTTGTTACAGCAGCCCAAGCAGACTAATTCGCTATTCTAGAACAATGAATAGTAGAAGTGGGGGATTTAGAGAATGACCAGGGGACACAGTGCAAACGAGATGCACGTGAGCTGGAACAGAGGCCCCCCGCTATGGGCGGTGTGAGCTTTGAGGCTGAAAGTGCAGAGAGAGTCAGGAGAATGCCTCCTCTTGCTAGCCCCACAGCTGTGAGGACAGAAAACTGGGTTTTGGGAGAAGGGGAGTCATGCTTTAGTCAAGGTAAGGAAGAGACGGAGGTAAAAGAACAGCCTGGGCATTTAAGTAAAAGTGGCAGCTTTCTCTCTGAAAAAAAATCTCACTAGAATGACAGTATACCGGTATTTTAAAAATTTAACCAAACATAAAATTGTCACCAATAAAGCCTGGGGAGAGGGATGAATATGGACAGCAGCAACCAAATTTCAGAAGCTGGGGCACAGCTAGAAAAGTTACTAATGCCTGAGCACAGTGGGTCCTCACCGGGACCCCTAGCAATTCGTTGGATAAACAAATTCCTGAGCTCCCCACCCCAGACCCACTGAATTAGAAAACCCATGGGTGGGGCACAGCAATCTGTGTTTCAAGAAGCCCTCTAGGTGATAATGCTGAAGTTTGAGGTCCCATGACTTAACAGACGGAGAGAATTGATTAGAGCAGTCAGGTGTGAAATTCACGAAGCAACCTTGCAAAAAGTCTCAGGAATGACAGCACCAGGTAACTTCAGAAATATGGAGTGAGGAGCTAATCTTATGAGGACTGGTTGGACGGATTTAGAAAACAGATCTCAAGCCCTTCTCCTCAATTGTTCGTATCTACAGGCTCAATTCTGGCACATAAAGAGGGCAGACCAGGTAACAGTAGGTATATTTCTGCCTTGGGCTACATTTTATATAAAGTCCTAATTGGAGGCTGAGCAGGGATCATGTTATTTATCATATTTTCAGGGAGATGATTGCCTTGCTGCCCAAGAAAATACTACTGAATGTGAAAAGGCCGAGTATGGTCACTGACAAGGTCAGAGATCTTGTTCTAGGTCCCACTCTGTCTCTAATTGTATAATCAGGGTGAGAACTTCCTCGGTTTCCTTATCTGCATCAAGCTATTCTAAGGACCTTTGAACACAAATATTCCATAGTCATATATTTTAATTAAAATTGAAGAATCATAAAATAGTACTAATTGCAAGCATTGCCTAATTGAACGAACAGGGTGATCCCTCTTTACATATATATAGAGAGAGAGACAGACCTTCTACTGGATGTGCAAATGCCTGAGAAGTGACATTATCCAAATACTTAGAAGGACTTCAGGAATGATGGGTGATGTTGTTTTCTATATAGTCTTAACTTTCTTCAATTTTTCAAAGTAATTTTGCACTTAATTATCTTAAGTACTAATTCTGATCAATTGCTAATATTTGCTTGCAGTGCCATATTGAGGGCCATAAAGCTCACTTCAGACTCAATGGGAAAGAATGATGTGATTGCCCAGTAATCTCTGCCAAGGGAAAAGGATAGGATATATGCCATGTGTTTGCCAGCACTCTGGTGGTACAACCTACAGGCAAAATGGTCTCGCTTACCTCTTTGACTGTGGATGACTTCAGATTAAAAGCTCAGCTCTCTCCTACTAGCCTCAAATAGAAATAGAGGATTCACAAGGGAGCAGTCGAGTATGGCTGTAAGAACCCAGATCCAGCCTTCCTTTTTTGAAGAGCATCTCATGAATAATTTGAAGAGGATGCTTCCTTTAATTTCAGGGAGTGTCTGGAGAAATATTGTTCAGTGTGGATTCTTCTCGTTGTCTCACAGCCAACCTGAAGACCCAGAAATCTCCCCCTTCTCACCCATACCCATCATCATAGAGCTTTAGCATCATGCCTTGGAGATGGTTCCTACAAGCCTATCTTGAGTATAGGATCTTATAAACTCATTCCTCATTCAGAGGGAGTCTGATTCTGCACAGCGGACAAGACTACAGCTCATGAGTCAGACTCCTATTGGCACACACACCCCTCATTCCACTACCTCCCCCAGGATCAGAGCCCGTCAGTACTTACTGCCCATTATCCTCCGTACTGTTGGGCCTTCAGCAGTCATTTCCCTAACAATCTCATTGTCATCCTCATTGGCATCCAGCCAGCGATTGCAGTTGAAGTTATACTTGTCCTTGGTCAGAGTGTTCATTAGGGTCATCTGGAATGAAGTCCTGGGATGAGCAAGTGGGTGTACTAGAGATATTTATCCATGCCTTGAGGTTCCTGTTCTGTTAGTTCATCTCAAGGAGGACGAGGCCATCCCCCCAGAGAGGACTCTTGTGGAAGATGGAGTACCAGATTAATATGTATCCCTCTGGTCCCCCAGAGACCCACAGTTGTCTGGCAGCCAGGTGACTGGGACACAAGGCAAGTCTCTTGAAACCTAAGCATCTTTTTAGCCTACTTTGGAAGTCCTGTCCTCATCAGGAATTCCATGCGTCATGTGTCCAATTTTAGGTCTCACTGTAACCCTTCCCCATCCACACTCCCAACAGATAAAGGCAAACTAACAAGACAAGGTCATTAGAAAGAAACCATGTTGGTTTCTTTCCCAATCACCTTCCAACCCCAAGATGGTCATCTCACCTTTTCTAAATGCCATCCAGAACCAGGACTCCTTTTATCATGCCATACCCGAATCTTATAAAACCTGCCAAGGTCTGGGAGCTCAATCTATGGTGAGAAATAACAAGGTTTGCATGGACAGAATCAAGTGAAATGTATTTATCCTCATAGCTGAGCCCCTGCCAGGAGGTCACCTGCTTTGAGTTGTTTTTTCAGCATCAAGGAAGGGTTTACTTCAAACCACCCTCAAATACTCTCTCTTCTTGTGCTCCTTTAACCAATGGCACACGAGGGCGAGACAGCTGTAGATCTAGGGTTCAGCCTGGGCTGGTGAAACTGCACAAAAATAACTGACCCACAGTAGGATCCTGACTAAAGGAAATCTTCCAAATGATAAGCTTTCAGTTACAAAATCTATATGGCAGCCCTGCAAATTAACACAGGCCCACACCCCCAGGACTCTGCTGGGCACTGAAACAGACAGAAAGATCAATACAGTGGTCATGCCCTCCCCCAGGGGCTCAAAATCTAGCTGAGAAGACAAATACATAACGAGCAACGAACTGAAGGTATAATAGAAGCTCCAACAGGGTGCTCTGAAAAGAAAGCCGCAAATTACAAAATTATTCTTACCTAAAGGTCAGAGCAGCACTTCCGTTGGCAAAACAAGCCCTGCTCTACTTATATACATTATCGAAAAGTTAAAGCTGAACTTATTTTTTAATGTTCTAAAATGTATACTTTTCCTTAAATTGGCTCCTTACTCTAATTCAGTCCAGGTTGGGCTGTTTGACACTAACTGTGCTCAGGGTCCTTGTTCTACACTGATTCCCCAAGTCGCCAGGCTCCTGGATGCCCAAAGCCATTCCATACTTGCTTCTTCTCTCGTGCTTTGTTTGGAACTGTTTGATTCAGATAAAGGGCCAGATCTAAACTGCACCCCAATGCATTGCCTGTAGATTAAATGTGGCACTCCTGCAGGGGCCTGGGGACTCTGTTTTACTTTTTTGTCTTCAAACTTGATCCAAACCTGGCTTCAAAAGCCAGAATCCCATGACACATGCATCTTACACCCCTTCCTCCTTCCTCCATCCCGCCCCATCACACTTCCTACCCTAAATTTCTCAATTATGCCGGGTTTGAACCACTTGTTGTTGGGATTCAGAAGGATCTCATCTGTCCGTCCCTTCTGCCCATAAATCTGGATGAAGATAGGAGAGTTGGAACCAGCTTTCTTCAAGTCGGTTGTCCAGACCCACAGGGACCATGGGAATTCTGCAGAGATAGGTCCAGTTGCACCATAAACTTCAAAAAGTGAAAAGATTTTTTCATGCTTCCAGTGGGGAAAATGAGCACATCAAAGGTGATCAAGACTGAAATGCAGGTTGTGTGCAGTCGTGTCCCACTCTCCCATTATATAATCGCCAGTACCAAATTTGGGGAATGAAGGATTCCTTGCTATTTGAAAGTGTGTGCCTTAATGTTCATTTCTTTAAAATTAATTAATATTTTAATTGGAAGATTAAAGCCTTACAATACTGTGATGGCTTTTGCCATGCCTCAACATGCATCAGCCATGGGTATACATGTGTCCCCCTCACCTGAGCCCCCTTCCCATGTCCTTCCTCACCCTGTCCCTCTAGCTTGTTCCAGAGCACTGGCTTTGGGTGCCCTGCTTTGAGTATTGAACTCACGCTGGTCATCTATTTTACATATGACAATGTATATGTTTCAACGTTATTCTCTCAAATCATCCCACCCTTGCCTTCTCCCGCTGAGTCCAAAAGTCTCTTCCTTATGTCTGTGTCTCCTGGTGAGAGTCTGTTAGTAAGTTTTAAGTAGGGGCAAGAATAGACGCCACCCAGATGTGACCAGTACATTCAGAGTGCACTCTGTTCGACCATTCAGGTCAACAGCTAGCCCATCACAGCAGCGTATCAATTTGGGGCTGCTGCAGTATCAACCCTGGTGCCATGAATATAACTCTGTGTGGCCTGTGCCTTGGAGAACTGAGCTCCCTGGGGGACCCTTTCCCTTCCAGAGGAAAACTGTGAAGCACGAGGACCCAGTGGTCTGCCACCCTGGCCTTCATTGGCTCCAGGCCCCTCCACCTACTTTTCAGTCTCTTCTTCCTGAGAGACACCACCTCATAGAGCTGCCTCTCGGTCAGTCCATCCGCCTTCTTCTCATCCAGCCAGTTGCTGCAAGGGAAGGTCTGCTGGATGCCAGTGAAGGGGCACAGAATCACCACCTGGGGGAGAAGATGACATCTTCTGCAGCGAGTCCCCTGATTGGGACTTCCTTGCAATGCTCAACAGCCTCCTTAGCCCCACCTTTAGGGTCATATAGCCTATCTCGTTGAATTTTGGATCAAGAAATACCTCCTCTAGGAAATCTTCCCAAGAAGGTATCATACATACTCCAATTTACTAGTGCAAATATCAAACATTTTTCTCTATACACACACTCTTTTTGAACACCATACTTGCTATGTGCATCCTCAAATCTCAGTCTGAACCAAACAACTAGAATACTAAATTAATACCCTACTTTGTCTTGCGGAAAAAGTCAATCACATAAAAGATAATTAATCTCTATAATTTAATACAAAACTAACTACCTTCTTCAGGGCTTGATCCTTATTCAGCCTTCTCTCCTACACCTTGTCCATCTCTACTCACACTCTGAAATCATAGGTTTAGAACACGGCAGTCTATCTAACCCAGACACACCTAGATGCTTTGAAGAAAAGCATCAGAATGCCAAAGGCAGGGATCTTAGGAACATCAAGAGAAAAAAGATAGATGGCAACTGGACTAACAGAAGCCAGATGGTATTGGGGGCTAAGGGAATTAGAATTCAGTCTAGAGTTCTGTATCCCAAAACTTCTTTCAGGAATGAAAATGAAATAAAATAATTTTCAGATGAACTAAAACAGAGTTTACCACTGATAGACCTTATTTAACCAAAGGAACTTCTAAAGGAAGTTTAGCAGGAAGAAGAAAACTGATGCCAAGAAAGAGGTCTTCAACACAAGAAGAATTGGCAAGCAAACACACTGGCAAATCTGAACAAATAATGACTCTACAAAACAACGTAGAATGTGTGGATTTAAAAATCATTTCAAATAGGCAAAAATAGTGTACAACCTAAATGCAGGATTATTATCATTAGAAATTTCTGAGATTCTTGAATTGTCTAAGAGGGAAACAGAAATGGTGATTAAATTTAGGTCTTTTCACAGTAAAATTTCAATAATAACCACTAAAGAACCAGAAATAGTGTATAATTTCCAAATCACTGTCAAGGAAACCAATCAATTTATAAAAAAAAGGGAAGAAAGGTAAAAGCAGAACAGACATGTCAGTTATTATAATAAATACAAATGGACTAAATTTATGAAAAAGATAGTATCAGATTGGATTGTGGTATAGATTCAATTCACCAGAGGGTTAAAATAACTCTATAGTTCATAATGTAGCTTCAAACCATATACAGCAAAAATTGTTAGTTCTATAGTAAGAAATTTAAATATCTACCATTGACATTGGAAATTTCAACACATCTGTCTTAGCAGTTAATAAATCAAACAGACAAAATGCTATTAAGGAGACAGAAGATTCAAATAACAAAAGCAGCAAACTGAATTTATAAATAAAATCAAAATCTTAAGTTCAGCTCTTGGAAATATGTGCATAGGTTGAAGTGCATTGTAAAGTAAATCACAAAAAAATTTAAATAGCATCATTAATGTTTCCTGATTAAAACAATATTGAAATAAATAACAAAAATATAAAAAGCAAAATGTATTTGGAACATAAAAATTACATTTCAAAATAAATAATGGGTAATGAAAGAATTTCAAATAGAATGAAAAATAAGAACCAAAAAAGCACAAATCATAGAAGAAAAATTGATAAATTGCCTTTCATCAATATTAAAATCTTCTGCTCTTCAAAAACATTAAGAAAATGAAAAGGCAAATTATGGAGAACAGTATGGAGAGTCCTTAAAAAACTAGGAATAAATCTACCATATGACCTAGCAACCCCACTACTGGGCATATTCCATGAGAAAATCATTATACAAAAAAGACACATGTACCCAAATGTTCACTACAGTACTATTTACAAAAACCAGGGCATGGAAGTAACCTAGATGTCCATCAATGGATGAATGGATAAAAAAGTTGTGGTACATATATACAATGAAATGTTACTCAGCCATAAAAAAGAATGAATTTGAGTCAGTTGTGGTGAGTTGGATGGACCTTGAGCCTCTCATACAGAGTAAAGTAAGTCAGAAAGAGAAAAATAAGTATCGTATATTAACTCATATATATGGAATCTAGGAAAAAAATGGGACTGGTGAACCTATTTGCAGAGAAGGAATGAAGACACAGATGTAGAGAATGGGCTTGTGGATGCATCAGGAGGAGCGGGTGGGTTGAGTTGAGAAAGTAGCGTCAACATGTATATACTACCATGTGTAAAATAGACAGCTAGTGGGAAGTTGCTGTAAAATACAGGGAGCCCAGCCTGACCTAGAGGGGTGGGAATGGGGGAAGGGAAGGAGGCTCCAAAGAGAGGGGGTATATGGTGGCTCAGTGGTAAAGAATACACCTACAGTGCAGGAGATGTGGGTTTGATCCATGGATTGGGAAGATGCCCTGGAGGAGAGCATGGCAACCCTCTCCAGGATTCTTGCTTGGAGAATCTCATGGACAGAGGAACCTGGCAGGTTATAGTCCATAGGGTTGCAAAGAGTTGGACACAACTGAGCAACTGAACACACACATATATAATTATGACTGATTAGTGTTATTGTATGGCAGAAACCAACATATTATAAAGCAATTTGGCTTCAATTAAAATATAAATTTAAAAAAAGAAAATGAGAAGGCAACCCACACACTAGGAGATTGTTTATATACAATGTATATTGTGGGCTTCCCTGGTGGCTCAGATAATAAAAAATCTGCCTGCAATGAGAGAGACCCAGGTTTGATCCCTGGGTCGAGAAGATCCTCTGGAGAAGGGAATGGCGACCCGCTCCAGTATTCTTGCCTGGAGAATTTCATGGACACAGGAGCCTGGTGGGCTACAGTCCTTGGGATCCCAAAGAGTTGGATATCATATCTAAAATACATATTATATATCACAATTATATATTATATATTCATATATAGATATAGATAGTTCTGTCGCAGAACTTGTATAAAGAATACACAAAGAACTCACAGTTCAACAATAAAAAGATAAAAAAATTTAAAAAGGTAAAAAGAAAGGAAGATATACAAATGATCAATAAGCATATGAAAAAATAATGTTCAATGTAAGTGGTCATCAGAGGCATGTAGATTAAAACCAAATTAAATTCCATTTCATATCCTTAAGAATACCTAAAGATTGGTATTACCTTAGTAATGCCTAAAGATTGGCATTACTAAGTGATGGTGAGGCTATAAAACAACTGGGATTTTCATACAATGCTGGTGGGCATACAAAATTGCGTAGCCCCTTTGAATATAGTCTGAAAAAGACTTTTGTAAATTAAATGTATATTTACCATAGAATGTAGAAATTCGACTCTTAGGTATTTACCCAACAAAATTACAAACATGCCCATAAAAAGACTTGACATGAATGTTCATAGCACTTTATTCATAATAGAAAAAAGAAAAACCTGGAAATGACCTAAACACACACAAATAGTTGAATGAATAAATAAAATGTTATATACCCTTACGATGGAATACTACTTAACAATAAAAAAAAAGAAGTACTAATACCTGAAACAGTGCTAGAATAGACAAATCTAATCTTTAATGACTGAAATGGGATCCGTGGTTGCTTGGAATTGTGGAGATTGACTCGGAGGGAGAACAAGGAACATGTTGGGTAATGGAAACATTTCATATATTAATCTGGTAATGGTTACATGAGTGTATATGAATTCATTAAAACTCAAAGAGCAATACAGTTCAAAATAATGCATTTTTATTTATGCCAGTTATACCTCAATGAAGTTGAATTTTAAAATGAAACAATAAAATCAAACTGAATGATAATAGAAGTATAACATGTGGGGTACAGGTACAGCATTACTTTGAGAGAAAATTATACTATCAACATTTATACCATGAGAAAAGAAGAAGGCTAAAATTGAAAGAGCTAAGAGTACAATTTAAGAATAAAATAGAAAATAAAGATATATTAGAATATAAACAAAGAAAAATGTTGGTTATATGAAAGGACTAAATAAACTTTTGTGAGAATTATGTTTTTAAAAAGCAAGGATATCTGAATAACTGATGTTAGGAATGAAAACAAGATTATAATTACAGATGCAGTGGAGGTTAAAAGGTAAGAGAATACTGTATATGACTTTATATCAGGACATTTGAAGTCTACAAATACATACATTCCAAGAAAAATATAGCTCATTCAGATTGAAGAGAAAATGGAAAGCTTGAATAATTCTATAACTTCCAGGCATCTCTGTACACGAGATTTTTCCCAGCAAGAATACTAGAGTGGATTGCCATTTCCTCCTCAAGCGGATCTTCCCAACTCAGGATCAAACTTGTGACTCACATATCTCCTGCGCTGCAGACAGGTTCTTTTACCACTAAGCCACTGGGGAAGCCCCAATTTTATAACTAAGAAAACAAAAACACAACTTTCTTTTTTTTAATCAATAATTCTTCTCTCTCTCTTGCAGATGTGCACACACAATCCCACACTATCTTGACCAGATCACTGCATTTTTTATACCTTCTTTCAGGAGAAGAAATGCTTCTCATTTTATTCTAAGATCAAACCTCACAAGGACTGCATGAGAAAGGAAAATCAAGGGCCAATGTCACTCATGGACATTAATACATAATATATTCTCTATAAAATGTTGGATAATCAATTTCAGAACGAAAAAATTAAAATTCATTATGACCAAGTTTGGCTTATAGAAGTTCAGAGTCGATCTACCATAAGAACTGGCAATTCACCATAATAAATAAAAAAGAAAAACCATTTGACTATCTAATCAAGTACAGAAAAAGCAGTAGATAAAGTTTAACACCAATTCAGAATAAAAACTCTTAATACTAAAACTATAAATGACCAGTCTTAATAACAGAGTTTAGCAGGATAACTATATGTAAACTTAATATACAAAAGTACTTCTATATCTGTCTACACCAGCAAAAAAATGAACAATTTTAAAAGAGATACCATTTATAATAGCAGCAAAAGTTTCTATGGATATATTTACAAAGACATGCAAGACCTTTACTAAGAAAAATATAAAACTACACTGAGAATTATTAAAGAGCTAAATTTTAAGGGGTACTATATGTTCATAAATAGGAAATGTTAGTAGAGTAACAATGTCAGTTCTTCCAAATAGGTCTACAGACCCAGCTGCATTCTGTTCAACAGTTCTTCATGGAACTTGGCAAAAAATTTCTAAAATTTCTATGGAAGATAAAGTCTTATGGATAGGTCAATATATACCTGAGGAAGAAGGTTAAAGTGGGCCCTAGCAGATACCAGGACTTAGTGTAAAGGTGTAAAGTGAAAATAGTGAGTAATGCATTAGTGCAGGAATAAACTAAATCAACAAATGGAACAGCCTAGAGAGCTCAGAGACAAACCATATACTTGGGGAATTTGACATGTGACAGTTGCTCTTTCAGAATAGCAGGGAAAGAATTACTATTTAATTAACCAGTGCTTCCTAGACTTCTTTAATGATAAGAATTACCTAAAGCATGTATAAATACTCAGATTACCTGGAAATTCTGACTCAGTAGGTTTGGGTTTGAGCCCAGGATTCTATTTTTAAAAATAATTCCAGGTGATTCTTAACTTTACTCAGATTTTTAAAGTCCTTCAATAAATGTTGGTGGGACATTTAAATATCTATATAGAAAAAGATAAAGTTGGATCCCTATCTCATACAAATATCAATGCCTGATATATTAAAGATGCAAATATATAAACAAGAAAACCAAACTCTACAAAATTTAGAAGAAGATATAGGAAAATGTCTTTAGAACTTTAGGAGAAGTAAAATTTTTTTCAAAATGCATTAATCATAAAGGAAAAGATAAGACAGATTACTTTTAATTTAAATCTCCTCTCCTTCAAAAAACATGGCAAACTACAAAAAGATATTTGAACATGTATATCAAAAATACTATCAATGCTAGACCACCTTACCTGCCTCCTGAGAAACCTGTATTCAGGACAAGAAGCAACAGTTAATACTGGACATGGAACAATGGACTGGTTCCAAATTAGGAAAGGAGTATGTCAAAGCTGTATATTGTCACCCTGCTTATTTAACTTATAAGAGTACATCATCTTACACTGTTGGTGGGAATGCAAACTAGTACAGCCACTATGGAGAACAGTGTGGAGATTCCTTAAAAAATTGCAAATAGAACTGCCTTATGACCCAGCAATCCCACTGCTGGGCATACACACCGAGGAAACCAGAATTGAAAGAGACACGTGTACCCCAGTGTTCATTGCAGCACTGTTTATAATAGCCAGGACATGGAAACAACCTAGATGTCCATCAGCAGATGAATGGATAAGAAAGCTGTGGTACATATACGCAATGGAGTATTACTCAGCCATTAAAAAGAATACATTTGAATCAGTTCTAATGAGATGGTTGAAACTGGAGCCGATTATACAGAGTGAAGTAAGCCAGAAAGAAAAACACCAATACAGTATACTAACACATATATATGGAATTTAGAAAGATGGTAATGATAACCCTGTATGTGAGACAGCAAAAGAGACACAGATGTATAGAACGGACTTTTGGACTCTGAGGAAGAGGAAGAGGGTGGGATGATTTGGGAGAATGGCATTGAAACATGCATAATATCGTGTAAGAAATGAATCGCCAGTCTATGTTCGATACAGGATACAGGATGCTTGGGGCTGGTGCACGGGGATGATCTAGAGAGATGATATGGGGTGGGAGGTGCGAGGGGGGTTCAGGATTGGGAACACATGTACACCCGTGGTGGATTCATGTCAACGTATGGCAAAACCAATACAGCATTGTAAAGTAAAATAAAGTAAAAATAAAAATTAAAAAAATAAAAAGAACAGTAAAGCTGGAAAAAAGAAGAGTACATCATGTGAAATGTCAGACTGGATGAAGCACAAACTGGAATCAAGATTGCTGGGAGAAATATCAAAACCCTAGATATGCAGATGACACCCCCTAAAGGCAGAAAGTAAAGAGGAACTAAAGAGCCTCATGATGACGGTGAAAGAGAAGAGTGAAAAAGCTGGCTTAATTTCACATTAAAAAAAATGAAGATCAGGGCATACAGTCCCATCACTTCATGGCAAATAGAAGGTGAGAGAGTGGAAACAGTGACTGATTTTATTTGCTTGTGCTCCAAAATCACTGCAGACGACAACTGCAGCCGTGAAATTAAAAGACATTTGCTTCTTGGAAGAAAAGCTATGACAAACCTAGACAGTGAAGTAAAAAACAGAGACATCAATTTACCAACAAAAGTCCATGCAGTGAAAGCTGTGGGTTTCCCAGTAGTTATATACAGATGTGAGAGTTGAAGCATAAAGAAAGCTGAGCACCAAAGAAATGATGATGTCAAAATGTGGTGCTGGAGAAGACTCTTGAGGGTCCATTGGACAGTAAGGAGATCAAACCAGTCAATCCTAAAGGAAATCAAGCCTGAAAATTCATTAGAAGGACTGATGCTGAAGCTGAAGCTCCAGTAATTTGGCCACCTGATGCGAAGAGTTGATTCACTGGAAAAGACACTGATGCTGGGAAAAACTGAGGGGAAGAGAAGAAGGAGGCAATAGAGGATAAGATGGTTGTATGGCATCACTGACTCAATGGACATGAGTTTGAGCAAGCTCAGGGAGATAGTGAAGGACAGGGAAGCCTGGTGTGCTGCAGTTCACGGGGTCGCGGAGAGCTGGACATGACTTGGTGACTGAACACAACAATACTATCAATAAAGATTTACTATCTGGATTTAATAAAGAACTCCTAAAAATAAATCCAGCAATAGATTATTTGGCAGAAAAATCAGCAAAAGACATGAATAGGCATTTTCCATAAAGAGAAATATGAATGGACAGTAAAGAAATGAAGAGATGTTCAACTTCCGCAGTAATCATGAAAATAAAAACTAAAACCACAAGAAGATCAATTTATACACCCAAAATGGTGCACATTTAAAATTCAGGCAATATCTAGTGTTGACAAGGACGTCTGGAACAAAATGTATGATATAAATGGCTGAAAGAAAAAAAAAACGATGCAACTACTTTGGAAAACAAACTAGAATTCTTTGGAAACAATTAAGCTTCAGAACTGAAGATTCACTTACCTTACAGCCTAGAACATCCATCCTGAGAAGCTCCTGCATATTTGTACAAAGATGTACACACAACAATTTCCTGGAAGTATTGTTTATAGCAGCAAAAATCAAGAAACAACCCCAAAATGTCCATCAATAGAAGAACAGACAAATAAATTGAAATCGATTCATGCAATGGAGTAGACGGGAAATGGTCTACAGCTTCTGCTATCAATTCAGATGATCTCTAAAGCATAATGTTGAGCAAAAACTGCCCGTAACCAACAATATACACATAGGCAAAATTCTTAATAGTATATGTTCTTTGGGAGAGAGAGGATTATATGATCGGGGAAAGACAGAGGAGTTTCAGAAGCATTGGAAATATTCTTTTAAGTTAAGTGATAGGCAAAATTAACATTTGAGCTATTAAATCATTCTCTATATCTTACTTTTATTATGTATACTCTTTAAAGCATAAGTATTCCACAATTAAAATCATGTATTTAAAAATACTTGTTGATGGAGCCATTTAAAAACTAAAGTGGAACACTGCATCAGGAGTCAGGACAGACTATAACCATCCAGAACGCCCCTGGGTCACCTACCCTGTGTCTGGTCCCTGGTTGCATGTACAGAGCAGCCCCCATTCCCGACCACCAGCTAGACAAGGCAGAAGGGCATGTTACCATCCCAGCGTCCCCGTGAAAGGGATTTCCCATGTGCTCTGTAACTCGTCCAAAGGAAATAGGAAATAGGATTCAGGTTAGAGTTTGTAGCCGCAAGTGAGGGGTTTCCCTGGTGGCTCAGTGGTAAAGTGCATCCTACTGTGTTAAGGGTCAGCAGTAAAGAAGCTGCCTGCCAATTCAGGAGACTCTGGTTCAATCCCCGGATTAGGAAGATCCCTTGGAGAAAGAAATGGCCATCCACTCCAGTATTCTTGCCTGGGAAATCCCATGGACAGGGGAGCCTTGTGGGCTCCATTCCATGGGGTCACAAAAGAGTCGGACGCAACTTGGCGACTAAAACAACAAAACAACAACAATCTGCAAAGTGAAGGGAGTGTCTGAATCAGGCCAGGGCCTCCCTTACCTTCTCACAGTACCAGCCTCTGTTGACGCCCACATTGCTGTGTCCTATGGAAACCCGGCTCAGGGGGCTGAGGAGGACAGCCAGTTCAATATTGAAGATATCTGTGCGGCCACGGTCAAACACTCCTCCCTCCAGGAAGATCTTCCCACTGTTCTTATTCCCTCTGGCCCCATACATGACCAGGTAGATTTTGGACTTGGTCCCGGCCCCCCGGACATCCCCAGTGAAGACAGTGACAATGTATGAGATGGCTGGTATGGAAACAAAGAGGAAGAGGGGTCAGTGCAGGCTGGTAACGATGTCCTACCCACCTTCTCCCGCACCTAGCCATACCTCTGCCATACACCCCTACAGCCCCTAAATCCTCTTCCTCTGGATGTCACCCAGTGCCCTCTCCACTTCATTTTTATCTTTTTCAGAGTTGGGGTGCCAGGGCATCTGACTTTAGGAACAACCTGCAGGTTACAGGAAGCTGTCAGGCATGATTACAGGAAACCAACAAAGAGAAGGAAGAGCTTGGGTTGGCTCAGAATAGTACTTATTATGAATGCTAATTACCATGTGCATATTATTAATAGCTGCCGGATGAACTCTATTATGTCTCATTTAATTATAATAGTCAACTCGATTAATAGGGATTTATATTCGGGGCTCTCTGACTCATGGAGCTTGCTCTTTTGCTCATAACTTAAAAGTGTAACTCTAGTAGGGGGCGCCAATGGCCTTCTTGACCGCCTGACATGGTGAGATGTCAGGAGACTGAGGGAGGGAGCTGGGCCATCTGGGTTTGGTCAGTCGGAGGCAATGTGAGGACAGAGTTCTGGAGAAGAGTCATCAAGGGGGATTGAACTCCGAGATGAGACAGGGTAAAGGAAAACACCAAAGACAAGCATTCGGACAGAAAACTACAGGAAATGCTGTTAAGGTCAGGCCTGCATTTTTTTTCACTCTGTCCAGGATGCTAAGTGGTACTTTGAACCTTGTTAATCCTCCACCTCCCTTTCATCCTAACTTCATCCCCCCATCTCAGAGAAATAAAACGTCTCTGGGAGATAGCACATTATTCATTCATACATTTGCGCCTTCCCTTGCTCAACAAACATTTACTGACTGCTTACTATATAACAGGCCTTGGGAGAATGTGACGATAGAAAGGAATAGCTACCGCCCTCAAAGAGTGGGCCTCCAGCTTTGCAACGTGTGGCCAGAGAGGTTCTCACTCTCGACAGACTGCCGCGGCCTAGGCTGTCAGCAAACCCAGTTTCTGACTGTCATTTCTCCTCCTCCTCTACCACGGCAAGCAAGTAATAGTAACACAGTAAAAGGGGCATATTAAACCTGCTCTCGTGTCTGTTTTTTTAACAACTTTATTGCAGTGTATTTTACACATGCCCATTTCAAGCATAGAAGACAGTGCTTTTTTACTGATTTGCTTTCACTCCTGGTTGTGCTTCCTGGGATTTTCTTTAGTCGCCTTGGGCGGGGGGCTGCTCTTTAGCTGCAGCCACAGGCTGCTCATTGCGATGGCTTCTCTTGTTGCGCAGCACAGGCTCTAGGCCACGTGGGCCTCAGTAGCTGTGCTTTCCGGGCTCTAGAGCACGGACGCGATAGTTGTGGCACTCTGGCCTAGCTGCTCCGTGGCACGTGGGGTCTTCCCAGATCGGGAATCGAACCCATGTCCCCTGCTTTGGCAGGCAGATTCATTACCACTGACCTGCCCAGGAAGCCTTAGTGTATGTTTTTAAGCAAATGATTGGCAAACTCTAGTAACAAACTTACAGCACACCCAACAATGGTCAGGTAAGGCCAAGGCACTGCAACGCCAAGGTCGAGAAACACACTGGAGGTTTCCCTGGTGATTCAGTAGTAAAGAATCCGCCTGCCAACGCAGGAGACAGGGGTTGGCCCCCTGGTCCAAGAAGATCCCACATGGCACAGAGCAGCTAAACCCGAGGGCCACAGCTATTGAGCCTCTAGAGCCGGGGGAGCCGCTGAAGCCCGCTGTGCAGCTGTGGAACCCACGCTCTGCAGCGAGAGAAGCCACCACAGTAAGAGGCCCTCGTGCCACAACTGGAGGGCAGCCCCCGAGCAGCAGTGAAGACCAGGCACAACCAATAAATTTAAAAAGTATATTTTTATAAAAAGGAGAAAAGCAGGAAAGCTCTAGAGCAGAGGAGCAGGTGGCTTCCTAAACAACAGCCATCAAGTTCTACTCAAAATGTCTGGAGAAAAAGAAGGGAGAAATGGCTCCACCTAGAAGGGGTAGGGGTAGGGTTCAGAGGAAGTGACTGGAAGCAGGAATTTGAGAAAAGGGAAGAGAAATGGCCCCACAGGCTGAGGAGAAAGCATGTCCCAAAGAGAAAGGCAGAGAAAGAGGAAGGCCGGCAGCTCGGGGGAGGGAGAGGGAAGGCGTGTGGATGAGAAAGGGGTGGCTGTAGATGCAGGACAGAGTGGACGGTGGGCAGATGGGGCGGGGAGAGGGAGCGTGTGTAGGAGCAGTGGGAGAAGGTGTTGAACGATGCTGCTGAAACCATCAGCTGGAGCCCAGCCATGGGGCAATTTTTGTCCTGTACCCCAGAACTTAGACCCGTCCTCGGTGCAGCGGGAGCCGTGGGAGGGCCTGCCCCAGGGCACATTCTCAGCTGTGTGCATTCACCAACATCCATCTTCGGGAACACCTCTGAACTTCCATGCTGGGAGTTTCAAGCTGTCCATGGAACTCATACAGGGTAGAGATTTAGGAGGCAGACCAAATCCTGGATCTGTCACTTACCAGGTGTGTGACCTTGAACAAGTCTCTCAACTTGTGACTCAGTCTCCTCTGTTGTGAAATGGGAACAACAACTGTTCCATACTGTAGGGGTGCTGTGAAGACTAGAGATGACATGGGTGCCTAGAGAGAGCCTGGCTTGTAGGAGGCACTCATAGGAGGAGGGAAGAGTGAGTCAAGATCCTCGTAAAAGGACAGGGTCACATCCTGGCTCTGTCCTGTGGACACCTTCTTCTCCCTAGGAAGTCGGCATCTCCTCAGGGGTGCTTCCCCATCTCTGGCGTCAGCAGAGCCCAGACACCAGCCCAGAGGAGCGGAGAGCACTTTCAGGGGCAGGAAGAATGTTGTCTGAAGACACGGCTGCTTCCCACTGGACTGAAAGCCTCTAGGTCCACAGATGAGAACACCGACCCTTATTTCACCCTAAAGTGAAATATTAGCCAGTTTGCACCTCCCCTTTCTTCAGTCCTACCTGTGGTCTCAGCTCCACCCACTAAGATATCCCTCTGGATTTTGCCGTCATCTTCATCCAAGGCCAGCCAGCGGTTAAGAGGAAAATCATATTTTCTTTTGTTCCCAATATCTTCAATGACAATCTGGGAAAGAGACAGTGAGAAGGAAGATTAAGTGTCATGGAGTCACACATGGTGACCGAATCCATTCTTCCCTCACTTGAGTGAACTCTAAGAATATGTTCTCGTCTTCTTAGTGGCCCAAGGGGAGCTCATCACGAGGACACATCTGTTGTCAGGAAAACCTTGCAAAGCACTGAGAGTCACACGGGCGTGACTGAGAGTTACCTCCTTCTTGAATTACTGAGCTTTGGTTCCCTCCTCTGCTGGTGACCATTTAAAAATGCAATGCAAGAAACTTGGCAGGATGTGCCCAATGAAACTGAGGGACCAGAACTGCAAGCCTGGATTTGCAGACAGCACCAAGATCATCTTCCTCACCTGCAGAAGCTTGGGATTCTGGCCTTCTTACTGAGAAGGAGAGTCCACACAAAAGGAGCTAGAAGCCCTGATTCTGGCACACCAAATCCTGGGATCTGGTGAGCAGGTCAGAAAATGTCAGCCATGGACAGTGACGGTAGGGGATATGGGCATCTATGAAGCCCCTGGGGAGACTCACATGTGAGCTAGGTTAGCAAGGCTGAGATAAATGTATCTTCTCAAGCTCACCAAGATGCTGAGAGGCCCTCCCAAAATGTCCCAGAAACATCCAACTGAAAACTCACTCTAAGGTAAGTGTGATTGTCAACTGTGATTGTCAATAACCAGGTCGAGTCTTCCATCACAATGGGAAGGCAGGGTGACAGACAGGGTGAGTGTTCCCAGGGCTGCCTGACAGAATAGGGCTGATTTTCAGTGGAAAACACACTTCCTAAGATCAAAGTACTTATAGTGTGGAAACAGGGAACGTCTTGACCTACCTAAAGGCATCTCACCTGGTTCTAACCCAGTGTTCATTAAGGAAACTTCTGGGCCTCCTGAGGATACTACCCACCAGGGGGCGGCAGTGGCCTGAGCCAGTGACCAGCCTTCTCTCCCCAAGTAAAGTGGCATTCAAGCTCAGGTTTATAAATCAGCCCCTTGTATTTTGGTTGGTAAGAGTCACCCTTCAGAGCTTGCTGATTTTATCAAGTATCTGTACTTCCAGAGGTTAATGCTTAGTGACCACTGTGGTCTTTCCAGAGCGGGTTCTGCCACTGAAGAAAGTCTAGCCTCTATCAATTCATCTATCTGTGCATTTCTCTGCTTTTGCTTTTATCTCCCAGGATTCGAGTTGGGGAGATTAGGGAGCCAAGAATCTGGGCTAAGCCTCTTAACTGGCTTCACTCTGACTTTTACTAGGTTGGAAAAGCAAGGTGAAGAAAGAAAGGACTTAGTTTATCAGATAAGCTGTCAATTCTACTAATGAATCTAGATATACCAATTGACCATTTCTATCTTCAAATGTTCACAGAATGGAGTGCCAGCCATGATTCCAAGAGCAAATGACTGCCACCCTCGCAGTTCACAGAGATGCCATCAAAAAAGGGCCTTCTCCTGACCTGGTGTCTGATGGAAATTCCTGGCTTAATAAGCTTAGCTAATCTGAAAAACAGAATGTGTTGCCATTGAACACCTGTATAGGGTAAAACTAGCTGCACAGCTGAGCCACAAAGGAAAGAGACAACATATGAATGAGTATTTGAGTAACGGCCAAGACTCTAAAAATTAGACTTTCCAAAATATGAAATCACAAAGGAAGGCCAAGACTTAAACACTGGCATAGAAAGGATGAAAGCCCATGGATAGTTCTAGAAAACTTCCAGATATATTGAGCTGACCAAAAAGTTTGTTCAGGTTTTTCGATCATGAACGTTTCGGCTAACACAATATATTGAAAAATGTAGACAATTATTTAGTCTGCAGGATGAGGCTAGAGGAAGCTGGCTCCCGGAGGGTAGAACATTTTGGAACATATCTGGTAGCAAGTGGTGAGCGTGGTGGGAAGGAGTAGAGAAGTGAGATATAGAAGGAGCTGATGCCAGCACTTCCGCAGGAAGTCTGTCCCTAGGCGGGGCTGATGGTTCTCCCAAAGGCATTCTGGCCTCTACTGATAAGCGTCCTGTGGCCTGGGACCCATGATCCTGGTTGCTCAAGGGACATTACCGAGGGCCTCTCTGGGGAAGGACAAACAGCTTTCCCACTTCAGTACATGAATTGCCCACACGTGCCTGGGTTTCATAACGTTCCTTTTAAGAATTCAAGACAGCTCAGGAGTGGTTTTTGCTAACAGAAAGAAATGGTGGTGCTCCCTCCAGACCGCTGTTGTTCTAGCAGAGACAACAGTAAAATAAGCCTGGAGAGACAGAAGCGACCTCACCATGAATGATACGGAAGCATACACGTGGAGTGCGTGTGAGATACAGAAGCAATAGCCTAATGGCAAACAAGCACCATCACCTCCTGGAGGAAAACTCTCCACCTGCAGACAAGGCTACAGGCAGGGCTGACCTTCCAAGAAGCTAGTGGGAAACGAGGGGTCGTGAGCCTTGGGAGGCGAGATCGCAGCTAGAGAAAGGGGCCCACTCTGTCTTGCAAGAACAGGGACACAGCAGTTACAATGAGACCACCCATTACGAAAATCCAGAAGAAGATAGTGCTCAGTCACTTCAGTCGTGTTTGACTCTGTGTGACCCTCCAGGCTCCTCTGTCCATAGGATTCTCCAGGCAAGAATACTGGGGTGGGTCGCCATGCCCTCCTCCAGGGGATCTTCCCAACTCAGGGTTTGAACCCACATCTCTTACGTCTCCTGCATTAGCGGGCAGGTTCTTTACCACTAGCGCCACCTGGGAAGCTGCAAAGAGGATAAAAACATGAAAGCCTGCAAGCGTAGTCACTCAGTTGTGTCTGACTCTTCGTGATCCCATGGACTGTAGCCCATCAGGCTCTTCTGTCCATGGAATTCTCTAGGCAAGAATACTGGAATGGATTGCAATTCCCTTCTCCAGGGCATCTTTCCAACCCGGGGTTCAAACCTGGGTCTCCCGCACTGCAGACAGATTTTTTACCATCTGAGCCACAAAGGAAGCAAAGAGGATAAACCACCCACAAAAAAGGGGAGCCAAAGATGAAGCTGACAAGCAGGGTTTCTTTCTTTCTGGATCTTTCCAGACAGTTCACAGACACCCCTACACGACCCAGGGCCTGGGGGCCTGATTTCCTCCTGCATGGGTCAGACGTGTCAGTGTGAGCACATGGAGCTGGTCTTAGAGTCTTAGAGCTGGTCTTAGAGCACATTGTAGATGGATGTAGAGAGTCACTCATGACCTACAGTAGCCCTCCCTCCTTGACGGGGGAATAACTTCCACCAACCTGACTTAGCCTGGTTGGAGAAAAGGCCCATTTCGGGCAGAAGAGACAAAATCTCCACATGCTGGGCAATCCAGGTAAACTGAAGGGTCTTCTCCTTCCCGCCCACATGCCAAGGTGCCTGAGATGCAGACAGGCTGGGTGATCCACAACGCTCCCTCCCTGCACCAGTCATAGAGCAGAAAATGATGCCAGACCTACCCGTGTTTCCAATCTTCCCTTTGAAAATGCATGTCTGTTATCCAGTCAAGGTGGCCCTCACTTGACTCATAAGCAACCATGCCGCATTCCAAGAACCACTATTTTTTCTCTTTGGTTGCACTGCATCTTAGCTGCAGCACTTGAGATCTTCATGTCCACACATGGACTCTCTAGTCGTGGCGTGGGGGCTTTGGAGCACAAGGCGTCAGTTTCCCCAAGGTATGTGGGATCTTCGTTCCAAACAGGGATCAAACCTGCATCCTCTCCATTACAAGGCAAGATTCTTAGCCACTGGGCCACCAGAGCTCTCCCCAAGAACCACTATTGAACTGTGGTTTACATTTCTAATTCTTAGATCATAGGGCAAGGTAGGTTTTGACACAGGAGAAAAAAATAAAGGTGAAGACTTTGGAGCTTACAAACCCACTTGGAAATAAATCTCAGCTTCCAGGGGTTAGTCAGGGAGACCTGGGCTCATGGAAGAAAGAGGGAATGGTCTACGAGGGAAATTGAAGCTCAGCAAAGGAAGAGGGGTTGGTGGCCTCCTGCTGTCCCCCGAGCTCTCGGCCTCATTCATCACACTGAAATATTGTGCCGATTGCTATGTAACATGCCACAAACATGAGTAACTGCAGGCGACAGCATGTGAATGGCGTCGCCCCCAGTGCTCTCACCCCTTCCTCTGCATTTCACTCCTCTCTTCTGAGCCTGTCCACGTACCCACTCCTTCATTACCGCCCCAGGCTGCCTCACTCAATAAAGACCTTCAGTGGCTTCTTCTGATCATGCCTGCGGTGGTCCTGCCCTCAGCTACCCCCTGACGTGCTTCCTCAGTTCTCTGAGCCCTGTGCCCTGGCCCTGAGTTATTCAGTATTCCAGTGCCACCTTGCAGCTGCCCCTCATCTGTCCTCCTCCTCCCTGCCCTACCTGGCAAAGCCCTGTCCGTGTTCATGGCCCAGCTCCAACAGACCCTCCCTGGAACCTCCTTGGACACCCAGTCAGGTGCTGCTCACTCCAACATTTGTTTGTACCTCATGAAAGACACTTGCCTCATCCAGCTTTGTATTAAAGTTGGGGTGATTCTGTTTTCTGATTTATAAACCAGGACATTTGGATTGATCAACAGTTGTGGGACCCTTAGGACAGAATGTTCATTCACTGAAAGCTGGGCCTTACCTAAAGTTTTGGGATATAAGGTTACAGTAAGTAACCTGCCTTACAATAAATAACCTACCTTACTGTAAGTATCCAGAAACTTGTCTTATCTCTTTTAGAGGCAGAACCATGTCCATTGTAACAGTCATCCATAACATAGGGCCTACGATGTGATAGTCACCCAGTAAATGTTTGTTGAATGTCAAGTATAAATTGGTGACATAAGGCCACGTCAAGTTTCTTGAGGTCCCTGAAATCTGCTCCATGAGTCTCTGTCTCCACTTCCTGTCAGAGCCAGTGGTACTGGTTGAACTTGCTCCCTAAGGCGTGTGGCAAGGGACCTACTCAATTCTGGGTTTTCTAATGCATGGCACAGTGGAGAGAAGCCAGACTTGAAGTCCAGAGGATTGGGGACAGGTCCCATCCCTGCCCCAAAGAGCCATAGGATCTCAGGCAAATCCTCTCCTGAAGCAGATGGGCCAAAGGCAAGGCCCACTGGCAGTGTGATGTTCCATCTTGTGACTCTTGTTCTTTGGAGCCGGTGGTTGAGCTGAACTGATCATCTGAATTAGTCACAACTGGTGGACTAAGCAGACGTGGGGACCCAAGCCATGTGCGAAGCCTGTGGGAGGGAGATGCCAGCCTCGGGGAAGGAATGAAGAACAGGGGGCTGAGGAACACACATGGACAACTGACTAATGAAGAAGAGGAGGGAGGCGACCTGTGAAGGCTGTCAGATTTATCCTTCCAAGCCCCCGCACGGAAATACCACAGGAGCAGCTGCCATGTGGTGTCCAAGGCAACCGACCAGGCCACTTCTGGAAGGGGGGCACCTGCTGGAGAACTGTCGAATGTGGAAATGCAGACAATCTAACAGCACTTTAACTGGTGTCTCCGTGGAGGTGAGGTGAGGAAGGGCAGCATGGACAGGCAGTCTCCATGGGGAGGCGGGAGGCTAGGGCTGGCCACGCACTGTGTAGTCACAGTGATGAGAGGTCACCTCTGGTTTCCAGGTTGCACTCACTCTGCCTGGGACCTAAAATCCTCTTCTTCCTTCCTCACCAGAAGTCCTCCTTCAAGAAAATACCTAGTAAATCCAGGTGCTCTGACCTACAAAATACTAGAATTATTTTTATGTCTTATTCCCAAGGATTGTTTCGGTTTGGCTTAAGTTAAAGGAACAGACTGTTAGGAGTTCTTCAGAAGCCAGCGAATATTTGGAGGCACACTCCCCTTGGGGACCTGCCTGCCAGGCCCTGAACTCACCCCTACACATAATGCTGGCCCCAAAGAGAATAACCAATCTCATGCTGAAAGTAACCTGCTTGGCTTCTGGTTTAAAACAGTGTCTGAGTAGCAAACATAAAGAAGAGAAAAAGAAGCAAAGGAAGGAAGGAGAGAGGGAAGAAGGAAAAATCATTTTGAAGAATGAAAAGAAAAGCAGAAATCTGGAAAGGACTGAATAAAGGATACGGAAAAAGAATAAAGTATAACAAAAGGATAAAGGATATAGAAAAAGAAGGCAAGAAACTGTGCTTAATCACTCAGTTGTGTCTGACTCTTTGCGACCCCATGGACTGTAGCCTACCAGCCTTCTCTGTCCATGGGGATTCTCCGGGCAAGAATACTGGAGTGAGTTGCCATGCCCTCCTCCAGGGGATCTTCCCAAGCTAGGGATTGAACTCAGGTCTCCCTCATTGCAGGCGGATTCATTACCATCTGAGCCACCAGGGAAGCCCCACAAGAAACTGATTTGCTTAATAGAATGCAACAAAATACAGTCTTTATGAAATAAGAGTGAACATCTTTAAGGATAGGCGGGGCTGCAGCGAAAAGGCAGTAAGATGATATGAAAAGAGAACCAGATCACATGAGGAAACGTATCAAGGAAAGCAAAACTGTATAGCAGCAAATTCATCAGTGTTCTTACAATTCTGCATGACCTTGAAGTGTCTCCTAGGAATTAATTGTAAGAAGTAATCATAAATATGTATGCAGATAAGCTATGAGAATGTCTGTCATAGCACAGTTTATTTCCTCAATAAGTTTGAGGAAAAAGATTGAAATGTTCAACAAAGAGGAATTGGTTTAATACTTCATGGTATATCTGGGTAGTGAAGTATTATAGTCATTAAAAACTGTATTGTGAAATATCAATATTATTCTATTTAAATAGCATGAGGAAATATGTATATTACACTTGAAAATGAAGACAAAGCAGTTTGTAAGACATTGTGCTTATTATGACCCCATTATTTTAAATGACATATGTGTATTAATTCACAGAAAAATGCCTGGAGGATATATATGAAAACATGAACACTAGTTACCTTTGGGTGGTAAAATTATGGCAGTTCAGATTATTTTATTTTTGCTTATTTGTATTTCCTAAACTTTTTACAATGAATACATATATTACTTTTGTGACAAGAAAAAATAATTTGAAGAAACATTCAGAATTAAAATGCATATTTATAGGAGAAAGAAATGGAACTGGTGGTATGAAAAAGCAAGTCAATAATAAGGTGGGAGGGAATTTGACAAGTTCTTATGGAGTGGAAAGAAAATAGAGATGAAAAGAATAAAAGGGAAGCTGAGAGCTTTTGAAAACAGAGAGTGGAGATCCAGTAAATGGAAAATTGTTTCCTGAAGAAAAGATCAGAATAAAGCCATCCAAGCAAGAATCTAGTATATTTTCTGATTTCTTGGTATATTTACTAGATCTCTTATCTGAGCTATAAACAAACAAATAAAAAATATCCTAGACATCATAGAAAAGTCTCATCGTGTTACAGGGAAGTTAAAAACAAGATTCCCTGGTGCCTCAGACAATAAAGAGTCTGCCTGTAATGCGGGAGACCCAAGTCCGATCCCTGGGTCAGGAAGATCCCCTGGAGAAGGAAATAGCAACCCACTCCAGTATTCTTGCCTGGGAAATGCCATGGACAGAGGAGCCTGGCAGGCTACAGTCCATGGGATCCCAAAGAGTCGGACACAACTGAGCGACTTCCCTTTTCTTTTAAAAACAAAGGAAGGAGGGAAGGAAGGAAGGGGAAGGGAGAGGGGGTAAGGGAAGATGAATGAACTAACAAAGACCTTACTCCTAGACATTATCTGGCAAGACTTTTAAATTATAAATAAAAAGAAAGAATCCTACAGCTGAAACAAAAAACCCTCAAAAGAGGCCGTCCAGGAAGAAACAAAAGTCTTTGCAGCTTCCATGTCAAATTTCAAAAGGTAATGGAACAAGATTTTCAGCATTTGAAAGGAAAAGTGTTCTTACCCTATATCTCGCACCTTGCCATACTTTCCTTTCCTTTGGCCACGAAGATGACAAAAGGACATGTTTCAGTGTGTGAACCACCTCCTTCACAAAGCTTCAGAAAGCACACGGGGTGAGGGTCCAGGTGACCAAGAAGGAACCTGACCTCACAAGGTACAGCTGCAACTACTATGTCAAGGTCACCCTCAGGCCCTCAGGTGCTCTTTGCAGCTCCCTCAGCTACTCCTGCGTTTTCACTTTGACAATCTTCTTTCCCAGGATGAAGCGACTGGGCTTCAAGGTGTCTCTCTGTGCCCCATTCTGGCTGAGGTCATAAAGCACACTGCCTCCTCTGTGCTGAGGCACACTTCTGCTTGGATATTGGCTCTCTAGGTTCTGGACTCCTGCCCCATTTCTTCTCCAATCCAAGCAGCAGCTCCACTTAACCTCTGGGAACCCTATTCAGCATCAGGCTGGCTGCTCTTACAGCCAGGAAGCCCTCTCTTTCCAAAAAAACTTGGCCATTCCTTGCTTTGCTGATTCAGCACCTTGTCCCATGCCAAGAGCTGAGGAGGTGCCCTCAAGGAACTTTCAGGCTAGTTACAGAGATACATATGGCAGACACTCAAGGATTCTTACTCAACATCCTTTCCAATCACCTTCTTAGCCTACTTCTGCCATAACGGCTGGAAAACCTACTTGAAGTCCCAATTTCCAGAACAGCTAGGGTGGCCCCACGACACAGGCAGAGGTTCTAAAGAGGGTTATGTTTCTCTCAAAACAAGGCAAGGCATGCCACAAGAAAAAGTCCTTCCCCTTTGGTCTTCCTATTTTCTCCTGCCTGGAACACAGATAAGATGCCTAGAGGTTCAACAGCCAACATGTGATCGTGAGACAAGTTGGAGAATGAAAGCCACTGTGCTGAGGATGGTGATTCAGTGAGACAGCAGGTCTCAGGAAGCTGCTGCACCAGCCCTGAGTTGGCCACATCTGGATTTCATGTGAGATGAGAAAAATACGCCCTTGATTGCACCTCAATTTCTGATCTTTGCAGTCAAGCACGTTCCTAACTGCCACAGCATGGTATACGAAATTAAGGAGTAACAAAACCTCAACTATCAGACAGCCTCATTCTCAGTAGTCAGATTATTTTAAATCCAAGGGTGTTATGTTTTTAAGCAGTAAGACCTTTTCAAAATATTTTTCAAAATATGTTACACATCGATTTTTTCCTGTCATTCTGGGATGAGCTGAGAGATGTCGATAGCCTCATGACTAAGGAAAACACACACAAAGGCTAGTAGCCCATTTTCTAAATGACCTCAGACTTCCATGATCATTCAATATTCTTTTGACTTTTTCTGTCTTCTCTGACTTTCCATTACAGTTCTCAATAACCCCACCAATTTCAGTGTCTCTTTTTACCTCTAATTTTCTGCTGTATAGGTTTAAAATTATGGGTAGCAAGTTTGCTAGAAGGGATTATAAGCAAGCATTAGACTGAGTGAGATTCTGAGCAGTCTTGCCTTCAAAATCAGGGTAGGGTAAGGTAGTACCTGGGGCATAAGCTCTTCTTGTGAACTTTGAGCCAGATATATCTCAGCTTCTCAGAAGCCTTTTTGCTTTCTTCTTGACTCAACTTTGTCCTGGGTAGATGAAATTTTGAGGACCTGAGATCCAGAAGTTTGAGGTACAAGCAATGACCCAAGATAAGTCACAAGGTAGCTTATGATTAAGGTGAAATGAATCCTATAAGCCAGCAGAGTTATAGACACTCTTGGGAGGGAGAGGTTCTGGTGGCCAGAGTCAGGGAAGGCTTAGTGACAGAGCCCTGCAGGGCCCTTAGGGAAGACCCTGGATGGATGCAGATGAGAGAAGCCATCCTTCTGGGAAGGCGATAGATAGCACAGGCAAGGCCTGGGAGGCTATGGGAAGAGCAGCATGGCTGGCCAGGGGCTTAGGTAGAAGGGTGGAGGCTGATGGACCTAAAGAGGGAATCTAGGTCTGAAGTACAACCTCTGAGGAGCCAGAACTCCCCCTTCCCAGGCCAAGGGACCACAGACAGGCAGCTGAACCCACCTTGGACAGGAACCAGCCCGCAGACGCCCCCTTGTTGTTGTGGCCAACATTGATCTTCATGAGCTGCCCTAGGTCGGGGGCATCCAACATGAACTTGTCTTCAGCCCCCTTTTCAAAGTTGTCCTTTTCATTTTCCAGCCTACGCTCACCTGTATGCACAGACACACAAGACAGTTATTCATACAAAGGAGACCAGAGGAGGAGAGAGAACCGGCTCCAAACTTTAATGGGCCGCCCACTGCAGAATGGTCTCAAAAGTCACCACGTGGGAGGCTGTGGGTGGGGACAGGCGGTATGTGGACACTCTGTACTTCCACTCGATTTGGCTGTGAACCTAAAACTACTCTAAAGAATAGAGTTTATTAATTTTTTTAAAAGGGTAACTTCACCCCAAGACCTATCAGTTCAGTTCAGTTCAGTTCAGTCACTCAGTCGTATCCGACTCTTTGCTACCCCATGAATCACAGCACGCCAGGCCTCCCTGTCCATCACCAACTCCCGGAGTTCACTCAGACTCACATCCATCGAGTCTGTGATGCCATCCAGCCATCTCATCCTCTGTCATCCCCTTCTCCTCCTGCCCCCAATCCCTCCCAGCATCAGAGTCTTTTCCAATGAGTCAACTCTTCGCATGAGGTGGCCAAAGTACTGGAGTTTCAGCTTTAGCATCATTCCTTCCAAATCCCAGGGCTGATCTCCTTCAGAATGGACAGGTTGGATCTCCTTGCAGTCCAAGGGACTCTCAAGAGTCTTCTCCAACACCACAGTTCAAAAGCATCAATTCTTCGGCTCTCAGCCTTCTTCACAGTCCAACTCTCACATCCAAATATGACCACAGGAAATACCGTAGCCTTGACTTATAGGCTTCTTAAATCCCTCCAGCTGCCAGTCAAGGCCGAGGCTCACCTTGTGTGTGGCCTGTGCCCAGGACCCATAACTGGGTTTGAGTTCTGCCTTAGCCCAGGGTCCCCACCCTAGCAAACCCACTTGCACCCCAGTCCCTGGACCTGAGGCCCTGCCTTGCTTTACCTGAACAAGGAAAAGCTGCCTTTCCTGAACAAGGAGCGCAACCATGGTCATTGGTCTACAGGCTGTGGCTGGGACCCTGACATCAGCCGGCAGGCTGCCTTAGGCTTGCCTCCTCTGGAAAACGGCTGTGATAACTATCACCAGACTCTGCTGCATGATTAACATTTTTTCCCCCCTCACTTATTCCCTTGTCACAATCTAAGAGGGAAGTGTTATTAACTTTGTCTTGCAGCTGATGAAACTGAGACTTGGAGAAGTGAAACAACTCGCCAAAAGTCACACAGGTATTAAGCACATAGTTAGGGCTTGAGCCAACGTGTTCCTTCTAGCTTTCCCAAGTCTACCAGTCATGTTAACCTTTACCAGCCCATCTAAGCACCAGAGTTTTGCTTATCCATCCTGTTTTCTTTCTTTTCTAAAAGTTGACTCCTTAAATTTTTCTAAATTTTAGATTGCCACAACTCATACATATAGAAAATATTAGACATCCATGTACCCCCCATTCAGATATAAGAGATGTGAAAGTGAACTCACTCAGTCATGTCCGACTCTTTGTGACCCCATGGACTGTAGCTCACCAGGCTCCTCCATCCATGGGATTCTCCAGGCAAGAATACTGGAGTGGGTTGCCGTTTCCTTCTCCAGGGGATCTTCCTGACCCAGGGATCGAACCCAGGTCTCCTTCATTGCAGGCAGACACTTTAACCTCTGAACCACCAGGGAAGCCCATAAGAGGTATAACAGATATTAACATTTTGTTTAATTAACTTAGGCCTTTCTCTTTTTTAAAGGAAATTAAATATAACAGGTAGGTCTAAAGCCTCATAGTCCCTCCCTTCACCTGCCACACCCTGCCAGAAGCAAACAGTATCATCAACTGGCATCCATTATTTTTGTGAATTTTTGTAAGAACATATACTATTTTTGCATGTTTTAGAATTTTACATAAATAACATCATAGTGAACATCGTTCTGTCTTAAGTTCCTTGTCTGTACTGTGGGAATGATAGGGACTCCACCTCATAGGAGCTGTTTCAAGGATTAACTGAATGAATGTGTGCAAAGCCCTTAGGGCAGTGCCCAGAGAGTGGTAGGCAGGTGCCATGTTAGGGGCTGGGATTCCTACTGTTGCTCGTGTTACCATCATCCTATCATCACACACCCTTGTGCAACTTACTTTTCTTAAGTTAATATCACTCCTTTGAGATTATTCTGTTGATGCTAGTAACCAAATTCATCCAACTGCTGTATAACAGTCACCAAATGAAGAAAACACGGTTATGTGTTCATTCTTTCACATTTGGGTTGTTTCTATTTGATTGCTATTGTAAACAGCACTGAAATGGACTCTCTAGTACTGACCTTCTGCCGTGCATTTTAAGAACTGATCTGACTGGACACCTACAGTTTCTGGATATTGAGATGTGCTCATCTTCAGCGTATTAGCAATTACAAAATCACCTTCAGAGATGGTTGTACTACATCAATTATCACCAGCAGCCTTTGAGGGTTCCCATTCCCCATAATCATTGTTAACACATATATTTAAACTTCTGTTTCATGTGTGTACAATGGTGTCTTATTATGGTTTTAATTTACATTCCTTTGACTATTTGAAAAGACTGAAAGATGTTCATATATATACATATATTTTGAGATTGGTTCATATAATATTGGCCATTCAGGCTTTGCTTGTGCATGGTTTTTCTGTTCATATACTTCATTATATTTTTCTATTGTCTTTCCTTTGTCTATGGTCTTTCCTTGTCTTTGTCTTTGTCTTTCCTTTTTTCATACAGACTTTTTCTTGTTTTAATGGACTTTATCAATATTTCCCTTTGTTGTTTGTGCTCTTAGTGAATTGTTTAAGAAACTCTATCCTAAACTGAGATTTTTAAAAGACACGCTCTTAAAGTTTCTTCTAAAAAGTCATAGTTTGCTTTTTCACATTTAAATCTCTAGCCCATCTGGAACTTATTTGTGTGTGTGGTGAAAGGTAAAAAGATTGACTTTTATCTTTTCTCACATGGTTAGACAACTGTTTTAACACCAGCAATTGAATTGTTCATCCTTCCTGCTCAGATTTATAGTGCCCCTCTCTGTGTATTTCTAGACTCTTTATTCTACTGGTTTATTTGTTTATCTTTCTATACATATCACTCTGTTGTGGTTTTGGGGGCTTTGAATATTTTAGCATTTGGAGGGTAAATATCCTCATATTATTAATATTGTCAATATTATTTTCATTATTCAAAATTGTCCTGGTAATACTTAGCCCTATGTGGACATGAATTTAATAGCAGCTTAAGCTGTGGAATATTGCCTTTTGGGAATTTGACTAAAACTGCATTGCATTTATAGAATAACGAGAAATTTGGACATTACTGAGTTTAAGTCTTTTCTCATCCACGAGCATAATATATTTTTCCATTTTTTAGGTATTCTTGCATGTTCTTAAGTAGAAATTTTTATTTTTTCCAGAGTTTTTCAGATGCCAAATGCTAGTATAAATCATATATTTTTAAATAATATGTTTGTTTACTGTTTTATTAATATTTTTGTATTAATCATATCCAGCACCTTTATTAAACCTTCTCATGGTTCTAGTGATTTTTTCAATTCTCCTGGATTTTATAGATGATCATTCATTTTTTTGAAAATTAAATTTTTTTCTAAATGGGGTAAAAGGTTGGAGTTTCTTCTAATTTTATTGATTTATGATCAGAGAATATTGTCTCTATGTTATTGATTCATTTGCATTTGTTATTATGTCATTGAAAAGAATGTGTATTCTCTCCACTGGATTTAGGAATCTACATACTTCTATTAGACCAAGGTTATTAACCATTGTTAAAATCTGCAACCATACTAAATTTTTATCTATTTGACTTATCAATTACTGAGGGTGTTGTATTAAAATCTCCCACTATGATTATGTACTTGTCAAGTTTCTCCAAGAATTCTATTACTTTTTGTTTCACATGTATTGAAAATGTGTTGCTAAATCTATACAAGTTCAGAATTATCCTGTCTTCCAGGTTAATTGCTCTTTTTGTCATTCTGGTACTTATTTCTAATGAAGCATTTTGTCTGAAAGTTTAATTTGATGGATATTAATATAGCTACACCAGCTTCTTTCCTGTAGACAATATGTTCCTGGTATACTTAATTTCATTTTACATATTCTCCGAAATTTATGTATCATATATTTAAGCTGGATTTTATTTCTTTTAATTTAATATGAGAACATTTATTCTTAGGTGGATGAATTAGCTTATTTCTATTTATTGTATTATTTACACATTTATCTTACTTTTTGCTATTGGCATGCTTTTCCTTTCTTCGTTTCCTGACTTCTATTGGATTGATTGAGTCTTTATCCCCTTTCATTTCCTCTCCTGGTTTAGAACGTATGCATTTCTCTTTGGGGTGCTTACTTTTACAATTTTAATCTGCATACTTGATGTATCAAAGTCTAAAGTTAATTATTCCCTGGGGTCAGCAAATGGACTGCAACCAAGTTATGTCTTAATTCTTATTATATCTTTTCTTTCTCAAAGATCACTGTGTTTTAGTGTTTAGGGTTCATATTTTCTCATATCTTGATAATAGTTATTAATATTATCATTTTGTACAGTTAACACTTCCTTAGATTTGTTACATAATTATCATTGTTTGGCTCACCTTTATTTCTTGTATCTCACACATTTCTTCTGGGTACAATTTTCTTTTCTTAATGTATATTCTTCAGGAGTTTAAGCATGTGCCAATGAAAAACTCATGTTTAAGCATGTGCCTTTGAGTGGGAAGACTTATTTCTCTTTGTTTGCTTGGAAATCCATTAATTTTGCCCTCATTCTGGAATAGTTGAGTATAGAATTCTAGGTTTGGCTACACCATACAGCTTGGGAGATTGTGGAATCTTAGTTCCCTGACCAGGGATTGAACCCAGGCCCTCGGCAGTAAGGGCATGGAGTCCTAACTACTGGAACCCAGGTAATTCCCAGAGGATTGAAAATATCCCATGAACTTATATCCTCTACAGACTGCTGCTAAGAATTTGCTATCAATCTAATTGTTTCTACAGAAGATAAGCCACCAAATCTGGTTACTTCTAAGATCTTTCTCTTGGCCTTTGGTGTTACTACAATGTATCTAAATGAAGATCTGTTCTTGTTTATTCTGGTCAATGTCTTTTGTTACTTTAATCTGAAGATTCATATCTTTGCTTAATTCTGAAAAAAATGTGATCAGCCATTATCTCCTCAAATATTTCCTCTCGCCTGTTCTGTTTATTCTGTTTCCAAAACGCTTGTTCAACATACCAGGGCGTATTCCCTCCTCCACATCTCATGACCTCTTACTGGTATTTTTCAACCCTTTATGTTTCTGTCACATCCGCATATTTTGTTTATATTTTTCTACAGTTCACTAATTATCTATTCAACAATTTCTAAGTGTTTGTATTTAGTAACTGTATTTTCAGTTCCTATATTTCTGCTTCCTATATTTGTCATAGGGGGCTTCCCATGTGGCTCAATGTAAAGAGCCTGCCTGCCAATGCAAGACATACAGTCTACAGTCCATGGGATTGCAAGAGTCGGACAGGACTTAGCAACTAAAGCACTGGCATGGAACAAATTTTCTGTACCTGAAGGGGAGGGTTCCCAAATCACATGTGCAGTGTAAAATGACACCTCAAGCCCATATGTATATAAGCCTAAAGTATCAATTCCCCAGCAACTGTTTTTTTAATCTAGAGTTCTTACAGAGATAAGTTTACTCTACTGAGGAGCAATTTTTTTTTTCCTAGTCTATTTTTTCACTGAAGATATTCCTGTGAACTTCTAGGGATCCTGGCTTTTTTGTGTATTTTGCCTCATACAGAGCCAAAATATCATTTTCTGACCCCAAATGTGTATGGAAATTCACCCTATAGATTGTTGAACATGAAGGTTTCCTTCTTCTAAGATTCAGAGCATTAGTTCATAGCTAATACTTTGGTTTTAAATTCTCTCATTTCTGACACCAGGAGGCCTCTCTTTTTTTCTTAATATTCCAGCAATGCATTTAAAATTGTTTAATAGATTATGTCCAAAATTCATGTCTCTGAAGCTTTTCTGACTCCTACAGTATCCCTTTAAATGGGCAGAAGCAGGAGCAAACCACCTGTCTCAGTAGTTGTACTGGCTGAACCTCCTTCCAACACCTATGGGTCTGTGCCCTCAGTTCCTGGTCCACCTATGAGGCCAAGAGCAATTTATCCCCCTGTCCCATTCTTGTCTGCCCCAAACTACTGCAGTGAGTCAGGCCATGCCCAGTCACATCCCCAAATATAATTCAAGATGGGCGTGGAGCTTAGGGAAATAGAGCAAGTGAGAATGAATCCCCGGGAAATGTGGAGCTCTGGTGTATTCTAGGATGCGGGATGATTTAAAATCAATTCAAAAGCCAAGCACAGCTTATTCTGAAAGCACATCATTCACATGAACTTGATGCAATGGGCACCATGCTGCCCGAGGGAGGCCATGACAAAGCGCATCACAAGAAGAAGAGAGAGGCTCAAGAGAAGAGCCTAGAGGAGGCTGGAGTTGCCTTTCTCTGCCCGGAGAATGGGAAACAGCCTACTTAAGATGTTCTGGGAATGGTTTGAGAAGAATTTAAATCTGCTACCTGTGTCTCCATACTCTCCAAAGATATTGATGAAGACGTCAGCATCAGTCCCTGCACCAATGACATCACCAGTGTACACTTTGACTTCATACTTGTTACCTGGAAATGAAGATGGAGAAAGTGTCAGCTCATTCAGGTCCTAAGGAGAGAAGAACAGAGGCCTCAAAGTAGCTACCACACCATCCACCCTTCTTTCCAGCAGCACATGAATTGTCACCGCTACTGTCAATAACTGAGCAAGACTCAAGTCACCTGACTTGGCTTCAAGAGGTCATTGCTGAACATTGCTGATTTGCGAATGCAGAGCACAAATCAGAAGTAGAGGGGACTTCTGTTTTCATCTACTAACTTGTTGCCTTGGGATGCATAAATCAACCCAAATGCAACCAACCCACCAGCATATCTCCCCTGGATACTGAAATGACTCCAGCTGGGCCCACTGCCTCTACACTATTTTTGCCAATCTGTTCTTTACACCACGTCATATTATAAAAATTCGTTGGATAAAACTGATTATGCAAATAAAAACCAAATTTATATATAAATTCTCAAGGCCATAACCAATGCAAAGACCAAAGGAACCAATAAGAGCCAGCAAATACACATTTTGACATTACTTCATTTAAAGACCTGTATCTGCTTCCTGTATCTTGCTCCACTTATTGAACAGAAATCCATTCTCTGTAACCCCAAAATGCTTCACTTTTGGCCATGGCCTCAAGAGGGGGTGGTGCTCAATGTAAACTTGACAACATGTTAAGCCATGCCCAAATCTTCCCAACCAGATCTTGCCTTAGAGTGGGGCACGAAAGCCAAGAGTTGCTCTGCGCTGCAAAAGGGAAATTCCTCTAGATTTTCTTTGTGGGCCAACAATTCTAAGGGCTGAGGCAACGTTTCCTTATCTTTCCCCTTGCTGCCATAGCTTTCTATTTTTTATGTTCCAGAATCTTTTTTTAGATGTCTTATGCCCAATATATGGGTTTCCCAGTTGGCACTAATGTAAAGAACCCACCTGCCAATGCAGGAGACATAAGAGACATGGGTTCAATCCCTGGGTTTGAAAGATCCCCTGAAGGAGGGCACAGCAACCCACTCCAGTGTTCTTGCCTGGAAAATCCCATGGACAGAGGAGCCTGGCAGGCTGCAGTCCATAGGGTTGCAAAGAGTCAGACATTACTGAAGCAACTTAGCACATACACACGAACATGCCTAGTATATGACGCCAATAAAAGGTATTTAATTGAGGTCCAAATCCTGGCCCCTCTGCCTGGCTCCTCCCTAGACCTTCCTCAGTGTCTCGGGCCCCAGAGGTCTTTCTCCCTATGTTCCTCGGCTCTGCCATGTAGTCGGGGTCAACGGTTTCCCAGTTTCATCTCCTCCTTGTTCTGTTTGCTGTTTCCTGCAGGTGAGACTTCTAAGTTCCTCAAGAACTTGAAAGAGGACTGGGAGCAGGACTTCCTTGTCTCATATGGTTTTCTCTCACAGTTCCTAGCACAGTGCTGGGCACATATGAGAGTCTCACTGAGTATATTGAAAAGCTAATTGAATTTCCTAAATCTCAAAGTCTGGTGAAGTTGCTCAGGGCAAAAGACTGAGGTGTGGAGGTGAGAACAAAACCAGTTTTCTCCCTTCGCATCTTGAGGCCTGTCCAGTAGCACAGGGCTACCCTCTAAAGATGGCAGAGTGCCAAATTCTGCAGGGGATCCGTGGAGGACTCCCCACCCACATAGTCCTGAGGGCTGACCTTTGACCGGCTGAGGACCTTGTGCTCAGAGGGAGCAATGTCTTCTCTTTTTCTCCTCAGTCTCTACTTGGTGAAATCCATCCAAGAGAGAGAAGACCCTCCAATCCTCATCCCCAGATGTAAGCTCCAGTAGGACAGGTGTTCTCAGATTCCCACCCCCTCTTGCTTCACCACAAAGATATTTCTAAGATGGAACACAGAGCCAGGCCTTCAGAAGCGTTCAGACAGGCAAACCCTGGCTCAGTGACTTGAAACTTGGGCCACATTGGGCTCCCTGGGGAGCCTGTTAACATGGCTGCCTTCCAGGGACCCTTCATCACGTGGGTCTTCAGCGGATCCTGCTCTTGGTCATCCTCCAGGGCCAGAGGCCTCCCTCAGGGGTGGTTTTTTCCTCCTCTGGCTGGTTGGGCCTTTGAGAACCACTGGCTTTGGTTCACGTCCTTTCTCAGGTGCAGTGAGGGCTCACAAAGAGACAAGACCCCTCTGCTGGGCTGGTGGTATCAAGATGGCATAGGGACAGAGAGAGGCTCTGAAGGCCTCTGCTGAGCATCAGAGGGGCAACACGACCCCAAAGGGAACTGGGCACAGTGACGCAGGAGAAAGGGCGAGGGGACTGGGGGATGTTTGTTGAAGGAGTACAGACATTCTGAGTCATTCCAGAGGGTAGAATTCGAGTTAGTGGGATGAAGTATAAAGAGGGATATTGTAGGTCACCAAAAGAAATGTTTTGTAGTATCTAGGGCTCTTCAACAAGGACTGGGATACCCTTGGGGGAAGTGAGTTCCCATCCCCAGAGACACCTGCCCGCTCACTCTGTACCAAGCACATAGGTGGGGAGAGATCTCACAGCCCCCAGCACAGTGCTGGGCACATATGAGAGTCTCACTGAGTACGTCAGGGACACTGGAGAAAATGGCAGAGGCGAGGGATGTGAGAGCACTGAGGCCCTCTGCGGTCTGCAAGTCCACAACGTTTGACCAGGAGGGGCAGCCTTGCTGACTGCGGAGGGGAGCCAGGAGAACAGGGAGGCATCTCAGAGGGTGGGAAAGGCAACCAGGGCCACAAAGACGAGGCTGGGGAATCAGGAGCCCACCAAGCGCTTAGGGAACACACATGCTAGTCCTGGGAAAGCCCAGGGAAGCAGAGAACCAGGGCCAAAGTGAAGGAACAAGGATGACAAGCCAAGGGTCAGGGACCAATAGGCCAGAGAACGCTTCCAGGCCTTTCCAAGTGAGGCAACCAGTGGCCAATGCCCAGGGGTCAGGAAGCCAGATGAACAGGATGCAGGGGGAAGTCAATTCTGAAACAAAGCTAGACTGTCCTAAACTCTGTGGGACTTTCTGCAGCAAGACAAGGCCCTGGGCCCCCAATGTGCTGCCTGAATGGAGAGCCTATGGCCTTTGATCACACTGAGGAGGGGCCAAGAGCTGCCTTTTAAATCCATTCTTTAAAGGCCCCATAGACAGACAATGAAGTTTATTTTACTGTTCTCTTTTCCCCATATTTCTTCTTCAGGCAGAACCCCATAGTATCTGATTAGCCATTTTCCAAGCAAAGCCCAGGGCCCAGCATCCATCCTGAGTTGTGATAAAAGTATAAAAGCAGGGCTTCATCCCCTCACAGGTGGCAAATGGCCAGCACGGTACAGCAAGGCTTCCTCTTGAGTGGTCGCATGAGAGCCCCCCAACTTCCTGCAATCAGAGTTTCAACAAGCACAGACTTTCCATTCTGGTCACAGGTGGGTGTTTCAGCCACGGGGAAAGGGGGAGAGCCAATTAAAAAAAACCCTGCCCCAGAGGCCAAGGGAGCAAGGCTGCCTGGAGAAAGAGAATGAGAAGAAAGGTGGAAAGAAGGGGCCAGAATAACCCAGCTTCTTGGGCAAATAATACTAAACATTCACACAGGGCTTGCAATTCACAAGGCACTTGCCTGTCCTTGTGATCCATGCAAGGGCCACATGAGGTGGGCAGGTAGTGAGGACATTCCCCCTGACAGATGAGGAAACTGAGGCTCAGAGAGCAAGGACACACAGCTGCTAAATGTTGTTAGCAAGGCTCAAACCAGATCTCTTATCTCCAAATCCAGGGCTGCATCCAGAATACTTCACGGGCTCTCATGCTCTTCACTAGGGGCTGGCAACATTTTTCTGTGAGTGCCTGATATTAAATATTCTCGGCCTTGCAGGCCTCTTGGTCTCTGTTGCAATTACTGAGCTCTGCTGTTGCAGCACCAAGCAGCGGCCCACAGTCATAAGCAAATGGGCCCAGCTGCGCTCCAAGGAAACTTTATTTATGGACATGGACATTTGAACTTTGCAGAACTTTCCTGTGTCATGAAATACTCTTCTTGTTTTGATTTCCTCTCAATCCTCCAAATATGTAAATGCCTTTCTACGCTCACAGTCCACACAAAGACAGGTGACAGGCCAGGTGTGGCCATCCCCTGCTCTATGTCGTCTTGTGCACTATCCTGTGTGTTTCTGGACAGAGGGCTGCAGACCACTCTGCTCTCCGGGGCCTCAATGGGAGCAGTGCTACGTGGTGCAGGGGAGTCAGTTACTTACAGGATGATCATAGCGCATCCTCACCGCTAGCTGCCCTGGTGGCTCAGACAGTAAAAGCGTCTGCTTGCAATGTGGGAGACTCGGGTTCGATCCCTGGCTGGGGAAGATCCCCTGGAGAAGGAAATGGCAGCCCACTCCAGTAGTCTTGCCTAGAAAATTCCATGGATGGAGGAGCCTGGCAGGCTACAGTCCATGGAGTCGAAAAGAGACACGGCTGAGCGACTTGACTTTCACTTTCACTGCTAGCTAAACAGCTTAGGGCTTTGAAGGTTGGGGAATGACTGCCCTTTCTCTGTCGGGTTGGGGAGTGAAAAGGACCATGGACAGTGCTCCGTTTTCCCCGCCCCTTACAGTGCTGTGTGACTGGGCTGAAGCTGCCATTCCTTTGAGGCCGATTGAGAAGAGGGGCTAGTCTAATCTGGGGATTCCTGAAGGTGGGGATGATGGCAGGTCCAGTTCTGCAAACTTCGGCCATGTGCTTTTCAGCTCACTGCCTGGTTGTGAACAAGCAGGGAGCAGAAATGCGAAGAAAGGGGAAGGTCAAGTTGGAGGAGGAGCTGGCAAGCTGAGTTCATCGCTCTTCCTGAGCAGCATGGGAGAAACGGGGACTAGAGATGGCCTGCCCCAGCCCTGGAGTTGCCTTGTGGCTTACCTGTTTGGCATATTATCTGTTATAAAATTCTCCCTAGAACTATTTCTCTCTGACCTTTCAGCAGGGTTACCATTAGCCCACACAGTGCCTGTGTGCAAATGAGATAAAGGGAGCCCTTCCTCAAGACACTTCACTGCCATCTGTTGGACAACTGTCATAATAAATGCATAAATCTACAGTCCCTGTGTTCTGATAGGGATCTCCTTACATAGTCGCACTGGAGCCATGTACAGCCTGCACACCTGAAACCAGGTAGTGGCCTCTTTCCACCAAAGGTCAGCGTGAGCTCAGAGAGAACAGACTAATTGAAACATTGACCTGAAGAATACACCATAGCTACAGATCAAGGTGCTGATCCCATGGTGCCTCCCAAAGCCCAACCGCATTGAGCTGGGGTCTTGCACAGAGAATTTTATTTGTAGCTTAAAAGACAGATGGCTGCCTCAAGGTCATATCGTAGGGTCGTCTGTGACCTTCCTGCCCTGGGCTGCCTGCCCAGGGGATACACAAGTCTAACCTGGCCCTTGCCCTTTTTTCCCCTCTGCACCCCATCCTGGCAGAGGCACAAAGCTGCTCCTTCCAAACAGGAAATATGTGCCCTGCAGACCAGCCGGAAGCTGCGTGCGCGGGCTTCCAGAAAAGACAGGCACTGGCAGGCCCCAGCTGCCTCCTGCACCGCCGGGTTTGCCAGCCGCCCCCGCAGCCTCCCCAGCGTGCCGTCTGGAACAGTCAGCACACAGCCGTGACGGGACACATCTCCCGAGAGCAATCCTGGGCGGCAGGAGGAGGAGGCACAGCCCTGAGGGGGCCGGAAGCCCCACATCCTGGTGCTGGGTGCACAGCTGAGCGGGTGAAGCTGCTCGTCATCTGCCCGACAGCAGAAGCCTAGCAAAAGACCCCATGACGAAGCCTCTGTCCCGCTTGCCAAGGAAGAGACCATCCCTCGCCCACGTGGTTTGAGCCTCGGAGAAGCTCACGTGGTTCAGGCTTTCTCAGGAAGCAGAGAATCATGAATGAGCTGAGGATGAGCTGAGGGAATGGAGTTTTTGCCCACCCCCAGATCCTGTCTAATTAGAACGTGGCTTTATTTGCTCTCACAGGTGAGACAGGGGAGGAGAGTTGGAAGGGGGATGATTGGACTTGATGTTACCCCACCCCCAACCGCATCTGCCAGCCTCACACCCTGACACCCAGCACTTCCGCTCACCCAGAGCTAGGATGCCAAGACACAGAAGTGGAATCTCACAGGGGCTGTGTGGGAGCCAGAGATAGCAGGGGTTGGGGGAAGCTGCCTTGGGGGTGGGAGCCGAGGAATAACATTCTCCCCTCTCCAGGGAGCACCCCTAACTACTAAAGCCCGCATGGGTGGGGGGAGGACATGGTCCACAGAACCCGAGGATGGGCAGCAAGGCTCTGCGCTGGGTCACGGCCACTGACCAGTGGATGGCCTTCCAAGCCCATGGATTCGAGTTCTCCTTCCCCATTCCTGATCCAACAGTTTCCTCTTTCTTCCCTCAGGTCCAGAGGCCCAAATTTCTCACCCAGATTCACCCTCTTCTTTAATCAGGACTGGAATATCTCTGCTTTCTATAGAGGGCCCTGAACCTCTCTGCCCTCACAGACACACCCACTAATCAAGAAATAAGAGCCTCCAGGGCTTGCTGGGAACCTAGCGTGGGCCAGCACACCTATTATCTCTGGTAATCCTCACAGTGGCTATTGCCACCATTCACTGATGAGGTGATCAGTAGAAGCAGGAGGCTGAGATACTTAATCAAGCTTTCACAGTCGGACAGGACTAAAGCCCAGATGTGGACTCAAGGGACCTGGACAAGAAGGCTCTCTCTTAGCTATCATTCCACCCACCCTGCCCAGCCTAGCTTAAGCCCCAGACTCTCTCCCAAGGGCCCCCATCTCCGAGCCCTCAGTCCTGCACTCCAGAACTTCTGGGGTCTGTATCACTTTGTCGGCACTTCCGACGTGCTGGAACACAGGCCATGGGCTGAACCCAGCTGAGCCTGGTTACACATCGACACTGAAATATCACTCAGTCATTAATAGTCACTCCTGGGTGGTAATCAAGAAAAAACACTCTGCTCTTTTCACCCTCCCCAAGTAAATATACAACCTGCACATTTCCTAAGAAACTGTGATGTCAGCCTAAATGCTATGGGGTGTTTTTAACAGTACGGTGTAGAGAAGGGTTTACTGCTCTGAATGCTCACCTCCCTCATTGCCAAGCCCCACGGAGCTACTTCCACAGACTCAGCCCCCCTCTCCGGCTGTCTGCAAAAGGTCCTTCCCTTCTACCCGCACACTCAGCAACTGTTGCTCCATTTCTTCTCTTTCCAACCCAGATTCCACTCCACTCCCAAAGTTTATCCCCCACAGGGCTGGGAAGCCAGCACTTCTCAGGTGCTGCTGGAGGTGAGGAATGTGTGTCAAAGACTTACCGTTCTGCAACCCCCTGGACCAACAATCCATCCCTGTGCATAGCAACTAGTTAATGCTAGGAAATCCTTGTGTTCATAGACCACCTAAAAAGATGTCTATCACAGAACTGTTAAAATAATGAGAAACTGTGAACAACATAAAAACATCCAAAATGAGGGATTGTTGGGAGTGAATTGTAGTATTCACCCATTCATGGAATACCATGCAGCCATTAAAAATAATGATTTAGAATATTAGCCAATGCTATTAACTGAAAAAAAGGTTATAAATTTGACCAAAATACAATACCATTTTCATTAATATATAGTCTTTAATACATTCATGCACAAAAAAAAAGAATAGAAACGGAATTCACTAAAATGTTAACAGAGGTGTCTCTAAGGCTGTCCTACACAGTGATTAAGTTCAAGGCCATCTGGGTTCACTTTTGGCTCCATTGCTTATAAGCAAATTGCTTAACCTCTTTGTGCCTCTGTTTCCTTCATCCTCAAAATGGGAATATATTTCCAAAACATACAAACAGCTTATATAGCTCACTATATATGCATACACACACACACACACAAAGCACACATACATACATATATAATGATTTAGTTACTAAGTCGTATCCGACTCTTGCAACTCCATAGACTGTAGCCAGCCAGGCTCCTCTGTCCATGCACTTATCCAGGCAAGAACTCTGGAGTGGGTTGCCATTTCCTTTTCTAGGTGGTCTTCCCAACCCAGGAATCGAACCTGGATCCCCTGCACTACAGGCAGATTCTTTACCGATTGAGCTACGATGGAAGCCCATATATATATATATATATATATATATATATATATATACACAAAGAGTTCAATCAAAAAATGAGCAGAAGACCTAAACAGACATTTATCCAAAGAAGACATGCAGGCACATGAAAGATCTCAACATTGCTAATCATTGAAGAAATGCAAATCAGAGCTACAATGAGGTATCACCTCATTCCAGTCAAAATGGTCATCATCAAAAAGTCCACGTGTGCATGCTAAGTCACTTCAGTCAGGTCCAACTCCTTGCAACCCTATGGACTGTAGCCCACCAGGCTTCTCTGTCCATGGGATCCCCCAGGCAAGAATACTGAAGGAAGCTGCCATGTCCTCCTCCAGGGCATCTTCCCATCCCAGGGATCAAACCCACATCTCCTTCGGCTCCTGCACTGCAGGTGGATTCTTTACCACTAGTGCCACCTGGGAAGCCCCTCAAAAAAGTCTACAAATCACAGATGCTGGAGAGTGTGTATAGAGAAGGGAACCCTCTTGCCCTATTGATGGTAAGGTAAATTGGAATACCCCTATGAAAAACAGTATGGAGCTTCCTTTAAAAAGCCAAAAATAGTGTTACCATATGATCCAGCAATCTCACTCCTGGGCATATATCCAGAAAACATGAAAACTCTAATTTGAAAAGATACATGCCCCCCAATGTTCATAGCAGCACTCTTTGCAGTAGCCAAGACATAGAAGCAACCTAAATATCCATCAACAGATGAACGGATAATAAAGATGTAGTGTATATATATCTAAAATGAAATATTACTCAGTCAGATAAAAAGAATGAAATAATGTCATTTGCAGCAGCATGGATTAACCTACAGATTATCATGTTAAGTGAAGTCAGACAGAAAGACAAGTATCGTATGATATCACTTATATGCACAATCTGAAAAAATGATACAAACAAACTTAATTAAGAAACAGAAATGGACTTACAGATACAGAAAACAAACAAATGGTTACCAAAGGGGAAAGGGGAGAAGAGATAAATTTGGAATTGGGGATTAACAGATGAACACACTACTATATATATATAATAGATGAAAAACAAAGACCTACTATAAAGCACAGGAAACGATATTCAATATTTTGTAATAACCTATAATGGAAAAGGATCCAAAAAGCACTTGGATCTCTCGGCAAGGACCCAGCAGGAAACCATGGTGGCTGAAATGGACAGCCAGACCAGGATCATGGCCCAGGCAATAACTGTATCATAAGTTCACAAGTTCACGAATACAGGATGCGGCTCCAAAAAGTATAGTTTCCAAATTACAAAGGTTATTACAAACACCTATTTGAGAATCAAAATAATCAAGCATGGGGCAAATATACAATTCTATACATTCCCCCAAAGGTTCGGGCTGCTTGGTTGAAAGAGAGTGTGGCTGGCAGTGGTCCCCGGGAAACTGAGGCCACAGTGAAGCTGTGAATTTGAGGGTCTACCCTCAGCTTTGTGAATGAGACACTGTGCCATTAGGACCCATCAGCTCCTAAAGTGCCCTCGTTCTGTTTGAAAGCCTGGTGAATCTCTTCTCACCTGTGAAGTCACAGCTTGAGCACCATCACCTCCTCTATGAACCCTCCTGGTTTCCCCTTCCTCAATGCTTCCTTGGGCCTGAGGCATCCCCCTCTCTAGACCATTCTATCTCTTTGTCCTGTGGTTATATACTGGCCTGACTCTCCTCCCTCTAGACTCTAAGCTCCTAGAGAAAAGCCCTAACATATTTACCCTGAGTCCAGGATCTGATGCAGAGAAGATTCCCAATAAATTCCCACTGCCCACTGAATCACTGAATGACACTGGAGGAGATGAGCTGGCATCCTGCCCTCAGGGACCTGGCTCTCCTGTAGTTATACTATGACCACGAGCAGGTGGCTCAGCTTCCCTGGGCTTCCTTTCTCCTCTCTATAATACGGAGGAGGGTAGATAAGGTCCTTTTTGGCCCCCAAATTATCTGAGACTCTTCCCTGGGGCCTCATTCAAAGCAGTTTTCTTCTTCCCACTCTTTCCGGAGATGATTTTCGGCAAAGCTAGGAGGCAGCAGATGGGGTGGGTGGGAAGCTCCTGTGAAGTTCAGAGGAGGAGAGGGCTGCAGGGATGGCCCTGCCCTCCCCACCCGGAAGCCCTCAAGGCTGTGAGTCCCGAGGCCCAGGATCATCTCCATAGGGTTCCAAGGAACCATGACTCCCATGCTCAGCCACAACAAATAGAGCTAGGGGACCCTGAGTAACACTTGAGCTGGGTTAAGGGGGAAGGTCAGGTAGAGGGAAGGGGGTTGGGAAGAGCAGTTCTCCCTGCAGGTTTCGGCTGTGGTCAAGGTCATGAGCCTATACACAGCAGTCTAGATGAGCCTGTAGGATTCTAGAGGGGATTCAGGCACTTCGTGGCTCCAAAGTCCTTTCTGAGCTTGAGAGGCCAGAATCTTGAGTCTGTGCATCTCAGAGTCAGAACAAGCCTAGACGTGGACGAAGACTCAGGGAGAGAAACGGCTTTGTAACAATAGCAACAACCAGGTTTGCCTCGTTGACTGAGCATTTATTCTATGTTCTGCACTGCGCTGGAGAAGGAAATGGCAACTCAGTCTGGTATTCTTGCCTGGAGAATTCCATGGACCAGAGGAGCTTGGCTAGTTACAGTCCATAGGGTCGCAAAGAGCTGGTCACTCACTCTCTCACTGCCCTAAGTCCTTTAATGTTCATTCCCCCAATTAACTAGCTCAACCACTTCCTGAAGTGGGAATTCACTTTATCCCCATTTTACAGAAGAGGAAATAGAGGTACAGAGCTTAAGGCATCTGTTCATGCTTAGAGAGGCAAAGCCAGGTTTGACCACAGAGAGTGGAAGTCCAGAGATAGAGCTTGTAATGGGGAGACTGGCATGGGCAGAATAGAAGGTCAGGGGAGGGACATGAAATGGGGAAGAAGTATCCGCTGCAGAAGGGAGGGGCCAAAAGTCCATCTCCTCCTGCTGCCGTACAGGAGGGCTAGCCCTGGGCCGTCCGTCTCTGTTGGGTTGTGAAGGGAAACCCTGCTCTAGTTCTGGAAAGGCGCTTCCCAGGTGACTCAGTGGTAATGAATCCACCTGCCAAGCAGGAGATGCAGATTCAGTCCCTGAGTCTGGAGGGTCCCACGGAGGAGGAGATGGCAGGCTACAGTCCATGGGGTCTCAACCCACTCCAGTATTCTTGCCTGGGAAATGGCAGTGGACAGAGGAGCCTGGTAGGCCACAGTCCATGGGGTCGCAAAAGAGTCGGACACAAGTTAGCAGCTAAACAACGACAGTCCTAAAAAAAAAAAACCCAAGAGGCCACCTAGTGCCCCCACTAAGGAGAGGAACTGAGCTCTGGCCCAAGTCCCATGGCTGCTGAGGGCAGAGCCAGAATGAGAAGTCAGGGTGCGCAGCCCTGTATGCTTTCTGATCCAGAGAGCTGTATGTCAACATTAATGATTTGACTACTGTATGATAGCATCCATTAGCATCTGGGAGTAGGTTAGGGCCTCGGGTTTATTGGCAGAGCTCTCATGACGGGTGTGTTTTGCATCAGTCACCGAGCCTGCTTGCATTTGCTCCTGCACCACGTGGTTCTCCGGCTGGTCTGGAATCCACTGCAGGTCAGCATGACCACCATATGCCCCTAAGACGTTAATCATGATCCCTTTTTTGTCCCGTCCCTTCTTCAGAGGCACCCTGGGCACTGTGCCCCACACTGTCTTGCCAAGACCAGGTGTGCACTTGGAGCTGTGTGATAATTACTGGAAATTTCAACCCCGTTACCTGATGAAATGGGCTTTCCCAATGGCTCAGCAGGTAAAGTATCTGCCTGCAATGCAGGAGACACAGGAGATGTGGGCTTGATCCTTGGGTCGAGAAGATCCCCTGGAGGAGGAAACGGCAATCCACTCCAGTATTCTGGCCCACAAAATCCCATGGACAGAAAAGCCTGAAGGGCTATAGTCCAAAAGGGTCACAAGGAGTCAGGCATGACTGAGGACAAGCATGATCTAACCTGATGAAATAATCAGGAGTGGAAACAGTGATTGTGCCAGACAAACACAGCACCATTTCTCCCTAGTCCCCAGCTCTGGGCAGCTTTGGGCTCCCAGCACTGCACTTGCCGTCCCATTTGGTATAGGAGGGGAAAAGCCAGTCCTTGCTCCAGACTGGAAACGGGAGACTGTCTTCGATCCTCTCGGTCGCCTGCCTGCTCCAGCCCACCTGCCCAAGCTGTCGTTCCTCCTGTGGGCTCCCTTTCTTCCAACAACCAGCCTCTCAGTCTCTTTGGAGCACAGCACAGAACCGATTGCAATCATATTTATTATTATTCCAGCAAAGACTAAATGCTCCTTAGAAGAAGGCTTGTCCCTAATGAACCAGTCCCAGCTGGGAGCAAGGGTGGGCCTTCTGAAGGCAGGGGTCCTGTCAGCTGTCAGCGAGGCCTGAGTCTGAAACCGTGATGCACTGTTGGGCCTGGGTTCTACCAGCCCAGGGTGTGTGCAGCCCTCAGGCCAGCTGGAACTCAGATCCTGGCTTCAGAGGCTTGTCTCACTGCCAAGCTGGCAGGCTCTCCTAATGTGATGTGGGCTCGGTAGTGATCTAAGCCATGTGATCAACTCGGTGCTTTGCAGGGTGGGAGGGTTTGTGGGTTGGCACCAGGGTGGGGACAATTGCTTGGCCAGAAGGCAGGAAATGACATCATATTGGCAGTGAGAAAGCTACGTCTGCTCTAAACAGGTCATACCCGCGCTTCCCTACTGGTGACAGCCCTCAGCCCACACTCCTTCAAGACCCAGCACTGCCTTCACTCCAACTCTACTCCATCGTGTCCTGCCTTGTCCACCTCTGTGTCCCCATCCTCAAGCTTTCAGTGCTGCCCCAATCCCAGCTCCAGCCTCACGGATGCACTTCGAGCCTCCCTGGGGCCAGAAAGATATGGGTAGCCCTGTGTTCTCAGCCTGTATAATTCTGCAGTGTATTTATCAACTGCATTTGGGCACTGTGCCCCATGAGTGTCACACCAAAAATGACATCGAGGTTGGCAGGTGGGGGGGTGGACAGATGCCTGGAGCCATTTGAGGGAGCTGAGAGATGCTTAGCTAGCAGAGTAAAGCCAGAGCTAGCTGAGGAAGCCAGAGTCACAGGGGACCTCTGATAAGATGAGCAGGCAGCCCAGAGGACAAGTAACTTGCCCGAGGTGCACCATTCCAGAGGGCAAGCCTAGCAGCCAGCTCTCGCCCCCCAATAGAGCTCTTTATACTCGTCTCTGCTGCGGGTCTTCATGAGCGCATGTATCTGCACACGTGAACCCGTGTCCTACTGATCTTCACTCCGGCCCCTAAGTCCCAGGACCAAGTGGGCAGGGACAAGTAAAAGTGCTACCCTCAGAGAAACCCAAGCTGAGCTGGAGAGATCAGATTGATGCATATTAAGTGCTTAGAGTCCAAAGAGGCAAATAAAGTCTCTGAGATATGCTGTTTCTCAGCCATGTATCCAAAGGCTGCGCCCTGGCCCCAGTAGCCATGGTGGTTCCTTCTGCTATTTGGCCAGAATGTATCTGAATCTCTGGAAACAGGCAGAAGTTCTTTCCTCTCTCCCCATAAGATTCTTTGCTGTTATTGTTTAGTCACTAAGTTGTGTCTGACTCTTTTGCAACCCTTTGGACTGTAGCCCACCAGGCTCCTCTGTCCATGGGATTTCCCAGGCAAGACTAGTGGAGTACGTTGCCATTTCTTCTCCAGGGTGTCTTTCAGACCCAGGGATCGAACCCGGATCTCCTGCTTGGCAGGCAGAATTCTTTACCACTGAGCCACCCGGGAAGCCCATAGGATTCCCTGCTGCTGCTAAGTCGCTTCAGTCATGTCCGACTCTGTGCGACCCCATAGATGGCAGCCCACCAGGCTCCCCCATCCCTGGGATTCTCCAGGCAGGCACACTGGAGTGGGTTGCCATTTCCTTCTCCGATGCATGAAAGTGAAAACTGAAAGTGAAGTCGCTCAGTCCTGCCGGACTCTTAGCGACCCCATGGACTGCAGCCTACCAGGCTCCTCCGTCCATGGGATTTTCCAGGTGAGAGGACTGGAGTGGGTTGCCACTGCCCATTCCCTACACATCCCCTAACTGCTGATGTAGTGCCGGGACCCCATTGAGAATCATTGCACTACAGTGGAAGGTACAGATTTCAGTTTACCCGGAGTTTGCAGGGAGAGAAAAACCCAAGGCAAGGGAGCAGGTAATCCTTTCCGGAGAGGCTGGGGTTTTAGATGCAACGGTGTTTCGGTGGCCTGGAGAAAACTGAAGGTAAAGATAGAAGAGCAGTGAGGGGGCAGAGGTGTGGGTTCTAACATTTTCTCTGACTCTGGCATATGTTTCAGTGGGAGATTCAGAATTTTCTGTCTAATCAACTTGAGACAGCAGTCTGGGAGCCAGGAGAACCTCCCACCTTCATCCCAGGAAGGCAGGCATTGGGGCTCCGGGGACAGCAGTCTTACTGGGTCCTTGTTGGGGTGGATGGAGTGCAGACTGAACCCCGGAAACTGCTGTACATTGTCTGGCTTCTGCCCCAGACTGTGGGAGCAGGTGGGGAGAGGGTGTCTCATCCTGTCCCTCAGGCTTCATCCCCATTTCGCGTGGGTCCCTTGAAACCTCCTGGTGGTTTATTAGTGCCGGGGAGAACAGCTTTCAGAGCACTGCCTGCCAGACACTAGAGCCAACATAGTCTGAGCAAGCAGGTTGAGAAAGGGGAGCTGCTAGCCTGAGATCAAGAAACAGAAGAGGGGGCCCTTCAAGGTCGTGGATGTTCAGCCCACCTTCTTTGCAGATAATAGAACTTCCCTCCTCAGGGTGCTGTGAATTTTAAATAAGATTCTAATTGTAAGGTGTGAGCACGTGAAGACACAGGCTGCCGCAGGATTTTGTCCGTAGCTAGTAGGTAACACTGTTGGGATTTGAACCTGGGACTCTGTGATCTGAGACTGGAGTTCTGGACCACTGTGCCCTCCATCCTCTCTGTGGGCACTTGCACCATGGCAGTCTCCGTCCTTTGCTAGACTGTGAGCACCTCGACCTGGAGAGTCTAATAGGAGCTCAGAGGGCATCCCTGATGGCGGTTGTTAGTTTTTAATGATGATGCTTTGGTTCAAAGCCTGGAAGACTGTACTTAGATCCCAGCCAAGGGCTTTCATCAGTTGTAAATGTCAATGTCTCCTCTGGGTTCTGGGTGTCAAGAGGGTGAGCCATTACAGACAGGATGAAAGAAATCCTCCAGGAAGTGAGTCAGGTGTCCATGGAAATGAGGCGAGGATGCAAAAAGGCAGATGGCAGGAGGGAAAATTCGCCAAATTTCCGGAGCAGTTCGATAGTCAAGACTGTGTTTCCAGGGATAGTCAACACAGATATGCTGAAAAAGTGGCTGCCAACCTTCCCCAGGCCCCAGAAGGTGCCAGGACCCCTCACACCCACTCCAGGAAGGAAATGAACATAGAGATGGCTGCTAACTCCCTGTTCAGGCTGTCTGTATGACTGAGATGCTTAATTAGGAAGTGCGGTGTCTGCCTGGATCATTTTGTTGAGATGTGGTGGAGAGCCAGCCAAGACTGGGACACCCACACCTGCTGACTCACGTGGGGGATGAGTCAGGAGAATCTGTGAGGTTTCCCCAGCAGCCTTGAAGTACTGGGCAAGGACTGAGGACTTGGGGTTGAGAGAAACGATTCATTTTTTTTTCCAAGTGAATAAAAGCCCTTTGACAGCAAAGTCAGTATGGCATTGTGTCACTATTAAAAACAGTTAATGAGAATTTAAGGTGCATTAAAAGAAGGTGGATATCAAGGGACCCTGAATAGCCAAACCAGTCTTTAAAACGAAGAATACAGTTGGAGGTCTACCACATCCTGATTTCAAAACTTGTACAAAATTACATTAATCAAAATGATGTGATACTGACATAAGGATAGACATTTAGACCAACAGAACAGAGAGCCCAGAAACAAACCTTTGTGTGCATGGTCAAATGACTTTCAACAAGGGTGCTAAGACCATTCAATGGGGGAAAACACAGCCTTTTTTACAAATAGTGCTGAAAAAACTGAACATCCGCGTGCCAAAGAATGAAACCGGACCCTCCCCTTTCACCATATACAAAAGTTAGTTCAAAATGAATCAACAACAAAAATGTAAAAGCTAAAGATACAGCATTCTTAGAAGAAAACATGGAACAAAAGCTTCATGACACAGGATTTGGCAATGACTTTGGCTATGACACAAAAGCATAAATGGCAAAAAGGAAAACTAGATAAAATAGACTTCATAAAATTGAAGAAGTTTGTGCCCCAGCAGACACAAACAGCACAAAAGACAGCCCATGGAATGGAAAAAATATTTGTAAATCAAGTCTGATTAGGGGTTTATATTCAGAAATATATTCTGGATAGACCCTTACAACTCCACAACAAGCAAACACCATGATTTTAAAATAAGCAAAGCACTGTTATTTAACATATTTTGGAAGTCTGTGGCCATCAGAGAAGAAAAAGAAACAAAAGGAATCCAGGTTGGAAAAGAAGTAGTAAAATTCTCACTGTTTGTAGATGACATGATACTATACATAGAAAAATCCTAACGATAACAACAGAAAATTCCTAGAGCTAATCAATGAATTTAGTAAAGTCGAAGGATGCAAAGTTAATACACAGAAATCCCTTGCATTCCTATATACTAACAATGAAAACTCAGAAAGAGGAATTAAGGAAACGATCCCATTCACCATTGCAACAAATGAATAAAAATACCTAGGAATAAGCTTACTTAAGGAGATGAAAGACCTGTATGCAGAAAACTAGAAGACAATGATCAAAGAAATAAGAAACGACACAAACAGATGGAGAGATATAACATGTTCATGGATTGCTGCTGCTAAGTCGCTTCAGTCATGTCCGACTCTGTGGGACCCCATAGACGCCAGCCCACCAGGCTCCTCTGTCCACAGGATTCTCCAGGCAAGAATCCTGGAGTGGGTTGCCATTTCCTTCTCCAGTTCTTAGATAGGAAGAATCAATATTATAAAAATGACTATAAAAGTAATCTACAGATTCAATGCAATCCCTATCAAATTACCAATGGCATTTTTCATAGAACTAGAACAAAAATTTTACAATTTGTATGGAAACACAAAAGACCCTGAATAGCCAAAGCAATTTTGAGAAAGAAAATGAAGCTAGAGCAATCAACCGTCCTGACTTCAGACTACAAAGCTACAGTCATCAAGACAGTATCACATTGGCACAAAAACAGAAATATAGATCAATGGAACAAGATAGAAAACCCAGAGATAAACCCACATACCTCATCTTATGGGCACCTTATCTTTGACAAAGGCGGTAAGAATATACAGTGGAGAAAAGATAGCTTCTTCAATAAGCCATGCTTAGAAAACTGGACAGCTACATGTAAAAGAATGAAATTAGAACACTTCCTAACACCATACACAAAGATAAACTCAAAATGGATTAAAGACCTAAGTGTAATCCAGAAACTACAAAACTTTTAGAGGAAAACATAGGCAGAATACTCTATGACATAAATCACAAGATCCTTTATGACCCATCTCCTAGAGTAAAGAAAATAAAAACAAAAATAAACAAGTAGGACCTAATTAAACTTAAAAGCTTTTGCGCAGCAAAGGAAACTATAAACAAGGTGAAAAGACAACACTCAGAATGGGAGGAAATAATGGCAAATGAAATAACATAGGATTAATTTCCAAAATATACAAGTGGCTTATGCAACTCAATATCAGTAAAACAAACAACCCAATCAAAAAGCGGGCAGAAGACCTAAACAGACATTTCTCCAAAGACATTTAGATGGCTAATAAACATATGAAAAGATGCTCAACAGGCTATTTATTAGAGAAATACAAATCAAAACTACAATGAGCTATCACCTCACAACAGTCAGAATGGGCATCATTAAAAAAAAAAAATCTACAAACAATAAATGCTGGAGAGAATGTGGAGAAAAGGGAATCGACTTGCACTGTTGCTGGGAATGTAAATGGATACAGCCACTATGGAAGACAGGTATGGAGATTCCTTAACAAACTATGAATAAAACAGTGAATGATTCAGCAATCCCTCTATGGGGTATATACCCTGAGAAAACTATAATTGGAAAAGACACATGTACCCCAGTGTTCATGGCAGCACTATTTAAGATAGCTAAGACATGGAAGCAACCTAGATGTCCGTCGACAGATGAATGGATAAAGCAGCTGTGGCACTTACATACAATGGAATATTACTCAGCCATAAAAAGAAATGCATTTGAGTCCGTTCTAATGAGGTGGATGAACCTAGAGCCTCTTATACAGAGTGAAGTAAGTCAGAAAGAGAAAAACAAATATCATATATTAACACATATATATGGAGTCTAGAAAGATGGTACTGATGAACCTATTTGCAGGGCAGCAATGGAGAAACAGGCATAGAGAACAGACTTTTGGACCCAAGGCGGGGGGAACGAGAGAGCGGGATGAATAGAGAGAGTAGCGTGGAAACATACACTACCATATGTATAACAGATAGCCGGTGGGAATTTGCTCTATGACTCAGGGAACTCAAACTGGGGCTCTGTGGCAACCTAGAGGGGTGGGGTGGGGTAGGAGGTAGGAGGGAGGGGACATATATATACCTAAGGCTGATTCACATTGTTGCATGGCAGAAATCAACACAATATTATCCTTCAATTAAAAGTAAACTTTTAAAAAGTTTTTTAAAAATAGGCATAACACTTTGATAAAAATCTCAGTAAGATCCTCTTTGACCCACCTCCTAGAGTAATGGAAATATAAACAAATGGGACATAATTAAATTTAAAACTTTTTGCAGAGAAACTATAAACAAGATGAAAATACAACTCTCAGAATGGGAGAAAATAATTGCAAATGAAGCAACTGATGAAGGATTAATCTCTAAAAATATACAAGCAGCTCATGCAGCTCAATATCAGAACAACAAACAACGCAACCAAAAAAAATGAGCAGAAGACCTAAACTGACATTCTCCAAAGAAGATACACAGACCGCCAATAAACACATGAAAAGATGCTCAATGTCACTCACTATAAGAGAAATGCAAATGGAAGCTACAATGAGCTATCACCTCACACCAGTCAGAATGGCCTTCATCAAAAAATCCACCAACAATACATGCTGGAGAGGATGTGGAGAAAAGGAAATCCTCTTGCAATATTGGTGAGAATGTAAACTGACAGAGCCGCTATAGAGAAACAGTATGGTGATTCCTTAAAACTCTAGGGCTGAAACTATCATATGACCTAGCAATCCCACTACTGTGCATAGACCCTGAAAAACATCATACAAAAAGACACATGTATCCCAATGTGTATTGCAGTGCTACTTATAACAGCCAGAACATGGAAGCAACCTACATGTCCATTGACAGATGAATGGATAAGGAAGTTATGGTACATATATACAATGGAATAGTACGCAGTCATAAAAAGCAATGAATGTAGTCAGCTGAACTGAGGTGGATGAACCTAGAGCCTGTTCCAATAGAGAGTGAAGTAAGTCAAAAAGAGAAAAACAAGTATCATATATTAATGAATATATATGAAATCTAGGAAAACAGTGCTGATGAACCTATTTGCAGGGCAGGAATAGAGATGCAGACCTAGGAAATAGACCTGTGCACACAGCAGGGAAAGGAGAGGGGGGACAAGTTGAGAGAGTGGCACTGAAACGTATATATTACCGTGTGTCAGATAGAGAGCTATATAGTTGTTGTATATCACAGGAAGCTCAGCCAGGGACTTTGTGACAATCTAGAGGCGTGGGTTGGGGGGTAGGAGGGAGGGGATATATATATACTTATGGCAGATTCACACTGCTGTATGGCAGAAACCAATACAACATTGTAACGCAATTATCCTCAAATTAAAAATAAATTTAAAAATAATTTTTTAAAATGGACAAAAGGGGATGGAGAGAGGGGAACAAGGATGGGGGCATGGATTATACATGAGAAATGTCCCCTTTCTTCTCTCCCCCTCTTTTATATCCTACATCCCATGTTTTTAAATATTTTTACCTGTCAAACTGCATGAATGAAGAAATAATTATCTTCCCCACTTTGATGATCAAAGACCTCCAAACACCAGATTAATATAATTCCAGGTGAAAATAGAAGAAACTCAACCTTTTGTTTACCAATTCAGTCCCTTGAATATTTGAGGATCATGTTTTTCATTCCCTTTCCCAGAATCTAGCCTGGAAATACTAAAAAACTCAATGCCCTCCAGCCCATATAAGGACAGAGGGCCCAGTCAAACAACCTAACTCAGAAACTTTAAGGAAACACTACCCTGGACCATTCTCATGGAAAGTTGAGGAATCACTGAGTTACATTCATTCTTTCTCAACGGTGATTTTCAGAAGCTCTTCACCTAACACCAGAGCACTGGATTTTCATGTGACCAGAGCAGAAGTTGGATCATTAGCTAAAAGGAGGAGAAAGGCCAAGAAAGGGGAAACTTAAGAGAACAAAAAAAGAAAGATGGCAAGCTTGACAATTTGCTAAGGATTGATCTTGATAATGATGCTGGATCAAGAGTTAAAGTGCTTTAAGTCTATAGGAGAATTGGGGAAATTCATCTCAATCAAAAAGAAAGACCCAGGGACCATGAGGTAAACAATTTACACACATAAACACACACAATCCAAATGACCAATAAAACATATGAAAATATTCAACCCCACCATTAATCGAAGAGAGAACATTGAAAAGCCCTTTTCCCTGTCCAGTTGGGAAATTAATCAATACTTTCAGCTGTTGGCAAGGACAAGTGGAGTGGGTGCTCTTCACAGCTGATGTGACTGTACACTGATGGGTCCTTTTTAGGACACTTTGGGAATGCCCATCAAAATTCTTCACCATATGTACTCTATTTGGCCTAGAAATTCCACTTAGGAAATGATCTTAGGGAAAGAATAATTTATCTGTGGCAAGATTTAGATGTACTCTTTATAATAAAAAATCTAGAGGGGGAAGACAATATAAATATCTAACTATAAAGTATCCAGTGAATAAATGATGGTATGTATCTCCCTACACCGAAATGTTACACAGCCATTATAAGTAGGGATGTTGCTGCTGCTGCTGCTGCTAAGTTGCTTCAGTCATCCCCGACTCTGTGTGACCCCACAGACAGCAGCCCACCAGGCTCTGCTGTCCCTGGGATTCTCCAGGCAAGAACACTGGAGTGGGTTGCCATTTCCTTCTCCAATGCATGAAAGTGAAAAGTGAAAGTAAAGTCTCTCAGTCGTGTCCAACTCTTAGCAACCCCACAGACTGCAGCCTACCAGGCTCCTCCATCCTTGGGAGTTTCCAGGCAAGAGTGGGTTGCCATTGCCATTGCCTTCTCCGAATAGGGATGTTGAGTGACGTTTAATGACTTAGAAATAAACATGCTCTAAAACAGGGGATGTTGTACCAGCACATCCTCTCAAACTATATACACTAAAAAGACCAGAAATAAGTGCTCAAAAATGTCACCAGTGATATTTCTCCAGGTGATGGAATTATAGGTATTCTGTTTTTTTTTAACATATCTTTAATAAAAAAAAAAAAGAATCAATGAAGTTTCAAGTTATTATGATGAGGACTATGTGGGAATAGGGCAAATATTCAAGGTTGGCTGGGAGCTGGAGATCATCATTAGAATAACAGATATGTTTATGTGCCGAGTTGAGTTGCCAGTGGCACTTGGGGGACATGCTGGAGGGAGGAGTGTGTTAGCCTTCTGCTGTTCTACTGAGTGACTGTGGGAAAGTCACTTCTCTTTCCTTGACCACCAAGTTCCTTTCCCCTCTGATGTCCCTTGACTCTATGTAGGCAGGATATTATGACGATGGTACCCACATGTGTGGAGAAGGCAATGGCAACCCACTCCAGTACTCTTGCCTGGAAATTCCCATGGATGGAGGAGCCTGGTAGGCTGCCGTCCATGGGGTTGCTAAGAGTTGGGCATGACTGAGCGACTTCACTTTCACTTTTCACTTTCATGCATTGGAGAAGGAAATGGCAACCCACTCCAGTGTTCTTGCCTGGAGAATCCCAGGGACAGGGAAGCCTGGTGGGCTGCCGTCTATGGGGTCTCACAGAGTCGGACACGACTGAAGCGACTTAGCAGCAGCAGCCCACATGTGAGGCCTCCATTTTTGGAAATGAGGACATATATATCAATGATAGGGTGAGGGGGGGCGGTCAGGATTTTAAGAGACAAAGGGTGATAAAATAGGACAGAGAATACAGATGTGTTTTTACATACTTTGTTTCCCTGCCTCCCATTGTTCCTGCAGAGCTAAAATGACTGAATTAACTCTTTGGGACAGAAATGCATTTGACATAAGTTGCTTCACTCCTCATAAAACCAGGAGGAGCTGGGGAACTCTGGAAGCAGCAGGCTGTGATCCAATCCATCATGCCCTGGCTGGAACTTACCTTCCTCAAGTGTCAGAAGGAACACTATGGAATAGGAAGCCACGGAGAGTTGCTTTTGAACTCAGAGGGAACTTCCCATAGGTAGGAGCTGATTGTAGCTGAGTCGGTAAAGAATCTGCCTGCAGTGCAGGAGATCTGGGTTTGATTCCTGGGTCGGGAAGATCCCCTAGAGGAGGAAATGGCAACCCACTCCAGTAATCTTGCCTGGGAAATCCCATGGACAGAGGAGCCTAGCGGGCTATAGTCCATAGGCTTGCAAGTGACTTCTTAGCTACTAAACAAACCACCAAGACCAAGAAAACACAGGGTATGCTCAGGGCTGTGCCTGTTCCTCCACCATGCCTTCACGGCCTCCTGCATCTTCCACTTCTGTGAGCCTCCAGAACTTGCTCTTGAACAGGTCACAAGGAAGTGCTGGGGCCTCACCTGTGCCCTAGACAACAAAAAGACCCTGGAGAGGTGGCAGGGAGCAATGGGGCCACCCAGAACAAGGCAGAAGCCTGGGCGAGCCCAGCGCAGGCAGGGAGGGATGGCAGGCAAGTCAGCCTCTGGACACTGACCTCGGGGCATGTCCATGGGGTTGAAGCTGGCCAGCAGGTCACGGCACCACTGGCGATCACCCTCCACTTTGCTCAGCCAGTTGTTGCAGTTGAAGTAGTAACGGAGGTGAGGCCGCTTCATGTCGGTCACAATCACACGGTCCAGGTACCAGCTGGCGTTCAAGCCTGTGTTGTCATGCTCGATCCTGGGCCAGAGGCAGACACCCACACCATCACTGGTAAGACAGAGACAATGCCCCTTCCATACCGAAATCCCCCCAATGTTTTCTCAAAACAGAGGTTCAACCGATCTGATTCTGTTATTTTTTTATCTCTGAGGCTTCAGTTTCCTCATCTAAAAAATGGGGATTCCTTGCAAGATGGATGTGCTTATTAATGAATCTGGATTGCTACATTGCCCATAAGGAAATATTGCCTTCCATGGAGAATTGAGGATCGCCAAGACTTGCAGGAGGACTGTCTGGAGCTTTCCCTCTCACCGTGACTCCCAACACACACTCAGCTACTCACTCCTATCACTCAGAGGAGCCCACATGGCCACATAGACTGGTGTTGCCCCATAGAAACATCACATGAGCTTCATGTGCAAGCCAGATAGGTAATTTCGGCTTTTTAGTAGCCACTGAAAACAAAGGGGAGGTGAAGTTAATTTTAATAGTATATTTAATTTAATCCATTCATCATTTCAGTGGGTAACCATGTAAACATTTGTTAATGAGATATCTTACATTCTTTATCTTGCGCTAGTTTTTCAAAGATCTGAAGTGTTTTTGCACCTGGTTTTGCATCTGGTTTGGGCTAGCCATGTTTTAAGTGATCAATACTACATGGGGCCAGGGGCTACTGCAGAGATCCAGAATGTTCAAAATCTGGCCCCTATCATCTTCTTCCACTTTCTGTAGTCCTCTCCATCCTTGGCAGTCTAGTTTTCCTCTTTGAGGCCCAGTTTCTACCCCAGAACTTGATCCTTGGGTGACCTCACTTTGCTCCAAGCATTCCATTACAGTGAGGCCTTACATTTGCAGATCTTAACAGGACAACCACAGCTCAAGACAGCACACACCCCAACAGATGGTGTGTGTGTGTGTGTGTTTGTGTGTCAGTCACTAAATCATGTCTGACTCTTGGCAACCCCATGGACTGTAGCCTGCCAGGTTCCCCTGTCCATGGGACTCTCCAGGCAAGAATATTGGACTGGGTTGCCATGCCCTCCTCCAGGGGATCTACCCGACCCAGGGATCGAACCTGTGTCTCCCATGTCTCCTACATTGGCAGGTGGGTTCTTTACCGCTAGCGCCACCTGGAAAGCCCCTAACACATGGTATACACATAATGCATGCCTATGTCTGGCACAGAGCCCAGCACACAGTAGGACTTCAGCTTAGGGGTTGCCTTTCCCACACACTGACACTCTCTTCCCAGCCTTCCCCCATAAGAGCCCCTTCCCTGCTCATAACCCCCTTCCCCTGACACAACCAGTGCCAGAGCCTATTATACATCCCTTATTGTCCCAGTAAAAAGAGTTCACAGCCCTATATTTTCCAGTGGGAAGAAGAAAAACAAGGAGTGATTGGAGGCAGCATTTCACTCCTGTCCAAGCCCTCTAGTCTGGGTACAGTCAGACCATAGGTGCTCTTGACATGTTGACAGATGGGCATGAACTTGATTGGGGATGGGTAGCAGGTGGAGGTGGAAAAGGCAATGGCAACACAATCCAGTACTCTTGTCTGGAAAATCCCATGGACGGAGGAGCCTGGTGGGCTACAGTCCATGGGGTCGTGAAGAGTCAGACACGACTGAGCGACTTCACTTTCACTTTTCACTTTCCTGCATTGGAAAAGGCAATGGCAACCCACTCCAGTGTTCTTGCCTGGAGAATCCCAGGGACGGCAGAGCCTGGTGGGCTGCCGTCTATGGGGTCACACAGAGTCGAACACAACTGAAGCTACTTAGCAGCAGCAGCAGCACCAGTAGGTGGAGGGGGGCAAAAAGGGACAACTGAAGCTCTTGCTCAGCAACCAGGCTGGCAGACTTATCCCTCCCCACACAGTCACAAAAATTCTCCCAGAGAACAAAGTCAGGGGAGATCCCTGTCAAAAGGCTCCCTGCAATATGGCCTGGCATTGCTAACACTCACTGGGTGCTTACTGTGTGCCAGTTATTGTTCTAAACACTGACTCTTGAGTCCTCACTAACCCTAATGGTGCCCTAGGAGCTGGGCACCATTATTATAGATGAGGAAACTGAAGCTTGGAGAGGAAATCTCCCTGAAGTTCCACAGATGGTAAATGGCAGGGCAGAAATTTGAACCAAGGCAATCTGGATGCAGAGTCTGCTAACCACTGTGCTAGGATTTCTCAGAGCTTATTTCCCCCAAGTGTGTGAAAAATTGTCTCAAGTTGTCATAACCCAAAGAAGTGAACCTCTAATGGGCAAGCTTACAGCACCATGACTCAGGGTGGGAGGGGAAGATGACTCAGATGACACCAGGAAAGCAGTCAACACCCAAGTGTCAATAATGAAAGCAGTTCCTATTCTACTTGCCTTCATCTCACCCCACCCTGTCAGAGGCCAAACTCTCACCTGACTTTGTAGATGAGGCCCACATTGTTGGTTCTTACTCGGAACACATCAACGTTGGCTTTCTCAAAGGCAGATTCACTCCTGCAATGGTGTGCACGGTTAACACAGATCAGCACTTGGCTCGGAGGCCCAGGAGGAGAGCCAAGGGCTGGCAAATCCTAATTCCTCCACCATCCCACTCCAGGAAGTGCTCCTGGCAGTCAATTCCATTCTGAGGTTCCTTTCTGACATGGTTTGGAGAGGTGGAAGGCAAGGATGGTTAGTATTCATTCCTCGCTTTCACACCCAGGTTCTCATGGGATCTTTGCTGCATGTCAGTAAGGCAAGGATGGTGAACAACATTAGCCCCATTTTACAAACAAGTAAATCGCTAATTGGTAATAGAGCTGGGAACCTGGCTCTCCAAAGTCATGATCCAAACATCTGTGGTTGGTCTGGGTTGGGAGAGTGGAGGAGGAAGGAATGTGTGATAATGCCATGATGCTCTTGGATCTGCAGGCCTCCTGGCCTTTCTTCCCCACCTGCCTTGCTCTTGCTGAGAGAGTTTCAAAGGCAGCCCCAAGTGGATGCAAACCTTGGGTGGTGGTCCATGGTCCTGCCATTCCAACAAGAAAGGAAACACTCAACCCAAGCCAGCAATCAGGGAAGTGGGGGCAGTGAGGGAATGCGTATTTGGCATCCCACAAATAGTGCAAACAGAAGCAAGTACACCTGAGATATTTCTCAATGAGGTGCCCAAACAAGTCCAGACTTGGGAGCATCCTAGCATCCATCAGCTTAGATACAGGAAGGCTGGAGAACAGAGTCCTCCAGGAGTGGAAGCCGGAATCTCACGTGGACATCTGCTCTGTCTTCTGTGTGGGCCAGGACCCCCTATGCTTGAGTCCAGGCCTGCTCGCAGCTCTTCCTGCCCCATGGTGAAGGCCTTGCAGGACTGAGAGCTGTGGACCTCCCTCAGTGCTCCCAGCCAGGGCTCTCGGCAGCGGCACACAGCCCACGGGAAATGAAAAATAAAGAAGGCATGCCTTTTTGTTAGCCATCACCTGTTTCAAGATAAAAATGGAGGTGAAGGGCCTTCTCCCCAGGGCAACAAGGCTCAGACTTTCTCAGTAACCAAAGGCTTTTAAGATTCTAGAGACATAGAAGCTGTGGTTCTGCACACAGACCCAGCTGGCAAACAGTCTGGTCTGGGGAGGAACCTCCTTACAGTGGGCATACTGTGAGACACGGGGCCCAGGGCCCTGCTAAAGCAGTGCAAAGCTCACAAAATCAGGTGAAATTGTACACCGAGGTCACCTTGTCAGGGAGAAGAGCCCAAAGGGTGTACTGTGGGTGCAGGGCTGGAGGAGGAGAGAGAGGTGGGAACTTTTGGGTTGTGCTGGAGTGAAATGGTTCGCCCCCAGGCTGGCAGCTTGAACCTGTTAGAATCTCACCTCCAAGGGTGAATAGCAACACCACCCACATTCTGTGAACATTGATTCTGGGCATCAGGACTGTGTGAATGAAAAACAAGGAAATAAGAGGTATTTTCTGTTTCAGTATATGAGACAAGGAAATTGATTTTTGGAGTAGACAGGAGTCTCTACATCATATAAATATCCCATGAAACAGTCACCCTGGGAAGCTATATGATGGAATATTAGGCAGCCATCAAAAATTCTATTGTGAAAAATATTTAATGAAACAGAAACAGGTTTATGAAATGGGCATAGAAGGAAGAACAGGTTAAAAATAGAATGTACAAACAGAATAACCAATACATAAGGAACACCAAGTTAATTTTAAAACATTCCCCCAAGTTAATTTAAAATCCTCCCCCTAGGGGGAGGATTTATCCAAAAACATTGGATGATAAGACTGTTATGAAGTGTTGGTTACTTATTCTCGTCTGTATTTTTTTCAGTTTCCTGAAGGGAGCACGTCTTGTTTTCGCAACTATGGAAAAAGCACAGTCCCTATTTTAGCAGCCCCATTCCATCCAGCACACAGCTGCCCATGGTAAACTCTTTGGAATGAATTTCAAGATCGCTGAGTGTCATCTGCTAAGGGTACATGGAATTTGGGGAACAACCAGTGCCATTAGTAGGGGAAGAGGAAGGCAATTTGGAAAGAAAGCAGCTGGTTTTCCGGGGTGCTTCTCACAAGTGTTCCGGCTCCAGAAGCTGCATCCAGCACAGACAGCTCCGCGTCTTCAGAAAGGGCCTGTGCTTACAACCAGGTGGAAGGTGGATTCGTACTTTCCAGTGTGTTTGTACTTTTCCATGCTGCTTTATAGTCGCTCAAAAGACAAAATTTAAAAACCGAGATAGAAGAAGGGAAACAAGGAGAGAAAGATCTGCCAGGGTGGGCAGAGGGCGCACTCCTCGCTGTCTCTGGACCACACTGGAGCATCCAGGGCATGGCAGGATGTGAGGTATCACCCACAGTGTTTACAGAACGGAGACCAGCATCCTGGCAGACAAGAGCAAGGCCTTCTGGGGAAGTCCCTGGCTGCTCAGCAGCTGGGACTCTGCGCTTCCACTGCAAGGGGGGCCTGGATTCAATCCCTGGTTAGGGAACTAAGATTTCGCAAGCCGCACAGTGCAGCCAAGGAGAAAAAAAAAATGAGCAAGGCCTTCTGTATTGCCAGGGTCTCTGTTCAGAGGAGGGGAAACAGAGGACTGTAGAGACGGCCTACATGGACTCCCTCCTCTCAGGGAGGGGCCAGGACAATCCCAGATGAGCCCCAGCCCCAGCCCACTCGGGGTCAGACTCCAAATCCCCCGCTTCCAGTAAGTCAGAAATCTGACTGAAGGTAGAGTGGCAATAGCAAAGGACAGAGGGTCCCTGGTCAAAGGAAACATCACAAACAATAGAGACCTCTTCACACTTCCTTGTGGGAGATGGCATGTTCTCCACGGTTGCTGGTCAATCCTCAAATAAAGCCCAACACAGCCCCCCACCTGCGCCTGCTGTTCTGCAGGGAACCCACCCTTTCCAGGCGTGCACAGGGCATTTTAGCTAACTGCCGGGCAGGCTAAGATGCCAGGATTCTCCCACACTCTCGGGTGGTGAATTCTTAACAAGAGAACCGTGTTCCAGAAGATACATGAGATTTCCATCCTTTTGCCATATCCTGAACATGGGACCCATGCTGGGGGGTGGTCCTGGGTCACAGAGAATGGGACTTCCTCTGGGATCCAGAGCTGCCGTCACTTTACTGGTGTGGAGGTTAGGGCAGAGGTCAGCTAGTAGGGGAATGGAAGTGAGCGTGTCACACTCTTGGCTGACTCAGAGAGGGTCTGATGTGTGAGAGGAATTGAGACCCCAGATCATGAGGGTGAGAACAATTAGCACATTAACATCGGGCAGCAAGGTTCTTCTTGCTGCAGAAATTACTTTCTACTGGAGATGAAAGAATCCTGATAAGCCACAGGATAGTAGAAGGTAAGGCCTGGGGCAGAAGAGAAAAGCCGCAGGAAAGAGCAGAATTGAGGAGAGAGAGAAGAGGATGAGGGAGAAGCAAGCGAGGTGAGGGATGCGGCCAGAGGCTGCAGAGAAAGGGTTCAAGGAAAAACTCCAGGAAGGGTGGTGGCTTAATTTTAAAACTTGGGGGAGGGTCTATCTAACATTCTGTTTTAAGTTGTTTATGTTGCCTCCATGTGAACTCTCGTGCCTCGAGCCATCAGCGAAGTCTGATGCACCCCAAGATGCCTTATGAAGTGAAGTGAAGTGAAAGTGGCTCAGTCGTGTCTGACTCTTTGTGACCCCATGGACTATACAGTCCGTGGAATTCTCCAGGCCAGAATACTGGAGTGGGTAGCCTTTCCCTTCTCCAGGGGATCTTCCTGACCCAGGAATTGAACCGGGGTCTCCTGCACTGCAGGCAGATTCTTAACCAACAGAGCTACCAGGGAAGCCTTGCACTTTGTCTGTATGTGGGCATGTATACATGAGTGCACGTATGTGTGTGTGCTTGTGGGTGTAAAACAAGGAAAAAGAGCTCAGTTCCAGGTGACAAGTGGGTGTGGAGGTGGGTTTGGGGTGAGACAGTGTGGAGAGGAGAGAACAGCACTAGATACTGGGAGGAGAGAGTTTTGAGACCAGCAGGCATTCTGATCCAGACCCCAGGGATGGTGGAGGGTGAGGGCCGAGCCGAGCGGGACTTGGCTGCATCTAAACCTCTCAGAGCTTGTGACCTCTGCAGCCACCTGCATCTGGGTCACATGGCAACCTGAACTTCCTCAGAAAGCAGCGCTCCCACCCGGACTTGAGCTCTCCATCTTGAATCAGAAGGGTTTCAGATGGTGAGGATTGTGTCTTTGCAATTTTCTTTGTAGACAGGATTTTAGGTCTTACAAATTCTGAAAGCAGCCTTGCAAAGCAGCCAGGCTCTAGTCTCCTACTTCCCCGTTTATCCTGCTCACTATGGTCGGATTCGTCCTTCTTGGCTGCAGAGTACATCAAATCTCCACTAACTGACTTTCAAGCAAGGTCTTCTCCCGCCTAGTCCTCCCCTGCCTTTCCTAGCTCCTTCCTCTCTGCCCCTCCATGCAGCCCCCACTGGCCTGCAGTGCCCCTTGTGGCCTCCGTACTTCTGCAAGCTGTCCTCCCTCATCTAAAGTACCCTCTTTCTGATCCTTTCTTATCAGAGTCCTTTTCACCCCTTGAGGTCCAGATTACATGTCCTTCCCTGTAAAGTCCTAATCTAGCCACACTGATACCAAATCATTGAGGGAGCTCTCTTTGCAAAGAACTGTGATAAATGCTGGAGGTGCAAGGCAGATCTCCCATCATCCTCTGGTTCCAGCTAGCATCCCTCTAGGCATCACCTCTCTAGTCTCTCCAAGGACAAACAGCTGATGTTGCAAAATGTGCCTGTATATCAGAAACCACCCACTTCCCATGAGATCCTGAAGAACCCTCTGCCCCAGCCAGATTGGGGTCTTGGTCTAATCTCTGCCCCCCAATGCCCAGCCTGAGGCAGAACACAGACATAGGAGAGCCCCCCACCAGCAGACCCACAGAGCAGTGGGGGGATGTTGACTCCTGTGTGCAGGGCTACCCCAGAAAAGCTGGCTGCCTTCCTGCAGTTTCAGCACTGCCTGGTGCCCTGCCAGCTTGGTGCTGCCGGAGACCCTCTCCCATGATGCAGTCTGTCTTCCCCATTGAGAAGCAAGGCTGGAAATCAGATTCCCAGGGAAAGGGGATTTAGCGATGAACCTTCACACAGGGCTATAAAAGCTGACTCCAGGGACCTTCCTGAGAGGGCATTTTGACAAAGGGAAAAGGTGAGAGGGGCGAGTCTAAGGATATAGAAGCATGAGAGGAGGAAAGATGGTGAGGAACCACCACAAAAGGGGGCTGATTCTCTTTGTTTAGAAAAAGACAGGCTGGGGACTCTAGAAGCCAAGCTAGCCCACTCCCCAAGGTCCAGCAGCTTCTCCCTAGAGGGCTGTGCTCCAGGAGGACACATGGCAAAAAGGATGGAATTTTCATGTATTCTCTTTACCGTGCCCACAGCACTGGAGCAAAGGGCTTCCACAAGCGAGCCACTCAGCAGGGTAAGCAGTACAAGGAGGCGGGTACCCTGTTCTGCGGAAATGGACAAAATAGGACGTTATGCCTGCCTCAACACAGTTGCATTTACACCCAGGTCAGCCTTCAGGGCGAACATGTTCTGCCGGAAGAGCAGAGGCTGCTTCCCTCCTCCCCCGACACCACACAGGGGCGCACAGGGTTACTACACACGGTAACACTAGAGTGGAATCATGGAGTTCCAGAGATGGCCGGGGCCATCTCCTTTCCCCTCTAGACCCTGGATTTCCCAAGAGCAGGTTGGAATAGATTTAGTAATTTTCACATCTTCCTTGGCTATAGAATCCTTGGAGCAAATAGAATCTGACTGAGAAACTCAGTAGATAAGACAACGTGTTCCCTGGTCGGTCTGCTAAGTACAGAGTCTATGGGTCTCCTGGCCCATGGACCCCACCCTTCTATCTCTTCTCCCACAACATCTAAAGGTGTGGAGCCATGAAGCCCAGAGATCACACCCTGGAGCCCCAGGAGAACTACGAGGGGAGACTCCTGCACATCCTCCAGGGCCATGGGGTCATGTACTCAAGGGAACATCTGCATCAGGACCCTGGGGTTTGAGGACCAGCTTTACCATCAAAAGCTCCATGATCCAGAGCTGCTCACCTCTCTCCTCTAGACCCCAGATTTCCCAAGAGCAGGTTGGAATAGATTTAGTGATTTTCACATCTTCTTTGGCTATAGAATCCTTGGAGCAAATAGAATCTGACTGAGAAACTCAGTAGACAAGACAAGTATAAGCCAAGCTGCTCCAAAGAAAGGGAGGATAGGGTATTGGGAGCCCCAAACCAGCTCACCAATACCCTGCTCCACTTAGCACAGGGTGAAAACCAGTTGCCCAGGTAAGGCCCCGACCATCTCTGGAATTCCATGATTCCATTCTAGCGTTACCGTGTGTAGTAACCCTGTGTGCCCCTGAGTGGTGTCGGGGGAGGAGGGAAGCAGCCTCTGCTCTCAGTGGGCCACAGTGACATGGAGGACACAAGCACACTCACACACACACACACATTTATACAAACACACGCACTGACTTGAGTGTGCGTTAGTGGGCAAGTAGGTTTGGTATGATATTGGTCCTGGGTGAGACATAGGTGCGGAGCATTTCAGATCATGCACGACCTTCATGCATGATCTACGGACATGACCTTCTCTTCTCTTCCGAAAAGTCCTATGAGTTTGGTAAAAGGTGATCATCACTTCCGAATGATATATGAGGAAGTCAAGGCTTTGGGTGCAAAGATATTTGGCCAATGTTTTATGGCAACTAAATGGTAAAGCTGGGCCTAGACCTTGTTTCTTGCTTGAGTATTTATTCTCCCACATCAAAGGACAGCTGGTATGAATACTTGGAATTCTGAGATCCAAAGTAAGCATGACTATACACACAAAAATCAACAGAGAAGCTTCATTGATTGAGACCTGGCTGGCACGTGGCCTGTCATTAGCAAGGCCCACACCACTTCATATTCCTGTGGACACATATGTCTTCCCTTATGGGCTCCAGAACTGTATCAACCCTCAGTTCCAGCCCAGAACCCCACCAAGTCTGAGTCAGTACTCACTTGCTGGTGAGATGGAGCTTGGGAGAGAGCCCATTCTCTCCAAAAATGGTGATGAAGACATTGGCGTCTGTTCCTGCACCACGAACGTCCCCTGTGGCTGTGACCACCTCGTACACTGGAGGAGGAAAGGAGAAGTTGGAGGCAGGCTCAGAAGAGAACCTTGAATCCTATGTGGGCTCGGAGAAGCTCTGGCTCCCTCTAACTCCACCAGGGATACCCAGCACAGAGGACTCTTGGAACACTTGCTGCAACCCCCAAGACTCTAAGCCAGGATGAGACCCACATCAAGTCCTGCCGTGAGACCACAGTCTCCCACTTAATGCTGCTCGCTCATTTTACAGGTGAGGAACTTGCAGGCAAAGGGACAAGCTCAGGTCACACATTGCTGCTGCTGCTGCTGCAGCTGCTAAGTCACTTCACTCGTGTTCAACTCTGTGTGACCCCAGAGATGGCAGCCCACCAGGCTCCCCCGTCCCTGGGATTCTCCAGGCAAGAACACTGGAGTGGGTTGCCATTTCCTTCTCCAATGCATGAAAGTGAAAAGTGAAAGTGAAGTCACTCAGTCGTGTCCGACTCTTTGCGACCCCATGGACTGCAGCCCACCAGGCTCCTCCGTCCATGGGAGTTTCCAGGCAAGAGCCCTGGAGTGGGGTGCCATTGCCTCCTCTGCAGGTCACACAATGATAATGCCAGAGCCCAGCCCCAGGCTCCCAAAGCCTATCTGTGATCTTTCTAGGACAGTACATGGATGCCCTCCTAGCCAAGATCTTCTTCAAAGCCTGCCCCTGGTTCTCACCTTCCTCTTTACCCTCTACACAAGTCTGCCTCACAGTCCTCACTTCCTGTGGCATTGCCTGGGCATTGCCATGGAGATCTCAGGATAACCCATCCTAGGGATGGGGGAAGCAGAATTGCCAGTGAGTCCCTTTAGGCAGAGGCACTGATGTCTCCTCTCCTTGTGCCCTTGAAGCTTGTTCTCTTTGCTGTTGACGTGGTTCCTTTTGATGCCCCTGGTTCTGATGAAAGTCGCCGTGAGGAGGAGAAAGGAAGCAGTCCATTTGTGTGACTCCCTGTCTCTTCTGATAACCAAGGCCTTCACTCTTCACCGTCTACACCACAGGGATTTCTGATCTGCAAACGGCTCCTAGACCCCTCCCCGGGATAACTCCAGGACCTGAAGTGATGCGCAGATGGTTTGCACTTATGCAAGGAGGTTTTCAAACTGAGTCAACAGGAAAATGAGGAGCACAGTGGAAATTCTAGAAACACACCACATGAGAGAAGACATAAAAGCCTCTAGCTGCCTGGTTTAGAGAAAGGGGCACAGCCCAAAATAAATAAATAAACAAATAAAACTTTTTAAAACATAAAAAATTAAGCCATCATGAAGATGAAAACGCAAGCCATAGACTAGAAGATATTTGGAATTCACACAGAGGCATACCACCATAATACTTTGTTTTTATCATAATTTGCTTTATTGTGCTTTACAGATATTTTGTTTCTTACAAATGGAAGGTTTGTGGCAACCCTGTGTCAAGCAAGTCTGTTGGCACCTGGCACCATTTTTCCAACAGCATTTGCTCACTCTTGTCTCTGTGTCACATTTTGGTAATTCTCAAAATATTTCAAATGTTTTTCATTATTATTATATTTGTTATGATAATCTATGATCAGCAATCTCTGATGTTACTATTGCAAAAAGATTATGACTTGCCAAAGACTCAGATGGCTAGCAATTTTTTTAGCAAAAGGTATTTCTAAACTAAGGTATTGGACTTTTTATAGATGTAACGCTATTGTACACTTAACAGACTATATATTGGGAAACGTAACTTATAGGCACTGGGAAACAAAAAACTTGGTGTGACTTGTTTTATTGTGATATTTGCTTCATTGCTGGGCTCTGAAATCAAATCCACAATCTCTCTGAAGTCTACCTGTAGCCAACAAAGAACAGAAGTTCAGAAAATGTAAAGAATTACACAAATTAATAAGAAAAAGAAAGACCACAAGATTGTTCTAAAGGGCAACAATTTGTTTTAAAAGTAAACATACACTTACCATAAGACCCAGAAATTCAACTTTTAGATATTTACCCAAGAGAAATAAGAACATGGCCATACAAAGACCTGCACACAAACGTTCACAGCAACTATCTGCATAATAAGCCTACTCTAGAAACAATCGAAATGCATCCAGAATTGAATGGATTTTTTAAGATGGGAGTGAACAACGGACTTATGCAATGCCCATGGGTCTCAAGCACATACCACTGAGCAAAAGAAATCAGACAAAAGTTACCACACAATAAGTAATGCCAGTTATGTGAACTCTAATCTGTTCTAACAGAAAGCAGATCTTGGTTGTCTAGGGTTGACGTCAGGGGGAATTGCCCGGGAAGGGTCACATGGAACTTTAGCGGAATAATTTAAATACCCTGTGTATGAATGTTGCAAGAGGTTACAGGGATGTATACATTTGTCAATATGCATCAAACAGCACACATAAGGTAGATTCGTTTTATTGTTAATTATGTCTCAATAAAGTTGAAAAATGGACAAAATATTTAAATAAGCATGTCATAAATGAGGATATCCAAATGGAAAAAGATTCAACATCATTATTCATAAGGGAAATGCAAATTAAAATACAATGAGACACTACCATATATGCACCAGAATGCCTACAATTAAAAGGATGGACAAATACTCAGTATTTTCAAGAATGCGGAGCCATTGGCACTCTCATACATTACTGGTGGTGGTGGTGGTTTAGTCACTAAGTCGTGTCCAACTCTTGCAACCCCATGGACTGGAGCCCACCAGGCTGCTCTGTCCATGGGACTTTCCAGGCAAGAATACTGGAGTGGGCTGCCATTTCAGCACATCTTCCTGACCCAGGAATCAAAACTGGGTCTACTGCGTTGCAGGCAGTCTCCTGCATTACAAGCGATCTCCTGCATTGCAAGCGATTCTTTACCGCTAGGCCACCAGGGAAGCCACATACATTGCTGCTGAGTAAATTGGTACAAGCCCTGGTAACTAAACATAAGCCCGCTTTATGACTCAGTGATTCTACTTCCAGTTATAAATCCAAGAGAAATGAGTGCATGTGTTGATCTGAAGATATGTACAAGATCTGTAGCATCTTTATCCATAATAACTAAAATGACACCAAAGTCCATCAACAATAGAATGGTTAAACAAAGGGTGATATATCTATAAAATGCAATAATACACAAATAATAAAAATGAACAAACTATGTAAAAGTCACAACATAGGTAAATCTCTTGGATATAATGTTGAGTGAAAGAGAAGCTAGACACACAAAAATGTGCTGTATAATTCAATTTATATGAAGTTCAAGAGCAAAAAACAAAAGTATAGTGATAAAATTAGGGCTATTACCTCTGAAAAGGAGAGTGAAGGAACTTTCTGGAGGTTAGAAATGTTCTATGTCCTGTTCTCAATGGTGGTTACAGAAGCATGCAAATTTGTAAAAATTCAACATGCTGTACTTTTATGAGTTTTGTGCTATATATATACAATATATATATAATATTCTATGTGTGTTTGTGTGTGCTCAGCCATGTCCAACTCTTTGTGACCCTAGGGACTATAGCTTCCCAGACTCCTCGGTCCATGGGATTTTCCAGGCAAAGGATACTGGAGTGGGTTGCCATTTCCTTCTCCAGGGAATCTTCCAGACTCAAGGACTGAACCCATGTCTCCTGAGGCTGCTGCATTGGCAAACAGATTCTTTACCGTTGACACTGAGCCATCTGGGAAGCCCATATGTACGTGTGTGTTTCTTCAATTTAAAAATTTTAATTTAAAAGTTTTTCAAACAGCTGAAGAACTGTCTTAGAGAGGACAAATATCTCATGGAAAACACAAAATTCTGTTTGCTCCAGAGGGTCCCAAACAGTAAAATCCCCTGATCAGCACAAAGAAGAACTGTCAACAGCAACAAGGCTTCTCCTAGCAGAGAGCATGACAAATGGAAGGTGCTCAATAAATAATCACACAGATGAAAGAATGGAAAGACAATTAATGAATGAAACAATCAATGAAATGGATGTGGACTGTGAAATAAATTAACCAATAAGTAATCTCAACTCTACCATCACTGCCTCTATGATTTCAAACAAATTTCTTACTGAGCTTCATTTTCCTCATCGCTGAAGTAGAGATTTCTTCCCTGAAGGATGATTATAAGGATTGAACCAAATAAAACAGTCTTCAACTTTCATAGTCATTAACCCAGCCTATTTCCACTTCTGGGAATTTATCTTACAGATACTCCCTCAGTTGGATGAAAGATATGCATTCCATAAGTGATAAAGTGTTACCATCATCCCATCACCATCATCAGCACCATCATCATCTCTGTTGTTGTCATCAACAACATCAGCATCGTCTTCAACATGACTGTCATCATTTTCATTAACAAAATCCCCAAGAAGGCCGCCTTGGGAAATTGTATTCCCACAGACACTGGGCAGCCCCTGTCTGAGACACAGGAGAGAAAAAGGGCCCCAGGGCTGGAAGCTTGGGCAAGACAGCCTCTGAGGTCTCTTTGAAACCCGGATTCTGGAGGAGTCACTCTCTTGTCCTATTGGCCCTATGTAGGTCAGGAGGTGGACCAATGCACCAGGCTCAGCCTGTACCCTCAGAACGTCAAGAGAGCTGCTCACCTTCCTCTGGCTGTTGGTGAACTCCATTGTGGCCTGGAGGTGACCCGAGGAACAGAGAAGGAAACCTAGGCATTTCTCCTTATTCTTCTTCCCCATCACACTCAGCAAGATTCTCCACGTAACGGAAGAACCCAGTGCTCAAAGGGTGTAGGTGACACATTGTTCTAAAGCTGAGAGGATAATCGGGACAGTGCAGGCAAAGCTCAGAATGTGACTACGGTCAGCACCATCCACATTCATCGTCCCATCCTGCGGCTGACTGCAGAGTCAGTAGGTCCATGCCTCTTAGGAATGTCACGGGGCACTCACCTCGGCTTGCTCTTCTCCAGCTATGTTTAGCACAGTCAAGATGGGGCAGTACAAGGGCAAGGACCAGCCACACCAGCAAGATTCAAATCCTAACTCTGCTACTTAATAGATTTGTGACCTTAGGCACATTATTTAGCTTCCTTGTGCCTCACTTGATGCATCTGAAAAAGAAGATTTTGAGAATCCAACCCGCATCTTTGAGTTGTTGTGAAGATGAAACCAATCCACATGAGTAAAGTGCTCAGCGTGATGCCTGATGCTTTAGATCCATGATTCTATTGAATAGCATCCTAACCGGAAGTGGGAACTCGTCTTGGGAACAGTTGAAGCTCTTGTCTTTCCTGCCTGTGACCTTGCTGAAATCACTTCAGTTCTCGGAGCCTCTGTCCTTAGCCTGAGACCAGTCACACCTGCCTGGACTGTACGCGGGGATCTCGAGGATTAAAAGCGAGAATGGAAGTGGAAATGCTTTGAGCAGGATAAAGAGAAGAGGAAAGCTGTGAGTCACACTGAGGCAGGCAGAGCCGATGAACAGAAGTGGACATTGTGGCAGCTATGAAAGCTTCTCGAATGTTCTCACCAGCAGTCGTGCTGGCCGGGGTGAATCACCCCAAAGCTGAGAGTACTTATCAAGAGTGCTGCCCTAACACCTAGCCTCAATGCCCCTCCCCACCACTGGACCGCACGTCCTGAGAAAAGGCGGCAACGCTTCACTCATTCTAGGCCCCTTGTCCCTCCCCACAATCCCCGCCTCCACCCCAGGAGATGCCTGGGACATGGAGCTGGGAAAGGGGCCCCAGGAGAACCACAGCCTTCACGGCGCCACGGCGATCACCTCCTTCTCTGAGCTTGGGACTGTGCTGGGAATAGGGTGAGGAGTCAGGACAAAGAAAGGAGGGCCCCACCCACACAGAGGTCAGGTTTGGCTGGGGAACAAGCCCTACAGATGGGATATAATCAAGGAACTCCCAGCGGATGGGGATTAAGGAGGAGCAGAATCCCATGGTGGGCACAGAGTATGCATTCAGTACTTCTTTGGTGAATGAATGGGTGAATCTGGTGCTTACAGGGGGTAGTGAGCCAGTTTGGAGGGAGCACTGAGAATTTAATGTCTCCAGAGATCAGGTAGGCAGCAATGATGCATGAAACCCAGGTGGCAAAATGGTAAAAAAAAAAAAAAGAAATCTGCTTGCTAATGAGGAGATACAACAGATGTGGGTTCAATCCCTGTGTCGGGAATATCTCCTGGAGAAGGAAATGGAACCCACTCTAACATTCTTGCCTAGAACATTCCATGGACAGAGGAGCCTGGCAAGCTACAGACCATGGGGTTGTAAAAAGTCAGACAATGCCTGAGCAAACACACACACGAGTGATAAATCCACTGCCTAACAGGCATTCACAGTCAAATATTTTTTTTAATTGTAAAAGCAAAGCAAAAAAAAAAAAAAAAAAATACCACCAAAGCAAACAAAAGCCCCTTTTAAGCCAAAACTGGCTCCTGGGTCCCTAGTTCACCCCTTCTCTGGTTTACTTGACGTGAAGGTAGAGTATTTCCAAGCAGCTGCCATGCGCCCCAGAGGAAAGGAAGACTAAAAGGCCAGGGCCCTGGGTCCAAAGAGCCAACTGCCCTCCCTGAGTGGACCACAGCATCGCCTTGCGAAGCCCCAGGGCCCCCTCTCCGTTGGCCACAGCGGGCAGCAGCCCCGAGCCCCTGCTGAGCACGTGATGAGCGCCCAGGTCTCTTCCCACAGGCCCTTCACATGCAGGGCAGCTATGCAGAGAGCAGGCTGGAGGTACGGGAGCTGGAGAGGGTGGGCACTTCTGTTCTAGTCTGTTCTGTGCCACTGCGACTCTGTGGCCCTCAGTACAGTGGGGCCCTCGTGTATCCTCAAGGGGATGCAGTACAGACCCAACAGGATAGTCCACAGGAAAGGGGTCGAGTCGAAGCGAGGAATGGGATCGGATGGGCCCCCCTCCCCACAGCCAGGACCCGGCAGACCTTTGGCCTTGTAGTAATCGTGCTCCAGCTCCTCCTCGTCATCTCCTGAGGCGTAGTTCAGCAGCTCCTGCTCATACAGGGCTAGGAAGTCAATGTCTTTCTTTCTCCTCTTTTTCTTCTGGGGCATCATTGTGCCGGCTGCCCCTTCCTGGCCCTCGATGGCTCAGCGTGCCCACTCCCTGGCCCCTCCCAGGACCCCCTCTCCTTGCGCTCCTGCACACATGTTTGGGTGGGTCAAAGCCCACGCACATCCAGAGCCCTTCTGCTTTCTCCCCGCTGGCCCCTAAACAGGACCTCCCTCAGGGCTTTACCCCAGCCCTTGCTGCCCCTGGCCCCTGTCTCTGGCTCCCTCTCCCCCGCCACCTCCTTTGCACCTGCCGTGGGCTCTCCTTGGGCCTCATGACTTATTCACCAGGACTGAGGACAGACTGTCCTTACCCCTCCCCTCCTGCCCACCCTCCTCTCTTCTTTTCATGGAGAATCAGGTGACATGAGCCCTTGGCATCTGTTTCCTACCTGGCCTCACAGCAGGGCCCCCCCCCACCCCAGGGACAGGTGGGGCCTCCCCCCTAAAGACACCCCAGTCTTGCAGCATCAAGGGCCATGATAAGATGCCCCCAGGACCTGGGGCCTTCCTGAGGCACGCAGGGCCCCAAATCAGCTGGGCCCCCGGACTCAGAGGACTCAGTTTCTCTCTATTATTTATGACCTCTGCTCATCTTACAAGGCAGGCAAAGTTCTAACTGGGTCCTTCTCAACCTCTCCGCTTTCATTGCCTTGAGAAGAGGCCATTCAGCCAGGAGAGACCTGCTGCTCTGATGAACACTCAGACCACCCACAAGGTGCTTCCTGAGTCCTGAGTTCCTACAGCTGAAGCCAAGGATGCTGGGGAAGCCCACAGAGTCCTAGGTGACCCCCACAGTGTCCCGACAGGCTGGCAAAGTTGACCAGCATCTGTTCTAACAAGAGCTTTCCATTTGCCCGTATCACTCTCTGCACCTTGCAGTGAAATAGTAGAAACCCTGAACGCCCACCCAAATGCCTGCCCCTCTCAGCCCTCACCTTCCCTGCAGCCCCTTGTGGGGTTCTGAGTCACAGCAAGAGGACCAGAGGCCCCTCCCTATCCCTGGTCAGCAAGAAAGTTTCCGTTAGGGCCACTAGACCCCTCTTCTTTGCTGATTTTATTAAGATTTTATTAAGATTTCTTACAGCCTGAATTGTAAAATGTCTATGTAAATCCTGAAATGCTGGAAGTTTTCAGTCCACTTGGAACTTTCATCCCTCTCTCTGGCTGTGTGAGGTCATCAGATAAAACTAAGGTCATAAGACAAAACTGGTCTGCCTACCACCTCCTGGCTGTGCGGCTTGGACAAGCCAGTTTCCCCATCTGTAAAAGGGGGAGCACGATTCACTAAAATCTATCGAACACTTGGAGAAAGTGCTCAGTCAGCAGAAGCCTCTGGAACACAGTAGAGGCTAAATAAACATTCATGACTCAGGAATGTTCTCTTATTTTGCATGGCAGGGATGGGGGTGGGGAGGGGGGTTTCAGTGATGCTTCATTATCATCTCAGATTGTCCCAGAAGCTCTCCTTCAGGTCCCATATGCAAGGACGAACCCCAGTGTCCTTCCTCTGTGGGTCCCAGCCCACAGCAACACATCAGAGACACTAACGAATAGATGAAACAGCCAGTTTCCTGAAAACTGTCCTGCAAGGCCCTGTCTGTTTGATGCCCCTCCCCTGCCTCTCCCAGCCTTGAGCTCTGTGGGGGCAGGGACCATGCCCCATTGCTCACTGTATGCCCCTTGCTCACTGCTAGGCTCCCAGTACCTATAAGATGCCTGGCACACTACTGGCTTTGGTACCCGCTTGCTCAGTGAATGAATGGATGCTCAGTGGATGGATGAACAAATGACAGGCCGATCTACAAAGCAGCTACAAGGAAAACAGAATAGGCTGAAAAGAAAACACACTTTACATGACATGTTTGTAAAGTGAGTGTTCCAGAACCAATACCGTTCTGAAAGCACGTTTGGCCTGGAGAAGAGGACATTTTGAGGGTCTACAAATGTGAGTGATTGTCTAGACTAAGGCTGAAAAGGCAGTCTTACAACTGCAGGTGATTAAAGGCGGGTTTCAACTCAATCCAGAAAGAAGGATGGGACGCTGAGTACTGCCTAGGGTGACTGCGTCACAGAGATGTGAGGGCAGCTGGCATTGCTTGTCTACTGACAGCAGGGGGCACGAGCCTCTGGGGGTTTGGGCTGGCAGACTCTCAGTCCAGTAGCCGCAACATTCTGTGACATGGAGTGGCAGGCACCTGGGGATGGTGAAGGAGCCAAGACAGGCCACCCAGGTAGGATTAACAGGCTTCCAGCCCAAGGGCGCTCAGCCCCCATGGCACACTAGAGTCACCTGGAGAATTTGTAAAGGCTGCTGCCTGGTTGTCCCAGAGACCCTGATTTACTCAGTCTGGGGCAGAGCCTGGGCAGTCGAGTCCTCAAAGCTCCCGGGTGATGCAGGACATCCAACAGCAGTCAGCATGCACATCCCTAACCAGACCCTGGGGCGGCTTTGTGTTTTGGAGCCACCCCAGTGGCTCAAGGGGACTTTTCAGCTGGTCCAGTGGTTAAGATTCTGGGCCTCCAATACAAAGGATACAGGTTCGATTCCTGGTCAGGGAACTAAGATCCCAGTGCTGATAAATGAATAAATGTCTGTTTCCCTGGTGGCTCAGCTGGTAATGAATCTGCCTGCAATGCAGGAGACCTGAGTTCAATCCCTGGGTCAGGAAGATCCCCTGGAGGAGGGCATGGCTACCCACTCCAGTATTCTTGCCTGGAGAATCCCTGTGGACAGAGGTGCCTGCTGGGCTTCAGCCAGGTGGGGTTCCAAAGAGTCAGACACGACTGATCAACTACGCAGGCACACACAAGTGGCTCAAGTGGTAAAGAATCCGCCTGCCAAGCAAGAGACACAGGCTCGATCCCTGGGTGGGGAAGATGCCCTGGAGAAGGAAATAGCAACCCATTCCAGTATTATTGCCTGGAAAATCCCATGGACAGAGGAGCCTGGCAGGCTACAATCCACGGGGTTGCAGAAGAGTCAGACACAACTTAGAGACTGAACAACAAGTCCCTACCACAGGAAGGCATCTCTGGCCCTAAACATTATCACTCAGGAAAGATCAACTTTTCTTCCACCTTCTGAACTTTCCTTCCACGTTCTGCTGGGGGACGGCCCTAGAGTCACGCCGAAGTTTGAATGAGAAAGAGGAGTGGAGTTTAAGTGTGGGTGACGCACGCCCCCTGCTGGCACTGTGTGGTTTGACCTCTGTTGTTAATTTCATATGGGTTCTTCAGATCTTTGGGACCTTAAAGATTACAGGGAAATTACTAGGGAAATATAATTTTGCATGAGGATCTATTAAGAGAAAAAAAATTAAAGTGTTCATCTTGCATAAGGGACCATTCAAGAAAAAAATAAATTTTTATTGGAATTTTTTTCAAAAAACTAAAATCAAATATTTTTAGAGCATCCCATGTCCCTAGAACATAATGATTAAGGGAGTAGAATCTGAATCAACACCAAGTGTGGACGGGAATGTGGAGCAACTAGAACCCTCATGCTGCTGGTGGCAGTGCAAGATGACACCATCACTTTGCAAAAGAGTTTGACACTGTCTTGTAAAGACACTTCCCACATAACCCAAAATTTCCACTCGTGGATATCTACCTAAGAGAAGTGAAAATATATGTCCACACAAGCTGCATTTGAATGTTCATAGAAGCTTTATTGATAATAACTAGAGACAACTCAGATGCCCATTGACTGGCCAAGACTGTTCAGCCATTAAAATAACGGAAGAAGAGGTGACATGTGCCACAATACAGATGAGTCTCAGAAGCATAACTCAGAGTGAAAGAAACTGGTCAGAGTAAACTACATGCTGTCTGATCATATGCGCTCAACCTTCTAGAAGTGGTGAACCTAGCCCAGTGGTTGTAGGGGGCAGGCACGGGGGAAAGGGATTGACTGGAAGGGAGGATGAGGGAGCAGTGTTTGGCTTCAGACTCCACTGTGTCTCTCACCGGCCGGCCTCATCTGCTGTCTTCCACTACGAAAGCTTATGTGGTACAGTTTTGGCTACTGACTCAACGCCAGGCCCTTTGGTGGGAGGACCTGCACATGGCTGGTGGAAAAAGGTGCTCGGAGCATGATGTGCAGACCCCCCTCACCTTCCATCCCAGGCTGAGCCAGGGTCAATGCCAGCCTCCTCCTCCAACCTAGGCTTAGCATGAGGCCCTGAACATGGTCTTGTACACCCACATTCTAATTCAGAACGCTGACATGCAGGGCAGACAGGGTAATTGTTGGGACTTCTGAATAAAGTAGGTGACTGTTTATCCCATTGACCACTGGCACATGTGCACAAATGTTGCTTGCACACACATGATCTCACTACACATGCAAAATGATCTCATTGCTCCAGGCTCCTCCCCTTTCAAGTATATGCCCCTGCTGGCTGAATCAATTCTAAAGCTTGTCTTTGGTCAGATCACTGTCTAGTTCAAAAACCTCAGTTACATCTGAGTGCAACCAAATTTAATCAGCCAGGATGCAGGACTGCATGGAGAAGGAAATAGCACCCCACTCCAGTACTCTTGCCTGGAAAATCCCATGGACGGAGGAGCCTGGTAGGCTGCAGTCCATGGGGTCGTGAAAAGTCAGACATGACTGAGCGACTTCACTTTCACTTTTCACTTTCATGCATTGGAGAAGGAAATGGCAACCCACTCCAGTGTTCTTGCCTGGAGAATCCCAGGGACGGGGGAGCCTGATGGGCTGTCATCTGTGGGGTCTCACAGAGTTGGTCACGACTGAAGTGACTTAGCAGTAGCAGCAGGACCGCAAGCAATAGAAACAACACTGGCTAGTTTAAGTTGAAAAAATTATTTATGTAAAAGTAAAAGGGGGTGGAGGGGTTTCAGGATTTTTCAGAGGGCTAAGTCCCATGCTTAGGGTCTTAGGCACCCTGGAAGGATGCCTGGGGTCATGTGGTGGTGTAAGGACCCCAACTGCCACCGATGCTGGGCCAGAATGGACGCTGCTATCTTGTGCCAGTTTAGAGTCTGGGGCTTGTGCATCTGATGGGCTGAGCCTAAGTGTGTGCCCACACCTTGCTGGAAAGGAGGCTGGGAAAATGAGGATTTTGGCATTTTCAACTCTTTTTACACTGGGGGCTGTGCTCTCCTCAAACTTTGGAAGGGCATTCAGATGTGGGGTTGCCAAAAGAATAACAAATGTCCCTGACATTAACGGAATTTGAGCTCCTGGAGCTGACACTGGAGGTCCTCTATAATCTGACCCAACTTCCCTCTCAGGAAACCCACATTACAGTTAGACTGAAGTTCTGTTTTCTGAACATGCCTGGTGCTCTCCTTGTGAAAGCCCTCGTCCACTCTGACACTGGAGCTGAAGTGTGCATCTTGGTACCAGTCAGCTCTTGCTACACAGCAACCACAAAAATCTCAGTGGCATGAGCATTATATCTCACATGTCTATGGCTCGACTGGGGTAACATCTACACTGGTCTCAACTTCAGCTCTGCATTCAGCTACAGGATCGGCTGGACGTAGGCCTACCCTATATGCATCCAGCTGCCCAGGGAACACTCTTCTCACAGCCGTGATGGAAGGGCAGGAGGGCCACCCTGACAAGGCAAATACACTTGAGGCCTTTACTTGCATCACATCTGCTAACATCTTTGGCCGAGCCAAACAATGCACATGTCTGAGCCCAGTGTCCAGGGCTGTAAAGTTACATAACGAAGGGTGTGGACACACTGAGGGGTGAGAATGAGGCAAAATCTCAGTCTTGCCCAATGCCTTCTGTCTTCCACCGGACACAGATCCTTCCTGGAGGCCTGTGTATCCTCGGTGCCTATCCAGAGTTGCTTGAATGTGACTCAACAACAGCGAGTGAATGAGTGAATTACACGTGTGTGCTGAGGGTGGGTGCAGAGCGCATACAAGATCAAGAAGAGGAGTGCTCCTTCTGGCAGCCCTGGCCCCTCCCATGGCTCCCTACCCACCGCGTGTCCCTGATTTCTCATTCAGGGTACCAGCTGGTCTGGTGTCTCAAAATGAACCACCTCCTATTCTGGGAGCAGGGCGGGTGAGGCAGTGATGTGAGATCGGTGGTTTTCTTGCTTCACTGAATGTTAGTTTCCGTGGATGCTTTAGGCAAACCCCATCCCCGCTCCTCCTACCTGTCCCCATTCCCCGCATCCACTCTGCTCAGATCAGCCCAAGCGGTTTCACTTACAAATGAATCAGATCGTGTCACCCCCCGCGTATATGCTCCAATGGCTTCTCATGCCCTTAGAATAAAATCCTAATCCCTCCTTCAGGCCTGCAAACTCTCTCCTCCTCACCCCATCCCCAAGCCCACCCTGCCTCCCCACTCTCCAGCCAAGGTGGCTCCAACCCACACCATTTCCAACCACTCCTCCTCCTGCCCTGATCAAAAAGCACACACACACCCACTGTCAACCCCTTAGAGCACATCTCTGTATCCTGTTGCTTTTGGATGGGATACGGTGTATCTATATATAAGATTTTTTTGGTATCCATTCAGCCACTCTATGTCTTTCTGTTGGAGCATTTAGTCCATTTATATTTAAAGTAATTATTGATAGATAGGTATTTATTGATATTTTGTCCATTGCTTTAGGGTTGTTTTTATAGTTCCCGTTTTCCCTTCCTCCTCATTTTGTTCTCTTCTCTTGGAATCTGGTGACTACCTTTAGTGCTACGTTTAGATTCCTTTCTCTTTTTGTGTATCTATTTTAGGTTTTTGGTTTGTGCTTACCATGGTCATATATAATAACATAGATAGGTAGATAGATAGTTAGATAAATAGATAATAGAAATAGATATGGATCATATATATTAATATATAATTATTTTAAGTTACTGAGTTCTTTAGTTGTAACATATTCCAACAACCCTACTGTTACTCTCCCTTCCACGTTTAATGATTTTGATGTTATATTTTATAATTTTGGTTTTGTATATCCCTTAACTACGTATTGTGGATATAGATTATTCTATCACTGTTGTTTTTAGACCATCTTACTTGCTTTATAAGGGATTGATTTACTGTCTATACTGTTTGTTTGCTTTCACCAATGAGACCAAAGGGATTTTTATTTTCATAATTTTTATATTTCTTGTAGTCTTTTCTTTTCTGCTTAAAAAAGCCCCTTCAACATCTCTAATTACACAGTGGTTAAGAATCCGCTTGTCCACGCAGGAGACACAAGAGATGTGGGTTCAATCCCTGGGTCGGGAAGATTCCCTGGAGTCTTGTCTTTCTAGGTAAGAATACTCCTGTATTCTTGCCTGGAAAATTCCATGGACAGAGGATCCTGGTGGGCTACAGTCCATGGGGTCACAGCTGCTAAGCTGCTAAGTCCCTTCAGTCATATCTGACTCTGTGTGACCCCATAGACGGCAGCCCACCAGGCTCCCCCGTCCCTGGGATTCTCCAGGCAAGAACACTGGAGTGGGTTGCCATTTCCTTCTCCAATGCATGAAAGTGAAAAGTGAAAGGGAAATCGCTCAGTCGTGTCCGACTCTTCGCGACCCCATGGACTGCAGCCTACCAGGCTCCTCTGTCCCTGGGATTTTCCAGGCAAGAGTACTGGAGTGGGGTGCCACTGCCTTCTCCGTGGGGTCACAGAGTTGGACATAACTGAGCATGCATTCACATGGTTTAACATTTCTTATAAAGTTGGTTTAGTGATACTGAACTGTTAAGCTTTTGTTGATCTGTAGAAATCCCTCTCTCCTTCAAAACCGAATGAAAGACTTGCTAGACAGACTTTTCTTGGTTGTAGAGGTTTTTCCTTTCACAGGTTTAATATGTTGCTCCACTTCTTCGGGCGTGTAATGTTTGCTTTGAAAAGTCAGTGATATGGTGGTTCCCTTGTACATAACAAATCGCTTTTCTCTTGCTGCTTTTACGATTCCCTCTTTATCTTTACTTTTTGCCATTTCAATTATACTGTATCTTGATGTGGACCTCTTCAGATTCCTCTTGTTTAGGACTCTCTGTGCTTCTTGGAACTGGATGTATGTTCCCTTTCAGGGGGTATGGAACTCATTTCTTCCAGTTATCTGTCACTTGCTCTCATCTCCTTCTGGAACCCTTTGTAAAGTCAGCATCCTTGATGTTATCTCATAGGTCTCTTAAACTGCCTTCATGGTTTTTTTTCCTTTTTAAAAAAAATTTATTATCATTGTTATTTTTTTTACTTTACAATATTATCTTAGTTTTGCCACACATCAACATGAATCCACCACGGGTGTACATGTGTTCCCAATCCCGAACCCCCCTCCAACCTCCCCCCCCGACACCATCCCTCCAGGTCATCCCATTGCACCAGCCCTAAGCATCCTGCACCTTGCATCGAACCTAGACTGGCGATTCGTTCCTTATATGATATTATACATGTTTCAATACTGTTCTCCCAAATCATCCCACCCTCGCCATTTCTCACAGAGTCCAAAAACTGTTCTGTACATCTGTGTCTCTTTTGCTGTCTCGCATACAGGGTTATCATTACCATCTTTCTAAATTCCATATATATGCGTTAGTATACTGTATTGGTGTTTTTCTTTCTGGCTTACTTCACTCTGTATAATCGGCTCCAGTTTCATCCACCTCATTAGAACTGATTCAAATGTATTCTTTTTAATGGCTGAGTAATACTCCATTGTGTATATGTACCACAGCTTTCTTATCCATTCGTCTGCTGATGGACATCTAGGTTGTTTCCATGTCCTGGCGATTATAAACAGTGCTGTGATGAACATTGGGGTACACGTGTCTCTTTCAATTCTGGTTTCCTTGGTGTGTATGCCCAGCAGTGGGATTGCGGGGTCATAAAGCAGTTCTATTTCCAGTTTTTTAAGGAATCTCCACACTGTTCTCCATAGTGGCTGTACTAGTTTGCATTCCCACCAACAGTGTACGAGGGTTCCCTTTTCTCCACACCTTCTCCAGCATTTATTGCTTATAGACTTTTGGATCACAGCCATTCTGACTGGCGTGAAATGGTACCTCATTGTGGTTTTGATTTGCCTTTCTCTGATAATGAGTGATGTTGAGCATCTTTTCATGTGTTTGTTAGCCATCTGTATGTCTTCTTTGGAGAAATGTCTCCATGTTTTAAAAATTCTTTTTCTTTTTTTGTTCAGCATGAATGATTTCCACTGCTCTGTCTTCCAGTTCACTGATCCACTCCTCTATATCATCTAATGTACTTCTGATTCCTTCTAGTATATTTTTATTTGTTATTATATTCTTCAGTTCTGTTTGGTTCTTCTTTACATTTTCTAATTCTTTTAAAATTTTCACTGTGTTTATCCATTCTTCTCCCAAGTTCATTGAGCGTTTTTAGTTTTTACTTGAAACTCTTTATCAGATATATGGCAATATCAGATTATCTCCACTTTGCTAAGTTATTCTGTGGTTTTACCTTATTAATTTATTGGGAACATATTCCTCAGTCCCTTCATTTTGCCTAATTCTCTGTGCTTATTTCTATGTATTAAATAGGTCAGCTATGTTTCCCAGTCTTGGAGAAGTAGCTTTCTGTAGGAGACGGCCTCTGCGGCTCAGCACCATGCTGCCCTCTGGTCACCAGAGCTAGATGCTTTAGGGATGCTCCCCATGTGTGTTGTGTGGGCCCTTCTTTGTGGTGGGATCAACTACCATGGGCATGCTGGTAGGCTTGTCTGGACTCTGGCAGCCAGTTGACTGCAGGGATCTGCCTTGCATGGTGGCAACCAGCCTGCTGATGGGCAGGGCCAGGTCCCAGGGCAGTTAGCTGCATGACTCAGTGAGATATTGGGGTTGTTGCCAGCCCCCCGTGGATGGGGGCCTTGTCCTGCTGGTGGGTCAGCATCCAGCACTTACCCAAGCCAGGTAGAGCACTCCAAAATAGTGCTGCAGGTGCCAGTGTTTTTGCAGTAGGACAAACTCACAGCAATGGTTGTTGCCATCATCTCCGTCTCAAGGGGAAGTCCAAGTGGCTTCCTGCCTCTCTAGGAGGCTCTTCAAGCTCAGCAAGTGTGTCTGCTCCAGGCTCTTTTCAAATTACTGCCTCTGTTCAGTTCAGTTCCGTTCAGTCGCTCGGTCGTGTCCGACTCTGCGATCCCACTGCCTCTGTGCCAGGACTCAAATCATGTAAGATTTTGTGTGCGCCTTTTAAGAGTGGAGTCTCTGTTTTCTACAGTCTTCTGGCTCTCCCCTAGGCAAGCCCCACTGGCCTTCAAAGCCAGACATTCTGAGGGCTCATTTTCCCAATTTAGGGTGGAACTGGGGAGCCCAGCGTGGGACTTGAACCCCTCACAACTTGGGGAGAACCTCAGCAATTGTGATGATCGGCCCTCCATTTGTGGGTCACCTATCCAGAGATGTGAGTCTTGACTATACTATCTCTGCCCCTCGTACCCATATCATTGCTCCTTCTTATATCTTTAGTTTCAGGAAATCTTTTCTGCTAGTCTTCAAGTCATACTCATAGATAGTTGCTCTGAAAATAGTCGTAATTTCAGTGTGCCCCAGGGTGGGGCTGAGCTCAGTGTCTTCCTACTTGCCACCTGGCCACATCTCTCAGGAATTTTTCCAATGTTAATCTGACCATGTCCTCCTCCTCCTTAAAGTCCTCCAAGGTCTACTTAATTCTAGAATCAAAATCAAAATCATTAACTTGGCCCACCTCTTCCCCACAGGGTCTTGCCTCCATCCAGCCCTCTAGCCTTATCTCTCCCCTTCCCTACCCTTGCAAAAGCCTTCCCCCAGGGTCCCAAGCTTTCTCCCCATCCAGGACCCCCTATCTGGACTTTCTTCCCCTACAACTTCACCTCACCTTTCCCCCAGTTAACCCTTCCTTATCCTTCGGTTCTCATCTCAGTTTTCTCTGCTCCAGTGGAGTGCTCTCTGGGCTCATCCTTGGGTCAGGGAAATGTGCTGAACATCCTGCAATACCGCATGCTCCTTAGAAGCACTGTCTAGTTAAACTTTGAATTGTGGAGTTTTTGGTTACCTCTATTGCTCTGGCATGCAGAAGGCAATGGCACCCCACTCCAGTACTCTTGCCTGGAAAATCCCATGGATGGAGGAGCCTGGTAGGCTGCAGTCCATGGGGTCACTAAGAGTCAGGCACGACTGAGCAACTTCACTTTCACTTTTCACTTTCATGCATTGGAGAAGGAAATGGCAACCCACTCCATTGTTCTTGCCTGGAGAATTCCAGGGACGGGGGAGCCTGGTGGGCTGCAGTCTATGGGGTCACACAGAGTCGGACACGACTGAAGCGACTTAGCAGCAGCAGCAGCAGTGCTCTGGCAAGACTCTACATCCTGTAAACACAAAGATGGTACATGCATTTGTTCACCTTTGTATTCCCAAATCCTCAAGTCACCTAGCCCAAAGTAGGGGTGCAAGAAATGATTATTCAATGAAGGAATGAAGTGACAAATAGCATGAATCTGTTAAAATAGCTATTAAAATCTATTAAATAGCATGAATTTATTAAATAAATGAACTACAATTAACTTCTGTCCCCCCAGCTCATTGGTTCATTCACTCATTTATTCAAAAATACATACAGAAGACCTATTTCCCTGACCCTCAGCTGTTTTTCTTCCTATAACAGACAGTACTCAGGTCTCAGGGCTAACCCTCAAACAGTACCCTTAGGTTCCACCGTTGCTTGTTTGAGCATTTGGCATTTTACAATGGTAATAAAGAAGGTTTAAATATCTTTCAGCTGGTATAGAAGTTCTTTTCTGGGAGGAGGGGAAGGTAAAAGGTGAGCTGAGATCCAGGCTCTGCAGGAAACCAAGCACACAGAGAATGTTTAAGCAAGTCCAAATAAAAATAGTAGAAAGGTGTTCTCCATTTATAGAGAGTTGGGGAGTCAGAATAGGAGGCCAAAAAAGGGCAAGGAGAGGTTTGGCCAAATAGGTGGGCTAGGACCACATGAAGTATTCCCACTGGGAGGCTGGCCAGTGGGTTAGCCAGAGGACACCCAACAATACGTTTGAGATTGCTTGCTTGGAATGTCATCCATCCCTTTCCCATCTTCTCCCACATCACTCTGGAATGCACTGTATGATCATTGATGTCAAGGGAAGGTCTGCATATAATCTAGGTGATTAAGGGATATAAAACAGAAACATGCTCAAAAACTCTAAGTCTAGAGACTGAGGGGGTCATGAAAATACCAGCCCCTGAGAGCTTGCAGAAATCAGAGGAAAGGTTTTGCACTTTCTCCAAAATGCATATTTGTGAAATCCAAACAGTCTTATCTACATCTCATAAGGCAGGCCAGACCCAGCCAGTTTGTACATGAATTTTTTAAAATTTATATAACATAATCCTATTCCAAACACGCTCATGGATAGCCGCATTGAAAGAACATTTTTTTTTTTTTAATGAAAGGGTAATTCCTTTGCTGTGACTCCAGACCTTGACAGAGTAAGTTTGCTTAAAGAAAAACAAGTCTTTTTAGCTAATGGGTCTGTTTCTAGGTGTTAGCACAACTCAGATCCCATCTTCCCCCACCCCACCCACTCACCCCTCTGCCCTTAACCCCCACCCCACCAGCCCATGGGGACCCTGCTTCCTTAGAGGAAGTCTGCCGTCTTCTCTCTTTTTGTCCTGCTCCCTGTATACTGTCAATTCAGCCCTCCACCCAACTTGGTCTGGGTCTGGTCTCTGAGCCCTTCCTAAGCCCCCCTGCTTAGATTGCCACTCTTGGCAGACACAGAGAGGCCAATGCTGCCCAAAGATGAGCGCCGGGCAGCCATGCCTTCCTCTCTAGAGCTGGCAGCCTCCCGCACTGAGCTGTGCTGCATCAGCCTGGTCCAGCCCAGTCCCCAAACACGCACACACACAAGGCCACAGCCAGAGAAATCTGCACTAGATGAACCACTTGACTGGTTTTATTGGGTGGAATTGAGGGCTTTTCAAACACAGTGACAGATACAAATTACCATGATTACGTCTCAGGCGTTAAGTCACAGTCACCACTTCAGGATCACTCAAGGACAGCCACGCACAAGCGAGAATGAGGCTGCAAGAGTTTCTAATGAATCCCTGCTCCTCAGCAAAATTTGCATGAAAATAATGACTGCGACCTCATCTTCCCAACACTCTGGAGGGGCACAAAGCGTTTCTCTCCAGGACAAACAGAGGGAGCAAATCAACCAGAGCAAGAGATTTTTTTTTTTTAAAGCAATGCTCCAGCTCCACGTCCAGACTGAGTTTCCGTGCAGCCCAGCAAACGGCATCTGGGTTTCCCTTTCCTCCTCCAGTGGGAAAGGCTCTGTGGAGCGCAGTGAAGTGTGATGTGGCTCTTGGGAGAGGAAAGCATGGGAGGATGGGTTTGAGGAGCACGTGGAGGTCCCATCCGCACGGCCACTACGTCTTCACGCACAGGAGGCCACGCGGGGGCGAGTTGCCGCCGCCAGCCCCGTGGGAGCACTCCACTGGCTGTCTTCCTGTAAACTCCCAGAAACCAACATCGAGCCTGGGAGCATGTGGCTGTCGGGACAAGGTTTCCACAGCTCCCTCGTGGACCCCCATCATCTGACTTGCCTTCACTTGGGAAGCCAGGTGGCAGAGGTTTGACTCCAAGCTGTAGCACTGGACGACTTCTTATACGCGCATTGAGTTAATGTGTGAGTTTAAAAAATACATATACATTTACATATATTTCACAGTTCATACGATACAGCTTTGAAGAAGAGTTATGGCTTTCTGAAGAGAGGTTAGTTGGGTCCAAGAAGGGAACTGGGAGGCCTCGAAGACCCTGTTACACCCCTAAAACATGTGCACAGAGTGTGGAAGCCTCAGGGAGGCCACCTGCCCCCCAAAAAAAACTTGGGAAGAGGGACTTGCTCAGAAGCCAGCCCCAGTAGAGTCTGAGGGTCCTGTGGAGGAGGTGCAGGAAGGCTGGCAGGAGCTGTCACTCAGGACACCCCCAGCCCCCCACAAACCAGCACAGCAATGAGGGGCATCACTGGATCGACTGCCAACCACCTCCTCACACCTGCTGTGCTCAGGCCTGTGGCCTTGGCTGACCCTCTGCCAAGTAAAACTGCCACCCTCTCAGCCCACCAGGTACAGCTCCGAATGCTGGGGGCCCCGAGAAAAAAGAATACCAAAGAGGACCCTCCCCACAGATGCTGGGCAGGGTATGCGGCCAGGGGTAAGCCCCAGGCCTGAACCTGACTCCAGTCAACCGGATAACCCAGAGGGAAGAAAACAGAAGGGCCTCAGGGTGGGAGCAAGACAGGGCCACCTCCCCCTGCCCGTTGGGGAGCTTGGGTACCCTACCAGGGTTCCACCAGCATTCTGTGCGACCTGGGACACACCTCTGTCATCTTCCCCGGCCTTGGTCCAGTCTGCAGGCCGCTCACTGCCTTTCCCTCCTCCTAGGAACCAGCGAGGGCTGGTGAGAAAATGGGGGATGAAGCTGTGTAGAAAGCAAAAGTGTTCACTTTCACAGGAAGACGGCCAAATAGGCCTATTCTTAAATTCACAAATAAATCCAGGCTTAGTCACTGCAGAGCCGGCCTTGGCCCCAGCTGAGATGCAGATCCCCTCCCACGTGCAGGAGAGACACCACAGGTGGAAGCAGAGGGCACCCGGCCACCACCACCAGCCCTGCACGCCCCCTGCAAGGCGGGACGGCGGAAGGGGTGCCCTTCACCCTCCACCTTGCGGGCAGAGGCAGCAAATGTCAGAGAGAAACTAAGTCTCAAAGAGTGAGTTTACCCAGCTCATGAATCTTGTGTGATTGGATAATGAACTTGAACTTCACCAACCTGAACTTCAAGATAACTGAGGGCTAATCCTTTAAGCACCAAGATTTCGATAAATGTGTTTCAAGTGCTTGGGGATGAAAATAATTGCAAGTGGATAAAGCGCTTCTCTGCCTGTTTAAACACAGTCTACTGAACGTTCTTTGAGCATTTTCGTATCTCTGCATGGCTGTGGACACCACAGGATGGGCCGCTGTGAGGGGTTATTTGTGGGCCTTGGGGTTGTTACTACATATTGGCCCCTGCACTAAATAGCATCAGATCACTTGGTATTTTCTGAGATGTATAGCTTTGGTCTTTTTAATGCCATTATGTTAGTCTATTAGCTGCCGCTTCTTGCTAAATCTAGCACCTGTTGTCATTCTCTTAATTTGCTTTATTATTAGAAACCAGAATCAAGTTCACTGGAATTGAATTTAAAATTAAATTCCATGAATGCAATGCCGTGAGGGATTTGCTGTTAGCGAGATGTTTGGTCTTTGATACAGAGCTTTATAGCATCTACTACGGGGGCTCAAAATTAATTCTCCTTCACCAGAGTCCCCACCTGCCTGAGGCTGAGTAAACTTGCTGGGTAAGTGGCCCTGGGAAGTTAGGTGTGCTTTGACCTTGTTTCAAAAAAAAAAAAAAAAGAGCAATTATTTCCTCCTTTAACAAATCTTTAAGATGTTCAAGGTTTCTCATACATTTTGCAGCTGAATGTGAAATTGTGAGCTGCCACAGTGATAAAGGGCTCTCCAGGGCCACGTGACTGTGGATATTCTCAAGAGGAAGGGCCAAGGGACTGGCCTCTAGTTGGAGTCAGAAGAGAATGAGGCAGGATCTCGGCACTAGCTCACTGGTTTCAACTTGAGCCTTTTCTAACAGAAGGTGGGAGAGGAAGGAGGAGCATAAGGCAGGTGTGAACCCTGGGTCACATCAGCCCATGTCTGTGGGATGCTGCCTCATCCCCACCTTGTTTGTTTTCCACGGGCGTGGTGGGCAGAGCGCCAGCCCCGGCTTTGTGTTCAAGAGAGCACTGTGATGCCCTGATCTTATCCCAGCACTCATCACAGGGAGACCCTCACCCAGACACAGGCTGGTCACCAACTCCAGAGACGCCAGCCTCTTAGTGCTAATCCCCAAATGCATCCCTACTCCAGGAACAGATGAATCTTAATTCAAGCACACGCCGAGCCTCCTAACTCTGGGAGAGGAAATCTAGTTAATTTTGCTTTAAAAAGATTTCATAATGTCTATTTAAAGGTTGAAAATGTTCAGAAAAAGAGCTGCTTGATATCTTTAAGAAGTCTCAAGCCTGAATCAAGGCTCCCAACCACTAATCAGGAAACAAATGCCAGCAGAGTAGGGCTGAGCCAGTTACAAGATCAGTGCTCCTCAAAGTGTGGTTCCCAGGACCAGCCTCAGCATCACTTAGGAAGCGGCAAGGAAGCTCCCTGCCATGCTCACCAAATCAGACTCTGGGGAGAGGCCCAGGAACTTGTGAGCTCTTCGAGTGATTCTGACACAGGTTTAAGTTTGGGAGATGCCGGACCAGAACAGTGGTTCTCAGTCTTGGCTGCATAGTAGGGTCATCTGGAGAATCAGAAAAGCCCTCAGGTCACACCTCAGACCAACTGGATCAGAACTTCCGGGGGCAAAGTCCAGGCACAAGTAGCTCTTAAAAGTTCTCCAGATGACCCCGATGCGCCGCCAAAACAGAGACCCTCGGCCTCTGTGCAGTAGATTCACTTAAGAGATTTTTAAAAATAAGAATATGGGGCCCTGTCCCCAGGCCAAGTGAATCAGATTCTCTGGAAAAATGAGGATCTGGCATGGGTTGCTTTATAAAGACCCCTGGGTGACTTCACTGTGTACACAAGGTTAAAGACCACGATTCTAGAGAAAATAACACTTTTACCCTAAAGTTGAACAAGTCATTTAGTTGAAGGACATGAGTTACTTAGTTGCCAAGGAAACCATCCCCCTACTGAAAAGAGAGACAGTCACTGATTTCTGGCTTTTATACCAAGAGCTAAGTCATGGTAATGTATGTATGTCTCTCTCCCTCTCCCTCTCTCGTTAAAAAAAGAAAAGCAGGTTCTCAGAAGAGACCGTGCAGGAGAAATATCTATAGACTTGTAGAAGCTGAGCAGAGCTATTGCCTCTCAGGACACTGGCTGGCCAGGACAGCTGAGTCAAGCTAGCAGAGCGAGACAGGGTCTGCTCTGACCCTCAGCAAAAGGTGCTAAGGTTGTCAGAAGCCAGGGAACAACCAAGGGCCCAGGACAACTGTTCCAGGCAAAAATTAAAATCAGAATCCTATCATAGGGACACTGAAAACAGTTCAAGTCATTTGAGAACAGATCATACCTAAGAGATTCTTTTATATGAAATAAGCCAGTCACCCAAAAGTCAGACACGCTATGATTCCATTTATGTGAGGGACCTAGAGTAGTCAAATCCAGAGAGACAGAAAGGATGATGGCTGCCAGGAGCTGGGGGAGGGGGAAGTGAGGAGTTGTTCTTTAATGGGTATACAGTTTCAGTTTTACAATAACTACAACAAAAAAACAGTCTGGAGATTGGTTACACAACTTAACACTACTGAACTGTACACTTAAAATGGCTAAGATGGTAAATCTTATGTATATTTTACCCACAATTGAAAAATAGAAAAATCACTGATAATGTCTAGGCCAAAACAGATTTCATAAATGTAAGAGATTGCTAAGCAGTCAATTTCTGTTGTGAATTTAATAGTGGATTATATTTTATATTCATATTTCTAAAACACACCAAAGTTTAGTTGTGTGTCAGATGCTTGTTTTTGCTCTTTTATCGCTTTTATCACTTAAGACTTCAGCCTGAAGGCTTCACCATCACTCACCTGGCAGTAGCCACTGACCCACAGTGCAGAGCCCAGTTCTCCAGCAGATACAGGCTCCAAGACGACCTGGAGAGCCCGGCTGGTCTCGGAGTCACAATGCTGGTTGCTCCTCATCACCCCTCTCCCCCAGGTTCTGAGTCTGGAGGCAGGGGGTTTAACAAGCACTTAGGGGATTCTGACACAAGTGATTTACAGTCTATGCCTTGAAGAACATGTCACTTTATCACAGTGCCTTGTAGGATGTAATCAACCTCCTTAGACTGGCCTGGCTTGACCAGCCCTCTAAAGAACAAGAGAACAGGCATACCATGAGCATCGGCACACCCCAAGCCTGGCCTCATCCGGTCATAAGCCACAGTCAGCCTCCTCCTTAGAAGGGTGCCCGGGTTGCTGGGAGAGAGGCCAGGGTGTGTGCTGAACTCAGGGCTGCACCAGCCCCCTCCCACAGAGAGACCCCCAAGCTCCTGACCTTCCACTGGGCATCTGGACCTTCCACTGGGCATCTGAAGCAGACATTTTGCAAAGCTCAGCTCATTTGCTTCCCAGCCAATAAACACAGCACTTTCCACTCGTTCTTGAGACATTATTGATTACTCCTTTGTATACTGCTACCCGGTCTGTACCTCAACATAGCGATTTAAGATTCTGACAAATCTCTATGGTTTTGAAGGAGGGAAGGGAAAAAGAAAATCTTTCCACGTTTTGCTTAAACTAGAGAGAGTTGGTGAATAGGCAAGAAGCAGATGAGGAAGAAGATTATAATAGTGTGTTAGTTGCTCAGTCGTGTCCGACTCTTTGAGACCCCATGAACTGTAGCCCACCAGGCTCCTCTGTCCACAAAACTCTCAAGGTAAAAATACTTGAGTGGGTTGCCATTCCCTTCTCCAGGGGATCTTCCCGACCCAGGGATTTAATGCAAGATTACAATGGAAGGAGGCAAAGAGAAGGCAGCAGAGACCAGGTGATGGAGCCAGCAAGCAACCACAGCAGGGACCTACACCCCAAGCTCCCCAGAAGCAGGTGGGGGCGTCTGTACAGCACAGTGCTTCTCACATGCAAGGTGCCAGGCAAAACAAATAATCATCATCAAGGGAGGACTCTCTTAAGCTGACAATTACATGTTACTCAGTTTATTAGTGGGATCTCCTGAACCACTGGAACTCACTGGCTGATCAGAGACCCCACTGCTATAGTTAACAGGTGGCTCTGCCAGTGCTGGGGACACCAAGAAGAACCAGACACACTGCCTTCTCCTAGGGAAAGGACAGCCCTCAGCCAAGGACATAGGCACACCCATGGTGGTGTGCTGTGAGGATGTCCCAACAGGAGTCAGTGATGGTTCCTGCAGAAGCACAGAGAGTGCTCAGCCTAGGTTCACAGAGGGGAAGAGGTGGGGACCCTCACCTGACATTACCTGCACAAGTGGTGGGGTAAAGGGAAGGAGCGAGGAGGTAAGGGCCATTTCAGGCACTGCCAACAGCTTGTGCAAAGCTACAGCACCTGGAGGAGTCCTGGTGGGATGATGGGGGCAGGAGGGTCTCTGGGAAGGTGAGGGAGCCAGCTTGGGACAACCCCTGCATGTCTGGGTAAAGGAATCTGGACTATACGATATAAGCAGGCAATGGGCTCCACCAAAGGTGTTTCCAGAAGGTAATTCTCTAGAAGCAGAATGATCAGTCAGAGGGCCTGAGTTGGGGCAGTGGCAGAAGGAATGTATGGAGGGAATGAATTCAAGGGATGTTTATGAGTTGGAATTAATACAATCTGGTGAACAAACAGAAAGCGAAGGAGGAAGGAAAACCAAAAGAGACCCAGGTTTGGGACTGAGGGGCCAGTGATGAGGCAGAGCCATTCAGCGGGGGAAGAAAGGAGGAAGAAGGAACCTGTTCTCTGGGTGTCTGGTTTGTGTCGGCACTGTGCTAGGCATCGTGCAACCCTATTCCACAGCTGGTATCCTGGCCTAAACCTCAGATGATGAACAGAGCTTCCAGAGGACATTGGCAGCTCCCCCGAAGTCACCAGTAAGTGGGGGGGATGTGACTTTGAATCCAGATTGTCCTTTTAACTGTGCCAGCTGAGGGCACATTGAACAGGTTTTAACTATACCAGCTGAGATGTTGAGCAGCTACAGGCATTCAGACAGCCACAGTGAGGGTGTTTCTGAGGCTCCGAAGGAGCACTGGCCTCCAGGTAAGGGGTGTAAGATGCAAGGACAGGAGAGGTTTGAGGCTGTGAACAGATGCAGTTTCTGAAGGAACACTCCTAATAAGAGAAGATAACTCTGAGGAAGCTTCACAAAAGATGGGTCAACAAAGGAGCCTGAGAAAGAGCAGAGAGGCAGGAGGAAAGTCAGGGTAAAGTGGTTTCTTATCAAAAAAAAAAAAAAGGAAGAGAAGACTCAAAAGACCAGTGAAGCCACTCACCCCTGTCACATGGATGCTGAGGAATGAAGCCTGACATGGGTCTACCGCTTTAGCAATTACAAGCACTCTGCCAGCCTTCAAGATTCAGGACCGATGCCTGCATGGCCTGGTGCTCCTCTTGCAATACTTGTCCCTGAGCCCAGATTTGCCAGTACTCAGCTCAGCCCCTACACATGCCTGGGGGACTCAGTTCAGCATCTGGACATGCCCAGCAGACCATAAGCTCTGGGAGGGCTGGGGCTAATACTCTACTCATCACTAGCTCAAAGGCCCCTAGCCAAATGCCCCCACAAAATGAGTGCTCAGTAACGATTTGCTGAATACCTGACTGAAGCCAGCTCTGTGTCGTCCCTCAGCTGTCAGGTAGCTGTGCCCTTGCCTCCTCCCTACACTCAGCAGAATTGAGGGTGATGGACTGTCTGCGGCACCAGGCGATTAGTGGGCAGAGCTGCCATGGCAGCATTTCAAAAATGGTCTCAGAGGCTGCATCTGACCTTGAGCCACCTTCCTTTTTGCTTGGTTAAGCACAGAGTCGTTTGCTTATTTTCACTGCCTTTCAACCTGGTGAAAGTGAAAGTGTTAGTCACTCAGTCGTGTCCAACTCTTTGCAACCCCACGGACTATAGCCCTCCAGGCTCCTCTGTCCATGGGATTCTCCAGGCAAGAATACTGGAGTGGGTTGCTATTTCCTTCTCTAGGGGAGCTTCCCAACCCAGGGATCAAACTTGGGTTTCCTGCATTGGAGGCAGATTCTTTACTGTCCAAGCCCCCAGGGAAGCCTGAAGCAGTGGGCTTAGCACAAAGGAAGACACGATGGTTGTTTTGTTTGGGGAATCGATCTTCCTTACATAAGGGTATTATATATAACTAGCTGTCCGCACTGCATGGTGGGATGGGGGTGGAGCTTCAAGGAACATGCGGGTAGGGTGGCTTCCTGAGCCAGTGCCCAGGTCTTCTGAGCCTTTGAAAATGTGCTTTTCCTACAAACACTGGCTGCAGGAGAAAAGTGTAGCGTGGAAGTCAGGAGACTGAGTCCCAGCTGAGTCACTATCCGGTCATATGGCCTTGGGCAAGTCCTCCAACACGCCATCATTTAATGAGTACCCCTTCTGCAAAATGTGGCCTCAGCTCCCCTCACTGCACTGTGGGCGCATCTGTGGTGTGGTCAGGGCTGGGGTGATTCAGGGTGAAGAAGCACCTACAAGCACACTCCCTTCTGAACCCATGCCAGTCTCCGAGCACTGTCCCTAGAGCAGGGCCCAGCACCACCCTGCAGCGGCCTCTCGGTCCTTCTGGAACAAGCATTCCCTCTTGTGCCAGCCCTGGGGGCACTGGCTAGGAAGTGGCAAGGACAGAGGTTTGGAGCACAGGCTTTGGGTTTCTACAAGACCTGGAGTGCAATTTCCTCTATTGGGTGTCTGGCCATTGGCAAGACACCAAATGACTCTGTCTCCCCATTGGAGCCTGCTTACCCAAAGGGGTCCTGTGATCACAGGAGATAATGCAAAGAAAGCGCCCGGTGCAGGGCTTGATACAGAATGAGCGTGCAGGAAATCTTAGCTATTATAGCAATAAATATTACCTATGGCTTAGATCCATACATCATGAATACTTCCAAAAACTTAATAAAATTAAAGATTACAGAGACCTAGGGATATTTTCTAAGCCTCTGGTTGTAGGAGATGGAGACCTAGGAAAGGAGAAGGGACTGCCCTAAGGCCCTCAGACTTCAATAGGACCCAAAGCAAGGAGTCCAGCTCCTACATGGGATGGGTTGTGATGCTCCATCCCCAGCTCCTACAAGGGCCCTGGTTGGGGCAGACACCCTTGGCTATGAGAACCCTGGTGTCTGACTCACCAAGGTTCTGTCCACAGCATGCACTCAGTAGAGCCCCTGGCACGATTTGAGCCAGGTCACCTCCCTGTTCTTCAGGGAGGTCACCTCACCTTCCTTAAGTAGGACAAAATGTTCTTTAAGAGTCTTCCAGGTCTAACATTCTGTAGTTTCAAGAATGGGGCCCAATTAACCACAAACAACTGGCTGGAAACCTCAGTTAACTGGAATCTATCTCAGATGTTCCTTCCTTGGAGAAACAGGCAGAGCCCAAGAAAGGAAATCATCCACTGTCCTGGGGGGTGTTCCCTGGTTCACCACGTCCTGGGCCTGCTCTGGCCCACTGGCTACTTCCTTGCACTGCAGACAAGCAGATAGGCTCAGAACAGCCCGAGGTTTCCCCAGTGAAGACCAGAGCTCAGAATCAAGGCCAGCACCTAGAACAGTGTTGTGCACGGAGCACTCGTTCCACAATGGCCCCACCAACATGAAACCCAAGCAAGAGGAAGGGGTTCTGGCCTTAATGGGGAGCCTGGGGACCCGGGACAGGGTCTGTGTGCCAGCTGGGCCTATTGCTCTGCCTGTAAAATGAGGTGATCAGATGAAAGGTCCTGTTCCCTGTGTGCTGAGCTCTCACCATCCCTTCTCCTTCTCATTACACCCAGCATGTGGAGTCGGAATTTATCTCTGGTCTGCCCTCCACTCCTGGAAGACAGAGATCCTGTCTTTATTTGTCATCATGTCTTCCCAAGCCTCTCCCCAAACCAAAGCAGAACAGGCTTCTGGAAATGTTTAGGTGAAGGAGGGGAGAGAGCAGGAAGGGAGGAAAGGAGGGGCAGGCTGAAAATCCTCCAGCACTAGCCTTCTACAGTTCCACAAAACTAAATTCTAAGGCAATTCACCAACAGTGTGTATTAGGCACAGCTGCATTCATGGTGGGAATACCTCAGAGGGGAGGAAAACGATGTGAAATGATACGTGAAGCCCTTTCAGCCTAGGCACAGCTGACTTCCTAAAGCACAGGCCCTGTGGATCCACGCATGTGAAGGCCAGCAGGCTGCGTGCTGCAGGAAACCCCGCCTTCACAGTAGGACCTCAGTGATGCTGGTGTCAGAGGCCACGACTCACTTCCGCGCTAAGCTCACCAGTCACATGTCAGCGCTTTCCAGTCCGAGCCTTACGGTTCCAATTCAGGAACACACAGAGGGATGGGTCTTATAAATAACTCCCAGTTAAAACAGAGCTGAAAATAGGGAGACAGAAGAGGAAGCAAGTCGCTAAGCACTTACTGAGTCGATAACGTTGGCTTGAAAACCTTAGTGCAAATGGCTGGTCTGGTTTATTTCCTTCTCATCAAAAGGTCAAACACAGGATTGAACCTGGAGGCACCAAGACGTGTGTGTCTGAGGATGTGTTTGAAGGGGGTGGCTCTCCTTGGTTGACAGTGTCTGAGTGAAGATCCTAACCCACAGCCCTTGCATCAGATCTCACAGTGCCACTTACTCGGTTGGTGGAAACTCGGTTAATAATCCCTGGACCTCTCTGAGCCACTGTCCTCACAGGAGGGTCTGGCCACTTGGTTGGCCTTTTAGCTCTGAGATTCTAGACCACATTTCATGGCTGAGGCCTCGGAGTAAGAGTCAGGAACCCGGAAGTCTGAGTTACATCTAAACTGTGCTCACATGTTCTGTCTGTCTCCCTTTTTTCTGTTCCCAGTAGGGACTTCCTTTAGCTGCAAAGAGGCCATACGGTTTGTGCTCTTTTGGATGCTAACACTGGGTGGAAATGTGCTTGATTCCCTTGCGACCCCCAGGGCCCCCATCTTGAGGTGTGGCGGGGAGGGGGGCAGGTGGGGCGGTACGCACGGAGCTGTCTCTGCCCTGCCGCATCCCTGCCTCCCAGAGCCCACAGGACCCAAGTCTGAAGCTGAGCATCCAGGAGAGTGCCAGCCTCAGTGCCAGGCTTTCACCCCGCCCTGCCGACCGGCGAGGAAGACCGTGGCTCCGTGTGCCGGGGGTGCTCCGTGTGCCGGGAGTCCCCTTGTGCTGGGGGACCCGGCAGAAGGCCCGCGCCGCCCTCAGCAGCAGCTGCAGGTGCCCGTGTGCACGCGCAGGATGCCGCGGCTATGCAGGTGCAGGAAGTTGAAGATCTCCGAGGGCATGGCGTGGAAGCCGGGCCGGGGCTTGACGTTGTCATAGTAGTGGTGGGTGATGTACAAGCCCGAGGGGTTCATGGGGAAGGCCCAGAAGCCGAACAGGTGCACCTCCTCGCACAGCTCGAGCGCCGCCGTGGCCAGGATGAGGCCGGTGCTGATGCGCTTGGCGCGCACCCCGAGGCTGAGCCAGTAGCGCGACACGTTGACCAGGTACTGCGGGTGGAAGTAGTACACGGCCTGCGGTGACTCGAAGTCGTCCAGCACGTACTTGACGCGGATGGACACGTCGGTGTTGCGCGTGTTGTAGAAGGCGGGCAGCAGCACCGACGCGTTCTCGTACAGCTGCAGCACGCGGTAGAAGGGCCGCCGCCACTTCTCCAGCTTGTGGAACCTGGCGGGGCGCGCGCGCAGGGTGAGACGGGGCCCCGGGCCCTCGCTGGCCCACCCTTGACCCAGGGCTCTTCGCAAAGGACTGGGGTGGGGGGGCGGTCTCTCAAGGCCACCCCCCACTCCCTCGCCTCCCTTGATCTCAGCCACTCAGCAGATGAATGTCCGCCTTTCTCCAGCACAGTTCTAGTTTTCTAAGTGGGTGCAGGAGAGGCCAGTCTGGACCCAAAGGGACACGTACCTGGTGTGTGACTGGGGGGGGGGGGGGGGGCGTTGCGGGCGGGGGTGGGAGGGAGGCAGAGGTGCGGTTGCAGGGGGGAGGGTAATCCTTAACTCACACGGATGAGAGTGCCCGGGTGGGCTCAGAGGGGAAGTGGGGGAGGGAGGCCTTCCCTAGAGCCCCCCTCGGGCCACCCCCCTGGCCTGCCTTCACCAAGGTCCCCGGGGATGGACACCAAGCCAGCCGCTGGCCCCCGGAGCCCTTCCTTCCCCACAGCCCCTCCCTAACCTTCTCTCTACATTAAACAGCCCTCCTCCCAGCTGACTCATCTCACCCTTCTCTGAATGCTGACTCTGTAAAGGTTGTGGGCATCTGTCCCCATTTAACACCTCCCCCTCCTCTTCCCCTTCTCCTGACCTGGAGGTGTGACTGTGCCCTCTTTGAAGTTTTAACACCTTAACCCCTCCCCCAGGCTTCCCAGACAGACCCCAGGAGGGAACCCGGAGGTGCTGCCTTGAGGTCTTTGCCTGAGGTTTCTCCCCAGTATCACATGGACACTCCCTGTAGGGAGCTGCCTGCCCCCTTGATGCCCTGGAAAGCCCTCTGGTTCATCTCTAGGGGAAGATTGTCTAGATCAGCGCTGTCTGAGAGAAACATCAGGCAGGCCACAAATGTAATTTTAAATGTTCTAGGAAGCACATTTAGATAAGTAGAAAGGATTAGGTGAAGTTAATTTTTACAATAGATCTTATTTAACCTGATATACCCCCATACTATCATTTTAATATGTAATCAATATAAAAGTGTAATGAGGTGTGATTCACCCTCTTTTCATAGTAAATCTTTTAGAGCAAGGGTGTGTTTTGCACTTAGAGATGGCACACCTCAATCTGGATGGTGCCCAGTGGCCATGCATGATGAGTAGCTACCATATTGGACAGGACCGGTCTAGAAAGAGGACTACTGACCTCTCTGTGATGATGCTGGGGTTCACGGTGACCACGTCTGTCTTCACCCCTACATCCATGGTGTACTTCTCTGAGATGGGGGGTAGGTTGCACCTGCAGAAGAGAAAAAGTGGTCCAACTGCATGTAGTCAGTCGTTCTAGAGGGAGCTGGGGAGCAGGGGCGTGGGGAGGAAAGGGATGGTGATCATCTGGGCAGAGGAACAGAGAGGAAACCAGCTGGGTGGAATCTTCGTGGCCTGGGCATAGAAGGGCAAGTCCAACCCCTTCCCTCACCAACCCTGAGTGGCCTAACTCTTATTTTCAACCTGTCTTCTACTTAAAGAGGTAAGCTAGAATCCCCAAAGAGATAAGAGGGGGTTTTACATGAGGAAGAAGAAATACATGGACGGGTGTCTAACTTAGGTAAGGCCACAGTGAAGCTCATACAGGTGTCAGCCACAAGGCTACCTTTGAAGAGGGGAACCCAACCAGAGAGGTAGCTGCCCAGATGACCTCATTAACAGCTCTCCATGCCCCTGTGAGTCCTCAGTGTCTTCATATCTGGTATGTCATTTGCTCCCACTTTACAGATGTGGAGACTGAGGACCTGACAGGTTTGACCCCTTGCACAGGACGGATCTGAAGGGGGAAGGGACATCCCAGAGCATGAGGATTTGCAGGGGTGGGAAGTGGGGATTAAAAGGGCAGCATTACAGGGTGGGGCACCAGAAGGGGTGGGCATGGAGAAGGAGGGGTGTGGGGGTAGAAGTGGCAGGTGCAGACCCAAGGTGATTCCTACCGGAAGACAAAGTCAGCACTGTTGATCTCCCTCCCGCAGCGGCTGTTCTTTAGGATGCCCCCGTTGCCCACCACCGCACACTTCTTAAACTGGGACCGGTAGTAGGGCATGTCCTGGGGAGACAGGGGCAGAGCTGTCAGAGGTGGCGCCACCCCCACCTTCACTGGTGCCCTCCCCTCTGTACCCACATCCACCTCCACACCCATGGCCCCACGAGACAGCTTTGTAGGGAACATGGGAGAGAAGTGGCTGTTCCACTTTGCAGATGAAAAGAGATTAAAAGCCTCGTCTGAGTTCCACGCGCAATTACAAATGAGCTGGAATGGGAAGCTAGGTCTCCACAATCTTTTCCAATAAGCCCTGGAAGCCCCCAGTTTCGAATAAGAAGAGCATACAGTTGTGCCTACCCTGTTTGCCTTTGTTTTCCCTGGTGTCTGGAAACTCAGCTTCCTTGACTTCTAGTCCACATATTTTATGCTTCCCTGGTGGCTCAGATGGTAAAGAATCTGCCTGCAGTGCAGAAGACCCAGGTTTGATCCCTGGATCAGGAAGATCCCCTGGAAAAGGACATGGCAACCGACTCCAGTATTCTTGCCAGTGCTTAATGCAGACTTTCTGGGGGATGACAGCAGCAGAGCTGGGGGCAGGACACCAGGGACCAGGGCCCTAAATCTGGCCCTGAAGCCTTTCAGCTCCGTGGGGAGGGCACAGAACTAGGACAAAGAAGTCACATAGGCCAGCATGGATGCCAGGACTTGGCAGCAGCAGGGACAAGAGACTGGAGGTGAGCAAGCAAAGCCACTTCAGTGACAGCCAGCGACCCTGGGATCTCTGCAGAGAAAGCGTGTTGAGCACAGGGGAACCCAGGACTTACCCTGGTGATGATGCACCCGTGGAGGCACTGGGAGGGAGCATCTCATAGCACTCTGACCTCATCACACCTCAGCTGGCAGGGCTGCCTGTGTTTGGGCACTAGCTGCCCACAGAGGCTCCCTGGGCCTGCCTTCCAGGGGACCACAGGCAAATAGGCAGGAAAAAGCAAATACTAGCCTGATTAAAACACCTAGTTCTGCCATGTCCCCAGTCTAGGTCTCGAGGCAACCCGAGGCAGGTGGAACCAGGCAGGCTCAGGGAAGGAGTGTAGACCTGGAGTCAAGGGGTGACCAGGCATCCTAGCTGGCCCAGGACTGGGGCACTTTGCTTGGAATGCAGGACTTAGACTCAGTCAAACTGGGAATGGCTGGGGCAAACTGGGATTGGGCACCCCAGTTAAGGGACCCAACTCAATCCTGGTTTTGCACCACAGTGAGTTGGGGGAACCATGGGCAAGTTTTTTTGAACTCTCAGTGACTTGGTTTTGTAATTTTTGTAAAATTTGTTACAAATTAAATTTTGTAATTTAAAAAATCCAGATACTGATGTACATTTCCTGCAATTCAGTGAGATGACGTAAAGCAGAATTGCTCAGCTCGGCAGTACTGATATTTTGGACCAGAGTGAGCGACTTTCACATTCACTTTCATTCCTTGCTGTGGGGGCTGACTGCACACCGCAGGAAGCCTAGCAGTATCTCTGGCCTCTTACACCCCAGTCAGGATGACCAAAAGAATCTGATTGAACCCAGGTCTCCCCCATGGCAGGCGGATTCTTTACCAGCTGAGCAACCAGGGAAGCCCAAGAATACTGGAGTGGGTAGCCTATCCCTTCTCCAGCGGATCTTCTCAACCCAGGAATCAAACCGGGATCTCCTACGTTGCAGGCAGATTCTTTACCAGCTGAGCTACTAGGGAAGCCAAAAGCATCTCCAGACATTGGCAAATGTCCCCATCTCCCTGCCCCACACAAAGACAGCCACTGGTGTGGATGAAAAGCTCACCCAGTACCTGGCCCAAGGGTGAGGGCATCAGGTGCTTATTATGGGATGGCCCGGACACCAGAGACTGCTGGGTGGCTTTCCTCCTAGCTCACCCCAGCTGGCCAGCCCTGCGTGAGAACAGCCCCGGTCAGCACCTGGGGCCTCCACTGAGACAGCTGCCAGACAGGCATCATGGAAGATCCCACGATTTTCAGTGTGATTGAAAATACAATGAGATCACCAGGAGTTAAGCTAACTCTAAAGGAGGCACTGTACCTGTCTATGGGAGACTGTCCTTCTTGGCACATTTTCCCTGGAGGGACAGGCTCCCAGGACTAGGACAGAGGAAACAAGGACATCTCACGGCCAGTGCGGGAAACTGCACTGTTTGACTTTGCCCAGAAAGAGAATAAAACGAAGCCATCTTTGGAGAAATGACCAAAAGCGTTCTGTGTTCTATGCCAGTGTTTCCCACACTTCTGAAAATCAGAAACCACCTGCAACTTTCTGCAAGTGTACATCCTTGGCTCCATCCCAGAACCACAGAATCAGAATCTTCAGGGTCAGGGTAGGAGCCTGAGAAGCTGCATATTTTTTTAACTCAAAGAAATACTCACCTTAGGGGAAGTTCAGTTAATACTTCTACGTCACATGCTCTAATCCAGGGGGTGCTAAATTACAGCCTGCAGACCACACCTGACTTACCACCTATGTCTACACAGCCAGTAGGCTAGGAATGGATTTTATACTTTTTAAGGATGGGGAAAAAAAAATCAAAGGAATATTTTATGATGTCTAAAATGTATAAAATTCAAATTTCAATGTCTAACAGGAATCAGGTGTCATTGGGACCCAGCCACAGTCCTTTGGTTACGCCTGTCTCTGGCTGCTTCATGCTAGAACGATAAAGGTGAGTGGCTGTGACAGAGACCATATGGCCTGCACATTTGGCCACCCCTGCTCCCCTTCCAGCCCTTCCCCATGGCCCTCCTTGGATCCATATGTCATAACCGAGCTGCGTGTCTCCCACTGGCATTACCTGCAAGTTCACCTGCTGTCACCAGCCTCATGTTCCCAGCCTTGCAAGACCCACCTCATAAAGACGACTCGGATCCCATCATCCTCCAGCACTGCAGTGGGAGGGTGTGTTTGACACCTCTCCAGCCCCAGCTCCTCCCCCAGTACTCCCCTATCCACCCCCAGGCCCAGTCACACCAGTGCACCCTGGTGTGCACAGCAAGAATGCAGGGAACCCCGGGCTTTCTTTCATTAGCTGTCCTGGAAGCTGGGCAGCCCAGTCCTTCACATTTCATCCAGCAAGACCTGAACACACTCCCTAACCCCCAGCCATGCCAGCAGGTCTACAAACTGGACCCACTACTCCCTGCCCTGGGCCAGAGTGCTCCAGGAAGTGCCTGTAAACAAGCATGGAACCATCCCCTTCAGGAGGTAACCATCAGAAGAGCTGAACATGCAGCACAGAGTCCCTCCTCCAAGAGTCTGGAGCCACGATCAGGCCGGAAGTGAATGCCTATGCCTGGGTTCTGTGGTGTGAGCCCTTGGCCCCCTCATTCTGTGGGCCCCCTGACTGGAGGGGAAGTGCACAGGCCCTGAATGAACAGCCTCCCTCCAGGCTTCTTGCATGTAAAGGAAAAAATAATAATAAATGTCTCTCCTGTTTAAGTGTCTGATATTTTAGGTTTTCTGTTCTAAGAAGCCAAAACTATACCAAGTCCAAACTCCAGTGTTACAGACAGGGAGAGTGAAGCCTGGCAAGACAAGGTCAGCCCCTACGAGGTCAACCTGGCAGTGCCTTGCTTTGTATGGTTGTGACTTCTTGCACACACGACCTTTGCATGTATGTTTTTGCTCTTGTGCCTCCCTCGGGTGGGAAGCAAATGCTTAATCTTCCACCCAGATAGCTTCAGGATGTTCTTTGCAAGCAAGACAATAATCAAAACTTTACAACCACTCTCTTGCCTAAAGTCATTCAAATAAGAGCCAGTGTTATTTGGCATTCAGTGTGCTCAGGACACCCAGGAACCCCAGAGGACAGTCTACGAGCCTAAGAGAATGGCCAGCCAAGCCAAGTTCCACTGGGTACAGGGGAACAGCAGAGTGATTGCCATGCCACACGGGCACAGCCACAGAAGGCCCCGCAGGGTCAGCTCCATGCCCACCCAGACTACCCTGCGCGAAGCAGCACCTTGGGAAACATGCGGAAGATCTCCTGGTTGATGTGGTAGATGCCGCTAGTATCCACCTCGTACTTGAGCTTCGTCCCCAGGGGCGTGTTCTTCTGGGTGGTGAAGAGGAAGGAGGGGGCGTTGCAGCACCTGGATAGAGTGGACCTGCCGGGCAGGAGACGGACAGGAAGAGAACAGTGACACGGGGCAGAGAACAGAGGGCTCTCAGAACGGAGGCCCTTCGGGGAGGACAGGGAGCACCATCCTTTCCCTCCCACCCCTTCTCACCCCTGTTCGTGTGTCCCCTGTCTTCAGAACCCCTCCCAATGCCCGAGCCATTCAAGGTCCAGCCAGGTCTCCCTCCGTAAGCTCCCGGCTGCCCTGTCCCCATTGGCCGCACTGCCCTCCAAAGTCCCAGAGCACAGACTGGGTACCACTTGCTTTATCCTCTGTCAACTCCCTCTTCACCTGAATGAAAGTCCTTGGGTGGCCAGGACCCTGCCTGTCAGGATTCTGCATAATGTCAGACACATGGGTATCAACAACCAGGTCCTGCCAACCCTGGGCGAAGCATTCCCACGTCAGCTTTCACAAGAGCCGCCAAGGCTTCTACTACTTCCCAGAAACACTTCCTTACCCAGCTCTAAGGGAAAACCCAGGGATGGGAGCTCTTCCTTGGTTCTTAGCCCCCATAACTAACTCTAGGCGAGGCTAACCCTGCCTGATGGTCAAAAAGCAACACACACACAGTCAACAGAAATGAGCCATTTCAGTGACTTAGAAACTGTCTCAGGAATAGGGAGGGGTCAGAAATTGGATGGTGAGTTGATACTGGGTGACTTCTTACAGAATGTGGAACCTGGTTTTCAAAAGGTTTTGGGGGTTCATGATTTAAAAAAAAAAAATTCCTGTGGTTTTCACTGACAAAAACACCCAAACATCAGCTACAGAAGGGTTAAAGCTCACACAAGCAAGCAGGCTTAGAAAATAGCCTCTGAGGGAGCGTGGGGCTGATGAGGCAGGCTTGGGAGCCAGCCAGGCCGGAGAAGCCTGGTTTTCTCTTCTCTGCAGCTGGTGTTCCGCCTGGCACTGCATTCTCCCAAGTGTGCCTGCAAGGCTTGGTGATGGGGTCAGATCCTAGACACGTCCTGCTCCCCTATTCTGGGGACCCAAGTCCCACTCTGGCTAGAGAGGGGCTGGATTTGACCAAGGACGCCAACTGTCCCCATCTCACTTTGGGGCTATGAGAGCACGAGGGTTCACTTTCTCAAAGGAACAGCAGCAGTGGGCCACGACACATTTCCGCCACAACACTGGCTCTGGGCACAGTTATACCCAGCCTCCTGGCGGCCCTGGGTGGAATGGAACACCGTCTCCATGGAGCCCGGATGTTGACTACTAACCAAAGGTCAGGACAAGCTTTCTGGAAAGTTCATGCTGAAAGTCTGGGATGGAAACCTGGGTGCCAGCCTGGCATCAAGAGGCCTGGCTTCTAGTTTCTGCTCTGCCTTCAGCAGCTGTGGGGCTCGCGGTAGGTCTGCTCCCCTCTCTGGGCCTCAGTTTCCTCATCTGGAGGATGCAGGGCTGGCTCTTCTGACCCTCTGTAATCCTGTGACTCCAAGCTTCCAAAGCCCGAGAAGGGTATACACATTCTTTTTTGTGACTCCATCTCTTGCAGAGACTTCACAGGGGAGCTCAGTTGGTTGCTGGCCATAGGGAGTAGTCTTTCCTGGGGAGGGTTGTGACTGAGGCTTTCCAGAGAGAAGGCCAGAGGCCTGGTGAGGCAGGAGCCACCGGTCAGCATTTCAAAGCAGCATCTGGCTGGTCCATCTTGTCAGCCCACTGGTGAGAATCCCAGTGAGGGAGACTGACTCATATTAACCAAGCTCACAAGTGACTGATACATAAACCAGGAGGCAAGTGTGTCCATTTGCAAGCAGTACGGGAGGGGAGGGCCTCTGTTACAGGATTCCTTTCCTAGAACTGGAATGCTCACGCCTGTGTTCCAGCACATTCCCCCACCCCACCCCACTGCACCAGGTTCCTATACCTCAGTTTAGAATCTCATCATCAGTGAGCTTGTAATGAGAGCAAAGGGGGAAGACCACTGACCTCGAAGCTTTACCTATTATAGAACATGGCAAGACCTGATGTCATTTCTCTCTCCCACACCTGGAACCACGCCCCCACCGCCAGAAGGGGCTCAGCTCTCAGAGCCTCCCCCCAAATAGTGCTGGCTAGTCCCTGCCAAAGGCTCCCACGCGTATCCCAGTTTTTCTCTTGCCACATCATCTCCCGGTGGCTTCATTATTTCCTTAGATATGTGACTCCCACTGATGACGTTTCTGTACCGCTCTCAGCCTGGACAACATCCTCTGGCATCTCCTGACCTCACTGACCCCGTCCAGTGCTCACCAGTGTGCCCTCGGTGTGCCTGGGCCTCCCCATCACACACCACCCACAATAAGGCTTCACTCTAAGGTGAAATTGGGGCTGCATCGGCAACACAGATCTTGGACCTTTTCCCTGCATTCTACATCTATGATTTGTGGGTCTCTGCAAACGACTGTTGAGCCTCAGCTGGGCTTCTGCAGTCTCAGGGAGGCCTCTGGTTAGGGGCTGCTGGTACCTGCAGCACATTTCTAAAACATGCCACTTAAAGCCGCCTTTAGACTTGGCCCAGAACTGCAACAAACTGGAAGAAATGACTTATACAGAAAATACAAAACACTCAATGTTGTTTGCTTTTCACAGCTTCCTATGCAGGATTCCTTCATGCAGATGGCTCCTCAGCACATTCAAACTACGACCCGAGTTGCTGAAATCCACTTTATACACACATTCCCAGGATCCTGTCAATTCCATTCAATGAGGTCTTCTTGTACTAAAAGCATACCAGTTCAGTTCAGTTCAGTCACTCAGTCATGTCCAACTCTTCGTGACCCCATGAATCGCAGCACGCCAGGCCTCCCTGTCCATCACCATCTCCCGGAGTTCACTCAGACTCACGTCCATCGAGTCAGTGACGCCATCCAGCCATCTCATCCTGGGTCGTCCCCTTCTCCTCCTGCCCCCAATCTCTCCCAGCATCAGAGTCTTTTCCAATGAGTCAACTCTTCGCATGAGGTGTCCAAAGTACTGGAGCTTCAGCTTTAGCATCATTCCTTCCAAAGAAATCCCAGGGTTGGTCTCCTTCAGAATGGACTGGTTGGATCTCCTTGCAGTCCAAGGGACCCTCAAGAGTCTCCAACACCACAGTTCAAAGGCATCAATTATTCAGTGCTCAGCCTTCTTCACAGTCCAACTCTCACATCCATACATGACCACAGGAAAAACCATAGCCTTGACTAGATGGACCTTAGTCAGCAAAGTAATGTCTCCGCTTTTGAATATACTATCTAGGTTGGTCATAACTTTTCTTCCAAGGAGTAAGCGTCTTTTAATTTCATGGCTGCAGTCACCATCTGCAGTGATTTTGGAGCCCAAAAAAATAGTCGGACACTGTTTCTACTGTTTCCCCATCTATTTCCCATGAAGTGATGGGACCAGATGCCATGATCTTCGTTTTCTGAATGTTAAGCTTTAAGCCAACTTTTTCACTCTCCTCTTTCACTTTCATCAAGAGGCTTTTTAGCTCCTCTTCACTTTCTGCCATAAGGGTGGTGTCATCTGCATATTGGAGGTTATTGATATTTCTCCCGGCAATCTTGATTCCAGCTTGTGTTTCTTCCAGTCCAGTGTTTCTCATGATGTACTCTGCATAGAAGTTAAATAAGCAGGGTGACAATATACAGCCTTGATGTACTCCTTTTCCTATTTGGAACCAGTCTGTTGTTCCATGTCCAGTTCGAACTGTTGCTTCCTGACCTGCATACAGATTTCTCAAGAGGCAGATCAGGTGGTCTGGTATTCCCATCTCTTTCAGAATTTTCCACAGTTTCTTGTGATCCACACAGTCAAAGGCTTTGGCATAGTCAATAAAGCAGAAATAGATGTTTTTCTGGAACTCTCTTGCTTTTTCCATGATCCAGCGGATGTTGGCAATTTGATCTCTGGTTCCTCTGCCTTTTCTAAAACCAGCTTGAACATCAGGGAGTTCATGGTTCACGTATTGCTGAAGCCTGGCTTGGAGAACTTTGAGCATTAGTTTTCTAGCATGTGAGATGAGTGCAACTGTGCGGTAGTTTGAGCATTCTTTTGCATTGCCTTTCTTTGGAATTGGAATGAAAACTGACCTTTTCCAGTCTTGTGGCCACTGCTGAGTTTTCCAAACTTGCTGGCATATTGAGTGCAGCACTTTCACAGCATCATTTTTCAGGATTTGAAACAGCTCAACTGGAATTCCATCACCTCCACTAGCTTTGTTCATAGTGATGCTTTCTAAGGCCCACTTGACTTCACATTCCTAGATGTCTGGCTCTAGATTAGTGATCACATCATCATGATTATCTGGGTTGTGAAGATCTTTTTTGTACAGTTCTTCAGTGTATTCTTGCCACCTCTTCTTAATATCTTCTGCTTCTGTTAGGTCCAGACCATTTCTGTCCTTTATCGAGCCCATCTTTGCATGAAATGTTCCCTTGGTATCTCTAATTTTCTTGAAGAGATCCCTAGTCTTTCGCATTCTGTTGTTTTCCTCTATTTCTTTGCATTGATTGCCGAAGAAGGCTTTCTTATCTCTTCTTGCTATTCTTTGGAACTCTGCATTCAGATAACTGATGATAGAAGCAAGATCCGATGCTGTAAAGAGCAATATTGCCTAGGAACCTGGAATGTGAGGTCCATGAATCAAGGCAAATTGCAAGTGGTCAAACAAGAGATGGCAAGGGTGAACGTCGACATTCTAGGAATCAGTGAACTAAAATGGACTGGAATGGGTGACTTTAACTCAGATGACCATTATATCTACTACTGCAGGCAGGAATCCCTCAGAAGAAATGGAGTAGCCATCATGGTCAACAAAAGAGTCCGAAATGCAGTACTTGGATGCAATCTCAAAAACGACAGAATGATCTCTGTTTGTCTCCAAGGCAAACCGTTCAATATCACAGTTATCCAAGTCTATGCCCCAACCAGTAATGCTGAAGAAACTGAAGTTGAACGGTTTTATGAAGACCTACAAGATCTTTTAGAACTAACACCCAAAAAAGATGTCCTTTTCATTATAGGGGACCGGAATGCAAAAGTAGGAAGTCAAGAAACACCTGGAGTGACAGGCAAATTTGGCCTTGGAATGCGGAATGAAGCAGGGCAAAGGCTAATAGAGTTTTGCCAAGAAAATGCACTGGTCATAGCAAACACCCTCTTCCAACAACACAAGAGAAGACTCTACACATGGACATCACCAGATGGTCAACACCGAAATCAGATTGATTATATTCTTTGCAGCCAAAGATGGAGAAGCTCTATACAGCCAACAAAAACAAGACCAGGAGCTGACTGTGGCTCAGATCATGAACTCCTTATTGCCAAATTCAGACTTAAATTGAAGAAAAGCATACCAGAAGCCCCCAGAATTTTAAAGTAGAGCAGACCCTACAGCTCACCACTAACCACAGAGACTGGACATCTAGTAGCTTCTTAGCTCTCAAAGACAGCAGAACACTAAGATACAGCTCTTGCCTCCTGGGAGCTTGCAATCTGTCAATTTCAGTTAGAGAGAAGCTCAAGAGTAAAGTATAGCCCTGCTCCAGTGGCTGGTCTAGGCAGTAGGAGCCCAAGTGCTCTGAGAGGGAGAGCGCTGCTGAGTTGGAGCAGCTGCCCCAGGGGCAGGGTGGGAAGCGGGGCAAAGCCATGGAAGACTCGTAAGGAGCACAGGCCAGCGGGAGACCTCGCGCATCTCACCTCGTGGTCAGGGGCTGTACTGGAGACGACAGCACCGACCAGGCATCAGTGATGCCAGGACTAAGGGCAGGAACATGGGGGACAGTGCCCCACAAGGTGCCAGCCTCAGCCTGTGTGCTGAGTCAGAACCCACCCCGCCCCCCTCCCAGTTTTCAAAGCCCAATTAGGGCCAGCTACAGGGAAGATGCCCCCTGGGGGCTGGCCTGGCAGGACGAGGGAGATCTGAAGAGGTGGCCAGGAGAACCACAAACGCGGAAGGGCTGGGGAGGACAGACGAGTCATAGATACTTGAACTGGTTGGCTTCAGAGATGTTCATGGCCCATTTGCACATCTGGAGGCTCTTCCACCTGTCGAACAGCTCCGACTGCTTCACCCTTAGGAGTAGAGGACAGAGAGTGCATGAAAGGGCCAGGCTGGACACAGTGTCACCATCCCCGAACACGCTCCCTTCCTGTCCCCCCTTATGCCAAGTCCTGGGCTAGTCCTTTGTATTCACTCCATTTTCTAATTTGCAAAACCCTTGATTCTCTGGCATCTGGAGCCTAGTGAACTCCTAGAGATAGAAAAGCACCCTCCAGCAAGCCTGCCTTCCATGCACACACCAACCAATCCAGAGTCCACACCCTCAACCACCTCCTTTATGAATGGAGCCACTAGCCCCCTGCCCTCATCAGCCCAGTGCTAGGGATCAGACAACCAGGGGCAGGCCCTACGCACTGAGCTCACTGAAATCATGCAAACTAGCCAATCCTAAACCTTTTTATCCCACCTTGTCCATTCCTTCCCAAGAAAACCACAATAAAGGGTCTCACCCATGCATTCCCCTCACCCCTCCTGCCTCCTGACCAGTCCTGGTGCTTCCCCATGCATCCCTGAGTGGCATGCCATGCCTCCTGTCTCTAGGGATCTGTGAGCAAAGAACATGCTCCTTCACGATAGTCTTGTGTGTCCATGTGTCTTACTACATGTGATCAAAACAATCTGGGTACATTTCAAAACATCCTTCCTCAAATGCCTGCTACACAGGTCTACACTGTTCTCCCAAGAATATCTGTCTGTAGAGGGTGTGAGACCACTTTCTTAAGGTCTGTAGATAACCCCACACTGCGCTCAGCACACAGTAGGGCTGATTGCAAGGACACAGTGCCCCTCTCTTTCTCTTTTCCCAAGGGCAGATCACAATTTCCAGTGACAGAAAGGAAGAGAGGAGAAAACTTCTGTCTGGACAACCTTCTGTTAAACTGAGCTATCATGCTGATGCTCACTCACAGCCCCCTGCACTCCCCTTTGTGGGAAACCTATAACTTGTCATTACTTCTGCCTGACCATTCCCGCTAAATAGTAAATACCAGGCCAGGGCATCATGCCTGACTGTGTCTCCAGTGCTAAGGCTCATAGGAGATGAGCAGTAAATATTTGTTGAGTACATCAATAAATTAATGAATGAATCAATAAATCTGAGTTCAAATAAAATCTATAAATGTTATCGAATTCCCCAATATGGCAGGATCTAGAGATACTGCGGTGCACAAAGCAACTCCCTGCCTGCACAGACCTTACACACGGGAAGCAGATACGTGGGATACCACACCAAAAGCACAAACAGCAAAAGCGAAAATAGACAAGTGGGACTCCATCAGACTGGAAAGCTCTGCACAGGAAAGGAAAGAATCAACAGAGTAAAAAGACAGTCTACTGAACAGGAGGAAATATTTGCAAACCACATATCTGATAAGGGGTTAATATCCAAAATACATAGGAACCCCTACAAAGCAATAGCAAAAAACCAAAGAACCCAATTTTCAATTGGGCAAAGGACTTGAAAAGACATTTCTACAAAGAAGACTTACTAATGGTCAATACCAATAATCATCATGGAAATGGACAGCAAAACCACAGTACAATATCACATCATACTTATTAGAATGGCTATTATTAAAAAAAAAAAGATGACAAGTATTGGCAAGCGTATAAGGAAAAGTGACCTATAATACTGTTGGTGGGAATGTAAAATGGTATGGCTACTAGGCCAAAGAGTATGGAGATTCCTCAAAAAATTAATAATAGAAATACAATATAGTCAGCAATCCCACTTCTGGGTATATATCCAAAAGAACTGAAATCAGAATTTTAAAGAAATGCTTACACCCCTATGTGCATTGCAGCATCATTCAGAATAACCAGGACAGACATGGAAACAATCCAAATGGTCACTGATAAATGAGTGGATAAAGAAAAGGCATTCTATACATAATATGAAATATTATGAAGCCTTAAAAAAGAAGAAAATCTTGCCATATGTGACAACGTGGATGAATCTGGAGGACATTATCCTCAGTGAAAAAGCTAGTTGCTGAAGGACAAATACTGCATGATTCTGCTTGCACAAGGTAACTAAAACAGTCACTCTTATAGAAACGAGCAGAATGATAGATATCAGGGGCTCCGGGAAGGAGTAATGAAGATTTGTTACAGAGTTTTAATTATGTAAGATGAATAAGTTCTAGAGATTTGCTGTAAAACTTAGTGCCTACAGTTGTGCAGGAGTGAGCCACACAAATATCTAGGAAAGGAAGTATTCCAAACAGAGAGAAAAGTGAGTGCAGAGGCCCTGGGCAGGAACCTGCCCTGCAGCTTTAGCATCCGGACGTCTTCCTTCCAGCTTTCCCAAACCTCCCACAGCAGCTCTTGCCTCTTGAGCTCGGGTGACATCGAAGGAGAGGGGCCATTACACAGTGGCACCCTCACTCACACTGCCGCCCTCCCTTGCTCCCTGTCACTCACAGGTCCCCAGCAGAGCATCCTGCTTGGCCAAGGCCTCAACCACCTCCTGGAAACACAACCCTGGCAACACTGCAGGCTGGGGTCCCACGTTCAACTCTTACCAGTGTCCAGACCCCATTCTCTGTACCTCCAAAGGCCTTGTCACACACTAGACCAAGACCTGGGCCTGGACACCCAGCCTGGAATCCTGGTTTCATTCCCAATGGGCAATATGACCTCAGATAAGTCATTTAATCTCTCTGAGACTCAGCTGCTTTATGTGTAATACTGATATAATAACCTCTGCCCTGCGGATCTCAAAAATCAAATGAGATCTTTGTCAGAAAAATCAAATGAGATAATATGTATAAAATATTTTATAAATTGCTTTACAAATGCAGATCACCTTTACCTTAAAGATGAAAGGTTGATCCCAGGCATTTAACCCCTTTTTCCCAAGACATGACTATTTTCCAGAAGAGGAATAAAAAAGACTAGATTGTCCTGAGAACAATCTAAAAAACAGAGTTCTTGGGGAAAAAAAAGGTCATTAGAAAAGGTTGGAAGGTGAACTCAAGGAATTTTCTCAGAACGTAGAAGTAAAAGGCAAAGAGAGAAAAGATGAAATGAAAAGCTATTCAAGGAGCAATCCAGAGGTATACAACTCTTAGAGGTACCAGAAAGAAGAGGGGAAGAAAACTGGAGGAGGAAATATAAAGAAACCCAAGAGAAAGTTCAAGAGTTTGGAGTGAGCTCTGGAGTAACAGGTCTCCATGAGTGTGTATCCTGAGGTCCAGGTTCTGATATTCCAGAACCGTCATGACCTGTAAAGACTTAGACAGAAAAAAAATAGGTCACACCCAAAGGAAAAACTAGCACCATATGCTCACACAGTCCTGGGCCCTAGGAGATGATGGAGAAGGTAAGGTCATCAGCATTCTGGGGATAAATAATCTTCACCTAAAATACCAACGCCGCCAAATCAACAAATAAGAGAATTACATCATTCGTACACAGAAGGACTCAACCATTACCCACCAGTTTGGGGGAATTTACCTGAGCATGGGCAGCAGCAAATGAAGGCGTAAAACCAAGAAAGAAGGAGCTATGGGTGAATCCAATCTACGGAGCAGAGAAGGGAAGTGACAACTGTGTGTGACCCACCCAGAGAGCAGCCTGTCCAGGATGGATAAAGAGGATGAAGGGAAACCCTTGGGGGAATGCCTGGTTGATGGAGAGGCAGGGGGGAAAAGTAGGGCATGAGAGAGACAAAGTGTTCAAAAGGAAAAAGATGACTAGAAGCTCCAGGAAAAAAAAATACAAAAACGAGGAGGGGTGGGAATCTACAAGAAAGGCAATAGGAACCATTATTTTCTGATCTTCAAATTTTAGAGTCAGCCCATAGAGAAAACCCAAGAAAGGCTTGCTATAGTTACAAATAGAATGTAAATGTCATCAGCCTTGACATTCTCAAGGTAAATTCATGTATGACTAAAGCCAGATACCCTCCTCTTAAGAAAGGACAGAACCAACAGATACTGCCAGTATTTGATAGAACAAGAAATAGGTTATCTAGGCAATCCATAGATAGAAGAACTAAAAATAGCAGGACCCCTCAACTGGGAAAAGTGGGGTGGAGGGAGCGTTTGGGCTGGGTAAGGAAGTGGAATCCTCACCCAGCAGAGCAGGACATCAGCGGACACTAAACGTGGCGACTGTGGCATGCAGAGGACTGAGAGGGACGAGGTGACTCCCGGAAGAAACAGCCAAGAGTCGTAAGGAGCAGGGCTGGGGGAGAGGGTGTGGGCAGAAACCATCACTTTTTATTACTATAAACTTTGGTAGCTACTTGATTTTCCCAGCCGTGTGCGAGATGATGACCATCTGCTCGTCCTCCTCCTTCTTTCTTCCCCTTTTCCTCCGTGGCCTCCTCTGCCCCCACCTAGGTCTCATCCACCGACTCATTCGTCTAACAGACACGTCCAGAGCCTGGGCAGGGCCAGGCAACAACTCAGAGAAGCATGGGCGCAAAGGAACGTCCCAGCCCAGAGGGCTGCCGGCGCTGCTCCCAGCCTCTCTCCTGGTCTCTGTGAGGCTCTGCCTGGGTTCCCCAGGCCAGAAAGATGGGGAAAGGGTGGCAGGAGAGACCCAGGGTGAGGTCCCAGGCATGCATGGTGCTATCTGTGTGTAAGCACAGGCAGCAATTGGTTTAAAACTAAAGAGGCCCTAGAATGGCTAAAATAAAACAAAAATAAATTTTACAAGTATCAGGGACAATGTGATTTTGCAACAAATCATCATAGAGTCATTCCTCATTGTATCTGACATTGTCAGGGAATGAGGGCGTTACCATGTGGGAGGTTTTCAGTTGACTGATTTTTACCATTGACTGGAGCAATTTTGTATCAGAATCATTCCCAGATGAATCACACACACTGCCCTGTCTCCTCAGATGGAATGCCAGCTGACATGCATGTACCAGAAGGGCCTCTGGGCACATCCGTCCAGAGCCTTCCATTAGCAGATGAAGATTTAACCTTTTCCTGATGACTCATGGTCTCCACTGTGAGCACTGCTCTTGCCTCTGGGCTGGACCACAGTGAAGCCCACAGGTGCCCAGGTGGCATCAGAACCACTAAGATTCAGCTCTGGGGGAGCCCACTGACCTCAGCTTGAGGACTCAGGAAAGGAGTCACTGGGCTTGTTGCTCCCTGAAAAGCAGCCTGTTTCCCCCACCACAAGGGCCCAGACTCCAGGGCCAGGGGACCACACGGAGGGCAACTGACATGAAAGAGACAGGAGGGACAAGGCCCAGAGGTTACCAGCTGGGATGGCCACTCAGTTCAGGAGACCAGAGAGGGTACCCCAAAGGCAGAGACACCTAGAGCCAGACACACAGAGGCCCCATAACCACTAACACGAGGTCCTGACAAGGGACAGAGGGTGGGCACAGACGGTGCGGGGCGGGATGAGGTTCTATCACACCCCACAGTGTTTGAGATTTAGGCTTGAAACAAAGGGCCCGGTGGTGATGGTGGTTTAGTCGCTAACTCGTGGCCGACTCTCACAACCCCACGGACTGTAGCCTGCCAGCCTCTTCTGTCCATGGGATTCTCCAGGTGAGAATAGTGGAGTGGGTTGCCATTTCCTTCTCCAAGGCATCTTCCCAACCCAGGGATCAAACCCGGGTCTCTTGCATTGCAGGCAGATTCTTTACAGACTGAGATGTGAGGGAATCCCCTTAAGGGCCCAGGGAACTTCTAACATGATCCCTCTGATAGGACTATTATGGACTGTGTTATAGCTTCTTTTAAATTCCTATGCTGAATCCCCAAACCCCAAGATCTCAGAATGTGACTCCATTTGGAGATAAGGTCTTTAAAGAGGTGGTTAAGCTAAAATGACATCACCAGGGTGGACCCTACGCCATTACGAGTGATGTCCTTACAATAAGAGGAAATTAGGACATGGGTACAGAGGGAAGACCCTGCAAAAGAAAGAAGATGGCCACGTATCAGCCAAGGAGAGAGGCCTCAGGAGAAACTAATCTGCCGGCACCTTGATCTCAGACCTTCAGCCTCCAGAGCCATGAGGAAGCAAAGTTCTGTGGTCTAAGCCCCCTGGTCGGGGGTACTGTGTGGTGGCAGCCTCAGCAAACCAATACAAGGACTCATGCAAACACACCGGAAATATGTGGGGTAGAGGTGTGGGCTGTAACAGAAGGATGGCCCATTCACAGGGTCTCTCAGGCTTCCTGTCTGGATGCTGAGGCAGCCATGAAGAAACTGTCTGCATCTTATAATTTTAAGAATTAATTATTCGCCCTTTGTGAACTCTTGGTTATGCTCTCAGTGCCCCAGCTTTCTAGGCTGAGACATTTAAGGGCCTAAGATCTTGGAGTTCTGAGAAAAGATCCGGCTCTCTGCTTACACCTCTGGCTCCCAACAGGGGGCCAGGCAGCCACCTTGGTCACCAAGTCACAGCTCCTCGGCGGAGCATATCCAACGCCAACCGCAGCCTACTCCTCCCACCCTCCCAAGGGCCCCATGGCCCTCAGACAGAGATAAAATCTAGATCCTGGGCAAAACTGCAGGACTCACAAGCTCCAGCCCTGCCTGCCCTCCAGCAACCCAGTTCTGGTATCCCCTCAGGCCGGTCTCAGAGCCTGGGACACAGCAGGCCCTTCCTGGCCCAGGCCTCTGCAGGCACCATCCCCCTCATCTGGAATCCTCTTGGCCCAGTTAACTCCTTGCCCCCTCCATGGTGTGGTCCGCTCAGGGCTGGGTGGGATGGATAGAGAGGGTGCACCTCCTCGGCTTCCTCTGGAAGCTTCAGACCCAGGTCAGAACAGGGATCGTGAACAATGCTGCTGATCCCAGCTGGATACCTGGCCTTAACCCCAGACCCTCAGTCAGAACAGGGACCATGAACAATATCACTGATCCCAGCTGGATACCTGGCCTTAACCCCAGACCCTTGATTAGAACAGGGGCCATGAACAATGAAGCTGATCCCAGGTGACACCTGGCCTTAACCCCAGACCCTCAGTCAGAACAGGGACTATGAACAACGCTGCTGATCCCAGCTGGATACCTGGCCTTAACCCCAACCCCTGGTCAGAACAGGGACCGTGAACGATACCGCTGATCCCAGCTGGACACCTGGCCTTATCCCCAGAACTTCCCTGTACAACTAAGCTGATGGGGTCTGTAAATGTCAGCAAAGCTGCTGCTGCTGCTGATTCCAGGAAGGAAAGGAGTTGGGGGGGAACATTCACATTTATTGAGCACCTATTGTGTGTGCTGCTGTGACATGCACTCGTGGGCTATGTATCTGTGACGGCATATGGAAAAACCTGAATGAACTCTTTGGCCAACACAATACTTTCACATATGTTAGTTCAGCTAGTCTTTACTGCAACCTAAAAGTAGGTTAATAGTGGCTCCATTTTTATAGGAAAGGAAAGACTCAGAGAGGTTGAGTGATTTGTATAAACATGCAGAGCTGCTAAGGCCCAAGTCGGCTTTAGACCCCAAGTCTGCCTGACCCCAAGGCCCATGCTCTTTCAATGACCCACATGATCACGTGATCATGTCAAATGGCTAAAGGAGCAGCGGCTCCTGCCGTGGGCCTGATAGTGGTGCCAGGATCCTGTCAGGGTTCCTTGAGTCCACATTAGTGCCCAGCACTGCCTGGCTCCGATTTCTTCCACATCTGAGTGTACAGTTGCCCCTTGAACAGCACAGGGCTTGTGGGCAGCCCTCTAGATCCATAGTTCCTCTGCATCCACAGATTCAACCAACCTCGAGTAGCACTGCAGAACTCTCGCCAAACATCTGCGTATAAGAGAATCCATGCAGTGCAAACCCGCTTTGTTCAAGGGTCAACAGTAATGGTTTTCAAGTCAACATGCATCCTGTCATGATTAACAGGGCACAGACTCTTCTCAACTCCTGGCAGTCCTGTGAGTGAGTGCCCAGTATGTAATGTGTCTTCCCTCGCACAGCTTGTAAAAGAGCAATGCACTGGGGTGGGGAGGGGCTGGCACGGTTCTCTTGCTATCTGGGTGCTGGTTTATGCGGACTTTCTGGAAGGATGCACGAAGATACATGGGTGGCCTCTGAGGAGAAGACTGAGGGAGGGGAGGTCTGTGGAAAGGGGGCTTCTCACTTTATGCCCTTTTGTACCCTTATGGCAGAAAGTGAAGAAGAACTAAAGAGTCTTTTGATGAAAGTGAAAGAAGAGAGTGAAAAAGTTGGCTTAAAGCTCAACATTCAGAAAACGAAGATCATGGCAACTGGTCCCATCACTTCATGGCAAATAGATGGGGAAACAGTGGAAACAGTGTCAGACTTTATTTTTCTGGGCTCCAAAATCACGGCAGATGGTGATTGCAGCCATGAAATGAAAAGATGCTTACTCCTTGGAAGGAAAGTTATGACCAACCTAGACAGCATATTAAAAAGCAGAGACATTACTTTGCCAACAAAGGTCCATCTAGTCAAGGCTATGGTTTTTCCAGTAGTCGTGTATGGATGTGAGAGTTGGACTATAAAGAAAGCTGAGTGCCGAAGAATAGATGCTTTTGAACTGTGATGTTGGAGAAGACTCTTGAGAGTTCCTTGGACTTCAAGGAGATCCACCCAGTCCATCCTAAAGGAGATCAGTCCTGGGTGTTCATTGGAAGGACTGATGTTGAAGCTGAAACTCCAATACTTTGGCCACCTGATGCAAAGAGCTGACTCATTGGAAAAGACCCTGATGCTGGGAAAGATTGAGGGCAGGAGGAGAAGGGGACGACAGGATGAGATGGTTGGATGGCATCATCCACTCAATGGACATGGGTTTGGGTGGACTCCAGGAGTTGGCGATGGACAGGGAGGCCTGGCGTGCTGTGGTTCATGGGGTCGCAAAGAGTCGGACACGACTGAGTGAGTGAACTGAACTGTACCACTTGAAAGCTGTATGCTTTAAATAATAATTTTAAAAATAAATAAATATAAAATTTTTAAAAGACAATAGCAAGAGGTCAATGCTTAAGCCACAAAGTACTGAATTTCAGGACAGACACTCCTGTGTCCTCTTCAATTTCTATACAAGAGAGCTCCGTGATGATAACTGTGGAGGCTGGTAATTGAGCCAGGGACTGGAACACAGTCACCAGAGGTGACCTTGCGAACTTGACATTTTTCATAAAACACAGTCATCCCTACATCCAGCCCTCCGGGGCTCTCCAAATGCCAGAGGCCCTGGGGAAGCAGACCTAATTCTTGCTCTGTCATGAGCCACCAAGTGTCCTATTTCCTTGGGCCATGCCCCCACCCAAGCCCCTGCCCTGCCCACCCTCCATGCACCGGCCAGCACCCACCACCCACCCAGCCACACTCACATGGAGAGCACCTTCACTTCCAAGATCTCGTGCCTCAGCTCCAGGCATCTTGTGGAGTTATACTCAAAAGGGCCCTCGTAAAATTCAAAGTACCTGGGAACCAACAGGGACAGAGGTTACTACACAGAGAAGTGGGCAGACTCCCGGGAACCTGTTGGGGTTCTCAGGCAGGAATAGAGGGCAGAGGGGTGGTGTCCCGTCAAAGTAATAGCATAGAGCAAACCAGCCCTCCCCAGCAAATGACCTGATGGGGGTCTGCCTCCAGGCCCACTGGTTTAATCACTGGTTGGCTGATTACTCTTGGCACCCCTACTACCCTGGGAGTATAAGCATTTAGGCCATGAACCCGTTTCAGTACATCACGACATTTTGAAGCGGGCTTGGTTCCACATGGTGACTTTGAAGGAGAAAGAGGATGCTCTGGATACATCCTCATTCGCATTCCTCCTAGGACCAGTCATCGACAGAGGCGGCCCTGGAGTCAGTCAGAGAGGCTACAGGCCTTCAGCTGGGCCTTTCCTCTCCTGCCCCTTTCTCCTCCTCCTGGGCAAGTGTCCAGCAATGACAGCCACAGCATAGCCGAGAAAGCACAAGCTGCTTTCCCACTGTGAAAAGAATTTCCGCTTTCATCAGCTCATTGACGTTCATGCTCGCGTTGTGACTAGGTGAGATCCTTTCTCCCCATTTGGCAGCTGAGAAAACTGAGGCTGAACAGATGGTGCTCCAGGCCATGCTGTCAGTGAAGAGGAGCCTGAGCCAACACAGTCCCTTCTGCAGCTTCACGCAGAATAACAATACCAACTTCAACCAGCACCACTGAGCCCTTGTCACGGGCCAAGGCCCCGGACTCTACATGGAGGTATTCACTTTTTTTCCTTTTTAATTGAAGTAGAGTTGACTTACAGTATTGTGTTAGTTTGAAGTATACAGCATGGCGACTACAAGATAATGGGTGCAATTCCTTGTGTTATACAGTATCTCCTTATTTCTTATCCATTTTGTATCCAGTCATTCCTATCTGCTAATCCCATATTCCTAATTTATCTCTGCCACCTCCCCTCTCCCCTCTGATAACCAGAAGTTGGTGTGGTATGCCTGTGATTCTATTTCTATTTTGAATGCACAATCACTTGTATTACTTTTTGTCATTGTTTAGTCACTAAGTCATGTCGAGTTCTTGGTGACCCCGTGAACTGTAGCCTGCCAGGCTCCTCTGTCCATGGGATTTTTCAGGCAAAAATACTGGAATGGGTTGCCATCTCCTCTTCCAGGGGATCTTCCCGATCCAGGGATCCAACCCATGTCTCTTGGGTCTCCTGCATCGGTGGGCAGATTCTTTACCACTGAGCCACCTAGGAAGCCCTGTATTACTTTTTAGATTCCACATATAAGTGACACCAAATAGTATTAGTCTTTACTTGATGTAATTCATTAAACATAATATCCTCTTCTAATCTGTATCACTAGCCCACCAGATAAGTGGTCATCACAAGCATCCACAGCAGGCTCTGGGGGTTTATGCACTTGCCCAGAGCCATGTGGGTGGCAGGTGGCAAAGCTGGGTCAGAAGCAGCGCATTCAGTCAAGATGCTCTTGTCTGCCCACTTTATAAGGACAGTTGGTGACCCCTGGAAAGGGCCCTCTGACCTCCTACAGCCATACCTGCTAGTTCACACCAGCCCAGGGAACATCCACTGACTGGTGGGGCAGAGAGGGGCAGGGGAGGGTGACCACCAAGATAAAACACGGTAGTTCCCTGCCAGACTCGGCCACGAAGGCAGAGGGGCCTCCAGGGCAGAGGCCAGGTGTACCCTCTCCTCACGGCCTCTCTTTCTAGAGGTCGTCAGAAGACACTGGGGCTGATGAAGCTGGGAGGGTGGGATCCCAGGACAGCCCCGAGTCAAGAAGCCTGCAGGCTTAGCCTCTAAACTTGGGGCAGAGGCCTCTCTACAGCTAGCCCTGGAGAGCCAGAGGTCGGGGTGGAGCCCCAGGACGGCATCTGGGCTCTGCAGGCCACAGCCAAGGATTTAAAATAAAGTCAGTCCTTGCGCATTTCCCCAGACCTTCCCAAAACATGGCAGCAGCTGTTTCACAAATATTCTCACTAACTTACACAGACAAACTTATGTCTGTGGTGCTTTAGAAATACTGAGACATTTATCCAATTAATTGGCTTCTTTTTAAACAACTTGCATTTTAAATAATTTAAAATATAATTTCATATTTAATACTTTAAAACTATTATATTTGTAAATATTTGTTCTTTATTATTTTACTATAGTTTAATTTTAAATATTATAATCATACATTTAAGACATTTTAAATATATTTTAGAATATTAAAAAATATTTTACACAACAAATTGACTCCTATCTACACAAAATAAATCATCTCCTACTTTTCATGTTATAAAAGAATTTAAGCAGATTTCGTAAAGTAATGCTCAAAATTCTCCAAGCCAGGCTTCAACAGTACGTGAACCGTGAACTTCCAAATGTTCAAGCTGGATTTAGAAAAGGCAGAGGAACCAGAGATCAAATTGCCAGCATCCATTGGATCATCAAAAAAGCAAGAGAGTTCCAGAAAAACAGCTGCTTCTTCTTTATTGACTATGCCAAAGCCTTTGACTGTGTGGATCACAATAAACTGTGGAAAATTCTGAAAGAGATGGGAATACCAGACCACCTGATCTGCCTCTTGAGAAATCCATATGCAGGTAAGGAAGCAACAGTTAGAACGGGACATGGAACAACAGACTGGTTCCAAATCGGGAAAGGAGTACGTCAAGGCTGTATATTGTCACCCTGTTTATTTAATTTATATGCAGAGTACATCATGAGAAACACTGGGCTGGAAGAAGCACAAGCTGGAATCAAGATTGCCGGGAGAAATATCAATAACCTCAGAAACACAGATGACACCACACTTATGGCAGAAAGCAAAGAAGAACTAAAGAGCCTCCTGATGAAAGTGAAAGAGGAGAGTAAAAAAATTGACTTAAAACTCAACATTCTGAAAACGAAGATCATGGCATCTGGTCCCATCACTTCATGGCAAATAGATGGGGAAACAGTGGAAACAGAAACAGACTTTATTTTGGGGGGCTCCAAAATCACTACAGATGGTGACTGCAGCCATGAAATTAAAGGATGCTTCCTCCTTGGAAGGAAAGTTATGACCAACCAGACAGTATATTAAAAAGCAGAGACATTACCTTGCCAACAAAGGTCCATCTAGTCAAAGCTATGGTTTTTCCAGTAGTCATGTATGGGTGTGAGAGTTGGACTATAAACAAAGCTGAGCGCTGAAGAATTGATGCTTTTGAACTGTGGTGTTGGAGAAAACTCTTGAGAGTCCCTTGGACTGCAAGGAGACCCAAACAGTCCATCCTAAAGGAAATCAGTCCTGAATATTCATTGGAAGGATTGATGTTGAAGTTGAAACTCCAATACTTTGGCCACCTGATGCGAAGAGTTGACTCATTGGAAAAGACTCTGATTCTGGGAAAGATTGAAGGCAGGAGGAGAAGGAGATGATAGAGGATGAGATGGTTGGATGGCATCACCGACTCAATGAACATGAGTTTGAGTAAACTCTGGGAGTTGGTGATGGACAGGGAGGCCTGGCATGCTGCAGTCCATGGGGTTGCAAAGAGTCGAACACAACTGAGCAACTGAACTGAACTGAGGCACTGAAGATCCTAAAATATCACTCTCCTTTTTCTGTTTTATGTTTTACAGCTCTTTTCATTGTCTTTCTCACTTGGCAAACTCACATTGATCCTTCAGTACCTACCTCAAATGCCCCCACTTCTGGGAAGACTTTTCTAATGCTAACTCTCAGGTTATTCTATACATTTTCTCTTAATTAGAGCAGATAGCATTGTATTATAATTGTCTGTTTATATATCTATTTCCCTTTCCAAATGAGGAATATCTGAAACATGTGGAATCTGTCTTTGTTATCTCTGCATATTTGCACTACAGAGACAAGAAAGCTAAAAACTACATTTCCCAGACTCCTTTATAGCTAGGGTCCTCCAGGCAATTTAGGTTCAACCAGTCAGTAGCTTCCTTGGAGGCTCAGAAGGTACAGAATCAGCCTGCAAAGCTGATTCAAAGATTCAATCCCTGGGTCAGGAAGATCCCTGGAGAAGGGAATGGCAACTCATTCCAGTATTCTTGCCTGTGAAAATTCTTCCCATGGACATAGGAGCCTGGAGGTCTATAGTCCATGGGGTTGCAAAGAGTCCGACACACCTAAGCAACTAACACTTTCACAATCAGTAGCATGAGACTGATTCAGAGCCATGGTCTAGAAGAATGTCAAGGCTCAAGGCATTGTTTCCCTGGCAGAATGTGGCAGAGGTGGCATGGCTCTTGGAAATTGCAGTGGTGGCGGCACCTTCACAATTTTATCAGAGGCTTCCACAGTGGCCCAGTTTCACAATGCAGTTTGCAGAGACATTCTTGGAAGCTGGCCTAGAGTTTTTCTTCAGCTTTCCCAGTGATTCTGTGCTAGCCTTACCCTTAGTCAATCCCTTTCTGCTTTAACTAAAATGGTTTCTGTTATCTGCAACCAAGAACAAGGTGTCAGCCTGGGGCTAAAAAAAAGTCCATGAGCTTGTCTCTAATTTATGTCATTTTTCCATCACACAACAGTAAGTGAGGTCTGGTGTCTTATCACAAAGATCATCATTTGCAACCACAGCCAGTGACACTGAGCTCTTGGGAATCCACTGGGTCTTCTGAAGCCGTGATCTCAGGCAACTACTAAGAAACGTTCCAGATTCTAATGACATAGAAGATAATTAAGAGGAAACTTATACTAGTGTTCTCAGGAGTTGGGACACTTACAGACACACCCAGGATATGCCTCTAAACCAGCCGTGTGGCTTTGGGTAAACCGCTTCACCTCTCTGAGCCTCTTTTTTATCCTCCTAAATAATTTGCATGAGGTGGTATCTGAAGTCCCATCCAGCACTAAGATACAACCCCAAAGTTTCTTCAGTGTTTCCCACTTAACTAACCAAGCCAGAACAAGTCTATGAATTAATGATCCATAAACAAGGGAATGTTTACCGGCTTTCCTGGTGGCTCAAAGAGTAAAGAATCTGCCTGCAATGCGGGAGACCTGTGTTTGATCCCCAGGTAGGGAAGATCTCCTGGAGGAAGGCATGGCACCTACGCCAGTATTCTGCCTGGAGACTCCCCATGGACAGAGGACCCTGGCGGGCTGTAGTCCATGGGTCACAAAGAGTCGGACATGACTGAGGGAATAAGCACAGCAAACAAGAGAAACTCTCAAAGGCAGTTAAAACCAATCAGCACCTCCCTTTGATCAGCCAGCCCCTTCGTCACCTTCACAAGCCATCCTCACTTTCCCTCTGCCAGCCTCCACTCTGTCTCCCTTTCTCTTGCATCCCCAATATCATCACTTGGTGGTTCAGTGATTCCAAATGGTCTCACGTGGTGTGTTTAGTGGCTATTAGATGGCAAGGGTTTCAGAATAGGGTTCACATCCTTCTTTGCCCATCCCTAGCCAGGGGCCCATTATTTCCATGAGCCTTAGTTTTCTCATTTGCAAAATCAGCATAAAAAATGAAGTACACCTGTGACAAGATAAGATAATTGGCTGAGATAAGATAATGATGAGAATCTCAAAGAAAGCATTAGTACAGTGTCTGGCACACAGGAAGTGGCCAGAAAATGTCTATTCCCCTTCTTCCCCTTTCTCCTGCCATGAAAGGACGAGATCTGCCAATGGAGGCCCAGTGAGTCAGAGACGTGCTTACAGTCCCTCAGCTGGTTGATGACAGAGCTGAGAAAGAAATGCATAGCTCAGAAGTTCTCCACCATCTGGACTGGTTGCCATTCTCCTTCTGCTGCTATTGGGAAACCTCTCCCCCATCACCCTGAGGGTAAAGCCCATGCTGAGTTCTTCTTTGATGTAGGGATGTCCCTGATCACTGCATCTCTGCTGCAAACTCCATGGATTAACTGTGTTTCTGATGCTTTGACATCTGGGGCCTTCCTGGCCCCAGAGAGACTGCCTCTCCTGCTGCTACTGCTAAGTCACTTCAGTCGTGTCCGACTCTGTGTGACCCCATAGACAGCAGCACACCAAGCTCCGCCGTCCCTGGGATTCTCCAGGCAAGAACACTGAAGTGGGTCGCCATTTCCTTCTGCAATGCATGAAAGTGAAAAGTGAAAGTGAAGTCGCTCCGTCGTGTCCGACCCTCAGCGACCCCATGGACTGCAGCCTTCCAAATTCCTCCGCCCATGGGATTTTCCAGGCAAGCGTACTGGAGTGGAGTGCCATTGCCTTCTCCTAGAGCTAATCAATTCCTAGATATGGTAAAAAAACAAACAAACAAACAAACAAAACCTGCGAGCACACCTTTCACGTGCAAACCAAGCAATCCAGAGCTCACACTTGCCACCACCTCCTCCTCCTCTTTCTCCTCCTCTCACACTTAGGGCCACCTATTCCTCTGCCCTAATCACCCACAGGCCAGCTACCAGACAACTTGGGGCAGCTCTCTGCCCCAGAGCCCTCTGAAATTATTTAAACAAGCCAATCTTAACCCCGTGTGCCTGCTCATCTGTTCCTTACATAGAAACCACAAGAAAGGCTTTTGTCCACTTTTCCCCTTTGCTCCTTCTGCTTCTTGACTGACGCTGGTGCCTTCCCGTGTGGCCCTACATGGTATGGTATGCTTCCCGTTTTTTAGGATCTGAAAGTATAAAAACCTCTTCCTTCCTGACAGTCATTTCCACATCTGTGTGTCTAACCACACCTGATGATTTAAAAAAAATCCCAGGCGCCCTGAAAACATTGCATGTGGTACCTCAGCCAGGTAATTACAATCACTCCAGGCCTAGGTCTAAAGCCTCATTTTTCCACCTGAAAAAAAATGGAGCTAATATAGCCCTTGCTTCTTTCTCCAGCCTATCTGGGCTTTGCTTTTAGAAGGCTGTGCTGTTCCATCTCAGCCTCTAAAGATAAACGACTTGAGGAAATAAGACTGTAAGAAGCACACTGGGTCATCCCTCGATTCTGCTTCTGAGAGGAGGCCTGAGGATGGCATTCTGGAGGAAGCCACAGGAATCCCTGTTTGCTCTGGATGCTGGTCATCATGCAGACGTCGAAATGATGCTGAAATGTTTGCGTGTGATGACATGAGAGAATGGCATGCACGATGATACTGAGTGAAAAAGCAAGCTACAAAACTATGGTCTCCAAAAACAACTATATGTGCATATGTGAGCCCATGGGAAAGGATGCTAACCAGATCTTAATAGTAGGTTGCTCTAGGTAGAGAACTATGATTTAAAAAAAAAAAAAACTCTTTTCTACATTTTTATACACTTTCTGTAATGGAGTTAGGACTCTTATTATCGGAAATCACTAACAAATGCCCTTTTAAGCCACAGCTCTTTCTCTAAATATCTCAAGCATTGCCATGAGCTGCTAGAAGACTGAGGGCAGCAGTTTCTCCGACCTCCCTAACTCCACGAGCCTCTCAAGGTGAGCTAGTCACTATCTCTTCTTTGAATTCTGGAAAGATGATCTCTACCCAGTTCAAAGGGGAGGAGATGCTGGCAGGACACCTCACAGGTATAAATAGTCACCGCCGGTCACATCAGGAGCCCAGCTCAGCTCAGATGCCACTTGGCTTCCGGCAGCCAAAGCCGACGCTGGCCAGGCTGCATTCACCCTGCCCCATCTCTGTGCCCTTGGGGAGGTGGGGGCAGGGCTGGGCAGCGCTGGCTGGCTGATCAGCAAGGGACGGCCTCCTTTAAGTGAGAAGACAAACACAAATGTGGCTGCAGCTGCTGAATACTGGGTCCCGTCCTCCCACACAGGCCTGGGCTCCAGCTTTGCAGGCTGAGGGGGCCTCGTTTCAGCATGCCCTGGCTCTAGGGTGCAGAGTCTGTCTCTGTCATTCCTCCTAGCCCTTCCCCATAAGCCTGACCCAGAGAGGGCTCCCCTGTCCAGCCTGAAGCCCCCTCCAGAGCTCCATCTGGACCATGGAGTTCACTGGGGCTGCAATACTTTGAGCCCCAGCAGTCACTGACTGGGAGAAGGTGAAGCCCATCCAGCACTGTGTATCTCTCGCATACACCACTTCGTCCCCAGACACTGATGGTGTTCCAGACAACAGGAGCCCAGGGAGGTCCCTGTGTCATTCAAGAGCCCCACTGGTGTGGGTTGAGGCAAGACTGGAAGTAGGGGGTGCTGGAGGCAGAGACTGCGGAGGCTCAAAGTGAAGGAGCGGGTGCATCCACTGAGCTGAATGCATGTCCCCCCAAAATTCATATGCTGGAACCCTAACCCCCAAGGTGATGATATCAGGAGATGGGGCCTTCGGGGGTAATGAGGTCATGAGGCGGTGCCCTCTGAATGGGATTTGTGCCTTTATAAAAGAGGCCCCAGAGAGTTCTTTAGCTCCTTCCACCATGTGAGGACAGCGTCTGCCACCTGGAACAGGGTCCTCGCCTGACCGTGCTTGTGACCACACAGGCTCAGACTCCCAGCCTCCAGAGCTGCGGAAAGCAAATCCCTGTTGTTGATGAGCCTCCTGGTGTGTGGTATTTCATCAGAGCAGCCGGCACAGACTAAGACAGTGAGCGTGTGAGGAGTGGGTCTCAGGTGAGAGAATGGGATTCCCTGACGTGTGAAGGAGCTGCTGGACGAAGAGCAGACAGAAGTGTCTAGGAGGTTCCGGAAGATAAATCAAGGAGCCCCAGCTGAGCGTGAGGGAGGGAAGGTTTGCAGGCCCAGAGGGGAGGCCTGCAGTGAAGGACCGGCCTCTCTTCCAGGCTCCAGGAGCCCCACTGCCCACGGTCCCAGCACAGCCTCCACCGACATCGAAGAAGGGGTTGCGGGCTATGCATGGCTACATGGAGTGGGCACCTGGAGAGCCTAGCTGTCTTCCCTTCTAAGCATCCCCTAAACTGATTCCCAGATGGATGCTGGTCCTCTTAACCAGACCCCAGAGCCCCTGTCCTTTCCATTCCCCGTTTCCTCCCATGCTCACTCCTTTCTGAGGCCTCCCGTCTTTGCTAAGGTACTAGTATGAGATTCCTGACGATGGTCCAGGAGGCAGGGAGCGTGGGAGCCGTGAAGGAGAGGAGGACAAACGGGCCGCTGGAGGGAGGGACAGAGGGTCTGGGAGCTGACTGGGGGGTGAGGAAGAGGTAGGGCCAGGGTCATCTGATGTGAAAAGCCAGCCCCAAGGGGAACCTCCTGCCTAGCTGTGAGCCCACCCAGGGGACCCCGCTGGTGATGGAGCCAAGTGGGAGTTTCACAGAGGAGGAGGCAACTGAGGCACAGAAAGGCTCATGTTGGTGGTTATTTGACCAGGAGACTCAATTCAGACACAGCCGAGGGCCACAAAGCTTGGTGGCCAGGACAGCTCACAGAACGACCCCATCTGAGGCCTCTCGGAGCCCCAACAGCCCTGCTTTCACAGTCGGCCTCCTCTGCCTGCCGCCAGAAGCCCACACTGGGTGCGTGGGAGGAAACGGAGAAGCAGTGCCATCTTACTTAGATGGAGCCCAAGAGTTCTGGTTATTTATTTTTTACCCATTATTTAAAATAAATTAATAGAATGAGGAATCTTTAAAAAAAAAAAAAAAAGTAGTTTCATTCCAAATAATCTGCTAAACTTAAGGGATATTCATAGAAAAATCTGGCAGTCAAAAAGCAAAGAAGAACATCCAGATAGCATATCAGAACCACAGGCGGAATTTTTCCATTTTAAACTGAACCAAATAGGAGGCAATTCCATCCAAAGACTGCTGATCACTCTCCATCCTCTCTCTCGATAATTTGATTCTCTCACAATACTCGTGTTGATGCAGGTGACCCCCAAATTCAGACTACTCTCCTAATCTCTTATTTATTTATGTATGTCCTTTTCCCCAGAAGCAAAAATTGACCCAAAAGGCTTATGCTAAGCCAGCCTGCACTCAAATGCAGACATGCAGACCCCACCCCTCAAAGCTGTCACCACACCTCCTCTGTAAATCCTCCGTGGAAAAGTCTTTCCCTTGGGCTAACCTTGCCACCCAGGGTTCCTCTTTGAAATCCAGGACCCGCAGGAGGAGACGGAAGGAACACAAAGCATAGAGGCTGGGGGTGAAGGAGAGCGCAGAAGGTCAAAAGTGGGAAAGAGACAGGAGAGGAGGGGATGAGACACCCTAAAGATTGTCTTTTCTTGCCTATAGTGTTCATGGCAGCACCGGGAGAAAACGTGCGTGTCAGTTACCTACTTAGATCAATACGGTCATTTTTAGTCCAGTCTAACAGCCAGGAGCTGAGATGCCTTGGCAAGGACAGCCAAGGAGACCCAACCTAACCCAACCTTGGGTGTCTATCCACAGCCCAGAAAGTAGAATCCCTCTGCATGGCCGACAGGTGCCGGGACTCAGAGTTACAGAGCAAGGGGTGTGTTCCAGCTCCACCACCCACCGCCACCTGCAAGTGGGGTCTCAGTTCCTCATCCGTAAAATGGGGGCAATGACAGCACCCCCCCTCAAAGGTCTGAGGGTAACGCATCAGGCGCCCAGCACCATGCCTGGCACACAGCCAGCCCCTAGTAGCGCTCAGCCATGGCATCATTGCCTGTCCACGTCCAATCCAAGTCCCTCCCCTCCACAGAAGCACCTCCAACTTGTACCCTAGGCTCCCGGAGCCCTCGCCAGCTGCATCACACAATTTATTCCCTAATTATACACTGTCATGAAACAATTAGGGAACAATTCAAGACAGCATAATAAAATGCTAAATTCAATTCAGTGAAGTTCCTTCCAACTCTGAAATATGATGATTCCACACCCCAGGCATACACGCTCGCCTGGAACGCAGACCTTGACCCAGAAAGAAAGGCTCTTTCTTTCAGAAAGAAACACACATTCACTGGGCCTGCTGTTCTGCGGAGCAAAGAGGCGACTGTGTTGCCAGTCTGGGGCCTGCCTGCTACTCCTGTGCGGGTGCTTCTTTCCCCATGGGAAGTCCCCAGCACCCCAGGTGGAAGCCCAGCAGCGCAGGGAAACTCTGTCCTCAGCTCTGCTCTAGAAGTGGTCCTTCCCTATCCAAGGTTGTGTGCACCCTGGGAGGAGGGGCTGCCTGTGGGCTGGGTCTGAAGTAAGAAGGTTCGGAGGGCCCTGACACTGCACGCACAGGTGGTCCAGCCCCGTTCTCTGGCACAGGAGCGTCCTTGGGATTTGGGGAGGGCCTGAGCAAGCATAGAGGGGCTCATGTGCACTGGCTGGGGAGTTCTCTGTGTGTGTGGTGATAGAAATTGCTTCCTTCCCTGATACTCAGTTGGTAAAGAATCCACCTGCAAATGCAGGAGATCCTGGTTTGATTCCCGGGTTGGGAAGATCCCCTGGGAAAGGGAAAGGATAGACCCACTCCAGTATTCTAGCCTAGAGAATTCCATGGACTATTGGGATCACAAAGAGTCAGGCACAACTGAGCGACTTTCACTTTCACTCACCCCCCCACCCCCAACCCCGACGCAGACACATCTTACAGAACGTGAAGTAAAAGTGGCCATCAGGAAAAGCTTCCAGGAGGCACTGGAGTGGGAGGTGGATCCTGGAGGAGGACAAGGGCTGGGGCATGGATCAGGAACTGTCTGACGGAAGCTGAGTGGAGTCTTTTGAGTGGTGACTACAGACCAGGCTGAGAGTTAGCACCTGGGGGACTTCTGCCTCAGCTGCCTTCAGCCCCTAAGATTGGGTGACCTTTCCCTGTGGTGTCCCGAGGCAGTGGGCACTGCCTGCCCACTTTGGCAGGTGGGCACTATGCCTCCCCTGCCCTCCAGATGGTCACTGGGTTTGCAAGAAGCTGGCCAGGCTGGAGAGGTGAAAGCAGTGAGCTGAGAGGACAAGAGCCCTTCACCCCCCTTCCCCTCCGCCATCTTCCCCTTGTCAGAATTGCCATACTCCGTAGTGGGGGTGGTGGTATGGGGTGGGGGGCGGGGCTGAGGGGCGGCTCTCAGTCAGTTATTGCAAAAGTATATCATCTGCCTTCACTGCCTTCTGTTTTTATCCACACACACACCCCCACCTTCAGTCTCCTTTTTCCTACACTGCCACCCAGATTCTCAGACTCCTGACCACCTACCCAAGAGAAAAAATCCTCTGGTCGTTCTAAACTGTGAATGAGTTTATGATTCCAAAATGTTTCCCCTCCCCAGGGATTAATTTTCAAGGATACTGCCAGGAGAAGACGAGGTTTAATCCAAAGGAATAAATCTTTAAGGGAGAATTCAGGGTTGAAGTCTGCATTCTTACCAACAGTCTTTACTTTGTCCTTGCTTAATTCATCCTTTATTCGATTAACATTTATTGAGCTGGTGCCATACTGGGTGCTGAAAATTCAAAGAGGGAGAAGCACAATCACTGCCTAGGTGGGGAGATAGAAACGCAAACACCCAATCCGAAGATGATGAGAATTCTCTTCAAAGCCCTTCCTGCTCCATCCAGGCAGCCACTGAAATAGAAGCACTTGCTGATTACCAATTCTTCCTATCTGCTCTCTACAGCAGTTCTCCTTAGATGCCTATTGGACACTTTTAGATCTAGACCTGAAATTAACAAAGCTATATGTCAGTGTATATTTTGTAACTCACACACTTGCCAGCTGGACTTCCCCAGCTCGTGTCCAAAGTGAAGACCTGGCCACAGCCTTTATGAGCATCATCTGACCTGGATTTTCTTTGTGGTCCTGTTTGGAGTGTTCCAGACCGATCATTTGGACCTGCTCCTTCTCCTTGTGGCTCCTGGTTGAGTACATAACTTATGAGTCATTGCTTTTTTTTTGCCCATCTTTATCCTCTGTTATAAATGGTACGTACCTCCTGACCTCCCTTCCAACGGGTGTTAATAATAAATGACTTCCGGGGTACCACACTTCAACCCTCCACACAGCTACAGATAGCAAAATATGGCATGCGCTGAATTATTCAGTAGGCAAAATACCACGAAGCTCATCCCGCATTTCAGGCACAGACAGTTGTCTGCTGGGATGATGCACTTTCACTCGGCAGAGTCCTTTCCCAGTGGCATCAGGTCCTCCCCCAAGGTCCGCATCTGCTGCAAGGAGCTGTCCTGTCCGTTTTAAAAAAGGCAGAAGCTGCTCCCACACCGAGGAAAAGAATCTCCAACACACGGGTCCGTTCTAATTACATGAACCATTATTTTCTGCACGTGGGAAAGACATACTGTGTTTTCTCACCTATGTGGGGAGTTTAGAGGTCAATCAGAAATTGGGATCTGAGTTGGCAGTGCCCAAGAAGAACTTGGAATGTGTGGCCATCACATTTATTAAGGAGTTCAGGGGGCTCTTGGTCAAATGGCTCTCCGGAAGGAAACCAGCTCAGCTGGTGATGATGTTGAATAAAGGGCACCTGATGGAGGCGGTGGTGTGTCTGAACCCGAGGGGCCCAGAGAGACAGGGAGGGAGGCTGACCTGCGCTGCTGAGAGTGGAGAGAGGATCAAGGGCAAAGGAGATGAGAGGGAGGAGGAGAGAGGCCAGACACAGGGACTGAGAAAGAAAACTGGACCCAGAGAAGGTGGCAGGAGGAAAGGAAGAGCAGAGACTAGGTAGGGTGAGAAAGGCAGAGAAATTAGAGGAAAAATTGCAGGGAAAGAACAAAGAGACAAAAGCTGCTGGCAGTAGGAAAAGTCAGAAACAGAATCTGTGCAGCGGTCTCAGCCCCAGCCCAGGACATCTGCCCAGAACAGCCTCCCAAGGGCCTGTCCCGTCTTAGTAGTCGTAGTAGTAGTTTGTTGCTCAGTCATGTCCGACTCTTTGCAACCCCATGGAGGTAGCCTACCAGGCTCCTCCATCCATGCGATTCTCCAGGCAAGAGTACTGGAGTGGGTTGCCATTTCCTTCTTTTCTAGCCAAACCCGCTCTGTGAACCCTTCAGGGAGTCCTTCCCAGGGAGACAGACACCTGCAGACTTACCTAGACACCCCAGGGCATCTGGGTGGGTGGGTCACACAGCAGAAACCAATGTTGGAAGCTCAACGTATGGAACAGACAAGTCGGGACTTGTCCTCTCACTGGGTGACAATCCCAGGTGCCAAGTGGCAGGCCAGGGCTCCCACCACAGATATATGGAAAGAACTAGGCTCCTAAAGAGTCCGAATAAGACCCAGATTCTAGGCCATGGCCCATGGCTGCCCCACACCCCAGGGCCTATCTGATCACCCCCCCCATCGGCGTCTGACACTGGGGCCACATCTTCTCTTTTTCAAAGCACTGGATAAAACCACACATATTGAAGCTCCTGAAAACCATGCTGCTTCTCTTCTGCAGGGACAATTTGATGTTTTAGTGTCAAAATTGACAGCAACAAAAACCCAGGCCTCTCCCAGGGAAATTAATCTAATAGTTAGCCTGCACTTGGAAATGCAAAAATTAAGAAACCAAATAACTTAGCCCGGAGAAAACCTTAGTAGGCAGGTTGCAGCCACACCCTCCTTCAAGCAGAAAGAGCCATCCCACCTTGTCTGAAAAAATTCCCCGAAATGACCACCCCTGCCTCACCCCACCCCCACCCTACTCACAATGAGCATGCTCCACCTGAGAATACTCCATTCTCATTTGTTCTACAAATAGTTCCTTCTCCTGGATATACAGAATGCCCCTCATTACTGATTTTAGCTCCAAACACTACAGCAGATCGAGAAGAAATAACCATGTGATGGTATAAATGTCAGTTCTCAGGATCATATCTTGATGAAAATGGTTCTTCCCCAACCAAGGTCAAGGGCTTCCTGGGTGGCGCCAGGGGTAAAGAGACCGTCTGCCACCGCAAGAGACATAAGAGATGTGGGTTCAATCCCTGGTTTGAGAAGATCCTCTGGAGGAGGAAAAGGCAACCCACTCCAGTATTCTTGCCTGGAGAATCCCATGGACCGAGGAGCCTGGTGGGCTACAGTCCATAGGGTCGGACATGACTGAGCAACTTAGTACAGCCAAGATCAGCCCAGCCAAGGCTGGGCAGAGTAGGGACAGCCTGCTCAGTGGATTTCAGAGGAGCAGGAAACCAATGGTCTTTGCCCACCCTGATGTCACCCTGTCACAACCCCAAAATCCTTCCAGGAGGGCTGGAATATTGCCCCCACCTCAAAGGGAGGCTGGAGACCCAGACTCCCACTCCATCGCCCCCCACCCTCATTCCAAGAGAGGGGGCGGCGAGTCCCTGCTTTGCTCTGGCTGGGTCCTGGCCCTCACCCTGCTATCTAAGCAGCCCAGGTCAGATGCCAGGGTGAGCTCTGGGCCATTGCACTGAGACTTCCTCTTCTCTGAGAGCAGCCCAGAGGGGCAGAGGCTGCAAGGTTGCCCCAAGAAGAGCTTCCCCCCGCCCTGGTTGTTCACCGGGGGTCTGTACCTGGAACTGGAGTCACTGCCGCTCTGCACTGCCGGGTCGTCCGTGACATTAAAGAGCCCCGTCCAATTGGCCAGCTGGTCGCCACTCTGCCAACCAAACTGGAGGCCTCTGGCAAGAGAACGAGGCAGTCGGTACTGATGCTCACGTGCTGGGTAAGCCCGTCACTGGGGAGCCGCGGTCCAGCGTGTGCCATGTAACACATCGCCTTGACCACGCCTAATGGAGACGAGAGTGCTGTCCATCCAGAAGGATGACCGTAATAAACCAGAGTCCTTTACAGGGTTCTCTGCTGGTCCACATCTGTGCCCTCAGTTCACCTGGATGGGCAGGCCAGGGTTATGTGTCATCATACATGCAGAGACACTGAGGCTTAGTGAGATCAAGGTCACCGAGCTCCTCTATGCCCTGTCTGGTGCACCCTTCAATTCCACCTCTAGCAACTCGCTCCAGCTCCTCAGCTCTTTGCCTTCCTCAGAGGCCAGACACACAGCAAAGCTTTTAATGAAATCTAGTTTTCCAACTCATAAGGACAGGCCTCCTGTTTAAGATATGAACTCAACACACCTGGTTCTCTTCACTCCCTCCCCCAGCCTGACTGAAACGCAGCAAAGGCATGATAAGGGCCTGAGTACAGATGGAGGGGAGGCACAGAAGGGGGTCAGCGACAACATTCTGGAAGAGCAAAAGCAGATGGGCCACTTGCCTTAGGCCAGAGAGAGGAGCCCTGACTGCTTGTAAGAAGCAAATCTATTCTCTGGACACAGATCTAGAAAGCTTTGGAAGGTGCGGTGCTGGGGCCGCAGAAGGTAAGGGTGCAAAATGGAGTGGCGGGCAGGAAAATCGCTTTAGGTTCATAAGGAACATCAGCTACTACCCACCTCCACACCCCCAGGGCCCCTGCCTTAAGCCCAAGCAGGCTGGGCCCTCTACCTACCCCCAAGACAGACAGATGGCAGGAGGCTTGACCCAGAGGAGCTCTGCGCTGCTGGCCTCATGCAGGGAGATACTAGGCTGAAAACAGCTGCACAGACCTGAAAAGAGGCTTACTGTGCACGCCTGGTCCCAGCCACGCTGCCCCAAATCTTTGGCCATGGCTGGGTTTTATGGAGGGAACCTGCCCAGGGCCAAAGAGAAGGCTACAGACCAAAGGGGTGCTGCTGCCCCATCACTAGGGCAGCTCGGTCTGGCGCTGCTGCCATTTGGGGCTACACAGTGCTTGTTGGGGGGTGTCCTGTGCACCCCTAGTGAGCAGCATCCCTGATTTCTACCCTCTGAGGCCCGCAGCACCTCCTGACCCACCCTCCTGCTGTGATGACCAAAACTGTCTCCAGACATTGCCAAACGTCCCCTGTAGGGAACCCCTGCCCACCACACCGAGCTCCAGTGCACCTCCTAGAGGCTGGCTTTGCCATCAAATGTAAATATTCAAGTCCCATCAAAGACTCTGGCACGTGGGATAAACTTCACCGTGAAAGTGGAGAATAAAACAAACAAAAATAAAACTCTTAACCCCCTAAAAATAAAGTCCTTTAATAAACAGCCTCTATGCTAAGGGGAACGGGGCAGGGACGGTGCTCAGAGCTCGGCTCTGGTCCACCCCGACCAGCCACTAATGAGCTGAGTGACCCCAGTGAAGTCTCCACGTTTTTCTCGGCCTCTATTGCTATCTTTCGAGTCAGGAGAGCCATCTCGATGTCTCCAAAGTGCTTGACCAGAAGTATCACCAGGCTGAGCTGTGTCCTCGATGGCAAGACAGGTCACCTCCTGCCTGTGAGTCAGCCTGGCTTCCAGCCACACGCTGGGCGGAAGAGGCCCTTGGGGCCCTGTGAGCAGAAGGGCCACACACGTGAGGTGCTCAGTGGATGTTTTGCCAAGTGACTCGGATTCTCTGTCCACACTCTCCGCCTCCACAGCAGAGCGGAACTGGGGGCAGAACAGGCACAACTCGCAGGTCAGAGCCTGAAGCTGCAGCAAAGCGCCCTTCAGTTCCCAGCGTGTTCAGGGAACAGCAGCAGCATTGCACTTGTTCTGGCTCAAGATCTTTATATTCTTGAACCAGTGAAGTTGCTCAGTCATGGCCAACTCTTTGCCACCCCGTGGATAGTAGCCTACCAGGCTCCTCTATCCACAGAATTTTCCAGGCAACGGTACTGGACTGGGTTGCCATTTCCTTCTCCAGGGGATCGTCCCAACCCAAGGATCAAACCCAGGTCTCCCACATTGCAGGCAGATGCTTTACCGTCTGAGCCAGCAAGGAAGCCCAAATATTTATTTATTTATTTGGCTGTATCAGGTTTTAGATGCAACATGTGGGATCTAGTTCCCTGAGGCTGTATCAGGTTTTAGATGCAACATGTGGGATCTAGTTCCCTGATCAGGGATTGAACCCAGGCCCCCTGCCTTGGGAGTTCTGAGTCTTAGCCACTGGACCATCAGACAAGTCCCTTTATATACTTGTCTATCCACAATACAAATATTGCATACTTCTATAAACCCATCACATATTCGGGCTTCCACGTTGGCTCAGTGGTAAAGAATCTACCTGCCAAGCAGGAGACCCAGGTTCGATCCCTGGGTCGGGAAAATCCTCTGAAGAGGGAAATGGCAACTCACTCTAATATTCTTGCCTGGGAAACCCCATGGACAGAGGAGCCTGGCGGGCTACAGTCCATGGGGTGGCAAAGAGTTGGATATGACTTAGTGACTAAACAACATCATATATACATTTATAAATACACTGTGAGCATCTATAAAATAAACTATTCACTAATCTGTTTATTGATTTGAAGGGGTTACATTTCCTTTCAAAGAGATATTTTGAGGAAATATTATTAGCTATTTCTTAGAAAGAATTTGGATTTGATTTATTAGGAGGGGAAACATTTTGTGAGCCCTTCACATATATGCTCTCCATCCCTACAACAGCTTCATGTGGCAAGTCCCATTCTCTGCACTTATAATTGATGAAATGTGTAGCTCAGAGAGGTTTGGTAACTTGCCCAAGGTCACAAGGCTATCAAGTGGCCATCCTAAATACAGTACCTTCTGACTCTAAAAACCAACCTAAAATCCGTACCAGAATACCTATTGGCCAAGATAACAGTAGTATTTCCACCCGAAATTTTGCAAATTAGCCAATTCACAAGCACATTCAAGCAATTCCCAGCCCAGCAGCCAGCTAGAAAACTCACAGGCTCCTTAGAAAGAGTCCAGCCAGCAAGACTCATGTCCTCCACCAAGTGGGTCAGCCAGTAACACCGCCACTCTCTTGCCCAGACTGGCTGCTGAGATGGGGTGTCCCTTCACAAGACAGTCCCTCCCAGGGTTGCAGAAGTGACAAACTACTAAGAAAACATCAATTACTATATTTCACCAGGAACTGTGACACAGAAGGTCCATTCGCTGACAGCTCAGTTAGGAAAGAATCTGCCTGCAATGCAGGTAGACCCCAATTTGATTCCTGGGTCAGGAAGATTTCTACAGTTTGCTGTGATCTGCACAGTCAAAAGCTTTAGTGTAGTCAATGAAGCAGACGTAGATGTTTTTCTGGAAATCCCTTGCTTTTCCTATGATTCAGCAGATGTTGCCAATTTGATCTCTGGTTCCTCTGCCTTTTCTAAATCCAGTTTGTACATCTGGAAGTTCTCAATTCATGTACTTCTGAAGCCTAGCTTGAGCATTAATAATATCCCCCCAATATTATGAAGGGTTATTAAAATATATGGATTGGATTAAAAATATATATGCTTCCAGCCATGGCCTCCTCGGGCTCTGCAGGCGGAGACTGGAGTCACTGTCTTTTCTACGTTCCTCAGGTCAGTAGAGCATGGAAGCCAGCTAGCTCCAAGTTCATCTCCGGTCTCCGTGTACCCCCACATTCTCTCAGAGCTGCTTCCTAATGACCATGCCAGCAGCCACCTCCTCTGTTCCAGAACCTTCCAAGAATCCCCACTGCCATAGGACAAGTTCCAAACCCTCAACTCAGGGGCCCTTCCAGCAGCTGCCCTGCAGCTTGACCTGGAGCCCAGGGAAACCTCAGCCTCATGACCCACCAGGGCATTTCGACCCTCAAGCCTTGGCCCTGGATTCCCACTCAACCTCATCCCATCCCCCATTTACCTGACTCCCACCCCAAGTTCTAAGTCCAGCTGAAGAGCCTTCTTCTCCTTGAGCCCCCAGCTCTGTCAGCTGAACTCTCCTCTCTCTCACAACCCCTTCGGCGCCACACATTCTGCCCTGAGTCACTGCTCTGTGCCTGCTCTTTGTGTATAATCCCTACTTGCGGATAGTCCTTTATAGACCTGAGTGTTCATTGGAAGGACTGATGCTGAAGCTGAAACTCCAATACTTTGGCCACCTGATGCGAAGAACTGACTCATTTGAAAAGACCCTGATGCTGGGAAAGATTGAAGGCCGGGGGTGAAGGGGATGACAGAGGGTGAGATGGCTGGATGGCATCTTGACTCAATGGGCATTAGTTTGGGTCAACTCTGGGAGTTGGTGATGGACAGGGAGGCCTGGCATGCTGCTGTCCATGGGCTCACAAAGAGTCAGACACGACTGAGCAACTGAACTGAACTGAACCGCACAGCCATTTATAGAGTTGCCTGTAAACCAGGTGTAAAGCAGTCTTCCCCAAGAGCCCTGAAGCAAGTGGAGTGGGGAAAAGGGGGCTGACTCAGGCAGCTTTAGGTGCTAAAATTCCAGGATCCTTGACGAAAATTAGAGCAGGAGGTTTTCACATCCCAGGAAAGAGGAAGAAGCAAGGTGTTTGGGGAACGGGGGTGGAGGGCACACTCCAGATGGCTCACTGGGTCCAAACTTCCTGGGGCGGTAGCAGGGCTGTGCACACAGAGGTGTTTCTAACTCTCATGCTAAGAGATGAGTTGTAGGATATACAATTGAAGGACTGTTAGTAGTGGGCACTAGACATGGAGAGGCTGGATTTGAAGGGCCACAGGCCAGGGCGTGGGGTCGGGGGTGAGGGCACTGGAAAAGCAGAGCAAAGGCTGCAGGGCCAGGGCTTGGCCCATGTCCCGGGCAGTGCTCGCCATAGAAACCGCCTTTCCCAGGTGTCAGAAACCGGAGTGGCCAGGCTGTGGGCCTGCCTTTGGTGGGATTTCAGGCAGCAGCAAAAGTTTGATGAGGGAGACATTGCTGGATAAGAAGGCGCTCCCAGAGCCTCTCCATCACCTGTGCCTGCAGCTGTCCTGTTCCTGCCTCCAAAGATTCCTGAATAGAGATGCCCCCAGAGCCTGCTCCCTTTTGCAATCATGTGACTCCTGGCATTTTTACCTCCTGAAGCCTCAGTTTCCTCACCTGTCAAAAGGAAGAAATAATCCTCAACCTAAGAATATAAACAGCCCACAAAAGCAGATATGTAAATGCGAACATACATATAAGAGCTTAAATCGAATAGCAGAAACTTAAATCTAATAACCTACAGCTTAAATCTAATAACATACAATTTAAACACATGTCACTCTGTGTTCTCTGCCAGAGAAGACAAGAAAGCTATCGGAGCACCAGCTGAGAAGAAGTCTTACTCTCCACATCCATAGCCTTTTCTGCTTTTTTAATCTTACACATGCAATATCTAGGTAAATTGTGGTGAGGGTTTAACCTCACTAGTAACCACGTGTGAAAGTGAAAGTGTAAGTCACTCAGTCGTGTCCAACTCTGTGTGACCCTATAGACTGTAGCCTACCAGGCTCCCCTGTCCATGAGATTTCCCAGGCAAGGATACTGGAGTGGGTTGCCATTCCCTTCCTCAGGGGATTTTCCTGACCCAGGGATCAAACCCAAGTCTCCTGGACTGCAGGCAGATTCTTTACCGTCTTAGCCACCAGGGAAGCCCCTAATAACCAAAGTACATGCAAATGAAATTAAAGCAATCCTTTTTTATTAACCTATCAAGTTGACAAGATAAATGTAATATTAATACCTAGGGCTGGTCATTGGTGTCACCCAGGTTTCTGTAAAAGAACTTGGGAAGATGTATCAAAAGGTTTAAGAGTGTTTATACATTCAGTCCCCATGATACTCCTTCTAGAAACTGATCCTTAGGAAATGATCCAAATTTGATCTAATGAAATAAAATTTCTATTTTAAGGCAGGACAAGAAATATAAAATTATCTCTCTGTGGTTTGGGCCTTCTCTCTCCCTGATGAGCAGGGTTCATCTGCATTACTGTGCACACAGAGCTCCTGTAAGATGGGAGTGCCTGCTCAACCGGAAAGATTATTGTCTTTTTCTTTATTCTGATGCTAGCAATGTAACTTCTCAAAACAAAAGTGCTCTTTCCCAGCTCTGTAGCGGGTCATGCTGACTTGCTGTTCCCTTGGTGTGTGTTCACCTGGACTGTGCACCCTTGGTGAACTTTATGGAAAATATCAGTATGTCGTTCTGATGCAAACTCCTTTGTCTCAAAAATGTGTACGTCTTATGTGAAATAGATGACCAGTCCAAGTCTGATGCATGAAACGGGGCACTCAAAGCTGGTGCACTGGGACAACCCAGAGGGATGGTTGGGGAGGGAGGTGGGAGGGGGTTCGGGATAGGGGAACACAGGTACATCCATGGGTGAGTCATGTCAGTGTATGGCAAAAACCACCACAACACTGTAAAGTCATTAACCTCCAATTAAAATAAATAAATATTTTTTAAATGCGTATGTCTGTGACTTCGACTCCTAAAAGGTGGAGCAGTTCTCAGAGCTTTCTGAGATTCTGCTTCCCAGGTTATAATCCTCAGTTTGGCTGGAACAAAATTCCCTTTTTCCCTTCTTAACTTGACAGTTAATTGAATTTTCGTTGACAGATCAAAGGGTTTTGAACCAGACAGACAGTTGTCTGGGGTCTTTTATTAATCAGGAAACATCCTAAATACCCAGCACTGGGGAGAGGCTAAGGAACTATGGTGCTAAATGACATGTGGCCATGTGGGCTCCCCAAATATTGTATCTATGAAGTCATTTTAAATGGTGCAGGGAAATCATTAACTTAAGCCAAAAATTAATAAATAGAATACACGTTCACTATGATCTCATTTCTTTTACAAAAACAGTGCTTAGAGCAAAGGTGAGGAGAAAACATTCCCTAAAACGAATATGTCACTGAGTGTGGTATGATGAGGGAAATTCTTCCCCTACTTATTTATACTTTGCTGTCCTTTCCATAAGCTCTAAGATAAACATGTATTATTTTAAGAATCACAGAAACAATGTAGACTCTGAGCAATACAGCGATCACAGATGACTTTTGTAGACCTTTGGGGGCACCCAGCAGGTCCTCAGTAAGTAACACTTGGACTTTCTCAAGTGAGAAAAAGCAGGTGCAAAAGCATTCTGGTAACTCTTTTCGTGCTACACGAACAGAAGGGATTGAGGAGAGCTGGTACAGACACGGAAAGGAGAAGCTGGGGAAACCAACCCAGGGAGGTTTTTTCACGCTGAGATTGGAGAGAACCAGCCGCTCCAGAGTTTCATGGCTTTCTTCTGAGTAACTGCTGCCACCCAAGCTCCTCAGCGCCCGGTGACCTGCTATGGGGGTCACCACCCTGTGGCCCTTTGTCCTCCCTCAACCCCAGCCGGAGAGTCCAGGGTCCGGTGATGATCAGTGCCTAGGGATCAGCAGCCAGAAGCGGCTGCAGCAGTTGAGTTTTAGCTCAGCTTTTAAGCCCTTCTTAACTGTGATCTTGACCAAGAACAGAACCAAATCCACCTCTTTTTCTTGAGTCAACTTGATCTCAAGCTAGTGGGCCCACTAAGAACGTGACGCCTTTACCCCCCAGAGACCCTGTGCTGGCCAGAAGGGCCACTCTCATTCCCTGACATTGACCTCTAAAGTGATGAATAGTCCCATAACACCCTTCCTCTCCCTTAACCAATCATTGTCTTTACTCTCCGTGGGCCATTTCACCTGGGACACACCCTGAACAAAACAACCGATACTTTACGTCCCCACAAAGTGCTTCACTTCCACCACAGAGCAAAGTTCACCAAGGAGGAAGACGGTGAATGAAGTGAGTGAGTGAAGCAAAGGCAGCAGGGACCAGGGGTTATCTCACGCTACACCTGCCCAGGTAGGTGCCCTGAGCCCCAGCCCACTGCTGCCATGTGGGAAGATGAGCCTTCTGTTGCCATTTTGTTCATCCTTCCAAGAGATGCTGGATAGCCAGACTTCTATGTTTAATTTGCCAATTTTTAAATGCTGTGTAGACCAAATACTCCCTGCTGTGAGCTACCCACAGCCTGGGGAATCCCCATTAGTGGCCCTGACTTATATCCTCTTGTTTGAAGCTGACCCCAGTCCAAAGAGGGAGACAGGGTGTGTGCCGCCCATCTCAGCTGAGGAAGCTGAGGCAGAGCATGGGAAGTTACCGCTCAGCCATCTGGAGGCAAAGCCAGGCGTGGGAGCCAGAGCGTTGACTCCTATTTCAACCACCACAATGCTGGATCCTGTGCCGGGACTCAGCACCCCTCGGGGTCTTCCATCCTGGGGGCTGGGTCAGCAACAAGCCTCGGCCTCTGCCTCCTGTGCAGCAGACACACTCACCATCACCAAAGGCAGCCATGGGGGGGCCAGGGGCGCAGCTCCTGAGCCCGGCCTGCAGTTGCCCTTGCCCTCCCTCCAGACAAAGCATATATTAGGAATGCAAGTGACTGAGCTGCTGTTATGACAAGATAACCTTGAGTCAGCTCTATTTGGGAAAAAAAAGAAGAAGAAAATCATTCACAAAACGTCAGTTCTTAACTTTCGTGGGAGGCTAATCTATTGAATTATTCATGTGCGTTCTCGCTCCTCCATTCCAAAAAGGTAACCTGGCTTTTTCAACCTCTTACTTTAGGGCCATGTGGGTGGTGAGGACTGAAAGCTTCACAGTTCACTGAAGAAACTGCGAGGCCAACCCAGAGGGCAGTGAGAGGGCCTGCGGGTCTGGGGCAGGCGGGCGAGACCATGGCTGAGCAAAAGATTCCTCAAGGGCCGGAAGCCCACGATGTCTCCAGTGCAGGTTCTTCACATCCCCCTCTACACGGACAGAGGGCCTCAGGAAGACTGCTTCTTGGAGCTCCTTGGGAGGCTGGATCCAGACTTCCAGAAGCTTCCAGGGAGCAGTGACTGGACTGCCTGAGGTGGGGGTTGGCCTGGGGAGCCCCGCAACTTTCATTCCACACAAGCCTCCAGGATCCCCACATGACCCTTCGAGGGCAGAGGGAAGGCACCTCAACAGACTAAACCGACTAGATTTCCCACCAGCTGATGGATATGGTTTAGTCTATTTTTTTTTTTTAATTAAAGGAAAAGTGAGGAAATGAGCCATTTCTTTCACACCAAGCTTGTCAAATAAAATACATAACCACTCTTCTGTTATGAATCAGCAAAGTACTTATGTTGTACCTCACAGCTGACAGGATATCTTCCCTTTATCTATTCATGCTATTTTTATTTCATTATAAATGTATATATAGCAAATATTTATTTTACTGTTCTACATTTGTTGAACAGTCATGCCTGGCTGGGGTTCAACAGTGAAGAAAATAGCAAGGTCCTGCCCCGGCAATACTTCATTTCGACTACAGTGAGACAGATAATTTAACAGGCAACACAACACGTAATGTGGCAGATGGTGAAAAGTGCTGTGGAAAAAATAAAGGCTGGCAAGAGAGAAAAGGAGTTGGGGGTGAGGGGCTGCTCCACGGAGAGTGGTCTCCTCCCGGAGAAGGTGACATCTCAGCAGGGTAGGAAGTGATAAGGGAACAGGTGGATCCCGGAGAAGAGTGGTCCAGAAAAGGCCTGGCACCTGCAGGGGCGTGAGGCATGAGTCCCATGGCTTGTTCTGGCGCTGGCAGGGAGTCCAGGGCAGGCAGCCGGTGACACAGTCCACCTTTCCGTGGCCCCCAAAGTCATCTACAAGGGAGGTGACCAGGGTTCTCTTCTGAGCAAACACCGCGGGTGGGCCCCCAGGATTCTAGGGGTTTGGCCCTCCTGGGGCACACAGCGTGCCCTCTCCCACCTCTCACAGTCCTCTGCCATCCCCAGGCCTACAGGAAGAGCTGCAGCGGGTAGTCAGGAAGACCCTCTCAGAGAAGGTGTGGACCCTTCCCAGCCAGCTCAGAGCGGAAGCGCCTGCCAGCTGGGAAGCCTTTGCAGGAGGATGAATGGGCATAATTACCAGGTTCCACGTACTTCCTCGCCTGGTCTCCATCCTGACTCACTAGTGACTCACATTATTTCCCTGATGGTAACTTTCACCCTGAATGAGAAGAACCTCAGGGGAAAACAGAAGTGGGTTCATCCCCCAGTTGCCTGTGGGGGCCTTTCATTGGGGGCAACAGAAAGGATGGTGCAGGTGGCAGCCTGCTGGGGACAAGGGCGGGGGTTGCTCCCTCAGCACCCCCCCCACACTCTCCACCTCCAGGTGGGAAGAGAGAAAGCTAGTGGAGCAATTCGCTGACACTGCAGTGAGTGGGGGTCTGCGGACAGATGGCAGAGGGCTGGCCTCCTTGAAAGGCCCCTGGTGCCCACGAGCCTCCCGGATGCCGGGAACGTTCATGGTTCTGCAGAGGCCTCTGGCTAAGGAGTGGCCCAGCGGAGTCCAGGTTCTCCCAGTGCTCAGGTGGGGACAGAAGAGGGTGCGCATGGGGGCACTAGCCAGGGGAGGGTCCAGAGAAGGAACCAGAGTAGCTCCAGGTACAACTCAGTGGCCACCTCACACCCCCATCAAGCCTTGCATCACAGAGAAGCTGGGCTCCCCCAGTCAACCTCCAAACAGTCTGCTCCCTGGCCTGGCCTTCCAGACCTCCACTCTCAGCCCCAGATCCACAAGAGTGGGCACCCAAGGCCATCCAAAAATCTCACACCTCTTCCAACTACTCTTTGCTGAATATTTGCTCAATGTTTATTCCACGGTGGGGGCCACCTTTAGGAGGACCATGGGGTCCACAGGGGGCGCACACACCAGCCTTGCAATTTCCTCCAGCACTCAGACTGCAGGCAGAGCACCACGGCCTGCAGAGTGGAGACCCCTTCCCTCCTCGGACAGCAGGGGAGTGATGTGGATGTGGGGGAAGGCCCCCTCACTCATCCTAGCATTCATTCCAACCACTCTGTCAAGAGCTCCCACTAGTTCTGCTTTCTCCATCCTAGGACAGGCCCAGAGTCTATGTGAGCAGGTGCCTCCTAGGTTAGCGCCCCCCTACACTGTTCCCCAAACCTCTGGAACCCAGTCCAGCTAAACGCTGATCAAGTCATGCCTTCCCTGGCCTTGGCTCCTGTTAGGTCCTTTGACTGTTATGGGTTGAATTGTGTGCCCTCCCCCCATACCAAAAAAATCAGATACTGAAGTCCAATCCCAGGGTGACCTTATTTGGAAACAGGGTTGTTGCAGATGTAATTAGTTAAATTATGATGAGGTCATGTGGGGACTTCCCTGGTGGTCCAGTGGTTAAGAACTGGGGACGTCCCTCAGGGTCCAGTGGGTAAGACTCTGCACTCCCAATGCAGGGGGCCTGGGTTCCATTCCTTGTCAGGCTGCTAGATCCCACACGTCATAACTAAGAGTTCAGATGCCACCACGAAAGATCCTTCTGCAAGGAAGACTGAAGATCCTGTGTGCCACAGCTAAGCCCTGGCGCAGCCAAATAAGTAAATAACGAAAAAATTTAAAAAGATGAGGTCACACTGGAGTATGATGGACCCCTAATCCAGGATGACTGGTGTTTTTATAAAAAAGGGACACGGACATGTACGCAGGGAGAAAACCCTGTTAAGATGAAGGCAGAGGTCTACAAGCCAAAGAGTGTCGAAAACTACCCCCAAACCACCAGAAGCTAGGGGGCGGCGGGGAGCAGATTCTCCTTCATGGCCCTCAGACCCTACCGAGGCCTTGATCTCAGACTTCAGCCACCATAACCGTGTGACAATAACATTCCGTTGTGTGAGCCCCCAGACTGTGGTATGGTTCACATTGGTGGGTTCCACACCCACGGTTGGTTGAAGCCGTGAATGTGAAACCCCAGGGTACAGAGGGCTGACTCTAAGGAACCTAAGCATCTGTGGATTTTGTTCTTCTTTTCCCCTCCCAATAACCCCAGCCCCCTCTATGCACAGCACCCCACACACACCTCCGGCTTACCTGCCTCACGTCCATCCCCCCACAGTCCGGAGCCTTGGCAGGACTTGTGGGCCCCTTCCAGAGGGACTGGCAAAGCCTGGCCAGTGACCAGTGTCATCAGGGTAGGAAGAGAGAAGAGTACCTTGGCCACCCACTCATACTACATAAGACTAAACTGGGACCAGAGAGGCTGTTGATCTCACAGAACCAGAAAACAAAGAGAAATGTAGACACCTTCAGTGTCTCCCATCACCTGCTCCACCCGACTCGACACCACAGCCTGTCCCCCAGAGTTACCCTAAATCCAGTCTCTGAAACCCACAAGTTCTCCGAGCCCACCTCGGGCCCCACCTGGCCGCTCACCACCCTGATTGCTGTCTCCTCTGAAATCTACAAGATTTATAGTCTATGCCACGCAACGACTAATGTATTTATACACAATCTTACCTATTTTTCATGCTTGTCTCTTTCAATGTTCCGTAAGTTCTTTAAGGACATGTAACATAGTTGATTCTTTAGTAACCTAACCTTTCCACCAGCATAAAGCTGAATGTTTAGTGGACGTTCACTGATTATTGGGGAAAAAGTTTGGGATTCCCTTTGCATGCATCATTCATTCCGCAATTAATGTCAGGCTGTATGCCAGATCCTGTGAATTCAGAAATGAATGAAATATCTCTTTCAAGCGTCTTATAAACTGTGCGAACCTATACAAGTTACTCATCCTCTCTGTGTATTAAATGAGGAGGACTGTATCTGTTTAACAGGACTAATGTGAGTATTGAATGAGATAATCCTTCTTTAGGATTATCTGCTTAGGTTAGAGCCTGGCTCATGAGCCCTTAATGAATGCTAATAATTCATATTATTGCCCGATGAATCCATCGCCTGTAGTGTATGTATGTGGAGGGGGTTCCCACACATCGAGTGAAGAGCTAAATGAGAGAATTACTGGATGAGAGGTTATTAGATGAGAAGTGAATGAGCATGAATAAGTCAGAGAGGAAAAACCTCTAAGAGGTGAAATTTGCCTGGAAAGCACAAATATCAAAAGGAAAAAAGAGTAGAGAGAGATGATCAAGAGCAAGCTGTGAGAGGGCAGCACTGCGCCCCTGAGGGACGCCGGGCAAAGGACAGGAAGTGCCCTAACACCCAGCAGCTTGTGCAGGCTGGGCACAGAGAGCCCAGGGCCAGGGCACAAGATCCAGGAGCCCCCACCCTCTAGCTGTGGCAAGTGCAGAGTAGACACCAGAGAGGGGGTTCCATCAACTTTGTCCCCTGGGTGCCTTGCTTGCCTGCCCCCAGTCCCAGCCCTACAGCAGGAGCCCCATCAAAACTTGCTCTGATCAGCAAGACTGCAGCTGTTCTGCGAGCAAAGCACAGATCAAGGGTGGTGGTCAGCTCAGCCCCTTCCCCATCCCAAGGGTACTCTCCAGCTCCACTCCATCCCCACGAAGCACTCTCCCCCTCCAGAAGCACCCCAGGTAGATCCTCCAGTCCCGTCATCCTCACCTCTTGGGGGTCGTGCCTGTTTCTCCAGCGAACAAGGCTTTGTCCCTTGAGAAACCTATATGCAGGTCAGGAAGCAACAGTTAGAACTGGACATGAAACAACAGACTGGTTCCAAATAGGAAAAGGAGTAGGTCAAAGCTATATATTGTCACCCTGCTTATTTAACTTCTATGCAGAGTACATCATGAGAAACGCCGGTCTGGAAGAAGCACGAGCTGGAATCAAGATTGCCAGGAGAAATATTAATAACCTCAGATATGCAGATGACACCACCCTTATGGCAGAAAATGAAGAGGAACTAAAAAGCCTCTTGATGAAAGTGAAAGAGGAGAGTGAAAATGTTGGCTTAAAGCTCAACATTCAGAAAACGAAGATCATGGCATCTGGTCCCATCACTTCATGGGAAATAGATGGGGAAACAGTGGAAATAGTGTCAGACTTTATATTTTGGGGCTCCAAAATCACTGCAGATGGTGACTGCAGCCATGAAATTAAAAGACGCTTTCTCCTTGAAAGGAAAGTTATGACCAACCTAGATAGTATATTCAAAAGCAGAGACAATACTTTGCCAACAAAGGTCCGTCTAGTCAAGGCTATGGTTTTTCCTGTGGTCATGTATGGATGTGAGAGTTGGACTGTGAAGAAAGCTGAGTGCCGAAGAATTGATGCTTTTGAACTGTGGTGCTGGAGAAAACTCTTGAGAGTCCCTTGGACCGCAAGGAGATCCAACCAGTCCATCCTGAAGGAGATCAGTCCTGGATGTTCTTCGGAAGGAATGATGCTAAAACTAAAACTCCAATACTTCGGCCACCTCATGCGAAGAGTTGACTCATTGGAAAAGACTCTGATGCTGGGAGGGATTGGGGTCAGGAGGAGAAGGGGACGATAGAGGATGAGATGGCTGGATGGCATCACGGACTTGATGGACATGAGTCTGGGTGAACTCAGGGAGTTGGTGATGGACAGGGAGGCCTGGCGTGCTGCAGTTCATGGGGACGCAAAGAGTCGGACACGACTGAGTGACTGAACTGAACTGAACTGCACTGAGGGGAAGTGTGGGATCAGTGGTAAGAGCCTTTGAATGCACACTTGAGATACAGCATGAAGTCAGGCTGTACTTTTCCTTGACCCAGTTTCATATTCTCAAATCTCAGGCCTGCACAAGCCATATGCAGGCAGCCCAGATCTGTACCCTCGAGGTGCAGGCAAGAGGAAGGCTGGAGGAAAGAGTGCGGAAGAGTCCTGTCTACACCAGGCAGGGTAAGGCAGGCCCAGTCTAGGGTCCTGCCTGCTGTGCCCTCAGATCGAAGGCAACAGGGCAGCTCTGGGCAGACTGTGCTGAGTACAGCTAGCACAGGTGCTACGAATTCAGAGCAGGGGCACACACTGTGGACTGAGAACAGAAGGAGAAGCAGGACTGGAACTGGCAGAGATAACTGGGAGGGCACAGCAGATAGGGAAAAGTTGGTAAAGTTGCAGAGTCAGGACAGATGTGATGTGTGAAAGACCCTTGGCTGGCAGGAGCAACGGTCTCCTTTAAGAGTCGGGTGATCCCCTACTCTCTTTCAGCTGATCCTTTTGGGACCTGCAGGGCAGATTGTTCTGTCTATGCTATACTGGGCAACTCTGTTCTTTAAAAAAAAAATCGAGTGGGGCTTCAGGCACAGGTTGATTATGGGGGTGAGACTTTTGTTTGGAGAGGACATAGGGGATGGAGATATCCAAGGGTTTCTATTTCTGGCAAAATGACATGCTGAAAACCCCTCTGTGGCAGGTGCCCCTTTAGGAATGAAGAATTTCCTCCTGACCTGCTGGGGTACTGAGAGCTGACAGCCCCCAACTCTCAGTTTCCTCTGGGAATCACCCCATATAAGGAGAGCCAACTTGGCCAAGACCACACTCTCTTCCAGAAGCACCTGCATCCAGTGACTGAAAATTCAACCTAGAGCCTGGAGAATCCCAGGGACGGGGGAGCCTGGTGGGCTGCCGTCTATGGGGTCACACAGAGTTGGACACGACTGAAGTGATTCAGCAGCAGCAGCAGCAGCAGCAGCAGCAGCAGCAGAGGTGCAAAGGCCCAGCCTCCTTACCCTGAGGAAGCCTCAACTCAGGGAACACTCCGCGGCTCCACCTCCAGGGGGAGAGGGCCATGGCCTTCTCTGGGACTTCACTGCAGCTCAATCTCTTCTTGTGCTCAATCTTTGTCCTTCTTCCTTCTTTAGGTGTTGATCCCAAGAACACATCTTAATAAACATCCTGCGTTCAAATCTCTGGCAAAGAGTCTTCTTTCCAGGGACCCCAATCTGCAACATCTCCCACTACAAAATGCTAAAATACACCTAATATATATACGGCGGTGGAGGCTTAGTCACTAAGTCGTGTCTGACTCTTGCAACCCCATGGACGCGAGAGCCCACCAGGCTCCTCTGTCCGTGGGATTCTCCAGGCAAGAATACTGGAGTGGGTTGCCATTTCCTTCTGCAGGGGATCTTCCCAACCCAGGAATCGAACCCGGGTCTCCTACACTGCAGGCAGATTCTTTACCAACTGAGCTACGAGGGAAGTCCCTATATATATAATATATATATTACATATATTATTATTATATTATAATATATTATATAGTATAATATAATATATAATGTATTATAATTATATTATATATTATATATATTTATATATATTCACAATATGTATAAAACTCCTTCTTAAATGGATGAATGATCTGGCAAGGAAAGAAGCCATAGATGAGTTCTAAAAACAGCAGCAGTCTTAGCAGCATCGGTCAATCCCCATGATCCATGCTTCCCTTGCAACGGCAACAGGGGTTACCCAAGATAAAGATTCTTCTTAGAAACCTCCTCCTTCACCCAAGAAAATACAAACAATTCAAAATCAAGGTAGGAAAAAAAGTAAAGCAGAATACATAAAAAACCCAAAATATAATGGTAGAAATAATACTCTAACATCCTATGCTATTTATCAGTAATCACAATAAATGTAGATACACTATACTTCCCAAGTAAAAGATAAAGGCTGTCAAACTAAAAACTGTAGCTATATGCTGGTTACACAGACATGGAATGAAAGACATGGAAATGTTGGGGGAAAAAAGGATAAAGAGACATATGACAAGCAAATACTAGCCAAATGAAAACTGCCTCACTATATTCATTTCAGACAACATCAAATTGAAGGGTCAAAACATTACTAAAAACAAAGAAACTGCCTACATTTTAATAAAAGATTCAGTTCACTAGAAAGACAATAGGTCTAAACTAGTATGCATCCAATAACATCACTTCAAAATGTTTAACGTAAAGCCTGGTAAGTTGATAAGGAGAAAATAATAAATCCACTATCATGGAGGAAATTTTCAATATGTATCTTTTAGAAATCGACAGAACAAGTGAACCAAAAAACTAAAAACAAACAAAACTGGTGAGGATACAGAAGACTAAAAAATTAAAAACTACTTGATTGAAAAGATATGTAAGGATACTGTACCTAGCAATGTGAGAATCACATTTTTTTCAGGAACACAAATAATATTTATGAAAATCAACCACATACTAGACCACAAAGAAAATCTCAACAAATTTCAAGGAATCCACCTTATAAACATCACATCACAATTCATTTGGGTTAAAAATTCAAAAAAGTAGGTAAAGAAAGAATCTGAAACTTTTAAAACACTTCTAAATTTACGAGCAGGAAAGAATCTAGTCATGTCCAACTCTTTGCGATCCCCATGGACTATACAGTCCATGGAATTCTCCAGGCCAGAATATTGGAGTGAGTATATTTCCCTTCTCCAGGGGATCTTCCCAACGCAGGGATCGAACCCAGGTCTTCCGCACTGCAGGAGGATTCTTTACCAGCTAAGCCACCAGGGAAGCCCAGAAATACTGGAGTGAGTAGCTTATCCCTTCTCCAAACTTTACGAGCAAATATGAATAAATCATGAGAGAAATTAGAAAATATTTGGAATTCAAGATAATTAAAATACTTCAAGGTAACAAAAAGGAGCTGTATGACTATGAACAAATTACTTGACTTCACTGTGCCTCAGTTACCTCATCTATAAAATGAGAGTAGTAATTGTATCTATTATTTGTTGTTAGAATTCAGTGCGGTAACATATAAAGTGCTTAGACTGGTATGCGGCACATTGTAAATCTAACACAATTCTGAGTTGTTGTCATCATCATCATCATCCCAAATCACAGAAATTTATGATTAATAACTCTAGAGAGTTATTTAGAGGAAATTTTATAACCTAAAAAGTTTACCTTGGAAAATACTTAAGACTGAAAGGGGCATTTCAGATGGTAAAGAATCTGCCTGCTATGAGGGAGACCCAAGTTTGACTGACTGAAAATTACAAAGATGAGCATCCAACTTAAGAAGCTAGAAAAATAATATGAGAATAAAACCAAAGCAAAAAAATATTAATGAATTCAATAGGAAAGTTATAAGAGAAAAATCAACAAAGCCCCAAATCAGTCATTTAATAAAGTTCATTTAAAAATAGAAAAAAGACACAATGTTAGGAATAGAAAAGGAACCGAAACCTGAGATGTAACAGAATATTATGAACTTTGTGCAAATAAATCTGAACATTTTTGAAAATTTTCTGGAAAAATGTAATTTACCAATAAGTGAATGAAGAAATATAAAAACCTGAATAGCCTTGAACCATTAAAGAGACAAAATTGGTAACTTAGAGTCTTCCCACAAGGAAAATATTAGGTGCTGATGGCTGTACAGGTGAATTCTACCAAGCTTTCAGAAAACAGATATCAAACTTGCATAAACCGTTCCAGAAAATAGATAAAGAGAAAGCATTCCCAACTCATTTGACAAGACTGGTTTTAAAACTAGACAAAGAAAACATTTTAAAAATTGCATGCCAGTATCATTCAAGAACATGAGATTCAACATCTTAAATAAAAATATTAGTCAACAAAATCTCACATTGTATGAAACAAATAATGTACCACAAACAAGCTGTGTTTGTCTCTAAAATTCTAGTTTAACATCTATTAACACAATGAAATCCCATGGACAGAGGAGCTTGGCAGGCTACAGTCCACGGGGTCGCAAAAGAGTTGGATATGACTTGGCAATTAAACAACAACAGCCACATCAAAAAAGTAAAGGAGGGACTTCTCTGGTGGTCCAGGGGCCAAGACTCTGTGCTTCCAATGCAGGGAACCGAAGTTCAATCCCTGTTCAGGGAACTAGATCCAACATGCAACAACTAAGAATTCTCATGCTGCAACTAAAGATCCTGCATGCTGCAGCTAGGATGGGGTGCAGTCATATAAATAAAGAAATCAAAGCAGTTTTTTAGGAGAGTAAAGGAGAAAAAGTCCAATAGATGTAGAAAAAGACACTGATTAAAATTAATATTCAAACACAACAAAACTTTTTAGCATGTTCCATAAGGAAACCTTCTTTTCCTTACTAGAGGATACAAAACGAACAAAAAACTACGACAACAATCAAAACAAAATAAAACTAAGCAGATAGACGCAGTGGTGACACTTAACTATTATTCCTCTTAAAAGCAGGATTAATGACACCACATACAAATATTAATTCAAAATGGATCTAAGACCTCAAAGTAAGGGAGTGAAGTCGCTCAGTCATGTCCGACTTTTTGTGACCCCATGGACTGTAGCCTACCAGGCTCCTCTGTCCATGGAATTTTCCAAGCAATAGTACTGGAGTGGATTGCCATTTCCTTCCCGACCCAGGGATTGAACCCAGATCTCCCGCATTGTAGACAGACACTTTAATGTCTGAGCCACCAGGGAAGTCTCAAAGTAAGGGAAAAAACTATTAAAAAAAAAAAAAAACCCTCTTAGAATAAACCATAGGGGTAAATCTTTGTGACGCTTGATATTGGAAATAGGCAATGGTTTCTAGGATATGACACCTAAGACACAAGCAACCAATGAAAAAAGTAGGTGAATTGGAATTCATCAGAATTAAAACATTCATACTGTAAAGGACATTATCAAGAAAGTAAAAGAGAACCCATAAAATGAGTGAAATGGTTTTCAAATCATATACCCGACAAGGGAATTATTTTTGGAATCTACAAAGAACACTTACAACCCAATAATGAAAAGACAAATCATCCCATTTAAAAATGGGCAAAGAATCTGAATAGACATTTCTCCAAAGAATACATACAGCTAATAATAAGCACAGGAAAGAATGCTCCACATCCCCAGCCATCATGAAAACACAAAATCAAACTCATAATGAAATGCCACTTCAAAACCACTAAGATGACTATGATCAAAAAGATAATAACAAGTGTTTCCAAGAATGTGGTGAAACTGGACTCCTCACACCCTGCTGGAAGGAGTGTAAAATGGTGTCACTATTTCAGAAAACAGTCTGACAATTCTTCAAATGATGAAACATAGAGTTACCATGTGACCTAACAATTCCACTTGTTACCACGTTGTGTGTTGTGTGTGTGGACCCAGTCTTGTCCAACACTGTGTGACCTTCTGGACTGTAGCCACCAAGCTCCTCTGTCTGTGGAATTTTTTAAGCAAAAATATGGAGTGGGTTGCCATATGACTCAACAATTCCACTTGTATACCCAAGAGAAATGAAAACACACATCCATAGAAACACATGCACAGCCATGGTACAATGCTCATGGCAGCCTTATTCATAATAGCAAAAATGTGAAAAGAACCTAAATTCCATCATTAATGGATAAACAAAATATAGTATATCTGTAAGTTGAATGTTATTCATCAATAAACAAATGAAGTACTGATTTGGGATTGCCATATACACACTGTTTTATATTTAAAATAGATAACCAATAAGGACCTATTGTATAGCATAGGGAACTCTGCTCAATATTTTGTAATAACCTTAATGGGAAAAGAACTTGAAAAAAGGATAAATACATGTATATGTATAATTGAATACTTTGCTATATACCTGAAACTAACACAACATCGCTAGTCAACTCTACTCCAATATAAAATAAAAATTAAAAAAAGAAATGAAGTACTGATATATGCTACAACACAGATGAATGTTGAAAATATGCTTAGTGAAAGATGTCAGATACACAAGACCACACATTGTATGTTTCCATTTACATGAAATGTCCAGGATAGACAAATCTAAAGAGACAGATTAGTGTATTTATTCATTTCTAGAGCTGGGAGGTATAGGAGTACTACAGGGTGATGGCTAAGAGGTACAGTGTTTCTTTGGGGGTTTAAGGAAAATGTTCTAAAATTGATTGGCATGAGGGATGCATAACTGTTCAAACATACTAAAAGCCATTTAATTGTACACTTCAAATGGATAAATTTTATGAATTCATAGATGGGTGGATTTTATGACTATATTTCAAGAATGCTACTCTTTAAAAATAAATTTTAAGAAAAAAAAATCAGGATTAAAGCCAGGATATTCACTATGACATATTTATTGAACATGCTTTCAAAGGTTCTAGCCAGTACAGTAAGATAAGTAAATTAAAGTAAAAGGGTTGTAATGAAAGAAAATGTCTACATAGAGATCCCAGAAGACTCTACAGATAAATTACTATCATGTGTTGATTATTATTACCATCCTCAATCTTGCTGTTTTATAAAAACAATATACATTGAAATCAAATTAATTTCTTTACGCTAGCTACAAATGGACAGAAAATATAAGTTTTAAAAGATTTTTTTACAGTAGCATTAAAAACTATGCAGCTAGAGAAAAATCTAACAAAAATGTTCACATTCTTTATGGAGAATGATAAAGCTCCTGAGAGACACTGAAGGAGGGCATTAAGGCCCATGTCTACCTGGTCCTCCTCTGAGACTAAGTTTAAACTGCAGGTCGCCACCAGATCACACAGTGTCCTTTCTACCTTAAAAAAAAAAAAAAAAATAGTAATTGCTCTTTCGTTACCCCTCTGTTAAAACGTAAGTAACCGAAGTCTTTAAGACTCCAGTATGCAGAGTACGTCATGAGAAACGCTGGGCTGGAGGAAGCACAAGCTGGAATCAAGATTGCCGGGAGAAATATCAATAACCTCGGATATGCAGATGACACCATCCTTAGAGCAAAAAGTGAAGAAAAACTAAAGAGCCTCTTGATGAAAGTGAAAGAGGAGAGTGAAAAAGTTGGCTTAAAACTCAACATTCAGAAAACGAAGATCATGGCATCTGCTCCCACCACTTCATGGCAGATAGATGGGGAAACAGTGGAAACAGTGGTTGACTATTTTTCTGGGCTCCAAAATCACTGCAGATGGTGACTGCAGCCATGATATTAAAAGATGGCTTACTCCTTGGAAGGAAAGTTATGACCACCCTAGACAGCATATTAAAAAGCAGAGACATTACTTTGTCAACAAAGGTTCGTCTAGTCAAGGCTATGGTTTTTCCTGTGGTCATGTATGGATGGAAGAGTTGTACTGTGAAGAAAGCTGAGCACCGAAGAATTGATGCTTTTGAACTGTGGTGCTGGAGAAGACTCTTGAGAGTCCCTTGGACTGCAAGGAGATCCAACCAGTCCATCCTAAAGGAGATCAGTCCTGGGTGTTCTTCGGAAGGACTGATGTTGAAGCTGAAACTCCAATACTTTGGCCACCTGATGCGAAGAAATGACTCATTTGAAGAGACTCTGATGCTGGGAAAGATTAAGGGCAGGAGGAGAAGGGGATGACAGAGGATGAGACGATTGGATGGCATCACCAACTCAATGGACATGGGTTTGGGTGAACTCTGGGAGTTGGTGATGGATATACCCACTCCAGTGTTCTTGCCTGGAGAATCGCAGAGACGGTGGAGCCTGGTGGGCTGCCGTCTATGGGGTTGCACAGTCGGACATGACTGAAGCGACTTAGCAGCAGCAGGGAGGCCTGGCGTGCTGCGGTTCAAGGGGTCGCAAAGAGTTCAGTTCAGAGCGACTGAACTGAACTGAACACTCCAGTGATATGCGTTTATGTGAAGATTTTTGCACTAACAAAGGGGATTTGGAGCAGTGGAGAGTGTAATTGCAGAGATGCTTTCCACAGCCCCAGGAGCCTGGCGGGCTACAGTCCATTGGGTCTCAAACAGTTGGACACGACTCAGCAAGTAGGCACAGCATAGCACATTCTAGAAAATGGGTAAACTTTATGAATTTATAGATCAGTAGATCCTGTGAATACATAATGTTTCCAGTATTCACACCCAAACCGCCCTTGCCCTGTTGCCAAAACTGCATAGGCCCTTTCGCACAGATCCCTCTGCAGTGTGCGTCACGGTTGCCCACTCCCAGCCAGGTATCATTTTGCCTAGATTCCCCCCGCACCTCCGTCTCCTCACTCTCCTCCACCCCCACCTCTCTGCAGCCTCAGCTCCCATGCCAGCTCTCCTCTCTCCAGCCCTTCTGTGCAGGCAAGCCCTTGGGACTCTCCTCTGTGCCCCTGCCCATCGCCATCTTTCACTCTGCTCTCCCCTAGGTAAGATGTCATCCAATTCCATCACACAGGCCAGTGTTTTTCTAATTGAGGGTTTCAACCAATAGATTAAAAAATCAATGCAGCAGTATGCCCCAGAAGTATTTTTTTTATTGTGGTAAAATAAATGTAAAATTTACCATTTTAACCATTTTCATTGTACAGTTCAGTGATACTCAGCACAACCACAGTTGTGCAGCCATCATTAGCATCTAGCTCCCAAACTTCATCTTCCCAAACTGAAACTCTGTACCCATTAAACACTTGTTTCTTATTCCTCCATCCTGAAGTTGCCCCTGGCAACCAACCATTCTGCTTTCTGTCTCTATAGAACTCATGTAAGTGGAACCATATAATATAGTCCTTTTATGATTGGCTTATAGCACTTGGTATAATGTCTTCCAGGTCTGTCCATAGTGTAGTATATATCAGAATTTCCTTCCTTTTAAGGCTGAATTTATTTTTTAAATGAAGTAAAATGGAATTTTTAATGAAGCAGAATAGAAAATATTAAAGTAGATTTCTCATAATGAGGCCAAACTGTATGAGAGTGTGTTCTGGATCCCTGGGTATAACTTACTGTGTATAACAATCATGAAAGTTGGAAAAATGCTGATTTTGATGTGTGGTGAGTCCAAAATCCCCATTGTTTGTCTGGCTCTTGTCCACCCAGTTCCTGAGCTCCTTTCCAACGAGTTGTTGGATTGCCCTTCAGTGTCTGAGCAGATCTAGACTTGAATTTGTTACCCTCTTTCCTCCAGACAAGCTCCTTCTCACATATTTCCCACTTGTGGTGGTTTAGTCACTAAGTTGTGTCCGATTCTTGCAACTCCATGGACACCTCTGTCCCTGGGATTTCCCAAGCAAGATTACTGGAGTGGGTTGCCATTTCCTTCTCCAGGGGATCTTCCCCACCCAGATATCCAAACCCAGGTCTCCCGCATTGCAGGCAGATTCTTTACCAACTGAACCATCAGGGAAGAAGTCATTTTCCACTTGGTTCTCCATAATCTGGCTCTGCCTGCCTCACTCTGGCCCCCAGCTATACAACGCGTTATGAAGAATTACTCAAGTCTCCCCTGAACCTTTCAACTGTTGTTCAAGCTGGGTTTCATACCCCTTCCTTCCACCTCTATTTCTTATGGGTCATTTCCCCTTTCCCTAAGACCCCCTTCAAATGCCTACCTCCCTGCTCCTTAAGACATCCCAACCGATTTGCTACGGCTCGCTCCGCATCCTTAGAGTCCCCTATCCGGATCTCCAGTGAGGCCTATGCGTGTGCTACATGCCATTCTGTCTTCCCCATAGACTGTGAGCTCCTGGGGACCCTGGGAGGCGTCCATCTTGCAGATCACTGTGGGTTCAGCGTGTAGGAAATCTTCATTAAGTATTTGTTCAAGTGAGAACAGACGTGGAAGCCAAGAAACACCAAGGGCAAATTTCACAGCTTTGTTTCTTGCCTTTTCCTTCTCATTCCATATCCGGCGCACCTACTCCAGTAGAGACCCGGTGCCCACTAAGCCACCAGTACTGCCCACCTTCCTCTCTACATCTCCCCTTCACCTCCCTTCCTGGACGTACCCCCTGTATAGCACAGGGAGTGGCCAGGCAACCAAAAAAATAGAATGTGCACTGACTCACACCCCCACTTCCTTCTGGTGGAATCTGTCCCTGATTCTCGCTGGAACAACTGGCCCTGTTTGTGGCCCTGAGCTCTTTGCGTCATGTCAAACAATGAAGGCTCTGCTGAATACATGCACCCAGCTCAGCCCAGAAGCAAAGAACGGCTGCCTGCATGAGTCCCCAGCTCCCAAGTAGATCTGCCTCCAGCACCATGTTCTCCTCACTTCTGACCAGCCTGTGTCAACAGCCTCCCAGCCTCTTCCCTTTTCTACCCACTTCTTGAAAGGCTCAGAGAGCCTTCCTTCGCTTGGATCACATTGCTACTCTACTCAAGGACCACATGCAGCTCCCTGTGAACCAAGTTTAAACTGTCCTTCTCAGTCCAAAAAGCACTTCCCTGAAGCCACTGACCCAAAAATACATCTGTCTCCTCCTTCCCTGAACTTCCCATTCCCTACACTCCCCCTTACCTTAGTGGGATCCACATCGTCACTGGTCTCCTGAGTTCACTACCCTTGCAGGTATGCACTTTCAATCATTTCTCCATTACCCAATATTTCAAGAAACTACTATGTGCCACGCACCATATTTGGTGCTCAGGGTACAGCTGGGGACAAAACAAAGTGAACCCTATCCCATGGAGCGTTCATCTAGAGCAGGGTTTCTCTCCCTCAGCACTGCTGACATTTGCAGCTGGATAAGTCTTTCTTGTCATGGGCGGGCCAAGCATCGTAACATCTTTAGCCCTGTCCCTGGCCTCAGCCCGAGAGATGCCAGATGCTCTCCTCTCCCCACTGTGACAACCCAAAGTGTCTCCAGACATTGCCCGAGGAGCGACACTGACCTGATTGAGAACCGCAGGCCTAGAGCAGCAGAGGGGAGGTTGTTACAAATCACCCTAGGAGCTCATTAAAAAGGCCGGTTACTGGGTCCCACTCCCAGAGAGGGGCCCGGGAACATGCATTTCAGTGACCACACAGGTGACTTTCACGCAGGCCGTTCCAGGGCATCTACTGGAGGAGCACTCAAGTGTCAAGTGTAGAAACACAGGAGACAGACCAGTAACCTTATCAAGTCAGTTCATGGCAATGATGAGACATGTAAGAAACAAGATGGGGAACAGAGGTTATTCGTGGGCCGGTGTGGCAGCCGCAGCCTGGCGAAGGGTCCGGACAGCCTCTCGGATGGTCCAGCTGATCGATGGTTAAAGCCCCAGGTGACAGCACAGGTAGGGTCAGCCCAGGAGGTGCAAGGCAGCGGGGCTAGGTCTCCGCACCTTGGCTCCTGCCCTCTTGGGCTCTGGATCTGCACTTCCCTCACCTGCCCAGAGCGTCTCCTTCCTTCACGGGCCCAGTCAGGTCCCACCTCCTTTGGTGGTCTTCTTCCCTCCCAGCTCCGGTCCGGTGGCGCCTTCCTCCTCAAACATCTCAACACCACGTCTTAGCTCATCTGTGGCCACTATGTTTCCCCAATTAGACATCAAGCCCCTGAACACCAGGACCACAGCATCTTCTTTAAAGATCCTACAGTGCCCTGCCGGGATCAAGTACATGTGAGTTTGCTTACTTGATTGAATTCATCCAGGCCCTGGAGCAAGGCCTGTGAGGTGGCCTCTGAGACTAAGGAGGACGAGGTCTCTGTGTTAGAAGGCAGGATGCAACTGGTATGGCTGCAGAATTCCAGGCAGCTAGCTCATCAGCCCAAGAGGAGGGCCTGCCAGGGTGAGCACTTGGAAGCTGAGCTGCGCTTTGCCATGGGCAGGATATTCTCCCGGTGTTGATAAGGCAGCAGGGGTCCAAGCAACCCCGGGGCCATTCTGGGTAGGTGCCAGTAGAGGGTAGGAACCCAGAGCCACCCTGCTAAGGAGCAAGTGCAGCAAGCAGGCCGTTTCGGGCCCAACTGTCCTTGCACGGGGTCATCTTAGTGGGGACAGGGGGTGGGTGGGTGGCAGGCCCAATGGGCTCCAGCAAGCCGGGAGACTCTGAAAATGTCCTTTAAAGCTACCAGCACCATGCAGCGCCCGTCAGCTGCCCTTAACCAGAGAAGAATGCTCTCTGGGAAGGTCGGGGCAGTGGCTGGTTGGGAACAAATGTTCTGGCCAAGGGGCCTCACGCTCCCCAGCTCAGGACGGAGTGGGAAATAGCCCAACTGTTTGACTTTCCTACGGTAAACCCAGGCCCAACAGCAGTGTCACTTGCTCCCATCCCTGGATGCAGCCCAGACTAGGACGACAGCAACTGATGTGGACTCCAAAGGATGCAAAGAGAAGAACTGTTTACTATTCGGAAGTTTAGGGAAGAAGCCGGGATGTTTATATAGCTAGCCAGGCGTTTTGTTTTCTATCGGTCTGGTGGGGGGAGGGGCAGCGAGGGTAGGAAGACATCTGATAGCAAAGGAAAAAGCTCGGGCAGAAAAGAGAAGTGGGGTCTTTCCGAAAGAGGCTCTGAAATGGGAGGATCCTAGCGTAGCCCTTTCCCCAGGCCCTGTAACCCCAAGCGGCTGCCCTCAGCCAGCCGCAGGCAGAAGCCCACTGTGGCATTTCCGACTTTTGCGCACGCAGGGACTGAGGCCGTGCCTGACTGCTGAGTCCCTTTCTCCTAATGGAGTTTGCCCGCGGATGAAATGGGGTAGGAGGGGGGCCCAAGTGGGGAGGGTTAACTTCTGCTGCAGCTCTGACCTTCTGCCGAAGGATGAGACGGAACCATCTGCTTCAGAAGGGATCGGGTGGTGAGTTTCCCGGTGCCAGTGGTTACCGGTCTGTAAGAATTCACTGTTTCTGCCGCATCGTCCGAGCCCACTATCCACCTCGCCACACCTAACTCTGCACTCCTGGGCGGGGGGTGGGGGGTGGAATGTGTTTTTTTCCCCCAGAGGCCCCCACAAAAGTTCAGGACTTGAGAGGTAACCCTATATGGTTCTGAGCCCTCCACAACCGGCAGCCTCCCCTCCAACCAGATGGCCCCAGCACTGTGGACTTGAGGACACTGATCTGACCCCTGAGGCCGCTCAGGACATTCATATGTTTTTATCCTCAGCTTGGTCGGTCCGAATTCCATCCTGTCCCCCGTTTTCCACAACATAACAAAGTTGTCGGGCCCCTTTGGCCAGCGCTAGACGCAGGCGTTCTCCTCCAGCTGGGAGGAGAGATGCGCTTAGGAGCGCGGTGACCCAAACCTCACGCGGCTTTGCTCGAGGTTCAGTGCAGACCCCGGGGTCGCTCACCCGGGCCACGCCGGGGCGGAGCCTGCGGCTGCCACCTGGGAGCTTGCCCACGGGCTCCGCGCCACCCCACCCGCGCTCGGATTTTCTTACCTCTTGATGTAGTTCCTGCCATACAAGATCTGTTGCAGCAAGGTCACCAAGGCGAAGGCGCAGATGAAGATGAAGAGCAAAGTTCGGTTCCCCAACAAATCCCTGTTCGCCGAGGGGTCCGCGTAGCGCATCCTGGCGGCCGCGCGCGCACGGCGGAGCGCGGCGGGCGCCTGGCGCCTGGGGGCCCCCTCAATCACGCGCGGGGCTGAGGGGCCCCCGGGGGCGCGCGGCCCACCAGGCGCCTCTCGGCTAGATCAGGAGGGTGGGGGACTTCTCGGAGCAAAGTTTCCGGCTGCCGGAGCCGGAGCAGGAGAATCCGAGCGCCGCCCGCGCCGGGGCAGCTGGCAGAACAGGGCTGGCTTCCCCGAGCTCCACAGATACCCCAGGCCTCCCTCCCGATGCCTTTACCTCCAGGCGCCCATGCCCGGCAGCCTCCGATTTCCCTGCGGAGGGGCGACGCCAGGTGCCCCGAGCCCGGGCGGCCCCTCCCGCCGAGGTGGCGGCCAATGGGGAGCGGGGCCCGGGCTAGGTCCGCCTGTGCGCCGGAGAGCGCCGCGCACCGCCCCCTCCGGCCGAGCTCCGGATCTGTCGCCTAGTGCGATCCCCGGCCCTGGCGGGCCAAGTGTGATCCCCGGGCCCGCAGCGAGGGAGAGCGCGAAGGTCGGCCTCCAGTTCTACAGATGCGAGGTGGGGGACAAAACACCCGGACAGTCTGGGTAATGACAGGCGGGGAATGGAGAGGGGGAGGGGTGGGGCGGAAAACGCCGGGTTTGAATCCCGAAATTTTGGAAGGAGGCAGGAAAGAAAGCCGCGGCGGGGCACTGAGTCACCCCCGCTGCCGCGTCCTCGCGCTCCCGGGGAGATTTCTACCGAGAAAGCCGAGCAAGGTCAGCCCGGCAGCCCTCAAGGACGGAGCGCGCGGCTCCTGAATGCTGATGGCCTGCGGGGCTGCCTGCCCGCCTGCCCGCCCGCGCCCCGGGCGCCCCACTCCAGCAGGGAGGAGATTCTGAGGCTCTCCGCCCGGCCACAGCTCTCGGCAGTTGGTCAAAGACCTTGTTGTCACCGAGACACTGGGACCTTGTCTCATCCTTGGAACCACTCGTAAATCTTAGATCAGACAGCGGGCCGCCTTCGGGTACCACGGTCCCCCAGAGCTCTAGTAAGTAAGTCACTGTTTAGAAAGGTCTGCACTTCAAGAGTACAGACACGGTGGGGGGGGGGCGGGGGGAGGGGTGGCGGGGACCCAAAGAAATGCAATGCCAAAGAGGTACCACTTCAGAAATCCTAACCCCTCACTGTGCTCTCCCATCACCTTTCCACCCCCGCCCCACCCCGCACGCCCCGCGACAGCCCCTGCCGCATGGGAGTCACGTGCCCGCAGCGGTCACCAAGGAGCCCTAAGTGGACGATTCTAGGGCGCCCCTTCCCAGGGCCCTCCAGCCAGTCCGGGGCATTCTAAAGTCCGGTCGGGGCTTCATCTCCGAACTTGACCCGACCTCGAATCTCTCAGCAAGAAAAAGGACTTTGACAGGGAAGTGCCCAGACTCCAATACTCGGGTCTCCGCATCTAATAGTTTGCTCTTTGAACTGGAAGAACCGAAGAACTCACGGTTAAATCTCATGATTAGGGTTCCACCAATATCTTGGAATTCATGTTAATCTACAAGGTTAAAGCAGACCCCGTGTTATCTATGTTATCAAATAACTTATCCACGAGGTTGCTAGTAGGCTTGGCTCAGAGGTTAAAGTGTCTGCCCGCAACGCGGGAGACCTGGGTTCGGTCCCTGGGTCCAATCCCTGGGTCAGGAAGATCCCCTGGAGGAGGGCATGGCAACCCACTCCAGTATTCTTGCCTGGAGAATCCCATGGACAGAGGAGTCTGGTGGGCTACAGTCCACGGGGTCCCAAAGAGTCGGACATGACTGAGTGTCCGACTGTAACTATAGAGTGTCCTCACTGTAACTATAAAGAAATAATATGTGAACTTTTAGATGGTCCACTATTATGGTAATCCCATATTTGATTCGTGGTATCGCCTCAGGTCAGTTCAGTCCTCAGTCCTGTCCTACTCTTTGCGACCCCATGGACTGCAGCACGCCAGGCTTCCCTGCCCAACTCCTGGAGCTTGCTCAAACTTTCATCAAGAGGCTCCTTAGTTCCTCTTCGCTTTCTGCCATAAGGGTGATTCCATCTGCATATCTGAGGTTATTGATATTTCTCCCTGCAATCTTGATTCCAGCTTGTGCTTCATCCAATCCAGCCAGTATTTCACGTGATGTACTCTGCATAGAAGTTAAATAAGCAAAGTGACCATATACAGCCTTGACGTACTCCTTTCCCAAATTGGAACCAGTCCATTGTTTCATGTCTGGTTCTAACTGTTGCATTCAAACTGTATGTACAACTATTGGCATATCATTTACATAGTAGTAGTGTTCTTGCCTGGAGAATCCCAGGGACGGGGAAGCCTGGTGGGCTGCCGTCTATGGGGTCACACAGAGTTGGGCACGACTGAAGCGACTTAGCAGTAGCAGCAGCAGCAGCAGCAGGCAATATAAATAATCTAGAGACGTGAATACGTGTTATGCAAATACAATGCTGTTTTATGTCAGGGACTTGAGCACTGGCAGATTTTGGTGTCCACAGGAGCCCTGGAACCAATCCCGAGGATACTGAGGGATAACTGTATTCTATATGGGAGGTATTTGGATTGCTTGATACTTTGCAAATGATTAGCAAGAGTCCAGAGCATCTCTACTGACACTGCTTTTTTGATCCTAACAACATTTAAAACCTGCCTTCACAAGAAGTCAAAGAAGTGTCTTTCACACACACACAATCACAAGCATCTCTGATGGAATTAGAGACATGATCTGGAAACATGGAGGTCTGCAGTTCCTGTTATTTCTACTAATGGGGATATGGTTCTATTTTAAGCCAAATTGATATTCTGATGGTAGAACTGCAGCAAACACTCAGAAGGCCTTGCAAACAAAAGAGTAAACACATGGAGAACCAATCCCTCTGCCAGACTCAGCGAACACCATTTTTATATCCTAATTGCCAGGAATGGGGACAGCTGCATCTTTGTTTAAAACACACACTCACACACAATTAAGCCAAGAACAAATGTCAACACTGGCACAATCTGCTAAATTACTGATAACTGATGGGCATTACTCATGCTGTGAGCATTGTCTCCAATAGAAAATGGAAAGATTCCTATTTTGAAAAGATCTTAGAGGTTTTTACTGGTTTAAGAAAGCTGCGTTTTGTTTCAACCACACAACTGCAACCTGCCAGGTTATATAAGTAACCTTCTACCCATGTGTTCAAGGAGTTTGTGATAAGAATATGCTGTTCCTGTACATCTTTATATTTGTATGAACAAGGCAGATTTGTGGTTTAGGGACACTTTGCCTGTGATGAGGGTGTCTAGAGGCCACTGACTAAAAATGCCAGGGATGGCCTCATAATTCAGTGAGCCAGGGTTGCCCCTTGCATGGGCAACTGCAGACACTGGACCCTATGCCATCAGTCTTGTTTTCAATAAATTATTATTATAGACTATAACTTAAACTCCTTTTTCAGTTCCCTTATGAAGTACGAGCTTTGTTCTAAATAAGTTATAAAATAATCTTGAACGTGAATGTGAAGTCCCCTTTTGACCTTCACATCTCCAACCTGACAAACATCCTCCTCCTTCTGTCTCAGCACCACCTCCCAGGGGTCAACTGAAAGAAAAATACACAATATAAAGTAGAGAGTTAAGTTTTATTCATAGCCCAGGAGACAACCTCTCGGATAGCTCTGAGGAACTACTCCAAAGAGGTAAAGGAGGAGCCAAGATATATATGATTATTTTTTGCTGGGAAAAAACATGTAGTCAAACATCAAAAGGTGACTGCTAATCACAAAGAACAGACCTCTCAAGTTAATGATTTCAGTGCTTTTCAATGTACAGGACGATGCAAGGATCTGGGGTCTCTTAGACATTCTCCTTAGACGTGCACCTCAACTCTCTAGGGGCCAGTGTATCCCAAGGACAGAACACTTCCTGTTTTTCTCCACCCTGAATTTTCTTCCGGAGAAGAAACTGCAGCAGCTAATGGCTGTATCCTTGTAGAACTGAAAAGGCAGGCAACATTTTTTTGTTTACACAGGTATTTCCCTCCTGTATTTGCCCCAGTTTATTCAGCTTGCCTTAAAAGGTAGAGGCATCATTATTATTATTCCATAATAGTTTATGCATTCAGGGCATATGGTGCAGAGAGAGCCATTTCTATCTTGGGCATATCATACTCCTGCAGATCAAAACAGCTACACAGTTTATGATAAGGTTACTCAGAACACATTTAGAGGGAATTCCCTGGCAGTCCAGGGAATCAGACTCTGCACTTTCACATCCAAGGGCCTGGGTTCAATTCCTGGTTGAGGAATGAAGATCCTACAAGCTGTGAGTCACAGCCATAAAAAAGAACACATTTAGATGACATGATGACATCGTGGCCAGAAAGAACCTGGGATCTCCTCTGATCACTTTAAAGGCCAAGCTCTGGGGTAGAAACACTGGGATCAGGTCCTGTCCTTTGAGCAAAAGCACTGATGAATTCAGCTGAATGTTTTTCATTGCAACCCAGTACTGGCCTCGAGATGCGTTTTGTGGCTGGTTAGTATAATGCTCGGAGAAGGCAATGGCACCCCACTCCAATACTCTTGCCTGGAAAATCCCATGGATGGAGGAGCCTGGTAGGCTGCAGTCCATGGGGTCGCGAAGACTCGGACACAACTGAGCGACTTCACTTTCACTTTTCACTTTCATGTATTGGAGAAGGAAATGGCAACCCACTCCAGTATTCTTGCCTGGAGAATCCCAGGGACGGGGGAGCCTGGTGGGCTGCCGTCTACGGGGTCGCACAGAGTCAGACACGACTGAGGGGACTTAGAAGCAGTATAATGCTAGAACTTCAGACAAATGCCTATAAATATAGCTGCCTAGAAATGTCTAATGTTCCTTGAGTACCTGCGAAATGGAAAGGAATGACTGTTCCCTGTGATCATCCATTTCTAAAGCGCCAGGGGAGTTCCCAGTCCTGATGCCATGGCCGCAGCAGAGCTCCTGTCATTTTCCCGCAGTCCCGGGTCCTAAAATCTCCAGTCACTTGGCAGCCGTGGTGGAAGAGCTTCCAGGTGCTTGGTCTTCTGTGAATGCCAGGGAAAAAAGATCAGCCAGTCTGTGCCCCAAGAGCTTCATAGCACAGTGAAGACAGACACATAGTACCCTAGAGGAGGATGTGTGTGCCTGTAACTCAACCTGGGGTGTCAGGGGTGGGGAGGTGGGGAGGGACCCATTGGCAAGAGAGGTGTCCGGAGGCAGTATTTGGCCTCAACTGTGACAGGTAAGGAGGTGGGCCATGAGGAGCCCTGGGACGAGGTATGCAGGGCAAAGGAGCTGGGTGGGCAGCCGCAGATGTGGCACAGCCAGCTCGGTGTGGCTGGAGATGAGGCTGGAGGGGGCTGGTGGCAGGAACCAGAACACAGGGAGCTGGCACTGCATCCACAGAACTCTTGCAAGATTTTAAGTAGGGGAACAATATGCTCAGATTTGCGCTTTAGATAAACCAGTCTGCCGGGTGGTGGAGAACAGTCTGAGGGAGAAACGCCTGAAAAGCCTCGGAGGTGACAGCTTATCTTGCTTCCCCCTGCCAGCAGCTGACCCCTCCCCACTACTGCAGCCCCCGGCACCCCACTGGCAGGAAGCCCTACCAAGGATCTCTCATTACTGTACCAGCTTGGTAAGGCACTCTCTGCCTCCTTTCAGAGGAGCAGGTGGGGGCACAGGCTCACTGCTTCATGAGAGCCAGCACTGTATTCAGTGCTTCCCATGTGGCTCATCTGATGTTCACGGATATCGGTAAGTATGCTGGGGGCAGGCCCACCACACACTGGGACAGCTCAGAGCTTGTCTCTGATACCCTCCTTCCCCCCCACCCCCGCACTTTCCAGGGTTCCCTCTGGTTCCTTGTGCAAAAAATATATGCTCTCCCCACTCCCTTTGAAAGCCCGGCTCTTGGGAAAGGCTCTGATAGCTTTCATTCAGTGCTCCTGCTGGAAGGAAATTCAACATGGAGTATTCTCGGTGCCTGTAATAAAGGCCAGCTCCAGAGCTGCGCAGAGAGCGCTGGAAAGAAGCCTCAGGCGACCAGCAACGGAGCTGGGTCCTCAGTGTTTTCAGTGCAGCCTACTGGGGAAAGAACATGTGTCTGATGTCACAATAGAAATCCATGGAAATGGGACTCATTTTAAAGGAAACTTCTTGTAAAGTTTTCTTGTCAACACCTGCATATGAGAAACAACAGGATCGATGTATTCTGCCTGAACACCCCGAAAACAGACCCTCATCCATGAGTGTGCTCACAGTAGGGCCGCCTGGCCTTGCCATGTGGTAAGTTTGCCCAGGTCATCGTTACTTACAGGCCAAGCAGGCAGAGGTCAGCAAGCTTTTTCTGAAAAGGCCAGAAAAAATTCTGTACATTTCGTGGGCCGCACCCCTTCTTTTGCAAGCAGCTCTATTGTTGCCTGATACAGAAACGAATGGGTGTGACCAGAGTCTGCACGTGGGCTGTATAGGTGGCTGCCCCTGCTCCCATCATGTGATAGGCAGAGCCCTATGCAAGAAGACCTACTCCATGAACCAAAAGAGTCACGTAAAAGACATTCCCCTGTGTTCAGGATTATGTCCACAAAGGCCTGATAGATTGTAACATGTTAATCCATTATCCTTTGTCCACAGGTTAGCACAGCTTCATTTAGCCTTGAACTACAGCCTGGGGATCACAGGATGGCATTTCCATGCATAGAACGCATGGAATACCCTCTACTCTTTTTTCCACTTATGTTTCCCTTTTCTTCTTCTCATTGGGAAACTGTTCCTGGGAGTGTGTAGTGTTGAGGGAAGAGAAATGAGAGAACGGGGAGATACGTCCCACCAACCTCCCAGAAATGCCGTGTCGGAACCGCATAAGGCGTCATCCATGGCGCTGGGCGCTGGTCACCTGCCCAGCCCTCCAGCTCCAACACGTGTTACTGGTTTACTTGGTACTGCACGTATGACGACAGTCACCAAGCTCGTGGGAAAAGAAAAACCAGGCAACTGGTCCACAACTTACAAATGAGGAAACAGATTATGTTTGTTGTCTGAATGACTTGGTGTTTGGCTACAGAGGCTTCCAGGCAGGAGAAAGTGGCTGACAGCATCCTGGAGTGTGGGAGATGCTGTCTGATGGCAGGAAAAAGCTCAGGATGGGGTCAGAAGGTGACATGCTTTAGGTCACACCTCTGTGAGCTCAGGAGAGAAACCTACCTTCTCTAACCCACTGGTATCGTCGCATGTAAATTGGAAAATACAATACCTACCCCCTCAAAGGAGGAGTCTGTGAAGATTAAATGTAAAACTGTAGAAGCATTTTGTAAGCTATAAAACTGTGTAACTCCAGACAGCAGTGTTTACCGTGGCCAGAGATAGAGGGAAAGTTAAGTCTCAACACATCTGTGAAGGTGGTCAGGTGTCCCTGGAGGCGTCCCTCTTCCCCTGTCCTCTCTCGACCACTCTCAGGGCCTGGCATCAGTGGGCAAGACTCCCCAGCATCCCCACCGGAGCCCAGACCAGGATCAGCCCCCTTCATTGTCCTCCCACCAAGCAAACCTCATCTCCTCAATACACAGCTGAAGCTGACTGAAGGAAGTGAGGAATCATGGAAACAGCACAGTGCTAAGCATCAAAAACCCGAATTCTAGGTCTGGCTGTGTCACTAACTGGCCATCTGAATTCAGGTTTGATTAACCTATTGGCAACCTATTAGACTTGGAGCCTATACATGGAAAGACAGCTGTGGTTTTTAAAACTTTTTCCAGCGTTAAAACTCTGCCTTCAAAGCAAAAGGATGCTCTATGGTCTTCATCCCTCCCCTCATGCCCCTTCTAGACCCAAATGGCATCCCCTAGGCACCCATATAGAAAGGCAAGGGCTTGCTGAAGCATAGTTGAAAACACTGAGCTAAGTGACCTCTGAGGGTCCATTCATCTTTTAAATTCTCTAACTCAGTCTCTACTTCTAAGATAAAAGAGTTCATGCTAATGTGAGGGGCAATACAATACACTATAGTACTCCTACTAGAATCACTTGCATTTAGGAATTCTCATAGCTGTGTAATTTTATGAATTAACATATAAAGATAGAATTTCAGGGACCATGTATATGAAAGAGGCAGTTTGGAGACCCCCCTGGACCCCCTAAGATCTTATGACTTGGGTTGTCCATTCAGCTTTCATGTAGGACTAACTTAGGTGATTAATGTCATTTTTCGGGCTGGTAAGTGAACTCTTGGCTTCCCAACAGATCCTTGGTTAATCATGAGGCCCAAGGAGGACAAAGAAAGGCCATCAATTCGTTCATGGGGGGAATAAGAGTCAGAATCAGGTTCAGCTCTGAGGGACAGAAATCCCCCAAATGACAAGACCTAATAAAGATATACATTTCTTTCTATTATATAACAGACATCAAACAGCAATCTAAGGCTAGAAGAGTGGCTTCATTCAGAAAAGTCTTTGAAGATCCAGGCTCCTTCCAGCTCATCACTCTAATATTCCAAGGAAGTAGTTCTTGTCCTCAGGTTCCAAAATGGACACAAGAGCTCCAGCCATCAGTTCTAAGGTCCATTTAACAAGATGAGGGAAGATCACTAATTATTAGAGAAATGCAAATCAAAACTACAATGAGGTATCACCGCACACCAGTCACAATGGCCATCATCAAAAAAATCTATAAACAATAAATACTGGGAAGATGTAGAGAAAAGAGAACCCTCGTACATTCCCATCCTGTTGGTGGGAATGTAAACTGATACAGCCATTCTGGAGAACAGTATGGAGAATCCTTTAAAAACTAGGAATAAATCTACAATATGACCTAGCAATTCCACTACTGGATACATACCCTGAGAAAGCCACAATTTCAAAAGACACATGCATTCCGATGCTCACTGCAACACTATTTACAATAGCCAGGACATGGAAGCAACCAAGATATCCATCTACAGATGAATGGATAAATAAGATGTGGTACATACATGCAATGGAATGTTACTCAGCCATAAAAACGAACACATCTGAGTCAGTGCTAGTGAGGTGGATGAACCTAGAGCCTGTTATGCAGAGTGAAGTAAGTCAGAAAGAGAAAAATACATCATGTATTAATGCACATATACGGAATCTAGAAAAATGGTATTGATGAACCTACTTGCAAGGAAAGAATGGAGACACAGATGTAGAGAACAGACTTCTGGACACAGTTGGGGAAGGAGAGAGAAGGATGAATGGAGAAAGTAGCATTGACATATATACACTATCGTGTGTAAAATAGATAGCTGGTGAGAAGCTGCTACATAACACTGGGAGCCCAGCCCGGCGCTCTGTGATGACCTAGAGGGGTGAGGTGGGGGGAGGGGAGGGAGGCTCAAGAGGTGAGGGATATGTGTATAATTACGGCTGATTCACGTTGTTGTGTGGCAGAAACCAACACAACACTGTAAAGCAATTTTCCTGCAATTAAAAATTAAATAAAAAATGAGATGAGGGAAGAGATAAAGAAAGGTAAGTCTTTCTCCATTTAAAGACATTCTCTGAAGTCTCACATGATACTTCCACTCACATCCCATTAGCTAACCTGATATTTTCAGTCAACCTAAATAAAAGGGAGGCTGGGGCTTCCCTGAGGGCTTGGTGGTAAGGAACCCACCTGCTAATACGACACAGGTTCTATCCCTGATCCGGGAGGATTCCACATGCCACGGAGCAACCAAGCTTGTGCACCACAGCTACAGAGCCTGTGCTCCTGAGCCCAGGAACCGCAGCTGCTGAGCCCACGTGGGCCCACGTGCCACAAGCACTGAGGCCCATGTGCCTGGGGTCAGTGCCCTGAAACGAGAGAAGCCCCTGCAATGAGAAGCGCACATACCGCAACTAGAGAGAGGCCCCCACTTGTTACAGCTAGAGAAAAAACTACGCAGCAAGACCCAGCACAGCCAAAAATAAAGAAAGAAATGAATTACATATAGGCCCGGTGTGCTCCAGTCCATGGGGTGACAAAGAGTCGACATGACTTAGCAGCTGAACAACAACAATATATTTTTAAGAGTACAGGGGCAGTGGATTTGACCCTCAGGACAGTGTGCAGGCAGGCGTGAGAGAGGTTAGGTCTCTTGTCCAGGTTCACAGAGCCCGTGGGCAGAGGAGCTGAGATCTAAATCTGGGTGAGTCTGGCTCCAACCTCCATGGGGTCGCAAAGAATCAGACATGACTTAGCAACTGAGCAATACATTTTAAAAAGGGAGGTTGGAGGAAATCATCTTCTGGGGCGAGAAGGAAGGATGACCTATGACAGCTGGTGGTTTCCATGTCAGGAGCTAGTCAGCCACCAAGAGGGGTTAATGACCCTCGAGAATTTCAGTTCTGAGATTATACACTGACCTAGCCTCTTGGGAATCTTACTTTGATATCTTCAGATTCTCACATAACATAATTTTTAATGTCGTTAGAAAAGATGCAGATGAGAGTTGCATAAGTCATAATGAGTTTGAACTTTAAAAACACATTTGTACTCAATGGTATGCTACAAAGTTCCTATTTTCTTTTTAACCTTTTAAAAAAGTACAGCATATGTACAGAAAAGTGCACAAATCATGGAGTACAGCTCCATAAATTATCACAAAATAAAGACACCTAGGTAAGGAAAAAAAAATCCTTTCCTTTTCTCCATTTTTATTTGCAACTCTGTCTTCACCCCATCCTCTCTCCTCACTTCCCAGGCCTCCCAGTACCCTGGGCATGGGGGCAGGTAATTTTTTGAGGTTGTTGTACTTCCCAGGTGGCACAAGTGGTAAAGAACCCACTCAGCCAAGCAGGAGACTAAGAGACGTGGGTTCAATCCCTGGGTCGGGAAGATCCCTTGGAAAAGGAAATGGCAGCCCACTCCAGTATTTTTGCCTGGAGAATCCCATAGAGAGAGGAGCCTGGTGTGGGCTACAGTCCATAGAATCATAAACAGCCAGACACACTGAATCGGCTTAGCACACACGTGACAGCGTGACCTTTGGAGCCAGTTACCCAGGTTAGGATCTCAGCGCTTCTGCCCACAGGCTCTGTGAACCTGGACAAGAGACCTAACCTCTCTCACCCCTGCCACGCACTGTCCTGAGGGTCAAATCCACTGGTCCTCATCCTCCCCACAGGACCTGTGCCTGTTGGCACTCCACATACAGCATCCCCTGTGACAAGCCACTGCACTTTCATTTTTGTGCTTTTGGCTGGACCTTTTAAAAACCCTGTGAGACAACCCTCATCATTTCTGTTTCAGAGATTGATACCACAGTGCCCACTGAGGCAATGTGACTTGCACAGGGTCACACAGCCAGTCAGCAGCACAGCAAAGGGTGGACCCTGGGCTCCGGGCCTGGGCCAGCCACGACCTGGAGCTGCAGCCTTCCTGACCCGGGGGTATGGAGACTGGGGTGGGAGTTCGGACCGGCCCACAGCCCTGTGGCCATCCAGGTGCTTTGGTGGCCCAGGGGTGCCTGATTCTTTAAGAGACCCACCATCAGCCTCACCAGAAGGTTTCCGAAACAGACACACAGATACCAACCTTATAACAATGGCTAATAACAACAGTCCCCTCAGCAGGATTGCATTCCAGTGGTGCCTAATAATAGCTGCAGACATGAGTGAGGAATTCATTGGCTGTGTAGAGTGTGTGGGACCTGCCAGGATCAGATGGGAAGTGGAGTAGTCAGGGCCAAGGCAGGGTGTGCAGCCAGCGCTGGGGCGGGGCTGGAAACCGGGCACCTGGCCAGATGAGGAGGGCAGTGGACTAAAGGCGGGCCCCATCCTGGCCGAGTCAGCAAAGCTGGGAGGCTCAGGCCATCATCAGACAAACACCCATGGACTTTCCCCGGGGATACCTGGGCAGGTGTTCAGAAACTCATGGGAGTTTCAGAAGAAAACTCACTCTTTCCAAGCTGCTCAGACATTTATTTAGAAGTCAGGTCAGTCTTCACATTATAGACATGAGACTGACAAGCAAGTAACCCAGGGGCAGTGGCCTTTCACTCTCCAGAGGGATTGCAGAGGACCGGGATGAGAGCCTTCCTTGAGCAGCAGCTGGGCCGAGCCCCGGGCTTCCTCCGTGGAATCAATCCTTTCGCCATCTGCCCTCCTCACCTGGATCTGTTCTGTCCCAGCGTTTTCTCTTCTCCATGAAGCTCTGGGAAGCAAGGCCATCGAGTGCTCAGAGTGGAGGTGGCTGTCCACAGTGCTCCCTGGTGTTAACTCACTTCATCTGCACAGTCTTACAAGGTAGGAGCTACAATCATGTCCATATACACAAGGACACTGAGCCACAAAAGGTGAAGCAACTTGTCCAAGGTGACACAGTGAGTTAAGAGGTGAGCGTGGGAGCTGACCCCAGGCCATCTGGTTCTAGAGCCCACCCTTCTACTTCAGCTGCAGTCTAACTCACACTGCAGGGTTCAGGCTCCCTAGACTCCTGCACTGTCTTCCAAGCCAACCCCAGGGCCCAGGGCAGGGCTATCAATTAAAGATCTGGTATGTGGCTCACTACCTCCCCTCCAACTTGTCTCCTCCACCTTGCTGGAAGATGCGAATACCCATTCAGAAGGCATAGCCTCTGGCCCGCCTCACAGCCCACCCCCTCTGGGCTCACACACTTCTCCCCGCTCTGTCGAGCAGTCCCCAGTGCCCCGTGCAAGGCAGAAGAGAGGGCTGGCTGAGAGCTTGGGCCCCAGAGTCATCCTGCTGGGGTTCTACTGCCAACCCAACCAGTTATCTGTTTGGTCCCCTCAGTAAGTTTCTTGACCTCTCTGAGCCTGTTGCTTTATTTATGAAATAATGAAGAAAATACCTTCCAGAATTATGGCGAGGAGAGTAGGCCTACCAATTCCTTAAAAGGAAGCTGGCCACAAAGGAAGTATTTAGGAAATCTTAGCACTTACTGTGACCACATCTTGTCACACAGATTCTGAAACCATAAAATCAGAAATTCCACTTTCTAACCACAACTTTCTGCTCCTTATTCTTAAAGATCTCCTGCCCTCCAGTCCAAACGGCCGGCCAGAGTCCCCATTCCTAGTTGTATCAGCCACCTTCTGACTTTTTTCCTACTTAGTTTAGATACCATGATCAATCACTTTACGGCCATCTTATTATTACCCACAATTTCCTCATACTTGATCTGTGTCTGTTAGTTTTAGGTTCAGTGACATATAACAGAAAACTCAAAATAGCAATTCTTAAGATCGTTCGAGTTTATTTCTCTCTCACACAAAGGGAATCCCAACCGGGAGGTGGGATGGTGGCTCTAACTGGATCAAGGACCCATGCTCTTCTCTTGCTCTTCGCACATTGTCTCACAGTCCAAGATGGCTGCCTGAGTGCCAGCCATAGTGTCAGCATTCCAGATAGCATAACAGAGGAAGGAAGGGGAGAGGAAAACAAGGAGCCTCAGCAATCTATCCTCCTGCTCTGGAACCTCCCCATCCAACGCCTTCCTCTTCTCTCTCACCGTCCTGCAGCCAGTCACAGAGGTACACCTAGCTGCTGCTTAATTCCTGTTCCAAATAAAAGGAAGAAGGGGGAGGATGGTCCTATCACTGTACATGCTTGGCCAATGCACAGCCAGTGATGACTTTGCCATCCACTTCTGCTTCCAGGCTGTCCCCACGGCTGGAGAAAACAACAGTCATGCTGACAGAGGCTCCCACTCCTGGACAAGGCCATGTCCCTCTCTCTTGCACACTTTCCCAAAACACTCTTCCCACTCCTGTTCCTGGCAGAAGGTCCGGCCTCTCCTCCCACTCCTCAGCCATCCCTCTTGTCCCTCTGAAGCTGCTCCAACTGCACCAGCGGGTGCCCAGGCCAGAGCAACACTCCCCCGACCCGCTCCTAGAATCTCACAGTAGCACTCAGCCCACAGCTTAGTACAGACCAGTGGAAACAAAGAAGGGAGCAAATGCGCTCACAGCTGATGGCTTGAGCCCTTAGCTGCTCCCACGATGCTCCAGGATCTCCAGGGCTCCATGCAGAGGAGGCCTGAAGCAGGCTGACTGGGACCATCTCAGGGACGGGTTTCCCCCAGCACCCCCCCAGTTCCTCCTCTCAGCTGCTGATGAGCCTCAGAACAGCGGGAGTCCCCCCCTGCAGGAAGCTCAGAATCTGGTTCGGCAGCCCCCGGGGGCTCAGTCCCCACTAGCAGGTGGCACTGGGGATTCGACTCTCAGCTGAAAGAAAGCACCTCGAGAGAGAAAGCCAGTATTCCCCAATGGAAAACGGCTCCCTTGCATTCTTGACTGCTGGTGAGGGACCATCTGGGTGGGGACGTCCCTGGGTTCTGGACCAAGTGAGATCGCCACCCTACTCTTCGGTAAATGGAGGGGAGCACTGACCTTTGAAGCTCTCCAGCCGTTCTGCTCAGAGCCTTGGATCCTGAGGTGCTGAGTGCCCAGGCCTGGGGTGAGGCTCTGAGGGTTCATCCTGTTCCCAGGGCCCTGCATCACCTACCCACCTCCGCTCCCTTTGGGGCTCGTGAGCGCTTCGGTCAGGAAAACGCTTAGCAGCTAAGGGTTCCTACTCAGTGTGAGAAGTCTGACTTAGAGGTTGCTATAAAAAGGAACAAAAATAACAGATGTGCCTCTTGATCTGTCTTTATGTTCCTTGTTTCATTTATCACACACATCCTGCAATAGCTACTCATTTTCACATTCGCCTCCGTCACTTCCTCCCTCCAGCATGAACTACTTAAAATAACAACTGCCACTGAGGGTCAGCCGCACCCGGAGAGGCCTCGGGTGACCTTTGCCCCCAAGGTCTTCACTGCCTCTCTGGCCTGTCAGCAGCCAGAGGCAGCACTGAGTAAGGAGGCCTGGGGACTCACCTTCCACTGCAGAGGCTGGGATGACATTGGAAACCTTCCTGAGGACAAGGTTAGCTAAGAACACAGAGAGAGCAGAACACAGACCATCTGGCCAGAGATAGGACCTGTTCCTGTCCAATACATGCTATCAGCATGCTGTGTGTCCATGGGCAAATTGCTTCCCCTCTCTGGGTCTCAGACTCTCTCTCTGTAAAATAAGTCTTTTGTGCCAGGTCCATCCCTGGAGCCTCTCCAACACTCAGTCGTTGTTCAGTTGTTAAGTTGTGTCTGACTCTGACTCTCTGTGACCCCATGGACTGCAGCACGCCAGGCTCCCCTATCCTTCACTCTCTTGGAGCTTGCTCAAACTCATGTCCATTGAGTCAGTGATGCCATCCAACCATCTCATCTTTTGCTGCCTCTTTCTCCTCCTGCCCTCAATCTTTTCCAGCATCAGGGTCTTTTCCAATGAGTCGGTTTTTCATATCAGGTGGCCAAAGTATTGGAGCTTCATCTTCAGCATCAGTCCTTTTCAATGAATATTCAGGGTTGGTTTCCTTTGGGATAGACTGGTTTGATCCTGCAGTCCCCACTCCTAAATCTCTTCTTCATCCCTTACCGACTAGGTTTGCCAATGCCTTAGCCATCTGCCTGCTCACATCATGCCTGCTCTAGCGTAGTAGACTCTGGACTGTTCTTCCAGACCCTCCTGACAGCCCCTACAGTCTGTTCTCCTTACGGCACCAGACTTTTCTCACTGCTGATCTCACGTGCTGTTTAAAATCCGTCACTCTCCATTGCGTTCAACTCTTCAGCCAGGCGTGTGATGACTGTCACTGTCTTACTCTGTCTCTCTTCCTATGGCTTTCAACTTCATTCACAAAAAGCTGTTGAGCACCTGCTACGTGCCAAGCACTGTTCTGGGAGCTCGGGACACAGGCCACGCTAAGTCATTCGGTCGTGTCCGACTCTTTGTGACACTTTGCACTGTAGCCCGCCGGGCTCCTCGGTCCATGGGACTCTTCAGGCAAGAATACTGGAGTGGGTTGCCATAGTCATAAACCTGTAATGCTTGATTAAGTTGTCACCTCCACTCACTTCACTCTTCACGCCCAACTGCAGGCTGAGCTCATTGCTTCCTCCTCTGTGTGAAACTGCCACACCTGGTCAGACTGTGTGAGCTGAGAGCAGGAACTTTGTGTGTGGTGTGAGGTAGAGGTCAAGGTCCATTTTTGGTTTTATTCCAATACCATTTATTGAAAAGACATTTTTTGCCCACTGAAATGCATTAGTGCTTTTTCAGAATAGCAAGTTATACTTTTAATATATATATGGATTTACTCTCGGGTTTGATATTCTATTTCATTGTTCTATTTAATTACCCATATGTGAAATACATATTGCTTCATCTATTGTAACTTTATAGTATATCTTGAAATCCAACCATAAAAGTCCTCCAACTTCAATCTTTAAGATTGTTTTGCTTATTCTAGGCTCCTTTGCAATTTCAAATATTAATGCATTTATAGAATCAGCTTTGATAAATAGAAGTTGATATTCCTACAAAAAGTCTGATGGAATTATAATTGGGATGCCATTTACAGATGGCCAACAGGCACACAAAAGGATGTTCAATATCACTAATTATTAGAGAAATTCTAATCAAAACCACAATGAGGCTTCACCTCACACCAGCAAAAATGGCCATCATAAAAATGTCTATAAATAATAAATGCTGGAAAGGGTGTGATAGTAATGTAAATTGGTACAGCCACTATGAAGAACAGTATGGAGTGTCCTTTAAAAATTAAAAGTAGAGTTACCATATGATCCAGTAATTCTACATTTGGGCATATATTCAGAAAAAGGCAAAGGCTCTAATTTGAAAAGGAACATGCACCCCAATATTCACAGCAGCACTATTTGCAATAGCCAAGACATGGAAGCAGCCAAAATGTCCATCAACAGATGAATGCATAAAAAAAGATGTGGTTTACATATACTAGGGGCTATTTTGCTCAGCCATAGAAAAGAATGAGATACTGCCATCTGAAGCAATATAGATGGACCTAGGTATTAACATCATAAGGGAAGTAAGTCATAAAGAAAAAGACAAATATATGATATTGCTTATATGTAGAATCTAAAAGATAATACAAATGAACTTATTTACAGAAGAGAAACAGAGTCACAGACACAGAAAACAAACTTCTGGTTACTGAGGGGAAAGGGGCAGGGCAGGATAAATTAGGAGTATGGGTTAACAGGTACACATTACTATATATAAACTACATGAACAGCAAGGATTTACTGTATAGCACAGGGAACTATATTAAATATCTTGTAATAACCTATAATGGAAAATAATCTGAAGAAGATCACATATACATACATATATATACACATACCCATATATGAATCACTTCAATGCACACTTGAAAATAACACTATATTGCACCTCAACTAAACTTCAATTTTTTTAATTTAAATTAAAAACAAAACAAAACAATTGGGATATCATCTTAACAATATGACATTGAAATATATTGTCTTCCAGTCTATGGACATAGAATACATCTTCATTTGTTCATATTTTATTGAGTTTTTCTCAATATTTTGTAGTTTTCAGCATAGAGGACTCCCACATCTTTTGTTAAATTTCTTCCTAGGTATTTTATGTTTTTAATGTTATTGTAAATGGCATTTAAAAAGTAAACTATTTTAGAACAATTTTGATATAGTACAGAATTCCTATATATCCCACAAATTCAGTTTTCCCTTTGTCAACAACTTACAGTAGTATGGTGTATCTGTAGCAATCAATGAACCCATGTTGATACACTGTTATTAAGTAGAACCTAGAGTTTATTCAGATTTCCTTATTCTTTTAGATTTTATCAAGATTTAATGCCTTTAATTTGCAATGTTTTACCTTTATAAAATTTGGTTTCTAAGAATATCTAATTTGTTAGACAGTGATACAGATTTTCTTTGCTTTTATTAGTTTTTCCCTCTAATTTTTTTTAAACAAATATTTATTGTGTCATTAGATAACTGTATTTCTTTTAAAGCAGAAGTAGATATTTTTCTGGAATTCTCTTGCTTTTTCGATGATCCAACTCATGTTGACAATTTGATCTCTGGTTCCTCTGCCTTTTCTAAATCCAGCTTCAACATCTGAAAGTTCACGGATCACGTACTGTGGAAGCCTGGCTTGGAGAATTTTGAGCGTTATTTTGCTAGCATGTAAGATGAGTGCAATTGTATGTCAGTTTGAACATTCTTTGGCATTGCCCTTCTTTGGGATTGGAATGAAGACTGATCTTTTCCAGTCCTGTGGCCACTGCTGAGTTTTCCAAATTTGCTGGCATACTGAGTGTAGCACTTTCACAGCATCATCTTTTAGGATTTGAATAGCTCAACTGGAATTCCATCACCTCCACTAGCTTTATTCGTAGTGATGCTTTCTAAGGCCCACTTGACTTCACATTCCAGGATGTCCGACTCTAGGTGAGTGATCACACCATCGTGATTATCCGGGTCGTGAAGATCTTTTTTGTATAGTTCTTCCGTATAATCTTGCCACCTCTTCTTAATACCTTCTGCTTCTGTTAGGTCCACACCATTTCTGTCCTTTATTGTGCCCATCTTTGCATGAAATGTTCCCTCGGTATCTCTAATTTTCTATGAAGATCGACAAGATCTTCTAGAACTAACACCCAAAGAAGATGTCCTTTTCAACATAGGGGACTGCCATGCAAAAGTAGGAAGTCAAGAAACACCTGGAGTAACAGGCAAATTTGGCCTTGGAGCACAAAATGAAGCAGGACAAAGGCTAATAGAGCTTTGCCAAGAGAACACACTGGTCATAGCAAACACCCTCTTCCAACAACACAAGAAATGACTCTACACATGGACATCACCAGCTGGTCAAAACCAAAATCAGTTGATAATATTCTTTGCAGCCAAAGATGGAGAAGTTCTACACAATCAGCAAAAACAAGACTGGGAGCTGACTGTGGCTCAGATCATGAACTTCTTATTGTCAAATTCATATTTAAATTGAAGAAAGTAGGGAAATCCACTAGACCATTCAGGTATGACCTAAATCAAATCCCTTATGACTATACAGTTCAGTTCAGTTCAGTTGCTGTCGTGTCCAACTCTTTGCAATCCCATGAATCGCAGCATACCAGGCCTCCCTATCCATCACCAACTCCCGGAGTTCACTCAGCCTCACGTCCATTGAGTCAGTGATGCCATCCAGCCATCTGATCCTCTGTCGTCCCCTTCTCCTCCTGCCCCCAATCCCTCCCAGCATCAGAGTCTTTTCCAATGAGTCAACTCTTCGCATGAGGTGGCCAAAATACTGGAGTTTCAGCTTTAGCATCATTCCTTCCAAAGAAATCCCAGTGGAAGTGACAAATAGATTCAAGGGATTAGATCTGATAGAGTGCCAGAAAAACTATGGACAGAGGTTCGTGACATTGTCTCACTATGGGTTTAATTTACATTTGCCTACTGACTAAATTGGGAAAAGAATATGTCAAGGCTGTATATTGTCACCCTGCTTATTTAATTTATATGCAGAGTACATTATGAGAAATGCTGGACTGGATGGAGTACAAGCTGGAATCAAGATTGCCGGGAGAAATATCAATAACCTTAGATATGCAGATGACACCACCCTCATGGCAGAAAGTGAAGAGGAACTGAAGAGCCTCTTGATGAAAGTGAAAGAGAGTGACAAAGTGGGCTTAAAACTAAACATTAAAAAAATTAAGATCATGGGATTTGGTTCCATCAGTTCAGTTCAGTTGCTCAGCTGTGTCTGACACTTGGTGACTCCAAGGACTGCATCATGCCAGGTGTCCCTGTCCATCGGCTATTCCCGGAGTCCACCCAAACTCATGTTCATCGAATCGGTGACGCCATCCAACCATCTCATCCTCTATCGTCCCCTTCTCCTCCTGCCTTCAATCTTTCCCAGCATCACATAGCTAAAGTATCGGGGCTTCAGCATCAGTCATTCCAGTGAGTATTCAGGGTTGATTTCCTATAGGATTGACTGCTTTGATTTTCTCACAGTCCAAGGGACTCTCAAAAGTCTTCTTCAGCACCACAGTTCAAAAGCATCAATTCTTCTGTACTCAACCTTCTTTATGGTCCAACTCTCACATCCATACATGACTACTGGAAAAACCATAACTTTGACTGTACAGAACTTTATCAGCAAAGTGATCTCTTTGCTTTTTAATACACTGTCTAAATGGCAAGCCACTCAGTATTCTTGCCTGGGAAATCCCATGGACAGAGGAGGCTGGCAGGCTATAGTCCATGGGGTTGGGGAGTCAGACATGACAGCAACTAAATAAAGGTCTCTCATAGCTTTCTTTCCAAGGAGCAAGAGTCTTAATTTCATAGCTGCAGTCTCTGTCTACAGTGATTTTGGAGCCCAAGAAAATAAAATCTGCCACTCTTTCCACTTTTTCCCCTTCTATTTGCCATGAATGATGGGAGAAGATGTCATGATCTTAAGTTTTTTGAATGTCAAGTTTTAAGCCAGCTTTTTCACACTCCTCTTTCACCCTCTTCAAGAGGCTTTTTAGTTCCTCTTTGTGTCTGTCATTAGAGTGGTGTCATCTGCATTCCTGAGGTTGTTGACATTTCTCTGAGCAATATTGATTCTAGTTTGTGTTTCATCTAGCCTGACATTTTGCATGATCTATTCTGCATATAAGTTAAATAAGCAGGGTGACAATATACAGCCTTGACATACTCCTTTCCCAATTTTGAACCAGTTTGTTGTTCCATGTCTGTTTCTAACTGTTGCTTCTTGACTTGCATATAGGTTTCTCAGGAGATAGACAGGTAAAGTGGTCTGGTATTCCCACCTCTTTAAGAATTTTCCAGTTTTCTCTTTAAGAATTGATCCACATGGTCAAAGGTTTTAGTGTAGTCAATGAAGCAGTAGTAGATGTTTTTCTGGAATTCCCTTGCTTTCTCCATGATCCAACAAATGTTGGCAATTTGGTCTCTGGTTCCTCTACCTTTTTAAAATTCAGCTTGTACATCTGCAAGTTCTCAATTCACATACTACTAAAACCTAGCTTGAAGGATTTTGTGCATTACCTGGATAGCATGTGAAATAAGCACAATTTTATGGTAGTTTGAATATTCTTAGGTCTTCCCTAATAGCTCAGTTGTTAAAGAATCCGTTTGCAATGCAGGAAACCCTGGTTCGATTCCTGGGTCAGGAAGATCTGCTGGAGAAGGGACAGGCTACTCACTCCAGTACTCTTGGGCTTCCCTTGTGGCTCAGCTGGTAAAGAATCTGCCTGCAATGTGGGAGACCTTGGTTCGATCCCTGTATTGGGAAGATCCCCTGGAGAAATAAAAGGCTACCCACTCCACTATTCTGGCCTGGAGAATTCCATGGACTGTATAGTCCATGGGGATTGCAAAGAGTCAGACATGACTGAGCGACTTTCACTTTGAACATTCTTTGCACTCATTTCACAGGCTAGAAAAATAATGCTCAAAATCCTTCAAGCTAGGTTTTAGTTGTATGTGAACCGAGAACTGCTCAAGCTGGATTTTAAAAAGGCAGAGGAACCAGAGTTCAAATTGCCAGCACTCACTGGATCATAGAGAGAACAAAAGAATTCCAGAAAAACCTCTACTTTTGCTTCACTGAATACACTAAAGCCTTTGACTGTGTGGATCACAACACACTGTGGAAAATTCTTAAAGAGACAGGAATACCAGACCACCTTACCTGCCTCCTGAGAAACTTGTATGTAGGTCAAGAACCAATGGTTAGAACCAGACATGGAACAATGGACTGGTTCAAAATTGGGAAAGAAGTATGTGAAGGCTATATATTGCCACCTTGCTTATTTAACTTATACGCAGAATACATCACGTGAAATGCCAGGCTGGATGAAACACAAGTTGAACTCCAGATTGCCGGGAAAAATATCAACAACGTCAGACATGCAGATGATACCACTCTAATGGCAGAAAGCAAAGAACTTAAGAGCCTCTTGATGAGGGTGAAAGAGGAAAGTGAAAAAGTTGGCTTAAAAAAACACAACATTCAAAAAACTAACATCATAGCATCTCATCCCATCACTTCATGGCAAACAGAAGGGGAAAAAGTGGAAACGGTGGCAGATCTTTGTTTACTTTGGCTTCAAAATCACTGTGGACTTGACTGCAGCCATGAAGTTAAAAGATGCTTGCTCCTTGGAAGAAAAGCTATGACAAACTTAGAGTACTAAAAAGCAGAGATATCACTTTGCCAACAAACTTTCATCTAGTCCAAGCTACGGTTTTTCCAATAGTCATGTATGGATGTGAGAGTTGGACTATAAAGAAAGCTAACTGCCAATGAATTATGCTCTTGAACTGTGGTGCTGGAGAAGATTCTTGAGAGTCCCTTGGACTGCAAAGAAATCAACTCTGAATATTGAGGCCAGATGCTGAAGCTCCAGTACTTTGGCCACTTGATGAGAAGAGCCGACTCACTTGAAAAGACTTTGATGTAAGGAAAGACTGAGGGCAGAAGAGAGTGACAGAGGATGAGACAGTCGGATGGCATCACCAACTCAATGGACATGAGTTTGGAAACTCCAGGAGATAGTGAAGGACAGGGAAGCCTGGCGTGCTACAATCCATGGGGTTGCAGAGTCGGACATGACTTAGCAGCTGAACAAGTTTGAGGACTAAGCAAGAAGATGCAGATGAAGAGACGCGGCCAGAGATTTGAGTAAGAAAATGGAATGAGGAAGCTTGAATTCAAATCTCATTTTCCGCAACTAGTAACTGTGTGACTCTGGGTAAGTAATTTCACATCACCTCATCCGTGTCTCACCCTGGCAGGGTCACTGTGCTTGACTATGTGAGATAACCAGTGCCTGGCACAGAGTAAGGGCTCCATAAATGTTAGCTGTTATATTATTAGACAGTCAGTGAAGGCGAATTCCTGTTTTCTGGCCTGCAGAGTAGGAGCAGATCTGCTCACAGACTACAGCATTTGTGTCCACCCTCAGAGGAGGCAAGAAATTCAGCCTCAAGTATATGGAGAGTTCTCCCCACCCCATACTGAAGAGGAGCTGAGGTCTGAGAGATCCCAGGTATAGATCACTGTTTCCCGTGGACATTCTGGAGTGTGGTTCTTTTCGGATCTGAGTAGGAAGTGTTCCTGGCACACCTTTGGCTAACCCTGGCAGTCCCACTCAACCCCTTGGGCAGAGTCCCTCTCAACTGGGTCACCACTAGGAATTCACTGTCTCCCTTCCAGGCTTGGAAGACAGTCTCAGTCTAAATGGGGAGAACCCAACCTCCCCAAACACTGCAGAACCTGCAGCGGTACTCCCTCAAAGGGTGGGTGAGGCGCAGTCAGCAGGCCCAGGTGACTTTCTAACTTAGCAGGCAGGCTGGGGGCTGGAGTCCACTGGAGTGGACGGCTACTCTGGGTGTAAGCATGAGAGGGAGTTAGTGGGGGTGAGGGGGGCGGGGAGTGGCAGAGAAGAAAAAGGAAAACGAGCCAGAGTTTCAATATTTATTTTCCTGCTACCCGTATACTTGAAACCAACAGGGCCAGAATCTCTCGTGCAGACAGGAGGCTCTGGAATGAATTCACCCTCTCTGTGGACAAGTGACCGAGGCTCAGCGTCCTGCTACTTCCTACGGGTTCCTTCTCCTACTCGTTTACTCTTGGCATTTATCCTGCCTCCAGGCACATGGCTCTGTACCTAAGAACCTCCCCTCCCCTCTCCCTGCCCCCGGCTTTTACAAAATGTCCATGCGGGACCCCCACTTTCCAGAAGTTGACTGAATTGATCTATGGTGGGGCCCAGCCACAGGTTCAGTCAGTTCAGTTCAGTCGCTCAGTCGTGTCCGACTCTTTGCGACCCCATGAATCACAGCACGCCAGGCCTCCCTGTCCATCACCAACTCCCGGAGTTCACTCAGCACTGCAGATGGTGATTGCAGCTATGAAATTAAAAGAGGCTTACTCCTTGGAAGAAAAGTTATGACCAACCTAGATAGCATATTCAAAAGCAGAGACACTACTTTGCTGACTAAGGTCTGTCTAGTCAAGGATATGGTTTTTCCAGTAGTCATGTATGGATGTGAGAGTTGGACTGTGAAGAAGGCTGAGAGCCAAAGAATTGATGCTTTTGAACTGCGGTGTTGGAGAAGACTCTTGAGAGTCCCTTGGACTGCAAGGAGATCCAACCAGTCCATTCTAAAGGAGATCAACCCGGGGATTTCTTTAGAAGGAATGATGCTAAAGCTGAAACTCCAGTACTTTGGCCGCCTCATGCGAAGAGTTGACTCATTGGAGAAGACTTTGATGCTGGGAGGGATTGGGGGTAGGAGGAGAAGGGGACGACCGAGGATGAGATGGCTGGATGGCATCACTGACTTGATTTGTGAAAACTCCCCAGGTGACTGTGATGTACAGGCAGGGCTGGGAACCACGGGGTTAAGAGCTTGTGGATTTTGGATGAAATGGGTGAATTTGCAGCGTCCTTTGACGCCTTCCTGCTGTTACCTCCCAAGCCTCATGTAAGACAGTTACTGATCCTCCAGGGGCAGTGGGGCCTGATGGGAAAGGTCTTGAATTGGAAATCAATGTGGAGTCCTTTTTGACCTTTGGTGAACAAACAGTCTGCAGCTTGGTTTCCCTTTGAAAGGAGGAATGAGAGAGAGAAACTTCTGCCATATATATTTCTCATGGGATTACGAGATATAGCTGAGGAAAAAGATTATATAAAAGGCTATTTTTTACTATCCCTAATAAAGTCAGTACCCCAGTGCAGGCAATGTGTTTTAATATCTCTACCTCTCTGCCAAGCTCACAGCAATTTTACCTCTAATCCTAATGGAGAACAGCAAATTGGGGGCAGGGAGGGGACTGCCTAATCAATAAGACCCATAAAATGTAAGCTTGGCACTAGCTACACAGTAAGAAAAGTATAACAACATTATTATATGTAAAATATATCCAATTAGAAAATATACTAAAACTGAGTGAAAAATATGAGTTCATGTTGGCACATAGTTTAATCCTTTTGCATTGCTTCACTACTATAGTTTTTTTTTACTTAGGTTCCATCTGTGTTCATCCCTAGGAAAATAATGTTTGGGCTTAATTAGGGGCTTGGCAAATGAGAGTCATCTATTCTGAGATTTAGTTGTTTAGTCGCACTCTTCTTCGACCCCATGGACTCTAGCCCACCAGGCTTCTCAGTCCATGGGATTTCCCATGTAAAAATACTGGAGTGGGCTGCCATTTCTTTCTCCAGCGGATCTTTGTGACCCAAGGATTCAACTCAAGTCTCCTGCATTGCAGGTGGATTCTTCATCACTGAGCCACCTGGGAAGCCCCAAGAGATTTAATAATCAGATAATTTTTAACTTCCATAAATTAAAAGGGACTGTAGTAATACTGCTTAGTAAGTGCTAGATACTGCTCTGATAGCTTCACATATATTTTGATTCTCAAAAATGACAAACCCCAAAGGAAAGTACTTTTATTATCCTCGTATTGCACAAGAAAACTAGAATATACAGTACTTAAGTAACTTCGCCAAGATCACACTAGTAAACTGCAGAGAGGAGGCAGGACTCCAATTCAGGCAGTCCACACAGCCACTTCGACAGGGTCCTACCAGACTGCTCAAGTCCAAGTGAAAGGGAATATCTGATTTAGCTTCCCTACTGATTCTTCTCCCTCCAGAAACCTCATCCCAAACTACAAAACACACGCCCTTCTCTGTGCTTCTGTGAGAGTCAAAGAAGAATAGCACCACCCAACTGGGGAAGTGAAGTCAAAGTTGCTCTGTCATGTCCAACTCCTTGTGAGCCCATGGACTATACAGTCCATAGAATTCTCCAGGCCAGAATGCTGGAGTGGGTAGCCTTTTCCTTCTCCAGGGGATCTTCCCAGCCCAGGGATCAAACCCAGGTTTCCCGCATTACAGGTGGATTCTTCACCAGTTGTGCCACCACGCCCAAAAGTACTGGAGTGGGTAGCTTATCCCTTCTCCAGTGGATCTTTCTGACCCAGGAATCAAACCAGGGTCTCCTGCATTGCAGGCAGGTTCTTTACCAACTGAGCTATAAGGGAAGCCCAGCTGGTAAGTTAGCTAACAGTCAGAGGTATTTCAAGTATCAATTAATCAACAAATATCTACTGAATACAAGAAGGAAATGGCAACCCACTCCAGTGTTCTTGCCTGGAGAATCCCAGGGACGGGGGAGCCTGGTGGGCTGCCGTCTATGAGGTTGCACAGAGTCGGACATGACTGAAGCGACTTAATAGCAGCAGCAGCATCAAAACATTAAGGGTAAAAGAGCAAAGGAGGTAAGGTCTTTGCATACAAGAGTTTTATCCTCTGATGAGAGAGACAGACAAGTAGATACTGCTGGGCCACAAAATAATTGCTACAGTGGAGCGGAGCACTGGGTACTAAAAGAGCTCCCTGGAGAGATGGACCCAAAGCTTAGGAGGGCAGAGATTGTTGGGTAAGTTTTCCTGGAGAAGTGGCTGCATATTAGGAACACATAGAAGTTTGTCAGATTGCCAAACCCAAGCCAACCAGAATCTCCTGGTCCTGTTTATAAAGCCCCTAAAACAGTGGTTTCTAAAAGGAGAGAATTAACGTCCCCTTGGAACTTGTTGGGCTTCCCTGGTGGCTCAGAGGTTAAAGCGTCTGCCTGGAATGCTGGAGACCGGAGTTCAATCCCTGGGTTGGGAAGATCCCCTGGAGAAGGAAAGGGCAACCCACTCCAGTATTCTTGCCTGAAGAATCTTGTTAGACCTTCCACTAAATCAGCCTAGAGGGGATTCTGATACAAACTCAAGTTTGAACAGTGGTTCTCAAACAGGTATCAGAATTCCCTGGAGGGCTCCTGATCCATGTTCACAGAGCCTCAGGATCCAGATGGCTATGCTCCACCCCCAGTGAGTCTGAATTTAAAAATCTGCATTTCTGACAAGTTTCCAGAATGCACACTTGGAGAACCATTGCTCTAGATAAGATGGCCAAACTGCAATCTGAAGGGTAATAGTTAATAAAGTGAAGAAGGCTGTGGGGAGTAGGAGGAAACCATACTGATCTTTTCATTGTAATCTATTTTATTTATTTCTACTCTTATTTTTTCCTCCCATTTTTGACTTACGTCAGTCTTGTTCTAACTCAGTAAGAATGTTTGCCTCGTCCCTTTTCAACCTGACTTTCCTAATATACATATTTGAGGCTATAAACATGTAAGTATTACTCTAGATGCATCCCAAAAGTTTAGATATATTGTTTTTATTGGCATTCAATTCTAAATACTTTCTAATCTCCAATAGTTTCTTTAAAAAAAATTGAAGTATAGTTGATTTACAGTATTTTGTTAGTTTCAGGCATACAACACAGTGATTTAGTTTTTTTGCAGATTATATTTCACTATAGGTTTTGGATTTTGGATATAATTCCCTGTGCTTACAGTAAATCTGTATTGCTTATCTATTTTACATGTAACAGCTTGTATCTATTAATCCTATATTCCTAATTTGTCCTTCCTCCCCTCTCCCCCTCCTTTGGAAACCGTGTTTGTTTTCTGTCTGCAAATCTTGTTTCTGTTTTGTATACAAAGTCGTAAATTTTTTTCTTGAACTCAGGAGTTACTTAGGCTTCCCTTGTGGCTCAGCTAGTAAACAATCTGCCTGCAATGCAGGAGACATGAGTTCAATCCCTAGATTGGGAAGATCCCCTGGAGAAGGGAATGGCTACCCACTCCAGTATTCTGGCCTGGAGAATTCCATGGGGTCACTAATTTCTAGATGTGCAATTTTTTGCACTGATTTCTAGCTTAATTGTATTGTGGTTAGAGAACACAACGGGCTTCCCTGGTGGCTCAGTTGGTAAAAAATCTGCCTGCAATGCAAGAGACCCGGGTTCCATCCCTGGGTAAGAAAGATCTCCTGGAGAAGGGAATGAATGGCAAACCACTCCAGTATTTTCGCCTGGAGAATTCCAGACAGAGAAGCCTGATGGGCTACTTACTGTCCATGAGGTCTCAAACAGCTGGACATGACTGAGCGACTAACACTAGAGAACATACTTCTATATCTGAACTGTTTGAAATTTTTATGAAATGTCCTATCTGTGCTATAAAAAAAGGTATATTCTGCAGTTGTTTGATATATTAGTCTATGTAGGTTCATTAAATCATGTTTGTTAATGTTTAATTCTGTATATTTCTAATTTTTTAAACATTTGTTCTATTCCTTACAAAGAGAGATGTTACTATTTCCTGTAGCGACCAGATTTTATTTTTCTTACCCTCCTTGCAGTTCTTACATTTTCTACACAATGTATTTTGGCTATGTTAATAGGCACATTTAAAACTGTGTTATCTAATAATTTGGTAGCTGTTTTGCTTGCTTTTAATACAATTACCTCAAAATTCCCCAGGTCAAAGTTTGCTCTATCTTTTAAAGTCCAGCATTTCTGCACTTCTGCGTTTCAAATGTCTTTTGTAAACAGTATATTATATGTGACCATCTTTGTCATACACCTGAAAGTTAGTCCATTTTCACTTCATGTAATTTTTGAGATATATGGATTTATATCAACTGGTTTTTGCTTTCCATTTATCCCACAATTTTGATGTTTCTATCATTTGGATTTTTTACACCCCATTTATTCCCCAACCAGTTTGAAAGTTGTTCAATTTTTTTTAAGCAGGTACTCCAAAAATGACAACATGCAATCTAAAATAAATGAACATCTTGACCCTCTTCTTTACCAACAAAAAGCCTATTCATCATTTCATCCTCACTCATTTGTCACTACCGATTTATTTATTTATTTGGCTGCTTTGGGTCTTAGTTGCAGCACACAGCATCTTTCACTGCCGTGTACGCACTCTCTAGTTGCAGCACACAGCGTGTTTCACTGCCGTGTACAGACACTTAATTGTGGTGTGTGGGCTTAGTTGTTCTCTGTCACACGTTTCCTAACCGAGGATCAAACCCATGTTGCCTGCATGGCAAGGCAGAGTCTTAAAACCACTGGACCACTAGGAAAGTCCCTCATGTGATTTTTCATTCTTTTACTTTTAAAAATTCTACATTGAGTTGTTAACTTATTAGACAGTATCTGCTAATCAGTCACTTTCTGGGGCCTTTATTTCACATCTGAGCTCTTCCATATGGGATTTCTTCCTTCTATCCTGATTTATATCATCTTCTAGTGAAGGTTTACTGGGGACAAATTTCTGTCAAGTGGAAATATATTATTCTCATGCTTAAAAGAGATTTCCGCTTGGTACAGAGTTCTAGGTTATCTTTTTAAAGTGTCAATTTTTGGCTTGCATCATTGCTGAGGGATCGTTGTCAGCTTAACTGTCAAATCTTTGAAAATATCCACATTCTCTTTGATTTTAATAGTTTCCTCTTTATCTTTGGTGTTTTAAAGTCTTACCCTGATATGTCAAGGTATGAATTCTTATTTCTCTTTGGAATTTATTCCCCTCCCTGAATCTGTAGGATGGTATCTTTCATCAGTTTTGAAAAATTCTCAGCCATGATCTTTTCAAATATTATCTCTTTCCCACTGTTTCTCTTCCTTTCTTTTGGGACATCAATTAGAAATATATTAGAACTTCTCTATCATCCATGTCTCATAACCTCATCTCTTTTTTTCAATTTTATACACATTTATTGATGATCTTTTCTTTCCATTTAAAAAAATTTTTAGAAATGACACTAACAGGATGAATCACACATGGTTCATTCCCTGAAGAGATCCAGCCAAACCTCGCAGAGCCTTGATATCCTCAACTTATAGAACAGGAATAATTACACTCATCACACAGATGGTATGTGGATTATCTGAGAAAAAGAGTAAATAAACATTCGGAAACACAAAGTGTCATGCCAAAGAAAAGTAATAATATATTATTCGCCTTAAATGTGCCTTCTTTCAATATTTAAGAGGCGGCTGAAAGAAGGATGTTGGGTTTTGATGAATAAAACTGTGTTTACACTCTTCAAATCCCTTCAGATTCTGTGCCCACTTTTTCTCAACCTAATCATTTCAAGGCAAAACAGTCCTGATAGTTCTAGTCTGAAACTGCACAGCAGCCTCTGCTGGCCCTTGCCCTTTGGGAGAAATGTGCCAAACATCATTAAGTCTTTCTGAAAGGACAAGCACCACAACTTGTGCTTGTGCAAGCTGTACAACACTCTACCAAGATGCTCTGGGTCTTGTAAAACGGGAGAATATAGCATATTCAGATGTAACAAAAAAATGTTAGGTATGAGAGCGCGCAACACCTCACACTGATATATAACTTGCCTTGGCTCTTGAAGTGACCCTCAGTCTCTAGTACCTTTATTCCCCCTTGCATTTTATTTTTAAATTGGAGTATAGTTGCTTTACACTGCTATGTCAGTTTCTGCTGTACAATGAAGTGAATCAGCCGTATGCACACACATATCTACTCTTATTTCCTCCCCATTTAGGTCACCACAGAGCACTGAGTAGAGCTCCCTATGCTACACAGCAGGCTGTCCAGGTTATCTATTTTATACATAACAGTGTATGTCAATCCAGTCTCCCAATTCATCCCACCTTCCCCCTGGGTTTCCATACATTTGTTCTCTGCTGCTGCTGCTAAGGCACTTCAGTCATGTCCGACTCTCTGCGACCCCATAGATGGCAGCCCACCAGGCTCCCCCGTCTCTGGGATTCTCCAGGCAAGAACACTGGAGTGGGCTGCCATTTCCTTCTCCAATGCATGAAAATGAAAAGTGAAAGGGAAGTCGCTCAGTCGTATCCGACTCTTAGCGACCCCATGGACTGCAGTCTACAAGGCTCCTTCGCTCATAGGATTTTCCAGGCAAGAGTACTGGAGTGGGGTGCCATTGCCTTCTCCGACATTTGTTCTCTACGTCTGTCTATTTCTGTTTTGCAAATAACATCATCTATACCATTTCTCTAGACTCCACATGTATGCATTAATGTTTTTCTCTTACTTTGTATGATAGTCTCTAGATCCATCCACATCACTACAAACAATAGAATTTTATTTAAAAAGAAATTAAAAAGATCAGTCAGTCAGTTCAGGTGCTCATGTCTGACTCTTTGCGACCCCATGGACTGCAGCACTCCAAGCTTCCCTGTCCATCACCAACTCCCGGAGCTTGCTCAAACTCACGTCCACTGAGTCGGTGATGCCAACCATCCAACCATCTCATCCTCTGTCGTCCCCTTCTCCTCCCGCCTTCCATCTTTCCCAGCATCAGGGTCTTTTCTAATGAGTTGGCTCTTTGCATCAGGTGGCCAGAGTACTGGAACTTCAGCTTCAGCATCAGTCCTTCCAATAAATATTCAGGACTGATTTCCTTTAGGATTGACTGGTTTGATGTCCTTGCAGTCCAAGGGACTCTCAAGTGTCTTTTCCAACACCACAGCTCAAAAGCATGAATTCTTTGGTGCTCAGCTTTCTTTACAGTCCAACTCAGAAATGAAAATAAGGACTAAATTTACCAAAAAAAAAAAAAAAAATAGAAAGGAGACTAAGAAAAACAATGAAAATATAAAACAAACATGTAAAAATTATCAAATAAAAAAACAAAAAGTAAAAACAGAAAAATGAAAATTTAAACATAGAAAAGATTAAAAGTAACAAAAAACACCCGACAACAAAAAAATGAAACACACAAAAATTAATACTATTAATATCTTCCTGGGGTCTCCTCTGTCAGTGTCCTTACTTCCACAGTGAGCAACAGCCCCTGCCTCCCGCGGTGGCTTTTCGTTATCACTCGGTAGGTTTCTAGACCTGCTGTGGGCACTGTGGAACTCCCACGTGGACTTGCCTCCAAAGTCCACTGCTGCTAAAGCTAGACGCCTCTCAGTTGTAGGAACACTCACTGACTATGCAGATATTCCAAACTCGCAAGGTTTACCAAGCCAATCGCAGCGATTTAAACCATGGCTTGCACAGCTGCATGGAGATTTCAGTTCCCCTTCATGTCACAATGCTCCTGGGCTCAGCTTGGATTTTGGCCCCAACTTTGCTTGTGTGGCACCCTCAGGGGTCTGTTCCCCACCTGGGCGAGAGGGAGCAAAAGCAACAGCCGATTGGGACACACCGACTCACTCAGGCTGGAGCCGGGTAAGGCGGCCACAGCTGGGCTGTGTGCTGAGAGCCTGGGGCATGCTCACTCTGGCTCAAGTTCCCCTCAATGCCCGTGGAGGCTGCTCGCCACCTGCATGCCACTCAACACTGGTGCCTCAATTCCTCAACTTCCCTCATTCACATCTCCTCCAATATATCCACACAGCCAACAGCGGTCCTCTTTCCATATCCAATCTCTTAATCCCATGCTTTAGCACTGAGCGCCTGCCAGCATTCAACTCTTCTTTGTATTTTTCATCTTATTATACTTCTGAGCTGCATTTTTATTGACTTCTTCTGACGTATCCTGAAATGTCTTTGATATTTTAAGTGTGGTCCTTGAATCTGGAGAAGTCTTCTCACTTCTGAGCCTTTTAGGAATACATAATTTCAAGAACCACTTCAAACATGCAGAATCAGAACTTGCTTTTTAATATCATCCCCAAGTGGTTTTTCCAGTAGTCATGAACGAATGTGAGAGCTGGACCATAAAAAAGACTTGAGTGCTGAAGAATTGATGCTTCCAAACTGGTGCTGGAGAAGTCTCGAGAGTCCTTTAGACAGCAAAGAGATCAAACCAGTCAATCCTAAAAGAAATCAGTCCTGAATACTCACTGGAAGGACTAATGCTGAAGCTGAAATTTTAATACTTTGGCCAACTGATGCAAAGAGCCAACTCACTGGAAAAGATCCTGATGCTATGAAAGACTGAAGGCAGGAGAACGGGGTGACAGAGGATGAGATAGCTGGAGGGCATCACCAACTCAATGGACATGAGTTTTAACAAACTTCAGAAGCTAAGTGAAGGACAGGGAAGCCTGGCGGGCTGCAGTCCATGGGGCTGCAAAGAGCTGGACACGACTGATCAAGCAAACTAAACTGAACCATATGATTTACACTCATTACAGTTTGTAAAACATTTATACTGTTCATTTACTTTCAGATCTGTGCCTATCTGTACACAGCTTTCAATCATTTTTACCTCTACAAGTTCTATGTGGTATCTTTTAGTATTTAATTGGATATACTTTATAATTCCTTGCATGTATTTTTCAGTCTTGTCTTTCACTTCATTGAACAAGCCAAGATGATCATTTTAGTCTGTCCCTGATAATTTCATTATCTAAAGTCCCTGTTTCATTGTTTCTTCCTCCTGAAACTTAAGGTTTTTTGTTTTACTTCAAGCAGCTCATTTTGTTTGGAATTTTCTTCTGGGGTGAATGTACATTCCTCCAGAGTGAATCTGTATTTTCATCTCCCAGGTAGCACGGGGCACTACCATTACGGAGGGTCACTAACTAAATTTTCAGGTTGAAGTTTTAGTCAAAATACCTAATACTATGCATTCAAGCTACAAGACTGTGTGAATGTGAAGCCTTGTGGTAATTTTCCTCCTTAGCTAAAAGCTCAAGATTCCTTGTGATTCCCTCGTAGACTAGGATTACTTCTACTCCATCTTTATACTAAGGGTACAGCCCTTTGGGCTCTGGTTCTATGGGGAGAAAATCACATAGTAGATAACTTAGGACCTTTGAGATTTGCTTGCTATAATCATGCCCCAGAGCCTGTGAAGACCAAAGTCAGGTTGCCCTGGTTAACAAATAACTGCTGAAGCCAACTGCAGCAGTTTTGTTTTACTCTCTAAATACCCCATTTTACTTCTTCCTTGAGAATTCCTTGATTTTATACTAGCTAATCCATGCATCAAAGCTTTAAAAAAAAATTTTTTTTTTTAAATCTAAGACTCAGCTGTTCCAGCAGGAGCCTGGCTAGCTTCAAATAGATGCCTGTTTGATCCTGGCCAGTTGCACAAAATCTAGTGTTATCAGGCAACTTTTCAAACTGCTGGTTGACACAATTTAACGTGTTAGGAAACCAATGTAATGAATGGGTCACACTCAGAATTTTAAAATAATAGAAATAGATATTAGAATAGAAAAATAGCTATGGACTCTGCACGAACTAGCCACTTCAATTTAATGGGTCAGGAAAGCAATGTAGAGGGTCACAATCATTATTTTCAAAAATAAAGATATTATAAATAACTACCAAAATAGATACCTAAGTGAGCAGACCCATGAACATTCTGCAAGAACTAGATATGTCTCAATAAACACTACAGCCAACTGAGACAGACAGCACAGGAAAACCGGTAAAGAGCATGTGATGAATATATGAAATGGAAGGAACAGGCCATTTAATCTTTTGTAAAATGTGGTTCCATTTGATTTTCTAGCATATGAAGGTCAACTTCTATTAGGAGGGTTACTGCTATATTATCTGAGTTTTATATTAACACAGTTTGTAGTTTATCAAACTAAATGCACAGACATATAATCTTCTGTTGGTAAACATGTCATTACTATGAGTTTCAATTATGGTAAGTTTGTTTTTCAAAAAGATTATCGACAATATTTTTAAGTGGAAAATAAAAATTAAAAGATATTACTGTAGCATATTTCTTAACATTGCTAGCAATGTGAATGTATTTATGACAATGGCTTAAAACAAAATTAGAGTGTTATACCTCATTTTTCCATCATGGAATTTTAATCACTACATTCCAGGAGAGAAATCTGAAACATAAATAGTGACTTCCCTTCCATGCAAGAAGAGATTGGATTTATCCTTCTGCCCGCAACAATCAAAATATTCTCAAAGTATATGGAACAACTGCTTCTTTGATGCTGGATATCAGGGACAGTGATTCTTGAGAGAGTGGAAACAAATGAGTTGAGCCCTACCACTGCCCCAGCTTATTACCTCGTGAGTTTCCAAACTGCAGCACAGTAGAGAACCCAGGCAAAGGCCAGCAGATCCTTTGAATTTAGAAAACAGCCTGAGAACCCAGAGAGACCAAGGTGGTGAGAACTTGCAGGACAGAAAAGAGAGACAAGGAGCTAAACAGAGAGGGATTCCTTCCAGAATCCATCACAGTGGCTATCAATAAATGCATGTAAGTAAATTATGAGGATGGGGGGAAAATACAAAGAATTAGAGGGAATAATGTCAAGCACACAGAACCAGAAATGGTGCCTATTCCCAATAGCCACAGTGTAAAACCTCACAATTCAAGAGGCACTGCATATAATAACCAGGAGGGTCTTGCCTCATTATTGTGGAATAGCTAGCCTTGGAGAGATCACTGTTCTGGAGGCTCCTAAAAAATCATAAAAGACAGACATGAAAGAATTAACTAAAGTGACATAACTGCATCCCAAAACAATGCTCAATTCATTCATACAAACACAAATATATTCAGCACAACATAAAATTTACAGTGCCTGGCATCTAAACAAAGATTACCAGGCATGTAAGCAGAAAAACACAATCCATGAGGAGACATATCAACCAACCAAAATCAAACCAGAATGGACCCAGGCGTTAGAATTTGCCAATAAGGACAGTAAATCAGTTATAATTTTATTCCATATATTAAAAGACTCAATTAGCAACTTGGAATATACTATAGACCCTAAATGAATTTCCAGAAATGAAAAATATACTGAACGAAATTACCAGATAATTCATTAATCCTTTATTTAAATGTTAATGAAGTCATACATGCTTTTTAAATATGTAAGAACCAACAATGATTCCTAAAACTTTGTTTTTAAAATATAGTGTGTATATTGAGACATAACTTAAAATATATTACTATGTTCACATTTGAAAGTTTTAGAATCACTGATGTAGGCCCTTGTCAGTCATGGTAAAAACATCAGATTTACCCAGAGCGAGCCAGGGAAACATTAAGGATTTTGAGCAGAGCGGTTTTATGATTTGAATTGTGTCTTAAGAAAATGAACTTGTGGGGCCTCCCTGGTGGTTCAGTGGTAAAGCACCTGCCTGCCACTACAGGAGCAAGGGTTCGAGCCCCGGTCTGAGCAGCTCTCACAAGCTGTGGAGCAACTTAGGCCCTGTGCCACAAGTACTGAGCCTGTGCTCGAGAGTCAGGGAACTGCAACTACGCTGCAGCTACTGAAGCCTGCGTGCCCTACTGTCTGTGCTCCGCAGCAACAGAAGCCACTGCAATGAGAGGTCCACGCATCGCTATCGAAGAGCAGCCTCTGCTCCCAGTAATCAGAGAAAAGCCCATGGAGCCACAAACCCAGCACAGCCAAAAATAAATTAACTTAAAAAAAAACAACAAAACTCGTTACTGTGAGAGATAGGGATAGGGAGACAGGGATGAAAACAGTAAGATGCTTCCTACAGTTATGGTAGTTCAAGTGAGAGGAGACACACACTGCGGTGACTGCCCATGTGGCCAAACTATGTCATACACTGCTGAGACAAAACAAGGTTTTCCTCAAGAATTAAAATGCTGGGCTTTTGTATCCCCAACACGTAAATGCTACCAAGAGACAGCTAATCAGCTCTGAAAACGTGGTTTCCCCAAATCGTTATATAAACCATCAAGAAACCAGTATGGGTTCATATTTCATATTTTAAAAAACTGCAGTTCTCTAATTTTGTTGTTCAGTCGCTCAGTCATGTTCGATGCCTTGCGACCCCGTAACTGCAGCAAGCCAAGCTTCTCTGTCCTTCCACATCTCCCAGAGCTGGCTCAAACTCCATGTCCATCGAGTCGGTGATGCCATACAACCATCTCACGCTGTGGTCCTGTCTCCTCCTGCCTTCAACCTTCCCGAGCGTCAGGGTTTATTCTAATGAATAGGCTCTTCACACCAGGTAGTCCAAGTATTGGAACCTCAGCTTCAACGTCAGTCCTTCCAATGAATATTTAGAATTGATTTCCTTTAGGATGGACTGGTTTGATCTCCTTGCAGTCCAAGGGACTCTCAAGATTTCTCCACCACCACAGTACAAAGGCATCAATTCTTTGGCACTCAGCCTTCTTTATGCTCCAGCTCTCACATCCATACAGGACTACTGGAAAAACCGTAGCTCTGACTATACAGACCTTTGTCGGCAGTTGTTTCTGCTTTTTAATACGTTGTCTGAGGTTATCGATATTTCTCCTGGCAATCTTGATTCCAGCCTGTGCTTCATCCAGCCTGGCATTTCCCATGATGTGCTCTATATATGTTAAATAAGCAGGGTGACAATATATAGCCTTGACGTAGTCCTTTCCCAATTTGGAGCCAGTCCATAGTTCCTTTGCTTCTTGATCTGCATACTGGTTTCACAGGAGGCAGGTAAGGTATCTGCTATTCCTAGATACCAATACAATTGTACTGCAATACTCAGAGTAGTATAGCTGCCCCAGGTAACTTGGCCCCTAGGATACAGAGATTACAGGCAGAATTTCCCCAGCCTTACGTATACAGTAGGCTGAGTCTACAATGGTCCTAGGCCTTCAGGTTTAATGAAAACACCTACTGGCACATTCTTGTCCCTACTGTGCATTTCCCTACCAATCTCCCATTCCTGGCCCTTGCCCCTATAAGAGTTTGGAGTCTATTAGGTTAGTAAGCGCACTTACTCCAAAATCCCCAGCTTCTTTCATCTGTCTGCCTTCTCGCTTCCTTCCCTTGTGAATACCTGTTGCTCAGATGTCAAGTCATTTCTACAGTCAGCATTAAGTCAAACACAAATGATGACCCACCATTTCTTCATTCACAAGCATTTATTGAGCACCTACTATATGCCACACCATGTTTGGCTCTGGGATACAATTGAAATATCACCCCTGCCCTCATGGAGCTTACAATCTAGCAGAGGAAACAAATACACAGTGAACTAACATAAAATAAACACAGGTTGTGCTATCTGCCATATAGGATACAAACAGTGATGTGGTTAGGATCTTTAGGAAACACTTTTTAGACAGAGTAGTCAAGGAAGGCCTGTGAGAAGATGGTTAAAAACTGAGTATGAAGCCTGACTCCCTGCTTATATGCTGCAAGTCACTTACCCTCTCAGAATCTTGTTTCCACATTTATAGAATGGAAATAATCATATGAAACTCGACCAATGCTCCTTACTGTGTGAATCACCATGAAAAACCTTCATTAACTTCTATTGATATTCTACATGATTTTCATGACTTCTTACATACTTCTCTTAATATTCCTTAGCAAACTTCTGGCTGTTTTGGACGTTTTCAGCCCTCTTGTAGCACCCTGACTCCACCTTTAACCACTGCACTATGATCTCCCTACTCACTGATCTATATGGCCTTAGTTAGTTAGTAGTATTAGCCGCTCACTTGTGTCTGACTCTGTGACCCCATGAACTACAGAGTCCATGGAATTCTCAAGGCCAGAATACTCGAGTGGGTAGCCACTCCCTTCTCCAGGGGATCTTCCCAACCCAGGGATCGAACCCAGGTCTCCTGCCTTGCAGGTGGATTCTTAACCAGCTGAGCCACCAGGGAAGCCCCATCGACTGGATGACAACTTTGGTGAAGGTAAGTCTCTATTGTGTGTTACAAGTGCCTGATACAGTGCCTGGCATATACAGCCTCTCAAATATTTAATGACATGAGACTCTTATAAGCCAAAAGCGGCAGCCAAAAGGTGGAAGACATAAAGGACAGAGGGGAAGTCTCATGGAGGGAGGTCCTGAGGACAACATAGGACACAGGCGTCGAAGGTTCACGGGGCAGGGCTGGCCTTTGGCCCAACTCGTCCTATGAGGCTGGAATAAAGGATGAAGGTGAGCACGGAGGGAAAGAAATCATGCTGAAGTCCTGAATCTTCTGACTGAATTTGGAAACAAGATCACCTGCTAAGAAAGGCGTGTTCTGAACAGCAGTGGTAGGCTGCCATCAAACACAAACACAAAAGACAAGTAAGTGTTAGTGAGAATGTGGAGAAAAGGAAATCCTTGTGCGCTGTTGGCAGGAGTAAACTGGTGCAGCTAGAATGGAAAGCAGTATGCAGGATTCTCAAAAAATTAAGCAGAACTACCACAGGATCTGGCAATTCCACTTCCGGGTATTTACATGATGTCAAGTGACTTCAAAGAGATATGTGTACATCAATATTCACTGCAACATTATTTTACAATAGCCAAAGTATATGGAAGCACCTAAAGTGCCCATACATGAATGGGTAAAGAATGCATACATGCACAACACAGCCACTAACAACAAAAAAGAAATCTTGCCATTTCCAACAACATGCATGAATCTAGAGGGTTATTATGCTAGGTGAAATAAATCAGAAAAAGACAAATACCATATGATCTTGCTCCTTCGTGGAATCTAATCAAATGAAATGAAAAGACTCATAGAGAATAAATGAGTGGTTGCCAGAAGGGAGGGGCTGGAGAGGGGAAGAAATGGGTAAAGGGAATTAAGAGATATAAACCTCCAGTTATAAAATAAGCCACAGGAATGAAAACATACAGCATAATACATTATTATAACTTATGGAGACAAATGGTTACTAGATTTATCATGGCGAGAATACATGCAATCAAATCATGTAGTACATCTAAAATTAACAATTCTGTACATCAACTATACTTCAATTAAAAAAGAAAAAAGGAATGGCAATATTCGCATTAACTGATGAGAATGGGGAAAGAACCACGCAGTATCAAGTCAAAGGACTGGCAGGTGACTGAGAAGGGCTCTGAGGACATGCTGAAGGATGTGATATTGCAGCGGGGTAGGAAGTACAAAGAAAATAGAGAAGGTTAAATAGGGAGTTTCAATGGAAGAAAATGTTGGAGGCAAGATAACCAAAAATCTCACCAGCCAGTGTTGGATGGGTCATCTGTCAGAATGAAGTCACTGAGAATATGACAGAATTAGAGATGGCCAAATACACTGTCAGGAAGTGAGGCCTTCAGCAAACCAATGGGAGTGATCGATGGTAAGAGCAGAGGTAACTGACAGTGTCACTTCCTGACATAGGCAACACAAGGGCAGATTTTTGTCAGAAGCCTTGAGAAATTATTTAGAAATTACAAGACAAAGGAAAGGCAGCCGCCACCAGCTCCTGTGATAGTGGAATGTGGACACAGCGCACACTGGTGAGAGCTGCAGGCTATGGCAGGCCTTTAGAAGACAGCCAAATTCGTTATGACAAGGCAGATAAGTGCAAATTCAAAAAAACCCATTAACTTGCAGCCAAGCATGGTTAAGGGAGGAGAGAGGGTGGACAGAGGGCTTCCCCATGGCTCAGCAGGTACAGAATCCACCTGTAATGCAGGTGACACAGGCTACAGTCCAAAGGGTAGCAGAGTCGGTCACGACTGAGCAACTGGGCATGCACAAGCGCAAGGGTGGGCAGGCAACTGGGAGAGACTAGAACACATACAGAAGGGAGACAAGTGATGGTAAGAACAGAGGCAAGGGAGTCTGCACTTCTTAAAGACTGCAGAACAAAAATACGCTTCTTGAAAACTTTCTGAAATCTCATCTTAATTATCAAACTCACCATTGTCTCCCCTTAACGACTGCTGTCCATTCTACCTTGAGAAATGGACTCAGCTCTTACTCCTACATCCACTTAATCTTGAGTCTTCCTTTGAAATGGCTCCATCATCCACTCCTTCCTTATTCCTGGAGCCATCACCTGAAATCAGTTCTCACAATTTTATGTCTAGGTTACCACACCAGCCTCCCAAATAGCCTACCTAATTAGTGTCACTTCACTTTAGTCAGAAGGCTTTTGAATTAGTAGGTCTGTTTCAGACACCCAAGCCCAACTGCAAAATTTATGTTTCATTTGCAACATGAAGACAACACTACTTTCCTTTGAAAGACTGCGGTAAGGAATGTGATATGTTGTAGGTTTCTTAGCACATCTCTAGGCAGGTAAGAACTCCTGATTTTTGAAAACTTGTTGTAAGCCCTCTGAAGACTGGGAACAGATCTGTTTTACCAGTCTAGTCCACATACACTTTCAAAACACACTGAAATCTTGTTGAATGGTTTGATAAAGGCCAAAATACGAGGGATATTTTATAACACAACACTCTTTTGTTGTGTTTTACAACAGAAACACTTTTGCAAGTGTTGAGCTTGTCAAGACTTGAGCTTTGAAAACATAAAAGCAGCTTTAAAATCCATTCAAAGAGGAACAGTTCAGGAAACAATGTGGTATGCCAATCAAGAAAGTAACACCTTGAGCAAAAGACTGTTTTTCTTATTCCAGAGCTACCGTGAGAACATCAAATGGGGTGGGAAACACACACGAAAAAGAAGAAAAAGCAAAGCTTAGCTCTGCTTTTGCTGTTGCTTTAGCCTTACCACTTTTCCAGTTTGAGTTGGACTGCCTTTGGCTCAGATGATCCTACTGGCTTTGGGGAACTCAGAAAGGCCAAAATGGAGCCTAAGGGAAGAGGAAAAACAGAGAGAGCTGGCTACTAAGGGCTGGCCCCAGGCAAAGATGGTTTCAGAAAGTCAAGACTTTCTAATTAAAAATGGAAAACATAGTGCAACACGTTTATGAATGTGTTATTATGAAGTAGCACATTACTTCATAATGCAAGTAAAAATGTGTGAAAAATCATTTGGATATCCTTATAAGCATGTGTTTCTGGAACTTATCAGAGAGAGATATTTGAAACTGAGACATCCCATGAAAATTTCTGCCAATTATCTCCAAATCAGTTACCCCAGCTCACCAAGGTCAGAGGTGGAAGGCCTTAATGCAGATGCCTGCATACAGTTAATGGTACATATTCTTGGAAAATATGGTTAGATAGTTCTTCTCATACCACATAGTTAGCAAAACCACTTGGAAAAGTGCTGTGCACCAAAACCTACATAAGTATTTGCATCCTTGACTCAGAAGTTCACCTCTACGAATTTATCCTAAGGAAATAATTTATGCACAAAGACATGCACTGAAACACAGCGTCATGAGATATAACCTAAAATGTCCAACAGGGAAAGGCAACAGAAAGCATGGCACATCCATACAGTGTAGTGTTTAGTAACTTGGAATAATGCCTGTAGACTGAGAAAAAGAATCAAGATACAAATTACACTGAGAATGAATAAAACTATGTAAAATCACAAACATGTAGCAAAGAGACCAGCAAGAAACATTCAAAAATATTTAAGTGCCCTTTCTACCTTTTCTGTATTGTCTGGACTTCCCACAATAAGCATGTATTACCAACAGAAAAAATAATAATTATAAACACAAATAATAAACAGAAAAAAAAACATTGAATCAGGCAAGCATTAAAGCAGAATGGGCATTTTTATACATTTATTGGTTTCTGCTAAGAATTGGAGTGAGGTTCCTAACAAAAAAGTGGGGGCTTACAAACCAGTCATTCTTTAAAAAGCAGAGAAATTATTTAATTTCTTTTCTGTAAGATCCACCATATCCATGTAGAAACGTAGCAGAGAAGATGGTGAGTCAGGTTCTGTCGTGAATTACCAAGCTAGATGACAACTCCATGCTCCCACAACACACAGACCTAGACCCAGGGTCACAAGACACAATGCCAGACCCAAGTTTTAAATGGCATGCTGCTCTACGTTTTCCATGATGAAAAAGATTAGGAAAATAAAAAGTGCTCACTTGGGGCGAGGTAGACTTTTTTCACACCCATTGGGGGCCAGAGAGAAATGAAATACAGAGCTGAGAACTAATACTTTTTAAAATTCAACTTTACTTAAAAAGACAAAATGTAACTAATACTTTTTTGGCCGAAGAAAAGCAGACACCTTGGTTACTAGATGGCAGACGTTAAGGACTGCTCTGAAGGAAGGATGGCCGAAAGGTCTGATTCCTAAATCACAGCAGTCTGTTGAATATCTTTCTTCTACAATCCAACCTTTCTTCAAATCCTTTTAAAATTCTACCCTAGGGAAATTTGCTTTATACTCAGAGTTATGTATCTCCTTATGTATACTCACAATCATTCACTTAATCATGGTATTTCCATTCTAGCTTTCTGGACTCTACGGTTTTGTTTGGCCTTTATAATCATCCCACAACAGATGCTGAAAGAATTTATACCTTCTGGGCAGAAATGGAAACAAAGTCCTAAAGCAGCTTACCTAAGAATCAAAAAGTTAGTCGATGCAAGCAGACCCTAGGCATGAAGCTACATTCAGTACCAATTATATTGTCATGAGTTACCAGAGCAAGGAAACTCTTCTAACATTTCTGTGTGAACAAAGATAAAAACACAGGCTGGCTAAGTGTTTTAAGAGGCTGGTAACTGCAGTTCCTTTTCTTAAACATCATCAGATGGCAGATGGTTGGCTGCCACTTAAGTAACAGGTAGAAATGACCTCCTCTGAAACTGAATTACACTTGGTTGAGCAGGTATCTTGGCTAGTAAAAGACACTATACTACAAAGGCAGGGTCCCAGTAAAAGTTATTTGGTGGCCATACTAAAAAAAGCACAATGGCTTAGTAAGCATGCTGTTGTCAGAGCCAAAAGCATAAAAAAAGGTACTCACCTTCAAAGATACATGCATAAAAGTCTGCATTTAAGATTATAAACTTAAAAATGTTTAAAAAAAATGTTACCTATATGAGATAAATTAAAAATTTATGTAATTTAGTGTAAAGCACCAAAAATGAACAATACAACTGTTCACATAAAATAGTGAAAAGAAAACAAAGTACAACTATAAAAGCACAGTGGTTATCAGTTACAAGAATCAAGTAAATGAACTAATTTCTATTATTTTTTTCATTTACCTTATAAAACTCTGTTGGTTAAGTTGGGGGGGGGTCTCTGAGAAATCTAATGGGTAACAAAATGATAACAAATATACAGCATTTCTTTATTAACAAATTGTTATTACACAAATCAGGTTACTTTTTCTGTCTGATTACAGAGTTAACAGAACTTGCATCCACATTTAGAGCAGCGATATAAAAGTTTACCAGGAAGAAATTCTGTGTATGGACCAAAGGACTGCAACATGTCCTACGAATTTAAAACTGGCAACTATGATGTAACAACTGCAAGAAGATTCAGGTTTGTTTTCCATGTTTTTAACTCTCCAAAAGGGATAATACATTACGGGGATAATACAGCCAAAGAAGGTATGATGTAGAAAATCACAGGAAATTATAAACGAGTACAGAAACAGCACAAAGATCATGAGAACTTGAGAAGGTGTAAAAAACCAAGCAGTGACAAGGCAGCTCCCTGGAGCTGCACCAGCCCTGACTGTTCCCTACCCTACATGAAACTGGTGGGCTCTTCATCTGGGCATTTCAGCCTGAGAAATCAGCCAGACTAATGATTTTTAAACAAAGGTTTACTTAGATACAGCTTAGGGAGAGAAAGCTAAACATTAGCAAAGTATTAACTCCTTGAGAACTCAAAATTGTGCAGCCAAATGAAAGCAAAGTATAAAATCTGGATAAAAAATGTTTCTCTAAGGGTAAAATTCAGCTTCCTGAGAGATTTTAAATCAAACACATACTAACAGGGTGGTTTTCAAAGTGGGTTTAAGGCCCATCCTCTCTTCAAACTTTTCTTAAACACTTCTAATTCTGTTTTTATCTTCTGTGGTTTCAGGAAACATCTTTTTAAAAATAAAAAATAAAGGAAATCTGATGCCGCCTCCATCCCTTTGCTATTGTTCTTTAAATTTAAAAATCACTGCTATGAGAAAAATGAGATCTATGACACACTTTGTCAGCGTTACTCATAGCAGATTTGAACATTATCCTATAAAATAAACAAGTAAAAGAAGTTCTTAGGAAGAAATTAAACTTTGCTATTCCCACTGCCCCTAAATCTGTTCTTCCACTGCCTCCATGCTCTCAGTATTTCTGGACAGTGTGAACAAAATCTTAACATTCCAGCCACACCTCAATCCAGAAACATTTCAGTCAACGGTCACAGAGAACTTCTTTGAGAAGGTAAGCCCCTATTTACAGACATCTCTAGAATAAGAAAGTTCAATTACCCAAAAACAGCACACATTACATCAGGGCAGACTCTGTATAGTGTTCTTCAACATACTCACTAATAAGGAGCAGCCAAATCCCAGAACTCCACTCTGCACTCTCAAGCACAGAACACCAGAGTGGCAACAACCGCCAGGGGAAACATACAGGCCATGTTTCTTGGATGGAAATGAAGAACAGTGGAACCCAAGCTTTGGCCACTTATCTAGACTTCATTATTTCAACAAAACAGAACAAATCCATGGAAAGGACTCATTTGGCAAATGTAACTTCTTTCCATGTATTTTTCCTTCACATCAGGTTAAACAAAAAGTTGTCATTTTAGAATCATTGATTACATCTTTTTTTTTTAATTAGAAAAAAGTATACTTGAATATTTACATAATTTTATTGCTGTGTATTACAACAAAAAAAATTTAACTGATTTGTAGAATCTATCCAGTAACATGAAATTGAAATCCATCTCTCAGGAGGATGTCATTACGGCTGAATGTATCTGATGCTCCAGAGTACATCAAGAGTAAAAAAAATCCGTGCATGTCATGTGGTTCTTGTTGCAGTCATCTGTGTTCATCTCTCAGAAGGCAAACGAATCCATCTGACATTTCAATAAATACCAAAGTAATCATTAGCAAAAAAATAGCTTCCACGGACCAGAGATCCAAGAAAGAGCAGTTCTGATGAATGATTCCTAGAATCGAGTGAGTCCTCCTTTAGTCCAGTGAGATGATGTCAGGAATGTTACTTCCACTGCTGGTTATGACCCCTGTCTCACTCCTGCTGCTGGATGAACTAACATGAGTACTGCTTTCATGGGGGCTGGTGGTGGTGACAGACGCACTGCTGGCTGTTAAGGGTGAGGTGAGACTATCCAAAAACATAGGAGGACAGTACTGCTTGAAACAAACAATGATGCGGATGAGGACGAGGCTTCATTGATTGTAAATAAAAAGACTACACACTGTTAGATACGCACAAGTGATAGCCACATATTTAAATCTTGGTGGGATTTTAAAATTTCTCAAAACTTCACATCTTTGGATAGAAGGTGGCACAAATTTAACATTTTACATTATTTGATGAGTGCAGCATATTCTTGACTGTCTCAAAACAGAATATGTTGACCAAATATGTAGGTAGTAGTACAAAAATGTCAATAATATCTATCTATAGTTGTTTAATACTGAATACTAGCCCCACAATTATGACTCATACTTAGTCTTGAATTTGCTCACTAAATGTATTTATACCAAATTTAAAGCACACTGTAAAAGGCTAATAAACTTATCTTTAATGGCTTTAAGCAAAAGTGCTACCAAAAAATTCAGTAATTCTTTCAAAAGTTATTATTAATTAGACCCTTAAGGAACAATGTTAAGACTGACCAGCAGAAAAACAACATCTGATTCCTATCTACATACATGTAACAGTTACTTGTGTGATTAGAAGACAACATATACTCTAATATAGAGACTACATGGTAGCTAACTACCCCAGGATGCTCAGAATGAGATCTCCTGTATTTTGGAATAAAAAACAAACAAAATTTTGGAATAAATCTTAAAGGAAATCTAATTGCCTCTGAGATGCCTGCTTGACAGCCCCCTCCAAGTGTTAATAAATGTTGGTTTAAATCTTAGTTGCTGATCCCCAAACAAATTTCAACCTGGGTTTAAGTACTCTGATACTGACCAGGAGGAAGAGACACAAGAGCTAAAAGCTTTATTTTATAGCACCATAGACTGTTTTATGTGAGAAACTGCACTAACTTTAGTATAAGCGAGGTCCAGCACACACTGCAAGAGAAGAGGTCCTAAGCTGGTGTTTAGATTGACTACAGGAAAGATCAGTAAGGACGGCTCATCATTATTATCAATTCGAGGTATTTTTTATCAACAAATTAGCCTGACACCAAGCATCTGAATGGCCCTATAAAATCAAAATCCTCAAGGTTCCAAGATGATTTTTTTTAAAAAGGATGGTTCACATAAGAATCAGTAATACTTTAATCCTAAAGAATCTATCTCCTAGAAAAATACATAGATATTTTGCTATAGAATCTACTGATGTAACAAAGTCAATTTAGGGTGAAAAGAAACTTCTCTTTCTGTGCTTGTCACCTTGGGCCCAAACTTCCAGTAGTTTGTGTGATCAAACACAGGATTAAACCAGGAAGCTGATACACAACCTGTGGTTAGCTGATTCTGAGCAGCCTACAGAAGCAGTGACCCACGGTTCTTCCTCTGTCCATCCCTACTCTCAACACCTCTCTGTCTCTTTCCCCATCAGCTTTCCTTGCGCCTTCTCCTCCTCTGCTACCAGCCTATCAGCGGAGTCTGTGCTCACCACAAGGTCTTCATGGTGGGACACTGGAATACTAGTTTCTTATCTCCAACAGAGAAAACACGAATGGTTGATTTATAGCAACTTTAGGTGAGGGCTTCTTCAAAGTCTGAATTTGACTGTCTTTAAAAACTAGGAAGAATCAAGCTAATGATTCAATCTGTTTAATCAACTTCAGCCATCTTCTATGTACAGAACAAGTGTTTTACAAATAATCTGTATAAAGTTTCAACATTTCCAGTCATCCAGCACTGCTTCCCCTCATTTTAATCACTCAAATGCTTGTTAAGAAATGCCAAATGACTATATTAAACTAAACAAAAAATAATTTTAAATGCTAGTAGTAAAGGTCAAGATATCATAAACTGAAAAACAACATCATGCCTCCAAGTAAAATTGTGAAATATTTATAGAAGTACTTTCCTTCCATCAATTTAAGTAACTGAGAGTTGACTGTCCTGATTTTATGCAACTGGTCATTTTTAGTTAGTGACACAACCAACAATCCAATACAAATTAGTTGCTTAAATTCAGGATACATACCTGGGGATCAACTGGAATAAGGGAAAGAAAATCCAAACCTAAAACAAAAATGTTCTGTTAATAGTTGTCTCATATTTTGGAGACAAGAATTATTTCCCCAAATCATTTTTTATTTAAGTCATAGAGAACATTTGGGTTAAGTCCTTACCATTCTGCTGTAGGGAAGGTCTATACCACAATCAGGATATTTATGTGCGTAAAACCCAAAAATGTACATATGTCTTGACAAACAACTGGAAAAACCATCCCCAGAGGTTTAAAAGGGGTAGAGGAGTCCAAAATTTAAATAGAACTTTCAAAGCAAATTTTTGCTTAGCAGAATGAGAAGCAATGAAATGAAGAGATGATTATCTGGACTGAGACGTTAAAAAAACATGCTTAGTCTCTTAAGACACTTCACATTTATTTTTTTAGAAATACACATTTAGCTTCATCTAAAATATCACTTCTTAAACAAATGTCTGTTTCATGGACAGCTCTCTGTCCCACGGTTCCCACAACAAAAGGAGTAGTACACAGTTCAACACGCTGCATAAAGCAAGCACTTTGTAACTGCTGCTTACTAACAAGCTGAATCTTGCCAAGGTGTACTGGGTTATAAGCTAATGCAGTTTTCTAAAGATTTGGGATCCTCCAATTATACTTCAGAAATAGAAAAGTGACAAGAGGTTGCCCAGTAATACTGTTTTGAAATATTAAAGTTGTAACAATAAATAATAAAATCTTCATGTCTGAAAAGTCTAGCAATAAACTTCAAGGTCAGTTCCCCTAGACCTCTGTTTGACTAAATTCTACGACATTAAAAAAAAATCATATATTAGGTATAAGATTACTAAGGCCAATTTTTATTTACTCTATGAATTTTTATATCCTGGTATTCAACGTCACCTCAAATACAATAATTGTAATAGAGTATACTATGATACTGGACTGTTAGTCTAAATAGAGAATATTAGTGGGAAATGATATTTAACCTGTCTGAATATAACTGATAAATCAAATGTTTAAGTAAGTTTATTCCCTTATAATCTCTAAATAAGGGTATAATGATAATACTTACTGAATAATACAAGCTGTAGCACCAATCATTTGAAAGAAGTTATTCAATTTCTAAAAGATTTTTGAAAACTCCTGACATGACTTGTCATTTCTTATGCCTATCACTAGCTGTAAGATACAAGATTTGAGCCAACACTGGACAAAGGGAATCATAACCAGTTCTTCCAAAGAGTTTCCCATTAAAGTGATACTAAGGAGGTGATGTACTTCAGTAAGCGAGTTTCTGTTCACAGTAATAACAGCACTGAGTAAATCCTCTCTCTGCGGCAGCTGAACAGTAATTCAAAATCTGTCTAGCCCTTATAATAATCATCTGCAACTTTTATATATTCACCATTTCTATTACTGGATGATTATTTCATGTGTGCTAACAGTCTACTGATAAAATACTTTAAGGGATAACTGAATATGATAACTTAACGCCATAATAAAAGTATCTAGAAATTTTTCTGAAATTTTGGTTGAAACCCACTGTTATCTCCCTAGCTGTATTATACAGATGCTCTCTACACAAAATTCAATATTTCAATGTAAATATTTCTCACTGAAACCATTTTCTCTCCAACAGTAATACTGAAGCTTGCACAGTATTTCAGATGTTATTCCTTCTATTAAAAAACTATTATCAACAATGTCTTATAATTCTACTTTGTAAGTATAGACTACGAAAACTCTTACATGAAACAGATGAAGAAGCTTCATGAATAGTGATTAAAACATTATTGCCTTAATACTTTATAAAAGTTCAGTAAAATGCTATTCTTATTTCACCATAAGTTTGAACTGCAATGGTATGCTGTGTTTTCACTCTTTAAGTATTTCATAATTATCTTTCAACTAAAAAAGCAGGTAGTTTTAAAAATTATGATGGTACATTCTAAATGCTTTTCTCAATACTGATAAATCTGTAGTTTTTAGATTTTAAATGCTGCTTCATGTGAAACTGACTCTGTATGTCTTATTAATAACAACACATTTTACTTACTTGAGCCATGAAGTTTAACAAAACATAACTGCTACATGATTAAATATGTAAATGTTTAGCACTTTCAGATTTTAATGATACAACTTTTGAGCACCATTCGCACCTGACAGTATGGCACTAGCAATAATAAGGCAGTCATATTTTTCGTGAAATAATCAAGCTGCTTTCCACTCCACAAACACAAATTATGCTTTATTTTTGCATTCACTGTTGCACAGTATCAGAAGATGCTCCCAGCTGCAGTTCATTATTAATATCATTTCTTCTTTGTTCTCCTGCAGATTCAGAAGATTCATGTTTATGATGTTTAAAAGGAATGTTGAGAAATGTATTAAGAGTTTGTCATCTCTCAATTCTTGGTGTTCTATTTAATATTTTATTATAAATTATTAAATTTATAAATAGCAAAACTCTGTACAGTATGACTAATTACATAAAAATTATGCACAAAAAAAAAATCCCTAAAGTAATTACTAATTACAAAAGAGCATATTAACAGTAAAACCCAAATAAAAACTAAACTATTTGGATCAAGTAACTACTACATCATTCATAAATGACGGTAAACTGGTAACTCTTCTAAAGTATAATAGATCCTATTCTATTCCATTTATCAATAAGAAAGTCTTTTAACATTTTAATAAGCAGTATCACTATACTAGCTTATAATGGCTAAACACCAGTCCTGGATAATAGTCTTAGTTCTTACCAGCTTGAAATGTATTTTATGAAATACACAATTAACATATTTTATCGCATTTTTCTCAAATCTGTACATTTTATAAAATAAATAGTCTGACTTTATGCCCAAATTTTGAAATATAAATTCTCTGGAATTAAAAATTCTTCCAAACTCACACAATTCAAAAACTAACAGAGCAAGTGATTTGTACATTGTATCTATTCTATTGCTAAATGGCCAGAGTCACTTCGTAAACAGAGAATGTTCATTATCTTTTTTCTCAGGATTAATTTTTAATTCAAAAGCTTTAGGAAATGAATTCTTCTGGAATGCTTATTTGTAACACATACTAAGATGACATGTAGAAACCTTTCAACTTCATTTAAAACTAGCCACAGTTAAAACAAAACATGGCAGTCAGGAATTAAGACTCTGACTTTCCCTCTTTCTTATGAACCATGAAACTTCACCTATAACTCAAAATCTAGCTTTGTATCAGCAATGACTCTGTAACTGGTCCTGGCTGGGTTTACAAACAGTTTTTTTTAAATAACCAATTCCCAAAGAACATGTGGAGGAGATATATTTAAGAACCAAAAAGCTTTTAACTTTTTTTTGATGGATACTATTTTTAGTCTACTTCTTTCCATTAAATTGTATTCAAACTGAATAAACTCTGAACAAGTTTCAAGTGACAAAATTACACCTGACCAGATTACACAACTATCAGCTGTTCCAACAACACAAATTTTACCCAACAGAATATATATTGTGCTTAAAATAAAGATCTTACTAAGAGGGCCAAGAAGAATAAATCACAGGTCAAAATTAACTTCCTAAACCCAGAGAAGAAAATTAATAAAAGGAGGAAGTAATTGAATTTCAATAAAAGGGCCCTTCAGAGAGAAGGGAAGTCATGAAGTCACTGGTTCTAAACTTGTGCCAATTTGATCTATCAAAAAACTTGATACTAAGGTAACTCAGGCAGCCATGAAGTTTTTAACTGTTAATATACATATAAAAGATATCCCTAAACAAACACATAATTGTAAAGCAATTATCCTCCAATTAAAAAAAAATTTTTTTTTAAAGATAACCCTAAATACTCAGGAGTGTTGTGGAAAAAGAGCAGGCAGATCCTATTTTTAAAGGGTAAAGCTGGCAGGCAACCTGACCTCACAGTTCACAAGTATATTGTGAAGTTGTGATGGGCTACCCAGAAGTGATGTGCTTTTAGAAAAGAAAAGTATGAGAAAACATTCTCTCTAACCTGTGAAGCTTCCATGAAAAATAAACCAAGAAAAAGTCTCCCTGTGGTACATTCTCTATGTGGGAGAATAAATTCTGTAAAATTTTCCCACTATCCTACTACTCTATTTCCTCCCAACAAAATCTATAGATTGCTTGGTAGTTAAAATGACAGCAATTGAACGTGACTGATATTTAAAACAGGTATCACCTTTACAGGAATCCTTTCCTTAGCAATTTCCTTTGCATTTTTATTTAAGATACTTAAATTATATTTGCTTCACAGATTAAGATAAAAAATAAATGGTAAAAAAAACAAAACTGATAAAAAACAAAACAACTCTTCACATACCTGGCAGATCTGAGGACATGCTTGAGATTGGCGTGTGGTGGAATGGTACTGAGTAGTCTGTTAATGAAGGCGGAATAGCAGCAGGATCAACCGAAGTCACACTGGGCACCCTTACAGAAGATGGCTGATACATGAGAACCCTGTTTTAAATAGCATGGGAAATTACAATCTGGCTGTTAGTTCACAGGAGAGAAGAGCTGTACTCCCGGGCATTCTCAACCGTAAGTTCACTAAGCTTCAGAACAGCCATACGGCAGCTACTCACTACACAGAACTCCACTCACTCTCCTCTCTCATAACAGTCTTCACTTTAACATGAACATATGCTGCCTCTCAACAGCAGCTGTGACATAAGAGCAAGGTGGCACTAAAACGTGAAGCACACTGCTGGAGCAAAACATGGAACTCTGAACCACAAATAGGACTATACGCTGCACACTGCTTTTATTAATGTATGTGTAACATGCATGTGATATTAGTAAGTTATATATAAAGAAATTTAGAAATAAAACAGAAGACTCCTAAAATTTGATTCAAATCAGGGTACCTTTATGAGTAAAGCTACTTACTTACTATAGCTCAAACATAATTCCTTCCATTGTAACATGGATTGTGTTAATTATTAGCACTCTTATCTGGGATCACCTGAGTAAAGACAGTCCTAAAGCCAGCCAATCTGATAAAAACCAGTAGTAATCAGAAAAGAAATTAGATTAAGAATAAAACAATCAGGACTTAAGACATAATATTCAGAAATAAAAACACTAGCTACCATGATACCATCTACTCTTTTAGGAGTGCTATGACTTTCAAATTCACTGTTCATGCTACTAAAAACACAAATTAAATATACTTAAGACACACTTTATTATTAGTATTTATACATATATGTATACACACTGTACATATATATATATACTATAATTATGTTATAATTTCAAGAAGCAGTAAACACATTTTTGAAGAAGTTCAGGAAAAAAGAGAAATGATTTTGCATTCTTCCCACTTAACAGTCATTATATCTTAGTCCAGAGTAAATGATTAGAAGTCCTCAAGAAAACATCTTAAATATATATATGTAAGCAACTGAGCAACGTCATGGACCCTCTGGCTGATGGTGACCATCTTTTTGCCCAACATCTTAGTGAGGCTGCAGGGGTAGCAGCTGCTCTCCAATCTCTGAGATGCTACCCAAGGATGACAAGAAAAAGTAGATGCCAGAAAGCCAGCCAAGAAAGACAAACACCCAGTGAACAAGTCTGGGGGCAAGGCCAAAGGCAAAATATGGGACAAGCTCAATACCCGAGTCTTGCCCGACAAAGCCACATATGCCAGACCACGTGAGAAGTTTCTGACTACAAGCTTAAAGCCTCAGGTGTCGTCTCCAAGAGACTGAAGACTCACAGCTCCTTGCCAGCGCAGCCCTTCAGGAGCTACTTAGTAAAGCATCCATTAAAGTGATTTCAAAGCACAGAATACAAGTAATTTAAATCAGAAACACCAAAGGTGAAGATGCCCCAGCTTCCAGTAAAGATGCATAGACAGGTCCCACCACTGTGCATTTTGAAAAATGAAACTTTACTAAATTTGAGGGAAAAAAAGAGTTGGGGACGGGGACCCATGGACATGAGGTCATTAGGACATTAAGGTCAGCATTCCAAAGCACCAGCAGTAAACTACTGTGAGCTCAACGAGACAGGCACAATCTCCACAGCTGGAAGGGATCACTACAAAGATGACGCACAGCTGATAGAAACAGTGCGTGCGTGTATACGATCAGTCACAAGGTCATGTCTGACTCTTTGAGACCCCGTGGACTGTAGCCCACCAAGCTCCTCTGGTCCATGGGATTTCCCAGGCATGAATTCTGGAGTGGGTTGCCATTTCTTCTTCCAGGGGATCTCCCCCACCCAGGGATCAAACCAGCATCTCCTGCAGCCTCTGCACTGGCAGGAGGATTCTTTATCACTGAGCCACCTGGGAAGTTCTGTTATTCTGTACTATTTTTCAAAAAATACAGATGTCACTGGAAAGGAGGAAAACAAAGTCATCTTGAGAGGATATACATGGCTGTGTTGGCAAATGCTAGTCTCAGAAAAGCAAGTGAACTGAGACCGATCTATTTGGGAACCACAGGAGATATAGTATGCTTGAGACAATAACATAAGCTAAGTATTTCAAAACACATTTTCCAGACCGACAAAAAAGGCAACTGCCTGAGTTACAATCAGGTTTCTTGGATGCCAGTGTTACCTGGCCATCTAAAACCACAAAGGTAGACTCTGGAGGGGGAAAGAGAAAACCTCAGATGAGCTCAAGTATGTATGTTAAATTAAAGCACATCTTTTTCTCGAAGTCTGAAGACACTGGTCCTCTACAAGGATGAAAGGAGAACAGGAAATCACCAGAAGTGTTTCCAAATTACACATGATCCTACCTCCCACACAGGAATGTGTATCAGAAACTGGGGCATGGGGTCATGGGAGTAAGAAGGAAAGAGAGACTGGCATATGTGAGTACTCACAAGGGGGCGTAAAAAGTGGCTCTGATTATCTCACACTGTCTTTTCTCTTGATCCCCAACTGACCTTTCAATCTGGATCAGATTCATAGAAAACAACAACACTCCCTTTCCCTCCCTGGCCCTTTACTTACACCTGCACAGAAATGAGGTGAATGTCCCAGTGCACTCGTCACCATAGTAACCCTTAACCACTGCACATCTTCTGCTCTCATAAAACTCTGAGTGATTCACTATTCCTTGTTTCACCAATATAAAATGCTACCACAATATGTAAAAATGTCACAATCCAGTGACAGTACCAATTATTAAATCAACATCTACAATCTCAGCAAGTATCTGAAAAGTTAAACAATTCAGTGTAAGTTAAATCTGATTGCCTGAACTTTGTAACATTAACACAAATTCAACTTTGCATAGAATGGGTAAAATTCCCCATTTGTTAGGATTATCAAATTACCTACTGGTAGCAGATTTTTATCTCAATCAGAAGCATCACAAAGATCACATTCGGAAAGGTAAACAACTCGACTGCCTGTGCAAAAATAGATGTATTTACAGATATGGAACAGCAGAACTATGGTGAAATCTAAATGGCTATGTCCAGTGGAATTATGGGTCTAAGTACGTGATGCTATAAATACTAAAAACATTTTTTAAAGCTTTTGTTACTCCCTCCTCAAAGGATTGGCAAATACACAGGCCTATATGTACATTATGTATTATGTACACATATAAGTTTTTATAGCTTTATGTATAATATCAGTGAAAGGTTGGCTTAAAACTCGACTTTTAAAAAACTAAGATCATGGCATCTGGTCCCATCATTTCATGGCAAACAGATGTGGAAACAGTGAAAGATTTTATTTTCTTGGGTTCCAAAATCACTGCAGACAGTGACTACAGCCATGAAATTAAAAGATGCTTGTTCCTTGGAACGAAAGCTATGACAAACCTAGACAGCGTATTGTTTTTTGTCTTCATGTAACAAAAAAGAGTTACTGGGTGGTTTGTCAAATGTAAGATGAATAATGACAATGGCCAAAATACGTCACTTTTCCAGTGCTTTACTGAGTACTGTCACTGCCATTATTTCATTCAATCCTCACAATAACTTAATCAGTTGCACATTATTATTATTTCTACTTTACAGAAGAGAAAACTGAGCTTACAGAATTCCCAAAGTCACACAGTTAATACATAGCTGAAAATGTTACAGGGTGTTTACTGTCACTTTTAGTTCATCATATTTAAATAGAAAGTCATTATCCTTGTCCTCAAGTCAGCTCTATTTCTGTCAGTGATACCAGACAGCACATTATTAATAAATAGAAGAGGCATCACTTTGCCGACAAAGGTCAGTACAATCAAAGCTATGGTTTTTCCAGTACTCATGTACGGATATGACAGGTGGACCATAAAGAAAACTGAGTGCCAAGAGAATTGATGCTTTTGAACTGTGGTGTGGAGAAGACTCTTGAGAGTCCCTTGGACTACAAGGAGATCAGCCCTGAATACTCACTGGAAGGACTGCTGCTGAAGCTCCAGTACTGAGCACCTGAGGCGAAGAGTATGATCCACTCAGTGGACAGGAGTTTGCGCAAACTCCAGGAGATACTCAAGGACAAGCCAGCCTGGCAGGCTGCAGTCCACAGGGTCGCGAAGAGCCAGACATGAATCAGTGACTGAACAACAACATAATCTCACAGCACAGAAGAAAATTGCTGGCATACTGCTAGATAGCAAACAGTATTCTAGAGTACTAGATCACTAAACTCATCATACTTGGCCCAGACTTAGATGTCTGAAAATTCAGTAACTTGAATTTTTATCTATAAACCTGAAATTCACCAGGTGTTCCCAGTTTATGATCACGAAAAGATTTTCAAAGATTCAATTCTGCTACCAATTCCTAATGATTCTTCAGTTCAGTTGCTCAGTCGTGTCTGACTCTTTGCGACCCCATGAATCGCAGCACGCTAGGCCTCCCTGTCCATCACCAACTCCCGGAGTTCACTCAGACTCACGTCCATCGAGTCGGTGATGCCATCCAGCCATCTCATCCTCCGTCGTCCCCTTCTCCTCCTGCCCCCAATCCCTCCCAGCATCAGAGTCTTTTCCAATGAGTCAACTCTTCGCATGAGGTGGCTAAAGTATTGGAGTTTCAGCTTCAATATCAGTCCTTCCAAATGAACACCCAGGACTGATCTCCTTTAGGATGGACTGGTTGGATTTCCTTGCAGTCCAAGGGACTCTCAAGAGTCTTCTCCAACACCACAGTCTTAATCTATCTTTAATCTTTGCTTCCTTTCTTGAGAATACCTCTTTATTAATGACATTCAATTAATCATTCAATTTCCAAGGCATGGGGTAGGGGCATAATATTTTAAAATTATCTATTAATTTAGAAAAACACCAGAGGTTTTCTTAAAGTCTTATTTTCCCTCTATTCCCCCCATTTGCTTACTAGCACTAAGAAGCCCTATGATAAATTTACACCTCAGGGAAAATTTCCAGATGCTGACACAAAAGGGAGGACATGAGAAGAATGACCAGACACAAAACCAGAAAAAAAAAAAAATCTAAGAGTTGGACGGGATTACACAGATGAAATAATCACAGTATGGTCACCACTGTGATGCCTGCACAGGTGGCATCCACTCTACCTTAACACAGAAAATGTGATTTTAACACAAAACATCAACGTTCTTAGTGTTCAGAAAACTCCAATGCAAAGTTTTCATGTATCATTCCTCTACTGGATTTGTATCTGCCAAATGCTATAACAAAGAAAAAACTTAACCCAGGTTATCAATGACTCCCATACAAGACCTACAAGGTAAATATCACATTTTCTCTTTTCCTGGCTTCACAGCTTCAGTCCTTAAGACCCACTCATCCATCAGGCTACAGTTTCCACCACTCACCATCCTCTTTCCCTCCTCTGGCTGCTCTCATTAATACCCTTCTTGATGAGCCCTGACTAAAATGGTCTAAGTGAAAGTCATTTAGCCTAAAATGGCATAGAACTGGCATGGGTATGTATCCTGGATACTGCTTCTTTTATTACTGCAATCTAAGAACAAATCAGCTCAAGTGGTAAACCATTAAGTGAATTCTGACACTTCAGAGAGCTTCTATCTAAATGGCTGTTAATTTACAGAAGGCCATTATCTATTAAGATGATGATATACAGTCGTCCCTCAGTATTCATAGCAGACTGGGTCCAAGGACCCTCTCCCCAAAAGGATACCAAAACTCACAGATCCTGAAGTCCCTTACCTAAAATACTGTAGTGTTTGCACATCCTCCATAAATTAATTCATCTCTAGATTACCTTATACCTTATAATACCTAATACAATGCAAATGCTATGTGAAATAGTTACTGCTTTTGGAAACTTAAAAAATTTTCCTCTAGCCATTTCTGATGATCCACAGTTGCCAGAATCCACAGATGTGGAGAGCTGACTAGTTGTCTATGACAAGATCCATTTTCTCAGTGTATTTCCTAATTATAAAGCATTCTTGGATAAACTTTACTTGGTATTAAAGGATGCCATTTTAACATATTAACTAATTTACTAAGATCGAATTCAGAATTTTCATTGATCTTCCTAATGTAAGCCTGTTTCATAACAGTTTTCCTGTTTGGCTGTTAATGTTATCAGTCAAGTATGGGTATTAAGAATTATGCCAGCTTCGCAGAATGAACGGGGTAGCTGCACTTTACAAACAATTTAAACCAAAATTTTCACGTGTTGCTGGTGTGGTCACAAATTTCCACCTTATACTCTAAATGTTAGGTTTTTTCTTTTTAACCTAGATGAGACTGAACATCTATCTCTGTGGTAGCTGACCACAGGTGTGAACTGTCCTGATTCCTCAGCACGGTAAGGTCATCTCAGATGACCCTTACAATAAGCCACCAGAGACACCCTCCAAGATGACAGTAACCCTTCAACCTGGTGTGAATCCATCTAACTATATATATCTAACTATATACTGTGCAACCTACATTTCCCCAGCGTGTTCTAAAGCATTTCACTAGAGAGTAAACTCTGGAAATATCACATCTAAGCCAGTAAACATTTCAAAACTCTATTTTCATTTTTTATCATTTAAATTCTAGAAGTGCCAACTAAATTGTCTGAAAGAAACCATAAATGATCAGCATCCCAGAAAAAAAATCCCAGTTGAAATACTTATTTCATTTTCAGTTCCACTAAGAAAAAGAACGCACTCTGTGATGTGGAAATCACATCTGGAAATCCAAGTATTTTAACAGTGAAGGTGGCAGCACAGAAAGCTTTAATTCTCCTGGTTTCAAAAGTTAACTGTAAAAAAGGAATGTTTCAAAAGTGCACCGAGAATATAACTCCACTTGTATAAAATGCCTAGAGAAGGCAAATTTATAGCAATAAAAAGAAGATCAATGGTTGCCTACTGCAGTGTGCGTGGGGATTAACTCAAACAAACACGAGAGACATTCACTGGGTGTGGAGAGTATTTCACAACTGAGTTGTGATGATAACTGTGTATCTATGAATTTACTAAAACCACTTAACTGTGCAACTCAAGACTTCAGATGTGGGATTTTATGGTATGTAAATTATACCCCAATAAAGCCATTAGAGAAAAGAAGTGCAATGAGAGGTCAAAGGACAAGACTGGCACACCCAAGTCTGAAATAATATGCTCATGGGATATAGAGAGAACCCTTTGCTACTTTCCTGCAGGTTCCAAAGTCTCTCAGAAGTATCTATTGCTAATTACTTAAACTTGTCACTTAGATGCCATAAATGCTAGACCACATTTACTTGCCCACACTGTGCCTTGGAGAGGGTGAGAAGGGAAGGCAATGATTTTTTACTGAGAAAATTACCATGGGCCTGAATCAGGCTGAGCTCTTTCATTATTTTATTGAAACCTGAATATAACCTTATGAGGTAGGCATTATTTCACCCCATTTTAGAGAACAGGAAAAGGAGGCTCAAACAAGGTAAGGTTTTCATCCAAGATCACAGAACAAGTAAGCAATGGTGTCAAAATTAGAATCGATACTGGTCAGACTGCCAGTTACACACTCCACACACCCCACTTCCTCACGGTGGTCTGTGATGCCAAATTCACTCCTTACAAAGAGAGTCAAGAAAATAACAGGAAGTGTTCACTGTGAAATATTTAGACATGAGAAGATTACAACCCTCACTTCCCAAAGATGGGAATATCACCTTCATCAAAATCTGCTTCCCCATGAACAACATACTCATTTGAAAATATTTCAACTGAATAAAACACAAATGAAAGTGGCCCTCTATGGTTACGCCACTCTCCAAGAGCCATTTACAAACCTAACCCAGGAACAGTTAGTTCCAAGTGTAATAAACAATAGTGAACTATAAATTCACAAACCCTTTGGTTGGGCTGCTTTGTGTTTCTGACATAAAGATGCATTTCCTTTTGGCAGGAGGGCCTTCCTCTTCATCAGAAGAGCTTTCTACTGTCAGGTCAATGACATCCACTTTCTTCTTGCTTGGCTCATTGGCTACAGTCACTGCACAAGGCTTACTGAGGACAGCTGAAGCTACATGGAGGGAACAGAGAGGGGGGAAAAAGTGAAAGGTGTAACACAAGGTCAAACCGTAAGTTTTAAACTGTGCAGCATGTCCTGGAGAATACACACCCCATAAAGTCCATACTTGCCCCATGGACAAAGACTCTCTAACTTCAGACATTCAGCTATAAAACGACTGCTTACCTAGGAGACAGAGGGAGCACAATGCCTTGTGAGAAGACCAAAACCTCTTTCAGATGGCATCTGCCGAGTTATCCCCCCAGTACTGCCAGCAGATCTCTGCAGATCCTGCTCCTCACACTATCTCCCCCGGTGAGGACTCACATTATACACAGACATCCGGAGTTAAGGAGCTGGTCTCTGGCCGTGGCAAAGAGTATGTGGCTGTACTGGCTGTGTATTCTCACAGACATGGCAGTATTAAGTCAGAATCAAACACTTCCATTCTAACAAAGCAGTTGCTTATATCAAAGAATACAAAAGCTCTTCACCACAAGCCAGAACTGGATAAAATGTTCACCTTGATAATATCAGTTGGAAAAAACCCCAACTATCTCACTTTAACAAGTTACTCAGACCTTCAAAGTTTTTCTTACCAATTACCTACTTAGGTTCTCCTTTCTGCCCATTTCCATAGTCTTACACGATATGTTAACTCACTATTTCAAAGAAAATATGCTCTACAATCTACAGAGTAAAAAATGCACGCTACTTGATAATGGAAAAGCAGTAGCAACTAATTAAATCACTATTTTTCTCATATATGAGGGAAACCTTGATCATTCCCACGGGTTCAGTAACAACACAGGAGAATGATTAATACTGACATAAAATCCTTTACTTTTTCCTCTCTTCCTACTCTGAACACCTATTTATTATTCATTACATTGCCAGAATGTGAAACACAGTCAGCACAAAACTCAGTGAGTGGACTATGTCAGATAAAAAGAAACTAGGTTTACCTACAGGTTTCAATTTCTCAGATGGCCTTGAATTTCCCCACTCAGCACGGACATCACAGGGAGCTGAAGGCTGAGCTAAGTGTAACTCAGGTTCATATTTCTTCCCACAGAGCAATGAACTTTGAACTCACCTTTTTTTCTTCAAACCAACTAGCCTATGACCATCCTTCCCCACCCTCCATTAATGGAAAATGCAGCCTCTCTAACCACTTGTCTACTTGGGGTTCCTCCAACAGATACTCTAAAAACAATTCTGGAAAACTATCCATAGAAATGTCACATAAATTCTCATGTTGTAGCAAGCACCACATATTAAGATGACTCTAAAAACTACAAGCAATGTATTGGTGAGGATCTGGAGAAAAGGTAACTCTAGATTACTGTTGGTAGCAATGTAAACTGGTGCAGCCACAATGGGGAGTGAAAAAACAAAAACACTAATTCAAAAGGATGCATGCACCCCAAAGCTCATAATAGCATTATTTACAACTGCCAAGATATGGAAGCAACCTAAGTGTCCATCAACAGATGAATGGATAAAGAAGATATGGTGTGTACCTACACACACACACGGACATTAAAAACAAACAAAAATTCTGCCACTTGCACCAACATGGATGAACTTGGACAGCATGATGCTAAGTGAAAAAAATCAGACAGAGAAAGACAAATACTATATGAAATCACCTGTATGTGGAATCTAAAAAATATAACGAGTGAATATAACAAAGAAGAAGCACACTCACAGATACAGAGAACAGATTAGTGGTTACAAGTGGGAAGATGAAAGAGAAGAGGGGCATTAGACGGGTGGGGAAGCAGGAGGTACAAGCTATTAGGTTTAGGATAAGCTACAAGGATATGTTGTACAACATAGGGAATATAGCCAATATTTTACAATTAACTATAAATGGAGTATAACCTTTAAAAATTATGAGTCACTATATTGCACACCTTTAACTTTGATAATATTGTACAGCAATTATACTTCAATAAAAAATAAGATGATTTAGATGGTTACTTTATGTATGAAAAATATACTATGAAAAGACTGACTATAATGTGCTATAGAAAAGAAGAAAAAAATCATTTGGGAGAAATCAGATGTGTAACAATCAGAAGGTAAACTGAGCACACTGAACTGCAAACAGTCGCTCTAACGGCCAAGGTTAACGCTACAGACAACAGCACATGCGTCTCACTCTTCTCTGCAGCCATTCCGCACATACTTTCTATTTTTGGACATGGTTGGCTGGATACTTTCATAGCTTCTTTCTTCGGTCTCATTGGACACCAAGAACCATCTTCTTGGAATTTGATCTCGTCCACATCAGTACAGTCATTGAGAATTTCCATAAAAAGCCTATAAACCAAGTAAGAAGAACAGAAATTTAATTGCATGGCTTTGCTCAAAGAGGTATTTTGTATTTTTTGTTTGCTTGGTGTTTTAATACTTCACACTTTACAGCAACTATTATCACCTCCTTCCTCCTAGGCTTTATCTCCTTAACAGGCAACAAAAGAGTTAAGTGACTTACCAAGTATCACCTTAAAAATCAGTGATTAAACAAAAATAGACACACCTGGAATATTCTTGCAATAAAGAAACAACCCTCAACATAACACATAATGCAAACACAAAATTTACTGTCCAAAATATAAGATTATCAACAAAAAGGATCACAGGGATGGGGAAAGGAGGCAGAAATAGGGACATCAAAGTCTCAATAAACTGAAAATAACTCAGCATATGAATTATGTTACAGGATCAAAATGAAATGAAATTGGAAAACAACTTCAGAAAAATATATGGAAATTACACAAAACAACTCATGACACAAAGATAGTATTAAAATACTCAGGAAGTATTTTGTACTGAATGGAAATGAAAATATACTAAAATCTGTAGAAGGTAGTTAAAGCCATACAATTTCTATTACAGAAGAATGCAAATCAAGAACCTCACCTTCTAACTAAAAAGAACTAGAAAAAAGTAAATTAAAGTGACAATAAACCAGAGAAGGAAAATAACAAAGAACATAAACAAAATAGGAAAAAAATAAAATAGAGAAAAAACAAAGAAACCAAAATGCAGGTACTTTAAGATCAATAAAACTGACAAACTTCTAATCAGACTTAGACTTATTCAAAAAGCAATAGATAACCCAAGGAACCTGTGTCTGTTAAAGAAACTGAATTTGTAAAAACTTAACCAAAAAGAAAATTCTAGGCCCATATGTCTTCAGTATGAAAATCTACCAAATATCTGAGGAGACACAGTATGACTTTCCAGCTCACCTATAATGCCAGCATTGTGTGGGTGCTCAGTTGCACAGTCAAGTCTGACTCTGCAACCCCATGAACTGGGGCCCACCAGGCTCCTCTGTCCATGGGATTTCCCAGGCAGGAATACTAGACTGGGTTGCCATTTCCTCCTCCAGGGCATCTTTCCCACCCAGGGATTGAACCCACGCCTCTTGTGTCCCCTGCACTGGCAGGAGGGCTCTTTACCTCTGCACCGCCTGGGAAATCCCATGAGGCCAGCATTACTCTGATAGTAAAAACAGACATTACAGGAAAACAGACCACTCTCTCTCATGAATTGAGCAAAACAAACCCAACAATAAATATAAAACATAGCAAATCATGACCAAGTGACGTTAGAATGAAAGGTTAGTTTAATATTTGAAAATCAATCAATGCAAATCATCATGTAAACAGACTAGTCAGTTCAAGACAGCAAGACAAAAACATAAAAGGCATCTAACTTAAAAAGGAAGAAGTGAAACTGCCTTTATTCACAAAGTATTAACTTTTCTATATAGAACATTCTATGTTCTCCATAATACAACTAGAACTACAAAATGCACTTAGCAGAGTTTCAAGATAGACAAAAATCAACTACATTTCCATATAACAAGGAGAAACAGAAAAACCAATACCACATCAAACATGAAATAATGGGATAAATCTGAAATAAGGCACACAAGACCAATATTAAACTACCAAATATTACTGAGACCTAATTAATGAACAGTATTAAAAGGCAAAAAGATAAGACACTGCAAGATAAACTCCCCAGGTTGGTAGGTGCTCAATATGCTACTGGAGATCAGTGGAGAACTAACTCCAGAAAGAATGAAGGGATGGAGCCAAAGCAAAAACAACACCCAACTGTGGATGGGACTGGTGATAGAAGCGAGGTCCGAGGCTGTAAAGAGCAATATTGCATAGGAACCTGGAATGTCAGGTCCACGAATCAAGGCAAATTGGAAGTGGTCAAACAAGAGATGGCAAGAGTAAACGTCGACATTCTAGGAATCAGTGAACTAAAATGGACTGGAATGGATGAATTTAACTCAGATGACCATTATATCTACTACTGTGGGCAGGAATCCCTCAGAAGAAATGGAGTAGCCATCATGGTCAACAAAAGAGTCCGAAATGCAGTACTTGGATGCAATTTCAAAAACGACAGAATGATCTCTGTTCGTCTCCAAGGAAAACCATTCACTATCACAGTAATCCAAGTCTATGCCCCAACCAGTAACGCTGAAGAAGCTGAAGTTGAACAGTTCTATGAAGACCTACAAGATCTTCTACAACTAACACCCAAAAAAGATGTCCTTTTCATTATGCAGGACTGGAATGAAGAAGTAGGAAGTTAAGAAACACCTGGAGTAACAGGCAAATTTGGCCTTGAAGTACAGAATGAAGCAGAGCAAAGGCTAATAGAGTTCTGCCAAGAGAACACACTGGTCATAGCAAACACCTTCTTCCAACAACGCAAGAGAAGACTCTACACATGGACATCACCAGATGGTTGACACCGAAATCAGATTGATTATATTCTTTGCAGCCAAAGATAGAGAAGTTCTATACAGTCAGCAAAAACAAGACCAGGAGCTGACTGTGGCTCAGATCATGAACACCTTATTGCCAAATTCAGACTGAAATTGAAGAAAGTGGAGAAAACCACTAGCCCATTCAGGTATGACCTAAATCAAATCCCTTATGACTATATAGTGGAAGTGAGAAATAGATATAAGGGACTAGATCTGATAGAGAGAGTGCCTGATGAACTATGGATGGAGGTTTGTGACACTGTACAGAAGAAAGGAATCAAGACCATCCCCACGGAAAAGAAATGCAAAAAAGCAAAATGGCTGTCTGAGGAGGCCTTACTGTGAGCTGTATAAAGAAGGGAAGTGAAAAGCAAAAGAGAAAAGGACAGATATATCCATTTCAATGCAGAGTCCAAAGAATAGCAAGCAGAGATAAGAAAACCTTCCTCAGCAATCAATGCAAAGAAATAGAGGAAAACAATAGAATGGGAAAGACTAGAGATCCCTTCAAGAAAATTAGAGATGCCAAGGGAACATTTTATGCAAAGATGGGCTCAATACGTGCAGAAATGGTAGGGACCTAACAGAAGCAGAAGATATTAAGAAGAGGTGGCAAGAATACAAAGAAGAACTATACAAAAAAAAAAGATCTTCATGAACAAGATAATCATGATGGTGTGATCACTCACCTAGAGCCAGATATCCTAGAATGTGAAGTGAAGTGGGCCTTAGGAAGCATCACTACAAACAAAGCCAGTGGAGGCGATGGAATTCCAGTTGAGCTATTTCAAATCCTGAAAGATGATGCTGTGAAAGTGCTGCACTCAATATGCCAGCAAATTTGGAAAACTCAGCAGTGGCCACAGGACTAGAAAAGGTCAGTTTTCATTCCAATCCCAAAGAAAGGTAATGCCAAAGAATGCTCAGACTACCGCACAACTACACTCATCTCACATGCTAGGCAAGTAATGCTCAAAATTCTCCAAGCCAGGCTTCAGCATTACATGAACCGTGAACTTCCAGATGTTCAAGCTGGTTTTAGAAAAGGCAGAGGAACCAGAGATCAAATGGCCAACATCTGCTGGATCAAGGAAAAAGCAAGAGAGTTTCAGAAAAACATCTATTTCTGCTTTATTGACTATGCCAAAGCCTTTTGATTGTGTGGATCACAATAAACTGTGGAAAATTCTGAAAGAGATGGGAATACCAGACCACCTGACCTGCCTCTCGAGAAATCTATACGCAGGTCAGGAATCAACAGTAATAACTGGACATGGAACAACAGACTGGTTCCAAATAGGAAAAGAATTACGTCAAGGCTATATATTGTCACCCTACTTATTTAACTTATATGCAGAGTACATCATGAGAAACGCTGGGCTGGAGGAAGCACAAGCTGAACTGCCAGGAGAAATATCAATACCTCAATTATGCTGATGACACCACCTTTACGACAGAAAATGAAGAAGAACTAAAGAGCCTCTTGATGAAAGCGAAAGAGTAGAGTGAAAGAGTTGGCTTAAATGGATTGGAGAAGGAAATGGCAACCCACTCCAGTGTTCTTGCCTGGAGAATCCAGGGAACGGGGAGCCTGGTGGGCTGCCGTCTATGGGGTCGCAAAGAGTCGGACACGACTGAAGCGACTTAGCAGCAGTAGGAGCAGCAAAGCTCAACGTTCAGAAAACTAATATCATGGCATCCAGACCATCACTTCATTGCAAATAGATGGGGAAACAGTGGAAACAGTGTCAGACTTTATTTTGGGGGGCTCCAAAATCACTGCAGATGGTGACTGCAGCCAAGAAATTAAAAGACGCTTACTCCTTGGAACGAAAGTTATGACCAACCTAGACCGTATATTGAAAAGCAGAGACATTACTTTGCCAACAAAGATTCGTCTAGTCAAGGCTATGGTTCTTCCAGTGGTCATGTATGGATGTGAGAGTTGGACTATAAAGAAAGCTGAGCGCCGAAGAATTGATGCTTTTGAACTGTGGTGTTGGAGAAGACTCCTGAGAGTCCCTTGGACTGCAAGGAGTTCCAACCAGTCCATCCTAAAGATCAGTCCTGTGTGTTCATTGGAAGGACTGATGTTGAAGCTGTAACTCCAATACTTTGGCCACCTCATGTGAGGAGATGACTCATTTGAAAAGACCCTGATGCTGGCAAAGATTGAGGGTAGGAGAAGAAGGAGACAACAAAGGACGAAATGGTTGGATGGCATCACCGACTCAATGGACATGAGTTTGGGTGGACTCTGGGAGCTGGTACTAGACAGGGAGGCCTGGCATGCCACGGTTCATGGGGTCGCAAAGAGCTGGATGCAACTGAACTGAACTGAACTGAATAATCAATAGATATATATCATGTTCATAGATTAAAAGACTCAATATTGAGAAGTCACCCTTAATTGATCTACAGATTCAACATTATACAAGTTAAAAAAAACAGGTTTTCCTAATTGACAAGCTTACTCTAAAATGTGCAATGAAATGCAAAAGATCTATAATTGCCAAGATAATTTTAAGAAAGAAATTAGAAGTCTCATATTACTCTGATTTTAAGACAGTGTTAATACTGACATAAACATACACAAATCAACAGAATAAAGTTCAAAGATGAACCCACACACATGGCAAACTCATTCTTGAAAAAATAATGCAAAGGCAATGCAGTGAGTAAAAGCCAATCTCTTCAACAAGCGTGGCAGAGCGACTGCATGAGCATATGCCAAAAACAAATATGAAGCTAAATCCCTCATTTTTATCTCACACCATATACAAAAATTAACTTGAAACAGACAAGACATCTAAGTGTAAAATGCAATGAAAAGACTTCTAAAGAAAGCAAGGAGAAAATCTTTGTGACCCTGGGTTGGGGGAAAATATCTTAGTATGATATCAAAGGCATAGGACATAAAAGAAAACCCTGATAAACTGGCCTTAATCCAAGAACTATTGCTCTGCTATTGGGAATATAAAATAGTACATCACACTGGAAAACAGTAGTAATGTTTCTTAAGGCCCACTTGACTGTACACTCCAAGATGTCCAGCTCTAGGTGAGCGACTGCACCGTCATGGTTACCTGGGTCATTAGGACCTTTTTTATATAGTTCTTCTGTATATTCCTGCCACCTCCTCTTAATCTCTTCTGCCTGTTAGGTGCTTACCCTTTCTGTCCTTTCTCGTGCCCATCCTTGCATGAAATGTTCTCTTGATTTCTCCAATTTTCTTGAAGAGATCTCTAGTCTTTCCCATTCTGTTGTTTTCCTCTATTTTTTTCCACTGTTCATTTAAGAAGGCCTTCTGATCTCTCCTTGCTATTGTCTGGAACTCTGCGGTCAGCTGGGTCTATCTTTCCCCTTCTCCCTTGCCTTTAACTTCTCTTCTTTCCTTAGGTTATTTGTAAAGCCTCCTTGGACAACCACTTTGCCTTCTTTATTTTTCTTGAGGCAGTGACCAAAACCATCCCCCTGTACAGTGTCAGGAACTCCCATCCATAGTTCTTCAGGCTGTCTGTCTACCAGACCTAATCTCTCAAATCTACTTGTCACATCCACTGTATAATCATAAGGGATTTGATTTAGGTCATACCTGAATGGCCTAGTGGTTTTCCCTACTTCAATTTAAGCCTGAATTTTTCAATAAAGAGCTCATAATCTGAGCCAGTCCACTTCAGGTCTTGTTTTTGCTGACTGTATCGAGCTTCTTCATCTTTGGCTGCAAAGATCGATCAGTATGATTTTGGTAATGACCATCTGGAGATGTCCATGTTTAGAGTCATCTCTTGGGTTGTTGGAAAAGGGTGTCTGCCATGACCAGTGTGTTCTCTTAACACAACTTTGTTGGCCTTTGTCCTGCTTCATTTGGGGCTTCCCTGGTGGCTCAAGTGGTAAAGAACCTGCCCACAATGCAGGAGACCTGGGTTTGATCCCTGGGTCAGGTAGATCCCCTGAGAAGGGAATGGCTACCCACTCCAGAACTTCCACAGACATACTTCATTTTGTACTCCAAGGCCAAAGCTGCCTGCTAGTTCGGATATCGCTTGACTTTCTATTTCTGCATTCCAATTCCTTACAATGAAAAGCATATCTTTTTTTACTATTAGTTCTAGAAAGTTTACAGGTCTTCATAGAACTGGCCAATGTCAGTTTCTTTGGTGTTAGTATTTAGCGCACAGACTTGGATTACTGTGATGATGAAGGGTCTGCCTTGGAAACGAACTGAGATCATTCAGTCCTTTTTGAGACTGTACCCCAAATACTGCATTTCAGATTCTTTTGTTGACTATGAGGGCTCCTCCACTTCTTCTACTGATTCGTGACCACAGTAATAGATATAATAGTCATCTGAAAATTCAGATTCCTAAAATGTCAACGTTCAGTCTTCTCCTGGCCCATATACATCTTCTCCTGGACCATATACAATTTACCTTGATTCATGGAACAAACATTCCAGGTTCCTATGCAATACTGTTCTTTATAGCATCGGACTTTGCTTTTACCACCAGACACATCCGCAGCTGAGTGTCATTTCTGCTTTGGCCCAGCTGCTTCATTCTCACTAGAGCTATTAGTAACTGCCCTCCACTGTTCCCCAGTAGCATACTGGACATCTTCAGACCTGCAGGGGGCTCATCTCCCAGCATCCTATCTTTTAGCCTTTTCATACTGTCCATGGGGTTCTCCAGGAAAGAATAATGGAGTGGGTTGCCATTTTCTTCTCCAGCCACCTTGCTTCCCAGGTGGCTCAGTGCTAAAGAATAAACCTGCAAATGCAGGAGCCACAGGTTTGATCCCTGGGTAAGCAAGATCTCATGAGAAGGAAATGGCAACTCATTCCAGTACTTTTCCCTAGAAATCCATGAACAGAGGAGCCTGGTGAGCTACAGTCCATGGAGTCCCAAAAGAATTGAGAAAACTTCAGGTGTGACAGATATATCTGTTTTCATATTTTAATGATATTTCAGGTATATATTTGGTCAAAATGTATCAAATTGTACACTTTAAATAGGAATAGTTCTTCTACCACAATAAAACTGATAAAAATGAATGAGGAAAAACACTACCTTCCTTAGAAGATGTAAAATTTTAAGTATGTATTTTTCCCAATTATATGAAAAACAAAATTCCAATCAAAATCAAAACAAGATTTGTGTAATTTAAGAATACTTTCATTCAGGTGAATACAGCCAACTGCAATGATGGTCAAGAAAATTCTGATTCATATGGCCTAAGAGATATTAATGCATAACAAAAATCCAATAATTAAAAGTTTTACAGTGATCAATACTTTGATCAACAGCACAAATAACAGCACAGAAATGACACTTGTGTATAAAAATATTTCAAATGACGGAGGCAGTGTCCTAAGCCTATGAAGAGATGACATTCATTAAGTGTTGGTGAGATCTCTGACCAACAGTCAGGTAGGCTGTAGTAATGCGATCACATACTCCCTACCATCAGTTTCTTCCCCATCCCTAGTTCTCTTCACATAGTTTCATTCTTTACCTTCACAGCACTTAACAGTTACTACACAATTCTTTATTGTCTCCATTTCAGACCTGACACATGGCTAGTATTTAATATGTATGATGTTGAAAGAATTCATGAAGGAATGCATAACAGAATAAAGAACTGCATGAATGAAAAGAGGGAAAAATGAAATCTTGAAATTTCTGACAAAAAAACTAGTGTTTGCTCAAATAAAATCTCTGGAACTCTCTAAAACACATTAATAATAAGCAGTATACCCACAAGACAATGTCAAGTATTCAGGAAGCACACCCTAAAATATGAATGGGCAAAAGGGCATGAAATACATAACTTATCTCAATGGTTCAAAAACTTTCTGAGAATAGTGATCATCATCTTTTTCTCTATATACACAGACATACACACACAAAAATACATATAAATTAGGAGGGAATGTGATAAAACAAAATGGCAGAAGGTTAACAACTGACACATTATGCTACTGTTAACAATTTCTTGTTAAGTTTGAAATTATTTCAAAGCAAGTTAAAAAGTAAAAGTTTACAGACAGAAAAAGTCCCATCACTCTTTACTGTCTCATTCCTCTCTACAATAATACTCTTTTCAAACTTAAAAAAAACATGCTGCAGAATTATCTTTAAAGATCTACGTTATTTTTCACTCTATATTGAATGAAATGATAATGTATATATATGCATTACTAACAATTAGGTTGTATTATTTTCCTTAATTTCAACATACACAATATGAGCAATACTGCTAAGAGTTTGGGTTCCACTGTCAGAAAAACCTAGAAGTGAATTCCCATTTTAAACTTACCAGCTGCATAACACAACTCTATTTACCCTACCACTTAATTAGTATGTTTTTGCAGAGACTTCATTGCTCTTCTAGTTCTAGATAAGCAAAATGACACCACTAAGTGAATTTTACCCTCTTTCCTATAGGTAATGAAATATGATCATGGAAAGCAAAAAGAAAAGGAAACTACTCACCCTCTTGCCCCCAACACCGTAATAATGTAAAGATAGAAGGGCCATTAACTACAGTTTAAAAATAAGATTGAGTATAATTAAGTATTATGTTGGGATATACTTACCCATCTAAAATTAGACTTTCATAGGCAGCTTTTTTGTCACACACAGGACAAATCCAGGTGGGTTTCTTCTCATTCATTTGCAGATAAAGGGCAGCATCAAAACACTGTAGGTGTGTACAAGTCACCGCACGGCATGGGATTGTCAGCCTCATTTTCCCTAACTAGACGACAGGGAAGACAACATGGAAAGTCATTTCAGAAAAGAGAACAAAGCCTCAAAAGTCATAAAAATCTGAAGAAGTCATACAAGCCTAACAAAATGAAAAAGAAATTCAAGCCAGAATTTATTTCCATCAGGACTCCAATATACTTTATTTGTATTCACTGCTTGAGCTATAATTTTTAAAAGACCATTTCACTTTCTGAAAGAAAGCAAAACTTGTAGAATCACAGGTAGAAAAAGATACATATAAAATGAAAAATTTAAAGCTTTATCCTTCAATTAAAAATAAATATTTTAAAACATGAAAACATGTTTCTTTTTCATCTCTTCCCCTATTTAAAGGGAACCACTGCTATTCATCTCTTGCATGTCCTTTCACAGATGGTCTATGCATAATCAAGCGTGTCTTTTAAAAAATATTTTCACAGAAATGGTGGCATGCAATTCACACAATTCTGTACTTATATTTAAACTTTTTCTAATCCTTTATCACTACAGATGATACTGCAATAGATAGCTACAGGATAAATTCCGAGAAGGAAAACTTTTGAGTCCAAGTATATCTGTGATTTTTGTCCCAATAACAAACTAACTTTCACAGAAATTACCTACTGATTTACACATACACATGTGTTAATGTGCTTGGCTCCCTTCAACCTTATCAATATAGCAATTCTTGAATCCTTTAACCTCTGCCACTCTGACAGGTGAAAAACACCCCATTATAGTTTTGTAATATACTTCTAAGTGAAGCTGAGCTTTTTATAGCTTCTAAGGGTCATGTGTGTTTCCAAGAACTATTTATTCAAAACCTTGATTTTCTACTTGGTTATTAATCTCTGGTTACCTATATTAACCCGCCTCATATATGTGATATGAACTGCAAATGTACTTTTCACTTAAGAAAGAAAACTTTTTACTTTCGTATAATCACATACGTTGAAGTGTCAGTATACTGATAAAACCTAGTTCTCTATTCAATTCTTATTCCAACTGGTAGAGGAATACAAACAATCAAGACACACATAACATCCAGATTAGATCAGACCAGGTTTTTCTGTAAAGCCTTTCAAACCTCCCTGTATACCCTTTAAAAAAAAAAAAAAACACTCTATTTAATCAGTTCTCTTATTCTGATAGAAAATCTGTTTCTCGACTATACGCTAAGCCGTACAAGGAAAAGGTCTATGTTACTGTTCACTACTGTGATCTAAGTGTTACAACATAGTACCAAGGATGCAATGTATGCTCACTATTTGTCAACCAGATGGTAGAAGGAATGGAAAGAGACTGGATAAATGGCAAAGACAAAGAAAAGGAAAAAGAAAGGACTTCTTCATATGCACTATAAAGTCTAGAAGAAATCACATAAAATTGTAACACCGTTAATCCTCCCTGAGGGGGAGGATCTTTAGGATATTCTCCTTTTTTCCTTCTGGTTCACCTGTAATTTCTTTCCTCTAAAATGAACACTGGGTTATTTAATAATATAAAAAGAAAATAATTTAGCCAATTCATCACTATAGCAGTCGTATATGCAAAGTAGCACAATGAATTAACCTCTACCTTAATCTTAGTGACACTGCCTTTTAACCTACACAGGTGATCTATATTATTATCCTCATTTTATACATGAGGAAATAGGCGCAAAGAAAGTAAGTTAACTTGACTAACATTACAAAGTCAGAGTTAATATCTGAACCCTGATGATCTAGCTCAAGAGTCTATACTGTCTTTTAGTGTCTAACTAGGATTCTAAAACAGATTTTAGAAGTTAGAGGGATTCCTGCAAGTGGGTAGCACAATTTAACTATTGGTCTGCCCAGTAAGTTCATTCAGGTTTTTCTGTATAATGTTAGGGAATATTCAAGATGGAAAAAGGTGAGAAAAGAATGTGAGGCAATTTTCTATGATACATGCTTTCATTATTTCCCCTTTCCTTTAATAACAGGTAACCTTTTACGTAATGCAGAATCTTAGAGCATGTTACAGACTTTTACAAGTATTTCATGTCATTCTCATAATTGTATGACTTCCAAAAGACTAGTACCTCCTATTTCTACTTTTGAAATGACAATGTTGAGGTTACAAGATACTAAAAACAATACACTCAGTATGACACAGCTGGCAGAGCTATAACACAAATTCAAATGTTCTTCACTTTTATGAAGACATCCCTAGTTTTATATCATGCTGCTGCTGCTGCTAAGCCGCTTCAGTCGTGTCCGACTCTGTGCGACCCCATAGACAGCAGCCCACCAGGCTCCCCCGTCCCTGGGATTCTCCAGTCAAGAACACTGGAGTGGGGTGCCATTTCCTTCTCCAATGCAGGAAAGTGAAAAGTCAAAGTGAAGTCGCTCAGTCGTGTCCGACTCTCAGCGACCCCATGGACTGTCACCCACCAGGCTCCTCCATCCATGGGATATCCAGGCAACAGTACTGGAGTGGGGTGCCATTGCCTTCTCCAATGCATGAAAGTGAAAAGTGCAAGTGAAGTCGCTCAGTCGTGTCTGACTCTCAGCGACTCCATGGACTGCAGCCCACCAGGCTCCTCCGTCCATGGGATTTTCCAGGCAAGAGTGCTGGAGTGGGGTGCCATTGCCTTCTAGTTTTATATCATACATGGTGGTAGTTTTTAGTTTTAATTATCTACGTTTTCCTATTTTGCTAAGAGGTTTTGTTCTGTGAGGAAAGGATGCTGATCTACTCAGCACCTAATGGGGTAACTGGAGGATTTTTTTTTTCAATTATTGCTATAGATTTCAATAGATTTCAATATTTCAATAGATTTTCTAATAACAACTTACACTTGCATTCCTAAGAGGCATCCCTTCATTCTATCATTTTTTAACAAGAGTACTGGTGTTAGTTCTAGGAGGTCTTCTAGGTCTTCACAGAACTGATCAACTTCAGCTTGTTCAGCACCGGTGTTTGGGCCACAGACTTGGACTACTGTGATACTGAATGGTGTGCCTTGGAAATGAACCAAGATTGTTCTGTTGTTTTTAAGGCTGCACCCAAGAACTGCATTTCAGACTCTTTTGTTGACTACGAGGGCTACTCCATTTCTTCTGAAGGACTCATGCTAACAGTAGTAGATATTACGGTCATCTGAATTAAAATCACCCATTCCCATTCATTTTAGTTCACTGATTCCTAAGATGCCGGTATTTACTCTTGCCATCTCCTGGTTGACCACATCCAATTTACCTTGATTCATGGACCTAACATTCCAGGTTTCTGTACAAAACTGTTCCTTATAGCACTGGATTTTACATTCGTCACCAGACACACCCGCAACTGAGTGCTGTTTCTGCTCTGGCTCAGCAGTTTCCTTCTTTCTGGTGCTATTAATAGCTGTCCTCTGCTCTTCCGCAGAAGCATACTGGAGACCTTCTGACCTTGGTGGGGGAGGGGGCTCATCTTTCAGTGTCGTATCTTTTTGCCCTTTTATACAGTTCATGGGTTCTCACTGCTACTATACTGGGGTGGTTTGTCATTCCCTCCTCCAGTGAATCGCGTTTTGTCACAACTCTCTACTATGACCCAACCATCCTGGATGGCCCTACACAGCATGGCTCATAGCTTCAGTGAGTTACAGAAGACCCTTCGCCCCAACAAGGCAGTGATCCAAAAAAAGATGTCCTATTCATCATAGAGGACTGAAGTGAAAAAGTAGGAAGTCAAGAGATACCTGGAGTAATATGCAAGTTTGGCCTTAGAATATAAAATAAAGCAGGGCAAAGGCTAACAGAATTCTGCCAAGCAAACACACTGGTCATAGCAAACACCGTTTTCAACAACACAGAGACTCTACACATGGCCATCACCAGATAGTCAATATCGAAATCAGACTGATTATATTCTTTGCAGCTGAAGATGGAGAAGCTCTATAAAGTCAGCAAAAACAAGACCTGGATCTGACTGTGGCTCTGATCATGAGTTCCTTACTGCAAAATTCAAGTTTAAATTGAAGAAAGTAGGGAAAGCCACTAGGCCATTCAGATATGACCCAAATAATAATTAATTATGATCAGACAGCAGACGTGACGAATAGATTCAAAGGATTAGATCTGGTAGACAGAGTGCCTGAAGAAGTATGGACAGAGGTTCATAACTCTGTACAGGTGGTGGTGACCAAAACCATCCCCAAGAAAAAGAAATCCAAGAAGGCAAAGTAGTTATACAAGGAGGCTTTTCAAATAGCTGAGGAAAGAAGAGAAGCCAAAGGCAAGGGAGAAAGGGAACGATGTACACCAAACTGAACACAGAGTTCCAGAGAACAGCGAGGAGAGATAAGACTTTCTTCAATGAACAATGCAAAGAAGTAGAGGAAAACAACAGAATGGAAAGGACTAGAGATCTCTTCGAGAAAACTGGAGAGATCAAGAGAACACTTCATGCAAGGATGGGCACGATAAAGGACAGAAAGGGTAAGGACCTAACAGAGGCAGAAAAGATTAAGAGGAGGTGGCAAGAATACACAGAAGAACTATACAAAAAAGGTCTTAGTGACAGGAATACCCACAATGGTGTGGTCACTCACCTAGAGCCAGATATCCTGCAGTGTGAAGTCAAGTGGGCCTTAGGAAGCATTACTATGAACCAAGCTAATGGAGGTGAGGGAATTCCAGCTGAGCTATTTAAAATGCTAAAAGATTATGCTGTTAAAGTGCTGCACTAAACATGTCAGCATATTTGAAAAACTCGGCAGTGGCCACAGGACTGGAAAAGGTCAGTTTTCATCCCAATCTCAATTCTGTGTAAAATTCAGATACTGTGTTCAAAAAGTTAATTATACACACTCAATCAGATCCCTCTTCAACAACTAGTGCTGAAAATATACCTCCCTTAGGTCCCAAGGACAGAGATTATGGACTGCACTCTTACTATACACATTCATGTCTGCTCTAAATCACTTTACAAAACAAAACATTTCACATATCATGAAAACAGAACATTTCTCCCACCTCCTTAAGCTATCATTTTCTCTAATTTTTGCCTAATAAACCCAGGGTTTTTTAGGCTTATCCTCTCAACTGCCTATAATTCTTTTTTTCTCTCCAGTTCCCATCACCATCCTAGTTCCTGTCTTATTTTCATTCTGCTGTAGTGTCTCTGCCTCTAAAACTACTTTCATAATCTAAGTTCCATCATCTATCTGCTAAGTTTGCTCAAAACACCTATGCTTGATTTTCTAATAACATATACCACATCCTACAGTTATCAACCCAATGTATGTTAACACTAGGACAGTCTGAAGAGTACCATTCACTGTTTTCTTACAAAATGTTCTGAAAAAAATCAGGTAGAATGAATACTGAGGAAAAGCTCAAAAGAGTCTCAAAACAGATCTGTTTTCACTTGTAAGCAGACAAAGAAAACATTTAATGAACTTTAAACAGGATCTTGTTATTTCTTCAAATAACAGAACTGTTAATTTTCTTAAAACTGTCGATCTTCTTAAAACTGATACACCTGAAAAGAATCTATTCTTATATAGGAGAAATCCCAACCACTTCAATATGCCACTTTCATTGTTTTGAATGTCCAAGAATCCAACAGTTTGGTTATTGTTTTAGTTGCTGTCATATAGAATAGCATAGTGTTTGAAGGAAAAGAGGAAAAACACACACAAACAAAAATGGTTCAAAAAAAACTTACAGAATACAGCGCTGTGTACCTGTACAACTTCTTAGTTGTAAAGAGAAGTGCTTTCTTCCTGACAACAGTTTGACACAGTAAAACATAAATGTAACACAAGTTCCATTCCCAAACAGTGGCTGTGCTTAAAATATAGCCAGCAATGAGTATCTGCCAAATAAACTAGGGTTAAACCACTAAGAAATTTCTAATATCCAAACTGTTTCTGACTAACAAAATGGAAATTTCATGTGTTTCAATTTAGTATCAATTTTAACATGAGAAGGAGAAAAAGGTACTGTGAGGACACTCAAATGAACTGATGCCCAGTGACTAGAGAAGACCCTGGGTCTAAACACATGCCCTCGAGGGCCTCTGCCACCACCTCAGGACATTAAAGTCCTCCTGCTGACCTCCTCTGCTCATAACCACAGGTTCCCAATTTGGAAGCAATCCCAATTTCATGTAATTCTATCCCTTTTCAATAAAGGTAAGTTCAAGCAAATGATAATACATAAAGCTTTAGAAAGATACCTGCAAATACTGTATTCCAGAATAACAGACAGGTAGCTATATAATCAGGATATTTATATTTCTGGCCCCATGTGGCAATATGGTACCTTGTTAAGAAAACTGGAATATGGTCAGAGGACCAAACTCTTTATTCTTGTTCTACTATAACCTAAGTGTGCAATCTGGGTTGGCAACCTCTTTCAGCCTCAGGTTCCTCAGCAGCAAAATGGGAACAACTCCATACAGGCTTGCTAGTTAAGAAAGTCTAAGAAGCATGTAACAGGAGCTCAACAGATTATCCCTTTCTCTGACACAATTCTCTTTCCATTTAAAAAACTACACAATAGTAGCTGGTCACCAAACCCAACCCTCCCCACCCCAACCATATCATAAACTCCTAATCCCAGGACTTTTCTCATGAAGTTCCTCTCATCTAGAAAGGGTCCTTCCCAAAAGCAGTGATTTTAAAGACGCCTTCATCCACTATTCCTGTCTTCTCCCATCAATTAGCATTAGGTCCTAAAAATTTTGTTGCTATTTTTCAACACAGTTTATATGCTGATAAAAGGAGCCAACTCTCTATGTTCAGTATTAGCTGTGGATTATCTATAATTAGCAGTGACAGATTACTGTGAACCTAAAGCTCTCTTTCCTCTTTGATATAATATCCTTTTACGGCTCTTTTTGTTTAGTCACTGCCTGAGAATCCTTGCATTCTCTGCAATTATAATGCTTATCCATGAATATTCCTGAATGAGAAAATGAAAAAAGTTCAAAATTTTATACTGTATCATTCATTCCCATACTTACTTATAGGAAAATTAGTAACATAAAAAAAGCAAAATGCCTTAGAATGTTTCACTGCTTTACTTACAGGGCACATCAAGGACACGCGAAGGCTAGTGGTAGCGATCTCACTGTCAGGATCTGCAGTAAGTTTTTCTTTAACTTGAGGGGAAATCAACAATAAACACAATGTTTAAAAAATTGTGACTTATGTACAGGATTATAGAAATATATGCCATCTTATTTAAAATTTCCCGAACACTTCAAATAGATCCAGAAACTACAAAAACAAAATAAAATCTTAAGTATTAATGTATAGAAAACACAGCCACACTTCCAGTATTAGGTTAAAGAATTAGAAACTCTAAATGACATGTTTAATCAAACTTCTAAGATTTCTTTTTAAAATTAAAATTGTGGGTAAGGAGAAGTTTTTAAAACAGCTGTTTCAGGCTAAAGAACAGTACAATTAGGGAAGGCAGCTGAACTCTGAGCTTCAGTACTTTTTTAAAACACGTGCATGACTATTTTAATTAGGGAGTACATGTAATTTCCAATAATTGTTAAATCTAAATAATTTTACAAATAAAATATTCTTATACTTTATAAAAAAAGGTAAAATATTTTTATACTTTGACTACTGAAAACTACTATGGATGTAGGATTATCTCCAATCTTCTTCACCACGTAATACATACAAGTTACTGTTGACACAAACTAATAAATACACAAACTGCCTTCAGATGCCTAATTCTCAACACCATGATAGGGAGAACCAGACTGGAACTGGAAAGAGTGGAACCTTCGTCAGGTAAGAAGAATTGTGGAAGAATTTCCCTGGCTTCCAGTTCTAGATAGGAAGATCAACACTGTGCTGTGTGAGACGAGAAATGGCTTGAGTGTAAGAAAGAAAATACCATTTCAACAGCCCTACTTGGCTCCCTTTCCAACCCACAGATCCCTCTCCTTTCTGATTCATTCACTGATGTGGGAGGTAATGGGGGTAAAATATTCTCTTTCCCAGAAAAAAATGTCTTGTTCAGTTAACGTCAGTTACTGAATTATTTACAGCTTGGGTTACACATTTTTTCCTCTATTTATTATTATACAGCATGAAAGTATAAAAGTACAAAATAAAACATCTCAGAAGGCAAATATTATTTCTGATGGATATCAAAATTTCTTTTGCAAAAAGACCTTTTATGTTAGAAGTTTTTTAAGTGTATAGCACACTACACACTGGAGGACTTGAAGACCTGCATTCCTATTCCCAACGCAGGCATCAAAACTGCCAACAACCAGACATTTACCAAAATTAACTTCTTAAGAAAAAGGCAAAATATCAATATTAATTGAGATTTAAACTTCATCCTCTTGGGAGCAGTTTCTAAGAGAAGGGTTTTTCAATTTATATAGCTCAATTCTTAAGAGTATTTTTAACTCATAATTCATTTTTGGTTTTTATTAATTATTCCCAAATTGTTTCTGTATTGATGTATATGTGAAGCTTTTAAAATTTCCATTTAAAACCATATCATATGCTCAGTCTTACAAACAATACTTACTTAGTGCTCTGGAATGATCAGGGTTTCTAATACCTTTCATTTTTAATCTCTGTAATAACATGGCTGATGTGAGTTGTCGTACAAGATATACAGACATGGAGTAATTCTACAAAGAAAGATAATCTGTATTAAAGATGAGAGATAATAGTTATTTATATAAAACATTTGTCTAAGAAACTCTGGTTTCTAAAAATAACATGCAAAATAACTTATACAGCAAAGTCAGTGACTGGGAAGGGAACAAAATCAACTCAGTTACTTTAGGGAAGATGAATGCTTCACCCTATTAAAGGTATTTCTCAGTCACTTACCACTTTAAAACATCTATGTGAAAAATAAAATGCTCAGATCAATGGTTTTCCAACTGTGTTTCTAACTTAGCAAAACTGGTGCCTCAGGAGCCACCATGGTATAAATGAAAATACACCCTCCTATGAACACTTACAACTAGAATTTTCTGTTTTTTATGTAATAGGGAAAATACATTCAACGAAAAATGAGTTCCACTACAGAAACAAAGTTCAAACACCTGTGGTCTAAATTAATACTTCTAATCCAGAGTTCCACAGTTCTAATTTTGGCAGACACCTGCTACATAACCTTAGGCAAATCATTCACATGAATCCCACATCAGCTTTTTTTTTTTGAGAAAAAATTTGACAAATTAATTGCTATTTGCAAATGGACATTTTACTGGGAAGAGGCAGCTACTGTAGTATATAAGACACATGAAAAAATAATAAAAATAAAAAATACAATGTCAGAAAATAATAGCATCCAATTCCATACCCTCTTAGACTTGGAACAAAGGAACTTTCATGAGCTATCTATAAAGCAATGAAGAGATGATATATAATTTTACTTAAATACTTAAAACCCACCTCACCAATTCACTACACATATTCATTCAACTGATTCTACAATAAACAAAATACTTTTAATAGTTGCCAAACCAAATACTTTGAATATCATTTTTAACACCCTGCTACAGTCCTTTCAAATACCTGAATATCCAAAAGAGTATACAAATTTACTGATTACAATTGCAAGAAAAAAATATTGTTTCCATTAAGTGAAAGTTGCTCAGTCATGTCTGACTCTGTGACCCCCCAGACTGTAGGCTGCCAGGTTCCTCTGTCTATGGAAATCTCCAAGTCAAAATACTGGAGTGGGTAGCCCTTCCCTTCTACAGGGGATTTTCCCAAGCAAGGGATTGAACCCAGGTCTCCCACATTGCAGGCAGATTCTTTACCATCTGAGCCATCAGAGAAGCCCAAGAATACTGGAGTGGGTAGTCTATCCCTTCTCCAGAGGATCTTTCCAACCCAGGAATCAAGCCTAGGTCTGCTGAATTGAATGCAGATTCTTTACCAGCTGAGCTATCAGGGCAGCCATTATAAGGGGTTTAAAAAAAAAAAAAACTGCTAAGCATTCAATATCTGCAATCATTTACTCAAAAACAAAATCTTTAAGGTCATAATCATTTCAAAAAGATATACTGCTTAAATTTCTCTCAAAAAACTTCATTATCTCACTAAACTTAAAGCATTAGTACTTGCTCAGTTAACAACGTCTCTTATAGTTGTATATAACACCTATTCTCAAGATTTTACTTATTGTTTATAGTAAGGAGGCCCCAGAGAATTAAGCAATTTTGCCAAAATCAAACAATTTGCCAACTTGAGACTACGCCAAGATTTCCTGAATCCTTACCCAGTGCTACATGACTGTACATTTAAGTTCATGCAAATAAAAAATATTAGGGATAAACAAGTTGTAAAAATTCAGAAATGAGAGCTCAAGAGAACAAACATTAGAGGCCCTAGTAATCACAGTTGTACAGTCCAAAGATTAATACAAAAATATTCATTATGTCCAGCTCGGCAATTACCTTGGTGATAAAACTAAATTAATTCTGGCTACAAACATGACTCAACTTCTTCATAAGGAGAAATACTATCGTTTATTTCTATGAAACAGCAACATTAAAGCTGATGATCAGAAATTATTGAAATCTCTTCCATTTCTATTACTTCAGTTATATAAATAAACAGTTCTAAAATGGAAATCCCTGTTGTATTAACCAGTATTTCATAATTGACAAAAAGCTTTTTAAGACTTAAGAATCTGCAGAAAACCAAGTCCATCAATCCAAAAGTACGGAAATAAATACAAAACTAAGTAAATATTTTCTAGTAAATATAAATCTAAGTAAATATTATGAGATATTCACGTTATTTAAGTATCAGCTGTTCATATAAAGGCTGAAATAAATTATGTCTAATCACAACAGGAGTACATTTAACCATTTCCCCCAAAGCCTAATAAAGCTTTCTTTGTCCCTCTTCATAAATATGTAACAGTAGCCCCAATCCCCACTTTTTAAAAATATCACTTAAAACACACACAAAAACATAACTGTGATTAACCATTAACTTAAGAAATACCGTTAGGGTGCTTATCTTCTTTGGAAGATAACAGAGATGATACTGAAGAAACCTTAAAGTTTTAACCTTTAAGAATCTCATATCTCTACCCCAAATTGAAAATTATGACTTTTGGGGGTTATAAACACAAAAGTGAATGAGATGAACTAGTAGCCTAAGAAAAAGCAAAGCAAATCAGTACCACCTAGAGGAATCACGTTCATGTTCCCCAGAGAAAAGAATCTTTACCTTTCCAATTTCTGATGCCCAAGAAATGGAAATCTGGTTTGGCACAGCTGAGGATAACCTAACTAAAGATGTAATATTCAAAGGGCGTCCAGGGCGCTTCTGTTCAATTCCATTTTTAGGTGGTGGTGCATAGCCCTATAACCATAAAAAAGGAAAGCAATTTAAAATTCTGAGCAGAGGAGCAAACATATTCTCCAAGACAAGTACAGTATCTTGCCTAATTTCAGTCATACTAAATTCTTTTCTTTTATCCTGGAAATCACACAGTCCTCACCCTAAGGTGAGGAAACCCAGAAGAGGAAAATAACCTTTTAAAAATGTTATAAAATATTTTACAAATCCAGGAAAATGTAACAACAAAAATTCCATGTTCCATTAAAATCAAAGGTGCTGAGATCTTGGCATATTGGCTATGATTTTTTTTTCCTTTCTTTTAAACAATAAAGTTGAATCTCTTTATACTGATTCATTTTAGGAACTTGCATTCATTCAAATACCAGGGGTGACAAAGAGGGAAAACGCACTCTGAAAATTAAAAAAAAAAACAAAAAACAGTACAAACTGGGGAATTTCAAAGGAATTATTAAAATATTGTGAGGGATAAAAATGTTCTCTTGACCTGCATACAGTTTTCTCAGGAGAAAGTGGTCTGGTATTCCCATCTCTTTAAGAATTTTCCACGGTTTGTTGTGATCCACACAGACAAAGGTTTCTGTGTAGTCAACGAAGTAGACGTTTTCCTGGAATTCCCTTGCTTTCTCTATGATCCACCGAACACTGGGTTTGACTGCTAGTTCCTCTGCCTGCTATGGCTCATAGCTACACTGAGTTACACAACCCCTTTGCCACGACAAGGCTATGATCCATGAAGCGGACTCCACACATATACACCTTTATTTTTGCCCAAGCATTTTTTAAATGCAACTTCTAGACTTGTGACTTGACCCACACTTTTATATGCATCTTTAAAAGACCTCAGGAAATAAGAACAGTATCATAACCTTACAAAATTAACCATGATTTTTAAAATCTAATATCTAGTTTATACTGCAACTTCTCAACTGCCTTGAAGATGACTTTTATTCTATTACTGAAACTTTCAAACGTATACAAAACTAGAGAAAAAAGTCTAAGCAAACTATCACCCAATTCAATAGGTTACCTGTAAGTAGTCTTTGCCCATCTCAGAGTATTATATAAAGTATCCCAGACACATTATTTTATCCATACATAGTTTGACATATAAGATGTCCCTTTACAGTCTGAATCTGAATCCAAACTAGAGCCTCAGTGTGCTCAGCTGTCTCTGAAGTCTCCTTTATGCTCTATGAAAGAATACTTTCCATCCTCTCTCACCCCCTGCCCCAACACTCCCACTCTGTTTCGGACGCCGTTGTTTTGTGGGGGACCCCAGGGCTCTTATCTGAAGAATATTCTCATCTGGATTAGGCGGACTGCTTCCCCTCAGAGTTTCAAGATGTGATACTCCATGCTTTAAGCTAGTAATTAGTGGCACAGGCTTGACTAGATTCAGGTTCAAATTTTCAGAGACAAAACCTTCACAGAGAAGGCTACATGCTTCCTACTGTGCCGCGTCATGGGGCACAGAATGGCTGTCTGCCCCACTGTCAGTGGTCTCAAGGCTGATCAGTTCAGCTTGGGTCAGCCTGACCCCTCCCATCTAGCTCTGACCTAGTGGTTTCAGTATCCATTGGTCACGGTTACCTAGATCCATTATTTGATTCTTGGATTACAAAAAAAAAGGTTTTTAAAATCCATTCTTCCTTTTGCTTGTATTAAACCTTTCCATAAACAATTTGACCACATCAACATTTGGTTACTCCAAAATCAATGATTCTATCAATTTTTAGAGCAATGAGTTGATGCAACCTCCAATGGTTTATTTGTCTACTTAAATATTATATTTTAGACACCAATATTATCCCATCTTAGGCCAAGGGAATCTCGTCACACTGGAGCATGTGTGTGTGTTTTAACAAAAGAAAATACTGATTGTACTTTACGCCAGATTTACTGTGAGGTAGACCATCGGTGTAACTAATATATGCAGGGAAAAAATTATGTATCAGGAAAAAGAAATCCACAAACTCAGAAAGAGAATACATTAAGATAATGGCACTGGTACTGACACGTCTCCCACTGCAATGAGAGGAAACACTTGGGAGATTTCTGCCAGCTGCACTGTAACACACATCCTCTCTATTCTTTTGGAATCTCTATAAGAAATATTTCCCCACACACACCCCTAACTTCACAGCTCCACAGGTTTACATCCATTTCTCAAAATCTGTCTGAAAGGAAAAATAATGCAGCCTTTCAAAACTCTCCAGGCAAAGAGGGTCTTTTTTTCCCCCTCTCTCCTGCCCTTAAAAACACATAACTTTCTCATGAGGTGGTCAGTCTGTACAACGGCAGCATCTGGGTCAAAAATGGTGGTATGGGGGCATTCCTCAAGGCTTGTGTCTGTCCTCACTACACATGTCATTCTACAAGCCCTGCTGTGAGCTGCTTACTGTCATCCCTGTTCTCAAGAGGCTGGAAAACCAATGGATTAAAGTATCTTTTAAAAGCCATCATCTTGATCTGGGTAAAAACAGCATATAAACTGCTTTCATCACTATTAGACCCTTATTATCCAGGGATACCTTGCTATTACCAAGGGAACACCATTTTCTATTCAGTCCACTCTCTGTCCACGCAGCAGAGTATCCAACCACTGGATCCATGCTGACTGCATACTGCAATAAGGTCATACAGACTGAGACCTGTTCCAGGACACAAATTCAAATTTACTCAGAGCCCAAATGGGAAATCCCATGACTGTCAAAGCTTATTCCTCCAAGATCTGTTGTGCAATAAATCAGGGTCATGGGCAAGGACCACAAGTCAAACTTCTCTGTGGCTTGTTGATGCTTCTTACGACTGGAACAAAGTCCCTGAAGATCTCCATGGTGATAAAGAGCTCAATTCTTCTCCTAAGGTGGCAGTATACTCACATGATTCTCATAAACATGCGAGTCAACGCCCATATTACCTTATCCCAATCAATATCCCAATACTGGGAGATATTACAATATCCCAATCGTGGATCAAGGGGAGGTCTTAGCAGGTCTACATCAGTTCCACGTACATTTATATCAGCTGTCCCACAGGAATTCACAAGGCTAAAGATGAAGAACCTCTTTGGGAAAGACTGGCATCTGATCTTTGGGACGGCCTAACTAGGGTCAGGCAAGCTCCCCCTTGCCCCTACCACCACTCTATTGCCTCCTCTTTCTGAAATCTGTTTTGACATCCTTTGTCCTATGCTCCATTTCCTCATCTCTCTCACAAGTGCCCCTGGAGCCACTGCAGGACCCTGGCTCCAGAGATGAGTGTGGGACTCATCACAGAGTAGTCAGTGTGTTCACCAACAGCCCTAGTGTAAGTATCCAAGGGTGAGTTAGTGCTTCTGGAGAGAAACCAGCAGTGACTGAGCAACAATGTCCCAGAGAACGTGCTCAACTACCTGAGTTTTTCTCTCTCCCTAGTCCTGAAAGAGTGACAAATTCAGAGCTATCCACAGTGATGCTGCAGACCTTAAAGATGGAATATTCTACCACAGCCTGGCGCAGACTGGTCCACTTGGAAACTTTTGTGGAACATGTGTGTACACATCTGTAACCATCATATTTTCTGCAGCAACACCAGAGTTTAAGTACAGCCTCACATATTTCAGAGACACAACTCCCCAAAACTAGCACAATCATTTAATACTGGACAGATCTTCCAGGTGGGTCTATAGACACCAAGAAGTTTATCACAGTCAGATATTTCTTTAAGGAGAGTGAGAGAGTAAAACAGCAATAAAAGTTAAAGGTCAAAAGAAACCTTAGCCCATCCAACACAAAGATAATTGGATATGAAAAGCCACGGAAAATGTGCTATCATTCCGAAATCCTGGGTTTCCTCTGCCGCACATCTGGGACCCAGTGGCATCCTTTAGTTCCAAGTGAGGCTGCTTCTTCCCCTGGTTTAGATCTTTATATGATTCATCCAGATGAAAGACAGCTCCTGAGATCTCCTGTTGCTTACAGCCAGAAACCCAAGAGGCAAAATGTGTCCCCTAGGTTTTGAACACGCATAAGACCATGTACGCATTCCTTCCCAACTGTATCTACTCAGCCTCTGAAATTTCCCCTTTAATCCCCACATGATTTCAGCCTTATAGACATCTTTCAAAAAGAGTCAGGCAGCGGTACAGTACTGTTCAAGCCCTATAAAATACATGAAACAGGCTATTTCTCAGGTCTTTAAATCCACAGGCTATATATGACAGAAATGAGACTCCGGATAACCAGTAAGTCAGGTCTTCGAGTACGGGGGTTGGCCCTGGCCATGGGCCACTGTCACTCTGGGGTTCAACTACAACCACTTGGCCCTGGTAGAGCTGAGATTTCTAGACTTTGTTGTCTGGTTTGCTCAGCTGCTCACAGCTGTTGCTCATATACTTATTTCAGAGCCAAATCTTGCACTCAGCAGGAATGCTAAACAGCCACCTCATCTCCATGTCAAATGGTCTCGCTTTGCTGAATATGGGAGCTTAGCATCATGGTAGAATCACTGTTCTCACAGCACTTCTTCAGTTAAGATACATAACCACTCTGAAAAACAGGCCATGCTCCACCACTATTGAGATTACAGCTTTACTGCCACACAGCTATAGCAAATTAGCAGTTTAGTTCAAACCTCAGTGAAGCCAGATACATACTCCTGTTCAACAATTTTTATTTTAAGATTTGACATCTATCAGGTCAGAAACAGGCTATACAGACAGAGACAGAGAGAAACAGGCTATACAGAGAGAGAGAGAATGTGTGCGTGTCTCTCCCTCTCTCTCAACAGGCTGTCAATCAAACACCACTGCATCTCTCAAGGGTGTGCACCATCAAGGCTCAAGCTTGGAATCCTCAATCACCATGTCCAGTTGTTCTCAGCAGCCTCTAACTTTCACCATCTCATCCAAGGCCAAGGCCCAGCTCATTCAGACATCCACTACAACATGCTGCCCTAATGCCCTTCCCTACAGGTCCTGCCCTGCTACTATGCCTTTTAATATCATCTTAAGAATCTCTCACAGCTTCCTTACTTCCTGGAACAAGATGTTTCAAGCTCATCTTTTCCATCTCCCACAGACCTGGAATCTGCCACTTCCCCAAGAAGCCATGAATCTCTCTAATGGAAAACAGTATTTAATGCTGGGACTGTTCACTGGCACTAAGTAGTCACGATTTTTAAGCCTTGTTAGTAATTATAATAAACTCACAAGCAAAAGCCTGGTGAATAAAAAGCAACTTACAGGCAAAGGAAATAGCTTCCCATTCACTTTTATACAGAGACTATTGGGATAGTTATCTTCTTGAGGGCAACTTGTCTCTGCGAGGCAAAGTCTGCATTAAAGAAAAAAAAAACTTAAATATTGTACTCAAATTTACACTTTACAAATTCAGGACTATATGCATATAGTTAGCAAGCATAAAATTAAAGTAACAGAAAAACTGCAAACTCACCTCAGCTGAACTTGTACTGTATAATCTCTCCTACCACCTGGCAAAAAATCCCTGTTGAAGAGAGAAAAACAAATGGATTAGGAAAATACAACTAGAATTCACAGATTTATGCTCAACAGAAAAAAAGCATTATTGCTATTTTTATTTGTAGTGCTTAAAAAATGAACATTAGCCTAACCAATGGCAGAAGGTTTAATCAAAACACTGTAGTGATAGTCCTCATATGCTTAACATTTAGTCTTGTCTTTACAGCAATTTTAAAGTATTTTCAATTCATAGGAACTTTCACAATACATTTTTATTTCAACAGACAACAGATTTGGTTAACAGGAAAGGAGCACATTAGGTTGTAAGACTCTGATGAATTAATTTGCTCACAGTGGTTTTGAAACCTTTGCTGAGTATTCCAGTCACTTGCAAACATTTTTTAAACATAAAGGCCCACTTACCAGGTATCCTTCTTGGCTCTGAAGCACAGTCGGAGCATTAACAGTCTTTACAACTGCTCAGGGGATTCTAATATAAGATCTAGGATCAATAACTGGTGTCCAGAGTCTCAGAACCTCTATGCCACAGCAACTTCCTAACTATGCACCCAATTAAGGACACAGAATCTCTCAGGATTTCTAGATGAGAACCTAACAGAATCCCATATGAAATATCTCTGACAGTGAAACTCCTAAACTCTTGTCAGTCAAACTGGAGTCCACAATGAAGCAGCACAGTAGCTACTTGGGAGCTTCCTAGTTAGAAATGCAGAGCCCCAGGCCCCCCCTTAGGCCTACAGAATCAGAATCTGAATTCTAACAAGGTTCCCAAAGTGATATGTATTCGCTTTACAGTTTAAGAAATCTTGCCCTCAGCCACTGTCATAAATCTTGGACTGTGTCAAAGAGAAGATCATGAGAGCTGAGTCCTGTCTGGAGAGTACACACAGCCCTCAACCTTGCTCCCACAGGGCTAGCCTTCTAACTGCTTCCAATTCTCTACGTTCGCTGGAAGGCAATAAAGCACGGTAATCACCAGCTTGAGTTCTACAGTTCCAAACCAAAGGACCTTGGGCAAACGACTTAACCTTTCTGTGCTTACATCTGTTAAAGATGGAAAATGACTGCACCTACTTCATGAAGCTGTGGTGACAAACGTGTTAATACATGTGAAGTGCCTCGATATAAGTGCTCAACATGCGTGAGCAGCTGGTTGCTATTACTGTTAACTATGTTTCTCCTGCCAGTAGTAATCCACATTTCTCAAATGTCTATTCACAATATCCTAGACAACACTGACCTCTTGTGAGTAACTCATATCATTCTGCTCATCAAAATCAAAAAACACTGCAAAGTCTGGGTGCTGGAGCATCAAAGATAAATAAAACATGATATTTGCTTTCAAAAGTCTCATATGCTGTAGGTAGCAAATATATACAACTAAAATCATATGGTATTATAGTATACTATGTAAAATAAGTATTACAGAAAAGAGGGAAATTCTATTTTGTCTTGAAATGAACCAAGTGAAGTCGTTCAGTCGTGTCCGACTCTTTGCGACCCCATGGACTGTAGTCCACCAGGCTCCTCCATCCGTGGGATTCTCCAGGCAAGAATACTGGAGTGGGTTGCCATTTCCTTCTCCAGGGAATCTCCCCGACCCAGGGATCGAACCCAGGTCTCCCACATTGCAGACAGACGCTTCAACCTCTGAGCCACCAGGGAAGCCTGGTCTTGAAAGTTCAAGGCCATTTCCACAATTAGTCTGAACAAATTAGAAAAGCATTTGGACAGCAGTGGTTCTATCTACACTTAAGAGAGACATAGTTCCATCAGAAACAGTGGCTTCACTAGTGGGGTGATACTCAACAAAAGGAAAGCATGGCCAATGCTTGCTAGGTTGGGAACACAATGTTTAAAAGACTAACCTAGAAAGATAGATGGGAGAACACTCATAAAGGTTTGGATAGTTCACTGAGGATTGATGCTTCATTCTACTAAGGAAAATTAATATCAACTGGGAAATACAATGTATTATGTATCTTCATAAACATGACAAGTAATGACTAAGCATCTTCTGACATTTTCTGCCAGTAACTGCTCTAGGAACTTTCACATGTTGAACTCGTTCATTAGACATAAAGGTGTTTCCTAGACGCCACACGCTATATTAACAGGCCTTGAGAATATAAGTATGGCTAAGAGATGTTGGTTTCATTCAGAAGTTTGTAAATTCAAGCAGTCAAATAAATGTTTACTAGAAAATAAGTTCATGAGAGTGGTACAGTCAGAGACAAAGGATATATTTGGGGAAACGTGGAAAGGCATCACAGAAGAGGTCAGACTTGAACTGGCCCTTAAAACATGATTCAGGTTTGCCAAGCAGAAGAAGGAAGAAAAAAGAATGAAAAGAAATGAGGACAGTTTGAGAGACCTCTAGGACATCAAATGCACTAATAATTCACAGGGGCCCCTAGAAGGAGGAGAGAGAAAGGGCCTGGGAACATATTTGAAGACATAACAGCTGAACATTTTCCTAACATGGAAAAGGAAGCAAAAATAAACAAATGGGACCTCATCAAATGTAAAGACTTTTGCACAGCAAAGGAAACCATCTACAAAACAAAAAGACAATCCATGGAACCGTAGAAAAGATTTGCAGATACTGTATCTGATAAGGGATCAACATCCAACATATATAAACAGCTCATACAACATCAAGAAAATAAACCACCCCATGAACAGAAGCGAATAGCCATTTTCCCAAAACAGAAATGAAGTGACCATCAGGCACCTGAAAAGATGCTCAACACTGTCAATCATCAGAGAAATGCAAACCAACACTACAATGGGTTATCACCGCACATGGGTCAGAATGGCCACAATCAAAGAGTACACAAATAATATATGCTGGAGAGGGTATGGAGGAAAAGGAACCCTCCTACACTGTTGGTGGGAATGCAAACTGGTGCAACCACTATGGAGAACAATATGGAAGTTCCGTAAAAAACTAGAGTTACCACCTGATCCAGCAATTTCACCTCAAGTATATATCCAGAAGAGACAAAAGCTGTACTTCAAAAAAATACATGCACCCCAATATTCACAGCATCATTTACAACAGTAAGACATGGAAACAAGCTAAGTGTCCATTAACAGATGAATGGATAAAAAATACGCACATACAATAGAATATAAGTCACAAATAAGAATAAAATAATGCCATTTACAGCAACACTGGGTGGACCAAGTAAAGAAACATTTACTTCTAAGTTAAGTAAATTAGAAAAAGCTAAATATTATATATCACTTATATGTGGAATCTAAAAAGTAGTATAAATGAACCTGTTTACAAAACAGAAAACACAGACTTAGGGAAAGAAAAACTGATGGTTACCAAACGGGAAAGAGAGCTAGGGGAAAGGACAAATCAGGAGTATGGGATTAAATATACCACCATATACATAAAACAGATAAACAACAAAGACTTAAAGTACAGCACAAGGAACTATATCTGGTATCTTGTAACACCCTACAATGGAAAAGAATCTGAAAAACATCTATATATCTGAATCACTTAGCTGCACACTTGGAACACAACACGGTAAATCAACTATACTTCAATTTAAAAAATTAAAAACGAAGACGAGCAGAGTAGGTGTGGCCGAGAGCTGTCAAACAATGGAGTGCGGACTTCAGATGGCATCACTGAGGGCTTCCCTGTGGGCTCAGATGGTAAAGAATCTGCCTGCAATGCAGGAGACCGGTTTGACTGCTAGGACGGGAAGATTCCCTGGAGAAAGGAATGGCTACCCACTCCAGTACTCTTGCCTGGAGAATTCCACAGAAAGAAGAGCCTGGCGGGCTACAGTCCATGGGGTCACAAAGAGTCAGACACGACTGAGCGACTAACACACTTTTTTACACAGGGTTTTTAAGCACAAAGAAGACAAGACTGAATGGGCTTTAGAAAGATCAGTTGGTCAGCTGGGAGAGTTGAGATCATTACCCTTGTATAGGCAGAAAATGAATGCTTCAAAGTTATTTAAACATAAATATCACAGAATATGACATTTAGGGATAAAAACTGATAGGACTAAATGACTGACTGGTTACAAAGAGGCAAGATAAGGAGGGAGCACCAAGCATGGTGCCCAGGTTTTAGAATGGTGCAGCTGGACAGATGGTGATGCTACGCACCAAGATAAACAGCGGTAGAGCCGGTTATGGCATTCAGCCACCAGTCACTGAGGGAGATAGTGATTGTTTCTTCAACTTTACATGCTGAGTAAATTAAGATTCAATAGGCTTTAGTAACCTACCCAGGGGTATACAGACATAAGTGGTTAAGCCAGAATTCACATTTCAATCAGTATGAACTCTAAAGACCATGCTAGTTTCCTAAGGGTAGAGTTGATTCAACTTTTAAATCCTGAAAGAGACACAAAAGAAGGATGAACAGAGTAGCAAACTGAAAGGATGTGGCAGATGAAACATGGGATAATATAGAGGCCTCTGCTCAGGCAGATGCCACACCATTAATGGAGTAGGCAACAGGAGGAAACATATACTAAGCAAAAATCTCTTTGAAGCCAGCTAATTTAAGAAAAGAAAAAAGCACATTCATGGATACTATCCCAGAGCAGTGAGGAGAGAATCACACCTTGATCTGGGGAACATGCGAGAGCTGGCAGTATGCGAAACAGAGACAGCATGACTGCAGAGGCAGTGGTGCCCAACGGGAGGAGTAGTGCTACAGCCAAAAACAGAGCGGAAGTCACGGATCAGTCTTCACAGGATGTAACAGAAAAAAACCCAAACCTGAATGTGTTCAAGCCTCTGGTTTAGACCTTATCACCATTATAAGCAAAGGGTTCGGATGGAGGCACCGCAGTTTTCAAATTTGCTGCAAACTGGAAACGCCTGGGGAGCTTTAAAAACTACTGCTGCTGGCTTCTATTTTCAGAGATTCAAATTTAATTGATATGAATGAAATCTAGGTATCTGGAGTCTTAAAAGCTCCCCAGTTGATTCTAATACACAGCGAAATTTGAGAACCATAAGGACAGAAGTTACATGATACCACAAGAAGCATAATTATCCAAATCCAGAATGTGTAATATGCTAACAGAGTCAAATGAACCACTCTTTTTCAAAGTAAGTGGTAGAAAGTACTGTAAGGGTAGAATCAGAGCTCCTTAGAGAATGTATCCTTCCCACAACTGGGACTTGGAAGAAAAGTTACGACCAACCTAGACAGCCTATTAAAAAGCAGAGATAATACTTTGCCAACGAAAGTCCATCTAGTCAAGGCTGTTTTTCCAGTCGTCAGGTATGGATGTGATAGCTGGATTATAAAGAAAGCTGAGCTTTATCATGTTAACCATCTTAAAGTGTAGTTTTGTGACTTTACATATATTTATACTATACCATCACTACCATCCATCCTGGAGGCAGATGATTGAACATCCATGATTTAAAATTTTTATTGAAAATAATTTAGTCATTCATTTTTTGACTAATTAATAACATTCACGCAGTTCAAACTTCAAAAAGATACAGCAGAAAAGATATAAAGTGAAAAAAATCCCTCAACTTGGACCACGGCCACCGATTCCCTTCTCCAGAGGCAACTTTATCATATTTGTCCAGACATATGCTATACACTTAAGCAAATTACGCACATGCCTTTTTAAGACAGCGTGTGTGTGTGCTTAGTCACTTAGTCGTGTCTGACTCTTTGCGACCCCATGGACTCTAGCCCCCCAGGCTCCTCTGTCTATGGGATTCTCTAGGCAAAAATACTGGAGTAGGTTGCCATGTCCTTCTCTAGGGGATCTCCCCCACCCAGGAATTGAACTGAGGTTTCCTGCATTGCAGGAGGATTCTTCACCAGCTGAGCAACCAGGGAGGCCCCTTTTAAGGCTAACTAACTGTACATGTTATTCAAATTCCATGCTTTGATTTGTTCACTTAAAAATCTATCTTGAAACCTACTGACTAAATAACCTCCCAAGTCAAAGGCCAACACAACACCCTAAAGAAGCTTGTGGTAATCTCCATCTATAAATCAGCTCTTACGTGTCATTATTGCATTGATTCTTTCCATGTGACACCCTGTAATGCCAACAATCATTTTATGTATATAAGCCAGTTCATTAACTAGATAGACTGCAAGCAACTTGTGGAAAGGTGACATGCCATGTAATATAATGCTTTGTAGCTAACAAACCCTTAGTAAATGTTCTCAAGCAAGGGATCATCAGTGAATACAAACAAAACCATATAATAATGATATGGCTTGGCATATAAAATATAACTTTTAATTTACCCTATTCATTTCTTAGTTGGTTTATTAATACTCCCAAGCTTGTACTTCCAATATAAAAACTTCCTGCAATGTCTTGCCCCTAATGAACATGTACATTCATTTTACTTCTTTGATAATTTCCTTCTCTAAATTTTCCAAAACCCCTATTACTTGGATATTGGGTCTTTGGAACTCATCTTTAGTACTGTCCCTTTTTTTCTCTTTTACTCTTCAATATTTGGTCCCCTTCTGGGGAGCTCAAATTTTACCAGGTCAAGGTATAAAATTATTCTGAGGCTTTGTTGAGAGCAGTGATGGGATCAGTGCAAGAATCTGAAGTTGTATCCCATACTATTCCACCTAACAACACTGTGTGCATCTTCAAGATGTTAGGATGTTTAAGAGAAATCCATAAATTCTAATCCACCATCTTAGGAGACTGAGAATGCACATTAACATAAGAAAGACTGAAAAGTCTGGCTTTAAGAACTTTTGAAACTACCTTGAATTCAGAATTTCCAAAACCTAACTACAGGACCTTTATTTTTTAAAAACTTGTATTAACATCTCACAGAAAATAAGTGTTCTAATGAAGAGCTTTTTGAAAGGATGCAAAAAGACCTCTAACTGGCTCAATTCTGGGTTCCAAATTTTAATTCTACAATCCCAGAATATCACTTAACCTGCAGGAGCCTGTTTTTTTAGGCTAAATCTTTTTAAAGTCTTATAAATAATATATTAACACCAAAGATGACTATATATTTAATTGGAAAAGTATATAGTACAGATTTTTCTTTCCTATCTCTTTTTAGTTCATTGCTGTTAATAAATGTGTTTAAGTTTATCCTATTTTTTTGAAATGGCATAGCTCAGGGTACTTTTCATAATTGTTTTCAGATTTCTGCTAATTTTTTTGGTCCAGGTAACCATGCACCTCAGAATGGTCCTCTAATTTATGTTCTTATCCTAGAAAAAATATTAATGTTCACATTCAATATAAAAAAGCCTCCGGATGATGAGCTTTATGTCATTCTATCTTTGGGGCTGTTAACACAAATTCTTTTTTATGTTGCTATATTTGGAATAAAATTTTCATTAAAAAAAAAATTTTCTGCCAGAAGTGACAAAAAGTAATTCAAAGGGGTTTTATTAAAAAGTTAAAATGTTTTTCTAATTGTTGTTCAGTCACTCAGTGTCCAACTCTCTGCGACCCCATGGAGAGCAGCACCCCTGCCTCCCTGTCCTCCACCATCTCCCGGAGCTTGCTCAAACTCACGTCCACCACGTCGGTGATGCCATCCAACCACCTCATCCTCTGTCGTCCCCCTTCTCCAATCCCTCCCAGCATCAGGGTCTTTTCCAATGATTTCGGCTCTTCACATGAGGTGGCCAAAGTATTGGAGCTTCAGCTTCATCAGTCCTTCCTTCCAATGAACACCCAGGACTGATCTCCTTTAGGATGGACTGATTGAATCTCCTTGCAGTCCAAGGGACTCTCAAACAGTCTTCTCCAACACCACAGCTCAAAAGCATCAATTCTTCGGTGCTCAGCCTATTTTATTGTCCAGCTCTCACATACGTACATAACTACTGGAAAAACCATAGCTTTGACTAGACAGACCTTTGTCAGCAAAGTAATGTCTCTGCTTTTTAATATGCTGTCATTGCTTTCTTCCAAGGAGCAAGCAACTTTTAATTTCGTGGCTGCAGTCACCATCTGCAGTGATTTGGGAGCCCAAGAAAATAAACTCTGTCACTGTTTCCATTGTTTCCCCATCTGTTTGCCATGAAGTAATGGGACCGCATGCCATGATCTTCATTTTCTGAATGCTGAGCTTTAAGCCAACTTTTTCACTCTCCTTTTTCACTTTCATCAAGGGGCTCTTTAATTCCTCTACACTTTCTGCCATAAGGGTGGTGTCATCAGCATATCTGAGGTTACTGATACTTCTCCTAGCAATCTTAATTCTAGCTTGTGCTTCATCCAGCCTGGAATTTCACATGATGTGCTCTGTATATAAGTTAAATAAGCAGGGTGACTATATACAGCCTTGACATATTCCTTTCCCAATTTGGAACAAATCTGTTGTTCCATGTCTGGTTCTAACTGTTGCTTCTTGACCTGCATACAGGTTTCTCAAGGGCAGGTAAGGTGGCCTGGTATCCCCATCTCTTTTAAGACTTTTCCAGTTTGTTCTGATCCACACAGTCAAAAGCTTTAGTGTAGTCAATGAAGCAGATGTTTTTCTAGAATTCTCCTGCTTTTTCTATGATCCAACAGATGTTGGCGATTTGATCTTTGGTTCCTCTGCTTTTTGTAAATCCAGCTTGTACAGCTGGAAGTTCTCGTTTCATATACTGCTGAAGCCTCACTTGAAGGATTTTGAGCATGTGAAATGAGTGCAACTGTGCAGCAGTCTGTATATTCTTTGGCATTGCCCTTCCTTTGGGATTGGAATGAAAACTGACTTTTTCCAATCCTGTGGCTACTGCTGAGTTTTCCAAATTTGCTGGCATATTGACTGTGGCACTTTAACAGCATCAACTTTTAGGATTTGAAATAGCTCACTGGAATTTCATCACCTCCATTAGCTTTGTTAGTAGTGATGCTTCCTAAGACCCACTTGACTTCACACCCCAGGATGTCTGGTTCCAGAATATTTATTAAATATTTGCCTAACCTTAGCCTGGAGAAGGAAATGGCAATCCACTCCAGTGTTCTTGCCTGGAGAATCCCAGGGACAGACAGAGTCGGACATGACTGAAGCGACTTGACAGCAGTAGGCAACCTTAGTCCAAGTATATTATGCTTACTTAAGGAGAAATGGCTCAACTGTTATGGACAGAACTGTGTCCCCCCAAAATTCATATGCTAAAGCCCTAACTCCCAATGTGACTATGAAGTCGGGGCTTTAAAGAAGTCATTAAGGTTAAATGAGGTCCCAATGGTGGAGCCTTAATCCACCAGGAGTACTGTCCTTATAAGAAGAAAAAGACACACCAGAAACACACAGGCACACAGAGGAAAGGCCATGTGAAGAAGGCCACAGCAAGAAGGCAGCCACCTGCAGTGCAAGCCAACGAGAGAGGCCTCAGAAGAAACCAAATCTGTCAATCAGTTTTGGACTTCAAGTCCCCTGAAACGTGAGAGGAAAAATTTCTGTTGTTTAAGCCACCCCCCATCTGTGGTACTCTATTATAGCAGGCAGAGCAGACTAAGACACAAACATCTCAGAAAACACATTCCAAACTCCTCTTACCTGGATATGCAAATCTCTCTAACTTGCTGAGGTGTCAGAGCAAAAATAAAAAACTTCTCTTGAAACCGCTGAATACTGCTTTGAACTGGGGAGGAAAAAAAAAAAGGTAATATTCCAATAACAAATTCAATAACAGAAGAACCCACAATAACAAGGCACTTCTGATAAAGACTCTGCCAAATTTTGAAATTTTTATTGTTAAAATACAACAGAATAAAGTACTAAGCCACACGCATCTTGGAATCATGAAAGTAAGGTCACTCTAAAGCAGGTTCAATTTTAAGCATTTATCCTTCTTTATTGTAATATTCTAATTATAATCAAAATATAACACAACCCTTCAAAATTATTACATTTCATCCTTGACTACAGTATCTTCTAGTGAAAAGTCTGAGAAAGTAAAAAAAAACTCTCCCCAGGAGAACTTTAGTCAAGACTCAGGAGTTTTTGTTTGTTTCTTTCTTTGCTGTGTTTTATTTTCTACACTTTATACTCAATTACATATACAGAGCATTCATTTAAGAGAAAATTTAAAACTCTGAAACTTCTAAGTTGGGAGAGTTAAGACATAAATAATTTCCAACATACAGAAGATTATGTAGTTAAAAAAGATTATCTAATGAAGTCATTCTTCAGAAGTGTATTTTTAAAAAGTGAAATGTATTTTCTTCACAAAGAACTTTTCATAGTTTTACACTGATTCATTATTCAATGTTCTAGTACTCATTTAAACAATGAATGCCTTCAATGAACACTTGACTCTGCATCTAAATTTCAATAATCAATCGGTTACAATCATCACTAAACATTGCTTTATAAGAACATTTAAAAATAATCCTCCTAGTGTGCACACACCAAAATTGTTCAAATTTTATGAGATTTAAACATAATATAGCAAACTTGAGTCAACTAAAATAATTTAATCTTTACAAAAACAATCATATTAATTATCATCAGTGATGTTTAACACTAAAATACTTTTCATTCTATAAATTCATCGGCTACAGAGAGCAATTGGGGAGGGCAGAGTGCTGAGTTTTCATGCTTCCTGTAAAACAGTGGCTGTAATTCAGAGTTATGAGTGAGGAGACTTGTTATCAATTGTTCAATCACAGAAATCACTCCTTTCCTTGCCTTTTGTCCTCCATCTTCACCCCTGCAACCTACTCATTAAGTTCTATTGTTTTACTTTGCTTTTTACATTTTCTTATCAACTGCCTCCTCCCTATTTTCACTACCACCATCCTATCCTACTCAATACCTAGAATCACTTTGTACAAATAAAGGAGCAACCGTGCCTCTCTGTTGGTCCCTCATCAGAACATCAGTGCAGAGTTGGTCATCCTTCGTAAAACTTTTTCATCATCGTTCCCCTGCTGAAAAATGCGAAGATCATCTTATCTCTGAATGAACCATGTCCAAAGTCCCTTATTTATAAGAACCTCCATAACAATGTCTTTCCTAGCAAACTTACATGTCCAATGTCTCCTGAAGTCCTGCTCTATTCAAAGCAGCTTCTTCACTGTCAGGACTCCGAACAGTGCCATTTTTATTTCTACTCCTTTGACTACTCAAATCTCTCCTTTCTTGATATCTACTCTCCTATAAACTCCACCGATTCAGAGCAGGCACATTCATCCTTCAAAGCTCCCTCAAGTTTTCACTCTTACTCCAACAAGTCTTGATTAACCTTCGCAAGAAGTCTTGATTAACTTTTATTAGGCCAATAAAACATTTGAGCTTTAGGTTCACAAATTATAGGGTTTCACCATACAAGCATATAATTGCTTGCTACTTTTCCCTCACCTTAACATTTTCTCTCCAACTAAATAGTAAATTTCCTAAAGCCCACGCCATACTTCTGACTTCTCTACAATTAGGCTACAAGACCACATCCAAATTAAACCTTCATTATGTACTTGTTATGAGATTACATTTTAATGGCTTTACATTAATGTGCGTATCACTTTGTTATTGTTGTTGTTTACTCGCCAAGTTGTGTCCAACTGTTTAGCAACCTCATGGACTGTAGTCTACCAGGCTCCTCTGTCCATGGGATTTCCCAAGCAAGAATACTAGAGTGGGTTTTCATTCCCTTCTCCAGGGTATCTTTCTGATCCAGGGATCAAACCAACGGCTCCTGCCACGTCTCCTGCATTATAAGTAGATTCTTTACCACTGAGCCATCAGGGAAGTCCATTAACTGTTAACTGTACCCAGAGGCTTAATGAGTATTTCCTAATATTCAGAAATTTAATACTATGAGAAGATATTGACCTTCATTACTCTGTCACCTACCAGACTGCTGCTGCTGCTAAGTCGCTTCAGTGTGTCCAACTCTGTAAGACCCCAGAGACGGCAGCCTGCCAGGCTCCCCCGTCCCTGGGATTCTCCAGGCAAGAACACTGGAGTGGGTTGCCATTGCCTTCTCCAATGCATGAAAGTGAAAAGTGAAAGTGAAGTCGCTCAGTGGTGTCCGACTCTTCGCGACCCCATGGACTGCAGCCCACCAGGCTCCTCCGTCCATGGGATTTGCTTGGCAAGAGTACTGGAGTGGGTTGCCATTGCCTTCTCTATACCTACCAGACTACAAAGATTAAAAGACCAACAATACAATGCAGATAAAGTATAAGGAAAATAACACATTCATACATCACTGAAGTTGAAACTGGTACAATGAATGCTTTTGAAGCAACTGCCAAACTTCTCTATAAAAGCTGAATATCAAAATATTACATAATCATACCCCTGGACCCAACAAATCCACATCAAGGCATTTACACTTTGTGAATATGCAGTGTGAGTATTCAGAAACATATGCAAAAATGCTCACAGCAGCAATGGCTGTAAGACTGCAAGAATAGTGCCCAAGACATGTTATACACTTAACACTTCTGAATAAATAACAACTGAAAACGTACATCAACAGAACACTGGTTCAGCTGTGGTACAAGAAAACAGACCTACTATAATCTACAGGTGCATAATTTATTTCTAAGAAATACAGTTAAGATTGTCACAGCACAGAACTCCAGAAGATGCTTTTCATAGTAGATTCAAGTAGAATAATGCCCTTCTCCCTCCACCAGAAAAGAGGCACAGTGGCTCTGTGGTTAGAAAGGGCTTTTTTAATAAAGAAAAATGAGAATTTTTTTTTAATGAGAAAAAAAGATGACATAATATGCCAGAGAAACAGTACTGATAATGACTCTAGCTGAGTAATAACTGTGCCTATGAGGGACTTTCCCTTTGTGTTATACTTCCATGTCTAAAGTTATCAATTACTAGCACAAATTACTTTTGTAAACTGAAAAACAAAGTGAAGAAACCTTAAGGAATCAAAGACTCAATACTTTGAAGGTATTTCATAAAATACTAAACAATTCGACACATCAACATGTGAATATGTACACAGTATACCACATGTACATTTCAAAAGCAAGTTAACTGAACATTACTTCTTCTCACACATATATGGTAAAACAAGCAAGAGGAAACACAAAATCCAGAACAGTGATTTAACTCAAAGAGGAAAAGGCAAGGTTTCAAAGATACTGGCAATTTCCTTTCCTAAAAAATGGGTAGTGGTTTCACAGGTTTTCACTCACAGATATTCTTTATAACAATGTATTTAACATATTCCTTTATAGACTGAATATACACAAAATTTTTTTTAATGAGAAAGGACTTCATCATCAAAAGAAAAAAAAAGAAACAAACAGAAAATAGAAAAAAAAAAAAAAGATAAAAATACTGCCAGTGAAAGCAAAAGCAAATGAGAATAGCTATTTAAGGGAGAAGAGAAATTTTATTAATTTGTTTTCAGATTAGGGGATAATTCATTTGTTACAGTAAAACCTCAGCTATAGAGAAATTCACACAGTATTATTGTATACACTCACATTTTCTAGATGCAATAGTCTATCATTTTAAACGCTAATTTTATTGAAATAATTTTAATAGAAATAATACCAAATTGTAAAACTATATAATAGTGTATCTTCTCTTGTCATGACAGTTTTGTTTAGCATCTACAGATGCACCTTGCTGTAACAGTGAATCCCTCAATACTAAGGGGCTATCGGTTTCAACGTTCCCAAGAGGTTTTGGAACATTTTTTGACTTTTCAGTTGGCTTTTTTTCTTCTATGAGGGCTCTTCCAGTCTTTCCCATGTTGTTAATTAATTCTTGCTCAACAATATGTTGATGGCTTAGGAATCATCTAATCAACTATATATTAAATCAAGAATACACAGACTGGCCAATGGACGCCAAGAATATGTGCTCTGAAATACGGCTTTGGATCTCTTTCAATTCATAAGGCTTTCTACTTCTCATTTCCCAAATGTAAGTAGGTTTCTCCATAATAGTGTTCCAAATAAATGGATTTACCCCAAATTTTTATTTTTACAAGTATTTTCAACATTCTATAACCAAATCATTAAAACTTAAAAGCAATTCCTCAATGTCACTGCATTGCTTTAGACAGTATGAAACTAGCCTTTTTTAGATCACTGTTTTATCAATCTAAGAATATACATCAGGAAAATTGTTTTCTTTTCTTTCTTAGGGAAAGTAGGATAAGGAAATGTTTACGCCTTGTTTTAAAACAAGAAATCAGTTCATAAAGTTTACTGCAACGATGATAAGCAGGACTCCTGAAAAATACATGCATTGACAATTTTTTAGCTCAGGAGCAAAAGATTATTTTTTAAGTCCCAAGGTTATATGTATTTCTTACATTCTAATGTAAACTATGAGCAAAAGGCTGGTTTTCTTCTTAATCACTCTTCAACACAAAATGCCTCCAGTATTATTAACATCATTAAGTCACACGAGATACAAAAATTTTAGTAAATTTATAGAAAGCCTACTACCTTCCTTTAACCTTACTGAGATTAATGAAAGAAAAACTTACAAAGAACACGGAAAAGTAACAAAATTCCTATTTCTGTTTCTGAACACAGGAAAAGCATGAAACGCGAAGCACTCGATGAAGCCTCTTCAGAGTTCGCCGCCTGGTGCCCCACTGATGCCAGGGCCAGAGAAGACACCTTGCTGCGTCTTTTCTCCGTCTCCAGTCGTCTTCCTTCCAGGCACTCAACCTTCCACTGGAACCAGGACCCCAGATGGCCTCTTCTTCTCAGTCCTGCGTTTAACTATATTCCTGAGGAGTCCCTGGAGGTAGGGTCACCTACACACACTACTAGTCTGAATCCTTCTCCAAACACAGAGAAATAATTTTGTGGTGATTGCTGAGAAACATGTGAACGAACCATGATGCTACATATGTACACTGACACAAATCAAAAGCCATGAGAAAAGGAGAAATAAATTATGGAAACATTTTAACAAGATAAAGGAACCTGGTTAAAAACGAAGTTAAAAATGAAAGTAAAACCATAAAAGAAACAGTTAAGTAATACATATTTTAAATGTTTGTTCCCGTTGTTAATTTGAGAAATGAAAAATCTAAACAAGATACGAACTGGAAGAAAAACTGCAGTGAGAGACAGTCTCTCGTTTTTTGTGGAATTCAAACTGGCACAGCTGTACTGGAAACTAATCTAACACAATGTTATCCAGAGTCCTTACTCTATGATGCAATAATTCTACTCACAAGACTTTGTACAAACAAAAAACCATGAACAAATATAGAATCCTTATTTTAGAATCAATGTAATGAAGGGATAAAATACATTATTCTACCTGCCTGGTTCAGCTGTGCTAAACAAAACAACGTAAGGAGCCTACCACTATCAGGCCATATTGACCCCATTAACCTCAAAACTTCCTTCTAGCTCAACCAACATGTACAAGTATAATCCTATACAAAATGAAAAAAGCATATTAATATATTTAAGAGAGTTTTCAAATGACTTGAAACAGAAAAGCATTTTTCCTAGGATGGACAGGAAAATGATCTCCCAGCCTAACTATGAAATGTCATTTCCCAAACAATTTATCAACAAATTCAAATACCTCTGTGAATAATTTCATTAGCCAGGAGGAAATTATGCCATTACAGCACAGAAGCCATCAATTGAGGTAAAAATTTGTTGGAGTCACATGTATCAATGTCTAATAATATAAAATTTATAACATTTTCTGAGCAGTCACCGGTTATTAAACAAAAAGCTAAAATATGTGGCAAACTGTCACTTTAGGAAAAATTTAAGTAAAAAAGATTTATTTCTTGCAAAAACAGTTTTAAAAGCTATGCTGAACAGAAACTAAGTCTCTGTAAAAACAGCAAAAATATCAAAAGGCAGAATTCACAGCCAAGAAATACAATTTGTGTCTGTTCATATACACCCTGAAGCAATTTGAGTTCTAAGCTATAAGAAGGAAGTTTGATCAACGAATTAAGTTTTATGCCAGATTTGTCATGGTTGCCCGTATTTCTATTTACCTGTACATTTAAGCACTTGGCATTTTAATGCCTTGATTTTATAATATTAACAGCAATTGAGTCGAAGCCTTCTTGCTTTATTTACTCTCTTGTCCAGAAGAAACGGATTTCTCTAACACTTACCTAAACTCGTGGGCTTGATGAGAACATCAAGGACATCATAAAAGGGTAAGGTTTTTAACTGCACATCAGGATGGACAGGAGGGATTGGGGGAGATGGCTGCTGCATCTCAAACGCGGGTTTAGTGTCCTGAAGCAGCACAGAACCAACAGGGGAGGACGGAGAATGAGGCGTAACTGAAGTGGAAGGCAACGCGTGGATTCCAGCCACAGCCAAGTCAGGTTCTACAGGTGAGGAGCTACCATCCAAACTGAAAACCGGTGATTTGATTGCGGATAAATCAGAAAGGCCTTCGAGAGTCCGTGGGTATCGGCGTCTATACAATTCTCGGATTTTAATCTGAACCGCAGGGCTGCAGCCACTCTTCAATAAATGCAACGCCCTCATCAGGAGGTCATGCTTACGTCCACTTTTATTCCGTCCAGCAAAGCCTAGTAACACTTGTAGTTCAGAAACCCTAAAACTAGAAACCATATTCTAAAAGGAAAGAAAGAAAAAAGGACATAAGCCAATAGTCAGTCTCAAACATATAAAAACCCTATCTAAAATAGGCTGTAAAATCAGATTTTTCCAACATTCTGTTAATATCAACTGGCATGTGCTAGTATCAGCATTTTCACATATCACTTACAATCGTTAACTGTTTCTACCGCCACCACCCTTCCCCACAACTGCATTCACATTATGGTTTTAATTATGTTTTGCTGTTCTCAATTTCGGAAACCGATGGTCTGCTGGTTTCTGTTGACCACTTCACTATCTGACTATGAGATCTATAACCAATGAAAATACTCCTTTTCACAGTGTACAATACACAGTGTAATGTTTACTACAGTATTATCACCAATTAAACAAAAAAATTTAACTTTCTGCAACAATGTACCTCTAAAGTTTCTGATGCTAAGCAGGAAAAATCTATAAAATCAAGACAGAATCCAAATCTGTAATCCAAAATCCAATAAATTTTTCACCCCAACTCCAATATTAAGGGACAACAGGTTTTCCCTGGTGACTCAGATTGTAAAGCCGTCCCTGGGTCAGGAAGATCCCCTGGAGAAGGAAATGACAACCCACTCCAACACTCTTGCCTGGAAAATTCTATGGACGGAGGAGCGTGGGAGGCTACAGTCCAGTGTCACAAAGAGTCAGACATGACTGAGCAACTTCACTTAATCACTAAGAAAATGAGGATTTTTTTCAATACTAAAGATAAAAATCACATCATCTTTATTCAGCAGTCAAACTCCTAAAATGACTAAAATTCTCACGTGTAAAACAAGAACTCTATGGTGTAAAATGAAGACTATAAATAGCTCTGTTCCACATTTCACCTTGTTGTTTATTCAACAAACCTAGTAAATTCTTCCTATCATTTACTGTGTCATAAACCCATCTACTTAGGTCATTTTCAGTCAATTCTGAACTTAGAGGTAAAACACACTTGGGTCAGTTTCACCTGTACCGTACAAGCATCATCTGACCAAGAAGAGGATTAAGACGTAAGTTGTCCAAAAGCCCTTTCTGAAACAGACCAGCCCTCCTCCTCGGCACTGCACATTCTACAGCTGCCTGGGATGCCTATTCAACCTGGTGAGTATGCAGGGGCCATTCTACAGTTGGCAGTGATTCATAATAATTCCTCTGTTTTGCACTTTTAAGTGTCATTGATAGCCCAAGAACAACTGCTAAAACTCATCTTGGTATTTAAAACAGTTGTTAGGAATACTTGCCAGTTTTCCAAAATGCAAACAAATTTAAATATATCAAACTAATCTGAATGTTTATGCTGTATCATAATTCTACTTCAAATACTCTGTCTCCAAATTTCAGACTGTACAAGTCAGAGAATATTACATAGTAACCCCAGCAAACACTTTATACTTGATCAGTGCAATTCAACAGAAATAGGAACCACATATATAATTTGAAACTATCTGGTGACCACATTAAAATACGTTTTAAATTTACTTTGATAATATGCTTTATTTAATCCAATATATCAAAAGCATTATTTCAACATGTAAAAAGTGGTTGCAATTTAAACAATTTTTTTTTAAGTGTCAACAAGATCTTTTTTCATACTAAGTTTTCAATACCCGGTGTGTATCGCACACTTGAGTAGATCTCAGTTTGGACTAACCCCACTTCAAGGGCTTAGGGAGCCACAGGTGGAGGAACCACCACCCTGGACAATATGGATCTAAATCATACTCTAACAGCAACATGTATCACAAGTACCATGACCATTATATTTTAATTTACTTCATGGGTAAAAGGAAGATTTTATTTATCTTACCCTACCCTTACGCTCTGGCCACCTAATGCGAAGAACCGACTCATTGGAAAAGACCCTGATGCTGGGAAAGATTGAAGGAAGGAGGAGAAGGGGACGACAGAGATGAGATGGTTGGATGGCATCACCAAGGCAATGGACATGAGTTTGAGCAGGCTCCGGGAGTTGGTGATGGACAGGGAAGTCTGGCTGCTGCAGTCCATGGGGTCACAAAGAGCTGGACACGACTGAGTGACTGAACTGAACTGATCCCCTATGCTCAGGACAACAAAGATGGAAAACAAGAGAATTTGGGGCCTATCTCATGGTGCACCAAGAGGCACAGTTTCAAGCATATAAAGACTCTGACAGTGTTTCACGAAGTTTCCTCCCAAGGAAGAAATGCAATGCCTCTTTCCAAAGTCCTCAATCTTAAAAAATACTTCAACTGAAATCTGTTTATACTACAGTAGCACAAATAACATTAAATCTAACAAGCGTTAGTTGAACTAGTTGTTAGGAGAACACTTAACAACAAAAACAATGAACAATGACAGTCCTACAGATATAAGATATCTGTGATTCTTTATAAAGAAATCTAACTTAGAATTCATGGTGTCTCTTCTTACCCTTATTTTCAGGTAATTCTTCATTTTAAGGAAACTTCTTTTACAGAAATGACAAAATAGACCACAAGGATTCTAAAGCTTGACTCTCAAAAAAGAATTCCTGGGAGGTCTCATAATACCTGTTTTCAATGGGAAATTTATTTGGCAAAGAATGCTAATGTACTTGGTCTAACATCTATTGTAAATACACAAATGAAAAAGAATAAGGAGAAAGAATGCAGAATTACAGTATTGTGAAGCAAAACAAAAATCCCCAGGTTTGGAGAGGGGCAAGGAAACAACAGGAGACAGGGCAGCCTTTGCCCCGCAAAATGTTGATATCGTACTGCAGGCATTTGCTCAAAGACGATGGCTTTGAGAGTCCACAGTGTCCTGTGGAAAACTTCACACCAGCAATCAGTAGCTGAAGGTCCCAGCATCAGAACTCAGGACACTGGCAGTCACACCATCTTTCTGGTAATTTCTAGTTTAAAACAACAAAAAAATTCTCCCTTTATTTAGCATTTACTATTAAGATATCCCCTAAGAAGCTTAATCAGTCAACTCCAATGAATATGTGTTTCTTGGCAAACACCACTGGATCCCACTTCAAGTTATGCCTTAAAAAAAAAAAAATCTGTCTTCAACAAATTTCAGCAGTCACCAGGTAAGGTGAGCCTGCTATGACTACTACCAAAAACGGGTTTCAGCTACTGCTTTCCACCAACCTCTGATGTCAGTGTTTTTAATAACACTCCTTTTCAAATGGGTTTTATCCAGTCCATCCTGCCTGCTTCCAAGTCTGCCCTCTAATACTTCAGTTACAACTGCTGTGTGTGCTACAGAGAAATTTCTCAATCAGTGTTTGTGGACTGACTTTAAGAAAATTCATGAACTATGCCGGCATGACTGATTTTTAAGAAAGATAATCTGATTGCTAAGGAAGAGCTAATTTGATTCAATAAAGCTAATCTAAGTTAACTGACATTCAATTAAGACTCGAAATGTAAAACACGCTTTTCTATTGTCAATTATTAAAAAACTTTAAAGCTGGAACTTTATACAACTGAAACATTACATATAAGAGTGAAGGCAAGTTGACGGTGCTATGGTATGGAGCCCAAAAAAGCACAGAATTTGGCAAAGCTCTAGTGGGTTAGATGTCGTGGTAAAAATCAATACAGCTCTGCAGATTCTCCGTGTGCTATGACATATATTATAGGGAAAGGAGAAGAGCTGCTAAGGCAAACTGATGAATCACAATATTAATATCACCTTTCCCAGCTACAGTATTAAAACAATCTACACCTGCATTTATAAGTAGGGATGCATTAAAAAATTCAGATACATTATCAATCCATCAAAGGCATGATTAAGCTGATGCCGTAAGAAAAACTACTACGGCAAATTAGGAAGATGCAATTCCAGAAGTCATAGGAGGCCTCAGTTCCTGGGCCTTACTCCTGTGAGATCATGTAATCCCTATGATTAAATCCCATTTTACTTGAGATATTTGATGTGGATCTCTTCTTTACAACACATTGATCTCCTAACACCTTCTTTTTGTACAAGATTTAAAATAAAGAAGTCAGTTCAAGAAGCAAAAAAGTCAACAACAAACACACCCTAGAAAAGAGTGACAAATTAAAAGATACAAGAAAACGTGACTTGGAAAGCAAAACGCAAAAAGTCCATAAATTCAGTTTGGAAAAAGGGGAAAGAAAACAAATACCGTTCTAAGAATGAGAAGAGAAACATAAAGACTACAAATACTAAGCAAATTTCTTTAAGAGAACAGCACATGCTGTTATATTCTAACTTAAAGACAAAGTTATTTCCTAGAAAAATATGTTACTCAATCTGATTCAAGGAGTATTATCTTTCTCCTGCTCTACTTCCAAAATTATCTGCCCAGAAAAGATAGCTTAGTAAATAAAATCCTCTACCTCTTCAAGGGAAAAATGGAATTTTGTTCCTTAAACCATTCAAGAGCTTAAGAGTCAGAAAATCAAATACATGCTAGCAAACAAACATGGAAAAAACTATTGAACACAAAACACAAACTTTTAAAATATTACTGTATTTCAAACTTCTGCAGGTGAGTCCACTCATCCAACCAAAATTTCAGAGAAAAGCCTGATCAAACAGGGACCCAGTATACCACCTATTCTGTCATTTCCCAAAAAAGCCTCAAAGTACCCAGATATAATTTAATCTAGGAAAATAAAAATGGTTTAAGATAAATTCAATAAATTACTTGGTTAAAATGATTTCTGTTCTTATAGTCACATACTGAAATATTTACGGATAAAACTTCTATAAAGTACACTGAATTTCTGTTAAAATCATTTGGGGAGAGTAGATGAGGACATGCACGATTGCTTTTGGCAGGAAAGCTATGACAAACCTAGACAGTGTGTTGAAAATCAGAGACATCACACTGCCTATAGTTAAGGCTCTGGTCTTCCCAGTGGTCAGATACAGTGGTGAGAGCTGGAGCGTAAGGCAGAGCACCAAAGAATTCATGTCTTCAAACTGTGGTGCTGGAGAAGACACCTGAGAGTCCCTTGGACAGCAAGGAGATCAAACCAGTTAATCTTAAAGAAAAGCAACCCTGAATATTCATTGGAAGGACTGATGCTGAAAGTTCCAATATTCTGGTCACTTGACATGAACAGCCGACTCACTGGAAAAGTCTCTGATGCTGGGAGAGACTGAGGGCAGAAGATGGGGTCAGAGAATCAGATAGCTGGGTGACATCACCAATGCAATGGACATGAATTTGGGCAAACTCCGGGTGATAGTGAGGGACAGGGAGGCCTGGCATGCTGCAGTCCACGAGGTCACAGACAGACACAACTGGGCAACATGAAAAAAGACACGAGTTGATAATTGCAAGGTATGGGATACACAGAGAACTCTCTACCTTTGTCACCTAGAAAGTTTCCATAGTAAAAAGTTTGCTTGACAAGGGCAAACTGGTTGTGGGGCATATGGCACTATATATTCAAGTTTTCTATTAATCTGAAAGTATTCTATATTCAATTAGACCAAAAAAAAAAAAAAGTCATTTGTTTGAAGCTAGGATAAAGACATTGTGATCTAAATACCATTTCCCACCAAGAAAAAAAAAAAAAAAGCTCAGGCTACTTGAGGACATGTCTAACTGCAAGTCTGAAAATGCAAAGACATGCCTAGAACATCCTATGCAGAAAACAAATCATCAGAGATTACTGAAATCTTGTCAGAAGGACACAAAAAACAACTCGGCAGCCCAGGACAAGCTGATATGAGCAGCAAAAAGTAACACTGCATCAGATTCAAACATCAAATATATGAAAAATCATTTGTACGTAACGATACTTAAAAAAAACTCACTGATCTCCTTTAGAAAACATTGGGAAACCAACTCATTAGTATTCTGAAAATGGATAAGGTAAGAAGAAAAACAATACAAAAAGATTTACTGGTTCAAAAAAATGCATGTGATTAGCTAGCTAAATGCTATTAGGTTGATACAAAAGTAAATGTGGTTTGGACTATGAATTTTAAATCATTATAACTAGGTTCAAACACATCTTTATTAATTAAAATAGGAATTGTTACAACCAACACATTTTGTCTACGAGAAATGTTTGTTTATTCTTATAGCAAAAAAATCCCTGCTTCAGAATTGGACCATCTCTTGGAAAGCATTTTCTGCCTCCTGCTGGTTGTGGAAACATTTTGCCTGCAAAAAGTGGTCGAGATGCTTGAAGAAGTGATAGTCGATTGGCGAGAGGTCAAGTGAATACGGTGAATGAGGCAAAACTTGGAAGCGCGGGTTGTGCACTGCCATGGAGAAGGACTGGGCCCAATCTGCTGACCAATGCTGGCTGCAGGAGCTGCAGTTTTCGGCACATCCCAACAATCTGCTGAGCACACGTCTCAGATGATATGGTTTCACTGGGATTCAGAAAGCTGTAGAGGATCAGACTGGCAGCAGACCACCAGACAGTGACCAGGATCTTTTTTTGGTACAAGTTTGGCTTCAGGAAGTGCTTTGGGAGTTTCTTCTTGGCCCAACCACTGAGCTGGACATTACCAGTTGTACAAAATCCACTTTCCGTTGCACATCACAGTCCAATTGAGAAATGGTTCATTGTTGTTGAATAGAATAAGAGAAGATGACACTTCAAAATGATGACTTTTTTTGATTTCTGGTCAGCCCACGAGGCACCCACTTAATGAGCTTTTTCACCTTTCCAGTTTGCTTCAAATGCTGAACAACCATAGAATGCTGAGTTCTTCAGCAACTTCTTGCACAGCTGTAAGAGGATCGGCTTCGAGGACTGCTCTCAGTCGGTCACTGTCAACTTCTAATGGCCAGCCATTGCACTCCTCAACTTCAAGGCTCTCGTTTCCTTTGCGAAACTTGCGGAATCATCATTGCATCATACGTTCGCTAGCAGTTCCTGGGTCAAATGCACTGTTGATGCTGTGAGTTGTCTCCACTGCTTTACAACCCACCTTATGGCAGAAAGCAAAGAGAAACTAAAGAACCTCTTGATAAAGATGAAAGAGGAGACTGAAAAAGCTGGCTTAAGACTCAACATTAAAAACACTAAGATCATGGCATCCAGTCCCATCAATCACTTCATGGCAAATAGATGGGGAAACAATGGAAACAGTGACAGACTTTATTTTCCTGAACTCCAAAGTCACTATGGACGGTGACTGCAGCCACGAAATTAAAAGAAGCATACTCCTTGGGAGAAAAGCTATGACAAACCTAGACAGCATATTAAAAAACAGATACATCACTCTGTCAACAAAGGTCCATACAGTTAAAGCTGTGGTTTGAATATATGGTTTGACATGACTACTAGTCATGTACAGATGTGAGAGCTGGACCATAAAGCTAGTTAAGCCCTGAGGAATTGATGCTTTCGAACTATGGTACTGGAGAAGACTTTTGAGAGTCCCTTGGACAGCAAGGAGGTCAAACCAATCAATCCTAAAGGAAATCAACTGTGAATATTCACTGGAAGGACAGATGCTGAAGCTCCAATATTTGCGCCACCTGATGCAAACAGCAGGCTGATTGGAAAAGACCCTGATGCTGGGAAAGATTAAAGGCAGGAGGAAAGGCAGTGACAGAGGATGAGCTGGTTGGATGGCAACTGACTCAAAGGACATGAGTTTGAGCAAACTCCAGGAGATGGCGAAGAACAGGGAAGCCTGGTGGGCTGCAGTCCATGGAGATTGCAAAGAGTCAGACATGACTGAGCAACTGAACAAAAACTAGATAAAAACAGAAAATGCTGAAAAGATGTCAATTCCCCCCAACTTCAGTTATAGTAAAACTCCAGCAAATTTTGACAGATCAAACTTACAATGAAGAATTAAATAAAATACAAATATGGCACGTGGTGACGAATACTATGGACAAAAACAGAGGGAAAAGGAAATGAAGTGAAGAGGTAGAGAATTTGCCATTTTAAAGGAAGAAGATTTGCCTGAGAAAGTGACTGAACAAGTAATAAAGGAACCAATGGATATCAGAAGAAAAGCATTTCGAGGCACAGAACACAGCGGATGCCAAAATCCTGAGAAAAGCGTACCTAACACATTGAACAGAAAGTAAACGCCCATCACGGCTGAACCAGAGTAATCTAAAGGAATGAGTATTATGAGAGCAAAATAAGGAGCAAGAAACTGACAAACCCGCGGAGGGAGGGAAATAACCTAAACAAACATTTACTGGATAAAATTATAATATGAAATTTGTGAGGCTTAAGACAAAAGTGCTGGGCAAGATGGCATGCCGGAAAGTTGGTAGAGGTGGTAAGCAGTTTAAAGCATTCCACAGCAAAGGAAGAAAAATACAGTGATTTTAGATTTATATCTAAAGTTTCAAGAGAAAATTAATTAAGCTCCAAGAATTTGTGAGAAGGCAAAAAAAAAATGTATTTCACAACTAATAAAATGGAGAAACATGAAAAAGAAGAAAAAAAAGCAAGAAAACAGATGAGAAAACAAAATACAGAAAAAGAAAGATGCTCAAACTGAAGGTGTAGAAATAAATACAAACATATCAATAATCCCAGCAAATGAAAACCTTTCCAATTAAAATAGCCAGTAGGGGATATCACTACAGAAACCACAGCATCAAAAATACCGGAATACTAAGAAAAACTCTACACACATGAATTTGTCAACTGAGTTGAAATGGATCAATTCCTTGAAAAATACAAACTACCAAAATTCACCCAATATGAAATAGATAATTCGAATACTCCAATTAGGAAATTTAGCTCTTAATTAAAAAAAAAATTACCACACCCAGATCATTTTACCAGAGAATTCTACTCAACATTTAAATAAGAATCAGTACCAATTCTACATAATTTCTTCTGGAAAACAGAATATCAGAGATTCCCAAATTTATTTTATGAAGCTAGTAATAGCCTGATACCAAAACCAAACAACATCAATACAAAAAATGAAAGTAAATCTAACACCCTTCACAACTATAGATGCTAAAATCTTCAAGTACTAGCAAACAGACTTCAGCAATATATAAAAAGAATACTAAGACCAAGTGAAGTGTTTATTCCAGGAATATAAGGTCAGCTCAATGTCTGAAATCATTGAAGTACACCATACTAACAGCTTAAGTAAAATCACATGATTATACATATATGTGTGTGTGTGTCTGTGTATCAATGAAGAAAAAGGCATGTGACAAATTCAACAACCACTCATCATAAAAACTCTCAGAAAAAAAGGAATACAGGAGCACCACCTCACCTTGACAAAAAGCACCTACAAAAAAAACTATACCTCATGGTGAAAAAAATGAATGCTTCTCCCTAAAACTGGGAATGAGGCAAGATGTGCTGGAAGTTCTAGCTAGTGGAATGAGACAACGAAAGAAAAGACACAGCGCTTGAAAGAAAAAAAACTGCCTGTATTGGCAGATCCCAAGGAGTTTGCAAAACAATTACTAGAATTAATAACTGGGGATTTCTCTCATGGTTCCAGTGGTTAAGAATCCACCCTACAATGCAGGGGACACGGGTTTGATACCTGGTCAGGGAACTAAGATCCCACATGACATGGAGCAACCAAGCCCAGATGTTACAACTGCTGAGCCCACATGTGCTTCAACTAGAGGGTCTGTGCACCACTGCGGAAGATCCCGAGTGCCACTGCTAAGACTTGACACAACCAAACAAATAAATAATAAAAAAAGTTTATTAACTATTAAAAGAGAGAGAGAGAGAATTAATAATTCAGTCCAGCAAGGTCACAGGATACAAAAGCCAACACACAAATACAATCACATCTCTATATACTAACAAAGAACATGTGGAAACAAGTAAAACACACAATATTATTTATAATCACTCCAAAGAAAATGAAAATGTGTATAGTCAAAAATAAAACACATACAGGTGTTGTATGCTGTAAACTACAAAAACTAATGCAAGAAGTCTAAAAAGTGCTAAATAAACGGATCCCTTGTGCACTGAACAAGGAACAAAGCAACAAAACCGATTTCCCTATGTCAAGACACAGATTTAAGACAATTCCTACCCGAGTCTCACCAAGGCATTTTATAGAGATACATGAGGTTATTCTAAAATCTATATGGAAAGGCAAAGGAACTAGAGATTAAGGGGATGGAGAGGAAATAGGTGTGGCTATAAGAACAATAATATGAGGGATGCTTGTGGTGATGGAAATGGTCTGTACCTTGTGTCAATGTCAATACTCTGACTGTGATATTGTACTACAGTTTTGCAAGACATTATCAACGGGGTACCTGATAAAGAGGACACAGATGTCTCTGTTGCCTCTGTATTCCTTCTGATAACTGTCAGTGAATTAACAATTATTTTAATAAAAAATTTAGTTATAAAGTTAAAAGGCCAACATAATTAGAGCAGATTAATTTTTTAATTCAATACCATGACATTCATAAGCGATAAAACTAAAATAAAAGAACACAAAAATGTAGGAGGGGAAATTTTAAAAATCAGGCAGAACCAGCTTGCCTAAAAATAAATAAATAAATAATAGGTATGTTAATATCAAACAACAGTATGTAACTGAAAAACCATTACTAGATATAAAGAGGAACTACAGAGAGTAAGTTTCAATTCAATAGCAATATGATAAATTCAAATTTTCATGTACTAATAACAATTTTAAAATGTCTTTTAAAAAGCTGATATAAACTACAAAGAAAATTGAAAAAATAATTCTAGCAGAACATCTACTCTTAAAAAACAAAGATATAAGATTCTAACAACAGAATTAACAAGTCTAATACTAGACACATATAAAACTTTTCACCAACAACTAGAAAATACACTCTTTTCAAATACAAAAAAAATCTCTAAATACAGTAAGTCTCAACAGATTTCCAAGGACTGTATCCACATAGATCACGCTGCCTGGCCACAAGACAATAACAAATCAATAACCAAATTAACTAAAAGAATGCCAGCATGTTTAGAAATAAAACTTTTAAAATATTTTTATTTATTTATTTGCACCAAGTCTTAGCTGCAGGACATGAGATCTTTACTTGTGGCATGCAGGATCTAGTTACCTGACCAGGGAGAGACCCAGGGCCCTCTGCATTGGGAGCTTGGAGTCTTAGCCACAGGACCACCAGGGAAGTCCTCTGGAAATAAAACTTTTAAAGAACTCATAAATTAAGAATTCATCCCTTGTGTGATTCATGGAAAGCAAATACATAGCTATTCATGATCTTAAATGTCTATTAAAATGCTGAAAATTAATAAGCAAGTCACCCAACGTAACAAATTAGAAAAATAGAAATAAACCCAAAGGAAGTATAAAGAAAAGAAACAGAAATAAAGAACAGAAATTAAGTAGGGAAAGGATACGTTAAAGAGCATATAAAAAACAGAAACTTGATTATTCGAAAAGGTTTTTCTGGAAAAAAAAATTGGCATTTTAGCTTTTAAAACCAATCAAGAAAAAGGCAGCACTAAAAAAAAGATTAAAAGGACATTAACTACAAAATAAGAAACTAACAATTTATTGCCACAAACTCAGGAATGTGGATGAAATGGACAACTTTCTATTAAAGTATAACCTACCAAAATCAGTTTGAAAATTGAAAATACGAGCAATTCTGTAACCAAAGCAATTGAATCAGTGATTAAGATGTGTCCCAATTCTACAAGGAAGTTCTACCAAACACTCAAGAAACAAATCTTTCTAACCTCACATAAACTCCTCCAGAAGAGGAAAAGTATGTATACTTTCTTAATTATAAGGAAGTATTACTCATTATTAAAGCCAAAATCGTACATTAACTATATTCAAACTGAGACCAATAATGGAAAAAAGGGACAGACCAGGGTTGACTTAATATTCGAAACACAAATTTGGTTTAAATATTAGAAAACAAATCAGTGTATTTCATCACGTTAATAGGTTAACAAAAAAAAATCATACGACCCTCTCAAAAGAGGCAGAAAAAGTTTTTGATAAAATTCAACATCCATTCATTTTTCTTTTCAATTAGCAAACTAGCAATAGAAAGAAACATCCTTAACCTGAAAAAGATTATCTACAATAAACCTACAGCAAGCATCATACTTAACTGTGAAACTCTGAAAGCATTCCCTTTAAAATCAGGAACAAGATCAGGATGCCCCCATCATCGCTTCTATTCAACATTGTACTGGAGATCCTAGCCAGCACATTAAGACAAGAAAAAGAAAGAAAAAACAAAAAAAAGCATAAGAATTGGAAAGGAGGAAACAAAGAGGTCATTATTCACAGATCTGTCTATGCAGAAAATCCAAAAGAATTCTATATACAATTTATCACAATTAGAACAATACCAAGTCCATTATACAAAGCCAAATTGTACTTCTTTACACCAGCAAGGTAGAAAATATAATTTTTAAAGATACCGTTACTGATTTAACAGAAAAATACGGTACCTAGAAATAAATCTAACAAGATACTTGCAATCGTTTTTTGAAACTATTAGAAGAAAATTGTAAAAACTTCATTGAATGAGTTTGTAAAAGACTTAAGTGAATGAATATTGCCATGTTCATGCTTAAGGAACAATAACAAAATGTCAGTTCCTTTCAAATTGGTTTACAAATTCAATGCATTTCCCATCAAAATCCCAACAGCTGTGCATGTATCTACAGAACTTTAAAAACTGATTCTAAAATTATATGGAGGAGCAAACCACCAAGAAGTTCCTTGAGGAGCTACGAGGCAGGAGGACTGGCCTATTTCTGTGTCCCTCAATGACTGACTAGATGGTTTCACACCAACTCTATGAAAACTTTAAAACGGAATATAATTTAAGAAGAAAAAAAGTGTTGGAAGGCAAGAAGTACAACAAAGGCAGTAAGAACCTGGAAGGCCAAGATTGTGGAAAGAAGGGAAGCCTAGAATATGGAATCTAATATTTGATGCCTCTTTTCCCCTGGAGACACCTGCCAAAGGAAAGGGGGCAATGGAGAAGTTAAGAAATCAGAGCTTTGAATATACTCATAGGGCTGGGAAAACTGAGAAGATATTTGCAAAATACAACATACAAGCCCTGGTATCTGGGATACGTTAATAAACTCCTACAAATTAGTATGAAAAAGACAGATGGCCCAATACGAAAATGGAAAAAGACTTAGCAAGCTACCTCACAGAAGACCAGTAAGTATATTAGAAAGGGCTTAACACCGTTAATCATTACGGAATTCAAATGAAAACCACTGAACATCCACCAAAATGTCTAAAATTAAAAGGATGGATGAGAAAGGACAAGAAGCAACTGGAACTCTTTTGCTAGCGGAAGGGCATTAACAAAAACTACAACTACATACAACAATATGGATGAATCTCGCAAACAAAACTGAGAAGAAAAAATCAGACACAAAAAATATACACTACATTATATAGGCCCATTTAGATAAGATTCAAAAAACAGGCAAAACTAGTGTAAGATGTTAAAGTCTGGCCAGTAGGTATCTTCTGAGGAGGAGGAGGTTAGTCACTGGGAAAGGACTCAGGGAATGGATACCAGTTATGTTCTGTTTCTTGCTGTGCTCTCATGATCTGCTTACTTACATATGCCCTATAGCAGTAGAAGTTTGGTTTTATGGGAACTGTTAAAAAGTTACAGTAATTAAAACTATGTGTTGGTGTTGTCAGACTAAGAAACTAGTCTAGAAACTATAGATAGATTCAATCGTGGAACTGCTACAAATCAGGAGGAAATTTTTTTTAAAAACTGAGCCATCAAAGGGAATGAATTTGAGTCAGCTGAACTGATGTGGATGAACCTTGGGCCTATTATACAGAATGAAGAAAGTCAGAAGGAGAAAAACAAATACTGTATATCAATGCATATATACGGGACCTAGAAAAAACAGTACTGATGAACCTATCTGCAGGGCAGAAACAGAGACACAGACGTACAGAACAGACTTGTGGACACAATCTGGAAAAGGGAGGGAGGGTCTGATGAACTGAGAGCACTGAAAAATACACGTCACCAATGTAGACAATGGACTGTGGACACAGCAGAGGAAGGAGAGGGTGCGACAGACACAGAGCTCAGCACTGAAACACACACATTTAGTTCAGCTCAGTCGTGTCCGACTCTGCAACCCCATGAACTGCAGCACGCCAGGCCTCCATGTGTAAAACAGATAACTTGCAGGAAGTTGCTTAAAACAACTAACTCAATCCTGTGTCGTGACAACTTAGAGGGGTGGGATGGGGAGAGGAGGGAGGCTGGAGAGGGAGGGAATAAATGCGGACCCACAGCCGATTCATATCACTGTACAGCAGAAACTGACACTACACTGTAAAGCAACTACACCCCAATAAGAAGAGATATTTAAAAAAACCTAATACAAACATGGGCTAAAGACACGAACAGAATCTCAGATGAGGGAAGAACATGTTAACCAGCACAGTAAAAGATGCTCAAACTCAACAGCAAAAATCAAAAAACTGAAAACTAAAAGGTGATATTTTATACTCCCCAGCAAAAACTTCTGAAGTGTGATAAAAGTGCTAAATAATGAAAACCTCTACATTACTGGAGGGACCAAATACTGATACAATCCTCTTTAGAAAATAACCTAGCATTATCCAGTATTGTTGAAGATGTGAGTATCTTTAATTCCCAGCAATGCAATGCTACTCCTAGAATTTCTACAGTAAAACATATTGTATTAACTATTCACATTAAATGAGATCGATAAAGATTACAAATAGCATCGTATCAATGCAAGTTAACTTTGTTCACAAATTAAGTTACACACGTGTGTGTTTGTGTGTGCGTGCACGCATGAGCATTTTCAGAGCTTTTTGGATTTCAGACATATAGAAAAGAGATTTAGGCGCCTTCTGTAAGAGGGGGGAAAAAGGAAATTTTTCCAACAAAAATCAATAAACTAATATTTACATTTACACAATGAAAACTCAAAAACAATGATAAACCAAAACATCCCAAATACATACAGCATTATTCAATTTGCATAAAATTTTAAAACACAAATTACAAAAAAAATTGCATATATAAAATTTGTGATTTATATATATATGATTTTATATATATATAATGTGGATGTAATCAGAGAAGGGCACCCTGCTGGTCTAATGAACTATTTCTTAACTAGGATGGTGTGCACATGAATGTTTATTTACCTATACCTTACCTGGTATAAGACTTTCCCTGGTTGCTCAACGTAAAGTGTCTGCCTGCAATGCAGGAGACCCGGGTTCGATCCCTGGGTTGGGAAGATCCCCCGGAGAAGGAAAAGGAAATGGCAACCCACTCCAGTGCTCTGGTCTGGTAAATTCCATGGACGGAGGAGCCTGGCAGGCTACAGTCCGTGATGTCGCAAAGAGTCGGATACGACTAGCAACTTCATTCATTCATTCATTCATTCCCTGGTATAAACAATCTTTTGAATCTATTAAATAACTTAAATATTTAAGTTTATTAATTAGCATGATACATACCAATACATACATCACTAATGAAAGTGAAGTCACTCAGTTGTGTCCTACTCTTTGCGGCCCCATGGACTGTAGCTTACCAGGCTCCTCCGTCCATGGGATTTTCCAGGCAAGAGTACTGGAGTGGGTTGCCATTTCCTTCTCCGGGGGATCTTCCCAACCCAGGGATTGAACCTGGGTCTCCCACATTGTAGGCAGATGCTTTACCATCTGAGCCACCAGAGAATTCCCCATTATCAATTCAGAAAACAATAAAGAGGACTTTTTTGAAGGAATTAGTATGAGAGTTCAAGATATTTTCCCCCCATAAATCAAGGACAGGTTGCTACTTAAAAAAGGGGGGAGAGGAGAAAGAAAAACAGGATAAAGCTCTTCTAAATCAAAAATATAATCACTAAAATAAATTTTATGGATGAGTTCTAAAACAAGTGGAGGAAATATTCCAGAATGTAAACAAATACATCAACTTAGGAAATCTAGCGTTTACCTGTCCAAAGAGTCTCAGAGAAAAGAGGAAAGAAATTATTAAAAAAAAAAAACAAAAAATAATTCCCCAGACCTGAAGAGCCTTACTTACCATTGAAAAGGTTCCACCAGAAGGAATGAAAAAGGCCCACAACTAGACACAGTTCACAGGCCAAAGATAAGGAGATAACCATAAAGACTGTAAACAGGTTTCCACAAAAGGATAACCATCAGATTTGCAACAGATCTCATCAGCAATACTGGGTGTTTTAAATTCCAAAAGCAAAGCTTTCAAAATTCAGAAGGAAAAACTGTATTACCACCTTACAATTCTGTATCTAAATTTTCCACTAGGAACAAAAGCAAGTCATTTCTTAAATGTTCAAGAAAATCAGAAAGTTTATCACCAGCATATCCTTTCTAAACCAACTGCTTGGGTCGGGAGCAGGGATTGGGATACTGGGATTAGCAGCATATACAGCACGGACAAACAGGTCCTACTGTGCAGCATGGGGAACTATATTCAACATCCTCTGATAAACCCGAATGGAAAAGAACATGAAAATATAAACAGGTAACTGAATCACTTGCTGTAAAGCAGAAGCTAACACATTAGAAACCAACTATACTTCAATAAAATTTAAAAAATAAAACAACTATTCAAGATTATATTCCAGCAAAATCAAAAAGGAGTTTAAAAAAGAGAAAGACATGAGATCCAATCAACAAACCAAACCCAGGAGTGCAACGCAATCTCAGGATAACATGTATAGCAGATCTAGAAAGCAAACTGCCCAAATTATAGAAGGCTGAGAGCTCCAGAAAACCCATCTTCAAGAAAAGTTCAATGGTTACAGGATGAAAACACGTTGCAATATTAAAGTTTTAATAATGATGTCCAGGAGCTATCCACAATCAAGCAGGGCGTTGCAATATTACTAATTTAAGGAGCCCGGGTTTAACAACACAGAAGCTCCACACTACTTGGTTCTGCAGTAACTACTTACTTATATCCGTACACAAGTCACAAAGGCTGGTTATTAGTACTCAATTTGTAGAATCTTTCTGTAGAAGCACAGAGAAGTTTAGAAAAGTTATAAGCCATAATATAAAAGTTACAAATCTTGACAACGTAATAGAAAATGAAGGCTAGAATGGGAAAGAAGGGTAGTTGTTGGACAGTCACACAGTCATGCCCAACTCTTTGTGACCCCATAGACTGCAGCACGCGAGGCTTCCCTGTCCTTCACCATCTCCCAGAGCTGGCTCAAACTCATGTCTATTGAATCAGTGATGCCATCCAACCACCTTATCCTCTATAGTCCCCTTCTCCTCCCACCTTCAATCTTTCCCAGCATCAGGGTCTTTTCTAATGAGTCGGTTCTTCACATCAGGTGGCCAAAGTATTGGAGCTTCAACATCAGTCCTTCCAATGAACACTCACGACTGATCTCCCCTACGATAGACTGGTTGGATCTCCTTGCAGTCCAAGGGACTCTCAAGAGTCTTCTCCAACATCACAGTTCAAAAGCATCAATTCTTCAGCAATCAGCCTTCTTTATGGTCCAACGCTCACATCCATGCATGACAAGAAAGGTGGAAGCAGGGAGAACAAAAGGAAAACAGTGGGTGCTAAATCCTCTCTAAGACTGGAAATGAAAGAGTGTCTAAAACTGATTGGTCAAAAAACAGAAATCTGGGACTTCCCTGGTGGTCCAGTCGTTAAGAACCCTCCATCCAACGCAGGGGACACCAGTTCAATCCCTGGTCCAGGAAGTTCCCATACAACTAAGCCTGAATGCCACAACTCCTGAGCCCGCATGTTGTTACTACTGAAGCCCAAGCTCTAGAGTGTGTGATCCACAAGAAACCACTGCAATGAGAAGAGCAGGCACCGCAACACAAGTAGCCCCACGCCCTGCAAGGAGAGAAAGCTCGTGCATGGCAATGAGGACCCAGCTTAGCCAAAAACAGTAACAATAATAAAGCAATAATGCAATTAAAGAAATGCAAACTTCATTAGCATGATTACAATTAGTTTTTTAAAAAGCAAAGAACAAAGGAAACAGAAATGTAACTATTACGAAAAGTTTAAAATAATCAACGGCATTAGGAACAAAACTGTACCTCCTAGAAATCCAAGTGCTAGGGAAGGTAGAAAATACAATGACCTGAATTCTTATCTACTAGGGAGTCAAGCAACAGATACTGTTCAGAGTTGGAAGAAAAGTCAAGACACAGGAAGATATGCTTTATTTTTGACTTTTGGAATTAACCTAAAAAAAAAAAAAAAAAACTAAAGAGAACCCTCATTAAAGGCAGTAATATAAGCATTTAAGAAAGAAATTTTTTAACAAACATTTTCTGCCCTTTCATTTAAAAAAAGAAATAAGAAATTTTAAAATATTAAACCATTTCCAATTGGGGGGAAAAAGTCAAATAATGTCTAAGATCATACAGTTGAAATCCATGCATCCTCAATCAAAAAAAAAAAGCTCTTAATCTAGATCCGCTTTTTACTGACTTGTATGAATAATATGGAGAGCTCTGAATGTCTATGTTAAGTTTATATTGTTCTCTGAAGTGACACATTAAAGGAAAAACCTTTGTTTCAAAAAATCTAGGGAAATTGGCATGCCACTAGTGGATTTAAAACGAACATTCATATAGGATAGTTTATGACACCGATTGATTTCATATCACATTTACTTCAATTGTGAATTTCTTAAATTCAGATTCCTGAATAAAAAGTCTAGCTATCAAAACAACTCTATATGGAAAGAATTTTTAACAAATCATCCTGGAAAAACTGGATATCCACGTGCAAAGGAAATTTTATCTCCACTTCACACCATAAACAAAAATTACCTCAAAATGGATAAACAATCTAAATGTAAAAATTAAAACTTTAAACTCTAGATGAAAACAGAAATAAATCTCTGTCACTCCATAAGGCAATGGTTTCTTAGATTTGACACCAAAAGCATAAGCAACAAAGAAAAAACGGATAAAATTCAAAACATTTGTGCTTTAAAGTACATATCAAAGAAAATGAAGTACAGTCCACAAAAAGAAAAAAAGATACTTGAAAACCATATATCTGACAAAGAACTTATACCTCAAATGTATAAAGAACATAAACAATAATAAAAAAAATCAAATAATCCAATTTAAAAAATGGGCAAAAGGCTTGGATAGACATTATTCCAAAGAAGATATACAGCTAGCCAATAAGCACATGAAAACATGCTCAACATCGAGTCACCAGGAAAATGTGAACCAAAACCACAAGATACCACTTCACATCCATGAGGTCAAGTATGTGGAGAAATCATAACACATGCATTTCTGGTAGGAATGAAAAATGGTGTAGCAGTTGGAAAAAGAGTTGGACAGTTTCTTAAGAACTTAAGAGTTACCACATGACCCAGCAATTACATTCCTAGGTGTCTATCCAAGAAAATCAAAAACATTATGTGCACACAGGACTTATACACTTAGAGATGAACGCTCACACTAATCTAAATGTGGCAATCACCCAAATGTACATAAACTCATGAAAGAATAAACAAAATGTGGTATATTTCATACAACGGAGTATCATTCAACCATAAGAAAGAAAGAAGTACTGATACATGCTACAATAACAAACCTGGGAAGATTATATGTTAAGTCAAAGAAATTACATGATTCTTTCCAAGAAAGGCCACACGTGACATTGTGTTACTAGGAAATGTTCAGAATAGGCCAATCCATAGAGCCAAAGTAGACCAGGAGACGCTGAGGGCTGGGAGAGAGGACACAGGAAGGGACTGGCAGTGGCGTGGGCTTCTTGGGGGAAGAAAATGTCCTGGAACGCAACAGTGGTGATGGCTGCACAGCTGTGTAAGCTGACCACAACCACTAACAGGCTGAATTTTATGGTGTGACAATTACATTGCAAGAAAATAATATTTTAAATAGCTAAGATCCAATTCAGAAAAACTAGGCATAAATGTTGACGAAAGACAAACATCTGGAGGATCTAATAGTTAGAAAAATGTCACCTTTATCAGAATAAATATTCATGTATACCAGAGAGATGGTGCTGACCTAAGGAGCACACACACACAAAAAGGTCGACTACAGCTAAGAATAGCTTGGTTCACTATGAAAAAGTATCTATTTCACTTTAAATATTTGGTTTTGAATCTGCTTAAATTGCCACGATCTCAAATGGAAGCCCTCCTGGAACCTGAGTTGCGTCCACTAATATCCGCTGTGAGTTACATGGTGCATTCTGTTACATCTATTGTATGTACTGGTCTACTTCTTGGCCCAATAGATGGGAACTTGGAGGGATGAGGACCTCTAACCTCAACACCCTCCTTCCCAACTAACTTCCCATTCTCCCTCTGTATCCCAACAGCACCCAAAAGTACCAGGATGGCAAGTAAGGAACCGAACACTCAAGTCTTTTAGGCAGAAAATCTTCTGTTATAGAATTACTTAAGCCTCTGAGTAGATCTTCTGTATCTGGTGTTCAGTTCAGTCACTCAGTGGTGTCTGACTCTTTGCGACCCCATGAATCGCAGCACGCCAGGCCTCCCTGTCCATCACCAACTCCCGGAGTTCACTCAGACTCACGTCCCTCAAGTCGGTGATGCCATCCAGCCATCTCATCCTCTGTCGTCCCCTTCCCCTCCTGCCCCCAATCCTTCCCAACATCAGAGTCTTTTCCAATGAGTCAACTCTTCGCATGAGGTGGCCAAAGTACTGGAGCTTCAGATTCAACATCATTCTCTCCAAAGAAATCCAAGGGCATATCTCCTTTAGGATGGACTGGTTGGATCTCCTTGCAGTCCAAAAGACTCTCAAGAGTCTTCTCCAACACCACAGTTAGGGTGGCAAAAAAGTAGCTCCGGTTTTGGACCATGAATTTTAAGTCATTATAACTAGGCTCAAATACATCTTTATTAATCAAAACAGGAATAGTCACAATCAACAATCAATTTCTGCCAATGAGAAATAAGTTTGTTTATTCCTGCAGCATGAATATCCATGCTCCAGGATTCAACGAACTCTTGGAAAGCATTTTCTGCCTCCTGCTGGTGCAGAAGCATTTTCCCTGCAAAAAGTTGTTGAGATGCTTAAAGACGACAAGGGTAGAAATGAGTAGTCAGTTGGCAAGAGGTGGTCGGGTGTATATGGCAGATAAGGCAAAACTTCATAGCCCAGTCCATTCAACTTTTGAAACGTTGGTTGTACGACACGCAGTTGGGTGTTGTCATGGAGAACTGGGCCCATTCTGTTGACCAATGCCGGCTGCAGGCGCTGCAGTTTTCAGTGCATCTCATCGATTTGCTGAGCATACTTCTCAGATTTAATGGTTTCGCAGGGATTGAGAAAGCTGCAGTGGATCAGACAGGCAGCAGACCTCCAGACAGTGACCCTGACCTTCTTTTGATGTAGGTTTGGCTTTAGCAAGTGCTTTGGAGCTTCTCGGTTCATCCACTAAGCTGGCTGCCAGTTGTTGTATAAAATCCACTAGTCATTACACATCACAATCCAATTGAGAAATTGTTCATTGCTCTTTAGTAGAAGAACATGACATTTTTCAAAACGATGATTTTTTTTGATTTGCGGTCAGCTCATGCGGCACCCACTAATGGAGCTTTATCAACTCTCCAATTTGCTTCAAATGCTGAACGACCATAGAGAGGTCGATGCTGAGTTCTTCAGCAACTTCTTGCATATCTGTCGGAGGATCAGCTTCGAGGATTGCTCTCAGTCGGTCATTGTCAACTTCTGACGACAGGCCACTGCCCTCCTCATTTTCAGGGCTCCTATCTCCTTTGCAAAACTTCTTGAACAAGCCCTGCACTGTACGCTCATTGGGAGTTGCTAGACCCAACGTGCTGTTGATGTTTCAAGTTGCCTCTGATGCTTTATGACCAATTTTGAATTCAAATAACAAAAACCGCTCGAATTTGCTTTTTGTCTAACATCATTTCTAGTCTAAATAAATATAAAATAAACAGCAAGTAATAAGTCATTAGCAAAAAAAGTACAGCAAGAAATACATATTAAAATGATGTATAACACAACCACATTCAAGAACATATTCCAGTATGAAACGTCAAAGTTCAACAAAGAAAAACCACAATTACTTTTGCACCAACCTAATAAATCACAACCTCCTAACAACATAAACGCTTTCAACAAGCAACAGTTGAACTGAATAAATTCTTCTGTGACACATTTACAATCAAATCTCAGACCCGCCAGAGACGCTGGGAGGGTGCAAACACAACCCTGTGCGCCAAGGAGGGAAAGGAGCAGTGGCCCCCACGGCAGACTGAGCCAGGCCTGCCTTTGCGTGAGTGTCTCCTGCAGAGGCCAGGGCCAGCAGCGACCTGCCTGCCGCAGGGACAGGGGTTCTGATTGCAGACCTGGGAGGCGCGGCAAGCGGCAGAAGTCCTCCTGGAGGAGGGCGCCATGAGACCGGTCACAGATAAGCCGGGCCGACAACCCACAAACTGGAGAACAGTTATTAACAAAGACGTTTCTCGCACTGTTGCCAAAGTTCTAGGGCCCACAACAGACTTCCCAGCCTGGGGATCGGGCAAAAGGACAGAGAACCCCCAGGGAATTTGAATTTGAAGGCCAGTGGGATTTGATTACAGAATTTCCTCAGGACTGGGGAAACAGATTCCTGGAGGACACAATAAAACCTCATGCCCACCCGGACCCAGGAGAAAGGAGCAGTGACCCCACAAGAGACGGAGCCAGACTTCCCCATGGGAGTCTGGGAGTCTCCAGTGGAGTCGTGGGTCAACAGCGGCCTGCCGCGGGGTCAGGGGCACTGACTACAACAGTCCTGGGAGCCGCAGTGTGCTGGCCATCAGTCTTTTTGAAGGAGGTAATCATTACTACCATTATCCCTACCATAGTTTGGCCTCAGGCCACACTACAGGGAAGGAACACAGCCCCACTCATCAACACAAAATTGGATTGAAGGTTTACTGAGCATGGCCTTACCCACCAGAGCAAGACCCAATTTCCCCCCACAGCCAGTCCCTTTCATCAGAAGCCTGCCTAAGCCTTTTATTCTCATCCATCAGAGGGCAGAATGAAAACCACAATCACAGAAAACTAACCAAACTGATCACATGGACCACAGCCTTGCCTAACTCAATCAAACTATGAGCCACGCCATGCAGGGCCACTCAAGGCAGACAGGTCACGATGGAGAGTTCTGACAATACACGGTCCACTGGAGAAGGGAACGGTAAACTACTTCAGCGTTCTTGCCTTGAGAAGCCCATGAACAGTATGAAAAGGCAAAAAAAATAGTAAGACACTGAAAGATGAACTCCCCAGGTCAGTAGGTGCCCAGTATACTGGAGAAAAGCAAAGAAATAGCTGCAGAAGGAATGAGGAGGCTGAGCCAGAGTGGAAGCAACGCCCAGCTGTGGATGTGTCTGGTGGTGAAAGGGAAGTCCAGTGCTGTAAAGAACAACGCTGCACAGGAACCTGGAATGTTAGGTCGACGATCAAGGTAAACTCAGTTCAGTTCAGTCTCTCAGTCGCATCAGACTCTTTGCAACACCATGGACTGCAGCAGGCCAGTCTTCCCTGTCCATCACCAAATCCTGGAGTTTACTCAAACTCATGTCCATCGAGTCAGTGATGCCATCCAACCACCTCATCCTCGGTCGTCCCCTTCTCCTCCTTCAATCTTTCTCAGCATCAGGGTCTTTTCCAATGAGTCAGTTCTTTGCATCAGGTGGCCAAAGTATTGGAGTTTCAGCTGCACCATCAGTCCTTCCAATGAATATTCAGGACTGATCTCCTTTAGGATGGACTGATTGGATCTCCCTGCTATCCAAGAGACTCTCAAGAGTCTTCTCCAACACCACAGATCAAAAGCATCAATTCTTCAGTGCTCAGCTTTCTTTACAGTCCAACTCTCACATCTGTACATGACTACCAGAAAAACCATAGCTTTGACTAGATGGACCTTTGTTGGCGAGGCAAATTGGAAGTGGTCAAATAGGAGATGGCAAGAGTGAACATAATATTATAGCAATCAGTGAACTAAAATGGACTATAATCAGCAATTTTAATTCAGATGACCGTATCTACTACTGTGGTCAAGAATCCCTTAGAAGAAATGAAGTAGTCCTCCTAGTCAACAAAAGAGTACAAAATGCAGTACTTGGGTGCAACCTCAAAAACAACAGAATGATCTCTGTTCGTTTCCAGGCAAACCACTCAACATCACAGTAATCCAAGACTACGCCCCAACCACTAATGCTGAAGAACCTGAAGTTGAAAGGTTCTATAAAGACCTAACCATTCAATATCACAGTAATCCAAGTCCCCAACCACTAGTGCCAAAGAAGCTGAATTTGAATGGTTCCATGCAGACCTACAAGACATAGAAGTAACACCCAAAAAAGATATCCTTTTCATCACAGGGGAATGGAATGCAAAAGTAGGAAGTCAGAAGATACCTGGTCTAACAGGCAAGTTTGGCCTTGGAGTACAAAATGAAGGGCAAAGGTTAACAGAGTTCTGCCAACAGAACACACTGGTCATAGCAAACACCCTCTTTCAACAACACAAGAGAAGACACTACACATGGACATCACTAGGTGGTCAACACCGAAATCAGATTGATTATATTCTTTGTAGCCAAAGATGGAGAAGCTCCATACAGTCAGCAAAAACAAGACCGGGAGCTGACTGTGGATCAGATCATGAACTCCTTATTACCAAATTCAGACTTAAATTGAAGAAAGTAGAGAAAACCACTAGGCCATTCAGGTATGACCTAAATCAAATCCCTTACGATTATACAGTGGAAGTGACAAATATTCAAGGGATCAGATCTGACAGAGTGCCTGAAGAACTATGGACGGAAGTTCATGATATTGTGGAGGAGGCAGTGATCAAAACCATCCCCAAGAAAAAAGAAATGCAAAAAGGCAAAATGCTTGTCTGAGGAGGCCTTACAAACAGCTGAGAAAAGAAGAAAAGCAAAAACCAAAGGAAAAAGGAAAAATGTACCCATCTAAATGCAGAGTTCCAAAGAATAACAAGGAGAGATAAGTAAGCCTTCCTCAGCAATCAATGCACAGAAATAGAGAAAAAAAATAAAATGGGAAAGACTAGAGCTCTCTTCAAGAAAATTAGAGATACCAAGGGAACATTTCATGCAAAGATGGGCACAATAAAGGACAGAAATGTTATGGAGCTAACAGAAGCAGAATAGATTAAGAAGAGATGGCAAGAATACACAGAACTGATCTTTATGACCCAGATAACCACAGTGGTGTGATCACCCATCTACAGCCAGACATTCTGGAGTGTGAAGTCAAGTGGGCCTTACAAAGCATCACTACAAAGCTAGCGGAGATGACAGAATTCCAGTTGAGCTATTTCAAATCCTAAAAGATGATGCTGTGAAAGTGCTGCACTCATTATGCCAGCAAATTGAGAAAACTCAGCAGTGACCACAAGACTGGAAAAGGTCAGTGTTCATTCCAATCCCAAAGAAGAGCAATACAAAAGAATGTTCAAACTACCGCACAGTTTCACTCATTTCTCATGCTAGCAAAGTAACGCTCAAAATTCTCCAAGCTAGACTTCAACAGTATGTGAACCGAGAACTTCCAGATGTTCAAGGTGGATTAAGAAAAAGCAGAGGAACCAGACATCAAACTGACAACGTCCATCGGATTATGGGTAATGCAAGGGAATTCCAGAAGAACATCTATGTCTCCTTCATTGATGACACTAAAGTCTTTGCCTGTGTGGATCACAGCAAATTGTGGAAAATTCTTAAAAGGTAGTAATACCAGACCACCTACTGCCTCCTGCAAAACCGGTATGCAGGTCAAGAAGCAACAGTGAGAACCAGACATGGAACAACAGACTGGTTCCAAATTGGGAAAGGAGTACATCAAGGCTGTATACTGTCACCCTGCTTATTTAACTCACATATAGAGTATATAATGCGAAATGCCGGGCTGGATGAAGCACAAGCTGGAATTAAGAAATATCAATAACCTCAAATAGGCAGATGACACCACCCTTATGGGAGAAAACAAAGAGGAACTAAAGAGCCTCTTCGTGAAGGTGAAAAGAGCAGAGTGAAACAGCTGGCTTAAAACTCAACATTCAAAAAATGAAGATCATGGCATCCGGTCCCATCACATCATGGCAAATAGATGGGAAAATAATGTAAAAAGTGACAGAGTTTATTTTCCTGGGCTCCAAAATCACTACAGATGGTGACTGCAGCCATGAAATTAAAAGACTCTTGGCTCCTTGGAAGAAAAGCTATGACAAACCCAGACAGCATATTAAAATGCAGAGGTATTACCTTGCTGACCAAAGCCCATACAGTCAAAGTTATTTGTTCCAATAGTCACGTATGGATGTGAGAGTTGGACCAGAAAGAAGGCTGAGCATCGAAGAATTGACGCTTTTGAACTGTGATGTTGAAAAAGACTCGAGAGTCCCTTGGACTGCAAGGAGATCAAACTAGTCAATTCTAAAGAAAATCAATCCTAAATATTCATTAGAAGGATTGATGCTGAAGCTGAAGCTCCAATATTTTGGCCACCTGATGCAAAGAGCCAACTCACTGGAAAAGACTTTGCTGCTGGGAAAGACTGAAGGCAGGAGATGGGGAAGACAGAGGAGTGGATGGCTGGATGACATCACCGATTCATCACCGACATGAATTTGAGCAAACTCTGGGAGATGGTGAAGGACAGGGAAGCCTGGCATGCTGCAATCCATGGGGTTGAAAGAGTCGGACACGACCGAGCGACTGAACACTAGCACCCTGAAAGCTTCTAACACATGGTGCATTATTGTAACCATCTTTGTTGTTGTTGTTTAGTTGCTCAGTCCTGTCTCACTCCTTGTGAACAGAGACCACAGCCCGCCAAGCACCTCTGTCCATGGGATTCGCCAGGCAAGAATACTGGAATGGGTAGCCATTTCCTGCTCCAGGGGATCTTCCCAACCCAGGGACTGACCCGGCATCTCATGCATTGGCAGGCTTCTTAACCACTGAGTCATCCGGGAAGCCCAATGTGACCCTCATCAGGCTTAAGTGCTCAGCCAATCAGATCCTCTCTCCCCTAAGAACTGAAGGGAGTATGCTGGTATTCTGCTGGTCACCTGAATTGCAAGAGGCAAAATGTAGGGATGTCACACTCTGTCATGACTGGACAAGAGTTCTAGTACTGGCCCACAAGGCAGTCTCAAAAACTGAAATTGTCAGGCAGCCTCTTAAGGGTTCTACAGGAGTGGCCCCATCAAATGACGCCCCTCCCCCAAGAAAAGCAAAGGCACAGGCGTCACTAAAGCACAGTGAGGTCTAAATTCCCAAGATTCCTTCCCAAAATTCTGGATCTTCTGCATAGGAGACACTAGTATTAGCCAGCAGTGACCTGCTCTTGTGACATGGGCTTCTAGGAAGTGGCCCTGAGTCATAATGGACAAAGATAAAGGAAATCCTCTGAGCGGCATTATGAGCCAAACATGCAACATTCAGGTCTGCTAGCCATTTCCTCTACAGCCAAGAATTTAGGCAACAAACCAATGCCCATGATTTTTCCCCGTCCTTGAACTTACTTCACTATCCCTCTGATCGTCAGAATATACTCTGATTCAGAAACCATTTAGAAAACACTTAATGTGTCTTCCTCTTTTCCTCCTTTCTAATTCGATTTTTAGCCAGATGTCTGGTTTTCCCCTCAATATTATGTCATATAAGCAGGGTATCATTGTTTATCATTCACTTTAGTTCACAGAATGCAGGAGGACAGGTAGGGGACATCCCATGGACCTGAAGGAAACTGGACAGAGCAGTACAGCTTAGACTCTGAGGAACGCTGACTCTGAAGTTAAGACCTCTGAAGTTAAAAATCCCAGGTCTTCCTAGTATCAAGCTGTGCAACTTCCGTCTGGTTATTCAACCACTCTGGGCCTCACTTTTTATGAGAACTATTTAAATAAGTATGTATGTAAAGTTCTGAAACCAGAGCCAGGCACATAATAAAAACTTTATTATAATGGATATCTGCCACCATCATCAAGGTTTGCAATGAGGAGTGGGGAGACCTACAGCACATCTTCAAGTGCAAATGATGCTATTAAGTAGTATGGCAAAATCTGGGGTGATAACTCAACATTTGCATAGCTCATACCCTCCTCACTTCCGAAAATTCTGTTTCCTAAGGCAACCTGTCGGGGAGGGGCCATCTTCTAGCAAGTGCCTGGAGAAGCAAAGACAACTAATTTGCAGGAAAAAAACGATGAAGCTGACCCACAACATAAAATGGGAGAGAAGAGAGGGCTGAGGGCTGGAGACGACAATGGAGGGAGGTAAGGGGAGACAAAGACAGAGAAAAATCTTGGTTTTCGACTACTTTCCAGTTCCTGGTTCCACTCCAACCTATAAGCACTGCCTGCCTTTTCTGCCCTCCATTGTTGTTCAGTCATGTCCTACTCTTATGTAATCCCATGGACTCGAGTCTGCCAGGCTCCTGTGTCCATGGGATTTCCCAGGCAAGAATACTGGAGTGGGTTGCCATGTCCTTCTCCAAGGGATCTTCCTGACCCAGGGATCGAACCCCCATCTGCACTGCAGATGGGTTCTTTACCACTGAGCCACCAGGGAAGCCCTTTTTGCCTTTCACCAATAAATTCTCCACTTTTTATTAAACTGTGACCAACATTTGTAAAAGTCGAACACAAGTCTCGGGAAAGTTTTCATCAACGACAACAACAAAAAAAGCTTAGAAGAGGGCAAGTTACATATGCCCATTAGTACACAAAAACTAAGATAATACTGCAGATACAAATAACCACAAACTTGAGTATCCTCAATCCACTCTACATCTAATGCATTAATTTACAGATGAGGCTCAGGCCTTGTTGTTTCAAAAGCTCTACAGGTGTTATTAGCTCTACAGCTGAGACTCACCCTTACACTTAACCATATGAACACCCTTTACCTAGTATCAGGTTCTCTGTATAAACTAGCATAGTGCATAAAACGTATTAATATACTTTTCACTGGGAATTAAGTAATTTTTGAAACAGCTGGAAAGAAAATGGCAGGTACTATTCAAACCAAAACAATTTACCTTTAGATCAGAGCCATGAATACGTTCTTTTGCCGATGTTCACCAAACCAGCCAGGTAACCAGCCAACATCCCTTCCCCTAATACACCCCACTCCCAAATTCCGTAATAAACATACACACTGAATCTTTTACCAGATTCCACTTTCTTCTTATTCTGAAAAAGTAACGCTAACACCACACGTCTATGTTGTGCAAACTGATGGCAGTTAAAAGTTTCTATTCATCCGTTCTTTGAAGACTATTTTTTAATCAGTATTTCCCTCCTTAAGTATCTTATTTATGCCGTCAGTAACTCAGCGGGCCATTAAAAAAAAAAAAATCTGGCTCGTTTATCACAATTCTGTCTCAGGACTCTGAAGGTTATCAGCTCCGGGAAAAAAATACATACATATCTTTGCGTTCTAACCTCAACACAGCCCATTTCAAATCTCTACTCTACAATACAAGCGTATCAACAATAAAGTTATGACCTTGTTCTCATGACAACACGGACTTTGCGGAGTTCTTACCCATAGTACTAAGAAAAACACCAGCGTTTAAGGCCGATGACGAAAGGCAGGATTCCCAAAAGACGACGCTCCTCTCCAAGACGTGCAAGGAGCACTGGTGGGAGGAAGGGGCCTTTCTCGTGACAGATCGTCCTGAACAGTAACATCACTCCAAGGAGAGAGAGAATTCTAAAAGCAACTTCACGTTTCCGATAACAGCCTCCCACTCAAGTGAGTGGCCCGGAGACTGAAGAATCGCCAGACACGTACACCCCTCGCGAAGGTGGAAAAGCAATCCCTACTCCCGACTTCATCCCTTAAAATAAACGGGGGAAGTTGGGTCCCCACGAGCCCCTGGCGAGAGCAGCCGCGGCCCCTCGCGCCAGGTGTGCGTGCCCCCGACGGACCCCACGGGTCGGCTCACCCTGGGCCCCTGGGCCCGCCACCCCTGCGCGGCCCGGGCGTCCTCCGCCGCCGAGCGCTCCCCCCACGGCCGCGCGGGCGCCTGCTCGGACGCCGGCCAGGCTCGGGGCTCGGGGCTCCGCCAACCGCTCCCCGCGAAACAAGAAGGTGGCAGCCGGCGACGTTGCGGTTTCCCCGCCTCTCATCCCCTCCCCGCCCCTCCCCTCCCCCGCGGCCTCCGCGCTCCACTCCCGCGCCCCCGCTTACCCTCAACTCCTCGAAATCCGCCATTTTATACCACCCGCGGGCGCCGCCGCCGCTGCCGCCACAGCACCCCCGCCCGCTGCCGCCAACAACGCCGCCGCCACCACGGCCGCCGCCGCCGCCTCCAGCACCATCCTGCACTGGGGGCCGCTAAAGACGCCGCGGCCGCCGCCGCCGCTGCCGCCGCCGCCGGACCCGTCACGTGACGAGCGCTGGAGCCCCGCCCCCCGGCGAGCGCGGCCCCGCCCACCCAGCCCACAGCCTTCCGCCCGCGTCTTCCGCCCGCGCGCCGGCCCTCCCCGCGCGGCGCTGTCCTCGGCCGCTGGTCCCCGCCCTCTCCCGCGGCCTGCCCGCCTTCCCGCACGCCTTCCGGCCAAGCCGGGCCGGTCGCCGTGCAGCCCTCTGCCTCCGGTCCCCGGCGTGGATGCCAGGCCCCAGTTCCTGAAGCGCTGTGGAGACTGCAGCGCTACCGGAGGGCCTGGCGGAGGGAGTGACGGAGAAGAGGTGGCCTGGGACTCGTGACTGGAACATTTCGGGAAAATTCTTACGGGGCCCTTCCCCACGGTGGCTGTAGACAGAGGGGTCCACCCAAAATAAAGGCATCCCCTGGGTTAGTTGCGGCGGAACAACCTAAACGTGGATGTTGGATAAGCTATTGTTCCTATCTCATAGTGCAGGGTTGGTAAGACCTCTTTGGGTTGCCGATAGCCTCAAAGTGCTAACCTGGCTAGTTCTTTTCTGACTTTGAAGGGCGACTGAATGTCAAGGATTGCAGAGTTGAGCGGGCTGGGGGAGGGAAGTTGGGAGAAGTGAAATAGGAGCGCGCCCAGAAGGGCCCTGGTAGAGAGGGGTCAGGGAAATCAGATAGGTGGGAAAGATGAAATGCCAGAGCCAGAGACGATGGAAGTTTCACCTCACCCCTGAAGTGCTGACCAAGGATGAGACAAGGTGCTGAGTCAAGCTGGTCAGAAATTCGCTGGACCAAGTCTGGGATTCAGATTTCCTTTAAGAGGTGGATGGAGCCCATTTCAAACACCTAATGTTGACCCCTGGGCCAAAAATAGTTTTCCAGTCTGACTTTTCACCTAATTCCTGTTCATCCTTCAGATCGCAGTTTTAAGTATCACTCTTTCAGAAAGACCTGAACCCACATGGCGCCTGTGCTGTGCTTAGTCGTTAAGTCGTGTCCGACTCTGCGACCCCTATGGACGGTAGCCCGCCAGGCTCCTCTATCCATAGTGATTCTCCAGGCCAGACTGCTGGAATGGGTTGCCATGGGCTCTTCCAAGGGATCGTCCCAACCCAGGGATCGAACTCTGGTCTCGCACATTGCGGGCGGGTTCTTTACCACCTGAGCCGCAGGCGCCATTTTTTTTCAGATCCCTCTCTGACCACTCACAGGACCGGAACCTTTCCTTCCTGATGTTTTTACATGGTAATTGTGTAGGTCTTTGTGTAATTATTATATAAATAATTATGGTTTACCTTTTTTCCTTAAAAATGTTTTTAAACCCACGGGGGAGCCTGGTGGGCTGCCGTCTATGGGGTTGCACTGAGTTGGACACGACTGAAGCGACTTAGCAGCAGCAGCAGCAGCAGACTGTAATAACTGACAGATGCCTGAAAAATTGCTGTCCTACTTGTTTAGTGAGTAAAAGAATGAACAGTGTCAGGCTAGACTACCTTCTTCCTCTGGCTTTCCACCATTGATTTTTGTGGTCTCAGTTTGACTTAGTTTTGATTTTGGCTTATTCATCTTAGGCCTTGATTTCCACCTCAGAATTTAACATTGTTCAACGGACATTAAGTGAAGGCCTATGTGGGCTAGGAGCTGTAGGGGAATATATGAGTAGAATACAATACAGCCCTTCCACCAAGGCACTTACAACCCACAAGAGGCACTGACACGCAAAACCAAGAAAAGCCACGCTACAATTACTGAAGTGTTCATTGTAGGGTTGGGTAGCTTTGCCTGGAAAGAGTCTAGATGCTCTTAGACTGGCCTAAACCACAACTTGGTCTCACCAGGCCAGATTACTAATTGGGCATCTTTCCTAAACTAGACTCCCTAATATTAATTCAATATTTGTTTAAAGGAAAGGCTGAATGGTAATGGGTAAAAAGCAAGGCCCTTTTTACTGTCATAAACAATTTAGCTCATCCAAATTCGTAAATCCTACTCATCAAAAAGAAATCTCTGCACTTAGTTGGATATAACTTCTTTGTAGTGTGACATAATATATCCTTGGATGAGACTTGAGGAAGGAAGTTAAGTATCAAAGTCTCACCGTTACTATAGACCACATACCTAACTACCACACCTGCCACGTGTAGAACTGTTCCCCGAGAGGAATTCCATTTAATACAATTTTCTCATTACATTTTTAAGTGATTAAATATGTTAACACTCTATGGATTGAGGTTCTAGGCAGTTACCTGGCTGGACCACCCCTTTTATCTAGCTCCAATTAAAAACATAAGTATTGTAATTAAAGTTTCCCAAGTTTATACTACACAGACTCAAAAGTCTCACAAGTAGCTTTTCCACATATTAGCTGTTTTAACTATGGCAAAGTCTCAACTCTGTTTTTCTAATCTATTCCAGATCTCAGGATGTTGAAGAATTGAATGAGATCAGGAATTTTAGTATGCTTTATGAACTTACCTTTGATAGGTGATTGTTTTTGTATTTAAACAACTGATAAGCACACACCAAAAAAAGCTACTAAGCACTTAAATATCTATATGATATATTCTAGTACTTTAGAAAAGAATATTCTCTTTTCTAGTTGGATGATGCATGAGATACTGAATTTACTCTCCAAGCACCTGTCTTAATCCTTTCCCTGCCTATCTGTACATCCATCAGTCTCTTGATCTCAGTATCTCTCATTTTGTTTCCACTGACTTCTTCCTTTTTCCCTGTATCCATATTCAAGGCTCCTACATAGTTTCAAGCCACCTTTCTTGCTTTGCCAAGCACATATCTATTCTAATCAGATTTCTTCACACCATTTGCACTTTGCCTTAGCCTTTACTAAACAGTATGAAAAGAAAATGAACAATGAATTTATCTTTTATATTCCCATTTTTAACACAAAATTTGAAAGCATAACACGATAAATATACTTTCTAACAAGATTCAACAATTATTAATATTTGAACAATTATTAAGGTACAAATAACATAGGTAAACCCTCGTATCTTAAGTGAACTAGTCATTTAGTTTTGAAAACTGTTTATCAAGACACAGCACTTCCATCACCCCAGAAAATTCCCTCCTGCTCTTTCTCAGTCAAACCTCCCACCGGAAATAACCAATGATCTGATTTCTAATACTATAGAGAGAATTTTAAAATGAGACAAACTTCTTTATTTATTTTAAAATGCTGTTATAACCTCAGTGCCAAAACCCAGACAAAAATTAATTATCCTATCTAACATATAAGCAGGTTTTACCCCAGTAATGCAAGAATGGTTTTACCCTAGCTTATATGTTAGAGACTTGGTGACTTGGTACAACTCAACAACTGAAAACAAAATTCTGGATTTAGAAAATCATTAGCAAGTGCCAAAAGTAAAGAGTTATCCGGTCAAAATCATAGAAGGCAATATTCCAGACATTTAAGCTGAACATTTATCCTGAGGAATTTGACAATCCAAAAGTAAAATCTATAAACTGGGACTTCCCTGGTGGCACAGTGGTGAATCCACCTGCCAATGCAGGAGACAAGAATAGCGGGTTAAATCCCTGTGTCAGGAAGATCCCTCGGAGAAGGAAATGGCAACTCCCACTCCAGCATTCTTGCCTGGGAAATCCCGTGGACAGAGGAGCCTGGCAGGCTGCAGTCCATGGGATTGCAGAGTCAGACGTGACTTAGCAACTAAACAACGACAAACTGAAATATAACTTTTGCAAAGTCCAATAAACAACCCCGATATTTAATACAAGACCCCACAGAGTAAAGATAAACCGGAAATGTCAGCACATCCACAAATTGCATTCAGTTTTTATACTAATCAGTAAATCTCACTCCTTGAATATTGAAAAATAGGTTTAGGATGGTACTCTACAGACACTGGGCAGAAACAAAAATTCTCTCCAGGTAAACATCTATCATCTTCCTTGGTGGCTCAGAGGTTAAAGCGTCTGCCTCCAATGCAAGAGACCCGGGTTCAGTCCCTGGGTCGGGAAGATCCTATCACTCCAAACCTCAAATTAACCTACAGATTATTTTCCAAGTTAAATGACTAACACATAATCAAAAATCAGAAAAAGACTGCAATAAAAACATGCTTACACAAGTAAGTAAATTAACAAGCAAACCTTGAAAAAAATTATACTCTAGAATTAAGAAGTTAAAGACCTAAATGGATAGGTTTAATAGTATATTACACACAATTTAAGAGAATAATCTGAACATGTTAGAAGACTAGAATGAAGCTAAGGGAAACAAAAAGATGGAAAATGTGTAAGAAAATGTTAGACATAAATTTGAGACAGAAGATAATGTTAAAAAAGTCTACCAAACGTTTCACTGGAGTCCTCAAAGGGCAAAAAACCAAAATGAGGCGGAAGCAATGTATGACAAGATAAAATTGGAGATTTTCAGACTGATTAAAAAAAAAACCCATTGTGGGTAAAGGGTTAACAAAACCCTTTTCCTTTCCGCATGAAAACTTGACCTTCAGTTAATTTTCTAGCTCTTTTCACCTGGAAACATAATAGAGGTTTATGATAAAAATGACCTCTGATTAGTAAATTGCCTCTGGACCAGGAAGAACTATAAATGGTCTACGATTATAGACATGATGGAGCTACCATATTAGGGACTTAATGAGTTCAGTTCACCAGCAAAATACAGCAATTTTAAATGTGGGCAACCCACTCCAGTACTCTTGCCTGGAAAATCCCATGGACAGAGGAGGCTGGTAGGCTACAGTCTATGGCGTCACAAAGAGTCGGACACGACTGAGTGACTTCACTATGCACTTAAATGACATGTCCTTAATGTATCATACAGAACTACAATGAGAAGTAAAACAAAACCCCACAAGTATAGAGAAGCATTTTACCATACTATCTCAGTAATTGATACAAAAACCAAAATCATTAAAGATACAGATTTTTGTAACTGCATAATTAGCAAATCTGCCTTGGTCGCTACAAATAAAGTGCGTGCATGCTCAGTCGCTTCAGTCATGTCCGACTCTGCAACCCCATGGACTGTAGCCCCACCCCCACCCCCACGCCCGACTCCTCTGTCCATGGGATTCTCCAGGCAAGACTACTGGTGTGGGTTACCATGCCCTCCTGCAGGTGATCTTCCCAACCCAGTGATCGAATCAGCATCTCCCGCATTACAGGCAGATTCTTTACCTATTGAACCACCTGGTAAATCTCTCACAAAGCACATACACTCAGACCCTTCTTTCCCTCCTCAGAGAAAAAGGATTGAGAGAAGAATGTGCCTTTCTCGCTTTCAAGTAAGTCACATGCCTTGTGTGCAGCTTTATCAGAAGAATATCACGTGATTAATAAAAGACGGATGACTGTTTTTTCCTAAAGTCACCAGGAGAAATCCTTGTCCAAACACTGCAGTAGCTCCCTGCCAGGTGGGGTGCGCTGATTTGTCCCCAGGTCCCAGTTCTGATCAGACTCAACCATGTCTGTCTGAGGTGGGACTGTGAGAAGACCCAGAATGGGACTTGCAGAAAATGCATTATTTTAAGTACATATGGAACATTTACCAACATTGAGCATGATAGGGCAAGCCTCAACAATTTAAGAAATTGTGATAAAATAAACACAACCTAAAATTTACCATCTTAAACCCTTTCAAGTGTACAATACAGTGCCATTAAGTAAGTCACATTTTGTACAACCATTACCACTGTTCACCTCCTGAACTTTTTCACCTTGCTAAACTGAAACGCTATACTCATTAAGCAGTAACTCCCTATTCTCTTCTTCCCCCCAGCCCCTGACAACCACCATTCTGCTTTCTCTGTAACTTTACTCTAAGTACCTCATATAAATGGAATTACATGGTATGTGTCCTTTTGTGATTGGCTCATCCATAATGTAGCATATGGCAAAATTTTCTTCTCTTTTAAGGCTGAATAATATTCCATTGTATGTATATACCATATTTTATCTGTTTATCTGTTCATGAACAATTAGGTTGTATCTTAATCAGGTTGGGCTACTGAAACGACATACCACAGACTGTGTGGCTCAAACAGTTAACATTCATTTCTCATAGTTCTGGAGGCTGGGACATATAAGATCAAGGTGCTAGCATTTGGTGTCTGATGAGGCTCCCCTTCCTGGTTTACATTTGACCACCTTCTTATTTATTTCCATACATGATGGGGAGAGAGATCTCTGGTTTCTTGATCTTATAAGGGCATTAATCCAATCCTAGGGCTTCCACCGTCATGACCTCAACCAAACCTAATTACTGCCCAGAGGCCCCACCTCCAGATAGCATCACAATGGGGATTGAAGCATCAACAAATGGGTTTTTGAGGGACACCGACATTGAGTCAATAGTAGGTTGCTTCCACTTTTTATTGTGGCTAATGTGAACAAATCTCTCTTCTAGATCCTGCTTTCAATATTGGGGGGTATATACTCAGGAGTGAAATTAGTGGATCATATGGTAATTTTATTTTTTGAGGAGTTGTCATGTTTTCCAAAGCAGCTGTGCCATTTTACATTCTTGCCAGCAGTGTGCAATGGTTCCAGCTTCTCCACATCCTCATCCACCCTTGTTATATTCTGATGTTTAATAGTATCCATCATAATAAGTGTCAGATGAAATCTCCTTGTTGTTTTGATTTGCAATTCCCTAATACTTTGGCCACCTCATGCGAAGAGTTGACTCACTCGAAAAGACTCTGATCCTGGGAGGGATTGGGGGCAGGAGGAGAAGGGGATGACAAAGGATGAGATGGCTGAATGGCATCACTGACTCGATGAACGGTAATCTGAGTGAACTCCAGGAGTTGGTGATGGACAGGGAGGCCTGGCGTGCTGTGATTCATGGGGTCGCAAAGAGTCGGACACGACTGAGAGACTGAACTGAACTGAACAGAACTGAATGGTTAGTGATATTGAGCTTCTTTTCATGCACTTATTGGCCTTCAGTATAACTTCTTTGGAGAAATGTCTGTTCAGTCCTTTGTGCGTGCATGCCAAGTCGCTTTAGTCGTGGACGACTCTTTGTGACCTATGGACTGTAGCCCGCCAGGCTCCTCTGTCCGTGGGATTCTCTAGGCACGAATACTGGAGTGGGTTGCCATGCCTTCCTCCGGCAGATCTCCCCGACCCAGGGATCAAACCCAGTCTCTTATGTCTCCTGCATTGGCAGGCAGGTTCTTTACCACTAGTGCCACCTGGGAAGCCATTCATTCCTGTACTCATTTTTAAATCAGGTTATTTGGTTTTTTTGTTTCTGAGTTTCAACAAAATTTTAAAGGACTGGAAGCTGCTACAAGTCTCTTTCTTTTACTTCTTTATGACAAAGATTGTCTTGAAACAGTGTTTTATCATCTCTCAGGCTCTGATGAGATATAATAAGCCATGATGGGGTCTTCCCAGTGGTTTAGTGGGTTAAGAATGCTCCTTGCAATGCAGGGGACTCAGGTTTGATCCCTGTTCAGGGAACTAGGAGCCCACATGTCATGGAGCAACTAAGCCCCAGCGCTTTGGAGCCTGAGCACAACTGGAGAGCCCCCGAGCCACAACAACTGAGCCTGCAAGTGTTAACTAGAGAGTCTGTGGAGCGCAGCAAAAGATTCACCTGATGCAAGAAGATCCTAAGTGCCCCAATTAAGGCCAGACACAGCCAAATAAATAAATAATCTTTTTTAAAGCCATAATTACTGTATATACCCTTGATATGATGTGAAAGAATGGCAGTTTACCTCTGTGATCTTCCTCTCAAAACACACACCTATGTGAGAGCTAAGTCACTTCAGTCGTGTCCGACTCTTTGCAACCCTATGGACTGTAGCCCGCCAGGTTCTTCTGTCCATGGGATGTTCCAGGCAAGAATACTGGAGTGGGTTGCCATGCCCTTCTCTAGAGGATCTTCCCAACCCAGGGATCGGACCCACATCTGTTAGGTCCCCTGTATCGGCAGCTGGGTTCTTGACCACTAGCACCACCTGGGAAGCTGCACACACACACAACACACACACACACACACACACACACACACACACACCCAGTTTAATCATGGGAAAAGTTATCAGACAAGTCTCAGTGAAGGAGCATTCTATAAACCATTTGACCAGTATTCTTTAAAAGTGTCAAGGTGAAAAATAAATAAATAAAAGTGTCAAGGTCATTGAAAATAAGGAAGTGAGAGAAACTGTCACAGCAAAGAAGAGTCTGAGGAGACACAACAACTAAGCATGACGTGGAAGCAGTCCATATCCCTTTTGGCACCAGGGACTGGTTTCATGGAAAATAATTTTTCCATGAATAGGATGGGGGAGATAGTTTGGGGATGATTTAAGTGCATTACTTTTATGATGATCTGACATGAAGCAGAGCTCAGGCAGTAATGTGAGCAATGGGAAGTGGCTATAAATGCAAAAGAACCAGCTTTGCCCACTACTCACCTGCTGTGCAGCCTGGTTTCTAACAGGCCACAGGCCCATACTGGTCCATGTCCCAGGGGTTGGGGACCCTTGTAATACGGTATTCTGGCTGGATCCTGGTGTAGAAAAAGGATAATGGATAAGAACTAAGGAAATCTGAATAAAGTGTGAACTTTAGTTAGTAATAATGACTCGGTATTTGTTCATTAGTTGTGACATGCATGTGTGTGTGCCAAGTTGCTTCAGTCATGTCCAGTTCTTTGCAACCCTATGGACTGTAGCCCACCATGCTCTTCTGTCCATGGGATTCTCCAGGCAAGAATACTGGAGTGGGTTGCCATGCCCTCCTCCAAGGGATTCTTGACCCAGGGATTGAAAGCCTGTCTCTTAAGTCTCTTGCATTAGCAGGTGGGTTCTTTACCACTAGCACCACCCAGGAAGCCCAGTTGTGACATACATTAATACAAGATGTCAACCACTGTATAGTACAGGAAACTCTACTCAGTGCTCTGTAATAAGCTATATGGGCAAAGAATCTGAAAAAGAATGGATATTTGCATATATAACTGAATCACTTCACTGTACACCTGAACTAACACAACATTGTAAATCAACTATACTCCAATATAAGATAAACATTAAAGTTTTTTAAAGATGCTAATAATAAAGGAAACTGGAGTATATAGGAGGGAACTGTGTTCTATCTACAGAACTGGAATCTAAAACCTATTTGTCATAAAAAAATTTCAAAATTAAATTTGTCAATGATAGAAAGAGACTGGCTACTGGATTTTTAAAATATAATTTCAACTTTTGAATGATTGAAAAATACAAAATATCTTATCAATTCTGTCTGCAAGAATTTGAAGATATTGTCATTAGAAATGTGTTGACGAGGAAATACAGACAATTCAAACATTAAATCTGACCACAGAAGTCCTCTCAAGCTTTTCATTAAAACTCCTGAAGTTTTCTATTTGAAAGTTTTAAACAAATTTAAGATTTATATTTTTCTTAATATTTTAGTATTCCATTTTTCTTATAAAAAGAAAAAAGTAATGATCTTTTTCACCAAGCTCCATGTAGACATTCCTAGATCCCCTCCAGTTTATGAACATGCCTCAGAAATATTACTATTTTCTTTGTGTGCATGATCTGAAAAAGGTTAGGAAGCACTAACTTAGAGAAACTTTTATACATGCACATGTGCACCAGGAGATATGTACAAGAATATTTATTACTTCACTGTTTGTAACAGCAAAAAATTAAAATAACTTGTCCGTCAAGGACAGAATGACTATATGCATTGTAGTGTGTTCCTGCAAAAGAATGCTATGTTTAGAGTACGAAAGAAATGAATAAGCCAGAATTGCATATATGAATATGAACAACCCCCTAAAAAATGCTAAGTGAAAAAATCAAGTTGGAAAAGTTGCATACCTTTTATATAAGTTTTGCAAAAGGGAAAAATAATGCTGTATAGTTATAGATATGTAAATATGTGCTAGAAGTTCAAAAACATACATGCAAATGATGAGTATCAAAACCAGGAAAGTGGATCCCTCTGAGAAGAAGGGAATAGGATCTGGAGGCTATTCTTGGGGGTTTTACTATATTTGTAAAGTTTTCTCTCTTAAAAAAAAAAGATCTGAAGCAAATATGGCAAAATGTTAAGATACGATAGAATTGGAAAGTAGGTATATCAATCTATTATCCTCTATACTTGTGTGCTTGAAATATTTCATAATGAAACAAAACACATAAACACCCTAAATCTGATCATCTTAACTACTTCGCGGCTACTGCAGCCATTGTCCTGGGTGACCACAGTTGCCAACTGTCTTTCTATCTTTCTTTTTATCTTGTTCCACTCCATTCATTCTCCATGTAATAGCCAAGATGAATTTTTATAAATATAATTCTGATCTCACCATCTGCCTGTTCACAATCTTTTAGCAGGTTCACAGCACTCTAGAAATAAAAATTAAATTCCTTACCGCAGCCCACAGACCCTATTTATCTCTCACATTTAGCTCTCATTCTTCCTCCATTGTCATTATTTATTCCCTCAAACTGTGGAACTTCTCACATTATATTAATTCATGGTTTACGGGAACAGTTCTTCCCAGAGTCCCCACCTCCTTTAGAATATAAGTTCCTTGAAGGCAGGGACTTTGTTTTTCACTGCATCCCCATTGCCAAGAACATCATTTGATTCATATGAAGCATGAAATAAATATTTTCTGGATTAAAGAATGAATGATTTCATTTTCATTCAAATAGAGGAAGAATAAAATACTTCAGTGGTTAAAAATGATATAATCAAACACATGGAGTCTGAAAATGACAGGTTACACTCTCAACAATAACAAAAATTGCCAATGCTCATTAAGGATTCATTATGTGCATTTCCAAGCACTGGAACCACATACATCGTGGGGTACATATGAACCTTGCTTTCCTCCTAGGCCCTGCAAACCTATTTGAGATATGGGAACCTCCTCCCTAGCCACAGCTGATTGGATCTGGAGGAGAGGGGACTGAGAAAAAATCCATGTGTTAGCCAGAGGGAAGTGATCAGTTTCTTTTTCTTGAAAGTCTGTGCTGAGTGAAGTGTAGGCTAAAAAAGTTTAAAGAAGAGTCATGTTAATGGCAGGACATTTTTGAGTGAAAGGAACAGCTGCTCAGGTCCCTGAAGCTGCACCAGTATCTACCCTTTCTGAACCTTGCTGTTCAGTGTTTCTTTGGCTTAATGACATAAATTACCCCACTATTCTTCCAGAAAAATCCACCGCTTTCATTTTTAAAACTAATATGGGTAAGTTACTTTGTTTTGTTATTTATTCATTCTCTTAGAAACAAACAAAACTAACAATCTCTTAATCAAGGAAACTTGACTAGGGCAATCTTTCCCACACATGGTCCACTTTCATTCTGAGAAGGTGTTACTGTTCCCATTTTACAGATGAGGAGACAAGGCTTGAACATGTCCAATACCTTTCCTAAAATCGTACAGCAGTAAGCAATGGGGCAAGATTCCTATCCTGGTCTATGTGGCTGAATGTGGCTGCAGGAATGGAAGCAGGAAAACTGTTCACAGATCAAGTTAGGAAGATGGGGCAAACACTTTGATACCATTTAAGGTAAATTAGAAAGTGACATTGATAACAGAGACAGAGTAAAAACCAGGTTTCATTCTATTTTTGGATAAGATCCAGTAAAACCTCTCTATTCTTATATTTCAACAACTGTTGGCAGAGAGACATTTATACCAACACAGAGTGTCTATATGATTAAAACTTTTTCCACCGACAGAGCTGACAGTTTTAAAAGAATGACAAGATGCACTTTTTTTTTTAAGGATACATTCTTCTTAAGCAACATAAAAAATAGTTTTGGGGGAGCAAGTGAGCAAGGGAAATTGTTGTTTTATCTCTTTCCCACCTGCTGCAGCAAGGGCCCCAATAATGCCTTGCCTGAATTTCCTGTCTGACCTCTAGTCAATTTCTATTGATTGAGGAAGGCCAGTAACACTGGCCATTATCAGCTTTAGGTCTCCTAATGTAGGACTGTTGTCCCCTTCTGGGGAGAGGTTCTTGGGACCTCCTGGACCACTGGATGCAACTTCCCTGTGGGTGACAAGTGGCCACCTGACCATCTTGTTTCAGCGTCACCAAGGTTGGGAAGTCTGCCTTCCTGGCTTCTGGGGGCCTCAGTACCCTCATCCAGGCAATGCTTTTCCCTCCAACTTGTCCTTTTCCTTCTTCTGAAGCCTCTTTACTTCTCGCTGCCTCTCCTCTCTCTGTTCCATCTTTTTGAGAGAGTAGACTTCGGGCAGCTACAGCATCACTTTTCAACTTGTGAGACCTGCCCCCTCTAGCTGGCATGGCTCACCTTGATGAGTGACAAGCAGAAGTGGGAGAGGTGTGTCTTACACAGACCCTGGTTCAGCAGGCTCTCCCTGACTGGAGTGATAGAGGTTTAAATCTCATATTGTGTAGTCCTGTCTTTTTCTAGTAATCTCCTCTTTATTTTGCTGTTGTCTCTTTTTCCTTTTTCAGTCTTTTCCGTCCCTCCTTCCTTGACCTCTCTCTTGATCCTTAAAGGGGACTCCCCTTTAATCTGAAAACTTCTGTCTTTAAGTTTTTGTCATTGGTTTGTTTGTTTTATGTAGTTTTGTCTGTCCAACTGCTCCTGCAATTCTCTGCCAAAATTGTGGGCATAGTGGAGCATTTAAATCTTGAAATACAGCTGCAGCCCTCATTGCCTGAAACACCAGCCTTGAGTTACTCTGTGGGATTTTAAAGAACAAAAACAAAAGAAAGGAGTTTGTATTTTTCCCTCTTCTGCTTTTGCAATGTAAGTGTTCTACCTGGGCTCGAGGAGCTTGCATTTCTCTCCTCTCTGCCATTGCAATGTAACTGTTCTTTCTGCCTGAGCTCAGCAGGGCTTGCATCTCTGTTCTGGGCCTTGGAGTGTTAACTATTCTGCCTGGGCTCTCAGGAATTACCTGACTCTTCTGGAGGTGCCCCAGACGGAGGGGGAAAAAAGGGACCATTTTCAATTCAAGTGGGAAAACTATGAACTCTCTGGCTCTATCTTTATGTAAAAATTAACTTGTAAATGAGCTGTATTTAATTGGCTTAAAGGAAACTGAGTTCTCACATACATTGTTGGAAATATAAAGGAGGCTCACCAGAATACAACTTGTGTTCATGTGATCTGGGAAATATTCAATATTTAATTAATATCTGATCTTGGAGCTAGCTTAAGCTTATGGATTTAATTAATATAAACCTGTCTTTAGAGTCATCAGAATTAAGTATAACACATTAATTTTTCCTAGGGTTCCTAGAAGTCAATAAGAACATTTGTTTTTATTATGAAATTTGTCAACAGGAAAAATAACCTGATATGATTAAATTTTCAAGTAAATATAACTGGGATAAGAAATTTGCGGCAAAGTCTACAGAAATAATTATGTTTTAGAAACGTCCATCTGAAACAGTCTCTCTAAATCTTGGTAAATTAAAATTAAGTTAAATGATAAGAATTCATTGAGTATCCAGGCCATTTCAAATAATTTAAACTATTGGGAAGGTTAAGTTTCTAAACAGGTCTAAAATTGACCTACTTTTGTCTTCTTGTGAGAGAGAACCTAAAGCTCTTTGGTGCCACTTTGAGATGTTCTCTACCAATCTATAGACTGCTGATGTAAAGACATGGTTGCTTAAGCAAAGTAGGATGTGTGTTTTCAGAAAAGAAGGTATGAGGAATGGAAATATATTTTGTTAAAGGAAAAAAGGTGATTTTTGTCCTAAAGCCGGTTATTTCTAAATGGGAAGAATAAGGGACAAAGTATGACTACAGCAAGTTCATGAGGTCTGCAGAAGAGGAACACTGAGAAAAGAATTTTATATGTGTTCAGGATTTTCTAAGGTTGGATTAAATTTAATTAGGTGAATGGATTTTGTTAAGAGCAAGCTGATGCAAGACTGGATTTAGTTTGTCTCTTTCATAAAAGAACAAAGTTTTCCTGGAATGCTGCCTTTGATATCAGATTATGTGAGTTTCTGTGTCTTTAAGTGATCTGTTTTTTTTTTTTTTTTCAATTTTATTTCTTTATTTTTGGCTGCCCTGAATCTTCACTGCTGCATGGGTTTTTTCTAGTTGCAGTGAGTGGGAGCTACTTTTTGTTGCAGTGCACGAGTTTCTCATTGTGACGACTTCTCTCGTGTAGCATGGGCTCTAGGCACATGGGCTCAGCTGCTCCACGACCTCTGGGATCTTCCTGAACCAGGGATCAAATCCACGTCCCCTGCATTGGCAGGCAGATTCTTAATCCCTGGACCAGGGAAGTCCTGTAATTGTTTTTGAAATCTTCTCTTTTTTCACCTAACTCAAGGGATAATTGTTCCACAGTGGCCTTTGAGTCTATCAGACCAGGTGTTTTAAAGCTTTTCGAAAGTTTTGACAGACTTCCCAAATATCAGATTCTACTTAAAGTTCTTTTAATCTTCAACTACTTCGAGGGGGTCCTTCAAAGTGCTACTGGAGCATCCCAAAAAGACATTCTAATCTCAGTGGGATGGTATGTTAAATGACATGGGAAACATTGTCCAGACTGATGCCTATGTCAGAAAGAATCATCAGGCTCTCCCCAGTTTTATCACAGTCACCAAGCAGATAGGGGAGAGGATTTGGGGATTTTCTGCTCTCTAGTCTCTCACCTTAATCTATGTCCAAAAAAATCCCCTATGGGAATACTCCCAGCTCTAGGGCCTCAGGTCCTGACCCCCAAGGCATTTTCCATTGCATCCAACTCCAGTTGCTCCAGGAGTTCCATTTTGCAGCTCTAAGATCCCTTTCACTTTCGGCCTTGGCAGCCTCATACTTTGTTACAGACTACCTATTGGGCTGGCTAAGCAGTCCATGTCCTACGCTTTATAGATGCTCAATCTCAAGGAATATAGCCCAACATAAGAAAATTGTTATCAGACATAAGCTTTATAGACAATAGATCTCCCTCAAGGAAAGCCCTGGCTACACGCTGGCACTGGTTCAAACATCCCCTATTGAGGACACTTGGCACAAGGGACTGGATCAACCAGAGGCACCTGAATAGGAATCAGTGGGAGAGTACAGGATGCTGAGAATCCCATTAGGTAAGGGGAATTCAGAGGACACTCTGATCCCCTTTAGACAGAAAGATCCTAGTAAATGTCTCTGAGCGTCATTTCCAGGAGTGCTCTCAGTTGCAGGTTACTCAGTATGGGAGGATCCTCTTCTAAGCCAGAAGAAACACCTCTGGAATGTATCTTTAAAAACTGGAAATTTAAAAAAAAAATGTGCTGAAAAGGGGCAAACTTAAACTCTGCCATGACACTGTCTGTTAAGTTGGTGGGACAGAGAAAAATGGCCTGAAAATGGGTCTCTAAATTACAATACTGCCTTGCAATTGGATCTTTACTGTCGTCACAAGATGGGGAAATGGACTGAAGTTCCATATAGCCAAGTCTTCATGGTCCTTTACCAAAACCCTGCTCCATGTGGCCTGGGGAATCAGAAAACACTCCCGACATTTTAGATGATTCCCTTTTAACCTGCCTCAACTTTCAGGGTGAAACCAAGTTTCCCCTTCTTCTCTGGAGCCACCTATTTCTTCAGAGGCACCTACTTCTCCAGATATCTCTGACCAATCCCACACTCCACCTCCCTATGTTCATTTATATCCCATTACCCTAGGAAGGAGACAGTAATCCCTCTGGGGTAACCCATAGTGGAAATTCCTATTACCCCAAATCCAGCTCCAACCAGTCAATCCTAAAGGAAATCAGTCCTGAATATTCACTGGAAGGACTGGTGCTGAAGCTAAAACTCCAATACTTTGGCCACCTGATGCGAAGAACTAACTCATTTGGAAAGACCCTGATGCTGGGAAAGATTGATGGCGGTAGGAGAAGGGGACAACAGAGGATGAGATGGTTGGATAGCATCACCGACTCAATGGACGTAAGTTTGAGTAAACTCCGGGAGTTGGCAATGGACGGGAGGCCTGGCGTGCTGCAGTCCCTGGGATCACAAAGAGTTGGACACAACTGAATGAAATGAACTGAACTGAACTGAGAGGGGTGCACTGACCACCTTGCCAGGGACCAATCTGAACATTTTGTTATTGGTGGAGATGACCGTCTCTTCCAAATCAGTAGCCCTGCTAGAGTTATAATTCCCAGGAGGGAACAGAAGCCAGATAGCGCATGATCCAATGTGTATTAGAAGGGATGAGGAAGTATATAAAAAAGCCGGTTAACTGGCTTTATGAAAACATTAAAGGAGTGACCCAAGAAGATAAAGAAAATCCAACCCTCTTTCAGGGGCAGCTTGTGAGGGCTTTTAGAACATTTACTAACATTGATCCTTCCACTCCTGAGGGCCAATCCCTACTGGGACAACAGTCCGCCCGAATATTAGAGGCACAATTAGGCCCACAAAGCCTGATCCCCCAACTCCTAGAGGTGGCCTTTGGGATACTTAATAACTGAGATCAAGCTGAGGAGGAAGAGAGAAACTGACGTGAAAATGGGCAGGCTATGGCTCAAGCTAAACTGAGGCCACAGCTGTCAGCCATGCCTTGCAACCTCAGGAGAACCCAAGGGATCCTGAGGAAGTTTAGCCATCTGCCTGGAGGTAAAACCAGCAAGGGGGAATGCTTCAAATGTAAGTCAACCAGTCACTGGGCCTGAGAATGTCAAAAAGAACCCCCTGGTCCATGTCCAGTCTGCAAACAAACAGGTCATTGGAAGTGGGACTGCCCTCAGTCCTGAAGGAGAAGGGGCAGCTCCCACTGTGGAGATGGCCACACTGGATGACTAGGGCAGCCTGGGGATTCTGGAAGCTCTCCCCACAATGAGATTTCTATCTCTACTGAGGAGCCTTGGGTGATCCTTGACATGGCAGGTAAAAAAAAATCAACTTTTAAACTGATACAGGAGCTACTTAACTCTATCCTGGTCTCTCACCCTCGGCCTATTTCCTCCAAAAGCTGTACTGTGATTGGCGTTGATGGAATCTCCCATGCACACCTGTTGCCTCACTGGGCCTCTCATTTGCCAACCTGAATAGCATTTGGCCTCACGTGCCTTTTTGGGTGTGCCTGAGTGTTCTACCCCACTGCTGGGAAGAGGGAGAAGGCAATGGCACCCTACTCCAGTACTCTTGCCTGGAAAATCCCATGGACAGAGGAGCCTGTAGGCTGCAGTCCATGGGGTCTCGATGAGTCCGACATGACTGAGTGACTTCACTTTCACTTTTCACTTTCATGCATTGGAGAAGGAAATGGCAACCCACTCTGAGCTCCCTCGGAGACATATTATGATTAGGAGACCCTGAGCAGCCTCTTGCCTTGACTCTGATGAAAACAAATCAGCTGGAGGAACAAGGGCCTATTCCCTGCCATATTCTACACACAGCAAACCCTGCAGTTTGGGACAAAGTAATCCCTGAGAAGGCTATAAACGTCCAACCTGTAAATATTAGCCTTAAGACAGAAGTTGCTTATCCTAACAAGAGACAGTATACCCCATAAAGCTGGAAGCAAAAATAGGTTTGCAATCCCTTATAGATTTAAAACATGGCCTCTTAGTGCCCTGTCAGTTTCCTTCCATGCAATACCCCTATTCTGCCAATTATTAGGCGAAATGGGGAATGTTGAATGATATAAGACATAGAGCAGTAAATGAGGCGTGGGTCCCTAAACATCCCACTCCTTAAATGCAAATAATTTAAATGTGAAAAATTCCCCTGTTAAATACGGGGCTGAACTATTCACAGAAGTTTGGACAGGGAAGCAACCAAAGTGTCCATCGATAGATGAATGGATAAAGAAGTTGTGGTATGTATACACAATGGAATATTACTCAACCAAAAAAGGGACACGTTTGAGTCAGTTCTAGTCAGGTGGATGAACCTAGAGCCTATTGTACAGAGTAAGGTTAGTCAGAAAGAGAAAACCAAACTTTGTATATTAACACACATATATATATGAAGTCTAGAAAAATGGTACTGATGAACCTATTTGCAGGGCAGGAATAGAGACACAGACGTAGAGAACAGACTTTGGACACAGCAGGGGAAGGAGAGGGTGGATAAATTGAGAGAGTAGCATGGAAACCTATACATTACCATATATAAAAATAGAGAGCTAATGGGAAGTTCTTGTATAACACAGGGAGCTCAACCTGGTGCTCTGTGGCAACCTAGAGGGGTGGGATGAAGTGGGAGGAAGTCAGTTCAGTTCAGTCACTCAGTCGTGTCCAACTCTTTGCGACCCCAGAAATCGCAGCACGCCAGGCCTCCCTGTCCATCACCAACTCCCGGAGTTCACTCAGACTCACGTCCATCGAGTCCGTGATGCCATCCAGTCATCTCATCCTGGGCCGTCCCCTTCTCCTCCTGCCCCCAATCCCTCCCAGCATCAGAGTCTTTTCCAGTGAGTCAACTCTTCACATGAGGTGGCCAGAGTACTGGAGTTTCAGCTTTAGCAACATTCCTTCCAAAGAAATCCCAGGGTTGATCTCCTTCAGAATAGACAGGTTGGATCTCCTTGCAGTCCAAGGGGCTCTCAAGAGTCTTCTCCAACACCGCAGTTCAAAAGCATCAATTCTTCGGCACTCAGCCTTCTTCACAGTCCAACTCTCACATCCATCCACGACCACAGGAAAAACCATAGCCTTGACTAGATGGACCTTAGTCGGCAAAGTAATGTCTCTGCTTTTGAATATGCTATCTAGGTTGGTCATAACTTTTCTTCCAAGGAGTAAGCGTCTTTTAATTTCATGGCTGCAGTCACCATCTGCAGTGATTTTGGAGCCCCCAAAAATAAAGTCTGACACTGTTTCCACTGTTTCCCCATCTATTTCCCATGAAGTGATGGGACCAGATGCCATGATCTTCGTTTTCTGAATGTTGAGCTTTAAGCCAACTTTTTCACTTCCTCTTTCACTTTCATCAAGAGGCTTTTTAGCTCCTCTTCACTTTCTGCCATAAGGGTGGTATCATCTGCATATCTGAGGTTACTGATATTTCTCCCTGCAATCTTGATTCCAGCTTGTGTTTCTTCCAGTCCAGCGTTTCTCATGATGTACTCTGCATAGAAGTTAAATAAGCAGGGTGACAATATACAGCCTTGACGTACTCCTTTTCCTATTTGGAACCAGGCTGTTGTTCCATGTCCAGTTATTACTGTTGCTTCCTGACCTGCATACAGATTTCTCAAGAGGCAGGTCAGGTGGTCTGGTATTCCCATCTCTTTCAGAATTTTCCACAGTTTATTGTGATCCACACAGTCAAAGGCTTTGGCATAGTCAATAAAGCAGAAATAGACAGGGGAGGTTAAAAAATGAGGGGACATATGTATACTTATGGCTGATTCATGTTGTTGTATGGCAGGAACCAACACAATATTTTAAAGCAACTATCCTCCAATTCAAAATAAGTTAAAAAAAATACAGGGCTGAGATTTTACATCTCACAGAAGTGACTCAAAAACCGAAACTAGTAGCAGACGTTCACTGCCATGGGCACCAAAACATAATTCTAAAATTACCCACAGGAACAACTGGGCAGATCGGGAGGCAAAGAAAGTAGCCCTGATGCCCATACCAGGCAAAACTCAATGTTGAAAAAATTCGACAACAGGCCTCTTGACTTTAGCAAACAGTGAACAACCAATCCTTGCTATTCAATATAGGTGGGGAAATTGAAAATTGACTCTAGTTTGTTCTCTTGGATCCTACACAGTATAAAAAATTTTCTACCAGGTTTTCATTTTCTTATAACCCTTTTCTTTCCAGTCATACTGATTGACGCTATATTTCATCTAGGGCTCCATTGTCTTCTTTACTGTTGTAAACCTGTGTCTAAGACCTTTTGGTCCAAGAAGGACACCTGGCACCAACAGGTTGAGACCTTCTATTCTAAAATTAGAGAAACATGGTAAACTTAAACCTGGAGATTAACAAAAATATACACCCAAGCAGAATGGCCTCTTGGCAGGGGCAATATCACTCCCTGTCTGGTCACCAGTTAAAGAAGGCCTCCCAAAGTTAACCTGATTCCTTCTCTTTCTAGACCCTTTAATGGTTATTGTAGTTTACCTCCTTTTTACCCCTTGTTAGCTTAAACTTTTGGTTAAGGTTCTGTTTTTTAGACTCCAATATTTTGAAGTAAGACTCATGATGGCTCAAGGAATTCAGCCCATTCCAACGGAGAGTGGCTCAGGTCCCTACAATTCCTTGGAACAGTCACCGAAGGACTTCACCTCTGGAGTAGGCTAGGGTCTGCGGTCCCTGTCCGGCAGGAAAAAATTTCAGAAGAGCCTTTGGCCCCTTAACCCTTAAAAATAAGGGTGTGGAGTCTCTCAGAGGGGAACAGGACAGGTGAGGACCTGGGATCCTTGCTGCAGAGCTACAATGCTCGCACTTGGACACACCTCTTCTCCAGCAACAAAATACAAAGAAACTATACGGGACTAAAAATAACTGCCAGTGAGCAACAAAATACAAAGAAACTATACGGGACTAAAAATAACTGCCAGTGAGCAACAAAATACAAAGAAACTATACCGGACTAAAAATAACTGCAAGTGAGCAACAAAATACAAAGAAACTATATGGGACTAAAAATAAATGCATGCATAGAGGGCTGGAGCAAATTCTGGACAAAAGATACAGAGAGACCAAAAAACCCAACCGCCACTTTTGAAGAGCCTGGAACAAAAAAAGGGTGTCAGGAACAAAAGCAGGGAACGGAGCATCCCGCCCTGAACTCAACACCACCAGAGGGGTGGGCAAACCACCTAAGCCACCCACCCAGCCAGAACCCTGGACACACAGCTACCTTCACCCCGTATAAGGAACAACCTTGACCTGCTTCAGAGAGACATCAAGCAAGGGAACCTGTTACTTGTTCTTGCTCCCACTGCTGCAGCACGGGCCCCAATAAACCCTCGCTGAAAGAAAAAAATGGAGTTTTAACAATATATGTTTAGAGATGAGTCATCTGTTAGGCAGGCATCTTTCTTGTCATTCTTGAAAACTCTCCTGCATCCTTGCATGCCCAGTTAGAAGCTCTGTGGAAGGTAGTTGGATGTAAGTGAGGCTGTGAATACAGGTTCCAAGGTGTTTGTGTGGGGAGGGGCTGGCAGAGAGAAAGGGAGAGGCCTTGATGGATTCACACATACTTTGAAGAACATAGTCAATTTTTTTAAAAAAAGGTTTAAAAATAAAATACACTCAATTCGCCCTATAGAACATAAGCTGTAAGAGAAAGAACAAGTGGAATAACTTTTCCGATTGAAGTTGGACTGTGTTTTTCAGTATTTTAGAAATAATATGACTTTAAAGAAAAGAAAAAATATCCCTTGAGAAATAAGCGGTAAGTTTTGATTTTGTTTTATATACATGAAAGGACAAAACTTGGAAGCGTCACTAATGTGCACAATTCAGTTCAGTTCAGTGGCTCAGTCGTGTCTGACTCTTTGCGACCCCATGGACTGCAGCATGCCAGGCCTCCCTGTCCATCACCAACTCCCAGAGTTTACTCAAACTCATGCCCATTGAGTCGGTGATGCCATCCAACCATCTCATCCTGTCATCCCCTTCTCCTCCTGCCTTCAATCTTTCCTAGCAGGGTCTTTTCACATGAGTCAGCTCTTCGCATCAGGTGGCCAAAGTATTGGAGTTTTAGCTTCAACGTCAGACCTACCAATGAACACCCAGGATTGATCTCCTTTAGGATGGACTGGTTGGATCTCCTTGCAGTCCATGGGACTCTCAAGAGTCTTCTCCAACACTACAGTTCAAAAGCATCTGTCCTTTGGCACTCAGCTTTCTTTATAGTTCAATTCTCACATCCATACATGACTACTGGAAAAACAATAGCCTTGATTACATGGAACTTTGTTGGCAAAGTAATGTCTCTGCTTTTTAATATGTTGTCTAGATTGGTCATAACTTTTCTTCCAAGGAGTAAGCGTCTTTTAATTTTATGGCTGCAGTCACCATCTGCAGTGATTTTGGAGCCCCCCAAAATAAAGTCTGCCACTGTATCCACTGTTTCCCCATCTACTTGCCATGAAGTGATGGGACCGGAGGCTATGATCTTAGTTTTCTGAATGTTGAGCTTTAAGCCAACTTTTTCACTCTCCTCTTTCACTTTCATTAAGAGGCTTTTTAGTTCCTCCACACTTTCTGCCATAAGGGTGCTGTCATCCGCATATCTGAGGTTATTGATATTTCTCCTGGCAATCTTGATTCCAGCTTGTGCTTCTTCCAGCCCAGCGTTTCTCATGATGTACTCTGCATATAAGTTAAATAAGCAGGGTGAGAGTATACAGCCTTGATGTACTCCTTTCTGATTTGGAACCAGTCTGTTATTCCATGTCCAGTTTAACTGTTGCTTCCTGACCTGTATACAGGTTTCTCAAGAGGCAGGTCAGGTGGTCTGGTATTCCCATCTCTCTCAGAATTTTCCACAGTTTATTGTGATCCACACAGTCAAAGGCTTTGGCATAGTCAATTAAGCAGAAGTAGATGTTTTCCTGGAACTCTCTTGCTTTTTCCATGATCCAGTGGATGTTGGCCATTTGATCTCTGGTTCCTCTGCCTTTTCTAAAACCAGCTTGAACATCTGGAAGTTCATGGTTCACATATTGCTGAAACCTGGCTTGGAGAATTTTAAGCATTACTTTACTAGCATGTGAGATGAGTGCAATTGTGCGGCAGCTTGAGCATTCTTTGGCATTGCCTTTCTTTGGGATTGAAATGAAAACTGACCTTTTCCAGTCCTGTGGCCACTGCTGAGTTCTCCAAATTTGCTGACATACTGAGTGCAACACTTTCACAGCATCATCTTTTAGGATTTGAAATAGCTCAACTGGAATTCCATCACCTCCACTAGATCTGTTTGCAGTGATGCTTCCTAAGGCCCACTTGACTTCACATTCTAGGATGTCTGGCTCTAGGCGACTGATCACACCATCGTGATTATCTTGGTCGTGAAGATCTTTTCTGTGTATTCTTGCCACCTCTTCTTAATATCTTCTGCTTCTGTTAGGTCCATACCATTTCTTTCCTTTATTGAGCCCATTTTTGCATGAAATGTTCCCTTGGTATCTCTAATTTTCTTGAGGAACTCTCTAGTCTTTCCCATTCTATTGTTTTCTTCTGTTTCTTTGCACTGATCACTGAAGAAGACTTTCTTATCTCTGCTTGCTATTCTTTGGAACTCTGCATTCAAATGGGTTTATCTTTCTTTTTCTCCTTTGCTTTTTGCTTCTCTTCACAGCTATTTGTAAGGCCTCCTCAGATAGTCATTTTGCTTTTTTGCATTTCCTTTTCTTGGGGATGGTCTTGATCCCTCTCTCCTGTACAATGTCACGAACTCCATCCATAGTTCATCAGCCACTCTGTCTATAAGATCTAGTCCCATAAATCTATTTCTCACTCCCACTGTATAATCGTTAGGGATTTGATTTAGGTCATATCTGAATGGTGTAGTGGTTTTTCCCTACTTTCTTCAATTTAAGTATGAATTTGGCAATAAGGTGTTCATAATCTGAGCCACAGTCAGCTCTCGGTCTTGTTTTTGCTGACTGTATAGAGTTTCCCCATCTTTGGCTGCAAAGAATATAATCAGTGTGATTTTGGTATTCACCATCTGATGATGTACATGTGTAAAGTCTTCTCTTGTGTTGTTGGAAAACAGTGTTTGCTATGACCAGTGCATTCTCTTGGTAAAACACTATTAGCCTTTGCCCTGCTTCATTTTGTACTTCAAGGCCAAATTTTCCTGTTACTCCAGGTGTTTCTTGACTTTCCACTTTTGCATCCCAGTCCCTTATAATGAAGACAATATCTTTTTTGGGTGTTAGTTTTAGAAGGTCTTGTAGGTCTTCATAAAACCGTTCAACTTCAGCTTCTTCAGCATTACTGGTTGGGGCTTAGACTTGGATTACTGTGATACTGAATCATTTGCGTTGGAAACAGAGATCATTGTGTCGTTTTTGAGACTGCATCCAAGTACTGCATTTTGGACTCTTGAGTTGACTATGAGGGCTACTACATTTCTTCTAAGGGATTCTTGCCCACAATAGTAGGTATAATGCTCATCTGAGTTAAATTTACCCATTTCAGTCCATTTTAGTTCACTGATTCCTAAAATGTCGATGTTCACTCTTGCCATCTCCTGTTTGACCACTTCCAATTTGCCTTGATCCGGAGAAGGCAATGGCACCCCACTCCAGTACTCTTGCCTGGAAAATCCCATGGACAGAGGAGCCTGGTAGGCTGCAGTCCATGTGGTCGCAAAGAGTCGGACACCACTTAGCGACTTCACTTTCACTTTTCACTTTCATGCATTGGAGGAGGAAGTGGCAACCCACTCCAGTGTTCTTTCCTGGAGAATCCCAGGGACTTTGTAGCCTGGTGGGCTGCCGTCTATGGGGTCGCACAGAGTCGGACACGATTCAAGCGACTTAGCAGCAGCATGGACCTAACTAACATTCCAGATACCTATGCTATATTGCTGTTTATAGCATCGGACCTGCCTTCCATCACCAGTCTCATTCACAACTGGGTGTTGTTTTTGCTTTCTCTCCGTTCTTCATTCTTTCTCGAGTTATTTCTCCACTGATCTCCAATAGCATACTGGGCACCTACCAACCTTTGTGAGAGCCCCATGAACTAATGTGCACACCTGATGCAATGTTCATACTTGGATGAGTACTGAAACAATGTTTCAAAGTCAAGGATAAGAAATTTATTGAATGTTTTATAAAAGGAGAGGAAAATAAAATTTCCTTAGAAAGAGGGCAGTTTTTCTTTTCTCTGTAGGTATGAACAGTTTAGGAAGCAATTAATTGATATATTTTTAAAGTAGTTCTGGCAGTGCGGGCAGGTCACCTGATGCCTTTGCAGTCCCTGGAGCTGCAAAAGAAAGGGAGGTCGGACTGTCACTCTCTTCCTCGAAGATGTCTATTGCTGTTCGAGTTCAAGTCCTATACGAGGCTAAGGGTCACTTTTTTGAAGTCACTTTAATTTCTGGAGAATATTTTCACTGGATATGGAATTAAGTTGACAGCATTTTGTTTCCTTTCAGCGCTTTAGAGATGTGTTTCTATAATCATCTGGACTCCTAGGTTGTTTCTATGTCTTTGCCATTGTAAATAATGGCCCAATGAACATGGGTGTGCATATATCTCTTCAAGTAAGTCATTTCATTTCTTTTGGGTATGTATCCAGAAATGGAATTGTCATATCATATGATAGTTCTATTTTTAATTTTTCTGAAAACCCCCCATCCTGTTTTCCACAGTAGTTATACTAGTTTACATTCTCACCAAAAACACTATTGCCTTTTCTCCGCAGCCTCATCTCTTGTATTTTTAATAATAGTCATTCTAATAGGTGTGAGATATGATACTGGGGTTTTGATTTGCATTTCCTTTATGATTAATGAGGCTGAGCACCTTTTTATGTACTTATTTTCCATTTGCCTATCTTCTTTAGAAAAATGTCTATTTCAAGTCCACTGGCAATTTTAAAGTCAGATTGTTTGGGGTATTTTTTGTTATTGTATTGTGTGAGTTCCTTATATGTTTTTGTATATTAACCCCTTATCAGAAAAGTAACAAATATTTTCTTCCATTCTGTAGGTTAGATAATTTCCTTTGTTGTGCAAAAGCTTATTAGTTTGATGTAAGATTGCCGGGAGAAATATAAATAACCTCAGATATGCAGATGACACCACTCTTACCGCAGAAAGTGAAGAACTAAACAGTCTCTTGATGAAAGTGAAAGAGGAGAGTGGAAAAGTTAACTTAAAGCGCAACATTCAGAAAACTAAGATCAAGGCATCCGGTCCCATCACTTCATGGGAAATAGATGGGAAACAATAGCAGACTTTATTTTGGGGGGCTCCAAAATCACTGCAGATGGTGACTGCAGCCATGAAATTAAAAGACGCTTACTCCTTGGAAGGAAAGTTATGACCAACCTAGAGAGCATATTCAAAAGCAGAGACATTACTTTGTCAATAAAGGTCCGTCTAGTCAAGGCTATGGCTTTTTGGTAGTTGTGTATGGATGTGAGAGTTGGACTATAAAGAAAGCTGAGCACCGAAGAATTAATGCTTTTGAACTGTGGTGTTAGAGAAGCCTCTTGAGAGTCCCTTGGACTGCAAGGAGATCCAACCAGTCCATCCTAAAGGAGATCAGTCCTGGGTGTTCATTGGTAGGTCTGAGGTTGAAGCTAAAACTGCAATACTTTGGCCACCTGATGTGAAGAGCTGACTCATTTGAAAAGACCCTGATGATAGGAAAGATTGAAGGCAGAAGAAGAAGGGGTTGACAGAGGATGAGATGGCTGGATGGCTTCACCGAGTCAATGGACATGGGTTTGGGTGGACTCCGGGAGTTGGTGATGGACAGGGAGGCCCGGCGTGCTGCGGTTCATGGGGTTGCAAGGAGTTGGACACGACTGAGCAACTGAACTGAACCGAGTCCCATATGTTGATTTCTACTTTGGTCATTTGTGCTTTGAATGTCATATAGAAAAAAAAAAATCATTGTCAAGACCAATGTTAAGGAGCTTTCCCCTTATGTTTTCTTCTGAGAGATTTATGGTTTCGGGTCTTACACTTAAGTCCTTAGTACAAGTTAGTTTTTGTGATGTAAAAACGGAATGCAAATAATGCAAGATAGGAATCCAATTTCATTTTTTTTACATAAGAATATCTTTTTCCCAACATCATTTATTGAAGAGACTATCATTTACTCATTGAGTATTCTTGGCTTTCTTGTCAAATATTAGTTGACCACAGGTGTATTTCTTAATGTGGGCCTCAGAAATATTTGAAAGCCAGTGGTCAAGTGGAGGAAATTCTTCAGAAAAAATTTATATTACCTTTGGAAATAAGGCAAAGGAGAATATGGCATGTCCTGTCAATATCATACCAGAGCAAAATTTAAGAGACCCAACTGTTTTTCAAAAGGTCTTTTTATGATGATGGAAATGTTCTATATCTATGCAGTCCAATATATTTGTCATTAGTTACATATGACCATTGAATACTTGAAATGTCACTAGCCTGACTGAGAAACTAAATGTTTAACTTTAATTTTAATTAGTTAAAATACAATGTAAATACCCAACACTAGAGAAATGTTTCTATGTCCTTTAGAAAAGAAAATGTCAAGATTTTATTGCCCCATAAACTATTAACTAGTTTTGTATCTAACCTAGAAATCTTATTTTAAGTTTTTTTCTCAAAATGCCTATAAATACCCAGTTTGTCAAAATGCTCTTTAAACCAGCTTCACCATCTTATTGGCTTCCTCAGTTAGTTAGACAAAAATCTTTGACATATGTCCATTCATATCAAAGAGAATCATAATTTTAACTTTTTGAAAATCATGTCAACAAAACAATTTGATAAGTGTAGTATAAAAGGGTGTATAGTGTGGAGAAGGAAATGGCAACCCACTCCAGTAATCTTACCTGGGAAATCCTATGGACAGAGGAGCCTGGCGGGCAAAGAGTCAGACACGACTGAGGGAGGGGCAGGCGCTCGCTAGAGGCCCCAGAGCTTTTCACCCCTGGTCTGGGAAGACCGCACATGGCAGAGCAGCTGAGCCCATGCATCACAGTCACTGGGCCGGGGCTCTCGAGCCCGGGAGCCGCAGTACTGAGGTCTGTGGGCACCAGAGCCTGTGCTCCCCTAGAGGAGCCACCGCGGTGAGAAGCCCACGGCCCCCTAAAGAGCAGCCCCTGTTCACCACAGCTAGAGAAAAGCCCCCACCACATGAAGACCCTGGATAACCATAAATAAAATCATTAAAAAAAAAAAAAAAGGGTGTATAGTGAAATCAAGGCTTCCCTGGTAGCTCAGCTGGTAAACAATCCTGCAATGCAGGAGACCTGGGTTTGCATCCTAACTCTATCCTCTTGGATAACACAACATTAGTTAACTCAGCTCTTTAAGCCTGTTTCCACAACTGTAAATTGGGAGTGTTAATAACTTTCCTCAGGATATTAGGGGTAAATTAGATAACCACATAAGTCACATAGTACATTGCCTGGTGCCCTGATTTAAATGTTCAGCAAATTACAGCTATTATTACTGATGAGAGAGTGGTGAACAATTTCAAATGGTGCCAAGTTTAAATATAGTAAAGTGTAAAATAATCTGTAATTAAATTTTCTAATTAGGAAGTTGGGCTTCCCTGGTGGTTCAATGGTAGAGAATCCGCCCACCAATAGAGGAGACATGGTTTGATCCCTGGGTTGGGAAGTTCTCTTGAAGAAGGAAATGGCAACCCGCTCCAGTCTTCTTGCCTGGGAAATCCCACGGACAGAGGAGCCTGGCAGGCTACAGTCCATGGTGTCCCAAAAGAGTCAAACATGGCTTAGCAACTAAACAGCAACAACCATTAGGAAGTTACTGGCAACTCTGACAGGAACAGTTGCAACAGAGTGCGGACAGAAAGTGTTGAGAAATGAATGGGAGGTGGGGAAGTGAAGAAGAGAGTCAGTCCTTTCCGAAAGCTTGGAGAGAGGGTCAGAGAGGCGATTCAATTTAACAATTATAAGGTGAGAACTTTTTTAGATTGAGGTGACTTGAATATTTTCATGCCCTGAGGGGAGAAAATGGATGAAGAAAGCCAAAGAATGAAGAGAAGATGGTTTAGAATAAGATTCATAGCAAGAGAGACAGAAGGGAAAGACACTGAAGACACAAGAGTAGTTTAGTACATGAAGAAATTAAGCAGAGGAAAAGGTAAAGTCCATGTTTGTCCACTTATACTGAGTAGGTCTCATGCAGTGGACAGTGGAGGAGAATGGAAAATTTAATGCACTAAGAACCCACCTCCAATGCAGGCGATCTGGGTTGGGAAGATCCCCTGGAGAAGGGAACGGCTACCCACTCCAGTATTCTGACCTGGAGAATTCCATGGACTGTAGTCCATGGGGTCACAAAGAGTCGGACATGACTGAGCGACTTCCACTTTCCACTTTCACTTGACTCCAATAGTCTCTGACAATCAAGTCCACAGTAGATTCTATCAGTCTAAATGGACCAAGTACAGACAGTTTCAAGGTAAAGTGAATATTGGAATTTCCAAACTTTTGCTTTAATTAGGAGGGGGAGGGGAGCCTAGAGTAGACAGGATGCCAAAATACAATCTTGGGAACATAAGCGTTGGCTCACAAACGCCTGAACATCTGCTGAAATAAAGGACAAATACTATGATGCATAAACTTTAGAGACAGAATTAAGAGAAACAGACAGTTGCTCCCCCACAAATTCATCAAAAGATCATTTGAATGTCGAGCAACTTCCACAAAACAACTTCTGAACACTGGCGGAGGACACCAGGCACCCAGAAAGGCAGCCCATTCTCTTTGAAAGGATATAGGACATCATACAAAAGACAAAAAGGGAGACAAAAGAGGTAGGGATGGAGACCTGTCCTGAGAAGGGAGTCATGAAGGAGGAGAAGTTTCCACACAATAGGAAACCCTCTCGCAGGTTGGTCTGTGGGGAGTTTTGGAATCTCAGAAGGCAACATAACCGGAAAGAAGAAAAAAAAAAAAAAAACCCCCACAGAATACACATCTAACCTCAACTGCAGAAAAGAGAACTTTCCCTCCAAAGGTTCTAGCCTAACAAGCTAATGTGCAACCTAGTCCACTCACAGAACAAAGGATTGGGCAAATACCAAAGAAGAGCTAGCTGGCTGTGGACCAGCCCTCCCTGTCCAGAGACAGAAAGGCTTGTGACAGCCAGAGCCAGAAGGCAAGGGGCTGCTGCAATATCAGCCTCACAGATGGACTCTTCTACCAAACTGTGAGCAGGCTCCCAGCTGCTAACCACATCTTCCTGAGATCCTGGATGGTTGACAGCTGCCAGGAGGGTTACAGCCTGAGATTAGCTCTACAGAGGAGACACATGGCACACCTGAGACAGTACTCTAGTGGCACACCCGGGACACCAAGTGGCCAGGAAGGGGAGGTGATTAAGATGCACGGTCCACCTGGGACAGTGCACTCACCAAGCACCTGGTCACCTGAGCTGATCAGACCTGGGAAGGGCACAAAATGCACACCCAACCCACAGGGACTGAGCCAGAACTGTGTCTGGGTGTCTCCTGTGGAGGTACGGGTCAGCAGTGGCCTGCCACAGGGGCAGGGGCTCTGGGTGCAGCAGACCTGGGTATTGCGTAAGCGCTCTTGTAGGAGGCCGCCACTAACCCCACCATAGAACCTCCAGAACTTACACAAGACTGGGGAAACAGACTCTTGGAGGGCACAAACAGAACCTTGTGCACACCAAAACCCAGGAGTAAGGACCCCACAAGAGACTGACCCAGACTAGCCTGTGAGTATCCAGGAGTCTCTGGTGGAGGCATGGGTTGGCCTGCAGCAGGGTCAGAGGCACTGAGTGCAGCAGGGCATGCATGGAACCTTTTGAAGGACCCTTATCTTCAGTAACACTGAAGAAGCTGATGTTGAACGGTTTTATGAAGACCTACAAGACCTTTTAGAACTAACACCCAAAAAAGATGTCCTTTTCATTATAGGGGACTGGAATGCAAAAGTAGGAAGTCAAGAAACACCTGGAGTAACAGGCAAATTTGGCCTTGAAATGTGGAATGAAGCAGGGCAAAGACTAATAGAGTTTTGCCAAGAAAATGCACTGGTCGTAAAAAAAAAAAAAATAGAAAATGCACTGGTCATAGCAAACATCCTCTTCCAACAACACAAGAGAAGACTCTACACATGAACATCACCAGATGGTCAACACCGAAATCAGATTGATTATATTCTTTGCAGCCAAAGATGGAGAAGCTCTATACAGTCAACAAGAACAAGACGAGGAGCTGACTGTGGCTCAGATCATGAACCCCTTATTACCAAATTCAGACTCAAATTGAAGAAAGTAGGGAAAACCGCTAGACCATTCAGGTATGACCTAAATCAAATCTCTTATGATTATACAGTGGAAGTGAAAAATAGATTTAAAGGCCTAGATATGATAGACAGAGTGCCTGATGAACTATGGAATGAGGTTTGTGACATTGTACAGGAGAAAGGGATCAAGACCATCCCCATGGAAAAGAAATGCAAAAAAGCAAAATGGCTGTCTGGGGAGGCCTTACAAACAGCTATGAAAAGAAGAGAGGCGAAAAACAAAGGAGAAAAAGAAAGATATAAGCATCTGAATGCAGAGTTCCAGAGAATAGCAAGAAGAGATAAGAAAGCCTTCTTCAGCGATCAATGCAAAGAAATAGAGGAAAAGAACAGAATGGGAAAGACTAGAGATCTCTTCAAGAAAATTAGAGATACCAAGAGAAAATTTCCTGCAAAGATGGGCTCGATAAAGGACAGAAATGGTCTGGACCTAACAGAAGCAGAAGATATTAAGAAGAGGTGGCAAGAATACACAGAAGAACTGTACAAAAAGGATCTTCATGACCCAGATAATCATGATGGTGTGATCACTAATCTAGAGCCAGACATCCTGGAATGCGAAGTCAAGTGGGCCTTGGAAAGCATCGCTATGAACAAAGCTAGTGGAGGTGATGGAATTCCAGTTGAGCTGTTTCAAATCCTGAAAGATGATGCTGTGAAAGTGCTGCACTCAATATGCCAGCAAATTTGGAAAACTCAGCAGCGGCCACAGGACTGGAAAAAGTCAGTTTTCATTCCAATCCCAAAGAAAGGCAATGCCAAATAATGCTCAAACCACCACTCAATTGCACTCATCTCACATGCTAGTAAAGTAACGCTCAAAATTCTCCAAGCCAGACTTCAGCAATACGTGAACCGTGAACTTCCTGATGTTCAACCTGGTTTTAGAAAAGGCAGAGGAACCAGAGATCAAATGGCCAACATCCACTGGATCATGGAAAAAGCAAGAGAGTTCCAGAAAAACATCTATTTCTGCTTTATTGACTATGCCAAAGCCTTTGACTGTGTGGATCACAATAAACTGTGGAAAATTCTGAGAGAGATGGGAATACCAGACCACCTGACCTGCCTCTTGAGAAATCTGTATGCAGGTCAGGAAGCAACAGTTAGAACTGGACATGGAACAACAGACTGGTTCCAAATAGGAAAAGGAGTACATCAAGGCTGTATATTGTCACCTTGCTTATTTAACTTCTATGCAGAGCACATCATGAGAAATGCTGGACTGGAAGAAACACAGCTGGAATCAAGATTGCTGGGAGAAATATCAATAACTTCAGATAAGCAGATGACACCACCCTTATGGCAGAAAGTGAAGAGGAGCTAAAAAGCCTCTTGATAAAAGTGAAAGTGGAGAGTGAAAAAGTTGGCCTAAAGCTCAACATTTAGAAAAAAAGATCATGGAATCCGGTCCTATCACTTCATGTCAAATAGATGGGGAAACAGTGGAAACAGTGTCAGACTTTATTTTGGGGGGCTCCAAAATCACTGCAGATGGTGACTGCAGCCATGAAATCAAAAGACGCTTACTCCTTGGAAGAAAAGTTATGACCAACCTAGATAGCATATTCAAAAGCAGAGACATTACTCTGCCGACTAAGGCCCATCTAGTCAAGGCTATGGTTTTTCCTGTGGTCATGTATGGATGTGAGAGTTGGACTGCAAAGAAGGCTGAGCGCCGAAGAATTGATGCTTTTGAACTGTGGTGCTGGAGAAGACTCTTGAGAGTCCCTTGGACTGCAAGGAGATCCAACCAGTCCATTCTGAAGGAGATCAGCCCTGGGATTTCTTTGGAAGGAATGATGCTAAAGCTGAAACTCCAGTACTTTGGCCACCTCATGCGAAGAGTTGACACATTGGAAAAGACTTTGATGCTGGGAGGGATTGGGGGTGGGAGGAGAAGGGGACGACAGAGGATGAGATGGCCAGATGGCATCACTGACTCGATGGACGTGAGTCTGAGTGAACTCAGGGAGATGGTGATGGACAGGGAGGCCTGGCGTGCTGCGATTCATGGGGTCATCAAGTCGGACATGACTGAGCAACTGAACTGAACTGAACTATCTTCATCACTTGCACCATAGTTTGGCCTCGGGTCAAGCAACACAGAGGGAACACAGCCCCGCCCATCAGTAGAAAATTGGGTTAAAGATTTACTGAACATGGCCCTGCCCATCAGGACTTTGGCCAGGTGATAAAGAACTGACTCATTTGAAAAGACCCTGATGCTGGGAAAGATTGAAGGCAGGAGCAGAAAGGGATGATAGAGGATGAGATGATTGGATGATATCACTGACTCAATGGACATGGGTTTGAGTAAACTCCAGCCGTTGGCAATGGACAGGGAGGCCTGGCGTGCTGCAGTCCATCGGGTCACAAAGAGCTGGACACGACTGAACGACTGAACTGAACTGAACTGAACTGATCAGAACAAGACCCAGTTTCCCCCTCAGTCTCTCCCATCAGGAAGCTTTCATAAGCTTCTTATCATTATCCATGAGAGGGCGGACAGAATGAAAACCACAGTCATAGAAAACTAATCAAACTGATCACGTGGACCACAGTCTTGTCTAGCTCAACAAAACTATGAGCCGTGCTGTGTAGGGCCACCCAAAACAGATGGGTCATGGTGGACAGTTCTGACAAAACATGGTCCACTGGAAAAGAGAATGGCAAACCACTTCAGTATTCTTGCCTTGAGAACCCCATGAACAGTATGAAAAGGGAAAAAGGTATGACACTGAAAGATGAACTCCCCAGGTTGGTAGGTGCCCAATATGCTACTGGTAAAGAGTGGGGAAAGGATTCCAGAAAGAATGAACAGACAGAGCCAAAGCAAAAACAACACCCAGTTCTGGATGTGACTAGTGATGGAAGTAAAGTCTGATGCTGTAAAGAGCAATATTGCATAGGAACCTGGAAAGTTAGGTCCATGAATCAAGGCAAATTGGAAGCAGTCAAACAGGAGATGGCAAGAGTAAACATCGACATTTTAGGAATCAGTGAACTAAAATGGACTGGAATGGGTAAATTCAATTCAGATGACCATTATATCTACTACTGTGGACAAGAATCTCTTAGAAGAAATGGAATAGCCATCATAGTAAACTAAAGAGTCCGAAATGCAGTACTTGGATGCAGTCTCAAAAACGACACAATGATCTCTATTCATTTCCAAGGAAAACCATTCAATATCACAGTAATCCAAGTCTAAGCCCCAACCAGTAATGCTGAAGAAGCTGAAGTTGAATGGTTCTATGAAGACCTACAAGACCTTCTAGAACTAACACCCCCAAAAGATATCATCTTCATTATAGGGGACTGGGATGCAGAAGTAGGAAGTCAAGAGATACCTGGAGTAACAGGAAAATTTGGCCTTGGAGTACAGAATGAAGCAGGGCAAAGGCTAATAAGAGTTTTGCCAAGAGAACGCACTGGTCATAGCTAACACCCTCTTCCAACAACACAAGAGAAGACTCTACACATGGACATCAACAGATGGTCAACACGGAAATCACATTGATTATATTCTATGCAGCCAAAGATGGAGAAACTCTATACAGTCAGCAAAAACAAGACTGGGAGCTGACTGTGGCTCAGATCATCAACTCCTTATTGCCAAATTCAGGTTTAAATTGAAGAAAGTAGGAAAAATCACAGCACCATTCAGATATGACCTAAATCAAATCCCTTACGATTGTACAGTAGGCGTGAGAAATAGATTCAAGGGACTAGATCTTATAGACAGAGTGGCTGATGAACTATGGATGGAGGTTCGTGACATTGTATAGGAGACAGGGATCAAGACCACCCCCAAGAAAACGAAATGCAAAAAGGCAAAATGCTTGTGTGATGGGGCCTTACAAATAGTTGAGAAGAGAAGCTAAAGGCAAAGGAGAAAAAGAAGGATATATCCATTTGAATGCAGAGTTCCAAAGAACAGCAAGGAGAGATAAGAAAGCCTTCCTCAGAGATCAATGCAAAGAAGTAGATGAAAACAATAGAATGAGAAAGACTGGAGATCTTTTCAAGAGAATTAGAGATACCAAGGGAACATTTCATGCAAAGATGAGCACAATAAAGGACGGAAATGGTCTGGACCTAACAGAAGCAGAAGATATTAAGAAGAGGTGGCAAGAATACAGACAAGAACTATACAAAAAAGATCTTCATGACCCAGAAAACTACGATGGTGATGGTTTAAGGTGAAATGTGTCAGATTCGTGATTTCTGAAGATTTAGCTTCAGGACCAGAGACTGGCTTGACCGCTCACGGATCTTGTGTGGCAGAATTTTTATTACAGTGAAAAGGGACAGAGAAAACTTCTGACATAGACTTCAGAAGGGGGCGGAGCGTGCCCTACGCTAGTCTTCAGCAAGGGAATTATATACTTTTTAATTAGTTATTACAATAAATCAAAAGAATGTCTCAAGTTTGTGAAAATTTTACCAGTTCCACTCTCACAATTTACATTTTAGGATAACAGGATCAGAACTTAAGAATAGAAAGATCCTATTAGACCAACCCCCATAATTTACATTCTAAGATATCAGGATTAGTCAGAAGGTTTTCAGGTCGGAGAAACTGTCCTCGAGCAGGATATATTGTTGTTGTGTAATTCCTAGTACAGAGTTTATTTTATTTTTTATTTATTTATTTATTTTTTCCTAGTACAGAGTTTAAATTGAGTTGTTTGTTGTGTCATCAGTTCCTGTAATCATCAGGGCTTAAAGAAAAAACATTTTATGTGACTAAGACTAAGGAATGTAGAAAAAAAAAAAAAAGAGTTTGTCCTTTCCTCCTCCTTGAGAATTCCAGACCCCTATCTATCTCCTCCTTGAGGACCCCAGACTCCTCACTCCTCAGAGACCCCCGACCTCTTTTCAACCTGCCTAGGAATTAACTCTCTCAATGGTGTGATCACTCACCTAGAGCCAGACATCCTGGAATGCAAAGTCGAGTGGGCCTTAGGAAGCATCACTATGAACAAAGCTACTGGAGGTGATGGAATTCCAGTCGAGCTATTTCAAATCCTAAAAGATGATGCTCTGAAAGTGCTGCACTCAATATGCCAGCAAATTTGGAAAACTCAGCAGTGGCCACAGGACTGGAAAAAGTCAGTTTTCATTCCAATCCCAAAGAAAGGCAATGCCAAAGAATGCTCAAACTACCTCACACTAATTGCATTCATCTCACAAGCTAGTAAAGTAATGCTCAAAATTCTCCAAGCCAGGCTTCAACAGTATGTGAACCGTGAAACTTCCTGATGTTCAACCTGGATTTAGAAAAGGCAGAGGAACCAGAGATCAAATGGCCAACATCCGTTGGATCATTGAAAAAGCAAGAGAGTTCCAGAAAAACATCTATTTCTGCTTTATTGACCATGCCAAAGCCTTTGACTGTGTGGAGCATAAGAAACTGTGGAAAATTCTTAAAGAGATGGGCATACCAGACTACCTGACCTGCCTCCTGAGAAATCTGTATGCAGGTCAAGAAGCAACAGTTAGAACCGGACATGGAACAACATACTGGTTCCAAATCGGGAAAGGAGGACGTCAAGGCTGTATATTGATACCGTGCTTATTTAACTTATATGCAGAGTACATCATGTGAAATGCCTGGCTGGATGAAACACAAGCTTTAAGTTGGCTTAAAACTCAACCTTTCGAAAACTAAGATCATGGCATCTGGTCCCATCAGTTCATGGCAAATATATGGAGAAACAGTGGAAACAGTGCCAGACTTTATTTTTGGGGGCTCCAAAATCACTGCAGATGGTGACTGCAGCCGTGAAATTAAAAGACACTTGCTCCTTGGAAGAAAATCTATGACCAATCTAGACAGCATATTAAAAAGCAGAGACATTACTTTACCAACAAAGGTCTGTCTAGTCAAAGCTATTTTTCCAGTAGTCATGTATAGATGTGCGAGTTGGACCATAAAGAAAGCTGAGCGCCAAAGAATGATGCTTTTCAACTATGGTGTCGGAGAAGACTCGTGAGAGTCACTTGGACTGCAAGGAGATCCAACCAGTCAATCTTAAAGGAAATGAGTCCTGAATATTCATTACAAGGACTGATGCTGAAGCTGAAGCTCTAATACTTTGGCCACCAGATGCAAAGAACTGACTCATTTGAAAAGACCCTGATGCTGGCAAAGATTGAAGGCAGGAGAAGAAGGGGACAAAAGAGGATGAAATGGCTGGATAGCATCACTGACTCTATGGATATGAATTTGAGTAAGTTCTGGGAGTTAGTGAAGACAGGGAAGCCTGGCATGCTTCAGTCCACGGGGTCGCAAAGTGTCGGACACGACAGTGACTGAAATGAACTGAACTGCCAATCATCCTTTTTTAAAATATAAATTTATTTATTTTAATTGGAGGTTAATTACGGTATTGTATTGGTTTTGCCATACATCTACATGAATCTGGCACAGGTATACACATGTTCCCCATCCTGAACCCTCCTCCCTCCCTGTACCATCCTCTGGGTCATCTCAGTGCACCAGCCCCAAGCATCCAGTATCATGCATCGAACCTGGACTGGAGATTCATTTCATATATGATATTATACAGGTTTCAATGCCATTCTCCCAAATCATCCCACCCTCTCCCTCTCCCACAGAGTCCAAAAGACGGTTCTATACATCTGTGTCTCTTTTGCTATCTTGCATACAGGGTTATTGTTACCATCTTTCTAAATTCCGTATATATGCGTTAGTATACTGTATTGGTGTTTTTCTTTCTGGCTTACTTCACTCTGTATAATAGGCTCCAGTTTCATCCACCTCATTAGAACTGATTTAAATGTATTCTTTTTAATGGCTGAGTAATACTCCATTGTGTATATGTACCACAGCTTTCTTATCCATTCATCAGCTGATGGACATCTAGGTTGCTTCCATGTCCTGGCTAATATAAACAGTGCTGCGATGAACTCCTGCAGCTCAATTTCAGAAAAATAAACGACCCAACCAAAAAATGGGCCAAAGAACTAAATAGACATTTCTCCAAAGAAAACATACAGATGGCTAACAAACACATGAAAAGATGCTCAACATCACTCATTATCAGAGAAATGCAAATCAAAACCACAATGAGGTACCATTTCATGCCAGTCAGAATGGCTGTGATTCAAAAGTGTACAAGCAATAAATGCTGGAGACGGTATGGAGAAAAGGGAACCCTCTTACACTGTTGGTGGGAATGCAAACTAGTACAGCCACTATGGAGAACAGTGTGGAGATTCCTAAAAAAACTGGAAATAGAACTGTTTTATGACCCAGCAATCCCACTGCTGGGCATACACACCGAGGAAACCAGAATTGAAGAGACACGTGTACCCCAATCATCCCCTTTTTTGTCTCTCGATTGGCCAGTGCGGTACAAAAGCTCCGGATTAACAGGTTTATTTTGATTGGCATGCGGAAAGAAACCATCTTTGTCCAGTGATTGGCCGGCATGTCTAAACTCTGGCCAATCCTGAAGGGGGCGGGCTGGTTAAGCGTCAGATTTCCCTGAACGGCCTCGGTGGCTGTACTGGTCGGCCTAGTAACTGGCTCCTTTTCTTCTTATCTCGGTTCCTAACGCAGCGTCCTGATGGAGCTATCTTACCAGACCCTCAGATTCACCCATCAGGCTCGGGAAGCGGTAAGGAAAGCATATACTCTCAGGAACGCCTCTCCTCTTGCTGCGGGCCGATTCCTGTGCCCAGTTGCTATGGCGACAGAGTCCGCTGCTGTTGTGGCGCAAGCACAAAGTCTGGGGACTAGGGTTGAAGCGGGGTTGCGGGAAGAGAGAGTCGGATTTGGACTCGAGTACTGTTTGATGAAAGAGACCGCACAGTTTGTGACTGAGGAAATGAGATGTTGAGGGGAAGGTATTATTATTAGGCAGGCTGAGTCTTGATGGGTGAGCGGATTTAGAGTATGGTCAAAATGAAATTGTTGAAACACAGGATAACACTGACCTGGGAGCTGGAATACGGAGTTCTGGCCCTGATTCACTACTACCAAGGTTGAGAGACCTTAGGAATTTAATTCCTCTCTCAGGCTTCCGTTCCCGCAGTAGAAAGTAACGTAATTGGACTATAATCCTTTCACACAAAGATTACATGAATTTTAGAATATGTAGTGTTTCCTATTGTCTGTGTCATTGGCTAACTGGCTCAACTATATTTTCCACAACAAAAAACGTAGATTGAAGCTGTATTATATGCCAGGCATCGAGGATATAGCAATACTAAAAGGGGAAAATGATTACAAACATTTTTTTTTTAATTGAAAAATAGTGATATTTAAGCTCCACCTGAGAGACTCTGATTTACTGGTTTTGGTGTATCCTGTTCATTGATAGTTTTTAAAACCTCAATTGTGATCTCAATCTCGATTGCAATGTGTAGCCAAGATTATGAACCACCACTCTACTCTTTCCCACCTTTAAAAAGAAGCTAATAATACACAATAAAAGGTAACCCTTTGGCCTTACACTCCCTCTACCTAGCAGTGTCTGGCAACTTCTCCAGTTTCTTTCCAACTTCTGGAAAGGATTGGCTACACTAGCTGTTGCCACTTTGTCACCTCTGGATTGTGCTTAAGCCCTTCCAACCTGAGCCTGAACTACCTGCATCAAAACATTTGGAGATGGCTTTTAATAAAGAAGATTTCTGGACCTCACTGAGAATTACAGAATCAGAAGCTCTCTGGGATGAGGATCTTGAAACTTGCATTTTAAATTTAGACTCCAGGTTTGAAAACCACTGCCCTAGATAGTCTCATACATTTTCATGACTTCCAATGCCATCTGTATGCCAGCAACTCCCTTAAACTGACTTTAGACTGTACTTCTTTGCTGAGCCCCCAAACCCATGTGATATCCTAGAATATGGAACACAGAGGATGATAAATCAGTTGACTACTGGACAAATCCAATGGAGAATCAAGCATCTGCATGTTAAGTTGTTAAACCCTAACTCTTAACCTTCTTCTCTAAAACTTGTAGCTTTCCCAGTCTTCCTCCATCTGGGAATGTGAAACCACCATCCACCCAGTGGCTCAAATCAGAATTCTGAGAGTCATCCATAGCTCCTCCTTCCTGCTAATTCCTCCTTAAGGAAGGCATCAGCAAATCTTACAGGTTCTATTTATATAATGGGTCTTTAATAATAAATATTTCTACAGCCTTTATCTGGGTACAAGCCACCATAATCTATCACTTGAACCATTTCAATAGCCTCTTAACCATTCCCCCTGTTGGTTTTACCTCCTTTCAGTCAGTTCTTCCTCCAACAATCAGAGTGATCTTAAAATTGTGTCACTCCCTGGCTGCTGCTGCTGCTGCTAAGTCGCTTCAGTCGTGTCCGACTCTGTGCAACCCCATAGACGGCAGCCCACCAGGCTCCACCGTCCCTGGGATTCTCCAGGCAAGAACACTGGAGTGGGTTGCCATTTCCTTCTCCAATGCATGAAAGTGAAAAGTGAAAATGAAGTCGCTCAGTTGTGTCCGACTTCGAGACCCCATGGACTGCAGCCTACCAGGCTCCTCCGTCCATGGGATTTTCCAGGCAAGAGTACTGGAGTGGGTTGCCATTGCCTTCTCCGCACTCCCTGGCTAGGATCCTTTTAATGGCTTTCCATTATACTTGGGATAAAAGTACCACCTTGACATGATCTACAGAGCATGGTAATGTTGTGGCCCAACTTCCTCTTTGCCTCCCACTGCTCTAGGAACATTCTCTCAAATCTGACATGTTTCTGAACTCCATATAGTTTGTACCATGTAGATTACTATTTAATTGTGATTAATTTATGTTATTACCCATTTCCTGCATGTGATATTGCCTCTCAGAATTCATGTGACTTGAAGACAGAGGCCCAATCTTGTTTTTTTGTTCTATTCCCAAGATGGCACTGCTGCTGCTGCTAAGTCGCTTGAGTCGTGTCCGACTCTGTGCGGCCCCATAGACGGCAGCCCACCAGGCTCCACCGTCCCTGGGATTCTCCAGGCAAGAACACTGGAGTGGGTTGCCATTTCCTTCTCCAATGCATGAAAGTGAAAAGTGAAAGTGAGGTCGCTCAGTGGTGTCCGACTCTCAGCGACCCCATGGACTGCAGCCTACCAGGCTCCTCTGTCCATGGGATTTTCTAGGCAAGAGTACTGGAGTGGGGTGCCAATGCAAGGTGGCACTAGGGAGAACCATATTTAGGTATGCTCATTGATGTCTTAAACTCCTGGGGTCTAAATGCAAGGAATTGTACTGATTAGGGGCCTGTGGAGGGGATAGATTTAGGTGGGGAAGATAATCAGTGAGTTTGATGTGTGTCCATAGGAACTTTGATCATGTGTGTTGTCTACTGTATTGGATTTCAAGAATGCTTCCTCTTTATTTGCATGATTTTTATTGTTGTTTCAAATTTTAAACATGTATGTTCTCATATATATATATTTCATTGGATTTTTGTTTTAAATAATGTAATGTCAGCACTCAAGTTTTAAAAAATTTAATAGTTGGACTGCAAGGAGATCCAACCAGTCCATTCTGAAGGAGATCAACCCTGGGATTTCTTTGGAAGGAATGATGCTAAAGCTGAAACTCAAGAACTTTGACCACCTCATGAGAAGAGTTGACTCACTGGAAAAAACTCTGATGCTGGGAGGGATTGGGGGCAGGAGGAGAAGGGGACAACCGAGGATGAGATGGCTGGATGGCATCACAGACTCGATGGACGTGAATCTGAGTGAACTCCGGGAGATGGTGATGAACAGGGAGGCCTGGCGTGCTGCGATTCATGGGGTCGCAATGAGTTGGACACGAATGAGCGACTGAACTGAACTGAACAGAACTTAAGAAAGTTTCCTGTTCCCTTTCACAGCCTCAAGTATTGCTCCCCAGAAGCAACTGCTGTTGCCCTTCTTAGCACCTTCTTCAAAACAACAAGTTAAAATTTCTGAATTTTGATTTTCCATTGTCAGATGTAAATTCTGCTTACTTTGATGGAAAAAGAGCAATCAGCTTTTTTAAATCCTACCTCGGTCCTTCCCCGTCCTCTCTCTCTAGCCCATACTTCCCTTCCTCCATTCTCCCAAGATCGTTTTATCATAATTTTTGGTTAAATACATATTCAGTATAATTGTGTATATTAATCCGATCATGAAACCATTATTCACAGCTGAGCCATATGGTAAACTGTGGTTGTATTTATTTTTTATTTAACTGTGGGATAGGACTCAATCGTAGCTTAACTCTGCCTTATTCTTAGGGTTACTTTTCTGTATTTTTGATACTGCTTCCTAAATTTTCTGAAGGAATTGTAAACCTCCTTTCCATGTGGTGAAGCTCACCAAGAAAATTTTCAGGTTTTTTTCTTTTCCTTCTTTCCTTTTCTTTAGAAGAGTGACTTAAACAATTTATTTATTCGTTTTTGGTTGTGCTGGGTCTTGGTTGCTGCGCGGGCTTTCTCCAGGTTGCAGAGAACGGGGGCTGCTCTCTAGCTTCAGTGTGCAATCTTCTCAACGTGATGGCTTCTCTTGATGTAGAGCACGGGCTCAGGGTATGTAGGGTTTCAACAGTTGCTCCTCCCGGCTCAGTAGTTGCGGCCCAATGGCTTTGTTGCCCTGAAGCATGTGGGATCGTCCCCGACCAGAGATCAAACCCATGTCCTCTGCAGTGGCAGGCAGATCCTCAACCGCTGGGCCACCAGGGAAGTTCTTCTTTTTTCTCCTTCTTGCCTTATATCCCTGTTTTAGCAAAATACCCCAACCAATGGCTGCCAGAGAAAGGGCACGCAGCAAGCGAAGTTTTTGAAGTATGTATGTCCATACATCCATACAAAGCAGCAGTGTATGAAGTGGCTTTCCAGGTGACGCTAGCGTTAACGAACCTGCCTGCCAACGCAGGAGATGACTGAAGTGGCTTAGCATGCGTGCACACTATGTGTGCAACTCTGTCCTTCTCTCACCTTGTTGATGGTTGGGCTGAGATTGATACTCTAGGTTGGAACTGATTTCATGCATTTGAAGAGGGATTTCTCCATATTTTTTAGCTTCCAGTGGGGTAGCAACAAGTGTGATGTTATTCATTCTCTGAATCCTTTTAGAATCTTCTCCTTACCATCTCTAGTTTCTGAATTTTCATGAAGATATCACTTGTTGAGAATTCTTTTTCATTCCCAATTCTGGTATGAAGTTATGGGCCATCTAGATCAGGGAATTCATGCCCTCAATTCTGGAAAATATTCTTGTATTAGTTCTTTAGATAATTTCTCTCTCTGTCTCTTCTCTTTTTTTTCCCTCTCTTGCTCTTCCTTTGTTTCTCTCTTGTCCTTCTTCCCTCCCTCCCTTCCTTTCATTTTCATGTTTTCCTTTCCTGGAAGTCCTATTCATTGAATGTTTGACTTCCAAATGGAATCTGTAACATGCTGTTTCCTCTTTTATTTTACATTGCTTACTCTTGTTTTTTCTTATCAAGAGCCCTCCTCAACTTTTTATCCCATTTTGTTGAGTTTTAAATTTCTGCTTTCATATTTTTATTTCCAGATACTTTCTTATTGTCTCAATGTTCCCTTTCCATAGCTCCTTTTAACTCTGAAGGTTTCCTCTCCCTCTCCCTCCCTGCCCCACCCCCTTCCCTCTTTGTCTTTTGCTCCTAGTATTATGTCTGTTTCCTCTTAAGTTTTTCTTTGCTTTTTTTCCCTGGTGCTCTGTCTTTCATGTAGGTTTTCCTCAATCTAGTGAACCTTGCCTGAGCAAGACACCTAAAAGCTAATTAGAATCTGTGAGCTTTAGAAGAGGCTCCTCAAATAGGGATGAGTTTTTCTGTTGGATGATCTGGTAGGCAGGAGCCTTTTTACTGGGACATCCACAGAAGCCAGTTTCTGTAGATATTTGCTCTGAGGTTTTCAGTTTCTCCAAGAAATGCTCTTCACTTTCCTACAGGGAATGAGGGCAAAACAAGCATGCTTCCTATTACTGTTGGAGTTAAACAGGGAAAGGCAGTTGTTTGGGGGTGGGGGGTTTCTCTTCACTGTTCAGTGCAAAATTTATACTTAATTACTCTTTCCTTTTTAAAAAAATTCCTTCACCATCATTTTAATGTGATTTGGGGAGACAGCAGAGAAACAATCTCTAGAACCATTTTTGTTTTACAGATATGTATTGTCTACTGAGCATAAAGACTCCCACTAGTTGCTTTTGCAGGAGGTGAATTTAAAAAACATCAACTAATGTATGATTCGTATCTAAAGGATAGCTTTATTTTGTATTGTGGGTTTCAAGTCAGGCATTTATCATACATATTTGTATGTTAAAATTTAACTTTTAAATACGGTTGTTTATTTGCATATGATAGGGGTTGGTGGCTGAGCTTAAGAATGGGAGTTAGATCCTTTTGAATTCATATACTGGTTTTTTCTTAACACTGAGGTGTAAATATACATTTATTCATCAGCTCCTACAATGAACACTTACTTCTTGACTACTATATATAAAAACATGGTGTTTTGAGATACCCATGATGTTTTGGGCATTGACACTGCTGATTAGCTTTAGGAAACGCCTCTTGGTTTCCATGATACTACAGTCTCCTAGAGTTCTGTTTTCCTTTTTGGCCTCTTTATTGCCCTTATCTTTCTCTGTCCCTTACAGTTTTGTTCTTTAGGATCTAAACTTGCCTCTTCTGGTCAGCCTGCTTTCCAAACTTGACAAAGTGCCCCTCCTTGATGCAAAGAGTAGACATCACCATGCCACCTTTATCCCAGTAAATTATAATTGGATTTTTCCTTGTCCTGACCTTTTGCTTTCCTGTCCTTTTCCTTCCCCTGACCCCAGTAGACTATAAGCTCCTTGAGGGCAAGAACTGTGGTAAGTTTCTTTCCTGATTGGGAAACTGATCATGTTTCAGAAGGGCTTCTGAGTCTATAGTGTGCATGCTGAACACCTGGGGTGTTTTGAACACTCAGGTTGTGATCCAGCAGTTCTGGGTTTGCATCATGGCCTCCTGTGTGGCACCGTAATGATCTGTGGGTAGCAAAAATCTGTGAGTGGAGAATTTTCTCCTATTCCGTCTTAAATTTAGTGTTTAATTAAAATAAGGCTATGTCCAATTTGTAAACCTCTGCCACTGTTTTTTTTTTTTCCCCTACTTGAAGGTAAGATCTTGGGGGAAAGGAACTCTGAAGAGCAATTGCTTCAGTGTTTTAAATTTGACCACAGAATTTAAACCAAACAAACAGTAATTGGTATCAATGCAGAAGAACAGTTCTTAGAAAGCCATAATTGAGCCACACATTCATGTGCAAAATAATCTGATACAAAATTACTTTTATTCTCAGGTGTCATTACATGTACTTTTCAAAAGTTGTGACTTTGCTTGTGTGAAACTTTTATATTAAAAAAATACCTACTATAAGTGTTAAGTAATTAATGAGGTGGCAGATTAGTTTTTAAATGAGTGTTGTTAAATGCCTTAGCTTTTATTAATCACATGGTCCCCTAAAAAAAAAAAAACTAGGATAATTGAAAATTTAATTACATCACTGTTTTTCTTCAGAGAACTAAGGCTTATTAAACTTTAAATGTTCAAACATTTAAGCATCTATTGAAATACCAATAGCTATAAACAATGCGCAGTTCTAAATACTAATTAAATGAGCTCTAAATCACCATAAGCTAAGCTGAATTTTAAGTAACTCATGTTTTAAGTGCTCTGCTCTGCTCTTACTTAAGGAAGATTAACTACTTCACTGCTGACCACCGGTGTAGCCTTGTGGGGATCTTTAAAAATGCTGTGGCTGATGTTGAACCACATTTTTTCTGTACCTGGACCAAGAAAGGGAGACTGATCAGACAACCTGGAACATTTTGCTAATGTCACGTTGAAACTCTTGGAGATGTGTTTTTTTTTTTTTTTCTTTATTCCCCTACTTTTAACCACATAACTGAGAATATACACATGTGAGTTTGTATGTTTGGTGTTTTGTGTTAACATCCTTTCTTTCTTTTGTAAAAAAAAAAAAAACATTAATTTTAATAGATTTTATTTTTAAGTACAAAAAGTATATATCTCTCCATTCAGATCAGTCTTGTGTACATTTAAAAAAATTGATACAGCTTCCTGCTTTCAAATGTGATACAGCAAATAGTACCAGCAGTTTTGCAGAGATGAGGCAGGGAGCTGAATTTGGGAAGACTTAGGTGGTTAGAATGGGGAGGGAAGAGGACCAGAGAGGAGGCAGCTTGGCAAACAAATTGCACCATGCTTCTGAGTTTGGGCTGAATACTAAGCTGTGCATACACAGAGTGGAAATGTTTGAAGCTGGGGAAAAGCCAATTATCAGGGAACCTTAAGAGGAACAGCTACCTGTGCTCATGTAACACTGAGTTGTTTGAAGTTCAACCAACCTGAGTGGAGACCTCTTGTGGAACAGCAGAGCATTTACTAGAGATTCTAGGAAAGCAGCGCAGGAGGGAAGATTCCCCTGGAGGGCATGGCAACCCACTTCGGTATTCTTGCCCGGAGAATCCCATGGGCAGAGGAGCCTGGTGGGCTATAGTCCATGGGGTCGCAGAGTCAGACACAACTGAAGAGACCTGGCACAAAACTAGTCTTAGAATAAACATGACTTTACATAACCTCTTTCCAAACAAAGCTTAATAGGATCAGAATTACCTGCAAATAACTGAATGATCTGCTTCCCCCAAACCCTCAACATACTTAAGGTAATATAATCTAGAGATTTGCAGAACTGGCATCCAAGGAAAAAACTACTAGCGGTCATGAAAAAACAGGAAAATGTGCCAAAACGAGGACAAAAATCCATCAACAGAAGACTCAGTAATACAACAAAAGACAGAATTAACAGATGGCGGGGGTGGGGGGTGGTCTTTAAAAACAGTTGTTATAAATATGTTTAAACATTTAAGGAAAACATGATTATAAAAAGGAGAGAAACAAGATATAAGAAAATAAAATTTATAGACTTGAAAAATAGGCAAAATTGTTTCTGGGTCCTCAAGTCTGTTCCACTGGTCTTTTTGTCTACTTCCTATGCCAGTGCCACACTGTTTTAGAAATATAGTTGTATACATTCTTTTATTTTTATTTTTTTCATTTTTTTAGTTATATCCATTCTTCATGGGCTTCCCCAGGTGGCTCAGTGGTAAAGAATCCGCCTGCCAATGTGGAAAACGCAGGATTGATCCCTGGATTGGAAAGATCCCCTGGAGAAGGAAATGGCAACCCACTCCAATATTCTTGCCTAGGAAATCACCAGAGGAGTCTGGCAGCCTACAGTCCATGGGGCCGCAAAAGAGTCAGACACTTGTTTAGTGACTAAACAGCAATCCATTCTTGATATCCTCTGGAGCAAAGACTTCTGACTTAGTTCTTTTTTGTCAAATGGTCACACTATTATTGACTTGTGTTTACATATTTTAGAATCAACTTGTCAAATTCCACAAAGGTTGCTGAATTTTGATTGAGATGGCATTGAGTTGGAAGAATAAATTTGAGAAGAACTGATGATTTAAAAATAATGAGAATTACAAAGAATTCTCCAATTGAAGAGTATCGTTTCTCTTTTTATTCTGGCTTCCTTAATTTTTTTCAGTAGCAGTTTAGAATTTTTTGCATAGAAAATCTGCCCATTTTCTGTTAGAAATACTTATAGTTCTTGATACTATTCTAAATGATTTTCATATCATTGTAAGTGGTTTCTTGGTTTTTAAAATTTACTTTTATATTTATTACTGATATGTATAAATGCAATTGATTTTGTATGTTGATCTTATTTTAGCAATATAAAATAGTGTGTTCAGAGTTCTTTTTTTAATCAAAGACATACGTTGATTTTTACCAAATACTTTTCTACATTTGTTAAAGTGATTATAATATTTCCTTTTATTTTGTAATGTGGTACATTAACTATGTTGTTTGAGTCTCTAATATTAAACGGTCTTACCTCATTCCTGGGATATGCTGAAGTTTGATGTTACATAATGGTGATTCAATTTGCTAATATTTTGCTTAGACTTTTTCCATCTATATTAATGAGTGAGACTGGCCTACTGTTTTCCTCTTTTGAGTGTCTTTTTCAGGTTTTAGTATGAAAGATATGTTGTCTTCATAAAAATTGAGAAATATTCCCTCTTCTTCATTCAGTAGAAGAAATTATGACGATTGCCATTGTGTTTTTGATTGAATGTTTGGTAGAGTTTGCCTTGAAAGAAATCTGAGAATGGATTTCCCATAGAAAGTGTTTTCTTCGTTTTTTGTTTGTTTATTGGTTGGTTTTAAACCGATTCAGGTTATTTTCATCAAAACTGTTGGTACTTTAAAATTTCTTTTTGCTGTTGGTTTGGTATGTTATGTTTTCTTAGAATTTATCTATCTCATCTAAATTTTTGAATTTGTTGGCATAATCGTTCATAATATCCTTTCTTAAAAAATTAAATATATATGGAATCTGTAATCATCTTCCCTTTTTATTCTTACACTGGTTTTTTGTGCCTTCTCTCTTATTTTTCTTCATTAGTCTTAACAAAGGTTTATCAAATTTGTCAGTCTTTTCAAAGAAACAAGTTTTGTTGATCCTGTCTATGATCTGTTTGATTTCTGTTTCTCTACTTTTGCAGTCTTAAAATTATTATTTCTTTGTAAATCAAAACAATGAGCTATCACCTCATACCAGCCAGAATGGCTAGCATCAAAAAACCTACAAACAATAAACACTGGAGAAGGTGTGGAGAGAAGGGAACCCTTCCAGTCTGTTGGTGGGAATATAAATTGGTACAGTCAATATGAAGAACAGTATGGAGGTTCTTAAAAAAACTAAAAACAGAGCTACCATATGACCCTACAATCCCATTCCTGGGCATGTATCTATCCAGAGAAAAACATAATCTGAAAGGATACATACACTCCAGTGTTCATTGCAGCACTGTTTATAATAACCAAGATATGGAAGCAGTCTAAATGTCCATAGACAGAGGAATGGATAAAGAAGATGTATTATATATATACAACGGACTATTACTCAGTCATTAAAAAGGATGAAATAATGCCATTTGCAGTAACATGGATGGACCCAGAGAGTGTCATACTGAGTGAACTAAGTCAGACAGAGAAGGAGAAATATAATGTGACATCCCTTATATGTGAAATCTAAAAAGAAATGATACAAATGGACTTATAAAACAGAAAGACATTCACAGATTTAGAAAACAAACTTAGGTTGCTGGGGATGGGAGGGATAGTTAGGGAGTTTGGGATGGACATGTACACAGTGCTATATTTAAAACAGATAACCAGCAAAGACCTACTGTATAGCACATGGAAGTCCTGTCGATGTTATGTGGCAGTCTGGATGGGAGGGGGATTGAGGGGGAAATGGATCCTTGTATATGTATGACTGAGTCCCTTTGCTATTTACCTGAAACTGTCATAACATTGTTAATTAGGTATACCCTAATACAAAATAAAAAATTCAAAAGAATAAAAAAAGTGTAAAAAATGGTTATTTTCTTTCTTAAACTTTCCTTGGGTTTATTATTTTTTATAATTTCTTAATATATTTGCTTAATTTATTAATATTTACCTGTTTTCTTTTAACAGATGCATTTAAAGATTTAAATTTTCCTTCAATCACTGCTTTGCCTGCTTCCGTATGTTTTAATATGTAGCATTTTAATTTTTCCTTTTCATTCCTTTGTGGCTCAGGTGGTAAAGAATCCACCTGCAATGGGGGAGACCTGGGTTCAATCCCTGTGTTGGGAAGATCCCCTGGAGGAGGGAAAGGCTACCCACTCTATTATTCTGGCCTGGAGAATTCCATGGACTGTATAGTCCATGGGGGCGCAAAGAGTCGGACTCAACTGAATGACTTTTGCTTTTTTCATTCAGTTCCAAATATTTTCGTACATCTATTATGATTTTTCCCTGACTCATAAGTATTTAGAAGTGTATTATTTACATATGGGAAGTCTGCTGATAGCTTTTGGACATTGTTTTCTAGTTTAATTGTGTTGTATTTACTAGCAACATTCTACAGGATTTCAGTCCTCTGATATTTGTCAAGAATTGTTTTATGGCTCAATGTATGGTTAAGTTTCTTAACTGTTGTTCAAAGCTTTTATATCTTACAGATTTTTTTTCTTTTTGTTTGAAGGCATGTAAGTATCTCTCACTATAATTGTATTTTTTGCCTATTTCTCCCTTTGATTTTGTCAGTTTTTGCTTTATCTGATGTTATGTTATTTTGTGGGATGAATGGTATCCCCTTCTCCTCAAATGTTATATGTTTAGGTACCTAAACATATAGAATTGTTATCTTCAATTAATTTGTGTGTTTGATGTGAGATAGGGGTTAAGTTTCGTTGTTTTCCCTATTTGGTTATCCAGCTGCTCTAGCACCTTTTAAAACTGTTTTGAATTACTGTGGCAACTTTGTAAAAAATCACATTATCATATATTTGTGGGTTTATTTTTGAACTCTCTGCTTTTTGATTGATAGATTTATCTACATGCCAGTATCAAACTATCTTAATTATTGTGGCTTAGTACTAAGCCTTAAAAACTGGTAGTATAAATTCTCTGACCTAGCTATTTTTCAATGCCATCTTGGTTCTAAATTTCCACATAAATGTCAGAATCAGATTTTCAATTTATATAAAAAAGTTCACTGAGCTTTTGATGAGATTGCATTCAATCTATACATCAGTTTTAAGGAAAACATCTTAAAAAAATCATTTTCTCAATTCTTAAACATTAAAACTTTTAAAATATCTCTTAGCCCTATTTTGTAATTTTCAGCATAGAGGTTGCATTATTTTGCTAGGGCTGCCATAACAAAATATCACAGACTAGGTGTCTTAAGCAGCAAAAATTTGTTTTCTCACAGTTCTGGAGTCTAGAAGTCCAAGAAAAAGGTGTTGGCAGGTTTGATTTATCCTGAGGCCTTTCTCCTTGGCTTGCAAGTGGCCACCTTTTTGCTGTGTCTTCAACATGGTATTTCCTAGAGAACCATCTCTGGCATCACTTCACGTGCCCAAATTTCCTCTTCTTCCAAGGACACCAGTCAGATTGGATTAGGGCCCACCCTAATGGTCTCATTTTAATTTATTAACGTGCTAAAGGCTCTGTCTTTAAATACAGTCACATTCTGAGTTATTCATGGTTAGGGCTTCAGTATATGAATTTGGGGAAAAGGTGATACCATTCATCCCACAAAAGAAATCTGCAACATCTTTTGTTAAATTTGTTCCTACTTGATTTTTATAGACTGTTGTAAATTATATTGATTGAAATAGTTTTCCTCAAGTCTGTGTCTGATACTTCTAATATCTTGAGGTCCATGTTTCAATTTTCTGTTATTCCTAATGTTTTTCATTTATGTTGTTCTTCTCTTAGACTGCGTGGTAGTGTAGTTGATTCGTTTTTAGAAATAATTTGTGATGAAGGATGATGATATCTTCCTGTAAAGGTAATTTAGGCTTGTTTCTGTCTTGTGCCTGGTGGGAGGAGCTAACAATTCAGGAACGTCTCAATCCAAATTTAGGGACTGAGCTTTTTCTGGGGTTTCCCTAATAGCTCAGCTACTAAAGAATCCACCTGCAATGTAGGAGACTCCCATTCGATTCCTGATCCGCTGGAGAAGGGATAGGCTACCCACTCCAGTGTTCTTGGGGTTCTGCAGTGGCTCAGCTGGTAAAGAATCTGCCTACCATGTGGGAGACCTGGGTTCAATCCCTGGGTTGGGAAGATTCCCTGGAGAAGGGAACAGCTACCCACTCCAGTATTCTGGCCTGTTGAATTTTAGGGACTGAAATTTAGGGACTCAATCCAAATATAGGGACTGAGATTTTTCTGGGCCATACAGAACATGGGCACCTTACCTTATCTTTTGTCCTCATTCCTAGAATGGAATAAGGACTGAATATTCATTGGTTTTGCCAGGGTCCCCTATCTTCATGGGTCTTGGTTTAGAACTTTTGCACCTTAGCACTTTGAGGTTGTCAAATATACTACTCAGCTTCTTAGCCTTTTAGAGGCAGGGAGATGTTCTAGAGAAAAGTGGATTCACATGCCACGGTCATGTCTTTGTATTAATTAAATACACACACACACACACACACACACACACACACACAGAGTTGTGTCTGTAGAATAAAATCCTATCAGTGAAATTGCTATATCAGTTTGTATATGTGTATATTTGACATGTGTGCATCTGACAAATGCAATTCTGTAGAAATAAATGAAAACCACCCATATTGAGCAAACAGGCTATTTATTGAGCGCTTGCTATAGTAAGAAAGTCAACTGTCATCACTTGCATTTGGCAGGCAGGGGAGTGGGAAAGCTTTATAGTGAAAAAAAAGGGGAAGAGTGTGTATTTAACATTTTCTGATTTGAGGCTGTTGACTTGGGAAATCTGGAGTTGGGCTACCTAGAAGTGGGGCATCTTATGTGACTGATTTGGAGGTCATATTTGGCTTTCTTGGTTGGTCCTGACTTGGAGGCTAAGAGCGAAAATAGGGAGGCTGGCAGTTGTTGAGCAAATCTTGACCATTCTGGGCCAGTTGCTATGGAGGTTGTGATTTAGTTTCTTGGACAGATTGCTATGGTCTGTGATTTGGTTTTCTGAGATGGTTGCTTACAGAGGTTGTGGCTTGGCTTTCTGAGCTTATGTGGGTCTGGCCATTATCCATTTATATATTCAGTTTCTCATCCTAAGTGATACTACAGTACCAAAGAATGTATATAAATTTGCCTTTTAACTTCAGTAGAAGTTGTATCAACTTATCATCTTACCAGTAATGTGTGATCATCTGCTCCAACATAGCAGGCTATTAATTTTTTGAATTTTACTCAACTGGTATGTGGAAATTTGTATTATGTTTCAAATTTGCATTTTTGTAAGACTGAGCATCTCCTCATATAGAGTCATTTGTGTTTCTTTTTGTGTGAACCATCTTTTCCTATACTTGTCCATTTTTATAATAAATTATTGATTTTTTTCTGTGCTTTGTGGGCACTTATTATATATAAAGGAAATTGGTCTTTTGAATGTTAACTGAGTTGTAAATATCTTTCCCAGTTATTGTCTCTTGACCTTTGTTATATATTTAGAATTTTTTATGTGGTCAAATATATCAGCCTTTTTAATTAATGGCTTCTGGGTTTGTGTTCAAAAAGGCCTCATCTACTCTGAGATTTTAAAAAAAAAATCCCATGTTTATGTATTTTTATTTATATAAATACAACCTGAAGATAATATTTTTTAATTAAGACCGTCTTACTGTTTACCAAGGTTAGTTAAGAACAAAGGTATAATGGATCTTAAAATTGTCAATGAGAATGAAATTTCTCATCTTCAGAATTCTGAAGTGTTCTCTAGGCAGGGAGGCAGGGGCTTGGTGTGCAGGCTTACAGGTACAACACTTGAAAACTATAGGAGTCCGAGTCCAAAAGTTTCTACAAAGCAAAAGTTGCTGGTCTCCTTTGAAAGTCGCATTCCATAACCCCCACTGCCCTTGTATTTCTCACCCCGAATTCCACCTCCAAGGCAAGGCCTCAATTTATCGTCGGGAGAATCTGTTCTTGAAATCTTTAATTGTCTTGGCCATCATGGGAGCAATTTTCTTCACAGGTTTCCTGCCGTTGACCACCTGTGGCAAGTGGGTACTGGTAGTGCTTGAGCATGTGTGGGCCGGCTTCTCATGGGTAAGGTTAAGGACACTGCTGCTGGAGGGAGTATGGCTGGTTTCTCTGGGGTATGGAGCTGGCTTGATCTTGACTTTTTCAGGGACAGCTGCTTCTTGTGTTTCAAACTGCCGCCTCCTTTGGACATCAGAAAGTGGCCGGGCCAGAGAGTTGAGTAGGATCATTTTTGCTTGTCGGCCTTTGGGTTTATTGGCGTGTGCAGTCTGGATATTCACCGTCAGTGCTCGAAGCCGCTGCTCTTGGGCATCCTGAAGCCGCATGTACATCTCTCGCCATGACTCATGCTCTTGTGGCCTTTCTTTCCTAAAGTTTTGGTGACAGTGAATTTTCCATAGTTGATCTGTTTCTTGAACTAGTGTATGATTGTATTTCTCTATGCGATACAGCTGATCAGGTGCACAGCTCTTCAAGATGGGTTCAAGAACTGAATATGGGACTCCTCCCACTTTAAAGATTGAATTGATGTTGTTTTTAAGTACCCAGATGCACTGTTGGCGCAGGGTCATCATTTTGGCAAGATAGGCACACTTAGAGCCAGAAAACACTTGCATCTTAGAATTCATTCTGCATCCAGTAAATCCAACTTCTTCCACTTCTTGGGGTGAAGACAGTGCTTTTTGCTTTGGTCGGAAGGAGGACATCAATCTAGAGGCAGGAAGTGGATGGTACTTGGCGGAGATCCTGGGTAATGGAAGATCTGGCCACACAGGTGCATCAATGGGGACCTTTTCCAGCTTGGCCCAGACGTTTCCAGATGGTTGCTGCTTCTCTGATCTGTTTTCATTCACCTCAGGCAGTTCCTGAACCAAGTCCAAGTTTTGACTTGAGTCATTTTTTTTAGGTCCTTTCTCTTCAAGAGCAGTGGCTGAAGTTTTCATAATCTTTTTCTTTTCCTCCCTAGGCTGGTCCTGGTTGAGGAATGAATGAAAAAACATGGTGGGCGGCTTGCATTCATTATCCATATCTGTCTCCTCAACTTCAGGGAGGGAGCCATCTGGCTTTCCATTCAAATGGGGAGGTCTTACTTTCCCTTCTTGAATCTTTTGGTTATCGGTAGCCTTCTCTTTCACCATGGGTAACAGGCCTTTTGTCCCCTCTGCTATGTCCAAGCGGTTGAGGCTTTGCTTGTTTTTGTCTGGTTTGGTTTTCTCTGAGTCTTCCTGCTTTTGCTTTTTAAAGTCTGAGGTATGCCCGAAGGAAGGTGAAAACTGGATCCCGCGGCGCCTTCTTTCCTCCTCTTTGACGCTAGTAGAAGGCGGATTCTCCTTTGCTCTGTCGCTGGGGACAGGCCGCGGGCTTTCCTCTCTGGAGGAAGCCAGGACTGATTTTTGGCTGGTCAAAGTAGAAGACTTCTCGTATTCTTTGGCACCCAAAGGGTGTTTGTCATCGTGGGGAGACTGGTACCCCCAGCTTAGGCTCCCAGCCTCCCTCCCGTGGGGGGCACAAAGGCCGTGGTCTTGACTGAACCCCAGTCTGGCCCGAGGAGCATCATAGGGGCCTCCTTCAGGTCCCCGCTGTATAACGTAGACCTCCGAGGGGCGTCTGTGACGGTCCCCGGACATCAGACGAGGACGTGTAGACGGTGGGAGGGACCGTCTGTAACCACAATATGCCCGCTCTGAGGAATAAGCTGGGGCACCTCTGCAACACTGCCTTCTGTCCTCGTCCCTCTCCCGGCCGCAGGACTCATGACGGGGCCTCGCGGGCTCTGAGGGGTGTCTGTGTTGCTGCTGTCTGTGCTCGCGGCCACGCGAGCGACCGCTGCGGTCTGCGAGGTGTGCGCGGCCGTCTCCCTCCATCGCCTCCTCCTCCTGAGGAGCTTCCCTGGGGCAGGTTCCTCTCAGGGTTTCAGTCCCCCGGAGCCAGCCTCCTCCACTGCGCTGCTAGGTCCCGGCCAAGCTTCCGACGCGATGGCTTTTGCGCCCGCCACTGCCGTCGGGCAGACCCGGCTCTCCGCTAGAACCGCCACGGGGCCGGGCGACTTCTCGTCTCTCCACGACCTCCTTGGTGTGAGGATGGGGGCGGCCAGGCCCCGCGGCTCCTCAGCAACCTGGTGCTCGGACCCCGCCGCCGCCCGGCTCTGCCTCGAGCTCCCCCTGGTGCACACGGCGCGCGACCCCGCCTCCGGCGCTCAGGACGCAGCGTGCCCACGGCAATCGCTACCTGCGCTGCGTCCGGGACTTGAGGAAACCCCAGCGCCCCCTTCCTGCGGGGGCTGCGAGCGGTGCCCACATTACATCAGCACCAGGAACCCCTGGGCCACCTCGCCCCGCTCCCGTCCCCAGAGCAGCAATAGCGACAACCACCCTAGCGCTGGACGCCTGCCGCCGCGTAATTCCAGCCTGTAAGAACCAAAGAAGAGTTACATTATCCCCATTTTATGGGTGAGGCTTAGAATAAAGTAACTTGCCTGTGATCACGAAACAGGAAGAGGTGCAGCCGCACTTTGACGGCAGGTAGTTGAGGTCCAGAGTCACAGCTCTGAATACGCCGCCGAGGACCTGAGGCCTAACCGAGAGAAAGGGATTTGCCTAAAATCCGACAGATTAGGCCCATGAGGGCAATAATAGTCCCTGTGTCTAATTTTGGAGAAGGAAATGGCACCCTACTCCAGTACTCTTGCCTGGAAAATCCCATGGACGGAGGAGCCTGGTAGGCTGCAGTCCATGGGGTCGCGAAGAGTCGGACACCACTGAGCGACTTCACTTTCACTTTTCACTTTAATGCATTGGAGAAGGAAATGGCAACCCACTCCAGTGTTCTTGCCTGGAGAATCCCAGGGACGGGGCAGCCTGGTGGGCTGCCGTCTATGGGGCCGCACAGAGTCGGACACGACTGAAGCGACTTAGCAGCAGCAGCAGCAGCAGCAGCAGTGTCTGACTTGCCCTCAAGCAATATCTAACAAAGGTAGCAATAATTCTGAGAGGAATGAATGCTGTTTGCTCTGATCACCAAACGTCAGCAGTAGGGCATGGAATGGATCTGTTCATGGTGGTGCCTTAGACCACCATGTGTGCTCGAGGAAACAAACCCTTATCTTGGAAGGCCGAAATTTATTGTTACTATTATTACTACTAAAGTGAAAGTGAAGTCGCTTAGTCACGTCCGACTCTTTGCGACCCCATGGACTGTAGCCTACCAGCTTCCTCGGTCCACGGGATTTTCCAGGCAAGAATACTGGAGTGGGTTGCCATTTCCTTCTCCAGGGGATCTTTCCGACCCAGGGGTCGAACCTGGGTCTCCCGCATTGTAGGCAGACGCTTTACTGTCTGAGCTACTAGGACAGTCTACTAAAAGGCACAACTAAGTAGACAACTTAAAATGTCATCATTGATTACATCTTATTTGATTAGATCAGATCTTACTAGATTATTAGATTCTGGCTAGAACTCTAATAACCCACTCATTGGAAAAGAACCTGATGCTGGGAAAGATTGAAGGCAAAAGGAGAAGAGGGCGGCAGAGGATAAGATGGATAGTGTCATTGACTAAGGGACATGAATTTGAGCAAACTCCTGGAGATAGTGAAGGACAGGAAAGCCTGCCATGCTGCAGCTTATGGGATGGCAAAGAGTGGGACACGACTTAGCAACTGAACAACAACTTTGGTATAGATGCCAGGCTCTTTGAAGAGCTTGGTTCCTCTCTTAGATAGCCCAAGACTATCTGGTTACCTTTGGTCTCCTCATTGCTCTTGGACTTAAAGAAATTCCAAGTCACTGATGTTATCTTCTTCCCTTTGTAAGCAGAGAAGTGACCTTCTCCTCGCCAACCAGACTTTGGATCTGAAAGCAGGATCCTGTCATTGACAAGAACAGAAGATTTGTGTGTCTTCAGGGAGCCCAAGTGGTTGGGATACTAGAGTCAGAAGAGGACCAAGATTCTGTGTCTAATTTCCTCTTTATAGTAATTTTCTCCTGGCATGCTGCAGCCTATGGGGTCGCAAAAAGTGGGACATGATTTAGTGACTGAACAAGAACTCTTTAAGAATGCACCTGACCTGACCTCTTGCCCAAATCAGGAAAGACCAGTGATTGCTATCTTTGTTTTTTACATTAAAACTTTTTGAAATCTCTTTAACAATTCTATAAGTATTCATTGTGAGCTATGGTTCAGCTTTAAATTTTTTCCTTCATTGTTATGGATAACAATAAGTAATCTATATTTCTCTCATCATTCTAGGTTTTAAGGATTTCCCAGTTCTTCAGTTCAGTTCAGTTCAGTCACTCAGTCGTGTCCAGCTGTTTGCGACCCCATGGACTGCAGCACGCCAGGCCTCCCTATCCATCACCAACTCCTGGAGTCTTAGAATTTATTAATCTAAGAATTCCTGACAGTTCAGTTCAGTTCAGTTCAGTCGCTCAGTCGTGTCCGACTCTTTGCGACCCCATGAATTGCAGCACACCAGGCCTCCTTGTCCATCACCAAATCCTAGAGTTCACTCAGACTCGCGTCCATTGAGTCAGTGATGCCATCCAGCCATCTCATCCTCTGTTGTCCCCTTCTTCTCCTGCCCCCAGTTTTGTTTATTTTGTTTTCAAGGTTCTCAGTAGTATAAATTGGCAGTTCTAATGGTTACTTACACAATAATAAGTCAAACTTAAAGAAATAATAGGTAACAAACAGAATAAATAAGTAAAACCAAAATATTCCCACAACCCAGATATACTAGTGTATTACCCAATGGTGAACCTTGGTATATATCCATATATCTTTTCAGATCCTTTGGCATATATGTGTATACACATACATGCACAAAAACATGTTTTATCAAAATGAAATTGTACAGTACATGTTATTCTTCAACCAACTAGTTCTGTAATCTAGGTCTAAAACAGGGTCATTCATTGTACCTCATTGTATCCCCTAAATATCTCTGAATTTTCACAGCTCCCCCTGTCCCTACTTTCTCTATTTCTATTTTAATTATTTAATCTTCTGGTTTTATTGAGATATAATTGACATATAGTACTATATAAGTTTAGGGTATATAACCTAATGATCTAACTTAATACATTGTGAAATGATTATTATAAGTTTAGTGAACATCTAGCATCCCGTGTAGATACAAAATTAAAGAAATAGAAAAAAATTTTTCCTTGTAATAAGACCTCTTGGAATTTGCTCTCTTAACTATGTTCATATATAACACACAGCAGTATTAATTATGTTTATCATGTTGTACGTTATATTCCTAGTACTTATTTACCTTATAACTGGGAATTTGAACTTTTTGACCACCTTCATCTAATTCCTCCTCCTCCTGCTACTGCCTCTGGTAGCCCCAAATCTGATCTGTCTTTTTTGTATGAGTTTGTTTGTTTTTGAAGTATAATTCACTTACCACACTATGTTAGTTCCTATTTTATGACATAGTGATTTGGTATACATTTGATTTATATAATTTCAAAATGATCAACATAAGTTAGTTTTGATCTTTAGATATTACATAGTTACTGACTATTTTCTCCATATTGTACATTTATTTTGCAACCAGAAGTTTGTACCCCTTAATCTCCCTCACCTATTTCTTTCCTACCTCTCACTCCCCTCTGGTAAATCACCTGTTTGGTCTCTGTATTTTTCATTCTTTTTCTGTTTTGTTAATTTGTTTTGTTTTTCAGATTCCACATGCATGTGAAACCATATGGCATTTGTCCTTCTCAGCTGGATTTATTTCCCTTAGTGTAATACCCTCTAGGTCCATCCATGTCATTGTAAATGGCAATATTTTATTCTTTCTATGGCTATGTAATATTCAGTTGTATATATATGCCACAACTTCTTTATCCATTCACTTATTGTTGGGCAATTAGGTTGCTTCCATATCTTGACTATTGTAAATAATACTTCAGTGAACATAGAGGTGCATAGATCTTTTCTAATTAGTGTTTTCATTTTCTCTGGATAAATACTCAGGAGTAGAATTACTGGATCATATGGTAGTTCTATTGTTAATTTTTGAGGAATTTCCATACTGTTTTTCATAGTGTCTATACCAATTTAGGGAGAAGGCAATGGCACCCCACTCCAGTACTCTTGCCTGGAAAATCCCATGGACCGAGGAGCCTGGTGGGCTGCAGTCCATGGGGTTGCTAAGAGTTGGACACGACTGAAGTGACTTCACTTTGACTTTTCACTTTCATGCATTGGAGAAGGAAATGGCAAGCCACTCCCGTGTTCTTGCCTGGAGAATCCCAGGGACAGGGGTGCCTGGTGGGCTGCTGTCTATGGGGTCGCACAGAATCAGACACGACTGAAATGACTTAGCAGCAGCAGCAGGATACCAATTTATATTCCCATCGATGATGCTAGAGGATTCTCTTTTCTGCACATCCTCAGCCACACTTGATATTTGTTATTTTTTTGGTACTAGCCATTGTGACAGGCCTTACCTGAAAAATCCCGTGGACAGAGGAGCCTGATGAACTGTAGTCCAAAGAGTCACAGAGAGTCAAACACAATTAAGTGACTAAACACACAACATAACACACATTGTGATAGGTATGAGGTGATATCTCATTATGATTTTGACTTGCATTACCCTAATGATTAGTGATGTTGCATATCTTTTTATCTGCCTCTTGGCCATCTGTATGTCTCTTGAAAAATATCTATTTAGATTCTCTCCCTCTTTTTTAATCTGGTTGTTTTTTGATGAGTTGTGTGAGTTCTTTGTATATTTTAGATATTAACCCTTTGTTGGATATACTGTTTGCAAATATAGTCTCCCATTTAGTATGTGGCCTTTTCATTTAGTTGATGATTTCCTTTACTGTGCAAGTCTTTTACTTTGATGTAATCCTATTTGTTGGTTTTTGCTTTTGTTTCCCTTGCCTAATAAGAAAGCACATTCAAAAAATAATACAAAGACAAATGTCAAAGAGCATATTGCTTATGTTTTCTTCTAGAAGTTTTATAGATTCAGGTCTTACATTTAAGTCTTTAATCCATTTTTAATTTATTTTTGATCATGGTGTGATAGTATTCCAGTTTGATACTTTTGCATGTGCTGTACAGTTTTCCCTGGTGGTTCAGATGGTGAAGCATCTGCCTACAATGCAGGAGACCCAGGTTCGATCCCTGGGTCAGAAAGATCCCATGGAGAAGGAAATGGCAACCCACTCCAGCATTCTTGCCTGGAAAATCCCATGGACAAAGGAGCCTGTAGGCTACAGTCCATGGGGTTGCAAAGAGTCAGACACAACTGAGTGACTTCACTTCACCTAGTTTTCCCAACACCATTTATTAAAGAGGCTGTCTTTTCCACATTGTATAGTCTAGCCTCCCTTGTTGTAGATTAATACCGTATATAAGTGTGGTTTCATCTTTGGGTTCTCTACTCTGTTCCATTGATCTATATGTGTCTGTTTTTGTGCCAGTACTATACTATTTTGATGACTGTGGTTTGAAATCTGGGAGTATGATACCTTCAGCTTTGTTCTTTCTCAAGAGTGTTTTGACTGCTTATTTTGTGGTTTCATACAAATTTCAGAATTTTTTGTTCTAGTTTTGTGAAAAATGCCATTGATATTTCAATAGGGACTACATTAAATTTGTAGATTGCTTTGGATAGCATGGTCATTTTAATAATTTTCCTTCTTCCCATCTACGAACATGGTTGTCTTCAATTTCTTTAATCAGTGTCATAGTTTTCCAAGTACAGGCCTTTTATCTCCTTAGATTTGTTCCTCAGTATTTTTTATTTTTAATGTGATTATATATGGAATTTTTTCTTAATTTCTCTTTCTGGTAATTCATTGTTAGTATACAGATGTGCAACAGATTTCTATATATTAATTTTGTATCCTCCAACTTTACCAGATTAACTGATGAGTTCTAGTAGATTTTGGTGGCATCCTTAGAATTTTTATGTATAGTATTGTGTCATCTGCAAACAGTGATAGTTTTGCTTTTTTCTTTCCAATTGGATTCCTTTAATTCTTTTTTCTCTAATAGTAGTGCCTAGGATTTCCAGTGCTATGTTGAATAGAAGTGGTGAGGGTGGGCATCCTTGTATTGTTCCTGATCTCGGATGAAATGCTTGTAGCTTTTCACCATTGAGTATGATGTTAGTTGTAGGCTTGTCATATATGGCCTTTATTATGCCTTTATTATATTTCTTTTGTGCCTACTTTGTTGAGAGTTTTTTTTTTGTTGTTGTTGTTGTTGTTGTTACCATAAATGGATGTTGAATTTTGTCAAAAACTTTTTCTACACCTGTTGAGATGATTATATGGCTTTTAGTCTTCAATTTTTTAATATGGCATATCACATTGATTGAGTTGCAGATATTGAACCATCCTTGCTTCCCTGGAGATAAATCCCAATCGATTATTATGTATGATCCTTTTAATGTACTATTGAATTCAGTTTGCTAATATTTTGTTGAGGATTTTTACATCTATGCCCATCAGTGATACCGGCCTGTAATTTTTTGTGTAATGTCTTTGTCTGATTTGGCATCAAGGTACTCCTGGCCTCATGTTTGGAAGAATATGTTTGGAAGTGTTTGTCCCTTTGCAGGTTTTTGAAATAGTTGGTGAAGTATCAGTTTAACTATTTTCTAAATGTTTGGTGTAATTCACCCGTATAGCCATCTAGTCATGGACTTTTGTTTGTTGGAAAGTTTTTTGTTTTTATTTGTTACTGATTCGATTTCATTACTGGCAATTGTTCTGTTCATATTTTCTATTTCTTCCTGATTCAGTCTTGAGAGATTGTACATTTTTGTGAATTTATCCATTTCTTCTAGGTTGTCTATTTTATTGGCAAATAATTGTAGTACTCTCTTATGATCCTATGTATTTCAGTGGCATTGATTATAAATTCCCCTATTTTGTTTCTGACTTAAATTAATTTGGGCCCTCTTTTTTTTTTTTTTTTTTAATGAGTCTGGCTGCAGGTTTATCAGTTTTGTTTATCTTTTCAAATAACCAGCTCTTAGATTCATTGATCTTTTCTGTTTCATTTTTTAGTCTTTATTTCATTTATTTCTGCTCTGATCTTTATTATTTCTTTCCTTTTACTAACTTTGTGGTTTTTTTCTTTCTCTAGTTCCTTTAGGTGTGAGGTTAGGTTGTTTGAGTTTTCTTGTTTCCTGAGGTAAGCTTGTATTGCTATAAACTTCCCTGTTTTACTTATAAACTTACTTATAAGTTTACTTATAAACTTCCCTGAATTACTTTTGCTTTATCTCATAGATTTTCAATCATGTATTTTTGTTTTCATTTTCTCTGTGTTTTAAAAATTTTGCCTTTGAATTTTTTTCAACAACTTCTTGGTTGTTTAGTAACATATTGTTTAGCCTCTACATGTTTGTGTTTTTGCATATTTTTTCTTGTATTTGATTTCTAGTCTCATAGTATTGTGATTGGAAATGATGCTTGATATGATTTCAGTTTTCTTAAATTTACTGAGACTTGTTTTGTGACCTAGCATGTGATCTATCCTGGAGAATGTTCCATGTGCACCTGAAGAGAATGTGTATTCTACTGCTTTTGGATGGAATGTTTCATATAAATGCACGTGATCCATTTGGCCTAATGTGTCTTTTAAGGTCAGTGTTTCCTTATTAATTTTCTCTCTGTATGATCTGCCATTGATGTAAGTGAGGGCTGTTAAAAAGTCCCTTACTATCATTGTAATACTGGTTTCTCCATTTCTATCTGTTAATGTTTGCTTTATGTATTTAAGTGCTCTTATCTGTGGAGCATATATATTTATAATTGTCTTTTTGGATCGATCCCTTGATCATTAGGTGATGTCCTTCTTTGTCTGTTACAGCCTTTGTTTTAAAGTCTTTCATCTGATATAAGTATTGCTACCCTGGCTTTTTTTTTTTTTCATTTTAGTCTGCATGGAATACCCTTTTCAATCCCTTCACTCTCAGTCCATGTGTGTCTTTAGATCTAAAGTGAGTTTCTTGTGGGCAGTATATATATGGGTCTTGTTTTTGTGTGCATTCAGCCACTCTGTGTATTTTGATTACAACATTTAGTTCATTTACATTTGGAGTAGTTATATATATATAGAGAGAGAAATTTTGTAAATTGTTTTGTGATTGTTATTGTATTTTTTCTTTTGTTCTTCTTTTTCTCTCTTCTCTTGTGATTTGATGACCATCTTTAGTATTATATTTGAATTCCTTTCTCTTTTTGCATGTGTGTGTATGTATTATAGATTTTGGTTTGTGGTCATCATAAAGTTTATATATATAGAAATATATATTTTAAGATGCTGGTCTTTTAAGTTGAAGTACATTTTAACAATCCTGCATTTTTACTTTCCAATGTTTATTGCTTTTGACATTTTTTTGATTTGTCTTTTATTTTTTTGTAAATTAATTAATTTATTTTAATTAATTACTTTACAATATTGTGGTGGTTTTTGCCATACATTCACATGAATCAGCCATGGGTGTACATGTGTCCCCCATCCTGAACTCCCTCCCACCAGCCCGCCATCCCATCCTTCAGTGTCATCACAGTGCACTGACCCTCAGTGCCCTGTCTCATGCATTGATTGACATCATTTTTATCCCTTAACTACTTAATATGGATATAGATGAGTTTACTACACTTGTCTTTTTGTTAAGATTTATGTATTTACTAACTTTTGGCTGTATTGGGTCTTTGTTGCTGCCTACGGGCTTTCTCTAGTTGCAGCAATTGGGGGCTACTTGTCGTTGTGCACGGGCTCCTCGTGTGGTAGTTTCTCTCGTGGGTCATCAGCTCTAGGGCACAAAGGCTTCTGTACTTGCGGTGCGTGGGCTCAGTAGTTGTGGTGCACGGGCTTAGTTGCCCCGCACAGCATGTGGAATCTTCCTGAACCAGGGGTTAAACCCATTTCCCCTGCGTGGGCAAGCAGATTCTTAATCACTAGACCCCCAGGAAAACTCAACCCTTGTCTTTTAACCTTCCTACTAGGTTTACACATGGTTGATTCACTGCCTTTATTGTCTGTGTGCCTTTACCCATGAGGTTTTTCCTTTCATAATTTTCCTAGTTCTAGTAGCAGTCTTTTCTTTTTCACTTAAAGAAGTCTCTTTAACATTTCTTGTAAAGCTGTTTTGGGAGGGCTGAGCTCCTTTTGCTTTTGCTTGTCTATAAACTTTTTGATCATTCTATCGAATTTGAATGAAAGCATTGCCTGAGAGAGTATTCTTGGTTATAGGTTTTCCCCTTTCATCTCTTTAAATATATTGTGCCAGTTCTTTCTGTCCTGCAAAGTTTTTGCTGAAAAGTCAGTTGATAACCTTATGGGAGTTTCCTTGTACTTAACTTTTTGTTTTTCTCTTGCTATTTTAATCTCTCTCTTTATCTTTAATTTTTGCTGCTTCTATTACAGTTTGTGTTGATGTGGTTCTCTTTGGGTTGATCCTGTTTGGGAATCTCTGTGATTCCTGGACCTGATGTCTATTTCTTTACACAGGGAAGTTTTCTGCTATTATTTCTTCACATAAGTTATCTGCCGCACTCTCTCTCTCCTATTTCTGAGACCCTATAATGCAGATGTTAATACCTTAATGTTTAAGAGTTGTCTTAAACTCTCTTCATTAAATTTTCTTTTTTTTCTGTTCAACTTGGGTGATTTCTACTACTCTGTTTTCCAGCTCACGGATTCATTCCTCTGTATCATTTAATCTACTTCTAGTATATTTTACTTCTACTTCTAGAAGTATTGATTACTTCTAGTATATTTTAAAATTTCACTTATTGTAGTTTTTATCTTTCTTTGGTTCTTCCTTATTTCTAAGCCCTTATTAATAACTTTCAACTTCTTACTCTGCTCACCTAATCTTCTCCTGAGTTCTTTGAGCATCTTTCCAATTATAACCTTGAGCTCTTTATTGGGTAGATTGATTATCTCCACCTCACTTAGTTCATCTGGAGTTTTATCATGTTCCTTCATTTGGAACGTATTCCTGTGTCACTTCATTTTGCCTAATTTCCTGTTTTTATTTCTGTGTATTTGGTAGGTTGGCTCTATTTCCTGACCTTGGAGAAGTAGACTTTTGCAGGAGATGTTCTGTGTTTCCCAGCAGTCAGCAGTGCACTTCCCTCTGGTTGCAAGAGCTATATGCTTTAGGGTTATCCCCTGTGTGGGCCGTGTGGGTCCTTATGTTGTGACAGGCTGACTACTGTGGGTTGTCTGGTAGGCCTGGGTGCTTTATATATAGAGCTTCCCTGGTGGCTCAGATGGTAGAGAGTCTACCTAGAATGCAGGAGACCCAGGTTCAAACCCAGGGTCAGGAAGATGCCCTGGAGAAGGAAATGGCAACCCTATATATATAGCAATATAAATAGCTATAAACCATATTGTTTCGTTGCCTGTGCTAAAGCTGCTAGCCACTGGTGGGTGAGGCTGGGTCCCAAAGCAGCTGGGTACAAAGCCCTGAGGGGTTCTGGGGCTAGTGCTAGTCCAAAGATGGGTGGAGCCAGGTCCTAGGATGGGTGGTTGCAGGGCTGGGTGTCTTGAATTCATTAGATGGCCTGCTGGTGTGGGGCCTGTTCCTGACACAGCTGTCTGTGGAGTCCAGGGTGTCCGAAAACAGGTGTTGGCTTGCTGGTGAGTGGGGCTGAATCCTGAGCCTTGGGGGTCCTAGGGCTGGGTATTGACCTGCTGGTGGATGGGCCCAGGCCCAGGGGTTTCCCAGGGCTAGTGCTAGCCTGCCATGGGTGGGACTGAGGCCCTTGGAGTCCTGGGGCTAGCACAGGTTCATTGGTATGAGGGTTCTGGGGGACAGGTCCTGGGGCAAGGTGGGTAGGGTTTTATCCCCACCTGTCTAGCTACTTGGCCTGAGGTGTCCCAGTACTGGTGCTTACAGGCTTGTGGGTGAGGCCAGTCTCAATGCTAACAAGCTCCAGGGAGGATTCTGGAATGGCACTAGTCAGCAACAGTGTCCTTGTGATAGAATGAGCTTCCAGTAACGGCTGCTACCAGCGTCTGTGTCTACGAGGTGAACTCCCATGTCTTCCTGCCTCTCCAGGAGGCTCTCAGAGATCACCGGGGAGGTCTGACCCAGGCTTCTTTCAAATTATTGCTTCTGCCCTGGATCCCAGCACATATGGGATTTTGTGTGCACAAAGGAAAAAAAAAAAATAGAGGTGAGGTCTCTATTTTCCACAGCCCTCTGGCTCTCTTGAAAGTAAGCCCCATTGGCCTTCAAAGCCAAACATTCTAAGGGCTCATCTTCTTGGTGCAGGACTCCCAGGCTAAAGATCATGATGTGGAGCTTGAACCCCTTACTCCTTGTGGAAAACCACAGCAGTTGTAATTATCCCCCCATTTGTGGGCTGCCCACCCATGGGTATGGGTCTTGACTGTACAGCATCTCCACTCCTCCAGCCTGTCTCATTGTGGCTCCTTCTTTTCTATCTTTAGTTATAGAAAACATTTCCTGCTCTTCTTCTGGTCTCATCAATAGTTGCTTTGTAAGTAGTTGTAATTTTGGTGTGCCCATGGGAGGAGGTGGGTGCAGGGTCTTCCTCCTCCACCATTTTGGCCATTCGCCTTTATTTTTAATGACACTGACTTGTTCAAGAAGCCATGTCAATCGTCCTGCAGAACATCTCCCTTTCTGTAGTTGTTTGATTGTTTCCTCTCGGTTTCACCTGCTGTGTTATGCCTGGTCAGACTGTGATGTCACCTTACCAGGATGGCAGTCTGATCTTTCCATCATGCAGCTATGTTGCAACTAGAAAGTAGTCTGTCTGAGCATGAGCTTTTGACAAGAACATAAACCTTGTTATTCCATAATCTGGTTCTGTTTATAACAATGGCATGGCATAGAAAGTCCTCTGTATTTCAATAGGCTTTATACTTCCCTGAAATCCCCAATTTTATAACCAATTCATACTCAGGATTGACTGTACATGCCTCCCTTCATGGAACACTGTTCCTGAGCATAACTGATCGGTTCTGATTTTTTATTAAGTACAGTAAATGCCTTTCTTGGATCTGTAGACACCACTTTTGGTAGTTCTAGTGCTTTATCAAGTTGAGCAGCATTTGAAAGTTGGGAAGTTTCCTGGTAGAAACAGGAGGTAATCAGGAAACAAACAAAAAACAAATTAGAACTTATGGGTGTATATATTCAAGCTTTTAAGTGAATTTTAGATGCAAAGACTGTAAAAGAGAACTATAATAAAAACATTTGAAAGAAGAAATGTGTCCTTTTTAACTGTTTGTTTTTGAGATGGAAAGCTTAATGCAAAATTTGGATCTTATTACAGAAATTGAAACGAGCTCATGCAAATTAATCTCCATTGCACCCGTAAAAAAGAAATTAAAAGCACTAATGCTGCTTGTAGTGTATATACAGTAACATTTCCTAAATATCTTCTGGGTCTAAAGCTAGGAATGATATTCAATGCTTCCTTTTCCTCAGGCTACAGTATCATAGGATTCAATTTTGAATCTGATAATGGAGGCACTTTTGTTGCACAATAGCCCACAAAGGAAATGAAGGAAGTAGAAAACAGGCAGATTATTGAAGCAGAGACAAATGAGACGCCTCGGTTAGATGCTCAGTTCTGGGCTTCCTTTCTTTGGTAGACAGAAATTAATTGAGCATCTAATTGTGTCCATTTCGGGGGCACGTTACCTTTTACAGTTTAAATCGACCATTGGTGGTGGCCCTATTCTTAGTCTTTTAATCCAGAAGACAGTTTTCCATGTTCATTTGAATGACATGAGTAGAAGATGTTACAGATCTGGCAAACTTTATACTTTTAATTAACAAATTTATAAGATGACATTCTGTGTTTCAAGTAATTACATGTCTTCAATAGTTAATACCAGGCATTTCCATAGAGTTTTCTTAGCTCTCTTTTCTGCTGTTAACAAATTCTGAATTTCCATCAAACTTATCTCATAGAAAAAGTAGTGATTTTATTTTAAGGCCTGGGTACCTCAAGTATAAGCTGTTTCACAATCTGCATAGAAAGAAAGCCATTTTTGAAGCAACCCCATGATCAAAGAATTCTAAGTTACTTAGCCACAGCGTGTCCTTAAGTCCCCATTATCTGCTGTAGAGAGCGAGACTACTTGCCAGACTTAGTGATTCCAGCCGTAAAACCCTAGAAATACTCTTGACTGGAGTTGAGACGCTGCCGTTTTCCAGGAATGTAGTAAAACTTTGCTCAAGCATCTCTGACAGGTCGTTTATAGTCTTGTCAAGAATATGGTCAACATTGCTCAGATCAGCTCAGGATCCGGAAGTCCCTCCATTCCAAGAGTTAGAGCTTTGCCTTCCCATTCATCTTGGTATACCAGGATTTCACTAGGTCAGTGATTCACTGATTAAGTGACTCTGCAGGGATTCTAAAAGGAATTTGAAGGAAATTATTCTAACAAATCCTTCAGCTCATTTGGTGAGGGCAGCTCCATATGTGTGTGGATAATTGGATCCCTAGATTTCTCTGCCTTAGTGTATATGTACATGAAAGGCATCTGTATATTCGGTGTATAGGCATGCGAGATCAGGGGGACAGGGAGTGGGAAGTGTAGTGTGGAGGAGGAGATGCCTGTGGGTGCCTTTGTCTGGATCTTTCCCTCCTAGTGAATGGAACGCCCAAGGCCAGCATCAGTGTCAGGACATTTCCCACTCCCGTACCTACAGGGAGAAGAGGGGAGGGACCCTGATATCAGAGTGGCTCATCTGCCAAGGCGATGATGGAATTCCTTAGCATAGAAATTTTTTGATCTGTGAACAGTAGAATCCAGCCTATTGGGTTTCCTTGCTTTGTACTTGCCAAAGTATTAAACAATTCAGAACCTCTGGATAAAAAGAAAAAAAATGGAGTTGCTGTACCCTCATCCCATTCCTCTACCCGGAGGTACTACATAGCTAAGTTTTTCACCAAATCAGAGAAATACACATCCACACTCTTTCACTCAGAGAGAAACAAAGGAAAAAAAATATTAGATATGTAGATACCTTTTCACCTTACATATGTCTTGGGCTTCCCTGGTAGCTCAGACAGTAAAGTGTCTGCCTGCAATGCGGGAGACCCAGGTTCGATCTCTGGGTCAGGAAGAGACCCTGAAGAAGGAAATGACAACCCACTCCAGTACTCTTGCCTGGAAAATAGGCTACAGTCCATGAGGTTGCAAAAAGTCAGACATGACCGAGTGACTTCACTTTCACTTTCACTACGTATGTCTTAGAACTAGGTAGATCTGCATTTGCTTACATACAGAGATGTTCAAGACATATTATTAAATGGGGGAAAAAGGCAAGATGCCAAACAGTATACACAAAATGATTCCATTTTTGCAAATTTAGAAGAGTATTTGCAAAAATGGAATCATTGATATACTGATATATATATTGATATATTCAGAACAATTACATGAGAAATTAGCAATAGTGGTTGGGTGGAAAGCTAAACGTTTCCTTTTAAACTTTTTGTATTAATCGAAGTTTTTCTTTGTCCAGTTTAAACATTACCTTTATATTTTAAAAAGTTATTTATTTATTTTTGGCTGCGTTGAGTCCTCGTTGCTGCACGAAGCCTTTCTCTAGTTGAGGCGAGTGGGGACTACTCTTCGTTGAGGTGAGAGGGCTTCTCATTTCAGATTCTCTTGTTGCAGAGCACAAGCTCTAGGGCACGGCTTCAGCAGCGGAAGTGTCCCACAGTATGTGGGATCTTCCTGGACCAGGGATCGAACCTGTGTGCCCTGGGCTGGCAGGCAGATTCTTAACCACTGTACCACTGGGGAAGTCCAAACGCTACCTTTAGTTCAAACTGTCTTTCTATTTGGGAGTGGACAGACAGTACATGGGTGGGGAGAAAACACCACATGGGTGGGGAGAAAACACTATGTCTTCAAAATCTTTCCTTGTCAGTGTATATAGGTCTACTTTGTTCATTGTATTGGGGCATAGTGATCCTTCGTAAGCCTGTAGCATGATTTATTTAACCTCTAATGGACATTTTCTGTGTGTGTGTGTGTGTGTGTGCACGCGCGTGCTCCATCATGTCCGACTCTGTGTGACCCCATGGACTGTAACTTGCCAGGCTCCTCTGCCCATGGAATTTTCTAGGCTAGAATACTGCAGCAGGTTGTCATTTCCTACTCCAGGGGCTCTTCCTGACCCAGGGATCGAACCTAAATCTTTTGTATCTCCTGCATTGGCAGGTGGATTCTTTACCACTAGCGTTTTAGATATTTCTAATTTCAGAGGAGAATGTGCATAATGCTTTATTAAATATCTTTGAACATTAATTATTTTGCACATGTGAACCATTTCTATAATGTAATTGATCTTGCATAAATGGTGAGGTGTGGAATTGTGAGTTGGTGGGCATGTGTTTCATGTCGCTCTGTAGAAATGTTGTACTAGTTTATATTCCTACCAACTGTATCTGAGTACATATTCTTTCATACCTTGCCTGCTCTGAATATTAGCTGGGTAAAATCTTTAAAATTTCTGCATTAAAACATTTTGAGACTCTTTTCGAAAGAAGCTAATATTTTTGTCCAGATGCACTGAAGAAATATTAATAATACTTAAGGTGTTTTCTTAAATTTTCTGTGCACAGCAAGCTTTTTGATACAACCAAAAAGAAAACATATGAAGGGAATATCTGCTTAGATGATTTTGTGTGTTCTTTTCTTTCTGGGGACTCTATCCTGTAGTCACATTGACTCAGCAAGTTTGTTACAGCCAGTTCATCAGAACAAGTAAACAAGTGTCGTTGCCACATTCTAAGATATGACCCGGCTCTGCCATCCGGGCAGTAAGGACACCCTCATAATCGTGTGGGTGATAAGCAGCTTCCCATTTCCATTTTGAGTAACTTCAGAATATTACATGAAATCATTTGTATTTCCAGTCATATCATTTATTTTATATTACTAAAACAATTATTCAAATTATTTACATTCATTTTAGCCTTTTTCTCCCTACCTCTCCCTGTTTTTATGTATTTTAAGACAGCTTTGTTGAGATATAATTCATATACCATGCAACTCACCCATTTTAAATGTACAGTTCTATGGCTTTTAAGGACAGAGGGTGACGGCTAAGGGGTGCAGAGTTTCTTTGGGGAGTAATGAAGATATTTTAAGATTATTATAGTGATCGTGGTATAAATCTGTAAATAAACATGGGCTCTACCCAGGTGAGCACCTTTAGGAAATTCAGGGCTACCAGCCAAAGCCAGAGCAGTGTGTGTCATACTGAGGAGCACAAGGAAAACACCCCTGTCTTTTCTAAGCTTCTTAGTCATAAGCGAACACGAGTGGGTGTTTAGATTAGGAAGAAGCTCGTACTTCCAGAGTGGAGCATGGAGGGACTCTGAACTCTATGAACAAAGTAACTAATAGCTGTTGAGTTGCCACCAAACACTGACCCTGATGCTGGCAGAACACCCACAGTTTTGCAAAACACTGCCCAGGTAGACATGGTCACAGTTAGTGTCCGGTGCAGTCCCTCTGGGGATGTCTGTGGCTTTCACGGCTCTTTAATTCAGATCCTTTTGTTCTCAAAAACCGTTGCTTACAAATGAAACAGACGAGCTTCAGGTACAGCAGGACTGTGACTTTTCTGGAGCTAAAGGCATAATCCCCTATGAGATACACGTCTCCCGGTGCAGCAGAGTGACTGATTAACTGAGGCCTGGCCAGTAGTTGCTCTGAAATGGTCACTAAAATTGTGAGATTCAGTTTGAGGACCTGTCAGGGACACCATTTGTTACTAATGTGAGGTCAGCCAAGAGTTACTGGTAACTATAGTTGTTTGATTTTGGCAAATTTGGCACACCATTTTTGACAAATTAAAACAGCAATTTCTCTTTGGTCTCGTGAATCTGCAGGGGTGGGAATGGACATTGATGAGTCGGGGTTAATGCAGGGGAGGAATTGATGGAGGGAAGGTCATTGGCCTGGGAGCCAGAGACCTAGGTTCTGAGTCAAACCCTCAAGTGTGAGTTTGAGAATGTGCAGATTTAGAAACGTATTCCATCAATCTTGCTTGTTTAACATGCAGTTTTAGTTTTTATTTTGCAAGGTTGATTTGAACTGAATTTTATGCTGATCATCTTTATTCTGTAAACAGTCCTTCGGAACTACCCAAATTTCATGAAAGGACCCCAATGCTGGGAAGGATCAAGTGCAAGAAGAGAAGGAGGGGACAGAGGATGAAATGGTTGGATGGCATCACCGACTTGACTTAAGTCTGAGTGAAGGACAAGGAAGACTGGCGTAGTCTAGTCTGTGGGCTCTCCAAGAGTCAAATACGATTTAGCCACTGAAGAGCAAAATTCAGGAAGTGCTTCCCCTCCTCATACACTAGATGGCACTATAGGTGAGGCAAATCGATTTACCAAAAAAGAGCCTTGGATAACCAAGACTAATTTTGATAAATTAGAAAAGCTTAGCACTACAGGATACTTCTATTTTCTGGGAAACAGAAGAGTTACCTTGAGAAGCCTTAAGATAGCAACCCTCTAAGACACTAAAATTATGCCCACAGACTAGAAAGCAGTGGAAGCAGATAATTGAATTAAGATATTGTGAAATAGCTGCATTATAGCTAAGCTCTTACTTTGATATGAACTTTTTTTGGGGGAGGGGAGAAATTACATACTGTGAAATAAAAGTAGTCACAAGAAGAAATAAATGTGAATTCTATTCACATAATGTTAAAAAATATGAAAACCTAAACTTAGAGTCTGTTATACAGAGTGAAGTAAAGAGAAAAACAAATATCACATATGTATTAAATTAGCTACTCAGTCATGTCCGACTCTTTGTGACCCCATGGACTGTAGCCCACCAGGCTCCTCTGTCCATGGAATTCTCCAGGCAAGAATACTGGAGTGGGTTGCCATTCCCTTCTCCAGGGGATCTTCCCAACCCAGGGATCGAACCCAGGTCTCCTGCACTGCAGGCAGACTCTTTACTGACAGAGCCAGCAGGAAAGCCAAAAATATTTACTCGTGATCACATTTTAACGAACTGAAGAGTCTATTATTAAGAGATAAATAACATTGTGTGATACGTTCTTTTTTTAATTTAACTTTTGTGTGTGTGTTAGTCCCTCAGTCATATCTGACTCTTTGCGACCCCACAAACTAACCTGCCAGGCTTCTCTGTCCATGGAATTCTCCAGGGATATATATACAGTATATATATATGTATGCTATCTAAACGACATATTCTAGAAGAATAGAACTGATGAACCCGTCTACAGGGAAGAAATGGAGACACAGACCTAGAGAATGGACTGATGGACCCAGCTAGGGTGGAGAGGCTAGGAGAAATTGAGAAAGTAACATTGACATGTGTTCACCATCATATGTGAAATAGATAACTAGCAGGAAACTGCTCTATAACACACAGAGCCCAGCCTGGTGCTCTGTGACGACCTCAAGGGGGTGGAATGGGGAGAGAGAGAGGTTTTAGAGAGGGGAGATGTGTAAAATTATGACTAATTCATATTGATGTACAGCAGCAACCACCACAACATTGTAAAGCAATTCTCCAATAAAAAAGTGAATTATCCTCCAATAAAAGCAATTATCTTCCAATAAAAAAGCCCTTCCTCGTTAGTATAGCGGTGAGTATCTGCACCTGTCATGTGGGAGACGGGAGTTTGATTCCCCAACAGGGAGGCTGTATACATTTAAAGGACTTCCCTGTAACTCAGACAGTAAAGAATCTGCCTGCGATGCAGGAGACCAGTGTTCAATCCCTGGGTTGGGAAGATCCTCTGGAGAAAGGAATGGCAATCCACTCCAGTGTTCTTGCCTGGAGAATTCCATGGACAGAGAAGCCTGGCAGGTTAGTTTGTGGGGTCACAAAGAGTCAGACATGACTGAGGGACTAACACACACACAGAAGTTAAAAGAAGAATGTGTCACACAGTGTTTATTCATTCTCTTAGTAATAGACTCTTCAGTTCTTTAAAATGTGATCATGAGTAAATATTTTTGAATATTAAAAAATGTGAAAACTATCTACAGTATTTTTTTAAGGATGTACAGTAGGCTTCCCTGATAGCTCAGTTGGTAAAGAATCCTGCAATGCAGGAGACTCTGGTTCAATTCCTGGGTCAGGAAGATCCCCTGGAGAAGGGAAACGCTACCCACTCCAGTATTCTGGCCTGGAGAATTCCATGGACTGTATAGTCCACCGGGTCACAAAGAGTCGGACACAACTGAGCGACCTTCACTTTCACATAGCTGGTAAAACCATAAAGAAAAAGGGAATGCTGAGCATAAAAATTGGGATGGAAGTTACCTCTGGTGGGAGGAGGGGAAACGTCTGAAAGGAACAGTGAGGGGGTTTCTAAGACACAGAATGTGTTCTGGGCTTTAACCAGGATGAAGCCTGTTATTATTATTATTAAAAAGGAATGGATGTTTTATACTCTTCTATATGAATTATATATTTCATAATAAGAGATAAAAGCGTAGCAAAGATTACTATAATTCCCTTCTTGATTCTTTATCTTGCCTTGGTAAGTTGCTTTCCAGTTTTTTAACTCACCCTGATGCTACAGATTTCTTCAAGGACAGAGGGGGAGATGTACCCAGGGTCATTTTTAAAGAGTGGCCTGTCATCTGCTTTTAAAACTCTCTTAATGTTATCAGATCTATCCCTGAGGGCAAATTTGGACTTTAGAAACAGTCAAAGCTGCTAATAAAGGGTGTTCTTAAATTTGGTGAGGCCCAACTTCAAACAAGAGGACTCTCCAACAGCTGAGGGGTGATTAAGTTATGATGCTTTCTGTGCAGTCATTAAAACTTTTAATAACTGGGAAAATATTTACAAAGTATTTTTAAGGAAAAAAACACAGCTAATCAAAACACATGAGAAGCCTATTTTGTAAGAAGATGGAAAGAATGTAACCAAAATATCTTATTTTTTTTCTTGTGCATTTATGCATTGTTCCACTTTTCTACAGGGCCACATATTATTTTTATAAATGTGGGCTAAGGGAGGATGAAGTGAAGTGAAGTCGCTCAGTCGAGTCCGACTCCTTGCTACCCTCTGAACGGCAGCCCACCAGGCTCCACCGTCCATGGGATTTTCCAGGCAAGAGTACTGGAGTGGGTTGCCATTTCCTTCTCCAGGGGATCTTCCCGACTCAGGGATCAAACTCAGGTCTCCTGCATTGCAGGCAGATGCTTTACCATCTGAGCTAACAGGGATGAATCTACATTGAAGATGATTTTAAAAGAAGAGTTTCAGAAATGTTTTGAGCAATGGAATAAAAGCGTGACCTACTAAGGTGACTATTTTGAAGGGTGACTCAGTTTAAATATATTGAGTTGGCCAAAAATTTCCTTCAATTTTAAAGTAAAAATAAAAGACATATTTTTCATTTACACCAGGAACTTTATTGAACAATGTACTCACCATTTTCTTCCACTACCTTCTGGCATTTTCCAGACAACTTCATAATTACATAGTCCCAAAACTGTTTCTCTTTTTGAGCAAAGAACTCTTCTAGGCGCTTTTTACAGTTCTAGGGAATTGAATTTTTTTCCATTAAGAGAATTTTGTAAAGACCAAAATATATGGAAATCCAAAGATACAATGTCTGGTGAATACATTGGATGAATCAGAACTTCCCAGCCAAGCTCTAGTAGTTTTTGCCTGGTCATGAGAGAAATATGTGGTCTTTTGTTACCTTGATGGAAGATTATGTGTTTTCTGTTGACTGATGCTGGATACTTTTTGTTGAGTGCTGCTTTCAGTTGGTCTAATTGGGAGCAGTACTTGTTGGAGTTAATTGTTAGGTTTTTGACAAGGAGCTCTTAATAAAGGACTTCCTTCCGATCCCACCATATACACAACAGCACCTTCTTGGTTGAAGACTGGCCTTTGGTATGGTATAGGGTGGTTCATTTCGCTTGCCCCATGATCTCTTCTGTTCTACATTATTGTACAGTGTCCGCTTTTCATTGCCTGTCACAGTTTGTTTTTTTAAATGGACAGTTTTCATTACATTTAAGTAGAGAATCGCATGCAGAAATATGGGCAAGAAGGTTTTTTTTCCACTTGACTTATGTGGAACCCAATCATCAAAGTGATTAACATAACCAAGCTGGTGCAGATTATTTTCATTGCTTGATTTGGATATTTTGAGTATATCCGCTGTCTCCTGTATGATATAACATTGATAGTTTGCAGTTAATGTCTTGATTTGCTCTCTATCAAGTTCAACTGGTCTACTTGACTGTGGAGCATTGTCTAGCAAAAATCTCCACAAAGCACCTTTGACATGTTTTTTCACCTTCTCCAAACACTTCAAAAATCTTTTTTTATTTGTTTCAGTTGAGTTTTTACCTTTCTCAAAATAATAAAGCATAACATGCTAAAAATGTTGCTTTTTTCATACATCTTCAATATTAAAATGGCTACGCAAAAATTCACCAATTTTGATGCTTTTTTAAAAAAATTGCACACTGATATGACTGCTGTTAAAATAGTCTGAAAAAATTGTTTCCAATGAAGTTAAAGACGACTGAGTGCCATTTAGATCCAGTTTACAGAAAAAAAAGAATGAACCTTTGGCCAATCCAGTATTATATGATATATTTGTTTAAAAATCAATTCATATTAAAAAAAAAAGATTTTTTTTTTTAAAGAGCAATTTTGGGTTCACAGCAAAATTGAGTGGAAAGTTCAGAGAATTTGCGTATATCTCCCACTTCACATGTCCACAACTCCCGCATCATCAATATCTTGCATCAGATGAATCTACATTGACACATCTTTATCACTCAGAGTACATAGTTTGCATTGCATTAAAAGTCACTTTGGTGCACACCCTATCGGTTTTGACAGCGTGGCTACCTTGATAGTGTCATGTAGAATAGTTCACCGCTCTGAAAGCCTCTGTGTTCTGTCTCCCCGTCTCTCCCCACTGATCTTCTTATTGTCTTCATAGTTTTGCTTTTTTTCCAGAATGTCACATAGGTGAAATCATACAGTATGAAACTGTTGATATAAATAATCAATAAACAACCTATAATAGGAATGTTGTGAAGTGTTAGTTGCTCAGTCGTGTCCGACTTTTTGCGACCCCATGAACTGTAGATTGCTGTAGGCAAGAATGCATGTAGGTAAGAATGCTGGAGTAGATTGCCATTTCCTTCTCTAGGGGATCTTCCCAACTCAGGGATCGAATCCTGGTCTCCTGCATTGCAGGCAGATTCTCTACTGTCTGAGCCACCTGGCCAATCCCATAATAAGAGTAGAGAATGTTTATTTGAGCCAAGCCAGGGACTATAGCCTGGGAGACACAGATTCAAGAAGCATTTGAATTATATTCTGCAGGATCAAAATGGGGCAGGCTTTTAAACTGGAAGGTTACAACTTTATCAAGAATTATAACTGGAGCTGGCAAGAAGTAACTGTGCTTGTGGAGGAAGGATTTGTTGGGGTCCATATGGTTGCAGCTGCTAGCAGATACTGGTGTGAGGATAGCTAGTGGTGGTGTTGAGTCTTATACTGTTCAGAAACTCAAGTTCTTAGTAATGTAGTACTTGTCTGAAACCACATTCACAATGGCCACCAGGCTCCATTTTGGATGCTTGAACCACAGTTACTCCATTCTGATTTTTAAAAGCATTCTTTTCTTTAATGGTTAAAGCAGATGTACAATTTATATTTGATAGGCTACAGACTGGCTATTCTAGACTAAGTCAAATCATGTGTTAGTCAGAATGACTTCTCAGTATTTGAAAGTTTCTTCCATTGTTACCTTTTCAGATTGGCTTCTTTCACTTAGTAATATGCATGTTTCATTCATGCCTTTTTATGGCTTGGTATTTTTTTTTAAGTACTGATAATCCATTGTGTAGATGTACTGCACTTTATTGATTCACACACTGAAAGGGTATTTTAATTGTTTCTGGCAATGAATAAAGCTGCATCGGCAGCTTCAGAGTGAAAGTTTGTGCGTAGATGTGTTTTTAACTCTTTGGAGTAAATTCCAAGGAACATGACAGCTGGATCATATGGTAAGTGTATGTTTAGTTTTGTAAAAAACCACCAAACTGTCTTCCAAAGTGTCTGTACCATTCTGCATTCCCACCATCGGTGAATGAGAGTTCCCATGGCTCTACATCTTCCTCAGTATTAGTGGTGTTAGTGTTTTGGATTTTCACCATTCTCATAGGTGTGCAGTGCTATCTTGTTGTTTTGATTTGCCGCTCCTTGATGACACATGTTGTTGAGCATCTTTTCATATATTTGTTTAGACCATCTGTATATTTTCTTTTGTGAGGTGTTTGTTCTTTTTTTTTTTTTTGCCCATTTTCAATTGTATTTTTTGTTTTCTTATTGTTGAATTTTAGGAGCTCTTTGTATATTTTGAATAATAGTTCTTTATCAAATGTGTCATTTGTAAATATTTTCTCCCAGTTTAAATCACTACTTTTTGTGTTAAATATTTTATTACTTCAAGGATTATAATTTTCCTTTAATCTCCTTTTCTGTTAGACTTCTGGGGACTTTTGCTTTATTTATTTTACCCTGAATTCAAAGAAAAAAGTTTAACTAAAAAAATAACAATAAAATATGTATAAACTGGGTGATAAAATGCAAATTTATATTTTTAAAAAGCAATAATTATCTTTGAATGGCAGAAAACAAATTTTGGTTAAAAAGGTAGTACTTACTATGATTCCTTCACAAGGTCTTTGAAACACAGGTTGCTTCATTTTCTGTATTTTCTGGCAATCTGAATAAAAACTTGTCACCTTAAGCAACAAAACTTTATTTGAATCATTTTGGGTAGATATCTTTATAAAATAGTGTTTTATTTGCCTATATAAACAGCAAATATTGAACATAACTGACTTTGAATCATAAGAGAATGCTGCTGCTGCTAAGTCACTTCAGTCGTGTCCGACTCTGTGCAACCCCATAGATGGCAGCCCACCAAGCTCCCCCGTCCCTGGGGTTCTCCAGGCAAGAACACTGGAGTGGGTTGCCATTGCCTTCTCCAATGCATGAAAGTGAAAAGTGAAAGTGAAATTGCTTAGTCGTGTCTGACTCTTCACGACCCCATGGACTGCAGCCCATCAGGCTCCTCCATCCATGGGATCTTCTAGGCAAGAGTACTGGAGTGGGGTGCCATTGCCTTCTCCGAATCATAAGAGAATAGTGTATTCAAAAAACAAGAACAAGATGTTTTGGAAAAGGAACATCAGAGCATAAGAAAAAGCTCTTGAAAATTAAAAATGTTATTGTCTAAATAAATTCTGTAGAATAGTTTGAAAACAAGGCAAAGGAAATTGCTCAGAGAATAGAAAAAAAAAAGAGACCAAACAATGGGACACTATAGGGGGAAAAAAAAAATCATGTAAAACATGCATACAGGTATTTAAAAATCAAATAGTGCTATATTTTATCCCTTTTTAAGTTTCTTTTTCATTGTGATAAAATACACATTACATAAATTTTACCGTTTTTTACTATTTTTTTAAAGGTTTATATGTTTATTTTTCACGATACTGGGTCTTCATTGCTGCATGTGGGCTTTCTTCAGTTGCAGCAAGTGGGGGCTACTCACAACAGTGGCCTCCCCTGTGCAGACCACAGGTTTCCATAGTTGCAGGTCATGGGCTCTGGAGCATAGGCTCAATAGTCGAGGTGCAAAGGCTTAGAAGTCCCTTGGCATGTGGGATCTTCTCAGACCAGGGGTCGAGCCCATGTCCCCTGCATTGGCAGGCGGATTCTTAACCACCAAACCACCAGGAAAGCAAAGACACATGGAGATGTGGTTGAGAATTTGCATGGCTAAAAGTGTCTTTGTTCTATTTAAAAATGTGATCCTTTGAAAAGGCATAACCTTCTTATTCCTGATCCTTTGAAGGTAAAGGATCTTTGCTTCCCAGGAAACTTAGAATCTTTTTAACTCTGGTGTTCTGAAATTACACAACTTTGTTTATGTCAGCCTTTTTCCATTTGCTGTGCTTGCCGTTGTCAAACCAGACATTCTCATGCTTCCATTCTAAAATAAAATGTCTTTTATTATTTCTTTGATAAATTATTCCTCTATGCTTTCTCTAGTTTATTTTTAAGAACCTGTATTAACGGGGCATAACCTGGATTGATTTTTTAAGATTTTTTTCCTCTATAGTGTCCCATTTTTTGGTCTTTTAAAAAAAAAATATTTTCTGAGCAGTTTTCTTGGCCTTGTCTTTAAACCATTCTACAGAATTTATTTAGACAATAATATTTTTAACTTCCAAGAGCTTGTTCTTATTCTCTGTCCCTTTTTCAAAAGAGTTGGTTTAAGACTAAATATTAAAAAAACTAAGTTCATGGCATCTGGCCACATTACTGCATGGCAGATAGAAGGGGAAAAGGTGGAAGTAGTGAGAGATTTCCTCTTCTTGGGTTCCAAAATCACTGGGGACGATGACTGCAGCCATGAAATCAGAAGACGATTGCTTCTTGTCAGGAAAGAGATGACAAACCTAGATGGTGTGTTAAAAAGCAGAGACATTACTCTGCCAACAAAGATCCGGATAGTCAAGGCTATGGTCTTTCCCAGTGGTCACGTATGGTTGTGAGAACTGGACCATAAAGATGGCAGACTGCCAAAGAATTGATGCCTTCGAACTATGGTGCTGGAGAAGACTCCTGAAAGTCCCTTGGACAGCAAGGGGATCAAACCAGGCAACCTTAAGGGAGATCAACCCTAAATATTCACTGGAAGGACTGATGCTGAAGCTGAAGCTCCAGTATTTTGGTCATCTGATGCGAACATTGGGAAAGTACCTGATGCTGAGAAAGACTGAGGGCAGAGGAAGAGAGTGTCAGTGGATGAGATGGTTGGACGGCATAACCAATGGAATGAACATGAACTTGGGCAAACCCTGGGCGATGGTGAGGCCTGGAGTGCTGCAGTCCATGGGGTCCCAAAGAGTCGGACACGGTTGGGCAACTGAACAACAACAATGCATGTTTCAATTTTATTACATTAATTTTTAGAAAGTTTGGATGAATGCCTGAAAAGTTTCTATGTGTCATTATCGTGTTTGTGCCTAGATTTTATGATATAATTTGGGCCACTCGTGCCTTTCTTGCTTTTATCCGGTTCTTACCTGTGTTCTCTTTAGATAAAAGTAAGCATTTTCAAATAAGGAAAGTATTAGTGAAAGTAAATGTTTTATGAATACATTTTAAGGGAATGTGAGATACCAGATAATGTAATTAATACTGCTAATGCACATTAATACTATGAATAAAAGTACAGCTTCATTCAGTTTGAATAAGGGTATTGTTTTTCGGGAATGTCCCCTTCATGGCCCTTGCTACTCAAGAGGATATTCTATTTGCAGCCAATTAAGCCGACTGTGCTCTTTTCCCCATGGGGGCCCAGTGTGCAATGGCTGCAAACAGCAGGCTCCTTGGTAGTGTATGCAACCTGTTGCCTGTACAGGTTGCCCTAAGGGACCTTGGAGACAACTCTTCCTAGTGGGCGTTCATGACTGGCCTGCTGTTTCCCAGTCTAGACTCCAGACAGGTATGCGCAGTGCCTTTGGAAAGCCCCAGGGCACAGTGGCCAGGGTCCACATTGGCCAGGTCATAATGTCCATCCGCACCAAGCTGCAGAACAAGGAACATGTGACTGAAGCCCTCCGCCGGGCCAAGTTCAAGTTCCCTGGCCGCCAGAAGATCTACATGTCTAAGAAGTGGGGATTTACCAAATTCAACGCGGATGAATTTGAGAACATGGTGGCAGAAAAGTGACTCATCCCAGGTGGCTCTGGGGTCAAATACATCCCTAATCGTGGTCCCCTAGACAAATGGCGGGCCCTGCACTCATGAGCATCAGCGCTGTCCCCTCCTTAATCATGCTCACCAATAAATGCTATTTCCTGTCAAAAAAAAAAAAAGAGGATATTCTAAATGCCTGGGGTGGTGGTGGTGGGGTTCTCCTGAGCGGTTTGTTTGAACTTACCTCCACAATTAAAAAAAAAAATTATTTATTTTTAATTGAACATAATTGATTTACAATAGTGTGTTGCTGCTGCTGCTGCTGCTAAATCGCTTCAGTCGTGTCCAACTCTGTGTGACCCCATAGACGGCAGCCCAGCAGGCTCCCCTGTCCCTGGGATTCTCCAGGCAAGAACACTGGAGTGGGTTGCCATTTCCTTCTCACATCATCTCCATGTTTGTGCAGGGTCTGGGTGGGATCCTGGGTGAATTTAGGGGCTTCCCTGGTGGCTCAGTGGTCAAGAATCTGCCTGCCAGTTCAGGAGATGCAGGTTTGATCCCTCAGTCTCAAATATCCCCTGGAGAAGGAAGTAGCCACCCACTCCAGTATTTTTGCCTGGGAAATCTCATGGACAGAGGAGCCCGGCAAACTACAGTCCATAAGATTGCAAAAGAGTTTATCTTTTAACATCACTTTCCTTCACCTGGTCCAAATAAATGTGTATATATTTGTTCCTTTAGTGATAAGCAATAAAATGCCAATTAGTGTGGCAGTAAGAAGTGAACTAGTCAAGTGCAATCCCAATTGAGATCATTGTACCTTCAGTTTACAATTGAGAAGGCAGCTCTGAGAAAAAAATTAACAATGGAAAAACAACTTTATATATCCTTAGAGACCCCAAACTACCTTGCAGGCTTTAAGTTATGCTTCTTGCTTTTGACAGGTTACAATTACCTTCAAGGGTTTACTGCTATACAAGGAGTGTTATATTTCATTGTCATCCCATCTGCATTTTCTTTTTTGTTCACAGTGCGAGATGAGGACAGAAGCACGACGAAAAAATCTTCTGATTTTGATTTTGCATTACTTAACACAAGAAGGGTATGTTACATTACAGATATTTACAGAGATGATTCCTCTCTTTCTCTGACCTCTGCTTTTCCAGATACACACTTTTAAAAGCAATTAATAACTTTTTTTTTAGAGCAGTTTTCGATTTACTGAAAAATTGAGCAGAAATTTCTGGTATATGGGCGAGAACTCCCATATATCAGCAATCCCCCACCCTGCCTCGTGTCCCCTGTTACAGCTTACATTGGTGTGTACATTTATTGCACTTGATGAGTCAATATTGATATATTATTACTGAAGTCTGTAGTTTATGTCAGAGTTCACTTTTGTTTCATATAGTTCTACAAGTTTTGACAAAGGCATGATGTCACATATCCACCCTTGTAGTATCGAACAGAATAGCTTCTCTGCTCTAAAAATCTCTTGTGCCCTACCTACCAATGCCCCAACCCCACCTCCAGCAACCTAGACACATATTTTTATTGTCTCATTTGTCTAGATATTTTTCACATTGTGCATTTAAAAAAATTTTATTAACAAAGCTACCCAGTTCATGGGATACTTGCCCTTTCCCATTCAGGTTTGAAGATGGTGTAGGCCTTTTAATAAGATTTCTGAAGTCCCATTGCTGGCACACAAAGAAAACTTTCTTATTCCTCAGTTTTCCTTCCCTCAATATAAAGGTTTTGCATTTACCTGGATGACTTGTACTCAACTCTCTTTCCTGAGGAAATTGGGAAGCGTTTGAGTTTGGCCACCTACCTCATTTAAAAATGTGAGAGCACTGGAGAAGGAAATGGCAACCCACTCCAGTACTCCTGCCTGGAGAATTCCATGGACAGAGGAGCCTGGCGGGCTACAGTCCATGGGGTCACATGACTGTGCAACTAGAAAAAAAATGTGTGAGCACTTACAATGAAGACTGCTGGCATGCTGGGTGTTGGGAGAGGAAGAGAGACTACAAAGTATCTGAAGGCTCCTTTTTTACATTTATTTTTTATTTTATTTTGACTGGTGCACTGCATTGCATGTGGGATCTTAGTTCCCCAACAAGGGATCAAACCCTCGCCCCCTGCATTGGAAACTCGGAGTCTTAACCACTGGTCCACCAGGGAGGGCCCTGAAGGCTACTCTTTAGAGTTTCCTTTCCTTTTAATTTTCAGCCTGGAAGAAAATATTCAGGTTTCAGGGTTAGGGCTGAAAACATTTGCATTAGAGCAGTGGTTCTCAACCTGGAGAACCACTGAGAGGATCTTTGGCAGCGTCTGGAGTCCTTCTGAGTGGTGTACTGGTATCTAGTGGGAAGAGGCCGGGATGCTGCTGAACGCCTTTCAGATGCACAGGACAACCCCAAATGTCAATCACGCCCTGATGGAGAAACCTTTCCTTAGAGCATAAAGAACCAGCCGGCTGCTGGTATTTTCCCAAAAGACTGAATGAGCATCTCTTCCTCTGATAAATGTCGTAGCTGTCCGTGAAATAGGAGATCTACTGTAGCTGAGAGTCTAGTAACCCTCGTGTTGAGGTAGGAAGGCAAGCTGGACGGTAGGAGGTGGCTGGGACGGAAGTGAGAGCTGATGCTTGTTTCTCTGATCTGTGCCAGCAGCAGCTGTTTTAAATAAACAAATCTAGCGTCCTCCCATGGAGAAGGCAATGGCACCCCACTCCAATACTCTTGCCTGGAAAATCCCATGGACGGAGGAGCCTGGTAGGCTGCAGTCCATGGGGTCGCTAAGAGTCAGACACGACTGAGTGACTTCACTTTCACTTTTCACTTTCATGCATCGGAGAAGGAAATGGCAACCCACTGCAGTGTTCTTGCCTGGAGAATCCCAGGGATGGGGAGCCTGGTGGGCTGCTGTCTATGGGGTCACACGGAGTCGGACACGACTGAAGTGACTTAGCAGCAGCAGCACCCTACCAAGGGGAATGACCGACCGTTCTAGAAACCTTGAGGAATTTTTCTTTTAAGCTCTAAGGGAAGTAGTATTAGGGTCCCCCTTTTACATTTGAAGAAATTGAGGCTTAGGGGCATCTAGGAACTTACTGGAAGTCTCCTGGGTCTAAGTGGGGGCACTTTGCAGGCCTGTCTTGCCCCCAAAGTCTTCAGGGTCTGATTCCTCTGCTCTGGTGTGGAAGACTTGTTTATGTTTGAGGATTACCTTAGGAAAATCAAAATGTATGTGTGGCATATTTTTTGTTAAAAAAAAGATGGGTTTTTAAAGTCAGAAAATGAAATCTCTGCAACTGTAGTGAAGCATTCTTTTGTTAGTGAAAGATTTGACTTTTTATCGTGGAGGTTTTTTCTTTTTTTTGCCAAAATTTCAAAGGCATCCTTTTTGGTGATGGATTATAAAACAGCATTTTTGAAAAACTTTTTATCTTATATTGGAGTATAGCCAGTTAACAAAGTTGTGATAGTTTCAGATGAACATCAAAGGGGACTCAGCCTTCTGTTATACATATCTCCAATCTGCCCAGACTCCTCTCCCGTCCAGGGTACCACATAACACTGAGCGGAGTTCCATGTGCCAAACAGTAGTTCCTTGTTGGTTATCCATTTTAAATATAGCAGTGTGTACATGTCCATCCCGAACTCCCAAATTATCCCTCTCCCCCTCCCCCCAGCAACCATAAGTTCATTCACTAAGTCAACAACAGCATTTAAAAATTCTTTTTGTTTACTTATTTATTTCTGACTGCATTGGGTCTTCATTGCTTTAAGAGGGCTTTCTCTAGTTGCGGCAAGCAGGGGCTCCTCTTTGTTGTGGTCCGTGGGCTTTTCACGAAAGTGGCTTCTCGTGTTGCAGAGGAGGCTTCAGTCGTTGCCGTACACAGGCTCAGTATTTGTGGCGCACGGGCTTTGTTGCTCCATGGCACATGGAATCTTCCTGGAGCAGGGATCAAACCTGAGTCCCCTGCATTGGCAGGCAGATTCTTATCCCACTGTGCCACCAGGGAAGTCCCAGCAATTTTTTTTTTTTTTTTTAACAGCACTTTTGAACAAACTTTGTTACTGAGTAATATGATTTCTCCCCTGGACTGACCACAATAGATCTTCAGTGACAAAATGTGGCCTTTCTCATAATACCTTACATCAAAATTTTGGAAATGGCCTTTTTTCTCATGGTAAACATGATGAACATGGTAAACATCACTGCAGATGGTGACTGCAGCCATGAAATGAAAAGACGCTTACTCTTTGGAAGCAAAGTTATGACCAACCTAGACAGCATATTAAAAAGCAGAGACATTACTTTGCCAACAAAGGTCCGTCTAGTCAAAGCTATGTTTTTTCCAGTAGTCATGTATGGATGTGAGAGCTGGACTATAAAGAAAGCTGAGTGCCGAAGAATTGATGCTTTTCAACTGTGATGTTGGAGAAGACTCTTGAGAATTCCTTGGACTGCAAGGAGATCCAACCAGTCCATCGTAAAGGAGATCAGTCCTGAGTGTTCATTGGATGGACTGATGGTGAAGCTGAAAGTCCAATACTCTGGCCACTTGATGTGAAGAGCTGACTCATTTGAAAAAACCCTGATGCTGGGGAAGATTGAAAGCGGGAGGAGAAGGGGATGACAGAGGATGAGATGGTTGGATGGCATCACCAACTGGGTGATGGACATGAGTTTGGGTGGGCTCTGGGAGTTGGTGATGGACAGGGGGCCTGGCGTGCTGCAGTTCATGGGGTCGCAAAGAGTCGGACATGACTGAGCGACTGAACTGAACTGAAACATGATGAACTGCGTCATCTTTAACAAACATTTCTCAGTCCACTTACTTTGAAACACACAGTTTTATCAGACACTTCTCTTTTTGGTGTTGGGGGTTTAAATTTTATTGAGAAAATGGCTCATCACCAGTCTCTGGCCAGAGAAATGAATCCCTGGCCCCCACACCTAGTTGGCAGGCAGACCAATCAGGTGACGCTCAATTGCTAAATCTCTGTGTCCCCACGTAGCACGGGAGTGGACACCAGAGCCAGAGAAGAGCGGTCGACGAGCCAGGCAGTCTGCATGTGGGCAGTGGGTTGCTCTGCACTTTTCACCATTCACTGATGGAAAGCACTTCCAAGGGCACCGTAGTGCCAAGTGTCTGCTCTAAAACCAGGGCTGGTGGGTTGGTGTGGTAGGACGGGCTTGCAGGATAGAAACACAGACTCAGGAGCCAGTATTGTTGTTCAGTCGCTAAGTCGTGTCCGACTCTTTGTCACTTATGGGCTGCAGCACACCAGGCTTCCCTATCCTTCACTATCTCTGGAGTTTGCTCAAACTTATGTCCACTGATTCAGTGATGCTATCCAGCCATCTCATCCTCTGTCACTCCCTTCTCCTGATGCCCTCAATCTTTCCCAGCATCAGGGTCTTTTCCAATCAGTCAGCTCTTCGCATCAGATGGACAGAGTATTGGAGCTTCAGCTTCAGCATCAATCCTTCCAATGAATATTCAGGGTTTCTTTCCTTTAGGAATGACTGGATTGACTGATGTGATCTCCTTGTGTCTCAAGAACCTTCTCCAGCACCACAATTTGAAAGCATCAGTTCTTCAGTGCTCAGCCTTTTTTATGATCCAACACTCACATGACGACTGAAAAAACTGTGGCTCTGACTATAGGACCTTTGTCAGCAAAGTGATGTCTCCTTTTTAATACTCTGTCTAGGTTTGTCATAGCTTTTCTTCCAAGCAGCAAGCTTTTTTTAATTTCATGGCTTTAGTCACTGTCTGCAGTGATTTTGGAGCCCAAGAAAACAAAATATGCACTGTTTCCACTTTCTCCCCATTTATTTGCCCTGAAGTGATGGGAGCGGATGACATCATCTTGGTTTTTTGAATGTTGACTTTTAAGCCAGCTTTGTCACTCTCTTCTTTTACCTTCATCAAGAGGCTCTGCCTTGATGCAGGAGCCAATCTGCCTTGGTTCAAATGCCCACTCTACTCTTTGCTAACCAGTGACCTTGGGCAATCTACTTACTTTCTTTGTCCCTCAGTTCCCTTGCTTGTAAAATGGAAGATGATGAGTGTCAGGCACATGCTTTTATTATGAGGATTAAATATATGACATGCTTAGAGTAGCCCCTGACACCAAGTGAGCATATATGAATCCTTGCTTACTTTTACTGTGGAGGAGGTACGAGCTGGATTTTATTCTTCTAATACACAACCTGGATCAGCAAAGGACTTAAAGCAGTTAAAAATGTGGGTTTGGCCCATTTTTCATTATCTTTTGATAAAAATCTCAGCTCCATTCAAAAAACTCTGAGCTAAATTACCTCAAGACAGTGTTTTCTAAGTGCCTGGAACTCTACAACAGTCATTCTGCAGAATGTTAATTGATATGACTCACATGAGCTTATGGTCAAGTAAGCTTGGCAAACATTGGGTTCAGTTCAGTTCAGTTCAGTCGCTCAGTCATGTCTGACTCTGCGACCCCATGAACTGCAGCATGCCAGGCCTCCCTGTCCATCACCAACTCCAGGAGTCCACCCAAACCCACATCCATTGAGTTGGTGATGCCATCCAACCATCTTATCCTCTGTCGTCCCCTTCTCCTCCTGCCCTCAATCTTTCCCAGCATCAGGGTCTTTTCAAATGAGTCAGCTCTTCACTTCAGATGGCCAAAGCATTGGAGTTTCAGCTTCAACATCAGTCCTTCCAATGAACACCCAGGACTGATCTCCTTTAGGATGGACTAGTTGGATCTCCTTGCAGTCCAAGGGACTCCCAAGAGTCTTCTCCAACACCACAGTTCAAAAGCATCAATTCTTCGGCACTCAGCTTTCTTTATAGTCCAGCTCTCACATCCATACATGACCACTGGAAAAACCATAGCCTTAACTAGGCGGACCTTTGTTGGCAAAGTAATGTCTCTGCTTTTTAATATGCTGTCTAGGTTGGTCGTAACTTTTCTTCCAAGGAGTAAGCGTCTTTTAATTTCATGGCTGCAGTCACCATCTGCAGTGATTTTGGAGCCCCCCAAAAATAAAGTCTGACACTGTTTCCACTGTTTCCCCATCTATTTCCCATGAAGTGATGGGACCAGATGCCATGATCTTGGTTTTCTGAATGTTGAGCTTTAAGCCAACTTTTTCACTCTCCACTTTTACTTTCATCAAGAGGCTTTTTAGTTCCTCTTCACTTTCTGCCATAAGGGTGGTGTCATCTGCACATCTGAGGTTATTGATATTTCCTCGGCAATCTTTAGGGACTAGCTTTTCAAGGAACACTCTGAGAAATACTGCCTTCACAGATTCACTGACCCTTATAAACCTGAACTCACCTTATAAGACCCCAACATCATGGGCATTGTATTAATAGATGCTTGATAAGTGTTATTTGAACAGCCATTGAGGAACTTACTAGCAGGTAGATGGGTGAAATAATTGGAAAGCCATCCACACAGGTAATTACTGTTTTTTGTTTTTGTTTTTTTTTGTATTTTAGAAACTGTATCAGAAAGGAGAACTGTGAAAACAAAAAGACCAAAGTCACACAGCTATCCTTTCTCCTGCAGGTGCTATTACGGCCTCAAAGCATGCATTTCCCTTTTCTGCCACGAGATGGCCTCTTGCATCTGTAATTGATAGAAGTTATGCTAAAGTTGATCATTTCCAGAGACCTGCTGGGAAGGGGAGAAGTGAATGAATTATCAAGTTGAAAAATGTTTAAGGACATATTAGTGTCACGAAAGTAGACCTGCCTTTAACGAAGAGCTGAGAGGATTGATTTTTGTGTATTAAAATAAATAGAGAAAGCGTTGTAGGGAAGGCCACGCGACCTGGTCTTGAAAGATGTATAAAATGTGGATAGACAGTTGTGGTGGACAAGGACGTTTTAGACAGGGGCACAGAGCAAGCAGGGGCAGGGCATAAGTGAACCACTAGGTAAACAAAGAGCAGAGATCAAATGCATGAGGGAGAGTTAGTGAGAGCAGTGAGGGGTCTAGCTCCACACGTGTGCCTCCTCTGGCCCCAGTGCCTGTTAGCAGCCTCTCCCTCATCTTTTCTACTTTGGCTTTCTCCTTACTGCTCACACCTCTTTTTAAAGTCCTGTCCTGTCACTCTGTTGGTTAAGAATTTCCAGTAGCTCCTCCTACCACCTCTGTTAAATTGAGACCTCGTTCAAGCCCAAACAATGGATTGGAATACATAGACATAGCTCTGGGGACTTGCCTGGTGGTCCAGTGGTTAAGACCTTGCGCTTCCAGTGCAGGGTACAAGTTCAACCCCTGGTAGGGGAACTATGATCCCACATGCCCCATGGAATGGCAAAGAAAAAAAAAGATCCTGTTTTCCTGATCAATTAGTTTAGGAAATATGGGACCTGCCATCATCTATTGTTATCATTTTTAAGCCCAAACTCTATGATCCTGGAAAGTGTTCAGAATGTGATGTCAAGATAGCAATCTTTATATTCAGGCAATCTCTAATGTATGTTCCCATCTTTTTTTTTTTTTTAAACGAGTGTATGTATATAAGTATATGTATATTTAAGTCATTTAAAAATGTTTGGAAAGAGAGAAGATGTTAACATTGTCTCTGAGTAGTGCAATTTTCTTTTATCTATATTTTTTAATTTTTTCTTAAATGAGCATGTATTACATTATACTAAAAATTATTAATAAAAGTGGATTTAGTTTTTTTCCTATGTAAAATGGGGATTAAGACATAGGATAGAAGCCTGATGAGCCATTAATAAGTATAGAAGCTGACTGACCTGATCAATTCACATTTGCAAATTCTTTAAAATAAGCAAGGTACTGGAAATAGTCATGGCAACCCCTTTTAAGAAAGTTTAGTCCTCTAACTGATCTGAATCTGGAACACAGAGGAAGCATGACAAAAAGGAAAGTTTTCTCCTCTATATGTTCCCAGGTTTGAAATCAAAGAGAAAGAACTCTCACTGAAGCCTGCAATCTGAGGTCTTTGGATGAGTTCCTGAAAGTATATGCTAATTTGTGCATATTTGCATGTTTTTCAGGAGAGAGTTTTTGGTTTTCAAAGAGGTTGAGGACTCAGATTAAAACCAGAGAGTTTTTCCGCTTTCGGAGGATTGTGAGACAAGGAGCTTGCTTTTATTGCTGAGACCACTTAAGTCAGACGGCCTTCCGACTGACCAGGTTAAAATGAGAGAGGGACCCACGCTGCTGACACTACATGCATACAGAGGAAGCTGCTGGTATCATCTGTGACCAGTGAAGAAGTGATCAGAAACAACACATCCAAGCAGATGACATTTTCTGATACTAAATTTCCTTAGTGATGTCGATCAACAGATTTTTGGAATCCCCTTCAGAGCACATGACATATTCTTTTCAGCTACTTCAATGATGGCAAGCCTTGCCTGTGTGGTTAAACTGGGGTTTTATCACTCGTCAAATGTTACCTGAAATGAATACTACTAAAAAAAGAAGCAAGCAAGTTGGGCAAATAACCATCTTTGGCTAAACATGAGTAAAAGTAAATTACAAGATATTTTCTTAGTCGATTTACTTATTTGACTTTTACGTACTTTAATTTTTATTTATGCATTTACTTGGCCGTGCCATGTCTTAGTTTTGGCGCCTGGAGTCTTCCATCTGCTTTGAGGCATGTGGGATCTTTAGCTGTGGCATGTGAACTCTCAGTTGCAGCATGTGGGACCTAGTTCCCTAACTAGGGATCAAACCCAGGCCCCCTGCATTGGGAGTGCAGAGTCTTAGCTGCTGGACCCCAAAATGTTTTGAAAGACAGTGTTTGGATATACTTAACCTATGTGGTGGAGCTCTTTACTATACAGGCAAACCTTGTATATTCTAGTTTTTGTTTAATGTACTCTTTAATATACGCTCACTATTTGTATTGAGTTTCTTTGGACTTTGCCTTTATTCTCTTTACCTAGAGTTAATTTTGTTTTTCTTTCTTTTGTGAAATGGCCAGATATATTGATGCAGCCAATGCTTTGGAGCAAGAAACTAAAATGGGGTTACGACGCTTTCAAGTTTGTGACAACGTTGATCTTGAAACTATTTTGATGGAATATGAGAGCTATTATTTTGTAAAATTTCAGAAGTACCCCAAAATTGTCAAAAAGGCATCAGACACAGGTACATGGCTATTTTCTAGAAGTAAGGCGCTATCTCATCTTTAAGTTCTGTGTGTCTTCCTCATTTTATTCCCAGATAGATGATGTCCCCAACTCTACACTGAAAGAATAGACCAGAAGGATTCTGTAGCCTCTTTTAGATCCAGTGCAGACAATGTAAACATGATCGTCTGGACACTGATGTCCCTTTTTGTCTTGTTGGCATTTGCTTGAGGACTGTATGATTTAGGGCAATGAAAACAAAACCCTAGCAGGTCACAGGTACTTTCTTTCTTTTCTTTAGAGATGGAAAGAGCTGTTGGAAGACAATAAATGACAGAAGACTTTTTTCTTGTTGGGAAGACCTATTATCTATCTTGAAAATAACATGAAAATGAGTATTGGTGAGGCTAATAGCTCATGTATAGATAATGAAATGCTTTTGAAAGCCATCAATCCAGATAATGATCAATATAATGCAAAGACCCAGTATAGGTTAGCAGTCAAGGAGGCTGGCTGGAAGAAAGATCTAAAGTTAGGGCCCTGTGTTTTGTAGTGACATTGACTTAGAAGTCTGTAAGTGGGGGAAGTAATTATAAACCAAGGGAGATCATTGTCCTGTTTACAAGGCACTTGTTAAGCCACAGACTTTAACATTTCATGTAGGGACCAGGAAACCAAAAGGAACGTCAATTAAAAACAGCCAGGGCTGAATCACAGAGCTGGAAGGGGTCTGAGAGAGCAAGAGAGGTTTATCTGCGCTCCCTTCCAGTACAGTGTGCATAGCTCTGAATCTGTGGCTGGTTGTTGGATCTGAGTTTTGGCAGAAAAAAGCAGAGACTCCTAACCACTGGGCCACAGGACTGTTACTGACATGGTTTGATTTTAATGCTAGTTCTAGCTTGGAACCACACTCTCCTGGGATATTGGACACAGTGTCTTCAGTTTAAGGTAAACGGGCAGGGTTTGACTGATAAGTGTTCCATTCTGGTGTCCCAGAAAGTGAGAGTGAAAGTGTTAGTTGCTCAGTTGTGTCCAATTCTTTGTGACTCCATGGACTGTAGCCTGTCCGGCTCCTCTGTCCATGGAATTCTCCAGGCAGGAATACTGGAGTGGGTGGCCATTCCCTTCTCCAGGGGTCTTCCTGACCCAAGGATCGAACCCAGGTCTCCTGCACTGAAGGCAGATTCTTTACCTTCTGAGCCATGTTCCAGGGACCACAGCAAAATAGTGTCAAGTTCATGAAAACTTAATGAAATGATAACTATAAAGCAGCCCACACTGGAGCTGCCACCGAGTCTGTGGTCTCCCAACATGTTTAATATCTTCTGAGGCCTTTGGGATCTTTGTGTGGAAATGCTTGGGAAGCATGAGCTTCTTTCTCTTTGCTGGTAATTCCATTCCTCTCTAGATGAGAATAGCTTACAGTTTCTGCATGTAGCACAAATTTTAAGAACAATGTAAAAGGACAAACATACCTGAAAAATCACTTTCTCTTAAAAATTTAAATGTCCTTCTCCTCTTGATATTTGTTTTGCCACAGCAGAAAACAGTTTACCTCAAAGAAGTGGAGGGAAGACCAGAAGGTAAAGTAAATGATAATTCATCTTGACCAACTCAACCCTTAAGAGTTTGTGGGATCTGTTTCCAGAAGATTCTCCAGTGCGGCTCCATGTCTGCCAAGCAGCAATCTCAGACCATGGTCCTGTGACCGTGGGGGCATGGGCTCCCCTGATGTTACAGACGGCCAGGGCGTGGACCACTGTCCGTCGGCTCTCTGCTTTTACCACCAAGAATTGCATCTGCCGATGCTTTGTCTTTCTAGGCTAGGTGGTATGAAAAGTATGGACCTCAGAGACCGAAAGATCCAGGTTCAATTCCTGGCTCTGCCACTTACAAGCTTGGAGCAAGAGTCTGACACATAGTGAGTTCCCAGAACATAGTAAGCACCTCCCCAGAAATATTTTTCCTTTCTGAATCGTAAAGGTCATTTCTCTGTGTACCCCAGATCACGTCCTGACAGTCTGGAGGGAGTCGGGTCTTTCTCTTCCTCTCCTTTTCTCACACTCATCTTGTGTATTTCTTTCTCCAGCTTCTCAAATCCCAGTCTCATTTGGGAGTCGTATCTGACTGGAGCCCCTCTGTCTCCTGACTCTTCTGGGTTGATGCTTGCCTCAGTGTCCCCCGCGTTCCCCTCCTCCCAATCCGGGCTACACGCCTGTCAGCAGAGCCTGTTCACAAAGTGCCCAGGACCACACAGCTGCGGGGCATCAAGGCCTGTGGCTCTTTGCTATTACAGGAAAGCCCAGACCTCAGGGGAAAGTGGCAGTGGGCTTTCAGTAGAGACCACACAATCACTCAGGCCGTGAGCAAAGTTTAAAAAAAAAAACTTAGGGCACAATTAAAAGAAGAAAACTTGGGTTGTGATCGTAGGTAACTCACTAGGCCCTTAAGAGCTTCTGTGAGCCCCTCTGGATCCCCTGCTCTGTGACTCCAAGTCCTTTGTCCGCAACCTGAGAAGGAAGGGACTTAGCCGCCTCATCTTTTATTATTTTTTTAAATATAAATTTATCTGTTTTAATTGGAGGCTAATTACTTTACAATATTGTATTGGTTTTGCCATACATCAACATGAGTCCACCCTAGGTATACACGTGTTCCCCATCCTGAACCCCCCTCCCACCTCCCTCCCTGTACCATCCCTCTGGGTCATCCCAGTGCACCAGCCCCAAGCGTCCTGTATCATGCATCGAACCTGGACTGGCGATTTGTTTCATATATGATATTATGCATGCTTCAATGCCATTCTCCCAAGTCATCCCACCCTCTCGCCTCATCTTTTATAAGTGAAGACCTTTGGTGTCATTTAAAGAAGAGCCGCGGAGCCCGAGCCTGCTTCACCATGACAGTCCCGGGGTCCCTCAGCCTGAGGCTACCTTTGCTTTTGTGCAGTTCTTTCCAAACAGTCTCTTTGTTTTCACCAAAGTGTTCTTCTTTCCTTTATAGTTTCCATAAAGCTAGTCAGACTCCGGTAATAAATGATAACTACTTGTGAAAAGAAACAGTGAGGAGCATTTTAAGAGGCAGCTTCGGAATGCGTAAGGAAACCTGATTGCTTTTCAGCCGCAGGCTCATCCCTGGAACTGCCTCAGCACTCCGTATCTGGCGGAACGCTCTGGGAGCGACTGTCTGGGAGCGCCTTGCTCCTTTAGCCCTGGAGCAGAGTGGCAGGGGGCAGCTGGGGGTTCTTCAGCTCCTCTCTGGGTAGCTGTTTATACATGGCAACCATCGAGGTTGGGTGGCAAATTGTCGGCTGTAAGAAAGATAGCTAGAAAAATGATGCATGGCATCTGTGTATAATCTTATACCCTAAACAGTTATTGAAATGAGAGGTTGTGTCATGAGAGGAGGCGGTGGACCCTCTAGCCCCGCCTTAGACCTGGGAGGTAGACTGAAGATGGGCAGGGCTGGGTGGGAGGATGGTCCAGATGGATTTGTGCCTCCAGATCTTTCCAGAACTCTCTTTAAATGCACTGTGTGAGGAGTTTGCGATCTCAGATTGTTAACAGGATTTCCTCCAAGGTCTTTGTTCCCTGCCCTAGGGTGATGACCGACAGTTGTCAGAATCTTCCCAAGATCAACGAGCAGAGGCCGAGGTCCAAAACCACGGTGGGAAAGCTCGGGGAAGCCAGGCCCCTCCACACGGAGCATCCTAAACAGGTCAGCTTTGCTTGGCGCTGGTCTCATTGCAGGTGGCTGAGAAACAGCCCCAAGGAAATAGTCATGTTTATTTGTTCCTCGAGGACAGTTTGATTTCGTTCAGCTAAGAGTTTCTTCCAGTACTTGGTGGAGGACTCCTTCCTCCCCACAAACTTTTGGCTGGTCTGCGTGCTGGGCAACAGGCCTTGAGGGGTGAATCCTAGGCCCAGTCAGAGCAGGAGGGCCTGGTTCCCACAAGGCTCAGGCTTCCTCTTGAGGAAGCTGGATGTGCCAGCTCTTCCCATCCCACAGGGTGTCCCTGGGGTCCTACCTGTAGGTTGGGGTGGTCCTGGTGTGGCCGGGCTCCAAGTCTCCTGTTGGGTTTCTCCAAGGCACACATGGTAGGTCGCTAAGCCAGACCTCCACACTGGGCTTTCTCGGGGGAGAGATGGGCAGGTGAGTGAAACCCATGCTGAGAACCTTCGGTCCAGGACAAAACATACCAACCAGGTTTAAAGGAAGGAGAACCAATGGAAATGGTGAAGAGGGAAGGGAAGGATGCATGTCAGAGCTGTCCGGGCAGATGGAAAGTCATTATCTCACGACTCAGTTGGTCAGAGGGAATCTCTCGTCTTCAAGGGGGTTGTGTGGTCCTGGCCATTGTGGACTGGCTCAGGTGGAAGCGAGGTAAAGCGGGAGGGGCAGGATGCATCCCACAGAAGGCTGGCTGACTGTTGACTCTGCTGTGTTTCCAAACTCAGCCACCCCTGGCCACAAACACCTCTGGTCCCAGGAGAAAAGACAGGCCTGTGAGTGGAGGTGAGTGGAGGCCCAGCCATTTCCTGCACTGTTTGTGGGGCTCAGAGCCTGTGGCTTCCTGGGACAGCTCCTCCCACCCAGCACAAGCAGTGTTTATTCATCTTGTTGGGTCTGCACAAAAGTGGTGGAACCACACATGGAGGTCCCCGTTTGCAGAAGGATTTGGGACGACAGGACAGGCAGCTGCAGCCAGCATCTCAAATTGCTTTCTGTCGCTGACTTCTCACTGCTCTTCCTCTTTCTCCAGGAGGTTGTCAATCACACTCACAAGGAGAGTGCTGATTTCGGCTTAAGTATATCTGGAATCAACAAAGGCAGAGGAGAAGAAAACGTCCATCCAAAAAAAGTAAGTGGGACTCATGAACCGAACACTGAATGGGGAATTTCCTTTTTCTTTCTGAAAATGAAAAATTTTGAATGTTATATTTGTCAAACAGGTAAAGTAATATGTAATGATCAAAGGTTGGCTATAGGGTGAACTGGGAAGAGATGGGCTGAGGATGAAACCCTGAGGTCCTGGACCGGGTCTCCCTTCTGGATGGTTGGATTTGAATGAGTGGCTCCATCTCCAGGGGGCTCAGTTTCCCGTTTGTAAACTGCGGAGTTTGGAAGAGATGGCTTGGTTCCTTTCAGCTTAAAAATCCTGTGATTACAGTGATAAACTCTCCCACATTATTTAAGGAGTTGTGGCCTCACATTCATTCCTTTCTGCCCTGTCAGTGGGAGTTGACTAGCAGTGTCCCTTTCTCCTTAGAGATATGGCTCCAGATTTGAATGTAATTTCATGTGAACCTCAGTTGATATAAGGTTGATCTTGTCCTCGACAGCTATTTCTACTGCTTTCCTAATGAACTTCATGTCCTGATTCGTGCGTAAGAGTCTCTCAAACAGTAAAGACCCAGTTTGGGTAGCTGTAGGCTAAAGGCAGGTAAAAACGTGTCACTTTTTAAAAGCAGCATCGACACCAGTGTGTTTCTCTTGACTGTAACTTTGAGGACTGAATTCCGTTCAGAGTTACCTTTCTTTCTTCCATCCTATGGGACTGCTGACTCACCTCTAGCCAGCGCTTCTCAGGCAAACTAAACTCTGGGTGTGTGTGTCTGGAGGGAAATGGGGAGCATCTCCCTGGAAATCAAGGGGAATTGGCTCCTTTTAGGGCCCTAATTATATGGGTGATTGCTGGAGGTGACACATTCCGATCAGTGCTGCCCATAAAAAAGTACTTCCCTGCTCACCGTTACTACCTTCATCACATTTTCCAGTCACTTTTGTGCCCAGCAGTGTTGCAGCATTAGTTGCTCTTATGAACATCTCACATTGATATGAATGGATATTTCTAACGAGGTCAAGGAAGGGGCTAGTTAATCCAACACTTAACCTTTGAAAGAATCTGGCTATAAATTCTGTTTGCAGCAGAAATGCCCTCAGGTTAAGCTGTGGACAGTTTCTGCCTAGCATTTCATGAGCTGAAGAAGGGCTTATAGTCAGGGGCCCATCTCCAAGAGGGCGCTTCATTGCCATCTCAGAGGTGCCCAATCTCAGAGCCTCCAAAGCTCATGATACCCAAGTCCGTTTGCAAATTTACTAGGTGTATTGTTCTCAAGGCACCAGCTTTGAAGTCAGCCTGCCTAGGTTCAAATCCCACGTCTCACCTTCCTGACTGTGATTCTTGGGCAAGTTTTTAGATCTCTCCAAGCCTCATTTCTCTCATCTGTGAAATGGAAATAATCATAGTGTCCACCTTCAATGTCATAATGAACAGAGAGCACACGATAAACAGTAAGTGTTGGCTACTGTTATTGTTATTTAATTTTGACATGTATTCTTGCTTTTTCCTTCTTCCTCTAGGGGAGACAGTGGCATCAGAAGGAGTCTGGGTATGGAAGATAGATACCTGGGTTTGAATCCTGGTCTTAAGTTCCTTGTTAGCTGTGGGACCCTGGGTAGATCATTTCACTTCTCTAGGCTTACCTCCACATCTGTGAAACTAGGATACCACTCCTGACTAGAAGTGTTATAAGAATTGGCAGTAATCCACAGCAGGTACCTCACACACCTGATTTGTGCCAGGCACTCTCCTGAGTGGTGAAAGTACAGTATAGTCAGTAGATAGGAACTATCATGATTCTTGTGCCAATGAGTTCTTCCCATGTGTGGAATATTTTAAAAGAAAGATGATACAGGGGAATTGGACACGTAGAAAACTGGTGGTGCATCAGGAACTGACAAATGCTCGGGAATTTTATTCAAGCCAACTTCATTGTGAAAAATTTATTTATAACGTGTTTTTTCTTTTTTTCCTGGAGTGCCCCAACCTGAGGAAATCATCTTATTCATTATTAGCATAGTTTCCTCTTAAAGCTTTACTTTAAGTTTGCACTGCAGACCATGTTACATAAATGTGTCTTGATTTAATGAAGCTGAGCTACTAAGGATAGTCTCCCCTCCTGTTTTAATGGCCACTGCAATAACTATTATTCCCTTTCAGGGCCCAATCATTGACTTCCGAGGGCTGCTCACAGATGCCATCAAAGGAGCAACCAGTGAACTTGGCTTGAACAGCTTCGACTGTAACCCAGACCCCTCAGTAAGTGGCTAGGATGGGACATTCATCTTGCAAACTGTCAAAATCCAGGTGAAATTCTGGAATACAATTTTGAGTCCAGAGGAGCCTTGAGATCCAGTTAAAGGGCACAGCGATCTGCCACCATTGGTGCCATGGAGCTCTGCGCTCTGTTTTCCTTCCTAAGTGATGAAGCAATTTTGTAACGTGAGGCTTTCTACTCTCATCATCAGGAACGACTGTTGAAACCTCTGAGTGCATTTATTGGCATGAACAGTGAGATGCGAGAATTGGCAGCCGTGGTGAGCCGGGTAAGATCTGATATTCAATTCACAAATTTACGGAGGCAGACTGGGGCTCCAGGAGCATTGTGGGCTGCTTCTTTTATTAATAACAATAAATATGATCATTTATTTATAAAGTGCCCCCACTTGCGAAGGCACTCATATTGTTTAGAGGCACAATAATGCATGATGAATAAATTATAGAATCATAAAATTACAATACAAAAAGCCCACCATCTCACTATAGAGGCCAAGAAAACCCAAAGAGAAAAGGACTTAGAAAGGAAGGGACAGGTGAAAGGTTTTAGAGCTAAGCCAAGATTTAAGGAAAGAAAGCCTGTTAGAGAAGGAGAGAGGACGTCTGTATTTTGTTTAAACAGTCTAAGCCTAGAAATAGAGATGTCAGGAGTCTGGTTTTATAATTGGAAATTTTCATGAAGAAACAGATTAGTGGGAAAGATCTTACCATCTACACGACTGCTTTTTTTCAAGCTTGGTCCCCCAGGACCTAAAGGCAGTGAAATCTAGTGGTTGATGACACACAAGCTTGGGAATAGGTTGACCTGGATTTGATTTCTAGATCCTCCTCTTTTTCACTCTGTGACTTGGGGCAAGTTCCTTGGTAACAGAATAGATTCCTGAATTGTAGGAGATTTTTCTGATCTCCAGTGATCTCATATTTAATGAAAGACTGAAACCTAGGCAGGCTCCTTCCTGGATGTTTAAAATGATGCAAAATTTACACAGCTGCTCTGAGGTCGTTAAGGTCCCCAGGTCTCCATTTAGCCCAGTGGGTGTCCCCTACACACCTCTGATGTGTTAGGCATGTGCTAGCAGCTGGAAACACAAAGGTGAATGGGAGCTGGGGAGGATCTGTATCTTCTTAGGGAAGAAGAGACACAGGAAATAGCCCGTGAGAGAGGGCAGAAGAGGGCGGAGGGGAGGCATTCTGAGCAGAGGTACAGACAAGTGAGTTGAAGCGCTTATGCAGTGTTTCTGGGAACCAACTGAAACACCATTAGAAATGGTGGGAGAAGGGACTGGAGAGCGAGGCTGGGGTTCCTGCGTGTTAGGGCGCTGTGAACAGTACCCGAGGCTGGGCTCAGTCTATATCAGACGGAGAATCTCTGAAAGGCGTCCATCAGGAGAATGGGATAATCAAATGTGCTTTTAGACAGCTTGTTCTAATGACAGTGTGGAAGGCCATCAAAGAAATGGAGATAAGACCAGCTCAGAAGTTATTATCAGTGAGAGGATGAGGGGTTGAGCCCGGCTACGGTAATTAGGATGCATAAGAGAGCAGAGAAAAATATTGTTATACCCCCAAATCAAGTCTTGTTACTGTCTTTGCAAATGGATACCGCGACTAGTGATGATGAAGTTGTGGAGTAGAAGTGGCCTGGAATGATTCCACCTGGAATCCTTTCTACAGAACTGTGAGAGGCAGTCATACGGACTCTGCTTGAAAGCCGACAGGGATGGGGAGCTCACCTCCCGCTGAGGCAGTTCTACTGAGTTCTGATAACTTTTGATTGAGATAAGGAGGAACTTCCTACTGGGAAATTATAAACACCACCATGTGGAATTCAGTGTCCATGCTTGATGAGGACAAGAGATTCTGCTGTTACCGATGGACGCCTTGAACTCCAATGAATGCCCATTGTGTGCAAAGCTTTTCCTAAGGAAGTGTGGTAATAAGAGTGAGTGGCTGGTCTTTTCAAGACGGGGTGGTTCTCCCAGGATTTGGGAAGACTGAGACCTTTGTCATCTCACCCAGGAATGGATCCTGCAATCACACAGTATCAAAATCACCTGTGTAAAGAGTTTCTCTAAGAAACGTTGTCACCCCTTGTGGAGGGACCTGGGCGGATGGGGCACTGAATGGGGGCACAGCATCTCACCAGCATTTAAAACATATGTTTTTACGTATTATATAGATTTAATAGGATGCACCAGGTCTCAGCTGCAGCACACAGGATCTTCACTGCATCATGAGGAATCTTTTGATTCAGTGTGAGGGCTCAGTAGTTGCGACACTTGGGGGCTTAGCTGGTACTTGGGCTTAGTTGCCCCTTGGCACGTGGGATCTCAGACCCAGACCAGGGATCAAGCCCATGTCCCCCGCATTGAGAGGGGGATTCTTAACCACTAGACCACCAAGAAAGTCCCCGGTTTTATGTTTTTTCAATCATGTGCATGTATCACTTTTTAAAAAATTAAATAAATATAAAATTAGTTTCCAGATTGTTCTGTAGTCACTCAGAATGACTGTGGAAGGGAGGTGGGTTTTTTTTTTTGTTTTCTTTTTTGCTATAACACTCTAGACAAGTTTGCCCAAAACAGCTCCACTGAGAAAAGCCCCTGAGTGACTGTTCTGAGCATCTTGTGAAATTGAAGTTTGGAGACTGCAAATTAGTTATCAGTAAAAGCTACCTTAATTGATTATCCTCCGTGGTTGCTATGGGTCCTCCGTGGTTGCTATGGGGCTCTACTCTGTGAGGGGAAAACTGTACTTTCACTTGGTTGTTGGCTTCCTTGGATTTTGTAGAAGCAATTGCTCCTGATGGAAGTAGGGAGCAATCACTAGGGAAAAAGAGAAATTGGTTTCAGAGGAGCATTATCTCTTTTATGTAGCAAATTAGAAAGTGTTGTTGAGATCAAGGAGCAGGAGAGAGTCCAGGCACCAGCTAGGAACTCTGTTTCGGATTAAAAGCTAACCTAATTTGTAGGCATGTTCTGTAGCTTCTTTGATTACAGTCGTAAATCAGCATGGTTTGTTATTGACTTGAAGACAGGTATAGTCCATTGTTCGGAGATTTTTTCTTTTTGGTAAATTTTATGGTGTATTACTGTTGTTGTTTAGTCACTAAGTCATGTCCTACTCTTTTGCAACTCCATGGACTGTAGCCTGCCAGGCTCTCCTGTCCATGGGATTTTCCAGGCAAGAATACTGGAGTGGGTTGCTATTTCCTTCTCCAGGGGATCTTCCTGACCTCAGGGATCGAACTCAGGGATTGAACCCACATCTCCTGCATTGGCAGTTGGATCTTCACTGAGCCACCTGGGAAGCCCCTTATTCTGTGTGTGTGTGTATGTAGTTGGAGAAGGAAATGGCAACCCACTCCAATATTCTTGCCTGGAGAATTCCATGGACAGAGGAGCCTGGCAGGCTACAGTCCATGGGGTTGCAAAGAGTTGGACACAACTGAGTGACTAACACTTTCCCTTTCATATATATATATATATATATATATATATGCATATATATTTTGTATATAGAGCTAATATTTGTATATATACATATTTTGTATACATATATATGTACATGTGCATGCATGCATGCTAAGTCAACTCTTTGTGACCCTATGGACTGTATTCTGTCAGACTCCTCTGTCCATGGGATCCTCCAGGCAAGAATCCTGGAGTGGGCTGCCATGCCCTCCCCCAGGGGAGCTTCCCGACCCAGAGATCGGTCCTGCATCTCTTATGTCTCCTTTGGTGGCAGGTGGGAACTTGACTACTCGAGCCACCTGGGAAGCCCATGTATGTATAAGTCTGTATACAAAGCCTTTTAAAATGTATATATATACACATGTATATACATATATATACACACATATATAATGTATGCATATATATATGCATGTGTATACATATATATACATGTGTGTGTGTGTGTGTGTGTGTGTGTGTGTGTATACATATATACAAGTAAATGGCAGCCCACTCCAGTATTCTTGCCCAGGAAATCCCATGGACAGAGGAGCTTGGTGGGCTATAATCCATAGGGCCGCATAGAGTCAGACACAAATGAAGCAACATAGCACACACACATATACATACATACATATATGTTTAATTTGGCTACACCAGGTCTTCGTTGTGGTGTGTGGGCTCTAGTTCCCTGAGCAGGGATTGAACCTGGGCCCCCTGCTTTGGGAGCCCAGAATCTTGGACCACCAGAGAAGTCCCTAGGAGATTTTTTTTTAACCCTAAAAGTACAGTATTATATTATGAATATGTTCTTCAGGGAAAACCACTAAATATTTTCATGGCATCCCTTTGGTGAACTGATGTCAAATTACAATATGTATATACATATGTATCTAATACAAAAAGCTGTTTTTATCACAAGCACTTTATGTCCTATTGCAAGTCAAGTATTCTCCTGCTCCTGTGTTTATTACAGCTGTGAAGGAGAACATTAGTTTTAACAGAATGATCAAATGTGCATTGCAGGACATTTATCTCCATAATCCAAACATAAAGTGGAATGACATTATTGGACTTGATGCAGCCAAGCAGTTAGTCAAAGAAGCTGTTGTGTATCCTACAAGGGTAAGGATGGGAGGCCTCTTGGGAGGCCCGATTTCTGTTCATTATCCATGGGGCAAGCTCACCTATCAGGAAGAGAAAGACAGGGTGATTTTCTGTTCATAAGTTGACTTTTTATTTTCTTTTTTTAAAATTCAAGTATATTTTAAAAAATTTTACAATGTTGTATTGATTTCTGCCATACAACAGTGTGAATCAGCCATAATTATACATACATCCCCTCCCTCCCGAGTTTCCCCTCTTCCCCCCATCCCATCCCTCCAGGTCATCACAGAGCACCAGACGGCTCCCTGTGCTACACGGCAGCTTCTCACCAGCTGTCCTTCTTACAGCTGACGGCGTATATACGCTCATGCTACTTTCTCCTTTTGTTCCACTCTCCCTCCCCCACTGTGTCGACAAGCCCATTCTCTACGTCCGCATCTCCATTCCTTCCCTTACAGATAGATTCTTCAGTACCATTTTTTCGATTCCATATACATGCATTAATATCCTATATTTTGTGTTTCTCTTTCTGACTTACTTCACTCTGTATAACAAGCTCTAAGTTCATATACCTCACTTGAACTGACTCAATTCATTCTTCTTTACGACTAAGTAATATTCCATTGTAGGTATATACCACATCTTCTTTATCCATTCATGTGTCGATGGACATCTGGGCTGCTTCCATGTCCTGGCTATTGTAAGTGGTGCTGCTCTGAACACTGGAGTACATGTGTCTTTTTCGATTATGGTTTTTGCGTGGTACATACCCAGTTGTGGGGTTGCTGGGCCATATGGTAGATTTATTCCTAGTTTTTTAAGGAATCCCCATACTGTTCTCCATAAGGCTGTATCCATTCTCATTTTACATTCCCACCAGATGTGGAGGGTTCCCTTTTCTCCACATCTTCTCCAGCATTTATTGCTTGTAGATTTTTTTGATGATGGCCATTCTGCCTGGTGTGAGGCGATACCTCATTATACTTTTGATTTGCATGTCCCTAATAATTAGTGATGTTGAGCCTCTTTTCATGTGTTTACTGGTCATACATTCACTTTTTGCCTATGTCACAATATTTTGTCAATACAGGAGCACCAAGGCTCTGTCCATTCTAGGCCATTTGAAATCATGTTACGTATTGGTTGAAGGCAGGTGTCTCCTCTAAGAGGTAATTTAAGATCTAAGACTCTGTAGTATATATGATTAGTCAGTTACTATTAGCCTGCCTCCCTAAATATACTTATTATAGTAAAAATGCCTGCCATAGGAGAGAGCATCTGACTGTGTTTGCATCGATTTCCCTCCGCCTCGTCCCCAGTACTCCCATCATTGAGGGCTTTGCTTTTGGCTGGTTGTAAAGACTAGACAGCCCCTTCCAGGGCACCAGGTAGTAGAGCCATTGAGTTGTTCTCATTGCTTACTGCTGACAAATCTTTGTGCAGAGTGGCTCACTAAACAGGAAGAAAAATAGAAAAACGAAACTCCATGTTTGGTTTATACCAGTGGCGCTGAGGTCAGTGTTGTTCGGTCACTAAGTCTGACTTTGCGACCCCATGGACTGTAGCATGCCAGGCTTCCCTATCCTTCGCTATCTCCCGGAGTTTGCTCAAACTCATGTCCATTGAGTAGATGATGCCATCCAACCATCCCATCTTCTGCCTTCTCATTCTCCTCCTGCCCTCAGTCTTTCCCAGCATCAGGGTCTTTTCCAATGCTTCGCATCAGGTGGCCAAAATATTGAAGTTTCAGCTTCTGCATCAATCCTTCTAATGGATATTCAGGGTTGATTTCTTTTAGGATTGACTGGTTTGATACTAAACAGGAAGAAAAATAGAAAGCAAGACGACATGTTTGGTTTACAGCAGTGGTGATGAGGTCAGTGTACCACATGGCTTTTGCTGTGTAACCGACCACCCCAACACTTGGTGCCTTAGAACCAGAATCATTTCCTTGTTTGCAGCAGTTCTGTGGGTGGGCATTTGGGGCTGGGCTCGGCAGGGCCAGCTTATGCTTTTCTGCGTGATGTTGGTTGGGCTCACTCACATGTCTGGGGTATCAGCCAGTCTGGCTGGAGAAGATGGAGAGGCTTGGAAAGCTGGGGTCACCAGGGCCCCTGAGACCTCTCTCTGCCTCTCATCCTCCAGCAGGAGAGCCCAGTCTTGTTCACGTGGTGGCAGCGAGTTCCCAGACAGAAGCAAGAAAGGGCCCAATCGCTGAGCCTTTCCCATGCCCTTATATTTTCAAGTCTCTTCTACGTGCTAAGGCCCCACTGGCCAAATTCATGGGGCCAAGTCCAGATCCAAGTGGTGGAGAAATATCCTCTGCCTCTTGATGTAAGGAGCTGCAAATAATTAGTGGCCAGTTTTGGTGATCTCCTGCAGTCAGGATTACAAATTTACTTCCTTGAATAACCTATTTATTCTTACCCCTGAGCCCTTGCAGCCCCTGATTTTTTGGATGCTTCTATTCGAATGAGACAAAATCAGTCAGTCTGGACTGTCTTTCCTTTCTTCCTTCCTGTGTTCAGACACGTAGGGGAGGAACTACAGTGGTGGTCAGAGTAAGTAGAAAGGTATTCCCTGCTTCCTCTGAGTGGCTCCATTGTTCAAGTCTTCTTGTGTAAAAGGCTAGAGCATCTCATTGAGACTCTCTGGATGTGTTGTCGCCGTGGTATTTGAAGTTCCATACGATGTCAAGATTTTGAATTAGCATCAGCAAGAAGCTAATAGCTAGTTATAATTTTACTGTTCCTTTTCCTTCTCTCTTGTCCTTTACCAACTCCAGATGGTTTGAATTTGAACTAACAGGAGAGATTCACTGAAGTCCACGCGTGTCCTGTTTGGAGTTGGTGTCTCATTACGTATTATGCGTTGCATATTCTCAACTTCCAAATCAGGCTTCACCATAACATTGAACTTTACTCACATACACCTTTCTATATTGGTTTTAAAAAGTTGGCATCTTAAAGAGTGTACCTGCTTCACAACATTCAAAAGACTGCTCGAACTCTAGGGGAAATCGTTATTTGCGTGTGAGCGGTGACTACTGCAATGGAGGGGATAGTACCTATACGTGCCTTTCTTCTCCTTAAAATAACTGCTCTTTTAAAAGGCAAAAAAATTCGGCCATGCATCCTATCCAGAATGAAAGTCAGATTGGGATAAATTAGATACTCGTGTGTGTGTGTGTGTGTGTGTGTGTGTGTGTTGGGGGGGCGGTGTATACAGAGAGAGAGAGAGTCTTAAAAAAGGAGGGGCTGGCCCAGAGTTGCCTGTGTTTCACCCTAGCTCCCCTAGCTTGCCTGAGCTGAGGGTTTGCAGGCTGCCCTGCAGGTACCAAATCTCATCATTGTTCCTTGCTCCCACAGTACCCACAGCTGTTTACAGGAATTCTTTCCCCCTGGAAAGGACTGCTGCTCTACGGACCTCCAGGTAAAGGGATCTTTCTGCTGTGATCTTGGTGTGAAGCGAGTGTGCAGGGGATGAGTGTGCATCTGTCTTCCCTTCGGGACTGAGGCAGCGCGTGCTGTGTGCCCACCTCCTGTGTTGCTTGTGTGACTGTCTTGTGTCTGTCAGCAGAGGGATGGAGTTCGAGGGTCGCTCATGTTTTACCCACATGTGTCTCCAGGTACAGGAAAGACTTTACTGGCCAAAGCTGTGGCTACGGAATGCAAAACCACCTTCTTTAATATTTCTGCATCTACCATTGTCAGCAAATGGAGAGGGGACTCAGAAAAGCTTGTTCGGGTAGGGTTTCTTGATTTTGTTTCTTTAGAATGAATTCTGGCAGAAGACAGTGGTACAGAATGATGACAGTGGTCTTGTTTGTTCTTAAGTGATTTAAATGTTCAAATTTATCCTGGATCTTAATGACCACAAGCCCGGGAGGTGGATTGACTGCTGTGTAGCTGCTAGCGGTGCCCCTATCAGCAAACATGATCTCCCTTCTTTGGGAATTTGGCCAACAGCCCCTTTTCGATTCACGTGACATAGAAACAGAACCATGAAAAAAATTGTCTCTGTAGTGGCCTATTTTTCTTTTATTCAAGAAACATTTATTATTAAGCATGTTGAGTATATTCAGTTAAGATTTACTGAGAGGCTACTGTGGTATGCTTGTCCTTATACTAGATACTCTAAGGAAGAATCAAGAAACTTAAAACTTACTTTCAGTTGCTCCAGCCAACTTTCCTCCACAGCGCTATAGGCTGGAGGGACTTTTTTTTAATTCCCTTAGGAGATTGTTTTTATCTTTATAATATACCATTTCTAAGAGTATATGGTATATATTTTAAAAAATATTTATTCATTTTTAACTGATTGATGATTGGTTTACAATATTGTTTTGATTTCTGTCATAAATCCACATGAATTAATCATGAAAGTGAAAGTTGCTCAGTCGTGTCCAACTCTTTGCGACCCCATGGAGTGTAGCCCAACAGGCTCCTCTGTCTGTGGAATTCTCCAGCCAGAATACTGGAGTGGGTAGCCTTTCCCTTCCCCAGGGGATCTTCCCAACCCAGGAATCGAACCCAGGTCTCCCACATTGCAGGCAGATTCTTTACAGCTGAGCCACAAGGGAAGCCCAAGAATACTAGAGTGGGTAGCCTATCCCTTCTCCAGTGGATCTTACAACTCAGGAATCAAACTGGGGTCTCCTGCGCTGCAGGCAAATTCTTTACCAACTGAGCTATCAGGGAAGCCACAGGTGTACGTATGTCTCCTCCCTCTTGCATCTCCATCCCACCTCCCGTCCATTCCCACCCCTCTAGGTTATTACAGAGCCCCAGTTTGAGTTCCCTGAGTCATACAGCAAATTCTCATTGGCTGTCTATTTACATATGTTAGTGTATATGCATCCATCCTACTCTCTCCATTTATCTCACCCTCTCCCCCATCTATCTTACTCTCTTCTCCCCCACCCTTGTCCCTGAGTCTTTTCTCTATGTCTGCATCTGCATTGCTGTTCTATGAACAGATTCATCAGTACCATCCTTCTAGATGACATATATATGCGTTAATACAGGATATTTTTTTCTCTTTCTGACTTACTTCACTGTTTAATAGGCTCTAGGTTCATCCACCTCATTAGAACCGACTCAAATGTGTTCCTTTTTATGGCTGAGTAATTATATATGTACCACGGCTTCTTTATCCGTTCATCTATCAATGGACATCTAGGTTGCTTTCAAGTCTTGGCTACTGTATGTAGTGCTGCAATTAACATTGGGGTATATGTGTCTTTTTCAGTTTTGATTTCCTCAGGGTAATACCTAGGAGTGGTATTGCTGGGTCACATGGTGTCTTTATTCCTAGTTTTTAAAGGAATCTCCATACTGTCTTCCATAGTGGCTGTATCAGTTTACATTCTCACCAGCAGTGTAGGAGGGTGCCCTTTTCTCCACACCCTCTCCAGCACTTGTTGTTTGTGGACTTTTTGATCTGGCCATTCTGTCTGGGGTGAAGTGATATCTCATTGTAGTTGTGATTTGCATTTCTCTAATCATGAGTGATGTTGAGCATCTTTTTATATGTTTATTACCATCTGAATGTCTTCTTTGGAGAAATATCTGTTTAGGTCTTTTGCCCACTTTTTGATTGGGTTGTTTGTTTTTCTGGTATTGAGTTGTATGAGTTGCTTGTGTATTCTGGAAATTAATTCTCTGTCAGTTGTTTAATTTGCTATTATTTTCTCCCATTCTGAGGGTTGTCTTTTCACCTTGTTTATAGTTTCTTTTGCTGTGTAAAAGCTTTCAAGTTTAATTATGTCCCATTTATTTATAAATTCTTGTTTTTATTCCATGCTAGGAGGTGGGTCACAAATGATCTTGCTATTATTTATGTCATACAGTGTTCTGCTTATGTTTTCATCTAAGAGTTTTATAGTTTCTGGTCTTACATTTTGGTCTTTAATATATTTCAAGTTTATCTTTGTGTATGGTGTTAGGGAATAGATCTGATAGACAGAGTGGCTGATGAACTATGGACGGAGGTTTGTGACATTGTACAGGAGACAGGGATCAAGACCATCCCCAAGGAAAAGAAATGCAAAAAAGCAAAATGGCTCTCTGAGGAGGCCTGACAAATAGCTGTGAAAAGAACAGAAGTGAAAAGCAAAGGAGAAAAGGAAAGATATACCCATTTGAATGCAGAGTTCCAAAGAATGGCAAGGAGAGATAAGAAAGTCTTCCTCAGCGATCAATGCAAAGAAATAGAGCAAAACAATAGAATGGGAAAGACTAGAGATCTCTTCAAGAAAATTAGAGATACCAAGGGAACATTTCATGCAAAGATGGGCTCAATAAAGGAAAGAAATGGTATGGACCTAACAGGTGGTGAAGATATTAAGAAGTGGCAAGAATACACAGAAGAACTGAACAAAAAAGATCTTCACGACACAGATAATCACGATGGTGTGATCACTTACCTAGAGCCAGACATCCTGGAATGGGAAGTCAAGTGGGCCTTAGGAAGCATCATTACGAACAAAGCTAGTGGAGGTGATGGAATTCCACTTGAGCTATTTCTGATCCTAAAAGGTGGTGCTGTGAAAGTGTTGCACTCAATATGTCAGCAAATTTGGAGAACTTAGCAGTGGCCACAGGACTGGAAAAGATCAGTTTTCATTCCAATCCCAAAGAAAGGCAATGCCAAAGAGTGCTCAAACTACCGCACAATTGCACTCATCTCACATGCTAGTAAAGTAATGCTCAAACTTCTTCAAGCTATGCTTCAACAGTACATGAACTGTGAACTTCTAGATGTTCAAGCTGGTTTTAGAAAGGGCAGAGGAACCAGAGATCAAATTGCCAACATTTGCTGGATCATCAAAAAAGCAGGAGAGTTCCAGAAAAATATCTATTTCTGCTTTATTGACTATGCCAAAGCCTTTGACTGTGTGGATCACAATAAACTGTGGAAAATTCTGAAAGAGATGTGAATACCAGACCACCTAACCTGCCTCTTGAGAAACCTGTATGCAGGTCAGGAAGCAACAGTTAGAATTGGACATGGAACAACAGACTGGTTCCAAATAGGAAAAGGAGTACATCAAGGCTGTATGTTGTCAGTCTGCTTATTTAACTTACATGCAGAGTACATCATGAGAAATGCTGGGCTGGAAGAAGCAGAAGCTGGAATCAAGATTGCCAGGAGAAATATCAATAACCTCCGATATACAGATAACACCACCCTTAGGACAGAAAGCGAAAAAGAACTAAAGAGCCTCTTGATGAAAGTGAAAGAGGAGAGTGAAAATGTTGGCTTAAAGCTCAACATTCAGAAAACGAAGATCATGGCATCTAGTCCCATCACTTCATGGGAAATAGATGGGGAAACAGTGGAAACAGTGTCAGACTTTATTTTGGGGGCTCCAAAATCACTGCAGATGGTGATTGCAGCCATGAAATTAAAAGACGCTTACTGCTTGGAAGGAAAGTTATGACCAATCTAGACAGCATATTAAAAAGCAGAGACATTACTTTGTCAACAAAATAGTCAAGGCTATGGTTTTTCCAGTGGTCATGTATGGATGTGAGAGTTGGACTGTGAAGAAAGCTGAGTGCCGAAGAATTGATGCTTTCAAACTGTGGTGTTGCAGAAGACTCTTGAGAGTCCCTTGGACTGCAAGGAGATCCAACCAGTCCATCCTAAAGGAGATCAGTCCTAGCTGTTCATTGGAAGGACTGATGTTGAAGCTGAAACTCCAATACTTTGGCCACCTGATGCGAAGAGCTGACTCTTTGCAGAGTCGCAGAAGAGCTGACTCATCCCTGATCCTGGCAGGGATTGGGAGCAGGAGGAGAAGGGGACAACAGAAGATCAGATGGTTGGATGGCCTCACCGAGTCAATGGAGATGAGTTTGGGTAAACTCCCGGAGTTGGTGATAGACAGGGAGGCCTGGTGTGCTATGGTTCATGGGGTCACAAAGAGTCAGACATGACTGAGTGACTGAACTGAACTGAAATGATGGTGTTAGGAAGTATTGTAATTTAATTCTTTTGCACATAGTTATCCAGTTCTTCCAGCACAGCTTAGTAAAGAGAATATCTTTTTCCCGTTTTATATTCTTGCTTCTTTTACGACAACAAAAACACGATGACCCAAAACCTATGGGATGCAAAAAGAGCAGTTCTAGGGAAGTTTATGGAGAAGGAAATGGCAACCCACTCCAGTGTTCTTGCCTGGAGAATCCCAGGGACGAGGGAGCCTGGTCGGGCTGCTTTCTCTGGGGTCGCACAGAGTAGGACACCACTGAAGCGACTTAGCAGCAGCAGCAGCAGGGAAGTTTACAGCAGTACAACACTACCTCAAAAAACAAGAAAAACATTGAATAGATAATCTAACTCTACAACTAAAGCAGCTAGAAAAAGAAGAACGAAAAAATCCCAAAGTCAGAAGAAGGGAAGAAATCATAACAGTCAGAGCAGAAATAAATGAAAAAAAGGGAAAGAAACAATAGTAAAGATTAATAAAACTAAAAACTGGTTCTTTGAGAAGATAAACAGCATTGACAAACCATTAGCCAGACTCATCAAGAAAAAGGTGGAGAAAAATCAAATCAACAAAAAAGGTGAGGTTACAACAGACAACATAGAAATACAAAGGATTGTAAGAGAATATTATGATCAACCATATGCTAATCAAATGGACAATTTAGAGGAAATGGACAGATCCTTAGGAAAGTTCAAGCTCCCAAGACTGAAGCAGAAAGAAATACAAAGTCTGAACAAGCTGATTACAAACACTGAAGTTGAAACCGTGATCGAAATCTCCCAAAAAACAAAAACTTAGGACCAGATGTTTTCACAGGGGCGTTCTATCAAACATTTAGAGAAGAGCTAATCCCTGCCCTTCTGAAAGTCTTCCCAAAAATTGTAGAGGAAGGGACACTCACAGACTCATTTTACGAGGCCACAATCACCCTGATACCAAAACCAGACAAAGATATCATGAAAAAAGAAAGTTATAGGCCAATATCAATGATGAATACAGATGCAAAAATCTTCAACAAAATTCTAGCATGCAGAATTTAACAACACATTAAAAAGATCATACACCATGATCAAGTTGGATTTATCCCAGGGATGCAAGGATACTTCAATATACACAAATCAATTAATGTGATACACCATATTAACAAATTGAAAAATAGAAACCCCATGATAATCTCAATAGATGCATAAAAAGCTTTTGACAAAATTCAGCACCCATTTATGGTAAAAACTCTTCAAAAAATGGGCATAGACGGAACCTACCTTAACATAATAAAGGCCATATACAACAAACACACAGCAAACATTCTCAGTGGTGAGTAACGGAAGACATTCCCTCTGACGTCAGAATGTCCGTTTCTCACCACTATTATTCAACATAGCTTTGGAAGCCCAGTTACAGTAATCAGAGAAGAGAAATACAAGAAATCCAGAGTCTAAAGGAAGAAGTAAAACTCTCACTACTTGCCGATTACATGATACTATATATAAAAACCCTAAAAATACTATCAGAAAATTACTAGAACTAATCAGTGAATTTAGTAAAGTTGCAGGATACAGAATCAATATACAGAAATCACTTGCATTCTTATATACTAACAATGACCAATCAGAAAGAAATTAAGGAATCAATCCCATTTACCGTAGTATATGGTATATTTTATATTATAAAATTTTATTATACCTTCCAGTCACCTTAAGAAAATACTTGTTTTAATTTATGCCTCAATGTAAGGTGGGTCCTGCTCAGAAATCCTGTTAAACTATTGCGCTCTGTCGGGTGACTGGTAAGTAATCAATACAAAGTGAATGTAAATATGTTTTCTGAAAAAAAATTCCTTTAAAATATTACACTTAAGTTACATTTCCTTGGAGAGGCTCATCTTCAAAATATTATGGCTTATTTGAACGTGATCATAAAATATTTTTAAAAGATTGATTTACCTAAAATACCTAAAATAACCTATTTATTACTTTGTGATTGTCCTCAAGTTACTTCAAAAGTGTATATTTTTATACATTTTTATCACCCCTATCAGATTGTAATTTTTGGAAATCTGTGCTGACATCTTCTGTTTCATTGTTCTTCATCTTGAGTCTAACTCAGTGCCAGATGGGATTTAAACTTAATGCTCCTAAATTGATGGGTTTCATTTGATTCTAGTTAGCTATATTTCAATTAGCTTAAATCCAACTAACTAGAATTCTTATCAGCCTGAAGACTTCTTTCTAACATTCCATTTCTATGGGCTGAGGAACAGCAAAACTTACAAGGTGCCCTCAGAATCAGCTTTGAATCAGTGAGCAAAAAACACTGTAAGGTGTTCAGAGAAAAGATTCCATCAGATTCCTTGGACAGGACTCACCTAAGCAGAAGAAGAAATTCAGATGTTTATGAATATGGATTTTCTTGTTCAGTGTTGAACAGCCAGAAAAGTCATTTAACTAGAATGCTCCATTCTCTGGGAGCATTTTATTTAACTCCAATTTTCCTCTGCTTCAGGAAGACTTCTAAGAATGAGGAAACAATTCCACCCCCAATTTCTCCCCTTTCCTTTACCAAATATTTTAAAAGTTGTCTTTAAAACAATATTAATAGTAAAAAGACTCCTGAGCTATCTTTCCAGAGGAAACCAGAACAGTTGCTGGTGCAGCTTTCCAGAGCATTTATTTGTATTCACATTAACCTCAACAACCATATCTCAATTTTCCCTTCCTTTTAAAATACAAGTAGGAACATAGTACATATACTCTTCTGTACCTTGTGATTTTTTTTCACACCTAACAATGTAACTTGGATGTTGCTCTACCATTTTATAGACAGCCCTAACATGGTTTTTATATGTCTGCATGCCATTTCATTGCATGGTTAAAGGCAAAATGTGTTTAACCAGCCTTTTCTCAATGGACATTTCCATTGTTCCCAGTCTCTTGCTATTATGAAGAAAGCTCTCCAAGCTCCTGTCTGCATATAGTATAGTGTAGGACAGTTTCTTTGAAGTAGAGTCGCTGATCAGAAGGAAGGAAAACCACTGGTTGACAAATTCCCTGCTGACAGGGTTGCACCAGCTTCACTCCCGTCAATGTGTGTGTGTTGGTTTCCACAGCCAACACCATGTAGCACCCCAATTTAAAAATCTTTGCCAGTCTGATAGTGAAAGTAATATTTCAGTGCTGAGATTTGCATTTCTTTCATTCTGAATGAATTTGAACATCGTTTTATAGGTTTAGAAGATATTCATATTTCTTTCTGTGAAATACATTTTTATTTTGGATATTAAAAATAATTCAAAAGGAAAACAGAGTCAGCTTGTAGTGCAGGAAATGCAAGAGACCCTGGTTCGATCCCTGGGTGGAGAAGATCCTGGAGAAGGAAATGGCTACACATTACAGTATTCTTGCCTGGAAAATTCCTTGGACAGAGGAGCCTGGCAGGCTATAGTCCATAGGGTCACAAAGAGTCAGACATGACCGAACAACTAGGTGCGCACACAATCACGCAACCTGGAAGGAACCTATCTTCTGTGCTTTCTGAAATTACTCTATTTTCTGAGCTCCTGGAAAGAGCCACACCTGGAAAATCTTGGTCATGCTCTCAAGATTCTTATTGTGAAGCTTTCAGATAAAAAAAGCCCTTCAAGACCTTCTCCTAAAGCAGAGGTGCTTTCCTACCATTTGCATCTCTTTCTACTCCAATTAAGGAGTTATTTATAGGGAACCCTTTTGTTTCTCCCTTCCCTCCTAATGTTTATGCCTCTTAGGAGTTGATGCTATTGAGTAGTTGAGTGGTCTCTTTAGCAAATGCACACACCTGTTGGTGGTTACGTCTTTCAACATTTCATGGCCATGCTCCCCCCCTCCCAATTGCATGATTTAACTTCTCCAAGTACTTTTGAAAAATTTTAGACTAATGCTTCCCGAGTGCTTACCCAGGATTCCATATGTTCTCTGGCCATGGGAAAGTAGTGGTCCACATGGAGAGGTGGGCTTCAAATGTGGTTCTCCTTCCACTGGGATGTTTGGTCTTATTGAACCCGATGGCCTCTCTGCAATTTGGGGAGTCCTTAAAATGTGTATGGTTCCAAAAGAGTCCGAGTATGCCATTTTTCATCGGGTAGACTGCTGCTGCTGTAATCATCCTTATTATCAGGTCTATTTGAACCTTTCTGTTCGTGACAGGAAGAGATTTCCTGCCTCTAATGAGCTGGTATCTGTTGTCTGTCTAAAGAGCTTTTGTGATGAGTGTCCCAGCATTGACACTGTTCTTGTAAGCTCCTTGGACTGAGCCAGTTGTCCTGGCCACATAAAATAGGATTCTGTGAAAGGAAAACACTAGTGCATATGAGCTTGGAAGGGGCGCTAGTGGTAAAGAACCCATCTGTCCGTGAAGGAGACATAAGAGACGTGGGTTCAGTCCCTGGGTTGGGAAGATCCCCTGGAGAAGGGAATGGGGACCCACTCCAGTATTCTTGCCTGGAGAATCCCATGGACAGAGGAGCCTGGCGGGCTATGGTCCATAGGGTTGCAAAGAGTTGGACACAACTGAAGCGACTTAGCACGCACGCACATGAACAGGCAGGGACCACACGCACAGCAATGGTGAAGATGAGGCTGTTCCCATTCAGTGACAGCGAGGCCTGTAAAAGATGACTGGCTACTACTACGGAAACCACAATCTGGCCTTTTCTGAGCCCTTCCCCTCTTCTTTACTTTGTGATGCTTTGCTAGTGCTAAGTGACATGGAGAATAAATCCCCTATGCCTATTTAAGAACATCTATTCTTTTCTAAATCTCTAATGCTTTCTCTGATCAACCAGGGAAAAACTGTATATGTTGCTCAAGTGATCAGTTTCAGGGTTTTTTGAAAAAAGGTGTAGCTTCTTATACTCTTTTCCTCACCACCACATCTCCCTCTAGAGCTCTTGAGTTTGTTTTTATATGTCTGTTCTTTTGCTGGTTGCTTTCCTGTTCCTGTTCAGTCTATAATATTTTACTCTGGAATTGAGCATTTTATTCAATCGGGAATTGCCTCGAAGTACCTGAGCCTACCAAACAGCAGCGTGGGGGGTCTTGGGGAGTAATTTGGGGAGCAGAAAAGGGCAGAATTTTCAGCCTTGTTACTCACAACTGGAACTCTATTCTTTTTCTGCAGTTCTTTCTTCCGAGAATTACCTTCTTATTGTCCCTAAGTGTTAAGCAAAAAAAATTGTTAAGTGATTTTATATCTTCTACAGCTTTTGTGACCATATGGAACACGTCATTGGCAGGGGATCTCAGGGGTTAACTAACTGACTGGAAGTTCAGGAACTGAGTTTTGTCTTAAGCTCTCCCACTTATGATTAGTAACCTTGAGCTCACCACTTATTCTCTCTGGCTCTCATTTTATCAGGAGATAGATGGAAATAATTGGACCATCCAACCCCATGGGGTAGTGCTAGGGAGAAATAACTAATGATTATAAAGTTGTTGTGAGATAAAGTGCAGCATAGATGCTTAATATTACAGCCATCCTAATCTTTTAATCTCTGGGGCCATCTGAGAACTTTAAGTATATGGATTTGAACATGTTGGTTTTCTCCCACCCAGGTGTTATTTGAACTTGCCCGCTATCACGCCCCCTCCACCATCTTCCTGGACGAGCTGGAGTCAGTGATGAGCCAAAGAGGCACGGCTCCTGGGTAACAGACCGGGTTTTTTTTGGTCCTCACTTTTCCCCTCCTGTAAGTGTGTTTGATGGTCGGAAGCCCATCGACATTTACCAGCAGAATGAGCCTATTAATAAGCCCACAAATTTTCTGCAGACACACGGAAAGGTCTTTAAATTAGATCCTGTTAACTGAATAGCTGATTTAAGTAGTTTTTATAACCGGAGGAAATGTCCTCCTCCCTTCCCCCCTTCCCCACAGAGTGGTTTTCAGGCCCAAAGATCACCCAGCCCCTGATCCCAGGCCGCCATAACCGTTATGCTAGCTCAAAATAGCTGCCTGTAAGCGCCTCTGCTGGAGCCAGAGGGGCTGCCTGTGGGGAGAGGGGCTCCCCAGGGCCGAGTCTGGAGAGGAGGCCCTTGAGAAGGTGTGTGAGGCCGGGGAAGTCACCGCTTCTCTGTGACACCAGACTGCGGCTCAGCCTGACCGATTGTGAACATGTCACACACGTTATCTCTAAAGATTAAGTGTCCACTAGGGTCCCCAGCCGGAAAGCCCGCATCTCAGACTGTAATGAGGCTCTCCCTCTGTGTGTGTGTATGTGTGTGTATGTGTGGTGTTTTAAGAGTTGTTTTTCTTTGAAACGTTTTACTAACCTTGATATCCCTGGCTTGAAAAAACAGGTCTCAGGGAAATCTCAACACAGCTGCATTTATTGATGGCCTCCAACGGTCTGTCATCAAGACAAAATTGATAGTAATAAAAAGCAAATAATTATCTTGTTGGAAGTATAACTAGAATTTAATTTATGAAATTTTACTTATGAAGAACCATTTCCCCAGCAGAGAGAAAACAGCCATCAAGACATACCCAGGATGCTCAGGACTGCAACTATTTCTATGGCTTAAAGGGTGCTAGTCAGCCCTGGACTCCAGAGGGGGCCTGATGGGAGAGGCAGCTGCGGCGGGGCCTGGCGGGGAGCCCACTGGAGTGCCGAGTGTCACTCGTCAGCACGGCCCCATGCAGGCGGCCTGCCTTCACCCTTGCATGCAGTCTGTCGGCCTCCATCCCCAGGGTTCCCCACAGCTGTGACTGAGCTGCTTTGGAAACTCCTCCTCTATTAGCCTTAAGCATGTCAGTTTCCTCCTCTGGAAGTTAAACACTAAAACTGGAGGCTTCAAAGTGTCACGCGAGTGTATGTTCCTCGGTTCTTTGTCTCGTCACAACAAAGATTTGGAGTGACGGACATTAAAGCCCCCTCGGCGTGTCACAGCGCTCAGGTAGACCGTGTTATAGCTCTCAGGTCTCGGATGGACCATGTTATAGCTCTTAGACAAATCACTGTTACAGCTCAGTGTTACAGCTCTATTTTATTTAGAAGATAGCAGGAAAATCCATCTTCGATGCGTGAGGGCACGTCGATCCAAAGACAGGAGGAGAAGAGTGCCCCAGCGTGCAGGAGAGAGGGAGCTGGCTTTGGCCCCTCTGTTTATATGTTTATCTCTCCCTGGGCCTGTCCTATGTAAATTGGGCCAGCCAGGAGTGTTTGTTTTACCTGAGGTCCTCACTGCAGTCCTCGGGCCTTCTTTTGTTCCATTTTCACGGGCTTTTCCCTTCCTTGTCTTGAGGCCACCGCCATTTTGGACTCCTTTTCCGTGTTCTACCTACCTAACAAAAGAATCAGGGAACAAGGGCAGGTGCTCTGAAGACTTTGAGGGTCATATTATGTTAAAAGACTAGTAATTATGTGTTAATACTAGATAAATATATAACTCTACTGTGAGACTGGCTTTTCTCTGAGGTAGAAAGGGGCACAGTTCCTAAAAAAATCCCAGAAGCCTAATTTGGGCTGCCAGCATGTACGTGCAGAGATGAGACCCTGAGTGTGTGTTGTGCTAGAACGGCCTTTTATTGTCCTTTAACTTGATCTATATGAGTGCTTGCTGGAGGCGGCCAGGCTTAGCCCCGTTTCGATTGTGCAGGTCGGCTCGGGTCCTGAGGATGGCCTCAGGCAGTGGGGGTGGCGGGGAAACTGGAGGGTGAATTTGCACAGAAAACGGCCTCTAACCCATTTTCCATGCTGTGCATGGAAAGCCTAGTTTCCCCGCCGTTCTCTCGTCTCTCATTAGAAGAGAAGGAAACAGATTGTGTTGGAGCTCATCTCTCTTCTTGGACAGTTTATATCCATAGATTACACTAAACAATAATGTGTGTAAAATACTCTCATGCCTGCTGTATAAATGAAAACGATTCTCAATGAAGCTTTTTTTTTTTAAAGGGTGGATGATTCTGCAGGTCGGTACAGCGGGGCTGCCTTTTCAAGTCTACTAGTGCCACGGTCTCCCCCCTCAGTTATTTTCCGGTTCATTGCCAACCATTGGTTTTCTTTTCGGTATCATCATTGTATTCATTTACTTCCTTTCTGGTACTGTTTGAAGAGTTCCAATTGCTCATTTCCTCCAGCCTTGGGGTGAGGAGCTCCTGAGAACGTGGCAGGACAGGGGTTACTTGTCCGAGGGGAACTCAGTCTGCAGTCACCGCGTCCTTACTGGAGCCTCATTGTGGTCTCGGAAGCAAAGACTCTGCCTCTTGGGAGCATCTCACCTCCTCATCTTTCTCTAGGGGAGAGCATGAAGGCAGCCTGAGGATGAAGACGGAGCTTCTGGTGCAGATGGACGGGCTGGCTCGTTCCGAGGATCTCGTGTTTGTCTTAGCAGCCTCCAACCTGCCGTGGTAAGAGAGTCAGAGAGTGCATTCTGAATGCATTTTCAGGAGCCACTGTGCAGGTGCGGATATCATATTGATCGCTTCAGGCAAAGTCTCCTTGTTTGGTTCCAGCCCTGGCAGGTTAAGCTGAAGGCTTTCCTGGACCAAATCCTCAATCCTTGCTACTTGGATTGTGAAAGAGTTTGCCTGAACTGAAGGAACATAGGTCAGGGCTACCACTGACTATTTAAAATGGACATTCTGAGCCAAATTATTTACTGTGTTTAAGCAGGGCTTTGGCAGAGAACCATAAAATACTAAAGTCTCCAGGACTCAAGAATATTCCAGAAATAATATGTTTGGATTTTAACAGTGTTAAATTTAACCTTTTTTTGAGTTACGAGGAAAATCTTTAATATTGTGCAGTAAATATGAAGCTAAATAATCTCTAATTGAAACTATAATCTACTCAGAGAGTCTGTTATTCAAACTGTATCCCAGAGTGATAGAAGAACAATTCTAGAAGTAGAATTGGGAAATAAGAGATGTTGACTAGAGAAAAATAATTTCGACTTGGAGAGAATATTTAAAAAAATAATGGTAATCTCTTTATAGTTCTCAAGAATATGTTCGCATTGTTTGTTTTGAGCTACAGGTGAGACCGCAGACAGATAAGGAAAGGCTGCTCTTGCCATTTGCAGAGGAGGCCAAGGTCAATCCACCCAAAGTCAACAGCCAATTTGCAATGGAGCTTGAGCTAGCCACACCCTCCCCCTTCCCGTACCTCGTCCATTTCTGTTTCTCTGTTCAAAGATGCAATGCTTCTGTTTGTGCACGCAGATCATCTAGGCTCCCGAAGAAGTCACTGGAGAGAGATAAGGACGTTCATGTGGAGTCTGTTATTTTAACTAAATAATTTCAACCCAACTTCGCCACTTCTCAAATTTATGACTTTTCTGATGTGCTAAGGTGATAAGCATTTTACATTGTGAGGAGAAAGGTTTTTATACACAATGTTGAAGTTGAAATCAGAGAGCCATCATTTAGGCATGGAGAATCCTTTAGAGAGAGAATCTCCATTCCTTCACTTGTTTGAAACAGGGTTGATCATAATCTCTTTACTTATGTCCTGGGGGGCCTGTGAGAGCCAGCTGAGGAGGGTGGGTGAAAAACAGCATCGTGCATGGCTCTGGAAAGGGCTGTGCCTGCCGGGGCGGAGTGGAGAGCCTTCATTCCCCGCGAAACCTAGGACTTCACTGGGAGGTGATGGTGCTGCCACAGTTTCCCTTGGGCGACCAGTCTTTGATAAACTCAAATAAAATGGTTCAGAGAAGAAAACCAAAAAGCTGGCAAGCAATCACAAATAAAGAACCTCAGAAGGGCTTTTCTGAAAGAATTACCTCTCATCATGAAAAAAGTGAAAGTCCATCATGTCAAAATGGCAAATACATACGTTTTTAAGCTTTAATTCCTTGACATCACAGATTGCAACCCTACAGCATATCTGGGAACTGTCCTACCCACTTGAACTTTGGTGGCTTTAAAAAACTTTTTATGATCAAAAATTCTTGACAAACACTAAAGATGAGAGTACAAAGAACTCACCATTTTCCAGTTTCAGTAACTAGCATCTGGCCCAATTGATTTTAATCTATTTCTACCTCCTCTCTTGTTTTGCTGCAATATCTTAAACTATATCCCAGATTCTCATGTTATTGCTCACATATGTATACTTCAGCATACATCTTAAAAAAATAAGGACATTTTCTTACATTATCACAATGTCATTATCAACCCCAACAAAATTAACAATAATTGCTCAATATCATCTAATATCCAGTTTATATTCAGATTTCCCATACTATTCCAAAAATATCTTCGTACAGTGGGTTTACTGAACTGGTAACCAAACAAAATTTGCATTTTGTAATTGGCTGCTCTCTTAAGTATCTTTTAATCTAGAACAGACTCTTTCTTCCCCCACCCCTTGCTATGGACTTGATTACTAGAGAGATTGTCCTGCAGAGCCTAAACTTCCTGGATGTGGCTCATTGTATCTCCATGGTACTGTTTAGCTAGTTCTCCTTGCCCTTAAAATTACTCTAGACTAAAGGTTAGATTGATTAGATTTGATTCAGGACCAATGGAATTCTGGGGTGAACATACTTCATAGATGATGCTGAGTATATCACGTATCATCGTATGCAGCCGTATATAAAGCCCTGTCATCCCACCTTTGGTTATACCAGGGTTGATCCGTGGGTTCAGGTGTGTCAGCCAGAGTCCTCCACTGTGTAGTTCCCATCAATGTTTGAAGCATCCATTGATATCTTTGCCTGAATCACTTATTTCACTAGAAGTGTGATTCTTTCATGCCTTCTGATTGACAGCTGGAATTATTCTCTGCAATAGAACTTTCCCCCATCCCAAAGGGTTATTTGGTAACTGTAAAATAGAGTTCATCCCAAAAATGAGGAATTCTTTCTCTGATATTTAGAGTCCTGTGTTGTGCCCAGCAACCTCCAGGTAACTGATGAGTCCTGTCTCCCTGTCTCTCTCTGATCTCATGCCTTGTTTGGTATAACATCATTTGTTTTTTTTTTTTTAAGTTTTATTGATATATAATTCACATACCATATACTTTACCCATTTGATGTGTACAACTCAATAGTTTTAGCTATATTTATATTTATATGGTTGTACAACCATCACCGCAATCAATTTTAGAACATTTTTCTTTACCCCAAAAGAAACCCTATACCCATTAGCAATCATCCCCATCTCCCACTCCCAGCACTAAGCAACCACCTAATCTATTTTCTGTTTCTGTAGATTTGCCTACTTTTGTACCTATTAATATGAGTGGAATTATTATGGTAACTCTATGTTTAATTGGGCTTCCCAGGTAGCTCACCTGGTAAAGAATCCGCATGCAGTGAGAGAAACCTAGGTTCGATCCCTGGGTTGAGAAGATCCCCTGGAGGAGGGCATGGCAACCCACTCCAGTATTCTTGCCTGGAGACTCCCATGAACAGAGGAGCCTGGTGGGCTACTGTCCATGGGGTCGCAAAGAGCCTGACACGACTGAGTGACTAAGTACACACACGCGTGTTTACTTGAGGAATGGCCAATCTGTTTTCAGAAGTGGCTGCACCATTTTACACTCCTACCAGCCATGCGCTAAGCTTCCAGTTTCACCACTTGTTCAACACTTCCAGTTTCACCACTTGTTCAACACTTCCAGTTTCAACACTTGTCATTATTTGTCATTTTGGTTGTGGTCATCCTCGTGGATGAGAAGTGCTGTCTCCTCTCTTTGCTTTGCTTTTCCATGGTGACGGATGATATTTATAGTGAGCATCTTTTCATGTACTTATTGGCCAATTGCATATCTTCTTTGGTGAGATGTATTTTCAAATCCTTTGTCCATTTTTATGTTATTGAGTTATAAGATTTGTTTTGTCATGTATCAGATATATGATTTGTAGATATTTTCTCCATTATTTGGCCATTAGTCCGTTTTCCCTCCCTCCTTCCATCTCTGAACTTTTTTGTTCCTCTCTATCTTTTCATGCCCTTGCTAAACTTGCCATGGCTATCCCATTTCCTAAGCCCCAAGTCTTTCAGAAGACACTGTGACCGGTTTTTTGGCAATAGTTCTGTCTAATAGAAGTACAGACTTAAAAAATGTCCGAAGTGAAGTGAAGTGAAGTCGCTCAGTCGTGTCCGACTCTTTGCGACCCCATAGACTGTAGCCTACCAGGCTCCTCTGTCCGTGGGATTTTCCAGGCAATAGAACTGGAGTGGATGGCCATTTCCTTCTCCAGCGGATCTTCCCGACCCAGGGATCGAACCCGGGTCTCCCGCATTGTAGACAGACGCTTTACCGTCTGAGCCACCAGGGAAGCCATATTAAAAAATAGCAAAAGAAACAGATAAAATACAATTTTGTTAACATGTTTTATTTAACCCAATATATCTAAAATATTATTTCCATATATAATCAATATAAAATTATTGTGATATTTTACTTTTTTTTTTCATACTAAATCTTTGAAATCCAGTGTATACTTTACACTTACGGCCTGTTCCAGTTTGGACTAGCCACAGTTTAAGTGCCCAATAGCCACACGTGGTTGGTAGCTACTGTATTGGACAGTGCAAATCCAAGGGTAATTTGTCAGTCCCGTACCTCTGTGGCAGAGATTGATAACTGCCTTCCAGTATTTACTTCATCCTTCTAATGTAATAATAGAACCCCAATTTCTGAATTCTGTTTCTTAGTCTTCCCTGCTGTTAGGTGTAGCAAAGCCAAGTTTCTTTGTCATTTTCACAAGATGACCCAGGCTCAACTTTAATATTCTGCTACAGACTTGAAATCAACCATTGATTCACAGAGCCCTGGTTCCCTTCATTGAAAAGTACTGTTTAAATGTCATAGTCCCACAGGTACAGGTGTTCCTTGCTACTGGATTATCATTGATTCGTGGCCTTTCAATTGAGTAGAGCTAGGAAATACATACCTAGTGTCAAAAAGGGGCAAATGATGAGCTCGTGCTGGTATTTCCCATTCAAATTTAAGATTACAAGGTTTTTAGTTAAATTAATTGATTTTATATTTGTGTCTTTTCTTTGTGAAAATTTTAGTTCTTAACAACGGTATAATTACTATTCACTTTATCCTAAGATGTAGATATATTTTATATTTGTGTCTATAACAGTATTTTCAGTAATATTACCAGTACTATCATAAGAGTAGTATTTTTATAAAGAAAATGGTATGGACCTGACATAACTAAGATGAAGAGCTAATCTGAGATTTCTCATCTTCAGCGCCCCTGACATTTGGGGCCAGATAACCCTGCTGTGGGGCCTCCTGTGCACTTTGCCATGCGGAGCGATATCTTTGGTCTCTCCCCACCAGATCCTAGTAGCGTCACCTGCAGTTGTGACAACCAGAATATGTCCACAGACTTTGTCAGGTGCTCCCTCGGGAGCAAAATCATCTCTAGTTGAGACTCACTGGATTAATGGGAGGAATGACAGACATTAATTGTTACATCCTCCACAAATAAACTCTCGAGTTATTTTTTTTTTAAGAAAACTGTAAAATAACTGAACTTGATTTACTTACACGAAAGGTGGCATATTATAGAAACTGTCCTGTATTTTTATTTCTTCCATAACAAAATGTTGGCGATCCTTCTAAATAAGTACCGAAAGTTCTCCTTCCCATTGTAGCTGCCTGTGTTCCATCTAGTTCATATGACAACTTATCCCATTCACCTGCTGATGGGCACTTGGCCATTCCTGCTCTTTGCTATTATAAACAGCGTTGCAGTGAGGAATGGTGCGCACATACATCCCTTGGTGTGTTTTTCAGTGCATCTTTGGGGAAGGTTCCTGGAAGGTTGCTGGGTCAGAGGGTTAACGTGCATGAAATTGTAGTCGAGATTGCCAAACTTCCCTCCATAGCGGTTGTGGATTTTGTATTCCCACCAGTGTCCTGCTTTCATTGCTTAACATTATAGCAAGAACATTTCCAATGTCATTAAATAATCCTTGGAAATTGGATTTTGTAATGACTGCCCAAAATTCCCACATGTGAATATACTATAATTTAGTTAATCATTCCTTTCCTGTTGAACGTAAATGATGCTCCCAACTTTCTCTATTATAAATAACACTGAAACGAACTTCTTTGAATAAAAGTCTTTGGCCAAAATCTAGTTATTTCTTGAGGAGAGATTTCTTGAAGTAGGATTGCTGTATCAAAGGGTATTGATTTTTAAAAAGTCCTTTGTTACATATTGCCCAAGTTCTTAAATTAGGAAATAGGATTTTTATCAGAACACCTTACCTGTCTCCTGAGAAATCTGTGTGTGGGTCAAGAGACAACAGTTAGAACAGGATATGGAACAGCAAACTGGTTCAAAATTGGGATATACAGTCAAGGCTGTATATCATCACCCTGCTTATTTAACTTATGTGCAGAGTACATCATGTGACATTCTGGGCTGAATGAAGCACAAACTAGAATCAAGATTGCTGGGAGAAATATCAATAACTTCATATATGCAGATGATACCACTCTAATGGCAGAAAGTGAAGAGGAACTAAACAGACTCTTGATGAAGGTGAAAGAGAAGAGTGAAGAAGCTGGCTTGAAACTCAACATTTGAAAAACTAAAATCATGGCATCTGGTCCCATCACTTCATGGAAAATAAATGGGGAAAAAGTGGAAACAGTGACAGATTTTCTTTTCTTGGGCTCCAAAATCACTGTGGATGGTGACTGTCACCATGAAATTAAAAGACGCTTGCTCCTTAGAAGGAAAGCTATGACAAAGCTAGACAGTGTATTAAAAGCAGAGACATCACTTTGCCAACAAAGGTCCACCTAGTCAAAGTTATGTTTTTTCCAGTAGTCACATATGAATGTAAGAATTGGACCATAAAGATGGCTGAGCCAAAGAATTGATGCTTTCAAACTGTGGTGTTTAAGAAGACTCTTGAGAGTCCCTTGGACTACAAGGAAATCAAACCAGTCAATCCTAAAGGAATTCAACCCTGAATACTCATTGGAAGGACTGATGCTGAAGCTGAAGCTCCAATACGTTGGCTCCTGATGCAAAGAGCTGACTCAGTGGAAAAGACCCTGAAAAGCTCGGAAAGATTGAAGGCAAAAGGAGAAGGGGGCAGCAGAGGCCAAAATGGTTAGATAGCATTACCAACTTAAGGATATAAATCTGAGCAAACTCCAGGAACAGTGAAGAACAGGGAAGCCTGGCATGCTGCAGTCCACCGGATTGCTAAGAGTTACACGACTTAGCGAATGAACAACAGCAAAAATTTTTATCAAAAATACTGCTGCTACTGCTGCTAAGTCACTTTAGTCGTGTCCGACTCTGTGCAACCCCACAGACCGCAGCCCACCAGGCTCCGCCATCCCTGGGATTCTCCAAGCAAGAATACTGGAGTGGGTTGCCATTTCCTTCTCCAATGCATGAAAGTGAAAAATGAAAGTGAAGTCTCTCAGTCATGTCCGACTCTTAGCAACCCCATGGACTGCAGCCTACCAGGCTCCTCCGTCCATGGGATTTTCCAGGCAAGAGTACTGGAGTGGGGTGCCATTGCCTTCTCTGAAAGAATATTGGGACACACCTTTATTTTGGCTTTAGATGAGGGAATAAACTTATCTGATAAAAGCAGTCTGCCCTTCTTGGGGAAGTAACTAAATCACACCAAAGTATGTAAAAACCCAGTCATAAAATCCCCAAAGAAATCCTTTCTGGTTGGTTAGTGGTGTTTCTTATCCACAACATCTTCCAGCGCGCTAGGCTATTGTCTACTGCTTGTTAACTTATCACTTTCCTTAGATAAATCCGTTCTGTCTCAAAGGGCCATCCATCATTTTCTCCCTCTCACAGTGAGACGGCTTGCAGCATCTTTGTTTATTCAGTGCTTCTCCTCCAAGGAGCCCCTTCCTTGATCTGTAGCATCACAGAGAGGACAAGAAAGAAGCAAGAAATAACAGTTCATCTGTGTTATTTGATGGGTAAATTAGCAATGAGAGGAATAACAAATGTTGCACCTTTAATATTTCCACTTAAAGTAATAGCTATGGAAGAAGTGTTTAACAAACACGATTAGGGCTAATTTGACCCACCTCGCCTATTGAGTATTCAAAAACTCAGCTCTGGGAGCCCAGAGGAAAACAAAATACTGAACAGGGCTATTAAAGTAAATGCCATCTTTTAGATGTCTATTTAACTTGATGGTAGTTGGTACAAAGAAGGTACAAAAATTGTATGTGTGAAGCATGTTGAAACTCATCTTTTCTTTGTTAAACCCTAGTGAACTTTTTGGCCAACCCAGTATTTGCAAAAGGGCTAGACATTTCACTATCCCTCTTAAAAATCATCCGCATGGTATGACCAAACTCTAGATTTTATAAAACGTAGAAGAAAGCATAAGATCTTAAAGGTTTGGAAGGGGTTATATACTGGGAATGTGCAAAAATGTACCAGTGTAAACTAACTTCTTCACATGTGGGCGCTCTCCTGTCTGGCGTGAGATCTCTACAGAACTGTATACATGTGATTAAAGAGGTCAGCAGACATAACCCTGGGCTTTTCCACAAAAACTCCATGCATCTGCTGGGCTCCAGGGGGAAACTGTGCTCTCTGAGGTCCTACCTTTCAGCCTCATGTCTTGACTGTCATCACCCTCTAGACCAACATTTCTCCAAGAATGGTTTCCCACAGGGTCAGATCCCCCAAAATGAGATTTCATGGGAACTAATTTAACTCAGAGATACTGAGTTAAACATAGTTCAACTGATTTCCCCATGGCAGGACTTTTAAGTGCCTTCAAGATGCTCTTGTGTGTTCTGACTCTCTAAGAAAAGCTATGAGAAGTGCATTCCATATTTATTTGATCCCAGAATCCTTTACCTTAAAGAGCATCTCATAAGATCAATGTTCTATTTGAAAACTTTTTGCAAATAGTGGTTTGCATTAACTCATTCTGATCTGATAATTGCATCTTTCATTGCGATGGCATTCAATCCTACTTGTAAGCATTTAAAATCTTTTGTTTTTAAAAAAGTGGCAACAGGCCCAAAATGAAGTCACTCATTCTAAGCCCATGTCATTAAACCAAGACTTAGTCAGTTCAGTTCAGTTGCTGAGTTGTATCTGATTCTTTGTGAGCCCATGGATTGCAGTACGCCAGGCTTCCCTGTCCATCACCAACTCCCGGAGCTTGCTCAAACTCATGTCCATTGAGTCAGTGATGCCATCCAACCATCTTGTTCTCTGTTACCCCCTTCTCCTCATCAGGGTCTTTTCCGATGTCAGTTCTTTGCATCAGGTGGCCAAAGTATTGGAGCTTCAGCTTCAGCATCAGTCCTTCCAATGAGTATTCAGGGTTGATTTCCTTTAGGATTGACTGGTTTGATCTCCTTGAAGTCCAAGGGACTCTCAAGAGTCTTCTCCAACACCACAGTTCAAAAGCATCAATTCTTTGGTGCTCAGCCTTCTTTGTGATCCAACTCTCACATCCATACACGACTACTGGAAAAAAACCGTAGCTTTGACTAGATGGACCTTTGTTAGCAAAGTAATATCTCTGCTTTTTAATATGGTGTCTAGGTTGGTCATAGCTTTTCTTCTAAGGAGCCAGTGTCTTTTAATTTCATGGCTGCAGTCACCATCTGCAATGATTTTGGAGCCCAAGAGAATAAAGTCTATCACTGTTTCCATTGTTTCCCCATCTGTTTGCCATGAAGTGATGGGACCGCCTGCCGTGATCTTCATTTTCTGAATGCTGAGTTTTAAGCCAGCTTTTTCACTCTCCTCTTTCACTTTCATCAAGCGGATCTTAAGTTCCTCTTCACTTTCTGCCATAAGGGTGGTGTCATCTGCATATCTGAGGTTATTGATATTTCTCCCAGCAATCTTGATTCCAGCTTTGCTTCATCCAGCCCAGCGTTTCTCATGATGTACTCTGCATATAAGTTAAATAAGCAGAGTGACAATATACAGTCTAGACATATTCCTTTCCCAATTTGTAAACAGTCCATTGTTCCATGTCCAGTTCTACCTGTTGCTTCTTAGCCTGCATATAGATTTCTCAGGAGGCAGGTAAGGTGGTCTGGTATTCCCATCTCTTGAAGAATTTTCCACAGTTTGTTCATACATAACCTAATTGTAATTTCAACCTCTTCCAGGAATGTAGTCTTAACCAGTCAGTCTGGAATTACCTGGTCAGTACTGGTGAGTTAATCCACCAGGTGGACTTTGCTGTTCCCCAGCAGAAGGTGACCTTGCCTAAAACAGTCCCCTCTCTGCTCTTCGCTTTCTTGTGTCTCCTTCTGCTTATGAAAGTCTTCCGTTTTGCACAGCTCTTCAGCATTCCTTTCTATTTGCTAGGTGAGATGCTCGTGGATCCCTGAGTCACTGAACAAGAAAAGTCAGATCTTTAAATTTACTCATTTGAATTTTGTTTTTTAACAATAGTATGTCCATGTCTACTGGTGATCAGATTGTTTTGCTTGAAGTTGCTTCTCTCCATACAAAGCTGCACTAACCCATGCAATCCTGTCGAGGTTTTGATTCTCCACATGTGGCTGTTGGGTGATTCTGACACAACCAGGAAGGAAGCGTGAGGCGCAGGATTTGGTGGGCGTAGCGGGGCAGACACGGGGCTGACCTGGCAGGAGGTCACCACTAGCATCCTCGGTCTCGCCCCGTCCACACCTTCTTAGTCCAATTACCTCAGACATGAATTGATTTTAGCCTGGCCTCCTGCAGCATTACTTTTTCTTAGGGTGCAGGTTGACATGTGAACTATAAGACCAAACTTTGAAAAATATAAAATTAACGTAACCATTTTACAGAAAATTTGAGAGCTAGAATAAAATCACTCATAATTTCAGCACTGTGATTTAAGTATTATCATCTTTGTATACATCCTAATGGTGGAAGTGTTTTGGTTATTTGTTATCATTTATTGCCGGTGTATCCTTCTGTGGTAATTTTTTCCCTCAGAGGGAAGTCATTTTTATAATTTTAGCTGTTTACAGAGAGAATACATGTTCATCATAAAAATCATATTTTATATGCTTTGGTATTGCTTGAAAGTGAACAGTCCCCTATAATTGTACACACAGACACCACCACCACCCCCAGAAACAAAAACGTTACATATTATTTTGTTTTACGGCCTGTTTGTTTTTTTTTTTCTTTCATTTAATATATTGTGGACAACTTTGAAAATTCTATTTCAGTATAGAATCCCACTGTGTGAGTGAGCTGTAATTTGTTTTTTAAATTAATTTTTGAATGTTTTGATTGGAGAATAATTGCTTTATGATGTTGTGTTAGCCTCTGTGGTATAATGGCGTGAATCAGCTGTAAGTATGCATACATCCTGTCCCCCTTGGGCCTCCCTCCCACCCCCATCCCACCCCTTTAGGTCGTCATAGAGCACCCAGCTCCCTGTGCCATAGCAGCTTCCCACCAGCAATTTATCTTACACTTTTCTTCTTCTTGAGGGTTTTAATATGGCACCAACCCATCGGACCAAGCTCCTTCCACCCTGGCTCCCAGCACAGACACTCGAGGTGGGGGGCAGTTTTCCCTTTGGTGTTGGGCTGAAGCAGCGGAGGTATTATCAAAATGGCTTTGTGTCCTGATGGACCTCCCCTTGGCAGTCCTTTGTTCGAGAGATCTTCTTAGGGCTTTTGTCTGTGCCTGTCTGCAGTTTGCCAGCAGGTTTCTCCAGCGCCCCATGTGGGAGGGCTGTGGGAGGCCAGAAGGCAACCCCTGGAACACTGCCCCGTCATTCCGCCTGCCCCTCAGCCCCTCACCTGCTGTCCCAGTGTCTTCCCAGGTCTAGATGCTGCAGGGATTTTGGTTGCAGAGTGTGAACTAGAGAAGGGCGGTCTTCTCTATCTTGACCTATCTCTATCTTCTCTATCTTGACCAGAAGCAGTCTCTCACTCATGTTTTTGATTCCCTCTTTTCTCTCTATTTGCATCTTAAATGCAGTTATTTTATAGCCTGTGTCAGTGGAGTCCAGTTCTGTTCTCAGCTTCTTCTGCAGACTCTCATGGTGGTTCCTTATGTTTCATGATTTTGGATGGTGAGCTTCCATTTAGTGAGGGGGATCTTGTACGCATGCCTCCGCAGAAAATTTATGTCTGACTAGGTCAGGCTGTGGGCCACTGCAAGCTGACTTCTCAGCACAGCATTTCTTCAGCCGTGCCTGTGAAGGTGCGTAGTGAAGATTTTCACTGAAGATTCCCCCTCCCTCCAAAGTACAAGACGGACAAATTCCCTTCTTCCTTCCACTTCCAGTGAGGGGATTTTTCTGACCCACCTTGTGATAAAGGATATTCCATCTAGTTTTTGTTTGTTTGTTTGTTTAATGTGATGGACTTTGTTTCCACCTACCATCTAGAATGGGTCCAAGGCCTTCTATGCTATCCCACATGTGGACTTTAAAATCCAAACTTTTTTGGTAACTAAGAGGCAAACACTCCTGAATCAACCACAACTTCAGTTTCACTTGCCCAGCCTTGAGTTTTGGCTTCTTCTTCATTTTTAGGGCTTGAGAATTTTGATGCCACTTCCTTGTGGACTCTTTTGTTGTGTGTTCCAAAAAAATATGTCCTAGCAAACTTTTTAAGGGACTTTATATCAAGAGATGTCTGAATGTCTAGCTCATCATCTTATTAGAAAAAGAAGCTTCCCATTTCTTTTTCTCAATTATTGATCATATATTTTCTGGCAAGAGTAACTGGAATATATTTCCTTTGTCGGTATTGTAGTAATTTGAAGTAATTGCGATCCTTTATTATAAATGAGTGATGCTCTTAACCCCAACATCAGTAGGACTTGGACCAAACTGATGGCTCTCCTGCTGGATCCCCTTGTCTAATGCTTGTGAGCTTATCCTCAGTCTCTGGAGATGAGAGACCCTCTATGGAGATTTCATCTTTCACCTTATCTTCAAAAGCATTGCCCAGCCAAGTGAGTTGAATGAATCATTCCCTACAATCATTTCCATTATTTTTTTTTAATAAAGGTGAAAACAAAATGTTTTATTCCTATGCTGGTTTTCTCTGTTAATTCTAGCTAATGATGATTATAAAGTGCTAGTTTTCAACAAAGCAGATTTACCTTCATAAATAAAGACTGGGCTCTAAGTGAGCCGATCATTTTACTTGAAGCCAGTAACCCTGAACTGAAAGCTTCCTTACTTACCCAAAGTAGTGTCTATTGAGTACCTATTGTGAGTATTCCGTGTGATGGATGAGGCACCCAAGATATATGGTTCAGAGGCTGGCTGTCTGATGGGACAGTGGATAAGACATAAACACAAATAACTAGGAAGTAAGGCTATAGCTGGAGAAGGCAATGACATTCCACTCCAGTACTCTTGCCTGGAAAATCCCATGGATGGAGGAGCCTGGTGAGCTGCAGTCCATGGGGTTGCTAAGAGTCGGAGACGACTGAGCGACTTCACTTACCCTTTTCACTTTCGTGCATTGGAGAAGGAAATGGCAACCCACTCCAGTGTTCTTGCCTGGAGAATCCCAGGGACAGGGGCGCCTGGTGGGCTGCTGTCTCTGGGGTCGCACGGAGTCGGACACGACTGAAGTGACTTATCAGCAAGGCTATAGCCAGCCATGTGGCTGGTACGGACAATACACAGGATAAAAGTATATAAGGAAGAGGCCATTTCTGATGAAAGATACTTAGAAAATGGAGTAGTGGGCACTTGAACTGGGCCTATAAAATGTACCTGGCTCCCAGTAGACAAAGTGAAAGTTCCCAGTAAAGAAAATGGCCTGACTAGATTCTCCACTAGAATGGCAAAAGGTAAATTCAGACAGAAGCAGACAAAGGAGTTTTGTCCAAGTGGGAAGTGTAGGTAGGAGGAGTCAGCTCCTGCAGAGCTCAGTGCAGTGGACGAAGTAGCCTTTGAAGCTTTGTTCGCTGGTTGTCATCTGCCAAAGCCCACGACAGCTCTGGAATCTGCTCTTCAAGGATTGTCACGCTCTCTTACTTCACGTTGGTTACGGACATTCTGCAAAGACTCCGCCTAAATCTGAAGGTTGCTTTCCTCTTGCCACACTGAGATGGCTTGAAGTTAACGTTTTCACGATGGAAAGAGCAAGCTGGAATTATGTTTAATCTCCAAATCTGTTAACTTTGGCCTGATCATTTTCCCAGGAACAACATGGTTTAACAGGAGACACAGACCAAGGGCTGAGGACGGGCCCTGACAGTTTGGCACAGGAGCCCAGGTGCTCAGGCGCGACGTCTCGTGGCCCATGTAAACTGTCTAGGTGGCCAGCAGGCATTGCCACCTTGTCTCTCGCAGTGGGCACCGGTCCAGTGGTCAGGCTGTGAAGTCTGTGAGCCTTCACTGAGTCACAGTCTCTCTTGCTGGTTGCTTTTGACCTTCGAGGTGATGAAATTATGAAATGACCAAGATAAAGGAGATGTGAAAACAGAATAATTTAGGTTTAAAAATCAAAGTGTAGCAGCTAAAGGGAGTGTTTCCTGGTTGCCGCAGGTTAAATTTTTTCACTTGAATATATTGGCAGAAAGAATGATTCCTGGGTACATTCCATTTGTCCTTTGTTTCCTCCCTTGTATGATTATATTATTATTGATGTCATTAAAAGTACATTCATCAGGCCCGGCTGTCAGTGACTTGCACTTATTTTGTGCCCACAAGCAGTTTTGAGGTGGATCTCTTGCTTTAGGGCATTAGCTGATCAATAAGACCATCTGTCGTGAGGGATTGTTTTTCCCACCTCCCTCTGCTGCCTCCATTTTCCCGGGGCATTCGGGGATCTGGTCTTCCTCTCACTAAGAAGTCCCTCCCGCTGGGATGGAAAGACCAGAGGTGCCCCACCAAAGAGCCGTTCTTCCGCAGCCCCTGCCCTTTCCGGAGGGACAGCTGGTCCAAGCGGAGGCCTTGGGGGAAATACGGCGACTGCCCACCACCCCAGCACTGCCGTTTCTCCAGCTTATTCTCTCTTCCTTCTTGGTTTTCAGGGGCTCAGGTCTTGCTTTATCTTTGAAGTTTACAGGGCCCAACATTCCTTCAGTCCAAGGCCCAGGCCTCCCTGTTATTATAGCCTATTATTTACATAGAAAGTAAAAGTGAAGGTCGCTCAGTTGTGTCCGACTCTTTGGGACCCCATGGACTGGAATTCTCCAGGCCAGAATATGGAGTGAGTAGCCTTTCCCTTCTCCACGGGATCTTCCCAACCCAGGGATCGAACCCAGGTCTCCCGCATTGCAGGCAGATTCTTTACCAGCTGAGCCACAAGGGAAGCCCATTTGCATAGAAGTAGGGAGTTAATCACATTCGTTTCTGTGTACTGGAGACTCAGCGGTTGACAGTACACTTGACAGGAGGGGAACATTGCTGGACTGAACTCCTGAAAGCGAGTCTAACGGTTTCTCTTCTCTGTTAGAAGATCTCCCTGACCCCCTCCTTTCGTCACCCCTCACCCGTTCTCCTGCTGCCGCTAATCCAGGCCCAGCTCTCTGCTAACTGTCCAAAACAACTCTGAATTCACTCAGACTTACCAGGTGTTCAGTCCGTTTCATCTTCTTGGAGGCACACCTTCCAGAACCTTCTTACCAGCTCCAAACTGAGTGGCTGTCCTCTGCACCCCGGGCCCCCATGTCATCTCTCTCTCTGTCAGACCCTCTGTTTCGTGGAGCCCACGTGGCCCTTTGGTTCCTCCTTGGGTCCTCCAGAACTTTCCCTATAAAGGGTATGTGGGAGGTGATTTTTTTTTAGGCTCTGCATATTGGTTTGATCAAGATACTGATTTCTACATTGGAAATTATTTCCCTCAGGATTTTGAAGGCACCACCCTATTCTTTTTTTTTTATTATTATTATCTCACTTTGCTGATGAGAAATCTTATTCTCCATCCATTGGATACAACCCATTTTCCCTCTCTGGGAACGTTTATGATCCTCTCTTGGTTCTCAGGGTTCTGAGATCTCACCTTAATGTGACTTGGGGTCTCTCTGCTGCTCCTGCACTGGCGACAGTCCAGTGACTGGGGCACAGGCTGCGGAGCCTCGCTGTTTGGGTTCAAGTCCCCGGCTTCCATTCACTCGCTTTGGCCTCTGCTCTTCTTTGTACCTGTTTCCTCATCTTTAATGGAGATGGTAGTGCCTACCTCACAGGGTGGTTCTGAAAATTAAATTAATATCTGAAAAGTGCTTGAAACAGTACCTGCCACTTGGTGAGTGCTATTTAAGCATTAGTTTTTATTATTATTTCAAATGTAAAAAATAATGTCTTAGAGGGCTTCCCTGGTGGCTCAGCTGGTGAAGAATCCACGTGCAATGCGGGAGACCTGGGTTTGATCCCTGGGTTGGGAAAATCCCCTGGAGAAGGGAAAGGCTACCCACTCCAGTATTCTGGAGAATTCTATGAATTGTACAGACCATGGGGTTGCCAAGAGTCAGACATGACTGAGCGACTTTTACTCTTTCACTCAGAGGCCTGCAAAGTTCCCTTGACCCTGTGTCTGGAATATAAACATTGGCCCTGAGAGGGAGGGGGCATGGTTGTGCAAGTGGCTGAGTCTCTGATAAGATGAATTTCTACAGGGTGAAGCTGATAAAGCAAATGCGAAAAAGAAACGGGTGGTTGTTAGTGCCCTGGACTGGATTCTTAGCTCGGAGGAGTAATAGGTAAAGAAAAAAACTTAATCTTGTAAGAAATCTGGTCCTTCCAATTTAGATTCAGATATATTTCCTTTTCAACCTGAAATATCCTGACATAGATTCAGAATGAGAGTAAGAAAAATGGGAAGATGCTTTGCAGAGTCTTGGTATCTTTAGGACAGAAAATTTGGTGACCATGTTACTCTTTATTAGTGGCTCAGCCAAACCAACACACAGGCATTTCCTAATTTCTTACCCTGGAAAATCAGAGATTTCCTTCCCATCTAGGAGACTGAAATTTTAACATACAAAGAGTTCACAAACTTACACTCAGAATGATATGTTTTTAATAGGTACTCAAGGTAACCAGAGCTGCAGTCAATGAGGGAAAGTTCCACTTTACATAATAATTCCAAATAATACATTTGGAATGGAAAAGGTTTTTTAAATCGCCGTTTTGCATCGCTCTCATGAAACAGTTTATTCAAAGATCATCAACAGATGCCAAAACCCCTAGTTGAAATGGCCTGGGGAAAGGGGTATTCACATGGTGCCAGAGTAGTCTACATAGAACACTTACTCCTTGCAAGGGATCTTATCCAATGCAGAGAGCCGTGGTCAGCAGATAATCTCAGTAATTAAACATCACATCATTAAAGTGAGATACACCAACATGTGGATTCCAATGTAATTAATACAAAAACGTATCATCTATGAAATATACTTGACAGAACTGTTTATCCCGAGTCTGATTAAGTTTTGAGATCTCACTTCCATCTTGGAGAACTGGGGATAGAGGAACCAGTTACCTGATACCATGAGGAAAACAGGCGAATCCAGAATGTAGGGCATTGTACAACTAGCCTTATCTTTTCAAAAAGAGGCCAAAGCAAGGAGACTGCTTTAGATTACAAGAGAACTAAGAGATAGACTCATACGTGGTACATAATCTTTGATTGAATTTTGGTTGAAAAAAAACAGTAAAAGATTTGGGGGATGATTGGAGAGATTTTAATATGGAATAACCGTTAGACATGTAATGATTCTGTTAGCGTCATAATGATATTGTCAGTTATATAAAAAGTCCTTTAGGGGGGAAATACACACTGAAGCATTTGGGGGTGGAATTTCATGATGGAAGTTACATTGAAATAGTCTAACAAGAATAGATACATAGATATGAAGCAGATATGGCAAAATGTTACCTGTTAGGTCAAGATGGTAGGTATGTGGCTATTTGTCGTTTTAGTCTATTTTTCTACTTGCTTGAAATTTTTACCAATATATTAAGAAATGTAAGGAAATGGCCCACAGATGCAAAATTACACAAACCTGGCCTGATGGTGTTTTGAGAGGAGCAAGGGTCAGTGTTTCAAAGGGCCACATTTGCACTGGGCACCCAGGAAGGAGCATTCACTTTCACTCACAATGGAGTGAGATTGTCATCTGCTCCAGAATGGATGTGAGTTTTGGAAGAATTAGTGTCCTTTCCAGAGTGCCCACGTTATTGTCAGGAATAATGTACTCACTGGCAGGATGAGATTGAAAAACTGAAGTTACAGCTGCATTGGGAATGCTCACATGTTTGGTTGTTGTTAGCTGGATTTATTTCCCCTCAAATTAAGTCATTTAAAATTCACATGAGTTTTTTGGGGGGTTTTTTTTCTTTCTCTTATTCTCCTTCCTTCCTCCTTTCCTCTCTCCCTCCCTTTTTCTCTCTCTCTCTTTTTCTTCTTTTTTAACTTTTTCTTTCTCCCAAACAACACGAAGTGATGGTGCTGTCCCCTCAAGCACAGACGTAGCGTCACAGGGAAGATGCAGGATTATCACCTGCTAATTGTTCTTCAGATATAGTTGTGGCTCACGAAGCGAGTTTACTTCCTCAAACCAGTTCCTCTGTTTTGGCTGTGATTCAGGGAGCTGGACTGTGCCATGTTGCGCCGCCTGGAGAAGAGGATTCTGGTGGACCTGCCGAGCCAGGAGGCCCGGGAGGCCATGATCCACCACTGGCTGCCCCCTGTAAGCAGGAGCAGCGCCCTGGAGCTGCGCGCGGACCTGGAGTACAGCCTGCTGAGCCGGGTGAGCCGCCGGGGAGGCCGCCCTGAGACCCTCTTCTCGGCAGGGTCATCTCGTGAGCTGTTCGAAGGCTGGAGTCACCTAGAAAAGATCCAAGCTACCCCCAACAACCCGACAGGCCTCTCCTTCATGAAAGAGTGAGCTCTTTGTCCCTTGCAAGCATTCCAGCAGAAAGGGATGTGATGAAGTGGAAATAGCACAGGGCTTGGACTCAGAGGGCCTCCGGTCAGATCCTGGCCCTGTCACTTATATTAGCTGTGTGCCCTTGGGGACATCACGTCCTCTCTGAGCCTCAGCTTCTTCATCTGTAAAATGGGTAACAGGCCACAGAGGGTTACTGTGATGATTAAATGGACATCTTTCACAAACAGTAAGGCTTTAGGTCACCTGTCTGTTACCCCACAGCCACTGGTGTCATTGCTTTCTTGAAAGGACACTGGAACGTGGTGTTCTCTGAGGTTCTTAAGAGACAGGTTATAATCTTATTTACAAGAATAAAAATGTCCACCAAGTTTGATCATCCTGGGATCTGGGCACAAAGGCCCCATTAGGCTGACTTGGGCGGGCCAGTCGTTCACCAGCATCTCACCGCCTTTGCTTGGATGGTATTAGGAAGCCATTCGTTGCCCAGCTTCTTAGGTTATCCAGACACGTTAGCAGCCTCCCTCCCCGCAAACACTGTTTATCCGGGAATCTTTTATATAGTGTCCATGGGTGTCAGACACGGAATCCAAACAGGGGCTCTGACCCCTGGTCCTGCCTGTGAGGATGTAACCACCGCCAGCGTTCTACCTGCTGCCTAATGGCTCGGTCTGCGGGTGTTTCAGGAGACCGAAGGCTACTCTGGCTCGGACATTAAGCTAGTCTGCAGGGAAGCAGCTATGCGGACTGTGAGGAAGATCTTCAACGCCCTTGAAAATCACCAGTCAGGTACGGTGGGGATGACAGCCAAGGGGCTCTGGGAGAGAAAATTGTTTAAAAATTTAGCTTTCGCCAGCAGGTGGCGCCTCGCCTCTGTTACTCGTGGCTCCCTACACTGGCACTCGTTCTTTGGTGGAAATCTTCCTTCTGCACCCAACTCCTTTCTCCTCTCCTGTTCTGTTTTGGATCAACTTTGCCCCCGGGTGATAAACTCCTTAGGGCTCGGGCTTTTATTTCTCTGGTACACTATGTGGGGCTGGATCTATTTGCGGCACTGTATAAATATTAAATAATACTTTGTAACGATACATTTAAGTCAGATTTTCTGTACGGGCTTCAGGGGCTGAGTTGCGCATTAAAGATGTTTTCCCCCAACCTCCTTTAGCCTTGCCTGTTGCTGCATTAACCATTAAGAATGCTGCATTATGCATTGTCTTGAAAGAAGGTCTATTAGCGTTTCAAGAGCATTGATCACTATTAGGTCGATTGTTGAGCTGTTATTCTTGTGTTTCCATCTAGAGAGCAGCAATTTACCTGGGATCCAGCTGGATACAGTGACCACTGCCGACTTTTTGGATGTGCTCGCCCATACCAAGCCTTCAGCAAAAAGTCTGACTCAGAGGTATGCAGCCTGGCAAAGTGAGTTCGAGTCTGTGTGAGGTCACATTTATCCTGACTTGGCCTCAAAGAAAACCACAGAGGCCTCCTCATTGATTAGTGTAAGTTTACAGGAAGAACAGAAAATTGGAATAGCAAACAAAATTTATCTTGAAGACTGGATTAATTTGGACAACTGTACTACTTTGGAAATACATATTTTCATGGTCAATGTCAGCAAAATACTGAAGATTCTAATTACAGGTATGTGTGCTATGAGGTCATGCAATGCAGACTTTTCTGACAGTGAGACCCCATAAAATTTCAATGAGTGATTTCTTGTAGTATTCCTTCTTTGTGAACTGGCATTTTTATTTTGAAAAAGGTGTGGTTGGGAAAGTTGTGTTGGGATGCACAGGGTGGTTCTGAGTTGGGGAGCCAATCAGAAGCGAAGCTTGACAGACCATCTGACCAGCAGACAGTTCAAGGGTGGATAAGAGAGAGAACATGAGAAGGAAGCAGAGTTTGCTTCCTTCTTCTGACAATATTCTGAATCTCATCAGCTCTCCCTGATTCTGACTCCAGCCATTCTATCAGCAGAGCCAACTCCTAACAGACTAGCCCCACTCAGGAATGTCACTGGCCCATCTCTGAGTGAAAGTCACTCTTTGCGACCCCATGGACGAGTCAGTCCATGGAATTCTCCAGGCCTGAATACTGGAGTGAGTTGCCATTCCCTTCTCCAGGGAATCTTCCCAACCCAGGGATCAAACCCAGGTCCCCCACATTGCAGGCAGATTTTTACCATCTGAGCCCCCAGGGAAGCCCATGTCTGGAGATGAGCTGATAGCAGAGGGGATAAGCAACCACTTTCCCCACCCACCAGTTGCAGTGTTTTGAGTTCTGGCCCCTGTTAACATCTTCACATCTCATACCCTGTGTGTTCAGCCCTTCTTCCATTGCCACGGCTCCTCGTTGGATCCAAAGCTTAGGATGGGATACCTAAGCTTCTGGAACAGTCCTCCCTGCTCTTAGGCTCCTCCTTAATCTCCTTACGGGGTTGGAAACAGCTGGAAACATCTCATTCAGAAAGCCACCGTCTGAGGCATCCACTTGCAGATGCTGGTACATTTGGAAGACTTTCACTAAGTAACGCTGTGCCCACCCCCGCCTGGAATTTCCCCTGGCGGCCACCTTCTGTCGTCTCCCTTGCCTTGTTTTCTTCATCTCTGCAAGTCAGACTCATCCAGAAAACACTTCCAGGAAAAAAAGGACATTTTGGCTAAATAGTCCTAAGGATTTCACCCTTAAAAACACATACACACACACACACACACACACATTGGGGTATTGATCATTTGGAATAGAATATTCTCAAATGCCTCTTAAGACATCATTTCATGGAAAATGTAATCAAATTGAAAATATACCCTTATAAAATGAGTTTAAAAGAAACAAGAAGACATTCATCTTAGCAGAAGCGCAGCTGAAACTTCTTCATGGTCAGTAGGTAGGCCCTGAGCAGCACTGCTGATAGCCAGGACATGGAGGTCTCCAAGTTCAGCGGCCTCGCCGGTCAGTTTCCAAGACGTGCCTTCTGTGCTTTGGGGTTATTTTCTTTGTCTGGCTGTCAGCTGACATTTCTTACAGCTGTTAGGGCATTTGCTTGTGGCTTTTGCCATCCTTTCTGAGTTCATAAAATCTCAAGTGGATGAAACCTCCACTTGAAAAGCAGATGTACTGTACGTGTACTTAAGATGTATTTCAGATATAGGGTACTGAACATGTAATATATGTGTACTTAACATGTACTATACGTGTACTTAAGAGTGAACAGGCAAAGGAGTGGAGGAGGGCTCCTGTGGACAGCATGCTTTGTGACAACAGGGTTGGGCCCCTCAGCTTACTGCCCGAGAGTTTCTGACTCCATTCAGGTAAGTGTGGTTTGGCCATCCTTCCCACAAATCCATGTAACCTTCCCTTTCCAAAGCCCACCGACACATCCTTCCTCCATTCCTTTTGAGAATCTCCAAATTCATCACCTACATTCAGTCACATTCTCCTTTCCCCATTCCTTGGAAAGTTTGTCTACAAATGATCGTGCATGACTGTTCTTAGATCATCCCTTTATTTTAGTGGCTTCTTCATCACTTTTATTCATTATCTAATGACTTCCTGCTTTGGATGAAATGAAATGTCTCTTTTTCATTCCTTTGCCCCATCTATACCACACACATACATCTTTCCCTATCGTCCTCAAATAGTTTTATTAGAGTTTTAGGTTAGCTCAATAATCATATTTTTATGACATTGTTCATTGGACATTGTTCACTGCAGAGGCAACAATTGGTTCAGGTTACATTTCCTTTCTTGATGAGTTTTGTCTGTCTTGGAATTGATAACTGTCTCCTTTTTTTCATTTGCTTAATTTTCTTGGCAACATTCTGAGATTTGTCAGATGCCCATCAGTGTTGAGGGCTTCCCTGATAGCTCAGTTGGTAAAGAACCAGCCTGCAACACAGGAGACCCCAGTTCAGTTCCTGGGTTGGGAAGATCTGCTGGAGAAGGGATAGGCTACCCATTCCAGCGTTCTTGGGCTTCCTTTGTGGCTCAGCTGGTGAAGAATCTACCCGCAAAGAGGGAGACCTGGGTTCGATCCCTGGTTTGGGAGGATCTGCTGGAGAAGGGAAAGGCTACCTACTCCAGTATGCTGGCCTGGAGAATTCCATGGATTGTATAGTCCATGGGTTCGCAAAGAGTCAGACACAACTGAGCGACTTTGACTTTCATCAGTGTTCTCTTCTAAATGGCCTCACACGTCAGATAAAGCTTCAAGCCCATTCCCATGCACTCTGGTCCGGGAGGTAAGGGGAAGGGGGCCAGAAGACCGGTGCAGCATAAGCAGATTTACCTAATCCCATTTTCAGCCCTGCATCTCACCCTGGCCCACCCCCAACCCCACAGTCTCCAAGGCCTTTATGTTCACAGGCCCACTCTCCCAGAGTAAACCTCCTCTCATGCCTCGCTGAGGGTGCTCATCTGGCTACTTAGGGTGGGGAGGGTTTCTGGGCTTCCAGCCACTTTCCCAGCTTTGAACCAATTCCTTGCTTCTCAAACTTGCCCCACACCTCATACCTCTCTGCTCAGTGTCTCCAAGCCTAGAGTTTTTGAGGTTGTCTTACAGGATGAATTCTGTTTTGTTTCTTTATGCTGATTTTAGCACAAACACTCCAGCCTCTTCACAGATCCTAGATAACTGTGCTCTCTCACCTGCCGATGTCTCCTCTACCGCTCTTGTGGGTTTATTCCAACTTTATTCCTCTCTTGAGTGGGGCTTTGAGAGATATCAGCTAATACATGATTAATCTGCTGTTTAGAGTCTCTGGTTATTTTTTTTAAAGTAGACTAAAAGTATGTCTAAGTTTATAGAGATATAGGAGACCAGCCTGGAGAAGGCAATGGCACCCCACTCCAGTACTCTTGCCTGGAAAATCCCATGGATGGAGGAGCCTGGTAGGCTGCAGTCCATGGGGTCACTAAAAGTCGGACATGACTGAGCGACTTCACTCTCACTTTTCACTTTCATGCATTGGAGAAGGAAATGGCAACCCACTCGTGTTCTTGCCTGGAGAACCCCAGAGACGGGAGCCTGGTGGGCTGCCATCTACGGGGTCGCAGAGAGTTGGACACGACTGAAGCAACTTAGCAGCAGCAGCAGCAGCAGGAGACCGGCCTGTTAGTTGTTAATGGAAATTTTAACTTATTTCCACGTGTGGTATTTTCTTCTAAAGCAGAGGTCAAAACTGAAACGCCTATAGAACTTCAAGCATAGTAACACATGGGTAAAGTAAGGTAAGGAGAGGTGGGGACTGTGGCGAACTGCGGACACAGCAGCGACCTGGCTCCAGCTGAACACGGAAATGCAGACCCTCTGACCTTCCCAGGAAAACCAGTCATGGATTTGCATTTGCCATCTGGTAATTCAGACACTGGCAGTTCAGGTTCTTCGCCCGATTCACCCACGGTGCTCATTCTGGCCATCAGATGCCTTCCCTGATGGCATACTAGGTATCTAAAGGGACAGCAACCTCGTGCTTCCTGGCTCTGTTCCTCATCACCTGTCCGTAGCTCCACTGCATGGCGTAATTGTGTGTACGGGTGACTGTCTACCCTACCTGAATGTGAGCACCACAGTTGTACTTTCTGCCACTGCTCCTGAATGGATGAAATGACACAGACCAGACTTGTCTGAGCACCGTATGTGCTTCAGAGGCTGGACATTGTGGTTACTGTTCCAAAGCCTTTCGCTCACTGCACATCAGCTTTTCTCTGGGAGGACTTACACAACCACCTTGAACTTGCCAGAGCCGCTTGGACTTCTGGGTGCACTGTTTACATGCTTTTATTTCCCAACTAGAGGATTTGTATCTAGGAGTTGGAGCTACACAGTCTGCTCGGTCTTCCTTGGTGCTTTACTCCCAGTGGGCATTTAAGAAAGAACTTTGATTTCCTCAGGCACAGCAGCCATTGAAACAAGCAGGCACTGAGATGTGTATGACATTAAATACTGGAAAAAGATACTGAAATGTTTCATTTTAATAGATGCCGTTTGAATTATGATAAACAATTTCTGGTGTTAGGGCACCTCGCCTCTCGAGGAGAGCAGCGTACTTTGAGTAGTAGGTGGCAGGTGTAACACAACGTTAGCAAAGGCCTTGTGCATTTATTCTGGGCAAAATTTTGTGATTTACGTCAAAGCGAACTCTCTGATACACACTTGGCTCCATGCAGATAACTGCTAACAGGACAAGGGACTCTGCCACCTGAGGCAAGTGTTTTAATGAAACACATTAGTGCAGTTTTAAAAATTCTTTATTATAGGTACCCAAGGACTTGAGTTTCATCCTACATGAACCACCAGTGATCCAAAATCAACTGAACATCATCAACACAGGTGTATTTTGACTTTCCTGTACAATTCACTCCTGTCATTTTTCAATGTGGAAGTAGGGTTAGGTGACGACAACTGTCACTCCAGGGGGGTCTGTGACATCCACAGCCATAGGTGTTTGATGGAGCCGTTGCTGAAAGAGGTGGGCAAGCCCCCTTCTTTCGGGGCATCACTATCTGCTCTGGGAGGGGTGGAATGGTGGGTAGGCAGAGTCACTGCAGAACTCGCTGATTCTGGATGGTGAGTGTGACGTGGGCACAACTGTGTCTCCCCCAGGACTGGTCCTTCACCCATCATACCAAGCACACACCTAGCTCGCAGCAGACACGCAATGACCACCTCCCGACAGCCGATGTTCTCTAATGCCCTTTCTAGCCCTAAGATGTCACTTGGTCCCTTTCTGGGGCCAGGACAGGATTACAGTAAAGCTGATACGAACACTATCCTTGGGGTCAGTACCACAGGACAGTCCTTAAATGTAATGGCTGGAAAATAAAGTCCTTTACATACTTTGGTTATTAAATCTCCTCCATGAGGCCCAACGCAGACCAACCCACTGAGCTGGGAATGTTTCCAGTAATTTCAGCACTGGACAGGTCGGTTAGAAAGCCCTATTTAGCATTTGTTAAATAAAATGGTAAACTAAAGTTTAATGGCCTCCAGGGCTGCGTGAGAGTGGAGGGAAGTGGAGCAGCCACTTTTCTTGGCGGGGCTGGGCGCACACAGTGCCTGACCCTCTCCTGCCACACACCTGTCAGTCATGTCCACTGTGTGGCTTTAGCTCTAACCTGTCCCCAGAGCACCAGAGCCATTGCTTAAGGTCTAATAGGCCTCTTCTATGGACAGCAAGTCTAAAATGAAACTTATTTTCTCCTCCCTACACACAGTTATACGTCCTAGCATTAAATTCTTGTGATATTTACAGCCAAGTTTGATTGGCCCGGTGACTGAGTACCTGTTCTGTGCTGTAGCAGACACAGTCCTGTCTGGTGGGGAGAGGATTCGCGTGAAGGTCCAGGTGTAATCTAACAAGTGCTCAGCAGGAAGGCAGGGACTCTTCCTCCATTCTGCAGGCAGGACCACATCACAGGACAGGGACACAGGATCTCCACACTGCCTTGGGCATCCTCCTGGCCCCAAGGCCAGATCCTCCTCTCATACATTTATGTCCTAGCAGCCACTTCACACACAGTAGCGAGCAAACACTTGAGAATGCCTGGGCCAAGGAATCACTGTCCAGGTGCTGGGGAACAGGCCACAGGTGAGCATACCAGCAGCCTCTCCGCTTGCACGAGGCGCTTCCCTTTTTGCAGCTCTGGTCTGAAGGAGTTCAAATATCGTAGAATGTCTCTTTTTTAAATTCTCAGGAAGACCTTCCCCACTGAACTGGCTATAGAGATGACTTCTACCAAACTTTCCCAGATGGTTAAATGTGGACACTGCTATATCTGCATCTCATCATCGCAAACGCGGGACACTTAGCATCTGCCTGATTCTATTCAAAGTCCTTAATATGTGGGCTGTGCATTTAACTCTCACAACACGCCTACGTGGTGGGCACCATGGTTATCTCTACGGAGAAGGGAGCAGAGGCAGGAGAGGCTAGGGGAGTGGCTAGGGTCACGGAGGGGCGAGCTGGCAGTGCTGGCCAGGCTCTGTGCCCTGCCACTGCCCCCTCCTTCCCATCTGGGTGGTGTCCCCGCACTGCTGTCTTTTGCACTCTGGCATGTGCAAGGACTAAGTACGGCATCTGCACAGTAAGATCAGCGTGCAGCAAACGGCCAGGAGGAGGGGGAGTGGCCATTTAGCTTTGCCCCCTCCCACCTAAGACCAAGGTGATCTCTAAACAAGCATGAAAACCCGAAGCTCATCAGCACCGCTGTGTGCTACAGTACAGGGAGCACCAAGATGATGGACAATTACATGCTGAAAATCCAACGCCCAAGAGCCCAGTAAAACAACTGCAAAGGCCCAGGATCATCAGCGTATGCAAATGTACAAGGAAAATCATGACCTTCTCAGTCCCCTTCATTTTGGTGGGTTTAACATGAGAAGAATCATCTATGCTACAAGGCGAGATTTCATTTTACAGCCGTGGTAACCAAGTACATAAAAGCTTGAATCTGTCCCAATAGTTTCTGAAGGATTTCTCCCAGAGTGTCAGAGGCAAAAATAATGAAATCTTGCAAATGTACAGTTAATGGGACCCAGGTGGACACTAACCTCAAAAATGCATGGTCTGTAAGACATTAAAGGCTTGATTTTAGTTTCTGCACTGTTCCTGTTAATAACAATGTCTAATTAAAACATCTGTGAAATACTGATAGTTTTAATTTTACATAAAATTTCCAAAACAACTGTTACACAGTATAATAGGTATCTGAAATGAATAGGTTATTAATGGAAATATTATTTTAAATTAAAATCAGGTTCTAAATTTAAATTAGTTATCTCTGGTTAATGAAGAGAAAAAGAAGTCACCCAGGCTGGGAGTAATACAGTAAGCTAATCTAGTTTTCAACATCCATGAAAGCAAATCCACTCCATCACTTGGGCTACAGGACAATTTATTTTGTTGCTTCTGTTCTGTACTCCACTTGGCACTTCTGACGGATTTCACAGCTGAACTCAGTATTAAAACTACAGCCTAATGTACCCTTTAGTACTTTATAACTTAAAAAGACGCCATTCAACTTTAGTCAGCCTGAAGCCCACCAATTTACCATTGAGGAGAGGGCAGAGAACAAGGCTCCCTGCAGTAGACTCTGCAGCCCTGCTAACCTGATGAATATTTTAAAAGGAACATGCAATCTCAGCTTTCCCTTTTCTTGGATCTCATCTTCTTTTACGAAATAAAAGGGATTAGCCTGGCTGAGTGGCTGGCTGCAATTCAATACCTTTCTTTCTAATTACTGCACAATAAAAGAGGGTTAAACGGTGAGCAGGGCTGAGTGGTCTGTCTAGGCCGGCGCTGAGTGTGTTGAGGGATTCATTCCAGTCGATGAAAAGCTGCATTTCAAGTTGCTTCAGATTCACGGAACGGTTCACAGCAGATGCTGCAGAATGTGGTCCACGGCATGCGGGAAGCTCTCACAGGTTAAGTAAGGAGCTGGGTTGATTTTGTCTTCGTCTGCTGCTCGGTATTTCCCTGAAATGAAAGTAAAGCCCATGAACAAAGGCTACTGCCAGGACGCCAGAGTAATTGCGGCCTCTGAGCACACAGGCCACCCTGACAGTGCCACAGCCCCCACAGCACCTTTTATCCAGGCTTCAGGATGCCACAAGGCAATCCAAAGCCAGATGTGTTCAGCATTTACCAGGCCCTCTGGTCTCTCAGCAATGGATGCTGGATCCCAGGCACTGGGTCACCTGACAGTTAAGGGTGCCCCTCAAATCTCACCTGGTGAAATTTTCCTCCCCCACCAGCCCTAACGATACAGACAGTGACTGAATCAATGCTTTTAGATGAGAGCCCAGACCCTACAGGACAGAGGCCTTGTCAGCTCATGGGTGACTGGAAACGGCATGAGCTGCTGCCCAACAGGAACCCTGTGAGTGGGCAAATGAGCGCACCAGGGGCAGGGAGAGACGGATGGTCACGGTGCTCACGTGCAGGCTGGCCGGACAGGCTGCCCAGCAGGGCACTGAGGAATTCGAGACCCACAAATGACAGCCCGGCACCGCAGAGGAACTGGTCACACAGGGTCACAGAGCGGATCTGACAAACGTCCATCAGGCCGTTCATGACCCCCGTTTAGACGCCCTTAATGTGTCCCAGTGCTCTCCAGGGAGAACCCCAAGTGTCTGCTGTTGCACACCAGGACCTCAGTCACCCAGCTCAGCACCCCTCACACGGTGGACATTCTGTAGCACTGGTTAAATGAGAGGCAGGAAGGAAGGAAAGAAGGGACGGAAGGACGCGGGGAGGAACACCGCTTCAGTCAAGGCCTTGGGGATGAGGCCGACTGCCCTGCAGCCTCGCTGCGGCCTCTGCACTTGCCCTTTCTGCATGCTCTCTCATCCCCCTTTCTGTGAGCTCTATTTATTCTGCAATTTCCCCTATTCTCTGCCTAAATCTGGGTTTCCAAACAATAGGCTCACCATTTTCTACAATACAATCCCTTTTGTTTTCTACAACTACCTAAAAGGTTTTGTCCAGCAAACACGAAGCCTGAATATCCCCAGCCCACAACCTGGCACTGTGGTGGTAACACTGCTCCTGTCCTGTCTTGCTGACTTGCGAATTCCTACAGGAAAGGAGCCAGCATCAAATGCACAAAGGTAACTTCCCCAGCATCCTCAAGGCATCTGTCCACAGTATGGTCCACACAGCAAACTCTACTGCTTATTTCTTCTTAAACTTAAATCCCATTGAGTATAAACCTTTGCCAAGTTTCTGCATGGTCCTCACAGGTAAGTTAATGACTACTTTTTACTATACCACCCACTTCTTTGACCTAGTTGTCTAAGGACTGACGTGTGAAAGTCAGGGTTCTTAGCCATGGAGAGAAGGGCCTGCAGCATGCTTCTGCTTAGTCTGGCCCTGCGGTTTCTACAGACTGACACAGCGGCTTACATGTGTGTGCAAGTTCTAGCAACCTGCACTGTGTCTGGCGTGTGGCAGGCGCTCAACAATGCTGGCTGAGGGAAGGGAGCAGGCCGCCACCACTCAGGCCTGATGCAGCACGGCAGCCTGTACTCTCCTGGATGAATAAATGTAAACGGAGGCAGAATGCAGGAAGCCATGTTGACAACATTGGACAAAGGGTGATCCCATCTTTCCTAGGTCATTGTTTTACATGCTAAACAGATTCTGGTCAGGGCTAGTCACGGAGAAGGCAATGGCACCCCACTCCAGTACTCTTGCCTGGAAAATCCCATGGACAGAGGAGCCTGGTGGGCTGCAGTCCATGGAGTTCGCTAAGAGTCGGACATGACTGAGCGACTTCACTTTCACTTTTCACTTTTATGCACTGGAGAAGGAAATGGCAACCCACTCCAGTGTTCTTGCCTGGAGAATCCCAGGGACGGGGGAGCCTGGTGGGCTGCCGTCTACGGGGTCACACAGAGTCGGACACGACTGAAGTGACTTAGCAGCAGCAGCAGGAACAGCAGCAGGGCTAGTCAAAAGTCTTTACAAATGTCTATGGAGCGTTTAACATGTGTTACTGAGAAACAAATTGCTCAAGACCATCACTGAGTAAGTTAGAATTTCCGTGGTAATTTTCAACACTGAGAAACCAAGCACTTGTCCACTGCATTCAGTTCAAGACCATCAGTGGAACCGGCAGCTCTGTACGCTTCCGGAACAGTGGTCTTACTTGGGATTTTTTTTTTTTCTAACCAAAGATGAACAGTACAAATGGGTCTGTTTCCATGAGCTGAACTTAGCTACATAACTTAGACATTTTAGATGTGACTGTGTGGAGCTGCTGGCTTCTCTACGATTGACCGGCTGCCTCTTTCATGGGCTGACCACAGCCAACGGCCAGTCAGAAAAGAAGGCAGAACCATGGAGACCAGCTAGGGGAGCTGGGCCCACGAGACACTGACTGGCACAGGAGCAGTTTTCACACTTGGTGTAAATCCTTAATTATGTGAGCTAAGGAAGGAAATGTTCATGGGGACGCAAGAATAGAACTAGTTATCTGTGGATTTCCTCAATGCCCGGATCATAAAATGGTGACTGTCAGGAGTCTGAAAATTTCAGACACAAGGGAAGACGATGAGTGTGCCTGCCTTCCCTGACTCCCCGATATGTCCCGTTGTCCTCTTTCTCGCGTCCATCAAAGCAGAGTGATGTTCCAGGGAAAACGGTGATCATTTTGAATAAGAAATGTGCAAGAACACTGTTAGTTCTCAAGCGACTAGAGCCACCACCTGCAGGGGTCCCCTGGCTCACCCCTAGACCTCCTGCATGAGAAGACTGTTGCCCTCTTGGTTCACACTGTGTGTGTTCAGTGGCACAGTCGTGTCTGACTCTCTTGCAACCCCATGGACTTCAGCCCGCCAGGCTGCTCTGTCCATGGGATTCTCCAGGCAAGAATACTGGAGTGGGTTGCCATTACCTACTCCAGGGGATCTTCCTGAACCAGGGATCAAACCTGAGTCTCTCGCGTCTCCTGCATTAGCAAGCAGATTCTTTACCACTAGTGCCACCTGGGAAGCCAGCCCCACGCACAGGGCCTGACAAGTACTTCTTATTCAATTACAGCAGCATCTCATGCTGTCTTGTTTCTGTTCTTAAATTCAAAATAGCTTTCATGCAACCACAGTTTCTTGAACAAACACCACAGTCATGAGTAAATACACGTTTTTCTAAAAATTTCCTGGCGGCCGGTCTTCTATGACTCTGTTTAAGCTCTCCCTTTTCTGGACAACCTGTACAAAGCCTGGCGTATGAGCTCACGGGGCCATTGACGGAACCTTCTGCTGTCACTGTTCCGTCACCGCATCGTGTCTGACTCTCCCCAGGGACTGGACCCCGCCAGGCTCCTCTGTCCACGGGATTTTCTAGGCCAGAATACTAGAGTGGGTTGCCATTTCCTCCTTCTCCAGGGATTTCCCAACCCAGGGACTGAACCCGCATCACCCGCATAGGCAGGCAGATTCTTACCTGCTGGGCCACCAGGGAAGCCCATAGAACCCCTTATCTGCTATTTAATTGATAAGAGTCTGATGACAATTCTCAGACCAGACCCGTGGCTGTCATCCTCAAACACGTGCTATTAGTTCCAAGCTCAGCAGGCACCCCCTGGCGGCAGGTGTCGGGGAGACCTTTTCATTTTATCTGGAAAGGCTGATCAAGTTCTCAGCACAACACCACATGCCCACACACAGCTCTCATGCCTTGTCTCTCCTTACCTTGAGAGGATTTTATTCATCAGACTCCACACTGGAAAATGGCACAGAGCTACAAGGGACCAGTCCAGCCCCATCATCTATAAACAGCCCAAAGAGGTGAAGGGCTCTGATAGAATCTCAGAGTCAGTGTAGAGCTGAGACTGAGACCCAAGACACCTAACTGGTCCGCTGTCATCATGACACCGTATTAGCTGAGGCTTCCCCATTAAGTTCTTTCCCTTTCCTTAAATTTATTTGAGGGACCACACTCAGTTTACTTAATTTTGGTATAGGAAATTGTTACTAAAACAGTACATGAAAAGGAAAAAGTTTTTTTATGTGTGTTTTTAAGACAACATTAACACAAAGTATCACTTAGCTCGTTAGTCCCCAAAGAGGTCAAAGTCATCATTTTATACCTAGTTCAAAAGGAAAGGATATTTTTACAGAGCCCCTCGATCAATGGTTTTTTAGTCAACCGGTGATTTGTGTATCCAGAAAATCATATAAATGCTAACTGTCTTGTGTATGACTATCTCTGAGGAAGTGTGAAAACATCTCTGAACTCGGATCTGATTTTCCTAGCTTTGCTCAGTATGGGCCCTCTCACATTGTCTTTCTTCCCTGCAGTCCTAAGCCCACTTTATTTTTGCTTCGTGGCAGAAAAAGAATTAAAGTACCCAGTGGGCTTTGCCATTTTTTCAAAGACTGTTCTTTAAGAATGGTGTATTTTACCATTCTGTATCAGAGAAAGCTTGTACAGAAGATACGTACCTGTCTTGACTAAGATGCCCCGCATGCCAGCATTCTGAGCCCCACCAACATCATCTCTGCAGTCCTAGAAAAGCATGACAAAGCACTTAGTCCAGCGTCTTCAGTGAGCTCGCCAACAAACCAACCTACCAGCGATTTATTAGGCTGGAATGGCCAACTGCAATCCCATGTTTTCTCTTAAAACGAGAGTGAGGGAGGTATAAAAAAGGATAAACCCACGTGTAACAGTCTAAGGGGGCATACCAATTGGAAAGGGAAGCATCATGGAGGCAGAGGTGAGAAACAAGAGTAGTAACCCCAGTAACCAAACATAAAAAGGGCAGCTACAGTGCTTCATGTTTTGCACATGTACATCTTGTTTCTTTTTTAAAAATATTTTTTATTTTTATTTATTCGTTTGCACCAGGTCTTAGTTGCAGCATGTGGGGTTTAGTTCACCGACAAGGGATCAAACCTGGGTCTCCTGCATTGGGAGCATAGAGTTTCAACCACTGGACCACAAGGGAAGTTCCCATCTATCTCCTTTTAAAACAGATCATGGAAAAAAGGTATTTTATCATTTGGCAGCTCTTAAGGCAAATGATCCAGCTGCAGGGCAGTGAGTGAACTAGGTTCAGAACACAGCTCTCATGCTGCCCACGTAAGACATTATCCTTACTTTTCATCCAACTGTCAGTAACAGGAGGAATCAAGTCAGACCGTATACTTAAACAGATTTTGAGACTGTCTTCACACTTAGGAATAACAGACCAGTTTAAAAGGAAAGCTCTTGTTTTTCAATTCTTACTCAAGATAGGGGTGAATATACTCAGCTAACTGTGATAAATGCAAGGCAATAAAAATCCAAGAAATGGAAGAAACATCAATAAAATCAATCCTGCCATCTCATGTCTATAAGCAGAATTTATTCAGATCATGCCCAAAGACAAACTTTTCCCTTAAAATCATTCATGTAATTTAACAACCACCCTTGGAAATGAGCCTCAGAATTTCTCTCACAATCTTCACTCAAGGTCTAACTTAAAACCTTTTCTGTTGCATCTAAGCCTGCCTTGTGAAGCAGGCAAATGGGGGAGAGGGAAAGGAAGAGGGAGGTGGGAAAAAGCAGACATGGAAAGGGAGGGAAAAGCCACGGCTCTCTCAGACGACAACCCTCCAGACAGCTGAGCTCTGCTGTCACACGCCCTTCCCACCCTACATGCTGTCCCAATAGCAGTGTCTCCAAGGACCACGAATTCTGAAAGCTCCAGGCTAAGGTCACCACTTTCTTGAATACACATTTGCCTAGAAAAGTCAGCTAAAGGCCTGCCAGAGAGAAAAGTTGTTACTGAAAAGACAGTTTTTCAAAGCCGTACTGAGTCCAGTGATAGCCTAGTGGGTTTTGGTGCAGGAACCTAGAAGCAGAAGACGGCAGTCAGGAGGACTGCGATCCATGAGCACCAGCACAGTTCAAGGCAGCAGGGGATCTACAGTTTCTTCTGGAGGGAGTCTGGGGCCCCTAGTTCTACTTCCAGCCATGCCACTCATCAGCTCTGGGTCATCCGGCATGAGGCCTACCTCTCTGGGCTAAGGTTTCTCAGCTTATAAAGTGAGGAGGTTTGGACCAGACAATCTTGATGGTCCCTTCCAGCCTAAGGCATTATTATTTAAAATTGAAATATAATCCTTGCCACCTACCACTGACCACAAGGTAGTGTGCTTTCCAGTACTCTTCCCCTCACAGCACACATAGGAAATAACGTTTTCCCAGTAAGTCTGTTGCTCAGTCGTCTCCGACTATTTGTGACCCCATGGATTGCAGCACCAGGCTTCCCTATCCTTACTCAAACGAGTCGGTGATGCCATCCAACCATCTCATCCTCTGTCGTCCCCTTCTCCTCCCACCTTCAATCTTTCCCAGCATCAGGGTCTTTTCAAATGAGTCAGTTCTTCACATTAAGTGGCCAAAGTATTGGAGCTTCAGCATCAGTCCTTCCAATGAACATTCAGGACTGATCTCCTTCAGGATAGACTGGCTGGATCTCCTTGCAGACCGAGGGACTCTCAGGAGTCTTCTCCAGCACCGCAGCTCAAAAGCATCCATTCTTCGGTACTCAGCTTTCTTTAGGGCTTCCCTGGTGGCTCAGACAGTAAAGCATCCGCCTGCAATGCGGGAGACCCAGGTTTGATTCCTGGGTTGGGAAGATCCCCTGGAGAAGGAAATGGCAACCCACTCCAGCACTCTTGCCTGGAAAATCCCATGGACGGAGGAGCCTGATAGGCTCCAGTCCATGGGGTCGCAAAGAGTCGGACACGACTGAGCAACTTCACTTTCAGCTTTCTTTATAGTCCAACTTTGACATCCATACATGACCACTGGAAAAATCATAGCTTTGACTAGATGGATATTTGCTGGCAAAGTAATGTCTCTGCTTTTAATATGCTTGTCTAGGTTTGTCATAGCTTTTCTTCCAAGGAGCAAGTGTCTTTTAATTTCATGGCTACAGTCACCATCTGCAGTGATTTTGGAGCACAAGAAAATAAAGTCTGTCACTGTTTCTATTGTTTCCCCATCTATTTGCTATGAAGTGATCGGACCGGATGCCATGATCTTAGTTTTCTGAATGTTGAGCTTTAAGCCAACTTTTTCACTCTCCTCTTTCACTTTCATCAAGAGGCTCTTTAGTTCTTCTTCACTTTCTGCCATAAGGGTGGTGTCATGTGCATATCTGAGGTTATTGATATTTCTCCTGGCAATCTTGATTCCAGCTTCTGCTTCATCCAGCCTGGCATTTCGCATGATGTACACTACAAAGAAGTTAAATAAATAGGGTGACAATATACAGCCTTGACATACTCCTTTTTCTATTTGGAACCAGTCTGTTGTTCCATGTCCAGTTCTAACTGTTGCTTCTTGACCTGCATACAGATTTCTCAGGACGCAGGTCAGGTGGTCTGGTATTCCCATCTTTTAAAGAATTTTCCACATTTTATTGTGATTCACACAGTCAAAGGCTTTGCCGTAGTCAATAAAGCAGAAGTAGATGTTTTTCTGGAACTCTCTTGCTTTTTCGATGATCCAACGGATGTTGGCAATTTGATCTCTGGTTCCTCTGCCTTTTCTAAATCCAGCTTGACATTCATGGTTCATGTACTGCTGAAGCCTGGCTTGGAGAATTTTGAGCATTACTTTGCTAGTGTGTGAGATGAGTGCAGTTGTGCAGCAGTTTGAACATTCTTTGGTATTGCCTTTCTTACCAGGGTAAACTGACAACGTGCTCACAGCCAAAGGTCACTGGCTAGGACATCTGATCACCAGAGCCAGCCCTGCCACTCAAAAGCCTGAGGCAATCGATATCTTTAGCTATCTGTGGCAAATTGGGAAGTTCTTCCATAAAGCATATACTAGCAAAAAAAAAAATCAATAGTGAGAGAATTCTTTAGGAACAGGTGGTCTCTGGATTAAGGAATAGTAAAAAAAAAAATATAAGTTTTCTTCAAAAAGACATATAAAGCATTTAATTGTCTTGTATCTGATGGTCTTTTGAATTGTATATATCTCATCACACTACTGGAGAAGGCAATGGCATCCCACTCCAGTACTTTTGCCTGGAAAATCCCATGGATGGAGAAGCCTGGTAGGCTGCAGTCCATGGGGTCGCTAAGAGTCGGACATGACTGAGCGACTTCACTTTGACTTTTCACTTTCATGCATTGGAGAAGGAAATGGCAACCCATTCCAGTGTTCTTGCCTAGAGGATCCCAGGGATGGGGGAGCCTGGTGGGCTGCCATCTATGGGGTCGCACAGAGTCAGACACGACTGAAGCGACTTAGCAGCAGCAGCATCACACTATGAAGACTGTCAGAAATAATCAACAGTTCAGTTCTTTAGAATACCAGTGAACAACTACTGGAAAGCCTGCTTCATGAGTGGCCTCTTATTACCATCTGACAATTGCTGATAAAGGGTCCACTTGTGTTTCAAAGCAGTGCTTTGAAGCTGGCTCCTCCCAGCAGGATAGGTGAGCCCAGGGCATTTCCTGGGCTCTTCTACTTACATCTCCAATCATAACGGTCTCCTCAGGTTCACAGCCAGTGCCCCGCAATGCCTCCAAAAAGAACGTTTTCTCTGGTTTCCCCACGACCGTGGCTTTGGTATCGGTGGCATACTCTAAAGCAGTCACAAATGGTCCAGGCCCCAGGGCTAAGCCATCCTTCCTCTTGTAATACCTGGCTTTGTGGATTGCTATCAGAGGCGCTCCATCCAGGAGTAACCTAGAGAGTCAGAGACAATGGAAGCTGGCTAAAAGCAATGCTTTTTTATGAGTGGAAAAGAATGTCAGACTTACAAAGTAGTTTTATTCACTCACAGAAACAAATAGTTTCGTATTAACTTTTAATGACTTGCTGTCTTCTAATGAATTTGCTAGGAACTGCTGGGAATTACATTCAGATACACTAAAGAAAGGTGATAGATTATTAAATTTGGGATTGCTTCAACCTTTTACCTTTAGTGGTTTTAGACGCTTTACCCAAATCATCAGGGAAAGAGAATTAAGAGAAGTAAAGCTAAATAAGACACTCGAGGGAAGAAGCTTAACTTAATGAGACAAGTTGTTTCAACCTCCCTAATGGTAAGCAGGAGGCTCCTGAGCCTTTTACAATATGACTCAACTGCTGTGCAGTGACACGTTTAGCTAACTCCTAAAATACCTGGCTCCCTCTTTTCTCTACTCCAAAACGTAAGATTCTAATTCAGAAATTTCATAGAGCATTTTACAAATATTTTCTGCTTGTATCATCCCCTCTTCATTTTACCCTTTGATTGCTTCTGCTGTTACTTTGAAAATCAGGCCGTTTTCACTGAAGGACAAAGCAGTAAGGCTTAAGGGGAAATGTCAAATCCCTTTCTTTTTCCTGATGAAGGACAGATACTCTCACACCAACCGAAAGGGCACGAAGAGTTTTCTCGTTAGAGAACCAAACTGCACATAGTTAAGGATCCTCATTAGTGACTCAGGCAAAACATAATGGAAGAACTCCCTCAAACCCCACCAACCCCATCCAAAAATAATCTGCCATCCATCCCAACACCGCAGCCTACATACAGGCACACAGCAAAGAGTCACACACCTATTATCATCGCATCATATACGGGACTTGATAGTCTTCTTAAGCTGCTTTTAACCAATGGAATAAATGATCTCACTAGCTTAATTTACTTTAAGTCATCTACTTAGTTAAAATATTTAGTATGTCCATTGAGGCAGAATTCATCACATCTTACCCTTCACAATTATGAGTAATTAAGCGCTCAACTATGAAACTGCTAAATTATTCTTGTCAGTGGGCATGGAAATGCCTTCCTGTGGGAGATGCAGGATTCAGACATTTATGATTAAATATTTTATTAAGTAAAAACCAATACTGGCCTATTACAGGGCCTTATTGTTAGTTACTACGAATTGCTCACAGCACAGGATGGATCCTTCAAATTTATTCACTAATATTAATACAAATTTATTTCTTAAGCAGATCTTAAAATCCAACGGTTAGGAAACCTGATAAGGCCACTATGCTGGCCCTAAAGAACCACAGCTGATGGCAAGGAGAGAATAGTGAGTGATTTATCTATCTCCCCTCTTGTCATCCTGCCCCCAATCCCATTTATTTGCTACTCTACCACGGAACTGGAATTCTTTATGCAACAGACCTCAAAATTGCTTTTCACTTACACAGCTAAACTAAAAACTCATTTGATTTAGCTTTGTTAATATTTTATTATATATTAACTGGGTATAAGACTTATCAGCTTGATTGATGTGTGTACTTAATTCCCAGGCAGTGCTTTAGTGCCTTCCCTGGAAGGACTGAAACTGTGGGTTCCTCTGCATTTCTCTAAATGGGAACTGATTCCACATGGGCCTGGAGAAGACAGGCATCTCTCAGTGAAGTGGTTCCTGCTTGTCATTTTTCTCTGATAGCAGAAGATTTACTGAATCTTTGCAAGAGCCAAGGCATGTTCAGGATAGACTGAAAGGTAAATTATTTTCTACGACACAGTAAAAGTGTTTTTTAAATAGTTAACACTTCCAAAAATATGAGAAAATAGACACCATACTACTTAGAGGTGTTTGTACATTTCCTAGGCAGGGCAATTGATTTCTTTGTTATCAGAAGTAACCCGTCAGCAAGAAATCTGAGGATATTCTATCTCTATTTGACTATAAGTCCATTGAGGTACAAGAAACAAGAAAAAAAGGCATCAAGAAGGCCTCATGCAGAAATCTTTGGCTATAAATTCCATGTAGGCAAAGGGAAAACACTATAAAAAAGACCTAGCCAGGGAGCACATTATTGAAAGGGATGGTAAAGAACACCAAGTCCAGCACAGCCCGTTTTACAAGACCACTGGGCAATGCCAGCTGAGATCAAGGAGAGCAGGAACCCAGAACTCCAGAAAACCACTTTTCTAGAAAAAAATAAAAAAACAAGATCAACTTTTTACCATTTCTGCTAAAGATGGAACATGTGGAAATGAAACTACATGGCAGCTTAAGCAACTGCCAGAAGTTTCCCATTCGCCCAACATCAAACTACTGAGTCCTTTTCTTCCCACTCCCCCAAACGACTCTCCCCCAATCTTTCTCAGCTTAGTAAATTCACCCCATTGCTCAAGCCAGAAACCTAGCAGTCATCCTTGATTTCTTACTTTCCCTCACCCTTCCATATCCCTTTATTAGCACATCCAGTAACTTCCGAGTCCAAAAGAAAAACAAAAACGTCTCCAGTCTTACTTTCTCTACTGAATCTCTGCAATAGTCAACTCGTCTTCCTGCTTTTTGCTGTTGCCCTATTATACCAACCCATCGTACAGACAATAGCAGGAGTTTTAAAAGTACAGGCGAGATCATGTATGTCCCTGCTCAGCTTAAAAACCTTTCAATAACCTCTTACTGCAAAGGGTATAAAATCCAAAGTCCTCTCTGCAGCCGGTGAGGCCTGGCCTCATCTGGCCACCATTTACATCTCCAATCTCAAGACACCTTCCCTACTGTTGACCACATACCAAAAAGGTCAAACTCTTTCCTGCTTCAGCCCCCACACACTGTTCCCTCCTCCTGAAACACTGCCCCATACTTTGCACACAGCTTTCTTCTGCTCACCTGTCAGATTTCAGCTTGAAATGAGCACACAGAAGCCGCCACTGCCAACCTCCCTACAAAGTGGACTTCTTCCTCACAGTTCAGCTTCATCTCATCTTTTTTCCTTTCTATTAACTTTCCATAGTTTATAATTCTTACTCAGCTGTGTTTGGTTTGTCTTCCTCACTAGCATATAGTCTCCACTATGCCCATCAGTTTTGCTCATCACTGTATTTCTTACTTCAAAAAAAAAAAAAAAAATCCAAAGCAAAATAAAAAAGAAGCAATGGGACACTTCCCTGGGGGCTCAGTGGTAAGGAATCCACCTGCCAATGCAGGAGACGTGAGTTCGATCCCTAGGCTGGGAGGATCCCACATGCCACGGAGCAACTAAGCCCATAGGCCACAGCTACTGAGTCTGGGCTCTAGAGTCCGGCAACCGCAACTGCTGAGCGCACACACCACAGCTACTGAGGCCCACGCGCTCTCGAGCCTGTGTGCTGCAACAAGAGAAGCCACAACAAAAAGCTTGCACATCACAACTAGAAAGGAGCCCCCACTGGCCCCAACTAGGGAAAAGCCCACGCAAAGCAATGAAGACCTAGCACAGTCAAAAAAAAAAAAGCAAACAAAATTATATTTTTAAAAAGCCCAAACAAACTCTGGGACCTTTCACCAGACACTTATTACATAAATTCATTAATAGATGAAGCACCATATTCCTCAGTATCCTGATCCTGATCTATAACACGGAGAATAATGCTTACCTTTTTGGGGAATAAAGATGATACATGCAAACTTTTTCATAATATCTGACAGTAATGATAATTATTTCTATTCATTAATATGGGAAGGGTAGTGTCTGTGCTACTTAAAATAGGTAACAGCAAATCACTTCACATTTATGGGTCTCGGTTTCTTATCAAATGAAGGACCTGAATCAGATTAGGTTTTTCAACCTCAACACTGACATTTTTTACTGAAAAATGCTTTATTGTGAGAGGAGGCTATTTTATACCCTGTTGGATGTTTGGCAGCATAGATGTACTCTTTTCCCCCAGTTATGACAACCAACAATGTCTCCAGACATTGGCAAATGTCCCCCTGGGAGCAAAAATGTCCAGAGTTGAGAACAACAACTAGATGATGCCAAAATCTTCACCTTCATGGACTTCCCTGGTAGTCCAGTGGTTAAAAATCTGCCTGCCAACGCAGGGGACACGGGTTTGATCCCTGGTCTGGGAAGACTCCACCTATGGTGGGGCAGCTAAGCCTGTGCCCCACAACTACAGAGCCCGTTCCCTGGAGCCCATGCTCTGCAACGAGAGCAACCATGGCAATGAGAAGCCTGGGCACCACAGCTGGAGAGCACCCCCACTGGCCACAAACAGAGAAAGCCAGCATGCAGCCACAAAGACCCCCACACATCCCTCAAAAGAACCAGAACAACAACAAAAAAACCTTGCCATTCAATACAATTACAACGAATACCAATCAATCTGACAAACACAAACTACTAAAAGTTCAAATCAAAACAAAACAATAGCAAATCATTAAATATATCAACAGAGAATCCCATCAACATTTAATTGAAACCCCCAGAATATCTCCAATGTCATATTAACACAGCAATTTTCTCACTTATAGTAGGCTACCAACTATCACCACTTCTGTTTGGTATTGTAGTTGAGGTCCCAGAGAGTATAATAAAGAAAAACAAATGAAAATACAAAGACTGGTAGGGGAGAAGTAAAATTGTCATTATGTGTGGTTGACACAATTATCTATGTAGAAAATTCAATTCAAAAGATTTTACAAATAAATTATTAGAATTAGCAAGTGAACATAAGAAGGTCAATGAATAAACACAAGGTTAACATACAAAATCTCAATCATATTTCTACACATTAGCAGTGAACAATTAAAAACAAAATTTAACAAAATACTACTTACAATCACATCAAACAGGAAACAGAAGGATTAACTTAACAAAATAACTAACCTATTCTCTAGAAATTGCAAAACACTGCTGAAAAATGTAAAAATAAAATCTAAATAAATGGAGATATATTCCATTTTCATACACTGGCAGCACATTATTATTCAGTAAGTTATACCCAAATCTGTAGATTTAATGAAGGACCAATCAAACTCCTAGTGAGCCTTTTTGGTAGAAAGAGACAAGTTGATTCCAAAATTCACATGGAAAGGACGTAGAATCTTAAAAAGGACTGAGTTAAAGAATGTATACTACCAGACATTAAGATTTATTGTAAAGCTGTAGTAGTCAAGACAGAGTGACTGCACAAATATGAAACAGAGCCACACATACAGTCACTTGATTTATGTCAAAGCACTAAAACATCACTGCAATTCTGTAAGGCTCTTGAAAGAATGGATCTAACGCAGTAAATGTTGCAGAAACAACGGGATATCTGTAAAGAAAAAAGTGAAATTTACTTCACACAATTCATAAAAATCCATTCAAAACAAGCCCTAGACCTAACTGCTAACGGTAGAACAATAAAGCTTGCAGAAGGAAACATATGGAGAATATTTTCATGACCCTGCTGCTGCTGCTAAGTCACTTCAGTCGTGTCCGACTCTGTGTGACCCCAGAGACGGCAGCCCACCAGGCTCCCCTGTCCCTGGGATTCTCCAGGCAAGAACACTGGAGTGGGTTGCCATTTCCTTCTCCAATGCGTGAAAGTGAAAAGTGAAAGTGAAGTCGCTCAGTCGTGTCTGACTCTTAGCGACCCCATGGACTGCAGCCCACCAGGCTCCTCCGTCCATGGGATTTTCCAGGTGGGCGAAAATTTCTTAAGCACAACAGAAGAAAATACCAGCAAATTAGACTCCATCAAAATTTAAAACATCCTGTTCTCATACTGTTAAAAGAATGCAAACCACCGACAGAAATAAGATATCTGTAGGACATATATCCAACCAAAGACTTGTATACACAACACACACGGGGCTCCAACAAACCTCTAAGAAAACTATAACCCTCAGAAAGGAGAAAAGATTTGAATGGGGAGATCACAAAACAAGTTACCCAATGGCCAGTATGTGAAAAGGCTTCAGCAACATTACTCACAGGGAAATACAGATTAAAACCCAGTAAGATACCATTATACACACCAGAAAGAACAGCCATAGTGACAGAGACTAAGGAGAGACTGGTGGAACTCTGGTTCATAGCTGGTGGGAACGTATAGCTCCATAAAATCACTGTGCAAAATTACTTAGCGATATCGATGAAAGCTAAGCAGGCACTTACCTGTTATCCAGCAATTTCCCAGATACAGACCCCAAAGAAATAAATGGGTATGTCCCCAAAAAACATGTAGACGAATGTTCATAGAAGCTTTCTTAAGAGCCAAAAAGGAAAAATCCAAATGTCCGTTATTGATCGAATAAATTGTGGAACTGCCATAGAACAGACTACAATACCACAAGAAAAATAAAGAACAAACAAAACAAGAACACAGTGCTGCTACATGCAACAGCCTGGGTAAATCTCAAAAGCAGACCGAAACCAAAAAATGCTACAACGGTATGACTTCAATCATATGAAGATCGAAAACTTGCAATACTGACAGAAGTCAGAGCCACGGCTTCCCTGAGGAAGGTGAGGCACTGACTAGAACAGAGAACCTTTTAGGGTGCTGGAAATGTTTTGTATCTTGATCAGAGTAGGGGTTATGCTGCTGTATCTGTGTGTCAATTTCTACTGAGTTGTACACTGACAATCTGCATCCTTTACTGTATAGATTACACATCAAATTTTTAAAGATCAGTAACATTGTATTTATGTAGTTTACTCACCTAAACCTTTTGCTTACGAGTGGCAAGAACTGCCTTGATCATAAAAGAATCTCCCCACGTAATTAAAAAATGAGTAGTAACTGACATTAAACTCAATTCGGTATTCTGTGATCTTCAAATTGGCATATAAAGTTGTTCTTCTGCATGTACTAATGGAACGCTTTAAATAACTCGAGTTCTTAAGTCTTCAACAATTTGTCATCTCCGGAGTGTTTTATTTTTATAGTCTGGACTTTAATTAAAAAGACTGCATAGCAGTCAGCTCTTTCAAAATAGAAAAAGCCCATAGAAATATTTCTAATTTAAGCCCTGCTGCCACACTATTCTAGAATTCCTTATGCCAGGGCTCTCAGAAAAGATTCAGGAGTTGTTGTACAAAGGCAGAAACTGATTCCTGTTGAGTTTTTTCCCCTCCCCTTCTCCTCTTCCCTTTCTAAGGAATTGAATATATTAAATATAAAACTTTTTATTTTTCTTAATGAGAAGGGGAAGGAAAGCAATCCAACATTCAACAGAAACCATTTATGGGGATAAGAATTTCTTCCCAAAACACAGGAGACACTGGTTTCTGCATACCTCTAAGACTTCTGAGTGCTGAAGAATTGATGCTTTTGAACTGTGGTGTTGGAGCAGACTCTTGAGAGTCCCTTGGACTGCAAGGAGATCCAACCAATCCATTCTGAAGGAGATCAGCCCTGGGTGTTCTTTGGAGGGAATGATGCTGAAGCTGAAACTCCAGTACTTTGGCCACTTCATGCGAAGAATTGATTCATTGGAAAAGACTGATGCTGGGAGGGATTGGGGGCAGGAGGAGAATGGGATGACAGAGGATGAGATGGCTGGATGGCATCACTGACTCGATGGATGTGAGTCTGAGTGAACTCCGGGAGTTGGTGATGGACAGGGAGGCCTGGCGTGCTATGATTCATGGGGTCACAAAGAGTCAGGCACGACTCAGCGACTGGACTGGACTGAACTGAACTGAAGACTTCTGAAGGATTCTCATACCTTGTAACAATTATAGGAAAGAAGTCATTAACAAAGTGTTCAAAACATAAAACTTTTTTTTAAAAGCAGCCTTCATCTCTGCATTTAAATATGAAAGCTGTGATGTCACTTATCTTTAGTTGTAACAACATTCTAATAAGCTCCTAGTGAAGCTGGAGAACAGCTGCTCTTAATTTAGAAAAATATTTTTTTCTGTGAACTTTTCTTAGGTTAAGCAATTCCATGTAGTTTTTTCCCTAAATTCCTGGGATCTCACAACTATACTTCTGAGAAAACATGTTATGGAAACATACCATTGCTTAACAAACATGTTCAGAAGTTTTTTAAAAAAATAAACTCATAAACCTGGAAATAACCAATAATCAGAAATGCACAACACTTTTTAAAGTGGAATATGCTCTGGGAATCAAGTATGTTTTGGAAGAATATTTAAGCATATAGAAAAACTTAAAAGGCAAGCTACCACACAGCATATATACATTCTCAGTTTTGGCTATATATATGTTCCTGGAAACAAACTAGTTGTATGTTAAAATATTAATTGTAGATCTCTTAGGTGGAGAATCTGTTTATTCACATTTTTTTTTTGAGCATTTCAAAATTTCCACAATGATGTATTACTTACTTTGGGGCTTGTTAATGCTAAGTTCATTTAGATTAAGTGATCTGCTTGCCCAGGTAGCATTTCTCCTAATAGATGACATCAAATTTAATTAAAATTGGTCCATTACTAAAATGCTCAAGCTTTTTTTCCCTAATAGGTCAGAAGATAAAAAAAGACCTTCCTACAAGGTGGTATAAGACAACTGAGAAAATGAATGAACTAGACCTACAGGTATTCATACTGATGAATCATACATTATTTCTAGAGAAGAAAGCAAACTGATGAACATATAAAGTATAAAACATGCAAGATAATACAATATATTGTCCAGAAATACTTATGTATGGGTCACAAGTATAAAGAAATGCAATGATAAACACAAAATTCACAGTCCTGATTACTTTTGGGCTTTGGCTAACAAAATTGAGGAGGGATACATACGGGATAGCAACATGTTGATAACTTATATTTCCTAAATTGGTTGATAGACATATGGGTATTTATTATATTACATTTTATACCTTTTCAGTTCAGTTCAGTCGCTCAGTTGTTTCCAACCCTTTGTGACCCCGTGAATTGCAGCACGCCAGGCCTCCCTGTCCATTACCAACTCCTGGAGTTCACCCAAACTTATGTGCATTGAGTTGGTGATGCCATCCAGCCATCTCATCCTCTGTCATCCCCTTCTCCTCCTGCCCCCAATCCCTCCCAGCATCAGGGTCTTTTCCAATGAGTCAACTCTTCGCATGAGGTGGCCAAAGTATTGGAGTTTCAGCCTCAGCATCAGTCCTTCCAATGAACACCCAGGACTGGTCTCCTTTAGGATGGATTGGTGGGATCTCCTTGCAGTCCAAGGCACTCTCAAGAGTCTTCTCCAACACCACAGTTCAAAAGCATCAATCCTTTGGCACTCAGCTTTCTTCACAGTCCAGCTCTCACATCCATACATGACCACTGGAAAAACCATAGCCTTGACTAGACAGACCTTTGTTGGCAAAGTAATATCTCTGCTTTTTAATATGGTATCTAGGTTGGTCATAACTTTCCTTCCAAGGAGTAAGCATCTTTTAATTTCATGGCTGTATACACCTTTTAGTACTAGGCAAAAGGAAAAAAGACATCAATGGCTTTTAGGATTTGAATGTCTCATAGACTCCAAACCCAAATCACCTCTATTCCCTACTGGTGGTTCCTATCCTTCCCTAAAATCAATCCTTTAAAATTCAGTGCTCTCAATTTTATTCAGACATTTTAGACATATTTGTGTAACATGGAAGGCTGATGTATTTGCCTACAGGTAATATGCCTCTAAAGCTAGTATTCAATGCAACAGGATTTAAAATCCAATGTATATTCTCATTATAAACCTGAATAGCAATTTAACTAATCGGTGGTTCATTTGAGATGTCTATATTTGTCACTCACAATCCAAACAGCTGTAGTCATTGGTTGGAAGGCACAGTCTCTGTGGAGACATCAATATGCAAAGAAGGGCAAGACCTAAAATCCTTCTGTTAACTTTCCACCCAGCTGTTAAGTGCATTTGTGAAATTAGAGTTGACTTATAAGTGCACTATAATGCTTTAAAATGTAGTGTTTAAAAAAATCAATATGGTTAGGGAAGTGTACTAATTAAGACAGCATCCGAGCAATTACAAAGTCAGTATTATGTCAACATACATTTTTATTACCCTGAGTCTAGTATTTATCTAAGACAGAGACCTCCCAACTTCCTATTAAATATGTCCTTCCCAAATTACCAGCTAAAATCAATCAATACCTTCTCCTTGAATTCTGTGGTTCAAGAACTGAATAAAATGTAGTAGGGGGTAAACTCGGAAGTAAGAAATAATAGCAAATTCTCTATTTCAGATGAAAACTGCTTTTGGTATAGCTACAAACCTTACTTAAGGAGCAAGTGAGATAATCCCCTTGTACCTCTATCTCCAAAGAAGCTAGAACAGAAAACTGAAGTAGGTGAAGGAAAGAAATTTGAATACTCAAGTTATCTGGCATAGTAGTGGATCTCTGGGAAATAATGCCTACTGAGCAATTATTAAAAGTGAATTTGTTTTTATTTAAATAAAGGCTTGACTATCACAGTAACTGAGAGTCACAGACAAAGGGGCATTCAGTAGTGTTATTTCCGGCCACACAGATTGTACATGAGGATAGCCATCTTCAAGATCAAATAATGTGCCCAGATGTGTGAACCTTGTAACATGTTTTAACATTCTGATTCTAGGACATATATTTATATCAAGAAGTGAATTCTACATCAAGTATAAGTTAAAGTGATTCTTGAACACCTTTGCACTGGTAAGAAAATGATGTTAAATTCCAAAAATTTACTAAGCTGTTAAAGAAATCTTTTTTAAGTTAAAGTACGTCTATGCAATGTGTAGGACTACTTAACTTGTCATAAATTTAAAGGCAAATCACACTGCTTAATATCCAACAAGTAAAAGGCAAGATAAAAAATGAGAAGTTTATAAAAATGAAAAATCCAAGGGGAAAAATTAAATCAGTCTCACTCTAGAGCAGATTTGCAAATAAATTTTGATTCAATTTATTTTAGGAAGTGAGTATATGATCACATGAAAAATAAATAGCTAAAGACTCACCGGAAGGCTTGGTTCAGAATTTGATAATTAAAATGTTCTGGTGCCAATCCTATGACCACAGCATTAGGATCGCTTGTCTGTATTCCTGAAAATGTGAAGAAAAAAATTACTGAAAAATGCAATTAACAGTAATGTCACAATTTATAACCAAGCAGTTTTAGTCAACCAAGTCTGATTTTTTGTTGTAGCAATAATCTGAAGTTTAAGAGATTATCCTGCGCAATATAATTTGGAAGTATGAGCTATACTTAAAAGAAAAAAAAAAAAGGTCTCTTAGTAGTTTTGCATGTTACTTTTGCAGTCTTACAGCTACTAAGTAACTAGAAGATCTGAATTAAAAATTGTAACCTGAGGTTCTCAAACAAGTAACAATTTGTAACTTCAAAAAGCTGTACTCATTAAAATCAACCAGAACAACCACAGTTCTCTATGAGCTATCAGATCAATAGCAACTGATGAGGGACTGGAAAGCTAAGAGGCAAAGAAAATTAGACTTTCTGAGCTACATAAGCTGAGGCACACAGTCATGATAAACATGGAATGCACTGTAGATCCTACAGCTCTCTACACCATACCTAATGCACATTTAGTTCCACAAGTATCATTCTATAACAAAAACATGCTTTAAGGCCTTGGTACCTGATAACAAGACTTTAGATACAAGAACCAAACGAGGGTATTCACCATCGCAGTTATTAAAACTCTGATTGAAGGGTCTGTGCATTATTCATATGCCGATTCCTATTTGCTTCTCTTATTGCCTGCCTTTAAGCATTCTCATGATCAATTCTACCAAAATGTGAGAAGTAGTAGAAAGAGCAGATAGTGAAGATCTTCAATTCCCTCCTAACCAGCAGCCACGAGCACTGAGTAACTGGTTGCAGCTTGTTGAAGGAAGAAAACAAAATCAATGGCTATAGTTAAAAGCTGAAGTTTTGTATTCTTTTTATTTTCTCCATCTACCACTAGCTAAGATATTCAATATCAGCCAAGATATTTCCATTCCCTTCAAAAACCCATCAACTCTGGGTATTTCCATGTTGCAAGTTCAGTCTTACACTAAATAACAAAGATTTCTTCCAGACCAGGGATTTTGCTTAGATGTGCCGACTCCAGCTCACTGCTGCACAACCAGAATCTTTCTTCAAATAAAGTAAAAGGTCTGGATAAAAAACGTTTGCAGTACTTCAGCTGGCCCAGAAATATAAATATACTAATCACAGAATGTATGTGTCATTATTTTTGGCAGCCCAGTTTCTGAGTATCATTTTCATAACCGGGGAATCCACTAGCTCAGAAGGCTTGGTGAGGAGCAGATCTCACCCTCTCTTGAGAGGGTGAAAACACTGCCTACTTGTATTTCCAGCCTCTCTGCAGCTATGGGTACTGGCCTGAGACGGAGGTTCTGCCAATCAAAAGCGCCCACCCCGGGCTCTACAATGGAAGCTAAGAACATCAAGCAACTGGGAGAGTGCCACTGGAAATTCTGAGGCAGGAGGGCAAGCTGGAACTTCCAGTCTCCAGTGCCACTGGGGTCAACAAGCCAGCTCCAGAGGTCAGTGTGCAGAGGCACACTGGGGACGCCCGATCAGTTCTGCTTGCTAGGTGCTGCATAGTACTGCTTGGGGCCCAACCCCAGAGACTTACCCCCAGCCCCCAACTGGGCAGTTAGTTCTACAGGCCACCTAAACAGTCTTTTTTGTTGTTGTAGACATATAAATGATATTTAAAAATGGAAAGACTAGATCATAATGAGTCCTGATGTATCCATCACCCAGCTTTAGCAGTCACCAACATTTTGCCTTTTCATACTGTTCATGGGGTTCTCAAGGCAAGAATACTGAAGTGGTTTGCCATTCCCTTCTCCAGTGGACCACATTCTGTCAGACCTCTCCACCATGACCCGCCCATCTTGGGTGGCCCCGCAGGGCATGGCTTAGTTTCATTGAGTTAGACAAGGCTGTGGTCCTAGTGTGATTAGATTGACTAGTTTTCTGTGATTATAGTTTCAGTGTGTCTGCCCTCTGATGCCCTCTTGCAACAGTACTTTGGCCACCTCATGTGAACAGTCAACTCATTGGAAAAGACTGATGCTGGGAGGGGTTGGGGGCAGGAGGAAAAGGGGACGACAGAGGATGAGATGGCTGGATGGCATCACCAACTCGATGGACGTGAATTTGAGTGAACTCCGAGAGATGGTGATGGACAGGGAGGCCTGACGTGCTGTGATTCATGGGGTCGCAAAGAGTCGGACATGACTGAGCGACTGAACTGAACTGAACATTTTGCCAATTGTATCTGTGATTCTCTACATTTTCTAAAGTCTTTGAAAAGTAAATCCCAGATATCCATCATCTCACCCCTTCATATTTCAGTATATATCTTTAACTGATAAAGACCTAAAAAAAAACAACACTTTATACCATCAAAGTTAATGATAATATTTTTATTCATTTATTTTTGGCTGCACTGGGTCTTCATCACTGTGTGTGGGCCTTTCTGTAGTTGTAGAGAGCAAGGGCTGCTCTCCAGTTGTGCTATGTTCTTACTGAGGTGGCTTCTCTTGAGAAGCACGGGCTCCGGGGTGCATGGGCTTCACTAGTTGCTGTTCCCGGGATCGAGAGCACAGGCTCAACAGCTGTGGCCCACGGGCTTAGTTGCCCCATGGTATGTGGGATCTACCTGGATCAGGGATCGAACCTGTGTATCCTGCATTGGCGGGCGGAGTCTTTACCACTGAGCCACTAGGGAAGCCCAGTTATAATTCTTATTACTCACTCAATACCTAGACCACATTTGAATCTCTCCAAATGTCTCAAAAATGTCTTTTTATATCTGATATGTAATTGACACCCAAAAAGGTCCATATATAGCATTTCATTGTTATTCTTTACTTCTCATTCTACAGCAGCAGTCTTCTGTCAACCTTATCTACTAAAGCACCTAGATCTTGGAAAAAGTCCTACTTTCTGGATTTGACTGGTTGCTTATGAGTATCATTTAATTTGTTCCTTCACTCTTATTATTTCATATAAACCAGTAACTGGATCTAGCGGTTTGGTAAGTTCACATTCAATTACTAAGCAAGGTTATTTCATAGGCGATGCTATGAACGTTCTATTGTATCACATCACGAAGCACAAGGGATCTGGCTGTTCCTCATCTAGTGATGCTAAGACTGATCAGCTGGTTCAAGTGGTGTCAGCATGATCCCTCCATTCTGGACCTCCTCATCAATTCTTCACCTACTGTGTTTAAAATCTGTTGACACTGTTGCCTATTTCACTAGGGTTTGGCAAATGTGATTTTATAATCCTGCCATTCTGTCTGCATTTACTAGCTAGAACTCTTCTATAAAGAACTTACTCTCATCAAATGTTTAGTTACTCTAAAATACAGTTAAAATAGGAAAGGCAGGATAAATCCTTGTTTCATTTGCCAATTTTCAGAATGAGTTACTGCCCTAACAACCTCCAATAGTGACCAATGAGTTTTGTGGGGTTGAGTATCATTTTAATCATTCTGTATATAAGATGTGTTGCAATCTATTACAATCATTATTATTTTTGATGCTCAAATTATCCCTTCAAATTGTCTTCACTGTCCTTTAGCCAAGACTTTATTCATTTTCAATAATTTCCTTGCTAAAAATTAAGTTATCCCAGACTCATACAATCCCTGTGGATCTAGAATCTCCCATTTCTTCACAGAACTAAAGTAGGACATCATAGTAGACACTATAGTTTGTCCACAGGGTTTCATTGCTTCTCTGCCTTTTCAGTAGAAGATCTAGATAGTATGTATTTTTTAAAAGAACAAGGGAGTTGATCATAATATTTTTAATTCAAAATTAACACACACCTTATTTGATTTTTATATTTGTATTTTTTTTTCACTTACATTTAAAGTCTGGAGTACTAATAATACTAGCATAACTACCACTTTATCCTGTAATGTACCCATAATTATAAAATAATATCAACACTAATAAACACTAAGACTACTGAATGCAGTTTTAGGTTTCTTTGCAGTTCTTTTATCCTTCAATTTATCCCCTATGAATGAACTATCAGAATACTGTATTTTAAAGTCATGTAAAGCAATTATTTGAGTGGTTATGTCATCAACTTTATATACAGTTCATTTTGTTTCTGTTTTTGGTTTTTAGGGATTGGCTTGTTTTTTAACTTCTTGTCTTTTAAATATGTAAAATATTCACCTGGTTCCAATATCAAAACTAGATAATAATGTACTTTTATTTAGAGAGATCACATCTCCTCTTCCTGCCCTCCCCCTTTAGATAACCATTTTTACTAATTCTTCACTTATCTTCCTTCAGCTTCCTTTCACGAATATAAGACAAATACATTCATAGCCATAGCCATTTCCCTCTCATTTTCTTACACAGGAAATGTGTAAGGTTTTCTAAACCTTACTTTTTTCACTTACTATATCCTATGAAGAGCACTCTTATCAGGAGACAAGAATTCGTTATCACTTACCTTTCAGCTACAAAGCATTCCTTCCATTTTGTGGAAATACCCTAGGTTTAGTCAGTCTCTTCCAATGAACATTTCAGTTGTTTCCAATTTTCTAAGGTCATAATGAGGTCCAAATAAGGTCATAATGACCCACCTTACTCATAAGCCCTCATACCTATTTGTCACTACATCTAGCAGCTGCAGGCCTATAAAAGGCAGTACTGCTTCCCATGCAGTTTTGAGAGCTCCTGCCAAATTCCTCTCCAAAGGAGCTGTGCCATTTTATATTCCATCAGATCTTTTAATAAATTTATTTTCATTTAATTTAGCCAAAGCTGATTCCCGTTTCTTGCAAATAATAATTCTGACTGATATACAGTTATATTTCCTGGTAGTATAAGTTTTGAGGTTCTGCATTTGTCCATGCATAGGTTCCCAAATTATTATTTACAAAGCTATAACACGGCTTTATAATGATGACTTTATAATTTATACTTATTTTGTCAATATTGTGTACTTTAACTCTATCATCTATAAAGAGAAGCAATGTGGCAAAGCTTCTTAACACTAGGATATTTTTCCAGAGTTTAGGCTTTTTCCAAGAGAAAAGTTTTATTTTTCCTTGATTGAAAATATTTCATGGTCACTGCAAAAGCTTCACACTATACAGAATGACATCTACCTTTAAACATGTTGATATTGGTTTATCTTTTCTAGTCAAATTAATACAGTGGCTCCAGGAATGAGGACAGCAATGCTCAGAGAAATCTTGACTTGTGTTTTTTCAAACTGTGGGCCATGATCCGTCAGTAGACTGTGAAACTAATCTGAATGGCTCTAAGCAGCATGAAAATTATACAAGTAAACCAAACAGAAAATGGGCTTCCCAGGTAAAGGGTGGTAAAAATGGTAAAGGATGCCTCAGATGGTAAAGAATTTGCCTGAAATGCAAGAGACCTGGGTTCGATCCCTGAGTTGCAAAGATCCCCTAGAGAAGGGAATGGATACCAATTCCAGTATTCTTGCCTAGAGAAATTCATGGACAGAGGAGGCTGGTAGGGTAGTCCATATGGTTGCAAAGAGTCCTGACTAACACTTTCACTTTTCAAACCAAATAGAAAACAGAGTACATGTCACACAGTAAGAGTAAGTATTATTTAACCTGTACAAGTACACATACATATGTCCTGAATTTCTATGTAATGTGTTTCACTTACTGTGGATGGCAGTCAAAACAGATTTGAGAAACACTGTATCTGTTGACTATTTCAGTAAGAGCAAATCTGAATAAATGCTTCCAAACATCCAGTTTTAAGGGTAACTTATAAGCTGATATGAAGAGCTAATTGTTAAATCTTTCCGAATGCCTCCTACCTTTAAAATCGGGTAGAGCCCGATCATCAACCAGCAGCATGGGTCGGACTTGCTTCTGCTCCACCAAGTTTCTGGCTGCAGTCAGAGACGTGAATATTTCATCTTCAGAGATATCAAACTCCAGTTTTTTCAATCTTTCCAAGAGGTCTTGCTTGCTCTCCTTGGTTGTATTGGTCACAAACCTAACTATTACAGAAGTAGCACGTAACCTAGCAAAGTATAATTCAGGTGTCAACAGGCAGTTTTTACATTCTAGCCCCATAAAACCTAATTTGGTAGCCCTTGCCAAAGGTCAAAAAATGAAAGGTAAGTCACTGAGTGTTTTTATGGCCAATAGGTTTTATAACCTATCCAAAACTGCTTACAGCTTATCCATACCCTGTGGACCGCTTTATCTACAAAGGCTATAAAGACTACCTTTTCAAGAACCTTCTATACTTTTAACTGAATTTCACTACCAGGTTTTAAGCAAAGAAGTGAAAACAAAGACCCAAAGCTGAGTAACTACTGTACTTACAGAATGAGGTGAAAGTTATCTTGAGATTATCTACCTAGTGTAACCTTCTGAAGGAGAGAAAACTCAGCCCTACAGGATTAATGACTGGGCTCAGCTGTACACAGCTGGGCAGCTATAGGGCTGAGACACGAACTCTGGCCTGCATTCTGGACAGGGTCTGACCCCCTATGCTAAGAGACAGAGGACACCTCAAGAGTTCTTTCTTCTGAGCCAATTAGACACTGGCTAAGCCCTAATGTGCTACTAAGTTTACAAACAGAAACTACTTGGAGAAAGAAACATGTCATTTTTATAGATAGACTAGAATGTGCTTTCTCCTTTAACTACATACATATAGGATTTTGTATGTAAAATTTCATACAAAATTTCATAATCTGCTTTTGATTTCATAATCTACTTCTTGGAACCTAAACTGTAAATCAGGTATCAGAGAAAGAATTCATAATAGTCCAGCTTTAATTAAAAAAAAATTTTTTTTCCTGGTCTTACACAATGATGTGGTCCCTTACCTAGAGCAAGACATCCTGGAGTGTGAAGTCAAGTGGGCCTCAGGAAGCAATACTACAAACAAAGGTAGTGGTGCTGATGGAATTCCAGCTGAGCTATTTCAAATCCTAAAATATGATACTGTTAAAGTGCTGCATTCAGTATTTCAGCAAATTTGGAAAACTCAGCAGTGGCCACAGGACTGGAAAAGGTCAGTTTTCATTCCAATCCCAAGAAGGGCAATGCCAAAGAACGTTCAACTGCCACACAATTGTGCTCATTTCACATGCTAGCAACATAATGCTCAAAATCCTTCAAGCTAGGCTTCAACAGTACGTGAACTGAGAACTTCCAGATGTATAAACTGTATTCAGAAAAAGCAGAGGAACCAGGGGTCAAATTGTCAACATTCGCTGGATCATAGAGAAAGCAAAAACATCTACTTCTGCTTCACTGACTACACTAAAGCCTTTGAATGTGTGGATCACAACAAATTGTGGAACATTCTTAAAGAGATAGGAATACCAGACCACGTGACCTGCCTGTTGAGAAATCTGTATGCAGGTCAGGAAGCACCAGTTTTTTTAAAACAAAGAAGCAACATTTAGAACCAGACATGGAACAACGGACTGGTTCAAAATTGGGAAAGGAGTATGACAAGGGTGACAAGTATTGTCACCCTGCTTATTTAATTTGTACATCATGCAAAATGTTGGGCTGGATAAATCACAAGCTGGAATCAAGAGTGCCAGGAGAAATATCAACAATCTCACATATGCAGATGATACTACCCTAATGGCAGAAAGTGAAGAGGAACTAAAGAGCTGCTTGATGAGGGTGAAAGAGGAAAGTGAAAAAGATAGCTTGAAACTCAATATTTGAAAAAATAAGATCATGGCATCTGGTCCCATCACTTCATGGCAAATAGATGGGGAAAAAGCGGCAGATTTTCTTTTCCTGGGCTCCAAAATCACTGCAGATGGTGACTGCAGCCATGAAATTAAAAGATGCTTACTCCTTGGAAGAAAAGCAATGACAAACCTAGATAGCATATTAAAAAGCAGAAACATCGCTTTGCCGACAAAGGTCCATATAGTCAAAGCTATGATATTTTCCAGTAGTCATGTATGGATGTGAGAGTTGGACCATAAAGAAGGCTGAATGTCAAAGAATTGATGTTTTTGAATTTTGGTGCTGGAGAAGACTCCTGAAAGTCCCTTGGATAGCAAGGAGATCAAACCAGTCAATCCTATAAGAAATCAACCCTGAATATTCACTGAAGGACTAATGCTAAAGCTGAAGTTCCAATACTTTGGCCACCTGATGTGAAGAGGTGACTCACTAGAAAAGACTTTGATGCTGGGAAAGACTGAGAGCAGGGGGAGAAGGGGGCAACAGAGGATAAGATGGGTGAATGGCATCACAGACTCAACGGACATGAATTGGAGCAAACTCCGGGAGATAGTGAAGGACAGGTATGCTGCAGTCCATGGGATTTGCAGAGTCAGAGACGAGTTACCGACTGAACAACAGCGTTTTAATCTAAAACTAATTTTAATTGACCTGCAATTAAAATTTTTATATTAATACCCTGTTGGGCTTCCCAGGTGGCACAGTGGTAAAGAATCCATCTGCCAATGCAGGAGATGCAAGAGACGTTGGTCCTATCCTTGGGCTGGGAAGATCCCCTGGAATAGGAAATGGCAACCCAGTCCCATATTCTTGCCTGGGAAATTCCACGGACAGAGGAGCCTGGTGGGCTACAGTCTACGAGGACGCAGAGTTGGACATGACTGAGCGCTCACACACGCCATGCACACCTTATATTTTATGCCTGCCCTGAACAGACGCAAGGCATAAAAGCACTGTCCATAATTTAAAATAAGCCAGAAAACAAAACAAAAGAGATTTTAAAGCATTTATTCAAAAAGCATTCAATACCTTTATATGATTAAATATTTCATTATAATCATGATTCTCTCTATAATACCTGTGTGGTCTCTTTGCCTAAAAACACACTAAATTTAAGTGTGTAAGATCTCTCAAAAGAAATTGAATACTTTAATATAACTATCATCTGAAAAATGAACAAGTGTAAGTACTGAAATGATCATATTATTTCTGACAAGAACTTTAAAAACACCTTTCTTTTTGCTAGTCGCTTAACTTCCCTAAAGCTATTTGTTTCCAGAGAAACCCAAACTGGCAGTGACAGTATATGATCTCTCTGGGGTGATGACCCGCCTGTGCCAGTGAGAGGACAATTTGTAGGCTCTGGCCCCTCCAGAATGGCAGGCTCACAGGTTACAGATGTACTTAGAGATGTCATTCATTGTTTACCAGAAATTAGATTTTTCTATCCATCCAGACCAGAAAGCTCATCTCTGAAGCTGTACAAGCACTTGTCCAACAGGAGAGCAAAGGTTACCTGATCAACAGGTAACCTTTTCCCTAGAAAGCCTGAGAAAGACCATGGCAAGGAGTCAAGAGAAAGTCCCACTCTCCAACTAATTTAATTTGGGCCTTAAACAACATGTTGCTGTCCGCCTGTAAAAGAACACCATGACTCCCAGCTACATCAATAGCTTGCAACTGATGCCTACCAGATCTAATCTCACATTTGCTGAAGCTCCACATGGAAAGAACACCAAGTCGGTGCTGCTCTCTTGCCACAATACCTGGCACTGATACTAGTCACGAGATTCCCTGAATAAGAGCAGACTATGAAGGTTGTAAGGCGTAAAATGATAAAGCACTACATGCTAAGTATTGCTGACTTTAAATCCGCCTCTAAATTATTTTAAGATAAGATGCTAAATAACATTACTAGTTCTGCCATGCATGCGTGCTCAGTCGTGTCCAGCTCTGTCCGACCCCATGGACTGCAGCCCACCAGGCTCCTCGGTCCACGGAAGGTTCCAAGCAAGAATATTGGAGTGCATTGCCATTTCCTTCTTCAGGGGATCGACCCAGGGATCAAACCCACATCTCCTTTGTCTCCTGCGCCGGCAGGTGGATTCTTCATCACTGAGCCTCCGAGGAAGTCCCAGGTCTACTGTCCTGAGGAGTATTTTTTCCAGGATACTCAGAAACAAATATTCACATTCAGTTCACTTTAACAAGCTTTTCTATAATATACATTTTTTATCTAGACTTTTGGTAAGCGATGCATCAGAAATATAAGACAATCTTTAACCTTCAAAAGCATTAGATTTAGTTAATGGAGATAATGCTAAAATTTCAAGTCCCTTGATTAAATTTTATTTGAGTAGCTGCACACTCAGTGCTAGATCTTAGCTGAAGGAGGAGTGGGCAGAACTATGCCTTTGTGTATGTGTGTGTTTCCTTTTGTGATTCCAGGATTCATCTGCGATTTTTCCAGTGCTGCTTATTCCACATTTTCCAATCTCAAGCTTTCATTCCCAAATTTACATTACTTAGAAAAAAGACACACACGAAGAGCAAAAAGACAGACCAAAAGGCCGAACCTAACAAAAGGCTTGGAGAACAATTTGTGGAAGACACAACAATGCATCCGTTTTCCAGCTAAGCCCAAGGCAGTTCCTGTATCTGCGGTAAATCGGTGAAATGCCATCTTAAGGCCGTCCATTCAGCTAATGATCTGCCTTGGTAAACTGGCACTTACAAACATATTTGTCAGCTGAACGTGGAGGATAGCTTGCCTTTTAAGAGCTTCCTGTGCGCCTGGCACAGCTGCATCTTCAATGTGAAGTGTGCCACTGAGATCGACCAAAACAGCTTTTAATGCACGGCGTGCTGCCATCCTTCATTCCCTAGGAGAGAGCAAATGAAATTAAAAATACAGTTTAGGAAACAATGGACAATTAAAACCTGGTAAGACTTCAAAATAGCACTCGTATCGAGAAAGATACTGCTTAATGTTAAGCTGCTTCTCTTGTAGAAAAGAAATGTTTTTAAAAAATAAAAAATCCAAATTTCACGCATAAAAGTTTTCTGAAGTCTTAAGGGAAATGTTAAAAGAGGGGTTACATTTACTTCAGATTTCTTGAAATAATTCTTCATGGAGCAATTCATTCATCTATTTTTATGTGTGAGAAAATGTACTCCGAAGAATGGGTGGATGGAAGGAAGCCCTAAATCACTGGCAAAATCTTTTTCCGCTCTGGCTATGTACCATGAAAATGTTCTAATCGCCAATCTTCACTGTTATATCCTGAAGTGGCATATATAGCCAAAGAGCTACTAGTATTTGTAGATCAGTGAGGAGGATATTTCAAGTTATACGGTAATTTTAGTCAGGAAATATTTTCCTTACGCTATAATGTCCAATTTCCCTTTTGCATATATCTCCTTTAAAGTTATGTTTATTATGAGTTCTATCATATAGACAGTGGAATATAATGGGAATACAAAGTTTAAGTATAAAGATAACAGTTTAAAGATAATGAGAGGTAGGAACTGTATGGAATCTAAAGACAAAAGGATAGGACTGCCTGCATTTTTAGTTTTTGAAACAATTTTTTTCCATTTTTTTGTTTTTATAATAAAATATTTCAGACATACAAAGGTATCAAGAATAATACAATCCCTTTTATCCATCATTCAACTTCAGAAATAGAACATCATCGGCAGAGTTGGAGCCCTCTGTGTACCCCTCAGATCTGAGTCCACTTCTTTCCCGCCCCAAGGTTACTACTTTCCTGATTTTGAAGTGCTGACAGCTTACTATTACTGTTCTTCTATGTACACTTCATGACTTTCTTTACCATTCCACATTGCTTGTGAGATGGAGCCATGTTAACACACGTAAATATAGGTCATTTTCACTGCTGTATGGTATTATTCTATTGTGTGAAAACACAATTTATCTTTCCCTTCTCCTGACCATGAAGGCTGAGGCAGCTCTGCATGTATTATAGTGAAGGGTGCCTCTGTGAACATCCTTGTGCATGTCTCCTAGTGGCCACGTGTGTGAACATTTCTGAGGTCTTGCTGGGTTTGAGGGTGTGTGCTCATTTCACCCTCCCAGGATGTTGCCAAGCTGCCCTATTCCTCGTGTCTTCAAACGGCGAATGTGTACTGAACACTTACTGTGTCAGGCCCTGAAGAGACAGCAGAGCTGGAAGAGCCATCTTCTTTAAAGTAAGAAGCAGATGGGAAAGCGGGTGAGAAGCCGGGGATGATACAAGTAGTCAGGAAGAGCTCTCAGGTGGCTGACTGCATTCCTGGGACACAGGTGGATTGGGGCACACCTCTCTCTCCTAGCTAGCTCCCTCCGACATGCACTGTGAGAGCTTGGGTCACCGGGCCTGGGTGTTGGTCCTGGGTCTGCCTCAAATTCATTGTGTGACTTTGGCCACGTGCCTTCTCTGGTCCTGAGTTTCTCCTCAATATGTGGGGCAGGGAGGCAAGAGGAAGCCTCACGCTTTAGTGCCTACAGCTGGGCAATGTGGGATGAAGGTATCAGTGTAACACGTACACAGCCCTCTACCCCAATTTCGTCTTCTCTCACGTCTTCTGTAGCCTGCCAATCCCTGCTGGGTCTGTTTCCCAAAGCTGCCAGGAGTACGCCAGGCTGTCCAGCATTACCCTGTTAAATGCTGGTCCCCCTTAGGGGTAGTGCTGTCAGCAGGCAGAGGGATGGCAAAGATGACTCCTGAATTCCCTCCAGCTTCTAGGTATTAGCTACTTAGCTCCTCAGCTCCTCTTATTTCCCAGACCCCTCCTACTCCATGTCAGCCATCTCTGCACACAAGGAATAAACATAAAAAATAAACCCCGAGTGAGCCCGGAACTGCAGTCAGTTGCTGGCCAGTGGCAGCTGCTGATCAAGGAGCACTGAGGACTGCCACTGGGCAAACCGGAGAAAAGTGCATTTCCCACGTGGTCAGCTGTCGGCATGTCCGGACCCGAGGCCGACGCAGAGGCAGGAAGGTGCAGAGACGGTGTGCCAGCTGGGCCCAGAGATCCATCAGCCAGGACAGCTCCAGGCCCGCCCTGTTCCTTCCCAAACCCGATCAGGGCTTCCCTCAGGGAGCTGGAACCTGGGTCCCAAGTGAGGGAGATGCAGAAGGCAGGGAAAGCAGCACCAGGGGTAACGGTGAGGTAGGTCCAGGGTTCAGGAGCAGCTGCCTACCCTTGGGCAAGAGCATTAATCATACCAAGCCTCCACCTCCTCATCTATAGAAGGGGAAACACACTTGTGAAGACCCGTAGGGCTGAGAGGGTTCATGAGTTAAGGAGACTGCCTGGCAGTGATAAACATAATCCAGGAACATAATCCATGTGTTCTGTTCTTTGCCACTCTATCTGTCTAACAGGTACTTCCCTCCACCTGCCCGCCCACCCCACCCCATGCATGGCCTGGGGTCACAGACCAGGAAAAGAAAGAAGTGAGAAGTGACTGGGAGGAATTCATAGAGAAAGAAAGAACAGCTCCCATTTACCGGATACTATAGGTGATCTGCGCTCTGCTAAACGCTCTGTAGTCTTTACTACCTCACTGAAAGTCCTCAGCAATCCTAGAGCAAGAAATTGAGACGCTGACAAGTTACTAACTTGCTCAAGCTGAGTTTTGACTTTGAATAATGTTAATGGTTTATGTATTCAAATTTAAATTAAGCCGGCCCTAAAATGGAATTCAAACAAACTACAGACAACTTCTGTAGAGTGCTGACTCTAGCCGTGCCATAGGATATACTCAAAGGACCAAAGAACTGCAAGAAAATCTTGAACTTAGCAGGCTTGTTGTTGGTAATGGTAGTGGAATGAGTTCCAAAATAATTCCGTGTGTGTTGTAGGACTGAGTAAATCAGTATGTACTGTTGATGTTTAGAGAAAAATCAGGGCTATCAAATGGAAGAAAAGAGCTATAAACATGGAATGGGAGGACAAGAAGAACCCTGTTGTGTGGTTTAGAATTAGAGGTGTCATTATGAATTCGTGATTTAAAAATATTTATGTATTTCGTACCACTCTCCACTAAAAGGAACAAGAAGCAACAAGACTCCAATAGTTATGACCACAGCTAATGTGCACTAAACAAAGCAGGGCTGGGGCAGCCAAAATACAAGGCAAGTCTGGAAGATAATGTTTTACCAGATCACAGGGGGACAAAAAGGACAAGGGAACCAGGGGATTCAACCGACCAAACCTGGGGCAATCTGAGCACCAAAAAGAAACAGACAGCAGGAATGAGGAACACATAATACAGCCACTGGGTGAAAAGCTGTTAGGGAATAGTAGTTAACCCTTGAACAACGTGAGGGGTAATTTATGCATAACTTACAGTTCACCCTCCACATCCAGGGTTCCTCCACATCCTTGGATTCAACCAACCACCAACTGTCTAGCACTGTAGTATCTACTACTGAAAAATATCCAATTATATGGACCCACGCAGTTCAAACCCACACTGTTCAAGGATGTTTAATCACTCAGGCTCAAATAATCACCCACAAATTAAGGTTCTCCATTAACTACAAATGAGATACTTTCCAGATACTTTTACAGTGGAGAAAATGGCCAAATAATCCCTTAACTGCCGGGAGCCAGCGTGAGGAACTCCTCCCATGGCAAAGGTCATGAGGAAGGAGGCTTCGGCATACACAAAGGCGGATTGAGCCTCAGGAAACCCCCTGTTCCCGAGCATCTACCCCCAAAACCAGAGTGTACCTACTTTACTGTTTCATGCTCTCACCTATACCTCTGACTTTACAGGGGGCTGACCCCCATTGCCTCTCTCGGAGAAGGAGTTAACTTACAGCTCCAAGTCAATAAAAATTCCTGGGCGTGACAAGAGCAGTTCAACTTACGAACTCCTCTGAAGGTTATCTAGCCTGCCTGTACAGGTTCGTCTGGCCACATGTGATTGTTTGCAGCCTCCCAGCCATGAGAGGCATGAGATGTTTTAGACTTACTAAAGGCAGATTCTTTCGGGAAGTTAGAAATTATTGGTTTAGTGGGTTGGTTAGGAATTATATTGTTGAAGGGTTTTTCATTTGTTGTGCCAATAATTGCTGCTAATTCCCTGCCCTTGGTGTGACAAGGGTGTTTCAGGTCAAACCTCTCCGCCAGCAGACTAGCTTGTGTGACAGGATTATCCATACTCCTGCCACTATGCACATGATTGTTTACTACCTCTCAACCATAAACAGCACAGAGAGTTTGGAGTATTTTGAAAATCTTAATTAGTATAGGGCTTTTTCTCATTGTTGAGTCAATGACTGCCCCCAGGCCTCCATATTCTTAGGCACCTGGGAATATATTAATCAATGTATTTGGAATATAGAAAAGGAAATATAGTAGTTTTTGATGTTAGCAATACTAGACTTTTTGATTTAATGAATTTTCTCTTTTGTTATAGATCACTGTACTTTGTTATAAATCACTGTGTCCTTGCTATGTAAAAATGTAACTTTATCACTATCTTAAGACTAAATAGATCTTTAGGGGAACATTGGTGAAGGGTTTTCATTTGTTGGGCTGATGTTTGCTGCTAAATCTCCATATTCCCTGCCCTTATAATGAATATAACTAGCATATAGGAGAAATAAGTATTAACCTTTAGGATTAATCATGTTAACCTCAGGTTAAATAAATTCCTTTCTTGATCGTAACCCAATACACCCTCACCCTAAAGGAATGCAACTTTATTTGGAGGGTGGTGCCTGGTTTAAGAAAAAACACCCTTGGAAAAAATAAGTTTTTTGGTTATCAGAAAGAAAGGGTCGTAAAATGTCAGCAGGTCTCATGGCCAGAAGATGATGTAAAACCCCTAAGACCTTTTTTTTACACATTTATGTGAAGCACCTGATTTTGATAAAGGTCAGGACTGCTGACCCCCGCGTGACTCTGTATTCATCCCTATGTATAACAAAAGGTATATAAGCAAACCTGAAAAATAAAGAAATGGGATCAGTTTCTGGAAAGACTGATTCTCCTGTGTCGTTTCTTTCTTGCTCCCCATTTTTCTGGCTGAATTTCCATCTGGTACGTGGGTACTCACCAAGCCTGCTAATTTTGCCTGGGCTTCTAAGATCGGACCGGGGAGGCCTCAGTGCCTCCTCTCCTTCGGGAGAACGGAAAGACACCTGTGGCCTACGTAGGTGGTGACTGGTATTCCATGTAAACCAAGTTATTCAGCCCCTTTTTCTCCACTAATTTTCCAATCTCTCTCTATATCTGTAATTAAATAAGTTTTTTCCTAGGACGGCGATTCCGTCCCCACTTTCGAATCACCCTGGGTCCACCGGGCCTGGACCCCAGCACTTAACCAAATGATTAAATTAACACCCTTAATAATGGGAGAAACTGACATTACATTCTTCCTGGGAAGACCTTTGTAGTAGTTCTGCCTTTGCCGAATTTCTGCCAAAAATGTTTAACACAAATCAATCATGGCAATTCCAAATTCTATAAAACTGGCTTGAACTTAAAAAAAAAAAAAAATCAATATCATAAAAGACAAAGAAGAGGCTGGGGAACTGTTTCAAATTAAAGATATGTGGAGACATGACAAATAAGTGCAATGCATGAGAGAGACATAAAACAAATAGAGCAAAATATTAACAATTAGAAAATTGTGGTGAAACACATATGACTTTCATTGTGCTATTTTTTTTTTACAAATTTTCAACTTCTGGAGGAAAATAAATTTTAAAAAGATCTCTTTTAAAAATGGGCTGAAGGCACAAGATGTTTTCATATCTAATAATAATCGTAATATAAAAATGAAAGTTGTATGTTTAGCCAGCCCCTAGTTTAAGATTAGAAAGAACACGGCTAATACTGCCGAGCCTCCTATATAAGCCCCTTTAGTTACATTTCCTTCCTACCTCCCAGAAGCAATTAACATAATGAATTTTGTGATAATCATTTTCTTGCTTTTCTTAATATTTTTACTTGTCACACAGCTTTAAATTAATGTCTTTTAACTCTATAAAAATGAGATCATAATTTTTCAGCTTTCACATTTTGCTCAACATTGTATTTCTGAAATTGATCCACATTGATGCCTGTCATTTTCCATCAAAACAAACACCAAATTTCCCCACTGGGATTCTGACTAGAACTGCACTGGATCTATAGAGCAGTATTGAGAGAACTGAACTCCCTACTATACTGAGCCATGGAACTTCTTTAAGATGATAAAAGAGTATTTGCTGCTGCTGCTGCTGCTGCTAAGTCACTTCAATCGTGTCCAACTCTGTGCGACCCCTACAGATAGCCAACATTAGACTTATCAGTAATATACTTATAAGTATATAACTTACACTTCTTACTATGATATCATGTATCAGTAATAAACTAAAAACAATGAGACAGCGAAAGACACAAGGATGTTACTTCCACCACTTCTATTTAACATTGCGAATGATACCCCAGCTAATGCAGTACGAGAAAAAGGTATAAGGATTGGAAAGAAGAAACAAAACTAACATTACTCATGATGAGTTGATTGTATATACAAAAATTCAGGAGTCTAAAACAAAGTAAAAAAGTATAGCAATTAACACTGGAAAATCACTATGTCACAAACAATTAGAAAACTAATTTTTAAAAAGGTATCACTTCTAGTAGTGTCAGAAAATACAGTTACCAGAAAGTCTAACAAGAGTCACTTCCATGGCAAAATTACAAAACCTCAATGAAAGACACAAAGAAGACTTAAATATATAGACAGATCTTTTAAAGGACCGAATATTATATAAACTTTCCTTTTTAATGACCAGGAGATTTAAAGCAATTCCAATCAAAATCCCACAAGGGTTCTGTGGAACTTGATAAGCTGATTCTAAAACACATACCAGTACAAATAGCCAAGATACTTCAGCCAAGATTGAAGAGAAGAAGATGGGAGCCTTGCATTTCCTAATATCCAGACAATTAATCAGGTCTTGTAACTAATTAAGATGTTGAGGTATTAGCAAATGAAGAGACAAACTGATCAACAGAACAGAGAACCAAAAAAACGACCCTTTTTGGGTCCTAACCCCAACCAGTGTGGAAGCTTGATATATGACGGAGATAGTATTTCAGATCAGTGAAGAAAGAAAAATGACTATCTGTAGCAGAAAAAAAAATGAAATTAGACTCCTATATCACACTGCATGTGATGTAGTGTGTCCCAAATGGCTCAGCAGTAAAGAATATGCCTGCCAATGCAGGAGATGCGGCTAGAGACTCAGGTTTGAGCCCTGGGTTGGGAAGATGCCCTGAAGAAGGAAATGGCAACCCAATTCAGTATTCTCGCCTGGAAAATCCCATGGACAGAGAAGACTAAAGGGCTACAGCCCAGGAGATCACGAAGAGTAGGACACAACTTAGCAACTGGGCATGCATCATCATACTACAGACACATTTCCCCCCCAAGATTAAACAACCACATGTTTAAGGGAAAACTGTAAAACTTTCAGATAGGAGAGTCTCTTCATGAACTGAGGGTAGGAATGGCTTTCTTGAGATATAAAAGCATAAAGGAATAAAGGAAAAAACAGATATTTCAACAGTACTGTGAAAAGAGAAAGAGAATAGAAATATATAGAGTGAAAAATAGATTTGCAACACATGTCAGAAAGGATCAGAGTCCAGGAAATATAAGCTATAAATATTGAGAAAAAGATAAACACTTAATAGTGTAAGTGTTAATAGCATAAAAAATGGCATAAGATCTCAATATACCCTTTACAAAACAGCAAATCTGAAACGAATTATACAGTGGAAGTGACAAATAGATTCAAGGCATTAGATCCGATAGGCAGAGTGCCTGAATAACTATGGACGGAGGTTCATGACATTGTACAGGAGGCAGGGATCAAGACCATCCCCAAGAAAAAGAAATGCAAAAAGGCAAAATGGTTATCTGACGAGGCCTTACAAATAGCTATGAATAGAAGAGAAGCAAGGCAAGGGAGAAAAGGAAAGATATACCCATCTGAATGCAGAGTTCCAAAGAATAGCAAGGAGAGATAAGAAAGCCCTTCTCAGCGATCAATGCAAAGAAACAGAGGAAAACAATAGAACGGGAAAGTCTAGAGATCTCTTCAAGAAAATTAGAGATACCAAGGGAACATTTCATGGAAAGATGAGCACAATAAAGGACAGAAATGGTATGGACCTAACAGAAGCAGAAGATATTAAGAAGAGGTGGCAAGAATACACAGAAGAACTGTACAAAAAAGATCTTCATGACCCAGAATACCACAATGGTGTGATCACCAGCCTAGAGCCAGGCATCCTGGAATGCAAAGTCAAGTGGGCCTTAGGAAGCATCACTACAAACAAAGCTAGTGGAGGTGATAGAATTCCAGAGCTATTTCAAATCCTAAAAGATGATGCTGTGAAAGTGCTGCACTCAATATGCCAGCAAATTTGGAAAACTCAACAGTGGCCACAGGACTGGAAAAGGTCAGTTTTCATTCCACTCCAAAGAAAGGCAATGCCAAAGAATGCTCAAACTACCACACAATTGTACTCATCTCACACGCGAGCAAAGTAATGCTCAAAATTCTCCAAGCCAGGCTTCAACAGTATGTGAACCGTGAACTTCCAGATGTTCAAGATGGTTTTAGAAAAGGCAAAGGAACCAGAGATCAAATTGCCAACATCCACTGGATCATCAAAAAAGCGAGAGTTCCAGAAAAACATCTACTTCTTCTTTATTGACTATGCCAAAGCCTTTGACTGTGTGGACCACAAGAAACTCTGGAAAACTCTTGAAGAGATAGGAATACCAGACCACCTGACCTGCCTCCTGAGAAATCTCTAAGCAGGTCAGGAAGCAAGAGTTAGAACTGGACATGGAACAACAGACTGGTTCCAAATTGGGAAAGAAGTACGTCAAGGCTGTATATTGTCACCCTGCTTATTTAACTTCTATGCAGAGTACATCATGAAAAACGCTGGGCTGGATGAAGCACAAGCTGGAATCAAGATTGCCAGGAGAAATATCAGTAACCTCAGATATGCAGATGACACCACCCTTATGGCAGAAAGAGAAGAACTAAACAGCCTCTTGATGAAAGTGAAAGAGGACAGTGAAAAAGTTCGCTTAAAGCTCAACATTCAGAAGACGAAGATCATGGCATCTCGTCCCATCACTTCATGGGAAATAGATGGGGAAACAGTGGAAACAGTGACAGACTTTATTTTCTTGGGCTCCCAAATCACTGCAGATGGTGACTGCAGCCATGAAATTAAAAGATGCTTATTCCTTGGATGCAAAGTTGTGACCAAACTAGACAGCATGTTAAAAAGCAGAGACATTACTTTGTCAAGAAAGGTCCATCTAGTCAAAGCTATGGTTTTTCCAGTAGTCACGTATGGATGTGAGAGTTGGACTATAAAGAAAGCTGAGGGCCGAAGAATTAATGCTTTTGAACTGTGGTGTTGGGGAAGACTCTTGAGAGTCCCTTGGACTGCAAGGAGATCCAACCAGTCCATCCTAAAGGAAATCAGTCCTGAATATTCATCGGAAGGACTGATGCTAAAGCTGAAACTTCAATACTTTGGCCACCTGATGCAAAGAACTGACTCATTTGAAAAGACCCTGATGCTGGGAAAGACTGAAGGCAGGAAGAGAAGGGGACAACAGAGGATGAGATGATTGGATGGTATCACTGACTTAATGGACAGGAGTTTGAGTAAACTCTGGGAGTTGGTGATGGAAGGGAAACCTGGCGTGCTGCAATCCATGGGGTCGCAGAGTCCAACATGACTGAGCGACTGAATGGAACTGAACTGAATAATCATCAACATATCCTTTACAAAAGAGCACATAAACAAATGAAGATTTTTAAAATACTCATTGGTAACCAAGGATATGCAAATTTAAAGCAGAATGAGATCACTGCAACAACAAAAAGATAGGCAAAATTTAAGTCAGAAAACATCAAAGGTTTTCAAAAGCATCTCCCTTTTATGGCTAAGTGAGAGAATAAACCAAACACTCATTTAGGAACCAATTTGGCATCACCATACTCTATGACCCAGCAGTTCCACTCCCAGGTATTAAATCCTAGAGATTTTTTCATACTCTGTCTTTAGATAAATGTCCAAAGCAGCACTGTGTGTAATAACCAGGTACTGGAAACAATACAAATGTCTATCAACAGCAGAATAAATTGTGGTGTATTCAAACACAGAATGCAAAAGGAGGTGGAAATGAATGACTACAATTACATTATCCTAGGTAACTCTCCAAAATCTTCCAAAGAGTGAAAGAAGCAAGTCACAAAAGAATACATGCCATGTTACAGCATACACAGGTGATAAAACTATGAGGAGGGAATGATTAAGGCAAGAGTGACAGACAGTGATTCTTGCAGGGGCTGGGCAGGAGATGCACACCAGGAGCACAAGGGTGCCTCTAAGGTCTTCTTGACCTAGACAGTGAGTACACAGTGTTTTTTAATTATTTAAAACTGACGTGTTTTGTGTACTCTTGTGTAGATGACATATTTCGCAATAAAAACTAGTCTTGCTATGTTTTAGTCATTTCTCATACATTTAATAGTCATAAAAAACTAAAATTTTCCAATTAATGTACATCAGTATAACAGCCCTCATCAAGTATTTTAAAATAAACCTCCGGTTCTATCCGTCTTTCATAATGAATCTGCAAGGGAGTGCAGAGACAATAAAAGATATTATGAGCTCTGGTTAATCAAGATTCCATTGCAAAATCCTTTCTTTTATAACAGTCTTCATCAGTTCAGTTGCTCAGTCCTGTCCAACTCTTATGTTATTCTATTTCTGATCTTTATTGTGACCTTGAAATGGAGCATTACATCAATAACAGCACCAACGATAAACCTGCCTGAGAGGGGAAGAAGCAACTTGTTAGGCAAAAGACTAGATTGTTCCAAGTGACTCTATTTAGACGTGTGACAATTAAAGGATTCTTTAAAATACACTGCATCACTAACGGTAAGAATATGGTAAATCAACCCTGAATATTCATTGGAAGGACTATTGCTGAAGCTCCAATACTTTGGCCACCTGGAGCAAAGAGCTGAATCATTGGAAAAGACCCTTAGGCTGGGCAAGATTGAAGACAAAAGGAGAAGCAGGTGAGGATGAGATGGTTAGATAGCATCACCAACTCAATGGACATGAATTTGAGAAAACACTGGGAGGACAGAGGAGCCTGGCATGCTATACAGTCCATGGAGTCACGGAGTTCCACACGACTCAGTGGCTGAACAACAAATCCGAACTACAAGTTAGTACTTGATAAACTGCAAGATCTTAGTATCACTCCAGAAAATTGCACAGGCTTCAAAGGTGGTCCTTGTTTCTTCATATAAGTCCATGTCCCACCATCTCCCATGGCTTGAACAAGTTATGTGAGAGACACAAGAATCATCATCAATTGATACTGGTACATATTCGATGAAAAGAAGAAAGGTAAAAATTCTCTCATCCCCAAAAGAACTTTCAAGATACTTCAGAGAATATCTCCCCCCGAATATCCCTGGGGCTTCTCAATCCAAGTTCTTGTTATCCTCCAGAAGCTACTCTTCATCCTGCGACCCTTATGCGTGAATGGCAGCACCATCAACGTAGATGTAACCACCAGACTGTCTCAAGCCTTCCTCCCAATCAGTCAAAGGCCAAATCATATCATTGCTACCTCCTGTACAGTCTTAAATCCACTCACTTCCTTTCACTGTTATCCAAATTATCTTGGCTTTTGAAATCATCATCTCTCATCTAGACTATACCAACAACTTTATGTCGTCTTTGCTTGGAATCATCTTCCTACTTCTAGCTCTTATAACTGGAACGATTCCACGAACAGGGCTCTTTCTGCATTAACTCAACCGCGATCCCCTCCTCCTTCTCCTGAGGAGGACAGATCACGCACCCTCCGCCAGCGCGAGGTTCAGCGCCTGGCAAACGCCAGACAGACTGGAAGAGACGCGGGCTTCGAAATACATTCCAGGGGCAAGTTCCTGGAACGACCAACGCCCCAGAGCCGCTCACCCAGAGCTAGCAGGCCGGGCGGAAGCGCTGCTGGGCGGTGCCGCGTCGAAGGCCGTCCCGGCCGAGAGGGCTGGGCGAGCCTCACCCAGCGAGCGCGCGGGTTGGTGCGGGCGCCAGGAGGGTGGCGGCCTAGAGATGCCACCGCTTATGTCCTCAGCTTCCTCACAAAGAAAGGAAGCCCCCAGACGGGCGGGCGCTCGCCCGTTCCACAGCGGCTCCTCACCGGGCTCGCAGAGCCGTTCTCAGCAAAGGCGAAGGCCTGGCTAGCGGAGAAGTCAGCACGGCCGCGCCCCTCCACCGCGTCCTTGCCCCGGACGCCCAGAGCGCCGGGGAAGCGTCCCGACGACGCCGGAAACAGGACCTGGGCTGCGCCGGAAGTCCCGCCTCCCCGCAAACGTCTCCGCCCCGTCCGCCCTGGGTTAATTTCCCGTTTCCTTTGCGAGCTGACGGGTCTAGTGCTACCTCGTTATCCTGTAACAGAGTAAGTGGTTGCTGCTGCTGCTGCTGCTAAGTCGCTTCAGTCGTGTCCGACTCTGTGCGACCCCATAGACGGCAGCCCACCAGGCTCCCCCATCCCTGGGATTCTCCAGGCAAGAACACTGGAGTGGGTTGCCATTTCCTTCTCCAATGCATGAAAGTGAAAAGTGAAAGTGCAGTCGCTCAGTCGTGTCTGACTCTTAGCGACCCGATGGACTGCAGCCCACCAGGCGAGTCCTGCGTCCATGGAATTTTCCAGGCAAGAGTAATGGAGTGGGGTGCCACTGCCTTCTCCCGAGTAAGTGGTTATCGAGACCTAATCCTTTTAAGTGGGGGCCCTGCTGGGCTTGAATTAAGCAGGAAAAACAAAAACTTCTTTTGTCCAGTAGGCAATTTCTCGTTCCACAGCAGTGTTGTCAAACCAAGTTACTATTACCTTTCTTTGCGCCATCGTCGCTTACTCTGCCACGTCAGTGAGACAGCCTTCACAACAGACCAAAAAGGGGTTGGGGGAAGGGGTCGTGACTTTACTTGAAATGCCAGCAGACCGAGAATGTGGCTGACTGGGGTCCCAAAGAACTGTTTTACCTGAATTAGAATTCAGGCTTATTTTACTCTGAAAGAAGAGGGGATGTGGGCTGTTGTGAACTTATTGGTGCCTCGGGAGACCCCAAAAGGGGATGCGATAATCCTTTGTTGTTTCAGTCAGGTCATCAGTTCAGTTCAATCGCTCAGTCGAGTCCGACTCTGCGACCCCATGAATCGCAGCACGCCAGGCCTCTCTGTCCATCACCATCTCCCGGAGTTCACTCAGACTCACGTCCATCGAGTCGGTGATGCCATCCAACCATCTCATCCTCTGTCGTCCCCTTCTCCTCCTGCCCCCAATCCCTCCCAGCATCAGAGTCGTTTCCAATGAGACAACTCTTTGCATGAGGTGGCCAAAGTATTGGAGTTTCAGCTTCAGCATCAGTCCTTTCAATGAACGCCCACGACTGATCTCCTTTAGGATGGACTGGTAGGATCTCCTTGCAGTCCAAGGGACTCTCAAGGGTCCTCCAACACCACAGTTCAAAAGCATCAATTCTTCGGTGCTCAGCTTTCTTCACAGTCCAACTCTCACATCAGGTCATCATGTTCCTGTAAACCTCCAACTTGAGACAAATGTTATTCTCTGTTATGCAACTTTTTATCTCTATATACCTTGACATGGCAAGCCTGGGAGGAGGAACCTTTGAAAATGGACTATATATTTCAGGCTGTGGGCAACAATCCTTTACAAAGGTTCAGAGTCAACATGACTAAGCACAGACAACAGAGCACAAAGGTTAAAGGAACAGATCCAACATGGAATTAGCTTTTTTCCGGTTACACTTCTCACCCATTCTGGACTTATCTCGGAAGTCATCTCCTTGATACTGCCCTTGGAACACCCAGTCTCTGAAGCAGTTTCCTGCTTTACTACTTGAATACCATCTGGCACTCATTGCTGTCTTTTATTAACCACTACCACTGACAGAAATGTCCCTTTTCCAGCATAAACTTACTCCAAAACTTTATGCTGGCAAGTTTCCTGCCCTGCCTCTCTAAGGAACAGATGAGACGGGTCTTGCCTGTTATCCCTAGGGGAGCAACATCTTGGGATATGTAGAACCACTTCACTCACTGCTTCCTTTCCATACACGTTGGGAACCTCCACTCATCTCTCTTTGATCTAACTAAACCCCTTGAGTGCAGAGATGGTCATCCTAGGCATTCTATATGAAAACGACTAAATGAAAAGCTTTTAAGAGCAGTCTGACATCAATTTACACATATGAAACCCCTTGACAAAACTGCTGCTCTACGCTTGACTGGGGACTCATTTACTGCTAGAACACCCACATCCCCTCTGCCCACTGCTGCAGTCAGCCTGTCGTAAGCCCTAACCCTTTCTGATCCCTGAACTAGGGACCCTTTGCTTTTCTTCCTCACTGGGACTGCAGGTTGCTTTCATCTTATATTTGTTAAGTCAAAGTTTTCTGCTGGAGGGCCAGTAGAAGGAAATGTAAACTATTCCTAGTTGCACCTTCAGAACTAGGAGCCGTGTGTGTTTGATCAAATTAAACCACCACCGAAGGATTTTAAGTAGGTAATATCAAAGCATGTATTTTTTTAAACACTTACTTTGGCTGAAATATGGAACAGATGGGAGAGGTGCCAAAATGTATGTGAGACTGGATAAGAATTTTACTGCAGGGCTACAAGAGAGATGCTTAAACTGTGTGGAAACAAAGCAAACAAATTCAAGATCTTTAGGAGGTAAGCAGTCAGAAATTGGTGGAAGATTAGGTTAAGGGTAAGGGAGAGGAAGGCGTCAAGGTGGATTACTAGGTTCCTGGGTTTGGGCAATTGGGTGGTATGGTGTCTTTCACTGAGATGTGGAATAATAGACCATGACTAATGGCTTCCTCTTCACAAAAGATTCAAATGACTTTGCCTGCCAAAGGGCAAGATGAGTCAAGATGGGATGGGACCTCAAAAGAAAAAAATGGGACAAAACCCCAGAGGAGTAGAGATGTAAATAAGACAGTATCAGAACTAGAATAAAAGGAATAGAATTCCTAAACTTAAATTCATCATGGGTATCTAATTTATCTTGATCATGACTGTCTGTGGATACTGTCCAGTATGTGTCCCAGGACCTTGTGTTTTCACAGTATCTGACATCTAATGACCAATCAGAGGCCAAGGAAAATTTTAGCAAAAAAGATTTCCATTATGCTTGGTATCAAAATTTTATTATTGGTAATAACTTTGCTTACAAGTCAGTAGGAAAGTAACTTATTTCACACACACAAAACATTTCAGAACATCTTTTTTATCTAGGATCAAAGGTTAGTGACCTGGTAAAGATGACTCGCGTGCGCATGCATGCGCTATATACATATATATATATATATATACACACACACAACACACACACATATATATATATGAAATCTGTAACAGACGTCTGGTCTGAAACAATTATTGACCAGTTTTACAGATGAAGCAACCAAAACAACTGAGGTCTTAGGAAGTTTATTTAAGCCATATGATAAATAGTTCTGGCTGATATACTAGCAATATCCTGCCTCCTGTTTCACTCAAATATATTGCCTTGTCTCAGGTCACTTCATGAGTATAGACATATATACACACAAGTGATAACAAATATCTACAGGGCATAGATCACCATGCCTACTCTACAAAAAGCAGGGTTTGTTTTTTTTTTTAATACTTCATATTTTTGAAAGCTTAGGGTTTGGTGGAAGAACCTTAGGAAGCTTGTTAAGAGTGGATGCTGAACAGTGGGCCTATGAGTCTCATTCCTGCTTCAACTGATATACAAAAATGGACCTGCTCCCATCTGTTTTATTATTTCTGGCTGTGCTGGGTGTTCATTACAGCCTGTGGGTTCTTCATTGTGGCACATGGGCTTAGGTGCCCTGAAGCCTGTGGGATCTTAATTCTCCGGCCAAGGATCAAACCTGTGTCCCCTGCATTGCAAGGCAGATTCTTAACTACTGGACCACCAGGGAGGTCTGCCATCTGTTTAAGATACTAGAAGATTACACTTCTACATTATTATTCTTTTGGAAATCCAGTTCTGCTGTTAACAATCGAAGTTTGAAAACCACTTGATTAAGGACTAGGCTATGAATTTGAGTATGTACAGACTACAGTCAAGATCCTTCATCCTAGGTCATAGGCATATAGACACAGGGTCAGAATACACAAGACCATTAACACTATAGGTATTTGGAGTCCAAAATAATCACAGATTGTTAATCCTAAGAATGGCTAAGTGGGAAGATGTCGGCAGGCAGGCAGGCACTTAAGTTACCTTCTACTAAAATAAGACACTAACGTTACTGCATCGCAACTTCCCTGGAGAAACCAGGATTAACCTGTGAAAGTTTACAGACCTCTTTTCAGGCACAGTAGAGCTAGAACTGTGTAAGAGGCCTTTAGGGAGAAAGCTCTTTTTTTCCTTTCATCTTTTAAAGACTTATTACTTGGTGGTGGTGGGTCTTCGTTGCTGTGAGCAGGCTTTCTCTAGTTGCAGAGTGGGAACTACTCCCTAGTTGTGTGCTGATTTCTTTTTGCAGAAGCTTCTCTTGTTGCGGAGAACAGGTTCTAGGCCAGCAGGCTTCAGTGATTTCAGCGTGAGGAGTCTAGAGCACAGGTTCAGTTGCTGTGGCGCATAGACTTAGTTACTCCATGGCATGTAGGATCCGACCGTACCTGGGATCAAACCTGTGTCCCTTGCATTGGAAGGCAGATGCTTAAGCACTGGACCACCAGGGAAGCTCCTAGAGAGGAAATACTTTGATGCCCATGTTGCACTTTCCTCAGAACCACTTTGCTACAGAATACTCTGATCCTGCCCTGCTGTGACTGCTCTCCATTGAAAGGTGAACTTGGACAGTATCTCAACATTAAATGAGTAAATAAGTGTGTTGTAACATCTTCAATAAAGTGCTATCAGGCCAAGGTCTCTTCTTTCTCTTTAAAATTCTATATGGCTCATTGCCTGTGGAGAAACAGGAGTGCCCTCAGTTAACTGCTACTTTTGAATCTGTTCAACAGCTTAAATTCAAATTCATGCGTCAGATTTTTAAATTGCCTTTAAGTGCAAAATATGTTAGTTACTCCCATTAGGCAACAAATCAACTAAGGATCCCTCATCAACTTCTTTGGTTCAGCTATAAGGCACCCCTACTCAGAGATCTTCCATCTCCAGCTCAGGCATGGCCAACAGGCATCTAATAACCTGTCCTTAAGTCATAGAATCAGAATTGTTCATGAGTTGTCCTGATATATGTCAGCAATGCTGTTAATTCATTGAAGAAAAAAGAAACTCATTAAATCTGTGTTCAATGATTTTAGAGCAAAGAACACATAGAGTAAGTATTACACACAAAATAAGATTAAGCTGACAGGTATATACTAAGGTACAGAAACAAGTGTTTGACTTGGAAATTGAATTTTATTTACAAATGTTCTCTTTTAAACACAGATGCCTTTCCACCCCTTTTAAAGCATTATTTACTAATTTCCAGAAAAACCATTTACATTGTCTTAATCTTTCTGCATAAAACGGTATTATGGGGTAAACAAATATGGGATGGTCTAAGACATAAAAATAAAACAAAAGACAATTTATCCACCATGAATGCTCTAGTGACTGACAGAATGAAGAATCACCAATCACACCCCTTAATGTGCTACTCCAAGAAACGTGATAATTTGGGGAGGTAAATGCTTAACAATAAAGTCTTCTTACATAGTGTGGTTTAATGGTGACTGTTTAGGATTGCTCTTACTGGCTACCATTTATGCTGATTTAAAAAAATAAGTCATCATTGTTAAAAAGGGCATAGACTTTTCTATACAGATTTTTCTTTAACCTTTGGAAATATGTAGATACTGATCTGGTCTCATCATTCAGGCCAATTAATAAAATAACAAATGCATGAATCAAACTTAAAATGAAACTTAAAAACACAATCAACATGTGACTATCCAACTTAAGAAAATTAGAACTCTCCCAGAAATCAGAGTATTGCTCCTCAATAGTTACTATGGATTTGAATTTTTCATAGCTGAGACAGTATACAGACAGAATACTTAACCAACGAGTTCAAAATAAAACAATCCAGATTACCTAACATTTTATATTTTAAAAATCCTTTAAATTTTATCTAGGAGGATAATCGTTCTCACATCATAACTAAGTTACAAGAACTTTGAAAAAAAATTCATCCCTGAGAAGTCAAAGAGAGGAATCTCTAAAAACACAGAAGTGACAGTCCTGCACCCTTTTAACAATCTTTTCCGTAGCATGAACTTTTATCAGCAGTCAGCAATCAAATGTATTCCAATCCTCGATAGTTATGGCCTCTGATGATCTGATCTTTTTACAATAAAACTGTAAGTGCAACATTTTAAAAAATCAGATAAATAGGGACTCTGGTTTTATTGTAAGGTTTACATTTTTGTCAAGTCCAAGGAGAGCCAGCTAAGATATGTATACTTCAATAAAGACTGAAGTAATAACTTCTGCCAGCAGGTCGTCTTCGGAGTCTCCATTTCCCCCATTGATCTTCACCCAAATAGTAAAAGTAATACAATTGCAATTGAGTTTACTATTATCAATGGCACTGCAAAGAAAAAACAAATTTAATTATTAAACAAATCAGAAAAAAACTAAGTCATAGTTACTAGCATCAGGAAGGTAGAAATACAGAATGTCATCAGAATCACATTGCAAATCCTTATCACATAGCAACATTCAAACGTGCATTGGATCATAAAATCCAAAACTTACTTGAAAGAGGGCTTGTGTGACTGGGATAAGGGTCACACTGGCACAACTAGATCAATACAAAGTAATCTGGGGATAGTGCTGGAGCAGCTCCGGGAACACAAGCAAACTGGACCCAGGCAGGAGTAGACCCACAGGGTCACCAGCGACATCTGACATTAGAAACATAGTGCAAAGAAGATTCTGTAGCTTCATCACTAAATGAAGAATGAACTTATTTATCATTCTACCCAAAGCCGTGATGAAAGCAGCTAACAGACAGACAGAGGTAGAGGTAGTAAGAGACTCTAATTTTAATAGTTTCTAATAAAAGGTTTTGAACTCCCGAGTTCTAAAATATTTTCTAATAAAATAACAGACATGGGGCCTGTATTTTTCTCTTGAAAGTCTTACAGGACTCTAGATAACTTTTCTACTTAGAAGCAAAAAGAACTTCTAAAAGGCAAGAACACTAATGTCTTTCAACCCCGAGAGGTGACATACAGGTAGCAAAGAAACATCACATGGCTGAGCACTCCATCTGCATCAGTTGGCTTAAACAGAGAGAAAAGGCAAGAGAGGAAAGAAACTAGTGAATTTTTAAGCGGGAAAGCCAAGTCAAACAGAAAAATGTTCCCACTAAAAATGACATTCACACTTGGAAGTTTTGCTACTTAAACCACAAAATTAAAGTGAAAGAGTGTTCTACTAGTTTTGCTTCTTACCTCTCATCACGGTTCTTACAGATCGAATAAGGTTCATTAGCTGAGATTTAATTCCTGGCTCTTCTCCGAATCCTCCAATTCCCTGGTCTGTTCCCCAGCCAACTGCATAACATAAAGATGATAAGCTGTGTTAAAATTTATTATGCACTTGCCTTGCTCCCTCATTAGTCACCTTCTAAAACATAACTCTGAGTCTCTGTTAAAGACATAAAATATATGATTTAAAAATTTTAGAGTATATTTTTTACTTTTGATAAGCAGCACATTTAATTTCCCTTTTAATTTTATAAAATAAACTACAGCCTAGTAAATTATTCCATGGCACTAAATTCAGTAAAGATGACTGTTGTGACAACCTAACTCTTTTCTTTCTTCTTTTTTAAACAAAACATTTTTCAGGTCAGAACTGAGAACCAAAGCATACTGTCAAGTTGAATAATACATTAGTTCAACTCAGAATTCATAAAACCCAACATAATTATTAGTATAAAGGTGTTGTATCTAAGTTTCACTATGTGTTCACCTGGGGAAATGTTAATACAAACCTGTTCACAGCTTGGACAGGCCTTCATAGCATGCCAACAGAGGTGTATCTTTTTAACTTGACCATTCCTCCTCATTTCTCAATTTTGAGGTGAGGAATTTAGCCTACTATCTAACTCTAATCCCACTTATTTTTAGTAAATGGGTCTTTTACCTTCTTCTATCATTTTCCTGATAATATAAATCATTACTTCTTTACCTTTATTTGTTCATCTCTTTTTTATTGCCTTACACATTCTACTAGAGGCTCACACATCCTCATTTCTGCAATGTCCTTCCCTTGTCCTTATTTCAGGTCCACTTTTCATATCTCATATGACTAGGTATTTTTTTAATCTCCTATGACTACAGGGCTTAATTAATTCCTGACACGCTAACCCTTTAACCTGAAGATGGAGAAAAAGTTTTTATTTTATACGTGAAAGAACCAAGTATCAGGTAACAAGATTTCATATTGCTTAATCAACTTTTACTTGGTTAAAATAAAGGTTAAATAATGACTGCTTTTTCGGTCACATCAATACTGAGATATGCTACGGTATAAAACTCAAGTTCACAACAGAATAGGTATGGTTTGACTCCCACTCACCCTTCAAGACCTAGCTACCTGTGCTCACAGCCTTCCTAGTCCACAGAGGTGTTACTCATTTCGAGCTCCCAGAGTTCAGCCTCCATCACAGCGGTTAATATCACAGCCTCTACCATCTTTGGCCAGACTCTCAATAGATGCCTCTGCAATTTCATCTCAACATCTTTCTCCCTTAAAGGGCCAGATCTTTCTAGCTCACAATGTGTGATGATTTCCATCGTCTACTGAGTGAAGTTAGAAGCTCCTTAAATTAACATCCTAGCCCTGTATCATACCACAACCCTCCAAGTATTGCTATTCACACTCAATTCCCACTAACTGCTATACATGTTAAAGGCAGCTTTTGAATCCAGGTCTCAGTTCAGTTCAGTTGCTCAGTCGTGTCTGACTCTTTGCAACCCCATGAACCGCAGCACGCCAGGCCTCCCTGTCCATCACCAACTCCCAGAGTCCACCCAAACCCATGTCCATCAAGTTGGTGATGCCATCCAACCATCTCATCCTCTGTCGTCCCCTTCTCCTCCCGCCCTCAATCTTTCCCAGCATCAGGGTCTTTTCAAATGAGTCATTTCTTCACATCAGGTGGCCAAAGTATTGGAGTTTCAGCTTCAACATCAGTCCTTTCAATGAATATTCAGGACTGATCTCCTTTAGGATGGGCTGGTTGGATCTCCTTGCAGTCCAAGGGACTCTGAAGAGTCTTTTCCAACACCACAGTTCAAAAGCATCAATTCTTCAGTGCTCAGCCTTCTTTATAGTCCAACTCTCACATCCATACATGACCACTGGAAAAACCATAGCCTTGACTAGATGGACCTTTGTTGGCAAAGTAATCCAGGTCTGTCTGACTTTAAAGTCAAGGCCTTTCCTAATTCCCCTCTATGTCATAATAAAACTTGTTTTACCCAAACAGTAACTACTGATTGTAAGTCATATTATAAATTCCTAGAACTAAATTTAGTCTTTCTTTACCTTTCCCTTCTCCTCCACCCCGGAGCAAGTACTTAATATACATTTGTGGAATTAAACTGAATTTATAGCAAACCAAGTTAACTTTGGATAAAGAAAGGTATAGTAAACCCTAAGATCGTTTCCAAAGAACCATGTTTCTTTATTTTTAAGATACACAAAGTGTAACACAAACCAATCATTCAGTTGTAGCTCTGAGGGAGGGAGGAAGAAATCCTCCAACATTAAATGCATACATCTCTCCAAGTTAAAAACAATCTCAAACCTGCATTTTGCTTGCTTCCTACTTCTGGATCTCTGGCAAGCAAATATATTTATGCTGTTTCTCCAACATTTACTTTTACTATATAACAAGTTATACTATAATTTCTTTCTCCCACATACTTTTTAGGTATTTTCTTTCTCTCACTTTTCTAGGTAGCTCAAATCAGTATTCTCCACTATATGGCAATTCTCTTTTTGTCATCTAAGTTCAGAGGTGTAGTACCAGCCTTTAACTACTTATAATGTGGTGAATATTATTTCATAATCGTGTCTTGAAAAGACATAAAACACAGAATGGCCACCACCACCAGTTGTATTATTTTCCAAACTAGATTAGTCTTGCTCATATAAACCTACTTAACAACTCTGCACAGTAAGAAAACAGCCTGGTTCAGGTAAACATAATGGTTATTGTAAGGAAGAATGTTTCCTTGACCCTCTTAGGGTCCTTGGTTATGTCTGAAAATTAAACTGACAAAGACATTAACAGAAAAGCATACAAAGTTTATTAAGGTTTTACATGTACCTGGGAGTCTTCATGAGAAAATGAAGACCTAAAAAGTGAGCGTAACAGGAAACTTTTCTATGTTTTAGACAATGGAATAAATTTGTGAAGAATTAACAAGAAAAGGCATCTGGGCTATGGGTAACATAATAAAGTAATACAGTCTGTCTGGCCCTCAGTTCCCTGTCTCTGGTGCTAAGAATGTCTCTCTTCCTTCTGGTATGGGGAGGATACCTTTCACATGAGAAACTTATCTCCTGCTTTCAGGAAAGAAGGGGCAGTCGGGGGGAGGGTGGGGTGATTGCTCTGCTTCTGGTGTTTTCTCTAACTCTTTCACCTTAAGATGTTCAACACGCCACAGTGACTTATTTGGGGGTAGCATATCCTGAACCCTATCAATGGACACACACTTTTAACTTAGACTTCTCCCGAAATCTACTAATAAGACATTAGTGTATGTCCAACTCTTTGCGACCCCGTGGGCTATAGCTCCTCTGTCCATGGAATTTTCTAGGCAAGAAGACTGGAGTGGGTTGCCGTTTCCAGGGGACTTTCCCGACCCAGGAATCCAACTCACATCTCCTGTGTCTCCTGCACTGGCAGGTGGATTCTCTTACTACTGAGTTTACAAGAGTAATAAGAAAGAAGTCCCCCAGGCAAGAGAAGTTAATCTGAACAACAAAAAGATAGACAATAACTGACTTAGCAGAGAAAACGGAAACCTAAACCTCCAGGGAGCACACAATAAAAAACTGAGGTGAATCGTGCCGAGAATCCAGAAAACTTGAGAGAAACTTCAAAATGCCAGTGAGGGTGACGCAGTTTTGGAAACACAGGAGGACTAACTGAAAGTCCCCACAGGAGCAGTAAGCGCCACTCATCCCTGCCTCCCTTTCCCTAGACTGAACTGATGGGAAGAGTTTCTCTCTCTCTTAACCCCTCAGGAGACAGGTTTATTCTCAGTGGAGACTGAAGCAGGGAAGCTCCAGACCCGGGGAAATCTCGGGAAGGGGGACTGAATTAATTAAGGTCTACAAACCCAAGTGTCAGACTCCTGCCGGCTTTCCCTGCTTGTGTATCACATAAGTCTAGAACATAAGAATACTTACATTCTGCAGACAGGAAGTTGCACAATTACTCTGGAAATTGACCAGCTGCCCAGGAAGTTCAGTTAGTGACATACAGGGGGCTTTAATGAAACGGCATATTTAACTGGGATGCCCACTGATGAGTAAATCCCAACCATATACACAGAGCTTCCAAAGAGCCTCTCAAGGTTTACTCTTTAGAATGAACTGACAGTCAAAATGGAACGATTCTGAACATGGTAGGATAGAGTAAAGCCAGAAAAGAAGGCTCTGAGGAAGAAAGAATGCAAGAAGTTCATTAAAAAAGAAAAAAAAAAACAACGAACATCCTTAGAGAAAAACTACTGTAGCTACAAAACTCAGAGAACAAGATGCCATGAAAAGGGGAACGTAAAAAAGGAGCACTTGTTCTTGCTCTATCAGCACAAAAAGTTCAAAAGAGGCTGACACACTAAGCTGAAGACACCTACAAGACAAGAGAAACATAAAAAAGGAGTATCAATATGTCAAAATAACTGGAGTTCCAGAAAGAGCAAAGGAAAAACAGGAAAATTTATCTAACGAGGCTGCCAAAAAGCACACAGAAAGATGTTCAACATCACTAATTATCAGAGAAAAGGAAGTCAAAACTACAATGAGGTATAAACTGACACAGGTCAGAATGGCCATCATCAAAAAATCTACAAACAATAAATGCTGGAGAGGGTGTGAAGAAAAGGGGAGCCTCTTACACTGTTAGTGGGAATGTAAACTGATACAGTCACTACACCACTATGGAGAACAGTATGGAGATTCCTTAAAAACTAAAAATAGAACTACCATATGATCCAGCAATCCCACTCCTAGGCATATACCCAGAGAAAAACAGAATTCAAAAAGATACATGCACCCCAATGTTCAACAGCCAGGACATGGAAGCAACATAAGTGTCCATCAACAGAGGAATGGATAAAGATGACATGGTGCATATATACAATGGAATACAATTCAGCCATAAGAACAAAATAATGCCATCTGCAGCAACAAGGATGGACCTAGAGACTGTTTGTCATACTGAGTGAAGTCAGAAAGACGTATCACTATGATATCACTTATATGTGGAGTCAAAAAAAAGGGGGGGTACAAATGAACTACAAAATATAAGTACAGTCATGGATGTAGAAAACAAATTTATCATTACCAAGGGATGGGGGAGGGATAATCTGAGAAATATTAGGGTTAACATAAACATACTATATATAAAAAATAAGATAATAAGAACCTGCTGTATAGCACAAGGAACTCTACTCAACACTCTATAATGGCCTAATGGGAAAAGAACCTTAAAAAAAAAAAAGGATATAACTGATTCACTTTGCTGTACACCTGAAACTAACACAAACGCTATAAATCAACTCTACTCCAATAAAAGCTTTTAGAAGGATTATCAGTCACATAGTAAGAGATGATATCCCAGAACTGAGGGATATGAGCCTTTAGGCCAAATGGGCCCATCAGGGTACAGCCCAATGAATGAAAAGGAGACCCATAAACTGCCACATTATTGTAAAATTTCAGACCTCTAAAGATAAAAGGGCTTCCCAGGTAGTGCTAGTGGTAAAGAACCTTCCTGCCAATGCAGGAGATGTAAGAGATGGGGGTTCACCTCCTGGGTTGGGAAGATCCTCTGGAGGAGGACACAGCAACCCACTCCAGTATTCTTGCCTGGAGAATCCCATGAACAGAGGAGCCTGGTGGGCTACAGAACATAGGGTCGCAAAGGGTCAGACATGACTGAAGTGACTGTGCACGCAAAGATAAAGAGAATACCCTAAAGGGTCTCTACCTACAAAGAGTCAGGAATCAGAATGGCATTAGACTTAACATCAATAAAGGAAACGACAAAATTAAATGGAATAATGTCCTTAGAACTTTAGAAAAAGTGGTTCCAATCTAGAATTCTACACTTGAACCACAAATCAACTAGAAGAATAAAATTATGATTTTTTTTTTTACTGTTCAGCTGTAATATGCATAGTCATATTAAATATGGAATACTGATATTACCAATAATTGGCTGGAGATGTGACAGGCGGAGAAGGGAAGTATGTGTATATTTGCGCTTACACAAGAATGACTGTGCTGACGCAGGATACAGCATGCTTGGGGCTGGTGCATGGGGATGACCCACAGAGATGTTATGGGGAGGGAGGTGGGAGGGGGGTTCATGTTTGGGAACACATGTAAGAATTAAAGATTTTAAAATTAAAAAAATAAAAAAATAAAAAAAACTTGAAAGAGTTGAAAATAATTGCTTTAGAAGAATAGAGGATAAAGACTGAACTCTTGCAGCGTTCTTGTCCATAGCTGGAGGGCCCAGCAGAAAAGAAATGATAAGACCAGCCAGCAGCTGTTGCTGCCAATCTCAGGAATGAACTTAAATAGAAAAAGTTACTAACTGTAAACATCACATAATGTTCTTCCCCTGCCCAGACTTCAAAAAGTCACACACAAAAGGGTAATCCATCCAGGTTCAGTCAACAATCCTCAGCTAGATATATTTTGAAGAAAAAGTATTAACTACAGTTTTGAGGCCACTGGCAAACCTCAGGTTCTTTGAGATCAGTTTCCATTTCTATGAAAGAAAATGAACGTGCTTTATTTTGTGTCACCAAGTTTGCAGTGCTATCATAAATGTAAAAGTACCTAATAAACCACACAAGAACTCTACTAATGTAAGTTTGAAAAAATTACCTTGATCAAAAAGAGTACTGCTGAAGTGAATGATCTAGTATACTTACACTAATCTCTCCTGGTTCAATATAATTCCCAATTCAACACAATCATTTCCATTTAACCCTTGACAAAATTAAACAAATGCTTTTCAGTAATATATATTTAAATAGAAACATATATCTATAGAGTTTCTTCAGTGTTTTATAAACTGCCACGCTCATCTATGTCTATCATATGGAAGGCCTATGGAATACCTTGTTCATTTCTCTGTGGTGGTGGTTTAGTTGCTGAGCCATGTCTGACTCTTGAGACCCCATGCACTGTAGCCTCACAGACTGCTCTGAATACTGGAGTGGGTTGTCATTTCCTTCTCCAGGGGGATTTTCTGACTCAGGGATTGAACCTGTGTCTCCCGTACTACAGGCAGATTTTTTTACCGCTAAGCCACCAGAGAAGCCCTCATTTCTCTGTACATTGACGCAAATCTGACTTACTGGTTTTTGTTTTTTAATATTTACTTATTTAGCTGCATTAGGTCTTGGTTGCAGCACATGGAATCTTTAGCCCAGGGACTGAACCCAGGCCCCCTGCATTGGGAGCATGGCATCTTAGCCACTGGACCACCAGGGGAGTCTCCTGACTGTTAAGATCTACCTCCTTTAGGAATTTCTCTATTATTTAGGCTCACATAACTCTCACTGGGGGGTTTTCATAGATGTTCTTTATCAGATTGCTTCTCAAATGTTTTATCATGAAAGGGTATGCTAAGTCGCTTTAGTCGTGTCCGACTCTGTGCGACCCCATAGACAGCAGCCCACCAGGTTCCCCCGTCCCTGGGATTCTCCAGGCAAGAACACTGGAGTGGGTTGCCATTTCCTTCTCCAATGCATGAAAGTGAAAAGTGAAAGTGAAATCGCTCAGTCGTGTCCAACTCTTAGCGACCCCCTGGACTGCAGCCCACCAGGCTCCTCCATCCATGGAACCCTCCAGGCAAGAGTACTGGAGTGGGTTGCCATTTCCTTCTCCATGAAAGGGTATGGGGTTTTGTCAAATTTTTTTCTGCATCTGTTATAACCATGTGATTTTTATTTTACTAATATGATGAATCAAATTGATTTTAAAAGGTTAAATCAACCCTGCACTCCTGGGGTAAATCCCACCTGGTTTCGTTTGCCAGTGTTCTGCACAGAATTTTCGTGTTTATATTCATCAGAGATACTGGTCTGGGGTTTCTTTTCTTGCGCTGTGTCTGGTTTTCATACCAGGTTAATATGGGCCTCAAGGCATGAGTTGGGATGTCCTCTCTCCTTTCTATTTTGGTATTAAGTTTTCTTTAAAAGTTTGACAGAGTCCAGCAATGAAGCCTGGGTTTTCCTTTGTTGAAAGTTTTTAAACTACTAACTCAATCTCTTTACATGTTATAGGTCTAATCAGTCAGTTCAATAGTTTGTGGTCTTTCTAGAAACTTGTCCGTTTCATCTAAATCATCTAATTTGTTGGCATACAGTTGTTCACACCATTCCCTTAAAATCCTTTTCATTCTCTAAGGTAGTGATGTCTCCTTTCATCACTGACTTTAGTCATCTGAGTCGTTTTTTCTCAGTCGAGGTAAATGTTTGCCAATTTTGTTGATCTTCTGAGAGAACTAGCTTTTAGTTTTGTTAATTCTCTTTATTGTTTTTCTGGTCTGTATTTCATTAATTTTCACTGTAATCTTTATTATTTCCTCCCCCCACCCCCCCCCCAGTGGGGGAGGAGGGAGAACTGGATGTTCTCACTAAGAGACTCACTGCTCTTACTGAGCTTTAATAGATTTTCTTGGCAGAAAAAAAAGTTTCTCTGTTGTATACTCTTATAACAATTCCCGATGACTCTGAATGTTTGTTTTTTAAATAATATTCACTAGTTATAGTGGTTTCATTGAAAAGAGGGTCCAGTGGAGGTTCTCACACCAACATTTTGGAAGTGCTCTCCATTAATAATTGTATTTCCAAATAATCTGGTTAAAAGTGGGCAGAGGACTTGAATAGATATTTTTCCAAAGACATAAAAATGGCCAACAAGTACATGAAAATGTATTCAACATCACTATTCATCAGAGAAATGCAAGTCAAAGCCATAGTGAAATATCACCTCACACTTGTTAGAACGGCCATTACCAAAAAAACAAGAGACAATAAATGCTGGCAAGGATGTGGAAAACAGGGAACCTTTGTGCACTGTCCACAGGAATGTAAATTTGTACAGATGCACTATGGCAAGCAGGATGAAGGTTCCTCGAAAAATTTAAAACAGAAACACATTTAGTAATCCCATTTCTGGGTATTGATCCAAAAGAGATGAAATCATTATCTTGAAGAGATATTTGCACTCCTATGTTCACTGCAGCACCATTCACAATTGCCAGGACATGCAAACAATCTAAGTCTTCACTCACAAATGAATGAATACAGAAAATGTAATGTACGTATACAGCGAAATGTTATTCAGCCACAAATAAGGAAAGCTTGACATATGTGGCAACAAAGATGGACCCTGAGGACACTATGCTAACTGAAACAACCCAGAGGAAGACTACTACTGTGCTCTCTCACCTGTATGTGGGATCTAAAACCACTGAACTCACAGAAAGAGACAGCAGTATGGCGGTTGCCAGGAGCCGAGTGAGGGGGAAATCAGGAGACACTGGTCAAAAGGTACTCTCAGTTACTAAATGAGCAATTTGGGGATCTACTGTCCAGCATGGTGACCACAGTTAACACACTGCACTGTTTACTTGAAAGCTGCTCTGAAAGTAAATCTTAAATGTTCTCACTGAAACAATACCTACAACAAAATGATAATTATGTAAGGTGAAGGATATGTTAACCAACCTTACTGTGGTAAGCATTCTGCAATATATTTGTGTACCAAATCATCACAGATATGTCTTACACAATGTTATACGTCAATTCAATCTCAAAGCTGGGGGAAAAAAAAGAACGATGTATTACATTTATAAACAGCTAATTCCCACTTAATAGCCTCAATTCTGTCTCCTGGCCTGCAAAAGCTTGCTATGTATTTTTAATATGGCCCTTTCAGAAAAAAAAAAAAAAATTGTTTTCTTCCAGCTTTATTTTTACCTTTCCCACTTAGATCTACAATGTTCTTGCAATTGACTTTTGTGTTTAGCATGAAGCAGAGGGTCAAGATTCATTTACTTCTTTTTGAATATCCAGTTAACCCAGAATCTTTTATCGACCTTCCTATCACACTCTGCTGTTACCTTTATTAAGTGTCCATATAAATATATGTCTATATTTGGATTCTCCACTCTGCTCCATTGTTCCATTGTCCAAAAATCTTTTATTAAATTTCCTTCTCCTTAATTAGCCAGAATCAGCTTCTGCTGCTTGCAACCAAGAACCCTGACATGAATAAATAATTTCAGGACTCAATCCTTGAACCTCTCTGAGAAACAGCCTTCATTCCAACGGTTTGAAATTGCCAGCCAACACTAAAAATCCCCATGTGTAAATCCTCCCCAAACCTCCCTTCTGGGTGCCAGACCTGTATACACAAATGCCTACATGACATCTCCACTTAGAAGTCTGAAAGGTAACCAAAAATACACTAATTCCTATTCCTATTCTAGGACTTAGCTTTAAATGGTATTTCCTTAGGAACCAACACTGTCCTAATTCAACCAGGAGGTTATATTCCCATGGTTCTTACCTAGTTCTCTTCCTTCAAAGCATTTATCCTAGACTCAGCTATCTGTATAATTATTTATCTGTTTCACCTCTCTGAGAACAAAGACAGTGTGTCATGCTCACTGCTACATCTTTTCACCTTGCTCACAGTGATTGGCCTATTTGTTCTAAGGAATGGAGAAAAACTTCCTGCCACCAAATCTAGGAACCTGTTTCTCCAGCTAACTTTTCCTCCTTTTTCAATAAAGAAAGTATCCCACCTCCCACTTATGCCATCTCCTCCATGTGTACCTTAGGTCCCATATCCACTCACCTCAGAATCCTTGAGCTATCAATCACCTCATTTCTCTCCTGTATCTTTTATTTTTCTCATTACTATTTCCTTCCTGTTAGCCATTCTTTTTTCTAACCTTTAATTATGAAAGTTCTAAAACATATTTATCACTTAGATTTAATAACTTGCTGATTTTTTACATCTTTTATATTGGAGTATAGTTGATTTACAATGTTGTGTAATAATTGTTGACTTGGGGGACTTCCCTCATGGCTCAGTAGTTAAGAATCCGTCTGCCAATGCAGGAGACACAGGTTCAATCCCTGATCTGGAAAGAACCCACGTGCCATGGAGCAACTAAGCCCCGGCGCCACAACTATTGCACCTGAGCTCTTGAGCCTGGGAGCCATAAGTACAGAAGCCCACACCTCTAGAGCCCGTGCTTTGCAGCAGCAGAAGCCACTGCACTGAGAAGCCTGCACACCGCAACTAGAGAAAGCCCGCGCAGCACCGAGGACCTAGCACAGCCAAAACTAAATAATTTGATAATTTTTTAAATTATTGATTTCTTTTTTGGCCTTATGTGCTTCATCTTTTTCTCTGCTTGATTTCTTTAAAAATAAATTGCTGGTACTATAGTTATTTCACTCCTAAACATTTCAGTATGCATCTTTATCACACTAACAAGATGTACAGTGATTCCTTAATATCATCTAGTATCTAGTCCATACGAGAATCTTCCAAATGTTTTTTACAGTTGATGTGTGAAGTAGAAGTCAACCAAGGTCCACATGCTGCATTTGAATACCTTCTTACATCTCTTCTGTCTTTTTTATATTTGTATATTTGCTTCAGTGTTCACTTTCTCCCCACGTTTTTCATGGCACTGACTTAACAAAAGAACCTGACTAGTTCTCACTGTTGCTGCTGACACCTAAAAACAAAACCACCACAAAACATATCCCCATATCCCCTTGCAGCTACCATTTCTTCATTTCCTCCAACTTCGTGTAAAGCAGGGATGAAAACAGTACCTGTCTCCAGGGTTCCTGTAAGGGTTACACAAGTTAGTATGTGTAAAGCACTGGATACAGATTCTGGCACACAGTTAGTGTTAAGCATTAGGTATCATTATTGTTCTTATATCCATTCAACTTGTATTATACTCACAATATCTACTTGCCCTATTTGAAATGGTGCTTTCCACATCCACTCTTCTACACTTCTGATCTGTTCTCCATAAAGTACCCAGAAAGATCTTGCAAATGACACAAATCTGGTCACATCACTGCCCTGCTTAGGACCTTTCCAATTTTCACACCAGCTTTTTACTCCTCAGTTCCTGATCCTTCACCTAATGTTTACCGATACATTTCACGTTTCCGGTTAGACATATTTCCTCCAAGATTTCAAAGACTCACAAGTTAGTATGTCCCAACACATCTCTTTTGTAACATTCTGCATACTTGTTATTGGTACTTCTTCAGTTTTTACTTCGGAGACGGCAATGGCACCCCACTCCAGTACTCCTGCCTGGAAACTCCCATGGGCAGAGGAGCCTGGTAGGCTGCAGTCCATGGGGTTGCTAAGAGTTGGATACAACTGAGCAACTTCACTTTCACTTTCATGCATTGGAGAAGGAAATGGCAACCCACTCCAGTGTTCGTGCCTGGAGAATCCCAGGGACGGGGGAGCCTGGTGGGCTGCCGTCTCTGGGGTTGCACAGAGTCGGACACGACTGATGCGACTTAGCAGCAGCAGCAGCAGTTTTTACTTAGAGTAACTTCCATTAGAAGGGTAGGATAACTGTTGTAACCTCAGCTCCTATTACATGGGCCTGGCACATATTTGTGCTCAATAAATCTCTCCTGAAGGAATAAATGAAACGAATCAATTTTGCTCATGGGTTTGAGTTTCAGTGATCTACACTGACATGTTCCGCACGCTGTGACAAATGATGTACCATCATGCAGTATCCTGCGGTAATGGTGCCTCAGACAGAAAAAAAGCAGCCTGCCCAAGTGGCATGGAGCTCGCTGGATTGCGAGATCCCGGTAGGCATAATTTCCGTCTTCCCTGTACGCTCAGATTCTAGGCTGGCGCATCACAGGCACCCGATAAACTGCGCTGAATAAGTTTTTCTTGGAATGCGCATGCCTGGATGTTGTGATAATCCCAACAGGCTTCCTTTCCTCTTATCTCCAAAGCCCAGGAACCCCTCTGACTCTCCATCAGTTCCTTCTTCAAACTACCCACGTTCCAAAATGAGCCACGCCCCTCCCTCTTTCACTGAAAACCCACACCTCAGATTTTTGACAGTTAAAAGCAGCTATGGAAACGGGCACCAAATTCCTAGCCTAAACTAATCGCAGGCAGTGGCGTCCCCGGCTCTACTCCTCATCTCCGCTTCCCGACCCCCGAGGGCTGGCACCCAGCGGGCGTCCAACCCTAACCCTAACCCTAACCCTAATTGATTTTATGGAACAATCTTCACTCCCGTGAGACGAGAGTGGCTCGGCTTCCGCACCCAAAGAAGGGCCCCGAAGGGGCGAGCCCTTGGCCGCCCGTCAGTCCCTGCCCAGGTGGTCCTCTCACGCGGCCCTACTCGGGTCCGCATCCCCAAGCTCCGCCGCCGCCCCCTCAGTCCGGCCCACCGGCCCGACTCACTGTTCTTGAGGAAACGCTCCTCGTGAAGCACGGCGATGGCATTGACGCAGAGAACGGCCGCCTGCAGCAGCGAGTACAACGTAAAGGCCATGGCCACCCACCCGGAGGCCCTACTGATTCCTCTCCCCCGGCGGCAAGGGACGTGGCGCGGCCACGTCCGGCGCTTCCTACGGCAGCCAGCGAGGCCCAAAACGCGCTCCGAGAAGCTCCGCCCCCGCCCCCCCGGCTCTGAGAAGCTCCGCCCCGTCTGGCTAAGACCCGCCCTACGCTCACCTCTGTAGGGCGTGTCTGCTGAGCTGTGTAGACCCGCGCTGTCCAATGCTTACCGAACATTTGAATAGTGTCTGGCCCTAACGGAAATGTTGTAAATGTAAAATACACAGAACGAAAACAGAACGTCAAATCTCCCAATAATTTAAAAATATTGATTACATGTTGAAATGTTTTGATTATATTAGGTAAATAAAATGCAAACATTAATTTTTATTGTTTATTTCTATTTTTTTAATGTGGCAATGAGGTTATTGATAATGACATGGGGGCTCGTCCAATACTTCCACTGGACAGCGCTGTACTAGATGCTCCCAAGTGCTGTATGAGATGTTAATAAGTAATTCCTGTTTTACAGATGAAAAAGGCAAATACAAGTTTTTATAAAAATTTAACTGAAATAATATGGGTTGAGTTGCACCCCACAGGCCTCCAAGGACTGCTTGCCCGAGTTCAAGACCAAAGGAAAACCCAGGAGTCAGAAACAGAAATAATGATTTAATGGATGAGGGGGCAGGAGCAGGAATACTGACTGTCAAAAGCAAGGCCCTGGAGTGACACCCCAAGGTGGGCAAGATATGGCAGCAATCTTCATTCCTGGGGAATGGTGGGGTTGGCGGGTGGGGATAGGGGGATTACCAGTTACAGAGCAATTGGCTGTCACCTTGGCTGATTGGTTACCAGGGTTACCAGGGAAACCAGCAGAGGGGCATGCCCTTCACTGCTCCTTCAACAAGAACAGTCACTGGCTGGGGTTGGGGCAAGTGTGTGGGTGGGTCAGTCCTTAGTGTAGGGTGTAGGTGAAGCAGGTCCTGGTGGAGCAGGGGGTTACAGAGAGAAAGAGAACAGCCATCTTCGGTGATCTGACCTTACAACAGGTCTTAAAATTACTGGATGAGAAACATTCTCTCCTTGATCAAACTCAACCTTGGCCTATAAAAACTACAGATTCTCAACACAAATGATTTCACCCAATCCCCTATCCGCATATTAAAAGACTTAGTTTCTAACAACTCAATTCATAAGAATTGACCCTTGTTATTGTTTAGTTGCTAAGTCGTGTCCAACTCTTTTGTGACCCCATGGACTGTAGCCTACCATGCTCCTCTGTCCATGGGATTTCCCAGGCAAGAATACTGGAGTGGTTGCCATTTCCTTCTTCAGGGGATCTTCCCAAACCAGGGATCAAACCTGCATCTCCTGCATTGGTAGGCATAGCCACCACGGAAATCCCTAGCACCCACCCCCCCTTAAAGTGCCTGCCTGAGAAAGTTCAAGGCTCCCCCCAAAATTTACTGTTTGTTCTAGCCCACACCTGAAAATAGGCCCCTGACCACACCTTCTTAGAGCACTTATGAAAGTGGATTTATGATTGTGAGTCCTTCCTCTGTCCCTTTGAGATATATATGTATCTCCTGTTGAAGGGTGTCTTACTCAAGGACCTGAAAGCCATTCCTTTAAAATGTAATCACCAGGACTTCCCTGGCAGTCCAGTGGTTAAGAATCCACCTGCCAGTGTAGGGCAAACCAGTCGATCCCTGGTCAGGGAAGATTCCACGTGCCATGCAACAGCTAAGTCTGGACTTCACAACTACTGAGCTCCTGTGACAAGAATTCACGCTCTGCAGCAAGCGAAGCCATCCCAATGGGAAGGCGGCACACCGAAACAATGAGTAGCCCCTGCTCACTGCAACTAGAGAAAGCCTGTGCACAGCAATGAGGACCCAGTGCAGCCAAAACTAACTAAATAAAGGTAAAAAAAAATAAGAAGTTGACCTTTAAAAAATAAAATTAAAAGAAAAATAAAATAAAATGCTATTACCAGGAACAATAGGCCCTCTGTCTCCTGGTCTCTGTATAAAGGAAGAATTCTAATTTTGATCATTTTAGCTAATAGACACAGCCGGCCTAATCAGTATTCACACTCACCGCCAGAGTTGGACACAACTGAAGTGACTTAGCACACAGCCACACATGCAAAGTAATCATTTTCCTGAACTTCTCAGTTTCCCCTTTAAAAAGGGAAAAGCAGCATATTAGGCCCAGAAAGGATTTTGGAAGCCTGTGTGTTGCAGCTGCTGGAAGACGTTCTAGCCAAAACCACGAATGATTAGTTAAACTCCCAAGAAGAAATTAAGCTTAAATGGGCCAACAAGTTAGTGCCTACAGGGAAGAGGAGATGTATCGTTTCCCACAGATATACATAAGCACTATCTCCAAAATCGGCCTTAAGTGCAAATCAGGTAGGGACAAACACAGGAAGATAAAGTAAAGGGAATAAAAGAAACAACGGGATGCCAACAAATCCTCCAGTTTTTCGAGATCCACAAAGCTCTAGACACTAATGATAGAGATAGAAGGTCGTTTTTGTAAGGGGTTTCTATGCTGGGCTGGGTAGCAGGAGGGGAACATGGGGCCTTGTCTGGAAGCTTTGGTTGAGTGGTGACTCGCAGTTTATTTTTTTTACTAGATTATTGGTTACTGAAGAGAGGGGAAAGAGAGATGACTGGAGATTAGGGGATGGATGAAGTGGAGGTGAGAGAAAAGCATCTCACAGTCACCCCTCTCTGTCCCCACCACTGGGTTACAACTCACATGATCTAATTCTTTTATTGTCAAAAGAATCAGGTTAACCTCTCTGGGCCTTTGTTATATCACCCATAAAATTAGGCGATTATGATCTCTAGGGCTCCTTCAGTCTCCAAAATCTCTAGATCTAGCAAAAGCAGCTTAAAATACAATATTTGTGTACAATATTTGTACCTGGTTATCTGACCACCTGACCTGCCTCTTGAGAAATCTGTATGCAGGTCAGGAAGCAACAGTTAGAACTGGACATGGAACAACAGACTGGTTGCAAATAGGAAAAGGAGTACGTCAAGGCTATATATTGTCACCCTGCTTATTTAACTCATATGCAGAGTACGTCATGAGAAACGCTGGACTGCAAGAAACACAAGCTGGAATCAAGATTGCCGGGAGAAACATCAATCACCTCAGATATGCAGATGACACCACCCTTATGGCAGAAAGTGAAGAGGAACTAAAAAGCCTCTTGATGAAAGGGAAAGAGGAGAGTGAAAAAGTTGGCTTAAAGCTCAACATTCAGAAAACGAAGATCATGGCATCCGGTCCCATCACTTCCTGGGAAATAGATGGGGAAACAGTGGAAACAGTGTCAGACTTTATTTTTGGGGGCTCCAAAATCACTGCAGATGGTGACTGCAGCCATGAAATTCAAAGACGCTTACTCCTTGGAAGAAAAGTTATGACCAACCTAGATAGCATATTCAAAAGCAGAGACATTACTTTGCCAACTAAAGTCTGTCTAGTCAAGGCTATGGTTTTTCCAGTAGTCGTGTATGGATGTGAGAGTTGGACTGTGAAGAAGGCTGAGCGCCGAAGAATGGATGCGTTTGAACTGTGGTGTTGGAGAAGACTCTTGAGAGTCCCTTGGACTGCAAGGAGATCCAACCAGTCCATTCTGAAGGAGATCAGCCCTGGGATTTCTTTGGAAGGAATGATGCTAAAGCTGAAACTCCAGTACTCTGGCCACCTCATGTGAAGAGTTGACTCATTTGAAAAGACTCTGATGCTGGGAGGGATTGGGGGCAGGAGGAAAAGGGGACAACAGAGGATGAGATGGCTGGATGGCGTCACTGACTTGATGGACGTGAATCTGAGTGAACTCCGGGAGTTGGTGATGGACAGGGAGGCCTGGCATGCTGCGATTCATGGGGTCACAAGGAGTCGGACACGACTGAGCGACTGAACTGAACTGAACTGATCTGATTCATCACTTTTCAAATATCCAGGCTGGTAGACTAAGCTGATAACAGCAGATTATATCCTTAAAAAGAATTGTTCCTCTGATCTCATTACTTCCAAAAACATTCAAATTCTGGGATTTTTAAAATGTGTTTATAAAATAGTTGTCTCGGCACTGCACTCAGCGGTCCCATAGATGCGTCTCTTGCTTTGATAATGTTTGGATGGAATAGACCCAGGGACCCGCACCCCCTCACCCTTACACCAGCCTCCCACCGCCCTCCAATCTTTTTTCAGTCACAACCCTCAGAATCAGCCGCTCAACTCTCCCCGATCACCAAGACCAGCGAACATCATTTTTCAAGCGTAGCTTCTTATTAGTGATCAACCATAAGCTCCCAGAATCATCAGAATTATTCCACTGAGGTGGAGGCCACCATCATCTGCCTGGTCAACACACGTCTGCTGGCCTCCTGGGCTTCTATACTGACCACAACGATGTGGCTCTGGAGGACATGGGCCACTCCTGTGAACTGGCTGAGAAGAAGCAAGAGAGGGCCCAGCGTCTCTTGAAAATGCAAAACCAGCATTGCAGCTGCACCCTTTTCCAGGACATGCAGAAGCCATCTCAAGATGAGTCAGGAAAACCCAGGGTGTTATGGAAGCCACCCTTCTCAAGGAGAAGAACCTGACCCAGCCCTTCTGGATCTGCATGGCCTGGGTTCTGCCCTCACAGACCCCTACCTCTGTGAGTTCCTGGAGAGACACTTCCTTGAAGATGGGAGAACACCTGACCAACCTCTGCAGGCTGGCTGGTCCCCAGGCTGGGTTGGGCGAATATCTCTTCAAAAGGCTCACCCTCAAGCATGACTAGGAGCCTCTGGAGCCCAGAGGCCTTTGAGGAACCCCGCTAATGTCAGGGCTTCTGCCTGAAGCCCTTCTCTGCACCCCTTGTTGTTGTTGAGTTGCTAAGTCGTGTCTAACTCTTTGTGACTTCATGAAATGCAGCCTGCCAGGCTTCCCTGTCCTTCACTCTCTCCTGGAGTTTGCTCAAGTTCATGTCCATTGAGTCAGTGATGTCATCCAGCCATCTCATCCTCTGTCACCCCCTTCTTCTCATGCCCTCAAATCTTCCCCAGCATCGGGGGCTTTTTCCAGTAAGTCAGCTCTTTGCATCAGGTGGCCAAAGTATTGGAGCTTCAAGTTCAGCATCAGTCCTTCCAATGAATATTCAGGACTGATTTCCTTTAGGATTGACTGGTTTGGTCTCCTTGCTGTCCAAGGGACTCTCAAGAATCTTCTCCAGCACCACAATTCGAAAGCATTAATTCTTTGACATTCAGCCTTCTTTATGGTCCAGCTCTCATATTTGTAAATGACTACTGGAAAAACCATAGCTTTGACTATATCGACTTTTGTTGGCAAAGTGATGTGTCTGTGTTTTAGTATGCTGTCTAGGTTTGTCATAGCTTTTCTTCCAAGGAGCAAGCATTTTCTAATTTCATGGCTGCAGTCACTGTCTGCAGTGATTTTGGAGTCCAAGAAAATAAAATCTGTCACTGTTTCTACTTTTTCCACTTCTATTTGCCATGAAGTAATGGGACCAGATGCCATGATCTTAGTTTTTTGAATATTGAATTTCAAGCCAGCTTTTTCACTCCTCTTTAACCCTTATCAAGAGGCTGTTTGGTTTCTCTTCACTTTCTGCTATTAGAGTAGTATCATCTGCATATCTGAGATTGATATTTCTTCTGGCAATCTTGATTCCAGCTTGTGACTCATCCAGCTCAGCATTTTGTATGATGTACTCTGCATAGAGAGCTTCCCAGGTGACTCAGTGAGTAAAAAATCTGCCTGCAATGCAGCAGATGCAGGGGACACAGGTTCAATTCCAGGATCAGGAAGATCTTCTGGAGGAGGGCATGGCAATCCACTCCAGTATTTTTGCTTGGAGAATCTTGTGACAGAGGAGCTTGGCAGGCTACAGTCCATAGGGTTGCAAAGAGTCAGACATGACTGAAGCATCTGAGCACGCACACTCTCCAAAGAAGTTAAATAAGCAGAGTGACAATAAGCAGCCTTGACATACTTCTTTCCCAGTTTTGAACTAGTCGGTAGTTCCATGTCCAGTTCTAACTGTTGCTTCTTTTTTTTTTTTTTAAACTGGTGCTTCTTGACCTGCATACAGATTTCTCAGGAGACAGTAAGGTGGTCTGGTATTCCCATCTCTTTAAGAATTTTCCACTGCTTGTTGTGACCCACACAGTCAAAGGCTTTGACATAGTCAATGAAGCAGAAGTAGATGTTTTTCTGGAATTCCTTTGCTTTTTCTATGATCCAACGGATGTTGGCAATTTGATCTCTGGTTCCTCTGCCTTTTCTAAATTTAATTTGTACATCTGGAAGTTCTTGGTTCACATACTATTGAAGCCTAGCTGAAAGATTTTGAGGATTATCTTGCTAGCATGTGAAATGAGCAAAATTGTGTGGTAGTTTGAGCATTCTTTGGCATTGCCCTTCTTTGGGACTGGAATGGAAACTGACTTTTTCCAGTCCTAATGGCCACTGCTAAGTTTTTCAAATTTGCTGAAATACTGAAATCAGCACTTTAACAGTATCATATTTTAGGATTTGAAATAGCTCAGCTGGAGTTATGAAATTCCATCATCTCCACTACCTTTGTTTCCAGTAATACTTCCTAAGTCCCACTTGGCTTCTCACTCCAGGATGTTTGGCTCTAGGTGAGTGACCACACCATCATGGTTATCTGGGTCATTAAGACCATTTTTTGTATAGTTCTTCTGTGTATTCTTAGCACCTCTTCTTAATCTCTTCTGCTTCTGTTAGGTCCTTATTATTTCTGTTTTTTATTGTGCCCATCTTTGCATGAAATATTCCCATGATATGATATCTCCAATTTTCTTGAAAAGATCTTTAATTTTTCCATTCTATCATTCTCCTCTGTTTCTTTGCATTGTTCATTTAAGAAGGCTTTCTTATATTTTAACCAACCTGGAGCCCTTGCCCAAGCCTTGGACCAAATGGAAACAAAGATTTTGTAGCCAAAAAATTAAAGTTGTCTCAGTAAAAGAAAAATCTATCTCCAAATAAAAAACTGAGTAAGATGCGTAAAGTAGTCTATAAGCAGCTGGAAAAATAACGTCTGGTTATTGCTTATCTAAAATTAGAGCTTCCTGTTTGGTGCTGTTTATGTCTATATGACGTTTTCATGCATTCACGTTAGATACCTTATTGGGCAATATTGTTGAGGATGAAACTGTTTTTCCAGGCTTAGACACAGATGTCTCCTTATCATTTACTTCTTCAAGTTTTGCTTTGCTTTTTTTCTCTTCAGACCGTTAGATGGCGAGCTTTGGCATCTTGGATCATCTTTCTACAGACTTTCTTTATAACTGGTAATAGGGAGTTAATATTTTTATTCCTTTGACAAGAGTCAAAGAATGGTTGCCTTCAATAAAGATTCTTTAGGCAAGAGACAGCAGTGGTTAAGGTTATGTCTAGGGTAATATGTTTAGCCCCTAATTGGATGCGGGAAACAGCATAGATGCAGAATTCAAACTTATCTTTTAGAGTAACAAGATATCTTAACTTATCTTTTAAAGTTAAAATGACCCAGGATGGACCCAGTCCTTGGACTCGTTAGAGACTGCATGAATGAACTCGAATTTTTGCCCTTCCGTGCATCAGTGCCTTTGCCTTCCCATTCTGCTGGTCCTTGACTTTGAGTTCAGCTATGTCTTGCTTTGGCCAATAGAATCCGATGGAGGTAATGCTGATCCAGCTCTGCACCTAGACCTCACAAGGCCTTATATATTTCTCCTTTCCTTCTTGCACTTCTGACACTGCCATGAAAAAATAGTGCCTGAGTTAGTCCACTAGTTCTGTGAGAAGAACCCCTTGGAGCAGAGCCAAATCACTCAAGTCAAGGCCAGCCTAGATCAGCAAACCCTCATCCAACTAGAGATCCATGAGAATAAGCGATAATCATTTTTAAGTTACTAAATGCTGGGGTTGTTCATTCCACAGTATTTTTGAAGGAAGAGATCTCTATCTACTCCCCTGGTGATCTAACTTATTCTAATAGCTTGAAAACATTTATATACTCTGCAGATCCTCAAATTTGTATCTCCTACCTAGAACTCACCCGTGAATTCTCAGTCATTATTTCCAGCTGACCACCACTTAGATGTCTTATACATATCTCAAATTTACCCCAAAGTGAACTTCTGATTTCCCTCTGAAACCTATTTCTCTGCACCGCATTTCCGCTAATGGCAACTCCATTCTTCTAGCTTTTTCTCTCACACTGTAACAGTCCATTGGCACATTCTTTTGACTTGAACATCAACATACAGTATATTCAAATCTGACTACTTAGACCTTCTCTACCACTAAAATTCTGATCCAACTCACCATCATTTCTTGGATAGAGTAGTGCCATAGCTCTTAACTGGTATCTGTGTTTTTATCTTTGCTTCTCTACAGTTTATTCTTCCCAGGGTTGTCCAAGTACTTCTTCTAAAACCAATCAAGAAAAGCAATTTATTTGTTGAGAAAATGGGGTCATCTGTCCTGTGGAACTTTCCACATTCTGGGTTTTGCTGATTGTCCTGGATGACTTAAATGCTATGAACAGTACCCGAATCACCAGTAAAAAATAAAAACACTTACTGATTGAAGAAAATAGTTAACATTTAAACCTTTTATTAACTCAATAAAAAATATCAGGTGTGTGATGAAGAAAATTTCATGAGCCAGATGTTATAATAATTCAATAAATGTGTTAGCTGCCCTTTTTCTATCCTATTTTTACATTTCAGCATGTCTATTTCTGCATTCATTAAAAAAAAGCTCATTAAGATAAGGATTAGATACGTTATTTATTAAATATTTAGAGTCACCGTAAAGAATAAAAGTGGATTATTGGTTTGTAACATTTTTATCCTAATGTATTTTAATAGACATATCTATTTTATTGTTTATGTCTGAGATATGAATCAATGATGATTGAGGTATGTTTGCTTTTAATCCTGCTATTTACAATGGCTACCTTGAATTTAAATGGGTTTATGGCAGCAGAATTCACCCAAATGGATTCTATTTGAGGTAAGCATTGGACTAAAATAGGAAAACCCCACAAGATGAGCCTCATTCATGTTTATGGATTCAAACAAGCTATTCCTGGTATGAGACTCAAATGAAACCATTTGCAAGGTGAAAGCTTGTACATTATGAAGCATTTCTGGAAATAGGGCTCTTGGAAATGGAAAGTTTCTTTAAAAAATGAAGACAAGTCACTGTATCTATTTTTAAAGGAAATTAATCCTGAATAGCTATGTACAGTTAAAAAACTTGAAGTAAATAATAGCAGAATAAAAAGACTAGAGAAACTAGTTACTCAAATGCATATCTTTCCTTCCCTTACTTATTCATTTGTTCATTCTTTTTCTCAAGGAGGATTTGTTGAATTTCTAAAAGGTGCTTTACATTGTACAAGGGGTTGGGTAAGATGCAGTAGGCTAATCACAAATAGTAATCAGACATCCTGCTCTGATGAAAATTATCAACTAGTAAGAAAAATGAGCCATAGAATGCTAGGAATTACAAAGCATTAAATGCTTACTGCTTAAAATCAAGAAAGTGAGAATAAAAGATAGTTTTGAACAATGTTTTCCAAACTTAGCAGATCATAGAATCACCTGGGAGCTTTTAAATATATGTGCTTTTCTACTAGCTCAAGATGGCATATCATGTACATGTATTTCTTCTGCCTATTTCCTGCTGCTGCTGCTGCTAAGTTGCTTCAGTCATGTCCGACTCTGTGTGACCCCATAGATGGCAGCCCACCAGGCTCCCCCATCCCTGGGATTCTCCAGGCAAGAATACTGGAGTGGGTTGCCATTTCCTTCTCCTTCTGCCTCTTTCCTAAACTCCATTAAATTATAAAGGAATAAAAGGGTGAGATACATTTCTAGCACTAAAGATATAGAAGAACATAAGAAATTCAAACAATCTCTGGAAGATGAAACAATAGTAGAAAGCATATCAATGAATGACATTCAGTAGATAAAGCTGTAGCCAAGACTGAACCATGAAAGGGTTGCATGGAAGTAGAAGTCATTGTCTTGAAGAATTTCATGAGCGCTCCTGATTCAGAGGTGTACCAGAGATCCAGAAGGACAATTGGAGCTGAAAACATGTGAGTTGACTGATGATATACTTACGAAATAGTCAGCTTTCCCAGCCCTGACTCCCAAACTACTTGGACAATATAGTGAACAGTCTGCATTTGCCCCTGGGCAAGACTGAAAGTACTTTCCTCTTAGGAAATTAAACTATCTGAGAAGAGCCAAGTCTTCTAATGGGCACAGTGCTGCACTAAGACAGGGCCATTCATATTTTGAAATTGGGGAGGCTCTTAGCTTGACAACTTATTTCCTACTAGCGATGGCACCCCACTCCAGTACTCTTGCCTGGAGAATCCCATGGACAGAGGAGCCTGGTAGGCTGCAGTCCATGGGGTTGCTAAGAGTTGGATACAACTGAGCGACTTCACTTTCACTTTCATGCATTGGAGAAGGAAATGGCAACCCACTCCAGTGTTCTTGCCCGGAGAATCCCAGGGACTGGGGAGCCTGGTGGGCTGCGTCTATGGGGTCGCACTGAGTCGGACATGACTGAAGTGACTTAGCAGCAGCAGCAGCTGGGTCTAAGCTGCTGATTACTTACTTTTCAACATACATAGAGCTTTCAGTTAGATATTTCTCCCCACATCATTATACAAATAGTCATTCAAGTTCATTATTATTGAATATAAACAGGCAAGCAGGACACATGATGAAAATCAGCAACATGGAAAGATAAAGATGCAAACTGACTGCAGGAGAAAAGAGAGCTAATTCAGGGGGGTAAAGGCCGATTAGTGGTAATGAAAGCGATTTAAAATTTAAACAGAGTTCCCTGCCTCCCCCTCCTCGTACACAGAAATTTCTACACAAGAGGAACTATCAGAGAAAAAGAAACAATTCTTAAAGTTAAAACATAATACTCCTCCAAAAGGGGAAGATAAAGTTGAAAGAATATTCAAGAATATAGAAAAAAAACATAGAGACAGAAAATATGAGAGAAAGAAAGAAAACATAGGAAGAGTGAGTTTCATAAGGACAGAAGTGCAGGACAGGAAGTAATAAGAAAAATTAAAATTTTCAGAGGTGAAAAGTACATGAGAGTTCAAAGGGAGAAGACGTATGTGATACTTCGTAGTTTAACTGCTTAAGTCAAACCTGGACCAACCATCATGAAATTCCAAAGCTTATTAAATCATAAAATTTAAATCCTATTAAAAGAAGGTTCTAAAACATTCAAGAGAGGGAGAATGTTATCTATAAAGAAATATGAAGCTGATTGGCACTAAATGTAGAAGACAATCGTATGCTTCTTTCAAGGTATTGAAAGAACATAATTTAGAGCCTAATATTCTATAGTCAATCAAATTATCTATTAATGGTGAGGGAAAAATAAAGATTTTAAACGCAAAGGCAAAACTAATATTTCCTAAACAAAAATATTTAAGCAAAAAACTTTTAAATGTACAAAAGACTCAAAGCTTTTGCCTAGTCATTTGACAAAAATTTATTGAGTGTCTATTTTGGCATTATTTTAGGCACTAGACACACAATGATACACATGACCTTTTGAGACCTTTTCCTCAAGAAACTGATATATAGACAAGTTTCTAGAATTCTTTTGGAGAAAGTTATTTGAGGATGTACTCTGGCAATAGATTGGTGAAAAACAAAAAGCTGTAAGAATTGATCAAATTAAACCAAGCAGTCAACAGAGAAAAACCTAAGATGAAAGATATATGTGTATGTGTCTAAGTACATGTGCACTCAAGTCAAGTGCAACTCTGCAGCTCCGTGTACTGCAGCCCGCCAGGCTCTTCTGTGCATGGAGTTTTCCGGGCAAGAATACTGGAGTGGGTTGTTGCCATTTTCTTCTCCAGTATGCCCTAGTCCTAAAAAGCATTGATAAATTCTAAAAATAAACTCCATACAATAGATAAAATGAGAATCAACTGGAAGATAGAATTGATTGGTGTGGTGTAGATCATTAGCATTCAGCAACACCCAGTTTTATCCTTCCTATGGCAACCCACTCCAGTATTCTTGACTAGGAGATCCCATGGACAGAGTCTGAGCCTGGTGGGCTGCAGTCCATGAGGCTGCAAAGAGTTGGACACAATTTAGCAACTGAGTACAGGTATACAACATGTCTACGTGTCTCAATGTTCCCTACGGGTAGGCAAGACCGTGTAATTGACTTCTAGCCAATGGAACTGAATTTCATTTTCAGGTCAAGGCAGTTAATAAATAGTGGACTTTCTGTTTAATATTTATTCCCCTTTGGTCTCTGGATGGATGGAATGACACCAGTGGAGAGCTCCAAAGATCTCAGGGTTGTTAGAGTTACAGCAACTTTCTCTTGATCCACTGCGGACTGTGATATGATCAAGAAGCAAACTTTTATAATATTAGCCCACCAATTGAGTGAGATTGCAGTTTTATTTGTTAGTGCAGCATTTCTTAATTTAGCCTAACTAAAAATATAGTGAAGAGAAGAGGAGGAAAAGGAAGAAGAGAAGTAAGAGGAGGAAGAGGAGGAGGGAGAGAAAGGAAGAAAGAAGGAAAGAAAGAAAGAAAAGGCACGCTTTTGTTTCAGTGAGAAATATAGTCAGTCAGTCAGTTCAGTCGCTCAGTTGTGTCCAACTCTTTGTGACCCCAGGCACTGCAGCATACCAAGAAATATAATCAGGACTCAGCAAAACAAAATGCAGACCAACAAACTCATAACGTCAAGTTGAATGCGGCCATCTGTGGGGACAGTAGCTGAATTCCCAGGAAGAAATAAATCTACAATGAATTAAAAAGGAGTTGGCAGTGACAGGAAGGAGAAGGCAGGCAGAGGCTTGAGGAAAAGGCAGAGTTCAAGAACTGTGGTGTGTGCTCAGTCGCTTGAGTCGTGTCTGACTCTTTGTAACCGTGTGGACTGTAGCCCACCAGGTTCCTCTGTCTATGGGATTCTCCAGGCAAGAATACTGGAGCGGGTTGCCATGCCATCCTCCTGGGGAGCTTCCTGACCTAGGGATCGAAATTGCAACTCCTGTGTCTAAGGCATTGAAGGCAGATTCTTACCCAGTGAGCCACCCGAGAAGCCCTCAAGAACTGGGGTAGGTTCATTTATTCTTAAGTCCACGGCACTGAACAGACTACCTCCAGAGTCATTTGTTGGCATCGGTGGAGGTAACCTACTTTAGATCTGGACAAAACTACATAACAGATGGAAGTTTGCAAGTCAAGAAGCATTTGTCTGTATAATATAAGCAAAGGACAGATAGAGACCGTGAAGAGAAAAAGTGGGGAGGGAGAAAGGAGTGGTAATAACAAATGGGGTATGGCTCAGAGAGACGAGAGCTAGGTTGGCCACTTTTCTGTATGCTGAGTCTTCCACAAGTTTTGATAGTTCTCTGCAAACCTGTATACAAGTTTAGATAATTTAAGACATCCAATTCTGTTAGGAAACACTTATGGAGCAGCTGTGTTTCTCCAGCCAAGAGGAATGCATTGTAGGACCAGGACAATTTGTTCCTGCCCCTTTAGGGCAGGAGTTTATAGTCTCACTGGGCACACATAAGACAGAGAGAGTAATAAGAAACCCAAAGCAGCACATAAGAAAGGCCAAGTGACTGGTGCAGAAAACTAACTACCCTTAGAGCTTTCAGAGGAAGGAGAAAATCTGAAGATTTAGAACCAGAGCTGGGGTGTTCTTAAGCTGCTGAATCTTATGGATTAGACAGAGTTTAGGCAAGAAGAAAGGAAGGAAGAAGGGTTTTTCAAGTGGAGAAATGGTGTCAGCAAAGGCAAGAAGGTTGAAATTGGGGACCAGGGTAGGAAAAGAGTCCGGCTACAAGACAGCAAATTTAGGTTGAGTCCAAATGACAGTCATACCTCAGAGATATTGTGGGTTTGATTCCAGATCATGGCAATAAACACAAAATTTTTTGGTTTCCTAGTGCATATAACAGAGAAGGCAATGGCACCCCACTCTAGTACTCTTGCCTGGCAAATCCCATGGATGGAGGAGTCTGGTAGGCTGCCGTCCATGGGGTCGCTAGGAGTCAGACATGACTGAGTGACTTCACTTTGACTTTCACTTTTCACTTTCATGCACTGGAGAAGGAAATGGCAACCCACTCCAGTGTTCTTGCCTGGAGAATCCCAGGGATGGCGGAGCCTGGTGGGCTGCCGTCTATGCTGTCTCACAGAGTCGGACACGACTGAAGCGACTTAGCAGCAGCAGCAGCAGTGCATATAAAAGTTATGCTTATACCATACTGTGGTCTATTAAGTATGCCATAGGATTATGTCTAAAAAATGTGTATTTGTTTTTGTTTAGTCACTAAGTCGTGTCCAACTCTTTTGTGACATTATGGACTGTACACTGCCAGGCTTCTCTGTCCATGGGATATGCCCTTAGTTGAAAAATGCTCTATTGCTTAAAAATGCCAACCATCATTTGAGTCTTCAGCAAATCAGAATCTTTTTTCTGGTAGAAGGTTTTGCATTAGTGTTAATGATTCCTGACTGTTCAGGGTGGTGGCTGCTGAAGGTTGGGAAGGCTACGGCAATTTCTCAAAATAAGACAGCAATGAAGTTTGCCATACGAATTCTCTTCCTTTCCTGAATGATTTCTTTGTAGCATGCATTTTACCCATAGTATAAGTTTCCTCAAAATTGGAATCAATCCTTCAGAACCTATTGCTGGTTTATTGACCAGGCTTATGTCACATTCTAAATCTTTCTTGTCATTTCAACAATCTTATACAGCATCTTCATCAGAAGTAGTTTTCATCTCAAGGAACCACTTTCTTTCCTCATCCATAGAAGCAGCTTCTCACCCGTGAAAGCCTTATCATGAGATGCCAACCATTCAGTGATGTCTTCAGGCTCTACTTCTAACTCTAATTCCTTGCTATTTCTACCACACCTGCAGTTACTTCCTCCATTAAAATCTTGAACCCCTAAAAGTCATTCATAAGGGTTGGAGTCAATTTATTCTAAACTCTTGTGAATGTTGGTATTTTGACTTCTTTGCTGAAAATACAAATGTGCTTAATGACATTTAGAATGGTGAGTCCTTTCCAGAGTTTTTCAGTTTACTTCACCCAGATCCATTGGAGGAACCATGATCCATGGCACCTATAGCCTTATGAAATATAATAATAAGATTTGAAAGTGGAAATGACTTCTTGATCTGTAGGCTCCAGAATAGATGTTGTATTAGCAGGCATAAAAACAATGTTAATCTTATACATCTCCATCAGAGCTCTTGGATGATCAGGTGATTGACAATGACCAGCAATATTTGAATTTTTTTTTTCTGAGCAGTAAATCTCAACAGTGATACAGTTCAAATAGTCAGTAAAGCATGCTGTGAAGCTATATGCTGTCATCCAGGCTTTATTGTTCCATTTATAGAGCACAGGTAGAGTAGATTTAACATAATTCTTAAGAGCCCTAGGATTTTCAGAACAGTAAATAAGCGTTGGTTTCAACAGGGCTTCCCAGGTGGCACTAGTGGTAAAGAACCTGCCTGCCAATACAGGATATTTAAGAGACGTGGTTTCAATCCCTGGGTCAGGAAGATCCCCTGGAGGAGGGCATGGCAGTCCGCTTCAGTATTCTTGCCTGGAGAATCCCATGGACAGAGGAGCCTGGTGGGCAACAGTCCACAGGGGTGCAAAGAGTTAGACAAGACTGAAGCTACTTAGCACGCACACATGCCTTGACTTCAAGTCATCAGCTTCAGTAGCCCCTTACCAGAGATTCAGCCTGTCCTTTGAAGCTCTGAAGCCAGGGATTGACTTCTCTCTAGCTTTGAAAGTCCTAGATGGCATCTTATTCCAATAGAAGACTGTTTCATCTACACTGAATATCTGTTGTTCAGTGGAGCCTTTTGCATTAGTTATCATAGGTAGACTTTTTAGATAATTTGCTTCAGCTTTTACATCAGGACGTGCTGTTTCACATTGCACTTTGATGTTATAAAGATAATTTCTTTCCTTAAACTTCAAACCAACCTTTGCTATCTTCAAACTTTTCTTCTGAAGCTTCTTATTCTCCTCTTTCAGGCTTCATAGAATTGAAGAGAGTTAGGAGCTTAAATGGCAACCCACTCCAGTATTCTTGCCTGGAGAATCCCAGGGACGGTGGAGCCTGGTGGGCTGCCGTCTACGGGGTCGCACAGAGTCGGACACGACTGAAGCAACTTAGCAGCAGCAGCAGCAGGAGCTTGCTGTAGATCAGGTTTTGGCTTAAGGGAACCTTGTGGCTGGCTTGATCTTCTATTCAGACCGCTAAAACTTTCTCCATATCAGCAACAAGTCTGTTTTGGTTTCTTACAAGTCACGTGTTCACTGGAGTGGCAATTTGAACTTCCTTCAAGAACTTTTCCTTTGTATTTACAGTGTAGCTAACTGTCTGGCACAAGAGGCCTGACTTCCAACCTGTCTCCACTTTCACATGCCTTGCTCAATAAACTTCATCACTGGCTTTTGATTTTAAAATGAGAGATGTGCAACTCTTCCTTGTACTTTAGAGGCCATTATAGGCTTATTAATTGGCTTCATTTCAATATTGCTGTGTCTCAGGGAAGGCCCAAGGAGAGGGAGAGAGTTGGGGGAATGACTAGTCAGGAACAGTCAAAAGATTTGCAACGTTCATCTATAGTTTGCCTTCTTATACAGCATGTTTGCGGCACCTCAAAATGATTAGTTTGTAAGTCTTCAGATATCTGAGACTATGCTATCAAATCATTTTGGTTCTGGAGTAGCTGCAAAGATCTTATTAGCTTAGGCTTATTGAGAGTTAAGAATAAAAATTTCTGTTCCAGAAGATGGAACACCCATCTGTTATTGCCAAGATTTTTCCTTCTGTGTTACTTGATGTTAAAGGAAGGAAACCTCTTAGGAGTTCTGAGAACTAATTAATATCTCCCAAGGGATTTTTCCTATGTCTGTTGTTATTTACATAGCTTATTAAAGAAAAGAGCTCTCTTTCCAAACATTACCTTATTAATCTTTGTTAAATCAACCTCATATACTCAGGAAAGATAGGGTTGGGGGAAGGGAAACCAAAGTATATCAAGAAGGACGCCTGCAGATGTTAGAAATAATTTGGGGGCTGTGAGGGCTCTGAAACCTGTTACACTATATGGAATATTTTCCCTTTTTATAAGTAATAGGAAAACCACATGGTTTTCTCCTAACATACTTTCCTTGAGTGGGGAACACAGAAAATGTCTTTCCTCTTACATCTTTAGACATAAATGTAGATAAAATGAGGACTATCATAAAGCAACACAGATACTGGGTTAAGCACTTGTTTGTAGGTTTGACTTGTAGAGGTCTAGTCAAGTAACTTGATGCTATTGGACTTTTCTGCAAATATCTATTGGGTTGGCCAAAAAGTTTGTTCAGGTTTTTCATACACTGTTATGGGAAACTCAAACAAACTTTTTGGCCAACCCAATATGTTTCTGAAAACAGGACTCTTGATTGTGCATCCAGGCTTCACAAGGACCCAGGCGTGCCACACAACTGAGTTCACAAAGACAGGGATGGAACTTGGGAAGTGATCTAGATACTGATTTTCAAACCCAAGAATGGGTCTGTAGTTCCCTCTTTTCATGATAGGCTGTTATGTTGTTAAAAGGTAAACTGAGGCACAGTAAAATTTGTTGTTTCAAGAGTTTATTTGATCAGACATTTATTTCAATAGGGCAGTGTCAAAGCTCGGAGAAGGAAATGGCAACCCACTCCAGTATTCTTGCCTAGAGAAACCTGTGGACAGAGGAGCCTGGTGGGCTACAGTCCTTGGGATTGCACAGAGTTGGACACGACTGAAGAGGCTTAGCAGCAACATCTGCAGCAGTGTCAAAGCTAGCTGGTTAGGAGCACTCCAGACAGGGCCCAAGTTTTTTACAGAGAAGATGCTGAAGCAGAGCAAAGCAATTATTTGATTGGTTATAGTTTAAGCCTTATTTGGAGGAAGCCTAGTTGGCCATTTGTGATTGGCTGTTCTTAAGTTTCACTCTCTTGGACGCAGGTGCATTGACTCTGGCTTCGGTTTGGTTTGCTTACGTAGGCTACTAAGCTATCAGAGCCACACCAGTCTGCTTACCTCCTCATTTAATTACTACAAGGTTGACTTTAGGAGCTTCCCTGGTGGCTCAGTGGTAGAGAATCTGTCTGCCAATGCAGGAGACACAGGTTCAATCCCTGATCCAGGAAGATCTCACATGTTTCAGAGCAACTAAGCCCATGTGCCACAACTATTAAGCCTGTGCTCTAGAGCCAGGGAGTCGCAACTACTGAAGCCCATGCACCCTAGAGCCTGTGCTCCTCAGTAAGAGAAATCACTACAGTGAGAAACCTGTGCACTGTGACTAGAGAGCAGCCCACCTAGCAACGAAGACCTAGCACAGCCAAAGATAAATAAATAAAGTTATTAAAAGTAAAAGAATTGACTTGGGTTTTTGCTGCCTCTGCTGCTCCCGCCTCTCACAGCCACCTTCTCTCAAGTCTGTTTTTTCTTTGCCTTATTGCTTCTGATTACTGAAAGCCTCTGCTTCCTCTTGGTTGATGCTTATTAATTACTCTTGCTGCTCCATGACTTCTGCGTATTGATTTTTTTTCTCTCTGTAAGTATTTTGGCTTCTGTCCCTTGCTACGAGCCACTCACTCTGTGTGCCTTCAATTTGGATTCTGTGAAGCCAAATGCAAGTCCAAGGTCAAGGGCACAGGCAGAAGTTGAGATCTGATTTATTTATGGCTGCCCTGGGTCTTCGTTGCTGCACGTGGTCTTTCTCTAGTTGCAGCAAATGGAAGCTATTCTTCCTGGGGGTGTGCGAGCTTCTCATTGTGGTGGCTTCTTCTGTTGCAGAGCATGGGCTCTAGGCATGCAGGCTCAGTAGTTGTGGGACACGGCATGTGGAATCTTCCCGGACCAGGGCTTGAACCCGTGTCCCCTGCATTGGCAGGTGGATTCTTAACCACTGGACCACCAGGGAAGTCTGAGAAGTTGAGATTTGAATCAGATGAGGGGAAACATCATCCCTTGAGACTGAAGGGAAAGGATGAGGTAGATACTTCTGTAGGTAAGAACAGGAAGTTGAGAGAGGTCATATCTGATCATTTATGTCTGCTTACTGGAGTACGATCACTGTCTGCTGAGAGTGAGGAAGGGGTTTGCATCAAGAGCTTATAGAGCAGTGGAGAGCTGGACTAGCTTTAGAGGGCGATGGGAGAGGAACTGGCCAGATACAAGAGAAAACATTGAGAGGTGGAGCTGAGAGCTGAGATTCTGAGAGCAGGCAGGTCAAATCTGCCGTGCCTCTGGGTTGTATGATTTCTTCTTGATTGCCCAACCCCTCCACCCTCTGAGTAGAAATGTTGGGGGCAGGTGAGAGGAGCGCTCAGGAGATGACCCACTTGGGCTGAGAGAGAAGAAAGGGTTAGGAAGAGGCTGAGAAGTTGGGAAGTCAGGGACTAGAAGCCTTGAAGGAGCTGATACAAATATAGAAAGAAAGAAGGTGGTTGAGGTTACAAAATAGGACATTTGGATGATGAGAACTGGATTTCAGAGGTGATGCCAACAGTGTTGCACATGCCATCTATTGACTCTGGTCACAGCTTCTCTGCTTTCCGCTCTGAATCTGAGCTGGCCTTTAGTCCAAGTTCTGGAACCTAGGTCACAATAGGCCTTATGACTTCTGCCTTTTCCTTCTTGGAACACTTGCCTTAGGACTGCAGCAGCGTGAAAAAGTCCAGGATGAGAGACTTCATGGAATGAAGGGCCCTGACGGCCCAGCTGTCTCAGCCCATCCTTACCAGTTGTGCCTGTCTGCAGCCACAGGAGAGAGCCCAGGGGAGAGCAGTAGCAGATCTGGTCAGTCAGCCTACAGACTCACAAAACATGACAAATCATTGTTTTAAGCCACTAAGTTTTAGAGTGATTTATTCTATCAATGGTTAGCTGATACTCTCTAGGGGTGCCATAGTGGGGTGTTACTTCCTCTGCCTAGAACTTTCTTCCTCCATCCTTGCATTCCATTCCTTTGCAGTCACTCTTCATTTGGCCAACTTCTTATTTTTTAAGGCTCAGTTCAGTGTCATCTTGGAGAAGGAAATGGCAACCCACTCCAGTATTCTTGCCTGGAGAATCCTGTGGACAGAGGAGCTTGGTGGGCTACAGTCCACGGGTCGCAAAGAGTTGGACACAACTGAGCGACTTCACTTTCACTTTCACTTTCAGTGTCATCTTCTCCTGCCAAAGTGTATCAATAAGGATGCAAGTGAGGCGTTTGAAGTGCCTTCTCAGCCTCAAATAGTCTAGGTCAGATGTTCTTTATGGTCTCAAGATATCCTGTGTGTGCCCACCATAGCACTTCTACCACACTGTAGGCCCCTGTGTGTGTGCTCAGCCGTGTCCCACTCTTAGCGACCCCATGGACTGCAGCCCACCAGGCTCCTCCATCCATGGGATTTTCTAGGCAAGAGTACTGGAGTAGGGTGCCATTGCCTTCTCCGGAAACACCTAGGGAGCTTATAGCAATTCTGATACCCAGGCTGCCCTCCAGCCTAATCAAGTTAGTCTCTGGTGGTGAAAACTTTCCAGGTGATTCCAATGTATGGTGAATATTGGGAATCACTGACCTGGGCATACAACTAAAAATAAACATCATGAGGACTACAAATAAATGTAACCCAAATAAGATATGGATCACTGCCATCATCCCAGAAGTTCTCTCATGTCTTTTCCCAATTAATCCTTACCTCCACTCTCCCAGAGATGACCACTGTTGTGATTTTTATGCTGTATGGATTGGTTGAAACCAATTCTAAACTGTCAAATAATTATAGCATGTACTATTATGTAGGACTTCTTTCACTCAGCAAAATGCTTTCGAGATTTACCCATGTTATTGCATATACCATTAATTCACTTCTTTCTAATATTTCATCATATGAATATACCACAATTTAAAAATTCATTTTCCTGTTGATGGATACTTTGGCTGTTTGCAGTTCTTGGTGATTATGAATAAAGTTGCTATGGACACTCTTGTACCAGTCTTGTGTATGTATATTTTCATTTCTTTTGGATGAATGAGTGGAAGTGCTGTGTCATAGGGTAGTTTTATAAGAAACTGCTAGAGGGCTTCCCTGGTGGTCAGCAGTTAAGAATCCACTGGCCAATGAGAGACGTATGGGTCGGATCCCTGGTCCTGAAGATCCCACACACTGTAGGGCGACTAAGCTCCAGCACAACAGCTACTGAAGCCTGTCAGCCTAGAGCCTGTGCTCTGAAACAAAAGAAGTCACTGCAATGAGAAACCTTCAGATGGTAACAAAGAATAGCCCCCTCACTGCAACTAGAAAAAGCCCAGCAATGAAGACCCAGCACAGGCAAAGATAAATAAGTAAATGAGCAAATAAATATTAGGAAAACTGCCAGACGTTTTCCTAAGGAGTTTACATCATTTCATATTCACATCAACAATATATGAGAGTTCTAGCTGCTCCACAACTTTGTTAACATTTGATGTTGTCAGTCTTTTAAAATTTTAGTCATTCTGCTAACTATGTAGTGGTATCTTGTCATTTTAATTTGCATATCTTGATGGTTAATGATATTGATCACTTCTTCACATGTTTATTCATGATTAGTATATTTCTTTTGTGAAATGTTTGTTCAGTTCCTTTGCTTAACTGAATTTGGTTGCTTTTTATTTTTATTAAGTTGAAGGAATTATTTATATGTCTTAAATCTAAGTTCTTTGTTAGACATATGTTTGCAAATATTTTCTCTGTGACTTGCACGTTCATCTTCTTATGGGTGTTATGATGGGCAGAAGTTTTAAATTTTGATGAAGTCCAATTTATCAGGGTTTTGTTGTTGTTATTTGGTCTTTTGGTGGCTAATGCTTATGATTTCAGGTTTTACATTGAGGTCATTCACCTGTCTCATATTACATTTTGGGTATGGTTTAAAGTAGAAGTCAAAGCTCACTTTTCTTTTTTTATTTCCAGATACATAATTGTTTGAGCACTATTTTGTTGAAAAGACTTTTTCCCCCATTGTGTTGACACCTTTGTCAAAAATCCAAAGACCATGAAAGTGTGGCCTGTGTTTGTGATCTTTATTCAGTCACTCTGGTGTTTTTACCAGTTCTGCCGTACATTGTTGTGACTGCTGTAGTATAGTAAGTTTTGAAATTAGATAATATAAATTCCTGAAATCTTGATTTTCTTTTTCAAAATTGCTTGGGCACCCTAAGTCTTTTGCATTTGTGTTTATTTATAGTGTCGTCTTGCCAGTTTCTCCCAAAAGTCCTTCTGGGAATTTGAAATTATATTGAGTTTATAAATACTTTGGGGGACAATTGACATTTTAATAATAATGAATCTTCCAAACCACATACATAGTATATTTTCAAAGCATTTAAAAATTTAAAAATTTTTCTCAGCAATGTTTTGAGGTTTTCAGTGTAAAGATTTTGCATATCTTTTGATATGGTTATTCTTAACTTTTTTAATATGAAGTGAAATTCACTTAATATGAAATTGACTGTTTTAAAGTGACGTTTTGGTGATATTTAGTACACTCACAATTTTGTGGACAGACACTTTCTCTTTGGTTCCCACTTTCATGACTCAAAAGAAAACCCTGAATCTATTAAGCAGTCTCTACCAATTCTCACTTCCCCACGGCTCTGGAAACCACCAATCCAGTTTTTGCTGCTATGGGTTTGCCTATTTCAGGTATTTCATATAAATGGAATCCAGCTTTCCGTGGCCTTTAATGCCTGGTATTTTTCATTTTGCATGTTTTCAAGGCTCATCCGTGTTGTAGCACGTGTCAGTATTTAATTTCTTCTTACAGCTGAATAATATTTCATTGTATGTATACACCCCATTTTGTTTATACATTCACATGTTGATGGGCATTTGGGTTGTTTCTACAGTTTGACTATTGTAAATAGTGCTGCTATTTACCACACTCGTATGCTGCTGCTGCTAAGTCGCTTCAGTCATGTCTGACTGTGTGACCCCAGAGACGGCAGCCCACCAGGCTACCCCGTCCCTGGGATCCTCCAGGCAAGAACACTGGAGTGGGTTGCCATTTCCTTCTCCAATGCATGAAAGTGAAAACTAAAAGAGAAGTCGCTCAGTCGTGTCCGACTCTTAGCGACCCCATAGACTGCAGCCCACCAGGCTCCTCCATCCATGGGATTTTCCAGGCAAGAGTACTGGAGTGGGTTGCCATTGCCTTCTCTGACCACACTCGTATACAAATATTTAAATAGTTGTTTTCAGTAACTTTGGGTTTGCACCTAGAAGTGGAATTGCTGAGTGATATGGTAATTATATGTTTGATTTTTTTTTTGACTTTCAAGATAGGCTGATTTATTTGCACTTAAAAATACAGTTTGTAAGATGATATTTGTTTTCAAAAATGTCTTAATGTTAAAAATAGGCTACAGGAACTAATGTCTTCATGTTGAAAATTTATATCTCATATCAGCATGAGCTTACACATCATAGATGATAACATTACACAAAATCAGCAAATAAACACCCATTTCGGAACACAGCTTTGATATTAAAAAACATCGGAAGTTCACAGTTTTCTTCTTTCTTCTTGACTTATACTGATAAAATGCTTTTATACCTACAAGCCATTTCACTTTCTAGCACCAGATCCAATGCCTATTTGATCAGCAGATGGATGCTACTAAACACATTCCTCTTACTTAGAAGTCACATCTTCCATTTCTAAACATATTTTGCTCTGTAAAACTGTGACCACTGGGAATGGGGAAGACAGGATTTAAATTCAAATGTAATGAGAAGAGAAAAAGTGAGATAAAATGCTGAAAATGTTTACTAATAAAACATTAAATTTTAAAGTACATACAGGTAAGTTTGATGATTCAACAGGAAACCAACATTGATTTGCAAAAATGCTATGGCCTATAATTAAAATTTCCCTACATGTCAAGGTAACATGAAGGTTTTTTAGGTGACCAGATCTCTAGACAGATTTGTTTGTGCATTTTAAGTCAAAGCAAAATTTTCCAAGTGAAGTACCTACAAAATAAATTTGCTTTGAAAATAAGACTCAGTAATAAAATAATACTTCTCACTTATTAAATATATATTTTGCCTTTACATATGATTCAGCAACTTACATCAAAAAATTCAAAAGTTCTATAAACATCTGCAAATAAATATTTTAAAACACTAGTATACAAATGAATCTGCTGGTATTCATTCAGGTGTTCAGATGTTGGCAGTTAGCAAAGGAAGAAAATTTTTAAATAAACTACTTAGTTATAAAATTCTCCCCTAACATAACACAAGAATGCAATACACTGTTGAGAATTAAGTAATTTTTCTGGATAGCACATAACAGTGTGTTCTCCTTCCACAAATCTTAGTTACACAGAACCCAATGGTACTGTCTTTGGAAGCCATTAAATTAATAGCCTAAGATTTATAATGCTTACCATAATCTCTCTTTATGTGTAAATTACTTTCTTAAAGCACTATATAGGAAACATTTGTCCACTATGAAGAAAAAAAATCACTTCAAGAAAAAAAGTGAACTAACAAAAACTGTTTAAACTTTTTTACTATACCCAAAGTTGCCACCCGGACACTTGGCTCCAATAAAGACAAGAACGAATTAAAATGCACGACTCTAAAGCAGGGAGAGTCTTCCCTTAAAATGAAGACCGTCCAGCACTTCAAAATAATGCAGTTCCTTTAAAACTGAAATAAGCAATATTCTTTAACACATTCATTTTATTCAGTTTCTCTGGTTTTCAGCTGTTACACTGCGACTAACCTTTCTTCCCCCTAAATGATGTATGTAACACAAACTAAAAACTTAAAACTAATTTACTAAAAAAAAAAAAAATTTAAGTAGCAGTAAAACAAAAGCTCCCACTGGGATATACCAGCATCCCTTATATTCATCATTTAAATTATGTGCATCTAAGAACTACTGGATTAACATATCAGGTACATTATATATTAATATGCAACTAGGTTTTACTTAACGAAGGTATTAAAGTACCTTCAGTTTTCCTATGAGATATCTAATCTGTAGGCACTGGTATGCTCTCTTTATTAGCAAAATACAGTGAGGTGGCTGCTTTAATTTCTTCCATGCAGAGTCGTGTTACAGTATTACTACATTGACACATCTGTAAACTGGACAGAATGGTTGGACTTCCTGCGAAGATAGATCCACATTGTCCTATGGGATAGATCAGTCCAAGAACCTGCTTAGCCTTCTCAATCTACTACATAGCCCCTGTATCATTTCTTTTTGTGGTTACAAAATTATAAACAGACTGGAATGGACTTTAACATCAAGGTCAAACAGCAACCACTCAACACAGAAGTTATTGCTCCTCAAGCTAAATTCTGGTGTGTCCTTTTCATTACACTTCAACATTCTAAAGTAACTAAGTCTAAGGGATGTTTAAAAGACAAAAGTACCAACAATGAGGGCCAGAAACAGGGTTTTATAACAAGCAATCTAATAATATAAAGAAAAAATATGTAAATAATTGATCTGGGGGAGGAAAAATGGGAGAAAACCCTGGACTCCTTCTGAAAGAACAGTATAAAATGATATTATCTATTTAATATTTGTAAGCTGTTTTCTATCTATTTATGTATCTGACCAAGAAATGTTTAGTCGCTAAGTCGTGTCTGCCTCTTTGTGACCCCATGGACCGCAGCCTACCAGGCTCCTCTATCCATGGGATTTCCCAGGCAAGAATACTGGAGTGGGCTGCCATTTCCTTCTCCATATGTTTGGTTTTTTTAAGAACTGCCAAACTTTTCACAGTGGCTGTATGTGAAATGAATTTTGAGGTGAAATGAGTTAAAGTGAGTTCATTGCGGTTTTGATTTTCCTTTCCTTGGTGACTCATGATGCTGTGTTTCTTTTCGTGTGTTTGTTTGGTATCTGTATATCTTTTCTGGAGAAGTGTCTATTCAGATCTTTTTCTCATTTCTTATTTGGGTTATTTATCTTTTTATTATCTAGTTGTAAGAGTTTTTTTTTTTTCCTGCTCCGTGAGGCTGTGGGGCCTTATTTCCCTGACCAGGGATTGAACCTGGGCCTCAGCAGTGAAAGCACCTGACCATTGGACCACCAGGGAGTTCCCAAGAGTTCTTCACATATTCTGGATAATCCCTTGTCAGGTACATGATTTGCAAACCTCTTCTCTAAGCTCTTTTTGCTTTTTTGATGGTATCATCTATAGCACCAAAGTCTGTAATTTTCATGAAGTCCAATTTACCTATTTTTCTTTTGTCTCTTTTGCTTTAAGTATTATAAGTAAGGAACCATTGCCTAATCAAGGTCACTAGGATTTATTTCTGTATTTTCATTTTTATTGTTCTAGCTCTGAGACAGACTATACTTCAAGTAGCATTGTCTTAGAGTAAGGAACATATAATACCTAAGTCAAAAGAATCATGCTAACTGGTGGGATTTCAGCTTCAAGTGAAGCTGGTGAGGGGAGATATTTTGTTTATGAGAGATCTCCAGCACCCTTCAGATTATGACAGTCAGGGGACTCCCAATTCACCCATGTGCACAGGGTGCCTTGCTTGGCTCACTCGGCGGCAAGCAGTGGAGTTTAGTGGTTAAAAGCAGAGGTTAATGTCACAATGGTGAAAGGTTCAAATTTCTGATTTTCCACTTACCAGCTGAGTGACTTCACTCCTTCCAGTTTCAATTAAATAGTTAAGAACTGTAGTCTCTGCCTCAGAGGGTTGTTGAGAGGATTAAATGAAATAATGCTTTAAGACACTTAGTACAATGTTCTGCTTATTGTCATGGCTCCTTGAAAGTTGGCTGCTTTTATTATTACTGGTTGCCAAGTAATTGGGTGATAGTGCCATATAAGTAGAGGGATGAGAAAGCAGCTACATATAAAATCACAGTTTCGCCAATGATGGTTTAGTATTGAATTCAAAGAGTATTTAACCATGTTTTTAAAGCACATGATTTGGGGGAAATGTTGATTCTTTATAAAGTCAGTCTCTAGAGGGCCATAAAAGCTATTTTAATCACTACAACTAATTACAAGGAAGTATAAATCAATAAACTTTGCTAAATGGTCTAAAATATAATAAAGAAAGCCATCATTAACAATCATCCAGGAAGCCACTGTCCTTAATAGTGAGATGAAATAAAAGTTGGATGAGAAGAATGAATTTTATTATTTGAAAACTCCAGACATTACCAATGCTTTCAGGGAAGTTCTTAATTTAGGACTGAGTTGTGAATTTTCAGAATGATTATTTACTTTAGGTAACTTGATTTTATTACCTCTAAATAACATGTATACTGTGCCTGGTCTGGAAATTTGCAGAAAATATTTTCAGCTCTTATTGTTCTTCCCATCCCTTCTCAGCTCCAAACCAGCTCTCTTTCTATTCCCCCTCCCAAAGCCGTATTACTGCTTCAGAGCCTGGAGTCCAGAGGCACTTGGGAAGCTCTCTTCTAGTCTTGTGTGGTGGCCCAAGTCTGGAGTTCCAGGGCTACCATCTGATCGCAAGCTTACCTTGCTGCCCTCTGAATAGGAGAACCAGTGTCCATACAGGTTCCTGAGTCAAATCTCTCTCCGCCTGGCACATCCCGGACTCAAGGAGTGAGCTTGCTCCTCACCACACTATTTGTTCTCAGTGGTGTGTTTACCTGAGGCTGAAATCTGCCCATGAAGGCCAGGTAAGCAGAGGGGCCTGTTATCGTGGGTAATGATGATCAGTAGCCTCCTGCTTCAGAGACGCCTGTGCTATGGGGCTCTATTCCCTTGTGGGGTCCTGGCTACATATCTGGTCACGGCTTTACTTGCCTTTCCAACAGTGTACCTTCCCAACCCAGTTTCTGTGCTACTCTGGGGAGCAGATCAAGTTCAGGTCCAGCCCCTTCCCCCATCTTTGTTGTTGTTCAGTCGCCAAGTTATATCTGACTCTGTGACCCCATGGACTGCAGCACACCAGGCTCCTCTGTCCTTCACTATCTCCTGGAGTTTGCTCAAATTCATGTCCATTGAGTCAGTGATGCTATCCAACCATCTCACCCTCTGCTGCCTCCTTCTCCTTTTGTCTTCAGTCTTTCCCAGCATCAGGGCCCCTCATCTTTACCAGTTTATATTGCAGTCAGGGATACCAGACAGGTTGTAAACCTGCTCAGCTGTGATGATGGAGCCAAAGAACTGGATTTGAGACTTTACTCAGCAACTAAACAGACTTCAAAACCCCGTGACTTCCTTTAGCTAAATCAATGGGCTAATGAGACAGTAAAATGGTGTAACCAGAATAAATATGTATTGGAAAGTTGTCACACAAACAGGAAGTTGTGTTACTGTTGGCTGATCAGAGCTCCCAAATAGAGAAAAGGGTTTTGTAATCAGTTAGAGTTAACAGAACATCTAAAATAGCAGTGGTTAAACAAGATAGAACCTCATTTCTCTCCAATACAAAAGAAGCTTGGAAGTGGGCACTCTAGAGTTGGAATGGGGGCTCAGTAGTTGTCAGGGATCCAGGCTTCTATTATCCTTCTGTGCCACACAAGCATATAGCTTCTGTCTCAAAAGTCACCGTCATGGTCCAAGAAGACTTCCAAGGCTTCCTCCACATTACATACATCAGGAAAGAGAAACACTGCCTAACTAATCAAACTCTTTTGAAGGGACCCTCTTGAAAGTTCCACGTATTTCTACCTCCATCGTCTTGGCCACATCTGACAGCATATAAGCTGGGAAAGGTAGTCTTTTATCGAGGTGTATTGCCGTCTGAGAATAGTCTGTTGGAGAGCAACCAAAATTTGCCACATAGAGGCATCTGAAACCAAAAGAAATGTCAAAATTCTTTGAGTTTATAGTAGTAACAGTGAAATGAGTGACTCTTATGGTGGCCCAAATAAATGAGATTCACTCAACTTGTTCAGCAAAGAATGTTTTGTATCGCTACTGCATGCCAGAGACTATTCTCAGCACCGGAGAGATGGTAGTGAGCTGAAACAACCCTTCCCTGCCCTTATATAGATTAGGGTGTATAACCTCCCCAGAAAGAGTGTATAATTGCAAACTGTGATATAAGTTGTGTATGGGGAATGTTGTAAGATGGTCACACTTGAGCTTTGTGCACTGAACTTTGTAGGGCAAGACAAAGGAGCTCTCTTCATCTGGCCTGAAATTGGCTAGAAGTACCTGCAGTGTGGGAGACCCAGGTTTGATTCTTGGGTGGGGAAGATCCCCTTGGAGAAGAGCATGGCTACCTACTCCAGTATTCTTGCCTAGGGAATTCCATGAACAGAGGAGGCTGGCAGGCTGCAATCTATGGGATCGCAAAAAGACATGACTGAGCAACTAACACTTTCACTTTCACTCCAATGAATGACGTGGTTACTGTCCTTAGAATGGCTATGGTTTTCCTCTTCTCTGACCTTCCTCACTGCTGACCAAGGCTGCTTTAAACTCTTACCCGTAAATGAAAGTGTTCCTGTCTTCTCATTTATATCCCCTGTAGCTAGGAGAGAATTCTTGTCTATTTTCCATAGAGCTGAGGCTATACTTCTTGCACAATATAAGGAAATTGGGATATGATGTCCCACTCTCCTTGCCTGTGGCAAATAGATGAGCAATTCTCAGGCATTCTGAGGATCAAAAGCATCAGTCTGAACTGTCTAGTCTATCCCAATAAATGGGCTGGGACTTCTGCTTTGGTTTGCTATTGCCCTTTCTGATCTTATAATTTCATTTGGAATTAAAACAGAACTTTTATTTGCAATGCTCATATTCTACATTCGCTAATATGTGGGCTAACCTTGAAATGATAAAATAGTTGAAGTAAAGAATACAGCGTTTTTTGGCTGTCATTTCATGGAGCCAAGGATTTTATTTGTCCTTCTGGAGGGTAGCTTTATTTTTAGCCCCATGTGGTGTTCTAGATGGATGTTCTCTTTCCACAAGGCAGCTCAGATAACACAATCACATCAAGTTTTAGGGACAAATTCTTTCTGTTCCAAATTAGAAGCATCAAGCATTGCTAGGATACAGCGCTAGAACAGAGGGGAGGGATTTATTCTGCTCAACGAGAAAATAAATGGGTTATTGATGTTTCCATATTATATGCTAGATTTCCTTTTGAAAATTTTGGTGCATAACTTCAGAGTTGCATGGAGGATTGATAAGCACCAGGGTTTGTGAGGAATAGACTCAGTCTGATTAAAAAGAAAACAAAATATCTTGAAAGATGGGGGGACTCTGAGGCCATGATAGAAAGGAAACAGGAGTCTCCAGCACTCAAGGAAAGAAGCAGAGCTGGGCTTCCATGGAACCTGGAATTTAGCTGGAGATCCACAAGGCACTAATGTAGTTTCAGCATTCTAGCAGCAGAGGTCAATGGTCTCCCACTCTGAGCTTGACCATTAACTCAATTCAGGGCTATGCCATGAATAACTTGTCTAGGCTCTCAGACATATTTTGTTATCTGGTTCTAATTTTCTTTTGCTGCAAGATCATTCGCTGGTATTTTAGCACTAATAACTCTGAGACCAATAAAGCTGCAATTGAAAAGAAAAAAAATGACATTTCAGGCTTGCTTGCATGCGTGCTAAGTCGCTTCAGTCGTATCCAAGTCTTTGCGACCCTATATACTGTGGCCCACCTTGTTTACATGGCAGCTTAAGAAAAAGACTTTAAATTCGTCTGCAAATCTTTAGTTATTTCTCCTCTGGAGCTTCTGCTCTTACTCTGAAGGTTATCTGGTCCCTTAGTTTCTGCAGAAGATGACCTCTGCTGTCCCCTGGTGGCTGGTCATGACGACAGGTCTGTGCCTTTCCTGGTAATTTTCTGTCACTTCCGGTGTTATTGACTTAAGAGTACAAAGCTAAGGATGCTAGGCTTCCATCCCTATGTGTAATCTAGAGCTTCTGTAGGAGAAAATTCTCCATCAGCTTGACTGACCAGCTTCTCTCCTCGTACCAAGCATGGGTGCCAGTTTCAGAAATGTGTGTCATGTCCGACAGGCTGTGTGAGCCCCATGCCCCGGCTCCTGGAAGAACAGCCTCCTCTCAGCGGTCAGCTGCAGCGTCTTCACATTGTTTTTTGCTAGTGTCACTGGGGGCCTGTCCTCAGACCCCAGGACTTTGTTTATATCCCTTCTCTGATCCAGCTTCCCATCCTTCATGGGCTGGGAAGAAAATCACTAATGAGTATCCCTCCTTTGGTTTCTTAATGCAGCAGCTAAGGATAAGAAAATTTATCTCAAGGATGGGCTAATTGTGAAGTTTGTATTGATAGTTCATGAGAATGAAGATGGTGGGGGATAAGTACTAAATATCATGGCAATGCATTTTAAACTTCATTTGAAATCTGTCAAGGGATGCCATTGGTGAGATGCCTCTTCAGGTAGGATGGTCTTAAGCAATTCCAGGGCAGGAGAGCATCCACAGTAGACTTCCATTCAACTCAGAATTACTTTAGACATCCTGGCTCCAGAGGGTCACCACTGTGGCCTGTCTATCTCTTTCATCTGAGAGGCAGAATTTTTGGCATAAAATTATCTCATGGACTTTGATTAAACATCACAGTACGGAGAAAGGCACACTACCGACTCCCTCACCAATACTGTTAGAAGACACAGCCAAAATTTAGAACCTTAATTTACCCATACAAAGACACCATCATGATGAGGAGGACTCTAGCTGCTGACAATGGCCAAAGGCTAACTTGGACTTCAATAACCATTTCTGAAGGAATTCCATTTCCAAAAATAATGTATTCAAACATTTTAAGCCAAAATAATTCTAAAAAGTATTAGTGTTGCCCCTAAGCAGATGTCTATAACTACATGAACACAAACTTTACTTCATAGTTTTTTTATTATAGACTTTTTATCCACATGAATGTTAAAGAAACTACAACAGAGTTAAATACCATTTTTGATAACATGATTATATTCTTAATTACACTCAATATTAGACTGTAAAATATTTCCAGAGGAATACAATCTTCATTCATACAGCAGGCAAAGTACCAGAGAGGAAGGGGCCACATACAAGTCTGTCCAGTTTGCTAGGAAAAGCAGGTTCGCACGGCTGATACCATCCTAGCTGCTGAAACATGATCCCCGCTCCTGGGACAGGTCTTGTGTCGTCTTCTCACCAAGAATCACTTCTTCAGACGTAAAGGGCAGTCTTGTAGAGCTGCTCTCTCCAATTGTGCAGCCCTGAGATCCCCCGGGACTGTCCATGGGTTTCCCACCCCGGTTGGCTAACAGCACTCCCATGCTCTGGGTTCGGTTGGCCTTTAAAAACACAGACTCGAACTTTGGTTCCACCAAAAGATGCGACAAGCATTGACTGCTCTGGTTGGCTCCCCCCTCCCCCCACTAGTGAATGGCCGCTACAGTCTATTTTACATGGTTGTCCACGCTGTTTTGAGGTCACTTGTCCTTGGGTTCTCCCGAACCTGATTTTCTATCTGATTCCCAAGCCCTTTCCATTTGCAGTCTCTGTGCGGGTCCGAAGTGCTCAGGGGCAGGCTGTATCTTACAAGAGCATAAGAGGAAGTGGTTCTGTGCACCTGGAATAAGACAAAAAGCACAGAATGACAACCTCAGTATGATACAATCAGATAATTTTAAAACATTTAAAGTAATATTCAGTATATCCTTAAAAGGAGACATTTTTAGTACAGTTTGGATAAAAATGTTTAAACAAGTGCCCATGAAAGCATCTTCCTTTCCCCATGTGGTTGCCTGCTACCTTAGATTATGCATCTCTGCTGATGCTGAGCCAAACTAGAACTATTACATCAGAGCCTGCCAGTTTGCTGCCCTTACTTCATAGTAAGGTCATTCTGCTGGGTTCCAGAGACTCCGATTTGTTGTGACCAAACATTAAGCCAGGCAGCCTGTGGTAAAGGGGCAGACAGAGTTACAGGCACTGATGTCCTGCTGGCTTCAGCTGGACAGTCCAAGTTATATCCATTTTTCTTGTTCTGGGTGTTAGGGCAGCTCTAGAGGTATGACTGGAGGTTTTGCCATTCAACATCAATGGGACCACTGGATCGGTTTATTAACCATGTATTTATAACTGATAATGGAAGATGTGAATTAAGTCATGATTTCAGGTTCCAAGTCAGGGGAGAGTGGATGAAGTGTGGGCAACCTGGTTCAAATCCTGCCGCTTGTTAGCAGTGAGACCACACAACTGCCTCATCTCTGCATTTCGGTCTGCTCAGCTGTAGGATGAGGAGAGTAGCAGTACTTCTCTCAGTAGGTTGTTTTGAAGATAAAATAGTTGATACAAAGCACTTAGACACAACCGAGCTACTGAGCACGCATGTGCGCGCATACACACACACAGAAATATGGCAGCACACTCTCATTCTCAATGGAGACTCTTTTGTTTGACATCAGAGGAGAGAAACATGCTACCCAGCTCCCACCCTTTATTTTTGATTGTTACAAAAGAAAAACACAAAGTGTTCAATTACAATTCCTCCACACCCTTTTAAGGCCTTTTTCTTGCCATTTTCTAATAGCAGTTATCCCAGAAGTGCAGTAAAAATGACAGGAGTTTACCAAAGAGCTAGATGTTGTTAGCATAGGGGAAAAAATCACATTTTCAAACTCTCTAGAAAGATGTAAAAAGGCAATCAGTGATGAAGAAAAATGCAGACAGAAGGCCAAAAGTAGGTGGATTATACTCTTGGGTATTATCTAGGGTTTTGAACAGACTTTAATAAAAGCAGCTGGTTTGTGAGAAAGAAGACAGAATTTGGCAGAAGACTGGCATTCAAGAGTGACAGTCAACATTTAGAACTGATGGAAGTTTTGATCAGGTTTGGCCATCCACATTTCATAGATAAGAATGAGCCTCAAAGATAGTAAATGAAATTCCTTAAGATGACATAGGGGAGTAGTGTCAGATTTGGAAGCCAGACTCTTTCAAAACCAGCCCAATAATCCTGGAAAGACAGAGAAGGGGCTTAGTGTTAAACAGACCTGTATTGAATCCTGGCTTTGTCACTTTCTAGCTAAGTGACCTCACTGAACCCCTGTGATCTCATGTATGAAATGGAGACAGTAATAGGATCAACCATAAAGAAATGTAAGGATCAAAAGAGAGAATGTGGCAGAGAATCTGACCAAGTATCTGGCATGGTTAGTGCTCAGTGAATGCCAGTTATTATTATTTCCAGCTTGTTCAGCAAGTTTCTATGACTATGAATGAGCCATACCTATGATTCACTTTTTACTTGTAAAAAATGATTCTGTTCTCTGTGAAAGACACAAGTGTTTCACTGAGTCACAGGGATGACATCTGTATAATGTTAAGTGGAGTTTGGGAAAAAAGAATGTAAAGTAATATTAAATTGGTGTTAGTATCGTGACATTTTTATTTGCAGTGTAGACTTCACACACATTACACTGCAACATCTGTGTAGGAACTGGGGCACATTAATGACTGAAGGTAAGGAAGACCATCAGGAATAATTCCGGTGTTAAAAACAGTTCCAGATGAAAGGATAATATGTACAACATGTTGCAATATTTTTCAACTCACTTCCATTGTACTTATGAGCTCACGATAAAGCGAATGCACAGAACAGTACAATGTCTAATCTACAAGGGCTTGTTTTAGGAGGTAGTTTAAAGATAAATAAAATAAACTACAGTTTACACAGCTGGCAGCTAAACAAATAGAATTCATTGCCCCAAAGGGGGCTATGCTTAGGTTGAAGAAAGGTTTCGATGAATCCATGGATAATGGATCTGAAAGGAGTTATCAAGGGAAAATTAAGAGTTAGTCAGTATATACACCTAAATTTTGAGGTTTATCTTGTTAAAAACACAATTTGGTTCTTCTAATGGAACTGCATAGTTAGTCCCTTGGTATGGGTGGACTTTTATTTTGATTTGACATGGAATCTCTGGTGTCCTAATGCAGGACAAATAAGATGTGCAGAGCAGTGATATGTGGCAGCACTTGCTCAGCTTATTAAGTGGACTGCCTGTGGTTTTGAAAAGCTTCCTCCTCTTAATAGTCACACTGGAATCCACTGGGTGGCAAGAACACAGCACACTACCTTAACGGTCACTCTTGCATAAGACATTAATGCATCAGTCCCTAATTTGGAAACCTGTGGTCACTCAGCAAGACAGAATTTGTCTCTCTCTCTTGGTGTAATGATTTTTATTTTGTCATCTCTCCTGGGGTAATTCCTTGCAGGCTTGGCATGTTGAGAATCAAATACTGCCTCTAACAATATGGTTGTGATTCTCTGCTTGGCTGATTTAGCTCAGCATTTAAGTAACCACTAATCTTCTGAAAGCACCAGGGTCTACTTAGAGAAATCCCTGTTGTTTGCAAGGATGGAAACAAAATCAGCATGGAGGAAGCATTACTTACTAAACACAAATCAATCTTTTTTTTTTTTCCACCTCTCTGTACACTATGCCACCATCAAAGGCGTGGTTTCTGGGTGGTAGGTCTTCATTTTGCAAGTGGAGAGCAGCTCACATGTGACAAGTAGAGAAGACGAATTGGGGAAGTGGACGGTAAAAAGAGTTTATTGAAGTCCCTAAGTATAAATCAAACTACAGTCTAATGGATGTATCACAAAGGTGGAGTGAAAAAAGCCAGATACAAGAGAATGTTCTCTATAATGTCTTTTGCTAAAGTTCAAAAACAAGCAAAACCAGTCTTCTCGGGTCAGGGGAGTGATTGGAAAGAGGCACAAGGTGCTAGAACCCAAGTGAGTTCACTGAGCTTTGAGTTCTTGACTTCACGACTTGTATAACTTGGTGATTCGTAGGGTTTGGTGAATGTGCTATAGTTCAATGAAAAGGTTACTTAAAAAGCACATTCCAGTATTTACTCTTTGATTTGAAAGAAAAGTAGTTTGACATTTTCAAACTTCTATACATATGGGTTTATCAGTATTCATTCGGATGATTCTTGCTCTGATTACCTTGATATCCTGCATTAAGATTTATTAGACTTAATGTCCTAAAATTATTTATTTCACACTGCTGGGACAAACCTGGTCTATAAAACTGAGAAAGAAAGCACCTCAAATCAACTTCAGACTTAAGAAAAATACCTGAATGTACAGAATGAAGCCAAACTCACAGGTGCATTTGTGTAAGTGTATGACTTCATGGAGACGGAAACAGAATGACAGTATCTGAGTGTCTCAAAACAGAATGGCTTATTGTCCGAGCAACTCTGAGGCTAAACACCTGCTCACAGAAGTCACTGTATAAGGACTAAGCAGATACTGCACTTAAAGTCAGGAGGCCTAGAATCCTTCCTGGTTTTGCAACAGAGACATAAAACATCATATCTCTCTTCACCGTATCTCGGTTCCCTGTGCATAAAATTAAGGGAAAGCATATGAATGAGAGACTGTCTTGGAAAGAATTTTGAGCTCCTAATGAAATGTGACATACATACAATTGTTTAAGACAAATACTGAAGATTATCACTAGTAAGGGGCTTCCCAGATGGTGCTAGTGGTAAAGAACCCACCTGCCAATGCAGGAGATGTCATAGACGTGGGTTCGATCCCTGGGTCGGGAAGATCCCCTGGAGGAGGGCATGGCAACCCACTCCAGTATTTTTGCCTGGAGAATCCCCTGGACAGAATAGCCTGGTGTGCCACAGTCCACAAGGTCACAAACAGTTGGACCCGACTGAAGCCACTTAGCATGCATCACTAATAAAGATGATGGCAAGAAGCAGAACTGTCATGTGTGCATAGTATAGGAAGCTTGTGATAGGCAGAAGAGAAACATAAGGAAAGAAGAGGAACCACGAACCTGCACTGCATAGAATTTCTTTTTTTTGCCAATAAATTCTATTGAGGTGAAAATAGGTTCCAGAGGGAAGGAGTGAGTAGTATCATTCTGATGGGAATGAATAAAATTGATAAATGACCACAATCCTAGTTGGCCATGAGCACACACAAACACCACCTCTGACATCGGAGTTTTTCACTGATTTAGCTGTTCTAGCTGCTAGGTCATTTTAGTGTATTGCTACGAAAACAACAGTGTCCTAGCTTTGCATTCCTTCAGTTCTAATAATTATATATATCTTCTTCTATATCATAAAAAGTTGTTTTTGAAATGGTTAGATAAATTCTGAATATTTTGAACTGTGGTGTTGAAGAAGACTCTTGAGAGTCCCTTGGACTGCAAGGGGATCCAGCCAGTCCATCCTAAAGGAGATCAGTCCTGGGTGTTCATAGGAAGGACTGATGCTGAATCTGAAACTCCCATACTTTGGCCACTTGATGCGAAGAGCTGACTCATTGGAAAAGACCCTGATGCTGGGAAAGATTGAGGGCAGGAGGAGAAGGGGATGACAGAGGATGAGATGGCTGGATGGTATCACCGACTCGATGGACATGAGTTTGGGTAAACTCTGGGAATTGGTGATGGACAGGGAGACCTGGTGTGCTGTGGTTCATGGGGTAGCAAAGAGTCGGACACGACTGAGCGACTGCACTGAACTGAACTGAATATAGTCATTGAATTTTTACTGTCTTCTTTCCCCTAGGTGTCCAGAATTCTTGTCTTTTAAATTGTTGCCAGATATGCGGCATTGGATCTGTCCTTATCTGTAGAGAAACAAGGACTGTTTTATAAAAGAATGAATGGCTAAACCTGCAGAAGAAGTTCTCGAAGGTCTATGTCGCCTGCAGTTATTCACAGCACCATCTGCCAGTAACTCACTGAAAGCTGGATTTCAGCAAGAATTTGAGCCAAGAAGAGAGCAAAGAAGAGGAAACATAATAAGCACCAGGAATCGGGGTGTTAGGAGGAACCAGAAGGAGCAGAAAACCTCAAAACAGAACGAAGACCACATGTACAAGACTGACTTGAGAATTTCCTTAGCTTTAGAAAATTTCCACAGAATTTGTAAGATGCACTTAGCTTCTTATTCAGGAAGTCCCAGGCCCAGAATGAAGTTCAACAGTGTATCAGCTTAAACATAGGGTGCAGCACCACCCAGCCCCCGGTGCTAGGGGGCTACCATCAAGTACATCAGTGAGGAACACAAGCAAGCAACTCAGAGTTTTCTCTGGTGAGCTCACCTTTTAGCTTTTGCTGAGATGGGCACCAAGCTTTTCTTTCCTGATCAAGCTTGCTGCATAGGGAATCTGTAAGATAAAAACAAGCAAAACTCTCCAGGTGAGCTAAACTTGGAGATAGAGGTGTAATGGAGACCCTTGCCCTTCATTGTGCCTAGCGATTTGAATGCCTGCGGATCTGCCCTGAGGAGAAAAGGTCTCCATTCTCCCCAGCAGGGTGGCGCTTCTGGGATACAGCATTCCTAAGTCCCATTAGAAAGCATTTCAGGACAGAGCAGATGATCACACTAGACTGTTGCTACAGCTAGTCTCTGAGGTTCCTATGTGACATCTGACTTAAGAAGTTAAAAAAAAAACAAAACTTGCATTTAATAATATGGTATTCTTATGTCCAAGGTCACAAACAAGAATGTGATTACAAGCTAGTTCAATGTGACTTTTCATTTAACTAGAGCAATCAAATGTCTCATTATAAATCACAAATAAGATTAACTAAATACAAAGTATTACTCTGGGTAATTTCCCGGTAACTACTAAGAAGCATCAGAAATAATTGCACTGAACGGAAAATATGACCCTTGAGAATTCTACCTGAAACTTGAAAAATACTCTTCAATACTGGGGCTTTGAATGAAAGTCCCTCACACTTGATATGCTAGAAAATTCAAACAACTGAAACTGGACTACATGTATAATATTATTTAGATTTGCCTCTCCATTAAATCTAGTTATGTTATTCACCTTCATTATTACAAGATTAAGTTCAGAAATCTAGTGATTTAAGTCTATTTTACATTTAAAGAAACAGCCTCTAGAATGTAACATGAACTATGGCTGATATTATATAAAAGCAGCGAAGGAAATAAAACTATAGCCACTCAATTAAGTAATATTTTGTGTCTTGTTTTAGACATTTCTCACATTCCCAGTATATTTATGTTTTGCTCTCCTGGTCTACCAGTGCATAAATATGAACCTTTATTAACGGGAAGGAGCTACAAACCTACAGTGATGCTAGTGACTAAGATTAACTGGACCAGTTGGCCATAGTAACTGGTTTGTCAAATCAAACAGTCTTTTTGATGAGAAAGAGAGAAAAAACTAAAATAACTGTCTCAGTGTCTAGATACACAACCACAACATGGATGTATACAATGGAGACATATCCGATAAAGGGCAGGACAGCAGCACTGATGTTGCTTCATACAGGACCATAAAAAGTTCAGCGTCCTAATCTCACATTTTAGGACAAGAGCTAAGGTCAGCTAGATAACCACGACAAGAACAGTTACCCAGGGACCTACTCTAGGTAACTTGTCTTTCCACTCTGTGTTATGCTATAGCTGCTATTAACAGAGACACACTTGAACCTTGATTTTCCACTACGTTGTATGAAACAATATGCCAAAAATACACGGATCACCTCTCTCTTTAGATGAATGCTATCAGAGAGCCTTGAATGGAATTCTATTATTTAGGATAACAAGTGGAAAAGATGGAAACCTGGGGTATAGAGAATTACCTAATAAAATGCATTTGGGTCACTCTTGCATTTAGAAAGCATTCTCAACATCAAGATTAGATGCCACAAAGATTTAGTAAGTATCTTCTGTACCAGGCACTCACTACACGAGATAAGTTAATATCACCATGAGCCATCTCATCAAAGCCAGTAAAGTACTCACCCTAACCTAAAGAAAACTGCCTGAAGGGCACTACTTTCACATCTAAGTCAGAATGCTTTCTCTTTCTTTTTTCAGAAACAGCAACGCAGCATCTCATTAAGATGGGAAGCTGATAAGGAAATTCTTTAAGAGGACTCAGGGAAAAAAAGGACATTTCCAAATAAGCATATTTGATCCTCAAATCTCCAGACTGAAATTTAGATCTGTGTGAAGAACTGTTCATCTCACGTTGTGAGCTGAGAATTATTAATTCCAAGTCCTAAATCATGAATGATAAATAAAGAATATATTAGCATACGGCCCAGTTGCTCATGGAAACTATCCTATTTCATTGATTCTAAGATATACTTTTCCCCCTCAGATTTTAACATTTCTGAAATTGGCTGTACTGTGATTGATGGCATCCTAGAATAATAGTTAGAAGCTTCCTTTTCTTATGATACATCAAGTAATGGGCACTTTTATGATCGGTGGTGCATCAGGTTCTGTCTTCCGCATCTTGGGAAGCTTATGACCTTAGAGGCTCCATTTAAGACAATTACGCCATGTAAACCCCACATATTAGAATTCATAAAAGCTTTCTTTTCATCTTGATCAGCTTGGAAATCATCAAGATTGGCATGGACAAAAACCTCTGAAAGTTATTATGTAACTTCTAAATTACCTAGTTGGCTCTAGTGTACCAAAAGTATTGAGATTTTGCCAAAAAGGATAATTTCCTAGTTTGTGCCAAGAGAGAGTTAGTCTGAACGCAGACATTAAAGTGGATCTACATTTCAAAAAGAGAATGATGTGAAAAAGGATATACAACTTATAAACAAGTGACTGCATTGTCAAGATGCAAGGCAATAGATCAATAGCTGGAAGAGGACCCACTTTAGTCAAGCCATCTCCTGGAGAATCTTAAGGCGGCTTCCACAGACTTTCAGACTTATCTCAAGTCCTCTGATGTGTTACACATTTAGGCACAAAATCAAAATCCTCTAGGGACCCAGGGATATTTTCTAAAAATAAAGCGTTTGATCTACCTTTAAAAATACGTAAAACATATTTACATATGTAAAGCATACATTTACATATATAAAACTCTCCAGGTTCAGAGAGTAGAAATCTGGGCAAGTTCCCATCCTAGTCAATCCTAGAGCACCTCCAAGAAAAGGCCGTATTATCTTTGAAGAGCTGTGTCCTTGCCGAAGAGGGAACACTTCTCCAGCAACGATAAAGACCTGTCACTGCTCCTTTCCCTGCAAGGAAGCACAGGGCTCACACCATCAGAGAGCTGTAAACTGCTTTTTTACAAGTCCACAGTGGATGAAACATTAGTACTAAATCTAGTGGACTAACATGATGTTAATTGAGGCTTTGAATGAAGAACTTTGAGACCGGTTCCCCTTGGCTGTGTGTGACTGCAGCGTTCTGGAAAAACAGTAGAGGGCACCTAAAGACCAGCACATTTTAAAAGCGTTTTTTTTTTTTTTCCTTAATCTATGCGCCCTTGGTAGCAATCCAGCAAGTTCAAAGGATGTGAATCTGAGTCCAGACATTTATCGTGTTTTCTGTTGCAGCTTCACAATGTTCTTCAAGAACGATGACTAATGTCTTCAACAACTATGCCTTCAACTATGACATGCCTTGAACAAAGCTAATGGTAGTAGCCTCTACATATATGTACTTGCTTTAAAAAAAGTGTTGCCAAATTAGCAATGAAAAAAAAAAAAAAGGTTATCAAGACATTATAGTAATCTCGGCTCATGTTGTAAATTATATTATATCTTAGTCCTTGGAAAAACTTTAATCAAAAGGTCATATACTCTTATAGATGTAGAAAGAAACTTATGCTTACCAGGGGTTAAAAATGGGGAGGGATAAATTGGGAGATTGGGATTGATATATACACACTACTATATATGCAATAGATAGCTAATAAGGATAACTAAAAATGCTTTTTTCCTATTGTCTAGCACAGAGAACTCTACTTAGTACTCTGTAATGGCCTATATGGGAAAAGAATCTAAGAAAGAGTGACATATATATATATGTATAACTGATTCACTTTGCCATACAGCTAAAACTAACACAATATTGTCAATCAACCATACACTAGTAAAAATCTTTAAAACAATGTCATACACTTAGTAAAATACCTTCATTTCATTCTTTAAAAAAACTACAAATAACATTGTCACAGTTTTTTCACTTTCTTCTTAATCCTAAAGGATAATGGTTTTGGTTTACAAATTGAATACTTTTTCCCTAGAATCATAATTCACTTGTGAATGAGAAATCTTTTGCTCTTGATTATATTTAGTGTAATAAACATCTTCATGAACTTGCTAATTCTAAAAATGTTTTTGATTCATACCGAGAGGAACATATTTCTTTGTATGAATAAATCTAGTTTGGTAACGAAAACATTTTAAGCATTTGAAAACCCAAGGCAGAGGTGGAGGGCTATAACATAAACTGTGTTAAGAACATTAAAACTCTAATTTTAAGCTATTTGTAAAGAAAAAAAAAAAATTAGCTTGTGGCCCAGGTATGTTAAACAAACTGCATATGCTTTAAATCTCACATTGAAATAAATGCACATTCATTTATAAATGTACAAAGAGAATCAATCATTTGAATCTATAGCCACCACAACTTTGCATTTAACAAACTGTAAAAGGAAGCAACGGTATGGAGATTACAGTCAGCAGAGAATCTAAAAATGCAGGCACCAAAGAAATTCATAAGTTTTCTTTCTACGGCAATGATACCCAAGATGCTTTCAATATAATCTTGAATAAGAACACTGTGTAACAGCATAGGATAAATGCATTGTGGGTCTATGGGAATTGTTACAAAATATGATGGTTTTATTATACTTGAATTTTCTATGACTGCAGGATACAGTAGGTTTTCATCTCATTTAAAGGAAAAGAAACCTATTCTGCAGGTAAATGACTATTCTGTAACTTATGCTCTATACACTTTAAATATAAAATAATTTAAGCATAAATGAATAAAATAATTTTGGTGAATTGTTCTGTTCTCAAGGAACAAAGTATGTATCCATATTTAGTGATGAGTTAGAGCACTAAACCAAAAATACTGAGAAAGACAATAATTGTGATACCTGGCAACCTGATTTAGATATAATTCTAAAGACATTTTTCTCCAGGTACTCTAGCAAATACAAGCTGAATAAGGGACAGGATGTTTCCATTCAAGAAATCTTGAGTCCACTGCCTCAATTCTAAAGCAGATGGTATCGTGTGAACACAAGTCCTTCTTGCACAAATGTATCTTTAGCCAATAGTTCCACTAACAGAGGTACTACTTCGGGAAAGAGCATGCCATTAAATTGATTATTTATACTGGCATAGCATTTTATGATTTACATCTGCATTTCATGCTTATTAAGCACTTGTGCCTTATCATATAACCTATCAAGATACTAGGTTGGCCCTTCAATGGGTCCCTTTGGTTTAGAAACTGATACAATGAACTATATAGGATGAATCTTGAACTCAAGTTTGCAGACCTTAAAGCTTGTATCTGTTAGTAAAGCATAAGCTCCTGGTAATTCACTAGTGGGGCTTCCCAGGTGGTGCAGTGGTAAAGAATTCGCTGCCAAAGCAGGAGATGCAAGAGACGCAGGTTTGAACCCTGGGTGGGGAAGATTGCCTTGAGTAGGAAATGGCCACCCGCTCCAGTATTCTGCTGGAAAATTCCATGAACAGAGCAGCCTGGCGGGCTACCGTCCAGAGTCAAACCCGACTGAGCATGCATGCACAATTCACTAGTAAGGCTTCTTTTAATAGTTTTGGTAGTAGTTACCCAGCACAAAAAAATATGTGGGGAAATCAGGACCAAGCCGGGAAAATCTGGAAAAGAATTAAGAGGATGGCTACATTAGATTATCAGAATCAGGGGCATCCATGGGTGGTGATTAATTCAGCAATGTCTACTGATAGCTATTTGATATTAGACACCATGCTTGATGTTGAAGGCAACATGAAGACCCGGACATTTCAGGATAGGGGACACAAAAGCAGGGGAAGAAGCAGAAGGAATAAATCATGCCTATTTCACCAGTTTTCATGTTGGCAGTGTGGATGTGCTTTTGTGGATTTCAGGAATTACATGGTACCTACAAGGGTTGGGGGGAAACATTCCAACTCCTCCCAAAGAATTTAATTTGCAATCAGGAGAATTTACTATCTAGAGGCATATGAATTAATAACACTTATCTAGATAAATGACGACATGACGATAGAATACTTTGCAATACAATAATGATATTTTGCAATACCAGTTTGTACCATCCCATACACCAAATATCTCAAAAGACATGAGACATTTTTCCCTTTATTAATACTGTCTGCTTATCACATGGATGCAATGTCACGTCCTCTTTTACTAAAGAAACCAAGTGTCAAAGAAAATTAAGACATTAAAGTTACATAACTGGCCTTAATAACTAGCACTAAAATAATTATTTAGCTTCCTTTCCTAATGCCCATTTTGCTATGTTCATCACCACCCAGGAGTCACACATTTTTGGTTGCACGTACGCCAATTTTTGTTTTAAGAGTCTGAAAATCGTATCCTATGTAAAATAAGTAAAGTCTTAAAATTTTATATCCTTGTACCTCTGATTCTATCTTTATATTCTTTCTTTGGGCAAATTAAGCAATACATAAATTCACAGCAAGTAATAAGCAGCTCTTATTATCTAGGTATCAAAAGCTAAGGACAGTAGACACTTTTCTTTTTTAACTCCTGTGGGGGATTAGTGGCCAACTGATTAAGAAAATGCTTTTCTTCCCCAGTGAATTTAGGTGCAAATAAAACTAACACGAACAAAACCAAAACAAGAAGAAGGATCCTATTTAGGAGGATCTTACGTTGAGGTGGTTTTCAGAACTGAGAGTCGTTAACCAGCACTTGAGATCCAGGAAAACCTCAGAAGGAGGGTTAGAGTTAGCAGCACTTTTAATAGAGCCCTCAGAATGGGGGAAAATGTCATGAAATACAAGGATGCTTTCAAAATGACTCTCGGCAATCTCCATTAAAGCAAGCACGATTTTCTCCCACGCAGAAAGGAAACATCAATAACCATCTTTCTTAAATAATCTTGACAGAGAGCTAGATGCTTGGCTCTCTAGACAAGACAGGCGAGTCTGCATAGACAAACATTTCATGGCAGAAGGATAGTGGGGACCAGCTCAGAAACGCCAAACAACCCAAATTATAACAACAGTGCTGTGAATAACATTAAGAATCAGTGTTACGTCTTTACCCAAGTGATTAAAAATATCTTACAAAAACTGAGCAGAGATTATTTCCCCATTGTACTCATGAAAATGAGGAAGCTTGGGAGATGACTTTCAAAGCACCAATAAATAATACCAGATGCGTCTGCATGGGGATAAAGGGCGAGAAAAACAGAAAAAGAAAATACAACTCAAAAAACAAAAACAAAACACTCACACCATTAATTAGTAGATGTTTTCCTGTTTCCCTGTTTCTGTATCAACAGATCTCAGTCCGTGTCCACTTTCAGACACGATTAGGATAGAGTGAGTAACATACTTCATTTGGAAATAATTCGTTTCTTTTCATCATCCTTCAAGGGAATTTAATTGATGAATTGTGTTTATACTAAGTTCTATTGACAGTGGTGGGCCTGGCTCAGGTCTGGATGGTGGAGGGAGGGGGAAGACAAAGACAATGGCCCTTCCCTGGGCCTCTGGCACAGCCCCGCGCTGTGTTCGGAGGTTTGCACAGTGGAAGACGATGCAGGTACCTCTGGTTCACTCTCAGAGACGATGTACACATCTGTCCATCAACACATGGTAGGTAGTTACATTTAGAGGAAACATACTGACACATCTGTTTATCCTGCATCTAAGTAAATCTCTTGGCAATTAGCATCTAAACCAGCGGAGAGGTGAGTGGACCAAAGGATTTCAAGGCAAAACCAGGAGCAGCTTCATACATATCAGGTGGTTTTGAAAACAAACCCATCACCTTGAATTTATTTTTAAGTAGAAATGCATCTTACAATTTGTAACTGTTGCACCATTTCTTCTCTGTAGGCTAGCTCCCTTTTCATCTGATCCTGGAAATTATCTGGAAGGAGCGAGAAACAGGGAAAGAAATTAATTAAAGTGCAAAATCTACTTTTGGTATATTTAGCACATTGATGGTATAGTACATTACTGACAGTTCCACAGAAACACTCCCCCTTAAAAAAATTTTTTTTTTAACTGGAGTATAATTGCTTTACAATGTGTTGATTTCTGCTGTACAACAATGTGAATCAGCCATAAGAATATATATATATATATATATATATATATATATATATATATATCCCTTTCCTCTTGAACCTCCCTCCAAACCCTACTCCCCACCAGCCCACCTGTCTAGGTCATCACAGAGCATCTGGGTGAGCTCTCTGTGCTATGGTTATTTGAAGACATATTTTCTCCAAGACTGTGGTTTAATCAGAATAAATAGTAAATTCTGAGAGTGTATTAGTCACTCAGTCATGTCCAACTCTTTGTAACCCCATGTAGCCTTCCAGGCTCTTCTGTCCATGGGATTCTGGTGGGACTGGTGGGCTACAGTCTACAGAGTTGCAAAGAGTTGGACATGACTGAAGCAACTTACCATGCACACACATATGCCTCAATCGGAGAAGGAAGGAAGGATCTTTAAGAGATACTGTGCAAAATATCTTTGCCATTCTACATATTGATCATTTTTATTGTATTTCCAGAAAGGAATAACTTCTTAATGTGTATCTTGCTGTTTCATCTTTTCCATGTGATCTTTTTAAAAGGGGGACTTGGCTAACTTCAGCTTTTTCAGCTTTAATTGAGAAATTGACCTGATCTCACATGAATCTGTGCTGGATGGCCAGGGCAGGGCCTTGAAGAAACCAGAAACTCTGTCATCTTTTCTTCTCTTCTTTTCATCTTGGCAGCCAGCTGGTGTGAGTCCTGTATATTCCACCTCCATCTTCTCTTTGTCATTGTTACCTCCCAAATGCAGGCACCTCTTGCCTGAAAAATTTCCCAACCAACCATCCGGCCTCCACCTCCTTCCTCTTCAAATCCCTTTCACTCTCCTGCTTAAAAGTCCATGATGGTTTCCCATCACTTTCAAGGAGATAAACCCTTTACCATTCATGAGATTACGGATACTTAGAAACTAAAAACACTGTTCTTTTTATTTTTTGACTTCTATCAAGGACACTTTCTCCTTGGAAGAAAGAAAAGCTATGACAAACCTAGACAGCATATTAAAAAGCAGAGATATCACTTTGCTGATAAAGGTCCATCTAGTCAAAGCCATGGCTTTTCTAGTAGTCATGTACGGATGTGAGAGTTGGACCATAAAGAAGGCTGAGCACCAAAGAATTGATGCTTTTGAACTATGGTACTGGAGAAGACTCTTGAAAGTCCCTTGGACAGCAAAGAGATAAACCCAGTCAATCCTAAAGGAAATCAGTCCTGAATATTCATTGGAAGTACTGATGCTAAAGCTGAAACTCCAATACTTTGGCCACCTGATGTGAAGAGCTGACTCACTGGAAAAGACCCTGATGCTGGCAAAGACTGAAGGCAGGAAGAGAAGTGTGTGACAGAGGATGAGATGGTTGGCATCATTGATTCAATGCATATGAGTTTGAGCAAACTCTGGGAGATAGTGAAGGACAGGGAGGCCTAGCATGCTGCAGCCCATGGGGTTGCAAAGAGTCACACAGGAACAACAAATCTTTCTATAATATTTTTAATAATTTTAAGAGATTTTAATTTAATTATTTTAATTTTAAGAGACTTAAAAAAGATAGAGCAGTTTTAGGTTCCCAACAAAATGAAGAAGAAGCTACAGAGATTTCCTATACATACTCCCCTATTACCAACATCACTCACCAGAACTGACCACCAAGAATGAACCTATACTGACATGCCATTATCACCTGAAGTCCATAGTTTACCTTAGGATTCACTCTTGGTGTTTTGTACAGTCTGTGTATTTGGACAAGTCTATAGTGACATGTCTCTGTCGTCACAATATTGGGCAGAACATTCTCACTGCCCTGAAATCCTCCATGCTCTACTCATTCACTGCTCCCCTCCCCTCCATCTCTAGCAGACTTGATCTTTTTATCCTCTCCACAGTCTTGACTTTTATAACATGTATTTTTTTAAAGACCCATTTCCTATTCTCATCTCAGAACTTGATGGGAAAGTTGCTGTAATAGAGGTAAGTCTGTAGTACTGTGCAAGGGTTAGAGGAGGAGCCCTGATTCCCTTGGAGGGTGACCGGCGAGGAAAGTGGGGAGGAGATGTGATCAGCACTCTGCACTAAGTCGTGGAGGCTGAGTGGGGAACAGCAAGTACTCAGCTGACTACAGCGCAGCGGTGGAGGAAGCTCCCTGCACCCCATCACCCGCCAAACCACGCTCCAGTCTTCACACATGCACTGTACTCCCAGCCACCGTGTGATTACCACTGGTGTGACCTTGCCCTTAGAGCAAACCTCTCCCATTTCTTCAAGCTCAAATGTTATGTCTCCCAGCATGTTCTCTGATTCTCCTGCCCTCTGCTTCCAGGATCCATCACCCTTCTCTTCTACTCCTCCAGTACTGCACACATATCTCTGTTCATGCATCCACCGTTCATACTATGATTAGGTGTCATACATGTGTCTTTGAGGTAAACAGTGAGGGCAGACAGATATATTTTAGACACTTCTAAAATTTCCAAAGCCCACCACAGTGCTTGACACACGGCAGGGGCTGGTTAATGGATGAAGAATGAAAAGAGCACTGAAATATCCACCAGAAGGTCTGGATCTGCCTTGAATGACAGTTAGCCGGCTCGAGGCGCAGACCCTTATCTGAACAAACAAGGGTATGGAATAATGTGCTCTGTAAGGCCCTTTCCTTCTCTAGTGCTTTAAGATTTGATGACAAGGCAAATTGACTTGGTTGGGCTTCAGACATCCAGTTCTCTTTCCTGTACTGGTAGATGAGAAGTGGGTAATTTTGACTTGCACTGATAACAATTAGGAGTCAGGGGCTGTATGAGGGGCTGGCATCCACCTGCCACCTCAGGATGCTCTGGAGGTGGGTCAAAGCCCATAGACTGGGCACAAGGCAATAAGAACCAGCATTCCATCAGCATCCTTGGCCCCGTGCCTGGGCCAGACACCTTCAGAAGATCAGTGTGCTTTCCAGAGGCCAGAGTACATCCCAAACAGGCATCCATCTGTGAAGACGAGACATGCCCTCTGAGCCTTGGCAGCTTCCTCTGTCCCTCTTGAGCTCCACAGTGCCTCTGATCAGGGTGGGAACTGAGAGGGGTGGGAACGAAGTCTGCCTGAAGCTGGCTGTGCCACTTCCCTGGAATCCCAGGAGAGGCTGATTTTGGAGGAGGAAAGAGCTAAGGGCAATTTAGAGTGGAATGATGGTAGCTAGCCCTTACTTAATTCATGCTCATGGCTCTCTGATGGCATACAGTACAATTCTTTAAATTAAAATGAAAACAAAAGGCTATTAAAGTGATAGAAAAATGGTGAATATTTTTATAGAAGTGGAATGAGGAAAGGTGTCAAAGACAAAAAGCAAGCCAGAAAGACTGATAGACTTGATTAGATAAAAATTTAAAGCTTTGATGTGACAACAAATGCAAACACAAAACACCAAAGTCAACATTTTAAAATGAACTGAAGCAAAAAAAAATTTGCAACATGATACAGAATTAATATTTTAGTATGTAAAAAGTTCACACAAACCATAAGAAAATGAACATATCAAAAGAAATATGAGGAAAGACTATGGCATTCACAACACGTACAAAGGGACGGCAGATATAGGCAAAGTGTTTAATATCCCCAGCAATGAAAGAAAAGGAAATAATATGAGGAACCACTTTTTCCATTTAAGTTACCAAAGATCTAAAGAAAAGATGACACATGGTGTTTCAAGGATGGGAATATGAATCCCACGTTTTGGGAAAGCAACATAAAATTTTGCATCAAGAGCTTTGAAAAGATCATGTCTTTGACACAGCAGTTCTTTTAGGAGTTTATCCTAAGAAAATGATCATGGATTTGTGCAAAGATATAGTAACAATGATGTCTAAAACTTGGGTAAACTTTAATGTCCAACATAAGATTACATTTATAGACTGCTGGGTAGTCAAGAAAAGAAGTTCACGTTAAGTGGAAAAAAGGAAGGTTAAAAAAAAATAGCGTGTGTAATATTTTATTTTGTTTAAACAATGACTTAATATGCATTAGAAAGGCTGCAACTCCAAAATGTTGACATTGGTTTTCTCTAGGTGACAAGATTATGGGTGATTTTTATTTTCTTTCTTTTATATTTCTGCATACTTAAACTTTTCTACAACAAGCATAAATTGGGAGATATAAAGACTGCTAACTGGCAAAAGAAAAAAACTGAAAAGTTTGCTATGCTCTAAGGCGATGAAGGCACAATTTAACTGGAGATGAAAAAATCAGTAAGCTGATTTCTCTAATGAGAATTACTTAGAGCCCAACAACGGAGGTGGCAGAAAAAGCACTGAAGGCAGTCTCCCAGCCAAACACAGTGGCAACACCTGTGTTCCGCACACACGGACAGTCTGGAAAGCCAGAGAGTCTTTCAAACAGCAACAAGAAGTATCCAGCCTACGTTCCTGGCACTAGAAATAAGGAGAGGACTCATACGGTAGCTCTAATTCCCCCCGTAGAGCCTACTTATCACGCAATAAGCTTTGGGGGCTTATTTCATTTACACAGTCTTCATTTTGTTGTCACTGCTTTTAAACAATAATGGAGACTTTTGATCCATACCATGTTTTAGAAACTCCCTTCGCTCCTTCTCCAGAGGACACTGTATAAAGAGTGAGCAAAGCAGAATTCTGTGATTCTACTGATCACAGAATGAAGCTAGTAACAGCCACAGGTGAAAGACGGGATGACCATATTCAGACGGACGAAATATAGTTGGGTCTTTTAAGAAGTAATCTTAAAAGGAACTTGGAAACAGATTTTTAAATAAAAATCTAAAACAATGACATGATTAACACCTACCAGTTAAGTTTTTCACAAAGCCTCAGTCATTAGGCCTTCCTTGTTGCAAACCATTGGCCTTTTTACTTGGTTCTCTCAGTGCCATGAATTTGTCATCATATCTGCAAATCCAAGGACTCAATTCATGAGTCCTCACTAATCTCCTTTATCAGTGATCCAATCTCATCATCTCTTTGAATATGACACCCAAACTTATATCAACCATTGATTGAGAGTACACTCTATGCCCACAATTTCTTGGGTGGGCAGCAACAAAGACAGCTTCCTGAGCTTATTTACAACTGTCAGGCGGAGGGTGAAAGAATCAGTGAGGAGTTAACAAAAAACACCAGTGGAACTAGGACTTCAGCAAAGCGTGCATACTGCAAGAGCAGGAAGGCTTCCTGGAGGTGGCGGGACTAGAGCTATGTTCCAAACGATGAGGAGCACCTAGACGAGGAACTAGACTAGAGAAACAAGGGGTGCAGAGGTGGAAAATGAGAGGTGAGGGCTGTCCGTGGGGTAACGAGCTGAACAGGGGGAGAAGGAGAAATATGTAGGGTGAGTGGGGCAATTATGGAGGGTTTTAAAAGCCAGTCAGGAGTCAGATTAGTTGCAATATGATCAGCACCAGAAAACCACTATAGTGCGTGGAAGATGTGGCACCAAAGGTAGATTTTTAGGAAGGCTGGGCTAGTGGCAGCAAGCAGAAAGAGCTGGAGTTGGGAAGGGAGGTAAGGACCCAGGGTTACACCCTGCAGCAGAGACATGAGAGAGAGAGAGAGAGAGAGAGAGAGAGAGAGAGAGAGGGTAAGGGCCTTCTCCACTGGTGACTTCATCCAGCAACCTTTTGGCAGGTCCCAGGTCAGGGCTAGGCTCTGAGGTTACACTGATGGCTAGTGGCAAGAGAGTAAAATGACTAAAAAATGACAGCAAAGGCCTGAATGCTGTAATAAAGGAAGGTGCTGGGTGCTGGAGGAGAAGGGAGGAAGGAGAGATTCACTAGGGAAGGCAGATACAGTGTCATAACAAAATGACAACTGGATTTGCAGCTGCAGCAATGATCAGACTGGTCCTTAGTGGGAGAGTCTGGTGGCCTGCTGGGCGCAGGGCCTCTGTCTAATTAAACACAGGATGTCGCCACAGGATGTGGGACCAGTTGTTCTACTGTCACCTCAATGACTTTGACAGAGGTGAAGCTCCTCTTCATCTGTTTCCTCCAACTCTTATTTCTACCCAATTCTAGATTACATTTCTCCCACCTTTCCTTAGGATCCCCTCCTGACTTCTCTTCGCTTCTCTGCTAAGTTGGACAACTAAACAAAATTGTCTTGTATCAAAACCAATTTCGCTGCCTGTCCCATCCTCTATAACTACAGCCCGATAAAGCTCTAGAAGTTCTGCTTTCTAATATCAGCTGCTTTACAATAAAGCCCCTGTAGGAACATAAATGTTATACTTAAAGTGGTAATAGTAACAACGACTCACATTACTACGGATAAGTAACTATGCTAAACACTTTATACATTTTAATCCTTTCTGCAATGCCACAAAGTGGGCACTAGTATTGTTCTACAGCTAAAAAGGAGGTCAGGTAAAAAGCTGTCTAAGGTTACTACTCCGTGGGGAAGTCAGCGTCCAAACCTGGAGACCCGGCTACTAACCACCATGCTCTGTATTCCAGAAATGCTTTTCAAGAACTCAATGCTAATGAATAATCTCCTCTTCCTCCTCCTGCTTCCTCATCACCATCACTGTCACTGCCGATGCTATTAAGCACTTATCCTGTGCTAGGGATGTTCTCGGACTTTAATGTGGATTCTCTCATGTAGTCCTCATCTTTCTATGAGACAAGGATTATCTGGCCCATGTTATAGTTTCCAAGCTCCTACAACCAGGAAGTGGCAGAGCCACAAAGTAGCTCAGGGGATTTTGAGCCTGGAATCGTAAGTTACAGGTGATAACTTAGCCTAAGTATCCAGTGTTCTAAGGGAATTAGATTTGAAGTGTCCTGACTGAATCCACCTCCTAGTAAAATGCTCTGCTTGGGTTTCCTCTCTGCTTCCTTCTGATGTGGCTTTAGTAATTCCATCCTCCCCTTTCCACCGGAGTGAAGCTAAATCTGTCTGCCAGCCTCATGGCCTCTCACATTTAGTTAACAAGCACATAATGGGCATTTGCTATTTCACTGGTGTGAAATTAACTGCCTCTTTGTGGTGGGTCTAAACCACGCATTATTCAAACTTGGGTACCCACACCACTTCCTTGGTCAGTGGAGTACACTGCAGATAAAAAGGAGTAAAACTTTTCTGTTGTTTTTTAATCTAAGTGTTTCATACACATGGCAACATAGAGGAGTCATCTTAACTCACAACGAAAGGATGAATGAGGGGTCTGAATGGAAACTGGGATCCCAACTTTTGAAAAAACAGAAACATCTGCATGTTTATGATAACTAGCAAGAAATGTACAAATTACTTAATTTCTTAAAATGATTTTGTTTTTCCTTGGCTGCGCCATGGCATGTAGGATCTTAGTTCTCTGACCAGGGATTGAACTCATGCCCCAGGCAGTGGAAGTACAGAGTCTTAACCACTGTACTGCCGGGGAAGTCCCAATTCCTTAAAACAGTTGATCAACTTTTATTAGTGGTAAAAATTATGGCTACCCTGGCTTCACAGGGAGTTAGGTAGACACTCCGGGGACTCACTGGGGTCTGGATCCAGTCTGCTGGATCCGCAAACTCAACAATTAGATAAACATCAGCTTAGAGGGGACACAAATCACTTAGTGTCTGCTCACTGCTGCAAGGATCTGTACAGTTTATCTTAAGGTACAGTTTTAGAAATTAGGGAATCCTGGATTATTTGGAAGCACCTGTTTTTTAAGGTCTCAAAGATATTTTAACTATGTTCCTCTTTTTCTTAGCACTACAAATGTCATGATGAGCCTAATACACTATCAAGAGCTATTGGTCATTCTCCTCCCTTTGATCTTATTCTGAGCCACAGGAGGCATTCTTCAAATTCAAAATACTCAAGTATCATCATGAGCGCCAAACCTCCCTTGTGGATACTGACAGAGCTCAAACTTGGCCAACTCTGCTGTTCGTTGTGGCCAGTACTCTCTTCCATCATGAGCCCTCTTCATTTTTATCCCTGCTAAACATTCTGGTGCAACTTAGTCTGACATGTTACCAGGAACCCAGTACTGTTCAAACCTACTAGCCAAGAGGGCAAGTCTTTCAGTCGTGCTGACGATCACATTTGAGAAGCTCTGGTAGACCTTTATGTTCATACTATTAAAATTGCCACGATTACTGAAAAGTCTTTTTCCAGATATTTGCTTGTGACTCTTGCCCAGGAATTATCAACATGAGTTTTCTGATTTCTGGTTTAATAAACAAAGGGTACTGACATGCTCAAAGTCTGAGAAAAAAATTAAATGTATATAATTTAAAATATGTTTACATATTATTTTATTTCCCACTTTCCTCTCTCTGGAGAAAGGAATATGACTAAATGAAACTTCAAAAAGTTTGAAAAACACTACTGTGATGTACTGGATCATGGATGAACTTTTTGGTCAACCCATTACTTATCTAAGAGTGATTCAGAACATGACTGAAGAATTTTAGAAATCTGGACACCCATCTTAGGTCTTTCTGAAATTCTAGGACTCTGGGAGCAGAACCAAGTTTTTATGCCATAATTTCTTTTGCCAATAAATCTGAAATGAAATTTTAATGCTAAATATGGATGGAGAATCCCAAACTACTAAAATTATACTAATTTTAATTAATAAAATATAGGTATATTGAATAGTTAAATTTTAAATCTTCATATTTCAAGCACCAGACAGCTCTCTAGCACTATCTGAGAAAAGGAATTAACTGTTCTTTTGTTTTTCCTACCTTAGAGAAAAAAATACTTCAGTAGTTCTTTTGTTTTAAAAATATTAATATATCTATTTAAATATATCTATATATTTAAGGGTATATTTGCATACATGTTTTAAATGTACACTATATATATGCACAAACACATATCTACCAATACAGTTAACACTAAAACGTTCTTATAAGAAATTTTATCTGTGAGTGGATAAAATAAATAACAGGCTACAATCTCCAAACACTAAAGATGTCACAGGAAGATCATGTACTTACACTGACTAATAAAAATGTTATCAAGTATCATAATGCAATGAAATAAAAGTGATTTCTTACTGAATACTGGGAAAGATGTATTTCCTTTTAACACTTGGAATTCTTGTTCGAGTCGTCTCCGTAAATCTATTTGTTCAAATAAAACCTTCTGAAGTTCTTCTAAGAAAGAAAAAAAGAAGAGTCATTTTACTAATCTTTACAAATAACTCTCCAGAGAACTGTTATATATGGCAATTTATTATTATAAGACAAAATATTTTACTAGTTTAAAAAGTGTTGCATAGACATAGGATAGATTTTGTGCAGAAATCCATGAATATAAATCAATGTAATATATTATTTTAAAGTATTATATTACAGTGTCATGTATTGATTGATATGTATGCATTAATCTCAATTATATCCACCCAATGGTCCATATATTATTCATATGTTGCTTGTCAAGCTTAAAATATGGTGTAGAGCAAATATATCCTCCTGTTATCTCTTTAGTTTTTTAAAGCTAAGAGAAGTTCTACAAAATTAAAACTTTTCTTTACCTTTCCCCATATTTTCTACATCCTTTTTGAGTGAATGAGGTGAATTCGTCTCCTGTGTGTGTTCACCTTGTGAAAAAGGAGGAAAAAGTATTAGTTTTGTGTAGACTATTTTCTGCAAGTTTGTACTTTCACTTTCTATCTATCTATAAAAGAGTGTATTTAATATAACTTCAAAGTGGGAGTCCTCAGAGCCAAATGTTGTCCTCATTTGCTCATGTATTTCCCCTAAACCATGGCGGGGCGGGGTCGGGGCGGGTCGTGACAGAAATGAGGTCAGAGGCCACCTACACCGCGACAGTGGCTCCGTGAGAGCAGACTCTCTGCGTCACCCCCTCCCGTCCCCATCACCAGCCAGTCTTTACAACGATGCTAACTGTTAGAACAGCAAAAGAGGAGGTGGAAGAGTCGCCGTGTCTGGTAGAAATCTGATCAGAAGTGAAGAAGCCTGCTGTTAACTGGAAGGCCCCCAAGACCAGAAGCAGCCTTCAGTCTTCTTGGGTCGCCAAAATGGGCAGTGAAGAAGTGGGAGGTGGCTGTAGCTGTCCCTGGGATAGAATATATGAGCCTGGTGTGTGTGTGTGTGCACGCGTGCTAAGTCGCTTCAGTCATGTCCGACTCTTTGTGACCCTATGGACTGTAGCCCACTAGGCTACTCTGTCCATGGGGATTCTCCAGGCAAGAAAACTGGAGTGGGTTGCCACGACTTCCTCCAGGGGATCTTCCCAACCCAGGGATCAAACCCGTGTCTCTTACATCTCCTGCATTGGCAGGCAGGTTCTTTACCACTAGTGCCACCTTGGAAGCCCCCCCTCCTTGAAACTGCATGGACTGTAGCCCACCAGGCTCCTCTGTCCATGGAATTTTCCAGGCAAGAATACTGCAGTGGGTAGCCTTTCCCTTCTCCAGGGGATCTTCCTGACCTAGGGATCGAACCAAATTCCAGGCAGATTCTTTACCCTCTGAGCCACCAGGGAAGCGGTTTCCTAATAATTGATAGGTTGTTTAAGAGGAAATCAACCTAAGTGAAAGGTGTGAAATAAGTCATGTTACTTTCTAAGAATCACATGCTTACTGATGATAATTTCTTAACAAGATAATTTCTTAGCTACTCGTCTTCAACCATACAAACTATATTATGGATAGAGCTTAGATTGTTGTTCTTAACTATTTTGCAGGGCTAACTAGAATGATAGCGAGCCAAGAAAGTGTATAGCTAAGTCATAAATTGAGTCTATATAATCCAGAAAACATAAGCAAAGAAATGTAATCATTCAACTATCAGAATTTTAAAAAAAATCTCAACTTGCTATCTGCAATTATCCAAATAATTTAATGAAGCTTTCCATTTTCCTCTAAAGAGATGTGGCAGTCCAGCAAATGTGCTCTGGGGAGGCTTCTTGAATCCCCCTCCTCTTTCCCTCGGGTTAGCTCCTCTGTGTCCTTGGTGCTGTTTCCTTGCAGCCTTCTGCACCTAGTAGGCAGCGTACTATTTGGAAACAGGTGCTCTGTCTTTTCTGTATGGCCAGTGCCTAGCACAGTGCTGGTCACATGCTAGGTATTCAATAAAATCTTTTCAGCTGTTACTGAAAGGGACACTGGGTGGTCATGAATTCTAAATTATAGCACAGACCAGATGGATCATTTCAGTTCTCTTCTCATTGTTTTTTAATTTTCCTTCCTCAGCAAGAAATAGAATGGAAGTGGTCCTGGGGACCTGCAGGAATACTGGAGAACTTCACTGTGAAGGTAAAAATTTCTGCAAAAAGGAAAGCAGAATTTCTTCCCAAAGCCACTGCCTATATATAGTATGAAGGACAGACAGAGAAATCTTCAACATGATATTATAACCAGTGATTCTGTAGCTTACCTGATGACTGTCAGGAGTATGTATGTGCAGATGAGCATGTGAGCACATGTAAATAGAAATACACAAATGTTCACAAGCATGTGCACAGTTACAGGAAGGCGCTTCCCCTGGCTCCTCATTGTTAATAATATCCAAGGCATACCTGAATTCCTTAATGGCAGCCATTTTCTGTACCATCTAGACCATATTTGCACAAACTCATTCTCACTCTCATCTTGGACATTACCTCTCTCTACAGACTTTTGAATATTAATACTTTGGCTTTCTTCTCCATATAGTAAAATGATGAGAAAATATCTGCAAAGCATTTTACATACATATCTCAATATAATTCCCATAAATTACTATTATCTTAAAGAAAGTCTTCCCTGGTGGCTCAAATGGTAAAGAATCTGTCTCCAGTGCAGGAGACCCAGGTTTGATCCCTGAGTTGGGAAGATCCCCTGCAGAAGGAAATGGCAATCCATTCCAGTATTCTTGCCTGGAGAATTCCATGGATAGAGGAAGCCCGGTGGGCTACAGTCCACCAGGCCACAAAGAGTCAGACATGACGGAGCAACTAACATTAAAAGAAGAGTAACATGAAGGCTGACCACAAATCACACAGACATCAATCAAGAACGCGCGCATGCGTGCTAAGGTGGTTCAGTCATGTCTGACTCTTTGTAGCCCTATGGATTGTCGCTCACCAGGCTCCTCTGTCCATGGAAATCTCCAGGCAAGAAAACTGGAGTGAGTTGCAATGTTCTCCTCCAGGGGAACTTCCCCACCGTGGGACTGAACCCACGTCTCTTACATTTCCTGTACTGGCCACTAGTGCCACCTGGGAAGCCCCATAAGCCAAGAAAAAGGGTATTTAAAAATGAAGATAAATTCATATTATGTGCCGCCTTGCTTATGTTTACTTTAAAGTCAGCTAACCAGTTAAACTCATAGATGTTTCATATTTACATATTGAGGTTGAACAAGAAAGGAAACAAGCATGCACACATGTCTGTACCTATCTACAGAACCTAGTGAGATTTCATCAGTCTGCAGCTTCCCCAACCACAACCCAGGACTTAAATGAGAGAGTTTCTCAATAAGCAACTCTAGAAGCCACTTGCTTATTAGTTTCTTTTTGATCTATTGATGTATTTTGTGGACTACTTACCTTGTATTACGTTTCAACTAGATAATTAATTTCAAAAATTAATATATGATATATAAAAACATCTATCTTTTCCACTTCACAGTTAGTAAGTTTACATAGCTATGAAGCATTAAACAAATAGGTAGTAAATGAAAACTAAATAAATAACAGGCAAATCTACCGGTAACATTTATAATAAACTTTTTATCCATTTTGTGGAGGTGTTAATAATATTTTACATCAGTGTCTTTTTTAAACAGATATTTTGCTACAGCTTCTCAGGAAAATCTGCCAATTTTGAGTTCAGAAGGTTCAAATGTCTCACTTACAAAGGGTTTTAAAAAGTGGGTCAGCGTTAGGTAAATAAGGAGCATAGAAGCTTCAGCTGCCTTTTGTGTATCCTTTACTGGACCGTTGCCTTTTGTATATTACTAATCTGTGAAAACCAGATTCTTAATGGTGGTTAAAAATGACCTCTGGGAGCCTGGATATGTTTGTTCACTACTACTGCTAATGTTTTCCATCTGGTTAAAAGAAAAGAAAGCAGTCTAACACTAGATTAAATAAATGAGATTTAGTTGACAATGAGCTTCCCATTTTTATACATATTCCATCAGGTTAAATGCATTTTACTTCTCCAAAATTAATGAATGGGTTTGGAGACATCCCAAAACTAAAATGCTTACTATCTTCCCATTATATTCCCCCTTAAAAAAAAACAAAAAAGTTACACAAAGGCCACGGTGGAGGAGGGCATGAGATCTTAATTATAAAGAAAATGGATGAAAATAGCTTAAAGTTGAAAAATGATGGATAATTCGGGCATAAAATCCATCCTGCAGATGGATGCGATGAAGAGCCGTGGTTCTGGATGAGTCTACACAAACGCACATTTGTGACATTGCCTGTGAAGCCTGCTCGCCCCAGGAGGGTACAGACAGCACAATTGCACATCAGAGAAACTCCACTTCTGCTGAGTGCAGCGAAGCCCAGAGAGCCTGGAGCCACATGGTTCCTGCTTCCCTGGTCTCTCCACGGTCCTCTGGGACCAGGCAGTCCCACATCTCCACCCGACCCTTGGTTCTGCCCTCACTTACACAGCCATCAGAAATTGCAAGTACAAGAGAGAGGGATGTGAGAATTCGCCATGCCAAAGCAGGCATGAGCAGTAAATAGCAGATGAAGGGGAAATTGGAGTATCCAAAGTAGGGGGGAAAAAACCTTAAAAAAGCCAACATATTGACCAGGGCTACATTTCAAGTCACAATGGTAATGACTTTCTGTTAAACACCATGGCACACCTCTGCTTACAGACCCTGCAGTGGTCCCCTGTGGTCTACACTGCATGATCCACTCCAGGTTCTCCAGTGACCCTGTCCCATCCAGCTCCACCAACCTGAATTTCTCTGTCACTAAGCACAAACCCTTTCCCCAAGGCAGACTTTTATTTCCCACATCTCCTGGCTCTCTTTTAGGTGGTTTCTCTTCCCTATGGTGCACCCCCACTAGTCCATCCATTATCAGAAGTCCGCCAAGTGGCATTGACTCTTTCCTACGCTAGTTTGGTCTTCCTCAGCTAGAAAATCTGCTTTCTGAAGGCAGAGGAATCCTGCCCTACAGGTAACCTCCAATGCCTCTGCTCTAGGGAAGGGTACAGGTACATTCCACAAATGCTTGTAATTCGTTTAATCCAATCTGGTTTCTGAAAGAAATACAAATTAATGTTATTGAAAAACTCCAATTATTATAATGTTTTTCAAGCACTAACTCATTCCTACAGACCAAAAAAGCATATTTTGATCCATTGTACTTTCTAAGCTTTACTCTCTATTTTCAGTTAACTGGAGAAGTTTGTGATTATTTCAATTTCTGTTTCTATCTGCCATTTGGAAAATTTCTTCCAGGGACAAACAAAACTATAGCACTGAATGTTAACCAAGAGATGAAAATGCTAATTCACATCCATGTCTGCTGTGGCGTCCAACTGCAAAAAAAAAAAAAAAAATCTTCCTTTTTTTAGAACTCATTTAATTTGAAGAGCCAAATGAGTAGGTCAGATAACCTGTTCTGTTTGTTGGTGGCTGTGAGATGGGAGGAAAAGTTGATTAAAAAGATAGTATGTGCTCAAGCTAAACTTCAATTCAATAAATAAGATCATTTAAGTCTTGTATCCTGTGTGTGCACAGGGCATCTAAGTACATAGGGTACAATATAAAATGCCTGACATTTGGATGCAGAGTAAAATTGTGGGCATTTGCCTATCCCTCTTATGGAAACACATCCTCCTTCCTTCTCCTTTCAGCCCCACTCTGTTTGCTACTCCTTATCTTGGCTGTCTCCCTTTTAGAGTCTCCTTTGAGCCTGCAAACAGCACTCAGCGGCATTACCCCAGCCAGCAGCCCCAGGGTTAGCAAGTTGCTTGTCTTTGAAAGGTCCTCTCTGTTCCCCCAGGATGGCTGTTGACAACAACTGATGAAAAACATTTGGAGAAAATACATTTCAGAAAATGCACACTGAAGGGTAAATTCAGTCAATGAAACTATTTTGGTTTGGGGCTGTGTCTATACACGAGATACACATGCATTCTAACACCTGGATGAGGAATAAAAAATTTCATCCACATGTTTGTCATCCATGGGGACTCATGTGCTACCACATGTGTTCTGGTGCAGGGGAGTGGACCCTGAAAGAGAAGGCAAGATGTGTACACAAAGCTTGTCTGCACACAGTTCCCGGGGCACTGTCATGCTCTCTGGGCTGGGCTGAGGTCCCGCCCTCTGACTCCCGGCAGCCCTAGCACAAGCCTGGCATCTGTTGATTGAGAGACTCTTCTTATGCGTATTTTACCTGCGAAGAAACACTGATTTTTCATAATTAATCTTAGTTTTATCATCTGACGTTAAGACTCCTGGAAGTTAATTTTTTGTTTCCCTAATAATCTATCTTAGAGGTACAATTTGGATGGGGTCAAAGTTAATTTACAATTTATATAACTGGTACTTTGAACAATAGTCAAGATTTAGCACAATGTATGGTTTAGAGAGGTTTTTAAGAACATTCTGCATTAAGGTATAAAAAATCAATTACACAGAAAGCAAGGTTAAGTAATTTTCTCCTCTATCAGTGGGACGTGGACTTGTGTTAATTTCTTGGTGTTAAAGTCTACATTAAACTTCTCCCCTGTGACTTTTGGCACTGTAGTGAGGTCACAGAACAGAAGAGAAAAGAAAATCAATACCACTGGAGAAGGTATGCTACAAAATGAGCTAACTAAATATTAACTCCATTAACCAAAAAGAATGAACAAGAGCAAGATTAATATCGGTGGGTTTATAGTTTGTGATCAACATTTATCGTGAGTTGCATTCACATTGCTTCTTAAATCAGCATATCAAATTTTTTTGATTAGTGAATTGTGAGTTCATTTAGAATTCTCTTGAGTTCTAGAACTTGTCAATTAATGCTATTTTTAATTTTTTTCTGAAGAGTTTTAAATTGTCCTCTGTCTCCTTGAGTTTCATATGTCTTATTAAAAGCCACAAAAAGAAAATGTTTTCATAAATAAAAAGAAATTTGTATCTATATTATGAGGATTAGTTCATTTCAAATACATATATTTAAATACCTCAAGTCATTGTTCATAAAAATGTTGGTAGTAATTTAGAGTTGTATAAACTGAGACCCAAAGTAGTCAAAAGGCTTACCCAAAGCCATCTAGTAGATGAGAGAATTAAAACTCAGATCTACCAGTCTATGCTTTTTAGAAATTTTCTTCTTCTTTTATTACAAAAAAAATCATAAGCGTGTTTTAAAATAGAATGGAATAATAAATCAGAGCGCCTCATCTGCTATATATTCATGAGAAATGTAACTGCTTCTTACTATTCTCAGGAATCTGTCCATAGCATATTAAGTACACTAGAGAATCATACCAGTGAAAATCAAATTGATTTTAAAACTTCTATACATGAAACAAGATGCAGCCACGCTGAGAGTCCAATGGTGCTGGCGTTTCTACACAATGAAAGGGACTGAAATGGAGGATGACTCCACTTCACGTGATTTCCGTGACCTGCAATAGCTTTCAGCTGTCTCACCGGCTTACCCCACTGCATTCAATTTCAAATCACTTAACTTCACTGAAGTTATTCAAAAAGGATATGCAAAACTTGACTCTGGGATTGCAAGCAAAATGCTGTCATTTACGCTTTTGAGTAGGTAATATTTTGACCAAACTGGCATCCCCCTAATCTTATATTACTTGCCTTTAAAGCCATGGGTCTTATTTTAAAGAGCCCTATAGATAAAGGTTCTGGATTCTGGGTGATTTTGGCTGCTCAAAACTTTGTTTGGTCCCTCTAATTACAAAGAAGTATAATATCTGCTATGAATAAGGTTAATGAACACTAATAGAAAGGATTTTTAAAAATCTTAAAAAAATGTAATTTCTTTAAAATTGCTGAAAAGTAACAGTTACCAGGGGCTTCCGTGGTGGCTCAGCTGGTAAAGAATCCAACTGCAATGCAGGAGACCCAGATTTGATCCCTTGGTTGGGAAGATCCCCTGGAGAAGGGAATGGCTACCTACTCCAGTATTCTTGCCTGGAGAATTCCATGGACAGAGAAGCCTGGTGGGCTACAGTCCACGGGGTTGCAAAGAATAGGACACAACTGAGCGACTAACACTCACTTTCACTCAACAGTTACTAAGAGGGCTGAAAGGTGGAACAAAGGCCAAACTTAATTAAAATGGTGTACTAAAAAATCCAAGCAGAACTAAATGTTGTTGCTAAACTGAATCTGTATTAGGGACATATTGAAGCAAGTCTTTATGTTTAGAAAAAGGTCAGAAATTTCCTGATAAACTATAATAATGATTGTCATGGGAGTGAAAAATTCATGTAAAAATAAAAAATTGCATACTGACTTGTTAGGTAGTTTAAAGAGACATTTCATTATTCTATGTTATACTGTATATGGACAGAAATAAAATACTGATATTATCCAATAATGATGACTGAATTAAACACTGGCTAAAGAGACATATGGCTATATAAATCTTACTGGATGTTATATTGTTTTAGATTACTACAGTATTCATGCTGTCTTACAGCTCATACATTTCCTCTTTTTTATTGAAAGTAACTTGAGAGCAGGGACTGGTATTGATTCTACCTCTGAATCTCTAGAACTTGGAGAAACAGCTAGCATACAGTAGGTGTTAAAAGACGCTTGCTCCTTGGAAAAAAGTTATGACCAACCCAGACAGCTTATTAAAAAGCAGAGACATTACTTTGCCAACAAAGGTCCATCTAGTCAAAGCTATGGTACTTCTACCAGTCATGTATGGATGTGAGAGTTGGACTATAAAGAATGCTGAGCGCCGAAGAATTGATGCTTTTGAACTGTGGTGCTGGAGAAGACTCCTGAGAGTCCCTTGGACTGCAAGGAGATCCAACCAGACCATCCTAAAGGAAATCAGTCCTGAATATTCATTGGAAGGACTGATGCTACAGCTGAAACTCCAATACTTTGGCCACCTGATGCAAAGAACTGACTCATCTGAAAAGACTTAGATGAGGGGAAAGATTGAAGTTGGGAAGAGAAGGGGATGACAGAGGATGAGATGGTTGGATGGCATCACTGACTCAATGCACCTGAGTTTGAGCATGCTCAGGGAGTTGGTGATGGACAGGGAAGCCTGGCGTGCTGCAGTTCATGGGGGTCACAAAGAGTTGGACACGACTGAGCGACTGAACTGAACAGCAGGTGTTCGGAAATATTTGGGGAGTAATTGAGTAAATAAACAAATGAATGCTATCATGTACATGTGGAAGTTAACAGTTGTTACATGGGGAAAAATAACTCCATTCACCAGCAAGGCGTTCTGGATAAAGCAGTCTATTGCTACCACTCCAAAGCACTTCGTCACAAGGCTTCATAATTTTTTTGGTTCATCTGGATTTTTGACACTTTGCTAAATGAATGGATTCTTGGAGTTTGATCTTAAGTAAGTACCTTAATACCAAAACAGGCCAAAGGGGGCCTCCTAAGTGGTTTAGTGGTCAAGAATCCGCCTGCCAGTGCAGGAGATGCAAGAGATGCAGGCTTGATCCCTGGGTCAGGAAGAGCCCTTGGAGGAGGAAATGGCAACCCACTCTAGTATGTCTTGCCTGAAAAATTTTATGAACAGAGGAGTGTGGTGAGCTGCAGTCCATATGGTTGCAGAGTTGGACATGACTGAGCAAATAAACATGTGCACATAGGTCAACTGAGTGACCATTTTGGGATTTTCTCCATTGTGAGACCATGAGTTGATCTTCCCTACAAGCATGGACAGCCATAAGTACAGCAAGTCCTACAAAAGCCCAAACTCCCTAACACTTTCGGCAAAGGAATCATGAGGATGAAATTCTTGTGACTCCAAGATAAATTTTTAAAAATATATTTTTCACCCAAACATTTGTTCATTTCAATAATATATTTTCATCCCTTTCACGTCCCACCTGTCTCCCATTCAATACAGGATAATAATAATACGATATAACCTACTACCTACATGCTTCCCTGAATAATGTGAGAATGAAATTGTAATATGGAAAATCGATGTGGAACAAGTTTCTCTGGGAATCTGTATTAAATTAATTATTGTGAGGTAGGGACTAGTAATAGATCAATAGTATGACTAGGTGTTATTACCAACATAACTATTGACTGTGCTGCCCTGAGTTCCAGGCACTGAGGAATTTTTATGTGAACACAGATCCTGACTTCCTTCCTTTCGGCATTCCTATTTCCATCTGAACATCAAACAACAGTCTAGTCTGTGGTTTTGATCCACTCTCGCTATCATCCTTGATTCTAATGCCTGTTTTAGAGTTTACTGAACTTACTAAGTATGGGGGAACCAAACCCCTTCCAAGGCCAGGAGGAACTCATATTCAAATGGAACCAGTCCAGTCATGAAAATTGGAGGAAGACATAGAAGAGAAATTCAGTTTTTAACAAATCTACAGAGACTATTCATGTATATGGAATCAAGAAGAGATAATTCAGTAAAGAAATCAGTATGTTCTAAAACATTCAGATTTTTAACGGGTATATACATTTGTTGAAATGTTGATTTAAAATTTTTATAAGAATTATGAATACTAGCTATTAGGTACAAGGTAGGAAATTAAAGTTCCAAAAAGATGATTTCAGATTGTGAAACTTGGACCTTCTCATTAAATCTATGAAAACTATTTTAACAATTTAAACATCAAATTATACCACAATTTTGTACAAATTATTGATACCTCTTTAAAAACTATGTATATTTTAATCTTTTATAGAACATTTATAAAATTTTATTTTTATTTTCTTTAAAGTTTGCACCCAGAGTTAGAGCTTAGATGCAAAGAGACTTCTAATGAGTCAAGTTTTAGCAAAATGAAGTCTGATGTGAATTATTCCCTAAATGTGTTATTTTATATTAAATATAGTCTAATTTGAACTTTAAAATCACCAATAGCTAACTCCAAAATAAAAACCTCCAAACTTAGGAAAAACAACCTTAAAATTAAGCATATACATTACAAAGTACTAATTTTAACAAGCAACATGAAATTAAAACTTGTCTTAAGTAAATGAAAAGTGGGATCCCTATTCTGTCTCTGAGTGGGTTATACATTATTTCGAAAACATAAGTCATTGCTATATGCAAGTTTTCTTATTTTATTAGACTTCGAGCTTCATGGGGATGCTCAAAGATAGGGCTGCATATAAAATAAAATAAAAACAGATAAAAATTCCCCCCAAATTAACTTGACAGTGCCACTAGGATGTGACACTGCTTTTAAACTCTTTCCAAGCTGTGTCTGTTTTGGTTAGAGAGGAATGGGAATTCTCTCAAGTGCTCACTGGTTGTACAACACCGACCTAGCAAAGGTCTCCATCCACGTCAGCTATTGAAACAGCTCGATTAATTTGTATTCACTGGGATACATATAGACTCCCATCAGTGGTTTCCAGGCATGGGAGAAATTGGGCTACTTTTAAATTTATTTTTAGCTATACAGAGCTGCTAAATATCATTTGATCTGAGGTTGAGGAATGTTTCCAAAATTGTTTTTTTATATTCACGAATGTGTTGTTTCCAGTGGCTATTAATTTCTACACATATCAAACAAAGAAAAGCAATTGACTATCCAGAAATGTCTGGGAAATGGCTAGATATTAGAGAATCAATCGAATAGAATTATAAACCCTTGTGTGTGTGTGTGTGTGTGTGCCTGTGTGTTTGTGTGTGTGTGTGTCTGTGTGTGTGCAAACCCATCAGAAATGCCTTGGTAGCAATCCTCTCCATTTCAAGCCTCAATTTTGTCAAATATCACACTTAGGGAAAAGGTAGTTTCTGGGCAAAAATCACTGCTTTGTGACTTTATGTGTGCACTTTAGATTATCACAGAAAAATCCACATTTAAAAACTTTATCATGTTAGACACAGAGCAAATTCATTCGTGAAAGGTGATTAAAAAAATTTTTTTTTTAAGGGCTATACTTTAGTGTGAAAGTGATAAGAAAAACACTTAAAATGTGCTAACAACCAGGTAAAATCACAAGGCACAAAAGCCAGCATTGTGAATTTTATGGAGACTTGATGTGGCCAAAGACATACCACTAAATTATTCTTAGTAACTCCTTAGCATAGTCAACCCAAACTGGATGTTGATTGATATTTATATAAAATATTCAGGGAATAATTTGGAAATATCTCATAATATATACAGCTTTCTTCCTATGATATATAAAGGTTTTTTTTTTTTTTTCATTAAAATAGGTGTTTTTGCCTTTTCCCATTTAAAGTATTGAGAAGTTTCCTTTATGAGAAAGTAAAAACAAAGGTTTGGAGACCTTTTCCATTGTACTTTGCTGTTATATAAGATTTCTTTAAGATCCTATTTTCTTTATTTCTGCTCCCCACACCACTCTTTTTCCTTCTCCCTCACTTCCTAGCTTGCTCTCTCTGTCTCATTTGACAGGCAAATTTGCAGACATTGCCGCAGGATAACAACCTCGTTTGACAGTCAATTAACCGTGAATAGTCAAAGCCAAGGCAGTTTGCATTACATAAATGGAAAATTAGATTCCTTTTTCCCAAGAAACAAAACCCTCTCCTTAAGACACTGCAATAGACAACTTAGTATCAAAACTTCTAATCACGTCTTTCCCAAACCCCTTGGAGACATTTAGCAATCAGTAAAAGGTGGTTTCATTTAATTTGTATAATGTAATTTTTGTAAATGTATTATACATTTTGTGTAGAGATCATTATCATGGAGATAATATAAATGTTGGCATAGATGTCATAAAACACCTTTAATGTCTTTCTGACAGATATTAAAAGCAATAAGCTGTGATCCTTTTTAATGGAAGGTTTCTAAGAGAACATTTCAATTATTGTCATTTTATGCTTTTCCAGCCTGTTTCATTGTGTAACCTGATATATTTCTGAATTTTCTTCTGAAATATGCCCAGCAATTAATAATCTTATTGCTATTAATGTCACTGCTTTCTCATTTGTGTTTTTCTTAGTTATATCTACTAGGAATTGATTTTTTTTATCTTTACCCTTGTACTAAATATTCAGTCTTTTGATTATGAATTTCAACCCTTCTCTCTGTCATCTGACTATTCATTCCTTCTATTTGTCCCAGCCTACCTGATCTTTCTCTCCAAAAATCTCCCGAAGCATCAGAGTCCGTGATGAAAAAGCTATGCTCCTTGTTCCTATCTAGAATCAAACAAAACACAAAATCTACAAGTGATCTGTATAGACAAGTGGGAAACAAAGATATCCAAAAATTTTAACATGTATTTGTGTATGTTTTGAGTACTGACACCATTTAAATGCAAAGAGATATGTTGAGATTGGGGACAACAGTGCTGTTATTTGAAAAATTGTCATTGCTTGGAAACTACAGAAATGCAGCTCTTTAAAATATAAACTGTGATATTTAAAAAAAAAACCATAAAATTCAGTGGATGAAAACCCACAGAATGGTGGTCTGAGCAGGAAATGCTGGGTATAAGTCTCACAGAAATGATTAAACAGGAAAGAAAACGGGGAGGTTATTTTCTTTTACCTGAAAAGTTGTTGTCGTCCTTTGTAGATAAAATAACTTGATTATTCTCCTTAGTTTTCTGATTCTGTATGGAGAAGAATTAGACACACAAATCAATGCCTGGATGAAACCATATGCTAATGTCAACAGTCAGCAGGAAGAAGCATCAATAAAAGTGACTCCGTGGAGCCTCAGGAGACTTCATTTTTTTTTGATGATTATCTTCTTTGAATAGTTATTGTGCTTAAATACAAGTGTATGACTCCATGTACCTGCCCTATCCTTTACGAAGTAGTATGTTAAACATACATCTATTATATACTCTGTAAAGTAACATGCCAAGTTATTTGCCACATCTACACTGAGTTAGCACAGAGTCACTGGACTTTCAAGTCCTTGAGAGTGCTTTCTATGCACACTTGAGTGAACACTGAATGCTGAGCCACTTAAATATAACTTTGGTCTTTAGGGGTCCTGGGTAGCACTTTCTCTGAGTGGAGACTGGTTTGGGAGAAGCCAGTCTTGTTAAAGAGTCTGTCTTTTGTCTTACTGGACACAATATCTTACAGACGTGTTCATTCTGGCTAGAGCTCTGGGGTTCAAGCAGCCATTAAAGCAGTTCAAACGAAACTGAATCTAACTTTTGAAGTCAAGGTATTTTTGATCTTTTGGGGTCAGGGTTGGGGGAGGCACTGAATTATAGAGAAGAAAAATAATAGGATTATTCAGACTGCACCAGTTTGTGGCCCCACTGCTTTTGGGGGAACAGCTGTGCTCAGGGGGGCGCCCCGGCTTGGGCAAAGGAGACCGGTAGACTAGAGGAAGGACTTGGTCAACTTAGGGGGTCTTTCCCAACATCTACAAGCAGCCAACTTGAACACAGGAGGGAAAAAGAGGCCCCAAGGCCTTCCAGAGGCTTTGAAAGAGAGAGACCAGAAACCACATTTTATGGAGGACCCTTGGTAGGAAAGAAGCCCTTCCAAACACACTGAATATTTCATTTCTGTGGGGAAATCTGGTGATTCATCTTTCCTGCGCATATGTAACCGATTCCGCCTAAAGGTGCATTTAAATAATAATAATTAGCTAGAAGGAGCCTAAAGGGGATATTTACATCTTTGTAGGAGGGCTGCTCCTCCAGTGATGGATGGTGGACCGGGCTGCCGGGGCTGCTGCCGAGGCCGCCGCTCTGTGTCTGCGAGGCCAGCGGCGGGGGCGGCGGTGGGGGCAGGTCCGGGCCGCCGGGGTCGCCCAGTTTCCCGTCCTCCTGCAGCAGCCGCGAGGAGCTCAGCGCCAGCGGGAAAGCGCCCGCGGCGGCCGGCGGGCGGTCCCGGCTGCTCCCCTTCTCCGACAGCCCTCTGCCCTGGAGGAACCGGCCGCCGCCGACCAAGGGGTCCGCTAGCAGGACCCCCGTCTCCTCGTCTTCCTCCTCGTCGTCCTCGGGCTCTCGACCTTCGTCTTCCTCCTCCTCGCCCTCGGGGGGCTTGTGGCCCTCCACGTCCACCTCCTGCTCCTCTTCCTCGTCGTCCTCGTCCTCGGAGCTGTCCTCGCTGGGGTAGCTGCAGCTGGTGCCACCGGGGGACAGGAGACCTCGGGGGTGCGGCTGCGGGGCCAGCGGCGGGGGTGGCGGGGGCGGCGGCGGCGGGGCCGCGTGGTGGCGCTCCGAGCCCGGCTCGTCGGGCTGCGGGGGCAGCAGCAGCAGCGGCGGCGACGGCGGCTGCGGGGGGTGGTGGTGGTGGTGGTGGTGGTGGTGCTGGTGCGGGGGGTGGTGGTGGTGGTGGTGATGCGCTGGGGCCGAGTGCGGCGCGCCCGCGGACGCCCCGTGCAGCTTGGCCAGGCTCTCCGCGTCGTCCTTGCCGCCCACCGGCCGGAAGGCGCTCGAGTGGTGGTAGCTGCCTCCGCCGGCTTTGCGCCCCTCCAGGAGGTGAGGGTGGGGGGCCGCGGGCCCTCGGGCGCCCGCGGGGCCCGCTCCGGCGGCCCCGGTCACCGAGCCCGGGTCGGCCGGGGGCGTGGAGCCCGCACTGCAGTCCCCGCCGCCGCCGCCCGGGGGCGACTCGAAGAGCGCGTCGCGGGCCCCCGCGCCGCCCGCAGGAGGCGGCTGGCCGGAGCCCGGGCCGTTGGCCACGACCGGAGGGGGCTGACCCGGCGGGGGCGCCGCTTCGGCGCCCGCGCCCGCGCCCGCGCCGCCGGGCTCGGCCAGGTCCAGGAAGGCCTGGCGCAGCAGGGCCGGGCTTTCCCCCAGCGCGCAGCCGAGCGCCGAGGGCGGCTGCGGCGGGGGCTGTAGGTACGTGGGCACCGGAAGCCCGCCCGGGGTCCGTGGAGGCCAGAACATGCAGAAGGGCGGGTAGAAGGCGTCCTTGCGGCCCGCCGGCCAAAAGAGGCCCGACAGGCCCGCCTTGGGCGCCGCGGCCGCGCCGCCCGCACCCCCCAGGGCCTCGGCCGCGGCGCCCGCGTCCTCCTTTTTGTGGCACAAGCCGAAGGCGGCGGCGGCGGCTGGGAAGGTGTAAGGATGCGGGAAGAGGCCCCCGCAGCCCGGGAACTTCTGCAGCACGCCCCCGAACGAGCCCTTGCTGGGCACCGGGATGACCGGATAGCTACGCGGCCCTTTGGCGCCGGCCGCCGCGCCCGCGCCGGTCACGCAACCGCCCCCGGCGCCGCCCCCGGCCGCCCCGGCGCCACCCGAGGCGGCGGCCACCGAGAGGCTGGCGGCGGCGGCGGCCGAGAGGCTGGCGGCGGCCACGACGGCCGCCTCCTGCAGCGAGTCGTCGTCGTCCTCGAAGCGCGGCCGCTTGTGATGCGGCGCGTGCGGCGCGCCGGCCAGCTCGGCCAGAGGCGGCGGCGGCGGCGGCGGGGGCGGCGCCCCCAGCAGGTGCGGGCCCAGGAGCCCCCCGCCCCCGGCCACCGCCGCCGCCGCCGCCACCGCGGCCGCCTTGACTGAGCTGAGCGGGTGGCAGGCGGGGTGCGTGCCCGGCTGGGGCAGCGCGCGCTTTCGGCTCCCGCCGTTGAACATGGCCTTGACGTCCTCCCAGGCGAAGACGAGCTCGTCCTGGGGGCTCTTGTCCGTGAGCTTGAGATGACGCCGCCACGAGTTGAAGTTGGCTGCGTCCGGCTGCGTGTACTTGGCGTCGGGCGTGCGGTGGGAGTGGAAGATGAACTTGTTGGGCGAGAAGTACATGTTGCAGTAGCTGCATTTGATGCACTTGGCGCGCGAGCTGTTGTAGCGCGCGGGGATGAAGCTGCCGCGGCAACCCCAGGCGCACTCGTGCGAAACATCGAAGGCGAAGTTGTCGGGCAGCTTGGGCGGCCTGTTTTCGCCTAGGAACGACTTGCACAAGCGCTCAGCCTCGCGCTTGGTGATCATGCCGCAGCGGCGCGAGGAGATGGGCATGGCCCCGGCGCGCCGCAGGATCTCCAGCTGCACCGGCGTGCACTGCACGCACGTGATGCCCAGCGCCACGCGGCGGTTGTGGATCTCGTTGTAGCTGAAGTTCTTGAGGAGAGTGTTGGAGATCTGTGCGAGGCATAGGCGCTCCTGCCCGTCGATCACCAGCGACACGATGGGAATGCCATAGAGGATCACCTGGCCCACCTGGTTGGGTTTCAGGTTGGCGTGGCCGGGTCGCGGCTGGCTCAGCGCGTCGGGCTGGAAGGCGCTCGACGGCGACGCCAGCAAGATGTCGTTGGGCCCCGGCAGCGGGCTGGAAGCCATCTCCTCCGCCGGGGAAGCCCGGGCCGAGCCCTCCGGGTCAGCCTTGGAGACTGGAAGGGAAAGGAGAAAGCGTTGGCTAGAGCCTTTTTAGATTACCAGAGGGGTGGGTTGTGCGGCTAACTGAAGAATTATCATAATAACTTCCTTCGGTTAAGATATAATTATCACTGGGCAAGGGGACCAAGTTTCGGACACAGGGAAGTTCTCTCAAATTTCTTCAGGTGATCCTTTGGAAACGCGGGGATTTGGAAGTACTTCAGTTCTAAATATCCCACGTAAATTTTTAAAAAAGTCACTTGCTAAGGAACTCAAGACCTTATCCCGCATTTATGGAAGCCATTAGAATAAAATTGCATGCCTGTTAAGTCATGGAAAACTGAGGCTTGGCCATTGAAGCCCAAATTGTAAATGAGAGACCATTCACATTTGCTTGAAAATAGATTGATTTTGGTTAAAACAATAAACCCAAGCTTTTAAAAAAGCAATGTTTGTGGTATCTGTGGTTTCCTTGGGGTAAATTCACTGCCGGTTGAGGCATAGCTCATTAAAGCAAACGAAAGCCCTTCTCCCTGATCTCTGCCATTAGATATTTTGATACTTCAGTTAGAAAATTTTGGGGAAAAATGTACAGAGCTATATGCAAGATTACACCAAAATAGGTGTTTCAAGTTTTCTAAAAGCTGCTTGCTAAATTGAGTGGTTCTGGCTCTAACAGGTTGATTAAAAAAATGAAGTTGTAGACTTGAAAATATTCAGATACTGTTTTCCTGTCATTTCCATGACAATGAGCAAATAAGTACAGGCGAGAGTGTTAAGCCCAGAAACAGTGCAAAGAAACCGAACAGCTCTTGGGGATCCTTACTGGTGGGCTTTAAAAGGCAAATTTAGTTGTAAGGTGAACCACTTTCTGTGACATTTCTTTTTCTGATTTGTGTAGATATCTCTTCACCTTATAGGGGGAAGAAGTGCCCCACGGTAGGGATAAACCTTGGCCTTGATAATCTGTGGGAGCGCTGAAAGCAGAAGCCCAGAGTTGGGCCTGTGGTGCAATTCCTGTCATCTCTGGTCAGTGGGGTACTTAATGGGGGAAAACAGCCAGTAAATTGAAAATACACCAAAAGCAAGCGAAAGAAACCTTTGTGATGACACTAAGTCAAAGCAAGCAAAGTGGCTCATTCCCTGAGAAACCAACAGTGACCTTTGCACAGCTTCTTGTCCAGGGCAGCTGCTAAGAGTATGGTTTGCCCTGGAAAATCACCAGTGGCAGTGGTATCCACCACCCTCCCCCAAGTACGCTGGAGTTTGTTACTATAGAGATTTCACTGAATACACTAGCATACCCCTTTACCCAGATGGTCATATCCTTGTCCTCTCTGGGTTCCTGTAGCTTCTATCCTGACAACCTTCGCCCTTCTGACCCGTGGATCCTCAGTTCTCATTACATTCCGTGGCCTCCAGGAAGGTTGAACAAATGGGATCAAAGAGAGGAAAGCTGGGCTTGTTGTCACTTTGGATGGATCAGTATTTCCAGGGGACAGGGCGATAAATGGCACCGTGATACCTGGGCCTGAAATAACCAATCCTAGCTTTGCCAAATGGTCCTTCAGTGCTCATCCCCGCTCCCCAAACAAGATTCTCATCTTATTAGACCCTGGGATAATGGCAACTCTCGCTCCGGAGCGATGTGTTCAGCGGGCCTGGCCCTATCGGGGAGCTGCTCTACGTTAGAGACCCGCCGCCTCCGCAGCGCTGCCCCGGCAGACGTGTGTCCGACTGGGGTGCTCCAATTTCACCCCAAGCGCTCCCAGAAACTCCTGTCAGAGCAGAGACACAAATAAGAGGCTTTAGGTAGGGAGATTTTTTTTTTTTTAATGTGAGTGAGGGAAGAAGAGACAATTAAAAGTTAGTTTATCCGAGGAAGCTGTCGAACTTCCTTATCCGATTTACGAGCCAATGACCCCCAGCTAAACTCCCCTGGCTCCCAAACCAATCACCACCGAAGCCCTCCGCTGCCCCTCAACCTCACCAGGAAAATCCCACCGCTGGGGATCCCAAATCATGGACCGCGAGCTGTGCGCCAAGTGGGGGCCGGCTGGTTCCGGCAGTACCTGGTAACCCCTAGCTGTCTTTACTCGCGTGGCTGCGGGCCCATCTTCCGAGGTCGCTCGGAGGCGAAGCATCCAAGCGAGTCCTCGAATCCAGCGGGCGGGACTTCGGAGGGCTCCGCGTGCAGATGCTGGCGCTCGTCGGCGCTAACGGCGCTGGTACCCCGGCCGGCTGAGAAGGACCGCCGGAACTGCGGCGGAGCGTCCCCTCGACCGTAGAAAGTGTGGGCGCGCGGAAACCGCGGCAGGCGAGCCCCAGGTGGAGCGCAGTCTGACAGCGCCTTTCTCTGTCTCTGAACTCGTGTCGGACCGAGGGGACGCCACCCAGCGGGCAAGGTGACGTCACCGTCTCCCTGACACTCCACATTAAAGGGCTGGCATGTTACAGGGAGGGAGGAGGGAGAGCGAAAGGCAGAGCGAGCAGATCCTTTCTCAGCAGGCACGAAAGCTAACACCTAAACCCACCCGCAATCGACAACCACCTCTCCAACCCAGAGCAAGCGCAGCCGCGGTGCTGGAGCTGCAGATCTGATTCAGCCGTAGAGAGCCCTGTAGTGTGCGTGCATCCCGGGGACCTGGATCCCGGAGGCCCCGGATTCTAGAAGGACGCCTCTAAATTGACTGTATTCCTGCCTGTTATCGTCTCCTCCCCTCATTTCTCTGAGCCACCCTGCTTTGCGAATGCTCCCTCGGGTACGCTGCGCAAATCTGTAGCCTCACTGTGTCTCCGAAGATAGAGGAACCGCACTTAAGCGGAGAATAGAATAGTTTCAGCGGTCCACTGAAACACTGGGCAATGAGAAAAGCCGAGGAGGAAGAGAGTTTCTGAGTAGCGTGCCCAATCTGAAAACTTGGAAGGAAGCATGGAGAATGTCTTCACTTTGGGATATACGTTTGCCCCCTTTTTAGGGCAAGATGCAGAGAGGCATTCTCTATTTTGGAAAGTGCGATTGAGTGAGGACCCCAATGAGAGCACGTGTGCACTCATCAATCAGCTTCATTCAGAATAGTTCTCTAACCCATTGTGTAAAAGCCATGCAGGCTACCTCAGCACAAGGAAAAGCTGAGACACGAAAGCAAGGAGGGCCCCAACCTTGACCTGCACTTATGCAAGTTGAGGATGCTCCCAGGGAAGTAAATTCTCAGGGAATTATGTAGAAGCAAGCTCTTTTAAGAAAAGGAAATAACAACAACAATAATGATGATGGGAAAGGACCATTTCCCATAACTTTCACAAAGAAAAGCATACATACAATATAGTGGAGTGTCAGTGTATCACTTCCTAATGGATCAGCTATTAGGAGTCAAAATGACCACTTCTCCTTTATCAGAAAGGGATAAAATTGCCTATTTAGAGGACATTCTAAGAAGAATACCTACAGGGAGTGTGATTGGGAGATATTTTAAGTTTTTCCTCTACTATCAGAGCCAATTTTTCAGTTGCCGCCTGGTAAAACACACAGGCTTAGAGTTGGGTAGTCACACTGTGGAAATGGTTGAAAAAACAACCTGCACTAACCTGGAAGCCCGGCAGGACTGCCTCATAGCATCAACAGACCATCACTAAATTTGAGCATGAATGTGTGAAAGCACTTCATTAAAGGTCAGTAATACAAAAGAGTCAATTGAACAAAAAGTGAGGGATACAGGGATTGTGGCTATTTTAAATGAATATGCAAAAAACAGTTTCAGAGCCACAAAAATTGTAACGTTTCTTCAAGCATGTTTCAAATGGCTGTGAAGTAATATTTCACCCAAATTCTAGTTTCTGAAGACATTATGGGCACAAATTGGGCTCTGTCCTAAGGGGCTGAAATCAACTGAATGCTCTCTAAGTGCCCTCCGAGCCTCCTATCCTAAAGGAAGGAAAACTCACAGGGTGCCTGCCTAGCTCATTTGCCAAAAGAGCATCATTTTCATTCACAAATCCATTTCTGTGGAAAGCTGAAGGCTGCCCACCCACCTGCTCTTCTGAAGTTTCCAGGGCCTTGGCCTGATTCTGCCTCCTCTCTGAGGTCAGATGATGGTTTAGTCACTAAGTTGTGTCCGACTCTTGTGACCTCGTGGACTGTAGGCTGTCAGGCTCCTCTGTTCATAGGATTTTCCAGGCAAGAATACTGGAGTGGGTTGCCGTTTCCTTCTCCAGGGGATCTTCCTGACCCAGGGATCGAACCCCGATCTCCTGCACTGCAGGCAGATTCTTTACTGACTGAGCTATCAGAGAAGCCCCTGAGGCCTGAGGTCAGGTCTGAGGTCTGAGGTCTGAAGTCAGGGGTTAGCACAAAAGGAGGGCTCGGCTTCCTCACACTTTCTAGAACCCGGCTACTAGAAAGAAAGCCTGAACTGCATGGAAAGAAAGCCGGGAAATGGGACAAATTTTAAGACCAAAAATGGGAAGCAATGAAAAGCCTGTCTTCTCATTAATGTACCACAGGGAGATGTGTGGTCACTGCCAAGCAGGAAGAATCACAGGATCTTCCCTTTTGGTTTTGCTGTTCCCATTTGTGCCCCCAAAGGCTCCTTGTCCTCTACAGATCCCTATTTTAAGAAAAAAAAAATTTTTTTTTGAAAAGAGAAATGGAATGAATCTTTGCCTTTCCTCCCACCCTTGGTACTCTGAGGACTGAATCCACATCTGAGTGGTACCTGTAGCCACCCCCTTACATCATCTTTCAACATAAACATTTATACTTTACCTTGGTGACTTACTGGCCATACAAACCTGAGATTTTTTTTTTTTTAATGCAAAGAAGTTTCACTGGAAAGAGAAATGTATGATGTTAAGCCCTTTTGCACCAATAATTCTAAAAATAGCATGGCCTTTTATTACCCCAGTGAGTCTAGGGCGTCTGTTTGACCTGTCAGGCCAATCATATTTTTGAAAGATTAAGGTGGAGAACTGTTATTCAAAGCTAGACTCCATGCTCCAGCAAATCCTCACCAGTCTGGAGCTGGACTTCGGAATTACAGCCTGATTATACGTTTTGAGATGGTGAGCAACTTTCTGCCACTCACTATCTCTCTGATTCTTTGCTGTCTCCTAAGCTTGAACAGGCTTTCTGATGGTTTTCCACTGCCTTTCCATTTTCTTCTTCCAGACCAGGGGCGTCTGATCCTTGTCAGTCCCTTTCCTGGCCCCTGAGAGCTTGGCTAGCTCAGGGAGGAGCAGGCGGTGGCGGGAGGCAGCGGGTAGGGGCCGAGTTAATCAATGCTTTCCTATTCGAGCTGACATGCATTTTACACGTCGGGACTCTCCTCAGCCGGCTAATTGATTCAAATTGTTTTATTGGTTAAACTGGTGTCACCCGTTTGCATGATCTATCACCGCACGGAGGAGAGCATTTCCACTCTCATCTCCGTTCTGGGCGGCTGCGGTTTACCCAGGCCAGGGACAGGTAAAGGAGCCCAGACACCGGACCCAAAGGAAAACCACAAACCTAGCTGGCTGCCTCTGAACAGGAGAAGCGACTCCTCGATGCAGGCGCACGTAGCGGGGCGCGGCTGCGTGGATGAAGGTTTCCAGCTTCAGAACTTAACAATCGGTTGAAGCGAACCCACACTTGACCGGGGCTTCCTCCACCTTGGAAGGTGACTATTTCCCAGAGGCGCCGTGTGATCTCTGGGGTCTGAGTCGAAGGCCAAAACAGAGGAGCTGTCCGCGGTGCTGACGCGGTGCAGCGCTTCGAGGCGTAGCAGATCCTACCCCGTTCAACGCCCTCCCGGAAGAAGCCTCCCAGCCTATAATCACTGGAGCCCTTATATTGGGCTCTGGGCTCCAGCATGGCCTTGCAGACTTAAGGGACAGGCAAGAGACGACACAGAACCGCATCCCGCCCCAACTTCTGCCACACCTGCTCCATCTCAAAGGACTCCATCTCCAGCCATTCCCCACCCCCACGTCTGTGTTTTGCATTGACCCAAAAGGAAGATAAAGGCCTTAATATAAATTCATTAAAATCAGAAACAACAGATATCCCCTCTTTTTCTACTCCCAGTCTCGGTACTGGAGAGCCCATGACAGTACAGATCAAAGAAACAGCCTCTCTCTCTCTCACTCATTCCCTCTTATCCCATTCTCAGCAGAAATATTACTGCTTCTGTGTCCCTGCAAGAAGTGTCCTTGGAATTGATGTTTCTGCATCAGGTAAGGCAAGAAATGGTTTCCTGTTAGTTCCAAGTCTGCAAAAGGAGACCTGCATGGCCCAGAACGAAACCAGAAGACTAGCAGAACTAGCAGAGATGGAAGAATTCTTGTATATCAGAAACTACAGGCAATTCAGTTAGATTGAAACTGGGTACAAATTTCTCCTCAGTCATTTACTAGTTGTGGAATTCTGCTTTGATACTTAACCTCCCTAAACCCCAGTTTCTTCATCTGCAAAATGAAGAGATTGATATGTAACCCACAGGGGTGTTGTGAGGATTAAATAACATAATATATGTAAAATGTTTGGCACAAAGTAGTCACTTAATATATGCTAGCTTTAAAAGCACTTTCCTTGGAGAATGGAGACAAGGGTTAGGCCTGAACAGTTCCAAGATATGTTTGGAGTCTTTAATAGCTCCAGAATAAAAGATTTCAAAGGCATTTTAGTTTCATGGTGAGCATAGAGGGAACCAGGTTCCCTGGAGGAACCTTAGTTCTTTTCATTAAAATTTTATCTTGCCCCCTAATTGGTCTAGTGTTTATTTTGTATACAGGTGGCCAGAACCTTTGCTTCTATTTGTTCAACCCATTTAAAATAAGTTGATAATAAAAATTAGCAGTGGTAATTGCTGTAATGATAATAATTGCTGATAGTCCTTAGTTCCCCCTTTCTACCCAAAAGAGCTTTCTGCAACCTAGAAAGCTGAGCTTAGACTCCCTGGTTTTTCCTCCATTGCTTTGGCTGGAATTACATGAAGGAAACAAAGGACCAGAAGCAAACCAAAACTCATCCATTATGGAAGTCATAGAAGATATGAGAAAATCCTCTGAGCCTTCTCTAAAATACTGTTCATAAATGGGAACCCTTTTCCTGGGGCCAGAGTATCTGAAGAGAAGTACAATGAGAGCACAAACCTAAAAATCTAAATCAGAATAGAGGAAAGGAAGAGCAAATGAATACATTTTGCACTGTATCTCAGCCCCAGTGATTCCTTCAGCTCCTCATGCAGCAACGACTATGGGAATCAGTGAGATTCTTTCTTATCTTTCAAGCAAACCTTTATAAGAAATAAAGACAGTAGGAGAAGGAACCAATGTTTAATTTCCCTTAAAACATTCTCCCAAGAAAACTTGCCCTTGGGTGAGTGGCAGAAAGAGCGGTTACACCACCAGGTCACAGAGGCCAAGGACTAATGGAAATATTTGCTACTGGACTTTCTTCTTTATAAAAAGGAATTCACATTTCTTCATAAGTCCTCACAAGCTTGTAAATACAGCAAAGTACACACATGCACACATAGTTTACATGAAGTAGTAAAATCCAGAATGGAACATGAACTTGGTATACTGGGTGGTTACTTAGCAAATATTAGTGGACCAAGATAAAATGCAAAGGAACACAAAATACCTGAGGACACATGTAAGGCTACAGATGCATGCTCCCTGAACATACCTAGGAATGTGCATCAAAGAGGGACATTGGCACAAGGAATAGCCCACTAGGCTCTCACCCTTCCTTCTCTTCTCCTTTCTCTTTTTCTGTGCATGCATACACATATGTGCCTGCCCCCTCCACTTCCCTCCTCCCCATGTTGGGAAGGAGGGAGTCCTTTGAAATGGAGGTGGTCCCAGCTGGAAAACCCCAGAGCTCATTTAGATCACATCACTTCAGGCTTTTGTCTCTGCTCCTGAATAACCTAGGCCGCTACAACAAAAGGATAGGCATCTACATGGAGTTTTCATTGGCAAAGATGCATCTCAAAGATGCTGCTATAATCATGAATAACAAGGCAAGATGCTTGCCTTTTTTGATTGCCACTCCTAAAGAAAGGAGAGGAGAAAGGAGAAAAGGAAAAGGAGAAAGTGGAACAAGAAATAAAGACTGTGGGAGAGAAAACTAAGGCGAGTATTTTAGTGGATTTGTGCAAAAAGAGTCTAACTGTATGAAGACTTCAACTGCCACCAAGACCAAGAAATGTGGTTTGAGGCTTTAAAAAACAAAAAACTGGCTCTTTTGTTTCAGGGAAGCAATTTAAGAAGTAACTGAGGCTAAGGATGCAGAACGGGTGTGGAGCAGGATCTTTTATATCTTGAAGAGGGGAGGCAGAGGAATAGGAGTAGGGGGAGGGGCTGTAGACTGTCTGTTGACATGTCACAAGAGAGAAAATGACATAGATATACATTTAACATCTCCCCAGCTGACACTGGTGGAAGGAACATTGGATTTTATTTCCTGGGGAAATGAAGACATTCCCTCCCCTCCATTTCCTGTTCTTTTCCCTCTCACTCCTCCCTATTTGAAAAATTTTTCCTTTGCCATCAAGCTTGATCCCATTAGCTAATACATTATTAAAGTATCATGTGCTCTCAGGCTGCCCAATAAGCTTCATGACTTCAGCTTTCCTCCTGCCTGCAGTTGTTAGCTCAGTGGTAGCAAAAGGTGAAATTAGATATTAGCAAAATAAATCCCAGGGTAGAGGGGGTTAGAAATCTGAGTCATTGATTTTTTTTCCCCTGAAAAGAATAGCAAGCACTGAATATTCAGAGAGAATATTGAGAGGAATTTTCTATTTTTGTGTACTTAAAAGTACTTTTTAAGCAAAAAGGCTTTCCCTCTTGAGGTTAGGGGTTCAAAGTGAAAGCAGAGCTAACCAGATCAAAGACAAAATAACCAGTTCCAAAGTTTTGCAAGATGCATTATGATATCATCGACAAACTCTTAATGTTGGCAAATAATTAAATTTTCCATCTTTTAGAACTGTGTAACCTTGGGTGTCTTAGAAACAAATTGTACAAACAAACCACGGAGATGAGCACTGAGGGTTTCAGAGGAGATATAATGAACCAACTTTAATTACTAACTTGAAATTAAAAATGTAATATACAGATTTAAATTTATTTTCACCTAAATTGTGTATAAAATTATATGGCTTTTGCAGGCTAAGAAATGCTTTGTAACCAGCCATGCTACTAAAAAGTCTGAAGTAGTTTCCAAAACCAAGTTCCCAGACTCACATAGTAATAATGATACATTTATCATTACTGATGACCACCTACTGGGTAATTATTGCTTTGTTACTACTATTACAATCAAGAGATTTCTTTATTTACTGTTAACATTCACTTAAAACTGAATGTTAATGACTGTTCTGAATTCACCAAAGAGAGTTTTCTGTTATATTTCAGAAGTACTTACGTTCTGATTCAGAAATGGAAAACCATCTTATAACAGAGAGGAAGGTTGGGCAAGCACTCGGCTCTCATCCTCTTGTGAGAATGAAAACAGCATTTGGAGGAATTCTGGAGCAAAATTTTCCAGCTTGAAGTTGCAAAAGGTTAACATAATGCAACCACTTGACTTGTGCTAATTATGTAAGTATTTTATTACAGGAGATTCATTCATTATTGATACTTGTTTGCAGCAACTTCCTGCTTGGGGGAGTTATATTTTATATGAGAAGTAAACAACCCTCGGCTCCAGGGCTGGCCTCCTCTCCTCCAGATCTGATTTCCTCCCACCCCTTTGTCTAGTTTCACAACCCTATTGGGTTGTTGTGTCCCTATTGAGGCAGAAAGACAATTCCCTAAACTGTCCTATTCTTTTTCCCCATTCAGAACTTCCCAGTTCTTTAAAAGGTAAGAGCTCAGGGTTTGGAATGTTGGGATGGGGATGAAGTAGATGAGAAAAACTGGTTTTAGTGTTTTCTTTCATATCACATGATGACAAGTGAGAATTTTCGTTAAAAATCTAGACTCCTTGAGGCCACCAACCTACTTTGGAAGCTCTTCTCTGCTCCCACCCAGAAAAGCCAGGCTGGCCTTTGGTATATCCAAATTGGGTCCTTAGGGAAGTAAGGCTGGTGGAAGCTGTTAACCAATGGAAAGGCTACAAGGCTCCTGCCTGCCCCTAAGTCAGAACCCAACCTCTCAGCCAGTGGTGGTTGCTACAGTCTACAATATTTTCTTCCCAGGGTCTGTGACAAGCTGTACTAGGAAAAGACATGACTTTCCTTGCAGAATGGACTCACTGAAGGCCTGAGGATTGTGCTGGATCCTTGGCTTAAGGGTCCTCAGAAATTTCACTCTGAAAGCATATGCTGGCCATCTGAGCCTGGCCATCTGGTGAGAGGCCAGTGTTCCTAAAGGGGTCAAAAGACTGGCATTGGCCTCCAACCTAGGAGGAAGGGTTTCCTCTTGGGCTTTCTTCCAGATTCTGAGACCCCTGCCTAAGAGTCTCAGTTCAGAACTGGGGTGCATACAAGGTGCCCGAGGTCAGCATGCTTAAGACCCTCAAAGAAAGTCAGGAATTGGAGATGGTGGAGGGGCAGGGTAAGACCCTTTAGCAGTGGGGTATGTGTGTGTTTGTACTACCCTGTTCTTCAAGGTTCTAATGTGGAAGGATGAGAATGAACCAGCAAGAGGCTGAAGTCCCAAATTTTCGGACAGGTTTTTAAAAAGAATAAAATGGTATAGTTTGGGATGGAGTGAGGAGGTGGCTTTAGGAAGGTGCCTGCAAGCTGGGATTGGGCAGGACTTGCCAAAGGCCTGGGCAGAACTGACAGAGCTCAAAGCCTAGATCCATCCCTTTGTCTCCACTATCTAGCCTAGAACTTCAGCACTTTGGGAATGACAGATGGCTGGAGGATGACTAGAGGTTCAGAGGGCTCTGGGAAGATAAGTCTGGTCTAGAGGGGAAGGAATGGGTAAAGTGCTGAGACTGGGTCTTTGATGGGTGCTGCAGGCTTGGTCAGCACAACCCCCAATCCCCTGGGTGCCTTGCTTCCCTGCTTCTATCCCATGACTGGGTGCCTGGGTGAAACTGCTCTGCCATCTACAGAGAAATGCCGTTCCCAGCAAGGCTTACTTAATGGTCCTTTAACAAACTCTTCGATCTCTCTTTGGCCGCCCTGGCTCTTCGATGCCTCCTCCTCCCTCCTTTCTCCACTGCCTCCATCAGTTATTTATGACCAGCGTTAATTATTCACGAAAAGAGAAAACTCCAGCTTTGGGAACTTTACTAGGAGCATTTGGGTGTTTCTGCCTTTCCCACCTCCGGGTGGGCTTGAGTCTTGGGGATTTTCAGTTTGGTTGGATCCTGCTTTGAAGTGGGGAGAGGGAAGCCCAATGGTTGGGCAGTGGGGACGCGAGAGGGTGTACTCCTCGTCTGGGTCAGCTCCAGCCTCTGCCTGCAAAGTGTAAACTCCGGGTCAGCGCCTGCTCTGCTGGCCAGGTGTGAACTCCCGCGACCGGAAGTTACCAGGCGCGCGCGAGGGAGTCGCTGTCCCAGCTTAGAGGTGCTGAAGCCACACGTGGGCTCTGGGGCTGAGGGCTGCGGGGGTGTGGGAGGGAAGATGCGGCCGTAGTCCCAGGCAGGGAAGTCTCTTTCCACAGCGTCTTGAAAAAAAAAAAAAACTTCTCTTTCTATTTCTCTGTCTCCAGTCCTCGCCCCACCCCCGCAAGTGACATTAGAACGTTGTAACCAAAGATTAATTGCCTTAATCAAATCGACCCACCCTCTGCAATTAATCTTTTAGCAACAAATTAGAGACAATTTACCTCAACCTTTCGGGTCAGGCGGAGAGAGGAGGTAGGATAGACAGGGTGGAAGAGTTTGACAAAATCCACAAACGGTGCGGGGTGGGGATTGGGAATGGGTGTGCGTTTAAAGCGGGGTGGGGGGCGTGGTGGGGGTAAGGAAAGAGAGGAGGTAGGGGTCAGCTGTAGGGTTGTGGCGGCGATCAGAAGTTCCTGGAATCCCCTTCAATCCAGTTTTCTCCGAAGGAGGGGAGGCCGAGCGCGGAGGACGGGGCCACTTACCTGTCTGCGCCGCCCTCGCGGTCTTCAGCCGTCCGCGCGCGGTCCGCCGCTCCTGCCTAGCGCTCCGCGGCTCCACCGCCGCTCTCCGCCGCCCGCGGTCCTCTGCACTCCCGCTCGCGGTCGGGTTTTCCGCCGCGAGTCTGTCCCGCCCGACTCTCCCGTTCTCTGCGGTCTTCCGCAGACACCTAGCTCTTCCTAGTCCCTTCCCGGCCAAGTTCGTAAGTTTGGGGTGAGGGTCGCTCTCCTGGAGCCCAGCTTCTCCGCTTAGCTTGCTCAGATCCGCACCCCCCTACCCTACTCCCCAGCCCAGACCTAGGTGTCTGACGCCGCCTGTTGGTCAGGCAGGGCAGGGCAAGGAGAGGAGCGCTGCGCCAACCTCGGCTTCCCACCCGTCACCCTTCCACGCCCAGTGGTACAAATTAAGGGAAGGGAGGCCAGGGTTGGAGGCCTGATAACTGGAGCGGGGCCAGAGGCAAGAGGGAACAATTTGCTTTGGGGGCGTGCAGCCCGGGCAGGCAAGCTTGGGCTCCCTGCCAGGAGAAGGGTTATCGCAGGGCGCGCAGGTGGGCGTCTCTCTCGCTGCCTGAGGGCCTAGGCTAAAAGCCGGCACCCTCCCCCAGTCCTCTGGGGAAAAGACCACCTGAGGTGAGGTCAGGCCCAGAGGGCGGAGTCCACAGGGAGCGCTGGTCGCGGGCACCCTTTATGCGTCTTCAGCAAGGCAATGGGGCGGAGTGGGGAGGGGTGCCGGGAAACTGGCAAAAGGAGAATTAGTCCATCTCAGCACCACCAGGGAAAAAAGCTTTGGAACCAAACTCATATGCTGCTTTTAAAAGTTAGCGAATCCATCTCGTTACGAGTATCAGACGGTTTGAGGGGCGAGTCCAATCGAAGTCCAGGGGGGATGGTGGGGATATGGGCCACATTTGGGAGTACTGGGGTGTCACAGAGGCCATCTTTCTGGCTCCCGCCTGGTCCCTCCCTAGGCAAATTTCCAAACGCCGGCACTCTCATCGGGTCCCTCTTCCCTTGGAACTTTGGGAAGCCTCGGTCTAGCCCTGAGTCCACCGAGACATCCACGGATTGGAGGTTCCTTCCTCACCCCCACCCCCTACCATTCTCATCCTGTCTTTTTCATTGAAAGAATTGATGGACTGTTTCTCCGCTACCCCCTCCTTCTCTAATAAACGCTTCCCATAGATTATTCGACGCAGAGAAGGAAGGCGGCTGCTTAAAAAACAAAAAGCCATAGCCCTAATGAGTTCAATTACAATGTGGTAAACACATTGCCTCTACGCTTTAATTAAGCCTGCTGCCCAATTTTAACTCATTAGTAATTCATTAAGAGAACAGCCCGGTGCTGGCGGGTGGAAGGCACCGCAGACCGACTGTGCGCCGTAGTCAACACGCGCGCAAGCCGCTGCCGGCTCTAGCGCTGCGTGAGAGCAAGTCAGGTTGGTAACCCTGTGACTTCATGCAGTTAGACTGCCCTCCCCTAGATGCACGGGCCTCAAGTTCCCTGGGCTCGAGGCCGGGTTTGCAAACCTGTTGGGTGCGGAGTGGTGATGTGGGGCTAAAGCACGGTGGCGGGAAAATCTCTAGATTAAATGCGTCTTTCACTCCCAAAGTCAAATCTAGTTTCCGGGTATGGTGCACTTTCCCTCTTGCTTCTTTCACTTTGTACTAGCTTCTGGGGGGAAAATCTAGACCTGACCTTAGCGCCCAGCTCTGGATATCCGCTGCAAGCTTCAGGACCCTCTGACCCGGAGAAGCTAAGATATAAATCAGACAGTGATTTTCTTTTTCTCCGGGATGGGGGTGGGAGACTTGGAGGTAGGTGGAGGAGACTGTTGGCTCAGAGGAATGGCTATCTGAATGGTAAACTCCTATTCTATTTTGCGATAATCTCTACGCCTGAGAGTAGGACGGGGGTTACAGCCACATCTGAAACTTTGTCAGTTGAGACCGGCCCTCTTTACGGAAAAGAAACGGGGACAGAGAGTTTCAGAATGAATTACGCACAGGCAACGAGAACTCTTCTAGTCTTTCCATCTAATAATCAAGGGGCAGAGTGCAAACATTCCAACTCGAGTCGCTCCTCTCTCCTTCAGTGCCCCTCCGCGGCGGGTTCTCGGAAGAAAGTGCTGGCGTGTTCTGAGCGTCCTACCTTTCGGGTAGGACGGAACTCGTAGGTCTCTAGGCTCTAGTGTAGAGTTTCCAAAGAGAAGGGAAGGGCCAGTTTTAAGCGGTGCGGGTTTGGTTTAGAAACGGGTCTTCCGCCCCTTTTGTATTCCTGCTCTGGGCGCCTTCTTTCGCTGGGAGAAAGAATTTGGCCGCGCGCAGCGGCCTACCGCGCCCGCTGGGTATTCCTATTTCGTTTCTCTTCGCGCAGGGCTAGCCCGGCTCCGCCTTCTGCAGGCAGCCCGGGACTCCCCAGGCTGTTGTTAGCGCGGACCATCGCCCTGCCCTCTGGGCCTCAAGCAGATGCCAGAGGCCGTTTGCCCTCTACATCCTGAAGTTTCTCCCTAGGGTTGCCCGTGCCTCTGCAGGCCCTAGGCCGTTCTCGTCTCTGTCGTGAGAGGCAACTCGTCTTGGAAGGCAGAGGATGCATTGGATTTCTCTCCGCGGAGGGCATTGCGTCTCGCAGCCTAGCCGGATGGTGCCCCAGAAGCTCAGGGCGCGAGTCCGAGCTTCTCTGACTAGTTTCTGTGCATTTGGAAAGCTTAAGAGGGTGAGGTTAAAGCCTTTAACTTTCAGTCTATCCCACCCCTTTCCTCTCTCTACCTAGAGGCAGGAAGTGCTGTGGGAACAGATTGGGTAGTCTGAGAACAGGGGTCATGCCAGGCTTCGCTCTCCCTGGATTCCCAAGTCGGCTGGGGAGAACCGTGTGGCCCAGCATGGTTTCGGCACTGGAGATTCGCGGTGGACCGGGTCACCGCAGGGCGGAGGCGGGGCAGGAGCTTCCTGGCGGGTGTGGCGCACACGGGTGCAGACCTAGGTCCGCGATCCAAGGCTCAGCAGATTTCGTGAGTGTTGCTCGCTGCTCCTTTTCCCCGCTCGGCCCTGGTCCTCCTACCGCAGCAACAGCGCCTTCCCGCGCTCCTAGGACTGGCCGGGCGGGATTTGCCTGGAGGAGGGCCTCTCTCCAGCCCAGAGTGTTTTGAAAGTATAAAAATCGAATGCCTACCTTAGGCGATCAGGGCGCCTAAAATTAAGGAGGGCGGCAGTGGGATGAGAAATGCGTGTAAATTGACAGCCTCGCAGGAAACCGCTCTCTTTCTTGGGATTTCCGGGTTTGGAGTTCAGTTAGATGTCTGAGGGGAACTCCAAGGTTCTCACCCTTTTATCCTCTGCTAGGGGGAAAGTTGCTAGGGCAAAGGTTTCGCAAAGATCCCTCATGCCCAGTGTTAATTACAGCGGAAATAGATTATATTCCTTCATTTTTTTTCCCCTTCCTTAATGAAAAAAGACAGGGAAGTAGGATATAATTTATTTCTGTTGACAGTGGGATAAATAAGTACGTTTTTGGATTACTAAGAATTGACTGCTGGAGGAGGATGGCTTCCTGACATTAGATGGGGACTCTACAGTTGACTTTGGGACAAGGAGATGGCCTTGTTTATCAAGTGCTTTTGTCCAAACTTCACTCCACCCCTACCCTCCTTTTTTTTTTTTTTTTTTACCTGAGAACAAAGGTAAAGGAGGCCATTTAGGGTGCATAGCTGCTAGGGATTTGCCTGGGTCAACTTAAGCTAACATTTTGGCTTCTTGCAATTTGCCTTCCTTCTATTTCTTTTTCAACCATCCATAATACCAGCTACCGTGAAGATATATCCTTAGATATCAAATGTTTGTTAATATGCTAAAATTATTTTTAGCTTTCTCGAAGGGTGTCTTTAGTGGCAGGCCTATTACCCCCATAGTTTAGGTCTGTAAATTGAGAGAGAAGGGTGGGCAGAGAGGAGGGGGAGAAACAGGAGAGAATCAACTCTTTGGAATGGGATAGAAAGCAAAGACATTTATTAGTCTCAAATAAGCAGGCTAGTAACTATGTACAAGCCTGGCTTAACAGGAAATGAGAGAGCCTGGGCACTTGCTTATAAAAGGGAAGACTGAAGCTGGGAAAAGCATTGTAAGAGTGTACTAGTAAAACAGGACATGTACCCTCATTCATGTTGGAGATATTTACTGAAGAGAAGGAAAAAATGTGTCCGTAATTAAAGAGTGTGGCTTGGAAGGGGGTGGGAAATACAATCAAAGAGGACAAATATCTGGACCTAAATGATGTATACAATTCAAGAAAAGCTCTAAATCAGGGGCTCTGGGAGTGTGCATTGCATCTGAACGGTTGGGACTTCCCCTCTAGGTGTGTGTGGAGCCTAAATTCTACCCAGAGTTATATGCATGGAAGCAGATGGGTTCTAGATCCACCAGGTACCAATAAACTCTTGTTTTCTTCTGTCACACTAAATTCTATGTATGTTTTAACCAAAACCTTCCATGAGCAAGTCTCCTGTTTTTCCGTGTTTTTAGGTTCAGACAAATGTTTAGCACTAAGATTAAACTGAATTACTGTCTTGAAGTGAAGTGAAGTGAAAGTCACTCAGTCGTGTTCGACTCTTTGTGACCCCATGGACTATACAATCCATAGAATTCTCTAGGCCAGAATACTGGAGTGGGTAGCCTTTCCCTTCTCCAGGGAATCTTCCTAATTCAGGGATTGAACCCAGGTACCAGCTGAGCCACAAGGGAAGCCCGAATTACCATCTTAACCCTTGAAAAATGGGATCAGTGAAAGCAGACAGTAGGAGATTTTTACCTGCTTAGTCAGTCCTGTAAGGTTGTGGCAGAAACCTAAATATTTTAGGCCCATAATCTAGCTTGGCCCTCAGGCATACTGACACTGTCTTGGTCTGTTCAGGCTGTTGTAACAAGTACCAAAGACTGGGTGGCTTATAAACAACTCTGGGAAACTGGGAAGTCCAAGATCAAGGCACCAACATGGTCAGATGAGGATATTCTTCCTAGTTCACAGTAGACACCTTTGTGCTGTGTCCTCTCCTGGTGGAAAGAGCTAAGGATCTCTCTGGAGCCTGTAATCCTGTTCATGAGGGTTTTACCATCATGACTTAAGTGAAAGTGATAGTGAAGTCGCTCAGTCATGTCCGACTGTTTGTGACCCCGTGGACTGTAGCCCACCAGGCTCCTCCGTCCATGGGATTCTCCAGGCAAGAGTACTGGAGTGGGTTGCCATTTCCTTCTCCAGGGGATCTTCCTGACCCAGGGATCGAACCCAGGTCTCCCGCATTGCAGGCAGACGCTTTAACCTCTTAGCCACCAGGGAAGCCCATCCAAAGCTGATTAAGTCCTGATACCATCACCTTTGGTGGGGGAGGGGGGGTGTCGAGATTTCAGTATGAGTTTTGGGGGGACACAAACATTTAGACCATAGCACTGTCCTAACTGTGATATATCATACATTTGCAATGTGCATGAAATAATTTGACACATGTAGTTTTAATAGCACATTATTAACTCAAGCTGGAATCAAGATTCCTGGGAGAAGTATCAATAACTTCAGATATGCAGATGATACCACCCTAATGGCAGAAAGTGAAGAGGAACTAAAGAGCCTCTTGATGAAGGTGAAATAGGAGAGTGAAAAAGCTGGCTTAAAGCTTAACATTCAGAAAACTAAGATCATGGCATCTGGTCCCATCCCTTCATGGCAAATAGAAGGGGAAAAGTGGAAGCAGTGACAGATTTTATTTTCTTGGGCTCCAAAACCGCAGTGAATAGTGACTGCAGCCATGAAATTAAAAGAACCTGCTTCTTGCAAGGAAAGCTATGACAAACTGAGACAGTGTATTAAAAAGCAGAGACGTCACTCTGCCAACTAAGGTCTATATAGTCAAAGCGATAGCTCTTCCAGTAGTCATGTAGAGATGTGAGAGTTGGATCATACACACTTCCATACAGAAGCGTGGAAGAACTGATGCTTTTGAACTGTGGTGCTGGAGAAGACTCTTGAGAGTCCTTTGAACTGCAAGGAGATCAAGCCAGTCAATCATAAAGGAAATCAACCCTGAGTATTCATTTTAAGGACTGATGCTGAAGCTGAAGTTCCAGTACTCTGGCCACCTGATGCCAAGAGCCAACTCATTGGAAAAAACCCTTGATGCTGGGAAAGATTGAGGGCAGAAGGATAAGGAGGCAACAGAGGATGAGATGGTTGGATGGCATCACCGACTCAGTGGACATGAGTTTAAGGAAACTCCAGGAGATAGTGAAGGACAGGGGAGCCTGGCATGGCAGTCCATGGTGTCGCAAAGAGTTGGACACAACTTAGCGACTAAACAACAACAAACTTAAGTGCAGTGCTCATCTCTGCTGCCTTTTGGAGGACACATATTCTGTGTTTATCTGGCTAGCTCAGAAGCAAAGATGTATTTAATATAACAAAAATGCCAGATGTCACTCTTCCACTTTTATATCATATTATATGAAATTACTTGATAGTCAAGCTATCCTACTGCAATAGGGCATTGAAGGAGGGGTTGATATAATTTCATCTCTTTTTTTCTTGCTCAGGGAGACAATAAAAACCCCACAGATTTTTTTTTAAAGCTTGCTATAAGCAGGAAGTAGTAAGAATTGATAGAAAAGATTTTGTATATAGGCCCAAAGTGTTAGATATAGGAGGTGCTTAGTCACTCAGTTGTATCCAACTCTTTGTGACTCCACGGACTGTAGCCTGCCAGGCTCCTCTGCCCATGGGGATTCTCCAGGCAAGAATACTGGAGTGGGTTGCCTTGCCCTCCTCCAAGGGATCTTCCCAACCCAGGGATCGAAGCCAGGTTTCCTGCAGTGCAGGTGGATTCCTTGCTGTCTGAGCCACCAGGGGGAAATTCTGGAATTTCAGAGGCTCAGGCAAAAATATCTGCCCCTCAGAACAACTTCCTTGCTACCTTGCTAATACTTGAAATTCTACTTTTGGTGATTTGCTTCTTTGGACATTTCTTCAAACTCAAGTAACCATTTATAAGTTAGGATAAATTAGTAGATTTCCCCCAAGATTATATAAATATATTTTAAAGTTTTTTTTCACATGGACCATTTTTAAAGTCTTCATTGAATTTTGTTACAATATTGCTTCTGTTTTATGTTTTGGGTTTTTTGTTTGTTTGTTTGACCGTGAGGCATGTGAGATCTTAGCTTCCCAATCAGGGACAGAACTCGAACTCCCTGAATTGGAAGGGGAAGTCTTAATCACTGCACTGCCAAAAAGTCCCACCAAGATTATATACTTTGATTAGCTTGAAGGTGTAAAAAGTGTGACAATGGCAGGTAGTTGGGATTAGAGAGAACATGCTGCAATCCACAGAGGGAAAGAGAGCAGGAGGAAAGGGACCTAGAAGAGGATGCACTTACTTTACCAATTCACCAGGCTTAGCGCTGCCCAGCATTGGGGGAGGTACCTAGGGGTTCAAACATAATGTCAACAAGACCCCTTATCTTCCCCTTACAGCATCACTGACTCAATGAACATGAATTTGAGCAAACTCTGGGAGGTGGGGGAGGACAGATGAAACCGGAGTGCTGCAGCCCATGGGGTCACAAGGAGTCAGGCATGACTTAGTCACTGAACAACAACGAACTGGCAAAAGTGGAACTAAGTGGGAGGTTGTTTTAACTGGAGGCTTGACCAGCTTAGGGAAGAGTGGGTCACCTGCTGTAGCCTCTTACTAGTGCTTTTGTGTGTGTGTGTGTGTGTGTGTGTGTGTGTGTGTGTGTCGAGATTCGGAGCCCACACTGAGGAAGTCATAATGTAATTCTTTGCAGGACCTTTCTTTCCGTTCTTTCCCGTACCCCATTCTTTGGGGACTTTCTGGGGAGAGTGGCCTGGTTCATGTTGTTACCACTTTTTATAAAAGTTTTCCATTTCTTTCAAAGGATAATTTTGTGTCATCATCTGAGTTTCATCTCTGGTTCCTCTTCCTTCAATATGACCATTTCAGGCTTTGGCGATTTTTCCTTCCTTGGATCTCTTCCAGCACCTGGACTCTCTACTGCTTGCTTTATCATTTACAGGCTGCCTTGTTGTTTGCTCTACTTCCCTGTGTCTTCAGTTCAGTTCAGTCACTCAGTCGTGTCCGACTCTTTGTGACCCCATGAATCGCAGCACGCCAGGCCTCCCTGTCCATCACCGACTCCCGGAGTTCACTCAAACTCACATCCATCGAGTCAGTGATGCCATCCAGCCATCTCATCCTTGGTCGTCCCCTTCTCCTCCTGCCCCCAATCCCTCCCAGGATCAGAGTCTTTTCCAATGAGTCAACTCTTCGCATGAGGTGGCCAAAGTACTGGACTTTCAGCTTTAGCATCATTCTTTCCAAAGAACACCCAGGGCTGATCTCCTTCAGAATGGACTGGTTGGATCTCCTTGCCGTCCATGGGACTCTCAAGAGTCTTCTCCAACACCACAGTTCAAAAGCATCAATTCTTTGGCACTCAGCTTTCTTCACAGTCCAACTCTCACATCCATACATGACCACTGGAAAAACCATAGCCTTGACTAGACAGACCTTTGTTGGCAAAGTAATGTCTCTGCTTTTCAATATGCTATCTAGGTTGGTCATAACTTTTCTTCCAAGGAGTAAGCATGTCTTAGGTGTACCTTAAACTACAGCCAACAGAAGTACAGATATCTCAGTGGCCTATGTGGCCTGGAGAGCAGAAAGCAGACAATAGCTGTCTGTTATATGTAAGCTTTTGTGTTGATCTTTTATTATTTAACATCTTTCCTTCCTGACCTTTGAGGTTATCTTTCAGTTTGGCATTCACTACAGCACATAGAGAGGAAGAGAAGCCAAGAAAAGAAGTGAAAGTCACTCAATCATGTCTGAATCTCTGCAACCCATAGTCCATGGAATTCTCCAGGCCAGAATACTGGAGTGGGCAGCCTTTCCCTTCTCCAGGGGATCTTCCCAACCCAGGGATCAAACCCAGGTCTCCCACATTGCAGGCGGATTCTTTGCCAGCAGAGCCACAAGGAAAGCCCAAGAATACCGGACTGGTGGCCTATTTCTTCTCCAGCGGATCTTCCCGACCCAGGAATTGAACTGAGGTCTCCTGCCTTGCAAGCAGATTCTTTACCAACTGAGCTATCAGGGAAGCCCACGTAGAGAGGAGATGGTCAGTAAATGATCACTGACACTGACTTATCCTAACATTTTCCTGTACCTGTGATCCTCAGGGGAGTAGGCTGGCCTAGAGGAAAATTTGGGGGATTCTAGCACTGCAGTTTTATAACCAGAAATCTTTCCATGGCAGTAGGGGACTTGGTATGTGTCGAACACAGAAGTGGCATAAGCCCTTTGAGACTCTTTCTAATAACTTGGCATCTTGGGCATGGGCTCCATAATAGCCTGTAACTGTCAGTGTCAGTTAATTCTGTTAGCATCACATGAAATATTCTCTTGGCCTGTGATTCTTAGCATTGCATATTATTGAGGCTTTTTGTGGTTTCCTTCTCTTTCCTCACCCAACTAGCTCACACTTCAGTAGCATTTCTAATGATGATCTCTTTTAAGGTCCCCTTGTAAAGCCAGCACACTCCAGCAGGCCTGGCCATGTAATTTGCTTTGGCCAATTACATACTTGGAAATATGAGCAAAGATCACTTTGGGAACTTTAGGAGCTCTCATGTTCTTTATTGTGATCTCATCTCCCTGTGACCTGGCACTGGAAGTGTTTTGAAACTTTGATCAGCCTGGGTGGAAAGCAACATGGAATGGCCCTGCAGTGGACATCTTGCTTGACTGGGAAATAAACTGGGGCGACTGCGTGTCTGTGCTGCCCTTTACTTGAATCTGGGCTGGCTTGTGATTTTCTTTGACTGTTAGATTGTGGTGGAAGTGACATTGAATGAGCTCCAGAGTCTAGGCCATAAGGTGCTTTCACTTTCCTGGGGCCCAGCTGCAATGTAAAGAAGCTTGGGTTAGACAACTGGATGAGAGAGTTTATGGAGAGAGTTCCACCTTCTAGCAGTTCCTACCAAGGTGAGGCCGGGTTAGACTTGCAGCTCCCACTGATCCAGCAGATGAGTGCCCGTAAGCTTGCCCAACCAAACCACAGCATCATGAAAAATAAGAGATTGTCATTGTTATAATCCATTAAGACTTGGGGTGACTTGTTGAAGCAATAAATAACTAAAGCAGATCTTTGTTGTTGTAAGCAGCTAAGATTTTTGGTCACTTATTTTTCACCTCAGCCTAACTTGCCCTCTATCACCCTGCTTATTTAACTTATATGCAGAGTACATCATGAGAAACGCTGGGCTGGAAGAAGCACAAGCTGGAATCAAGACTGCTGGGAGAAATATCAATCACCTCAGATATGCAGATGACACCACCCTTATGGCAGAAAGTGAAGAGGAACTAAAAAGCCTCTTGATGAAAGTGAAAGAGGAGAGTGAAAAAGTTGGCTTAAAGCTCAACATTCAGAAAACGAAGATCATGGCATCTGGTCCCATCACTTCATGGGAAATAGATGGGGAAACAGTGGAACAGTGTCAGACTTTATATTTTTGGGCTCCAAAATCACTGCAGATGGTGAGTGCAGCCATGAAATGAAAAGGTGCTTACTCCTTGGAAGGAAAGTTATGACCAACCTAGAGAGCATATTGAAAAGCAGAGACATTACTTTGCCAACAAAGGTCCGTCTAGTCAAGGCTATGGTTTTTCCAGTGGTCATGTTTGGATATGAGAGTTGGACTGTGAAGAAAGCTGAGCGCCGAAGAATTGATGCTTTTGAACTGTGGTGTTGGAGCAGACTCTTGAGAGTCCCTTGGACTGCAAGGAGATCCAACCAGTCCATCCTAAAGGATATCAGTCCTGGGTATTCACTGGAAGGACTGATGCTGAAGCTGAAACTTCAATACTTTTTTTTTTTTTTACAATACTATATTGGTTTTGCCATACATTGACATGAATCCACCACAGGTGTACATGCATTCCCAAACATGAACCCCCCTCCCACCTCCCTCCCCATAACATCTCTCTGGGTCATCACTGTGCACCAGCCCCAAGCATGCTGTATCCTGTGTCAGACATAGACTGGTGATTCAATTCTTACATGATAGTATACATGTTACAGTGCCATTCTCCCAAATCATCCCACCCTCTCCCTCTCCCTCTGAGTCCAAAAGTCCGTTATACACATCTGTGTCTTTTTTGCTGTCTTGCATACAGGGTCATCATTGCCATCTTTCTAAATTCCATTTATATGTGTTAGTATACTGTATTGGTGTTTTTCTTTCTGGCTTACTTCACTCTGTATAATCGATTCCAGTTTCATCCATTTCATCAGAACTGATTCAAATGTATTCTTTTTAACGGCTGAGTAATACTCCATTGTGTATATGTACCACAGCTTTCTTATCCATTCATCTGCTGATGGACATCTAGGTTGTGAAACTTCAATACTTTGGCCACCTGATGCGAAGAGTTGACTCATTGGAAAAGACCCTGATGCTGGGAGGGATTGGGGGCAGGAGGAGAAGGGGGCGACAGAGGATGAGATGGCTGGATGGCATCACTGACTTGATGGACATGAGTTTGAATGAACTCTGGGAGTTGGTGATAGACAGGGAAGCCTGGCATGCTGTGATTCATGGGGTCACAAAGGGTCGGACATGACTGAGCGACTGAACTGACTGACTGACGTACTGACTAATAAAGCTAACAATGTGGTTTAAAATTTTTAAAATTATTTTTGGTGTTTCATATCATATTTACTTTATTATTTCAATCACAAAGAGTCAGACACAACTTAGTGAATGAACAACAGAAATAAAGAAAATAAAACTATAAGTCTGTTTTCTATATCTGTGAGTCTATTTCTGTTTTGTAAATAAGTTCATTTGTATCATAGTTTAGATTCCACATGTAAGTGCTATCATATGATATTTATCTTTCTCTGTCTAACTTGCTTCACTTTAGTATAATAATCTCTAGGTCCAGTCATGTTGCTGCAGCTGGCATTATTTATTCATTTTTATGGCTGACTAGTCGGAGAAGGCAATGGCACCCCACTCCAGTACTCTTGCCTGGAAAATCCCATGGATGGAGGAGCCTGGTAGGCTGCAGTCCATGGGGTCACTAAAAGTCGGACATGACTGAGCGACTTCACTTTCACTTTTCACTTTCATGCATTGGAGAAGGAAATGGCAACCCACTCCAGTGTTCTTGCCTGGAGAATCCCAGGGACGGGGGAGCCTGGTGGGCTGCCGTCTATGGGGTCTCACAGAGTCGGACACGACTGAAGCGACTTAGCAGCAGCAGCAGCTATTGCATGTATATGCCACGTCTTTATCCATTCATCTCTTGATGGACATTTAGGTTACTTCAGTGTCTTGACTGTGTGTTTTAACAAAATAATCTGGTTTATTTAAATGGATTTATTTTGATTAATGATGTATTTGAATTTATTTCTATCATTTGTTGATATTGTTGATATTTCTCTGGCTTTTATGTTTTCCTCTTCCTTCCCTTCTTTTGGATTGAGTTTTTAAAAAAATCCTCATTTTATTTTTCCCTTCTTTTATTGTTTATATGTTCTTTTATAATTGTCCCGGTCATGTATAACTGCCTAGTTACCTTAACAAAGACTAAATATCTTTATCGTCTTCTTGAATGATACAAAGATCTTACAATGCTTTAACTCTGATCACCCCTTGTGCCTCTTATTGGCCTCTATTGCCTTATATTTAGTTCTGTTGGTTTTTAGTCTTGTTTTTCAGTCGAACAACTTGGACATTATTAATAATGTTTGTACAACCAATGCTTGTTTAGTTTACTCACACATTTACTCACATTTACTCATACACATGTCAATATTTTTTGTCTATTATTCATCATTTTTTTTCACCTCTGGAAATTATTTTCTGTCTGACAAAAGGACACCATTAGGAGTTTCCTTTAATGAGAGTTTCTTGGTAGTGTGTTCTTCCTGTTTCTTTCTCTCTCTTTGTTTAAAGAACATTTTTTTTCCATTCAGTTTGCGACAGCTTTTCTGGCTGTAGGATACTAAGGTGACCGTTGCATTCTGTCAGCTCATTGATGACATCAGAGCACTGGGTTCTGGCTCTCGTTGTCGTGCTGAGAAGTTAGCCGTCATTCAAACTGCCGTTCCTTTATAGCTGAACTCTCACGTCTTCCAGCCTATTTTGAATATTTTCTTTTTGTCTTTGATGTTTTTCTAGTTGTACTATAATGACTCAACTTATTTTGGGCTTCCTGATTTTGAAGATTAATGTTTTATCAACAGTTCTGAAAAATTATTAGCCATTATTTCTTCAAATATTTCTTCTTCCATACTCTCTTGTGTCTTTTAGGAACTCTGGTTAGCCATATGAGAAGCCTTCTCAATCTACCCTACATGTCTTGTATACTCTCTGCCCTGACATCTGGTTAATTTCTTTAGATCTACCTTCCACTTAACTAATTCCTTTTTTAACTACTATTAACCTATTATTTAAGCAGTCCATTAAAATTTCAATTTCGAGTTTATGTGTGTATATAAAATAAATATAAACTTCAGCCTTCAGAATTCTTGCTTTTACTTTATCTTTATTGTCACTTTATCTTTGTTATTTGTGTGTTTCTTATGATTTTGCCACCTCTGCGGTGCATTTAAAAATATAATTTTTGGGAATTCTCTGGTGATCCAGTGGTTAGGACTTGGCACTTTCACTGCCATGCCTGGGTTTGATTCTTGGTTAAGGAACCAAGATCCTGCAAACTGTGTGGTGTGGCCAATATAATTATATATTATTATAATATGTTTTATATATGCAATTTTACATTATATGTATAAATATAGTATAAATAAATATATATATATAATATGTCTGGAATATCTCTTCCAAATATGCTTGGTAGAATTTAGAGCCTTTTGTTGCTTGCACATATTTCCAAGTGTCTCTTTTACTTTATAGTTATAATTAATAAAGTTAGCAATCTGGTTATTTATTATTTATTCTGTCAGTTAATTCCATCATCTGACATTTATGTAGGCTTGATCTGCTACTTATGTTTTTGCTAGTCCTAATTCAAAATATTTTGGTTTCTTGTGTTTTATGATTTTCATCTATGAGTTGTTCATCTCACTTGGAATTTTATCTGTGGGAATTCTTTCTTAAGTTTTATTTCTCTAGTGGGACTTGCACTCCTTTCGCTGGTTGTCTGTACACCTGGGACAATTTTTAAAAACTTATTGAGGCATCGCATACATACCATAAAATTCTGAACATACAATTCAATGAGTTTTAGTATGTTTACAGTGTTGAACAAACATTACCACAATCCAGTTTTAAAACTTTTCTGGAAGGGATAGCTAGGGAATCTGGGATTGACATGTACACATGGCTATATTTAAAATGGATAACCAACAAGGTTCTACTGTACAGTACAGGGACCTTTGCTGAACGGGAGGGGAGTTTGGGGGAGAATGGATACATACAAATATATGGCTGAGCCCCTTTGCTGTCCACCTGAAACTGTCACAACACTGTTAAGTGACTGTAGTCCAATATAAAATAAAAAGTTAAAAAAACTTTCCCATAATTCCCCGAAGATCCTTTTGCCCACTTATAGTTATTCAGCATTTCACTTTTAGCCCCAGACTATAAATTTGCTATAAATCTTCTATAAATTTGCTGTTTCTGGACATTTCATATAAATAGAATCATATAATATGTGGTATTTTGCATCTGATTTCTTTCATTTAGCATAATGTTTTTGAGAGTCATCCATGTTTCCAGGATCAAACCTTAAGATTTATTGGACCGCATAAGCAGCATGAATTCAGATCAAAATGCTGTGTGAGATCCGGTTTGTAGACATAGATTCTGATGGAAGAAATTTTTTTCCATCCAACACTAAGGCTGAAATAGACAGGTTTACTTGTTGGCCTTTTCTGAGCGGCAGGTTTATTTACCACTTGCCCTTTTACAGAGTATGCAATCCCCCCTTTATGTCAGAGTCGCACATGTAGACTTTTTACCTTATCTCCCACAAAGCCCTCAAAATTAAAATTCAGGGTCTTCAGATTTCAGAAGAGACTCTCAGGGCAAGTCTAGCCTTGGAACCCATTTAGCTGCCAGAGTTCTTGCTTTCGCTTTATCTTTGTTATCTGTGTATTTCTTTGATTTTGATACTTTAGTGGTATATTTAAAATATAATTTTTATACTTTATCCAGAATTTTTTATTTACATGGAAAAGGAACTTTGGAGCCTTCCCCCCCTCCCCCCCACCTGCCATACTAAGCAGAAATAAAAGGTTGGAAAGGGCTGCTTATTAGAATCATCTGCTCACCTTTTCAGATCTCAGATAGGTGGATAGTGAGAGGAAATTATTTACTTTCTGAGCAGAAGACCACCGCAGTCCCTTCCTGCCACCCCCTCCTCATCCTCACTTCCCTGCATAGCAACGGGGAGTCTCATTCATGAGTCCATTGTGTTTAGCCATGATTTGCAGGCCCATCTGCATGTACTTCCCTCATGGACCTGTGCTAATTCTTTTGCCCTCGTGGTCAGTAAAAACTATCATTTCTTAGAATGGATTGGGAATTGCCAGTGTCTTAGCTCATGTCAGTATTGATAACTGAGGTGGAAAAGGCAGGGATTAGAGATGAGGAAACTGAGGCCAGGGAGGTGAGGTGGCTTCCCCAGTCTCATCGAGAACTGGAATTTAAGCCCAGTCTGCAGACTCTCTGGGACAATGCTGTTTCCTCCATGCCATTCTTCCTCTTGTTGGTGACTAAAAAATGGAGTGGGAGGGTGTAGCATTGATACAGTAATTGATATAAGAAGTAATGTTTTTGGAGATTCTGTGGGTTTTCTTCATCTTTGATTTCTCGGTCTCGTTGTCCCTTGTTATGTGAGAGTAGCGGCTGACAACAAACAAAAATTCTGCCGCTTAATATTGAATCATTTCAGAAGGGAATTTTTGACTTCTCAGCATGTTAGAGCTGCCCGCCTGGTTTGACCCTTTAACTGGAGGAGAAGGAGGGAGCCCAGAGTTTCAAACCCAGTCCATCAACCCCTTTTCAATGAAATTCTTACCCTATTTTGAGGGAAGGATAACGTTATTAATGTCCTTTCTAGCAATTTGAAAAAACAGACAAGCATGGCTTAGAGGGAAATCCCTGGTGATTGAAAATATCATTAGAAACAGGCTCCTGGTGTTCACTCTGTCATTTCCAAGTGTTCTGATGAGTTTCAATTGAGCACTGCACTGTACAGAGTTGGCTGAAGCCCACAACAGTGTGTGTGTGTGTGTGTGTGTTGGTGATGGAGGAGGCAGAGGCAGGCAGGTGCCATTTAGTCACCTGCATGTGAAACTGAGACAAGCCCCAGATGGAACTGGCAGATTTGCTTCTGGTGCAGTAACCAGTCCTGCCTGCAAATCACCTCAAGTTGTGTCTGCTCATTGCCAAACGGTGCACTGATGAGGAAAAAAATCAGCTAGGATGGTCATCTGAGTCATGGAGACACACAGTCTCAAAGCAAGAAAAATAGCAACCAAAAATACAGTGGCTGGAACAAATTCACGGGTAGGGGAAAACAGGAAAAAGAAAGAATGTAGTGAGAACACTGTTTTTATTTCTCTTTTTTAAAGGAATAAGTACTTTTAGGGAAAATCGTATTCTTTGTCATTAAAAAGGCTTGCATGCATAGGTTAAAAAAAATCCAAGGCGATATTCAGCCCCCTTTTTTCATCTTGAAGAACCAGTTCCTTAGAGTATCATTTGCATGAAGGCAGATTCGAAACAATTGAAGTTGTACACATTTAATTGGATGGAATTCAAGTCCTTCCCTGAAGCTGTAAAAGAAGAGCAGGACCCAGAAACATGATGAAGTGGTTTTCAGGCGACAAAAATTTTAAACTGCTGCTCTGAGCCTTTGTAGGAGATTCTTGTAGCAGCCTTCAAGGCCACACTACTGAGGCAGTGTCGAATCGGCACTTTTTTGTCTTATAGAAAGATGAAATGCACAAATGAACATAGGGCTTCCCTGGTGGTTTGTACAGTAAAGAACTTGCCTGCAATGCAGGAGACCTGTGTTCAATCCCTGGGTCAAAAAGATCCTCTGGAGAAGGGAATGGCTACACACTCCAGTGCTGACTGCAGCCATGAAATTAAAAGACACTTGCTCCTTGGATGAAAAGCTATGACAAACCTAGACAGTATATTAAAAAGCAGAGACACAACTTTGCCAACACAGGTCCATATAGTCAAAGCTATGGTTTTTCACGGTAATGTATGGACGTGAGAGCTGGATTGTAGAGAAGACTGCCAAAGAATTGATGCTTTCGAATCATGGTGTTGGAGAAGGCTCTCGAGAGTCCCTCGGACTGCAAGGAGGTCAAACCAGTTGATCCTAAAGAAAATCAACCCTGAATATTCGTTGGAAGGACCAATTGCTAAGTTGAAGCAACACTTTGGCAACCATGTGATGCGAGGTGAGGTGAAAGTTGCTCAGTTGTGTCTGACTCTTTGAGACCTCATGGACTATGCAGTCCATGGAATTCTCTAGGCCAGAATAATAGAGTGGATATCCTTTGCCTTCTCCAGGGGATCTTCCCAACCCAGGGATCAAACCCAGGTCTCCTGCATTGCAGGCAGGTTCTTTACCAGCTGAGCTACAAGGGAAGTCCCTGTGACGCAAAGAGCCGACTCACTGGAAAAGACCCAGATGCTGGGAAAGGTTGAGGGTGGGAGGAGAAGAGAGCAACAGAAAATCAGATGGTTGGATGATATCACCAACTCAATGGACATGCGTTTCAGTAAACTCCAGGAGATAGTGAAACTCCAGGAGATAGGGAAGCCTGGCATGCGACTGTTCATGGGGTTGTAGAGTCAGACATGACTTAGCGACTGAAAAACGATAGCAACCCACTCCAGTATTCTTGCCTGGAGAAATTCATGAACAGAGGAGCTTGGCAGTCTACAGTCCATGGGATCTCAAAGAATCAGACACAACTGAGTGACTAACACTTTGACTATTCACAGAAGTAAAAATCACCCTAAGTAATTCCAGGCATTGCCAAATCTCAAGATCTGACTTTGCTTGCAGTTGACTCCCTGGGAATTAGGACCAAACCAAGAGGAAGGAATGTACTCAGGTAAGTCCCCAGATTGCCACTGATGCTGTTGACACCCTGCCCGTATCCCTTTGGTATTGTTTGATCACATGCCCAAATGGCTTCCAAGGGCAAACATCTGTGACTGTCCTTGCAATCTGGACCTGTTGGAAGCTTCCTCCTCTTGGGTGTTAGCCCCCAGCCAATGTTTGATGGAAGTAGGTGTGTAAATCTCCTCCTTACCTGCTTCCCAGTTGGTGCTGGTGGTAAAGAACCCGCCTGCCACTGCAGGAGAAATGAGACGCAAGTTTGATCCTTGGATTGGGAAGATCCCCTGGACGAGGGCATGGCAACCCACTCCAGTATCCTTTCCTGGAGAATCCCCATGGGGAGAAGAGTCATGGGCTATAATCCATAGCGTCGCCAAGAGTCAGACATGACTGAAGCGACTTAGCACGCATGCATACCTGCTCCGCAGGTGGCAGAACTCTGGCATGTTTTACATCATCTGCCAGCGTGACTGCGTGTGCCCACAAGTGTTGCTTGATTGGTGGCTCACCCATTGTTGCTTTCCTTCTTTTCCTTGTCTCACTTTCCTGCTTCACTACTGCTGCTTCATGGGGTCATCTCTCAAATAAAGTATTTGCATTCACATCCTATCTTGAAGTCTATTTCTGGGGAAATCTAACCAAGACACGGGGGAGATTTTTCTGTTAAATGATCATGTTTGTGACATCTGATTCTCTGTCCTACTGATTTGGCCATAAAGTCAACATGTGCTAAAGCTGGGAGTGCAGAAATCCCTGCTCCAGTGTATCTCATGGAAGAGGAAACAGGCTCAGGGTACACAGCCAAGTGGTTATAGAAATGAGGCCAGAAGCCAGTGGTCCTGACCTCCAAGCTGGCACTATCCCAGACCCTACAGCTGACTGTCCTGGGCATCCTTTAACTCCCATATTTAGTGAAATATCCCTTAGCCCAGGCTTACACATTGAGAAATCACTGATTTCCCCCTGTCTCTATCAGGCAGGCTTAAAGCCAACATCCCTCTCAACTCTCTCTTTTTTTTGGTTTCAAATTCTTGTGAGTCATGTTTCCTTAGACTGGCAGATCATCATGTGATTCCAGTTTTCTTTTGCTAATTTGACAAACATTTCTCTATGTTTGTCACTGATACCTGGTTGGGCCTAGGCATTGTGTTTGGTATAGGAGATCCCACACAATATCATAGTTCCTGCCTACACAGAGCATACAGCAACTGCTAACCTTTCTACTGTCTCCAAAGTTGTGTCTGTTCCAGAATTTCTTAAGTTGGGATCACACAGTATGTGATCTTTTTCTGATGGGTTTCTTTCACTTGGTAATAAGAACTTAAACTTCCTTCATGTCTTTTCATGGATTTGTATCTCATTTTTTTGTTTTGTTTTTTTTTTAGCACAGAATAATTTTCTCTTCTTTGGATGTACTGTAGTTTATTTATCCATTCATCTAGTGAAGGACATCTTGGTTGCTTCCAAGTTTTGGAAATTATAAACAGAGCTGCTATAAAACCATGTGCATGTTTGTGTGCACAGAAATTTTCAACTCCTTTGGGTAAATACAAAAGGAGTGTGATTGCTGGATATCTTTGAATATTTAATCTATAGGTTTCTCTTCCATCTCTTTATCCTTGCAACTTATCTGTTGAAGAAACTAGGTTTTTGTCTTACAGAACTTTTTCAGTTTGGATTTTTCTACTTTTATCTCCATGGTGTTGTTTAATGTGTTCCTTTATCTGATTTATTTCCTGTAAATTGGTCATTAAATCTAGAGGTATGGTCAGATTCAAATTTGATTTTTCTTTTTTTTGTGGAGGGGTAAGAATACTTAATAAGGGATATTGTTTTCTTCCAGGAGCCTTTTCATCAAGCTGTCCTGGAGATGGAGTGTTTTAAGGCTGGTGAGGGAGGTAATGCTGAGTGATTTGTGGAGGGATGTTCCTTACGTCCTCACCTAATGCTAGATCACTGGCTATTGACTTCACCTATGTGCAAAACCAGTCACCAGTTGGATGTGTGTGTGTCTGTCTGTGTGTCTTTACAAATTTGGTCTCTAGGATGAGAAAATGATGTGGAATTTAGAGGGTAGCTTAACCGTGAACGTTCAGTCCCTCAGTCATGTCTGACTCTTTGTGACCCCATGGACTTTAGCCTGCCAGGCTCCTCTGTCCGTGGGATTCTCCAGCAATACTGGAGCGGGTAGCCATTCCCTTCTCCAGGGGATCTTCTCGACCCAGGGATCGAAACTGGGTCGCCTGCATTGCAGGCAGATTCTTTATCGCTGAGCCACTGGAAAAGTCCACTAATAAATAAAATATTCTGATACTAACAGTAAAGATTGTGTGAAAATAGTATTACTATACTAAGGAGTTGCGTTGACTTCTGCATACATTTCCATTGAATCACATATATAACTAAGTAGTTAAATGCAAGTAATCACGGATGACTTCTAAACCTGGTGGTTCTTTCCTAAAGCTCAAATATACCAACCTTCATTTCCTATCAAAGATGTTACTTGGGTGTGAGGGGGATCCAAAAGGGAGTGGATATATATGTACATCTAGCTGTTTCTGGAGAACCAGAATTCCAGTATTCTTGCCTGGGAAATCCCATGGACAGAGGAGCCTGGTGGGCTACAGTCCATAGGGTCACCAGAATTGAATACAACTTAGCAACGAAACCACCACCACCACCATAGCTAATTCACTTCAGTGTACAATGGAAACTAATAAGAAACTATACCCCAGTTTAAAGAAAGGATGTTACTTATTTTCAGCACTCACTAAATATTTGAATAAGTAAAAGAGATCAAGATGTTTTAACAACAACAAATAACAAGGAATTGTGTCCACAAACACCAAGGAAAAATGTTTCAGTTTCTGAGAAAACATTATTGGGTGAGAGTCTAACCATCTCTCTCTTTAGTTTTTCCATCTGTATGTGGCAATTACATTAGTTGTTGTATTTAATACGTAGGATATTTGTTCTTAGACTTCTATGACTACTGCTAATTAACTGTACAGTCTTTTATTAGCGTTTGAAGTTCTAATTACTGCAGTACCAGGAAGTTTCAATTTTGTGTAGAATGTATAACTTCTTTATAGATTTCTAGGTTTTTCAACTCAAGTTATGAATCTCAGTGAGTTAATTTAAAAGAGGACACACCAATTTAAATCCTTTCTTCTTTGTTAGTGAACAAGAGAGTAGAGAAACAATTTTTTTGGATCTGAGGTTGATGTTGAATAGCTTCTTGTACATCCAGTGCCAGTGGCTGATTTTCAGTTGAGTGAATTTCTGTGCCTAGAAAAGAAATGCCTATGTAATACATCTTACCTGCTCCTGGAAGGCTGGTTCTCCTCCTGACCTGCCCACAGCCCACACTCATTGCCCTGTTTTGGCCCCACATGTTCTCTCAATAGGGCCATTTTCTTTGTTTCCTAACAGACACTTAACCTTCTATTTAGGTCTTTTTCAGATATCACTTTCTCCATGAAACCTTCCCAGTCCCAACCCCCCCAAACTCTCCAGTTTAAACCTCAGTTTAGCATATGAATTTATCTCATGCCGTTCACCAACTGTCTCTTGTTTTTTACTATCACACCTCTAACTGGAATGTAAACTCTGGGAGGGTAAAGAGCATCAGCTCATGGATGTCTTCAGAACACCCACAGCCCTGTAATGGTACAGATGTTCAATACTCTGCTAATGGATTGTTCCCTATTTGTAGAAGATGATGGGTAGAGAGAAATTTCAAAATAAAAATAAAACTTATGACCTATGTCAGTAGCTACAAATATAGAATCATAAGATCATTGGCAACTGGTTCAGACAGGTATTGGGCTTCCTTGGCGGTGCAGATGGTAAAGAATCCCCTGCAATGTGGGAGACCTGAGTTTGATCCCTGGGTTGAATGGCTACCCACTCCAGTATTCTGGCCTAGAGAAATCCATGGACAGAGGAGCTTGGCAGGCTACAGTCCATGGGGTTGCAAAGAGTCAAACATGACTGAACAACTTTCACTTTCACTTTCAGACATGGATTAAGGACTATCCAAAAGTCTTATATTTCTTCCTTTCCCCAAAATACATATTGGACACCTCCTGGGAATCAGGTATCATGTTGGCACTAGGGATGCAAAGATGACAAAGGCAAGGAACTCATAGCCTGGTGGGAGAGAGGCAGTCTTGAAAGTGTGTGTGACCATACTATGAACAGCTATTGACACTGTAGATGTAAGCCACAAGTGATGGGATGCCAGAAGGAAGGGTAAGAAAATCTTCTTGGGGGTTTTCCTTCATCCCTCAGCCTCCTTAGTGACTTTGGTTGGTAACTTTGTCTTAGAACAGGATTTTGTTACATTACTGAGTGATGGTTTCTGGCATCGCTTAACACTGGGAAGTAGCGGTTTCCTATGTAGCTTTAGAGCACACGCCCTGCAATGAGATCTGGGTTCTAGTCACAATGCTGCCACCATCTAGAGATGGCTTTGAGAAAGCTTTTTAAACTCTCCAAATCCCAGTTTTCTCATTTGGAAAAGGAAGATAATTATTATCCAATCATAGGATTAAGAAGAGGAGGCAACAAGATGACTCAGGAGTTGCAAGCCTGGTGCATCATACTACTGTTGCTCAGTTGCTAAGTCACGTCTGACTTTTTGCAGCAGTCAGAGGTTATGGCATAGTCAATAAAGCAGATTTTTTTTTTCTGGAATTCCTTTGCTTTCTCTATGATTCAACAAATGTTGACAATTTGATCTCTAGTTCCTCTGCTTTTGCTAAACCCAGCTTGTACATCTGGAAGTTCTCAGTTCACATACTGCTGAAGTCTAGCATGAAGGAGTTTGAGCATAATCTTTACCAGCATGGAAATGAGTGCAGTTGTCCAGTAGCTTGAGCATTGTTTGGCACTGCCCTTCTTTGGGACTGAAATGAAAACTGACCTTTTCCAGTCCCGTGGCCATTGCTGAGTTTTAGAAATTTGCTGAAATACTGAGTGCAACACTTTAACAGCATCATCCTTTAGGATCTGAAATAGCTCATCTGGAATTCCATCACATCCACTAGCTCTATTTGTAGTAATGCTTTATAAGGCCCACTTGACTTCACACTCCAGGATGTCTGGCTCTAGGTGCGTGACCACACAACTGTGGTTATCTGGGTCATTAAGACCTTTTTTTGTTAGTTCTTCTGTATATTCTTGCCACCTCTTCTTAATCTCTTCTTCTTCTAGTAGGTCCATACCATTTCTGTCATTTATCCTGTCCATCCTTGTAGTTGCCTTGATATCATCAATTTTCTTTCTTTCTTTTTTAGTTAAAAAAATTTTAATTGGAGGATAACGGCTTTACAATGTTGTGTTGGTTTCTGCCATACATCGACATAAATCAGCCATAGGTGTATATATATATATATCCCCGCCCTCTTGAACCTCTCTCCCACCTCCTACCCCAACCTACCCCTCTAGTTGTCACAGATCACCAGTTTCCTTGAAGAGATCTCTAGTCTTTCTCATTCTGTTGGTTCGCTTTATTTCTTTGTATTGTTCATTTAAGAAGGCACTTCAGGAAGGCTCAGTGAATGTTGACTGTTATAATGTGGCTAGAAAATGTTCCTTTTCCTCCCTCTACTTACAACTTAAGCTCCCTTCCTCTGCTATCATGCATGCCATTCAGTTTCAGAGAAACATCTCATTGGACTCTAGGGCTTTAATTTCAGTACCAGGAGCACTATTTATATGGAAAGAAGACTTGGAAGTGGTTGGTCTGAGCCTGCCTTCCATCATGCTTGCTGCCTCTGCTGGACTTACTCTTTACCAAGTGCAGAACCAAGGGGTGAGGATTTCTGTCTGTCCCCCTGGGACATAGAGGGTGAATGAGTTAACATTTACAAAGTGCTTTGAGTTCCTTGGAGAAAAGGCACAATCTAAGTATTCTCATTAGTGCATGAATAATAGACGAGCATAAAGCACTTTGCAAATATGAAGTTCTTTAGCAATGCTAAATAATACTTGCGCCGACCTACCTGTGAGTGGAGGGGATGGTTCTTGGAACTCTGATGGTTCTAGTCTTTTCACTAATTCGAGGCATGATCGTAGGCAAAATCATATCCCCCCTCTGGATCTCAAGAACAAAAGGGTCAGAATGGCTGATGTTGAAGACAACTCTTATTTAATTCACTGCTTCTTTTTAGAGTTCTTTGTTTAGATTGCCCAAGAGTCAGGGCAATGCCCTTTGCAGGAGGGTGATAATAACTCCTCCAAAGCAGGGCCGGGTACTGGGCAGAGCTTCTGAGCAGTGGCTGTGCTCGCTCCTTCCTCCTCCCTGGTGCCTCTGAGAATGGGTTTGCTTTTCCTCTGGGTCTGGAGGGGATGAGGGTCCTTGCACCCAGGACTGTGGAGAATATACCTCCTGGATCTGGGTCCTACAAAAATATCTAGCAACCATACCCCTTAAAAATTGTGGTAAAAATATATAACAAAATTGGCCATCTAAACCCCTTTTATGTGTATAATTCAATGACTTTAGGTACATTCACACTGAGATGCAACCAGTTTCAATAACTCTTCTCATCTTGAAAAAGTGGAAATCCATACCTGTTAAACAACTGTGGCCTCCACCATTCTACTTTCTGTCTCTGTGGATTTGGCTGTTCTTGGTACCTCACATAGTGGAACCATACCGTATTTATTTATTTTTAAAATTGAAAGAATTGGTTGACTGCCTTGGGTCTTTGCTGCATTGTGCATGCTCTCTAGTTATGGCACTTTGGGCTCAGCTGTGGGATCTTAGTTTCCCAACCAGGGATCCAGTCTCCCATGTTGCAAGGCAGATTCCTAACCATTGGACCACCAGGGAAGCCCCAGTGTTTATCTTTTTATGATTAGTTTATTTCAAGTTAGCATAACATCCTCGAAGTTCACTCATGTGGCATGTGTCGGAATTCCTTCCTTTTAAGGCTGAATAACATTCCATTGTATGCATATGCCACATTTGTTTATTCATCTGTTAATGACATGTGGGTTGCTTCCACCTTTTGCTACTGTGAATAATGCTATTATGGACATGGGTGTACAAATACCTCTTTGAGACCCTGCTTTCAATTCTTTTGAGTATATACCCAGAAGTGGAGTTGCTGGATCATCAGTTCAGTTCTGGTAATTCTATTTTCAACTCTTTAGAAAATGACCATGTTTTTTGTTCTCCAAAAATGTAGAGTTGGAAAATAATTTATGATGACCTCAGATTCTCCATTCTGCATTCTTACCTCCATCAAGGGCCTCTGCTATTACCCATTTTCACTAACTTATGATCCTGAAGATAATTTTCATTTTTTTCAAGGGGAGGACATGATTTTATAATCTTGGGCTTCAACAGAGCCCCGTGTGTGTGTGTGTGTGTGTGTGTGTGTGTGTGTGTGTGTGTGTTAGCCGCTCAGTTGTGTCCAACTCTTTGTGACCTCCTGGACTGTAGCCCACCAGGCTCCTCTGTCCATGGGATTCTCCAAGAAAGAATACTGGATTAGATCGCCATTCCCTCCTCCAGGGGAGCTTCCTGTCCCAGGGACTGAACCCAGGTCTCCTGCATTGCAAGCAGATATTTTACCATCTGAGCCACCAGTGAAGCCCCTGAAGGGAGGGGTTGAAAAGGCCCGCTATTCAATGAAGAATGCTTTAGTTTGCACACATTTGTTGGTTCAGAAGCTCATAGTCTTATAGCATAAGCATTCCTGGAGCTGGGCAGATCTCTAGCTAAAACTTTCCCCACTGGTTTAATGGGACCACACAGAGCAAGTCAATGCCTTCTTCCATACCCAGACCTAATGGCATTTTAAGGCCATAAGTTGTCTCCTCTCCAGTCCACACATTTGTCCTTGACCTTTCCTTATGAGGCACTTCTCACCATCTTTGGCTTCAGAGGTAAAGTACCCCTTTGCAGAACTCTTGGCGTTTCCTGACATCTCAAACAGAGGCCTGGGTTGCTTTATGTGTGCTTGCTCTCCTGGTTGACACAAAACACAGTCAGGCCCTGCTTGCTTTAAACCATGGCTCACTGCTCCTGCAAAGTCTGCCAAATGAAATATTTGGGAAAATGATGGAAAGGTGGGAGAAGGATGACATTCCTCTCAGAACACGCATAGGAAAATAGACATCTCCTTTCAAGGCCGGCCAGGTTAAATAGTCTATCAGCCAGGAAAAGTTTGAAAGTTATGTCTGACTCAGTGTTAAAGTAGTAAAGACATTTAATGAGCTCAAATGGCCAGAGGTCTGGGCCGTTTTAAGTTTGGCGTGGTGGCTCAGCTATCCGAGTCAGCTAGAAACTGGTTCTTTTTCCATATTGCTCAATTAGCCCCATACTGTCCCCTTGTCCTTAGGTTTCCTGTCTGACGGTCACAGTGGCTGCCCCAGCTGCAGACAGCACATCCTCTTGTTTCAGATTAGAGGAGATGGAAGCCCTTGAGCTTATCTTCTCTCTCTCTTTTTATAATAGGGAAAATTTTTCTTTCAGAAGTCTCCTCCAAGCAAACCTTCCCTGTTATATCTTTTTCCAGATCTGAGTCCCACTGACAGCCATCACTCACCTCATTCCAAGAAATGGGGTTTCTGTGCTTGTCTTAGACCAATCACAGCTGGTCCTTTGGGGATAAAGGCACCATGCCGTGTGATCAACGGGATCCCTCAGGAAGCAGGGTTCTCTCTGCCTATGGGTCGGTGATTGGCAATGTCGACCACAAATACATTACCCAGAAGAAGAAAAGAGAGTGACCACAATTTTATTTAAAAACTTGTGATTTACAGAGTCATATTTAATTAAGGCACTTGTAACCTTATCAGTTAAACTTATTAAGACAGAAATATGAGACACCTTGGTGTCTCAGCTGGTAAAGAATCCACCTGCAATATGGGAGACCTGGGTTCGATCCCTGGGTTGGGAAGTTCCCCTGGAGAAGGGAATGGCTGGCTACCCACTCCAGTGTTCTGGCCTAGAGAATTCCATGGACTGTATAGTCCATGGGGTCACAAAAAGTTGGGCATGACTGAGCGACTTTCACTTCATTTCACTTAGTATATTTCTTAAATATTTCCTTCAGCCCCCAACTCATTGTTTCTCAGATATACTGTAAAAATGATGACTATACTGATGTATCTATGTAACATATCACAGTCCACAAATGATTTTCACATACATTATTCATTTCATCCTCACCAAAATTGTGTGGGGGTAGGTAAAGTATTATTATAATTTTTCATTATTTTTTAATTGGGCTTAGGTTTAGGGGGTTGAGTTCATCACATTTACTACACAGCACACTAGTCAGTATCTATACACTGCCCTGTCTTGTTTTCATAATAATTAATGAATACATTATCTTTTATATCTCTCTCCCACTCCCACTTTTTTGCTCCACACAAACAATCATTCTAAATGTGTCTGATGTTTATCTTGTTGTGTATGTGTGCACATGTAAAAGGTGTCTTTTGTTTAGCATGTGTGCACTTTTCATTTATGTAAGTGGTGCGTGCGCGCTAAGTTGTTTCAGTTGTGTCTGACTCTTTGTGACCCCCTGGACTGTAGCCTGCCAGGCTCCTCTGTCCATGGGATTCCCCAGGCAAGAATACTGGGGAGGGTTGCCGTGCCCTCCTCCAGGGGATCTTCCTGACCCAGGGATCAAACCCCTGCATTGGCTGGCAGGTTCTTTACCACTAGTGCCACCTGGGAAGCCCTTACCTAAGTGATAATTTTCTTGAACTTTCACTCTTGTTTGCTTGTTTTAACTCAATGCTATGTTTTCAGGACCGTTCTGTGTTACTTGGTCTCTGAAAGTCGCTCAGTCGTGTCAACTCTTTGCGACTCCATGGACTACAGTCCATGGAATTCTCCAGGCCAGAATACTGGAGTGGGTAGCCTTTCCCTTCTCCAGGGGATCTTCCCAACCCAGGGACTGAACCCAGGTCTCCCGCATTGCGGGCGGATTCTTTACCAGCTGAGCCACAAGGGAAGCCCAGGAATACTGGAGGGGGTAGCCTATCCCTTCTCCTGCAGATCTTCCCAACCCAGGAATCGAATTGGAGTCTCCGGAATTACAGGCGGATTCTGTATCAACTGAGCTATAAGGGAAGCCCCCTTTGTCTCTACATGTTGCGTTATATTCCACTGTGTGAGTCCCTCATGGTTTACTCATCTACACCCCCTAGTGGAAACTTTGTGTTAGTCGCTCAGTCCTGTTCAACTCTTGCAACTCCTTGGACCATAACCCACCAGGCGCCCCTGTTCGTGGAATTCTCCAGGCAAGACTACTGGAGTGGGTTGCCATTCCCTTCTCCAAGGGATCTTCCTGACCCAGGGATCGAACCCAGGTTTCCTGCATTGCAGGCAGATTCTTCACCATCTGAGCCACCAGGGAAACCCCCAGTGGTAGTGAAAACTGTGGTGTCTTCCAACTCTGGCACAAGCGTCAGCACTGCTGATGGGCCTGGATGGGAATTTCTGTGGGATACAAACTCAAGAGGACAGTGACTGAGGCATAAAGCAGACACGTTGAATAAGTACCACCAAAAAGTCTCTCTAGAAAGGCTGCCCTAGTCTATACCACTAGGAATTGTTCACATTTTACTGGAAGCTGAGTGTGGAACATATTTCGGTTGTCCAAGTTTACACAAGCAGAAAAAGTGAATTGGAATGTCAAGTACCCAAATCCAGGTCTTCTGAGTCCAAAGCCTTTTCATTTTCCAGGGCATCACTCTGTAAGTCTCTGGATCATAATATTGAACACTTAAAAGATTTCTTGGGGGTTTTACTATTTAGAGAATACCTTGAATTTCAGAAATGGCTTTGCTGGTGTTAGTGGCAAACTGCAGTCTGAAGAATGAATGAAAGCAAATGGGAACCTCAAGTTCTATTATCTGATTCAACTTGTCTGGGTCCTTTTGGCTGCTTTATACATGCTATTACATTCTTCTGGGCAGTATTTGAGAAGGAGGCTGCTGCTGCTGCTAAGTCGCTTTAGTCATGTCCGACTCTGTGCGACCCCATAGACGGCAGCCCACCAGGCTCCCCCATCCCTGGGATTCTCCAGGCAAAAACACTGGAGTGGGTTGCCATTTCCTTCTCCAATGCATGAAAGTGAAAAGTGAAGTTGCTCAGTCATGTCCGACTCTTAGCGACCCCATGGACATGGTCGCTAAGCCCCGGAGGCATGAGGTTTTCCAGACAAGAGTACTGGAGTGGGTTTGAGAAGGAGGAAGTGTTGCTAGATTCCTTCCTTCCTGCCTGCCAAGGGCTGGAGTGTAATGCCTCTGTGCTTGTTTGGCTTGAGAGTCATTGAGGCATCCTAGAGTTGAATAGTGTTACAACTAGAAAGCACGTTAGCAACGATCAAGTTCAATACTCCCACTTTACAGCTGGGGAAAGGGAGACCCTGAGAGAGAGGAAGCCATTTGCCTAAGGTCACATAGTAATAGATCATTGGAAAAACCAGCCCATCTCCCTTTCCACTTCCCCAAGCACAGCAACCTTCCCCTGCTTACTCAGGAATTCACCCTGTAACCTCAGTAGCTTGAGACATGTTTATTCCAAACAGTGCTGTACTGAGACCTGAACAGACGTTATGTGTGGCATTTGCCAATTTCTATGATGTAAATATTTCTACCACGGCTGTTTCAAACTGTTGAAGGGATGTCGCTGAATGTGGCATTGGGAATGACAGGCAGCAGTCACGGTTTTAGGAGGCATTTTCACCATAGATACGATAGACATAATACCTGCAAGAGCAAAGATAAGAGTAAAATCCCACAAAATGACTAAGAAGTGGCATTTTGAGTATTTACTATCTTTGTCTTTAGTATAAGTTACTTGAGTGTAAGTTTATATAATTCAATGTTTAATCATCAACCCTGAATATTCATTGGAAGGACCGACACTGAAAGCTCCAATACTTTGGCCAGCTGATGTGAAGAGCTGACTCATTGGAAAAGACCCTGATGCTGGAAAAGATTGAAGGCAAAGGAGAAGAGGACCACAGAGGATGAGGTGGCTAGATAGCATCACCAACTTGATGGACATGAATCTAAGCAAGCTCCAGGAGATAGTGCAGGACAGGGAGGCCTGGTGTGCTCCAGTTCATGGAGCTGCAAAGAGTCAGACATGATTTAGCTCTTGAACAGCAACAACACGGTAGCCCATGAAATTCCTGAACATGTAACACTCAGTTCTCCTGAGCTAAGGCAGCCAGCTCCAGGACACCATTGCCTGAAAAGTAATGAAACCAGCTTCTCAATGTGACATCCTGTCCTAATATATAAATTTATCCAGATTTGTTTGAACACTCTGTGGTGGAAACAAGAAATGTGAATGTATTGAAAGGAAAAAAGAAAAAAAAAACAACAACCCAGAGGATAAGTGAGTTCTGGAGATATATTTTCTGGATAGCTGAAGGCTTAGCTCTAAGCTCCCAAACTATAAAAGGTTTAACTTTTCCAGATAGACTTTTCAAAGCTTTGTGTGACACACCCTTTCCTACTTCATTACACACGAGACATTATGCTTATCACCTTTTTTACTGACCACTGGGGCATGTGGTGGTGTGGGAGGCTATTCACCCCTGGAATAAATGACCCTGGACTGCTGTGTGGTTGGGGTTCTTGGTGCTCTTTCCAGAATTTAAAAATTATTATTCTCACTCACTGTCCAGAGATATGACTTCTTCCTATGGCCAGTTTCTCCTCTGCTGTTTCTAATTGACTGGAGATACAGAGAGCCAGACTTATTGGAATCATGTTAAAAATGTCACTAACCTACTGGAATAAGGACTTGATGAGTAAAATGCTTAAAATGTTAGTGAAGTTTTTTTCTGGCTGCTCAGAAGTCTTTTGGTTTTAACTTTTGCTTCTTGTAGAATTTCTGGAGAGGAGGCATTCCTAGATTACAATGCTTCGGATCCGTGAGTAACATTATATATCAATGTATACTGTATCACCATGCACATATCCCATCAGAAAGAAAGCAAAAATTATCTCTAGGCCACGCAGTATATTAGATAAAAAGTAGAGCAGTTCTGGGCTGCATTTTGAGGGACTCCACAATGCCATAGGAATATGAGGTGTACCACATGGTGAATTTTGCAAGGAACAGTCAAGAATTCAGAGGGTAAATTTCAGGGCACACCTCCTTGCTCTAGAGGGGATTCTGGACTCTTTCGGCGCAGACCCAGGAGGCAGACAGGGAAGGAGAGCTAGTGTTGGAGAGTCCTGCACCTGGAGTGAGGCTGGTCCTTTGCGCACCTGCCCACCCTTACGGCTGGGAAGGACCTGCGCCTGACAAGGTCCTTTGGCAGAGCCCCTGCCCTTGGTCCACCTGTCTGTCCATTCCTTTACATGTAACCTCAGGTATTTGTTGCCCCGCTCCAAAGAGGAAGTGGTTTTCCACACTTCTGTCTTCCTTCCTAACTGCAAGAAAGGCAGCCTCAGGTGCTGATGGCAAACCAGCTCTTCTGTGCAGAAAGGGGACATGCCCCCCCTCCCCATTCCCAACACCTGCCACCTCCCTTCACAAATTCGCCTTGTCTCCCTTTGAACCCCTAAAGCTTTGGGGAATCCTTAAGGGCCCCCTTCTCATTATACTTGCTTTCCTTAAGCCTTAGGGCTTCCCTAGTGGCTCAGAGGTCAAAGCGTCTGCCTGCAATGCAGGAGACCTGGGTTTGATCCCTGCGTCGGGAAGATCCCCTGGAGAAGGAAATGGCAACCTACTCCAGTATTCCTGCCTGGAGAATCCCATGGACGGAGGAGCCTAGTGGGCTACAGTCCACCGGGTCGCAAAAGAGTCAGACACGACTGAGCAAGTGACTTAACTAAGGGCCCCTTTCTCATTATACTTGCTCTCCTTAAGCCTTTATTAACTCCTTGGAGAAGATTTATTGGATGAGCCCGGGATAGAAGCCGAGCCCAGTGCGCGGGGTGGTGTGTGGAAGGCAAGAGCCAGCAGGTGGATCATGTTATTCAGGCCCAGAGACTCACTTCCTTTCCCGGGCTGGCCTTGGGCTGGTGAACCGGTGGCTGTTGACATCATTCAGCAACTGCTACAAGGTCTCTGGAGCTGGAGTCACCCCACGTAGGGCAGTGCGGAGCCCAGTAACCAGGGCTTGCTCCCGCGTGCCCCACCTCACTGGTCTAATTAACAAGTTGGGTCCCTTCCAGCTCTTTCACGTGGCTCTCGTGGGGCTGGGCTCCGCTGGGGGCGGGCAGACAGTCTTACTTTAAGCCGCGTATTGATCTTCACGTGGTCACGTGCCCCTCTTGGGGGAGCACTCTCATGTTTTAAGTGCATGCAGTTACTCTCTTGACTGGGTTGTAAACAGGTTTTAATGGGGCTATTAGTGTAAAAGGACAGGAAACTTTCAAAAACAGCCTCTTAAATATTCATGAGGATGTTAAATCTGGCGCTTAATCACCAATGTTTGCACACAGCTAACGGGGAGGGCGGGCAGCTGACCGGCTGCCTTCACTCTGAACAGTTGACAGGGCATTAATAAACGCTCTTACAGGCATGATTAACGGCCAGGAGAAGGGTACTTATTTTTTTTAAACAAACGAAGCCCCCCAACCCCTCCTTTGGGAACTCCTCTTCTAGGGGGAGGAGTGTCCACGTGGAGTACTGGAGTGGGATTTAGGGAGACCCGGTGCCGGGAAGCGGGCTCAGATGGGACATTTTTTTTCCCCCTTCAGAAATAGCTAACTGGGCAACCCTTCCTACCCACCCATCCAGTCTGACCTGTCCACTTCCCAGAGAATGGTTTCCTTGGGGGAAATATTCCAAAAACTTAAGCAAGAATCTCCAAAGAATTCCCTACCTGGAGAATTCTTAACTCAACCTTGGCAGGGCCATGAAGGAAGCACTGGGCCCTGATCGTGGGAGCTCCCTGGAGGGTCAATATCAGCTACCTCTTCAATACCTGAGCGCACTTGCTTTCATTTTTTAAAAGTTAATTTATTTTAATTGGAGGCTAATTACTTTACAATATTGTAGTGGTTTTGCCGTACATTGACATGAATCAGCCACGGGTGTACATGTGTCCCCCATCCTGAACCCCCCTCCCACCTCCCTCCCCATCCCATCCCTCAGGGTCATCCCAGTGCACCAGCCCTGAGCACCCTGTCTCATGCATCGAACCTGGACTGGCGATCTATTTCACATATGATAATATACATTTCAATGTTATTCTCTCAAATCATCCTCACTTGCTTTCAAATTGGAGTTAAATGCAGACAAAGGTGGTCCTCTGTGGCTGAGGGGCTCCTGCAAGCTGCTCCCCTCTCTCCCCCCCCCCCACCCCCGCTACCTTTCTTTTCTGCCCTCCCCCGCCAACCTATCTCTCTGTGTGTGCATTTTAGCTCCTGGAGCAGTATCATTCTCTTACTTTTCTCGGTAACATTTGATGTAAAATTCTGAGTAGAATAATATGCTTTTTAACTAGTGAATGGCCTGTGATTCCAGAATGGGCCTTGGAGAGAATCTTTTTCTGGCAGGACCTTGCTCCTATTAGAAAAAGAAACTGAGGCATAGAGAGGTGAACAACTTGTTCAAGGACACCTACTGAGGTAGCCACAGAGTGCTGTGGACTCCAGGTACCCTGATTCCTAGCTGACCCCCACTTCAGCATGATGTGACTTCTCCAGAGAGACCCAGAAAGAACAGATACAAGCTTGTTCCTTCAGAAGTACTGCAGCTTCAAGTACGCCAGATCTGGTATCGGGATCTCTGCTACCAGAATCCAAACCAGTTTAAGCACGGAAAATTCTGGAAAATATCCACCGTTTCTATGTAGCAGGAAATCCCAGCCTCATTATCTGAGACCAACTCAGAGATGAAAAACTCTTCCCTCTCTAGAAGTGTCAGCTGGGATTTCTGGTTGACAAGTTCTATTTAGAAATGAAACCAAGGCATAAAGGCAGAAATACATAAAATCTAGTTTTTACAAGCTAGGGAAAAAACCCACTATGCTTTATAATGGTAGATCAGGGCAAAGAAATCAGTATCTTTCATAAAACCCTTCCCAGTCCACGCCCTTGCTGCCCACATTCACAAGCTTCTGTCAAGTCCTCTTTCTTGTGCACGTGCTGCCAATTCAAGGGCTGGGGTGGGGGAAGTTGTCATGAAGATGAATCACAAGTGTCTCCGCCCACAACACACACATCCTCTAGTCAGCAATTTAACTCTAAGGCCAGGTCAGAAGACTGAACACAGGACCAGGCCAAACGTTTTACAAGTTTTGTTTTCTTCATCTCTGCTCAAGAATCTGAGGTGGCTCCCATTATATCTGGGTCCAGCCCAGACTGGCCTCCTCTGCACAGGCAATTTTAGGTTCTCCTCCGGGCCAAATATGTCCTTTTCTTTCCAGTCGGTGGACCAGGGAACATTCTACAGGCACTATGGATAGTGATTCTTGATCATAAGATTTGTTCAGAGACTCAGTGCAACAATTTTTTTTTATGGAATGCCAACTAGGAATGAAAAATCAGCCTCTCTTGCTAAACAGTTTGCATTAATGACTTCCATAAGAGCCAATTTATTGATTAAAAAAAAAAAACACAACTCCACTTGTCTCTTTCATCTGAATATATAGCTGGTAGGTGCTGTTGAAAAAACAACCATTTTGAGAAATAGTTTCCTTTTAGTAATTAGGATGAATGCATTTTGACAGTTTTTACCAATAATGGTTGCAATGTTTGGTACAAATGCGAAGCACAGATGAAGTTTTAAAACCCAGTGGGGTTGGGCACTGTTTTCTCAATGAAAGGCTGATTGTCAGCTCTGTGAAGTACAAGAATAGATTCTACATGCTTTGTTATGTTATCAAACTGACATCAAGTACTGGACAACACAATGTTGATTTCACAGCACACAACTTTGGATTGACATTATGCCTTATATCAAAGTCTCTTATTCTATAATTTTTTGTTTGTTTGTTTAATCAGCCAAGTGTAGGAGGATTCAACATGGTTCATTTAAGACAGACTAGGACGTAAGACATTTAGGTTCTACTACCAGTGGTGGTGGTTTAGTCACTAAGTCGTGTCCGACTCTTGCGGCCCCATGTACTGTAGCCTGCTAGGCTCCTCTGTCCATGGGATTCTCCAGGCAAGAATGCTGGAGTGGGTTGCTATTTCCTTCTCCACTACTACCAGTAGTTTCCCTAAATTATTGTATATATTAGGCAAACCTCACTTTCCTTACCTGTAAAATGGGTACAGTAAAGCCTGTCATATCAATTTGTTGTTTTAAGTGAAGTAATGCATAGCATCTGGTCCCATCATTTCATGGGAAATAGATGGGGAAACAGTGGAAACAGTGTCAGACTTTATTTTTGGGCTCCAAAATCACTGCAGATGGTGATTGCAGCCATGAAATTAAAAGACGCTTACTCCTTGGAAGGAAAGTTATGACCAACCTAGATAGCATATTAAAAAGCAGAGACATTACTTTGCCAACAAAAGTCTGTATAGTCAGGGCTATGGTTTTTCCAGTAGCCATGTATGGATGTGAGAGTTGGACTGTGAAGAAAGCTGAGCACTGAAGAATGGATGCTTTTGAACTGTGGTGTTGGAGAAGACTCTTGAGAGTTCCATGGACTGCAAGGAGATCCAACCAGTCCATTCTAAAGGAGATCAGTCCTGGGTGTTCTTCGGAAGGAATGATGCTAAAGCTGAAACTCCAGTACTTTGGCCACCTCATGCGAAGAGTTGACTCATTGGAAGAGACTCTGATGCTGGGAGGGATTGGGGGCAGGAGGAAAAGGGGATGACAGAGGATGAGATGGCTGGATGGCATCACTGACTCGATGGACATGGGTTTGTGTGAACTCTGGGAACTGGTGATGGACAGAGAGGCCTGGCGTGCTGCAATTCATGGGGTTGCAAAGAGTCAGACACGACTGAGCGACTGAACTGAACTGAACTGAATGCATACCTACTTGCTGTTTCCGTCTGATGTCTCACAGGCATCTTTTAAGTAAGTCTAAGATCTATTCATTCCCCTGACCAGGCGTCTAAAATGGTTTCCCTCGTGGCTCATGTGGTAGAGAGTCTGCCTGCAATGCGGGAGACCAGGGTTTGATCTCTGGGTTGGGAAGATCCACTGGAGAAGGAAATGGCAACCCACTCCAGTATTCTTGCCTGGGAAATCCCATGTATGGAGGAGCCTGATGGGCTACAGTCCATCGGATCGCAAAGAGTCGGTCACAACTGAGTGACTAACACATAATGAATAATAGTGAACATAGGCATCTAAAAAGGAGACTTTCCCATATCAAGCTTAAAATGTACCCCTGCCAAACCTATCCCTTCTCGAACATTCCCGAATCAATCAGTGGCATCTGAAACTACTCAGGTGTTCATACCAGAAACTTGGAGTCATCCTCTCTCTGCATTGTAGCTGATCAATAACACATTCCATTTTGTCTTTTAAGTAAGTCTCAGATCTACTCATTCCCCTGAGCAGGCTAGTCCATGCCATTACCCTCGCCTGCCTGGGTGTCTGCCTGCAGTCACCTCTTTACTCTCTTGCTGCATCCAATATTGTCTCCTCCACTTTGGACCCCACACAAAGCCAGAGTCATCCTCTTACAATGCAAACCCGTGTGCATCACTCTCCTACTTGTAACCCTCCACTGACTGCCCAAGACAATTGACATGGGCCAAGAGGGCAGGACAGTCTTATTCCTACCTGCCCCTCGGTCTCGATTCGATCTCACTCCACTTCGAACACACTGCCCTCTTTTGCTCTAGGTGCTTCTCTGTGGACCAGAGCCTTTACAGAACAGTTCCCTCTCTGGGAAGCTCATAATCTCATCATTGCCTGGATGGCTCCCACTCATTTTCGAGATTTCAGTATTAATATCAAATGCTACTCTTAGAGAGGAGACTCCCTGCTTCCCCTCCCATTCCCCAGTAGGATGGATTCTCATTATCATTATCTTTTGTAGCATTTAAAGAAATTGTAGGAAATTCACTGGAGGTTCAGTGTTTTAACCCACTCCTGGGGGCCTGGGTTTGATCCCTTGTTGGGGAACTAAGGTCTCACAATTGGCAAGGCATGACTAAAAACATGTATTTGAACGTTTATTTTTGTGATTACTTGGACTGTAAGCTCCATGAGCACCATTTTGTTCACTCCTGTGCCCCCAGGGCCTTGGCAGAGTGCATATGATATGGTAGATCCAGAAAGATAATAAGATGAATGCCTTGAACACTTGAGTGTTAATACAAATTGAAATTATTTTCATCCTTGTATCTGTGGGACACCAAATTGAGTGGCACGATGAGATGTTTCCTCGAGTAAGAAATTCTTTGGTGGTGAGTTAATAGAAACTCATCCTAAACTAGTTTTTTTTTTTTTTTAATTTTTATTTTTTTTTAGTTTTTTAATTTTAAAATCTTTAATTCTTACATGTGCTGAACTAGTTTAAATATTAAAGGAGAAGTTTATTCACCTCTGTAAGCTAAATATGGGCTTCCCTGGTGGCTCAGCCTTAAAGATTCCAGCCTGCCAATCCAGGAAATACAAGAGATGTGGATTCAGTCTCTGGTTTGGGAAGAGCCCCTGGGGTAGGAAATGGTACCCCGCTCCAGGATTCTTGCCTGGGAAATTTCATGGGCAGAGGAGCCTGGTGGGTTACAATCCATAGAAACTCAAAGAGTCAGACACTAGTGAGTGAGCGCGTGCGCGTGCACACACACACACCCCCTAACTACAAAGGATAAGACTGGAGTTGGCCTGAGTAACTCAAAAGATGGTAGTCAATTCTATTTTTCCCCCTCTGCCTTTGCTTCTTTCATTCTTGTTTGACTTTACTCTTCAATGCAGGCATATTTTTCCATAGGATAGAGAACACGGCTTTGGGGAACCCTAGGTTATCAATTTTTTATTGTTTCCTGCCAGAAACTCCCAGGGAGAGACCCTACCTTGGGTCATGAGCCCATCCTTGGTCTCTGTGTCTGCTGTGCCCAGTGTGGTTAAGAGGATAGAGCCATCACTAGTCCATCCCAGAGTTTCTGGGCTTAGGGTCTGTTACCAGAAGGGTCGGGGAGAGATCCAGGCCTGACAGTTAAAGACAATGGTCACAAGACATATGGATTTTGTAGAAAAGGAGACCATTGACTTGGATTCTAAAGATCATGAGTTGAGCCTCAATTTTTCTGGCTCTAGACATAGCTTAGGTTCATCAGAAAATCCAGACAGAGATGACTTTACTTGAACACAGAGTGGGAAGCCACCCTCTTGAAATTTGGACAAGAGTTCACAATGGTTAATCACAATTCAGGAACCCAGATAAGAAAGTCAGCCTTGTAATCCATGGTGTCAACAGGCAACCCAAACATTGTTCTCCCTTATTTCTAGGATGTTAGTAGTAGAGACTTAAAACAGCTTTTTATGGAGGCATAAAAAGGCAGTGAGAGGACTTCCCTGGTTGTCCAGTGGCTAAGAATCTGCCTGCCTATGCAGGGAACACAGGTTCGACCCCTGGTCCAGGAAGATCCCACATGCTAGAGAGCAGCTAAGCCCGTGTGCCACAACTGCTGATGCTTGCATGCTCTCGAGCCTGTGCTCAACAACAAGAGAAGCCGCCACAGTGAGAAGCCCATGGACCATAACTAAAGAGTAGGCCCCACTCCCTGTAACTAGAGAAAGCCCACGTGCAGCAATGAAGACCCAGCACAACCCAAAGGAAAGAAAAAAAAAGGCAGTGAGAGTCCTGCCTGGTGACAGTTGAATTAATAAATGAGCTGTGAAAGATGATATATTTCTACCAATCCTTCATAGCCCAATTAAATGTCACCTCCTCTCTGAAGCTTTTCACTGTCCCCTCATGAGGGCTAATAGTCCAAGTTCTGTTCATAGAATTGTTATGAGAATTTAGTGAGTTAATACCTATGAAGCACTTAGAATGGGTCAGAGCACATTGTGAGCACACAGTAACTATTATTTTGATAGGACAGAAGGGAGAAAATAGTAACAATGGGTGACCAAATACAGATGTCACAGCCTTTCTATGTCTTGGGTCTGTATGTACTTTATCCCACTTGATACATATCACTTCTTAACATTTAAACAAAATTGTATTTATTTTTTAACACTGAAAATATTTTGTATTGGGATATAACCAATGAACAATGTTGTGGGAGTTTTAGGTGAACAGCAGAGGGACTCAGCTATACATATACATGTATCCATTCTCCCCCAAACACCCCTCACATCCAGAGTGGCACAAAACATTGAGAGAATTCCATGTGCTATACACCAGATCTTTGTAGGTTATCCATTTTAAATATAGCAGTGTGTACATGACCTTCCCAAAGTCCCTAACTACTCCTTCCCCGTGGCAACCATAAGCTTGTTTTCTAAGTCTGTGAGTCTCTTTCTGTTTTGTAAATAAGTTCATTTGTATCATTTGTTTTTAGATTCCACATATAAGGGATGTCATATGATATTTCTCCTTCTCTGTCTGACTTACTTCACTCAGTATGACACTGTCTGTGTCTCTCCATGCTGCTACAGAAAGCATTATTTCATTATTTTTTAAGGGCTGAGTAATATTCCATTATATATCTGTACCACATCTTCTTTATCCATTCCTCTGTCGATGGACATTTAAGTCACTTTCAGACACATGTAACTTCAGTTTTAAGAACTTGTGTTGGATCCATACTATGGGAAGTTCTGGTCCAAAGTCACTGTGCTGGGAGGGGGTGGTCATCCCATGCAGGGCTAGTTTTTGGCTGAGGAGCTACAAAAACTTTACAACATTTAGATGGTGGCTCTTACATTTTGCACTTAAATCTCACTGACTGGTAGAGTTTGTTTAAAATGTGGTTTTCCTGAATCTCTACCTGGTAGATCCTGATTCAGTAGTTCTAGGGGAGGGGCCCAGGAATGTCAGTTTCTCACCGCAACTTTAGTGATTCTTCCATAGGTGGTTGGTTGCATGGAAGAAACGGAACCAGAGGAAGGAGCAGTAAAGCTGACGAAGGATGAAGAAAATGGGAGGCACTCATCCTATAGTTGGGACTTACCAAAGTCCTGAAGTGGCCCCAACCAGGAAGAGAACTCCAGCCTATTGCCATGTGCCAACCAGAATGAGTGTCATGAACATGTAAAGCATCCACTCTGCCTACTGGTCCCCTTGGCCTATGAACATCTGGGCCAGCGACAGCTCTGTCAAGCCATAAACTCAGCCCTTATGCACTGCTGTGCTGCCCATTTGAAAGAGAGGATGGTAGTGGGTGGGGGCAAGGAGTGCCAGAAGTCCCACAGAATGGATGTCATTGTGGGCATCACGGTGGGTGCTCCCCTAGGGTCCTTGTTCTCTTGTATGAAGAGAATGGCGGAAAGGCTCAGAAATAGATTTTGAGTGGTCAGATGCAATCCTGAGGACCCTGCCCTTTGGGCAGGAGTGGGTGTGTATTAAGGCAGCCTGTCAGGGGAACATGCATTACCAACCCTTATGCTTTTGTATTAAGCTTTATGTCCCATCTTTACAGTCAGATTATTGGAGATTAGTGGTTCCACTTAAGAGTTTAAAACATTGTGCTGACCCAAATTGTTGGAGCCATTGTGATATGGCGCTATATATTCAAAGACTGGACCAGCTGGTAGTCAAGTGGGGGAGGGGGAGAGCTCCCTTTTCACAAAGTGATTTTGTTAATTGTTTTGTGTAAGAAACCTGGGGTACCTCTTTTTGCATAATGTGTGTCTGGCACTGTCCCTACTTTCCACTCACTTAGATGCCGGTCAGTCCAGTCTAGTGATGCTCCTTTGCTTACAGGGCATTTAATAATCAATGGTCACTCACGTTTGCCTTCTTTTGGCTTCCGTGTGTGGAGCTCAGTCCCAGAAGTCTCAGATAGTTTCGTTAATGTCTTTTATCCACTTAAAAGACAAAAATAAGCTTCTCTAAAGCTCTTAGAAAACCACCAGCCTGTATGTAGGAGAGGAGGAAGGCTGTTAATTAATAAGGTTAAATATCTCTGCAGGAGCACACAGCTATGATCCAGAGAACATGAGAACCATACCCAGCCTGCCTTTCAGATCAGAGCTACTTTTTATTCATTGACAGATTTAGTAATTGAAAACTCTATGTCTTAGTTCAAGCTACTAGAACAAAATACCAGATTCAGTGACATAAACAGCAAACATTTATTTCAATTGTTCTGGAGAGGGGGAAGTCCAAGATCAAGGTGGCAATAGATTCTGTGTCGGTAAGACGCCCTTCTTGGTTTATAGACTACCATCTCGTCATGTGTCCTCATGTGGCCTTTTCTTGGTGAGTACACAAGAGGTAGGGACGAAGAAAGAGACAGAGATCTTATGTCCTTTCTCCTTTGTATAAGATATTAATCCCGTCTTGAGGGCCCCATCCTCATCTGAGCCTAATCACCTTCCAAATCGGGGGTTAAGTCTTCAACAGATGAATTTGCAGGGAGAGGAGGGATACAAGTCAGTCAATAGCATTCTGTGGCTGTTATAAAGTTGAAGAGGCAGCCACACATGAATTTTACTTGAGAGTGAACTGCCTGCTTTTCTTAGCAAGTGTTCTCAGGGATATTAGGATTTTTGTTTGTATGTCCTCAAAGTGGAAGAACTTAGTTGGAAACAGTCAAAACCAATATTTGAGTCAAATCTGGTGAATAAGATAAGTGATCAAGCTGGAGAAGGGCATATTTGTCTAAAGACAAAATAATGTGACTGGTTTTGTTGCAGGCCCGGCAGGCACCAGAGCTTAACGAGGAAAGGAAGCTCCCAAATGCTTGGCGTAATGGCCACATCAGCAGAAACAAAGCTTAGCATGGGGGCAAAAAAGGGATTAGGATTTGGTGGAGGAGAGGTGTGTTTACATTGAAAAGGCTCTAACCATCCCTCCTCCCCTAAATCCAGTTGTGAATCACTGGTCTAAACTGTCAAAAGGATGTTCTGGAAGATGAGCACTCATTTGATATGCAGTATTTGTTCTAGGAAATGTTCTCTTTACCATGATATGGAAGAAGTTTTTAAAAAGTGGCTTCTGCTTCAAATATTTTTAGGAGTCTTTATAAATATCTTCATAATTTCATAAAAAATTCCTACAATACAAAGTATATGTAAAACGTATAAACTACAAAGACTGATGGTGTCATCGTGTTGTTGAGAAAGGTAGCTATTGACATTATTCTCTCATGTTATAGAGGAGGAATCTAAGATTCAGGGGGGAGAAGTTGCTTGGCAGAGACCAGACAGTTGGTAAATGGCAGAGTCGGGATTAATTTACATGTGTATGACTTAAAATTCATGCTGATGGCAATAAGATTTCTATCTTTGGTACTGTTTCTTGTCAACCAGGACAGAAGGGAGGTGGGACTTGTTACAATCAAGCCTGTTTGGTTAGAGTTTTCCTGTTGGCCTGGTTCTTCTGGATGTTCAATGTTCGTTCATTTGAACACCCAGATGGTGTTCAAAGTTCATTCTCTTGAGGCTTGAAGATTACACTTGCAGAGTGTTTTGAATGTTTGGTTGGAGATGAAACTTCATTAATACCCAAAGGCCTGGAATTCTTGCATACAGCCAGAAAACTGAGGGAAGTAACGCCATACCATTTTCTTACTTCTGATGGCCATGATTATTGTGAAATGTCTTTGCTGTAAACTGTTAAAATAGCATTTGGGTTCCCTGTTATGCATTACTACTCTCGAACTCTTCTCTGCTTCTGATGGACTGGTATTCTTTCTGTCTCCCTGACCCGATGCCCCACTGCAGTGCTAAATCTGTTCTCTGAAGTTACTGATACATCATTGACCTCATGCAGTGCTCCAGAGTTCCTTTTTACTCTGCCTCTTCCTTGAAGTAAGTAAATTAGCGTTCTTTGGGATTTAACAGTCTCTCTCCCTGGAGATCTTCTCAGGCCTTGCTACAAAATGTGTAGCCAGTAGACCAACTAGAAGCATTGTCGTCAGCAACAGCATCACCTGGGAGCTTATTAGGCAGAGCTTAGGGTCCACCCCAGACCCACTGAGTCAGAAGCTATATTTTAATGTGGTCCCTTGGTGACTTTTAAAATTTGAGAAGCAGCTGTGATGAACCCATAAAATACTTATGTGCTGGTGGATGTCAGCCTTCTGATACAGGTAACACTGCCCAGGAGTCTGTGGTTGGTTTGGGGTGGGAGGAAGCCTGGAAGAGAGGGAAAGCTTGGGTTGGAAAACCCAAGCATTCCTATTTCTTTCTTTTCTTCCTTTTTTCCTTCTGAGAGTCAAAACCACCCATATGAACTCTGGATATTATCCCACCTGTTCTAGGCAAGGGGAAAGAAAGGTAAAATAACTGTTTTTTATAATCATGCATTCTTAGGAAGGAAAGAGATTTGGGTGTCTTCTGTTTACTTTCATGAGTACAAGTTGCTTCTGTACCATCTCAAACACACAATACCCTGCCCTCAACCAAATACTTCCAGTGTTGGGCGTTCACTGCTTGCTGGGCAGCTGTTTCATTTTTCGTTTCCAACAGGCATTTATCAAGTGCCTCCTGGGAGTCAGCCCATGTTAGGGTATAAAGAAAAAAATGTCAGTCTGTTCCTGTCCTCAAGTGGTTAATAGTTTGTAGCTTCAACTCCATGTATGTATCATATCCTCTCTAAGTCTTCCCCAGGCCAGTTAAATCTATAGTGGTATATGTACACCAGCAAGAGTTTTGGAATTAGTGGTGAGTATAAATCCTAGCTGTATAATCTTGGACTCCTCTGAACCTCGGTTGTTTCATTCATATCAGGATTGCTGTTGATAGCAATATCACAGCTCTGATTAGTATTAGCATAAAGGAAGATTTGTTGACCCATGGAATCAAAGGAATGGTTGAACAGGCAAACTAGTGAAGCAGCTAGACTTCAGGAGCTTCTACAAACCAAGACTAGGAAACCAGGTAGGTCCCTCTGTCTCTTTCTGCTTGTCCTGACTACTGACTTTAATCTCTCTATGTTTAATTTAATCAGAGTGGGAAATATGACTACATCTTACAACTCTAAGGGCCTCCAAGGAAGTGACTAAGATGAAATGAGGTCATAAGGATCTGAGAAGATTAATGGTGTTTTAAGAAGAGACACTGGAAAGCTGCACTTCTCCATCTCTGCACATGCACAGAGGGAAGGCCGTGTGACGACACAGCAAGAAGGCAGCTGTCAACAAGCCAGGGAAAGAGACCTCGCCAGAAACCCACCATACTGGCCTCTTGATCTTGGACTCTCACCCTCTAGAACTGTGGGAAAATCAATTTCTGTTGTTTAAGTCACTCAGTCCGTGATATTATTATGCTACTCTGAGCAGACTAATACAATTTGCATTTCTCTAGTGACTAATGGAGTAGGACTTCTTTTCATGTCTTTTGTATACTTTCTTTGGACAAAAGCTAGTTCAAATCCTTTTCCCATTTTGATTTTTTTTGTCTTTCTGTTTATGAGATGTAGGAGGTATTGTTTTTCCTTTGTTTCATAATTCTTGAACTTTGATTACAGATTATTTCTGTTTCATCCTCAAATCCAATCAACCAACACTTCTAACTCCTGCTTACCACTTGAATGTATCTGCAGAGATCCTGCTGTTATCCAGGCTAATTCCCCCTCCTTTACTGTTTATACCTGTTGTCTGCCCCTGCCTGGATCCATTCTTCATGCCGCAAACTGGGTCAGGTTCATCATGTCACTGCTCTACTCAAAACCATTCAGTTGATCTCTAATTCAAGGAATTTTCAATTTTCAATTCCTTTAATGATTTTTAAGGCCCTCCTTATTTTACTCCTATCTACTCCAGCTATTCTCCCCCTAAAAATCAACAGCATCTCTCTCTCTCTTTTTCTTTATCCAGGGATGCATTGGGGTATATTTCAAAGTCAATTCAGACAGAAGTGTCCTTCACACACGATCATTTCAGCATGCATGTCATTTCAGTTTTTTAGGCAAAATTTATACACAATAGAATGTACAAATCCTAAGTGTGTTATTTGATGACTTTAACTAACGCCTGCAACTGTGTATTCCAACCCCCTGCAAGATCTAGAACATTGCTAGCATCCTAGAGAATTTCCTCACTCTCATCCTGTCAATCCCCACCTTAATGGCCCCTGTCGACATACTTCCAATACGCACCTCAACCAGGGGCTGGAATTGTTCTGATTTTTTTCCTCCATAAATTAGTTTTGCTTTTTCTAGAACTTCATTCTTCTGTTAAGGCTTGTTTCTTTCCCTCAGTATGATGTTGAGATTCATCCAAGTTGTTGCATGTATCAGTAGGCTTTGCTGTTTTGTTACTAAATGGTAATCTACTGTATGCCTATAACAGTTTAATGATCCATTCTCCTCTTGACAAACATCTGGGCTATCTCTAGTTTTTGGCTTTTATGAATAAAGCTGCTAAAAATATTTTTGTACAAGTTTTTTTCTGTGGCCATGTTTTGATTTCTTTTGGTTGGATATCTAGGAAACAGATTTCTGGGTCATATGGTAGACATGTTTTGTAAGAAAGTGTCCAGATGTTTTCCAAAATGGTTGTACCATCATACATTCCCACCAACGATGTATGAGAGTTTGTTGTTCTGTGTTATTGTCTAGATTTGATGTTGTCAATCTTTTATTTTATTTATTTATTTTTTATTTTATTTTTTTTTTAAAATTTTAAAATCTTTAATTCTTACATGTGTTCCCAAACATGAACCCCCCTCCCACCTCCCTCCCCATAACATCTCTGTGGGTCATCCCCATGCACCAGCCCCAAGCATGCGTTTTAGCCATTATGGTGACAGTGTGGCTTATTTCCCTCATGACTAAAGTGGGCTTCCTTGGTGGGTGGCTCAGTGGTAAAGAATCTGCCTGCCAATGCAGGAGACGCGGGTTCGATCTCTGGGTCTGGAAGTTACCCTGGGGAAGGAAATGACAACCTATTCCAGTGTTCTTGCCTGGAAAACCTCAAGACCAGAGAAGCCTGGTGGGCTACAGTCCATGGGGTTGCAAAAGAATCAGACACGACTTAGTGAGTAAATGACAGCAACAAATGACTAAATGGTGTTGAAAAATATTCTTAGTATTTATTAGCCATTTGTATATCCTCTTTTGTGAAGTATTTGTTGAAATCTTTTGCTTATTTATTTATTTAAATATGGGCATTATGGGATTTTTAGTTCCCTGACCAGGGATCAAACTCAACCCCTCATGGAGTCTTAACCACTGAACAGCCAGAAAGCTCCTCTTCGGCTTATTTAAAAAGCCAGGTTTAAGGCAGTGTGATTTACATACAGTAAAATTTATCTTTTTCAGATTTTTTTTTCATGAATTTTGAAAACATGGTCATTTAACTATCACACTCATCAATATAGTTTCCAAAAAGTTTCCTTGTGTCTCTGTAATTTATACATTCTCCCCATCCACTGCTCCTGGCAACTGCTCATCTGTTTTCTGTCCCTAAGGTTTTACTTTTTCCAGGTTGTCATGTATATAGAATCATATAGTATATAGACATTTGAGTTTACTGCCCAATTTTAATTTGGTTGTTTGTCTCCTTATTGAGTTGTAGAAATTCTTATGTATCCGGGACACCAGTTTTTTGTTAGACATATATGTTTATGAATTTTTATTCCAGAGCGTAGCTTTCCTATTCTTTTTCTAAATGATATCTTTTGGTGAGCAGACATTTAAAATTTGGATAAAGTAAAATTTCTCAATTATTATTTCTTTTTGTGGTCATTGCTTTCTGTGCTCTAAGAAAATCTTCAGTTTCCATTCAGTTGCTCAGTCATGTCCATCTCTTTGCGACACCATAGACTACAGCACGCCAGGCTTCCCTGTTCATCACCAACTCCCAGAGTTTGCTCAAACTCAAGTTCATTGAGTCAGTGATGCCATCCAACCATCTCATCTTCTGTTGTCCTCTTCTTCTCCTGCCTTCAATCTTTCCCAGCATCAGGGACTTTTCCAATGAGTCAGCTCTTTGCATCAGGTGGCCAAAGTATTGGACTTTCAGCTTCAGCATCAGTCCTTCCAAGGTATATTTAGGACTGATTTCCTTTAGGATTGACTGGTTTTGATCTTGCAGTCCAAGGGACTCTTAAGAGTCTTCTCCAATACTACAGTTCAAAAACTTCAATTCTTTGGCGTTCAGCCTTCCTTATGGTCCAACTCTCACATCCATACATGACTACTGGAAAAACCTTAGCTTTGACTAGTTGGACTTTCATTGGCAAAGTAATGTCTGTTTTTTAATATGCTGTTTGGGTTTGTCATTGCTTTTCTTCCGAGGAGCAATCATCTTTTAATTTTGTGGCTGCGCTCACAATCTGTAGTGATTTTGGAGCCCAAGAAAATAAAGCCTGTCATTGTTTCCCCTGTTTCCCCATCTATTTTCCATGAAGTGATGGGACTGGATGCCATGATCTTAGTTTTCTGAATGTTGAGCTTTCAGTCAGTTTTTTCACTCTCCTCTTTCACTTTCATCAAGAGGCTTTTTAGTTCTTCTTCACTTTCTGCCATAAGGGTGGTTTCATCTGCATATCTGAGGTTATTGATGTTTCTCCCGGCAATCTTGATTCCAGCTTGTGCTTCTTCCAGCCCAGCATTTCTCCTGATGTACTCTGCATATAAACTGTGGAAAATTCTGAAAGAGATGGGCGTACCAGACCACCTGATCTGCCTCTTGAGAAATCTGTACGCAGACCAGGAAGCAACAATTAGAACTGGACATGGAACAACAGACTGGTTCCAAATAGGAAAAGGAGTACGTCAAGGCTGTATATTGTCACCCTGCTTATTTAACTTATATGCAGAGTACATCATGAGAAACGCTGGACTGGAAGAAACACAAGCTGGAATCAAGATTGCCGGGAAAAATATCAATAACCTCAGATATGCAGATGACACCACCCCTATGGCAGAAAGGAAGAGGAACTAGAAAGCCTCTTGCTGAAAGTAAAAGAGGAGAGTGAAAAAGTTGGCTTAAAGCTCAACATTCAGAAAATGAAGATCATGGCATCCAGTCCCATCACTTCATGGGAAATAGATGGAGAAACAGTGGAAACAGTGTCAGACTTTATTTTTGGGGGCTCCAAAATCACTGCAGATGGTGATTGCAGCCATGAAATTAAAAGACGCTTACTCCCTGGAAGAAAAATTATGACCAAACTAGATAGCATATTGAAAAGCAGAGACATTACTTTGCCAACAAAGGTCCGTCTAGTCAAGGCTATGGTTTTTCCTGTGGTCATGTATGGATGTGAGAGTTGGACTGTGAAGAAGGCTGAGCGCCAAAGAATTGATGCTTTTGAACTGTGGTGTTGGAGCAGACTCTTGAGAGTCCCTTGAACTGCAAGGAGATCCAACCAGTCCATTCTGAAGGAGATCAACCCTGAGATTTCTTTGGAAGGAATGATGCTAAAGCTGAAACTCCAGTGCTTTCGCCACCTCATGTGAAGAGTTGACTCATTGGAAAAGACTTTGATGCTGGGAGGGATTGGGGGCAGGAGGAGAAGGGGACGACAGAGGATGAGATGGGTGGATGGCATCACTGACTCGATGGACGCGAGTCTGAGTGAACTCCGGGAATTGGTGATGGACAGGGAGGCCTGGTGTGCTGCGATTCACGGGGTCGCAAAGAGTCAGACACAACTGAGCGACTGAACTGAACTGAACTCTGCATATAAGTTAAATAAGCAGGGTACCAATATACACCCTTGACGTACTCCTTTTCTTATTTGGGACCAGTCTGTTGTTCCATGTCCAGTTCGAACTGTTGTTTCCTGACTTGCATATAGGTTTCTCAAGAGGCAGGTCAGGTGGTCTGGTATTCCCATCTCTTTCAGAATTTTCCACAGTTTATTGTGATCCACACAGTCAAAGGCTTTGGCATAGTCAATAAAGCAGAAATAGATGTTTTTCTGGAACTCTCTTGCTTTTTCCATGATCCAGTGGATGTTGGCAATTTGATCTCTGGTTCCTTTGCCTTTTCTAAAACCAGCTTGAACATCTGGAATTTCATGGTTCACATATTGCTGAAGCCTGGCTTGGAGAATTTTGAGCATTACTTTACTAGCGTGTGAGATGAGTGCAATTGTGTGGTGGTTTGAGCATTCTTTGGCATTGCCTTTCTTGGGGATTGGAATGAAAACTGACTTTTTCCAGTCCTGTGGCCACTGCTGAATTTTCCAAATTTGCTGGCATATTGAGTGCAGCACTTTCACAGCATCATCTTTCAGGATTTGAAATAGCTCAACTGGAATTCCATCACCTCCATTAGCTTTATTTGTAGTAATGCTTTCTAAGGCCCACTTGACTTCACATTACAGGATGTCTGGCTCTAGGTGAGTGATCACACCATCGTGATTATCTTGGTTGTGAAGATCTTTTTTGTACAGTTCTTCTGTGTATTCTTGCCACCTCTTCTTAATATCTTCTGCTTCTGTTAGGTCCATACCATTTCTGTCCTTTATCGAGCCCATCTTTGCATGAAATGTTCCCTTGGTATCTCTAATTTTCTTGAATGTTTTATTTGTTCAGGAAGCGTATAGCGTCTACCTTATGTCTGGCATGGGGCTAGGTGGTGGGGTCACAGAGATAAATACAACTCAGACAGACTGTGAAGGGCTCCACTCAGGTGGGAGGGGGATGATGGAAAAAGTCATTATTAAACAATGGATGAAATGTTGTGACAGAAATATGAATAGGTGGTTATGAGATTAAGGAGAATGGGAAATGGTTTCCTGATGGAGACAAAGCCAGGTTGGAAGTCAGTGGATGAGAAGTTAACCAGGAAAAGGTGGGCGGGGCAGGGACATCCTGGTGGAGAGAGGACCAAGGGTGAATGTTTTGAGGTGAAATTCCCTGACTGAAATCTAATGATTATACTTCCTAGGGCTGACTCAGGGACTTTTTGGGATAACAACTGTGACACAAGGTTGTACAGATGGGACACGCTAATGCTGAACAAATTATTTAATATTTACCTGAAATTCACAGTTAACTGGGTATCCTGTATTTTGGGGCTTCTTAGGTGATGCTAGTGGTAAAGAACCTGCCTGCTAATGTAGGAGATACAGGGGATGTGAGTTTGATCATTGGGTCAGGAAGATCCCCTGGAGGAGGGAAATGGCAACCCACTTCAGTTTTCTTGCCTGGAGAATCCCAAGGACAGGGGAGCCTGGGGGGCTACAGTCCATGGGGTTGCAAAGAGCTGGACATGACTGAAGTGATTTAGCATGCATGCCTGCCTATAGTTTTAATTGCTAAAACTGGCAAACTGGCAGTCTATTTATTTACTTAATTTTAATTTTTTACTGAAGTATTGCTGATTTACAATATTTCAGGTGTACAGCAAAGTGACTCAGTGATTCATTCATATACATATGAGTGTACGTGTTCTTTTTCAGATTCTTTTCCATTATAGGGTATTACTAGATACTGAATATAGTTCCCTGTGCTGTACAGTAAGTCCTTGTTAAGACTGGCAGTCTTAATGTGATGGCACTTACCTCAGTTCATGACACTAATATATTTAGTAATACTTGACACCTAGTATATATGGATGTGTGTGCGTCAGTCATGTCCCACTCTTTGCGATCCTATGGACTATGGCCCTCCAGGCTCCTCTGTCCATGGGATTCTCCTGGCAAGAATACTGGAGTGGGCTGTCATGCCCTCCTCCAGGGGATCTTTCTGACCCAGGGATCAAACCCACATCTCTTGAGTCTCTTGCATTGGTATTGGCGAGCAGGTTCTTTACCACTAGCTCCACCTGGGAAGCCCCAGTATATACAGTAGACACCTAATAAATATATGTTCGATTTAACTTGAAGCTCTTTGACTCTGTAATGGGGGAAGAGGAATAAAGCTGTAGGTAGCAGGAGTTACAAAGTGTAATAAGGAGTTTGACCCTTTGTTATTGAGAATGTCCTTTTCAGGAGTGAGGGCATTTCCTGCCAAGTGCAAACTTTGTGTTGAAATAAGTCCTCTTCCATGGTTAGAAATGCTCCTGGAATGATGCTGGATAGGCTTTGGGCTGATTGAGGTCCTTCAAGATGAATAGTGGGTTTAGTCTTGGGGTTAGTGGACCAAAAGGAAGATACTATGCATAGTTCTGCTTCAAGCAATGTAATTTAAACTTTTTTAATTTTGGTCTCTTTTTCTTTGTAGTCTGAGGAGTTTAAAAAATCTGGGTGACCTCTTGCAGAAAATATTTGATGTTAAAGTACTCCAAGAACTGCACGACTTGGTTCTCAACCTTGGCTCCTATCTGGGGTCCCCTTGGGAGTTTAAATTATTCCCCCACCCCGCTTCTGACCACCCTAAGGGCCCAGATCTCAGGATCACGCTTCCTGACCCTCTGTAGGAGGGGAGTCAGGGCGCCTTCAGCCCTAGGTGATATGACTGTGTCTAGATGTGCTTAACAAATTGCCTGTTCACTCAATTACATTTTATTTAATCATCTGTAATCATATAAATTATGCCTGATGGTAGTAAATGTTCATGTCAGTTCCTAATTACAGATTGATTAATTGGCTGGGGGTGATCTGTATTACTACTTATATAAGAATATATGAAGATGATGATAAATTAGGGCTGGTGATGCTGAGCCCAGGAAAATGGAACATTTCCAATTGTATCCCACTTTTTGGGGTTGGGGAAGCCATTCCCCTTCCTAGTTGTATTCATATCAGATGCCTCCAAGAGGGTTTGTGTTCTACTGATTGGTTGATTTTGGTAACATCTGAGTCTAGAAATACTTATTTTTATTTAGTTAGTGTATGTGTGCGTATAAAATTTTGCCATGCAGTGCTTTTCTTTTTGGCTGTTGGCAGAAATGAATAATGACAAGCTCATTAAGTTCATTTGGGCTCATTACAGCCTGCTGGGTCTAGAAAGTTCCCAAGGTTGGATTTGGCCTGGAGAGCAGGAATCCAGAGAATGTAGCTGGGGGTGGGGGCACTTTATTAGTGCCTATGGAATGATTTCCTATTAGGTGATTTCCTTTTTGTTTCCTTGAAAGATAGCATGTCCAGTGATCCAGAATGCACCTTGAATTTTTTCTTTGGTAACATCAGACCTTTGTGGATGTCTTTAATGCAACTTACCTTGGATGTGTAATTAGTTCTCAGCTTGTGAGAACAAAACCTAATTAGAATATACTCTGCTTCCATCATTCTCACTCATACCTGAGGCTATAGATAAAGATGGGGTAACGTGGAGTAAGATGACGAATCTGATAATCCAGAAGTGGACTCTGGTTTTAGGGAAGGGACTTGTGACTTTATCCCAGGATCCTTACTTCCTGAGAAGTGATGGGCAGAGGAAGAATGGCAGAAAGCCCATGGGTGTCCTATGCTCTGAAGACACAGCATCCCAGGGGCTTGCTCCTGGAGAAGAGCATCCCCTTGACAAACAAGCTGCAGTAGGAGCTCTTTCCCTTCACTGTATTGGCTGAATTTCCCTAGCTGACTTTTTCTCAGGTCCCACTGGCCAAGAATGGCTTGGCTTGTCCACCCTAAATCAGTCATTGTCGTAAGGACTAAGATGACTAGGATTGAACCAGACCAATCATGATTGACTCTCTGTGGTCTGTGGAGGAGGGTCACCTTTCCTGAATACAGGACCCAGCAGAAGGTGGTGATGCTTGAACCAAACTGAGGCTCTGTCAGCCACTAAGAAGTAAGTGTGTGTGTGTGTGTGTGTGTGTGTGTGTGTGTGTGTGTGTGTATGTAGGATTAGGGGCAATTGGCTGGTTGTTCCAGGAAAATCACATAATGACCCTGAAATGCAGGAACCCTGACTCTCCCCAATCAGATCCATAGGAAGGAAGATTCAAGTGCCTCAGAAGAAAAACAATAAATAAGGCACATCCTCCAATATGACTTGGCTTTTATTCAGTTCTTCTCATTTTGTTCGTCATAATAATACCTTGCAGTTAGAGATAGTGATCACAACTTTATTCTGCACATTACCTGGTGATGTCAAATGGTTTGTCTGTTAAAGAAACCACACTAGTTTACGTGATGTAGGTGGGTTGTGTGGAGGACTCTGTTAGCAGCCTACCCAGCATTCATTTTCCTTCTTTCAAATTGAACTCTGGTTGACACCATACCCAGCATATGAGGAGGACCCCCATGACTCTGAGCCAGTTGGAACTGGCAGCCCCTTGGTGGTGGTTACAAGTTCAAGGTTGGGCAAGTTGGCTTAATCACATTGAAGGCAAAAGCTAGAGTCCTGCTTGGCGAAGAAGTACTTCTTTCTCTCTTACTGGGTGGGAACAACGAAGCATGTAGCCCTGCCTGCCACTGGCATCCATGTTGTGAACATGAGGGGAGCAAGGACTGAATTAAATAAGAGCTGAGAGAGGGGAAGAAATTAGGGCCTCAGCGGCCTCATTGATCCAAACCTGGAGCCTCTGACACTGCTAAGTAAGATAACGACTTTCCTTATGACTTAGGCCAATGTGAACCAAGGCTTTTGGTACTTGCAGCTTAAAGCCTCCCCTTACTAAAACAGCCATGCATTATTTTCTTTTACAAATGAAGAAACTGAGCAAGAAAAGGTAGGTGGGCTGCCTCGGGTCTTACGGCCAAGAGTGGTGGGAGAATAGTAGCCCAGTCTTTGACTCCTAGGTGACTTTTCTCCCCCCACCTAATTACCTCCTATCACAATTACTTCTCAGTGATCACAGTTGTCTTGAGTTGATCTGGGGAGTCTGAGCGGAAGGGTGAAATGTTTCCTAGGAGTCCAGTAGGGTCAAGCTGAGAAATCTAATTCCCCCTGGGTTGGCTGCTAGCTGCCATCTGGATGAGATAATTATTACCCTGCCCTGTCTTTGTTTAACTGGCTCTGTAGTGGGAACAATGGATTTCAATGAATTGTGCTGGTAAATAATATCTTCTGCTTCCTGGGGGAAACATCCAGAACAAAGGATGAGGGTGCCTCCCAAGAGGGAGGGAATAGGCTGGAGACGGAGAATAGACTCAAGAGCCATGGCAACAGTACCTCTGAGGTTGGTCAAGGGGAAAGGTCAGGCTCATGCAGACCCAGCATCTAGAGTCACTGCCAGCTCCTGTCCTTTGGGGCTACACCACTTCATTCCCCGAGCACAGCCGGGGTGATTCCATGGGGACTCGCTGGGGTGATCTTTGGGGTGGGAGGGAGAGGACAGCTCCTCATACAAGGCTTCAGGTAGGAAGAATGACCGGTGACGTGTCTTTGTGAGTCTCCAGGAGAAAGTGGACATGAAACAGTCACTTGGGAGAAATACCCTTGACACCAGAAAGGAAAAGGAATTCCCACTAGAACATTGGAAAGACCACAGTGGACTGTCCTGAGGCCCCAGACTCCTCCTCATGGCTTTGTGAATGGGTCTCCCTGATTCCAGCATCAGCTAGCTATGATATGAGGTCAGGAAGTGCTTCCTTTGGTTAGCTGTCTTAGATACAGTAATACTATCCAGGAATTTATGCAGGCCTTTGGTAAGTCCTCTCACATTTTAGCATGACCTTCATCTTGGGGCATCAATCACACAGAGATGCAAGTGTCGGTTCTCGGTTATGATCCACGTGCCAGAATGGACACCATAAATGACCTTTCACTTGTTTGCCTCAAACCACTGCTTTCTAACAGGGTGCATTACAATTACCTGGGGGATTTAGAAATTAATTTTATATAATATAAAAAAATGTAAAACGCTTTGCAGTGACAAATTTTCCCCATCCCCCATCAGTGCATTTCCCCCACTGTGTTAGCACTGTTAGTGGTTCTATGGGAGCCTCACAGAGTTTCTCATAAAGACAAATATTAAAATAGATTTTTATTTTCTTTTGCCCAGTTTTTGTACAAAATACAGCATTCTGTACACATTGCTCCACATTTTACTTTTTTTTACATCGGCACATAGGGACTTCTGCACCGCTTGCAAAGTACAGATATATCCGGGGGGCATTCAAGAAATTCATATTCTCAGACTCCACCCTAGACTGATTGAATCTGAACTTCTCAGAGACTTAGAAGTTTTAGAAAACTCTCCAGGTCTTTATAATGTAGAAAAAAGCTCTTATTTGTCAAACCCAGATTAGCCATGTGGGTCAGCTAGGATGGTGTCCTTCGCCTGCCTTTCCTGGACAGTTGTGGGGGGCTGAGAAATGGCCCTTTAAGATATGGTCAGTTCCCAGTCCCTGGGACAGGTGAATATTATCCGAGATGACAAAAGGTGAGACTCGTTCAGAATCTTGAACCTAGGTAATTAGCCTGGGTTACCCAGGTAAGCCCTAAATGCGATCACAGGTGTCTTTATAAGAGAGGGGCAAAAGGAGATTATAGACAGACAGTGAGGAGAAGACAGGTGAAGCGGAGGCAGAGCCTTCAGCGGTGCAGCCGCAAGCCGAGGACCGAGGCAGCCGCGAGAAACAGGAAGAGGCGAGAGAGAGTCTCTCCTTCAGGACCTCTGGAGGAATCAAGACCCCCTTGCTTTTGGTCCCCTGGTGTGACGTCATAATTCTGGCTTCGAGAGGGGTAAAAGAAGGAATGCCTATTTCTTTGGACACTGTTGTGGTCATTCGTTCCAGCAGCCTCAGGAAACGAACACGAGCATCTACGCATGCTTCTGTTGCTAGAGAGCCTTTGATTATTTAGCCTGTCTTCCTCACCTAGAGTCCCTTTCCTCCTTCTTTCTGCCTGTGGTATTCTTCTAGTCTTTAAAGCTGACCAACTCTTACCTCCTCCATCAAGGGCTCCTGGGCAGCCTCTCCGTGACCTGCTATCAGGTCTATTGTTAGTTCCCATTACGGCCCCGTATTTTCGGTTAGCCTTTTGTGTGTGCCTGGGCTTCCTGTGGAAGCTGTAGGCTCCCTGGGATGGGAACCATTTCTTGTTATTGTTGTAAAGGCCGGGGGGAGGGTGTGGTAGTATGATTCCAGGTATTTTTGCCAGAAGAATCTTTGCCATGAGCAGAGGCAGTTTCACTGTACAATTGGCCATATAACAATTTTGCCATAAAAGAGAAAATAATGAAAATAATTTTAAAAGAAGGACATTAACAGGAACATAAGGAAATACAAAAAGTCTTTAGAAAAAGTTTTAGAAGCTTTATTGTCACAAGATGAAAATACGAAAAAATATTTGAATATATTTAGAATGTGTGTAGATTCATGGTTATAGTTGTATTTGGGTCAGTCATTAAGAATTTAAGATCTAATGTTGGGTCTTCTTCGTGATATTAAAAAATCTGCCGAAAGTGTCTCCAGATTTTCCTGGAAGTATGGCACCTGGTCCCATCACTTTGTGGCAAATAGGAGGGGAAAAAGAGGAAACAGTGACAGATTTTATTTTCTTGGGCTCCAAAATCACTGTGGATGGAGACTGCAGCCATTAAATTAAAAGATGCTTGCTCCTTGGAAGGAACGCTATGAAAAACCAAGACAGAGTATTAAAAAGCAGAGACATCACTTTGCCAACAAAGGTCCGTATAGTCAAAGCAATGGTTTCTCCAGTAGTTGTGTACAGATGTGAGAGTTGGACCAGAAAGAAGGCTGAAAAAAGTGAAAACGAAAATTGCTCAATTGTGTCTGATTCTTTGCAACCCCATGGACTGTATGTAGCCCACCAGGCTCCTCTGTCTCCATGGGAGTTCCCAAGCAAGAATACTAGAGTGGATTGCCATTTCCAGAGATTTAATGCTTTTGAACTGTGGTGCTGGAAAAGACACTTGAGAGTCTCTTGGACAGCAAGGAGATCAAACCAGTCAATCCTAAAGGAAATCAACCCTGAATATTAATAAGGACTGATGCTGAAGCTGAACCTCCAATACTGTGGCCACCTGATGCGAAGAGCCAACCCATTGGAAAAGACCCTGATGCTAGGATACATTGAAGGCAAAAGGAGAAGGCGGCAGCAGAGGATGAGATGGTTAGATAGCATCACTGACTCAGTGGACATGAATCTGAGCAAGTTCCAGGAAATGGTAGAGGACAGAGAAGCCTGGCTGCAGTCCATGGGATTGCAAAGAGTTGGACAGAACTTAGTGTCTGAACAACAACAAAAAATAAGCAGTGAGGGATGCTGCTATTTCTTACCAATACATGTAACATCTGTAACTGGTCATATATATCTGGACTACATTTCAATGTTCCATCACATTCCCAGTCCTTTTATTTCACCAAATCATGTAAGTCAGATTCTGTGCCAAATACCAAAATTCTGTCTACATCCTGTTCTCCACTATCAATTGCAAAACAAACAAAACTCCCATTTTCAAGAAAATTATATTTATCAGGAATCATATGGCCATTTCTTTTTGGCGGGAATAGGAGGCCTCCAACTTCTAATACTGTGTGATGAATTTGGTAATGACAGCTGCCTTTTAGAATTTGCAGCAGCGTGGTGAACTTTTGGTTCTGATGGGTAGGAGAGAGGACTGTGGGCACTGAAAGATCTGCAAATTGGCAAGTGACCATTTTCTGGCATTGTGTGCAGATTGGCTTTACACTCTCTTATTTCATATTTCTGGTAGTTTTCTCATCATCATATTTTCTATCCAGTTGATATATATATTGACTGATTTGACCAAACTGTCCAACCAAACTATTAACCAGCTAGTTTAACTTTTACAGCAAAATTGCCTGACAAACTGCTTGTGGTGAAGAGACTTCTGGTGAAAATGACTGAAAGTAGTCTGAAAGTGACTACTCACAGAGGACTTGGGACCATTGGTAACCTGACTATTTCTTTCTCTCTTCCTCTCCACCTGCCCATGTAACGTTGGCTTCCTTTTTTTTTTAGAGTTAAAAAAACTCAAGTTAGAAAGTGTGACTGAGTGATCTCTCCTCCTCCTCTCAAATTTTTACATTGAAGTCCTAATCCCCAGTACCTTGAGATATGACTGTATTTGGAGAACTGACCTTTGAAGAGTTAAGGTGCAATGAGACCATATGGGTGGGCCCTAATCCAATATGACTGGTGTTCTTAAAAGAAGAGGAAGTTAGGACCCAGACAGATACAGAGGAAAGGCCATGTGAGGACACAACACAGACAGCAGAAGCCACCTGTAGGCCAAGGGGAGACGCCTCAGGGGAAACCAGAGCTGCCAACACCTTGGTCTTGGACTTCTGGCCTCCAGAACTGTGAGAAAATACATTTCTATTGTTTAAATCTTCCAGGCTGTGGCACTTTGTTACAGCAGTTCCAGCAAACTGATATATAGGTGGCCTGCCTACTCTAGGGGAGAAGGCACTGGCGACCCACTCCAGTACTCTTACCTGGAGAATCCCATGGACGGAGAAGCCTGGTGGGCTACAGTCCATGGGGTCGCTAGGAGTCGGACACGACTGATGTGACTTAGCAGCAGTAGCAGCCTACTCTAGGAAGGACTCCCTTGAACGGTGTTTTCCAGTGTCTTGGCCTGGCTGCTGTCAACAAAGAGGAGCCGACCACTTCCTGTGGCAGCCATTCCATCGTCAGACAACTCTAGTGGTTCGGTTCGGTCACAATCAATGTTTTGTGAGTGCCTGTCACGTCCTAGGCACTGGCTAACTGGTGAGGGCACAGCCTTTGTCCTCAGGGAATTCAGAGCTTGTTGGAGACAGTGGAAAAGTCAGGTCAGTTGTACGAGGACTGAACTAGAGATTAACCTAAGTGTGAAGGGAGCCTTGTGGGAAGGGGGCCAGTGTGGGAAGCAGTATGAGGGTAACACCATGCCCCCGGAGGAGATACTCAGCAGCACGTTAGAAAATCTGTATCAGCTTCAGTTGGCTGCAGTAACAAATTACCACTGTCCTTGTGGCTTAAACAACAGAAATGTATTCTCTCACAATCCTGGGGGCCGGAAGTCTGGAATGAGTTTCTCTGGGTTGAAATCAGTCATCAGGGTAGTGTCTTCTCTGGAGGCTCGAGGGGTGAGTCCACTCTCGGCCTCGTCCAGCTCTGGTGGCTGCCATGTCTCTTGGCTTGTGGCCGCTTCACTCCCGTGTCTTCTGTCTTCACGTTGCCCTCTCCTCTTCTGTCTGGGTCAAGTCACCCTCTGCCTCTCTTATAAGGATGCAAGTGATTGCATTCAGGGCCCATGTGGACCATCCAGGGTAATTTCTGCATCTGAAAATCCTGAATCACATCTGCAAGGATCTTTTTTTCCTTAAAAAACATTTACATTTTCCGGGGATTTGATCCTGATATCTTTGGGTGGCTGTTATTTGGTCTGCAACAGAGCAGTGGGAATGGCCTGGTGAAGGAGAGGAAGGCCTTCCAGGGAAGGAATCAGCATGTGCAAAGGCTTCCTTCCATGGAGAAAGCAGCATGATACCTGCAAGCCCCCTCTTCCAAAGGAGCAAGCTTCTGATGTGAAGAAAAGAGGCGGGTCCCTTCTAAATCCCACTTGCCCAGGTGGGCCCTCCTTAGTGTCTTGGCTGATTCTTAAGAGGCTGTTCTCGTTCAGGGTGTGGACTCTCCCAAACAGACTGAAGGTCTCTGGTTCCTGGCCCCTCACAGTCTGTGCTCATGCCTGGCCCCCCCAGCATGTTTTGGGGGCAAATCTGATCTCTTAGAAAAATCATGATATGAGAGATGGTAGTTTTCACTTTCTTTCAGTAGTGCTTTCTCTCCACTCTCTTCAGGAAATTTCTCTCCTTGGCAAATATTTATTCAGCTCCACCATGTGCTCTTCCAGGTACTGGGGATAAAATGTTGAACAAGACAGGCAGGTCTATGTCCCCTTGGAGCTTATCTTTTAGGGAGGAGACAGAGAGGAGACACAAATGAACAAATAATAAGATAACTTTGCTGTACAGCAGAAATTAACACAATGTTGTAAATCAGTATAAAAAATTGATAAAAAGTAACTGAGCAAGAGAATTTATGACCGCGAGAAGTGCTACACAGGCAATGACACAGGGTGATGGAATAGCAAGTGGGTGAGTTTACGTGAGGAGGTCCTGGAAGACGTCTCAGCCAGGTGGTATTGAAGAAAGTCTGAAAGACAAGAAGGAGCTCAGCATGGGTAATTCTGGGGTTGAACACTCAAGCCAAAGCCCTGTGGAGGGAAGAGCTGGTGAGTTAATGGAATACACATGAGAGAGGGAATTGGGAGGGGGAATGACATTGGACAAGCAGGAAGGGGTCAGCTCATGCAGCTTTAGGACTTAGGTTTTTACTCTACAGGAGCCAGGAGGTTGTATTAACTGAGGCTCACCCAGGTATGCAGACAGCAGATGCCCATGTTGGAGGCAAGTGTGTACATTAGTGTGGCCCTCAGGGGCTGTGATGGTTAATTTTTTGTGTCAGTTTGGCAGGGCTAAGGGATGCCCAGACAGCTGGTAAACATTCTTTCCGGGTGTGTCTGGAAGAGATCAGTGTTTGAATCAGTAGACTGAACAAAGATCTGCCTCCCTTCCCCAGTGCAAGTGGACATCTTCCCATCTACTGAGGGCTTGACTAGAACCGATGGTGGGGGAGGTGTGGATTCACTCTCTCTGCTCGAGCTGAGACATCCTTCTGCTCTCAGACACTGGCACTCTTGCTGCTCCTGGTCCTTGAGTGAGTGAGTGAAGTCATTCAGTCGTGTCTGACTCTTTGCAACCCCATGGACTGTAGCCTACCAGGCTCCTCTGTCCATGGGATTTTCCAGGCAATAGTACTGGAGTGGATTGCCATTTCCTTCTCCAGGGGATCTTCCCGACCCAGGGATCGAACGCGGGTCTCTGGCATTGTAGACAGATGTTTTACCGTCTGAGCCACCAGGGAAGTCCTCCTGGTCCTTAGCTTTTGAATTCAGACTGGGACTCCAGACGATTGGTCCCCTGATTCTTGGGCCTTTGAACTGAAATTTATATCATCAGCATCCCTGGACCTCAGGCCTTCAGACTTGGATTGACTTACACCACTGGCCTCCCCGGGTCTCCATCTTGCTACAGCAGATCCTGGGACATCTCATGTGTGCTCAGCTGCTTGGTTGTGTCTGACTCTTTGCAACCCCCATGGATTATAGCCCTCTAGGCTCCTCTGTCCATGGAATTTTCCTGGCAGGAATGCTATAGTGGGTTGCCATTTCCTCCTTCAGGGGATCTTCCTGACCCGATCAAACTTGTGTCACCCGTGACTCCTACAGTGGCAGGGGGGTTCTTTACCACTGAGCCCCCTGGAAAGCCTGGGGCTTAATTGTGTGACTATCACTCACCTCTTCTTATCTCTCTCTATCCCGTTGGTTCTGTTTCTCTGGAGAACCCCGAAGGGGATTCTGAAGATATACATCTGGTGGTTACAGACACGCTGGAAATAGTTGAAGACTTTGGGCCTGAATAAGCTCGTCCAAGGAGCAGAGATGGAGATGAGAAGGGATTCCTTGACTGAGCTCCAAGTGGCCGATATTTAGAGCTTGGGTAGAGGAGCAAGTCTCAGAGAAGGGACAGAGAAGGAGAAGTCAGCAAGGCAGGAAGGAAACCAAGAGCGAGGAGCATATTCCAAGAGCGAGGAGTGGTCAGCATTTGTCTGCCCTCCTCTCCCCATAAGGAGAGTTGCTGATGAATGAATTCCTCTGTGTTGTGGAGTTTCCCAGTGAATGTTTTTGGGAGGAATCAAAACCTTGAGCAAGAGTTGCAGTGTGAACACAGTACTGCAGAGAAGTTTTTCCCGTCATGTCTTTGGGTCTTTGTCATGTCAATTTCTGACCTTTCTGAGGCGAGCCTGAGAGACGGCATCAGGAGACCAAATCAGATTGGCAGAGAGGAGCTCAGGATGCCATGTTTATAATCATTTAAAAAATGAAACTCTGCCTGTGATATGGGTATTTAGACGGTTACTGCTTGTCTTTTGGGAAGTTTGCCTGCAGCACCCGTGTTGCTTCTGTGTCAACACGTGCCATTGTCCACTGATCGGATTGGAAACTAACCATCCAGATGTCTTCCCCCAGCTAAACCTTCAACATGAATAACAAGACTTTAGAAAACAATGTCAAATACAATTATAAATATTTCTACAGAAATTCAAATGTAGATTTGATTCATTTAACCCCTGAGTGAATGGCAGGCCTGAGTTGGGGGGGTGCTGGACTATGACTCTAAGGCTTTTTCAACTTTGGGAGCCTGAGATCCTGTGATAAATTCCTGGATAAAATCATTGAATGATGACCAGGTAAGGATTCATAAATGCAGCCATGGTACAGGATTTCTTAATCAACAGAATCAGTCATCATAGACTGGTTCCAAATAGGAAAAGGAGTACTTCAAGGCTGTATACTGTCACCCTGTTTATTTAACTTATATGCAGAGTACATCAGGAGAAACACTGGGCTGGAAGAAGCACAAGCTGGAATCAAGATTGCCGGGAGAAATATCAATCACCTCAGATATGCAGATGACACCACCCTTATGGCGGAAAATGAAGAGGAACTAAAAAGCCTCTTGATGAAAGTGAAAGAGGAGAGTGAAAATGTTGGCTTAAAGCTCAACATTCAGAAAACGAAGATCATGGCATCCGGTCCCATCACTTCATGGGAAATAGATGGGGAAACAGTGGAAACAGTGTCAGACTTTATTTTTTTGGGCTCCAAAATCATTGCAGATGGTGCTTACTCCTTGGAGGAAAAGTTATGACCAACCTAGATAGCACATTGAAAAGCAGAGACATTACTTTGCCAACAAAGGTCCATCTAGTCAAGGTATGGTTTTTCCTGTGGTCATGTATGGATGTGAGAGTTGTACTGTGAGGAAAGCTGAGCACCGAAGAACTGATGCTTTTGAACTGTGGTGTTGGAGAAGACTCTTGCAAGTCCTTTGGACTGCAAAGAGATCCAACCAGTCCATTCTAAAGGAGATCAGCCCTGGGTGTTCTTTGGAAGGACTGATGCTAAAGCTGAAACTCCAATACTTTGGCCACCTCATGCGAAGAGTTGACTGATTGGAAAGGACTCTGATCCTGGGAGGGATTGGGGGCAGGAGGAGAAGGGGACGACAGAGGATGAGATGACTGGATGGCATCACTGACTCGATGGACGTGAGTCTGAGTGAACTCCGGGAGTTGGTGATGGACAGGGAGGCCTGGTGTGCTGCGATTCATGGGGTTACAAAGAGTCGGACACTACTGAGTGACTGAACTGACTAATTGACTGACCTCATCAAAGTGGTGAGGTTGCAGGCCAAGGCATGGAAAAGGCAACCTTTTTGTGAACTGACCATCTATGCATCCCTTAAAACAAACTACTCATGAGATGAGGATCAAGTCCTGGTGTGGCAGCTCACCAAAGACCCAGCTCAGTGTGGCCCCAACCTCTCTCTGCTGAATGGTGTTGGTGCTGCCTCCTCACACACCTGCCTTCATCCTCCCCACCTGACACTCCAGACTCTTTCCGTTCCTTCTCCCCTCATGTTCTCCACCCACTGGTCATCCAGGACCTCCTTTACTGCTTGCCTGGTGACCACTTGCCCCTACCTCCTAGAGGATTCTCTCCTTTGATGACAGCTGGACCTGCTCTGCCTCCCCGCAGCCCCATGTGCTTCCAGTTCCTGGCCTCTCCTCCAACCTTCATAGCATTCACCCTTCCACCAGATGGCACATTTTGCAAACACCCTGCTATTTTCTGGCCCATCTCCCCATGATGTGTATTTATTATGCTTCCCCAGCTGGTATCTTTGCTTCCCATATGGATCCCTCCTCTTTCTGCTCTTCTGACAAGTCTCTCAAGGGCTCCTTTTCCAGGAGAATCCTGCAGCAGCCCTGGGTAAGCTTGTCTTTCTCTCCTTTTACTCTCTATAACTTTCATTTGGCCTATATACCATGCTGTTGGGTGACAACTATCTTATTAAACACTCTTATTGTTGACAATTCTATGGATGGAATCGTGTCACCTCAACATTTACGTGTTGGAGTCCCAGCCTCAGTGTGACTGTATTTGGAGGTAAAGCTTTTAGGATGTAATTAAGGTTAAATAAGATCATAAGGGTGGGGCCCTAATCCAATAGAATTTGTGGCCTTATTGAAAGAGGAAGAGGAGAGATATCTCTCTCTCTCTTTCTCTCCATCTGTGTGCAAGGAGCGAGGAAAGGCTGTGTGAACACACCTGTCAACAAGCCAGGAAGAAAGTCCTCACCAGAACCTGACCATCTTGGTACTATGACTTTGTACTTGCTGGTCTCTGAAGTGTGAGAAAATAAATTTCTGTTGTTTAAGTTACTCAGTCTATAGTATTATGTTATTGCAACCAGAGCAGAATAAGAATATCTGTTAGCATGTCTACCTCTTGTCTGCCCCCCCAAACTGTCATCCTAGGCCAGCATAGTTTTTTTTTTGAAGTTAAAAATGCACATAGAAAGATACTTATATCATAGGTATGTAGTTTGTTGAACATTTACACACTGAACACGGCACATGATAGTGCTGGTTTAAGAAACAACACATCACTAGCACCTAGGCAGCCCCCTGCATGCCATCTTCTAGCTTTTGCCAGCCCCAAGTCTGACTCTTAACATACACAGTTTTGCCTGATTTTGTACTTTATGTACAAAGAGTTACAGAGCAAACTCCAAAGCGATGGAACTTCTTTGCACTCTCATCAGCACATGTGAGAAGAGTTTTTTTTTTTTTTCTCCTTATGCCCCTTGCACAAGGAGAAGATACAGGGTATTCAAGAAATGCTCATTAGATGAGTAAAGAGAGAAGGATTTTCATGGAGTGCAGGCATTAGTGGACTCAAGGATACATGTATGAATGAAATTGTTGTTGAGTCACTCAGTCATGTCCAACTGTTTGCGACCCCATAGACTGCAGCATGTCAGGCTTCCCTGTCCATCACCAGTTCTGAGAGTTTGCTCAAACTCATGTCCATCAAGTCGGTGATGCCATCCAACCATCTCATCCTCTGTCATCCCCTTCTCCTGCCTTCAATCTTTCCCAGCATCATTTCTAATGAGTCAGCTCTTCGCATCAGGTAGCCTAAGTATTGGAGCTTCAGCTTCAGCATCAGTCCTTCCAATGAATATTCAGGACTGATTTCCTTTAGGATAGACTGGTTGGATCTCCTTGCAGTCCAAAGAACTCTCAAGAGTCTTCTCCAACACCAGTTTAAAAGCATCAATTCTTTAGCACAGCCTTCTTCATGGTCCAACTCTCATATCCATACATGACTACTGGAAAAACCATAGCTTTGACTAATGGACCTTTGTCAGCAAATAATGTCTCTGCTTTTTAATATGCTGTCTAGTTTGGTCATAGCTTTTCTTCCAAGGTAAGCATCTTTTAATATCATGGCTGCAGTCACCCTGTGCAGCAATTTGGGAGCCCAAGAAAATAAAGTCTGTCACTGTTTCCATTGTTTCTATATCTATTTGCCATGAAGTGATGGGACTGGATGCCATGATCTTCATTTTTTGAATGTTAAGTTTTAAGCCAGCTTTTTCACTCTCCTCTTTCACCTTCACCGAGAGGCTCTTTAGTTCCTCTTCATTTTCTGCCATAAGGATGGTGTCATCTACATATCTGAGACAGGTGGGATTAATCAGGACCTCAGCCTCCTTGCGGTCAGAAGATGTAGGAACCCTCTTTTTTTTGTTGTTTGAGTCCTGGTTGCAGAGGCTGTGCTCCCATCACTGAGACCTGGTTTCCTGATGACTGCTTTAACCTTCTGCAATGGAAATTCATTTGGAGAAGGATCCTGTCACTGCAATGATGTGGATCTTGGTGCTTTCCTCACACCAGACATTTCCACACAATAAGCCAGAAAGGTGGAAGGAAGTTAGAAGCAAGGAAGAATCAATCTCGCGTGCAGCTTTGAAAGTCATGTTCAGAGGATGACTGCTCTGTTTCAGGGCCTCCTGGGGAGGAGGAGTGAAATGGCAGGAGGGAGGAAGGCTTGATCTTCCAAGCAATTCTGACCACTTGCATTCTCCACAAAAGTGATTTACACCACAGTAAAGCCCCCAGAATTCAGAAGGGCAGTGACGAGTCTAGCAGGAACTGATAGCTATGTGGAACGTAATCAGTTCAATCAAAAAATATTGAAGTTCTTGCAAGGAACCTTCAAGAATTTATAATTCCACTCTTTCACACAGAAGGAAACTCCTAGCATCTTCTCATCCCCATTTCTCTGGAAACACACTAGGCTTAGTGCTCCTTCTAAAATCTAGAGGCCAGAAGAAGGTGATGGAAGTGCAGGTGTGGTCTCTCTAATACCCAGCACAGTAGTGCCTTCACCTTCCTTGCTATGGAAACTAAAACCACATAAATATTTTAATTTGTTTCTTCTTCTTTTTTTTTTTTTTTGCAGCTTTGTTAATTCACACTGAGTTTATGGTGAACTAAAAAACTCACCCACCTCTTGTCTTAATATAAGCTGTTATCTTGGTCTGTTCATGTTGCTGCAACAAACTACCCTCAGCTGTATGGGTTTAACAACAATTATTTAACTCTCACAGTTTTGGAGTCTGAGAAGTCTAAGATCAAGGGACCAGCAAATTCAATGTCTAGTGAGAGTCTGTCCTTGGGTTAGATACCAAAAGCTGTCTTCTTGCTGTGTCCGCATTGTGGAAGGGGGCAAGGGCGCTCTCAGGGGGTCTCTTTCATAGGGGCACTAATCACATCCCTGAGGGCTCCACCCTAATGACCTAAGCACCTAAATCTCACCTCTGAATACCATCACATTGTGAATTGGGCTTCAACATAAGAATTTTAGGGGGACATTAACTTTCAGTTGAAATAGCTGCTGTCTTTCCCAGTTGGCCCCTGCGCAACCGTCACTGTTTTTAGCTTAATGACAGCACTTGCATGTATATTTGTTCAATTTCTTCTTGAAGATTTTGGCCAGGAGCCTCAGTCTGACCTTCAAGGTAAACTGAAATTCTGTTAATTTCCTGTCTTAAATTCTCAAATCCTTCTACATTTTATACTGATACACATTCTCTTTTCCTGTTTCCTCCTCTGGAAGCCTCTCTCCTTTTTCTCTCCACACCTTCATTACCAGACTTAGCTTATAGGTAATTCCTGCTCATACTTTAGAACCCAGCTCAAATGTCCCTTCCTCCCAAAGATGTTCCTTGTACTTTCATGTTAGGTCAAAGCTCCTGGCTGTATGCTTTTATTGGACACTGAACATTTCCTTTTGTTTCTTATCACAACTGTGTCTATGTAACTCATTGAACAATGTGTTTAGCTTCTGGTTCTCACTCTAGACTGTCAGCCCCATGAGGGCTTGTACCATGACTGTCTCTCTCATTCACTGTTGCATCCCTGGGGTCCAGCAAAGTATTCACAGCTGTTGTTTAAGTCATGCATCTGTGGTGTTTTGTTATGGCGGTCTAAGCAGGCTAAGACAGAGTTCATTTAAAGAAAGGAGTCTATAACCAGAAGTAAAAGCTTGAAAACCTCTGCTCCAGTCCAACTCAGCCATTCAGCAAATGAAAAGGTTGATTAGGGTAAGACAAGCTGTTAGTTGATAGGACTGGACTAAATTCTGATTCCTACCTAGTAGTCATAAATGTCATCTTTAATAATTGTATTACCAATGATAAAGATCACACTATTATACAAGGGAAAGATGACTTTGTAGGATGGAAACTGAAGCATGGGTATTTAGGACAATGTTCAGTGATCTAGCAGGAGAAGCATATGGAAGGAATAGTGAGAATCGTGAGAGGGAAGGATGAGGAAGGTGAATGGGATCTTTGTTACCTAGAATGTTTTGACTGTTTGTGGTTTTGAATGAAGGGAAGGCTTTGAAATACATTCTCAGTGTAATTCAATCCAATATTCTAAGTTCTACTGAAACAATGGAAAGAAGAGTGAAATCCTAGGCTGGGCTGGAGAAAGTTACTGGGAGTGGGTGTCCCCACAGGGTCAGACTCAGTCTCCCATCAACGATGGGTGTCTCAGCTTCAAAAAGCTCTGGCAAACACTGGATGTCCAGCAGTTTGGGGGTGTGTCTACACGGTTCCTGCTGTGCATGGGATGCTGGAGCGGTTTTCCTGTTGACTGGAAGTTTCTTCGATTCTGTGAAAAGAACCTGATCTCTTAACATGGGTCTTTTTAGGAGGTGGAGGTGTGGAATGAGAAATGAGTCAGCAAGAAAATGAATGAGGTTTAGACTTTGAGAATGGGGTGATTACGAACTAAAGGAGAGAGTTATCAGGGGGCACAGAGTCCAGGAACAAAAAGTCTGGATTGACTCAGGGAGGAGATACTGGGGTTGAAGCCAGAGGGAGGAGAATATGGTAGGATGTGCCCCTCCTAAGAGACTGTCAGAAAGTTGAATTGATTGGTGCTCAGTCTTGGAGGATTAGGAGAAATTCTGCCAGAGGCAGAGGGTTGGACCAGATGACCTCTCAAGATTTCTTCTCTCCTGATGATTCTGGGAAGACATTTCTCATTGTCTTGACAGTCTTGAAATATCTTTTCTTAATGGGAAATTTATCTGCTGGATTCAATTTAACTGTTGCATTTGTATTTTGTACATGCACCTGCCCTGGGGCAATGGTTACATTTTAAATAAATCAAATAAATCAATAAATATGATACGCTTCATTTTAATCATTACATAATGCAAAAAATTATGATAATGCCACATTAAGTTGCAAATTAAGACATGCAAAACTAAGGAAATGTGGAAATGAATGTTCTCCCAGCAACATTAACTCCCCTGCCTTGTGATGTGGTATAATAAAGTCTATATTTATATCTGCCTACCTAGAAGTCTCTCATTTAGCATGGACCAATGTGGAGGATTACTGCCATTATGAACCTTAACTTTTGTATCTGATAGCTTGTAAATGTGCAGTATTAAATGAAGCATTAGCTTGGCTCCTGCCAGGAAGACAGTGGGAGCATAAGCTTTGGGCGAGACTGCCTGGGTTCGGATCCCAGTTCTGCTCCTGAACAGCTATGCGTCCTGCTCGATTTACTCAGCTCTCTGAACTCTTGTTTCCTCAACAGTAATATGTAATTTTGAAATAAAAATTTAAAAGCTTGTTTGCAGCATCGGGACCCTTGTCCTCTTCATCCCTCCACCAGCGTCAACAAAGGCAGTCTCATTTTTATTGACTTTATTTTAGTTCGTTCATAATTTCATTTTGAAGACAATGATTTTGCTGCTTGAAACAATTTCCCAGTTATCACTTTAGTCCTAATTTTTCAGATGAGAGAGTTCAGGGACGTAAAATAACTGGCCCAGGATCACACAGTGGATTACTACTCTCAAGGAGACCTCCACCCCAGGGCCCCAGGCCATGACTGTCTCCTGAGTCAGCGGCTTTCCATTGACCTTGCTCTTGACCCCAGATGAAAGCTCATTTTTGGCTAGTGCCTTGCTCCTGGCTGGCACTTGTTGCAGAAGGGGAGATTGATTGTATGCGTGCAACATATAGGAGGTCCCCAGAGCAGCATGGGGTGATGGGAAAACCTTAGGTGTTAGAGGAAGGTGGGTGCAAAATCTCTCTCCAGCAGTTGCTGCTCTGTGACCTTGAACCATTTGGAATCTCACTTTCCTCTTCTGTAAAATTGTGGAAGAGAACCCAACCTTTCAGCATCAATGAAATCAACTATGTAAAATACTTGTCGTGGTGCTCAGCTCCTTATAAGCACTGAAAAAATGTTAGTGGAATTTTCAAAACATGCTCAGATTTAAAGAATAATTAATTATGTTTCTCCAATTTCCCCTTGAGCTGCCTTAAGAATTCCACTATGGAAATTCCCTCAATAGTGATACATTTGAAGAGGTTAAACATTTTTTCCTCCCCATTAAATAACCTTACCTTTGTTTTCAATGGTGGAGAACCAGGAAGAGGCCCACCATTGAGCCCCCATGTTTAATGGCTCCCATTGCTTGTGGGATTAAGTAGAACATTGCTCTTTATAGCCTGCCAAGAGGAACAACCCCCTGCTCTCTCAGCAAGTCCTCAGGTTTGGCATCTCTCTGCCTTTGACCCAGCTGATTCTCCCTCCTGGCAACCCTCTTCTCCAGCCCCCTCTCTCTTGTACTGCCTTCCACACTGCCCTGTCTTTGCTTGTCAAAACCAGACTGCCACCAAGGCCCATGTCCTCCTTTATGGATCTTTCTAGACTGACCCCAAATAATGGGCCATCTCCCAGCTTATGTACCCAGAGCCCCTCTTCTGCTTCCCAGATGAGCGTCACTTTATCCTCCCATGTTAGGGAGTGTAATCCTGTGCCACTAGGTTCATAGTTTCTTAAGAACATGAGCTGGATCATGCTCATCTTCACTGCCCTGTAATTATGATGAGCATAGAGCTTTCCAGGCTGGATAAATACTGAGATGAATCATAACTAAGTGTTCTTCACTTTATGATTGTTTTCATATTACAAGAGAGGCTGGGGCAGGAGAAATGTGCTGGGTGCTGGGGAGACAGGGCAGAGCTGGGAGACAAGGATTGGTTTACAAAGGCCAAGATGAATATTGAAGTCCAAGGTTTTGGGCACCGCAATCTTGCCAAAGGTGGGATTCACAAAAATGCAACTAAGAGTCTCACCAAAATCAACCGGGGCCTGGGAGAAAAGAATGTTGGCTGTGTTGTTTACTGTTCATTACTTCTCTGCAATCTTTGGAATCCCATCAGCGTCATTATCCCAGCCTCTCACCACAGCCTGGAGTTTTTGAGTCCCATGGTTGGCATTATTTGGGCTCAAACTGGAGAAAACACAGTTTGCTTTTCCTGTTTGTTTTACTCAAAGTCTACTGAATGGGGTTCATAATCACACTTGGGCTGAACCGCAAGGAGGTTTGTGTTTTCTAGACCCCACTTCCTGCGAAGGAGCGGGTGGGTGCAGGATTGGGGAGGTGACTTCCTGTTTCCTGAAAGAGGCATGAGAAAGTACAGGAGGCTTTTGTGGGCAGAGTCAGGGCCAAAGCGGACACCAGAGAGGTAGAAGGTGCACAACCTGTTCCTCAGGAACTTACGCTGAACCGGCTCCTGACACGGAACAACAGGCTGGTTCCAAACAGGGAAAGGAGTGCGTCAAGGCTGTCTACTGTCACCCTGCTTATTTAACTTCCATGCAGAGTACATCATGAGAAACGCTGGGCTGCAAGAAACACAAGCTGGAATCCAGATTGCCGGGAGAAATATCAATCACCTCAGATATGCAGATGACACCACCCTTATGGCAGAAAGTGAAGAGGAGCTCAAAAGCCTCTTGATGAAAGTGAAAGAGGAGAGTGAAAAAGTTGGCTTAAAGCTCAACATTCAGAAAACGAAGATCATGGCATCCGGTCCCATCACTTCATGGGAAATAGATGGGGAAACAGTGGAAACAGTGTCAGACTTTATTTTTTTGGGCTCCAAAATCACTGCAGATGGTGACTGCAGCCATGAAATTAAAAGACGCTTACTCCTTGGAAGAAAAGTGATGACCAACCTAGACAGCATATTCAAAAGCAGAGACATTACTTTGCCGACTAAGGTCTGTCTAGTCAAGGCTATGGTTTTTCCTGTGGTCATGTATGGATGTGAGAGTTGGACTGTGAAGAAGGCTGAGCACTGAAGAAGTGATGCTTTTGAACTGTGGTGTTGGAGAAGACTCTTGAGAGTCCCTTGGATTGCAAGGAGATCCAACCAGTCCATTCTGAAGGAGATCAACCCTGAGATTTCTTTGGAAGGAATGATGCTAAAGCTGAAACTCCAACTACTTTGGCTACCTCATGCGAAGAGTTGACTCATTGGAAAAGACTCTGATGCTGGGAGGGATTGGGGGCAGGAGGAGAAGGGGACGACAGAAGATGAGATGGCTGGATGGCATCACTGACTCGATGGATGTGAGTCTGAGTGAGCTCCGGGAGATGGTGATGAACAGGGAGGCCTGGCGTGCTGCAATTCATGGGGTTGCAAAGAGTCGGACACGACTGCGTGACTGAACTGAACTGAACTGAACTGATGGCAGGGATTTATTGGGTGCCAGTTACACATCCACAACTGAGCCAGGACAAACCTGTTTTGACCAAATTATGCTGATATTCAGTCTCCAGTGCTGCCAGCTTGTCCTGTTGGGTAATCTCCTCCCTTCACCTATTTCCACATATCCAGGAGGATTCCACTTGCATGTAATCCAGGCTGCAGACCAACCACGTACATATCCTTCCAACCTTTAGGGCAGAGCCAAGGCCTCCCTAAGAGGGCTCCATGCTGCCTCCCTGGTTTATCTCCATGCTCCTTCATTCACTGGCAACACCTCTTTCCCCATCTCTACCTTCCTGCCTTGGCTTATGGAATTTAATTTGCTTATTTATCCCTTTTTCCTTTTCTTCATCCCCAAATTCTTATGCTAACGTTTTTCTGTAACCTGGACATCATTCCCCACATCTCTCCTTGTCTAAATCCTTATCCTTCTGGTTCTTTCTTTTCTTTTTTTCCTTTAATTATCAAAGATTATAATTGTACAATATAGAACAAGTATAGAACAAAATACAATTATTGGGGGACACTTGCTCTACAATATTGCGTTGGCCTCTACCACACATCAATACAAATCAGCTCGAGGTACACATATCCCCTCCCTCTTGACTCCCCCTCCCATCTCCCACCCCGTCCCACCCCTCGAGGTTGTCGTAGAACACTGAGGTGAGCAAATCCTCACTTGCTGTCTATTTTACATATGGTTATATATGTTTCCATGCCATTCTCCCAATTCGTCCCACTCCTTCCTTCTCCTACCACGTCCACAAATCTGTTCTCTAACTCTGTATCTCCACTGCTACCCTGCAAATCAGTTCATCCGTACTCTTTTGCTTTTTCAACATTTTTTCAATTTTTATTTTCTTTGGATTAAGACTATTTAGTTAAATTGTTTACAAAAGTTCAAAATTTACTTAGATTTTTAAGACTTCTTCAGCCTCTCTACCAAGTTAAAAAAAATTGTGATATAATTGACATATACAATTATATTAGTTTCAGGTGTGAATATAATGAGTTGATACTTGTATACATTGTAAAATGATCACCACAATAAGCCTAGTTAATATTTATCACCACATATAGTTACAATTTTGGGGGTTCCTTTTTTAATTGAAGTATAGTTGATTTACAATATTAGCTTCAGGTGTACGACATAGTGATTAAATATTTTTATGGATTATATTCCATGTAAAGTTATTATAAAATATTGATTATATTCTCTATGCAGCACATTACCTTCTTGTAACTTATTTATTTTATACTAATAGTTTGTACCTCTTATCTCATCTTGGATGGACATTTGGATGGCTCTCAGAATTTGGCTATTGTAAATAATGCTGCTATGACTATTGAGGTACATACGTCATTTCAATTAGTGTTTTCATGTTCTTTAAATGTATACCTAGGAGTGAAATCGCTATTTTTAATATTTTAGAGGAATCGCCAAACTGTTGTTTGGCTGTACCAATTTACGTTCCTATCAACAGTGTAGGAGGGTTCAGTTTCCTCTACATCTTTGCCAACCCTTGTCTTTTTGATGATAGTCATTCTGAAACATGTGAAGCAATATCTAAGTGTGGCTTTTATTTGCATTTCCCTGATGGTTAGTGATGTTGACCAGCTTTTCATCAGTTTGTTGGCCATCTGTATGTCTTCTTTACAAAAATGCCTCTTCAGGTCTCTTATCCATTTTAAATCCAGATTTTTCAGTTCAGTTCAGTTGCTCAGTCGTGTCCGACTCTTTGCAACCCCATGAATCGCAGCACGCCAGGCCTCCCTGTCCATCACCATCTCCCGGAGTTCACTCAGACTCACATCCATCGAGTCAGTGATGCCATCCACCCATCTCATCCTCAGTCATCCCCTTCTCCTCCTGCCCCCAATCCCTCCCAGCATCAGAGTCTTTTCCAATGAGTCAACTCTTCACATGAGGTGGCCAAAGTACTGGAGTTTCAGCTTTAGCATCATTCCTTCCAAAGAAATCTCAGGGTTGATCTCCTTCAGAATGGACTGGTTGGATCTCCTTGCAGTCCAAGGGACTCTCAAGAGTCTTCTCCAACACCACAGTTCAAAAGCATCAATTCTTTGGCGCTCAGCCTTCTTCACAGTCCAACTCTCACATCCATACATGACTACTGGAAAAACCATAGCCTTGACTAGACAGACCTTAGTCGGCATAGTAACATCTCTGCTTTTGAATATGCTATCTAGGTTGGTCATAACTTTTCTTCCAAAAAATAAGCGTCTTTTAATTTCATGGCTGCAGTCACCATCTGCAGTGATTTTGGAGCCCAAGAAAATAAAGTCTGACACTGTTTCCACTGTTTCCCCATCTATTTCCCATGAAGTGATGGGACTGGATGCCATGATCTTCATTGAAGATTTTTTAAAAATATTAAGTTGTATGATGGAGAAGGCAATGGCACCCCACTCCAGTACTCTTGCCTGGAAAATCCCATGGACGGAGGAGTCTGGTAGGCTGCAGTCCATGGGGTCGCGAAGAGTAGGACACGACTGAGTGACTTCACTTTCACTTTCACGCATTGGAGAAGGAAATGGCAACCCACTCCAGTGTTCTTGCCTGGAGAATCCCAGGGACGGGGGAGCCTGGTGGGCTGCCATCTCTGGGGTCGCACAGAGTTGGGACACGACTGATGCGACTTAGCAGCAGCAGCAGCAGCAAGTTGTATGAATTCTTAATATATTCTGTATGCGTGTGTGCTCAGTTGCTTCAGTTGTGTTTGACTCTTTGTGACCACATGAACTGTAACCCTCCAGGTCCCTCTGTCCGTGGGATTTCCCAGGCAAAATTTCTGGAGTGGGTTGCCATCTCTTCCTCCAGGGGATCTTCCTGACCCAGGGATTGACCCAGGTCTCCTGTGTCTCCTGCATTGCAAGTGGATTCTTTACTGCTGAGCCACCGGGGAAGCCCATATTTTGGTTATTAACTCTGTGTTAGGCATGTCATTTGCCCATGTCTTCTCCCATTCAGTAGTTTGCCTTTTTGTTTTGTCATGTATAGATGTGAGAGGTGAGAGTCCCTTGGACTGCAAGGAGATCCAACCAGTCAACCCTAGAGGAAATCAGTTCTGAATATTCATTGAAAGGACTGATGCTGAAGCTGACACTCCAATACTTTGGCCACCTTATGCAAAGAACTGACTCATTGGAAAAAACCCTGATGCTGGGAAAGATTGAAGGCAGGAGGAGAAGGGGATGACAGAGGATGAGATGGTTGGATGGCGTCACCGACTCCATGGACATGAGTTTAAGCAAGCTCCGGGAGTTGGTGATGGACAGGGAAACCTGGTGTGCTGCAGTCCATGGGGTTGCAAAGAGTTGGACATGACTGAGTGACTGAACTGAATTGAACACACATGTGCAAAAGTGATGACAGTATCCAGCTTTTCATCCAGGAGGGGCTGGAGCAGGAGTGCAGAGCAGGCTGGTGTGTGTTGGGGGGCCAGCTTGGCAGGCTGGCCAGAGCGCAAGGCAGTTTTCAGTCTGTGTCCTCTGTGTTGGGACTGGAAGTATCAAATCTGTGTGCATGCTCTTCAGGAGTGGAACTTCAGTTTCTTCAAGCCTTCCAGTAAAGCCTCACTTGTTTTCAAACCAGCTATGGGGGCTTGTCTTCCCTGGGCTGGATGCTAAGACTGGAATGCCTAATATGAGCCTCAAACCCTTTGCTTCTTAGGAAGCTCCCCAAGCCTGTGATATTGCCCTCCTCTTCTGGGTCACCCACTAGGGGTATGGGTCCTGACTATCTTGTTTGCCCTTCCTTTCTACTAGGTTCTGTGTGGGCCTTTCTTTACAGCATTGATTGTAGAAAAGCCACTCTACTAATCTTCAGGTCCTTCTCAAGGAGAGTTGCTATACATGTAGCTGTAGCTTTGCTGTGTTTGGGAGAGGTAAGCTTAGAGTCTTCTGATTCTGCCGTTTTGATTCTGCTTCTGGTTCCTTCTTGAAACGTTTATGGTCATCATCCCACCACTGTCCTTTCTTCTGAGGTTCTTTTCTACGTTCAGCTCAACATTCAAACAGCACTGTCTTTATTCCACACTCAGTAATTCTTGATTCAGTGTCTCTGCTGCCTAGGGAATGTTCCAGGTGATAGCAGAAGCAGACAATGCCCAGCACAGATCCTCAGAGAAGCTGACAGTTGAGTCTTGATTTGATCTCTTTTTAGAAGAGTGTTTAAAAAATTATAAAATGTAATACATTGATATATTAATAAAAAATTGGGGCAGTACAGAGCCTAAAGAGTGACAGGCAAAGCACAACTTTGTAGGGCTTTTGGGTTGGTGAAAACGCGGAGGTGATGAGAGAGAGGCATTTGGAGAGGGCAGGGAAACTCCCCGCTCCTTCCTGCTTACCTTGTTCTATGCATCTCTTTCATCTGGCTGTTCCTGAATTAAATCCTTTTATACTGAATTGGTATAATGACATGATTGTTTATGTAGAAAGTCATAGTGAATCTACAGAAGTTATCCTGGAACATATAAGAATTAAAAAAGGAACAAATGAAATTCAAACTTAGCAGAAAGAAGGAGTCAAAATCAGAACAGAGATAAGTGAAATAAAGACTAGAAAAATGATATAAAATACTAAAAAAAAAGAATTGATTTTTTTAAGAAAAGATAAGCAAAATAGAAAAAAACTCTAGCTAGACTAAAAGAAAAAGAAAGAAGACTCAAATAAAAAAATGAGAGAGGAGACACAGCTAATATCACAGAAATACAAGGGATTAAAAGTGAGTACTATGAACAATTACAGAGCAACAAACTGGATAACGAAAAGAAACGGATTAACTTTCGAAACGTAACCTACCAAGACTAAATCATGACGAAATAGAAAATCTGAATAGAATATTGATGATTCATCAGAAACTTCCCAACAAAGAACCTAGGACCTGATGGCTTTATTGACGAATTCTGTAAAACATTTAAAGAAAAATTAATACCAATCTTTCTCAAGCTCTTCCAAAAAATTGAAAAGAAAGGAACACTTCCAAAATTATTTTATGAAGCCAGCATTACTCTGATTCCAAAGTCAAATAAGGACACACACACACACACACACACAGACACACCAGAAACTAGGTGAGGAGGGGATGGATGGGTTGATTAACTCGATAGTATTAATCATGTCACAAATATACGTTAATATAGTAAATTACCATATTGTACACTTTCAATATGCACAGTTTTATCTGCCAATTGTATCTTGATGAAACTGTGAAAAAAAAAGGCACTTCTTTCCTTTCTCTCCTTTCTACTCTTCAGAGGTAATTGGGAAAATCAATGTCTTACATGTTTTCTAGAACATACCAGACTTTTGACTTTTTCTTAATAATTTTGTGTTTGAGTCCCCATTTCCCAGTTGAATAACAAACACCCAGGCAAGAGGGGGTTGGTCTTCTCTCATGCTTTTCCACATCAACCGTACAGACCTGGGCACACAGGAGATACCTGTACAAATAGGCTGGCATGAGATTCAGGCACAGAGGCAGTTTTTCGGGGAGCTTGTATAGATCTTAGTATTTGCTGTGTGTGGCTTTTTGTCTCACATAGAGGATGAGGCCCTGGAGGGCAGTCACCCAGACTGTCGTCAGATTCTTCTTCCAGGCCCATGGCTCTTCAGGGTGGCCTTGCTGCCAAGGCCAGAACTTTTGGGTGGGTCCAAGGAATCCAAGGCACCCCTTAACCCAAGCAGGAGCAGCCCCGGCCTCAACACCTTCCCCCATCCAGCCACTTATGCCAATCACTTGGGTTATCGAAGGACTCTCGGAGGCCAGACACTCTTGCTGACATGATGCATCTTATAGGGAATGCAGAGGGGCACTTGCCTTGAAGTGGTGTTTGGTGGGCGCCCAGGAGAGAAGGCTGAGCTGCTGGAATGAAAGAGATGGTGAGGGAGCAGAGAAGAGCAGGAGTATCAGAATGAGCGAGGCGCAATGTTCCGGGGTCGGCGCATTACGAAATGATTCTCGTTAATTATTTAGAGCCCGCCATCTAGCGTATGGCAGGTGTGGACAGCAGCATGGGATGCCTGCCTTTCTCTCTGAGACACAGAGAGACGGAAGGGTGGAGCAGTCCCGGCCAGTCTTTGGATGATGAACCTGGGGGTGGCCCCCTTGTGGGGGTCCCTGCAAGGGGTGGCACCAGGCTGGGCAGGACTCCCCGTCTTGGAGACTGCTGGCATTCAGTGCCATAGTGGCCGTGGCTCCAGGGCCATGAGTAGGTAGAAGACAAAGAAAAATCACCCTGATAACACAGTCTCGAACAAGGTAACACACAGGCAGGCTAAAGCCATCTGCTTAGGCAGAACAAGCCGAAGGGTGGAGAGAGCCCCTTCTCGTTCACCTTTCCACCAACACCTGTGCCCTTGGCTGTGTGCAGGGTGGATAATCCTGCCTTGCCATGCTTTCGGCCCATGTTTCCGTTTCCCATGCCTGCACAGCCCTGGGTGTTTATCTCCACCATGCCCCATACTCTGTGAGAGGTCACTCTCTCTCAGACCCAGAGACCCCATTTGTTCATGGTTCCTCATGTGCTTTGAGGGTTATCTGGCTGATGGTTTCAATGATGGCAGATGTCCATGACTATCTCCTCCCTCCTGGCTTATTTGTTGGCTAATTCTGAGTCCCCCCACCCCAGCTCCCCCGCTAATATTTCCAACCTTCCTTCCTGGCCTGGCACCTCTGGTTGGGATCCACACATGCTCTCATCAGATGGGTCCTGTCCTTTCTCACTCTGTGTGCCTAATCTTGGGTGAGACTCAGAGGGTGCCACTGGGGATGCCCAAGGCATGGTTTTGGCCTGTGACAATTTTCTGATTTACTCAGAGGGAGAATGAGTGAATTGCATGAGAACATAATATTGAGAGCCAGTTGGCAGGTTCCCTTAAGTGTGGGAAGGAATTCAGAGAAGAGACATGAAGATGAAATTGGTTCAGTTCAGTTCAGTCGCTCAGTTGTGTCTGACTCTTTGCAACCCCACGGACTGCAGCACGCCAGGCCTCCCCGTCCATTACCAACTCTCGGAGTTTACTTCACCTCATGTCCATCGAGTCAGTGATGCCATCCAAGCCTATGGGAATTAGATGTGTGCTCCAGTCCCAGAGACAGCACCCATTTGCTGTGTGACCTTAAGTCACTTGCTTCCCCTCTCTGGGCTTCAGTCACCTGATCATTAAAAAACAGCTTATGTTAGTGTAAACTCTAGGATTCAATACTTGTAAGACTTCTGGGATGAAGAAGCACTTAAGATATGCCCCCATGTGAGGAGTCTTTGCGGGGAAGGCAATGGCACCCCACTCCAGTACTCTTGCCTGGAAACTCCCATGGATGGAGGAGCCTGGTAGTCTGCAGTCCATGGGGTCGCTAAGGGTCGGACACGACTGAGCGACTTCACTTTCACTTTTCACTTTCATGCATTGGAGAAGGAAATGGCAACCCACTCCAGTGTTCTTGCCTGGAGAATCCCAGGGACGGGGGAGCCTGGTGGGCTGCCATCTATGGGGTCGCACAGAGTCGGACACGACTGAAGTGATTTAGCAGCAGCAGCATCAGAGGAGTCTTTGAAAGAGGGACAGAAGAGCCGGTGGGTGCTTTCTTGAAGTCCCTACTCAGCAAGTCCCAGGGTTGCCCCTTGGTCCCATCTCCTCATCACGACTATACCCTCCTTCCAGTTTCAAGCTGCCACCCCAGGTTGGCCTCAGTGCTTTCTCCCTCCATCCTTCCCTCTTCCAAGGCTAGATTGTTCCAGTGCTGAGAACTGGTCTTCTGCTGCCTTCAGATATTACTGTGTTTAGCTTAGCCAGTTTCCCTCCCTCTTGATGCCTCTCTTTCAGCCCTCTGCTGTTGGACCATCCTCCCCCACCGTCACTGCTTTCCCTTTCCCAGAACCTTGACTTGGGCTCATCCATCTTCCGAGAGTGTGGCTGGTCCTGGCGTTCTCCTTCCAGCGCTTTTGGGGGACAGGTGCTGTCGGGATGCACACATGGAGAGAATGAGATGTTCCCCCCCTCCCTGGGTACAGGGAGGATAATGATCGGAGCGCTTCCCTCTCAGGGCATGATGAGAATCAGTGAGTTAATGCCCATAAAGTATTATAATTACTCCATGGAGTCATCTGATGGAACGATGAGGAACTGGGCATCTGGCTCTAATTTACTTAGAGCTGGAGAATTCACGCAGAAGCGGCAGCCTCAATTTTTTTTTTTTTTCTTTTTGTACCAACCACTCTCCCAATGCAGAGCAGTGTTTCTGAACAGAGGCTGACATCGCCTAGTGAGATATAAATGTACCAAATTCTTGATTCAAGAGACCTCTATATCCTGTTCATTACAGATCACATTGTCTACCCCCTGCCCTCTCACCTCTGATGGATGAGGTAAAACAGGTTCTGGGCACTTCAGTGCCATAGTATCAACCACCTCGCTGATTGGTGGTTGGAGAAACACACATTCTAGCCGTGTGCCATTTTTCTCCTCCCTCATCCTTCCTCTTTCCTCCACCGGTGTAGCCCCAGGCTGGACATGACACCAGGTTTCCTTTTTGGGTGTCCAGGCAGCAGGGGAAGGAAAATAAATTGCCCAACCTAGGACCCAGGGGCACAGAGGCGGTTCCGGCAACAGAGTCACGCAGCTTTGGCTTCAAGTGTACCACCGGCCTTGTCTCCACCTCTATCCTTCCAGCATCTGCCCCCGTCTGGTGCTGCTCCTCCATCCACAAATCTCTTCCTCCTGCTGACCCACTGGGACACAACCTTGTCCTTTCAAAAATCTGCCCAAAGCACGCCCCAGCCTCACCCCAGCCTCACCAAGAAGCATTTCATCCTGAATCCTGCTGACAGCAGATGGTGTCATTCAGCTGTTCATTCTGTCCATCCCCCAGGCTCCCTTGGCTCACTGGTGTTCAGACTTGAGTGGCAGATAGACGTGGTGGGCTTGATGGGGAAGACCATGCCCCTTGCTTCACTTGTTTGGCTCTAGGAGATTGGCACCACACTCTGCCTGGCATTCCTGGCTCGTCAGAGTCTGTTCCCACCTTTCCCACTGGCCAGCGATCTCTCCCACCACAGGAGACTCTGGCCATGTCATTCCCGTCATACGTGCAAGCCCTTATGCTAATGAACAGGCATCCTTTATAACATCAGGATCACTGCCTTGACCCTGCTCATCACCTCATCTGGAACCTGGCCCCTCCAACCATGAACTTGGCTATTATGACTACTATCTCAATCCCTGTGGATGTCTCTTTCCTCAGACCACCTCCTGTCTCCCAGTGTTGTCCCTATTAAAACATGTAAGCCTTATTTCTGTCTTTAGAGTAGAACACATTGGAAGTAAAGACCATAATTAGAAAAGTCTCAATAAACCTCAGTACATATCAGTCACTAATGATTTGCTGATGTCACTAGGCCGCTAACCTAATTTTTGGACTTTGATGTTGAGTTTATTGTCTGTTATAGGCATCTGAGGTCACAGGTTCTGTCTGGCCCAGACTCAGGGGTGGAAAGGTCATGAGCTCTGGTCCTGGGGGGAGGTGAACCAAAATAATTTATTAGGGAAAAAATGTGGCAAGTTAATGACAATAAATATGAGTCTTTTGTAGCAAACAGTGTAATTCTGGTCCCGCTATAACTCTGTTATGAGGGATGGTCATTTGTAAATATACATGAGCCTTGTGCTTCCTGGGGAATCTCATTCTGCTAAAACATTGAACACACTTATAAATTGAAGCACTTTCTGCTTACTGGCAGCTGGGAGAGAAAGCAGCTACTTCCAGGTCAAATGGATACATGTTTATCATTGGTCAAAGAAGTTAAAGGATGACCCTAGCGAATGAATCTGTAAAGCGCCGTAACCTTGGTAGAGTCTGCCTGACTGCTCTGTCTCCTCTCTGCCCTCCTTCCCTTTCGTTTCTGCCGCTTCCTCTGTCTGACTGTGGGAACACTTCCACTGGGTCCTCACTGGCCGAAGGAAGCACAGATTTAGCCAGAAACAATATACACAGACAGTGGAAATTCGGGGGGGGGGGTCCTCAAGGATATCAGCCTGGGGCTGTGAAAAGCTTGAGTGGAGAAGGGCCTTCTGTAAGATGGTCTGATCTCTTCAAGGTCAGGCTTGCTCGTGGATAAACTCCTGCTGGAATGCCAGTCCTCCCATCACCCTGGCAGACACCACTCTGGGCAGGCCTCTGCTGGGGTGAGGGGGCAGCTGTGTCTACTATCGGGCCACTGGCCGCCCTTTCTCTGGGGTCCTCCACTAGCCCCTCCATTAGGCACAGAGTGCTTGTGCCCAGTCCCTTGGCCATCTCCACGGGCACCGGGGAGACACAGCGGTCTGTTCCGGGGGCCTGAGCCACATCCAGCTTCCTGTCTCTTTTTCTTTTGTTAAAGCCAAATGAAACAATGTAATTAGCTTGTTACAATTAAAGTGACTCGACTGGATAAATTGTAATCACCCAGAATCAAGTCAGGCATCCCTGCAGGTCCCGGACATCGCAGCTGAGCTGCCTCATTTGCATAATTAAAATATACAAATGATAATGGATTTTGTACTCAATTTCCAGCGGCTGTGAATTTGAGGAACTCTGAAATTAGAATAACAGAGATGAAGCCCGCCTTGAGGTAATGGGGATGACAAGTTTTGACAGTAGGGGTGTTTATAACACTAGTTTCTCGGCACAAAATAAATAAGTACAAAAAAGATTAGAGAGCGATATTAGTTAATAGTTCCATGGGCAGTGGGAAGTGGAGATAGACTCTGATTACCTCAGTGAATTTACCCTGCCTTTTTTTTTTTTTTTTTCCTGACAAGCTCTCACCTAACCTTAGGGGATACCATCCCCCTGATTATGAGAAATTGAGAATGAATTAAATGCATAAAAAGGGTTGTCACAGATCGACTCACCAAAGGAAAAGGAGAGAAATGAAATTAGTCCTGCTGCTCTTGCTTCCAGGGAGGGGTGGGCTGAAGGCAAGTGTGTGAAAGAGGCAGAGAGAGGGGGAGGGAGGAGGGGCTGGGACAGTCAGGAGAAGGAAAGGGGTCAGGGACTGGGACGGGGAGTGGGGGGGCGCTGAAGTCAGAGGTGTAGGCAGAACTGAACGCTGGGGGAGCCAGAGTACAGTTGCTTATGGAGTGAGCCTTGAGAGTCTTGGAAAGACCCGCCTATTCGAAGTTTACTCTGCAGAGGGGACTAAGACTTCTGGGGGGACCCACATTTTTAATATAAAAACTGTGGCTGTTTAGTTACTAAGTTGTGTTCGACTCTTTTGCAACTCCATGGACAATAACCCGTCAGCCTCCTCTGTCCATGGGACTTCCAGGCAAGAATACTGGAGTGGGTTGCCACTTCCCTCTCCAGGGGATCTTCCCAACTCAGGGATCGAACTTGCATCTCCTGTATTGGCCAGTGGGTTCTTTATAGCTGAACCACCAGGGAAGCCCAAGAACTGTAGTCTCTGCCAATTCACTGAACGTCAATCTATCAGTAAAATTATTCCTTTTCTTCCTATTAATATGACGAGGGCAGGGACCATGTCTGTCCTATTCTTTGCTTGTTCCTGGACCTAGTACATAGTAGGTCCTTAATAAGTATTATTGAATGAATAAATGAGTGGATAGGTGAGAATATAGGTGAGAATAGGTGAGGAGAGCATGAGAATACTGGGAAAGATCTTGGGCACAGGCCTTTCTGTGAAGGCTCAGATCATCTATTTCCCCATTTTTCTTGGAGCTTGCAGAGCCTTGGGCATCAGCCCCCATCTGGGTTAGCAGCAAGGTGACCAGCCTGTCTCTCTGGGCCAGCCTGCCTTCATCCTACAGCCAGTTGTTCTGGTGGATGCTGGATGGGTTCCTTCTTCAGAAACAGATGCAGAGAGCAACAAGACAATAAGCTGGTGAGGGACTCAGAACTAAGGCTCTGGGTCTCTCCCACTGAGGGGCTCGGCACTGGGGCTGCCCATGTGGCAAGGAGGGGGACTGTTGGTCCCAACAGAGCCTTTCACTGATGTGCCTTCCCTCCCCACTGAACGAGTGTGCAGGGTGGGGCACTCAGAAAATTGACCAACAAGCCAACCATTATATGGGCAGAGACTTGGGCAAGGAAATGTGCTGGGGGAGCAGAGGGCTGATGGGTGGAGTCTGAGGCTGGAGGAGGAAGGGTGTGCAGGGTCACAGTCCCTCTGACAGGGGCTCTTGGGAACCAGCATTCCCGGGAACCTGCTCTTGGTGAAAGAACGCTGCTCTTGGTGAAAGCGTGAGCCTTCTGAGCAGGGAAAGAGGAATGAAGGGCCACCTTCAGCTTCCAGAGGGTGCTCCTTACATGGGCTCCCAGTAGGAGAGTAAGTAGCAATCCATGTCTTCTCTTGAGGGTCCTGGCTCTCTGGGGTGGGTGGGGAGACCTGCCTCATCCCAGGTCTTGAGCGACAGTGGGACAGGAGGCCACAGCAAAGGCTTCTTGGAGGAAGTGCACCAGCGCATATAATATGCAAACCCCAGGTCAGGGCTGGCGAATGCATATTTCATGGTAGTGATGAGAAGAGCCACCCATGTCCTCGTGGGCTAGAACAGTCAGGCGGAGACTTTTGGGTGTGCCTCAGGTGTGCACTGGGCTCACTGACATGTGGGCACCAGGAATGCCGTCATGGGCCATCTATTGGTTCATCCAGTCTTGGCACCTGTCCCTGAAAGAGAGCACTTAACAGCCATCACTCTAAAGGGTCAACAACTTTGGACTTGCTTCCAGTACTCCCAAATTCCACTTAACTAGCCATAAAGAATTTTCCATTAGTTTGTCCAAATCCTTCTTGAAACTACTTGAATTATGGCCTGCCGCTTCATCTTAGAACTGTAGTTTTATTAATCTGGGACTTCCTTCTTTTAAAGTTGGGAGGCAGGGGGGTGGTCAAATTCTATCACCTGCGGTGGAGTTCCCATCTGTTTTCATACCTCTCATAACGCTCAGCTCTGATCTTCGTCAGCTCTCACATCTCCAGATCTCAGGGTCTGAGGAGCATTATCAATGCTCCTCCTTGTCCCCAGGCTGCGTGCTTGCCTCCCTGTTCCGCCCAATAGGATATGTCAGAAGCTGGAAACAGGATTTCACAGAGGCAGGGTATGGCAAAGCCATGAGATCTGCTCTGGGGAGTGGAAAGCCCCTCCCTCAAGCTCACAGGGATGGCCTGCTGACCTACGGGGCAGGTCAGATCCCAGGCGAACTCTCAAGAGGGTCATGGAGGGTTGGTGTTGGCAGTCAGTTAGGGGGTCTGGTTACTCCCCTCAGGTACACAGTGCCAGGAAGGAAGGGAAAACCTGTTGATGATGTGTTGGATGGGCAAGTCCCACCCGTGAACCCCTGAAAAAAGTGGGACTAGCACATGCCCCACTCTCCCTTTTCTAGAAAATAACGCTACACCAATATTATGCTAAAGAATGTGAATTCCTTGAGGGCCTGGACTGTACCTATGTTATTATCATATTCCCCGCATCTTGCATAGTGCCTGGCACATGGTTGGTGCTTAGTGAGTATTTGTGGAATGAATTCAGGAGTAAATATGCAGTTTCTTAATAGTTAAGCTACGTGACGGAGCATTACAAAAACATACACCTATTCTCAAGCTCAGATCTGTCAATGTTATTACTAAATCTAGCAGTGGATATTAGTCCCCTTTGGGCTGACCCAGGGCTTATGCGTCAGCCCTGGTGCCTAACACATTCTTGGCTCGCTCAGTTAAGCTGCATCCCACTTCTGAACATCTCTGTTGTCACCGCCCCAGGCCAGGCCTCTCTCCTATCTTGAATATTGCCTTATTGGGTTCCTCAAATTCAATCTTTCACTCTTTCTTGTTGTTTTCCACCCTGTAGCTCCAGGGAGTTTTCTGACAGATAAATCTGAAGACTTTCCTCTCTTAGGCGAAACACTTTCTTGCCTTCAGAGCTCATGGCAATCCAGCCTCTGTTTACTCTCCAGTCCCAGCTCTCACTGCTCCTGCCTCAATCCTCCCAGGCCTGGAAGGGTCCCAGGCTCTCTCTCTCTGGGCCTGATCCCATCAGTGCTGCGTCCTTAACTCTCCCCACTGTTCCAGCCAGGGCTCCAGGGGGACTTCCTGGTCTCCCTGGGAGGGTATCCCTTGCCCCAAGCATCCACTACTCTCTGAAAGTCCTCCCAGGTGGGTGGGGTCACTAGTGGTAACTGACTCTTTCTCCCGCTTGGAACAGGAAACGCCAGAGGGGCAGGGCTGCCTGTGCATGTCTAGCTCCAAGAGATTCTAAGTGAGCTCACCATGGGCTTCAGTGTTGAATGCGTGAATGATAGAAGGTGATAACTAAAATTATGTGAGTGCTAAGAAAGGAAGTGGAGGAGGAGGAGGAGGAGGCCCTTGAGGGACAGCTGCATGCAGAGGATGGAAAGAGAAAGAAGTGCCACAGGAAACACTCTCTGAGAGGCAAGAGCCATCAAAGTTCCCTGGTGCCAAAGGGAGGGTGGGGCAGGCTGGGGCCACCCAGCCAGGGATGGGCTTTTTGCACAGAGAATATAACCTATCGTCTTCTGTCCCAGATGAGCCTGATTTGGGTCAGGGGGTTGTCCAGGTATTTTATTTTCCAGTCCTAAGGTGGAAGACCAGGTCACTGATCCCTTCCCATTTGGGATTCTTTGGGACACTATTTTCTTGGTGAAGACAAATGTCACTAGGGTTGCTCCTGGGTTCTCCTGGGCACAAGGGTTTGGAGAGGGGACCTTCTGCTTCTGCAGAACCTCTGTCTATGAGTCTCTCCCTCTTGGAAGCAACACACATCTGTCTTATATCCGGAACCTCCGGGCAGCCAATTTGAGCCCTTGTCTATTAGAGGATTAATTTTTAATGGGTTTTATAGCATGGCGGATAAATCAGTTAGGGAGAGATGGGGAGCTGGCAATACCTAATGAATGTCGATTGGGCCATTTAAAAGGGAAACCTTGCCGAAAGGGGGACAGCCACCCAGCAGTCAGATCAGCTATGTGAGTGACCGGGGGGGCACCAGTGACTTCTCCCCTCTCCCCTCCCCCATCAGTGGCTGAAAAATTTCTCCAACCTGTTGACCACCGATGCCAAGAGAATCACCACTTAGGGGGGAAGGGTCATGCCTTTTGTAAATATCCATATACCTTTAAGGTAAGACAAGGAAACCATTGTCAACACATAATCCCTTAGGATAAAATTGTTGCGTAGATATTTCCCAAAGGATGTGAGAGAGAAGGGGAGGATTGAGTCAAGGGGATGTTTCCGGGGTGGGCCATGGCTAGAAACCCAGAACACAGCATCTCAAATGGAGGTATCAACACTTTGGGGGGATAATTGGTATTACAGGGGGCAGGCAAAGCCTTAGGAATGGTATGGCACACTTTCTAAAGTCAGTTTTAAAGATTTGTTGAAAAATTCCTTTTGCTAAAGTATATTTTCATGGAAGAAAATGAACAGTTGGAGTGCAGAAAGAAACATTTTCTTGCTGTGTCCCTCCTTCCATTTCTGCTATAGGTGAGACTTCCTTCAGTGATGTAGAGAGAACCAGTTTCAGGGCAAAAGCTCTGGGTTCAAGTCTTGATTCCAAACTTAACTAATAGAAATAGAGCAATAATGGACAAATCATTCATTGTCCTATTAATAAGGATACAATTAAGTGCTGAATTTTGCCCTATAGACTGTAACACAAGGGGGTTCATTAACCTCTGAGGAACCTTCTAGATCTAACATGCCATGACTATTAAGATAATCCATTGAATTTAATATAACACAGAGTTCAGACCTATTCTTGTATGTGCCGTATTTCTGGATGACTATGTCCTTGGAAGTGATGATGCAAAGCATGTCAGGAAGTTCTCTTTGGGGATGACCTTTAAGGCCAGTGACCCACAAACAAACATTCACTCATTAAAACCAGTCATGCCTCACAGTGTGCTGGGAGGGGTGCATGATGTGAGGACCAGGAGACCAGGAAAGACCAGCTAGAGGGTCCTGGGCACAGCTGTGGAGTAGTAGAGGTGTTTATCATAATGCCCTCTCTATCGCTTGGGCCTTTAATCACGTGGGATTTGCCTTTCCCGTTTCAGGATTGTCTTGGTATTGATAAATGAATGATACTCTTCACCACCCAAGGTTTGGTGGTGCAGTTTTCTTGGACCAGCAGGAAAGAAAACATCCAGCCCCAGCCCTCCTGTGATGAGGCCTGGCTTAGTGGTCTCAGTGCAGGAAAGGGCTGAAGAGTGGTTCCCGCTGGATGGCGGTGTGGGGTGGGGGTACATTGGAATCCCATGGGAAGGGGAGGCATTTCCCTCCCTGTCTTTGTGTCATCCCATTTCTGGAGTGGGTTTGGTGCCTGCTGTGAAACTGAAAGAAGTGACTTTCATAGGGGAAATCAAAGGCCATGCCATTTGAGGGGTGAGGCAGTAGGGAAGCCAGCCCTTTCTTTCAAATCACAGGACAGGTGTGGAGGGGTCAAGTCCTGCCAAGATATTGCAGCCAGTTATCGACAGAACTGCATATGTGAATCTGGCACCCTAGCCAGGCTGTGAGGTGCCCAAGGGCAGGCGTCTTGTGTTCTCCTGCATCTCCTAACATGTGGCAGAGCTGTAGACATATAGTAGATGCTCAGGAAAGCCCTAACGACCTGTAGCAATGGTTCTCAGCCTTGAGAGGGCATTGGAATCACCTCGGGAAAACACATTGCAGGGCCTCACCCCATTTTTGGTTCAGCAGGTTTGGGGTGAGGCTCTGGGAATTTCCATTTCTAACAAGCTCCCAAGTGGTGCCATGCGTGGAGAACCATTGATGTGTATGTTTTATGAGTTTACCTGTTTGTAATTTGAAACACTTCATTCCCAGGAAACTTACTTTATTAGACAGTAAGTGGCTACGTGAGAAATCCCAGACTTAAAAGATACTAGTTTAAAAGTATTTAAAGTTGAATAATTACCTTCAGGGTGGTCTAGGTAGAAAGATTAAATAAATTAAGTTGAGTCAATAGGAGTTTAAGCATCATTTGTTAAAGCAGTACTATTAGTTTTTCTTTTCCTAGTGGAAATTCTCTTCTTGTCACATAATCCTAATTAATTATTGTATAAAGACCTGAAAACTTAAATGCACCAGGGAGTAATAATCTTATGTTTCATTAACCAGCAGCTTCAAAAGCCAGAGCCAAGTGTGTGGAAAGAGCATGAACAATGCGTACTGAGTCAATTTCCTTCCCCACTGGCCTGAGGTCTACCCTGCTTTGCCATTGCTGCTGAGTGTGTCAACTTGTGTGCACATTGGCACTCTTAAATATGTTGTCTCTGTTCAATCTAATCTTATCAGAGTTAATCAATAGGAATTTCAGGAGTATTTATAATTGATTTTGCAATATGCTTTGTAATTACTGAATCGATATCAAATTCTCAACTCATTAGGAGATTAGCTTTTTAAAAATCATTTATATTAATGTGCCTAACCAAAAGCAATGGAGCTCCTTTAGAAAAAAATCACTTGTTTAATTACTTACATTAAAAATGAACAAATGCTATGGACTAAAATATCACTCTGTTCAATTTGCAAAGGGCACTCCTTGGAAAGGACCTCCAAACTGGTTGCATGGTGGAGCCCAAACCACGATCTAGAACCAAATGGGAATGCCCATCCGAACAACCTGATGAAGAAGAGGAAAACAAAACCAAAACCAATCTCTAGGCCTGATAAACATCGGCTCTGATTTGCTAGTTTAATTTGGCAGCTTTGCATTTTGTTGTTTCTGTGTGATGTCTTGCTGTGTTTAGCCAACTTTGAGAATCCGGACAAGGGGACACTGAATACACACAAGGCAGATTCAACAACTACGCAGGTTTTCGGTAATGACAGAAACAACATCTCATCACCGCCCTGGGCAGGGGCTGAGCAAGCGACTGTCCACTTTGTAGTAAGAAACTGAGTCCTGTGGGATGAAGTGATGAGCGCTAAGTCATCGCTGGGCAACAATGGATCCGGAACACAGATATGTGTGTTGTTGGGATGAAAGCTGGGCAGGCTGGTCTTCTGAGGGGTTGTAGCTGTTACTCACAGAGCACACACTGCTGGACACGCTTTACTTGAGATATTTGTGGCGACCTTAGAGCCCAAAGCAGCCCCTCTCACCCCCTCCCACTGGATCCATGCAGACCTCGGCTGCCCTGGCTCCAGGCAATGGCTGCTGCCTATTGTTTTCAGGGCTTGAATCTCAGTTCTGGGGACGTTTGAAGGTGTTTCTTCTGCCACTAGGATTGCATCACCCCAGCCAGCATCCCTGGGAGCCATGGGAATATCAGTGATCCCATCTTTTTGTGCTGAACCCAAATTTACATGATGCCTTTGAATGCACCATCCTAGCTAATTCTCACACCAACTCTATGAGACAGGCTAGTGCCATGGTACATTTTTACAGGTAAAGGGCAGGGAAGCTCCTAGGATTTACATGAATTGCTCGTGGTCAGTGAATGGTTGAAAATATGCCCCTCCCTCACTACATTGTGCAGTCTTCCCAGGAGAGGAAAGAGCTCTAAGCATTCAGTCCAGAGGCCAGGCTCTCGCTCTCGTATCCACCTAACTTTTCGTCTCCTTGGAACTGAAGCTCACCTCAGGGAGATGGTGGTGGATCTTCTGCTCTTCTCTCCTCCTGGTGCATTTTGTTTCAAATACACGGCAGTTTTAAAAACTCGATTCTACACTGATGATAGCAGGCGGTGTCTTGTTGCACGGCAGGTCCCATGGAGCAGACTGGATTTCTGGCTTGAAGGCGTTTACTCTGTGTTTAAAACAACCTTCATCCAAGAACCCTGTCTTAGGATCCAAACGTCTTTCTTATCCTTTGAGATTGACGTAGGTTTCTGGTGTTCCAGTCATCAGAGTTTCAACCTTTAAACTTCCCCATATACTATGGCCACAGCCTGAATCCTTAGCCTTGCCCTTCCTTGCCCGTCAGCTCCTGCTCTGCACTCACACCACCCCTCATGACTCCAGAAGGCTGGAGAGATAGCCAACCTGGGGCATTTCTAGAGCATGATGGTTCCATGCAGCTATTCTCCACCATTGAATAAAACCAATAAAAATTATTACAGAGGGCTGGTGTTTCATTACCCCCCTGTCAGGAGATGGTCTTATTTGGATGAGCATTGGCTTGCGGCTTCAGCCTGCAGAGTTGTCATTGCCAGAAACCCCCAAAATGCTGCCTAGCGTGTGTCTTTTGTTCTTTAGGAAGAAGCCTAGGATGGCATGGTGCTTTGTAAAGTTCTTTCGCATGCATGATCTAAGCTGGTCCTCCTGGAAACCCTGTAGGTCAATTCACAATGCTACCATTTTATAGGCGAGGAGAACAAAGCTCCCCCAGCCCCACATCTGCATTAAGTGCCCCTCCTATGTACTCCCACCACCCCCTGCCCATCTCTTACATAGTGCTTATCAATGTGCTACTGTGATTGTCTGTTGCTTCCCCCGCTCAAGTGAGAGTTTCATGAGAGCAAGGGCTTCGTGTCACTGGAGCAGGGCTGCATCCCCAGTTGTTGGCACAGGGCCTGACACAGAGTGAGTGCTCAAGAAATACTTTTTGAATAGAACGGATGGAAGGACAGCTGAGTAGACAGGAGGATGAGTAGATGGAGAAATGAGTGAATGATGAGCAGGCTCCCTTAGCCAGCTTCCTGTCCATGGGCTGTCTGGCAGCACAGAGGTCTCCAGAGGTCATCAAGGGCTGGAGTGAGGGAGATGCTGATGAGAAGGTGGGGTGATGGAGAGTGAGGGCTCTAGAGATGCCCGAGACAAAAGAGAGATGCTGGTGTTTGTACGGGGGTCCAGCTGCCTCTCCTCTGGGGGCTCTCCCTCCTCATTCCAATGGACTTGCTCATCGCCCCAGGAGATCCACATTCTTTCCTGGGTCACCTTTCCCAGGCTTTGAAATGCCACCAAAGCATACTGTGTTGAGTTCCCTTCCAATACATGCCTCTATAAAGAAAAGCTGAGCACCAAAGAATTGATGCTTTGAACTGTGGTGTTGAAGAAGACTCTTGAGAGTCCCTTGGACTGCAAGGAGAGCCAACCAGTCCATCCTGAAGGAAATCAGTCCTGAATATACATTGAAAGGACTGATGCTGAAGTTGAAAGTCCAATACTTTGGCCACCTGATGTGAAGAACTGACTCATTGGAAAAGACCCTGATGCTGGGAAAGATTGAAGGTGGGAGGAGAAGGAGACGACAGAGGATGAAATGGTTGGATGGCATCACTGACTCAATGGACATGAGTCTGAGTAAACTGTGGGAGTTGGTGATGGACAGGGAGGCCTGGCATGCTGCAGTCCATGGGGTCACAAAGAGTCGGATACAACTGAGTGACTGAACTGAGCTGAACATGCCTCAGCTGGCTGAGTAAAGAAAGATACTGACAGTTGTTCAGCCAGAGGTGGAAATGACTAGCAAGGTGTGACTGTGTTACCCCTGTGAATTTTGGTCACCTCCATGCAAGCTGGACCGTGACTTGGGGTGCACATCCGCTCACTGCTGGGCCCTGATGCTCCTCTGGAGAGAAGGGCCCTTCGGCTGTCATCCAGGGGCTCCGGTTAATAAAGCAGAGTTCTCTTTCACCACCTGCTTGGCATATTGTTCCAGTACCACTAGTGGAGCTGCCAAAGTGTCGGTCTTTCTGGGCTGGGGTGTCTGGTGTAATTAACCCCCTCCGTGAACCTCCCCCTGGAGTTCACTCCCAGATAAACCTGGCTCCAAGATGGCTCACATGGCAGGTGGGATGGGAGCTGTTGGCCTGGCTGCCTTCACCGGGGAGGATGGATGAATCAGGAGGGAAGCTGACAAAGTGGAAAGGGAGCAGCTGTGCCCCAGGATAGGGGCAAGAGATGCTGGGCTGCAGCCTGTGGTGGGAATGGCTCTGTCTCTGCATCCATGTCCTCCCTTCCAGTGGGCATCCTTGGCATTGAAGTAGTAATGAGTGTCTTTGGAACTTTGAACTCTTTCTTCCACTCCTTTTGCCTCACAACAGCTTTTAAAATTATTGTTGAAAAGATGAAGTAATGAGGAAACATTTTTGAATGACCTTGGATGGCACAGTCAGAAGAATCTCAGTTTTGCATATTACTACATATTCTGGTTCGTGTGCATATCTATGATCAATATTTTGTAGTTGATAGGTAAAGTGCTCTCATTAATTTGCACTCTTTTATCATGGCTTTTTAAGGAAGGGGAAACAGGTTACAGGCTTGTGAAGCTGCTTTCTTAACTTGGCCCCAAGCTGCTTTTACTGGGGCACCTGAAGGCAGTAATTAGTGGATTAGGAACAGAGGGATGGACAGGAAGTCCTCCTGGGGACTTGCTGGGTCACCAGCCATATCTGATTCTGGGATGTACATGGGACCATCCTGACAGTAGTTCTCAGACCTGGCTGGTTTGTCCACTTGGCAAGAGGCCCATGGGTGTGCTGTTTTCAATTTCCAGACTGTTGGTGGCAGCAGGAACCTAGAGAAATCTTCCCATTGTACAGATAAGAAAACTGAGGCTTGGGACAGGAAGTGACTTCTCTTCCCTCTTCTAAGGAGGGCGTGTTGTGTGCTTAGTTGCTTAGTCATGTCTGACTCTTTGTGACCCCATGGACTGTAGCTCGCCAAGTTCCTCTTTCCATGGGTATTCAGATTCTCCAGGCAAGAATACTGGAGTGGGTTGTCATGCCCTCCTCCAGGAGATCTTCCCAACCCAGGAATCTTCCCAACCCTCTAACAAGGGTGAAGTGAAGTGAAGTGAAGTTGCTCAGCCATGTCTGACTCTTTGAGACCCCATGGACAGCAGCCTACCAGGCCCCGCCATCCATGGGATTTTCCAGGCAAGAATACTGGAGTGTGCTGCCATTTCCTTCTCCAGGGGATCTTCCCAAACCAGGGATTGAACCCAGGTCACCTGCATTGCAGACAGACACTTTACCGTCTGAGCCACCAAGGGTATTCCCTTAAAAATTGCATGGGTTGTAGGGTGAAATTTTAAATAACAGAGAAAAAATTCATTGTTCATATTAAGGAGTCTGCTGCTGCTGCTGCTAAGTTGCTTCAGTCGTGTCCGACTCTGTGTGACCCCATAGAGGACAGCCCACCAGGCTCCCCCGTCCCTGGGATTCTCCAGGCAAGAACAATGGAGTGGGTTGCCATTTCCTTCTCCAATGCATGAAGGTGAAAAGAGAAAGTGAAGTTGCTCAGTCATGTCTGACTTTTAGTGACCCCGTGGACTGCAGCCTACCAGACAACTCCGTCGATGGGATTTTCCAGGCAAGAGTGCTGGAGTGGGGTGTATTGCCTTCTCCGATTAAGGAATCAAGTATGGCATTCAAGTTAAATCACAGCAAATGAACATATATCTTTGACTTATAGAAACAGCATTTTCTTATAGTTCAATTTGTTATTTGAGGAGGCAAGAGACCTCCCAGAAGATAAGAAACAAAATATTTAAAGAACAATTCAAGTCTAATTGAAAAGCTGCCATAAAGCATTTACCATTAAAAAATTGCTTAATTTGAGGAAAACAGCAGAGTTTTGTTCAGATTTGCACTCCAATATATGAATTTATCATACATGTACTGCATGGTATTTGACACACGGTGGGAACTCAGTGAATGGTTTTTGAATGCACAAATAGTCACATGGTTCATTTCTGTTTAGCCGTTGACTCAGGATTCCATTTGGCTGTCAGTGTTTTTGGGCTCCAGAATCACTGCAGATGGTGACTGCAGCCATGAAATTAAAAGACGCTTACTCCTTGAAAGAAAAGTTATGACCAACCTAGATAGCATATTCAAAAGCAGAGACATTACTTTGCCAACTAAGGTCCGTCTAGTCAAGGCTATGGCTTTCCCTGTGGTCATGTATGGATGTGAGAGTTGGACTGTGAAGAAGGCTGAGTGCCGAAGAATTGATGCTTTTGAACTGTGGTGTTGGAGAAGACTCTTGAGAGTCCGTTGGACTGCAAGGAGATCCAAAGAGCCCATTCTGAAGGAGATCAGCCCTGGGTGTTCTTTGGAAGGAATGATGCTAAAGCTGAAAGTCCAGTACTTTGGCCACCTCATGCAAAGAGTTGACTCATTGGAAAAAACTCTGATGCTGGGAGGGATTGGGGGCAGGAGGAGAAGGGGACGACCGAGGATGAGATGGCTGGGTGGCATCAGGACTCGATGGACGTGAGTCTGAGTGAACTCCGGGAGATGGTTATGGACAGGGAGGCCTGGCATGCTGCGATTCATGGGGTTGCAAAGAGTCGGACACGAATGAGCGACTGAACTGAACTGAACTGAACTGAACTGAATAGAGCCTGACCATGGCATAAAGCAGGGAACCTCAACCCCCAGGCCACAGACCAGTACTGGTCTGTGGCCTATTAGGAACCAGGTTGCACAGAAGAAAGTAAGCAGGCAAGCAAAGCCAAAACCATTCCCACCCTCCAGTCTGTGGAAAAATTGTATTCCAAGAAATTGACTCCTAGTACTGTACATACCTATTGGAAAAACTATAGCCTTGACTATATGGACCTTTGTTGGCAAATGATGTCTCTGCTTTTTAATATGCTGTCTAGGTTTGTCATAGTTTTTCTTCCAAGGAGCAAGTGTCTTTTAATATAATGGCTGCTGTCACTGTCCATTACTGTGATTTAGGAGTCCAAGAACATAAACTCTGCCACTGTTTCCATTGTTTCCCCATCTGTAAGTGATGGGACTGGATGCCATGGTTTTGGTTTTATGAATATTGAGTTTTAAACCAGCTTTGTCACTCTCCTCTCTCACCTTCAGTGACTACTCAGATGAATTTTAAGTCCTAGAGGACTGCAGGAGAACCTTGTAGGTAGCACTGATCTCCTGAGTTCTCATCCCAAGAGAGTGATCAATAGATTGATCAGTTGCTCAATGGATTGATTTTGGGAGAAGAAACAAAGATGGCAGCATGGGAGACAAGATGAGACTTTGCTCTCCTTCCCCTCTGATCTCATCTGCTCTTTAGAGCAGGGGTCCCCAAACCCTGGCCACAGACCCATCTCTGGTCTGCGGAAAAATCCGTCTTCTACAAAACCGATCTCTGATGTCAAAAAGATTGGGGGGCGTTGGCTTAAAGAATGATTTTAGTGTTCTCAGTTGAAAAACAGACAAGAATAGGCTGTCCAGAGCTAATGTATCTATTCAAGTGATTCATTAGGGACCAATCTCCTTCTTTCTTCTCTGTCATCCTTAGCATTGACTTTGCTACTTCCTCCCCAAAAGTTCAGATCTGGGTTCTAGATGGGAACTTTTGCAAATGGCAAAAGTCACTCTGAACTAGCAGGTCTTTTCCCTTTTATCAGGAATACAGTGGGTTTTCTAGATGCCTCCTGACTGGACTTCTGCTCTCAGGTCATTGGTTGGAGTGAATCACATGGTTACCCTTAGCTGCAAGGGAGTCTGAAGAGCAGCACGGAACCAAACTGAGTTCTTGTGGTCAGAGAGGGGGAGATGCAGGTGCAGGTATTGCTCATCGTCTCCCTCAACTGTATTAAAGCGAAAAATGATGACTTAGATATCAACAAGCAGAGCTTCTAATTTAGAGATCTCTGAGTACAGAGTCTGGGCTCACTCCTGCATTCATTTATTTGTCCATTCTGCAAATATTCATAGAATGCCCACTATGTGGTGGGTGCTGGCTATGAGCTAGGAATGCAAATGGAACAAGGTGGACTCAACATCTAACCTCAAAGGGCTCAAACACAGGGACACAGAAGAGTGAGATTCCCTGGGCAGGGAGGGAAGCCAGATCCAGGTGGGCAGTGAGAGTAGTGTGTGCAAAAGTCTGGAGGAAGCAGGGAATATGAGGAAAGGACAAGAAGGCCCTTGGAGCAGGAGCAGGCTAATAGAAGGGGCACGGGCTTCATGTGACCTGGGAAGGAGAGTGGTTGGACCTACACATCTGTGTTGGCCAAACCAGGCCTGGGGCTCACCCTGTGGCACCAGTGGGATGTGGGGAAAGCAATCTGGACCAATGTGGGACCTTTAGATCTTGCCTAAAATGCAACCCCTTAAAGGTCAGGGAGTTGGGCACTCAGTTACAAAATATGCTTCCTCTGCCCATTTAGAGAGAGGGACTTGTGAGATCTAGATTACAGGTCTCATTTTACAGATGAGTAAACTGAGGCCCAGAGAGCTCAAATGACTTGTTTAAACCCTCTTTTCCCTGCTGCTGCTGCTGCTGCTGCTGCTAAGTCGCTTCAGTTGTGTCTGACTCTGTGCGACCCAATAGACAGCAGCCTACCAGGCTCCCCCGTCCCTGGGACTCTCCAGGCAAGAACACTGGAGTGGGTTGCCATTTCCTTCTCCATCTTTTTCCCTAGTTAATATCAAAACACTTGGATCAAACCTATAGTCTCCTGACTTCCGGCCTTTTTCTTCTTTAGACATGTTGTGTGCTTATAAGCACTTAATTCTCTGTTGTCTGATTTCGTCCTGTTAGCAGTCCAATGACTTGGGCCCAGGGGGATTATTTACTCTAAAGTTACTATTAGGGAGAGAGAGGATGAGAAGGATGAAAGGCCAGAGCTGGGCAGGCAGCCTCCAGATTCACAGGCCCTGCCCCCATCTGCCCCTCTCTTCGCCTCTCTTGAGACCAGCAGGTCAGCATTCTAACTGACTCTGCGGCTGGAAGAATGATGCTGTCCCCACCAGGTGAGAGGTGGCCCAATTGCCACTGCCCTGGGGCATGCCTCACGTGGGCAAAGACAAGAGGAAGGCTGTCCCTCTGTGATGTGACAACGTGGCATTCTCGCCTGGGTCTCGAGCCCTAGGAAGACAGGAGAGGCTGCTGGGTTCGGGGGTCCTAATTGCTTCTGACATTCTTTATCATTTGTGATGATCCGGCCACGCTCGGCCACCCCACGACTGGGGGCAGCTCCGAGAGTGGCGAGAAACCATTAGAAAGCTGACCCGGAGTGCAGCTGCGGGTGGTGATGGACCAGCCACCGGCTGAACTCTGCGCAAACACACATCCTATTGATTGACCTTTTGGAGAGAGAATCGGGTGTCCTGGTTGTGGCTGGGTTGCTGAGGCTGGGCTGTGATGAGAGTGGTTCCTTAATCAAGACAGATTCTGTGTAGGGTTTATCTCCCTGGTTCTATCTTGGGACAAAAGAGCACACCGTGTCTGGGTGGCTTCTGCCAGATGGCCAAGTGGCTGAGTCCCCGCGGCCTGGCGAGTTTGGCCTGTGGGAGATGCCGGGGAGATGGTGTCAAGTTTGTAGGGCTCCTTCAACCTCCCTGCCCCCGGCTTGCTTTTCCCCTCCTCCCACTGCATCCTCCAATACTCCCCTGCTGCTCCCTCGCTCCTGGTCCCTGGTCTCCCGGGGCCCCCGGTCTCCTGGGGCCCCCGGTCTCCTGGGGTCCCCGGTCTCCTGGGGCCCCTGGTCTCCTGAGGTCCCCGGTCTCCTGGGGTCCCCGGTCTCCGGGGGTCCCTGGTCTCCGGGGTCTGACCCCGGTGTTGAGTGCCGCTTGCAATACTTCCTTTGCTCTTCCCCCGCAGGGAGTCCTGCCCTCAGCTCTGCCGGAGCAGCCACGCTCGTCCTCCCCTGAGAACACTCAGGGGGATGTTCTCAGAACCACTGATCTTTTTGAAGAGATAGTGTCTTTTTAGAAACTGGACTTTGGGTATTGTTTTTTAATTGAATGAAAATTCTTTGAATTTTGCAGTGCTTTACAATTTTCAAAAGCTTGACACACATGATTTCATATAATCCCATAATAATAATAAAAAAATCCGCTCCCTCTTCTCTCTCCCACTGGTAACCGCTCGTTTGTTCTCTGTGTCTGTGAGTGCTACTTCCCTTTTGTTTTATTCACTAGTTTGTTCTAGATTCCACAAGTAAGGGAGAATTTGTTTTTCTCTGTCTGACTTATTTTACTTAGCATAATGCATTCCGAGTCCATCTACATTGCTGTGAGTGGCAAAATTTCATTCTCTTTTATGGGTGAGTAATACTCCATTGAATATATTAATATATACCGCAGCTTATTTATGCATTTGTCTGTTGATGGATACTTAGGTTGCTTTCATACCTTGGCAACTGTAAATGATGCTGCTGTGAGCATTGTTGAGGGGGGCATATATCTTTTCAAGTTAATTTTTTTTTTGGATATATACACAGGAGTGGAATTGCTGGGTCATATGGTAGTTTCATTACAAATAGAACTACCACATGTAAGAATTTTAAAGTCTTATTGCTTTTTGTTAGATGAAAATCTGAAAAAGTTAACATAAATGAATTCTGAATCTGTGAGGGACTTCTGTAACACCAAGAAAGGCTGCACAATTTCAGTACCCCATTTGCTTTTGAGCTGAAACTAGTATTAATGTAAAGTAGAATTGCTTAAATGGAGGAAAAAAACAGAGGCTACCCAAAGGTATGAATATCAGATGGAGACCTTTAGGACAGTTGGATTCAGGCTAGCAAGAGAGATTTGAGGTCTTTGGCAGCCCCTGCGATGGTACTGTCGAAGTGATATGGATGGATGGGGATGTGAATTCCCCCTTAGAGTTTCCATCCATGTTATGGTCATAGACAGAGGACAAGAAGCCCCATTCCTGCTTTCCACCCCTTCTCCCCTGGCCGAGGTTGAGCTGTGTTTTGACACTAGGAAAAGTCCAGACCAGAAATGATGATGTCTTTGCTTCCTATTGCAGAGTTGGGCCAGGGAGATAGTTCCTGCCCTTCATTATCCTATGTATATCATAGGAACTTGACAATATCTCCGCATTTGATATAGTAAGTGGAGTGACAGGCTATGAGAAAGGTGTAACCAAGCCCCCTGGTAAAGGGGCAGCATGGGAATAACAGCCTTCTTACATTTACCTGAATGCTTTAGGCAGGCATCGGGCTGAACACTGTCAGAGAATTCTTAGTGAATCCCTGTTACTCCATCAAGTAGACACCCCTCCTCATGTACTTCTGTTTTGACGAAAAGAAACATCATGTGTGAAAAGGTAAAGTAACTTGCCCTCACTCATACAGCCAGCAGCGGGGAGAGAGGAGAGTCCAGCTGTGTTCCTCTGACTCTGCTGCACGGTGCTGAACAGGAGATGCAGGTCAGGTGTGGTCTGGGCTTCTCCACCTGCTCCGTGAATTTGGGGAGCTCCCTTCCCCTCTCAAGACCTCAGATTCCTCTTCTGCACAAGCGCTGGGGTTAGGATAAATTCTCCCACCATGCACAGGAGATGGGGTGGCGTCCTCCTCTGGTGGGCTGGGAAAATGACTTTCGGAAAGCCCGTTTCTCTGAGATCTGCTGTGTGAGTGGCCAGTGGGCTCCTGAGGTCCAACAGGTGTTAGGAAACCCTGGCAAAGTGGGATTTCTGGTCGGCTCTGTAAATACATACTTCGGGAGCTTTAATAACACATGCTATTGACCAGATGGGCCAGTAGAGCTATTTGCGTGTAAATCTATATTTAGGATACTATTGATCTGCATCGGTCTGCCAAAACCATATTAATTTGAATGTGAAGATTAAAAACATCTTCAAAAGTTGTTGCAGAGGATAAAGCAGTTGTGTTCGATTTTTCACAGCCTCATGTACTTCATTTTCCTCCTTGCAGCTGACTTAATTTCTTTTCCAACTATTGTCTCCCTGCCCGCTCCCCCAGAGTGGCCATTTGTAGTATTGGGCTGTGCTGAGTCCCCAGACACCTTCTCAGGCCCAGAGCATCTCCTCCCCACTGCCCAGCGCTGCCCACTGATTGCTCTCGGTTGAGTCCCTCTCCAGCCTTTACCCTCAGCTGAAGAGGACCTTCCATAAAGAAGGCTGAGCACGGATGAAGTGATGCTTTAGAATTGTGGTGCTGGAGAGGACTCTTGAGAGTCCCTTGGACTGCAGGGAGATCCAACCAGTCTATCCTAAAGAAGATCAGTCCTGGGTGTTCATTGGAAGGACTGATGCTGAAATTGCAATACTTTGGCCACCTGATGCAAAGAACTGACTCGTTTGAAAAGATCTTGGTGCTGGGAAAGACTGAAGGCAGGAGGAGAAGGGGGCGACAGAGGCTGGGATGGTTGGGTGGCATCACCGATGTGATGGACTTGAGTTTGAGTAGGCTCCAGGAGTTGGTGATGGACAGGGAGGCCTTGTGTGCTGCAGTCCACGGGGTCACAAAGAGTCGGACATGACTGAGTGACTAAACTGAACTGAACTGAACTGAAGAGGACCTTACCCACCTCATCCAAGGTCACGTCCACTCCTGGGGACAGCCAGTGACTGATGGTCATGTGGAGATGTGAAGGTCTTTCCCAGCTGCAGTGTTTCCCGTGTCATGGGCCGAGGCCTGTGTGAAGAGCGTGGAGCCGCCAGGCTCCTCCCTCTGCCCAGCAGGCCCCTCCTCCCCTGTCCCTTGGTGATGGCCCTGTCCACGAACCTCTACCTGAGTCTGCTGTGGAACCTGGCCTGAGATGCCACTCATACCTGGAGACCATCCTTGCCTCTCTCCTCTTCTGCTATTATGAAAAACAACTCATCAAACTATGACTCACATATCATATAAATCCACCCATTCGAAGTGTACAATTCAGTGTTTCGTAGTATAGTCACAGGGTTATGCCTCCATCAGCATAATAAATTTTAGAATATTTTTATCACTCCTAAAAGAAACCTAGTACCCTTTAGTCATCACCCCCAACCCCCCCATCTCACTTAGCCCTAGACAACCACTGATATACTCTCTGCATCTAGAAATTCGCCTAGTCTGCACGTTTCGTGTAATTGGAATCACACTCTGCGGTCTTTTGTGACTGGTTTCTTTCACTTCACATATGCTTTCCAGGTTCATCCATGGTGTAGCATGACTCAGTACTTTGTTCCTTTTCCTGGTGGAATAATATTTCATTGTATGGATACACTCCATTTTATTTAGCCACCCGTCAGATGATGAACGTTGGCTTGTTTCTTCTTTGCGGCTAATCCCTTAAGTTTTATTCCTGAACTTTTCTAGAATCCTGCATCTCCTCTTTAACCCTCCTTCTTGGCCTCCAGTTCTTCAGTCTTGTTTCTCTCTGCTCATCTCCCAAATCTGGGCATGTGATTCTCTTGCTTACAACTCTCAAGATAAAGTCTGAATTCCTTAACACGTGGTAATAATGCTCCTCAAGATAACACTCTCCTTGTTTACCGTGGATTTCCACATCACCCCCACACCTACATTTTCCTGAGTCCTCTGACTCCTTGGCCTTCAACACCATGGGATACTCTCTCCCAGGACAGTCTTGCTTTCTCCTTCCTCCCTGGCTATTCCTTCTCCACCTCCTTTGCAGGCTCGTCCTTCTCCACATGGCTGGGATCCCCAGAAGTGGGACCTGCTTCTCCCTCCTTACCTCTGTCTCCTACAACTTCTGGAATTCTCTCTCTAGTACTGAGCTCTGTTCTGAGCCAGAACCTCCAAGGAAACAATCTACTCTAGATCACACCTCGGTATCCCAAGGGGACTTCTAGTTCCACATGTCCCAGCTGTGTTCCCGTGGGGCCTGCCAGCTGGACAGATGTCTGCCCAGAGGACTATGCCCTAAACCCAAGAGACAGCAAAGCTAGCCCATGAAAGTCACCTTCCTGCTTACTGGGAGAATGTGTGATACCTGAGATCTATCCTCTGGGATTCCCAATTTTCAAGTCTGTCTAGGGGCCAGAAATCTGTATTTTAACAAGTTCTCCAAGTGATTTTGATGCAGGTTTGTTGTTCATGGTTTGAGCAATGTCTTGCTAGGGGAAGTCAGTCCCTAGACCATGAAGGAAAGTGAGAGCTGAAACGGATGTGGGGAGGGAAGGAACCAGCTTGTGGCTCATAAGCATCCTGAGGTTTTGGGAAGCCACGGGGCCCAAGGCCTCACAGAAGTCATCTGATTAAACCTTGGTCAGTCTTTTTACCTTCCCCTTCTCCTGCTGGAGAGGAGGCACCTACAGGACACCTGTGACAGGTGATCTTTTAGCCTCCACCAGAAGCTTTCAGTGACAGAAGGTCATGACCTTATAAGTCAATTCCTTTCCATAGGTGAGCAGCTCAGATTTTTGTGGAAATATTGTTATATTTTGCTTTCAACTTCCACTGGGTATAGTTCTGCTATTTAGAGCTTGGCACAGCCTATTAAACTCATCAGTGAGACATAGGCTGGTAGAGAGGGAAGAAGTTAGGGGCTAGGTGGGTCATGGTAGGTAAGACTGATGCTGTGTTAGGGCCAGTGTGTACAGGAAACTGGAAATCCACTCTCAGTAGCCTGAAAATCAGGATTGACCATGATTAGGCTGGTCTTGAAAGAATGGTTCTTATCTGGGTTCAAGGTGGGCATAGCGGCAGGAAATGCTAAGTGATCACAACATTGAGGGAAAGTGGCATCAGGATTTAGGGGGTTTTGTCCGGATAGGAGTAGACTCCAGCAAGGAAAGTGGTAATTATAATGACATCTAACATTGGTTGAGCATCCTGCCCTGCTGGTTTCTCTTTGACAAGAGTTGACCTGAGGGTTTGTTAGAAGTGCAGTATCTCAGGCCCCAGCCCAGATCTGCTGTATTGGAATCTGCATTTTAATAAGACCCCCAAGTGGTGCACATCACAGTTGGAGAAGAACTGGTCTAGGAGACTTCAGACTGTACCAGCCAGGATTTTCCAGAGAAATAGAACCAATGGGATATATAGATATTCAGAAAGGGATTTATTATGCGGGCATGGCATCCTAGTCCAGTATTTTTGCCTGGAGAATCCCATGGACAGAGGAGCCTGGTGAAGCTCCTCTGAGCATGCATGCAAGCATGAGGGATTAATTCATGTGATTATGGAGGTTGCGAAGTACTATATAATCTCTCATCAGCAAACTGGGAAGCCCGGGGAAGCTGGTGATGAGGTTCCGGTCCAAACCTGAAATCCCAAGAAGCAGGGGGGCCAGCGGTTTCATCTGCTTCTGAGTCCTAGGACTGCTGACATCTGAGGGCCAGATAACATGGGTGTCACAGCTCCAGCGGGGACAGCAATTCACCCTCCTCTGTCTTTCTGTTCTAGTTAAGTCCTCAGGGGATTGGAAGATGCCCACCTGCATTGGTGAGGGTGCATCCTCGTCACTCAGTCCATCAATTCAAATGCTAGTCTCTTCCAGGAGCACCCTCACACACATAGCCAGAAAGAATGTTTTCCAGCTATCTGGACATTCCTTAGCCCAGTCAGGTTGGCACATACAACTGACCATCATACAGGTTTAGGGCACTCCCAGCGGGGGGCGAATGAGCTCACTTGGGTCTATGTCAGCAGGGCTAGCTCAGGAACTGAGGGTGGGGCAGCGGGCAGGGGCAGGCCCAGCGCCCTGGCAGCCTTTCAAGTATTTGATAACAGCTGTACACCACCCCACAGCCCCCTCTCCCCAGGTGTCACTTCCAGGTTAATGTCTTCCTTGGCTTTTCGGAGGTTCTCAGACATGTCACCATCCTGGCCACTCTCCTCTGGGGAGCACATCAATGCCTCTCTTGAGATGTACAGTGTATATTCAGTGGACCTCATGTTTAAAGTTGACTGCATTGGTGGTCTTATTATCTTCATGTCAGTTAAATTAAAAAACTTTTATTTATTTCCAAGAAATGGTTTTTAAACCATGTCTCTTACTCTTAAATTGCACAGTGAACAAATATTTTTGTTGTAACTATTAATTTTCATTTTGTCAATTTGGGCTTTGTCCATGTATTTTTGGTATCCCAAGTATATCATTTAATGTACCAATTCCTCTGATCAACAGCAGATTCTAAAAGGGTAGGGTCCAGGAAAGAATCCTGTGACCTAACCTTCCAGTTGATGCATACCTGCTAAACACCCTTGCCAGGGCATTTGTTCCCTGAGTCAAGGGTTCAGCCAGCATAGGGCCACCCAGGTCCCACTTGTCTGGGTTTACAAGAAGAAAATGAAAAGTGAAAGTTAGTTGCACAGTCATGTCCGACTCTTTGCAGTTCCATAGACTGCAGCCTGTCCCACTCCTCTGTCCATGGGATTCTCTAGGCAAGAGTACTGGAGTGGGTTGCCATTTCTTTCTCCAGGGGATCTTCCCTACCCAGGGATCGAACCTAGGTCTCCCACATTGCAGGGAGATTCTTTACCAGCTGAACCACAAGGGAAGGTTTACAAGAGCATTTCCCTAAAGACTTGTCCAGTGCTGTGCCCTCTCATAAGAGCAAATGAGCCCAAGGTCTCTTCTAGGTTCTGGATGAGATTAAAAGGACTGATAAGCCAACCCTTCTCCTAGCAGGCCGGTCATGTAAAAAGTTACTGGAGGGCAGTGTACTGGTGTGTACCAAGGCGCTGGGGATGAAGGCTGACTGGTGTCTCTGTCTACGGTGGGGGCTGGGAGTCAAGAAAGATCTCCGAGTTGGTGGCACATAGGGTGGTTTGCCCATAACCTTTGTCTAGCTTGCTTTGACCTTGAAGAACTTGCATATTACTTTCTGGTTGGCTTTGCATAAACCAAGTGTTAGCTACACATTAAGTACATATCTGGGACCCAAAGTGGGAACAGCCTTAGACTAAGGAATATTGGGTAATAGCCACATCATCACCGTTTGCATCAATCTGGCCTCGGGGAATGCCACCCCATAACAAGAGAAAATTAACAAGGCTGGGAGCTTCCAGCCAGCCCGGAGGGTAATTCAGGTTATCCCGGATAGTGAGCATTACATACACCCCACAGGCTATAAACCACCCTAACAGGCATAATGACTTCCGCACCTCCACCTGAAGGGGCTCATTGCAATAAGGTAACAGCTCCTGCAGATGCCTCTAGCTTTAACTATGGGAACACTTGCTTTATAGCACCTCCTGAATGATCTACATCCTGCTCCCGTCAATGACAATTTCAGGAGTGATTTGGCTTATGTCTTTAGTGCATGCGTGTCTACACAGCACGTGGAAAACCTTTGGCTCTGGGAACACGTGAAGGGGGGATGTGTCATAGCTGCAGAGCTGGAGGTGGGTGGAGCTGAGCCCTGACTTAGATGTTGTTAAGAGATAACAGACATGCACACTAATCAGAGAGGCAAGACTAACCCCTCATTCTGCATTCATTGAATCATTCATTCTCAAACCCTTCCTGAGCCCTCCTACTCGCCAAGCACAATATGGTGTGCTAGGGCTACGAAGAGAAAGGAGACACACAGGCCTTTCTTTAAAATCTTAAAAGGGAGAGAAGGAGGCAGATACAGCAGTGTGTTGGGTAGTGAGAGACAGCTGTTTAATATTCAGGACTATTTGTATATTGTCCCACCCAAATCAACCAATGCTACAAATCAGGGCTTTCAAAAAATTTAAACCTTTGGAGAGCTAGTTCATCCTCACACAACTGTGGGATGGACATAATTGACCCAATGTGACTGCATAAACAGAAAGCAGAAAACCCAGGAAGCCCATGCATTGCATAGCTTCTGCGCGACAGCACTTATTTTAAATCCCAGTTCTGCCAAGGAGCTGTGTGACCACAGGAAAATTATTCAACCTCTCTGAGTCTCTTATTTCCTTATCGTTAAAATAGAGATAATAAAGAATCTGCTTCATAGGGTTGTAGTGAGGATTAAGTGAAACGGTATCATGTAGTACGTGTCGGGGTGATGAGAAGATTGTCTGTCTGGAACTAAGGCCCACAGAGGAGAGAGTAAGCATGAAACTAGGCAAATCCATGGAGTCTGACAGCTGGAGCTGAACTTAGCTGAAGAATGGCCAGGGAAAGGATTTGCAGGGGTGATGTGATCACAGGGGAGTCATCGTTGGATCTGGGTAGAAGGCAGACTGTTCTACATTCTTATAGGTTCAAAGGGAAGGACATGCTCAGTCTGAGCCCACGACACCAAGCAACCTCTATTTATGTTGTTGCAGAAACCACTACTCAAAAAACCAAGCACCACACTCGGAGAGTTGGAGAGCTCAGGTTTATTACGGCAGCAGGCCCAGAGGAGTTAACGCTCCAAGCTCCGAGCCCTGAACAAAGGGGTTACAGAGTTTTTATACATGGACAGGCATGATTAAGCGGGTTTGTGGGTGTGTAGGGGCTGGGTGATTGTAAAGAGCAGAACAAGGGAGGTAAGCTCCAGTTTCTAGTATTGTGAGCCTGCTCTTTCTTAGACCTATATGATCCAGACTTTGCAAGGAGCAAGCTGAGTTACAGAGGCAGAAGGAGCAAGAGGTTATGTAAAATTTTAAGTTTTCCTCTTCGATGCCACCTGTTGCCGCCCACATCGCTTACTTGGCCCTTATCGACTCCATTCTTGTGTCTGCTATCACTTCACATGGCTGGGTTCGATCTCAGAAGCAGCCTAGAAGCTTCTTGAAGGTTGGGACTTCTATGTTCTCCTCAGTGTCTGGCCCAAAAGCCATATGTAGGAAGCATCACAGACCTCTTCCTTAGGGCACCCAGCCACTGGGGGCTGCCAGGCCCAGTTGCCTCCTGGCTATGCTCTTATTTGGCAAAGGTTGCAATTTTTCCATGAAAACTTACCCCAAAGGTTTTACATGAGTTTGGTGTCCTCCTGAGGCTGCTGTCAAATGAGCACCCTTGGGTCAGCCCAGCTCTCTCCAGGCTGAGGCCTGGTTTGTCATCGGAGGTTGGGCATGTTGCTGCCTGAACAAAATCTGTGCTCTGCCGGCCAAGAGAAGGAAAAGGCAAGGATGGGCAACAAAACAGTGTCTATCACCCCACTTCCTGCCACCGCACCTATCCCATCTCTTGGTTCACCTGGAACCATGTTTAGCTAGTGGTTTATTCCCATGAAGCACTGGGTGGGAATACCCTGTAGTCAACCCTCTCTCTCTCTCTGAGCCTGCAAGGAGCTAGAACAGCTGGTAGAGGTGCCTCAGAGTATAAGGTCAGGAAAGAGACTGGGGAGGGGGTGAGCATGACCCCTGTACTATGCAGCTCTTTGCAGGGAACTGCTTTCAGTAGGAAGCCCATTTTCTTACCACTTTAGGAAAGTTATATTGTAGCTAGCATTTAAACCAGCACCGCCCCGCCCCCCCCCACCACCATAGATGGGGAAAAAATAGAAAGAGTGACAGACTTTATTTTCTTGGGCTCCAAAATCACTGAGAACTGTGACTGCAGGCATGAAATTAAAAGACACTTGCTCCTTGGAAGCTATGACAAACCTAGAGCGCTTATTATAAAGCAGAGATATTATTTTGCCAACAAAGGTCTGTATAGTCCAGACTATAGTTTTTCCAACAGGTGTGTACAGATATGAGAGTTGGACCATAAAGAAGGCTGGACACAGAATTGATGCTTTAGAATTGTGGTGCTGAAGAGGACTCTTGAGAGTCCCTTGGACTACGAGGAGATCAAACCAGTCAGTCCTAAAGGAAATCAACCCGGAATAGTCATTGAAAGGACTGATGCTAAAGCTGAAGCTCCAAAATTTTGGCCATCTGACGTGAAGAGCCAACTCACTGGGAAAGACCTTGGTGATGGGAAAGATCGAAGGAGGAGAAGCGGGTAACAGAGGATGACATGGTTGGATGTCATCACTGACTCAATGGACATGAGTTTGAGCAAACTCCAGGCCATAGTGAAGGACAGGGAAGCCTGGCATACTACATACAGTCCATGGGGTTGCGAAGAATCAGACACAGCAACTGGACAAAAACAACTCACAACCACCCCGTGCTCTGCTCCAGCCCAAGCACATTTTTCAAATCTATTAATCACACAGTACTTTGCCTAACTTGTTGGTTCTTTCCTTAGATCAAAGAAGTAGAAATGAAGAATAAGGGATAACATGATAGCCAGATTTCTTTTCTAGGTTCCCCTTCAGTAACCTCTTGAACAAATTGTGTTCAGACTGTGTGAACAAGACAACATCTAGAGGAAGCGCGGGAAGAGCTGACAAGCCTGCGCAGGAGCCTGCACACAGTGGGGGATGGCGCCCCTTATCTCAATGATCAACTCAGATTATGTCCCTGCTTTCCTTTAAAACGTCCATGGCCAAGCAGCATCTCCAGAGCTGGTTTGGGGGGACACTGAGTTCACTATCTCCCAAGATTGCTGGCATTCTGATTAAAGGCACCATTCCCTTCTATCTTTTGTGAGTATGTAGCTGATACTGTAAGAAGCGAGTGTCAGGACCCAATTCATTCGGTAACGTGTATGGTCAGGGACTTGCCAGAGAGGAACATGTCTGCCCAGGACCGTGTTCTAAACTCTGGTTGCCCCCAGGCAGGTGTTCTCTTTTGCACAGAAAAGAACGGAGTAACTTTCCCATTAGGTCAATTTAGTTTACAACGCTCATCTATCTCTCGTTTTATTTTTGTTGTTGTTGTTATTTAGTTCCTAAGTCATGTCTGACTCTCTTGCTACCTGATGGACTATAGCCCACCAGGCTCCGCCATCCATGGGATTTCCCAGGCAAGAGTCCTGGAGTGGGCTGCCATTTCCTTCCCCAGGGGATCTTCCTGACCCAGGGATTGAATCTCTTGCATTGGCAGGCAGGTTCATCACTGAGCCAGTAGGGAAGCACCATTTTATCATTACTGCAACTCTTTTTGAGTCAGGGCAGCCAGTCTCTTCAACAGTTCAGGTTACTAAGGAACAAGCCAGTTAATTGAGTTGCCTAAGACTATACTAACTGTCTCTCCTGAACCTACACAAGCTTTTCCTGCCCCGCCCCCCAAGCTTCGGTCAACATACTTCTAATTATTGGAAAAGCAACCCAAAGAATGTGTCCTCTAGATGGTGGGGAAATGGCAAAATCAAGTGGTCTTGATTGAAACACTCCCACTCAGCGTGTAAGGTTCAGGCGTCTTTTCTCTAGGAAGTCTTCCTTGACCACTCCTCCCCTCAATGTAATTTTTAGCCTCTCCATCCTCAGGGCTCCAAACTTGTCTGGTTCACATTGTGAATATAGGTCTGACCTCTTTGTGATGTGCTTTATCCATTTACACTTTTACCTTTTGCTTTAATCCTTGAAAGAAAGAACAACAAAAATGGAATTATTATGTAATTGTTTTATTTCACTTCTATCACGTTCCAAAAAAGAACTCTATTTCTCACACACACACACAAAAACAGTCCAAAGAAAGTTAATAAATGAGAAAATTTGGTTTCTGGATGAGGTTAATATTCCAAATGAGGTTACTGCTCAAAAACTGTATGTACGCTCAGGCCGTGGTTAGGCTCTGAGGTACCTGGCAGGCCAAGCAAAGAAGGAAACCTGTGTGTTAAGGGATTTGTCATGTCCATCGAATGAAAACAAAGCAGCTGCAGTGGAGAAGAGTAAGACTTCCTGGCACCGAGGCCAGAAAGAAACTTTTCTTGTGGATTCTCTTAAAGAAGAAGCCGTTTAACACAATGAACAATCATCTCAGTCACGTAATTTCAATAAAATCATGGAATGAGTCTTGGAATGCCTCTGAATGGTAGCTAATGGCCAATACCTCAGTTTATTCTACTAAAGAGTATTTCCACAATAACATCCAAGCATATGGTCCATGCATTCAGGTCTCTGATGATTTTGCTTAGCCCAGGTCAACGTCTTGAAATTGCTGGGATAGGGTCCTTAAATTGGACTGTTTTTGTGCATGTTTACATGCCCATACTTCCCTGGTGGCTCAGTGGTAAAGAATCCACCTGTCAAGGCAGCAGACATGGATTCCATCCCTGAGTCAGGAAGATCTCCTGAAGAAGGAAGTGGCAATCTACTCCAGTATTCTTGCCTGGGAAATCCTATGGACAGAAAAGCCTGGCAGGCTACAGTCCACGGGGCTACAGAGTCAGATATGACTTCGTGACTCCACAACAACAATTATATGCCCACACCTTTCTGCCAAAGGTTCACAACCAGTGAATGGCTAGATTCCATCTCCAGATTACTTTTTACCCGTCAACATTTTGATCTGTATCATTTGGCCAGGAGTTGGGGGCTATACTATCTGATGAGCACATGAAATCAGAGATTTGATACTGCAGGTTAAGGTGGTCAGTTGAATTGGCCTGGAGTTTCTGTCTTCCAATGAGAGTCAAGCTATCCAGTGGGCATGCATGCATGAAGACAATGGCTGGCACATGGAACAAACAAATGGAAAGGGCACCACCCAAGTAAAGGTGACAAGGGCCAGAACCACTGACTGCTGTCCAGCCCACTGGCCTTGGAGCACTGTGGACTCGCTCAACATCTGACATGGAGCACGAGCCAGCAGGGGTGGGGAGGGAGATGGAGGCTCAGGAGGGAAACTCCTCTTCATCCAGGTTACTTTTAATCAGGCTGGTTAATGTCAGTACATAAACTCTAGTCAAAGGATGTCCTAAGTCCTGAAGAAATCTTATGTTGTTGTTTAGTTGCTAAGTCATGTCTGACTCTTTTGCAACCCCATGGACTATAGTCCGCCAGGCTCCTCTGTTCATGGGATTTCCCAGGCAAGAATACTGGAGAGGTTTGTCGATTCCTTCCTAAAGAACTCTTAGGCTCTCTATTCATTTGTTTGTTTTGGGATTAAATTTTTGTTTTTTTCTGAGTGGACATGAAAAAGGAGCCATTATTCAAATGAAGCTGGCAAAGGTAATTAGAGGTTATTTACAGAAAGGGCAAGGGGCAGATGAAACCATCCGCTGAACTCTGGGCGTGCTTAGCAAGACATCATTTTGTTACCGGTGTGGCTGTTTTTACAGTTGCAGAGGGTTGCCTCCAGCGTGGTGAGTGGGGATCCCCTGTTTCAGTAATTGCTGATTACAGGAACTTGAAAAGTAGGTCATTTCCAATACGGCAACACTCAGGGGGCCTGTATATCCTGCGGACTACAGATTTGTCAATCAGCCAATCAATCAACAGATATTGATTATCTATTATGAGCAAGGATGGTTCATGAGAAGTAGCAGATGGCAAAGACAGCCCAACCTCCATGAAGATTTGGGCAGTGTGATGGCAATGTTTTCCTACCTTTAATGTGCCCTGAATTGTCTGCAGGCCTTGGTAAAGGGCAGATTCTGGTTCAAGCAGTCTGAGATGGAGCCTGAGATTCTGCATTGCTGTACCTAGGACCTAAGACCTAGGACCACACGCTGGGTATCTGGGTGGGAGATGGCAGACTGGCCTGAATGAGGAGCTGGGAGGCACGCATTTCAATGGGGCTCTGTCACTAACCTGCTCTGTGACCTTGGCCAAAGCACTTTGCCTCAAACCTCAGTCTTCTTTTAAAATCTGCACTGCACAACTCCTCCCAGAGCACCCCTGACAAGGGTTACAGGTCAATGGCGGCCTCCAGATGTATGAATGGAACCCTCCAGAGCTGTGCAACATTCAACCTGCCCAAATGTATGTAGAATTCCTGGGTGGGCTGGCTTAGACAGTGGTTCCTAACTATTGCACATTATAGTCATCTGGTGGGTTTTTAAAAATACCAACACCCAAGTCCCCTTCTCAGTGATCTGATCTAATTGTCCCAGGCTGCCACCTGGCATTGTTCAGTAAAGCTCCTCAAGAGATCATGAGACTGTCCTGCAAGTTTAAGGTCCTGTGATTCTTTCTGTGGCTTCAGACAGCACCCACAGAACCCTCAACTCTCGAAGATCAGGGAAGAAAAGACTTTGTGCAGAACAAAAAGGCCATGGATGATTCCTGGAGGAAGTGAGTAGCTTTAAACAGAGAGGTCAAAAGAGGGAAACCATTCCTGGCTGAGCCACGTGAACAAAGTGTGGAAAAGAAACCACGTCATAGATGATCCTGCTCATGGAACGCGATTCTGCCTGGGCTGGTGCTGGGCACAGACCTGAGAACTCCTGTCTGCTGGGAGAGACAACCAACCAACCAGCTGTGTCCATGAGGGTATCATCATGTGTGATGGGAGGTGGGGCTTGGATGGAAAGTAAAGGGTACTGTAAGAGAGGCCCCAATTAAGATTGCAGGGTTTGAGAAGAGGCAGCACATTTGAGAAATAAGTGAGGAAGGCACCTCTTTCTGTCCTGGGTGCTTTACGTCCAAGGCCTATGGAATTCTCATGACCCAGCACACTTATGTTCTGAAAATATGGGATGAGGATGAGTGAGGCAGGCATGGGCGAGGGCCTTCAGAGACAGCCTGGGCTTACAGCCAGCTAGGCCTGCTCTGTGTCCCTTCGGAGGGATGGGTTAGCTCCAGGACCCCATGATCCCTGAGAACTGGTTGCCTGAGTTCGGTCCTCATTGGTCTTGGAATAGATGGTCCGGTGGGTATGGATCCTTGGTGTTTAGGACACAGCATTGGAGCCTGAGCACACGGCAGGTTCTAGGTGTTCACAAGCCTTCTCTAAACCTCAGCACATTCCTCCTTCACCTCTCCTGGTCCATCTAGCTTGTCCCTTAAAGCTGTCTGTTTCTATCTTCCTTGTCCTTCTCTTTTACAACCTCAGCCTGGAGACTGTGGCCCACGAGTCCTAGGAGGGCAACCTGGGGGCCAGGGACGGTGGGCTCTCCCTCCTGCCCAGGTTTGGGCCCCACTCCACCTACACCCAGCTCTCTTCGGCATTTTAACTACAATGCTTCCTGCTGGCTTCCAAGCAAATGTGGCCTCCCCAATCCAGCCACAGGGTGTGATAGATAGCCCTGTCGATGCGGGAAACAAAGAAGCCCTCCCTGGTTTTTGTATTAATGCTGGGTTATCTCCCACAGTATTGATTTTTTTGTTTGGTTTTGACATTTCTCTCCTCTGTTTCTGAGCCATCTCTATAAAAATGAAAGAGCAGGTGCGGGATGATGGCGTCCAGGCTGACAACCTTTGCTGACTTGCAGTATTTGCTACTGTTTTCCATTAGGTCTTTCTGAGCCTGTCAGCTGCCTCTTCTAGGCAGAAATATATTTAAAAGGTGGTATGAAAAGGCCCCTATGTGTCAATAGTAAGGGCCTGCCACCAAGTTTAGTCACTGGATTTAATCTTTCCATCCGTAGCTCTTGGGTCTCCTTCAAAGGGGCAGTGGAGACTGGAATGGGCCTGGCCTCCGTCTCTCAGCTCTGCTTTCTTTCTCTTCAAAGAGCCCAGCCCGCTCTTCTGCACAACTGGCTCAGCCTCTCTTTCTCTACCCTGCTTCCCCTCAGTTTCCCCTCAAATTCCTACCCCTGCTCGCCCTGCCACTTCCTGCTCTCAGAGCTGCCATTAACACTGGCTGTGAATGACTTCGACAGCTTGGAGGGGATCCTTGCCCATGGGATTTTGCCTTTAGTGGAACTTGGATGAGGACTTAGGGATATGGCATTTCATCCATTCAGCTGGGAGAAGAGGAAGGGGAAGGCAGCATCCCTGAAATCTGGGTTGCCCTCTTCCAATAGCCTGCTGTTCCTGGCAGGGGCTTCCTTTAGACTAAAGGGCATAGCGGCCAACGCAAGTATCAGGGCTGCATCTAACGTTCCAGGGCCGTTCATCCATCCATCCATCCATTCATTCAGTCAACAAGCATTTGAGTTGAATTAGGGGCCCATTTGCTTATAATGGTATTCTTGGCCTGCAATTCTGCTTTCTCAGAGCCTACATCTCTTTCTCTATTCAGTTTTCATTCCCTAAACATATGCAGACACAGTGCCAAGACCCAGGGCCAAATGCTGGGGATGAAAAGAGAGTCAGTCCCTGTCTGAATGCAGCTGCCTGGGCCAGAGACCTGGGGGTCACCATCACCCTCCTTTCCAGCACCAGCACATCTGGTTATATCATTTGTCTCCTTGCTGCTGGCCTTGACCCTTTGGTCTAAACCTCCTAGAACAGTGCTCACCATATACAGTAGGCCCACAACATACTACCCCCCTGTACCCCTAAGTGTGGTTTAGCACGCAGGTAGGATCCCTCTCTTGCTCCAAAATCTCCAGTGATTTCCAATTTTCCATATGATCCCGGTCAATCATCTTCTGCAATCTACTCCGATATTAGGATTTTTCAGGGAAACTGAAACAATAGGATATGTATACATACAGAGGGAGAGGAGAGAGAGAGATAGACAGAGAAAGAGACGAGGGATTATAAAGACTCAGTTTGTGTGACTGTGGAAACCAGTGAGTCCAGGATCCACAGTGTGGGCTAGTAGCCTGGAGGCCTAGGGCAGCTAAAGGTACAGATAAAGTCTGAAGGTAGTTATTGACGAATTTCCTCTTGCTTGGGGAGGCTCATCTTTTTGTCCTATTCAGGCCTACAACCAGTTGGATGAGGCCCACTCACAATAAGGAGGATAATCCATTTACCCAAACTTTACTAATTTAAACGTTAATCACATCAGAAAACACCCTCCAAGTTGACACATAAAATTAATCATCATACCCTCTTTGCCTTCTAGGCTTTGGGAATACTGCACCTCTTTTTTGGAGAAGGCAATGGCAATCCATTCCAGTACTCTTGCCTGGAAAATCCCATGGACGGAGGAGCCTGGTGGGCTGCAGTCCATGGGGTCGCTAAGAGTCAAACAGGACTGAGCGACTTCACTTTCACTTTTCATGTTCATGCACTGGAGAAGGAAATGGCAACCCACTCCAGTGTTCTTGCCTGGAGAATCCCAGGGACGGGGGAGCCTGGTGGGCTGCCGTCTATGGGGTCGCACAGAGTCGGACATGACTGAAGCGACTTAGCAGCAGCAGCAGCAGCCCCTCTTTTTAGCTTCCAAATATAGCACTCTTTCCTGCCTCTAGGCCTTTGCACATGGCATGCAGCTCCCTCTGCTCGGCTCTGCCTCTGCCATTCTCGTCCACTCAACAGACAACCTTCTCACCGATCCAGTCTCAGCTGGGAAGCTCTCTCTCTTTCTCTTTTGTTGACCTCTTCCCTGAATCTCGCAGATAAACTTCGCGCTTTCATGTCACTGTTTTACCCTTAGCCTTGTGATATCATTTATCATGCCACAAGTGCTGGTCAGCATATATTTCTCCTCACTGGGGAGGCAGAGTTTTAAAATTTTTTCCAAGTCAAGCCCTATTGGGAGAGGTTTCTTGGGAAGTATGGCCCTAACTGGGCTTCCCTGGAGGCTCAGTGGTAAAGAAAATGCCTGCAATGCAGGAGACCTGGGTTTGATCCCTGGGTTGGGAAAACCCCTGAAGGAGGGCATGACAACCCACTCCAGTGCTCTTGCCTGGAGAATCCCAAGGACAGGGGAGCCTGGCGGGCTGCAGTCCATGAAGTCGCGAAGAGTCGGACAAGACTGAGTGAGGAAGCAACAGCAGCACGGCCAATCTCACAATCACCTTAGCGCCTCATTTCATTCATTTATTAAGCGAAGGATTGGACTATAGGATAGTGGTCACTAATGTCTCACCCTGATAGCCATTCTCCCCTGATTTCATCCTTACAGAATTTTTAGCTGAGCCCATGGTCATGCTAAATCGCTTCAGTTGTGTCCAACTCTGTGTGACCCTATGGACTGTAGCCTGCCAGGCTTCTCTGTCCAAGGGAACTCAGGAAACACCAAGGGCAAAATGGCCCAAGGACACTGAACTTAGCCCTCCGTACTCGCTCCCGTCCCAACCTAAGGACATCTGTTCTGCCTCTGTGCGTTTACCACACTGGCGTAAAATTTGTTTGAAGCTGGAAGAACTAGACACTCTAAAGTTCCATCTCTTTCTGACATGCTAAGACTATCCATGCAGACAAATAAAAAGAGGAACAATTCCACGAAGGGGAGCAGAATTTTTCCATTGTTTCCATAGACAAACATGGATACAATAGCCACAGGGCTTTCCAGGTGATGGATGCAGGCACTGTGATGGATGCTGGGAAGATCTCTGTATCCTCTGTATATCTGGGTCTGTCTGGGCAGCATCCTCCCCAGCTCCTGCCCACTCCATCCTCCTGAAACACTGGAATGAATGAGCCCACACTGACCCCCTCACTGACCTTTACACACTAAAGGCTCTCACTGGCAAACTTGGAAGAGCTGTGGGTTTGCTTCTTGGCAGCCCTGCTGTGTGGCCTTATTTTTTCCCAGTTTTACCCCATGACTCTTTGTGGTAGGCTGGAGATTCTGCCCAGCACCAAGCCCATGCAGAGACCGCTGGGCACCCGAGCTGGCAGTGTCTGTGCTTGTGTGGTGCGTGTGTGCATATCACATGGCTTACCATGGTCTTTCCTGCCCAGGTTGGCCTCACTCTGCCCAGAAATTCACCCAGGAAGCCCAGAAGGGTGCCTGTTGTGGAAGGTGATAAATTTAGAGTACTGGGCAGCTGGCGAGCTGCAGCCATCAGCAGCTGAATCGGGTGGGTGGGGACAGAGCTGAATGGTCTTTCCTGGCCTTTCCATGATACCATCCTAACTCCTCAATGGCCACCACTTGCATCCAGTGTTAGTATTAGTCCTATTTTATGGATGGGAAAACAGAAACACAGAGCGGTTAAGTAGGTTGCCTCTAGTCTCCCAGCCTGAAAGTGACTATCCAGTTTTCTGCTGAGCCTGTGGGTGTGGAAGTGCTTTGCAAGCTGTAGGGGACAGTCTGCGTAGAAGGCGCCGCTGCGGTTACTGCTTGTCTCCCAGAGAGAGACAGTGGCAGTCGCCCTTCTCCCTGTGTGTGCGCTGACACTTCATCTTCCTGGGTCCTATGCACACAGCCTGGATGCAGCAGGGGTGTGTGCACGTGCGTGTGAGGGAGGGCAGGCACGCATGAGTGTGTGTGCATGCACGCCTGTGTGAGGCTGTCCTGTCACGGCTGCCTCTAGCCTTAGCTGCAGCTGCCATTTCTGATGAAGAAAAACCCACACTTTGCCCCCATTACAGAGTCCATCATTTTTCCAGCGGGGCGCCTGTCACCAGCACTCGGAGAGCACGTGTCATCTGGGCCTGAAGGATGGCTTGGCCAGTGCAGGAGCTCTGGCAGGGGAGGGGACTGAGCCCCGGAGCAGGAATAGGTGGGGCAGGGCAGTGTCTGCCCAGTTGCCCCAGGGATGTCCGGGGTTGGTCCCAGGAGATGTGCCCTGGCCCCCACTCCTGCCCTGGGGCTCTGTGTCCTGCCTGTCATGTTGGTATGAGGGAGGCGGGCCGATTCCAGGGGGTAGGGAGCTGGACCACGTTTGCCCTGACCTGGGGTCAGCCTTCATTCGTCACTTTCTCTGACACTTCTGCTGCAGCCGCTCGCTTTCAGTGGAGCGGGAGGAGGAGCTAAGGGGGTGAAGAAGGGCAGCCTCCAGGACCTCCCGGGCCCGAGGGTCAGTGCAATGGAGATGAGGCCCAGATTGGGGTCTGAGGACCAGGGCCAGCCCCCAGAGCAGCACCTGGGGCCTGGAGCCGGCGCTGGGTGTCCCAGCAGCTGCGACACTCCCTCCTCCTCTATCTCAGTTTCCTCATCTGTGACCACAGAGTATGAACAGTCCCTGCTTTACAGGTGCTCTGAGGGTCAGCGACAGAATGGGGCTTGGCCTCAGGAAGGTTGCAATAAGAGGTGGCTACTGTCGCCATTGTTATCTGGTTGAGGCCCTGCCCTGACCCCCATGGGACTTGGGGCAAGGCGGTCTCATCTCTGCAGGTCTCAGCCTCATCACCAGCCCGAATAAGCAACCTAACCGCCCTGGACCATTACTGTGGAAAGGATCAGTGAGTCCTTCCCATTAGCCCAGCAGCAGGGATGGTCTTACCGTAAGAGCAGGCAGGAGATGAGGGGGTGTTGGTCACTGATGACCTGGGAAGGCCCTACCATCTCCCACGTTGGGAGTGGTTTGCTTTGGCACACCCGTGCTGTTCTGTGGCCACTTCAAATTCAGCCCCATCTGCGACCTGTCCGCCTAGGATTTAGCTTATAGCCGGTTGGGAAATGGGCCAAGCTGGAGAGGTAATGCTCTCAGGGTTAGTGGGTCAGCCTCGCGTTGGACATGGCATTTCCCATGCATGTGGATGGTGGCATTGGCGGCATCACAGATTTTGTGGCAGGCCAACCTGTGCCGCTGTGATTGTCCAGGGAGGAGCCTGCTTGCTTCCTTCCTGCTTATACCTTGTAGGCAGCCGCTCTGAAGTCATCCTGTTATGTGACTTTAAAAAAATAATTTAAATCTCAGATATGAGACTTTAACATGATAGGTTGTTTACTTTCCTGTAAACCCCTTTCTGGGTTAAACCTGACCCCACCCTCCTGTGTGTGTGCATGTGGGTACATGTGACCCACCCCAGAGCATGGGGGACCTTTCGAGCACACCTCCTTCACATTGTCATTTTACAGATAAGGGAACTGAGGCCTGGGAATGTGAGAGACTTCCCGGAAGCCACGCAGCCAGTTAAAGGTGGGTCTCTTACTCCTGTGAGCCTCATATTCTTTCCAAGATACCAAGTTCCCCCTTTCCCAAGTGAGAAAATGGCAGCCCAGAGAGGCGAAGTGGTTCCTGTAAGTCCACAAAGCCAGAGCATCATCCTCCTTCTCTGCCCGTGATTCCCCAAAGACCCCGATTTTCCCTTTAGGGATGACGCTGCTTATTGATGAATAGAGAGGGGTCCTGGGTGAAGAGTTCCCCATAGTGGGGGAAGCAGACCCTGTGTTTCAGTAGCCTCTGAGGTCTCTGTTCAGTTATTTCCTCTGGAGCCAAGCAGCCTGCCCCATGAGACAACCCGCCCACCAACCCCAGTGCAGACTTTGCTGTGGCCCTTTGCCCTCTTTCCTAGTGAAACCCACCCAGCTCCCCCAGCCTGCCTAGCTTGCAGGACACACCCAGCCTCCAGCCTCCAACTCACTTTCTCAGGTACAACCTGGGCCAGGCTCTGCTCATGGGCCACAGGTTGTGGCCCAGATACATTCAGAATTGATCCTTTTAATATTCCAGTGACCCTATAAAGGACTTCCCTCGTGGCTCAGCCAGTAAGGAGTCTGTCTGCAATGCAGGAGACCCGAATTTCATCCCTGGGTTGGGAAGATCCCCTGGAGAAGGAAATGACAACCCACTCCAGTATTCTGCCTGGAAAATCCCATGGACAGAGGAGCCTGACAGGCTACAGTCTGTAGGGTTGTATAGAGTCAGACACGACTGAAGCAACTTACCATGCACGCATGCGCAGTATCCTGCTGTGAATGGATGTTAGGAAGTAGAAGAAGGATTCTTGTCAGGAGGTTGAGAGCCCAGCCCAAGGCAGCACGGCAGCGCACTCAGCAGCCAACTCATCCTGAGGCCTTGACGACCCCCTGACAGCCCTGCTCTCCCCTCTTCTGACCTCAGGGAGGATTGACACCCAAATCCACTAGGATCTGATTAGACAACTGGTTGCCCTGCTAGCTTCTCACATGGACCAAGGATAATGGTTGGCCCCTGCTGGAGCCCATAATTGTCCTTGTGGTAAGGTGATCCTCATCATGGGATTGAAGAATCAGAAGGGGCTTTTAAACCAATCTACTCCAAACACCGTCATCCTTTTTGTAAGTAGTTTTTATTACGTTAGGGCTCGTGCTCAGCCTCTTCAGTCATGTCTGATTCTTTGCAACTCTATGGACTGCAGCACTCAGGATCCTCTGTCCATGGATTTTCCCGGCAAGAATACTGGAATGGGTTGCCATGTCTTCCTCCAGGGGACCTTTTCCAGACCCAGGCATCAAACCTGTATCTCCTGCATCTCCGGCATGGCAGGTGGATTCTTTCCTGCTGAGCTACTGGGGAAGCCCAATTTTCATTATATTTTTCTTCAAACGTGCTAATGCACATTAGAGAAACCTTGGAAAACATAGGCAAGCAAAACCAAAATACAACAACTCTTCTCTCCGCTCCTTCAGATATCATTATGGTGAACATTTTGGTTTGTATTCTTTCCACCTTTTTAAAATAATGAAGTATTTCACATGAGATAGTGAAAGAATAGAGAGTAATATACTGGACATTCATCTGTCCATTACTGAGGTGTGCCAAATATTTTGTTTACTATTTTAAAAAGTTGCTTAAATGTTTCCTTATCCTTGATGCCTTCTTTGTACCAAACTCCCTCCATGGCAACTCCTTGTTCTACTTCCCGGAGGTACCTTCTCCCCTGAACTTGGAGAGCATCTTTCCTGACCAGTTTTTATACTTTGCTACATTCCTCATCCATTGTTGTTGCTGTTGTCAGTCGCTAAGGCGTGTCTAACTATTTGACACCCCATGGACTACAGCAAGCCAGGCCCCTTTGTCCTCTACTATCTCTCTTCATCCACAGCAATGTGGTATTTTTGTGTTCAACTTTATATCAATGCCATCATCCAATACGTATAACTCTGTAGCTTTCTGCTTTCCTCAACATTATAGTTTTGAGTTTTAGCCATGTTGTTACGTGTAGATCTAGTGAGTTAGTTTTGACTGCTGTGTAGGATTCATTGTATGATTATACTATGATCCTTGACCATAGCAGTAATATAGTATTAGACCATATAGTATATTATACTATGGACTGTGCTGTGTACCATGGTACTATACTATATTACTGTATGGAATTTTTCAAATCTATTAATCCTGGTCATTTGTTTCCAATGTTTGATTATAAAGAGAAATGTAAGGAACATACTTGTTCATATCTCCTTGTATACAACAGAGGGACTTGCTGAGTCACAGGGTGTGGGCAGCTTCAGCTTTACTGGTAGTTGCCAAAACTGTCCTCCAAAGTACCCGTACAAATTTGCATTCCTATTTGCAGCAAGTAAGAGTTTCCATGGCAACACATCTTTGACAAAACGAGGTATTATCAGGTTTTTCAGTTTTTTCCAATCTGATGAGTGTAGAATTGTATCTCATTGTCTTTTTAAATTATTTCTCTGAATTTTAGTGAGATCCAACATCTTCTCACAAATGTATCAGCCATTCTCCTCTTTTGCGAATTACGTGTCATCTACTTTGGTCATCTTTCTCCACAAGTCACTCCACCTCTCTGGACCTCAATTTTGTCATAGGTAACATCAAAGAATTGATATAATACTGGGATAGTTGCTACTTATACGGAAGAAAATAAAATGTCAGCTTCATGTTGTATAGAAAAATAATTTCCATGTGGGCTAATGACACTAAAACATTAAAAAAAACCTGTATAAATACATCTCAATAGTATCAGCTAAGGAAAGATTTCTTTAACAAAGTGTGAAAAACAAAAGCCATCTGACAAATGAGACTACCTTAAAACAAACACATATACTAATCAAAGTGAAAAATGAAGCTATAACCTGGAGGAAGATATCTACAACTGTCATGATGAAAAATATGAGTAGTCAGAATAAGTAAAGAACTTTTACAAATCTGTTGGAAAAAGACAGAGTGGGCACTTACTGTGTGCCAGGCACTGTGATGCTGGAGATTAAAAGAGGAATAACATAGGTTCTCTGTTCTCAGAGAAGTGTGATGGGAGAGACTGAAAAGTCAAGCAGCAGTTATAAGACTGTGCTGCTGAAACACTATACAACGGGAGACGGGGGAGGAGTAAAATCAGGAAGCCTTCCTGGAAGAGGAACCATTTGAGCTGGGTCTTTAAGGATGGGGAGGAGTGGGCCATATGGCAAGGGTGCAGAAGGATGCAGTATTCCAAAGTGATATCAGGGGCAAAGGCAGAGGTCCAAATTATCTTGTTGCAAGTCACTGTGGCTTAGGAACACAATATCTAGGTGGCTGAAGCACATTTGTTCATTTTCAAGAGCTCAGCTTTGCCCACAGACTAACACAGCACCCCCAATACTGCCCGCCCTGCCACAAATTAAACCAACTGGCTTTAGGGACTCCATTTTGTGATTTTCTCTTGTCTAAAGGAGGACTTCAATTTTTTGTTAGTGAGTGTGGTTTTCGCCTTGTTTCAGGAATGTAAATTGAAGTGCCCATTCTTGCCGTATTTTCTGTTGCTGATGCTATCATCATGGGCCTTTCTCACGCAGCTGGATAACAGATGACACCAGCTTGGAGTGAAGTGCAGCTGACAAAACCAGAAGCAGCCTGGCTCGCGCTGTTTGCAAAAGAATTATCCCCCAGAGGTGATGTTTAATTTGGAGGTTTCCAGCAAAGTGAAAACCTGACCAAGGCTACTTTGTAACCCAAATGCTTACCTTCCCAGTCAATTATTACAAGACTTACTGGACACTGTAGCAAGGCTTTCTAAGTTCTCCTTAATGGGTCAAGTCCAAGTTGCCTCTGTTAGTGGGAAAAGCTGGGGTCAAGTGAGCAGTGTCATTGGCTGATGAGGGGAGGGAAGATAGGAGAAAATGTTCTCACATCCAGATAAAGCACAAAAGGTGGGTGGAGCAGGAGTAAATTAAAGCCAGCCATGTCAGCTGGGCAGCAAGAAGGCCGCGTATGATGTTTGCAATGGATTAATAATTCAGCCCCCAGGCATAAGATTAGGGTTTATGTACAGCAGGAGCAAACTTGCATAAAGGTTAATTGGTGTCTATCAGGTGCTGGTTAAGTGGCGTTTCCTATTTTGTTGTTTTGGGGGGCCCGAGGAAAAAAGAAAAGAGACAGAAGGAGAATTGAAAGTAAAGATCCAGCATCAGGATTTCATGAAATTGTCCTCCTGGCCCCAGTGGGTGGGGGCGGGGTGGAAGGAGGTTAGGGCTCAGAGCCTTGATGGGCTTGAAAAATGAATTTCTGTGTCGCTTCCATTGTAAGCCTTGCACATGCTATTTAAACTTGACATGTCATAAATCCAATAGCAGCAAACAAGATGGCACTGGCTTGCTGTCCACTTTTATTTGTGTGGATGCAGGAAAAGATGCTGGCACGTAAAAGTGACAGGCACTGCAAACTGCTCAGTCTGAGGGTTGGACCTGGACCCTAAGAAGCAGGAATGCAGGGTTGGGGACCACAGTGTGATTGGAGGCACTGAGTTTCTTCTGTCCACATGGCGTCTCCATGACTTGGGCTTAGGGTCAGGGCAGTTCCTGAGCTCCAGAATAACCCTTACTGCAGGGGGTTTGTGTGTTTGTTTCTGAGCTGTAATAACACCTTCCAGTGGCCATTCAGTATAATCAACCATCTCCTTTACTAGGCTGGAGCACTCAGGAACAGCATCTTGTCTTGTTCATATCTTTATCCTCAGCTTGAGACCTTGGTGTTCATCTTGGTCACGTTTGTTAAATGGCTGAAATGGACCAAGGAGGTAGGTCTTTGGCGGCACCAGCACTTTCCATGGGGCACATGTCTTCCGTCTGGACTAGATCAAGCAGTCATTTAAGTGCAGTGATGACAATTATTTGAAAAAGTCTTAAAAGATTTCCCCATGTCCATACATTTCATTCATAGACTTCTTGATTTTTTAGACCTCCACCATTAGCTCAACACCTCATGTATGTCAAAAGTTTCTATTTCATTGGTGCCCCCTTGCTTTTTGCAACAATTCACAAAAGCATCTTGTTTTGGAATCAAATAACTGTCAGCCTGCTCTAAGTTTTATAATAGGTCTAAGGTTTTATTTTTAGCATTAGCAACATTCTTCTAAGAGTCCAGCTCTAAAGAGGATTTCTTAGATTTTCTTTATCCTTGCCCCCTCCTCTCCGAGCAGCAACAGGGTGCACCAGTCACTTCTCAGTTAAGTGCCTCGTTCCAAAGTCCACTCTGCTGGTTTCAAGAGAATATCAGTTATTTACTCTTGCAAACATGCTTCCTTCAGAACTACATTTCAACACTTTTAATTGGCTAATTCATTAATGAATGCCACACCACAGCATGCGGGATCTTAGTTCTCTGACCAGGGTGGGAACCTGTGCCCCCTGCAGTGGAAGCATGGAGTTCTAACCACTGGGCTGCCAGAGAAGTCCCCATTGTGACACATTTGGAGACTGCTTATGAAAGCCAGCTGTCCGTAAAGCAAGAAGATAGAGAGCAGGAGGGACCAGGAAAGACTCAGTGCATTCTCCTGCTGCAGGGTTGGAGTTTATTAAGTCATTTGAAGGCTCCAAGATTCCCTGAGAAGATTCTCCTGTCTTCTGGGGTGCTGTCTTCCTGGGCTTCAGACCCCTGTTGGTCTGAGTGTTCATGTGATTTTCTAGCTATCTTTCTAGCTGAACATTCAGCCCCAATGCTTCCTCTGTACATTAAAATTTCCCTTCCTCCCGTGGTGTAACTGACAAAGGGTTTGGAGAAAGAAGTGACTGTGACAGCGGCCTGGTTGCAGGGGAACTGGGAGGTATCACTGCATCAAAAGGGCCACGTGGAGAGACTCCTGAATTTGTGTCCCAAGCCTTGTTTCACCCTCCTCATAGTATCCCAGAGGACTCCTTTGCCACACATGCCCCTCTACCAGCACAAAGATGTTGAAGGCTGGCAGAACTCTGAGCACTTGGACTGGCCTTCAAGACTCGAATGAAAAGAGCAAATAAAATGGAATACAAGCCTCACCCAGAGCTTCCTGAAATGAAAGGCATTACTGTTCTCTTTGTATCATGCTATGACCGAAAGAGCCATAGAGATCTAGGTTTGAACCCCAGCTGTGAAACTTGTGATCTTTTTGCAGATTATAAAACCTCTTATGCTTTTTTCATCTGTGAGATGGGGATAACATCTGGCTCATGGAGTGTGACAAGATGAGGTACAAAGCATCATGGGAGGTGGTGAATCCTCAATCTTTATCCACTAGTATTGAGGATTTTGGAAAATAACATATCCTCTGCATGTTATAATTTTCTTTTCTGAATCACGGGTGAAAAATAGAACCTACCTCATCTGATTATCAACAGGCCAGATGGTGGCTTAGAGTGTGGCCTCTGAAACTAAACTACCAGGATCCGAATCTCAGCTCTGTTTCACCTGTGTGCATGACCTTAGGTAATTCACTCAACCTCTCTGTGCCTTCATTCCAACATCTTTAAAATGGGGATCATGATAATACCAAACTGGAGGGCTGTTATGAGGGTTTACTTAATTACACAAAGGGTTGAATTAATATACACAAAGTGCTTAAAGCTTGATGTGGCATTTAAAAAGTGCTATGCAAGCGTTAGACATTATCATTGAAAACATTAAGTTAGATGGTACATGAAAAGTTCTTAGCATGGTGAATGGTATCTGCTAAACATTCAAAAAATATTTGCTAAGGTACCTGGACCAAAGGGTGGAACTTCAATAAACGTTACTTCTCTTTCTTCCCATCCCTGGTGTATAGAGTGGGGAACCCTTCTCCTTTCACTTAGCCAGCATGCACAGAGGGCCTGGCCAGGTAGGCAGGTAGAGAGATGCTCTTTTTGTTAAAAAGCAACTAAGGAGCAAAGTGAAAATGGTACCATAAGCATCTTATTTTTGGTCAATATGCTGGTAGGAAGCAAAAGGAAATAGGAGGCTAAATTAAAGCAGCATTTATAAATACTTTCATAAAGATGAATAAATGATTCATCACAGTTGCTTGGCAAAGTAAATTATTCCAAGATGCACAGAGACCCGTTGGAATGATTGTAAACTAGTTAATAGATGATATTGCAACTTGTGAAGAAGCACTTTAGAGCGGCAGCTCAAGCAATTATTTATGCCTCTGCACAGTCTAGCATAATTTAAGAAAAAGGGAAATTTACTTCTCAGCTCTTAATAAAGTATTCATGATATTTCAGTGTGAAATGTTACCAAAATTATTTAGTGACTTATTGATTCAGTTAAGATTCTATGTTACTCTTGGTATTCTTTCTTATTAAAACCAGGTGGCAAAGTTAACTAAGACAGCATGGCCTTTGATTTAAACAGCTGTCTTTTCTGGAAAAGTCTCGAGATCTCAGGAAAACTTGCAGGGGGCTGGGGTAGGGGTTGGGGGGTTGGAGGAGGCCCTGGAAGGCTGCACTTCAAGGGATCAAGATGGTCGGCCTCAAAGTCCTTCGTAAACTGTATGGATCTAGGGATGGTGAGAGTTCAAAGGAACTTCATACTTCTCACAACAACCCTATGGGATAGATACAATTCTTAATCACATTTTACAGATGAGAATACTGAGTCCTGGAGATTAAGTAATGGGCCCAAGAAACAGAGTTAGGGCTTAAACCACAGACTGTGTGGATTAAAGGCATTGTTCTCAGTGGCTATGCTGCCTGCCCTACCCCCTGTAGTCTTTCCCACTCCGATCTGACAGCAGTGTCCTAGAGTTGCCATCTCTCTGTGAAGGGGTTGGTGGGAGACATCCCAAAGCAGGGGTGTAAGAACTGAGGCCAAGGCAGCTCTCTCCAGCCCCCGGCACAGAGGTTTGCCCAGAGAGGAAATAAGGGCAGAATCAGATATGGAATTTCATCTGGAGATGCATGTCACAGATACCTGGCAGCCAGCACCAGCCTTGAGCAGAAGGGAAGTCAGTGCTTGGGTTTGCAGCTCCTGTAGCCTCTGCCTCCTATGGGGTTCCATCTCCCCCTCGGTGGAGTCCTGCCCTTCTTTCATATGCCCACTGCGCTGCTGTCTCCTGATTCAAGAAAACACCTTCTACTATTGAGTTTGCATCTCAGCAGACTTTGTAGAAAATCAGAGAGGTTGACTGAAACCAAGTCATTCACTTACACTCCTTCAGTTTACAGAGAAGGAAACTGAAGCCAGACAAGAGAAGTGTATCCCCTGATTTTACACAGAGGTTAGCAGCACACTGGGAAGGAAGCCCACCAGGACGGCTGACTCCTGGTCTTTTGTGTGTGCCCATGTTTGTATGCATATATGTATACTGTGTGTACATGCACACACGCTTGTGTGTGTGGGTGTGCAGGTATTGCTGTTTGCATTTTAAGCCTTATTTCACACAGTGTAATTAAAGCCTATCTCTGCTGGTAAGGTACAGAGACTTGGGGTAGTACCTGGGAGAAAACTGGTAGCAGAAAAAAGGTGACCCTGAAATCTTACCATGTAAATGGAAATCCTTTTTACTTAATCAATGATTGGAGCTAAACTTGTCTTTTGAAAATTAGGGAAAAGGAGATAGGCAGACAAACAGCCCAAGAGACGAGGAAGGAGAGACCTGGAGCTGAGTAAAGCTGGGGCAGCCCGTTAGGGGAAACTGCGATGGGAGGTATGGGAAATCCACGGGCAGAGCTGCCTACCCTAGTGTTATTGTTAAGTCCTGAGGGCAGGCCCAAGTGCCCAGGGCCACTTAGCTTTGGCTTCGCTGCAGTGAGTCATGACGTGCTCAGATCTGCAGAGGCCATTGCGGCTGCTCTCTAGGGGCCTGGCCTCGCTGCTGACGGGATGCAGGCTGCCTTGGTTCAGGGTGGGCCAAGGATGTGGCCCAGAGGATTTTCTTTGGGGTTTTATAAATCAGCCAGGAAGACAGCCACTTTCATGCTGAGGTGTCATAGTCAAGGCCCAACCCAAGATCAATTGCTAGCTGACTTTGATTCCCTGTCATGGAACCTGGGCTGTCCTTCCAGGAACTGGGACACTGGCACGCTTGGCTTTTTGTGCTCTTCACTTAGCCTTTCATTCTTTTTCTTGGTCTCACTGCTGATCCCCATGCAACCTTTTCCAAGTTAAGAGGTTCACCTATTTTATGCTGGGGACTCTAAAAGAAAGAACTGTTTCTCCTCTAAAAGAATATCCTGCAATTTGGCTGTGCTGCCAAAAGGGGGCAGTAGTTCCATTGGCCAGGTGCTATGAATGGTGATATGAGGCGTAGAAATTGAGTCACAGAACACTTTGGCACTATATACATCTATATATATATCTATATATATCTATATCTTGAACTTGCCACCACTGCTTTAACATTAGGAGACGTAAAAATTCTGATTAGGGGCTTCCTTTGAGATATCAGGACGTTTGTTAACAGTCCCTCAGGGCCTGCAGCCTTCTGTTGCCGCTCTTGCCTGGTTGGCAGTCTCTCATTCGTGTTACCTGTCTGCTTCCCAAAGCCCCGGGTTTCAGCTTTAGGCCTACTCTAGAGTTAGAGATTTAAACATTAGTTTAAAAAATTAAAGCAACTGAACGAAGGTAGCAATAAACAACCACTATTTAAACGTGATGACTTAGGATCAACCTTTAGATTCTAGACCAAAGCTAAGATACCTTTCTTATTAAACATGTAATAATCTTGAGCCAATTTCAATTTCCAGAATACGTCACACCTTCTCTTGCTTCTAGGATGATCAGCCATACAGATTACCTGGAACTAATAGGTTTCATGGAATGCAAAAATTTCAGTGCCCAAATAAAATTCTGGGCAAATCGGGACAAATCGCCTAGCCTAATTACCTCTGGGCCACTCTCTCTGCCTGGAACTCCTCCCCCTTATTGGGGTCCCTGCCCTCTTTCCCTTGGGCCACAGCTGAGTTCAGTGTATCCCAACTTCCTCCCTCCCCCAGCCTGCACCAGGTCCCCTCCCCCCAGCCCTGCACACGACTCACCCCCGTGCTAGTTTACTCACTTGCTTGCCTTTCTCCATACTTGACCCTGGGCTCTGTGGGTGCTGGCCCCTGGCACTGCTGTTCAAGGCTGTGTTCTGAACAGAGCACGGAGTAAATACTGAGAGCTGAACATGGACTCATTCCTTAAGGTCGTGCATGGGGCAGGCACACTGTTGAGCTTGGCTCTGTACTCCTTGTGGGCCTGGCACATACTGAAGTGAAGTGAGGAAGTGAAAGTTGCTCAGTCGTGTCCGACTCTTTGTGACCCCATGGACCATAGAGTCCATGGAATTCTCCAGGCCAGAATACTGGAGTGGGTAGCCTTTCCCTTCTCCAGGGGATCTTCCCAACCCAGGGATCAACCCCAGGTCGTAGATGCCCAATAAGATGTTCGTTGAATTGCATTAAACTGGGGCAAAGATTTGGTTAGACAGATATCTCTTCTGGTAAAAGAAAATGATGAAGGAAAAGAATCTCCCATGACAGTCTCTTTCAGATTATTTTGACTATGACGCACAGAGAAAAATGCATTTTTACACTTGGACCTAGCATATCCCCCAGCACTCACATGCATGTGAAATAGAAGTGTTATACTGTGATTCAGTACAGAGCGATTGCACTCTGCTCTATTCTGCCTGTTCTATTCTATTCTTTACATTCTACTTTATTCTATTCTATTTTATTCCATTCTATTCTATCCCATTCCACTATTCCATTCAGTTCAGTTCAGTCACTCAGTCGTGTCCGACTATTTGCGACCCCATGAATCGCAGCACGCCAGGCCTCCCTGTCCATCACCAACTCCCAGAGTTCACTCAGACTCACGTCCATCGAGTCCGTGATGCCATCCAGCCATCTCATCCTCGGTCGTCCCCTTCTCCTCCTGCCCCCAATCCCTCCCAGCATCAGAGTCTTTTCCAATGAGTCAACTCTTCACATGAGGCGGCCAAAGTACTGGAGTTTCAGCTTTAGCATCATTCCTTCCAAAGAAATCCCAGGGTTGATCTCCTTCAGAATGGACTTGTTGGATCTCCTTGCAGTCCAAGGGACTCTCAAGAGTCTTCTCCAACACCACAGTTCAAACACATCAAATCTTCGGCGCTCAGCCTTCTTCACAGTCCAACTCTCACATCCATACATGACCACAGGAAAAACCATAGCCTTGACTAGACGGACCTTAGTTGGCAAAGTTATATCTCTGCTTTTGAATATGCTGTCTAGGTTGGTCATAACTTTTCTTCCAAGGAGTAAGCGTCTTTTAATTTCATGGCTGCAATCACCATCTGCAGTGATTTTGGAGCCCCCAAAAATAAAGTCTGACACTGTTTCTACTGTTTCCCCATCTATGTCCCATCCCATTACCTTGTATTTAAAAACATGTTGGTAATAACCTCGTGAGCTGAGATCATCACTAGTGGGTCATACTCTGTAATTTGAAAAACTACAGAATGTGATTATTTCTTTACATTCTTAGCAGATGGTGGACCTAAGATTTCAGGTCTTTCTCAGGCACAGGATGAAGTGGAACTAAACAAGCTTTTACCATCTGTCAAATCTCCCCTTGATAATCCAGTCAACACTCATCACTACTGACAACTTGGGGTGATTACCACAGGCACAATCTCCCAGGACAGTCAGCTTCATTACCACTTACGACATACTGTTTGTTGTTTGTTACAATGTACTGCTTTGCTCTTTTGCATCCTGAATGTTCCTCATTTTCCTAAATAGATTACAAGCCCCTTGTGGCCAGGTACCATGCCCTATGTGTGTGTTTTTTTCTATGTTCCTCTTTTGATTATAAGCAAATGCTAAAAGGTAAAGAAAAAAATTACAACACTTGTGTGAGGGACTTCCCTGGTCATTCAGTGGTGAAGAATCTACTTTATGATGTAAGAGACATGAGTTCAATCCCTGGTCAGGGAACTGATATCCCACATCCCGTGGAACAACTAAGCCCGCATACCGTAACTGTTAAGCCCTCGCTCTGGAGCCCTCATATTGCAACTGCTTAGCCTGCACACCACAGCTGGAGTCTGTGTACAGCAACAAAGATCCTGCATGCTGCAACCTAGACCTGACACCCTGAAAAAATCAGAGAGACTTGTGTGGATAAGTGTCCCCCACCAAAGTGGACTTTCTGGGGGGGACTGACAACTATGCTTATTATAATGTTCTCTCTCCCCATTATTCCTGGTTGCCTCTGGTCTCTGAAGGCCTTCCTCATCCATTCTCCATACCCATGAGGATAAGAATTGCTCCTAGCTGGATCAGACTCTGATTACAGAAAGAAAGTTGAAAGTAAAATGAAGAACGGGCCACTTCACTGAGTGATTTATCTGAGGAACTTAATTACGGAATTTATCATCATAGGTCTTTAAGATTAAGACATGGGCTCTGATCTTCAAGACAAAGAATGATGTGAGGCCCCTTTAGGCCCCGCTCTAAAGGCCCTGGTGGCTTTCTGAGAGGCACTGAGAGTGAGTAGGGGTGGCCAGTGGAAAAGCAGGGCACTCACCCTGGGGGCAGCTCTGACCCCTGACCTCTTCTGTGGCCGCAATGAAAGACTGAGATAGATTTCCGTTTCCACCCTTCTATACATGCACCAGGCTTCCCAGTCTGAGGGCCCTGAGTGGACTACGGGTTGCTGAGGTGATATTTATCCTCTTAGCCCTCCAGGCAGCCAAGCCCCCCAGATTGGGCACCTCTGGCCTCTAGGAAGCACCCCCCTTTACCCATTGTGCTTTACAGTCTTATGTTCTGCCTGCCTTGACTTGAAAAGTGTGAAGCTCTGTCTTAGGCTACACTCAGCGTAATGTAGCAAAGTGTGTCCAGAGACCTGGGCCCCAGTCCTGGCTCTGCTCTCACTGAACAAGTGTCTCAGCCAGTAGTATTTCCTCTCCACATTATGTAAATGCCCTCTGGAATTCCTTGCAAATTACAGACGCTGGTGTTATGAATATATATTTAGTATTTGCGCAATATGTACCATTCTATGTCTGCTGAGTTGAACTTCTGTCAGTCAATATTCAGCAAGCATTTGGGTGAAGCCTTGTCTGGCCCTCCTGTCTTTGGTGCCTGCCTTCATGGAGCTTCCACACTAGCTTTTTCTAGCCTTATGTCAGGAAGTGGAGGACCTGAATTCACCCCACTGCCGCTCCACTGGGAGCTGGTCCCGGAAGTGGAGTAAAAAGTGCTACCTTGCTGTGTGAAGGGCTGGAATCTCCCGACCTCAAGTTCAAGGCTAAGGGCACACCTTCCACAACATTCTGACTTTCACAGTCATTTCCACCCCCAACACACACAGGCAGATTAAAAGGCAGCAGTCTGAAACAGACTGAGGCTCTTCACTGGGAGACTGTTCGGGTGTGATCACATCACCGCGTCACTGGGTGCCGTCTTATCGACATCTGGCCGTGTTCTTTACTCCTCCTCCATCCCCTCCCCACCCCTGTAGTCTGCTCTGTGTCACTGCCCAAATACTTGCTTTCCAAATAGGGCCAAGGGGCATCCCCCTGATGCAAAAGGAAGTGTTTGTGTCCGCTGTCCGTTACTCCAGCAAATAAACAGTTGTAAGCCTCTGTCTGGGGAGAACTCGGCAGCAGAATCTTTTGTTGAATGAGGCACCTTTCACATAGAGAAAGAGCAGCAAGATAAAATGACACGTTGCTAATGATGTATTTTATGGACTGCCATCTGTCTCCGGAAAGGTCAGAGAAAAATGGCAACTTGGTTGCAGGCGATCAGGCAGCGGCGGCGGTTGGGGGGACAAATGGCTCTCTTCGGAACATGACAAGGAGCCTCGGTGACATCATATAAATGCCCTAATTGGGAAGTGGTCAATCGAGCGGGCCTGACTTCTGAATTTGATGTGTCAATAAACAAGCTCAAGGTGAGATGCTGGATCAATACTGCAGGACAAGAACCATCCGGCAAATTTACTGCAAAGTAATTGGGTGCAAAATGACTCAACTCAACCTTCACACTGCCGAAAAGCAAACAAACGGTCCACCCACCAGCGACTGTTTGTACGTGTCAGTGGCTGCTCAGGGTGCTCGCTGCCTGCTAATGGGTCTGGACACAGGAGCCCCCAAAAGGGCAGAACAGCACATATTCTACGAGGACGCTGACGCCAGCAGGAAGCAGCTCACAGGTGGGGAGTATAGCCTAGATGCTTCCGCCAGGATTATATACTCTTTAATTTGATAATAATAATAATTATTATTGAGCTTCCCTGGTGGCCCAGATGGTAAAGAATCTGCCTGCAATGCAGGAGACCCGGGTTCGATCCCTGGGTTGGGAAAATCCCCTAGAGGAGGCAATGGCTACCCACTCCCGTATTCTTACCTGGAGAATACCATGGACAGAGAAGCCTGGTGAACTATAGCCCACGGGGTCACAAACAGTCGGACACGACTGAGTGACTAATGCTTTCACTTTTATAATTATCATTGTGTTTCCATTTTTTAACTTCCATTAGGTTGCAAAATATAGGAGATGCAGAGGAAATCTTCCTGTCTATGTATCTATGTCTGTATCTTGGCCTCTGTCTCTATCTCCTATTGGTGCTAGTTAGCTCTCTCAGTCTCTGGGTATAGGGAAAGGCAATAAAGCTTCTCAGTTGCATTAACTTCAGGGCACCCTGGCCTGGAGGTGGGTGGTGGGAGTAAGAAGCGTGCATGCTGCCCAGACTCAGCGGTGGGCCTCCTGCTGTGCCATCTCGGCATCCAGACCTCTGAGCCGATAGGGTGAGAGCACCTGGAGCTGGCTCATATCAGCTCAGGAGAGCTGACTGCTAAGCATTCAGAGGTTTTGTGATCTAGTTGTTTAACCATTGGCAGTTTAAAATCCACCAGGGTGGGAATATTCATGTCATGGACGTCAGCAAATGCTCTACACCAGGTGCCTCGAGTTATTTGCTAGTATGCAACTGGGAAGAGCGTAGGGCCTGGAGGTCTGGGATCCAGGCAAGGATCCCAGGGTGAGTCCAGGGCTGGGCTGCACCCTCTAAAGTTGGACTTGCTGCTGGGCAATTACACTTCAGTAGGGGAAGTCTTAGGCGAGATGGAGAGGCAGCGGAGAACAGAGAAGCTTATAGCGAAGGAAGAAATACCATCCAGATTTTGATCACCTTCTCTGAGTGGCCCACTTGAGGAGGACTGATTGGGTTAGTGAAAGGAGCAGTGGACTGGGCATCAGAAGGCCAGCCTTCTAGACCCAGGTTGTCCTTCACTGAGTAACCCAAATAGGATAAGTGTCCCACAGATATGCCCCTGTGGATTTCAATATATTAAAATACTTCTGCACTGGCTGCTGTCTTAGTCTGTTTGGGTTGTAATAGCAAAACGCCACAGATTTTGTTGTTGTTCAGTCACTTAGTCGTGTTCGACTCTTTGCGACACCATAGACTGCAGCACGCCAGGCTTCCTTATCCTTCACCACCTCCCAGAGCTTACTCAAACTCATGGCCACTGAGTCGGTGATGCCATCCAACCATTTCATCCTCTGCCGTCCCCTTCTCCTCCTGCCTTTAATCTTTCCCAACGTCAGGATCCTTTTTAATGAGCTGACTCTTTGCATCAGGTGACCGAAGTACTGGAGTTTCAGCTTCAGCATCAGTCCTTCCAATGAATATTCAGAACTGATTTCCCCTAGAATGGACTGGTTGGATCTCCTTGCAGTCCAAGGGACTCTCAAGAATCTTCTGCATAGCTTATAAACAATAGAAGTTTATTTCTCATTGTTCTGGATACTGGGAAGTCCAAGACGAAGATGCCAGCATGGTTGAACAAGCGCCATCTTCTTCATTCATAGCTATCAGCTTTATGCTCTGTCCTCACTCAGTGAGGGAACAAGTGAGGGGTGTCTCTGAGGCCTCTTTCGTAAGGGCACTAATCCCAGTTGTGAGGGCCCCACCCTCAGGATCTGATAACCTCCCAAAGGCCTCACTTCTTGATACCATCACCTTGGGCATTAGGTTATCCACAGGTGGATGTGAGGGTCACAAACATTCAGACCATAGTAGCTGCACAGACCATTGGAGGATCATGTTCACAGCGCTCGTCCCTCTCCCACCTGAGACCTCTATCCCTCCATCTCCTCAAGATACAACAACCAAGCGGAAAGTGCAAGGCTTTGTCTTATCACCATCAAAATGCTGTGAGGGAGGGGGCTGCTGGCTGAGAGAGCAAAGTCTTCAGGGTGTGAGGAGACAGGACGCTTGAGCTCCCTGGAGAGGGGCAGGTGGGTCATTGTCTGCAGCCCAGGGTCTCAGTGAAGACATTGGCTTGGCTCCTCATGGATGCCACATAGCCTGAGGTAAGGCGCTGCACACTCTGGGCCTCAGTTATCCCATCTGTGAAATGAAGTCCCTGAGCACTGCTTGAGCTAATCACAGAAGGTGCTTAGAACAGTATCTGAGCTTTTGAGATAGCTGGTTCTTGGACTTCATTCGATACTGCTGTAATTTCACATAATACTCACAGTGGCTGTAGTAAGAATAGTTTTCCTTGTCAATACCTCCATTTTTATGATATGGAGACTGAGGCTGAGAGGTCGAATGACTTGACTATGGTCTCATGATCTATCACTGTTGGAGCCACTTGGAACCCAGCTGTTTCCTCTGTGTCCAGAATGTTCTCCGACATTCTGTTTATCCGCAGGTGCCCAGTGGGTGGGAAGGGAGGATGCAGGCTTGGGAGAAAGCAGGCCTTCCCGGAGGAGAGCAGGGTGGCTAGAGGAGGCAGTCTGAGACCAGAGGTGCAGGGAGAGGGCTGCAGGAGAGTTCACGGGCTGGCGTAGCCGGGGGCAGGCTGTTTGGGCCGCAATAACAAAATACCACAGACTCTGTCATTGTTCAGTTGCTCAGTTGTGTTCGATTCCTTGCAACCCCATGGACTGCAGCGTGCCAGGCTTCCTTGTCCTTCATGGCGATGAGAAGGAAGCCAGGTACGCAAAGCTAGCTTCATTTCTCCCACTTGAACCTAGCTCATGAGCTTGCACATATCCATAAGGGGCAGAAAATTTAGTTCTACCAACTAAAGGTTATCTTTCCTGGTTTTGAGTGTAGTCACTTTGGGGCAAAAAAGAATAAACTCATGATTCTCTCCATTCTCTTCTTCCTTTCCCTCATCTGGTGGGGCATTCTAGTCTGAGGGAGTGGTGCATGCGTGTATGTGCATGCGTGTGTGTGTGTGTGTGTGTGTGTGTGTGTGTGTGACATGTCCTGGCACTGGGAGAAGGCCTTCAGATCCAGACATGTCTCTGGTCTGTCCTTTTTCGGAGTGTGGTCTGTCTCACCTCATCTTTGGATGTCAGTCTTTATCCCCGTAGCACCTGCTGCAAGGGCTGTGGGTCTCCATGTCCAGTGGTCACAGGCCCAGGCAGGCCACGCAGTGTCTCCCCCACCACTCTGGTCCCCTGGCCCTTCCCAGCCTTCCCCATGCCTTTGGTGGGAGCCCCAGCCCACACATGCGTTCATACACCCCTCCCTCAACAGGCATTGCAATGCAATTGGCCCAGGAGCCCGGATACTCACTCCGACTTTGGCCACCTGGACACACAGGTGCCAGGGCAGATGCAGACCGGACTTCACGGCTCCTGCCCCACACTTCAGAAGGCCAGGGAGGTTGGCCTTCCTTCATCACCCAGTCTGCCCCACATTTGGTGCCCGTTTGGGTGGTGGGCCCTCAGAGGTGACGTCTGAGCCACTGTCACGCTCTCCTTTCCGCTCCTGTCCCTGCTGCTCAGCCCTTGGCAGCTTCTTCAGAGCTGCTTCCTGTGTGACCTTTGGGGACTGAGTCTCCAGGGCCTTGGAGAGCTAGGAGTCAAATTCAGGCTTCTGGACTAAACTTCACGTCTTGGTCAAGCTTCCAAGTTTTTGAAATAAAATATTTTCAAGGCTAGCATTCTTTCAGTGATTTAAAAAAATTCACTCACCAGCTTCATTAACTTCTTTATGCTAAGCTGGTTCTATTTCCCCAATTTCTAAGACTTTCAGGGCAAGAAAGACACATGGGAAAAAGCAAAAGTCAGTTATTATTTAAAAGTATTATCCCTCTGCTGGGCAAATTGCTTAGCACAGGAGCTGGCATTTATTTGATAAGAGTTCAGTAATTGTTAATTACTATTATTATCATCATTATATATATCAATATACATTATATTTATTATCAGTATATATTAGTTATCATTATTGTTATATCATATACATTATGATTACGTATATAACAATATATATCATTACATACTGTTAGCTATCATTATCATTATATATCAATATATATTGTCATTGTATATCAATATATCATTATATATTTATTATATATTATCATTATATCATTATACATAATTATTAGTTATTATTATTGTTATATGCTGTAAGTTCAATATATATACTATATTGAATATAAGTATATAAGAGTAAAACAAAGAGAAACAGACAATTATAATCATGCGTCTGGGCAAGTGCAGGGAGCCAGGGAACTGGCAGAAAATTTTGTAGTTTTAGAAAAGGTTTCCAGAAAGAAGTGATGTGTAAATGGAAATGCAGCTTCTCTGGCCTCACTTCTCATCACTTCCTGCCCACCACCCTTTCTTCACTTCAGCCTCACTCAGCTCAGTAACCCCAGATTCACAGGGCATCCCTACTGTCCCCTGCCCTTTCCATGCTGGGGATACTCTCTATCCTGCCTCTCTCCTTTCCCCTGGCTTCAGCCCCCACCTCGACTGCAACCTTGTGAGAGACCCTGAGCCAGAACCACCCGGCCAAGCAGGTCCCAGATTCCTGACCCACAGAAACCAGGAGAGGACAAATGCTTGTTGTTTTAAATCATTAAGTTATGGGTTAACTTGTTACACAGCAGTAGATAGCTAATGCATTTCCACATTCTCCCTTGACTAGGATGCTCATTACCCATTCTATCACAATTTTCTTGACCCGACACACAATTCAACAATGAGAGGGGAGGTTTGCAGCAGCAAACGGCTGAGGGAAGAAGCCGGGAGACATGGGACCCTGGTATAGTTCTGTCCTCCCCGTGCTGGGGGCCTTGGGTCAAGACTTTTCCTCTGGACCTCACCCTCTTCATTTTTGGAATGAAGGTTAGACTGGACCATCTCTAAGGTGACTTCTAGCTTTAATATTTGATGAAGGCTTGTGAAAATGCTTTCTGGCAACAACGAGTTTTGCAGTAAGTCAGGGGCTAAATCTCAGGAGTGGGCATGCCTAGTCGATGTCTCCTTCCTCTCCCTCAGGCTGCCTGAGGGGACTTTTCTGATCAGCACATCCAGCGCTGAGTGTGCAGGAGAAGCAGTCAGAAAGTGTGGCAGGCCCTTCCTGAGAGCTCAGTCCTGGCCCCAGCCTCAGGTATCCCAGGATCATCAATCACACTTGTTATTTTCTTCTCTGACTTAAGAGGATTATCCAGATGGGGTATTTCGCTCATCAGTACCACGCAGCAACACTTCCATTCAGCAGTATCTCTGGGCCTGAGGACTGGGGCCAGCCAGGCTTTCTTCCAAGTCAAACACACCACAGCCACACTGTTCTGACATCCCAGAGTTGATGTCGGTACCTCTGGATCTTGGTGAGCAGGCATGAGGCTGACCGAGGGGAAAGACAGTGTGGGGCTGAATGCTCCTGTGTGAGAGACCACCCGGCCCCTCCATTCTGGTGGGGGAGACTCTTACCAGTGCAACAGGAGTGTTTTGGTTGGATGAAGCAGAAAACCAATGAAAGTGTCTTAAAGGGAGCTCCCTCCTTGCCCAAACTAAGAAATATTATGGCAGCTGGAATCAGTTAATGGCTCTGACAGAACTCCAACCTTCTGAGGCGGGAAGAAAGGGATCTCAGCAGTAGGTGTCTGCTATGTCTTGTCTGGACTGTGTCTCGTGATTAGCTGCAAGGGAGGCAGAGAAAGCCTGAGTGCTGACGTCAGCAATGGGAGAAGGGAAATGCAGATGGAGGTCAGTCAGGAATATGCTGGGTACAAGTGACAGAAACCCAGTTCATACCAGGATAAGCTGAAGAGGAAGTTAGTTGCTTCTGTCCCCAAATGTCAGGAAGGTGAGGATATGGCTGGGCCTTGAGGACTGTGAGGGCTGCAGGGCTTTGCTTGCCTTTCCCTGCAGGCTGGCTTGTGTCTCTGACAGCTCCCTCCTCCAGTTAACTGAAACCCAGCTGCTCACTGCCTCTGAAACCACGCCTCCTGGCCTGACCTTCAGAGGGTGGTCTTTCATCCCCACTTCCAAACAGAAAGCCTAGTGAACGTCTCTGGCCCCCAGGGTTGCATGCCTCCCCTGTCTCGTTCAGCCTCGGCCAAGGCAGGTGCCCGGGGAAGGAGTGTGAGGTTAGAGTGGGTGTGGGAGCAGTTCCATGAGAAGGGGAGGAGAGTAAGTGAGACAGCAAAAGTTGTCCCTACCCCAGGGGCCCAGGGGCCTCAGGCAGCATGGACTTCACACTCCAGAGTAGTGAGGTAACTTGGCCTACGTCACACGGCAACTCAGAGGGAGACCTGGGCTGAAGGCTGGATCCCTGCCTCCTTCTTGACCCTACTGTATGTCTCCTAGCCTTGGTGTTCTCGCCTGTGGGATGACCCACACGTTATAGGATGTTTGGTCCAGCACTGCTTTGGACCAATGACGTGTATCTTCTGCCTGGAGTCAGCTGTTAAATCTTTCCACACTTCAGTGTTCTGGCAGTAACAAGACCTGCTGCCTACTTTGGGAAGGAGGTAAAAACAAGTAGAAGGTTTAAGAGTACTAGCTATGAGTCCTTTGTGGAGCCAGCATTATGATAGGAGTTCAGTTCGGTTCAGTCACTTAGTTGTGTCCGACTCTTTGTGACCCCATGGACTGTAGCACACCAGGCCTCCCTGTCACCAACTCCCGGAGTTTATCCAAACTCATGTCCATCAAGTCAGTGATGCCATCCAACCATCTCATCCTCTGTTGTCCCCTTCTCCTCCTGCATAGGAGTGTAAGGTGTTAATTTACGACAACTCCTGTTTCCACTGTATGTCTGAGAAAATGGTTGGGGATCTTGTGTGTGACAGTGAATGTGTGTGAGATTGAGTGTGTGTAAGTGTGTGTCAGCATTATGTGAGCATATGTGTGTGTGTGTGTGTGTGTGTGTAACCCTTCTCCCAGAGGAATTAGAAACCCTTTTGCCGAACTGACACCCAGTGAGACACTGTGCACCAGGAAGGAGAAGACACCTGGGTGGGGCTCCCGAGGGCAGCTCCGGCCTCTCCCATTAATCCCCAGTGTGAGTCTATGGCCTCGGAGTCAATCTTCACAAAGCGGCAGAGCCTCAAGTGTGCCAGGAATAAAGGACGGCCGCCTGGCAGCTTGTCATCCACCAGGACCCTCAACACAGCAGCCCCCTTGGCCTCTGAAACCCAAACCCTTAACCAAGGTCATCTGGTCAAAAAGAACCAACGAACCAGCCAGTCAACTAACGGGAGGCTTACGCTGTAGAACATGATGAAGGATAACCTCTGAGCCAGGGCGTTTATGTCCCCTCCTTCCAGGGCCCAGAGACATCCTCTCTGGCACCCCCGTCGTCTCTCCAGCTCACACAGCAAGACTGGGTCAGCCCGAGGGTGCCCTCACCAGGACTGTATGTAGAGCAGACCCCGTGATCGGTCATCCTGTGGCCTCTCTGGGCAGGGATGTCAGGTGAAGTGGAGACCAGCGCTTATATTGATAGTCAGGCTAGGCTCCCAGGAGGAGGCCCTCTGTGAACAGACCATCACGAGTGGGGAGAACATGAGTTCCACCTTCTCAGCCCTCCGCAGGGTAGAGCCCACACTGGAGTGGTACTCGGGAGACACTGGCCTAGGGTCCGGTGACCGGGGACCACTTCCTGGAGGACTCGGTGTTTGGAAGGCCGTGTGATAATGGCACATAGACCAGGTGCCAGCCTTTGAGTGCCCTCACCTTGACCCAGCTCCACGGTCCTCCTTGTGAGCCTCTAGGCAGTCTGACCTGCTCTATCCTGATTTAGGTATGAGAAAGCCTAGGGGATTTCAAGGACATTTACTGAAAATTTAAGGAAAGGAACAATCATCAGAGACATGAGCTGTTTTCATTAGACCAAGTTCAAGGGCTTGGGATGGGGCAGAAAAGGACTGAGCTTCTGACATTCTCTTCCTTTTTCAACAAGATCCCATTATTAAGATAGAGCTTTTCATGTCAAATCTCTTGCTTCAACCAGGAGGTCCTGGACTTCTGATCTGTGTCTTTGATCTTCATCAGTGTTACCACATAGTTACCCCACATTCTGTTGAAGGGAATTTAATAATAACTAGGAACATGTCCAGCCTGGAGGAGGGACTCATAGGAAAGGAAAGCTGTGACTCCTACTTTAAGACTGATGTACAAGAGACAATTTAAAGACTCTGTGATCAAGAGTTAAATAAAATGTATTAAAGTCAGTTATCAAGGAAGCTGAATTTGTGTGCTTTATGTGGAATTAAGTCAGTCTTATAGTGTTACCTATCCTGGAAGGCTTCCTGGAGGAGGCAAGGGAGAAAGCATCCCCATTGAGAAACCCTACTGTAAGGCAAGACAAATCCTGTCACAGTGCAGATGTGGCTACTGGACAGCCCTCCTCGTGTGGCTGGCAAGGCACCCCTCAGCATGCCCTCTTGCTAGCGGCACCTTTCTGGGCTCTGCAGAAGGTAGCTGGCAGTCTTATCTGCCATGGAGCTTTCCCCGGGGCCATTACCCGCAACTACATTTCTTTAAGAACTGACGGCCTCACCAGCAATTTCATTTCCGCTCAAGTTTGTGTTTTCACACAAGACTGAGTTTCTATCCACCTTCAAGTGTCCTTCCCCTTTCCCATTTCACGCTCCTGTCCCTAAATAATGTTTGCATTTTCTATTAATAGGACTGTCTTGACTGTGGCTAGTCCAGCTGACCTACTTTCCTCAGTTTTTTTATTCCAGAAATGGTGCTTCCTGATTTTCTCAGCATCGTCTACCATTCAGTCATTTACTCTATATGTGGTTAGGGAGCCCCTGCTGTTTAGAGATTGCAAAAAAAAAAAAAAAGGTGTGCAATACAGTACCAGGCGTCAAAGGCTTAGAGTCTAGAGGGACCTCAAGACAAGTGTACACACCATGGTGATCTAGTGGGTCCCCCAGTGCCTTCTGAGGGGATGGGGTGGCACTGCCCCAGAGTGTGCACACCTTCTGCTCAGACAAGGGCCAGAGCTCCGGGCTGGGAAAATCCTAGAAAGCTCAAAGGGGAAGCAGGAATTCGGTGAGTTGTAATATTTTCCTACAGGGGTGAGATCTCTTGCTTCCAGTTGCTAATTTCTTAATTCATCAAGGAGAAGAGGCAAGGGCCCAAGAAAGAGCTCGTTAGCTGGCTTGCCACCCACTTCTGCCCCCAGCCTCATCGCCAGAGACAGGTGGGGCTCCATCCTCACCCCGCTCAGCCCACCCCTTCTATCTGGGTTGTAAGTATCTTTCCAACTGTTTCCCAGAGCAGACTCATACTCACCTCTTTGCTCATATGGTTCTTCTGTGTGGACCAGCTTTCCGTTTTTCTCCATCACTGTGATAAACTGAAAAAATTCATTTCCTTCTCACCCATCCACACCCACTCCACACACACACACACGCACACACACACACACACACTTCCTGTCCTGTTGAAGTTGGACTTGGCTGTGATTTGCTGTGAATTCATGGAAGACTGAGTGTATACCTCACCTCCTTGATGAAGGGCTTGGCCATATGACTTGCCTTGGTCAATGGGAAATCAGCAGGTATGATGTTCATGTGTCTTCTTGTGCTTCTCTGATGGCCTTGAGAAATGTGTCCCTCCTTGACCTGTGATGTAAGGAGGATGAGAAATCAATGTATGCACTTGGACCTGGCCCGCAGTTGGGAATCAAGCTCAGCCAGGGCATGGGTGAGTGAATGACTGTTGCTTTAAACCACTGAGTTTGGGACGTTATGTTATGTAGCATTAACGTGGTGATAGGTGACTGATACAATCACCAATGCAGGAGTGCCTGTTTTCCCAGCATCTCAGGATTCAGTGTTGCTTCCTTCAGGAAGTACTCTTGGATTGACCGTGCCTGCATCTCTGCTCATCTATTCTGTGCCATGTGATATCTCACTAACTGCCTTGTCGTGGCTCTTTGAAGGTACCCTCTTGCCATTTGGCATGTGTGCTCCATGCCTTGTAACTGTGGTGTGAGCCTGAGAGGCTGGCTGGGGGCTAATGTGTCTCTTTCCTGTCACTGTGTCCCTTCAGGATCCAAGTACCTATGAGTCTCTTGGTGAAGGAGAGTGCAGGGCAGCTCTGATGTCCCCGAGTTCTTCACCAGAGACTGACTTGGGCTCCAGGGTCATGGTCTGTGCTTCCAGTCTGTTCAGAGGCATCCCGGGGAGAGTCAGGAGAGCCACCGTGCACTTGGCCTGCTGACCTCCCCTGCCACCTGAGTTTCAGCAAAGCTACTTCCACTGCTAGACTCGGTCCCAGAAAATGCCATCTACCTGGAGTTTCCGGGCTCCTTGCCTGTCTCTGTGGGTGTGGGGAGAACGGCCATTTCCTGGTCGATAAGGCTGTGGGCATCCTCTGAGGAGGCTGCTGTCCAAAAACCGTTCATCCACTTCATCGACACGATTGTGAAGTTAGAAGCAGCTTCCCCTCTTGACAGGTTCCTGCTGTAGTCCCATTGCTCCCTTTGCTTAGCCTCTTCCCTCCCTCCAGCCCGGGGAGGTGGGGGCAGAGGTCTACTCTGTCTGCCAGCCCAGCCCAAGGCCATTTCCTGTAGGAAGCCTTCTTCTCGCCCTCAAGCAGAATCTGATTTTCCTTCCTCGGTGTTTCCACAGCCCTTGATTTATTCATCTTCTCTGACACTTGAAATCATCATGTTCTAGATATTTGCACAAAGCCCCTTATCTCTTCTAGACTCTGAGCTCCAACGGGGGTTGCTGGGAGGTCCCTTTGTATTTCCTGGTAGATAGAAAGTGCTCAGGGACTGCTCTTGGGACTGAACTGAACTATCCATCCCTTGCTTTCCAGGCCTCTCATCCCCACACTCCCAGGCCTCTGCCTCCTCACCCCCTGGCTCTACATGGCCCCAGGCAGCCCAGTTCTCCCTGGATTTTTCTCCGCCTGGTCCTTCTTTTTCATCCAGAGTACTTGTCATGGGCCCCACTGTCTCCGGACCCTGCTAAGTGACACACAGACTGCTGATGACCCAGCTTCGGGTTCACAATACGTACTTGGCGTGCATCCTCAGTGCTCTAACGGGAAGGTATTCAGTAAAAGTTCCCAGTCCCAAGTCACACTGACAGAGGAGAAATTAGGGTGAAGAGAAGGGCGCCTGGTCCACACCCCCAAACTCAAGTTCACATCAGCTGGACTTTTAAAGACAGAGTAAATCCTCTGTATCCAAACAGCCTCTGGATTCCCCAGTCAGAGCTCTGGAAGCACATCATCCCCAGGGGAGGGAGGACACTGGAGATGCCGTGGTGGGTGCCCAGCCCAGCATCCGCCTTTCCCAAAGCCCCCACCCATGGCCAGGGGCCCGGGGAGGAGGGAGAAGGAAGCAGGCGAGGGAAGTTAGCCACCTGGTACTCGCCTCCTCCCGCCGTCCTCCACATCTTCACGTGCTCCCTGTCACACGCTGAGCCCTGTGGGTGTCGAACGGTGTATGTAGTGGCAGGGCCCTTTGACGAAGCAATTGCCTCCATTCGCATTTCGGTTCTCACCGGGCTCAGCTGCACCCAACAGAAAACCCAAGAGGCTGAGGCATAAGCAAGTGAAGTCGCTCAGTCGTGTCCGACTCTGCGACCCCATGGACTGTAGCCTACCAGGCTTCTCCGTCCATGGGATTTTCCAGGCACGAGTACTGAAGTGGGTTGCGATTTCCTTCTCCAGAGTATCTTCCCGACCTAGGGATCGAACCCAGGTCTCCCGCATTGTAAGCAAGACGCTTTACCGTCTGAGCCACCAGGGAAGTCATCATTTCTCTCTCTTTTTTTTCTTATTTCTCTCTTACTTGAAAGAAGTCCGGAGGTGGTGGTATCAGGCTGATGTCAGGGCTCTGCCTCCCCGGCTTCAGGGACACAGGACCCACCATCTTCAGCCCATGACTTATATCCTCAAGGTGGCCTCATCACAAGTGGGGATAGACAGAAAGACAAGGAAGATGAATAAGGGCAAGTGTTCGCCTTCCACTGCAGACGGTGGGCCAGATTGATTTGAGTGAACGGAAAGGCACTTACAGGGGGGTCTGAAGAGATAAGGGGCAACGATAGGAGTGCGCAGGTAAGGGGGCCATTCCGCAGGGAAGAGCCATCGGAAATGCTCCTTCCAATGATGATTTAGGCCAACTTCTAGACGGCTGACTGGTGGGAGGGGTGTGAGGGAGGGCTGTCCTGAAAGCCAGGTGTTTCCCGAGAAGGGTAGATCTCTGGGGCTAACTTGGAATCATAAAATGCAGGGCTGGAAGGGAGCCTAGAGACCATTAGGGAACTGGTCTTTGTACAGATGAGTCAACCGTGTTGCCAAGGTTAAATATGCTGCCTCAGTTTGCCTGGCTAAAGTAGTGGCAGAACCAGGACAGAACACAGGCCTTTGGGTTCCCAAGAATTGTGTGAAGCCCTTTTGGAAAATGGTATCGGGGTGACCGGGCACCGAGGGAGCGGTCAGGAGAGAGAGCTGAGGTCAACTGCTGTGGGCCACCCGCTCTCTGGTCAGTATCACCCACAGGGCGTTCCGTTTGTGTACTTTCCACTGCAGTCAATTTCTGCCCCAGGCACCCGAGAAGCAGGACACCCCTTTGCTGGACATTTTAATATCTCTTTTTTCCGCCTTTCTCCTTTGCTCTCCCTCCAGAATGCCACCCCCCCTCCTCTGCCTCCATCATATTGAATCACCAGGGTGTGAAATATAATAAAGCATCGTACCATTCAATCTGTCGGCTATTCCTTAAAGGTGTACTCCAGGTAAATATCCCCTTGGCCTGTGAAAAATGAGCTTACCTGCAACAAATGACTTTGATGAACCTCAGGAGCCGGCCCTCTATCATTCTTTTCCAATTGGCTTCCCCAGCCAAGCATGGTTTCCCTGGACAAATTTGTCTTGCTGAAGGAACAGTTTCTCTAATTCACTTCCCTCCCACTGCCCCAGCTCCCCTTTATCTGGCCACCACGCTCAGAGATGTCTTTCTTCTGGAAGTCAGGGAACTCTTCGCAGTCATCAGATGCTTCACCAAGTTGATCAAAATTAGAATCCAAATTAATCAGTCCTTCCAGGAGCACTTATTGGATGTGGCAGTCGAAAAGTGGACTCAACCTGGAATTGGGAGATGGCTTTAATCCCTGTTTCGCCACTTCCTAGTTTTGTCACCTTGAAAACTGGCTTCTGCATCCCAGGTTCCTCACCTAGGACTTGGGGACAGATAATAGTACCCCATCTTCCTCCTGGACAGCGTTGTCTGAGTATCAAGCACATTTTTTACACGTGAAAATGCTTCGAATAATGTAAATCTCTGTGCAAACAGACTTCTTGTTATTACTGTGGTTCTGAACTCTTTAGAGTATATAAGAAAAGTTTGCTGATTTATTCAATAAACATTTGCCGAGTGCCTGCTGTCTGCCAGGCATTGTATGAGGCACTGGGGGTTGTTTAGGGAATAAAAGGGGCAAAATTCCTGGCGTCATGGAGTTTAATTGTATTTCCTTACCATCTAGTTTTGATGACAAAGCCAATATAAATAGGAACCAACTCTAGGACAAAAACCTGTACTATGTATCGGTGAACTAAAGAATGTATCTTAAATATATATTTCCTTTATCTGAGTCCTTAATATGCTATGATGCGTAATTTATTTAATGTTTGAAACATGCACAGTATTTTCGAGCAGACGAACCTGAGGCCTGGAGAGGGAAATGATCTGTTTGCAGTCAGGAAGCAGGGCTGGGGTGAAGGCTGGGACTCTGAAATTCCTTTGAGAGACTTCTCTTTATGCCTCTCTGTGCACGTCTGGTGACTGAACTTGCACTGGGAGGTCACAGTGACTCTTGTGGCTGTGGTGGTCAGAGGAAACTTCAAAGAAGTTGCCTCTCACTTGTCTTTGAAGGAAAGACTTCGCATTAGCACAGTGGGCCAAAGAAGGCATTCCTGACAGTGGGGGGGGCCCATGCTGGTGCATGCTGGTGGCAGTGGGAGATGAGCCTAGCTGAATGGAAGCCAAGAGTGGAGCGTGCGGTCAGACAGAGGCATATTACAGAGGTGCTCAAAGTGAAGGTTGGGGAAGAGTCCTGTCCAGACAGGGAAGGTGGAGGGCATCTTGTTATTAAAATAAGTGGACTGTCTCCCTGCCCAACTTTTATTTCACAGCTTCTACACAGGAAGTGTAGTTAGCTTGTCACTAGCTAGCTGAGTTGCTCAGTTGCATCCAACTTTGTGACCCCATGGACTGTAGCCCACCAGGCTCCTCTGTCTGCGGAATTCTCCAGGCAAGAATACTAGATAGGGTAGCCATTCCCTTCTCCATGGAATCTTCCCAACCCAGGGATCAAACTCGGGTCTCCAGCATTGCAAGCAGATTCTTTACTGTCTGAGCCAGCAGGGAAGCCCTTAAAGGAAATCAACCCTGAATATTCTTTGAAAGGACTGATGCTGAAGCTCCAATACTTTGGCCACCTGGTGCAACTCGTTAGAAATGACCCTGAACCTGGGAAAGATTGAGGGCTGGAGGTGAAGGGGACAACAGAGAATGAGACGGTTGGATAGCATCACCAACTCAATGGACATGAGTTTGAGCAAGCTCCAGGAGATAGCTAAGGACAGGGGAGTCTGGTGTACTGCAGTCCATGGGGTTGCGAAGAGTCAGACACGGCTTAGTCACTAAACAGCAACAAACTAGCTGAGTGAAGCTGGGTAACTAACATCCTTCTCCTGGGCCTCAGTTTCCCCATCTGTAAGAAGAAAGAGTTGAAAGAGAGGAGTGCTGAAGTTCCTTCTAGCTCTGAGATGCCTTGACTCTGTGATTCCATAATGAACTCAAAAGCATGTATATATGCAGATCACAGCCATGCCCCTGTCAGGGCTTTTTTCCTTCTCTGCTGTTGGCTGTTGCAATTTTAGATAAGTATCCAATGCCTCTTTATTCTCAAATATAAAAACATCGTGAAGATTAAGCCATGGCCTGTCTCATAATAATCTGGGCATCCAATTCCGGCTTTCTGATGAAGCCACCTCTGTTATAAGAAAATTGGAAAGTTTAATATTTGCGAAAACAAACAAATAACTCCCCCTCCTCCTACCTTGAAGGAAGCTGAATGTTTTGGTGACTTAGTATCTCTCTTCTCAGGTTCTTGATACACAGAGCTTTATTTGGGAACATCTCAGATTTCTAGAAATGTGCTGTGGGTACAGCCCTCATTTGTGTCTAGCCTCTCTTTTTAGGGTCAGAATCTGTGATCTCCATAAGAGTTTGAGCCCCCAAGGTCAAACCTTAAAAAGAACTCACATAGCTCAGATTAGTAGTTACAGAATTTACTTGAGCCATTTTCACGGACCACTTGTGCAAAATGATGACTAAATGATGGTGATGAGGATGATCAAACACGTTTTGTGCTGACTGTGAGCCAGGCAGGTCCTACACACTTGACTTGCATTAATCCATCTTCCTCACAACCTGTAGGGCGAGTGCTATTGTCATCGTCAATTTTAGAGGACCAGAGAGGTTAAATGGGTATTTATTTCCTTTTCTCCTTTGCTTTTCACGTCTCTTCTTTTCACAGCTATTTGTAAGGCCTCCCCAGACAGCCATTTTGCTTTTTTGCATTTCCTTTCCTTGGGGATGATCTTGATCCCTGTCTCCTGTACAATGTCACAAGCCTCCATCGATAGTTCATCAGGCACTCTGTCTCTCAGATCTAGTCCCTTAAATCTATGTCTCACTTCCACTGTATAATTGTAAGGGATTTGATTTAGGTCATACCTGAATGGTCTAGTGGTTTTCCCTACTTTCTTCAAGTTAAGTCTGAATTTGGCAATAAGGGGTTCATGATCTGAGCCACAGTCAGCTCCTGGTCTTATTTTTGCTCGCTGTATAGAGCTTCTCCATCTTTGGCTGCAAAGAATATAATCAATCTGATTTCGGTGTTGACCATCTGGTGATGTCCATGTATAGAGTCTTCTCTTGTGTTGTTGGAAGAGGGTGTTTGCTATGACCAGTGGGTTCTCTTGGCAAAACTCTATTAGCCTTTGCCCTGCTTCATTCTGTACTCCAAGCGCATATTTGCCTATTACTCCAGGTGTTTCTTGACTTCCTACTTTTGCATTCCAGTCCCCTATAATGAAAAGGACATCTTTTTTGGGCGTTAGTTCTAAAAGCTTTTGTAAGTCTTCATAGAATCGTTCAACTTCAGCTTCTTCAGCATTAATGGTTGGGGCATAGGCTTGGATTACTGTGATACTGAATGGTTTGCCTTGGAAACGAACAGAGATCATTTTGTTGTTTTTGAGACTGCATCCAAGTACTGCATTTCGGACTCTTTTGTTTCTATGATGGCTACTCCATTTCATCTAAGGGATTCTTGCCCACAGTAGTAGATATAATGGTCATCTAAGTCAAATTCACCCAGAGTTTCAAAGAATAGCAAGGAGAGATAAGAAAGCCTTCCTTAGTGATCAATGCAAAGAAATAGAGGAAAACAATAGAATGAGAAAGACTAGAGATATTTTCAAGAAAATTAGAGATACCAAGGGAATATTTCATTCAAAGATGGGCTCAATAACGGACAGAAATGATAAGGACCTAACAGAAGCAGAATATATTAAGAAGAGGTGGTAAGAATACACAGAAGAACTATACAAAAAATATCTTCATGACCCAAATAATCACAATGGTGTGATCACTCACCTAGAGCCAGACATCCTGGAATGCAAAGTCAAGTGGGTCTTAGGAAGCATCACTACGAACAAAGCTAGTGGAGGTGATGGAATTCCAGTGGAGTTATTTCAAATCCTGAAAGATGATGCTGTGAAAGTGCTGCACTCAATATGCCAGCAAATTTGGAAAACTCAACAGTGGCCACAGGACTGGAAAAGGTCAATTTTCATTCCAATCCCAAAGAAAGGCAATGCCAAAGAATGTTCAAATACCACATAATCTCACATGCTAATAAAGTAATGCTCAAAATTCTCCAAGCTAGGCTTCAACTATATGTGAACTGTGAACTTCCAGATGTTTAAGCTGGTTTTAGAAAAGGCAGAGGAACCATAGATCAAATTGCCAACATCCGCTGGACCATCAAAAAAGCAAGAGAGTTCCAGAAAAACATCTATTTCTGCTTTATTGACTATGCCAAAGCCTTTGACTGTGTAGATCACAACAAACTGTGGAAAATTCTTGAAGAGATGGGAATACCAGACCACCTGACCTGCCTCTTGAGAAATCTGTATGCAGGTCAGGAAGCAACAGTTAGAACTGGACATGGAACACCAGACTGGTTCCAAATAGGAAAAGGAGTACGTCAAGGCTGTCTATTGTCACCCTGCTTATTTAACTTTTATGCAGAGTACATCATGAGAAATGCTGGACTGGAAGAAACACAAGCTGGAATCAAGATTGCCGGGAGAAATATCAATAACCTCAGATATGCAGATGACACCACCCTTATGGCAGAAAGTGAAGAGAAACTAAAGAGCCTCTTGATGAAAGTGAAAGACGAGAGCGAAAAAGTTGGCTTAAAGCTCAACATTCAGAAAACAAAGATCATGGCATCTGGTCCCATCACTTCATGGGAAGCAGATGGGGAAACAGTGGAAACAGTCACACACTTTATAGTTTTGGGCTCTGAAATCACTGCAGATGGTGACTGCAGCCATGAAATTAAAAGATGCTTGCTCCTTGGGAAAAAAGCTATGACCAACCTAGATAGCATATTAAAAAGCAGAGACATTACTTTGCCAACAAAGGTCTGCCTAGTCAAGGCTATGGTTTTTCCAGTAGTCGTGTATGGATGTGAGATTTGGACTATTAAGAAAGCTGAGTGGTGGAGAATTGATGCTTTTGAACTGTGGTGTTGGAGAAGACTCTTGAGAGTCCCTTGGACTGCAAGGAGTTCCAACCAGTCCATTCTAAAGGAGATCAGCCCTGGGTGTTCTTTGGAAGGAATGATGCTAAAGCTGAAACTCCAGTACTTTGGCCACCTCATGTGAAGAGTTGACTCATTTGAAAAGACTCTGATGCTGGGAGGGACTGGGGGCAGAAGGCGAAGGGGATGACAGAGGATGAGATGGTTGGATGGCATCACTGACTCAATGGACATGGGTTTGGGTAGACTCCGGCAGTTGGTGATGGACAGGGAGACCTGGCGTGCTGCGATTCATGGGGTCTCGAAGAGTTGGAGAGGACTGAATGACTGAACTGAACTGGGACAAGTACCTTCTCTGTGTTTTTTGTATCCTCATCTCAAAAACAAGATTTATAATCATATTACCCTGTAAGACTTTATAAGTGTTAAGTGGGCTCAGGCATATAAAGTATCTAGAACAGTGACCAAGAAGTACGAACTGTTATTATCCCAGGCTTCTGGACAGAGGGCTTGTGTGGCATACGGCTGACGTGATGGAGCGCCTTTGGTCTGCGGGTTCCCCACCCTTTGGGGATTGCTTGAGCAACATACACACTAACTGCCGTGGAAAGAAACTTAGGCAAACTCCAGCTCAGCGGCCTGCCCTGCCCAACTGGGAATCTTCAGGGCTTTCCCAAATGCCCATAAACTTTTTAAAAAAAATTATATTATCACAAAACTTTTGTTAGAAGCAGGAAAGGGAGCCTACTGTGTACCAAGGACAGCGTGGGGATCTACTAAATGGGATAGGAGGTTGGTTTCCGGAATGACATGTTAACAAGCCCCTATTGGCACAGACCTAGAGCCCCACCTTCCAGTCTGGCAGAGATGAAGCCGATTCTACCCCTGGTGGGCTCAGCTGCTTCTGAGTCATCTGTTTGGGAAGAATATTACTTAGTTGACCTGTAAACTCTCATCAGGAGTCACTTCCTAAGTAAGGCAGAGGACTGAGGCCAAATCCTGTCAAAGGAGAGCTGCTCAAAGGGGCTTATAAATGAGTGAGTTGTGCTGTCCCTCCCATTTCACAGATAAAGAAACTGAGACCAAGATGGAGAAAAGAGGAGAAAATGGAAAATTGGCCACAGTATTCCCAATGGCCCTCTAGGATTGACCTTGTTATCTGTTTTTTTGCCAGTGAAGAGCTCATGAGAGGAAGGCACAGCTGGTGACAGAGCTGGGGTTCGCACAGGTCTCCTGACTCCTTCGCCCACTTTATTTTTCTTTTCACTGAAGCATGAGAGCCACAGGTGGACACCACAGTAAAAAAACTCAGCGCCTTCAGCCGAAGAGCAGACTCTCAAGTGGTAACACTGATAGCCTAGAGAAGCAGTTGAGAGGTGGAGAACTACTTTAAACCTCGGGAATTACCCGTTTTGGCCCCTATCTCAATCTGTAAGTAATGCTGACCCTGGGCCCTCTCTTCTCTCCCGTCTCCTTTTGTCCTCTGGAAGATAACTGGCTGTTGCCTTTCTGGCAGCTATTCCGTTCCACCCTCTTCTCTGCTTGAAGAAACTTCTCACATGGGAGTGATCAATGTGTAAATGATGGGTGAAGAAGCTGTGAGGGTTGACAGGATCACTCAGGGAAAGTGGGTTGAGGGGGAAGAGGGGACGCTGCTTCAGAACCTTGAGGATGAACTTCCATTGACAGCTAACAGACGAGGAGCTGGTAGATGAAGCTGCAAAGAGGTGGCCTGAGGTAGAGATGGAGAACCAAAAGTGGTCCAGTGGAGGCCAAGGAGACCAAAGTCAGGAGCAGGGTGGGAGGGTTGAGTCACAGTGGGGCTGGAGGAGGGTGAAGGCTGAGGGAAGTCTCAGGGGCTCAGGGATGCCATGGTTAATGCCACTGAAAGTTGGTTTTGTGGGTGAGGGAGACAGTACCCGGAAGATGGGTACTGAGATCTGGTAGAACCTGAGAAATTTCAGACAGCGAGAAATTTTCCCTTGATAGGAAGGAGTGATTCAGAACATTGGAATGGAGGAGAAGGGGAGAAGGGTGCTGGGGAAGGTATTTCCCCAAATGGGAGCCAGTTGAGTAGGCTTTGGTGGAGGTGGTGGTTTAGTTGCTAAGTCATGTCCGACTCTTGTGACCCCATGGACAGTAGCCTGCCAGGCTCCTCTGTCCATGGGATTCTCCAGGCAAGAATACTGGAGTGGGTTGCCATTTCGTTCTGCTTGAGCAGGCTTAAAGACCACACAAATAATGGAAGCAGTTAACACTGGCTATGTGACATCCCTACTTTAAGTGTTTTAAAGGCAGTACCTCATTTTATTCCAGTAACTGTTATTATTCCAGTCTTTCAGACATGGAAATTGAGGCACAAAGAGGGGAAGCAGACTGCTCAGCTTTTAAGTAGTGGAGCAGGGATTCAGAGCCACGCAGTCTGACTCTGCAGAAGGGGAGCGAGCCCCTAGGGAGGGGAGATCGCAGATCCTAGAGAGCTGGGGGATGATTGATCTAGCAATGGGCTGGGAGGGATGGGAAGGGATGGGATCAATAGTCCAGGTGGAGAGGTTGCACCTTGGCCAAGTAAAAGAATACGTCTTCCTTGGAGACAGTCGGGGGTGGGGGGAGGATGAAAGGATGGATGATAATGATGCGGGGAGTCTCTGAGGCAGAGGGAAGAAAGTCAAGGCGGTACATATTAGATGACCTTGATCTTCCTGGGAAAGTAGGTAGCAACCTAGGTGAGGAAAGCTGGTCTTTCTCACCACGTCCTTTTTGTTTTTGTTTTTTTTTTTGCTTCCCTGCCCAACCCCCTCCTCTTGTTTCCACATGGAAGAAACAACCCAGGTTATATTTTCTCATCTAAGTTGGACATTGATTTGTAAATGAGGAATTAGTCTATTGTTAATAAGCAGAGGAAGGGGAAATAAAAGATTGCCTGAGGAAGGATCCTGAGAGTTAAGGAAGAACGTGGAAAGGTGAAGGCACAGCGGAGGTAAGTACTGTTTTGATTTTATTTCAAGGACCACTAATGGGGACTACAAAACTTGGTGGCATTATAGTTTAGTTGTAAAGGGGACAGAAATGCAGAGTCCTTGAGTTTGGGGTCTGGAGTTACAGATGGCTTGTGGTGGATGGATTAGAAAGCAGAATTTCTTTTTTAATTTAGTTTTTTTCCTTTTTTAAAAAAACTAAATCAACACATAACAGAAACTTAGGAAGTACAGAAATATATGTAAAGGCCAGAAAAATCACTCTGCCTCTGAAAAACCATTATTACTGTTTTGTAGTTTTTTCTATTGTTTATGCATTAAAAAACTGAAATTTTACCATATCATACTTTTACTGCATAATTGTACTGTAGGCGTTTTCCATGTCACTAAAACTTCTACTAAACCTACTTTTGAGAACATAAACAATGGGCAATTTAAACTATTAATAGTTAATTTTGTTAACATGGCTCATAAATGTAAACATGCTTTTTAACGGCAGGAGAGCAGTCCTTCACATGGATTCACTGCATTTTTTAGCTCTTCCTATCATGCTGAACAATAGGCTGTTTCTACCTATTTGTTTGAGTATTAGTACTCCAAGGAACATCTCCATGTACAAACCTTTGTTTGCAGTTTGACTATTTCTTTAGGATAGATTCTTAGAAGTAAAATAACTGAGACAACAGGCATGAATATTTTGTGGATTGTTTCTAGAAGGTTTGCTTGTATCTGTTTATACCCTATCCACAGGGGCAAGCTGAGTTTAATTCTTGGGTGTGTCCAAACTCTGGGAGGTCGGATTGGGAAGGATGGAGCAGGCATGCTGATTTGGACTCTGAACTGGGAGACAGTTGCCTGTTGCTCTGCTCTGGGAGTGGCTCTCCATCACGTGTTCTTGGCTCAGGGTTAGAGACCCACGGTGGGTTTTGGCCCATATGGAAGGAAGGGCAGGAGCGTCAGGGCTACGTCTGAAAGTGCTAGATGCGAGGGTGGCGCGCAGCAGCAGTCCTTGCCTCTGCAAACATCATCAGCATCATCTGATCTGCAGTCATAAACCTTCTGAAACCCAGTGACTGTGACAAAGGCTCTCCTTGGGCACACATGCTCAAGTGCACTTTCCTCAATTTCAAGGGACTCATTGATCCACAGAGGTCTCAGGCTGATGAACGCCAGATCAGGAACACCTGCTTTGCAGACCATTAGTAGTTTTGGCCTTCTTTCCAGACAGTTTAGCACTTTGGGGACCCCTTTCAGTACTAGAAATTTCAAGCCACATTCAGGATAGCTGTAGTGGCCTGAGTCTGCCTTTTTCAGACAAAGCCCCTGCATCCATAGCTCCTTAATGCACATCAATGGGAGAAATTTTAATCTCAGTACTGGGGCTCAGGCCGGGCATTTGGACCACTTGATAAGTTAAGGGAGAGTGCATGGGAGAGAAAATACATACACGTCCACATATATTTCCCTAGATAAACACATACTCTTACATACATACATAGATACACACATATTCTTCAACGCACCCACATGCACATATATACATATATATATTTCCAGATACACATACTTTTGTACACATAACACATCACTCTCTCATACCTACACTCACACACACACATATTCCCAGATTCACACATACTTTCCTTTAGAACTAGTCCTCCATGCCCTCTGGCTGAGCCCTGGGACTTCTGTTTCCCTCTTCACTTGGTCTTGGCCTAGATCCCCCCTCCCCCCGTCTTTTCCTTTCACCCAATAGTAAATATACCCTTCGGAGTTGCAGCACATGAAAAAGAAGCACAGGAGGAAAGTGGTAGATAAATTTAACAAGCATTAAAGTTAATATATAATTTAAATATGTATAAAATTATTCCGTGCATCGATTAGAAAATGGGCTGTTGACCATTTCAAGGCAACAATCAATTTCAGAGTTCACAGGTCAGGTCAAGTTTCTTTCTAATGATCCACAGAAGCAGCAGCATTAGGGAGATAATGAACTCCATGGGCTTGCAGACGTGATCTATGGCCGGGTGGCCGTGGGGCCGGCCAGCGGGCCGAGTTCTCTCGTGGGCCCGTGTAAAAGCTTGGCTGGGTGATAACCCGTGATGTAATCAGGCGGTCTCTGGGATGACTTGTCTGTTTTTTATTTTTAAAAGACGGTGTGGTTGGCGAAACTCTGCAGTTGTCAATGGGTGGCTGTGGTGGAACCCTGTGAACGTGCGCGGAGAGCTTCCGCTTTTCTGGGAAGCGGAGGTGGGCGGGGCCAGCCCTGTCCATCACCTGGCGTGGCAGGGGCTGGGCAGCCCCGGGAAGGAGCAAACTGAGGACCTGTGACCTCCCTGCTGGTCTGCTCCAGGGACATCCCCCAAATCCCCTGGTGCTTCTACAGATGGAGGCAGAGGGCATTTTCCAGGGGTACTCCTAGGTCCCTACTTTAAATTGAGAGGGACCAAGATTTGGGGGGGACGGAGGGTAGAGGTGCTGGGATGGGACTACCGGCCCAGAGACAATGTGAAGCAAAGGCAAGGTGAACTGCTAAGGGCAGCTCGGCACAGCCTCCAGTCCCCTTCTGATCTGGGAGGCCAGGCAGAATCCCCTGGCTCCTGGCTTTGATCAGGAACCCAAACCTGCCTTCTGATCATTGGCAAGAGACTAGATCCCAGAGCGTCCATCTTTCATCTTGGGAGGAGTTTGTTTTTTCAAAGGCCTTGAGATCTTGTGATGTAATGAGATGCTCTAGAGCTCACTATACCTGAGCTGGTCCAGCCTCCCTGTTATCCTTTGAAGAGCAGTCAAGGAGGTGCTCCATCCTGCAGCAGTGCCTAGCCTTTTTGGCACCAAGGACTGGTTTCGTGGAAGACTATATTTCCACCAACTGGGATCAGAGATGGTTTCAGGATGATCCAAGCGCGTTACATTTATTGTGCATTTTACTTTGATTGTTATTACATCAGTTCCATCTCAGATCATCAGGCATTAGATCCTGGGGGTTGGGGACCCTGTGCTAAAACAGCTCGGGAGGGTCTATTCTTTTTTTTTTTTTAATCTTCATATTTCTTTTTTAATTTTTTACTTTACAATACTGTATTGGTTTTGCCATTCATTGACATGAATCCACCACAGGTGTACATGAGTTCCCAACCCTGAACCCCCCTCCCACCACCCTCCTCATGTCATCTCTCTGGGTCATCCCAGTGCACCAGCCCCAAGCATCCTGTATCCTGTATCGAACCTAGACTAGCGATTCGTTTCTTATATGATAGTATACATGTTTCAATGCCATTCTCCCAAATCATCCCACCCTCTCCCTCTCCCACAGAGTCCAAAAGTCTGTTCTTTACATCTGCATCTCTTTTGCTGTCTCTCATACAAGGTTATCATTACCATCTTTCTAAATTCCATATATATGTGTTAGTATACTGTACTGGTGTTTTTCTTTCTGGCTTACTTCACTCTGTATAATCGGCTCCAGTTTCATCCACCTCATTAGAACTGATTCAAATGTATTCTTTTTAATGGCTGAGTAATACTCCATCGTGTATATGTACCACAGCTTTCTTATCCATTCGTCTGCTGATGGACATCTAGGTTGCTTCCATGTCCTGGCTATTATAAACAGTGCTGCGATGAACATTGAGCCTGAGGAACACATTCATTTTATTAACCATCGCATTCTCTTTAAGATGTAAATCTGCCCCACAGGTCACTGGTTTACTTGTGGTTAATTAGGTGATACGAGGTCCCAGGAAGGAGGCAGAAGTACCAGAAGAAGATGTGGAGGAACCCAGACTGGCTGAGAGCCCTTTTCTGCCATGGTGTGAACAGGGGCTGTTGTTCAAACTTGAGGGTCCCCTGAGGGTTTGCATTGGCCATGAGCCTCTGGCAACACTCCTGTGAAAATGAATGAAGGAAGTGGGGAGGGAGAAGAAGGGAGGTGGGGGAGAGAAAGGAGAGGGCAGGAGAGGAGACTTGGGAAAAGAGAGTCACCTTAAGTTTTCTCGGCTACTTTCAAATCTCCGTGCGTTTATACATGCTCTTTCCTGTTCTTTCTGCCGCCCCATTTCTGCCCCGTCTGTCCAGCAGACTCCTGGTCTTCCCTGAGATCTTTCTGCTAGAGATGTGTTCCTGGGTATCCTTCTCTTCCACAGTTAACGATGGGTTCTCTGCATCCCCTCTGCTTCATGTATAATGCATGGAGGCACATGATCAGTGGATGTTGTGATTGTTTCACTCCCTGCTTGACTGGAATCCCCTTGACTGCACATAGAAGGCTCTCAATACATGCTTGTTGAACTGAACACAGGCAGAGAACACCTGCTGCTGGGGTTCATTCCATTCCACGGGTTTCCAGCCAGGCCTGGGGTGAGCAGATCATACCTAAGGAGGCCAGAATTGAGGGTTGTTTCTGAAGGCGAGTGAGGCAGGAGCCAGGGATGTTTCTAGAAGCCCAGGCCTGGGCTCAATGACACGATCAGCGCCTCATCCCTCTACAAGCTTTTCAAAAGGATGGAATGAGGCTACAAATCACCAGGCAAGAAAATGGCTCAGAAGGGCAGCCCATGGCTTTCAGGGCATCAGGAAGGCCATCCCTCATTTTCTGTGGATGATGGGTTCAAAGGTGGCAGGGCTCGGTTGTCTGGATGTCTAGAAGACTCCCAGATTCCCCTTTGTTCCACTTGGCAAAACTTTCTGCTTCCTCCATCCCTGTCTTGTTGAGTCTATGCCTTGTTTAGGGCTCAGGAGGCCTTGGAATTTCAGGCTCCTGTCCTCAGGGCAACTGTGACCCTGGAAGGCAGGCCTAGTTCAATCCCTACAAGACAGACCCATCTGGAAGGATATGTGGGGAGACAAGAGAGCTTTCAATGAGCCTGAGACAACCGACAGCCCAGGAGAGCCATTTGGGAACAGTTGCTAATGAAGATGTGACGTCAGGACACCGTGGAGGGATTTATGTAAAAGTTCCACTGAGGGGGCACCTTTGCCCCATCCCCCTCCTACAGACTGTGCCTAGGGCTCAGCTGCTGGGGGAGGGGGCCCTTGTGCTAAGTAACAAATGGGCACCCCATGCGGTGGTGGGAAAAATGGCGTGTGCTAAGTGGTTCAGATCATTTTTGGTCATTGTCTCAGGAGGTGTCAAGAGCCCCACAAACAGGTTTGTAACAACCTCCTTCTTCCCCTCATTAATCTTGGGAAGTGGAGGGAGGAAGAGAGCTGGGCGCACAGCAGTGTGTACATTACTGAGTTAACCAGGCATGTAATTAGCGCTCAGGTGCTCAGCAGAGGACAAACCACTCATGATTAGTACTGTTTAGCTTTAATGCCCTAAGTTGGGGGAGCCACCGTGCTGCCCAGGCACAGAGCTGCCCTGTCGCCCACAGTCCCCAGCGTCCCCTCCCTCCCCTCCCCTTTCTCCTGCTCGTGGATTTCGGTGTTTGGGGCATTTGTGGGTGTTTATGGAAATTTATGTAACTGTTCCGAGTGCTGTAAATCATGTTCTGACAGGGAAAGTCCGTGATCCTGGCGCTGGGATAGCAAGGAGCCTGCGGGAGCCAGTTGTGGGAGCAATTGGTCTTCTTTTCTATTTTAGAATCTTCTGTGAATTAGATGAAGATGAATGCTATTATTAATTGCATGTTAATGGGGCCTTGGTTATAAAGCCATCTTTATAATCCGTGTGGGGAATTTGTCTACCAGGTGACACCACGTTCCAGCAAAGTGCTTCTGCTGCAGAAAGAGATGCCTGAAGTTTTAGAGCCAATGGTACCTTGGAGATGGTCAAGACTCGCCCCTTTACTATGTCGTTGAGGAAACTGAGGCCCACCTGGGAAGCTGTTTTTCTATAATCATGGAGGAAAAGGTGGAGTTAGGACTCTGGCTTCTCAACACCACGTGGCTTTCACTGGACTCCTTGAGTAGGATCTGACCTCATCCCGTTCTGAGTCATCGTGGTGAAGAGCCAGAGTTCTGGACGATTTCGTTATGTCAGCAAGCCCAGTGAGGGACAGATACATCCGGGACAGGGTCGTCCTCTGCAGGGGGGAGAAGAGATCCCTGCCCTGTCCTCTAAATAGAGGTGTCTTGTTGTGCTCTTAGGAGCCTCAAGGTGAGAATATGAGTGAGCAAAAGGGACGCATGATAATCTCTCAGGCAGAGAGAGCTGCTTTATTCATGGATGCGAGGAGAGCAGCAGTCTGAGAGGGAGTGGAGTGACTCCCATGCTGTTCCAGTTACGTCTCCTAGCAAGAAGACAAAGGACAGCTGGTGGAAACAGAAGCAGAGAGACTAATTCGTTTCTTGACTATTTCATCTCTTTGGGGAAAACGTACCAGCTACCTTCAGAGTTTGCATTTCTAAAGCTGGCTACCTCATCACCTAAGTATGAAGTTCTGGCCTCAGTCTTCCTTTCCAGCCTCATCTCTGACAACTTCCTGGTATGTATCTTCCGCAACAGGCAAGCCAATTAATTGTCTAGAGCGTGGACTGCCTTTTATTTGCTACCATTGTCCATATCTACTCTTGTTTTTGGAATGCTCTCACTAGCCAAGCCTGCTCCATTTCAAATTTCGCCTCTGCCACGAAGCCTTCTCCAGCTAGTGCTTTTTGCAGGAAGCACCCCTGGAGTCTGGAAGCCTTCATCTTCCCAGGATATCGGATGGGGTTGACTTGATGGCCTCTGCTGCTGGACTGCCCACCAGAGAAAGGCCACGTGGGGACCTTCTGAGGGTGGGGGTAGGAGCAGGGAGGGATAAGAAGATGAGGCTTAGGCTTGGTCCATGGCTCCAGGCCAGCACATAACTTTGCCAGCTTCAGGCTTTTGAACTTGAATTGTTACCTAGAAAAGGTGGTAGAAGGTGACAATAGGCTCATTCCTAGAGAGTAAACATTCTTAATCAGCTTTTTATTAATTTGCATGTGTATGCATGTTCATCCCTAAGGGGTTTATTTTCCTGGTGGCTCAAACAATAAAAAATCTGCCTGCAATGCAGGAGCCCCGAGTTCGATCCCCCTGTTGCGAAGATCCCCTGGAGACGGGAATACCCACTCCAGTATTCTTGGAGAAGGCCATGGATAGAGGAAACTGGCAGGCTATGGCCCATGGGGTCACAAAGAGTTGGACACAACTGAGCGATGAACATGGCAACTTACCTAAGTCTCTAGTGTTTGAATCATCAGAAAATTCCAGTGAGTTCTAGATAGCCAGTGTCTCCCCTTTCCTGAGTTAAAACTGGCAGCTTCGATTCCATTTAGCTTTTATGCAAAACCGTGACAACAGTTTCATGCCACCGTAGGACAAGACACGACTCTGAGACTCTTGTTCCTGAGTGGTGTGCCAAAAGTTTATTATTTGGGTACTCATTGATGGCCTTAGTCTCCCATTCTTGAATCTGGTCCTTTTGATGAAACACACTAATTAAAAGCATCCTGCAGACACCGCGACAGTGGCTTATTCTGCATTCAGCAGTGGCTATGCTGGAGGATGACGGGTGGGAAGGTGGAGGGAAATGCTGAGGCCCATAACTTAATTCCTGTGCATTAGCCTGTACTGCATTTGCCCTCTCCAATCTTGGCTTCTCTGTGAGTGAAACAAGCAGGATTAGCACATAAGAGAAGCTGGGGTCATAATTACACCCTGTGCGACGGGGCAGCAAAACCACCAAATAAATCCCTGGACAATTATTAAAATGGCCCAATGCATTACACAAATTAGAACAGGCTGGGACGTTTGGGGAGAAGGGAGGGGAGTGAAGAGCCAGTATTTAAGTGTTCTTGTAAGCCATCTAAGATATTAATGTTGCAAAGCTCCTTATGAATATTTAAGAACATAAAATGGAGCTCCGCTGCAGCCCCACAGCACCATAGAAGCCTGTAATACGGTTGAGCCCACTTAAGAAGGCAGAGCCTGAGTCCACGGCAGATTGAAGGCAGATGAAGCAGGAAGGGCCCATTTGCAGGGGAAATGTTTGGCACAGGCCAGGGTAATGATGTTGCATTAGATCCTCATAGAAGAGGATTTAGTTAAAGACTCACAACTTTTATGGGTGGGACTCCCTAGGGATTATTAACCCATTTCCCCACTCCCCAGTGATTTTAGAAAATTGACATGATCCCTGAGTTTATCACAGATCCAGTGAAGTCTGCGTTTACACATCCCATTCAAATCCAGGTTGCACAGAACCTTCTTGGGCACGGAGTCCTGGGACCTCTTGGCTCTCCAGGCCCTGATTTCTCAGAGCTGTGTTTGTGGCCCTTTTATGCTGGTTCCTCTGGGAAGACAATTGGCTCTAGGTTTGTCTTTGGAATGGATAGTATCCCCTGGATAAAAGGGAAGGGCTGTTCGGTGGAAGAAGAGTCGGTCTTCAGAACCAAGTTAACTGATGTCTTTCCCAGGATCAGATCTGGTGCGTCCTTGTATTGGGAATGGAGGTGTGGACTCCTCTCTTATAGGTGGCTGGAGACACAGAGTCAGCAGGACTTAGGGGAGGGTGTTGGGTAAGGACACCGAGGTCTTGGTTCTGGCTTCAGCTCAGCTAATGGTCTTACTTCCTGTCCCACTTTTCCCACCTGTTAAATGAGAATAATATTCTTGGCAAGTCTGTCCATCAGTGGAAGAATAGATGTGGGCACACTCAGGAAGAAGGACGCTATAGAATATGCCATCCTCATAGTATTATTACTTCCGTTTTTCCCTTTTATTTCCTTCCATTTTTCCATGTATTTGCAGTGGTTCCGCTTTGTCCCACTTTATTCTTCCTCTAGATAAAGGGAAAAAGGAAATGGTCCCAGACTTGCCCACCCTCACCCTTCTAGACCCCTGGCCACCTCTTTTTAGGATTGGGAAACCTGTGACCTCTACAGCAACCACTGGCTGGAGCGGCCTTTGAGAAAGTGGCGCAAATGCTCGTCTGTGTGGAGGGATCTGAGGACACTTTTGTCACTCATGATGTTGGGGAAGGAGGGGGAAAGAGCCTCCCCTCCGCTGAGAGGTTCAGCACGAGGGGCAGACAGATGGCCTGTGCTGCTGCAGATCAAGGTGAGACTGGTCACAGAATGTTCTGGACTTTCAGGTTCCCCCTGCAGTCCAGGTGGAGAGTTGCCCTTGCCCAGGCGGGTTCTAGGGTTTCATACCCGAGCCATCTCACCAGCACTTGGGAGGCCATGACTTAGCAATGTATACATTTCCTCAGAAGCTCACAACAGAACAGTCCCCTTTTCTCAATTTGGGGAATTTTAATCATGGTAACTGCTATCTATTGAGAAACCACACAGCCACCTGAGAAGTAGATATTATTCTCTGCACTTGACACAGAGTCGGGGAGGTCCAGGCTCTCCCTACCACTCTGCCCTGTCTCTCTCTCTCTCATCCAGGTACATGCACAAAGGTGCCATCTTCTCAAAAAGGATTTTCTGCCTGGCCCAGAATTTTCGACACCCATTGCCAGTCCTCGTGAACACTTCCTGCCTGGCTTAACCACGCAAAACTCTATAAGCCATCAATCACAGCTTTATTAAATCTAAATGCATCAAGCCCTAAAAGCAGAGTCAGCCAACCTGGGTTCAGATTATATCTCCTTACTTACTAACTGTATGACCTCACTCAAAGTACTTATCCTCTCTGAGCCTCAGTTTCCTTGTGAAAAATGTGGTGGGGGGAAGGGCAGGGATGATCAGAGTACTTGACTCTTCGAGTTAATGGGAGGATTAAATAGGATAATACTTGTGACGTGCCCAGGACGAGGCACAGATTGCGTGCTCACTGAGTGAGGGTGATCATCGTCTCCATCAGGGTCTGAGATTCCTTCAGCAGAGATTCATTCCACGGAGACCTTAAAACTCAGACACCTGGAGGGAAATAAACCAATGTTAAGCCTTTATCTGCCAACGGTGTTATAAATCTAACATCAAGAGGTATGGCTTGGACAGCTTCTATGGTGTCTTTCAACATTGAGAATTTCTATTAAATATTTTAGGGTGATCTGGGCCTTGGAGGAAGTTGTCACAGAAGAGAGGCTTAGAGGCACAGGAGGGAGGAGTCAAGAGGTGAAAGAAAGCCTGTTGCAAAGGCAAGATGATCTTCAATGGAAGTGTTTCTTCAGGTTTCTGGGCCAGTCTGATTGTTTGCCTGGTGGTCCCTTGGGATCATCTTCACTAGCTATTTGAGGCAAAGTTCTTCCCTGATGGCTCAGTGATAAAGAATCCTCCTGCCAATGTAGGAGATACAGGTTTGATCCCTGGGACAGGAAGATCCCCTGGAGAAGAAAATGGGCAACCTCCTCTGGTATTCTTGCTTGGGAAATCCCATGGAGAGAGGAGCCTGGCAAGCTACAGTCCACGGGGTGGCAAAAGAGCTGGACATGACTTAGCGACTCAAACAACAGCAGCAAACAACATTTGAGGCAAAAGCAGGCAAAGCCGACGTTTCCCCTGAATATGTGTGATTTGCAAGTACCATCAACCAGTCTTTCAATATTGTCATTAGTATTTGTTGGACACTGTGCTAAATACGTTTTCATTTAATTCTCAGTCACAATAACTATCTCCATTCTTATCTTACAGTTGGTGAGACAAAGCTCAAGGTCATAAGGGAACTGGTGGCATTGAGTTTGACCCCAAACAATCTGAAGGGTTAGAGTTAGGGTTAAGGTTAGGTAGCTTTGCTCTCAAATACCACTGCTTCCTTCACAAATGTTTAATAGAATGTGATGCTTTCAGCCTGGTCCGAAATTCACTTTGTAGTTGCAGCATCTAAGTGGTCCCTGTCTCTGCAAACTTCTCATTCAGAAATAGTGTCTACTGTGTGCCAGGAGCTAATGTAGCCTGTGGTTAGAAAAGATGCTGCTGATCCACCATTACTAGGGCTCAAACAGTTGGGTTGGGTTTGTGTTAGGACATCTACACTCTCTGAAGTCCCCTGGTCTGAGGGCTGCACGCATTCATAGTTACAGTCTTGGAGACACAGTCATGAGCCAAGGATCAGAGGGTTCCTGTCTTCATATGGGAAACGAACTGGCTTCCAGGTGTAGGGGCAGTTCCCTGAAGGTTTCTAGATCGCAGACCTTCGGGGCTGGAAGACTCCTTGATCTCACCTGCACTTTAGCCGATGCGGTTGTACCAGCCAAGCTGAGGAAGTCAGTATAAACAAACATACAGAGGAGGGGCCCCTATATGTGGACAGTGTATGGTTCATTTCACTCTTGCTTGGAAAACTCTCACCTTTTTTACCTTTTGTGATTTAAATTCCAACCTTTTTTTTTTTTTCTTTCTTTTTTTTTGTATATAGCTTTTGACCATTTCAGTCATTGGCCTCCTTTTCCTTCAAATGTGAGGGCCGTTTATAACCTGTTAACACCCACACTGCTGTGTTCTTCTGGCATTCTCTCGTTGTTACGTGTGGAAGGGTTTTGCTTCTGTGAGGCTCTGGCACCAGGCATGGTGAGTGCTGTGAGGGGTGAATTTGTTTTCATGAGGATGGTGCCTGTGCACCAGAGCTACTTGGTAAATACGGACTAAAGAAATGAAAGCAAGGAGAGATGCTGTTTTCTCCTCTGCCAAATTTCCCACTGAATCTAGCACAGGAACAGAGCACATGGTGGATGTTCTTTGGCACAACTGACCCTCCACAGATGAAAACTTCCTCTTCGGCCTCCCCTCCTCCTCCTTCCTCTTCTCCTTCTTTCTTGGCAGCCTGATGCCCGGTGCCCAGGGGCCATGGACTGCACGGCATGGCCTGGGAGGAGCTGTCCCACCCTGTTTACTTGCCATTGGGATTTTCTAGCTTATGCCCTTGTCGGGAGACATATATGTCATGGCGCACTCTAGAAAGGCAAGGGTGTGGCTTCCTGCCAGGCCCCTGTGGGGAAACAACCTTAAAATGGGCATCCATTACTGGAGGTTCCCCTTAGGATTCCAATGAGGGTCAGCAAACTAGCCCATGGTAGTTAGAAGAACATGGAGTCTTCCAGGTGGACTTCAAAGATGGTCTATTGATAATTCAGTGATTTGCCAAACTTTTCGTAAAAAAGCTTTGGACCCCTTCCTCAAATGAAAGCTTACCTAGAAGCCCGTACGTTGAATTTAGAGATTTTCTGACTGCAGCGAAATATGGTTCCCACTGCTTGTGTTCTTGACTCCTAGAGGGGCCTGGAGAAGCCCACAGAGCTTCTTGGAGCACACTTTGAGAATCTATGTTAGTGACTCTAGGGAACAATTTTCATTTATTTTGGTGACCCAGCATCTAAACTGACTTTCCATTCTGGGGGAACATAATAAAGATATAGGTACACTTATCAAAGATGTTTGATTCAACATGCTAACCTCATGTATCCAGGATTTCTAATTCTTTTCTTAGATGGCTTACTGAAATCTGTACTCAGTAATAGCTTATATAAAAATAAGATACCAGAAAAATTTCATACAATGTAAAGAATCAAAAAATGAGGTAGATAAGAAGATTGATAATAGATTTATCACATGTAACCTGCTCACGCATCCACTAACTGTATCCCCCAACAAGGACTAGAAGACGCTTCCTTTACCAAGGCACTGGGAAATACCACAAAGGGAAGAGCCAGCACCTTCGAAGAGAGCTGCTGTGGCTCTTATGCTTTATGCTGAGTGAGTGCTATAGCTGAAACGGGATCCTTGATTTCACTGGGGATACTAATATCCCCAGGGGAAGAGACCAAGGAGTGACACTTTAAAAACCTCCAGAGGCAAGTTGGCACATGTATTATTTAATGTTCTTAATTGCAACATAATCCATGCTGGCTGGCTTAAACAGAAAAGGGATTTTATAAAAGGATATTAGGTACCCATGCAGGATGCAGAGCCTGGGGCTGTGGGGAGGCTTTAGTGAGGCACCACTGCTCCTTGGCACTGGGAATTCTCAGGACTGGACACCGGATACTCTGCACTCTCACCGTAACAGAGCTGGCTATTTCCACTGTGTGCTTGCCAGATGTCGGGTCCACTGCACTTAGGCCCCTCTTCATTTTGCTCACTTCTGAATCCAATTTTCAGACAGATCTGTCTGATTAGTCAGAATCTAAGTCACATACCTGCAAACTAATGGCAAAAGAATTTGAGAACATGAGAACTTTTCGTTGGGCACATTACTGTCCTGCAATAAATTTTGTTTCTGCTAACAAGGCAAAGGTAGAGAGTGACAACTGGGTAAGCAGCTAACAGTGTCTAATACTGCATGGTTTCATACAGGCAGCAGGCTAGTATGGTAATCAGAATATCCTTGACTCATAACTAACTTTGGCTAATTGATTATAAAGTCTTTCACACTGAAATACATGGACAGTATTTTAAAAGCTTCTTGGTCCATATAATCAAAACAAACAAGTAGCAAACACCAGATTTAGAGAACAGAGCTCTCTTTTGAGTCACCAAGTATGGAGATTATTGTTCCTTGCTCCGTTCTTAAACTTGGGCCAGAGACTCAGAGCCCAGGCAAATTCGAGGAAGGACCCAGTAATTACATCACAAGTATATACTGCAGATCTTGCTCTTGGCTGTCTTCAGAGAGATCTAGAGACTTTTACCAAGGTAACAGTGACTTGGTGGGAAGGGAGACATCAGTACCTTTTTAGATCTTTCACTGGCTCTGAGCTAATTCCTGAGGATACAGTTTACCACTGTGATCCAAAGATCAATGGGGGATTTTATAGGACTTAGGTGATTAATGAAACTTCCGGCATCATAGCTGACATCAAGTGGACCCTCAAGTCATTTGATATTCTTTTCTCAGTTCCTGACTGTATAGTTGAAATAGATTTATCTAGTATGAGGCAGAATTAATATATTGTTCACTTAATAGTTTCCTTTTTAGAAAGTTCTAAATAGAAGACTTAAAGTAGTAAATCAAAAGCAATACTCTAACCCTGGGGGAAATTGTTAAATTTGTCAGACTCAAAATGTACAGTTGTGTTATGCCTATGACAACCTCATTTAAATCATTTATCTGATGCAGACAGTGGCTATATCTTGGTGAATGGCCGTAGATCATTATAAAAGTGATGAAGTGGCTTCCAACTATAGCACGTCCAGATATGGATGCCTTACTAGAGCACATAACCCAGTCCTTGACACTTAACTCTGCAGCTACTTATAGGTTGGTGCTTTTTAAAAATTCAGTTCCAATACATGATTTGCTTTCACCTGGCAAGGATTGTAGTATACTTTATTGCTCCAGCACTCCATCTCTATGTCACAATTTAGTCTGCAGAGCTATTTAATCATCTCTTCATCTTACAAGACATCAGGTTGATTCAGTATATTGACAATATCATGCTGATAGGTTGTGAAAAGCAGGAGATGCATGTATTATAAAATACCTAGGTAAGATACATGAATATAAGGGCCTAGGGGTTGAATTCCATGAAAATATGGGCAATATAGACATATTTTAAGGTAAAATTTTATATCATTTAAATCAGCATGTTGTTGCTATTTTATATTTTTCATTTATAACCACTTTATGTATGCATTTAAATATATGTGGACATTTTCAGTTTTCACTCTTAGTTAAAATGTCATAGTCTGCTTAGCTTTGCTGTCCCATTATATATATATATATTTTTTTTTTTTTAGATTTTTGAAACTTTTTATTTATATTTTGGTCTTACAAATGATCATTTTTAAATTGACTTTTCCATAAGAATGTAAAGCATAAAAATCTGCTAAATATCAGGTCTACACAAATCCTCAGGAAGGTTTTCTGTGTAGTCTTCATTAATGCAAATCTTTGTGTGAATATTTCACTCTTACTGTAGATCTTGAATCTGTTTTACAATAATGCAGCCATAAAGTTTTTATGCAGTGCATTCATTATAAACTATACATTTCTATTAAAAGGAAGGCTGGGTGATACAAAAATATGAGAGGATCTGGGGAACAGGCAATCTGTTGAGGCTCAGTATGTCTTACTTGCTTTCAAGATTTTTGTTGTTACTCTCAGAGAGCACACAGCACACGAAGCACAACAATCATCTCATTAACCTCCCTAATTTAGAAATCTGCTGTTCATGAAACTGACCAATTATCACAAACTATCACCTGCACAATTAACCACAAGTCTACTACCAGGCATTCTGTTACTAGTGGTATCAACAAAGGAAGGATGGAAACTTATAAAAAAGGGTTTTGTTAACTTCTTACCTATCATGGGCTGTGCTGCCGCTTGAACTTTTAATTAGATGTTTAATGCCTCACAGTAAAAGACTGATCAATGCAAGAAAGCAAAACTAAATTATTTTCTAGGTGCTATAGTATTTCACTGGACAAGGTAACAGAAGGATAGGACAAAATTTAAGATTTATATGCGTTCCAACTTCTCACGCAGGAATTCTTCTACACTGTCTGTGTTCCATTTGAGGATGCTTAGTTCTTCAGCAATGTTCCCACTGTCGTCCAAAAGCTTTAGCACAGGGTCTGAACCGCGAACATACTTGATTTGCAGTCCTTTGAATAGTTTGGGTTTATCACTCCTGACGAAAGCTTGGACTTGAGGGAACCTCCCCAATTTTCATCCACAGACTTCAAGAATCGCTCCTGCATACAGCTTTTTAGTTTCAAATTGTGCTTCTTCCTGACAGCACCCTCTACAGTCAGGATCCAGCTGCAGAAGATTGAACTGTCCAAGCAAATCACAGGAGCTGCAGAGCAAGTTGCTGGAGAAACCTAACTCTCTGCAAGACTCTGAGGAAAACTCTGCTCCCAATGCAGAGACCGTTTGAAGCACTGTCGCCAGCAGCAGTCGCAGCCCAAACGCCGGGCCAAGCCATCCATCAGACCGACCCGCCATCTCTGCCCTGCTGTCCCATTATAGATTAGGTTGTTATATTTTTTTCTTTCTATTTTAAGTACTATTTCTGTAAATGTCTTCATATATATATGTATATACACACACACATATATTTATATATATTTGGGTTTTTCCTTAGAATATATCCCCTAAAGTGAAATTACTATGTTGAAGAGTGTTAGCCTTTGCTAGATATTGTCCTATTGCTCTCTAAACAAATTGAACCAACTGAAAATGCTACTAAGAGTAATTATTGTGGTCTACTCAATTATTGTTTTGTTTATGTTTTTTAATATCATGCAATAATATATGCATTTCTGTTACTGTTAGGAATCTTGTGCATCACACAATGTGATTCTTTGTCATTCTATAGTTTGTTCATATTATTCTGGTTTCCTTGGCAATTTTGTAGCCTGTTAGTTATAGAAGCTGTGCATCACCCATAAATTTATCCATCTGTTCATCATTTATTAAGTGTTTATTATATTCCAGTCTAGGCACTGTGATAGGTTCCAGGATTCTGGAGGATAAAATGCAGTTGTAAAAGGAGGGAAAGATGAATGATCAACTTTGAGAAAGCAGTACATGTAAAAAAGGCACGGAGAAGTGAGAGTATTATGTGACTTCCAGGAAGAGAATGAGCAGGGACATGCTGGGAGAATGCTGTAAAGCTGGGTGAATTCTGATAGGATGATTTTGGCTCCAAATAATAGATAACTGATTGAGATAGTGAGACAAATTTATTATCTCATTAAGCAAGAAGTTCTGAAGTAGAATGCCCCAGAACTGGCTAAGTCTATGGCTGGACAATGTCATTAAGAACCCAGGTTCTTTCCACTCTTCTGCTTTGCCACCCTAGCGGGCTTCTTTCATGGTTACCAGATGGCAGGGTCACTACTGAGACATCTTTTGCAGATAAAATGATGTGGGGTAGAAAAAAAGGGACTATCTCTTCCTTGTGTCTCTTTTTAAAAACAAGGAAAATTTGCTCAAAAACTCCACAGAGGACTTCCCCCTCCTTGGCACATTCTGGGTCATATGTTCATCCACAAACCAAGTTCAAGCAAGCAGAGTGGCATTGTCCTGATGGATTTAGATTTTTTAAGACATTAATTAAGCGCTTCCGTGGTGGCTCAGTGGTAAAGGATCTGCCTGCCGGTGCAGGAGACAAGGGTTCAATTCCTGGGTCGGGAAGATCCCCTGGAGAAGGAATGGCATTCCACTCCAGTATTTTTCCCTGGAAAATCCCATGGACAGAGGAGCCTGGTGGGCTACAGCCGGGCTACGGTCCATGGGGTTGCAAAAGAGTCAGACCCAATTTAGCAACTACACAGCAACAAGGGCAAGATGAATTAAGAATAGGATCACCTTCCTTGAATGTTGTCACTGATCAAAATCAGAGAGTATTTAGCAAAAAAGAATGGGGAAAAGCGTTTTGGATAGATAGCCAGTTGTATTTGTATATTAGGGAACACATTGGCTCGCCCATAAGGGTGGTTGATTCACTGATTGTCACTTCTGAATTATTTCCTACAGAGATTCTGTCCTTAATCAGTTTTGAACCATGGAGAGTTCAAGTGGCAATGGGAGAGTTATAGGAGTGCCCTCTTTCCCTGCCCCCATCGTATTCCCCAGTAAAACAGTGGGTGAAAAGAGATTGATGGTTATTAAGTAATTATTTACTGTATGTCTGTGCTGTGTTGACACAGTACTAGGGGTCATGCATACAGAACAGAGTAAGTGTAACACCCAGTCCTGCTCCCAAGGAGTTCATCCTGAGGGTTGGGGTGAGGAGACAGATAAAGGGAGTAAATAGGTTCATATGCTGATAATATGAGGTTGATATGACATCATTGATAATACAGTGATGACAACTGTCATTTATTGAATATCTGCTATGTTCTACCTAAGAACTTTGCCTAGTTTTCTCATTTAATCTTTACAGCTACCCTCGTTTATTTTCCCCACCGAGAAAAATCAGCCTTAGGACTAGGTGCCTTGTTCAAGTCCTCCCAGCTGGTAAAGGTGAGAACCAGATCTCAAACTGAGGCCTGCTGACTTGGAGCTCATGTTTTTAACCACGCCGCTGAGCCATCTCCGGGTCATTAGCCCCAACACCAGGTGCCGCATAGTCCCAGAGGAAGGCTATGCTCAGGGTGTCTGGGGTAGGGCTGTGAGCATTTTGTAAATGAAGTGGAAATGGAAGGCCAGAGCAGAAGCCAGACGAACAAGACTGGGAAGGTCTTGGAGCCAGCAGGAAGAACATGTACAAAGACTTGGAGACATGGAAGAACTGGGAGGTGGGCTATGTTAAGAGTTGGGACTGGAGAAGGCAGGTGCACCAGACACAGACAGGCTTGTATCCTGTGCTTAGAGGTTTGGATTTGTCTCATGGGCAATGGATATGTTCTGAAGTTTTGGAAGCGGAGTTGGGTTCTAGAAAGACCAACTAGTAGCACTGTGGAAAGTGGATTTGGAGGGGACATGATTCCAGGGAGAGCAGCTAGGAGTGTTTATGATCCAGGTGAGAGAAAGTTAGGGAGGACAGTGAAATAACTGATAAGACATTTAAGAGATAGAATCAGGAGGATTTAGTGATTGATTAGATTTGGAGGTAAAGGGAAAAGAAGATTAAAGGATGACTCCCATATACCTGATTTGGGCAACATAGTAATTCTGTATATTCAGGAATCCCTGTATTGTGGGTGACAGACACTCAATTCCAACTAGCTTAAGCAAAAAGAAATGTAGAACACCTATAGCTGGGTAGAAACTGACACAGCTCCTAGGGTTGAAGGAAGAGATGTAGGCATGAACCAAGGGCTCAGTACCTCTCGGATATTGCCTGGGTCTCATCTTTTCCTGGCTCTCTCCAGCTATTTCCACATGCCAGCAAAGATGACCCACTCCAGTTTGCCCACCCCAGTGGAGACAGCTTCTCTCACCACAGGGCTGCTTTGGGACCAGTCCCTGTGTCCAGGGAAATGGGGTTTTGTGGTGGTCAGGCCAGGACCATCTGCTCAGTCATATGCACAGAAGAATGGAGATGGTGCCGAATGTATTGGGCAGCCCAAGATAACACAGCGTGGTTCCCTTTAGACGCTGTTGACCAAGAGAGAAGACAGTGGAGGAATGGTGTTAAATGGCTCTCAGCCCTCTTCCGATTTGGATGTGTGGGATTCACAGCATCAAACCACTTAGCCGACTCCAAGTGCCATAATAATTTATTGAAATCAACACGCTGGTGAGACAAGGAGCCTGACAGACAGCAGATGGCTCCCACATAGAAAGGCTAATCAATTCTGACAAACAACAGCCATCGTAAAAGAGGGGAACGTACACAGCATGCACACACAGGTCTGAATGGTGCAGAGACAAAGGCTCCTGCTTGGCCTAGGCAGGACAGGGAAATAGCATCGTGGGAAAGCCTAGGCATTCCAGATGCTCATCACCGACCTTACCTCCCACGGGTCACCCGCAGAGATCTCTGCTCCATTCACACCTGACTCTCCAGACTCCCTCAGACACGCCTTAGGCTTTCCCACCTCTGTGCCTTTTCTCCTCCCTCCCTCTGCCTGGGAGACCCTGCCCCTTCCCCTCTTTCTATCTGTCAAGAACTGATCTGGTCCTCCATGTCCAGCACAAGTCCTCTCTCCTTCTGAAGACTTGTATTGTTAGCGCTTCAGGGATGTGTTTGTGACTAGTTGTCTTCACGAGGCTCACCAGACTGCAAGCTTCCTGAGAATAAGGGACTTGCCTTCCTCATTTCTGCATACCCAGAAGCAGGTAGCAAAGACTGTGAACTAAATTTTTAATGAAGGATCATTAGTTTGCTTTCAGTCTTGGGGTGGAGTGAATAATATTTCTTGAGAGATAGAAAAAGTATTTGCAACATAACGGTAAAAGATGAATGATGTTAATATATTAAAATCAGCCTCTAAAAATCAATAATGCAGGACAAGAAACCCAACAGGGAAGTCAGCAATGAAAATTAACAGCAAATTCACTGAACAGCCCATACTTATGAAAAAGGTCAACTTTACTAGTTATCGAGGAGATACAAATTAGGACAATGTGATTCTAATTTTTGCTTATCAAACTGGGAATATTTAAAAATGAATTCTTCAGTGTTGGTAGGAACGTGGTGAAACAGCTAGTCATTTGATATAGCAGGGACTGCACGTGGATACAGCCTTCTTGGAGAGGAAGCTGGCAATTTTTTAAAAGAGGCTGAAAAATGTCCATACTTTAAAAGTCTGTAATTCTGCTTCTAGAGTTTTATTCTAAGAATGTATACAGAGCTGAGCACATAGATTAGGTATAAGGATGCTTATGTTAGTATGATGGTGAATGACTCGTCTGATCCTCTCTTATTCAGTGTCTAGAAGAAAGAAAAATAGAAAGAGAAATGGAATTTATACAGTTCCTTCCCTTTTACTTGATTTGACAATCTCCAAAAAACTCCTTTAAAAATCCTGAAAAAAAAATCTGACTTGACTTTCTCTTTTTTGACTTCTCTTAAAAAAAAAAAAATCCTTAAAATTGGTTTGATGCCTGCTGGAATAAAGTGACTAGCTTCCTTTCCTTTGGTTTGGAATATTCTACTCTCCCTGGAGGACCTACCCTCAGGGTTGAAGCTACGACAACGACCATACTAGTTTCCCATATAATACTGTGGCTTCCAACATGTTCCTGCTCACCTATCAGGTCCTGGGAGTTTTAGGGGGATATGACATTCTGTTTTAGAGACTCAGTTAGTGGGGGTATAGACAGGAAGAAGGAGCATCATTTTATTATTGCTTAGGCTACTTAAGCACTGTCAACTCATTCAAATACCTATCTGCCCATCCACCTACCCATCTATCCATTCATCCATCCATCCATCCATCCATCTATCCATCTGTCCATCTATCTATCCATCTACCCATCCATCTATCCATTCATCCACCCACTTATCCATTCATCCAGCCATCTATCCATTGATCCATCCATCTAAGCATCCATCTCTCCCTGCACTCCCATCATTGATGGAGCACATGCCGTGTGCCAGAAACTGTCATGGGTTGGGTGCTGGATTTACAGAGGTAATGGGCATGGTCCCTACCAACAGCTTACTCACAGCACAGGAGCATGGTGGATTATAGAGTTCGTTGTTTCTTCTGGCAGCACACATGAAGCTCTCTGGAGCACAGAGGCGGGGGATCTAATTCAGACGGTGAATCACTGGTGAATCCCAGAGGGAGAACCTGAGCAAGGCTTTCAAAGTTGTCTGTGAGTTTACCCTGTAAGAGAGCAAGGAGAGGGGAGCATTTCAGAGAGAACCAACAACATGTGTCAAAGTCTGAAATTGAGAAGGAGCATGACTGTGGCCTTTGGCAGTTAAAGGAGGGGGTAGAGATGAAGGGCAAGGAGGCATGAGGGCATCATTGTCTCTTTGGAACTGCCTGGGAGCTTAACCTTTATCTGGGAGGCAAAGAGGGGGACACTGGAAGGTTTAAGAGAGAAGTTTTAAATATGTTGAGAAGTCAGGCTGGTAGCAGGAAAAGGATGGATGGAAGCGGCTAGAGTCCAGTCAGGACACGATTGCAGAGACCCAGACAGTCATGGGATGTTACAAAGGCCGAGTTGACAGGACTGAGGGACAGAGCACGTGAGGTGAGGGAAGGTAACGAAGGGTGCTGCAGGAGTGAGGGGTCAGGGGACATCAGCAGAAACTCCTAGGTTTCTGGTGTGAGCTTGCTGCTACTGCTGCTAAGTCGCTTCAGTCATGTTCGACTCTGTGCGACCCCATAGATGGCAGCCCACCAGGCACCCCCATCCCCAGGATTCTCCAGGCAAGAACACTGGAGTGGGTTGCCATTGCCTTCTCCAATGCATGAACGTGAAAAGTGAAAGTGAAGTTGCTCAGTCGTGTCTGACTCTTAGTGACCCCATGGACTGCAGCCCACCAGGCTCCTCCGTCCATGGGATTTTCCAGGCAAGAGTACTGGAGTGGAGTGTCATTGCCTTCTCCGGGTGTGAGCTTACTGGTCTAGATTTAGATGTTGTCAGGAGGAGAGAAGATGATTTCTCCCTTGTTCCATTTCCTGTGGAAGCATGCTCCATGTTCAACCCTCCCTGCTTTCCCTTCCTCTTCTAGTCTGTCTCCTGGAGTGCTTTGGTTGTAGCTGTTGTAGATGGCTCAGACATGACCCTGTTCCCCGTGGCCAGCATTCACACTATTTCCTGGACCACAAATGGCTCTTCTGATAGCAAGTTCGATAGCCTGGTCTCAGGGATGGGCAACTGAGGACCCCTGTCCCTGCTGAGAAAGTTCCTGAATGGAGTCTATGCTTCGTTTCATGAAACGTGGTTGAGGGAGAGTCCCCTTTGTACTCAGCATAGGGCAGGGCACTATGCAAAGCAATCTAGTACATACTGATTGCACTTTTTTTTTTTCTACTTTTAAGGCCCAGTTTAAGTGACAGTTAGTTGTCTTACAAAATCTTTCCTATGTCCTTACTCCCACCCTGGGTTCCCATGGGTAAACCTCTATTACATTCCATTCACATTGAATTATCAGCATTTGTTCAAGCATTGGTCAAGCATCTGTCCTTTTGGATATGCTGGACTTTCTTGGGGTCAAGGGCCACATATATTCCCCTTTTCTTCCCTCCAGCATATGCCCATCTTTGCTCTTCCTTATCCCCTAGCACTTTAAATAGTGTTTCATACACTTAGTACCCATCACTGGGACTTCTAACTTCTTTAGTTGGGTTATGCTGTTGTTTATTTTTTAACCATTATCAGTCAGTTGCTGAGGTTGTTGGGGTTCAGACACAAAAATTTTTAACTTATTACTGTGGACTGAAGCTCTTGACACTGCCTGGTAACCTGATTTCCTCTGATTGGTCTGGTGTGCTCGGGGGAAGGCATTTGGCCTGGAAATGTGATGCTTTGAAGATGCCATAGGAAGCAAAACACTCTGCTTTCACTTGGGAATGGGACTTGTGCCTTTAAGACCTGTCTTGGGAAATCAGCCCAAGCAACATAATTGCAATGAAATTACCCCAGATCACACCCACACATTCATTATGAGAGTCCTTATTGACACCTTGACAATTTGTTTCAGAAGACGTTATTGCATATTCCTCCCCCCGGAATAGATGCAGCCGCGTATAGACGTACGAGCCCACGCATAATGTATATGCATATCAGCGTGTTTTTATTATATAATTATATGAGGCTATCAATCAGTTTTCATTTGGAACTCTGCCTTTATAGTTCAGGAAGTTATTTAAAATCGAGAGGTGGAGGAGAGAGAGCCTAAAAGAACTAAAGAGGAGGCGCAAGATTGGGTAAACCAATGAGTGTGTCTTTGCTATTTGAGAGCTGAACTTCCCCCATCCCCCAACCCATTCCTCCCCCCTGCCCTCTACCATGTCCTTCTACTGGTGGGGACTCAGTCTTGGGCAGCACCCACAGCAGAACAGTATCAATGGAATAGCTCCAAGGAGAACCACCTCAAGGTCATAAGGTGCCATCTCTGGCCCTTGTAGAATTTTCTGTTGGGTCTGGGGAAGGCTTATAGTTACAATGATCTGCTTATAGTAGTAAAGGGACAGCTGACTGCTAGATGTCCATGAAGGTCTAAGAAGGTCCTTGAGGATCAAGCAAGATACCTTAGAGCAGGACTTTCCAAGATGTTAAAGTCAGGATACACATGAAGATGAGAATCTTTGTATGGCACGTTGTAGTAAATTGCAGGGGATCTGGGATTCTATGTAAGATTTAGAAGAAAAAGTCATTCCATTTTCTCTATATTATGCAAAATGAAAAAGAAAATATGGTATACTGGGAAATATTATACAATATGTATGGCCTCAGAATAAAACATTTTCCTCGTTTTAATGAGAAACTTGAGTTTGCTTCCTTCCATGATTGTAACTGTTTCATATCAGGGTTTGTGTTTGAAATGGCTACATACCATGCCTGATCTTTTAATGATGATCTCTACAAATTGTTGGTGGTCACTCTTGATAAGAAACTGTGTTTGCACAAGTGGGTGATAAAAAATTTAAAGCCATTTTTTATAATCATTAAAGATTCATAATGGTTGAAATTATGTTTAAAGAATTCAACAGCCTTCCTTTTCTTTCACTGACAGATGTAGTGTTGAAAGTTTTTGTGATGATGCAGGTGGGTTTCAAGTCCAATTGAACTTACTCACATCCAGGATTCAGAAGAATGACGGCATTCTCATCTACAGAATGTAGACGGGGTGTGGGAGCTTCCGCTGTGCAGCTGCTTTGGCTGACACTTAAAGGATACAATCACAGCAAACAGACAAAAGTAGAGGATGTATGTGAGTTCAATCCAGGGTCACCGCCCCTATGTGTGTGCGTGCTAAGTTGCTCAGTCATGTCCGACTCTTTGTGACCCTCTGGACTGTAGCCCACCAGGCTCCTCTGTCCCTGGGATTCTCCAGGCAAGGATACTGGAGTGGGTTGCCATGCCTTCCTCCAGGGCATCTTCCTGACCTAGGGACTGACCTGCATCTCTTATGTCTCCTGCATTGGCAGAAGGCTTCTCTACCACTATTGCTACTGCACCTGGAAGCCCCATTGCCACTACACCTGCCATTAAAGCCCGCAGCCCTTCTGCCCCTTTTCTCTGATTGCTTCCTTTGGGGCTGCACATGGCGCTCCATGGCATGTGAGCTGCTGCAGCAGCCCATTAGACTTTGTGTCAGAAGGCTGTGTGCTCAGTTGCTGGAGTAGGAGTCCTGCTGTAGAGGATCTCATTGGTCTTTTCATTGCAGGTCTAAAGAGCAGCATGGGTCAGATGTCTCATGGGAACCACAGTGTTTATTTCCAGTCCTGTCACCTTGAGTGGCCTTCTGAGGAGCTGCAGGAGACCATCCCTGGGCGCCCTGTCTGCCCCATGCCCTTAAATGCCCCGTGCTTCCCACCCCCAGTCCTTTGCTCACGCTTTGATCTTTCCTAGACTCTTTGTTTTGGCTGTACCTCGAGGCATGTGGAATCTTGGTTCCCCAATTGGGTATCAAATCCACACCCTCCCCCTCCCCCCCCCCCCCCCCCCCCCCCCCCGCAGTGGAAGCGCAGATTCGAAACTACTGGAACACCAGGGAAGTCCCTCAGAGTGTTTTCTTATCTTCTGTTCTCACTGTTAAGTCCTACCTGGTCCACAAAGCCCCCATCAAGCCCTTCTCCTCTTCCAAGGCTTATCTGACTGATGTGTCCCACAGGAACCCACCTCTCTGGAGTCTACCCACCGGGAGCCCTGAACTCACAGAAATTTACGTGACATTTAAAAATCTAAATGGGCTCTTGTTGTGATGAGAGAATGAACACCCAAGTGCACTAGTGTCTCAGGGGCTCCGATCCTAGGGACTCAAGAAGAGACCTTCTCTTGTTCATCCCCACGTGATGCCTTGCACAGAGTAGAAACTCCAGTCATATTATCCAAGTGATTAATAGGAAGCGACTTGCATGCAGTGAAAATGATTCATAATGATGTTGCTTAATAAATTCCATGATAAATAATGATTTTTTGGCACCAACTTTTGTGCAACATTCAAGGAATACCAACAACTTCTCAGAACAGAGAATGCCTGAATCATAACTGCCTAAATACGCCAGTGTTCCTCTTTTCTGCTGGTTGAGTAATCAGATAAATGCTCAATTAACTATGATATGACAGGCTCATTAGCGTTTTCTATATACACTTTACCAGCCAGTCCAGCATTTTCATTTTGACTAAGGGGCATTTCTGTTATAAGAGAGGGTTGTAGAAGTGTAGGCAGTTTTTGCACAGAATGAGCCCTCCCCACCCTGACTCTCCCTGGAGAAGACTTTGCCAACTGGAAGAGAGTGGAGAAGAGCCAAGTTAGGGGCCCCCTAGGTAACTGAGCTTGGAGTTCAGAGCCCCAGTTTGCTTGGGTGCCTGTTTTGTTTTTTTCTTAATTTAAGTTTGTGATTGACTTATTATGTGCCCTGGCACTTTTAAGAGATTCGAATAAAACACAGTGAGAGTTCAGAACAAATGTAAATGGCCTCAAAGAAAAGGGAAGGGAGAAAAACAACAATAATCTTTTTTAATGGCTGTAAAATGTGGGAAGGATAGATCATGAGCTCTCTGCATGGGGCCCTCGTCTGATCTCAATCCAGTATTGTAATTTAGACATGACTTTTTATTTAATTTCTGACTGAGAAAGGGAAATTAGAAAACAGCATTATCTCAGCTGCTTCATTATAATGAACAATATTTCACAGTGCCAGCCCTGGAGTTACCTTCAGAACTTCTTTTATGAGGCGGATGTTCACTCTGGTTCTAGGCGAGCTTGAATTTTCCCACACACTGGTTGCTTGAGGAGCAAGAGCGGAAGTTTGGTTTTTAATTAGAAGCTGGTTTAAGGCTCAGGCAGCCCACAGGTTTGCAGGTAGGGGAAGGGAATAGTGAAGTAATAAAATGAGGCGCTGGAAGACACCAAAACCTGATCAGGCAGTTCTGGACTTCGTTAAATGTAAGTAACAGTTCGCTTTTAATCTCCCCACCATGTTTATTTATTCAATTTTTAAATCAGAAGGGGATTTATCCAATCTGTAATTAACCCTTGCATCTGGCCAAGCAATTCTGCCTCCTGCCCCTTCTACTCCCCACGCCTGGCCACTAAATACATAATGGTCTGATAAATATTTAAGCAGCGATGAGGGAGATAATGCGAGTAATCCATTAGAGCCGCCTGCCTGGGCTGGCACAAGTGGACACAGTAAGTGCTAAGACCCCAGGCTGGGCAGTAGGCTTGCTGACCGCTGAGCCTGGCTGTGGGGAGACAAGATGTTGGAGGCCCTGGGAGCCTTTGCTCCCACTTTGCCCCGCTTGACCTTTGATCTTGCCCCTACAGGTCAGCTTCACTGCAGAGTGGGATGGGGCGGGGCCCGTCCTCTGCAAAAGGGGATGGTGTGAATTCCCCACCATGAAGTGACCCTGGACGTCCACCCCATGGCTGCAGGGGACTCTAGGACAGCCTGCTGCTCACCTCTGTAACCAGGACAACCACCAGCCCCAGTTTGCACAGGACAGTCCCAGGTCATGCAAGGTGGCTGGCATGGGTATTAATATTGCCTTCTTCCACTTTCAGGAGTCCCACTTTGGACAACAAATGTTATGAGCACCCTACCTCTGACTTTCTAATAACATAGCTCAGAATGATGGAGGGAGGCGGGAAATCATAGCAGCAATTTCCCTTACATTATACACACTAAAGCCAGCCATCAAAACGGGTCAAAAATCTGACATTCAACTACAGAAGCCCTTCATCCAGACACACACATACACAGAACATCGCCTCTTGACTTCTCCTAACTCTCCTTGTAGGCCACCTGTGTACCCTTCTCAGCTCACTGCCATCTCTTCCTGGATGCTAATGTTGGGAGACACACCTTATCTCTGCGGGCTCCTTCAGGGTGCAAGTTGGGTCTGATGTATCGAGCCATCCACCATTGCTCCCAGCTCAGGGTTGACTCTGTAGAATGAATGAATCGATTGGGATTGTTCATGATTATGTTAAATCTCTCTTGTTGTCTCAGAAGGTCTTTGACTTGAGCAAATTTTTTTTTATCCTTCTTTATCTAGGGTATCATTCATGGACTCGAATACACATTCACATATTACTCAGCTGTTAAAAAGAATACATTTGAATCACTTCTGATGAGATGGATGAAACTGGAACCGATTATACAGAGTGAAGTAAGCCAGAAAGAAAAACACCAATACGGTATACTAACACATATATATGGAATTTAGAAAGATGGCAATGACGACCCTGTATGCAAGACAGCAAAAAAGACACAGATGTGTATAACGGACTTTTGGACTCAGAGGGAGAGGGAGAGGGTGGGATGATTTGGGAGAATGGCATTGTAACATGTATACTATCATGTAAGAATCGAATCGCCAGTCTATGTCTGACGCAGGGTACAGCATGCTTGGGGCTGGTGCACGGTGATGACCCAGAGAGACGTTATGGGGAGGGAGGTGGGTGGGGGGTTCATGTTTGGGAACGCATGTACACCCGTGGTGGATTCATGTCAATGTATGGCAAAACCAATACAGTATTATAAATTAAAATAAAGGGAAAAAAAAAAAAAAGAAACAGAGGAAAAAAAATATAAAGTTTGTACCTAGAAAAAAAAACAAAACTCCCCTTTATACACACACAGTTCAAAATAATGAGTCAAGTACTGAGTGCATGTACTTTCTTTCAACACCTCCTCTCCACCCTCAGGAAACAGAAAGATCCAAGTTTCCATTTGTAATGAATTCATCTCTACTAGCCTTCTCTTGTTTCCTCTTCTTAGAAAGTTCAGGATGGTTTCTGTTATCCACTCAATTAGCCCTTTCTCTTTCTTCTTTCCCTTTCATTCATTTCTTCACTCACTGAAGCATCATCCATCGTTATTTACCGAATACTGTACACTGGGCTCAACTGATTCCTGGAGTGACTTCAGCCAAGCCCTCGGTTTCCTCGTGACTGGAATTAACTGAATGTTGCATCACTGGTTTCAGAAACACCACCCAGCCATTGCTTGTAGATAGATCTGACATAAATCCACGTGTCTGCCTCCTCCTAGCTCCCAGAGGACAAATCTGGAGAGTGAGGAGGGAAGGGGTCCCCGGGGGCTTCACACCCTCAAGCCTCTTCATGTATTGACTTTCCTTCCTCCCTTCCTCCCGTGGGGTGAACCTGTGCCTGACGCTGCTCAGCTCCGTTCCTCTGGGGATGCTTCCGCCAGAGCTCAGCTGCCCCAGCCTTCCAAGGCCATGGGCCCCCATGGCCTTGATGTCAGCCTCCTCCCCGTGGCTGTGCTCTTGGGGTGTTTGCTTCAGTGCTCATGCCTGCAGGCCCCACTTTCCCGCAATGAACCTGCTGAGACCGCCAGGTCTTTATGCCCAGCTAGTCATTCAGAACCTCACCTGTAAGCTGGTGCTCTCTTCACAGCTGCAATATTATTATTCACACATGTGCACAGATAAATATAACACCCGCATGTGTGCATGTCTGCACAACATGCATATACTAATACATGCGTACAGCTTGCAAAAACCGTTCACAGAATCAACCCACCCTTGCACACCTATAAACTTCATATGTGTACACATCTTGGACATACATACATAATATATACACAAGCACACACCCCCTAAAATCATAGAAAATATGAACTAGAAATCAGTCTTCAAACGTGTGTAAGACTCCCACGTGTGAAGGACTTTGCTATAATATGTGCCCTGTGGAATAGAAGTGAAAATGTGAGCTAGTGTGTAACTATGCACACCCTGATTCTGTGAATACACATCACCATTCCTCTCTACCTTAAGTATCTTTTCCCTCATGTTACTGTTGGCACTGTAGGTGGCTGCTAGCAGTATAATTTAGTTTAGCACTTTTTTAAAGACTACTTTTTAAAGGAGTTTTAGATTTGCAGCAAAACTTAGTGAAGAAACAGGAATTTCTCATACTCCCTAACTCTACACATGCATAGCCTGCCTCATCATCAGTATCCCCCATCAGAGGGTTATGTGTGTTACAACCAATAAACTTACATTGATGCATCTTAATCACCCCAAAGTCCATAGTTTACCTTAAGGTATATTCTTGGTGTACATTCTATGGGTTTGGACAGATACATGTCATGTACCCATCATTAGAGTGTCATACAACCTACTTTCAGGGCCCTAAAATTTCTCCATGCTGCATCGATTTATTCCCTCCACCTTCAGTCTCTGGCAACCACCGATATTCTGACTGTGGTCTTAATTTCTCCTTTTCCAGAATGTCATATAGTTGGAATCAATCATAACCTTTTCAGATTGGTTTCTTTCCCTGAGCAATGTGACCTTCCCTCGTAGCTCAGTCGGTAAAGAATATGCCTGAAGGGCAGGAGACTGGGGTTTGAATCCCTGGAGAAGGAAATGACAACTCACTCCAATATTCTTGCCTGGAGAATTCTAGGGACATAGGAGCCTGGCAGGCTATAGTCCATGGGGTCACAAGAGTAGGACAAAACTTAGTGGCTAAACCACCACCACAAAGGTTCCTCCATGTCTTTTCATGGTTTTATAGGTCATATCTTTTTACTGTTGATTAATATTTCCCTGTCTGGATGTACCACAGTTTATTCGTTTACCTGTTAAAGGGCATCATGGTTGCTTCCAAGTTTTGGCAGTTATGAATAAGCAATAAGCATATGTGTGCAGGTTTTTCTGTGGATGATTGCTGGATCATATGGCAAGAATATGGTTAGTTTTATAAGTAACTGCCAAACTGTCTTCCAAAGTGAACATACCATTTTCATTACCACCAGCAATGAGTGGGTTCTTTCTATTCCACATCCTTCTCAGCATTTGGTGTTGTCAGTGTTCCAGATTTTTGGCCATTCTCATTGGTGTGTAGTAGAATCTTATTTTTGGTGTAATTTGCATTTCTCTGATGACATATGATATGGAGGATACTTTTTTTTGCCATGTGTATATCTTTGTTGGTGAGGTGTCTATTAAGGTATTCGATCCATTTTATTCAGATTTCTTATTTTCTTATTGTTGAGTTTTAAGTGTTATTTGTATATTTTGGATAATAGTTCTTTACCAGTTGTGCCTTTTGCAAATATTTTCTTTCTTTCTGTGGCTAGTCCTCTCATTCTCTTAAAATGGTCTTTTCAATTTTAATGCAGTTTTTAACTTTAATGAAGTACAGCTTATCTTTTTTTTTTTTTTCATGGATCATGCCATTGATGTTGTATCTAAAAAGCCATTGCCACACCTAAGGTCATCTAGGTTTTCTCCTACATTGTCTGTCTTCTAAAAAGTTTATATTGTTGTGTCTTACATGTAGGTCTGTGATCCAGTTTGAGTTAATTTTTGTGAAAGGTGTAAAGTCTGTGCCTAGATTCATTTTCTTTGTATTTAGATGTCCAGTTGTTCCAGCACTGTTTGTTGAAAACGCAATCTTTGCCCCATTGTACTGGTTTGTATTTGCCTTTTGTATTTGTGCCATTGCATTGACTAAATTTACATAATTTTATTTCAGGACTCTCTATTCTATAGACATCCTATAGTTCTTAGAATTCTGTTCTGTTTCTTCAATCTGTGATCTCTTTGTTTTTCAATTTTGGAGGTTTCTATATATATAGTTTAATATCTAACACTTCCTTTTGGTTTCTTCTTTGGATTTGCATCTCTCTGCATACATTGCCCATCTGTTCTTGCATGCTGTCTACTTTATCTATTACATCCTAAGCATACACATCATAGCTGTTTTAAATTCTAGGTCTGATAATTTCAATAACCTTGCCATGTCTGGATCTATGATGGATCTGTCTCTTTAAATTTTGTTTTTTGCTTTTCGGTATGCTTTGTAATTTTTTCTTGATAGCCATTCAGAATGAACCAGATGAAAAGAACTATTATAAATAAGCCCTCAGTAACATTGTGGTGAGGTGTGCAGGGATGGGAAGCATTCTGTAGCCCTGTGATTAGGTCTCAGTCCTTTAGTGAACCTGTGCCTCCTGACTGTGAACTTCACAGATGTTTCTCAGATTCTGCAACCCCCTATCCTGCTCCCCTCTACCTGTCTCCCTCCTTCCCCGCCCCCAGCCAGGGCAGGAAATAGCTAGAACTAACTTTAGGTGTCTCCCCTCCCCTAGATCAGTAAAGCTTTGATAATATCCCACCAGGTTAGGCTCTGGTTAACTAGTTTCCTCTGAGGGCAAGTCTTGTTGGGAAGAACAGACTGTTTTTGCTTATTTAATGGTTCCTTTTAAATAATAAAAGTGGTTCCTTTTCCCTTGCCCCTGCTGTAAAAGTCAGAGGATATTTCTCTGAGACATACTGTGAGAATCTGGTGAAGATCCTGGAGGTAAAACTCCCCAAATTGTGGGGACCCCACTATGAGTGGGTCCATCTGAAGTTCTTAACACTCAGATTTGTCCACACTGAACCTCTAGTGATTCATCAGTTTTGGTTCAGGTTTTCTGACCCCAGCACTGGTTTCTCTCATGGTTTCCAGTCTCTGCTCCAGGAAGCTAAGACTCTCTGCATTTGCATGTCTCTATCTCCAGACTTGGGGGCAGAGGTTTGCCTGTACCCTCTTGTCTCTTAAAAATCTAAGAAGAGTTGTCGATTTTCCAATCTGTCTAGCTTTTTACTTTCTAGGGCAGAGTGGCAACTTCCAAGCTCCTCATATGTGGAACCAGAAACTAGAAGTCTAGCACCTTAGCTTTGTCCCATATATTCAGGATGAGGCCCCTTGAATTCTACTTGTATGAACTGTGCTTAGCACTCCTCCAGCTCCTCTGCCAGGAGCCTTTTCTTTTCAGAAACTAGAGGTCCCCAGAATGTGCATCTGAAAACACTGTCGTGTGGAGAGAGCCTCTCAAAGTTCCCAGGACACATGCCAACAGAGCCCAGGTCTCAGCAGTCTTTCGTTTGGAGGATGGCCGCCGGGTGGAGGGCTCCCCTGGTGGTCAGATGAGAATCCGCTTGCAGTGCAGAAGACCTGGGTTTGATTCCTGGGTCAGGAAGATCCCATGGAGAAGGGAATGGCCACCCACTCCAGTATTCTTGCCTGGAGAATTCCATGGACAGAGGAGCCTGGGGGCTATAGTCCACGGGGTCGCAGAAGGATACTACTGAGCAACTAACACACACACTCACACACACACACACACACACACACACACACACACACACGGGATGTAACCTGCCCACAGCTATATGGGATAGAAGAAACCTTCACTTCCCAGTGGGGACTTTGTCCAGAATACTCTGTGATGTAGGGGGCTCCCCAGTGGCTCGGTGGGTAAAGAATCTGCCCGCAGTGTAGGAGACATGGATTCGATCTCTGGGTCAGGAAGATCCCCTGGAGAAGGAAATGGCAACCCATTCCGGTATTCTTGCCTGGAGAATCCCAGGGACAGAGAAGCCTGTAGGTTGAGTCCTGGACTCCATGCAGACACCTCTTCTGCTCTAATGGAATATCTGTGAGGGGATCTGTGTGGTCCTAGGCTTTCCGCCCCATAAATGAGAGCTCTTTCACATAATTTCACTTGTAAAATCTCCTAAAGTTTACAGTTGCCTATAAAACAAGGTGATTGTTGAGTTGGGTCCAGTCTGGAAATCTAGTTTCAATCTGAGAATTAAGACAACTCGTTTGAGTCCTAGGATAACTGAAAACTCTAACAGGGTTCCCCAACTATTCAAGCTGGTTAGCTTTCTTGGAACCTCTGGCAAGAAAGACAAAGCAGGGTGAGGTGTACCTTGGGCCCCTCCCTTTGCAACCTCTCAGTGTGTCTGCTCCTCTCTTTGCCCCTCTGGTGCCCAGACTACCTGGGGTCAGTGCCCCCACTTGGCCACCTCCAGATGGATCCGCCCAGATGCTGCTCTGAGCTCTCAGCCGTCTCTTCAGCATTGCTGTTCCACATTAGCAAAGTTCCACTTCTGCAGAGACCTCCCAGCTGGACAACTCCCTGAGAGAACCTGATCCCCTCAGTCCTATTAGACTGTCAAGTTTGAGACTCTAATGTGTGATCAATTCCTGAAGTTAACTGTCTGTGGATAGGGCACAGTGCCTTCACCAAAGTGGTAGACTTCCCAAGTAACAGCATTGTAGGCATCAAAAGACATAAGTCAGGTGTCTCTAGAATCTCAGCTGACTTTGGCCCTTGGCAAGACTTGGCTAGGATTCCCTTCCCAGTGCAGACACTGGCAGTTTGCTTCCTGGTATTGAAGAAATCTGAAGCTGTAGGAGACCCATTTCTCATAACCAGAGTGGAAGGGCAAGGAAGCAGACACAGTCTGGGGCTACTTGGAGAGGTCAGGAAGTGGAGAAACTTTTGTTATTTATCTGCGTGTTGCACCTGGATCAATAGACAGGTTTTTTTTTTAATTGTTATTCATTTTACAACTCAATAAAGCTTAATTATGAGGAAGCAGAAAGGCAAACAGAAGCCACGCTCACATGATATTGTGCTCCTTGCAGCAATTCCTGCGGGGCCCTCGCACTTGCGATGCAATGTAGAACAAACCAAATTACGGGGACTATTCAAAATTCATTTAAAAACATCATCGAGGAGCATCATAATAAAAACACAATGATAAAGACAAGCTTGGGTTGTTAATTTGTAGCATTGGGCGTATTTGCGGGGCCTGTGTGCACATGTCTGTGTAGGTACGCGTGCTTATGCGGCCTGATTAGTCTTGCTGGGAACTGAGGACTAGATGGGCAGGGGGAACGGGTTGGACTGGCACAGCGGGGACGTGGAGAGGGTCCCGCTGGGAAGTTTCTGCTGCTCTGTCCCCTGTTTTGGATAAAGGTCAGAGAGGTCATGCTAGGACTTGAGTCCCAGGCCCATGCTGGGGTGATCAGGGTGTTAATGAGGGGCTGAGGGGGTACCCCACGGCTAGGCTGGGGGAGAGGGTGTTCAGAGAGGGCTGCCTTGCACTCACCTGGCCTCGCCAGGGGAGCCTGCTCACCCCATCTGCAGACAAAGAGCCTGCACTGTGATTACGTTAGACCCCGTCAGAAGCATCTAAGGAGGTGCTGGAGGCTCAGACCGTTTAATTGTGTTCCAAGTGCCCACCTCTTGGGGGAGCCAATCAAACCTTGTGACTCCGTGTGGGTGGCTGGCCTGCACTGGGAGTGTCTCTGTGGAGCTCACCAGTCCTGGCTCTTCTGTTTTGCTGTTTGGGCCGTGCTGGGTCTTTCTCTAGTTTGCAGAGAGTGGGGGCTGCTCTCTAGCTGCGGTGCTCGGGCTTCTCACCACACGGCTTCTCTCACTGTGGAGCACAGACTCCAGGAGCGCAGGCTTCAGCAGCTGTGGCTCATGGGCTCTAGAGTGTGAGCTGCACCGTGGAACTTGGAATCTTTCTGGACCAAGGATCGAACCTGTGTCCCTTGGCAGGCGAATTCTTTAAGCACTGGACGAACCAGGGAAGCCCACCAGCCTGGGTTCTAATCCAGGGTACCTGACCCCAGTCTTCACACCTGGTGTTGACTTGACCTCTCCCTCCAGCCTCAGTTCTTCATCTCGGCTTCATGCCACCCGAGTTCTAGAGTGGCCATCTCAGCTTCTCTCACCGGCCTCCTGCTTCCTTCCTCCAGGCCTGCCCCACTCTGTCCGTTTGTTGCCCCGAGTCTTACAAGTTGAAGTGTAGTACACCCACCACCACTCCCACTCACCTTTCCTGTTGTGATCTCAAATCCATTGTTTTGAGCCTCAGTTTACTCACCAGGAAAACAGATGTCATTAAGTATGCCTTCCCTCCCTCCAGGAGTGTTTTCTGAATTAATTAATTCTCTTAACTAATTAATTAAGTAAAGCTCTTTGAGATATTTAGACAAAAGGTATGCTAAAGGTACAACTTATTTATTCTTAATGAACCCTTCTTTGGAGATAATTTACTTCCGATTCTGAAGGGAAGCACAGTGGACCCCAGGGGGAAAGAAAATGACAAGGTTGATTCTTTTCTTGGTTTTGGGAGAGAGAAAGGGAGGGTGGTTATTATACGTAGTTATTCTCTCAGTGGGCTAAGAGGCAGAGGGTTAGCCGAGCACTTTGCACCAATCTTGTGCTGCCCAAGCCAGATCTGCTAACCCAAGAACGTGCAGAGGCAGACAGTTCCAAAGACAGAATGATTCAGAGATCTAATCACATTTGATCTGAAGACTGGGATGTGTGCTTGCTCAGTTGCTTTAGTCGTGTCTGACCCCTTGCAACCTCATGGACTGTAACCCGCCAGGCTCTCCTGCCCTTGGGATTCTCCAGGCAAGAATGCTAGAGTGGGTTGGATGCCCTCCTCCAGGGGTTCTTTCCAACCCAAGGATTGAACCTGCGTCTCTTGTGTCTTCTGCACTGGGAGGCGGGTTCTTTACCACTAGCGCCACCTGGGAAGCCACCAGTGTTGGAGAGAGAGAGAGAGAGGGACAGAGAGAGGAGGGGAGGAGAGAAGAGAAGGGAAGGGAAAGAAAGGGACAAGGCAGAGAGGGAGAGGGAGGTTTTGAGTGCAGCCGCGGGTCCTCAAGGAAAGATGCGTGGAGAAGGCTGTGTGTTGGAATGCCATCAGCTCCGTGCGTGTTTCTCAGCCAGATTCCTGCCCCTGCTGCAGCATTTGTTTCCTCCCAGCATTGACCATATCTGGACTCCCAGAGACTATCCCCTCTCTCTGGTTTTTTCTCCTAGGTCCGGACCTCTGCAGCAGTAATAGGTTTGCACATGTCACCTGTGGGCCTCTTGCATCCTTGTTCTACCACCCACCCCCTTGATCTAAGCCTGACTTGTCCCCAACCAGGCACACAGCCCCCAGGTGCTCGTCTTCATTTTCTTCAATTCTTGTCTCAGGAAGTGTGGGTTGGGGTGTGTGGGGAGTGGGAGAGGATGGGGTAAATGACCCAAGGTGATGCAAAGGGTTTCTCTTTTTGGTGGTGGTTGTACCTCTATAGAAAGCAACTTCTATAACCAAACACAGGTCTAAGGCTGAAGCAGGTAATCCTGATTACTGCTGGGGCTGAAGATAGGGAAGGTGAAGTAGGGAGGAATGGGGAGAGGCTTTAATTATTTCCTTTCTATGCTTGTGTATACCTTGACATTTTCCCTAGTGGAGATGCATGATTTTCATTATCACCATCTTCTATCTCAAGTACGTGAACAAACAGCCTAAAGATATTTAAGGCATCAGCCAGAGGAGGCTGGCCATTCTTCCCCCTGATAGTCCCGATACTCCTGACGTCACTTGCCAGCTGTGGGAGGTGCTCCGGGGCCAGCCTGCGAGGAGAGGGGGTTGGCCAGCAGGGCCAAGGAGAGGCAACATGAGCTGGGGAAGGCGAACGGGTGCAAGTCTAGAAAGGTGAAAGCGAACTCATGCCTCCTAAAGGCCTTGTAGACTCTAGATTTTTACAAGACATTGAACGCTTTCCTACAAGACAAAGAGGGAACTGGGTCCCTTGGTGACAGTGGCCTGGTGTGAACTCTGTGGTCGAGGAGGATACGCTGTATTAGAATGGAGAACATGGAGCTCTCCACTTGTGTCTGATTACAACTGTAGGCTGGAAGCTGAGAGGAAACACACCCTCGGGGCCATGGGGTGGGCTCTGGAGACAGAGGACCCAGCTCTAAATCACAGTTATGCCACTTGCTTGCTGATAACCTAGAATGAGTTACTCAAGCACTTCATGCCTCAGTTTTCTCATCTGTAAAGTGGGGTGACAGATGCATCTGCCACGTGGTATGTGAGGGGTAAATGAGTTGAAATGACACAGCAGTTAAACATTGCTGGTATATGGAATGTGCTGGATATACATCAGTCATCATAGTTGTTGTCACCAAAGCTTAGTGTTCATGCCTGTGGGGGTGGCCAGGCCAGCCTGAACTGGGAGCATCAGGTGAGCTCAGGTGTGTCAGTATATGCTTGCAGTGAGGGGACAGGCCCGCCTTAGGCTACCTGCAAAGGGCAACGAGGAATCGGCTGAGGGTGAAGCCCTTCGGAGGGGCAGCATGTATGTGGGTCCAGCTCTGCAGAAAGAGTAATTCTGCTCAATGCTTGGTTTCTAGGTTGTGCTCTGCCAGGCCCCCAAGGCCGCAGCCTGATTCCTAGAGGGACCAGGGCCTGCAGAGAAGTAAAGATGGAGCAAAACCAAGAGCTAGTGACCAATATTTCTGTAAGACAAGCACCAGGCAGCACTCAACTGCTTTGGGGCTGGATAAAGTATGTATGGGGCCAGGGGACAGGGAGGCATCTCAGGAAATGCACTGAGGCCTGGGCCCTGGAGGAAGGGAAGGCAAACCTTGAGTGGTGGCTGGAGATGCCCTTGGGGCTCCTTGGGAAAAGTCGGAGGTGGCAGCAGCTCCCAGAGGGGGCAGCAGGATCAGCATCAGAAAACACGGTGACCTTGTTATTATACAAAGAAGAAGGCTGAACTGCTCTTATGATGGGTCCTGCCTTTCAAGGATCTGTTTCCAGAAAGGCCCTTTGGTTCCCTCCAAGGTTTCTCAGACTCGCGCTGCCGAATGATCAGGGTTTTTTTTTTTTCCCCTTTAGTTTTCAGTATGTCATAGAAGGATATTTTGTAAAACGCAGTAAAAATGAATTACCAGTAAAATGAAATAAAAAACAGATGTACAATGTACAAGTCCCAATTTTTTTATTACTGAAGTCAACAGACATAAAACTACTCTGTCAAATTGCTGTAGGCTTCTGAATGCTTTCTCTCAATTTCTGGACTTACCTCTTTGCAGACTGGGATCAAAGTCTGGGGCCTGGCTTGGGTTCAGGGGCCACACTGGCCTCACCTGCCTGCTGATCTCGTGGAGATGCTTGGTGCTCGGGGCTAAAGGTGAAGGGACGTCTGCCTCTGGGTTGAGCAAGTGGGAATATTAGGAATTCGCTTCCTAGCACTGCCATAATGAAATACTGCACCATGCATGGCTTGAAACAACAGTGGTTTATTCTCCTGCAGTTCTGGAGTTCAGAGTTCAAAGTTAAGGTGTCTGCAGGACTATGCTCTTTCTGAAGCCTCCAGTGTAGGTCCTTTCATGCCTGCTTCAAATTCTGGAGGTTCCTAGCAATCGTTAGCTTTCCTGGGCTGGTAGCTGCCTCACTCCAGTTCCTGCTTCCATCCTCACACAGCCTTTATTCCTGTGTGTCTCCAGGTCTTTCTCTCCTGTGAGGACACCGCTCACTGGGTTTAGGGCCCACTCTAGTCCAGTATGACCTCATCCTAAAGAGATTATATCTGTAAAGACACTATTTCCAAATAAGGGCACATTCTGAGGTCCTGGGTAGACAGAATTTGAGAGGTGCAGACACTGTTCACAATTCAGCCTTGCACAGCTGGCATGGATGGACCCAGATGCTGGAGGCAGAGGGGACCTGGGAGGTCCATCAGAACTTAGTGGCCAGCTTTATGCTTCATATTGCTGGGCAAGGAAGTCCTGGGTGATACCAGGTACTTAGTCTGATCAGGACCATTTTACACTCCTGGACCATGGGGCCTGAGAAGGCATTGTTCACAGGAGCAGGAAGGGAATTTTTAGGGTACTTGGGGCTTTCTCTCCACAGCTTTTGAGGATGCAGAGGACGTGAGCCAGGGGAGTCTAAAGCAAAACCAACCACTCTCTTCACCTGAGGGTCTGGGAGAGTCCTGACCAGAGCTCTGAGGGAAAGATAAGGTTTATGGAACTTTCTTGGATGTGAGAGGCAGCAAAAACCAGTGGTTAGAGCACTAGCTCTAGTCTCAAACTTGAGACTGGTTCTACTATCAGAAGCTTTGTGGGGACTTCTCTGGGGACCCAGTAGGTAGGACTTGGCCTTCCAATGCAAGGGGTACAGGTTCAAGTCCTGGTTGGGGAGCTAGGATCCCACATGCCTTATGGCTAAGAAACCAAGACAGAGAACTGAAGCAATACTGTAACAAATTCAATAAAGGTTTTAAAAATGGTCCACATCAAAAAACCTTAAAAGAAAGAGAAGTTTTGTAACCTTGGGCAAGTTACTTTCCTTTTAGTGCCTCAGTTTCCTCATCTGTAAAATGGAGCAAAGAGTAGTTCTCACTTCTAGGACTGTTGTGAATGATCAATGTGATAATGTACGTAAAGGGCTTGGCACAATGCCTGGCACATGGTAATCACTCAATAGTTGCTTCCTATTATCAATAGAGTGATTTTTAGATGGACCATGGAAGGTGACTGCTATCTTGAACTGTGCCTGTTAGGAAAAAGAGACTTTATATTTATAAACAGCTTCCATGTACCAAATGTTGTTACGGGTGATTTATACATTTATATAACATCAATAGATGTTTCTAAGTGGTTACATTGTGATTGATTTCCTTTTTAATATCTCAAGCTTTTATGGAGACCTACTGTGTACAAGAGGCAGTGCAGGATCCAGACATGTTTAAGGAAAGGCTACTTCACTTTGGGCAAAGAAATCAAATTTGGCTCTTATTGGGTGTCAGCCTTTAAGGAGGGATTTCATACAATTTTGTCTTCATATGGGAGATTTAATTAACTGACCTTTTGTGTCCCTCTGTCCCTTGGTTCTGCAGGACAACGTGATAGAAAAGGTGAATTATTTCCACAAGTGTGAAGCTTCATCACCATGCATGTCTTTGTCTGTTTCACAAAGACAGTATTACGAATTTGAACTCTTAAGCAGTTTCTGTTATGCCAAAGAAAAGCCTTTTCAGTTCAGTTTGGAAAATACCTTGTTTCATTTCATTCCCATGATGATTCATAACAAAATTAAAAAAAAATGTGAGTTATAACAAAACTGGATTACTAGTATGTAACCTGTAGCATTGCTTAATTTGGCTTGCTATTACAGTTTTAATAGAAAATATCATTTGATTGCAATTTAGAAATAAAATTTCATTTCCATATTATAACTAATATGAATAATAAGTCCCAAAATGTCTAATATACTTAGGCATTTCTATGAACACAATGAATATGTTTTGGATGTTCCTGGCATACTAATTCAAAGTCTCATTGTGTCCTGGTACTTTTCTTGAGCTCACTGACCTCACCCAGGAAGCCTTTACCAGCAATTAGTTTTCAGCTGTATTAGCCCTTTGGAGTGCTGTGATAATTAAAGTGTTATGCCTCTTTAAATGAAGTTGGCTGCTGGTGCCAGTCTGAATTGCTCTCATAAGAGTGCCCCCCTTTCTCTCTGTGAAGTCTGGGGTTGTGGGTAGCTCTGCCATCTTGGCTCTGGCCTGGGACCTAGAGCTCATTTACTTATAATACTTGCCATTTCCAGATCCCCAGGCTTGTTCTATCTTGCCATAAGGAGACAGGCTGTGTGCTTCCCTTGGTTCAAGAACAACTGCCATTCATTCATTCATTCATTCACTCAATAAGTATTAATTGATGGCCTATTCTATGCCAGCACTGTATTTGCTATTGGAGTTACCATGGTAATTAAAAACAGATACAGTCCTAACTCATAGAATTAAATAATCATGATAAAAATGCATAAATATATGCTACTGGAAAGAGAAATATGGTTGTAAGCTAACAAAGGGAACTGTCCAAGCTGAATGTTGGAGAAGGTGTTCTGAAAGAGCAATGGGTTGGGGATTGTGTGTAAGAAGACCGGAGTGAACGGGGTTTAGGGGGAATGGGGCTGGGGGCCTTGAAGACTGTGTTACAAGAGGAGGGTAGGGGCAGTCAGACTGCGCAGAACCACGGGGGCCACAGGAAGGGTGCTGGTTTTCAGTCTAACAACAGTGGAAAGGTACTAAAGTGTTTAATGCCACGTAGCCAGATGCACATTTTGCGGGAGTTTGAAGTTTGGAGAATGGACTGAAAGCTTCTGCAGAACTGGAGAGGAAACCATGGTGGGTTGAACTAAGGTGGTGGCAGATAAACAGAGAGAAGTAGAATGAATGAAGGATATGGATATGAAGGATGTGAGGAGAGAGACACCGAGTTCACCCCTACCAAACTCATTCTTTGCCTGGCTGCCCTCCTCCATCAGCTCAGGGCCACTCTTGTACTTGATTTGGGCTCTACTCAAATGTCTACCTGGTCTCTCTCTCTCCTTACACTGTTCAGTTTTTTTTTTTTTTTTTGTAATTTGGAAGACACTGTATTATATATTTATTCATTATTTTATAATAAATATTATATATTATTTATTTATCATTATATACATTTTATCATTTATTTATCAGATACTGTATTATATAGTTATTTAGTTATAAATGTATATTTATAAATAAATATATATACTATATATAATACTTTATATATAGTATATATAGTATGTAGTACATATATATAGTATATATATATTTATTTATCAACTGATAAATGCCAGCCTTCATGCCAGCTCCATGAGGCCAGGAATGCATTTGTCTCAAGCCTGGAATGTTGCCTAACACGTGTGTGTGCTTAGTTGCTCAGTCGTGTCTGAATCTTTGTGGTCTCTCAAAAAATACTTTATGAGTGAATGAAGGAATGATTCTGAATAGCTGGCTCATACCATTAGGCTGATGGTGGCATCCTGCTCAAGAAAGGGATAACTGAATGGGACTAGATATGGGTGGGGCACCTGGGAATCTGGAGGTTGGAGGTGCTCTGTGGGCACAGCCAGGCTGTGGGCCTGGAGCTGAGTTGGCCCTTGGAGCTTCACCCAGCACCCACCTCTGAGACTGGCCTCATCAAGCCCAAGGCAAGTCCTCCTTGATAAGCTGGAAGCTATCACTGCCCACTTCACCAGGTTACTCTGGAATTCAGAGAGGAAGATGAGTGTCTCTCCTAGCAGGCACTGGACAGATATTCAGTGCTTCTCTCCTGGAAGGATTTGGGGCAACCCACTCCGGTATGCTTGCCTGGGAAATCCCAGGACAGAGGAGCCTGATGGGCTATAGTCCATGGGGTCACAGAGAGGTGGACACGACTTAGCGATTAAACAACAACTGGGTTAGCAGAGAGTGGGAAAGGGTGAGAAAAGGGTCTACTAGGGGCCAGACAAGAGGGGCTGGAGGACAGAGCCCCGGAAGCCACTCTAGGTCCAGGGCTGCCTTGACCCTCTGTGGGCGGAGGCTGTTTTCTCTCCGGTCCCGCCAGCAGGTGGTAGGTGAATCAGGCTCACAAGTGCACACGTGCAGAGGGAGGTGGGTTATGGCTCACAGGGGCACATGTACAGCAGCTCCACTGACAGCCAGCCAAGTTCCCTTACCCTACTCTCCACTTCCTGTCTTACAGAGCACACTCCAACATCCTGCTTCAACCCCACGTAGCCACATTGCCGCATAGTCCCTCCTTGGCCAGGTCACCATGCTTCCTTGGCATTCAAGTCACCTGTACTTTCTTGCAGTCTGCTATTTATCCAGTCTGCTCTTCCCACTGACAACACCTATTTCATTCTCTGCCCAGTAGATCCTAATGGTTTCAGCTTCTGAAACCCCGTTCCTCCCTCTGTTATACCATGTCTCTTTTGGGGGCTTCCTCCTCCCTGGTTCTTGGGGTTGGCAGTATGACACAACGGAGTGCCTGGGTTTGAATCCTCCCTTAACCACTTCCTAGCTGTGTGGTGTTAGGGAGCTCCTTAACCCATCTCTAATTCAGTTTCCCCATCTCTAATCATGTGTATCTATACCTCATTAGGCTGTAACGAATACTGGAAGAGTTAGTTTACCTGAAGTGCTCAGAGCAGCGCTTGATGCTGTTCTCAGGGGGAGACACCCAGTCTGTGCTGGACCTGGTCTCAGCACCAGCTAGCTCTGCCTGCCCTGCCCACACCCCAGAACATGGCCCTTTGTGTATTTCCTGGCCACAGTGGCCCTAGGGAATGTTCACACTATTCCGATGGTTCTAAAGCCACAGCTGCCTCCATCGCCACAGCCTACGGAGCCCTCACACGTGGAACCAAGTGACCGGGAGAGGCCTCAGCAATCTGCAGTGGAGAATGACTGTTGGACCGCTGTAGTGCTGGCTGGTAACACAACTCAGATAACGCCTCCCAGGTGGGCCTTGGTCCCTTAAGAGAAGAGAGACGAGGAGCCAGTGATCAGGTTCTTGCCCTTCTCCTTCTCACTTTCCAGGGATGTTCTAAGAGGCAGCTGCTCCATGGAAACAACTCTGGAAACAACCCTTGGAAGATCAAGCAGCCAGCTGTGTTTGTTGCAAGGTGGCGGCCAGCTCAGCTCAGCGAGGCACCTGCTCACGTTCACCCCCATGCTCCTGCTTCACTTCCTGTCCCCTCTCCCATGTGTGTTTTTTCAACACCACCAAGCAATTAACTCAGTTCTGTTACTACCTACCTGAAGATAGCAACAGATCCCACAGGTCGAGGACTCAGCCCCACACGCGTCGGATGCCAGTTGCAAGTCCAGATTTTCATCTGGGCTTCTGATCACTGGCTGTAAAGCAGAGGTTCCCACAAGCCTTTTCTTGGGTTTGATTAATTTGCTAGAGTGGCTCCCAGAACTCATAACCCTAACCATGTCATGATAAAGGGTATCATAAAGGCTACAGATCAACAGGTCAACTTGAAGAGGTACAGAGGGTGAGGTCTGAAAGGGTTCCCAGCACAGGAGCTTCTGTCTCCATAGAACTGGGATGTGCCATACTCCTGACACATGTTCATCAGGGTGAATGCTCAGCACATCTTCAGGAGTTTTTATAGAGTTCAAGAATTTTTACAGCAATTTCATCCCCAGCAGCTCCCTAACTCCCTGCCATCATGTGTAGTTCCTGGAGGTTGATGGGCGGGGCTACAAATGCCAACTCTTTAATCCTCAGTCTATCTAGTGATTAGCCCCATTCTGAGGCTATATTAGGACCTGATCCTGATTTAAAGCCCTTGTCTATGGCTATACAACCCTGAACATGCCCGACCTCATCTGATTCAAAGCTCTTGTTTCAAAAACCAATATTTCTCTCCCTTATGAAATTACCAGGGTCTTAGGAGCTCTGCCTCAGGAACCATGGACAGAAAGTAAATGTATTTCTGAAACAACACCCTTCCTCTTACTTCCCTGGGATTGCTGCTGCTGCTGCTGCTGCTGCTGCTGCTGCTGCTAAGTCACTTCAGTCGTGTCCGACTCTGTGTGACCCCATTGATGGCAGCCCACTAGGCTCTGTCCCTGGGATTCTCCAGGCAAGAAAACTGGAGTGGATTGCCATTTCCTTCTCCAATGCATGAAAGTGAAAAGTGAAAGTGAAGTTGCTCAGTCGTGCCCGACTCCTAGCGACCCCATGGACTGCAGTCCACCAGTCTCCTCCATCCATGGGATTTTCCAGGCAAGAGTACTGGAGTGGGTTGCCATTGCCTTCTCCGCCCTGGGATTGCAGGTCCCAATAAAACCACAGAAAGTAAGCTTTAGCCTCAAGTTCTGTTTTCAAAGTTACTCTAGATAAGGAAAGAATCTTCCATTATAATGCTTAGTAACCCTTTACAGGGAATGTATCTTTATGCCTAACTAGAGGATAATTTCTTGGAAGAGTATATGAGACTATATTTTCTCTTATCTCCCATGTTATGTACCAAAATGGCTAATGGTTTAATTGGCTCCCTCTGTGACTGCAATCAGTTGATCAGAACCCAGTGTGATCATAGCAAGGACTGCTCACCCTGGGCCTGGAATGACCCAGAACTGATCCCATGCTGAATTCTTAGATGCCATTAGCCCATTTTCAGAGCTGATTCCAGTCCTCCATCTCATTCCCTTGAAATTGTCTACATTTGCCTTTATACTCTGAAAACACCAAAACATCTTCAGGTCATTCTCATTTAAGAACCAATTAAATTAAGCCAGCCATACACCCTGTCAGCCACACACCCCAGTCTAAGAGCTGTCCTGTCTCACTCTTGCCCTTCACGACCAACATTCCAAGTGTTTGCTGTCCTCTTTCTTATCCTCGTCTCTTTGTGCGTCCCTGTCAATCTATTGCAGTCTAGCTTATGCCCTGATTCATCCATCACTCTTCTTGCTGGTCACCGTTGACTTCCATAATGTTGAATTCAGCATTTTCAAGAGTTGTTCAACACCCTCTCACTTCTCCTCAGCCAATTCATGGAAAAAGCAGCCCCATGCTCCCCAGCTCCGCATCATCTGGTGGAAACACAAGCCCAGAGAGAGGTCCACTTGAGGGAGACCTCTCAGTGAAGCAGTGGTCCATATCCACCTACCTGCCCTCACATACCGAGCTGATCACATACTGTGAATTCTGGGAGTGTTCCTCCTCCATTATGCTAAATCCAGTGGATAATTTAGCCGTTACTTGCTTGAATTTTATTACATCTCGTACTGTTCCTCATCCGTTCTTGAACTCTTCCTCGCTTGATTTGTGTGATTCCAGTCTTCTTGTTTTCCAACAGCCTTTCAGGCTGCTCCTTCTGACCCTTCTCAGCAGCCTTCTTTCCTTCACTGACCACTTAGCCGTTTGTACCCCCCAATACTTGTTCTTGGTACTCTGCTCTCCAGTTTCTCTGTGTAACCTTTTATTTTGGGGCGGGGTTCTGCTTTACACTGGGGCCCTGGGTATCGCAGATGTGTTGATAACTCCTCCATCTCTTGAGTCTGGACTGAGTATCAACCTGTTGCCTACCAGCCTACAGGATATACTCCAAATCTCTCAAGCCCAACTTATCTGAACAGAACTCTTTCTCCCTGAAACCGGGGTGACCACTGTCTAACCTCAGGGTTGAATGCCATCATCCAGTCAGGAGCCCATGCTAGGACCTTACTTACTTGTTTCTACCTTCCTGCCCACCTCCCTTGCCAGGCATTTATCTAGAAAAGTCTGGAGCCCCTATGTCTCTGCCATTACTGCCTTAGTTCAGCCTCTTGTAGATTCCTACCTGGATTATAGAAATAGTCCTTGAATTGATTTCTTTGTCTCCTGACTATTCTTCCCAGTGGGTACTTGTTTCCACTGCCATCAGAGTAATCTTTACAAAGTCACACTTGATTTTGCCATACTATTTCTTAAAAAGCCTTTAATTGCTGACTCCTCAGAGCTTCCAATTTGAGGTTCAAATGTATGAGCTTCATGCATGCAAGGGCTTTCATGATCTGCCCCTTGACTAATACATTAACCTTCTCTTTACATTCCTACCTCCTTTTTTTCCAGCCAAATTTGAATCTTTTATATTCCTTGAACATGTTATGCTATTTCAGACCTCCACATCTTTGCACTTACTGTCTCTTCTGCCTGATAACTCATCCATACATCCATCCATCCACTTCCTCAGCTAATACCTATCATTTTCCCAAAGTTAATTCAGTTGCAACCTCTTTTGAGAAGCATTCCTTTGGCTTCTCTGTCTGGTTTCCAGGGTTCTCTGCTTATATTTTTCTGAATAGAAGTTCTTATTACACTGACTTAAGAAGAGTTGAATGATTTACATTCTCAAGCACCCAGAGATCAGGGACTGTGTCTTACACGTGTCTCCTCAATGCTTAGTATTATTCCTAGTATCATTCCTACATTTTCCATAGTAGATGCCCAACAGTGTTGAATGAATGAACTAAGACTCTGTCCCATCCACTCCTCAAAAATAAGCCCCGTTGATCATAATGAGGAGTAGACTGGATAGAATGAGTTGATTGCTCTTTGTATAGAACTCAAGGCTCTGTAGCCCTGTCTTAGTTTCTAGTTTTGAGCACCTCTGGTCTCCTTAGGTGGGTATTTCCACCTTGTTCCCCTTACCCCTGGCCCATTCATCCTTTGGTGGGCCTGGTCCAGGTCAGGCCTCCTTCCCTCTCTGCTACCTTCCCTAGTGCCTCCCTCATCCCTCCACGCAGGAGCGAGCCTTCCCTGAGCCTAGAAATTCTGCTTTAGTTTTTAATCTTTCCCTGTAAATTAATCTCTCTTGCTATCTAATCATGCCTGGTGCCCTTCCCTGAACTCTCTCCTCTTTGCCTACCTCTGCTGGATAATGAGATGCCTACAGATGACTGCAATCTCTCAGGCTCCATCTTACCACCAGAGACCATTTCCTCTTGGCTTTGTGCTGTGGGCCCTGCACATGCACACATGCCCAAATCATCTTGCCTGTCTTATTTATTTCACTGCCACTTCCCACTGCAAACTCATCTCATTTGTGCTCTGCTCTGCGGCTGTGTCTCTCTCAGCAGGTCTCCACTTTTGAGGTCCCCTCCACTTATGAATCCATCTCTGTCTTTATGATTATTTTTTCCTTTCTGTGTTAATGCTATACCGTTCCAAGTTGAATCTCATTTGAAGGCAACTTACCCAAACAGTCCAGGTCACAGATAATTTTTTTCCCCCACTTCTTCCCAGGCAGGGGCCTCTGTCAGTTTCATGAGATGCCTTCCTATAAGTGCTAAGAAAAAAGGGAATCTTTCCTGATCACACTCGCTTTTGTTAGAAAATGTCATCATGCTTGTTTGCCTCAATTATCAGAGACCCCAAAGCTAAGTTTGTGTTTGGTGGCAGCAACTATCTTTTCCTGGGTCTCTGTGAAATTATCTTTTTCTCTTATTATATGGCCTTCTTATTAGTTAGTATTATTAAGGGACTAATATATATAAGTTTTCTGCTATGTTTCAGTTCAGTTCAGTTCAGTCACTCAGTCGTGTCCGACTCTTTGTGACCCCATGAATCGCAGCACGCCAGGCCTCCCTGTCCATCACCAACTCCCAGAGTTCACTCAGACTCACGTCCATCAAGCCCATGATGCCATCCAGCCATCTCATCCTCTGTTGTCCCCTTCTCCTCCCGCCCCCAATCCCTCCCACCATCAGAGTCTTTTCCAATGAGTCAACTCTTCACACGAGATGGCCAAAGTACTGGAGCTTCAGCTTCAGCATCATTCCTTCCAAAGAAATCCCAGGGTTGATCTCCTTCAGAATGGACTGGTTGGATCTCCTTGCAGTCCAAGGGACTCTCAAGAGTCTTCTGCAACACCACAGTTCAAAAGCATCCATTCTTTGGCGCTCAGCCTTCTTCACAGGCCAACTCTCACATCCATACAGGACCACAGGAAAAACCATAGCCTTGACTAGACAGACCTTAGTTGGCAAAGTAATGTCTCTGCTATGTTTACCTCAAGTATTTTTGAATACTATATTTTCTAAATAATATATTTGGTGCCTGATGTTTCATAAACTGTTTTTCCTGTGTTTCTATCCCTAGTTCTATTCCTCAAACCTCTGAGCCATCATAGAAGTTGGTGTCAATGAGGTTTTGAGGCTCAACAGACGAGTCCCTTACTATCACCCTAAACTGCAGTCATTTAGATGTGGGCATTTAGATGTGGGTGAGATAAGCTGGGCAAGGTGGTCCACACAGGTAGGTAGAGTGGGTGGGGTGGCAGGGTGGTGGGGGAAGGTCTTGGCTTTGTAAGAGAGCAGGTAAGCAGGCTTGATTCTGTCCCTCCTGGTCACGTAATCTCAGACAAGTTAACTTTTCTGAGTGTCATTCTCACCCTAAAAGGGGAATAACAAAACCTCCAGGACTGTGAGAAATAAATGAGACAAAGTATGCCCAAGTACCTGGCATGCCGTTGTGGGGGCAACTCAATTCCAGTTTCTATCCTTGACTTTGCCTATAAGTATGTCCACCTCACCCCATCTCATATTATGGGGCCTGAAATCCCACCAATCAGTCAGTCAGTTCAGTCACGCAGTCATATCTAACTCTTTGTGAGCCCATGGACTGCAGCACGCCAGGCTTCCCTGTCCATCGCCAACTCCCAGAGCTTGCTCAAACTCATGTCCATTGAGTTGGTGATGCCATCAAACCATCTCATCCTCTGTCGTCCCCTTCTCCTCCTGCCTTCAATCTTTCCCAGCATCAGGATCTTTTCCAATGAGTCAGTTCTTCTCATCAGGTGGCCAAAATATTGGAGTTCCAGCTTCAACATCAGTCCTTCCAATGAATATCCAGGACTGATTTCCTTTAGGATGGACTGGTTTGATCTTCTTGTAGTCCAAGGGACTCTCAAGAGTCTTCTCCAACACCACAGTTTGAAAGCATCAATTCTTCAGCACTCAGCTTTCTTTATGGTCCAACTCTCTCATTTTAAAAAGACAAACATCCCCACGGGGTCTATGCCTTGGTCCGGCTGAGTCTCTCCAGGGAAACAAGCTGTCACCAGGGGAGTGAGACAGTAGTTTGATGTTGGGAGGCAGGAGAGTGAATTTTGGGGGCAGAGTGTTTGGGGGGCATTGCTGAGCAGCAGGGTGATGAGGGAGATGCACCTGACTAGAGGGTTGGGGGTGCCCTCTGACCTCATGGTGTTTAGAGCAGCATTTCTGGAGTGTTGGATGCTCCTGCAGCCTGGCTGGGGTGGCCTGAGAGTCTGCATTTCTGGCCAACTCTGGGCTCACAGCGGCTGCTCCTCCCAGGACCACACTTTGGGTCATGAGGATTTGTCAGACTTTGACCCAGGCTCTGGTCAGCGCAGCCTTCTCCTGGCATCTGACCCCCAGCTCCCTCTCCCACACCCTCTGAGACCAGTGAGGTTCCCAGCTCCCCAACTGCAGAGCCAGGATCGCCTGTCAGGCCTATTTGAATTGTTATTATTTATTTTTTTCCTCAGAACCTCACCCGAGTCACTATTCCTAAGCACTTTCCTAAAATTGAGAGCTATTATATCCACTGCTTTCCTTTTTATCTCTTCATCTGGCATTTCTATAGATTACAAAAAAAGCAGTTAAATTTGTCTAGAGTGATTTGTACCACATCAACGCCTGCTATTTACTGCTTGCAAGTCTATCTGCCAACACTTGCAAAGAGTTCCCCTGAGTGTCGCAACCTTGGCTTGTCTCGGAGGTGACTGTCATTTTAAGTTTCCCCAAAGGGGGGGGTGCATAGGCCTCAGTTTATTCAACTAAATACATTCTTATTTTTAAACATACATATGCATATACACACTCACAAAATGGCCAGGATCCAGGAATCCCACACCTAACTCTTTCACTGACCAGACATGTGATGCCAAGATAGATATCCCTGCCCTTGGAGTCTCGTTTCCTCACCTGTGAAGTGGATAGAATAAGACATGACAATATGTCTCACTGTGAAAGGGCTTCCTGGAGAACTTGGTGCAAATTTGGTGCTCAAAAAATGCTTAAAGGGAAAACAATTATTTCTATGCTGTGAAAATTAATAAAGGGAAACCTCGCTAATATGTAGCCAAGAGGCCAGAAGGGGGACTTCTCCTGCACATGCCACTTGACATCAGTACAGATACCCACAGGAAGAGACTACCTTGCATCTTTAGCAGAAAGTGACTTCACTATCCCAGCAACAGAAAGAAAGATTTCTTCTTGCCTGGCAACAGCTCAGCCAATGAGAGGCTGGCACAATGCAGCCAATGAAAAGCCGCTACACTTTGAACTCCCAGTTTCCTCCAATGAACTTTTTGTTTGTAACAGTACCTCCCAATTTTCTTTTCTCCTCTGTAGAAGAGTTTCCTCTCCTTTGCTTTACCTGATTTGCTCCTCACTCACCATAGTTGCATGTCCCAAATTGCAATTCTTTGTTGCAATAAACTTGTTTTGCTAGTCAAATTACAGGCTGTTTTGTTGTTTTATAGGGTCACCAGGTGTCACAGTGGTAAAGAATCTGCCTGCAAATTCAGGAGACATGGGTTCGAAACAGCCGCTGGAGAAGGAAATGGCATCCCACTTCAGTATTCTTGCCTGGAGAATCCTATGGACAGAGTAGCCTGGTGTGTTACAGTCCATAGGGTCGCAAAGAGTTGGACACCACTGCAACGACTTAGCAGGCATGCATGCATCTATTTAAATGAAAAAGCAAAAAAGATATTAAATAAATATTTGTTGTTGATAAATACTTATTTGATTACATGTTGCAGATCCTTTATTAGGTTAAAAGTTTGAGGTGGACAAGTTCTTAGTGTGTCTTAGTTCTCTTCATTCCATCCAGTGCTTAGTAAAATACCCATATAAGAGTGAGTACCAGACAAATATTTGAATTACTTCACTATATATTCCACTTACTGAGGGGAGTTTGTTGAAATTCCTCCATCACATCCTCAAAATTCTGTCACAGTTTCCGAGCATTTAGGAAGCTTGTGTCTATTCTAAGTATTTAATATATTTACCTTTATCAACTATACTATAGAATGAATTTCCTTCTTCTCTTTGGCTTCTAGGAAGTTCACAGCTAAATGTTGTTAAGTGGCCAAAGTTAATTTTGGTTTGGCTCTTCTTATTTCCCCTAATCTTCTATGGCGCCTGATTTGATATTTTGTTTTAATGTTCTTATTTTCATTGTGATTTTTCAGCTCCTCAAATACTTTTTTGGAAACAGCAAGGTACAAATTATGCCTAAAACCAAAACAAGAGGAGTATGATTTGTCTATGTAAGTGGAAGAGTACTGGTAAGACCTAGGCTTGAATTTCATCCTTTGAAAACATGATTTGAAGAATTTGCCACCCACAGCCACATTGTGGAAATAATCACTGCACCGTGGCTGGATGAGAAAGGAGAAAACACAGAAAGAGAGAGCAGAATCTCACTTATGTTTGAGAATCAAAGACTTTCCACCACCCACTCCGTTCCCTTTCCCCAGTCTGTCACTGCCCCTCATTCATCACTAGTTTCTCAACCACATCACTTACTGTGCTTGTCACACGACTGTGGTTCCCATAGGCTGCATTGAAGGTTGAGAAGCATTGTCCCCACTTCTGTATCACCTAGAATATCTTTTCTCTCTAGCAATTCTGCCTAAGCTGCAAAACCCAGATCATCTTTCTCCTCCTGACCACTGCAGCTCACAGGAAACCTGCCTCCCTTAGACCCATGGGCAGTCAACTTTGCTGTGTCTTTTTGTTCTTCTTCTTTATTCCTCTGAGAAGCCCACTCTTCCCAGGGCTGGCAAGGGGGCATTCCTTTCTTTCCCTAACAGTACCTAGTAGGGGCTGGTATACAGTGGGCACTCAATCCATACCATTAGATGCTACTTAATATGTAATTCCAGAAAAACATCTATTTCTGTTTTATTATCTATGCCAAAGCCTTTGACTGTGGATCACAATAAACTGTGGAAAATTCCTGAAGAGATGGGAATACCAGACCACCTGACATGCCTCCTGAGAAATCCGTATGCAGGTCAGGAAGCAACAGAACTGGACATGGAACAACAGACTGGTTCCAAATAGGAAAAGGAGTACATCAAGGCTATATTGTCACTGTGCTTATTTAATGTATATGCAGAGTACATCATGAGAAACGCTGGACTGGATGAAGCACAAGCTGGAATCAAGATTTCCGGGAGAAATATCAATAACATCAGATATGCAGATGACACCACCCTTATGGCAGAAAGTGAAGAGGAACTAAAAAGCCTCTTGATGAAAGTGAAAGAGGAGAGTGAAAAAGTTGGCTTAAAGCTCAACATTCAGAAAACGAATATCATGGCACCTGGTGCCATCACTTCATGGGAAATAGATGGGGAAACAGTGGAAATAGTGTCAGACTTTCTTTTTTTGGACTCCAAAATCACTGCAGATGGTGACTGCAGCCATGAAATTAAAAGACGCTTACTCCTTGGAAGAAAAGTTATGACCAACCTAGATAGCATATTCAAAAGCAGAGACATTACTTTGCCAACAAAGGTCCGTCTAGTCAAAGCTATGGTTTTTCCAGTGGTCATGTATGGATGTGAGAGTTGGACTGTGAAGAAAGCTGAGCGCCAAATAATTGATGCTTTTGAACTGTGGTGTTGGAGAAGACTCTTGAGAGTCCCTTGGACTGCAAGGAGATCCAACCAGTCCATTCTAAGGGAGATCAGTCCTGACTCCAATACTTTGGCCACCTGATGCGAAGAGTTGACTCATTGGAAAAGACTCTGATGCTGGGAGGGATTGAGGGCAGGAGGAGAAGGGGACGACAGAGGATGAGATGGTTGGATGGCATCACTGACTCAATGGACATGAGTTTGGGTAAACTCCAGGAGTTGGTGATGGACAGGGAGGCCTGGTGTGCTGTGATTCATGGGGTTGCAAAGAGTTGGACAGGACTGAGCGACTGAACTGAACTGAACTGAATATGTAATCATGGGCTTCCCTAGTGGCTCAAATGATAAAGAATTTGTCTGCAATGCAGAAATCCCGGGTTTGACCCTGGGGTTGATCCTGGGTTGGGAAGATCCTCTGCAGAAGGAAATGACTACCTGTTCCAGTATTCTTGCCTGGGATATCCCATGTACAGAGGAGCTTGGCGGGTTACAGTCCATGGGTTGCAAAGAGTCAGACATGACTGAACAATAAACACACACACATACAATATGTAATCATAGTCTCACACATGGTCATAATATGTATCATGCTTCTAAGCTCTATACTCTTGCCTACAAGAGCATGCAGAGGTCAGTCTGTAGCCCAAAGCATTCGTAAATACAAAGCCATATAGTCAGTGCTAGGAGAAGCCATAGGGCCATTGGAATCGATCCTTGTATCTTTTTAAAGAAGCCCAGAGAGGAGAGGGTCCTGTGGAGGGTTCCAGAGCTGGCTGATGGCACAGCAGAGACTAGAGCTCAAGCCATTCGATCTGGAGTCCAGCATGCACATGGCCTTCAGTTGTGTCTTTTCACTGAGGCCAACCCTTTCTTCCTTCTCCAGAGTCCAAGCATGAGTGTGCCAAGCTGAGGTTTGCATTAAAGCATACCATGAGATTTCTTCAACACAAGGCTGATGATTGCCTGGGAAAATGAGTTTTACAGAGTCAGATTCTATTTTAGCTGCATTAAGATGTCTGGCCAATTAAAGGACATTAGAGGTTAACAATTCTTATAAAGTGGAGAATCATTTTATAAAGTGAATACTCACCTCTTTTGCCCATTGAGATTCTGTCAAGGTTTCTCTCATAAATGGAGGATTTGCCTGTTATACATCTTGGTTATACTCCGAAGTGAATGGTTATGAATTCATTTATAAATTCTGCAATAGGTATGAATTATTTATACCGTCATAATCTTAGATGTGTGAAACTGTAACTCTGTCTGTTTCTTTATAACTGAACTCAACCTTAGTTCTCTACCTTTTGTTCCTTCCAAAGATGAAAAACAAATTTACTAGTTGAAGACAACTAGTCACTTCTCATTTAAATACGATTAGTTTGGGATTTAACCTCTGTTTTGCTCTTGTCTTCCTGGGGTAATCCATGTTTCCGGGGGCCATGAGGAGGGGTACCTTGTAGACTCTGTGCCATATTGACCTCTGCCCCAATGCATCTGTAGCACATGACCTTGGTCCCTTCTATGGCTTCCAGTTATCAGGTCATCACTGTTGGTTTTCTCTCTGTCCCAAATGCAAAGCCTCTTTGCCTCTTTTACAGATGCTCTCTGGCCACATCTGCATCTCTTTGGGGGAAGCCTGGGAATGCTAGAGGCTTTCCCCATAGTACATTGGGATGAGCAGGCTCCCAAGACTGATCTGATCATTTAGCACTCCCTCTCCTCCATTGCTGGTCTTCTGCTCAGGCACCATGGTGGATGAGGACACCTGATCTCAGGGCTACACTCCGGAAGGCAAACAACGTTCTCCCCAGCTCTCAGAACTTCCCGCGTCCATCTGAGGTGTGTCGTCAGTGTTTTGATCATTCTGCTGCCCCCCTTTACTCCACATGTCCAAGGAGCAGTGCTTCTGGGCACCACATCAGGGACTCATCTAAACTTCAGCCCCATCTCCTTTGATTCTTCTGTCTTGCTGGTTGATCATCCCCGCCTTTGAACCCAGGCTGGGAGTCAGGTGGGTAAGAGAATACTGTATTCACTTTGTATTCTTCCCTATCTTGTTTGAGACCTCCAAGCCCCATTTTAACTACTACAAATGCTCTCTCACAAAATGTTTTGCTTTCACATCTCTATTTCTGCTAAAGGCATTCAAAGGGATGCCCTGAAATTCTAAGCTGGGCAATGGCACCATGTTCCTGACCATCTTCACTCGTCTTGCTGGGCAAAGTATCTGGAAAGCTGCCTAAGTGGCAAAGAAAGCTGAGGTAAAAATGTACTGGGAGGAGAAATCCTAGTTATTACTTCATATAACTCATATTTCATCATAGTTCATCATATTCAACAATGTTGGTAGGAAGTGTAATTTAGAGCAAAACGTCCCAAATAGCCCTATGAATAGGTTTATAAATAGGGGGAGATGTAGTGATGCTTTTAGCCCTGGGGACTTCTGGGATCCTCAGAGCCCAGGGAACCGTCAGCAGTTAGCTGCAAGCAGCCTGGAGGGGTGTTCTCTGAGTACAGCCTGAAGGGAAGAGTTTCCCAAGGGCCATCCTCTGGTCCTCACCTACAGAAAGCACAACACCTGTGCACCATGCACGCCCTGGCTTCCAGGGTTGCTGAGGGCAGCCAAAAGGTACTCTGCTTTCCACATGTGTTGTGCAAATAATTATCCACAGGGTTCATGGAAGCTGCTGGGGAATTTGTGTTCCAGGCACCCAAGGAGCAGGGAGTGTAGCTCAAGATGTGCAAGGGATGCTGGGTGGGGCTCTTGGAGGGACAGGCACAGCTGAGTCCTGAATCTCAACTTTACATTCATGAGGCTCTCTCTTCCATTTGCAGGTGATGAGCCCTTTCAGGATGGTCCCAAGCCAGCTGCTGGGGGACTTCATCTGCATCCCTCCAATCAGGGTTCACCTTTTATCGAAACATTTGATGTGCAAAAGCTCAGCTCACTTATAAGTCCAAATGTAGTACCACAAGAAATTCCAACAGTACGGTTGTCAATGAAAGAAAAGGAAAAGCTGTGAGATTCTAAAAATATCATTTCAACTGTTGTAAATGTTTTAACTATCTGTAAAAGAATGATTTAAAATTTTTATTACCTAATTGTGTGAACAAAGTTTCTGGTGAGTTGCAGTTATTGAGAATTTGAAGAGACCATCATTAAAAAGTATTGATCAGGAGTTGCGTGCAGGCATTTTGAACTTAAAACTTGATATGAAGACATTATGTTCAGAAGCTAGCTCAGGTTTCTCATTACGAATACGAAAATATATTATTTGAAATTTTATGCATGTTCAATTCTTAATATCTTTCCCAATACTTATTTTTCTTATTGTAATATATAACATAAACAAAAAGTAATAAAAATTTCCACTAAGCCATATATAAAAATTTCCAAATCCCCTCCTGTTTATTCTGTTCTGCATCATATCCGGTACTATTTTTGTGTATGTGCCATGATGTAAAAAAGTTTGGGAGGCTCCATTCTGGTGCAAAAAACGTAAATTCTGGGTGCAAACCAATTAGAGTTCCAATCCCACCTCTGCTGTGTGCTGGGGGTGTGACTTTATCCAAGCTAGTTAATGGGCCTGAGACTCAGTTTTCTCACAGACAAAGTGGGGAAACAGCTGCTACTTTTGGGATGGACGAGCCCCAGAGGATCACGTTGGTACCTCAAACTCATCTCTTCACCTGTGTGACCTTGAGCAGAATCTCTTGCTTTTTAATTTCATATTTATTTAATTTGACTGTGTCAGTTCTTACTTATGGCACGCAGGCTTCTCTACCTGCAGCCCCTGGGCTCTCTAGTTGTAGCTGCTGCTGCTGCTGCTGCTAAGTCACTTCAGTCGCGTCCGACTCTGCGCGACCCCAGAGATGGCAGCCCACCAGGCTCCCCCGTCCCTGGGATTCTCCAGGCAAGGACACTGGAGTGGGTGCCACTGGAGCCTGTGGGCTTAACTGCCCCGTGGCGTGTGACATCTTAGTCCCCTGATCAGAGATTGAACCCTCATCTCCTGCATTTGGAAGGTAGGTTCTTAACCATTGGACCACCAGGGAAGTTCCCTCTTGCCTTTCTGAATCCCATTCCCCAGACCCAGGCATTCAAATGCTGCCCTCGTGGGTCAGTGTGAGGGTATGTGGTTGTGAATCCCTTCAGCAGCCCGATCTCAGGAGGAGCAGGGCTGGGTCACAGAGTCCTCATAAAACTGCCGCCCCAGGAACAGTGGCGACTGGCTCCCAGCACCCAGCTGCTAGTTGCTGATTTAGTATTCAGAATTCGGAATTTATGGAGCCGCCTTTCTCTGTCACACCATCCATCAGAGACAGACACTCAAAAGATGGAAGGGGAAAAAATTAAAAACCTGTTTATTGCTCAACTTGCTCTAGGCATGTTTTAGCTTATTGTTCAGCTCTGTTCATTTCCATGCAATTTGAATGGCTTTCTTAGTTGCCGTGGCCAACATGTATATAAATGGTTGGATGCATGGACTCACAGAGATATCTTTATCTCTGGCAAAATGAAAAACCACCAGAAATTACACTCTCTGTGAAGTTTTTAAGACTTAGGGGCAGGCGGGGACTGCCAGCCCATGCCTGGCCCAGCTCTAACTTCCCAGGCACCCTCGTGCGGGCCTGGGGCCTTGCTTCACTGGGGGAGGGTGCCGCCCTGCAGTGTTTATTGGGATGCTGCATTTGTTCCCGGCGATGTCAAGGGGAGCTTGTCAGCAGGATGAGCATAGAATGCACAATGGCAACAGGCAGACTGACAAGCAACCAGATATGTGTGAGGGAGAGAGGTTAAGAAAGGATCAAAGGCCGTCCTTGCAGAACAAGGACATGTCCACGTTTTTAAAAACACTGAAATGCACCTGGTTGCAGAAGACGATGTAGACCAGACTCCACAGGGATCCGGGAATCCAGGGTGAGATCTCTTTTCCACCCTTAGAGCTGTCTGGGGTCCTAGGTCAAGCTCAGTTTAGTTCAGTTCAGTCGCTCAGTCGGGCTCAGTTGTGCCCGACTCTTTGTGACCCCATGGACTGCAGTACGCCAGGCTTCCCTGTCCATCACCAGCTCCCAGAGCTTACTCAAACTCATGTCCATTGAGTCGGTGATGCCATCCAACCATCTCATCCTCTGTAGTCCCCTTCTCCTCCCACCTTCAATCATTCCCAGCATCAGGGTCTTTTCCAATGAGTCAGTTCTTTGCATCAGGTGGCTAAAGTATTGGAGTTTCAGCTTCAGCATCAGTCCTTCCAATGAATATTTAGGACTGATTTCCTTTAGGATGGACTGGTTAGATCTCCTTGCTGTCCAAGGGACTCTCGAGAGTCTTCTCCAACACCACAGTTCAAAAGCATCAATTCTTCAGCATTCAGCTTTTTTCATATTCCAACAGTCACATCCATACTTGACTACTGGAAAAGCCATAGCTTTGCTAGATGGACCATTGTTGGCAAACTAATGTCTTTGCTTTTTAATATGCTGTCTAGGTTGGCCATAACTTTTCTTCCAAGGAGTAAGTGTCTTTTAATTTCATGGCTGCAATCACCATCTGCAGTGATTTTGGAGCCCCCCAAAATAAAATCTGTCACTATTTCCACTGTTTCCCCATCTATTTGCCATGAAGTGATGGGAGCGGATGCCATGATCTTTTTTTTTTCTGAATGTTGACCTTTAAGCCAACTCTTTCATTCTCTTCTTTCACTTTCATCAAGAGGCTTTTTAGCTCTTCTTCACTTTCTGCCATATGGGTGGTGTCATTTGCATATCTGAGGTTATTGATATTTCTCCCAGCAATCTTGATTCCAGCTTGTGCTTCATCCAGTCCAACGTTTCTCATGATGTACTCTGCATATAAGTTAAATAAGCAGGGTGACAATATACAGCCTCGACGTACTCCTTTTCCTATTTGGAACCAGTCTGTTGTTCCATGTCCAGTTCTAACCGTTGCTTCCTGACCTGCATACAGATTTGTCAAGAGGTCAGGTGGTCTGGTATTCCCATCTCTTGAAGAATTTTCCACAGTTTGTTGTGATCCACAGTCAAAGGCTTTGGCATAGTCAATAAAGCAGAAAGAGATGTTTTTCTGGAACTCTCTTGCTTTTTCCATGATCCAGCAGATGTTGGCAATTTGACCTCTGGTTCCTCTGCCTTTTCTAAGTCCAGCTTGAACATCTGGAAGTTCATGGTTCACGTACTGTTGAAGCCTGGCTTGGAGAATTTTGAGCATTACTTTACTAGCGTGTGAGATGAATACAATTGTGCGGTAGTTTGAACATTCTTTGGCATTGCCTTTCTTTGGGATTGGAATGAAAACTGCCCTTTTCCAGTCCTGTGGCCACTGCTGAGTTTTCCAAATTTGCTGGCATATTGAGTGCAGCACTTTCACAGCATCATCTTTCAGGATTTGAAATAGCTCAACTGGAATTTCATCACCTCCTCTAGCTTTGTTCATAGTGATGCTTCCTAAGGCCCACTTGACTTCACATTCCAGGATGTCTGGCTCTAGGTGAATGATCACACCATCTTAGTTATCTGGGTCAGGAAGGTCTTTTTTGTATTTTGTATAGTTCCTCTGTGTATTCTTGCCTCCTCTTCCTAATATCTTCTGCTTATGTTAGGTCCATACCATTTCTGTCCTTTATTGTGCCCATCTTTGCTTGACATATTCCCTTCGTATCTCTAATTTTCTTGAAGAGATCTCTAGTCTTTCCCATTCTATTATTTTCCTCTATTTCTTTGCATTGATCACTGAGGAAGGTTTTCTTATCTCTCCTTGCTATTCTTTGGAACTCTGCATTCAAATGGGTATATCTTTCCTTTTCTCCTTTGTCTTTCACTTCTCTTCTTTTCACAACTATTTGTAAGACCTCATCAGCCAACCATTTTGCCTTTTTTTCCCTTGGGGATGGTCTTCATCACTGTCTCCTGTACGATGTCACGAACCTCTGTCTATAATTCTTTAGGTACTCTGTCTATCAGATCTAATCCCTTGAATCTATTTGTCCCATCCACTGCATAATTGTAAGGGGTTTGGTTTAGGTCATACCTGAATGGTCTAGTGGTTTTCCCTACTTTCTTCAATTTAAGCCAGAGCAGGCTATTTGGCTTTATTCCCTGCTCCACCACTTAGAGCAGTTTGGCCTTGAGCTAATTACTTACACATTTTATATTCTATGGGCTTCCCAGGTGGCTCAGTTGTAAAGAATCCCCCTGCCAAGCAGGAGATGCAGATTTGATCCCTGGGCTGGGAAGATACCTGGAGAGGGAAGTGGCAACCCACTGCAGTATTCTTGCCTGGGAAATCCCATGGACAGAGAAGCCTGGTGGGCCACAATCCACAGGGTCACAAAAGAGTTGGACATAACTTAGCAACTAAACAGCAACAACATTTTATGCTTCAGTTTCCTAATTTTCATCTGTGACATGGGAATAATTTCTCTGTAGCCATGAGGATTAAAGAAGTGCCTGGTGCTGTGCTCAGCCTATAGAGGGTGCAGGAAATATATATATAATTTACTCTTATAAATATATATGTAACTTATTCCATGGACTGCAGCATGCCAGGCCCCTTTGTCCCTCACTATCTCCCAGAGTTTGCCCAATTTCCTGTCCATTGAAATGGTGATGCCATCCCATCATCTCATCCTCTGTCATATATATTACTTATTCTTATAAATTTGCTGAGTTTACCTCCAAAGACTGTTGTACTAATTGCTCAAGGTGTTGGGTGTGAGTTTTCAGAAGAGTATGAACTGCCAGCGCATGTTGGGAGCAGTTGAGTCTGGAAGACCCCCTACCCCGGGGTAGCTAGGCACTGGGCCCCACTCTCAGGAAGCTGTAGTTGGGTTTCACCAGGAGGAAAGGTTGTCCTTGCACCTGGAAGTGCCACCGTATGGCTTAACTTGGAGACGTTTGCTGGGCCTGCTTGGTGAAAGTTCCAACCTGGGGCTCTAGCATATTATATCTTGCTTTCATTTTGCTTTTTAATTGGTATCTATTATTGAAAGCTTTTGTTTTGATTTTGACATCTCAGCTCCTTCTACTTACTTTGCAAATAGAGAGGACTTTGGGAAAATGTAGTGCTTTACAAATATTCACTTCTCTTTAGAGCATGGGAGAGGACAGAGGTTGTCAGTCTGTGACAGAGGAGCCAGGCATTGACTGCCCTTGTCGAGGGGACAGGGGGACACTTGGAGAGCCGCTCTGGAATGGGAAAAGGTCATTTGCTGGAGGAGGTGAGTTTGAGCTGGACTTCGATGATTGGAATTTGGGGGATGAGGGGTGTGTGTGTGTGTGTGTGTGTGTGTGTGTGTACTGAGAGTTCCTAAGAATCTGATCACTCCTTTGAAATCCCTTTTGGAAGTAGGCATGGCTCTTGTGTGTGCACAGAGATCCAGACACACGCAGCCTGCGACCACTTCAGATTCTGAGATCTAGGAGGTCAACGTAATACTCACAATCCATGTTCACAAAAAAGAGGGTGCTGGCACATGCAGCAATGCTGTCTATGGCATACCAGAGGATTGGTAAGGATGGCGAGGGGCCATCCTTGGTTCCATACCCCACGAGGTACCGGACAAAAACTGGAGAGAAGGTTGTGCCTGGGTCTCCTCTGAGGGGCTGGTGACGAGTCCCATGCTGCAGAGGCCTGCCTCTCATGGTCCATCAGAGGCAGATGTGGCTTCTCAGGCTGCTGACATTCTCCACCTGAGACTGTGGGCTGCCAGAGGGAAAGTTCTGCAGGGTAAAGCCTGTGGCTGAACTTTGCCACATTTTTGGCTGCAAGAGAGAATGTAGCTTCTTAGAATGAGGTGGGCTTTGGACTCAGGCTGAAACCCCCGCTCTGCTGCTTTCTGTCCTCATGGTCTTTGATACATCCTATAATTTCTCTGATCCTCTGCTTTCTCATCTGTAAAATGGACATGAGGATATCTACTTTGCAGGGTTATCTTAAGAACTTGAGACAATCATTTAAAGTTCCTAGTTTATTATAGGGATTCAATAAAGGGTAATAATAGTTAACATTAAGCAAATCTACCCATGTATTCTAATGCTTTATGCAGTTTAACTCATTTGATTTTCACAGAAACCCTTAAGAAAAGACAGTTTAATCCCCATTCTCAGATGGGGAAATTGAGGTGCAGAGAAGTTAATTAACCTGCCCAAGATCCACCCCATGTCAGTGGGCAGTTGGGTGGGAAATCAGGCAGCTCAGCTCTGACACATTACCTAAGGCACTGGGCTGCTGCTACCGCTATTCCAGTGCTGAATTCCTGTGAGGGAAGATGGCTCAAATGGCTGCCGCTTACAATCGTGATAATTAGCTAGAAGATACTTTACAGAATGATTAACATATATATGTGTGTGTGTCTGTGTGTATGTGTGTATGTTTGGCAAGAATAAATATATGTATAACATATATATATCCACTACATATATAATTTACATATAACATGTATATATTATGGCACTATAATATATATATATATATATAATATATATATATATACACACACAGACACATATATGGCTAGGATGGGTGCAACCCCCAGTCTGACTAAGCCCTCGAGTTTGGCCAAGGTAGTGTGTCTGATTGGCACTTCTGGGAAAAACTTTTCTCTCTGAAAAACAATCCCAAACATCTTCATTGATAGAGTTAGTCTTCAAATATAACCTGCAGAAGAGCATGTCTAGATTTTTTTCCCCTTAGATTATTCTTGAGTACCTGAGACTAAAAGCATATTTGAACCAGAAAAACAACGGTTTGGACCTTACCTAGGTCCAACAACAACATAGGTCCAAAAACAAAAGTCTCTCCTTACCTAGGCAGACAGGCCCAAAGCTTTCAAGTGAGTAAGGGACTAAGATGCATTTATTTTGTTTCACTTAGGGGTCAAGGGCAAGTTTTGCAGTAGGGTAGGGAATGGGGAAAGTAGCGGTTGTCAGCACTGTTTCCTCCCCTTGGGTAATAGGAATCAGTCCTTTCCTGTCAAAACAACAAACCATAAATGCCCTTCCTTGGCCCTGTGGCCCTCCTCCACCCTTCAGTGAGCTCTCTCCTCCCTTGCATACTCAGATCATCTTCATGCCTCCCCTTCACCTCCCAAAGGCTGGATGAAACTGATCAAACTGCACCCTGCTCTCAGTGAAAAAGCAAAAAATGGAAAAAAGCCAAGGACATAGCCTTGGGCTGGCTAAGCCCCGTGAGTGTTTCATAATCTGGCACACCTTTCCCCCTGGCCAGACCCAGCTCTCACCTCCACCTTCTACTGTCACTCTGCAGGCCCCTGAGGGCTCAGCTGGTGATGGTCTCTGCCCATGATGATATCTCAGCCTGGATCATCTTGCCCTTTCTTTCCGTAATTCGCACTCACCCTCTATTCTCTGTGGCATCACCAATTGTGCATAAGGAATATTACTTGAATGAGAAGACTAAGCCATACTCTCAGGGAACTTGGTATGAACTTGCAGAGCAGAACATGAAAAAAACATTACCAAATAAAAATACAAGTCAAGGGCAAGTGAATGGTCTGGGATTTGTGGGAAGAGAAACTGTTAGGAGATTGTTGAAGTTGTCTGGGTGAAATAGGATGAAGGGCTGGGTAGTGGGAATGTAAAGACGGCACTGGGGAGATTCCATTCAGTCAGTCACTCAACAACCATTTATGGAGCATCAACCACGTACCGCAGGCTCTGAGGATCCTGCAATGAGCAAAACAGCCCCGAATCTCAGCCTAGGGGAGCTTACATTTCTTACTGGGAGAAAAACACCATGGGTAAATAAAATGGACAGGATGGCAGACAGTGTAAAGTGCCATGGAGAAAATGAGGCAGGAGGGAAGCGGGGCGGCCCAGAGCACAAGTCTTAAGCTCATGATATTTCAAGTCTATCAAGCTGCCCACCTGCCTGGCTTTCTCCAAATTTTTTCTGACTTCTTTTGCCTGTAGTGATTTCCTCTCACTTGAAGAGACTCTGGGGCATCGAAGGCCCTTATCCTCTGCTGGGCAACTGGCACATTCTCTTTTGAGTTTTCGTGAAGCCCCTCGTGAGGTGGAAGCTCCCTGCAGACAGGGACTGCACCCTAAACTTCTGTCTCTTACTCTTCTGCAGCATTGTACTCAGCTCTATTAGATATTCAATAAATACTTGTTAATTTGATTGATTGTACAATTCATAAATAAAATTGCAAGTGAAACCTCCAGTTAAAGTCTCCTAAGGAGTTTTTCAAGGCACTGATTACTAAACACTTTACAAAAGGGAAAACATCTTTAGACGAGAAATTAGGATACTAGCTCTTCTGGCTGTGATGATAAAAACCAGAAGTCTCAATATATCACCTTCTCCCTGAGAAAAGTGTCATCCAGAGAGGAGAACAGTTTGCCCAAGATCCTGCAGTTAGGCTTTCCTCTGACTCAGTTTTCTTATCTGTACAATGGGGTGAACTGCCACCTAAATCACTTATTCAAAAAGAAGTTGAGGATCAGATGAGATGCAGAGGAAGTTTTGAAAGACTAAAGTTCATATAATCATTCATTTACCATTTATTACTCCTCTCCTGCCAGCGGACTCCCCAACTGATGGTACATTCACTAACGCTCAGCTGCCTCCTTTCCTGTTGGAAGATAAAGCCTTGTCTCATCTACAAAGCCAGGAAGTTCCTGCCTGTCAGGGTGAGGAAGCGAGGCTGGGGGAGCAGGGATGTGCCCTTGAACCAGCTCTGTCTGCCTAACAGCTTGCCTACTTTTAATTTAATCTTGTGCCGCCCTCGTTAGCATCTGGTTATTATTAGGCCATAACCACAATAATAAGCATTCCAGTAGTATCTTCTATTTGCAGAGTGCTTTGTGATCGTTTTTATTAGTTGGTTGCAGCCTGGTTGTCCTGGAGACCAGTATACACACAAAGAGGAAGAAAAACGGGGAGGGTGCCCGGGTAAAGTGTCTACCAAGCTGCTCAATTTGTCTTTGACCAGCAGGACGCCAATTCCCTTGGGGGCAACTGGAGAAGTTAGACTAAGGTAACCCTTCAGCAGAGAGGAACTGAAACTGAGCTCGACACTGTTATTCAGTGGGAACCTCCGAAGTACCTGTGGGTGACCTGGCCACTGCTGACCCGCCAGTCAGCGGCAGAGCTAGCCTTGCAGTTAGGGCTCAGAGAGAGCTCGCTCTTTGTCTTGCATCTGCAGCGACATCTGAAGAAATCGCCTTGTACATAAGCAAATGTACGACTCTCTCTCTGGGAGATCAGTCAATTACAGCAAATTGAGCTATTTCATTTCGGCTTGCAAATGGCTTTCAGTTACACAAGTAGACGCATTAATCTAATAACTAATGATCATATATTTCACTAATCATACAGCCCTGCATGTGGTATAATATCTAATTATATTTAATATTAAGACATCTTCACATGTGCATTTTTACTGACTGTCTAGCTCGGGGAGCCATGTAAGAGCAGAGTGGTGAAGAGCAGGGAACGGCTCCAGGTGGAGGGCCAGCAGGCAGGGGATGGGCGCGATCCAGGAGGCAAGGGCTGTCCACTGGACGAGGGGCCTTCTTCAGAGGGTGTGAAGGAGGTCTGTGGCAAATCAGGACCAAGGCTAACTCGTGGGGAGCTTTTGTGATATAAGAACCCTCTGGAGCAGCCCACTGGAAAAGGCACCTTTGCTTGGAGCTGATTGGAGCCTGGTGCTGATTTCAGCCCCCATTTGCATTTCCTCCTCCCAGTAGGATGCTGGGCATCATCTCCATAGCCCCAAGCAGCTGCCCTGGAAGAGCCTGGAGTCAGGGCAGGGAAACTGAACACAAAACCCCCTGCAGGGTCAACTCTGCCAGCTCTTACTTTATCTTTTCTGAAAACAAACTCTGCGAATAACAAAGGACCTGGGATGGGGGTGTGAGATTACTGGGTGGGGTAGAGAAGGAGGTGAGACTGAGGAAGGCCCAAGAGCTCTGGTTTGAGTGAGTGTGTGTTTCTGAGCTCTGGGTCCTTTGGTATCAAACTCCAGCTGTTATCTCCTTTACTTTTGGCCACATCCCTGAGACACTGGTTATGTGATGAATGTCTTCATCCTCCCCTCAGATTCCCCTGTCAGAGCTCCAGCTTCTGATGTGATGGTATTTGGAGCTGGAACCTTTGGGAGGTAATTGGCTTTAGATGAGGTCATGAGAGTGGGGCCCTGTTGATGGGATTAACACTCTCATAAGAAGAGGAAGATGGGCATCTCAGGTGGCCCTAGTGGTAAAGAACCCACCTGCCAATGCAGGAGGCATAAAAGATGTGGATAGATCCCTGGGTTGGGAAGATCTCCTGGAGGAGGGCATGGCAACCCACTCCAGTATTCTTGCCTGGAGAATCCGCATGGACAGAGGAGCCTGGCGGGCTGCAGTCCATGGGGTCACACAGAGCTGCACATGACTGAACCGACTTAGCACGCAGAAGGCACGAGCAGACAGTCACTGAACAGTCACTGCAGTGGCTCTGGGGTGGTGCTGAGGGCAGCTCCTGAGGTTGCCTGTGTCGCTGTTTCTTCAGGGATGATTGCGGTCCCCTCCCAGCCCAAACATTCTGGTGTCCTGAATGGGCCGTTGTCTCCGAGCTCAGAGGCGTGAGGGTGGCCAATCAACCAGGGCCTCGAGTCCAGTCTTGGGCAGGCACTGCCTAGCTCCATCAGGTTATTTATTCATTTATTTGTTAAAAAGAGTCTGCAGCCCCGGCTCAGTGTTTGAGAGCCACATGGACCTGGAACCTCCCCTGTCTGCACCTTCAGGTGCCCACTGCTGGGGGGCAGTGCCAACCTCCTCCTGGGCTCACATTTTCCCCATGTTTCCTCTGCAGGAACCTTGGGAGTTAGGAGATTTTCCCAGGGGCAAATGCTTTTGTTTCTGGGCCTAGTTTTCTTAAGCGCTTTTATTGTTTGCTATAATTCCTAGTCAAAACCTGGCAGGAACTGGTGAGGAGGCGGAATCTAAGAATACAGTGGGAAGTGGGAAGATGAGGACCTGGGCGCATAAGGAGCCAAAGCCCCCAGTGAGTCCTGACTGCGGGGGTGATGGGCAGAGTCTACGGGAGAAGGAAGTTCCTGTCTTTGAAGGCACAAGCCCGAGGGTGGGGCTGCCCCTGACCAGAGAAACAGGGTTCATTGGAATGTTAGCTCTTTTTTGAATCTTCAGCCAGGATTTGAGCACCAGAGTTTGACTTTTGCTTTATACCAAATCTTTCTCTACGACCTTGGACACATCACATGATGCCTTTCAACTTTATTTCAAAAGGAGAATGGTTGTTCTTGTTCAGCCACCAAGTCGTGTCCGACTCTTTACAGCCCCATAGACTGCAGCACACCAGGCTTCCCTGTCCCCCACCACCTCCCAGAGTTTGCCCATCTTCATGTCCACTGAACTGGTGACACCATCCAGCCATCTGATCCTCCTTTGTCCCCTTCTTCTCCTGTCCTCAATCTTTCCCAGCATCAGGGTTTTTCCAGTGAGTTGACTGTTGGCATCAGGTGGTCAAAATATTGGAGCTTCAGCTTCAGCATCAGTCTTTCCAATGAGGATTCAGGGTTGATTTCCTTTAAGAATGACTGGTTTGATCTCCTTGCTGTCCAAGGGACACTCGAGAGTCTTCTCCAGCACCACAGTTTGAAAGCATCAAGTCTTCAGCACACTGCCTTCTTTATGGTCCAGTTCTCATATCTGTACACGATGCCATTCATGGATCACGGCCTTGTCATGGCGAAGAGGCTTGGGTAGCTCAGTGAAGCTATGAGCCACTCAATGCAGGGCCACCCAAGACGGACGGGTCATGGTGGAGAGTTCTAACAAAACATGATCTACTGGAGGAGGGGATGGCTGACCACTTCAGTATAGAGAATGGGCAAAGAGAATGGCAGCAGGGCACAGGCAAAAGCAAATAGCCCTAACTCTAATCTTACTCTTGGCTGCAAGGCCTTGGATGGATCTGGGAATCAGCTGTGTGTAAACATGGAGTTGGACAGGGTCAGCAGTTTTCACACCGTGTTCACTGGCAGCCCCAGGGGCCATCACAGGTGGGAGGTATGGGACAGAGAAAGGCCCATTGATCCCAGAACAGCCCCCCTTGTCTCCCTGTTGTGTGTCAGGCGCCACATGAGAGGCACTTCGGCAGGAGGGTTCCACTAACCAGACAGGTTTGGACGCCTCGCTAGTGGAGATTCTCTCGGCTCCAATCTGCTTAACCCTCTGGATTTGGGGAAAGTTCTGACCAAGGAACCCTCACAATCTGATCCCCAAGGAAACTGAGCCCCAGGAGGTGAGAAGGTTGCTAGAGAAGGTGAGAGTTCAGAGGAGGAGCAGAAGAGAAGGTTGAGACAGGCAGGGCCAGCCTGGGCCAAGCTGTGGAGTTGAGCTCTCCCCCTGCCCAGAAGTCTCTGAAGTGTTCTAAGCAGACAGGCCGAGTCACACTCAGAATGAAGAGAGATCCAGGCTGAGATAGTGGTCCCATGACCCAGGACACCCTGAAACAGCACCTCCAAGTGGGGACTGGAACAAACATTACCTGGGCCTCCCCCATCATCTGGTGCTCCCTTTTGGGAAGGAGCAAGCTGGAGCAAGGTTCGGAGGAGGCAGAAGTGACAGGTAAACAATGAGGCTCAGGTCCCCCCAGACTCTCAGCTCTCTGATGACACCCTCCCCACTTTCCCCTGAGCTTCCTACAATGAGGACAAGGAGACCACCCCTTGGGGGCTTCCCTCCTGCACCAATCAATTCTCCTCAATTACCAACAAATCTAAATGTGATTTATCTGCGCAAGAATCATTCCAATATCAGGCGAGAATCTATCAATAAAACCCCCTAAGGCAATCTTGCTTGGAGTTGTCAATAGAGGCTCTAAAGCACAAAGACATAGCAGCTAGCAATCAGAGGATTTTTGCCTCCCTCCCCCCTTTTTGGGGAGCACTTAATTAAGTCGACCAGAAGCTGTCAAAGATAATTTTCAAAGCGCATGACCTCAGCAGCTGACATTTGATAATATTACATTCCACGTTGATTGAAATTGATTTTCCCCTTTTGGGGGGGATGGGGAGAAGGTGGGAGGATGAGACTACAGAAGAGGGAGGCTTGGATCCCTTTGGCTGTGGTGCTCTGCCCAGGGCCGGCAGCCTGTGGGCTTACCACACAGCACTCTGTTGGGTTCTCTATCTTCAGCTGGTCCAGGGTTGGGAAGCCATCATCCAGAGCTGGTGGGAGGAAAGCCACCTGGGGAGGAAAGATTCTGGTGTGCAGAAACTGGAAGCTAACATGCAAGAAGGAGATGATGAGGCTGATGGTGTCCAAGGGCCTGCATTTGTTAGAAAGGGAGGTGTACTGAGTGGTAAAGAAGAATGGGAGGTACAGACTGGCTGGTCTCGTTGGGTCCATACTCCACATTGACCTCTTGGTCTTGAATGGATGTATAAGGGTTTCATCACTGAGGTCAGATTCCCTTGACTTGACTGTTCTTAGGGAAGTGCCCTCCAGCGTCCGCCAACCGTCTCTCCTGCCACGGCTCCCGAGGCCCCGTGAGGGCTCGTCTGCTCGCTATCCTCTTCTTACTCAGTCAGCTCTAGCCTCTAAAGCCCCCATTACATCCACGCAGCACACCCAGCCCTCATGCAGACAATTTGCATCTTGGGATTAGCCTCAGGATCAGGCTTTCCGTGTCATCACAGGTGTGAGACGCTGCCCACATGACTCCCTGGTCTTGGGATCTTTGTCTGGCATTGGTTCCTTCCATTGACCAGGTTGTGTCTTACCTGTGGTTCTAGGTAAGCAAGAGTCTTGACCTCTGCTTCGAGTTCTTGTTTCAGATGGTTTTCCAGCTTTGACTCACTGGCTAAGGCCAGAAGTTTGGCCTTCAGGCAAAGCATTTCAAGAAGCTTTGTAGGAGTCCAGATCCTAATGGAAAATCTATGAGTGATTTTTCACGCCTGACCATAGGCCCTCCTCCTTCCCTCCTCTTGAGCCCCAGGGTCTGTGAGATGGCCAGAGCCTCTATCTGGGCCCCCTTCAACAGAGAGATGGCCCCCATGTCTGTGCTGATCCACCTGATTCTGGACCATTCCACTGTTCCACAGGAGAAAATGGAGGCGAGTTGGTATTTTTTCTAACTTCACCTTCTTGCTTATATTATCCCAGTAATTGGTTAAAGCCTTAGCTCTTTCATTTCTGGCTTGTTGCTCTCTGAGCTCATGGCAGCTTTCATTGGTGAGTTAGTATTGAACAGATGGAGGTGATGGAGAAAGAAGAGTGCACAGTGAGAGAGTTAACAGAGGTGCAAACAGCTCAAGGGCTCTTCCTGGTGGTCCTGGCTGAAGGAGCTAAGCCCTGAGGGCTGGGCATGTGATTCGAGGAGCTTAGACTTAATGTGGTAGGAGACAAGTCTGTATCATATTCATCTTGTTTTAAGGAGGGAAAACTAAGCCAGATTATAGTGAACAATGTGGTATTAGATATTTGAAAGTTGCTAAGAGAGTAGACCTTAAAACTCCTCATCATAAGGATAAAAAAATATTTGTAACTATGTGAGGTGATGGGTGCTAACTAAACTTATCAATCATTTCACGATATATATATGTATTAAATCATGCTGTACACCTTAAACTTAGACAATGTGATATTGTCAATTGTACGTCAATAAAACAGAAACAAAAACAACTAGACAACTATTAAAAATTGGGGCTCTGGAAGTTCCTTGATGGCCCAGTGCTTAAGATTCCGTGCTTCTACTTCTGGGTGCATGAATTTGATCCCTGGTCAAGGAACTAAGATCCCACATGCCATGTGGCACAGCCAAAAATAAATAAAATCATTGATCTCTAATAAAATAGAACTCTGGGGCCTGGTGATATGGCAATACAGGCATTGTGATACAGCAGACAACTGGCCGTGTTTTTGTGGGCAAGCTCTGTCATCTCTAAGCCTGCAGTTTCTCATCTGCACAAAGGGCCTTCGGGGTGCTTAGGTGGACTAAAGGAGAAATATATCAACAAAATGCAATATAATGATAACAAAGCTTTTTTCTCTTCTTCTCAGGGGCAAGATCGGCATGTAACTTTTTAAATGTGCCATGTCCTTTCCCTGGACATTGCTTCCCTAGGGGTAAGGATGAAGGTAGATACACTTAAGGTAATAGAGGAAAAGAGTGGCTCAAATGATCCATACAGCAGATCAAATAACTTAGTTAACTTTCATAGCATAATGTGATTTTCATTTTACTGAAATTGGTTGACTTTTCTAAATGTACTTTTATCCTGAATAATTCCCACTCTATAAGCATCTTAGTCCTAAATTATACACGAGGGGAGCTCTGTACATGCTGTTTTTAGAAGTGAAGTCGCTCAGTCGTGTCCAACTCTTTGCGACCCACGGACTGTAGCCTACCAGGCTCCTCTGTCCATGGGATTTTCCAGGTAAGAGTACTAGAGTGGATTGCCATATCCTTCTCCAGGGGAAATTCCCGACCCAGGGATCAAACCCAGGTCTCCCGCATAGTAGGCAGAGGCTTTACTGTCTTCAGCCACCCAAGCTGTAGAATGGCTTACTGCTACTGCTAAGTCACTTCAGTCGTGTTTGACTCTGTGCGACCCCATAGATGGCAGCCCACCAGGCTCCCCCATCCCCGGGATTCTCCAGGCAAGAACATTGGAGTGGGTTGCCATTTCCTTCTCCAATGCATGAAAGTAAAAAGTGAAAGGGAAGTCGCTCAGTTGTGTCCAACTCTTAGTGACCCCATGGACTACAGCCTACCAGGCTCCTCCATCCATGGGATTGTCCAGGCCAGAGTACTGGAGTGGGGTGCCATTGCCTTCTCCGGTAGAATGGCTTATGTCCTTTCATATTCATTATTATATTCTTAGTGAAGAATGTTTTCTTATTTTCTTAATGATATTAATCAATCACTGAATATCTTTGTTCTGATAGAAATCTCTCCACCTCTTCAAGCATTCAGTAAAGTCTACCACATACCCAAGTGCCTTGTGCATATGCTATGTCTGGAAATTAATGGAAATTTTAGTCCAAGTTCTGAACCAGGTAAATGCTGTGTGCAATGGAGAGAGTGAGTTCAGGGAAGTAAGATATTCTCCAACTGCAACTAACTCAGGGGCCTGAGGCTCAGAGATGGGGTGTGCAGAAATCTTGGAAAAGAGATTCTCAAAACTATGGAAAGAAAGCTTCAGTCTATCTTAGCTAAAGGCTAAGGGGTATGAGGACCCCAACTGATTTCTCAGTTACTGAACACATGAGGACAGAAATCATTAACCATTAATTAATTAATCATTAATTTTGATGGAGAGAAACGAGGCTCAGTGCAGTCTCATGAATTCAACACATTCATTCAATTAAAAACACTTATTCATTCACTTGAAAAAATATTCTGTTGAGTGCCTGTCGGATGTAAGGCTAAAATGGTGGGTGACATGTTAGAAACATTTATGCCCTGCTCCCTTCCCATGAGGAATTTCTAAATGAGCTAGGGCAAAGCCAAAAATGGACTCTCCATTTGGGGAGCTCCCCTCCTGCAGCCTGCTGTCTCTACCTGCCCTTGTGCTCTCCAAGGATCAGGCATCACATCCCAAGGGCAGCGGGAGGTCCTCTGCGACACTGCACGAGTGAAGCTGGTGGGTTTTCATCACTGCACTGGGTTCAACGACTTGCTGACATGGCCAATGTTGGCTTAATGTGATCCATCAGGCAGGATGTAGATAAAGATATTTGAGAAGTTGAGACTGATGGGGACTGACTTCTGGAATGCTGATAACTGCCGTGAAAATACGTTAACTCTTCAACAACAGTTTCCTTCTTTAGTCAACCTATCAATCAGCAACTATTTGTTGGGTTCCTCCACCACGAGCTGGACATTCTGTTGTCCGCCCTGAAGAGGAGGTGAGACTGCGTTAATAGCTATGAGTCAAACAGGGCATGAGAATGGAAATAATGCAGGGGAGAGAACCCTCTTCTGGCAGAGCTGTGGTTTCAAGTCTCTCTTCCGTTTATAACAGCTAACTTTGACCAGTGCCGCTTTATCACATAGAGTGTCTTCCTACCCTTCTTTCTTCCTATTAAAATCTTGCTCATTCCTCAAGTCCTAATGCATGCCCCCTCTCTCAGGAAAACTTCCTTGACCCTCTCTGGCCCTTATTATTTGCTGTGTGTGTAGCTTAGTCAACTGTTACTTCAGTGATATCAGCATTGATCCTGGGAGATGCTAACAGATGTTAATGTAAAAAAATCATTCCATTCTCAGATGCGTTTGGGAAACACCAGGCTTAACATAGTTAAATGGGCCACTTTCAAGCAGGATGACTCAGACCCTTTAATATGCTCATGTAATTGTAACCAGGGTGACCATACAATTTATGATCCAACAGAGAACACTTAGGAAGTGAAAGGGGTGCCATTATTAATGATGCAAAGACAATTGGTGCAAACTGGAACTGTCCCCAGCAAACCAGGACATATAGTTTAAACCTAATTAACAGGTAGAGACAGCAGGCTGCAGGAGGGGAGCTCCCCAAATGGAGAGTCCATGTTTGGCCTTGCCCTAGCTCATTTAGAAATTCCTCAAGGGAAGGGAGCAGGGCATAAATGTTTCTAACATGTCACCCACCATTTTAGCCTTACATCCGACAGGCACTCAACAGAGTATTTTTTCAGGTGAATGAATAATTAGGACACATAATAAACCTAATTAAAATCTCTCCAAGTATTGTTTCCAAACCTTCTCAGACCAAGGAATCCTTTGGTTAAGGAGCATACCTTGGGTCAGTATTACGTGGATCACACTTTGGGAAATGCTGCTGCTGTGTGATCCAACCTGCATGTGAGTTCCTTAAGAGTGGGGTGTGGTCATGTTCATATTTGTTCCCCTTTGACACCTAATGCAATTCCCTGCAATAATGGAGGTTTGATAAAATACCGATTGAAAATTAAAGTAGGAAGAAAATTGCTTTTATTTTCCTTGGGCATCTCAAGTCAGAGGTTATTTTATAGAGTCTTGATACATGTATTAGTCAAGGTTTCCAGGGAAACAGAACCAGCAGTATGTGTGTTTGTGTGTTTAGATAGAGATAGATAGATAGATAGAAAGAAAGATAGATGGATAGATAGGCAGATACTGATTTATTTTAAGGAGTTGGCTCATGCTACTGTGGAGACTTAGTAAGCCCCCAATCCACAGGGCAGGCCAGGAGGCTGGAGACCCAGAGAAGAGTGGCAGTCCAGGTCTAAAGGCAGTTTGCTGGCAGAATTCCTTCCCTCCTCGGGGTGGGGTGTGGGGGGAGTCAGTCTTTGTCCTAGTAAGACCTTCAGCTGATTAGAGGAAGTCAAACCCACATTATAGAGGATAATCTGTTTTACTCGAAGTCCATCATTTTAAGTGTTAACTGCATCCAAAAATGTCTCGCAGAAACATTCAGAATAATATTTGACCAAATATCTGGGCACTGCGGCCCAGCCAAATTGGCCCATAAGATTAACTATCATAACGCATATGGGAGGCTCACTCACATTTCACTGGAGATGTGTTTGCATCAGGGATCCAGCTTGAGCCTCCAAAGAGTCACAGGGGCTGAGCCTACGGGATGGACTGGGTTAGGGCCAGAAGGACTGCAACTGAGTGGGAAGAGCTGTGGGAAAGGCTGGAATGGAGAGGCAAGAACAGCCGCTCCCCATGGGTTCATGTCTGAGCTTTACGAAGGGAAGAAAACAAGACCTGTGAGCACGGGGCTCTTGAGAAGGCTCAGGGCCCTTGGGGTGCTGCTGTGTCCCAGGTGAGAAACTGAGTCACAGAGCGGGGGACAGCAGCGCTCTCTCACTTCAGTGTGGAACATGAATTGACCCTGAGAGGGCCAGGTCTTGGGGCTTTAACACTGGGTCCATATCACATATAATTTTTAACAGAATCCTTCCTGCAAGGTAGCTGCTATCCCCATAAACACATGCATACACACATACACACACACCTGCACACACTCCTCCACACACTCAGCTTCACAGGCTGTCTTGCAGAGAAGGGTAGCCATGTGACAAAGTTCCAACTGATGAGATCTGAGATGAAACAAGAAGTTTCTGGTGGGGTTTTCAGGAAAACAGGGCAGACTCAGCTGGCACAGGCCCATTCATTAATTTTGCCCTGTTCTCTCTCCCCTTCTTCTGGCCTGGAACATGGATGCAGTGCCCATAGGTCAGGTAAACACGCTGCCATCTAAAGAACCAAAGTTACATGCCAAGGACGGTCAACCTGGAAGGAAGAAGACGCCTTTTCCTTGAGCACTGCACCTGTGTTGCCCACCCCTGGACTCTGCCATATGAGAAAAGGAACCTCTTATTTGGTTAACTACTTATTCAGGTTTTCTAATCTTTAATAAGGGACTTCCCTGGTGGCTCATTGTTAAAAAAAAAAAAAAATCTGCCTGCCAATGTAGGAGGCACAGTTTCAATTCCTGGGTCGGGAAGATCCCCTGGAGCAGGAAATGGCAACCCACTGCCTGGTGGGCTACAGTCCATGGTGTCACAAAAGAGTTGGACATGACTTAGCTACTAAACAGCAATGACGATTTGTAATAAACCACTCCATATCTCTGTGGTTTAAAACAACAGCAGTCATTTGGCTGGGCAGGTGATCACCTGCTGTGATCTGGGCAGGTGAGGACAGTCTATTTCTGCTCTACCTGGAGTCAGTTTAGACAACTGGAAGGATACAGGTTTGTACTTATCTGAAGTTTTGCTTACTCACAGGCCTGGTGGTTAATGCTGACTGGTGGTTGATGCTGACTGGTGGCTGATGCTGACACCTGGGCCGGGGCTTCAGCTACCATACTTGAATGTGGCTCCCTTGTGCCTGAGTTTCCTTGCAACATGGCCCCTAGGTACTAATGTCAGGCAACCCAGGAGAAGGAGAGCCAGGCAGAGGCCAGGTGATCTTTGATCGCCTAGCCTAGGGTATTAGGCAGTACTGATTCCACTGTGCTCTATTCACTGAGGTAGCCACAGAGGCCAGTCCAATTGCAAGGAGAGGGGAAACAGACTCCACCTCTTTATGAAACAGAAACTTGTGGGACTGGAAATGTGTCTGTGGCCATTTTTGTAAAATACACTCTGCCGCAGCATTCTTACCAGTTTTCTGTTACATGCAGCCAGTTGCCACTCTAGCTGATGGAGGAGGATCCCTGCCACGTGTTCCTCGTGATCATTTCCTCCTTCCCCACCTGCCTCTGGGCTGTCTCACGAGGTCTCATAATGCGATGAGATGGCCAGACCACTACTAGTGGATTGCTGATCTTGAGGGATAAGAAGCTCCCCAAATCCCATTCAGCCAATGGGCATCTTAACATACTGGTTGATCACCTATAGAAAATATTTTGTGACAGATGTACAAGAAGTGTGACTCAAAATAGCTTCAGTCTTATTAGAGTATTAATATTTATAAACATGACCTGAAGAGTAATCAATATGCAAGGGTCAGTAATATGACTCTAGAAGGGGAGAGGCAGACCAAGTGTCATAGACGATGAAGCAGTGTGGCCTGAGGCTGATCGGGGACGGCTCCGCGGAAGGCGTGGGATGGGGAAAGGAGTAGAAGGCTTTTCACGTAAGAGGCTCAATAAGAAGCCCTTACAGAAATGGGAATCAACTTGGTGTCTTTCTAAATTTGGAGGCAACTGGGCTGATTGGACAATGGAATCTTAGAGGCGAGTAGGAAGACAGGGCTGGGGGTGGTGTCGGGGAGAGAAGGAGAACAGGGTTACAGATGGTAGATTTCTGGGGCATTGTGCTGGCTAAAACCCGCCTCTCTGGGTCCCTCTAATGGGATGAGGCAGGCTAGCTTGTTATCTCAAAGCACAAGGAGTGAGAAAGAAGAATTCCTCTCTTCCTTGCAACAAGAGCAACTGTGCCTCACGGATTCAGTCAAGTCATATTTATAGTACCTCTAGTATGTTCCAAGTCCTAAGGACATTGTAATGAGTGTAAAACACCCCTGATCTTAATTTGCTTCCAGTCTGCTGGGGGTACACAACAAAAAATGGGCTTCTGGCATGATGTAATCGTGGGAGACGTATAATGATGAGGCAGGTACAAGGTGGAGACGGAAGAGTGTAAAACCAGCAGTCACTGTAGCCTGCAGTGCAGTGGGGAGCCAAGGAAGGTGTCCCCAAAAGGGGGTTTCTAAGTTAGTGTCTGAAGGACTAGGCCATTCATGGATAAGAAGTTGGCAGAGGAGTAGACAGGAAGATAAGAGTAGAAAGACTCCTGCTAGACCAAGAATTGAGAGGTCCAAGGCTTTGGTTATACTTTTTTCTCTATTAGCTGTGTGACCTTAGAAAAATGTCTTTCTGTAGGCTTTAAATGTCCTCATCCATGCAATGAGAGTGGCTCATGACCTCTCTTCCAGCTCAAAACCTCTCTGATTGTCAGAAGAAGTTTCTTCTGAAAGGGGTTTATATGGAGGTGCTTAAGGAATGCATATGTTTAGTTAATTTAGCAGTTTAGCTTCCCGTGTACAAATTACGGCTACCTCCAGAGAGAGAAGGTTCTATTCAAAGCCTGGCATTCGTTTTGATCACGCTTAGAAATACTGCAGGAAATCATCAACATCGCGCACGAAACCTCCTCTCACTCACACCCCAGACAGATGACAAAGTGATAAGCAGAGCTAATTCCCTGGGGCAATATTTCTTCCCAAAGCATAGATATGGGTGAATTATTGCCATTCTTAATTGCCTAATGATTTTTTTCCCTATCATGTAATCTTTTTGGGGGGTTGTATTTTTACCATCTTGCAAATTCATATTGGCAGAGTGATATACATTGTCGAATAAAACACAGTGCCCAATCCATCAAAAATCAGGCGGCAGTTGCCTTGAGTTTTTTGGAGAGAGACTGGAGGCGGGGAGGAGGAGGGATGGGGAGGGAAGGTGCTGCGGTGGCGGAGGTGGTGGCTTCCTCACTGGTGGGTCAGTTGTGCTCCAGGCTGACCCAGAGACAGCTGAGCATCCCAAGCTACTCCGGGTTCTTTTCCTTCTGGGTCCGAGTTTTGGCCCTTTGGGGTGTTCGCCTTATTAGCCACAGCTGTCTGGGGAACTCAGAAGGCAATTAGACCAGGGAGTGAGCCATTTAGGGGACTGATAATGGAATGTGGATTCTTTTCTCCCTAACTTAATTGTTTGCATTTGACCAGAAATCATTACCAGCTGATGGCTGCTTGGTGGCATCTGTGAACGGAAGCAGTGACCCGGTGGAGTTCCCAGCACATGATGGGAGAGGGTTCTTGGGAGAAACATAATGAAGAGAGGGTTCTTAGCAGCTTTGATGGTGAGGGGGGATTTCTCCTAGACTTGTGGGTCCTTTGAGAGGAGATTTTGCTACTGTGTTGCCTGCTTTCCTCTTTCAGGAATGTAAGGACCCTTGACAATGGCTGGAAGACTTGCTGATGCCGCGCCTGCAAATTCTCTACGTGGTTCTGCACGTGAGGATTAGCTGAGGACCTTTGCACCCTTCCTTTGCTTCAGGATCAACCCCAGACCAATTATATCTGAATCTCTGGGGGCAGAACCTGGACATTATTTTTAAAACCAGGTGTTTCTAATGTGCAGCTAAAGTTGAGAGCCACCCAAAAGGCAAGAGTCTCATCATCCCTTACTTAGAAATAATTATCTTGAACATCTTGATTGAGGCAGGTGCAGGTAGAGGGAATAAGGAAGAAAAGTTGGGAGCATGGGGGCCCTGCAAGCAATTTCCTCAAGAAGTCCTTACTGAGACCTACTATGTGCAGGTCCCTTAGTCAAAAGCAACATCTGTTACTCGGGGCAGTTGGGGGCTCACTCACTCTGAACTTCGTGTGTTTATAAACACTGAGTTAACTGGGCTGAGTGGACAATGGAACCTTAGAGGCGAGTAGGGAGACAGGGCTAGGGTGGTGTGGGGGTCAGAAGGAGAGCAGCGTACAGATGATGGATTTCTGTGATACCACGATGGCCAAAGCCCTCCTCTCCAGGTCCCTGCAATGGAATGAGGCAGGCTAGCTCCAACCACACCACTGGTGCCTAGTGGCACCCAAAGTAGCTGATCCCCAGTAAAAGTGAACGGGGGAGCCCAGATGTCAGCAGCTTCTTAAAACCCAGACTGTCACTCTGTGGAGTGAGCAAAGTCTAAAAGAACAGGGAACAAACAAGAAACTTGCACGAAGCCTTTGTATGAGTCTTTGTAGTTGACTGACAGTTAAGGGAGATGGAAGGATGGACGCTGAAGTCCACAACTGACTACTTGAGACAGAAGAAAAGACATCCTTCTCCTGTGAGGCCTGGACCAAGTCAGCCGCCAGGCACCTTCCACCATCCTTTCCATTACTTTCCCTGCAGTTCCAGCTTTGTAGTCTTTTCCTTCTCAGGAGCAAAAGGCAAATTCATCTCATTTCCTCACAGCTGCTGCCAAATAAGTTCCAGGCTTGCTCTGCCACAGACTTGTCCAGGGTGACCAACTGTCCGGGTGTGGGGCTTCAGTTTAAAAACTGGGACAATCATGGGTACACCAGGCCACATTAGTCACCATTCAGAAGCACTTAGACCTGTATGAAGGCTAATTTCCTCCTTGGGTTCTGAATTCTTTTTTTTTTTTTTCAGTTATAAATCAAAGAATGACATTTGATTTGAAGGGTGAGGACCTCCAGGTAGAGAGGGAATAAACAAGAAATAAACAAGACAAGCCCTAGGAGCGACATAATGTGTCTCCAGCCAGAGGATTAAGGGAGATTGGAGTTTTGATACACCTCAGTTTCTTTTCTATTCTTTTATTCTTTTCTATTCACATACTCTAGGTTCTTTAGCTTTCCTTCAGTTACATCAAACTCTGGCTTACATTTCAGGAGATTATCTTGACTGCACAGAAAAACAGACTGTGATTTCTCTTTTCTGAATCACTTAGTAGTTATTAGGGGAACCACAGTGAGAAACGCACCAGGCCATGCTCTGGGGAACACAACACTCCCTTAAAGCATTTATGATCTGGTTAAGATGACACCCTGTGCGCGTAGAAGAAAAAAAGAAAACTAAATATAAACAAAATGGAACAGCAGAAAAGAGCTACCATAATGGGCCAGAGATGGCTGCCTTTAGAAAGGTCTGCTCGCAAGGTTGGCCCTCAGCTGGTGTCTGGGAACTCAGATTTCAGGAGGAACTTGGATTCCCAAGCTGAAAAGGGTGGGTTACTCTGTCTAATGTGGTCTGTCCTGAGCTTTGATGTTCTTCTGGGAGTCCGGAATTTTGGTACCTGCCAGGCGAGGGTGTTTGCGCCACCAGCTCCCAGTAAAACCTTGGGCACTGTGGCTCTCAGGTGCTTCCCTGCCTGCTGGAGAACCCTTCAGCCCTGTTGTCACACATCACTGTGGAGGGGACTAAGCATGTCCTGTGTGGATCTACTGGGAGAGGATCCTGGAAGCTTGTGTCTGGCTTCCCTCACACTTCACCCCATGCACCTTTTCCCTTTGGCAATTTTGCTTTGGACCCTTTGCTGTAATAAGCCATGAGCATGACTATAGCTTGAATCCTGTGAACTGTCCTAGGCTCACCGGTGAAACTGGCGGCAGCCCCGGGGACACCTGACATGTCTGGAACACCGGCTTTGCTCAACTCAATTGGTTTGTGAGCCCTAGGATTCAGGGATTGTGCATCCCTGATTCCTGGCAGGAGCATCAGATTAACACCCAGAACATCCGCTTGTGAAGTTTTGCTTCTCTCCATCCAGCTGCATGGCTTTGGGGAAATCAGTTACCTCTGTGGAGCCTGTTTTCTCATCAGAAATGAAGACAGTAATTCCCTTCTTCATGGTATGTTATGAGTTCCAGGTAAAATATTGGGTGTGAAAACATTCCCAACCCTTAAGACATAATATCATTGAACAATTACTGTAAATCTGTGCGCTCCCACTATATCTTGGATAAGGTAAACATTCAGTGAGTTTCTGCCAAGTGGATAAGTGAAGACAAATTATCTCATTCTTTCTTCTCCAAGACTCCATGGCACCTGGCAGAAATCACCACATTGAAACACTTAATTTTCAATCCTTGGGAAGAAAAAAAGAAAAACCAAAAGAGCAGGGTTTAGGGTGCAGGGTCCTTTAGTGGTTCCCACTTCCACGTCCCTCCCCCAACACTACAATCGCCCTCCCCACCACCTACTTGCCAATCCTGGGTCATGGGGTGGTGCTCTTAGAGCCTCGTAGACTCCCTAAGACTACTTGCTTGTGAACCCCTCACTCCTCAGCCCCCGTCAGCCACCACAAGGAGGAACACGAGGCCTTAATTGATCAGCAGGGCCGTAGCCTTGAGAACTTGATTCAGGTATTGACTTCTAAGGAGCCAGTTTCACTCCGGCCTCCACAGCTAGGAGCGGCTGAACATCAAAACTATTAACCTCTGGCCTGAGCAGTTGGCGAGGCAGCCCAGCAGCAGTAATTAGGAAGTCAATCGGAATCGCCTGTCTCACTTACACCGCCATGTCAATCAATAGTGCGGTGACAGGTTCATTAGGCCCAGGCCATGCAAGCCCAGCCTGTAACAACCTCATAAAATACACCAACGACTCAGGGCAGAGAGAAATCTGCCCGAAGGACTGCAGTGGATGACAATATGTATTGATTAGGGCTCCAGCAATTTATGAAGTGCTACTTGTTGGCCAACCTTTCTGACTCAGTGCTAAATTTTCCCAAGGAGTTGCTAGATGAAACCAAATATTACCCTTTAAAAAAATGAGAGAAAGCCAAGCTGTTGTCTGACAGGGCATTTTTTACGTTAGTTACTCCTAGCGAATAATCTATCGGGGTAAAACTTCAATAGTTACTTAAGGCTGAAGTGGTACCTTTGTCTCTGTGACCATCAGACTTTGAAAGAAGACATCTATCTGGGGAAGAAAAAATATGATCTGACATGTGATTAGGTAAGACTCTACCTTCGGAGAGACAGGGTGATTTAGGCATTCATTTCTTCTTGGCGTTTTTAATGGTTCGTCTGAGTTGTTCCAGAGGGAAGGCTGACACCTGGGTTTGCAGGGCTAATTTAAGAGTGCAATAGAATGAGGGGGGTGTGTGCAAAACGGTGCCTTCTGGCTCCTTCCCCATCATCATGGATAACATTGCTTGACCACACTGCAGAGACCTTGCCTGCCTCAAAGTCTGCTGAATAACAGGGCAGTTATTCTGAGCCTCATTCTGGGCTGTGGCCTTGAAAAGAGTACAAGGAGAGGTGATGTTCACTGTGCAACCAGAATTACGAGGGGCCTCCCCGTTAGCCCTGGCATACACCAGAGGCATGTGGAATGTCGAATGTCCACTATTTTCTCTGTCTTCAGTGATCAACACGCATTATCTAGACCTATGAATTCATGAACAAGTGGTGGCTTGAAGCTGCTTTATGTTTGGTGGGTGTGGTGGTATTGTTCAGTTGCTGTCATGTCCAACTCATTGCAACCCCAGGGACTGCAGGTCGCCAGGCTCCCCAGTTCTCCACTATCTTCTGAAGTTTGCTCAAATTCATATTCATTGAGTCAGCGATGCTATCTCACCGTCTTGTCCTCTGCTGCCCCCTTCTCCTTTTGCCTTCAATCTTTTCCAGCATCAGGATCTTTTCCAATGAGTTGGCTCTTGGCATCAGGTAGTCAAAGTATTGGAGCTTCAGCATCAGTCCTTTACAATGTATGAGAAGACTCCAAAAATTCATGACATGCCCCAAAGTTAGTCTCCATTTGAACTGCCCCCAGTGGCATGGCCCTGCTACACACAGGAGCAAGTACATCAAAACAGGGCTGCGGTGGTCAGAGGCAGGCCTGAGGGCTGAGTTCAGTCCATGTTTTGTTACAAATTAGGCCCCTACCTCACTGAGTGCAGTGTCTTCATCTGTAAAATGGGATGAAAAAATGTCACTGCTTCTACCTAATGTGGCTATTATGAATCTCAGATGGAACAAAACATCTTTTGTCAAATACTATAAAAGGCAGTTTCTAGAAAAGACACCAGCTGTGTTCATCCAGTTTCCCAGGTGGAAGGGAGCTTCCAAATGGCCACTTGTAAGCTGAGCTTCTCTCCCCTGACATCTCCCCTGGCATGCCTCGATCAATCAACCCACAAACATTTATTGAACTTTGTAAGATATTATGGATGATCTTTACTCCCCTCCTCTGATCTCACTTACAGGAATTCAGTAACAACGAGGAAAGAGAAAATATTGGCTTTTCCCAGTGAAGTGACAAAACAACTCTAATGTAAAACCAATTCTTTAGGCAGGAATATCTTTTGTCTTGTGGTTCCAGGAATCTGGTTTATTTGTCCCCAGACTCTAGTCCACTGGGCTTCTCTAACATTCTCTCTGTGATTCCTTTTCTTTCCGAGCCATTGTACGTGTAGCTTCCTTAAAAAGCATGGAAATAGGAATGTAATTTCTAGTGAAACTAGGCAAAAAAACAAATTTAAAAATAAAAATAAAATATAAACAGAAAGTAACACAATTCAGACAACATGTCCTAGCTGAAGGTGACCCTCACCTGTCTTGTGCTGCTCAGTGGGTGCAGGCTAGCAGTTTCCATGGCCTCTTGGTTTGTTCTTTCCTTGGGCCAGTGAAATCTCTGGTTTTGCCTTGCAGTTTTGGCCTCCCAGTTCTAAGTGAATGGGACACTCAGACTGAGGTTAGGGGTGGAATTGGCCTAGAATAGCTGCTGGGGCCAGAGGATTCTCTGTGCTTCCTGGACCATTTTGGGCTTAGTTCCCAGGCCCACAACCTAACAAGGAAGGATATCTGTCTAGCCCCCCAAGACTCTTCTGCTGCACCCAGAACTATGAGCCCTGAAGAACACACCTCTTTCTCTATATGACTGGGGCTCTTCACCACCCCTAATGATCGCTGTCTGTTCCTGTTTCGAAATCTCTGCAAGTTCCTGTTTCTGGTCTGAGAGGTCTCTTGTTAACAGTTCATTGGCTAAGCAGGTGCTTGACAGATATGAGACTAAACGCTTTCTGTTTAAGATACACCAGCCATTCATCTCCCAAGGTTCACCTCTCTGCTCTATCACTTAGGAGTGTGACCTGCCTTCTTTCCCCAAAGGACTCTTCATAAACCTCTCCTGCAATGGGCTTAAGACGTTACAACTTGAGGACACACACAGCCAGGGGAAAAGCAGCCACTATGGTGCTCTCTAAACTCACTTTGAACTTTAGAAGCCCTTCCATACCCTTGACCTCATTCTCTCCTTACAGTGGCCCCATGAGATTTGTGTGATATACAATGTTAGTCCAGGCAACAAAGGACAATGGGAGTTGATGTCCCCCAGTGAGCCTGCTGTGAGAGTCTCAGGGCCCATCTGGGTACTCAGAGGAGCCTTGCTCTGATCTCCCCCTCAATTCCATCATCATCTCCAACTTGCCTGTTTTGACCTCCATGAAACAGAGTGATGCCCTCATTTAAAAACATCACAAAGCCTCCAAAAATGTAAAACCATGAAAAATATGGAAAGTTTAGACTGGGATTTGCCATCTAAACTGCAATCTTCCCTCTGCAGCCACAGGGGATTGGCTCCCAGGACCCACTGTGGACACCAAAATCTGAGGATGCTCGAGTCCTGAAGTCGTCCGTCCATATCCACAGTTCTGCATCCATGGATTCAGCCAACCACGGATGGTGTTCCACTGTGTACACTTCTTGAAAAAAATTCGTGTATAAACAGATATATTTCAAACCTGTGTTGTTCAAGGGTTAGTTGTACTTTGCTGTTTGTATTTGCATGTCATCATAGCAACAGTTTAGCAGAAAATTGTGTTATCTTATTCATCACTATATCCTGGTGCCCAGCACAAAGCCAGACACAAGTGCAAAACTGTTATTATGAATTGATCTTTGTTTATCAGGGAAGTGGGGAAAAGTGGGTGAGCGATTATAACTTTTTAAAAGGTCATGTTATGGAGAAGGTCTCAGTCCTCCTAGCTGTTAACAGTGGCCTTGTTTGTCTAGTGGCTCAGGTTTAATCTGGAAGCTATGATGGGCCATGCCTTGGGAAATTCACCCTCTTCCCAGCTGGAGCCACAGCTCTCAGCCCTCTGGGTCATGTGTTACTGTCAGCTCATCACACTGGAGAGATAGGCATCTGTGAGGCACCAGAGGTCTGTGTGTGTGTGTGTGTGTGTGTGTGTGTGTGTGTGAGGGGAGGGGACCAGGAGTGACCCTGTGAGCCTGATACCTCCACTGGCAGCACTGTGCCTTAGGGAACTGGGCCCCCCTCCTGCCTGCACCGTGAGCATCCCTACCCCAACTCCCACCCATGGGCCCTGAATATCAATTCCAGCAGGGGCAACTAGAGAGCTTGCAAGATGCTGGCTTTCTCTTTCTCAGGCAAAAGCAAGCCGGTGGAGCTTTCCGAGTATACTGTTTGCAGCGAGGCCTACAGGAGAAATCCTCAGCTCCAAGACAGAGCAACCCGCCAATAATGACTTTTCTTTGCACCTGTGCCTGTTGCAACCATTTTTATCATTTTGCTACGCTTCATTGACCGATGGATTTTTTTTCCAGCTTTGCACTTTTTTTATTACTATTATTTTTATCTTCATCATTACCTCCGCGCCTCTGATGGCATTTAGATATGAACCGCCCATGAACCTTCAAGCCCGATTGTGCCACGACAAAAATATTGTCGTTTACATTCTGTGCCAAAGTATTATATAAAAACACATCAACGAAAAGGAAATTCAGGAAGCTGGGAGTAAAGATATATAGTCAGCAAAGTATATAACTTCTGGCATATTACTGCTTAATCCTAACATAATTATTCTCATCCTTTTATTTGATTAACTTCTAATGGTTCCTCTTGGTGTTAAAGGTCCCACTCTGATCATTTGATTTTAGTGTCTGCTATAATTACCGATAATGTTCTTTGCAAGACAATTTAATGATAACCGCATAATGGCCTGTATGAAGAAAGCTGCAGGGTTTCAAAGCTTTTGAGTAATATAAAATACATTAGACTAACACAAGCTATCAACATGACAGGGAATGTTTGATTTACATTCAGGACTAGGTTATAGCATTGTGGAATTTTTTCTTTTCCTTTTCTTTTTCGTTTCCCCCCCCCCGCCCCTCTTTGCAGCCGTTGACAATAAATGACAGAACAGTTGGACAATCTGCAACTTGCTGATTGCAAGAAAAAATTGTCTGGCAAAGTTTGGAGGCAGCCAGGGGAGCTCTAGGGGAACAGTGTGCCCGGGGCAGACTGGAACAAGAGCCGGGAGCCTGATCCCTGGGGATGGTGACCGAATTCTCCTTCTGCTGGGAGGGTCAGCTGAAAGGGAATCTCTTCACTCTTCTCCTGCTGTACCAGGTCCCAACAATCCTGGTTCTGTCTGTTAGTTATATCCACCAGCTTATTTTTACCTGCCAGATCCTCTTGGGTAGCTGGTCTCCATCAATTCACGGCTTTTTGAATCAATATAATGATAATAATCCTGTTTTCAGTCACTGGATCTCTTCTTTTCCCAAAATAAGCAAATGAGCAAGCAAAGCAGAAAACCTGCATAAAACAAAAGAACCATTTTGTCCAAATCCTATTGGTCATCATTCCCCCAGCTCTCTCCCTCTTCATCAGCATTTGGTATCTGGGAGCCTGGCACATGTACCTCTTTCACTTGAAATCAAGTAATCACTCACCACTCTGGCCAAATGCAGCATAACTGATGGTGTGAGTGGATGGAGAAAATTTCCTGTCAGAAAAAAAAGGTTAACTGTGGACATATTACACCAGGGTCTCTGATTCCAGGATAATGGCATTTGGACAAAAGTAGGGCCCCGTCCTTTTTTATAGCACTTTATGCCCCATTAGTATTACTGCAAGTCCCAGGACCTGGCTGTTCGGGCACTTAATCAAAAGCAATGGGTTGAAAATCATGTTCCAGCTCTCCTCATATTTGATTCATTCCTTCTAGATAGGAAGAAGTAAAAAACACATTACTAGCATCAAAACAGCCCATGCATTATGTGCTAAGCAGTTGAGAAGGCTATCATTGGGTTTTATCCCTTTGGGTGCTTGGATGGACAAGTACTTTCCTATTCATCCATTCAGTGGACTGAAGCAGCCATATTTCATTTTTTTTTCTTCCCCTGACAGACAATCCGTTAGTTTTCCACAGATCTCTCTTTTAAAGACACATTCATGTCACTTATTTTAATTGTAGGCCCTAGGCAGCAAAGCCCAGAATGTGTGTTCGCACATAGACACACACACACACACACACACACACAACTGGAAACCCACTACTTGGATGTAGCTCCTCTGAGAGCCAAATCTAATAATAGAAGAGGAACATTTCTTAGGGGAAGAATTAATTTATACACTTAATTACTCGGGATCCACTTCAAGCTCTCCGCCTTAATGCTCTTTCTTTTGGAGAGAGTTTTTAACTAAACGCCCAGTGTTCTGACAGACCCCGAGGAGAGCCCGCCTCATTTAAACGGAGGGACCTGGCCCCCTTCCCAGTCCTTGCCGCCGTGGCCCGCTCCCCCCGCCCTTCCCGGAGGAGCGTGGGCATGAGCCGTGGACCCGCTACCCTGCGCCTGGTGGTAACGATCGCGGTCTGAGCTAGAGGGGCTTCGGCTCAGTGAGCTGCCTTCGCACGGCTCCCACGCTCTCCGGGGCTTCCGAGTGGATTTTCTGCTGAATGGCTCAGCCCCAGTGTAACAGTGAAAAATGAAGCGATTTCTTCTGTCTGTTCAAAACGAGACAACAGCTAGGCCCCTCCTCATTCAGGAGACCTCTGCCTGCGGAATGGGCTTCTCCCATTTTAGGGAATTTGTTGCATTTACCAATATCTCAACAAAGAGTGGAGGAAGGACACAGTCGATTATGAAATTGCTCCGGGACTACGAGCAGGTTACCTCTGCCCGATGAAAGAGGAAGGAGGGTAGTGATCTCTTTCTGACATCTGCTGGAAGATGGATTGGACAAAAGGGCACCGTGGCATCCAACAGCCCAGGGAGGCTGCCCATGAGAGCTGTGTGGATTGCTCCAATAGACTGGGAATTTTGGACACCAGGGTTCCCAAAGTGAGCTCCAGCTGGGTGCGGAGGGGGCAACTCCCTGCTCCCCCAGGAGCTGATGCAGGCTTTCAATTGTCCAGATCAGGAGGGGGATTGTGGTAGGAGGGGTTTATGGTAATGTAGGCAAATGGAGCAGAGACCCAGGGAGGGGGGACACAGCATGCGACCCACCCCTGATTCTGAATGCGGACCTGTTTATGCCTTCCTGGTGTATCACCACCCCACCAGCCTGCCAAGGGGCCTGCACCGGGCTCCACTGTGTCAGCATTTGGGGTTCAGCCATTGTTTGATGAGCTACGCCTGATACCTAGGATGGGGAAAACAGAGCACAAAAGTGACATGTCATCACATTAAGAAGAATTTAGGTTCAATCCTTTAGTGACTTCATAGAATATTTTACTTAAATTAAGATATCATGTTGAAAAATATCTTTTTTAGGATTTTATATCCTATTATATGTCAATAAAAATTCTATATGCTACAGAGATAATTATTTTTAAACCTCGAGAAAATTTAGAAGAAAATTAAATTGACCATTTATCAAGCCTCAGGAGAGAGAGATGAAAATGATTTTTCTAAGCTTAGAAGCAATATAAAAACCCTCAGAGGAAAAGAGTGACAGATTTGACTACACAGAGGAACAAAACATTTCTGTATGTTGAATAAAAGAGGCAAACAGAGATTGGAAATATTTATGGCTACTATGATAATGGGTTAATATCTTTATTATTTAAAATAATCATAATAATTGATAAGAAAACATCAGTCCCAGTAATATGCTAATCACACAAGCATAATTCATATAATAGAAAATACAACTAGTAAACAAGAATACAGAAAAATGTTCAGCTTCACTAGTAGCCAAATACATGTATTAAAAAAAATCATTTTTGTGTATTAAATGAATTTGTCAGTAATCTACTACTGACAACAGTGTTTCTCCTCTACAGGGATTCTAACCTGAAGGGCTAACCAAAAAGATAAAAAAGCTAATGTGTAAAAGTCTATCACAGTGTGACTTATAACAACAAAAATTTAAAACAACCCAATATCAATAAGAGGTGCATTCAGTGGAATATCAGTCAGTTTTAAAATGATGGCCATGTGGACAAGGATTTCAGTATTAGTTTAAAAAGTGGTACACAATTGAATGTAACTATGATTTCCAGTATGCAGAAAGCATGCATATATAAAAAAGGACAGAAGTGCATTAAAAAAAATCACTCTATATCTACTAGAATGGAGAAGATTAAATGAAACAAACAAGACAGATACAACTAACTATACCAAATAATAGCAAGTCTGTGAAGCAGCTAAAATTCATACGTTGTTGGTAGGAGAGTAGGATGCTGAAATGGTACAGACTCTTTAGAAAACAGTTGGACAATTTCTTATCAAGTTAAATATGTCCTTAACCATATGACATGGAAGTCTCACTCCTTAGTATTTACCCAAGACAAATGAAAACATACACCTACCGAAAGTCTGCATGTGAATGCAAGCAGCAGCTTTATTCATGATTGCCAAAAAGTTAACTCAAAGGTTAATCAACTGGTACATGAATAAAAAAAGAATGGTACATCCATACACCAGACTACTACTCAGCAATAAAAAGGAACAAAATATGGTAGACTCAATATAGATGAATCAACATATAACAACACTGTTATACTAAGTGAAAAAAAAAACAGACATAAAAAACTACATATGATTCTATTTCAATGATATTCCGGAAAATGCAGAATTATAGGGACAGAAAACAAGGATCAGTGTTTGCCAAAGGCTTGATGTAGAGGGAGGAAATTAAGCATAGTGTTAGTTGCGTGACTGTGTGCATTTGTCCAAAGTTGTGGAACTAACTCCCCAAAGGTGGTTTTTTTTTTTTTTTTTCCCCTGTAAGTATGTGTGCATGTGCTTTGTCTCTCAGTTGTGTCTGATGTTTTGTGACCCCATGACTGTAGCCCACCAGGCTCCTCTGTCCATGGAATTTTCCGGGCAAGAATACTGGAGTTGGTTTCCATTTCCTACTCCAGGGGATCTTCCTGACCCAGGGATCAGACCTGCATATCTTGCATCTCTTGCATTGGTGGGCAGATTATTTACCACTGAACCACCTAGGAAGCCCAGGTAAGCATATTATACCTCAACTAACCTGGACTCTATCTCAAAAAAACTATTCATAGTTCTGATAAAACTATGAACTTACTCATAGCTCAGTTGGTAAGGAAACTGCCTGCTATGCAGGAGACCCAGGTTTGATTCCTGGGTCGGGAAGATCCCCTGGAGAAGGAAATGGCAACCCACTTCAGTATTGTTGCCTAGAGAATCCCAGGGACAAAGGGGCCTAGCAGTGTATAGTCCATTTATTTGCAAGAGTCAGACACGACTTAGTGACTAAACCACCACCATCATGGTTGAGTCTTTTCTCCATTTCTCAAAATTTTCTGATATAACTTAAAAAAAGAAAATATATATCTATATTCATTATTGTTGTCATTAGGGAGAGAAAGTGTAGAGGAACTAAAAAGCCTCTTGATGAAAGTGAAAGTGGAGAGTGAAAAAGCTGGCTTAAAGCTCAACATTCAGAAAACGAAGATCATGGCATCCGGTCCCATTGCTTCATGGGAAATAGATGGGGAAACAGTGGAAACAGTGTCAGACTTTATTTTGGGGGCTCCAAAATCACTGCAGATGGTGACTGCAGCCATAAAATTAAAAGACGCCTGCTCCTTGAAAGAAAAGTTATGACCAACCTAGATAGCATATTCAAAAGCAGAGACATTACTTTGCCAACAAATGTCCGCCTAGTCAAGGCTATGGTTTTTCCAGTGGTCATGTATGGATGTGAGAGTTGGACTGTGAAGAAAGCTGAGCACCGAAGAATTGATGCTTTTGAACTGTGGTGTTGGAGAAGACTCTTGAGAGTCCCTTGGACTGCAAGGAGATCCAACCAGTCCATTCTGAAGGAGATCAACCCTGGGATTTCTTTGGAAGGAATGATGCTAAAGCTGAAACTGGAGTACTTTGGCCACCTCATGCAAAGAGTTGGCTCACTGGAAAAGACTCTGATGCTGGGAGGGATTGGGGGCAGGAGGAGAAGGGGACAACAGAGGATGAGATAGCTGGATGGCATCACTGACTCAATGGACGTGAGTCTGAGTGAACTCCGGGAGTTGGTGATGGACAGGGAGGCCTGGCGTGCTGCGATTCATGGGGTCACAAAGAGTTGGACACAACTGAGTGACTGAACTGAACTGAGGGAGAGAAAAATCCAGGAGCAAGGGTGCATTTGTCTAAATAAGTATAATACATCTATTCTAGATAACCATTGACAAGAAGCAAACAGTATGAAAATTCTTTGCAATTTTGTAATTCTCCAACTCAGAAGGCTGCTCTCCCACTGGCTTTATCTCTTCTCGGATTTTTAGTGTATCTCTGCTTTTCACCTGGTCTGATTCCAGTAATCAATCATGACAAGTGGTAAAGGAGCTGTATGTGTCCAACTTAGAAAATAAGAAGACTTAGAAGTGGAATTATCTCAGGAATGCAAGATTGGTTCATTGTACAGAAATCAATCAGTGTAATAAACCATATTGGTGGGATAAAGGACAAAAACACATGATTATCCCAATAGAGATATTTGGAAAATACATTTGACAAAATCCAAAACCCTTTCATGATTTTTAAAAAAACTCAACAAACTAGGACTAGAAGGGAACTTCCTCAACCTGATAAAGGGCATCTACAAAAACTCCACAGCGAATATCACACTTAATGGTGAGAGAATGAAGGCTTTCCCTTGAAGATAAAAATGAAGGTGAAAATGTTTGTTCTTGCCATTTCTATTCAACACTGTACTGGAGGGTCTAGCAAGCTCAGCTAGGCAAGAAAAACAAATGCAAGCCATCAGAGTGGAAAGGAAGAATGAAATCTGTGTCATTTTCAGGTGACATAATCTTGTATATAGACTATCCTGAAGAATCTACCCGAAAAGTATGAGAACAACAAATAAGTGATGAAAGTGTTCTGGTGGCAGACAGTGGTGATAGTTGTACAACTTTGTGAATATGCTGCTGCTGCCAAGTCACTTCAGTCGTGTCTGACTCTGTGCAACCCCATAGACGGCAGCCCACCAGGCTCCCCCGTTCCTGGGATTCTCCAGGCAAGAATACTGGAGTGGGTTGCCATTTCCTTCTCCAATGCATGAAAGTGAAAAGTGAAAGTGAAGTCGCTCAGTTGTGTCCTAATCTTCGCAACCCCATACACTGCAGCCTACCAGGCTCCTCCGTCCATGGGATTTTCCAGGTAAGAGTACTGGAGTGGGGTGCCATCGCCTTCTCCAGTGAATATGCTAAAACCCAACAGGAGTACCCTTTAAAGGAGTAAATTTTGTGATATGTGAATTATTATCTCAATAAAAGCAAAAAGAAAAAAATAAGACTTGGGAAAGGAACTAACCTGTAGGACTGAAAAACCAGCATCAGATCCAGAGTTTTCTAGCCACGAGATGTCCTGGGAAGAGCAGGGAGGTCTTGGGTTGGGTGTCATCCAGGCTGCCACTAGACACCTAACCTAGATTTAGGGGTTTAGACTAGCTTTGGTTTATCCCCTAATCTCCAGCCCCAAGGAAACCTCCCCTTCTTTCCATGCCCTTCACAGACACACTTTGCTAATTGTGCCTCTATTACAAATATTTGGATATAGATTTTCTTTCCTTGATTATAAAGTTTTCAAGTGAAAAGACTATTTCCCAAAGTGTCAATACAATGACAGAGACTTGGTGGGTATGTCTGTCAAGTGATGAAAATCATAAAGTAGGTCAATTTATCTCTGGTGCATCTTTCTTTCCTAACCAATCCTAAGGGGCCTCATGAGGTTCCTTGGGCATGTCTCTTGGGCATACTCCAGTGATTGGAGGTCCTGGATATGAGCTGCCACTGCTAGGTAAGGGGGCTCAGCTGAAGCCACTGTGCTCTCCTCTGTGGCACAGGGCCATTCTTGGTGCTTTCTTGCTTGAGATGATTCCATCTCACATCATAGCCAGCATCACAAATGTACTCGTTTATACATGAATACAAGAAATCTCATTTATTTTTAACTATCTGAGTTGAATTGTGGTTGCATGGTTGATAAAATGATATACTTTGCAAACATTTAATTAAAGTTTAATTAATTTTTATTTTCCAGGTTTTTTTTTTTTCAGTTTTAGAGGCTTCCCCCACCCCCCACCCCCCCAGCTTTCAAAAATAATTTTACAAACTTTTGCAAAGTACTCAGGTCCAAAGCGTTGTGTCACCCAAGACACCATGTTGAATGAGAGGCCCTGCTTTGTGGAATTTATCAGGATCAGGTGGAAAGGCATTTGAGAGAGCAGGAATTCCCCTCCTAACTTCTAAAATTTCTCCTCTACAGAGGATGAGATGGTTGGATGGCAACACCAACTCGATGGACATGAGTTAGAGTAAACTCCAGGAGTTGGTGATGAACAGGGAGGCCTGGCATGCTGCAGTCCATGGGCTCACAGACTTGGACATGACTGAGCAACTAAATTGAACTGAAGGTGGTTTGCTTATTGTACCTGTGGTTTCACTGGACCTCTCTCAGAACCTCAGAGACCCCCAGTGCCCACTTGCTGCCATTCCCAGGGCCCCATGGTGCCCAGCAGGGGTGTAGGAGTTGGGGTGGAGCACACAGGCGTTTACAAAGGTTAGGATAAATCAATGAACACGGACACGGATTCATTCTCGACTCCCGGACTAATAATCAGTTGGTTTTCATAAACACTTTATTCCCCCATCATATTAACCACAAATACCTGCTTGAACACTCTGGATAAGCCTGGCACCAGCCAAAATGATTATATTATTTAGTTTGCTTTAGGAGGAGAAATGGAAAAGACCTCTGTCCTCCCCTCTGAAGAAAATTGAAGCAAAAACAAGTAAAAGAACAACCATTGCAAGTTCTGACAGAGTAGAAGAGCCTGCCTGCTGGGTTAATAGAATACGTCTGAAATTAAATGACTGTATCAACCTGAGTCTTAGTCTCCAAACCACTGGCCAGGATGTCAAGAGGCCCAGAGAGAAGGCAAAGGTCTTGCTGGTACCCTGGGAACACAGATTCTAGGAAGTGAATCCCTGGCAAGGCAGTGACTTTGATTAGAAAGAGAGGGAAGCCTGGAAAAAGATAAACACACTCCCAGGGTTGGTAAGATAAATACCTGCAGCCTGGATGACACCCAACCCAAGACCACCCTACTCTTCACAGGACATCTCATGGCTGGAAAACTCTGGATCTGATAAATAGCCTGGGGAAACCTGCCAGGAGTGCAGTGGGAGGATTTCCTGTGGGCAGGCAGGTCCACGTGGAGAAGCTGTTCCATCTGAGACCCAGGCTGATGTCCACTGGGTTTGAAGGCTGTGATGCAGGCATCCCTTCCTTAGGAACTTGCAAGAGGATACAGAGCCATTCTAAAACCACCCCTGCAGAAGGGACTAGGAGAAACAACTGGTCTGATCTCCTCTATTTATACAAAAGGGAAACTGAGGCTCAAGGTGTGAGCGGAGGGGAGCGGGGGCAGTGACTGACCTTAGGTCATGAGGTGAAACAGCAACAATACCAGAAACAGAACTCAGATCTCTTCAGCCCTGTCCAGGGCTCCGGCCATGAGGTCATTCATACTTCAGGGCTAATGGACTCCACACACCGAGTCCACAGACACAGCCCAGGTAAGATGGAGGCGAGTGTGAGCCGCCCATCTTGTCTCACCTGGAGTCATTCTATCTAGTCCTAGATTGCCGTTTATTGATTGCAGACCCCCTGGAGGTCCCCCCAGAAAGGGAAGCTCAAGCCTGTGAACTAGAACGCCAAAGTGTGAACACCAGAAGCCTACCCTGTCAGGCCCTATTGGGGAAGCCACCGAAGGCCCTTGAGAAAGGGACAGGGGTACCAGGATGGGAAGGAGGGACTGGGGCACTGATTCGGAAGAGGGAGCAGGCTGCCCTGGTGGCTCATCTGAGATGCCCATGAGCCTGTCCCATCCCTTCCAAGGTCCATTCCAAGAGCAGAGATCCTATGGTTTAGTCCTGGCTGCAGACCAGGCTGTGCCCTTGAGCAGTGTCTCTGGACCTCAATTTCCCACTCTTGAAATAAGCAGATCAAACAGTATCTCACGGCTCTATGGTAAAAGGGGTCTTCAACTCAAGGGCTTATCTTTGCTTCATATCTTAAAGTGAAAGACCCCCCAACTCTCTCTTGACCCCATTTCTTTATCGTTCCCACCCTACCTTCCTCTTCTTCATTGGAAAACTTGGTATTTCCTCCTCAACCCCAGCTGGGCTCCCATCCCCATCACATCACTAAGACTGTTCCTGCCAGAGTCACCAGTTGTTTTCCAGCTGCTAAACGCCATGTCTCTGTTCCCACCGTCCCTGACTTCTCAGGGCATGTGATATAGTGGATCACTTCTACCTTCTGGAAACACATCCTCCCTTTGGCTTCTCAAATATCACACTCTTCCTGCTCTTTCACTCGACAGCCTGTGTGTGCTGATTCCTCTTCCACGTTTGCACCGACTCTACATGTGGAGGTGCTTCAGGACCCAGTCCGTGGCCCTCTTTTCATCTATGCCTTTCTCAGTGTCTCATCCCGCCCTATGGCTTCCCATGTTAAAGGCTGCTGAAGCCGTACCTCCAGCTAGAGAAACCACTCCAGAGTCTCGCACCCGGGTGTTCAGTCCTTCCTTCCAGACACTGATGGTCATTGTGAACGTCACTCAGCCAAAGGAGAGCCTTGACCTGCTCCACCAGCTCTCTCATTTCAATGAACAACATTACTGGCCGCTCTGCAGTTCATGCCAAAGATCTAAAAGTTATCTTTGATTCCTGTCTCTCCTTCACTCCACATCCAAACTGTCAGCAAAGCATCTCGGCTTTGAGATGACTCAGAGCTCATCCGGTATCAGTCTGCTTCCCTCAGCCTCTGCCACCCCAGACCATTCCACTATCACCTCTCCTCCAGGCCCTGCAATATTCCCCTCACTGGGCTTCCTGCTTCCTCCTGTGCTCCTTCCAATCCATTCTCTCCACAGGGTAAATCAGATCAAGTAACTTCTCTGCTAAACAAAACTCCAACATGGTATCCCTTAACTCTTAGGATAAAATTCACACTCCTTAGCCAGGGTCTCAGTGGGTCACCTGATCTGGCCCCTTCCATCTTTGACCTTGCCTTTCCCTTGGGCTGAGCCATTTCTGACCCTTAAGCCTTTGTACTGGCCATTCCCCTGCTTGTAACATTCTTCTCCTAGACTTTCATATGGTGGGCTTTTGCTTTCGTGTTACATTCTGTGAGATGCTTTGCCTGGCCATCAAAGTGAAATTATCTTTTACATCATCCTAAGAATCTGCATATTACTTATCACTCTTTGATATTTTTGTGTTCATTTATCTGTCGACTTATTGTTTGTATCCCCATTACTAGAATATAAATTCTAGGAGTCAGGGACGTTATTTAAATCATTGCCACATGAAAAGTGGGTGCTTGTTGAGTAAATGAGTGAATGGTGATATCTGGGGGTAGAGTTTGGAAATCTCTACTTAAAAAACATTCAGTAACTAGGATTGAGAACTATGCTACAGGAGGCCTAACATATTTCCTGGGTAGATTAAGGCAAGAACTTTCATTTCTAAGGATTGTGAAGGGCAATGCTTACCCACTAATAAATCTCTGATGGTGGAATTGTAAGACCTGTGACATATTTAAAAGACAAAAGTCAGTAGGGCTCTCTGTGCTTGTATTTAGTAGCAAAGAAGAGGTCGTCTTTGCTTCTCCATGTTGCTGACTGGCCCTTAGCTCAACAGCTGGGAGATAAAGTGCCTTCTGTCTTCCTTGAAAGGAATCAATAGTAAGAATGAGTACTTGGCTCTCTCCAAAAGGTCAGCTTGACACCTGATTTCTCAGGCTGCTCTCTTGATCCCTCCTCCCCATTAATGGCGCAGCCTTCTCCCGCCTGGCAGACAACTTTCAAGGAACAAATTTGTAATCCGGTTCTGAGAAATATTATGGGGATTAAGATGGTATCTCCAGGTTTGTTTGGTTTGGCTCCTTGAAGAATGGAACGTTGGTCCAATGCAAAGGTCAGTGTCTGCCCAGGATGGGCATCTGTGTGTGCACGTGTGAGCGCAGTTAAAAGACGAGGGATGTGGGTAGAGGTGTGTGAGAGCAGTAAGGTGTTCACAGATGGGAAGGGCTCTCTTGACCTGCTTACTCACACATGGCTGTGTATACAACCTTAGTGGTACACATGCAGAGGCACAAGTAAATGCTGGCACAAGTATGGTATACACATACAAACATATGAGTGTATTTTCTCATGTGCTAGACAGTTCTTTACCAGAAGTCTGTAATCTAGTAACGTGTGCCTCAGAGAAGTCACTTAAATCGCACTTGCAAACTGGGACTGCTTAGCCCAGCCCTATGCAACTTACATGTTTGCTGTTGAAATTAAATGAGAACATGGAGGGGACACTGTGTAACTGGAAATCTCTGGATGTCTTACTTACCTTGCAAGTGGGCTCTTGCCCACAGGCAGGGGCAGGAGGAGAATATGAGAGTGTTACTATCAGGATTCTTCCTTTTTTGATTTAATACTGACCATGCACCCTCCTGGGTTTCCCTGGTGGCTCAGATGGTAAAGAAGCTGCCTGCAATGCGAGAGACCCAAGCTGGATTCCTGGGTCAGGATGATCCTCTGGAGAAGAGCATGGCTACCCACTCCAGTACTCTTGCCTGGAGAATTCCATGGACAGAGGAGCCTGGCTGGCTTCAGTCCACGGGGTTGCAAGAGTAGGACAGGACTGAGTGTCTGAGCACCCACACATAAACCCGAGGAAGGGGGCTTCCTTAGGAAACAATCTCAGGCATGCAGGGGACAGACCCAACTCCCCAGGCCTTGCCCTCAGCTCCGGGCAACCTGGTAACCCCGGGCACATCCTAGCAGCTGGACAGTTCTTCCGGCACTGCAACTTACCCCCACTCCCCCGTGCCTCAGCCTGTCTGTACAGAAATGCCCCGCTTTAGGAAAACCTGATCTACAAAACAGAGGTCCCAAGCAGGAGAGAGACAATTAACCTGGGGAGCCAGGGTTACCAAACTGGCCGATTGGGATCCTGTGGTTTGGAAAACATCTGGGCCCCCTGGCCCAGCGCCCCACCCCCATCCCATACTTCCCACCTCTGGCAAAGCCGCGGGGAGGAGGCGGATTATCTTTTTTTTTTTTTTTTTTTAATGAATAGGGCGGGTTGTGGGCGCCTAGCAGGCCCCATCTGTCTGCTGCCCCAACTCAATTTGATTCCCATTCACCCGCCTTTGTTTGCCTCTCTTTTTTGATCAGCAATCTCGGGGGTGGGGGTGGGGAGTGGGGGGAGGAGGATGAGGGCAGTGCAAATGCTTAACGTTCTCTTTGGCTTTGCGGAGGCGCGACCCCTCCAGGCCGCCCACCCCCGCTGCAGCCCGGGCCTGGTGATCTTGGCGGAGAGCTCCCTCCGCGCGGCCAGCTCTCCGCAGCGCAGAGCCCAGAATGGCCGGTCCTCTCGGGTGGGCAGAGGGGCGGCAGGCTGAGGGCTTGGCGACAAGGGGCCAGTTTGCGATGTTACAGGCCTGGGATCACCGTCCCTCCTGGGTCGGATTAAAATTCACCTTCAAGGATCAGGTGCCTCTTTAATGGGGATGGAGCGGCGCGGATCCGGGGTGGGGGGTGGTTGGAGGAGGGAGAAGGGGGTGGGACGAGGCCAGGGAGGTTACATGGGGACCCCGGGGGCTTCTGAGTGGGTGGGAACTACAGATCTGGAGATGGCATCACAGCAAGGCACTTCATCCCCCTTTAAATAGAGAAGATAACACTGTAGTCCCCAGTTTTAAAAGGCGCCTGTAATCCCGCAGCACTAAAACCATTTTGGAATGTGGGAACCCAAAGGTCACGCTTAGTAACCAGGTGGTTGGTTGGTTGTTTTGTAGATTGTCATCCAGGTTGAAGACGGATCTCTGGAACTTCAGAGCTGAAGGAGCTTGAGGAAGTGCCACCAGCCCCTTTTACAGATGGCGTGAGCAAAGAGGCAAGAGCCCAGGCCTCTGGACCTCTGGCTCAGTGCTGGCCATTGCAGCTGAGGTCAAGGTTATGGGAGAAGGAGAGGATCAACCAACTACTGTCTAAGGACCCTGATAATCTGTGAAAGTTTGGAGGAACAGGTACCAGGTCCATAGGAAAGAAATAGCTCCTAGCCTCCTGGGAGGAGAGTGAGGGTATGGGGGTGGGGCTCAGGTGTCAAGCCAGAGCCAGCAGTGAAATTTAGTCTGGAGCCCTTTGCTGAGAGTCAGGCCAATTAGAGGTGGGAGGGCCCAGATTAAGATTCTCTTGGTGTGGTACAGGGCTGCACAGCCTGGCATTGTGGGCAGGACTCATTTCTGCATTGCAGGGGTCTTGAGAATGTGGTTCTGCCTCTTGCCTGGTGTTTTACATGGGCCACGGTTGACATGGGCTATGACCAACCTAGACAGCATATTAAAAGGCAGAGACATACTTTGCCAACAAAGGTCCGTTTAGTCAAAGCTATGGTTTTACCAGTAGCCATGTATGGATGTGAGAGTTGGACTATAAAGAAAGTTGAACATTGAAGAATTGATGCTTTTGAGCTGTGGTGTTGGAGAAGACTCTTGAGAATCCCTTGGACTGCAAGGAGCTCCGACCAGTCAATCCTAAAGGAAATCAGTCCTGAATATTCGTTGGAAGGACAGATGTTGAAGCTGAAGCTCCAGTAATTTGGCCACCTGATGTGAAGAACTGACTCATTTGAAAAGACCCTGATGCTGGGAAAGATTGAAGGCGGGAGGAGAAGGGGATGACAGAGGATGAGATGGTTGGATGGCGTCATCGACTTGATGGACATGAGTTTGATATGAGTTTGGACAGGAGTTGGTGATGGACAGAGAAGCCTGGCGTGCTGCAGTCCATGGGATCACAAAGAGTCGGACACGACTGAGGGACTGAACTGAACTGACTGACAGCCACAAACCTGAGGGTGTCTGCTTATCCAGCCACTACTTCCCTGAAATTTTGTCTTCATGGAGTTCATTCCTCAAAGTATAACTATAGGATGAAGTTGGGCGTTTGGGGGACCATATCAGCAGTAACGGTAGTACACCATGGGAGAGGGAGAGACTACTTCCAGCTGGTGGCAATGGGGAAGGTTTTGGGGAGAAGGCAGCCTCTGAGCTGGGTTTAGGGGGAGGAGACATGGCCATGGGGATGGGAGAGCGGTGATACACATTTGCAGAGCAACAAGTCAAAACAGGATCTAAGGCAAGTATCTGCTGTGTCACTGGGGAAAGTCTGTGACACTGAGCCCCAGCAGGTGCCAAGGGGATGGGGCAGGATGGCCTGGGCAGGATGGAGCAGCAACTGGAGCTGTGGTGCTCAGCGGAGGGCCATGAATGTCCAGGAAAGGACTATGAGGATTGGCTGCAAGAGAGATGAGGATCCGCTGGGTTACCCAGGGTTGTCAGGAGCTGGAAAGGAAAACTGTACACCAAGAAAGCATTTTTCACAAGCTTATGGAATTTTGTGATTGATAAATAAAGCAATGCTTTTAAATGTGTTATCACATTCTTAGGCAATTTGATCATTCTGAATTTTCTGTTGAAGGATGCTATTCTCAAGTGGAGTCCTTGAAATGTTTTCACATGGAAAGGTGTCCTTCTCCTTTAGGTCTTGAGAGGGGCCTCTCAGCCCTGCCTGTGCTCGGAGGAGGCCTGAAAAGGGATATTTATACCTCCAGGAGATAAGACTCACAGATTCTAACAATGGGAAATGTCATGAGACTAATACGACCAGGTGCCAAACCCAGTGTAATCTGGGGACCACATACATACCGTGTACAGTGCTAGGGAAATTGGGAGGAGAAATCTCTGTGGGTCGGTTAGCAGGATGGGGTTTATGGGCAACATAGGATTTGATGAATCCTTAAAGGACGCGTGGTAATTGGATAGGTAGATGAGCGAACAGCATATGTGCTTCTAGTTAATTATTTATCTGTGTTCATCTGCTTATGTTTTAGTTTCAGAAATTTAAAAAAAATTATAGGAAAGTATAGAGAAGAATGTAACAGAGACTGGTTTTTCCCCTTCAGAATTGATGGTTATTAATATTGTGCGAGTTTTGTTTCATTTTTTTTTAAAGAAAAAGATGTACAGTAGTGTGGAGTAGGATAGACAATCTCTCATTCTTTCTTCATTCTTCTCCTGCCAACCTCCTTCGGGGGGGGGGTCAACCAAGCCACTCCCATCACGAATCTGGTATGTGTCTTTCCAGTCTATTTTAAATACCTTTACAAATATCAGTGTATCTGTGAATGAATAATAGCAGTGTTTGTGTAGATTTTTAAATGAATATACGTGGTATATCGAAGGGCTTCCCAGGTGGTGCTAGTGGTAAAGAACCTGCCCACCAATGCAGGAGACATAAGAGACGCGGATTTGATCCCTGGGTCAGGAAGATCCCCTGAAGAAGGAAATGGCAACCCACTCCAGTATTCTTACCCAGAGAATCCCATGGACAGAGGAGCTTGCTAGTCCACAGGGTCACAAAAAGCCAGACACAACTGAAGAAACTTAGCATGCATGCAGGGAATACTAATTTATACTACTCATCACAGTTGGCTTTAAATCAGAGTCAGTTTTTTAAAAAACTGATGAGCATGAAATGGATTATATTTGTGCTTCTATATATACCTCTGTTTTCAAAGCATATTACATGAACACATCACAGGTGCAAGCATATTGTGCTTTTGCTGAGCTGACACTAGTATCAGAAATACAAGCACAGTTTAATTTTCTAATGTTTATACGAAGAATTTTTAATTATTGACTTTGGAGGAAGAGGATAAATGAAAGGATGATTCTTGAATAGGAAACTTGTCCTTCTGAGTTACGGTCAGAGACTATCAACTGGACTCTGGTTATTATAAACATTTACATACTGTAGACTACCTTGCTCTGTGTCTCTGGGTCTTGGCCTATGTAGCTACAGATATTGTACATGTATTATATATATGTATATACACCTACACATAAAGGATCGTCAATGCCATCTCTATTGTATAGTCATGTACCCAGTATCCAGTACACACACACTTGCACACACACACACACATACACACACACACAGTATACAAGCTGACTCATTTGAAAAGACCCTGATGCTGGGAAAGATTGAGGGCAGGAGGAGAAGGGGACAACAGAGGATGAGGTGGTTGGATGGCATCACCGACTTGATGGACATGGGTCTGGGTGGACTCTGGGAGTTGGTGATGGACAGGGAGGCCTGGCGTGCTGCAGTTCATGGGGTCACAAAGACTCGGACACGACCGAGCGACTGAACTGAACTGAACCGAACTGACTATTTGTTGCATGTGGCTGAAGTAGCTCAGTAGAACCAGCCATAGCTCAGTTCGTATGGGCACAATACACGTGGGTAATATTTATGGGACCAGTTTATGCTTTCTTGAGTTCAGTGATTTGTGGGTACTAGTCTCTGATTTACCTCTCATCATATCAGAATTCCACTATTGCAATACCTTCTTTCTGCAGTAGGACTTTCATAACTATAGAAGGAGTAAGATATTAAACTGTCACCTTCTTTCTATCCAAGTAAAATTATTGCCATTTCCTTATAAAGAAGACAGTTTCCGTAAAGCTGGACATGAGTAATTTTGTTGAGTGAGGACAATAGGCAGAGGAGGGAAGGCAGGAAGTAGATCCAGAGCTGGGAGGGTGGACGCAAGTTGGACAGGCATGGATATTCCAGCGGATGCAAAGGTGAGGTGAAGGAAATGGCAACCCACTCCAGTATTCTTGTGTGGAGAACCCCAGGGACAAAGGAGCCTGATGGGCCGGCGTCTATGGGGTTGCACAGAGTCGGACACAACTGAAGTGACTTAGCATGCATGTATGCATTGGACAAGGAAATGGCAACCCACTCCAGTATTCCCAGGGACAGAGGAGCCTGGGTCTATGGGGTCGCACAGAGTTGGACACAACTGAAGTGACTTAGCAGCAGCAGCCGCAGAGGTGAGGAAGCCCTGGTTGAAGATGGGGTAGCGGTTGGTGGCTTGGAGCACAAGGGCGTGTAGCGGAGTGGCACATACAGGTGTGTCAGTACTCAGAGGCAAAGGAGATGCTGAGCCCCACTGCCATCTCTCACACACACACACACACCCACACACAGACTTGATTCCATACCTCAAGGGCATCTCCATAGAGGATCAAGTGTAGACGACTGCTCCACGGTCTACTGTTTATCCTAAGTAAAAGAAAACAACATCCAGGCGTAGTTTGCTGCTGCTGCTGCTAAGTCACTTCAGTTGTGTCCGACTCTGTGCAACCCCATAGACGGCAGCCCACCAGGCTCCCCTGTCCCCGGGATTCTCCAGGCAAGAACACTGGAGTGGGTTGCCATTTCCTTCTCCAATGCATGAACGTGAAAAGTGAAAGTGAAGTCGCTCAGTCGTGTCCGACTCTTCACGACCCCATGGACTGCAGCCCACCAGGCTCCTCTGTCCATGGGATTTTCCAGGCAAGAGTACTGGAGTGGGGTGCTATTGCCTTCTTCACCAGGCATAGTTTAGATCACCACTATCCACAGTTCTCTGTGGTGCATGTATACTTTTAGAACAATTACAGCAAGTGGTGGAAACCTGAATAGCCATCGTGGTCATACAAGTGATGAGCCTGACAGAGGGAAGTTCTGCCCGAACTCATACTTACTGACATCTTTAGTACATTCTTTTCTTTCAAAGTATTTCTACCTCCATTATTTCGGTTGTTCCTCAAAGATACCCGGGTGAGGTGAGTTGGGAAAACTCTGAGGCCCCATTTGGCAAAGGTCAGGTGCCTCTGTTGAGGTCATATGTTTTAGCAGCAGGGCCAGCCTAGAGCCTGGGCCTCTGGAACACCCACACATACACATAATTTCGATTTTTGTAGCATTTTTTTTCACAAGAGGGCAAAGATTGTGTTTTATACCTCTGTGAATCCTCCTTGAAAAACAGATTTTAGTTTCCAAGCTGAGCCCCTTTCTTCTCTTCCAGGGTGGCCAGCATCCCGAATCTCTTCTGTTCGAGGCGAAGGACATTTTAGAGTCACAGAATGTTAGATGCAGAGCTCCTAATTGCCACCTATTGGCCCACTTCAGACCTCAGGAACTGGCCTGAATGCTGTGTGCCCACACAAATACGGATGTCACAGCTGCCATTTTCAGACACCTACCCCGTGCCAGTCATTCTGCTGGGTGAGCTGCCCTCGAAGGCCTTCCATCTGCACGACAGCCCCTCATGGAAGCGTTGCTATCCGGGCGCCAAGAACAGGCTTCCAGAATTTGCAGGTCGCTCTCCTGGCTGTCTCCGCCTTCCTTTCTGCAGCACCAGGTCCTCAGGCCAGCCTGCTTCCTTGGCCCTCCTGCCCTCTCCACTTCTGCTGCACAGACCTGGTTTGCCAGCGTCTTGTTCTGGTCCCTGGAAACGAACATGTACTTCGAAAGCAACAAGACAGAATACAGTCAGCTAAAATGAACCAGGGGCTAACACAAACGGCTGGAGAAACATACTAACCTCAAGAACTCTTGGAAACCGCCCAATGTCCTGGACTGAACCACACGGGCTCTGAATGACCAGAAACAAATCAAGACAACTTCAAGAGGGAGGGGACCTGAGGATGGGAGGATTCCGGTAGAAGAAAGCCAGAGGTGGGGAGGCCACCAGGCATGTAGCCGGTCTTCCCTGGTTTTCCCTGTTTGCTCCCAACCCTGAAACTCTCAAACCACCAGTCGCATTACCAGGGAGGGCACTGTCTGCAGCACTGGTGCAGGCATCCTTTAGGTAGTCGCCTCCTCCCTCTCCCTGCGGATGAGAGATTTTGCAGCAGGCCGCTCTTGCTGTTTCCCTTTTGTTTTCAAAAGCCAGGAAGAGATGGGAGATGCGGGAGGGAGGGGGCGGGGGCAGCAGAGCGGCGTCCTGCAAAGCCGGGTCTGACCGGCTCCGAGAAGGATAAATGACTCCGGTCGCCCTGCCGCCGGTGTTACACAACTTGTCTGTGTTGGCTTGAGACCTCGGTGATCCCTCTCTAATTGAAATCACTTTCCCCTGACCTCCTCCGTAAGCCGGGAGCTTGTTCCTCTCTCCGCCAACAAAGGGGCCGCGAAGGCCGGAGGAAATCCTGGCTGGGCAGCCGGGGGACACGGCCGGGTCCTCGCCGGGGAGATGCCTGTGTCGGAGCGAGTATGGGGCCCGGTCCCCAAGGGTCCGGAGATGGTGGGGGAGTGGGGAGCTGGCATTGAGGCTGGGACTGCCCCCTAGAGGGCATTTTGGGTATTCGGTGAGGGTCTGTTGATTGGTGCCAAAATTGGGGGCGCCCCTGCCTTTTCTGGCGTTTCCCTGGTGGCTCAGATGGTAAAGAATCTGCAATGTGGGAGACCCGGGTTCCATCCCTGGATCGGGGAAGATCCCCTGGAGAAGGGAATGGCTCGCCTCTCCCATATACTTGCCTGGAAAATTCCACGGACAGAGGAGCCTGGCGGGCTATAGACGAGGGGGTGGCAAAGAGTTGGACCTGACTTAGCAACCGACACACACTCACACGCACACACCCTGCCTGTCTGAGAGGGTAAGTCTAGGATGCTGGACATCCTGCCACAGGCAAGGGGAACCCACACTTGCCTGGTGAGACCTGCCAGTCTGTAGAGGTGAACAGCCCGCTTATAAGGGTCGGAGCCTAGACTCTGTTCCTTACACAAATCAAAGTATTTTTTATTAAATATATGCTGTATTCCCAAGGAAGTGTTCCCACATAGATAAGGGAAATGGGAATCTTTTCCAGTTCATCTCAAGAGTTGATTTTTTTTTTAAACCATTTAGACACATGATAATATTTGAATGATAGTAGTATAATATGGGGTCGCTAAGAGTTGGACACGACTGAGCAACTTCACTTTCACTTTTTACTTTCGTGCATTGGAGAAGGAAATGGCAACCCACTCCAGTATTCTTGCCTGGAGAATCCCAGGGACAGCAGAGCCTGGTGGGCTGCCGTCTATGGGGTCACACAGAGTCGGACACGACTGAAGCAACTTAGCAGCAGCAGTATAACATATCTGTAACAAAATTATCTGTGTGTGAAAATCTATATGTATATACACAGACACATATGGATATATGCACATACACACACCCAAAATAATTTTCAGTTCTTCTCAAAGGGTCAAATATAAAGAAACTCCAGTCGTGTTCATTCAAATATCGTCTAGTCTTAAGTACAAATTTATTTACTATGAGTAGGTGCAAGACTCTCTGTCTTCTATTGCAGATATGCCTAAATCTACATATAGAAATACACATTATTTGATTATAAATTGCTTTCATTTTATTTTTCTTTATAATTGTATTAAAAACTTGTCTTGACTTTTTGAGAGGCATTGAGTATCTTTTAGAGTTGAGAACCACTGTATTCTACTAGGGTTTTAGTTTTGCCCACAAAAGAAAAGAAATGGGGATTAATAATGATGAAATTAATCCATAGCAAAATTTGTTGGGTATATCAGAATAAAGATGAAACTTGACCATTAAAAGAAAAAATAGGGGACCAAAATAAGATGTCAAAAACAGCAAATATGTCACACAAAGTAATATGCATAGAGCACTGAGCCCAGGATACTGCTGTTGAGAGAAATGTTATTGATTAAGATCCCTCAGAGGCCCAGATTCCAAATGTAGAGGGATAGAGCCTGGGGGGAGGTGGGGGAATGTGGGGAGGGGGGCACAACTGTTGCAGGGGGCAGGTTGGAAGACCAAGTGACGTAAAAGTCACTCAGTCATGTCCGACTCTTTGCGACCCCATGGACTGTAGTCCATGGAAATCTCTAAGCCAGAATACCTGGAGTGGGTAGCCTTTCCCTTCTTCAGAGGATCTTTCCAACCCAGGGATCGAATCCAGGTCTCCTGCATTGCAAGTGGATTCTTTATTAGCTGAGCCAAAAGGGAAGCCCAAGGATACTGGAGTGGGCAGCCTATCCCTTCTTCAAGGGATCTTTCCAACCCAGGAATCGAACCAGGGTCTCCTGCATTGCAGGCAGATTCTTTACCAACTGAGCTATCAGGGAAACCCTGGAAGGCCAAAGGCCACTGTAATTTTACAAGTGGGTTATATACAGTGCATAGAGAGATTATTTTCTCTTTCAAATCATCAGTTAAGAAAAAGAAAAGACTTTCCCTGAGCACTTACTAATTCATTTACCATGTGCCAACTCTGTCATAAGATCTTTAATTCTTACCTCAACCCAGTGAGGTAGGTATTATTACACCTACTTCACAGGTGGAGAAACCAAGGCTCACTTAGTAAGCAAGATTTGAACCAAATCTACTTGACTTCAGCTCAGTATGACATACTGTCCCTATAAACTTGCCAGTGGGCTTGTTTTTATTTTTACAGACTGTGGTTTAATTAAGGTCTTCTGTCTTAGTCAGCAAGTTCAGTCTATGATACTTGGCTGAGCCTGACTCTTCAATGTTAAAGGCAACACAAATATAAAATTCAAGCACAGACTAGAACTGATAGGAAGGTACATATTTTTGAAAGAGGTAAAATGATATTTATACAAATGGAAAACATGCTATCTTATTGAATGGGAAGACTTAATATAAAAATTTCAATTCTCCCCCAAATTACTGTATAAATGTAATGAAATTCCAATTGGATTCCAAGTGGATTTTTTTAAACTGTTTTAAACTGTCTAAAGCTGAAACTCCAGTACTTTGGCCACCTCATGAGTTGACTCATTGGAAAAGACTCTGATGCTGGGAGGGATTGGGGGCAGGAGAAGAAGGGGACGACAGAGGATGAGATGGCTGGATGGCATCACTGACTGGATGGACGTGAGTCTGAGTGAACTCTGGGAGTTGGTGATGGACAGGGAGGCCTGGCGTGCTGCGATTCATGGGGTCGCAAAGAGTCGGACACGACTGAGCGACTGAACTGAACTGAACTGAAACTGTCTAGAAGTGGATACAAAAAGTAAATGTCTGAAAAAGACCAAGAAAAACTCTCACAAATAGTTGGAGGATGACTTGTTTTTTTATCATATATGAAAACATATAAAGAATGGATTGACATAGAAATAGAGTGGAAAACACAGAAAAAGATCCCAGAAAAGGGAGATGGATAAAAACCAAGATCCACTGTTCAATATCTTATAACTAACCATAATGGGAAAGAATATGAAAAAGAAAAAATATGTATGTGTGTGTGTGTGTATGTGTATGTGTGTGTGTGTATAGCTGACTCATTTTGCTGTACAGCAGAAATTAATACAACATGGTAAATCTACTTTATTTCAAGAAAGTTTTTAAAAACTTAAAAAAAGAAAAAGAGCAGTCTGTTTTTGCAGTGGTGCTGATGATCTACTTAGGAGGAAAAAAAAGAGTGTTCCATCCTCTGCCTCACATCGCATTTTAAAAATTCCACCTAAAGTAAGGGCTTAAAAATGACCATAAAACTGAAAATTTTTACAAGAAAATTCAAGAGTATAGATATGGATTTATCTCTCCCAAGGATCATGGCTGAGGGAGAGGGTAGTATGGAACAGGAAAAAATTTGTTAACCAAGGCAGAACATTTAGACTGCTATAAAGAAAAAGATAGGCATATGTAACTATATAAAAGTCAGTACAATAATATAGTGAAAGCAAAGGCAAATAATAGATTGGGGAACATATTTCTAGTGCAGATGATTGCTAAAATGTTACAATCTAGGGACTTCCTGGTGGTCCAATAGTTAAGAAGCAGTGCTTTCACTGTCAAGGGCCTGGATTCAATCCCCACTGAGGAACTAGGATCCCACAAACCCCATGGCATGACTAAAACAATCAAATAAAATCCACCAGTGTGTATTTAAAAGTTACTGTCTAAACGATACCAAAATTTTCTAAGAAATGACTAAGACATCCAATAAATAAAGGATATGGAGAGACCATTTAGAGGAGATCAAATTCAAATATCAATACATGTGAAGAGATATTTAACTTCTCTAGTAGTCAGATAAATGCAAATGAAAGTAGCAATGAGAAATCATTTCTATTACAAAACTAGTAAAAATTTAGAAGAGTGATAACTCCCACCACGGGTAGAAATGTTAGGGGAAAGGCTCATCTTTATATACGTATAATTAGAGGAACCATGAAATGTGTTTTTAGAAAGAAATTGAGCAATAATTTATTAACATAAGATATGCATAACCTTCACCTTAGTAACCCACTCCTTCGAATCAGTCTTTTAAAAACAAAGTTATAGTAAGAAAAGACACTTGTCCAAGGTCAAAGATTTTCATGTCAGCATTCTTTGCAGCTACACTGATTCAGAAACAAGAATAATGTCCATTGATAGAGAAATAGCTGGCTAAAGTATGGGGCATTTATTCCATAGAATATTGTGTGTTAGTCACTCAGTCATGTCCGACTCTTTGTGACTGTAGGGACTGTACCCCACCAGGCTCCACTTTCCGTGGAATTCTCCAGGCAAGAATTCTGGAGTGGGTTGCCATTCTCTTCTCCAGGGTTATCTTCCCGGCCCAGGGATTGAACCTGGGTCTCCTGCATTGCAGACAGGATAGAATATTGTGTGACTCTTAAAAAAGATTGCATTGGATATCATTACTTGCTGAGTTGGAGGGATTATCAGGATATGTTTTTAGTGAGGAAAGCAAATGTAGCTAAGGGTATATAATATGACCCATTTTTGTAATTATGACCCCTATAAAGCACACACATATATTTATGTATATAAATGGCTGTATGAACATGAAGAATATTGTGGGAAGATTCAAAACAGTTTGATATCAGCAAACACAAGAGAGTTTTATGGGTGGGGGGAATGTGATGTGTGTGTGGCAGGGAATCAGAGAGGTTTAAAAAAGGTAAAATATTAAAGAATGTTGACCTTAATAAAATCCACATGAATGATATGACCCAATTTATGTAAAATTGTGTGTGTATGTATGTATAAAACTGCACATGGAGAGGGAAGTAGGAAAGAATATTCAGTAAATATTAATGATGTGTTCATGGATTGGATGTATTAGAGATGACAAGTACCCCCAAATTAATATACAGATTCAATCCAATCCCAGTAAAAGCTTAGCAGGCTGTGTGTGTGTCTGTGTGTGTCCATGTATGCTTGTATGCATATATGTGTTATATGTAAATTCACAAGCTAATTCTCAAATTTATATAAAAATGCAAAGGGCAAAGAACAGCCAAGATATTCTTGGCAAAGAATTAGAAGAGAGAAAGAAAAAAAAAACAACAAGATGTAGGTGAGAGGAGAGGTGGAGGTATCTTGCACTATCAAACAGATAGTCTTGATCAAACATCAAGATTTAAGACTTACGAAGCCACAAGACTAAGAAAGCGAGCTCATCTTCTGAGAAGTGACAAAGGATATTTGAGGAGAGTGGGTCAGTGTATTTAAAGAGAAATAGAATCTGTAGGGAATGTTGAGCTGAAACTTGTAATCATAAAATCTCAGGAAATGCTTCAATAGACTCAGAGGCCACCTATTTCTCCTCTGACAAACGGAGATAGTAACACTCAGGACCTCCCACTACTCCGACGACTCTGTGAGTAGCCCAAGGGTCCTTTCTGGAAAATATTTTGAGACCCAATTTAGTCTATCTGGTGCAAATAGGCCTTATAGCTAAGAAAGCACTTGAGGGACTGTCAGGTCTAATTGAATTGGGCAAAATGTCAGAGAAACCTCAGATGAGTTGTGTGAAGTCTATGACTCACTCATCTATCTGTTCATCCATCCATCCATCCATTCTGTTCAGTGGGCCTCTTCCTTGTATCATGAATTGAAAGTGAAAGTGCAATGTGTTAGTCACTCAGTAAACGTCTGACTGTTTGCCACCCCATGGACTGTTGCCCACTAGGCTCCTTTGTCCATGGAATTCTCCAGGTAAGAATACTGGAGTGAGTAGCCATGCCCTCCTCCAGGGGATCTTCCTGACCCAGGGATCAAACCTGGGTCTCCTGCATTGCAGGCAGGTTCTTTACCATCTGAGCCACCAGGAAATCCAGGTATGATGCATTGGGTGCTAGAATAACATCATTGTCATCATTTGGTGATCAGTTATTTGGCAATTCTGGGAATAAATTTGTTCAAGTGTTTGTAGAGCACCAACTATTTTGAGCTGAGCCTTTTGCTGAGCATTGTGGAGAACACAGAAGTGGATAAAGGAATTCTCTCCACTCTCATACAGCTTGTGATCTAGACAGGGAAACCATTCAGTTTCCCACAGTGAGAATTCAATGTAGAAAACAAGTTAACACTTGTCATGGCACAGAGGGTGGGCGCCCTGAGGAGGGAGCTCAGAGAAGCCAACTCTGGGTGCACGGAAACATCTCTGGCAGGGAGACAGGGTTGGAGCTAGGCCTGATCATCTCAGCTCTCATCTTCGGAGAGGGAAAAAAAAAAAGACCCCAAACTTGAAGAAATAGTGCAGTATTAGAGTGCAGTCATAAACATAAAACATTAACATGTAATTCCCTTATGCTTTTGAAAAATTACTTCATAAACGCAAAGTAAAATATTTTTCCCTTTTTATTACCTGACAATTACATATTAAGAATTTCTTTTTATGTTTAAAAACATATGCAAGCCGGGGAAGGCAGACGCCAAAATGTAATTGCTTTCCTTCTATAAGAATCAGATGTCATTTTCTTCCAACTCAACTCTGAAAAGAGATAGGAGAAAGCAAATTGTTGTATACATTAAATTTGGAAACATCTGATAGCTTTCCTCAATTAAACTATTTAAATGGAAAAAGATTGCTGTACAGCTCTATCATATCCCACTGAATAAAACCTCAGCTGAGGCAAATTGGCAGTGGCAGGTACCAAATGTATCGGCAATAATGAGATTGGACAGCCCAGTGGAGGTCATTGGTAATTGTTATTATATGCAATATTGCACTGTCAGAAAAAGAAAAAAAAACCCAACAACTCAGTAGCAGGCAGGGCCAGTGCTGGGGATCTCATAAAAGTGTCTGTGGCCACCTAGCCAGGTGACTTGAGGGGTGTCAGGAGAGCCTGAGTGTCCAAAGTCATGAGTCTGCTCGTCATGGGGGGAATCTTTTGCAGCCTGATGGGCACCCTCAGGATGTAGGGGGCAAGTCCCCACGCATCTTACTAGCCAGCCAACAACAAGGTCTCAGAGGCGGCACTGGGACACAGAATGGGGGCGGGGAAGGGGGAGGGGAGAACGGTGGCTCTGAGAAAGGAAGTGGGACAGAAGTGAAGACCAGTTTTGTGTACTTGTTGTGGTTTTGCTGACCATGATTCAAGGCACTGAAAGTTAGTTATTTTCCGTTCGACTTTCCAGATGTGGAGAAAGAGAAAGAAGCATGCTCTCTTGTTCTGCAGGATTTCAGGTCGCTCTCATTTGAGGCTCCAAATTCAAGGAGGAAGGGGTGGGCTGCCAGGGATCTAAGCAAGCCTGCCTGGTTGCATCACCTTTGCTGAGGCCTGGGCACCATCCAGATTAAGATGACAAAACTGGTGCTCGATCCTGTGCAGGTGACAGACACATCCATCTTTGATGAAGACAAGGAAATATATTTGACTGCCATTACCCAGTCCCAAGACTGGCTCACGTCTAGCATGCTGCGGTTGAGAGCACGTCGACACAAAGTGCAGCATCTCATCCTCTAGGTTTAATCACAAGGGTGATCAGCCACCACCAAGGGGAGCGGATTCTTTTTACCAAGCAGGCCAAGGACAGAGCTCAAGGTCAGGGACTAGTCAGAAAGTGTACTCAGAGGAGCCCGACTCAAGTTGAGATAAAGGAGAGTCTTCGGGGCTTCCCTGGTGGTGCAGTGGTTAAGAGGGGAGAGAACGTGAGCAGGGTTGGGGGTGGACCTGGTGAATTGCAGAGACAGTGTGGAGGCTGACCTGCCTGACTGTAACCAGGTCCTGTGCCTGGAAGTGGGGACAGAAAAGAGTGAATGTGAGGTCCAGACCCTGAAGGCTGGGATGGGGAGTCGAAAGAGTTTCTTAGGCCACCTGTTTCTTACTCCCCATTTAATCACAGGACTCTTTGACTTAGCTGGAAGTAACAGTAATGGAAGAAAGCATTTCTACAGTGCTTTCTATGTGCCAGGAACTATTCTGAGCACTTTACACACAATTAATGCATTTAATTCTTCACTATCACCCTTTGAGGAAGGTTCGATTATTATCTCCATTTTGCAGATATAGAAACTGAGGCATGGTGAGGCTGTCTTCTGATCCTCCCTGGCGACTAGGTGACCTCTGTTATAGTACTTTGCTACCTTTTTATGTGTGCAGGCATTATGGTATGGTGGAGTATATGCTTGGATGCTAACGGTCCAGTACACAGATATGCTATTTCTATTCATGCCTCATCTCCCCTCCTCAGCTAGAGTTCCAGAAGGGCAAACACTGCCTCTTCATCTTTGCATCCCCAAAGCACCTTGGTGTGTATAATAGATGTCCAGTCAATTTTTGTGGAATGGATGAACTAAAGATTTTTAAACAGGGGCTGATGCAGTGAACAGCATTTCAGAGGGTCTGCTCATTGGCGGGATGGACTGAATGAGGAGAGATTGGAATCAGGGTCCCATGTGGTTTTGATCTGTGCCCCGTAGCCAGGCCAGGGATCTATTCAGAGAACCTGGGGCCATCTGGGCTCTCTGCTACCTCCCAGGCTGCTCCTCTCTTTGAGATCTTAGTCCCGAGTTTTTCTGTCCTCTCCTGTTTCCTAGCTTTGCACAACCACATTTCCTGCCTGAAAGAGGCCTTCTAAGGCCAGAGGTGTTTGGCTCTCTGTGGACTGTGAGGTTGCTAAGAACATCTTGTCCTCAGTCCTAACATTAGGTTCATTTAATTAAGGGCTGCAGACATTGAGACGACCTCTCAACTATCAAAGGGCATTTGAAACAACTCACAAACACAATTAAATTTAGTCCCAACAAGAAAAAGAAGGCAGGCACAATATGCTATTTCACCTTGTCTAATCACCAGTTAACAAAGCAGGCAACTAAGGCAAACGCTGCAGCAGCTACACACCCAGCGCTGGGCTTTGCTGCTCTTGTCTGGTCTCTGTAGGTGACCACACCTGCCGTAGAAGGTCTAGGGGATGTGCATTTTGTAAGTGAAGACTTGATATTATAATTTTATTTGGAGGACATTTTTAAAATCTAATTTTCTTTAAAATGTAGACTACAGAAATTAAGGCTTGAGAACAATCTTTCTGGTTGGTGGAAAATTGTTGAAGAAAAAGATTCTCTAGTTAGAGAAGACATGCTTTTACCCCAGGGGACCTTAAAATACTCTCTGCAAAAAATGAGAGAATGTTAAACTATCAAAGAAGGGCATGGATTCAGAAAAAACTGAAAACCATTGCTATACCCCTATCTGCATTGCACAGTATCCTTGGAGATGGAGCCTTGCCCACGAAAGTCGCCTTGGAAACTCTTTATGAAAGAGGCAATATTTTCATAGATATATCTTATATGGTCTTGATCACAAAGAGTCAGACATGACTGAGCGACAAACACACTACATTACACATTTATACCCCCTCTTTGTTTAAAAAAAATGTGAGATGAATAAATCTCTTTGGATAATTTCTAGAGATACTAGGATACATTGACACACAAGTTCCCTTTTATTATGCGCCAGCCAGTGAACTGGCTTCTAGAAGTACAGAATGAATAGAACAAAAGGGAAGAAAATTAATCCAGACAGGACAGAAACAGGAAGAGAGCTCCCATATAACTGACTATGACGTAAGGTGTACTAAGTCACATGGATCTCATCAATCTGGATACTTTTGGATGCTAGTAACAGAAGATTCAGCTCAAAATGGGGATTCGTATCTCCTATAACAGGAAATCCCAACACAGTGAGGACTTGCTTCTGTGCGCTTCTCTCCCCCCTCCCATCTGCAGGGGTCTGTTCTCAGGCGGGCAGAAGCCTGGCTTGAGCAGTTGGGGACATCACTTTGTAACCGTGTCCTGGGAAGACACAGGACATCTCTGCTCAGAGGTGCCTCTGTTCCTCAGTGAGGGAAACTTCCTCAAAGTCCCTAAGCATAGGTGTGGCCCAGTCGGGGGATGTAGGGTCCTACAGCCAAGCCTTCAACCAATCAAGGCTTGCTCCTAGTTACACAGGGGAGGTGTGGCCACCTGCTCCGAAAAGGCAGTGGGTGGGAAAGACATGCTGGAAGGTAACCAGCATCTACTTCCCCATGAACTCATTGGGCAGGACCACAGGATTCTTCCTGGAAGGCACAGTGGAGGGAGGTTACTTTCTCTGACCGTGACCTGATGGCCTGTTCTGAGTTCTTTTTTAAGATGGCAAAGTGTAAGGATGTGGTAAGTGGAGGAAATAGCAGAAATAAGCCCATTCAGGGCTGCTCTTCACAGATCCTGTGGCTGGGAACACTGGTGTGTGGATAGTGTGAGGAAGCAAGAACACAGTCAGGGCATCAGTGAAGGGACTGGACAACAGGCAACGAGCAGCCTCTGCTCTAATCCTGGGGTTCTGACTAAGCGAGGTGCTATTGGAATGGCTTCTCACTGTTAATGGAGCCCTTATGGTACAAAGATCAGATCCAGAAAATGTTTCTGAATGCTGTGGCCGAGAATCCATCCTTGGGGCCTGCTGGAGGGTGGCAGCCAGCCTCAGAGGCCGTCATGTCTTTGGCAGGGCATTGAAACTGGTGGATATCAAAATAGTTAAGAGCTCAGACTCTGGGGTGAGACTGCTTGGACACACAGGACTAATTTTGCTTTGTGCCACTCATCAGCTATGAGCAACCTTGCTTCAGCCCCCTCATCTATGAAATGGGGACAATAATGTTCCATATTGCATGTTCCGTAAAGTGAGCTGTTCATATAAAGGGCTTAGAAGATGCCTGGTGTGTGGTTAACCTTCCACAGTTGTTAGCTGTTGTCATTGTTAAAGGCTGAGGAGGGTGAAGGGCTGCTTTATCATGACAGTTCCAATAAGGGAGCAAGTGGCAGTTTTCACTGTGTGTGTTTCTTCCCCCCACGAATGACAGATACCTCTAATAGAAGGCAGGGAGTTGAGGCAAGGTGTCCAAAGCCCTCAATGATCTGAAAATTAGCCTGAGTGTCATCTTTGGTTTGACTGCCAAATGAAATTCACATACCTTCTTTCTTACCGATACAGCTGAGTTCACACTCTATAGATCTAATCTACCAATACTAATCAGTGATCCTCATTCAGTGTGAGTGACTGAAGCTATGACATCTACGTTAAGTACCAGTACTCCAATACTAATCAGTGATCCTCATTCAGTGTGAGTGACTGAAGCTATGACATCTACGTTAAGTACCAGTACTCCAATACTAATCAGTGATCCTCATTCAGTGTGAGTGACTGAAGCTATGACATCTACGTTAAGTACCAGTACTCCAATACTAATCAGTGATCCTCATTCAGTGTGAGTGACTGAAGCTATGACATCTACGTTAAGTACCAGTACTCCAATACTAATCAGTGATCCTCATTCAGTGTGAGTGACTGAAGCTATGACATCTACGTTAAGTACCAGTACTCCAATACTAATCAGTGATCCTCATTCAGTGTGAGTGACTGAAGCTATGACATCTACGTTAAGTACCAGTACTCCAATACTAATCAGTGATCCTCATTCAGTGTGAGTGACTGAAGCTATGACATCTACGTTAAGTACCAGTACTCCAATACTAATCAGTGATCCTCATTCAGTGTGAGTGATTGAAGCTATGACATCTACGTTAAGTACCAGTACTCCAATACTAATCAGTGATCCTCATTCAGTGTGAGTGACTGAAGCTATGACATCTACGTTAAGTACCAGTACTTACTGTGACAACAAAGACCCATTAACCAAGATTAACCTGGATTAGGAAATGGCAACCTGCTCTGGTTGCTGGTTGGGAAATTCCATGGACAGAGGAGACTGGTAGGCCACAGTCCATGGGGCACAACTGAGTGAGAGAGCACAACCAAGTTTAAGGTAAGAGAGTTGCAAATTTCCACCCCACCCCAGAGAGTCTTCCATTCTCCTTCTTTCCCATCCTTTCAGATTCTCTGCCTTTTCCAGACACCACAAGAACCCCTAATGCTTGCTTGCAAGTTGGATTTATGTGAGGATTATCAAAATATGGAGTCCTTATGCAGCCAGCATGTGCAGATAACAAGATGGGATACTAAGAACAGATTTTGAAGAAGCTGACAACTGGGTACAATATGGAAACTTTCTCACGAATCTTTATTACCTTACTTTTTAATTGGAAAACATTTCAAATCTACAAACTATTAAAAAAAAAAAAACACAGCACAATGAATACCTCTCTGCACTGAACCCAGATTGAATGACTGTTAACAAGTTACTACCTTTTCTGTCTCTCCTTTCCTCCCTCTCACCACCCTGCTCAGAATCACTGGCAAGCAAGTCGCAGACACGTTGACACTTTATCTCTGAATATATTTCAGCCTGTATCTCCTAAGAATGAGAACATTAGTCTACTAAATCATGGTACCATCACTATGCTGAAGAAAATTAACAAAAATTCCCTAGAATATTTAAGCTCTATTTTTGGAACTATAATCCCACCCAAGTTCCGCTAGTATTGTTTTTCAAACACGTGGAAGCATATTTGTGTGTGATTGAGCTTATGAAGTATTATGTGTGTGTGGGGGGTTGTATACAGGAACATGAATGGATGAGTATATGTGAGTATATGTGCATGTGTGAGCATGCCTGTTGTATATTCATGTTTGTGGGGTGTGCGTGTGTGTGTGTGTATGTGTGTGTGTGTGTGTGTGTGTGTGTGTGTGTGTGTGTATGTATTAAAGAAGGGGATATTGGGATCATCTTTGAGCAAAATCAACCAAGATGTTCTAGAAAGAATATGCTTCAATTTTTTTTCCTCCAATGCATTTGAAGAAACAAGAGTTAAGCTCCAGACACTGTTGAGTGGAACTGATCTTGGCTAAGGAGGCTGAGAATACTGATGGTTTTGTTCCCCTTGACAGATTGATTCAGGTGTTCCTCTTGCGTATCATCTTGGAAGGGCTCTCTCTGAAAAGGAACAGGCACAAAAAGTCCTTTCTGTCCTCAAAAGGGTCAGCATTAGCTTCTATTTTCCTCGCCAGGCCTGCAGCTGATGCACAAAGAAAGGTGTAATTACCATGTGAGGTGCGCTGATCGCTGGGGCCTGGAAATTCTGAACTGCTCACTCTGCTCAGAATACATTTCAATTTGGTACTGTGAATTTTACATTGAAATGAGTTTTTTCTTTAAAACCCTAGAGAAAACAGCCTCTGCACAGAAGCATTAACAAATTGCTTTGCAAATCTAAGCTAAAGTGAACATTCAATTTGAGGAGGTCAAATTGAGCTTGGGCCCCGAAACCCAAGCTTGGCCCAGCAGCCCGAGTTGGCTCTGGTTGGACGTGACCATGGGTTTGACCTTGCTTTAGCTGGTGCCACGCCCCCAGCTCAGCCTCTCTCTGGCTGAGTCCTCTGGGGCCCTTCCAGCTGCCACATGCCTCTGCCCAGGGTTTGGGAAATTTAGGGCCCAGGAGATGCTGAGACTTGAGGCCCTCTGACAAACAGAGCTTGTTCTGCTGTGCAGTCACTTAGGTGAGAAGGACTCACGGAAGCAAAGTCTAGGCTGGTGTGGACAGGGACAACTGAGCACTTGCTTCTATGCCTTCACTTTACAGGGCAGGATGCCGAGACCGGGGGGAGGGTTCAGTGGCTGTCCAACATCTCCTGACTTGTCCCTGCCATCATTGAAATAGTAACATTGATTGTCAACAGTTTGCTAAGCATCTTGCTGAGTGGTTTACATTTTCTCATGTAAGGCTTCTAGTCGTCCTTTGTGATTAGACTTTTTTTTTTTAAACCAATTGCTCATTTGTCTAAGTAAGGAAGCTAAAGCCCAGAGAGGTTAAGTTACCTGAGGTTGGGCAGCCGAATTTGCACCTGGACCTGCTCTTCACGATTCTTCATTAGAAACCAGTGCTGTTGGCTTACTCTATCTGGAGTCCTGCTCTGAGTGGTCCTCACCACACCCACCTCACCTTGTCTTTCCTCCCCTTCAGAGATGGCTTCGCCCTAACCCGCCAGCCTTCAGACCTCCCTGCCCTTGCATTCACTCCCTGGGCAAAGGGAAGCCCCTGGAGCAGCACTCTAGTTGGGGAGCCCTGAATCTTAGCTGTGGATAAGGTGTGTTCTGGTCCCTCACCCCACATATTTCTGACCCAGTCTCCTGGAGGTGAGGAGAAGGAAGTTCAACCACACGTGTGTCCTGTGTGTGCCTCAGTTCTCAGCATTGAGCCGCTCTGTGGACCCGCCGTCCACACCGACTCTCACAGCCAGCATGGAGGGAAGGCTGGGGACTCAGAGCCAGAGTCTATGGACTTTGTCTTCTATTTTATCCTACATGCATCTATATGAGAAAGCACTAAAGCCCTGCAAGGTCCAAATAGCTGCACGAGATGAGATGTCCAAGGCTCCCACCAGCCTTGCATCAGCCTCTTACAGTCACTTCTCAGGAATTAAATAGGAACTAAATAGGAGATCCTACCTGTCCATCCTAAGGGAAATCAGTCCTGAATATTCATTGGAAGGACTGATGCTGAAGCTGAAACTCCAATACTTTGGCCAACTGATGGGAAGAACTGACTCCTTGGAAAAGACCCTGATGCTGGGAAAGATTGAAGGCGGGAGGAGAAGGGGACGACAGAGGATGAGATGGTTGGATGGCATCACCGACTCAATGAATTTGAGTTTGAGCAAGGTCTGGGAGTTGGTGATGGACAGGGAAGCCTGGCGTGCTGCAGTCCATGGGGTCGCAAAGAGTCGGACATGAATGAGCAACTGAACTGAACTGAATTGAAATAGGACCACGCCAGTGGCCCTGGGGGTGTCCTAGCCAGTGGGGCCTTGGCACCTGGTTGGGGGGTGGTGCAGAGGACATCATCAGGCCTCACTGGCTGTCCTGAAAGCAGCTTCTCTAGGGCAACAGAGAACAATTGACCCCAAACAAGCATACGAAACTGCCGTAAACCTGGTCCCCAGGGCCCTTGCCATGGAGCCTGGGGCAGCTTGGGGACCTGGATTAAAATGATATGTTTTCAATTTGGCCTTAAATGAATTCACCAAATCGGCATCTTTGATGTCAAGTGGAAGTGAATTCCACAAATCTCAATTTATTTTATGGGGAAGAGTTATTGATTTTTTTTTATCGTCTGCTTTTCCTTCTTCTTCCCTCCCAGCTGCCAAGCCTCTTCCACCTGGATTGAATTGTTTGATTTAAGAGCGGCAGTTCAGAAAGAGGAAGAAACGCTTCTCCCTTCATTCAACACCTCCCCACCTTGCTATGCCCAGCCTGCCTCCCTTCAGCTGCAAATGCCAGTCCCCAAGCAGGAGCAGTGGAAACAGCCGCAAAGGGATGGGCCCTGGCCAGGGTTTCCCTCGCTGGTCTGGAGCCAGCATACGTGCCCTCGCTCACCCCTTCTCTGCCTGCACACACACCCGGCCAGTTTGATACCTGTTTATGTCGTTTTCTCATAACTTTTTTCTGTGTCATTCATCTACTTGAGGCACTGCAGGGGCTGCCCGTTGTCCCTGCCACACACCCACCATCCATGGCCTAACACACAAGGCCTTGTAAATCCAACCCCAACCTGTCTATCCAGCCATTTCTCTAACTAGCCTTCCACTCCCTTCTGGAGCATCTTTTATTTGTGGAGGTATTTGTGTCTCCAGGGCCTGCTGACTGCTAGGGGCTCAGGACTTGTCCTGAGGAAGCAAGTGCTGTGACACACACAAGGGCCACGCTCACCCTCTCTCTGCTCATGTTGCCCTCTCCCTCTGGGTACCAGTGTGCCCTCAGTCACTCTGGCCTGCCCCAACTCCGGTTACTTCCTGTTGGACTCCAAACTTGGCACATCTCAAATAGAACTGTTGATTCCCCCCACCGGGCTCCGCCCTTGCTGTCTTTAGAAATGGCCTCACCATATACTCAGTGCCTCCTGCGAGAAATCCAGCAGCCATCCCTGGTTCATTTCTTCCCCTTGTACCCACCTCCAGTCCATCAGTAAAGCCTAGTGGTTCTGCTCCTTGGCAGACAGGATAATGGTGCCCAAGGGTGTCCACATCCTAATCCCCAGGAACCTGGAAATATGTTACCATGCATGGCACAAGGTTCTTTACAGGAGTGATGAAGGTTAAGGATCTTGAGATAAAGAGGTTATCCTGATGGACCCAGTGTCAGCACAGGAGTCCTTAAATCAAGGACCTTTCTGGCTGTGGTCAGAACAAGAGAAGATATCGAGAGATGGATGCAACTGCTCATGGCCAGCTTCCTAAAGTAGGGGCTACGTGCAAGGCTTGGGGAGTGGCCTCTGGAAGCTGGAAAAGGCAAAGGATGGGATTCTCCTTCTAGAGCCTCTGGAAAGGAATGAGCCCTGACAGCATCTCGACTTTAGCCTAATGAGACTGGAGTTGAATTTTTAACCTACGGAACTTTCACCTGATGATTTCATGTTATTTAGAACCACTGAGTTTGTGGTGATTTGTTATGGCAGGGACACAAAACGGACACAGCCCTCCATGAAGGCCTCCCGAACGTGGCCTCCCTGCCTCTTCTGCCCTGGTCCAAGTCACCCAGACCTCCGCTGGGGACCCCTCGCTGGTCCCCTCCTGCACTTGTGGTACCAGCCTTCCTCAACCCCTCTTCCATCCTCTGCAGTTGATTATCCACCAGGGGCCAGAGCTCTCTTTGCATTTCCTTGGTTTTTATTCTGAAATAATTTCAAGCAACTCGAAACGTTGCAAGAAGAAAACAAAGAACTCTTATGCCCTCAATACTCATACTCACCCATGGTTAACGACTGGCCATGTTTGCCTGAAAGCTCTCTCTCTCTCAGATCACATCATGTCCCTGCTTCTAACCTCCAGTGGATTCCCAGTGAAGATGGGGTGAAGTCCACCCTCTCCTTCTCCTGACAACGTCCAGACCTTGTCAGGCCCCAGTCACCTCTCCGGTATCCTCTGTTTCTGCTCGCTCCTTTCTCGACCCTCACGTTATCCTTCCCCGGCCCTCCCAGGCTCTCTGCCGGCTATTTCCCCTTTGTAGCACATTCTTTCTCCTCCTCTCACTTGGGTCTTGCTTTCAGCATCATCACCTCCCAGATCTTTCTTTTAAAGTAACTTCTGCCCCAAATAGCTACTCTCCATCATGTTCTATTTTCTTTACAGCATGTCTCGAGGTCTGAAATCATCCCATCTCCTCATTCCGTGCTTGTTTATTCATTTTTCACTTGTGTGTATCTCTTTAGGAAAGACTCTACCTCTCATTCTCAAACTCTAGAACAGTACCCAGCACACAGTAGGTGTTCAACAAATGTCAGTTAACTGGCTGATTTTCTGCGACACCCCTGAGCCCTTTCCAAGTAGCTGACTGCTGTAGAGCTGTGTGTCTTTACTCCAATGCAAGAATATTGTTTCTTTCACTTTTAAATCTTTGCCTCTCTGGCCTGGGCATTGGCAGGACCTCGGGATCCTGCAGAATTTTCCTTGCAGGTGGGAGCACCTCCATGTGGAGGGCCTGTGTGCCTTCCCGCACACTGCATGGTGCCTGGCACTGAGCTCAGCAGTCAATCTGGTGCCCCTGATGGAGGCCCAGGGTCACATATCCTCTTCTTCCCACAATGTGCTTCCCTTCTAAGTTTTTCTATGTGCTGTGAACTTTCTAACATTGTCTATTCCCTGAGCCCTTCTTGTGGAATGATAACCAGGGCAGAGAGCATCAGTCCCCTTTGATGGATGCTGAAACTGAAGCCGAGGCAGGCTAAGTTGCGTGGCAATTCATGGCAGGACAGATCTCAAGCCCTGTGCCTTTTCTGCAGACTACAGAGCAGCTGGCTGTCTCCCCTCCCCTTGGGGACCGAGGAGCCCAAACCTGATATTCTGAGCACAAAGCTTTTAGCAGAGGAGGGATGGGCAGGAAGCGGTGTGGTTCGGTGAGCTCTGAGTGTGTGGGGGTCTAATAGCTTTTCATTTCCTTTCCTTTCATTCATACAGTCGTTCATTCACTCAGCACTTCATTCAGGCACAGCCATTGAGTGTCCTGGCTTCCTGCGGGGCTCACAGGAGGGCCCTGAGGGAGGAGGCAGGGCCTGTCACAGGCAAGACCCTCCACTACCTTCTGTCCCTCTGTCTGTGGGTTGGTGGGCTTGGATTGGAGACAGCATCCTGGCAGGTAAGGGATCGACTCCCTTGATGTTCTGTGCTTAGTCACTTGGTTGTGTCTGACTCTTTGCAACCCCATGGACCATACAGTCCATGGAATTCTGCAGACCAGAATACTGGAGTGGGTAACCTTTCCTTTCTCCAGGGGATCTTCCCAACCCAGGGATCGAACCCAGGTCTCCTGCATTGCAGGTGGATTTCTTTACCATCTGAACCACAAGGGAAGCCCAAGAATACTGGAGTGTGTAGCCTATCCCTTCTCCAGCAGATCTTCATTACCCAGGAGTTGAACTAGGGTCTCCTGCATTGCAGGAGGATTCTTTGCCAACCGAGCTATGAGGGAAACCCCCGCTTTATGTTAACTCAGCACAAATGACCAACAAATCCTTGCAAAACACTCAAATTGGAATTGACTCTCTCCATATAACAATTGGAGCTTCCCTGGTGGCTCAGATGGCAGAGTCTGCCTGCATTGCGGAGGACCTGAGTTCGATTCCTGGGTTAGGAAGATCCCCTGGAGAAGGAAATGGCAACCCACTCCAGTATCCTTGCCTGGAAAATTCCATGGACAGAAGAGCTTGGTGGGATATAGTTCATGGGGTCGCAAAGAGTCGGACATGACTAAGCGACTTTACTTTTCACTTTATATAACAATTACCTCAGTGTGATCTGCTCCCGGCTTCTCTGGTAAGAGAGTCCTGTGCTTTCCGGGAAGGGCATATGATCCAGGCTGAGCCAATCACAAGCCTCCCTTCCCCCATAAGGACTAGTTCAAGGGGAGGGCTGGTGACCCGAACTTGGACTGTCTGGGCCCTTCCTCAGGATTTAAATCTAGATGTGAGACAGAGAAGCCCTTGGCTGCATGTGGGGAGGCAGAACCCACAGCCGTGTCCCTGCCACTGCGCGCAGCTGAGGGAAAGAAGTGAACACACAGAGGCAAGGCATGGATGGTGACCAGGTCCCCTGCTAGGTGTCTCTGAAGGTTTCTGTTGGCATCCACCCCACAGTCCTTAGCTCCGGCTCTGCGGAACTCTACTGAGTGGTCAGTGATGACCAACAGCTCACTTTGGCCATCTTGTAGGTCATCAGTCAGAGAAGGCTTCTCCTTCTGCAGGAAGGTGTGTGTGGGGCAGAGGGAGGGCGGAACCCACCAGCCCCAAACTGGGGACCATTTTGGAAGAAGTTGTCTTCCCAGTTCTGCTCCACCCAAAGCAAGGCTCTCAGCAGGGGTGTAAGCTTGTACCCGCATTCTATATGTACCCCCTGTTCCTTGTATTACACCAGCCAGATTATGTGGGACTTTCAACTCAGACATCAATATGTAATGAGATTCCACAACCTTCTGATCACTTTCAATTATTACAACTCTGTCTAGTTTAAAGTAATATCTTCTAGTTTAAAGTAATAAGTTTGGGTTGGGTCACATGTCTTTGCTTCTCCTCAGGGCAGTTTGAGAGGGACTCCTGACTCTCTCCTCTCTCCTTGAGTTGGTCAAGAGTTCCCACCAAAGTGGTTCCCAGACACTTTCCTTGTCTGTTCGCTATGACCATGTGGTCCTTCACGTTCATTTTTTTCTATTCAAATATTCAAGGAGAGTGAAAGAGCTGGCTTAAAACTAAATATTAAAAAAGCTAGGATCATGGTATCCAGCCCCATTACTTCACTGCAAACAGAGGGGGAAAAGGTGGAAGTAGTGACAGATTTCCTCTTCTTGGGCTCTGAAATCACTGCAACGGTGACTGCACCAATGAAATCAGAAGACATTTGCTTCTTGGCAGGACAGCTATGACAAACCTAGACAGAGTGTTGAAAAGCAGAGACATTACTCTGCCAACAAAAGTCCACATAGTCAAGGCTATGGTCTTTCTAGTGGTCACAGAGCATTGCGAGAGCTGGACTGCAAAGAAAGCAGAACACCAAGGAATTGATGTCTTTGAACTATGTTGCTGGAGAAGATGCCTGTCCCTTGGACAGCAAGGAGATCAAACCAGTCAATTTTAAGGGAATACTCGTTGGAAGGACTGGTGCTGAAGTTGAAATTCTGGTATTTTTGTCATCTGATGCAAACAGCTGACTCATTGGAAAAGTCTCTGATGCTGGGAAAGATTGAGGGCAGAAGGAAAAGAGGGCGTCAGAGGATGAGATGGCTGGATGGCATCACCGACGCAATGGACATGAACTTGGGCAAACTTCAGGAGATGGTGAGGGAAAGAGAGGCCAGCTGTGCTGTAGTCCACGGGGTGGCAAAGAGTCAGACACGACTGGGCCACTGAACAACAACAATTCAAGAAGCAAACGAGGCTCTACCCTTTAGGAGCCTGGAGTTTCACTGGGGAGGTAAGAATAACACAGATGCAACAATCAGGGGCCCAAAAGATAACTCCACATCGAGGGCTTTGTTGCACGTGGGCAGAGAGAGACAGACAGACACACAGCGCTCAAAGCAGATTGAAAGATGGACTCTCGAGCCAGACAGCTCAGGTTCAAATCTCTGCTCGCCACTGGTGAGCTTTGCCACTTGGGCAGGCTTATTTCACCTCTTTGGGCCTCAGCCTCCTTCCCAATAACACCAGGAGGGTGACAGTATCGCCCTCGTGTAGTTTTTGTGAGGATTAAATTAGGTACTATGAAACAGTCAGAATGAAGCCTGGCACATTCTGGTAGTAAAGTGAAGCGAAAGTCACCTAGTCGTGTCCGACTCTTGGGGACCCCATGGACTATACAGTTCATGGAGTTCTCCAGGCCAGAATACTGGAGTGGGTAGCCTTTCCCTTCTCCAGGGGACCTTCCCAACCCAGGGATCGAACCCAGGTCTCCCGCCTTGAAGGCAATTCTTTACCAGCTGAGCCACAAGGGAAGCCCACGTAGCAAGCACTCGATAAAAAGATGATGGTGCTGTGCAGTGAAGGGCATGCTTGGGGCTCTAACCAGCTGATTCTCTGCCCTGATAACTTAGCAGGACTGTCTGCGGGGAGGGAGGCTGCCCGAAGCGGGGAGCAGACGCAGCCCCCAGGTGTCGGAGCGTTGTAAGCACCTCCCTCTGCAAAAGGGCCCACCTTCCTCAGTGGTCCAACTGGGCAAACGGCTGAGGGGGCTGCGAGCCACAGAGTGGTGTGAGGACAGTGGCCGCTGGGGGTGTCACAGCCCTTGCTCCACATCCAGGTTTGGAGGTGTGGAGGGGCCTCCATCAGGGCCCAGGGTGGTGGCTGGTGCAAGAGGATGGCAGGACAGCGGCAGAGTTCCGGAAAGACCCGGGCTGAGGCCACTGGAGGTGTGGTCCCAACCAGAGGGGCCTGTGCCAGTAGGGAGAATTCCACGGGCTTGTCCCTTACATTAGATACACTTTTTAGATCATCACCTGAGTCTAGGAAGACACTCTGCCTTAATAAGCAGGATGAGGCAAGCCAGGCCTGGAAGCGAAATATTCAAAGCAATCTGAACTCCTACCCTCCCCGCCTTCCCCCTACACCCGGAGAAGGCAAAGCTGTCTGGGGTGACAGCAGAAAGGGAGCTGAGGTGGCTCAGGTCCGCCGCGGTGACGTGTCCTTGCAGGCATTCCAATGCCCACCTCTCTCACTGGAGCGGGGATTCCAGGACTGAGGTGTTTACGGAGGCCCCTGCACTCCGTGGGCGCAGCTCTGCAGAAAGCTGGCCTGCAAAGCTTCCCACAGCATCTGCCAAGAATACACCCGACATAATAATTTCTTTGACCTCCACCACATGAGTTTCTGAAAAGAACAAAACAGCATCATTCCCTGGCATTTACAGTTTAAACCTTTCCTATTCAAGTTTCTAACAAAAAAAGCCACCAACCCATTCTGGTCGTGATTAAAATTCATAGGCTTGCTGCAGAGAACAGATGCAGAAGCAATTTTAGGCCAGTCATATCCCAGGTCTGCAAAATTAATTTGACAGGTTTGCATTAAAGCACTGATCAATATCCACTTTAGAGCGGCAGAGGCTAACTGAGAAAAAATAAGTGACCGGAGTGTTACCAGACGAGAAAAAATGAATCTTTGAGACTTTTTTCCCTCTAAGCTTGCACCTACATCAGAAGTCCTGACCTCAATCCATTGATCGGCTGCAGTTAACATGACAAAAGGCCCAGCAGATAGACCGTCGCGGCCTACCGGGGAACAATCACCCGGATACACTAAATGTTTGACGGAGTGACTAGACTGCGGAATTAGTCTTGGCTTTCTGAGGGCGGCCCCCAGCCCGGCCTTCCTGAATCTTCCCCTCCCTACCCGAGAGCCATTTGCAAAGACCCAACTTTTTTGAAACTTCCTTCCAAGAATGATGGCATGGGGATATGGTCCCCCGGAACCCGGGTCCTGGCTCAGTTTAGCCACCGAGAGAAAGAGGCAATTAAGACCAAACCTTTCTTGAGGCTCCCTGTGAAATGAAAATATCTCCTGCGTTATTAATAAACAAGAAATGTCACAGCCATCTGTGATTTCTGGCCCTCAAATGTGAATGAGGTCTCCCCAAACTGCGATCCAGTGGGTGCTGCCACCCGCCTCCCCCACGGTGATCGCTGAGGAGCTGGGGGAATGCAAGAAGCAGATTGGGCCCAGGTAACTGAGGTGACTACGAAAGGAATGAATTCAACGAGCCCAGAGGCTTGCCTCTTCCCATCAACAGAATGATAAATTCCTTAACCTGATGCCTCATTTTTGATGTTCAGGCTGCCTGCTCCCCTTGTTGCAAACTTATATATAGCCTGATTTCTCCCCAAATGAAATAACTCTCTGCTTTCAGGTTTGAGTGTATTTTCAGTTGGCATCCCAAATGGACACACTGATGCTAATGTCAGCGAAGGCCTCCGAAGGGTTTGATGCAAGCAGGCCAGTTCAGAAATGGGAAGCCCAAGTGGGTGATCACTGTCTGCACTCGGACAGAGATGGGCTTTACCAGCTTTGATTCGATTTTATTGTCTTAAGATATGTAAGAAACATGCTTTAAAGTCAGAGCATTGTCTGAAACTTGGCAGTTCTGTTCCTAGGCCTCCTAGGTCTTCCTGTCCCTCTCTTCCCAGAAAGTTAGCTCACAGTATGCCAGTAATTCAACACATCTAAAATGAGCACCCACTAATGATGGGACTCGTGTCAGGTACTGAGTACCCAGGAAAGAGCATCCCCCTGAGGCCCAGATCAACCTTCGCCTCATGAAGATTGTCCTAGAAGTCTCACCTTCCTTTTCCAGCTCACTCATCTACTGGGAGCCATGCATTTAGCTCGGGACTCTACGGAGAAGCGCGCTCCCAGGGAAATGTAATGTGAGCTGCAAATACTGCAAATTGTGTGCCATTCAAAATTTTCTAATAGCCACACTTTTTTAAAAGTGAAAAGAGGCATATTTAATTCAGTATGTTTAAAATATTATCATTTCAACATAAAAGGAGTATAAAAATAGCCACGTGAATTTTGCAGGCTCTAAGTCTTTCAGCACATTTCAGTGTGGACATTCAGACTAAGCCACTTCTCAAGCTCTCAGTAACCACAGTGCCTGGTGGCAGCCACAGCGGCCAGTGGTGACCACAGTGGATAAGGCAGAGATGAACGCAGTGGGTCTGGGGTCCCTTTCTGAACACTCACAGGCAGGGGTCCTCTCCTGCCCTTCCTCGCTCCCATCCTCCACCACATCTAGTGAAGTGAAGTGAAAGATGCTCAGTTGTGTCTGACTCTTTGTGACCCCATGGACTATACAGCCCATAGAATTCTCCAGGCCAGAACACTGGAGTGGGTAGCCTTTCCCTTCTCCAGGGGATCTTCCCAACCCAGGTCTCCCTCATTGCAGGCAGATTCTTTATCAGCTGAGCCATAAGGAAGCCCAAGAATGCTGGAGTGGGTAGCCTATCCCTTCTCCAGGGGATCTTCCTGACCCAGGAATCGAACCTCGGCCTCCTGCATTGCAGGCGGATTCTTTACCAACTGAGCTCTCAGGAAGCCCCTACCACATCTGACACTTGACTGTCGTTCATGACACCAGTCATTAAGAACCCTTTTGATAAAGTCATTGTAATAGTAAAAATGTGACAGGATAGTGCAATGCAGGACATCCTGCTCAGATGGAAGCGAGGCAGTGGGCTCCCTGAGGGCATGGTGTGTCCTATTCTTCTGTTTAACCAGGAGCCATCAGTGTCTGGCCCTTAGAGGGTCTGTCATTACTTAACGAACATTTATAAACCACGTTATCTGGCATCAGGTACGGCCCTAAGGATCTGGCAAATACTTATTCACGTAATCCTCATTAGATAACCTGCAGTGGGTGCCGTCATGACCTCCCCAGCAGATGAGGTGACTTGTCCGAAGTCTCTGAACTAGCAGGTGGCGGAGCAGAACTCACAGGCAGCAGTCTGGCTCAGAGCCCGTCTTCTCATCACCGCTCCACTCTGCCTCCTGTTCACCTTCTGCGACATTCAGGATACAGGAAGGCACAGGATTGCCCTTTTGGGGGCAACCCCAGCAGAATTCCCTGGAGTTTCCCCCTCACCCACTGTTGGTGCCCAGCCCTCGACTGGATCAGCCCCACAGAATGAACAGTCAGCTGACCCTCTGCCTGGATAGCTGATCCATAGTCACGAAGCTGGGTGATCCAGGGAAGGGATCTCCTGCGGTTCTGTTCAGAGGGCTGCACAGGCAGCAGAAGCTCAGGGCTCCTGCCCTAACACAGATCCCAGTCGCTTCTCTGCCACATCTGGCGTTTTGACTTTGTGTCAGTCTCCTAACCTGTCCATGTATGTTCTCACCAGCTGCAAACACAGGAAACAGCAGTTGCTCCATTTGGGTCACTTAGGGTTCTAACAATGTAGTACCTATAGAAGAATTTTTAAAATTATACAATGATATGCAAATATGAAGTCTTTCTACTATTATTCGTATTAAATATTAAGGTGTTTGTACTATTGTGATGGCAGAAACACAAGGGCTCTATATTATGATGCCAGGGTTAGGGTGCTCATGCCTGTACAAATAGCCCTCTCTGACTCTCCACCCCTACCCACTGAAGTGGAGCTCCTGTCTTTAGAGTTTTCTACTGTAGACAACTTTGCAGAAATCTTGAATTACCATTCAGGAATTATGTTACAAGGAATCACTTCATCTTGGGTGGATACAGTATAAGTTAGAACCCTGTATGGAATAACTGAATGGTTCAAGACTGAGAAAGGAGTACAATAAGCTGTCTGCTGTCACCCTGTTTGTTTAACCAAATGCTGAGCACATCATGAGAAATGCCAGACTGGATGAGTTACAAGCTGGAATCAAGACAGGTGGGAGAAACATCAACCTCAGATATGCAGATGAGAGCACTCTAATGGCAGAGAGTGAAGAGGAACTAAAGAGCCTCTTGATGAAGGTGAAGGAGGAAAGTGAAAGGGCTGGCATGAAACTAAATATTAAAAAAACTAAGATCATGACCTCCAGCCCCATTACTTCACGGCAAATAGAAAGGGGAAAGGTGGAAGCAGTGGCAGATTCCCTCTTCTTGGGCTCTGAAGTCACTGCAGATGGTGGCTGCAGCAGTGAAATCAGAAGACAACTGCTTCTTGGCAGGAAAGCTATGACTAACTTAGTGCGATGAGAAGCAGAGACATTACTTTTTTAATATAGGTCTATACAGTCAAGGATATGATCTTCCCAGTGGTCACATACAGTTGTGAGAGCTGTACCATAAAGCAGGCAGAGCGCCAAAGAATTGATGACTTCGAACTGTGGTGTTGGAGAAGACTCCTGAAAGTCTCTTGGACAGCAAGGAGATCAAACCAGTCAGTCTTAAGGGAAATCAACCCTCAATACTCATTGGATGAACTGATGCTGAAGCTCCACTATTTTGGTCATCTGATTCGAACAGCTGACTCATTGATAGAGCCCTGATGCTGAGAAAGATTGAGGGCAGAAAGAGAAGAGGGTGTCAGAGGATGAGATGACTGGATGGCATCACCAATGCAATGGACACGAACTTGGGCAAATTTCAGGACATGGTGAGGGACAGGGAGGCCTGACAAGCTGCAGTCAACGGGGTCACAAAGAGTCAGACACGACTGGGTGACTGAACAACAGCAACAAAGCATTGGACATGGCGAGACCATGGGCCTTCCCAAGCTTGCCTGCGATTAGGTAACAGTGACTCCACTTTCATTTTGGATTTTAATCTTATATCCTACTCACTATTGATGCACAACCCATTATCCCAAAACTGAGCAGCTTAAAACAACTACTGTGTTACGCATACGAATTCCGTGAGTCAGGAATTTAGACAACATGTAGTGGGGACATCCTGTTTCCATTCACAATGTCTGGAACTCCCTGGGAAGACTTGAAAACTAAGGATTTCTCCAAGGCTGAGGCTGAAATGCAATCCTCCTAAAGTCTATTTTATGCACATGTGTGACACCTAGGCTGGGATGACTTAGAGACTAGGATTGGTGACTAGAGCACTTGCCTGTTGCTTCTGCACATAGCTTGGGCTTCCTTACAATATGGCAGTCTCAGAAGAGTGGAACTTTTTACTTAGAGTCTTGGTTCTCTAACTGCTGGTTCCAGAAGCTGCCCGGCCTTTTATGACTCAGATTCAGAAGTCATAAGCATCACTTCTGTCACACTCTATTGGTGGATGCAGTCAGAGGCCCACCTAGATTCAAGGGCAGGGGGATGCAGAATCCTATCTGCCAATAAGAAGAGCATCAAGGAATTTTGGGTCCATGAAAACATCACAACATCTCTCAGGCTCGGTTTCCTTATCCATAAAATAAAGATAATAATTCCCATCGTCTAATACTGTAGTGAGATTTGGATTGTGTACAGTGAAGTGCCTGACACCATCAGAAGGGTCGACTTTTATTCTTGTTATAACACCAGCTGCCTGAGCAGCCACCAAGCATTTTCTGACAGTCTTTGCACTCTAGGGAAGTGTGCCCAGCCTCGTGCTGCGGCCTGTGAGGGAGGCATAGAACCCATTCTCTGCTTTCAGGCTGAGGAGATAAGATGCACACGTAAGGCAACAATCAAAAGCTCAAGGGAGTGGGAAACAGTCAGTATTGACAAGTTCAGTAAAGGGAGAGAGAAGCGTGAACCCATCTTGTCAGAGAAGACTGTAGAGGAAATGAAACTTGAATTGGATCTGGAAGGATTTAGGATAGACTGGAGGGAAAGACATGGGACTTCTGGGCAACATAGATTGATCTGCAAGAAGACAGAGGCTTCTGGGAGAATAAAGACATTAGCCTTTTGCAAGCATGTTTACCTCATTTTAGTTTCCCTAATTGTAAAATAGAGATGCAAACAAGTGTCCCAATAGTGAAAAATCTACCTGTTTGTTCATTTGTCCATCCTTTTAACCTGTCTTCCCATCCATCAATTCATTCATCCATCTCTCTGTCCATCCTTCCATCCATCTATCCATCCATCCACCCAAAAAACCCAGCCAAGACCAGCTCTAGAGACTAGGAATTCAAAGGTGAATAAGATTGCCTCAGTTTCCAGCAGTCCTCACCACTATCTACTGGGGGCCAAGGGTGGATATTTCGGTGCAAGGGTATTCTTCAGCTCCCCTCTTTACCTCTTGCTGTTATGAACCCCATGGATGGGTAGAACAGCCTTGACTTCTTACTCTATTTATAGTTGAGCTGATTAGCTCTACAGTCTGTATTCAGTAACTACTTCTGGTCCAGCAAATGAAGGAGAAGGAGATATACAGATTGACTGAGTAGCTTCTAACACTCACTTACTTTACTAGCGATTTGACATTCAATTTTTGTTTTGAATATAGTGAAGAAGGCATCACTAGCCTCATTTAACAGAGCAGTGAACAGAAACTTGAAGAGAGGAAGCAGTCTGACTAAGGACGTTCAGGAGTAACTGGTAAGGCTGGTATTTGAAACCAAGTGCATCTGGCTGCTGAGCCCAGGCCCTTTGCTCTGAACGCCATGGTGTCACGAGCCCTACAGTGCTGAGTTCACTCTTCAGATAATGACTAGAGGATTCAGGTCTTGTCTTTCCTGTATAGTTCTGATGTTTCTTACCCATCTTCAGGAGAAAATGGCTCCTGTTTGGTCCTATTTCCCCTGAGTGTGAGCCTCTTGCTGTCAGAAGCTAGTGCCTACTTTCTTCTTTTTTTCAATATTTATTTTTCCTTTTTTATTTGGCTGTGCCGGGTCTTCATTGCAGCACATGGTACCTTCAGCCTTTTAATTGCAGCATATGGAATCTAGTTCCCTGACTAGGGATCGAAGCTGGGGCCCCTGCACTGTGAGCTTGGAGTCTCAGCCACTGGACCACCAGGGAAGCCCCCCTAGTGCCTAGTTCTGGACCCCCACAACCCCAGCCCCCTCACACACAAGCAGTGGTAATTTGCTGGCAGGAGGATAGTCTCAAAATGTCATTTCATGAAACGATCCTCACTTTGAGCCCGTCTCCGCTGTGATCAATGACTTCTGTTTGTGTGATTTATTTGGGCAAGGTTGTGGAGCAGTGATAAATCCCAGACTATAGACAAAGCGGAACTTGTGAGTTCCCGGGGATTGAGCCTCTGGCTTCACTTGGTGCCCCTAACGGGCCACGGATGCCACCTGTGGCCAGGAACATGAAGAATGTCAGCCCGGAGCAGTTCTTGCTTTTTCCCACTGCAGCTTCTCCCTCACCAGAATCTCAGGGCACAGTAGAGCCCTGTGTCCTACAGCCTCATTGGTGGACAGAAGAGTTCCTTGGCCTACCTAACTCCGTGGAAGAGCACCAAATATGTTTCCTAGTTTGTGGAAGGGTCCAGATGACTGCCTTTGATTGTGACAATCATCATTTAATATTCTGATGAAGCCGCCAAATTCAATTGTTGGTTGTATTTTTCTAAGTGTAGTCACATATCTCTCAGCCATTCAAGCAGAAGTGTTCTTCTGATGGGACTTAACGAGATTCAGAAGGTGTCAAGGGGTCAGTAACAAGGTCAGACTGGGAGCTGTCTACCTATTAACCTTCCACTTTGGTAATCAAACAGCTATACCCAGCACACAAGGTGGGCCCTAGAACTTGTCACTATTAATACTGCCACTGAGGCAAGGTGGCTTGGGTTTTTCTAAGCTATTCCAAGGGCAATATCGTGCACACACACACAGGGGGCCAGGAAGGTGAGGTCCCTTTCCACACAGAAATCCTGCCCTGGACACCTGGTCTTTGCTTGTGTGGGAGGGATTTAGGATCAAGTCTTTGCCTGCCAGAGATGGGGGTGATTTAGGTGGGGTTGATTTAGGGTCGGCCTTCCTCACTGCAGGAGAGATTGGCCAGAACGTGTGCCCTGTTAATCCAGAAGCACCCACCGGAAGGACCAAGCAGCCCCTCACTGGCTGCCTGTTCTGCTTGGCCAGCCTCACACACTGCTCTCTATTTCTCCACCACTCACATCCAGAATGAAGTGGTGGTTGTTTCTCCCTAGGGGTGATGGAGTGGAAGACGGTGGCTGGCAGCGGACACAAGGGTGAAGACCACCGGGGTGGGGGGCTGGCTCTTGACAAAATAAGGGCTGCTCTGGCTGATGTCACTTGTGGGGCAATCTCTGAAGGCTTCAGCTCATGGAATCATGAGGTTTACATTCTCTGTCCTCTGCCCTGGCGTGAGTAAAGGACCATCCCTCCATTTTACAGATGAACCAGCGTAGGTAGGGAGGCCAAACCGTTCTGACTTCAAAGAATTGAGGAAAGCGCATAGCTTCGAGGACCACTTCTGGGCTGGCGGCAAGAGCCCTGGACAGAATCATCCAAAATGAGCCCTGTTTATTCATTAAATTGCTTGTATTTGGGTCCTGATAGGATTTGGAAGCATATTCACTGTGAAATATGAGTGATTCCAATGCATTATTCTCACTCTTCCTGTAAATAAAAAATAAGTGCCAGAGAGCCATGTCAGGCTCTGTTGTTTGATCGCTTCTCTCTTGGTACTTAATTTTATTTCACAGCGTCAAGTAAGGGGGACTTCAGGGGGTGGGAAGGAAGAAGCTGACTTCTGTCAAAGTACAGTCTCATTGGTTAACACCTGAGGGGAAAATGTCTCAAAAGAATTTAATTCAAAAAATCCTTTAGGCACATAGAAGCTTCTTCCAACCAGTAAGAGTCAGACAGCTATTGAGAGAGAGACATCAATAAATAATCAGCCGGCTTAGACTTTTAAATGGGAATCCCAGCATCACCACCCAAAGGTAGATTGCATCTTTTCCACCAGCCTCAGAGCATAGCTTCATGCTTGTGAGGACTGGGGGAAGTCACTTGCTACAGTTGCAATCTGGCCCTTCTTCCTAATAAGATGTACATCTCCTATTCTTGTATGTTTCCTCTATGCTTCCTAGATAACAGAGCATGCAGGAAATCTACAGCGTCCTATCACCTATCTGTCTATATCCTTAAATTCCCTATATATTATGTAAGAAAAGGTGACTGTCCTCAGAAACCCCAGGAAGCATCTTTGTTAGTCGGTTTCACCTTGTTCTCGGTTTAAGCCACAAGTCTTAAACATCAGCCCTCCTGAACAGCTGGGGTGGGGACAGGGCTCTGGAGCAGAGAGGAGCGGTGCTCAGGTCCTGCCTGTCCCCTGAGCCCGGAGAAGTGCCCACTCAAGAATCCCAAACCTCCCCCTGAAATGATGCCCTGTTTCAAATCCGACTGGGGATATTTTTCTGCCCCGGCCCGGCTTACCGCATCCACATGCAGACCTGATATCGCAGCCAGAATTGCGGGACGAGGGAGCAGGGCCGTTTCTGTGTGGGTCTGAGTCCCACATGGCTGGGCCATCATGGTCTGGGACACCCCAGGGGCCCCTTCACCTGCCCGTGGAGTGTGTTTCAGAGGTCACTCGGGGACCAAGAGTCAGTACGCACTGCAAACACTGTTTCTTCTTGCTTGTCATTTTCTCCCTGACTGTTGACACCCTCGCCCCTTTGAAAGCAAACTGACCTGTGGGTCTCCTTGCCGCAGAGGAGCCATGGGTAGGGTCTGCTTCTCCTTCTGCAGAAATTCCCGCTGCCTGGGGGAATGCCAACCTCACTTCCTCTTCCCTGGGCTCCCTGGTGGTGGGGTGGGTGGTCGCTTCCTCTTCCCAGAACAGAACGAAAAGGCCAGATGGAGATAGGCGAGGTTTTTCTGAGGGCATCTGGCATGCCTGGTGCAGAGGTAAAAAGCCCTGAGGGTGGGGATTGAAGTCCAGGGGTTTGACTGCCTGGTTCCCTGGCCAGTAATTTCCAAGATTTAGTGCCCCCCTCCAACAACAACAACAAAATATAAAATACCTTTTAAGATTTTTAATTACATGTTGAAATAAAAATAGTTTGGATATCTTGAGTTAAATAAAATATAGTATTAAAATAAATTTCACTTGTTTTGCTTTACTTTTTTAAACGTAGATAGAAAATTTAAAATCGCATGTGTGACTTGCACTATATTTCTACTGAGAGCATAGTATCATATTCGCCTTTTTATTATTCACGCAGAGATCTTTTCAAACTTCAGATTTCTACATTCAAAGCTAAATATCAATGTTTCTATATGATCATGCCAAAATAATTTTTGTAATGAAATACTCCACATACACACAAGGCATATGTAATGTATAGTGCAATTTAGACAACAGGAAATGATCACCTGTGCGGCCACCGTCCGGTTTAAGCAATAGAAATATCCCATGTCCTTTGTTTGACCACATCTCTCTCTGTTCCTGATCAGAGTCAGTTGACCAATTAGGCAATGACTTTTATTAAATTTGTACTGCCCTTTAAGTTATTATTTTTATTTTGAGAAATTATTAAGAATTCAGAAAGCACCAAAAATAATCTACCAAACACCTGGGCCCAAAAATATCCTACAATGATTACTGTTCATATATATATATATTTCTCACTTTAAAAAAATGGAAAAGGCATCACAGGTCAAGCCAGAGATGTCTTTTCATTGCAGGCCACCTCTCTATAGTCCCAGGAGCCATGGTGATTGTTCTGTAACAAGGTATTAGTGTATCTTCAAATGACAACAGCAAGGTCCAACACTCAGCTGGTACCTACCCCCAGTGGGAGCAGATTCTCAGAAGGCATGTCCATCCAGGTCAGAAATAGGCAGATTTTATATTTTATTTATTTATAAATAATGATAGTATATATTTAAAGAGTGCAACATGATGTTTTGATCTGCACATATAACACCCTCAGGCTAATTAGCATAGTTACCACCTCTTGGCATTTTTAAATTTTTTTGGAGTGAGAGCACCTGATGTCTACTCTTCTAGCAAATTCTCAGTATTAGGTACAGTATTATTAACTACAGTCTCCTTGCTGTACATTAGATTTCTAGATATTCATCCTACACAACTGCGACTTTCACCCTTCGACCAACATCTCCCATTTCCCCCATCTCTCTGCCCCTGGTAACCATGCTTCTACTCTGCTCTGTGTGTTCCACTTTCTCAGCTTCTGCTCATAAGCGACATTATGCAGTAATTTTCTTTCTGTGTCTGGCTTACTTCACTTAACACAGTGTAGTCTATGACATTCAGTCAGTCAGTTCAGTCGCTCAGTCATGTCCAACTCTTTGTGACCTCATGGACTGCAGCACGGCAGGCCTCCCTATCCATCACCACCTGCCAGAGTTTACTCAAATTCATGTCCATTGAGTCGTTGATACCATCCAACCATCTCATCCTCTATCGTCCCCTTCTCCTCCTGCCTTCAATCTTTCCCAGCATCAGGGTCTTTTCCAATGAGTCAGTTCTTCACATCAGGTGGCCAAAGTATTGAAGTTTCAGCTTCAGCATCAGTCCTTCCAATGAATATTGTTGTCACAAATGGTAGGATCTCTCTCTCTTTTTTTAAAGGCTGAATAATATTTCCACATGTGTGTGTGTGTGTGTGTGTGTGTGTGTGTGTTGTCTTCATTCATCTATTGACAGACCCTTGGGTTGTTTCCATATCTTGGTTATTGTGAATAACGCTGCAAGGGACATGGGAGTATAGATATTTCTTTGTAGTGCTGAAGAAACCACCAGATTTTAAAAGCTGCTAGAATCTATCAGGACCTAATTTCTTTAAGGATCTTTTGACCCTTAGTCATGGACAGATCATTAGAAATCAGTTACAGTGGAGGCCAGAGGGGCTAAATGGATGCTCCAAGGTCACCAGGTCACCAGGTATCAGACAATAGACAGGTACTTGGATCTCCCATCAAGCAATGATTTCATGATAGGCTCAGTTGTCACCCATTTGGATCATCTGAACCATAACTCTCTTCGTACTAGAATATCCAGCAGGGGTAGATGTAACTGGGGAATGGGCTTTTAGAAGCTGAAGATAAGGCAGAAAGCTTTTTCAGATGTGAGAAACATTTCTTAAATATCTGGGTCTACTTCTGGCAAGAAAACTCCACTCTTGGTTTCACATGCTTTTCTTGGCTGACAAAGGGTTCTCCTGGTCCTTTCTCGGAAGACAGAAGTGCTCATTACTCAAGCTGTCACTGGAGGTGAAGGGGATGGAGAATCCGGACCGCATCTGAGCAATTCATTTTGGCCTTTTTTTTTTTGCTTTTTACTAGGTGTTTGATAACATTATTTTCTTGTGGTTTGTGTCAGACCTAAATTTAAGTGATGAAAAAAAAATTCTATCTACCAGGAATTGTGTTGGGTTCCAGTTAGTCAAGTTTTTGCTGTGCTGATACTCACCAGTGGCCTGAGTCAGCCATGCAAGGAGACACCTAAGAATAAAAAGAAACTGTTTGCCACATTCTTTTCCAGAACTAGACAACAGAAGCACCTGGTCCAGAGGTGGATTTGAACTACCCGAGGACTCAAGATGAGAGGCTCAGTTTGGCTGAAAGTAAGAAGGCCAGATGCAAAGATGGGCTCGATAAAGGACAGAAATGGTGTGGACCTAACAGAAGCAGAAGATATTAAGAAGAAGTGGCAAGAATACACAGAAGAACTGTACAAAAAAGATCTTCACGACCCAGACAATCACGATGGTGTGATCACTCATCTAGAGCCAGACATCCTGGAATGTGAAGTCAAGTGGGCCTTAGGAAGCATCACTATGAACAAAGCTAGTGGAGGTGATGGAATTTCAGTTGAGCTATTTCAAATCCTGAAAGATGATGCTGTGAAAGTGCTGCACTCAATATGCCAGCAAATTTGGAAAACTCAGCAGTGGCCACAGGACTAGAAAAGGTCAGTTTTCATTCCAATCCCAAAAAAAGGCAATGCCAAAGAATGCTCAAACTACCACACAAGTGCAGTCATCTCACATGCTAATAAAGTAATGCTCAAAATTCTCCAAGCCAGGTTTCAACAATACATGAACCGTGAACTTCCAGATGTTTAAGCTGATTTTATAAAAGGCAGAGGAACCAAAGATCAAATTGCCAACATCTGCTGGATCATGGAAAAAGCAAGAGAGTTCCAGAAAAACATCTATTTCTGCTTTATTGACTATGCCAAAGCCTTTGACTGTGTGGATCACAATAAACTGTGGAAAATTCTTCAAGAGATGGGAATACCAGACCACCTAACCTGCCTCTTGAGAAACCTATATGCAGGTCAGGAAGCAACAGTTAGAACTGGACATGGAACAACAGACTAGTTCGAAATAGGAAACGGAGTACGTCAAGGCTGTATATTGTCACCCTGCTTATTTAACTTCTATGCAGAGTACATCATGAGAAACGCTGGACTGGAAGAAACACAAGCTGGAATCAAGATTGCTGGGAGAAATATCAATCACCTCACATATGCAGATGACACCACCCTTATGGCAGAAATTGAAGAGGAACTAAAAAGCCTCTTGATGAAAGTGAAAGAGGAGAGTGAAAAAGTTGGCTTAAAGCTCAACATTCAGAAAACGAAGATTGTGGCATCCGGTCCCATCACTTCATGGGAAATAGATGGGGAACAGTGGAAACAGTGTCAGACTTTATTTTTTGGGGCTCCAAAATCACTGTAGATGGTGACTGCAGCCATAAAATTAAAAGACACTTACTCTTTGGAAGAAAAGTTATGAGCAACCTAGATAGCATATTTAAAAGCAGCGACATTACTTTGCCAACTAAGGTCCGTCTAGTCAAGGCTATGGTTTTTCCAGTGGTCATGTATGGATGTGAGAGTTGGACTGTGAAGAAGGCTGAGTGCCAAAGAATTGATGCTTTTGAACTGTGGTGTTGGAGAAGACTCTTGAGTGTCCCTTGGACTGCAAGGAGATCCAACCAGTCGATTCTGAAGGAGATCAGCCCTGGGATTTCTTTGGAAGGAATGATGCTAAAGCTGAAACTCCAATACTTTGGCCACCTCATGCGAAGAGTTGACTCATTGGAAAAGACTCTGATGCTGGGAGGGATTGGGGGCAGGAGGAGAAGGGGACGACCGAGGATGAGATGGCTGGATGGCATCACTAACTCAACTGGATGTGAGTCTGAGTGAACTCCGGGAGTTGGTGATGGACAGGGAGGCCTGGCGTGCTGCGATTCATGGGGTCACAGAGTCGGACACGACTGAGCGACTAAACTGAACTGAACTGAAGAAGGCCAGTGATGGCTTCCTTGCCCCTCCAAAGTTCTGCAGTCCTTTTGTAGGTGAAGACCTCATTCTGAATGTTCACAAGGGCTTCCCTGGTGGTTCAGATGGTGAGGAGTCCACCTGCAATGCAATAGACGTGAGTCTCATCCCTGGGTGGGGGAGATCCCCCGGAGAAGGGAATGGCTACCTACTCCACTCCAGTACTCTTGCCTGGGAAATCCCATGGACAGAGGAGCCTGGCGGGCTGCGGTCCATGGGGTCGCAGAGAGTCAGACCCTATTGAGAGACTAACACATACTCCCTGCCAGCTCTGTCTCTTCAACAAGGCCATAAACTCCTTGAGATAGGGACTGGGACTGTTGGTACAGTTACGCATACCCACTTTGTTACTCTGCACACAGGAGATGCTTGAAGATGTTCATGAAATTAAATAATAATAACAATGCAATTAAGATATATGGCCCTTGCTCCAGAAAACTCGTTATCCCACGGTGGACTCGTTGGATGGTGGCAGGTCTCTTCTGTGCTTTGGCCAGAAGGATGCACTGTAACAGCAAAGGGGAGCAGGCATCGGCAGTTGTTTGCCCAGGAGAACAGGCTGGGTGGAGAAGGAGAGGGGAGGGAAGGGAGAAAGAACACGTGGGTTCTGCAGAAACCTCTAAACAATCAAATCCACAATGCCTCCTTTTATAAACACACAGTGCGAGGCAGATGTTTACCTGGACAATCTGGAGAGAAAAAGCCAGCCAAAGCCAGAGAGATTCACGCTCCACAAACAAGGGATTTCCTGGGAGACGGAGCGGCAGGTAATGGGTTCTTCAAATTTCTCCTCCTGATAACTACATCACAGTCCAAGTCCGAGGAGACTCAGCCTTCCTATTGAAACCTTATTTAAATCCGGCTGTCTGTTTCAGGTGGGATTGCTGCTGTATTGGCTGGTGGAGGCTATTCTCTCAAACGTTTATGAGATGCTGGGAAGGAGAGGCAGCCCGTGTCCCTGTGGAAGGAGGGACTGTCATGTGGAGAATTGTCTTCCTGAATGGCTTCAGGAATCAGCCTTTCCTGATCCTGGCTAGTGACCATCACACGAGCAAAACTGTAGAGAAAGTCTTTGTCTTACTTTGTCTTACAAAATGTCTTACATTTGTACAATGTGGATACTTTCCCAATCCTCCACCACTGAATTACGTTAAAAAGCAATCATCTCAGTACCCTGATGTTCTTTGCAATGAAGCTGCTGTGTGTAGCCCTCCCTCACCATGTTCTCTCCCCAGATTCTTAGCAGGCAGAGCAAAGGTCCTGGGGCTAGAAGTTGAAGCTTTCAAGGGCTGACCCCCACCTGGCCACAATTTCTTATGTGACATGGAAAAACTAACTCCCTTTTTCTGGGCTTTGATGTCCCCATCCCTCAGGAAGAGATGGAATTAGAGGAAGTGATCCCTGCCTGACACCAGGCAGCCCTGGAAGGCAGAGTGTGTGCTCTGGTCCAGGAGGGGGCCTGGACCTGTGTCCGGCTCTTTATTCTGGGTCACTCTCTGACCAATAGCATTGTTTCTTCAGGAGGCAGTACTGTGAGACCCTAAAACCAAGCCAAGTCTGCTGGCTCATTTTCCTCAACCGATGGAAGTTAGGCATTCCCAAGTCAGTGTAGCTGTATGGAACGGGCAAACCCCATGCAGTTTTTGCCTCCAGGCAGGAGTTGCCAACTGGGACCAGCTCTAGCCCAGTTCTAACCCAGACGTGGTGTCCAGGCTGCTGTTTGCATCCACTCCACAGGCCTGCACATTCTCACCCAGGATTTATTGAGCAGTTATTATGTGATGGTGCTGAGCTCAGCAAGGGGAATAGAGCACCAGGCCAGGTCCTGGGCTTCACTGAGCTTACCGTCTCGTGGGGAAACAAGACTCTAACCCAAAGAGTCATCCCAGTAAAGGGGTCACACAATGTGATACAAAGTTGGGAGCCCAGGAAGGCAATTTTAAGAAAATCCCATGAAAAGTTGCAAGTATTTACCTCTCACCAGCTTTCTCTGAGGACTTCCCTGGTGGCTCAGATGGTAAAGAAACTGCCTGCCATGAGGGAGACCTGGGTTCAATCCCTGGGTTGGGAAGATTCCCTGGAGGAGGGCATGGCAACCCACTCCAGTATTCTTGCCTGGAGAATCCCTTGGACAGAGGAGCCTGGTGGGCTACAGTCCATGGGGTCGCAAGGAGTCAGATGCAACTGAGTGACTAAGCACAGCATAGCTTTCTCTGAAGGAGGGGCTGATGGAAAAGGCTAGGACCTCAACAGGAGTCTTCCCTAGAATCCAGTAGATTTTCCTTCATCACTCCCTGTGGTCCTTTCCACTTTCTTACCAGATCTGGAAGCATCCAAGACCCTGCCATGAGGGAGGTAAAGGCCTGGAGGAAACAGCAGTGGTCTCAACATTTCTGGTGTTTTCCATGCGGTCAGAGGCCAAGTGTGGTGTGTGGTTGGGGTGGGAGGACTGGGGACCGTGCACACTGCTTGGACCCTGGAGGCTGTCTAGAGAAGATGGGGGGGATGGCTCTGCTCTGGGTGGGGCTGGACTATCAGGAGGGCAAACAGTAACTGGCCCTGGGACACAGCCCAATTTATTCACTGTCTGGGCTTGGTCTCAGTCGGTCCCTTGCTCAAGCTTGGTAAATCCTCCAGTCCTGTAGTCATTTTTATTAGCAATTGCCTTTTTTTTTTTCCACCCTTTGAAAATGTGGTTCGATGAAAATGAAATTTCAGATGTGTGTGTCTCAGCATTGATTTTTCTATTTGTAATAACACACCCCGGCATATCTCCTTTGATATCAAGAGGATAAAATGTCCCTAACACCATGCTCTCCATTCTGGGGTAATGGATAAAGCCTGTTTATGAGATGTCATTTATTCCACAATAGACAGTAAATAAAAGCCATTTCAAGCTTGGGTTAAATCAAAGCTTGTTCAGGATTTCAGCAGATTTGCAAATCACCTCGGGGACCTTCATCCGCTGCACTTGCTGTTTTCCTTCTCGCTATTGACTCTCTCCTGCTCTCGGCCGAGCCTCCCACTCTCCCCTGCTGCCCTGAGCCCTGGACTGATTTGGAAAGACAACTGGCCTGGCTAAGGACCAGACATGACATTAAAAGTTCCTTCCTTCCACTTGGGAAATAAAAGCTTTGAAAGGCAGTGAGAAATTGAGGTTACACCCACAAAAGCTGGAGTGGTGAAGGGAAGGAAAAAACATTTGCAGGAAAATAAGATGCAAACCCGAAACGGGGAAAGGATATGAGAGGCGGCAGTGGCTCCTTTGCGTCTTATGCACGTCATGTTTCTTTTACTACCAAAGGACCCTTGTGCTGGAGGGAAGGGGAGATAAGGAAGGGGATGCCGGGCCTCCAGCACCCTTGCCCTATCCAGCCCTTTGCCCTGCAACCTACCTCTCTAACCCCCAACTCTTATATATCATCCTGGTCTTTTGCATCCTTTGAGATTCAGCTGAAGTCTCAGCACCTTCAGGAAGCTCTCATCCTGTGTCCTCCTAAAGCTCACAACACATATTTTAGAATCTTTAACAAATCGTGTCTTATCTTAACTCCTGCTTATTTTGGAATGTGAGTGTTGGGGCCATAGTGTTAGTCATTCAGTCGTGTCTGACTCTTTGTGGTCCCATGGACTGTAGTCCGCTGGTCTTCTCTCTGTCCATGGAATTCTCCAGGGAAGAATACTGGAGTGGGTAGCCATTGGCTTCTCCAGGGGATGTTTCTGACCCAGAGACTGAACCTGGGTCTCCTGCATCGCAGGCAGATTCTTCACCATCTGAGCCATGTAACTGGCATGGATATCCCTTTGAGGTTTGTGACAGGTGTTTAAAGCTGAGTCTCTAGTCCAGCTTTCTATCCATTGTGAAAATCCCCTCCAAAGCCTCCCCAAAGACAGCCCACCCCTGTTTTCATGTCTCCAGCAGGGACCACAGCCTCATTCTAGTGGTGGAGACTCTTGGTCTGGAGGTGTTTTCTTCTCTGAAGGGAAATCTATATCCTAGAGTTTCCACCCCTTCTTTGGATCCTAGCCCTGCTTTCCAGAGTGACTGTGAACAAATATAATCCAACTTCTCCACAGGAGCATTTTCACAACTAAACTATCGGACCTCACCTAGTCTGGTTCTACCACATTCAAGCTAAAGACTTGAGTTGGTTTAAGTTTCTTGCTGACTATAAGACTCAGAACCCCAACTTTTAGTTAGCTGGTTTAGATTGAACAGCCATGCCAAAATGATGTGTTCAAATACTTGTCTAATGATATTTGGCTCATCATCCTTATGAAATATTTACTGAGTAGCAACAGCTTTGTAGAAAATACTACTCTAGGTCTGTGATCAATTGTATTGTACAAAATATTTGGTGTCCCTCCCTGCGAGCCCTGACTTAATTTTGGAGGACTCTATATCTTGTCCTGAGGGCCACGTGACCTGCTCTGGCCAATAAAATGTGAGCAAAAATGGTAGGGAGCAGATGATAGCTGACCATCCAGGGATGGAATGTTTTATGAGAAAGGCACCCAGATCATCATAATTAGACTAAACTGATAAAGGAAGGTCTTCTAGGAAATTTTAAGAAGTTGTGCATATGCTGTGTGCTCATAGATAGTCTGTTTCAGGAGATTGCTGTCTCTGTCTGATGCTAAGTGAGCAGTAAAATTAGCAAAATCTCCAGGAACTTTAAGGAGGGAGAAAGGAGTATCCACTGGGGGATTCAGGGAAGGATGGGATTTTATTTCCATTGAGTCAATGGTTTGGAGATTGACTCACTAGACAAGGTTTCACACCTTCACTTGCCTGTTGAAGGACAAGACTGCTGTCATCTCACATGGAGGAATTAGGAACACGGGGCGTTTCTCTCCTCAGGATGATCAAGTGAGACCACGCTCCATCTGCTAGGCATCACACCAAGTTGTGGATGACTTTTAATCAGGTAACTTATGGGGAAATGAATGGTGATGATTTCATCAAAGTCAGTTAAAAATCAAAATGGAGCAACTATGGTCCAGGCAGCCAAAATGGAGCCAGGTAGCCACTGTGGATGTGGTTTCAGAAACATTCCTGCATCACTGAGTACTTGAACTTTCAGAACTGTATCGAACACAAGAATGCTACTTGCCATCTGCAAACCAACCTCTGCTAGCCATTGCTGCTGCCACCTTGGAGTTTCAGAGTTCCCCTCCTTTGCAACTACAAAGTCATTTCAAATCCCAACCAATCCTTGTTTAATAAACATCCTCATTTCTTGCCAGCTTCAGTGCTTATTCTTGACAAACAATTTCTCTAACCTTGTGGTTTGGGACCTTATAGGCCTCCCTCATTTTGAGGTCCAGCAGAACACAGTTCAAGTGTTTCTTATATCTGTGTCTCCAGACATGCAGATCTAATAATCCCTAAAATAAGTGATTCTTTACCTCAATCAGGCCTCAGTTTCTGAAAGTTTAGTTCTCAATGACGTCAAAGGTAAAGATCTTGGGAATATGTATGCCCTTTGTAGTATCTCTTGTATCAAACCTTGGGAGTAACTATCTATGGAGGTTTGCATGCTGCTGCTGTTTAGTGCTGTCCGACTCTTTTACGACCCCACAGATTGAAACCTGCTAGGCTCCTCTGTCCATGGGATTTCCCAGGCAAGAATACTGGATTGAGTTGCCATTTCCTTCTCCAGCAGATCTTCTTGGCCCAGGGGCCGAACCCGGGTCTCTTGTGCTGTAGGTGGTCTTCTGCATTGCAGGCAGATTCTTTACTGGCTGAGCCACCAGGGATAAAACCAGAGCTGATGGGGGGGGCTGGGCTATAGGGGGGCTGGGCTATGGGGGTCGCCAGAAAGGTCCTCAACAACTTGAGCTTCTGCTGGCCCTTTGCTTCCTTCCCTCCTGGAGCAGCACTGTTCACCCGGCATCCATCTCCTTCGGTCCCCTAGCACCTCAGATGGCAAAGAATCGGCCTTCAATGCAGGAGGCTCGGGTTTGGTCCCTGGGTCAGAAAGATCCTCTGGAGAAGGGAATGGCTACCCACTCCAGTATTCTTGCCTGGAGAATTCCATGGACAGAGGAACCTGGCTGGCTACAGTCCATTGGTTCGCAAAGTTGGGCACGACTGAACAACTAACACTTTCACTTTCTTTTTTTTTTTTTTGTTTTGTTTTTTGTTTTTTTATTTTTATTTTTTATTTTTTTTTTCTTAATTTTAAAATCTTTAATTCTTACATGTGTTCCCAAACTAACACTTTCACTTTCAAGAGAGGTGTGGTTATCCCCATTGTACAGATACAAGCACTGAGTCTGAAAGAGGTTAAATACCTCACCTAGGTCATGTAGTCATGAAGCAGCCAACCCCGGACTGGAGCAGTGTCCCAGGAGAACCCAGGGCTTTGCCTTCACCATCCTCTGCTAGCTGGAGCAGCGCAGTTCTGCGCCAGTGCTCTGAGAGGTGGCCTGCAGAGAGCCAGGTGGGGGGTCTTCCTGGGGGGCTGGGCGGCAGGGGCTGCAGCTTAGCCATGAGGCTGATTCCTGCAGAAGCTGCAGAATGGGGCAGTAGTGAAAGATTTCTGTAGAAATTAGAAAAGAAAAGGGGAGCAAGGGTGCAAGGGAGGAGGAGGCGAGACAGAGGTGGAGAGAGGAAGGGGAGGGGGGAGGCCAAGGAGAGAGGCAGCCCCCAGGTGCCCGGTCCCTTGAATGCGGGCTCTGTGCCTCTAATTTCTCACAAGTGGTGCCTGGGTTCACACTGTTACAGTTAAAGGGTGTCAGCAGTTTCATTAGAACCCAGGCTTTGATTTATAACCCTCCCTGCAAAATTGTGCTCCTGGCTGAAAGCTAGCATCAAGGTCTTGGCCAAAAGAGGCATTTCTCTAGAAGCCTTATGAGGCAGCGTCCTGGAGGGAGAGCCCTCTCCAGAGTCCGGCTTTCCAGTCCAAGGAAAAGAGAAGGGACTTGTTTGGAATCTTAAAGAATCAGCTTCGATTTCAGAACAGGTGCTCCAAGGGTAAGCTGTTTTCTTCATCATAGGCACATGTAGATTTTTGTGAAAGGATGTGAAAACTGTTCATGGACACAGAACTCTGGGGTCGTTCCATGTTGCAAACACCATTATAAATAATAGTTAATAATAATGAAGCAGATAATTATTGTGGTGCTAATATTCCCTTGTGTGATGATGCTTTAATCTCCTCACACAGCTTCCCCATACATGGTCTCACTGAGTTGTCAGCTCTGAGAGTCAGGAAGCATAATTACCCCTCTTTTGTAAATGACAAAACTGAGACCCTCAAAGCCCTTAGAGGCTAAGTGCTAGGGGGCAAGCACAGTTCCATGCCCCACCCCCCACCCCCTACCCAACGCCAGCAAGTTATCTGAACCAAGACCTCAGTGAATAAAAAAGCAAAGTCAGTCTGCGTCAACTGATTATTTTGAATTTTTTTCACTTTTGTTTTAGAAGAATATGCATCATTGGAAACAGGTCCCATTTTGAGCCACATGAGGCTTGAGAAAAATAAATGTGAAAATAAAAGTGCTATTTAATACACGCATCATTATTACTATTATTATTGCAAAAAGCCTATTTGGAACTGCCTAAAACCCTGAAAACTGATTAATATTTTAGAAAATCAGAAGGTATATTTTCTTCAAATATAAATTGCTCTCTCCCAAATGGTTGAATAATCATAATCATTATGCCATCATCATCATTCCTTCATTAATTTATTGTTTTGAACACAATTTCCTATGAATGAGCACACTTGCTGTTCAGTGTCCCCATTCAATGGATGAAGAAACGGAGGCTCAAACTCAGATTCTGTGTCCTCCTCGCTCCACCCCTCGGCCTCCCACCGCAGAGCTTTGCTGGATGAATGCTTTGAAGCCCCAGATTGCACTGGATCAGAGATGAGAAAATAAGAGGGATGGCACGAATGTGGTGGAGCCGTCTGGACAGACGTGTCGGTGACAGGTCCCCGCGCGTCTCAGCAGCACTTCGCTGTGCAGGGGTCCGAGGCCGTCCTGCTGGAGCCCCCTCCCATAAAGGGCTTGCCCCAGGGCCTGGGAGGCGGCCAGAGCTCCGTCCCTCCCACTGAGCAAGACTCCGGCTGTCACTGCGGTGTTATTTATGAGTCCCTCTTGACCAATGAGTGGCTTTGACGGGGCCCAGCCTGGGCCTGCTGTCTGGCCGCACTTGTCACACGTCATTAGATGTTTGGTTGCTGCTGACCCTTCTGCCATCTGGCTGAGTGGCCTCGGGGCGAGGGGGAGGTGGCCGCTCCCTTTGCAGCCCCTGTCTCTCTGCCTGTTCAGGAAATGGAGGCTTTCTGAGCTCTGGTGCTGAAGACATTGAGGGGGAGACAGAGCCCTGGAAAACCTTAGAGAGTGCTTAGAGAGGGGGGCTTTCCCGACTTGGCACTGCTGCCTTTTGGAGCCAAACAATTCTCTGTTGTGGGGACTATCCTCTGTGTCTTACCACATCCAGCAGCATCCCTGACCTCCACTCTCTCCATGCCAGAGGCACTTGCCCCGCCACTGTGACAACCCAAAATGACTCCAGGCTTTACTGAATTGTCGCCTGGAGGAGAAGGACAATCCCCCTGTCCCCTCTCCCCCACTGAAAGCTGCTGTAACTGCGAGATAAACTGGGTGGCGGGCAACTTCAGCCATGACTATGGCAGATTTGCCAGTCCCCCAGATGGTAACCACTTACTCAACAGCATACACAGATCGCAGGTGTTTTATGAACAATATTTTGCTTAATCTTTAAGACCATCCACCGTGCAGCTGGAATTCCTGACCCCACCTTGTAGATGAAGAAACTGCAGCTCAGAGAGGGGAAGTGATTTGCTCAAGGTCACTCAGCTAGAAAGTGGCAGAGCTGGGTTTGAAATCAGTTTGTCTGATGTCCGGTCTGGGATCTTAACCCCATGACTTTCTGTTTCCAGTGAAAGGGCTTGGAAAACCCAGCGTGGTGGCCCCTGAATGCCTCTAGGACTACACACCCTTGGCCAGGGCAAAGGAGGTTCATAACACGCCCAGCCACTGTTCCACTGCCCTGTGCAGGCTGACTTGTCTCCACAGAGCACCTTCCCCAGGTTCCACATTTGGTGTCCTGGAGCCCAACCACCACACTGACACACAGAACCCAGGGTGTGTTTGTGTGGGCGGGACTTGGGACCCCTCTCAGGGATGGAGACATTGTACAAAGACTCGGAAGGAGACAAATGGATTTCAGTCACATTACCAGGTGGTGCAGAACTCTCAGTACTCAGAACTCTCAGTCCTGCATCTTATTTATTTATTTATTTATTGGCCATGCCGCACAGCTTGTGGGATCTTAAGTTCCCCGACCAGAGATTGAACCCAGGCTCACGATAGTGAAAGCACCGAATCCTCACCACTGGATGGCCAGGGAATTCCCATCAGACAGGGTATTTTACAACCTCTTAAATCAGTGAACACGCTTGTGAATTCAGTCACAGTAAAAAGTAAAATCAAACCAGTCAATCCTAAAGGAAATCAGTCCTGAATATTCATTGGAAGGACTGATGCTGAAGTTGAAACTTCAATACTTTGGCCACCTAATGCGAAGAACTGACTTATTTGAAAAGACCCTGATGCTGGGAAAGATTGGCGGGAGGAGAAGGGGACAACAGAGGATGAGATGGTTGGATGGCATCACTGACTCTATGGATATGAGTTTGAGCAAGTTCCAGGAGATGGTGAAGGACAGGGAAGCCTGGCGTGCTGCAGTCCATGAAGTTGCAAAGAGTCAGACACAACTGAGTGACTGAACAACAACAAAAAGTAAAATATTTATATTAAAAAACAGGATCATGGCAAGTGATTGCCATTGTTATTTTAACAGGTATATGTTAAGTTTTTAGTTATAAATTACCTCAAACTCTCTAAGTAAGTGGTAACTTTCTGAACACCTTTTGCATTTGTGATGTAAAACAACCTGTCTGTTCCCAGAAGTGTGTCATGGATTTGGAGTAAGCAATAGATTACACACAAGCCAGTGAAACAGTGCCACCTCCCATACAAATTGCAAGACCGACCCTGAACCCTTCTCGACCCTTCCCTCAACTGTGTGTTCTGCTTACTGTCTCGCAGGCTGGGGGTGCAGGTTGTGTTTAAAAGCCCGGTCCATGCACTCACCCAGGTCTTTGGTCTTCTTCCTTTTAACACTCGTGGCTGGCTGAGTTTCAAGAGACCCCAGCAACTCTTGCCTCTCTGATTTTTGTTGAAGAGATCACCGCCTTTGTCAAACAGCTGATTCCTGCTTAACCTCCCTTCAGGACATGCAGACTTCATTTCATGACCACCTCTCTCTGCTGCAGAAATATAGGCCATGATCCTCATAAAAATGGGAGAGCCAGGACCAGACAGATTTTTCCTGGAGGGATACAAAGAAATGCAGGAAGCTGGCAGCCTTCACAGCTTTCCCCACACCAGACTATTCAAGAAAAGATTTTTTAAATTTCAAATTTGAGGTGAAAATTGAATAATAAAATTAAAATATTAAAAATTTTGTAAATAGATAAATAAAAAAATAAAAATGCTGAGTGCACCTTCCAAAGCCAAATAGAAAGAACTAGTCAGGTAATCCTGGGATCCTGTGGGCTGGAGGATCAGGGCTGGAGGGAGAGAGCAGGGAGGATGTGGTATGTCACAGGATGGGGGCGTGGGAATGGGAGCCCACAGGTATGAATGGGGAATAGAAGGGCCAGCCAGGTTTCAGGGATGGTATTTGGCTGTTAGACTTGAACCCTGACCACCAGACGAGGTGGTGTGAATTCCACCTGTCTTTCATCTGTGAAAAGCAAAAGGTAGGCTTTTGAGAATCAGAAAGTTCTTTCAGTCCCTTCTCCTCCCATGCCTCTGCTTGCTGTCAGTCCTCAAGTTGCTGCAACAGTCTAAGGGGCTTTTGGGTCAGCAAGTAAACACACAATGTAATTCAGTGGAATTTAGTGATAAGAAAATTGTACTACTTTGAAAACATGGATATTGTAGTATACTATGTTGTATACAAAACACATCTATCTCCACTGGCCCACTTATTTGGATGTGAAATGGCAAAGGATGTGTGAGTGCATATGGATGGGGTAGGAAGTGGGGTGGGGGGTAGCTGAGGTCCAGAGAGGTGACATCACCTGCCTGAGACTGCAAGGAGAGTCACCAGTGGGTCTCTGGGTCCTGTAATAGTTGTCTGTTACCAGAATGCTGGGCTCAGGAGGACAGCCCCAGGCTTTGTTGGAAAACACAATCCAGGAAGGGTCAGGCCCTGGCAACTGCCACCACCCACAGCCTTCAGCCCAGCTCCCTTGCAAGATAAAAACTATGGGCACCCCCAGCACCCCAGAGTGGGGTGGGCAGGGTGCAGGAACAGGAAGTGGTCACTAGGTCACCAGGGCTGAAACCCCATCCACAGGGGCAGGCCACATAAAAAGAGCCAGGGCTGCCAATTTCCATTTTCACTGGAGTGCTTGGCGCTTAGTAATCCAGGAGCTTTATTTAAAGGCTGACCTCCGACCGGGCCTGTCACTCCAGTGGTGGGCACCTGATAGCCACTGGAAATCAATAGCCGGCATGAAGGTCACTTCCTAGAAAAACTGGGGCTATCAACGTGTCAGTTCCAATGAAAGATTATAACCAACCAGCAGAGAAGTTTATCTGTGGCTGAGAGCTCATCTCGGTGGGGTTTGTTGGCTCTACACAGGCATGTGTGAGGATCCATGTGTGAGTGGGCCTGTGTGAGTGCATGTGTAAATATATGCTTTTATGAGACAAAGCACACGCATGTGTGAGAGAGTGTATGTGTATGTGCTTTTGTGTGTCTATAAGAATGGGCATCTGCATTTGTGTGTGCGTAGATGTGTGCTTGTATATACATGTGACAGTATGTCGTCAGGAGTTGTACAGATGTGCTTTGGGTACACGTGAATGTTTGTGTATATGTGTATATATGTTTGTGTATATGTGTACGTGGTATGTGGACATGTTAAGCACGTGTGTGCCTGTATGTGCATGAATAAGGCATAGTTACGTGTGTGTGTGAACAGCCATATGTTTGGGTATACGTGAGCAAAAGTGCATTTGATTGCATTCAGGCATCTTACCTTGGCCTGGGAGGCCTGGAATAAGCTGGGCCCTGTCCACCCTCCTGTTTCATCTTTAGTCCCTTCTCTTTCCACACTGGATCCTCCCTGGCCCCCGTTCACTTCCGTGAGGATGCCCACCACTTGGCTCTTCGGGGCACTTGCTCTGCTCTCAGGAGCTTCCTCCCATCCCTCTTCCCGCACCTGGCTCTTCCCCACCCTTTGGTTCTCAATTTAAACACCAGCTCCTTAGAGATTCCTCTGTGGCAGCTCTAACTCCATGTGAGACTTTCACCACCTCGTTCAGTTCACTGTTTGCCGTCTGCCTCCTCCCAGGCCCTGCCTCCAGCTCTGTGTGGCTGAGCCCTCACTGTCTCTAGGGTGTCCAGCAAGTGTCTGACATATGCCAGAGGCTTACTCCTTGGCCTCTCTTCTGAGAAGGCGAATTCCACCTGCTGAGCAATTCCACATAGCCCTGTGACATTCCCCTTCTGGGCCTCAGTTTCCCCAGCTGTACATGGCAATCCCTGCCTTATCTACTGGGCAGACTCAGATGAAATAAATGCAGTAGAAACGTCTTGGAAAGCACAAGCTGCCAGGAATATGTAACATATTTTTGTTTGATTAAGGGCTTTTACTGGGGTCTTCCCTTGTAGCTCAGTTGGTAAAGAATCTGCCTGCAACGCAGGAGACCTGGGTTCAATTCCTAGGTTGGGAAGATCCCCTGGAGAAGGAAATGGTAACCCACTCCAGTATTCTCACCTGGGGAATCCCATGGACAGAGGAACCTGGCAGGCTACAGTCCATGGGGTGGCAGAGTCGGACACAACTTAGCAACGAAATTACCACCATTACACCCAAAGAGATATACAGAGAAGGGTAGCAAAGATAAGCCAAAGAATTCCAAACCAAGATTCCAGAATGGTTTTCTCCAAGTCATTAATCCTTTTTAGATACACTCCCAAATCTAGAGGTCTCCCCAGCCCTTCATCAGGCAGCATCTCTATTTCCTGCCTGGATACCTATTTTCTGAAAGGTGTCTTAGTGTCCTTTCATGAACAGGTCCATTTGGGGAGGGAGAAATTATGCAAATGTATTTTCTTTTAAAGAAAAAAAAGTTATATAAAGAATGAATCAGTCTTACCCAAAGAGGATGGTTTGTTCCGGATGGTTACCATGGGAACCTGGAACAGGGTAGCAGGGCTGCTCGAGCTCCAGGACTGTTATGCAGCTCTGGAATCTGATTTAGGAGCTGCCCTCTTGTCTCTGCCCCACCACTGCTGAGCTGTGGGACCTTACATCATCATTGTCACCCTCCTTGGGTAGCAACTTCCTCTTCTATAACATTAAGGAATCTAAAATATGACAAGAGACTGCTGGTCTCCTCCTGCTTTGCATATGTAAAATTTTAAGTCACGTCTCTTCTCTGGGTCTCAGTTTTTCCATCTGTTAAGTGGGAGTTGTCTCTTGTAAATGGTTGACAGGAAGAGGTGGGAAATGAGAGTCAGATCAGATGTCAGCTTCAAGTCTTTCAGATCCCAGAATGGCATCTCCTTGCTCTTAAGAGAGAACCTTATACCGTTCATCCCAAGAGGTGCAAATGTTAGGAATTTTTGTTCATTCATTCCACAAACCTGTAATCAGCAACTATAGCATGACAGGGCTGGGCATGACGGAAGGAGCTGAGGGTTTGAAGGTGATGAAAACCCGGCCTCTGCTTTCAGAAACTTTCCTATCTCCTGCAAGAGACAGACAGAGAGGGACAGACTTCAGAGCAGGGAGGGACTGGCTCTAACTGAGGTCAGTACTGAGTGAGTGACAGCATTTCTGAATCTCTCCTTTGGTGTCATCCCTAGTGTGGCATGAAGAGGTGGCCTGCTCTTCCACCCCCAGTGCCATTCTAACTGTGTCTGAGAGTCTTGTGAAGGCCCTACGAAGACCCTTACCTGTGAGATGAGCACAATACTAGTGCTAATACATGGAATCACAGGGTTACTGCTGAAGGAATCCGTAGACTTCATTTGGGAGGACACGGGGATCCAGCGCGGGGGAAAGGTCTGTCCCAAAGTCACTGCCCAGAACTCCTGGCTAATGAGCCATGGCTCTTCCCTCTGATCCATACTGTGAATTTGGTCCACAAATTCCCCATTCCTAGTTCCAGTGGGTGGGGAGCCAATGCCCCCGACTCTCTCTCTGTCCTGGGATCATGGGCAGAAGCCCCCTCACAGTCACAGAGAGAGGTCAGCGGAAGTGTGCTTTGCTCCTGGTCATAATCCGCTCCCTCTCCTGGGTGCAGCCTCTCTGTGCCCCCAGGACCCAGCATGGCCTGTCCTCGTCCCAGGGTTGTCCCCCAGTCCAGCATTATTATCATTAACCAAAATCCCCTTCTCTAGGTGCATGGATGTTGAGCAACTGTCAGGGAGGAAATCTTTCTTATTCACAGTAAGATGTGAGTGACAACCCACTCTCCAGTTCTACTTATATTGTCAAAGAGCATGCCTCGAGGTACAAAACACACATAATATCTTCCATTTCTTTGATCGTTCTAGTTTTAAATGTTTTACTCAAACCTGGACTTAGTCACTTAGCAGCTTTGACTTTATGCAAGTTGCTTAACCTCTTTGAGCCTCATTTACCTCCCTGGGAAAATGAAGATCATAATTAGACCCCAAAATATCAGGGGAGAATTAACTGAGCTCACAGCATTGTCTTCAACTGATTGTGTGCTACTAAATTGCTTCCATGATCCAGCAGATGTTGGCAATTTGATCTCTGTTCCTCTGCCTTTTCTAAAACCAGCTTGAACATCAGGGAGTTCATGGTTCACGTATTGCTGAAGCCTGGCTTGGAGAATTTTGAGCATTACTTTACTAGCATGTGAGATGAGTGCAATTGTGCAGTCGTTTGAGCATTCTTTTACATTGCCTTTCTTTGGGATTGGAATGAAAACTGACTTTTCCAGTCCTGTGGCCACTGCTAAGTTTTCCAAATTTGCTGGCATATTGAGTGCAGCACTTTCACTGCATCATCTTTCAGGATTTGAAATAGCTCAGCTGAAATTCCATCACCTCCACTAGCTTTGTTCATAGTGATGCTTTCTAAGGCCTGCTTGACTTCACATTCCAGGATGTCTGGCTCTAGATTAGTGATCACATCATCATGATTATCTGGGTCGTGAAGATCTTTTTTGTACAGTTCTTCTGTGTATTCTTGCCACCTCTTCTTAATATCTTCTGCTTCTGTTAGGTCCATACCATTTCTGTCCTTTATCGAGCCTGTCTTTGCATGAAATATTCCCTTGGTATCTCTGATTTTCTTAAAGAGATCTCTAGTCTTTCCCATTCTGTTGTTTCCCTCTATTTCTTTGCGTTGATCGCTGAAGAAGGCTTTCTTATCTCTTCTTGCTATTCTTTGGAACTCTGCATTCAGATGCTTACATCTTTCGTTTTCTGCTTTGCTTTTCGCCTCTCTTCTTTTCACAGGTCAGGAAGCAACAGTTAGAACTGGACATGGAACAACAGACTGGTTCCAAATAGGAAAAGGAGTACATCAAGGCTGTATATTGTCACCCTGCTTATTTAACTTATATGCAGAGTACATCATGAGAAATGCTGGGTTGGAAAAAACACAAGCTGGAATCGAGATTGCCGGGAGAAATCTCAATCACCTCACATATGCAGATGACACCACCCTTATGGCAGAAAGTGAAGAGGAGCTAAAAAGCCTCTTGATGAAAGTGAAAGAGGAGAGTGAAAAAGTTGGCTTAAAGCTCAACATTCAGAAAACGAAGATCATGGCATCTGGTCCCATCACTTCATGGGAAATAGATGGGGAAACAGTGGAAACAGTGTCAGACTTTATTTTTGGGGGCTCCAAAATCACTGCAGATGGTGACTGCAGCCATGAAATTAAAAGATGCTTACTTCTTGGAAGAAAAGTTATGACCAACCTAGATAGTATATTCAAAAGCAGAGACATTACTTTGCCGACTAAGGTCCGTCTAGTCAAGCCTATGGTTTTTCCTGTGGTCATGTATGGATGTGAGTGTTGGACTGTGAAGAAGGCTGAACGCTGAAAAATTGATGCATTTGAACTGTGGTGTTGGAGAAGACTCTTGAGAGTCCATTGGACTGCAAGGAGATCCAACCAGTCCATTCTGAAGGAGATCAGCCCTGGGATTTCTTTGGAAGGAATGATGCTAAAGCTAAAACTGGAGTACTTTGGCTACCTCGTGTGAAGAGTTGACACATTGGAAAAGACTCTGATGTTGGGAGGGATTGGGGGCAGGAGGAGAAGGGGACGACCGAGGATGAGATGGCTGGATGGCATCACTGACTGGATGGACGTGAGTCTGAGTGAACTCTGGGAGTTGGTGATGGACAGGGAGGCCTGGCGTGCTGCGATTCATGGGGTCACAGAGAGTTGGACACGACTGAGCGACTGAACTGACTGAACTGAAATTGCTTCAGTCATGTCTGACTCTTTGCCATCCCATGGACCGCAGCCTGCCAAGCTTCTCTGTCCATGGGATTCTCCAGGCAAGAATACTACAATGGGATGCTATTCCCACCTCCAGGGGATCTTCCCAACCCAGGGATTGAACCTGTGTCTCTTACATCTCCTGCATAGGCAGGTGAGTTCTTTGCCACTAGCACCACCTGGGAAGCCCCTAGCTGATAAAAGGCACTTAAAAATAAATGCTAGTTCCTTCTGAAAGAAGGAAGTTGCCACCCATGGAGATTTCAGAACTGCTCAAGAGCACTGCTCAGTGGGAGGCAAGTGGGAACCAGGAACTCAGCCTGTGCTGGAGGAACGGAAAAGCCCCTCCTTGCAGGGCAATGGCTTAGACCTCATCCAATGGCCTATGTGTGCAGTATGTGGTGCTGGGAAATCAGGCAGGAGGAAGAGATAGGGTGGCCACTTGGACACGGTCACAGAAAATCACTCCTCTGCATGTCTTTGGGAGTGGCAGCCTCTGTCACGGTGGCCAGGCTGGGAAGACCAGAGTGGCCCAAAGGGGCCCTTGGTGTGGATCCCTGCTATGGAGCGGGGAGAGGTGTGGAGTTGCTGATGCCAGGTCAGCTTGGCAGGGTCTCTTGGCCTCACCTTTCCTGGGGGCTCTGAGGGCCAGGCTTATGGAATGAGCTGGACCATCAGGATGTGTTCCTGCAGGTGGTGAGAGGTAACCAAGGTCCCTACCATCTTCTGCTAGGCTCCCAACCTGGAGAGGCTGGACGAGAAGGACAACTCACTCTTGAGGAGGAACAATCTCCTTCTAAGCCACAAAGGGAGTCTTGACACCACCTCGTACCAGCCTCTTTATTTAGGGTCTCTTTATTATGGCTGGCCTTTGAAGGAAATACTGCTGGGAACCTTCTGTAAAGCCAAGGTTCCTTTCATGGACTCAAAGTTTGTCTCTGCTTTTAAATACTAGACTTTTTAGTACTCTGCTGAAAATGGCACCTGTTGTTTTTTTTAACAGAAATCTGGGTTAAGGACTCACAGCAGAAAAAGAAATTTTCTTCATTTTAAAAGTAAAATGCATCTATTGCAAAGGATACAGAAAATATAGGAAAGTAGAAATGTTAAAATCCTTCGTACTGCCACTGTCTCCAAACCGTGCTATGTAGGAGATTCCATGTATCTCTTACTAGTATTTTTCCACATCCATTTTTGCAGGTGTAATCACAGTTTGTTATTTGCTCTCTGTCTCTGCATGCATTAATGTTCTTCATATTATAATCTGTTTATACTCTTTCCTCAGCTATTCTTTTTTTGCACTGACATTTTACTATGAATATTTTCAAACATGCAGCAAAGATGAGCAATTCTACTGGCAACACTGTACATCAGCATCTAGACTTGGCCATTATCATCTCTTCTTTCTGTGGATATTCATCAAGGGCCCAGCAGAAAGCAGTCCCTTGTCAAGTGCAGGATTCCGGGAGTGGATAACACAAAAGTCCTCACCCTCAGAAATCAACTTATCTAGTGAGGGGAGGCTAATAGACAGCCTTTGTTAAAATGGAACAATACATGGGTGGGTGAGGTCTGGGAGAAGAGCCATCTTAGACTGACAAGTGTTCACAGTGAGGCTTGGACACCTTTTTGCTGGCAGGTAAGTTTTCTTTCTCCTCCTTATTGAAAGGATGCTGTGAAGAGCATCTTTCTACTACGTGGTCTTGATTTTCACAATTTCTTTAAGATAGTTTTTGTTCAGTCGCTCAGTGGTGTCCGACTCTGTGTGACCCCATGGACTGCAACATGCCAGCTGCCCTGTCCTTCACCATCTCTTGGAGCTTGCTCAAACTCATGTCCATTGAGTTGGTGATGCCATCCAACCATTTCGTCCTCTGTCATCCCCTTCTCCTCCTGCCTTCAATCTTTCCTAGCAGTTTCTTTAAGATAGAGTCCCAAAATCATGTCAAAGGAAATGAACTCTTAAAAAACCATCATTCATACTCTTTGCCAGGATATCTTCCAAAAGAGATTGGGCCAAAGTATTGGGTTCTACTCAAAAGGTGACTAGAGGAGGCTGCAGCCTTGCCTTTAGGCTTCTGACTACCAGGTCCTCTGTGCTAGAGCCTATTACCTGGGTGACCTTGGGGAAGTAACAGAAGCTCTGAGTCTCTCTTTTCTAATCTATAAAATGGGGCTAAATAGCACCCACCTGCTCAGAGTTTGGTGACAGTGAGTTGATTTGTGAGATGAGTTGATTTACAACAAGAGCTTAGAGCAGAGCTCAGGACAAAGGGATGCTCTCTCGGGACGGGCCACTGTCGTCCTGCAGAGGACAGGGCTTTGCGTTCAAAAGTTCTTCTTCAACGGCCATGGAACCTGCTTAAGAGGACCCACCTGCCTCCCTGACCTGGGAGAACTGCTTCCTATGAAACAGAAGTGGAACTCATATTATCGAAAGTGAAGTCAATTCCCCCCGCCATGTGCAGAGGTGTCTCTAGGAGCACAGGGGGCACACATGCAGCTGGGCCAGGACTGCAGAAGGCAGCATTGCAGCAGCCCAAGCCCCACACTCACATTCATCCTCCATCCCTACTCCTGCCCCCATCCCAGCTGTGGCGGGAACCGGGGAAAGGAAGGAGGAAAGAAAGGCAAGAGAGAAGGTTTACTGAATGTTTCCTTCATGCCAGACCCTGTAACATGTTTTCTGTTCCTGAATACTCTCCAAGATCCTATGGGGATGCTAGTAACAGATGAGGAAACTGAGACTCAGGATGGCAACTTGATAGCAAACTGTAGGATGCTCAGAAGGTGCTCCCCTATGCTGATAGGAGAGAAGGGGAAAAAGAAAGTGGCTTATCCTGCCCTGCAGGAAGCTATGTCACAACAGGACACTCAAAAACACAAGGGAGAGATGGGGAAACTGCTGGAGGAGACCCCACAGAGAAGAGACGCCAAAACCTGGGGTCCTTAAGCATTCAAAAGAGGATTGGCTGATCCAAATCCCCCAGACAGCCAAGGCTTGGACAAGTGCTAGAGCAAGAGGCTACTCTTGGGGAACTTTGGTGCTGAAAGCTCTGGATCCCCTGGGAATGTGGGGAGGGGGTTGGGGCTGAGAGACAATGCCTCGACCAACCCAGACTTTCCCACAAGGAAAGCATCCGCAAGATGAGCAAGCATTGTGTTTCCTACCCTAGACAAGTTTATACCAATGCAACACTCAAGCAGGGCTTTACAAACCCTTCTAAACTGAGGCTTGGGTTAAGACACACATTTCACATTGTGATCCCACACACACACACACACACACACACATTTCCTACAACCACACTTCACTTCACTTTGCATGGTGTCTTAGCATCTTCTACCCTGTTTGCTTCTCTTCCTCCCCCCCTCCCCTCCCCTGCCTTCCTGGTCGAAGCTCACTAAATTGTTTTTGCAACCTGCAGCTTGATGGAGAAAACAGGTGCAGCTGGGGGAGACTCGAGTGCTCTGCGATGCGTTGCAGATTGTGTGAGCTACGTGGAGAGGACACAGATTAGAGAGGCTGCAGCAACCTAGGAAGGCAATCTGCTGAGGACTCATCTAGAGCTGACTTGGAAGTATGGCTGATTATGTGCCATTTAACAAACTTTTATGGATCTGCTATGTGCCAGGCTCGGTACTTGGCCCCAAGATACCAACTGGGTGGTGGGCATGAATTGGACATCCAAGCCTGGGGCGGATGAGTCAAAGTGTGGGGGCGGGGGTGCTGTGGGATCTGGGGGCCAGTGGTTATGCCCATCGTGTGGGAGGCGGGTGGCAAGGCTGCTTTCTAACAATCCCACCTGTTGTTCACACAGACCCAGGGCCTTTTAGACGCAGACACATAACAGAACCATTTCTCTGCCACTCCCAGCAAAACGGTGAGGTGTCTGAAGTTGTGACATCTACTATACAGTGTGACCTGGGGACCTGGGGACTTGGCACAACAGCACTGATATAATGCAGAATGAGGCCCGGATGTTGCACCTTCCAGCTCCAACACGTTCTAAACTCTTTCTAGACATGAGATCCAGCCAGCTTGGTTTGAATCTTGGTGAGCTGTTTCACTTCCCGGGCCTCCATTTCCTCATTTGTGAAATAATAATAATAGAACCAACCACGGAAAGTTCTTGCGAGATTTGGTGAGTAAAATTTGTAAACCACTTAGGCTGGCGCCTGCCGCTGAACAGTGCTGTGTTAAGTGTTACTGAAGAAGGATCTATTCAGGGCAGGGCAGGTGTGGGGGTGGAGAAGGAGGGACACCGAACATATAATTACACCAATAATTGTAATTGTGGTAAATAGCGAAGAGGAAAAGTACAGGATGTTATGAAACAGAAGAACAAGGGTCCCTAAGGTAATCTCAGAGATCAGAGGAGGCTTTCCAGAGGAAGCAGCATTTAAGCTGCCTAAGGATGAATGGGAGTGAGCCAGACTTGAAAGGCAGGCAGAGGGACCAGTGTCTTCAGGAGCCAGTTTCAGGAGATTCACAGTGTTCGGAGGAGTGTTTACTCCCTTCTGCTCCAGCAGCCAAATAAAAATGCCGGAAAGTTTCATCTTCCCATCCTATGTCTCTATTACCTAGACAGTGCTCACGCAGTGCGTGTTGAATCCATCACTTTCAGGACATGGGGAGAGATTCCCTGTAGCTCACATACATCCGTGGGATGCCCAGCACAGCAACAGGGAATGTTTGTAAACACAGAGGTGGATCCAGCTGGCGAGATGCTCAAGTATTGTCATCAGGCTAGTCGGGTCTGAAGGCAGGCCTTCAGCAAAGCAGTCAACGTTCTCGTTTACCTGAGGGGGGGGGGCACCCCACCTCGTTTGCTCTGGACAGTCCCGGGTTTCTCCTGTGACACCAGCGGGATTATTCAGCAAGACTTCATTCTGTTCCCAACGTGTCCCAGTTTGGACGATACATTCTATGTGTGTCTCAACTCTGGGGCACATAGAAATACAGCAGTAGCATGACTGGTGTATCCAACGATAACATTTTGTAATCTGATCCTCCGTTTAAAGAGTTCTCAGTTCCTTGGGGTGTACAGCCTCTAAGTTACTGCCATAGTGTCCCTCCCTTTCCAGAGTCGTTCCAGTTCTCTTCTTCTTCACTTACACCTTAGTACCCTTCAGCCTAGCTACAGGACTCTTCTCCAGTACTCTACTCTTGGGCAGCAGGGTAGAGGAGGAAGAGGGCAGAGGGTGTCATGGAGATCTGAGTAACTTAGCCGTGGTTTTCCTGTGCCTGGGTGACTGGCCTTAGGCAGGTCATTCTGTCCAGACTTGGGGCTTCCCTTTGTTAACAGGGTAGTTAACACCCTGCCCTGTTCCCCTGTGTCGTGAGGTTGAGATGCTCCATACAAAGGCCGGGGCGAAATGCTCCTCCGAGAGCGAAACCCTTGGCTAGAGTTTGGGATAACTAGCCCACTAATCAGGATGATAATAATGTTTTAAAACACCAGGACTGCCTCCTTGGGTGCTGTTCTCTGAGCTGGAGCCTGCACCTTCCTGCTCACCCCCAGGACCACCAGAGCCAGGATGAAGCCAAACTGTCAGCAAAGAAGAAGAGGCAACCCCATGTGCCCATAAAGCTGGGCGGTGCGGGCACCCAAGAAAATGTTACTTCAGAATCCTGGTTGCCTCTGACTTTTTTTTCTCTTCTTGGAAGCTGGAGATCCCCGTGCCAAGCCCTCCAAGCAGCCCCGACTTTCCGTGCAATAAAGCAGCAGTGAGAAAGGCTCAGAGTAATTAAGTGGCTGACGCACAGAAGAAGCCGTTACAAAGAATTGACTAAATTGCCCATTCATTAGCAGCTCGGCATGGAAGGAGAATTACAAATAGACGGCGGAGCCTGCAGTAATTCAATCTAACCTTGTACTTACAGAAAACAATGAGATAATGAACAGAAAAATTACCAGGCACATATTGTATTTTGTTAAAGGAGCGGGAGGGGGGCCGGGGGAGGGGGGGGGGCGGGGGGGGGGGGAGCGCAGGGACGGACTGGCGCACGCAATGCTAATGGCCTCGCTCAAGCTGAGCAAACGTTTCTCCAACACAATCATAGTTCTCAGTCTAAGGGCCTCTGGGGAGCTGAGATGAGGCAAGATCGCGAACAAAAAAATGTAATTTATAAGGCGTCTGTGGACTGGAATTTATCATCGGATCCGCTCGCCGCCGCTCAATTGATATGTAGTTGATTTCAAACAACACCCCCCGGGCGCCCAGAGGGAACATTTTTTAGATTTTACGCTTGGATATATCTGTTTAACTCACCATTTACCAAAACAACGGCTGATGACAGCACAAACCAGTCACTCTGGAGAAAACACGCGCACGCTCTCATACACACGCGGGCGCGCGCACACACACACACAGAGGCATCCAAGAGCAGCGGCAGCCATAATAACAGCAGACAGACCTGCTCAGCCCAGAGAAGACTGCCTTGGATCTGGGAAGGGAGAAGGGAAGAAAACAATAAATTCAGAAGACCGAGCGTTTCTCTCAGGCTTCGCAGGACCGGGCGCACGCAGTTGGTGTTTATAGCTCATGCACTGGTTTTCACGCCTGATACTTCCCAGGGTTTGGGGTTGAGCAGCTTGGAAAGCCTCGATACTGTTCCACCTCAGCTCTTTCAGGGTCTTGGGCACTGCCAGTCCCTGTGGAGACAAGATCTGGCCTCACTTGGGACTCACAAGACCCTGGACTTCAATAGGTGAAAAAGAGTGGGGTTCCCATAGAGGGGTGTGGGGAGGGGAAAAAGAGGTTGCAGGCTGAAGCACGGCTGGCCTCTTCCTGGGGCTCCGGGGAGCCTCCAGAGGTAGTGTTGGCAAAGGACGGATTAGAAGGATGTGAATCAGTGACTCATCACTCTAAGAGGTGATTCACAGGCTGGGTCAACAAGTCACCCAGTTCTGAGGACAACAGTGTGACTGTCCCTTTGTGCCCCCATTGGGTACAGAAGGTAGTGTATCAGGTACATTTCTGGTGTTAAAGAAAAATAACTCAGCATCACTTGTCAAAAACTGGAAGAAAATTTTTGTTCAAGACTGTGGCAATAGGCAAGAGAGACTAAGAGAGTGAAGTTGCCCAGTCGTGTCCGACTTTTTGCGACCCCATGGACTGTAGTCTGCCAGGCTCCTCTGTCCTTGGGATTTTCCAGGCAAGATTACTGGAGTGGGTTGCCATTTCCTTTTCCAGAGGATCTTCCCGACCCAGGGATTGAACTCCAGTCTCCTGCATTGCAGGCAGACTCTACCACAGCAACTCCAAAAAGCACAGGGGCCAGTGAAGATTTCCAGCTAGGGGAAGGGTGAGAATGGAGAGAGAACCTGACCGAAGAGTAACCTGGTCAGGGATCAAGGGTGGAGGGGAGGTCCAGACAGATTGGCTCAGCAGGATTCTTGGGTAAAACTGGGCTCTGCAGACCAGGGACAAGAGCCGGAGGAGAAGAGGGCTCAAAGGAGCCTGACTGAAGTTTGGCCGAGGAGGGCTGTCACTGGACCATGGCCAGGGAAGCTGTGCAGGTGACAAGTTAGCTACAGACTGAGGCCTCTTTTCCCAATGAGTGCCTGCACCTTAGACCAAGCACCTAGCGCAGCACTTAGTGAGAGAGGAGGGACAGCTGGGGCAGTTCCCACCGACAGAACCTGATCAACGCTGCAGCTGCCGGAGTGGGAACCTGCTCCCTGACCACACACCTTCCACCAAAAACAGCGGATGCTCCGCAGCAGGAGCTGCCAAAGGATGCTTGTGACACCAGGCTATGTGGGTAGCTTTGCAACTTGTTACCATGGAAGCTGGGGTGAGGGTTGGGTGGGGGGTGGTGCTCTCCTGGCTGTGACTGACTGTCCAGTAGGGGGCAGTCCAGCCCAATGGGAACAACACTGAAATGGACACCACCCCCTCACCTCCCAAATCTTGATTTTATTTCCATTTGACCCCTGATTCACTGTGAGTCCCTCAGTTCGTCATGACTTCCAGTCTCTGGGCCCTCTTCTGTGCATTTATAAAATAATCCCAATACCGCCTGATCTTACATCCACAGGGATGTTGTGAAATATCCAGGAAGTACTCAAGCTAAGAGAGTCTACATAAACATGAACTGTATCAAAGATTAGACCAGAGTCTTGGACGAGTGGGCTTTCCAGGTGGCTCAGTGGTAAAGAATCCACCTACAATGCAGGAGACACAGTTTTGATCTCTGGGTCTGGAAGATCCCCTGGAGAAGGAAATGGCAACCCACACCAGTATTCTTGCCTGGAAAATCCCACGGACGGAGGAGCCTGTGCGTCTACTGTCCACGGGGTTGCAAAAGAGTCAGACATGATTTAGTGACTAAAACAACAACAACTTGGACCAGTAGTTCTCAAAGTGTAGTCTGGGACCGGCAGCATCATCTGGGAACCTAGAAATGCAAACTCTCAGGACCCACCACGACCTAACCTACTGAGTTGGAAACTCTGAGCTCAGCAGCGGCGATCTATTTTAACAAGCTCTCCAGATTCTGCTGCACGCTCAAGTTTTAGAGCCACTGACCTAGGGAACACAAACTGTAACTTGATGAGAGGACAAAGGACAGCTAAGAAAAATGATTTGTGGGAATGGCAAATCTTTGTAGTCAATCAAAAGCTACTCCAGATATTATCATTCACCCTATTAATGGCATATTAATGTTTGCATTTGAACAGTGTTATCCTGGGGTCACAAAGAGTCGGACACGACTGAGCGACTGAACTGAACTGAACTGAACTGATGGACATTTCAAAGCACTTTCAAGCACCTAGCTTCATTTGAGTCTTCTGGGTAGGCAGGACACATCATATTGTCCCAGGAAGCACAATGATTCAATGAAGGTTACTCAGTAACAGTCGTGGGTGTGGCAATGATGTGGCAGATAAAATCAGGACTTTTCAGTAACCCACACTGCCTTTTCATCACAGCATCATGGACCTTGAAATCTAGAAGGAACTTTCTGATTAGTTCATCTTTATATAGAAAAATTCCCATTTTCTCCCTTTAAGTACACTCCCATTTATGACGATATTTCAGCTCACTAGTACCTGTGTGATTTCTCAACCCATGTGGAACTCCAGAGAGGTAGGAAAAGCAAGTGGACTTTATTCTTGATCCCAAGAAGACCTCAGACCCAGCAATATAGGCGGGTATTACTAAAGGCGCTGTGTTATCTCCATGTCAGAGATGAGTAAGCCAAGAACCAGGGGTTGAAGAAATGTGCTGAAGGTTGCATGGCTGCTTAGAGACAGAACTGAGAGAAGCAGGAATCCTCACTTCTGGATGAAAGTACCTACGGGGAGGTGGAAAACAGACTAGAAATTGCTACCTGCAAATTTTGTTAAGTATAGCCAGCAAGTGCCTAGAGGACTTTTGGTATTGACTCAATCTCTATCTATCTTTGTATCTCCCAGATACATGTCCACACAGCCGCTTGGATTGTACTGCAAGAGTTATGGAATCTTAGAGAGCATATAACCAGCGGGCACTCAGAAATTCTTCCTGTACCTTCCTAGTGGGTCAGTCCACCTCTTCTTGACTAGCTGCTGTGCTGGGGACTCGCTGAAGTTCACAATGGTTGGGAGGTGCTGCTTCAGGTCATCTGGTGAAGTTTTGGGGATGTTCTGCCAGTTACTCCCATCCTTCAGCTCTGCTCTAATGTGTTTCCTTCTTCCTGAAGCTCTTTGGGGGTGGGGAGTCCTCGGAAAGTGTCATCTTAAGTCGTCATGAGCTGAATACCTGCCTACACTTTGAGAGGGAACCCAGGTTATTCCATGTCTGGAATTAGGAAATGGGTAGCAAGAGCCTGTGAGGAAAGAAGACTTGAGGTCAGGGTAGGTGGAACCTTCCCATGACTCTCTGCTTGTGTATCCCAAGCCAGCAGCTCCCTGCACACCTCGCAGGAATGCCCACATCCCATCCCTAAAGTTCTCAATGAGGAATAGTGTTTCAGGAGGCTTGGAGAATCAATGACAAGATGTGAAGGACTCAACTCAAATCTACTTCAGAAGACACAGGAGCTCATCCTAAAGACCACTCTCATTTTCTTAAATGTTCAGTCAACGTTATAACCTCTATCTGCCCATCCTCACAATGGGACACACACAGACTCTATATAACAACTGGTCTTGGGCAAGGGAAGCAGTTAGTAAAATTGTCAGGCCATTTCTAAGATCACGTTACCCATGAGAAGCCCAAACTAGCCCAGGTCTGTCTCAAAAAAGCTTATATACAGAATTAGTTGGACTGCCTTTTTAAAGAAGCTCTCATCCCAGGCAAGGAATTATGACTTACCATAATTGACAGGGAGTTAAAGACACTTTTTTGTTTATTTTTAAATCAAGAGAAGATAACCAGTCTCACTCCAACCCCCTCATCAACCAGCTTTCCTCACTCCCTCCATTTTGCACTCTGTCTGTTGAGTTAGGCTGCAGAAGCCGGGAGACAGAAGGGAGTGTCTGAGCCCCCTACCCTGCACAACCTGAGCCCCTGAGAGGCAGGGTTGGATCACAGAAGGACAATACCGGGATGACTGTATACACCAGCTAGCTTCATTTTCCAGGCTGAAGGAGCCTAGACTGTACATGAGGACCAGGTCCTACTTATACAGCGATGCCTCCCATATTCAGTCTTTCCAAAGCTGGAGCAGCCCCACAAATGAGTTTGCTCAAAGGCTGATATTTCAATTCTGATATGTTTTAAAATAATCATGGCTAAATCTCTTTTCAAAATGTATTACCCATTTTCTCATCCAGCAAATACTGTTTGCTAAGGATAATTTAATCATTTCTTACTGCAATCATCACCATTATGATCATGCATTAAGGTGCTGGATAAGAAAAATGATATTGAGGTATCTGAGGTTGTTTATCCCTGCCTTGGCCCCAGATTGTTAACATTTTGGTTTTAGGGATCTGAATTTAGTAATTCTTTCTTTACTTTACTTTACTTACTTTCACCTGTTGCTTTTTACTGTTATGAACAGATACAGTGAAACAAAAAGGGTGTTTACCTAGTGCTTACTTTAGTGCTTGGGACATAGTAGGTGATCAGTAATTAGCTAGTGAATAAGTGACTTACTTTCTAATAAATGGCTTTACTGCTTCCTAGTTGCATCACTTTGGGCCTGAGCCTGAGTTTCCAAGTCTGCAAAATGGGAATAATATTTACATCTTATTTTTCAGGACTCTTGCAAGGATCAAGTTTATTGAATAAAAGCATTGATATGAAGGTGTTTGTGGACAGTAACTTTGGCTTCCCCAGTGGCTCATCAGGTTAAGAATCTGCTTGCAACGTAGGAGATATGGGAGATGCAGATTCCATCCCTGGGTTGGGAAGATCCCCTGAAGAAGGAAATGGCTACCCACTCCAGTATTCTTCCCTGGGAAATCCAATGGACAGAGGAGCCTGGCAGGCTATATCCCATGGGGTTGCAAAGAGGTGGACACACCTGAAGCTCCTGAGCACGCACTGAGCATATGGACAGCATGTGGACAGTAAAGAGCTAAGCAGAGCCCCTGTCTCATGCCTAACAAGACTGTGATTGCATTATGTAGCACAGGTTTCTGGAGAGTGATCTGCTCCTCTGGGGGCTGGTCTGGTATCAGCCTTCATTGATCTAGGCTGGGATTAAGGTCTAGCTGGCTTCATTATGGATGTAATGTGTGTTGTGTGGTCCAATTCTCTCCCAAGCAGCTCACCTTGGCTGGTGACATGTATCCCCAACAACTCTTCCCCTTCCCCTGAGGTCTGATCTCACCTCACCACTGGTCATTCTTTCCAGGTCCCCCAAGTGTCCCATCCCTTCAGTTTCACTGGATGAAAAGAACCCATCCAGGGCAAGGTGGCTGGAACTTTGTCCACAGTCCCTGGAGATCTGGAGTAGGGTTGCTAAAACTAGAGATGTTTAAACGTCTTTCCTACTCAGAATTGACATGAATTTTGATCATGGACAGAGCATTTACTAGAAGTCTCTCAGTACCGTCAATTCCCCCAAAGAATGTTCAAGAGTAGGGAATGTATATTTTAAACAGGAAAATGAAATGCTTAACCATCCAAAGTGAGTAGCTAACAGTGAAATTTCCAGGAAGCATCAGCAGATAGAGAATATAGCCAATGGATGGACCAGACTCAAGAGCCAAGGGTCTTGCCCATTAGTTCTTGAATCCCTCAGTGAAAGGGGCCTCTTATCTGGCCAGACCTTATGGGCAAAGCTCTAGGAGCCCTGAGTTCCTACAGAATCACATACCAAATGCTCAGCCTGTCTAGCTTACCTGGATCTCAAAACAAGCTCAGATTCTTCCAGTTTGTGTTGAGTTCCCTGCTCACCCTAAGAAGCCAGTGCAAGAGGCTAATGCTAGTAGTCTGGGCACCTTATAACTAACTATGTTAAAGTCCTTATTGATGGTGTCTTCCAGGGGTCTTCAGGAAGATTCAGATGTTAGCTACAACCACTGCTGGCACAAACATCACCACCAAAACCACCATGACCAACTACTCAACCAACACCAACACCACAGTTGTCAACACTGACACAATTATTACTCACACTGCCAACACAATCATCAGTGTTCTCAATATGGCTAACATAGCCATCAGCACCAACACTAATACCACAGTCATTACCAGCATCACCACCAACACATCACACAGTCACTGACACCATCATCACTACCACCACAAGCTCCAGGACTGGGTTTGAATCAAAGCCCAGGCAGTTCTTAGATTTGTGACCTTCTGAAATTTATTTAAACTGTCTCGGTGTCCTGGTAACAGTAACTTCTGGAGTCATCAGAGTTAGAAGCAACTCATGCCCAGTAGCATAGGCAGCCACCACAGATGTGATTGTAACTGTTAGGAAGGTTGCATGGATCAAGAGAAGACAGAATTGTATAACAGTCAATCATTTCAGAGGAAAAGGGAAGTTCTCACCCCAGAGCTTGGAGGCTCTTGGCCAACTTGAGCAAAGAATACATGCCCGGTGGGGTCTGGCCCTTGGTCCTGCCCTGTCCCGCCAGAGTGCTGGCTCTATCGTTCCCTCTGTTGGTTCTGGTCCTCCAGCCCCGGGGGACACACTGTTAGGGAAATAGTGAATTTGCTGGAGGAGATGCCTCAATTCTTCTTGCATCACTTGTTATAACGAATATGTACAAGATGACAGCCAGATCTACCCTGCCAAATTCCTGGAGCTCCGGGGCATTTTGAACAGAAAGATGCCAAAAGTGAGAGTCCTGTCCAGCTTCTTCGAACTCTTGTACCATCTTGGGAACTTGCTGGACAACGCTGACCTGGGAGTGACGAAGCATGGTCAAGCACTATTGCTGAGTAGCGTTCTGCCCACCCTCCCCTCTCCTTATTCCCCCCTTCTCCCTCCTCCTCCTCCTCTCTTCCTTCCTGCCTTGTCATTAGTCCACAGACCACTGCTGTGTCCACAGTGGCCTGTCCACATGCTCCCTCTCCACACGTATGATGGCACCTCTGCCCCTCGGCCCACCCCCGCCCTCTGGGAGGGCACAGCTCTCAGCAGACGATCTGTTGTGACCTGCCGGAGGCACCACCCCGCATCTGTGCCAAACACCCTCTCCTCCCCCTCCCGGCGTGCCAGGCTTCTCTGACAAGGAAGGGTAAAGACCCTCCAGGGTTCTCAGGAACATCAATATGTTTTGTATTTAATGCGCTGGCTCTGTTACAGCAAATTAAAGCGAGGGGGCCTGGAAGAAGGGAATGCAGCCCGCCGCTCCTCCGTCCCTTGTTGGGCAGGAGGCTCTGGAAACGGCCCTCCAGTGCGGGAAGGGGTGCACATTACACCCCCCCTGCAGGAACAGAGCAGACATTAGACAAAGCCCTGAGCCTTAATGGGACGCATCCGGCAAACATCTGAGCTTGGGCCTTCAATCACAAACGCTGCAGGATTTAAAAATGAATAAACTTCACATTGTGTTTCTCTTATTTATCCTTTATGCAAATTGTCCCTGGGAGGACCCATTATGCGCTCTGCATGGGGACAGCAGAGGCCGGCTCCAGGCTTGGAGGACCACTTGCAAGCAATTCCTGGAACGCCAGGCCCGCCCTAGTGCTGTACAGAGGGAGAGAGAGTGATCATAAAAAGGAAATAAACAGATTCAGAATGGTTGGCTCAGGCAGAAAGCACAGGCGAGAGCACACACAATAACATGCCACGCACACAAGCACGCATGGACCACGTTCAAACCGCACTGCTGACATGAGCAAGGCCTCTGTGTGGACCACGGTCGTCATCTCCCCAGTAATTTGCTTCTCCTGCTGATGGAGGATGAGGCGCCTTTTGTGAGGCTGAGTGAAAAGGTGGATGGAACAGTGAGGGGCTTCAAAAGGGTGAAGTCCTGGTGATGTGCAGTGAGCTGGGCACTGCCCAAGAGCCACCTCAGCCCCTATGATGGCCCGTGGGGCCCATGGGGAGCTCTCGACTAGGGGGAGCCATGGCTCAGGGATTTGGGTCTCTGAGTCTGGATCAGGGGAGCCAAGAGTAATTGAAGTCAGGCCAGGACAGCCCTGGTCCAAAAGGAAGAGGGCTAAGTTCATGGACACCATGGGGCTCTTGGAAGGACATCAGAAAGAAATGAAGAAAACACCACAGTGGAAGACACCCTTCACTCCCTGTTCTAATGGGAGCCTGCTCAGTCCGGGCCCCATTTTCAGGCATCCGTAAGTTCGAAAACTCATCCCACTGGCAGCTCCTGATCCAGGAAAGGCTGTTACAGTGCCTCCCCAGGGTCAGTCCTGTCGCCTCTGGGTCTAGATGGCCCAGTACTGTTGTCTGATGGATGCTTGTCCACTGAGTGAATGGCAGGTAAGCCCCGGGCTCTCTAACGGTCAAGCCAGCCAAGGAAGCTGACTGTGGAAACAGTCTGCTGGTCCAGCATAAGGGGCTCCAAGCACTCAAGACAGCTCTGGAAACAGACAGTGTTAGCTGAGATGGGTCACCTGGTGCCCAGGGCCTCACCCAGCGGCGCTCCTCACATCTGCTGGGAGCATGTGGCTCTCGGGGTGGTTCTGCTCCTCCTCCTCCCTCTTCTGTCTGCTTCGAGCCTGGGGGGCATCTTCTCCTCTTTAAAGAGCATTGTGTGCAGATGGCAGAACACCCCTCGCCGTCCCACCCACCTCACTTCCCACCTTTGCTCTCTTCCACAAGCCATTGCTATTCTCTGTCCTGGGGTCAGAAGAGCCATCATACTTTCAGGGTCCAAAATCAGAAAGCCACAAACTGCGTTTCCAATTTCTCCTGCTCTCCCGCCCCACCCCCATGCCCCCGCACCCCATTCTAAGTAGTTGCCAGATTCACCAATGCCTTTTCCACAGGGTCCCTGGGCTCATACTTTATCTTCCCATCCTCACTTCTGCTGCCCCTGCCAGCCCCTTGTCACCCACCCATCTCCACTCAGCCTGGCTCTGATGCCCCCTGCAGCCTGCCCCCAGCAGAGCTTCCTCACTGAGACCCTGCTTTGTCCATAAGTCCCCTCCTCAGGGTCCACCTACCTCCCTGGGCTTATCATGCCCAGCCAGCATCTCTGCCTGCTTCTTGAGAGTCTTCATAATCCCCCAGCACAATCTATGCAGACCAGATCCAAAACCAACCGCCTTACCAAAAATTAAATTCCTCTCTTCAGTCACTCAGGAAACATTTATTGGGGGATGCCCCTGGTGGCTCTGATGGTAAAGAATCTGACTGCAGTGCAGGAGACCCAGGTTCTGTACCTGGATTGGGAAGATCCCCTGGAGAAGGGAATGGCTATCCACTCCAGTATTCTTGCCTGGAGGATTCCACAGACAGAAGAGCCTGGTGGGCTACCGTCCATGGGTCACAAAGAGTTAGACATGACTGAGCAACTAACACTCTCCCTTTCTCACTGCATGCCAAGCTCTGTGTTTATCTGAAGAAATCCATAGATGAAAAAAAGCACATTATGTCCTCCAAAGGAGCATAAAAGGGGCTTCCCCTGGTGGTCCAGTGGTGAAGACTCTGTGCTTCCACTGCAGGGGGCACAGGTTCAGTCCCTGGTTGGGGAAACCAAGGTCCCACATGCTGTGTGGGATGGCCAAAAAGATAATCAACTCTAATGAGATAACGTGAGCCTTTAAATTCTCAAGATGGTCGGAGGAGAGTTGAAAGAGAAAAAAAAAAAAGAAAAGGCAGATGGAGGGAAAAAAATCTCTCAGGTTAATACACCTTGAGGATAATGTCTTTTAAGTTATATATATATATATATGACTTTGGGTTTCCCTGGTGGCTCAGAGGGTAAAGCGTCTGCCCGCAATGTGGGAGACCCAGGTTCGATTCTTGGGTCAGGAAGATCCCCTGGAGAAGGAAATGGCAATCCACTCCAGCACTCTTGCCTGGAAAATCCCATGGACAGAGGAACCTGATAGGCTACAGTCCATGGGGTCGCAAAGAGTCAGAATTTCTTTTAAAGGCACAGTAGGATTTCCTATGACAGGGTGAAGGTACATTGAGACTAAAGTGAGCACAGACGAGAAGAAAAGGGAGACAGAGATTTAAATTCTTTTGACTTACCTGCCTTGTGACAGACACCACACTGAGAACTTTATAAATTAGTTTCATTGGTATAGAATTCCAGGAAGTTGGTGCTGAAAGGATTTGATAGTGGTAATAGTAGTATTCCTGGGTGATTATACAGTACAGGGCAGCATCATAATTAAGATCTTGAGCTCTGGCACCAGATTGCTGGATTCAAGTCCCATTCTGTTCCTTGTTGGCATCGCTTGTCAGCCTTTTGGCTAAGATCAAGTGTCCCTTGTTGACTATGGGACTGTTGGAAATTGACCTAACTTCTGACCTACCATTCCCTGTTGGTTCAATAAGGATGTCAGCTGCACCTGACTCAGGGCTGTTGTGAGGTTCACGTGAGATATTATAAGTAAAGCACAGTGCCTGGCACAGAGCTAGTGTTAGTGTTCTAAGTGCTTTCAGTGTCTAAATTCATTTAATCTTTACAATAATATTTTGAAGTATATATATGCCCATTTCACAGGTGGGGAAACTAAGGGACAGAGAGCTTAATCAGCCTTTCCAAGCTTATACAGTTGATAAATGGAGGAACTACAACTTGAACCCAGGCAGTCTGTCTTCAAAGGCCACTGCTAAGTTCTCATGTAGGCAGGGGACATCCACAGAAGTACCAAAGGCTCTGGACATGGGCACCACTGTCTAAGAAAAGGTCTGATTTAATATTAGTCATATATTGGCTCTTATGGCAACCCACTCCAGTGTTCTTGCCTGGAGAATCCCAGGGATGGGGGAGCCTGGCGGGCTGCCGTCTATGGGGTCGCACAGAGTCGGACACGACTGAAGTGACTTAGCTTAGCTTATTCATTGAAATAATTATGAAAGTGATACTAACAAAGATTTGGAAATCACCGATCTCAGTCTAGCTCACATTTCAGGCATGAATAGAGGTTGAGTGATGGGAAGTGGTTCACACCAGGTGGCAGATTTGGTATAGGACCATGATCATACAGTCACTTCTGGTCTTTCCTCTGGGCCATCTCCACCCCAATAGCTTCAAGAGCTCTTAGGTTAAAAATCTCCCTAAATGTACAAAAAAATCCCCCAAAGAAAGACAATGCCAAAGAATGTTCAAACTACCATATAATTGCACTCATTTCACATGCTAGCCAGGTAATGCTCAAAATCCTTCAAGCTAGGCTTCAGCAGTAAGTAAAACAAGAACTTCCAGATGTAAAGCTGGATTTGTAAAAGTCAGAGGAACCAGAGATCAAACTGTCAACATTCGTTGGACCACAGAGAAAGCAAGGGAATTCCAGAAAAACATCAACTTCTGCTTCACTGACTACACTAAAGCCTTTGACTGTGTAGATCACAAACAAGTGTGGAAAATTCTTCGAGTTGAGAGTACCAGATCACATTACCTGCCTCCTGAGAAACCTGTATGCAGGTCAAGAAGCAACAGTTAAAACTGGACATGGAACAACAGACTGGTTCAAAATTGGGAAAGGAGTACATCAAGGCTCTATGTTGTCACCCTGCTTATTTAGCTTGTACGCAGAATACATCATGTGAAATGCTGGACTGGACGAATCACACACTGGAATCAAGGTTGCTGGGGGAAATATTAACAATCTCAGATATGCAGATAATACCACTCTGATGGCAGAAACTGAAGAAGAACTATAAGAGCCTCTTGATAAGAGTGAAAGACGAGAGTGAAAAAACTGGCTTAAAACTCAGCACTCAGAAAACTAAGATCATGGCATCCAGTCCCATTACTTCATGGCAAATAGATGGGAAGGAAATGGAAATAGTGACAGATTTTATTTTCTTGGGCTCCAAAATCACTGCAGACAGTGACTGCAGCCATGAAATTAAAAGATATTTGCTCCTTGGAAGGAAAGCTATTACAAATCTAGACAGTTTCTAAAAAGCAGAAACACTGCTTTGCCAACAAAGGTCTGTATAGTCAAAGCTATGGTTTTTCCAGTAGTTGCGTATGGATGTGAGAATTGGACCATAAAGAAGGCTGAGTGCCAAAGAATTGATGCTTTCAAATTCTGAAACTCTTAAGAGTCCCTTAGACAGCAAGGAGATCAAACCAGTCAATCCTAAAGGAAATCAACCCTGAATACTCATTGGAAGGACTGATGCTGAAGCTCCAACACTTTGGCCACCTGATGTGAAGAGCTGAATCATTGTAAAAGACCCTGATACTGAGAAAGACTGAGGGCAGGAGGAGAAGGAGGCAACAGAAGATGAGATGTTTGGATGGCATCACTGACTCTATGAACATAAGTTTGAGCAAACTCCAGGAGATAATGAAGGACAGTGAAGACTGTGGTGCTGCAGTCCATGTAGTTGAAAGAGTTGGACACAACTTAGCAACTGAGCAAAAAATTGTACAAGGCCACCAGAAATATTAGGGCCACAATGGGCAGGGCAGCTGTTGCTGCTACTTGGAAACCAGACCTCCCCAAAAGGAGTCAAGAGGAAGGCAAACGGAGGTGGACTTGGAGTGAGCCTGCAGAGGCTGCCAAGGTGGCTGGGCCACCACTGGTTTGTCTATGCAAATTCAGGGGAGCAATTTGCATAGGGAAAATGTAATTACCCAAATTGGAAAAGGGCCAGGATCTCAAGGCCTGGACTGGGGAAGTGGTGGAGGATTCTTCAGAATATAAAAGCTGCCTCCTTCTTCTCTCCCAACTCCCAGTCCCTCCTGGGACAGGTCAGAGCAGCCTCTGAAATGAGAATATTCTGAATGAGACCCTGTGGACTGGTCCCCACATCCCACTGCTGATAGCCTCAGGGCTGGGACAGCAGGAGCCTGGAGGATCTCTGTAAAGACAGGGGAGCTAGATTTCTCTGTCCTTATACTCCTGCCTCTGTTATTTTACAGTGATGGTATTGGAGCTCTCAACATGTTTGTTTTGTTTTGCTTTACAAGTTGTCATTATACTGAAGACTCTCTGCTGCCTTCACTGGCAAGAGTTTTAAACAACTGACTTTGACCAAAAGAGAGAGTCAACAAACCCCAGTCCTGGAGGGCAGGCAGCAACCACCAGTGAAATAAATCTCTGGGAGAGGAACCTCACACTTCCCTGGATGCATCACTTTATCTTGAGGTTCCCATTCACCGATTGAGGGAGTTGAACATCATTATCCCCTCTAGTGCTCTACTCTTCCTGAGTGAAGAACACCTCCTGAGCATTCCCCATGGGACTCATGAACAGATGACCTACACAAACACCTGTACGCCACATGATGACCATCTCAGTCATACCTCCACCAGTAGAAGATGAATTGGACATTCCAAGAAGCTGTAACCCAATCACTCTGTGCCAGAAGACACAGGAGTGCATTCATCTGCCTTCTTGTCCATCCCTCCACTCAGTCACTCCCTCCCTGGAGTAAGAAATTCAGTGAGCACACACTTGACTTATCGGGTATGGGTGAGGAGATATTGGCCAAGAAACTACAAATACAAATGTAATTAAGACCCACCTCTCCTGGAGTGTTCACCTTGAGTGGGGCCAGTGAGGTTTCCCAAGGCTGCCATTAGCATAACATTCTTGCAGGTGTTGTCCTGGGGTAAGCCAGCCCATAGCTATTCCTTTGCTGATGTGGGAGTATTTTGTTTAATCCTGTTTGATTTCCAAAGCCGGCACAGGCTCTTACCAGGAAACAGTGGGGAACTACTCCATGATGGAGAAGTGCTTTTGCTCAGGGCAAAATCTGCTATTTGGTGAACTCTGACTTGCCTTCCTGTCAGTATGATTTGAGGAAACCATTAAGCTTTAACAATGCAGAAAATAAATCCCTATTAAAATATATGCACCTTAAAGGAGCCAAGTTCTCAACCCAACCTGTCCTCTCCATCTCCACTTGTCACTAGCCCAACTACCCTTCAAGGCCAAGTTGGAAGACCTCATATTCCAGCTGGGAACAATCTCTCAACCACTTGAAGACATTTATTTATCAAACACCTATGCAGAATTTGATTTGGATCTTAACCAGATTGGATGGCAAGATGGGCTACACAGAATTGCTATCCAAGGCCTTCAGCTTTGTGTTCCCATTTTATACTACCGTGCCCCATTCCCGCACATAGCAGGAGCTCCCTAAATGTTCGCTGACTGAATAAATGAATTTGTTTGTTTGCAGAATCAGACAGCTTCTTTCCTGGTCCTGCCTTGAAATCCATAGCACTCAAAATCTCCACAATGGCCACCTCCACTGAGCCCGCAGGAAAACTTGGCTGGCCCCAGCTCTTCTAGTCTGCTCTTCTACTCAAAGATCCCAGGCCTCAGAAGGCCCTCCCTGGAGTCCTATCAAGGTGGCTAATGCTCCCATTTGACCCCTACCTATATCTTATTGACCTCCAAGGTCAGTTACCTGCTGCTCTGCCATGTATTTGTCATCAGGTTATCATCTGTCTTTCTAGCCGGGGAATAAAGTCACTAAGAGATTTTATCTCACTGTCCTTTGTGGACAAAGAATGTTGCTTGCCATATTAGTAAACTAAGGATGTTGTAGCCATCAAGCCATCAGCCACTGAGGGGATTCAGGATGGAAAAAACAGGTTGCTGACCCTAGATAGTTAGATGACTATTAAATGAATGATTTCAATGAGTCCAGACCCTTTCATTTTCCTGTACACAGAAAGGTGCCAAATTCATTAGCTTGGGATATCTGATTTTTCTTTAATTAACAGTAACGTTTTGATGTTCCAACTACCTGGTTTTTGCTGCAAAAATGCCTACATATCCTGGCTCCTGTCTTAGCTCTTGGCACAGTCCCTCAGACCTATCTGAGAGGCTGTCTCACAGGGTGAAGTCTTCAGTGTGTCCACTGAATAAAACATACTTCTCAAATTTTAGGGTGTATATTTTTTTCAGTCAATACCCTTTTAGAGACTAGAATTGTGCCAAGAATAGATGGGTGCTCAACACACTATTGTCAATGAATTGACCATCACAGCTCACGATTTGGTCTAAACATCTTCACAACAGTAGGCAGAGACTAACATTTTAGATATTTCTTCAGTTACTCAAAGAAAAAAAGATATGGGACCAGGAAGGCATTGGGAGACATGCAGGAAGGCCTGCCACAAAGGTGTTTACAGAGGATTCCATTTCTCTTGGGTTAATCTATAGGGATGAGACCTGACCACGCCTCTGATCCTAGCAACCTCTAACCAGCTGTGGCTGCTTGAGCAAGTCATAACCTTGGCCTATTTTCTCTTACGTCATTCCTCCCTTTCACATTAAATACCAGGTTCTGTCTTAGTTCTTGGAAAAACAAAAACAAACCGGAGACAATCCCAACCCTAATAAACAAGTTTCTAGTTAATGGCAAAGATATATGCTGAATCAGACAAATTACAGTGCGGTATGGTGCTGCGTAAAACAATATATGGAAACTCTTTGAGATCACAGTCACTCCCTCCATCTGTGGTGGGAATTTAAGCAGTATTTCAGAATAGGTGGCATTGAACTTGAGGCAACTGAGGAAGGGCCTTCCAAGCAGAGAGTATGGCAAGTATACAGGCATACCTGAGAGATATTGCAGGTTTAGTTCCAGACCATTTTTGATATTCAGTCACTAAGCTGTGTCTGACTCTTTGCAATCCCATGGACTGCAGCACACCAGGCTTCCCTGTCCTTCACTATCTCCCAAAGTGTTTTCAAACTCGTCCTTGACTTGGTGATGCCATCCAACCTGACTCTTTGTGACCTCATGGACTGTAGCCCACCAGGCACCTCTGTCCATGGAATTCTCTAGGCAAAAATACTGGAGTAGGTAGTCATTCCCTTCTCCAGAGGATCTTCCCAACCTAGGGATCGAACCTGGGTCTCCTGCATTGCAAGAAGATTCTTTACTGTCTGAGCCACCAGGGAATGATTGCAAGAAAGCAGATATTGCAATAAAGAGAGTCACATTGAGTTTTTTTCATTTCTCAGTGCATATAAAAGCAATGTTTACACTATACTGTAGTCTGTTACATATGTGATAGCATTATGTATAAAAAAGTACATACTTTAAATAAAAAATGCTTTATTGCTAAAAGTGCTAACCATTATCTGAGCCTTCAGTGAGTCCAGGTAGTGACATCAAAAATCACTGATTACCACAACAAATATAATCATAAAGGAAAAGTTTGAAATACTATGGGAATAAACAAAATGTGACACAGGGACTTGAAATGAGCAAATGGTGTTGGAAAAATGGTGACATTAGACTGCCTTGATGCTGGATTGTCACAAACCTTCAATTTGTAAAAAACACAATATCTGCAAAGTGCAATATACAAGATACACACCTGTGTTAATTTTCTATTGCTTCAGTAATAAGTGGCTATACATTCAGTGGTTTAAAACAATAGCAGACTTATTGTTTTACAATTCTGTAGGTCATAAGTCTGATGTGGGTCTCACTGGACTGAAGTCAAGGTGTCTTCAGGGCTGTGATCTTTTCTGGAGGCTCTGAGGGAGGATATCTGGTAGCAGTCTGAATTACTTGACTCAAAGACCCTTCCTCCATCCTCAAGGATAGCAGCAATGGGTTGAGTTCCTCACAAACTACATCACTCTGACCTCCTAGTCTGCCTCCCTCTTCCAAATACAGGGACACTTGTGATTATATTGGACCTACCCAGATAGTCCAGTCGATTTCCCTGTTGCGTGGCCAACTAATTGGCAACCTTAATTCCATTTTGCCATGTAGAGTGACATATTCACAGATCCCAGGACTTAGAACATGAACATCATTAGGGGATTATTATTCTACCTGTAACAGAAGAAGCAAAGGTACAGAGATGTGTGAGGACCGGTTCTGTCTGGGGACAGAGAAGTGTTCAGAAGTCAGTTTGGAGTTGTTGATGGGGAAGGAATCAGATTATAAAGGTCCCCATATACTGAGCACAGTATTTATTTATTATTTTATCCACTGTAATTTTGAAGCAGGAAATGACCTCGTCTGTTATTGTCTGAATAGTAATGGGATGGCAAAACACTAGAGAGAAGGGGATGGGTTTGAAGCTATTTGAGGAATAACTGCCAGGATTTGAAGAATGCTAGCTGTGGAATATAACAAAGAGGCTGGGGCCAGGGATGGCTGAGGTGTCTAGCTTCTGGCCCCAGGTGGATGGTGGTTCAGTTAACTGAAATGGTAACTATAAAGAAAGTACACACTGGGCACAGGTGTTAAAGTAGACTTTTAGATTCTGTGGGACATTCAGGTGAAGATATCCAGTAGGCAGGTCATAACCTTAGGGAACAGAGAACTTCCCGTCCAGGTCACAAGAGCATTGTAAAGACTGATGAGAAACCATTCCCACCAGTGCAAGAACGTGGGTAAACCTATCATCAGTCACCAGTTCGTCATAGGCAAGGGCACACATGGTCTCCTCTGAAGATACCATTGTGAAGCTCATCAACCAATGTTTTACTGGTTTCTTCCCTGCATGTGCACCAGTCTAGATTCTAAGTGGAACCAAAGGTGTTCTTGCCCTTGAGAGGAACCAAGTATCACTGGGAAGACAGGGCACATAAGTCAGTAAGTCAAGAGAAATGTAATAACATAAACGCCAAGGAAGCTGTCAGTCTGGCCCAAGCCTGGCTATGGCGTAGACGCCTGCTTGCCTCTTATGATGCCTCCTTGCCTCTTATCCTTCACATCCAAGGATCATCAAGCTCTTTTATCTTCTAAACACTTCTTGAGTCTGCTCTCCCTTCTGCTTTAAGCTCAATCCTTTTTTATCCCTCATTTGAATTAGTGGGAAAAAAAATCCTCTAAAGTAGACCCCTTGCCTCTAGCCTTGCTCCTCTCTCATTTGTACCCAAATAACAGTTGAGAATGATTTTTCTAACTTCAATCTTAACAAGACTCAACTTGAAATAATTCAATTGAACATAGGGAGAAAAATTAAAATATACAAATAGGTTAGGTCTTTCTAAATAGGACATAAAACAGGCAATCCATAAAAGAAAAGAAGGACAAATTTGAATACTCAAAATTAAAATTCCTGCTTGGGAAAAAAGTCATTAAAGTTAAAAGACAAACAACAAATTAAGGAAAAAATAGTCACAATATAAATGACAAGGCACGGAGAGCCTAACTATATAAATGGCATCTACAAATCAATAAAACAAAAGTGTAACTATCCAATAAAAAATTGGCAAGAGAATATGAACAAAAATGAAATATAGATGGCTTTCAAACATAAGAAAAGTAGCTCAAATTCACAATAAGAAGAACACCAGTTTCCCTAAAATTAGATACTATCAGTTTTGCCATGTTAAAAAGTTCAATAATACATTGCATTGATGAGTTTGAGGAAAGAGCCACTTCAAGCACTATTGGTGGGAAACTACTACCATTCAGAAACGTTAAATATCTGTCAATTATTCAAATGTATATGTTCTTTGAAATAATACATCTACAAAATTATTCTATAAGCTCTGACAAAGTTTTGTTGCTGTTCAATCACTGTCACGTCCAACTCTTTTGCAACCCCATGGACAGCAGCATGCCAGGCTCCGCTGTCCTCCACTGTCTCCCTGAGTTTGCTCAAATACATACTTTCACTGAGTCAGTGATACCATCCAACCATCTCATCCTCTGTCTCCCCCTTCTCCTCCTGCCCTCAATCTTTCCCAGCATCAGGGTTTTTTCCAATGAATTGGCCGTTCATATCAGATGACCAAAGTATTGGAGCTTCAGCTTCAACAACAGACCATCCAATGAATATTCAGGATTGATTTCCTTTAGAATTGAGCGGTTTGAGCTCCTTGCAGTTAAAGGGACTCTCAAGAGTCTTCTCCAGGACCACAATTCAAAAACATCAGTGCTTCAGTGCTCAGCCTTCTTTATGGTCCAACTGTCTATGGGATTTTCCAGGGAAGAACACTGGAGTACGTTGCTATTTTCTTCTCCAGGGGAACTTTCCAACCCAGAAATTGAACCTGGGTCTCCTGCATTGGCAGGAAGATTCTTTACCACTGAGCCACCTGGGAAGCATATTCTGATAAAGTTACGTAAGCATATAAATACAAAACTGCATCTAAGAATATCCTAAATGTCTTCAACACGGAATTGCTTTAATAAATCATTGTGAGCACATGATACAGAATGAAGCAGGAAAAAACAATGAAGTAATGCTGCATACTTAGTAAAGAGCAACCCTCAAATTATAATAATTTCAATAAAAGAAATATAAAGCATCAACTATATGTCGGGGCTAGTCTAGAAGCTTTATCTACTTATATATAGTTTTGTATTTATAGTATATTTATATATAAGCAACAGTTAGAACTGGACATGGAACAACAGACTGGTTCCAAATAGGAAAAGGAGTACGTCAAGGCTGTATATTGTCACCCTGCTTATTTAACTTCTATGCAGAGTACATCATGAGAAACGCTGGACTGGAAGAAACACAAGCTGGAATCAAGATTGCTGGGAGAAATATCAATCACCTCACATATGCAGATGACACCACCTTTATGGCAGAAAGTGAAGAGGAACTCAAAAGCCTCTTGATGAAAGTGAAAGAGGAGAGTGAAAAAGTTGGCTTAAAGCTCAACATTCAGAAAACGAAGATCATGGCATCCAGTCCCATCACTTCATGGGAAATAGATGGGGAGACAGTGGAAACAGTGTCAGACTTTATTTTTTTGGGCTCCAAAATCACTGTAGATGGTGATTGCAGCCATGAAATTAAAAGATGCTTACTCCTTGGAAGAAAAGTTATGACCAACCTAGATAGCATATTCAAAAGTGGAGACATTACTTTGCCAACTAAGGTCTGTCTAGTCAAGGCTATGGTTTTTCCTGTGGTCATGTATGGATGTGAGAGTTGGACTGTGAGGAAGGCTGAGCGCCAAAGAATTGATGCTTTTGAACTGTGGTGTTGGAGAAGACTCTTGAGAGTCCCTTGGACTGCAAGGAGATCCAACCAGTCCATTCTGAAGGAGATCAGCCCTGGGATTTCTTTGGAAGGAATGATGCTAAAGTTGAAACTCCAGTACTTTGGCCACCTCATGCGAAGAGTTGACTCATTGGAAAAGACTCTGATGGTGGGAGGGATTGGGGGCAGGAGGAGAAGGGGACGACAGAGGATGAGATGGCTGGATGGCATCACCGACTCGATGGACGTGAGTCTGAGTGAACTCTGGGAGATGGTGATGGACAGGGAGGCCTGGTGTGCTGCGATTCATAGGGTCGCAAAGAGTTGAACACGACTGAGCAACTGAACTGAACAGAACTATATATATATATTTAACTAATGTAATTCTTACAACAACCTAAAAGTTACTATTACTATTATCATTATTATGATCATTTTACAGATGAGGAAACTGGGGCACATTAGAATTAAATAATTTGTCCGTTAGTTGCTCTGTCATGTCTGACTCTTTGTGAGCTCATGGACTGTAGCCCACCAGGCTCCTCTGTCCATGGGATTCTCAAGGCAAGAATACAGGAGTGGGTTGCCATTCCCTTCTCCAGGGGATCTTCCTGACCCAGGAATCAAACCGAGTTCTCCTGCATTGCAGGCAGATTTTTTACTATCTGAGCCACCATTACATATATATATATATATATATATATATAATATATATATATATATTATATATATTTCTCTGCCTTTTTTCTTTTTCTTTGTGTTTTAATGTGAATATTTACATCCACTATATCTTCCAGTTTCTTAATTTTTCTCTTCAGTCAGTAAATATAATTTATTGAGTTCTTAATTAATGTGGATTTTTATCCAGTTTTGGAATTTCCATTTCTTTAATTCTCTATTAAAACTGCTGGTCTTTTCTTTTAACTCTTTGAACCCATTATTCATAGTGATTTTAATGTCCAAGTGATATCATTGTACTTCCTGGGTCTATTTCTAGTGTCTATTGTTCACCCTTGGTTTTTCAGTTATGTCTGTCATCTTCCATACATGCTTATGTTTGATAAGCATAAGACTATATATGAAATATATGAAAATTATGGAGATACATGGGTCCTCTAGATGGTGTTGTTTTCTTCTAGAGAGGATTTACTTTTTCAGGGCTGCTAGGTAAGAAGCATAGCAATCTCAAATAAACTTCATTCCAATCAGAAAGTGAGATAAATCAAGTTGTTCCTCAGTTTTTGTCAGAACTGGTATATTTGTGATTCATTCTTACTCCTAAGGTTTAGCCCTTTGGAGTCCTAACTCAAAGCCTGGGTATACATTGGGATCCTCTTTCTTAACAAGATCTGAACTTTCTTTTGTTTTCATAGTCCTAGGAGTCTATTGAAAGCTCTGCTCAGCCTCTTGGATTCTGAGTCACTTCCTTAGAAACATTCATTAGCCCTGAGGTAGAAACTGGCTTCATCTATTAGCCTTACAGTCATATCTCTCTGCTGTTCCCTTCTCCCCTAACTCTTGGCCTTGGAATTCCTCAGAACCTTGAAAACACTCCAGTACCTTCAAAGAGGTTTTTTGCTTTTTGTTAATTTTAATCCTTGATTTTTGTTATTAAAAAAAGCATATATATACACTACCTTTGACTTTTCTGGTTGTTCTCAGAGAAAGGGTTGGTTGAAAACAACTCAGCAGTCAACCATTAGATACATTTTTAAGTGGAGGATAAAAAGAACAAAATAGAATTCAGTCAGGAACACTTTCCAACCCAGACAGTTCAATGGAAGAAACAGAGGAAAGTTATTTTAAGTGAGTTGAATGAACTGAAAGAGCAAACAAATGACCTGGAGATGAAGGACATCAGAGCTGAAGGAACAGAAGGACATGAAATCACTGAAGCTCAGAAACCACACTGCCTGTCCAGAGCTGGGACAATGGCCTACCCAACGGAAGCTGGCACCACAGAGGCATAGGGGGCCAGGGGCCCTGCTCAGTGGGGAGGAGGCAGAGGGGAACCAGTACCCTGAATATCTCCTCCTCCTGCCTTTCAATTGCTTGCCAGTGACTCTTTTTGTGTGTGAATATATGAAAAAAATTAATCTGAAAGACAGTTGGTGCCAAGTGAACTCCCCTAGATATTTTGGGTCAACAGCATCCAGAAGCAAACAGCTTGGCAGAGAGAAAACAAGTTTCTTGGCAGAAGGGCATAGAGCTGGAGTGTTTGACAATTGGATGATAAAGTGAACTGACTAGGTCTAAAAAAATCAAGGGTTACAGGATGGTGACTTTTATTGAATACATGAGAAGTCTCTAGCTAAATCCAGTCCTTCATTTTGAGAGGACCCAGACTGAAACGTTTAAGGATGACATAGTTTTCTCTACTGTGATGAACAGCAATACCTAAATTGCTATGAATGAAATAGATAACTAAGGAGAATCCAGTGCCTCTTATTGACCAAACTTCACAAAAGGCAGTGGCCAGAGCAGCCCGAGAAAAACAGAGGAAGACAGTGTGAATCTGAGACCAAAGGCAAATGACAGGCCACCATGCCCATCTTGGAAAGACTCTTACCAGTAACAGTGGTTGCTTCTGGGGTGGGGCAGGATGGCAGACTGGTAAGCAGGGGAAACGGGATTGAGAGACACTTACCACATGCTTGCATTGCATATTAAAGGTAAACACATAACCATGAAAAGTCAAATCAAACCCTTCGGTGGCTCCCATCCGCCACAGCAGCATGTCTCAAACTTTGGGGTGTGCTAAAATTACCCATCATCCTGGAGAGAATGCAGATCCTGTGAACCAGTGGCTCTGGGTTGCATCTCAGAAAACTGCCTTTAAACAACCCTCTCAGGTGATATGATTCTGATGTGGTTGGTCCACATCAGAGAAATGAGAAACAGCTCCAGCAGGACAGAATTCCAGCTCCTTCAGAATGCCCATGAGTCCTTCGTGACGTGCAGGATCACTCCCTCTTTGAACCTTTCCATACCAGCAAGGGCAGAGGCTGGCTGTCTCTTGTCTCCTGCCTCCTGTCCTTGGTCATCCCAGTTCTCCCTGTGTTTGGTTCTGATAATGATTTTGTCTGTCTGCTTTCTTGATTAGCACCCAAGGACAGAGGACTTTTCTTATTTATATGAAATCCTAGAAATGACTAGCATTGTACTTGGCACATAGGGCGTTCCCAATGTGTGTAGGTTATATGGACTGACTGACAGTTCTCAGAAAAGGAGGAATCTGGGTCTGCTGAGGTGCCCAGAAATGGTTTCCTCAGAGGAGAGGTTGCCTTAGACGACAGAGTGGAAGGGAAAATGCATTCCAGGCTGGGGAAAGGGAGTACACACAGGCACCAAAGGCACGCAGGCTCATTTCTATTAGTGAGCAACCCTGGCGATGAATATAAAGTGCTTTGGTATGTTTCTTTTTTTTTTTAGACAAATTCCCTAAAACCACACTCGGTAGGTCGCGTATCCCCCCTATCTGGGGCCATAACTTCCCCAGATGTTAATGAGTACTTCCAGCATTGATCAAGGGGAGAGAGAACCCTACGGGTTTATAAAACATGCAGATGACTGGTTTTTAACGAATGCAAAATGTCAAACAAAAGCAGCAGCACAAGCCAGTTACTCATGCATAGTGAAATTCCCAGGGAAAAAGGAGCAAATAAATACGGAAAAAAATACCTTGGCTGGAACCGTTCCTAATAGGCAATGGACAATTGGGAACAGCAGGGGGATGCAGGGACACGGGAGCAAATAGCAAATACATTTGGAAGATATCTGCGCAAGTGAGATCAAGGCAGCACCAAATGGCCCTCCGGCTTTTGTTTCTCCGAGGAGACGGGGCCGTGTTCAGCATGCCCTGATATAAATGTATAGGGCGAAGCTTTTGTCTGTTGGGTGGGTGGGTGGGGGAGGTGATGAAACAGGAAGACTTGGGCGAACCTATAGCAAGAAGACAGCAATTCTAGACCTGGGGGTGTTCCAGTGGGACTTTCATGTGTCCCGTTTGGAGCTAGAAGGCCGTTTGGACCTGGACTTTGCCTTCTTTGTATGTGGATAGGACTTGGCCTGACCCAGATCTTGTATTTTCACATAAACCAAATGTAAGCTTTTCACAATATTTCCAAATGTGATCCTACGTATACAAAGTCACGGTATTTGTGTATGTAGGAGTGTGTATTCAAGGGGATAATCTATGACGTGTAAACAGCTTTATAACCTTGTTTTAGCATGCCTTCATTTTTTTAATATACCCGGAGTTTCAAACCGAACGTAACCTGGGCCTCTTTCAACCCTTCTCTGTCTGCTGGAGCAGCTTTCTGCTTGGGTGGTGCAGATGGCGTGATCTCAGAAGCACTGGGAGGGCCCTCGACCCCCTCCAGCCCCTACAACCCTCATACACCTGCTTAATGATGCTTGGAATCCCTTTGTTAGGGTGCAGTATCTCCCAAACTAGGAAATGAGCCTTAAGTTGCAAACTCCCCAGGGAGAGAAGCGCCAAGCCGTTAGGTTCGCTTGGAGGTGTCAATGGTATCTCCGAGCCTGCTCTGGGGAGCTGGTTTTCTTTTGGCCGCTCTCCTCACACATTTCACCAAAGCGGCCCTCAAGTCAGTGGCAGGGAAGGTAGAGCCTGCCTGCAGGCTTCTGCAGGACACAATAGGTGGGAAATGTCTGTGAAGTCTCATGTTTTATCTTAAAACTTCTTGCACAGGTTGAACTCATCCTCATAAACTCATGTGTCTTTGAATATGAACCAGTGTCTGTAGGATACATGTTGATGCTTCCCCTAAATCCTCTAGTGAAGACTGATGTATTCACTGTCCAGCTGTCAGGAACATCAGCTGTTGACAGTTCACAGCTGTGTGGCTTGCTGAGCATTGACCTAGACTGCAGGGACCTGCCATGCCCAAGGATATCCCCATCTCAAGGGGTGGTCCATTGCTAATGATGGGCTGATCGGAAATACAAAAGCCCAGCCCTCTTGCCTCAACTTGGGACAACTCTTTCAGAGGGTCAGCTGACACTTTCCTTCTTTGCCACCACCTTGAGCACCAGCTGCTCCCTTTAGGTGATCCTGCCTTCCTTACTTCTCCTGAGAGCATCCGCCAAACAGATACCAGCATGCCGCTCCCCATCTCAGTCAGGTTCCAGGGACCCCATCCTATGACAAGCCCACCAGCTGTAATCCTCAAGATCAGACTCCCAGATAGGGATTTGGAGGTGATCGGCTGGCAGTGAGAACCCCCACCCCTGCTGGTCAATGGAGTACAGATATCCCCAGGCAGGCTGTGTGCTTAGTCGCTCTGTCGTGTCTGACTCTTTGCCACCCCATGCACTGTGGCCCACTAGGCTACTTTGTCCATGGGGATTCTCCAGGCAAGAATACTGGAGTGGGTTTCCATGCCCCCCTCCAGGGAATCTTCCCAACCCAGGGATCGAACCCAAGTCTCCCACACTGCAGGCGAGTTCTTTGCCATCTGAGCCACCAGGGAAGCAGGGCAACTGCTGAGACGTGTAACAGTGGTGAACTGGTACAGGATCCAATGCAAGAGGAAAGATGGACCAGTGTAAAAGCTGATGCTGGAGAAGGATGAGTATAAGTAACCACAAGGACTACGGAAGAGGGTGTCTGTTGCTAAGAACCATTAGCCAATTGACGAGGCTCGGGGTGACTGGTCACCTATCCTAAGTGAAGTGTGAAGACCACAGGGCGTTGGCAGCATTAAGGAATCCACGGACTCCTGCAGCCAGAGCAGAGCTTATAGGCACAGCCCTGAATTGTAAGAGTAGGTGAGCTTCAGAGAAGATGGAATGCTCAGCCCCACAAGCCTACATCCTGGTCAGGGTCCCAAATCATAAGGAGTGGGACCCTGAGACTGGAACAGGGACACCTAGGTTGATGCCACTAAGAACCTTGAACTCACAGACTCTGCTGAACTGCAGGCCCTGCAGCAGTTTCTTACTTCCCTCCTTTTACAAAATCTGGGAGATAGTGGTTTTCTGCACCTGCTCAGGCTGAAGTTTCAAATGATGCCGGTGTGCCCTGGGGCAATGATTGTCTTCATTAGGTATACCCTCCTCTCCTCCTGTAATCAGGCCAGTCACAAGGGCCACATCCTGACCCAGCCAGACTGAGTATATTCTGGACCTATGACGGCAGGAGATAGACAACCATGCTAATAATGCCGTTGGAAACAGGAAAAATACTGGGCCCTGGAGTGATGGGCAGTGGGCCACAGAGCTGGATGAAGGAGAGTTTATCAATAGGGGAATAATCTCCCATTTGTTATCCAGAAGTTAACACCCCAGCAAGAACCCAGGAGACAGTGCTCACAGGCAACCAGGATAGTTGTTGAAGCATAGAAAAAGTGACAGCCCACAGCTGGCTCTGCCAGAATTCCCGTGTCAGATGGTAGAGGAAGGGGTCAAAATACTCAGATAAATGAGAGTGTATATTCATTCATTTGCTAGGGCTGCCATAGCAAAATATCAGACACCGGGTGGCTTACAACAGAAACGTATTGTCTCACGATTTAGAAGGTCCATAGTCTGAAATCAGCATCTTGGAGGGCCATGCTCCCTCTAAAGGCTCCAGGGAGGGTCTGTCGCAGGCCTCTCTCGTGCTTCCACCAGTTCTCTAACTTGTGGCCACATAACTCCAGTCTTCACGTGACTTTCTCCCTCTGTCTGTTCGTGTTCCTCTCTGTTCATGTCTGCCTCTAGGTCCAGATTTCTTGTCTTTATAAAGACACCAGTTGTATTGCATTAAGGTCCATCATAATGACCTCATCTCAATCTCATCTTCAAAGACCCCATTTGAAGGGTCTCCTTATGTCTCCTGCATTGGCAGGTGGGTTTGGGAAGGTAGCAAAAGAAAAAAGCTAATACTGACAAAGGGCTTCCCTTGTGGCTCAGTAGCAAAGAATCCACCTGGTGATGCAGGGGGCATGAGTTCGATCCCTGAGTCGGGAAGATCCCTTAGAGAAGGAAGTGGCTATCCACTCCTGTATTCTTGCTTGGGTAATCCCATGGACAGAGGAGCCTGGTGGGCTACAGTCCATGGAATTGAAAAAGAATCAGACATGACTTAGCAACAAAACACCACCAACAATACCAACAAACTCCAGGAAGATGTATACCACTTTTATCAGTGACATCACAGGCTCCATATGGGTCTATTGCCCCTCATCTTCGATGTTATAAAAAGAAGGACCCTGAGCATCTTCAGGCTATGTATGTATCACGGGACAGCCATGTGGCTTAGACATTGCTTAACAAGTGTTGATGAAAAAAACTGATGTCAATTTAAGAAAGAAATGGAAATTGTTATTCGAGCCAAATTGAGGATTATAACCTGGGGAGCAGTCTTTCAGAAAGCTCTAAGGATTACTCTGCCTGCTAGAAGTCAAGGCACAGGTACATGATTTTGAGACAGATGGTTTTACACTAAATGATGTTTTATTGACAGTTTATGTGATCCAGGTTTACACAAACAACACAGATGGTGGGTCATCGTGGTCTCCGACAAGATTAAGAAAGAAAGTTGTCTCCTAAGGAGGTCTGGTTAAAGCAGAAGCACAACTTACACGAATGAGGAGGATGGAGGCCCAAAGAGGCAAAGAGAAATGTTGTTTTAATTTTTCTCATCTTGCCATAAAATATGACTTTTATTTCATCACAAGGAAGAAAGGTTTATAGGAAGGAGTTGGATGGAGTGACTTGGACCCTAGTTGACAAAAGAACATTTTCCTGAGAAAATGCTACTGCACATATGCCTTCGTGGTTTTCTTCCCTCTTTTGTTAGGTCTACATGGACATGAAGGCCAGAGGGCTGGGACAGACAAGACGCCCGGGAGGAAAGCAGTGCAGGGTGTGAGGATGCTTGTCTGGGAGCAGCTGGATTAACAAGAAGAGAAAGTGAGGTAAGTGCTCAGATAGAGAGAGCACTGCATTACAAAGGCTGTTGAAGTCAAAATGGGAGTGAAGAAGCACACTGAAGTGGCTTTTTTTTTTTTTTTTCATTTGAAATTGTTGCAACTTGGTCCAGGCTTATAGAGCAGTTTCTGGTTTGGGGCTCACCACTTAGTGATTTCTTCCCTTGTAGTTCAATAGGTAAAGAATCCACCTGCAATACAGAAGACCTGGGTTCAATTCCTGGGTTGGGAAGGTCCCCTGGAGAAGGAAATGGCAACCCACTCCAGTATTCTTGCCTGGAAAATCCCATGGACACAGGAGCCTGGAAGGTTACAGTCTATGGGGGCGCAAGAGTGGGACACAACTGAACGACTAAGCACACACACACTTAGTGATTATAAGCTCAAGGTTCCTAATGTCAAACAGTCCGTAGGTGGTTTTCAAGCCCTGCGCTCAAGGCTCTAAGCACTTCGTTGCCCTTACAGATGTCCCTGCCTTTCCTGAGCCCTCTGCTCTGCTTCACACAGGAGGGCATCCCTCCTCTGGGATGTTCCTTCTGCACTGGGGAATTGGTCAGAGCGAGCTCAAGATGAGACAAGGGGAAACAGGGTCAAGGGTCCAGCACCTGCAACCTGCCTGGTGTTGCCAAGGCTGGGATCTGCCCCAAGCCTGCTCTCCCTGTCACGTTTCACTCTGCTGCCTTGAGGGGATCTGTTCCATCTCTGTCAGTCGACCATGTACATTTCTTAGCAGCAGAAAAGCTCCAGATGCAATTGGCAGACAGGGGCTGTGCAGCCTGCCTGAGGAAGCTGCAGGAAGTGGACGAGGCCTGGCACGCAGAAATGTCCATCTTCTTCTGGTCATCCTTGCCTGGGCCACAGGTTCTAGTCCCCAGTGCAGTTAGGAGTGGTGGCCAGGTGATTGGTCCTGACCAGTGGAATGTGGCAGGAGGTGAAGGCGCCACTTCTATGATCGGCCCATTAGAACACCCCCACCCACACCCTCATCCCCACCTCCATCCCTGCTCCAAGATTCTTGTTCTATTTCCTGTTTGGTAGCCTGGAGACAGGTGGTGGATGACCTGCTGGAGGTTCTTATCCACAAGATGGAGGGATTAGAGTCCCTGAAGGACTGTTCTGCAGAGCAAAGAAATGTCCCTTCCCAACATTCCCCCCACCTGCTGACACCCTCTGACCAGAATAAATGAACTTATTATCTTAAGCCATTAACTTTTGTGCTTGTGAGACCTGTGAGCCAGCCTTGACTAGAGACGAAGCTAGAGGGAGAAGAGGACAGGGCCGGTGTGCTTAGGGGGTTGAAATAGGTGATTAAGGAATTTGATATTTTCCTATGAGAAAAATGGGTCTTGAAGGTTTTCAAGCAAAGGAGAAACCTACTTGCCATCAATTCTCCACCTTGGCCTGGAGGGGGGATGAGAAGGAGCAAGGCTGGAGGCAAGAGGTGCTAGTGGGAAAATAGTGGGAAGCTAGAGCGATCCTGTAGGGGAAGAGGAGCCCTGTTCCAAAGCTGAGGCAGGAGAAATGGGCTTGGAAGCAAGAAAGCCAAGAGGTGAAGCAGGAAGGATCTGCAGGACCTGGGATCTGATGCATGTAGCATCAAGGGAAGTTTGGGGGGGCCTTGAGGAGGACTGAGCATCTCGGGAGAAGCCAGCTTGGGAAAAAGAGGATGACTTCATGTTTGAACAGATGGACTTGAGTGGGTCAGCTCCATGGGAGGAGATGTCCAGCTCCTATGGGGAATGTTACCGTGAAGCTGAGGACAGGGTCAGAAGTGACACTGTCTGAAATGGAGGCTTCTCTAAGACCCCTTAGAAGGAGACAAACTCTGAATATTCTGACTCCAGGCCCTGGCCTGCACTCCACAGTAAATCCAACTTCATTGTTCAACATTCTCAGAGGTCGGAATGTGCCAAAAGACAATCAATGTTACCATGAAGATGTCTGATGGTGACCGTGGAAGTGGCTCTCATCAAACACTGAACAAAACCTGGGCTCAGTGTTCAAGTTTCCCATAGGAATGAGAGGCTGGAGGGGAGAGGCTGGAGGGTAGACCCCTCCCAGCACGTAGTTACTGCAGGGTGGTGGCAGTTCACCAACAGAGGGGAACGTGATCCTGGCCCTGAGAAGAACAGCGAAGATTTCTCGATTCTGGATGAAGCAAGACATGAAAATGAAGCCCTGTGTAAGCCATTAGTGCTTTCACAGTGATAAAATAAAATAAAACTTTTAAAATAAATGAGGTGCTACTAAATAAACAAATCACTTGAAAATGTACCTGTGGGATAGCTAAGATAAATTAAAAAACAGATTAATGTAACATCTGTATATTAACATCAGCATACAATGGAATGGTAATGGGGGAAGTGTGCGAGGTATTATAAAACAATAATCAGAAACATTATGTCAATTATTGAAAACTCCACCACTGGCTGAGAGGCGTTACTTAGCCTGCAGCACTTTTATTCCCCCAACTGATTCTACAGGAAGGGCCTATTCAATGCCTGATAAACGCCCTCAAATGCCATCACAGTATAATCCATCCTCAGGTATCCCACGGGTTTAGTTGATTCTTATTGCCATTGGTAATAATAGATCACGTGATTGGTCAGCCATATCATGGTTAAATACCCATGTTCAACATGGCCAAAACCACTAGAAGGCAATATTCAATTTCTTGCAAGATTAATTGCAAAAGTAGCACTTAGCAATGTTACATCTGTAGACCAATGTTTTGAAAAATCTTTGAACCCACTTTCCTGTCTAACCTCATGGGAGACCTGGGAAGTTGGAGAAAACAAGCACACAGAGACAGAGAAGCTCAGTGGTTGCCAGGTGGGGAGGGGTTGATTCCAAAGGGAAATTTTGGAGGTGTGAGGGACCTGGTCTGTATGTTGATTGTGGTTACCCAAACTCTAGGCATTTGTGAAAACTCAGAACTGTATATCAACAGAATGAATTTTACTTTACGCAAAGCAAAAACAAATAAAAATTTAATAGCACATGGAAATAAACTAACTTCTAACATTATTGAAATGTGCCAAATTAGAAAGAAAAACAAACCAAAAAATTGACCACACAGAAAGTCAGTGTTTATTAATGGTTGCTTGGGAGAGCTATATATTACCTTCTTTAGCACCATTAATTCCTTAGTTCACGACTAGTTAATTATATGACTAGAAAGATGAGCAGGTCCTGAAGGGATGGGGACAGTGTATAGATGAGGTTCAGTGGGGGCAGAGTAAAGGTGAGGCAGTCTGGAACAAAGAGCACTTCTATTTAGGAAAGACCTGGATATTTTCAACACTTCTGAGGATCTAGCATTTCATCTACTATTCCCTTCCAGATCCTGGGTTCCTTTTTTTCCTTTTAAGCATTTGTCAAAAACAAAAGGACCCCAAAGACACGTTCACTGTTGATTCAAACAGCAGCACATTGTAGGTATTATTATTACCATTTCACAGATAGGAAAACTAAAGCCAGAAAGACTGACAAGAATCAATGCCTCGAAGCTCATAAGGGCTAATCTTTGCTAAGAACCTAGGCCACTAACACCAAAGTCCATGCAGCTGGAACAGGCAGGAGGCATTCCCAGAGTCCCGAAGAGCTCTTTCACTTTCCAGTTTCCCTGTTAATCGGGATAGCTGTGTGAACAGAACTGAACTTCTGAATTCAACAAGAAGCTGGGTATAGACTGTAAGAGAGGAAATTGGAATCAGAGACCATCTTGGCTTTCTTTGAGTTGTAGAGAATCATTCAGCCTTGGGCGGGCAGAGGTGGGAAATGTAGGATCAGACAAATACAAGGTACAGCTCACTCCTATCATTACATTGTTTCTATTTCCTCCTTCCCAGAGCCCTGCTTTCCTACTCAAGCGAAAATGAGAGTTAATGAAATGGCAAGAATTTAAGCCTCTGTGATTGACTAGTGGAGATGTCATTCGGCATCTCTAAAATAAATCATACAAATTAGAAACATCCAGAACACAGGTATTCAGTCTCTGAAGACCCCCAAGTGGGCTGCATCTGACAAGCCTCTTCGGCCCCTCATTCACTCACTCATTTAGTTAGTCAGCCAGTGTTTTAGTTGATCTGCCAGCAAACTTATTAAGTGCCCAATACACGCCACTCTTAGCCCAGAGAACCATAGAAACCAGGCTCCACTATTAGTATTGGAGGGAATACACTGGCAGTGACTTAGGGCAGGATAAGCCAGTGACAACAGTTTATCACCTGCCTCCTTGGTTATTAATAAACTAGGTATTTCATGAAAAGGAGTTCTAATTCTTACATACCTCACAGACACGTCAGGAGGATCAATTAGCTGATGTTCATTTGAGCCCGAACAAAGAAATGAAAAAATGAGAAGCTCTATAAATGAGCCTCTTCTAACAATGCTCTCATCATCATCACCATCATCATTATTTCTGCTGAGTATACTGCTTCATAAAACTATTCCTACATTTTCAATCAGGGGAGAATCAGCCTGAATAGAGCCTGTAAATTAAGGAATTAGGAGTACTCCTCTAAGTGTGGGGAGTTTCTTGGTTAACCATCAAATCACCTCTAAAGTTTCACATTTCTGCCACTGAGTCTATTTGACCCTGAGAGCGGCCTAACATGAAAGTGAAATTTGAGATAAATTCTTGCAATCTACCCCCTTTCTTGTTATCCATCTCCAAATCTTCAAACAGCTACACTGATCCTATCTTTTCTCCTTCTATATCTTTACATTCTCCAGTCATTCGTGAAATTTTCCACCAAAGCACCATCATCAGAGACTGCAGGTGAAATGGTCAAGGATTAGGTGAAAGTACCTATGCCCTCTGCCCTGCTGGCACAAATGTCAAAAGGCACCAAAAGCCTGCTCCAGGAAGATGTGGAGGGAAAACGATGAGCCCAAGAGTAGTGATGGCAATGAGGCTGAATGACAGCTGGGAGAGCTCTCCAAGGTACCACACAGTGGCTCAGCTGGGAACGTGCACTGGGTGATGAAGCCTGGGAAGAAGGCTGTAGGATGGTGGCCCTCAGGGGGAAAGATCTCGCTGTCCCTTTGCTCTGGGACAGTGACATCCCATAATAGTCACAGCCACAATGTGTCAAGAGGAGACCTGAGAGAGCACAAAGGGTTAGGTGAAGGAGTGATTGCCCAGGGACACATAAGACAGGACTCTGAAAGTGTTTCCAAGTCCCTCCTCTTCCAAGAAGCCCCTCCTGACTTGATTGCTCCCTCTTCTTCACACCTGCAGTTACTTATTCAGAGACTGTCTTCCATTAAAGTTGGTAAGCTCCATAAGGGCAGGAATGGTGTCTATTGGTTTAGCGATAGACAAACCAGTGCCTGAAGTATGGAGTGACTCTGTGTATATGTGTGTGTCTTTTGCGTGTCTCTGAATGGGTGCAAAAGTGGTGCCTGTACCATCAACTTTCATGAGTTCATGCCTTGTCTCCTTTCTTGGAAAACACAGCAGCCTTCCCCGCTCCCTCCCTGTGTCCTCAGTACGGCATTTTGTTCAGAGTGATCATTTGCTCTACACGTGATGACAATTTGTTGATTTCAAAAGAAGTTAAAGCAAAGCAGTGATAATCATACCTAAATCGATCTAGTACTATTTAATTTTAAATGCCTTTGCATGAGTGAAAATTAATTGTTCATTTTTACCACATTGCACATTTCAAAGCTGTCTTAAATGCACATTAGTTAGCACATAAATTAAGTTGGCAGGCATTTTTGTCTCTTATAGGAAAACGGGAAGACAATGCACTTAGTGGAGAGGGACTTTTCATCAGGCCCAATTTGAGGAGGTCTGTCACTCCTCCTAACAGGGTACAAGAGAAAGACAGAGTTGAGATGGAATTTAAGCATGGCCACCTACTCGCTGGCTCCCTGAAGAAGCTTCAGAAACTCTATCTCAGATTCCTCATCCAGAAAAGTAGCATAATAATACCACTTTCCCACAGCTGGTGGTGAAAATGAGGCAGACAACCTGGGCTGGCCTAGCACACAGAAGCCATTCAGTAAACGTCAGCTCTCTTCTTGACTGGGAAAAGCTGCTTGGAAGAGCCAAGGCTTAAAACTCTTCTGAGTGCTGAGACCAGATCCAGACATTGGCCTAGTGTTTATCCCCTGGCTTGTAGATCCCCTCTGCCCAACTTCCTCCTCTTGGGAAAGTTAAACAATACCAAGGCCAGCTTCGTACCAACTTTCTGCAGCACACTGGCTTGTTCCCCTTCTGCCTTCCTGTTTCTCCCATTTAAAACTCTTGAAAAAAATAATCCCTCCATCTGTCTCTATTTATGTCTGTTTTTCTAAAATACCTCTTGTGAAATGCAAAGTTTTCATAACAGGAAAATGATCATTTGGTGGCTTACGGAGCCATAAAATCTAGAGGGAAGTTGCACAGACACCAAAATACCAGGCTCGTTTGACTCTTATAGTGAAGAAATGAAATATTTAATAAGCGAAAACTTCAGGAAATGTAAATTAGGTTTTCCCTTCCCTTCCTTCTCCGACAGAAATTAAACAACTTTTACACACTGCGTAGTCTTCAGTTGAGGAAGCTAATGATGTCCCCGATGCCCTCTTCATCTGATCAAACTTTATTGTCTGTGTCAGAGTGCCAATTAAGGCATGGCTCTCTTATCGCACAAACTACCCAAGCCACCCTAAAGGTTAATTGAATCAAGTACAGGCGACGCTCTGGTGGACAAAAGGCTTTAGAATTCCCTTCAGTAACTGGACCAGTTGGAAGAACAAATGAGAAAATACTGTGATTGCTGTGCAGCCAAAGTGGAAGCTCCTGGTAGAGAAGAAGTGACAGAACCTGTCTTCTTGCCTCAGCCCCTGTGCCTCTCCTGTTCAGCTTTTTCCTGCCACTTTCAAGTTCTCAGAAGCCTCTTCCATTTCTACTCCTCTCTATGTAATACTGTTTTCTGCGAAAGACAGAAGTTGTTCGAGGCAGCTCCATCCTGGGGAATGGGTCTGACCCAGAGGGCCAGCTGTAGCCTGGCTTTCAGAGCAAGACTTCCACCAAAAAATTGCCACTTCCAATGCACTTTCTTAAAATCAACATCATGCCACATGGAGGATCGACTCTTAAAAGAATATATTTATGTGTTTGTGGACCTCCTTTAGGCTAGAAATTATGATCTGGATACAACAAATTGTGGTTTTCAGGATTTGCTGAATAAGTAACTAGATCATAGAATCACGGACTCTTGGAGCTGGGAAGGTCCCTAGAGATCTTTCACTCTGTCCTCAGACCTCAGATGAGGACTCTGGGGTCAGAGAGGAAGCATGGCTTTCCCAAGTGCATAAGGACACGAAGGGAAAGAAACTGTTACAGAAGCCAGGTCTCCCGAATGAGGTAAATTCTACAGACAGGACTAGATTGTTCAAGCCTTCTTATGAATAAGCTTTAAGCTCAGTCACCTTGGGGACATCCATCTGTATACAAACACTGACTGTACTATGGAGAACTTTATGAATTCATTGAGTCAGATCCCTAAGGGCCTCCCCTCAATGGCATCCTTAGTCCCCAGCAATGTCTTGTAAAACAATTTGCTCTTTTGGATTTTGTTCAGATTGCATTTCCCACAATTCATCTACATGGATAATGTCCAGTGGTTAACAAGATTGACAATTTAGATGAGGCTTAAATTATGGCTGCTCTCAAGAAGACAGCTTTCTGGAGGGTGTGCCGAGAAAACTGTGGTAAGGAGATTCAAAATGGAGACTACATTATAGGCTCAGAGTCAGAGATCTCGGCGATGAATGGTCCTTAAAGGCTAGAGTGTGTTGCCATTTCCTTCTCCAGGGTATCTTCCTGACTCAGGGATCAAACTTGGGTCTCGCTCATTGCAGGCAGACTCTTAACTGTCTGAGCCATCAGGGAAGGCCCCTCAAAGGCCACCTTATCCAACTAACACCCAGCAGAGTTCCTGGGCCTCAATGGATAACTGGTGAAAACAAACAAAAATGGATGGATAGATAGTTGAATGTATGTACATATGTGTATATGTATGGATGGATGGTTGAGTCTCCCAATCCCCACCCTCCAAGGGCCAAAATGTGATTCGTTACTCTTCACAGTGGCATGAGATTACCAACTGGAGCTGGCCTGGACAACTTCAGTCAACTCTGACTGTTAGAAATCTCATCCTTACATGAAGCCCAACACTGTTAATGGCTTACAGTGTCTGAGGTATCATCTCTGCTTTGAAGGACAACCCAGAGTGAATATATCTCTCTTCCTTATCTTAAACATTAAAGTAGATGTCTACTAAGTGCCTGGCATATAGTAAGTGCTCAGTAAAAAAGTTAACGTTATTATCATTGTTATGAGACCCCTGATCCCAAAGTGCCCCAATATGGTAAAGTAAGCTCAGTCCCTGCTGACATTCTGCATAAGGTTTAGTTGCTAAATAGGCCAGCCTGAGCTGATATGGAGCATAAAGACCACAGGCAGACACAAGGACCATTGTGTCAAGGCCCTGGAGCTCTACCACTTGGATCAGAATAGGATTGTTCAAAACGGAGAGGGACAGGAATCCGTGAAATGAATATTCTGAAACTCTGTCTTGGATGAAGCATAGCTTTGAGCAGCAAATTTTAATAAGGTTGCCCAGTAAAAATTGGAGTCTCTTCAGTTCAGTTCAGTCACTCAGTCGTGTCCGACTCTTTGTGACCCCATGGACTGCAGCACGTCAGGCTTCCCTGGATTCCCCAGATTCCCTGGAGTTTGCTCAGTTTCATGTCCATCAAGTCAACCTTCTCATCCTCTGTCGTCCCCTTCTCCTCCTGCCAGGAGGAGAGGAAAGCGGGATGAGAAGGCAGAGAAGAGAGTCTCTTAAATCCATTTTAAGTGGGAGGCTCTATCAAAATGACTCTGACCATGTCTCAGTCCCAGAGTGGTTAGTCTTCTCTGGATGTGCTCTTGTTTGTCATTCTTCTTTTCAAAAGGACCAGGCCAAGATGCAAACTTCCTACACGGCCAACCTGGCCTCTTTGACAAAATCACTGGCTGTTGACCGACATCTAGTGTCCCTGTTTTCTATTTAGGTTCACGGCTGACTCTGTTTCCCAACCTTTTTCTGCAGTTAGGTATGGCCATATGGAAGTTTTATCCAATGAAATGTGATAGGATGTTGATGTATTTCACTTCTAAGTTTTTAAGAAAAGAGATATCATTTCTCTCCTCCATGCCTTCTGCTGTCAGCTGTTACAGATGATGACCTAAGTTCTTAGGATTTGACAGGCTCTCAAGAGGAAAGACGCCTGAATCCCTGAGTCACCATGTGAAGCAGAGCTGCCCAGTGGCCAGTAACATCAAACTTGCACTGTTACTTACCCAAGAATAAACTTCCATTACAGTTAATGCCTTGAAGTAGGTGCTGTCATCTTAAAACTCTGAAAATATGGCATTGCCTTAAGGGTCTGGGGATGAACACTAGAGAAACAAACAGTGGAGGCAGGAAAGAGGAAGATCTGTGCTGAGCAGTTGCAAAATATATGCCAGAACTGTCACATTCAGTAACTTGGAAGTCAGATAAAGTGCTCATAAGATCTGCAGCAAGAAGGAAAGAACTTGAAAACGAGCTCGAAGGATGGGCTTCGTATATCTAAGTAATAAAATAAAGGCATGAGTTCTGGCATTTAAGATCAGGGATGGAAGGGAATATAAAGAGCTCAGAAATCTGAGAGTTCACATTGTTTGAAAAAATCAACTGCTCCTGAACCAGAAACTGCAAGAGATGGGCTTCTGCCTTCCACGGAAGACTGTTGTTGAGATGTCTTTGATATAGCCCCCATTAATCTGGGAAAAAGAAGAACAGAAACGGGTCTAAGAACTCTCTCCAGTGTAGAAGTTTGGTTGAGATTCCTAGTCTGCGAAGTTGAATGGATGTAAGCAGACCATAAGTTTTTAAGCAAACAGTACTGTCACAAAAGCCACTGACTGCATGAATCCTATAATAGGATCTCCAAACTGGCATTATCAGAAAGAGGGCTATGAAAGTTGTGTAGCATCCAAGGGATGCATTTGTGCCATGCCCACTTCATGAGTGGTCATGGGGCGTAATGGACAAGAAAATCTTAGAAAGCACAGTCAGAGACTATGGAGAACACAGGACAAAGAAGAAAAATCAACCCAGTCAGGGAAATTCCTCCCAGAAAAGGCCCTTCTCCAGGCCCACCTCGTAGGACACCCCCACCCCCACCCCGTTGCCACAGATGAGGGGCTGCCTGAGAAGCAGAATGCTGCCAATTTTCCCCTCGCAGAATGGAAGCTTCTATTGTGATCTGCCCTTTATTGTATATTGTGAGTTTGTAAGTGGGGAGAAGAGATGACTTGTCATCAGCCTAGAACAATCACATCTAAACATGTGGCACTATCCATCACACAAAGGTGCCAGTCTTCAGTCTAACTGGATAGGATTTGGGGTTGTCTCACCAGGAGAGGGTGGTGCTTATGTGTGGGAAAAGGAATATCCAAAGATAATTGGTGGCCAGAAAGGCAGACCGCTACCTAGACTGGCCTCCACTGGGTCATACGAGGTCATTCTCCTTTGAACCTGTGCACATCTGTAAATCTTCCTGGACAAAGATGCAACACTTTCCATGTGATCTGACTGAGGCCCTGAACTTGCTATTTCCACTCTTGCGGAAGCTCAGTGAAACTGCAGATGCGCACTGGCCTCCCTTCCTCTATGTGGAGATGATTTCCAGCCACAGAAATGATAAAGCCCACCTACTTCCATGTCCCACCTAAGGCACCTGGGACATAGTTATGTCCACACCAGTTTAGGTCCCTTCCCCTTCCAGTGGATATGGAGGTCCAGTGGCTGTACATCCTCATAAATACTTGATATTGCCAGTCTTTTTAATTTAGCCATTTATAGGTTCACAGTGATATCTTATGCTTTTAATTAGAATTTCTAAGTGACTTTAGACTCTTTTGGAAAAATCTCAGCTGACTTAAAAAACAAGAAAACTGAAGATATTTGGTGACTTCACCCCAGTCTGATAGGAATTCCCAAAGAAGATTCTTGTCACACAGAGCCAAGTCCACATGGTGGGAACATGCATAAAGCCTTTCAATGGGCCACTTTGAAGAGCAACATCCATTTGAACTGCAGTATTTTGGATTAACTGTTTTAAAATTTTGACTCTTGTTATTATTATATAGCAGAATCTCTGGTCATAGAACTTGGTGATTCATAGCAGACTCTAGGGTCAGATGGCCTGAGTTCATGCCATACTTTGACCTCAGCTTCCTTATCTGTAAGAAATAAAGAATTAATAAATGTAAAAACTTAGAAAGTGCCTGGCATACATTAAGTATTCGGTTTAGATAAAACAGAAGCCCCAGAGATCATATTGCCAACATCCATTGGATCATAGAGAAAGCAAGGATATTTCAGAAAAACATCTACTTCTGCTTCATTGACTACACTAAAGCCTTTGACTGTGTGGATCACAACAAACTGTGGAATATTCTTAATGAGACGGGAATACCAGACCAAATTACCTGTCTCCTGAAAAAACTGTATGCAGGACAAGAAGCAGCAGTTAAAACTGGACATGGAACGATGGACTGGTTCAAAATTGGTAAAGGAGTACATCAAGGCTGAATACTGTCACCCTGCTTACTTAACTTCTATGCAGAGGACATCATGTGAAATGTAAGGCTGGATAAAGCACAAGCTGGAATCAGCCAAGCCAGGAGAAATATCAACAACTTTAGATATGCAGATGATACCACTCTAATGGCAGAAACTGAAGGGAAACTAAAGAGCCTCTTGATGAGTCTGAAAGAGGAGAGTGAAAAGCTGGCTTAAAACACAGCATTCAAAACACTAAGATCATGGCATTCAGTCCCATCACTTCATGGCAAATAGATGGGGAACAAGTGGAAAGAGTGGCAGGTTTTATTTTCTTGGGCTCAGAAATCACTGTGGACAGTGACTGCAGCACAAAACTAAAACATGCTTCCTCCTTGAAAGACGGAGAAGGCAATGGCACCCACTCCAGTCCTCTTGCCTGGAAAATCCCATGGGCGGAGGAACCTGGTGGGCTGCAGTCCATGGGGTCGCTAGGAGTCGGACACGACTGAGTGACTTCACTTTCACTTTTCACTTTCATTTATTGGAGAAGGAAATAGCAACCTACTCCAGTGTTCTTGCCTGGAGAATCCCAGAAACAGGAGAGCTTGGTGGGCCGCCATCTCTGGGGTCGCACAGAGTCTGACACGACTGAAGCGATTTAGCAGCAGCAGCAGCAGCTCTTGAAAGAAAAGCTATGACAAACCTAGACAACATATTAAAAAGCAGAGGTATCAACAAAGGTGTGTACAGTCAAAGCTATGTTTTTTCCAGTAGTCATATATGGATGTGAGAGTTCAACCATAAAGAAGGCTGAGTGCCAAAGAATTGATGCTTTCAGACTATGGTGTTGGAGAAGACTCTTGAGAGTCCCTTGGACAGCAAGGAGATCAAACCAGTCAACCCTAAAGGAAATCAACCCTGAATATTCATTGGAAGGACTGATGCTAAAGCTGAAGCTCCAATAGTTTGGCCAACTGCTTTGAAGAGCCAGCTCATTTGAAAAGACCCTGATGCTGGGAAAGATTGAAGGCAGGAGGAGAAGGGAGTGACAGAAGATGAGATGGTTAGATGGTATCATTGACATAATGGGAATGAGCCTAAGCAAACTCCAGCAGATAGTGAAGGACAGGGAGGTCTAGTGTGCTGCAGTCCATGGGGTTGCAAAGAGTCAGACATGACTTAACATCTGAACAGCAGCTTCAACAGCAACAACAGTGGTGACAGTATCATTTATCCTCCAAAACAGGATAGTTTTGAGGTTAATAAAAAGCATTTCAATTAAGGCAGCAGGTAGAAACTGATTGTCCCAGATAAACCAAAATGTATAATCTCCCTACAAAATGTGCCAGAATTTTAAGAATAAAATTCTTAAATATTTTATTTAATTAACGAATTGACCATATCCATACAAGAATAAATGTCATTATTCTTATTTCACATCTGGGAAAACCAGATTCATGAGAGGTTAATTAATTTGCCCCTCAAATCACATTGCTGTTGGTAAGCAGGAGAGCTGGGATTCAGACACAGGTTTCTGATTGCGAGGCATCTGCCCTCACTATTGACCTTTCTGCTGACAAACCCTCAAGACATCTCCCCATATGAATATCTTCTGCTTCTTTGCTTCTCTTTCTTTTTAAAAAAAGTATTAATAAAATTTTTCAGGCCTCAAAAAGTTATAAGAGGTCATGAAGGCTCATACACCACCATCCAACTTGGAAATAAAACATTACAAAATGATTTGCAATTCTCTGTATGTTGCTGTTTAACCTCATTTGCCTCTGTCCTCCAGAGAAGCAGGACTTATCCTAAACTAGGCTTTATAATTCCCATGTGAAACTTTATACTATTAATGCATGTGCCCACAAGGGCATACATTTCAGTTTTGCAGGCTTTGAACTCTTATAAATGGCAATATGCTGTTCCAATCTCCTGCAACTCTTTTCCCTCACTCAGTAGCGGTAAAGCACTGGTTCACCCGTGTTTGGTGTCTTGTAGGATTTCACTAAGTGAATACACAGCAGTTTATTCCCTCTTGATGAATAATTAGACTTCTTATCGTTCACTATTATAATCCGTGCTCCCAGGAAGCTTCTAGTACATTTGACCTAACGTACAATCTGCAATAGGTTCTGTAGAGAGTAGACCTAGGAGTGGGGTTACTGGGTATAAGTGTTCCCATATCTTCAGCTTTACTGGGTATTTCCAGATTGTTCTCCAGAGTGCTGCTGGCAATTTACCCTCTCACTGTTGCAGCTGTTGCTGCCGCTGCTAAGTCGCTTCAGTCGTGTCCGACTCTGTGCGACCCCATAGACAGCAGCCCACCAGGCTCCGCCAGCCCTGGGATTCTCCAGGCGAGAGTACTGGAGTAGGTTGCCATTGCCTTCTCCGCACTGTTGCAGAGAAGGAGCCAATACTGGCTCCATGTTGGAAACTGTTTCTTTGATTTGTTTTTAATTTTTCTGTTATTATAATCATACATAATGGCTTGCTTCAAAGGACTCTGACCCTCTGCCCCACTATTAAACTGAAGAGCCTGTGTTCAGAACCCTGTCCACCTGTAGATGGCAGGAAGGAAGAAATTAACACATCCCCTGCCTGAGGCTTGCCATTCTAGGAGATGTTTGCAAGATTGATGGCCTTTTTATTTGCTTCCTCACCTCCCCCCACCTCTGATCTATAAAAGAATCTGGCATCCAGACCCCTATAACATGGTTATTTTGAGGCACTAGCGTACCATCTTCTCTGTCAGCTGCTTTCTGAATAAAGTCATTTTCCTCACCTCAACACCTCATTTCTCAGATTCATTGGCCTATCGTGGGGCAAGCAGAGCAAGCTTGGACTCATTAATACCACTAGCCATGTATTAATGAGTTAGTATTGCTTCATATTCTCATCAAACACTGTGATGAGACTTCTCTCTTTCTGAAAAAGCATATCTGAAAAATTATACTCTGAAATAGTGTCAAAATTGTTTTAATTTTAATTCCCAGCATTTCTCTGATTACTCTGATTACTAGAAAGATCAGTTTTCTTTTCATAGGTTTCTTCCTCTATGTAGTAGCAACTTTCCCTTTTCATCTCACTGGAGTTCTAGCCTCCTGAGCTTGTCTTCTCTTAAGAAGGCTACCTTTGCAGGAGAAAGCCATTATTCATTCTCCCCTCCCCACTGCAAGAGTCATGTCCTCTTTCAGCTTAAGACTTGTATGTCATTGCTCTGGAAAAAGTGTCAAGAGATGATATAAATAACAGAGGGATTATGAATTTCCCATAATCTTGCAAAATTCTTACTTTCAAAATCTTTACCTCTGGAAAAAATTTCCCATCCTGAGGCCTTTAGACCAGGACTGTGGATGTACACATAAAAAGTCCTAAACTTCTCTAGGAGAAAAATGTCAATTCATATCTTCATTTTGTTCGTAAAATTGTATTAACATAAAAATTTTCTGGGCCAGTTTTTTAGCACTGCTATGTGATTAGAGTGCCTACCTTTCTGATTTTATAAATATCTTGGTGTCAAGTGAGACAACTGAGCAGATGTAGACCTACAGTTAAGATAATAAGGCTCAAAAAACATGGTTCTGTTACAGATACATAACAATGGCTTAAAAAAAAAGACATTTACTCTCTTAGGTCAAACTGGAAATAGGTGGTTTCAGGGATGATTCAGAGATTCGGGGATATTGTCAAGGTTCCCTGTTTTTTCTTTCTTTCTGCTGTCTGGTGCATAGGGCTTTCCAAACCCGTTTTATTGCCTTATAGTCTCAAGAGAATTGCTCCAAGCCCCAGGAATCTCATCTCCATATACCAAATCAAAGGGCAAAAGCCAACATGCTGTTCATCAGGAGGAAAAGAGAAAACTGTTCCTGTCAAAGTCTTCCAAAAGTCTTCTCTTTATATTCAAACTGACTGCAAGACCACTCTTCACTGCAAGGGAAGCTAAGAAAGCAAATATCTAACATCCTAGCCTCTGTCATTAAAGGCAAGTATCTAACATCCTAGCCTCTGTCAGGAGTTCCCTTGTGACTCAGCTGGTAAAGAATCTGCCTGCAATGTGGGAGACCTGGGCTCGGTCCCTGGGTTGGGAAGATCTCCTAGAGAAGGGACAGGCTACCCACTCCAGTATTCTGGCCTAGAGATTTCCATGGACTGTATAGTCCATGGGGTCACAAAGAGTCAGACACGACTGAGCAACTTTCATTTTCATTTCAGCCTCTGTCAATCTTATAGAAAGAGAGGAGGATGGCTCTGGGTAGGTAAACTTGTATCAAGTTAAAGCTACATTCTGTCAACACACACTATGAAAACAAGTTTTGCAGTGAAACAAGTAGAGAAAACTGTGAACAGAATTCAGTCATTACTCAGGAATTGCTGCCACAGACAGTTCAGTATAGTTCAGTCACTCAGTCATGTTCGACTTTTTGCAATCCCATGGACTGCAGCATGCCAGGCTTCCCTGTCCATTACCAACTCCTGGAGCTTGCTCAAACTCATGTCCATCGAGTCGTGATGCCATCCAACCATCTCATCCTCTGTCGTCCCCTTCTCCTGCCTTCAGTCTTTCCCAGCATCACGGTCTTTTCTCAGTCAGTTCTTCGCATCAAGTGGCCAAAGTATTGGAGCTTCAACTTCAGCATCAATTCAAAACACTGTGCATACATTCAATTAAGCAGCATTGTCTCTTGTTTCTGTTCCCCGACCTGCACACACATTTACCCTTTGTAGCATATAAAATCTGGTATGCTTATGCAGTCCAAGTTTGTGCCTTGAATACTTCAAAAAAATATATTGTTACGGCATCTTTCCTCCTATCTTTCCTGAGGCCCCTCAGCTTAATTCCCTGAACTCTTCATCTCTGGTTTGTTATTGAACACAAACATGAACTTTCTTCCAGCAAACCTGGCTCTCACCTGGCTTTCAATTGCTTTTAAGGTATTTCTTCCTGAGGATTTCATAAGTGGAAGTCCCAGGAAGACTGCATTTCATTACAAGAATAGGATTGCACAAGAGAAAGAGCATAAACTTTGGAGGCAAATAGAATTGCGTTAAAATTCTGGCTCCAATATTATAGACTTCAACAGAATAATAGGAAGATGTTAAGAGTAACTTGGTGCCAATAAATTCAACAGCTTAGATAGAATAGACAAATTATTTGAAAGACACAAATGATTAAAACTTACTGAGAAATAAAAATGAACTTACATACAGAACAGAAATAGGCCCACTGACATAGAAAACAAACTATGATCAACAAAAGGGAAAGGTAGGGAGGGATAAATTAGGAGTTTGAGATTAACATACACACACTACTGTATATAAAATAGATAACCAACAAGGACCTACTGTATAGCACAGGGAATTGTATTCAACATTTTGTAATAACCTATGAGGGAAAATAAATTGAGAAAAATAAATATGTATATCTGTATGTATGACTGAATCACTTTGGTGATTTGAATCACTTTGGTGGTACCTGAAATTAACACAATACTGTAAATCAACTATATGTCAAAAAAAATTAAAAGTTGAAATTTAAAAAGCTCACTGTAGAAGAAATAGAAAATCTAAAAAATTCTTATATCTATTAAAGAGATTGAGTTGCTAATATAAAAATAATAACTTTCTCACAAAGAAAATATCAGGAAGAAATAATACCAATCCTCCATAAACTGTTTCAGAAAATAAGGAGGAAAAACTACTTTCCAAATTATTTTATGAAGAGAGAATTATCCTGACACCAAACGCAAAGACATTACAAAAAAAAGAGAATACAACAGGCAATACAATATCCCTCATGAACATAGTCATAAAAATCCTTAGCACACTATTAGTAAATTCCATACAATAGCATAAGACAAAAAACTTTTTAAAAAAAGGATAGGATAGTACATAAAGACCAAGTGGGATTTTTGCCAGAAATGTACAGTTATTTCAACATCCAAATGCCAATCAATATAATTCATCATATTAACAGAATAAAGACAGAATACCATATGCTTATCTAAGCAGATGTAGAAAATGTAGGAAATACATATGATAAAATTCAATTCCTCCATTCATGATTTGAAAAAAAAAAAAACTCTTAGCAAACTAGAAATGAAAGGGAGATCCCTAATCTGATAAAGTATATCTATGAAAAATTTATAATTGACATCATACTTAACAGTAAAATATTGAATAGTTTTCTCCTAATATTGTAAACATTGCAAGCAATCATTCACATCATCCCTATTCAACACTATATTGGAGGTCTTGGCTAGTGCAATAAAGCAAGAAAAAGAAATAAAAGGGAGAGGGATCCAGAGAGCAGAGTAGGAAGACCCTGAACTTACTTCCTTCAACAGGCACACCAAATTACAAGTACACACAGGAAAACTATCTATGAAAATGACCTGCAGGCAAGTGGAAAACATTTTCTCAACTTAAAGATATAAAGAAAGAGCCACAGGTAGGAGGAGAGGAGATGCGATAGAGTCAGGACTCACATTCCCAAGTGAGCCTCACAAACAGGAGGGATATCATAACTGCAGAGGTCCTTACTGAGGAGTGTGGGGTTCAAGCTCCATACTGAGCTCCCCATCCCAGGGATCTTGCACCAGGAAAACAAATCCTCAGAAAGTTCGAATTTGAAAGCCAGTGGTACTTACATTCAAGAAAGACATAGGAAACAGAAACCTCATTCTTAGAGTGCAAGCAAAATCTCATATGCTCGAATCCCAGTGCAGAGGCAGGAGTTTAAAAGACACCTGAGTAAGACCCATACAGATTTCTCAGGAGACAAGTAAGATGGTCTGGTGATATTCCCATCTCTTTTAAGAATTTTCCACAGTTTGTTATGATCCGCACAGTCAAAGACTTTAGCACAGTCAATGAAACAGAGGTAGATGTTTCTCTGGAATTCCCTTGCTTTCTCTGTGATTCAGCAAATGTTGGCAATTTGATCTCTGGTTCCTCTGCTTTTTCTAAACCCAGCTTGAACATTTGGAAGTTCTTGGTTCACATAAAATGTTAAAGAAAACTTCTCTAAGTAGGGAAAAAAAGGCCACAACTAGAAATATAAAAGTTATGAAAGGAAAAATTTCACCGGTAAAAGCAAATATATAGTAAAGGTAGTGAATCAACCAATTATAAAGTGAATGGGAAGATTAAAAGACAAAAGTGGCAAAGCCATCTATATCTACAATATAAATAGTTATAGAATACTCAGAGATATAAAATACAATGTCAAAACATAAATCTGGGGAAGGGAGTAAAAATTAAGGATGAAAATCATACAATCATCTCAGTAGATACAGGAAAAAATCTCTGACAAAATTCAACAAAATTCAGTTTATGATAAAAACTCTCAACAAAATTGTTACAGAAGGGCAATACATAATAAAGGCCACACATGATAAAACCATAGCCAATATCATATCAATGGTGAAAAGCTGAAAGTATTTCCTCTAAGATTAGGAAAAAGACAAGAATATTCACTCTCACTACTTTTATTCAACATAGTATTGGAAGTCTTAATCCCAGCAATCAGACAAGAAAAAGAAATAAAAGGCATTCAAACTGCAAAGGAAGAAGTGAAACTGTCACTGCTTACAGATGACACGATACTGTATACAGTAACTCTAAAGTTTCCTCTAAAAAACTCTATTAAAAGTAATAAATGAATTTATTAAAGTTTCCAGATATAAAATTTATATGCTGAAATCTGTTGCAATTCTATACACTAATAACAAGCTATCATAAAAAGAAATTAGGAAAACAAACTCCTTTAGAATTGCATCGAAAATAATAAAATGCTTAGAAATAAATCTAACCTAAGAGGGGAAAGACCTATACTCTGAAAGCTTGTAAGACACTGATGAAAGAAATTGAAGATGACAGAAACAAATGGAAAGATATACCATACTCATGGACTGGAAGAATTGATACAGATAGTCCCTTACATATGAATCCTCAAGTTGTGAACTTTCAAAAATGCAAACGTATGTTTGCAGGTCATATGTTTGTAAGTTCGTGTGTCTGGCATACATTTTAAAGTGCATACATCCTCTACAAGTGGTTGTGTTTTTGTGTACAAGTTGGAGCTAGATCTTCAAGAGAACGACTTCACTGAATTTCTTGCTGTGCAACACGTGGAGCTTACTAATGAAGACTTGATGAAATTGGAGGCCCAGAGAAGGGATGAAGAGAGACAAAAGGAAGAAGAAGTAACTAAAGAACTGAAAAGATTCACGATGCAGGAAATGGCAAGGGGATTCTGTTTATTTGAGAAAGCGCTATTAGTTTTTTGAGGCTCAGGACCTGAATGGCGAATGGTATGAGAAGGTTGCAACAACAGCTTTTCAAAATGCAACTCAGTGCTACCGTGTCATGTAGGATGAGACACCACGGGATCTCTTTTTCAAGAGGATAGATAGAATCGAATCCAGCAAGGAACCAGAACCTGTGCCATCAACATCAGGCATGAGCAAAATTGCAGCTACTACTGCTGGCAATCCTTCAGCTCTTCCATTTCCCACCTCCCCTCCCTCCTCCAGTCAGTAATTCTTCCTGCCTGTTCACTTGGTGCCAGTTCTTGTATGCCAGCTGTGGTATGGTACTACTGTACTTTTCAAGGTACTGTACTGTTAGATTAAAAATGTTTTATTTTGTGTGTTTTTTAATGTATTATTTGTGTGAAAATATTATAAACCTGCTATAGTACAGTACTATATAGCTTATTGTGTTAGTTGGGTACCTAAGCTAACTTTGTTGGACTTACAAACAAATTGGACCATGAACATACTCTAGGAATGAAACGTGTTCATAAGTAGGGGACTTATTGTATTGTTAAAATGATCATACTCCCAAAGGCAATACACATATTCAGTGCAATCCCTATCAAAATACTAATGGCATTTTTCACAAAACTAGAATGAGTAACCCCCAAATTTGTATGAAACCACAAAAGACCCCAATAGCCAAAACAATCTTGAGAAAAAAGTTGGAGGTATCATGGTCCCTGACTTCAGACCATGCTACAGAGCCACAGTAATCAAATCAGTATGGTACTGACACAAAAACAGACAAATAGATTAATGGAACAAAAGGGAGAGTTCAGAAATAAATCTGTGCTTGAATGAACAATTAATCTACAATGTAGGAGGCAAGAGTATACACTGGGGAGAAGACTTTCTTTAATACATGATGTTGGGAAAATTGGATAGCTATATGCAAAGGATTGAAACTGCACCATTTTTTCACATCATATAAAAAAAAAACTCAGTATGGATTCTGCACTTAAGTGTAAAACCTGAAATTTTAAAACTTCTAGAATAAAACACAGACAGTATACATTTTGACATCAATCTAAGCAATATTTTTTGAATCTGTCTATCAGGCAAAGGAAACAAAAAATAAAAAATGAAAACTGAACCAAAGTGGACTAAATTGAACCAAAAAGCTTTTGCAAGGTGAAAGAAACCATCAACATAATAAAAAAGGCAGCCTAATGAATGGGAGGGGATATTTGCAAATGACATATCCAAAGATGTTGATATCCAAAACATAAGAAGAATAACTCAATATAAAAAAATTTTAATGTACAGAGGACATAAGTAGATCTTTTCCAAAGAAGGCACACAGATGGTTAACAGATACATGAAAAGGTGCTCAAATCGTTAATCATGAGCGAAATGCAAATCAAAACCACAATGAGATGTCACCTCTCACCTGTCAGGATGAGCACCATAAAAAGACAAGCAACAGGTGCTGCCTAAGATGTGAAGAGAAAGAGAACTCTTGTGTACTGTCTAGTGGGATCTTAAATTGGCACAAACACTATGGAAAACCATATGGAGTTTCCTTAGAAATTAAAAATAGAACCACCATATGATTCAGCAATTTCATTTCTGAGTATTTACCGAAAGAAATCAAAAACACTAATTCAAAAAGATATATGCACCCCTACATTTACTGCAGAATTATTTACAACAGTCAAGATACTGAAGCAACCCAAGGGTCCGTTCCATGAATAAATGGATTAAAAAAACAGAATATCACTCAGACATAAAAAAAGAATGAAATCTTTTCACCTGAGACAACACAGAAGGATCTAGAGGGTATTATGTTAAGTGAAACAAGTCAGACAGGAAAAATGGACATATTCCATATGATTACACTTATATGTGGAACCTAAAAACAAAAACAAGCAAACAAAGCAAAATGTAAAGAGACTCATAGATACAGAGAACAAATGAATGGTTGCCAGAATGGAAGAGGTGGAGGAATGGGTAAAATTGGTAAAGGGAATTAAGATGTACACGCTTCCAGTTACAAAATAAATTAGTCACAAGAATGTAATATACATTGATAATGCTCTAATAACTTTGTATGGGGGCAGACGGTTACTAGACTTATCACAGTGATCACTTTGTAATGTTTAAATGTTGAATCACTATGGGTATACCTGAAACTAATATAATATTATACATCAACTATATTTCAAATTTAAAAAAGAAATAAAAGTTTGCTATGATTATGTAAATGTGATGGTGATCAATCTAAGTATGCTCTTTGGGACAGAGTGAGTGAATGCTTGATAAGAACTAACATCAATAAGTGATATCTGAAGACTCAAAGAAATAAATTTCTAATGGTTGGATTTCAGATATGACATGAAGTGTGGCAGATACTTTAAGGCAGGAATTCTTGGTCAGTCCTCCTCACAATAGCCATTTTTTCCTAATTTCTCCCAGATCTGGAATTTAAATGATATGATCTTATATTCTAAAGCAACTTGCTTTCATTTGACTCTCGAAACCATCTTTGGAAGTAGATCATGAATCATAAGATTCTAGAGTGTGGAGGAAGTGAAGAGACTTGCCCAAGGTCACGCCCAAGCCTAAAGCCCAATGATTGAAAGTAGCCCAACAGATCATCCAGGGAAGGCAAAGGAGAAGGATGGGGAGGGGAGGTCTATTTTTGCAGAACCTCAGAGGAATCACTGTTTAAAACACTCTACTTCAGAGATGAAGTGGCATGCCCAGGGTCATAAAGAAAATTAGCAGCAGATTAGACATTCCCTGAATCTCAGCCTGGGGTTTTCTTCCTGCGTCCCCTGGCTCGCCCTCTCCCTTGGAAACAGTGATAGACCCGGTATTTTCTCTTGATCTCAAACAAGGCTGAGCTGCACAAGATGCTCTCCTCCCTTGTACTTGTTCCCTTGCCTTTTCTGGCAGTGTGGTCCTGTCTCTTCTGTATACTCTTGCCAGGACAAATAGCTAGAAACAATGGAGGTCAGTGGCCTGTAGGCCCAGCTGTTGTGGCCAAGGACCATGCCCTACTTCTGGCTGCCAGGGAGCAGGAGGGACAGAGTAATTAATTTCTATGCATATCATTGCCAGGATCACTTACTGATCCGAGGAGGGAGATTAGAGATGTCACCCTGTAAATTGAGTCAGAGCCTTCACCTCGGTGCTTGGCTGGCAATTTTACACAGTGCTTGACACGGTAACAAACGCAGGGTACTAAAAGGCAGCAACTCCCCTGGGTGATGGACGGGGGGAATTGGCCCAATAAATTGTTCCCTGTAAAAAGCCATGTTTCCCTCATTAAAAGGCAGTGAATTCTCTATTGCTTTTCATTAGCTCTGGCCTTGCTAGACATGAGGTGTAATTGACATTGTGGTTACAGGAGGTGGGCCCCGAGGTGAGGAAGACAAAGAAGCTGAAAAGAGATTCTTATTTATTAAGGTAGAGGTGACAGGCGGCTGCTTAATAAGTTTTTGGCGAGGGGGGCAGGAGGTAGGAGAGTGATAGGAACCTCTGAGGGTTGCTCCAAGGGCATTGCACCCAGGAGAGTCAAGAGCCGGCCAGAGGAAGGGGCTGCCCTGCCAGGGCAGAGGCATACCAAAGAGTGGGTGGGTGGAGACCCCTCGTGCTCTTCTGCCCAGCCTGGGGAGTCCCAAGCACTGGCCTGGGGCCTGGTCCTGGGTGAGTCACAGACTACACCAGTCGGCAGTCTCGGTGTCGTCATCTGAAAAATGGGCAGAATGGGATCGAGTAAGAGATCCCGTCTGTGAAGGCAGTTGAGGGAAAAGTTGAAAATATTATAGACTTCCCTCTGATTTCTGCAACTGCCTCTCTTCTTAGCATAAGCATGGACGCAACAGTTCTTTTTTGCTTCCATGGGTTTTAATTTGTCCCTTTCACTATCCGTTGTGATGTTCACATGAAGGCCCCGGCAGCATTCACCCTGTCTCTTCTCACATGTGGCCTTCATTCTTAGAGACTTTCCCTATCTTCTGGCACAGCCTGAGGCTCCAGACTCATCTTACAGTATTCTCCTTCCCATACGCTTGAGCCTCCATGGAAGCTGCTGACTGAAAGTGAAAGTGAAGTCACTCAGTCGTGTCCAACTCTGTGCGACCTCATGGACTGTAGCCCACTAGGCTCCTCTGTCCATGGGGATTCTCCAGGCAAGAATCCTGGAGTGGGTTGCCATGCCCTCCTCCAGGGGATCCTCCCAACCCAGGGATCGAACCCAGGTCTCCCACATTGTAGGCAGATTCTTTACCGTCTGAAACACCAGGGAAGCCCCAAGCCCCTTTTAGTGGCGGAAAAAAAAAAGCAAAACAAACTGAACAGGAGCTATTCTTCCATATTGAAAAGTGAGGTGCAGACCACCTATGTGGAATTTAGCCTAATACATTTTAAGTGTATTAAAGGGCTGAAGGCAAAGTCACGAAGGGTTTTTGGCAAAGAGGGCTGTGGGTGTATTACAGGTCCTGCATCTTGTGGGAAAGACAGGAGGTAGCCTCCCCTTCACCTCTGGTCCATTGAGAGGGGACTTGGGAGAGACCTCGCCAGAGAGCATGCTGGGTGTCCAGGAGCTGGAGGCAGTCTTGGCTGGATGTGACAGGGCTGGAGGAATCGCAAGGGAACAGGGGTGAGAAGGCCATCCTGCCGCACTGGCGCCCCCTTGAGGCAAAGCAAGCCCAAAGAGGAGCTGGACCCTGGAGACTTGGTGCCACCCGGAAGGTATTCATGGCTCACCTCACCACCTTCACCACCTCAGCAAATGCGATACCCTTTGCTGGAAGTGCCGTCAAGAGTTCCCTGTAGAAACCTTCAGGGAAGTGTCCCTGAGGAGAATAATCAGTTCAGAACTTCAGCCAACTCAGAGAAAGTCAGTATGAGTTACCAGTTTCCAGATGGGAGAAAATCAAAGTCAGGCTGGGTAAGACCCTCCCTTCTCTCTCCATTCTTATCAGGGATCGGTCCACGCCTCTGGGGCCAGGGGCAGAGGCAGGGAGGAGAAATGGAGAAAAAGCTGATTCTAACCCACTCAGCCACCAGCCCCTCTGATCCAGGCTGCCAGAGAATATCCTAGGCTATGGGAGGGGCAAAGATTCACATTTAGACATTATTTTATCAGACATTTAATTACTAATAAGAGGTTATTCCTCTGGCTGGATGGGCCTTGAAGAACATTCATTATCTGAGGGTCAAACAGACAGGCTATGGGTTTCCTCCAGGGGCAGCTGAGGCTCAAGACCCAAGGAGTTGGTTTGGTGGGCCTGTGATGGGGTGAAGGTGGGATGGAGAATATAATTGTTTCCTAATTGAACCTTAGTGAATTAGTTTCCTTGGGCTGCTTTGTAAAGTACCACAGACTGGGTGGCTTAAACAAGAGAAATGTATTCTCTCACAATTCTAGAGGCTGGAATTTCAAAATCAAGGTGCTGGCAGGGCTGTGTTCTCTGAGAAGGTGCCAGCAAAGATCAGTGCTAGGCTTCTCTCCTAGCTTCTGGTCGTTGTCATTCAGTCGTGTCCAACTCTTTGGGACCCCGTGGACTGCAACACAACAGGCTTCCCTGTCCTTCACTAGTTCCTGGAACTTGCTCACACTCATGTCCATTGCATCGGTGATGCCATCCAACCATCTCATCCTCAGTTCAAACGCATCAATTCTATTGGTTTCTTTTTTCTTTGCATTGTTCACTTAGGAAGGCTTTCTTGTCTCTCCTTGCTATTCTTTGAAATTCTGAATTCAAATGGGTATCTCTTTATTTTTATCCTTTGCCTTTCACGTCTCTTGTTTTCTCAGTTATTTGTAAGGCCTCCTCAGACAACCATTTTGCCTTTTTGCATTTCTTTTTCTTAGGGATGGTTTTGATCACCCCCTCCTGTACAGTGTTATGAATCTCCATCCATAGTTCTTCAGGCACTCTGTCTATCAGATCTAATCCCTGGAATCTAGCTTCCAGTAGCCTTAGGTGTTCCTAGATGGCCACTTCTCCCCAAGTCTCTTCACCTTTGCTCTGTCTATCTCTGTATCCAGATTTCCCCCTTTTTATAAGGATACCGGTTGTTTTGGATGAGGGTCTACCTTAATGACCTCATTTTAACTTGATCATTGGCAGAGACCTTATCTCCAGATAAGATCACATTCAAAGTTAGGACTTCTACATCTTTTGGGGGACACAACCCAACTCATAACACCTAGGATCCTTGCTTGTTTGATGAATCCTTCTTTCTGGAGCGCCCCTGTGTGTCAGATGCTGTGCTGAGCCCTGAGGATATTCAGTGGATCGCCTGGAGAGACCCACAGTTGGGGGGAGCACAGGAAAATAGTGTCCACCCCGACAGAGGGGACCTCTCTTGCACCCGGAAAGGGATGTCTCTCTAGAGGAAGTCTTGAATTTCAAGTTAACAGCAGCTTGGCAGACTTGGGATGGGTGAGCCAGGCTAGGGGAAGGGTTAGGGTGACCCAGTTTGCCCAGGACCAAGACAGTTCTTGAGATTTGGGATTTTCAGTGCCAAAGTCAGGAGCATCCCAGGCGAAACAGGAAGAGTCAGCCACCCTAGAAGGGGAGACACCTGACTGCACAGCAGAGACAGGCAATCAGACAGAGTGAAATCAAAGGTGAGATGCAGTAAAACTTGTGTGAAGGCTGTCTGTGCACTGCTGGCTGGAATGTCCTGGGAAGACTGTGATGGGGAAGTAGAGCTGAAGTTGAGCTCTAGAGGATGGATGGTTTGGACATGGGGGATAGCGCCTCTTCAAGTGGAAGAATCAGAGTAGCAAGGTACTCGGGAGAGGGAGTTGTACCTGTAAAGACTTCAGATGAAAGAGGAAGTACAGTTCCTGCCCCTGGAGCTTAGAAGCTTGTGGAAGGAAGACAGAATCATGTCCATGTGTAGAGGCACCGTGAGGAAGGCCAGTGGTCAAGCCAGACCAGCCAGCAGGGACCCCAGGAAGCCAGACTTTCACAGGGAAAGGCTGGAAATGACAGGCCACCAAGGGAGTGGTCCTAACCCTCCCAGACTCCTCCTGGGGGAAACTCTGCTCATTCCAGGATTCTGACCAAGGTGGGTCTCAAGGGCTAAAAACACTTTGGCAAACGAGAAAGGCCCTTTTCTTCCCTTCCTTCCTACTGACTTCATTCATCTTTCCTTCAATCCATCCAATAAATACTAAAGTGCCCATTCCATTCCTTCCATGTCCTGGAGGCTAGGTGGATGACCTTCACAACAGTGAGTGAAAAGAGAAATGGCCTCTTTGCTCACGGAAACTACAGTTCAGAGGGAGGAGACAGACATTTATTAAATAGACAGGAAATAGCAACTAGGATCAGTGCAATGAAGATGAGAACCAAGGGTCCTCTGAGTGTCGTGACAGGTCTGAGATGACCTGGAAACCCAAGCAGCAGGAAGAGGTCTGACCATTCACCAGAACTCCCCAGGATGGCATGGAGGAGGAGCTCAATCAATGAAAAAATTAAGCAGTGAATCTGAGACCTGGTGAGGAGTTGAGAGAAGGTGCAGGATGGTAAGAACCCAGGTCTTGCCTGTTCAGGAAAAGAATTATAGTAGGTAAAACCTGAGGACTCTTGAGACAGAATAACCTGTAATTCATCAGATTTTTTTTCCTCATCAATTTGACCTGCTCCCACTTTGCTACCCAGAGAATGGGTATCTGAATAAACTGAAGAAATTGTATCAAAGTTCTTTTCCCCATAGTAAAAGGCATGGTTCTTCCTACCTACATTCCTCCTTGAGTTTTTAATTCTCCTCCTTTCCTTCCTCTTTCTCCCCGATACTCAAGGAGGACCAGCCTAGATGCCTGGCACTCCACGCCTTGTTGTCCCCAGAAGAAATACTGGCAAAATGGGAGCCTTAAAATTAAATAGCATGGAGTGTCCAATAATTAATTTGATTTTATACCCATTGTTTATTTAATACATCTTTAAGACTACATTAAGAAGGCAGAACTGCGCAGCGTAGCATGAAAACGAGCTGGAAGCTTTCCAAGTGGAGGCCAGGAATTAGCAAACTGGTCAGACGTGCAGGATGGCTCCATGTAAGATGTAATCAAGAAGGCACACTTCTGATGTTTCTTCAGCAAGCGATAATATCCAAAAGCATTCAAAGTCCTGCTCCCCCGGCTGTAGAATGGCCTGGGGCCGCCTAACCAGAGCAAGTGGAGTTAGTATCAGCTATAGGTCTCCAAGGAGACTGTGCCAAGCATCTCCAAACCCCAGGATCCATGCTGCTCCCCCTTGAAATGGTCCATTTTAAGTGTCAACTTGAGTGGACTGAGGGTGCCCGGGTATTGGTTAAACATTATTCTGGATGTGTCTGTGAGGGTGTTTACAGAGAGATTAGTGTTTGAATCAGAGGACTGAATGAAGTGGATTGCCCTCCTTAATGTGGGTGGTCCCCATCGAATCCACTGAGGGGCTGAATGGAATAAAAAGGTGGCAGAAGGAAGGACTCGCTCCAGCATCAGCTTCCTGCTCTTGTTCCTCCTGCTTCTCAGAGCTTCAGACTTGAACAGAAATCTGTACCACTGGCTGTTCACTTTCAGGCCTTCAAACGATATCCCTGGCTTTCCTGGGTCTCCAGCTTGCAGAAGGCAGATCATGAGACAGCTCAGCCTCCAAAATCACGTAAGCCAATTTCTTAGAGTAAATCTTTTTTTACTGGTTATGTTTCTCTGGAGAAGCCTGACTAATACACTCCCATTCAGATGCCATTTGCTTCAGATTGCTTCCTGCTGTCTGAAAGAAGGACCTTAAAAAGCCTCCCTGGGCTTGGTTTCTGCCACCTTGAAAGGGAAATTGGATACATTAGGAGGTCTGGACATGAGAAGCGCAGCCACCCCAGTTAGCACGGGCTAACTGGACCTTGGTGCCTATTCCTGGCCCATTGTCTGACACTCTCTTGTCTGCCTGGTTTTTGAGGCTTCCTTGGGTTTGACCATCTGCTAAGCTTACTGATCACTCTCTCACTTGAACCGTAAACAGAGCCTTTGCTTGCCTCCAGGACTTCTGGGAGCCTGACCACAAACCCAGGTCTTAGCTCCATCCTACCCGATCTTCTTCAGATGTCCAATCACCATCTATTGGACCTTTCCTCGACCTTCGATGCCTGCTTGACCATTTTTGCCTACTATGGGTGTTAGCACCTGGCTTGGCTGCATGGAATCTGACTCACTGCCCAACCACCCAGTTCAAAGGCCTCAGCTCCACCTCTGCCCCCAGTCTCCAGCCTCTCCCTGCCCCATCTTGAGCTCATGTTCTGGCCTTTCACCTTCCCCCATCTCCTCTCTGCTGGTTCCTCCTCTGTTTTCACAACTCATGGCCCCTTGGACCTGCTATGGTCAGCGTGCGCCTGGAGCAGTCACACCTTTCTCCATCCTCTAACTGGCCATTTGATGACATGCCTCCTTTCTTGCCACATTCAACCTCAAGCCAGGCTGTCTTCAGTCCAAATGCATTAACCGAGGAGTCCAGATGCCCTGGCCCAGGTTAGCCCAGCTGTTGGTGTCTGGAAGACCTTGGGGGTAATGGATCACACTTAATTCCTGAGGCTCAGTCGCATTTTGTGCCCCAGTTTGGGTAACTGGGCCCTTTTTTTATTCTCCCGACTCAGTCCCAATAACTGACCAGAACCTTAGTTTTTCTAGTCCTGCCTTGGCCCTACCAGCCCCACTCTGGGGCCTAGATCCTGCTGAAGGCTTACTCGGGGCCCTACCATTTGCCAACAGGGCTTCCTGCAGCTACATCTTCTGTTGCTCAGCAACCAGGTAAGACCCCTCCAGTACCCTATCCAGGCCTGGACTTCTCTGGCACAGACTAGCCTACGACTCTTCCATAGGCACTTTTGATGCTGCCTTCTTCACACTGGTTGCAACTGGTGCCATTCCCTGACTCAGAGTCCCTCTCTGGGATGGTGGGGTGGGGTGGTATGCCTCATTGTCCACAGGCTTGATTCAATCTTGACCACCAACCTGGCCACCAAAGTCAAACAGTCTTTTCTAACATCAAGTTTCTACCCCATCAATTAATAAGGCCCTAGTGTTGACCTAAACCAATGGAAAATATCATCGCAAACACTTGGTCAATTGATTTTTCTACCTGTGTTACAGAAAGCAATAGAAACTCACATATTGCCAAAGGCTAGATGGTGTGTTAAGGCCTCTGACTGCAAAAGAGTTAAAGGAAGTAAGGGAGAAATCAGTGCAAGCTGGATGAGACAGAGGCCGTTTAAGAGATCTTTGGGGTTTTCACTTGCTGTGCAATTAGAGACAGGAGACCTAGTCCATATTTTTTCACACCTAAAATAAGACTAACAATATTGACTCACACAAGGATATGAAACTAAAGGAATTTCATACAAGTTTATTTATCAATTCATCAATCATTTAAACATTTATTAAATGCCCTCTAGGTCTCAGGCAGGGTATTGGGCACTGGGGATATAAGATGAGTAAGACACAGTAGCTCAAAGAACTCAGCATCTAGAGAGGAAGAGAGCTACTTGAACAAACATTATTTGTATTCAGTGTTGTGATACAGACATGCCAGCAAGTAGTTGCAAGTGGGAGAGTGGGGAACAGAGATGAGACAGCAGGGCTTCCTGGAGGTGACAGTGATCAGCCAAAAGAAGAAGTGTGGGCACCTTTTGGGCTGTCCAGTGGTTAAGACTCCACACTTCTAATGCCTGAGGTGTGGGTTCAATCCCTAGTCAGGGAACTGAAATCTCACATGCTGTGTGGTACAGCAAAAATAAATAAATACTGGTTTAAAAATAATACATTGAAAATATTTTTTTTTAAAAGAATAAGTGTGGCTCCATCAGACAAAGGGGATAGAAGAGCTTTCCAGACAGAAAGAGCAGCATAAACAAAGATATGTGGTAGAAGATCAACTTGGGGAGCACGTGTGTGTGTGTGTGTGTGTGTGTGTGTGTGTGTGTGTGTGTGTGCAGGGACATGGGAGAACTAGAAACTGATCAAAGTTCTTAGAGCACAAGGCAGATCTCTAGAGGCTTAAATCCCATGTTAGGAAGCTGGAATATATCTACCTATAGGAAACAGGAAATCACTCAATATTTTAAACAGAGGAGAGGGAGAGTCAGATGTGGCACTAGAAGGCTCACGAGGCTAGAGAATGGAGGAACGGATTACAGAAGAGCAAGCCTTGAAGCAAGAAGACTAGGACAAGGGCTTAGTTAGCAAGGATGCACATGACGGGTCATGAGGGCCTGGGGACGTGATTATAGGCTAGACACTAACATGGGAAAGTGAAAGGATGAGAAATACAGGGAAGAGCACAGGAGCCATTTGGCACAGGGTGACAAAATTACCTTCACTGGAGCTGGTGTACCAGAGCTGAGAAAATCTATAAAGCAGCAGGAGGAAAAAGAAATATTACCTTCAAAGAGCAAGAGTAAGACTTATAGCCAACTTAGAGCCAACCTCTCAACAGAAATCACGGAAGCCAGAAGACAGGGACTAATATAGCCAAAGTCCTAAAGAAAACAACTGCCCCCATAAAATTCCTACAATAAATATATCCTTCAAAAGCAAAGATGGAAAGAATTTCTGCTTCCTGGTGGGATACAGTAGCTTAAGGCAGACCAGCATTCCTGCCAAGAACAAGTAGAAGAGCCAGGTAAATAGAGAAATCATTCATTTGAAGTCATTGGAGGTCCACGAGGGAATGCGAACTGGAGGGACTGAGACTCTGGCGAGGAAGCAAACAGAGAGGTGAGCCGACTTCTGCAGCCATAAGGAGTCTGAGGATGGGGCTTTGCACCAATGAAAAGCTGTTGGGGAGCAGAGAAACCAGCAGAGCTTCTGGTGGAAATTTGAGGATGCTGGATCTCACGGCTTAGTTTTCTTTCAAGTAAATTCCTCTAACCAAGCACTGACTTGGCTTCCTTATCCTTATCATGATGCCAGATGTCATGGCCCAGGTAAGGATGGGGCTGGATTCTGTCCTCTGTCCTGGCCGCTTTCCATGGAGCTCGGATGGGTAGCATTAGTCCTGGAAAGCCTGCAAGCTAGCAAAGCTATTCTGTTGAATGAGAAAGTGAGAGTCAGAGTCAAGATTGGGAGGCCAACAGGAGAGTTCAGGGCAGAAATGGGCCGCACCTGGGCCAGTACTGGATGCCTTGATTAAGAGAAATCCAGAAACCTGAAACCACACTTGTTATTCCCAGACTGCATTTCTCTTGGCTTCCCTCTTAGGCATGAGAGTTTCCATTCTGTTTCTTCCTGCCTGGATTACCCTCCAAATGGCTCCACCCTTCTCTAGTTACCCATCATTTCTCCCATGGGCCCTACTTCCAACCTGAGGCCATCCGTATCCCATCCAGAGCCCTCCCTCCTCAACACCCTCAGACCACTTAACACTGGCCACAATCCCCCTCATATGGTGGCTATTCAAACCCTCCATGGACAGCTCCCAACTGCTCTCTAGCCTTAGGTTCTTTGTTGCCCAGGAACTAACTGGCAGAGCCACCTCACTCTTGCTACCAAGCGTCTAGGCTAAATAATGCCCCCCAAAGATATCCAGGCCCTAATTTCTAGAACTTGCTCATGTTACCTTATATAGCAAAATGCACTTTGTAGGTGTGATTAATGGTCTTTACCCTAAAGATGTTTAAGATGTGATTATCACAAATTTGGGGGCTTCAAACAACACAAATACATTATTACTTTGCCATGTTGTAGGTCAGAAAGTCAACATTCAGGTGTTTGCAGGGCTAAGTTCTGTCTGGAGGTTCTGAGAGAATCTGTTTCCATGCTTTTCCCAGCTTCTAAAGGCCGCCTGCTTTCCTTGACTGGTGGCCCTAGCATTCAACCAGCAACATTGGCCCGAGTCCCTCTCAAGCGGCCATTTCTCTAATTTTCCTTCTGATTCCCTCTTTCACTTTTAAGGATCCTTGTGATTACACTGGGTTCAAAGAGATATCGTAGGATCTTCTCCCTGTCTTAAGGTCAGCTTTAGCAAACTTAATTCCCCTTTGCGTCCTAACTTTCACAGGTTCTGGGGATTAGAACACAGACATCTTGGGCCAGGGGGGCAGGGATTATTCTGACTACAACAGGAGATGACAAGAAGAGCCTTCCAGGTGGGATGGAAAAGTATAAGCCAATGTCTGGAAGAAGGAATGTGTCATGTAGGTTTGAGGGACAATGAGGGGACTCGTGGGCAAAGAAACTAGGGTTCCAGAGGTGACTTGTGAGAATAAGACTAAAGAGTTAGTTTGGAGCTAGATGGCGGGTGAAAGGCTTTCAATGCCAGGATGGCGAAGAGCTTTGCTGTGCAAACAAGAGGGAGCAGGGGATATCTTAATGGAAATGTGGTTTACCAGTTATTACCAGGATGTGGTAAGAGGTAAGACCACAGAGAGGATCTGGCATTCATTTCCTTGACCTTATTTCCATCATGATACTGAGAATTGAGGAGAAGGGGTGATCCTGGGCATCACATGGCATAGAGGTAGGAGTAATACGGCCAAAACACAGGACACGAAAATGGAGAGAAGGTGGAAAAGAGAGAAGGAGAGACGGGGTGGACAGGGTGGAGTTTAACCCCTTCACAACCTGCCCCCACCTTTTAATGCCCATTGAATAGGCCTGATTCTGTTTTGATAGAAAACACACCCAGCGCATGGTTCAGAAGGCTATAGAATTGAGAGCTATTAAATACTAAAAAGACAAGGTGAGAAACAATTTGCAAAATCTCCTCTTTTTATAGACTGCAGCGATTGAGAAAAATTGAGTAAATTCCCCAGCTGCCTCAACTGCAGTCTGTTTCAAGATTCCATCAATTTTTTACGGTACAATCAATATTTATGAATCCCCAAAGAAATGTCTCAAAGAGAAACCCAACGCAACATTTTCTCAGTGGTTTGCAGAGATGTAACAGGGGGACCTAAATAACTTTTAAAATAATCTCAATGACAATCAAAGACTCCTCCATAGCCAATATGGTTTAATGTCGGTGTTTATATTAGCGCTGTTCTGCCCAGGGTGGGGGTAGGGGAGGGAAAGCGCTTGGAGTTTAATCTGTCCAAAAGATGACACGTGGCAATAATAAGTCCACCATAATATGGTACTTAAAAATTCAAAGGAAGTGCTATATTAAAAAGTCCCTGGGTTTTTTTTTTTTTTTTTTTTTTAATGCATTAAAATATCCTCCATTGGTTAAGCAATGGATTTTTTCAGTCAGCTGGAAAAAAAGATTTCTGGGGGAAAAAAAAAACAGACAAACAAATCCACACTGCTTTAATGGCTACTTTAGGTTTAATATCTAAACTTATTTAAATAACTCTGAGCCCTCCTGCTGAGAAATATTGAAACTAATGGATTCCTTTGTGCGTAATCTCCATTTAAATGTAGAGTTTAATTTCCCTTTCGGCTAAACCTGTGTGAAACTAGTCTAGAAATGTCCCTCTAAAAAAAGAGAAAGCCCCATATAGAATATTTAGGGGGATTCCTTTATTTTATTTAAAATTGGTTTTGGGCATTAAAAGTAAATAGCCAGCCAACAGTGAGCCCACAGACCGCCTGAGTTTATACCTGGGGGTCCAGAAGGTGGGGGTGGGGCAGGGCTGCAGGGGCCTGGGGCCCAGATGTCCACGTGAGCAATGGGAACACCTTGGCCTGGCACCGACCAAGCGCCACACGTGAGATATGCTTTCAGGGCCACCCGGCAGACGTTGGCACAGGGCCATCTGTGCCAACAGCATGCTGTCCGCATCCTTCCCATATTGAGAAAGCCAGAAATTCCCCTACTGGAGCTTCATCTCTGTGGCTAATGGCTTTGATTTCTCTTCCATGCAAATTGCCTCAGCCAGGGTCGCACTTCCCTTGCGGCTGAAGGCCATTTTGTGTGCATGAATATTCATAGCGTCCTGTGAGGTCAGAGTACAAGCCAGGACCAAGAAATTGATCTATGGTGCCCTTTTATTCAACAGGTAGCAAAACCGTGGCCCAGAGAGAGTAAGGTCTCCATGGTTAGTGTCAGAGGAGGAACAAGAGCCCAGGTGTTCTGATTTCCAAGCCACCAGGCTCCCTTTGCAGGGGTGCACTCTACATGGACAGACCCTGGGTGCCCATATCTTCTACATCCTGGTGTTAATCCACGTGATTTTTCATCCTTGCCACATAACTGAGAATTTAAACAGCATGTGTGAATGTGTCTAAAATTGAGCGTAGAGGTTTATATCCAGTGTGTTTCTTATAACCACTCCAAGCTGTATGGCATGAGAACAGTAGAGTTCTCACCAAAGGATTCCTTTAGCCATCTTCTCTCAGTTGTATAAGCTAAAGCCAAGTTATAAAGATACAATTTATATATAACTCTTTCATGGCACCCATGGAGAGGGCAATGGCACCCCACTCCAGTACTCTTGACTGGAAAATCCCATGGATGGAGGAGCCTGGTGGGCTGCAGTCCATGGGGTCGCTAAGAGTTGGACATGACTGAGCGACTTCACTTTCACTTTTCACTTTCATGCATTGGAGAAGGAAATGGCAACCCACTCCAGTGTTCTTGCCTGGAGAAACCCAGGGACGGGGGAGCCTGGTGGGCTGCCGTCTATGGGGTCGCACAGAGTCGGACACGACTGAAGCAACTTAGCAGCAGCAGCAACTGTGTAAAATAAGCTACACTGGCCAGGACAATTCATAGGCAAGGGCAGGTACTAATGGTTTAAATCTGAGAGCGAGAATGAGATGAAAGTCTTTAATACAACATCTCTGTGACTGAGAAGAGTCCTGTAACAGAAGCAAGGTTCCTGGATTCTGGTCCCAATTTCTTCTCTTAAGAGCTGTGAGAATGAGGCAGTCTTGCATGCCTGCTGAGCATCACTTGCCCCATCTTTCTAATGGGGATGATGAGAACAATAACTTAGCAGCCCAAAGGCAGGACCCTGGACCATATGATTTTGGGGGATTCTTCAAGCTATAGCATTTGATTATATTACATTACAACACTGCCAACAAGTATAAGACAAAGAATGCTTGAGGTACACACACACACACACACCAGCTCTGAAGTCAAAATCCACTTCTCAGACTTGCATAATATAGATGACTTAGAAAACATGAGGGTCAACCATGAAACACAGCCTAAGGTGGTTGTGCTGGTATACAGCTGTGTGTCTGTCCTGTCTCTTGGCCTCTCCAAGACCACTTGCAGAACATCCTTGTATGTCAAATGGCTAGGCAGTGTGATCTGAGGGATACCAAGCTATAACAAACCTTTTTAATAAAAGCAAAGACATCACTTTGCCGACAAAGGTCTGCCGTCCATATAGTTAAAGCCTTGGCTTTTCCAGTAGTCATGTATGAAAGTGAGAGGTGGACCATAAAGGAAGCTGAGCATTCAAGAATTGATGCTTTTTAACTGTGGTGCTGGAGAAGACTCTTGAGAGTCCCTTGGACAACAAGGAGATCCAACCAGTCAATTCTAAAAGAAATCAACCCTGAATATTCATTGGAAGGACTGAGGCTGAAGCTACAACACTTTGGCCACCTCATGCAAAGAACTGACTGATTGGAAAAAAAAAAAAAACCAATACTGGGAAAGATTGAGGGCAGAGGGAGAAGGGGACGACAAAGATTGGACATCATTGACTCAATGGACATGAGTTTGAGCAAACTCTGGGAGATAGTGAAGGACAGGGAAGCCTGGCATGCTGCAGTTCATGAGGTTGCAAAGAGTCAGACACCACTGAAGGACTGAACAACAATGAAGTCCATGCTCTAAAAATATTATACCCAGCAGCCTGTATCAGGGATCACCATGCCTAGTCACTTCTGTCCTTGAAAACTTCAGTTCAAATGCAGAATTAGACCAGGGGGAGGCATTGCTGTTATTAGCCATTAACATGTTAGCTAGAAATCAATTCTTCCGTCACCTAACAGGGCTTTGAAGATTGCAGAAATTTACATCAGAAGAAAGGAAAGCATAGGACAGAGCTCAGCTACTGCCCAGGAAAGCAAAGGCTGGTCTAGATGACAGCTGGGGTCAGTGGAAGACAGGGCAGAGTGGCGAGGGCGCTTGGCGGAGTGGAAAGAAAGCCTGAAGGTGAGCTACTCACGTCAAAGTGCCTGCGGGCAGCACTGGTACCACGACTGCCTGGGCACCATGCCCAGCTGCTGTGCTGATGTCTGAGCAACAGAAGAAACAGCTCCTGCTCTTAAGAAACTTAGAGTGCAGCTGGGGAGAGAAAACATTACAGGATCCAGCAGGCAGCTAGAAGCAGACGGAGACTCAGCACTGTGGGGAATTACAGGAGACTTGGCTGCCTGGGCAGGTGGGAAAGTTTCGAGAGAGAAGAGGACAGCTGGAAAAAAGCCGTCAAGGACTGGTCAGACAGAGGTGGGCAAGAGGAAAAGCCAGGGGGACAATGGAGATGCCACCGAGCTCATGACAGCGCCACAAAGTGGCACCGGTCACAGGGCCCCACTTGGCGCTGAAGGGCTATGTGGGTCATAGGTCAAGACTCAGACTCCACCCACGGGAGAAGAGTCCAAACCCTAGGCCAGGAGATGGGAAACATCTATCTGACCCAGCCCTCAGGGCCCATGACTGCGTCTAGTGCCAAGTGGTGGGACTCACTTGCCGGATGGGAGCGCGCTACAGGGTATACGGAAAACGAGGGGGCTGCAGGAAAAGGGGAAGAACTGGAAGCGTCACTGCAACCTACCACTCATGGCTTATCCCCCTCAAAGCTATTACATGCTGCCCAGGGTTGTGTCCCGTTCATCTCTGTAAGCTAATCCTTACCACGGTGCCTGGTATAGAGGAAGTGGCTGAACTGGTTGACGTGTGTCCTCGGTAGAAATGCCAATCTCACTAAACGGCAAAGCAGAGTCAGGCTGAGTTTCTGTGTTTCAGCCCTGCCAGGGAACCGACTGATAACGGGCAATGATTCATCAAGTAGGGCAGAATTGACTCAAATAAATTTCAAGATGCTACGCTTTCCTATGGCATCTTCATTCAGTGTGCCGCTAGCCTTCTGACGGTGCCACTGGACCCTTCCTACAGGGTGTTCCTGCTGTGCCCGAACTTTGAACATTCCCCGCCAACCACATGCAGCTCTAGCCGGTTCCCACCGAGTTCTGTCAGACTCAAAACAACCAGTGTCTTTATTACAGAACTGCTGGTTCTCTAGGCACAAAACATTAAGGGAGCAATCTAATTAACCTGTTTGTATATACTTGAACATTATTTTCTTGTCTTGGCAGTTCTGTGTTTACCCTCACCCCCCTCCACCTACCAGGCTGTGCCCACATCCATGCCCACCCTTCCCTGTTTCTGGTCCCCTGCTCCAGTCATTTCTGACCTCCTGAGGTAGACTTCTCTATTCCTCAGTTCAGTTCAGTTCAGCCGCCCAGTCATGTCCGACTCTTTGCAACCCCATGAATCGCAGCACACCAGGCCTCCCTGTCCATCACCAACTCCTGGAGTTCACTCAGACTCATGTCCATCGAGTCAGTGATGCCATCCAGCCATCTCATCCTCGGTCATCCCCTTCTCCTCCTGCCCCCAATCCCTCCCAGCATTAGAGTCTTTTCCAATGAGTCAACTCTTCGCATGAGGTGGCAAAGTACTGGAGTTTCGGCTTTAGCATCATTCCTTCCAAAGAAATCCCAGGGTTGATCTCCTTCAGAATGGACTGGTTGGATCTCCTTGCAGTCCAAGGGACTCTCAAGAGTCTACTCCAACACCACAGTTCAAACGCATCCATTCTTCGGCGCTCAGCCTTCTTCACAGTCCAACTCTCACATCCATACATGACCACAGGAAAAACCATAGCCTTGACTAGACGGACCTTTGTTGACAAAGTAATGTCTCTGCTTTTCAATATGCTATCTAGGTTGGTCATAACTTTTCTTCCAAGGAGTAAGCGTCTTTTAATTTCATGGCTGCAGTCACCATCTGCAGTGATTTTGGAGCCCCAAAAAATAAAGTCTGACACTGTTTCCACTGTTCCCCCATCTATTTCCCATGAAGTGATGGGACCGGATGCCATGATCTTCATTTTCTAAATATTGAGCTTTAAGCCAACTTTTTCACTCTGCTCTTTCACTTTCATCAAGAGGCTTTTTAGCTCCTCTTCACTTTCTGCCATAAGGGTGGTGTCATCTGCATATCTGAGGTTACTGATACTTCTCCCAGCAATCTTGACTCCAGCTTGTGTTTCTTCCCATCCAGCGTTTCTCATGAGGTACTCTGCATAGAAGTTAAACAAGCAGGGTGACAATATACAGCCTTGACGTACTTCTTTTCCTATTTGGAACCAGTCTGTTGTTCCATGTCCAGTTCTAACTGTTGCTTCCTGACCTGCATACAGATTTCTCAAGAGGCAGGTTAGGTGGTCTGGTATTCCCATCTCTTTCAGAATTTTCCACAGTTTATTGTGATCCACAGAGTCAAAGGCTTTGGCATAGTCAAGAGAGCAGAAATAGATGTTTTTCTGGAACTCTCCTGCTTTTTCGATGATCCAGCGGATGTTGGCAATTTAATCTCTGGTTCCTCTGCCTTTCTAAAACCAGCTTGAACATCTGGAATTTCATGGTTCACACATTGCTGAAGCCTGGCTTGGAGACTTTTGAGCATTACTTTACTAGCTTGTGAGATGAGTACAATTGAGTGGTAGTTTGAGCATTCTTTGGCATTGCCTTTCTTTGGGATTGGAATGAAAACAGACCTTTTCCAGTCCTGTGGCCACTGCTGAGTTTTCCAAATTTGCTGGCATATTGAGTGCAGCACTTTCACAGCATCATCTTTCAGGATTTGAAATAGCTCAACTGGAATTCCATCACCTCCACTAGCTTTGCTCGTAGTGATGCTTTCTAAGGCCCACTTGACTTCACATTCCAGGATGTCTGGCTCTAGGTGAGTGATCACACCATCGTGATGATCTTGGTCATGAAGCTCTTTTTTGTACAGTTCTTCTGTGTATTCTTGCCACCTCTCCTGAATATCTTCTGCTTCTGTTAGGTCTATACAATTTCTGTCCTTTATCAAGCCCATCTTTTCATGAAATGTTCCCTTGGTATCTCTAACTTTCTTGAAGAGATTTCTATTTCTACTTAGCCCTTAAGAGAGGAATTCTACATCTTTTTTTAAAAATTGAAGTTTAATTTATAATATTGTGTTAGTTTCAAGTATATAGCAAAGTGATTCAGATATATATACATTTTCTGTTATAGTTTATTGTAATATATTGAATACAATTCTCTATGCTATACAGTGGGCTTCCCAGGTGGTGCCGTGGTAAAGAATCCACCTGCCAATGCAGGAGACCCAAGAGACTCTGGTTCAATCTCTGGGTCAGGAAAAGCCTCTACAGTAGAAAGTGGCAACCCACTCCAGTATACTTGCCTGGAAAATTCTGTGGACAGCGAACCCTGGTGGGCTACCGTCCAGGGGGTTGCAAAGAGTTGGACACTAGTGAGCAAGTGAGCACATCCACTATTCCGTAGGACCTTGTTGTCCATGTTGCATCCAGTAACTTGTGTCTGTGAATTCCAAACTCCTACTTTATCCCTCTGCATCCTTTCTCCTTTGGTAATGATAAGTTTGGAGATTCCTTAAAAAACTAAAGATGGAGTTACCGTATGATCCAACAATCCCACTCCTGGGCATATATCTGGAGGAAACTGTAATTCAAAAAAGCACACGCATCCCTATGTTCATAGCAGCACTATTCACAACAGCAAAGACATGGAAGCAACCTAGGTGTCCACTGACTGATGAATGGATAAAGAAAATGTGGTACATGTGTATCTTTTATTGACCCTCCAGCTTCCCCCAGGGAATGGGGCTGGAAATTATCAAGGACAAATTAAAGGAGGGGCTTTAGCTCATATATACATGTTGCCTTCAAGAAAGGTGGCCATCCAGTCTCTTTGTCACAAAGTAAGGTATTAGGAGAACTCCTACAGCTCAACAGTGGGTAACCCACCCTTACTACTCTAACCATAGCTGAGCTGATTCCGGTGCAGGGCACAACCTGGAGCAACCACGTAAGACCAGGCATTTGGTAACCCTGGAGTAGACTGACATATTCTGTCATGTAGCATGCTGCAAATCAGCCCACCCAAATCTTCTTTTGGGGAAGAATGAATATTGACTGAACAAAGAGAAGACAGATGGCAGAATGTGTGATTGCCTTCCTGAGGGATACTGAACTCCTTTTTCATTTCTCCACAAAACATGATGCACAATATCTATGTCTTAGAAGAGCTGCTGTGTCTTGGGAGAACTATGGCTACTAAGGACGTATCTGGAGCAATTCCACATTCCAAGATATCCTTCAACACACAGCTCCAAAACACACATCTCTTCCCTAGAAGCACTAAGGAATCTGATGGTAGAGAAAGGGAAGGGGTCACAAAATGTTGTTTCTACCCTAGATCTATATCCACCGACAGGTAATTTCATAAATCTGGTATTGACTACATTAAAAAAACAAAGCAGTTAATTCATTTCATTGATGTCACTGATTAGCTTACCATTGGTTCTTAATTATTGCAGTTTGGTAACAGTACCTTCAGGTTAACTTGGTGTGAGTTTTATGTAATTGTAGCACCAAACTCCTCTCTGTAGTCTTCTGCTTTTCCAGCTGGTTGGCCAGAACCGACTGTAACACGGTCATCGCCCATAACACAGAGTACTCAGAGGGCACTCAAAATGAGGGTGAGTGGCTCATCTCGTTATCCTTGTTCATCTGGCCCAGAGTTAGAATCCCTGCTGGTGATATTACTTTTCAGTATATGGGGCCTGGGTTCATGCTGTTGGAATGTCTCTTAATTAAGGATCTTTTTTTGTCTTATGCATAAATTAATCAAGGTAATTATTGCAGCATTATTATTATTACATTATACTTATAGAGCACCTATCTCCAAGGTGCTTAAAGCAGTTTATAGATTTTTTTTAATCTAATGAACTCTAGCAGCCTCTAGGCAAGATGGAGAGCAGAGCAGGGATTATTAGAGCCACACTCTAGTTGGAGAAAATGGGTCAGGCCAGAAGTAGGGGTGGTTGCTGGTTGCTGCAAAAATAACTCCCTTAGATTCACTTATATGCTCTTGTCCATGTTCCCCCTGTCGATGGAAGTATGGGGTGGGGGGACACCTGCTGTTGGCTGTGGTAGAAGGTGTTCCTTCTTTATCTGCAGAAGCTATAGTCAGACAGCACCTCTGGATCCCAGAGAGCTCAAGTAGGCTTAGAAAGCAGACCAGAAATATTAGTTTCTCCTCCCCCTCTTCCCCCTTTTCCTTCCTGACCTTCCCTGACCTAGTGCTCCTTTGCAGAGCTGGAAGCAAAAGGTGCAAGGAGAGAGGAGAAGACTTCCTTCGCCCCTGGCATCGGCACACCTCCGTTTACCGTGGCCCTGACTTCAGTCATGATTTCACATCTTGCTCTGAGGAACCTAGTTCCTTGGGAATGGCAGAGAACTGGGATGGCACAGAGCAGAGCCTGAGGGCTCTGAGGGAGACCCAAGTGCTGATGAAGATGGGGTGGGGTGGGGTATTTCCAGTCCACTCGTCCCTGTCTACGGGGCAGCATCGTGTAAGAGCCCTGAGCTAAAAGTTCCTGTATTCAGTACTGTGTGGGTGTGTGTGTGGGTGTGTGTGTGTGCACGCGTGCGCACGCACGCACTACGTCACTTCAGTCGTGTCCGACTCTGTGCGACCCCATGGACCTCAGCCCACCAGGTTCCTCTGTCCATGGGATTCTCCAGGCAAGAATACTGGAGTGGGTTGCCATTTCCTTCTCCAGGATTCAGTACTGTAGATAATGGTAGCAACAAATAATATCAAGAAGGCAATCACGCAGATGTATTTCCAGGTACAGATAATAGGTTTCTCTCCTCTCTCACAAGATTACTGGGCCATGCTTGGCTGTCAGCATCCACTTTGTTTTAACCCAGCAGAATATAGTGGCTACTCATCAGAATGTAAGAAAATCATGGTGCCCGCAGGGTAAACAATCGGTAACTGACAATGAGCAAAGAGCATCTAGTGACGTATTCAGTAACTGTGGAGTCTCTGCCTCCAGGAGACCCTCATTCATTTCATTAAGCAGATGTAATTCACAGCAATCCACGTGTTCCCTCAACAGAGAAAATTTCTTCCCTTTCCTCTCCTCTGTCTGGCTTAGTCAAGACTCAAATCAGATAGCACTGGTTCATTTCACAATTATTTGTGACAGTAATCCATTTACCTTAAGGATCAGGCACTGTTCTGGGCACTGGGGTAGAGAAGTGATAAAACAGATTTTTTAAAAAATCCTTGTTCTCACAGGGCAGGGAAGTAGGGAGGACAGAAAATAAGGAAAGAACAAATTATCCAGCAAGTTAGAAAGCTATAAGTGCCATGGATAAACATTAAAAGAGGGAAAAGTTAATAGGGTATCCTGATCGATGTTGTTGTTCAGTCTCTCAGTCATGTCCGACTCTGCGGCCCCATGGACTGCAGCACACCAGGCCTCCCTGTCCTCCACAATCTCCTGAAGCTTGCTCAAACTCATGTCCATTGAGTCAGTGATGCCATCCAACCATCTCATCCTCTGTCATCCCCTTCTCCTCCTGCCTTCAATCTTTCCCAACCTGATGGTCTTTTCCAATGAGTCAGTTCTTCACATCAAGTGGCCAAAGTATTGGAGTTTCAGCTTCAGCATCAGTCCTTCCAATGAATATTCAGGACTGAGTTCCTTTGGGATGGACTGGTTTGATCTCCTGGCAGTCCAAGGGGCTCTCAAAAGTCTTCTCCAATACCACAGTTGAACAATTTTAATAGGATATTTATTGAAGACTTCTGAGCAAAAATTTGAAGGAAATGGAAAAGTGAACCTTGCAGGTGTAAGAAAATATTGCAACTAAAGGGAACGGGAAGTGCAAGGCACCAAGACCAGAGGATGGCTGACTCCTCCAAGCAACAACAAGAAGTGGGGTGACTGTCAAAAATAAATGTTTAACAAGCATTAGCAAGGATATGGAGAAATTGGAATCCTTGTTTGTAGCTGGTGGGAATGTAAAATGGTACTGTTGCTGTGGAAAACATTTTGGCAGTTCCTCAAAAATTAAACATAAAATTACCATATGAACCATCAATTCTACTCCTAGAGACACACTCAAAGGAATTGAAAGCAGTAACTTGAACAGATACCTGTATGCCAATGTTTATTGGTGGAAACAACCCAAATGCCCATCAACAGATGAATTTTACAACAAACGTGGTCTATCCATATGGTGGAATATTATGCAACAGATCTCCATAAGGACCTTGGCTTGGACTCTAGGATGGTAGTCATATGGGGGAAGGAGAAGGAGCTGAGGAGTAACCCGGTTAGAACATTTTAACAGGTTTGTATGTTAAGAGTCAAAAAAAGAGGAGCAAAGATTGAAGCAGAGAAACAAATAAAGAGGAGGCCATTGCCATGCTCTGGGTAAGAGATGGCATGGTTTGGTGGTGGCAGTGGACGTGATAGGAAGAGATGATGTTCTAGACGTAATTTTCAGGTGAACATAAATATAGTTGCTGGTGAATATTGGATATGAAAGAGAAGAGTTAAGATAGTCTGAAAGTTTTTTGACCTGAGCGACTGGAAGGATGGTGTTAGTTACCAGTAACTGAATAAAAAGAATATCATCCCGCTATGCTGCAGTCCCTGGGGTCGCACAGAGTCGGACGCGACTGAAGCGACTTAGCAGCAGCAGCAGCAGCTTACAGGTTGGGGGATTAGGAGATCAATAACTCATACAGGACATGGAAAGTTTGAAATGGAAACTTTCCGAGTAGAGATAGCTAGAAGGTAGATGAATATATAAACCTTGAATTGAGAGAGAAGTTCAGACTAGAGTTAAAATTTTTAGAGACCTCAGCATATAGTTAAGTCCACCAAAGGAGGGAGTGTAGATAGAGAACGAGAGCTGCAAGAACTGAGCCCCAGAGGGCCCAGGGTCAAGTGGTCAATGCGATGAGAAGGCAGAGGAGCAGCAGCCAGTACAAAGGGAGAAAAACAGAAGCATGGGGGCCCCTGGCAACCGAGAGTGGAAAGCATTTTTTGGAGAAAGTGTCACCACCTGTGTTCAATACTGCTGAGAGTTTGAATAAATGAGGACTGAGAACTGGCTATTAGATCTAGAAATATTATGACTTGACAAGAATAGTTTCAGTGGCAGGAGGAGGTAAAAGCCTCAGTGGGGCAAGTTCAAGTGAGAATGGAAGGGGAGGAATTGGAGACAGCAAGTAGAGAAAAGACTTGTGAAGAGTTTTGCTAAAAAGTGGGCCAGAGAAATGGGGCGGTAGATGGAGAAGCGGAGGGGCCTCATTCTTTCTGGTTTGTCCACTGCCCCTCTGAGTTCACACTCCTACCTCCCCAAATAGACTGTGAGCTCCTTGAGGTCAGGAAGTGTATCTCATTGCTCGCTGCGTCCCTATCAGCAAATGTTTGCTATATTGAAATACAGACTTGAGTATAGTCATCTTGATTTCCCGAGGAGTAAAATTTGGTGGGGAAACAGGGAATGTATAGCAAGCTGTCTGCTCTGTACTAAAGCCTGCACCATGTACCAACTCAGTTAACCCTCTCAACATCTTTATGAAATGTATTCTGTTGCTGACCCCATTTTCCAGATGAGAAAAATTAAAGGACTTAGAATTTAGGTTAATCGGTAAGACTATGGAGCATATGAGGAGCCATGTGGCTCTGAACCCCATGCTGACACTGCGTCCTCCTCTTCTAAGAGTCTCGGGATTTTAGAAAAAGGCAACAAAACTTGCTTTTACTCCCATTTGATGGGCTGGTATTCTCTGTGTAACGATCCACTCAGCTGGAAGGAAAGAAGCAGTTCTTGGTTCCACCTTTGAAACTAAAGAACTATTCTTCAGGAGGTTGTACAGCCATCATGTGTGTCCTTAGACGAGTCATTAACACACAGCAATGTACACTCTGGCTGCAGTGCGGGCATGCTCTAGCTGTGGCACGAGGGCTCAGTAGCTGGTGTGCGGGCTCAGCTGCCCCACTGTTGTGGGATCCTAGTTCCCCAGCCAGGGATCAAGCCTGAGTCCCCCGCATTGGAAGGTGGATTCTTAACCACTGGAGCACCGGGGAACTCCCACAGGTGCTGCTTTCTTGACTCCACCAAACTGCCAAGGGCTTGCTTTGTGACCATGCCATCCTGGGATATTCTCACTTATCTTTCCAGGAGGCCCCCACTATGACCTGTACTCTAATCCCAAGGTAGGAAGTAGCTTACTCAGCCTTTACTCTTTCATGTGCCCATAGACATATACAGTCACGCTTCATTTCCTGCCTCTCTGGAAGGTGCTGATCCCAGGCAGGTACCAACATCCCTTTGGTTACATCCATCAAACGGAATCTTCCTAAAGCAGTTTAGGCCTCCCTGCCTTCTTTAGAGAGTAAACTGAGTGTGAGTTGGGCTTTTAATTCTGCGGCACCTGCAAATAGGCTTGAGAATGTGGAGTGCCCAGTGTGGACCTTCCGTGTGAATGCTCAATCAATACTGATGCAACAAGAAGGCCAGAACACCATAGATTGTTCCTAACTTAGTGCCCCATTTTCTCACAGTTAGCATGTTTGGTCCTTAAATGTTCTTTGAATGAGAGAATGAAGAGATGAATCTGTACTGAGCTGCAATGCACTAATTCCCTCAAAAGCTAAGAAAGTCCTTAGGGCTCCTTGCCCATCTCTGCATATACACGTGCACCCTTCACTCTCAGTTCATTTCTGCTTTCTGAAGTCTCCAGTCCCTTCCCTCCTTCAGGGGTTCCACTGTCATGTTTCACGACGGTCAGGGCCTACCTCTGGCAGCAGCTTCCCATCTCACTTCAGCAGTTCTGATCTATTAATCATCCAAAGACCAGATAATTGATCTCCCTTCAGCAGTACCCAGGTAAAGGAAAGGTGCCTGAACTCTGAGATGGAGCCTCAGAAGCTCTCCTGCTGATAAAATGCTTGAGTTTCTGTGTATCAATAGGTGAAACCTACTTTGGCTAGGACTTACCATTTACTTATTCATTAATTCAAAACATATTTGGTTCCAAACATTTGGGATCACTGGGTAGCCAAGTTTCAAAAAAAAAAAAAAGAAATTTCACCTTAAAAGTGATGTAGGTGCTGTACTAGTCTAAAAACAGCAGTATTGACATCTTTGCTGTGGTATGAATGGATTTTAAGAGGCACTCTTAATTCAAGCCTTTGCTATTTTCAGTCCTAATGTCCAAATGGGGAGGTGGGAAAGATGATCATTTTTCAGCTCCAAAATTATAATTTATTGAGGTTTTTAGTCCTTGGAATTTCTTTAATGCTAATAGCTTCTGAGGAGTAAATCGAACCTGCCCTTGGATTTTCTTCATCTGGTACATCAAGCAAGGACTGAGGCTTAATTAACATTTCTTGGTATCGACACTTCTAATCAAGGCACACCACACGACTCAAGCCAACAGCATGCGTTCTCCGTACACCAGCTGATAACAAGGCCTAGGTTGGAGGACCTTCTTCCCCAGGTCTTTCAGCCTGAGCTTCTGATGGCATGTGTCCCCAGGTTACTGAGGAAGCCAGTCTCATCCCTTAGACTCAGCTGTCCTCTGCTTCAGGTCTGCTGGCCCTCTGTGACACCCTGATATCTAAATATATAAATGTGCAAAGACAGTTAACTAGGACTTATTTGTGCCTTGGGAATTAAAAAAAAAGTAATTAACTGGTATTTTTAACGCATTTTCTCTTTACAGGGTGATCTAGTTAAACGGTTCAGTTATAAGATCAGGGAATTTGGTACCTTTTGAAATAGCCCATCCAAAGTTACCTTAATGGGCTGGTAGCTTGTGCTTTGTCTCCTGGAGAAGCTAACGGGGAGAGCAGACGTGGTCCGAGGAGCAAGTGGAGACAGATCCAAGTGCCCCCGGCACGGGAGGGTCGCAGTCAACATCCCCGTGGTCGAGCTAAAGGAAGCAATTCACTCCCTGAGCTCAAGAAGACATTTATAATAATTTCATTGCAGACTGAGAAAATGCTTTCTTCCTATCACCAAAGTATTTACAATACTCACTGCCATATTTAAGAAACAGAATTCTCTCTAATCTCTTCAGACATCAAGCTCCAAATTCTACATTTGGTCAGAACACATTTTTAGCTTAGAGGTCAGAAAATTTGAGCTGTGGCTAATGTGTGCTGCCCACCAACATTTGCGGGGAAATGTGCATGTTAGCACCACCCTGGCAAAAAATAGAAAGCACTGTGTCATAGAGACTGGCTACCAAAGGTGGTCCCCAGCGATCCTGCTTCCTGTATACACACTCTCATGTAGTCAGTCCCCTCCTTTATGATACCAGGGGTTGGTCCTTACTACCAATAGAATATGGCAGAAGTGATGGTATGGAGCTCCTCCAGATTCGTTTATAAAAAACTCTGTAGCTCCTCTCTTGTGCTCTCTCTCTCTCTTCATCTCTATCTCTCCCTGTCTCTCTCCTGTCTATGTCTCCTCCTGCCAACAACCGTGTGAGTGAACTTAGATGTGAATCTTCTGGAGACTTCCCTGGTGGTCCAGTGATTAAGACTTTGCCTTCTAATGCAAGGGATGAGGGTTCAAACTCTAGTCGGGGAGCTAAGATGCCACATGCCCCAGGGCCAAAAAGCCAAAACATAAAACAGGAGCAATACTGTATCAAGTTCAATAAAAACTTTTAAAAATAGTCCAAACAAACAAACAAAAAGTGAATCTTCCATCCGTGCCAAGCTTTCAGATGAAGGGGGCACCTCCACCAGCATCCTGACTGCAACCCCCCTGATCCAAAACCACCTGGGGAACCTGCTTCTAGATTTCCTGACCCTCAGAAACTGTGTGCTATTATAAATGCCTGTTATGTTAAGCCAGTACATCTGGGATATTGTCTTACACAGCAATATGTAAGTAATTCAAACTATGAAAATATGTCACACTCTGAATCAGAACACAACTGCATAGACATGGTATTAAGTATAATGGTCCCCGTGGGTCATTTCTGCCCTCTTACAGCCCAGAGTGATAATACCCTTAAGGCCTCTACTTCCTTCCCCTCCCTGAAAATTTTGCTTAGGGCATGGCCTTCCACAAAGCTTATCACAGCGCTTCGCTTTTCAGTGGCTTTATTTATGGGGTCCAGACAGTTTGGCAGCTTTGGAGATCAGTTCTCTGGACAGGAGAGACCCTGGGGCTTAAAGGACCTCTCACTTTCTAGCACATGGTGGTTGCTGGGCCTTTGACTTTGTGCGCATGTGTATGAAGAATTATAATTGTGTGGGGCAATATGGGACAGAAACTGTTTACTAAAGAAGCGACAGTAACCAGGATCCCAACCCCACCCACTGCCCTCTCCTGCTGCTGTTTTGGGATCATATGTTGGTTCTGACACATGTGAGCTGTCACAAAGAGTGAAGCAACACCCCATAGATGGGGGAGGCAGTGCTCTGAAGATGGCAAACATTTCCTGGGTATAGGAGACAAGGGATCTAAGACAGGGAAGTAGGTTTCAGGCAAGGACACAGGAGCATCAGCTGAAGTTCACGTGGGAAACAAAAGTCATTCCATTTGTATTAAGCAGAAAATTATTTAACACGAGAAACTGGTCTTTACAAAGTTAGTGGGAAGGCTGAAGGAGTATGCTGCAGCCTGGCCCTCCAAGAATGACACTCTGAGCGTGCACAACCAAGCCAAACTGACCAGACCACAGAAGGTGTGAATCGTGAGCCCCCCAGGAGTCTATTGAATTGAAGAGCATCCTCCCACAGTGTGATCCAGAGACGAGCAGGACATTGCTGCTCTCATCACAGCTGCCCCTCAACACCCTCAGAACTAGTGTTTGTACCCAAAACTCTGCTGCAGAAACCCAAGGTGTTTACACCAAGCTTCTCAGTAGCACTAGCCAAATTCTCAGGAAAACTGCCCTGGCCTCATCTCTCCCATCTAAATCTTACACAAAGTATCTAGTATATCTAGTGGAAACAACTTAATTCTCTGCCAGAGCTTTAGCTGCAAGGAAGTTTTAAAAGTATGGGTTTTACTAAAAACAGAGAGAGTTGCCATCAGTTCAGTTCAGTTCAGTTCAGTTCAGTTCAATCGCTCAGTCGTGTCCGACTCTTTGCGACCCCATGAATCACAGCACGCCAGGCCTCCCTGTCCGTCACCAACTCCTGGAGTTGACTCAAACTCACATCCATCAAGTCGGTGATGCCACCCAGCCATCTCATCCTCTGTTGTCCCCTTCTCCTCCTGCTCCCAATCCCTCCCAGCATCAGATTCTTTTCCAATGAGTCAACTCTTCGCATGAGGTGGCCAAAGTATTGGAGTTTCAGCTTTAGCATCATTCCTTCCAAAGAACACCTAGGGCTGATCTCCTTTAGAATGGACTAATAATCTAATGATCTAATAATCCCACCCCTGGGCACATATGCAGACACAACTATAATTCAAAGAAGATATGTGCACCCCAATACTCATAGCAGCACTAGTCATGATAGCCAAGACATGGAAACAACCAAATGCCCATCGACGGGTGAATGGACAAAGAAGAAATTGTGCATTTATTCAACGGAATATTAGTCAGCCATTAAAAATGAATAATGCCATTTGCAGCAACATAGATCTAGAGATGATCGTACTAAGTGAAGTCAGTCAGAAAGAGAAAGACAAATATCATATGATATCACTTATATGCAGAATCCAAAATACAACACAAATGAATACATATTCTTGCCTGGAGAATCCCAGGGACAGGGGAGCCTCATGGGCTGCCATCTATGGGGCTGCACAGAGTCAGACACGACTGAAGTAGCTTAGCAGCAGCAGCAGCAGCAGCACAAAACAAAAACAGACTCACAGACCCAGAGAGCAGACTTATGGTTGCCAAGGGGGAGGGGGAGGTGGGAGGGAAGGGCTGGGAGTTTGGGATTAACAGACACAAACTATTATATACAGGATGGGTGAACAACAAGGTCCTACTGTTTAGCACAGGGAACTGTATTCAGTATCCTGTGATAAACCCTAACAGAAAAGAATATGAAAAATAATATATGTATGTATAACTGAATCACTTTGCTGTACAGCAGAAATTAAATACAACATTGCAAATCAACTATACTTTAATATAAACAATTTTAAAGTGTAGATTTTAGCTTTCCAAGACTCCAAAATTCAGATTGGCCCATTACAAGGGGATCCCAAGTGAAGATGAAATAACCGAGCCTTTGTATCTACAAGATCTTATTTTTGTTTTCTTCTTTCCTTTTCGTTACCCATGTGCCTTTAATAAAGTTTCATCTAAATACTCCAACTGGACTCACCTGGAATTTAGAAAAGATTTGTGTGACTGAACTAGGAGCAAAGCCTAAAAAGAGAAACAGGATGGTCGCAACAGTGACTACAGTGACAGCTTCTCGAAGGTGCTGAACAAGGCTGGCCACATGCATCCTGTAGAGACCCTTCCTCGATGCTCGTGGGGCTCCTGACAGCTGGAACTCCACCCCTCAGCCCTATTCTGATGTAGGAAGTTAAGCGAGTTTCTTAACATGGCTGAGCCCTAGCTGCCCTGTGCCCAGAGGTCCTGGATTGGACCAGGGTTGCTCTCCTGTTCTTTCCGCCTCCACTACCCATGAGTCCAGGTTCTGTGCTCATCAGAGGAATAACCAGCTAGGGCTGGCAGGCACTGATGCCTCTTACCATCTCCCTTGGTGCTGAATGGCCACGGCCAGGATTAGGGTGACTGAGTAAGGAGCCTAGGGCACAAGTTGATGGTGGAGCTCACTCTCAGGGTCCTGCAAAGGCTGACCTGGGATTTTCTTCAATTTGGCACCCCCGGTACCTCACTCTCCTCACACCAGACCCAGCTGATAAAGGGGTAACTGGAGACGTAGGGCTGCCATTTTGAATAAATAAAATAGGATCACAGAGAATGGGGTGTGAATTGAAGGGTGAAGGTCCTCTTGTCCAAACATTACTCCCATCTCCCCAGCTGCCACACTGCAGCACGAGCTGGCCACCCACTTGAGCTTGATGTGTTTGGCTAGTGCCAGCTCATGAGTCTTCAGCTCCCTGTGAACACTGGCAGCCACCAGCCAGCACGTGGTGGAGAGTAGTCATCTGAGGGGTGAGCAGCAGGGCAGCCTTGGGCTCCATAGGGGAGTCCTGTGGGGTAAGAGAGATTCTGAAAGGGGTCAAAGACCAAACATGCTGCTTCACAGTTGGGGCCATGTCAATGGTCACCTCCCCTCAGTATGGGTTTCCCAGTGGATACATCCTGATCTAGGATGAGAGAGGAGAAGGCAGATCTCACACAGTCACCGGGAGGACTCCTGACCCCGCATCACAGGCCAAGGCCAGTGGGCCCAGCAACCGACACTTTTCAGAGTTAAGTTCACCCCTGCTACTCCCAATGGAGGAGAAGCCCTCTGGGGACAGGTCCTCACTTGGCTCTTTTTAAGCTCTGTCTCCAAGGACAAAGTCAGTCCTCCACACTCAGAGCATGAAAGAGAAAACCCCAGACTCCCTCCAACCCTCTCTGCAAAGACATCCACTGGTGTATAACATCAGTTTAAATAGGGGAAGGGAGAAGGGGAGAAAAGTTAATTTAAGGGGAAAATTATTTCTCTTCTCTGTTAATGGAACCTGTAAATTAGGGCATTTAATTACCTAAGACAATTTGTTCATTTTCGATGCTAATATTTACATTAACAACTGCTTTGAAAGCATAAAATCTGATGAATTGGCAAAACACTTTTACTTTTTCCCCAAATTAATCAAATAAGCTGTGATCAGGCTATTTATAAGTCTAGTTAAGTATATCTCCCTAGTGAGGGCTTTTTTTTTGTTTCTTCCCACCTCCTTCACATTTTTGAGCTCTCACAGATATTCAGCTTTTCACCTAGATACTTGGTACCAGAGGATCTCAGTGGGAAGGTGTTTGATCTATTTCTATATTTAATGACACATTTCATCATAGCAGAACAGAGCACTGTGCCACCTTTGTTGAAATTATATTTCCATGATGATCCCTTCCATTTGTATAACCCTGAGTGACTTCCAAGGGGCTCTTTCGGAGATGAGCTCACCTCCAATATCCTCTGACAAAAGACCCCCTTCAGATTCTGATACTGATGGCTGGTAATTCAATGGGTCATCCCCCTAAAAAAAAAAAAGAAATAGGTAAGGGAGGGGAAGAGGCAGATGGGTGGATCCAAGACGGACACCTGACACCATCTCCTCTGATGCTGGTCATTCTGGTCTCAGTAGAGCTTCTCACTCCAGCTATTGACCTTGATGCCAGCCTGCATTATTCTGACCACTACTCTGGCTCATTCAGTCCTCAAAAGATCCCCCTCCTCAGTCCAGCAGCATCAAGGGGGATGGCAGAGACTTTAGCCCCACTGTCCTCTCATCTGACTAGTTATTCTGCTCCTATAAACACTGAGCCTGAAATGGATCTTTCAGCTGGGAGGAAGCTGGGGTGATCATCTGGTTCAGCCCATTGACGTTTGAGGACAAGGCAGCCAGAGCCGAAGATGTGAAGTCTGGAGGGGTGTCATGAAGGAGCATGGAGAGAATTCAATCTGGGCTTGGTGACAGAGCTCTTTGACCTTTACAACCCTTCCTCCAGCCCTAAGAAGACTCACCTTGAGGCAAGACTGTTCATTGTTCTCCCTGGCCGCCAGTACATGGATATAGGGAAAGACTACAGAGGTTGGCTTTGAGAGGAGACTGAATGTTAAGAGGGGTGATGAGGGATGGAAACAGGGTCACTAGAGTCTGACCTGGCCACATGGGATCTCAGTAAAATGTCCTCATTGATTAAAAATAAAAACAAACTGAAAAACCTCCCAATGATCAAAAACTCGCGAGATATACATGTACTGAGAAACTACTATGTACGTAGACTATTCTGGGTGTGAGTAAGGAGGTGAAGGAAGCAGGCACATGGCTTGCCCTTAAAACACGACAGTCCCCTTTGGGAGAAGAGAGAAGTGTGACAAGTTAGCTAACCAAGTGGGCCCAGACATGGCAAGAGGTTCAGAGGGTACACTCTGGGCCAGGGGTCCAGGATGGATTGAGATTCCTTGGGGAAGCAGGTGTATAGTCAGGATAGGCTGAGTTCTGCTGAGGTCACAAATGACCCTGAACTGTTTATGTCTCACCGTAGCAACAGTTTCTATCTGACTTGTTCCTCTCTCCATGCGGCCAGCTGCTCTGCTTCATGGCATCTCCATTCTGAAACCCAGGCTGGGGCAGCAGTCTCTGACTAGGACGTTTCTGTTCATGATGGCAGCTGGAAAGGAGAGAACTAGCTGATAAAGATTCTGCTTGGACGTGATACTTGTCATGTCCATTCACGTTTCACTGAATGGACATTCACAAAGTTCTACGCTGAACATCACTCCAGTCACATTATAACCAAAGCAAGCCACGTGGTCATGGCCACCATCAAATGGGACAGAGGGACACAACCTCGCCCAGGGAAGCAGAAGATATTTATGAATAATAATACAATCTCCCACAGCAGAGAAAGCTTCCTCTCAAGGAAACAATGGATGTGGGTCTTGAAAGACAAATACAATTTAAAGAAGAAGGAAAAGAAAACATTAATCCAGAAAGGCAGCATATTCTAAGTAAGAAGAGTGGGCTCAGGAGGCAGACTTCCCTGGATTAAGCTCTCTTTGCCTCTATTTTCTCATCAGTGATATAGTAATACTCTTAAGACCTATTTGATAGGATTGCTGTGAAGCTAAATGAATTTGAACAAATAAATTGAGAAGGACCTAGAGTGCTGACTAAATATATACTAAATATGTATTAAATAAATATATTCTAATATATACTGAATATAAACTAAATAAATAATATACTAAATATGCAAAAATATGTATTTATATACATATTAAATATATTAGTATATAAATATATACTAAATATACTAAAATATATACTAAATAATACTAAAAACATATTAAATAAATTATTGTTATCATTATTTCATATTTTATATTAGCCCAAAGGAATGAAAATTTAAGATGTGTTTGGAGAACAATGCAATGGAAAATATTTTTATAGATGTAAAAGAGTTATGGTAAGATGAGACTAGCAGACAAGCCTAAGAATAGGGTACCATGGAGCCCAATTGTAGAGAACCATGGGTGCCAAGTTGGGAGGGCTGAACTTGATGGTCTATGAACGTATACATTGAAGAGCTCTTCTCAGTGGTCACTTGGAAAAACTATGGTGGTTTCCATTAAAGCCAGACCAACCCTTCTGTGGCCACAAGGAAATGGCAATCTAAGACGCAGTGGCGTGGTGCCATACTGTGTCCCAGCTCATTCTCAGTCTGACTGGGTGGCCCTGGACACGTTCCTTCGCATCTCAGAGTCCTAAATCTCCTCTCTGGTGAAAGGAGAGGTGGACTTGAGGGTCTGCAGGGACACTTCCGGTTCCCTATCAGCTGTCCCGTCAGTCATCTGACCTTGATGCTCCACTCTTCCTCCCAATCCACATTGGGCTTGGGGTTTTCAAATGTTCCCTAACAACTCAACCTTTCTCTACTCCCTCCCAACCCCAGACAACTCAGTCTTCTTGTTTCCCAGGAAACCCCATTTTGCCAACGGCACCCAGAGCTCAAAAACGCAACCCAAGCAGTCCAAGTGAGCCGCATCCCCTGTCTCCACCCAACGGAGCATGGAGGAGCTGGCCGGTATTTAATTAGTTTGCAATATTACATATCTTTTAAATCTTTTAATCCATTTAATAAAAAAAGTTAAAACACACACACACGACTAACCAACTAACAATGGCCCCAATTTGTGTTTTGTCTGACGGGGAGTAATATTCATGTCTACATGAGGATGGCATGTAATTAACATGTCATAATCAAAATGACTAAGTTTGACACATTATAATCACTGCATGGAGATTATAGCATAGCCAGGGGCGATCCACACAGCCTATCTTAATATCATTTGCATAATGAAAGCATGGTGGCAGTAATAGCTTTTTTCTCTTGTTATCATAATTTCACCCAGGGCTGCAAGGGGCTCCCGCACTGTCAGATGTTGCCTGTTTAAAGTCATTGTGACTTGGAGGAAGGCAGCAAAAGTGACCCAGAAGCTTCCTCTTGGAACAATAGCTCAATGGCTGGCCTCTGATGAGCAGAGTGGGATAATACAGGGGATGCGCCCCCAGAAAAGTCTCCTGTGAACCCATGCCCAGCAGACATCTGGACAATATGCTCTCCCCAGGCCCCTTGCTTGCAGTGGATTTGAGATAGCCTTCTGATGGACGGCAAGCGCTGAAATCCTTAGACTCCAGGCAAATGTGACCAGATGTGCATATCACCCAAAACAGATCCCTTGCAGGTTGACAATTGCCTAAATGGGATGACTGGCCACTGGGGCCATGATGTCGACCATGGGGTCAAAGTCATGGGTTGAAGAGTCATATAAGCCAACCAACCAGCCTCCCCCTCAAGGCCACAGACTACATCTCCAACCTGGGTGAATGTCTCATGGAACCAGGTGGCAGGAGAGAGTGAGGGGACATTCATTCACATGGTATCCTCTCTTCCCTTAATTTGCACAGGTCCAAGTTAAACCTACTATCCTTAACTTCCCAAAGTGCTTTGAACAATGATTACAGTTTAATCTCAGAGACTCATATTCCTAAAAACAGGAATTTTTTTTTATTAGAATCTAGATTTTTAAATCATAAACCCCCAAAAAGTTAAAGCATAAAAAAACAAACACACTTACCTCTAACAAACAGAAAGAGGAAAATAGCAACTTTCCAGTGGACAAACCTGGCAGATATCACCCCAACTGAGTGATGAAGGTTATCATCATCGGTGATAATCCATGTTGATATTATGTACCCCTGATGTCATACTATGAAAAGGGTGCTTCACCCCTGTGGCATTTTTTCCCAAACCCCAAACCCCAGGCTGATCATGAGAAAACAGAAAAATCCACATTGAGGGGCATTCCTCAAAATATATGACCAGAACCATTCAAAAGTATCAAGGTCATGGAGGGAAAAAAGACAGGAATTGTCATAGAGCAGAGGACACCAAGAGGCAGAAAGACTACATATACCATAGTACCCTGATTGAGTCTGACATCCAAAAAAAGACGGCATAAAAACTAGAGAGATTCAGATGAAGCCTATAGTTTATAATATCATACAAATATTAATTTCTCAGTTTTGATAAGTGTACTATAGTTACATAAAATGTCAACATTAGGTCAACCTAGGATGAAAGGTATCAAGGAGCTTTATGTACTCTCTTGGCTGCATTTTAAATTATTTAGACTTTATTAAAATAAAAAGTTTTAGAAATACATCTGCAAAAATTCTCAAAAAATTCTGAAACCACAGAATTCTCACAAGCTTTTGGCAAACAGCCACAGAATCCCATTGTTCTTCTGAACCTCAGTTGCCCATGATTTGGCAAATTCTGCTTTCTGGGCTGCAAAGATGCTTGTGATGCCAACTCTAAGTACGTCTTGGATTGTATATGAGACTGTGAGAAAGAATCTGGATCTATTATTGTCAACCACCCCAAAATATGGAGGTTTCTCTTTCCATGGAAGCCTGTTAACCAAACAGCAAACGATCTTGTTTCCCACCTGTCTTGCTGATCCAGTTCACAGCGCCAACTGTCTGACTATCTCACCGAGCAATGTTCGCTAGACGCACGGTAGGCGAGGTGTGAGCCAAGAGGTTGGAAGAAAGTGCAAGGAGCCGCAGGAACTGCGGACGCGCTTATTCTCTGCGGGCTAGCGCAAGAGCCGTAGCAGCAGACATAACATAACGCAACAACCAGCACACAAACCTCAAGGCTTTTCCTGGTGGAGCTTATATATACTTACTGAAGGAAAGTAGCCCGTTGCCAAGTGAGTACCTCGTGATGCATGCGCGCAGAGCTATAAGCGATCTCAACTGTTACATAACCGTGCAACGTCATTGTTTACAGTAACGTGGGGCTAGAGGGCATGAGAGCGTGGGGTGAGAGAGCCTGACTGGTGCCATCTTGTTAATTTCCCCACACCACCTCGTCTGTTATGTCATAAAGCCACGATGAAGAAAGAGCCTTTAACAAGATATGGCAACAGAGCAGAAAGGCACTCTGGAGCTCATAGAGCTGAATCTCCAGTTTTGGATAACGGTATTCTTGACTGGAGAATCCCAGGGATGGGGGAGCCTGGTGGGCTGCCATCTATGGGGTCGCACAGAGTCAGACACGACTGAAGCGACTTAGCAGCAGCAGCGGCAACTAAAGCTTAGAGAGATCGGGCATTGCCTGGTGTCCCACAGCAGGTCAGCATAGAGCTGGCACCAGGATACAGCTTTTCAAATTCTCAGCCCAGAGGTCAGAGTAGAAGCTCATGTCCAGTCGTAAGGACTGCAAGGTGGTGTCCTGGCCACCCACTTGTCTCCCGAGAGGCAGGGACCAACAGTCCAGCTAGGAAGCCATCAGGACACCCATGCCAGTCTCCTTCCTTGTGCCCCTGTCTACACTGACAGCCTCTTCCACTGGCTCCACTTTCCCTCGAATATGCAAGTGGATCCCCTGCACCCGCCCAGAGATGTGCTTTCTGCATGTAGCTAGATGTTATTTGCATGGCCCCAGAGCTAAGAGCTTTGTTGCCAAGTCAGGGCTATTTGTGCCCTGCCAACCCCCTTCTCTTATTTTCAGAGCTTGTCATTCACAGCTGCCTGCCAGTCATCCGGGTCCTGGAAAGGAAATGAGGCCGAGGAACTCAGGCACAGAGCCCCCCACTGCGAGGGAAATGTTGACTCACAGCCAATGCATTTTAACACAGGGAAACTCCCAGGAAAGCCAGAGGGCTGTGCCTGGGCTCCTGAGAGCGCTGTTTTCCGTTCTTCTGCAGGCCTGGAATTAATGCCTTGGTTCCCTCCTGGGCCAGGAGACTGCAGCAACCTCCCCACTACGATGGACAGCCCTTCCACCAACCACCAACCACAGGACCGCTGCTCCCTGGTTAAATTTCACAAGTATCTTCTTAATCAGGAAGTCCTTAGAGTTGGCAATATTATTTGAAAATCATTAAGAAGGCCTCTCCCCTCAAAAATATCTCCCACCACCCTTTTTCCTGGTACCTGAGATTCCTTCATTTGATGTGGATTTCTCTGAGTTCAGAAGAGGTTTTGTTTTTTAATCTTCTCTCTAGCACTGGTTGCAAGGGACAGAATCCTCTCAAATTTCCCTAAGTAAACGGAGATGGAGTGCTAATTTCTGAAGGAGGCAGACACCAAGAGCTGCATGGCACCATAAAGACCACCACTTCCTCTCTAAGCTTTGCCAAACCCTAGACTAAACCGGTGCATCCTTTATTCATTCCCAGCTCTATTTAACTTCTTCTCACATACATTCATTAGTAAAGAACCCACCTATAATGTAGGAGACCCCAGTTCAATTCCTGGGTGGGGAAGATCCCCTGGAGAAGGGATAGGCTACCGACTATTCTTGGGCTTCCCTTGTGGCTCAGCTGGTAAAGAATCCTCCTGCCATGCAGGAGACCTGGGTTCGATCCCTGGATTGCGAAGATCCCCTGGCGGAGGGAAAGGCTACCCACTCCAGTATTCTGGCCTGGAGAATTCCATGGACTGTATAGTCCATGGGGTCACAAAGAGTTGGACATGACTGAGCAAATTTCACACATACCTTAGCACAGCTAATAATTACTATACACTGATTCTTGGGAATATTTGCTTCTTTTCTCTCTTCCCAAGAGAATGTGGCCTCCCAAACATCAGGGGTGGATGAGCTTTGGTCTGTCAGTGTGTTCTTGAAACTAGCCAGTAAGAAGCCCAACGAATATTGCAGAAAGAAGGAATGAATGAACAAGAGTTGGCAGTCTTCACAGAGACAATAGCAGATAGAGGAAGAACAGAAGTGACCAGGATCAATCATCTCCTGCCAGGATACACATAGCTAACATGAGATCGGGCCATGCAGCCCAGTGTGGCCACGTGGCCTGTTCTCTAGAAGCAGCTCCAATGAGTCACTCCATTCTCAGCACTGTGAGATGAAAAGCAATGTACTTTAAAAGCAAATTGAATTCTTCTATATTAGAACTGTTTTCAACTTTGATCATCATAAAGGTCAACTTCCCCACATGGAAATTCTTCCTCTGATTAACGTTTGCAAAGGCATGCTAAACAAGTGATCAGTAAATAGAGCCACCTTGGGAGAGAGAGCCCACGTGCCCTGAACTGCTATGGTGGTGGTTTAGTCCCTCAGTCGTGTCCGACTCTTGTGACCGCATGGACTGTTCCTGCCAGGCTCCTCTGTCCATGGGATTCTTCAGGCAAGAATACTGGAGTGGGTTGCCATTTCCTTCTCCAGGGGATCTTCCTGACCCCGGGATCAAACCCAGGTCTCCTGCATTGCAGGCAGATTGTTTACCATCTGAGCTACGAAGTGCTATGAGATGCACCCAAATGAAATCAAAGATTTGATGGTGTGGAGTCTTCCAATGGTTTTACTTTTGTACTGTTTTTCCCCAAGACCTCTATCTAACATCCACCACCTCTATCTAAGAACACGTCTCTCTATAAAAACAAGAAACATAGGCTTGAGTTAACCTGCAAGTAACAGAAAACCTGTTAAATGAGGCTTACACATCTGTATGTTTATCTCACAAGAAGTCAAGCACAACTGCCTACCTAGCACATTTGACAACTGCTACTGCTGCTGCTAAGTTGCTTCAGTCATGTCCGACTCTGTACGAACCCATGGACCGAAGCCCACCAAGCTCCTCCACCCATGGGATTTCCCAGGCAAGAGTACTGGAGTGGGGTGCCATTGCCTTCTCTGGTGACAACTGCAATGAATCATTCTTTAAGTCTCCTCTTTATAACAAAATTGTCTACAAAGTAGCATATTTTGTTATGTATTTTTGATGAACATCATATTCAGCATAGAAGTTAATTCAGGAAAACCCCAATATTTTGGTAAGAGGATAATCTTGTTTTGCTTTGAGTGTGCTCCCTGTCTCCTTCAGTTCAGTTGCTCAGTCATGTCCGACTCTTTGTGACCCCATGAATCGCAGCACACCAGGCCTCCCTGTCCAGCACCAACTTCCGGAGTTCACTCAGACTCACGTCCATCGAGTCCGTGATGCCATCCAGCCATCTCATCCTCTGTCGTCCCCTTCTCCTCCTGCCCCCAATCCCTCCCAGCATTAGAGTCGTTTCCAATGAGTCAACTCTTTGCATGAGGTGGCCAAAGTACTGGAGCTTCAGCTTTAGCATCATTCCTTCCAAAGAAATCCCAGGGTTGATCTCCTTCAGAATGGACTGGTTGGATCTCCTTGCAGTCCAAGGGACTCTCAAGAGTCTTCTCCAACACCACAGTTCAAAAGCATCCATTCTTTGGCATTCAGCCTTCTTCACAGTCCAACTCTCACATCCATACACGACCACTGGAAAAACCATAGCCTTGACTAGACGGACCTTTGTTGGCAAAGTAATGTCTCTGCTTTTCAATATGCTATCTAGGTTGGTCATAACTTTTCTTCCAAGGAGTGTCTTTTAATTTCATGGCTGCAGTCACCATCTGCAATGATTTTGGAGCCCCCAAAATAAAGTCTGACACTGTTTCCACTGTTTCCCCATCTATTTCCCATGAAGTGATGGGACCAGATGCCATGATCTTCGTTTTCTGAATCTTGAGCTTTAAGCCAACTTTTTCGCTCTCCTCTTTCACTTTCATCAAGAGGCTTTTGAGTTCCTCTTCACTTTCTGCCATAAGGGTGGTGTCATCTGCATATCTGAGGTGACTGAGATTTCTCCCAGCAATCTTGATTCCAGCTTGTGTTTCTTCCAGTCCAGCGTTTCTCATGACGTACTCTGCATTGAAGTTAAATAAGCAGGGTGACAATATACAGCCTTGACGCACTCCTTTTCCTATTTGGAACCAGTCTGTTGTTCCATGTCCAGTTCTAACTGTTGCTTCCTGACCTGCATACAGATTTCTCAAGAGGCAGGTCAGGTGGTCTGGTATTCCCATCTCTTTCAGAATTTTCCACAGTTTATTGTGATCCACACAGTCAAAGGCTTTGGCATAGTCAATAAAGTAGAAATAGATGTTTTTCTGGAACTCTCTTGCTTTTTCCATGATCCAGTGGATGTTGGCAATTTGATCTCTGGTTCCTCTGCCTTTTCTAAAACCAGCTTGAACATCAGGGAGTTCATGGTTCACGTATTGCTGAAGCCTGGCTTGGAGGATTTTGAGCATTACTTTACTAGCATGTGAGATGAGTGCAATTGAGCGGTAGTTTGAGCATTCTCTGGCATTGCCTTTCTTTGGAATTGGAATGAAAACTGACCTTTTCCAGTCCTGTGGCCACTGCTAAGTTTTCCAAATTTGCTGGCATATTGAGTGCAGCACTTTCACAGCATCATCTTTCAGGATTTGAAATAGCTCAACTGGAATTCCATCACCTCCACTAGCTTTGTTCATAGTGATGCTTTCTAAGGCCCACTTGACTTCACATTCCAAGATGTCTGGCTCTAGATGAGTGATCACACCATCGTGATTATCTGGGTCGTGAAGATCTTTTTTGTACAGTTCTTCCATGTATTCTTGCCACCTCTTCTTAATATCTTCTGCTTCTGTTAGGTCCAGACCATTTCTGTCCTTTATCAAGCCTATCTTTGCATGAAATGTTCCCTTGGTATCTCTAATTTTCTTAAAGAGATCTCTAGTCTTTCCCATTCTGTTGTTTTCCTCTATTTCTTTGCATTGATCGCTGAGGAAGGCTTTCTTATCTCTTCTTGCTATTCTTTGGAACTCTGCCTTCAGATGCTTATATCTTTCCTTTTCTCCTTTGCTTTTCGCCTCTGTTCTTTTCACAGCCATTTGTAAGGCCTCCCCAGACAGCCATTTTGCTTTTTTGCATTTCTTTTCCATGGGGATGGTCTTGACCCCTGTCTCCTGTACAATGTCACGAACCTCATTCCATAGTTCATCAGGCACTCTATCTATCAGATCTAGGCCCTTAAATCTATTTCTCACTTCCACTGTATAATCATAAGGGATTTGATTTAGGTCATACCTGAATGGTCTAGTGGTTTTCCCTACTTTCTTCAATATAAGTCTGAATTTGGCAATAAGGAGTTCATGATCTGAGCCACAGTCAGCTCCTGGTCTTGTTTTTGTTGACTGTATAGAGTTTCTCCATCTTTGGCTGCAAAGAATATAATCGATCTGATTTCAGTGTTGACCATCTGGTGATGTCCATGTGTAGAATCTTCTCTTTGTTGTTGGAAGAGGGTGTTTGCTATGACCAGGGCATTTTCTTGGCAGAACTGTATTAGTCTTTGACCTGCTTCATTCTGCATTCCAAGGCCAAATTTGCCTGTTACTCCAGGTGTTTTTTGACTTCCTACTTTTGCATTCCAGTCCCCTATAATGAAAAGGACATCTTTTTTGGGTGTTAGTTCTAAAAGGTCTTGTAGGTCTTCATAAAACCATTCAACTTCAGTTTCTTCAGCGTTACTGGTTGGGGCATAGACTTGGATAACTGTGACATTGAATGGTTTGCCTTGGAGACGAACAGAGATCATTCTGTCATTTTTGAAATTGCATCCAAGTACTGCATTTTAGACTCTTTTGTTGACCATGATGGCTACTCCATTTCGGTCTCCTAGCCTTGCACTTATCTGTGTTTAAACAGCAGATTCCAAGTAAAAAATGGCAGCACAATGATTGTAAAAGTAGAGAATCTGACCTTGAGTTACTTCAGTTCTTTCATTCTGTATTCTATTCAGGTCAGTCACTTCTTCGTATTCTACTCTTTGCACCCCCATGCACTGCAGCACGCCAGGCCTCCCCATCCATCACCAACTCCCAGAGCTTGCTCAAGCTCATGTCCATGGAGTCGGTGATGCCATCCTACCATCTCATCCTCTGTCGTTCCCTTCTCCTTTTGCCCTCAATCTTTCCCAGGATCAGGTCTCCTCCAATGGGTCAGCTCTTCACATCAGGTGGCCAAAGTATTGGAGCTTCAGCTTCAGCATCAGTCTTTCCCATGAATATTCAGGACTGATTTCCTTTAGGATGGACTGGCTTGACCTCCTTGCAGTCCAAGATACTGTCAAGAGTCTTCTCCAACACCACAGTTCAAAACCATCAATTCTTCAGTGCTCAGCTTTCTTTATGGCCCAACTCTCACATCCGTACATGGCTACTTTGAAAAAGAATTTCTAATTCCGTGTTTAAAACCTAAAATATGGAACAGGGTGACTGGAGTGATCATTGAAAAGCCCAGATGAATCTGAATCTAGGGGAAACCTGTCTAGTTTACTGTCTACATGAGCACATGTATTTCAGTCCATATGTATCCTGTAGCTGACTGGCTGTAACTTACATATATATTATTAAAATGCCACAGTAACTGGAGCAATTGTCCAGAACTTAAATTAATAAAAGACTTCTTTGGGAGAGGAGGAGTATTTTGTCCATGACATTGTTTAGAACTGCTGACAGGAAAAGCAGACTGACTTCCAGTTGGTTTTATTATTGTTTTGTTTTCTACAGACAATGCAGCCCCTTACTGCCTGCATGCTGTGTGGGTACCTTCCACCCTTGGTGAGTCACTAGTCAGGAGGAATACTGCCCAGGGTGCAGCAATGCATTAAAAGACCAAGATTCTGTCTGAAGCTCTCCATCAGCCTTGACTTTTTGGCATTTACCTTCAAGCTTCTCCCTTCAATCACCAAAAGGCAGCTGAACCTCCAACCATTAACTCCACAGTCCAGTTAGGACAAAGTAGAAAGCCATGAGGGTGCTGAGGTAAAGGAGAGTAACAGCCAGATTGGTCCCTTTTGGTAATTTTTTTTAATTACAAGGAGTAAAATACACTGTGTGGATCACAGTAAACTGGAAAATTTTGAAAGAGATGGGAATACCAGAGCACCTGACCTGTCTCCTGAGAAACCTGTATGCAGGTCAGGAAGCAACAGTTAGAACTGGACATGGAACAACAGACTGGTTCCAAATAGGAAAAGGAGTACATCAAGGCTGTATATTGTCACCCTGCTTATTTAACTTCTATGCAGAGTACATCATGAAAAATGCTGGGCTGGAAGAAGCACAACCTGGAATCAAGAATGCCAGGAGAAATCTCAATCACCTCAGATATGCAGATGACACCACCCTTATGGCAGAAAGTGAAGAGGAACTCAAAAGCCTCTTGATGAAAGTGAAAGAGGAGAGTGAAAAAGTTGGCTTAAAGCTCAACATTCAGAAAATGAAGATCATGGCATCTGGTCCCATCACTTCATGGGAAATAGATGGGGAAACAGTGGAAACAGTGTCAGATTTTTTTGGGGAGGGCTCCAAAATCACTGCAGATGGTGACTGCAGCCATGAAATTAAAAGACACTTACTCCTTGGAAGAAAAGTTATGACCAACCTAGATAGCATATTGAAAAGCAGAGACATTACTTTGTCAACAAAGGTCCGTCTAGTCAAGGCTATGGTTTTTCCTGTGGTCATGTGTGGATTGTGGTCATGTGAGAGTTGGACTGTGAGGAAAGCTGAACACCGAAGAATTGATGCTTTTGAACTGTGCTGTTGGAGAAGACTCTTGAGAGTCCCTTGGACTGCAAGAAGATCCAACCAGTCCATTCTAAAGGAGATCAGTCCTGGATGTTCTTTGGAAGGAATGATGCTAAAGCTGAAACTCCAATACTTTGGCCACTTCATGCGAAGAGTTGACTCATTGGAAAAGACTCTGATGCTGGGAGGGATTGGGGACAGGAGGAGAAGGGGAGGACAGAGGATGAGATGGCTGGATGGCATCACAGACTCAATGGACATGAGTCTGAGTGAACTCCGGGAGTTGGTGATGGACAGGGAGGCCTGGTGTGCTGCGATTCATGGGGTCGCAAAGAGTCGGGCACGACTGAGCGACTGAACTGAACTGAACTGATAGTTGTGGTACGATTTTGTGAGTTTTGACAAATGCACTAAATTGTGCAGTCACCACCACAATCAGGATACAGGACTTCACGCCCCAAGTTCCCTTCTGCTGCCCCTTAACAGTCACACCTCTGCCTCAGTCCTTTGCTGTCATCCAGTAGCTCGGTCGTGTCTGACTCTTCGACCCCATGGACTGCAGCAGGCCAGGCTTCCCTGTCCTTTACTACCTCCTGGAGCTTGCTCAAACTCATGTCCAATGTATCAATGATGCCATCCAACAATCATATCCTCTGTCACCCACTTCTCATCCTGCCCTCAATCTTTCCCATCATCAGGGTCTTTTACAATGAGTTGGCTCTTAACATCAAGAGGTCAAAGTATTGGAGCTTCAGCTTCAGCATCAGTCCTTCTAGTGAATATGCAGGGTTGATTTCCTTTAGGATTGACTGGTTTGATCTTGCAGTCCAAAAGACTCTCAAGAGCATCACAATTCTCCAGTATCACAATTCAAAAGCATGAATTCTTCGGGGCTCAGCCTTCTTTATGGTCCAGCTCTCACATCCATACATGACTACTGGAAAAAACATAGCTTTGACTATACAGACCACTGTCAGTAAAGTGATGCCTCTGCTTTTTAAAATGCTGCCTAGGTTTGTCATAGCTTTTCTTCCAAGGAACAAGTATCTTTTAATTTCATGGCTGCAGTCACCATCCACAATGATTTTGGAGCCCAAGAAAAAATCTGCTACTGTTTCCAATTTTTTCCCCATCTATTTGCCATGAAGTGATGGGTCTGGTTGCCATGATCTTAGTTTTTTGAATGTTGAGTTTTAATGCCAGCTTTTTCACTCTCCTCCTTCACCTTCATGAAGAGGCTCTTTAGTTCCTCTTCACTTTTCTGCCATTAGGGTAGTATCATCTGTGTATCTGAGGTTGTTGATATTTCTCCTGGCCCCAACCACAAACCCAGAGAAATACAGATTTGTTCTCCTTCATGGTAATTTTGCCATTTCTTGAGTGTCATATGAATGCAGTCAAACAGTGGGAAACATTTTGAGTCTGGTTCCTCTCACTCAGTAGAATGCATTCAAGTTTCTGTAAGTAATAGTTCATTCCTACTTGTATTTAATATTATTCCATTGTATGGATGGAGAAGGCAATGGCACCCCACTCCAGTACTCTTGCCTGGAAAATCCCATGAACGGAGGAGCCTGGTAGGCTGCAGTCCATGGGATCGCGGAGTCGGACACGACTGAGCGACTTCACTTTCACTTTTCACTTTCATGCATTGGAAAAGGAAATGGCAACCCACTCCAGTGTTCTTGCCTGGAGAATCCCAGGGACGGGGGAGCCTGGTGGGCTGCCGTCTATGGGGTCACACAGATTCGGACACGACTAAAGTGACTTAGCAGCAGGAGCAGCAGCATTGTATGGATGAGCCATAGCTTATTTATTCAAGCACCTGTTGAAAGATATTTGGGCCATTTCCAGTTTTTGGCAATCAGTAAGTCTGCTGTATACATTCACATGCAGACTTGTGTGTGAACAAACGTTTTCATTTCTCTAGGATAAATACCTATGAGTAGGATAGCTGAGTCATATGATTAGAGTATGTTTAATTTGATAAACTACCAAACTGTTTTCCAGAAAGACTGTGCCATTTTGTATCCCCATCAACAATGTGTGTGAATCCTAAATGCTCTGTATACTCACCAGTATTTGGTATATTGTCAGTATTTTGGTTTTTTTTTTTTTATACTTTAGTCATTCTAATGGATTCATAGTGTTATTTCATTGTGGTTTTAATTTGCATTTTGTTAATAACAAATGATGTTTAAGCATATTTTCACTGTATATCTTCTTTGGTGAAGGATCCATTCAAAACTTTTCTTATGTTTAATTAGGTTTTTTGTCTTATTATTGAATTTTGAGGTACTTCATATATTCTCTCAGATAAGTGATATGCAAATATCTTCTCTCAGTCTACAACTTAAATTTTCATTCTCTTTTACAGAGCAAAACTTTTCATTATTGTAAATCCAATTTACCAACTCCTCTTTTATGGATTGTACTTTTGGTGTTTAGCTGACTAACCCAAAGTCACAAAGATTTTCTCCTATGTTTTCCTCTAAAAGTTTTATAGTTTTACATTTTACTTTTAGATCTATGATCTGTTTTGACTTAATTTTTGTATAAGATCTGAGAGATTGGTCAAAGTTCAATTTTTTTGCATATGGATGCCCAATGTCCCACCATCATTCATTGAAAAGACTATTTTCAGTTGAGTTACTTGTGGGTCTGTGTCAAAAATCAATTGTTCCTATTTGTGTGGATTTATTTCTCCGCTTTCTTCTCTGTTCCACTTATCTATGTGTTTACCTTGACGCCAACACTACATTGCTGTGGTTAATGTACGTCTGCAGTGTGTCTTACATTGAGATACTGTGAGTCCTCCAGCTTTCCTTTTTTTCAAAAATTGTTTTGGCTCCTGTAGTTTCTTTGAATTTCCACAAAAATTTCACAATCAGCTGGGGAATGGCCACAAAACATTCTGCTAGTATTTTTATTGACATTGTGTTATAACTACTTACTAAATTTGTGGAGAATTGATATTACAAACAATATTGAGTCTTCTAACCCATGAACTTGGATATCTCTCCAAATATTTAGACCTTTAATTTCTTTTATCAGAGTTTTCTGTTTTTGAACACATTTTTTTTTAGAATATCTTGCACATGTTTTGTTGGATTCTCATTCTATTTTCTAAGTTATTGTGAATTGTGCTCTAAAACTGGGGGTCAGGGGGGCATGGTTTCCAAGTGTTCATTACTATTATATAAAAACGTCCTTGGATTTTTTTCGAATATTGACTTTGTACTCTGTCACCTTGCTAATATCACCAATTCTAGAAACTTTTTGTACATTCCTTGAGATTTTCTGTATAGACAATCACATCATCTGAAAATAGTGCCAGTCCTCTTTCTTCTTTGCCAGTACAATATTGCGGAAGGAGGACTGGTGAAAGTGAATATCACTGCCCTGTTCTTGATCCCAGTGGGAAACCATTCATCTTCCATCATTAAGTGTAATGTTAGTTCTAGTTTTGTTTGGATGAAAGAGGTCCTTTTCTATCACTAGTTTGCTGAAAGTCTTTATCATGAAGAAATGATGAAGTTTGTCAAATATTTTTTTTTGCATCTGTTGATACAATAATACAGTTTTTCATACTTAAGTCTGTTTGTATTATGGGTTATTTTGAGTGATTTTCTAATGTTAAACCAGTCTTGCATTCCCTGAATAAACCCCACCTGTTTATGATGTAACATTCTGTTACTATATTATCTGATTCAGTTAGCTGATTTTATGATTTTTATGTTTTTGTTCATAGGAACATTTGTTTCTAGTTTTCTTATACTATTCTGAGTTTATTTAGCTCATGTTTACTAATTCTTTCCTCTGTCATATCCATTCTCCTATTAAGCCTCTCCAATGAATTTTCAAATATTAAAACTGTCATTTCTAAAATTTCTGTCTCTTTTTTACATGCTCTATTTCTTTGCTGACAAATTTTCTTCTTCTCATTCTTTTTACTAGTGTTTGATCAGTTTTTGATCTAACTTCACCTAGCATGGTTATAACAGCTGCTTTAAGCCTTTGTCTGATAATTCTACGTCTGTATCATCTCAGGTTTGGTGTTTCTTTATTATGCTTTCCCTTGAGAACTGATTTTCCTTGTTTTTTTTTGTATATCAAGTAATTGTGTCCTAGATATCTAGAATATCATGAGACTTTTGGTCCCGTCAATATGCTTTGAAGAATGTTGGTGGTAATTTAACAGAAAATTAACCCAGCTAGGTTCCGAATGAAAGTCATGACCTTCCTTCCTTGGTGTCCGGATCCAGTGTTAGTCTTCTTTTCTAGGCCTCTGTAGTGCTTAACTGGCCCATCTACACAATCACTTATCAAACCTTTATTTTGTTGCTTTGGGTCTGTTTCATACATGAACAACTCAAGGATGATTCCAAGGTTTCATACACATATTTAAAAGATCCCTTTTTAAAGTTTCTCCTCTTTATGATTTCCCTCTACTTTTAGGCTCTAAAGGTCCCTTTTCCCTAGCATTTTGGCTAGAAAGCCAGAGATTTAGCTATCACAGGCTTACCATGAAAAATCCATCTTGGGATGAAGTGGCAAGAGGAAAGAGAAGGAAAAAAAATGGGCGTTGCTTCTCATGTACATTCTTCAGACTTTGGGAGTCCTTTTTCCAGTTTCTCTGGTCAGAAAGAGAGATTTTCTCTGAGTTTTAGACGCATGTGAGGTTAGTCCGGTCATCATTTCTGATGCTGCTATGACAGGAGCGCATTTTATGACAGGTTTGCCTTAGGGCAGGACCAGAAGATTAATGACAGAAAGAAAAATAAATGGAAGCAACTACTACCACCTTACTTTCTATCTTGCAGGATCATCCTTCCTAGTCCATCAGCTAGAAAGAAAGAATTTTTCTTGAAACTTTTTGTGTCTGTGCCACTTTGGGATTAGGGTTGTGCCAGACTATGCCAAGATCCTATGAGGGAGTAAAGGGTGGGGGGATTCAACATGATATGAATCATTCTTTGAGTTTTTATTTCCCTCTTCAGTTCACCTACTTTTATTATATTATTTACTTTTCAGAGTCCTCAGATAGTTTTGTGTATTCTGTCCAGAGTTTTTTTAATTGTATTATGTGAGAGAGTAGAGTATGCTTACCCCGTCTTAGTTGGATCCAGAAGTGCCCAATCTGCTTCTTTGGAAAGGAAATGCACGACGTTTCTTTTCTAGAAACTCAAGAGAACAAACAAAATCTCTTTAGCATGATTATGTCCCATGCCCTTGACCACCCTTGGCTAACAGGAGGCTAGAGAAAGGGAAGTTGAAGTTGGATCAGCCAACAACAGAGCCAGTTCCATCCAGGAACGCCTGGTCCAAGTTGTTCAGTCGCTCAGTCATGTCAGATACTTTGAGATCCCCATGGGCTGCAGCACTCCAGGCTTCCCTGTCCTTCATCATCTTCCTGAGTTTGCTCAAACTCATGTCCATCATGAGTCCATCAAACATGTCCAAACACCAAATGGGTGTTTCCAGTTTGCCACTGGAGTGGGTTGCCATTCCTCCTCCAGGGGATCTTCCTGACCCAGGGATTGAACCCGGGTCTCCTGCATTGCAGGCAGATTCTTTACCATCTGAGCCACCAGGGAAATTTTCATTATTTTCTAGTTTGTGGTTTGATTTGTCCATCCCTCCCCAAAATGATATGCCATTAGAGATGAGGACTAACTGCAATCTGGTTACTTGAAGGCTCTGTTTAGTGACGTTTTATTGGTAAAATAATATTCAATATTGCAGACACCTATTAGATACTTTGGTTGGTTGGTTATAGGTATTTCTTGGAATAAAGAGATTTTTGTGCTTAGATAATTGAGGAGTTCCTCTACTGAAAGTACTCAGAATTTCCTTACGTGAAGTGTAGAGTGGGGCTGGAGGAAGGAGGAAGTTTTTTAGTTATGGATATTTGAGACTAAATAGACTTCCACCTGCCCATGGCCTTGTGCAGCCTTGAATGGCAGTGAGCAGAGAGCTCGGGGCTTCAGCTCATGAGAGCAGGGGGAACCTGGCAACCCTCTACTCTATCCCCAGCCCAGAGCCAGGGAGTAAGTCTACCTTCAGATATATTAGAGGCGGCCAATATTGGAACCCATTTCTGACACAGTTCCAGTTGGTGTGTGTGTCTTTTATACCATTGTTATGTTGTCAAATTTGAGAGGACAGAGCAGACAGGAGCACATACACACACACACACACACACACACACACACACACACACACACACAGAGTTGATGCTGATTAAAGGTTTATGAGAAGCAAGAAAATCTGATAGGATTTGGGCAGAATCCTACCAGTTTCAAGTTTTCCATCCTTAAGCTGTTAAGTCCTCACAAGCCATTATTTTTGTCCTTGATGTAGAAGGGAGACTAAGTTGCGGAATGTAAATGGAAAGACCCAGAGTTTTGTGAGACGATTATCAGATTTGTATAAGATTTACTCTGCTCTTTAATAAAGATTATACTCACACACATACGCATGCACACTGCCGTTCTACAACTGCAACACATAGATTACATTAGCAAATTCTACTTTCAAATGTCAACTGTGAGCAGAAGAGCTGGAGATCTCCACATTCGGGCAGACGAACTGGATGGTCAGAGAAGAAGCTTCCAGGGGTCTTCTGGACCTCTCAGGGGCAGCCCTGCTCACAGAAAGTCAAACAGCTCTGTGTCTCCAAAGAGAAACTTTCCAGTTTGCCTAAAATTTCACTCTTAAGTGATGTTTCATTCGTTTGTGTCTGGGACCTTTGGATCCTTCAGGTCAGTTCAGTTCGGTTGTTCAGTCGAGTCCGACTCTGCAACCCCATGGACTGCAACACACCAGGCTACCCTGTCCATTACCAATTCCCAGAGCTTTCTCAAATTCATGCCCAATGAGTTGATGATGCCATCCAACGATCTCATCCTCTGTCATCCCCTTCTCCTCTGGCCTTTAATCTTTCTCAGCATCAGGGTCTTTCCCAATGAGTTAGTTCTTCACATTAGGAGGCAAAAGTATTGGAGCTTCAGCTTCAGCATCAGTCCTTCCAATGAATATTCAGGACTGATTTCCTTTAGGATGGACTGGTTGGATCTCCTTGCAATCCAAGGGACTCTCAAGAGTCTTACTCAACACCGCAATTCAAAAGCATCAGTTCTTCAGCACTCACTTTCTTTATGGTGCAGCTCTTACATCCATACATGACTACTGGAAAAATCATAGCTTTGACTACATGGACCTTTGTTGGCAAAGTAACGTCTCTGCTTTTTAATATGCTCTAGGTTGGTTATAGCTTTTCTTCCAAGGAGCAAGTGTCTTTTAATTTCATGGCTGGGTCCTTTAGAGCTACCTAAAAGGCAAACCCCCATGCAGAGTGTATTTCTGAGGACCAGCCTCAGGTGGTGGCAGTAGTTACCATATTTTAGCACTGGGTGTAGGTAATTGCTAAGTGCTGTCTCCTATCATCCAGCCCCTCCAGCTATAGCGCCAGTTTGCCAGTTCCCTTTTCCAGCAAACTTGTGGGCAAGCTAACTTGTCATCACTGTCACCACATGCTTACCTCAGGCTATGTCTGCAATCCACTTTGCTAGAGAGCCAGCAGCGCATCACCAAAACCGAAACTTCTCAGTGTCACCAAAAGCTTCCATGTTGCAATATACAAGGGTCAATTGTTCTGTCTCCTGTGCTTAACCTCCCTCCTGGACGTATTACAGGACGGAGATTTGGCTTTGGCTTCCACGGTGACACTGGTCCAGGATCTCCCCCATCCTTGCTGGCTGCTCCTGCTCACAAGCTCACCCACTCCCTTTCCCTTTGATCTCACTGATAAGTGTTGCTGTAACCCAGGGCTCAGACTTGGGTTTCATTATTTTCTCCATCTATATATCATCCCCAGGTAAAACTACATAGTCCTGTGGTTTCCATACCATCCATTTATAAATGCCCTCATCTATTTCTCCCATTCTAACTTCCCTCCTGAGCTCAGTCCAGTCTCAGGCTTCCAGCACCCTGCCCGATGACGCCACGTGGATTTATTACAGGCTTAAGGGACTTGCCCCAGGTCACACTGCCAGTAAGTGGTAGGGGCAGAACCTGAGCTCAGGTAGACCTGGTCTCAATGCCTGCATTCTTAACCATTCCTGGGCTAGTACCCAAGCGTATGGCTGTAAATCCTCAGAAAGAAGAGCATCTCCATTCCAAAGATCTCCCAATGGCCTAGGACATAATTATCTCATCATTTCTCACTCCAGGGACCATGTCCCCTAAGTCTAACTCTGCAATTTCAAACAGGGAAGATGGGCCAGAGGAAACGTGGCACCACCATAGAAATTCAGGTACGTCTTCCTGGAGCGTGAAATCCACTCAAAGATTAGCACAGAATGGTGAGGAGCAAGAGTAGGAGAAATCATTTTCCTAGAAAAGAAGATGGTTATATCTCGAAGAGCAAACAAGATCCATCTTTTTATAAGTTGAAAATGAGACTTCAAGGAGACCTTGGACCTGAAGTGGGCAGCTTTGTCCTGCCCCTCCATCTAAGGGTAAGTCTCAGGAGAACCAGTTACAGGCCATTCGCAAGTGGGAGAGAAGGCACGCTCATGAGACTCACAATCTTGACCTCCACAGAGCTCATCCCACTTTCAAGAAACTTGTTTCTGATTCCTTATCAGCCTTCTTCTAAACCAGCTGGGCAGTACCTCATCCAACAGCACCCAAACAAACAAATGCACTTTGGAAAGGAGCTGATAAGCACAGAGACTCCTGCCAGGTCTCTGATGTCTTCAGCTGAACAGAATAAATCTAGAGAAAAAAAAAAAAAAACAACACAGAATATTCCCCCAAAACTTTATACAGGAAGAAAACAGCCTCTCAGAGGTTCCCAGAAAAACAATGATTGTTTTCAAAACAAAGTTTGATTAGAAACTTTAGGAAGCTAAAGATAATTTTGAAAACCAGTGGAAGTGGTCTTCAGCTTAACAAATCAGTGACAGAAATGCAAATCTGAGGTTAACTTGGCCAGAAGAATAAAACCTGGAGGCTGAATTCATTTTCTCACTCCGATGATAATGGCAGCTTCTCTAGCTTGAATGCAGAAACATAAAGTCAAAGGCTCCAGAAAGTTTTGGAAAATGACAAGTCAAACCCTCACTAAGTGATCCAGAGGCAACTTCAGATTCTCATTTCTGCCCCTACCTCTCTAAGTCTGAGGACTTTAACAAGCACTTTCTAATCTTGCCTTGGTAACTCCAACCTGCCCAGGCTGTCCGTGGATAAGCACTTATTAAACCTACAGACACCACTCCTCTGTCACCTCCCTCATCCCGAGTTTCCACTTAGCCCTCCTGTAGCCCACATCTCGTGGATGGTTTCTGATAATATCGGCTACCCTCCTCCATGGGTTATGCTGTGTTAGGGGTGGGATTCTGCTATCAGTAATTCTGCATCTGAGTCTTCGTTCCACTACTTACTATTTAGGTTGTTACAGAAGTAATTGCAGTTTTGGACCATGAGTTTTAAACCATTATAACTAGGTTCAAACACACTTTTAGTAATCAAAGTAGGAACCATTACAAGCAACACGTTTTTGCCAATAAGAAATGTTTGTTTATTCCTGTAGTGTAAAAATCCATACTTGGGGATTTGACGAACTCTTGGAAAGTATTTTCTGCTTCCTGTGGAAGAGTTTTGCCTGCAAAAAGTTGTTGAGATGCTTGAAGAAGTGGCAGCCAGTTGGCGAGAGATCAGGTGAATATGGTTGTCATGGAGAAGAATTGGGCCCTTTCTGTTGACCAGTGCTGGCTGCAGGCATTTCAGTTTTCGGTGCATCTCATCGATTTGCTGAGCATACTTCCCAGATGTAATAATTTCACTGAGATTCAAAAACTGTCGCAGGTCAAACGGGCAGCCGACCACCAAACAGTGACCATGATCTTTTTCTGATGCATGGTTGGCTTCGGGAAGTGCTTTGGAGCTTCTTCTCAGTCCAGCCACCGAGCTGGTCATCTCAGTCCAACCACTGGGCTGGTCAGTTGTCATATAAAATAGACTTTTCATTGCATGTCATAATCTGATCAAGAAATGGTTCATTGTTTTTGTGTAGAATAAGAGAAAGCACTTTAAAACGACAACAATTTTTTTGATTTGATGTCAGTTCATAAAACACCCACATATTGAGTTTTTTCACTTTTTCAATTTGCTTCAAATGCCGAATGGCCACAGAATGGTCAACACTGACTTCATCAGCAACTTCTCGTGTAGTTGTAAGAGGATCAGCTTTGATGACTGCTCTCCATTGATCATTGTCAACTTCTAATGACTAGCCACTATGCTTCTCAACTTCAAGGCGCTCGTCCCCTTTGCAAAACTTCTTGAACCACCACTGCACAGTACCTTCATTAGTAGTTCCTGAGCCAAATGCATTGTTGATGTTGCAAGCTGTCTCTGCTATTTTATGACCCATTTTGAACTCGAACAAAAGAGTTGTTGGGAATTTGGGTTTTGTCTCACATCATTTCTATAGGCTAAAATAAATATAAAATAAACAGCAAGTAATAAGTCACTCAGAAAAATATAAACCAAGAAGTGTCCATTAAAATGATGTATAGCATAACCACATTTATTTAAGAATGTATTCCAATATCAAACATTTTGCATCAGAATGCAAAACCGTAATTACTTTTGCACCAACCTGTTGCTGAGTCAACTTGGACAAGTTAGTTACTCGCTGTGAGCCCCAATTTTCTCATCTGTGAAGTGGTGATAATAACACTTCCTACCTGGTGAGGTTGCTGAGAGGATGACCTGAGAGCAGGAAGTTATTAGCACAGTGTCTGGGGCACAGAAAGTATTCAATAAACAGATATCAGTATTGTTACTAGAGGTATCTGACCCAGTCATAGTAATCCTTTAGTCCATGATGTTTCATTCATGCCTTATATGTAAAAACTGTTGGCCAGGAATCCTGAATAAAGTCTGTACACTTCGGGTCTCACCTGCACCCTTTTAGGTTGTTGGCATCCCTGCTGCTACTGCTGCTAAGTCACTTCAGTCATGTCCGACTCTGTGTGACCCCATAGACAGCAGCCCGTCAGACTCCCCCGTCCCTGGGATTCTCCAGGCAAGAACTCTGGAGTGGGTTGCCATTTCCTTCTCCAATGCATGAAAGTGAAAAGTGAAACTGAAGTCACTCAGTCATGTCCAACTCTTAGCGACCCCATGGACTGCAGCCTACCAGGCTCCTCCATCCATGGGATTTTCCAGTCAAGAGTACTGGAGTGGGGTGCCATTGCCTTCTCCCGTTGGCATCCCTACCTCCCACAAATTCCTGCTCACAGAGAAGAGTAGATCCTTCTTCCAGAGACGTAGGAATTGTGACACTTTCAAAGAACCCACAGCTAGAAATTGGGGGTCTCAGATTCTAGACCAGGTGGCGAGTTACGGCCTAAGGGACAAATCCTTCCAACCACCCACTTCTGTAAGTAAAGTTTCACTGGAACGTTCACATCCAGTTGGCTATGGCTGCCATGAGGGCAGAACTGAATAGTCACTTCACAGACTGTACGACCTGCAAAGCCTAAAATGTTCAGGCTCTGGCCCTTTATGGACAAAACTTGCCAAGCCCGGCTCTAGACCGTCTTTCTCAGCTATAGCATCACACTCCTTGTGGAAGGCCCCTTCCTATGTCTTCTGGTATAGAAGTGGTTGCTGAGAAAGGCTTCTTACCCTCTGTGTAAAGAGATGATTGATGTGTGTTGACAAGGACAGTTTGATCTGCCCCTCCACAATCCACCCCGTTTCTTGTCTAGACCGTTGATCTCAAGTTAGACTTATAGGACTGACTGACTGTGACCTCTTAGCTGCCTTTCTTTCACCAGAATCACCTGGGATGCTTGTTATATGTGCTGATTCCCAGTCCTGTCCCAGACTTTCAGAATCTAAACCCCCAAAGTGGGGCCCAGAAAACTCTGTTACAATGAAAACAATAATAATATTCCCCCAAAGTATTAGTCTCTCAGTTGTGTCCGACTCTTTGCGACCCCTTGGACTTTAGCCCACCAGGTTCCTCTGTCCATGGGATTCTCCAGGCAAGTATACTGGAATGGGGTGCCATTCTGTTCCCCAGGGGATCTTGCTGACCCAGGGATTGAACCCAGATCTCCCACCTGGTAGGCAGATTCTTTACCATCTGAGTCATATGGTGGGTCTTAAATCCATTTAAGTTTGAAAATCTCTGTTCTTGAGTTCTGAGGTTACATATTTATTCCAAAATAAATCTTTGTACAATTAGATATTCAAGAGATATCTGCTTGTTAAATTTTGAAAAAGCTATTACTGAGTATGTGCTTTTACAGTGGGTTGTGCAACCAGAGCTGGTAAATGGAGCCCACTTTGCCCCTTGACTTACATTATTATATCAGAGATGCTTTGTTTATGCTTTCATTGATTTACATGGTCAGTGGCTCCTAATCCTTCAGTTTTAGATTTTCTGTCTCCAAGACCTTAGTCAATTGCTGCTTATCTATAAAAACACTCATCTGAAAGGTTCTTCTGTACAATGAACAGTTCCCTTCCAACCTGTCACTTGAATTAAAGAGGGTTTTTCCTACTTGGGGTCCCTAAAGGCACAAACTCCTTAAAACAATGACCCTTGATGATGAGGCTCTAAAATGAGACCTTTGGCCACATTTGAGTCCTCATTCAGCGCCCAGCCCCGCTTTGCTCAGAATCACCTCCCTCTTAGATCCAGAGACCCAGAAAGGGGATGTGACCTTAGCCAAGGTCACTTAAAGAATTTCAAAGTCAGAACAAGAATAGAAGTCTGGGCACTTCTGGAGTTTGGTCCCATTAGACACCCATATCAAGACTTCCTGAAAAGACTGTGTTCAGAAAACCTTGTTAGCGTGCTTGTAACATCAGACCACATGGCCCAGTGTCTTACTTGGAACTAATGGTCACATGGTTCTGGGCAAAGAAATTCTGAAATTTTTTTTTCTCTCTCTAACACACACACACCTGTATTCACACTCAGCTTTACCTAAAAAAGAAAGAAAAGTGTTAGTCAATCCGTCCTGTCTGACTCTTTGCGACCCCATGGACTCTAGCCCACCGGGCTCCTCTGTCCATAGAATTACCTAAGAGTGGCTGCCGTCTAGGGGGTCGCACAGAGTCAGACATGACTGAAGTGACTTAGCAACAGCAGCAGCAGCACCTCTTAGAAAGAAGAACCCATTTTTCTCCCAAGACCCATCCATCCATTTGAGTTCCGGACACCTATTAGAACCATGTCTTATTTTTTCCATACTATGATGGCCTTCATATCTTATTTGGGGCTTTGCTGACTGCCTTTCTCCTTCCCAGCTAGGATGAGCTAATTCCTAGAGATAATAAACAATCAATGAGCCCCTTTTCAAATACAAACAAGTCAGTCCAGAGTCTACACCCACAACCAGGCCACCAGCCTCCTTGTCCTAACTACCCTAGGGCCATATTCCAGGCAAACAGGGACAGTCTTCTACCCAGAATCAACTGAAATTATTCAGACTAGTCAATCCAGAGCTTGTTACTGGCCTCACTGATTCCTTTCCACAAAAACCACCATAAAGGTGCACGTGTTCACTTCACTCCTGCCTCCTCATTGAACCTGGTGCATATCTGTGTGCCCTCGATCTGGCCAAGGCCCTGTGTGACCCTCCTCTCAGGAACTGTGTAAAACCATATAACTTTGTTACATCCGCATTTGTTAAGTGGAACAGGATGATGAATCCCTCAGTTCAACAATAGACCACAAGATAAATGAAAATAAGAACCTTATTATTCACAGGTCCTGGAGGAAGTAACGTGGCACACTTCACACCCTTCAAGGAACCACATGGGGAAGTCAAGGCAGGGTGCAGGCAGAGAGAAAGGCAGACCCTGGAGTTCATATCTTTATTAGGGCCTGTGGATGGAGTGCCCTGGGGGTTCCTGGGCAAGGTCCAGCTTGGTCATTTCAAATCAGAAGAGTGGGGTTTGGTGAACTCTACAGCATCTTATCTAAGGGGTGCATGAGGCATACAGGCACCAGAGACAGGGGAGAGTATTGGGAAAGTCATACCAGGAGCTCCCGTGTACTTGTGACTTGTGACTCTGGGGCTGCTACCTCAGGCTGTGCTTACGTGAGGGGGCTGCTTCCAGGTTAGGTTCCCTGCAGGCAATTTGGCCAAATTGGATGTCAAGGCAGCAGTATTAGCTAAACTCTTGAATATAAAAAATTATATTTTCAATGACAGTTGTCTCCTGATCTGTTGGCCTTACAGTACCTCAAATTCCTATGAATGCGCTACCTGAATATTTTAAAACGATGCCATCTCTGCTCATCCACCAGACAGCTTCATCCATGAAGCATCTTCTCTCGGTGTATGCCATCCTCTCTTCCTCCACGGGTCCTCTCTCCTCAGGAATCAAACATGCTCGAGTTACTCCTGCGCGTTCAGGATGTGAAAACTCCTCCTCTCCCCTCCGCTGCTTTCCAGTCGAGTTTCTCACAGGTCTGTGTGTGTTCTTCTTTCGCCCTCCATTCAGTCTCCCAGCCCCTCCAATCACCACCCTTCTGGAACCAATCTGGCAAAAGTCACCAATCCTTCATGACTAAACCACGGGGGCAGGTTTCCTCTTGCTAGACCAGCCTGCTGCGCTGGTTATCACCCGTCTCATGGTCCTCCAACCCCACTCTCTCACCCGTTCCCTCCCCCTCACTCCTCATAGCCATCTGCGGGGCCTCCACCTCCTCCTCCTCCTCCTCCTCCTCCTCCTTGGAAGCATCACTGCTCCCAGGACTCTTTGTTCAGCCTTCTCTCTTCTCAAATGCCCATAGACCATTTGGAAAACCCAAGGAGAGCTGAGGACCCTCTTTCCAGAAAAGTACACTAAACACAATCAAGCAATTTCAGTTCAGTCTCTCATTTCAGTCTCTCAGTCGTGTCTGACTCTTTGTGACCCTGTGGACTGCAGCACGCCAGGACTCCCTGTCCATCACCAACTCCCAAAGTTTACTCAAACTCATGTCCATCGAGTCAGCAATGCCATCCAACCATCTCATCCTCTGTCGCTCCCTTCTCCTCCCACCTTCAATCTTTCCCAACATCAGAGTCTTTTCCAATGAGTTAGTTCTTCACATCAAGTGGCCAAAGTATTGGAGTTTCAGCTTCAGCATCAGTCCTTCCAGTGGATATTCAGTATAGATTTCCTTTAGGATTGACTGGTTGGATCTCCTTGCTGTCCAAGGGACTCTCAAGAGTCTTCTCCAATGCCACAGTTCAAAAGCATCAATTCTTCGGCACTCAGCTTTCTTTATAGTCCAACTCTCACATCTGTACATGACTACTGGAAAAACCATAACCTTGACTAGACAGACCTTTGTTGGCAAAGTAATATCTCTGCTATTTAATATGCTGTCTAATTTAGTCATAGCTTTTCTTCCAAGGAGCAAGCATCTTTTAATATCACGGCTGCAGTCACCATCTGCAGTGATTTTGGAGCCTAAGAAAATAAATTCAAGCAAATGTTTGAATAAATTCTGAAGGATTCATCAACTCCCTCAGGTTTATCCTTGGGCCTTTAGGGAATCAAGAACATCTTGTCTCTACATGCACCAGCCCTAATTCCTCTCTTAGTCTCTAGATGTGCATACCCTACAGTTTGCTGGATAGTGTCTCCCAGTTGGCCCACGGGCACCTAAATTTATAACGCCCAAGGTTGAAGCTATCAGCCTCCCCACAAAACCTGCTTTCCTTCTAGGATCTTTCCTTGTAATGGTAGCATTACCTGTCATCCAAGACAAGCACATGGGATACTTAGAGGCAGAACTAAGAGAACACAGACACCTACTCGTGGAGGCTTAAAGGAGTAGGGCCCGTCAAGGGGAGGCGAGATGAACTCCATTTAGGTAATATAGAGTTTGAGAGGCTCAAGGAAACTGCCGGTGGGAAGATCCAGAACTGGTCGTATAAACTGGGTCTGGGGCTCAGGAGAGTGACAGGAGCTGGAGATACAGATTCGGGTCATGAGGACACAAAGTTAAGGATGTACGTAGGCTCTCCCAGGCAGAGACTATGGAGAACAGAGGAAAGGGCCGACTCATGGTGAGGACCGACACCCGAGCAGGGGAAGAGGAGTCAGAGGAGAGGAGAGGCTGGAGTGACAGGAAGTCAAGAGAAATGAAGTCCTGGGATCCAGGGAAGAGAGGGCTGCAGAAGCGGTCAGGGTCAGCAGGACCAGATGCTGCCAAGAGGTCAAGCAAGATGTACTGAAAATGGGGCCACTGGATGTGTTCATAAGGAGGTCCCCTTACTCTTGGGAAAAGCAGTTCCAATGAGGTGAAAGGTGAACCGAAGAGTGAGTGGAAAATGAGGTTTCTTTTCTTAGAAGTTGAATTCTGAAGAGAAGAGAAATACAGCAGAGACTGGTGAGAGAAGTTGGGGGCATCGTGTTCAAGACAGGAGGCTGGGCAGATCTGAGGACGTGTGTTCTCCCTTGTACAGCTGGGAAGTGCTAGAGGTTGGACACCCCACCTCTAACTTATCTTCAGAAGCATCTCCTTCCTCTCCCTTTATTCTTATGGGGAAAAAAGCTAAAGCAGAAAAAAAACGTTTAGAAGTCATTCTTATCCGATGCTTTGTTTCTACAGATGAGAAAACTGGGTCCAGAGTGATTAAACAACTTGTTCAAGGTTTTGTAGCAAATTAGCTGTAGAACCCAGGACTTCTGACTTCCGGGTCAGACATTCTCTCTTCTTCTCTCTGTGCGTCCGAGACCCCCTTGCACGGAACTCCACAAGACCCGCCCCAGCCTGTCCAGCTGGGCCTTTGGCTTGTATGGCCATTTTCAAGCATTCTTCCAGATGCTTACTCTGCATCCTGACCCCTCAAGGTCCTGTTCACTATAAAATTCATGAATTGTGCGTCAGTGGATCCCAGGGTCTGCTGCCTTCTAACTGCAACTTCCATGATTTCACCATTAACCTGATGGCTGTTTCTAAGGGTTGGGTGAAACAGACATTTAGGGGAAAGGAAGAGTCCCTTGGACTGCAAGGAGATCCAACCAGTCCATCCTAAAAGAGATCAGTCCTGGGTGTTCATTGGAAGGACTGATGCTGAAGCTGAAACTCCAATACTTTGACCACCTCATGAGAAGGGTTGACTCACTGGAAAAGACTCTGATGCTGGGAGGGATTGGGTGCAGGAGGAGAAGGGGACGACAGAGGATGAGGTGGCTGGATGGCATCACTGACTTGATGGACGTGAGTCTGAGTGAACTCCGGGAGATGATGGTGGACAGGGAGGCCTGGCGTGCTGCGATTCATGGGGTCGCAAAGAGCTGGACATGACTGAGCAACTGAACTGAACTGAAAGGCATTTTAGTCTTTCTTAAACCTGCTGGGAAGGGAGTGTGTGTGTGTGTGTGTGTGTGTGTGTGTGTGTGTGTCTGTCCATGTGCACACACAAGCATTATGTACTGTGTTTGAAAAGAACAACAGTGTTCAAAGCCACACCCCAAACAAGAGTGTATATTTTGTCATTCAGAGAGCTTCCCTACCTGTGGCATGCGCAAGCGCTTGCAACAACAGGTTTCAAAGCAGATGGGTATTTACTGCGCGCAAATGTTACATTGACTTTGGAATGTTCTCACACGAGCTCTTGTAGATTAATGAGCTCCTAATATTGTGAATAATCATTTTCCATAAATATGCATAGTCAGCTTTTAAAAGTGTCATGTGGGATAATTATTATTTGGGTGCTAATCGCTTGGGGAAAATATTTACTTGCATGTGAAACAGAACCTGTGTTTGTTTTGTTAAGTGCACTGCCTAGCAGCAAGCCCAGAGCAATTACCAGCCTGTTTTAAAGGGACTTGGATGCCAGGGAGCCAGGATTGAGAGATGGATCTCTGCCAGTTATCTGAAGCCTTATCTAGCTTCAACACTTCATTCATGAGGACCTGTAAAGTGTTTGGCTACTGCTACGGCTACTGCTAAGTCACTTCAGTCGTGTCCGACTCTGTGCGACCCCATAGACGGAAGCCCACCAGGCTCCCCTGTCCCTGGGATTCTCCAGGCAAGTCATTTAATAAAAGTATGCTGAGAACCTGCTATGTATAAGGTCTTTTAGAAAGAGCACCAACTTTGAAGCTATAGTGAGCTTAAATACTAGCGCTTCATGACTTTGGTAAGTTATTCAACTTCTCTGCTCGTCAGTTTGCTTACCTGGAGAAAGGGGTAATATTTACCTGCTAAAGTTGTTAGGAAGAATTGAATAACATACATAAAGCATCTAACACAAAGTCTAACATATGTCAGACCTTTAGCAAATATTAGATCTTTCTCTCTTCTCACAACACACACCATGGAAGACATGAGGATAATGAACACACAGCCCACCCCCACCCACCCCCACCCCCACCACCCCCTGGATCTTTCCAGGTCAAGTGCCTTTAGGACTGAATCCAAAGAGAGCTTGATGAAAGAGTCTCTACTGATTGGTAGAGGATATCATTACTTAGGGGAAAATCAAGGATGGGTTCCAGTCTCCCAGGGGGCCTAGCATTGCACATGGACAGAGGGCGTGGCATGACCTGGGGAGGCATTTCCATTACCCTCCTTCGCTGGTGCCTGAAAATCTTCCCTTTATACACTCATTTCTGTGAGACGGTACACTCTCCTTGCATACCTCCCAGCGGGTGAGACAGTAAGACCCCAACACTTCAAGATAAATCAATGCTTTCTGGTTATAGGGCAAAAGATAAAGGGGGCTGAGATTCATGAAAGGGAGCTTTAGAAGGCATTAAAGAAAGGAGGTGAGGGGAAGAAAGACTATCTCTCTATGTTGGCTGGCCCTACTTTTCCTTCTCTTCCTTCCTGGCCTGGAGTGGGAAGTCTCTGTCCTACAGACCACAGCAAACCCACCCTCTTCTTGTCTTGCTAACTTTGGGGCTTAACAAGCAAGCAAAAATAATACATGTCCACATTCATCCTTTGGAAGTCTGTGATCGATAGCTTGTGCTCAGCCATGCTCAGGAAATGGAATAAGTAAGATTGCATGAGGTAGGCTTACCCGACCCAAGAAAATGAAGTACTCTGAAGAACATTAAAAGCCTTCATTTACCTGCAAAAATATGCACAGATGCTCATTCCAAATCATTCTGGATTTTGGAAGTTTGTTTTATGCAAAGCCCCCAAAGAATCTGGACACTTAATTATTTGAACTAATGTGTACTTGAAAATAGTCTTACTGAATTTTCCTCCAACATGCTTTCTAATTTAAATTTTCCCTTATCCAGACCATTTTCTCCACTTGCCACGAAGGGATGAGAATTCCAGATGGAAAGCAGAGATTGTGAGCCCAGCAATTCAGTCCCTTGGCCTCCATTCTCTCTCCTTTAAAGCAAGAGGTTTGGTGCGTTACTCAGGCTCTCATGGATACAAGAAAAGACCCCCTCAGTTCCCTCACACAAGAAAATGTTTTACTTCGGATTGAAGATGGCAGTCTGAGCAAATATATTCATTTTTCTGCCCTTTTAGAATTTTGTTGAAATTAAAGTACAGAACAATAAAAAGAAACAAACCATAACAGTGAAGAAACTGGTAGAGAGTTGTAGACGGAATGACAAATGAATGAGATAGATTTCTAGAAGACAGAGGTAGATGGAAGCTTGTTGCTGGCACCCCACCTCTACATACTCCACATCCACATCCGTTTACCTCCCGAGTGTGGATGCCCAGTGAGTATCTCTATGGCAAAAAAATGTACGGGCTCAGTTGATAAAGAAATGCAAATCAAAACCACAATGATGTATCATCTCACAAGAGTTAGAATGGCTATCATCAAAAAGCCTACAAATAATAAATTCTGGGGAAAGTGTAAAGAAAAGGAGAACCTTCCTATGTTGTTAATAGGAACGTAAATTAGTATAGCTGCTATGGAAAACAGTATCTAGTTTCCTTAAAAAACTAAAAATATAACTACCGTATGATCCTGCAATCTCATTCCTAGCCATATATCCAAAACAGATGAAAACTCTATTTTGAAAAGGTACATGTACTCCAATGTTAGTAACAGCACTATTTATAAAAGCAAAGACATGGAAATAACCTAAGTGCTCATCCACAGACAGTTGGTTTAAGAGGATGTGGTGTATATATATATATGTATGTATGTATGTATGTATGTATGGAGAGAGAGAGAGAGAGGAATATTATTCAGCCATAAATTTAAAAAATAAAATTTTGTCATTTGTATGTCCATTTAGAGAGTTTCTCTGGTGGCTCAGATGGCAAAAAATACCTGTAATGAGGGAGATCTGAGTTTGAACCCTGGGTCAGAAAGTTCCCCTGGAGAAAGGAATGGCTATGCACTGTAGTATTCTTGCCTGGAGAATCCCATGGATAGAGAAGCCTGGCAGGCTATGGTCCATAGAGTCACAAAGAGTCAGCCACAACTGAAGCAACTAAAAATAAAAATATCACTTATATCTAGAATATTTTTTAAAAAGATACAAATGAACATATTTACAAAACAGAAACAGTCACCCAGACAGAGAAAGCAAACTTATGGTTGCCAAAGGAGAAAAGGGTGGGATACAATTAGATATATTTAACAAATTAGCAGGTACCAACTACTACACATATAAGAGATAAACAACAAAGGTTTACTGTATAGCACAGGGAACTATATTAAATTTCTTGAATAACATAAAATAATCTGAATATATATATATGTATATAACTGAATCATTTTGCTGTACACCTGAAAATAACTCAATATTGTAAATCAACTGTACTTCAATTTTTTTTTTTTAATGTAGCAGCTCTTTTCTATGGGAATTGAATGAACTGGTAGGGAGCAACCAAGGTTCCAGGCAGACCTGTGGGGACCATAGGGTACAATCATTCTGCCACTATGTATGTGTCTGTGTGGTATCGAGGATTGGGTGTCCTGATTGGTGTGCTCCAGCTCATGCCTCTTACATTAAAATGTGTTAGCCAAGCAGCCACACTGAGGAGCTTCAAGTCACATGTCTCTTTCAAGGGAGATGTTTTGAGGACAAGAGGAAAAGGCTTGCTCCCAGGAAAAGATTCTCAGACCAGTCTTCCTTCCATATGGACAACTGTCCGCAGTCACCCAGCCCATGGGAACAATCACCAGTGCAGAGGAAGAGACAAGCAGAAACAGTGACTCCCCAGGAAAACCACAAAGATTCAGAAAATTCTTAACCTTTTCAAGTTAAAAAGTCATGACAGAGATTTCAGAGCAGATTTTATCAATTTAAAAAGAACAGAGTGCTATGAAATAGGAGGGTTTTTTAAATCATAAAGAAACAAGCTGTTAGAAATGTACATTGTAATATTTCTTTTTAAAAAATAGAAAGATACACAAAAATAAAGTTAAGGAAATTTCTCAGAATATAGACCACCCCTAACCAAACTAGAGAAAGAGGAAATATGAGTGAAATGGTAAGAAACTTACCAGGAGAGACAACATTTGATTAGTAGGTTCCCAGAAAGACAGAACGGAGAATATGGAGGAAAAGAAATGATCAGAGAGACATAATACAAGATGCGTTCCAGAGCTGAAGCAGGAGACTGGTTTTCAGACCACAGGCTCCACACAATGAATGAAAAGGATCCCACCTAGATTCACCTTCCTGGAATTCCAGAACACCATAGACAAGAGAAGATCCTGAAAGCTGACAAAATAGAACAAGTGAAGGGTGAAAGCTCAAGCACCTCTGCGCACTGAGAGACAATAGGGCGATGCTGCAAAGTCCGAAAGAAAACCGGTCAGAACCTGAAGCCCTGTACACAAACATCTATCAATCCATAGCAAGCAATAGCATAAAGACATTTTCAGCCAAGTAAGGACTGAGAAAGCCTACCTCCCAAATATTCTTTCTAAAGGGCTTATGCAAAAAAGAAAAGCTGTAACTTGAAGACATATCCAACAGAAGAGTGAAACAAAACCAGAAAGAGAAAAAGGTAGGGTCCAGGAAAGACTCATTCTAACTCCTTAGATGATGGCTGAATATCAGCCAAGAGGACAAGTCTCAGAGCAGGGGATGGTCCTGGGAGGGGAAACTGGGAAGTGGAGCTGAGGACTAGATTGCAATAGATTATGGAACTAAGAATATTTTTGAAAAGTTGAGACTATGATAAAGTTATATTTTACGTGAAAAATTAAAGATAGCAATTAGAAACTTCAAGGGATTGAAGGTGAGCTGTACATGAGAGTAATGCTCCAAATGAGAAGTAAGCTAACCTGTAGCACAGGTTTCATACATTGTTGGAGAATCCATGTGAGTTCAATGCCAACCAAGAGAGATGTAATCCTGGTCCTTGTTTGCCCCAGCAGAGTACACAGTCATAAAGTTGTAAAAGCTGTTTCTCACTCCAGCGCCAGCTTGCAGTTACCTGAAAGACTCAGTTGGATCTGCAGGGCAGGATGGAAATGTAAACATCCTTGATTCTGTGTTATTCAGGACAGTCTAATCACTTCACTAAACAACCATTAAATCTCAGCGACTTACCACCATGAATGTTGATTTCTTGCTCATTTCACAGTGATTGAGGTGAATGGTAATGAAGAAGTAGAAGTGGCTTTCTGCTCTATAAGTGACCCGAGAATCCGGGGTCCTTCCATCTAATAATGATACTTTCATTTTAAAGTCTCCAAGTCCTCCACCAAATTGTCCACACCATCCTGCAGACTAGAAAAGCGAATGTGTGGAGGCCCACACATGAATTTTCAGAGGCCAGACTCAGAAGTGGCATACACAGGCCATTATTCAGACTCAGCCACTTGGCTTCAGCAAACTGCAGGGAGGCTGGAAAATGCAATGCAGCTGTGTATCCACGAGGAAAAAGAAGTGGGCTTTGGTCTTACTTTGCCACGTGATGCAAAAAGTACGAATGCCAGGGGAAGAAAATTGGAGGGGAGGGTAGAGGTCTAATTCCAGATCTTACAAAGTGAATAGTCAAGACTCTGATGAACATCAGAGAAACAAGAAACAGATGTTTAACTATATTATTTAAAGTTATAATGAGTGCTAATACTAGAACCAAGAATAGTCCTGTAACTTCAGATTATCTGTCAACAAAGGGTCTTGTTCTGGGTTACAGTGAACCCTCCAGATATGTCGATATCTTAACTCCTGGTATCTGTGACTATGACCTTGTTTGGAAGTAGGGTTTCTGCACATATAAAGTTAATATGAGATAGTAGGACCCAGTTCAACATGACTGGTGTGTGCTTATAAGAGAAGACAGAGACATATGGGAAAGCGATGGCCAGATGAAAATGGAGGCAGAGATTGGCGCGCTGGGTCTAAAAGCCAGAGGATGTCAGGGATTGCCACCCCACACCAAAGAAAGGATGCTCCCCTGCAGATTTCAGAGGGAGAATAGCCCTGCTGACACCTTGATGCTTTAGAACTGTGGTGCTGGAGAAGACTCTTGAGAATCCCTTGGACTGCAAGGAGATCCAACCAGTCCATCCTAAAGGAGATCAGTCCTGAGTGTTCATTGGAAGGACTGATGTTGAAGTTGAAACTCCTATATTTAGCCCACCTGATGCAAAGAGTTGACTCATTTGAAAAGACTCTGATGCTGGGAAAGATTGAAGGCAGGAAGAGAAGGGGACGAGAGAGGATGAGATGGTTGGATGGCATCACTGACTCAATGGACATGAGTTTGGGTAAACTCCAGAAGTTGGTGATGGACAGGGAGGCCTGGCGTGCTGCAGTCCATGGGGTGGCAAAGAGTCAGACACGACTGAGCGACTGAACTGAACTGAACTGACACCTTGATTTCAAACTGCTGGCACACAGAACTGGGAGATAATATGTTTCTGTTGTGTTAAGCTGCCCAGTTTATGCAACTTTCTCAAGGCAGCCTCAGGACACTACTCCAGGCCCATTCTCACCTGCCCAGAGTTGAGGTAAGTTGGCAGGAACTGAGTCCAGAAAAGCTCCTGGTCTGGGTGGAACAGAATGGGGTCTTGGTTGGAGTCTTCAGGAGACATTTAATGGGGAATAGAGACCTAGCCAAGGAGAGATTTGAACTTGATCTTGCCCAGAGTGTAGAATCACCAGGAGGCTCTTCCCAAGGCAGGCCTAGTATCTACCACAGCCCACACCTCTCCTTCCTGTTTCTGCAAGACTTGGGGAGTTCCCCTACCTGATCACGACCTTAAAGGGGGTCTTGACATCAAAGACTGAAAAAGATGAAAGTTGACTCTTTCTTCTCTGGCATTCAACAGCCAGAATTACTAACTTCTAGAAAATAGAGGAGCCCCAGGGAAATCTAATAACAGCCCTACTTAAGAGCATACGACAATTATTACCTCCAACTGTGAGGGAGGCTGAGTAATTAAAAAGGGTTCTTTATTTTGATTAAAAAGATTCCTTTTAGTGTTTCTGAATCTTTAGTGAAAGCCCAGAACTCTATTTTTAGACACAAAACAAGCTACGTGGCCGGGGGCAGGGGTGTAATTTAAAACATGGGATGAGCGTTTGTAACCTGAAAAATGAGCACGCGCCCCCAGTGGCCCCCAGATCGAGCCCATCCCCACCCAATGGCTTTTAGAAGGCACAGCAGCATCGCAGCCCCAACCCCGCTGCCTGGATTAATAGGAGGCCCAAATTAATTGGTTTTAATCACTATAAATTTCCTTCCCAATAAAATTTCAAGAATTTCCAATCATGCTGATTTATATGTGTAATTAGAAATCCATTCACAGATGTCACACTGCTAGGTGGTGGGAAATATAAGCCCCGGCTTCACTCCAGCATGAGGCCTGAGCTGTGAAAAAAAAGAGCACTTGGCAGGACTGGGAGAAGGAGGCATGCCCCTACCCTGCGAGCTCTACCCCCAAGGTCACACGGGGGCTGTTGACCACCAAGCATAGAGCTTTGCCTTCTCAGGCCCCGTCCCTTTCTGCTCCAGAAACCCCAAGCCTAAGCTGGAGCAGACCGAGGGGCTTGGCAGGCACCAAACACAGGCAGACTGAAACTACACCACAGCACCCAGGCCTCCTCCTGTCCACAGTAGCAAGGAGCATAATAACCATGGGATGACAGAGTCACAGGAAGAGGGGACTCAGCCTGCCAACTTCCCGCATCCATCAGGCAGATTATTGCCCTTGCAAACTGTCTACATTTCAGATGATCCAAAGGCAGGCTTTCCTGTACAAGAGGCCAAGGCACTGGCAGCCCAATGTCATAGCAGGAAATAACAGAAAAGAGAGGACAGCAAAGGCCACATTTCAGGCCCTGAGAACATTGCAGTTCAGCCACCGAAGGAGTTGCAATCCCTTCTGTACAGTGACTAGAAGGAACAGGAAAGTCTACGGATGCAGAAAGATGCCCAAAGAGTTTTAGGTCTAGACTTTAAAAATATCAATACCGCGCAGGGAGAAGAAAGGAAAGAAAGACAGAAACTGAGGTTCAGAGTGGCCGTGAGACTTGTCAAGGTCACTCAGCAAAGAAAAGGGCGGGGAAGGAAATTAACATTTATGCCAGGGCTTCCCTTGTGGCTCAGACAGTAGCGAATCTACCTGCAATGCAGGAGACCCGGTTTAATCTCTGGGTCAGAAAGATCCCCTGAAGAAGGGAAAGACAACCCACTCCAGTATTCTTGCCTGGAGAATTCCATGGACAGAGGAGCCTGGCGGGCTACAGTCCATGAGGCCGCAAAGAGTCGGGCACAACTGAGTGACTAACACTTACTTACCTATGATACGCCAGGCGTTCTCTGTGGATTATCTTCACTAGAATTCCAGTGAATCCTAGAATCAGAAACGGACCAAAAAATGAGCCTCAGATAAATTATGTATTAAATCTTGTGCTTGTTGTTGTTCAGTAGCCCAGTTGTGTCCAACTCTTCGTGACCCACTCTTCGTGACCCTATGGACTGCAGCACACCAGGCCTCCCTGTCCTTTTGCTTACAGCCACATAACTGGGAAAGATTGAAGGCAGGAGGAGAAGGGGATGACAGAGGACAAGATGGTTAGATGGCATCACTGACTCAACAGACTTGAGTTTGAGTAAACTCCGGGAGTTGGCAATAGGCAGGGAGGCCTGGCATGCTTCAGTCCATGAGATTGCAAAGAGTTGGACACGACTGAGCGACTGAACTGAACTGAACTGAACATAACTGGTTGGAGGTAGAGCCATGTGGTCCCTCCTTTGAGAATAAGAGTACCAGCTCGGGTCCCAGCACCTGTCTCCCCAGCACTCAGCTATGTGAGCTGAGTCATGAAGGCGGTCAATATGCTGGTTTATAATGTGGGGAAAACGGAAAGACAAACACAGGACTGAACCTGGAGATACTGCATCAGCTTAGCTCTGAGTTTAGGGTCCAGGGGAAGGGGCGAGAAAGCACTGGGTGTTTTGAGTGTGTCAGAAGACTCAAGGCTCTAAGTGGAAAGATGCAAAAGGCTATTCAGCAGAAGCTGGAGTATTAGACCCTAGGAAGGTACGGCAAGATCAAGGGGTTAAATAGAAACCCCTTCCTCTTGCCGTTTCTGTGTCAACTGAAAGAGAAGTCAGGCAGAGGACATCCAAAACCACAGCGTCTTTGGTGAAGTGGATTTGGAAATATGATCTGAACCACCAGCTCCCTGATTCTTGATTCTTGAATTAGACAAGTATCCTCTCATCCTAGGGAAATCGATGGGACTTTCTCCACCCCAGGCTGGACCTGCCTCTGAAAACTGACCATGCAGGGCAAAGGGTGAGATCACACACACCAGGGCGTGGCAGAGCTGGGAAGAGAACTGAGCCGGCCTCCTCCCGTGGAGGCCGCCCTTTCCAACATTCCAAACCTTGGGGGCACCTGTTCTCTGGGTCTAGGTGGGAACCCCAGAATGGCCCCCTTACATCACCTTGCTGACAAAGGTCCACCTAGTAAGCTATGATTTTTCCAATAGTCATGTACGGATGTGAGAGTTGGACCATAAAAAAGGCTGAGCACCGTAGAACTGATGCTTTCGAACTGTGGTGCTGGGGAATCCTCTTGAGAGTCCCTTGGACTGCAAGGAGATCAAACCAGTCAATTGTAAAGGAAATCAACCCTGAATATTCATTTGAAGGACTGATGTTGAAGCTGAAGCTCCAGTGCTTTGGCCACCTGATGTGAAGGGCCGATTCATTAGAAAAGACTCCAATGCTGGGAAAGATTGAGTCTGGCAGGGACAGAAGAGGGTGACAGAGGATGAGATGGTTGAATGGCATCGTGGACTCAATGGACACGAGTCTGAGCAAACTCTGGGAGATAGTGAAGGACAGGGAAGCCTGGTGTGCTGCCGCTCACGCGGTCACAAAGAGTTGGACACAAATGAGCTACTGAACAATGACAACAACTCGGTGCACAGCACACTGACAAAAGGGAGGAGGGCAAAGGTGACACCAAGATCAGACCTTGCCTCCTGCCTGGACCCAACCCAGTCTGCTGTCCATGCAGAGCCCCTCGGGGCTCTTCAGAGGCTTCAGAGCAGCTACCTGGGTGTCGGCATGCTAGCTCTGTACTATTCCCCACCCCCACCCTGCCCTAGACAACAGCAACATGCAGAATTATGGGCAACACTGCTCTGTCCTCGAAAGCGATTGGTCGGCTTGCCTGCTCAGCCCGCCTCCCCGGAAAGAGAGAAGATCATCTTTGCTTGGCCTGATCCTTTAATGCACTTGAAAGCTGCTGCCCTGGTGTAAAGCAGACCCCCAGCCTCAAGCCAGGAATAGGTGGAGAGGTCTTAATGGGGAGATTAGTGTCTGCCTGGGCCATACCGGAGTGGGGTCCTAAAAGGAGATTTTAGAGGTTGGGCAATTTTTAAGGGCTTAAATGTTTGATAATGCAGGCTCAGTTGTGTTTATGCATGTTGGGCTTCAGCAGCAATGTACCATTCAGGGCATAATGGATGCTGTAAGATTTGATTTTAGTAGTTTAAAAATATCCAAGTAGTCTGCAGGTTAATGGCCACTGGACAGACTCATTAGTATATCAATAATCATTCGGCATTCTAAAATCCTTTTAATGCTCTGGGACAACAAGGAACAGAGCTGAGGTAGGGGAAGAAGATCATGGGGGAACTTGGGGTCCAGGTAAAGAAGTAAAGATGATGAATGACCTGGGACATGGTCTCTGCTACCCGCCACAGCCTGGTTTAAACAATGCATCCAAAGGGGCCTCATTGTAACTGAAGGGGGAAGGGAGGTTTCTGGAAAAGCTCAAACAAAGTCTCCTGAAGCCTCTGACAGACCGCAGTTGAATCAGATTCTGCCTAAACCTCACTGAAGACAACCCATTCTCCACAACCTCATGGCTTACACATTCTCTCCTCTTCGCCTTGGCTTGGACCTTGCCTGGTGAAATCATGACCTCCCAGCAGCTGACTTCCCATCCATTCTTCAAGCCCCATCTCTGCCCAAGCCTTCCCCTGCTCCCTGAGCCACAGGCCATGTCTTATCTACTGAACCATGAGCTCCTGGAGAGGAGAGGTAACTGCCATGTGGTAGATACTCTGTTGAGATGATGGTTTTCAATCTCTGCTGTTGCTTTGGCCGCTGAAGCCCTTTGAGTGCTGGGCACAGCTCCAGACCACCACACATGTGCACAGAAGCCCACAGAAAGATAAAGCAGCGCAGGGATTCAGGTGGTAGAGTCATCCACGGTCCCTTCCCAGAGCCCCAGGGGCTAACTTCTGGAGGGAGAAGGAAGGCTTTGCAGCCTGCAGGGTTAGTCGTGAAGCTCTGACATTTGAACTGAAGCTAGCAAGTTCCTGGAGCCAATGAGTTACACCCCGGGGAGAAGAGCATGTGGTCAGTTTCTGATTTTGCACTTTAGGGGCCACAGAATAGACTTCAGAAGGAAGGAGCTTTGAATAGCCTTGCAGAGAGAATACCCAATGGTCAAAGATGCTCTCATATTCCCTTTGGAGGAAGACCCTCTCTCCATGGAGCACTGAGAGGTAAGAACCAGCAAGGTCTAGCTGTGGCCAGAAGGGACCCATTTCTTCCCCCTGACATCCTGCTTACTGCCACCAGGAGTGGCAGCCGGGCTGGGGTTGAAGCCTTCAGAGGACCTGGGTGGGCCATGGAGGAGAGGAGGGAGGTTGGGTGGGAGCAGGGAGGTGCTCAGGACAGAGTCCCTGGCCCAGTCCCTGGCCCATCTGCTGAGCAGATGCTCTCAGAAGCCTCGGAGCACTAGGAAGAAGCCTTGTCTGTTTGGCCCCCAACATGGTGCCAGCTGGGTCATCACTGTGCTGGGAGGATGACCTCCGAGACCCACCCTTGCATTGCATCACCCATTCAGACAGCTCGCCCTGCTCCCTACTCCAGCACCACGGCAACCCCACTGGGCTTGCCTGTCTGAGAGCTCACCTTCCTTGGGTTAGGAAACTGAGGCACTGACTGAGGACAGAGAGCAGTCGGGAGGCAAACCTGCAGCCCCAGTATTGCTCTGGGGGAAACGGTGCGTTAGCTGGATGCCTTGATTTCCCCTCCTGTGAGCCTTGCCCCATTTCTCGCTTAAAACCTGACCAAAACTTCCCCCGAGAAAACCGTCCCTGGTGGTTTTACCCGGCCCTCACTGCTCCATCCATTCGCCTGCTCATTCAATCCTTCTCGGGCGCCTTCTGCATCCTTTTCAGCCCCTGTCTGCACTGTGCACCCGTGAGTACTACTGCTTTTCCACCCATCTGAGTTCTGGTCCCCAGGTTTCTGGGGTGCCCCGGCCCCTCTTAGATTGTAAACTTCCTGGGGAGGCAGTCCCAGCTTCACGCACTGGCTTGGACACTAACTTGCGTCTGACTCTGCAACCCCATGGACTGTAGCCTGCCAGGCTCCTCTGTCCATGGGATTCTCCAGGCAAGAATACTGGAGTGGGTTGCCATGCCCTCCTCCATGGCATCTTCCCAACTCAGGGATCAAACCTGGGTCTCCTGCACTGCAGGCAGATTCTTTACTAATTGAGCCACGAAGGAAGCCCTAATTGCATCTAAATTTCAGTTGCTTAATTTTGAACACCTGCTATGTTATAAAGATAAAGAAATCACAAGGCCCTCCCATAAGGAACACAGAGTCTGGTGGGGTAATGGAGACATGGAGTTGTCCAGGAGAGGACTTCGAGGATGGGGAAGGGTGGCCACCAAGACAGGGACTCTCGGGGAGGCTCTCTGGAGGAGGGGACACCTGAGCTGAGTCTTCAAGGATGGATTGTGATTCCCCAGGAATAAGGGCTGGCATGGGGGGAGGGGCAGAGTATTTCCAGGCAGTGGAAGCAATACAGGAGCAAAGGCAGGAAGATGGAAACACCCTGGGCTCTTGGGGTCCACTGGCTGGGGTCTTCTAGGCAGAGAGTGATGAGAGCTGACATGAAGGTAGAAAGCAGGGTCATGTCTTTTCTCCACTCAGTTTGTCAGTTAATCTGCAAATATATACTGAGCCAGGAATCGTTCTAGGTGTCAAGTATACAGCAGTGCCCAAAACAGATAGTGCCTGCTCTCTTGAAACCTTCATTCTAGTGGATGGAGGAAGTCTGTTAAAACACACATGCACACAAATAAACACACATGTCGGGGGCAGCACATTTGAGATTCATCAGTGCAGGAGTCTTGTGGATGAGCATTTTCAGTGCAGCAGTCTGGTGTTCAGCCTGCTGTCCTCACCATACTGGTGAGACGGGGACACAGCCAGCCCTCTCCAACCAGAAGGTGCTCCTTGCTTTGGGGAAGGGGGAAAGGATTGCTACAGTGTCAGATTGTTTCCAACTGACACTGCACCTCTCTCTGAGCAGCTCGCACTGCAGTTCAGTTCCGTTCAGTCACTCAATCGTGTCCGACTCTTTGCAACCCCATGGGCGGCAGCACTCCAGGCTTCCCTGTCCATCACCAAGGAAAACTAATAAGGCCAGCCCTTTATGATTCCCCGACCTCCGATGACAAGAGGCAATTTGAAGTCAATAAAAGGTGTGCTGCACAAGGGTGTTTTATGGCTCATCAAACGGTAAAACCCTGGGGCCATGTGACCACAGTGCCAGAAAGGGGCCATGGCGTGGATTCATCAGCCCTCTGTGTAGCAGGGCTTCCAAATTAAGACAGCAATTGATCAATTGCAAGAGGTGGGGAGCTCTGTGAAGGAGGCCCCCTGAGCATGCTGGCTGCTGGGCCCAAGCTTCGAGGGGCCCCCCAACAGACAGAACACTCCAGATATGATTATCAGAGCCCTTGGGAACTTCTCTCCATATCCTTGCCCCCAAAGCACCCTTCATCCTATCCTGGGGATGTTTAAAATCTCTTTCCCATGGACCCAGCTTTCCAACCACACTGAGGCCTGTGTCTTACGACAGTAGCTGCTTTTAGGTCAAAATCATTCCCACCACCCACTGCCCCTATGACCTTTGGCAAACCAAAGGTTGGATCTTGTTGGATCTTGGTTTTCTCCTTTTAAAGCAGGGATAATGATGTCTAGATGACTGGCTTGTTTAGAGGGGCTAGCACTGAGAAAGTGCTCAAGACTGAAAAATCTGTTAGGACAGAGGAACAACTTCTAAAAGAGAGAATTTAAGCCCTCACATCCATACCCGTGGTGCCAACAGCCCTCGGGGCATTTTCTGAACCATCCACCCACCCGTCCACCCATCCACCCACTCATCAATCCATTCACCCACCCATCCACCCACCCAACCATCCATTCACCCACCCATCCATCCATTCACCCACCCATCCACCCATCCACCCACCCAACCATCCATTCACCCACCCATCCACCCATCCACCCACCCATCCATCCATTCACCCACCCACCCATCCATTCACCCACCCATCCATCCATTCACCCACTCATCCACTCATCCACCCATCCACCCATTCACCAAAATACATGGGGGCCCCCTCTGCGCCAGGCACTGTGCAGAAGCACAGAGCTGAGCTCATGCCTGATGGAGCTGAAAGAGGACAAGTGCTGTGAAGAAAGATAGAGCAGGGTCAGTACAGCATGATGAGGACATCCTGCTTTCAAGGACTTGCATGCGAATGACAAGAAGTAGATAATGAGCTACAAGAAGATCAAATGTGTGTGTTGAGGGATGTAAATAGGGTGTCTTGACAGAAAATAGAATGGGAATGACACTTAGAAGGCAGTGACATTTACGGCGAATACCAGACTTTAAGAATGAGCCAGATACACAAACAGTCAAGGGACAGTTGCCCCAGGCAGCGGCAGTCCCCTGCAGTGGGAGACCTCATGGGTCAGAGGCACTGAGGAGGGTCCCGGATGTCTGGAGAGGATGAAGAATGGGCTGAGAAGGCTGTGTGGCCGTGGGAGGGAACCTGTCTGCGAGAATGACTGCGCCCAAACAGCACTCTGATCCCACCTGAGCTTTGTGGTACGTCAGTTCCTGCTGCTGCTGAAATAAACACCATGAACTCAGTGGTTTAAAACATCACCAATTTATTCTCTAGTAGTTCTTGAGGTCCGAAGCCCAAAATGAGTCTTAAAGGTTAAAATCAAAGTATTGGCATGGGTGGTTCCTTCTGGAAATACCAGGGGAGAACTTCTTCCAGCTTCCAGAGGCTGCTAGCATTCCTTGGCTCCTGGTCACGTCCCTCCAATCCGTGCTTCCGCCATGACATTCTGCTCTGATTCTGGCCCCCTGCCTGCCTCTGATTGGGGCCCTTGCGATGGCCCTGGGCCCACCCAGATAATCCAGAATAATATCCCATCTAAAGAGCCTTAACTTCATCTTGTTGCAAAGCCCCTTCTGCCATGTAAGGTGACATATTCATAGGTTCTGGAAACAAAGACATGGACATCTTTGGAAGCCACTCTTCTTTCTACCAAGGTGGCCTGCAGGGGCTGACAAGGTTCTGCCAGTTCCTGAGCTCTCTGGGGAAAATGAGAGGGCTCATACTCCAAGTCAGATGTCCCTCATTTACTGGGGGTGTTGTTCCCACCTTGATTGAAGTCGCCCACTCAGTTGTGGAGCAAAGAATTCTCAGACTTAGACCTGCCATCACCCCAACCTCCACACCACCCACCTTCACAGGCCCAGCAGTCTCCTTTTTCAAGGACCCTCCTATCTCACAACAGAGGGAGACCCCCGCAGGCTGTCTGACCCCAATATTGTCTGGCACAGGCCTATAGGAGATTCTCCCAACTCCCCAGGGAACACGTCTGGCTCTGGCTCAGGGGCGGCCCTCTCACAGCCCAGCACCAAGCACAGCTCTGCTCAGGCCCCACCAAGCCACCTCACCCTCTACTCCTCACCCAGGTCTCACCTCCAGGCACCCTTCCTCACCATTTGCTTGTTTAATCCACAAAGGATGTTTAGCAGCAGGATGCAGGGACTGGGGCTCATAGAGGAGGACCTCCTCCTGCAGTGGGAGGAGGGTGTCAGGCAATTTTTCAGAAAAGGATGAGAGGGTGGCTATGGGAGTTCACAGGAAGTTCACGCAGCTGGACCAGGGACTGGGGGCATTTCAGGGCAAGAGGGCAGCTGGGATGAGGATGACTCCAGCCCTCAGTGACCCTCCCTCCTGACCACCCAGGTGGGCCCTTTGAAGGAGTGGTCTTGGCATCACTTCTATTGCACAGGGCATGGTGCAGAGCAGGTGTCTGCCCAACCTCAGCACCTGTCTGCTCAGAGCCAGAAAGGTCTGAAAAGACAGATATAAAGAGGCAGAGGGGTGGATAAGGAGCCAGTCAGCTTCCTCCCCTGGCTAAATTTGACTCCCTGCCCTGCCCCGTCCCATCCTCATTGATTTTGTAATCACCATTGCCCCTGGCTTCTTCTCATCCTACCTATGTAAGCTGGGGCCAGGAAGCCTTGGTGGCTGCTCCATCAGGCATTAGGTACAGGCATCAGCTGCCTGGTGGCTCTATGGGGAATGCTAATGCACCTGTTCTTTCTGAAGCCAGTTCCCCTGGCCCTCCTCTACCACCTCCCTGACCCTACCCCCACACTGGGCTCCTGATACTGAATGAGTACCTGGAGTGATGGACCTGTCTATCTCTCCTGCTCCCCACCTTGCAAAGCTTAGGACACATGTCCATTCAGCTGCCCCAGCCTTTCCCATGGGTGAGTTAGAATCAGTGGTGAGCTGGGAGGGAAAGCTCTGGTTTATAGTGTTTGCCAGTTTCCATGGTATAAATCCTCCCGTGCCTTGGTTGACTACAAGTTACCAGCTGACTAAATGCAGAGTTGGGAGGAGATGTCACGTGAACCAGCTCCAGCCCAGCCCTGAATGCACAGCCTCAAAGTGATCCAGCTGCCCCTACAGCCTGGTGGTTCTCTCCATCGGGGCACTTCTGTCCATGAAGGTGGGGCCCTCTCCCAAGCTCAGATGAGTCCACCTGATCTCAGGTTATCCGCCCCAACTCAACTATTTAATAGGTGGATGGATTTGGCCATGTTTCTCAACCTTGTCAGGCCTCAGTTTCCTTATCAGTAAAATGTGGTTAAAATCACTCATATCAGACACATGTGGGGGTTAAATGAGTACACAGTGCCTGCATAGTAACCACTCAATAAATGTAGCCAGTATTGAGGCAGTAAGATCCATGAACAGGCGGCTCTTTGAGGATTTGACCAGCAAGGGCAGTGCCTGGCATAGACCCTGGTGGACTGTCCCTGTCCATATACCTCTTGAGATTATACCAGGGTGGTTTCTGTTTTATCATCAGAAAGATATTGCTGCTGGATGTCTACTGCTAGATGTCTAATCTGTAAATGTGAAATATCAGCCCCCCAATAAAGACCGTATCTCTTATCCTTTGTGATTTCAAGGGCACCAAGATCTCCTGTCCCAAATAATAACTCACTGGCCCAATGACACTGAAAATTCCACCACGGCAGCTTCATTCTAATGCTGATCTGTTCCTGTACAGCTAAATTCCCTCAGGGTAGGTTAGCGTCAGGATGAAAGCATTTGATCAGAGGTCCTGGGTCATCTAAGATGTGTGGGCCAGAGGACAGCAGCAGGTGCAGGGGACTGTGTGCAGAAAAAAGTGAGGCCAGGGAGGGAGGCCTCTGGGCCCATGTGACAGTGCCCCCCTTTCGCTCAGAAAAGACCAGCCCAAAGGGACGCACAGCTCCCGGCATCTCTGCTAATTTGGGGGAGATACTCAGTCCAGGGCGGTAGAGGACAGGGGCTCTGAAGACAGGGAGACCCACATGGCTAGGAGCCAGGCCAAGGCCCACAGGGGCTTTGTGGGCATGCAGGTTTCATGTGATCCCCGAGGTGCAGAGAGGCTGAGAGTTTGCTAAGAATAAACAAGGTTACTTTGAATTTCTTCAACCCATTCCATCACTTCCTAGATCTTTCCAGTGACTTCTGTGGGGCTCAGGAGAGGTAAGAGGGGAGGAAGTGAAAGCTGAGAATGAAAGCATCCCTGAAGTAGTTTGGTTTGAAATAAAGAATCTTACCCACATAACATGTGAGTGGGGGAGTGACAAAGAGGAGGGGCCCTGAATTAGAGAAAACACTGGACGGAAGCAGGGGCGGGGGAGGGAGGAGGAAAGAAGGGTGGGAGTAGAGGAAAGAAGAGAAAGACAAAGGAAGCTACCGAACAAGCACAAGCGAATAAAGGAGAGACAAGCGAAGGGGCACAAAGCGGGAGAAGGAGCAAAGCCCGGGACGAAGGCAGAGGGAGGAAGGGGCGCCCGGGAGGGTGCGGGCAGCGGGGGGAGGGGAGAAGGAGAGGGAGGACGGAAGACCTGGAGAGTCTTACATCTTGATCAAGGCATGACTGATAACGCTTCAGCGGACCATCCTTCAGCCCCCTTGTTTGATGACAAAGCTCATCCCCCATCCACCATCCATTATCGGCTCTCCCTCCCCGGGGCAAGAGCATCAATAATGCTCCCTCTTCGGGATCCTGTGCCTCCCGCACGCAGCTCGCGGGCCAGGCCATCGCTGGTGGGCATTCCCGGGCAGCACATCGTTACCGCCCTCCCATCCTTCCCCAACCCGCCGGGCAGCTGACCACCTCCCCTCTTGCGGGGTAGGGGGGGCCTTCTTGGGAGGGCTGGGCCCCGACACCCCGACAGGCGGTCACAGTCTCTATTGTCGCCGGTGAATGACCCCTGACATCTTGGCACCAGGGCCTGATTTTTAAAAATGATTGTTTAGTCTTGTTTGCTTTTAATTAAGAGGGAGAGCGAACTTCCCCATTCTGGTTGGCTCTTCCAAGAGACCTAACAGTTTGAATTTGAATGCAAACATCTTCAAACATCTGTTGCCGTAATTTGGTTGGATTAACTGTCTAGTTTGTTGGGCCATCTGCTCTTCTCCCCAAATCCCCTCACCGCCTCTTCCCTGCCTGGACCAGCTGCCTCACCTGGCGGAAGAGGGTCCCAGGAGGTCATCCCAGGTCAAAGCCATGGGTCTTCTCCCAGAAAATCCTGGAGACAGGCGGGTGGCAGGAGCGCATGTCAGCTCAGGGCGTGAGAACATCTCCAGGGCAGAGTGGGTGTATGGAGGCAGGATCTGGGAGAGCCTCTCCTGGGGGGAGGCCCTTGTCACTTTGGCTTGACCCTGGGACAGAAGAAAAACCCTGGTTTTCCTTGGCTCACCCGCCTTTGTCCTGCTTCAGAGGCTCAGCTCGTGGACGCTGGTGTTCCCCAGGGTGATGGCAGAGAATCCATCACTCAGCCGTGCTCAGGTAGGGCAGAGCAGAGGAATAAGCAGAAGAGAGCAGGTATTTGGAGCTTTGGACTGGCTCCACCTCCCCAACTTCCTCACCAAACCTGTCTTCCTCTCCCTCCTCCACGTGTCCCTTCACCCAGGTCACTCTCCGCTTACTGACCCCTCGGCTGGACCTCACTCACTCACTCCACCTCACCGCCTCACTCACTCCATCTCCGCCCATCTTCCGATGTGCAGCTCAGGGGCCTCCGCTCCCAAGGAGGCCCCAGAAACAATCCTCCTATTTCAGACTCCTATGACATTTGTCAGTGACACAGGAGTGACATCTACTTCCTTATATTAAATGAATTGTCTGTTTTCATCTGCTCACACACACGCTTATGCAGTATGGTGGTTCTACTGGTAAAGAACCCACCTGCCAATACGGGAGACATAGAGATGCATGTTCGATCCCTGTGTCGGGAAGATCCCCTGAAGGAGGGCATGGCAACCCACTCTAGTATTCTTGTCAGGAGAATCTCATAGACAGAGGAGCCTGGTGGGCTACAGTCTGTGGGGTCGCAGAGAGCCGGACACGACTGCAGCAACTTAGCACGCAGCACATAGTTCAATGAATGAATGAATGAAACCACCTGCTACTGGCATTATAACTAAGGCCCAGTACCCTTGCAAAAACCATGCTCAGGTTCAACATACAGATGTAAGACCTACAGCCCTTTAACACCGGGCACTGACTGTGGGGTGTGCAGGGGTTGGCAGATGCCACTGAGAAAGTGGTCCATTTCACTAGTAGCTGCGAACAAAGTCAGCCAGTTAATAGAAACTAATTTCTAATTGCTGCCATATAATAGATACACCTCCAACCAGCTGAGACCGCCAGATCCCATTCAAAGCCCTGCTTTCTGGCTTACACCTAAGCCTTTCATGTTTTATTAGAGCTCTATACATTTCATTTCCTTTTATGTGGGGAAGAAAATGGACCCTTGGTTCTAGCAGAGGACGTTCACAGGCATCTTTTACTTGTCGAAGGGCAGCTTTGTAGAAAACAAACCCCGGGCCTCAGATTCAGCGAAAGTAGCCAGGACAGTGGTCACTCTTTGTCCCCCAGTATCATCCAGCCCAGTCACAATGGCACAGGGTCGGGCCCTGTGGACCCCTGCTCCCCAAGAGCACACCAACACACTCCGACATCTCAGCAGGGTGGGGAAATCAGCAGATAAGTCACACACCAGCTCTCCAGGGGGCCCCTGCCTCCCCCAATCCTTCCCAGCCTGGACATTGAACCCACGCATAGCTACAACAGCAAAACACCAGCCCTGTGACCCTCCAGCCTGCAGAGGCCTGGAACCATCATCCTGCTAAAGCCGGTGCATTTGTTGTGAAGGGGCCTCAGCTCCTGAGGGCCCCTGGGGTGGCAGGACCCCAACATTCGCCTGTTCTCCTCCAGGTAGAGCAGCATGAGGGGCTTGGTTCCCCACTCCCCGCCATGTCCCCCCATTCCTATGGGACCAGAACCTGGCGGGGTACCCCAGGCCCAACTCCTCTCCTGCCTCCCCAAACCCCAATCCTAGTCACAACCACCATCCAGGTTCCTGCCACTAATAGCTCATTCCCCAAAACCTGGCTTAAGAATCGCCTCCAATAAGAAACTTCTCCCACACCCTAGCCTCCATAAGCTGAGGGACACCAGCAAGCAGTTCCATGTGGCTGGTATCACCTATGACCAGTTTCAAGAGCCTCTGAAATTCACCCTTGACTCTCCTGTATGGTCCATCACCTGTCCCAATCACACAGTCACCACATGGCCAAGGTGAGTTTTGACCCCAGTGTCAGAGTCTGGCCTCTTTCCACCTTGCCCTGAATACAAGGAGGGGGACGTCACAGGACTCTGTGATCAGCCCCGCTGACCTCCCTGTGGGCTCCCCAGACCTCACTGCTCCATGTCGGTGCCTCCAGAAGCTCTGAGAGTGGACAAAGCAGTGACCTTCCCCATCTAATAGGGTCGTGTTCCCATCAAGGGAAAATGAAGACCAGGACTTGTCTGAGAGAGCCTGCAAAAATAGCAGCTGCAACTAAAGCGTTTTAGAGACAGGGGACAAGCATGAGTGTAGGACCAGACCCAGATCAAGGCCAGCAGCACCACGGGTTCTAGGGAGAAGCCAGAGAAGCCATGAGCTCTGGCCCCTCACTTCAGCCTGCACGAGCTTGCAGGAAGCAAAGTGGGTCCCATGGTCTGCCTGCTCAAAACCCTTCCAGGGGTCCCAGAGCTCTTACAATAAAGACCTCAACCCTGGATGGGCTGGCTCTGCCCCTCCAGCCTCCTCAGCGCACGAAATCTGACTCAGTGCACCCCAGCTCCTCCCACCCCTGCTCTGACCAGTCCTCAGATGCCCCACTCTCTGCTCCTGGGCACCTCCTTAGCTTTCACACTGCTCATCACAGCTCTGGCCTGCATCCCTGGGGGAAGCCTTCTCTGAGCCCCAGAATAGACCTGGCCATTCCTTCTGCATCGCCGGTCTCTTGGGACCTCCTGCTTCTCCCCTGTAACCATCACAACCACTCTAATCTGGCTTTGTTTTTTGTATTTTTTTTTTGGTTTCTGGCTCAGTCCACCCTCCTATGGACTGTAAACCTCACGAGGTAAGGGCTGTATACTTCCCTCCTCATATTACCTTCTGCATCTAGCGTAGTGCCTGACACGTGATGGATGCTCAAACTCTGTTTGTTGTCTGAGTGAATGAATCTGAGGAGCCTCATTTAAAAAGGAAGGTTCTGGAACTGGTGAAAGATGGAGTGGGAGAGACCTGCCTGGCAAACTGGAGGGGTGGAGAGAACATGACTTTGGAAATGTGCCCGTCCCCCCCCCCCATCCCCCATCACTCAAAATCTCTAACCTATTCCGGCCCTGCCCTACCTCTGCACACGTCTGTAGTTTACAGCCCTCATATCTGACAAAGCACCCTCATATACAACACCCCAGTCCCACGGAGGCAGAGCTCATCACATAGTCTCATATTTCAGATTAGAAAATGCAGGATTGGAGAGACTGACTGACAAACACAGTGAACATGGAGTTAAGCGGCTAAGTCAGGACCTCCCTGGAGGTCCAGTGGCTAAGACTCCCAATACAGGGGGCACAAGTTTGATCCCTGGTAGGGGAAGATCCTAAATGCTACAAGATCAAAAACAAACAGAAAAAAGTGGCAAAATCAGATACAGGCCGAGGGCTCTTCCCCACCCGTCTGGGCTGTTTCCATGAGCACCCAACATGGATGTGATTCAGACAAGTGTAGGTGTGAGGCGGGAAGCTGGAGCTTGGGACCAGGTTGTTCACAGAGTTCTCCTGCATTCAGCTAAGTGGCTCACACACCCTCAAATGGTCTGGTGTCAAGTATAGAGCCTCAAAAAGGAGATGAAGAGGACAGAGGGGGAGGTCTGCTTGCTCAGGGAAGGAAGGCATCCTAGAGATTCCCACTGTTTCTAAACAGACTTTCCACCAATCCCCCATCTGAAGCCTCATTCTTCAATCTCACCTTTTGGGGTATTCTGGGTCTCTGCATGAGCCCCTCTGAGATCCTTCGGGCCATGCTCACTTCTAGACCTTCTTCTCTGCAGACATCTAGGCTGTAACACCATCTACTCCTACACCTAAGGTGGGTGCCTTAGTCCGCTTCTTAACCCCCTGCTGCTGCTGCTAAGTCACTTCAGTCGTGTCCGATTCTGTGCGACCCCATAGACGGCAGCCCCCCAGGCTCCCCCTTCCCTGGTTTCTCCAGGCAAGGACACTGGAATGGGATGCCATTTCCTTCTCCAATGCATGAAAGTAAAATGTGAAAGTGAAGTCGGTCAGTCATGTCCAACTCTTTGCAACCCCATGGACTGCAGCCTACCAGGCTCCTCCATCCATGGGATTCTCCAGGCAAGAGTACTGGAGTGGGGTGCCATCGCCTTCTCCATCCCAACCCCCTACATATCATTAAAACCCTCTGTGCACTGTCATCCCATCTCCTGTTTTATGTATAATTGTGTGACTTAACACACCTTTCTATATTTCTCTACTAACATTTAGTGAATATTTTAAGGTAGAAAAGATGAGTGTGATTTATTGGAAAAAGTATTTATTTAATAAAGCCCAAAATGTAGATTCTAAGAGCTTCCACTCTAATTGATAACTAGTTGGTAACTGTCAAGCTATTATCACCATCAGTTCTATCCTATCATAACTCCAGCTTCTGAATGAATAATTCCACCTGAAACATGACAAAAAGTAGAGGTTCCTGTAATATGGCCTTTCTTAGTTTACAGCTCCATCATTTTCCAAGAGTCTCCACCTTAAAAAATGTGAAGCCCATTTATCCATTTCTCCATTATCCTGTTAGTGATCATATTGGGTAGAACAGTGGCAAGCCCTAAACCAGTGACTTGTGTCCTTACAAGAAGAACGAAAATTTGAACACATGAGATGATGGAGACAGAGATTGAAGGACTGCTAGGAATTGCCAGGAACCACCAAAAACTGAAAGAAGCAAGGAAGACCCTGCTCCAGAGCCTTCAGAGAGGGCACAGCCCTCCTCACCTCTTGATTTTGGACTTCAGCCTCAGAATTGTGAAAAGATAAATTCCTATTGTTCTAAGGTACTTTGTTACCACAATCCTGGGAAATTCATACAGTGACCATGTGCATTTTTTTCTTTGTTTTACCCCATTTTTTCATAATCATTATTGAACTCCTGCTGCTGCTAAGTCACTTCAGTGGTATCCGACTCTGTGCGACCCCAGAGACGGCAGCCCACCAGGCTCCCCCATCCCTGGGATTCTCCAGACAATAACATTGGAGTAGGTTGCCATTTCCTTCTCCAATGCATGAAAGTGAAAAGTGAAAGTGAATTCGCTCAGTTTTATCCGATTCTTAGAGACCCCATGGACTGCAGCCTACCAGGCTCCTCCATCCATGGGATTTTCCAGGCAAGAGTACTGGAGTGGGGTGCCATTGCCTCCTCTGGTTGAACTCCTACTATACGCAAAACATAGGGCCAGGCCCTAGGGAGGAAAAGATGACCAAGGTCAGTAAGTACAAATCAATACCCCCAACAGGTTTAGGATTCAGCCTAACTAGAAGGTACATAGGAAAATGGCCCAAGTACAAAGCAGTGTGTAATAAGTCCCTCCAAGGGACAAAATATTTGCTAGGAGAGTTGAGAAGATAGAGGAGTCCATCTAAGAAGAGGGTGATATCCTCAGACAAAGGGAGATTGAAGGGAGATCTTTAAGGATAGAATTGATTTTGCTGAGTAAAGCTGAGAAGGACATTCTACAGTTGCAGAAGCATTACACATGGGGAATATTTGGGGAATGGCCAGACTGGCTGTGATGGTGAGTAGTGTCAGAGAAGGATGGACAGATGGACTAACCCTGGATCACAGGGCTAAGGATCAGGGCTGGCCCCTGTAGGCTGAGAGGCAGAAGGATGCTGAAAGGTTTTCCTGGTAGGATGACATCAAGCAAACTGTGTTTTAGGATGCTGACCCAGCAGCAGCCGTTACGGATGTTTTAAAGTCTTGTTGAAGAAACCAGTAGAAATGGCTGTAGTTATGCATTAGAGCCACACTCCTCCATTCTACTGTTGGAGTAACCGGGCATGCAGTCCACTGAACTGCTCCTTTCCAGACAATTCTCACCCTGACTCTTAGCTGGGGACAGGCTGGGCAGGAAGCAGGACTCTGAGAATCCCGGGGTTCTGGGGCCCTATTGGAGATCAATCAAAACCAGGAGAAAAGAGCTCTGTGTCACTGTAAAAATGGGATTCCAGCGACCAAAATGCAATGTGTACCTCATTTGTACCTAGCACGTGGCTCCAGGGGAGCTGAAATGATGGACTTGAGAGAACGCGGTACACAGTCCTTCCAGGCACCAAGACAAACCCTGGGCAGCCCAGGAGCCCTCTCATCTGGCTTTTGCACAAGTTCAGCACTGGTGTTTAACTTTTTTCCCTTTTTTTTCTTGCTCCCTGTTATTTAAATGGTTTTAAACATGAAACTAGGCCAGGAAAAGGGGGTAGCATTGTTTTAATAATTAGCAATTACGATCGCTGCAATATTAATTGCATATTTCCATAGCAAACACTTCCCCAGAGGGCGGAAGGGAGTGGTGGTTAGAGACTGCCAGAGCCTAAAACTGGAATTCCTAAGAACAGAAAAAGAAGAGAAAATCAACTTCTTCCATTTAAGCAAATTACCACGGGGACCACAGGCCCCTCTAATTAGCCCAGCTCACGGTAGCTGGTGAGCAGGCGGGGGCAGAGGCATGCTCGGTACCGCCGGGCCTGCTGGCACAGACCCTTTCCCCATGATTTCTTTTTGTCATTTGGGCAAGACAGCAGCTTATTTCCAGGGGGCTGTGGGCTGGGCTGGAAGACGACACTCCAGATCTCGGTACCCCAGACCCCCAGGCTGGGGCCAGGGGTTCAATTGTGCAAATCCTGACCCCAGAAGGGCAAAATGGGACAGGACCGTAGGCAATTCCATGTGGTGGCGCTTGGGGAAGGCCACCAGCAGGAAAGGACACCAAGCTGCCTTCTCAACAGTGTGACACAGATTAAGGGGTTCATGGTGGAATTGGGGGAATGAAAAAGCAGGAGTGGGGGAAGAACAGGAAGGAAGGAGGAGGAGAGAAGGGAGGGAAACCCAAGAGAAGGTACTGGCATAGAAGGAAGAAGCAAACAGAGGGAAAGACGGAATTGAACCAGCAAACAGAGGAAAGAGATCAGGGGGAAGAGTGTGGGGATTCAAAAGAAAAGGCCATGGCACCCTCAGGGCAAAGGAGAGACCAATCAGAGAGGACTTCTTGGAAGTGGAGTCCTTCGCGACTGCTTTGCCCTCAGCCCAGGAAGGACTTATGAGAATAAGGTGCTCCCACTGTAGCCCCAGCTTCAAGGATGCTAACAGGTTCGCACAGGAGTCCCCAGATGGGTCTAGAAAAGCAGAATACTGGCAAAACCAATCACTCGGCAAAACCAATTCCCTGGGCACTGTCAGGGAAGGGAAGAGATAATAAGACAGTGACCTCAGAGTCCCAACAGTATCTTGTGTTTGCAGATCTCATGCCTGACACAATATCTCATTTCTTCTTCCTAGCAACAAGTAAGACAGGAATTGTTGTACCCATTTTACAGATGGGAAGACTGAGGAAACCTATTCAAAATCATATAGAGACAGGTTGAACTCTTTCAGACACATCACCCTATCTCCCCAGTGTCACCTTGCATTAGCCCCTGAGTCCTTGAAAACAAGTTTCCTAACAGAAGCAAGCCTGTCTGGCTGCATCTGTGCTGGGACCTTCTCACTGCATTTGGAAAAATCTCATCCACCCAGCTCCTGGTCAGCTTTCCAGGATACACTGGCTCCATTTTAAAGTAATTTGCTGAGCAAAACTTCCAAATTCCTGAATAGAGACATTATAGGGCAATAATTCTCATTGTAAAAAGGGTTCCCCCTAAGGTGCCTTTAAATGGGGGCGCTCCCCTGTGCATGGAAGCGTTTGTTTACAGATCATCGACTCCTCAATGGAGAAGCTGGGAGGCTTGACAGAGAAAACTTACAAAATGTCTCTAGCTGCTTTCAGTGGAAAAAGATAAACAATGAAAATAAAGGGAATGTTGTTCGGAGAGAAGGGAATCCAATTGTGCAAGGATAATGAGGGGATCATACTTCACGCACACAAGCACCCATCATTTCCCATGCTCTCCACCCCTCCCGCCCCCATCCCCACCCCATCCGCACCCCTGGTCAGGACAGCCTAGGTGCTGCTATCATCTGATACAGGAGCAACCCCGTAAGGAAGGGCAGGTGAAGAAAATGAGGCCCAGAAGGTTCCAGCGCCTGTCTGAGATCCCTAGCTTGTACGTGACTCCAAACCTCTCCCCACCTTTGATGTTTCTACGACTGCTTTATGTCCTTCTGCCCCACTGGTGATGAGGGAGAGATTCTTGCCCTAGGGTTGTGGAGATGGCCTGGCACACATCGCCCAACACTGGACAGGTGAGACAGGAAGCAATTTCTTAGTCTCAGATGCTCAAAGCCCAGAGGAGAAACCCAGGGTGCACCCCACAGAGCCTTGAAAGACCAGGGCTTGTGGGCGCCAGGCTGCAGGAACAAGAGTGTCAGGTGGCCTCTGGTTCCCACTGGAAGGTGTGATTGGCTTGGTTGAATAATTCTGAGGCTGACAGAGGAACTTAAGTCCACTCACAGGAAAAGCAGAAACGGTGTGGGACACTGCCTCCCCCACCGCAATGAGGGTCGTCTGGGTGGGGAGCCCTATGCTTGGGGGCCAAGTGGGGGAAGGGAACAGACACCAAAGCATTTGAGGGACGCCAAGGTCACAGCCGTCCGGCAAGCACATAGTATCAGATGCTAACCTCAGGTCTTACACTGCAGAAGTCCCCGTGCTGGTGAGGCCCAGCTTCCTCAGTGAGCCCATTTCCAGTAACACGGCCACAGGCTCCTAAGAAACAATGCCAGCCAACAACCAAACCAGGTCAGGAAGGGCCTGTCCTGAAGGAGGCCCCAGGGCCTGCAACTACCTCCCTCCGCGCCCCCCGCCTCCAGCCCCGCCTTCCCCCATTCTGGGCTGGGGTAGAGACTGGCTGGGCTTCCCTTGTGGCTCAGCTGGTAAAGAATCCGCCTAAAATGTGGGAGACCTGGGTTCGATCCCTACATTGGGAAGATCCCCTGGAGAAGGGAAAGACTACCCACTCCGGCATTCTGGCCTGGAGAAGTCCATAGACTGTATAGTCCATGGAGTTGCAAAGAGTAGGACACAACTGAGTGACTTTCACTTCACTAGAGACTGGCTGATCCAACTGCAGTTGAGAAAATGCACTCCCCCATCCTCCCCATTAACAAGTCTGTAAGGCTTGGTTCGCTCTGTGTGTGTACAAATATTACCTGCTGTATTTTTTTTATCTTACTTACTTATCCCTGGGAATCTATCTCAAAGCCGCCTTTAGAAACTCCTAAGTAGGATGTAATGCGTGGATTTCCGCATCTGCCGCAATGTAGTTATTCCCCAGACTTTAGAAAGCGGGAGGACAGAGCCAAAGAAGAAACATGTTTAACCCAGCAGCAGCCTATGGCGGGGGAGTGAGGGGAAGGCGCGGGGGTGGGGAGGAGGGAAGGGACAGAGGGAGACCCAGAGTAGGGAGATCCGGAGCAGCTCCTGCACCTGCTTCTTCCAAGAATTTGCTGAATGCTCTCTGTCCACATCAACTTTATTTACCGTGGCCAGGGACACCAGGCACTGTGGGGGGAGGAAAGTGTGGAGTAGGGGTCCTCAGTCTCCAAGATCTAATGTCAGATGATCGATCTGAAGTGGAGCTGATATAATGATGATAGAAATAAAATGCACAGTAAACGTATTGCTCTTGAACCATCCTGAAACCATCCCCTACCAGTGGTCCATGGAAAACTGTCTTCTATGAAACCAGTCCGTGGTACCAAAAAATGTTGGGGACAGCTGGTATCAAGGGAAGTCCAGAGGTAACTATCCTGTGCGTGCGCGCTAAATCACTTCCGTTGTGTCTGACTCTTTGTGACTCTATCGACCATAACCCGCCAGGTTTCTCTGCCCATGGGATTCTCCAGGCAAGAATCCTGGAGTAGATGGCCTTTTCCTCCTCCAAGGGATCTTCCCCACCCAGGGACTGAAGCTGCGCCTCTTAATTCTGCCACAATGGGAGATGGGGTCTTTACCACTACTGCCACATGATGTCAAAAATGTTCTCAATACAATGTTTACAGAGTGAAGTAAGCCAGAAAGAAAAACACCAACACAGTATACTAACGCATATATATGGAATTTAGAAAGGTGGTAATGATAACCCTGTATGCGAGACAGCAAAAGAGACACAGATGTATAAAACAGGCTTTTGGACTCTGTGGGAGAGGGAGAGGATGGGATGATTTGGGAGAATGGCATTGAAACATGTATAATATCATATATGAGATGAATCGCCAGTCCAGGTCCGATGCAGGGCGTAGGATGCTTGGGGCTGGTGCACTGGGATGACCCAGAGGGATGGTACGGGGAGGGAGGGGGGTTCAGGATGGGGACCATGTGTATACCTGTGGCGGATTCGTGTTGATGTATGGCAAAAACAATACAATATTGTAAAGTAATTAACCTCCAATTAAAATAAATAAATTTTAAAAATAAAAAATAATAAAATAAAATAAAGAATATTTCAAAGAGAAGAACACAAAACTTGTTTTATAATTATAACTGAGTAAGGGCAAAAATTAAATGATAACCTAGAAACATGAAAGCCCTTAGTAATAACTGTGTAGTGGATGGGACTGTTTGATTTTTCCTTTTGAAAGTAAACAAGTTATAATAATAGTGTTTGGATAACTATAATATTTTGGTGTAACTATTGTTCGGGGGTAACTGGTAAGAATCAGGAATGATAAAAGCATGTGTTATCACCCTCTGAGTACTAATGGTTCAGTTAAGATACAGCTTGAATCCATCACCAAAATACCTCTTCACTGAAGGAAGATGAAGAGGATGATGGCTTAGCTTGAAATTCAGGACTTTTCTGGAACCTGAGGCAGCTGCCGGACAGAGGAAGTGCTGGAGATAGATGCAGACACACGGATCCTCCTCAAACTCACCTTTTGACCAGGCCAGGTCTCCAGAGATGATGGCATTGTCCCTACTGTCTTTTCTTCCTTCGTGGAAGACCACCCCTACCCTATCATTAAAGAACCAGAACTTGCATCACTGAACCTAAAGCACCCCAGTCAGGACCCTGCAGGAGGACCAACCAACTGCAACCAGGGGCCTCCCACATGGCTCTGGGAACCCTGAGAGAAGGGAATAAGGCTCAAAATGCTCTCTGCTGAGCTCTGCCCTCTCAGCACGTCCACACCTTGTCACCATGCGGCGAGGTTTCCAGTGAACCCAGGATCGGGGAGAAGTGGCAGGAAGCTCCAGGGTCATCTCATCCCTGTTCTCACGCCTCTGTGATGCCACAGGGAGGGTTACCAACTGGAACTGGGCGGGAGCAAGGCCACGAGGACACGGCCCTGGGGTCCACAGAGTGTTGTGGCTCAGCAATCGAGCACAGCTGTGGGGATAGGCCGGCCCCACAGCTCTAAGCTCTGAGGTCTCCTCCGGTTTCTCCTAAGTCTCCAGCCCAACTTCCATGACCCGATTCAACACCACTTCTCTGCCCGGCTCCCTTCCCCAAAGCCCACCACTTCCTGCCCCAGGATTAGTAGGCACAAGCACATACTGGGGCTTCCCAGAAGGAGACCCTCCACGTTGCATCTGGGCAGAGTATTTTATCCTACATTATGTTATGTTATAGTCTCCAATAATATTATATTTCACGATGTTATTATTAGCACCAATATTATCTCTATTAGCATTATGTCGCTAGCACTATTATTATTTCTGATAGTATTCTCCTCTTCAATATTACAATGCTCTCCATCATTATTTTTATTATGTCTAATATTATTATCACCTTCAATATTACAATTCTCTCCAATATTATTTTTATTATCTACAGTGAGTGGGGTAGTGGCTGTAATGAAAGATTTCTGGGTGTACATGGGCCGCAAAGGTCAGCCAAGGACAAGTCCATGCTTGAGGGGATGAGTGCATTTGGATGGACAGGTCAGAGGTCAGGGAAGGTCAGGGCTGAGTGAGGACTGTGAAGCCCCAAGCCATGGGCAGGAATCAGCAGTGTGGCTTGACAAGTACAGGGACTCTGGGCAGGAGGGCATTGCAGAGACATGAGCAGGCCTGGCTGAGGGGACAGCTGAGGTCCATGGCTGTCATTACCACTTCTGGCCAATGCCAGTCCCCCTGTGAGCCCGGGAGACACTGTGCCATGGAGGAAAAGTGCTAGAGATGGGCAACTGCCTCAAACTGTTCCGGGAATGAGAAAGAATAGAAATAAGTAATGAACAGGCAAGATACAAGATAAATTTTAGGAGACAGAAATGTTAGAGCTAGGAAGGAATATTGTGTGATTCCAGTTAAGGCTTGAGTCCACAGATAGAGATACCAAGTCTCATGAACCTGCAGGATTTCCTAAGCGTCATAATGGATCCAGGATTCAAAATCAAGGTCTGTGAATCCCCAGACCGTGTCTGTCCATGCCCCTTGCTGCCCCTGGCGTGGTCCCAGGTCCAAGGCATGCTGCTGTTTGCCATCCATCTCCTCCAGAGGAATATGAGTCCCGTAAGAGCAGACATTGTGTCAGTTTGTTCCTCCAGCATCTAGACCACTGCCTGGCACATAGCAGATGTTCCTGTAAAGGAACAGAATCCAGTGGGTGGAACAGAATGGAAAGAAGAGGTGAAATGGATGGACTGGAGAGAATGGAATGGAATAGAGTTAGTAAAGATGGAATGCGAAATCTGGAGTCCTGACCCCCACATAATTTACAGGCAACAAAGAAGCCCAAACCTCCTCTCTTCCATCCTTCCACTTGGGGGATATACCACTTCTGTCTCCAGCCAACCAATCTCTACCCCAAGCAAGGAAGGACAGGTTCTCTGGTACCAGTTGGGGTGCAAGGAAGAAGGAGCCAATCTCTTGCCTTGGGGCTGGAGGACAGAGAACTGAAGTCCGTGTCCTCTACGAGAGCAGCTTTGGGACGTGAAGAGCAGTTGGTTAACCACAGGTGGAGAGACAGACCCTGATCCAAGTTGGCTCTTTCACCGAAGTAGCCCAGAGAGCCGAAGGAAGGCTCAGAAAGTGGAACTGAGGGCCCTCCCCTGAGCCTGTGATACAAAAGTTGTCACAGGTTTCCAGCCATCCTGGGAGAGACCTGCAGAGAGACCCACAGCAGGTTTAGGTGCGAGCTCTCCAGTTCACTAACCTCTATTTCAATCCCGCAATCCCGCAATACCTACTAGACAGCCTGGGGGAAATCAGATCCTTGGGTTTGCACGTGATTCAGGTGAAGAGCGGAGACATTCACCGCAACCACAGTACAAGCCCTCAGCCTCCCTTGCGCCGGGAGCACACCTCCACAGCACCCACATGTTGGACCACTGTATTCTCCTGCCACTAGGGGTGGGATCTCTGACCACTGCCGCTCCTGCCCCCATTACGATCTGCCCCAGTTACATCACCATTCACGAGCCGTTAAGTCTTTATTACTTTAAACCTGTTCCCGCTTGCAGACCCCAAGCTAGACACGTCATTGACGTGAGTCTTGTCAGCGACACAATTCCATCAGAGCCTTTGAGGTTGAGATAGACATGAGCTCACTGTCTAGTCTTCCCAGTGCCCTGGTCTTTTAGGGTGGTAGTGGGGACTGCCTGTCCTGAATTCTGGAGTTTGTGTGTTCTCTGCTGTTTACCATAGGCCTTGTCGCACGTGTCCATCCATCTCTTCCTTACAACCACCTGCACCAGCACCCACCACCATCACACCACTGAATGCCCAGCACCATCACACCACTGAATGCCCAGCACCATCACACCACTCCCAAGCAATCTTATGATCTCACTGCTGTGTGCCCACTGGTCGCATCAGCCCTCCTTGGCTTCAGAGCATCTATCTGCCTGTGACTTGGCTACTGGCTTTCAGGTCCTTGTCCTTCCAGCTTTGCTCCCAGCCTTGTCTCAACTCCACCAGCTCTGACCCCCCAGCCAGTTGCCCACAGCCCACCATCCAATATGGCACCCCTGTCCGATCTACTCCTCACCCAGCCTGGGAACCAGAAACAAGCCCATCAACCTCCACTTGCTCCGGCAGGAGGGGTTGGGGGTGAGAGAAAAAGAGCCAGCAGAGCAATGGGCTACTGACTACAAATTCCATTTCCCCTCCCAGCTCTGGCTGTTTAAACAGCTAGGAGACAGGCTTTGTTGCCTATGTGTACACATGTTAGCACACTGTCGTCTAGCCTGCTTATCTTCAGGAATTTGTTTCAAAGCCGCCGTTTGGAAACTCCTAAGTAGGATGTAATTCGGAGGATTTTATGTTCTGCTCACTGTCTGGTAAAGTAGTTTATTCCACAAACCCCTGGCAGATCAGAGAAAAAGAAGATGCAAGAAAAGCAAGGCTGCTCTCTGCTCACTGTCCTAGCCTCGGCTGCCTTGCCTAGGCAGCGTCTGCGTGAAGTTTCTTAATGTCTAAAGTTTATGTTCTCAACTCGGGTTGTTAGTATGAAAGAAACAGTCTGTAAATGGCATTTAAAAGCAAATTGGATTTTCTTCCCCCAGCTGATACAGCCCTCGGTTCTGCTTGCCAGAGGACGCAGTTTACTTCTCATCTGAAACAGCCATTTGTCATGTGTCAGAGGATCTGAAATAAAATTCCTTTGTGTATGACTGTCTAATAAAGAGGTTCTTAACGTTAATAATTTACTCTAAATGCCGTTCACACTTTGTCTCCCTCATACCTTCAATCTGAGTCATGGAAGCTGGAGGGTGTACGAGGATTTCTGAAGATCCCGAAGATGTGTTCTGGAATAACATTCACACCAAACACCCACCTTCTTGCTACGCGAGACCAGTGACTCCATTTGCAGATGTTAATGTGGGTCAGGAAAGCTTCTCCCGTGGTGGGGAGGAAGCCTAAACCCTTGGGATGCAGGAAGGGAGAGAGCAGGAGCCTGGTCTGGAACAGCAGATGGAAGGGCAGGAGAGAGGCTCCTGGACACTGGACACTCAGCAGCGTTTACTGGGGTACGTCAGTGCCAGGCACTCTGCTTACCAGCGGAGCCACAGGCGCAAACCCAAAAGATGCTTCACCTTCCAGGTCTTTCTGGAATGAGATGGGGAACAAATCAATCGAGTAATTGACAAATGTAGGCAGACCTGTTCAACTTTGTAAACACAGTGTATACATCACCTATCTGGCCCTCCCCACCCCCATGGATCCCTTTCCCCTGGCTGCTGTTGCTCCTGGGACACATTCCCTTTAGTGGGTGTCCTGCTTTGAGGGGCTATAAATGATCAGACCACAAATGGTTCCGGAGTCTGGGAAGTCCAAGACCAAGGTGTCAGCAGATCCAGTGTCTGGTGATAGCCTGCTTCCTGGCTCAAGGGCATCCTCTCATCACATCCTCACAGGGCAAGAGCAGAGAGATAGACAGCAAGTGCTCACGTATCTCCTTATGAGGGCACTTATGCCATCCACAAGGACTCCATCCTCATGACCTTGGTGGTGGTTTAGTCGCTAAGTCGTGTCCGACTCTGCGACCCCATGGACTATAGCTCACCAGGGTCCTCTGTCCATGGGATTTCCCAGGCAAGAACACTAGAGTGAGTTGCCATTTCCTGCTCCAGGGGATCTTCCTGACTTGGAGATCGAACCTGTGTCTTCTGCACGGTAGACGGTCTCCTGCATTGCAGGCAGATGCTTTACTGCTGAGCCACCCGGGAAGCCCCCTCATGAACTTATCATCTCCAAAAGGTCCACCCCTTAATACTAATACTAATACTATCACAATGAATTTTGGGGACCCAGGCATTCAAGCCATAACAATTCGAAGTTAAGGACTTACATTTTTGTCTCCGCATCCCCAAGGTCTAGCACAGTGCTTGTGAAGTAGCTGTTGAGCAGATGGAAGGCCCAGCACCTGCTCTCAAGTCTAGTGCAGGATGCAGAAACTAATGGGAGATCACAGAGCAGGAGCTCAGGCTAAGGAGGCTGCAGGGATAAGCGACCCCAAACCTCAGGTGCTTCCAGCAGCAAAGATTTCCCCCTACAGTCAAGAGCATTGCAGGTTGGCTGTGACCTTCACATCAGCACCAAGGAGGAAGAAGCAGGTGCCATCCCAGAAAAGGAGGCCCCATGTCAGGGGGAAGAGAAATAGCAGAGCAACACGAGGGTTTGGGAAGCCTCTGCTCTGAAGTACCCATGTCACTCCTACCTGCCTTTCATTGTCCCAGGTCTGACACAGCCTGCCACCAGACAACCAGGAATGTCCTTCTCCCCAGGAAGGCTTGGGAAGGAGACAGCAAACATCCAACCACAGTAGGAACCACCTTAGACACTGTGACAGCAAGACACTGGGGGCCTTAGTGATCCATCAGGGGCACAGCACTTCAGCTAAGTGGAGTATAAGAGCCCAGAGGAGTGTCCTTGAGTGACGACTGCTTGTGCTGGGTCCTGACCACAGGGAGGTGTCCCCAAGAGGCCACGTGGAGACCTATGCAAGTTCCATGCTTCCAAGGATGGAAGAAGCAGCATCTTCTGGACCCAGTCAGATGCTGGGGAGTCACTGGTTCATTCCAGCCCAAGGGTGCCCAGTCTCAGAGGATGGCAGGCCTTTGTCACACGGCACTCACATTCTCAATGTGAGGCTCAATGCTCACATCCCTCTCCCGGGGGTTGGGAGGGGACAGCCAAGGCTGGAGTCCAGCAGGGAGGCAGAGACACAGACCCTCTGCGTGACCTGCCGGGAGACCACAGTTGCGCTCCTCCCAGGCAAGCGTATCAGTCACACCAGACACCTCCGTGCCCTCTTCCAAGGAGAACTGGCCAGTGTGGAGCCCCTGCTGCCCATACTGCCTGCTCTGTGCCATGGGACCCCTGCTCCTGCCTGATGGGACCAGTGGGCGTCACCCTTCCCGAGGGCAGACGTGTCTTTGTGGGGACAGTGACCTGTGAAGACCTGGTGTGAGATGAGAGGGACCCGCTCTTAGGGTTTTGAACCAGAGACTAGTGAGAAGTGGCCCGTGAGGGAGGTGGAGCGAGGAAGACTCACACTAAGCTGGCAGGATGAGGGAGCGCCATGCTGTCGGTGGAGGGAGACGACTGGAGAGGGTTCAGAGACGCAGACAGAGAGACCGGAGACCACCCCTGCCTGGGCTGTGACAGGTTTCAGTTCCCAATCCGGTTCAAACGTGACTCAACAAAGACCTTTTGCTCCTGGGTCAGGCTCTGCCTCTTCCAACCAAAAGAATCTAGCGTGGATACACCCACCACACGTCAGTTGACATATGACTTTTCCAGAACAGATGAAACCACGGAGGGAGGGGGCCCTTTCAGTTCAGCTCAGTTCAGTTCAGTCACTCAGCCGTGTCCAAATCTGTGACCCCATGAATCGCAGCACGCCAGGCCTCCCTGTCCATCACCAACTCCTGGAGTTCACTCAGATTCACGTCCATCGAGTCCGTGATGCCATCCAGCCATCTCATCCTCGGTCGTCCCCTTCTCCTCCTGCCCCCAATGCCTCCCAGCATCAGAGTCTTTTCCAATGAGTCAACTCTTCTCATGAGGTGGCCAAAGTACTGGAGTTTCAGCTTTAGCAAGAAGAAAAATGAAAACTTTGACATACACGCAGAATACAATGGCACCCTTTGTAAATCTAAAGATACGTAAGTAAGGGACATTAAAGTGGACCGTGAAATTCTATTAACAAAGTAGCCACTTTACTTATGTGTTTATAACCTACTGTAGACATGAAAAAGCTGAGGCTGGCAGTGGGACTATTAATGTGGATACTTTTGCCCAAATCATAGTTTATTTTTCTATCTTCCTTTTGTCCTAATTAGGTCCATTTTTAGTTCCTACTCTTACTTATTTGTATCAGTCTTTGTTTTTCACCAATCTTGAAAAAGGATTGTCTATTATAATGGCCTTTAAAAAAGAAAATAAGCGTTTGGTTTTATGAATTAACTGTTTTTTTGTTTTCTATTCAATTCATTTGAGCTTTCATGTTTATTAATTCTTTCTGTTTATTGTCTTTGGTTTTCTGTTGTTACTCTCTATTGAATTTCTTGAGTTGAAATCTCAAGTTATTTATTTTCAGACTTGGTGTTTTCTAATTAATGGATCTAAGCCTTTAAATTATCTTCTGAATACCCACACTCGGTGTGTTTTGATATATTACGTTCTTGTATTTATTCTAATAATGTGTGATTCTCCTTGTGATCAACTCTTTAACATGACCATTATTTAGAGGACTCCATTATTTAAATGTCAGATGCACAGATTTTATTTTTGCCATCCCTTTGCAGATGATTTCTCACTTTATTGTGTTATGATTAGTGAATATGACCTTTAGGTATCGTAGTCCTATTTTAAAATGTATTGACATTTTACTTGTGACCTAACACACGGCCAATTATGTGACTGTTTCATATATGTTTGGAAGGGGTTTGCATCCTCTGTTTGTTCAGTTCACAGCCTACATCTTATATTTCATCAGCCTTGCTAATCATGTTAGTTGTTTCCTCTACACCTTTACTTGGTTGTCCTATTGCTCTAGCTTATCGATCTGTCAAGAAGCAAGTTAGTCTCTGTGATACTGTATCATCTATTTCTCCCAGTGGCGGTGGTTTAGTGGCTAAGTCATGTCCAACTCTTGCGATCCCATGGACTGTAGCCCGCCAGGCTCCTCTGTCCATGGGATTCTCCAGGCCACAATACTGGAATGGGTTGCCATGCCCTCCTCCAGGGAATCTTCCCAACCCAGGGATCAAACTTGGGTCTCCTGCATTGCAGGCAGATGATTTACAAACTGAGCTATGAGGGAAGCCCATTTCTCCTAGTAGTAGTATCAATTTTTGCTTTATTTATTTTTAATCTTTTTTGTTATGTGCATGATGGTTCATGATTGTTTGATATCATCTTAATAGGGAGTTCCTTTCAACAATATGAAACATAACTCTTTATTTTGTTTGCTGTTAATATTGCTTTTCCTGTTTCCATTCTATGAGACTTCCTTGATACACATCTTCACATCATTCCTTTTGTTTTTAATGTTTCCATTAGCTTCATATGTGTATCTTTCTGGAAAAAATTTATGAAACTGGATTTTTAAACAATCAATTTGAGAGTTTAACTCATTCACAAGTATTATGATTGCTGATATATTTAGAGCTATTTATATAATGCCTCTATGCATATTCTATTTATCATGTTTCTCATTTGGTTTGTACCTATTTTTCTGCCTTTGGTAATTTGAGCAATCTTCATTTGATTCTATTTTTTCTAATATGTTTAAAGTTATACTGTTTCTAATTTTCTAGTGCTTATCCTTAACATTCTGTCAGCAATACCTTGCATTTACATAATACTTACGAATGTTCAGTATCTATATTCACCCTTAACTCAAACTAAGAACAAATTAACTGCCTCCCCCTCTGTTCTTCCCTCATCACCTCCACCCTATATTCCATGTTTGATAGTATGCGAAATTTTTGTTCTGGTTTTTACTTTTTAAGCATTTTTTAGAATAAGCCACAAGTTTTACTAATTTATTTTCACTTTTTTGTGTCTTCCCTATAGATTCGTTATTTGGTATTTGGTTGCATGTGTGATATTCACTAATGGGGACCCATCTCAATTTTATTCAGATACATTTTGAGGAAAAACAATTACATGCTCTCATCCTACACACATTGAGAGTTATTTGAAAGGGTTTAGAAAGTGATTCCATGAAGGAAAACATATTATTTTGTCCACTCTATCATCTAGGAAAGTTTGGCATTGTTTCACAGAAAGTTCACAAAACCATTAAAATGTATTTTTCTTTCAGATAAAAGAAAGTCCAAAGGGAATCAGTCCAGGTCTAGCGTGGCTACTGCATGGTGTCAGGAACTTAGCCTTTTTCTGTCGTCGTTTCACAGAACACGGCCTCTGTTCCCAAAACTACCTCCTGGTTCAATATGGCTGCTGGGACTCCAACCAACACCTCTCCATCAAGGCAGCAGGAAAGAAGGCAGATAATGAAGGGTACCCCATCCTTTCAAGGAGACTTCCCAGAATATAATAACTCTATTTATAAGTTATGCCTAGCTGCCAAGGAGGTTAAGAAATGAGGATGACTATGTGCCTACATTAGGGCATATCAAGTGAAATTTAAGAATAGTAGGAATCAATAGAAGGTCCTAAAATGTTGTAGAGAATAGAATAAGATCACATTAAAAATAAAGGGTCACATTCAAGTGACTTGGAATTAAATATCTACAACAATACTGGAAGTTAAAAGAAACAGAAGTAATACCTTTAAAAGCCTGTGGGGATGAGTACCTATCCTATAACACTGAGAACTATATTCAATGTCTCCTGATAACCTATAATGGAAAAGACTCTGAGAAGAATATATACACATATCATGCGTGTGCTAAGTCGTTTAAATCGTGTCCAACTCTTTGTGACCCTATGGACTGTAGCCCACCAGTCTTCTCCGTCCATGGGATACTCCAGGCGAGAATGCTGGAGTGGGTTGCCATGCCCTATGTATATATATCTGAATCTCTTTGCTGAAATTAACAGAACATTGTATATCAATTACAATTTTTTAAAAAATCTGTGAAAAAATGCTCTTCAACTGAGAATTCTTTATCCTATCATACCCTCCAGTGAGAGGTTTTGTTGTTTTTGGTGTTTTTTTTTTTCATCTTTCATAGGAGGCTACTGAATGATGGAGTTCACCAAAATGAAGAAGTAAACCAAGAAAAAGAAAGACATGGGATCCACGAAACAGGAACCCGACCAAGTAAAGAAATGAAAAAAACTTTCAGGGTAATAGCTGATACAATAGTCAGCACATTTGAACATTACTAAGAAGAGATTTTCATGCTTGTAGGAGAATTTGAATATGGGTTAACAATTTTGTGCTAACAGGTATATAAAACTAAGGAAATAGAAATGAAAACCAGCATGAATCCGGAGGGAAGAAAAAAAGAATTATAATCATAACACACCACATGTCTTAGCTGTGAATAATATTATATAGTCATATTAACGTAAGTATAGTGATTTTCACCAAAACTTGTGATAGAACTATATTGGAGGATGGGGAAAGGATAACTGTATGTGTTTGTGAGGGAGGAAATATGCAGAGAGAGCTAAAAGCTAACATTCCATAGTTAAAAGTCAACAGATAATTCCTAAAACTGAGAAATCATGAAATAGCTGCATATACAAGAAACTGAGAAATATAGACGTAAATAGCAGAATAAATGGCCAGAACTATTGAGAGTTTTGTTGTGAAGAGTAAGAAATTATAATGGAGAGAGGCAGAGTACCAAAGTGGCCTTTTATTCCAAGTAATACTTTTTGTCTATATAAATATAACAATATAAATCAAATATATTTAGATAAATATATTAACACCAGGCAATTTGGGGTTACTTTCCCTTGGTTGGCAGGGGAGGTAATGGGGAAAGAAAGGCATCTTACACACTAGCCAAATACAATAATTCTTCCAAAGAAGAATTGGAAGGCTGGTAAATGTTCTGAGTCCGTACTTGTCTGATATGGCTTCATTTTACCTCACACTTGAATGATAATTTATGTTCAAAGCCATTTCCCCTCAGAGCTTGGAAAATATTGCTTCATTATCTTCTTGTATCCAATTTTGCTGATGAGCAGTATGGGATCAATCCAGTTCTTATTCCTACGTGTAGTGAGTTGAATAGTGTCCCCCCAACCCCACAAAAAAAACATGTCCATGTCATAACCCCCAGCACCTGTGAACATGGCCTTCTTTGGAAAAACAATGCGTGCAGATACAATTAAGAATCTTGAGATCTTTCACGATAGACCTACCCAGAGACTAGCATCCTTACAAGACGGAAAAAGAACACAGAGAAGGCAGCCATGTGAAGATGGGAGCCGAGGCTGGAGGGAGGCAGCTGCAAGCCGAGAATGCCAAGGGTCTCCAGGAGCCGTGAGAGCCAGCAGACACATGGACAGGATTCTCCCACAGAAACCCCAAAAGGAACCAAGGCTGCCAACACCTTGCTTCCCGACTTCTGAACTCCAGAGCTGTGATCCTTACAGTTCATTACAACTGTGATGTTCTAAGCCATCCAGGGTGTCACGCTTTGTTATAGCAGCCGTTAGAAACTCATAGACATCATGCCATTCTTTTCCTCTCCAGGCTTTGAGGACTTCCCCTGCATCTTCAGTGTTCTAAAGTCTCACTGTAACATGGCTATGTTTGCGGCATTTAACATTGTGCTGGCCATGCAACAGCCCTTTAAATCTTAGGGCTTGTGTCTTTCTTTGCTTCTAGAAAGTATTCCTTCCATAGAATTGCCTCTCCGTCATTATGCCTACTTTTTCCTTTTGGTCCTCCTCACATGTTGTCTGTGTTGATGAGCTTTTCTTTCATACTTTCTGTCTCCTTACCTTTCGTACTGCATCCCTGGAGAAACACTTGCCTTGATGTTTCGGCAGTTTGTCTTCCTTCTTTTGTTTTCATTTTGCACTTCTGTCCAACAATTCTGAGATTTTTAAAATTTCAACCAACAAAATGTTAATGTCCATGATCTCTAGTTTTCTGATTATATAAATCCAGAAGCCCTACATGTTTTAGATAATATTTTTGGTGGGAAGAAAGTTACATGTATCCTCAAAATGCCTTCACCTGGTACCTTCTTTGCATGCATGCTAAGTTGTTTCAGCCGTGTCCGACTCTGTAGACCGCCAGGCTCCTCTGTCCATGAGATTCTCCAGGCAAGAATACTGAAGAGGATTGCCATGCCCTCCTCCAGGGGATCTTCCCAATCCAGGGACTGAACCCACATCTCTTACAACTCTTGGAATGGTGGGTGAGTTCTTTATCACTAGCGCCACCTGGGAAGCCCAGTACCTTCTTTAGACCTTAGTCTAGAACTTATCTTCTGATTCTGATATTTGCTGCTGATTCTGATATTTAATTGCATTCTTGCAAGGATCCAGGGAATTTGCTGAGCACTTAATTGTCTTATTGAATATCCACAGCAACCCGTAGGATGTAAATATTAATAACCCCATTTAATAGATATGCAAGCTAAGGCAGGTAAGATTTACTTGCCTCTGATCTTAACAGAGCTAGCCAGCAGTCAGATGGAATTTGAATCTAGGAATGGCTGACTCCAGAATCCAAGCCCTCTTAAATTATGTTTCAGATGTCACGTCCCATTTCTAGATATCAGTTTGGCATTTGTTAAAGGAAATTAGTGTAGAGCAGTAGTTCCAACTGGGCCTCTCGCAGGTGCTCACAGAAGCCTGGAGAGGGACACACTGGAGGCATGGTCCTGGGTCCCTGGGAATTGGGGCAGGGTGAAGAGGCAGGTGGGGGTACCCAACATGCTCAGGGTCAGAGGCAGAAGCTGGAGTACCCCCCTCTCCTGTCTGAACCACTCGCCAGGCAGGCACAGGGAAAGCACTAAAAGGCAGAGCAGGAAGACTGAGAGCAGAATGGGGAGGGGGTGGCAGCCCCCTGAGGCCTGAGCAACCCCAGAACTGGAGCCCCGGGGGTAGCCCTGTTCTTCACCTTCTGGCATCTGGAGATTTGTTTAAAATGACTGGCCTGCCCCCTCTTCCAGCCCCACCAGAGAATCTTGATCTTATTCAAATGAATGAAACATGGGAAGAGAGTGGGAAGAAGGGAAGACCCTTCGGAACACATCCACAGCCCGGTTCGACCATACAGCAGTGGGGAGGTGAGCCAGTCCGAATATCTCCTCCATCCCCCTTTACTAGTGAGGAGCCAAGGCCAGAAGGAGGGACACCAAGGCTCACCAGGTCCCGTTCGGGCTCCACCCCGAATCAAATCCCTAGGAGGGTGCCTTCGCTGTAGTGGGTATCCCTCTGTGCAGAGACAAATGGGGGAGTGAAATCTCAGCTTATCAGACCCTGTTTTTCAAACTCAAGTCCCATTTCCCTATTGACCCACAGGAACATCTTGGAGATCGTTAATCTTCATTTCTGATTGATTTTCTATCAATATTTCCCTGCCTCCCCCCACCCCAGCCTTTCCATCAAGTGGTTAATGAGCTGTAAACAAACACTTGGATGTGGGAGGTGGGTGGTTTTCCAAGCAGTCTTTTGAACAGTGGCTCAACCTTGGCGACTCAAACACACAAGCGGCACCCTCTGGTTCTCCTATAGGTGGGTGGGCGTGTTTAGCTTTTCTCACTGGGGCGTCCCCAAGACTAATGAAGCGAGGACAGTCCCTCCCCTTCCTGGGGAGGGAGTTAAGTGGCAACTACCCAAGTTGAAAGCAGTGCATTGAACAAGCCAAGACCTCTCTCCTAGGCCTCTCACCTTCCCATAGCTGCTTCTCCCACTTAGGGGCTCCAGAAGCAACTACACAGGAAGTGGCCGAATCCAGGAGTACAGGGTAGGCAAGTTTGCCTCCTGGCACCCAGGGTTAGCTGGGATTGAGCACAGAAGGAGGAGGAGGGCACGACAGAAGATGAGATGATTGGATGGCATCACCGACAGGATGGACATGAGTTTGAGCAAGCTCCACGAGTTGGCGATGGACAGGGAAGCCTGGTGCGCTGCAGTCCACGGGGGTCGCAAAGAGTCAGACGCAACTGTGCAACGGAACTAAACTGAACTGACTGAGCCCAGAAAGTTCCAACCTGCTCTTTCCCAGGGTTGGGGAGCCTTGGGTGGGGCATCTCGGGGGTGTCCCAGGTACCAGAGGTTGAAGACGAGCCTGACTCCACAATCTGGCCTCGGGGCACCCTGAGGATGTCACTGAAGACCACTCACCTGGGGAGGGGGGTCTCAGATTTCTCACCCATCAGATGTGGTGAATCATTCCTTCCCTGCTTGCCTCCCACGTGTGTTCTGGGCACCCTGGAACAGAAGGTTTGGGAGACGTCTAGAGGAGTTACAGATGTCAGAGAGGTGACTGTCCTTCCCTCGGCCACGGGGGTCCCCATCTGTCCACCCCACCCGCCAAAGCCCAGGAGTTTTTCCGCAGCCTGCCTGAACGTTAACACGCAGGGAAAACTTCAAGGAAAACATACAGCTGATAAAAATTTAATGCTATATGTAACAAAGCAGAATGAATATTTAATCCGTGCTTTTATGCGAAACCACATAACCAACCGGCCCCACGCGGCGGCGAGGGCGGCGCGGCCCCTCCCGGCTCGCGGCGCCCCGCGCCGGCAGCGAAGCAGTTAAGCTGCTGGCAACAAGCAGCTCCTAATAAACACTCGGCTAATTCTGTAGGAAAAGCACTAATTAGAAAAGCAATAATAATCGGTGTAATTGCTCTAAATTACCCTCCTAACAGAGAAACTGCGCTCGGAGCCGGGAACGCAGCTGCCGCCGCCCAGCCCAGCCCCGCGCCCGGCGCCGGCACTCGCGGCCCCACGCCGTGCTGCCCCCTGGTGGCCGCCGCGCGCCGCGCCAGCCAGGCCTGGAGGCACCGCCCCCGCAACCCCGGCGCTCGGGCGCCCCCTGGTGTCCGCGTCGCCGCGCGGCCCTGCGTGCTCGGGGCAGGGGGCCCGGGAACCGGAAGAGCGCTTCTGCTTCGACTTGCTCCGCTCTCCGCTCTCGCGTTAGGGAACCAGCGTCACACGGGCCTCGCTCGAGGAAGAAGAGAATGAGGTCAAAATGATATTGGAATGAGGGGGCCTCTGAAGAGACCTCAGGATGGTGTGGAATTGGGGGAGTGGGGTTGGAACAGACAAGTTCTGAGAATGGGGACCTTCCTCAAAGTGGGAGCGCAGGATTCCAGGGGAGAGGGCAGGACAGCCTGTGAGAGCCCAGCCTCCCTGGAGCCATCGGCGAACCCTGGATGGGAGGGCCGGCTTTTTGATCCGGCCTGAAATGAACAGGGTGCGGCGGGGTCCTTCTGGTGGGTTTATGGAGCCCTGACAGGTTTGCCTCAGAAATCATGCCGCTCCCTGAGTGAAGCGCTCCCGGGGTCAGCCATAGTTTTCCGGAGTGAGGTGGGGCCTCGGCCTGTGTGTCTCTCCCAGCCCTCCTCAGACCAAAGCCCGTGCCCTGTCCTGTGGTCAGGCTCTCTGCTCAGTCCCCTCTTGGCCCCGCTCCCCACACTCTGGGGGCTGCCGGGCGGCGGGCTTACGTCAGTGATGCTCCGTGAACACGCCGGAAGCCAGCATGGAGGGGAACAGAGCACCCTCTGGGTATAAACCTGTGACCGAAGGTGCCTGCAAGAAGCAGGGGCCTCCGGAGCTTAGGGGACAAGCACGCTGCTGGGCTAGGGGTCAGGGAAGACCTCGGGAGGAGGCCCCGGCCGTTTGGATGGATTCTGGCACCGGCCTCCCCTCGGCACGGGGACTGCAGGGGTATGCACCAAAGAAGCCCGAACACTGCTCCACTGGCCCCCAGCCCTCATCACCAGAGCCCACCCCATCGTCTCCTGTTTTTAAAGCGAGCCAAGGGGGAAAGATTGAAAGTGGGAGGCGAAGGGGACGACAGAGGATGAGATGGCTGGATGGCATCACCGACTCAATGGACATGAGTTTGAGCGGACTCCGGGAGTTGCTGATGGACAGGGAGGCCTGCGAGCTGCGGTCCCTGGGGTCGCAGAGCCGGCCACGACTGAGCGACTGCGCTGAACTGAAGGGCGAGGCAGGGTGAAGGGGGTCGCCCCTCCCGCCTCACAGCTGCCCCCACAGCTGTCTCCGCTCGACCTCTAGTCCCTGAAGCTCTTGCCCCTCCTGCCTCCTCCCCTCCAGCTTGGCACCCTCAGGAGTTCGGTCTCAAAGGAAACCTGAGGACCAAGGAGCGAGGGGGCCCGCCTGCCGACCTCCACTCACCATCTCACCTCCAGGCCTCGCGCCGCCGCTCCCCGCTCCTCTGTCCAGCGAACTCCTCCCTGTCCTTGTCTCACTGGGGCAGTTCCCACCCCAGGAAGCCTCCTCTCCCTGCTGCAGGCAGAGGCGGTCTGACGCCCTCCCCACAGCTCCCAGCTGACTTCATGTAGCACTCATCCCGCTGTCATCTGTCTCCTTGTCCCTCCTGCAGGAGCCACAGGCAACGCGAGAGCCCCGGGCTCTCTCTCACCCCCCAGACCTGGCCTCATTCTGTCCATTTGCTGATTTTACAGATGAGCAAACTGAGGCTCCGAGCCAACAGCTAGAAACACCCAGTGAGTCAGAGCCAGAGGAGAAACCTGGGTTCCCCCGCTGGCTCTGTGGCTTCCTCTCTCAAAGGGTGTCACCACCTAAGGTCCAGGGCAGGCTGGGGGGCAGCCAGGTGGCCGCATCTCCATGGAAGATTGCTGAGAAGGACCCCCGATGAGGGACCCTTGGATACACGTGCACACACTCACATACAGAGGTACACAGAAACACACACAGAGATACACTGACACACATACACATAGATACACACAGGCACACACACAGATACACTGACACACATACACAGACACAGATACACACACACACAGATACACACACAGGCACACATATACAGATACACACACACAGAGACACAGACACACATACACAGATACACATACACAGATGGACACAGATACACACACAGGCACACATACAGATACACACAGAGACACAGACACATACAGAGACACACACACAGATACATACAGGCATACATACAGATATACACAGGCACACACACAGATACACAGACACACACATACTCACATACAACAGGTACACATATACACACAGACACACAGAGACACACACACAGGCCCACATACACACACAGGCAGTGACATTTCCAAGGAGGTCTGTGGGCACAGCTCACCTCTGGACCATTGCAGAAGCCTCCAATTGGCCGGCCCGCCCATCTGCGCCCCCTCTGCTAGCACACCCTCCACAGAGCAGCCAGTGTCCTGGTAAAGCGGGAGTCACATCATGTCATTCCTCACTCAAAATCCCGATGGCCCTTCTCGTTCAGAGTTAAAGCCAAGTCCTTCCTTCCAATGACCCCGAAGGCGCTGCATGCTCAGACCTCAACCTCTTCCTTGCAGCTTTGTTCCTGCAAAGAGTGCAGGAAGCTGGCCTGCTTGATATTCACAGATGCGAAGCACAGTCCTACCTGGGCCCTCCCTCTGCCCCCAGTGCCCTTTCCCCCGATAGCCACGTGGCTGAATCCATCCCAGCTTTTCGATGGCATCTGCCCCTCAGAGGGGCCTGTCCTTACCACTGTGTCTAAAAGAACATCCTCATCACGCCTCATCCACTTACCCATCTTGGTTTCCTTCGCAGGACTTTGTCATTTGACATGAAAAAAAAAGGGAAAATGAAAGTTGCTCAGCTGTCAGACTCTTTGCAACCCCATGAACTGTAGCCCGCCAGGTTCCTCTGTCCATGGAATTCTCTAGGCAAGAACACTGGAGTGGGTAGCCATTCCCTTCTCCAGGGCATCTTCCCGACCCAGGGATCAAACTCAGGTCTCCTGCGTTGCAGGCGGATTCTTCACCGTCTGAGCCACCAATACACATCTATTTATTTTTGTCTCCCCACTGGACTGCAGGAGCCATAAAAGCAGGCCTTTTGTCTTTTGTTCACCCATGTATCCTCACATCTGAAATAGTCCCGGTCATAAAAGGTGAGTTTGGTTAATGCTTAATAAATGCTCAGTAAATTAAACAGTCATAAAATCACAATGAAATGAATTTCTAATGGTGGAATTTCAAACAGTACATGAATTGCTATTGGACACAGCATAGTAAGGGGCATATAGGAGGTACTAGAAACAATTTGCAGAATGATGGGCCTTCTTGATGTTCCTGTAAGTGTCCTTTGTGTCCATCTTAAGGCAAGTGGTTGGCTTACCCCCTCGTCATTAGGAAAGTATTCAACGTATTGTACAATTACCATTTTTTGTTATTAGATGATTCGTTTGGTTGTCTGTCTGATCCTGACGGTGAGTTCCTATGGGCTCTTCTCTGTTTTCTTTCCCATGTGAGGTTCAAGGAAGCACACACAGTTGCACCATCCCTCTTCCCAGTGGTCTCCCCTGACTTTAGGGGCCCACCCCAATTGTTCCTGGACCAGTCAAATGGAAAATTTAATTTCCAGCTAATTAACCCTGAATTTGGTGACCCTCCTCGAGTTATGGGACTGCCCCACTCCCAAGAGAGGCAGGCTTCCCACCCACACGTGGCCAACATTTGACACTGCCTCTGCAGGGAGGGAGACAAAAGCCCCCAGCCCTGCCATTGTCTGCGCTGGGGGTTCACGGGCAGGCAGACACAAAAGCCTGATGAATTCTTCATGACCCTCTGAAAAGGCGGTTCCCCCAGACCCCTCCTGTCACTGGCCCACAGGTGAGACCCTGAATGGAGGACATTATCTCCTGAACCAACCAGTTTCTTTTCTTGAGTGTGAGCAGGACTCCCTGAATCTCCTCTCCTTGGTGATGCCAACCGTGCAGTTTGACTGAAACCAGAGTCCCCACCATCAGGTCAAGGCAAGGTCACATCAGCTGCCAAAGGAACTCCCTTCCATGGTGACTGAAGCTTCTGGGGTTCACGGGGTGAGACCCTGGTTCTTGGTAGGGCTGTTCCCTCCCCCGCTACAGAAAGGGTCTCTAGAAAGAAATCTGCCTTTCCTTCCACAGAAAGAGTCCTGGGGAGGAGGCACCCCCACCCCGCCAGGAGTCCTGCAGGACTGGGCCTGAACTGAACGGGCAGCACTCTGACTTGGCGCCCTCTGCTGGTGGATCCCAGGCTGTGCAAGGACTGCAGGTTTCAGGCCCTGTCCTGACTCTTGAGTGTCCAATCCACACTGTCTTCTGACCTCAGGTTTCTTCCTCACCTAAGAAGATCCCTGAAGAAAAGAGGCAGTGGTTCTCTGGCCACGTCCCTTCTCCAGAAATAGTGATGGGAGGAAAGATGAGGCCTAGGGGCGGGGCTGGATTTGGATTAATGAGCTATGTACTTTCCTTACCCTCCAACCTGCAGCATTTGATGCTGCAGCCAATTTAACTTAGCCATGGGATAATTTGTCATGAGGTTGTTAGGATGGCAAAGCTGGGGTGGGGAGAGGAAGGTGGAGCAAGGTAGAGCCAGGCAGAACAGAAGACTTTCCCAAGTCCCCCCTAGAAATTCTCTGAGGGGAGTTCATTCCACGTGCCAAGAGCCTGAGGGAGAGAGTGTGGAAAGGGCAGAGCTGCACAGGATCAGAGAGTGGGGGGCAAGGCTCCATGCATCAGAGCGCCCCGGCCAGGCAGAGGGAGCCTTCCCTCTCCTCTGAGGGCAGGAGTCTGTGTTATTCTCCAAGGACTGGGGCCCACATAGAGTTACTGGATCTGTATAATCTAGGGGTTGACGATTAGATGGATTGATTGGCTGGATCCAGGGATCAGTGAGTGAGCTGCACCCAAAGCTTCTATGCCTCTCACAGCGAGAGAACCTGAGCATCTGGCCTCATTTCTGTTCCAGCCTCGTGCTTCCCTCAGAGGGAAACTCATCTTCAGATAGCTGGATGATCACAGGTCCTGCTCTGCCCAGGGAGCTGCCGCAGTTTCCCCTGTTGTCCCAAGGAAATTGTCAATAATACTCCCTTTTACTTGGAAGACTGTCCTGGTGTGGACAGTACACCTCATGGTCACCAACAGAAGAGGAGGCAGGAGAGATGCAGTCATCGCCCACAGCTCATCCATGGTCGTGCTCAGGTCTCTGGAAGTCCTAGCTTCTTCCCGCTAAACTGAACCATCCAAGCACCAAGGCCTGACTCTCAGCATCACAGAATCAGAACTCACCTGCCCTCTAGGACATTCCTCCTCCAGGAAGCCCTCCCTGACAGGGCAGCCCGCAGGGACCTGCCCACATCTGAGTTTCACCATCCCAACCCTGGGCACTGACTGTGTTTCTCCACCAAAACATAACTGGGACAGAGTGGAGAGTTTGCTCTGGAGGGGTGTAGGAGAGGAGTTGAGAAGGGCAGCAGGGGCCAGACAGCCAGGATCTAGGATCAACCACTGTACAGTTCTCTCCTGGGACCTGACACTCAACAGTATCCTGAAAGCCCAGCTGAAAAGACAAGGATTCACACATCTGTGGGTGCAATGCTAAGTCGCTTCAGTTGTGTCCAGCTCTGTGCAACCCTATGGGCTCTAATCTGCCAAGCTCCTCTGTCCATAAGATTCTCCTGGCAGGAATACTGGAATGGGTTGCCATGCCCTCCTCCAGGAGATCTTCCCAACGCAAGGATCGAACCGGCATTTCTTATGTCTCCTGCATTGGCAGTCGGGTTCTTTACCACTAGCGCCACCTGGGACGGTCCTGGGATTCCCAGGTTGATTGGGCCTTTTGCATTCCGTGGCCCTGCGGGTGGAAGGTGGGCGGGGAAGGCAGAGGGGTGGGGGTGGCGGGCCCTCGCTCTTAGGAGTGCTCTACGTCACTTTTCTGATAACATGTGGTCCTGCCTTGTTTCCCCGACTCTGGTCATCCCCTCTTTCTGACTACCTCCTTTCTGGTGGGTAGCATCAAACACAAGATAGGTGATGAATTTTCTCTCCTCCCCTCTCTTCTCAGAAGGTTTGGAGTCGCCCTCCTCACCTGCCCCAACCTTTCCACTTCTGAACTTTCCCACTGCCATGCGTTGCAGGAAGCTTGCCTCTTGCAAGCTGAACTGGCCTCTGCCGCCCTGCCGTCCACTCTCTGGAATGTAGCACCACCTAGTGGCAGCCTGTGGCCTGACAATGCTATGGTGAAAATTTCCAAGTCAACAAGTCTTCATGGAAAGTCGACCTTATAAAGGCGTTATGCCAGGCCATCAGGGGCGGGCAAAGGATCAAAAAGAAAAGCAAAGACACACAAATAAACACACACCCAAGCTGTGCTCCCTGTACCTGAGGGGACCTGCCTCGCGGGGAGGAACTGAGCCTAACAAAGGTGCACTGGAGGCAGTACAACGTGATGGTTCTGAGGGCCAGCTTCTGAACCAGGCATCTGGGGCTCAGAGCGGCTCCAGCACGCACTGCTTAGCCCGTGCCCCGACTTCCTCTTCTGTAGCACGAGAACAATAAAAATCTCTCTCAAAGGGACACTGTAAAGATGAAGCCAGTGGAAGGATGAAAGCACTTAACACAGTGCTTGGCAGACAGTACATGACTTTTTAAGTGGATGCTATTATTATTGAGATGATAAAATGAGTAATTCAGGCTAAATGTTGTAAGAATTCAGGGAAAGGTCAACCCAGTTAAGAACTGGAATTATGACAGAAAATTAATGGACAAGATAGAGCATTGAATTTGCCTGCAGGAAGCGCAGGGCCTGGGGCCATGGGCAAGTGGGTTAACCTCTTTTGGCTTCATCTTTAAGTGGGAATAAGACAAGTTCCTGGATGTAGAGAACGCAGACAATCCTTGGAGTAACATCCTTCAGCCATTAACATATATGGCACCGCTAGTGTGTGCCAGGCTTTGGGAGTTCAGAAATGAAGACAGTCGCTGGCTTCACAGTCACCGTCTGGTTCGTGTCACAGAGAGAAGAGGTGGTGGGCTTTCTTGCGCCACCCTCTTACCCCAACCCAAGACCTTCACCAAACTCCGAAGGCCAGGGTGAGGGCCCTCTGTCAGTGCTCTGCCCTCAGCAGGTGACACCTCCAGGGTCCCAGCCCCCAGAAGGGGCCAGGTGTTGGCGGAAATCAGATGGCAGCTCATCACCAGGTCGCAGACCCGGCTCCTCCCTCCCAGGCTGCTCCCCTGCAGGGCCTCCCCAGCCTGGCACCCCTCCCCCTCCCCGCTCTGGTCCAGAAACTGCCTGAAATGTAAAGCTCCAACTTGTTCACCAATGGGCCAGGCACAGCATTCAGCACCTGGGATACTCGGTGTTGAAAAAGTTGTCATGTGGATGAATGAATGAATGAGTGCTTTAAGAAAATAACTCACTGCAGGACCCCATCTTCCACAGCTATTCCAGCCCTTCGAGTCTTCACCTAGAAAGCAAGGTCCACTCGGAACCCGTGTTTCATCACTAGCCCCCACCTGCATACTTTTACTGTGCTCTGCTAATCACTTCCCCTTGGGTCCCCCAAGTTAGATAATAAGTTTTCTTTGATAGGGAGGAGCTTTTTCTTATATGCTGAGTTTACAGTTCATGGATTTTTCCACCGTGACTGCACCATTCCTGGATTCCATGCTAACTTTATTTTTCAGAGTTTGTGTCAGAAGAGAATAAAGTTGGTGGTTTGTTGAGTCAGGGTTCTTTCTCCAGACCTCCTGACCTCCTTTCACAATGACAGGTCAAGTGATGATTGAAAAGACCTGATAATTTTAGAATGATGAGCAAAAACTAAATAAATAAAATACTAAATGTATGTTTGATGGGCTTTATATTCAGAATATTAACAATATAAGTACAATGTGGTAAAGAACAGTTTCCAGTAATTCAAGGGAAAGGCAAGAATGCTTTTATTGTTCGATAAGGTAAAGATAAGATTTAGGACTTCAGACAAAAGAACAAAAAAATATTTCAAAATTTTAAAATAAAAACTCTAGAAATGAAAAGTAAAATAGCTCAGATTAAGAATTTAATGGATGAGTTTAACAACTGACTGATAAAGGTAAAAGAAGAATTAGTTAAAAGAAACAAAGGTCAAAAAAATACATCAGAAGAAATCACAGAGAGACAAAAAGGATGAAGTACACATACGAGTGTAAGAGAAATAAGGAATACAATGAGAAAGGCAACCACACGTGCAAGTAGAATCCCTGAGGAAAGAGAACAGTAGAGAAGCAATATTTGAAACCTCAGATGACTGAGATTTTTCAAAAACCGATGAAAGATTTAAAGCCACATAGTAAAACTGATTAAAAAAGCAAAGCAAAACCAAAGATAAAATCTTTAAAAGGAGCCAGAAAGAAGAGGAGGATTATCTTTGAAGAAACTGTTGATAGAAAGATGGCAGTCAGAAGACAATAGGAAGATACCTACGAAGTGCTGAAAGAAAGAGCTGCAAGCCTAGAATTCTGTGCCCAGAAAAATATCCTTCAGGGATTAAAGTGAAATATTATTTTTTTATTTCATATATTCTGAAATTTAAATGGAAAGGCAAATGACCTAGAACTGCTAAATCAATTTTTTAAAAAAGAATAAAATGGAAGTAATTACTTTAGCCAATGTAAGGTTTACTATATTTCTACAGTAATCAAGAAAGGGTGGTATTAGTGGAGGGATAGATGCACAGATTAATGGAACACAACAGGGAACCCAGTATGCCCAACTGACTTTTAACAAATATGTCAAATGGAGAAAGGATGGTCTTTTAAACACATGGTGCTTAAACAATTAGACATCCATAGGCCACACACACACAAACAAAAGAGAACCTCAAACTAAACCTCATACTTCATATACAAATTAATTTGAAATGGATTGTGGACTTAGATATGAGATATAAAACTCTTATGGGAAAACATAGGAGAAGATCTTCAGGACTTGGATTAGGAGAAGAGTTCTTAGACATGACATCAAAGCAGGCTTCATAATAGAAAAAAGTTGATAAGCTGGACTTCATCAAAATTAAAACTTTTGCTATGTGAAAGACGCAGTTAAGAGGCTGAAAGACGTGTCAAGCTGAGAGAAAATATTTGCAAACCACATATCTGACAAAAGATGTGCAAAAGCTCTCAAAATTCAGCATTAGGATGGGCAAAATGAGTGAAGGGAATCAAAGGGCCCAAACTTCTAGTTATAAAATAAATAAGTCATAGGGATATAATATACAGCGTGGTGCCCATAGTTAATGATATTGTATTGCGTATTGGAAAGTTGCTAAGAGAGTAGATCTTAAAATTTCTCATCACAAGAGAAAAACTGACTAGCTTTATTTGAGTGGTCATTTTCTGGTTCCAGGAACTCCATTCATGGCTAGATACTCAAAAAAGTAGAAACACATAGCAGATTTATGAAAACACCTGTAAAAGAATTTTCATTTTTCTATTCATTTTCTGTGCTAAAGACTGGAAATAACCTATATTTTCATCAGTAGAAAATGGATAGAAAAACTGTGGCATATTCATACAATGAAATATTATTCAGCAAAACAAAAGGAAGAAATACATAATAGCCTGGATGAATCTCAAAACAGACAGGCTGTGTGAAAAAACAGATGCAGAAGAACAGGCACTAGGTGACATTGTTTATATAAAACTGTAGAACAGACACAATTAGGTGTTGGTGGTAGATACTGAAACAGCAGTTGCCTTGAGCAGAGAGGGAGAGGGATGGAGGTGGATTGACTGGAAAGGAATATGAAGACTAAATTGAGATGGTGGAAATGTTCTGTCTCTTAATTGCATTCCTAGTCTTATGGGGGTCTACTTTTGCCCAGACTGATCAAACTACACTGAAAGCCTGTACAATTTATTGTATGTAAATTATAACTCAATTTTGAAAAGAAAACCAAATTATGCTGAGTATGTTTCTAACCACAATTAAATTAAGCTAGGAATTAATAATAAAAATTATAACTGAAAAGTCCCCATGTGAATGGAAATTAAAGAAATACATTTCTAAAACACCCGTGAGTTAAAGACAATAATTACAATGGAAACTTGATAATATTTTGAACTGCATGCTAGTAAAATGCTTAACACCAGAACTTGCTGGGTACTGCTAAAACCCCAGAGGGAGATTTAATAGGTTTATATGCATATATAACCACCAAAAAGAGAAAAAAGCTAAAGGAAAATCTGAGCTTCCCAGGTACCTCAGATGGTAAAGTGTCTGCCTGCAATGGGGAGACCCGGGTTCGATCCTTGGGTCAGGAAGATCCCCTGGAGAAGGAAATGGCAACCCACTCCAGCATTCTTGCCTAGAAAATTCCATGGACAGAGGAGCCTGGTAGGCTACAGTCCATAGGGTTGCAAAGAGTCAGACACGACCGAGTGACTTCACTTTCACTTTCTTTCACTTTCAAAGGAAAATCTATCTCAAAACTTTAGAAAAGCAATAACAAAGAAAATCCAAAAACAAGAATTAGAGTTTAATAATAAAAGAGCAGAAATCAAAATTTAATAAAAATCATATTCAGTATAGATGATACAACTAAAAATTGGTTCTTTAGAAAGAAAAAATTAAATTGATAATCCTCTGGTGAGACTAATTAAGAAAAAAAGAGAGAAGGACCAAACAACCAATGTAAAGAATAAATACATCGCTACACATGCCGTTGTCGTTGTTCAGTCACCCAGTCGCGTCTGATTTTTTGCGACCCCGTGGACTGCAGCACGGCAGGCCTGCCTGTCCCTCATCATCTCCCAGAGTTTGTCTAAGTTCATGTCCATCGCATCAGTGATGCCATACAGCCATCTCATCCTCTGACACCCCCTTCTCCTGCCATCAATCTTTCCCAGCATCAGGGTCTTTTCCAATGAGTCAGCTGTTCACATCAGGTGACCAAAATACTATACCTCAGCTTCAGCATCAGTCCGTCCAATGAGTATTCAGGGTTGATTTCTTTTAAGATTGACTGGTTTGATCCTCTTGTTGTCCAAGGGACTTCCCTAAGTCTTCCCAGCACTGCATTTCAAAGACATCAATTCTTTGGCATCCTGCCTTCTTTACGGTCCAGTTCAGTTCAGTTGAGTTCAGTCACTCAGTCATGTCCAAATCTGCGACCCCATGAATCACAGCACGCCAGGCCTCCCTGTCCATCACCAACTCCCAGAGTTCACTCAAACTTACGTCCATCGTGTCGGTGAGACCATCCAGCCATCTCATCCTCTGTCACCCCCTTTTCCTCCTGCCCCTAATCCCTCCCAGCATCAGAGTCTTTTCCAATGAGTCAACTCTTTGCATGAGGTGGCCAAAGTACTGGAGTTTCACCTTTAGCATCATTCCTTCCAAAGAACATCCAGGGCTGATCTCCCTTAGAATGGACTGGTTGGATCTCCTTGCAGTCCAAGGGACTCTCAAGAGTCTTCTCCAACACCACAGTTCAAAAGCATCAATTTTTTGGCGCTCAGCCTTCTTCACAGTCCAACTCTCACATCCATACACGACCACTGGAAAAACCATAGCCTTGACTAAATGGACCTTTGCTGGCAAAGTAACGTCTCTGCTTTTCAATATGCTATCTAGGTTGGTCATAACTCTCCTTCAAAGAAGCAAGCGCCTTTAAATTTCATGGCTGCAGTCACCATCTGCAGTGATTTTGAGCCCCCCAAAATAAAGTCTGACACTGTTTACACTGTTTCCCCATCTATTTCCCATGACGTGACGGGACCAGATGCCATGCTCTTCGTTTTCTGAATGTTGAGCTTTAAGCCAACTTTTTCACCCTCCTCTTTCACTTTCCTCAAGAGGCTCTTTAGTTCTTCTTCACTTTCTGCCATAAGGGTGGTGTCATCTGCATATCTGGGGTGACTGAGATTTCTCCCAGCAATCTTGATTCCAGCCTGTGCTTCTTCCAGCCCAGCATTTCTCATGATGTACTTTGCATATAAGTTAAATAAGCAGGGTGACAATATACAGCCTTGACGTACTCCTTTTCCTATTTGGAACCAGTCTGTTGTTCCATGTCCAGTTCTAACTGTTGCTTCCTGACCTGCATATAGGTTTCTCAAGAGGCAGGTCAGCTGGTCTGGTATTCCCATCTCTTGAAGAATTGTCCACAGTTTATTGTGATCCACACAGTCAAAGGCTTTGGCATAGTCAAGAAAGCAGAAGTAGATGTTTTTCTGGAATTCTCTTGCCTTTTTGATGATCCAGCAGATGTTGGCAATTTGACCTCTGTCTCAATTCTTGATCTCAATTTCCTCTGCCTTTTCTAAAACCAGCTTGAACATCTGGAAGTTCACGGTTCACGTATTGCTGAAGCCTGGCTTGGAGAATTTTGAGCATTACTTTACTAGCGTGTGAGATGAGTGCAATTGTGCCTTTCTTTGGGATTGGAATGAAAACTGACCTTTTCCAGTCCTGTGGCCACTGCTGAGTTTTCCAAATTTGCTGGCATATTGAGTGCAGCACTTTCATAGCATCATCTTTCAGGATTTGAAATAGCTCAACTGGAATTCCATCACCTCCACTAGCTTTGTTCGTAGTGATGCTTTCTAAGGCCCACTTGACTTCACATTCCAGGATGTCTGGCTCTAGGTGAGTGATCATACCATCGTGATTAGAAACATGTATATTACCATATGTAAAATAAATGATTAGTGCAGGTTCGATGCATGAAGCAGGGCACTCAAAGCCTGTGCTCTAGGACAACCCAGAGGGATTGGATGGGGAGGGAGGTGGGAGGAGGGTCAGGATGGGGGGACACAGGTATGCCAGTGGCCGATTCATGTCGATGTATTGCAAAAACCATCACAATATTATAAAGTAATTAGCCTCCAATTAAAATAAATAAATCAATTTTTTAAAGTGATAGGACTACTCAGATTTCCTATTTCTTCCTGAGTCAGTTTTAGTAGTTGTATGGAAATTTAGTAGGAGTTACTGGGAATTTATTTCCTGTAAACTTTAAATATATTGACACAAAGTTTTTCAGTATACTCTTTTCACCTTTTTATATGGGTAGGATGTGTAGACGACTGCTTCTTGGCAGGAAAGCTATGACAAACCTAGAAGGTGTTTTGAAAAGCAGAGATATCACTCTGTTGACAAAGGACCACAGAGTCAAGGCTATGGTTTTGCCAATGGCCATGTACATTTGTGAGAGCTGGACTGTCTCACTAGCATCATCTCACATGCTAGTAAAGTAATGCTCAAAATTCTCCAAGCCAGGCTTCAGCAATACGTGAACCGTGAACTTCCAGATGTTCAAGCTGGTTTTAGAAAAGGCAGAGGAAATTGAGATCAAGAATTGAGACAGAGGTCAAATTGCCAACATCTGCTGGATCATCAAAAAGGCAAGAGAGTTCCAGAAAAACATCTACTTCTGCTTTCTTGACTATGCCAAAGCATAGACTGTGTGGATCACAATAAACTGTGGACAATTCTTCAAGAGATGGGAATACCAGACCAGCTGACCTGCCTCTTGAGAAACCTATATGCAGGTCAGGAAGCAACAGTTAGAACTGGACATGGAACAACAGACTGGTTCCAAATAGGAAAAGGAGTACGTCAAGGCTGTATATTGTCACCCTGCTTATTTAACTTATATGCAAAGTACATCATGAGAAATGCTGGGCTGGAAGAAGCACAGGCTGGAATCAAGATTGCTGGGAGAAATCTCAGTCACCCCAGATATGCAGATGACACCACCCTTATGGCAGAAAGTGAAGAAGAACTAAAGAGCCTCTTGAGGAAAGTGAAAGAGGAGGGTGAAAAAGTTGGCTTAAAGCTCAACATTCAGAAAACGAAGAGCATGGCATCTGGTCCCGTCACGTCATGGGAAATAGATGGGGAAACAGTGGAAACAGTGTCAGACTTTATTTTGGGGGGCTCCAAAATCACTGCAGATGGTGACTGCAGCCATGAAATTTAAAGACGCTTACTCCTTGGAAGAAAAGTTATGACCAACCTAGATAGCATATTGAAAAGCAGAGACGTTACTTTGCCAGCAAAGGTCCATTTAGTCAAGGCTATGGTTTTTCCAGTGGTCGTGTATGGATGTGAGAGTTGGACTGTGAAGAAGGCTGAGCGCCAAAAAATTGATGCTTTTGAACTGTGGTGTTGGAGAAGACTCTTGAGAGTCCCTTGGACTGCAAGGAGATCCAACCAGTCCATTCTAAGGGAGATCAGCCCTGGATGTTCTTTGGAAGGAATGATGCTAAAGGTGAAACTCCAGTACTTTGGCCACCTCATGCAAAGAGTTGACTCATTGGAAAAGACTCTGATGCTGGGAGGGATTAGGGGCAGGAGGAAAAGGGGGTGACAGAGGATGAGATGGCTGGATGGTCTCACCGACACGATGGACGTAAGTTTGAGTGAACTCTGGGAGTTGGTGATGGACAGGGAGGCCTGGCGTGCTGTGATTCATGGGGTCGCAGATTTGGACATGACTGAGCGACTGAACTGAACTGAACTGATGCTATTCTCTCAAATCATCCCACCCTTGCCTTCTCCCACAAAGTGCAAAAGTCTGTTCTTTACATCTGTGTCTGTTTTGCTGTCTTGCACGTAGGGTTGTCGTTACTGTCTTTCTAAATTCCGTATATATCCATTAATATACTGTATTGGTGTTTCTCTTTCTGACTTACTTCACTCTGTATAATAGGTTCCAGTTTCATCCATCTTATTAGAACTGATTCCTTTCACTTTTATAATAACTAAACCTATAATTTAAAACTTTCACACAAAGAAAATATCAGGTTAAAGTAGCTTTACCAGCAAATGTAGATAAAACATTAGAAAAATTATACATATGTATATATATGTACTAATTTTCTATTACTGAATAACAAATTACCACAAACATATCAACTTAGCACCCATTCATGATCTCACAGTTTCCATGGGTCAGGCATTCCGGCACATACTAACTGGGTTCTAGATCAAGGTCTCACCAGACTGCAGTCTAGGTATCAGGAAATGCGGCCTCATCATATGCTTGACTGGGGATAATGAGCTGCTGGGCTCCTTCGGGTTGTTAACAGAATTTACCTCCTCAAAGCTGTAGCACTGAGATCCCATTGTTCTGCTGTCTTTCAGCATTTAGAGGTTTCCCACCATGCCCTGCCACATGACCCTATCTGTCGATGTGAACACATATGTTTCTTTGCCTCTTCAAGACTGGCAGGAAGCTCTTTCTCTTCAGTGTGCTAAGACAGAGTCCTACGTTACGAAACATACTCATGGGAATTACATGCCGTCATCTTTGCCATATTCTTTGGATTAGAAGCAAATCACAAGTCCCACTCATACTCTGAGAGGATTATACAGGAATATGGGTCACTGGGATGTATCTTCCACAGTAAGTCAGACAGGAAGTGATTGGGATTAAAACTATGGACCTTGAATAGGAGAGTAAATATACTGATTAGCTTTTATTTTTTTTAGATTAGGGATGCTTATCAAGGTTTCTAGGGTAACCACTAGAAGGCTAGGACTAAGATATATATCTCCAAACTAGTGGGACATAGGGGATGGTAGCCCTCAGTACACAAGAAAACTAGAAAGAGGAAAAAAGAAATGAAGAAAATTGGGGAAGTAGAAAATGCAAAATCAGGTAATATAAATAAATCCACACTTATCAGTAATTATAATAATGTTAATTAATTATGTATTAAAACCATTCATAAAACTGAATTTTTATATAATCTAGCTATAAGCTATCTATGGGCTTCCCATGTGGCCCAGTGGTAGAGAATCTGGCTGCTGATGCAGGACACCAGAGTTCAATCCCTGGGTCAGGGATATCCCCTGGAGAAGGAGGTGGCAACCCACTCCAGTATTCTTGCCTGGGAAATCCCATGGACGGAGGAGCCGCCTGGCGGGCTACAGTCCGTGGGGTCACAAAAATGTCAGACATACTTAGCAACTGAACAACAAAGTTATCTACAAGAGACATTCCTAAAACATAAAGACAGAAGAAGTCTGAAACTAAAAGGATGAGAAATATATGAATTTATATACCATCAAACTATTATTCAGAAGAAAAGAGGATGTATAAATATATTGTGATTTGGTCATAAAGTGGAATACCATCCAACATTGCAAATGAGTAAACCACAGCTGCATTTACCAACATGGACAAAGGCTCCAAAAATGTTAAGTAAAAAAACAAAAGTCAAGTCATAAAAAAATGTGTGCAAATTTTTTAAATATTCAAAACTAAATTGTATATTATTTCTGATATTACATATGTGATAAATTATAAAGGGAAAAAGGAAACTATAAACCTAAATTTTCCCTGGAGATGAGAAAGGAATTTGGAAGGCATACACGGAAGTTTCAAAGATATTACAATGGAAAATTGGTGGTATTTTGAATAAAATAATAAGTGCAATATGTAAAAATTTCTTAACCTTGCTGCACAGTAGATATAGATTCGTTTTACTTTTATTTTGTACATCTTTTATATGTTCATATGTATATTCCTTGAAATGAATTTAAAATCCAATAGCTATTTAAAATTTACTGAAAACTTAATAGCTAACTGTTTCCTTGACCTAAAGAAAAAGTCCAGCAATGGCACCATGAGAAGAGAGGATTTCCCCTGGAATTGCCATGAACTTAATAAGCATTAACTTGTAGCAGCCAACAAGGTCTTATCTTCACTGACACAACCCAGCAAAGGTACAGAACTGCTCATGACCAGTAACCTATATTGCAACCAGGAGACCTACTCTTGCCAGGGACTTAAGGCAAGACCAACGGATCCTTGCTTCTTTTTGTCATTTCAGTGACTCTGACAGATATCAGCCCCACTCTAGTCACCTCAGAATTCTTGTCCAGGTAGGAAACTTCCCCATAATCCTATATAATACTGTATGATTGAGTCACTTTCTCATATAATGGGCTTCCCAGGTGGCTCAGATGGTAAAGAATCCACCTGCAATGCAGGAAACCCAGGTTCGATCTCTAGGTCAGGAAGATCCCCTGCAAGAGGTAATGGTTACCCACTCCAGTATTCTTATCTGGAGAATTCCATGAACAGAGGAGCCTGGCGGGCTACAGTCTATGGGGTCACAAAGAGTCAGACACGACTGAGCAAATAATACTACTGCTCATTAATATATTTTTTTATAACACCTCCTATGTGCCACACTACGAACTAACTGCTAGGGATACCAACAGACTATCACAGTATCATGGAACCAACATGGTCCCACCCTCAGACACTCAGAGCCTAAGTGCAGACAAGCAAATGGGCACATGCAATAGAGAAGGTCAAGTGCAAAGAGGAAGTGAACTCTGTGCATGAGAAGAGAAGATGGAAGGTCTCCAGTGGGCAAAGGAAATGGCCTCTGAGCTGAGAAGGCAGAGGACTCTGTGACGCCTTCCTCCCAACTCCGACTTGACTTAGCTTCAGTAACATTTCACAGGATTCAGCCTTTCCTGGCTCCTATTGTATTCTTATAATATATTCAAGCTGGGGTGATAAGCCCTGTTGTTGTAGGATTGTCCTACACCAGGTAGGATTATTCCTTGCTTTGGATTGTCCTAAAGCAGCCACCTTCCAGCTTCAGAAAGGACCAGTTTTCTGCTCTGCCCTGGCCAAGGCCCCTAGCAGTGGATCTGGTCCTACTGACTGGCTGCCTGGAAAAAGAACAGAAGAAAGTAGAACACAGGACTCTTGGCCTTTCCGACCTGAACATCCTTCATCAGAAACATGCAAAGCCAGTCCAGGCTCCTGGCCTCAATCAACCCAGGCTGTGGGTACCAAGAGAGGAGTCAGAGATACTGAGAAGACAGAGTATTCATCTCCACCAGGGAGACTGGCTCCACAACTGTCTGTGTGGTCTTTGTGTGGTCTCTAGCAAATCATGTCACCTCTCGGGGCCTCAGTTTCTGCATCTTTGAATTGGGTGTAAACAGTGCCTGCCTCTCAGGATAGAAATGGAGTGAAATAATTAGTTCAAGGAAGTCCCCTGAAAGATGCAGAGCTCAGCCTTTATTCCGAAGTCAGGGTCAGGGTTGCTCAACCCTTCCATCCCCGCTTAAGCCTGGAACTCCTGCCCTCCCACCCAAGGCCTCTCTTGGCACACCCTCTCACCCGACCAGACCCAGGCCCACTTGGTTCCTGAGTCTGGACTCCCAGGCTGCCTCCCAAGGGGGCGCAGAGGAAGCTGACTGCAGAGCAGGTGGGTGGCGAGGAGATGATCCGATCACCCAGGCCTTTCCTTCCAGCTTTGGACCACCGCTGTTCTCAGCCCTCTGAAGGGGAAGGCAGATGCAGTCAGATTCCAAAACCTCCTTTCCCGACCCTCTCCTAGGACTTGTCCAGCTGGAAGTCAGCCCAGGGATTTTCCCATTGCCCAAAGGATGCTATGCACCCCAGCACCACCAGGTGGCCTCAGGGAATCAGACCCTGCCTGTATCTCCCCTCCTGGGTCTCTTGAGACAACCTACTATTTCAAAATTGCAGACGCCTCAAGCAGAAGGGACCTCAAGAGTGGGAATTCAGGCCAGGCTTCTCAACTTCTTAAAGAAACTGATGAAAACCACTGACCAGTCCCCAGGAAAATTCCCCAGCATGTATACACAGTATCCTCATACAACTTCAGAACAATCTTGGACACCCCTTCCCCCGCCCCTCCCACCAAACACGACCATGGAGCCCGCTGAATTTCTCTTAACTCAGCCTAGGAGGCCCTGCCCCGATCGCGGCCACCTCCCTTGCTGTCTGGATGACAAGTGAGTCCCACTGCCTCCTCTCCCCGAGATCAAACCCCATGCCCATGTGCATCCCTTTGAAACCTGGGTAAACTGGTCCACTATGGAAACTGAAATGAGAGTCAAGAAGCTTAGCCTATTTGAAAGGAGGAGTTTAGAAAAATGAGGAGGGATTTTAGCGGTTTGGGGAATTATGGACTAATTGACTGTCCAGGAGCCCCAGGCATGAAAAGTGTTTTAATCAGAAACTGACACTCCTTTTCCCAAGAGAAACCATGGTTTCACTGCCACCTGCATATTAGAGCACAGAGATGGGGGTCGATGGGAGAGGGAGGAGGAGAAGGACACGGGGGAGACGCCCCCTTCCTGAGACCCTGGGGTGTCAGGGAACGAGTGCATTTCGGAGAACAGGCCCTCACCATGTCAGATCCACACAGACACACCACCATCCCAGGTTGGCTGGTTTATCCCTAATAAAACCGTAAACTGACTAAGAGTCTAGGAGAAGTAAAAAGGCAAAACAAAAACTAAAACACTGGGAAGAAGGTGGATGACAGAAGTGAAGGCGGGCAGAAACAGTTGCCAGTCACCTCCCCTCCTCCTCGGCACCTTCCACAGCAGGTAACCTGGTCCAGGAGTCAGCTCGTGAGCAAGCAGGCCCTTGGGGCTGCGGCGTGTCAGGGACCCGGTCCCTGTCCTTCCAGAGCTCCCAGCAGAGTGGGGAAGTCAGACACTAACAAAGAGTGTGGCGTGGCAGTGGCCGTGTGAGTGTCACGCCAGAGGAAGGAAGCCTTCCCCACTTGGGGTGCCGGTGAGCCCTCCTGTGGGATGGGACTTGAAGAAAGAAGGTGCAGAGAGGGCGGTAGGTGAGACTACGAAACGGTGGCGCAGAGGCTGGAAGACAGGGGGTGCAAGTGAGTACTGAGGGCGCCAGGAAGCAAAAGACAGGACCCAGAACACTTTCCACGTTACCAGCCGCCTTTGGCATCTTTCTGCCATAGAACCTTGACTGTACTCTGGTCCACGTCTTTCACTCTGCCCATCCCCCTGCCACCAATACCCCTCGCAAAGCGTGTGTTTGGAACTCACTGGAGGACGGAAGCCCGCCCACTTCACGTTCACTCTGTAAGCGTCTCACATGCGTTCACCACGTGCTCGGCACCACTGGGGGCGCCGTTCCAGCACAAGACACACCGCAGGGCAAAGGGAAACAGCGCGGCGCCTCTTCTGTTCCTGGCAGAGAGCGTCTTAGAGTTGGATCTTTGTTCCCAGATCCCCTCGGGTTCCCACCCTCTGCAGTCTGTTATCAGCTGAAGGAAGGAACCGCTGGGTCCAGCCTGAGTCAAAGTGCTCACCGCTGGGCCTGTCAGTAGCTGAGGTCAGAATGAGACCACGAGTCCTAACACACTTCATGGATGGAGCTGAGGAGACGTTCAGAGCAGACGGCAGTCTGACCAGTGTCCAACGTGGGGCCTCCGGGAGCTAGTCTAACCTTCCGTGTTTCTGTGAAATAATTGCACCCATAATTAATCCCAGTTGGGACACAGAGGCCAAGAAATATGATGCTCTGGGGACATATAAGGGGGATCCAGAAGAAAGGGGAGGAAGAAAGGCTTCTTTGAGGAAGTGATGTTTAAGCCGAGATCAGAGGGGGAGAGTAGGAGGAAGCAGGTGGAGAAAAGGGGAAGGACAGAGCATTTGGGGAGAGGGAGTAGCAAGGGTGAGGCTGGCCCCATAAACAGTGGTCATCAGTCTGCGCCATTTCAGAGGTGCCCTCCAGGCTACTGAAGACATTAGGGACCAGGTGGAAGCACTACCACCTTGGAAGAGGTGGGCAGATACCTGCCCTGCCAAACCCCAGAGAGACATCCACTATTCGTGGAGTGTTCCCCAGTGTGGGTAGCAGGTGACAGAACTCGCATGGGTTAAGAGAAAGATATGGTTTATGCTATTCAGAACTGCCAAAACCCCCAGAATAGTAGTTCTGAAGAGCAGTTCTAGGGCAGGAGTTGCAATCCTGGTTGTACAACTGAATCACCTGAGACACTCAGAAAAACACTTGTTTTTCCAGACCAAGCAAATCACGGTAGCTGAGCACAGCACCTTGTCATGGGGACTTTGAAAAGTTTCTGCATGCATGCGTGCTCAGTCATGTCTGACACCTTGCGACCCCACGGACCATAGCCCTCCAGGCTCCTCTGTCCATGGAATTTCCCAAGCAAGAATACTGGAATGGGTTGCTATTTCCTTCTCTAGGGAATCTTCCCGACCCAGCAATCAAACTTGCATTTCTTGCATCTCTTGTATTGGCAGGCAGATTCTTTACCACTGCACCACGTGGGAAGCCCTTGAAAAGCTCCTAAAAGGTTTTGATTTTTAACGAGCAGCCAGGGTTGAGAATCACTATCCTAGCGCAATCCTATTTTAAAAAACAAATAGAATAACTAAGACCCTTCTACACAATTATTTATCTTAGAAATGTACCCACACTTCTAAGTTCACATTGCTACTGCTAAGTCGCATCAGTCGTGTCCGACTCTGTGCAACCCCACAGATGGCAGCCCACAAGGCTCCCCCATCCCTGGGATTCTCTAGGCAAGAACACTGGAGTGGGTTGCCATTTCCTTCTCCAATGCATGAAAGTGAAGTTGCTCAGTCATGTCCAACTCTTCGGGACCCCATGGACTGTAGCCTACCAGGCTCCTCTGTCCTTGGGATTTTCCAGGCAAAAGTTCACATTACACACATGTAGAGAGTGAAGACGCGGTAGAGGTCATAGAAATCTCATGTTTAAAATAGGGTTGAACTTCAGGGAAACTGGGTCCTACTTTCTCTTGCTTAGTCCAGGAAAATAGTATATTAAAAGTTGATCTATGAGGTTTATCATTTAAAAGAAAATAGTGTTATGGATTACCACAAGCAAAATAATGAAGTTAAATCCTTTCTTTACACATACACAAAAATTCACTCAAAATGGATCAAAGATGGATTTGATCAAAATGGATCAAATGTTTTGTAAGAGCAAAAACAATAAAATGCTTAAAGACAAAAAACATAGGAGTAAATCTTCATGGCCTTGGGGTCTTGGGCTGAACAAAACTTTCTTAGCTATGACACCAAAAGCACAAGTAACAAAAGAAAATATTGATTAAATAGACTTCATCAAAATTACTAACTTTGCGATGCAAACAATGCCATTGAAAAAATGGAAAAAGCGCTCACAGAATAGGAGAGAATATTTGTAAATTGCATATATGATGAGGCACTTGTGTCCAGAATATATAGAGAACACTTACAACTCAACAATTAAAAGATAAATAACCCAAATAAAAAGTGAGCAAGGGATGTGACTAGACATTTCTTCAAAGATTTATAATAGCCAATAAGAACATGAAAAGATGCTCAACATCACCAACCATCAGGAAGATGCAAATAAAAGCCAAAATGAAATACCACTTCACACCTACAAGTATGGCTAGAATCGTAACGACAGAGGATGTGGCAAAGATGTGCAGAAATTGGAGCCTTCATGCATTGCTAGTTGGAATGTAAAATGGTGCAGCTTCTCTGGGAGGCAATTTATCATCTTCTCAAAATGCTAAACACAACGCGTTACTTACCATATGACCCAGCCATTCCACTCATATAGATCCAAGAGAAATGAAAGCATATGACCACATAAAAACCAGTATGTGAAAGTTTACATCAGCATATTTGTAATAGCCAAAATTACAAACAACCTGAAGGAGCATCAACTGATGAACGGTTAAGTAAAATCAGGCATATCAAGGCAAGGAAACATTATCCAGCCATTAAAAGGAATGAAGAATTGATACCTGCTCCAAACATGAATGAATCATGAAATCATTTTGCTCAGTGAAAGAAGCCAATTACAAAAAACCACATATTGTATGATTTCATTTATACGAAATGTCTAGAACAGGCAAATCTGTTTGAGATAGAAAGTATATGGGTGGCAACCTGTGGCTGAGAGGTTGGAGGGAGATGGAGAGTGACAGCCAGTGGATACAAGATTTCTTTCGGAGGTTATGAAAATGTCCTAAAATTGACTATGGTCATAGTTGCACAACTCTGAATATACTAAAAAACACTGAGTTGTACAATTTAAGCAAGTGAATTGTGTGGTATGTAAATTATATCTCAATAAATCTCTTTTTTTAAAAACCAGCATCAATCCTCATGTCCTTATTCTGGGTGGACTGGGTCGCTGCGTTCTTACGCCGTGTGTTTTCCATCCCTTTACTCTTTCTGTATTCTTATCCCACTCGTCTGTCTGATTTATGCCTCTTAGCCCAGGTCTGCTCTCTCTCTGTTTTTCTGTCTCTCATCCCTCTCTTATCCCTCCCCTGCTTCATTTCTCACTCCCTAAGAATTCCAGAAAATTCTCAGAAGCGCTGCTTTTGCAGGTTTGCTCATGCAGAGAGTCAATAAGTCACCAAGCTGGTGGCTTTCCAGTGAGTCAACCAGCTCCACAATTTTCCCCTTGTCACAATTATGAATGACCTCAGTATACTTTGCACATCACATGGATCATGTCTTCAAAGGAAAAACAAAGAAGGGGACCAAGTCCGGGGAGCTTCCTGTGTCAGATAGAGCCTCTGGCCACACTGATTCCCTGGGAAGTGGAACAGTTCAGGAAACAGGCTTTTCTAAAATCTCTTAGCCAGTTACCCCAACCTCTAAAGGGGACCAAGGAGAGTAAGGCAAAGCATGACAGAGGGGACACCTGAAAAAAAAACAGGAAGGCTGAGTTCCCCAAGCGTGAAGATCGCATTTTCAAAAAACGGCTATGGCGATAGTTCTGATCCTGCCGGCTTGTCCAAATTCTTGGTCAGTCTTCTTACAGAAGATAGGGTCTAATTCCCCTCCTTTTGTTCACTTTAGAATCTTTCTTCTAATGAATGGAATCCAGAGGAAGTGATGCTGTTTGATTTCTGAGGCTGGGTTAGAAAATGTGATGTCTTCCGCCTCTCTCTCTCACTCTCTTGGAAGCCCAGGCCTCATAGAAAGGCCACACATGTGTTTCAGTCAACAACCAGCTAGAGTCTCAATCCAGAGCCAGCATCAAGAAGGGTGGGAGGGAGGGAGGAAGGAGCCTGCTCATGCTTTCAGTTCCCAGCGTCCACACCCAACCAGCTGACAAGTTGAAGAGGGATGAGCTATCTCCAAGTCCTCCCCATACTGCAGATTCCTGAGATATTAGTGATCTATTACTGCACAACAAATTACCCCATAACGCTGTGACTTGAAACACTTATTTTCCCACAGCGTCTGTAGATCAGGGGTTTGGGCATGGCTTGGCTGAGTTCTCTGTGTCAGAGTCTTTCAAGGGCTGTGATCAAGACGTCGGCTGGGACTTTAGTCATCACGAGGTGCCACTGGGGAGGCTACACCTCCAAGCTCGTGCAGGGGGCTTGCTAGCAAGACTTGGTTCCTTGAAGCCTATGGAGTTATTGCCTTCAGTTCCTGGACAGGTGGGCTTCACGTCATGTGGTGGCTTACTTCCTGCAAGCCAGGAAGGCAACAGAATGAAAATGGAGCGAGCAACATCACAAGTAACCTCCCATCATCCTTGCCATATTCTGTTCATTAGATGCAAGCCATAGCAGAAGAGGCTTTCACACTAAGCAAAATTAACATCTTGTTATTTTAATCCAGTGGGTCTTGGGATGGTTTGTTACACAGTGTTAGGTAACTAGAAAACACCAACACACTGGGAGAAGGGAGAACTGAGTAGGAAAACTGTATTTATTGAATATTTGCTATGTATCGGGATCACTTGGCAAGACTGAGGCTTAGACAGGTTCAGGGAGTTGCCAAAGCTATTAATGGCATAAGGAGGATGAAACCAATTCTTTTAGATTCCACAACCTTTTCACTTTTCCACTGCACTTCTTGTCCTTTGAAGAGATACTATCTCAAACCATTTGAATATCAAATAGTGTTTTACTGATGGCTTTTGTGTTTTCCAAATTCCTAAATTTAACCAGCAGAGACTATTTCTAGGGATACTTCCCCTCTCCCACCCCTTCAATTCTCAATTATGAAGAACTTTTCCTGTTAATCTGTATTTTCCTCAAATTCTGTATTTTATAAAGCTGGCAAGACCAGCCCTCCAACCTTAGCTAGATTTTCCTCCATAAAAACAAGCTTTCTGGAATACTATTGCTTGCCCATGGTGAGGACATAGATTCCAGGAAGTTGCTTTTAATGCTAAAAAAAGAACATGAGGCAGACATCTGCTTGAACAGAGAAGAATGTAAAATCCAACTGCTCCCACGGCTGGTGTCTCTGTCAGCACCCACCACCCCCTCCAGCCCCGCAAATGGGGCTTCAGGCTGAACGCATAAAAACTGCGTGCTCACTGATTCAGGGACCCAGGATTGGAGGGAGGCAGACTTCTCACTGCAAACCTTTTTGCATAGTATCTGAAATATATAGTGTGCATGTAAATTACCTTTAAAAAAAAACTGCTTAAAAATTAATCTCAGATGAGAGATTTCTGTTAAGAGAAATGGAGGTATTTATCAGGATGGATTCAGTGATCGCTGTACCCTCTCCCAGGGGCTGCTTCTGGGCCACCCCATGTGTGATTAAGACCATCCTGAAAGCTTCCAAAGTGAGCTCAGGCCTGGGAACTCAGCAGAGATGGGAAGAGCATAGAGATGTTCTCGTCAGGGCCTCCTGCCTGTTGGGGAGACAAGGAAGGTTTTTGCAAAAGCAGTGTTGCATTAAGGGGGACCTCTCCCAGGGCCAGAGAGTGGACTCTTGTCTAACACTTGGAAATGAACCATCTGGGGAAACACTCGAGCTAATAAAGCACAAGACTTCATTGGGAAGGGACAGCTGGGCAGGGAGCTAGAGGGTAAGGGAACCCAGGAGAACTGCTCTGCCACGTGGCTCGCAGTCTCGGGTTTTGTGGAGATGGGATTACTTTCCAGGCTGTCTTTGGCCAGTTATTCTGACTCAGGGCTCTTCCTGGTGGCTCACACACTGCTCAGCCAAGATGGATGCCAGCAAGAAGGATTCTGGGAGCTGGTAGGACATGTGGTGTCTCCTTTTGACCTTTCCCAAATTCTTTCAGCTGATGGTGGCTTGTTAGGTCCATGTTCTTTACTAAGACCTCCTGTCGTAAAATAACACGGGCAAACGGTTACTATGGTGCCTGGCCTGGGTGGGTGGTTTCAGTCAGTATGTTTCTCCTAAGAGTAGCAGATAATTCACAGCCATACCCTAGATGCTCAGGGGTTGAATGGTAATCTACAAGATGAGTCAGATGAAAGGATGGTCCCATTCTTTTGCAGTCTAAGTCATAATGACATTAATGATACTGAGAATTACTATTGTGAGTGCTTAGCCCACTAACATTTAATTAAAGTAATGATATGATTGGAATTAGACCTACCATTTTAGTATTTGTTATCTGTTTCTTGGTTTTCTGTTCCTCTCTTCCCCTCTCCCTCCTAGTTTAGACTATTTAAAATACATTTTAGAATTATTTTATGTACATATTGGCCTTTTAACTAGAACTATTTACATGATTTTTAAAGGTTACACTGGTGATTACACTATACATCCTTGATTTTTCACACTGTTAATATTGTACCATTTCATATAAAAATGTAGAAAATTTGCAGTTGTATTCTTCCAGTTATCCCTCATACTACTCCACCCACAGCACTTTTCACTGTTACTGCCGTGTGCCTTACAACTACATACACTGTCATCTGTAAGCAATATTATAACTTCTTTTTAAAGAGTCATAAGTATTTCAAAGAAATGGAGAGAAAACAGTTTTACATATTACCCAGATATTTACCATTGCTAATGTTCTTTAATCCTTCCAGGCAGTTAAAGTTTCCCTCTGGTATAGTTTCCGTTCAGCCTGAAGAAATTGCTTTGTCTTTCTTCCAATGAAGCTCTGGAGGCAATGTAAAAGAACATCTACTTTGCCTTCTATTTTACAGGATATATTTACTGGATATAGAATTTTGAGCTGATAGTTCTTTCTCTTGACACTTTAAAGATGTTTTCCCACTATTTTCTAGCCTCCATGTTTTCTCTTAAAAACTTGGTGGATGTTAAAATTATTGTTGTCCAGTATGCCATGTGGTGTCGTCCTCTGGCTGCTTTCGAATTTTTCTTTATGTCTAGTTTTAACTCTAACAAACCTCGATGTGATATTCTTTGCCTTTGTCCTACGTGGGCTACTCTAGAGTAAATCTCCAAATTTCTGTCTTTTACTAAATATAGAAAAATTTCAGTCATTATTTCTTCAAATGTTTTTTTGAAATATTCTTTGTTTCTTATTCCTCTGAGACATTTATACAAGAATTTTTGATATTGCCCTAGAGGTCCTGGAGACTTTGTTCATGTTTTAAAATCTTTTTTTTTTCCTCTTTCTTCTTCAGATTGGACAATTTTCTATTGGTATACCTTTACATTCACTGACTTTTTTCTGTCATCTCTATTTATATTAGTCCTGAGAGTTAGATTTCTAATTATTGGAAAATGAAGTTACAAATAAGCAAGAGAGGAAGGCTAAAATGAACCGGTTGATTTCTGTCACACTGAATTAGTGTTGGACATCAGTAGAAATTCATTTATTAAGATGATGGGAAAGAGAGAGAAATAGATGTATTCACAAAAGTTAGTGAATACATACATACATTCCCAAATCTATTAACTGACTTAGAAACAGTGACATCCTCATAGCAAGGAGTGCACCTCGTGTCCAGATCTTGGCTTGAAATGAACAGGACCTCTTGGAGAAATGGTTCATTCCAGGGGCTAGGGCAGAGGAAATAAAAGATGAACTTCTGAGCATCTTGTGAAATAAGAAAATGCTCAAAAAAAAAAAAAAAATTGGGGGGCCTTCCCCAAAGACACAAGACCCTGGAAGGGCTCCGAATACATTAGTTTTGAATTATATCCCAAATAACAAAATAAATATGCTTTGTCCCATAGTAATATAAATCAATTGCTGACTAAATAAATGGGTGGAGGATGAGACAATTTCTCCCTCCTAAGAATTCCAACTAATCAGTGTAGAACAAAAGAAGAAAACGGAAAACCACCATGAGACCACGGATGAAGGTTTAAGAAGGCACAGGGTGTGCCTTCAAAATATCTTCTTCAAATATTTATTAATTCCTGTAGTGGAATATGTTTACAGATTCTTAAACACTTCTACCGCCAGGAAGGGGACTTTAATTTTTGTCTCTCTGAGTGTGGGCTGGATGTAGATTCTCAGTTACAAACAGTTTAAAATGAGAAAAAGACAAACAGTGTAGTGGAGAAAACTTCAGGCACCCCTAGATCAAACTGCTCAAAGTCAACATCATCAGTAATAAGACACATGGACACCATGTACCCTCTGAAATGATACAGTGAGGACATGTCACCTCGGTAGCAGTCCTCCCCAAGTTGTTGTTTAGTTGCTGTCACGTCTGACTCTTTTGCAACCTCATTGACTGTAGCCCACCAGGCTCCTCTGTCCATGGGATTTCCCAGGTAAGAATACTGGAGTGGGATGCCATTTCCTTCTCCAAGGGATCTTCCCAACCCAGGGATCGAACTTGTATCACCTACATTGGCAGGCAGATTTTTTACCACTGAGCCACCAGGGAAGCCCCAGGCCTCCCTAGGATCTAATCCTGAGAAAGCTTTAGACTAATCCAAATTGCAGGAAATTCTGCAAAATATCAGACCAGTACTCCTACACAGTGTCAAAGTCATGAAAGACAAGGAGGGAGTAGGAGTCTATCACAGATTGGAGGTAACTAAGATAAATGTGAAGATTAATGCAATGTGGCGTCTTGAATTGGATCCTAGAACTTAAAAGGAGTGTTAGTAGAAAAATTGAGATAAACCTTCCCTTTAAAATGTATAACTTCTTGAACATCAGGACAGAATTATTCAACTCCCAAGGCCTTAATGTAAAGCTTTCAACACTGACTTCTTGATGTGTTCAAGTCAGACATACCAATAATAATAACAGCGCCATTTATTGCATCTTAATGGAGGCCAGATACTCAGCTCAGGATTTTACATACAGTGTGCCATTTAATCCTCCAAACAACATCACCAACAACATCATCAACTACATCATCAACTCCATTTTACAGGTGAGATGCTGTGCACAAAGCAGAATAGTAATTTGCCCAAGGTCACACAGCTAGTAATTGCAGGAACCAAGACGTGAACTCAAGGAGTTTGGCTTCAGCCCTCAGACACTTTAACTACTATGCTTGGTCTGTGGGAGTGTTTACTAAATTAGTGCCTTGAAGAATTAGGAAACTCCATTACAGGGATACTGTGAATCATCCAAATAAGAACCATAAAATACTGGAGGAAGAAATGTTTATATAATTCTTTCTGAAGCAGCAAAATCTATACCCTTGTTTTCCAAGCTTCAGTCTTCCTCCCGGCAGCTCCCCGATTTCTGCCATGGCTGACATAACCTGTGCTCTTAGTCACTTAATATCTTTTAAATCGACTCAATTGTTTTTGCTTAAGTAAATTATTCAAAAAGGAAAGTGACCTCATGTCACTATTGTAAATGGAAAAGCAGCATCATTTACCTTAAGTAAATGGTAACCTAAAAATAAATACCATAGAAACAAAACAATGTCGATAGATTACAGTTAGATACTGGCGCTAGCCAAGGCCCTGAGCCTGAATGAGTTGTGTTCTCTCTTTGCTAAAACAAGGAAGATTTAACGAATGTTGGAGACCTGTCCTTGGCAGACCAGCACCAAAAGGTAAGCAGAATTACCAAAAAAACTGAAGTCTTCTTTGTCATTATGGAATTCAGTGACAGAAACCCCACAGAAACTTAAACAAAGTAGAAACTATTGCTGTCTCACACAAAAGCCCACAGTGGGGAGGACTGGCCAGTATGGCACCCAACAGCGCTGAGAAGAGGCACGTGCTATCTTGTGGTCCCATCAGGGCAGCCTACACGACCACTTCAAGGACCAAGATTGCTGTTGCAATACCAGCCATCATTTCTGCTCTCCAGGGAACAACAAGAAGGAAAAGGGAATACCTCTTCTCTTGGAGAATACGTCTCCACTTTCGCTTGCATCTCATTGGCTAGAACTTATTTACATAGACTGGGAGACAGGGAAATGTAGTTTTTATTTTGGTCAGCCAAGTATCTAACTTCAAAAAAAGGAAGGGGGAATTCTATTATTAGAGGAAAAGGGGGAAATGGATAGAGAGTAGCAATGTCTGTGATTTTATGATTCTCCATGCCCTACCTATCTTCTTCCAGGACTCCTCCTAGGAGAATCACCTAAGTGATTCCAAGCCCAGGCCTTCAGCTGACCTCTCCACTTGCTTCTGAGGTTGACCTTGACCCTGCTGCTCCTCTGCCCATCTTCTGAGCTAAGGAAACTACTTCTCTCCCCCACTAACGTTACATTTATTAGGCCCCTTAAAGCTGCCCTGCCTCTGAGCCCATCTCTCACAGGTCCCTGTGCTAAGTGGGCTGTGAGATGAGCACGGCTCAGGGAGTCATCAGACCTGGCTGCCCCTCTCTGGCTGTGCGGCCACCCCTGATTCACTCCCAGAAACTCTTCATCCCTGAACGTGACACTGCAGAGCCAGAGGCAGAGGTCCTGGCCATGGGCTGGAAGAATCCATGGCCCCAGACTGAGCTGTGGGCTCTGATAACTCTGCCCTGAAACTTGAGGAGTTTCACACCTTATAGGAAAGTTACACCACATCCAACACAAAGACACACACAAAAGGCCTTCTCAACACGAAGACAGAGACAGAACTTGCCAAGGATGGTGTTGGCAACCATTAGCAAGTTGGAGATGGAAATCCTCTTATATCAAATGACCTTCAATTATAGTCTGAAGAGGAAAGATGTGACCTGACCAGGGAAAGCAGGGAAGTTATGGGCATTGCCATTGACAGAGATGAATCACAGATGCTGGGGTTACCATCCGCCTGGACCACTGAGACCAAGACCACCACTCTAGGCAGAGGTGAGATCATAGGGTTTTAGAGCAGGAGGCCATCTGAAGATCCCCTGGCCCTATAAGTCTCCACATTTTCAAAATCAAAGACATTTTTTAAAAAGCATCAACCCAACAGACTTTTGTTTTAATAGTTCCATGACAATTAATTGTGCAAATTAATAATTAAGTCACATTTCTTGTATTTTGTACCTAAGACCCATATCTGCTGGTCAGAGGGCCTGGTGAGCATGGGCAAAATGATAAGACCAAGCTGAGCTTTCAGATGCTTGACATTTGCCTCCCACATAGGCTCAGGCTGGAGGAAAACCCATCGCTTTAGGTGGGAGGTTGAAAAACACCAGGAAAGAACTGGTAAGTCAACCCCACTCTTGGCATCTTTGCTGGTCTCCAGGCTCCTACCAGGTTGGAAAGAGCTAAACTTCACCGTCAATCTCCTCAACTTAGTGGTGGGAAAACTGAGCCCAGGAGGGGAAATGGCTCAGCCAAAGTCACCCAGTTATGGATGGTGAGCCATGTCGCACGCCTCCTGACTCATGACCACTGTCCTGCCCACTTCTACACCCTCCCAATTGCTCAATCCCCAAACTCCAGCCAACAGTCTCAGAGCACGGTGTGGGAACCAGCTTAGCAGAGTCATGGGGAAGAGAGGGGTTGCTCCCCAAAAAAGGTGAATCATCCACACCCAAGTGTACAAAGTAGCAGGGACGCCTGGATGAGAAAGCCAAGCCTGCGCCAGAATGCCATGGGTGCCATAAACAAAGCAGCCAAACGTGCCAGACTCATTGTGATTACCCAGCAGGCTGCCGGGGTGTCTGAAGGCTGCAGTCTGTGACGGGTCCCAGGCCATTCACCTGGCTTCTTAGATGATCCTGTGCCAGCGATAAGAGAAAGCATTGTTCTCCCCAAACACTATCCAGATCTAACTCAGGAACAGACCACCCAGAAAGTAGTTGTAACCTGTCATGCTTAATAGGAGAATAAATTGCAATATGTTTTTATTCCCAGGGCCTGATGAAGTCACTGAGTCTCTCAGATAAAGTGTCAAACCAGCCTGTGGCACCAGCTGAGAAACCAAGCATTAGCCCAGTTTTCTTAGTAGCCATGAGACCTTGAGCTGGCTCTGGGGGTCCTCGGTGCCTCAATCACACGTGGGAAGATTTGTCCCTGTAGTGGTTTGCTAGGACTGCCAAGACAAAGTGACCACCAATGGGGATTTAAACAACAGGAATGTATGCTCTGTTTGTTCTGGAGGCTGAACGTCCAAGGTCAAGGTATCGACAGAGTCAGTTCACTTTAAGGGCTGTGCGACAGTTTCTGTTCCTTGCCTCTCGCCTAGCTTCTGGCAGTTTGCTGGCAAATTTTGATGTTTCTCCCCTTGTAGGTGCATCACTCTGATCTCCGCCTTCATCTTCACATGGCATTCCTGGTGTTGTGGGTGTGTGTGTGAATCTGTCTCCAGTTTCTTTTTTTTTTTGTAAGAGCATTGGTCATTTGTATGAGGAGTCCACCCTAGTGACCTCAACCTAATTCATTACATCTGTAATGAATTTCCAAAGGAGGTCATGTTCGGTGGTGCCGGGAAGTAGGACTTCAACGTATGAATTAGGGGAGGACCCGACCCAACCCAGAACCGTCCACAGCCCTCCATCTCAGCACCGGCTGTAAGGGTCACAGAAGACCTCGCATGTGAAAGTACCTAGAGGCAGACAAGGCCAACAGGATGGAAAAGTCTGTGTGGTCCCTTCGGGCTGTGGGGGCCACTGAGATGTGGCTGTAGCTCTGAGAAGCAGAAACCTGGACGTGCAAGGGTTTCCTGGCTACTCTGGACAACTCGGCAGACAGGCTGGTGGCCATGTTTCCATAAAGGCTGGGTATAAACAGGCAAACCCAGGCAAGCGTTTTCACAAAGGCAGGGCCTCATGGTTGGTCTGTGACTGAGGAACCTTTGGTTTCTTTTCTGCTCCGTCCGAGGGTCTGCTGCCATCAACAGCAAATTTGCTTAAGTGGGACTGATTTGATACCCCACCTCTCCTCCATCCCACTCGTGTTAGAACTGAAACAGAAAGAACTGAGGCTAAAATAACTCAATCCCCCACGTGGTTTGGGGTGAGTGGACAGAGGGTTGCCATTTCCTATTGTCGTGTATAAATAAGCACTGATCACTCTGTAGGAAGCAGCCGATTTCCACACAAGACGAGGGTCACCAGCCCCCCTGAGCTGCCCCTGCTCACCTTGCCAGCTGCCTGGGCCACCCTCTCCTCCACCCATGCTCCCTCCATCCTATGGCACGAAGAATTGGAGTAATTCATCCAAGGCCCCTCAGGTAAGTGGCAGAAACAGGATTCAGACCCAGCCAGCCTGGCTCTGAAACACCATAATTCCTTATGTCAGACTGAAGCTGGACCACTACCCAGACCAACGGCTCAGATGCATGATGTGGTATTAGCTCTGGAGGCAAGCTTGGCCTGGGGGACGAGTAGAATTTTCCACATTGTGCTTTAGAGTTTTTCACTTAAGTGTCTTGAAGAAGGGAGGCCAGTGGTGGATGCAAAGGCTGGACCATCTGGAGTGAGAGGGAGCCTTCATATCCCCTTCCCTTGGGGAGGCCTAAGTAGTTTTTTTCATTAATTGATTGAACCTATTGGAAAACATATCAAGCATACAGACAAGGGTAGAGTATCAAAATGTATATACTATTTGGCTTTATCAAATTTAACACTAGGCCATTTTTGCTTCAGATGTTTTACTTTTAAGAAATAAAACAAGAGATGAGTTGCAGTTTCCTGCACATCGTCCCCCTTTCCTCGGAAGAAACCACCATCATAATGTTGTGCTATCATTCCCATGAGCATTTTGTACTCTTAATACCCATGTATGCATCCATACACATCTAACGGTACTGATTTGCAGGTCCTAAAACTTTTTCCCAGTGAAATCATCCTGGACATTCCTTACTCACTTCTTTCCTCCCCACCATTTGCCTTTGCTTATATCATGTTGATCCCTGTGGCTGCAAATCATTCACTCTAACTTCTATAAAAATAGGCCACAATTTTAAAAATTAATTTTCTGGTTGCTTTGCTTTTTTTTTTAATATTAGGAATAACCTTGTAAGAAGATTCTTGTACCAACGAGGCTCCCACACTCTTCTGAAGCATAATCTTAGAAGTAGGGTGCCTGAGTCATGGGGAAGGAGCATCGTCAAGTCTTCAGACAGTCACTAGACTTCCCTCCAAAGTGGTTCTACCGATGGATCCTCCCACCTGTAGAACTTTGAACTCTCCACATAGTTGCCTACACTTGGTATCATCAGCCTTTAAATTTTTTGCCAAGCAAAATGAAATGCTGTCTCCCTGAGATTTTAATTTGCATTTTCTTTTACTAGCAGTGAGATGCAGCATCTTTTCATGGCGTAATTTTATGGGCATGAGTCTTTGGGTGTCTCCCCTAGTGAGCTTCAAAGGGCGAGTGCAGAGTAGCCAGAGCTCAGATCTCGGGCCTGGTGCTCGTTAACTCCAGAAGCTCTCCTAACTCCTGGGTAAGAAATTCACTGTTGCCTGAATAGCCTGGAGGGCCTTGTGAAGGGGGAAGGGAGAGAGTCACGGGAGAAGTGGCCTGTCTTACCCTCTCCGGCTGCTAAACAGCTGGAGTCCAGCACAGCACCCCGGTTGGTGACCTATTGCATGACTGCCACAAGGCCAGTCCACGATGGCAGGTGCCCTCTTCTCTACAGAAGCCTTCTGGGGAGGATGTGAGCAAGGGAAAAGGGAAGATCAACTGCCCTCATAAACCACAAGGTCATATTGTACAGCACGGGAACTGTCCTGACCATTCTGTGACAAACCAGAATAGAAAAGAACATAAGGAAGGGACTCAGAGGGCAAGGCTGAAAGGAGTGAAAGTCACTCAGTCATGTCTGACCCTTTGCGACCCCATGGACTGTAGCCCGCCAGGCTCCTCGGTCCATGGAATTCTCCAGGCCAGAATGCTGGAGTGGGTAGCTGATCCTAAGGCTGATGAATGTTTAATTTTGTCCCATAGATTTGGCAACACACAGGTCCTTGGAGAGCTCCACAAGGCAGTGTCAAGAGAGCGTGTTCAGGTTCAGGGTCAGAAACCCGCCCGGAGTGAGCTGAGGGAGCCAAAGGGCGTGCAGACGCATCTCTTGACAAGCTCAACTGCAAATGAGAGCAGAAGGGCAAGGAGTTGAGGAAAGGTTTTCTTTCACAAAGAGACAAAGCGTTTAGATCCAAGAGAAAGAGGTGCAAGGACGGGGCTGTGAACCACTAGAGTGAGGCTTCGGGCAAGCCACCATCCACCGTCACAGGAGGTGGGGGAGGTCGTGTAGATGAGGCTGGAAGGCTTGGAGGCCAGTGCCCATCTGATGGCTGTTCTGCCCTCTTGTTGGGGCAGGATGCTTGGTCATCAGACGCTCAGGTAAGGGGTCACATAGGAAAGTTGAGACTGAAGCCAGCTTGAAACAGTCCTGGAGAACGGGAGGATGAGCTTGTTGAAGACTTCTGCCTCCCTGTCGCCACTTTGCGAACACCTGTTCTAATTCCGCTGTCCTGACTGTGCTTGGATGCGCAGGAGGGCCACGGATGAGGAAGCCATGAAGTAAGACAACCCTGCACTCAAGTTGGAACTCCCCGAGACACTGAAGAGAGGGGAGAACTATCTCCCTCAGAGCTGCAGGCCACCTCTGAATAAGAGGCAGGGTCAGGACTCAAAGCAAGGACCCAGGGGTGGCCAGTGTTTCTGCGTGGAGATGCTTTCACGCCGTAGGGAAGACATGGAGGGGTCAAGGACCAATGATGACAGGCTTGATTCGATAGTTCAAGGGTTTGCTTTCTCTTGATTCCACCAGTAAACATTTTTACTGTGTTCTCTTTTTCCATCAACTGAGTACAGAGTATGGCAGAAGAAAAAAAGGTGGCTGATGTTTTTTGGTTAATTACTAACACTTATCTCCTGTTTTCTCTTTATTGCTTAAAAAATTAATGTTGAAAAAAATAATAAGAAAGAAAGAAAGAAAAAAGAAAAAAAATTAATGTTGACTTAAATATTTTCACTGCCTCTCCTTTTAAAGGTTTTTCATCCCCTCACTGACTGTCTGGCGAGACAGAGCAGCAGTTTTAAATTTTTTTCTTTTTCATCCCCATTTAACAGACAAAGAAGCTGGGGACCCTGCAGGAGATGTGATTTGCAAAGACTACCCATCATGTGAAAGGCAGGGTTTCAACTAAAGACATTCATCTCTGGTTCGCAGGGTTGGGGTCCGAGTGATGAGGGGCTGGGAGTTCTAGCAGACAGGACACCAGGGTGAGAGCCCTCTCCGGGGCGCCCCGGCGACTCCTTGGGCGCCCCCTCCTGGTGGTCGGTGTATGAGCAGGATATCTTCTCCAAAGGGGGCGGCCCTCTCAGGGCAGAAAGCTATGGAAAGCACCTCTGATGCCAGAGAAAACCAGAGGCCTGCCAAGCTCAGCCTCTGCTTAGACGGCACCAGGCCAGAACAGAACTTGGCTTTCACTGAGCCATGAGCAAAGAGCCAAAGAAAACAATGAGGGGACCCACAGCCCCTAGAAGCCAGCCCCCTGCCCCCAGCCTCTCTGCAGACAAGCTCTAGTGACTGACTCCTCCGCAGGGAGCGGCCTGGGAGGAAACGGTCCAGGAGCGCATGGGAGAAACTCTATGGATGGACGTCAAGCAGGTCCTGGTCTCCAGGAAGGAAAAACACCACTGAAATCACCACAGTTGGCAACGGTGCTGCTCTCCAGGGTCCCGGGGTGTCTGGTGAGTGGCGTGCAGGAAGGACAGGGAGAGAGTGGGGCCCAGCTCAGCCACACCCAGGAGCCAGCTTCCCGGCCACGGCTGAACAAAGGCCACTGCTGGACAAAGGCCACTGCTGCGACAAGCCTGGGATTGTGGACCGCCAGCCACCACAGGGCCGGGCGTGATTAAGATGCTATGGAGAGAATCGTTTAGATTTTGCCTGCCCCAGGCTAACGTTTTTAAGGACCATTATTTTGAACTTCTTACCAAAAGAAGAGTCTGAGGCCTGATTCTCCCCTGTATGAAATGCCATCTTTGCAGCAAATAACAACAACAAAAAAAGATAATGAATCAAACAAGGAAACAATGCGGATATTCAAACCCACGCTTTCTTATTGCTAGAACCCACCGAGCTTCAACCCCTGATGCTCAGAATGTTACCTAAACACATGCTTTTGCTTCTCGGTGTTGGCACAGTTAGGAAAGGAGAATGACCGTGCTGGCAGGCCAGGCTCCCTCGAAGCTCCCAGGTGGTCAGCATCCGGCTTGAGAGAGGGGCATCCAGGAATGGAGTTCTTGGGATGCAGGGCACTTGGCTCTGCTTTTACTGGGGCACCCGGGGACCGACTCTCTACAGTGTCCAGCACAGGTCCAGAAATTCACTCTTTACTTCCTTGGTCCATGCATTCATTCACCTGCCATCCTACAGGCATGTGCCAATGGCCCTCTTGCACCTGATACAGAGTTGGGCTCCTGGGTGGATTCAGAGAGCAAAGAGATGGTCTCCGCATTGAGTAACTGCAACGTGATGCAAAACAGGCTGCAGAGCTGTGCTGTGGGGACACACACGCATCTCGAGCTCCTGGCCTCTGGCTTCTCTGCCGGGACACCTGCTACCTCACTTCCTTCGGGTCTCTGCTCACACTCCTCTGTCCCGGAGGTCTTCCCCCATCACACGCCATCACTCCCTGTCTCCTGACCCAGCCTTATCATGGCACTTACTCCTCCTGACCGCGCATGTATTGATGGTCTCGCCCAGAGTGTCAGCTTCATCGAGGCAGAGACCTTGTTCTGCTCTCTTTCGAGTTCTCAGCTCCTATACAGGGCTTCTCACCGACACTGAGAAGTAAATGTTGTGAGAAGAAAGAGCAGGAGGGACGGATACTGCTGTGACTCACCAACTGTGGCACATGTGAGAGGGCTTCCAGGTGGAGGTGTCCTAGGGCCGGGACTTACAGTAGGATTTGCCTGGGGTGGAAAAGAGAGGACCAGACAGCCAAGCAAAGGAAGTGGTACCTACAGCACTAAGGAGGTTGGAAGGAGGCAAGGCTGGGGGCAGGTGGCAATACGGCTGAAGGCCCTTGAGGCCCAAAAGGGGTCACGGCCTCGTCTCTGAGCTGTTGGGAATGATCCAGAGTGATTAAGCAGAGGACAAGAAAGGGATGGGTGTGCTGGGGTGGGGAGAGTCGGAAGGAGGCCTGTTGGCCAGGAAGCACTTGATTTTGCAGTTTTCAGGTGGTGCCAGCAGGGAGGCAAGTTCTGGGGAGGGGACAGGGGGTCCCCAAGTGCAGCCCAGGTGGGGCCTGGAGGGCTTCATGGAGGAGGTAAGCCCGGTACAGGGCTCTGGAGCCCACAGCAGATGGTAGGGCGGCCGGAAGGGGGAAGAGAGCAGGGCAGGGCGCCAGGCCAGCTCCCCACGGCTGACATGCCCACTCCTCCCACCTCTGCCTCCCCCTGATCACCAGCATGCTCACCCAACCCAAACAGTCAGCATGGACTGAGGCTAATTATCCAGCCAGGAAACGCCTGCGTGGACAAGGCCATGCCTCCCGACAGCCCCAGCCCCGCCCGGGCGGCCTTGAGTGTTCCCTATACCCGCTCTCCTCATCTGGTGCCAGCCCAAGGCCAGGGACTCGCCCCAGACACAACTCGGCCCTCACCCTGCTCTGGACCTTCTTAGCTCCACCCTGACCCTCCACAACCCTGGCCCCCTGCCCATGACTGACCCTCCCCACCCTCAGAGGAGGCTTGCGGTTTCAGTCTCTCTGCAACCAGCAGGGCCTGAGCAAGAAGGGATGCAGGGCTGGGCCCCTCCTGCTTCTGCCCTTCAAAGGCCTCCCTTGGCTCCATCTCCCTCTCTGCCCTTCCTTCCACCTGCACACAGGGAAGGAGGGCAAGGGACACCCACACAGGGCCCCCTGGTGACCCACCAACAAGCCCACGCCCAGCCTTGAGGAGGGAGACAAAGTCCGAAAATTAGCACGTCCAGAGATGCCACCCACCTCGCTCGGGGCCGGGGGAGACACTTCATACTTACACAGCACTGCTCCTTATAGCTCCAAAGTCACTTTTTGGTGCAAAAACATAAAAAATGTATTATGTATGACTTGGTATCACATTTGATATATTTAGATAATTTTTCAGAAATGAAAACTAGCAAAACCTCTCTGGGAAAAGAAATTCCCATTCCCGCCCCCCCCACCGCAACCGCCACCAACACCAAGTTTCCAGGTTATTTTTGGGCCTTCCTGGCTCTGCTCTGGGGAGGGGAGGAGTTGGAGACACCACCGCCACCCCCCACAACCTGGGAGCCCACCCCTGGGAGAGAGGAGCGTGCAGCTAGCTCTTCCCGGGTGTGTGGCCCCACCAGGGATGTCAAATTGATTAACTTCATCACGGTAGTGAGCTCCCTAATGTTTTTCTTTGCAGTATCTCGGCTCTAAACGATCGTGACCCAAGGCAATTTACAGTTACTTCCATTTTTTTTAATGAAGTCTGATTTAATAGTCGGAATGGTTAATGGCCTCGTCTGTCACACATAATAAAACAGAGCCTAATTGTATTTTAAAAAGGCCCTTTTGGTATGAACAGAAGCAACAACTTGATTGCCTTGTGAGAGAGGGCTTTGCTGTGCGCTAAGATGGCTTCCCAAGGGCGCCACTTTCTCCCTGGGTCACCGTTTCACCCTCCCCCACAGTTCTTTCTTCTAAAAAGGAATTCCTAATTCCCCAGCCAGTTAAAACCCTTGGCCATCCTGCCAGCTTCCTCAGGCTGCCCCATCCTCAGGCTTCCAGGGTTTTATACACCCCTGCATAATTACAGCCCTTCAGGCCCTCCCCTTAGAAGCAAATGGCCCAACACCCATTTTACAGCTGGGAAAACTGAGACTGGCTCACCCTACTATCCCAGAGCCCCAGGGCGGTGAGTCAGGGCCTCTCTGGTCTGTCACCAGCTCCCACCACTGACCCTCCCCATTCAGACAGATAGCCCATGCCTGCTCCTCCCCTGTGACCAAACAAGGCCCCTCTGTGCAGGCCAGAGCCCTAGCCTCTCAGAGTCACCGTGCCCAGTGGGGAAACTGAGGCAGGGACGAGTGATTCACCCAAGAGCCCAAGGCTTGTTCAAAGGGACCTGAGATCAAATTTTGGTCCTTGAGCAAATAACACGCTTGCCTCCTATAAAGTAAGAAAGTTTGGGAAATCCTGCAGAAGCCTGGCCGTGGCCACTCCTCCACCCCTGCCCCCAAGTCTGCCGGTCTTCTGTCCTCAGTAGCCTGTGTTCAGGGCCCTGCCTCCCTCAGCCTCAGCGCTCCCTGAGCGAGCCAACACCGGAGCCTTTGGCGAGGTTTACCAGTTGACCAAGCAGGTGTCCCAGGGAGGCCAGGCAGCTCAGCTGACACCATATTGAATGCACAGTAACCCTCTCCCTGGGAGTGAGGGATAGCTAAGACAGGACCGTGGCCTTGGTGCTGTGAGCCATGTGACCGTGAATGTGAACTCCCTCTGTGAAACACAGTCACACCTGTCTCGCCCTCTCCTTGACAACCTCTGGCTCTGGGGGCAGCTCCACAGCCCTGCCTTCAGTGGGCTCTTTGTTGAGGGCAGGTGGGGGTGCCAGTTAGGCCCATAGCACCCCTGTGGGCTGGAGAGAGGCCAGAGTCCCATAGATGAAGTGTCTGGTGAGGGGAGCGGCTTGAACCAGTCAGAGTGTGTACCCTGCAGGCTTGGGAAACAAGGCCTGTCTGGACACTCCTGCCCTCATCCTGGAGCTTCTTTCAAGTGCCCAAGGCTGAGCAGAGGCCGAGGAGCAAAGAGCCTGTGGACTCCTGTCCAGTGTCTTGGGCTGGAGGCGGGATGGGTAAGCTGGGAGATGTAACTGCCGCTGCCCCTCTGAGCAGGGCACGGGCTGGGGCCTGTCTGACTTCTCTGAGAAGGGGAAGGAAGTTGTGGGAATGGGGACCCTTCTAGCCCCTCTCGGTAAAGTACGGGGAGAGGTGGGCTTAGAGTCGAAGGACCAGGCTCCAGCCTGCCCAGCCTCCAAACTGTATGGTTTGGACCCTGCTCCTGTCTGGAATGGACAGACGGTGATCGTCAGGACCTGAGGCTGTGGGCAGACCACGCAGGACCGTCCTCACCCACGCACATGGAGAATCTGCGGAAAGCGGAAGTCCTCCCCTCCCAAAGGGCAAAATGCGAAAGGAACCTGTGTTCTCATTCGCTCACTGTCTCCCTCCTGTCAGCTTCAATCTGAAAAGGACAAAACAGAAGTCGGTACCTAGACTAGCTGTGGCAGAGGCTCTGCTGGAACGAAAAATGAAAATGAGCCCTCGCGGAGAGGAAGCTCAGGGCTCCCACCGTTGCCAGAGCTGCACCTGCACACGGGGCACCTCCTCCTCAGGGAGGCGAGGAGGGGCTCTGGCCACTCTCTCACAAATATCAGGGAGGAGCCTCAGCTCAGGCTCCATTAAACACACCCTCAACGTCCTGCCTTCCCTCTCTCAGGCCTCCCTAGCAAAGCCCCAAGGCTGGTTAAACCAAGAGTCTGTCCTCCTTGGACCTGCACTCAGGTAAGATAATATAGTTGGAGAAAAGCAAGCTGTATCAGCCAGCATAGGTCGTTTGTTGATCAACTGCTAAGTCATGTCTGACTCTTGGCGATCCCATGAACTGCAGCATGCCAGGCTTCCCTGTCCTTCACCATTCCCAGAGCTTGCCCAAATTCATGTCCACTGAGTCAGTAATGCCAACCAACCATCTCATCCTCTGTTACCCCTTCTCCTCTTGCCCTCAGCATAAGTTATGCCCCAATAACAACAACCCCAGGTCTCAGGGCCGACAGAGAGCAGCTTCACTGCAAGTCGATGTGGCTCTGATCGCTAGCAGGAGGTGACACCATCATTCTCATTCCATGCTCCCTGAAATTTGTTTGCAAGGACAACACTTTTCCTTTGTTCTCCTCCTACTTCACTGGTCATTTCCTGTTAATCTCCTTGCGCTGTGCTGTGCTAAGTTGCTTCAGTGGTGTCCGACTCTTTGCGACCTTATGGACTGTACTCCACCAGACTCCTCTGCCCCTGGGATTCTCCAGGCAAGAATACCGGAGTGGGTTGTCATGCCCTTCTCCAGGGGATCTTCTCGACCCAGGGAGCAAACCCATGTCTCTTACGTTTCCTGCATTGGCAGGCGGGTTCTTTACCCCTAACCGGAAGTTTAAGATGAGTTGAATCTCCTTACTAGGAGGTTTGCTGTGGGTGTCTTTAACTCATCTTTCCGACCCTTAAACTTTGGAGATTCCAAGGATTAATCCTCATACTCCCTTACTGCCCACACTCACTTCCTCAGTGGGCTCGTCAGGCACAAGCATTGAGCATCACCTTTGCCAATATCTCCTCCACTTACATCTTTGCCCAGTCATCACCACTAGATTTCAGATTTGTACATCCAGCTGCCAAATCAACAGCTCCACTTGGACAAGTGAAAGATGTTCAAAACTAAACTCTTGATTTTAACCCCCGAACCTACTACTCCTGACCCCTGGTCTCCCATCCTAGTTATTGGCAACTCCATTCTTCAAGTCATTCAAGTCAAAAACCTCCAGGATGTCTTGACTCCACATCCAACTCATCAGCAAACTGTTTGCCCTGTCTTCAAAATACACACAGCATCTGAAATTTTCTCATCACTTCTACCACCCTGATTCAAAACAACCAACCTCTCTCTCCTGGACCGGTTACTGCAAGAGCCCTTTAACTGAGTTCTCTGTGCCTGGCCTTGCCCTTCTTCAGGACAGAGTGATTCTTTAAGTTAAATCAAGGCACTTCTCTTCTCAAAATCCTCCAAGGGCGTCCTTTGCAGAGTGAAATCCGGTGTGCTCACCACAGCCTTCGAAGACCTATGTGACCCGGCCCATTGCAGCTACCTCCGTGTCATCACCTCCCACCGTGCCTGTGTCCCCAGACTCACCAAGCAACTTCCACATCCCTTTGTACTGGCTCTTCCCTCCTCCTGGAATGTACTTCTCCTAGAGACCCACATGGCTTGCTTCCAGGGGTCTCTCCTTAAATGTGACTTTATTAGGGAGGTCTTCCCTTACCTTCTATACAAAATAGGATTCTCACAATTTCAGACACTTTATATTCCCCTGTCCAGCTTGATCAATTTTCATATTATTTGTCATCATGGCCCTTTTCTGTCTCTCTCCCCAAAATAGAATGTAAATACCAAAGAGAAGTGATTTTATTTGTTTTGTTCATTGGTGTAGCTCCAGCCCCTAGAGCAGTGCCCGGCATGAAGCAGGCACCCAATAAATATTGTTATTTGTTAAATGAATGAGTGTGTGAATGAATTAATGGGGGAGACAGCAGAGTGCAGTGGCAGGAAGTCACTTACCCCCTTGCAACACAGGGCTATTTTAGGCGTCAATTTTGTGAGACATTGAGCTTCTTCACTATTTAGTCTAGTTTCAATTGAGTTTCTGTTCTTTTCAGCCAAGGATATCCTAGATGAATCACTGCCATTCAGGCCAATTGGCAGGGAGCAAGAGTGCACGGGCCCCAGCAGGAGACTGCTGCCAGCCATCCTTCTGCGGCAGCATGGGGTCAGGGAGCTGCCCCTTCTAATACGCTTCCTGGGCCTCGCCCCTAGCTTCTCATCTGATGTGGTGGGACAGTGCCTCAGAACATGCCACCAAGCTGGCTGTGCACCACAAAACCTATAGCCACCCAGCGCTCTGGGTCCCTGGGTAAGAAGCTTGCAGATAGGGGAAAGGTTATAATAGAACTCTGGTACTTTTCCTTGCAGACATATGAACAGCCTCCTCGGCCCTTGCCCATGCTATTACAGGGACCAGGTCAGTGCCAGTCTTCCCTGGAGAAAGATGGAAGCACCAGGCAGCAGCAGGCCACTGCTATGAGCCAAGAATGCTACGTGCTTCTTACCTAGAAAGGAGTCTGCCACAGTGTGCTGGCTGTCTCCTAACACCTACCCCTCTTTTTTTTTCTGTTGTTAAACTTCAACTCACCCTGATTAGGCTTCACCCCCATCACTTCATCAATTAGCTCCTGTCACCGTCACCATTGACCTCCAGGATGCAAACCTGGGGATGACTTCTTGGTCCTCGTTCACCTTGACCTCTCAGCATCAGCAGTGTGCGATGGTCTGACCCTTCCTCAAAGCACTGCCCCCACTTGGTTTTCTTTCTCCTCTGGCTGTTCGCCCTCCATCTGGCTGTTGGCTCCTCCTCACTTTTCTGATCTCTTGATATAGGAGTACTGAGAAGTACTGCTCTCTTCATAACCACTTCCTTGAAGCTCTCATCCCATGACTTCGTATTAACTCACTGCTATGGATTGAATGCCAACCTAGATAGCATATTCAAAAGCAGAGACATTACTTTGCCGACTAAGGTCCGTCTAGTCAAGGCTATGGTTTTTCCTGTGGTCATGTATGGCTGTGAGAGTTGGACTGTGAAGAACTGATGCTTTTGAACTGTGGTGTTGGAGAAGACTCTTGAGAGTCCCTTGGACTGCAAGGAGATCCAACCAGTCCATTCTGAAAGAGATCAACCCTGGGATTTCTTTGGAGGGAATGATGCTGAAGCTGAAACTCCAGTACTTTGGCCACCTCATGCGAAGAGTTGACTGATTGGAAAAGACTCTGATGCTGGGAGGGATTGGGGACAGTAGGAGAAAGGGACGACCGAGGATGAGATGGCTGGATGGCATCACGGACTTGATGGACATGAGTCTGAGTGAACTCCGGGAGATGGTGATGAACAGGGAGGCCTGGCGTGCTGTGATTCATGGGGTCGCAGAGTCGGACACAACTGAGCGACTGAACTGAACTGAACTGATGGATTGAATGTATGTGTTCTCCCCAAATTCACATGTTGAAACCCCCAATGTGATGGTATCTGGAGGCTGGGCCTTTGGGAGGTGATTAGGTCATAGAGGTGGAGCCCTCATGATGGGATTAGTGCCTTATAAGAGGATGAAGAGACCAGAGCCAGCTTTCACTCTGCCTTTTGAGGACAGGACAAGAAGGTGGCCGTCTGCAGGCCAGGACGAGAGCCCTCACTAGATCCTAACCCTGCTGGCACCTTGACCTTTGAGTTTTCAGCCTCTGGCACTGTGCCAAATAAATTTCTGTTGTTTAAACCACCCCCACTATGGCATTTTGTTATTGCAGCTCAAGCTGACTAAGACACTTTTATATTTACCACTTCCAATCCTTTGCTACTGGTATCATTTCCCTTCAGCCTGAAGAGCTTCCTTGAACATCTTTTCTGGTATGGGTCTGCAGAAACAAATTCTCTAGGCTTTTGTTTTTCTGAAAATGTCTTTATTTCACTTTCATTTGTTTTTGAGATATATTTTTGTAGGATATAGAATTCCATGTTGACATATCTTTTATCTTTCAACGACACTTCAAAGATTTATTCATTGTCTTTTAACTTTTATTTTTTTGATGAGTCCGCCATCATTCTCACTGTTTTGCCCCTATGTGTAACATGTCTTTTTCCTCTTGCTGTTTTTAATACTTTTTTCTTTATCTTTGATATGTTGTTTTAACAGTTAAACTATGTGTAATTAGTATTGGTTTTCTTTGTATCCATCTGGCTTAGGATTCACTGATATTCCTAGATCTGTGAGTTGCTGTTTTTGAGGAAACTTGGAAAGTTTTGGCTAATATTTCTTCAAATAAATATTTTTTCTGTTCCATTCTTTCTCTTTTCCCTCTAGAATTCCAGTTACATGCAGCCCACACTTTTTTATACAAGTCACTGAGTCCCTGTCCTGTTTTTTCCCCCAATAGCTTTTCTTCTGGGTGCTTTTGTTTAGATGATGCTTTGTCTTCAAGTTCACTGATAACCGTCTCCAGTTGTAACCAATCCTCTGAATTTTTTATTGCTTATATCGTACAATCCAGTTCTCTGGTTACAACGTAATTCTTTTTTAGTGTTTCCATATTTCTCCTGAAATTTCTTATCTCTCTACCAGTTAATTCATTGCTCCTATTGACTCTTCAAAAGACTCATCAAATTTATTTTAGAGTTCCTGTCTGCTGATGGTAACATATCTGTTACCTGTGTCTGCTTCTGTTGGCTGATTTCTCTTTGACTATGGGCTACATCAGCCCTGGGATTTCTTTGGAAGGAATGATGCTAAAGCGGAAACTCCAGTACTTTGGCCACCTCATGTGCAGAGTTGACTCATTGGAAAAGACTCTGATGCTGGGACGGATTGGGGGCAGGAGGAGAAGGGGACGACCGAGGATGAGATGGCTGGATGGCATCACGGACTCGATGGACGTGAGTCTGAGTGAACTCCGGGAGATGGTGATGGACAAGGAGGCCTGGCGTGCTGCGATTCATGGGGTCGGAAAGAGTTGGAGATGACTGAGCGACTGAACTGAACTGATCTGATGGGCTACATCTTCTTGTTTATTTGAATTTTTTGTAATTTTGGCCTATATATAGGCTATTGTAGGTGATTTTTTATAGAGACCCTAAATTCTGTTATCTTCCTCTGAAGAGTATTATGTGCTGTTCTAACTATTAAATAACTGATAGATCATCTTTATCCTGAGATGGCTTAATTTTACATTTTGTTATGGTGAGTCTCTTTCAGTTTTGCCCTTAATCGTAGAGTGAATCCCTTAGTCTTGGGGTATATCTTAACTACTGGAGTCTGGGCTGTCTGGAATTTCAAAGGGAACCCTGAGATCAAGCCCCTCTACATTCGGTGGGAAGCTGCAACCTCTGCTGAGTTCTATCAGTTTTCCAGTCATCGTTTCCCTCTGGGCATCTTGGAGTTTTGACCCCCACATGCTTACCTAAGGAGTCAGGCAGGGATTTGAGAAGAGCTCGTACACAGATTATGGGACTCCCTGCTCTGTGACTTCTTTCCACCTCAACTGCCAGCTTCTCTAGAAACTTCAGCCCAGTATGACTGCTAATTGCTGCTTTAGTTCTTTTCGCTATATAGTGCATGGGCCAGGGAGTACCCTCAGGAAAATAACCTGTATAAACATGGTTCTCATGAAGCATGATTCCCTTCTCTCAAGGGCTGAATCTTCTCTAGTATCTGTCTGTTTTAGGTCACTCTCCCATGCCCCCAGAGTTTATAATTATTGTCAGCAAAATAGTTAGTCTGATGCAAGCTACTCTGTGGTTATCAGAGGCTGAAGCTTTATTCTTTTGGTTTTAGACACTCCGTCATCATACAACTCCTGAATTTATGGCTATAGGCTCAGTCTCTCCCTGGTATCCAGACTTGTATATCCAATATCTTCTGAATTGGCAAGTAGGCATTTCAAACTATGCATAAGCAGAAGTAATCCCTTGATCATTTCCCCTGCAAGATTTCGCCCCCTGCAGTCACCCCCATCTCAATAAATGGTACCTCTGTCCTTCACGCAAACTTGGAACACATCCTTGGCCCTCCTTTTCCCTTACATCTCACAGCTAATCCATCAGCAAAGCCTTACGCATATCCAGAATGAAGTAATACCTCTGATATTTGCATAAAAGTAAAATGATAGGAGTGTAATGAAACAAGATCAGCCATGAGGTGATAATTGTAGCAGCTGGGTGTCAGGTAATGATTATTTGTTATCCTGTTCTCTCTGTTTTTATAAATATTTGAAAAGAATACACACAGACACAAAATCAAACCACTTCTCACCACTTCCATTATTACCATCCTGTTCCAAGTCATCACCACTACCTGGATTATTGCACACAGTTTCTATTCCTTACCTCTGTACAGGGACACTACTCTCACCTCAAAATCTATTAACCCATTAATTGCTTTCCAGTATATTCACTGAAGACCAGCTTAAAACCCTAAGACCTCAGGATAGTCAACAAGGCTCATTGTTATATCCATCTTCATCTTACTCAATTCTCTACCATTTGATCATAATTACTTTGTAGAATGTCCTCAATTTTGCTTTTTCTGAAGCTTCATCATGATTTGATTCAGGTTATATATTTGGTAGGAAACCCACTCAAATCAATAATCACTTTTTAAAAATCTTTTTTTAAATTTTTAACGTTTTTGGCTGTGCTGGTTTTTTTTTTTTTCATTATGGCTAGCAGGCTTCTCTTGTTATAGTAATCAAGTTAGTTGCCCTGCAGCATGTGGGATCTTAGTTCCCCATCCAGGGATCGAACCTGTGTCCCCTCCGCTGGAAGGTGAATTCTTAATCGCTAGACCATGAGGGAAGACCCCACCAACCACTTTTAAAGAAGGCTTCCACCAAGACTCTCCACTGTAAAGATACCATTTTCCTTCCTGTAACTGATAAATAATCTGTGCAAATATGCCAACCCCTGATTAACTTTCGCTCAATGGTTTTAGTGCCCAATGATGGTCCTTATGATTTAGTCATTACTCTGATGGTTACATAATGGTGATTTTCAGCATTTACTGACTGGTATTCTCTGTAAGTAAGTGCTCTCCCCTCTCAGGGTGGGTACTTTCCTAGCTGCTGCCGTTAGCGCTGGCTTCCATGAAGTCTGAGGTGGTAAGTTTTGGTCAGAAACTGAAACAATGTAAGAAAAGTGAACTAGCAACTCCAGGGATAAGAACATGGTCAGCAAAGGAATAGACAACAGTGAATAGACAACACCTCCAGCGGGAGGTGCGCCACGCCTGGTGCACCTGAGAAAGAGTGAGAGGGCCTGCAAGACTAGAGCAGAGTGGATGGGAGGAGACAGGTGGGAGATAAAGTCAGAGCAGTAGCAGGGCCAAAGCTTGAGCCCCACTGGGCCATGCTCCAGGAGTTGGGATTCTAAGACCCAAGGAAAAACAGTGATCATCTGGAGCATAGGAGGGCCATAATCTGATTGACCTTTTTAGAAGATCAAGTCCTCTTACTATTTTTTTCACCTTTCAGATGGAAAAGGCTGAACAAGTTTGATTAATACATTGGGTTGATAAGGGCATGTGGCAAAAGAAATATTCTCATTCATAACCTGTGGTAGTACACACTGATAAAAATTTCATGGAAGGTAAATGCAATAACTCAAAATTATAAATGGAATTTGATTCAGCAAGTCTACCTCTGAGAATGTGTCCTACAGATATACTTGTGGGTATATAAAATGACATAGGTTACTCATTGTAACATAGTATATAATAGTAAAACACTGGCAACAATCTAAGAATCACCAGCGGCCATTAAATATGGTACAGTATCCATAAGAGTAGATGCAAAAACAGAAATGAGAGTGTACTTTGCTGACTAACATGCAATATTTCCAAGAAATTATAACTGACAAGATTAAGTTACAAAACATTTAAAATGTAAACTCTAGATGGTCATGAACTATATCTTGGAAGGATAGAAAAGAAGCTGATAATGTTGATTACCTCTTAGGAAGAAGAAAGTAACTTTCACGTCCACCCTGTTAGGCTTTTTCAATTTTATACTTTATCAGTTCTGTTTCCTGTTCAAAAAGAAGATAAAACTAAGAAGACCGCTCCAGCTTCTATGTGGAGAAGCGCAGAAACTGATAGACCAGCTGGGGCTGGGGGCCGTGTGGTCCTTCGCAGAGAACTGATGGTGCCTGAGCCCATCTGGTCGTGGGTGAACTGATGTACCTTTCACAGTCATTAGAGCCCCTTCTTCTCTGGAAACTCCGGGTGTTACTGTCTCTCAGAGACTGTTTCTGAAAAAAGGAATCATCCCAATAGAATCTCCTTGTTGGGCCCAGAGGAGAGAAGGGCCTTGCCCAGACCACAGAACTAGCTGGTGATGAGTCGATAGGAGATCTTAGGTCTTTTGAATCCCAACCCAGGCTGACTCATTTCTAATTACTAGAGTCTTGAAACCAAAGCCCACTTGCCTCCTGTCCCACTTCCCAAGCCTCCGCCTTTTCCACTCCCTCCCTGCGAACCCACAGGCATCACAGGTCCTATGGCTTCTGCTCTCTCTAGCCTTCCTTCTTGCCGACTGCCCACCCCTGCCTCGGACCTCAGTTATCCTCCCCTCCTCCTCTCCAGGAGGCCCTCCACTACACACACACACACATACACCTGCACACAGGGCTGAACTCTTTTAAAGACCACCACTGAAGTTTCTACACCCAAGTGACCTCCCAGGATGAGCCATCAGACCCCTGGCTTCTCTCCCATGCACCCACCAGCCTCCTCTTCCTCCCATCAGGCTCCAAACTTGCCCATCCTATATTCCCACCTCTTTGAGTCCTTTTGGCTAACCAATGTAATTAATTTCAATTCTACCTTCCACTCTCAATAGAGCGTTTCTCCTATCAGTGCCCTGAGTCAGAGGCATAAGGGGCAGACGTCTCAGGTGGCTTGCATTCAGATCTACCAACCACAGAGCTAGGGCACGCCCTATCACACCCCCATGCCACTCCACCCCCCACCCCCCCACATGTCAGAATGGGACCCAGGCCCCTAAACCCTGTGCCGGCTTTATATTCCTCATTCTACTCATTTAGTCTAACATTTAAAGTCAGAAGTCAATGGATTAATCCCACCCTGGTTTATAAATATCTGCCTGTGGACTAGAGACTCTGGGAGCCACGAAGAGAATAACTAATTCTTCAGTGAGGGAATGACAGTCACTTGGCAGCAGACTGGGGTGTTTTTCCGGAATAGGCTTTCACCTAATTCCAAAGATATTAAACACAAGGTCTCTCCATTCTTTTCCTGGAATGTGGTTGGGCTTGAGGGGTCTATGGCTTGGGTACAGTTTTGTACTCTGGAAGCCTTCCTGTACAGACCCTGTCTTACTCATGCGTGGTGACACTTTGGCCCTGTGACACCACATGCAACCGTGAAGAAAATGGAGCAGACAGGCTTCAGCGTAAGCAAGTAAAAAGCAAGTAAAAGCCACAAACCTCAAGGTGGAAATAAGTTTCCCATGGGCTCAGAGGGACCCTGCCCTGGGCGCTAATGCCATCCTCCCTTGTCCGGTGTGTTTACACAGCACAGCCACAGTGATGTAACAAATGCTTTATTGACGATTCAACACACACACTGTGCCATTCCCTGATCTGTTTAATGTGCTGTCCTCATTAGCAACGTGTGTTTCAGGGTGCTGTGCAAAATCACAACCAGCTCCGGGGAACTAACGTGACATTTCCATCCAGCTGTCACCACGCAGCTGGGGTAAGTGGGCTTACACAGTCTGTCTCTCTGGCTTTCAGTGGGTCAGTATGTGACTACAGCATGTGCAGAAGAGGTCATCTCAAGGGGGCTCAATCAGGATAAGCAAATAAATGAATGAATTTATCTACATTTTAAAACTTTACAGCCCCTCCCTAGCTTGCCAAGTGCTTTTGCAGTTTGTTGCCCTTGGCGATCCTCTCCTGTCAGTTACAGCCTGGCAAGAGGACCTAAGATTCACACAGACAGGGCCCTGAAGACATGGAAGAGCGTCAGGGATCCCAAAGGGCTCCTCTTTTTATTTATTTGGCTGCACCAGGTCCTAGTTGTGGCATGAGGGATCTAGTTCCCTGACCAGGGATTGAACCCAAGCTCCCTGTATTGGGAGTCTTAGCCATTGGCTCATCGGAGAAGTCCCCCAAAGGGCTCTTTTGCCTGAAAAGACTAGGAACCATGAGGGTATGTGCTACACTCCCCTTTTACATCTGAGGGCACAGCTCTATAGAGACATGAATTAGAAGACAGAGCCCGTGCCCTCATGGAGCCCTGGGGATATGACTGTAAAATACAGAAGTCTGCCCTTATCCATGGGGGATTCTTTCCAAGAGTCCTACTGGGTGCCTGAACAACGAATAGTGCCAAATCCTCATGATGAAGTTTGATTTATGAATTAGGTACAGTAAGAGAGTTGCTAGCATCACTACTCTGTACCTTGGGACCAATAACTAAAATAAGTGTTACTTGAACTGCTATATAGCCCTGCTTTTTGAAGCAATTCACCTGATAACCTAACTGGCCACTAAGTCAATAAACAACGGGGTATACTGGACAAAAACTAAACTAAAGAGCCTCTTGATGAAAGTGAAAGAAGAGAGTGAAAAGGCTGGCTTAAAATTCAACATTCAAAAAAATCAGATCATGGCATCTGGTCCCATCACTTCCCATTGGTCCCAAACAATGGAAAGTGACAGACTGTATTTTCTTGGGCTCCAAAATCCCTGCAGATGGTGACTGCTGCCATGGAACTGAAAGATGCTTGATCCTTGGGAGAAAAGCTATGACAAACCTAGATAGCCTATTAAAAAGCAGAGACATTATTTTACCAACAAAGGTCTATATAGTCAAAGCTATGGTTTTTCCAGTAGTCATATATGTATGTGAGAGTTGGACCATAAAGAAAGCTGAGCACTGAAGAATTGATGCTTTTGAGCTGTGGTGTTGGAGAAGACTCTTGAGAGTCCCTTGGACTGCAAGGAGAGCAGCAAACCAGTCCATCCCAAAGGAAATCAGTCCTGACTATTCATTGGCAGGACTGATGCTGAAGCTGAAGCTCCAATACTTTGGCCACCTGATGCGAAGAGCTGGCTCATTGGAAAAGACCCTGATGCTCGGACAGATAGAAGGCAGGAGGAGAAGAGGACGACAGGGGATGAGATGGTTGGATGGCATCACCGACTAGATGGACATAAGTTTGAGCAAGCTCCAGGAGTTGGTGATGGACAGGGAAGCCTGGTGTGCTGCAGTCCATGGGGTCACAAAGAGTCAGACATGGCTGAGCGACTGAACTGAACATTAGACAAAGGAATGGTTTCATATCCCAGGTAGGATGGAGTAGAATGGTGTGAGATTTCATCAAGCTACTCAAAACATGTGCAATTTAAAACTTCTGAATTGCTTATTTCCAGATTTTCCATTTAATATTTTTGGACCACCGTTGATACGGTTAGCTGAAATCACAGTAAGCGAAACTGCACAAAAGGGAGGATGACTGTACCACAAGCATTCTTAAATCAGTGGGTCTGTCATGTTCCAATGAGAGATGCCCTTCAAAATCAAGAGGGGCACGGCAGTGTCAGGGCTTAGAGCTCAAGCTCTGGTCCTCAAGCCCTGGACTCAAATCCCACCCCACCACTCATTGGTCAAGGGGCCTGGGCAAGATCCCAACCTGTGTGGTTTTCAGTTTCCCCATCTGTGAAGTGAGGATGTTACCAGGAGTGTCGCAAGGATTCAGGGAGATAACGTACATAGAGCCTTTAGTGCAGTTCCTGACACACCAGCTGCACACCTAAGACAATATGCCTCTGTGAGCCTGGCTTTGCTGGAAATATTTCTGGACTCTAAGAATTTATATCAGGGCTTCCCTGATGGCTCAGTGGTGAAGAATCCACCTGCTCATGCAGGAGACATGGCTTTGACCTCTGGTCCAGGAGGATCCCACATGCTGAGGAGCAACAAAGCCCGTGGGCCGTTAACTGCTGAGTCTGTGCTCTAGGACCCATGTTCCACAACAAGAGGAGCCCCTGGGATGAGAATCCTGCCCGCCACAGCGAGAGAGGAACCTCCACTCACTGCAACTAGAGAAAAGCCTGCTCGGCGACAAAAATACATAGATAAAACAAAGCTCTGACAAAAATAAATAAATTAATTAATTAACAAAAATAATTGATATTGGGGTAATTTACAAATGACGGAGAAAAGAAGGCCTATGGCTTTAGTTCTACTTCTGCCTTTATTGCTAACAACGAACAGCCCCTTACGTGGTCATCAACGGCATCATTTGGGCTGTTTCCAATAATGAGCCCTCTCCGAGTCAAGTACTACTGAAGGTGTCACAGGCAGAGCTCAAGGGAGGATTCTCAGTCAAGCCTTCAGCAACAGCATCACAGGCGTCAGTCTGTCCTCTGGATCTTTGTTGTTGGTGGTGGCCAGCAGGGAGGGAGAAGCTCTGTGTTGCCATGGAAACAGGCAGTCTCTACACTGCAGGTCAGGCCTGCAGATCCTCTAGTCACCCCCACCCCCTTCCTTTTATTTAGTTCCCTAAAGCATGTGGTGGATGTCAGTGGGTGGTAAAGGGAAGTCAGTTATCCTGGCTAGAAGCAGGCAGGGTCAGGGGATAGGGGTAGGGGGACGACACCCTTCAGTCTGGAAACTGAACCAGGGAGGAGGTTCAAGAAACCCACAGGGGGCGGTTAAAGTAGGCGAGTCAGTCTAGACACGTGCTGTCATGAAGAACAGCCCACCCCTCGCCCCCCTTCTCGGGGGCTAAAGAGGAGCCAGAACCAGAAAGACAATTAAGCACTCTTTTGACTGTGTGCCAGGTCTCCCAGACCTCCAGGTCCAGGTCAGAGCTCAAAAACAGGGCCGTGACTCCAGTCGTTTAAGAGCTTTGTTGGATGACATCCAAGGTTCAGCCTCGTCTGTCTGCAACTCTCTTTAAATCTTCTGAGGCTTCCCCACACAGAGCACTCCCCCGCCCCCTCCTCACCTGATGACTAAGTAGTGAGGGAGAGGTCATGTGTTCCTACTACGTACCTGTTATTTGGGTGGAGAGTTCTTCTTCCTTCTCAACCCCGAAGAACAAGCTACCTACTTCCTTTCACTTCTTGGTCTGAGACATATTTGGATATGGAGTGCTGTGGACTTGCTACAGAAAACATTTTAAGAGGAGACTAGGTACAATTTTGGGGTTTTTTTTTAGGTATAATGTTTTTAATCAATTCTTTTTTTATTGAAGGATAGTTGATTTACAGCGTTGTGTTAATTTCCACGGTACAGAAGAGTGACTCAGTTATACACATACATACATTCTTTGTCATTCTTTTCCATTATCATTTATCCCAGGATACTGAATATAATTCCCTGTGCTATACAGTAGGACCTTGTTGCTTATCCATTCTATATGTAATCATTTGCATCTACTAACCCCAAACTCTCAGTCCGCTCTCTCCCTACTCCTCCCCTTGGCAACCACAAGTCTGCTCTCTATGTCTGAGTCTAATGATTTAAATGCATGATAGATTTCTTCCCCATTTGCCAAAAGCCATCCTAAAGAGGGCTGATAAAAGTCTGCTAAATGCTGGTAATTATATAGTGGAAACACATACCCTTGCAGACATGAAGTCAGAGGGCTTCTACCATCCTGGCTGCCTAGACCAGTTCATCAGAGCACAGTCACTGAGGAGCCCCTGCCAAACACTGCAGCCAGATATTGCAGGGCCTTGGAATGGCTTCTCATCCTAGGAAGAAGTAACCTGATGCCGGAATTCGAGGAACCCAGCAAATTCCAAATCGTGCACATGTGAAAAGAAATGAAACGGCCACCATTCAAGTCATTTCCCAGTTCTAGGACCTCCTGGGTTTTCTCTTTGCCCACTCCTGCTCTCTACCACTCACCCCCTGCTCCTCCCTGCACGCTCGCCATCCCCACTGTGCCTCTGCTCAGGCTTTGTTCTCAAAGGCAGTGCGGCCCGCCCTCCCCTCCCCACCTTGGCCCTCCCTCAGCACTCCTCTGAGGATCCCGAGGCATTTTGTGCCTCAGACTGCTTTTGATCCAACTCCACGCTGCTTTACATCCACGACAGCATCTCAAGTTCTCCCAAACAGGTAGAGTCGTTCTGCAATATCCGCAGAAACCAGTGTTTCAAAAGACTAGTTGATCAAGCACCATATGTGATGTAGAAATGTAAATAGAAATAGCCCCAGGCATCCTCAGGTGCAACTAACTGGCTGAACCCTCCCTCTGGCACCACCTTCTCCATTCAGCATCCTCCTCCTTCCCTTCATTCGAGGGGTGCTGCTCCTGGTTTTCTCATGTTGAAACAACTTCTATGTTCTCCAAAGACATAATTATCGACCTGGAGGTTTTTCTGTGAGAGTGAGCACCACTGTCCCCTCAAGGTTTGGAGTGCCCTGGGATGTTCCTTAGGACCACATTGCAATATCTGCAGCTTCCACTGAGAGCAATCTAACTCCTATTCCCCAGCCCTGAATAGAAGGTAAGGACTAAGCCAGGTTCACTTGGTTTCCAGGGGAAGGATGAGAACCACAAGGCTCATGGCCCCTGTTGCTTTGTAAAAGGCTGCCCTGGAACCCAGAGATACACCTTAGCACCTGCAGGCACCATTCACTTCCATGAACTGGGTTGGACTGACCCTCAATCCCACCTCTCACCCTGCTCCTACCCCAAACTCACTCTCATTTCAGGGCTTGCCAGAACCTGGAGTCACCAAGAAGAAAATGAGAACAGCTGATCAAGAGGGAACCCCGTGGAAGGCAAAAAAAACAAAAAACAAAAAAAGTGGTGGAGGAAAGAAAGAAGCATACTAAGCATTTTGAGGAAAACAACTTAAAAATTAACGAGCTCTCAAGAAAGAAAGGCATCACAAGAGGATCAATCAGCAGAGTTTTTGTGAGCCCCTGTCAGTTGATCAAGAAACATTTATTGCATGCCCACTAGGCATAAAGGCACTGCTGGAAATGTTGAAGTGGACACAATGATGTAAGATAGATCTTTTAAAAATGTTCGGGAAAAACTGATTTTAGCCTCTGACCTCAAGGAGCTTACAACCTAAGTGGTGCTGATCGAATCTAAACCATTCTTCCCAAAGGCCCTGGTCCTGTTAAACTGACTGTCGAGGTTCCTTTCACGTGCGGCCATGTCACCCCATGGGCTCCCATGTGAGTTCTCGGGCATCTACATTCCCATGAGGTTCCAAGCGCTGCTGCCAGTTGTTGCCATGGTGGGAGGGAATTTTCAGTCACGGTGGTTAGGGAAGACTTCACACAGGAGAGCGAATTTAAACTGGGTCAAGAAGAGTGGATAAATTTGGAAGCGCAGAGAGAAGGCTGGAGAGCTTTCCAAGGCAGAAAGGAGCTCACGATTTAGCAAGGAAGTTAAGTGTACCTAGGCCTAATTATAACATGATAAATGCTCTCCTAACCCGTAGAGACACATGACAAGGGGAATGCTTAGAAGGACAAGGAAGTTTGTCCTTTTAAGGACAAATGAATAAACAGAGGCCCATGGTGGAGGTGAGATGTGAACTAGACTTTGAGGGATGACTAGTGTTATATCAGATTGAAAAGGGAAGGACATTCAAGATACTAGGACCAGAACAGGCAAACACGGAAGCCAGGAAGAGCAAGCCTGGGGTGAGAACATCTATGTAGAGCCAACACTTTGCTGATATTAAAGAATCCATCTTCCTCCTGCCGTCTTCCACTAAAGCTGGGCCTTGATGCTTAATAATGGCAGGACAGAAAAGGATATATACTAGATTAGTAGTAGCATAACTGTGACATTTAGTCCTTTTTATTATTTTGCTGTTCTCCACTGTCTCTAGGATGAAGATAAGGAGTCTTGAATGTCAGGTTTTATTGAGAATGAAAAAGGAGATCTTAATACCAAGAGTTCCATTCACATACCAAAAGCAAAGCTTGGACAACTGAACGCGGAGTTTTCTCTAGAACAGAGATAGGGGGAACTTGGGATATGCAGTGAGGAGAGTCATTTCATTAGGGAGAAAGTGGAATGACTCCTAGGCAGGGACAGAGGAGGAGTCAGAAAGGAAGAGTAGGTTGTAAAGAAATAAGAATGTCCGGAACTTCATCTTCCTTCCTCTCAGAGTCAAAACTCGTGTGTGTGTGGAGGACGCAGGGTGAGGATGGACAGTGAGACAGAAATAGCATGATGGGTAAGAGGACTGCTTTCCTAGGCATAACCTGGTGAGCCACTCAGAGAAGTCCTTCTTATGACTCAGAGGCACATATGCAACACAGCACAGCTTGGAGGCACTAGCTCAGGACTGGCAGAGGGAACTGACCAGATAGTCTGATAATAGTCTGTTGGCTCCCCAAACTTGAACAAGATGTTCAGGACATCCCAAAGTTCCAATCTCCTCCTTTCCCAAGAGTCAACCAGATGAATCATCCTAAAGCTGGAAAATGAAGGCTGCTGAACAATGGAGACCTTGAAACCAAAAGCAATGGCAGACTGCAGTCATCAGCAGGATATACCAACATGTGAACAAAAGCCACGGAGTCACTCACATGCACCAGCAGAGTCAGGAAGGGCAGCAGGATGGATCACTGGCAGCAAGCCTGCCCAAGGAGCTGAGCACACGCACTGGAGGGCCGCTTCCCCTGTCACCCAGAGAGGGCTTCTACTCCCCCACCTGCTAAAGCCAACTCCAGGAGGAAAATTGGAAGATGCCTTGAAAAACGGGGCATTTATTCCAAAGAGGCAATTAGACGCTCAAGAATGAGAGAATGAGTTATCTTTGATTGGCAAGTGTAAGGTCATTTCCCACTTCCCACACCCTCCTAAATAAAGCTAGATGGGGCTCATGAGGAATTTTAAATTAATGATATGAAATGAAGAAAGTGCGACTTTCTTTTGCACGGTCTGAGATAGTGTGTGGGAGGTGGGAAAAGAGCATAGCATGGACAGGGCAAGTCTGAAAGCCCACAGGGAACGCGCTCTAAAGCCAGGGTTTGCTCTCTGACCATCACTTCGGGCTTTCTAAAATGCAGCTCCCACGCTCCTTTCCAGACCTGCTAAGTCAAGATTCCTCAGGGGAGGCCAGGGAAGCTGCATTTTAAAAGCTCTCCTTGTGACTCCATTTGGGAAACTGGTCATCGAAACCCTGGTATTAATTCAAGAATTAGCTTTGGACAGGACACAGCTTCCTCCCAGTCAAAGGGAAAAGACCAGTGCAGCATCCAAGGGAAGTGGAACAGAAAGGTGACTTTAGTAAGAGGGTAGGATGGACAGTCAAGGGTGGCTGGTACAAACAAATCTCAACACATGTGGCTGGGAACAGCGGGACAGTCCTAACAGGGTTGCAAGGATGTCTGTCTGCATTTCCTGTTGTCTTTCAGCATGGGAGTTACTGAATATGTACAGGCTATAGGAAGGGGCAAATGGTGACTGAGAATTGAAAATCTGAGAAGGAATGACTGGTTGGAAGCCCTCTAGAGAAGCCACACAGAACCACCTGGGGTCGGAGTCCACGGCTTAGTCTTGACAAAAGACAAGTATTCCTCTGCCATTGGACTGAGGAGGGGAGGGGAAGGAACTGGTGGTGAAGAGAAGGAAAATTCGTGGAGTGTCACGTGGTACTAGCAGGGGGGACACCCAAGGGACAGTAAAGACACCTCTCAGCGCGGGGCCTCTCAGAACCTGGAGATAAGATCAACTTTCCTTGCAAATTTTAGCTCCTAGTCCATGTTTAGCAAAGACAAAAATACCAAAGGCTTTTTTCAGGGTGGGCTGTGGAAGTGGATTGGAATGGAAGGAAATTCTTTTTTTTTCTAAACCATATCTATGTATTGTTCAGAAGTTTTGATTTCTTTTCATGAAAAAAAAAATCCTTATATAAGCGTGTAGCTTTTTTAAAAAAAATACCAAAGCATATTGTGACAGTTTTGGATTGTATATAAAGTATATACTTTTGGATAATACATTTTTAAGTTGGAAAATAAGACAGAACTTCACCTAATAACTGCCTAAATGATTTACCAAAACATGAACAAGAAAGTAACCACAAATGGCTTAATGTAATGTTACTAATAGATTAGCGTGGCATGTTTAACATGTAAGTCCAAAACATTTTCTATGTTCATAATATCTGAACACAATACTAGTTGATCAACAAAATTCCTTGGTTCCACTGCACACTTTTATTTCAGGACGCTTGCGACAGACATGACAAAGAAACGTTTGGTTCCAAATACACTAACCAAAGTAAACAGTCAAGGTGAGGCACATAAAAAAATCATGCATGAAATGTCTAAAATCTGTCCAACAGCAAATTTTTGTGTTGCTCAAAGCAAGTTAAAAAAATACATGTCATTTATGGCTTGCTTAATGCATTTTAGAGATTTTTCCTTACGATTTGTAATAGCTTCCTCTAACTAAATGTGTTGCTGGAGATGCTTCAAACATTTCCTGTTAAAAATACATATATCCAAAGTAAGGAGGAGAGGAAAAACATGACACCATGCAGTGGTTTTTTTTCTGGTTGGGTGATTTTTTTTTTTTCTGGTGTTTTTATGTTTTACAAAAATAATGGGTATTTTATAAAGTTAAATAAAAGGAGTTCCATCTCTATGCTCCCAATAAAAGTCCACAAAATATTTTCGTGTATTTACATGAATGTGATCATCAATAGTAGTGGTGACCATTAAACGGGAGTGTGGGGAGCTCGTTCAAACTTACGCTCGAAGAGAAATACCCAGTCTTCTGAGATACCTGGTAAGGAAACACTGGGCACACAAAGCTGAAGGGCTAAAAAGTCAACTCCACTTTCAGGGGCTACCAAGCTGGGCCAAATCACAGAGAAACGCTCCTAAACAGCAGAGATTCAGACTCTCCATACAACTGCAATATTTGTAATCAAGAGGACACAGATAATTGTGGTGTTTCCTTTTTTTAAAATGTGTATCAGAGTTACGACATACTGTGACCCGTCGTTCTTACTGGTGAAGCTTCCCTAAAGCATGGCAGGTCTCCAGAAAGGGTCAGTGTGAGGTACAAGAGGTGAACGGCTCCTTTGCACAGAAGTCCCAGAAAGGCTTTGAAGTGGTGTGAATCATGTAACATTCTGTCACGTGACGATGGCCAGGGACAACCGCAATTTAAGAACCTAGAGTAGACAGGAAGTGCATGGCTTTGGTTTTAACTCACCTTCACGGTGTGTATCAGAAGAGGTGTCTACTGAATGCTGCATGGATTGAATACACTTGAGCTGAACAGATCCCAGCGTGGGACCTTCACCTCTTACTTCTCACTGGCAAGTAAGTACAAAGCCTGGGCATGCTGCGTGGATGGCCTCCGGCCCCGATTCGCACCTCCTGGCACCTTCCGCCTCCACTATTTCACTGTGGCGCCTTTCCATGCTGAGCTGAGTCGGGGGCTCCCTTCTGGGGAAGTCGGCAGGGAGGCAGCAGACCGGAAAGTGGCTTGTGGGGCTGAGCCCCCCTGCCGTTCCCCCTCCTGCACCCTCAAGAAAACACGCCTGAGGCGGCTGCAGGAGGATGACACGCAGAGAAGGGCTGAGTCAAGTCCACCTCCCTAGTGAGCCAGGCAAACCTGGAACTACGCAGAGACGCCCCGTCTAAATCGCTGACCTAATTTGTACGCTGCATGTTTATAATTGCATGCCACTGGGCTTTTATGGCTGTTGTGCATTACTTCTGCAGCAATGGAGAATTGCTCCCATGACTCGACATCTCTCGGTACGGGATCTCTCGCAGCTTTTCTGAAACAGGTTTGGTGGCAAAGACCTTCTTCCCCGCTACCACCTCCTCAGACTCCGACGACTGTGGATTCAGTCCTCCAGCACTGAGCTCCTCTTCTGGGTGATCCTCCCAACTACCCTGAACAGCAACTTCCTCGTTTTGGAGGTCTGACGGAAAGGAGGAACTTGAAGCAAACTGATGCAATTATCTAGTCACCACCAATTGGCAGAATTAAGGCCCAAACCCAAGCCCTCTGACTCTGAGTTCACTTGTATTTTCCATTACATCAGAAATGATAACCAAGGCTTACAACGAGCAGAATATTATTCTGTCCAAAGTGATTCAAGACAGAAAAAGTTTGTTTAAAAAGGCAACTGCGTTTTATTTCATTATTCAAGATAACTGAAGTAGTTGACCATTACAGGGCTGTTTTCTTCAAGCATTCCACCCTTAGCACCTTGTTGCTTAAATGTCTTTTAAAACATTGCTATTCAGTTGAGAAACAGCCAGACAAGCAAAAGAGACTGAATGATATAAATCTCCATTTCTCAGTTGTATCTTAGATTTTATCTTCAATACTCCTCTTCAGCCAATCACTAATTATGTAAATTGTAAATGTGAAGGTTAGTTGTTCCTTGGTGGCAATACCACCACCAGAGTGAAATACCAGTGAAAATATAAATTGAAAGAGTATATATGAAATATGTACCCATTTTAAAGGTGATCTTCTGAAAGATGTAATAACAAACCAGACTCTCAGACATCTCTCCCTTTTGTGATTTTGGCTCTTACAAAACTTAGAAACAAATCAATTAAATATTCTAAGATAAGGCAGTTTTCTAGGGTTACTTTAATTACAGAAGTTTATAAGGGTGGGCTGGAAATAGGGGGAAGCAGCACAGAGAAGTAAGTAACATTTTGGTGAATGAAAGTCACAGCCGATACTATATAGATATTACTGGAAATTTTACTTCAAATTTAGCTTAGCTTGATTTTACTAATATATTTGACTTTATACTTAGGTTAAATTTAAGCACCTAGATACTGGAATGATAAAAGACGAGAAAACAGCTGCTTAGTTAAAGAGTCGTTAAACTTTTAGAGGACACTTGGTCAGTGGTTGTTGCTTTAGAATTTAAAAATTGAATTTAACTTTGCATCGTGCTTCCTTTATACATATAACTTGGAGCAGAAAATTCCCCCTTTAACAACTTCAGAACAAAGCAAGAAACCACAGTGGTTTGCAGGCCACTAATTCTGTTACAGATGAAAGCATTCAATTATCTCTATAAAATTCAATTCCTTAGAAAATGTGTTTGTGATTGACTAAGTACATTTTTAAAATGTGGTAATACCACATGCTATTATTCACGATCTTGATTTAAAAGTTGGAATGAAGTAGCTTGTGGTTCTTGCGTAAAACAGACTCCATTTTTTTCAATGTAAAAATATTTTCAATACATTATCTTACAGAAAAACCTGAATGAACTTTTGGGCCAACCCAATAAAAAGGCCACCTAGAATACTTTTGATTCCAGATGTTAAGCTGGGCATGTGAAAATTTTTTTTTTTCCACTGCAGCCCAAACATACTTCAAAAATGAAAAGTTTCAAAGTGAGTCATCGATTATATTAGTCTTATTTACATAGCATTTATATTTTAAATACTGTGATCAAATACTGCCAAGAAGAAATTAATATCACTTAAGAGTCAAGATCTCTCATGAAAAAAACCCTTAAACAAGATTTAAAATCAGAGTTAATTCTAAGCTCAAGATGGGTGGTCTCAATGGAATCGCTGTTGGGCAGTAGGTAAGGCCTCTCTGCTGAGTACCACTTCTCACCATGAAAGTCTGCATAAAATATATACACAAAATTCTGCATAAAATCTCAGAGGGCTCTCTACAATCCTCTCCAGCTGTGAGCAAAATGTTAAATTCCACTTCACACACACATGTATATGTACGTGTCTAAGTTCCCCCTGCCCCAAACAAGCACTCCTCCCTGGGCTGGGGCTATGGCTGGTGTTCTCACGCCCTCCAGCCAGCCAGCTCAGTAGCACAATCTCTATACAGATTGAGACCCACGGTGTAGAGCTAGCTGTGGCTTTTACCTCCTGGCTATCTAGGTTCTATTACTAGGTGTGGGCTTTGCAGTAGCACCTACCCAGCTTGTGGTTGTCAGCTTCCTGCTAACCACACACAGGAGCTCAGTAGTTGTCCAGCTTTCATGCACATTCAGATTCACAAGCTTGGTTCCAAGATCTCATTTTGACTGGCCCCAAAAGTCCTCTCCATCTCTTTGTGATACTATCTCTTTCCTAATGGCAACCCACTCCAGTACTCTTGCTTGGAAAATCCCAGGGACAGAGAAGCCTGGTAGACTACAGTCCATGGGATCTCAGAGAGTCGGATATGACTGAGCAACTTCTCTTTCAAACTACTTTTTAAGCAACCTTATTAGGTATTAATAGGTGCAAAGGCAGCCAACAAAACAACTGAAGATTGTAAAAATCTATGGCAGATACGTATCCCAAACTCCATTTATTCTGAAACAATACGCTTGGACTGGGACACAGTAATTTACTCTGTATTCTCTTGCACCTTCCCAAAGATCCTGTGGTCTTATCACAAAGTTGCTACCCGTAAGTCTGATTCAATGTTCTTGCCCTCAGTTAATGTGGTTGACTTTAAGAATGCAAACTAGCATCTCAGTATCTATTCACTGCAGCAGCAAACAGCTTTTATGTATGCTGTTTTATTTTGGATTCCTACATTGGCAAACTTCTAATTTTTAGGTTGGGCTTATCTTGTATTTGGAGAAGGAAATGGCAGCCCACTCCAGTATTCTTGCCTGGAAAATCCCATGGATCACGGAGCCTGGTAAGCTGCCATCCATGGGGTCGCAAAGAGTCGGACACGACTGAGCGACTTCACTTCACTCACTTTCACTGTCTTGTTATTACTTTGATGAAAAGGATGAGCGTGTGTTAAAAAGAAGCTAGACAACTGCATGGTACAAATATATTCTTGAGCAGATGAATGTGGTCTTCACTCTAGTTCTTGGGCACACCTGGTGCCAAACATGAGTGCACCGAAATACATTTGTTCGATATTAGTAGGCATGCTTCCCACACTGGGACTTTCGATCTATTTTGAAGCAAGTAGGATAAAAGCATTTGCCAAATGCGGAGAAAGCCCAAACATGCAAACAATACTTCTCTCCTACTCTTCGGCCCGCTGAATACGTGCAATTATGGACACAGGGGTTTGTCCTAAAAATCTCATGGTGCAGATAACCAGTATCGCTATCAGTAGGTTAACACGCAGGGATGTCCCCAGGGTGAAGTGACGACGGGAAAAGGATCTGTTCTAGTCATCTGTCAACTGAAGTCATGCTGAAAATCAATGGCTCCTTTTAGATTAATAGAGCTGTATGGTGTAGCAATTTAGGCAGGATTTAAGTAGGTTTCCTACCAATACAGAACTGTTAACAAAATCAAGCTAGTTTCTGGGCTGTTCGGTACCAAGTAGCATAGTGCATTTTAGCTTTTGAAGTCCTTTTTGATGCATCCTAAAGTAAGTGTCTTAAATGGTCTGAAGTAAACAGCCTGCTAACGACGATTCAGAAGTATTGATTCATCCCAGGAAGGCAAGGCACAGAGAGTCTGGTTGATATAAAAAGTTTGTTTCTCAATTATTTCATAAGAATGATACAATTCTGAGTATGTATTATGTATTATTTTTCAATGAAGTCTTTTAAAAATACCAATTGCTTTTTTTGCTAAGAGTACATTTTGAGAGTTACTGTGAATTTCACCTTCTATTCTCTTTCTCACTGAACAATCATGTGTATCAGATCGTTACTTTGCCACAGGAAAGCTCTGAAATAAACTAAAATGCCTAATCAGCCAGCTCTGTGAGGTATGTGCTGTGTGCGTGTATACCAAGCAGTGTATATCTGTCTGCCAGGGGAGTGGGATAAACTTTTCATATAACACCAAACTTAAAAAATAAAAAGAGGCACTCAATAGCATAATTCCATTATGTGAAATACACACAACAAAACTTTCTGTTTCCATATAATTTAGAGTGTGGTCAGCAAAATATAATCCCCTCTTAAAAAAAGGAGTTTAAATTAAGATCAATAAAAACAATAAAAAAATTAGTCCCATAATAACATGGTTAACAACTCAAATGGCTTTTTTTTTTAATGCTAGGAAAAATGTTCACCTTTCAATGGTGACAGTACTGTTAACACAGGTAGAGAGCCAACAAGGTAAAAAGTGGAAGCACATACAGACACACACAAATATATAAAATTTGACCAGAAATCACAGGACATTTAAGCAATGTTTTCTTAAGTAGAACTATTTTTTTTTTGTACTTTAAATAGACTAAAGTATTTGGTGTGGGTGGAGGGAAGGAAACCAGTATTTCACAACTTTAACTTGAAAACCAGCTGAAATAAAGCCTCAGCTCATTGTTTAATTCTTTAAAAACGGCACCACATCATACTTCTGACAATCATAGGATTAAAGCTTACAAAGAACACATCTACTGTCTACATCACAGTGCACAGAGAGGAAGCAGTCTGCGGACTACCACAGGGGAACAAGAACAGAGTCTGCACCCTTCATATTGCATCACAAAATCAACGCTGTCTTAGAGGAACCTTGCCTCCCGTGGTCGGTGTCGTAGCTGGTAAGCACCTGAGGGCTAGGAGGCTATCAGAACTGAGGGTGCTGCTCAGTGTGGATCAGGACATCGGTTCCTTGATCTGCCACTGGCTGATGCATTTAGTAACCACAATATGACATTCACTGAGAATAAACATAATAATGCCACATTCTGGCTTCTTGAGCAGGACAGTCTGGGGAAGGCAGTAGAAGGCTGTATCCTTCCTCGAGAGAAAAAATCCACGCTCCTCAGTTTTATCATGAGAATTTAAAGTTCAGATATAATAATTTAACCCCATAAAGACATGATCTGTACTTACATATACACACAGGTTCTGAAGAACTTCACTGTCTAGATGCCTCTTCTGTTTCATTCAACCACTGGGTATCTTCCCTGGATTACTGTTAGTCTCACTACCAAGAGCACACTGGTGCCATTAGCTATTATTTGCCATAAATCTCACATTCCATCTACAATAATAAGTGATCGGAGGACACGTGCCGTATGGCAGTGGAACTTAATTGAAACTAGTATAATGTTTAAGGTGAGGTTAAGTCACAAGAACAGCCAGGGCTATCAGCTCCTCCTTGCTGTGTGGGCCTGGGCTTTCCTGGGTTTAGCTCTCACAAGTTTTGCATCCAAGGGTCCCAGGCATGAACCTCGGTCCCAGGCATGCCAGCGCAGGTTGCCACCCTAAAGAGCACTCCTCACTCCTCCCTTAGGATCAATAGAGGAAAGGTAAGAATCTTCAAGAGCATATAGGGCTACATATCAGGGAATCAGCTCAAAAATCTTTTTAGGACACCTGTTAATTGCTAGTTCCTAGAAGTCCACAAATATCTTACTTTAAGAACAGGTTGATCAAACTTAAGCATACTGGTGAGCATGAAACAGTTCATCCTTGAAGCCTGTTTTCACATAAATCCTCTATAGGTTCTTCAGGTTTTGTCCAGTTATATAGTATTTTACTGTATCTTTTTGAGATTTTTCAGAGCTAAATGAATAATCCAGTTTTATATCTTTTCATATTTTTTTTATGTGAAAATACTCTTTGCCAACTATTTCCCACATTCGGGCTTCATATGTTAACAAGAAGACTGCCAACTGGAGCCATTTCCCTCAGATTATAAAGGCCCAGAATTATGTTACTTTTAACTGTGCTCTACCAGAAGGTCTGGCCTTGGGGAGAGACGGCAAAAAAATTATTCTCAGATATGCACATTTTTATTTTGCCTACAACGCTGTGATCTAGCTCAACAACTGCACAACTACTTTCATCTTAATCTTTATAGTTTTTCTTGTTTTGCTGCCTTGTATTACAGAAATGGTTAGTGTCACAGTTTCACTATCAATAATAAAAAGATATAAATATTTATGCCTTAAAGACTCAGGGTCAAAACAGCAAAAATGAAGCCTGAGGTAAAGCTGGTCTAAGAAATGACCATTTTGGGTTCTACATTTTGCCAAAAAAATAGGGTATTTTTTAAAAATGTAAAATCCATGCATGTTACCTACATGCTATGTATGAGATAATTCTTTCTCCTGATTTAATCTGTGTACACACTAGTTACATAAAACCGACAAATGACTACATTCTTAATGCAGGTACATACATTCATCAGAAAAGGACCCTAATCTTTTTCACCAACAATTTTTTTTGTTTGAACAATCCAAGAATGTGAATAAAGAAAGTGACATACAAGTTATCATCTTAGGAATTACTGAGAAAGGAAAATCTCTTTGGAAGAAAAAGACTTTAGGAAGACTTCTATGCTGAGAACCAACTTTATGCCACAGCGCTGTAAACGGCAGGACTTAATACAGAACCAGAAACACAGCAAGTTACCTAGAGACTAACACCGAAAAACAGCCAAAAGCTTTAAAGCCACAGGGAGAAAAAAAACAGTCAAGTGTGAAATGAAAAATATATAATAGTTAAGTATTTTTACAATTCTAAAACTTCACTTCTGTCCTTAAATCAATATATTATGAATTTCACGGTTCAATAAATAAGCATCTTTAATCAGAAGAGGAAGTAAAACCTTTCCCAGCAGGCCCCCTCCCCCCCCCCGCCCCAACCTTGCAAAAGAGCAGACTGGATATTCTGGAGAGAGTAAGAGGGTTTTTTGTTTTTTAAAAAGAGGATAGAAGAATATAATCAGGGGTGGGGGGAGAAAAATCTAAAAGTCCTTTGTGTGGAGTTAATGAATACTCACTTCCTTCATCAGCGGCATTATTCTTTCAAAGGGCCCTTACATCTCAACCAACGGTGAAAATCTGGGTCTATTGTGGATCTCATGGCAGCAAACCAACAGACACTGAGGTTAATGCAGGCTAATAATACACGCTGGTCAGATCCTCTGTAAATCAGAAATGACCCAGAGAATCTTGGAAAATTCATTTCTGTTGAGCACAGCTAAGAAAGTCATCTTTAGGCTATCCTTAATTACAGGAAAACTTGACTTGGTAGTGGTATTTCCCAGGTTATGTAAAGCAGCAGTCTTATGCCAGGGGGAAAGAGCAAGGGCAGGGGGCACACAACCGAACATTATTATTTAAAAAAATTTTTATGTTATCTGGTCAGCACCTTTCACAGAGACCACTCAAGAGCTTTTTCGTGATGTCAGTTTCAGTTCTGATTCTTAGTTGTCAAGCTGCCTAAAAAAGGCATATTAACAGAACCACCAAATTAGGACCCTGGCAGAATAAAAAATTTACCCTGATGGTCTATCCATGAAAGGAAGATGTCTGCAAGCCAACTTAGGAATCTTTTACTGAGATCTAACAAATAAAATCATTGAATATTGGTAAAATGTGTGCAAACAACCCCTACTGTTAAGATTTTTATATGAGTGTATATGTATATATAAATCCATACATACACATTATATAATTTATTTCCTACTAAAAAGACTTAAGGCAGTTATGCTATATATAAAGTTAGCTATAATATCCAAGAGAAAACAGTTCCTACCAAAAAAATTATGTGAACACATCAGACAACTTATCATAAAAGCAATCATGAGGCTATCTGTATCCAGTATAGCTCACATTTCCTGGTCGAGGCTCCCAACACAGGAATTCCACTCCCAAGATAAAATTTGCCCCTTGATCCCCACACACAAAAGGTAGTCTGAACAGACAAAATATTTATAAAAACCTTGAAATGGAAGATATTAAAAAGAACTCTACAGAATTCTGACAACCTCTGGACACCACACTCTATCGTTATTACTCTTGATTGCACTAAACACAACTCAATATGCTGCAAGATGGAAGCTGGGATGGTATTATGGGGAAATTACTGGCTGCAACTGCTGGAAAAGTTCATAATCCTAAACACGATTTAAACAAAATGTGATGATTCATGCTATTTGATCGTCACACCCATACACACACACATTTAACTGGGCAGAATTTCTGAGCCACTTATAAGTGACTGAATATCAACCTTCGCGGTGAAAAAAGTCAGGACCCTGGGTATGAACAGCACCATCCTTTTTGGTCTTTAGTAAACTTCAAAGGATAGAAACACTCTGATGTACGCAGATAAAACATGGTTGGAAAGGAAGGGGGCAACCAGCAAAACCACTAGGGATTCGTGCTGTCAAGAGAAGGAAGAAAGAAAGAAATTCAGCTGATGAATATAAAGGGCTCAGTAAAACAGAGTTCATGAAGGAAAGAAAATAGGCAGTTATTTGTTATGTCTAAACCTCAACGTGTTGCACCAGAGTGAGAGACAAGATCATGGGTTGCTTATGTCCACAGACTACTTAATTATCTAAAGAGATACTGGGGCAATGGTGGAGGGGCAGCAATCTGTGAACCAGAACCATTCAGCTATGAAAGTCAAGACTGTACATAAAGACAGATGTTAGGAACAGTGAGGATTGTCTTACATTATATTATATCCCACCATCAACCAGATTAGGAAGGTGCTGATTATTGAACAAATGCTCAAAGTATTTAATTATTTTTTTAAAAAAGATGTTAAAGATATATCTGGACAGTGTTTGGAAGAGGTAGAGAAACCAACTGGGTACACATACTCTTTTATTTGATTTGAACTAGAAAGAGACTAGACTGATTGTTTTTCACCTTCAAAATCTTAGTCTTGATGAAACTGACAATAAAGGCACAAATAAAGTGAAATTGAAATAATTTTAACAAAGAAGAAAATCTGGCAATGTCTAAAGAACAGATGAAGTAAGCAAAAACCTTAAATATGATTTAAGGTTTAAAAAAAACCTTAAGATATTAACAACTTGCAAGTATATACTCAGAATACAGAACAAGAATATTTAGGTTTCAAGAAAAATTAGGCAGGTTTTCTTCTGACAAAGTGACAGGTCCTATGGGAGAAAGTAATCCCACAAGACTAAGAGTCAGTACCAAATCCCACTCATCTTACCACTCAACATCTATCACACTGGCTGGGTAAAGAACAGGCATCAGTAAGTGTTCATTGAATGAAGGTATATCATAACGTGCAATTACACTTAGTTAGTATGGTGTAGTTCAAACCCAGTCAGGAAAGTCAACCTTTTTTTAAGCAGTGGAACTTTTAAAAAAAGAAATCTATGTAGAACTCCAATACAGAATAAAAATGAAGCTGCCACTGGCCAGCCAGGCTGAAGCCAGTGGGAATAAACTAGCCTCCAATTCCCTAAACCAGCCCTAAGATGTGTGTAATCCAGTGTGAAAACCACCATTTATTTTGAAAATGTGATAGAAGGCATGATCCTTCAGTTCTCATGTTGTTAAACTGAGGACATTACCAGCACTGTGTAGAAGAAATTCTAAATGATGTTGCTAATTTAAATAAAGAAAAAATTCTACAAAGAGGAGATTGTATCACTTAGAAGAATGAAAACAAACCCTGTAAAGGAAAAAAAAAAAAATTCAGCAAAAATTAGGCCACAGTGGACAAAACAAAAAGCAAAACCAGCATCTCATTAAAAAGCAAATTAAGACCACTGAACATATTCATACAAATGTAACCACCACCACCACCACTGAGTCAACTGCTTGACTGGCCTAACTGCTGAATACAATAGGTGCTTCCAAAGAGCTGAGTCCCCGCTTCATACTGTGTGTAAGAATCCCACCATAACTGCAGAGATGTGACCCATTACTGAAACGCTACAGACGGTACTGCTTTGCTTAACCTATCAATGCAAGAGTAACAGCCCGGACTTTCTATCATTTTGAGTTGTTCTTTGACCCCAGACAAGGAGCAGTATTCCCTAACATTACACGACTTCTCAAGTACAAAGGACAGGGCCTCCACACTTTCAACAGGTCTGACAGTGGTGATACCTGGGACTTTTATACCATCCACAAGGCGGGCTGTACAAGTAGTAATCAGTGGGCAGCAGGATGCCTGGAAGCAAGCAGCCAGTTGCTACAGTCGTGAAAATCTGCCCAAGGCAGAATTAAAGAAAGGGTTGCTCCCATTAAATGGCAGTGACCTGGTGCAAACTTTTTATAGTAAGGACTTGAGGAAGAGGAAATACTAACAAGAATGACACATGAAGCAGTCCATTACAAAATAAGGCCACCTTCAACTATTATAAATTGTAGAACCAATCTGATCCTCAAGTTTGGATCTGTGAAGAGGTTTTTGTATAAAGCATAAACACCTAATAAATGATGAGTTTCCTTTAAAATATGCCTTTGCATTTGATGCCATTTTCTTTGCCAAGAATGCCTATTTTTCCCGGGCTCTCCACATGGCTTGCTCCTTTCTCACGTGTTAGCTCAATCATCACTACTTCACAGAAGCTTTCCCTCTGCTTTGCTCTATCACAGTACCCTGTTTATCTCCTTCACAGACAAATATGCTAATTGAGTGTTAGAGTAACTGCTATCTCGGCAAAGGCAAGGGCCATAGCTGTCTTGTTCACCTTTACCCAAAGGCTAAGAAAGTTCCTGGCACACGTAACAGGTGAACAATAAATATCTGTAGAACAAAAAATCACTCTACCATGTTCACATGAACATATACATGCATACACAAACACAGGAAAACGGGGAACATCCGACAGAAAACAATCAAATGCGGAAAGTACTGAAAACAACCCCTGTACATACAGGTGAATATGGTTATAAAACACAAGTACCAACCAAAGATAATCTGTCTTTAAAAATATGAAAACTTACTAGAAAGGGACCAGGAGTGGTTACTGGCTGTTTCTACTGAGATGCAAACAAGAAAAGTTTAAACTGGAATGAGTTAATAAACTAAGTAAAATAAGGATTATCTGCTGTAGAATGACTTCCAACAGAGCTTTTGACACCTCTGGTCACGCCTGTCCCTGCAGAGCATGAAGCATGGTGGCTTCTAACCGTCACCACATATTCAGGATTAGTTAAGAACAGCTCAGACCACAGGTATCCATAAGATAAAAAACTTGCTAAACGGCTTCTCCCCCAAATTTTACAATTCAGAATTCACAATTATGTAAAATAACACAGATTCTATAAATTTAATACAACATACCTTAAAAGCAGATGGCCCCTATCTGCTGATCAGACCTCAGCACTGCTTTTCTAGGTATTCTGCAGAAGCAATTACATTTACAAAAGGTCCACTTCATAACACAATCTGGTAATTAAATCCAATGAAATTCAACTCAAAAGAGGTTAGCTACTGAAATATTTGAAAGTATCTTTTAAAAAGGGGGTTTATATTTTTAGACTGAATTTTCAGAAAGGATATATTGAAATAATTGCAGTATATCCCTGAAAATAATTATACTGCCACCTGTGCACTTTTTATGAGGTGTAAAGATAAATCAAAAGACTGCCAGGTTATACAAGCCTCTTATTAACTGTTGAAACTGAAATTTGGTGTAAGACAAAAGGGACTTACTCCATATGAATTATCATTGTACCCAGAATTAACTGGTGCTGGCAGTATCAGTACAACCATTGATGGTGATGGATGTCATGCTACACTGTTTTGATGGAAAAGTAGAAATGGAGGAGAGGTTTAGAAAGATTTCCATAAAGTTTCCTTATAATGAGATTTAGCAGTAAGTAAACAAACACAGAAAGAATGAATATTTAAGACCCACTGAACACATTAAGGTCAAGGATTTCAAAAGTTAATCCACTTTTCTTCCCCCAAGAGTTTATTTTTGGTAAAAGGCAGAAAAATTAGTTTTTCTACAAGGGAAATCTGCTTCTAAATGATAATTTGAAAATCTTGATATATATTATATATTAAAAAAGACACACAAAAATAACAAAAAAGTGGGAATAACAGATTAGGTACTGTAACTTTATAAAGGCTTGCCTAAATCAAGAAGCAGCACACACACACCTAATTTATGCAAACTAAAAATGTATATAAACAGCACAATACTGTGATACTGGATCATGATACATTACCTGTACACATAACTACTACTGTTATTAATAAACCTTTGGGACACTCAGTTTTATGCCCAACAAGACATCAGAAAGTCTTTAAAATCTTCTCTTCCTCCTTTACGGGAGAGTATTTCTAGACATTAATTTTCCCATCTAATATTCGAACATAGGAAACCAATTCCACAAGGTGCTTTAATTGATGAGACCTCAAGTGCTGTTTTCTCTTGAATTTTTGGATAGTAAACAGTCCACGGGGACCACACACAAATACTATGACAGAAGAGTTGGTACATTAAGTCTTTTGATGGGACTTGATTGGTGATGAAGCTTTATGACATGCTTGAGCAACGCACTGAAGGGGATCCCATCTGAGTTAATACTTTGTCCAACCACTGTAGAGGTCCATTCAGATGAAGTTCAATCCAGCAAGGAGTGCTTGTTACCGTCTGCCTTCTGTTTAAAAGAATGAAAGAAAATAATTACGAAATCAAAAGAATAACAGGGATATGGAAGAACTAAGATAAATCAATAGGTTGTATATACAAAAACCTAGATTCCTTTTTGAACGAGTATTAAGTTTGGACATCTATTATTTTGAAAACTGTTTAATCCTTAAAGTCTAACAAAGTACTTATAATGCTATAAATAATCACTGCCAGGGCAAGAGACATAAACCAGCACTGTCCCAAGCAAATCAGAATATATATAGTCACTTTACTTATTAATCATCCGAAGAATAGAAAATACTCAAATAGAAAATGAAGTCCAAATGGAACAGAGTTCAGACTTAAAGTATATCAAAACAAAAATTCTGACCCAAGCTTACCACAGAATGTTCAAAGCTGGGGTTCAATGTCCCCTGACAAAACAAACAACCAACATCCCTTTTAGCAAAATCATGCAGGTTTTTAATAAGAAATACCTCTAGTACTTCAACTAAACAAGCTATCCTATAAAAATCACAAACTGTTCAAGAACATCCTGTCACTTCCACATACAGATTTTAGTTCTTATTTATTATATACAGTAAGTCAGTAAGTCTGTTTGCTTCAACATGACAACCCTGCAAACGTGAGGAAAGGCCACGATCAACTCTTCGCCTCCAAGCGACACATGCTCAGCATAACCTAGAACTACCACTGTATTTCAGAGGATGTGGTTTTCCGCAGCAGGTGGTAGTGGTGCCCTGCGACTCCCTTCAGATTCTCAGTGTTCTCCAGCCCACTTCCAACTGTAGGTATCTGCATTTCTGTGCCTGCGAACCTCTGCTCTGTCCATATATGGAACAGACCAGAAGTGCCAGTGAATTAACATCTCCAGGAACAGACCTCAACCAATGACACAGGAATTGGCATTTAAATGCCCAGTTTCCTTTCCCTCCAAATGGGGCAATTCTGAGTGTCCTTTACTCTTTCCCCAAAGTTTTCCTAAGAGAACAGCTCTAGTGGCCCACCCACTAGAGGAGGAGGCTTAAGAATGGTGTGAGTCGTGTTCCCTCCCCCGCCTCTCTTCCTTACTCCCTCGTTCCTTGGCAGGGCTCCCTCCATTTCCTGGGTAAACTTCCAGCAGGCAGACCCTTGTTTCAGGGTCTGAGCCTCACATTATCTGTGCCCCTGCCTGATTATTCACTTCAGTTGTAACTCACTTGACTGAGACATGAATTCTTTACACATCTGTATTCCCCCTTACTATGTCTCCTGATTTTTATGCTGGGAATCAAGCTGGCACTTAAAGAAACTGAAAAATAGTTTAGAAATCCAAACATCAAATCTATCTCCTCAGCACCTCTGTCATTAAGGATGAAAGGTTCCACAGTTCACAGATATATGAGTATCTAAGTTATTTTGATCTGTAAATGTTAAAGGAAGCTTTATTATCCAAAGTAGATGTACCTGAACTCCACTATCCATGAATACATACTGTGTATTACTGCTTCTTGTGTAGATTTTATATTATCTCTGGGTTAAAGAACAGCAGAGACCACAGTGAATGAAAGACAGTATCTCTTTCCACCAATCAACACTCGTCTTAACAGGAGACCCATAGGTGTACATGGAATTCTCCCTGACCTATGTAACTCATGTTTGATGCCACTCTATTTCTGCCATGCTTCACATTATAATCTTTCGAAGGAGAAAAAAGAAGTCTGACCTAATAAACTGCTATCAGACAGTACTATCTGAATCTAATTTTAATATCAACTCAATCCAAGTTCAAAGGGAAAAAGAAACTCAGCATTGTTTAAAGTTCTCCAATCTCAAAGGGGAAATGATTAAAACAAAAGAGAGCTACAGCAAAGTCAAAAAATGAATTCTTGCACTAACATAACTTGGACAAAACAGTGACAAGTCTCACTTTAGATACAAATATATAACACATTGTATATTTTTATAGAAGTAGTCAAACCAGTAGATCTCAAATCTCATCATCACAAAAGTCATACACCTCAAAATTTAAGACAGGGAATCAAGTTCAAATGAAATAAAAATTCTAAGAAGGGCACAAACTGCTTAATGAAACAGGAGTATTATTACTATACCATATGAGTATCTTCTTAAGCAGACATTCAGACTGTAAGTAATGTGAACTGGAAAAAGGCTAAGTATTTTATTTATAGTTTATTCATTATTATGCTGATGAACTATTCCCTTTCTTTGATGTGGAATCCAATCAACTGTTTAATTTAGCAACAGCCTAATTGATCTTACTCCCTGATGACAGATTGGTTCTGGTAAAACTCACTTATGTAACTGCTACTACTATCCTTAGAGAAGAGTCAAGGAGAGCTTTCCTCAGGTCCCATCTCTACCACTGAGAACGTGTCCTTGGGCAAACTATTAAATCTCACCCAAGTCTATTTCCAAATAAATATTGAGTTTGGACCTTTTTTTTTTTTAAACTTTACAAAGACTGCAACCTTATAAAGAAATAAAAACAGCAACAGTAATTCTTAGCCATGCTGAGAGGCATGAGATACTGCATTTAAAACACAGCACAGTGCCTAGTACCTAAATACCCCCTTCTATTACTGAATAACGTTCAACCTTTTAACCTTATATTGAAGTCATCTCAACTTCTTTGTCCAGTCCTATCCTTCTTTACTTTCTATACTCCAGTCAAACTGAACTGTATTCTACTGCCAGGATCATCACTTTCCACCCCTGTACACCTATGACTACTGAAATCCTAGACACCTTTTAGAACCCAGACTCTGGGCCATCTCTACCTCTCCTGGCCCCAGGAAAACAGCTCTCCTTCCATGAACTGATAACCCTTCCAATATGCCATTTACAGTATTTAACACTCTGCATTCTGTTACAATGCCTGTCCATAATGTTTTAATTCTATGTTCTATAGTGCCAGCACAGGAATTTGTACTAGTTTTGAATCTAGAGGCCTCCAATTTTCTTTTGTTATTTTACATAAAAATTTGCTCTCTATAAACTTCAATGAAAATACGGATAAACTTCAGAAGATTCAAGGAGTGGAAGAAAAAGAATTACACTAGAAATTTAAGAGTTGAATGTGTATTTCATACCGGTATTCTGCTCCCCACCCTTTCACAAAACTCATTCTTATGGTGCACATTCTAGTTAGCTGATACACGGCTTCAAAACCCTGATTAACGGACTGAGCCAGCAGAGCAGCAAATTCCTGGTTGTTGAAGATCTTCAGATTACAGCCTATGATCGAAAAAAAAATATAGAAACATTATGTACAAAGAAGATAGTATCAGAGAATCATTTTGAAAGAGCTACAGATACTAGAATGGTGGTGGTGGTGCAGTTGCTAAGTCGTGAAACCCCTTGGACCCTAGCCAGCCAGGCTCTTCTGTCCATGGGATTTTGCAGGCCAGAATACTGGAGTGGGTTGCCATTTCCTTCTCCAACAGACATTTGAATACGAGCATGCAAATCATCTCCTGATTCTAAAAATTAATAGCAAAGAAAAACTCAGCAAGTTGACATGATAGGCTCATTCACATTGCTGCATCCATACCTGGTGGAATTTTACACACGGTTGCAGGGTGCCAGCCGTATCTCTGATTACAGTTGGGGCTCTGCACAAAGATTGCACTATCACTTAGGCACTCGGCAAAAACTTCCCCACCTATGTAATATAAGCGCACTCCTCTTCCTGAAACGAAACAGACATGGAATTAGTTTTACAACATTTACTACTTCAACATCATTTCTGAAGGATTCTTAGAGGAAAAAGTAAAATGGTATAAAGTATCTTGATGATCTCTCTCACAGCTATGCTTTTCTGAAATCTAACTTTGAAACATACTATTATATATTTTTCCAAGTATTTTTTCAACAATGATTTTATTGATTCGTAAAGATAATACATGCTCATTAAAAGTGCTTAATGTAGAAAAGTGGATAAGCAAAATAGAGAATTCCAAACAAATCATATTTTTGAATAAAGCAATTTAATTCATTTGAAGGAATTAACTAATGTTAGATTAATATGCCTTCATTATGATACACAGTTTTCCTTTTCAAAGAATCCACTATGCTTAAGAAAAAAAATAATAAAAATTATCACCTGCCCCTTTTAAAACTATTTATTATTGTGGTAACCAGATCTCTATTTACAAAAGCAGAATGAGGTAAGAAAAAATTATATCGGGAGATTTTAAAATACCTCTTTCAGAATTTGACAAATCAAACATGCATAAAATATAAGAAAGACAAAGATTAAAAAAATGAAAACTGTGAAAAGCAGAATTCTAAGACAGCACTTAACAGTCTCGTCCCTGGTATGTTTATCTTCCCAATTATTCAGTCAAACACTAAGTAGTGCTTAAAGGAATTTTTCAGATGTACAGTTCTTAAGTCGGCTGACCCCAAGAAACGAAGACTGTCTTCAGTGGGCCTGACTTAATCAGGTGACAAACCTTAAAGGGGCTGGGCTGGTCCTGGCGAGAGTGCCTCAAAGTGTGAGGGAGCAGAACTGAACAGAGTCGTCACTGCTGACTGAAGATGGAGCAGGGCATGCAGGTGGCCTCTAGTTGCTGAGAGTAGCCTCTAGGGGACAGTCTGTAGGAAATGAGGATCTCAGTGCTACAACTTCAAGGAAGTGGACCCTGTAGTAATCACCTGTGAGCTTGGAAGGGGACCTCAAGCTTCAGATGAGGTAGGGTGAAAAAGCAGGGTAAACCTACTTATTTAGAAGTAAATATGGTAAGGTTAACGTCCTGTTAAATTTCTATGCAGAGCCCTAATGAGAACATAGAAAAATCAGAACTATTTTAGTTAAAGAAGGGTGGATATTCAGAGGCCTTCGTCACCTACAAGACATCTGAGTACCTCAATGAGATTATATAAAATCTATACATCAAGCAATATTTGAGAAATTTCACACGGAGCCAACTAACATCTCCGAAATCACTAGCACTTTGTAATATCACACTGACTCTTTGATCAGCATTACTTCTCATAGGAGGTAATGGTTAATTAAATGAAAACAGAAGCACACTATTATTAAAAGAAGTTTCTTTAAGGTGATGAGAATTATGTTCGGTTATTTTAGTAGCACTCAAACTATTTTTTCCCTCATTGTCAAAAACCAAAACCAAACAAACAAAAACCCCAATGACCCAAAATGTTGCTATTCATGTCTTAAATATATGCAAACTTACCATATTATGTGTTAAAACTAAAGATTCAAAAAAATTAATTCATTTGAAAATCAAAATAGTACACTTACTACATATTAACATAAACAAGTTTATAAAAAGTTATTTCCCAAGTAAGGAAAAAATTAGTGAGAAGAGTTTTATATCTTTGCAAACCTTAATGTCTGGCTTAAGACAGAAGAATTCTCATCAGAGTCTATGTTTAACTTCTTGCAAAATCGCAAGCCTTGTAAGCTCTGGAATACTTCACTGTCGAGTCACAAGAGAGTGAAAATGGCAAACGGCATCTTAGTACCATTACGAAAATAGCTTTCACCTCATAAACTCTCTGAGAGGGTACCTGGGACCACCACATTCTAAGATCCCCTGAATTATTTCTGAACAAGTTAATGGTGGTTTTTGTTTTAGATATCTTGCTTTAGATTAACAGTGTACAGATCTAATATATGAATTCACTGAAGCGGAGAAAAAACTAGGAGATGTAAACAAACTGAAAAAAATTCATGATTTGCTAAAATTACAACCCTAAAATCTGAACATGACAATTTTATGACTGGTAGAGGCTCAGCAAAGGCATTTTAACACATATTTACTGATGGACTTCCCAGTGTCGAGGGTGCCAAATAAAGAGGAACTGAAGATAAAAGTTCGCAGAGAGAGGAAAGATCACCAGGATCACTACTGAAGGAGGTGAAGCTGTGCAACGTGACTGCACTTAAGCTGACAGGGAGAAGGCAGGCTTTCTTGCACACAATCTCTTGATGTGGTAAACCACACAGTGCTCACGTTATGAGTAAATGGCATTGGTTTTTCACACAAGGAAAATAAACATACCTATATGTCTTCTTGTCATTTCTACCGTAGCATTTCTGTTTACGTTGGAGAGTAAACCTAGGCAGAACCTCTCAGAATTTGATGGATCTGTGAAGCCGTCTACGGTGAGTGAGGGCTGTGAGGCATGGAAGGTCTCTCCAACCCTCTGGTTTAATTCATAATATGCTATTGAACACCAAAATGCAGGCTCTGAGTAAGTAACTGGCTGCAAGTCTGGCAGAGGAGAAAAACAAACCCATAAAAGAAATGTTGTATGAACAATTCAAGCCATGTCAAGCCAAGAATAGACTGAATATCATTATCTTTACGTGTTCTATGCCAGCCTATACTGGCAACAGCCCAGGAAACAGACTTAACATCTACATCACGAACCCCAGATTCCAAAGATCACAGCAGATTTTCAATTTCTCAAATTTCCCCTATCTCCTTAAGTCATCTAAATCTTCAAACATCTTTTTTAGACTTTATGGTGCATTACTTGTTCTATTAGTAATTCTACCCCAACTGCACCACATGTAAAATAAGTCAATTTGCATTATACAATTAATTTTGGGTAGGATCAAGTAGAACAAAGCTAACGCAAGGATTAATACATCAACAGCCAAGGATTAAAAAACAAAACAAAACCTGTCATGACAGGATACAAAACATGACATTTGTCAATTTTAACATGAGATTCTCACCGAGTTACCCTAATTACAAAAAGAGAAAGCCTGCATATACACAAGGAACAAAAAGTAATACAACACAAAGGATGCAAGTGGAAACACAGTATAAAGCAAAAGAATCTACATATTTCATGGGAAAACAAGGACCATATATATTTCAGTGCTGTAATTTTGATTAAAATGCATAAGGAATACCACAGAAAAAAACACGACAATTTTGCAGAATAAATTCCAATGTGTAGAAACTAAAGAGAAATTGTGAAACTGTATAAAATGAAGACCAAGGTGCATATACACACACACAAACATACATATGCACATGTATCAACACGAATACACACACGTTAGCAATCACACGTATATATCTCCCATATCACTATTACAAAATATAATAGGAACTAAATATACCCATAAAGTCTAGCCATACAGGACATAAAATTCCTCATGAATAATGGATATGATTTCCATGAATAAAAATTAACTTCTTATGTTCATTATGTGCCAGGGGAAAGGTGTTTTAGTAATATTGAGGCACATTTTCAATATCATTTTTAAAAAAGCACTAATTTGAACAATCATCTGTTACTCACTGAGCTCTCTTTCTCCTATATACGGAAAATAATTACCAGAAAGGACATTTAAATAAAAAGGTGGAAGAGTATTTCTAAGTATTTGCAACTTACCCAAACTATGATTAACAGGGGAAAGAGTCGTAGGAGATAATTCTGCTGGAGATCCTGAAACAAAAGGATTCAATTTTAAAACAGCTTATGAAAGAAAGTATTTTCAAAACCTGTGACCAAATAATAAAATTTATTTTATCTAGCTGTATTAATAATCATAAGTAATAACACAGATAATTTGCCAAGAATTCAAATGCTTAATGGGATGTTTAATTTCAGGAACTTCAATATATAAAAGAGAGAAAAAAGTCCTGGTTTCAAGTTACCCTCTTGAAAGGCATCCAATGTTGCCAGTTCTTGGTGTACCTTTCCAGAAATATTCTGCAAACCATACAAGCAAATATATTTCTTTGCCTCCTGCTTTTTATGTACAAATGGTAAACACAATTCTGAACTTTGCTTTTGTATTCAGTTCAGTTCAGTCGCTCAGTCGTATCTGACTCTTTGTGACCCTATGAATCGCAGCACGCCAGGCCTCCCCTTACATTATGGTATATTATGATTCCATGTTGACAGGTGTTCAGGTTACTCTCAATCTTTTGCTTTTAAAAACCAAGATTCCAATGAGTTACTAATCTTGCACATTTTGCATAATCTGAATTGTATCTGAAGGACAGACTCTAAAAGGGAAATTGCCAAATCAAAGGACTCTCCATCTGTAACTTGGATAAATTTTGCCAAAATTGTCATCTTCAAAGGTTGTATCGGTTTACACTCCCAGTCACAAAATAGTGAGGGGAGGCTCATGTGTTATTGCTGATAAATGAGAACAAGGTCTCAACAAGTATAGTTTTAATTTGCATTTCCCTTATAAATGACACCCAGCAGCTTGATATTTGTTTATATTTTATTTCCTTCCTGTAAATAGTCTGTTCTTTTCTTTTGCTCAATTTTCTATTGTGGTGTTGATCACTTTTCTCACTGATTTACAGAAGGCTCTTTATGTTTTAGCAATATTAGTCCTTTCATGGTATGGGATGCAAATACTTATTCATCTGTCTTATTTTTCAGCCCAATTTTGATTAAACAGAATTTAAAAACTTCTATGTGACATGATTAATCAATCATTTCGGGGTATGTGACAGTTTGATAAAAGTGGTGATAGGGGAAATTCTTTTCTTACTCTTAACTTTAAAGAAATACTTCTAGTATATGCCCATTAAGTATGATGCTGGCTTTGAGGATGAGAGATAAAATTCTTTATTTAGAAATTTTACATAAATAATCATTCTTAAGCAGTAAAGAGCTGCAGATTTATGTTATAAGCACGAATGTTATGCTGCCTCATAAAGTCAAGCTAGAAGCTTTACGTCTTTTCTGTGTTCTGTAACAGTTTACGTAGTACTGGAATAACATATGCTTTAATAGTTTGGTAGAACTCCTGTGTGAGATCATTTACAGTTAATAATTTTCTAGGGTTTATTCTAAGACATTACTCTATTTCTTCTACAAAAGAGGACTGTTAAGACAGCTCTACTCTCTGCAGTCAGTTTCGGTAAACTATATTTTCTCACAAAAAAGTATTTGTTTCTTCCAGTTTGAGGTAAACTGGTTAAATCTAATCAAGAAAATAAGGAAGGAAGGGGCACAAACACAAAAAATTAAGAAAAAGGAGCACCACAGACAGAAGAAAGAGTGAGACGTCACTTCACTCAATTTCAGGCAAATTTTGAACCATGTTTGCCGTAAACTGTCGTTAAATAATCATAACTATAGGATACACTTTGTTTTCTCATCATTATCCTCTACATATGTTGAGAATGTTACCCGAAAAAGCAAGACCTGCAGCTCCCCAGTTTTAAAATTATAGCAATGGCATAGATGTAGAGTAAGGCCAGAAGCCCCCTGGTGTGCCCCTCCCTCTCCACACCCCGACCATGAACGAAAACACCAGGCAACATGGGAAAAACGGCAGCCCCCACGTAAACAAACGAATCACAAAATAAAGAACAGGTGATGATTTTTGAGAAGCCAGAACAGCCTTCTATAACAAAGTTCTTGTGTTCTTTTTTTGTTCCTCAGTTTGAAAAATCTGTTGGCAAGTCATAACAGGTACAGCTATGAAAGGTCAAAATATATTTAGAACAATGAACTAAAACCCACTGCTGTTTCCTGAAGCTAAGATAAAATAAACAGAGCCACTATTAGAAATGGAGGAAACGGCCCAATTTTTCACATCTTTTAACTGCTTACTCTCTCTATTAAATACTTATTAGAAATGACCAGCAGAGTCATGGTTTTTTAATTCTGACTGAGTCTAGTCGTATGTGATGAAAGTTAGAACTGAAGATTACAAAAAGTTGGTTATAATCACATACAAAATTTTTAGAAGTTAAATTAAGATAAAAATGTATTAGGTAGCAGAAGTTTTTAGAAACTAAAAAAAAAAAAAAAAAAAAGAGAGAGCCAGGTTAAATTATGATTAATCTGTTAGTTGTTCATATATACATGCTACTACTTAAGTCTGGGACTCGCAATTATGAGAAGCAATAACTTAACTATTTAAAGCTAGTTTCTATTACTTGAAGCTAAAACATCTAGAGAAATCCTTGTGCACACAAGTTTGCATATATTTATAGGATACATTTTTCAACAAGGAAATGCTGAGCAAAAGGAATGTGAGGTTAAATTTTTATAAGTACCAAAGTACCCACCCAGGATGTTTGGTCCCACCAACAGTTTATGAGCATTTCTTCACTCTATGTCACTACCTTTTGACATATGACAATTTGAAAGATTTAAATGGGGCAACTCCTACATTTAAAATTTTTATTTATTTTTATTTTGTTATAAATAGTGCACTCATGTCCTTTACGTCCATTTATCTATTAAGCACTGTCTTTAACCTCTTGATTTGTGGTTTTAAATCTAAAATCAATTATGAGACTTCTTATACATATTTCCCCCAAGTTTTTTGGTTTTATCTTTCAAAATCAAAAAAATTTTAATAATATTATTTTTTAGACCACTTTTAGCTTTACAGTAAAATTGAGCATTAATAATATACAAGGCTTCCCATTTACCCACAAATGTACAACCTCCCCTGTCATCAGTGTCTTGCATCACAATGTATATTTACTACAACTGAGGAACCTATATAGACATTATCACTCAAAGTCCATAATTTATATTAGGGTTCATCTTTGGCTGCTGTACATTCTATAAATTTTGACAAATGTACAATGACATGTATTCACCATTATAGTAGTAGCATACTGAATACTTATACTGCCCTAAAAATCTTTGTGTATTAATCCCTCCCTCCCCTTAAATCCCTAGCAATCACTGATCTTTTTACTGTTTCTATAGCTGTCTGTGTCTTTCCCAGAACGTCATACAGTTGGAATCATACAGGTATGTCCTTTAGTTCATTTGTAATATGCATTTAAGGTTCCATGTATTTTCATGCCTTTATTTGGCAGATTTCTTTTTAGCGCCGAATAACATTGTCTGGATGTGCCATAGTTCATTTACTCATTCACTTACTGAAGGACACCTTAGTTGCTTCTAAATTTTGGCAATTAATGAATAAAGCCACTATAAATAACCAAGTGCTAGTTTCTGGGTGTACGTAACATAAACTTTCAACTTTAGGTTACTACCGAGGGGCATGACTGCTGATTGTATGCTAAGTATGTGCAGCTTTGTAAGCAGCTGCCAATCTGTCTCCCAAAGTGGCCATACCATTCATTTTGCATTCCCATTAGCAATGAATCAGAGTTCCTACTGCTCCACTTCCTTGCCAGAATTCAGATTCTGGTCATTCTAAAGGTATGGAGCGGTAATGTTCTAAATGTCATTTACTTAAGTTTACAATCCTTTCTTCTGTGGTTTTATATCTTCCATAATTCTTGCTCAGATTATTTTAAAACTTCAAGTTCTCTCCAAATGGGATTCATTTTGATATGACTTACATATTTAGTATCTATTTTATAACTTTTTGAGAAATATTAAAATTAGTTTGAATTTCTTGAGCAAAATTAATGGCAAAGAAATGTATATTTTACTTTAAGTTTCAGTATACAAACTAACCATAAATTATTATCTTTCCAATAAAAAAATAGACTTATTCTTCCAAAAGGCATATATGGGAAGACAGAAAAGTTAAAGGCCTTAAAATAATTTCATTTTATCATCTTTAAATTCAAATTACAAAAAACAGTCCCAAAGAACTAAAATTATCTATGATTTTGTTTTTATACCAAAAAAGGCTTAAACATATGCTTTAAAAAAAACTCATTTACTGAATACAGAGACCAATCACATTCACAAACCTTTCAAAAAACTGATCATCATGCTGGTTTACTCCTTCCACCATATCCCTACCTGACCACCAACCAAGTCCTACCTCAGCAAATACTGCAAAAGCAGGCATTTTTCTCCATCTCTTCTGAAACAAGCCAGAGAAAGCCTAATGCAATAGTGTAGTAGTCAGGAACAGAATTTCTAGAATCTGAGATCCTAGGTGCAAATTCCTCTGTCTCTTTCTATCTATCCTTCTATGACATTCATTGTGGTACTGCTTTTTATGAATTAAAATACCTGCTTTTAATTTTTCATAATGAATATCCACTTGTTGAATAATTCAAAATGCTGCATCAGAAGTTTAATCTGTAAAACACTGTCGAACTTTTGACACAGAATGGTACAAATTTGAGATAAAGCAAAACTAAGATATAGGAACTATGTAAATCCAGTTTAAAAAATACATACTTCCTTCATGTTTCTTTATTATGTTCTATGTATTTCCAAGTGTTCTATAAGCATGAATTGTGTTCAAAATGAGAATACAGTTGCTCTTCTTTTGTTTCTATTAGTAACTTGTACAATAAGTATCAGAAACACTTAAAAATTGTATTTTTACCAAAAGTGACCCCAAAACTACAGATTCATTTAAATTATAAGTCATTTACTGAAAGGGATGAGCTCTTCCTACATTAAGTAGGGAGTGGTAACCATTTTCATTGCTGGGAGTATCTGCCAAGTTAGCACACACAGGACTGTTTTTGCCAAAGGACAAACCAGCTAAAAATTTAACGGCCACACACAGGCAACTGGAATCGGAGAAGCTCAAGCACAGATACAGTCCTCTTCATTTGCCAATTCTAACTCCCATATCTGACTTGAAGGCAGGTGAAAATTCCAAGTAAACCTCACCTTCTATCAGACTAGAAATGAGGGAAAGCGTTCATAGTCTATGAGGTTGGAATGCGGCCGTCCCATCTGGGTCCCTGATACATGCAATAAAGATATGAAAACAAGCAAGATCTCTGAACCAATGAAAGCTTGGGTTCATCATTTATACACAACGTTGATGGATGCTTATGTTTATATGAGACACATTCTATAACAAGAGTCACTTCATCAGAAGGATGTAATTCGAAATGTGTACCATTTAATAAGAGACTCAAAATACATGAAGCAAAAACTGACAGGACTAAAACGAGAAAGAGATAAACCCAAAGTCACATTTAGAAACAAGTCAGAGTTAAGATTTAAGCAGTATCAGCAATGACCTCAACCAAAAATGACACCTAGAGTAACACTACAACTGCACAAAATTCTTTTCAGCTGTAAATGGAACTGTAAATCAAAGTAAGTATGCCACACTGCAGCATAAAATAATTCTTAGTAAATTTCGGAGGCCTGAGATCATACACAATATATATGAAACATAATGGAATTAAGTTAGAAATCAATAAACTGTCTAGAAAGCCCCTACACTTCTAAAAAATCATGGATCAAAGAAATCAAAAAGGAATTAGAAAATACTTAAATGATAACAACAAATAATGAAAAATAACATTAAAATTTGTGATATGAAGCTAAAATAAGGGTTGGAAGGCAATTTTCAGTTTTAAAAGCTTACATTAGAAAAGAATCAATGGGAAAAAAATAGAAAAGAATCAACGATCTAAATTTAAACCACAATGCTCTAAAAAGACCAAATTTAATGCAAAGTTAAGTAGAAGAAAATAACGAAGAATAGAAACAAATCAAGTAGTAAAAAGAGAAACACAATAGAAAAATTTAAGAAGCCCAAACTGGATATTTAAAAATATTAACTGATTAAGCCCCTGCCAAGACTTATCAAGAAGAAAAAAATAAATTATCAGTATTATAAGTAAAATATGGTACATCAAGATTTGCATGATCTTACAGACATCAAGGGGATAACAAAACATTAGAAATGACTTTATAGCAATAAAATTTACCACGCAGATGAAATGAACAATTATCTTTTAAGACACAAGCTACCAAACTTACATAAAAAACAGAAAATAGAGAATCTAAACAACTTTCAATTTAAAAAACCCTTCCCTTTAAGAGATGGCTTCTCTAGTAGGAGCTATCAAGTAGTTAAGGAAGAAATAATAACAATCCTATGCAAAATTTTTCAGAAAATAGTAGAAAATCTCATCCAATTTCGAGTCCATTACTGATACTGAAGCTACAGGAAAACATTATATGAAAACTAAAGACCAAAATCTCTTATAAATATAGACTTGAAAACCCTTTAAAAGAATTATCAAATCAAACCCATAAAAATTTTTATTAAAGTACAATTTATTATAACCAAATAAGGTCAAAATTGGTTTGTTATCAGAAAAATCACTTCGTGAAACTCACTTCAAAAAGGAATAAAACTGCATGATCCTCTCAGGAGACGCAGAAAAAGTATGGACAAAATTTCACGGCCATTCATTACAAACATTCAAAGCACCAGGAACAGAAAGAAACATCCTCAATCTGATACTCCATTAAAAATCCATAATTAACATCTCACTTATTCAGGAATTATTAAATGTATTCGCTCTATGATCAAGAACAATGTAAAAATATCCATTCTTAGTATTTTTATTCAACAGTTTACTGTAGGTCTTAGCCAGGACAGAAAAAGAAAAAAGCATAAAAATGAGAAAGCAAGAAGTAAAACTGTTTTCAGAAAATCTTAGGCATCTACAGAATACTAGATACGAAAAGTGACTTTAGCAAAGTTCAGGGAAAAAAATCAACAGACAATAATCAAATTTTACTCTATATTTTAGGAATAAACAATTGAAAAATAAAATTGAAAAATAAATTTATAATAACAGTAAAAGGTTAAAACAGTGAAGCATGCATCTCATAACAGCTATACATCTATGCTAAAAGCTATAAAACACTGCAGACATGGCACACCCAGTAAGACCGTTACTCTAACGTTCACAAACCTGACTCTCTTTTCCTGGCAAATTACTTTCCTATTTTGAGAAGATCCTAATCACGACAATGGACTGCTCCTGCTCTGAGATCTCACTTCCCTCAATTTACTTCTCATCTCCATGCAGTCAACTTTCTTCTCTTTCTTAATTGTTAATTCATCTTTTTTATATTTTCTCTAAATACACGCATACAGTATATACTATGAGTTAGGTACATCAGAATCCCAGGGACGGGGGAGCCTGGTGGGCTGCTGTCTATGGAGTCGCACAGAGTCGGACACGACTGAAGTGATTTAGCAGCAGTAGCAGCTACTGTTACAGCCCTATGTGAAGTGAAGTGGCTCAGTCGTGCCCAGCTCTTTGCGACCCCATGGACAGTAGCCTGCACCTAGCTTCTCCATCCATGGGATTTTGTAGGCAAGAGTACTGGAGTGGGTTGCCATTTCCTTCTCCAGGTATTCTTCCCGACCCAGGGATCGAACCCAGGTCTCCAGCATTGTAGACAGACGCTTTACCGTCTGAACCACCAGGGAAGTTCCACAGCCCTATGAGTTAGGTACTATACTACCCCTAGCTTACAGATAAGGAAACTGCATGCCATTATCAAGCTAGCATAGAGCAGAGGGACAATTCAAGTCCAGGTAGTCTAGTTCAGAGGCCAATCATGCTATCCAGCAGCCATGCATCTGGTTAGAGATGCTGTCTTCTGAGTAGAGCACGTGAACCTTATCTAGGGGTACACAAAATGACCAGGTTCCAAGAAGAGAAGGTTAGAACTAAATCAAACCTGTATTTCTTATGATGTTCATTCAGCCTGAGCCCTAATGTCCACAGGGTTTAAAGAATGAAGGCTTGACCGGAGAAATTAAAAACATAAAGCAAAGCAAAAAATAACATGTACCTGCTCATACAGTTCTGTATTTTACTTTATTTGTCCACTGGCTTTCTTTTTTAAATTTTATTTATTTTGGCCCGGAGGCTTGCAGGATCTTAGTTCTCCCAACAGAGATTAAAGCTGTGCCCTCTGAAGTGCAAGCACAGAGTCCTAACCACTGGACCACCAGGGAATGCCCCCTCTGGTTACCCTTTTAAAAACTATTAACTCCTTCTATCCCAGAAGGGTTTCAAAGATTAATTTAATCATGTCTTCCCTCAGGAAAAGTATGGACCAGAGTTTAAAGAGAGGTCAATTTTGTTCTAAATTGGGATCCTGCAGCAGTCGGAAAATTCTTGTCATTGCGCTAAGAGAATAGATAGCAGGTAAAAGACTAGTATTAAAGCTACTTTTTTTTTTTAGCATCTCAAATATTCACGCTGTCACTGTCCTTACAGTAAATACTTTTAAATGTGTCATTTTGAAAAAGATAGTAACATTTCCTCCACTGAAACAGAATTAGAAATATCAGGTTATGTTCAAAGCCAGCCCCAAAACAATGAATTCATTTTGATTCAGCTTATTCCACCCCCCCACTGGATTTTGATCCATTACCATAACTAGTGATTACTGTTGTTCAGTTGCTAAGTCATGTCCGACTCTTTGGGCTCCCATGGACTTTAGCATGCCAGGCTTCCCTGTCCTTCATTATCACCCAGAGTTTGCTCAAAGGCATGTCCATTGAGTCGGTGGTGACATCTAACAACCATCCCATCTGTCTGCCACCCCCTTCTCCTTTTGCTGTCAATGTTTCTCAGCATTAGGGTCTTTTCCAATGAGTTGACTCTTCCCATCAGGTGGCCAAAGTACTAGAGCTTCAGCAGCAGTCCTTCCAATGAATATTCAAGGTTGATAACATTTAGGACTGACTGGATTGATCTCCTTGCTGTTCAAGAGACTCTCAAGCGTCTTCTCCAGCACCACAGTTTGAAAGTGTCAGTTCTTTGGCTCAACCTTCTTTATGGTCCAATTCTCACATCTGTATACGACTACTAGAAAAACCATAGCTTTGACTATACAGACCTTTGTCGTATAGTCACGTCTGTATGACATGACTGCAGATGTCTCTGCTATCTCTGTATACTCTGTCTAGGTTTGTCACAGCTTTCCTTCCAAGGCAATCATCTTTTAATCGCATGGCTGCAGTCACCGTCCACAGTGATTTTGGAGCCCAAGAAAATAAAGTCTGTTTCCATTATTTCCCCATCTATATGCCATGAAGTGATGGGACCACATGCCATGATCTGAGTTTTCTGAAAGCTGAGTTTTAACTGAGCTTTTTCACTCCCCCCTTTCACCTTTATCAAGAGGCCCTTTAGTTCTTCCTCACTTTCTGTCATTAGTGGTTTCATCTGCATATCTGGGGCTGTTGATATTCCTCCCAGCAATCTTGATTCTGGCCTCTGATTCATCCAGTCCGGCTTTTCACATGATGTATGTAAGTTAAACAAACAGTGACAATATACAGCCTTAACACAGTCCTTTCCCAATTTTGAACTGGTCCGTTTCTAACTGTTGCTTCTTGATCTGCATATAGGTTTCTCAGGAGACAGGTAAGGTGGTCTGATAAGAGATCACAGTTTGTTGTGATCCACACAGTTCAAGGTTTTCTTACAGTCTTGTAGTTAGGGACGTCCTTGGCATAGACCAGCTTGTTGGAGGGCAAGTCCTTGCCCAACTTGTGCTTGGATGTGGAGCAAAAGTTCATGAAGGCCTGGGCCACCACCAACAGGCAGTGGCTACCACCATCACAATGGCTATCCGTGAACCTGGTCTTGGTCAAACACAAAGTGTGTGTTCTTGATCACATTCATTGAGAAGCACAGGACAGCTGCGGGCAGGTGGGCGCATGGTCAGCCGGGCATCGGCAGCCCTTGGGACATGGGGAGAGGGGCTGGCCTGCGGCCTCCCCACCCTCCCAGCTCTGGCCTACACGGTGACCATGGATTTCCATGCAGCTGGGGAGACAGGTCCAGAGAGTCAGGCAGTGAGTGAGGCCTGTTCCTGCTGCACCCTCGCCCCACAGTCCCAAGATGAGGTGTGCATACTCAGAGGTGCTCTCTCGTGGGGTCACCCATGGGCATGGCCATGGTCCTCCAACCCTGAGCACTTGCTCAGGACTAGGTTGGCTCCAGGAGACGCAGCCCTGCAGACAGCTGATCTCTGACCCCAAACACCACCTGCACGAGAGCCATCAGATGGGTTACAACAGCCTCTAGCCACATGTCACTGTTTAAATCAAATAAAGATAAAAATTCAGGTTCTTGGCTGCACCAATTACGTCAAGTACTCCTAGCAGCATGTGGCCATGTGGACAGCACACACCTAGAACCTTCCACCATTCCAGAGAGGTCCCTGGACTGTGGCCCACCAGGCTCCTCTGTCAATGGGATTTTCCAGACAAGAAAACTAGTATGGGGTGCCATTTCCTTCTCTAAGGGATCTTCTAGACCCAGGGATGGAACTCAGGTCTCCCACACTGCAGGTGGATTTATTACTGACTCAGCCACCAGGGATGTGCCTAACCAGTGATTATATTCATCTTATTGCTCCTCTCATGTTTCACCTATAGGATCCAACGGGCACAAATTGGAATCCTTATGGCCTTTTGTGCCTGGCTTCTTTCACCTAATATAATGCTTTCAAAGTTCACCCATGTTGTAGCATGCACAAGTATTTCATTCCTTTATGTGGTTGGATAATATTCCCAAGTATGGATATAACTCATTTAATTTATCCATTAACCATCTGATAGACAATCTGGGTCATTTCTACTTTCAGACTACTATGAATAATGCTTACATTTATGTGCAAGTTTAGTTTGGAAATGCTTTCAATTTTCTCGAGTGAAACTGCTGGGTCTTACTGTTATTCTATATTAAACTTTGAAGAACAGCAAATCTTTCCAAGGTAACTGAACCATTTTACATTCCCACTAGCAATGTATGAAGACTCTTAACCTCTCCAATCTTCATCAAGACTTCTTATTCTTCTGATTATGGCGCTTCCCTGGTGGCTCAGTGGTAAAGAATCTGCCTGTAATGCAGGAGACCTGGGTTTGATCCCTGGGTCAGGAAGATTCCTTGGAGAAGGAAATGGCAACCCACTCCAGGATTCTTGTCTGGGAAATCTCATGGACACAGGAGCCTGGCAGCTACAGTCCATGGGTTCACAAAGAGTTGGACTTTGTTATTACAGCCATTCTAGAGGGTGTGAAGTGATATGCTATGATTTTATTTGCATTTTCCCTGATGACTAATGATGTCATCAGAGTATATTTTTATGGTATTCATGTCTAAGTGTCACAGAAGCAACTGTCCATCACAGGACAAAAAGGAACATGGCTGATTTAGGAATACAGTTCTGTGAGGTCCAGTGGCTAGGGCTCTGTGCTGTGGGTAGGGAATGAAGAACCCCGTAAGTCATTCAGCCAAAATGAAAAAAGAAAAAGATTCACAACATGCTATATCAAATGACCATCATCTACTTTTCTTTGTTATTTACTATTCTGAAAAGCTATAAAATATGATTAGCTATAGCAGAAGCTTCTTTACTTGGAAATCGAAATAATGAAAGAATTTAAGCAACAGAATTATTATAAAGCCAACCACCCAAGCCCCTGCCATTTAGAAAACCACTTGCTGCTGCTACTGTTGCTGCTAAGTCGCTTCAGTCGTGTCCGACTCTGTGCGACTCCACGGACGGCAGCCCACCAGGCTCCCCCGTCCCTGGGATTCTCCAGGCAAGAACACTGGAGTGGGTTGCCATTTCCTTCTCCAATGCATGCAAGTGAAAAGTGAAAGGGAAGTCGCTCAGTCGTGTCCGACTCAGCGACCCCATGGACTGGAGCCCACCAGGCTCCTCCATCCATGGGATTTTCCAGGCAAGAGTACTGGAGTGGGGTGCCATTGCCTTCTCCGAGAAAACCACTTAGATTACCATAAATATAGAATGCCTTAGTATACACTGTGTAGAAAAGCTATGCTGTAACTTGGCAGGTTGTGATATTAAGGTGTCCAATCCTTAAGATACAACCAGGATGGAATAGATCAAGATATACAATTACAGGGACATCACAGCTACTTCACTGGTAACCTACTAGTTATGATGGGTTATACACATTCTGTTATATAACAACTTCTCTATGTGTGTAACATTTATTACATGTCAAATTTTTTTCTTCATTGTGTTTAAAGTTGACAGCGAAGTATTAGAAATTGAAGTAGGTCGAGTACAATATACAAGGTACTTTATGTAAGCAATCTACTATAAATCAGTACTATTAAGTTGAAAGAGCACTAAAAAGCTGATCCCCATATCTTATTTCCAAGTTCCTCTGAAAACCTGTTATTGGGTTAATTAGTCTTTCATCACGAAGACATTTATTCATAAAGTCCCTAAAACTTTCAACAGAACCACGAAACACTTTAAAAATATCTGAGTGTTCCCTGATTTTTATATAACTCTAATAAGAGGAAATCTTAACAATTATTCTGCAGAGTAGTACGTGTTAATCTTTCACTGACAAAGAGAGTCACCCTCTCTCTGATTGCTCAAATATGATTAAATCAAAATAAAAGATTCCATTTTTTTTTTGATAGGTGTCCCAACTTTTCTAAATATATGGGCTAGTAATAATTTTAGTGAATTTCAAACATGACAAAATTGTGTATTTAATTACTGAGTAACTTTGAAAGTATTTTTTACCTGTGTCCATGCTTTGGTTCAGCTGCTGATCGCTTGTTTCTCCATCTTCACTGATATATCCAGGAGGTGGCGTTTCTACAAAAGTTTGGAACAAATCAAGTACAGCTTCAATTTAATCTCAATGCCTTTTCTCCCAGCTACCATAGATAACCAACAAATCACTCCAAATAACATATAGTGTTACATAACATCACTATAGAAAATAGTATTGGATACTGAGGGCTTATGATTCAGGTTCTGACCCAAACCTTATAGGTGAATCCTTAAAACCCACTTGTAACACAACTGAGCTCTCTGTGCATATTGTCTTAGCTATTATTTACATAGCTGGCTCATTCTCATTTGTATATTTTCTGGGGCAAGAGCCAAAAATATAACTTCAAAGATGCCTCAGTTCTTAATCAGTATGTTTAAAAGAAATTAGTAATCAAAGAGAATTTTTTAACTAATGGCCATCATAAATGGTACTTAGACACACAACATAGGCACACAGGTTTCAGGATTACAAAGTAATAACAGGCTGACATACTACACTAGGTTCTATAGGGCAAAATATGGTAATATAGTTCAGGAATGGTCTAGCCTGAATTCTACCTAAAAAGTAGATTGCTTGAGTGATTTCTAAACAGTAAATCCTGAATGCTTGAGGCAGAAAATTAAATTCAAATAAGACTGCTGCTACACAAAACTGAGGTCACTTACTTTCTGAAAATACGTAAGACTCGAATGTGTCATTTCCAAAATGGTTTATGAACAAAATATTTATATTCAGAAAGTACTTGAATATCTGAATATGCTTCATGTAAAATAAAAAATTTATACAATTTTACCAATCACAATTCCAAGCAGGAAACAGAAGTTTAGGTGATGCAGGGTAAAGGTCTCCTTCATGAACTCTTGACAATCTCTCTTCAATAAGTTAATTTTAAGTTTTAACTTAAGTATCAAACTTTTCATTTTAAATGTCAGTGCCCCCCAATTTTTAATATGAGAATAAAATAAATTCCTTCATAGTAATACTCGAACAACAAAGAATATAAAAATAAGAATATATTCAGTTATGTGCTATTTTAAAAGTTAAATAAAATTAAAAAGAGCTAAGCTTTGCCAGTTTAACCACCAGGTCTCAAAGGTATAAACAGGGAAAAATACTGAACTGATAAATATGCTATTCTTTTTCATTTTTCTCCATTACTATTTATATATAAAGTAGTAGACAACAAAGGTATAACTAGTGTCTTGGAGGAAATGTTACAATTTCTTTCGCAGTGGAATAAAAAGTGAACATCAAGGCACTGTCCGGAAAAGCGGGTTAAGCATAATCTACACGTGATTTTCCACTTTGTAAAAGACCCAAATTTACACAAAGATGATGGAAAATCAGCCCAAATATCTCCACAGGTAAAAGTCAAACATTTTGATTAACATCTTTCTACATAATCACTGGGTAGGTGTCTTACAAGAGCAAATGCTTACACCTCAGTTTCCTAAGGATTGCTGAATTATACTAACTTCTACATCAGATTTAAGGACTCCCTCAATCCAACACACTACTCACAAATGTAACTACTTCCAGTCAAATTCCTCTCCCTACAAAATGCCTTGCGTTCACCTTGCTTCCACTTGTCCTAGCCCCTATTTTCCACAACAAACTCTGCCCTGCACTAACTCCTCAAAATGTTTATGTTTCCTAATAAAAGCAGCTTTAAATCTTATTTTGGAATAAACAGTAATAAAATAAAAAAGCATTAAGATAGTCAGAAAACACTTTTTAACCTTAAAATTAGCTGTCTTTAAAGTCTTTACCTCCAATGAACAAGCATTATTTCCACGATGAGACACATTAAGACAATTTTTTCACTATAGCTGAAACTTGAAGTTCCTTACACATTTTCAGTGGTATAAATAAAACATAAAAGTGGAATAGATAAATACTACACACGGAGAAAAAAATTAAAACACCAAAAAATCCAATGTACAGCTAAATACTCATGCTTATACCTTTAGTTTGTACTGGACATATAATGTAATAGAGCAGAATTTGAGAATCATGTAGTTCATTTTATTTTTCAGCATTACTGAGTCCCAGATGAAACAGAACTAAAATAGAAGTTTCCTCATTTTTCAGTACAACATATATGTTGCTATGTCTGCAGAACTAAAATTTTTAAAAAGCCAAACCATAACTTATTAATTTATTAATAGATGAATGTTTATGAACAAAATTTGCATCTATCTCACAGTTTAGGAGACTCAGAAGGCAAAAATACCTGGGATATAATTACTCTGTGGCTCAATTCCTGCTGGGAAGTTAGTGTTTTCTGGAATGGAGTGGGTATAGTCATCCAGGGGGGGCAGTTCTGTTAGGATCTCAGTGTGCCGGGGCACCAACACCGGGGGCAAAACTGAAAGAGGGAGAAATCCAAGTTAATGGCAGAGCAGATGAGGGCGGACCCTTTTATTCAAAGCTTCCACACACAAAAGGATCAGCCCGATTAATTTCTGAAGTTTAGGATCGACTTATTTGGTATTATTTGGCTACTGAGAAACTGACAAACCTGATTATGATTTTAATTTACCACGAAGTCCACAATCTAAATCTCCAAGTTCTGACTTATCTCGTACTTCTGGGGAAAGAGTGATCCTGATTGTATTACATGACCACAGAAGTTCATAAATCCTCACTGGAAAGGTTGCAAAAAGATTTGTGAAATCAAGCTTTTTTCCCCCTAAATATAGCAGCATTCTAGTAAATTTCAAGTACTAAGTAAACTAAGTCCTGCTCTGAGTTTTACTAAACTGCTTAGTTACAAATGGTATCATTGAAACACATCAAAAAACCAAAGAGCGAAATGACTTAAAACAGTTAATGCAGCAGACAGGTAATGAGACTTATTCAGTTCTAGGCAGACTGTGTGTCTATAGGATTAGAATTTCCTAGACATGTACTTTGATGTGAAATGTTATTTCAAGAAACTAACATATCTTTCCCTCTAAGATACATTTTTCCATAACATATAATCAGCATTTTTTTAGTATTTTTAATTACTGCCAAAAAATATACTGAATTCAAGGCAACTTTAATTAGAGTTTTATGCTCCCCTGGTAGCTCAGATGATAAAGAATCCACCTGCAATGCGGGGGACCTGGGTTTGATCCCTGGGTCAGGAAGAAAAGGGAATGACAACCCACCCCAATATTCTTGCCTGGAGAATGCCACCGACAGAGGAGCTTGGTGAGCTACAGTCCATGGGGAAGCGAAGAGTCGGACACAACTGAGCAACTAACACTTTCACTTTTCACTATTAGAGTTTTATAGTAAAGTTTCCTGGGTCAATTAGGTGTAAGAGTACCTAATATACTTAAATTCAAGCATTTATCTAAAACGAGGGGAAAAACTAATTTTCCTACCTGGTGTCTCAACTCTCTGATAGTGGTAAGGGTTTACACATACTTCATCCTTTTTAAGATTAAAAGCATATTCGCAGTTTTCAATTGCTTTGAGTTCATGATGACTGTGAAGATCAGGCCAGCGCCATAATCGGCAATATATTACATGAGGCAGTCCTTTTCGATGGGACACCTGAAGACGACCATCTAGAGACCTGTTGGGAAGCAAGGGGAGAAGATGTGAACTTTAAAAAAAATAAACATACTCAATTGGGCTAAACTAGTACATTAAGAGCATAAAGAAAGGAATGACAGACATTTAGTTAGTTTTAGTGAGTACAAGGAAGGAAAACGTACTATCTAATGGATCTGATATAAAGGTAAGCAGCAGCACTAGGGTATTTTTCTTATAAACATGCTACACAAATGACTCAAACGTCAATCAATGAACAGGTAGCCGCTTGGAGGAAAAATGTTTTGTTTTGTTTTTTTAAAGTCTCATACAGCTACACTTGAAAAATGTTATCAACTTCTATCTTTAGTGACTCAAACTCTTACTCAGGGAGGCTTAAGGGCGTTACTTCTGCAGGTGACTGAACTATCAAAAAAGGAACTAGTGTGAAGAATGACAGATACCAACAATGATGTAAAAGTAACTTACTAAAACGAACGTGACTCATTACCCAGTTGTGACTGTTTTGAGTACTGAGGTATATTTTCTATAGCTCACACATAAATGCAGATGGTGATGAAAATGATGAGATGAAATGGACAAATACCAATATGCTCAAAAAGAGAATAAGGTGATTAAAAAAAATAATCAAAACGAGTCAGCCTACCATTAATTGTGACAGAAAGATAAAAATAACCAAAACAAGTCAGCCTACCATTAATTGTGACATAAGGGGTTCAGTAAATAACCATGTACTTATTAGTATAAAGATGAGATTTAGATGACAGCAAGAAATTTAGCAAAAACTGGTTATGTATCTACTGAAAAATTAGGCCAACAACAGATTATAATCTACCCTCACACTAAAATGAGAATATAGTTATTGAAGCTCCTATTCTTTAGGGGATGCAGTAATTTAAAGAAGATTCAAAACTAGAATTTCATTGATCAACACGTCAGCGGAAACATTTAATATATTTTTAGTAGTGGCAAGCAGTTATTTTAAATGCCATGCCTTATTTTACATTAAGGAAACATCCTAGGCAAAATTATACTAAGCAACCCACTTTAGGTCTTCCAAAACACCCTCCCTCCCACAAGATCTCTAGGATTCCATAGAGGGCAGAATATTCACCTGGTTTGTTCAGAGAAGCTGTAAAGGCCTGTTGTATCCCACTGATCTATCGTATTTGGTGTACTCAGTCCCCAAATTTCAGAGCAAGTGCTGTGCATAAATTGAAAAACAAAAAATTGATGTGAACATGGAAGCATGGTTATTCAAATTACCATGATGTAAAACATGGAAAATGTACAGAATACTTCCTTCACCCAGAAAATATACACTGCTTCACTTTTACATGGGCATTTAGTGCTGATTTCTATATTTTCTATATGAAGGAAGCCAATAAAATGGAACATGTGACTCCAGATAAGTCATGATTATGTTTTTAAAATGTGAACACCAATGCTCTCTAGCTTAATGAAATCATACCTGTGCCTTTTCCAATTTCCTCTGCTCACAACAGAGGCTCCTATGCCATTAAGTCTTACTAACAGTGCTTCATTTTATAATCCAGTTTAAAAAAAAATCTAAAAATGGATGTCAACTGGTATTTTTAACATAGATAAAATTTCAATTAAAACAGACATATATCCAGTTAAAATTTCAAGCTTATTTAAGATACATACATATTCAGTTTCACTGAAAATTATTATTGCTCTTATTACTACAAAGGACAAGGAAATGGATTTTGAAGCCATCCTAGCATAGCACACTACCTGAAAATTTTTAAGAAATTGCTACAAGGATTAAAGATATGTGAAAGTACAAAATTTGTAAAAGACACTATGACTATGACAAAGTTGCTGTATCTAGTTTTTTTTTAACCTGAAAGACATACACCGGAAAGATTTTTTGAAAAATCTGATTTGAAATTTCAAAAATCAAAATTTTTCTTCCACATTTCTTTCAAGAACAAGGACAGCCCAGATAAAAGTCTGCCTATTTTCCCTGCCACCACTTCATCTGTGTGAGAAGAGAGGAAAAGAAGAGCTTAATAAACAGTCTGGAATCGAACTAATGACTGCCAAAGGGATCTCGGGTAGCAAGTCGTACTTTTTTAAAAAACGAGAGTCAAAAAACAATTTCTGAAACTCCATTCCAACTTCTTACCTGTTACAAAATCATCAAAACTTAAAAGGAAGAGAAAGAAACAGCTCAAAACAACTTTCGAGCATCCTTTGCTAAGGAGCTCACTCACTCAGCATTTCAAAGGTCAATGTGAAAAGCGCTGCCTTCCTGAGGCTGGGCAAGTCGTCCAGTCTGGTGGGGCTGCTCAGGGCCTCCTGCAGGGTTACTGAGCTGCACTCGGGGTGGCTTTGCAAAATGCATTTTCAGACACTTTGGAGCAGCTTGTTGAAACATTTTTACAGATTCTCTTGGATTTTTTAGGCTTCACAAGTCTAACTTCCACTTCTCAGACTACAAAAGTCAGAAAAGGCCAAACTGGAGGCTAATTCAGACCTTTTCTTTTCTCCCAAAGGTGCGCTGACTAAAAAACCATGACACAAATGGTTCTTTTAAATAAGATACTTATCAAATATCTACTGGAAACATATAGCACCAAGTGGTTTAAAACACAATGAAACCAACCCAATTCTGGAGTTTCATGAATCTGAATTCAAACCTCTGAAGGAACAGTATACATCTTCCTCTTCTCTCTTTAAAAACAGTTGAAGGAAAATGACTGAGAAGAGTACATAATGTGGCTATTCTGCTCTTGAGGCTAAAATAAATATTTCATTCAAGAAACTCTGGAGCTGACATGAGAAGCAGAAATGTAACAGGGCATGAAGAGCTTAAGTTGTGCTTTATTCAAGCCCTGAAATTTATCAGAGAACAATGAACAGTAGCTGTTAAAAGCATGCAATCAATCTAGAGGCAGACAGAACTACATCCCAACTCTTAACTAAGCTACTTTTCCACTGCCATCACAGGGTATTTAAGCCTCAGTTCTATTGACCATTGTAATCTCTCTCATGCAAATTGGAAGGTTTATTCAAAAATAAGGAATTTGCTTCTATCAAGTAAAATTTTTCCTCATTTATACATGAAAATTTTCTTAAAGAATCAATTTATATCAAAATATACAAAATACCTAGGATAAATGTAATTATAAATGTGTCAAAACTATAAAAATAAATGTTTTAATTATTACTAAAGAACACAAAAATCAACCAAAGAGAAACACATACCTCTTCCTAAATAGGAAGCTAACATGATAGCAATATCATTTCTGCCAAATTTCTATATTTGATGGACTCAACAAAAATTAAAAAAAAAACAATTTTAAGACTCAAAATTGCCCAAAATATAACATATCAAAAAAAATTACAAGAATGACCAAGAAAACGCCCATGAAGAAGCAACTGGCTCTACTAGTTCCTGAAACACACTATAATCTTCAACAGTGGAAACTGCATGAAATTAATAAAGGAATGCACAAACACAACAGAACAGAGGTTCTGCCAGGAGAGCAGCCTCAATCAGGCAAACCTTCCTGTGGATAAAAATGATAGCCTTTAGACAAAATATAATAAAACTGACTACTGGAAAACAAAACCAATTATTTGAAAACAGTGGAGAGACACAAAAAACAGACGCAAACTGAAGGAAAGTCAACCTCTATAAGGGGCTACTACACGAGGTGAGAGATGCATTTGAGTGGCTCTGCATCTTAAGGCACCCCACAGTGGAAGCCACCCAGGGGAACTAGACCTGAAGCAAAAAACAGCGCTTTTAACGACCTGCAGGATCAGAGGGTGGATCTGGGGCTACCGGAAAGGCTGGAAAAAGAAGAGGGAAATCCCATAATGAAGGAAAGAAGCCACAAAGGGGGAAGGAAAAAAAAACAAAACACATCAAACCAGGAGTGTGAATTCTGGCCAGACCCTAAACTGTCCCTGTGGGAGAGGCTCTGGAGGCCTGTTGAAAACCAGCACTTGAAAGTCTGAAAGAACTAAGCTCAGATTTCAGCTACTCCTTTCCTCAGAAGCAGTTTGCACTTTAAGGTCACCCAAAACTATTTGTAAGAACAAAAATCAACACTTTTCAGAGAAAGATAAGAGAATTTAGTCTCTATGATATTTTGTCCCAAATATCCAATACAAAAATCACAAAATACTAAGCATGTGAAGAAATAAGAAACTGTTACCCTCTGGTTAAAAGAAAAAAGAGCCGTTAGAAACAGACCACTAAGATGAACTAACAGACAAGAATCTTGAAGTAACCGCTATGAGCACATTCATGGACTTAATGAACCAATAGGGATCTCAGGGAAATTATAAAAACAAACGAAAACTCTAGAACTGAAAACTACAAAATCAGAAATTAAAAATTAACCTGATGGTGGGAGAAGACAGAAGAGTCAGTGAATTTAAAGATGAATCAACAGATGTTATCTAATTAAAATGAAACAAAAGACTGAATAACAAAATAAAAGTCTCAGTAGCATGTGCAGTCCCCAAAAGAGGACAATTAACAACAGACAAAAATATTTGCAATAATAATAATAGCTGAAACTCTTCAACTTCAGTGAAAAACTAAACTTATACTTCCCAGAAACTCAGTGAATAATAAGCAGTTTAAAAATAACACCCATGAAACAATCAAAAACACACTAGGGCATATCACTGTCAAACTGCTAAAAACAAACGCTGAAAAGAAAATCTTTAAGCTGGTGAGAAGTATGAAAACTTTCCACAAAGGACTCCATCCAAACCTCTGCAGTAGAAGACTTGACCAAACTCTAACATGGCTTCCAGAAACCTAAGGCCTCGTCGTGCGACACAGACCCTTTGGAGTTCCGGTCTGGAAATGCTCAAGACTGCCAAAAGAGTTTACCATTTGTCCCAGCCAATACTGATACATAGGTTTCTGACCTCCTTTTCCTGAGGAGCATCTACTTAAAAAAGCCTACAATTGTAAATCCTTCCTGTCTCTTTGAAATGTATATATGACTCCTACAACTCAGGAGGGGAGGACCTGAACACCATTCCTTTGAAATGTAACTGATCATCAGGAAAAAAGGGCGTCTGTCTGCCTCCCAGTCTGCCCTCTAAGGAAAGGCAGAACCCTAACTTCTGATAAATGCTTTTCGCCAAACACAGATGGCCTAAATCAGTGACACGGACCAAACCTCTAGCCCACTTGCTGTATATAATTGTTCACTTCTCTGACTATGTTGCAGACCCCACCCTTGACCCCCATGCTACTCGTTATTCCAGTCACCTCTGTGCAAATTGGAATTGGGCTCACATCTTGCCACTCTGATGGCAATAGTTACTGAATAAAATTTGCTTTTTATCAGCTTTAACCAACGACACGTAGCTTTTAACTTTGACAGCTGCCTAACCACAACAATTCAGACGTGGAGAGGCATAATAACAATTTCTCATTAGAAACAATGGAAGCCTGCAGGTTAATGGAATAGCAGCTTTAAAGAGCACCAAGGGAAAAAAACCCTCAACCTAAAATCCATAATCAGCAAAATTCAGGATAAAGAGAAATGACAACAGATGTAAGTTAAATCACGGGGGAAATTTTTAAAAAACTAGAAAGTATAGGTATGTAAGCAAATATAAAAAATAGTATTCATTTCAGCTCTTCATTTCTACAGAAAGATTATGACCAACAACAGAAAAAAAACCTGTAACTAAAGGTCTGTGGGTGTAATTTAAATGACAAGGGCAGCAGAGGAAACAAGAGGCTTTTTAGAATCACTACACTATTGCAAAGCTAAAAATACATACTATCACTGGGAAAGGAACCCCCTCCTCAAACAGCCAAGAGATATAATTAAAGTGCATATAGAAAACTATTAATAAAACAAAATACTAAAAATTATGTCCAAAGGAAAGAAAAAACAAATAACAGATAATAACTGAAAACAAAGTAAAGTGTAAAGAGTAAAACAAAGAGTAGGCCCAACCCTATCAGTGTTAACATTATACATAAATACACCATATACTCCAATTAAGAAAGACTTGTCAGAATGAATACAGTATGCAAAATGTCTACCAAAAAGGGCATACTTTAAATATAATATATAGATGGGCTGAAAATACACGAGTGGAAATATAGTTCATATAAGCAGTGAGTTTAATAAAGCATAGTACCAGAAACAGTAAGACTCATGTCTAAAAATATTACCAGAGATAAACAGACATATTTCATTGAGAGGGCCAATTCATCAAAGACCTGTATGCATTTCAAAATACATGAAGTTAAAAACTGACATATCTAAGGAAAGAAATGAACAAATCAGTCATCAGAGTTATCTCACTAACTCTTAGGACAGTCAGACTATCAAAAAAAAAATCTATATACCATAATAAGAGCTGTACAATACTATCAACCACCATCTAACTGACATTTATAGAATCTGCTTCAAGTATACACACAATATTTAACAAAGAGAGCAAAACAGTGCCTGACAATCAGCGGGTGGGTGGGTAAGTGCCTGGTTGTTTAGAAGAGGTTAGAAAATTGCCTAAATTTTTCTAGAAATGCTAATTTCTTCCCAGAAATGGCTTTCAATTTACATCACTATAAAAAACCAGACCAAACTTAGGACAATTTTCTCTTTCCTTCTAGTCTTTATGTATGCGGACATGTAGTTCAAGACCTCCCAAGAGGACTCCCTCAGTTTCCATCATCATGTATTTTGAAAAGAATGGCATGTAATGACAAGTCATCCACAGACCCTATGGTATGTTGTTGTTGAATCACTAAGTCATGTCCGACTCTTTTGTGACCCCATGGACTGCAGCCTGCCAGGCTTCTCCGTCCATGGGATTTTCCAGGCAAGAATGCTGGAGTGGATTGCCATGCCCTCCTCCAGGAAATCTTCCCAACCCAGGGGAACTCTTGTCTCTGAAGTCTCCTGCATTGGCAAGTGTGTTCTCTACCGCTGGAGCCACATGGGAAGCCCGAGGCAAAAGATCTTCAAAGGCAAAATATCTGGAAAAAGAAGAATTACTGATACAACATGGATCAATCTCAGAAATATTTGACTCAGAGAAGCTGAACATGAAAGCCTAGATTCTGAATGATTCGATAAATTCGAGAAAAATCCCAACAGCAGTTGCCTCTGGAGGGAAAGAGAACGAAGAACTTCCTGAGTGACTGAATGAAACCTTCTTTATCTTGATATACTGTAGTGATGGACAGGGAGGCCTGACGTGCTGCAGTCCACGGGGTCGCAAAGAGTTGGACATGACTGAGCAAGCGAACTGACTGACTCTATGTGCATCTGTCAAATCAAAACCTACTGAGCATGGTGATTTGCGCACTTTATGATCTGAAAATTTTATGGAAAAATACAAGCGGGAGGAGGGATTCAAACACTGAAATAATAAAAGTGGAAAGTAGCAACAAAAAAATTATATATTAATTTAGTATATAATAAAGTTCCCTATTAATTGACAAGGAAAGAGCTAGCAAATAAAATATGAAGTTGAAAAAAATGTACAGTATTTATAAGCTACTCTGTGTAAAAAAAAAGGACAGTAAAAATATCTTCCAGTATCTGCGCAAGTGTACAGGAAAGACACACACACACACACACACACACACACACACACACACACACACAGTGAACCAGAGTTACTTGAGGTGGGGAGAGGGAGGGAAGAGAAAAATTTTCAATGTTTGTTCATTCTGTTTTTACATATGCATGCATACATATGTGTACACATAGAATATATACAGATTTTAAAACTATGCCAATGTATTGCCTTTTACCAAAATTAAACAAATCAAACAAAAGAATACTGCCACAGAATTAAACGTAAGTCAAGCTGTCTTGACATTTCTATTAAAAGATATGCTTCTAACCTTAGATAACTAAGAATAAGAAGTACAGATTGTTATTTTCTATTCTGTGCCATTTCAGCTCACTTAGGGCATCAGTAAAGGAGATAACAAATGCCAGTCTGAGGCCTGTTTATTCTAGCAAAATGTCCTCTCTATCTAACATGAGCCTTTGATACCCATTTTCTTCCACATGCATTTATGTCAATGGCCTGCACCTAGCCCCCTTTTAACTTGACTACTAATTCTTTAGGTATGCCTAGCAAAACAGGTCAATTTTTAAGACCTAGTAGTCTAGGGGATTTAAATCAGGCAGTTTTAATTACTTCCTCTTCTTTAAAGAGTCTTTCAACCCAAAGTTTTTACTTATGAACAAAATTAACCCCATAAGACCTTGAGCTTCCAAAGGTCTTTGTATACCTACCACATAGCAAGCAAGGTAGCTGGTGACTAAATTAGTATTTTTATAGCATAAAGACTGAATCAGAATGTTCCTGGGCACATTATATCATAGTACTTCAAACAACAGTGAGGAAAATGGCTCTCTCAGGGTTTCAGTTTGTTAACAAGGAGTGGCAAGTTATAACTGCAAATATGGACAGTTCCTAAAAGATATTAAAAGAAGTAAACGCAGGAAAAATATCAGAAAAACAGCACTGATTACAACTACTTTATAAAACTTTTGTATGTTCTCTATTTCAATAAATCCAAAATGCAATATTATCTTATACTAAATAAGAAAAAACTTCTAATTTTATTTGTATGATGTGTCCCAAAGTGAAGAAATGTACATCTGGAAACCAGTGAAATAAGTAATAACAATTACCTTTATAAGTCAGCCAGGCCATATGCCAGGCATAATTGAGACTTTAAATATATTATGGACCTCATAAGAACCTGCAAGCTACTTACTATCTCACTTTAAATTTAAGGTAACTGAGCCTCAGAGGGACAGTAAAACAATCTCCTAACAAGCGGCAGGGCCAAGATTCCAGCCCACTCTTGTCCAACACTTTCCACTTCACCAAGAGCTTTCTGAGTTTGTTTTCACAGCACCTCCGTCAGCATTTCGTGACTGAAACCTGGGGATCCCTGGGCACCTCAAATATAGTACTGTCGGGAGTCTGCAATAATTTTTTAAGTTGTATTTTCATCCCGAGTAAACTGTAACAGAAGCCTTCTAGATGCATGTTCGGGATAACCTGGTAAACACACCTTCTAGACTCGTGCTCGTGATAACCTGGGAAACACCAGTCTCACTCTGCGGCATCATCTCAGTGCCTCAGTTTGGATCAGGGTTTGACAATCACCTCAGCACCAAAGGTAAGCAGAGAGACTGACTTAACGTGTGAGTGACGAGACCACACCAAAAAGGCCAAATGGTATTAGGATGTGCTAAATAAACTATGCTTCCTAGTACTCTTAGAGAAAAGAGGTAAAGAATTTAGCAATACAGGGCAGATGATAATATGCTGACCTTAAAAGAACCTTAGTCATTCAGCACCACAATCACAATGGAAACAAAAAATCAATATTAACGAATCATTAACTTGATGCTAGAATTTTCTCAGTTACAGAATTCAGTATAAATTAGCCTTCTGATAATCATAAACCTTGACTAAATTATGTTTCTACACATTTAAACAACATTAAGAAGTCCACAAGAAGTGTCTACATATCACTTGAAAGTGAAACATATCAACGCTTCACTGCTACAAGGAAGAGAAAGATGGGTCTGAAAACATTAAACGGATAAAAATACTCAATAGGAGAAATTCATGTTCCAAAGAAGGTATTACACTTTATTAATTACAGAACAAACTGTAGTAATAGCACTATCCCATACACATTAGCTCAACATTTCCTAAATTTGACTGACTTTCAGTTCAGTTCAGTGACTTTAGGACAGTCTAAATACGCAAAAGTTTAAAAAATTTTGCACGCTAATTGGTTAAAAACAAAAACTGGTCTCAGATAAACCCAGCCTGGTCAAAATTTGACATAGTTCACCAGTGCAATTAGCATACAATAATATGCTAAAATAAGACATAACAGCCCAAGCCTAAGTCATTTACAAAGCTGTCCTCACACAGATTCGATCAGATGAGCAAGCATGTCCATATCAGAATCTCATGCAAAGTCCTGCAGACCTTGTACTAGAGATTTCTTCACAACAAACCTCATTATGTTTGACTAATTCATTATTTTTCATGACTTTCTTGCCTAAAGAGTTTATTTCTTCTACAAATCAAAAGAAGTAAGGATCTAGACGGTCATGAGGAAACCCATATATACAACGCTGAACACTGAGTAAAATTAACAGAACGGCATCAACAAAAGAAACTTTTCTGGAGGCTCCAGTCCGATTACTGATGTACTCATGAGATACGAGGGGTTTCCCAGGTGGCACAGTGGTAAAGAATCCACCTCACAATGCAGGAGACACAGCAGACGCTGGTTCGATCCCTGGCTTGGGAAGATTCCCCCAGAGCAGGAAATCGCAACCCACTCCAGTATTCTTGCTTGGAAAATTCCATGGACAGAGGAACTAGTGGGCTAGTCCACAGGGTCACAAAGGGTCTGACCTGACTCTCAGCATGCATGCAGATACATGAACTTGTATGAAATAATTTGCATCGACCCATCTAAAACTATTTCTACTTACAACAAAGGAGTCCTTCCATTCTGTATGTGACTAGCAAGGCTAAAAGTTTTTATCAGCTCAGGAATCAAGAGCTGATAACTGTAGTAAAAAAATAAATTCTGGTCTCTATAATTCTGCATACTGTATGTGTCTGTATACTTCACTTTATCACCATTATACAGCTGAGGCGTGGGAACAGAAAACAGGAAAATGCCTACCTCCAGATAGTTTTTAACCTTCCCTCCATCACCAAGAAAGGAGCTTTAGGAACAACCTTGTTCTTAACAATTAGCAAAGAATATAAAGGAACAATTGAGAAATTTTCATTGGCTACAGAAAACTTGAGGAAAAACTGCCAACATTTATTTTAAGCATTTGCTATGTACCTGGCACTATTCCTCATATGTATTACATAATTTATACTCATACCAACCCTATAAAGTGAATTAACATGAACATTGTTTTCATATAAAAAAATGAATGTGAGCAGTTAAAATATCTCAAAAGGTCACAAAGCTACTGAGGTAACAGCCAGGATTTGTATCTACTTCTGGATGGCTTAAGAGCCTAAATTTTTCAAGGTATACCTTTGCAGAATGATGGTTCAAAATCTGTAGTTTTAAGCTTTTATATGAATACGTATCAACCGTATTTTCTCGTTTTCTGTATCCTTCACACGCTGGCATCTGGAGCTTTGATTTCAGAGAGACTACCCCCCTCCCACGTCTAGAGACAGCAAGGGACTCCGTTCAGAGCTCATCTTTCAAACACAAACCAACAGATTCAGAGCTCACACCTCTATTATTAATCAAACTCTGACACACCAAGCTAACGTTCTTCCTGCCCTAAATCAACCTAGGGGTATGTACTAGACATCTAGGAATCACCTCTACAGCCCAGAGACTGACCAAACTTACTAAAACTACCTAACCCTAAATGTAACTCAGCATGTCCGTCCCGCACTGTCACTCCTTCCCTGGAAAACTGCAATGAAAGCTCGGAGCCACGCTGTCCTTGCCCCAGGATCTATTAAATCCATCTTATTTTTGATGCATTCAAAATTAAGTTGTAGGTACTTTAAATCTAGACACTGAAAGCATATGTATATAGTTAACTAGAGTTCACTGATCACTTTCTCAAAGGTAACATTTACACAGAGCCAAACAGATCTTAATGGTACCATTTTGTTAGGTTTAAATTTTATCAAATATATAAATTGGGTAACTCTGTATCCTGACAAGAAGTCCCCTCCTACCCCTTTTCTCAGTGAATCCCTGTCATCCCCTCCCACCCCCAAAGGCAATCTTTTTCCCCCATGATGGTGGCTGTACAGTGGTATTTCATAGTGGTTTCACAATGTGCGTTTTCCCAATGACTAACAATACCACACACTTTCTATTTGCTCAGTGGGTCCTTTCCATATCTTCTTTTGTGATGCATCCAAATCCTTTGTCCATTTTTAAAATAGGCAATTTCCTTCTCACTGCCGAATTAAATACTTTATAAAGTGCGGATACAATCCTCTTGTTAGAAACACGTTCTGCAAATATTTTCTTCCACTCAACTTGTTTACTCATTTAATGGTTTTTGATGACATGGTTTTTAATATTGATGGAAGTTTAACTGAATGTCCTCTTATTGCTTTCCATATCCTTTAAGAAAAAAAAACCACACACCTTGCCTACGTCCAGGTCACAAACAGCTTAGAAAAGGAGAGAAACGCAAAGGAGAAAGGGAAAGATACACCAACTGAATCAGAGCCCCAGAGAACAGCAAGAAGAGATAAGAAAGCCTTCTTATGTGAAAAATGCAAAGAAACAGAGGAAAACAATAGAATGGGAAGGACTATAGAGATCTCTTCAAGAAAATTTGAGGTATCAAGGAAACACTTCATGCAAGGATAGATACAATAAAGGACAGAAATGGTAAGCACATAACAAAAGCAGAAGATAGTAAAAAGAGGTGCCAAGAATACACAGAACTATACAAAAAACGTCTTAAGGACCTCAATAACCACGATGGTGTGGTCACTCACTAGAGCCAGACATCCTGGAGTATGAAGTCACTGGGTTTTAGGAAGCATTACTAGAAACAAAGCTAGTGGAGGTGAGAAAATTCCAGCTGAGCTATTTCAAATCCTAAAAGATGATGCTGTTAAAAAGGTGCATTCAGTAAGTAAGCAAATTTGGAAAACTCAGCAGTGGCCACAGGACTGGAAAAGGTCAGCTTTCATTTCAAACCCAAAGGAGGGCAATGCTAAACAATGTTCAAACTACTATACGATTGTGCTCATTTCACATGCTAGCACAGTAATGCTCAAAATTCTTCAGGTTAGGCTTCAACAGTACGTTAATTGAGAACTTCCAAGATGCACAAGCTTAGAAAACGCACAAGAACTAAACTGCCAATATCCACTGGATCACAGAAAAAGCAAGGGAATTCCAGAAAATTATCTACTTCTGCTTCACTGACTTAGCTAAAACCTTTGTGTGGATCACAACAAAGTGGAAAATTCTTAAAGAGATGGGAATACCAGACCACCTTACCTGTCTCCTGAGAAACCTGTATCCAAGTCAAGAAGCAACAGCTAGAACTGGACATGGAACAACTGATTCAAAATTGAGAAAGGAGTTTGTCAATGTTGTATATTGTCACTCTGCTTATTTAACTTATGCAGAGTACACCATGCAAAATGCTGGGCTGGATGAATCACAAGCTGGAATCAAGATTGTGGGGAGAGAAATATCAACAACCTCAGATAAGCAGATGATGACCATTCTATTGGCAGAAAGTGAAGAGGAACTAAAGAGCCTCTTGATGAAAGTGCAAGAACAGAGTGAAAAAGTGGGCTTAAAACTCAACATTCAAAATACTAAGATCATGGCATCCGGTCCCATCACTTCATGGCAAATAGATGGGGAGAAAGTGGAAACAGTGACATTTTATTTTCTTGGGCTCCAAAATCACTGCTGATGGTGACTGCCTGCAGCAATGAAATTTAAAAGATGCTTGCTCCTTGGAAGGAAAGCTTTAACAAACCCTTGTGTGTTTAGTCGCTTCAGTCATGTCCAACTCTTTGTGACCCTACAGACTGCAGCCCACCAAGCTCCTCAGTCCATGGGATTCTCCAGGCAAGAATACCGGAGTGGGCTGCCATTTCCTCCTCCAGGGGATCTTCCTGACCCAGGAACTGAACCAACCGTTATGTCTCTTGCACTGGCAGGCGGGTTCTTTACCACCAGAAAGGTTCTGAGAAGCCCTAGACAAACCTAGACAGTGTATTAAGAAGCAGAGACATCACTTTGCTGACAAAGGTCCAGACAGTCAAAGCTACGGTTTTTCCAGTAGTCATGCACAGATGTGAGAGTTAGATAAGGTTGACAGCCGAAAAATTGATGCTTTTGAACTGTGGTGCTGGAGAAGACTCTTCAGAGTTCGGTGGATGGCAAGGAGATCAAACCAGTCAATCCTAAAGGAAATCAACCCTGAATAATCATTGCAAGGACTGTTTCTGAGGCTGACTTGGCCACTTGATGCGAAGAGCTGACTCACTAGAAAAGACCCTGATGCCGGGAAAGATTGAAGGCAGGAGGAGAAGGGGGAAGACAGAGGACGAGATGGTTGGATGGCATCATTGACACAATGGACATGAATTTGAGCAAGCTCCAGGTGATAGTGAAGGACAGGGAAGGTTGTGTGCTGCATTCCATGAGGTCACAAAGAGTCAGACATGACTTAACAACTGAACAAACATAATTCAATTTGTTCACAACAACAAGGTCACAAATGTATTTTCCCATACAAGCTTGATAGTTTTAGCTTTTAGATGGGAACTCTGACTCATTTACAATTAATTTTTTTGAATTGTGTAAGGTGGGACCAAGGTTCCTTCATCCACATGGACAGTCCAATTCTCCCAATATTACTTGCTGAAAAACTTTCCTGTCTCTATTGGATTGCTTTGGCAAACCTGTCAAAAATCAAATAACCATTTGTTGGTTTTTCAGTTGCTAAGCTCTGACTGACTCCTGGCAACCCCACTGACTGCAACACGCTAGGCTCCTCTGTCTTCCACTATCTCCTGGAATTTGCTCAAATTCATGTCCATTGAGTCAGTGATGCTCTGTAATCATCTCGTTCTCTGCTGCCCCCTTCCCCTTTTGCCTTCAATCTTCCCGAGCATCAGGGTCTGGCTCTTCCCATCAGGTGGCCCCAATAACCAAGAACCCACATCCCTTACAGTTTTATAGAACCATCTATTTTAACGTTTTCTATTTTATCCTATTTATCTGTTTTTATGACAGAATCACAATGTATTATTATTGTAGCTTCATACAAAGTCAGATAATTTAAGTCCTTGAACACTGTTGATCTTTTTCAAAATTGCTTTGGATATTCTAGGTCCTATGTATTTCCATGTAAATTTTAGGCTAAGTGTGTATATTCTATGAAAAACAAATACATATATTCTATGAAAAACAAATACATATATTTTTAGGGTTTGATGGAGATTGATTTGATTCAAATTAAACTGAAAGAGAACTTAATTAATACTACTGAGTGCTTCAATAGACAAATATATGTCAGCTTATTGCATGATAGTTAAACAGGAAGGTTGTCTCAGAGGTGTCTCCATCGGTTTCCTCCTGAGAAAAGGTCCCATTTTCTTTGTTTCTCAGAGGTTGAGTAACTTAAAAGACTGTATGTTGGACACTGAACATTACATGATGGAGATGCTAGATTCCTCCAAGTGTTAACTGGTTTTGTTTTGGCATGTAATTAACTTGTTTGTACTCAAACTGCAAACTCTTAAGTCTTCAAGCAATTTCAATCAGTTTTTACCTTCAGCCAGACTGCACTACTCTACCCCACACACATATGAGTTTAAGGATGAGCCTAGTGATTTCGGCAGAGTTTTTTAAAGGAAAACTTGGGACTTCCCTTCAGTGGCTCTCTCCATATTAGAATTCTCTTGTCACTCATCAGCAACTCTGGTTGTCCCCAACCCCAATCTCTGGTTTTTCAGGCCAGAAAAGGTGAAATTCATATTGAAATTTTAGCTACTCTATCCATTCTGCATGGATAAAAGCAATAAAGACAGAAAATGTGCCTGTCACTTCCATCCAAGGGTCAAATCTCCTTCAAAATGTCTATTCTGTTTACTCTGTAGTGCCTTATTTTTCTTTTTATTCTGTGCAGAGTTGATAAGGTTTATCTGAGGGAGTGCAAGTCTGATAAAAAGAATTATCTATGCAAGAAGAATTCTCTCCCTATTTATTTAGTCCTTAATCTTTAAGATTTTGAAATTTTAATATACAGATCTTTAAAAAAAATTCTTAGATATTTTAATTGTATTGATGCTATTTATAGAATTGTTTTAATATTAATTCCACTTGTTTGCTGTTAATGTATTGAGTATTTAAAGAAAATACAACTCATCTTGTAAAATGCAGCCTTGCTAAATTTACTCATTTGCTTTAGTGACTGTTTTTGTAGATCCCTTGTTTCTTACATAATCACATCATCTACAAATATAAGCGATTTGACCCATTCTTTGAGCTCTTTATGCCTCTTACATCTCATTTCCCTGCCCCACTGCACTGCCTAGGTCCTCAACTATTGATAAAATAATGAACTGAAGAAGACATAAGAATGGATATCCTTGTGCTCTTAGAGAAAACATGTTATTTTGTAAGTATAATCTTAAGCTGTCAGTTTTTCAAATATGCTTTATCAGACTGAGGAAATGTCTTTACATTTCTCATTAGCTGGGAGTGTTTATCATGAATGGATGATGAATTTTTATCAAATGCTTCTAACCAAGTACAGTGATCACACTGCTTTCCCCCTTTGTTATTGCTCTGAATTACACTGATTAATTTTTGAATATTATAAACTACCCTCTCACTGTTGAGCTAAATCTCACTCGGTCATGATGTGCTCTTTGTATATTGCTGGAAGATACGTGTTAATTTTTTATACCTTTGCTAATGACTAATAATCTGTAAATTTTCTCCTTTTTGTGCTATCTTTGTCAGGTTTTGCTATCAGGGTTACCATGACCTCATAAAATAACTGTTTTTCTGAGTTTCTGTGAAATTGATGTTATTTCTTGCACAAATGTTTTAAATTTACCAGTAAAACCATCTGGACCTGGACTTTTCTTTGTGAGAGAGATTTTGATTATGAGTTCAGTTTCTTTTTCATTGATATAGGGCTATCCAAATTTTCCACTTCTTCCTGCACCAGCCACAGTAACATGTTCTTAAATTTGACCATTACAAATTACTGCCATAAAGTTGTTGAAAATATATTCATAGTATGCTTCTAATGTCTGTAGGATCTAGCATAATATTACCTCTATCATCTCATACATAGCTAGTTCACGGCTATGGGCTCTTTCACTCTTATGTCCATCAGTGTTATAGGAGAATTTATCAATTCTACTGATCTTCCTAAAGAATCAGTTTTCGGATTTATTATCTCTGTTGTCTCTTTTCTAATCACTGATTTCCTGCTGTTTTTGATTTTATCCTCCTTCTACTTACTATTTTCTTTAACCTTTTCTCATTTCCTAGGGGACATCTTAGATAATTTTTCTAATATAATTATCTAAAGCTATAAATTTCCCAGTTCAGTTCAGTTCAGTTCAGTCGTTCAGTCGTGTCCAACTCTTTGCGACCCCATGAATCACAGCCCACCAGGCCTCCCTGTCCATCACCATCTCCCGGAGTTCACTCAGACTCACGTCCATCGAGTCCATGATGCCATCCAGCTATCTCATCCTCGGTCGTCCCCTTCTCCTCCTGCCCCCAATCTCTCCCACCATCAGAGTCTTTTCCAATGAGTCAACTCTTCGCATGAGGTGGCCAAAGTACTGGAGTTTCAGCTTTAACATCATTCCCTCCAAAGAAATCCCAGGGCTGATCTCCTTCAGAATGGACTGGTTGGATCTCCTTGCAGTCCAAGGGACTCTCAAGAGTCTTCTCCAACAACACAGTTCAAAAGCATCAATTCTTCGGCGCTCAGCCTTCTTCACAGTCCAACTCTCACATCCATACACGACCACTGGAAAAACCATAGCCTTGACTAGACGGACCTTAGTCGGCAAAGTAATGTCTCTGCTTTTGAACATACTATCTAGTTTGGTCATAACTTTTCTTCCAAGGAGTAAGCATCTTTTAATTTCATGGCTGCAGTCACCATCTGCAGTGATTTTGGAGCCCAAAAAAATAAAGTTTGACACTGTTTCCACTGTTTCCCCATCTATTTCCCATGAAGTGATGGGACCGGATGCCATGATCTTCGTTTTCTGAATGTTGAGCTTTAAGCCAACTTTTTCACTCTCCTCTTTCACTTTCATCAAGAGGCTTTTTAGCTCCTCTTCACTTTCTGCCATAAGGGTGGTGTCATCTGCATATCTGAGGTGACTGAGATTTCTCCTGGCAATCTTGATTCCAGCTTGTGCTTCTTCCAGCCCAGCGTTTCTCATGATGTACTCTGCATATAAGTTAAACAAGCAGGGTGACAATATACGGCCTTGATGTACTCCTTTTCCTATTTGGAACCAGTCTGTTGTTTCATGTCCAGTTCTATTCTTGCTTCCTGACCTGCATACAGATCTCTCAAGAGGCAGGTCAGGTGGTCTGGTATTCCCATCTCTCTCAGAATTGTCCACAGTTTATTGTGAACCACACAGTCAAAGGCTTTGGCATAGTCAAGAAAGCAGAAATAGATGTTTTCCTGGAACTCTCTTGCTTTTTCCATGGTCCAGCAGATGTTGGCAATTTGATCTCTGGTTCCTCTGCCTTTTCTAAAACCAGCTTGAACATCAGGAAGTTCACGGTTCACGTATTGCTGAAGCCTGGCTTGGAGAATTTTGAGCATTACTTTACTAGCATGTGAGATGAGTGCAATTGTGCAGTAGTTTGAGCATTCTTTGGCATTGCCTTTCTTTGGGATTGGAATGAAAACTGACCTATTCCAGTCCTGCGGCCACTGCTGAGTTTTCCAAATTTGCTGGCATATTGAGTGCAGCACTTTCACAGCATCATCTTTCAGGATTTGAAACAGCTCAACTGGAATTCCATCACCTCCACTAGCTTTGTTCATAGTGATGCTTTCTAAGGCCCACTTGACTTCACATTACAGGATGTCTGGCTCTAGATGAGTGATCACATCATGATGATTATCTGGGTCATGAAGATCTTTTTTGTACAGTTCTTCTGTGTATTCTTGCCACCTCTTCTTAATATCTTCTGCTTCTGTTAGGTCCCTACCATTTCTGTCCTTTATCGAGCCCATCTTTGCATGAAATGTTTCCTTGGTATCTCTAATTTTCTTGAAGAGATCTCTAGTCTTTCCCATTCTGTTCTTTTCCTCTATTTCTTTGCACTGATCACTGAAGAAGGCTTTCTTATCTCTTCCTGCTATTCTTTGGAACTCTGCATTGTTTTACCTACATCCCACTTATTTTACATAGTGTAATCTGATTATCCTTTAGTTTTGATACATATTCTAATTTTGCTCACAGTTTTCTTCTAAATAACCCATGGGTCAAAGAATTATGATAATTTCCATGTTTTAATACATGTCTTATTGATTTCTAATTTTGTTCTGTTCTTGGCAGAGAACATACTCTGTTGACTTTTAATCTTTTAAAATTTACCGAACCCTGCTGATAAGTCTTTCCTGGTGAGGGTACCATGAGTACTTGAAAAGACTTACCACACCGATTCAGATCTACTTTTCTATAAATATCAAAACAGTAATGTAATTTAGATCTTCCATGTATTTCCTCACTTTTTTGGTCTTATTTAACTCTCTATAGCCACAAATCTGTGATTCTGATACATTAATTCTATCAAGTTTTACTCATATATTTTGAAAGTTTTAGTAACTAGATACATGTTTATGGCTATGGCTTCTCAGAGATGTCATTTTATCATCTTCTGGCCCCACTGCTTCTACAGAAGGTCACATGTCCTTCACATCATTATTTCTTGGTATGTAACACGTCTCACTGTTCACTGGCTGCTTCCACGATTTTCTCTTTCATGGGTTTGACTATGATGCACTTGGTGTAGTTTACTTTCATTTACCCCTATTGAGTTTAATGAGAAATCTGACTCTATTTTGATGTGCAGAGTTTCAAGTTCCCCCATGTCTTCAACCCTCTGCCTCAAATGTGAGCAAACTGCTAAGGAAATCCTTGTGGCTGGTGTTAATTTTAAAGCAAGAAAGTTTGGGTACACACAGGAACACAAGAATTATCAATCCAGCCCCACGACTCCCATTACTTCTTTCTCAAGTAATTTTTGGACCAGTCTGGAAGCCTGTCCTGCTTTTCCCAAAAGCTTTATCATATGAGCAATAATCTTTTTCATTCCCTTTTAATATACGTTTGGCTTCATCAGTCTCACATCAAAATCAAGTTTGGGGAGGGATTCATCCCATGTACAGTTCACACAGATCAAGCACTTACTATACATCGGGCACAGCACTAACTTGTTACATATACTAGATCACTTAATCTCCCAACAACCCACAAATAAGGCAGTTAACTCACTTGACAAATGAGATCATCAAAGCACAGAGATAAAGTGACATGTCTAAGGTTGTACAGCTAGCAAGGGATGGGGACAGAGGCTGCATTCTTAATTACCAACTCTATTCTGCCTCTTACATAGTTCAATAAAAATAAAAATATGGCAAGATAAAATTAAACCAATAACTTTGGTATAGCATTTTAGATAAGTAAAGCATTACAGAATGTGCTTAACTATAAAACTAGAGCAGTCACTACAAGAGTTAATTTCTCAGGAAAAAAACATTCTTTGGACAATGAAATCAGTAGAGTCACTCCTAAATTAAAACAGGAGGAGACAACAGAATTTCCAGAGTCCAGTAAGATAAAAGGGATACTTTTATTCTTCTTGGTTTGAAACAGCTCTTCTTAGAAGCAGAAGAAAGGACCAAGAAATGACTGAAAAAGTTACCAACCTTTCTCTTTAAATGTTATGTTGAAAATACTACTTTGAAATCTTGCTAGGTGCTTCTACTGCCTTTGAAAAATAGCAAAATATCCCCCACATAAATAAAATAGTCCCTATCATTGAAAAGATTTAAATATCAATTCTAAAAATAGTTGCTCAAAATATTTCAAGTTCTTCCTAAAAAACAGAAACTTTTACTTAGGGAAAAAAAAAAAGCCAGCACCAAAGTAGGCTCAAGGACATTTATTTTAGTAATAGAGCTGATGGATTTTTAAAATTTATTTTAATACATATTCTGTTTTTAACAATTAAAAAAATTAGTATCCTAAAAAACAAGAAATCCTAACAAAATATAACTACGTGGTCATTTCAATCTATTAAATGCATAAAACTTAAAACAAGAATTGCACGACAGAATAGAGTTCTGTAAAAAACTTATCAATCACACATTTTTATGATGCTGTATTTGGCTGTAAAGAAATGATTTTTTTAACTTGACAATTTTAATATTAGCATCCTAGAAGATAAAAATTAACTCACATTTGTATACCACTTTGAAGTTGACAGTGGGATTTTACACGTAGAGGTTAAAATGTTTTACATAATGCAAATTATATAAGCAATCACATAAAAATTATGGGAAAATTACTGTAAGTTAATTACTTTTCACTATAAATTTCTCTTCACTATCTAACTCTGAACTTTTACATTATCCTTAATAAAAATACAGCCTCCCTTAACTTTTTCTCCCCCACTAGCCTAGCAAACTTAGGGTAAACCTAGTTACAGAAAAATTATATCCTCTTAATACATAAAAAGCCATAAACATAAGCAAGGTTCATAAAAAAGTCTGGGGTGAGGGAGATAATCAAGAATTTTACATATTTTAGATCTAATTTAAGCATTATTCATGATAAGTTTCATACGAGTCTCAAGACAACCAATTCACATTGTTTATAATAACCCAAAGCTAAAATAACACTGGATTTTGAGAACAGAGATTGAACAGTTCAAGGGGGAAAAAAAATGTGATGGTAATAAAAGAAGACTCTATTGTAATAAAATAGTTCCTGGGGAAAAAGCATCATTGGATAATTTAACAGGTATACAGTCAAGATTTTTTGTAAAAAAAAAAAAATTTGTGAGAAAGCTATGCACTTCATGTAGACATAGGTAACATTCCTCCATTCTCCCCATTCAGCTTGCTTGTCCCCAGTGTCACTAAATGTGGGTTCCCTAGTTTTCAAGAGGAGAATATAGACAGTTTTTTGAAAAGCTTTTCAGTATTCCCATATCATTACCCTCAAGCAAGCTCCTTTTCAAACTGTTTTCCTCATTTCTGCATAAAATCTCAAAAAGGTCACATGGCTGTTCTAGTACACAATATATATAAATATATAAAGTATATATATATAGTATACAAATATATATATATATAATTAACAAAAACCTCTTTGAAAAAATTTATTTTACTTCTCTGATCTAAATCGAAACTTTTATTCTCTCATTCAACTTTGCTAACTTCCACTCTTCCAGAATGAGGAGGGAAGAGCCCTATAAGTTCAGAAGCCCAAATGCTACCTTTTTCCTGCAGTTAGTTCCTACTGCAAGAGTTTCTCTGGCTGTCTGGCTTGGGTCACTTTGACTCTCCAAGTTGAGCCTCTTGATCTTTTCAAGGTAAGTCAACTTCAACTACCTTAGAAAAGTCCACCTGGCCCGTGGGAAACTTCCACTGATACAGAGCAGCTCAACTGCTCTCTTTTATTTTTAGGCTTTTTCAGGTGACAATCAAGTACCAGTCTATTTATCTCCCATACCTCAATTCAAACTGAGGAGGTCCCTGACGCCCCTCAATCTGGATAAAAGGAGAAGGGAAATGCCAGAGCAAAACCTACTCTCTCCAAGTTTTCATATGGGATCTCCCTCACGAACTCTTTATCACGGCGAGGAGGTCAGTGATAGGTTAAACCTAACAATACTTGTCTCAGCTAATCTTTCCTTCAATTCCTGCATAAATGGTATAGCACCTCAATTCTGACTGTAGGTTACTTGTAACCAGGTCTCAGATTTGGGGGGTCTCTGAATATATATAAGAAGTCTCACTTTAACTAGCTGTTACAATTTTACTTCCAGGTAAGATATAAGCAGGTCATGCACAGCAAGCTAATGTTCCCTGTTGCAAAAACTCAAGGGAAAAAGGTAACAAAAAAAAATTTATTCAAAGACAACAGTGAGCACAGCGAGCAATTAAAGCAATGAGATCCAAACGAACAAAGACTGAGAGAAGAGAAGACATCTATTCTGGTGAATAGAACACTGTCTGTGCCATTTCCTCCCCTGGAGTCACTTGTACATTCCAGGTACAAGCTGAGCACAGGTTCAGTCTGGGAAAAGAAACTCTAATGAAGAAAATAAACATGGTCAAACTTGTGACAATCACAAGATTCTCCTCCCTCAAAGATGTCTGCCTTATTTTAAAAATGCAACCATCAGGATCAGGCACCAAACTCAAATTATGGAAGAAGAGTTGATATGAATCTCCCACAATGCTAACGATGGGAATAAATAAATAAAAGGCATGTGCCAGTGCAGACTAAAACAAATTAAAATGGCAACCAAGCCTCAGCCCAGATCAGCCACTGAGATTAAAGTGATCAGCCTGTCTACCTAAGAAAAAGTTAATTACTCTTTGGGGAAGGCATCATTTGTAGCATCTAAAAACATGGCTACAATTTTTTAGATGTGTATTATTTTAGCTAGGTTGATTCTAGGCTGTTAAGTGAATTCTTCAAAGCAAAATACATTACGTGAATGGGACAAGAAAAGTGAGGATGATGTTTACTGTAATGAGTGTTAAATTTAAATAGGTAATAATAAATCTGGGTATTAATTCTGTAATTTTATAAAGGAACCTAGGTTCTAGGGCAGGTATGTTTTCTCTGATAAGGTAAATGATAAAAATGCCCCATGGAAGAATGTATTATATACACAAAAGGACTTTGAATACCAGGATCCTAACTACCTCAGAAACAATCAAAATGTAAATGTAAGCATCAGATAAAGGTTAAGGGTCTTAGCAACATGTCTTTCAAACTGTGTTTCACAGGAGCCTAATGAAGTGTTCACCAAAAGTGCTTTCACAACTTATACACAGATCATACAGCAAATGACAAGTTGGATGCTGAGGCTGATAAGTCTCAAAGTTCTAGTTTGCATTTATACATGTTTCATTGTTTTGACTAATTGATTTTATAAATAATAGTTATATTAAATCATGATAGTTATCTGGTAAAAGCATTTACTAAGCAAAGATAGACAATTATAATTCAATATGAGTTCTAGGAGAAAACCTAGAAGGAAAATGAAGACATGGAATACCTGGGAACATTTCAAATAAATCATATTCATGACTATAGTGCTTTACAGCTTATAAACCAATGGTTATAGTATTTCAAAAGACCCCAAAAGAGTACTGTGAAAGAACTCAAGATAGTACTGACCCCTTTCACAGATGAAGAAATAGTAAAAAATACAGTTACATGCCTCAGGATTCTCATTCATCAGTACTGAAGAAAGCTTATAAGTCATCAAACTTCAAATTCAGAGTTCTTTCTGTCATAGTACTCCATATATATTATCTCACACACACGCTGATGTATGAGGGAGGAACAATCATTCTTAGTTTCTTCTGAAATAAAAAAGCACTAATTTAAGGAGAACTGAAGGATACTATACTTCAGTTTTTAAAGACTTTTCTTTAATTCTTTCTGGGTTATCCAGAGAAGCAAAAGAGTAGGAATATGAAAATAAAAATAAAAGCTGACAATCTGCATAAAGTTTACTTCAATTACTCTGATGTTTTAAAAATCTGGAAGATGGAAAACAAAATCCAAATGTCTGTGATGGTATTAATAAGATACTCAGTATCCTGGAAGGATATATAAGATAATAGTAATACAACTGGGTGAGGATATGGGTGATGACGGGAGGCAGAGGGAGGAATTTTCCCACTGTATAATCTGTGTTTGAATTTGGAATCATGTACAACACATACTACTTTATCTTTTTAAGGAACATTCTTTTTAAAGGAAAAAATATAAACACATGTATTAGAATGTTAAGAAGATGAAAATATTGTTTCTCTGTAACAGGAAAGTTGACTTCAAGGGTTTTAAAAAATATATAAGAATAGTCTACGTATTGCCAAAAAGTTCTTTTTAAACATTTAATTGTGCTGACTCAAAAGTAAAACATACCTTCATAGATAAATATTAGGGAAATATTATAGGACATTTCTCTTTTTAGGTAATCCATAAGTAATCACTATTAACAATTTGGCATTATTTCTTCTGAAGTTTCAAGATTAAACATTAACATTTTTATGCTTTATCAACTTCAGAAAATTCCTATTCCTAATTTGTTAACATGAGCACTGGATTTTATAAAAAGCCCTTTCTAGATCCATTAAGGTCAGAGCTTTCATAAATATGAATATGCAGTGCCTCATAATAATGGACCTCCAACAGGTCAATCATACTAGCATTCCTGCAGTAAACCTTACCTACTCATGATTTGGTGGTTTTGTTTTTATAATTTGAGCTTTTTTATTTATAATTTTTGCATCTATTTTTACAAGTAAAATTGGTATAAACTTTACTTTGCTATTCAATTTTACTTTACCATTCAATTCTGGTATAAAATGAGTTATGTAAGTTTCCTTTATAGTTAAGGAAACTATGGGTTATGATTGGATTTATCTAATTCTTTGCTATTAAAAACAATGCTGAAATGAACACCAGAAATCTTTGACCACACTCCTGACTGTTTCTTTAGGATGAACCATCAAAATGGCATAAATGGTCAAACACAAAGTATCACCTTAGGAAAGTCCTTATAATTTATGTTTACAAAAAAAAAAAATTCTGTATTCCTGCTTATTTACGTACAACGACCATTATCAAATTAGCATTCAGACCTCACAGTCTCTTGTTTTTAACTTTACAAGCTCTCCATCTCCACTGCTGTTTGGATTTTGTTTTTCTGTAGATAATATGCACTGAAAGCCAATTTTTCTTCTTTTGACTGATTCGTTACCTAAACATCAACTGCCATTCTGATTTCTGACTGAGTTGTCTCAAGATGGAAAAGCTTCATGAACCTTTATCCATACTATTCAGCTCACTGTAGCTTAGCAGGTTAAGTTTTACCCATGAATCACTTTGTCACCACACGCAACAGTAGGAAGGAAGCAGGGACACATACGTGCAGCTACAGCTCTCCGTGTCCTCAGAGACAAAGCAACGAAGGCAGAGCTAATTATACGAGGTGGGCGGGAGGGACACAGAGTCAGGTCTATGTTCCTACCCACAGTTCAGTCCCACTCTAACAGCAGCAGATGGAGGTGGAGGGCAAGAAACGGTGGACAGTCAATGAGACACTGACCACTTAAGAATATTTGCCATTTTAAAAATTAAGTAATTTATGCTTCAAGTTCATCAATACATGATGAAAACATCAAGGCATCAATACCTAAAGGTATTTTATTAACAACTCACTTGCAATTTAAGCTAACAGACTTACAGTAAACCCATTTTGCATTACATCTTAAATAATTTTGCTTAAGCTGTGGTTTGGATCCCTCCACAATGGGCCCTTTCTGCACCCACTCTCCCTGTTTTACAGTTGACACCATGATAAGCTGACCAAATGTTTAAGGATATTTGGTAGTTAAGAAATGACTAATAATCTGATACAATTCTCAACTATTAACAAGAAAGCAAACTTCAAAAAATATATGGTTCCAAACAGTACAAGAAACTTAAATTTTTCGACAGATAACAGCCAATATTAAATCTACATTTCTTGCAATATTAAAAAAAAAAAAACCACCAAATTAGACAAGCAAGTTTCTAAGCTTCATGGAACTTTTATTAAAGAGTGAAAAACAAGATACTGGAAAAGCAACACTTCACTTTCATTGATCGGGTAAAAGTGTTAGGGAAAAAAAATCTTTAAAGAAAAAGAATGTAAAAAAAAAAATCTCTAAAACTAGTGTGTAAAATGAAAAATGGACAAGAAGGAAAAGAAATCTGACTAAGGGGACTTCCATAGTTTAAATACAAAGTCCATACATTTCAATCAAGAGGCTGCTACCTACTGAACCTCCTTAAGAGGCAGGACTGCACGACTCTCCTCGCAGCTCCGCTCCGTCAACACTTCACTGCACTGGCAGCAGAGCCTTAAGCGAAGCGGTGCAGAACCACGGCCCCATGTCTTCCTGGACCGGACCACACTGCTCCCTTGGATGAGGAGGAAACATACTATCCAGTCTCCCACCTCCACTCTTGACAGTCTCACAGCCCTTTTCCTCACTCCTTTGCCTGACACTCTCTGATGTCTCCCCCCTCACCCATGCAGCGCTTCTTCACTACCACGCAGCCTCTGAGGCGGGCCGTCCCCCATCTCCTCCCCTACACTCGCAGGACCCCGGTCAGCGGCCCTTCCCACCGCCACACTACAGCACCACTCTGGGTGAACCAAGCTTCTCCTAACTAAATTCCTCCTTGACATCCATCCAACTCGGCCACCAATCTTTCTTCAGGAGGCAAATTTTCACAAGCTGCAGAATAGGGAAGGCTTCCCACTTTGGACACTACTCCCTGAGCATACATCTTTCAGAATGCCTACTGTATGTTATAAAACTATCTTTCTTATTTTTTCAAGTTAACCTCCCTTACTAGGAAGTAAGCAACTCAACAGCAAAGACTATATGTTGATATTAACAACTGTTTACTGAATTGAAATGCCAGGCATCTATAAACATTTCTAAAATGAAAGAATAAACCAGGAAAAGTGACTCTTACTTAAGAAATACATGAAACAAGCAAGGTAAAAGAAATGGATAATTAATCTACCAAACAAGGCAGGAAACATTCTGTTAGTATTTGCAAGTAGATAGGCTGGTGTTACTAGGCTCTATTATCAACAAGCATCCACAGTGTATTTCCCAAAACTCATTAGAAACATGTCAAGGAGAATGGTTTCACATGCCATATGCTAGCCTATGTGTATGACACTGTAAACAATCATTTTAGAAAATGCAATAAACTGACACTCCCTCAAACTCTATAATGTGCACAATTATAGCAGTACAAATTAAAACCACTTGCTACTTTATTTTAAAAAACACTGCTTCTGAGAGTGGCACTACTCTGAAAATGATTAAACGTACACTAATAAAACTTCAACCTCTTAGGTAACACACCCTTCTAATACAAGAGGCAGGTCTTCAAGACAGGTTCTGACCAACCATGACCCACAGGAAGCTGTCTTACATATGGTTCTTTGTTAGAAGTAATGTTGTAACTCAAATAAAAACTGTACAGAATTCATCACAATGTGAGCTGTCTCTGTTAACTCCTTACTTGAAGTTTTGACCAAAGGAGGAGAAAACGGTCAGCCACTACTGCGCTAGTGATAGAAAATCTTTGACTCTTTATTCAAATTCGATCACAGAAACTACAAAAGTATACAATGAAGCATTTAGGCAATGAAGGTAAACGAAGGCAGTGAAGATAAAAATACAGTCTAAGTATTTTATTTTGCTTGATTAAACCTTCTCACTGTTCAAGAAAATGATTTATAAAATAAGTCTTAATGAGTCAAACAAATTAATGTGATAGGTTAAGAACAGCTATCTTATTTTAATAATCACTACTGATTTGAAAGTAAAAAAATTTCAGTAACATTCCCTTAGATTCCTTTAAGCAACTTTCAACAGTAAGGCCCTCAAATTTCTTATCTAACAACACTTACCTTGGTATGGTAACACATTTAGTATTACAATTCTGAGTGGTGATGGCTTTCTCAAGCTCATCTAATCGTCCTGTTTTCTTCAGCTTCTTCACCAAACTTTTAACTGCTTTCTCACACCACTTTTCTTCCTGTCCATTCTGCTCTCCTCCACCAGCTCCTCCAGATCCACCAGCTGACTTCTTCCATCCCAACAGTCTCTTCACAACTGGTGGAGTGAATGGCAAGATGGACGACATGTTCTTACCAAAAGCCGTGGTCCACTCTAAGAAAATATCCTCCTTAATCTAACCTAGAAGAGACACGGAAAGAATAGTTTAGAGGCTAACTTTACGATCAACCACTAGTTTCAGCACAATACCAAAAGGCAATTACAAGATGAAAGAGAAATTCAAATTATTATTTTCACAAGAGATGTTCAAAAGTTATCTTTTTCACCCTTGAAAATATCTTTACTAATTTAAATGAACTGTGAAAAAAACAAATTCTTCTAAAAACAAGGCAATGTTACAAGTGGATAAATATAATACTTTTGCAAGTAAAATCTCGTATCTTTATCAACACTGGACAAGTTTCTCATTACCCATACTACTTTCTTTTTAATTTTAATAGGATCAATAAAATATTTCACCAAAAGAAGTTTTCCTCACCTTTTGGCATTTCAATCTGTTCTCAAAACTCGTTAACAAAAGATACTTTTTAATTTACAAGCCCAACAACCCCAAAGTTTTAAACTTTCATAGCTAATTATCATAAAGGAAAATCTAAAGTTATAACAAAGGAAAAGGCATCAAGTGTGAAGTAAACAAGCAGGAAGAAATAAAAGTAAAAAGAGTCTGTGAAGAAAAGACTTGGTTCACTTTCACTATCCCCCGAGAAGACTTTCAATTAAGCTTCTTTTAAAAAATGTTCATTTTTATCTAAGTAACAACACGTATAAGGAATAAAGTCAAATACAGCTCCTCTTCTTACACCAAGGTACAAATTCCTTAAAATCTTTTCAATTTATTTTTGCTATTTATACCTCAGTAATGATAGCCCTTGAAATATCAAGTTTAGATATACTTATCGACTTTTCTACAAGAAAACCAGGATTTACACCAGAGCCACTTGCTTTCTTCCAACTTTAAAAATAACTATCTCCCAAATGTAGCTTTGTACCTGATGACATTAGTAGTACTCTACTGTGTAATCATGTGCTCCTTTCTGTACAGCTCTTTTCCCTACAGCTGACTGTGTTAGTTTTTCATTTACCCAGTTTTCTAAGCAGCTACTGCAAATTCTTCCCACACTCTCCACAAGCCTTTCAATTACAATTTAATGTCAATGGCTTTAATCTCAAAGTAAGAGATAAGATAATTTGCCACTTGAGGACAGAACTGCAGAGTTCAGATTTGAGAAGAATGGAAAATATTTCAAAATCTAGCTCTGAGAATTCAGTAGAAAATCCAACTACAGCAAAGTGAAATAACAAACTTTATCAGGTATTTGCTAACAAACTTTATCAAGTATTTGCTAGATTATATACCAGAAAGTATTCCATAAAGGAGTTCCACTTCTAATTAGGATGTAAAAGATCACAACAGATCATTACTTTCACCCTAACAATCAAAACAAGACAGGAAAGATATAAAATCATGGTTTTTCTGAACCCATCAGGAAGTTTAAGATGCAAAGTAACCTGAGTGGAACTAAATTCCAAAAAGTGTTGAGTCTTCATAGAAAAAGGAACCCAAAGATGGTCTCTTTCCTGGTAGAGCAGCTATGGAGGAATAATCCCACCACAGTGAGAATAAGCAGACATCAACCTAAATTTTAACACATTTCAACAGTAACATTTAAGCAGACAAGATATACTAGAATTCCAAGGATTCCACAGAACAAGTCTGCACTACTCAACCACTCAATCCCACAGACCTGCGCCAAGTGTTGGCCAAAATGTGCCAAAGGGTAGAGGACAAGGCTGGAAAGCTGAGATAACCCAAGAAGCTAAAGGTCTTCAAATGCCTTGCAAAGGAGAGTTAAGAGAAAGTAATCCAAGAGATTCCAGACACTTGAGCTGCCTAGGCTGAGGTGGGACAGGAGAGCTGAGACAAGAACTTCTACGGAGATACTCTGTAAACTGAACTAACAAGGCTAGGGTAGGAAACGATTGCTGAGAGAAAGCACTGGAAGATACAAGAGCCTGAGGGCAGCACTCCAGAATCACAAAAAACCCAGAGAAAAACAGAGAAATCACCCGCAGTTCAGAAAGCTGATGGCTCAGATACCAAGTACAGGGAAAGAACTAAAATTACAATAAGACAACAAATCTTGTAGAATGTGAAGTCTTAACCCTACTCTTAAAACACTTGAGCTAATCAAGCTAAAGTTGCAAACAAGCCGAGAACTAGGTCAACTACACACACATCTTATCACTTAGCCTCGCAAGAAATGATGGGCCATTGCACTGATTTTACACAAACATTCAGCATTCACTCAAAAATTACAAGACAGAGAGAGGAGCAAACCACAGTCAGAAGAGGACAGTATTCATATAATCAGATCAGAGGGTCTAGATTTGGAGATTACCAGACACACTTTTTACTATGGTGAAAACTGATGGAAGAGATAGACAGCATGAATAACCAAACAGAGATTTTCATCACAGACACTGAAGCTATAAAAAAAGATCACAGGGAAATGTGAGAAATGAAAAATACAATACCAGAAATTAAAGATCTCTTTAGATGGATTTAGAAACAGACAAAAATAAGCAGTGAATTTGAAGACAGGCCAAATTAAAGTGCTCAGATTTAAACACGAAGAGAAAAAAAAAAGTGTGGAAAAAAATCCCAGAACATCCAACATCAAATGTGAACTTGGGTTTGAGTGGAGTATAACTGGGGTCCCAGGAGATAAATGGGGCAGAAAAAGCATAAGAAGAGATAACGGTCAAGAACACTGCCAAATTGATATCAGACATCAACCCACAGATGCAAAAGAAACAGCTAACAGTCAATCTGCTGAATATTTCAACCTACTGAATATTAAAGATAAAAGTAAAGATAACGGAGAGCTCCTTCCTGTTAAGCGGCCATCTCACATGAAACAAAGCCTTCAGCCAGGACAGCAGATGCAGGAAAGCCTCCCACTTCCCAGGCCCAAGGGAAGATCCCCTGCCTCAGAGGGAGGAGCAGAACCCGATCTGGGAGGGTGGGGGTAGCAAAACCTACTTGCGCACCTGCCACATGACAAGCTGTTCATGTGTAGCATCCCTACGGTCTACTCCTAGAGGAAGGCAGGAAATAGCTCCACCAGCAGCAGCAGACAAACGTGCCCTGATGCTGAAGAATGAGTACAAAGAAAAGCTATCTGAAAACGCTTCCTAAGACCTACCTGACTTCACACTCAGCATGCCTGGCTCTAGATGAGTGACCACATCGTCGTGGTTATCCAGGTCATTAAGACTTTTAAAATATAGTATTTCTGTGTATCCTTGCCACCTCTTCTGCTTCTGCTAGGTCCTTACAATTTCTATCCTTTATCATGCCCATCCTTGCATGAAATGTTCCCTTGATATCTCCAATTTCTTTGAGAGATTTCTAGTGCTTCCCATTCTATTGCTTTCCTGTACTTCTTCGCATTGTTCACTTAAGAAGGCTTTCTTATCTCTCCTTACTATTCTCTGGAACTCTGCATTCAGTTAGTATATCTTTCCCTTTCCCCCTTGCCTTTTGCTTCTCTTCTTTCCTAAGCTATTTAGAAAGCCTCCTCAGACATCACTTCATGGCAAATAGATGGGAAAACAATGGAAACAGTGACAGACTTCATTTTCTTGGGCTCCAAAATCACTGCAGATGGTGACTGTAGTCATGAAATTAAGACACTTGCTCCTTGGAAGAAAAGCTACAACAAACCTAGACAACGTATTAAAAAGCAGAAATCACTTTGCCGACAAAGGTCCAGATAGTCAAAGTTATGGTTTTTCCAGCAGTCATGTATGGGTGTGAGAGTAGGACCATAAAGGCCGCTGAACGCCAAAGAATGATGCTTTTGAACTGTGGTGTTGGAGAAGACTCCCGAGAGTTATTTGGACAGCAAGGAGATCAAACAAGTCAATCATAAAGGAAATCAACCCTGAATATTCACTGAAGGACTGATGTTGAAGATGAAGCTCCAATACTTTGGGCCAGCTGATGCGAACAGTCAACTCATTAGAAAAGACCCTGATGCTGGGAAAGACTGAAGGCAAGAAGAGAAGGGGACAACAGAGGATGAGATGGTTGGATGGCATCACCAACTCAATGGACATGAGTCTGAGCAAGCTCTGGGAGATGGTGAAGAACAGGGAAGGCAGGCGTGCTGCAGTCCACGGGGTTGTAGAGAGTCCGACACGACTGAACAACCAAACAACAACTTCAGACAACCGCTCTGCCTGCTTGCAGTTCTTTTCCTTTGAAATGGTTTTGGTCACCACCTCCTGTACAATGTTACCAATCTCCGTAACACTGTAGTTCTTCAGATCTAATCCCTTGTATCTATTTGTCACCTCCACTGTATAACTGTAAGGGATTTGATGAAGCTCATACCCGAATGATGCTGTGGTCACCCACCTAGAGCCAGACATTCTGGAGGGTGAAATCATTGGGCCTTTAGGAAGCATTACTACAAACAAAGCTAGTGGAAGTGATGGAATTCCAGCTGAGCTATTTAAAATCTTAAAAGATGATATGCTATTAGAGTGCTGCACTTGATATGTCAGCAAATTTGGAAAACTCAGCAGTGGCCACAGGACTGGAAAAGGTCAGTTTTCATTCCAATCCCAAAGAAGAGCAGTGCCAAACAGTGTTCAAACTACCATACAACTGTGCTCATTTCACATGCTAGCACGGTTATGCTCAAAAATCCTTCAAAGCTAGGCTTCAACAGTATGTGAACCAAGAAGTTCCAGATGTACAAGCTGGATGCAGAAAACACAGAGAAGCCAGAGACCAAATTGCCAACATACACTGGATCATAAAGAAATCAAGGAAATTTCAGGAAAACATCTACTTCTGCTTCACTGACACTAAAGCCTTTGATTGTGTGGATCACAACGAACTGTGGAAAATTCTTAAAGAGATGGGAATACCAGACCACCTTACCTGTCTCCTGAGAAACCTAAATACACGTCAAAAAGCAACGGTTAGAACTGGACAAGGAACAACAGACTGGTTCAAAATTTGAAAAGGAGTTTGACAAGGCTATCTATTGCCACCCTGCTTATTTAAGTTCTATATAGAGTATATCATGTGAAATGCTGGGCTGGATGAATCACAAGCTGGAATCAAGACTGCTGGGAGAAATACCAACAATCTCAGAGAGTGGATGATACCACTCTAGTGGCATGAAGTGAGGAGGAACTAAAGAGCCTCTTGATGAAGGTGAAAGAAGAGAGTGAAAAAGCTGGCTTAAAACTCAACATGCAGAAAACTACGATCATGGGAACCGGTCCAATCACTTCATGGCGAATAAATGGGGAAAAGCAGAAAGAGTGGCAATTTTTCCAAGGAGCAAAACTGGTTTACTGCTGCTAAGTCGCTTCAGTCGTGTCCGACTTTGTGTGACCCCATGAACGGGAGCCCACCAGGCTCCCCCGTCCCCGGGATTCTCCTGGCAAGAACACTGGAGTGGGTTGCCATTTCCTTCTCCAATGCATGAAAGTGAAAAGTGAAAGTGAAGTCGCTCAGTCGTGTCTGACTCTTCGCGACCCCATGGACTGCCGCCCACCAGGCTCCTCCATCCATGGGACTTTCCAGGCAAGAATATTGGAGTGGGGTGCCATGTTTACCAGTTTAAAAGAAAAAAAAAAAATCAAGCACCTCATTTACAGTATACAAGAAAAATTCTTATGATTCTCTTAACTGATGCAGGAAAAGAGAAGCACACGACAATGCTAATTTAACACCTATGGTTGTTTAGTCACTACGCTGTGTGTGACCCTTTCGTGAACCCATGGACTATAGCCCACCAAGCTCCTCTACCCATGGGATTTCCCAGGAGAGAATACTGGAGTGGGTTGCCATGTCCTTCCCAGCAATCTTCCTGATTCAGGGATCGAACCTGAATCTCCCGCATTGGCAGGCCAGTTCTTTACCACTGAGCCACCACGGGAGCAATTTAGTATCTATCCACGATCAAAAACTCTTGAAGAGAATTAGAAACAGAGAGGAGCAAGAAGTTCTTCATTCTGGAAAAGGATAACTGAAAAACTACAGTTGGCAACATATCTAATGATGAAACAACATTAAGTCTCTTTCCCTTATGACTGAGGATAAGACAAGGATGCCCACAGCCACCATTCTATTCAATAACGCACTGGACGTTCCAGCCACTGCAATAAGGCAAGAAAGAAGTAAAACACATAAAGACTGGAAAGAAAGAAGTATATTCTCTGGTGATATGGTGGTTTCTATCGGAAACTGCATAAAAATCTATAAGAACACAGGTAAAATTAGCAAGTGAGCCAGTAAGGTTTTATGATAGAAGGTCAACATATAAAACTAACTATCTCTACATATAAGCAAAGAACAAATGGAAAAGGAAATTTAAAGAAATACAATACATAACTGCAACAACAAAAAACCTGTAGGTCCATCTAAATAAAGATACTCAGGACCTTTCTACTAAGAAATGCAAAATATTGCTAAGGTAAATGAGAGAAGACTGAAATGAATAGAGACCATGTTTACAAACAGGAAGACTCAATATTATTTAAATGTCTATCCTCCCCAGTTTGACATAAATGCAGGCCCTGTTGAAATTTCAGCAGGATTTTTTTTTTTAAGAAATCAATATGCTGATGCTAAAATTCCCATGGAAACAAGAGATCTAGAACAGTAAAACCAATCTTGAAAAATGAATGATTTTGGAGGACTTATAACACCTTATTTCAAGACTTAGTAATCAAGATCATAGAGTAGGCATAAGAAAAATAAACAGAGTGAAATACAAGAGTTCAGAAATAGACACACACATATACAGTCAACTCATTTGCTACCAAGTGAAGTGAAAGCCACTCAATTGTGTCTGACTCTTTGCAACCCCATGGACTATACTATACTGGAATTCTCCAGGCCAGAATACTGAAGTGGGTAGCCTTTCTCTCCTCCAGGAGATCTTCCCAACCCAGGGACTGAACCCAGGTCTTCAGCATTGCAGGCAGATTCTTCACCAGCTGAGCCACAAGGGAACCCCAGTAGTGGAGTAGGCAGCCAATCCCTTCTCCAGCAGTTCTTTCTGACCCAGGAATCGAACCAGGGTGTCCTGAATTGCAGGTGGATTCTTTACCAACTGAGCTATCAGGGAAGCCCTTGCTACCAAGATTTCCAAGGCACCAAGTCAATCTATTTTAAACATTTTTTCAACAACATGGAAAACAGTAAGCCTCAATCACGATCTTATACCATCCTTAACGGGAAAGGAAAATCTTATCTCCAGAGGGAAACAAAAAAATACTTTTATGTCCTTAAGATATAAAGAGCACTAACCATAAAAGAACTATAACACAAACCTCATCAAAACTTAAAATGTTTGCTTACCTAAAGACACCTTTAAAAAAAAGAGTAAGTCACAGATTAGAGAAAAAATATGTTATAAATATATATGGCAAAGGACTACTATTCAGAATATATAAAGAACTGAAAGTCAAAGAAAAATGTGAACTCTGTTTTTAAAAAAATAGGCAAAAGACAAATTACAGATATTTCATGAAGAGGATACAGAGTGCAATAAGCACACTAGGAGATGTTTAATATCAACATTCTTCAGAAAAATACAAGTTAAAACCACAATACATTTCACATCTAAAATGGTTTAAAAATATTCTGACACCACCAAATGCTGGTGAAGACATAGAATCTACTAGTTTGCTATTGCTGCTATAACACATTATCACAAACTCAGTGCCTTAGAACAATACAGTTACCGACATGAGTCTCAATAAATTAAAGAAAGTCAAAGTATCGTCAGGATCGGTTCCTTCCGAAGAGTCTAAGAGGAGACTTTGCTTCCTTCCCCTCTGCTCCTGCAGGCCTCCTGCATCCCTTGGCTTTGCCCCATTCCTCCATCTTCGAAGCACATCACTTCCATCTCTGCCTCCACTGTCACACTGCCTCCGCTTTCTGTAACCAAACGTCCTTCTACCCTCCTGTTAGGACACCTGTGACTACATTTAGGGTTCATCCAGGTATTTCCCCAAAACCTCTACATCTCAAGATCCTGAACCACACCTGGCAAATCCCTTTTGCCATATCAAGTAATATTCACTGGTTCTGGGGATTAGAACATGGGTGTCTTTGGGGACCATTACTCGGCCTGACATGTGTACCAGAATGCTCACACCCTAGTGATATGAATGTAAAATGGTTCTGTGCCTTTGGAAGACTGGCAAGCTCCTACAAAGTTCAACATACATCTACCCTATATCAAAATAATTTCACTCCTAGACATATGTTCAATAAAAATGAAAACTTAGGTTCACAAAAAGAAACTTGTACAAGAATGTTCACAGCAGTCATATTCACAATGGCCCAAAACTGGAAATGGCCCAAATACCAAGAAAACAGGGGGAAAAAAAAAATTTAATTGCTGTATATTCACACAATGGAATACTGCTCAGCAACAAAAATGAGGGAACTATGTATACACTTCACAACACAGATGAATCTCAAAACGATCATGCTGGGGAAAAATGATAAAGTTATTACTTAAGAACAAAATATACAAAATATATACTGATTCCACTTATGACTTCTAACAAGTGGGGAAACTAATGAAGCGACAAAAGTCAAAATAACTGTCTCAGGAAAAGGTAGGAACACACAGAGGAATGCTTGGCCAGAGGCACAAACACCTTTCTGGCATGATAAAATTGTTTTCTATCTTTTTTTGAGAAGTAATTCCATGTGAGTACACAATTACCAAAACTCACAGACTGAAAATTTAAGGTTTGGGCATTTGTCACGTGTAAATTACAACTCAAAAAAATTAAAAAGCACCTAAACAAATACACTAAGAAGTTCCAAATAAGCAAAATTAAAAAGGTTTCTTAACTAAAAAAGTTACCAAACCTTCAATACGCCAACTCATACTGGAAGTTTCAGAAGGGAGGCGGTGGCAGCTGACCAACAATGTATGTAAGCCTGCATGTGTCTGCCCACAACCCGGAGGTGAGCCTCTACAAGCACTTCTAGGTGTACGCTGGGGAACAGGGACAGGTGTGGTGGGGGGCGGGGTTGTTATCTAAGAACAAAAACTCAGAGCCCAAATGACATCCAATCACAGACTTAACTGGCGCAGTGGTGGCAAGGCTGCTGTACAACGAGAATACGCTTACTATTCAATAAGCAAGTGTAACTCTCAAAAAAGGACTCTGAATTCTCGAACGGTCATTCTCAAAAATGATCTTCCAGCTAAAGATACTGAGGCCTTGGTATAGTTTGCTAGAAAATAATGGTCACAACCTAATTATCAATAATTATAATCATATTCATTTCCCTCAAAAGGAAAAAACAACAGGTCCCCAACCTAATTCAGGAGACTGTCCCAAAGGTCCCAAATTTCATAGATTTACTTGGCCATAGTAACTTTTTTATAGGGACATCTCTGGAATTCCACATAGCAACACTGTCCTGACATCCTTGATAGCCCAACTGTGATTTAGATGCTAAAAATTTGAAAGGAGTCAAAAAATAAGATTATGTGACTTCCTTTAAAGTTTTCCCACTGTGAGGGAAGTAAAGAACAATGAGAACTGCACAGCAGATAGCACATTAAGCTGTCTAGAATGACAGACGCTGTAAAAATGCACACAAATAAACATACATAAAAATGCTATATATTATAGTATACTAAATATTATAATTGAAAATACTATAGTATATAAAACTACAACCTGACAAAATAAAGCAGACACATAAAACTTCACCAAACACATGTAGACGTTTACAAACCAAAGCAGACATTTGCAACTAACAGACAGCAAAAAGCGTATCTGGCTATGTTTTAAACTCTGCTGAGCTCCTACTGTGTGTCACAAAGCACGCTCTAGTGGAGCCAGCTGCATGAGCCTCAATACCATGTGACAGTCCTATCCGAGCGCTGAGAACACGCTTATTAATTCAACCTCTGGAAGGGAGATGTATCACAAAATCAACAACAAAGCAGAAGTGTGACAAGAGAGAGAGAAAACGAACAGCAGGCAGAAAGTTCAGTATGTTTGAGAGACAGGAAACGTTTTAGGAGTTACAAAAAAAGAAAAATAAATGCAGGTATTGCTGGAACACAGAGTACAAGGAAGCAACAAGGTAGGAGAGAGGGAAAAGTGAGGCCAGTCCAATTTAAAACACTGAAGGCAGAAGTTACCGCTAATATTAAGAGCATCACTTCAGTGATTGCACAAACAGTTCACATGTGTTACTGGCCAAGTGGATATGGACAGTCTAGGGAAAAGGAGGATTTGAAGATAATGGTCACTAACCAGTGTAAACTAAGCGGCACGGAATGGTGCATTAATCACTATTCAGAACACAGAAACAGAAGCCAATCTGAAAACAGGCTACAGGGTCAGTATTAATACACGGCCTTACTCGTGTTCATCACATGACCGGGGGCAACAGAAAACACAGCAGAGGCCCAGCAGAGGGTAGTCAGCGGAGCAGAGTGCACACCCAGGCAAGGCCGAGCATGCAGCCCTGCGGAGAAGGCTCGAGTTCAGAGGACCCTCCAGGCGCCGGACAAGCACCACACCCATTTTATCCTTAGAACAAAACTTATTCCTAAGTTATAGGAAAGAGCCCTGTTCCTTGCGAAAAACTGCCAAAACAAGCAAATACAACAAGATGCTATCTAAAAGTGCCTATACCTTTAGTTCAATTAATTCAGCCATGAGAATTGCAGCTAGGAAAATGAATAAAAATCAAACATTTATATTACCAGCAAAATGAAAGGGATTCCCAGTGTCAGGAAGAACCTGAGTAAAACAGAGTCTCTGTTTCACTTTTGTTAGGAAAAATGTTTATTGTGAGTTAAGATGTATTCTTAGGGATTTGAAAACCTTCTATAAAGTCTTTTATAAAAACTTTTTTCTTCAAGGAAATGAAACATGGAAAGTTTAAACCTATTCTGGGTCATCTGAGTGACCTCATGACCTAGCACGGCCATGATTTCAGTGTCCCATGTCTTAGAAAGAGCAGTTATGATCACTTCGGAACTATGTGATCGCTTAAAGTTACCAGTCTTAACTTGTCATGTCTTAGTAATCATGGCTGGTTAACTCCTGGCTAATTATCTCTGGAGAATTTTTCAATTATGCAATAAAATAATTTTTGCAGTAATGCTAATTAGTTGGGCATTTTAAATAGCTAAGTTATCATATATTTGGCCAAAAGTTTTGAAATATAAACAGATTGAGTTTAGGTTTTTATAAGGTATCGATTTCTGCATGTTCCAACTTGAGGACAAAATAGAGTAAGAAAACAAGAAATTTATGATCAAGTTATCAAAATATGAATGAATCTTTTACATCATACAGATTTTCTTCAATAGTGTGGTACCAAGCTCTGTACTAAGTCAGAAATGTTTTTCTCAACATCTGCAAAAATTGAAAAGTTCAGATACTAACCCTGCTCCTAATTCCAGCTGTGGTAAACACTGCAAATTTCAACAGAATAGGAAATCTTCACTTCACAGCCAAAGACGAAAGCTTATCAAATGATATCTTAGTAAAATTGGGATTTCAAGATTACTCACTGGAAAGTTTCAGTTAAGAGGTGTGATTATCCCGAACTAGCAAATAAAGCCCTCAAATTATTAATAACTGTAAAACAGTTCTGCAAATGGCACTCCTTACATTTCTTCAATTTGCTATTCTTTGCACACTGTTTTTTATTCTGATAAAAAACCCTATCAACTGAATGTGTATTACAAAAAAAAAAAACCCCTCCAAATCCTAGCATGTTTTTTTTTCATTTCCTTACATTGTCTTTTAGCATACAAATTTATACTTAAATCAAAATATCTTATGATACAATTTCGTTAATTTCTAAAGAGATCTCTTTCTGCATTCAAATGTAGCAAACATTTACTAAGTGCTTACTCAATGACACAACACAGTCTTAACAGGTAAGCATTAACTTATTTAATTCTCTTAAGAATTCAGTGGGGTGGGTACTGTTCTTTACAAATGAGGAATCTGAGACACAAACAGATACCTTGATTTTTTTTAAGATATTGCTCCTTCTAGATATTCATATAGTTTACATTTGTTTTTCACATTTAGGTTTTAACTTAACAGGAATTTCCATTTAAGGGGTGAGAGGGCAATCTCAGTATCTCCTCTAAGGATGCCTATCTTACCAGCGTGTGTGTGCACGCTCAGTCTCTCAGTTGTGTCCAACTCTCCTCGACCCCATGGACTTAAGTTAGCCCGCCAGGCTCCTCTGTCCAAGCGATTTCCCAGGTAAGAATACTGGAGTGGGTCGTCATTTCCTCCTCCAGGGGATCTTACTGACCCAGGGATGGAAACCGGATCTCCTGTACTGCAGGCGGATTCATGCCCACTGAGCCACCTGGGAAGCCCATTTTATTAGCACCACTTATTAGTTTATCTTTTATTTACTAATTCAAAATGCCACTCCTGTCACATACCAAAGCCCTGTAAATCAATGTCTCACTGGGGACTTCGATTCTGCCCCCTGGCGTGCTTATTCATACCTACACTACTGCTACTTCTTTCAGGCAAGTTGCGATATTTGAGAAGCGAGTCCTCCCTCACTCTTTTTTTAATTTGGATGTTACTTCTAATTTGATGGACTTCCCTGGTGGCTCAGTGGTAAAGAACTGGCCTGCCAATGAAGGCGGCTCGGGTTCGATCCCTGGGTTGGGAAGATCTCCTGGAGAAGAAAAAGCTCCCCGCTGCAGTATTCTTCCTGGGAAATCCCCTGGACAGAGGCGGCCGGTGGGCTACACCCACGAGGCTGCAAGAATTGGATGCACCTTAGTGACTGCGCTTCTCCAGTGGCTCAGCTGGTAAAGAATCTGCTTGTAATGTGGGAAACCTGGGTTTGATCCCTGCGTTCGGAGGATCCCCTTGAGGAGGGAACAGCTACCCACTCCAGTATTCTGGCCTGGAGAATTCCACGGATGGTATATAGTTCATGGGGTCGCAAAGAGTCGGACACGACTGAGCGACTTTTAATTTCACTTTAATGACTAACAATGACTTTTAATTTGATGTTGTCAAATTCCACCAAAACCCTATAGAACTTTGGAAGTGCAATGAATTTGTATTAATTTATGACACTATGTATTACTTATGAAAATGAGATATTTCCACTTATTTTGGACTTAATACCCATCAGTAAGTTGTCTAATTTTCTGCATAAAGGTGTTACACATCTCATTAAATTTATTTTTTCCTCCAGTTATCTTGAATTTTATTGTGGCTAGAGTTTTTTTTTTTAAAATAAGTATTTCAGTCATACAAAAATATATATTGAAATACCCTTGGATCTCCCATCCAGCTCTGTCAACTCTTAGCATTTTGTAGTATATGATTAGATATAAGACATGACAGATGGATTCAGCTAAAGTCCCCTATGAACACCTTTATTATCCCACTGTCCTTCCTCTTGCTTCTCAAGAGATAGCCATGATTTTGACTTTCCCCAACGGTCATTAAGAGGTTTTGATACACGTGGTATCCGTAACAATAAAGTTTTGCACACTTCTATAAATTTGTGTCAAACTTTGACACTGCTCATGTCGCTGCATTTCTTTCATGCCGATAGGTAACATAAATAATCTTCAACTCTAGGGCATTCATTTTAGCTGTCATATAGCATTCCACTGTATGACTCCAACACAGTTCCCTGTCTAGTCTCCTTCTAAAGAGGAGGTTGTTTCCAATTATCCACTCTTACAAGCTCCCATCAGTAGTCTGGCATATAACTTCTCATTCATAAGGAGAGCTCTTTAAGGACAGAAACTTCTGAACTTTCTGATCAAAAAAGAAACCCCACAGCAAGAAAAACGATTTTTCACTGCAGCCCCCCCACACACACACACTTAAAACAGGCATTTTATTATATGTTATCCTCTGCCATCTCTCTAAATTGAGGGTTGTGAACTACTGATGACTATGAAATCAACTTAGTTGATCCTGAGCAGTAGCTTTTTTAAAAAAACAGAAAACAGATCACACTCAATTTCAAAAATTTTAATTCAGCCTGTGTCTCATATAATATCAATGTATTTCCCACCATGGAAACATGGAAAACAAGGCCTTAGGACATATACCAACAAGCAGAAATGCTGCCCAGCAGGACATGCACATATACATCTTTACCAAGTACTAACAACATGATTACACTAATTGTTCCCACCAGGGAAAAATAAGTTCCTATTTTATCCACTATCATCAACACATTATTTGGTCCCTCAAACTTTCATCAAAAGCATGAGTGCAACAGAGAGGAGGGCTGTCAACACTTAGCATTTCCCCAATTACAAAAAAATTTGAGAATATTTTCATGTTTACTGATTTTCCAGGATCCTGCTCCTTTGAATTATTTGTTCACATTCACCATCTTTTTCTTGTCCCTGCACTTAGTCACTCAGTCGTGTCCAACCCTTTGCAACTCCATGGACTGTAGCTCACCAGGCTCCCCTGTTCATGGAATTCTCCAGGCAAGAATTCTGGAGTGGGTTGTCATTTCCTTCTCCAGGGGAACTTCCTAACCCAGGAATTGAATCAGGGTCTCCTGCATTGCAAGCGGATTCTTTACCAGCTGAGCTACCTGGGAATTCTTCATATAATCATCTTTTGTTAATTACACAAGCCACATATATCTTCACCTAGCAAGTGACTTTTAATGGCCTTTTTAAAATGAAGTATTTCACTTTAAAGTGCTCAAATTTATCAGTATTTTAAGTTATGTATACACTTATACCTTCTTGGATCTTTCCATATGCGGTCACCTTTTAAAAGTCAAATTGCAAAGTTTTGCTGTTCTATTTGGCTGCAATCTATTTTGGTGTGTGATGTAGGGCAGGTATCTTCTCCCCAGCAGAAATAATCAAGTACACCAGTACCATATACTGAATCACTTCCCTAGTGATTACAAACGCTACTGTGTTTCTAGGCTTTTTTTCCCTTTCCTTCCATTAGTCTATATCTGAAACAAATACCATCATGTTTTAACCATTAAAGCTACAGAATTATGTCTTGGTATCAGACAAAATGAATTCTCTTTCACCTTTCTGCGATTTTACTTGGAATGACACTGAACTTATAAATAAGTAGAGGAAAATTGATATTTATGATACTGTATCTTCTATTCATAAACACAAGTATATTTTCTTATAACTGAATATTATATGGGTCTTATAATTTTTTCCATTAAGGTCCCACATATGTTTTTATTTTTTCCTAGGTATTTTGTAGTTTGTGTTGCCATTTTAAAGGGTGTCTTTTTTAAATTCAGATTTTGCTTGTTGCTGGCATTGGTTTTTGAGCCTTGAACGACAACATTAGAGATGCTGAGCCTCCACACATTTGAATATTCACATGTCACTTTACAGTTAGCCCTCTATATCACAGTTCTACATTTGAAGATTCAATCGTGAATGGGGTAGTACATAGTTACTGGGGGGAAAAAAACAAACACAGAAGTGGACAGGCACGGTTCAAGTGTCAACTGTATTAACTTAAAAAAAAATCAACTTTATTGAGGCAATGCTTACATACAATAAAATGCACAAGATGTTAAATATATAATTCAGTGAGTCCTGATAAATACATACCTCCATAGGACCACCATCCCTGTCAAGATACAGAATATTTTCACTGTCTCAGAAAGTTTCCTTGGATCCCTTCTGAGTCAATATACCCTTCATATTCCTGATTTATATCAAAGCAATTTTCGTCTGTTACAGAAATTCACAAAGTTGTAATCATGCCACAGGTACACTTCTATTTTTTTTTAACAAAGACCATTTACTCAAATTAATCAAGTTCCCTTATATTCCTAATTTTCTAAGAAGTTTTGTTAAGAATAAGTACTGAATTTTATCATCTGCTTTCCTTCACCCATTGAGATTATCGTAGAGCTTTTTCCTCTTTTGATGTGTTAATGTGATGAATTTCATTTACAGGTTTTCTAATGTTTAATCATTTTTACATTTTGAGACAAACCCTAATTAATCACAGTGGCTTTTTTGTTATGAGCAAATACTAACTTTTTATCTAAAATTTCATTGCTGTGCTTATTATTGAGGTATAGCCTGTATGTTTCCCTTCTGATACTACATCTGTCCTGACGGCTCGTGGTACTAAGATTATAGTAGCCCAGCAAAATGATTTTTTCTCATATATTCATTCACTGCATCTCTTCTCCTATCAGGACTCAGACCACGTAACATTTTACATGACACTGGAATTACTGGTTCTTCATAAGTTTTGTAGAACTTGCCCATCTGGGATTTTCATTTGGGGTTTGGATTTTTTGAAATTTTTATTTAATTTCACTTCCTTGTATTTTCTAACTATGAATTAAGATTTTAAAATTATAATCAGGTTTCCTATCCTTAAGCCACTTTTGGTAATTTATTTTGCTAGAGATTTCCATTCAACCTGTTTTCCAATCTAAAGGCAAAAAGCTATTCACATGTCTCAGTTTTGAAACCACAGTTTGTCTGCAGTCCTATCCCTGTTTCATTTCTAATGTATTTGTGCTCTTTTTCTCCTCTATCAATCTCGGCTAACATAGTCTTTTCAATTTAGCACCTTAGGTTTCAGTTCAGTTCAGTCGCTCAGTCGTGTCCGACTCTTTGTGACCCCATGAATCACAGCACGCCAGGCCTCCCTGTCCATCACCAACTCCCGGAGTTCACTCAGACTCACATCCATCGAGTGAGGGATGCCATCCAGCCATCTCATCCTCTGTTGTCCCCTTCTCCTCCTGTCTCCAATCCCTCCCAGCATCAGACTCTTTTCCAATGAGTCAACTCTTCGCATGAGGTGGCCAACATACTGGAGTTTCAGCTTTAGCATCATTCCTTCCAAAGAAATCCCACGGTTGATCTCCTTTAGAACGGACTGGTTGGATCTCCTTGCAGTCCAAGGGACTCTCGAGAGTCTTCTCCAACACCACAGTTCAAAAGCATCAATTCTTCAGCGCTCAGCCTTCTTCACAGTCCAACTCTCACATCCATACATGACCACTGCAAAAACCACAGCCTTGACTAGACGGACCTTTGTTGACAAAGTAATGTCTCTGCTTTTGAATATGCTATCTAGGTTGGTCATAACTTTTCTTCCAACGAGTAAGCATCTTTTAGTTTCATGGCTGCAGTCACTATCTGCAGTGATTTTGGAGCCCAAAAAAATAAAGTCTGACACCGTTTACACTGTTTTCCCATCTATTTCCCATGAAGTGATGGGACCAGATGCCATGATCTTCGTTTTCTGAATGTTGAGCTTTAAGTCAACTTTTTCACCCTCCTCTTTCACTTTCATCGAGGCTTTTTAGTTCCTCTTCGCTTTCGGCCATAAGGGTGGTGTCACCTGCATATCCGAGGTGATTGATATTTCTCCCGGCAATCGGATTCCAGCTTCTGCTTCTTCCAGCCCAGCATTTCTCATGATGTACTCTGTGTAGAAGTTAAATAAGCAGGGTGACAACAGACAGCCTTGACATACTCCTTTTCCTATTTGGAACCAGTCTGTTGTTCCATGTCCAGTTCTAACTCTTGCTTCCTGACCTGCATATAGGTTTCTCAAGAGGCAGGTCAGGTGCTCTAGGATTCCCATCTCTTTCAGAATTTTCCACAGTTTACTGTGATCCACACAGTCAAAGGCTTTGGCACAGTCAAGAAAGCAGAAATAGATGTTTTTCTGGAACTCTCTTGCTTTTTCCATGATCCAGCAGATGTTGGCAATTTGATCTCTGGTTCCTCTGCCTTTCCTAAAACCAGTTTGAACATCTGGAAGTTCACGGTTCATGTATTGCTGAAGCCTGGCTTGGAGAATTTTGAGCATTACTTTATTAGCATGTAAGATGAGTGCAATTGTGTGGTAGTTTGAGCATTCTTTGGCACTGCCTTTCTTTGGGATTGGAATGAAAACTGACCTTTTCCAGTCCTGTGGCCGCTGCTGAGTTTTCCAAATTTGCTGGCATATTGAGTGCAGCACTTTCATAGCATCATCTTTCAGGATTTGAAATAGCTCAACTGGAATTCCATCACCTCCACTAGCTTTGTTCGTAGCGATGCTTTCTAAGGCCCACTTGACTTCACATTACAGGATGTCTGGCTCTAGGTGAGTGATCACACCATCATGGTTATCTGGGTCGTGAAGATCTTTTTGGTACAGTTCTTCCATGTATTCTTGCCACCTCTTCTTAATATCTTCTGCTTCTGTTAGGTCCAGACCATTTCTGTCCTTTATCGAGCCCATCTTTGCATGACATGTTCCCTTGGTGTCTCTAATTTTCTTGAAGAGATCTCTAGTCTTTCCCATTCTGTTGTTTGCCTCTATTTCTTTGCATTGATCGCTGAGGAAGGCTTTCTTATCTCTTCTTGCTATTCTTTGGAACTCTGCATTCAGATGCTTGTATCTTTCCTTTTCTCCTTTGCATTTCGCCTCTCTTCTTTTCACAGCTATTCGTAAGGCCTCCTCAGACAGCCATTTTGCTTTTTTGCATTTCTTTTCCATGGGGATGGCCTTGATCCCTGTCTCCTGTACAATGTCACGAACCTCCGTCCATAATTCATCAGGCACTCTATCTAACAGATCTAGGCCCTTAAATCTATTTCTCACTTCCACTGTATAATCATAAAGGTTTAGTCATTTCAATTATATTTTTCCCCCATTAATATTCCTCAACTTTATTTCCTTCCTTTTTCTAACTCATTACATTGTATAGTTAATGCATTTATTTTTCTTTACTAAACATTCTTAATTCTACAGTAAACATTTAAAGTTCTAAATTTCCCAGATAGGCAAATGAGCTTTTGTTGTAACCCAGTTTTGATAAGCAGCATTTTCATCATCCTAAACACTTCTCATTTTTATGATTCGTCCTTAAACTGAGAAATGTTTTCCAGCACACCACTATAGATTTGGGAGCTGGCGCTATCCTCCTGCGATGTTTCTAACTTGACCATACTAGGGTCCCAAATATGACTTGCAGGGTACAAATTCCTAGGAATTTGTCAACATTTGCTTTGAGGCTTGATACATAACCAAGTTTTATAAAATTCCACAGGTATCAGAAAAAAATATATTGTCTGTAACTACTGCATGCTTGCTAACTGCACATTTCCAATCCTGTATAACCTTATTTTTTACCTATCTTTTCTTAAATTATTGTGATGTATATTAGAATCTCCTAGTACAATTATTAAACATTTGTTTATTTATCCTTGTAATTCTGCCAATGTTACTGTATAGATCGCTACAGACTGTCCCTAGCATACCCACCTTGCCCTGCACCCAAATTCTTATATACTGTGAAGTTGCTCAGTCGTGTCCAGCTCTTTGCAACCCCATGGACTGTAGCCTACCAGGCTCCTCCATTCATGGGATTTTCCAGGCAAGAATACTGGAATGGGTTGCCATTTCCTTCTCCAGAAGATCTTCCCAACCAAGGGATTGAACCTGGGTCTCCCGCATTGTAAGCAGCCGCTTTTACCGTCTAAGCCACCAGGGAAGCCGTCAAATTCTAGGATGATGTAGTTTTAAAGTAAAGAAATGAAAAACATTGTGCTAGGCATAATCCCCATTCGGGCTGCTGTAATGGCATTCTGTAGAATGGGTGCCTTATTAAACAGTGGAAATCTATTTCTTACAATTCTGGAGGCTGGGAATTTCAACTTCAAGGTGCCATCAGATTTGGTGTATGGTATGGGCTCACTTCCTACTTCATAGACAGCTGTCTTTTTGCTGTAACCTCATACAGCAGAAGGGGGCAAGGGAATTCCCTGGCGTCTCTCTTAAAAGGGCATTAATCCCATTAAGGAGGGCTCCACTCTCATGATCTAATCACTTCCCAAAGGCCCCATCCCCAGATAACATCACACTGGGAATTAGATTTCCAGATAATGCCTAGCACAACTTTTTGCATTTCTTTACTTTAAAACTACGTCATCCTAGTTTTAAGTGTTTCTACTAAGAAGAAGCATTTAATTAAACTTTTTTCTAAGTTTTCATTCTCCTTTAACTAGTAAGCTTAATGTGAACTTATGTACTGGTTTATGGAGATATTGAAGCTAACTTTCTATCATCTTATTTTGTTTTCTAATTCCTAAGGAGTTTCTTCAATTCTTTTTTCCCCTTTCCTGGCTTCTGCTTGAATGATCACATATTCATCATTTCAACCCCTTCATCCCCACTGATCTGGAGTTACACATTCTATTTCAATTCTTTCAGGAGGCACTCCTTAAATTTTTCATGGAAAACTTTAATCAGTGGCTGTAGGTGAAGACAGCAAACAAAAACCAAAATAAAATACAAACGAAGGAATTTCAAAAGAAAAGACAATCTCATGAGGATAGGTGAAGAGTAAGAAGAAAAGCAAAATTCTGATAACTGGAAAATGGATGGATGAGTAATAACTGTGAACAGATTTCAGAAACTACTACTAACTCTAAGCTACCTGTAGAGAACCATTCTATTTACAGAGCAGAATTCTCCAAAGGTTAAGTTGTGGACACCACCAGGCATAGCAGGAGCTAAGGACTGGGAGGGGGGAAGGAGATAAAAAGAGACAGGATTGAGAGAGAGCTATCTGAGAAGCAATCACCTACTCCCCCGCTCCCCCGCTGGGTAACTGCCCCTTTCCCTCTGCAGAAGACTAAACCTTTATTCTTGGCAGAGAGGAAATCAGTCTACCTGGACTGGAGAACAGTCTGGTCCTGTTAGGAGAAGAGATGGAGTAAATGAACACAAGGCATGCTAAATGCAGACACTCCCCAGCCCTTTCCTTCCTTGAGTTCTGGTTCCCAAAAATACTAGAAGCCAGACCTTTACCCATTTAGTCAGAACAAGACTCCTCTCTGGGGTATCTGACCAACCTAGGAGGAAAAACATACAGACACTGAAATCAAGACTCTACCAACAAACAGTCCACCCAGATTATTCTTCAATGAAACTGAAAGGAGACTACCATATGCACAGTTTCCAATCAGCTTTTCAGACCCCTACTTTCTTAATTAAGGATTACTTGGATTATTCGAGGGAAAGTGAAGCAAAGACAGAAAAATGCAGCTTTAAGTTTATATAGAGAAAGAAAACACTTGTCAAAATCACCACTACACCCAGAGAAATGAGAGACTATAGCAACCCTGACCAAGAGTAGCATGTTTTACAGAGGAAACAAGCTTCACAAAGGGAACCATTCAAACAGTAACAGACAGCTCTTGGACTGCTCAATGTTCAAACATCAGAGATGACAATGGAAGGAGGGGGAATTATCAAAGCAATCAAGAAGTATCCCCTGAACTGAAAGATTGGAGCTTCCTGATTGAAAAGGTCCATTAAGACCCGAGGCCAACGGATCAAACATGCCCACATAAAAGCTGGTGGCTGTAAAACTTCTGAATGCTGAGGACACAAACGAAGAGCCAAAAGTTCCCAGATATAAATTTTGTTAAAGGTCATATAGAAAAGAATCAGAATGGATTTGATTTTCGGAACAGTAAAACTAAGTGAGGCCAACAGAGCGATGCTCTCGTAATTCTGAAACACAATTATTTTCAACCAAGAATTCTATTGGCCACCCAGGATTGAATAAGGGTATTTTCAGACATACAATATCTCCAAATATTTTCCATATACACTCTCTCTCAAGGAAAGTCCTGAAGGAAAGGATATGTTTTGTAAAAAGAAGGGAAAGCAAAAGAATAAGAAATCTAGCAAAGGAGAAAGGCTAAGGAACCCCAAGAGCGCGGAGGGGGATTCCAGAACAACTGCTGCGCACCAGTGTCAGCAACCAGTGCAGAGTGGAACGGGTTCAAACAACATGCAGCAAGAATGATACCAGGCTTCTCTCCAAAGTGGACCAACACTGTAAAAGTCAATGGAAGCATGACTGCCACTGATGAGACCCACTAAATGTTCAGAGTGAATGTGACAATAAATAACCACCGGGTCTGTTTTAACTAACATCCAGATTTCTGATCCCATAGATTAGAATGCAAAGGAAAAAAACCTGCCTGTTAAGAGGAACTCTCATACGTTCAGACATGTTTACATACATATGGAATTTTAGACCCAGTGCCACTCAACAAAAACAGGATGCAAACCACACATGTATTTGTAAACTTTCTATTAGCTACATTTTTTTAAAAAGTAAAAATAGTTGAAAGTAATCAAAGTTAAAAGTAATCCACCAACAGTCAGACTCGACTGAGCGACTGGACTGAACTGAATCATTTTAATAATGCAATCAGTTCAGCCCAGTCACTCAGTCGTGTCCGACTCTTTGCGACCCCATGAACTGCAGCATGTACTAATTCATCCTACCATATCCAAAAAGGGTTTTCCCAGGCGGTTCAGTGGTAAAGAACCCTCCTGCCAATGCCGGAAACAGAGAGACAAGGGTTCGATCCCTGGGTTGGGAAGATTCCTTGTAGTAGGAAATGGCAACCCACTGCAATAAGCTTGCCTGGGGAATTCCATGGACAGGGGGCCAGGCGGGCTGCAATCCACGGGGTCACAAACAGTTGGACACGACTCAGCATACACACAAACATCTAAAATATTATCTCAGTGTGTAATCAGTATTGAAGATGAAAATACTTTATTTACAGTATTTTTTTTTTTTTACTTAAGTATTATAAATCCAGTGTGTTTTATACATGCAGTCCATCTCAGTCTGGACTAGCTACATTTCAGGTGTTCAAGGACCACATACAGCTCGTGGCTATCTACTGAACAGAGCAGCTCTAGAAGGATACAGAACTGGATAGTAGGAGGTAAGAGATCTGAGGGAGAGTTACTTTTCATCATTTACTATTTTGTTCCTTTTGAATCTGGCATCATGTGCTCTTATTATTCAAAAAATGAATAAAGTACACTTCCTAAAATATATTATAAATGTAGATATCCTCTGACCTACTTATAGAAATCTCTTCTATGGATGTATATAATGATGCAGAAACAGTTATTTGTTGCAGCACTATTTTTAACACAAGACTGGAAATAAACATCCATCAACAGAGGACTGATTAAATACATTATAGACACACATACAAAAAAATACTGTGCAACCAAAAGAAAGCTAAGAAGTATTTATTATATACTGACAAGGAATAACCTACAGGATGCATTATTAAGCAAAATACAGGACCGCTTTTTGTACTAAAAGGTAACGCATGCACGAAGTTGTTCATATATGCAACTTTCAGAACAACGCCTAACACTTTCAGAACAATACAAGAAAACCTCATAATGCTACTTGCCTTTAGAAAGGCAACTGAGTAAGGCGTAGCAAGAGACTTTGCAGTGTGTATCTTCTGAATTTCAAGTTTGAATACAATAATGTATTACCTACTTAAAAAGCCCACTATTCAAAAAATCCCCCAAAACCCACTATTCTACATCTAACTAGTGTCTGCTTTTTATTTACCATGCTTGGCATTCATGGGATACAACGACTAGTGTTTTTCTAGTTTTTCCATAGAGAAGCTTGAAGCTTGTTTTTCTCAGAGCCCACAGAAGTTTCAATGATACTGGAACAGATGTGTATATATATGTGTGCATTTTAGTGTACAGTTTCCAGAATTTTATCTCCTTTTCCCAAATGGCCATAGAAGCCCAGCCCCAGCTACTGGATTATTTATCTAATAAATTCCCCAAGGCTTTTCCTTGATACTAACTGATTTTCTAAGCTTCTGATACCTGGAAACTTTTTTCTCCCTTGCTGCCCTCTCTAGATCAGCTATATATATATATATAGCTGATAAAACAAAAAAAGTTGTGCATTTTATCCCATATTTGAAGGAAAAGGAAAGGGTCTAATCTATGTCTCTTTGTATGGTTTTAAGAAATCTAGATAATACAGTCAATGACGGCAAACACTGAAGCAGTATGATAACGGATAAAGACTGCTAACCTCGGCAGTTCAGAATTCAGTGATGACTTGTTTAAGGACAGCAGGAACGCAATATGGAAATAGGTGACAAAAACCCACAAAATTCAAGTCTCGAACAAAGAAAGTCATTCAGTGCTGAAAGTGACCGTGGATGCCAAACATCTTCCAACAGCGAATATGAAATATTCCCCCAATACCTATACATTTATTTCAGAAGAAAATCAAGTTAGACATTTCAACATAAAATACGTGAAATGTGATGGTGCTGCCTCAAAAAGAACACCTAAGTTCCTGCTGAAATAATAAAAAATCACTATGAGGTTTCTGGCAATCCACATTCAAACATGTATCACACAAGACAAGGAAAAAAGCAAGATGTATTAATGACCTGGATTTTTACAACTGTTTTAGTCAAAGAAACCAGGACAATAGAAAGCATTAATGAACACACACACATAAAAGCCAGTTAAAAAAAAAACATTTCTCAATTCTCACTGTAACTGTCTTATTCCCAAAGTTGTACACTAGTAAGGAAAGGCACTGCCAACTGGAAACCCAAGTTGGCCCCATGGAAAGCAATGGGTAATATGCCTTTTAAACAAAAGCAAAGAGAAACATCCATGTATTCAATTTCATGGACTGTTAAAACCTAATGTCAGAGCTTGAATTTAACCCTAAAAAGCAGGTCATTAGTTGAGAGAAAGTCCACATTAAAGGAGAACTGCTGAGCAAAGAGTCTATCTGTTCTTCAGTTCAGCTACTTTCCTTTCACTTTTAATGAGTTGTGTGGAATCCATAGGCCTATATTCAGTTTATAAACATAAAATTACATACTCGTTTATCATCCCTGGATTGTAAAAAAGGATGCAATTATTGAGACTACACAAGCTCAGACTCAAATCAGCACAAGTATTCAGTACTCCAACTTCTCAAATTCCCAGAGTCTGTACTGACCTTCTGCTGAAGCAACAACTTATGCCCACATCAACTGGGTGCAAGTCCTCAGAGTGTAAAAGTCCAACTAAAACAAAGACTAGAGAATGCCCAACAGAACTTTCTTTGAAATTAACTAAAATTAAATTCAATATTCATTTCCTCAGTTACAGTAGCCATATTTCAAGTGCTAAATAGTCACATGTAGCTGGTGTCTACTATATTGAATGGTGTGGGTCTACGCCAAAGATCCTTCTCTACAATCTATTATTCCTCTAGAGCTTCAAAGGCTTCCGGGGGTGGGTTGGCGGGGGGCGGTAAAAGAATGACAGGAAAACTGCACAGGCAGGACTTCAGTAACTGCCACTTGGCTTACATTCTGAGATTCTGCATAATGTTGCTGTTGCTGGCAGGAGCCTTCCTTCTGGCTGCTGCTGGGTGCACACAGGTCCGTGTGAGGTTTAAAAAGTGGTTTAGAGCAAAAACGACCAAGGCACAAACCTCAGGCCAAAGCAGGACCCTCCTGATACTTAAAACATTACACAAAAAGTTTAACTGGTCAGCTTACCTGAACTACAGCCTAACCACCTGTTTATAAAGTAAAAACATGGTCTAAACAAGGAAGATTTGCATTCACTGCCATAGATAGAGCAACTCTATAGTCAACAAAAAAGTTTCCATAGCTCATTCAAATCAAGGAAGAAAGCCCATGTGCCCAGCTTCCACTGCACAATTTATCAGGAGTTCATTCTGTGACCTTTGAACACCAGATTCACCACCTCACATTTTGTAATGAAGGGTGTGATTAAACTGGAGCATTTCTTTAATATTTACAAATCCTTAACCATTATCTCTTTATAGAATTTTTGGAAAAAGCTGAAGTAACATATGCAAATGTACTTTATCTTAAACAGGCAAACTACAAGATCACAGACTTAGTACACTATGTCCTCAGATGGAGTTTTTGAATTGAAAGACTCAAGGTAATAAATGTGATGAACTTGCAGCGGCTCCTCCCAGTATTCTTCCTTACTAGCTGAATACTTTAAACCTGAAGCTAGACCTACCCCTCAGAGAGAAGGTGGGAAAGGGCACTAGATTGTTTAAGGAAATGCAGCTTTTCAGATGCAAACTGGACATGGGTACTGAACAGACCAAAACTAAAGTCTGCACTCACATCCCATTGTTCCAAAGTGATCCCAAGATTTTGAAAAAATTACAGAACTATCTGGAAGAGTTAGTGACAATTTCATAGTAATATTTTAATGAGAATGAATCACTTTAGGATTTGTTTTCTTAAAAGCACAAACCTAAAGACAGATCTAAATGAGCAGGTATCTGCTCTCTATCAGTGTGGCTCACTTATAATCCAAAAGCAATCAGTACACTCTAGAATGTATGGCAAGTGTGTAAGCCACAATCATGTTAACTACCTTAATACTTCTGGCTAACTAGCCAAACCAGAGGCAGGGTCCAAACCCGTCTGACTTGGCAAAGTTACATTCTTCCTATATGAACCTACTGAAATTGAAACTCAGAGCTATCCTTGAGATATCTACCTATAATCAGTATTGAAGTATGTCCTAATTGAACAGATCACAATTATACCAATCTGGAGAAATGATCAAAATTAAATCAGAGATAAGCAATAAGCCTCAAACTGCATTTTTAAACAAAAAGGGCTGGATTACTTTTGTACTACTAGTTTTTTTAAAAGTCCTTTTTTTTTCCCCCCAAATAGCTAAGGCTATAATTACAAGGTCACCAATTAATACTAATATTTGATGGAGTAGATGGTTTAGAAAGTACAACCTGGAGATAGGAAGGAGGAAGATCCGAAAAAGTTATCAAGGCTAATATTGAACAGAAGTCATAAGAGGCATGAAGCCCTCAATAGACAAACCAGCCAACTGTCCACACTAGTTCTAGAAATCACTAGCATACTTACTTTATCTTAAAACCCAAGTGAACAACTGTACATGACATCCCCGCAGACTGACAAACAGAATGACTTCCTCTGAAGAACAGGCGTGGGCGCTGTACCATTCAGATCACCTTTACTACTGGCCTCGCATGAAGGATTTTTCAGTCTGGAATCAAGGCCCCCACAATGGCAAAACTAAAGAGCAGCTTGGTCATAGTAGGTACTGTGGATCTTTCATGAAATACATCATTAGAATCACATTCTACTCCTTTAAGAACATGTGTTAATCATCCTGAATGACGATCTAAAGTATATTATGTCGATTACCACGCTCTTTAAATAGATTTTCCCAAATATGATTTAAGCTAATTGATGAACATTCATTACTATGCTTTCAGGTCTGGTCCTGCACTGAATGGTTCCAGACCTGCTAGCTAGGCTCTGAGTATTTGCTTCTGTGTGTTGTAGATTATCTCCATTATCCTCACCAAGCTGCTATCTGTTTTATCTTACAATGGACAGTAGGCTAACAGTTCCCCATCCTCCTAGTCCACTCCCCATTAGACTGGCCTCAACCTCCCACATTACCCACAATCTATTTGTCTCTAATCTTCTGTGGGTTAGAAGTAAGAGAACTTTGCTTGTTAGAAACATACGAAATAAATGCCAACAGGATCTAATTAAGGGTAGCGATGACTCTCCCGTGACTAGGGCTATAACGTATGGACTCGGGACAATCTGGCTACCCTTGGCCTTCCTGCTTAGTGTCTGTTTCTCATACGCATGTTATCATAGGTCAAGGAGAAGAGGGTAGGAGAGTCATCTGAACTAGTAAGAAAACAAGTGAAAACTACAACCAGAAGAGAACAAAAGAGATATCTGAGAAGACCGTTATGTCTTCTCAGGCACTGTTTTAGATACCTTCATACCCTCATCACAGTCATTTACTCTAATAACCTTAAGAAGTAGGTGCTATCAGCTCCATTTTAATTTGTCCATAAAACCGAGAAACTGACTCTGTAAGCCTTGGTCTCTCTGACTCCGAAACCCAGGGCCTTTCCACTACACAAGATTGCAGCCCAATGCTTGGTCTTGGTTAGCTAACTGTTTTTATACTTTATTTCTGGCTCTTTCATTGGAGCCTGACCAGTTCAGGGTTGCTTTCTTTCCCTAACCATCTTCTACAAAGTGAAGCAAAAGTCGCTCAGTTGTGTCCGACTCTGTGACCCCACATGGAATTCTCCAGGTCAGAACGCTGGAGTGGGAAGGCTTTCCTTCTCCAGGAAATCTTCCCGACCCAGGAATCAAACTGAGGTCTCCAGCATTGTAGGTGGATTCTTTACCAACTGTGCTATCAGGGAAGATATAAATGGCAACGAATAATCAAACCAAGGCCAAATTAGGCTAGCTCTTCAAGTGTTCACCAGCTCAGCAACAAATACTAATTTCTGAAAGACTGGTCATACCTTCAATTTGTAGAGATTGTGTAAAACTGGTGACAAGTTCCCTCTTTCCAAAAAAACTACATGATCTGTTCCCAGAGATGATGAGCGTGAACATGTGACCCCTTCCCCAGTGCTGCGCTCTATGCTCAAAAGAAAGCAGTGCAAGCATACTTCAGGAAGTGGCTCAGTCCTGTATTACAATCTCCCTCAATTTGTATCAATACGTTAACATGATTTTCTAAACACCGGAGGACAGGGCAAGGAGAAATGAAGACTTCCCACTTTTCAAATTCCATTAAGGAACAGGGTATACTTGTTCCCTGTTACTTTATTGCCTAGTTCAGGGCTTGACACACAGCAAAACATCATTTTACTGTTTAATAAATGAGTAAATGTTACCTGTTCAATAAATACAAGTTACTTGTTGAATAAATGCATAACCTTGCCTGGACTGGTTTTGAAATCTTTTTAGTTCACATTTTCTTGACATACCTTTGTGATACTTAGTGGAAAACATCTACAGATAAAAATGGCTCCTCTACTCCCATCAAAAGACATGCCCCTCTCCAGCCTCTAAAAATGACTCTTGTCCCAAGAATATGAATAAGGCTCCATCTGCCCGACTGCACTAAATACAGATTTTATATGCATTACAGAAACACCTGTATAAAAAAGCTGCTACAAAAAACGAGGCCTCAGAAGTCCTAAAGTACAAAACCAAACAAGAATAAGGAGTGCTTTCGGACCTTTTATAAAAGCCACAGTTGAAAATATCTGCAAAATAACTTCTTTGCAGGTCTTTGATCAAGTTATGCAGCTGAACTATTCTGTCACTCAGATTTTCCCTCAATGTGAAGTAACAAGATTTCAGGAACATGTTTGAGGTATTTACAGTATGAAAATGAAAAGGGGACCTTCTGCCATCTTGAAGTAGAAACAACCTTTGTTCTTACTAAAGAGAATTTCTGCTGAAATATACAAAACTATCCCCAAATTCCTACTTAAGAGTTAAAGCACATACCAAGCCTGACAAGCCACAAACAACAGGAAATTACTCTGCACAGTTTCTTGCAAACTATTATTTCATGAACCTTACAGATGTGTGTGTAGAGATTTGACCACTTATGACTAGATACAGGTAAGTTACAACTTTAAAAAGCCAAACTTTGCTGAACACTTAGAATGTGAAATCACTAGAAGGTATAGCTACAAAGTATAAAAACCAAGTTCTAACAGCACTTTCATACTAAAAAAAAAGCCCAGAATGGATGTTTCCGAACACCTTACATTAATTAAAATAGACCAATGAACTACTTCAAACTCAACTTTAACATTAAGGGTTTAAGTGGGCACTCATCTTAGAAATGTCAATAGATTTGAACTGTTCTTATTTACTACAACTAATTTTACAGCAGAAAAAAAACTTAAACTTTAAAAATAAAATCAGTGTTGGTCTCTGACTTTGATATAAATGTTTGCTAAATGAACTTCTGTTGGAGAAAATTCTATCAATATCTTGTATGGTACTTTTTTTTAAGGCAAATGAAAAAAACATCTTCAAACTATGACACATTTATGAAGCCCACTTTACATTATTTCTTTCATCTCTTGAATATTTGCTTCATTTACTTGTTTACAACTTCCCAAATTTAACTATTTACCTTACACACCCCCTAACCCTAACTTTTTTAAGGGATCAAAACTAGAACAGCTAATGTATTATCAAAATAATAGAAAGTGTATTATCTATTAGTCTCAAGGAAAGCACCCTTACAATCAGTGGTGAAGGTTCAATTCATATGAAATCAGAAGAAAAGATGGAATTTTTGAAAAGATGCAATTACTCCAAGCAAGTTCGCGAGATCATTTATTTATTCACAACAAATTTAGCTGTGTCGTGCTAAAACACCACAATTTAGGATACCCCAAACTGTAACAAACATGACAAGACTGATGGAAAAATGCTACCTCATTTTCGTTTTACCGGGAAACGTCTCTTTTTAAATAAAGGGTTAGTTGACAACAAACCGGCAGTATTTAGCTTTTTCAAGGGTCAAGAGGAAGGAATAACAAAACCAACCTAACTACTGTTTTTTTCTTTTGTTCAGGATCAAAAGGAAACCATTAACCACGAAAGGATTAAGTAAGTAGAAGACAAAAGTACTCAATCCAAGGGCAGTATTCCCCAGGAGAGAAGAAAACAATTAAAGCTGCAGGATTTGAAAACCAAGTTTGAAATACGTTGAAATCAATTAGTTTGCTCTCTAAAGGCGTGTGATTAAAAAAAAAAAAAAACTAATAGGCTCCGCTCACAAGAGCAACTTTCACAAGCTAGTGGAGAAGTTATGTGGACGGAGTACCAGACGTGTGCGTGTTTGTGTGAGAGCACACGCTCGCGATTCTGAACCCCGAGACCAGAATGGTTAACAAAGGTTACAGCACCGGGGGGGGGGGGGGGGGGGGGGGGGAGTGGAAGCAAAGTCTCGCATGCTCCTAACTCGGGCTTCCCAACAAGTCCCCGAAACCAGAGCCTCGTCTCTGCGGGATTTGAAAATCACCACCACAAACTACCGAGGGTGACCGCCACGGAGGAGAAGGGGACGGGCCGGGCCACACAGCCGGCCCCCGCCCCGGGCCGCGCGCGCGGGCGGGCGGGCGAGCGGGCGGGTGGCTCCCAGCGCCGACCCCGTCCCCCCCGCCGCCCCGCCCCGCGCTCCCGCACCCCGCGAGCGGCCAGGCGCCTCGCCACACCCCGGCCCCTCGGCCCGGCCAGGTGACGCGGCCGGCCCGCCTCACCGACCCCGAGCCCCACAGAGACACACCCCGGCCCCGAGGCCCCGCCGGGCGCCGCGGCGTTACCTGGACCGAGGCTCCGGGTCCCGCCCCGTCAAGAGCCCGGGGGGGTCCGGGACCTTTGTTCCTTCCTCTTCCGAAAGGGATGGAGGGGCCGGGAGTGGAGAGGGGAATGGGCCGACTGGAGGCGGAACTGAAAACACTCTGGCGGCCGCCCCGCCCCCCCAGCCGGAGCCCGGCCGGCGGCCCCGGCGCGCGGGGAGGGGACGGGAGAGGGGGCGGCGCGGGCCCGGCCGCCGCCCGCGGGGAGGAGGGGGTGGGAACGCGCGTCCCGCCGCCGCCACCGCCGCCCCTCCTCCCCTCGGGCGCGCGCCCGCCCGCCTCGCCCCCACCCGGGCGGCCCCCGACGGCCGAGCCGTCCTCCCCCGCCGCGCCCGCCGGCCCCACCTCCGCTTCCGCCCTGCGCCCTTCGCCGCCGGCCGCAGCGGCGCGGCGCACCCACCTCCGGGCGGCTCGCTCGGCGCTCGCTGGCTGGTGGCTGGGAGCTGCTCCTCCGCCGCCGCCGCCGCCGCCGCCGCCGCCGCGGCCGCGCGGTAGCCCCGCCTCCCACCCCGGGCCGCGAGCCCCGCCGATTCGCCGGCGCAGCCCCGGGGGGCTGGCACCCTGCCGCCCGCTGATTGGCGCCCCCGGACGCCCGTTAGGGGCGCGAGGTACGCTGGCCGAGCGCGCGGCCTTGGGGGCGCGCGCGGAAGACCCGGGCAGCGAAGAAAGGGAAGGGGTTAGGCCCGAGCGCCCGTGTTAGGGCCAGGGCGCGAGCTGTAGGCTCTGAGAGGCGCGGGCCGCTACCTCCCCACCTCCTTTCCCTCCGGCCTCCCCGCCCTCCCGGCCGGACCGGCGGTGCACGCAGCCAATCAGCGCGCTGGGTGCTCGGGGTGTGAGCCGCGCGTCGGGGGGCCTCGAATCGGAAGGGAGACGTCGCTCGCTGATTGGTCCCGCCTCCCCCGTAGAGCGTGAGGCGAGGCGCGGCCGGGCGGGCGGCGGAGGACTTAGGCGGGGTGGGATGCCCGCGGTTTCGGTTGGCTTCTTCTCTGGCGCGCTCGCACGGGAAACTCTGGGAAAGGGAGTGGGGGGCGGGGAGGGGAGGCGCGTAACCTGCCGTGAGGGCGACCACCTTTCCGTCCTGATCGCGGCTGGTCCTCCGTCCCGGCGTCTCTGGCCGGCACCACTGGGTGGGGCCTGTCGGAGGCCGCCGCCCGGCCCACCTTCTCTGTAGTCAAGCCGGGAGTGGAGGCGTGCTTATAATCCTCGGGGTGGGAGGCCCCGACGGTGGGCGAGCTAAGGGGCCGAAGAGGGGTGTGCCAAAGCCTGCGTCCCGGACCCACGCGTGGGGCGCCCTGTGCGAATGAGTGGGCGCGGCCCTCGTGGTGGTAAACGGGGGCGGGGTCCGAGATGTAAATAAGCCCGGGGCCGAGCTCTTTGCTTGGGCTGTAGGGTCTGGTGGGGAGGCGGGGGGGGGGGGGGGGGGGGGGGGGGGCGGGGGAGGTCACAGGTATTTTTGTTGAACGGAAACTTGGTCCTGTCTTCGTGAAAAAATGGGGCTCATCATGCGTGTTCTGAATGCTCCTTGTGAAGTCTAGAACACAAGTGCCTGGCACGATATCCCTCAGTTGCTGAGTTATTTGCCCCGTTCTTCATTTCTGCACTGCTCAGGCACTGTTCTTAGACCCCATCCTCGCACGTCTGCACTGCAAAGCCTCTAAGCTGCTAGAAACTTTGGTCGCCTTTTCCTTGCAGACCCCGAGCCTCTGCCTGAAATCTTGAACCCAGCCAATCATATGAAGCGATTATCAAGCATGTACGATGTTAGGCAGAGAACACCATAGAACTTCAAGTTGAGAAGAAATTCGGGTCTCACATAGGTCGTTGGTGGCAGAGATTAGACCTGTAACATGGTTTTCTTGGTTCTTGTCTGGCACTCACATGTACACTACTTCGTGAATTTAACAGAGGACTCGAGGCAGAGCAGCACTGGCAATACAAATCAGCAAGCAGGAAGTACCAGATGACCATTTCAAATAGTAAGGCTTTCTGAAATACATTCTTTTCAGAAATGAAGGCTTCTCTTAGGAGGATACCTAATGCTGAACCTGGAGAGAGATTTGGTCATCCTCTGAGTGCTACAGATTTTCCAAATATCCTTTTTTAAAAAAATCTCCGTTTCTACTATCTCTCCTCGAACATGGAAGTACTTTTCTCATCAAGTTTGTGATGAAGAGCATGAACCCTGGAGTTGGGCAAATTGTAGTTTTGAATGCAGCTGCGCTTCAAATCTGTGACCTTTGGCAAGTAAAATTCTCCTGCAATAATAGCTGCTTAACTATAGTTTTGTGAGGGAGGTGGGAGGGGGGTTCAGGATGGGGAACACCCATGGGGTACACCCATGGCTGATTCATGTCAATGTATGGCAAAAACCACTACAATATTGTAATTAGCCTCCAATTAAAATAAATAAATATAGTTGTGTGACGATTAAAGAAAGTAGTAAATATGAAAGTGAATAGCACATGGTTTTGAAGTTCGAAGAAAACCAATAATCGTTATCATTTCTTCCCTTCTGTTGCCTGCAGGCACATAGGTCAAGATGAACCCACTCAGCAGAAATCTTACCTTCAAAAGTTTACCTCCAGGATGGCGTCTCCTCTTGTAAATTTAGAGGCAGTTATACTCACCTCTTTTATAAAAACAGCTTGTGAAGGAGAGCTAGGAAGCCAATTGGTGGAGCTGTTCCACCTCTTAAGACTTCCCTTTCCACTTCCCAGAGCCACCAAGGAGGATGTTCTAGGGCAAAGGCTTATTTGATGTAGAAGCAGGAAGGCTGTTTAAGGTTTGTGGTCCTTCTTCCTACTAACAGACCACCAGTTTTTGTATGAAATAGCCTATAAAAATCTACCTGCGTCACACAAGTATTTTCTCCTATGTGACCAGGGTGTGCACTTGGGTGTCCATGTGAGTGAGGACAAGTGGAAGCAGATCTGACTGGAATTCCAGAAGAATCTGCTCCCAGTGTGAGAGGTAGGTACTTTGAGAGGCACATTAATTCAATGGATAATATACTTGAGGTCTAAGACCATCTCTCCAAAGTGTCAGACTTTGGATCCCTAACTCTTCCATTTAGGAAGCCTTCCAGGATTTGTATGATCAGGGAAAGGGGAGCAGGGGCAATCTGGCTACCAGTGCAGTCCCAAAAGGCTTAGGAAAGGAGCATGCCTTCTGCCCCTCAGCTAGAAATGCATCTGAGCCAAAGTGGATCAAGATAGAAACTGAAGGCAGCTGGGAACAGGGATCGCCATGGCAGCAATCAACTTAGAAATTCATTAGGATACCTCAAGATCTATCAGTAGGCCCCAATTATATAAGTTACATTTAAAATCTTATGTTTATATGAATAGACACCTTGTTTAACACTTTACTAGGCATGATACTAAAAAATCAAAATAAAGAATCTATTTAAAAGTAGTAAAATGTTTCAGAAAGGCACATAAGGAAAATGGTAACAGCATTTGCTTCTAGAAGGAGCACCTTGAAGTCATGAGTGGAAAACTTTAATCATTAATTCTTTTGTAGCTTGAGTTTTAATAATATATATGTGTGTGTATAATCTCCACGTATTTATTTTTCAAAGGCTAGAACTCACATTCCTCCTTTCTGCTAAATCTGTTAAACTCTTCCTTGTTACTCCAGCCCAAAAGATATCACTCACGTATGAATTTTCTCTCATGGTTAGAAAGATTTACATACCATGACTTTGCTTTGATTAATGTCTTGATCTGTTAGTTTAGTCTTGAGTAGTTTTTTAACTTCTCATGTGTGTGTTTTGTCTCGCCATTTAGATTGTGAATTCCTGAAGGACAAGGACAGTAAGCATCTTGTTCTGTTGTTTCCCCACAATCTGAGATAAAATACCACATAATTGAAGAAATATGAAATAACAGCATTTGTATAGCAGAAAAAGGCTGTATGTGTGTCAGAGGTCTCCATGCATTCTACACAGCTTTGCCCCTTCCAGATTGTATTTGCCCTCAATAAAACCTTTGAGTATCTTGTGAACATCCAATTTCTATATTTGCTCATCCTCATGGAAGGAAGTTGTGGTATTACATCTCAAAGATTCAGTTATTTGTAACTGAAAGGATACTGATTAATGAGATGACCTAAGCAAAAGTTGTAAAGAACAAATGTGTGGGGTTATTCTTGCTGTAAATGAAGAAACCCAATACCAACTGAATTTTTATCTCAACACAATGAAATTTCATGTTTTAAATAAAGTTATGTTGAAGATGTGTACACCTGCCTCTACAAACACACATTCACATGCTAATTTTTACTAAAAATAAAAAATATGTAATATCTGATAGGAAATGCTGGAGAATAAAGCATATACAAGAAAAAAGAATTTCAGCAAGTATTTATCAGATATCTCTTATATGCTTATCATAAAAGCATCGGTTCTTCATGGCAGAGAATTCTCATTCCATGGCAAAAATCACTCAAGAAAGTAAAACATACAAGTGGTTTTTTCAGTTAAAGAAAATGAGATTGGAAGAGAAATGGCTGTGGTTGAAAGAGATACATTTGGAGAAAAGTTGTATTTATCATCATTATCCAGGCATCTGATAATATTTCTATCTGTACATTTGAAAGCATAAAGAATCACTGGATTATTTATCGTGAGATAGCTAATCCAATGATTGTTCAAATATTACTTGGAAAATTACAATTCCAGTGAAATGAGCATTCCCATAAAGGACTTTAAATGTTATCTGAGATCTCTGTATTTGAAATAAACTAAACAGGGGCCACTGTCTAAATCCTAGAAGGACAATGGACAAATTATTTAAAGTTCTATTGTGAGAGGGATAATTTGGTAGTCAGATATCAACAATAGGGCCTTATGCCTTGATTATAATTGTCTGTATGTGACAATATTGACTGAGCCAGGCTGCTGCTAGGCAGGATAAGTGTATGAAGGTATAATACACTTAGAAAATTTCAAGCTTTTTAGCATAATTGTTCTGATGAAGACTGAAGAGCTTACTTAACTGACTGGAGTAGACAATAGATGCATAATCAGTGTCCTAATGATTGAATTAATGAGCCCCCATTGTTTGTCCTTACTGTAAGCAGTCCTCGGCTATGAAAAAGACATTTTGCTAAAAGAGTCTGACAATTGTGTTAGCTGATGAGCGGCCAGAATGTAATTAATGATGGAAGAGAGCTGATTACTATTGGGTCCTAAGGACTTCAACGGTGGATTTCAAGGGGTGAATTACATAGCTACGGAGAAGTTTCCTATCAGCTCCCCCTTATGGAACCTGATCAAAGCTCTTATTTGCAGCTAAGGAAACTGAAGCCCGGGCTTTTCCAAAGTCCTGTGACCCGTTCAGGGGCTATACATACAGTGCCTCTGCTGCTCGGGCACTGCCTGCCGACTTTGACCTACCCCTGGTCTACGCCCTCCCCTATGCCTTTGCTACCCTCTTCAGTCTTGCTTTTACCTTCTGTGCACATGTCCTAACCAAACTTCACAGTGAAAATAGGGCAGGTTTCTCCTCCACACCTGAACTCCAACACTAGGCAAATACGTCTGTCTCCAAATCTATTCTCCAGACATTTCCTATGGAAAACCAGCTTCTAGTTATTCTCTGTTCTAGATTAGAATCAACCCTTCTACACATACACACACTCACACACACACACACACACCAGTGACACTCTCATTTCACCTTTAAACTTTTTTTTTTCAGAACTCTTATCATTATCTGGAATTATATCTATTTATTTCTTTACTGATTTATCATTTGTCACTTCTCCCTGCTGAATGTAAGCTCTGTAAGAGCAGGAAACTTTGCTTTATTCACCAGAGTATCCCCTACTCAAGCATGCCTATTTCGTTCACCATATTGTCCCTAATTCAAGCATACCTGGAGGTACTCAATACATATTTTTGAATGGATGGATAATGTTCCCTCAAACTCAAAGCATGTGAACAGTGAACTCATTATCTTCTGTTTTCCTCTCTGGGTGTTTCTATCCCAGTTCCCTAGAAAGCAGAGCCTGAATCAAGGATGCTGACGCTTTCTTTAGGAGATATTATCCCAGGTCAGGGACAGGGAAAAGGCAAGAAAGAATGGAGAGCAACGTATAGCAACGCATGACTGTGCTGAACACTGCTTCATAGCAAGCCTTGACAAGCACAACCACTTGGCCAGATGAACAACATGGAGCACTCATGCCTTGGAACATCTGAGGAAGGAAGGAATTTTATCTTGTCTCTAGTCGCCCACTGGTTGCAGCTTGCCCCACAGGGGGCTAACTTTCCCATACATCCCAGGTGTGTGATCTATATCCTTTGATAGCCACTCAGAAAGCAGGTCCCTGCCCTGGAGGCCAGAAGTGGTAGGAAAAAACTTGGTATGTGGCTGGTCTGCCTTAGGCTGTCAAATCATGAGGGACTTAACTAAGTCACTCATGGTAGCAGCTAGGACAGAGCAAGAGGCCCAGAAAATCTGAGATGTCACATGAATGGGGCCTGCTGTAGAGCAGTTGTTACCACAACAGGCTTAAGAGCAGGTCGGCTTCCTTCACTGCATTATAGCAGCAGCCACCCACAATAAGAGAGAAATATTTGTTGAAGGAATGCGTGTGTAAATGGCATCGCCATCTCTGACAAATGTAAGCCAGAACCTTGGAATTGTCTGTGATCTTTTTCTTCTTGCCTATATATCTAATTGACACAAATTCCTCTATCTCCTTAATACATCTCTGTTCCAATACCTCTTGTCCAAGGTCACTGCCTTGATTCAGACCTTCAGCATCTTTCATTGAAATTCTTGCTATAGCTCCTTAACCGGTCTTCACATCTTTAGTCTTCCTCTCCAATTCAGTCTCCTTCCTGCTGCCAGAAATTTTTTTTATAGCGTATTTTCTGGATGCAAATCTGATCTACTATCCTGATTAAATTGATAGTTTTTTTTTTTTAAGATAGAATCAAGTCTCTTTCAGTTCAGTTCAGTCGCTCAGTCATGTCCTACTCTTTGCGACCCCATGAATCGCAGCACGCCAGGCCTCCCTGTCCATCACCAACTCCCACAGTTCACTCAGATTCACGTCCATCGAGTCAGTGATGCCATCCAGCCATCTCATCCTCTGTCGTCCCCTTCTCCTCCTGCCCCCAATTTCTCCCAGCATCAGAGTCTTTTCCAATGAGTCAACTCTTCGCATGAGGTGGCCAACGTACTGGAGTTTCAGCTTTAGCATCATTCCTTCCAAAGAAATCCCAGGGCTGATCTCCTTCAGAATGGACTGGTTGGATCTCCTTGCAGTCCAAGGGACTCTCAAGAGTCTTCTCCAACACCACAGTTCAAAAGCATCAATTCTTCGGCGCTCAGCTTTCTTCACAGTCCAACTCTCACATCCATACATGACCACTGGAAAAACCATAGCCTTGACTAGACGGACATTAGTAGGCAAAGTAATGTCTCTGCTTTTGAATATGCTATCTAGGTTGGTCATAACTTTTCTTCCAAGGAGTAAGCCTCTTTTAGTTTCATGGCTGCAGTCACCATCTGCAGTGATTTTGGAGCCCAAAAAAATAAAGTCTGACACTGTTTCCACTGTTTCCCCATCTATTTCCCATGAAGTGATGGGACCGGATGCCATGATCTTTAGCATAACCCAAAAGATCCTTCATGATCTGTCCTAGGCTACTCTCTTTAGCTTTACACCTCAGCCCTCCCCACCCTGCCCTTGTAGCCCAGCCAGGCGGAATTCCTGGTGTTTTTCCCCACACCATACTCTTCCACGCCTCAGGGCCTACATTGTGCTCTTTGTCCTGCCTGCAATGCTTTTGTGCCTGATGAACCTCTTGTTGTTTAGTCGCTAGTCACTAAGTTGTGTCTGACTCATTGCAACCCCATGGACTGTGGCCCGCCAGGCTCCTTTCTCCATGGGATTTCCAGACAAGAGTACTGGAGTGGGTTGTTATTTCCTTCTGCAGGGTGTCTACCTGACCCAGGGATCTAACCCATGTCTCCTGCACTGGCAGGTGGATTCTTGACCACTGAGTCACCTGGGAGCCCTGATGAACCTCTACTCATACTTCAAAACACTGTTTCCATGTAACCCCAGTTCATCCATTGATAATCCCTCCACCCACCCACTCATCCATCCAGGGTTCATTGTAAACAGGTTTCTTAGTTGCAAGCAGCAGAAGCTGGTATTTGCTGAATTAAGAGAAAGGGAGTTCATGGAAGGATACTGGGTGACTGACAATTGCTGGGAAGTCTCCAGAAACAGTCTCAGACAGTAAGCAAGAACAAGGAAGTCTGGGCAGCAGCTAGCATCACAACCAGTACCGTGGTACAATGCTTCAAAGGAGGTGACCACCACCATTCAAAATAGGATACTGCAGCTTATACTTGCGGTTCAACAGCACTGGACACAGGTACCATCCATTGCTGGCACTACCAGCACTCTTGGTCCTGAAGGCAAATGTCACTGCAGTGCCTGTTATTGCCGCCAGAATGGATTCTCCACCAAACCTACTTTGTATTACTTGGGCTCTCTCTTTGAAGTCTGTGGCAGACCCGTTAGGTTTAACACATATTCCTTGCTCTAATTGAAGGCAGCTCTGGAAATGTAAAGAGGTGATGTTTTTTGACATCTGTGTTGTAAATGGGATCTGCTTCTCTCCAGTAATCTTTATCCCCCCAAAAAGGAAAGGGGATCAGATTTTGGGAAACCCCAAATGACAAATGTTCTCAAATTCTGTCAACATATAAATTGACATCTGCCTGTATTAGGTTCTCTTGGAGGGATACTGGGATACAAAATTGACTGAAGTGATTACACCCACTGGACTGTATGGTCAAAACGAAAATAACAAGTGTTAGCAAGGATGTAAAGAAATCAATGGGAGGAATGTAAAATGGTGGGCTTTGGAAAACTCTGGCAATTCCTCAAAAGATCATACAGAGTAACCATGTGCTTAGTCTCTCAGTCATGTCCAACTCTTTGAGACCCCATGGACTGTAGCCCACCAGTCTCCTCTGCCCATGGGGATTCTCCAGGGAAGAACACTTTAGTGGCTTGCCATGCCCTCCTCCAAGAATCTTCCCATCCCAGGGACTGGACTCAGGTCTCCTGCACTGCAAGTGGGCTCTTTACCATCTGAGCCACCCAACAATTCTACTCTTAGGTATATATCCAAGAGAAATGGCAACATATGCTCACTTAAAAACACACACACATGTTCATAGCAGCATATTTCAGTTCATAGTTCAGTCGCTCAGTCGTCTCCAACTCCTTGCTACCCCATGAATCGCAGCACGCCAGGCCTCCCTGTCCATCACCAACTCCCAGAGTTCACTCAGACTCACGTCCATTGAGTCAGTGATACCATCCAGCCATCTCATCCTCTGTCGTCCCCTTCTCCTCCTACCCCCAATCCCTCCCAGCATCAGAGTCTTTTCCAATGAGTCAACTCTTCCCATGAGGTGGCCAAAGTACTGGAGTTTCAGCTTTAGCATCATTCCTTCCAAAGAAATCCCCGGGTTGATCTCCTTCAGAATGGACTGGTTGGATCTCCTTGCAGTCCAAGGGACTCTCAAGAGTCTTCTCCAACACCACAGTTCAAAAGCATCAATTCTTTGGCGCTCAGCTTTCTTCACAGCATATTTATAAGTGCCAAAAAGTGGAAACAAACACTCATCAGCTGATGAGTGGACAAAGTGTGGAGTATCCATACAATGTAATATTTGGTGGTGAAAAGGAATGAAGTCTGAAGCATGCTGCCACATGGATGAACCTTGAAAACACTGTGCTAAGAGAAAGAAGCTAGTCACAGAGGACCACATACTGTATGATTCCATTTATATGAAACAGCCAGCATAGGCAATTCTATAAGGATAGAAAACAGATTTGTGGTTGGCTAGGTCCAAGAGCAAAGAGGGATGAGATAGGGAGTAACTGCTAGAGTTACATTTTTATCCCCAGCTAGAGTTTCTTGCTGGGGATAAACATGTTCTAAAATAGATTGTGGTATTGATTGTACAAATCTGTGAATATACTAAAAATTATGGAATTGTATACTCTTAACTGGGCTTCCCAAGTGGCACTAGTGGTAAAGAACCCACCTGCCAGTGCAGGAGATTTAACAGCCATGGGTTTGATCCCTGGGTCGGGAAGATTCCCCTGCAGGAGGGCATGGCAGCCCACTCCAGTATTCTTGCCTGGAGAATCGCAAGGGCAGAGGAGCCTGGCGGGCTACAGTAAATCAGGTCGCAGAGTCAAATACAACTGAAAGGACTTAGCACGCATGCATACTTTAAGTTGGTGCGTGTGTGGTCTGTGGCTATTTTTTTTTTTAATGAATAAGATAGAAAGCTCTCTCTTCAAGGAGCTGGCATGCTTGTGGGACAGCAAACAAGCAGGTAACATACAACTTAAGCTAAATGGTCAGCCTCTTCCTCATTCCTACCTCTTCTTTCTTTATTCCTCAAAAGGGAATACATCCCTCCCCCTCCCCTTCGCAACACTTATTATACTTTTTAAAATCATCTTTCTCTGAAAAATAAGATCCTTGAGGTAGGGTGTGTGCCTTTGAACTATGAGTCAACAGAACTAGACGCAGTGCCTGGCATGCAGTAGGCTTATAATAATTGTCCGTTCACTGGCGAATAAATGACAGAACCAGGACTAGAAGGTGGGTGTCCTGAGTCCCAGGTTAGCACTCCTTCCAGTCACAACAGTGTCTGAAATGAAGACTCCTCAAATTGGACAACTAGCCAAGAGAGGTCTACACAGAAGCAATGGTGCTTTTACAAGGTGTCAGTCTCCAGGTACATGTTTACATTTTACGCTCGAAGCGTAATTGTGCTATTTCCTCCCTCATTCCCCATGTCCTTTGAATAATCTTTCTACTCACCTCATTTACAGCTTTCTCCCTAGAGTTCATCACACTATAGCAGCTTGGCTGGCATCTTTAGCATCTTGTAATCCTGAATACTCAGCAGTGAGTGGGGCTCCCTGGACTATGCACGCAGGAGTTCAAAAGCCCAGATTTTGTTTCTTTCATTATTATTTACTTATTTTCAGCTGCAGTGGATCTTCATTGCTGCCAGTGGGCTTTCTCAAGTTGCAGTGCACAGGCTTCTCATTGCAGTGGCTTCTCTCATTGTGGAGCACAGGCTCCGAAGTTGTGGCACACAGGCTTAATTGCCCCATGGCGTGTGAGATCTTCCTGGACCAGGAATCGAACCCGTGTCCCCTGCATTGGCAGGCTGATTCCTAACCACTGGACCACCAGGGAAGCCCTGAGGCCCAGATTTTAGAGATTTGGTTTTTCACTTATCAAGAAGCACCAAGTAGAACTCTTACAAGTAAGGATTATCTTTAAAAATTATTTTTTTTACAGCCTAGTGAGATACGATTTTGCAATGAATGTTCTCTACTTCTTTTCAAAAACAGCTTTTTTTTCGGAGATATAATTCACATACTATGCAACTTGCCCATTTAAACTATACAGTTCAATGGTTTTTAGTATGTTCACAGAGCTATGCAGTGATCATCACAACAAAAGTTTAGAACATTTTGTCACCCCCCAAAAATCAACCTCATACCATTGCATTCTCTTCCCTTTCTCTTCGCCTTGCCCCAGCCCTAGCCAACCACTAATCTAGTTTTTTGCTTTTGTAAATTTGCCTATTATGGATGTCTCATGTAAACGGACTGACTTCTTTCACTTAGTACAATGTTTTCAAAGTCCATCCATGTGGTAGCACGTCTCAGAACTTCATTCCATTTCACAGCCAGATGATATTCCGTTGTATGTGTATGTCACACTTGTTTATTCATTCAGAAGTTGATGAGCATTTGAATTGTTTCTGCATTTGAGCTTTCATGAATAATGCTGCTTTGAGCATTCTCACACGATTTTTATACTACTGCGTAGATCCTAACTTTATTCTCAAATTTCCTCTCCCTTTCTGATCAGCTCTAAATATGCTGCCCATCAATTTACAAGATTCTGCCAGGCTTTTTATAAAGAATCATTCATGGATATTGAGAGCTTGGCAAACATACAGCCTTGCTGCTTTTGGAGTTGGCCACCAATATATAAAGTATTTCATTGAAACAATTATCTCTCAAATGACAGTTTGTGACTTCTGTTTGGAGATGCCAAGAAGCCAAGTTTTCCTTTCATTCAACAGAGCTGTGTGTTCCTGGAGAATCTCCCCTGTGTTAAGGATTGTGCACTTTGCTGGGAAGAGAAGGGACAGGGCACAGCCCTTGCCCTACAAGGTCCTTTATCCTGTTAGAGGAGGCAGCTTGCTGGGTTTGGTCAGGGTAGGCTTCCCAGAAGAAGAAGCAACTATAGCCAAGATGGTACCACCAGAAGTTAACCAGACAAAGAGTCAAGACAGCAAAGGAAAGCAGGTGTGCAGAGGGCCAGATGTGAGAGGAACATGTCTGGATGGGAAGGAAGAAGGAAAAGAGAGAGAGGAGAGGGCATGAGGAGGTGGGGAAAGAGATGAAACTGGACAAGAACACCAAGTAAAGAGAAGATCACTGCCTGAAGGGTTAACAATTTAGCAGAAATGAGCAGTCACAGAATGGCTGACTCATAAAACAAACAAACAAACAGACATGAGAACTTGTTCGAAAACATACACTGTGAAAAAGAAATCACGATTTGTTATTTTTCAATCCTCTTATTAGGAGCAAATATATTTCCTTTTAATCAAAAGGTTCAAATTTGGTATCAACTTGTAATACTAGTAATGTTTTAAACCGCTGTATTTGATCATTTAATAAATATGAACTTAGACCCTCCTATATAGAATAGATTACTCACTTCTCTGAGGCTATAAAATGTTTCCTAATGCTTGGATTTTCACTTCCAGGGATTAAATGGTAAATCAAGTAAGACATGAAGAAAGTGAAAGGAATGCAAAAATATTTTATATATTATATGTATTGAATGAATTACTTAGAAAAACAGCACTACAAAATCAGAGTCTGGACACTAATCTTTCTCCTTAGCACAATTATAATTAATGCAATTTAAAAAAAAGAGCCTACACCAAGAGGCCTTCAACTAAGAGTCTTTTAAATATTTTTGCTTTGGAAATCTTTCTGTTCTCTAGTTCAATTCAGGGTAGAACAATGGGAGTGTAATAAATACACATTTATTAGACATTATGAGCAAAGCACCATTCTGTGGGCTATGCGGATAGGAAGGGTACAAAGGATGAAAGGGTACAAAGCATGGCAGGTGTGGTTCCTTCTCCCAGTGAACTTCAACTGAGAACAAGGGAGCTCAGGACAGGGGAGACAGCAAGTGTTTATTGCTAGTCCTATCACTGCATGGCTCCTAAAGCTCACTTTATCTCCATTAATTTTCAAATGACCCCAGAAATACAAAATTTTTCTTCTAAACAGCCAAGTTTCCAAAGAGGTAAAATAGCTTGCCTAAGATCAATAAGCTACAGTGGACATTTCCAGTTGAGCTAAAACCCAGGAAGTGTGTACCAAGTGCAGACATCTGGGCAACCTCCTTGTTCTGCTGAGCCAGAACGAGGCTGGGTTCTCTCGTAATTGACCTTTAGGGGTCTTGTTTGCATATCTACTCTTTGTGGAAGGCAAGGAAAGGATGTTCTGAGACCTGGAGATTGGACCTGGGCAGCCACCAGGGAAATGTGAGTGTGTTTCTGCAAGGCATTGATTCTACTTCCAGATCTAGGAGGAAGAACAGGGGCAGGCATGTTGCTGCTCATGCCTGGATCACCCCAACACATTCTATCTAAATCTCCTTGGACCCCCAAGATGCGACTGTATCCTTGGGTGCAGGGAACTCAAGGAGTGGAGCCAGGGAGCCCAGAGAGGTCAAGAGTTGCAGCTGGGAGCAGGATGCTTTCACCTGGATACAGCAGGAATGTAGCCCAAAGGCACCAAAGCCACAAGGCTATGTGGTCAGTGGGCTGCATTTCAGAAGGACTAGAGACGGAAGTGTTCCCAGCAAGAAGACTGGGGTACAGTCAGGCTTACTGGTGCAGGGGGTTTCTGCTACAGTGTTTTAGCGTGGCCTTGCCTGGAATGGACTTCCCTTGTGGCTCAGTTGGTAAAGAATCTGCCTGCAATGCTGGAGACCTGGTTTCAGTCCCTGGTTTGGGAAGATCCCCTGGAAAATGCAAAAGCTACCCACTCCAGTATTCTGACCTAGAGAATTCCATGGACAGTATAGTCCATGAGGTGGCAAAGAGTCGGACACGACTGAGCAAATTTTACTTGCCTGGAATGGAGGAGTTCTTCCCTAGAATGGAGAGCATCTTGTCCTAACATATTTACTAAGCATATGCTGTGTGTCAGACACTGTTCTAGACACTGTGCTAAGTCGCTTCAGTCGTGTCTGACTCTGCAACTCTATGGACTGGAGCCTGTCAGGCTCCTCTGCCCATGGGATCCTCCAGGCAAGAAGACTGGAGTGGGTTTCCATGCCCTCCTCCAGGGGATCTCCCAACCTAGGGATTGAACCCACATCTCCTGTGGCTCCTACATTGGAGGTGGATTTTTTTACCACTGAGCCACCGGAGAAGCCCAATCTAGACCCTAGAACACAGCAAACAGTATTAAAAAAAATCTCTATCCTCTTGGGGTGCTGTATTCGAATTGAGGGGGCAGGGGGTAGAACATAAGAAAAATGGGTAGTAAATATCTGGGCGTTAACTTTGGAGGAGAGAGATAAAGAAGGAAGGAGAATAGGACATGCTTGGGTAGGGGAGAGGGCAGCTTGCAGTTCTCAGTAACACAGAAGCTGAGACCTGCTGGAGGTGAAGGAGCCAGCCGAGTAGACATGTGAGGAGGAGATCCTCAGGCAGCGGGGAGTGAGGGCAGTGGTCCCGGGGCAGGCGCAGGCCAGGCGGGCCAGTTAAGGCACAAGGAGGGGCAGAGTGAGCAAGGAGGAGAGTGGGGAAGGGGCAGGGTGGGGCTGTGGGTAGGGGCCATTTTAGGGACTGTGCCTCTAAATAAGGCACAGAATAAGATGAAGATCCTTGGCATATTCACCTTTGAGGTTGCAGGGGTGGAATAAAGAGATAGGTGGATTGGCCAGGGTTGGGCTTTTGCCATCCCTAAATAAAGAATTGGGAGCAGGCAAAGGAATGAGCGGGCTTCTCAGGTGGTGCTAGTGGTAAAGAACTCACCTGCCCAAGCGGGAGACATAAGAGATGTGAATTCAATCCCTGGGTCGGGAAGGTGCCCTGGAGGAGGGCATGGCAACTCACTCTAGTATTCTTACCTGGAGAATCCCATGGACAGAGGAGCCTGACGGGCTACAGTTCATAGGATGGCAAAGAGTCAGACACAACTGAAGCGACTCAGCGCTCATGCAGGCAAAGGAATGAGGAGTAATTACGGTGATGAATTATTCCACTTACCATTGTTGTGGAACCAGCTACCTTAAAATACAGAAACAACCACAGATCTGTGTGTCAGGAATTGGGGTAGGACACAGTGGGGATGGCTTTTCTGCATTTGATGACGTCTGGGGTCTCACCTGGGAAACCCGAAGTTTGGAGGGCAGGCCGACACGGTTCATGCTGCCATGCGTGGACACGGCTTCACTTCTATGTCTGGCGGCTCACGCTGGTGGCTGGCCAGCACACCTGCACACGGTCTCTCCCTGCAGCCCAGCTTCCTCACAGCCCAGAGGCAGCCGAAATGGCCTAAATGGCCACTCAGGGCTCCCAAGGCGAGTGTCCTGAGAGAAAGTGGAAGCTGCCAGTGTCTTAATGGGCACAATGTCACCTCACCATGTCCTACTGGTCAAGTAGTTACAGAGCCCAGATTCAAGGAAAGGCGACATAGGTTCCATCCCTTGATGGGAGAAGTGGCAAAGAAGAATCATGTTTAAAGTACAGGACCAGCTGAACTTGTTTAAAGAGAGAGTGTGGTTAAAGGGCAAGAAAAGGCCATAGCAACATTCTTAGAGTGAACTCTGTCATTTGCAAGTAAGAAATATGAGGAGAATCCGGCCAAGGAGAATATAATGGTAGTGGGAAAACCGAGAGAATGTGATGATTGTTTCAAGAAAAGGGAAATGATCCACTGTGTGTGGCGTTGCTATTAATAACAGGTCAGAAAGATAAGCCTGAGAAATGCCCTTGGGCATGGCAAAGTGGAGGATGTTGATATCATGACAATGACAGGCTTAGTGAACCCATGGGGATGAAAGTCTGATTGGAATGGGTTAAGGATAGAATGGGGGAGAGAAAGTAAGGACAGCAAAGATAAGACATGTCTTTTGAGTTATTTCGTAAAGAGTAATAGAAAAATGGGACAGACTAGTAAGAGGGATTTAATGGTACAGGATAGGGAGGATAGTGGTGGGAATGACGTCCTTAAGTTGGCGAGAGTGGATGGGACCTGGTGTAGAGTGGATGGTTTCATGTACTGCATGGATAGTCCACCTGATGCATACATTCTCCATGGGGGTGAACACTGGTTCTTACTCTTTTTGTGTATAGACTTCAGATATACATATAGTATAGAAACAGATATACAGAGTATCTATAAGACTAATATTTCATGGGGTGGGGCACAGTTAGGGAAGAATATATCTAAAAAGACTCTTTAAGGAGTGTGGTAATGAAAAGAAGGGTTGAGAAATACTGCTGCTACTGCTGCTACTAGTCTATCATAACCGAAAAGAAGGCAAGACATATGTATAGATAGTAGGTATTTGGGTGCTGTGGCAGGGAAGGTGGAAGCTCACTTCTGATAACATCTATTTCCTTAATGAAATAGGAACAAGAAGAATCAAATGTTAGGAGATAAAAGGGAGTTCTGTAGGTTTGACAGGAGATGAAAAAGTTTGAAATTGATGTTTTGGTGGTTAGGATTGGGAATTAACTAAGGGCTCACTTGATGCCAGTGAACATTTTAAAATGAGACCCATTGGCACATTTGTATGCGTTTCTCCAACCACATTTAGCTGCTCAGTTTAATCAGAGGTTGGGGAGGGGCCTATCCCAAAGAAGGACTCTACCTGTCATCATTGTCCCACCCACTCTCAGTGGTCCCCATCACCATGAATGTTGCTGGGTTTCACACCAAGCACCTGCAACTCTCCATCGGACAACTTCCTGTTGGCCTGTGATCCAGGCAGGCCAGGAGTGCTGGGAAGCCAGTGCCCTCAGGAGTAATCTTCAGCCAGTGATGGATGGGATGCCCCCATTTCCTTGCCCCTGGGTATGGCAGGGAGGGAATAACCTGATAAGTGTTTGCATACCTGCTCAAAAAACGCCCTTTATTCACTTCCTTCCCTTTCACGTCTGACTTTCATATATCCCTACCAATGCTTTCTGGGATCACTTCCCAAATATACTGCTTGCACTCAAATTCTTATTTGAGAGTCATCTTCTGAGGGAACCAAACAGGACAATGATGAATCATAGCTTTTAGGCCAAGAAATGAGATAATTAAGTACATGATGGAAGGCGTGGGGGATAAAACGGTTGAAAGACAGTAAAAGGTGATAGGACCAGCAGGTCTGAGGAGCCAATGAGATTAAAGATTTGGAGTTAGGTTCCAGACATAATGATTAGAGAGTAGGACACTTGAAACTGAGATTATGAAGTTATTGGTGAAGACAGAGTTTAAGGTATGACCTTGGGGATGTGTGACTTGGTGGGGTGGAGAGTGAGATCGTTGCAGGTAAAGGATCAAGGAACTGAGAGGCCAAAGACTAGGCAAAAACACGTAGGGAAGAATGATTATCTTTTATTTGACTTCTGCCTCTCCCATAGAGTTGTTCTGAAGAGTGAATAATATAATCTGCCTAAAGGTGTTAGTATAGGGTTTGGCACGTAGTTAGTGCTTAATAAATGTCTGTAGAGACCCACAGATGAGCACGTGATGTAAACCACACCAGTCAGTCCTTCCCAAGGGTTGCTAAAACTCAGTCCATTGAGGAAGCACTGTCTTTCCTCTTTGGTTATGAGGCTGGAAGTTTGCAGCTATCTAAGATAGAGAATCTGCCTGCAGTGCAGGAGACCCAGGTTCAGTCCCTCAGTTGGGAAGATCCTTGGAGAAGGAAATGGCAACCCACTCCAGTATTCTTGTCTGGGAAATCCCATGGACAGAGTAGTCTGGTGGGCTACAGTCTGCTGCTGCTGTTGCTGCTAAGTCGCTTCAGTCGTGCCCAACTCTGTGTGACCCCATAGATGGCAGCCCACCAGGCTACCCCGTCCCTGGGATTCTCCAGGCAAGGACTCTGGAGTGAGGCTACAGTCTATGGGGCTGCAAAGAGTCGGACATGACTGAGTGCCTAACACAACAACCTTCAGACTTCCCAGGTGGCATGAGTAAAGAACCTGCCTGCCAATGGAAGAGACAAAAGAGATATGGGTTGGATCCCTGGGTTCGAACCCTGGGAAGATTCCCTGGAGGAGGGCACGGCAATCCATTCCAATATTCTTGCCTGGAAAATCCCATGGGCAGAGGAGCCTGGTGGGCTACAGCCCATAGGGTCACAAAGAGTCAGACACGACTGAAGTGACTCAGCATACATCCACACGTGCATGGCAACCTACACTGCCTCACAGAGAGAGAGAAAGATTTAGGGCAACACAAAGACAGAAGCAGAGAGAACACGGAGAGAGGATCCTAGCAGTGAGATTCCCAACAGTCAGTTCTCTCTGTAACCAGATCTACCCTCCCTCATTTACAATGATTGCTTGATTTCAATAAAACTTTTGTAAAACTTTTCATTTTGTTTGGCTTGAGCTAGTTTGAGTGGAGTTTCTATCATTTGCAACAATAATAAAAAGAATAAAAGAATAAATGAATTTGCCTCTTGCTTTATGTTAGCCTGAGTGATCAAACCCATGGTTCATACGTGGAGGTCTTTCAGAGCCCTAGAGAGGAGGAAGTATGGTGAGATTTGAAGAGCATTGGACGAAGATTCATTCCTGAGTTTGTCTCAGCTCTGCCGTTTGCTCACTGAGTGAACACTATACCTGGAGATTTCACTGGGAGACCAGCCTTCCTCACTTAGGTTCAGCAAAGTCTTTGTCTGCATCATCTACTTCAGCTCACATAGTAGATGAAGCACTCAGGAGACATTTGTTTTAGAATTCGGTGCCAGAAAAAAGCTTTACTTCTCTCAAAGAATTGGCAAGGGTTTTCTTCATGGAAAGGGAGAACTACATAATCAATTGTGTTTGTTCACTTTGGCTTTTCTGGAAGCTCAGAGTACAGCTCAACATGGAGGACTTTATACTCTGCATATGTGAATATGTGAATTTTATATTTGCCTCCTACTCTTAGTATTCTATTCTTCCCATGTGGCACTAGTGATTAAAAAACAAACAAACAAACAAAAAAACCTCTTCTTCCAATGCAAGAGACATAAGAGATGTGAATTCAGTCCCTGGGTCAGGAAGATCCCCTGGAGGAGAGCATAGCAACTCACTCCAGTACTCTTGCCTGGAGAATCCCTCAGACAGAGGAGCCTAGTGGGCTGTGGTCCATTAGATCACAAGACTTGGACACAACTGAAGCAACCCAAGATGGGCGGGTCATGGTGGAGAGGTCTGACAGAATGTGGTCCACTGGAGAAGGGAATGGCAAACCACTTCAGTATTTTTGCCTTGAGAATCCCATGAACAGTAGGAAAAGTCAAAATGATAGGATACTGAAAGAGGAACTCCCCAGGACAGTAGGTGCCCAATATGCTATGGGAGATCAGTGGAGAAATAACTCCAGAAAGAATGAAGGCATGGAGCCAAAGCAAAAACAATACCCAGCTGTGGAGGTGACTGGTGATAGAAGCAAGGTCTGATGCTGTAAAGAGCAATATTGCATAGGAACCTGGAATGTCAGGTCCACGAATCAAGGCAAACTGGAAGTGGTCAAACAAGAGATGGCAAGAGTGAACGTCGACATTCTAGGAATCGGCAAACTAAAATGGACTGGAATGGGTGAATTTAACTCAGATGATCATTATATCTAACCATCATGTTCAACAAAAGAGTCCGAAATGCAGTGCTTGGATGCAATCTCAAAAATGACAGAATGATCTCTGTTCATTTCCAAGGCAAACCATTCAATATCACAGTTATCCAAGTCCATGCCCCAGCCAGTAACGCTAAAGAAACTGAAGTTGAACGGTTCTATGAAGACCTACAAGACCTTTTAGAACTAACATCCAAAAAAGATGTCCTTTTCATTATAGGAGACTGGAATGCAAAAGTAGGAAGTCAAGAAACACCTGGAGTAACAGGCAAATTTGGCCTTGGAATGCGGAATGAAGCAGGGCAAAGACTAATAGAGTTTTGCCAAGAAAATGCACTGGTCATAGCAAACACCCTCTTTCCAACAACAAAGAGAAGACTCTACACATGGACATCACCAGATGGTCAACACCGAAATCAGATTGATTATATTCTTTGCAGCCAAAGATGGAGAAGCTCTATACAGTCAATAAAAACAAGACCAGGAGCTGACTGTGCCTCAGATCACGAACTCTTTATTACCAAATTCAGACTTAAATTGAAGAAAGTAGGGAAAACCGCTAGACCATTCAGGTATGACCTAAATTAAATCCCTTATGATTATACAGTGGAAGTGAGAAATAGATTTAAGGGACTAGATCTGGTAGATAGAGAGCCTGATGAACTATGGAATGAGGTTCGTGACATTGTACAGGAGACAGGGATCAAGACCATCCCCATGGAAAAGAAATGCAAAAAGGCAAAATGGCTGTCTGGGGAGGCCTTACAAATAGCTGTGAAAAGAAGAGAGGCGAAAAACAAAGGAGAAAAGGAAAGATAAAAGCATCTGAATGCAGATTTCCAGAGAATAGCAAGAAGAGATAAGAAAGCCTTCTTCAGCAATCAATGCAAAGAAATAGAGGAAAAGAACAGAATGGGAAAGACTAGAGATCTCTTCAAGGAAATTAGAGATACCAAGGGAACATTTCATGCAAAGATGGGCTCGATAAAGGACAGAAATGGTATGGACCTAACAGAAGCAGAAGATATTAAGAAGAGGTGGCAAGAATACATGGAAGAACTGTACCAAAAAGATCTTCACGACCCAGATAATCACGATGGTGTGATCACTCACCTAGAGCCAGACATCCTGGAATGTGAAGTCAAGTGGGCCTTAGAAAGCATCACTACAAACAAAGCTAGTAGAGGTGATGGAATTCCAGCTGAGCTGTTTCAAATCCTGAAAGATGATGCTATGAAAGTGCTGCACTCAATATGCCAGCAAATCTGGAAAACTCAGCAGTGGCCGCAGGACTGGAAAAGGTCAGTTTTCATTCCAATCCCAAAGAAAGGCAATGCCAAAGAATGCTCAAACTACTGCACAATTGCACTCATCTCACATGCTAGTAAAGTAATGCTCAAAATTCTCCAAGCCAGGCTTCAGCAATACGTGAACCATGAACTTCCAGATGTTCAAGCTGGTTTTAGAAAAGGCAGAGGAACCAGAGATCAAATTGCCAACATCCGCTGGATCATGGAAAAAGCAAGAGAGTTCCAGAAAAACATCTATTTCTGCTTTCTTGACTGTGCCAAAGCCTTTGACTGTGTGGATCACAATAAACTGTGGAAAATTCTGAAAGAGATGGGAATACCAGACCACCTGACCTGCCTCTTGAGAAATCTGTATGCAGGTAAGGAAGCAACAGTTAGAACTGGACATGGAACAACAGACTGTTTTCAAATAGGAAAAGGAGTACGTCAAGGCTGTATATTGTCACCCTGCTTATTTAACTTATATGCAGAGTACATCATGAGAAACGCTGGACTGGAAGAAACACAAACTGGAATCAAGATTGCCAGAAGAAATATCAGTCACCTCAGATATGCAGATGACATCACCCTTATGGCAGAAAGTGAAGAGGAACTAAAAAGCCTCTTGATGAAAGTGAAAGTGGAAAGCGAAAAAGTTGGCTTAGAGCTCAACATTCAAAAAACGAAGATCATGGCATCCGGTCCCATCATTTCATGCTAAATAGACGGGGAAACAGTGGAAACAGTGTCAGACTTTATTTTTTGGGGCTCCAAAATCACTGCAGATGGTGACTGCAGCCATGAAATTAAAAGACACTTACTCCTTGGAAGAAAAGTTATGACCAATCTAGATAGCATATTCAAAAGCAGAGACATTACTTTGCCGACTAAGGTCCGTCTAGTCAAGGCTATGGTTTTTCCTGTGGTCATGTATGGATGTGAGAGTTGGACTGTGAAGAAAGCCGAGCGCCGAAGAATTGATGCTTTTGAACTGTGTTGTTGGAGAAGACTCTTGAGAGTCCCTTGGACTGCAAGGAGATCCAACCAGTCCATTCTGAAGGAGATCAGCCCTGGGATTTCTTTGGAAGGAATGATGCTAAAGCTGAAACTCCAGTACTTTGGCCACCTCATGTGAAGAGTTGACTCATTGGAAAAGACTCTGATGCTGGGAGGGATTGAGGGCAGGAGGAGAAGGGGACGACCGAGGATGAGATGGCTGGATGGCATCACCTACTTGATGGACGTGAGTCTGAGTGAACTCTGGGAGTTGGTGATGGACAGGGAGGCCTAGTGTGCTGTGATTCATGGAGTCGCAAAGAGTCGGACACGACTGAGTGACTGAACTGAACTGAAGTGACTTAGCATGCACACAATCTTAATATTCAATTCTAGTCTATTTTTCTTAAAGCAAATTTATATTTTACTCTTTTATGTGTGTTATATAAAAATTCCTCAAATTATTTATGGAATAAAGCATAAATAAATAAGTGCACACACTACTGTTCAACCTGAGGAATGTTCCTTTCCCCTTTACTGTAAAATGATTGAGTTCAAATTTTCAGTAGAGATGGCAAATTCTCAAGCCTCCATTTTACTCCAAATTATAGCAGTCATAGTTGGCTGTAAAAATGAAATGAAAACAACACAACCAGGTTCAAAACAAGATAAAAATCTCCATTACCCAGAAACAAAATAGAAACATCATGAAATAAAAAGGGCTGAAGCCACAGCTTGCTGGGCTTTGGGTCTAGAGGCAGCAGCCATGGCTAGAAATTTCACTTCTGCAGAATCAGTTCAGTTCAGTTCAGATCAGTTCAGTCGCTCAGTCGTGTACGACTCTTTGCAACCTCATGAATCGCAGCACGCCAGGCCTCCCTGTCCATCACCAACTCCCGGAGTTCACTCAGACTCACGTCCATCGAGTCAGTGATGCCATCCAGCCATCTCATCCTCTGTCCTCCCTTTCTCCTCCTGCCCCCAATCCCTCCCAGCATCAGGGTCTTTTCCAATGAGTCAACTCTTCACATGAGGTGGCCAAAGTACTGGAGTTTCAGCTTTAGCATCATTCCTTCCAAAGAAATCCCAGGGCTGATCTTTAGAATGGACTGGTTGGATCTCCTTGCAGACCAAGGGACTTTCAAGAGTCTTCTCCAACACCACAGTTCAAAAGCATCAATTCTTTGGTGCTCAGCCTTCTTGACAGTCCAACTCTCACATCCATACATGACCACAGGAAAAACCATAGCCTTGACTAGATGGAACTTAGTCAGCAAAGTAATGTCTCTGCTTTTGAATATGCTGTCTAGGTTAATCATAAAGGACTAAATGTGTTGCACATGCAATGGAGTATTGCAGCCAGCAGCGTTTACCTGACCAGGAAGGAAAGCTGAAGAAGAAAACTGTTGTTGATCAATGTGTGAGCTTACAGCTTTTATAGAGGCAGCAGGGAAGTCTATGGAGGTAGGAGACAGACACACAGGCCCACAACCAGGAGCAAAAACAACGAGCTCACTGGCCTGGTGACTGGATCTGAAGCATCCTCAGTAACGTTATCGGGCAGAATCCCCAACTATATATATATACGGTGCTCAGTCCCTCAGTCATGTCTGACTGTTTGCAACCCTGTAGTCCGGAGCCCACAAGCTCTTCTGTCCATGAGATTTTGGGATTTTACAGGCAAGAATCCCAGAATGAATTTCCACTTCCCCTTCCAGGAGATCTTACCAACCCAGGGATCAAACCCATGCCTCCTGCGTCTCCTGCATTGGTAGGTGAATTCTTTATGCTTGAGCCACCATGGAAGCCCCTGTGTGTACTGTGTTGAGGGTGGGGGAAAACATAAGAAGCAACCACAAACCTGCTAAATAGGGAAGAGAGAAAGAAAAACAAATATCCCTCTCAAAATGAATTTCCAAACTAAAATAACTGCAAGGCATTTGAAGACATTTAAGGCTAAGAAGACTATAATCATAATCAGTAATGAAAATACAAATTTGTTCCATTAGAAATGCATTTTAGAGGCTGTTCTGAAGAAGACTTAAACATAAGTATTTCAACATGCTAAAATCACATCCATAATAAGAAAGATAGGAAAACAAACAAGCAAAAGTAAGAACAGTTATATGTGGCAAAAAAACTGATTCAAAATTTGAAATAAAAATACAGATTTTGAAATTAAAACCTCATAAGCAACTGAGTACTTTTAAAGAACAAATGAGTAAATTTGATGACAGTATCACAAAACATCTCAGAATGCAGCACAGAACACATAAAAAGTTTTAAAGAAGGGTTAAGAAATGTGGAGAATAAATTGAAAAGCTACACAATACATCTAATAAAAGTTTCAGAAGAGAAGAATGCAGGGAATGAAGGAGAAACAGTAAGAAGTGGTAACTGAAAATTTACCAAAATTAAGACATGATACAACTCTTGGTCTACAAGTATGGAATACCAAGGAAGAGAAAGATACTTAAATCCACACTTAGATACTTTAAAGTAGAATGGCAACAGCAACCCACTCCAGTCCTCTTGCCTGGAAAATCCCATGGACAGAGGAGCCTGGTGGGCTGCAGTCCACGGGGTCGCGAAGAGTCGGACACGACTGAGTGACTTGACTTTCCCTTTTCACTTTCATGCATTGGAGAAGGAAATGGCAACCTACTCCAGTGTTCTTGCCTGGAGAATCCCAGGGATGGTGGAGCCTGATGGGCTGCCGTCTATGGGGTCTCACAGAGTCGGACACGACTGAAGTGACTTAGCGGCAGCAGCAAACTATTAAATGAAAAAAATCTTAATTGTTTGAGATAAAGATAGATCACCTAAAAATAAATGACTCCTAGAGGTTTCTGGCACCTCACTCCAGTACTCTTGCCTGGAAATCCCTTGGACGGAGGAACCTAGTGGGCTGCAGACCATGGGGTCGCTAAGAGTTGGACACGACTCAGCGACTTCACTTTCACTTTTCACTTTCATGCATTGGAGAAGGAAATGGCAACCCACTCCAGTGTTCTTGCCTGGAGAATCCCAGGGACGGCGGAACCTGGTGGGCTGCCGTCTATGGGGTCGCACAGAGTCAGACATGAGTGAAGTGACTTAGCAGCAGAAGCAGCAGCAGAGATTTCTTATTGGCAACAATACAGGACAAAAAGCAATGGAATAATATCGTCAAAATGCAAAAAACTATATTTGGTGAGCCTGAATTTTATACCTAGACAAACTGTCATTCAAGATGCAGCAAAGTATAGACACATCCACGTAATCTAAGAGACTTTACTGCCTATAAATCCCCACTAAAGGGGAATACTTAAACTTTTAAATTTAAGAATGTAAAAAGGTGAAGAAAAGAAAGAAAAAAGGAAGAAAATATTCAAAGAAAGTAAAGCAAAGCCTTGAAATATAGGCATACCTCAAATGGTATGTGATGGATTCAGTTCCAAACCATTACAAAAAGAGGGAGATCACAATTGAGGCACACAAATTTTTTTGTTTCCCAGTGCATATAAAATTCATGTTTGCGCTATACTGCAGTCTGTTATGTGTGCCATAGCATTATATCTAAAAATAACAATATACATACCTTAGTTTAAACATCCATTACTGCTAAAAAAAAAAAAAGGCTAACCTTCATCTGAGCCTTTAATGAGTGTCAGTAGTAACATCAAAATCCCTGATCACAGATCACTGTAGCAAATATAATAATAACAAAAACGTTTGAAATACTGCGAGAATTCCTAAGATGCGGCACAGACATGAAGTGAGCAAATGTGGGTGGGAGAATGGCACTGAAAGACTTGCTAATAGAACTGCTCTGTAAGGGCAGCCACAAACTTCACTTTGTGAAAAATGCAACATCTGCAAAGCACAATAAAATGACATGCCATAGAGTGAAGTATGCCTGTACAAGGAGAAATGGTGAGTACAGAATGAGAATGTATGTTTCCATAAATTTCACTAGCACTGACTGTAACAAGAATAAAAAATGATGATACATGTACAAAGGGAGGGTAAATTAATTAGAAGATTGTGGGCACAGTGTGCAATAGCTAAAGTGTATTCATGTTATCATTTTTAAAGAAGGGTATAAATATTTAAAAATTAGTTAAATATGTACAAATTAAATATTTAAAGTAATCACTTTAAAGAATAAAAATAGTATCTCTAGCTTCTCAAAAAGGGGATTTAAGAATAGAAATATAGAAAATTTTATCTATATACAAAAGTGGAATGGAAATGAAGAAGCAAAGAAGAATATAGTAAATAGAAAACAAATTAAGATGGTAGAAACAAATATGTTAACAATTTTAATATATAGAAAAGAATTAAATTCACATAATAAAAGACAGATTATCAGATTGGATTTTAAAAATTCATCTATATGTCGCTTATAAGACACATCTACACGAAACCATATAAAAAATGTTAATAAAAGAATGGAAAAAATATATACCATGCTAATACTATCCAAAAGAAAATAAGGACAATAGCAATAACACCAAACAAAATTTACAGCATAAACCCCACATAGGGATAATGGGTATAAAGTTAAAGTTAGTTACTCAGTATTATTTAACTCTTTGTGACCCCATGGACTGTAGCCTGCCAAGCTTCTTTGTTCATGGAATTCTCTAGGCAAAGAATACCGAAGTGGGTATCCATTCCCTTCTCCAGGGGATCTTCCCGACCCAGGGATCAAACCTGGGTCTCTTGCATTGCAGACAGATTCTTTACCATCTGAGCCATCAGGGAAGACATATAACAATAAAAGTAATGATCTTAAAAGGATATACAATATTCATAAACATATGTTTACTAATCATGTAGCTTTTAACTACACAAAATAAAAAGTGATACATTTATAGGGAGAAATGGACAAATCTGCCACCCCAATGTAGAACATTAACCTGCCTCTTTTAGAAATTCCTATATCAAGTAGACAGAAATTAGACAGATTATGGAAAGTTTGAATAACAATAGTAAGAACTAAGACCCATGGATCGTTTAGAAAACCCTGCTGGTTGGAGGAGGGTTAACAGGCTCATTGGGAGAAGATTAGAGCAAAAACTCACAGGCTTGAGCCCTGTATCAAGACAGCATCTGCAACCAGCAAGCGCAGGCCTACATATCTTGAATTCAAGGGCAGGGTCCCAGAGGAGCACACTGTAGGACAGGGACTTGGGGGGAGGGGGTGGAGGGAAAGGTCAAGACATGGCCTCTACCTTGACTGGGCCACTTTGAGCAAATCACTTTGATTTATCTGCTTCAGTTCTACAAAACAGAGATAATAATTAAGACATATATCTCTGGATTTTGTAATGAGAATCAAGTCAATGTGCTAAAAAGAAATTAAAGTGGCTGGCACATATTGAGTGCCTGCTATATGCAAGACATGATAATAGTTGTAAAAATTATAAAGGCAATGACATAGAACCTGCCTTTAAAACTGTTCAGTTCAGTTCAGTTCAGTCGCTCAGTCATGTCCGGCTCTTTGCGACCCCATGAATCACAGCACGCCAGGCCTCCCTGTCCATCACCAACTCCCAGAGTTCACTCAAACTCACGTCCATCGAGCCAGTGATGCCATCCAGCCATCTCATCCTCTGTCATCCCCTTCTCCTCCTACCCCCAATCCCTCCCAGCATCAGAGTCTTTTCCAATGAGTCAACTCTTCACATGAGGTGGCCAAAGTACTAGAGTTTCAGCTTCAACATCAGTCCTTCTGGAGAACACCCAGGACTGATCTCCTTTAGAATGGACTGGTTGGATCTTCTTGCAGTCCAAGGGACTCTCAAGAGTCTTCTCCAATACCACAGTTCAAAAGCATCAATTCTTCTGTAAGATGATGTTGTCCAGCAACAATTTACCAGGGATTTTGCTTTATCACTTAGCCAGACAAGCCCATGCTTTGGTATCAGACACACTCAGCACCACAACTTTCTGTCCATGTGCCTTTTTTCCTCCTCTGTCAAATGGAGATGATGATAATGCTTATCAGATTGGATTTGGGGGAGAATTAATTGGAATAACACAGTAAGCATATTTTTGGACACATCAAAATATTCAGTAAATAGCTATTAATATTACTTGTAGGATTCAGTAAGTAACTATTGCCATTTATAATGTTAATAAGATTAAAATGTGAAAAATAAGGTAATTAGGATAAATGAAGTTGAAGAAACAAAAAGAATTTAGTTGGAAAATGTACTTCGTCAATGTACCCAAGTCCAGAATGACAAAAGAAACAATATGAGTTGGAACTAGAAAAGTATTTATCTCCCCTTAGTCTAACACTTTTTATGTGATATAGGATTATGAAATTTAACCAGTCATTGTTTTTAATTCCCCCATAACAATGGCCACATCACAGTTATTTTCTAAGAGCCAACTGATAGAAGTACAAAAGCCTATAATTAGGGATCTTACTAGGATTGCAAAATCAGTAAGAAGAACCTGTCATTTTCTGATGAGGGAAGTGATGTTACTGAATAATGCCTGAAGAGTAATCTTAATTTCCTAGCACATATTATTGCATTTCCTATGTTACTGACACTTTCACATTGTTAATTTTGCTCTTGTGGCTTTACAACACCTTCTGAAAGAGGTCTGGGCACATAGAACTTTCCCTGTGTGAAGAAGAGATGGAGGTAGAGAGTCGAAGTACCATCCTAAGGTAACTACCTAGTTAGAATTTTATATGATAGTTTAAAACCAAAGAAAATAAGTTAATCAATCCAATGAAGATGTTGCCTGCTTACACTAACTATCTAAAAGATGAACTGATATATATATTCTTTTAACAAATGATAGTTGCCCTGGGTCTGGGAACATATGGAGCCTCAGTCATTGTCCTATCAGAGAAAAAGACCTAGAAATACTTTCACAGGAGAGAGAAAAGGTACAACAGACTCACAACACTGCTCTCGTGGTATAGTGAACAATGAATATCAGTATTTGCCTGCCCAAACGACTCCTCTTCCACTTAAGAAGATCCCACAAAGGCTGCCATGTTCTTAGATTACCTCAATCCTGTGGCCACAGTTGATTGGCCTGGAGGTGAAGAGTATCTGACTTCATCTGTGGCAATCAGAACCCTACCTAGGACCACTACCAGCCCATATGGCAACTTTGTGGGAATTAGAAAAGACGTCCCTTCCTCAGGACTCTTTTTATGGCCATCTGTGATGAAACTGAGAGAAGGAAATGGCAACCCACTCCGGTATTCTTGCCTAAAGAATCCCGTGGACAGAGGAGCCTGGTGGGCTGCTGTCCGTAGGGTTGCACAGAGTCAGACACGACTGAAGTGACTTAGCAAGCATGCATGTGAGGAAATTATTGAAATCTACAATATTTACACTATGAACAGTGCCCCTGAGTTTGTGCAGTGACTTTCTCCAGCAGGATTTTTGAACTTCAAACTAAAAACAATATGACAGGCAATGTCTTTGATGATAACATTCAGGAGCCAAGGACAGTCATCCACTCTGACACATGGAGAAGGCTGGTCTGCAGTGAGACAGAATGAAGTCAGTTGGTGGAAAGAAGCCAAATACAGAAGAGAGGGAGGTGCTTCTGGTCATTTTGGGGCCACGATTCCAATTGTTCCTGGAGGCTCCACTGCCTCCCTGCCTTTCCCATTGTTTGGATGTTCAACTCTTTCTATTCTTCCACAACCAAAACATTCTTCTTTTCTGTTTACACAAGATCAAACGGAATTTTTTGTTACTTGCAACTAATGCAGCTGTGAGTTTAATTCCACTAATTTCCACATCCCTCAATTTTAAAAGCTAATGCGGGAGGACACATTAGCTTTAATCTCAACTTGATCAAGTATGATTTTTACACAAAGAGAAATGGCTCTGTCTCTATCTATTCCAACCCAGTAAGTAGTTTCTCATTCTATGTCCATGCCTAAAAAGAAAATTACATGTTGGCTGCCCACTTTAATTGTTTGTAATCACTGAAATTTGCAATCCTATCCTGTGGTGTGTTCTGAGACCTCTCCTCATGGGGCAGTCTTTCACTGTGTTCTGTTGGCAGTCTCTGTAGCAATTAGAAAATTGGAAAATGTATAAAATCCAGAGGGAATCAATTTTGGCATTTCTTTTCTTCAAACAACGTTGTTGTTAGATATGTGTGGAGCCCTAAAAAAATTAAATGGAACCATGGGTTTTGCTACTGACGAATAGAGCTCATCTTGTTCCATGAATTCTTTGTTATCCCACTGGTGAATTCATATCTCTTAGGTTGGTGCAAAAGTAATTGCGGTCTTGCATTGTTGAACTTTGCCATTTGATTAATATTGGAATACATTCTTAAATACAAGTGGTTGTGTTATACATCATTTTAATGCTCATTTCTTGCTTTGTGTTTTTTTTTGCTGATGATTTATTACTTGCCGTGTATTTTATATTTATTTTAGACTATAGAAATGATGTTAGACAAAAAGCAAATTCAAGCGATTTTCTTATTTGAGTTCCAAATGGGTCATAAAGCAGCAGACACAACTCACAACATCAATAATGCAGTTAGCCCAGGACCTGCTTATGAGTGTATGGGTGCAGTGGTCATTCAAGAACTTTTGCAAAAGAGACAAGAGCCTTGAAGATGAGGAGCAAAGTGGCCAGCTGTTGGAAATTGACAACAACCAGGCGAGAGGATCACCAAAGCTGATCTTACAACTGCGTGCTGAAGAATTCAGCATCGACCATTCGTTAGTCGTTCAGCATTTGAACCAAATTGGAAACATGAAAAAGCACAATAAGTGGGTGCCTCATGAGCTGACAGAAAACAAACAAACAAAAAACTATCGTTTTGAAGTGTCATCTCTTATTCTATGCAACAACAACAAACCATTTCTCTATTGGATTGTGACTTGTGACAAAAAGTGGATTTTATACAACAACCGGTGTTGACTGGCTTAGTGATTGGTCTGAGAAGAAGCGCCAAAGCACTTCCTAAGCCAAAGTTGCACCAAAAAAAAAGTCATGGTCACTGTTTGTGGTTGCACAATCAACGCTTCAAAAGTTGAGTACATTGGACTGTGAAGCTTTTCCTCAGCCGCCATATTCACCCATTGTTGTTATTCAGTTGTGTCTGACTCTTGGACTGCAGAACTCTAGGCTTCCCTTTCCTTCACTGTCTCCCGGAGTTTGCTCAAACTCACGTCCGTTGAGTCAATGATGCACTGTTTGTGGTTGCACAATCAACGCTTCAAAAGTTGAGTACATTGGACTGTGAAGCTTTTCCTCAGCCGCCATATTCACCCGTTGTTGTTATTCAGTTGTGTCTGACTCTTGGACTGCAGAACTCTAGGCTTCCCTTTCCTTCACTGTCTCCCGGAGTTTGCTCAAACTCACGTCCGTTGAGTCAATGATGCCATCCAACTGTCTCATCCTCAACTTTGTTTAGAGGTCAGTATCTTTATTAGACCATTTTCCCCCCAAGGGTACATGACTCTTTCTTATGCTTCTCTTTGTCAGATTGGATTTTAATTTATAGTTACAGTCAACAATGCAAGGCAGGAAGATTGAATTTTTCGCGTGCATGCGTAAACACATCTGGGCTTCCCTGGTGGCTCAGCAGTAGAAAATCTGCCTGCCAATGCAAGAGACCCAGGTTTGATCCCTGGGTTGGGAAGATCCCCTGGAGAAGAGAAAGGCTCCCCACTCCAGTTTTCTTGCCAGGGAAATCCCACGGACAGAGGAGCCTGGCAGGCTATACAGTCCATGGGGTTGCAAAAGAGTCGGACACGATTTGGCGACTAAACAACAACAACAAATACACATATCTAATTAAATGCAACCATAAATCATAAGACTAATTTTAAAACAAACATAGAACTGAGGTCCATCCTTCTGCCCATCTTCAATGTGCTTCAAATGTGTATTTTCTCTTTGGAATAGGAAGGAGTTATTTGGAACCATGTTATCTGGCAAATCAAGCCACAGTATGCAATTTCAGGTTTGAGAAAAGCATTATTAAGTTATAAGACTGATTTTCTATGTGGCTCAAAAGCTGCTTCCCAAAAAAATTTCCAAAATGAAATCAGCAAAAAACTTTCCGGCAGTGGAAGCATCCTTAAAATAGTTACGTAATCTTCTAAAGAGATTACTCAGAAGGGGAACCACTCATTTGGATAGAAAAGGATGTATATGCTTGCCATTTAAAAGAAGTTAAGAGATAAAAAAGCATAAACAAATGCATTTGCAGCAAATACAGCAACAAATATATTAATGTTTCTAGAATATTCACCAAAGGATTCTGGAAAAATTGGCTATCTATAGATAATCAAATTAGACCTTCACCTTACGCTATAGCCTAAAATAAATTCCCAATATATCAAAGTGAAAAAAGTAAAAGTCATATGAATTTTAGTGATTAAAAATGTGAATGAAATATAAGCGAATATTTTAAATGGTCTTGGGACAGATTTTCTAAGCATAAAATTATGAAAGAAATGTAAATGCAAGAATGATATATCTGTTTACATAAAACATAAGACCAAAAAACATTTTATAGGAACACTGTACCTTACAGAGTGAAGTAAGTCAGAAAGAAAGAAACAACATATATTAACACATATATGTGGAATCTAGAAAAACGTACAGATGAACCTATTTGCAGAGCAGGAATAGACATGCAGGCATAGAAAATGGACACATAGGCACAAGAGGGGGTCAACAGGGATGAACTGGGGGATTGGGATTGACATATGTGCCCTGCCATGTGTAGAACAGACAGCTAGTGGGAACCTGCTATACAGCACAGGAAACTCAGCTCTGTATTCTGCGGTGACCTAGATGAGTGAGATGGGGGGTGGGGTGGGAGAGAAGTCCAAGAGGCAGGGGACATCTGTGCACATATCGCTGATTCACTTGTACAACACTATGAAGCAACTATACTCTAAATTTTGAAAAAGAGAGAGAAACATTGTGCGTTAGATAAAGCAAAGATTTAATACCCTTAATACAATATAGAGCAAAAAAAATTTTTTTTTAATTTATATAAACATGAGATGTTTTTTAAAATGTTCAGTTTTACCAGGCACCAAAAACATTGCACATTAAAAGTTTTGTAACTGGAGTAATATTTCTAAGTATCTGACTGATGTGGGGCTTTGGATGGGTTTTTTGTTTGTTTTGCTTTGCTTGCTGCTGCTGCTGCTGCTGCTGCTAAGTCACTTTGCTTAATGGTTCTTAATTTTGCTTAATGAACACTTGCTGTTCCCCAGCCTATGAAATCCATCTGTGTTGAGTTAAGGGAAAGGAGAAGAGCTGCGAGAGTGGGAGGCAGGTAGTGTTCTTACCATAAGAAAAAGGAAGAGTTAATAATTTGCTTTCAATACCAAAATAGGTTTGTACAGCATGGTAAAAGTCTTGAGAGACAGACTTTGTCAGGAGAAACAGGATTTGTAAATTCCTGTAGCTCCTATTTAACCAGACTAGGGACGAACCCAGGAGGACTCAGAGCATGCAGTCTACTCCCGTGTGGAAGGAAAAAACTTCCATTTCTGCCCATGATGGCTAAATGCCGAGATAGGTTGACTTCGGGAGAAGAAGGATATAATATCGAGGCAGCAGGGAGAACAAAGACAGATCTTTCCTGCTCAAATGAAGAGAACACCAGAGAAAGATTGATTTTTTTTTCCTTACCACTTATGCCAGGCATATACTTAAGAACATCCAGATAAATTTTAGGGAGCCCAAGGCCACTGGGGCTAGCAGTTTCCTTGCCCAGATGTGACACAGAAAAACCTTACCCATGGCAAGCCCACAGAGAGGCTGAACAGGGGGTGCACAGTTAGACAAACTGCACACTCCTGGTTGTCCATGGCCAGCTTGCAGCAAGCAAAGGATTCACGTGAAGCCACGTGCCTTGGTAGAGAGTGCAACAAGGCTGACAGGGTCAGAGGACCACAGAAGCAAGCTCAAAAACCCCAGCAGTGGATGGATGCTAGAACATCATCCCAAGAGGCCAGGTGGGGACAGGTGTCCTTCAGCAGTACCAGGTTCAGGTAACGGATCATTCCAGTGTCCGAGAAGTTGTTGCCTTATGGGGAACTGGTTTCTGAAAAGTCTGAATTTGTACATCAAAAATACGTGTTTAACCAGAGGACCCGGGAATACCGTTCACAGGCAAGCATAAGGGCTCCCACCGTCCAGAGGGGAGGCGCTCACAAGGAATACCAGAGTGTTTTCAAAGCACAATGAAACTATACTTCTAACATGCAGAAATGTAACTTGAGTAATTGACCCTCCTGCTAACATGATATCTTTTTTTTTTCTTTCTTGAATTTTATTTTTTTCTGTTGTACATTTTGGTACTGTCTTTCTTTTTTCTTTTTTTTTTCTGAAAATTCCATGAGCAGAGGAGCCTGGCAGGCTACAGCCCATGGGGTCACAGAGTCAGATGTGACTGAGCGACTGAGTGCATGAACATTGTCCTTTTTTTTAAAAAAAAAAAAAACAACCACGCATTGCCTTTGAAATAAATGAATACAATAAACATTTTAAAGATATGCTTTTATTTTAAACAAGAGAGGAATCTAACAGAATGAAAGAGAAAGCAGAAGAAAATCTAAGCTGATGTTTTAGCTAAAATTAATTTCTCTGAAGTTATGTACAATTGGCTCTGCGCATCCCACATTCACAGGGCGTTGAATCCACCAATGTGGAACCCGCAGATACGGAAGTCCCACTGTCCCCACACCTTGTATTAATATATAAGGGACTCGAACAGCTGTGGATTTGGCTATCTGGAACCAGTCCCCCATGGATACCAAAGGATGACTGTATACAATAAAAATTCAAAGGTTAACAAAATTGCTTTCCTTCATTTAGACACACCTTACTTCATATATATCTCTTTAAAAAATTTTTAAGATGAAAATGAGCCATCTCCTGCACTGACTTTCATCATCTGTATTGGGGAAGTCTGGTATATCCCTGCCTAATTAAGCGTATGCTTACTGGGATTAGCGCTGGAGAAGAGATTTACCACCTAGCGAGGCTCGCGAGGCTCCCGGTACCATCTGTGCAGTGAGCGGTTCCTGGAGGAGAGCGGGACAGAGATCTGGTGACTCACTGGACCCGGTAAAGATGCTGTCGAGACTCACAGAAAACAGGATATGGTAATTCTCTCGAGGCTTAGCCCAGCTCTGCTGTGGTTTCCTTGATATGCTCTCTGATTTCCCGAGACCAGACTTCGGTTTTTATTGCTCTTGCGGTGGGTTTTCCACACACACCCTGGTTCAGAGCGAATGACGTAATGAACTCACGAGCTCCTTGCTTTTCCAGGAGGCCGAGAGGAACATATGCCCAAGGTCATATGTCGGCCAGTGGCAGAGTGAGGACCCCACCTGGTTGTCCTGACTGCTCGTCCGGGAGTACCAGAGTTTGAGGAGAATGCTCACGATCAAGGCTAGACCACTTGTTTACTTATCGACGTTCATGAAATCCTTTACATTTTTATGATCCACCTGAGGGCGGCTTAAATTCAGACTCATCTAGCTCTCACTTGGAATTCTCCACAGATGATTTCTAAACTTGGGCAGGGATGAATTATTTTTAAATATGAACCATTCACCCCCCTGGGACCTTCAAAGATTCCCTTTTCAGAGCTTCCTGCACCTGCCACTAACTGGGTTTTCTCAGTAAAGCAGCTGAAGTTTATCATTATTATTATCATTTGGATAGGTAATACCAGCATACTGTGCGTGCTGTCTCTTCAGGCATGTCCGACTCTTCGCACACCCAGGGACTGTAGCCCGCCTGGCTCCTCCGTCCATGGGATTCTCCAGGCAAGAATACTAGAGTGGGTTGCCAAGCCCGCCCCCAGGGGATCTTCTCGGCTCAGGGACTGAACTCACATCACCTTTGTCTCCTACATTGGCAAGCAGGTTCTTTACCACTAGAGCCACCTGGGAAGCCCAATACAAGCACACTGAACAGAAGTAACCTTCCCCCACCAAATTCCAGTGGAAAGTCATTCTCTTTCACACACTCTACCGCTCAGTTTTCCTGAGACACAACTGCTGTTATAAGATTTTTGGGTATCTTCACAGAGTTATTCCATGAATACACAAGTGTATGTATACATACATATATATATATATACTGTTGCCTCTTGCTTTCTTTTTTATACTTAATATTTCTTGACTGGTGTTCCATGTTAGCATATATGTAGCAAGTGTTCCATGTTAGCATATATGTAGCAAGGCAGCTCTTTGTTTTCAATGCCAAATATACCTAGCACTTAAAGATTTACCTCTAAAACTGTGATATTCTGTGTTCATTTACATTCAACCAAAACTTTTCTTTCTATTCCTTTCAAGATGAGAATTGAGAAGATTTTTAAACAATAAATGGTCAGAAGATATAAGGTAAATTTCTATAGTACCGAGCCATAGAATCTAATACCTCAGTGCTGGAAGGGACCTCAAAAGTCCTATGGTGTGATGTTTTGCCAGTAAAAGACTTCCTTCCATGGTCTTCCTGACAGTGTCACACAACTTCCCCCTGGGGTAACCTCCACGGGCAGCCCATTTCCTCCCCAGATAAGCCGTTCTACCTCCAGAGAATCTAAGGGCGTCTTACATCAAGGTGAAACTTGACTTCCTAGTGGTCCTTTCAGGAATATGATGACTGCTGCCCTGGCACCTCCAAACTTACCTTCAGACTGCTCTTCTTTGGGGTCTTCCACTCCTCAGGACCACCCTCCTCCGTGGCAGGCACCTTGCTCCCATTTGTCCAAAAAGGAGGCAGTTAGACCAGGGCAGGGCTGCAAAGCGGAGGCCAACACAGACCAAAGGCACACAGTTGTGCCTAGGGACAAAAGGATATCACTTGTGATCTTGCTCACCTTTTCCGAATATTTCCCTACTTTCCCTGTAAACATTCTGAACAAATGATATCCCGTGGGTTGAGTAGCCATTTCTAGTACATGCATCAGCCACCAGCCAAATGTTTGCCTGCTCTGCAGGGAAGACCATCCCATGTGCAGCAGGCTCAGAAAGGAGCAGGCACAAGCATAGGCAGGCTGGTACTCTGCCCAAGGGCTCCCTCTGGTTCTTGGAAGTTTAGGGAGAAGTGTGGCGACCATTTGGAGTTGTGCTGTTCTTTGAAGACTATGAAGTCAACTTGGGAAGAGCTAAACTGATGTTTATCCACATTCGTCTTTGATTCATAGGAATATCAGTAATACACTCCCTGATTTGGCTTCCCTGGTGGCTCAGAGGTTAAAGTGTCTGCCTGCAATGCGGGAGACCTGGGTTTGATCCCTGGGTCGGGAAGATCCTCTGGAGAAGAAAATGGCCTGGAGAATCCCATGGAGGAGCTTGGTGGGCTATAGTCCATGGGGTCGCAAAGAATCGGACAAGACTGAGCAGCTTCACTTTCACTTCACTTCACCTAGTTAACAGTTATTGTTTGAAAGTGAAATGTACTAATCATGATAGATGAGAATAACCAACTACAGAAGTCTCTCCACCTAGCTATAGCTGTCTATATTTATGTCTATATGGTATTTCATATACATTATATAAATACATAAATATATAATTTTATGGGCTTCTCAGGTGGCTCGGTGGTAAAGAATCCACCTGCCAATGCAGGAGATGTGAGTTTGATCCCTTGGATGGGAAGATCCCCTGGAGTAGGAAATGGCAACCCACTCCAGTATTAGTGCCTGGGAAATTCCATGGACGGAGGAGCTTGGCACGCTACAGTCCACAAGCTCGCAAAGGCGTGTTTGTGCATGCTAAGTCATTTCAGTTGTGTCCGACTCTGTGCAACCCCATGGACTGTAGTCTGCCAGGATCCTCTGTCCATGGGATTCTCTAGGCAAAGAATAAATAATGTAATATATTCATTTATAGCTAAATAATTATTGAGATGACAAGGGACACACCTGCATCAGGCCTGCCCAGTGGATAGCCTTACACTCAGATCGCAGCGTGAGGAAGGCCATAGACCAGGCAGCCCCGAGGGGCTCTGCATGAAGAAAGACTAGGGGACCAGAGTTAAGTGATATGCACACAGCCAGACAGAAAGGAGCACGAGGGGATTCATCTGAACCACCACTCTGGAAAAAGCACACTAATCTAAGCAGGAGTGCTCTCATTTTAGTGCTGGCTCATTAAACTCTCTTCTGTCTGTGGATTTGATTTCCCAGTTACCTGGATACGAGGTAAAGGGGGCCAAGAAGAACAGACATAATTCCGAGTGTGCTGATCCAAGAAAAGGCATATTTCCCACTAAGTCAATAGGCACATGGGTTTCTGAGTCTAACTTTATTAATCTGGAGAGCAGTGTGGTTCCTGAGCACCTGGCCAACTATAGATAAAATGGAAACAAACTGTGATACCACCAGGACAAGACTGTCTGGTGAGACCCTATCTGGGGGCCAGCTGTTACTCTCTTTCAAGGCAACATTCGTCCTCCTCTAGGGGGCCCATTTCTCAGCTCCTAGATAACTCTCTGGCATCTGATTCTCATTCTTTCTTTCCACACAGCTATCATCCCAGTAGCTTTCAACATTCATGTCAACAACATGATGAATGTGTTGACTTCTGCCTCCTCGACTCCACACAGAGCTGCCCTGACACCCTCACCATCTCACTCAGGGCTTGGCTTTGCTGAACTTGTCCTTAGAGGGCCCTCTCTGCATGTGGCTCATTCTACAACCGCCAGCAAATGACCCTCTTTGGTGCAAACCCCTGGCCTCTGAGATGCTACACTTTTTTGATTCTTGGCTATCTGACTTTTCTTTTCTTCCTCTGGTTTTATTTCTTTTTCCTTTTGATTTAGGCTGCACTGCATCTTCACTGTGCCATGCGGGCTTCTTTAGCTGCAGTACAAGAGTTGAGTTGCCCTGCAGCATGGAGGGGTTCTTAGCTCCCCAACCAAGGATTAAGCCCATGTCCCCTGCATTGGAAGGTGGATTCTTAACCATTGTACCACCAGGGAAATCCATCTCCTTGGTTTTCTAATCTGCTCTATCGGCTAGCAATGGCATGTAGCCTCACATCAGAGTAACCTTACTACAGTGACATTAAGGAAAGAAGGATTGTTTTTCTTGTATCACAACAATGGCAGAGGCAAATGTTCCAGGATGGATGCAGTGGCCCTGCGGGGTCCCCACTCTCCCAAGCGCCTTCTTTCTGTTCTCCCATCCTTAGCACGTAACTTTCGTCTTCTTGATTAGCCATGGGTACCTGATGGCTGCTGTCTCTTGCCTCTTGTCCTCTGTCCAGGCAGAATAAAGAGAAAGGAAGCCTGGCTCACGCTGCAGCCAAGGCTGGAAGATGCCAGAACGACTGCAGCACTGCTGGACCCAGAGCTCTCCTCCTTCTTCCTTAGTAGTCTCACCGACACACAGGCTGCAGGGTCCCGCTGTCCTCAGTCTCCTCCTCCAGATCTAGGGAGCCCTGGATGCCAGCAGCACAACCTCATCAAGGGACTATGAGGGTAAAACTGGGTACCACGTGTTTAAAGAGCTCAGCGCGGAGCCTGTCATGGTGAGCACCCTGTTCGCGCTCAGCCAAGACTTCTGCCTCTGCCTCGCCATTCCCCCCTTAGCCCTGTCCACTCCACATCCTATTCTCTGGACCTTCGTCCTCCCTGGGTCCCTAGGAGGACTCGTGCAAGGCGATGGGTGTGGAGTGCAAGGACAGCAGCAATCAGGGGGGCAGGTGGGGTGACTTGGGTCAGGAGGTCCCTGCAGTGGCCTCCGAGTGCCTCTCTGCTGCTGATCCCGGCCCGACTCACCCACGAAGTCCTCTCTCTCGAGGGCTCTACACCTTCCCAGGCCCCTGCCTTCTCTCCTGTCCTGAGGAAGAATTCTAAGACTCTCAAGAAGACAAGAGATTTCAGAGGTCATCTTATCCAACATCCTCCAGGGCGGGCTTGGATTTCCCAGCGGCTCCTTGTGCACATAGGATGGGGTGCTTGCTACCTCTGGAGGCCCCTATTTTGTTTGGGAGACAGTGCTGGGAATGTGAGGGTGTTGAGCTGAATCTGTAACTTCTGTCCTCTGGTTCTACCTGTGGGCTCTCCCTGGAGCCTCTTCGGGTCCCTGCAGAGAGATACACTAGTTCCTGTTACCACCCTCTCCCCTTCGTGGGCCCTACAGCCTCCCTCCCTCCGGCCTTTGGTCCTCTTCTTGTAGTTCCCAGTCCGGGTTCCTGGGGGAACCGCAGTGGAGCGAGAGCTTTGCCGTGGCCCCAGGTCCCAGGGTGACCGTTGAACGTCTCTTTTTTTTTCACATAAAAGTTGTTACTGGCTTAGACTTTCAAGTTGAATAAAAGGCATCAAATACTGGAAAAAAGAAAGAAAAAGGAAGCTGCAAAGAAGAAAGCCTGTCATATAGATGAGGGGGAAATAAAACCTTTCAGAAATCCCCAACACACTTCCACATAGGTCTCATAGCTTGAAACTGTCACATGTTTGCCCCTGTGAGGGAGCAGGAAATGTATTTTGGGGGCAGACACAGTGTTGCTCGGGGTCAGGCCTTAAAGAAAATCAGACGGACCCTGCGTAGGCAGCTATCACATTTTGTTTATCTGTTCATTAGCTGGTGGGCCTGTAAGCTGTTTCCACGTTGGGGCTCTTATGAATAATGTTCACTGCTGTGAACATTCACATGCAGGTTTTTATGTGAACATATGTTTTCGTTTCTCTTGGGTCCTCCATGACTTTCTTCTAAAATAGAGATTAGCAAATTTTTCCAGCAAAGGATCAGATAGTAAATATTTTAGGCTTTGTGGGATAATCTCTATAGAAGTGACTCAAATTTGCCATTGCAGTGAAAAAAAAAAAAAAACCAGATAATATGCAAACAGATAGGAATGGCTATGTTCCGAAAAGACTTTATTTATGGACACTAAAATTTGAATTTCCCATAATTTTCACATCATGAAATAGTATTCATCATTTAATATTTTTCCCCCAACCACTTAAAGCATAAGAACCGTTCTTAACTCACAAACTATACAGAAAGAGAGGCAGGCTGGATTTGGTCCATGGGTCATATTTTCCCAGCTCTTGCTATGAAACACCATCATGTTTATTTCCTTTGAAGCATTTATCCCAAACCTTGTATGGCTGTTTACTTGTTTGCTAATGTGGTTCTTCCCACAAGAATGCAAGCTTCATCAGATGGCAGAGGATCAACATTTTGTTGAATTAATAAATGTACTCTAATTTGCTTGATTGATCCCATATAAACAGATGTTTGAATTGTTTTCAATTTTGCGAAGCTACAAATGATACTGCCAGGAATGATTCTGCCAATTGGTATAAATATTTTAAGTTTTACTAGACTTGACAAATTTTCCTCCTAAAAATTTATGTTAGCAGACGTATGATTATACCCATTTTTCTCTACCCTAGCCAATGCCGGACAAACAAAGAAATCCCCATTCTTCTTTTATTTGCATTTGTGTAAAAGTTGTTCATGATGTGGTAAACTTCTTCCTAATATTGGGTCTTGATTTGTAAGAGCTTTCATCAATTTTTATGTAAAGGAAATTAGCCTCTTAGTTGTCAAATGTATTACAAATAAGTTTTAGCACTGTTTTCATGTTTTGATTTTTTTTGACTTTTGACTTTATGAGAATGTCCTCTTTTTCCCATGCAAGATATTCAAGTTTTCAAAATGGTCAAACTTATCAAATGTTTCCTTTACTGCTTGTGGTTTCCTTTCTCACTCCAAGATTATAAAAATAATTCATTGCTGTTTTCTTCTAGTAATCTTATGGCCTCTCTCTCTCTCTCTCTCTCTAATCTTTGAATTATTGTTAATGAACACTCGACTATGCTGTGCTTAGTCACTCAGTTGTGTCCGACTCTTTGCGACCCCATGGACTGTAGCCCGCCAGGCTTCTCTGTCCAAGGGATTCTCCAGGCAAGGATACTGGGATGGGTTGCCATGCCCTCCTCCAGGGGATGTTCCCAAGCCAGGGATCAAATCCAGGCCTTCTGCTGCATTGCAGGCAGATTCTTTACCATCTGAGCCACCAGGGAAGCCCCCAAAATATGGAACACTTCATGAATGAGAACAAGCCTTTTCTTCTAAATAATGAAGTAGATATCTGTATAAGCCATATTTCCCCCTGTTGATTTGAAATATCCATTTTAGAGGATAATAAATTTCCAAAAATCTTTGATATATTCGAATGTTCTCAGATGCTCAGAAGTGTCCGACTCTTTGCAACCCCATGGACTGTAGCCCACTAGGCCTTTCTGTCTGTGGGACTCTCCAGGCAAGAACACTGGAGTCAGTTGCCATTTCCTCTTCCAGGGGATCTTCCTGACCCCGGGATCACACCCGTGTCTCTTACGTCTACCGGATTTGCAGACAGGTTCTTTATCGCTAGTGCCGCCCTATTAGGAGGCGATATTCAAAATATTTAAAAACAGATACAACACAGATCCCCCAGTCATTTAGAACAGGGCACCAACACGTCGGCACCCGAGTGGGCAGAGTACAAAGTACGGTCTAGACCACACAGGTCACCGGAAGTTGGCTCTGGATCACTGACCCACCTTCGCCTGTCAAGCTCTACCTCTGAGGCCAGCACCCCTGGGGCTGTGGTCTCTAAGGGCCTCATTAAATGTCTGACCCCAAAACAAAAATAGGCACCCCTGGAATTTGGTTAGATTTCATAATAAATGTCTTGCTAATTAAGCTACTTTTACTCAAGGCTTCTATTACTTGTAGCTCAAAGCATCTCATTCGATACACAGGTTGTCTGTGTACAAAGGTAAGCATGTGCACCCGCATCTATCAGCTTTTAACATCACTGTAATCCTGGATTTGTGTGTGTGGAGGGGGGGACAGAAAATTTTCCTTAGTTGCTGATGCTCTGGAATCTTCGAATAGTGTTAAAATTAATCTGTTCCTTGAAGTGCTCACCCATGAAACTCTCCAGCCTGGCACTTTGACAGCTTCCTTCTTCAATGTATCCCCTTGTGTTTGTTCTTGCTGTTGCTCATTTGAATTTAACTGCTTTTTATTAATTCATTTTGAATCATTTCTATTTCCTTAGGAAATTGTCCATTTCGGTCAGATTTTAAAATTTATCACCATAGAGTAGTGAGAATGATTCTCTAGGAATTACTGACTCACACTTTCATTACAGTCAGTCAGTGGAACCACCAGAGCTTCTTCCTTTTGGAATTTATGTGGGTTTTCATTGCGGTCTATTTGATTAAAAGATTTCAACTGTTTCAGGTAGTGTAACAAAGGGGCAAAGAGTAAGCTCTCTGAGCTGAAGCCCAGTTCGCCCACAAACCAGTGAACCTGGGATAGTTGTTTATGTTCTTGTATGTAATATGGGGATAATAGTAGTATTGTTGTGAGTTTTAAATGACTAATACATGTAAAACACTAAGAACACTGTCTGGCACATAATAAATATTCCATAGATGTTAGATTTTATTATTATCATCCTGTAGTGTTATCTCTTCTTGAGCACGTTTTCATAAACTTTTTGATTTTAATGCTACAGAGAAGTTTTATTTTAAAATGTGTTGTTTACTGGAGTGATTCTTCTCTTATTTTTTATCTGATTTGTACCTGATCTGTTCCTTACAATGTCTTCCTCTTTTCTCTTTGTAGTATTAACGAGAAGGGGGAGAAGACAGGAGGGGGGCAGACAGGCACGTTATTCATCTTCAGATAGAACATTCTTTTCCAGCTCATTATTTGCCTGAGAATCTTACTTATGGTTTATGCTTAATTTTCTCCCCTTTTTTCCGAAGTGGTTTTGTAAGAGTACTTAGAATTTGAGTGGGAAGCTGGGTCACTGGCAGCTCTGAGGGGGAACCTCTGCCTGCGAGGAGGGTTGGGGAGTGAGCGGCAGTAGCAAGGAGCCCAGTGGACTGTGACTGTCTCCCCTTCATTGGCAGGTAGTGCATCCCATGAAATAGGAGCTCTCTTTTGGTTTGGGGTGTTCCCTCACTTTGGGACCAGCCAGTCATCCTGAAGGGTGTTCTCAGTGAGGAAACTGGATGAGATGGCAGGACGGCAGCCTTGGAGTTCTTTAGCCCCATCTACCTGGCCTTTCTTTGTCATGAAAATGGGCCCCAAGTAACACATTCCCTTTTCCCTCTGGGTCCTGCTCACTTCCCCCTTATTCTGTATCCACAGTAACGGATTCTGTAGCATGATGGAGCAGGAGTCCATGGGACCACCCTCACTTCAACAATTGCAACACCAGCTTCCAGTTTGGGGGTCCTCCAGACCACTTCTGGGTTCAGTAATTCATTAGAAGGCCTCTTGGAACTCACTGAGAGCTGTTAGAATGATAGTTTATTACTGCAAAAGAATACAGATGAAGGTCAGCAAGGGGAAGAGGTGCACAAGGCGGCGTCCAGGAGAGTTCCTAGCACGGGGCTTCCAGCCATCCTCTTCCAGTGGCGGTGGGGACAGGGCTGCCCTTCCAAGTCATGTGTGACAAACAGAGAGTGCTGCCAACCAGGGCAGTACACCCCAGCCTCAGGGTCCAGAGTTTTAGTAGGATGCTGTCCCATGGGCATCATTGACTCGTGTGACTGATCTCAGCCTCCAGTCCCTCTGGAGGTTAAGCCTGTACCATGTGACCCAAATCCCCCACCTTCAATCACATCATTTTAGACTATCTGAAGTGACCCAAGGCCCCCAGACAAACAAAAACATTCCAATCAGGCATGACATTCCAACAGCTTTAGAGATTACCTCCCAGGAGCTGAGGGCAAAGACTGGACTTCTCTTTAAGGGGCAAGATTAAATTTTTTACTTACATAGCCCCTATGAACACTCTTAATTACATTTCTTAATCTGTACATGTTTTGAATTAGAGGGAAAAGGTGTCAAGACCTTGGTATTTTCCTTCCGTTGGGATCAGTTTTCTTTATATCTGGCTCTTAGGGCTCTTGACATCTCGAACAGTGCTGGCATGTCAGAGGCACTCGTTAACAGTGTGTTGAATGGATGAAGAATGAATGAATGACTGTTTTTTAAATCTGTGCTGTGAGATTGTAGTCGTTACCTAGTATTTATCACAGTTGAAGTTTTTTTTCTTTGTTTTGACCTTTGTTCATTCCGAGTTTCAGAAAGCGTGGTGATGCAAATACATGTTTTGCCATCTCTCTGGAAAGGAGCCCTCTCATTTTACAGAGGAGGAAGCTAATATCCAGAAAGGCTGAGTCACATGTCCCCTGATGAGGGACAGATATGGGCATCAGCACACAGGTTTCACAACTTTTTAAAAATTCTCTTAGCCAAGTGCTTTCGTTCCTCTTTTCCTTACAAAACTGACAACATAACTCCTTCTTTCTAGGGAGTTTGTTACTTCACAGTGAAATTCCCTCATTTGGGGTAGACTTCAGTTGTCCAGGCTGCCCTGGGACAACGGCATTAATAGTCAGAAATTCATCAGTTCCAGGGCTGGAATAGAATGAAACCACTAAGGACCTGGACACCAATTTCACCTTGAACAACTGGGAATTCACTGTATTTACTTTGAGGATTGATTATCCAGTTGAATCCTTCCAATGCATGCTGCGGGCTCAATCACTAAGTCGTGTCCTACTCTTTGCGACCCCATGGACTATAGTCCACTAGGCCTCTCTCTCCATGAGATTTTCCAGGCAAGAATACTGGGGTAGGTTGCCATTTCCTCCTCCAGTGAATATGCCCACCCCAGGGTCGAACCCGTGTTTCCTGTGTCTCCTGCCTTGGCAGACTGATTCTTTGCCACTGAGCCCCATGGGAAGCCCCACAGGAAGCCCCATGTGTTCTATACCATAGTTAAAAAAGAAAAGTTCCCTCTCAGGGATGCTTGGGGCCTGGGCCAGTAGCCAAACTACTGGGGAGTTGTACATGCTTCAAAAATACTTTTTAAAGGTAATGTTTGATCTGACAGTTAAGACTAATGGAGAGATAGTAACACGAAGGCCAGAAGCCCAGAAGAAAAGGCACTAAAATGATTTTCTTACCTGGAGTTGCTTCCTTGGAACTATCAGTATTGTCTGAGCTTCCGGCCACATTTTTGATGCAAGTGTAATTGCAAGATGGTCATTTACTGTGCGCTTACTATGTGTCATGCATTCTTCACCATGAACTATGAGGTACTGTTATTAATATCATCCCCGATGGGGGCACTGAGGCACCGAGATGTTAAATAACTCACCCATTCTCACCCAGTTTGCAAGTGGTTCTAGGATTCAAATACCAGCAGTTTAGCTTGAGTCTGACATATAGCCTCTCTCTTCCCTACCATGCCCACACTCATGATCACCGGTTAACTTAAATAGAAGTGAGCTTTTAGGATATATTAGTTTTCTATTGGTGCATGACAAGTGACCACACATTCAGTAGCTTAACATCAGATTTATTATTTCTTAGCATCCACTGAGCTGGGGTCTTGTTATGGTTTAACCAGGTCCTTTCCTCAAGGTGCTACCAGGTTCAAGTTACCACCTGGGCTGTGATCTCAGCCGAAGCCTGGGTTCTCTTCCAAGCTTGCCAGTTGTTGGCAGGATCCAGTTCCTCGTAGCCGTTAGACTAAGACCCTACAGAGCCTAGAGACCAGCTGCCATTCTGTCCTGCGGGCCTCTCCAGAGCACAGCAGCTGCTTCTTCAAGACCGTCAGAAGAGCATCTCTGCTGCTTTGAATCTCTCTGATACTTCAATACCCTCTTTTAAAGGGCTCATCTGATTAGGTCAGGCCCACCCAGAGTAGTCTCTCTCTCTTTTTTTTTAAAGATTTCTTTTATTGAAGTCTAGTTGATTTATAATGTTGTTAATTTCTACTGTACAGCAAAGTGACTCAACTATAGACATATATGTATATCCATATCTATACATTCTGATAATCCCTTTTTGATTAACTTAAAGTCACCTGATTAGCAGACTTCATCACACTTAGCAAATGTCAATCCTAACAACCCATAAGCAAAGGGAAATGATTAGTCAGGGCATATAAACCAGGGGGCAGGAATCTGGAGGGCCAGCATAGAATTCTGCCTCCTACAAAGGATTATATTTAAGAGGAAAATGTCAGGAAAGGGTCAGAGTGGAGAGAGGGAGAGAGGCAGAAAAGGAATCCCTGCACATAGGTCTCTTTAAGATCAGCTGGTCGAGGCGGTTTTTTTTCTCACCCTTGCCATTGCAAGGTGACTGCTAACCAGTTACCATCAACATGCCCAGGTGTGCTACATGCTTGCTTGTCTTAGAAAACCTTTGCCGTCCACTGCCCCAGTTCCTTCTGCTCTGCCTCAGTTCCACCAGGAGCAGCTCCATCCTGAGTTGAATAGCCTCCCTCATTCACACCATCAGTGCTGCGTGCCCCGTGGGGGACATACTACCCATGTCATCTCAGAGGTCCCTTCGAGGTATGATGTCGTTGAGAGCTGGCTAAAAGCAGTAAGATTTCAGCTGTGATAGCATCAAGAGGAAGCTAAGAAAAAAGGAGGAAGAAGCGTCGTGCTTATGTTCTTCCTGCCCACTCTGAGGCATCCTCGGGTCTCCAACAGGCGCCTGGGCCTCTCAGAATGGTATTCTTAGATGGTCAAATTCCTATCATAGAAGCCCTTAAATCGAACTGTTCTCTTACTAATTCTTTCGACTCCTCCCCACTACTTCTTGCACGCCCTTTCCAGTGTTTGCCAGAAAGCATTCCTGCAGGTCTGGAGGCAGGGAATAGTGTTCTGGGGCCGAGGCTGTAAGACAGCCCTCCCACGTCGTGGGACCAAATCTCTGCTAAGTGCTCTTAGGAGATAAATCTTTGCAGTCATGGATGTTTGCTCAGCGATCGTGAAGTCAGGGTCTGTGGAAGAGCTGTTTGTTTGTTCTTTAAGAGACAGAGGGTCCCCTCTGTCATTTGATAAGGCCAGAGAGGTAAAAATAAAACCCGGGAGAGATACCATAAGAGTGGTCAGAGCTCTTCTTTGTTCAAAAATATCCACTGCCATTGAAGCATCCTGATTGAGAGTGGAGAGTTTGCAAATGACTCAGACTCAGGTGTCATTGACTCCTGTGTCTACACCTCGGATCCAGTCCAACATCATCCCTGTGGAACCTCCAAAAAGAGTTCATTTCCATCCAGAGCTTCTATGACCCTATGCTCTGGAGAGGAATTTTAGCCACTGGAGAGCAGGGGAGCTTACCAATGCTTTTATTCATTCATTCTTTTATTCACTTAACCAATATTTATTTATATTGGAAAAAGAATTATTTATGTTTTGGGACTCTAATAATTGACTAGTTTCTACCTTTATCATGGTGAATAAAACAGAAAGCAAACACATAATTATATAATGTCATGAAATATAATATATGGAGCTTCCTTGGCGACTCAGTAGTAAAGAATCTACCTGCAATGCAGAAGACATGGGTTTGATCCTTGGGTCAGGAAAGTAATGGTAACCCACTTCAGTATTTTTGCCTGGGACATCCCAAGGACAGAGGAGCCTGGAAGAATACAGCCCATAGGGTCACAAAGAGTCAGACATGACTTAGCAACTAAACAAAACAGAAAGCAAACAACCAATTACATAATGTCATGAAATATAGTGTTATAATGCAGGGAAGCCAGAAGTTTCCTTGTGAAAATATGACAAAAGCTATGGTTCTTCAAAACACATCAGATTTCATGTTGCCCATAATTTCCAGAAGTTCATGGGCCCTCTGAGCCCCTCCGTGGGGCTGCTCCCCAGCAGTGGTTCCCAGGCCCACAGCTAGTCTTGTTTTAGGAGGGCTCAGATGAGGTCTGAGAGTCTTTTTCAAAGTTCCCCTGGTGACTCTGCTGCACAGGGTTCAGAGTCACTCTTTTAGAGGAACTGACTTTAATCTACATTATATCAAGGAAGAAATACATTAGTGACAAAAGGCCTGCAAAGAAAGATAAGCAAAGATCCATGACACCTGGCTGAGGCCTGCACTGTGAGGGGCAGAGCTCCAGTGTTTGTGTTCCCGTGGTCTATCCTGAAAAGTCTCCAGCCTGGGAAGCTACAGGTCAGAGTGCCGACATCTTTATTTGCACAGTGCTTAGGCCAACTCTTAATCTGGCACCTAACCCTGCCTTTTTTTTTCTTTTTTTGGGACTTTAGTTCCCTGATCAGAGATCAAATCTTCTCTCTTTGCAGTGCATATCTTAATCACTGGACCACCAGGGAAAGCCCCTCCCACCAAATCTTTTTTTAAAACCCATATCCCTTTTGGATCCAAATGAAAATTTCATCGTTCACTGAAAATTCTAAAATAAAGTCCTAGTGGAGGATAATCCTTAAGGAAGAATTGTATTTTCATAAACCAAGACATTGTTCAGCCCTGTATCCTAAAATGTCTATTATAAAAGCATCAAGATTAAGATGACATGTTTCTGCTCAACGTACTTTTCTAATACATACACATAGAGCATGTCCTTCCCCATCCCTTCTCACTCCTTTTTAGATCCTCCCACTAAATGTGATGCTTTACAGCTTACAACAAAGGTTAGGCATTTTTGTTTCCACTGTTGAGATTTCTAGGTAGGAGAATAGACAGATGGGAGAAGGAAGGGGGAAGTTGAAAGGCAAGGCGTTTTGTGTAAAGACACACATGCTTGATTTCATTCCCTACTGAAATCCCATTAAATTGCTAGCAAAGTGATACTTTTTTAAGGTACAGACCTATGTGAATGGGGGAAATGGGCGAGTAGGAGGCAGCAGCAAAATTTGAAACCAGAAAAGCAGCTAGATAAGGGGTAATTTACTTAGAAAGTTGAATCCTAAGCCAACAGTACAGCACGTGGAAAACCAGCTTGGTTTGTAAGATAGAATTCCCCAGAGTTCCTGGCAGTACCGTGTACTTCTGGAAGAAGAAGTGGGGCTGAGGGCTGATAAAATTAGGAGAACTGCTGTTTATGAAGCAGTCGCACCTCCAGATTCCTTCTCCAAGTCTGCACAGCCAGGCAGTAGCCTCTTCCCCGTTCTGGCAAAAGACAGAAGAGGGCACCGCCAAGGGTCTCTGGCCCCAGAGAGGCGGGCACAAGCGCTGCTGGTGTCCCCGGCCACCATCTTCCCTCTCAGCTCCCAGCAGTTAGGCAGCCAGACCTTCACCCTTTGGACAGGAGCTTGGTAGAGTCTCCTCTGATAATGCAACCAGCCCCAAAGGGAAAATTTAAAGATACTAATAGGGCAGTTCTGCAAGGGAAAGGCTCAGACTCACCAAGGTGAAGGTTACTGTTGACAAGTTCACCGATAGCCCAGAGCTTCCCACAAGATTTTTGTCCCCTGGCCCCAAATATGAACAACTCTCCGTAAAATGGGGATGACAATATCCCTATCTCATGAGGATGAGATGAGAGTGCTGTCATCTAGTTGCTTAGTCATGTCCAACTCTTTGGAATCCCATGGACTAGGCTTCCCTGTCCTACACTATTTGCCAGAGTTTGCTCAGGCTCAGGTCCACCGAGTCGATGATGCCATCTCACAATCATAGCTTCTGTTGCCCCATTCTCCTCCTGCCCTCAGTCTTTCCCAGCATCAGGGTCTTTTCCAATGAGTCAGCTCTTTGCCTCAGGTGGCCAAAGTTTTGGAGATTCAGCTTCGGCATCAGTCCCTCCAATGAATATGCAGGGTTGATTTCCTTTAGGATTGACTAGTTTGATCTCCTTGCAGTCCAAGGGACTCTCAAGAGTCTTCTACAGCACCACAATTTGAAGGCATCAATTTTTCCATGCTCAGCCTTCTTTATGGTTCAGCTCGTACATGACTACATGAGATGAGATGGTACTTGTGAAATCCTTAAAGCAGTGTCTGGCACATAGTTGAGTATTATCATTGTAGAGAGGTATACAGACAGATAAACGAAGGAATTTCAGAGCTCTAAAAAAATTCATCTGATATGAACAATAGAGACATAACAAATTAAAAGTAAAGTTGCTTGGAGATTCTATCACTTAGAACAAGAACCAAAACCCACCCATCCCTAACCCATCATTTATTTAATATAGCTATAAAAACTACATTTATGTGGAAATATGTATGTAGAGATAATACAACAGATTATATCTATTTTATATATATACACAAAGAGTTCTTGGAAATTGGAAATAGAAGGAGTTAAAATTGAGGAAATTTTCCACAAAGAAAAGTGAAAGAGATGAAAATATGTACAGAAAAGAGAAGACAATTAAATCAGTTCAGGAGTTCTGACAGTCGAGTACAGAAGTTCTAGAGAGAGAGGGAGAGAAAGGAGATAGGAGAGAAAAAAAATCAAAGAAATAATTCAATAAAATTTCCCAGACCTGATATATTTTCTGAATTAGAAAGGTCATGTGTGCCCAAAGGAGCCAACATAAAGGAACGTGGTTGGAAATTTTTAAACACTGGATTAAAGCAACTCCACCATTTTCAAGAAGAAAAATCAGATATAAAGTAGTTAAGAGTCAGGTGGTGGGGGGTTTCCCAATAGCAACACTGGAAGAAAGAAGGGAATCAACTCAAACAGCCAATCAAACATTTCTCTGCATTCACTATCCTTCTGGTAATAAGGTGTGTGTATACTAAACCTTCGTATTGTGTACTTTAAACTTGCACAGTGTTATAATACATCTCAATAAAGCTGGAGGGGAGACATGCAAACTAAAAGAAGAAATAAAATGAAATAACAGAAACATTAAGTAATCAGATAACAGGATAAAAGGTATTTTGTTGAAAATCTATTTTCCCAAATACATATTAGGAGAAACATGGGCTTATCTAGGAAATATTAGCCATGGATATTAAAAAATAAAACATTAAATGTGAAAGAAAAGAACTCACATAGTCAAAGTCTGAAGAATTTCTTTCCTATGCACTGTTTTCTGAAAGCTGCTAGAGGATGTGCTCCACCAAAATGAGGGAGTAAACCTATAGGAAGGCAGAAGCTGCTGGAACTCTGAAGTCCAACTCAGGATGGAGAAGGGAAGCCTCAGATGATGGGGAAGGGAGATGCAAGAGGAGAGACGGGCACCAGTGGCAGAAAGCAGCCAGTCAAGGCCAAAGTAGGTTGGAAGGCTCTTGGAGAGGTGCTTTGTGATAATCTTTAGAGAAACAGATGTATCTGATCCTCTTGAGAGAAGACATGGATGACCTGCTGCAGAATTTGGGGCTGAATTAAGAAACTCACAGTGGCCCAAATGAAAAAACCAATAACTCTTCTAGTGAAAACAAAAAGCAGAGAGATGTAATTAAAGGTAGTACCTGGTTCAGCTGTAGGTAGCTTTCATAGCCATGGTAAAGATAAACACTGATCTGATCCAATTACAGTGTTATTAGATTGGGAGTTTAGGGGCTGGGAGGAAAGTATGTGTGCAGTAGGGGGTGGTGACCAGGAGAGAGAGCAGATTCTTTAAGCATTTATAATAGGAAGTCATTAGATAATGCCTAAAACTGAAAAATAAAAAAGTATAATACAGGTACAGGCTTCCCAGTTGGTTCAGTGGGTGAAGAATCCACCTGCAATGCAGGAGCCACAGGTTCCGTCTTTGGGTCAGGAAGATTCCCTTGGAACAGGAAATGACAATCCACGCCAGTATTCTTGCCTGGGAAATCCCATGGACAGAGGAGCCTGGCAGGCTACAGTCCACAGGGTTGCAAAGAGTCGGACATGACTGAGCGATTGAGGACACACACAGGGATATTATCTAGAGACATAACTGTTAATACCAAAACAATCTCAGTTGAGAAAATAAAACTGGTTGCTTCTGGGGAGGGAGAATTTAGGGCTGATAAGCAATGGGCTGCTTTTAGTTTTTAATAGCAGAGCTAAAAGTATTTGGTTTTATTAAAAAACGTTGTATGTGTACGACTTCAAATAAGATGGGGAACTTAAAAAAAGTTTTACATGTTAATTCAGTAAGAACTATATCTCTTCCTTTCACACCTATGTGGAGTGGAACAGCCTTGGAAACATTCAGATTAGCTTTGTTGTCGCTGTGTGGTTGTCATTTTTTTTTTCCTTGCATATACTAAAGGCCAGACACCTTTGTGTGACCTTTCAAGCCTAAGCAATTACAAAGGCTTTAGAAACCTGGCCTTCCCAAAGCGGATGTAGAATACGATCGGGAAGAAGTGGCAGTCAAGGACTGTGGCCCTGTGGAATAGGTGGGGCCCCCAAATCGTCACCCTTCTTTTAAATTTTTGAGATGTTTTCAATGCTCTGCTTCTTTCATTTTTATTTCAACTTATTATTTTTATTTGGCTTTGCCAGGTCTTAGTCAGAGCATGTGACATCTAGCTCCCCAACCAGGGATCGAACCTGTGCCCTTTGCATTGGGAGCTCAGAGTTTTCGCCACTGGACCACCAGGGAAGTCCCCAGTGCTCTGCTTCTTGTCTTATCTTTAGCCCCCGATTGATTTTGGCCCTGAAGAAAGGCATGTCCCTGGCACAAGCAAGGGTGGGCGTCCTGACTCTTTCACTCTCCTTGGGCTCTCAGCATCTTCATGCAGAAGGCAATAGACAAGAGACTGTCCAGAGCCCTGCATCTGGAAAGTTACTAACAAGTACAGCACCTCTCCTGAATTCCTGCAGCACTGGCCTCCCCTGTCCCTGACAATTCAGCCTGCTGTTACATCTTTCCCCTAAAGAGTAGTTGTGAATGTGTGTGTGGGAAGAGGGTTGTGTTGGTTGTTTTGTTTTGTTTGGGTGGTTTGGGCTTATATCCTCCAAGTAGATGGCAGGTTCCCAGAGGGCAAAGGCTCACCCGGTACTTCAGGGTCGCTCGCACATAGTGCACAGCTGAGCATCCAGTTTAGGATCAGTGAAAACTCCCTAAAGTGATAACGACATAGGGACTTCCTAAGGGATGGGACAAGAGTGGGTGCTGACCCTTGGTTTTGTTCACTGCTGTGTCCCCAGCACCTAGAACAGTGCCTGGCACATAGTAGCGGCTCAAAGAAATTCATAGGATTGATAAGTGAATGCACCTAAGAGAAAAGCTGGAGTGGAAATTATTGGTTAGAAATACTGATTTATCTGGAGGTCCCTGGGAAAAGCTCCCCACTAAGTAACTGGAGTGAAAAGCAGGATGAGGAATGTAGCCCCCACCTTCTCACAAAGATTCTCCAGGGCAGAGTGTGAACGGGCAGACTCACTGGAGGATGGTTGAGCTAAATATTTAAAGCCTTCAGTTCAGTTCAGTTCAGTCACTCAGTCGTGTCCGACTCTTTGCGGCCCCATGAATCGCAGCACGCCAGGCCTCCCTGTCCATCACCAACTCCCGGAGTTCACTCAGACTCACGTCCATTGAGTCCATGATGCCATCCAGCCATCTCATCCTCTGTCGTCCCCTTCTCCTCCTGCCCCCAATCTCCCCCAGCATCAGAGTCTTTTCCACTGAGTCAACTCTTCACATGAGGTGGCCAAAGTACTGGAGCTTCAGCTTTAGCATCATTCCTTCCAAAGAAATCCCAGGGCTGATCTCCTTCAGAATGGACTGGTTGGATCTCCTTGCAGTCCAAGGGACTCTCAAGAGTCTTCTCCAACACCACAGTTCAAAAGCATCAATTCTTCGGCGCTCGGCTTTCTTCACAGTCCAACTCTCACATCCATACATGACCACAGGAAAAACCATAGCCTTGACTAGACGGACATTAGTAGGCAAAGTAATGTCTCTGCTTTTGAATATGCTATCTAGGTTGGTCATAACTTTTCTTCCAAGGAGTAAGCCTCTTTTAATTTCATGGCTGCAGTCACCATCTGCAGTGATTTTGGAGCCCAAAAAAATAAAGTCTGACACTGTTTCCACTGTTTCCCCATCTATTTCCCATGAAGTGATGGGACCGGATGCCATGATCTTCATTTTCTGAATATTTGTTTTCTGAATGTTAAAGCCTTACAAATATGCATTACCAACTATTCCTGTCTAAGAACACTTTTGCTCAAGAAATAGAGCAGAGATAGGTAGGCCCAAGGTGGATGAACAAGGGCTTTTATTGAAGCATTATTTGTAACAGAGAAAATGGGTAACAACCTAAATGCTTAACAACAAGTGAGTGATTAAAGAAAATGTTTATTTAGTATTGCTTAATGAAGAAAGGAAGACAAAATTATACGTGCCTTTCTTTTGTGATAAAACATATATGTGTGCATATATGCATGTGAGTATATACATGAATATAAATAGAAAAATATTTGATTACACTATGAGAAATTAGTTCGGATTTTGTCATTTGTCTCTAAGCTTGCATTGTTTTCGTATTTAGGGGAAATACATTTCATTTATTTAAATGATCATTTATATCTAAGATTTTATGAGTATGTGTGCTCACTTGCTTCAGTTGTATCCAACTCTTTGATACCCTGTGGACTGTAGCCCGCCAGGCTCCTCTGTCCCTGGGATTTTCTGGGCAAGAATGCTAGAGTGGGTTGCCATGCCCTCCTCCAGGGGATCTTCCTGACCTAGGAATTGAACCCATGTTTCCTGAGGCTCCTGCATTGCAGGTGGATTCTTTACAGCTGAGCCAACTGGGAAGTTCATGTGTATACACAGTTACGCAAAATTTCATTAAGAATTTAAATAGGTCAAAAATAAGCAAGGGTTGAACATTAGAGTAAGATTATAAATTTTGGTATCTACATCATTTTACATATAACCCTTTGGTATGGATGTCTTAGGTAGCAAAGATGCTGAAGCACTTAAAGTTTGTCAGGCGAGCAGACAGTGGTGCTGGGGGCCCTCTCTCCCAGGAAAGGCTTGATGGACAGAAGAGATGTATAAAGTCTAAGGACTCAGGGTGCAGAAGCTCTTAACGGATTTAGTGGGAAGGGAGGGAAGGAACATAACATTTTAAGGAGATTGGATGTGACAGTAATAGGTACAGGAAGGTAAGGACATATGACAGGAAGATTCTGCAAATTCTGAGGGCCTTGGACCCCGATACGAGTGCTAGCAGGGAGTTCGTACTACGTAGTATCCCAGTGTCTCTACTCTGTCCATTTCCTAGGGCTGATCCAGCAATAAAACCACCATTTGCTCAGAAATTAGAAAGTGTAGAATTAGGATTTTTTTTTTCCCACTGATGCCAAAGTAAACCTGTTCATGAGATAATTTAGCCAATAGAGAAAGAGTCCAAAGAGGAAATAAGAATCATCTGTAATCCGCCTACATCTAGGTTTGCCAGATGTAGCAAAGAAAATGGACATGCAATATTTGAGACATACATGCACAGAAAATTATTCGTTGTTTATCTGTAATTCAAGTTTAACAGGGTGCCCTGTATGTTATCTGGCAACCTTACCGTCAAAGGAGGTCAGGATGGCTAGCTTCACCCACCACCCCAGCCCTCTTCCACCCCATTTCTGATACCCCTTTAGCCTTGGAGCTCTTCCTTTATTTACCACACTGGATTCTATGCCTTAAAACAAAACCTACTCTGTAGCAGGGCCACTGAGAGATATGAAAGAAGCGAAAAACAGGTTTATAGAAAGACAAAGACTAGACTGGGATGTTTACAATAAGTGCTAACAGTGAATTTGTTAAGTGCTTTGAGAATGGTCTAGATTTTAAATATTTTAAGATGCTTTTGATATGCATATATACAGTTAAGCAGAATTTCATTAAGGATTTAAATAGGCTAAAAATAACCAAGGACTGAACATTAGGGTAAGATTACCAAGAAAGAAAACTCTGGGCTTTCCAATGCCACTGCTCCTCTCAGAAGACGTTCCACGTCACCACCAGCCTCCTCAGGGTAGCAGCAGCGTCTCCCATCTAGAAAGGCTGGATTTGTCCTGGGCGCTGCGCCTCTGCAGACCTCCAGGAAAGCAGGCTTGTGGGGCCCTGCAAAGCTTGGTGAACGTCCTTGCTTTCAGACACCATCCCACAGCACTGATTCCCCCCTGGTCAATTCCATCTTCCTGGGAGGAAGCCGGAGGCCTGACCCAGACACCCTCACTGTGCAGAGCAGCCTCCAACCTGGGCTCAGCCTGGCACCCGATTCAGCAAATTTCAACATTACCAGCCCCCACACTGCCAAAGCCAGAATGAGACCCACCCTGAGCCTGTCCTTGGTCTGCCATGCTCTGCAGCCTATCCCCCATCAGGGTTCCTGAGCCTGGAGTTCCTGCTCTTCCATCCTGTTAGGAGAACTGACTCATTGGAAAAGCCGCTGATGCTGGGAAAGATTGAGGGCAGGAGAAGGGGATGACAGAGGATGAGATGGTTGGATGGCATCACCGACTCAATGGATGTGAGTTTGAATAAACTCCGGGAGTTGGCGATGGACAGGGAGGCCTGGAGTGCTGCCGTCCATGGGGTCGCAAAGAGTCAGACATGACTAACCAACTGAACTGAACTGAACCATCTCCCCATCCTCCCTCCTGGCTCCACACATGTCCTTTTCCTCAGGATGAACATCTCTGAAGCCTAGGACCTTCCCTGGGGTTCTCACAATGCCCCATCAGGGGTCAGGGCCCTCAAATCTCTCTTTCCAAAACTTACGTCAAGAAAGGTGCTACTGAGGGCTCATGGGCTATTCCAGGGTAGATGGGCTGGGGGTGAGGGAGTAAAGAAGAGGAAACAAATCAGGGGTGTTTTCTCCCTTCTGTCTCCTCCTAGGTGAGGCAAGGCGTATTTATTTTCTTTTATCAAAGAGTTCTGGAGAATTCCAGTTTCTTGCCACATTCCTCCCTATAACCTCTCTCTATTTTTTGTATCACCAGATGGTGACTGCAGCCATGAAATTAAAAGACGCTTGATCCTTGGAAAAAAAGTTATGACCAACCTAGACAGCATATTAAAAAGCAGAGACATTACTTTACCAACAAAGGTCTGTCTAGTCCAAGCTATGGTATTTCCAATAGTCATATATGGATGTGAGAGCTGGACCATAAAGAAATCTGAGCACCAAAGAATGGATGCTTTTGAACTGTGGTGTTGGAGAAGACTCTTGAGAGTCCCTTGGACAGCAAGAAGATGCAACCAGTCCATCCTAAAGGAGATCAGTCCTGAATATTCATTGAAAGGACTGATGCTGAAGCTGAAACTCCAATACTTTGGCCACCTGATGTGAAAAACTGACTCATATGAAAAGACCCTGATGCTGGGAAAGATTGAAGGCAGGAGGAGAAGGGGATAACAGAGGATGAGATGGTTGGATGGCATTACTGACTCAGTGGACATGAGTTTGAGCAAGCTCCAGGAGTAGGTGATGGACAGGGAGGCCTTGTGTGCTGCAGTCCATGGGGTGGCAAAGAGTCAGACATGACTGAGGGACTGAACTGAACAGAGTTTTGTGTCTCCCGTACTTATATTTGAACAACGTATTTTGGCTTTCCTTTCTTTTTCTTTCTTTCTTCTGTAATGAGTGGCTGTGCTTGAGGAAAATACATTACAGAATATCATTTCCTGTTTCCAACTTTAGAAAAGACAGGAAAACACTACTGGAAATCAAGGTAATCAATAGGGTGAGGAAAACACTAAACCCACCCAAGGCCTTTACTAAAGCCAGCTCTGTCAATTCCACACTCAAGATATTGACACATACAAATGCTTAGTAAACCTGAAGCCACTTTCCCACTGAATTAAGTGGGTTCTCACTAAAATAATTACCCGATTTCACAGGAACATGCGATTAACCCCAATCCCAAATTCAATTCTGTTAAGTATTCCAAAATGTAATCCTTTAATCCACCTTAATCTCCACCCCCACCCACTTCATTTGGCTGCTAAAATAGGAAAGTCCATCAGGGCTACAGCTCACGGGCCAGTCCTAATAGGCACTTCCTAGGGAGGTTAATTGGCAGAGAGGGAGGTTTCAAGCATCCCCAGTACTAAATTCATTTGCTCCTGCTGCATTCAGAGTTTAGGACCACTGATAGAAACAGAACTAAAATAAGCAAAATAGCAAACATTTTGGTACACATAATAATTTCTCTATACAAATTATTTCTTTTGTCTATTTTTTCTTGTGTTTTAAAACCTTAAAATGATGTACCTACTCTTTGTTTTTTTTTTAAAGACTCAATTATACAAAAAAAAATATAAGTAAAAAGTAACCATAGTTTTTCAATTGAAAATTAAAACCAAAAACAGCCACTTTGTACAGTGTGCAGGTATCCTGAGACCTCTGGTTTTCCAACTGCAAGAGACTCCCACTGGTGACCAGACATAGGGATTGGAAATTAAGAAAGGGGGCTTTGAGCTTCATGGAGGACGCTGAGCGGCGTCTGTGACATTCCTTCATCCATTTGTTGCTGTTCCCAAACAGAAATAAACATCAGGGCTTTTGAAGATGTCTGAAAGAGGAAAGGTGAGGAGAGCTGCAGCTGCTACTCAAGGTCAAAGCCAAGGAGTTCCCTGATAAATACAGACTGTGAAGAGTTCTGCTCACTCAAGCCCCCCAAACCTTCCCGGTCCACTGCCCCAGCTGTGAGACCCTCCCTACGAGCATCTGGACAATACCTTTCTTGTCTTGCCTCCAAACCCTCACCTTCTGGTTGGAGATTGGGCACCGGGTATCTCACTTTTTAGTCTTCAGCTTTGCTGCACCGAATAGCGAGGATAAATATTTTATATTCCTGCAGGCAGAGGGTTTATAGTAAGAATGCACGCAAGTGGCCCAGCCTTAAGCTGGCCCTTGAAGGAGAAGAGAAGGCAACAGGCATCAGAATGCAGAGGAATTTCAAGACCTGCTCTTAGAGGAATTGGATGACAGTGTTCCTTGCTGTGAAATGCCGCACTGGCCCCTGCTGCTGCAGGATGGACCTAGACCCTTTATAACCCCATTCCTCACTGCCAGCCCAGACAAATCACCCCTGGGTACCCAGGCAATATGTGAATTTCTTACAGCTTCTCTTCCAGGACCTGTGGCTTGTACCTCCATTTAGTTCTGGAGCTTTCCTTGAGAAGTCGGCCAGCTGGTGGCAGCTGGCTACATTCCCAGGCGCTAACCACAGGCTGGAGTCTGATGGCTGCTGTGTGGTCTAGATGGGGCCTCATCTCCAGGTCATGCAATCCCCAGCAGATAATGTCTGTCCTGGCATTTCCACCCAACTGGTGCTCCTTTTAACACTATCTGTTCGAACCTTCAAGACTTTTGGCTTTTTGGTCACTGACCACCCTATCCCATGCCAGGGCACGTGGGCTAAACTCAACACCCACACCTGCTGAAATGAGACAGGCCTCTCATTCACCCCTGACTCCAGCCTCAGAAGCCAGAGAGCAATGTTCCCATTGAACAATGATGATGGTCTTCTGAAAACTCTAGCAATTTCTCTTCCCATCTCCCCTCCTGTCCTCCTTGGCCCATTCCCAGCAGAATCCAGACAGCACCTTACAGTGAATCTCCAAACTGATCTTCTATCAAATGCGCTGAAGCTGGGGACAGGCTTCATTCCCATGAGGGCCTCTTCTCCACCGTGGTCCTGCCTGATTGGAACTGAGAGCCTCCTACTTCAGAGCTGTCACAGACCAGCTGAAGTTTTGGCCCTTTTAAGCACCCTGGTGATTGCAGCCATGAAATTAAAATATGCTTGCTCCTTGGAAGGTAAGCCATGAAAAACCTAGACAGCATATTCAAAAGCAGGGGATATCACTTCACAGACAAAGGTCCAGATTGTCAAAGCTATGGTTTTTCCAATAGTCATGTAAAGATGTGAGAGTTGGACCATGAAGAAGGCTGAGCACTGAAGAATTGATGCTTTCAAATTGTGGTGTTGGAGAAGACTTTTGAGAGTCCCCTGGACTGCAATGAGGTCAATTAGTCAATTCTAAAGGAAATCAACCCTGAACATTCAGTGGTAGAGCTGATGCTGAACTTTGGCTTGATGTGTTGGACTCATTGAAAAAGACCCTGATGCTGGGAAGGATTGAGGGCAAAAGGAGAAGGGGGCAGCAGAGGATGAGATGGTTAGATAGCATCACTGACTCAATGGACATGAATTTGAGCAAACTCCAGGAAATAGTGAGGGACAGGGAAGCCTGGCATGCTACCGGCCATGGGATTGCAAAGAGTCAGACATGACTAAGCAACTAAACAAGAACCACAACTTTCCCCAGCTTGCCTTTTTTCTTCCTCTAGGCTGTTTCTGACTCCGTTTCTTGCTTCCCTAATTCCTACATCTAATTGAAGGCTAGAGAGGTATCATTACAGTGACTCTAAAGATGCTCTCAGACCATCCACTTCCCTCCTCGTGGAAGGCAGCAGCCGTGGCTGTGACTGAGAGTGGTTTACTGCCCTGGAGCCCTGTCGGCTCTGTATCAGGAGGATCCAGCACTGTAGCCTCAAGAGCGTGGTCGTCAAAGTTGAGTGTGCACACCGGGAGGGCTTGTCAAAACACAGATACCCGGGTCCCTCCTGCAGAGCTTTTCAGTCAAGGGGTCTGGAGTGGAGCCCGTGAACCTGCATTTCTAACAAGTTTCCAAGTCATGCTGATGCTTCTGGTCCAGGGACAACACTCTGAGATCCAGCACTCTCACCAGAGAAACTGGAGGCTGACGGGGTCTTCTTTAGGGACCACCAACCCTGTGAAGGAGAGGACTTCTCTACAGAAAGGCTAGAGTCCTTGGCATCTGCTGGCTAAACCATGAGCAAAAACCTGGGCTCCCCTGTGTCCTATCTCTTCCCCCCAATTTCTCTATTTTGACCCCCTCTTTTTCTATCTCTCCTCACTATGGCTTTGTGTCTTCCTCTCTGGGCCTGTGTACATGCGTGCAAACACAATTGTGTCTCCTTCTCCAGGCCTGTGTGCATGTGTGTGTGCGCACACTTGTGTCTCCCTCCCTGGGCCTGTGTACATGTGCATGCACACACTTGTGTCTCCCTCTTTGGGCCTGTGTGCATGCGCGCACACACACACGCATGCTTCCCCAGTGATGAGTTGGCATCGGATCTGTAGAGTGAGCTGGCAGCCATCTGGAGTCGCTGGGCCGCCCTGACTGACATATGCTAAAATACAGGCGGTGGAAAGACTCTGGGCAAAGAGACCAATTTGTTAATTTAATTGAGTTGCAAACAACCAGGAAGCCAACAGAGTTTGTCTGAAACCTATTAGGTGTTCTCAGATCAGCACAAGCCAGCTCTGGAGGGCAGCCTGCTATGTGGGGGCCCCAGGGCTGTTTCCCACTGTACATCATAGGGCAGGGAGATGCGAAAGGGGCTTGTCTCGGGTGGGATGGCCTTAGCACGCCCCCCTCCCTGGGCTGGTATACTATCCCCCCTTCTTGAGAGCCTGGCCTTCGGAGTGAATGAGTGCCACCTGCCTGGGAGCTCTGCTCTCCTGTTCCAGAGCAGCACAGAGCTGAGGACTGACTGACTTGGAATACAAAACCGGGCTTCTTATGGTACATGTTTGCCCTGAACCACAGGGTTTTCTGGCATGAAGGATTTTCACCGCTAAAACAAAACAGTCCCAGGCAACAGAATAGTTGGGTACCCTATCTTGACCTCAGTTCAGTTCAGTTCAGTCGCTCAGTTGTGTCCGACTCTTTGTGACCCCATGAACTGCAGCACGCCAGGCCTCCCTGTCCACCAACTCCCGGAGTTCACTCAAACTCACATCCATCGAGTCAGTGATGCCATCCAGCCATCTCATCCTCTGTCGTCCCCTTCCCCTCCTGCCCCTAATCCCTCCCAGCATCAGAGTCTTTTCCAATGAGTCAACTCTTCGCATGAGGTGGCCAAAGTGTTGGAGTTTCAGCTTTAGCATCATTCCTTCCAAAGAACACCCAGGGCTGATCTCCTTTAGAATGGAATGGTTGGATCACCTTGCAGTCCAAGGGACTCTCAAGAGTCTTCTCCAACACCGCACTTGACCTCAGTCAGAGCTAATTTTGCCCAGCATGTGCTCCAGGCTTCCACCTAGGATCAGGCCTGGCCTAGACTCCACTGGAGACTTCATCCTTCCTTGCTGAGCTCCTTCCCAGCCAGCCCTGCTTCCCTCACTTCTGGGAACGTTCCCACAATCAGTCAACTATGGGCACCAAATCCTTGTCTCAGGCTCTGCTTCTAGGGAACCCCGCCTAGACATCCATCTTCCACACTCATGGCCACTGTGAACAAACTACAAATGAGGAGGGTGTTCAGCACTGCTGATGGTTTTGGGGCTAAGGAAGGTTCATGACGGTCATAATAATAATAGGTATTATTGTTATTGTCAGGGGGTCTTGGCTTTACTGTGAGGTCTCCTAACTCTAAGTGTCAGAGTGCCCCCTAAGCGTCAAGACTGTTCTTTGCCACTTGTCAAAGAATTTGTGCCCTAGTCATGCAGAATGCAGAGAGCCTGAGGCTAGGAACAATTTCTTTTCTATACTTTTATGTTGGGCTTCCCTGGTGGCTCAGACAGTAAAGAATCCACCTGCAATGCAGAAGAACTGGGTTCAATCCCTGGATTGGGAAGATTCCCTGGAGGAGGAAATGTCAACCCATGAAAAGAGTGAGATGCTTTTATGAAAGAAATGAGTGAGCTACTTTTATGGTAGGTACTTTCTGTGTGGGTTCCCAGGTGGTTCAGTGGTAAAGAATTCATGGGCCAGTGCAGGAGCCGCAGGAGACCCAGGTTCAACCCTTGGGTCAGGAAGATCCCCTGGAGGAGGAAATGGCAACCCACTCCAGTTTTCTTGCCTGGAGAATCCCATGGACAGAGTATCCTGGTGCGCTACAGTCCTTGGGGGTCACAAAGGGTCAGATACGACTGAGCGACTGAGTGCTTTCTGTGTAGTCAGCGTCACTCTGACTTTGTGAGGCAAAGAGAAATGAGTGAGATACAGGCTCTGCCCTCCTCCATAGCTGTGTTGATAAGATAGTTTCACAGGCAACGTCTTGGGAGGGCACACGGGGTAGCGCTGGAGCTTGCTGAGCGCGTGAGGCGGCAGGAATGCCGAAGAGGGATTGCACAGAGTTCGCGGGGGGTGAGTGCCAGCTGGCTTCCCAGGGGAAGGGCTGCAGTTGGACTCTGAATGGGCAAAGTCACGACACGGGGAAGGAGACAGCAGAGGTGTCCTAGGAGGCCATGGTCTGAGGCAGGGAGCCCTGGGGTGTCTTTGGAAGTCTGAGCAGGGATGTTTTTCTGGTGGGAAGGCTTGCAAAAGGAGGGAAGAGTTGGGATCTGGGGAGCTCCCTCAATGCTGAGGAGTTAGTGCCCTGTTCAGCGGGCAGTGGATGGTTCCCAGCAAACCGGGATTTCTGAGGAGAAGACAGATGGGGCCAAACCCCCTCTGATGACTGAGAACACCTCCTCTCCCTGAGGGGTGTGGGATCCTGATCACAGGGGCCTACGCGGGCCTGTCGCTTCCTTCCCCTCCTCTAGGGCAACCACAGACGAGATGTGAGAACCCCTGCAGAGAATCAGGAGCTGGAGTTGCTCTCCGCTCCCTCAGATAAGCCCCTCGTCTCCCCCTCCTCAGCCCACGTTACCCCTTACCCCGGTCCCCCGCCTCCCCCACCCTTCCAAACAGGCAGACGACTCTTCCCGAAACACGGCTTCTTGCATGTCATTCTCCACCTGGAGGACATTAGTGTCTACCCACTGCCCACAGGGTAAGAGCTGCATGCCTCAGATTAGCTTTCAAATCCCTCTACAACGCCAAACGCTCCCTTCGCCCTTCCTGCCTCCAGTGAAGCTCCCTTCCCAAAAGCCCCAGAGCTGGTCAGGTGGGCACGTCCCCAGCTACGTCATGGGACCTTGCTTTGTGTCTTTGTTCAAACCTTGCTCCTTTTCTGGGCCTGTCGAATTCTACCCGTTCTCCTCAGAGCCTCCGAAATGTCTCCTCTTGTGATGTACAGCCACACTGGCGTTGCGCTCTCTACATTTCTCAAGCCTTCGTGTAGTAGGTTGTCTGCAGAAGGATGCCAACCAGTGTTCCATTTCTGCATTCGTGTGCTCCCGCTCCCATCAGAAATGGTGGCCTAGGAATTTGGGGGTTTTGAGCGTTAGCTGCCCTGGACTCCTTGTCTGGTGCCTTACTGTAAACATCATGCTTTCCTTCGCCCCAACCCAGCGTCAGTAGATTGCCTTTACTGCCTGTCGGTAAGTTGACTCAAGTTTGGTTTGGTAATAATTTGGTGATTTCCACCTATATCTCACTGGCCAGAACTGAGTCATGTGCTCTTTGCTAGCTGTGAGTGATGCTGAGAAATCCATTAAGAAACAAAAAGAAAAACCTGTTTGCCCTCCATTAGGAACCGAGCTGTGTTCGTGACTTGTTTTGACCAGTAGAACTCAGTAGAAGAAATCCTGTGACAACCCAGGATTAATCCTTAAGAGACCTGGCCCTTCTGCTTTCAGAGTCTTAGAAAAGTCACATGAAGAAGTCTGACTACTCTGCTGGAGAGACAGACCCAGCCAAGCCAACTGCCAAGTCAACTGGATGCTCTACCCCAGTCAAGCAGCCTCAGCTGACGTGTGTGGAGTAGGGACAAACCTTCTGGCTGAGCCCTGTCTGCTTTGCAGAGTCATGAGCGGATGGATGGCTGCTCTTCTGGGGTGTTTGCAGTCAGCTCACTTTGGTCTGAGTTCTGGCTCTGCCGTTTAACAAGAGCTGCTTGCTTGGAGGAAGTGCTCTCTGGCAACAGGCTTTATGCTAAGTACCTACACATGTTATCTCATGGAGAGGGGACCATGACTATCCCCATCCCATGAGGGTGAAGTGATTTCTCAAGTCCACAACTGATAGGTAGCAGATTTGGATCATCCCCCGGGCTTGGAGTCCAGAGTCCAGATTCTAACAAGAGCCTACTGGTTATATGAGCTGCATGGCCACGAGCAAGCATTTTCCCCTAAGACTCCTTCTCTCAACTGTGAAATTCAGAAAAAAAATACAGAATGGATTGAAGATGGTGGTTTATGAAGATTAAATGAGGTGGCTCACACATGGGCTGGACACTAAGCAGTTGCCTATGAAATACTGGTTTCCTTTTTCCCTGGTGTGAAGTAGAAACAATCTCCCAGTCTCTTCCCCACAAAACACTGTTTGAAAATCCTGAAACCTCGAATCCTAACGTATAAATAACCCTGCCAGGCTAGTCCATAAAAACTTGCTTGGACAGTAATGCACCAGAAACCCTGTACACATTTATTGGAATAAAAATGTTAGTAGAAAATAATATTGATAACTAAAGTAAAAAGGAGAGTTTGATTTATCTCAGTAATAACATAGGTTTACAGGGAGTGGGTTGATGAGAAAGAACCCTGATGGCTTTTTTTCTGGCCTCATGGAACAGCATGCTGGGATCTTTCCCTATCAGGGATCAAACCCGTGCCTTCTGCAGTGGAAGAGTTGAATCTTAACCACTAGGTCACCAGGGAAGTCTGAATCATGCAAGCTTTGACTTCAAGCTTGAGGAAATCTCAGACACCGCCTGCTGCTGCTGCTGCTGCTGCTGCTGCTGAATCGCTTCAGTCGTGTCTGACTCTGTGCGACCCCATAGACGGCAGCCCACCAGGCTCCCCCGTCCCTGGGATTCTCCAGGCAAGAACACTGGAGTGGGTTGCCATTTCCTTCTCCAATGCATGAAAGTGAAAAGTGAAAGTGAAGTTGCTCAGTCGTACTTTGGGGCAAATGTTGCTGGCTATCTGAAGCTGGGAGTGGAATGGATCATAGATGTGGACTCCAGCCTTGAACTCCATCTCTTTCTGCACCTTACAGGGTGGCTTCAGGGTTTGCTGTTAGAAGCTTTTATGGCTTAAGGTGACTACGAATGGTTCCCTTATATCTGCTTCTGCAAGTTCCCCTTTCTCAGAGAGTTCTGTAAAGTGTCTGCTGCATAAAGATGACAGTATAAAGTTGCATGCTCCATAGTAAAACAGTATTGGCTGCTGGATTGCTTCTTTACTAAAATTTATTATGCTTTTGTGTTTGTTTGTTTGTGGCTTACTTCATAGAAAGCTGTCCCTTAGTTTTTCACATGTTTTTGGTTAGTTTTAAACCTGCTTCAGGTCAATAGAAGTATTTCAGACTCAGTTGATCTATGTGTTGATAGATCAGAGTTGATAATTTTTGTTGGTTTTATATCAGTATTTTCAGGTGCATAAATAACCTTTCAATGGCCTCCTGATTTTTGTGTCTACTTAAAAAGTCACCATGGCACACCATATTTTCTGAATTTAGGGCATTTTTTTCATGCTGAAAGTCCATTAACAGTAGAATGGAGAAATCAAATAGGGTTGATTCTTATAACAGAATAGTATATAACACTAAAAAGGAACAAACCACAGCACTTGACAATGTCGTGAATCTCAGAAACGTAATACGGAGCGAAAGGAAGTCAGCACGGCAAGGATTTAGTAGTGATGCCTTCTGTTATGGGGAAGCCAGGAGAAACCTGAAGAAGAGATTAGTATGGGATGGACAAGGGAGCTTCTAGGCCACTGACAGTGTCATTTTTTGACTTGAAGGTAATTATGTATGTGTTTGCTTTAGAATATGTTGTCAAGCCACACATTTATGCGCTTTTGACAATGTAAAGGGATCAAAATAATTGCTACATATACAAGTAGGAATCAGGTAGGAATTCAAGTAGGAATTCAGGCTTTGCAAATTTGATCCATTTGCCAATTAAAAACTTCCTGATTTCTCATTTCATCATTTACCTCTGAGTGTGCCCGTTAAGCTTAACTAAAATCCATCCAACCACCAGATAAATCTGAGGATGAGGACTCTGCTGGTGAACCCTGATACATCCGCCTAGCTCAATGCCTATAACAAATACCTAACAATACTCTGCAGTATACAGATTTTAAAGTCCTCATCCTCAGATTTATCTGGTGGTTGGATGGATTTTAGTTAAGCTTAACGGGCACACTCAGAGGTAAATGATGAAATGAGAAATCAGGAAGTTTTTAATTGGCAAATGGATCAAATTTGCAAAGCCTGAATTCCTACTTGAATTCCTACCTGATTCCTACTTGTATATGTAGCAATTATTTTGATCCCTTTACATTGTCAAAAGCGCATAAATGTGTGGCTTGACAACATATTCTAAAGCAAACACATACATAATTACCTTCAAGTCAAAAAATGACACTGTCAGAAATCTGTATACTGCAGAGTATTGTTAGGTATTTGTTATAGGCATTGAGCTAGGCGGATGTATCAGGGTTCACCAGCAGAGCAGAACCAGCAGGATGTGTATATACACAGAAAGAGATTAATTATGAGGCTCTGGAAGCTGGATCACGTGATTATGGAGGTTGGCAAGTCCAAAATCTAAAGGGTGGACTGGCAGGCTGGAGACCCAGAAGAGTCAATGTTCCTGTTTGAGTCCAATGCCATTTGTTGTAGAACTAGGAAGAGCAAGTGTCACAGATGATGCTTGAAGGCGGTCTGCTGGAGATTTCTCTCTGGTTTGGTGTCAGGGGAGGGGAATCCCTTTGTCGTATTGCTTTCTGGTTTAGAAGGGTGGGGAAGGGAAGTCCTTCAACTGATTCGATGAGGCCCACCCACATTCCAAAGGGCAGTCTGCTTCACTCCAAGTCCTCACAGGAACACGCAAATAATGTTTGACAAACATCTGGGCACCAAAACTCAGCCAAGTTGACACATAAAATTAACTATCACAGTGGGTGGCTCATGCTATCTGGTTTACTCCTCAGACAGCCTCGTGAGTTGGTTATTTCAAATTCCATTTTTCACAGAGCATGTAAGCACTGTGTTTGAAGTTGCACAGCTGGTAAGCAGCAGAGGCAGGAGTTAAAGTCATTCTGACACCAAACACTAGTGGTAAGCAAGCTTCATCTATTTATTTATTTTTGCATGAGAACCAACCCAAGAAAGATTAAAATGTTTACAGGCTTTATATTTTCATCTTGAAGGAAGATAACTTGACTGAATCTCATGGAAAAAATGTATTTTAAGATATAATCATCCAACTGATCGACAGAAAATCGCCTCTGCTTCACAGTCACAAAAATGTCATATCTGGGCATACATGAGAGGGGGTAGCTTTCTAGTACATTATCTGTGAGAGGAGTGAAGTGGGTTGAATGTTGTTTATTCCTGTACTCTGGTACATACCAGGAAGGTGGCTGAGGACAAGCAGACTTCGTTTTAAATGGACGAGGATGCGACTGAGCATATATGCTGGGGGAAAGGTCCTGTCGGAGGAGTCCACGGCTGATGGCTCTGGCTTTTTATCATGTCTAATCTCACTTTCCCTAGGGGTAGAGCATTATTAGTAAGTACTTAGCTTTACCAGTCTTGACTTGAAGGCTCTTTGGAGGTGACATGTGCAATGAACTAAGAAAGACAGAAAGAAGAAGTGGAAGAGGAGGAGGAGAGAGTGAGGAAAGAGGCAGAGAGGAGAAGAGACAGGACAGATACTTTCTGAGAAAAACAGAAAAGAGAGTGGGGAGAGAGAAGCTGGTTAAGGAAGTCTGGTTTTTGAGAGAGGAACTGTGATGGGATTAACAGGCTAAAGAATGGTGAAAGTCAGGGGGACAGGATGAGAGAATCAAGACTGACAAGGGGAAGCATAGTTCCCTTGCGGAAAGAAGGGAGATGGTGCCTACAGAGGTAGGGTTGGGCAGTTTGGGGACCGTAGGAGCATCAGAGAAGTGTGATCAGCGAGGGTGGTGGGGATCGTCTTGGAGATATTGCCAAGCCTCCTGGTGTGTATATGGTTCTTCTTCTTCTCTACAAGTTGTATGCCAGAGAAGAAAGAGCCTGGGCTTAGAGAAGGTTCCAAAAAATAATTCAAATACTACACGGTATCAATATGAATGCCCATTTGTCTTTATGTGCTATGGTATTACATGCTGTACGTAAAAAGAGAACAGTATGTATTCTTTCTCATAAGATTGCTAGAGAATTGATTATGAAAAAGAGAAGTTTCATGCCCAGAGCTGGGCCCCTCCTCCTTCCCTCCCTTTCCCTTTTCTTTCTTCCTTTCCTCATCTTGAGTGTTTCTAGTTTGTTGCTTTTCATGGTGTTAGTCACTGTTTTGCGTCTGTACTTTTCCTCTTGGGAGACTTAAGCACCTGAAGGCAGGGAATGGGCACAATGGGGGGAAGAACAGAAAGAGAGCGGCCTGGGAATCAGAGTGGGAGTGGTCCTGGCACTCGCAGTCACTGACTGTGACCTTGGCCAAGCCGTTGACCTCTCTGGGCTCCATTTTCCTCTCACCTGTTGGCAACACTCACCCTGTAGGGTTGTCCTGAGCATCGGGAAAAATAGATGTGCAATGCCTGTCAAAGTTGGCTCTAAACAAACGATTGTCCCCAGAGCTAATCCTAGAGTAAGTGCTCAATAAATAACTGTGGAACTGAATCCTATGAAGCCCAGTCTCCAGCTGGGCTGGATTTCCAGGGTTTGCCAAGAAAAATCCCCTTTGGGCTGTGCAAACAAAAAGCCGAAAATCTTAGCAAGAGATACCAGCCATAGAGCACACAGTCCAGGAATCCCATCCTCTGCCCCAAGGAGAGGCCCAGGGCTCTGAGCGATCAAGGGACGAGGGGCTGGTCCCCTGGGCACAGCAGTCCTCTACTCTGCACAAGTCAGAGAACTTTCTCCACCTCTCTTCGTCTGACTTTGAAATGCTGAGATCTGGAGGAAAATTAAAACCCTCCAGATCTTTGTCACATTCCTCAGAGATGAAAGGGAGTCTGGAGTAGATATTTTACACTGTAATTAGCACTTATCAGGAGCTGGAGACAGCTGCTCCCAGCCCAGTCCTCTAGTCCGGTTGAGAACAAATTAAAAATAAATGTAAGAGGTGGAGGGAGTCAGACTTCCTAGGGTGGCCTGGCTGGGAGAGTCCCACCTATCCAGGAGAAAAGTTCCAGGTCCTTGGAGGGACTCCTGGCTGGTTTGCTCTTGTCCTGCTCATGGCCTCTGAGTGGACAAGACTCTTTCCTCCTGGACATGAAGGTGTCTAACTAGGGACACACTTGGCTGCCTTCAGTGACACCTCACTCAAAGTCCCACTCCTCTGACTATCTGGACCCTGACCCCAGTGCACTGTCCTGTGTGAAAAAGTCCTTGCATGCATGCTAAGTCACTTCAGTCATGTCCAACTCTTCGTGACCCTATGGACTGTAGCCCTCCAGGCTTCTCTGTCCATGGCATTCTCCAGGCAAGAATACTGGGGTGGGTTGCCATGCCCTCCTCCAGGGGATCTTCCTGACCCAGAGATCGAACCTCCACCTCTTACGTTTGTTTTTAATTTGTTCTCAACCCTGCCTGATTTATGGCCTTTAACCTGGTCCTAGTCACCATCCTCTGGGCCCTGCGCCCTTGCAGAAACCTTCTAAATGTTTTGTTGCGTTTGCTCACAATCTATTCACCAGGCCAGAGAGCTCTCTTCAAAAAGCAGCACTGACAATCTCGACCTCACCCACCCCACCCTCACCCCCGAAGCCTTCAGTGGCTTTACACAAGCCCTCCAGGATCTCATGATAGCCAAGCAAACACCGCACTGGTTACCTGGTAGCGCCAGTCTTCCCAGGTAGATTGTAAGCCCTACAAAGGCCTGATCGTGGCTGACTTGGTTTCCATTCCAAGTCCAGGTCCTTGCACATCAATACACGTTTGGTTGAAAGAGTGAATGAATGGGTGAGGGAATGCCTGTGAGCAGCCTTGAGAGTTAATCAAGCAATGTTGTGTTTCGTGTCTATTCTGGGTGTGGTTTTCTGGTGTTGGATTCCCAACAGGAGGCTTTGTGTGCACATGGCTTACTCAGGAAGGGAACCCTGGGACACTGGTAGGGGAGCTGAGGGGAGTCAAGGGTGGTGGAATAACAGTGTTTTATCTTTGTCCGTCCCTCCCCCACACGCCAGCACCGAGTTCCTAAAACTCAGGGCACTTACTGAGTGATTGGAGTGTCTTATGTTATTTACAAGGACCTCCTAGCAACCATACCTGAGCTTTGGCTATTGAGGGGAGTCTCGGAGAGCCCCTAGGTAGCTTTCAGGAGGGGGGCTGGTCACTGGAAGAGCCAGCCACGTGATTAGAATTTTCAGCCTCATCCCCTGCCTCCACAGAAGAGAGAGGGGCCAGAGAGTGTGTTCAATCACAGATGGCCAATGATTTAATCAATGAAACTTGGATGAAACCCTTTGAACAGTGAGGTTCCTGTTTGATTAGTATATAGATGTCCTGAGATTTCCCCAGTGGTCCAGTGGTAAAGAGTCTGCCTGTCAATGCTGGGGACATGGGTTCAATCCCTGCCAGGGGAAGATTCCACATGCTGCAGAACTACTAAGCCTGAGCATCACAACCAACTACTGAACCTGTGCTCCGGAGCCCAAGAGCCACAACTACTGAAACCTGCCCACTCTAGAGCCTCTGTTCCCCAGCAAGAGAAGCCACCGCAACGAGAAGCCTGTACACCGCACCTAGAGAGCAGTGCCCTGCTTGCCACAACTAGAGAAAGGCCTGAGTGCAGCAACGAAGATTCAGCGCAGCCAAAAATAAATAAATGAAGAATTAAAAAAAAAATTACACAGTTGTCTTGGGAGAGTGTTGTACCCTGACTCCACATGGGGTCAGAGGCTAATGCTCTCTGGCATCTTCTAGACCTTGCCTCATGTGCCTCGCTATCCAGCTGTTCATTTAGACCATTTAAAATAAACTATAATCATACTTGGGCTTCCCAGGTGACATTAGAGGTAAAGAACCCGCCTACCAATGCAGGAGATGTAAGAGAGGCAGGTTCAATTGCTGATGAAGATCCCCTGGAGGAGGGCGTGGCAACCCATTCCAGGATTCTTGCCTGGAGAATCCCCATGGAGAGAGGAGCCTGGTGGGGTATAGTCCATGGGGTTTCAATGAGTCAGACACAACTGAAGTGACTTAGCACGCACACATGCGTAATCATAATTACAGTTATTTGAGTTGTTCTAGTGAATTTCTGAACCTGGGTGCGGGGTGATGGTTATGAGAAGCCCTGAATTTGTAGTCTTCCAGGCAAAAGTGTGAGTAGCCTGGGGACCCGCTGCTTGCATCTGGCATTTGAAGTGTGGATAGTTCTGTGAGACTGAACCCTTAACCTGTGGAGTTTATGCTAATTCCCGGTAGCAAGTGTCAGAGTTGAACTGAATTGTTGGACACTAGTTGGTGTCAGAGAATTGGAAAATTATTAATTGTTGTTAAAATGAAGAACCAAGTAAGACAAAGCCCCACGTTTCAGCCTGAACCGATGAAGGGGTGTCTCAGGGATGTGCCCACCAAGGCTGGAAGTCCGGGGTCTTCATAGACACGGACCCTTCCCTCATTGGTTAGAAGCTCCAACCAGGACTTTTCACACAGTACCTACTCTGAGGGTGGGGAGAGCTAACTCTTAAAGTAAGGGCTCGAAGAGAAAGAGACAGGGGTGAGGGCTGTTAGAGCTGAAAGGATGCCAAGGAGAGGTGGTACCCACACAGTGAGGAGGGATGAAGGGCATCTGGGGGAGCACCAGCCTTGTCTGCCACAAGCTCCTCACTCTGGGGACATGCTGGCAGGGAGACAATCCTCCAGCCCACTGGGACTTTGGGTCCTTATCCTCCCAACATGAATCGAGCAGCTCCCTTGTGCCTCCCCCAGGGGCTCTTAAAGACACAGGGCACAGTCTCTATCCTTCTGCCATTTGTTCCCTCACCTTGGCGTGTGACCCTCTGATATTTCATTGGCAGAAAGGGAGCATCTTATGAATAGTTTGCTATTCATAATAAAATTCTGAAGTGTGAAGATCATTTTCTTTTTAAAAATAGACTACCATACATTAACTCAAAATAATGGCTCTCACCCTTATGTCTGTGCTGACATTTTTCCTAGATTCACGAAGACTGGCACCAGTGGCCTGAAATTCCCAAGTCCCTGCCTGTGACCATGTGACGTGGCTGTGAGCACCACGTGAGAACAGCTGCAGCTGTGGGGGACCGGATGCTCGTCTGTGAGCACTGGCCTCCCCTTGCATGAGGCCCAGGGGCCCAGGGATCTCTGAGAACTGTCAGGAGAAGGGTGATGCCATGGTCCCAGGCTGTGTGTGGGGTGGCAGTTATGGGGAGGCCGCCGGGGACAGTCATGTCCTGCTTCAGCTGAGCCAGCCATTTGCAGCCACGGGGCGTGGTTCCAGTGGCTGACTGCTCTCCATTTTCTGCTGGTGACAGATCATTAAAGCCAGGCTCTGCCCTGCTCCCTGCCACCTCGTTTGAATATTAATTGCAGCCAAAGCAAATTAAAAGAGCAAATCTGCTATTCCCGAGACCTGCCATGCATAACAGAGGCAAAGGCAAGTGATTTTATTTGTGTGAAGATATTTCACAGGGCTGCTCTCTTCTGCGAGTGTGGAGGGAAGGATGACTGCCTTCGGAGTAAGAGGCAATGGGTGATGATCAAATAGCCAGGAGGTGACTGCTGGGAGACTAACAGATCCCAAGGCCATCCGGGTTTACGAAAGATTTGCAGGGGAGGAAGAGGAAGAAACTGCCTTCATCCTGATTGGCCAGGGCCTGGGTTTGCTCTGTGGCTGTCCTCCAACCAGAGCACTGGTCGCATGCATGTCCCAAAGTCCCATCCATCCCGTGACATGTCAGATCAAAGCCAGAACAATCTGTCTCCTGGTTGCAGCCCCTCAGCGGCTCCCCAAGGCAAATGACTGGTGTCAGAACGGACCCTTTGTCCTCACCGCCTCCTTGAAATATGCAGAAAGGATGTGTCTGGGGAGCGGGAGCTGCCAAGGTTTGCTTGGGAAGCCTTGAATGAGAATTTATGTCACTTCTTCAAGACAGTTCCGTACTGGGTTGATTAGCCAAGAGGAAAACAAGGCATTTACCTAGGGAAACAGCAAAGCAGGCTGAAATAAAAGGTGGAGAATTATTAAACTTTTGGTATTTAACATTTCCCTCAATGTGGAAAAATGTGAACATCGGTAGACTTCCTTTTGTATCATTTTAATCTAGATGTATGTGTGGGAGTGGGCTGCAGCAGACTGTTTTCTTAGGGCTCTAGAGCTCTTAGATACCCTCTTCCCCACAGAAAGCTGGAGACTGGGAGAAGGTGGGGCATTCATGATTTGTGTAAGAATCCTCTCTGGTTGGCACAAGTAAGGTTGAGAGTTGTTTGTTTGGAAAAGCCGCATTTCCCTTGTAGCTCAGTTGGTAAAGAATCCGCCTGCAATGCAGGAGACATGGTTAGATTTCCTGGGTCAGAAAAATCCCCTGGAGGGGAAAAGGTAACCCATTCCAGTATTCTTGCCTGGAAAATTCCATGGACAGATGGGCCTGGTGGGCTACAGTCCATGGAGTTGCAAAGAGTCCGCCACGACTGAGCAAGAGAGGAGAGAGAAAGCCCAGAATGTGGCTTACTCCACTGGGGGCATGAATGATCTTTCCTGGGGCCTAAGCATGTCCTGCCCACTAACCACTTGAATGCGTGTCCGAATCACCTGCAGGGCTTGTTACGACACAGATCGCCAGGCTCCATCCCAGAGTGTCCAGGAGAAAAGCCCCGACTGTAGCTTCTGCCGGTTGCTTTGGTGTATACATTTCCATCTTGGCCAGTTTCAAGTTATCAGCATGATAAGACGAGATGCGCATGATCAGCCCTCCCAGGACCCCAGGGAGGGTTGATTTACTGATGGGGAACAGGTCTATAGCTGAGGATTCTGCTGGAATGACACAGAGATCCAGCCACCACCAGGCAGGCTTCATGAGGCTTCTCAGTAGAATGAGGAGCAGAAAGCATGAGGGAAGAGGGGCCAGAAGGAAATAAACGGGTGTTCCTAGAAGAAAGAATGTTTACACCTGGCCTGCCATTCTCTCACCTGCTCACCTGGGTCACAAAGCTTTGTTACGTGTGTGTGTTTTTAAGAAGTTATATGTGTATATATAAATGTCTTTTTCCTGTTTCATAAAGTTAAATTTTAAAAGGATATAAAAAGGAAAATAAACATCATGGATTATCTCACCATGTAGAAATAAACACTATGACATTTGGGTGTATATTCTAGTTTTGTTTTGCTTTGTTTTGTTTTTAAATAACACACTCTCACATGCATACAGATTTTATTTATACATAACATACACGTACCATTTTGTAACCCAATTTTTTTACATAGCATTTTCATGAGCATTTTCTCATGTCATCAAATGTTCTTCTATAAAATGATTTGTAATGGATGTACCATAATCTATTTTTGAACCCCTGTTCTTGGAAATTTGCTTCACATCTAACATTTTTTCCAGGACAAACATGCTCTGATGAACAGCCTCATATATAAATATTGCCATCTATGATAATTTCTCGGAATTCAGCTTTCTAATAGGACACACGGGCTTGCTCTAACATGTGCACATTTTAAACCATTTGGCTTGTTGTGCCAGATTGTATTCCAGAGTGATCATACCTATTTACACTCCCGTCAGTGGCTTTTAATAGTGCCCATTTCATCATTCCTTCATCAACACCTGGTTTTATTTACAAGTTTTTCAAACTCTGAAATATTTGCTTTTATTTTTTCTACCATAGTGAAAGAGTCATATCATGAGAGATGGACAAGCAGTCAATGTGGATACCATTCACTAAACTTTAAAGTTCCACCAAATCCTTCGATATTGGGCCCCCAAGGAGATGATAAAATGTCAGCTGCTGTAGCCAGCTAAGACATCTACCATCTTTGTGGCTGGACGGAAGCTGGACAAGTGTGAGGAGCTAGAGTCTCCTCAGGCTAGAATCATCTCTCCGGATAGAAGAGTGATATTTGGTGACCATGATTCCTGAAAGGAACAAGACTGGACAATAGCAGGAAGCAGGGGAAAAAGAGGACAAGCCATTAACAAGCGAATTAAGACCAGACAAGCGAGATGAATCAGAAGTGATCCAATAACCAGCCCTGGATTAAGTGCATCTGGCTCACGCGGGGATTTCACAGTCATTTGCTTCAAGCTGCTAATCCTCTCTGAGAGGTTCCCTTCGAGCCGTCTGGAAGGAATGCATAAATGGATTCAGCCAAACGTCTGCTCCTGCAATGTTTTATGCACGGCCGTGCACACATGGTGTCCTGCCTTGGCGATTTGGGATTTAAAGTGCGGCTGGCTTGCAGAATTATAGAATTTTATTTTTTTAATTTTTAAAATTTTACTGAAGTATAGTTGATTTGCAATGTCATGTTTCATTTCTTCTGTACAGTAAAGTGACTCAGTTATACATATATATTCTTTTTCATATTCATTTCCTTAATGACTTATGACAGGATACTGAACACAGTCCCCCCTGCTATTCAGCAGGACCTTGTGGTTTAGCCATCCTACATATAACAGTTTGTATCTACTAATCTCAAACTCCTAATCTTTCCCTCCTCTAGAATCTTAGAGTCAGAAAGGAGCTACACAATACTCAGCCCACTTGTCATTTACAGATGGGGAAATGGAGGCTCAGCTAGGTCATAGGATTTCTCTTGGATTCACACATCAAAATACTGGCAGAGCTGGGACTAAAACTCAGGTCACCACCAACTCTTAGTCCAATCCCATTCCGACTAGCTTGTAACCATTGTTTATTCCAGTATTTTCTAAACTCACTTAATGGAGAGTAACAGAAAGAATTAATTTGGGTGACAAGACTAGAAATATAAAATAAATCATTTCATTCATTGTCTTCCACGGGAGGTGTATTCCAAAGGCAAGTGCATAAAGCAGTCAAGTAGCTCTTTCCTGGTGCGTGTCACCAGGATGAGTGATAAAGCCCCATATCCTCAGCTGTAGGATGGGGTCAATCATGATACCCGCCTCACAGGTTGTGGTGAGGTAGCAGAGAGCTTGTTGCAAACTTGGATTTGTTTGGTATGTGTGTGCTCAGTTGCGTCCGACTTTTTGCGACCCTATGAATGATAGCCTGTCAGCCTCTGCTGTCCATGGGATTTTTCCCGGCCAGAATACTGGAGTGGGTTTCCATGTTCTCTTCCAGGGAGTCTTCTCCACCCAGAGATCAAACTCATGTCCTACATCTCCTGCATTACGGGTGGATTCTTTCCCACTAAGCCACCAAGGCACAGAGTGCTCAATCAGTTCAGTCACTCAGTTGTCTCCGACTCTTTGTGACCCCATGAATTGCAGCACACCAGGCCTCCCTGTCCATCACCAACTCCCAGAGTTCACTCAAACTCACATCCATCGAGTCCGTGATGCCATCCAGCCATCTCATCCTCTGTCGTCCCCTTCTCCTCCTGCCCCCAATCCCTCCCAGCGTCAGAGTCTTTTCCAATGAGTCAACTCTTCGCATGAGGTGGCCAGCGTACTGGAGTTTCAGCTTTAGCATCATTCCTTCCAAAGAAATCCCAGGGCTGATCTCATTTAGAATGGACTGGTTGGATCTCCTTGCAGTCCAAGGGACTCTCAAGAGTCTTCTCCAACACCACAGTTCAAAAGCATCAATTCTTCGGCGCTCAGCCTTCTTCACAGTCCAACTCTCACATCCATACATGACCACTGGAAAAAACATGGCCTTGACTAGATGGACCTTTGTTGGAAAAGTAGTGCTTTTCAATATGCTATCTAGGTTGGTCATAACTTTCCTTCCAAGAAGTAAGTGTCTTTTAATTTCATGGCTGCAGTCACCATCTGCAGTGATTTTGGAGCCCCCAAAAATAAAGTCTGACACTGTTTCCACTGTTTCCCCATCTATTTCCCATGAAGTGATGGGACCAGATGCCATGATCTTCGTTTTCTGAATGTTGAGCTTTAGGCCAACTTTTTCACTCTCCTCTTTCACTTTCATCAAGAGGCTTTTGAGTTCCTCTTCACTTTCTGCCATAAGGGTGGTGTCATCTGCATATCTGAGGTGATTGATATTTCTCCCAGCAATCTTGATTCCAGCTTGTGCTTCTTCTAGCCCAGTGTTTCTCATGATGTACTTTGCATAGAAGTTAAATAAGCAGGGTGACTATATACAGCCTTGACGTACTCCTTTTCCTATTTGGAACCAGTCTGTTGTCCCATGTCCAGTTCTAACTGTTGCTTCCTGACCTGCATATAGGTTTCTCAAGACGCAGGTCAAATGGTCTGGTATTCCCTTCTCTCTCAGAATTTTCCAGTTTATTGTGATCCACACAGTCAAGATATCAGCTATTTTAAAATTATTTTTATTATTACTGTCTGAGAGAGTGCCAGTTGCTTCTTGGTCTAAGTTGAAGTAGAGGTTGTCTTGCAAGGGATATTCTTTTTAAAAAAAAAAAAAAAAACTTTTAAAATTGAAGTATAGCTGATTTACAATGTAGTGTTAATTTCTCCTATGCAGCAAAGTAATTTAGTACGTATATATATATATATATATGTGTATATATATATATACACACACATTCATTTTAATATTCTTTTCCATTATGGTTTATCTCAGAATATAGTTCCCTGTGCTTTACAGTAGGACCTTGCCTATTATCTATTCTACATGTAGCAGTTTGCATCTGCTAACTGGGAAATCCCAGTCCACTCCTTCCTTACCCACTAGCCCCCTTGACAAACACAAGTCTGTTCTCTCTGTCTATGAGTCTGTTTCTGTTTCATAGATAGGTTCATTTGTGCCATATTTGAGATTCCATGTATAAGTGGTATTATATGGTATTTTTCTTTCTATTTCTGACTTCACTGAGTATGATAATCTCTAGTTCCATCCAGGCTGCTGCAAATCACGTTATTTCACTCTTTTTCATGGCTTAGTAGTATTTCATTGTATTTCACATAGTATTTCACATCTTTATCCATTCATTTGTCAAGGCACATTGAGGATGTCTCCATGTCTTAGCTATTGTGAGTAGTGTTGCAGGGGACAGTCTTTATTTGTGAATATCTAGAGTTGCAAAGGCACCAAGTGCCCTGGGAGAAAGACTATAGTAAAGGCTTTTGTGGCTAAATCACCACTGCTCATTGTACTACTTCCTAAGGTGTTTGTTGGTGCAAAGTAAGGAGTGGCAAGATTGACAGGAGTTAAAGTTATCAAGCATGAGAAAAGGGGAGAATGCATATATACCCATCACCTGGGCCTAGAGACTGTAGGGAAGGCTGGCGCTGGAAACCCCTCCTGACCCAGCATCGCAGGCTTAGAGGTTTTGCTGCAAACAGTGCTGAGTGTAGAGGAGCGTCAACAGTGACTGGCACTCCTGGAGCAGAACCCAGGATTTGGGGTCTTAGTGCCTGAGGGTGCTGATGACTGCTAGTAATACTATTAGCATGGCTACTGTTACAATGTTGGCCAAGCATCCACTGGGCAGGGCAGGACCAGCAGCTCTCCCAGTGGCAGTCATGGGAGCAGTGGGAATATTCACTGGAGTACTGCTGGCCCTTCTCTCTGCTGGTATTTGCAACGTGGATGGAGCCATGGGCAACTGTGACTGAAAGAAAGGTCTCTGGAAAGATGCACTGGATTTTCTGGGCAGAAATCACACATTTAATTATTTTAAAACATAAAAGCCTCCTTAGTTGGACTGAAAGCTTGTCATACAAATACTAATCTATATCCCTGAAACACCTTATAAACACATGCAGAGCAATCCCAACTGAAGTCCTCAACAGTTCTCAATTAAATAAGTTTTACACAATTGAAGGAGACTTTTTGATAATTTATTGAGGTGAAACTCACATAACATAGAATTAATCATCTTAGAATGAACAATTCAGCGGCACTTAGTACATTCAAAATACTATGCAAGCACCACCTCTCAGTTCAGTTCAGTTCAGTCGCTCAGTCATGTCCGACTCTTTGCGACCCCATGAATCACAGCACGCCAGGCCTCCCTGTCCATCACCAACTCCTGGAGTTCACTCAAACTCACGTCCATCGAGTTGGTGATGCCATCCAGCTATCTCATCCTCGGTCATCCCCTTCTTCTCCTGCCCCCAATCCCTCCCAGCATCAAAGTCTTTTCCAATGAGTCAACTCTTCACATGAGGTGGCCAAAGTACTGGAGTTTCAGCTTTAGCATCATTCCTTCCAAAGAAATCCCAGGGCTGATCTTCAGAATGGACTGGTTGGATCCCTTTGCAGTCCAACGGACTCTCAAGAGTCTTCTCCAACACCACAGTTCAAAAGCATCAATTCTTCGGCACTCAGCCTTCTTCACAGTCCAACTCTCACATCCATACATGACTACTGGAAAAACCATAGCTTCTAGCCTGTTCCAAAACATTTCCATTCAGAATAGAACCCCTACCCTTTAGGGGCTTCCCTGGTGGCTCAGTTGGTAAGGAACCCACCTGCAATGAGGGAGACCTGGGTTTGATCCCTGGGTTGGGAAGATCCCCTGGAGAATACTCCAGTATTCTGGCCTGGAGAACTCCATGGACTCTATAGTCCATGGGGTTGCAAAGAGTTGGACTGAGGGACTTTCACACCCATTAAGCAGTTTCTCCCACTCCTCATCCTCCCCAGCACCTTGTCAACCACCAATCTACTTTTATCTCTAGGGATTTTTCTCTTCTGGATATTTCATGTAAATGAAATCGAGAAGTTTGTTTATTCTTAGTAATGGGATCACAGAAAGAAGGCCCGGGCAGCCAGCAACAAAGGGTCACAGAACTAAACGTGATGCCTGTGCTCTTTCCATTCTCTGGTTTGAAGCTCAAAACTCTGCCCTTGTCAGAGTGGTTGGCAGGAAGCTCTGCAAGCTTTCTCTGCAAGAATTTTGTTTAATTGAAGATGCCTAGCTTGAGTTCACAATAATAATAGTAAAAACAAAAACATGTACTGGGTTCTCAAGTGTATTAGATTCTATAGTAAATGTTTACGTGCACTAGCTCATGAATGTTCACAGAAATTTTACCAGGTTGGTATTTTTCACAGATGAGGATACTGAGTCCGAGGAGTGATTGGCAGACTTAAAATGTGAAAGATGGGACTGACTCTCAAATTCTGCCTTTTCAGAGTGTTTAGGGGCTTCCCTGGTGGTGCAGTAGAGAAGAGTCTGCCTGCCAATGCAGGAGACATGGGTTTGATCCCTGGTCTGGGAGGATTCCATATGCCACAGAGCAACTAAGCCCATGTACCACAACTACCCAGGTGCCCTTGCTCTGCAACAAGAGAAGCCACCGCAATGAGAAGCCTGCGCACCGCAATGAGTAGCCCCCACTCGCTGCCACCAGAGAAACTCACCCACCGCAGCAAAGACTCAGCACAGCCAAAAAAAGTGTTCAGTAATCTCAACACGTACTATTAATACATTCTTCTTGTGTTCACTGATACTCCTCAGACTGACTGCTGGGATTTTTAGCACTACTGAATGCTAACTATTTTGACTTTTTTTTTTCATATCAATTGCAAAGCCATTAATAACTGCTTGCTTTTTTAATATACTCATCACGTTTCCTCGCATCTTGTCCCTTCTTGCCAGAATGAAAGTCTCTCCTAGTACCTGATACAAAGTAAGAGCTTGATAAGCGTGGGAGACAAAATTGAGTAGTAACTTTGGTTCACATATATGGCCCCACATGATAAGCATTCTAGATTTTCCAGAAAGAAGTTCCATTCCTGCTGCTGCCTCTATTCAGGAGGCCTGAGTCCAGGGAGTCAGGGCTGTTGGGAATGAGGCTGTAGGTTAGGGCTGTGCTGGTCCTCAAGGTGGCCCCCTCCTCAGCACACAGCCTCTGTGCACAGTCAGCCCCCCTGCACGTGCCATTTCCTGCCTCACTTTTGGCTGCTCTCATTTCTACTTTTCTTTCAAGGTGAATCCTTTCCCCTGGGGTCTTCCCCACCCTTCCTACCTCACCACAGAGACCGGGCTCTGTTCTGGAAGATCCCTTAGCCCTCGCTGTGTGTCTGATGCAGCCTGTGCGGAAAAAGGCAGGGCAGGAAGGGGCTCAGACACTCAGAACGTGAGCCACAGGCCGTTCTGGCCTCAGGGTTCCCAGGAGGTGCCTCAGGGAGGCCCTTTAGGGACAGGAGGCAAGGACAGGCCAGGCGGGCAGGGGCCCCGGGGCCCCCCACCCTAGTTAACCAAAATACCCTGCTTTGGTTTGTATGATGTGGTTTTATTTGAAAACAGATATTAACTGGTCAAAAAAAAAAAAGCAACTACTGTTTTCTATTAGTATTTCCATCTCCTACTTTTACAGATAGGATAACCCCAAATGATGCACCTCCCAAATTTTCCTTCCTTCCTCTCATATGATAAGAGTCTCAGTAAATGGTCCCCAGACTAGAGACCTTCTTCTTGCACTCTCCTTGCGGCTGGCTCAGAGTGGCCATAGACCGAGCTCTCACCAACAGAATGTGAGCTGAGTGATACGGGCAGCTTTTGCCTCCCTCACCTAAGAAGGAACCGCTTATCCTCCTCTTCTCCTCTTTCTGTATTTCCAAGTGCTGGACCACAACCGCACAGTGACTCAGGTTTGACCACATCTATGAGAACAACTGCCCCAGGCAGGGGTCCCCCACCTTTCTGTGCCATGAACCCCTCTAGTAGCCTGGTGAAGCCTGTGGATTTTACCAGGATGATTTTTTTTAATGCATAAAATAAAATACATAAGATTACACAAGATGGGCAGACGAATGGATAAGAAAGCTGTGGTACATATACACAATGGAATATTACTCAGGTATTAAAAAGGATGCATTTGAATCAGTTCTACTGAGGTGGATGAAACTGGAGTCTATTATACAGAACAAAGTAAGCACCAATACAGAAAGAAAAACACCAATACAGTATATTAATGCATATATATGGAATTTAGAAAGATGGTAATGATGACCCTATATGCAAGACAGCAAAAGAGACACAGATATAAAGAACAGACTTTTGGACTCTATGGGGGAAGGCAAGGCTGGGATGATTTGAGAGAATAGCGCTGAAACATGTATATTATCATATGTGAAATAGATCACCAGTCCAGGTTTGATGCATGAGACAGGGTGCTCAGGGCTGATGCACTGGGATGACCCTGAGGGGTGGGAGGGGGATTCAGGATGGGGAACACATGTACAGCTGTAGCCGATTCATGTCAATGTATGGCAAAAACCACCACAATACTGTAAAGTAGTTAGCCTCCAATTAAAATAAATAAATTAAAAAAAAGATTACACAAGAAACCAACTGTATTGGAAAGTGGGTGTCAAAATAACAACAACAACAAAAAAAATGACACACATACAAATTGGTGGTAGAGTAAAAATGTGCTTCCTTATTGACATTAAATAATAAAATCTAATGGCAAGACTGATAGCATCTGTCATTTTGAAACAGTGATGAACAGGAAGTGATGGTTTGAGGCATCTATAACATTGTAATATGAATATCTATGTGATTTATGAATATCTATCAACAACTAAGTCCCCGGTCTTATTATTACAGTGATTTATTGTCACATTCATAATAGAAGGAAATGCTATATTTCATTTAGAAGTCTGAAAATACAAACTTTTTTTTTCATCCTGGTTCTCAAATCTCTTGAGCTATTTCTATTGACTCCAGGTTATTGAGTCCATATCTATTGAATTTCAGCCTTGGAAGACAGCAGAGGAAAAGATGGACAGGACTTGAATCCCCAAATGTCCATGTGTACAGAGCAGCCTGCTGGTCAAGGCCACTCACCTCTAGATGATCATAGGAGAGAGAGAAACGTACCATATTTAGGGGCTTCCCTTGTGGTCCAGTGGTTAAGAATCTGCCTTCCAATGCAGGGTGAGTGGGTTCAATCCTTGGTGAGGGAACTAAGATCCTACATGCCATGGGGCAACTAAGCCCACACACCGTCCCCTCTCCCCCCGGCAACTCCTGGGCCCATGCACCACAGCTAGAGAGAGGCCTGCGCACTGCAGCCAAGATCCCACAACTAAGACCTCACACAGCCAAAAATAAATAAATTGAAAGAAAGAAAGAAAGAAAAGAAATGCATCATATTTAAGGCATTGTGAGAGTGGGTTTTGTTACAGCAACTTATACCCTAAGCTTATACCCTATTGTATCCAGGGAGAAAATGATTTGTATGGCTCCTGTTTTATACATTTATGTTAAGAGTTTTTTGTTAGTTGCTCTTCCCAACAGTTTCTTCCTCTCCTGCATGTAGAGAATACCTGGATCAGGTCATGTAAGGAGCAGGTATTCTGAACACATGCTGAATTAATACAAATCTGTACAACTGAGTCCAAAACACTAGAAATGTAGAGGTCAATGAGCCATGGGACTTTGAGCAGTAAAAGTACTCTGCTTTAAACTGTGACTCTGTTATCCACTGGCTGTGTCACTCTGAGTAGCTATTTACAGTCTCTGAGCCTCAACTGTGTCATTTGTTAGAATAGGGAAAACAATATCTTGACGTGTCCAAAGTCCAGTGGGCTAGACTGATGGTAACTCAAATTCCATGTCACTGCCCTTTCCAACAGTCACACATGGAATCCCAAAGGATTCCAAAGTACGGGGCTCCAACACTTCCTAATCAGCCTTTGAGACAGCTAGTTTGGGCAGGACTCTCTGCTTACTGATTTGTGGGGAAAAACTGGCGGTGGGGAGGCCTGAATATTCTCCAGCCTGTTTCCATTGCTCAGTGACAATAATACCCTTTTCTGAATTTCCTCCGGGCCAGGCACTGGCCACTGCCTCATTTATTGGCTCACAAATGAAGAAGACACCCTTCGTGGTATTCACATTTTCCCAATAATCCAAGGCTCCAAGAGGGCAAGCAATTCGCCCAAGGTCATTCTGTTGTGCAGTGTCTGATTCAGGATTTGAACTCAACATTAGTCATTTGTCACCCAGATGCATAAGTCATGTATGTGGAGGGAGACGGTGGTTCTGCAAGACCCTGGGCTGAGGAAGGCCCATAGAGAGGGAGCAGCAGGTGAAAGACACCCTGCGGGGCCAGTCTGGGGGTTCCAAGGTGGGGGTCCACCGAGCAGCTGTTTTGGACTCTTCAAGCCCCCTGTCTTGTCTCCCCAGGGCTGAGACCTCTCCGCCTCCCTGCTTCTGTTTCCGGCCTCCTGGGAGACAGCCTCATCTCCTCTGTCTTCCCCTTCTCCTCTCAGCCTCCCCTCTCCCTCTGACCCCTGTTCAGCGCCCTGGCCTGTGTCTTGGGGCCTGTGGCCTGGGCAAGGGTGCGCAGGTGGAAGTGGCATTCCAAAGGGGCTGAGAACAGGCTGCACCCGGAGAACAGGCAGCAATGGGAGGTTGGTCTGCGTCCCTTGGGGGCCTGGTTGGCAGGTCATAAAAGCTGGAAATGCCTACCGCGGTCACTGCACCAAGGCCTTGAGGGCTGGATCCTGCAGGGTCCCTCGGTGGCTGAAACATCCTGCCACCTCCCTTTGGAGGGGAAGAGCAGGCAGGCCCAGGCTGGGGAGACGCCACTTCTTGCCCTAATCTCTCCTTCCCTTCACTGTGGAGCCTGCCCTGGCCCCCTGGGAGGGAGAACAGCACCCCATCTTCTTGCGGGGTGCCTCTGCCTCCCCAAGGCTCTGCCTGCAGCCCCAAGGCGTGGCCCTATGCGGGCCCCGCCTCCCGGGGGCGTGTCCAAGCAGCTGTTCCCGACGATACAGGCCAGTATGGAAGAGCTGGGTGGGGAAAGCCATAAATCAAGTAATTACCCTCGATATAAGAAGCTGCCTGCCCTGGAGGACTGGAAGAGTCTAGAACGGATGTCGCTCATTAGAAGGGCTGGCACTCCCTTCCCCGGTGGCTCAGTTTCCGATTGTAAAGTGACTGTGTTGGCCCAGAACCTAGGGTCTTCATCCGGGAAAGAAGGCAGCACCCTCCGAGATTAGGGTTGGATCGGGTGAGCACACCAGTTCCAGGCCAACGCCTGGATGCCGAGCCGGGTTCCCACCTAACAACCTCTGTGTGCTTGAAGGTCGCCAGGAAATGACACAGAGGCCCCTGGAATAGTGCCCAGAGGCCCATGGAGCCTAAACCCTGAGGCTCCGGGGCCCAGTCCCCGGGCCACGAGTCCACCAGCCTGGTTCTCAGAAATGCTGGTGAGAACAGAGTGCCTGACCCAGTCCTGGGCAAGAGGAGGAATTCGACAGAGGCTACCCACTTCTCTCTTCCCATTAGAGCTTCCGGGCGGGACAGGAGGGAGGGCTCAGCAGGACAGGAGGGAGGGCTCAGCAGGAGGTGGCTGGGTCCAGCCAGAAGGACCCAACACCTTGTGTTCGCATCACAAGGTGATCTTGCTTAAGCCCAGTCTTGGCTCTGGAAAGAATTTCTGCCCTGCAGCTGTAGTCAGCCCAACTGAGTCTGAAAGAGTAGAAACTGAACTCATAGAGCAATTAAAGTGACGCGAATGTTGCTCAGTCATGTCTGACGCTTTGGGACCCCGTGGACTGTAGCCCGCCAGGCTCCTCTGTCCATGGGATTCTCTAAGCCAGAATACTGGAGTGGGTAGCCGTTCCCTTTTCCGGGGGATCTTCCCAACGCAGGGATTGAACCTAGGTCTGCCGCATTGCAGGTGGTTTCTTTTACAGTCTGAGCCACCAGGCAGTTAAAGAGCTGCGCAAAATCACCAGCTTGCTGACCAACATTTCAAAAAATTCAAGAGAGCAGGTGATAATATTCCAAAGTTTTAGCATCTGTGTGAATCTACCAAGACCAGCACAGGCTCCCAGGCCAGTCACAGTAAGACCCTTCGACCTCCCCCTATGTTATTTGGCCCAAAGATAGACCAGACTCACAGTAGGCAACTTATATGCATAGAGCACTTCAGGGTTTATAAAAGTGCTCACAAGTGTTTAACTTTCATGGCTTGTGTCAGCCCACATCACAGACCTCTGATAGTGGGGTGTCAGGAGTGATCTCTCTCATTCCACTGTGGCCAGGATTACCATCTTTTTAGGTGGATAAACATTCAGAGGTCACCCAGCTGTGAGCTTCAGACCTGGCCTTGTCACCCAGCTCTTTTGAGGCCAAGCTGAGGTCTCTTCCACTCACTTCATCTGCTCCGTTAAACCATGATGGCAAAACATACAACACAGGTCTAAAACAATCTGTGGCCTGGGAGCCAAATCTAGGTCCCTGCTTGTTCTTGTAAATAAAGTTTTATTGGAACACTTCTGCACCTACGCATTACGTATTGTCTGTGGCTTCTTTCACTCCGATCCGACAGCTGACTGATTGTGGAAGAGAATGTACCGGCCAGCAAAGCCTGAAATATTTACAACTTGGCCCTTTATTAAAAAAAGTTTGCCTTGGTCTAGCGTATATAAATCAAGATGGATTTCCCCAAGAAAGAAAGTCATCAGGGAAGTTACTTCTTAACCCAAGGCCTGGTGTCTGAGTCCACAGGAGGATGCAAAGCACCACAAGCATTGTATTTAATTAACAGATAATGATTCCATGCTTGTCCTCCATCCAAAGCTCTCAAGCCGCCTTAGCAGCCTTTACTGAGACGTGGGTATTAACTGTGGAGGAAACCACCACCAGGGGAAGAGGGCTGTGTTTGAGGCTAGAAGCTGGGGAGTAGGGGAGGGGGCAGGTTTGAAGGGAAACTAACATAGGCTCGAGGTGAACACAGACTCCTCCATTCCAGCTTGGGAAGGAAGCCCTGGACTGGGTGGGATGGTATAAAACGCACACAGTGGGTACTCCATTAGCATACGCGGTGGAAATGCTGGCCACAGGCTACTCTGTGAGCGGTAACCTGGGCCGAGGGGCAGGGCTGGTGAAGATGGTACCCCCAACCCTCCCGGGTTGAAGGCTGTGAAAAGGAATGAGTTAATATCCTTTCCAGTTGATTGCTGGGGCCCAGTTCACAGTGTGCGTGTGTGTGCGCGCGCGTGTGCGTGCGTGCGTGCGTGCGTGTGTGTGTGTGTGTGTGTGTGTGTGTGAGTCCCCTGGGATCTAGGAGGTTCTCTGGATCTTCTGCCTTGGATGGTGGAAGGGGATCTGCTGCGACCCCCACTGGGATGTGGGTTATGGAGCAAAGACGAATCAGCCCAGGTAGCTGACCAACAAGCTACCTGTGTCTCTGAAGGTGGAGGGTCTTAGACTCAGAAGGGTCGCAATCTGCTTCTCTGGTCCTTGAGGCGACCCCCATCCGCACCCCGCCCTCCAGGTCAGGCATTAGTGGATGTTTTGTTTTGCAGGCATCTGGGATTTGAAGTGGTATTTCCTCCTCACGAGGAGGCGTTGGGCAAGGGTAGCCTCCTGTGAGGGCAGGAGATGGCAAGGACCCAGGGACAAGGAGCGGGCCGGGCGGTGAAGGGTCCCGGACTTGGGTCCAGGACCGGTTCCCTGCGTCTCCGCTAACTTCGGCAGATATCCCGGGCCTAGAGGGTGGGGCGTCCGGGCCACGACTCTCTGCTCAGCCCAAGCACGGGCCTGCCGGACCGCGCTACAGAAACCCTTCCCTCTCTCCTCCTCCAGCTCCGACCCGAGTCGGAGAGCGGCCAGCCGCTCGGCGATTGGACTGGAACTTGTGTGGGGATGGTCCTTCTCAGTGGGTGGGCAGTCACAGCGCCCCCTCCCCTTCCCGCTTGGCTCCCTCCGACTAATCGGCCACAAGCCGAGTCTGCAGTCACCGTTCGTTTCATCTGGGACGTCTGTTCTCCAACAGGGTTCTCCCAGCCCGCCGAGCGGACCCGGCCGCGGAGCCGGGGCCCCGGCGCCCCGCCCCGCCCCCACGCGAGCCGCGGGCTTTGTTCCCTGTGCGGCGCAGCGGCGCGAGGCGGCCACACGGGGGCGCGGCGGGGCTGGCGGCGGCCTGCCTCCTCCGCAGTCCTTCGCCTTCTCTCCTCCCTTCCCCCGCCCCTGACCTCCCGCCCCGCCCCCGATCACGGCCATCACCCCGCCCCTCGCCCCGCCCCGTCCCCGCCCACCCCACCCCGCCCTCGCCCTCCTCCCGCCCTCGAGCGACCGCCCCGCCCCGCCCTCGCCCCGCCCCCTCCCCGCCCACCCGGGCTTGGCACTGAGCCTCCCGGGACTTCCTCCGAGGAGTCCCGGCGGCGGGGCCGCCTAGGGGGTCCGTGTAGTTCTGAGCCTGCCCTCCTTTGACAGGGCAGCCTCCTCCCCACGACCCCGCCTCGAGCCCAGCCCGCTGTGTCCGGCTCCCCCGGCTCCTGCCTCCGCTCAGGGGTCGGGGACAGAGTGGGGCTGCGCCGACCCCGCGTCACCGACCCCCACTGCGGCGACCCCCCGCCCCCCAGCGCTGCCACCCGGTGTCTCTGACTAGAGTGGGTGCTTTTCTTCTCGGGGAGACTTCTCCCAAATGTACAGCTGCGGAAGAAATACCTCCCTTGCTCCCTCATTTTGGTTTACCTTGTAAATACAGACGTCTAGTACGCGCTCAGTACACGTCTGAGTGTGACATATGTTAGGGACTGGTGCATTCATGATCATACCTATTTTTTAAAATTAATAAGCTTTATTTTTTACAGTTTTTTTTTAACAGCTTCCTTGTTAGCTCAGACGGTAAAGAATCTGCCTGCCATGAAGACCCAGGTTTGATCCCTGGGTCGGGAAGATTCCTTGGAGAAGAGCTTGGCAACCCACTCCAGTATTCTTGCCTGGAGAATCCCATGGACAGAGGAGCCTGGAGGGCTATAGTCCAGTTGCAAAGAGTAGGACACCACTGAGCGATTAACACTATTATTTTTTACTACAGTTTTAGTTCACAGTGAAATTGAGCAGAAAGTGCAGAGGCTTCCCATATACCTCAAGGCCCCCACACCCGCTCAGCATCCCCACTCTTGTCACCCAACGGCAGAGTGGTTTACCAGTCAATGTAGATGAACCTATACCTACAGGTCATCATAATCCAAAGTCCATAGTTAACACCAGGCATCACTTTCGGATTGTACATTCTATAGGATTTGACAAGCGCATGGTGACATGTCTCCACTACCGCAGCATCATGCAGAGATGAACTGCCCTAAAAACCCACTGAGTTCTGCCTATTCCTTCCTCTTCCCTCCACCCTGCCCCCAACCCCTGGGAACCACTCATCTTTTTTGTAACTCTAGTTTTCCCCAATCATATCTACTTCACAAGAGGTAGGAACTCTTCCTGTTTTATCTTTGAAGAAACTGAGGCTCAGAGATGTTACCAGAGCCTACTGGCTTGCTGGCAGGAAGAGTCACTAAATTCCCAGGCTGTCTGTGTCCCTGGTCCCGGATATACTCCTGAACAATAAAGCCAGTGATGTGTTGACAGTGGAGCCTGAGCAAGCCCACCACCACAGCGAGACTCACCCCAGTCAGGAAACAGCTTGCCTTGCAAGGGCACCCACTACACACACCCTCAAGGTAGGTGGTAGGACTCCACGGTCCTACTTGGATGCTTCCGTAGCAAGAGATGGAGAATTTGGGTACAGACGGCACAGCTTTGCAGGGTGGCTGGCAGATCTACCCCTGGCATTGGTGGGCAGGCACAGAAGTATAAATGGAGGCCCCGGGCCTGTGGTCCACTCCCTCCTTTCCCCACCTCCCTGTGAGGGATGTCCTTGTATGAATAACCAGCCTCCTGGAACAGCTCCATCCCCAGAAGGCTGGTGGAACCAGGCAGGAAGGGGCCACTTACAGAGGCCCTGGAAGTGGGTTCTGGGCCCTTTATTAGGACCGCAGGTACCCAGAGCATGCTCCAGGTGGGCACATCCCTTTGACCATGTTGTAAGGTTACCATATTCATCAGATTAAAATATAGAATACTTAGCTGAGTTTGAATTTCAGAAAAACAATGACAATTTTTTAAGAAACCTGTGTGCAGGTCAGGAAGCAACAGTTAGAACTGGACACGGAACAACAGACTGGTTCCAAATAGGAAAAGGAGTACGTCAAGGCTGTGTATTGTCACCCTGCTTATTTAACTTATATGCAGAGTACATCATGAGAAATGCTGGACTGGAAGAAGCACAAGCTGGAATCAAGATTGCCGGGAGAAATATCAATAACCTCAGATATGCAGATGACACCACCCTTATGGCAGAAAGTGAAGAGGAACTCAAAAGCCTCTTGATGAAAGTGAAAGAGGAGAGCGAAAAAGTTGGCCTGAAGCTCAACATTCAGAAAACGAAGATCATGGCATCTGGTCCCATCACTTCATGGGAAATAGATCGGGAAACAGTGGAAACAGTGTCAGACTTTATTTTTTTGGGCCCCAGAATCACTGCAGATGGTGATTGCAGCCATGAAATTAAAAGACGCTTACTCCTTGGAAGAAAAGTTATGACCAACCTAGATAGCATATTCAAAAGCAGACATTACTTTGCCGACTAAGGTCCGTCTAGTCAAGGCTATGGTTTTTCCTGTGGTCAAGTATGGATGTGAGAGTTGGACTTTGAAGAAGGCTGAGTGCCGAAGAATTGATGCTTTTGAACTGTGGTGTTGGAGAAGACTCTTGAGAGTCCGTTGGACTGCAAGGAGATCCAACCAGTCCATTCTGAAGGAGATCAACCCTGGGATTTCTCTGGAAGGAATGATGCTAAAGCTGAAACTCCAGTACTTTGGCCATCTCATGAGAAGAGTTGACTCATTGGAAAAAACTCTGATGCTGGGAGGGATTGGGGGCAGGAGGAGAAGGGGACGACAGAGGATGAGATGGCTGGATGGCATCATGGACTCGATGGACGTGAGTCTGAGTGAACTCCGGGAGATGGTGATGGACAGGGAGGCCTGGCGTGCTGCGATTCATGGGGTCGCAGAGTCGGACATGACTGAAACGACGGAACACACAAGCTCACACACACACATGCATGTTCCCAACACACACTTAAAAATTACTGTTTACCAAAAATTCAAATGTAATTGGGTGTACTGACCCATGAACATGACCCTGATCCTACCTGATGGACTCTTGACCCATGGAGAGAGATGCAGCAAGAGACAGGCTGAGTGGGACCCTCTGAAACGTGGGGCTCCGGGCAGGGGCTTGGTCATCTAAGGCCGTATTGGCTGCAGGGTCCCAGGTACTGGGGATGCTGGGGACAAGGTCATTGCTGGGACTAGTTCTGCCCAGTAGGAAGCCATATTAAGGGCTATGGAATGTATGTGTGTCAGATGGAGCTTGGGGAAGGGGTAGATGATGAAGGGAGGTGGACTGGGGACAGAGAAATGGGCACCCTGCCATGACCACCTCCCTGTCCCTCCAAGAAGGTGGGAGAAGGGCAGAGGGAGGAAAGTTCCAGGGAGAGTTAGGGAGGGCTCTGACAGATCCCTGACCTGAGGTCGCGTGGCCTGCTTTCCCAGCTGAAATGTCCCTTTCACTGCAGTTAGTACCCAGGGCCAGGTTGTGATGGAAATCGGGCAGCACTTGAGGGAAACTGGGCGGACAGCCCATGAGCAGGGCGGAGGGGAGTCTTCCTGCTGCCTTGGTGTCAGGGCCCATGACCTGGGCCTGGGCCCACCCTCTGTGTGGTCTCTCAGGGTGGCAAGAGGCTCAGTCATCAGAGGAGAAGACGTTGGGTGTGGTAGAGAGGCCGAGGCAAATAAATGTTCCAGAACGATTTCTGACAATCTTTGTGAAGGGCTGACCACACCATTCGAGAAGCTGAGTTCAGGCCCCTAGTGGCTTGGAAAGGGGCTTCCTGGAAGAGAGAAGCCATTATCCTCAGGGTGGCATCCTGGACAAGGCTTGAGCAGGCAGGAGTTCTCTTAGCCCCCTCCCCAGCTGGCCACCACCGCATCCTCAATCTCTTCCTCTGCCTCAGCTTCCTCACCTGATGAGTGGAGGTAACTTCGTGGGTTTATTGGAAGCTTAAACGAAATCACACATAAAAGCACTTGCAAGCAGAGAAGTGCTTTGCATGTCCAAGTTGGCATTTTTACTAATTCGGGGTGTATAGAGCCCTTCCTTGGGGCCAGGCCTTGTGTCAGTCTGAAAAGAAACTGGAAGGTTCTCAAGGAGCCTAGGTCTGGTGGGGAAGGCATGGGACCAGGTAAAATAAATGTGGACAGGGTACCCCAAGGGGATCTGAGGAAGTGGTGGTCCCTGTTCCTGGGAGGTCAGGAATGGCTTATGAAGGAGATGGTGCTGGACTGAGTCCTCACTGTGAGGTGACGTTGCCAGATGGAGCAGGGGGAGAGAAGGGCATCACAGCCCAGCTGGCAGAAGTGGAAGCAGAGAGGCTGAGAGAGCCTGGGCAGGAGCTGCCAGAGGAGAGCAGAGTCCCTAGATCCCCCAGGCCGAAGGGGTGGAAGCCAGAAAAGTGACCTCACCAGTGTGCAGTCCAGAAAGATGCCTCAGGTGTCCACAAAGTCAAGATCTAAATATGCACGATGGGTAGGAGGCAGAGTGACTGCAGCCATGAAATTAAAAGACGCTCCCTCTTGGAAGAAAAGTTATGACCAACCTAAACAGCATATTAGCAAGCAGAGACATTACTTTGCTGACAAAGGCCCGTCTAGTCAAGGCTATGGTTTTTCCAGTAGTCATGTATGGATGTGAGAGTTGGACTATAAAGAAAGCTGAGCACTGAAGAATGGATGCTTTTGAACTGTGGTGTTGGAGAAGACTCTTGAGAGTCCCTTGGACTGCAAGGAGATCCAACCAGTCCATCCTAAAAGAAATCAGTCCTGAATATTCATTGGAAGGACTGATGCTGAAGCTGAAACTCCAATACTTTGGCCACCTGACGTGAAGAACTGACTCATTGGAAAAGACCCTGATGCTGGGAAAGATTAAGGCAGGAGGAGAAGGGGACGACAGAGGATGAGATGGTTGGATGGCATCACCAACTCAGTGGTCATGAGTTTGAGTAAACTCTGGGTGTTGGCTATGGACAGGGAGGCCTGGTGTGCCGCAGTCCATGGGGTGGCAAAGAGTCGGACACGACTGAGCGAACTGAACTGAACTGAGGAGGCGGGGAGACAGGTGAACAAACAGAGAGCCTCGGAGGAGGCAACAGCAGTATGCGGGCATGAGCGGGGGGAAGCCCCTGCAACGCTGGAGTTGGAATTGCCTTCGGACATCCCTCATGCCTGTGCCCTCCAGAGCCCCTTCCTGTCTGTCGGAGCTCACCTCTGATAGTTTACCCACAGAAGTCTTCCCTCCTCTGGGTACGAGCACCACTGACTTTGGGGTCTACTGAAGAGCTTTTGCTTGCCTATTTTCAAATCTCACTTGGTTTTTTTGTGCCACCAAAATATTTTTGAGACCAGACCTTGCCTTCGTTGTCATCATCCACTTCTTGTCCCGCCTCCTCTCTCTCCCCCCCTCCCCTTCTCCTCCTTCTGTCTGCTGTTGCTGTATTTATCACAATCTTATCTATCCATGCTGCCATTGCGTTCTTTCCAGTTCCCGTCAACTATGAAGAATGTTGTCTGTGAATGTCCATGCATTTTGGGGAACACGTGGATGCCTTGTGCTGGGCGCTCAGCTGGGAGTGGAAATGCTGGGTCACAAGGTTTGCACGCCTCTGATTTTATTGTTATTACCAGTTTTCTCAAGTGCTTGGGCCCACTTACATTCCCATCCGCAACATTTGAGTACAGTTGCTCCATACCCTCATCACCACGTGAGGTCATCAGTTTAAAAATCTTCAGCTATTCTGGTGTTTGTATAGTGGTATTTCAGTGCAGCTTTATTTTGTGTTACTCTGGTGGCTCAAGAGGTCGAGCACCTTTTTTCCCATATTTTGGGCTATTGTGATACTGTCTCTTGTGAGGGTACCTGTTTATTTTTCTGAGTTGTCTGTCTTTTTTATATTCTGTCTATAAGCCCTCTGTCTCTTATATGTGTAACAAATAGCTTCTACTCTGTGGTGTCTCTTCACCCTTAATAATGTCTTTGGATAACAGGAGTTCCTTATTTTAATCTAGTACAATTAATTTATCTTACGGTTAGTGCATTTAGTGGAATGTTTAAAAAAAGTCTTTCTCTGTTTCGAAGTCATAATGGTACTTTCCTATATCTATCTTGTAGAAACTTTGTTTTGTCTTTTACATGTAGAATTGAATTTTTTTAGGTAGAGTCAACTTTTTTATTTCTTATGAATATCCAACTCACCCAACTCCATATATTAAAAAGACTATGCTTCACTCACTCTTCTGCAGTGTACTTTTGTTATCAATCAGGTATACATATATGGCTGTTTCTGAAATTTCCACTGTTTCATTGGTCTTATTCAGTCAGCAAGTCATGTCCAACTCTTTTCGACCTCATGGACTTTAGCATACCAGGCTTCCCTGTCCTTCACTGTTTCCTGGAGTTTGCTCAAACTCATGTCCCTTGAGTCAGTGATGCCATCCAATCATCTCTTCCTCTGTCACCCTGTTGGTCTAGTAGTCAATTTTTGCACAAATTATACATTGATAATTACTGAAGCTTTGGAAATCTTGATAGTTAGCAGAGTGAGTCTTCCTAAATCTACACACACTGTACTTATCACACTTTGATGCAATCCCACACTTACTGGACCAACTCAATGGACCTGAATCTGAGCAAACCCCCAGAGATAGTGAAGGATAAGAGAGCTTGGTGTGCTGCAGTCCAAGGGGTCAAAAAGAGTTAGACATGACTTAGCAACTGAACAATAACATTTTTACTGATATGGAAGAGAATAGACAAAATTTATAGACCAAGATGCAAATGTGCAAAAATCTTAACTTTAAAAATTTTCTGTAACTGACTTTATTTTGCTTTAAAGATCTCCATTTCTACTGTAAATCTATTGTGTTTTCTAATTAGTTATTATGTAGTGTTTTATGATTTTTATTGATTTCCTTAGAGAGAAAAATATGCATCTCCAAATTCCAATTATTTTCCTCTTGTTTTTTCCAAAGTCATGTATGTTTTATTTCATATTTAGATTTACTTACAAATCTAATCTTTCTGGTCCTCCTGTTTTTTTCCTGCATTTCTATGATTCCATCTGGGATCGTTTTCTTCTCCCTGAAAAGTTCCCCTTGATTCCCCATAGTGTGGTTCTACAAATGAAAAAATTTCTCTCATTTAGTGTCTGAAAATGAGTTTATTTCAGCTTCCATTTTGGAGGGTATCTTATTGAGCATAGATTTCAAGGTTGGTTGTTATGTTGAACATACTAGTCTGTTGACTTCTGGTTACTTTGTTTCCATTAAGAAGTCAACTGTCTGTTTCATTGCTACTTCTTTAAAGGTATGTCTTTCTCCCCACCCTGGATGTTTTTAAGATTTATGTTTGTGTTTGGTTTTCAGCATGTATACTTACCCTTCATGGGTTACCCCAAGCTCTTTGAATCTGCAGCTTAACTTCTTTAATCGGTTTTGTGTAATTCTCAATAATTATCTCTTAAAATTTACTTCTGACCTATTCTCTTTCTCCTCACCTGCTGAGATGTTACTTAGATATCTGTTGGATTTGTTGCATATATGCCATTTGTCTTTTCAATATTTTCTATCCTTTTGATTCTGAACTCCAACTGGACATTTACTTCTGTCTTTCAGTTCACTAACCTTCTTTTCAACCAAGCATAATATGCCATTAAACCTTTCCATCACACACAGTCTTAATTTCACATATTATAGTTTTAGTTACAGATTTAACAATTGAGTCTTTTTTCTAATTTTTGCCAAAATTATCTATCTTGTTATTTCATTCTGTGGGCATTTTGATATGTTTACTTTATAGTCTTTTTCTAGTTATTCCCAAATCTGGATATTTTGTGAGCTTATTTTTATTGTCTGTTCTCCCACGCCCCGACTCTTCAGATGTTTCCTTCTTGCAAGTCTTGTTCAACATCTTGCAAGACTTGTTTAAACATCTTATATGAACTAGCAGAAGTCAGTCTGAGATTCTGAACAATGTTTTCCTTCAAAGAGAATTCGCTTTTACTTCTTTTAGATGTCAGGCTAAGAGTAGTTCATCCTAATCCCTTTATGGATTCAGTATTACTTTAGTCATTGTGAATGCTGGTCTATTTTTCATTTATTCAACCTCTGAGGTGTAGCTTTTAGAGATTTCAACCAAAGTCTGACGTTTTTACCAAGACCCTTCCTCTTAAGTGGTTTCTAAACTCCCTCACATGGACATCACCAGATGATCAATGCTGAAATCAGATTGATTATGTTCTTTGCAGCCAAAGATGGAGACACTCTATATAGGCAGGGAAAATAAGATTGGGGCTGACTGTGGCTCAGATCATGAGCTCCTTACTGCAAAATTCAGGCTTAAATTGAAGAAAGTAGGGAAAACCACTAGGCCACTCAGGTATGACCTAAATCAAATCCTTCATGATTATACAGTAGTGGTGAAGAATAGATTCAAGGGATTAGATAGGCAGAGTGCCTGAAGAACTATGGATGGAGGTTCATAACATTGTACAGGAGGCAGTGACCAAAACCATTCCAAAGATAATGAAATGCCAGAAGGCAAAGTAGTTGTCTGAGGTGGCTTTGCAAGTAGCTGAGGGAAGAAAAGGAAAGCTATATCCAACTGAATCAGAGTCCCAGAGAAAAGGAAGGAGCGATAAGAAGGTCTTCTTAAATGAACAATGCAAAGAAACAGAGAAAAACAACAGAATGGGAAAGACTAGAGATCTTTTCAGGAAAATTGGAGCTATCACGGGAGCATTCCATGCAAGGGGGCATGATAAGGGACAGAAGCAGTAAGAACCTAACCGAAGCAGAAGAGATTAACAAGAGGTGGCAATAATATACAGAAGAACTATCCAGGAAAGGTCTTAATGACTCAGATAACCGCAGCCACAGGAAGATCTCCTGGAGAAGGGAATGGTTACCCACTCCAATATTCTTGCCTGGAGAAGTGAAAGAGGAGAGTGAAAAAGCTGGATAAAACTCAACATTCACCTAAGCTGGACATCCTGGAGTGTGAAGTTGAGTGAGCCTTAGGAAGCATTACTACAAACAAAGCTAGTAGAAGTGATGCAATTCCAGGTGACCTACTTAAAATCCTAAAAGATGATGCTGTTAACATGTCAACAAATTTGGAAAACTCAGCAGTGGCCATAGGACTGGAAAAAGTCAGTTTTCATTCCAATCTCAAAGAAGGGCAATGCCAAAGAATGTTCCAACTACCATGCTATTATGTTCGTAAGATTATGCTCAAAATCCCTCAAGCTAAGCTTTAGCAGCAGAACATGAACTGAGAACTTCAAGATGTACAAGATGGGTGTTGAAGAGGCAGAGGAACCAGAGATCAAATTGCCAACGTTCACTGGATCATGGAGAAAGCAAGGGAGTTCCAGAAAACCATCTGCTACTGCACTGACTATGCTAAAGCCTTTAACTATGTGGTTCACAACAAACTGAGGCAAATTCTTCAAGAGATGGGAATACTAGACAACCGTCCTTGTCTCTTGAGAAAGTGGGATATGGGTCAAGAAGCAACAGAACCAGACATGGAACAACTGACTGGTTCAAAATTCAAAAAGGAGTTCAACAAGAATGTCTATTGTCACACTGCTTATTTAACTTACATGCAGAATACATCATGAGAAATGCTGGGCTGGATGAGTCACAAGCTAGAATCGAGATTTCTGGGAGAAATATCAACAACCTCAGATATGCAGATGGTAGACCACTCTAATGGCAGGAAGTGAAGAGGAAGTAAAGCCTCTTGATGAGGGTGGGCTTTGCTGGGGGCTCACATGTTAAAGAATCTGTCTGCAATGCAAGATATGGTCCTTGGGTCAGGAAGATCCTCTGGAAAAGGGAATGGCTACTCACTCCAGTATTCTTGCCTGGAGAATTCCATGAGCGTGAAACAGGAGAGTGAAAAACCTGGCTTAAAGCTCAACATTCAAAAAATTAAGATCATGGCATCCGGTCCCATCACTTCATGGCAAACAGATGGGGGGGAAAGTGCAAGCAGTGACAGATTTTATTTTCTTGGGCTCCAAAATCACTCTGGACAGTGATTGCCACCACGAAATTAGAAGATGCTTGCTACTTGGAAGAAAAGCTATGGCAAACCTAGACAGCATATTCAAAAGCAGAGACATCACTTTGCCAACAAAGGTCCATATAGTCAAAGCTATGGTTTTCCCAGTAGTCACATATGGAGGTGAGAGCTGAACCATAAAGAAGGCCGAGTGCTGAAGAACTGATGCTTTTGAACTGGTGCTGGAGAAGACTCTGGAGAGTCCCTTGGACTGCGAGGAGATCAGACCAGTCAATAAAGGAAATAAGCCCTGATTATTCATTGCAGGGGGCTAATGCTGAAGCTTCAGCACTTCAGTCACTTGGTGCAAAGAGCCGACTCATTGGAAAAGACCACGATGCTAGGAAAGATCAAAGGCAAAAGAAGGTGGGTGGCAGAGGATGAGGTGGTTAGATAGCACCAGTGACTCAATGGACATGAATTTGAGTGAACTCTGGGAATTAATTAAGGACAGCAGAGCCTGGTTTGCTGTAGTTCATGGGGTTGGACACAGCTACTGAAAAACAACAGCAACAATCCTCCCCGAGTTCTTTCTGCCTCTGTTGCTTTCTGATACCTTCAAGGAATTTTACTTTTTACAAAATGTTTTTCCAGATCATCTAAGTGATCTCAGTGGAAATGTTGGTCCAAGATATCATAGCTGACCTTTAGTGAAAGTGAAATCTTTAGCTCCATTATATATGAGTGATCCCAAATAGATCAAAAGCTGGGGACATACAAAGGCAAAACTTCCATGACTTTCTTTGTTTTACTGATTTATTTATTTTTGTCTGTGCTGGGTCTTCGTTCCTACGCTTGGGCTTTCTCTAGCTATGGGGAACCCAGGTTATTGTTCCTTGTGGTGGGTGAGCTTCTCATTGCGGTGGATTCTCTTATTGAAAACACAGACTCTAGGCACTTGGGCTCAGCAGTTGTGGCTTAAGGGCTTGGTTGCCCCACGACATATGGGATCTTCCTGGACCAGGGATGAAACCCGTGTCCCCTACATTGGCAGAGAGGTTCTTAACCACTGAACCACCAGGGAAATCCCCCATGAAATTTTATGTAAGGAAAGATCCCAGCTGAATTTATGCTGGAAAGTAAGTCATGAAGTTTTCTTTTCTGAGCTGTTGAAACATACATATTATCTCAGTAAGCTCACTGGTTGTTTGTGTGTCCCTTCACTCGGGGGTGACTGGGTTATATTGCTCTTCCTTATCTCTGTCCCTGGCCCTTGCCACCACACCCACTCTTTTTACTTGATCCTTCTCTTCTGGACTAACCCCCAGGTGGTCTGGAGGGGCATGAGATTGCCCTGGCGGTGAGGTATCTTCACCTTCCAGTTGCTATGAGGACTGGTCTGAGAGTATCACAGAGATCCTCAGAAAACCATGGCTGGGGTTTGAATTTTTAAAAGTTCATAATACAGATTTTCCAATCAATAATGTGATAAAAAATACTAAAGGAAATTAGTTCTGAATATTCATTGGAAGGGCTGATGCTGAAGCTGAAGCTCTGATACTTTGGCCACCTGATTCGAAGAACTGACTCATTGCCTGATGATGGGAAAGACTGAAGGCAGGAGGAGAAGGGGACGACAGAGGATGAGATGGTTGGATGGCATCACTGACTCAATGGACATGAATTTGAGCTAGCCCTGGGAGATGGTGAGGGACAGGGAAGACTGGCGTGCTTTAGTCCATGGGGTTGCAAATAATCGGACGCAACTGAGCAACTGAACTGAATTGAATGTAACAAAGATCTGTGTATTTTATACAGAATAAAGTGTGTGGTTTGTGAGTATACTTTTCATCGCTAAGAATTCTGTTTATGAACTGGAGCAAAGATGCATCCCACCTCTCTGCCCCCTGATTGTCCCGCTACATTTCTAGGAGCATTGTCTCACCCTGAGGACTTCTGGAAAGTTGGTCTCCCTTCATAAATCAACATACAGCCTTGAGTCTGGTCATGGAAACTGATCTGCAGACAAAACTTGGAAGTAGATACGTATGCCTGCTCAGGCCCCCTCAGGTGTCACTTCAAAGGCACTTTTCATCACACTCCATCCCACCCCGATTTCCCCTGTCCCATCTCTTGCACAGCAAGGAGCCTGGGAGTAAAGACAGAGGATGGTCTCCCCAAAGAAAACCAGCTGTCTGGTGTCCTGACATTCCTGGCCAGATTCAGTTCTGTACACAGATGTCAACTGGCACATCTCCAGACAGGCAACCTATTCAACATAGAGAATAAAGTCAAAAATGGAGTGTGGCCAGAGAGAAAGCCCAAGAACTTGTTCTGTGTTCTCTATTAAGGCAATACTCATGAAGAAGAAAGCTTTTTGCAGAGATAAACCACATATGCTGCTCTAAGCCGTGGGGATGATAACACGGGCACGCGTGAGTTTGTGTATTTGTGCCTGCATGTCTCTATGCACTCATGCGTGCCTGCAGAAAGACTAGTTAGCAAATTTTCTCGTGCAGCAAAGACAAGAGTGGAAGCAATGCTGCATGTGGTTTGATAATTTGACTTGAGGGGCATCCCCAGTGGGTTATTTTGGTCCCAGAGTGGAGTCATCCTCACTAATATTTATTTCACACAACCTTGGATTATATACATCTTGGATTATAGACAACGTCAAACCTGGAAAGAGATGAGGATGGCCTTGGATTGGGAAATAAGCCCTTTTCCAAGTGCTTCTAGGAACAGAAACAAGGAACCTTGCAGTTCATCTCACCTACTCCCTCATTTTCCTAAAACACAGATTTAGAGGGTTGAGGTAACTTTTTCAAGGTTGCACAGAGAATCAGTTGGCCGAAGAAAGCTTGAAAATCAGTCTCCTAATTTCTAGTAACCCCATCAGGCCATCCTTGCATGCGTGGGTGCTCAGCAGGCTATCCTGAGCAGTGGTAAAATAGGACTGAAGATAATAAATGATTAAGGAAACTTTCCAAAATAAGTGACTTTGGAATATGAAACTCTAACTCCGTGGTTGGACCTGCTATTGAAATCAGAAGCAGCAATGATGTTTCTTTCTCATATGAATGGATGAGAGTAACAGAGTGTGTGACTGTTGCTCTGAGACCAAGGACATGACTGCCCGGGACCTCTGACACTCAGTGACCCTATATTCAGTCATTCTTCCAGGGAGGGAGACGACTCCATAAATGAATAGCAGAATGAGCAGGAGCTAAGAGGACCAGGAACATCCCTTTTGTTGGAGGCCCTGTGCTGTAGCCTGGCTACAAAGTGCTCCTGCCTAGGAATTTGCGTCTGGGAAGAGAGATGCCCAGATGAGCCAACATTCATGGAGTGGCAGCTTCTCCGGCTGCTGGCAGTCGTGCTGCTAATGGCCTGCCTCTGGTTCCTCCCCATTTTGGGGGGTTGTCTCTCCAACTTCCTGTCAGTCCTCTGAGCTGCAATATCCTTTAAGTAAATCCCCTTTCTGCTTCATTGTTAGTCTCCCCTGGCTTGTCTGCAAGCGCTCTGAGTGATGTGCTGGAAAGAGGATGAATAGCCTGCACACGCCCTTGCAGGTAGTTCTTCTGTTGGCGCTCTGTTTCGTATGTCTCACTATAAAGATTAGACAGGCACTTGTCTTTGATGTTCAAATAAAATAAAGTGTGGGAGGCTATAATTAAATTTCATCAGGGCCTTCAGGAAGGGGACTTTAAAGGTCAGAACGTCTCAGTGTCCAGTGTGTCAACAAATAGAGCCTGCAGAAATGTGCAGAAACTTTCTGTCGTCTGCCCCATTCTTGGAGTTTCCCAATGCTGGGACTCAGGACTGCTTATACAGTTGAAAAGACCCAGCTTCCAATAGAGGAATGTTTAGTGCAACTCCAAGCGGCACGTGGGAGGGGTGTAAGCTGTCCTCCCCCACGGAATTTCCACCTGGATTCAGGCTGGTTTGTCGGGTGCCAGGTGGCATTAGGGGTAAAGAACTCTCCTGCCAATGCAGGAGACAGTCGAGACATGGGTTTGATTCCTGGGTTGGGAAGATCCCCTGGTTGCATGGCAACCCTCTCCAGTGTTCTTGCCTGGAAAATCCCATGGACAGAGGAGCCTGGTAGGCTACATACAGTCCATAGGGTTACACAGAATCAGACGCAAGCGAAGTGACTTAACATGGAGGCATGCATGCATAGGTGTTGTAGGGAATCAGCCAGAGGAGCCTCGTCTCCATCAGGGGACAATGTCAGGTTGGAGATTCCAGCTGGGGAGAGAACAAAACCCCACTCTTAGGTTCACTTGCGTTGAGACCTTGCCCTTTTCCTGCGCCCCTCCTCTCTGCTGCCCCCTGGAGGAGCCAGAAACAGTAGAGAGTGGGCATGAGAGTTCAGAATGCAGAGTGGAGACAGTAGGGCCTAAATAGGGGTTCTCTCCACGCCAACACAGATGCTGAAACCCTAGTCACATATGATGGCAATAGGAGGTGTGGCCTTTGGGAGGAGGTTAGGGTTAGATGAGGTCAGGAGAGTGGAAGCCCCATGATTGGGATTAGTGCCCTTAGAAGAGTCATCGTGAGCTTTCTTCCTCTCTGCTTGCTGTCATGTGAGGACGCAGCAGGAAGACAGCTGTCTGCAACGCAGAAGAGAGCCTCCACCAGAACCCAGCCTTCCCAGTGCCCTGATCTTGGACTCCCAGCCTCCGGAACTGTGGGAAACACACTCTTCTCTTGTTTATGAGCCCCTCGTCTGCGGTGTTTCATTACAGCTGCCTAAATAGGCTAAGGGAGCCCCTGTCCAGTCCCCACTGCAGAAGCCTGAGCCTGTTTCAGGCCTGAACTCTGTGGAGGAATGTAGAAGAGCTGCAGTGATGGGGGGACATGGAAGCTTTGATGTGGGGTTAAGTAAGGTGAAGTCGCTCAGTCGTGTCCGATTCTTGGCGACCCCGTGGACTGTAACCTACTAGGCTTCTCCATCCATGGGATTCTCCAGGCAAGAATACTGGAGTGGGTTGCCATTTCCTTCTCCAGGGGATCTTCCCGACCCAGGGATCGAACCCAGGTCTCCCACATTGGAGGCAGATGCTTTAACCTCTGCACCACCAGGGAAGCCACCAGGGATGTGGGGTTGGGCTGGACTGTTTAAACAGCTGAAAGTGAGACTTTTCCTATACCCGACTGTAACCAGAAAACATATGGAACCTTCTGGAAATGTGGGGTGATCAGCAGAGTAGGGGTGAAGGAAGTAGTGGAGAAATAAAGCCCTGCTTGCTGGCACCCCAGTGCACCCAGCTTCTAAAATGAAGTGCAGGTGACTTCACGTGAAGTCAAAACGCACAGGCAGTGTCAGGGGCTCTGCCCCCACCAGACTTCACACCCCACGTCCTTCCTTTATGGAGCATCAGGGACCACCACAGCTAGGCCCCAACCTCAGTCTTTCCCTAACACTTGCAGGGCTCAGGTGAGAGTACAGAGGGCCATGTGCCACGTGTCTAAAGATCGCAACACAGAAGTCAAGAGAAAAAATTGTCAAATAAGCTATGTTGCATCCTTCTACCCTGACAAGCAAAACTTCATAAAGGCCTGGGAAGCCAGGTTCCAGTTAGTCTCAGATTTCTTGGGGTTCAGGGAGGGGGCAGGGATAGGCCTCTCATCCTACACTCCTCCGTCCTGCATGCTGAGAGCGCTGACATGTGAACATTTAAGTTCATATGTTTTAGCTTTATCCAACCTCCCCTACAAACAGCCACCTCTGCTGTCCTCAGCTTAGAGGAGCAGCAACTTGCCCCCAGAAAGAAAGATCTGGGGAGAGGTCCATGCAGGAACTGGGAGCGGGCTTGAGGCTGTTTGGACAGGGAATTGAGGGGTCCCTGGTCCCCTGTGCATGAACCATCTAGAATGGGCACATCCCCATCAGCTTCTTAGATTCCATGCCCCAGGGAGAGCCCTTTTAAAACTCAGGGCCAGGGCAGCTGCCTGGCTTCAAGGCCAAAGGACAGGACTAATGACACCTCCCACCTTTCCAAACCTAACTCTTCAGCATCCGATTCTGAAATCACGACTCCTTCTTTCCTGGCACAGTGGCCTCTGCTCGCCTCTCTACCCCACACTGGTATGTGTGTGTGTGTGTGTGTGTGTGTGTGTGTGTGATGAGAACACAGCTCTTTGGAGCTGGTGCCCAGGCATTTTATAGCATGACAACCTGGCTTACCTCCAGAGTCTGGACATTCAGATAAGAACCTCAGTTTACGATTCCTGCCCCAAGTTCCTGCTTTGCTTTTGCTGGGATTGGGTTTGGATTGAGAAAAGTTAGTGACCTCCACCCCAACCACCTCATAAGGACCAGGTGCTTGCTTCCTCCTCACCACAGAGGATCACCCTTCCCGCAGCTCATCACCTCACCCCATTTCTGGGATTTGTAAGCAATAAATCTTGTGACTTTACTTCCTTTGTCTGGGTGTTTTATTAATAAAATTGCACCTTCAATCAAACCGATCCCAGGGAGCTCCCTGCCATTCCCATGTGGGTGGCTTTCACCTCCGAATTCAGCAAGTCACAATCTGCATATTCTTATTTCAGTACACCAGCTCCAGGCGGCCCCCCAGTATAGGCTGCCAGATGCTGTCAGCCCTCCAGTGGTCCCTGCTTGTGCCCTGGGAGCTGAGGCAGGTTGGGCTGTAACCCGGCAGCCTCTGGAGAGGAGGCCCAGCCACATGTAATCACACTGGCCAAGTTGAGTGGATCTCCCTGGGTGTTTTCAAACAGATTTACATGCCAGGCAAACCCTGAGAAATTACCAGCTCAATCATTCTGATTTAAAAAGAGGATGTCCTTGTCACTTCCTTCTCCCAGCCTTCCCCACAGGAACTGGCAATTGATTAACCATCATCATCAGATTATCCAAAAAAACAACTCAGATAATCACTGGGATAAGAAATTCGTGCAGCTCTGCTCCTCTCTCCTCCCCTCCCTCCTTCTCTCTTTCCTCCCTCCTTCCTTCCTTTCCCATTTGAAGAATAAACAAAAGGAAATATGTAAGGAAACAGAAATAAGCACAATTATTTAAAATGCTCGGGACTTCCATGGTGGTCGAGTGGTTAAGACTTCACCTTCCAGTGCAGGGATTGTGGGTTTGAATCTTGGTCAGGGAGTTAAGACCTCACATATCTCATGGCCAAAAAACCAAAAGCATAAAACAGAAGCAGTATTGTACCAAATTCAATAGCAGCAGTAGTTTAGTCGCTAAGTAGTGTCTGACTCTTACGACCTCACAGACTGTAGTCTGCCAGGCTCTTCTGTCCATGTCATTTCCTAGGCAAGAAAGGGCATCTTCCCGATCCAGGGATCAAACCTGGGTCTCCTGCATTGCAGGTGGATTCTTTACCGACTGAGCTAAAATTCAATAAGGACTTTAAAAATGGTCCACATCCAAAAAGGTTTTTAAAAAATGCTATTGCTGGGTCACAGAAGAATGAAAAAAGGAAATGGGTGTGGACTGAGCATTTATTAAGTGGCAGCTGGGGTTGGTGTTCCCCATGGCCCCTCTGGCCCTCTCAGAGCCCCGCAAGTAGATTGTTATCACCTCCTTTCTATGAACAAAAAAAAAACGAGGCTGAAGGAGGATGCTCAGGAGCAAGTATCCCGCCCCCGGCCCCGCCCCCCAAATACAGGGGGCGGGGCCTAAATGCGGACTGGAAGGGAGCCTCTTAATCCTTCCAGACACCAGGCGCGCCCTCTGGAGGAGAAAGTGAGGTAGTATCCCTTAGGGTGTCCACACTGGCACATTTCGCATATTCTTTCTTGCTCAGCCACCCTCTCTCCCCGCAACTGCTACACCACCTATGTAGGACATCCCAGCCACCAGGAAATGAAAAGGCACTTTTGTATTTCAGAGTGAGGCTCCTACAGAAGTGATGTTGGAATGGCAAAACAGAAGGCCACTTTCATTAAAACACACTTTCAGCCTCTGCTTTGGGGATTAAATTAGGAAACCCATTCTAAGGAGGGAGTCTCAGCACGGAGCAGATTTTTCAGTAACAAAGCAGAGAAGTGTAGGTTACAGTTCCAGGCCCCCGGATGTAACAAGAAAGCAGAGATGGCTGTATCTGCTGTGAGAGGGAGAGGGGACGAAAGGTCCATGCTGACCAAGCTTCTTGCCTGGAAAGGCAACTCTGAGTGTCTCATAGGCTCAGGGAGGGGGAAACTGTGAATGATGATTACCAGCGCTGGAGAGGGCTGAGGTGTCTGGAGGAACTGCCAGTATGAGCTCTGGCTAAGCCAACTTTGGTTCCCTCATCCTGGGCCTCATTCTTGCCTCATTCTGGGCCTCAGCTTCTAAGAGGAGAGTGCGGTGCAGTGGCCAGGAGTCAGCAGACTGGGCCTCCAGCCCCAACTCTGCTAGGGCTCACTCAGTAGCCTCATTCTTGCGGTTTTGCCGCTTGGAGCTTTAGGCCCCTCCTCTGCAAAATACTGCATGGACTCGTGAGGTTCTGAGGCCACCCAGCGTTACTGGAATTTGTCTTCTGTTGGGAGAATTAGCATCGTGAATCCTTCCTTCTCAGGTAGAAGCCAGAAGCTTACTTCCTGGTCAGCCTGCAGCTAGGCCGAGGCATGGGGCCTGAGCTCCTCCCATCAGACGCATCAGGACCAGAGCAACAGGAGGACATGCAAAAGTGTAGAATCCATTTTCTAGGGAGAATGGTGGTAAAGAGTGGGCCACAGGGCGAGTCCCAGTGTCCTCAGCCTGGTGTTAGTTGGAAGAGCTGTGGGGTGTTGGCCTGTCATCTTCACAGCACCATGAGCAGCAGCAGCAGTGATCAAATCTCTGATGGAGCAATTGGCCACAGTATGGGTAAGGGTGGTTCTGGGTTCCTGGCTTGCAGGCCATGGACTTGTGCAAATTAGACAAGGGCACCACATCCAGACACTTTACTGCCATCTGCTGGGAAATTGCTATGATGTAGAAATCTACTACATGGTATAACAATTATACAACCCTGTCTAGGGTGTGAATGGAGAAGCTCAAAAGACATATTGTGCAGTATGCAACCTGTGCAACTGAGCTTGGCAGCCCCGCAAGCCTGACTCTTTGGCCTCTATGGAGATTCTATTAAGGACTTAATTTTCTTTAACATAAGCCTTTTCTACTTAAGCTATCTGGGGTGAGGTCTGGTGTTTGACTAAACCACGATTGATACAAATAGGGATAATGACGTGTGCCCCATAGGCTAAGAGCTAGCTGACCGATGGAGATAAATGTCTCCCAGGGGCATAAAGACTAATGTTACTCAGAGGGTTTGCCCTTAATTTATTCATTTTTAGAGGAACACAGGAACGGGATCTGATTCACCCTATCTTCCTTCCTTATTCCAGAAACCGATTTGTTTGTTCTTTTGCTCTAGTTGTCAGGGTCAGAGTTTGTGGTGAAATAGAGGATCCAAAAGGATGGAAATGAGAGTGTGCGTTACAAATACTCCAGCAGGAAGACTCGTGGGGAAAACCTTTGCTGCTGGGTCTCATTGGTGCACTGCTGGGTCTCCTATTGTTACAAGGAAGAATGACATCAGCCTGTGTATCATTAGTCTGATAACTCTCTGTGTGTGTATGTGTGTGTGAGTGTGTGAGAGTGTGTGTGTGTGTGTGCGCGCGCGTGCGCGCGCATGTGTCTGGTGCAGATAAAGTGATCAGTTCTGAGGTTTTCCAGAATTGTCCAGATTTGAGATGACTTAATTTATTAGGCTATTTCTGGGCACATGTTTTTTGGTTGGGTGGGCCCTATGGCGCTGCCCCTCAAGGTCACAGCCATCCCTGCCCAGGGTGTGGTGAGGAGGGAGAATGAGCAGGACCTCCCCCAGGGAATTCTCTCCCCATGAATTGCTGGAAATGCGTGTTTGACTCCATCCTCAATGTTTCAAACCTGAAGGGAGGAAAGAAGCGGTTTGCTTGCCTCCTGCCCCCACTCCCTTCCCCTCTGGTGCCCAAAGCAGGGAGGGGAGGCGAGAGGGGCGGCTGTGAGGCTGGGGCAGGCTGGTAGCTGCCCACCGGTCTGATTTCCAGACCCTCACTCGGGATCAGCCGGCCTGACCTCGCTTTGCCGGGGCCGGTCTTTCCACCTTGATTGGAAGCAGGGGCTGCAGAGGCCGGAAGAGGGAGCCTGTGAGTCGCGTTCGCCCGGTGGCTCCTCCGGTCAGGGTTTGGACAGAGGGGAGGGTCCCGGCGGGACTGGGAGGTGGGGCCTCGGATACACACATTTTTGGTTCTGGGACCTGTTGCAGGGCCCGGGTCGCGTTCCCCTTCTGCGGGACCTCTGCGGGCTGGGGGACAGACTCTTCCGATGAAGGGAGTTGACAGAGGAGGCCTCCCTGTCGCCCTCTCACTTTCCCTTCAGAAGCCCTCCCTCAGCCGGCTCTCAGACGGGAAAATGCAAGGGGAAACCCAGTTGTGCCCGTTTCTGGAAATTGCACAGGCAGGAAGTGCCGGCGGTGAGGTCCCAGGAGAGGAGGAAGAGGGGTCTGTGCAGAGGTGTGTCGGGTGTGGCGGGGACCTCTGCGCCCCTCGGGAAGGGCAGGCCCTGGGCTCGGATGAAGGCCTGAGCTGGGAGACCGTCTTAACTTCCTGTTGCTTCATTACTGTTGTGTCACACCTCCGGGATTTTACAATCAATCAGGGCCTTTTCTACATTGAGTCCTGTTTCTCCGGCCCCAAGCTGCTGTAGGTCACTGGGCTGGGGCGTAGGGGGTTGGCTAGCGCGCAGCAGGCAGCCATAAGCCCCCACACGGAGTTTTGTGAAGGTGTCCCAATTTATCTTCTTCGCTCGTCGCCCCCTGTCCCTGGTAAGGTCCTTCTTCCATGAGGATATATATTCTCCTTTTCATAAGTCAGATGGTGTGACTCAAGGGACAGGCCATCCAGAAAGCCCTCCTTCCACGTAGGAATCTTTGCTTCTTGGAAGGCGAGGTTAAACCCTTCCAGTGACCAAGAGCTCACTCCCTCACAAGGGATCTCATTCCCCTTTAGGACAGTTCCATGTGCTGGGAGGTCATCTTCCTTTGCTTGGGCACCTAGCTGTCTCCTGGAATCTCTCCCCTATTGGTTTGATTTAGCCAAACTTTTGGTATGATCCTTTCTCTACCTAACAGAACTTTAGAAGGTCCAAGGCCTGTTCTAACATATCTTAAGCCTTCTTCTCCAGGTTAAGATGCACCTGCGTCTCTGACCTATCCTCAGTGGCCTCAGCCTCCTTGCTGTCCCTGCCTCTCTACTGAAGCTCCCTTTGCTCTCTGCACCCCCACTCCCTGAGCACATCAAGGAGCCTGTCATGTCCTGTGTGGCTCTGGGAAACACCTAACTGGCCAGGACTAGAGGCCACTTCACTCACATGAGCTCAGGAGCCCCCAGAAGTCAGGGTCCAGTGGGCCCACTTCCCTATCCTTTCCCCCTGTTCACCTCTGGTGCTCAGTGGACACCGATCCCCAGAAAGGGGACCCAGTGATGCTGGAATACACGAGCTGAGCCAGACCGTGACAAGCAGCTGTCCTCCTTTTCCTTGCACGGGGCCAGGTTTATCCTCAGGTCCTCAGTCAGCCACGCGCTTGGGTCTCTCCAAGCTGCAAGGCAGCCAAGGGGCATTGACTTTACTAGAAGATCCTGGAGGAAAGGCAAGTCACGTTCAAGACAATATTTTAAAATTAAGACAAACACATACCTACTGTGTCGTGGTTTAGTCGCATTAGTCCTATTCAACTCTGTGACGCTATGAACTGTAGCCCACCAGGCTCCTCTGCCCATGGGGTTTTCCAGGCAAGAATATCAGAGTGGGTTGCCATTTCCTTCTCCAGAGGATCTTCCCGACCCAGGGATTGAACCTGGATCTCTTGCATTGTAGGTGGATTCTTTACCAACTGAGCCAGGAAGGAAGCCCCTTGTGTATCAGAATGCCAAAAGGTGAATTTCAGAGCCACAACAGGAGACTTCAGAGGAGCTTTGTACTATGGGGAAGGTTGCTTCAGGCTATTTTTTAAAAATTCAGTTCACAATCTTCCAATTGGCAGGCTCCCTTGGCTGAGGGGTGTTTAAGGTGGGTAGAAAACTTGCGGAAGCTCTAAGTTCCTGAGTTTCTTGGAGAAACTCAATCTCCTATTGAATGAGGCAAGTGAGGACCAAGGTAGGAAAGCGATTAGCCTGAGGACACACAGCCTGTAGTCTGGATCTGAAACCCAGATCCGTGTTCCCCCTGTGCTGAGAAATGTTGCATTGCATTCATAAGAGTGCTTACCATGGCAAGAAAGGGGAGCTGAAGACAGAAAAGCAACTCTAGGTTAACCCTTGCTTATATAGAAAATGCAACTCAAAGATCAATTTTACTCCAAGAATTGGTGCTCTGGGTTCTGAGTAAGGTTGACCCCATTTTATTCCCTTACCTTCTTCAGGGTCTAATGTTCCCTGATTGGGAGAGAGGATCAGGTTAATAAAGAAGAGAAGTCCAGTGCCAGTGCCAGGGAGTAAAAGGAGAAAGGCTGAGATGGAAGTAAGGCCAGCCACAGGTTACTCTGGATGCCAAGCTAGGTGACTGGTAGGACTGTCATGTTAAAATGGTCAGCACCCCTTTCACTCCCCCTTGCTCACACACCAAAGGCTGTATCTGCACATGTGAACACACACACACACATACACATACCTCACACTTGGAGTCACGGATATCCACAAGCTTATAGATCCAGCAAAGCCTCATGAATCAAAACCGCAGGGAACCACTGACGACCTGAGCTCTGGCCTCCCCATCAGTTCAAAGATACATTTTACTCCAAGAGTCTGTGCTCTGGGTTCTGAGTAGAGCTGACCCCACTCAAAGCCCCCACCCTGACACCTGCAAGACAATGCAAAGGGGAATCAACGGAACCAGCGAGTTGAGTACCTGTGGCTTTCTTTTACTTAAAACGCTGTTCCTCACATTATTAAATAAGGGTCAAAGATTTGTAATTTTTTTATAAAGGTGTCTTCAACATTTTTATAAGTTTGTGACACCCAACTGTCAAACTCTGGAGCCACAAATGTCTGCACATTGTCTTGCAGCTGTCGCCTCTCACAGAAGTGCAACTCTCAATATCATTTCATCAAGTCAGTTAATACTGTTTAATAAATAGGCCAGAAAATTAGCTGAGAGTTTTTCTTGGTGGGATGCGGCGTGCGACCAAAGTTATGGAAGATTGTCCCTTGAATCACTAAGGCAAACCTTGTTGAGCGTCATTTTACATAAAGCAATCACATAAAAAAGTTATAAATAGAAAAACTTCCAAAGTTCTCCCACAGACAGACAGGGAAATTGGAACATCCAAAAGAAAAAAAAGAAAAAAAAGGAAACAAAACACAAACATTCCTACGACCCATTTGCTTCAAGTTCTTAATCATACAGTACTCAACATCTTTGGATATTTTACAATGTACAACTCCAAATTGCAGCCAAGAGAAAACAAAACGAACTAACCAGTCGTCTGAAAAATTGAGTTTATAAGAAGTCATTACCTTTACAAAATAAAAACAAAAGCCCCAACACCACTGGATTCTAATTTGTTCATCTTCCCTTGTTTTCTCTTAAAGTTTGGGTCAGCCCCACTCCCTTGACTGAGGAGAGGGGACGTGGGCATGTTGGCTGGTGGGTCCCAGAAGCAAAGGGCAGAGATGGAGATGGGAAGCTGAGAGGCGCTGCCCAGCAGATGACATCCGAGGACCATAGGGTGCCAGCAACAGCTCCCTCTGCTCAAAGGGCCTGAGGTGGTATGTGGAGGCAGGGGTTTCTTGCAGCGAGTGGGGGAGCTGGGAGAGTGACAGAGTCTGTGGTCTTCTCCGGCCTTTTTGTTTTTTGTGTGTTTGCTCAGGAAGAAGCCAAGGCGATAGGAAGAGCCGAAGTCTCTGTGCCCACAGCTCCAGGGTTGGGGACACCAGCCCTTGCCCACCCGCCCAGATGAACTCGCCTCCCTTCTGGGCTGCTGAGAAACGAAAGCAAACTCAGCAAGAAAAGGGAGGGCAGGGCAGGAAAGCGGAGCGATCAGGAAGGCCCCAGCTGTCTTCCTTCTCAGGACGGCTACCCACCGGAAAGCCCAGGAGAGGGCGTGGACAGCTTTCGCTCACAGAGCCCTCCATGCCCATCCTGGAGCCATGGCTCGGACTCCCCACACCAGACACCCAGCTTCCTCCCCGGAGGGCCAGGGAGAGGCTGTGGGTGTTCAAACACAGCAGTTGCCAAAGCCCCGAGAAGCCCACAGCCAAAAAGCGAACATACACCTAGGTAAATGGGTGCTTTGTTTCTGGGAATCAGATGGAGGGAGGCAACGGCCAGGTGTTGAGAGGTGGCCCGTGTCCTTCTGTGTTGGCCCCAGGAGTCCTGAAAGACTCCTTCTGGCATTGCCGGGGGTATGTGGAGGTGGGGACCATGCCAGGTGGTCGTCTCCGGATGTGCCCCTAGGGGAGGTAGGATTTGGAGTTCCCCCAAGCTGCTTGGGGCCTGTGGACAAGCCCCACCCAAGCCTTCTTCCTCTGTCACCCTGTCTAGTGTGGCCACATTTCTCACCTGTGCTAATGTAAAGATGGTTGTGATAAAACTAAGTCCAGTAAAATAGTATCACCAGGGACATTAGGAGTGCAAAGCTCCTGCTCTCTTGAGGCCTCTCTTTGGAGGGATGGGCAGATATGAGCATGTGGGTGGGTGGGAGAGGGAAATGAAATCACCAGCCCTCTTTCACAGCAAGGAGAAACTGGGGTACAGAGGGTGAAGAGGTCCAAGGTCACAGGCCAGGGAGGGGAAAATGGGCCTGGATTCCAGGAGCCTCGCTCCTGACTCCAGGAGGCCTCCCAGCCAACAGGGCATCTCCCCTAAGGGTCCTAGGATTACTGGAGACCGGGAGAATGAAGCCACTGGAACTGAGTTAGCAGGGACTCCACCACAGAGCGGTGGGGCTCACAGGGCGTGTGTCTCAGGACCCTACCCTCTTCCCTGCTCCATCTGGTCTGCCTCTGGCCAAGCCACCTCCCTCCCTCTAGACCCTCACAGCTACAAGGTGCTTTGGGACACGTGGCCTCGGGCCTCCGCTGTGATATGGGCCCCTGTGAGTTTCTCTTTGAGGGCGGGGAGAGGCAGCCAGGAAGAGGCCAGGCCTCTTGGGAGGAGACGCCCATCTCAGACACCAGCAAAGGGGAGGCAGCTGCCTCAGGAGGCCTGGAAAATATCACTGCTGCTGCTTTTTTTTTTTTTTTTCTTCCTTTTGAAATAAAAGGTTCAGACCCATCGCATGGGGCAGGTGGGCCTGGGAGGGGACGGGGAAGCAGGACCGGGGTGGACAAGGACCAGCCTAGTTGTTGGCTTCAGACATGGAGGCCACGTGGTTGAGGCCGGCGAGCCCCGGGAGGCCGGCCAGGCCCGCGGCCCAGGGGTCGGGCAGCGGGAAGTAGGGCCGCGCGGCGGCCACGTTCTCGGCCAGCGCGAAGGCCAGGAGGCCCCCTGCGTTCCGCTCGGCCTCCAGCTGGGCGCGCCCGAACAGCTTCATCTGCGTCTCCTCGAACTGCCGCTCCAGCTCCTGCAGGCTCAGCGCGCCCTTGGGCGCCGCCAGGAAGTGCTTGGCGGGGCTGGGGCCCGGGAGGCACACGGCGGCTCCGCCCAGGTGGCCGCCCACGTCGCCCAGCGCGGGGGGCATCACGAAGGCCGCCTTCTCTGGGGCCGGGCCGCCGGGCCCGAAGAGCAGGCTGGCGGCCCTCCAGGCCGCGGGCTTGCGGCCGCGCCGGGGCCGGGCCATGCGGCAGCTCTGGCGCTTGATGTGGCGGTGCAGGTGGTCAGAGCGCGTGAAGCTCTTGTAGCAGAATTCGCACTGGTAGGGCCTCACGCCCGTGTGGATGCGCATGTGGTTCTTGAGGTCGTAGTTATGCACGAACTTGGCGTTGCAGTGGATGCACAGATAGGGCCGCTCCCCCGTGTGCTTTCTCATGTGGATCTTCAGCTTGTCCTGCCTGCAACACAGAGCCCGAGTCAGTCCCTGCCTGCAACACAGAGCCGGCGTCAGTGCCTGCCTGCAACACAGAGCCGGGAGTCAGTCCCTGCCTGCAACACAGAGCCAGGAGTCAGTCCCTGCCTGCAACACAGAGCCGGCGTCAGTGCCTGCCTGCAACACAGAGCAGGGAGTCAGTCCCTGCCTGCAACACAGAGCCGGGAGTCAGTCCCTGCCTGCAACACAGAGCCCGAGTCAGTCCCTGCCTGCAACACAGAGCCGGCGTCAGTCCCTGCCTGCAACCCCAGGGGCTGCCCCTGACTCTCTGCTGCTCTCCCTCCAGAACGAGCCAAGGCTCCCTACTGACGTGGTGTCAACCCCCAGGAATGCGACTCCGGCTAGAATTTACCTTCAACTACGACATGAAACAACAGACTGGTTCCAAATAGGAAAAGGAGTACACCAAGGCTGTATATAGTCACCCTGTTTATTTAACTTCTATGCATAGTACATCATGAGAAATGCTGGGCTGGAAGAAGCACAAGCTGGAATCAAGATCACCGGGAGAAATATCAATTACCTCAGATATGCAGATGATACCACCCTTATGACAGAAAGTGAAGAGGAACTCAAAAGCCTCTTGATGAAGGTGAAAGAGGAGAGTGAAAAAGTTGTCTTAAAGCTCAACATTCAGAAAACGAAGATCATGGCATCTGGTCCCATCACTTCATGGCAAATAGATGGGCAAACAGTGGAAACAGTGTCAGGCTTTATTTCTGGGGGCTCCAAAATCACTGCAGATGGTGATTGCAGCCACGAAATTAAAAGATGCTTACTCCTTGGAAGGAAAGTTATGACCAACCTAGATAGCATATTCAAAAGCAGAGACATTGCTTTTCCAACAAAGGTCCATCTAGTCAAGGCTATGGTTTTTCCAGTGGTCATATATGGATGTGAGAGTTGGACTGTGAAGAAGGCTGAGCGCCGAAGAATTGATGCTTTTGAACTGTGGTGTTGGAGAAGACTCTTGAGAGTCCCTTGGACTGCAAGGAGATCCAACCAGTCCATTCTAAATGAGATCAGTCCTGGGTATTCTTTGGAGGGAATGATGCTAAAGCTGAAACTCCAGTACGTTGGCCACCTCATGCAAAGAGTTGACTCATTGGAAAAGACTCTGATGCTGAGAGGGATTAGGGGCAGGAGGAGAAGGGGATGACAGATGGCTGGATGGCATTACCGACTTGATGGACATGAGTTTGAGTGAACTCCAGGAGATGGTGATGGACAGGGAGGCCTGGGGTGCTACAATTCATGGGGTCTCAAAGAGTTGGAGACGACTGAGCGACTGAACTGAACTGAACTGTGTGTGTACGTGCCTGCGTGCGTGCTAAGTCACTTCAGTCGTGTCTGACTCTTTGTGACCCTATAGACTGTAGCCTGCCAGGTTCCTCTGTCCAAGGGATTCTCCAGGCAAGAATACTGGAGTGGGTTGCCATTTCCTACTCCAGGGACTCTTCCCCACCTAGGGATCAAACCCTTATCTCTTACATCTCCTGCATTGGCAGGTGGGTTCTTTACCACTAGCACCACCTGGGAAGCCCGCCTTCAACTACTGCACCACTCCAAACAGGTGTGGTTCCTCCCCTGGATTAGAGTAGAGTGGGAGCTGGGTTCTGAAAGGCCTCTGTCACTCCAGAACACCTTTTAGGAATAAGATCAGAGAGAATGAAGCACCCACTCCGTCAGGGCCTGTTTCACACAATGGAAAATAGACTTTCTGGGGCCATAGGCCCCCCGAAAGTCAGCAATCTTTCATTATTCTCCAAGTGGGCAGCCACTTCTGATACTGGATTGCACTGCCAGCTCCGCTCTCTCCAGGCAACAGGGTCTTCCCTCTGGGTTCACCTGGTCCCATCCCAGCCCCTGGGCTGTTGGGACCTGCCTGTCCTCAGCACTAATCTGAGAGTTCCAGAGAGCAGGCACACGTTGTTCAAGTCTCCTGCGCTGTGGTTTCTTAGCTCCAGCCCTGGGCTCTCCTCTTTGTCTGCAGACAATTCCAAGGTTTACAAAAGAGCCAGGTGCAACAAGAACGCAGCCTAAGCTAGGACAAAGCTTTGCAGGGTTTAAGTGGTATTATTCAGAGGTAAGCGATGATGTGGCGGAACGCCTCCCATAGGGTATGTGGGAGCCCCTACTCCAGCTGCAGACCCACCGCTAACTGAGTGACCTTAGGTGAGTAACAACCTCTCTGCACAAGAGTTGAACCTCGCATGAGGCATCAGTTCCTGGTGTGCAGAGATGATGCACAGAAATTTGGGTTCGTGTTGAGCCGGATTCCACACACCTCCTGGTGGTCTTGAAAGGAGGACTGACATCTCAAGGCTGTTTTTATAAAGACTGAATGCCGCCTAAACCAGCTAAAGCAGCCTTTCAGGCTGGCCGAGTTGGAGTCTGTGGAGCCATGAGAACTCTCTGCTGTCTTCTGCACCTTCCTTGACCAGGCCTCTCAGGCCAGGAAGCTATGTCATCTCCCACCTCCTCCCTGCAGGTGTGGCTTGGGTGGAGCGTCTGCCTGTCATTTTTGGCTCGGGGTTGAGGTTGGAGCAGCTGTGGAGCCCAGGCACCCGCCCTAAAATGGCCAGATTTAAACCACACTCAGCAGCAGCTCAGGACGCCAGCGGGAGCAGGTCCTGGCTGCCTGGTGTCCCCCTGGCCACTAGAGGTCTCGCTGGCTCTCGTTTTTTTCTGACTAGCTCCCCAGGGGCGGAGCAGGAGAGAAAACGACTTTCATGAGCATGCTGGGGGGGAGCAGGGGAGAAGGATCAGGAGGATGGATCCATCTCTAGAAGGCGGGCGGGCACCTGGGAGGTGAGGGTGGAGAGGGGGGCGGGCAGGGAGGAGGAAGGGAGGGTATTCTCCACACACCAGAAGCCCCCACCCCCCGGGTCCCTGCCCTGCCCACAACCCACCAGCTGCCCCTCAACTGCACAATGAGTATCCTGCTGTGACATCTCATGCGCCCTCCCCCACCAGCATCCTGCTCTTAGGGTCTCGGTAATCCACATTTCATCCAGGTGATTGGATTTTGGAGCAGGAAGGGGACTTAGCATCTAGGCTAGTGGGCCTCAAAGGTAATGAGCCATTATTAGGGTTTGATGAAACACGGAGGGCTGGGCTCTCCTCCCAGACAGCCTGAGTCAGGAGGTCTGTGGGGAGAGAGCAGAGAATTTGCATTTTGAACAAGCTTTCAGATGCCACTGCTGCTGCTGCTGCTGCTCTGAGAACCACCGGCCTAGGTTAATCCTTCACTTGGCTGGGGGGCAAACGGTGGCCCAGGGAGGTGAAGTCTCTAAGGTCACCAGGATAATGACCGAGCTGGGACTAGAAGAGCCCAGGCCTCTGTCCTCAGTCCTGCACTGTGGCCTGTGTGAACAAGTAAGGGCGGGGAGCAAAGTGCTGTCTGTACCGTTGGAGTGATGCTGTACAGTGCTGGGGACTGTGACTTGGCACCCCACACACTCACGCAGGTTCTAATGAGATGCTGATGCTCGGTGCTCGGCCAGGCTCACTCACTGGCTGAGAGACTCCATCCTGGAGATTGAGGGCCTGGTGGAGAGTCACCAGTGGGGCTTTAAATACATCCTCTCATTCAGTCCTCACTGCAACCTTATAAGGTCGATTAAAAAAATTACTATTATATATATTTAATAGTATCGACCCCGAGGGTCACCCTCAAATAGTGGACAATGCAAGTAGTAAATCTTCAGATGTCAAGGGCCTCCTTTAAATATGCAGTGCTCTTCTGAGCTTTTCATTCCGGCATCTAAAATAAATCACACCTCAGTAGCGATTGGCCCAAGTGTGTGAGAAGTGCTGAGAAGGTGACTATAACTTTGTCTCATTGAGTGCCTGCTTGAGGCAGGTGAATACACCATCTTAATGACCCTGGAAGGTCATTATTCACAAGCAAGGTGTAGTGCAGGACGGGGACACCTATTAGGGTGTGGGAACCCCTTCCGGCTGCAGATCTTCCACTGACTTGCTGGATGACCTTTAGGCAAGTTACTTAACCTCTCTGTGCAGAATTGAACCTAGGGCCAGACATGAGTTCCTACTGACCAGGAATCTGGGTTTGCATGAGCTTAATTCAACACACCTGGATCAATTTCCTCACTGGGATCCCAGAAGAGCTGGGGACTCAGAGAAGTCAAAGAGCAGCTGGGGACTCAGAGAAGTCAAAGAGCTTTCCCAAAGGTACCAGGCAGTGAGGGGCAGAGTGGCCTGGAGGCCTAACTGGGCGGGGTTTGTTTGCAGGCTCTTTGGAGGATTTCCTAAGGAGTGTTCCCAGCCTGAGGCCTGTAGGGGCTGCCTCAAAAAGTGCAGCCCAGACAGTCACACCAGGGCATCGGCAGCCAGCCTTCCGTCTCCGGGGCCAGAAAGCTAGGCTGGGCCAAGCTGTGGGAGCAGCTCAGCCTGGGCAGGAGCCGCTGTCCCCAGGGGAGACTTTTCCTGCAAGCAGTGGGAAGGGGAGTGGACAGAGCTCTTAAGTTAGTCCTGGAAAAAAAAATAGCGATCATTTAGTTTACCGGGAGCATGTCTGAATCAGGGGCCGAGTAACCTGCATCGCTAGCAGTATGCTTCCCAGGACCTTGAAAACACTGATCCAACCCGGCCCATTTCCAGGGAAGGAATGGCTTTCTAAGGTGGCCCAGCCTCCTTATGTCAGTAATGGCCTTTCCATATGGATATGATGCGCAAGTATGTTGGCAGAGCTGGGCCCTGGCTCGGCACACTCCAAGAACCAGACCAGGTCCTTAGCTGCCCTGGGCCTCAGTTTCCCGACCTCTAAAATGGGAGGCTCAATGTGTCTGTTAGTTGCTCAGTTGTATCTGACTCTTTGTGACCTCCATGGATTGTAGCCCATCAGGCTCCTCTGTCCATGGGATTCTCCAGACAAGAACACTGGAGTGGGGTGCCATTCCCTTCTCCAGGGGATCATCCTGACCCAGGGATCAAACCTGGGTCTCCTGCATTGCAGGCAAATTCTTTACCAACTGAGCCACTAGGGAAGACCTTTAGTGTTCTGAGAGTGTTTGCATCTGGGTAATGGGCTAATACTCAATGTCTGCCTGGCTGGCTTCATATATCATGACTCTTCTACTCTTGATCTGCTGGCAGAGGCATCATGAGTGGAGCTGGAATGTTCCAGCCTGACTCTCAGCAGCTGAACTCTTAGTCACTTTCCTTCAGAGCTAGGAGTCCGGTGGTTCCCCTTAAAATCTTCCAAGCCCCCCAACCCTGTCAAATGACCTCTGTGCTAACTCACCCCTTAAAATAGCTTCGGCGTCTCCTTACAAGCTCACCCCTTCCAGTTACAAAGGAATAAGATCTGGGGGCCCTTGGTGACTATAGCGAACAACACTGTATTGTGTAATTGAAAATTACTAAGAGGATAGATTTTAGATGTTTTCAGCACAAAAAAAGATAACTAAGTCAGGTGGTGGGTGTGTTAACTAACATGACTGTGGGTAATCATTTCACAGTATATATGCATATTAAATCATTACTGTTGTACACCTTAAATATATACAGTGTTATATGTCAATAAAGCTGGAAAAAAGACTCACCCTCTCTCCTTTGCCAGTCCCCTGTCCCCCCTCACAGTATTGCACCCACATACCACACAGGCACGCTGCTCCCCTAGTGGGCCCTGCTCCAGCCAGCTTGCGTCTTTGCATCTCTGCCAGCAGGAGCTGGACTGCCAGTGCCCCTGGCTCAGAGCCTGCCATATTATGGGATGGATGCTGGTCAGCCCTGGCTCCTCCCCATTCTGGGCATATCTTTGGACACACCACGCTCCATCCTCAGTTTCCCTCCAGATGTCCAAGCATAGATATGCTTCTTCCTTCCCAGCCGTGAGCCCCTCATTCCCGCCCTCCTCTGCCCTGCACCCTCGTCCTTCAGCTCTGTCTTCACCCTTGCAAACTGCCCTGCCCGAAATGTCTACCACTCCTAATCCCCGGGATTCTTCAAGGTCAAACTTAAGTGCAGTCTTTCATAGTAACTTCCCCTGTCCACCCAGGTCTCATTCTTTGCCCTGACCTTCCAAAGCACCTGAACACGGCAGCCCAGGGCAGGTCACTCGAGGAGCAAGAAGGGAGTCCCGGAGGACCACGTGTCTGCATCGCCTTCTCCTGCCCTCTAATGGCCACTTACGTATGAGCATTGCCTGCCCAGCAAGTCCTGGGGGCCCTGTCTCCCCGTCTGCACTCTGTGGTTCCCACTCAGCCACACAGGCGCTCCTGGCAGATGGGGACACTTGTCCAGAGGCTGTCCTTGCTGTCTTTGTTTTCCAGGCGTGTTATTCCCAGGGCAGGGCCACCATGTGTGCGTTTCCCTTAGCTGCTCCTCATGCCTGCAGAGCCACCGTCCTGTCCCTGGCTCCCGGGGACCTGTCTTGTTAGGCGCCTAGACAGCAAGATGATGAGGAAGCAGCAGATTCATGGGCAAGGAGCACTGGCCCCCAGCAGATGCAAAAAAGGGACCCAGGCTCAGGGCCAGTCCTGCCAGAACTAATCGGGAGCTCCAGTGGAGGTGTAACTGTGCAGGTGATTATACCTTATCTCACTAAAGCCCATGAAGCCTGAGTTTCCATCATTCTTGGGAGGAAGTGGAGGCAAAGAGAAGTGCTGTAATGGGTCCAGGGCTTTCCTGATCTTGGGTGATAAATGGGGTCATAAACCTGGGTGTGAACTTAGGGAGCACTTGCTTCAACCCCTTTGTGTTACGTGGGGGAACTGAGCCCAGAGAGGGCAGGAGGCTTGGCCAAAGTCACACAGCTAGTCAGAGGCAGATCCAGGCCCGGAAGCTGGAGTTCCTCATCACCGTGCCCTGTGGGGTTGTAGCCCTCGGGAGACCCTGGGTTCTGTGTTCCCTGCCCACCAGACCCTGCTCTCTTCCTCCTCGTTCAGCACGTGGCCCAGGTGGTACCAGAACCTGCTCGGATAAGAACCCACCAGAGGCTCTGGAGTCCCACCCAGTGCTGACCACTGAATGTACAGTGGGTGGTCATGGCTATGGCCTGCCAGTGTGGGGCCGCTCCTTAGAACTCCCCAGTCCAAATCTGACATGCTCCTCTCTTGCCCTGTGCCCTGGTCTGCCATCTCATCCCTTTACCCCACACCGGGGAGCCAGCCCAAGTCACATCCATGCAAACCCCAATAGGCATTCCCCCTTCCAGCTCCGAGTGCTCCTCGTCGAGAAAGATGAGCCAGAACTTGTGGTCTCATTCCCCTGAGTGAAAGGAAGAGGTCATGGGTCCTGGAGGCTCCCAGGGAGAACGCTTTCCCAGCACCACCCATCCAGACTTCTTGGTAACCTGATGGTCGGAGAAAAATTCTCTTCCTGCTGCCGCTGCTAATGACATTATATTATCTTAATAAGGTCCCCAGAGCTGCCAGGGGTGGGAGAACTAAAAAGAAAATACAGGAAAAGAAAAAAAAAAGCAGCAACAGCCAGGCTCCTGGCCTTGCCTTGAGAGCCAACAGCAGTTGGGCTACAGAGCAATCAGCAGCTGGCTTGCACTGGGCTTTGGGGTTGGAGGGTAAAGTCGTAGGCTTTATGGGGTGTCTACAGGGGATTTAGTGGAGACTGGGGGAATCGCGGGGCATCAGAGACTGACTCCCTGGGGCACAGAGGTTGCCCATCCTTTTCCAGGGCCTCTGTGGTCCCTCTGTTGTCATGGAGACTGGTCTCTTCTCAAGTGCTGCAGTTTCTTGACTTCACAGTTGTGGCTCCAGGCACCTGGGAGAGCCAGGCTGCAGACAGGATGCCGGGGGCTGGGAGGGGACCTTGCCCAGTGATGCTCTCTAGGGGATCCCTGGACAGGCTGCCTGCACTCAAGGACCCATATGGCAGGACAGGAGGACCCAAGAGTCTTCCGAAGCCTTCACAGACTTGGGGCCCGGCCCAGTTGGCAGTGATGACTGGGGCTGGGGCAACAAGGAGCAGGAGGGCCCTGTGATGTGGGTGGGCAGGGAAAAGCCCCTCCAAGCACAGCAGCATCCTAGAGGACATGCAGAGAGGACAAATACCTTCCCATCTTCCCTGGCCCATGTGCTCCCCGCTCCTCAAGGCCCATCCTAGGGCACCTCTGGTGGCCCCTGGAGTCTTGACCTTTGGCCTGGGCTTCCAGACTTTCAGATGAGGAGGGTCAGGGGCATCTTGATCCAGACTGCCTCTGCCCTAAGTCCTAGAGTTCTTCTCTCTCCCAAGTGAGAGCCACAGGACCGGTTTCATCAGGATCTGTCTCTGCAGCCGGCACAGGGCCCGGCCAGCCTCAGGAAGAAAACGGTGACCTTGGACCAGGCTGGGGGAGTGGACACATAGACTCAGGCACAGACAGAGGGCTTGGAGCCAAGGTGACCTTAGGATGGTCAGAGCTCGGAGGGGCCAGCATGGGGCCAGAGATACACAGTCTGTTTGAAGCCACTGAGGCCTTTTCTGGGGCACCAGGGTTGTCTCAGAGCTGGGAAAACTACTGGTGAGACAACCGTGAGCCTGGCTGAAATCAGGAACCCAGAGGTGAGGTTCCTGATGCCAAGGAATAGACAACATGCTGGTAGGAGGCCTCAGGCCCTTCTCGGACACCCACAGAATGAGAGCAGCAAGTGGGAACTTAGGGGGAGGAGGGGCTCTGTTGGAAGACCCCCCCCACCCACCCAAGGTCCCTCTGCTGTGCTGCTGAAGTCATGAGGAATGATGTTCCCATGGGGCGTGAACATGCTGGGAGTGGGCACTGGAAGCCGAAACTCAGAGCCTGAGCCAAAAGGCCACCTTGCAGGGAGACATAACGCCCAGGAGGGAGGGAAAGTGGGTCAGCATCAAGAAGAGAGGAAAGGAGACCTGGCCACAGGGCAGAAGCTCAGCTGTAATTAGGCGAAGACTCAGCCCCAGAAAGGAAAACGGTGTCCAAGAGAAGGACAGGAGGGCAGCAGGTCCCGGGTCCCTCTGCCCCTCGGGCTCCAGTCCAGCGAGTGGCTTTGCCTTGCAAGGGAAACTGGGAATTCTGAGTCAAAGAGGCAGCAGCTGCGGCTGTAAGTGGAGCTGAAGAGTCTCCAGCTGGGGAAGGAGGGTGGGGTTACAGCTGGTGGCTGTAAGGAGTCAGCTGCAAAGGAGGTCCCCACGGAAAGGCTGCGAGGGGACTCGGCTATAGTGAGAGTCACAGGCGATCCTGGACAGCCAGGGTTGACCCCGACCTGGACGGCCAGGGTTGAGGCTCTCTGATGTTTGAAAGGAATCCTACAGGGCAGCTCTGGGGAGGAGGCAGGAGGGAAGCAAGGAATCAGTGATTCTGAGGAATGTGATGGGGAGGGGTGTCAGGGAGTGCCCATCATATCCAGCCACAGCCCACAGTGAGAAATAAGAGTCCCCAACCTCCCTCCACTTCCAGTATCTCTGCTCTGAGGAGGTGCTGGGGGGTGGTCCCAGAACTTTTCTGGTCTTTCTCAGGAGGGTCCAGAGGGGAGATGCGGATAGAGGTGGGCATGGAGCTGCTTCAGCTGGAAGCAGGCCTGGGGACCCAGATGGCTGAGCAGGATTAACCCGAATGGAGGCCAGGGCCCTGGGCTGGAGGGCTACTCAGGCCTGGAGGGGTGATGAGCCCGCCAGCGGGCACAGAGGCCACCCTCAGTGATCAGCGGGAATGTGTTGGGAGGGAGGGTCTGGAATGCGACCCTCCTATGTAACACAGCATGGAGGCTAGCTAGGCCAGGAGGCCCACGCAGAGGATGTTCTGGTGTCAAGAGGGTGAGAAGTCTGACTGTCTTGACTGACCAAGTTAAAAACTTTCCCTAGGGAAGGCAGGGACTCAGCCCCACATGGCCCTCTCGGAAAGCGGACTGTGGGAAAGACCCAGAGGAAAGTGAGGGAGGGAAGGGAGACGGGGACTTGGGGGGTGGTGGGGGCAGGGACAGGTTCCCGTGCGGTACCCTGTGATGCAGCACCTACCACTGAAGTCACAGCCCTGGGCCTCCCCTGTGGGGAGGGGTGTCCCCAGTGTCCACCATCTGCTCAGGGGACAAGCAAAGGAGGCAGAGCCTGGATGGCAGGACTCAGGGGCTGGCTTTGCTGGATCTGGCCTGCGAAGGCTGTCCACGTCTTAAAGTCATTCCCAAGGGGCTGGGCTTGGAAGCACAGACTGCTAAAGGTCCTGGCTCCAGATGCATGAACTGCACTTGAATTTGGACTGGGCTCTGGCTTGTCTTCCTTCTGTTATCGCTGTGCTTTTGTGAAGCATTTCAGGTATTCTGTAGATCTAAGGTGAATGCAGGGTGGGAGATAGGGTGACATCAGAGTGGCAGGGCCGTTAGTGAGGAGTACCTGAGAGGGGGTGAACCTTAGGGACTTTGGATCTAGCTGCTCTGCAGCAATGAGAGAACTGAGCACTTGAGGTCAGCACTGCTGGCTGGAAGGGGACATACCCCAGGTATGGGGGTCCCTGCCCTTCTAACACCTGGAAATTCTCCAGTTACTGTCAGCCTGGAGCAGCTGGGAGAGTGTGCTGGAGTTTCCTTCACAGCAGCAGCTGCAAGGGGACCCAAGGCCACCTTGGAAACAATCAGAGTTGTCCTTTGAAGCAGTCACTGGAAGAGCCTGCAGAGCTGTTTCCACAACTGTCATCTATTCCCTGACCCTCGCTGGCAACCTCAAATAGAGTTTTCAAGCCACCAGAGAGAGCGAGTCTCGTGACTTAGCAGGACTCATCTTGTTGTTCCCCTCAAAGCATTGCCACTGATTTGATAATCTACCTGATTCAAAACACAGTACTCTGTCCTCAAAACTGAAGCTTTGGGTCCACTGAGGAAAAGCAAAAGAATAAGCTCCCAGCGATTCCCAAAGCTAAACTGCCAAGGGTGACAGCAGCGCCCCTGGAGTAAGTGTGGGTTTCTCAAGGTGGCTCCTTTTGGGGGGACAGTGGCAGTGTGGGGACAAGACCTGGACTAGGAAGTCACCGTCCCAGGGCAGATCCCACCAGGCTCTGTCCAAATCAGATACACACACTGAAATGAGTAAGCCCTGACGCAGGGCACTCACTAGGACCTTCCCACCGCAGACATGGCTGTGAGCGTCAGCCCCACATCAGTGACCACCATTGATACCAACAGATCTTATCTCCCCCAAAGAAGCCCATCGAAACCTAGCCCTGGACAAATCGGACCCCAAAGGATCCCATCAGTCAGTTTTGATCACAAAAGTTGCTCTGCAGAGGAGGTATATAATACTTGAGTGCTGAATGGAACACAGTCCAGGGAAGATGAAGGGTTTATCATGTACTGATTTCAAATTTCCACTTTCATAACAGCATAAAGTTAACCCTCTTCCTAACATGGACAGTCAAGGGGGACATCATAAAAGGAGGCACATCCTGTAGGTCTGACCCCAAATAGGACTGAAAGGGCCTCCGGGGGTTTCACTGAAGTTCAAGTCCTAGCTCTGCTATTTCACAACTGAGCTTAGGGGTGGCTGATTAGCTACTAGGAGACGGATCACCCATCTGTGGACAAAGGCCATGGCCCTCCCTGACTTTCAGGGCGTGGCGGGAGGGGTAGTCTGAGGAATCCACTCAGGACAGGCCCTGGCATGCTGACTGTGCTCCAAATAAAAGGAGGGGTGGCGGGGGGGGGGGGGGGGGTTGCTGCTGCACGCCATTGGGGAGCTTCAAACTGGCTTCCCCGGGTCTGCAGTGGGAGCTTCCCTACTTCCGCCTTAATCAGACAGCTCTGCTCGGATCTATTTCATATCTTGGCCTTCCACCTAGTAGGGTAATATGAGAAAATATTTGAAAATCACTGCGCCTGGTAATGCCCAGCACCTATGACAATGAGCTTGCTGTGCGGCTAGGACCCCAGTAGACCTCCCCTGACCTGGGTCCTTTTCCATACCGGTGGCCCCCTTTCCATCCGGTGGCCCCCGACCCTTTCCACCACGCCCCGGCCCTCCAAGCCCTGCCTCCAGCCCGCCCCGCCCCATCTCGTCCGGTCCTTTCCCTGCCCCCATCTCGCCCCGCCCCCGGGCCTCCCAGCCCCGCCCCCGGCCCTCCCAGCACCCTCCCCCCCCACCCCCCGGCAGCCCAGCCCCGCCCTTTCCCTGCCCCCATCTAGCCCCGCCCCGCCCCATCCCTGCCCCACGCCCCGGCCCTCCCAGCCCCGCCCCCGGCCCTCCCAGCCCCGCCCCCGGCCCGCCCCGCCCCGCCCAGCCCCGCCCCCGGCCAGCCCAGCCCCGCCTCTCCCCCACAGGCAGCCCGGCGCACCTGGTGAAGCGGACCTCGCAGATGTTGCACATGTATGGCTTCTCCCCGGTGTGGGTCCTCATGTGCCGCGGCAGCTTCCCCGCCCCCATGATGACTTTGTGGCAGATGGGGCACTGCTGAGAGGCCTTGGGCTTCAGCTTGCGCTCCTCCACCAGCGGCCAGGGCGGGAAGAGGCCCCCCAGGTGGGTGGCGCTCAGGAAGTTGAGATAGGCACCGTAGTCATTCTCCGCCTTGATGGGGCCCAGGGGACCCCCGGGAAGGTCCGGGAACATGTCCTTGAAGAAATCGTTGGGGAAAGGCGGCGGTGGGGGTGGGGGTAGCTCCTCCTTCTCCTCTTCCTTGATCTTGCGGTTCTTGATGACCAGGTCCAGGGGCCCACTGTCCATGGGCTGCTCAGGCAGCTGGGCAAAGGCACTGAAGTCCCCTGGCCAGAGGTGCGGAAAGAAGTCCGGGGCGAATGGAGATAAGGAGGGTCTCCTGTCGGGGAGGCTGGCTTTGGGGTACAGGTTCTCCCTCAGCAGAGATTCGATGGAGAAGTCCCGGATCACGCCCAGGTGGCCTGGGCTGCCGGCCTGGAAGGAGTCGGGGAAGTCTCTGGGTGTGTCCGAATAAGCCTTCTCTGAGAGGTGGTCCGACTTGGAAGGGCTTTGGTGGCAACTGATGTCCTGGGGGTCAGGCAAGTTTTCTTGATCAGCAAAATCCTCCGTGTCATCGTCGTCGTCCTCCTCTTCCTCCTCCTCCTCCTCCTCTTCGTCCTCATCATCGTCCTCCTCGTCGTCGTCGTCATCCTCCTTGTCCCCCCCGGGCTCCATGATCTCCAGGCACACGTTCACGATGCACTGGATCTCCAGCATCCTGGCGGCGTTAAGGATGTGCTTGACGTTGGAGGCGGTGATGGTGAGCGTGGAGGTGTAAGCGAACTCCAGGATGGCGGCCAGCGCCTCGGGCTGGACGAAGTCAATCTCGTAGACGTAGGGCTGGCTGGCTAAGGTGCCGGCCGTGAAGAGCTTCTTGAAGTACTTGCTGCAGGCGGCCAGGACCGAGCGGTGGGTGCGATATTCCTGCTCCTGCACCACCAGGAGCACGTCGCACAGCAGTCCGTCATGCCGCTGCTCGTTCAGGCTGCACAGGACCTCGCTGCTGTGGTTGGGGAAGGGAATGCCAATCAGCTCGTCAATGCCATTGGCCATGTTCTCAGCCGGAGCCCTGCGGGGACACACACAGGAAGAGATTGAGTTAGAGGACCTGGCCCCTGGAGGGGACGCCAGCTCTGGGATCCTGGCCCAGGGAGGTCAGGCTGGTGGGCCTCCGCGGTGCTCTCCTATCCCACCCCTGCCTTTGCTTGGGGCTCCCCTCCCTCCTCCTCTGCTAGGGAGCTGCCCCCTCTTCCTCAGCTTTCCCCACTCTCACCTGTCACTCAGAGCCCCACTCCCAAATGCCCCTTCTCAAGGTACTACTGGGCTCTTCCCAGGACCCCGAAGGCCCTGGAAGCTGGGCTCCTCATCAGGCAGCTGGCGCCTGCCTTTTAGCGAAGGCTATGGAGTCTCCCCTCGGGCATGATTTCATCAAATTCCACTTTGGGAATGTGTAAGTCCTGAACACAAGGCTGGCCGGCCACGTGAGGCTCCGCTGCTCTGTGTGCTGCGGGAATGGGGGCCACTCCTGACTCCCACCGCGTCCGCCAGTCAGGGGCCAAAGCGGGAGTCCTCTCTCATGACTCAAGGCTCCAGCTGGGAGAATGCTTTGGTTTATTTCACAGATCCTCTGCCTCCTGTCACAGACTCCCATTTTGCTGCTTTTGGCTACTAATGTGGCTGTACTCACAACGGCACTGCTAATGGTAGCTGAGCTGTTCCCTGGTCCAGCTCCATCATACTGAAGTCTCAAGCTCCAGGATGTCAGAGTGTTACTGTGTATGGAGGTAGAGTCTTGAAAGAGGTAATTGAGGTTAAAATGGGGCCCTATGAGTGGGCTCTTATCCAGTGTGACCCCCAGAGGGGAGACCATGTGAGAACATGGGGCGGAGGGGGCGGTGGAGGGAGGTGGAGACAGCAAGCTGAAGAGAGACGCCTCAAAGGAAATGGACCCCGCAACACCTTGATCTTGGACTAGATCCAGCCTCTAGAACTGTGCAAAAATCAGTCTTGCTCTTTAAGCCCTGCTCCGTGGTACTTTGTTATCACAGCCCTAGCGTACCAATGGCACCCCACTCCAGTACTCTTGCCTGGAAAGTCCCATGGATGGAGGAGCCTGGTAGGCTGCAGTCCATGGGATCTCGAAGAGTCGGACACGACTGAGCGACTTCACTTTCACTTTTCACTTTCATGCATTGGAGAAGGAAATGGCAACCTACTCCAGTGTTCTTGCCTGGAGAATCCCAGGGACGGGGGAACCTGGTAGGCTGCCGTCTACGGGGTTGCACAGAGACGGACACAACAGAAGCGACTTAGCAGCAGCAGCAGCATACTGACACAGTTACTAGAAACCTTAAACCAATTTTGTGACCCCTTTTTTGGAAGGGAATGGGGGGCCTTATGGCAGGTGTTTTGCCTTCTGACCTTAACTTCTGGCTTCATCTTAGTTGATGAGGTTTCCCTTCACTTGCCATTCTTGGTTTTTTAAAAAACAGTGACCTCCTACATACGTATATCTTGAGCCATTTGATAAATATTTATATTCAGTGTTAAATTCAAGTTATATTCAGTGTTAAATTCAAGTGCATTGTTACCTAATTTATCATGTCAGTATTCTGTTACTCTCAGGGAAACATTTCCCTGTGGGGAGAAGCCTCTTCTGAGATACTTCAGGATTATCTGTACATTAAACACAGTGTGGCCAGTGATAGCTGCTAGGAGGGAGGGGGGTCAGAAGGAGGGGTCCGGGCAGAAGACAGCAGGCACCCCCTCCCTTCAGGGAGCAGAACAGAGTCAGTGTGGACAACAAGCCACCCTAATTTTTAATGCCAGGGCATGGGGAGGGCTCTGCTACTCTGGGCAAAGCTTGGTCATGGCCCATAGATAAATACTAGCCAAAGCCTGGCCCTTTCCTGGGTGCAGTTACAGTGGGGAGAAAAGAAAAAGGAAAACAAAGCCAGGAAGCCCCACGGCCCAGTGGCAAGAGCTCTGGGAATTCCCACACACTTATCTTCTGGATGTTTCTGCCCTGAGAAGGCAGATGCAGCAGAAAGGGACAAGGGAGAAGTGTCAGGCCCACAATGTGGGCCCCGAGTGACTTGGAGGCACCAGGGACCCAGTGGGGTGTCAGGGTGCTGGGTGCTCCGCCCCTTCCTCCCTGCTTCTCTATGGGTGATGGAGGGCCTTAGCCTTCCCTGAGCAATCCCACCTGGGCAGGTGTTCAAGCCGTTTCCTCGAGCAAAGGCCTCGCTGTTTTCCTCTTGTTTTTAAAAAGGACCAGAGGCCCTGCAGGCCATGTGTTCAATGCCTGAATAGTCATTGGGTGTCTTCCTGAATGCGGCACTGCCCTGGGGTGTGGGAATGCACAGAGAGCAGACCAAGCAGGGCCCTGCTCTAAAAGAGCTTACAGGGACATAACAACTATGAAAAAGCTGGAGCAAGATCCACCAAAGAGGAATAAGGTAGCACTGCACACCTATCGGAGTGGCTAAAGTAGCAAGAAGTGACAACACCAAATGCTGGCGAAATCATAAAAGACATTGCTGTGTCCGCCTGGCTCTCTCTGGGATCACTTGCTCCAGGGGATGCCAGCTGCCATGTCATCAGGACATTCTATGGAAGGTCCACATGGCGAGGGGCTGAGCTGTGTGAGTGACCACCAGGAGACTGGGTCATTGAGCCCCAGTCAAGCCTTCAGATGACAGCAGCCCCCTGACATCCTGACTGCAACCTCATGAAAGAGACTGACTCAGAACCACTTAGCAAAGCTGCTTCTGAATTCCTGACTCATAGAAACTGGGAGATAGTAAATGTTTATTCTTGTTTTCAGTTGCTCAATTTTAGAGTAATTTGTTATACACCAATAGATAACATAATAAATAATCCAGGGAGATAACAGATGATACAACAGGCTATCCAGAGGCACTATTCACTATTCATAGACATTATAGACCTGTGATATTTATCAGGATGCTTTCTGGCAATGGCAGTTAAATACTATCTTCTAACAAAATCAGTTTTCATTCCAATCCCAAAGAAAGGCAATGCCAAAGCATGTTCAAACTACCACACAATTGCACTCATCTCACATGCTAGTAAAGTAATGCTCAAAATTCTCCAAGCCAGGCTTCAGCAATACGTGAACCGTGAACTCCCTGATGTTCAAGCTGGTTTTAGAAAAGGCAGAGGAACCAGAGATCAAATTGCCAACATCTGCTGGATCATGGAAAAAGCAAGAGAGTTCCAGAAAAACATCTATTTCTGCTTTCTTGACTATGCCAAAGCCTTTGACTGTGTGGATCACAATAAACTGTGGAAAATTCTGAAAGAGATGGGAATACCAGACCACCTGACCTGCCTCTCGAGAAACCTATATGCAGGTCAGGAAACAACAGTTAGAACTGGACATGGGACAACAGACTAGTTCCAAATAGGAAAAGGAGTACGTCAAGGCTGTATGTTGTCACCCTGCTTATTTAACTTCCATGCAGAGTACATCATGAGAAACGCTGGGCTGGAGGAAATACAAGCTGGAATCAAGATTGCCGGGAGAAATATCAGTCACCTCAGATATGCAGATGATACCACCCTTATGGCAGAAAGTGAAGAGGAACTAAAAAGCCTCTTGGTGAAAGTGAAAGAGGAGAGTGAAAAAGTTGGCTTAAAGCTCAACATTCAGAAAATGAAGATCATGGCATCCGGTCCCATCACTTCATGGAAAATAGATGGGGAAACAGGGGAAACAGTGGAAACAGTGTCAGACTTTATTTTTTGGGGCTCCAAAATCACTGCAGATGGTGATTGCAGCCATGAAATTAAAAGATGCTTCCTCCTCGGAAGGAAAGTTATGACCAACCTAGACAGCATATTGAAAAGCAGGAACATTACTTTGCCGACTAAGGTCCGTCTAGTCAAGGCTATGGTTTTTCCAGTGGTCACGTATGGATGTGAGAGTTGGACTGTGAAGAAAGCTGAGCACCGAAGAATTGATGCTTTTGAACTGTGGTGTTGGAGAAGACTCTTGAGAGTCCCTAGGACTGCAAGGAGATCCAACCAGTCCATTCTGAAGGAGATTAGCCCTGAGTATTCTTTGGAAGGAATGATGCTAAAGCTGAAACTCCAGTACGCTGGCCACCTCATGCGAAGAGTTGACTCATTGGAAAAGACTCTGATGCTGAGAGGGATTGCGGGCAGGAGAAAAAGGGGACGACAGAGGATGAGATGGCTGGATGGCATCACTGACTTGATGGACGTGAGTTTGAGTGAACTCCGGGAGTTGGTGATGGACAAGGAGGCCTGGTGTGCTGCAATTCATGGGGTCCCAAAGAGTCGGACACGACTGAGCGACTGAACTGAACTGAACCGAACAAAATCAGTATATTATGACACTGGTTTGATAGATGGAAGTAGATGTATTGAGAAAAATGATACGTTTTTCTAATTCCCACAAAGATGCCCTAATGGTAGCAGGGTCCTGACCCTCAGAGGACCCTTTTTCTCTGAAAACACCATTTGTGAATGAAACACCCCTTCAACTGTTAAAAGCCCAAATCAGTAAGACCTCAAGAAATTAGTTCTTTCAAGCAAGTTTTCTTGCTTGCCAAGGGCTTATTCATTTAAAGACAAAAATGTTTTTGAAATGTTTCTCAGGAAAAATTCCCACAATTCCTTAGACTCATCCCCATGTTCTTAAATAGAGGAGTTGGGAACCCACTGGATGGGATGGGGGTAGTCAGGGTCTTGCTTGAGCGCTCCAAGGGATGGATCGCACCATCCTGACTTGACATGTCCTGCCTCCCATGCTTTTGGAGCCTGGTGTGCTAGGGCCTGAGGGTCAGGAACCACAGCTGTGTGACTTTGAGAGGCCCCATCACCTCTCTGAGCTTCTTTTTTCTCATCTTGTCATTGGATGAACAGGGGAAATCTGGTAACTGGAGTCATGATCGTGAGGAGGGGCTTCCCAGGTGGCGCTAGTGGTAAAGAACCTGCCTGCCAATGCTGGAGACATAAGAGGCATGAGTTTGATCCCTGGGTTGGGAAGATCCCCTGGAGAAGGGCATGACAACCCACTCCAGCAGCCTTGCCTGGAGAATCCCACAGACAGAGGAGCCTGAGAGGCTACAGTCCAGGGGTCACAGAGAGCTGGACACGACTGCAGTGATTTAGCGCACCTGCACACACGGCCTTGAGGAGCTAGAAGCACAGAGTGAATCTGGCCACCAGGAGGGTGCAATAGGCCTGGGTGACTCTGGACTTGAAGGCTGGTCTGTCCAGCAGGGACTTCTCACCATGGCATGGTTTGGACTCTTTGTCCCTTTCCTGGAGGAACAGAAGTAACCAGAGAGCTGGGAGGGGGGGGCTGTTTTTCCTGGCAGGAGGTAGCAGGGGAATGGAGGCTGTGGCTTGCTGTTTTATTGACTTTTGGGGGGGAAGTACCCCCACCCTGCACTCTAGAAGCTTCCCTGGTGACCCTGAGAGTCCCATGCCTGGAGGGTCTGCAGACAGCAGTGTTCCAGAAGGAATGCCACGTCCAGCCCCCCTTCCCACCCGGGCCCGCCCTCCCATGGCCCAAGTGAAGGTGCTCTGTCTCCAAGAATAACACGCTCAGGAAAGAAAATCACACACACACGAAAAGCAAAACCAAACCTCTTTAACAGTTAGGAGAGGCTTGTAGGAAGGGGCTAGAAAAAATATAGAGCCCAGAAGTAAAGGCAGAGGACAGAAAGGGGGAAAGAGGTGCTTGAAAATGGAGGAAGGGCACAGGTGTGGTCCCCATTCCAGGGGATGTGAAGCCCACCACAGCCTCCCCTGGGCCTGTGCCCTCAGTGGAAGGTTCTGGAAGCCAAGGTGTGTCCACATAGCTTGTCTGGCAAGGGCAGCATTTCTTAGCTCTGGCCTAGGTTTATTCAGTTACAGCATGAGAATATCACTTGCCTCAGGTACTCTACCTGCCCCCTTCTACTACAGGGAGCTTCATCATGCCCTCAACTCACCAGCGAAAGAAGGGGAGGGCCTGCTCCTATGAGAGGAATGGAGAAGAGATGGAGGTGGAGCCTTTGGAGAGAGAGGGCCTTGGACTTACAGAAATGCATTGAAAAACCTGGCTCTAGAAGTCCTCCAGAACTAATTTTTTGAGTGTGACTTGAATTTTTGTTTTTCATTTGTGTCCTATTCTAATAACCCCATCATTCAAGCATGCAAGCCAACATTTCTAGTAACAATCAATACCAGCTACCATTAATCAAGTGCCTGTAACATGTCTGCCATTGAACCTCTAGTCCTTCTTCACCCAACACAGTCCTGAAAGGTACACATTTTTATCATCACCTCCAATTTAGCGGCAAAGAGTATGGAGAGGGTGAGTGACTTGCCCAATGGCAGACACAGTGTCTAAGCCAAGATTTGAACTTGGCTGCATTTGGCACCAAAGCTCATGTTCATTCCTCTTTACCATGCTGTTCCTACAAAGTCCATATGGGGGTGAGGGTTGGGACCCTACCTGTCAGAGGTTTAGAGATTTAATCAGAGATAGAGCTGAGGGGTGTGCACCAGGGGCCTGAGACCCATGGAGGCCTGGGGGACTCAGGACTGAGGGCACATGAGAAATAAGGACAGGGATATAGCAGACCCCTGTGGGCTGAGGGATCCAAGCAGGTTTGCAGGAGGGGCCCTTTCTGAGCTGTGAAGGATAGAGAGGATTTCGTTGGGCAGAGAGGCAGAAAGGACCAGCCCCACAGCATTTGGATTTGGAAAACTTTGGATCTCTTGAGTCCCCTCTGAAAGTATGTTGAACCTGGGTACTGAGCAGGCTCTCACAAGAACTTACTCCCAACCAGCATGTGCCTGAACTTGGCTGATGGCCATCTGACCACAGGGGGTTTCTGATGGGAGGTGGAGAGTGAGGACCCTGCTTTCAGATGTCCTGGGTCCACTTCCTGGCCTCGGGTACTTAGTATCACCCTCCTGAGCTCAGTTTCTTTATCTGATCGTGGGGATGATAATAACGTCCGCCCCACAGAGTGGCTGGGCTGATCAAATGAGGTCAGTGCTGCTGGGACAGAGGAGGTGCTCAACCACTGCTGGCAATTATGAAGTCCAGGAGGGAACAGAGTCCTAACAGGGGTCTCGGCAGAGGGAGATGGGATCATACCAGAACCTAGTTTGCTTTCTGTATAGCTTTGCAGAGATCACACTGTTTAATCACCTCTCCCAAAGACACTCCCAGGGCTACCCTCCCATGTGGAGGACACCATAATCATCCAAGGTCCTTCCATATGTCCTGTCTCATGGACTCCTAATCCAAAGAGGCAGGCAAGGCGGGTAGAAACTTTATGCCTATTTTACAGATAAAGAAAATGAGGCACAGAGAGGAGCTGATGCCCAAGGTCACACAGCACATTAGTATCAGAGCTAGAACTAGAGACAGATGCTTTGATGCCCAAGCTTGTGCCCCCAGCCAGGTGTAGGGCTGCCTGGCTGGTAGGTGCCCCATGTTCTAGGGCTGGCTTTACTAGGAACATGAAACGCAGGGATGGGTCAATTTTGTATATACTCCTGGTGCTCTCAAGTTTGCTTATCTGGGAACTGGGGAAGTGATTGCATGGCTCTCATCTGCTCCGGGGCAGAGTTTGTCTCTTATATGTCTGTATCATTATCAAGCAGGAACATGGGAGATGCTGAATGAACGAGGTTGGTTCAAATACATGGTAGGGAGAGGTTTAAAGTCACAAAAGGTGGTAAGAAAAGAAAGAAAGTGAAGTCACTCAGTCGTGTCCAACTCTTTGCGACCCCATGGACTATAGCCTGCCAGGTTCCTCCGTCCATGGGATTATCCAGGCAAGAATAATGGAGTGGGTTGCCATTTCCTTCTCCAGGAGATCTTCCCAACCCAGAGATTGAACCCGGGGCTTCCCTGGTGGCTCAGACGGTAAAGCGTCTGCCTGCAATGCGGGAGACCCGGGTTCGATTCCTGGGTCGGGAAGATCCCCTGGAGAAGGAAATGGCAATCCACTCCAGCACTTTTGCCTGGAAAATCCCATGGACGGAGGAGCCTGATATGCTACAGTCCACGGGGTCACAAAGAGTCAGACACAACTGAGTGACTTCACTTTCACTTTCATTCCTGCATTGTAGGCAGACGCTTTACTGTCTGAGCCACCAGGGAAGTCCCTACAAAAGGTGGTGGGCAGCCCCAGTCCTCTGCCTTAGGGACACCTGTTATTTGAACAGACCCCTATCATTCATAAAGTATTTCTATCTGTTCATTTCATCCTTATTACGATTCCCATTTGATGGGGATCAGAGGGGCTGAGTCACTTGCCCCAAGTCACACAGCTTGATTTCTACTCCAGTCCCATCTCTTTCCTGTCCTCCATGGTTGCCTCAGTGATGTGACTTTCAGGACAATTCTATTGTTGTGATGCACAAATCCAGCACCTCCTTGAATCATGCTCAGGTCAGCAAATCTGGGGCCCAGAGTGATGTTTCCATCTGCCACATCCCCATGGCAAACTGGCCCCAGCTGGCAGGCTCTTTCTGCCCTGGGAGTATCCCCACCCCACACCTCCAGCCTCTAGCCCCTTCCCTGCCTGGGCCTGGCAGAATCAGTGTCTCCAGGAGGGCAAGGGTGGGGTTCTGCAGGGGCAGAGAAGGCATGTGGATTCTTTTCCAGATTTGGGAATGAGGCTAGTTAGCAGCTGGCTGCCTCCTCTGAGCAGGTTCTTAGCATCTCTGTGGTCCGTATAGGCACAGAAACCTGCCCGGGGCTGGTGCGCCAGGGCAGGGAGGCCTGGCCCAAGCAGCTGGCCGGCCCCATGGAGCCCTGCTGGGCGCACCCTACCCTGCCCTTGGCAGTTCCCCTAAGCAGGGCAGCCACACCCCTCGGGCCTGGAATACCCCAGAGGCTGGGGCCAGACATGTGGGCTGGAAGGCTGGGCAGGGCCTCCTCAACTTCCAGCCTGCGGCCCGCCTCCCAGAGCACCTCCAGCAGAGGGCTGCCCCACCTGCTCTGCCACCCTGCCAAGACATGCCTGGAGCCCGCGGTCCCCAGCTCAGCCTCGGGCCCAGGGCTTGGAGCTGCCTGGTTTCTGTGAAATGAGCTCTGGGTCTCCCTCCTCTGCCAACGGTGACGGCTGTGCCAGATGCTCTCTGACAGCTGGAATGCAGGCCCTCTCTGCCACACATGGTCATGCTCCCTCATTCTCTGCCTGCTCACCAACCCCCCCCAACCCCCGCCAATGCCTGACCCCTCCACTCATACGACACCATGTGAAAGGGTAGAACCAGCCTGGCAGGCAGGCACTCCTGTGTTCCTGACCCCACACAGAGGGGTTCTCCCCACATCCCGACTCCTGGGGGGCCTGAGCTTTTGCTCCTGAGACCAGACATTCGAGTCCCTGCCTTACTGCTGTCCAAAGCCCCTGACATACCATGCTGCGTGTTTGTGGGGCATACCCACTTTCCTCTATACATTTTCTTAGGATCCCCTGGTACAGAAGGAATTATTTGGCCCACGTGCTGGTGAGAAACCTAAGCTCGTGCTGGTGAAATGACCTACCCAGGGTCACAGAACAAGGTCAGGAAGTGATAGAGACCCCAGACCCCCTAACTTGTCACCCACGCCCTGCCCACTGTCTCCTGTGGCATCTCTCTTTTCACCCCCACCCTCACCATCAGTACCCCTCCACATCCCACATGGGTTTGGTTTTTATCAGAACAAAGCCTAGGAGCCCCGTGGGAGTTTGGAGGGAGGACACGAGCCACGTTTGTATAGGGATGAGACACACTCAGGACAGACTTGGGGGTACCCCAGAGGGCAGCTGGAGTGATGGGCGACAAACCGCGAGGGGCAGCTGTCCTCATGGGCTTTGGTCCCGAGGGTGGGGCTGGGGCACCCGAGTGTCCGAGCTGTTTAATCTCCCCCTAGAGGAACCTGCTCTTCACAGCATCCCGTGAAAGTGAAAGAAGGGAATGGCGATGCAGTCCAGTATTCTTGCCTGGAGGATTCCACGGACAGAGGAGCCTGGTGGGCTACAGTCCATGGGGTTGCAGGAGTCAGACATGACTGGGTGACTTTCACTACTACTGCTACTTTTCAAAGCACTTTCATCTTCATGGTGGCAGGTGAAGCCTGTACGATACCCATTTTACAGACCAAGGAACAAAAGGGAAGTGAGGTCAAGGGACAAAGTCCAGCAATAACACTGCAGAGCTCACATGCTCCCTGAGGCCATACTCTGGGGGTACCCCTGCCGTGCCCCTTGGGCTGGGTTGTCTAAGGGCAGCATGGCCTGGAGCACGGCTGTGGGGGCTGAGACCACCCGAAGCTGCCGTGGGGAGGGTCCCCTGCACTGCCTGGGTTGGCCATGGGAGTCTGGGCTGGACAAATAAGTGGTATCCCTTCAAACGATTGTTCTTTAATCATTTATTCATCCTTTATCTATTAGAGAGAGAGGCAGGTGAGGTGGAGGGGAAAGACTTGTTTTCTTTTAAGAAATACTGCACACCTCTTTACGTTTGGAATAAAGGATTTACTACTTGTGTTTACTACAGGCGATTTCCCGAGCCAGAAAACTCCTTGGGAGGCTTATTAAACCTTATTAAACCGCTGAAAATTTGGGTAATAAAATAAATCACTTGTTTCCCATAAACAGCACTCGGCCCTGGGTTACTGAATTTCAGAATCCCAGCTGCCTCTGCTGCCTTCTCGAGGCGTCCCTGCTGGCAGGCTGGTGGGCTGTGCTCCCCACAGCCACGAGCTCCCGGGGGTTGGGGAGGCAGGGGCCACACAGGAGCCCCCTGGGAGCCCTATTTCCTTAGCATTTCTGCCCAAAGGGGCTGTCTCCTGCAGAGGAGTGGGAATGGTTTAGATTGTGTGAGTTATTTAAGGAGTTGTGCTTGGAGCAGGTTAAGAGTCCCCACTTATTTGAACCCTTCCTGGGGATATATTTTAGTGTTTCTTTTAAAAGGCACCAACGTGGCTGCACAGCTGGCCTGCTGGAGCTCGCCCTGCCTTCAGGCCACCTTGACCTGCGCACTCAGGGCTCCCTGTACTTTGCCTATTGCTGCCGAACCAGGGAACTTGATGGTGGGAGAAAGGAAGCCGCTCCAGGAGAGAGGGCCAGAGCTCTGTTCTGGGAAAGGGCCTGAAGAGGAGGTGCTGAGACATGCCCAGGTGTGCAGTTGGCAGAGGGGGCGACAATGCTTTGGGAGAGGAGGTACAATTCCAGTCTGCACTGACAATTCATCTCTGCTCTGCAGCTGAGTTCTTGGTGACCTTGGATTGGCCACACGCCCTTTCTGAGCTTCTTTTATGTGAGACCAGGAGGCTGTGAAGGTCCCTTGCTGGTGCTACGGCATCCTCCAGCTGACCCACTTCAGTCTTTAGGTTCCAGGGTGGATCTCTGGATTCCGAGGGCATGAACAGCTCAGCTTTTGCAGTCTTGGGACTGCTGTACCAGACCGTAAACTTCCTGATTCAGTCCCCCACACCCTCAACCTCACCCCAGGTGTCTCAGAGACGCTGCCAGGTTATACAGGGAAATAACTATGCACGCACACTGGGCTTTCAGAGGACAAGTGTTCTATCTGCAAGGTCAGGAGGGGATTAGCATTTGACCACACCAGGCAGGATGATGGACACGTGACCAGTTGATCAAAGATGTATAATAAGTTCCCTCTCCACGCCCTGAAAGAAGGGCGAGGAGGCCCACGCTGGGTTTATCCTCCCAGCTCTCAGACAGTGGCCAGGGACAGGCATGGAGTCTGGAAGTTGGCCAGGGCAGTGGCCAGGGCAGGGTCTGGAAGTTGCTTCCCCAGAATGTGCCCTCATTCATTACAAACAATCCTAGAGGCCCTGTGTGGGGAGCGTGGGAGGCAGACAGGCACCCAGCTTGCCAGAGCTGTGCCATATGGAGACAGAGGGTTGCTTCTGAGATTCCTCCAGCTACCTGAATGGCGCTAGCCACGGAGATTAAACTAGCCGTGGAGACGTACCTCGAGTGCTGGGTATTTCGTTTGGTGTGAGTCGTTGACCTAAATACAGGATGTAGGTTCTTTCACTTGATAGTTGCTCAGTTGTGTCTGACTCTTTGTGACCCCATGACTCTTTGTGACTTTTTGTAGCCTTCCAGGCTACATGGGATTCTCCAAGCAAGAATACTGGAGTGGGTGGCCATTTCCTTCTCCAGGGGATCTTCCCCACTCAGGGATCAAACTTGGCTCTTCTGCATTGCAGGCAGGTTCTTTTTGTCTTTACCCTGCAAAACCCATTTTCAAATGGAGAAACTGAAACAGGGTTGGGATTCGAACCCAAGCCATTGGGTCCCAGATTTCCTAAGCAGAGTTTACCCATTTGGGGCTGGAGAAACAGGGACAAAAGGGATGGATGAAATTCCTAAAGAACTCACAGAAAAGTGGGAGAGAAAGAAGCCGAGTTCAGAACTGGCCCAGAGGTGAGGACAGGGCCCCTCGGGGCGGGGCTGAGGGGCAGAGGCTCTGTTGGGGTCAGGGCGGGGACTCTACTGAGGAAGCGATGGCAGGGAGAGGAGACCTCAGACGCACCCGCAGCCCTGTGTAAGAGGCCAGGGGAAGGAAGTCAGGGAAATGTCTGGATGGGGGCAGAAATCTGCTTGGCGCTGCGTCTGAGGAGGGGTCAGCAAAAGGCAGTCCTGGCAGGGCAAGGCAGGGTGGCCGGAAACTGGCTAGGATTGGGTATCTTCTGACCCATTGCTCAGAGCCACACCTCTGCCCCTCTGCCTGCTCCAAACCCCGCCAGAGGAGGGGGACCGGGTGGGGAGAAGGGGGCCGAGGGCAGAGGAGGGCAGGATCACTCTCCCAGGCTTCGTCCAGGTGTAAGATGTCCTAGTTACGCCTCAGCTCTTAAGAGCCACCTCAACCTCTGTGCCCTGTCCACCTCAATTTGGAGATAAGACCCGGATGAGCAGCCCAGCCGGATGGCCTCCCGATCCCACCCCTGCCCGTGTTTTCCAAAGGAAGTGAAACCTCAGATTTGCCTCAAAACTTGCACTTTTCTTCCAAGCAGACGCCATCCGCCACGAGAACCGCCTGGCATTTGGCTGGGAGGACAAACTGGAAGCTTGCAATTTTCGGGCGTAATTGCACAGTTCCATATAATATTATTATATAGAACTTTTATTGCACTGAGAAAGTCCAAGCGTTTCCTTTTCTTATTTACACTAGAGTCCAGTCCCTCCTCGGCTGTAATTTTCCCGCTTGCCCACTGCACAACTAACGGCTGTTGGGTTCCAGGAGCCGTCCCCAAAGAAAGGGCAATTAGGATGTGAGTGGAAACTCTTCTGTCTCAAGTGGTTTACTCACGGAATGGGAATCAATTCACAAACACTGACCACTTGCCACATCTTGACTGGGGCTTCATGCTGTGCGGGGATCTGAACAAGACCTTGCATCTAATTTTGAGGGGCTTCTGGCTTTCCTGACCAGTAAGAATAACCCAGAGTTTTCCCTGGTGGCTCAGACAGTAAAAATCCACCTGCCGATGCAGGAGAGACAGGAGACACAGGAGACGCAGGTTCAATCCCTGGATTGGGAAGATCCTCTGGAGAAGGGAATGGCACCCCCCTTCAGTATTCTTGCCTGGAGAATTCCATGGACCGAGCAACCTGGCAGGGTACAGTCCATGGGATTACAAAGAGTCGGACACAACTGAGTGACTAACACGCACACACACGCACACACACACAAACAAGAATAACCCGCAGCAAAATATTAAGGAGAAATACGGACCAAGAGGGAACCCGGTGTGGGCTGGGTCCTACAACTGGGGATGTGGGAGCCAATAGGTGGAGGCAGCTGTGATGGAGGGACTCCTTGAGCGTGTACAGCAAACACCTGCTTTTGAGCACAGTCCAGCCTCCCTTGTGTCGGTTTCTCCAGGGCACATTTCAGGGGATGAGAGCTGCCCTTCCCTCCGCCACAGTGGCTCAGCCACAAGTGTGTCCCACAAGTCCACAAGCCCCAGCCGGCACCAAGGGCAGGATGCTTTCACACCCTCTGGGGAGGGTGTCTGACTGTCCGCACTTTACAAAGTTAACTATCCCATCCCCCATCTCCCGACCACCACCGTTCATCATCCATTTGTGCTGAGAGTTTTGGTCCCCAGGCTACTATAAATTACAGTGAAAATATTCTCAAGGGACAAGAATCCCCACCCCTCCCCCATCCCTCAGTCCCCAGCCCCAAAAAGCCAAAAAGAGCCCCAGAACAGGCTCAGCAATTTCTTTGTATCTCGGAAGTCTTGTCCCTCTTTGAAGTCTCAAGATCAAAAATGCTGAAGAAATACAAGGTTAAAGAGTTAGAAAAGAGTTGGTTGAAAACATCATTATTTGCAGAGGATATTACTCGATACTTTCCTATCCAAACAATGGACAAGCTCAAAAACATAGAGGATCCCATTTACTTGGCAAAGAAAATAGATATAACACCTAGGAATAAGCTCATAAGAAATGTGCAAGGTCCATACAAAGAGAGTTTTAAAACATGACTGAAGCACTCTTTAAATAGAAAGTATAGCTGCATTCAGATAGGGAGCTATAATACTGTAAACATGCCAGTTCCCCCCTAAATAGTTCAATCAATGCAATATGGTCCCAATAAAAATATCAAGCAGAATTTCTATTGAAATTAGATAAGCTAACTCTAAAGTTCACATGGAAAAATAGGCACTTAATAGCCAAGAGATTTCTAAAACAGATGACTAATGGGAGCAAGGGGACCAGCCTTACCAGATATGAAAACACATTATAAAGTCATAAAAATAGAATATTTGATACTGGATCATGAACAGAGAGACAGATCAAGAAGATGCCCATAAACAGACTCACACAAATTTATATACATGTGAGCTTAGCAAATAGTAAAGGTGGGATTTCTATTTTATTTTAAGATGGATTTTTCAATAAAGAGGATGGGGACAACTGGCCAATCATGTAGGAAACAAATGAAACAAAATTCAGACCCCTTCCCCACTCCTTATACCAAAGTAAATGATGGGTACAGCAACAATTTTAGAATTCTTAAAAAGAATCATGAAAAAAATCAGAAAATTGTTTCATCATCTCAAAGGGAAGTGCTCTTCTAAGTAAGAAATAAATAAGCTGGGAAAAAATATTTGCAAAACATATGATGAGAACTAATCTCCTTTATAGCAAAAGCTTATATTAAATCAAGAAAGGACCTATACTTTGCTGGAAAACTGCAAAAACTGTTTTAGCTAAAAAAAAAACCCAAAAAACCAAGGTGATCACAGAAAAAGAAATACCGCTGCTACTGCTGCTAAATCGCTTCAGTTGTGTCCGACTCTGTGCGACCCCATAGACAGTAGCCCACCAGGCTCCCCCGTCCCTGGGATTCTCCAGGCAAGAACACTGGAGTGGGTTGCCATTTCCTTCTAGCTTTTAAATATGTGAAAAATGTTCAGCATCACTCAGGATTAAAGATATAAAGATTACAGAGAGATTTTAACTCTGATGATCAAGAAATTTCCCTTATAAATATTGGTTTCATTATCACATGTAACTAACGTAGGTACAAAGCTAATCCCTGAAGTGTTGTTCCTATAGCCAAAGACTGGAAGCATCAATGTTCATCAATGGAGCGCTAGCTGGATACACCATGGAGTACTATGCAACCATTAAAAAGAATGAGACATATCTGTATGTGGATGTATGGAGAACAGCTCTAAGATTCAACTGCAACATAGAGTGTGATTTGTTACCATGTTTGGAAAGAAAAAGATGACCCAAATACATATTTTTTGGTAGATGCATGGGCTATCTTTAGAAAGACACATTAAAAACTGGGTACTAGTTCTTTCTGAGATGGTATTGGAGAGCTGCCAGTGAGGAGTAGAAGGTAATTTATTTTCCTATATGTACTCTTGGGTGGTATTTGAATATTAAAGCCATTACTACTAAAAATGTTGAATGATTAAATGCTCTCCCTTCTTTCACAAAACTCCCAAACTCTCTGGGATTTTTTGTAATGCCTGATCACTACTGATTTGTTCTGGGGCCTTTCAACTAATTGATCTGTTTTTCTGTCTGTAAAATGGAGTTAATGACACTGGGCCATCTACCCCATAGGTGGTTGTGAGGATCAGATAAGAACTGAATGAGAACAGGCTTTGGCTGCCATCGAGTCCTGTAGGATACAATTGTAGGATATTAGGAGTGGCCTACGGTCTGACTAGAATCTGCCTATGACACAGCACGGTTCCTGTGGCTAGAAAGGCAGGCTATACAGAGGGGTGGATTTTCTAACAGTAGAAGAGCCCGTAGTTTCAGCCTCAGGAGGTGTACGCTGGTTAGTCCAGCATTTGTCATATAGCAACAGAGAACACAGGGAGAAGGAGCCGGGAGGTTGTTTCGGCACCTTCTGAACTTCAAGAACCTTGGGAAGGTCTGGTTGCAAATGATGATCCTCATGATAATCAAAACCTGACTGCTTTCCAGTCAACACCTACTACATAGTTATTAATGCATTCATCATTCCCATTTTACAGGTGTGACTATTGAGCTCTAAAGGATTAAAGGGACTCATTCAAGGCACCCAGACAGGAAGAGGCTGAGCCTCCCGACCTGGATCTTGTCATTTCTGCACTGCAGAACTCTTGATGACTCCCTTTATTTAAGAGATCCCTCCATTCCAGTCTGCCCATCCTAGGCCTCCATCGTCTGGTCTTGACTTTATTTCCCAGTGCTCTCTGACACGGAATCTCTCTTTAAAGCTGGCTTCTGCATTGCCCTCCAAACACACCACGCTCATTCCAGCCTTGTGCCTGCTGCCACACCTCCAGGTCCATGTCTCTTTGCCAACAGTCTCTTCAAGACTATGGTTGAGTCTCAATTCTTGCCTAATACCCTTCGTCTGTCACCTAAGGCAAACCTAAAGCCCTCCTGGTCCTGGTCCAGACCTGGGTTGAGACCGCGTCTCCCTCTCTCTTTCTCTCTTGCTCCCCTGCTCCTATTTCCATTTATTTCATTATATGTCAGGATGGCCCCCAAAGAATCTCACTTTCTGGTATTCAAACCTTGTGAATTCCCTCCCACATTCTATCAGGGTTGGTTGGTGTGGCCAGGGAAGTGATGATGTGAGATTTCCAAAACGAAGTGATGAGAGACATTGCCACTTTTGCCCTGCTTTCTCTGGGTACTCCTGCTGATGTTGGGAGATACAGAAGCAGCCTATGGAGGGGTCTAAGTGAGGAGGAACTGACCTCACCAACAACCAGCTCCAAGTTGTTGATGGCTAAGTGAGCCATCTTGGAAGCAGGTCTTTCAATCCCAATTAAAGTTAACATGATCCCAGTCAGGCAGTGTCTTGACTATAACTTCCTGGGAAACCTGGGCCAGATCTCCCCAGCTAAGCTGCTTTTGAATTTCTGACTATAAAATCATGAGAATAAGTGTTTAGTGTCATTTTAAGAGGCTGAAGTTTGGGAGCATTTTTGTTACACAGCAACAGCTGACTAACGTACATTCCTCTCACCACCCCCCACCCCTCAGGAGTTAGGACCTTATCCCTGGCCCTTGCCCATTTATTGTCTTTACTGCTTTTAACATATAATCTTATTTGGGCTTCCCAGGTGGCTCAGTGGTAAAGAATCCGCCTGCCGATTCAGAAGACGCAGGAGACACGGGTCGATCCCTAGGTTAGCAAGATCACCTGGAAAAAGAAATGGCAACCCACCCCAGTATTCTTGCCTGGGAAATCCCATGGACAGAGGACTGGGGGGCTACAGTCCATAAGGCTGTCAAGAGTTGGACACTATGGAGTGATTGAGAGCACACACATACACACACACAGTGTTGTTTAATCTTATATAATCTTGCTTCCTCAAGAAACAAGAAACATATGTGGTTTATAATTCCCCCATATCTCCCATTATGCCTAGTGAGGTCTGAGAACAACAATCATTTTCTGACTTCCTATTTGCGAAGAGAAGGTGAGTATGTAACTGAAAGGCCACAGGACATGAATACATGATTTTTCCTGCTTGACTAGTAGCCTTATAAGCATGCAAACAACTCAACTTGCACAGAATACCTGCAAACCCACCACCTGAGATCCACAGCTCATGCTCACACTGGAGCATCCACGTGGGAGCACTCATGAACAGTCCCGAGTGTTCCACGGTGAGTCACGGTCATGATTCACCCCAGGGGTCTCCCAGAGGGACTGAGCGGGAGGGGGACCTGGAAAGGGCTGTTACTTCTTACTAATGCCACTGAATGCTGGCTCCACACCCTTTCCAAAAATATTCCTTTCAAAGCTGGAGTAACAGCCCCCACTTCTGATGCTCAATTCTAAATAGATGGTATGCCTCATTTAGAAGTTTGAGAATCATAAAGAGGAATACTGCCAAGGGAGTTTCTGCTACTGCTTTTAAGAAGCCCCACTCCCACCCCCAGTCTCTCTGGAGCTGCTGCCCCAGACTCCAGAGACACATCTCCAAACCCGCCCAGGCTCTTTTCTCCCTATAGAAGCCGGGTGGGAGGACAAGACCCTTCCTCCACTCCCTCCCTCCTCCCATCTCTTTCCCAGGCCAGTGGGCTGAGTTTTCAAGACTAACCCAAAAGAGCTGAAGGGAGGAGGGGAGCCCTTTTGTAAAACGGTGTCTAAACAGAGGCAGCCCCACCAGTTTCTTGGCTGGGTGGGTGGAGGTGACCAAAGATACAATTATAACGGAGCCCATCCTCTCCCACAAGACCCGTTTTAACCAGTGTGTAATAAAGCCCCGGCTCATCCACCCTCTGATTTGGGTCAGATGAGATGCATTTTTAGCTTTTCTGGGGAGTTCATGCCAGCGGGGGAAGCACAAGGGGGAAGAAACAAACAAATAGGCGGTAGTCATTGGAAGAGAGAAGAGTCAGGAGCTGACTGAGCAGGAACCTGGGAGTCCATCCTCTGCCTGCTGCCACTGCCAGCCATTCTGGTCCAGACCTGGGCTGGGACCATGTCTCAATCTCTCTCTCTTGATCCCCTGCTCCCAACATCACGTGCTCTCCCCGCACCATCTTCATCACCTGTGCTCTCCTCTCCATTCCTGCTGTCGCTTATTCAGAAGTGAATCAATTCTTGCCACCAGCTCCCAGTACAGGTGCCAGGATCCACCATGTGGGCCCTGCCTACCTTGCCTCCTGCCTGCCTCCAACAACCAGAGCCAGCACGCCCGGCTTCCACCACCTTGTCCCTGCTGCTGAAGCCTTGCTGCCTGTCAACTTCCTTGGTGCCCCCTGCCTCGCGACCTTTAGTGGGCTAACTCAGCTCATCCTTTCGGATCTGGCCCAGGCACCACCTCCTCCTGAGGTTAGGCACTTGCCCTCCCTCTCTTCCAGCTCTGACCACGTAGAAATGCAGCTGGAAAGTGGGTATGACTGTGATCAACCTGGGGGAGAGGAGGGAAAAGCCACTTGGATGTGAGGTGCTGAGTGGGGGGTCAGGATATGGGTAGAGAGACCACAGGGGGTGCTGCGGGATGAGCTCTGGGTGTCAGGAATCCCCATAACCCATGGGGCAAGGGGGCTGCCAGGAATGGAGAGAAGCATGTCCCTAGTCCAATCCCAGGTGCCTGAAAGGTGCTGACCAAGCAGCCACGGCGTTAGGAGGGGCTGGAGTGGGACTGGACAAGGTAGGGACAGGAGTGTGACCCTGCTCTGGCCTCCACAGGCGGAGGGACTGTCCACCCAGGGAGGAGAGCAGGACCCCTTGGAAATGTCTATAGGCAATTTACAAAGCTTCGGTTATTAAAATTGTAAAAGGAACAACGTGTCTCCTGATGCAAAGCTCATCAGAAAGAAGGGTAGTGACGAAGCCTTCCTAAAATGGACAATGGACAAATGATGACAAAAGCTGGATTACTTATATCCCCCAGGAAGTCCTGTCCCTTCCTTTTTGCCTTCTCCCCGACATTCACCATGGTCTGTAACGGAGGCCGCCGCTCTATGCTCTCCAACCTTGGAGCCCGTGGCTTCCTCCCTTCCTTTGTCAGGGAGGTCCTCACCGTCTCCAACAGTCTGAGCCCCCAGTCTCCCTCCAACCGTCCTGAACATTCATTAATTAAGCCCCTCAGGCTGTTGGAGATGAGGGCAGAGGGTCTTCAGACACATAAGAAGCCCCTACTCCATGAGTATGTTGAGCAAACCATTTTGCACACATACACATTTGGCCAGTTTTCAAATGCGAGCAGATGGGATTGTGACAGATTCAACCCCAAGACACATAAAAACATTACTGAATCACAGGAGCCAGGTGGAGCCAGGCAGAGGTCCACAAAATGCTTTGAGCTTCAGAAAGGGATCCTCATCTTTAAAAAGATGAGCTCCCCACCCCCCAGGGCTGGAATGTGAGTTCCTTGGCAGTAAAAATGGTTTGCTCCTCTCTACCCAGCACAGGATGGAGTATGGAGCTTCACACCAGCAGGCATCGGGCATGTTTGTTGAGTGACTCACTGAACACCCATGGGCCTTGTCATCTTGAAGTGGTCAGCATCACCTTGACTTTCCTGAGGAAGAGATGACCCAGGAACATAATAACAAAGCTCTCAGTAAGCAGCAAATGCTGGGTAAGCCTGGCCCTTCTAGCAGCGTCACCCGGCCATACACTGTGCCCCTGTGCTCACATGCAGCCAAGGAGAGCAAAATGCTAAACCAGAAAACTGCATGAATTAAATTCCCAAGGGGAAAATGAGAGAGTCTTATTTCTTCTGATTAAACAATTTATGGATCAGGATAAGGAGAATTTCCTCTAAAAATCTTCAGCACAATCCTGCTTCACAATTGCTATAACCTCAAAACATAACAAGCACAGCCAACTGTGAGACACCCCTTTTTGTTCCTGAGTATTCACAGTTTGAAAGGTGAGGAGAGTGTCTGATTGAGGCCTGTGAAGAGGTTTCATCCCTGGGAGACATTCTCTCCCCTCCTCTCCCAGGAGGAGCTGGGTGAGCTGGGAGCATCCATCACAAAGGATTCCACTCTGGTCAATGATGTCTAAACCTCACCCACACACCTCACATCTCACCTCACCCACAGAGCCCCTGAGCCCTGAGCAAGTTAGACACATGGAGCAGTTTTAATTTCATGCACCACTTCCACACCTACTATGTGCCAGGTCATGAGTGGGCTCTTGTATATGTATTACCTCACTGAATCCTTCCAATGACCCTGTGAGCGGGTTATGTCTGCTCCCATTTTCCTATGAGGAGACTGAGCCAGGAGTGGTAAAGTCCCAAGTCCTGGAACGTGCAGTGAGTCAGCGGTCTGCTCCATTCTAAAGGCTCCATGTGAGAGCATCCAACAACTGACAGTTGAGATAATGGTGGAAGGAACTGGGAATTCGGTTTGCATACATCTTAAGATGGCTTCTAGGATGTCGGGGCTGGGTGGGATCTTCTATAGTTGAGGATGCTGAGGCCCAGAGAGGGGGAAAGACATCTTCCTAGGCAGACAATGCAGCTTGCACTCCTAGCCACACCAGGGTGCTGGTTCTGGCACTGGGAACCACAGTGGGCACAGGGCATCCTTGTTTTGCCATCCCTGCTCAGCTCTCTGCTGTGGGCAGGAGTCTGTGACTCTGTCTGCCAGGACCCCAGAAAGGATTATAACATACCAACCTCACCTTGCAGGTTACCTTCCTTGCTTCCCACCACCCAAAGCCCAAGGTGAGACCAATTAATCTTGGTTTTCTCAAGAGTTTCCTGGTTTAAGAATTTGAAAGCCCCATATTCTGGGAATCCCCTGGGTCTGAGCAGAGTGGGATGGTAGCTCACTTAGAGAATCTCCAGCTTCTGTATAAACCTCCCACCTCCACTGCCTTTTGTGATCATGTGATTCAGCTTCCCGAGACACAGTACGCAGGGCTTACAGTCCTGACCAACACCCTTGAGAGGCCCTGCCCCTGTCAACGCTGAGAAAGAGTTCCTGTTGTCCCTGTGGATTGTTCAACCCTGGCAACCCTGAGAGGGGGCAGCCCTCTGCCTCTGGCTCTGAAGGAGCATGGAGGGGCAGAAGGGGAGGAGACAGATGTGATGAAGATGGGAAGAAGCAGGGGATTACAAGTTAATGAAATCAAGACAAGGAGAAAAGAGAGCCAAGGGAGAAGAGAGAAAGGGGGAGAGGCAGCAATGTGGGTCACATAAATAAGCGAATGGCCACTCGCCACGGCCAGCTGAGGTCCAGGGTTCAGTGATGCCACTGAGCAGGGTCAGATTTAGAGTTACACGGGGCTGTGGGATTACTTGGCTTAACACCCTCGTTTTGTAGATTTTGAGAAAACTATAGCCTATAAGACTGGAAGGTAAGGGTCTCCAGAGCATAATCATGTCAAACTTTTTTTTTTTTCCCATACAGCCCAGAACTTTCATAGTATTTTGTGAGTGACAGGTTCTTAAATGTTCATTAATAAGGATGGTGACAGTAGTGATATTTATCTCTGGCAATCCAGTCCTCTTCAGCAGGTCTTTCTGAGTCACTGTCAAGACAAGGCTGGGTAATTATCTTGGAAATTTGAGCAATATGGCCACGAGGGATGAGAAGGCGGCCCCAGTCTCCTGGGAAGCAGAAGAAGGACTGGCCCCACACGTGGGTAGCTGCTGTGATGGGGTGATTGGAGGGCACCTTACTAAGCTCTCAACACCCCAACGTACCTCTCTTCTCCCAGCCTGAAATGATGCTACCCAGCTCGCCACTCCCACCACTGGGAATTCCCACCAGGGCAGATTTTAATGAGGAGCTCTTTTTTATCCTGCACCCAAGTTTTCAAGGATTTCTGGATTAGCTCAAGAGCAGTACATGTGAGCTTCTCAGGCCAACTGCCCACCTCCATGGAGGATCCAGAGCACCTGACCCTCAGGACTTGAGTCCACTGTCCACACCACTGGCCATGCAAGTTATTGGGAAGGGGAAGAACGGTGATAGAAACAGGGAGAGGAAGGGGGGAATAAGCGGTGGCGGTGGGGGGTGGTCTCTCTAGGAGGAGGGAATGAATGGGAGCAAGGGGAAGTGACTAAGGGGCTAAGGAAAAGGGTAGGGGACAGTCTAATTTATAGAGAGGCAAAAGCCACAGTGGGTGGCTCATAATCCCGGCTTCCTAAGGGTATTACTAACTATCCTCCCTTCCTCCACCCCAAAGAGGACTCCCTGGTCAAAGATGTCAACTGTCAAGATCTGACATGCCTTTTTGGTTGGAGGAGGTCCCCACTGTGAAAGCCTTTGTGGGAGTCAGGACCCGACGGGAGGGCTGAGGAGCCAGTATCGGGTGGCATGTTGGAAAGCTCTGAAACAGAGGACAGAGCCCTCGGGACAGGAGTCTGGAGACTGACCTCCTGGCCCAGCTCCAACTAGAGCCAGCCTCCTCGAGGTCACGGGGTAGCAGGGGCCTTGCCTGGGTCCCTGGGCCCCCAGCCTATGGGCTGCCCCTACCACACAACATAGCTTCCTGCCCAGGGCTCTGAGAAGTGGTGTTATTCAGACTCCAGCTTTCTGTCATCACATGAGGAGGGCAGGTGGGGAGAGCCCATCTTTTCATCCATCCCTCACCCCTGGAGTTTGGAGAAGGAAATGGCAACCCACTCCGGTGTTCTTGCCTGCAGAATCCCATGGACAGAGGAGCCTGGTGGGCCATGGCCCATGGGGTCGCAGAGAGTCAGGCACGACTGAAGCGACTAACCACGCAACCCTGGAGCTAACTCAGCATCAGGACTTGTGGCTGTTTTCTGCCCCCTTCCTCTCCCTGAAACCAGCCCCGTATGGAAGCTTTCTGGGTGAGGCAGCCCTGCCTTTGAGGGTCTCCTGTCTCCAGCAGGCAGAGTCTGCTCTCCCTTCATCTGCTGGCCAGGCGTCATCTCCTGGCCAGCCGAATCTTCAGTTTCCATGCTGTGCACCTCTCAAGCCCCCATAATTATTGCAGGATGTCCCTGGGGCCTGGCCCAGTGGCGCCTGTGGCCCTGCCAGCCCTGGCTTTCTGCCCTGTCCCTGGAGTCCTCCATCTGCCCACAGCCTGCTGCACCCAGACCCCAGCTGGATCAGTCTCTGGCCAACATCACATGCATATCTCAGAGGGCCTGCACACCCCACTGACGTGGGTGCTCTGAAGCCCTTAGGGCCAGGGACAAGGGTGACATACAAGACGAACCACCACAACTGGGCTTTGATTGGAAGCAAATTCCACTTCACAAGCCATATTTAATGCTGAACAAGAGGTGGGGTGCAGAGACCGTCTCTGTGGATGATGCATTAGTGTGTAAACCCGAACACAAATGAAGCAGCCACAAAATTATAGATAGCGGCGGGGCCTGGGCATAAATGCAGGAAGTCAGCAACCACTGGGGGGCCTCCCGACCCTCCCCCCTACTGAGAGGTGGTGTCAGTGTACACTGTCCCCTCCCGGTTCCCAAGATCTTGAAGAGGGAGTCTTCGGGCTGGGGCCTGGGGAGAGAGGCAGGGCTCATCTACATGGTGACAGAGACATCTTTCTCTTTGCTATCTTACTACGCTGCAACTGGGAGGAGAGGAAGGAGCAGCTGCAGGGCATTTGATGTCTTGGGATTAAGATCCAGCTCCTCTCTGGCAAAATGCATGACCCGGAAAGGGTGGTCAGCCCCGTTGACGCATAGCTTCCCCTGTCAGTGAGCGAGCTGAACTAACTTCACGGTCGCTTCAAGGTTTGACGATCACTGAGTCTATGACAAATAAAACAGCAATGGAAGAACCAGGTATTGGGCCCCGGATAAGTTGCTCTGTTTCTCTGGGCCTTAGTTCCCGTCTTTGCAAAATGAGGTGGGTGATGGTTTAGCTGAGGTGTGTCAACTTGTCTAGGCCCCAGCTTCCAGATATTTGTTCACACACCAGTCTAGATAGATCAGTCTAGGCAGTATTTTTTAGATGAGATTAACATTTACATCAGTAGATTCTGAGTAAAGCAGATGACCCTCCATAATAAGTGTGGGCCTCATCCAGTCAGTTCAAGACCCTAAGAGAAAAGAGACTGTGATCCCCAGGGGAGGAGGAAGTTCTGCCTTCAGACTTACTTCAGGCCTGAACTGCAACATCAGCTCTAACCTGGGTCTGCAGCCTGCGGGCCTGTCCTGCAGATTTTGAACTTGCCAACTCTCACAATGACATGAGCCAATTCCTTGAAATAAACCTCCCCTTCTTGCTCTCTGTACACACACACACACACACACACACACACACACACACACACACTGTTGGCTCTGCTTCTCTGGAGAACTCTGACTAATGTGCAATAGTTGGATAAGTTGGTGGTCCTCAAACATGAGTCCTGTGGGTACCAACCCACGTTACATCACTGCAGGATCTCTTAAAACCACCAGCGTCCAGATCCCAACCTCAGACCAGTTGAACCTGACTCTCCAAGGATGGGGCCTGGGCATTGGTGTTTTAAACTCCCCAGGGCCTCTCCGTATGCACAAGGCTGAGAACCACCGAACAGTCACTTGGAAGCTTGTTAAAAATGCAGCTCCGCCTAGGACCTACAAATCAGAGCCTCTGGGGTAGGGTCTTGGCATCTTCAGATGGAAGGAGCACAGGGGTCAGCTGCTCTTCAAAATTTGCAATCTCTGGGCACGAATTGCCTCTCAGGCCCTCCTGGCTTCAGCAAGCGACAACCCTGAGGCCTGCGTTTCGGGGCCGGAGCTCACAGGCCCTCGCAGCGGGACAGGCCAGCAGGGCACCGCGTTTGAGACGGGAAGCAGCTCTGCTTCCTGCCCTCCCTGCCCCCCGCAAGGGCACGCAGCACCCACTAGGAGCTCACCCACCTCCCGGGGTGGGGACACACACAGTGTCCCGCCCACCTTTGATCCCCCGCCCCGGGCAGGGCCAGGTGCAGACGGGTGCTCACACACACCATTGTTGCCTCACTGGCTGAACAGATGGACACATTGTCTCCTCTGGGCTGGGCTCACCTGTCCCCGCGTTTCTGTGGGCGGCACGCCTGTCCCCATTCCCGTCCTCCCTGCTCCAACCTGAAAGGGCCCTGCCCTTCCTCGTCCCGTCAGCTCCCCACCATTCTCAGGGCCCCGCTGACACCCTCTCCCCCGAAAGGTCCTCCTGACTTCTCTGCCCACCCACAGTGCCTCTGACGGGATGACAAGCGTGCCCTCCAGCTATCTCACCCATGTGCCCTCTGTCATCCCCAGACTGTGGAAAGGGGCCGCCCCCCGGGTCTACCCTGAATAGGGCAGGCGGCTGTGAGAAGGCTCGCTGAAGAAATCCCCGCCTTGCGGCCAGGGGAGGCCCACGAGAGCAGGTCAGCAGGTCGGGATGCTCTGGCCTCTCGCACCGCACCCCGCCCCCAACTCCCATCTGGGAGCCTCTGTTATCGGGGCGAGGCTTCGAGCCGTGCGTGCCTGGTTCTGTCCCTTCCAATTCCAGGACTCTTGACCAGAAGGTCTCCCCACCGCCCTGCGAGTGGAGCCAGAAAGGTGTTCACTGTCCCCAGGAGAAGCACAAATGAGCGGTAGGATTCAAGCCCAGGTGGGAGACTCGGCAAAAAACTGTGATAAAAGGCTCACGGGTTAGTGGCTGGGCAATCACTTCAGGGGAGTCCGGTCTGGCCCCTGGTGGAGAAGAAGAGGGAAGGGATGTGTCAGGCTCTGGGTGAGGCTCCTGGGATTGCTGCCCCATTTCACAGGGGAGGCAACAGAGGCTCTCAGAGGTGACTTCACTTACCCAGGGCACCTGGCAGAGCCAGGACCCAAACCCAGGTCTGTAAGACTTCAAGGAGATGCCAAGGAGGCAGACACGGACTCACTGCTTCACCCACTCAACACACACATGTTAAGCAGGCATGATGTGCCAGGCATTAGGAGGCATATAGCACTGAACCAAGGTCCACACTGAGTTTCGATTCTAGTGAGTGAGGAATGGCATACTTTTGGGCCCTGACATCCTAGAAAACAAGATTTGGTGCTGCCTGCTAGATTCTAGAATTAGCTCCACTAGGAGCTGGTATGACAAGCCCCTGGCTACAGAATGGTACCTGGCCTCCCGCTGTCAAAGTCACAAAGACACTGTCATTGGATGGCACCATCTGATAAAAGAATTGGTGCTACCTTGCCAGTCAAAGTATAGAGGTGGCAGGAGGCAGAGGAGGAGCAAGGCTGTCCACGGTCTTAGTGGATGATGGCCAAGAACCCAGCAACGCTGGGAAGAGCCTGCCCCGTCCCAATGTGGGACCACACCTCTTTCCACGCTGTGTTCTCCTGGAGAAAAGAAACCCCCTGCCCTGAAGCAGCACCAAGAAGTCAGGTCAGAGACTCCCCTTCAAGTCCTACTTTGCATCCCTACACCCCGTCACTCCCTTAAAAGTCTGCACCAGACTTGAAGCCCAGAGCAGCTACAAAGGGGGACAGGCACCTGTGCGTGATGGAGGGAGGGATGCAAACACGCCATCATGACAGTTTCTGGATAAGAAGATAGATACCAGGGACCACCCCACCACTCATCTTTCCTGATGTTTCTGTGCTGATTCTTTCCTTAGCTTCCTTCTGAGCCTGCATTATCTCCTTTCCCAGCACGCCTCACAGCCCAGCCTCGTGCACCAAAAATTCCCTTTAGAGTATACGCCAAGATCTCTGGTTCAGAAAACGTGTACATGCCATTTTGATTGCAACTGCTTCTTCCCAGCAGCTCCTTAAGGGCAGGGATACTCCTTTAATGCCTGCAGCACAGTGTCTGGTACATCGCAATGTACAAGCATGATAAATGAATGAAAATTTCATGAGAACTATGGATTCTAAGATATCGCAAATGCAATAAAACACACTTTACACAAAAGCACTATACATACTGTTTAGCTGGTTCAGAAAGCCACTGCAGCTAACCCAGGTCCTTGTTATGAACATAAATGATGACCTAAGAGTCTCTGAAAAATTCCTGATTATCTGTACTTCAGAGCAAAGATGCATGGATGACTCAACGCCGCCAAAATAAAACTAAAAACCCCACAACAACCCAACTCAAAGATGAGCCAAAGACTTGACTAGACAGTTCTCCAAAGATATTCAAATGACCAATAAGCACATGAAAAGATGATCAGTTCCACTAATCATTAGGGAAATTCAAATCAAAATCATAATGAGATACTACCTCACACTCATTTGGCTTGCTACAACAAACAAAAAGGTGCTGGTGAGAATGTAGAAAAATTGGAATGCTTGTGCATTGCTGATTGGAATGCAAAATGTTGCAGCTGCTATAGAAAACAGTAAGGTGATTCCTCAAAAAATTAAACATAGAATTGCCATATGATCAACAATCCCACTTCTGGGTATATCCCCAAAAGAATTGAAAACAAGGACTCTGAGAGAGATTTTTACAACCATGTTCATAGTAGCATTATTCACAATAGCCAAGAGGTGGAAACCACCCCAAATGCATCAACAGGTGACTGGATAAGTATATCCACACAAAAACCATAAAAAGGAATGACGCTTTGAAACATGCTTCATCATGAATGAACCTTGAAAATATTATGTTAAGTGAAATAAGTCAGTCACAGAAAGACAAACATTGTATGATTTTGTCCCTATGACATACTTGAAATTGACAAATCCACAGAGACAGAGAGCAAAATGGTTGCTGCCAGGGGCTGAGGGGTGGAGAATAAGGAACTATTGTTTAATGGCTATGGAGTTGCAGTTTGGGATGATAAATAGAGGTTCTGTAGGTGAATAGCAGTAACTGCTGCACACAATCTATGCACTTGATGTACCTGAATAATACCCTTAAATGGTGAATTTCATGTTATAGAAGTTTTATAATGAATGAATGAGCGAAGCATGGATGCCCCTTGGAGACGGCCTGAGGTGTGAGGAAGGCATTTGACCTCTGGAATCAGTCACTATCTCTAGTCCCAGCTGTGTGTGGGATCACGTGACGCTTTGCCTCTGTGAATTTCAAGTTCCTCATATGGCAACCCGCTCCAGGATTCTTGCCTGGAGAATTCCAGGGACAGAAGAGCCTGGCAGGCTATAGTCTACAGGGTCACAAAGAGTTGGACACAACTGAGTGACTAACACTTTTCATCTGTAAAATGGGTAGGAATACCCTAAACAGGGGAAAGGTACTTGCGTTACAAAATGGATCCAAGAATTAAATGTGAGCTGATACACGCAGCTCACAGGACAAGGAAGGAAAAGTTGCCTCTCCTTCCTCCCCAGCCGTCCCTGGACAATCACTCCTGTTGACCAGGTTTGCCTTAGGCGCCCAACTCCAGCTCACCTTTCCCCAGGGATGCCCAGCCTTCCCACGTCCCACTCCTGAAGGTGGGCCACCAGCTTCCCACACTCGATTCACGGAGGCAGAGGGTGAGCTGGCCAGGCCTTATTAGTGCCTCTTCAAGGCACTTGCAACAAGCAAACAAGCAAAGACCGAAATGGGAAAGGTAGAATTTCACTCTCTGTGGGAAGTTTGTGGCAGAGGTATTTTTAGGATGGGAGAAGGAGGGAGGTATTTTTAGGATGGGGTACTCTTCCCATTACTCCTCAAATCCCACTTCACCAGTATCCACCTCCTCTTGGTGGGGAAGACTGGATGGGGGGGGGGGCCCTAACTACCTCGGTTGGGAGCTGAGGCAGAGCCCCTTCTGCAGAGTAGTCGGTCACCCTACGGTTCGCCCTGGGGCTGGGACCCCAGGTGTGTGACCCCGGCCAGGTCCTGCCAGCCTCCTCCCTTTGGCAAATGGAGCATGGGGTTCCCTTCCCCCTGCCGGCCACATCCTCACTCTCCCTTCAGGATGACCTGAAAGGGAAGTTTATAAGAGGAAAAGGAATGAAAAGGATCCATTTAACAGCGCACAGTGGGCGGGGGAACTTCCTGACAGGAAACGCTGTGGAAACCGGGCCCGTCTGGCCATGAAACTGGTTTGGCTCAGAATCGGCCAGAGTGGACAGGAGACCTCGGGCAGCCGTACATCACAATTAAACTGGACTCGTCCAAGTTCACGCTCTTTCTTGTCCCCTCTAAAGCGAACAGACACTATAATAATGTGCACACCACAGGGGGAGAAAGGTACCACTTTTTTTAATCCGGGGGAAAAAAAAACCCACCCTAAGGGGGGAAAAAACCCAACCCTAATTTAGGTCGAAGAGACATAAAGGACTACTGCTTCAGAGAAGGAAATCAGCAGCAGATGTAGGCAGCTGAGCAGAGCCAGGCTGAGCAGGGCCCCTGCCACCGGGCCACCAGCCTGAGTCACCAGGGCGGGGAGGGCGGGCGGCCAGGCGGGGTGATGGGCAAGGGGTGTTTATCTTTATTCTTGAGCTGGGGTGTGGGGTGCCAGAAACAATGGGAACAGAAGAGTCCCTGGGGCTGGGACAGGCACGGAGTTGCAGGCAGGAATAGACAGGCTCCCAGCGGGCTGCTCTTCTGGGCCAGAGAATTCACACAGGCCCTGAACCTGAACAGGGAGAAGGCCTCTCCTCCCCGTTCCCCACCCAACGAGACCTTGCAATTCCCTGTTCGCAGGGCTAAGTCTGGCTGTGGCTGGCCAGCTGATCTCCGCCCCTGCTTCCCCACCCAACTGTCTTTAAGAGCCCAGCCCAGCCATCCTCCTGCTGGCGTGGGTGGCTCAGCTCTGGCCCTGCCTCGTGCTCTGCTCGGCACCTTGTCCTTGGATCGTGTTCCATCTCCTCTCCTAGCAGTTCCCTTCTTTCCCTTCGCTTGAATTCATTTCCTGCAGTTGCCAAGGGAAATGTGAGCTCCGGGGATGAAGGCCTGGCCCCTGCATCTTAGGACCCCAGCTCAGCCTGCAGTGAGCAGCCAGGCATCACTGCCCCTGGAATGTGGGCTCTCAGGGACAGGGATGGTCCCTATCTTGGTGGCCCTCTAGCCCTTAAGGAGTGGGCCAGCTCAGCGACTGCCTGTCAAATGAAAGGATGAGTACCAGGGGACGTCCAGAGAGCCGCCCAGGAGAGCACAGGGGTTTAGAACATCCCCGCACCCTGAGTGGATAAGCACCCACCCTTGTATAAAGAGGATGGTTTGCATGAGACCCTGAGGTCAAGTAAAGACAGAACTTGGTCTGCGACACAGCGACCCGATTCTCCCAGCCCCCCAAACCTCCCCGTGATACAATGAAGAGGGGCTGGAGAGCCTGCCCTTAAAGATGCTCCCCTGGCACAATGAAGAAAACAGAATCAAAGCATCTCTTAGCAGGAGCGCCTCAGAGCTCTGCAGCCCGGGAAGTAGAGTTGGGAAACGGTACCGTCAAGGACATCTGCTTGTCAAAGGAATTGAGACCCCAGTCTCCTGCTGTTTCAAGTCCTTCCCATTCGCTGAGGTTTTTGTGGTGAGTCACATAGTTATTAACATACTGGCCCCCTGTTTTTTTTAATTCTCAAATTTTCCTTGACCCTTAGACCCCGCTAGTTAATTAAACTCACATCTTTGCCAGCATCAAAATAGGTCATCTCTCAGAGTGCAGAGGGAAGAGGGAGAAGAGAAAAGAGGTGTTTTGCAGTGTTCCAGGATTCAAGTCTCTGCACTTTATCTCAGGCATTGCTTCTCCCAGCCACAGTGCTACAGGCATCATCACTAAGAAACACATGTCCGAGCCTCATCAGTGTGAGTGCCTCCATGGTTTACATCCGTACCCAGCTCACACAACAGACTCTTGCTTTCTACCTAATCATTCTACCTACCTCTTCCCACTCCAATGCCCACCTGGTTCTTTGAGTGAAAAGGGACATAAAAGGGACCCTCCACTTTTAGCTGCAGCTCCTTGCATTCTTTTTTTTTTTTTTAATTTTAATTTTAATTTTTTTTTAAATTTTAAAATCTTTAATTCTTACATGTGTTCCCAAACATGAACCCCCCTCCCACCAGCTCCTTGCATTCTTGTCTGGCACTGTGGAGGGGCTTCTAGCTCGGTGCCTGGACAAGAAGACAGAAGCAAGGTCAAAGTGGCAATAGCCAGCCCAAGGGGAGCAGGCATGAGCTTGAACCTCCAGGGACCTAGTTGGGGCCTGGGGTTCCAGGAAGCCCAGTAGCAACCTTCCTTCCTCTACTGTGGGCTTGGCCAGGGTCAGTGAGCATCGTGCAGTTCTGAGTTGATTTTTCTACACCCCCAGTTCCTCACTCCCAGGATGTGATCTAGGGGCTTCACCTGTAGCTTCTGGGAGAGTGAGAATCCCAGGCCTGCTTCCAGTTCTTCTGGAGGAGGGGTGGGTGGATAAATCCCCTGGGCTTTTTTCCCCCAGTGTCGGTTTTCTCCTCCCTGCATCTGAATGGGAGAGTGTTCAGGTTAAACGGAGGTGCCTAGAGCGGCCCCACCTGCTGGGCTGGCTAATCCCCCAGCACCTGCAGAAATCGGAAACACGGGACCCCAGCTGTCCTCGGCAGACTGAACACATAATCCATCTACGTGTACTTAAGACAGCGCCTGGCACTAGAGCTCCGTGCTGCTCTCTGTCCTCTCCTCCTTCCTCCCCAGGGCAGGTTCAGGCAAATCCAGCAGATGCCCACTGAGCCCCTTCGATGCCACTGGCAGTCCCTGGGCCTGCTGCTACGGGAATGGGAGGCAAATGCGTGGTCCTCCGGAGGGCCTAGGGGTCAGGATACCCCTGAGTGGGCTGCTTCTGTGTCACAGTACTTTGTGGAGGTCATCTGCTCCCATGACCTGACTTAATTTTCACAATTCTGTGACGTAAACGAGTCCTAATTTCCTTATGAGAAGACTGAGGTTCCAAGAGTGAATGAAGGAATTGACAGTCTGGTAGCAGTTTCCTTGCACTCAGCCATAGAGTTCGATGTGGTAGGGGCCTGGGGAAGAAAAGCAGACAGAGGCGATGCCCTCAGAAGAGGGCAGGTGCAGGCGGGCATTTCCCCCGGGGACACGCCACCAGCAGCTTTTCTCTATCCGAGACACTAACCCCAGATGCTCCCTGCTTTCCAAGCACCGCCTGGCCACTGAGAGCATGGCTGAGGCTCAGGAAATACTGCTTGTCCAAGTGGCTGATTTCCCAAGTGGAGCAGACAAAAGAACCCCAGGGGCAGGTGAGGGCTCTGGGCTTGGCAGGAGCCTAGTTCAAGGTGTTGATGGACTTGCATCCTCACGGATCCACTGAGCCCTTGGGATGGCGACTCGCACAATGTGATGGTTCCACGGGGTACCCCCTGGACCTGCAGGTCAGAGCCAGGGGTCCCATAATGCACCGCTCCACTGAGGACTCACAGGAGCCCAGGGGCACGGAGTCTCTACAACCTCCCTGTCCCCACCCTCCAGCCCTGACCACACTCACTTTTTCCATTAGTCTAAATAAATCAAGGAGGAAAAACTGAAACTGTCGCTCAGTCGTGTCCAACTCTTTATGACCCCAAGAGCTGTAGCCTGCCAGGCTCCACTATCCATGGAATTTCCCAGGCAAGAATACCGGGGTGGGTTGCTGTTTACTTCTCCAGGGGATCTTCCTGACCTAGGGATGAACCTGGGTCGCCTGCATTGCAGGCAGATTCTTTACCTTGATTCTAAATCAAGGAGGAAGCTTCAGCGAAATACTCACCTGGCTAAGTACTTCTCCTTAGCATCCTACGTGTGTGTGTGTGTGTGTGTGTGTGTGTGTGTGTGTGTGATTGCCTCTAACCAAGAGAGCACCAAAGGTCCTTCCTAGCAAAGGCAATGGAAACAGAATGGAAAGAAATTTATGTATATATTATTTAGGGGAAAAAGTGAAAAAAATTTCCTCTTTTTTTTTTCTAATTTATAAAGGCTCATTCCTAAAAATATTAGAAAAATAAAGTCACTGTCTATCTGGCTATTTGGGGTTTGCCCCATTCGCACCTTGTGATATCTACATTTCTTACACATACAGGTGTTTTAAAAATGGGAATATACACTATAAACTGCCTTGTAATCAGCCTTTTTTTTCACTTAACAATATTTATACATTTCCCCCATACTGCCCCCTTTGCCTTTACTAGAAAGGAGTTTAGCTGGTCTCTTAGTCACAGGTTGTCACATATACCTGGAGTGTTTAAAGCCAGGTTAGTACTTAATTAAAATCTCCCCCTTGATTTAATTTGACTAGTTGAAAAAAATATTGGAAAGAAAAGAAAAAGAGAGTCTGTGGATGCACACTGGCAGCTACTTTGAAAAATTTTGTTCCAGAACAAATGTTTGAAGAATTCTCCCTCTGTCCTCTGGGATTCGAGCACCCAGCCCCTCTGAGTGGGAAGAACTGCTTGACACATTAACACTCCTACGAAGAATCGGGGAGCGGGTGGGTGCAAGTCCTTGGCCCTCCAGGACTCCTTGAGGTCTGTGTCCTGCCCACTGGGGACCCACTGCTGAAGGCTGTGTTCCCAAAACTCAGAATTACAGGAGAAACTGATAATTATCCAGTCAGTTGAGACAAAGTAGATGGTCACACTTGAAGCCCACCTGGGGGTAAATGTTTTGGCCCTGAACTATTTAGTGTGGCTGAATTAACCGGGTAACCATCAGGGCTGCCCTCCTGCAGAGTGTCATCTTCCCACAGCTGAGCAGGGCACATACAAATCCAAAGTTAAAAGTTGAAAACATTCCCAAGTGCTCTGAAGCATCCCAGAGCCCTTCTGGACCTGTGCCCAAGAGCATTTTAGCACAGGAAATCTGTTCCCAATACCCCTCTCTTAGTGGGGGTGACAATTAGAAGGAGGTGGGTGGCACTTGAAAGCATCCTGCTTGTGACTCTGATATGGCCCCCCCCAATCCTCCCCAAGCCCCCTACCTCCACTGAGGGTCCCTGCGATAAACACCCCAAACTGGGGAATGAGGAAGGAAGTGGGGGGCACACCCACAGACCCAGCGAACCCAAGCCTGGTATGGGGCCTGGCATGGAGCAGCTGCTTGAGACAAGTCATTGAATGAATGAATGAACAAGCCGAGAAGTGGGGTGAGAAAGTACGGTCAGGGTATATGTACAGGATGCCAGAGAGTTCAGCTGCGTCAGCATCAAAGGCCTGTGTGAAGGTGGTGGGTGATGAGCAGCTGCAGCTACAAGAACTGTGAGAGCAAGGACCCCGTTTACCGAGCACCCGTGAGCGCCCAGGCCCTGGGTCACACTCTGCGTCCGCCATTCTCCCTGACGGAGTTGGGCCTTACCATTGCCACCTCCAGCAGGCAGGACCAGCACTCAGGCCCTACCCAATGCCCTGCTACCTCTCCCAGGGTGTCCACAGGAGAAGCTTGGCAGATTCACCACAAGATGCTTTCCATCCCTGACTGTCTCCAGCTTCCACAGCAGATCCAGCTTGAACTGAAGCTGATCCACCCAAGCTGATCCACCCAGAGTCAGAGTGTGCCAGGTCCCATCTGGGAGGGCCTGGGCACTCAGCAGCCAAGCATCTGTGGTTTGCAGGAGCAAGCTGCCCACCAAACATGACTCTTCCTAAGGTGGATGGAGTTGAAGGCCACAAGCTGGACCCTCAAATGGTTCCCTCAGGCTTGGAGATGATGGGAGATTTGAGTGCAGCTGGATTTTGTCGCTAAGATGGCCCTCGGGCTCATCTCCCAAGATTCCCATATCTCTTCTTTCATCTGTTCATTCATTCACTAACATATAATTATTAAGCACCTACAAAGTACCAGGTTTTGCATTAAGAAAGGAGTTCTAAAAAGAGAGTGCATTCTACAGGGCCTGTGTCTCTAGCATCTGTGAGATGAGAATGAAGACCCATGGGGGCCTATGCCACAGGTGCCTGCACAAAGGCAGGAAAGTGGGTCTTTCCACCTCTGCAGAGAGCCTAGTGGGACACCTAGCAGGGTGCCCTCGGGGTAGGCAGGACCCCCTCCACCTTGCGTCTGTCCCCTGGCCCACACTCCACAGGCGGCAGCAGGCCAGCCACGCAGGACAGTGCAGCAGGCCCCTGCGTGGGGACAGTGAGTCAGCAGGTATACACAGGAGCAGTCATGCCACCCTCCAGGGCACGCAGAGGGCTGTGGTGAGCACAGACCCAGACCCGCCGAAAGCTCAGCCGCAAGAAACCCAGAGTGGCAGAAAGAACCGGAGAAATGTTATTGCTTATTACTTCCACGGTGACCCTACTGTATACCCAGGGAGTATGACATAAGAGATAGGCTGTCCTTGCTATGGATATTAGGAATTATAGAGGAGTTTTTGTTTTCAATTGAGTTAAAAGTCATATAACGGAAAATTAACCATTTAAAGTAAACATTCAGCGGCATGTAGTTCATTCACAATATTATGCAACTACCACCTCCATCTATTTCTAAAACCCACTCCTCATCCTAAAAGGAAACCTCATAACCATTTTGCAATTAAGCCCTGCCTCCCCGCCCCTGCCAGCTCCTGGCAACCACCAATCTGCTTCTGTCTCTATGGATTTACTCATTCTGAATATTTCATATAGCTAGACTCATATGTGACCTGTTGTGTCTGGCTTCTTTTACTTGGCATAATGTGTCCCATTTTCCTGACTTGTAGTATGTACTAGCAATTCCTTCCTTTTGATAGCTGAATGATATTCTATTGTATGGATGTAGTGCAATTTGTTTATTCATTTAATTTTTGATGGATTTTTGCTCTGTTTCAACTTTTTAGCTATTGTGAATAGTGCAATATGAAATGGGTGTTCATTCAACAAGCATTTATTTGAATCTGTTTTCAGTTCTTTTGGGTCTATTCTCAGGAGTGGAATTGCTAGGGGAATTAAATTTTTAGAGCTGGAATGAACTTAAAGGTCAGTTATTCCAATTTTATAGGTGGGGAAGCTGATACCTGAGTAGATTATCTGCCCTGTTGGGGGTCACACCGTGTCAGGATGTGAAGGGTGGCTGAAAGCCAACATGCCGAGGGCTCTCTAAGTTCATCACATATAAGTCAAGACTCATCGCCTGTTGTGGGTTCCATGTTGTGGGGGTTCCGTGGCGTCCAGCACAGTCTCTTGCGTGTTGATAAGGCACTGGTATTTGTGAAGTGAACATTTCACAATGAATGGAAGAAAACATTTCCAAACAGCTTCTAAAAGCTTTACCTTTCACCCATTCTGAAAAGGAATGTGCCCATTATCCCATCTTGGAGGTTCAAAGCATCTTGGGGAACAACTCTACAAGGGTCAGAATAAATGTGTCCTCGGAGGAGATGAGCGCCACCGTAGAGGGATCGGGGGGTGCCTGTCACCCCATTTCCTAACGTTTTCACTCCCTGACTACTTCAGCTTCTCCTCAACACCTCACGCAGTAGGGTGGATGATGCTGGCTGGGCCTTACTGAACCACAGTGGCCCAAGGAGATGGCAGGTGGCCCACCCTGGGCCAGACTCTCAGGGCCCACAGGCCCAGTGGAATGTGCTCGCACTGGGAGGAGGTGGTACGCTTGCGCCTGCCTGATTGGCCAGCGATACCACTGGGCTCTCGCGATACCACTGGGTTCTCATGGTACCAAGCGGTTCCATCTTGCGGATCACGATGAGGCCCCGAGGACTTCTGCCTGGGGTCTGTGGTTCTGCTTCCAAGGAGACGGAGCAAAGGAACCTCTGCTGGCAAGAAAGTCTGGTCTGTGGGCAGCAGAGAGTGCCCAGCAGTTGCGGGGCCTGGGCAAGCTCTTCCCCCATCTTTCTTCCACCTGTCGGACCAAAGAAGCTGTGGTCAGCCGCACCATGAAGCTATCCTGCTCCTCCCATAACAGGGAGCTGTCACCACACAGGTGCAGGGCCCACTGCCATTCCAGTGGTTTCTCTGGAAGCACATGGTGTGGAGGTGACATCTCAGTGTCTCCACTGGCTACAAGGTGAGAGCCCCAGATCAGATCAGCCCTCTGTGGAGCACAAGGGCTTCTGGGTCAGTGTGCTGGCAGCCTAAATGATTCAGGCACTTCTGGGACCCCTGCCCTGCGTCCAGCAACCAGTAGCTCTAGTCCTAGGCATAGATGTGTGACTTTCAGGTGTCTGAGTGTCCCTTAAGTCATCAGTGCTGCCAGTAAATGAGCAGCTGGGGATTCGCCTCATCCTTCCACAGAGGATGCCTCTTTACAGCCTTCGATAGACCCCAGTGACAGTCCATACACTTCAGGTACTGACGTGCATGAGGAAGTGAAGGGGGTCATCAACAGGGCTCAGATTAACACAGATGAAAGGAAGGAGCAAGGGCTTGAAAGTTATAATTCCCAGGTCTCCTTCCGTTCCTCATTCTATCCCTTCCTGGCCTTGGCAAGTCATTTATGCTTGTGGGCCTCAGCTTCTGCATCTGGAAGGGGAGGAACGGCCTCTGCACCATCCCTCGAAGCTCTGCAGTAATCTCCATACACGAGCACACCTGGACGTTCGTTGGAGGTGTGACAGCAGGCTGTGGCTGACGCAGCACCATGGACATGGACAGAGCTGTCCTGATACGCAAGTGGATATGGGCTCTGCTGGTCCCTATCTTGGTTGCACACACAGCTACAGAGTCCATGAGGCCAGAGCAACTTCAGAGCCCACGTTCGCCCCACCATCCTCTTTGCCTCTGCCACTCCTGGGAGCCTGGGCACGCTCGTGAGTTCCTTCCTGCCTCTTCCCCTATTTGGAATCTGTGCATTCTTTAAGGCACGCATCCTCTGTTTAGCCTTTCAACAAGCATTACTGCAGTCTTCTCCTGGGAGCCAGATCCCAAGCAGATATCCATCTGTCCCTGGAGGAGCCACAGCTGAGAGGACCAGGCAGCCTCATGTACAGATAAACAAGCTCTCTCAAGGGTAATATTTGAGGATTAAGATGTGTAACAGTAATGGTGGGGCAGCAGAAAGGAGGGGGTCAATGGACTTCCCTGGTGGTCCAGTGGTTTAAGCATCTGCCTGCCAGTGCAGGGACATGGGTTCGATTCCTGGTCTCAAAAGATCCTGCATGCTGCGGTACAACTAAGCCCGGGCACCACAACCACCGGGCTTGCGCTCTTGAGCTCGTGTGCCACAGCTGCTCAGCCTGCGAGCCGCAACGACAGAAGCCTGCCCTCTAGAGCCTGTGCTCCACCAGAGACGCCTGCGCAAAGAGAAGCCTGCACACTGCGAAGAAGAGGAGTCCCCATTCGTGGCAACTAGAGAAAGCCTGTGCACAGCAACAAAGAGCCAGCACAGCCAGAAACAAACAAACAAATAAGAAGGAGGGGTCAAGCCTGCTGGGTGGGGTTTGAAGGACTGAAACCGCCTTAGAAGAACTGGCCCTTGAATGATCAGCAGACGTAAGAGATCTGGTTTGATCCCTGGGTTGGGATGATCCCCTGGAGGAGGGCATGGTAACCCACTCTAGTATTCTTGCCTGGGGAATCCCATGGACAGAGGAGCCTGGGGGGCTACAGTCCCCGGGATCGCAAAGAGTCGGACACGACTGAAGTGACTTAGCACACATGCATGCAGACATGTGTGCAGAAGGTTCTCTGCCTGAACTGTCCTACGTGGAAGCTACCAGCCACATGTGGCTACTGAGCCCTGGAAATTCAGTGAGTCCAATGAAGATGAACTGTGTGTGTAAAATATACACCAGATTTTGAAGACTTAGTACAAAAACAGAGTAAAATAGAGAATAAATAATAAATAATTTTTATATGAATTACATGTTGAATGATAATATTTTGAATACACTGATTTAAATAAAATATGTCACCAAGATTAATGTTATCTATTTCTTCTTTTTTTCAATGTGACCACTGCTCTGTATACCAGAGAAGAAAACTGGTCCTTCACCCTTTGAGCATCACAAAGGTTTGGGCTCTGAGGCATTCTGAGTGAATTGAAATGAAAACAGTCTCCACAAGGCATTTGTTTTCTATATAATTATTTGCCAGCCCCTTGTACCACCTACTTGGAGACGATTCCAACACACCGAGCCTTTTAACAGGTCAACAGAGTGAGATAGTTGGGGTAAGAGGTGGGGTCTGACCCACCATTATTCTTTGCAAGTGAGACTACGGGTAAAAATCTTTCACAATGGCCTCAGAGTATGATCAGATTGTTAGGCTGGAATTTTCTCAACCCATCTACATTCCTAGCAATCACGTTCATTATCTATAGGGACCCAAGATGGAAGGAGCTGTCACTCAGGCCCTAAGCAGAGGAGCAGCAAGCTTAAAGAAATGCTAGAATCTGGCTGAGAAAGGAGGGGATGTGTGCAGTGTCTCAGCTCTTCACCTTCCTTCTGGGCTGTTTGCTTGTGGAGAGGTATTAATTAGGGGAGTTGAGTACCATGACCAGACATGTGGAAAAAAGAGAAAATATAGGCAAACAGCATACTGTGTGTCCCTTCCATGGGCTAGACATGGGTTTTACACAACCTCACTCTCCTCACCTGCTGGGTGGGTATAGACCCATTTTATAGATGAGAAAACTGAGGCTCAGAGGATTAAGTGGCTTGCCCAGGTACTAGTGCAGGTTGCTTCTGACTGCCCCTGACAAAAATGATTTGATACATGAAACTGTGGAGGATTAAGCCTGGCCTAGAAATCAGGCCATATGTTCTGGATTAAAATTTCAGGAGCTGATTTTGGACAAGTGGCTTTCTTTCCCTGAAACTCAATTTTCTTGGGGGGCGGGGGAGGGGGAAGATAGGTATTTGTGGACAAAACCACTGTTTCTTTAACTTTTTTCAACTATAATCGATTATAATATTTTGTTTTCCATGACCAGAATCAAAATCTGTGTGTATGTAAAACTGAAAGAAATGTTTGATCGAGCAATATTTAAAGTATGACACACAGTAACATTTTCTAATCTGTTATATATGTATATATTTAAGCTGATGTATTATGACCCACTAGACTGATCAAATGACCCATAATAAGCTGCCACTTATGATCTGAAAACAGTGCTCCAAATGATTGATTTCCAAGCTTCTCTCCAGAACTAATATCCTGAGGGTCTGTTGTTGTGGCCAAACAACAAAAAGTCTGTAAGTATCTCTTGGTCTGGGATCAGCTTTCCCCCACCCTTTGCATTCTACCTGCCCTGTCCCTCCTCAGAGAACCAGATCCAGAGAACATTATTTCTCCACTGGCGTCAGAGAGCAGAAGAGAGAAGCCTGTTATAAGAACACTGCCTCCCACCCATCAAGAGGGCCCCATCTCTGCAGGCTGTTTGCCAGGACATGGAAATCTCTCTACTAGAACAGAATGCTTCTCTGTAATAGAATTTGTTGTAATGGGGCTTTACCATCCAGTCTAGCAGCAAAATACATTTCAGAGCCTTGGAAAAGATGAACTTGAAGAAGTCCCCCTGATTGTAAACCGTGCCAGTGAAAGGAAACCCCACTGTCCCTTTTGATGACAAGACTATAAAGAGCCTTATTTCAGCATCCCCTCTGAGGAGCTCATTCTCCCTCTTAGCTTGTCCCTGAAGAAATGAAGGCCTCATCCTGGGGTGAGGGAGCTGGTGTGCTCTAATCTCACACGGTGAATGGGGAGTCGTGGCACTCAGACGCAGCTAGGCTGACTGCTAGGATTGTTGCAGCAAAAACCTCTCCCCTCCCTCACTTCCTGCCAAGCGCCTGTGCAAGGTCTCTCAGTCCAGTCCAGTCGCTCAGTCGTGTCCAGGTCTTTGCGACCCCATGGACTGCAGCACGCCAGGCTTCCCTGTCCGTCGCCAATTCCTGGAGTGTACTCAAACTCATCTCCATTGAGTTGGTGATGCCATCCACCCATCTCATCCTTTGTCGTCCCCTTCTCCTCACGCCTTCAATCTTTCCCAACCTGATGTTCTTTTCCAGTGAGTCAGTTCTTCACATCAGGTGGCCAAAGTATTGGAGTGTCATCTTCAGCCTCAGTCCTTCCAATGAATATTCAGGATTGATCTCCTTTAGGATGGACTGGTTGGATCTCCTTGCAGTCCAAGGGACTCTCAAGAGTCTTCTCCAACACCACAGTTCAGAAGCATCAACTCTTCGGTGCTCAGCTCTCTTCATGGTCCAACTCTCACACCCATACATGACCACTGGAAAACCCACAGCTCTGACTACATGGACCTTTGTTGGCAAAGTAATGTCTCTGCTCCGCAAGGTCTCTACACCTGAGCATTCCAGAAACTTCTGTGAGTATGAGGTCTCCTCTGCATCCAGGTTCCTTGCCTCTTACCCCGGATGGATGCCCCAGTGTGCTCCAGTGTGGCACTGAGAAGGCAAATAGGGGGGCCTGGGCCCACAGCCCCAGAGCAGCTAAGGAGGGGTGTGAATGGTGCTGGGGGCAGGCCCAGCTTCTAGAAGGCAAAGGGGGGGGGCTGGCAGCCGGCAGCGGAGCTCAGGGGTGAACAGTGCATGAAGCCCTGTCACAGCAGGCCACCCCCCCTCACGCTGGGCTTTTAACGACCCTCACAATGCCTTGAGTGGGCATGTGCCTGTGTTTCACGTCACCGTTTCTTTTATTTCACTGGTCAAATTAGGAGCTGTTCTAGCTTCAGCTTTGGGGTAACGCCTACAAGTGGTGGCTCTTGGGGTCCTGGCCAGCCTTCCCTTACCGTTCCTGGGCCCTCTGGGCTGACTCCACAGTGGGCCATGAACCATGGTCGGGTGAATGGCTCGGCCCCCCCAAACTCTATCAGCAGCCCCAGGCCTCAAGGCTCATACTTACACAGACTCCGATACAACGTGGTCAGGATGGGCTTCCAGGACCTGGAAAGTCTACAGTCCAAAGCATCCGGCAGCAAATGGGCAGAAGAGGGGGCTGCTTGTGCGGAGTATGGTATCTGGGGGTCAGGGAGGGCCTCTGTCCCTGTCACTTCTTCTCTGCCTTCCCTCTAAGTCTCCTTGGCCAGCTGATGCCCATAATTCCACAGCCAGGTTCCCTTGGGGCAAGACAAACCTGGGCTTTCTTGTCGTTGCTCAGTTGCGCGGTCGTGTCAGAGTCTTTTGCGACCCCATGGATTGAGATTTTCCAGGCAAGAATACTGGAGTGGGTTGCCATTTCCTTTCCCCAGGGGGTTCTTACCCACCCAGGGATTGAATTGCAGGTGGATTCTCTACCGCTGAGTCTCTGGAGAAACCCATTAAAATGCCTATATCTGGGTGTCTATACAATCTTACAGCAATTTCCATCTTAGAATGAATGAGTTCATGCAAGTCAACTCAGCTGAACTCAAGGACCCACGTGTGTCTGGGCCTTTCCTGGGCCTTATGGGGCAAGAAAAGGCAAGATGACATAGTGGAAGGGGCTGCAGTCTAGTTCACAGGCTCTGCTGATAGCAGTCTTTGAAGGAGAGCTGGGAGTGCGCTGGCGAAAGGAGACAGAGAGGCGGGGAGAGGAGGGACCCAGTTTCCCACCAGGTACATTTAACCTTGTGAGGTAAGCCCGAGGGGGTGCACTACCCACCCCCACCCCCAGTGAGGTGTTCCCCACGAAAGAGGTTCGTCCTGGGGAATGTTAGACACAAATTGCACTGCCTGAACCAATGTGAACTGACAAGGATAGAAGATGCAAAAACGCAGCCTCTGGATCAGGGTTAGGATTCCTGCCCTGCAGTCTAATCGCTGTGACTCTAAGTGACTTAGCCTCTTTGTGCCTCAGTTTTCTCATCTGTCAAGTGGGGAGAATAATAATATTATTATTGTGAGGATTAACAGAGTTCATTAAGTGTTCAAAAGACATTACCTGTTAATAGCATCCAAAAGTAGATCTCCTCAGGGGAAACTGAGTGTCGACCATCCACAGCTGGACTCAGGGCTCATTGTGAGAAATGGGGGCACAGAGAGACTCTGGGGCCCCTTAGGAATGTCTGGCATCATAGAGACCTCTCCCTCCCCAGCCAGCTTTGCCTGGGGGCAGTGACTCTGGCCCTGGCAGGAGGCACCTGAAAGGCTCCGGCTCCTTCTCCAGACCCTTGCTGCTGCCCTGACCGTGCCTGGCCCATCTTGGCCAGGGGTTGTCAGAGGCCAGAGAACCCCTGGTTACTCCAGGGCAGGGCACGCAGCAGGGTCCTCACTCTCGCTGCAGTAGTCTACTCTGAACATTGCTGGCTGGAGAAAAACCAGGATTGTATCTATTTCTTGCTCAGTCATCTTCAATGAGTGAGCAGTACTTAGTGCTAAGTACTTAGTATTAGTACTTCACCTATGGCACAGAGGACAATTCCTCAACCTGGCATTCATGTTGCCACCACCCTCTTCCTGGGATTTCCTTTTACTCACTGCTATTCATCTGTAATAACCACAGTGAGCCCTCTCTGAGCTCTTAGTTTGTGCCCTGAATGCTCCAAGGGCTCCACATGTAATATCTCATTTAACCTTCACAACAAGCTTCTGGGGTAGGTACTACTTTAGCCTCATTTTATAATAGAATACTGAAGCACAGACAGATTAAGAAGCATATTCAAGGTGACCCCGCTAGTCGATGGCGGAGTTAGGACTGAATCCCAGAAGCCAGGCTGCAGAGCCTGTCTCCCATCTATAGTCCCCGAGGACCACCCTGGCCTCCTAGCAATCTAGGCCACTTTCTGTTCCCTCAACACACCGGGCAGGTCCCGCTGCTCACATCAGCTCTCCTGGGTGCTCTCCCACTCTTGTCGCCTCCAGAGTCGTGTCCTCAGCCACACAGGAGCCCCTGCGACAGGGTCCACATGGAACCAGCAGCGAGTCCCCTACTGCTCGGCAGGAATCATCTTTCTCTCTCTGAACATCATTCACCTGCCTTATTGGATTCTGAGGGCCCATCTGTGGAACTCTTCATCCTGCCTGGGCAGGACCAGAACTGTCTGCTAGGTGAGTGAATATATGATGAGCAACAGGTTTTAAACTTTACAAACACATCCCATCTTATTTAATACTCAACACCCTGTGTTGGAGTGGATATTGCTATCCCAGTTGTGCAAATGATAATAAGTACCATTTGTTAAGTTCTGTGAGTGTAGACAGTGAAAGTGCTGGTCATGTCCGACTCTTTGTGACCCCATGGACTATAGCCCTGACAGGTTCCTCTGTCCATGGAATTCTCCAAGCAAGAATACTGGAGTGGGTAGCCATTCCCTTCTCCAGGGGCTCTTCGTGACTCAGGGATTGAATCCGTGTCTCCTGCATTGCAGGCAGATTATCTATCATGGGACCCACCAGGGGAGCCCCGTGCTAATGAGTTAATATACATTTCTTCAAAAACTCTTTCCAGCTATTCTGAGAAGCAACTATAATGTTCCCCATTTTCCAGATGAGAACTCTGAGGTCAGAAATGCTCAGTGACCTACCAGAATCATGCTTGGAGCCAACCCTAAGTCTCCCAGAACTGACTTAAACTCCTTTTCAGGCTATATTTGCATTTTGAATTGGCTATGTTCTTATTCTTGCTATACTCCCACTTCTCTGATTTGCACTCAGAACTGTGCGACCCCTCTGACAGCTGGGCTGATGGGATTCACCCCCTCACCCCCATCCCTGGCTCTGGGAGCTGCTCAGTGGTTGGTACCTGGTGTTGCTAATTCAGGACCAGTGACTGATGGACCTCAAAGGACTCCAGATTTGTCTCCCTAATGAACTGCTTTTGCCCTTTTCTCCTATTTAACTTCATTCTTTTCTTTCTATTCTTTAAAACTACCATTTTCTTTTCGAAAAGTCTGAAAGCAGTAAATTTACATAAAAATGTAAATAAACATGTGTGATCAGTATCCACATTAATATCCTCCTCATCAAGGTTGTACTCTGATCATCCACCATAAATCAAATGAGACCTAGGTCATGCATTGTTACAGTGCTAAACAGGGTTAAGGAAGAGAGAAGTGGTAGATACAAAGTTAACCCAACAGGAGCTCAGAGCAGGGACACATTGGTCTGAAGTTGAGCTGTCAGAGAAACTGGCCTTAAAGGATGGACAACATTTAGTGATGGATAAGTTTTAGGCAGAGAAGGGGCTAGGCAGCTGGTCTATTAAAAACAACCTCCCCCCAAAATGGCTTCCCAGATGGCTCAGCAGGTAAAGAATCTGCCTGCTATGCAGGAGATGTAGGAGACACGGGTTTGATCCCTGGGTTGGGAAGATCCCCTAGAGAAGGGAATGGCTACCCACACCAGTATTCTTGCCTGAAAAATCCCATGGACAGAGGAGCCTCGTGGGCTACAGTCCACAGGGTCGCAAAGAGTCGGACACAACACAGTGAATAAGCAGGAGCGCGAGCTGCCCTCAAAAACAAAGCAACAAACAAATGAACACAGACGTGTTCAGTGTATCACCTGGTTTCATTTTGGTTGGCGGGATGGATGAATAGAAAAAAACGGCAGGTGTGGACTTGGTGATGGGCAGGTGGTCAAATTACGGAGCTTCTGCAACACCAGACTAAGGATTTGACCCTAACTTGACGGCAGTGGGAACCACAGCAGGTGTGCTGTGCTTAGTCGCTCAGTCATTTCCGACTCCTCGCGACCCCATGGGCCATAGCCCTCCAGGCGCCTCTGTCCATGGGGATTCTCCAGGCAAGAACACTGGGGTGGGTTGCCATTTCCTACTCCAGGGGATCTTCCCAACCTAGGGATCGAACCTGAGTCTCCAGCAGCATTTCCTGCATTGGCAGGCTTATTCTTTACCACTGAGCCACCTGGGAAGCCCCCAGATTTTCTCAGGTCATCAAAGGGGAAGGTGAGGCAGCAACACGCATGGGGCCACTCCCAGGCCCTGTCCCCGTGAGCCCAGGACGGGATGGGGGGAGACGTGGTGAACTCTCAGCACCTGGCACTCCACCAGCCACCAGGGTGGCAACCCGGGCAGCTTGGATTTTGGCACTTGCCTACCTGGCTTAAATCCCGGGCTCCGAATTTTGATCAAACAGAGTTCTTGCCCAGGGTGTTACAAGTTGCTTGCGGTGACACCTACTATGTTCTAGGTGCAATTCCACGTGCTTCTGAACAACGTCAGTCCCCGGGTGAGGAATAGGGAACTGGCCTCAACTGATGAGCAAGGCAAGAAGAAGGAACCAAGTTCTCTCTGAGCCACTGCTCATCCTGAAGCCCTAGCTGGGTTGAACATGCTCAATGAAGGGCATCAAAAAAAAAGAGAGAGGTGAGCAAAGGAAGAGGGGGCCATGACAGAGGCTGGGATAGGAATGCTTCACGTAACCAAGCCTGCCTTTCGAGATTCAGCCCTCTTTGGCCCCTCTGCAAAGCTTTAACTTCCAGAAAGGTTGGCCAAGCAGGTCTCTTGGTTGCAGAATGAGTGTTTCCTGCTCTCAACCTGAGCTTAGCCCAGGCCAGACAGATTCACACTCTCGCTTCTCTGTTACCTGAATCAGGCCCACCTTGCCCACCCTGTCTGGTCTTGCTGGGAGACTCCAGCCCACCAAGCTCCTTCCTCTCTGAGCTCCAGCAGCTACTGCCCCCCGGGGGGGGGGGGGGGGGGGCCCTTATCTCTCCACGTGGCTTCTCTCTGCAGCCAGGCTCTCCATGAGAAAGGCATTACAGCCCACGCACGCAATTTACAATTGTCTGGTAGCCACATTAAAAAAGTAAAGAGAAATAGGTAAAGTTAGTCTGGAAGGACTGATGCTAAAGCTGAAACTCCAATACTTTGGCCACCTCATGTGAAGAGTTGACTCATTGGAAAAGACTCTGATGGTGGAAGGGATTGGGGGCAGGAGCAGAAGGGGATGACAGAGGATGAGATGGCTGGATGGCACCACCAACTCGATGGACATGAGTTTGGGTGAACTCCAGGAGTTGGTGATGGACAGGGAGGCCTGGCGTGCTGCGATTCATGGGGTCGCAAAGAGTCGGACACGACTGAGCAGCTGAACTGAACTGAACTGAATCTCTAACAATGTATTTTAACCCAGGATATCCAACATATGATGGTTTCAAGATGTATTAACCACGAGGCATGTGAAGTTTGTTTTTTGTACTCAGTCTTTGAAATCTGGCATTTTACCTTTGTGGGCACCTCAGTTTGGAGCGGCCACATTTCAAGTGCTCCACAGCTCTCGGCAGTTCATGGCTATTGCGTGGACGGCTCTGGACTTCATGCACTCGGAGGGCAGGAGTAATCTTCTAGAGCCCACAGACGGACTGGATGTGGGAGCTGGAGGCAATCTCAGGGCCACCTGGTCTAACGCCTTTGCTCTGCAGGTGCGGAAACAGCCTCAGTTCTTCGGGGAAGAACTCGCCCCGAATCACAGTGAGTAGAGGATCTAACCAGGCTGGGGGTCTGTCTTCCAACAAGACCCTAATGATCCTCTGTGTCTCAGCCTGTGTGGTCCCCTCTGGGCAGGAAGACTCTGTCCCCTTGTCCACTGTGGATCCTGGAGGGAGGCGAGTGGTGGTAACTTAGGGTCCACTCATGGTCTCTGTTTAGCCACTGGGCAGAGTCCAGTGCTCAGTGTTCACACTCAGGCCGGAGCCTCCTTTCACCCCGCATCTTCTCTAGTCCTGGGTCGAGCTGTGACCCAGGAGAGGGAAAGACTAGGAGGAAGGAACCTTGGCACACAAGGCGCATGTGGATGCCAATCATACAATTTTTGGCAGCAGAAGCCACTCTGGGAATCCTGAACACACTGATACTGCAGTCATGAGGCAACCGTCCATCTGATCAGCCCGAGTGCTTGGTTCTCCATGCCGGCTGCACACCTCCAGCCGTGGAGCCGAGCCTGAGATTACAGGAGTGTCGCCTCTACTTCCTAGACTCTGCGTGCCATTGGTAACCTACTGAACCACGCTCTCCATGCTCTGAACACTGGGCTAGCAGGCCTTTTTCAGGCCTGCCCAGACACCCCGCGCCCCTCAGCTGAGCTGTAGGCCTTGCAAGGGGGCAGCTGTGCTAGTGCCCACACCTGCTTATGCCAGTTGTGTTTGTTACTGTTAGTTCACAATGTAATTAAATAGAACAGAAACTGATGAGATAGAAATTCAAAAAGAAAGCAACTGATATTGACATGCAAACTAAAGTGACAGACTCAAAGGTGAGTCATTAAAAATAAAATGCTGTTGAATGAGGTAAGTGTGGATGAGATAACAAAATACTGGAAAGCCAACCAGAAACCTAGAAGGATTTTGTACTCAAATACGCTTTCCGTGTGTCTTCAAGTTCTTTACTTCAATAAATCCATTTTAGAAACCTCCCAAGATGCCTTATTTATGGGTATGTGAAGGTTATGCAAAAAGAACAATGGGGGACACCAACCACTAGACCCACAGGCAAATAAACGGCCTCGACCAACCTCAAGAAACTGGTGAAGAAATGTCCACATGTACTGTAAATTAAAACACTTTAGGTATTCATATACCTCTGGTTTCCGATGCCTGCTTTAACTGGCTTTGGAGTTGACTAACTATGGGCTCTAGGCAAAAGCTGACTGAGTCAAATTTTTGCCCTTTGGGCGAAGCCCATGAACCATGGCTGATCTCCACTGAACACTGTGGTTGGAGGTGTTTGAGGGCCTTGCATTTTAGTATGAGGATCTTGTATTGGACAGGCACCAGTCGGGACCAGGTAACTCAATTCTGTGAGGGAAGTCATGATTAACAGCAGCAGGAAGCTGGTAGAGTACCTGGAGAGGAGAGGGTCTCGGTGCTGACTCGGGGCTTTCCTGGAGGTGCAGGACCATGGTGGGGCGCTTAGGGGTGAGGGTGCAGGAGCCACAGAGAGGACACGGGCACAGTGGGGATGTCACCAGGTTTAGGGAGGGGTAGGGGAACGAAGGAGACACCTGGCTTCTTCCTCCCACCTCCCCTCCCGCCCTGAGCCAAACGTAGCCAGAAGCCCACTGGCAAGGAAGCCCAGGCAATGCAGCTTTGGGGTCAGTCCCCAGGAGGCAGAACAGAGGAGGAAAGAAATGCATCTGAGGGATACAGGCCCAGGACTGGCCCGGATGACCTGAAATCCAAAAAGGCCCCACTCAATGACTCAGAGTGGAACTTCAGACACTTTTAAGGCTGTTCATGAAAAAGTGCGTATTGGAGGCCGGAACAGGTAGAGACTCTCCTCCAGGCACCCTACAATTGTGCTGCATAAGTGACTGCCTGTGCCGAGGCTGGTCTTTAGGGCAGCTCTGAGGATAAAACAGGGATGGGGATTCCTTCAGACGCAGACACCAGACTTCACAGAAGAGGCGGGAAAAGGGTGCCCCAGGAAGACCAAAGTCTTCAGTAGGCGGCAAGGCTGGGCTGCACCCCAGTCTTTTAATTTTTAAGATTTTTAAAGTTTGTTTTTCTTTTTAAAGGCTTTCAAAGTCTAATAGGCTTCTTGTTGATTCTAACCAAATCTAAAAGATGGCTAATTTAAATAGCACTGCACTCTGTGTTGGCTACTGTCCGACTGCTGTCCTGAAGTCAGATGCTCTGGACCTGACGGGCAACGAGGTCAGGCTGCTTGAACAATGGTGCTGGGCCCCTCTCATTTCCCCCTCATGTGTTCAGTTTATGTGAGTCACTGCGGAGACGATAAAGATTAGGCGGCTAATGTTGAGGATGGTGGCGGGTCACAGCTGCAGCATCTGACTAGCATTTAAGGGACTTAGCTGCTGGCAGCCACCAGTTGTGTGTCTTGGGGCAGGTCACTTCATCCCCCTTGGGTCTCAGGGTCCTTGTCTGTAAAATAAGGGAGTTTGAACTGATGTTATGCATTTCAGGGTCATCCGTCTGACATCAGTTTCCATCCATCACGAGGGCTTTTAAATGGAAGTGAAGAAGGAAAGGGACCTTAGCAAGAAAGTAGAGTCTAGGCAGGCCTTGGAAGAAGCTAAAAAAAAAAAAAAAAAAATCCCTGAGATGAGATTCCCCACCCCCATCGTATGCTTTTTCCCTTAAAAGTAGAATGTTAAAGAATAAATCCTAGTTAATTGAGAGTTCTGGTTACTTGGGGTGCACTTAATCAAAGTTTTACTGCATTTTCAATTGCAGTGAGTTACACAGTGGTTTGCATATGCAGTTACTTCTTAAGTGACTTCTGTTCCCTGACCTCATATCTGTTTCATTAAAATTGAACACTTTGAAACGAAAAAGGGAGCATGGAGCAGAATGGTTCCACCTGGATACCGCTCTGGGGAAACAGCAGTCAAGGTGATAAAAAGCAGCATCCAACTATGCCCATACATTAGCCGCCCTGCCTGAGAGGCAGTAATTGTATTTTCAACCACACTTCACAGCGCTTTTCAACCTGGTGAGGCATTTCTAGGTTATTCTTCTCACTCTGGGGCAGGTAACTTTGGTACAAAAATCTCCCCCACTACCTTCTTAGTACAGAGCATAACTGAACTTTGGCTGGCTAAGCAATGGAGCAGATTATCTCAATACTCCCCAAATGCTTGCTTGGGTTTGGACAAAAATAAAGAGCCCTTGAATTCTCATGACCACTTTGAGGCAGCGGTGTTGCCATGTCCTCTAGAGGTGGAGCAGAGGTTTCTGAAAACAAAGCAATTTAGAGCGTATGTCTCATTCTGACCAGAGGTCTGGTAGTCAAAGCAAGAGATGGCAGAGTAAGCCGGGAGGAGAGTTCTGGGGTAGGGTCAACCAGTGGGTATCCCTGACCCTACCCAGAGGTCATTGCCAATACATATCCTGTTTCACTTCAGCCAGTTTGAGTTGGGTTTTTTCTCATTTGCGTCTAAAAAGTTCTATTATACTCTGCCTCATCAATAAAATGGGATTAACAGCTATCCTTCCTATAGGACTGCTGCCAGGAATAACTGCACACCTCTCAGTTATTTAGAATGAGTGCCTCTAAAATGCTTTACTAATGACCAGGCAGATAGTAGCAGTAAATGAAAACACCACTCTGATAAGTGGTTTGGGGAAGGGGCACTGAGCAGTCTCCAAATAAAAATAAATGTGAAGAATGCTGTCTCGTATGTCATACAGTTTATCCTAGCACGATGCCTGACCCAGCACAGATGCCTCAAAAACAATGGTCGGCAGTTCAAAGCTTTTGAAAGAACACCCCTCCCACGTCTGACCACTGGCCCCCTGGGCTTTCCCCATTCAGAGTGACACCAATCCAAGGAGGTCCCATTTTCAGAGCATTTAAGTGGACTCCACTCTCACTCTGGCTTTAGCTTAAGCTTTGTGACTGCCCAGAACCCCCTCCTCCCCCAATACATACCTTCGAAAACCCCCAAGCCTACTTGTTCTGTGGGGGATGGGGGGCAGAAGCGGGGGCACGGTGACAAATTCAACTGAGGGACTGGGAAAGTCTGGTGACTGTGTGATTCCTAAAAATGAACTGATAGAGTGCAGCCCCATCAACCCTTCCCACTGGCTGGGGGTGGGGCGGGAGTCAGGTGGTTATCTCTGCCATCCAATTGAAAATACAATTACTGCGGCTGCAGCCTTTCCAGAGCCACCTGCACAGGTACAATGGCTCTGCTAATGGCCTCTGTCTGCATATATCATTCATCACCTAAAACAAGCCTATTACAAGGCTAAAGGTCTCCACTCCCATATAGACTTTTAAAAACATTTCTTTATTTTTAATTGAAGGATAATTGCTTTAAAGTATTGCATTAGTTTCTACCGAACATCGACATGAATCAGCCATAGGTTTACCCATGTCCCCTCCCACTTGAACATCCCTCCCACCTCCCTCCCCATCCTTCCCCTCTAGGTTGCTACCAAGCCCCGGGTAACAACCGGGTTTCCTGAGTCATACAGCAAATTCCCATTGGCTGTCTTTTACATATGGTAATGTATGTTTCCATGTTACTCTCTCCATACCTCCCACCATTCCTCCTTCCCCCCACCCAGCCGTGTCCATAAGTCTGTTCTCAATGTCTGTGTCTCCACTGCTGCTCTGCAAATAGGTCATCAGTACCATTTTTCTAGATTCTGTATATATGCATTAGTATACAATACTTGGAGAAGGCAATGGCACCCCACTCCAGTACTCTTGCCTGGAAAATCCCATGGACGGAGGAGTCTGGTAGGCTGCAGTCCATGGGGTTGCTGAGGGTCGGACACGACTGAGCGACTTCACTTTCACTTTTCACTTTCATGCATTGAAGAAGAAAATGGCAACCCATTCCAGTGTTCTTGCCTGGAGAATCCCAGGGACGGGGGAGCCTGGTGGGCTGCCGTCTATGGGGTCGCACAGAGTCGGACACGACTGAAGCGACTTAGCAGCAGCAGCAGCATACGATACTTGCTTTTCTCTTTCTGACTTACTTCATTTTGTATAATAGACTCTAGCTTCTTCTACCTCATTAGGACTGATTCAAAAGTGTTCCTTTCAATACCTGAGTAATATTCCATTGAATGTATGTACCACAGCTTATTTATCCATTCATCTGTCAGTGGACATTTAGGTTGCTTCCATGTTCTAGCTATTGCAAATAGAGCTGCAATAAACATTGGGTTACATGTGTCTTTTTCAACTTTGATTTCCTCAGGGTATACACCTAGCGGCGGGATTGCTGGGTCATATGGTGGTTTTATTCCTAGTTTTTTAAGGACTGTACATACTGTTCTCCACAGTGGCTGTATCAATTTGCATTCCCACCAACAATGGAAGAGGGTTCCCTCTCCAGCATTTACTGTTTGTAGATTTTCCATACTGACTTCCAACGCAATTCACTTTAAATTACTTGTGTCTCCTTTAAGCTGCCTACTGCAGCCCTTCTCATGTTCCTCCTTCGAAGCCTGAACCCCCAGGCACTCCCGGGAGGGGGCACCCATATCCCCGTTTCTTCAGCAATAGCAGACTTTTCAGCGGTGCTTTCCTTCTCCCACCAACAGCATCACGCACCCCCCCACCCCGCCCCCACATCCGGGACATTGGGCCTGGGGGAGTTGGACACATTCTCCCAGGTTTTTCTCATCAAGTGTTCCCTTTTCTACTTTTCCTCTGTCGTCAGCAGATTAGGATTGAAAATCATTTCCATGGAAGTAGGTGATTCTACAATTCAGCCTACATGCTTTTGACAATTAACTAAATAAACTGCTTGGGGTCACTCGGAGTAACAATTCACAGCCTGCCTGTGACAGGCAGAAGTTAAACCCCTCCGTGCTGAGGACCTCCCTACGGGGTGAGGGGGAGGCCGGTTCTGGGGAGGGAAATTCAAGGCATCTTATTATTCACTGGCTCCCTTTCCAGCTCTGACCTTACGAGTACTCTTAACCTTCCTCCTCCAGCTTGCTAATGGGGAAATAAATCTTGGGAGAGTATCTTAAATTCTTTTTTATCACAGACTGTATCACCGAGATAATAAGACCAGCCTTCAGAGTAACCATTAAGCCACAGAAGGTGTGGTCATCATTTATGATTTTTTTTAGCCTTAATTGCTAGACAGACACTTTAAGTGGGAAGTCTGTCTAATGAGCCCAGTCATTAAAACATCAAAAACTGTTATCTGGGGTTTCTATTTTAGTTAGACATTACATTATTTTAATAAGGGGGCCGCATTTCTTGTCACAGAGTTTGGTAATGGAGGCTGAAGCAACCCCCTGGGGACCAGGGGAGGGGGAGGCAGCCCTGCCTTTGGAAAAACAAGGTCGCAAATCAAGCAGGAGCCCTGGAAGGGGGACGCAGATGAGCAAGTCTGGGAACCTGACCAGGATGAGGGCCCCCGCGGTTGGGGCAGTGGGGGTGGGGGATAGGGCCGCCCTCCCTGGCCCGGGAGGGGGACCGGCAGGGCGCAGGGTGTTCTGGCCTCTGTGTGCACCATCTCAGAGCGCTCTGATCTGTTGCCACACCTTGGTGCAGCGCGTCCTGGAAGCTCCTTTGCTCTTGGCCTTCTTGCTGCTGCATGGGATAGGAGGCCGCCTGCAGGCCCGCCCAGTCCCTGGCCTCTCTCCTCATCCGAGCCCCTCCCCACGCCTCGGGCTCCTACAGCAGGCATTCTCAGAGCTGGCTGGCAGTACAGGATTGACACTGGGCATTCCCAGACTGAAGGCTCTAGACATGGACAGTCACTGCTGGCTACTGTTTATTGATCCGGACCAGCACTGTCCTCTGTGAGCCACAGATGCAGGCCACGTGTGTAATTTACAATTTTCTAGGAGCCACATTTAAACAGCAAAAATAAACGAGGTCACTTTAAGGACGTATTTAGATACCAACATATCCAAAATATTATCATTTCAACATCTGGTCAATATTTTTTTAAGGATTAGGATCTATTTTACATTCCTCTTTTCACACTAAATCGTACCCTTCAAGCTCATCTCCACTTGGACTACGTTTCAAGTGCTCCAGAGCCACCTGTGGTAGAGACAACTATATTGGACAGGACAGTTTAAGCTTTGGTTTTCCAAGTAGCTAACTGTTACCAGGCACTTACTCTGTGCCAGGCACTGTTTTAAAGAGTTTATACATAATGATTCATTTAACTCATAACAACCCCGTTGAGTGGATGCTACTATTATGCCCATTTTACAGATGACGAAATTAAGGCAGAGTGAGGTGAAGCAACTTGTTCCAAGTCAGAGCCTGTGAGCGGTACCATCCAAATGAGGCACGTTGTAGATGGGCGCTCAGTATATATTTGAAGCCTGACTGTCTGGCCCCTTGCTCATTCTTAAAGGAACTGAGCGCTACATGACCCTGCAAATGTGGGACAAATTGCCCACCACACCAGGCCATCTGAGAGCAGCTGGTTCCCTCCCTCTGTGTGACTGACTCCCCTGGCCACGGAAGCGCCAGGTAACCACCAGCTGATTGTCTGGGGGTGCATGTCTAATACCAGGAGATCCTCCTGAAATAGGAAACTTGCAAACAAGTAGCTTGTTTTCAAAAAAAAAAAAAAAATCAAGAGGTGAGCTTAACAAGACAGCCTTTTAAAAACAACTTACAAAAAAAGAAAACTTCTGATACTGACAACTTCTGACGTTGAAGCACTGAAGAACAACCCTAAAATTCACCCTCAAACCATAGGATAGCAAAAGATGACAAGAGGAAAATGTTTCCTTGGTTATTGTCACCCCATCATCAAAAAGATATGTGTGAACGGTAAAAGAACAACACACTCCAGCCTAGTATTAATAGATACTCAATGAATAGTGGCTGGAAAGGTCAGCTAACCCAGTCTTCTTGGAAAAAGTAGACAGAGCTTGATAGAAAGAGTTATCATCCATGGTAACTATTCCGACACAACAGAGAATGGTTATCAAAACCAGGAAAATAGAATAGGATGACCTCAGCAGACAGAGGCTTGCATGCAAGGAGTGTGATGTCTCTCAGTGGACGATGAAGGCTGGCAGGGCCCAGAAATGGAAGCGTACCATATGTGGTCCAGCCTTTACATCCCACATGGTCAGCCATCCTCACTAGACCAGTGCAAAACACAAAAAGGGACATGTGTAGAAGGGATGGTAGCTTTTCAAAAGGCAGGCATAATTCACAGCACTGTTGCATGGTTTTATATTACAAACCAATTCAACTGATTAAATTTATAAAGAAGAGTGGCAGGAAAAGCAAGTATCAGACATTATCTCCTATATGTATATACAGGAGAAGAAAATGCTGGCGTCCTAGTGGGTCACAGACCAGACCAAAACTTCCAAAGCTCAGAACAGCACATTCTGAACTTGCCTGGTTGTCCAGTAGTTAAGAATCTGCCTGCCAACGAAGGGGACATGGGTTCTATCCCTGGTCCAGGAAGATCCCACATGCTGCAGAGCCACTAAGGCTGTGCTCTAGAACCCGGGAGACACAAATACTGAGCCCAGGTGCTGCTCACTGAAGCCTGCACCCAGATCCTGTCCTCCGCAACAAGAGAAGCCCCCATAACGAGAAGCCCAAGAACCACAATGAAGACCCAGCACAACCAAAAATAAACAGTTAAAAACAAAAGCACCTTCCCAGAAATAGAAGTGAGAGGTCCAGGCTGGCCCCTCCAGGAAGGGAAAGATTCATAGAAAAACAACGAAGACACCCTCAACAACCAAGGCCTCTGGGAAAGAGGAAAAGATCAAGGTTTAGTGAGTTGAGGGAAGAGACAGCTGGCAGGCTGCAGGGGTTCTAACCCCGCAGCATACAGAGCCACGAGCCTGGGTTGAAGCCAGCCAAATGACTCCCTTGCTCTGTGGTCTTGAGCAATTTCTTTACCTTTCCGAGTCCTGGCTCCTTTACCCATAAACCAAGGATGATAATAGCTGCCTTGGCAAGCTGGGCACATTGATAAAAATATATGTAAAGTTACCATCTGACCAAGTGATTCCACTCCTACGTATATCCACAAGAAAAATGAAAACATTTGTCCACAGAAAATCTGTACACGAATGTTCATAAGAGCCCCAAAGTGGAAACAACCCAAATGGCCATCAGCTGGTGACCGAATAACAAAATGTGGTAGATCCACAAAGGGGAATATTATTTGGCAGCACAAAGGAGTGAATCACTGGGACGAGCTACAGTGGATGTGCCTTGAGAACATCGCGCTGAGTGAAAGAAGCTAGTCAGAACTGGACCACATGTGGTACGCTTCCATTTCTGTGAAATAAACAGAATCGGCAAATCGGTAGAGACAGAAAGTGTATTTGTGGTTACCAGGGGCTGTCAGGGAATTCAGAAAACATTGATCTTTTCCTCTTAACTAGGGGAGTGACTGCTGATAGGTATGAGGTTCTTTTTTAAGGTGATGCTGCTGCGGCTGCCGCTAAGTCGCTTCAGTCGTGTCCGACTCTGTGCGACCCCATAGACGGCAGCCCACCAGACTCCCCCGTCCCTGGGATTCTCCAGGCAAGAATACTGGAGTGGGTTGCCATTCCCTTCTCCAATGCATGAAAGTGAAAAATGAAAGTGAAGTCGCGCAGTCATATCCGACTCTTAGCAACCCCATGGACTGCAGCCTACCAGACTCCTCCATCCATAGGATTTTCCAGGCAAGAGTACTGGCATGGGGTGCCATTGCCTTCTCCGTTTAAGGTGATACATATATACTAAAAATGACTGTGGTGATGGTTATACAACTCTGTGAATATACTAAAACTGAATTGTATACTTTTAATTGGCAAATCACATGGTATGTGAAATATATTTGTATAAAATCCAGTCAGTGCATGGCATATTAAAGGTCCCTGGTAATTGTTGTAACAGAAGATGCTTTCCCCTTCTTATTTATTTGCCAGAAGGATGCAAGAAGGGCAAGTAAGGTGGGGACCTAAGTGCCCGCACAGGCCACCTTCCACAGGAGGCAAGCTTCAGGTTTCCCTACGGGGGGCTCTTCCCAGGTGGAAGTGAAGGTGGTGATCCAGCAGGGTGTGGGCATGCCGTGCACTGCCAGGGCACACGGCAGGGCTCCTGGGCCCCAGGGCACGCAAGCCCTGAAGTTCAGGGTGGTGGGGCGTGGAGCTTATATGAGCGGAGGCCACACCCAGCTGTCTTGGGATAATTCAGCCTTGATTTCTGTTAATACCACCTCCCATAGCGCCTGCCAGGCTGGCAACACATTAATGAAAGTCTCTGTGTTCCAACCAGGTGGCCTGCTCCCCCGGGGTGTTATAGTGTTGAAAGTGCTCCCAAAGGTCTATTTCCGGCCTTTCCTCAGAAGACAAGTCCTTCCTTCTGGCCCCCAATTCTGCCGACGTGGGCAGAGTCTGGAATGGGATTTAGTCTATTGGCAACTTTGGTTCCCAGGCCCACTGCAGACCTTCACAGAGTCAAGTGACTGCAGGCCTATGTGAAGACAGAGCTGAGGACCTTTCACCTTCGTCACCCCTCACATGGCTCCTGACACAATCTGATGGAGTCTCCTCTACAAAGCCAGGGCCTGGCAAGGAGTCTGAGTGCCTCTCTGCAGCTGCTGTGTAGTCGCTCCATCATGCTCAGTCATGCCCTACCCTTTGTGGCCTCATGGACTGTAGCCTGCCTGGCTCCTCTGTCTGGGATTTCCCAGGCAGGAATACTGCTCTCTACAGAGACGCTATGGCATCTTGATACAATTTTAGGGCATGTGGGATTGAGCTAGGTCTTGTAGGACACATGGGGTCCATGGCCCTGGCCCCCTTAATACCATGGTGCCCCCAGGGGTACAACCCCAAACAAGCTTTCCACACACACTTTCCAAATGCCCCCTGAAGAGGTATCGCTACAGAGCATGACGTGCGGCTGGGGAGGTATTGTACCTGGAAAGCCAAGGTTTCTTCCACCTCTGTGACTGGTAAGCTGGGAAGCTTTAACAATCGGCTCTCCTGAATAAAGGAGGGATTGTGGTTCCCTAACCCTAACCCTTGGAAGAAAAGCTATGACAAACCTAGACAGCATATTAAAAAGCAGAGACATTACTTTACCAACAAAGGTCTGTCTAGTCAAAGCTATGGTTCTTCCGGTAGTCATGTATGGAATGTGAGAGTTGGACTATAAAGAAAGCTGAGTACCAAAGAATTGATGCTTTTGAACTGTGGTATTGGAGAAGACTCTTGAGGGTCCCTTGGACTGCAAGGAGATCCAGCCAGTCCATCCTAAAGGAGATCAGTCCTGAATATTTACTGGAAGGACTGATGCTAAAGCTGAAACTCTAATACTTTGGCCACCTGATGTGAAGAACCAACTCATTGGAAAAGACCCTGATGCTGGGAAAGACTGAAAGCGGGAAGAGAAGGGCGACAGAGGATGAGATGGTTGGATGGCATCACCAACATGATGGACATGAGTTTGAGTAGGCTCCAGGAGTTGGTGACGGACAGGGAGGCCTGGCGTGCTGCAGTCCATGGGGTCACAAAGAGTCGGACACGACTGAGTGACTGAACTGAACTGAACTGCAGTGGGAGGTGGGGGGTGGGCGGTGGTGCTCGTGTGCAGATTGTGCTGATTTCCACGGTGTGCCTACCTGTACCACAGCTGATTTCAAAGACGGCTGTGTTGAACAATTGGTTACAAAATTCCTAAAACCTAACCACCGGCTCCTGCGCTCACAGGCGGGTCCAGGCTGGCCCCCAGCACACCTGCCATTGCAAGCCTTCTTGTGCAGCTCTAATGCTCATTTAGAAAGTCCCCTGAATTAAGAATGCAATTGGAAGATTCTTTGTAGGGTCGTGTTTTAGAACCAAATAATAATACTAATCAAAACCCTGATAGCATCCTGTGACCTGGACCAGGCTTTGGGAAATTGAGAAATGGTTCACTGAATGGCAGGGCTCCTGCCTGTGTGCCAGGCGGGCACAGAGCCAGGCCCTACGGGCAGGAAGCTGCTTGTTCCTCTCCCCATCCCGGCTTTGGTGGCAAACCCCATCCCACAGCCCCGATCGCATCAGGGGCTAAAGGACTCTCACTGGGCTCCCCTCTCCTAGCCTTTGCTGACCTGCAACAGAATCCTCTCCTCTGCCCAGCATCTCACCTTCAGAAAGTACTTGACAAACTCCTCTGTGCCCAGGTGGTACAGACTCAATGTGTGCCTCCTCCCAGGGAACCTTGCATCTCTGAAAGTGGCAATGAAAGGAAGAGGGCAATACTTAAACTGAAGCATCCCAGGCATGGTGGGCAAGGCAGGCCTGCAGGTGTAATAAGAAACGAGGGGCGGAAACCCTGTTATCCTGAGCAAGGGGTTATGGGAGCAGGATGACAAGAAAGTGGTCCAAGCAAGAAGCTGAAACCGCCTAGAAGGAGGCATAGATTGAGAACTAGTCCCCAGGCTGGTGGTGGGGAGCCCCAGGAAAGCCGGAGGGAGGGTTGCCAAGGGGGCCAAAGTTCCTGGGAGCTAAAGGCTTTGTTCACTATCCTGGTTGTGGGGATGTTTCCTCGGCAAAACCTATCAAACTGTAAGACATACACAGTTTATTGTGTGTCAGTTATACCTCAATAAAGTGGCCACAAAAACATCCCCTAGGCAAGCTGTGGAGATGGGTATTTGGCTCGACCCAGAGACCCACCAGCTTGGAACAAACCCTCGTGGCCTTAAGAATGGGATCTGGGGACAGGGGTTGGGGGACAGGACCTCTCCGGTCACCCACCTCCAGACTGCACAGGTTGCAGGGTCCCAGGGAGGGGCAGGAAGGAGGGGGGGATGGTTATATAAGTGGGCTCGGCAAGCAGTCAGACTGCCCAGAATTGTCTGTTTGCAAGGATGAAGGTGATATAATTGGAATCGGAGCCTCAGCTGAACCAGGAAATGAGTGGAGATTTAAATACCAGGATGCAAAGTTTACCAAAGGGATAGGAGAGAGGGAGGGAGGAGAGGTGGAGAATGTGGGGAGGGAGCTTTGGAGAGAAAAGTGGAAAGGGTCAGGAGAGGGAGGAAGGGAGATTGGGAGGACAGCCAAGGAAGAGGGGAGCAAAGAGGGGGAGGCTGGAGGGGAGGAGAGGAGGGGAGGGGAGGAAAGAGGGGGAGGGTGGAGGGGAGGAGAGGAGGGCTGGGAAGAGGTGGGAGGGGGAGGACCGGGAATCAGGGGAGAAAAGACGCTGACACAGCAAGGCCAGGAGGGGCTTGCAGAGTGGGCTCCCTGAAAAGATTCCGGGAGGTCGCCAACACCTTTCAGGCAGCCGGGAGGGAAAGAAGAGCCTGCAGATACTTCTGGAGAGGAGCGCAGCTTGGGTGGAGGCCAGAGGCAGGCCCAGAGGCTAGGCTGGGCTGGGCAGGACCCAGGGGGCTGGGCAGCGCCTGCGGTGACTGGCCTGTTCGGTGATCCTAAGAAGCAAGTCACAGGCTACCCCAACTTGGGAGCCCTCCTGCACCAAGTCACACCCTACCCCAACTTGGGAGCCCTCCTGTGCCACCTCCCCTATTCCTCCGGGGGCTTATTTGCAAAGGAGGATGGACTCTAGGTTCATCTCTGGAGGTTAAGACAGAGCTCTGCTCAGCAAACTCTCCAGGTGCCCAGTGACATGAAGAACAAATTACCTAGAGAGTAGCCATAGAACTGGCTGGTTGAGCTGATTTCTGTTCAGCCCCTGTCATACATTGCTCTCAAAGGCATTCAAATGTTCCTAGGGGGGTTGATTTTATGCCCACACGGATGTTACTTCTTCTTCCTCTTCTCATAAAAACAAAACCTTTCCTTCAAATATTTGTTGTTCAGTCGCTAAGTCGTGTCCGACTCTGTGCGATCCCATGCACGGCAGCACTTTGGGCTTCTCTATCCTTCCTACCTCCTGGAGTTTGCACTCAGCCTCACACTGCAGGCTGTAGGGATGGCCCCATTTCCCAGAATGGGAGACTGAGGCACAGAGAGGTGAAGTGGCTTAACTATTGTTGTTCAGTCGCTAGGTCATGTCTAACTTTTTGCGACCCCATGGACTAGAGCACACCAGGCTTCCCTCTCCTTCACTATCTTCTGGAGTTTGCTCAAACTCATGTCCATTGAGTCAGTGATGCCATCCAACCATCTCATCCTCTCATCCCCTTCTCCTCCTGCCTTCAATCTTTACCAGCATCAGGGTCTTTTCCAATGAGTCAGTTCTTTGTATCAGATGGCCAAAGTATTGGAGTTTCAGCTTCAACATCAGTCCTTCCAATGAATATTCAGATTGATTTCCTTTAGGATGGACTGGTTGGATCTCCCTGTAGTCCAAGGGACTCTCAAGAGTCTTCTCCAATACCACAGTTCAAAAGCATCAATTCTTTGGCGCTCAGCCTTCTTTATGGTCCCCCTCTCACATCCATACATGACTACTGGAAAAACTATAGCCTTGACTAGATGGACCTTTGTTGGCAAAGTGATGGCTTGGCTTTTTAATACACTGTCTAGGTTTGTCATAGCTTTTCTTCCAAGGAGTATGTGTCTTTGAATGTTGTGGCTGCAGTCACTGTCTACACTGATTTTGGAGCCCAAGAAAATAAAATCTGCCACTGTTTCCACTTTTTCTCCATCTGTTCACCATGAAGTGATGAGACCGGATGCCATGATCTTTGTTCTATGAATGTTGAGTTTTAAGTGAGCCTTTTCACTCTCTTCTTTCACCCTCATCAAAAGGCTCTTTAGTTCTCTACTTTCTGCCATTAGAGTGATATCCTGTGCATAACCCACTCCAGTATTCCTGCCTAGAGAATCCCATGAACAGGGGAGCCTAGTGGGCCATGGTTCATAGGGTTGCAAAGAGTTGGACACGTCTGAAGGGACTTTGCACAGCACATCTGCCTATCTGAGGCTGTTGATATTTCTCCCGACAATCTTGATTCCAATTTGTGAGTCTTCCAGCCAGGCATTTTGCATGATGTACTCTGCATATTAAATAAGCAGGGTAACAATACATAGCCTTGACCAATTTGGAACCAGTCCTTCTTTCCAAGTCTGCTCACTATAAATTCATCATAAGTAGTTGGTGGGAAAAACCATAGATCTTTAATTTCAGTTTGGTGATCTTTTCTATTATATAGTCTGCTCTATTGAATTAATTGAATATAATTACCACCATCATCATCCACGGGCACAGTAATATTGCCTCACAAGGATGAGAGCAATCAAGTTTTGTGTCTTTTACACATAGACCCTGGGCCTGACACAGCCTGATGCCACACTGACCAGACGGTGGATGCCTTGTGACTCTCTTGGCCGCAGCTGTACTTGCTGCCCACAGCCTGGTTGCCCTGCCCCCTTTACCTGGTTTGAAGAGCAGAGCTCTAAAAGCCTCCCTGTTGCTGGCACCTCTTATCCAGCCTGCAGTGCATTTTAAGAGGCATGCTCTTTAGGGAGCTAATTACCTAATTAGTGCATCTAGAGGAAGGCTTAAGTTATGAGGCTGATAATAAGGCAAAACCCAAGAAACAATTGTGCCAGGCGGCTCCTTGCTGTCAGGCTCGTTGTCTGTGTCAAATTATTAATTACGATTCTTAATCACTCCTTTTCCCGTCAGAACCCCTGAGATTTAATTCACTTCATCCTTTGGCCCTCCTAGAATACTCGGTTCTGAATGCCGTTCTGCTCCTGGGTGAGGGGGGCGGGCAGGGGGGCGGGGTAGACCGTGACATCCAGCCAGGCAGCCTGAGAACACCTGTAGCCACCTGCCTGGCCACCAAGCCAAGGCCAGGGTCTGCCTGCAGGTCCTGTCTGGGGGAGGGTGTGTTTGGACAGGAAGGCCCAAAGAGGGGGTCGCAGGGGGTGGGGCAGGTGACATTCAATGGGCAAGGGGAGCAGCGCAGTACGTCTGTTGTTAGCAATCTGATGGGGCTGTCGGACAGGAGAGAAATTAGGCCTATTCTATCACGCCATGGACAAAACTAGGATCAATGAGCACGATGTGTGAGGTTCGATTGGAGTTTCACAGAATAACCTTCTGACTATCAGAGCTGTGAACTATCCAGGGGGAAACCAGCCTCTGCTGGCCAGACGTGATCTGGCAGCTCATGGACCCTCATCTTTGAGACCCAAGGATTCCTCCCGCTTCTATGCCCCGTTCCATCCTAAACTGACTGTACTGATAGGTGCCTGGGTCTGTCTGTCTCCCCTACTCCCACCCTGAGGCCAACACTGTGTCTGACTCAGGCCTGTGTCCCCCTCCCCCAGCCCCTCTCGCGGCCCCTGGTGCTCAATGAACATGAGCGAATTCGAGTTGAAACAGAAAACAGGCCCAGCTTTATCAAATCATAAAAGTCCTACACCAACATGAAATGGAATATTTGGATTGGAGGAAATGTCAGCGGTTCCTTAACTTTACTTTTCTCCAAGGAGTGGAATAAATTTTTATACAATGTTTGTGAAATTAACAGTTGTTTTAAGGATTAAAAGCCAATATGAAACTTCTAAAGGATCCTTGGATGGCATTTTTTCCCCTTTCCTGAATATTTGGTAACTCAAGGTGAGCTACTATCCAAGACTGTTCTGATCCTGTCGTGATGGTCCAGGTGAGGAACGCAGGGGGAGGCCTGGGTGGGGGTCAGCAGAAAGACGGTGTAGGAGGTGTGCCCTGTTTAACCTCAGATGTGACAGAGGTGAGGTGGCCTTCTTGTGGATGGACCTTCCACGCTTATTTATTTTTAGACCAACCTTTCAAAACAGAAAACAAAATATATATGTTTTTTTTGTATACATTATATATATATATATATATATATATATACACACACACACACACACACACCCCATATATACCAAAATATAACAGAAGAAAACTCAGGCATAGCCAGTCAAGAAAAAGAGAGAGTAATCACAAATACACAATTTTTCTTGGTAGGCAAGTTAGCAATTTAGGGCCCTAAGATTATTGGGTACATTCTCGTTGAGCCAGCAGTTCTACTCTCATTGTTTATCCTAATAGTTAAGTATGTGCAACAGTTTTATTACCTAATATGAATCTTGGTATTGTTATGCCATAGGAGAAATTTTAAATGTCCAACAGAAAAAGCTTAAATAAAACATGTGATTGTACATTTATGCAATGAAATGACTTGCAATTGTTAAAATAGTACAGATAAGTATTTTACCGACATGGTAACATGTTATGTGGTGACAGGTATAAACAGTGTTGGACACAAAGATCCCATTTGTTTAATAAAACTTATATTCACAAAAAAATATCTGGGGTGATATAAATTCATAGTAATAACAGGAACTGGGAGGATTACAACAGTGTAATTTTCTTTCTTTTATTTTCCTTCTCTCTTTCTCCCTTTCTTCCTTCATTCCTTCTTTTTTCTCTCTCCCTCCCTTCCTCCTCCACCCCTCCTTTCTTTCAACAATGGACATGTGTTACTTTTATAATTAAAGAGTTTAAGCTTATGCATGCTTTTCCCAGGAAAAGAATGTCATTATAGATAGTTGAGGAAAAAAAGTTTGCAAAATGTATGTGCAAAAACCTGACGTGTGTGTGTGTGTGTGTGTGTTTGTATACACTGAGAGAAAAAGGAAAATAGACCATCAGAGGATTAAGTCTTCTGTTTTTTACCTGTTTCTTAGCAGTGGAACTTAGAAGATTTTCCTCCTCTTTCCATTGTCTACATAACATGTAAACAAAATTTTATACAAAATGTAAAGTTTTCAATGGAATGATTGTGTGGTCTCACACGCTATGTGGGTTTAGCTTTAGAGGAGGTGACAGGACGTGTCCGCGAGGATGATATCTGGCCTTTACGTGTGGAGCACCTTTGAGTGTCCATCACGGGAAATCTGCACCTCCAAATCCAGGAGGCTGATAGGGTGGTATCTCTTGAGTAATCCTTGAAGGTATGCCTCCCGTACGCCTATGACTGGGCATTGTGGGGCAGACGGGACTGTGACATAAGGGGAAAGACCCTGGACCTACTAGCCAGTGGACCCACCGTGATACCAGCTAACTGCACTGATCCGCTCCAGGGCCTCAGTTTTCTCATTTGCAAAGTGGAGATCATCCTCTCTGACCTGCCGCTCTTCCCAGCGCTGTGAATGCACATGGAAAAGCAAAACTCCCAGATGCAAGGAAGAGCCATCACCGTTAGTTACTGGGAAAGCCAGGGACGAGGCAAAAAAGGTAAGCTAGACAGAGGATCCAACCAGTCCATTCTGAAGGAGATCAGCCCTGGGATTTCTTTGGAAGGAATGATGCTAAAGCTGAAACTCCAGTACTTTGTCCACCTCATGGGAAGAGTTGACTCATTGGAAAAGACTCTGATGCTGGGAGGGATTGGAGGCAGGAGGAGAAGGGGACGACCGAGGATGAGATGGCTGGATGGCATCATGGACTCGATGGACGTGAGTCTGAGTGAACTCCGGGAGTTGGTGATGGACAGGGAGGCCTGGCGTGCTGCGATTCATGGGGTCACAAAGAGTCGGACACGACTGAGCGACGGAACTGAACTGAACTGAGACAGAGGATGCTAAGTTGCTTCAGTCGTGTCTGACTCTTTGTGACCCTATGGGCTATAGCTTGCCAGGCTCCTCTGTCCCTGGGATTCTCCAGGTAAGAATACTGGAGCGGGTTCCTGTGCCCTCCTCTAGGGAATCTTCATGACCCCGGAATCGAACCCTGGTCTCTTACATCTCCTGCACTGGCAAGTGTGCTCTTTACCACTAGCAGCCCTTGGACAGGAGATAATGCAGGTTCAATTGGTTTCTGAACCAGCTTAGACTGGAGCACCTCCCTAGAACTCGCTCTGTCCCACAGGGCTGGCAGGAGGCATGGGGCAGGGAGCGCCTCAGCTCACCTTCATCAGAGGCTACCTCCTGACCTAGGGTATGTCTGTCTTCACTTGGCGCAAAGTCAAGGGGAAAGCCATGCAAATCCCGAGGTCTGATAGTCTAGAAACGGAACATGTGCGAATGATGAACTCATTTTATCCTCAAACTCAGCCCTCAATGCAGATTCCATCTCAGGTTGCATTCTGGCCGCTGGTAGTGTGAACACAGCCCCACAGTGTCGGAACGACCTGCTCCGCCTGCTGCCTGTGAAGCTGCGCTCCTGCCCGGTCATCGGGGGCCGCACCAGGAAGCAGGCGGCTCTCCAGCGCCGGAGGTGGCTGTGGAACACCATCAGGCCGAGTCTCCCTTCACCTGGGTCCCTGCTGTTGTTGCTTAGTCACTAAGTTGTGTCCGACTCTTTTGTGACCCCATAGACCGTAGCCCACCCCCCCGGCTCCTCTGTCCGTGGGGTTTCCCAGGCAAGAATCCTGGAGTGGGTTGCCATTTCCTCCTCCAGGGGATCTTTCCGACCCAGGGATCAAACCCATGTTTCCTGCCTTGGCAGGTGGATTCTTTTTTTTTTTTTAATCAAATACATATTTAATTAAGAAACTAATAATGCAATATTACCCAAACAAAATGTAAGCACATGTTCAATTATCATGTTCCATATTTCAGAGAAGAGGCACTAAGGATTTATGCCATAAGTTTATTTACAAACATATTTAGGATGCTGAGTTCAAGGGACTGATCCTTTTAAGAGACTGCACCTCTTAATATGCTCCTCTTCCTATCTTTCTCATGGATTACTTTTTAAGCAGTTGGTGTCTTACTATAAAGAAAGGTGCAGCAAATCCAGACCCAAAGAACAAAGTCATCATAGCTAGTAACCGCCACTTGCTTTCCACTGAAAATGGTATATTCTTCCCTGGACCCTCCTCACAGTGGCTCCGACGAACCACAGAGGCTGTGAACCCCTGGATGCTCTGTCCCAACATAGTGCTGTTGGACGCTATACAAAAGATCCAGAGACCGGAGGCGGAAGAAATGGCGGCTGCAAAACTACCGCTTCTTGCCTCACGACCTTGCTCCTCTCAGCAGGTGGATTCTTTACCACTGCACCACCAGCGGAGCCTGGGTCTCTGTTCACTTGTCTGTAAGGTGAGGGCTGTGTTGTCCCATGAAAGGCCTTTTCTCCTTTAGAGATCCTGAGGTCCATCACCTAGCAATCTAGAGGCAATAGTTCTGCCCTTGGCAGAAGTCATCATAGTCCTGGGACTGAACTCATACAGGTGGGTCTGAAGGTAAATTTACAGGCAGCAGGAATATCAGGCAGGAAAAGAGCTCAAGAAAATACAACTCTATTGGGGAGGACATGGGGCAGCTAGGAACAGATGGATGACTGGATGGACGACTGTTCCCTCCCATGGAACACAGACTGGCATCATTTTATGACACGAACGCCCCCTCTGACCCAGCCATCTCACCCCTAGTTGTAGAACAGAGAGAAACTTGTGGACACGGGCTCTAGGAGACATGTGACAACAAGTTCTCAGAAACATTGGTATTAACAGCAGAAAAACCTGCAACCCTCTCCAGTGTCACTGACCTCAAACTGGATAACTAGGTTATGGCGCCTTCACACCGCAGAATACTATTCGGTGGTTAAAATGCACATGAACTACAGCTGGCTGCACCCACGTGGGTGAATCATGGAAACATAAAATTGAGAGAAAGAAGCAATCACAGAAGAGATACAGTTTGATTTCATTTATGTAAAGTTCAAATACTGACGAAACTACCAATAACTTTTTCCTAAACTGTGGACAAATATATATAACATAAAAGTTGCCAGGTCAACCATTTTGAAGTATACAATTCAGTGGCATTAGATACGTTTACAATGTTGGGCAACCATCACCACTATTTTTAATACCTTCTCTTCACCCCAAAAAGAAACTCTGTACCCACTAAGCAATAACTCCCCATCCCTTCCTCCACTCAGCCCTGGGGAACCCCTAACCTACTTTCTGAGCTTATGAATTTGCCTATACTAGATATTTCATGTAAGTGGATTCATACAATATCTGTCCTTTTGTGACTGGTTTATTTCGCTTAGTATAATGTCTTCAAGGTTCATCCATGTTAAGCATGTATTAGAACGTCATTCTTTCTATGGCTTGCACTCATTTCACATGCTAGCAAAGTAATGTTCAAAATTCTCCAAGCTAGGCTTCAACAGTAATGAAACCAAGAGCTTCCAAATGTTCAAGCTGTTTTTTAAAAAGGCAGAGGAACCAGAGATCAAATTGCCAAATCCGTTGGATCATAGAAAAAGCAAGAGAATTCCAGAAAAACATCTATTTCTGCTTCATTGACTATGCTAAAGCCTTTGACTGTGTGGATCACAACAAACTGTGGAAAATTCTTAAAGAGATGGGAATACCAGACCACCTTAGCTGCCTCCTGAGAAACCTTTATGCAGGTCAAGAAGCAACAGCTAGAACTGGACATGGAACAACAGACTGGTTCCAAGTTGGGAAAGGAGTACACCAAGGCTGCATATTGTCATCCTGCTTATTTAACTTATATGCAGAGTACATCATGAGAAATGCTGGGCTGGATGAAGCACAAGCTGGAATCAAGATTGCCAGGAGAAATGTCAATAACCTCAGATATGCAGATGACACTACTCTTAGGGCAGAAAGTGAAGAAGAACTAAACAGCCTCTTGAAGAAGGTGAAGGAGGAGAGTGAAAAAGCTGGCTTAAAACTCAACATTCAAAAAAACGAAGATCATGGTATCTGGACCCATGACTCCATGTCAAATAGATGGGGAAACAATGGAAGCAGTGACAGATTTTATTTTCTGGGGCTCCAAAATCACTGCAGATGGTGACTGAAGCCATGAAATTAAAAGATGCTTGCTCCTCGGAAGAAAAGCTGTGACAAACCTAGACAGTGTATTAAAAAGCAGAGAATGTCTTTGTAGTAATGTACTTTGCTGACAAAGGTCTGTATAGTCAAAGGATTGGTTTTTCCAGTAGCCATGTATGGATGTGAGAGGGGGACCATAAAGAAGGCTGAGCACCAAAGACTGATGCTTTAGAACTGTGGTGTTGGAGAAGACTCTTGACAGTCACTTGGACAGCAGGAGATCAAGCCAGTCAATCCTAAAGGAAATCAATCTGAATATTCATTGGGAGGCCTGATGCTGAAGCTAAAGCTCCAGTACTTTGGCCACCTGATGCAAAGAATTGACTCATTGGAAAAGACCCTGATGCTGGGAAAGATTGAAGGCAGGAGGAGAAGGGGATGACAGAGGATGAGATGGTTGGATGGCGTCACCAACTCAATGGACATGAGTTGGAGCAAACTCCAGGGGATGGTGAAGAACAGGGAGGCCTGGCGTGCTGCAGTCCATGGGGTCACAAAAAGTCAGACATGACTGAGCAACTGAACAACAACAACAAGAACTTTATTCTTTTTATGGCTGATATATATATATATGAAACGCATACATGTGTATATATATGTGTGTATATACACACACAGAAAAATATCAAATATATATTTGGCTTTTTTTACTGGTTCATCTGTTAATGGACACTTGTTAGTTTCTATCTTTTGGCTATTGGAAATAATGCTATCAACATTCGTACACAAGCATCTGTTTGAGTCCCTGTTTTGAAATCTTTTGGGTACCCACCAAGAAGCAGAATTGCTGGGTCATATGGTAATTTTATCTTCAATTTTTTGAGGGAATGCAAACATTTGTAGAGTCCTATATAACTGACGCTGAAGCTGAATATATAACTGACACTGAAGCATCACCAACTCAATAGACATGAGTCTGAGCAACTCCAGGAGATGGTGGAGGACAGAGGAGCCTGGCGTGCTGCAGTCCATGGGGGTCGCAAAGAGTCAGATATGACTTAGCGACTAAACAACAACGCATGCAAGTAGTAAAACCATCAGTAAAGCAAGGGGATGATAAGCCCGCAGTTCAGGATAATAATTCTTTCTGGAAGAGAGGAAGGGGATGCCATGGAGGAAGACTGAGGAGCTTTCGTACTTTGGGTCACATTTTATGTCTGAAACTGAATAACAGGTTCGCAAGAGTTTATTTTATTCTTCTTCACAACCTCCATACACACGGCAGATATTCTTCTGCATGTATCAAATGCTACATTAAATAAAAAGATAAATGTAAAGAAGAGTCCACTGCCCTGCACCTCAATAGGACAGTGGCAGAGACCCTGGCGTCCAGCTCCTGGTGGGAGGGAGTCCCCACCGTGCTCAAGGTGCCATCCAGCTAAGAAGCCCGGGGTCAGCGTGACCCTTGCTACCTCTCCCATCAGACAGCCAGCTCCTTGAGGTCAGCAAAGGAGGCTAGTGTATCTTTGGATTTTGGCAAATGACACCTGCTCTACTCATTTGTTTACTGAATACATGAAAATATCAAGATTTCTCAGTAGCCTCTTCCCGGAAGCTAATAGCTGTGGCTTTCAGAAAGCCTCCCTTTTAGCCACACCCAAGGTTTCCAGACACAATCCTGAGGACACCTTCTCTCTCCAGCCCTGAGAAGACAAAAAGAGAGGAGTTGTCAGGCCCGAAGCCAGCTCTGTCTGCTGTTTCTCTCACGGCAACTTCTCTCAGGCAACTGTCTCTCTGGCAGCTCCCCGAAGCGGGCCAGGTGCTGAAGCTCTCCTGATTCCTGCCGCCTGCCAGAGGGTCCCCACCCTCGGAGGGCCCCTGCTCTGACCGCTCATCTCTGCCGCTGTTCTCTGCGTGTACTACCTTCATCCTAGCTGGTACTCAGAGCCCCTTACATGTCCATGGACCTCTTACTGCCCAGTGTGCAGAGGAGGGATGCCGAACAAGAATGGCTTCTGCGTTGCTGTGACGCAGTGAGAAGCTGACAGTGCTGGGGCGTGGATGGCAGAGAGCCATTGGGCCTCTGTGCCTCCAGGCCTGCTTTTACCTTGCCGCCAGCCACCACTGCTGCTGTCCACCCCAGGCAGGGCACTCACCCTAGGACCAATTCTTCTAGCACAACCAACCAGCCTTGGCCAAGGACCCTCATACAGATAGCCCTTCGGCCTCTCCTCCCAGCCTGCGTCTCTGTGCATTCCCACCCCGAGGTCCCAGGGCCTGCATACTCAGAGGCTGCCTCACAGATATGGCCCACCAAGGACTCGGAACCCAGGCAGGGGCCAGAGCCAAATCTCCAGTATAAAAACATCCCCCTCGGAGCTCCACAGTCCCTGGATGAGGGCTGGGTCGGCAGGTCCCAAAGGGGTGTGGCCTTCCTCCCAGAGATGCCTGCAGACGCAACTGGGTGGACACCCACCTGCCAGTGGTTTCCCACGGGCCACAGCCTTGGCCAGCACTAGCGGGTCGCCTTCTTCCAGTCTCGGCGTCTTAAAGTTCCCGCCCGTGGAGCATCACCTTACCGGTCCATCACCACCCTGCCTGGGACTCCGCTTCCCATCCACAAAGCTAAGCAACACCTGAGTAATTCTACCAGAATTTTACTTTAATCATTATACTCCCGGCTCAAACAATTCGGTGTCTTCCATCACCTCCTTGATTTGGCTATTCGTTCACTTACAAGCAATGAGCCATTCCTAGGCACAGACTGTGCTGGGAACAGGGACACAAAGACCAGGAAAGCACCATCCGACCCCCTCGGCCTGTCCCTCGAAGCCCTCTGCCACAGAGGCCCTTCCTACATACCTGGGTGGGTCTTGCCTCTCTCCGCATCCAGCCAAACTGGAACACTCACTTCCCGAGGATCCCACCACTGTTTGTTTCCTTCTGTCATTGCTCATCTGTTGCTGTTGAAATTCCTTCAAGGTCCCCTTCAAGTGACACCTCCTCCAGTAAGCCTTCTTGGTTAACCCTACCAGAAGTTCACATCTGAACAGAGAAAGCACAGGGCCTGCATCCACTTGGTTGTCTAGTTCTTCCCGAGTCACGTAGGGAGAGGAGGTCGGAAATGCCCCAAAGGACATTCCATTCTTCAAAGGCAGCAGCTCTGCTTTCTAATTCTTAGGCATCTCCCATAACACTTAGCACATACCCGGGCACATGAGCAAAAGCTGTGACCTGGGAAAGGACTTCATTTTTATCTTTCTGAAAATTCCAGCAATGCAACTGGCCAGGAGAGGGGTTAGGGCTATGGACCTAGCCAACAGCTTTTCCTCACTCCAAGAATCCACCAGCCAGAGAAACTACAAGTACGTTTTTAAGAAAAATAGGCTATACCAGAACATACTAGTATCTTCACAGACAAAGCAAGTTTCCACCTCTTTATAAATCACAAGTCTTTCCTTATCATTATCTGAAATGCAGATGCTTCAGAATGGAGAGAGAGTCTTAGAGGCAGCACTGAGCAGAGCCCATAGTCGAGGTCAGGAGATGAAAAGTAAGAGAGAGGGAATAATGAGTGCCAAGCTAGCAGACAAGAGAGGACCGTCCAATCTCTCAGTTTCTGCCGAATTCAAAGTCATTCTGCCATGGTGGGTAAGCACATAGGTGTTAGGAGGAGAGTCATGGGTTCCAGTCCTAGCTCAACCACTTTCCCGCTGTGTGGCTGTAGGCAAGTTACTTGGCCTCTCTGGTCTCATATTTCATCTATAGAACAGTAATAATATATAGTTGCTCATTGGATGGTTTTGAAGGTTCAGCAAGCACTTGTAAGCACTTATAACATTGCCTGGACCTCTGATCATTTGCTATGAGTCAACCCTTACTGTAAAATGAAATATCTCACTCATTTCACTCCACAAAATATTATCTATGGATGGAGCCTTTATGACGTCTAATGAGCTGTCCAAGTAGAAGAATCTTTACTAACACAGACCCAACTTCTCCCCAGAAAGGCACTACCAATTTATATTCCTTACAGAAGACATGGATGGAAATATCTATTTCACTGCATCTTTGCTTGCCAGCTCTGGCTATTCTAAAAAAAAACAACAACCATAAAACAAAGCTTTCTGAAATTGATGATTTTTTTAAAAAAGGTGGCATCTCAAGAGTTTTATCTTGAATTTTTAAACTAGTTTTGAGGTTCAACCTTGCCTCACATGTGAACTGGCCATTTGCCATATACAGTCCTACATTTGGGAACTGTCAGTTCCTTTTTTCCCTTTTTATGCTGCCAAGGATTATGTTTTTCTCTTAAGGTTTATGGAAGCTCTTTTTATAGGGTTAATATATTAACTTTTGCCATATGTTTTACAAATATATGCATATGTTTTTAAACTTTCAAAACCATCAAAAGATTGTCACCAAGAGACCTGAAATACTTAGTCTGCCTAATCATTCCTCTTTTAGCATCTTATCCTAAAAACTGGAACCAGGATGTTCATTCTAATGCTATTTATAATAAGAAAATTTGGAAACTACCCAAATATACAGCCCTGAGAGTACATTAATGTGAATGAATAGCACGAAGCCATTAGAATGAGATTGTCTATGAATGATTAGGAAGTGATCACAGCTCAAATGCAAAATAATAAAAACAACATAATGTCCAGAATAACCCAATTTGGCTAAATTAAAAAAAAATACACTTTAACCAAGGTTGAAACAAGATACACCAAAATATTGGTAACTTTCATTGGAGTCATTTCTGAGTGATGGAATCAATGCTGCCTTTATTTTCTTCATCCTTTGCTGACTTTCAAAATCTTCTATGATAAATGTATTATTTTCTGTATTTTTAAAATGAAGATTTACTTTTATCATGTCAGTTTTTCAAAATCCAGTGCCCACCAGATGCCTCACTCCGAGGCTTGTTAAAACCTACATCACTGCATCCCACCCCCGGAGTGTCTGATTCAGGATGTCCAGGGTTGGGAGCTGAGAGCCTGCATTTCTAACAAGTTCCCAGGTGATGCTTGATATTGCCTGTTCAGGGAAAACACTTGGAGAACCACGGCTTTGTACTAAAGGGTATTTTTTTTCTCCCATTGCATAATTTTCATCTGGCTTGAGATGATAAAGAGCACCGGCCCCTGATCTTAATCTCTGAAGATTGGTTGTTTCTACCAGGAGAGAAAGGAGCCAGAACACCACCACCACAAGCCCAGTGGGCAAGCCTTCTCATTCCCACTGCCAGCTCTGCATTCTTGGAAGCCCTACGTTCCACACATTCCTTCCTTGAAACTACCAGGCACCTCCCTTTCCTTCTCATTTTCCAACCAAGTGAACTTGGGGAATGAGGGCATTTCTCATTAGTATTAGCTCCCACAGTTTGAATGAACGTTCATGTGTGACTAGGGGTGGGTGTGGGAAAACCTCCCAGCCTGTCCATAAACTCCTGGTGAGCTCAGGACATATTGCACGGGTCCATCAAATGTGTGTTGGTCTGAATGGGTCCTTTCTGCCCTCCGAGGACTGTTCTAAGCTGGGAGGACAGAATGGAGAGCAGGATTAGCTGGGTCCTACCTACATGAAGCTTACATTCTAGTGGGAAGACATACAATATCACAAAAGCATGGATAATGACCTCATTGATGGGCCTGAGCATGCTGAAGGAAATGAAACAGAGGGACAGAATTGTAAGTGACAGGCAGGGCGGTGAGGGGCATTCCACTGGTTGGGGGCTAAGACAGGGCCTCCTGAATCTGCAGTGTGATGGTCCTAAGTGAGGTCAAAGGGGCAGGGCAGGATAGATCTCGCTGGGGACCTTAGGCTACTGTTTCTCAAATGCTATGCCCAGCGATTCCGACTCAGTGGATTTGGAAGGAGATCTTGTACTTCTATCAAGTTCCTGGTTGGTGGGGGAGGGTCCAAGCTGCTGGTCCAGGGACCACCCTCTGAGTAGCAAGGTCTTAGGTCATAGCTTCCCTGGCAGCTCAGCTGGTAAAGAATTCGCCTGCAATGCCAGAGACCACAGTTTGATTCCTAGGTCAGGAAGATCCCCTGAAAAAGGGATAGGCTACCTACACCAGTACTCTTGGGCTTCCTTGGTGGCTCAGATGGTAAAGAATCTGCCCGTAGTGTGGGAGATCTGGGTTCGATCCCTGGGTTGGGAAGATTCCCTGGAGCAGGGAACGGCTACCCACTGCAGTATTCTGGCCTGCAGAATTCCATGGACAGAGGAGCCTGGCAGGATACAGTCCATGGGGTTGCAAACAGTCAGACACGACTGAGCAACTTTCCTTTCTAGGTCATAGTAAGGAGTTTGGAATTCAACCTAATTACAATGAGAGGCCACTGAGAGTTTGAAACTAGACAGTGACAGATTGTATTTATGTTTTCCAAAGATGATTTTGAGAGAGAGACTACTTGGGAGAGCTTGAGAGGCAAGAGTTCAGATGAGAGCCGAGGACACTGGAGCACTGGAGGTGTGGACAAGACACAGGTCCAGCATGCAGGCTGCACCCAGGGTTGGCAGGACAGGCTGTTGGCCTGGATGCTGGATGCTGGGGTAACAGGTGGCGGGAAGCAAAGGAGATTTAACTTGTGCTGAGCCTCGCCCTCCCATCAAACCATCAGGGATTCACTTGAGGACTTCTGGCACTAGGCACACACAGTCCAGGCTTCCCAGGTGGCACAGTGGTAAAGAACCCACTCACCAATGCAGGAGACACAAGAGACTCAGGTTCAATCCCTGGGATGGGAAGATTCTAGAGTTGGAAATGGCAACCCACTCCAGTATTCTTGCCTGGAAAATTTCATGGACAGAGGAGCCTGGAGGGCTACAGTCCATGGGGTTGCAAAGAGCCGGGCACTACTGAGCACACACGCATACACGCACACAATCTGTGTTCCAGGCCCTCCCTGACTTGAGGATTTTGGAAGGAAGGAAGGCGCACGGTAAGTTTGCACATGCACTTTCTGGAGCACCGGCTTGGAAAGCAAGGAACGCAGTTGCAGTGGTGGATGGGCTTGGGGCGGGGGCTCTGAGGCAGTAAATAGGCATTTCAGGCATCTCTGCCAGGACTCTCTCCTGGCAGGGCCCCCCAGAACTGCCCCTGGTCCTGAGACTATTCCTGGGGGGGTGCAGACACCTCCCATTCCTGCCGCTGTATCTCCTGCAGAGTCAGGCCCATTGGCCACTCCAGGTAAGAGAGAGTGACACAGGGAGACAGAGATCCAGCCAATCAGCAGGGGCCATGATCAAGGAATGATGGTCAGGAGAGAAAGAGGAGGGGGACCACCCAGAGGGTGGCAAAATCTTTACATAAGCAACTCTCGGGTACTCATATGTCTGCATGTTTACAGTCAGCCAATATCCTGCCACTGTCGCCAGAGCCTTCTCATTCTCAGCACACACCAGCTTGCCCTGGCTGTGCATCCTGAATCTTCTAGAGTCTTCTACAACTGCTCCATCCCCCTTCTTTCCTTTTAAGGTTAGGTTGATGCTCATTTAGAAAAATAAATGTATTTACTGTATCGTGATATTAAAGGACCATTTGAAAAAATGCACACACTAGACCCCTCTCCCCCCATGCTCATGCTTCAATACACCTGATTCCATTTCCTCACTCCCTCTGAGCTGCATTCTTAGCTGTGTGTGGAACTGATGGGTGGTGATTCATGTGGAAGCACTGAGTTGAATGAGAGAGCTTGGCCTACAGGTCTGGGGACAGGCAGGGGAGACAGCAAGCCTCCGCCTGGCCTAGGAGGCAGGACTGAGTCTGTGAAATCAGGGCTTAGAGAAGAGGCGGTGGGGCCTTGGTGCCAAAGGGAAGCAGAGAGGAGCAGAGGGCTATGCCAGCGTGTGGTGGCCCTGGTGTCCCCAGGAAGGTGGCCTTCTCACTGCGCAGTAGCAGAGAGATGCCCTTTGCCTGGGCTGGTGCACACCACGGCTCCTACCTACCACAGTCACCTACCACGGTGACTTTCAGCAGTGACAGAGTTTCTTGCACATCCTGCTCCTGCAGGTGGCAGGGTCCTGCAGTCGGGTAAGCTGAGTTTGGAGCCATGAGATCTGGCTTGGAAGCTGGGATCTACATGACCATCTGATGCCAGCACAGCTCAGTGGAGGAACAGTCAGGCGGGCACTGCAATTTTTGTTCTGTTTCTTTTAACAAAGCTTCATAAACCCACTTCCATGTTGCTATGCATTGTCTACCTTTGCGGTTTACAATATTTTCCTGGTTTACAGTATCCCAGGAGCAGACGGCTGACAACTGATATCACCATTCTCCTCTCTTAGGCTACACTGATTGTTAGTAGTTTTTCCCCTCTTGTGAAGATATAGCAATTGTCACATTTTTACTCTATAGGCACATAGCTGCTGGAGCAGGGTGCGTGAGGGGTGGAGGGCAGGGACCATATGTGCTGTCCTGCCCACATCCACATTTCTCTGGACAAGAGCCCTCTAAGCAGGTGGTCTAGAGCCAAGTGACTCCAGGCAATTCTACCAAGAGGGCTCAGAGCAACTAAGGGCAGTGAAGGCTGACTTAATACTTTACAACTCACTCTGCTGAAGTATCTGCAGCGCTGTGCAGGGGTGGTTGGGGCAGGACATTCCAGGTGAGGGCAGAGAATCAGCCACTTCAGGCTTGTGGGGACTAGAGGCCAAATGAACACAAGCGAGATTTTCCCAGGTGGTCGGGTTCCGGGGTTCAGGGGGGTCTCACAACCCTGGATTCCCATTCAGCTATACATACAATCTACCCAATAAGGGAGAGAACTGCCCACATCTTGTGTCCTGGCTTCATTGCAGATGCTCAGTAAATGAATGAATGAGTGAACGGACGAGATGGGAACAACTTTTGTAACTCACACAGTCTTAGTCCTACCCTTAGGAAATTTGAATATTCCCTCCCAGACCCTGACTCCCTGCAGAAGGAAGCGGTGTGCATCCACGGCCTGGTGGAGCCTGTCTCTGAGGCTCTGTCCAGAGGAGCTAACACCCTGAGCTGTAGCATCTCCCGCCTGGCAGCTGTGGCTAGGTGATCGGTGCCCAGGCACTGAGGCCTCCAGCAGACCTAGGGCTGGACCTCAACATGGAACACTGACTGCTTTCTGATCACCTGTCTTGTGCTCAGCTCCATGCTAGGGAGCTAAACAGGATATACATCCTGTCCACAGGGAGTTTACAAACTGTGACAGATGAGCCAGATGCAGGCGAGCCAGATGCAGGCGGCGGAGGGCACAGATATGAGCCACCAGGTCCCCCTTCAAGAAGGACTGGCAACCCGGCTGCTAGGAGAGTGGGCTGCAGTCAGTCCTCAGCCTAGAATTACCCTGCCAGGGTGGCCTGGGCGGCCAAGCCATCCAAATGCATGGTCACCCAGCGACACCCACATCCCAGGACTGCCTGAGGTCCCAGGGGCTCTATAAAGGCATGGGACAAGCCTGAGGAGGCCAGGCGTGCTCCAGAGGACCCCCTGGGGATGACCGAGGCTCCAACACCAGCTTTGCCTCTGCCCTGACCCTGCCCTCCCTCAGCCTCCTGCAGGGGTGGATCCACAGGGCATCCTTGACTAGCATCCTCGCACTAAACTCTGATTCCTGGTCGGCTGGCCAGGGCCCTCAGCCTTGGAGAAACAGGGACTATAATGCTGAATATAACTCATAGACTAAATTCAGGGTTAATTCTGTCCTTTAGCCTCTGAGCACTGGAAGAACAGTGGATGTAGTGATAAATGCTCTAAGATACAACCTTGACATGCAGTTCTCCGTAAGAATTGTCATGAAAGTTTTTATTAATTAACTTGTAAAACATAAACACATATATATTACGGTTTTGCTTATTACTAGGAAGAGTTGTCTCTCTCATATTTTATGTATGATGTTGGGCTCTGGGGTCCTTGATGGACGGGAGGAGACCTAGCCTGGGGACAGTGAGAGAGTTCCTTCCTGCAGGGCTCAACCAGCCAAGAAAAAAACTGCCAATTAAGGCAAAGCTGTCTGTAAGGAGTCATTCTGGTTGCCATGTTAACCCTATGACCTGGGGATCACAGGCTGGATACTGCCTCCCCAAGTCCTCAGGCAAGCTGAGCTCCTGTAATTGGCATCTGTTCCTTTGGGGTGCAGTGACCTCTCCATCGTCATGATGAACTTTTGCAGGTTTGATGAAAGGCCAGTGAAGAGCCAAGCAAAGCCTGCAGTCCGTCTGCCTATCTGAGCCCCTCAGGCAAGGCCGGGGTGGGAGGAGGCGGGAACAGTTGCCCCCATGAGAACATGTGGGAGACAGTGGGTGGCATATACCTCATCAGAAGCCGAAAGCACCTGCTGAAATTGACTGCACCAGAGTCCCCAGAGCCAAGCAAAACGCAGCCCATCACCCTGAAGAACCGGAGTGTCTGCCTGCTAATTTCCTTTTGCAGATGCTTTTACTAACTTGCATGTGTGTGTGCTAAGTTGCTTCAGTCACGTCTGACTCTTTGCGACTCTACGGACTGCAGCCCGCCAGGCTCCTCTGTCCCTGGGGATTCTCCAGGCAAGAATATTGGAGTAGGTTGCCATGCCCTCCTCCAGTTACTATTAACTTATCGTTTATTTTATTATTGATCACATGAATCATTACTATAGACAGCCTGCTGGGGAATGGGAGAGTCTGCACGCCCACCCCTGTGGATCTGGCCAACACGACCAGCTACAGGAATCCTGACTGTGTGAGGATCACAAGGGTCTTTGGGGCACACAGATGCAGGGGTTTGGGGGTGTTGGCTGGCTGGCCCAGGAACCTTGGGATTAAGGTTGGGGCACCCACCCTCACTAGCTGAGACGGTGGGAATCCTCACATTTTTAGTTTGGTGTCTATAACGTGCTCTCTGAGCCAGCCCAGGAGCAGCTTAACTTTGACAGGAGCACCGGTGACTTAGACGATGGAAAAACAATGACATCTTTGGGGAAATTGACAGGAAGGGTTTTAACATTAGTCGGGGAGAAAGCCCCTTACCAACACCTACCTTCCCAGCCCCTGTGCTCCAATAAAAACAAGTGGCCAATATAGGGACAACCAGAAGGAAATGTAGGGCCAAGACAAGGCAGGAGTGGTGGCTGCTGACGTAAGCGTTCAGCTTTCCATGGTGGTAGCAGGAGAAATACCTGGTCACGGGCAGAACACAGGAGCCACCGGGAAAAGTAGAGGCTCTTGGCAGGGCTGGGCAGGGGTGTCAGGGCCCAGAAACTTGCCCTATGGGAGTGCTGAGTTGAAAACTATTTTCAAAATCATGGCTACTATGGGCCAGAAAAAACAAGAGAGTTCCAGAAAAACATCTATTTCTGCGTTCTTGACTATGCCAAAGCCTTTGACTGTGTGGATCACAATAAACTGTGGAAAATTCTGAAAGAGATGGGAATACCAGACCACCTGACTTGCCTCTTGAGAAACCTGTATGCAGTCAGGAAGCAACAGTTAGAACTGGACATGGAACAACAGACTGGTGCCAAATAGGAAAAGGAGTACGTCAAGGCTGTATATTGTCACCCTGCTTATTTAACTTCTATGCAGAGTACATCATGAGAAATGCTGGGCTGGAAGAAGCACAAGCTGGAACCAAGATTGCCGGGAGAAATATCTATCACCTCAGATATGCAGATGACACCACCCTTATGGCAGAAAGTGAAGAGGAGCTAAAAAGCCTCTTGATGAAAGTGAAAGAGAAAAGCGAAAAAGTTGGCTTAAAGCTCAAGATTCAGAAAACGAAGATCATAGCATCCAGTCCCATCACTTCATGGGAAATAGATGGGGAAACAGTGGAAACGGTGTCAGACTTTATTTTTAGGGGCTCCAGAATCACTGCAGATGATGACTGCAGCCATGAAATTAAAAGATGCTTACTCCTTGGAAGGAAAGTTATGATCAACCTAGATAGCATTTTGAAAAGCAGAGACATTACTTTGCCAACAAAGGTCCATCTAGTCAACGTTATGGTTTTTCCAGTGGTCATGTACGGATGTGAGAGTTGGACTGTGAAGAAGGCTGAGCGCCGAAGAATTGATGCTTTTGAACTGTGGTGTTGGAGAAGACTCTTGAGAGTCCCTTGGACTGCAAGGAGATCCAACCAGTCCATTCTAAAGGAGATCAGCCCTTGGATTTCTTTGGTAGGAATGATGCTAAAGCTGAAACTCCAGTACATTGGCCACCTCATGCGAAGAGTTGACTCATTGGAAAAGACTCTGATGCTGGGAGGGATTAGGGGCAGGAGGCATCACGGACTCGATGGATGTGAGTCTGAGTGAACTCTGGGAGTTGGTGATGGACAGGGAGGCCTGGCGTGCTGCGATTTGTGGGGTCACAAAGAGTCGGACATGACTGAGCAACTGAACTAACTAACTATGGGCCAGAAATGGTGCATAATTTAGCTTTTTAATTCATTCATCAACTCAGAAGGCAGCTATAAACTTCCCACTGTACAGATGAATAACCCGAGGCTCAGAGATTCCATGAAGTCTGCAGTGACCTGGCTGGAGAGTGGGTGAGCTGAGACTGGACCTCAGGTCTAAGTGAGTCTCACCCCGCTGGTGCCTCCTGCTGTGGAAGCCATGGAAGAGATCTCACTCCTGAATGGGACTCTGGGTGAGACAGTATCCCAGGGAGCAAGGCTGCCCAGCCCTGAATGGCATGTCTTCTCTTGTCTACCTTGCAGACATCCCTGAGTCACTGACCGCCAGTCACCTTGCTGGGAAGCCCCCTTGGTCATATGAGTATGGACAGACCTCTGTGCCGAGGACATCACCACTCAAAGCAACTTGTTTCTCGATTTTTCCATCCTGGGACTCAGATCACAGAAGGCTGGGGAAGCGAGACGGAGGGTGCTGGCCATAATGACCCAAGGACTGTGAGGAGCTGTCAAGCACTCTGTGTGGCCTTGGGGGTAGCCTGTGAGTGCTCAGTCAAGTCCAGCTCTTTGCGACCCACCAGGCTCCTCTGTCCATGGGGTTTTCCAGGCAAGAATCCTGGAGTGTGTTGCTATTTGCTGCTGCAGGGGATCTTCCCAACCCAGAGATTGAGGCCATGTCCCCTGCAGATGTCCCTCTATCGTGGCGGTGCCTTCTAAGAACGTGTGACGTGGCGAACCCGTCCCCTAGTATGTCTCGGGCAAGCAATTCCAGCAGGGCCTGCTGAGAGCTGGGCCTGGTGCGCCAGCTCAGGGCCACGGCTGGAGCAGCGGGTGTTCTGGGGAGCTGTGCACATGTGGCTGGGCCGTTCTTTGGTGAGAGCACCACTTTTGTAACATTTGACCTCTTCAAAGGATGGTATTTAAAAACTTTATACACTGATGTCTTCTATTTCCTTTATTGCTTCTCATGTTGACCCTCCCCTATTATTACTTGCTCCGGATTTTATACCTGGTAATAATGATGGTGAATAACACATTCAATTGTAATTCTTCACTTTCACTAGTAAACTGACTTGGTCTAAGAGCAGGCCAGGATTTTGTCATAGACGGGTCTTAATAAATATACCAACATAACTGTATCTTTAATCTACCCACCCCACCAGGGACTTGAAGACGGCCCCCTCTGTCCCCCATCAGAGCAAGTCTCAGAGCCCAGCCCTGCCTGGCATGATCAGTGGATTTTTATTCAAGACACCTAAAACCGATTATGGACTAACCCTCCACTGCTTTCCACAGGGGGCTCCTCAGTTTATTGTTAAAATTTCAGACAGTTCCAGCCCCACAGTAGATCTGGGCCAAAGGGATGCCCCCATCTGGCTTCATGTCACCTGGGATGCATGCTGGGAAGAGTCTTGGCACGGCATCAGAGTCTGTCCTGTCCAGCCGGTTAAGGCCAGCACCTAGAGGGGCAGGCACTGAGGGGTGCTTTCATTCTGTCCTCACAGTAACCCTGTGAGTTTCCATCCCCATCTTACAAAAGGGGCAACCACAGCGTGGAGATGTTACGTGACTCGTCCAATGCCACAGAGCCTGTGAATGAGAGCCAGGACTTGAGCCAGGCCCTCCCCTGCTGCAGAGCCTGGGAGGCTGTGCCATCACTCCAGGCTCAGAGCCGCCCCAAGAAGCCTCCCCTGAGCCCTCTGCCCCTCATCCCTTGCTCTGACTCTGAACAGACCATCTCCCCAGACCAATCAGCAGAGACTCTGACTTTTATAGACTTGTTTCATTGTCAAGTTCTGGTCTTAACTGGGTACACAGATGAGAATCTTGGGAGGGCAGGGGTCAGAGAGCTGCATCTGTGTCCTCTCTGGGGCCAGCACAGGGCCTGGCACATGGTAGGGGCCACCTCTGTCTGCACTGATGAGGCATCACTTGCCATGGCCTCACTGGCTGCGCTCAAGGCCCCATCCGTCCTCTCCCGGCTCCCCCGAAAAGAGGCCCACTGGGCCTGGCCTTTCATCCTGGCGTGGGCCCGGGGTTGGCTGATGCTCAGCCCCTCTTCTCTGCCTGGTCTGCAAAGAGTTCACCACCACGTTATTGGAAAGGCTTCCAAGAGCTTGAGGCCAGGTTCACTCAGAGGGTGCACCACGGGAGGGAGGCGGGCAGGAGGGAACGGGTAGGGAAGCGCCTCTCAGAGGGGAGCCCCAGAGAGGAGGCAGGGAGGAGGGGGCAGAGGCCCCACAGCTGGGTGTGCACCAGGCCAACCAGGGGCCCACCACCCAGGGCCCCGTCCCGTGGGGCAGCCCCTATGCTCCATCCTTGGCGTCACTCCATTTGTTCCCCAACCTTCCTGGGGTCCAGCGTCACCTTGAAGAAACCCACCGGTCAGGAGTAAATTGTTCCCCCTGCCCAAACATTGACCTGTGATCTTGTTTAGTCCAGCCTGTCCTTTCAGAAGTCCCTGGTTCTCCGTGCCCTGCACTCCAACTGCCAGCCCTCCCCAGGATGCCCTAATTCTGGTCATTCTCACCCCAAACCCCCACCACCCCAGGGCCAAGTCTGTGCCCAGGCTGCACAAGCAGGTATGATGTCACTTGATCAAGGTGGTCCTATGAGGTCCCCATTCCCACACTCTGCCCAGAGGTACTGTGCTTTATCCTCACACCTGAAGTCCCCCCCACCCTGCACTGGGAGAAATGTCCTCTTTCTAAGAAGTGTCTTCTTTCTAAGACAGACAGCCCACAAAGCGGTAACACAGTAGCCAGCACCTTGTATACCTTGGTGTGAATTAGTGTCAAAGATTGACTTTCTCCTAACAACCGGGTCAGATCATCAGAAAGAGAGGACGGAGTGGAAGTCCTGAAGGAATGCCAGGAGGCTGGGCGGGTGGGGTGGTTCCAGAGCACAGACTGACTTCTGAATGGACAGGCTCCATGCTGGGGGAGGAATTTGAACAGTGGAAGAAGAGCATGTCAGGGCCAGGAAAAGAAGCTTTGCGGCCCTGCACACGTATCACTAAAAGGGAGTGATGAAATACTAGGGGCTGAACACACACTCAGGGCATCTTCATGGCTTCCCAGTGCCTCTGTCACCTGGTGAGAACCCCAAAGCATAGGCAGTCCATACTCTTAGAGTGGGATGTTCACCAAAGATACACACAGACCCAACACGGCCCCCCAAAACACACACACAATCCAAAAGAAGATACAGCAATGCCCAGAAAACTGCCTCAAACATATTCCCTTCTAGCTAGGCTGCCAACAGAGGAGGCCCCACAGAGCAGCGGAAGGCGGATCAAGCCTGTTTCCTTTTATTGAAAGTTCTATCCTTCTAGAATTTCTCCTTCTCTGCAGGTCCAGGCCAGGGAGACATTCATCCTCATTCAAATGAACCTTCAAGGTTCTTCCTTCATTTGAGGGGAGGAGTGCGGAAATAATTCTCTCAAGCCATTCCAGACCAGTGGCTCTCATGTCACCCAGCATGCCTGTGTCTTCACCAGGAAGACTGGGCCGGCGCGGACTCCAGGCCTCACCTGGCCTTTCTGCTCAGGAGGCAGATCCGTGACTGTCTCCCCTGCCTCGCCCTGCTCCCCCACCCTCCAACAGCTTTAATAAACACGGATTACTTCAGTCCCTCGGGCACAGCTGTCTGTGAGTTGTCCAGTCAGGGGTGTTGGGGTGGGTGCCAAGGGCTGGATCTCCAAATAAACCAGCCCTCCCTTCCCCTCCTCCGCCGCCTCTCCGGAGTGGGTGGATGTTGAGGAGGAGGGCACATCTCTGGCTGAGACCAGGGGTGACAGAAGCGCTTTTCTGAGCCGCCTGCTGAGGGTGGAGCCCCAGTGGGGGAGGGTGGGAGAGCAGAGCTCGAAAACAGGGTGAGAGGTGAGGCCGCCTCCTCATGTGTCATGAATCCAGGCCTCTCTAAAGCCCTCCATCCAAATCAAGGAACCCTGAAATGGCACCTCTAGGTGCTAGCCTTAGGCTGCCTCTCTGGTTAAAACATGCTGGCGCGCTTTATTTGAGGATAGAAACAGAGTGTTAGGCAACTTGTCATCTATAGGAAGTGTGTGGGAAATGGCTAAATGGATGAATGAAGGAAAAACAACTGACACTCTGGGCCACTATTAGAAACAGCGGTAGAAGAAGGGGAGGAAAGCTCTGGGGGTTTCAAGGGAGGTGGGTAGGGAGGCCACCAAGGGGGCTGGGAGAAGAAAGGGCTGCCAAGTCAAATTCCACCCCATCACTGTTGTGCACACAGCCAGCCAGGCAGTGCGGGCCCTCGAAGAGCACAACTCCCTTATCAAGTAACTGCCACTTGCAGCTAAATCTTCCTCCAAGAAGTTGTGATAATTCTCCTCAGAGAATGCGAGTACAGAGAACACTCGGAATTGTCATAACCGAACTTCAGAAACCATCCACTCAAGGGCTCCCTCTCTGCAGTTTTTTTTATTTTCAGCAGCAGAAACCCCCTTGTACAAATAAAATGTCATGCAAAAACAGATGCGCCCTGAACGGTTCTGCTTGAATCAGCTCTATGAATCCCCTTGGAGATATCTGTCTAATCCAACTCCTTGTTTCAAGCAGGGAAACTGAGGCCCAGAGAGGTCAACCTGTGTTCTCAGGCTCCATCACAACCACCTCCACCTACCTGGTCCCCTCCGCTGAGCATCTACTTCAGTACCTCTTGGGTGGGGTCCTGGCTCGTATAATCTAAAAGGTTCACAAGGTGACAGGCGTCAGGTTTAGGCACTGCTGGATTAAGCACTCATTTGCAGGTGAAGAGTAAATTCGTAGCAAGATCTGATCCCAGCTGCCTGACAACGATTTCCAAGAAGTTATGGAATTAATTTCTGGTGCTGGGTTTTGTTTATATTGAACTTGATGACGCTGACAGCGACTCTAGCATGTTCTGGTAAAAGGGTAGTTTTTTTGGTAATCTTTGGCAGTCTTTCAAACTAGGTGAGCCCCACTGTACCACTTGGCTCACATTTATCTCTGTCAAGAGTGTAACTCCAGTCAGTCCCATAGGTATGACAATGGGGGAAATCACGGAGCTGAAATATCAGTGATAAATAGAGCGCTCAGCCACACCAAGCGGCTTTGGATGAATCAATGGATTCTGCTGGCAGCTGGGGCCCAAACAAGAACAGGATGAAGAGGCCTTGAGTTGCCACCTGGTTAAGATGTTAGCTCTCTAACAGTTTTATTTGTGGTCCCAAAGGGGTCATTTAATGCAATAAAAAGGTCAGGATCTTAGCTGAGCCTCCACCAAAGCCCCGCACATTGGACAGCTTGTCCAATGGATGTCACACTCACTTCTGTTCAGGCCAATTTCTTCCTTTTCCTGGGCCTACCTTTCCATCAGCAGCTGCATCTGGATAAAGTGGAGCTGAGGGAGTGGGCCCCACTGCTGCCTCTCTGGAGCATTCCTTGGGGAAACAACCCCTGCGTCCCCCACGGGACCCTTCACTGTCCCATAGAAAGTGAGAGTGAAAACCCGGTGAGAGGTCTGCGACGTGCAGGGGAAACACCAGGCTGGGAAGGATGATCAAGAAGCTGAGATAAACGGATCTCACTATAGGTATGGCAAGCAAACATGACCATGGATTCCAGAATATTTCCTGGCTGCTGCCTCCTTGAACACATAAGCCCCTAGAAAACAGGATGGCTACAATTTAAAAAGCAGATACTATCAATTAATGCTGTCAAAGACATTAAGAGCCTGGAATCCTTACACACTGCCGATGGGAATGTGAAATGGTACAGCCACTGTGAAAAACAGTCTGGCGGTTTCCCAAAAGAGTTACCATCTGACCCAGGAATTTCACTCCCAGGTATATATCCAAGAGAAAATGCTAACCTATGGCCACACACAAGCTTGCACACAAATGTTCACAGTATTACTGACAAGAGCCAAACATGGAAACAACCCAGCTATCCATCAAGGGATGACTGAATTTTAAAAATGTGATATATCCATACAAGGAACATTACTCAGAAATAAAAGGAAATAAAATAGTGATGCATGTTACAATACGGTTGAACCTTAAAACATTATGTGAAGCGAAAGATGTCAGTCACAAAAGGCCACGTGTTCTATGATTCCACTGATATGAAACGTCCAGAACAGGCAAATATATTTAGAGACAGAGAGCAGATGACTGGTGACCTAGAACTGGGGAGTCGGGGTAAAATGGAGAGTGACTTCTACTGGTTATGGGATTCTTTTCAGTTGCGATGAAACTATTCTAAAATTGACAGTGGTGAGGGTAGCACAACTTTGTAAATATACTAAAAACCATTAACTTGTACATTCTAAATGGGTGACCTGTATGGTATGTGAGTTACATCTCAATAAAGTTGCTACGAAACAGGAAACCAAACCTTAGAAAAGTCCCTGTTGTTTAGGTTTTGCTGACTAGAGGCATCCTCTGCTAGACTTCTCTAGGGCTTAAAAGAGGGCAGGTATCAAGAGGAATTGGGGTCACTGTCCCCTCTTGCTTTTACCAGTAGCTTCACAAAATCAACGAATCAACCCATTAGCTCCAGGAACAACAGAACTATCAGCGAGAATCTACAGCCGAAAAAGTAAGAGCTGCGAGTGTACATACGTGCACATATGTGTGTGCAGGCAAGGCAGAATTCTCCCAAAGGCCAAGCTCAGTTCCATGACATTATTTGGGAAGGTCACATATACATTTGCTTCTGCTTTGTATCTCATTTGAAAACGCCGACACTGACCATATACTCTATTATTAGGCAATTTTTTCCAGTGTGGTGTCTCGGTGTTGCTCTACACAATTTGTTTGGAAGATAAACTCACTTTTTGAGTGATGAAGAACATCCCACCCCGGGGTTCTGGCCTAGGAAGGGCAGACTTCTGTTGTGCCAACTTTCCCATACTGCACCTCATGTGACCCGAGCCAGGCCACCCTTGGGAAAGAACTCTTACCCCGAGGGAAGCTTCCTTCTTTCTGGCTCGCTGGCCTCTTGCAGGTGGAGGGGAGCTGGGGGACGAGGAGAGGGAAGGAGGCCCACTCTGGCTGGTCCCCTTCCAAGCAAAGGCCCCGGAGGAGGGGGCCTCCCAAAGGGAACAGAAGGGAGTGAGACAGGAGAACACATGCTCTGCTTTTTCTAAACATGGGCTCAAAATGGATAGAGGAAAAATTAAATTACTCTGCAACTCTGAAAGTCATCCACTGAAAATAAACCCTCCCTTCAAAGAAATTACCCATCTCATCCCACGGTGGTATCTCAGGGTCTCTCAGTATTCAAATGCATTAAGCAACGACATACACAATGTATAATACAAATGGCTTGTGTCAAAACTCCACTTTCCAAGTTATTATCATCAATTTTTTTTTTTTTTTGCTAAGTCATGAGAAGTCCAGCGACTTAAAAATCCAAACAAAAACTAACAAGAACACGCGTGCAAAGATGGAAAAACATCCTTCGTGGAAGTTACTATGAAGAGAGCAGCTTCAGAAGGGAAAAAACACAATCTCTGACTAATATGAAGGAGACTCCAAATTGCTCTTGGCAACAATCTCTCAACCCTAGATTCCCCTCCCTCTATTCATCTCCACAGTTCCCAGCCAAAGGAAAATAAACTGAACAGCTCTCTCCCTGGCCCAACCTGTAGGGCTGCACGGCTGAGCAAGCGCTGAGCAAACAGACATCCCCATGCAATTATCCACCTGTGCAATCGTGGTAAACACGGGACAGCCAGGCAGGGACTCGCCGCTCTGACCGGGCCGATCATCTCAATATTGGGAGAAAAATGCCTTTATTCTGGCGCACCGACATCAAAACGAGCATAATATGATCTTGTGACCTCAAACCCAAGAGATTTTCTTTTTTTAAAAAAAAGGAAGAGGAAAACCATCCTCCCTGGAAGAGTGGGTATCTGTTCCGAAGAAGGAAGACCCCAGAGCATCCCTCAGCGTGACTTAACTTCGAGACAAGATTTATCAGTTCACCTTCCTCACAAAAGTGAGAGTTAATTCTCGAGGTGGTTCTCTTACACCTATTACACCATTCAAGACGGAAGGAGAAGTTAACAGGCCAAATGTCCTGGAATATTTATGGCCATTGTGTCTCTCAAAGGTTCATCTGGCAACCATTTTTTTAGGGCAGATATGTCAGGTCAGCGGAAATGGAGAGGACAGGAGCATGGGGAAATGGCACTGTGAATGGAGATATAGTGGAGAGATCATGAGCTTTTCAGGTGAGTCCTGGAACACCCTGGCAGGTGGGTGTGAGCCGCTCTGAAAGCTCTGCACAGTCCAGAGACCTGGGTTCTAGTGTTGGTTTCGCTACCAAGTGCTGTGAACATGGACAAGCTTCTCCAGTGGTAGGAGGCGGGGACTGCTGCTCCTGCTGCAGCTCGGAGAGGATGGCAAGTGCCATCCCAGCCACTGAGGAACGAGGTTGAGGGAGGCAGGATGATGCTCTGGGGTGGCTCTCTGCCTGGCTGGCACGGATGCACAGAGGTGCCAGTCCTCCTGGAGGCTGCATGGGGCTCTTGTCATCTCCAGCTGGGATGCTCCAAAACTAAAGTCTCATCGCAGAAGCCATGATGATAAACCAATAATCTGAACGGCAGGGTCTCAATCAGCTTCATGGGCACTCTGTGTATGCTATGATGTCTCTTGGAGCCAAGGACAAGTCCTCATAACTGACGCCTGGGGACACTCATCATTCCAGCGCCCACCCCTCTCCTTCCCCCAGGCCTCCTGCTGCTTCTCCTTCTTCGTGGCCATGCTTCTGGAGCACCTGCCCACATACCATCTCACTTCATTCACTCAGTATTCACCGCCCACTCTCCTCTCTCAGCACCTGACCCTGCCGTGCACACATCACAGAAGGATGTTCTATTATAAATACTGTTCCCATTGACAGAGGCCAGAGACCAGGTCAGATTCCCGTCACAACACTTAGCATGGTGCTTGGAATCACACGGTAGACAATATCAGTTCAGTTTAGTCGCTCAGTTGTGTCTGGCTCTTTGTGGCCCCATGGATTGCAGCACGCCAGGCTTCCCTAACAGTTGCTCAATAAATGACCGACTGATTGAACGGAAAGAAACTCAGGTTCAAGAAGGTGAACAACGGATGTAACACATACCACTGCTGCTGCTAAGTCACGTCAGTCGTGTCCGACTCTGTGAAACCCATAGACGGCAGCCCACCAGGCTCCGCCGTCCCTGGGATTCTCCAGGCAAGAATACTGGAGTGGGTTGCCATTTCCTTCTCCAATGCATGAAAGTGAAAAGTGAAAGTGAAGTCACTCAGTCGTGTCTGACTCTTCGCAATCCCATCGACTGCAGCCTACCAGGCTCCTCTGTCCATGGGATTTTCCAGGCAAGCGTACTGGAGTAGGGGTGCCATTGCATGCATACTACTTTTGTACAATTATGCCAGAATGATGTGGAGTCCTGTCTCCTCAACTATAACTCAACATTCTAAAACATGGGTGGTCGAAGGGGTAGCTTGGATTCCTGGCCCTGTCACTAGGTAGCTGGGTGGCTGACTTAACCCTTCTGAGCTTCAGTTTCCTCACCTGCCAAGTGGAGCTAATGTTTCCTATCTGATGGGTTGTGCAGGTTAGAGGAGATGACGTATGCCAAGCATAGGACTTGGTACATGGGAGATGGTCTCTGAATGTCCCCTCCCTCTCCTCCCTGCCGGGAACCTCTCTGGCTTATCTCCCAGTCTTGACTCGGCAGGATGAGACTCAGGTTCTACAACCTCCAGGCCTGTGCTCTTTCTGTCTCCCTCCCTTGGGGTCCTGCCCCAGTGCCTCCTCTTAGCTGAAGCCTTCGGTGACCTCTCTGGCTCTCTTTGGTGACCTCTCTTCTCATATCCCACACTGGCTCTCCCTGCGGTCTCTCCAGGTCACCCTGCTTGCGCCCTAGGTTTTGCTTATTCTGTGCAAGCTTCATTCATCAGTACTGGATGACCCTTGGTGGCGGCTCAGGCCAGAGTTCTTTCCACATCTCCCAGCAGGTCCTGCGAGGTGTTTGGTGGAACCCTAGTCTATCCGTTTTGTGAAGTTCTGGAACCCACACTGGAGGCCTCAGGGCCTAGGTGGCACTAGCGTCCAGTGGTTCTGTGTAAGGAGCGAGGGACTCACCTGGCCCCCGGGGCTTCCAGTCCTTTCCCCGTGAAAAGGGGGTGATGAGAGCCGTGGGGACTGTCCTTGGGTGGTAGTTTGGGAGAGCTTAGGAAATGGTTCCAAACACCAGGCCCAGACAACAGAGCACAGGCTGACTCAGTCATCTTTTAGGAGGGCAGATTTCTTTTCCCTTTCAGCCCAGGTTGGGCCTTAAGGGGAGAGGGTGGCACCCAGCTACTTTCTCTTCCTGGGGATCTAACCAGAGGAGGTTCTAATCCCCAAGACTTAAAACCGGGTGAAGGAGCGGAGCTGAAACTTGAACCTGGCAGGGCCTTCGCCCTTCCTCTCCCTCCCCTTCCACACAATCTTCTATGACTCTGGAGAAAAACTGCCTGATTGTTTGAACCACTTCCTTTACATTTTCATACTTCTGCATTTGGAGGGCTTTGGAAGGGGTACGCCCCCAGTCAATGAACGGCGGCGACGGGGCTGCCTCCTGTACCCGGAGAGCCCAGTACCCGGGTTAAGAAAGACGGCAGAGGCCCCCAGCCAGGACAGCAGAGGCCAGAAACCAGGACGACCAGACCCGACGACCCTCGGAGCCCTCACTACAGACACGAAAACTGCACCGCGCTGGGCTGTGTAGCGGGGTGCGCGCTCTTTCCAGAGTCCCTCCCAGGCCAGCCCGTGGCCGCTGCAGGGAACCGGGCGCTCAGGAGGGCGCAACGGGGGTCAGACCGCCTCGCGAGCGAGCTCCGCGATGTCCCGGCTGAGCTCTGCGCCCACCGACGCCCACCGGCCCTGTTCTGCTTGCGATTCAGCCCAGGGACCGCGGCTGGACTCCCTCCGGCTTGCGCAGCGACTTGTGCCAATTCCCTCTTTCATTCCTGCCCCTGTCCTAACTTCTGCCAGGAGTTGCCTTGGCTTCCACACCACCCCGACCCCCAACCAAGTTTTGCATCTGATATTGGAAGGAGGCAAGCTTTTTCTTTTCTTTTTTTTTTTGCGGGGGGGGGGGTGGGGCGGGTGAGGAGCAAGGTATTGAAACTAACAGTGTTCATCGGCCACTACCTTCCTGAGTGCCGCTAGCACTCCGCTGTCTCCTTTCGGCCACCGCAGAACCTGCCGCGAGGGCGGCGGGCGTGGGGAATGAGAGCAGAGTTGCTGCACCCCGAGTCCCCGGTTCTTTCCTGCGTTTCGCCGCGCGCCCCTGCATAAGCGCGGGGCCCCAGCACGCTCGGCTCCAGCCCCAGGGCGGCTCTGAAACTCCTCTCATTCGCCGCCACCCAATCCGCGCGAGCGCCGGTCGGAGCCGCCATCCGGGCCAGGGGTCCCCGCGGTGGAGCGAGAACACCCGCAGCGCCCGAAGAGAGGACGCAGCCGCCCGGCGCCCTAGGGGCCTCCCCCGACCCCAGTCCCCACCCTTCCCCACCCAGGGCCGCCTGCCCAGAGCCCCGAGCCCAACCCAAGCCCGCTTCGGTCCGGTCCGGTCCGGTCCCAAGGCCGCCGCAAACCCACCTGGCCGCCCCGGGGACGCCGCTCGTGCCCGGGTCGTGTCCTGAGCGCCGCCAGGGTCCCGGGCTGGGAATCCACGCGGCAGCGCAGCTCAGGGGAGCCTGCCGCAGCCGGCGGGAGGTTGTCATTGATTCGTGCAGGGCGAGTTAAGCCATTCCAGGAGTGGTTTTGAGAGAGCACTCCCACCCCTCCCTCCAACCAGAAGTATTTGGCAGGCAGCCCCTTTTCGTCCACCTGTACTGTTGAGCGCCGACCGGGACCAATTTCACCAGTCGCGTTTACACCTCACTTTCTGATATGCAAAGTAAGCCCTTTGCTCAAAGGGAACGCAGAAATGAAAGCAGGGTGATGGAGCAGGAGGAGGCAGTTTCCCCCGCCCCCCACTTTCCTCCTGAGTCTCACCATTTGTTTATTTTTTTTTCTCTAATATTTCACAAAATGCCTTACCATTTATCTCAAATCAGGGGCGGCTTTTCATTGTCACTGTCCCCCCCCCCCCCCCCAATTCTGCATGTCTTTTATTTTTAGAGGCAATTTGATTCCCATTTGCCTGAAACCTGAGCCCAGTAAAATTACTGGAATTATATGTTTTCTCTTTAAAGGGTCGTGAGTGTAACTTACCAAATAAAACACTGCACAGCAAGCATTCAAGTGGCAAGTGACAAAGAGGGAGGAGCAGGAAATAGGCAGAGAACCCTCCACTGGGTTGCCCAGGGGAACCTGGCCCAGAGGGAGTCCTGAGGCCTGAGGTGGGGGTGCCTATGGCCGCTCCTCCCCAACAATAAACACAGTATCACCAGACTTGCTTTGGCTTTGCTCCTTTCTAAGACTGACTCAGAAATGCCAACCAGAGACCCAACAGTCCACATTTGGGGTGGGCCAGCCACCAATCCCAGAGAGGTGTGGCGGGGCGCCCTTGCCCAAACTGTTCCTTGAAACCACACACCACGCCCTTTTCGAAAACTGCCAGCTAGGAGGTGCCTGCTGCTGTCGGCCCTTTTCCCCAATAACTGTCCTTCATCTGGGGTGGGGGGAACCTTCATGAACTCCTTGGGACCTAGGCTAGCAGTTCTCAGAAGTGGGGGAGGAGCAGGGGGTCGGGGTGGGGGGTTGGGATCCTTCTTCCCCAGTAACCAGCTCCCCCGTGTGAGATGGAGAATCAGCAGGAAGCAAATGAGACCAAAGAGAGGCCTGGACCTCACCACCTCTGCCACCAACACGAAAGCACCCCAAAGCCAAAGGTAAACCCCAAAGGTCCATCACTGTATGAAGGCCAAGGATGGGACAGAGGGTTTGCAGCACACCAGGAAGAATGGTTCAGACTTAAATGCCTCCTCCAGCAGGTGCCCCCTGCCTGAAATCCCAGTGTTAATGATTCATCCTATTGTGGGGCACACCCAGCAGAGAGCCTGCTCCAGGCAGGCAAATTTGCTTCAGGAAGGCAGGAAGGGTCTCTCTCTGTGTAGTTCTAAAACTGTACAAGGGTTGGAAGGAGTTTGTCAGATTTTCTCTGTATGGTAGGGGGTCATGGATAGCAGCCTGTTGGGGAGCAGAGAAGTTTGGAAGCAGGGAGGGATGAGGAAGGCAGGGGAGGGAAGGGGAGGGGGTGTGAAGTCAGGGAATCGGGAACTGGAGGTCAGAAGGGAAGGTGCTTAATCAGGGCAGGTGGACAGTTTCCAAGACTGGATGACTCCATAGCTTTTTATCAAAAACTCCCGGAACACCCAGACCAAAGAATGAAAAGTCAAATCCCTTTGTCCACAGAGGTGCTAATGAAATACCCAGTCAAGCGCAACTCCACACTCCACTCCCAGGCCCCGTGGGTGAAGGTGCCAACGCATGACCTGGATGGAGTCAGGATCAATCCAGAGGTGTTGGCTGTGTGCCCACAAGTTGAGGTTGGGTTCTGACTGCCTGGGTGGAGGTGGGGCGCCGTGGAGTGCCACCCTCGGAGCCTCAGGTCTTGTGAGGAGAGAAAGCACCGGGGCTCGTTGGCGTGGGGCAGGGTCCACAGAGCACCCTCCGGGATCCATTAAGGAACCAGGTCCTGCAGTCATGAAGACAGAACTCCTGGAGGGGGGAGAGGGCTCCCGGAAGTGGTCCCTCGGGCCTGGAAGTTTGTGCTGCTGTGAGCAGGGGTGGGAGTGAGGGCTAGAGGACAGGGCAGCTGGCCAGGTTTACGGGGTTCTCCCAGCGGATAAACCATCAGGCCAACAAGGGAGACCCAGTTTATGGATACAGTTTCCAGCTAAAAGGAGAGAGTACAGGGCAGGGCCTGCTTTGGAGGGAGGGAGGATTGGAGCACCTCTTTCAGACCCAGCTGGAGCTGGATGTGGGCAGAAGGGGAGGAGGCAGGAGGCTGCAGGGAGGGGTGGCAGAGAGTTGCGTGCCCAGCCCAGCCTGCCCCTAGGCGGCTCCTCCTAGCAGGGCTCTGGCCCCTGGACCTGAAGGAGTGTCTGAGTAGGCCAGTGGGTGGTGCCAGGACTGACTGTATTGCAGCCAAGAGCCCCGGGGGAGAGCTGGCCACGGTCCAGCCCGCTGGCTGGGTACCTCAGTGGACAGTGGATGTCATTGCACCCTCCCCCTTAATCACTGTGTGTGCGTGCTAGGCTGGGACCCACCCTTTTGGAAGGGCTATGGGCAAAAAGTGGGGAGCCCTGCCCCAGTCCCCCTCCAGCCTCGCCTCTCCCCTGTTCTCAGCCCCCAAGCCAGCTGCCTCCTGAGAACAGGAACATAAAGGAGTCTTGGCGGGTGGGTGGGGCTTGGCGAGAGAGGCTCCCACAGCCACACAGAAGGGGCTCAGGGGGGCCAGGCTCTAGATCTGTTACTGTGCCTCTCCTGTGGGGAGGTGGTTCTCGCCCCCTCCCTCTTACTCACCCCTCTCCCCCCCTCCTTCCCGCCCCACCCCGTTCCTGGGTCAGGTCGGTCAGAGCACTTGGAAACAGGCTGGCTTACAGACGCCTTGCCTTCCACATCTGCCTCCAAACCCGCAACACACTCTTGTTCCAGGGCGGATGAAAGCTCCTGCTCCAACCACGAAGCAATGGCTCAGAAGGCTAAACAGAAGCACAGGCAGCAAATCGGCTACCGTCAACTTGTAACTTCAGTGGTGCCCGGTCCTCAGCTGTGATGCAGGCACGCAGACAGCTTCTGTCTGGGCGTGCACACTTACTGGATGTCCGTATACACGTGTGTAGAGAGGTGGACACAAAGACATGCCGTGTCATCTGAGAACACTAATCACTGCCAGCTATGCAGCATCTAGCCCCTCATTTAATCCTTGCAGCCACACCAGGAGGTAGGTCCTTTCATTCTCTCCCCTCTACTGATGAGGAAACGAGGGCTCAGAGAGGCCATATCACTTGTTCGAGGTCACACGGCTTGATAAATCATAAGCACTGGACATAACACCTGGGTCTTTGGACTCTGCTGCCCAGAGGCTGACCCCAGGCTTGGCCTCTGGCTTTTTGTCTGGTTCCTACAACTGGCTCCCTACGGAGAAGTTTGCTTTGCTGGTGTGTGTGCCTCAGTTTCCTCACCTCCTAAGCAGGCAGAGTAATGGCTCTTACTGAACTGAGAGGCTGTTATTGGCCAGGAGGAGGCTGAGATGGAGGTTAGGCTTTGCTGAAGCACTAGAGCAAGTCTTCCCTAGAGGATGCACACGGCACTGGGGTTGAGTGTTACTCAAGCTGGAAGCCCGGAGTCACCCTTGCTGCCTCTCTCTCCTTTCGCCACCTGCCCCGCAACCCTGCCCCAGCCAGCCATCCACGTGCAGGACTCAGATCTCCACAGCAGATCTCGGATCTGCCTTCTTCCTGCCTCCTCCCCCATGGCCCCACCCACCACCCCTCTCCCCTTAACTTGTGCAGGCAGGACCCTTCACTGGCCCCCCTGCCCCAACTCCTGTCCTGCTTCTCCCACCCAGCGCAGCCCAGGTAATCTCCAGACGTGCATCTGGTCACATCGCAGAGCATTTAACATGCGGGCCAGACGGCTCTCCACGGCCCACGAGACATGGAGAAATCCCTGCCTCTCTCTTCACACCCACGCCTGCCTCCCACCCCATCCTCCAGTCACAGGCAGACATACCAGCTCCTTTGCCTTCCGGTTGTGGGAACTTCCTTGGCCTGCCTTGCCCTCCCCTACCTCAGGTTGTGAAGATGCATCACCTCCTCAGAGAAGGCTTCCTTGACTGCCACAGATAAATTAGAAAACCCGCCCCTCCTCCCCTATTATTTGTTTCTGCTCTTGCATACTTATATTTGACGTCATGTTTACATTGAACTGGTGGCTCAGACGGTAAAGCGTCGGCTTGCAATGCGGGAGACCCGGGTTCGATCCCTGGGTCAGGAAGATCCCCTGGAGAAGGAAATGGCACCCCACTCCAGTACTCTTGCCTAGAAAATCCCATGGATGGAGGAGGCTGGTGGGCTACAGTCCTTGGGGTTGCAAAGAGTCAGGCATGACTGAGCGACTTCACTTTATATTGAACTATATCTGAGTGTCCCTCCCACTAGAACGGAGGCCGCTTGTGGGCTGGGGACCCTGTATGTCTTTTTCACTGAATATAGTTGGGCTTCCCTGGTGGTTCATCGGTAAAGAATCCACCTGCCAGTGCAGGAGACTCAGGTTCAATCCGTGGGTTAGAAAGATCCCCTGGAGAAGAAAATGGCAACCCATTCCAGTATTCTTGCCTGGGAAATCCCATGGACAGAGGAGCCCGGGAGGCTGCCATCCAAGGGGTCGCAAAGAGTTGGACACAAGTCAGCAACTAAACAACAACAAAAACATACCTGAAAAACACAAATAAACAAAAAACATATTTGATACAGGTTAGCCTCCTGACAAATACACTGGGGGAAAAAAAATGCTTATAGAGAAAACCCTAGATCCGGGAGACTGGAGGACTGGCTCTAGTCCTGCCTCGGCCACTGGCAGGCTGCATGCCCCTGGAGGTGCCACCCGCCCTCCTCCAACCTCATCCTCGTCCTCTGTAAGGCGGAATGATTCCCAGGTGGCTCAGAGGGTAAAGCGTCTGCCTGTAATGTGGGAGACCCGGGTTCGATCCCTGGGTTGGGAAGATCCCCTGGAGAAGGAAATGGCAACCCACTCCAGTATTCTTGCCTGGAGAATCCCACGGACAGAGGAGCCTGGCGGGCTACAGTCCATGGGGTCACAAAGAGCTGGACTCAACTGAGTGACTTCACTCAGGGGAAGCTATGGGTGAGATGACTGCCAGGAGCCTGAGCAGGTCAACACTCAGCAGCCAGGCTGGCTTTCATCCTCGGAGAATGAACGTGTAGGTGCTGATAAACAAATGAGGAGAGAACCATGGCCGTCAGGCACTCGAGAGGGCTTCGGGAAGGTTTAGCTTCCTCTGTTGGCCCCCGGCTGATACTTGATGCGAATCAGCTCACATCCCTGAGCATTCCTCCCACTACACCCCACTCCCCGCCACCTCTGCACAGGCTGCCACACGAGCGTGGAAATAGGACCACACACAAGTGTGGTCCAGAGCAAGTGAACCAGCAGGAGACCCAGTCCGGGCTGATTTTATCTGGGGATTACCAGCCAACAGCCATGCTCCCCCGACTCGCCACGTCTGAGGGCCCAACCTCCGAGGAGGCCTGTGTGTGCGGTGCTTTCGGGTGTCCGAGGCTTCTACACCCATCGCGCCGCTTGGCTTTCACAGCGACCCTGAGTCCCACTCTACAGATGAGGAAACTGAGGCTTACATTAAAAAGCAAGTCAGTGGCCAAATGGAGCTCTTTGAAATCAGAGACGCAAAACTCTCGTGAGGTTAATATTCTTATAAAAACTTATGTATATAATTTTAAAGAGATTATTGATGTAGCTGAAAAAACAGAGGCGAGAAGGTGACCCATAATCCCACGGCATGAGGCAACGCGGCGGCCACGGGCCAGGGCCCTCAGCCTCTCTTCAGCGCTTCCGTGGCTGCGCCCCACCTCCCCCCCCGGCTGGAGCGGACAGTCGGCGCCCCCACCCCCGACCGCCTCACTAAACACAGGCTTCACCTGCCATCCTACTTTGCACTTCTTAGGTGTTCAACAAATGTTTAATTAAACGTTTAATTAAATTTTGAGGAAAACTCAACTGGCTGGAGCGGAAAGGGGCCGCTATGGACTCACCCGGCCGCTCCCAACACAGCCCAGCTTCCTGTCAACGACAAGCCGCGTCCTCACTCCTCTGAAGTCCCCGGTTTGTACTCTGCTCACAAGGATGTCCCTGTAATCACACAGCCCTATCACTTTGATCCTCAGATCAGATTTTATTCACATGTATTAGAATACCAACATGAGATAACAATTCATCGGCTGTTGAGCATCGAGAACAGAGAGGGAGCCACGACTGAATCTAAGCGAAGCTTATACAGTCACAAAGTTCATTCGAGTCTGCCGGTGGCCAGAGCTGCACTCACTTCTGCTTCTGGGCCTTAGGGCGGCAGACGCATCACCCAGAGCCCACTGCAGTTGGCCGGACACCTTGACCTAACTCCCTGACTTCTTCAAGCACACAGAGCTGATCCGGGGAAGCCCCTGGCCTTTGGTTGCCCAGTCCAGCGGGCACTGGAGAAGAAGGTGAGGCCCAGCGAGGGTGGCCCGGTACTGGGAGCCCTCCTCCCCTCCTCAGGCGGGCTGGGAGACCAGCTGGAGCTCGCCCTGGCCTCGGGTGGGAGCCTCTGAGAGGAGGTTCAGGCTGAGCACGGGGTGCCCAGGTGCCGGAACTGTTGTCTCCGGGGAAGCGAGGGGGAAGTACCCGGCCAGGCTGGGCGCACGGCAGACTCGGTGAGCTCAGCCCCAGGGCTCAGGGCTGGGGCCTCGCCCTCCCGGAAGACTGTATTGTGCGGCACCCTCGGGAGGAGGGGAGGGCCCGCGAGCTTCAGCAGAGCAGCTGGCGCTCTGGGTGACTGGGCCTGTCACCGGAGCAGGCCGGGCGCGCGTCCAGGGAGGAGGGCTTGGCCGGTGGGGGCAGTGGCCGGAAAGGGGCCACACTTCCGGCCGGGGAGGCAACGCCCCGCATCCATTCCTCCATCCCTCCGCCTCCTTCCTTCCCCAGGTGTGTACTGACTGCCTCCCCGTGGCCCCCACTGCTTCGGCCGAGGCTATAAGGTGAACACACCTCGCGACACCTTCACATGTCACGTCTCCATCCTCATGGAGCTGATCTTCCAGTAGGGGAGACAATGAACAGATAATCATCTACCATGAAGTCAGCTGGGTGAGGCCAAGTCTTTGTTCCTTGGCCTTCTCCTTCTTTGTCGCCCACGGCCTCTCACCTCATTTGATCCCCACCCCCAAGGGGCCAGGAGAGCAGGATTTATAGCTCCCACAGACAGTGAGGCAATGGGGTTAGGGGTGGGGAGGTGACTTACCCAAGGTCATACTGGGCACAGTGGTGAAGATGCTGCATGTAACCCCAGCCGGCTGACTCCTTGCCCAGTGCTCCCAGCACTGTCCTCCCCAGCACAGTCACCTAGACTTAACTGCAAAGCAACAAGAAGACTTAACTCTGTGTTTCTAGCAATGTCCTTTTTTTTTTTTTAAGGGGATATTTATGCACAGAGTACTAAAAAAAAGTAAGAAAAAGGAAGGAAGGCAAGGAGGCAGACAGAGAGAGAAGGCAAGGAAAGGAGGAAGGAAAGGAAGAGGAAAAAAGGAGCTAAGAATCTCAACCTCGAGAAACAACTAACTTACCTAATATTAAATGACCCTTATGAGACAGGACTCCGTGGGTCTAGGCAGCCTAGGGAGCTGAGGTCCAAGCTACACCAGCTGCAAACTCTGGCCTCAACTCAAATTGTCTTTGGTAAATAAGGCGAAAGTTGGCCTGTCCTTCCTGGGTCCCTGCAAATGTGGGAGGACCCCTAACCCAACCAGGCTATTGATACCCTTGGGCATAGCATGGATGCCCACTTGTCCCTTAGCTGGTGTTTGACCAGGAGGAGGAAGGGTGGTGACAGGAATGGGGAAGATGAGGCAGGGCTGCGTGTGTGCGGACATGTTCATGTGATTGTACTGTGCATGGAGACTGGTGAGTAGAGGGGCCAGCAGCTGGGCTGGGTGACTGCTGGGGAAGGGCTACACACCAGCCCCTTCTCTGTTGGATGAAGCAGTGAGCAGGGCTCCAACACCCTCCAGAAAAGTGTCTGCCCTAAATGGTCCCAGGGTACTCAGGCAGAGGGTGGCCTCACCCCTCTCCTTGTGCTGGTTAGTATGCCATTGCTGGGGGTTCGGGGGTGGGTGGTGCTGAGAATGGCTAGCACAGCCCACGATCCTTCTTGAGGGTCAGACAAGCCAACCAGGCTGGAAGGTCAGCCCAGTGACCTTCACTCATCGAAGCTGGTGTTTTCATTAAGGTCAAGGGTAGGTCTGTAGGATGAATGGGAGAACAAGGCAGAAGAGAATGGTCACGATGGAGATCAAAACAAGGGCCTTGGCCTCCCACAAGGACCACATCCAAGAAAAGACTCACTGTTAACCCCCAAGGACAGGAAAATTATGATAATCATAATAGCTGCAAGCACTAAGGCATCATTTCTTTTAATCCTCAGCAACGATTCTATGAAGTCTATATATTATTATCCCCCTTTTAGAGAATGGCAGCTCAGAGCCAGGATTTGAACCCAGGTCACAATGACCACCATTAAAAATCACTTTTAATCCTGAAAAACTGCTTGAGGTAGCTCAGAATATTTTTGGCCTTTGAGTAGAGTGGGAGAAATCAGAGTGAGACAGAGGGTTAAGTCTCATTAATCATAACGGGGGAAAACATTAGAGCAGACCCTTGTCTCAGGCTGTCCATGTTGTTTGGGGTATCTCAAGGCTTAGCTTAAATAGCCATCTGCTCATTAGAGTTATCAGGCTCACCTAGCAGTGAGCTCCAGGACCAATAAAGTCCTTGGTAAAGACTTTACATTTCCATGGAATTCTCCAGGCCAGAATACTGGAGTGAGTAGCCTTTCCCTTCTCCAGGGGATCTTCCCAACATAGGGATCAAACCCAGGTCTCTTGCCTTGCAGACAGATTCTTTACCAGCTGAGCCACAAGGGAAGCCCTCCTTGAAGAATAGAAAGGTGTAACAGTCTGCACTGTGTTCTGAGGGAAGTATGGACTGCGGTGGTTGGACCGTGGCGCTGTCACTCAGAAGATGGATTTCAGTGGTGACGGGTAACTGATTGGTTTGGCCTTGCTGGTGAGTGGCCCCAGGTTGACAATCAGTGCTCTGCAAAGACACTGTAACTCACCTAGGTCCTTTGGGTGTGTGCTGAGGGTTGGGGTGCAGAGCAGAGATCGCATGTTAAGCATGATTCTTTACATCAACCATTTTTAATAGCTGCATAGAGCACCAGCGAGCGGACACAGTATCGCATACATAAGTACTCTGTCCTCTTGAACACTCGGAGCTTTTCCATATTATAGGTAATACTAGGATGAACATTCTTATGAATGAACATCCCCCATATTTGGGATTATTGTCTTAGATTCTCAGAGAAAGGATGGGAAGTATATGAACATTTTCATGGCTCCTAACATATAGTGCCAAGTTGGATTTTCCAAAAAAATATTGCACATTTAGGCCGACCTGGCAATGTTCAAGAGTGTCAGTTTCACCACAGCAGCTGCCAGTATTTCCACAGTCTCCCTTTAAAGATAAGGGACGGAGGCTGGACTTGTCAAAGTGACCTGTGGCCTGTCTGAAGTTACGCTTAGTTAGTGCCAAACTGGGGACAAGAACTCAGGGATGTCTTATTCACCAGCCAGGGTATTTTGCTGCTGCTGGCTTTCTCTACCTCCAACCAGGCAGGAGGGAAGCCATCAAGCCTGGCGCATCCCTCCCTCTCTGTCCCCCTCTCCCCGCCAGCTCTGATGTCAGCTGCCCAAGGAGCTCACGTTTCAGGGCTTTTCACTGTTTTTCTGCTTCTAAAACCCGGGCCTCTCCTCTCTCAAGCTCCCCACCTTCTGAGAACCTTCCTCCGATGGTTCAAAGGAAATTGTCACATACTTGAACTGCGGGTTAGATGTAGATAAGTGGGTGGGGAAGCAGTGGGACAAAGGCAAGGTGACAGCCAAGGGGAGAGACAAAGGCCAGCCAGATTGGCCAGAGCGGTGGGTGCCACAAGAGGAAAGATACAGCGAGAAGCTGGTTGGGGCCTGACGTGGTGAATTAGCGAGTTCAAGTCTGAGGGACTTGAGAGCATCCCTGGCCAGACACCTGCTGCTATGGGGACACGGATTGTTTCCAGAGGAAAGCTGGGCAGGGCCCTTAACAGGGTATCTCGGTGGGTCTCAAAGGATCCTTAACCCCCCCACTAGACCATATGAAAAACTACAAGAGTATCTGAGTATGCTCTTTTTCAGGACAGACAGCCCAGAATGTTCATCAGATTTTCAAAAAGATTTCTTACCAACTCCACTCCCCTTCCAAATTTCAAAGCAAAATTAAAATGAAAGGTTAAAGTCATCTAGAAATATAAACTTTGTTCCTGAGTTACACACACGCACACACATACATATATATATATATATATATATATATATATATATATATTTACCATGGTAAAAAGAGAGGAAATAATTATAGATGGTCCTTCTCAGATAGGTAGATGGTAGATAGATATGTAGGTAGGTGATAAATTGATAGATGACTGTAGATGGTAGACAACTGATAGATGATTTCTATTGATAAATGATTGATAAGCAATTGTGGGCCAGATCTATAGACAGCAAATAGTCCCAGTAAAGAGTTATTATTTGTGGCACCTGTTTTCTTCTTTCTTCCTGCGTGACAGGGAGCTGGTGGAGCTGGGAGGAGCTGGGAAACCTGGTGCTGAGGTGTTCAGATCACTGCCCTCCAAGAACGATCAGAGGCAAAGATAAAGCCTTTGTGAAGTGACAAAGTCAGTTAGTGGGAAAATGGGATTTGGTTTCACAACTTTTGCAGAGCCATCTCTTGCGTAAGACGGGACGCCCTTGAAAACAATCACCGTGAGCCCTTCTCGAGCACTTGGTGGGTGTCGGGCACCGTGCTAAGTGCTTTACAAGTATTATCTTGTTTACTTCTCAGCAGCGCTGGTGATTCAGGCAGCACTCTACCTCCTGTTTTACAAGAGAGGAAATGGAGGCCCTGGGACGTGAAGTCACCAGCCCCAGAGCAAACAGCCGCCGCTGGAACAGTGGGTACCAGAAGCCAGCCGGGCTGGGTCATGGAGCTGGGGCTCGAGACAGCCTTTGAGAGCAGTCATGTCATGTGGTCTGTAATCCACCCCATCTCTGTCTTCCACAAAAGGGTTGGACCCTGAGTAGCTTGGCCCTGCTGTTCTCTTCTCCTTTAAAGGAATAGTTTAGTGAGTATACTTGAAATTATCCAGGTTTTTTGTCAATACTTGTGAAAAAAAGTGATAGTAGTATTAATAGTAGTTATACCTCCCATTGACTGAGCATCTGAGTCAGAAAATACACAAAAGCTCTATAGTCATTTTAATTCCATCCTTACATTTAACTCCATCCTTACAACGAGGCTCCAAGGTGAATATCAGAGGGGATCCCTTTTACGGATATCAGTGCTGAGGTCCAAGGAGATTTAGATAACCTGCCTGATGTCAGTGGTGAGTGGAGGAAGGCTAGAAGGCACCCCTGCTCTTTTCAATTCTCTGTCTCTTTCTGGGCTGCGCAGGGCACAGAGGTGCAGAGGTTGGCGATTTTGCTGGGGCCTGATGGTTCAGGCATGGAAGAGGCCCAGGTCAAAAGGAAGGAAAGAAGGGGAGAAGAGAAGGAAAGGAAGTAGAGATGAAGGGGGAGATGGAGGGACAGGGGAAGAAGGAAGGGAGGGAGGGAGGGCAGACGCGTGGTAGCACAGGCTGTGCGTCAGGCAGCACCAAGACAGGGAGGAAGGACCCAAATCTAGAGTTACAAAAGCCCCACCAGAAAGTGGCCAGAGTAAGTGACTCAGTGCCCCTGAGTCACTCACTCCAGGATACAGTCAGAGGTATGGCCCACATCTTTTTGAAATTTGGCTACAGTCTTTGAGGCCAAAGCTCACTACCCCATAAAATGTTCCTGGGAGGGTCAGGTGAAGATAGGAGTATGCCCCTTCGATTAAAAGCCATGGTCCTTTTAGCTCCTCCCCTCTCTTGGGTTTTGATCTTGATTCTGGAAGCCCTACGGCCTGGGACAAATGAAATGCAGGAGGGACAGCCAGCCCCTAGGATGGAACTAGGAGGGTGGGGGTGGACAGGGTCACAGCCATGATTCAGGGTCAAGGCTGGGAAAACCTATAACAGAGAATCATGTAAGTCTTGTCAAGTACAGAGGCCAAAGCTGGACAGAGTCTTGAGAGGACTTCAGGGCAGAGGCTGCAGCCAGTGTTCCCAGGTAAGCACGCAGGGGTCGGGGAGGCATGATGCTGACACCAACAGGTATAACCAGGGATGAGGCACTCCATCTGAACAGCCAGGAGGACAGTCTGGGCCAGATCCCAGGCCCAGGGAGGGTAAGAGGATCCCTTCACAAATGACCCAGTGAGCCCGGGACCCCTGGGCAAGAGGGACACTCTCTTCTGGGTGGGGCAACCCTCCGCACTCAGAGTCCTGGGGCTATTCTCTGGGGCAGGATGAGGGCTGAGCTTGACCAGAGAAAGTGGGCTCCCAGGAGTTGTGACTGGTGCCCATGTCCCAGAAGCCAGGCTCATCGTCCATGGCAGCCTCCAGAATCCATGCCATCCACTTTCCAGAGCCTTTACTCCCCTGCCCCGGCCTTCAGTCATCCTGGGCCTGACATTTTCTTTCAGTTCAGAGAATAAAACTTTGTGTTTCTTGATCCTGAAAGTAACATACGTGTATCAAGGAAACTACCCTGTGTGGAGGGTGATTTTATCTTATGATAAAGGTAGATTTTCGCCCCATTTTCCTCTCTGGCCATTTTATGGTGAACATGTTCCCTGGTGCCTTTCCCCCCACCATCTCTGTACTTTTTGCCACCTCATCTCAAGTCTTACCTCCAGGTGCCTCTGGCTGGCATCTGTGTACTCAGATTAAGCAAGCCACGTTGTCACTGCTAAATGCTCAAGTCCTAGTCTTTTCATGGGAATTGCTTAAACAATCGGAAAAAGTTTGTATAACAGAAGCCAAAGAAACCCTCCCCTGGCAGTGCCAGTCATCAGCCAGCGCTGACTCCTAGAAGGAGTCAATACAGAACTCTACCCCATATTCTCATTTGTTCTATCCGGTTGCATGTAGGTTTGAAACCAGAAAACCAAGCCTGTTAGAATTGGCCATAAAGTAAGAGCAAATAGGCCCTTGCGTGACTTGGGCCTCAGGGAGTGAGTATGAAAGCATGCACTGAGTGAGTTCAACATGGTGGTTCAACGTGGTCTTATTTTCCTTTCAGATTCTTGGCTGTGTCCCAGAGAGAGGAGGTAGGCAAATAAATGAGGTTTCACTGCACCTCTAACATTCTTTATGTTACACGAGCTTGTTTCTCGGAAACGTTACATTATTTCTGTCTCAACGCTGTAGCACTGGTATGGTGTAGTCATCTCAGTGCAGGAAGGGGAATGCTCCTACCTTCCAGGTTTTGCTCCTCTACCCAGACTGAGAACCACTGGTTTAGTGCAAACAGGGCTATACTAGAAAAACCAGATTTTTAGATCCTCCTTTACCTTGAATTGAATTGAATTGTGGGACTAAGAAGGCTGGAAATAGAAGCATATTCAGATCATCAGAGCTGCGAGGCTCCTCAGGGGTCCTACAGACCCACACCCTCACGTCTCCCCAAGGAGACAGGGTGTGTCCAAGGTTACAAAAGAAGCTATTGGCTAATCCACAAATACCTTATCCATGCGAGACTTTATGAAATGATTAACAACGACATCCTGTGTAGGAATGTGTACATTTACAACCCGTCTTGTTTCGATGGATTTGAGCCAGCTTACAAGAATGCCTACAATGCAAGGTAAACACACATTAAAAGTAAGAAAGAAAAATGAGGCACAGGGCAAGTAAGAGCTAAGATGGAAGCCAGGCTTGAGATGAACCCTGGCGAGATCTGTGTGCTTGATTCAGCAGAGCCCTAGATGTGGAACCAAGATGCCCAGCAGTCAAGAGTAGGGGGCAGTATGCCAGCCCTGCAGGGCTCTGCTTTCTTATTCTCTGGGGCTTGCTACATCCCTCTCCAGGCATCAGTTTGCCCATCTGTCAAATGGACAAATCCTGCCTTATACGATCTTCATGAAAATCAAGTTAAATCTTGTACGTAAAAGAAAGCACTTAAAAAGTACAGTGTACAAAAGAGCTTATCATTTTATCTTCTTGCTATCTCCTTGTGATGAATGAACCACTATTCATTTTCCATTGGCTGATGTTGACTCCAGGTGTAAGTGGCTACAGTTGGTCAAAGTTAATTCTATATGCATTCTTAAGAATGGCAAGCACTGTCCAAACACAGGATGAGAAGTCTTATAACATTTCCTGAACTCTAATTAAGCCTATTTCCACCATCATACCTTTTTTCCTTTCCTTGTTTTGATTGGGAAAAATTAAGATTTTAGAAGCAACAGGGACTGTAAGATTCTAATGTGAAGTTTGAGTACCCTCCTAGAAAATTCCTGTTTCCTGGTGCGGACTGTTGCATAGTGGAGAGGGGAGAACGAGGTTGGGGAAGGGGAGTGTGGGTCCTTTAGGGGCCTCCTCAGCCGCAGTTCTACAGGCACAGTTTTGACCTGTCACTCGGAGGGTTTTCCAGCCTTATGTGTTGGGGTGGATGGAATATGGCATTTTCTCAACACCAGCCAGATCTTTACCTAAAAGTTAACTAGCAGTCGGGAGTAGGCATGCTGGGGTTCCAAGAGGTGGGAGAGGGCAAAGGAGCCACGGAGTTTGAACAAGCAGAGCTCTGGGGGCCTCAGTGGGCTTCCCTTATATGGCTCTTGTCTGAGATAATAACTGGGGGTACTCACTGAGAAGAGTTTTTCAATAAACAGGGGTATTCATAGCAAGAACCATGTAAATACTATAATAATAGAAATATTAAAAAAAAAACACCATATAGACAGTATGTCTGGTTTGGGACTGAACATGGGAAGGTCACTACGGACAAAGATATCTAGCATTCTCCTTGGAAAATCATTGGTCTCATAAGGTCATTGCTTCCAGAGTCCACTGACCTGTGGAGGACAAGTAAACAGTGGGATGAATCGGCCTCAGCTGACACGTGGCTACAGAAAAACCTGCATTCTGGTCTGTGTAGCCCTTCCTATTTCTCATTATTTGAAGCATTAATGTAGGATTAATATCATCATCCCCATTTTATAGATGAGGAAGTGGAGAGCTGGATTGGCTGAAAGTATATACTTGCTGGAATGGCAAGAATCTAGTTGTCCCAGGCAGAAAGGCAGCCTGGGACATCCTCACTGAGGATGGAAAGGAATCCTCACTGAGAACAGGAACTCTGGAGACAGGCTCTGCATCCTGGTTCCAGCATGGCTTGCTCTTGGACCTTAGGCAAAGTCTGGACTGCAAGGAGATCCAACCATCCTAAATGAGATCAGTCCTGAGTGTTCGTCAGAAGGACTGATGTTGAAGCTGAAACTCCGTACTTTGGCCACCTGATGCGAAGAGCTGACTCATTTGAAAAGACCCTGATGGTGGGAAAGATTGAAGGCAGGAGGAGAAGAGGACGACAGAGGATAAGATGGTTGGATGGCATCACCAACTCAATGGAAATGAGTTTGGGTGTACTCCGGGAGTTGGTGATGGACAGGGAGGCCTGGTGTGCTGCAGTTCATGGGGTCGCAAAGAGTCGGACACGACTGAGTGACCTAATGGAACTGAACTGAACTGAGCCTCTCTCTGCCTCAGTTTCCTCATCTGTAAAGCTGTGGGCTGGATTACCTAGGTCAACACGTGTAAAGTGCTCAGAACAGCCCCTGACACATATGAAGTGCCACACGAACATGTCAAACACATCAGCTCCCAGCTCAGAGCCCACCTCTGCAGCCCCGAAACCAAAGCAGAGCTACAGCAGGACCCCAAGAGTGTGTGCTCCATCCTGGGAGAGAAATTCCGATGCCCCTCGAGGTCAGCAGAGAGGCATCATGTGGCGGAGAGAGGGCCCAGAGTGGACGGGAGCGGGGAGCAGACACCTGGCAAGCCTCTCCAGCACCTGGGGAACAGTCCTGCTGCTTCTCCCTTCGAGGACTTTGCCAAGGAGGAACTCACAGGCTCGATAAACCTGTGCCAAGCAGGAACGAGATGCTATCTGGGCCTGACAAGCTGATGAGTTCTGTGTGCCCAGCTTCCTACCAGGGGCAAACACCAGCCCGACCGTGCACTGGCCCCACTCCCCTTCTTTGCTTTGGTGGATTTGTTTTGGTTGCTGCCAAGGGCACCCGTCAGAAATGACAGGAGGTTTGCCTTTGGGGAGGGCTGCGAGAGTGTTAGGCAAACAAGTCCTGGCGAGCCGTCTCGTAACTCTGGCCCTAACAGGCCACAGGTTGACCATGGGATTGCACAGTCCGTCCCAAAAGCCACGGGTCCATGCACCGAGGGGCAGGTCTGAACTGGGAGGCAGGCATCCCGCTTCCGGCCCTGGCTCTGCTGCTATGGGGCTCTGCGTCCTTGGCCAGGTACTTCCTCCTTTCAGGTCCTCACCGTTCTCATTTGTAAAACGAGGGTCTTGGGAGGCGGAGGGGGTGATGAACACAAAGGCCCTTTTTGGCCCTTCCATCTGTGAGTCTGCAGGAAGCGCCATAGCATTCCAAAGGGTTGCAGGTAGCTCTGCTTTCTTGTGGCTCCTGGGTCCTTTTCTGGAAGACCCTCGGTTGTTACTATTGACATGGCAGCATGTCTGTGCATTCAACAGACGTGGAGAGTGAGGGTCCCCACGTCCCTCACCCTGTCAGGGTGGGAAGAGAAGAGGATCGACTCCACTGGCAGAGGACGGCAAGGAGAGCCAAGGGAAGACTGCCAGGCACAGTCTCCACCCGCTCACCTGGCCCTCCGTGTGCTGTGTTGGGGGGAGCACCAGACCGGGAAGCCTGTGGCCTTGGCCACATCCCTTACCCCTCACAGGATGGTCCCTTCATCTGAAAACACCCAGAGCAGAATTAGCTGACCTTGCTCACCCTCTGTTCGTGAATTGTACTGGTTATTCCATGTCTGTTATACACAAGCACTGGAGTGGGGTTGGGAGAAGGGCAAGACTCAAGGTCCCCTTTGCCCTCAAGGAGCTGACCCCATGTCCTCACCATCACTTAATGAATTGATTCATTTATTGAGTACCCACTATGTGCCAGAAGCATCTGGAAAGGGTAAGGGTCATGATCTATTCTTTTTTTTTTTCCCTATCCAATTCCCCTTGTCCTAACATATGAAATAGCTGCACACGTGGTGGTTAAGGGTACAAACCCTAGAGCCAGTCTGCCCAGGGGTGACTCCTGATGATGTTCCAATGACCAGGTTCAGTTTCCCTGACTGTAAAATGGGAAGAATGATAATTCCTACCTCCCAGGGTTCTTATGAGAATTCAAAAAATTTAACACTTTCAGAACATTTAGCATAGGGCCTGGCATGTTGATGGTGCTCAGTAACTGTCTATAAATAAAATATTTACCAAGATGAATAGAGCCAGCCTGCTATAAATTCATCATCAAGAGAAAGTCACACATGCACCTTCCTTCCTATTCTAAATGATGTGGGCACTGTTGGTCATCAGGCTCTGTGCACAGACAGTGCAAAGGTGAACTTCACCACAGCTAAGCTTAACTATCCTAAGTTCCAAATCAGTAAGGTTCAAGTTCATGAGCTTCTACTATAACCAAAACTAGTCATCATTGATTTCATCGTATTTCCTGTCCAAATACTTAGTTGAAACTGAGACTAGCAGTCCAGCTGACTTGAATTTCTCCAACTATTGCTCTCCCTGGCCCCACGTGCCAGGGCAGGACTCACAGGCCACGCTCAGCAGGCAGGACCCCAGAGGTGGGGAGAAGCACAGACACCACTGAGCTCAGGGCAGCCTAGAGCTGAGAACAGGGGCCTCCAGTCCCAAGGCTCAGGACCTGTGGGCTGAGGTCTCCTAACATAATCCCTGGCAGGGTCCCAGGATGACAAGAGCCCCTGCAGGAACAGACAAGCCTCGGTCTTTTGCAACCTGTTCCAATATTGGCTGAGGGCAGCAAATGGAAAAGTCACAGGATAAATCTCACTTGGAGTTGCCGGGTTGGTTCATGCTTAGACCCACTTCCAGACCCACAAGTGACTTGGGCACAATGACTGGGCTTGAAGTGACCAAAGCTGATGCCAGACTCCTAATGGTGGTCACCACTGGGACAACTACCCCAGAGAAACACCTCACTAGCACACTCAGGGAGAAGAAGCTGGAGCCCCGAGCCCACAGCCCTTCGGGGTGGTCGTCTCACTTCTTCCCAAAGTGTGTTTCACCAGCTTCCTCACTGGGGGCTTACTCATTCAGCTCACCAGTACTTACTGAGCATCGACTCTCTGCCACACAGGTGCTAAGCTAGGTCCCCAACATGAAGCCACCCCACAGTGAAAGCACACTGGGCTGAAGCTGGGAGGTGAGGTCAGAATTCCAGCTCCATCACTGAGGATATGTGTGACAGGTCACTTCCCTCTCTGGGTCTCAAGGGCCTCAATCCATAAAAACCTAGAACTGGACTGAGAATGCCCTTGGTCCACTTCTGTTAAAGATCCTTTATTTAATCTGTTAGGTAACATCTCTGCTTGGCAATTTGATCTCTGGTTCCTCTGCCTTTTCTAAATCCAGCTTGAACACCCGGAAGTTCACGGTTCATGTATTGCTGAAGCCTGGCTTGGAGAATTTTGAGCATTACTTTACCAGCACGTGAGATGATTGCAATTGTGCGGTAGTTTGAGCATCTTTGGCATTGCCTTGCTTTGGGATTGAAATGAAAACTGACCTTTTCCAGTCCTGTGGACACTGCTGAGTTTTCCAAATTTGCTGGCATATTGAGTACAGCACTTTCACAGCATCATCTTTTAGGATTTGAAATAGCTCAACTGGAATTCCATCACCTCCACTAGCTTTGTTTATTGTGATGCTTCCTAAGGCCCACTTGACTTCACATTCTAGGATGTCTGGCTCTAGATGAGTGATCATACCATCGTGATTATCTGCGTCGTGAAGATCTTTTTTGTATAGTTCTATGTATTCTTGCCACCTCTTCTTAATATCTTTTGCTTCTGTTAGGTCCATACCATTTCTGTCCTTTATTGAGCCCATCTTTGCGTGAAATGTTTCCTTGGTATCTCTAATTTTCTTGAAGAGAGCTCTAGTCTTTCCCATTTTATTGTTTTCCTCTATTTCTTTGCATTGATTGCTAAGGAAGGCTTTCTTATCTCTCCTTGATATTCTTTGGAACTCTGCATTCAAATGGATATATCTTTCCTTTTCTCCTTTGCCTTTCGCTTCTTTTCTGTTCACAGCTATTTGTAAGGCCTCCTCAGACAACCATTTTGCCTTTTTGCATTTCTTTTCCTTGGAGATGGTCTTGATCCCTGTTTCCTCCTGTACAGTGTCATGAACCTCCCTCCATAGTTCTCCAGGCACTCTATCAGATCTAATCCCTTGAATCTGTTTGTCACTTCCACTGTATAGTCATAAGGGGTGCGAAGAACTGACTCACTTGAAAAGACCCTGATACTGGGAAAGATTGAAGGCGCGAGGAGAGGGGAACGACAGAGGATGAGATGGTTGGATGGCATCACTGACTCAATGGACGTGAGTTTGAGTAAACTCCGGGAATTGGTGATGGACAGGGAGGCCTGGCGTGCTGCAGTCCATGGGGTAGCAAAGAGTCGGACACAACTGAGGGACTGAACTGAACATCTCTGGTGTACAGACAGTGGCAATCTTGGTCAAAGAGCTCCAAGCTTGTAAAAAAAAATAATAATAACCACAAGCCTAGCAACCCACGAAGTTCTCCATAGCCACAGGGAGGGTTCCTGGTTTGCTCCCTGGAAATAGAAGAACCATTAGCCTTGGGGATGAGTTTGAAGAACTGGCCACAGGGAAACGGTAGGGCAGGGCAGGGGAGGGACAAGGGGGACTGCTGTGGCTCCCTTCCAGATGTGATCCGAGGGATCCCCGAAAGGGTTCCTGTGCCCCAAATATCCCCCCTCCCCCAATCTGGTGTCCTGCCTTTGGAATTTCTCCATTTGCAAGTCACTATGTGGGAGTGGAGGGGTGGCATTCCATCGCAGGGAAGGATGAGGTTTTTCACCCTGCTGAGGCTGCCTGGGTCTTCCCTCCCTGCCAGCCGGGGCCTGGGCAGCCTGTGGGCACCGGGGCCCTGAGGCCAGAGAAAGAAGGGAAGCCTGAAGGGACCCTTAGGGGGTTGGGGACGGGTGGAGTGCGGGGAAAGAGACAAAGAGGGCACGCACAGAACCTGAATTCTGCAGGAGGGGTCGGAATGGGGGGGTTGAGGGCCAGAGCTCGCCGCCTCCCTGCGGGTGACCGACTCCTGGGAGGAGCCCACAGGGAGAGGGGAGGGAGGGGAGGACGAGTCAGGAGAGAGGGTGGGGCCGCACGGGGTTGCGGATTCACAGAAAAATGCCCGAGTGTGGTGAGGGTAGAGGGTGCAGGGCAGCACCCCGGTTCGCGGAGCCCACGCCCCTCGAGTTACCCGGCCGGTTCAGACTGGTTCGCCCACCTCTCCCTCCCCACCAGCCCCTCCGGTTTGATCCCTGAGAAATCAGAATCGGAGCGTGATGCAACCGCAGCCGCCCCGCCCCGGCCGCAAGCCCTCCGGACTCCGCGCCCGCCCGCCGCACCAACGCCCCCTCCCAGGTCCTGCCAGTGTCCCCGCCCCTCCCCGGCGCCCCGCCCCTCCGTCCCCTCAGCGACCCTGCATCCCCGGCTCCCCCCGTCCCCCGCGTCCTCACCCTCCTCTGGGGCATCCCGGCTGGCTCGGCCCCTCCCCTCCACCGCAACCCTCCGGGTCTCTGCGCTGTCTTTCCCGAGCCCCTCTCCGCGCCCTCTTTCCCCCGGGCCTCTCCTCCGCATTCTCACCCTGCCCTAGCCCGACCTCATCACCCGCCCTCCTCTCCTGGAGGCCGCGGCGCCTCCCCTGACCGCGGGTAACGCCGGAGAGGCCGGCGCCTGCCCCCGGCGGGAACTGCCCAGACACGAGATGGGAGCGGGGGCGGGGGCGGCTGGGGGTTGAGGAGGGGGCCCGAGGGCCGCGAGGGTAGAACGCGGAGCCGGACCCCCGCCCTCGTCGCCCCATCCCACTCCCACCCCAACTCCACTCGCCCGTCCACCCCCTTGCAAGGCTTGGTGCCAGGGCCCAGCGTAGGCCGGGCAGCCAGCCAGCCAGGCTCAGCTATCAGCGGGGTGGAGGGCAGTGCCAGCTGCAGGTTTCTCTGCCACCCCAGCAGCCTTGAGCCTCCCTCCAGCAGCACCTTCCACCCGAAGCTGCAGCGGGAGGTGGGAGGTTGGGGGGAGGGGGTTGGTTTGTCAGAGAGGACCCCACTGCACCTGGGGATCTTGCTACGAGGGGTAGACTAGGGGCTGATCCTGAGTCAGAGCTAGACTGAAGTCCAGCTCACTTATTTTCTGGGTGACCTTAGGCAAGTCACCTCTCCGCCTCAGTTTTTGCATTTGTAAAGTGGAGATAATAATAATACCCACCTCCTGGGTGTTGTGACATTTGGTTCCTGGCACATAATGGTTGCCTGGAGAATCCCATGGACAGAGGAGTGGGCTATAGTCCATGGGGTGGCCAAGAGTCCGACACGACTGAAGCAATTTAGCACACTTGCACACACGCACACATAAAGTAAAAGTGAAAGTCGCTCAGTCATGTCTGACTCTTTGCCACCCCATGGACCATACAGTTTGTGGAATTCTCCAGGCCAGAATACTGGAATGGGTAGCTTTTCCCTTCTCCAGGGTATCTTCTCAAACCAGGGATTGAACCCAGGTCTCTTGCATTGTGGGTAGATTCTTTACCAGCCGAGCTATCCGGGAAGCCCAAGAATACTGGAGTGGGTGGTATATCCCTTTTCCAGTGGCTCTTCCTGACCCAGGAATTGAACTGGGGTCTCCTGCATTCATAAATAATAATATCAGTATTAATTTCAAATAATTTGAATATTATTATTATCTCCCTGGGTGGGGGTTTGCCATTTACCAAAGGGAAATAGAGTAGAATCTGTCATTAAAGATCTATTCAGTTCAGTTGCTCAGTCATGTCTGACTCTTGGTGACCCCATGAATTGCAACATGCCAGGCCTCCCTGTCCATCACCAACTCCCAGAGTTCACTCAAACTCACGTCCATCAAGTCAGTGATGCCATCCAGCCATCTCATCTTCTGTCATACCCTTCTCCTCCTGCCCCCAGTCCCTCCCAGCATCAAAGTCTTTTCCAATGAGACAACTCTTCGCATGAGGTGGCCAAAGTACTGGAGTTTCAGCTTCAGCATCATTTCTTCCAAAGAACATCCAGGGTTGACCTCCTTTAGAATGGACTGGTTGGATCTCCTTGCAGTCCAAGGGACTCTCAAGAGTCTTCTCCAACACCACAGTTCAAAAGCATCAATTCTTCGGCGCTCAGTTTTCTTCACAGTCCAACTCTCACATGCATACATGACCACTGGAAAAACCATAGCCTTGACTAGATGGACCTTTGTTGGCAAAGTAATGTCTCTGCTTTTCAATATGCTATAGCTGCCTCTTATGGGCAAGGAAGGCCACTTGGTGTAGTGCAAGAGTCTTGGGAGTGAAATGTGGGTTTCAATCCCAGCCCTGTCATTTGGTAGCTGTGTGATCTTGAGAAAGTTACCTCTCCTTTCTGAACCATACTCCCCCAACAGTAAAACAGTGCCAGTAATGCCCACTTTGCAGAGTCAGTGCAGGAAATGAATGAGGTAATGTCAGGAGAGTGTCTAGGGCAGTTCTCAGAGTAAAACAGATGCCTCTCAGTGAATGAGAGGCATGGAGAAGGTCAGGGGGATGGAAAGGACAGACTCAGTTTCGGCCATGTGGTACCTCTGGGGAGATAAGACTGACACGTGAAAAAAAATACCACTAACTCAATGGGATCCAAGCCCAGAGTCAATTCCAAGGTCAGGAAGAAGTGTTGTGGGAGAGGGGGCATGCCCCTAGCATCCATGAGAACAAATAAACTGCTAAAGGTGGAATCCCAGGCATGGGTGAAGGTGCTTCTGAACAGCTCCCCCTCCTCCCCCAGCGACTCCCCCACTCCAGTGTTCTCCCACCAGGATCAAGGCAGCAGTCACGGGGGCTTGAGGGGTATGCAGTTGCTCCAGGACGGGTGTCAGCATTTGCTTCACTAGGGGAGGCCCTTATAGGAAAAAGAGGAATTTTAAGGGCAGTTGGAAAAGGAGGCCTGAGCACAATCTCCACCCTTTCAAATGGCTGTCAATGAGGCAGAACATCATTGCTACCCACAGCTATGGCTGTGAGACTGGAACCGGGTTCCCTCATCTGTAAAACAATAGGGTGGGCTGGATGCTTTCTAGGCCTCCTCAGCTGCAATGCTCCACCCTTCTTGAAAGCCATACTTGCTCTGATCTGTAGGAATGTGGGGGAGAACCGCTTCTCCTTGGAGGTGCAGGGCTTAGCCCCATCAACCATTCCATGGCCGGGCTCGGAGCCCTCCTTAGTGGAGTAGGAATGAGGTGGGATTCCACCCTGGGACAGGCTCCCTGATGCTGGAAGGTCAGCAATTTAACGGAATATGACTCGTGGAGCTAGAAGGAGCCTTGTGAGCAGGCCTCCAGCCCTCTCACTTACAGATCAAGAAACAAAAGCCCAGAGAAGTCAAGGGACTTTTCCAAGTTTCATGTGTTTCTTTGGGGGCAGAGCTGAGGTTCAACCCACTGTAGCATAGTATCTCCAATGAATTAATTAATAGTTCACAGCAACAAGAAAAGATCCCAGTGAGCTGGTAAACAAGGTCAATCAAAACTTCTCTGAGTTTCTTTCAAGAAAGCAAAATGGAAATGCTTTCGCTTCACGACCAGGTAAGAAACTGTTTCCCAAAGTGAGGAAGTCGTCTAAAGGGCCCACACGGCCCCCATCAACACTGTCCAAGGCTGGAGGTGACCGGTGGGGCAGTGGGCAGGGGCTCCTGCAAGGTTGGGGCAGGGATTTGCTTTTGTGATCAGCACTGCAGTCTCCCTGAAGAGAGTCCAAGGACACTGGGCTTGAGGACTAATATGCATTTTTATTCTACAATAATTTTCTTACTGAGTTCAAGAGGCACCAGCTCCAAGTACATAAAACCAAATCAAATTACATTAATTGATTTTATTGAAACCTGCTGCAGTTGTATTCAAGCCCACACTCAGGGGCATGACCCCTGTGAAATACCAAAGGGGCTTTTGAAATAATTAAATTAATTACACCCTGGGTTATGCACAAGGGCTTGCTCCTCGTGCTCAAGGCAGGCAATGCCTGCTCACTGCCATGGGCAACACGAGTGACCACAAAGTAAGATGCTGTCTAGGGGAGCCGAAGGCCCACATCTTCCACTGTGGGGTGAGTCGTCTTCTTGCTTTTTAGGCAAACACAGATGCACACGGGCACACACACATATGGTCACCAGCTAGAATGGCCCTCTCTCTTTCTCTCTGCCGACTTATGGTCCAAGTCAAGCACTCGCCCCATCCTCATTGTCCTCCTTGCCCCTTCCTCTGCCTCCTTTCCTGACCACCCCCACCTCGGACCCCCCAGCACTTACATCCATGCCCTTGGAAGATGCACTTTCAGGTTGCCTATTCTTTCATGAGGGGCTACCTTGTATGACTAAGTAAAGGATGAGAAGCCCCTCGAATGCAGAGAATGGGCTGTGATCCTCTCTGGATCTTTCAGGAAGCTCAGCCAAGCTCTGTATATGGAAGAAACTCAGAACATTTATTAAACACCTACTATGTGCTAGGCACTAGTCCAAAACTTTACACGGAGCATAAAAAAACTAAGTGGAGCTCTGTTGCTTCTAAATAAATCTTAAAACAATTCCATAAACCCTGTTGCTAATCAGGTGATGGCATCACCCTTCTGATTTGAGTACAAACAAGTCCCAGTGTCCCTGGTGGAAGGGCTACTCCTCACCAACCTTCATTTCACAGAGGACATTTTGCAGATCCACAGGGGGAAGGTTCTGGTGCAAGGTCACAGAGTGGTTCAGAGGATGAGCACCCTGTCTCCTGTAGGCTCCCAGCTCTGAACAGATTTGTCCAGGGCAAAAAGTCACCCATGATTCCAGTCACCCATGATTCCAGGCCAGATTAGCCTGTCCTGCAGAGAAGACGCTGGGTGTCCAGGGACGGAGTAGCCCACGTTCTGTGGCCTTGGGAGCAAAGCAGGGCAGAGTGGGGACCTAGCCCTTCAGGGATAGAACCCTTACCCCATAGCCTCATCAAGACCTGCTCTACCCTTGCCTTAACCTGTTGGGACGCTGTAGGAGACAACGCCCTACCCCTGTTGCACAACAGGCTTTCCAAACCCCCACCCCCACTGCAGCCCTCTCCCCGCTTCCGCATGCCTCTCACTACCCTCAAGACTATACTCAAAATAGAGCCCTGGATACCAGCCGATGCAAATCCCCTCCCTGACTGTGACCCTGAGCTGCTTAGTAATAACAATGAACACAATCCTCGTAACCATGATAGCTACTCTTCACAGAGATTTATACTGCTCCGTGCCAGGCACTCATATGCCTTGCCTTTCCATCTAATCCTCACAATCACCTCATCTGACAGGTGAGGAAACTTAGGTGAAGGGAGGCAAGAAGCTGGCCCAAGGACACAGAGCTCGTAGCTGGTGGGGCTTGGATTCAAAGTCAGGTCTATGGCACACCTTGCCGGCACCCCCACAGACCACATCTTCCTCATATTGGTGGGCTGATGCTCCCTCACTGCATTTTCTAGATGAGGATACTTATTTTTAAAGTTGTGATAAAATATATATAAAATGAAAGTTGGCATTTTAAGCATTCAAGGGCATGACTCAGTGGCACTGATTATATTCATGATGTTGTGCCACCATCACCGCTATTTTGAAATTTTTTCCATCAGCCCCAACGAAAGTTCTGTAACTATGAAGCAATAACTTCCCAGTCCCAGCCCCTCCAGCCCTCACCCCGTCTCGCTAATCCCTGCTCACCTCCAGTCTACTTTCTGTCTTTACGAATTTGCCTGTTCTAGATATTCATACAAGTGAAACCATACATTTGTCCTTTGCCTGCAAAGCCAGTTCTCTTCAACAGTAAGCCTGACCCGTCAACTTTTTTGGCCCTCAATCTCTCACCAGCTGAAAGGACACAAGGACTTGGCCTCTCCGTCACCAGGAGGTTGTGGACACGTGACAGCTTGAGGGTGAGGATATCATCTTGAGGAGGGCCAGGCCTTGGAGGTTCAGCATCCCCAGCTACTGAAGTTCAAGAAAGACCTCGTTGGGTCCTGAGTGCTACTGAGGGGACCAAAGAAGCAATGTTTTCAGCTGGGGTGGTTCCAGGGGGCAGGAAACGGACTCTCTAGAAGGGAAAGGTGGCAAGAGTGGGGGCCTGAGGCCTCTGGGGGCCTGGGCAGCACTGCCTTGGCACAAGAGGGCCAAGGTGGGCCTTGTATGGACTCTAGGGAGTGCTGCACCCCTGGGGAGAAAAGTGGCGGCCCAGCCAGAGTTCAATAGCCCCCTCCCACCAATTTGGGGCCCACAGACTCTTCAACTCCTCCCCACTATCTGCCCCTCCCTGTGGTACCAGCTGGGCAATCGCCTTCCTACTTTGGGCATTACTCGTGCAGCTAGCACCCCAGCTCCCCCCAAAGCCTTCCCACTCCCCAGTGGTTCCTCTCCAGCTCCACTAGGTCCTTTTCAATCTACATCACGCGATGTACCACACTGCGGGGGCACTGTCTTTCAGGGTGCACGCACAGTGGAAAGCACTCTGCACTAGAGTCCTGGGGCTGCCACCTTCTAGCCGATCTAGGACAGGCAGCTCAACCACCCTGAGCCCCAGCGCTTCATCCGTAAAGTGGATGCGACAGTGCCCACTGCCTGCGGGCTGTCCTCGGGACCAGAGCGAGGCGTGTCTATGACTTGTAACCTGGGTGTGTGGCAGAGCTATGCAGAGACACAGCACACGACGTGGCAGATCTTCCTGACACTCAATTCTACTCAACTCTTTGGGGGGGAAATGCGTCCTTTTTATATTTAAAAAAATAGAGATGATTATGGAGGAGAATGAAAAACTTGGATTGCTTTTAAAAGATAAAACAGGCAACTTCCAAGGCATTTCTAGCTTTCTGGGAGCCATGTTTGTGGTTCTTTTGGAATCACAGTGTGCACTGCCCCCTCTGTTGGGAGGGTGTTTCTGGGATGCGCTGGTAAGATCAACTGCCTGGCCTGTGGCAGGTGCTCAGGAAAGGGTAGCTGTGATGTTTCCTTCAGTTGTCATGGGGGGAAGAGTTTAATGCAATTGCACTGCAACCCCTCTGATTGGTATTGTCTCTTGATCTCCCTTGGGAGAGGCAAGGCACTGGGTGGGAAGCATGTGGGGCTGCAGTACCAGACTTTCCGTCTCTGCTTCACCATCACAGGCTGGATGCATATCCTTGGACATATCACTCAACTTCTCTGCACCTGAGTTTATTCCCCTACAAAGTGAGACAGAGTCTTAACAACTCATTATCCAAAAAAGACAAATCCAATTTAAAAAGGAACAGAAGACCTGAAGAGACAGTTTTCCAAAGAAGACATCCAGATGGCCAACAGGCTCGTGAAAAGATGCTCAACATCACTGATCATCAGGGAACTGAAATAGCATCTCACGCTTGTCAGAATGGCTGTCATCAAAAAGACAAGAAATAACATCCTCATGTTGATAAGAATGTAGAGAAAGGGAACGCTCATGCACTATTGGCGGGAACGTAAATAGGTGCTGCCACTGTGGAAAACTGTATGGAGCGCCACTGAAAAAGTTAAAACCGGAACTACTGTTTGATTTAGCAATTCCACTTCTGGGTATTTATATGAAGAAAATGAGAACACTAATTCAAAAAGATATATGCACCCAATGTTCACTGCAGCACTATTTACAAAAGCCAAAGTATGAAAGAAACCTAAGAGTCCATCAAAAAAGATAAATGAATAAAGAAGATGTGGTATAGATATATACCATGGAATATTGTTCAACCATAAAAGGAAAAAAACATCTTGCCATTTGCAGCAACATCAATGGACCTAGAGGGTATTAGGCGAAAGGGAAATAAGTCAAACAAAGACAAATACCGTATAATTTCACTTACACGTGGAATCTAAAAGCAAACAAACCAAACAGAAACACACTTACAGTTCCAGAAGAAAACAGGTGGTTTCTAGAGGGGAGCAGGGTGGAGGAGATGAGTGAAACAGGTGAGGAAAACGTAGAGGCATAAACTTCCAGTTATAAAATGCGTAAGTCACAGGGATATAATGTAGTGCATAGGGAATTCTGTCAATGAGACTGTAACAACTTTGTATGGTGACAGATGGTAAGACTTTTGTGATCATTTCACAGTATATAAAAATATCGAATCACTGGGTTGTATACCTGAAATTAATATAATATTATAGGTCAATTATACTTCAATTTAAAAAAAAGAAGAAAGAAGACAAATACCCTAACAGCTCCCTTGCAGAGCTCTGTGCAGATGACATCAGAGCTCGCTGGAGGAAACAGAGTCAAGGATGAAGAAGTGTTCACATGCTTGTTTCACTTCATGCTCCCACTGCAGCTTGGGGAGGCAGGTGAGCAAGTCAAGCTCTTTGCGAGCACACCCAGAGCCCTGAGTGTGGGACGTTGCTACCACAGCCCTGCGAGGCAGACAAGGCAGGGGCGGTGCTGACCACTCTGGAGATGAGGATCGGGGGCCCTCGGTGGAGCTGGAGCCTGTTTCTGACTCCCAGTGGATGGCTCAGCCTCCTTCTAGCACTCAGGGCTGGTCAGAGGTGAAAGGCAGGACCTCAGTGGGCAAGATGACAAGGAGCTCCTTGTCACTTCCACGTTCAGTCAGAGGTAGCAAGGGTGGGAGAGTGGGATCCAAGCCCTTTGAAAAATCTCCTCGCGGTCGTGAGATTCTGGGATTCTAACTGGCTCCCAGACTGAAAAGATGCTCAGCATCACTAATCATCAGGGAAATGCAAATCAAAACCACAGTGCAAAAGGAAAAAAAAAAATACATAAAGAGACTGATAAATCCACCTGGACTGGAAGTTTAAAAAAAAAAAAAAAACCACAGTGCAAAGGCTCTGACTTTATCTCTTCTACATTTGCTTATTGCATTTCACTTGGTCGCTCACTTTCAGAAGAGTTCAGAGGGTGCCTGGTTGGCGCTTTAAGAGCACTTGGTGATGGTTCTGCTGAAGTGGCCCTGGGCTCTACCGTCTATGCTGCAACAGACCCTCTCGGACTCAGGCATCGAGGCCACTGACACCGGGCATCCTCTGAAAACCAAGCAAGGCGGAGGCTCAGCGGGGCTGTCCTCACTGAACGGTAGGAAGCTCTTCACGCTGTGTCCCTGCTGCCCAGCCCCGTCCACAGACAGGCCATTTCTCCATCGGCAGGAGGATCCGGTCTCGGCTCAGCCCTGGCCCCCCCACCCCCTGCTGCCGGCCCTGCTGAACCCCATCCCACCCTTCCACCAGAGCTGTGAGCGCAGCTCCCCACACAATGGCCATCCGGAGGTAGTGCTGCGTCCGGTCCCTCCTTGGCCGGAGGCAAAGTCCAGACCCTTCCTCCACCCTCCCAGGCCTCCCACCCACGCCTGAATCTCTACTTTGAAAACTTCCCAGGGACCAGTGATCTGTAGGCCACGGCGGCACACCACCCTTGCGTCCCCTCCCAGACCAGGCCGCCCCTCCCACGGGCCCCAGCCTACCCATTTCCTCTGCCCTTTTCACCCTTTGGCGCCAGGACCAGCTATTCTGAGCCTCTGGCCCAGCTCCTTCCCCTGCCAGCTGCTCCCTTACCAGGGCCTTCATTTCTTGCCTCTTCTTTTCGGAGTGGACCCTTACTTAGTTCTGCCAACAAAGAGCATGTGTTCCTATGATACAGGAACACCAAAGGCAGCAAGATTCAGCGCAGATCTGAATGCTTGGGTTGTGCGTGCATGCTGAGTCACTTCAGTTGTATCCGACTCTTTGAGACTCCATGGACTGTAGCCCGCCAGGCTCCTCTGTCCATGGGAGTCTCCAGGCAAGAATACTGGAGTGTGTTGCCCTGTCTTCCTCCAGGGGATCCTCCCAACCCAGAGACTGAACACATGTCTCCTATGTTTCTTGCATTACCAGGCAGATTCTTTACCACTAGTGCCACCTGGGAAGCCCCAAGTGCTTGGGTTACCTGTCTGGAAATGTTAAATGCAGGCCACTGCATTGCCGGGTATGTGTGTGCATGTGTGTGCATGTGTGTGTGTGTGTGTGTGTGTGTGTGTGTGCGTGTATACACACACCAATGGACTCTCAGTCTTTCCAAGAAGCTTTTCAAAACAATCTTTCTCCCCACCTTGCCAGAAACGATGAATTAGTAAGGATGAGCCCCAACAGGATTAATAGTCTCTTTCTGGTTACCCAAGCTTCTTGCTTCTTTTATGACACAGCAATCACTGGATTTCAAGGTTTCTTGGAGAAGATGCTAGAACAATTACTGCAGATCTTATAAAATTACACTGAATGGTATGTTTGAAAAGATAGTTTTCTGTATTCGGCTCTGTGAAGTTTCCCACAAAAGCAGCAACAGTCAAATAAAGGTCCCCACCCACATAAAACTGTTCTGGTAGATTTTCAGATCCCTTTCAGAGTGTAGGGAAGAGACGGGGGAGAAGGACAGGGCCACAGAAAGGGAAAACAAGCCCCTATGTCTTGATTTGGCTTTGGTGACCAGGAAAACACACTCCTGGGGTTGTCCCAGTCAATATTTGATTCACTGAGCTTATAAGCCAGACCTCAATCTATGGGAAACAGACAGAGCCTGGCACAGGAGCTGGGTGCTGGGTCAGGTGTCCAGGATAATGGCTGAGTAGGTCCAGGGCCTCCTGGTCAAAGGCCTCCTACAAAGAAGCCCTCGGAAAATGTTTACTTTCTGGATTTCTGCACCAAAGCTTTCTGATCCTGAAAAGTAAAAGTGAAAGTCACTCAGTTGTGTCCGACTCTTGGCCACCCCATGAACTACACAGTCCATGGAATTCTCTAGGCAAGAATAATGGAGTGGGTAGTCGTTCCCTTCTCCAGGGGATCTTTGCAACCCAGGGATCAAACCCGGATCTCCCGTGTTGCAGGCGGATTCTTTACCAGCTGAGCCACAAGGGAGGCCCTCTGATCCTGAAGCTCCAGCCAATTTGTTTTTGACAAACACATGGTCAGTGTGCAAATTTTCCTAAACATGACACAAACCATAATGGGGAAAAACATGATAGATGAGATTAAAGCTTGAACTTTTCTACGATAAAGATACCATGTACAAGTTAAAAGTCAATAATCTAAGTGAAAAGCACTTGCATTATTATGTATCACAGACACGGCATGAACCGAAAATATACAAAGAATTCCTCTGAACCAATAAGGAAAACCATGAAGTATAAATGTTCACTAAAATTATTTACACTGTCCGATCTCACTGATGATTCTTTAAATATAAAAACCAGCTGGTAGGTGCTTATGAAGAAAAGAGGGGCAGATATTTTAGAGGAAGGGCACTGGATTGAGAGAGAAGACCTGAGGTTCAGTCATCTGTCCTGTGAGACCTTGGACAAATCATTTCTCCATCTAGGAAAGTTTTCTAGCTGATATTTTAGTAGAAGTTGCATAAGGAACGGGGTCTTGTGTCTTTGGCATCAGGCATAGAAATAGCTTCTTAGACCTTCCTCTTTCTCCAAGCTGTTCCATTATATTTATCATAGTATTTATCGCACCCTTCTTCACCACCCTCTCCACTGTAGAAGATTTGAAACAGAGGTGTCAGTGGGTCTGCTTCCCAGCTGTGGAATTTGAGAGGACGGAAGGAAAGTGGCTGAGTTAAGACCCCCTTAGCAGCCCTTGGTGTGTGTGACAGCTGCTCTGGGGCTCTTGCCCTGTCTCCATGGGGGCCCATCTGTGCCACAGAGTCTGCTGGCCAGACAGCTGCGTGACGGCTGGGAGCAGGAGGCAAGTAAGGGGCAAACGATAGAAAGGGGAAGCGCAAAGGAAGAGTGAGGACTTGCCGGCCAGGGTTTGAATCTCAACTGCTCCACCTCCTGCCTGTGGACTGCCGATCGCACCAATCTGTTTCTTGGAGTCTCAGGTTCCTCTTTCACAAAATGGGCGCAATGTTCTTGCCTCCCAGGCGCCTTTCCTGGCCATTACCTGTACCACTCACCAGTGAGGCCGAAGAGACAGCGTCACTCTGCTGGCACTGAACTCCTTCGGCTCCCCCAAACCAGACTGGATGACTCCGTGGGCTGGAGTGGTGTCTCTGGAGGGGGCAGGGACCCCAGAGTTCTGAGAAAGCTGGACTAGTGCCGGGGCCCTGTCATGGTCCCTTTTGAAGTTCCAGCAGCTGGCATTTTGCCTTGCGTGTGGAGGGCACAAGATAACATGTGCAGAACAAATGAATAAAATTTATGGATGAGGAAGCCAAGGGCCAAAAAGGTGAGGCGATATCCTCAGGGCTATACAACCCATTAATTACCCAGAGAGGGTCAGGGAGCCTTTCTTTCTTTCTTATCACGGGAAAAACGGAGGAGAGAGCATATAGCCAATTATAGTGGCCCCTGAAGTCTCATGTTCCCCAGGAAAGTCTCATTTTATACCTGTTTCCTCTAACAATTATAATAATGCCCACTTTCACTTTCAAATTGTCTGTTCTCCCACTTATGAGGGAGACTGGAGGGAAGGACTCTGTGTTTCCCTGGCTCCGTCTACTCCCCCATCCCTCATTTCTCTTAACTTGTCAGATATGCAATTAAAATGTCATTCCATTCTCGATTCAATGAAAGCCCCATTTAAACTCTGCTCATCCCAAAGGCAACCTTCCCCCAGAAAAACCCATGAAAGCAGAGGTCAGCCATCAAGGTGCTGTCTCTGCCCGCACATGGAGTGGTGGGCTTCCTCAGTGCCTAGCTGCCTCCCCTGTACCCTCAGCAAGG